>NC_133002.1:53563182-63303182 GCF_048564905.1 Vicugna pacos
TCATTTCAGTCCAGGCCCCCTGACTCCTCTCAGTTCCTTGCATGGAATTATTCCACGCCTCTCTGGCTTCCCTGAAAAGGGGTGACCCTATTCTCGCCCAGGAGGCTGCCTGGCCTTAAGCTGTAAGCAGCACATGACCCAAGACTCTAGAAATGTGCCTGGCACACACCAGAAGCGCAACGAAAGTCTCTAAGTTTTGTTGAATAAATTTAAGGCAATTGACTTTGTTAATTTAAGATGACCACCCACTTTCTTCCTGAGGCCAGGGACTTTCCTACGCCCCCAGGTAAGAAAAATAACATCTAAATATTTTAGCTTCGATAAAGTTTGCTTTGACACACAAAGAGCAGAACTTCCTCTTTAACCCTTCAAGAAATGAGAACTCCCCAGTCCCCCACCTCCACGCAGCCCCAATATTGAATTTCAGATTCCTCAAAAATAACCGACCTGGATCATTTCTTACTAAATAAAACTTTGCCTCTTCTCTGCAGTTACTTCCACCCAGCCCAATCACCAACAAAGTCTTCACGCGAGAAAAAGGCTTTTGAAAATGAAGTGTGAGGGGAAAACGTCTACAGGCAGCAACAGTCTAACAGGTGCTGCCCTGCAAACACTTCAACACCGAAACAGACCTTCTGAGCGGGCCAAGTGGTTTTTAGCCAACCTCGTGTTTTTTTAGCTGTTGTTTCAGGGGCTCTTCGAGAACAAAAATGCCCGGTCCCCTTGGCCTTGCCCGTTTTCTCCCATCACTTACTACCGAGTGCGTATCTGACTTGTTTATCTGGACGCAATCTTTGTCACAACCAGTCATCTCGCTCAGCAACCCGCGCGACCACGTTTCCTTAAATCAGAGCCCCGTGGACTCTGCTCGGGAACTACATGTCCCAGCGGCCCCCGCGCCCTTCGCAGGAAGGACGTCTGCGCACTAAGATACTCAGTTCCAAGTTTGGAGCTTTTAGCTGCCAGCCCTGGCCCATCATGTAGCTGCAGCACAGCCTTCCCTAACGTTGCAACTGGGGGAAAAATCACTTTCCAGTCTGTTTTGCAAGGTGTGCATTTCCATCTTGATTCCCTGAAAGTCCATCTGCTGCATCGGTCAAGAGAAACTCCACTTGCATGAAGATTGCACGCCTGCAGCTTGCATCTTTGTTGCAAAACTAGCTACAGAAGAGAAGCAAGGCAAAGTCTTTTGTGCTCCCCTCCCCCATCAAAGGAAAGGGGAAAATGTCTCAGTCGAAAGGTAAGAGCCTATTTGCATTACTTGCAAAAATGCAAAGGGTTGTGCATGCATTTATGAATGCATGGATGCAATTTTCGCCTGGCGATTGCATTTTTAAGTTTGAGGTTTTCCACAGCTCAGTTGCATTTCCTGTTTAGTATGTGTCTTTTTTTTTTTGCAGACACAGAGAGTTCCTGTAAGGCAGGGCTTGCAGTTCAGCTGTGCATTGACGTTATTTGCATTCTTCTGCTAGGATTACTGAGCTCTTTTTGCCTTTTGCACAGTCAGGAGAGATAGAGCAGGTTGGTAGCGTCTAAATGTGCAATGCTTTATGTAATTGTAAAATTCTTTAGTATGCACACATATAATAGGTAATTTTATGTGCAACAGGAATAAAAACTTTTTAAAAGTCTGTAGAGGAAGATGAAAGGTAAAACTTGAGCTAAACTAGTAGGAAATTAATGTAATCTTGTATTCCTTAGGGAATGAACCGTTGCGGTGCCAGTATTTAGTTAAATTTCCATTGATATCGCTTTGAACATTAAGCAACTTTTGATTTTTAAAGGAAGTAAAGGTGAAGTGTGAGTAATAGCATAGTACAAAAAAAGCAGACAAGAAGTCTTTCCTTTCCGAGATTTTGCACTACACACCAATTGCTTATTGGTTCACAGTATTTAGAAGCAGCAATGAAGACATATATGTTTTATGTCTTTCCATTTGGGAGATGCTTTGCATCTCGAGGGAAAATATTGGGAGAAGAACTGTACTTGTAAGCATTACAGCGACGTGGGGGGACTGCACTGTTTCATTGACAACCATAATGAAATCTTTTAAGTGTGTAATTGCATATAGTTAGTCAGCTATACTAGGTCAGAAGTTCAGGGTTATGGTTGTTTTCTTTGTTGTTATTTTTTTTCCTTAAAATTTTTTTTTACACAATTGTATTCTGCAGGCATAATGTCATGCTAGAGAGGGGATTAAAAATGTAAAAATCCTGACATGGCATTAGCTGAGGGAGCATTGTCAGGTGCCCCTAGGACCGTAAGTCACTTATTTTAGAACAAATCCTCATTGGCTGTAGAAAAAGCATATGCCCTGTGAGACTGTATGGAAAGAAGAGGTGAGTTAGGCATTAGATGAATTAGGCTACCCAGGGCACCGGATTAGTGAATAAGACCCTGTGAAATTAATGTCTCAAAAGCTTTCTGCTACTTTTTTGGGAGCTGTTGAGTCACTTTTTAGTTCTAGCTGATGGGAATCATACATCTCAGCCCAGGAAGGAAGTAATATATATCCTCAAGAATTTGAAGTAGGGCTCTTCTTTCCTTCCTTTGGGTATTAGGAGAAAATGGAAATCTGAAAGCTGAGAGTGCTAAAGTACCTAGGAATTGGCATTGTGGGGTGCAGATGTTCCTTAACCGGAGCAGAAACCTACAATCTCCTAACTGAGCAGAGAAATAATAGCTTAGAAGGGGCATTCCATACTTTGATGTGTTAAAGAGATGGCATCTCATTACTTTGTATTTTGTGAATGTTCACTCATTCTTCCAGGTCAGTTTAATATATAAATAAATATATTATGATATATATGTGTGTGTGTGTGTGTGTATAGTGCACAGGATTTGGGGACATACTAGAATATTTCCCACATGGTTGTTTCCTTCAAGGAGTTTACTATGGGGTTGGTGAAAGAAAGCATGTATGCAAATCATTGTAATACAAGATTAGTTGCATAGATAGTGAAGTGAAATGGCTCAGTTGGAGTTTAGAAATTGAAGTGGTCTTCTCTCTGGGAAAAAGGAAGGTGATGTTATAGTGCTCTTATCTTTGGACCTTATGGTTTAAACTAAATCAGGTTTCTTTTTGCACTTGGGGGACTCACTCCTAAGGTAGCTAAGTCCTAGCAGAGGAAGTTGGGAAGCTGAAAGAAATATTAGCATGGCACTCTTCCACTGTGGATGTACCCATAATAGATCAGGTACTGGTGATTGTTTAAATTAATTCCCATTTATCCAAATAGTTTTCTTAATTGGGTTCCATTTGGAAGGTGCATCTGGTCTGAACATGGGGTTTCTGTTCAAAAGGAAAGTTATTGATAGAAGGAAGTGGGTGATCATTTCAGAAATGGCAAAGACTTTTGGCCTGGACTTTAAATGTGGAATTGGCCTAATTTAGCTACGGTATTCTCAAATGGCCAAGATTTTTTTTTTTTTTCCTTTTCAGTACTAAACTTCTTTGTAATACTATAACCAAAAGAAATGGAGGAAAAGTGAAAGGTGGCTACAACCTCATAGTATTGAAGAATTTAACAACATGTTCAATTCAAGGACCTTTACGAACTTTCTAGATCACTATAATTCGGTTTTACAGACCTCTAATTTAAGGCACAGCACAGGCAAAAGAATTACAGACTCCCTGGGAGCTGGAAGGACTGGGTACTTCTTTCCAGCCTTACCAACAGTGAGATTCCGAGAAAGAATTTCTTAAAAAGAAATTTTGTTTTCCACAGTTGTAACTTTAGGTGGTATGCTTTTCAGCTTGTTTATATTAGCTGTCTGGGGTTGAGCTGACATTTTTCAAATAGTAAAGTGGTAGAATGCCTTTTGAGGAAATCTGAAATGTAAGTTAACAGGAAGGGCACCCAGAAAGTGCAGGAATTCCTGCACTTTACAGGAAGACAGGCTACAGGAAAAATGTGTCATCTACATTACCCCGGGAAAGTAAAACTATTGTTATCAGCCATAATGATCTGAGGGAGGAAGGGAAAGAGGGAGGGAGGGAGGTCTGGCATCTCCCAGTTCACCTGAAAATACACAAAAAGTTTTTACCCTGTTAAAAATGCACTTTTCCTCACTTCTCCTTCTATTCACCCTTTAAAAACATTAGTTTATCTTAGTTCAAGATAGTAATAGGTAAATCATGTCGTGAGATCTGTGTATAAGGCATGATTTAGAAGCATGTAGGAGAGTGGTAGGCAAGGGCTTAAACTTACTGTGGGTTCTTTGCTTCTGTAATTCATTCTTCCCTGGGAAATGAAAATGTGTAAATATCTCATTCTGTAAATTCTTTTGTTAGGTTGTACCAGAGAGACTTGTCATGCTTGGTCTGTAATCTGAGCCAGTATGTTTTATAACCTCGTACATCTCAGGACACAAAATCAGAATAGGTATGCTGGGTTTCCTGAGTTTGTTTTGTATCAGTGGGGCATTCATTACTTTACAGCGTCCTGCATGTCAGCTGCAGGGGCTTTCCCAGGGTCTCTTGGTGGTAAATTGGATGCTGGAGGAAAGGGTCGAGATTCTCATTCCTTTGTTTTTCACAGATTAGCATCATTAGAGCTACTTTAAATTATTTTAAAGTCTGAAAGGTCTATATGGAATACTTTTAAAACCTAAAAGGAGAAAGTACTTAAATAATACTTGTTCATTGTAGAAATATTTGAAAATGTAGGAAAGGAAAATAAGAATCACTAGATACCATAGTATACATTTTGGCATATACCCTTTTGGACTTTTTTTCTACTCTATACATATGTGAATAGAAACAAATCTAAAATGTGTATAAAATTATTGAGTTACTTATTATTTCAATTTATCAATAGTCCTGTGAAATATTCCAAATTAATATATTTCTACATTAATAAGTGCCTTAGACTAAATTCCAGGATATAAAACTATAGGTTATGGGCTAATTCTGCATGTCCCATTCTCTTCCCTACCTTTTAAAAATAGCTTGTTTATTGCTATAAAAACAATATATAGTCACTAAAAAAAATTCAAGCCAAAGAGGAATTCATAAGAAGATAAAAACCACTCAAAGTCACACCACCCACAGCTAGTTACCGTTAACTTTTTGGTGACTATCTCTTCGCATTTTACATACATACATTTGCATATGTGCTCTTTTACACACTATGTATAATATTTTGTAACTTGCTTTGTAATGGACCATATATCTTGGACATCTTTTTGTATTCATGAACATACAATTACCTCATACTTTCTAACAATTGCTCATTTTAATTTGTAAGAATGTAGCTGTTTAATCAATCCCCAGCTGGACTTGAACATAGTTCCGTTTTTTTTTAGAGCTATAAACAGACCTGCAAGGAATACTTTGAACACATATCTTTGCACATCTACCCAATTATCTCCTTAGGATGAATTCCTAGAAGTGGAAGTGCTGGAGCAAAGGGCATGAATAGTATACTGCCCTCCAGAGAGTCAGCACTAATTCTTAATTCTCACCAATGATGTTTGGCAGTGCCTATTCCCTCCTTTTCGCATCCTGGTAAATATTGCTAAATGAACTGCTCTTCGGAGAGGTTATGCTCACTCTCCTTCATCTTGGTATAATAATTTGAAAAAAAAAACTTTGCCAATTTGATAAAAGAGATTCATATTTTGCTCTTATTTGCATTTTTCAGTAATAAAGAAGTTGAATTTTTCCTTTTTTTTGACATTTGTGTTCCATGTGTTTCAGTTTCTTTTTTTCCTCTTAAAACGTATTTTTAAAAATTTAATTTGGGGATCAAATTATTTTCAAAATTAAGCCAGAACATTCCAAGATGGCAGAGCTTAGGTAATTATGGGTTGAAAGTTGGGCTCAGTTTTCATGCATCTAAACAATTTAATTCCCTGGTGAGTTCTAATTTTAATTTTAACCAAAATGTCTTAGGTAAACACATATTTTACAAACTCATTTTTTTTATACTGTCTATAGCTACCCAGATCCATATGAAAATAGTAAGAACAGTGTAGTGATCTGATTTAAATTCTGCCTGGAATTTACTAACTTCTGGACATTTCTGCATTTTCAGTTATCTCTACAGGCAAAAGTAAGTTTTTCTTTGGTTTCATAAATAATTCTTACATAGCACCTGGTTGTGTTACATGCATTGTTGCAGAATAATTCTTTTTTTTTTTTTTTTAGCTTCACGTGCAATGCCTCATCATGAAAGGTGGTTTACTTTAGTTTACTAGATTTGTTAGAAGAATTAAGGCAAGAATCAAGTTTGATGATCTCACAAATTATATTAAGTCAATCACACTTAACGTATTCTTAACATAACCCTTCTTAGTATATGTGCCTTTTTATGCATCCTGATATTAGGTAGTAGAATTTAGAGCTATGAAAGGAGTTTTATGGTCTAATCATCTCATTTTACAAATGAGCTAACTGAAGCTTCAGAAGAAAGGGATTTGCCTGAAGACAGAGCCATAGATAGAACTTAACATCTCCTAATTCTCTGCCCCAGTGTTCTTTTCACCGAACCACACACAAACAGTAGTAATCTACATTTATAAAACTTTTTTTTTTCAGAATCGTTAGTATATTTCACATTTTTTGCATTGTTTATTTTTGTGGGGATCAGGCTGGCAAGGAGGGCTGACAGGACAGTCAGCAGGGATTCTTTTTCTGTGCTCAAGAAATGGTGATACGTGAATCATGGTGATGGGGTTTCTTACCAATGCTCTGCCAAAGGGTATTTTGCAAATGCTCTCATTTTAATTCCCAATGCCTACACTATACAGCTGCAAGTTTTAACCACTGTAATTGTTGTTTGCCTTTTGGGAATCTCTGAAAGCCCCTGCTGGGTAGCGAACATTTCTTCTTATGCATCTTTGCCTCTTTTAGCACTGTGCTTGTAAATAATAGGTGCTCACTAAATGTTTGACAATGCAAGTATTTTTCATCAGTGGGGTATCATTTTTCCCCAAGTTTCATTAAAGTTTTTGGGTAATTAAATTATAATGCAATTTTCTTCCTGTGCTTCCTTTTTCGCATTAATATTTGGAAGTTGCAAGGATAGCATAGAAAGCAATTTAACAATGGCTAAAGAAGTGTCATTTCTCCTACTGAGGCCTATTCTAAACAGATTTAAAGGTTGCATTGATCCTTGGCATTTTGTTTTAAAAATACGCATAACTACGATGAGTTGTCTGAAGAACCTAATGGGATAGGATTGAAGTGAATTCCTCCATCCTGTGCTGGTTTTCCAAGCTGGTTTGTAAGTTACCTGTGGACTTGAGTCTCTGAAGGATTGTCAGAGATAATCTGCAAGTTTTTAACAGCTGGCTGCCCTATGACAAAAACAGGGAACTCCGCATGCACAGATAACCCTGAAATGAAACAATAGTGCACTTCCTCCTTGACCACCACCACTGTCTCTGCCTCCCCTCTCCTGCCCTCAGTTTTGTTTCCCACTCTGCTTTCTCAGATGGTCTTCCTTCCCTGAGATGGTCCATACCGGTTTGGTACCCAGTTACCTTGAAAGGGTATTCATGTTACAATGTGCACACATGAAGTCTATCACAAATATTGTAATTCAGTCAACTCAGTTCTTAGCTGAAGCATTACATGGGCACTTGCTGGGTCTTCTGTTTTATTTTCTAGTCTGTATGTCTGTCCTTAAGTTGGATTGAGGTCAGCCTTTTTTTAGAGACAATTACTTACAGATCTAGATGCTGACCACAGCCCATACCTAGGTACCCAATGCTGTCATCAGCACCATCATCATTTATTTTATGTCAGTCATTCTTCAGGTATTATGCTTTTGAACTTCACATAAATCCTATGGGGACAGATACTGTCATTGCTAATTTACAAATGAAGAAACTGAAGCGCTGGTGAGTTAACTAATTTGCCCATGGCTGGATAGCCAGCAAGCACCCAGGCAAGATGCAAAGCCAGGCCTGCCTGGCTACAGGGCCCAAACTCATAACCAGGGGCCAGCGAACTACAGCCTGGGGGCCAAGTCCAGCCCTACCCACCTGTTTTTAAGTGGAGCCTGTGTGCTAAAATAGTTCGCACATTTTCAAAAGATTGGGAAGAGAATAAAAAGAATAACATTTCACAACACATGAAAAAGTATATAAAATTCAAAGTCAGTGTCTACAAATAAAGTTTTATCGGAACAGAGCTATGCTCATTCATTTCTATATTGTCTACGGCTGCTTCCCCCACCCCTCCTGGCCCCACTGCTGTAGAGTCGAATAGTGGTGATGCAGACTCTGTGTCCCACGAAGCCAAAAATATTTACACTCCGGCCCTTTTCAAAAAAAAGTTTTCTGATCTTGCCCTTTGTGATTTTCTTCAATCAAGTAATGAATCCTGTTCCTGATGGGGCTTCCATGTCACATTCCACTTTGGCTTTAACTGGAAGTTGTTAACCTGGATAACTGCTCCCCCGCGACTCAGCCAGGACCTCTGGGGCCCAGCCCACAGGAAATGTCTGAGTGGTGTTTCTCCTGGTTGTGAGATGTGTCGGCCATTGCTCATTTCCGCGCAACTAAGCTATCCGTCTCCTTCAGTCCCTTCTGGGGTCCTTTCCCCTCAGCTACACTCTTCCTGTTTGCTTTACGATTCTTATCCTTTCTTTTCTTTCTTTCCCCTCCCCTTGAGAAGCTGTTTGTTAGTTCTTCCTCTAGTCCCTTATCTTCCCCTTCATCATCCCACATTTTATTTAAAAAGCAAACAAGTGAAAACCAATCTCATGCTACTGATGATGCCTGTTTTTTTATTTTATTTTTTTAATGGAGGTACCGGGGGTTGAACCCAGGACTTCGTGCATGCTAAGCATGCGCTCCACCGTTGAGCTGTACCCAGCCAGCCCCACCCCCGCTGGCTTTGTTAATTATTACCATGACCCAGCTCAGAGGTCCCATCCTGTCTTTTGTGGGGAGTGATGGCGGAAGCCTCCCTCCATCGCAAGACGGCTTCCATCTCACCCAGACAGGTTTCCGGTTATCGTCTCCCACAAAGATCAGAGCCATTTTCTCACATTAACTCCCCCAACCCTGGGTGGACAATTTGCTTTTGGGTATGAATGTCCTTTTGCATTCAGTCACTGATACTGTGGGGATTGTGTTTATTTCCTGGTCCTAGTAAAGGTGCTGGAAATGAAGGGAGGCAAGAGATGAAGGCTACATGAGGACAGAGTAGCTTCCATAGGAGCCGAGATTTGTTCACCACATCCAGCATGAGATCAGTTTGAGTCCCACACAAGGAAGTGCTCTAATTCCTACCATCCTAGACGGTAGCAACATGAATTCTTTCTATGTTCCAGATGCTATGCTTAGTGATGAACATGAATTATCTCATTCTCTCCTCACTAGGCCCTGGTGAAGTCATGTTCCATTTTGTGTATGAGGAAATTGAGGCCAGAGGTTAAATGTCAAGGTTGATAGTGGCAGAGCAGTAGCTTTAATTAAGGTCTGTGTGACCCCTGAACCTGAACTCCTGGTTCAGAACCTACTCCACTTAAGTTGTCACTCCATAATAAATTTCTGAACCCATTACCCAAAGGACATGGTGGGAGATAGGAAACATGAATGGATTCCATGGGAATTTGTACATACCAGGGCCAGGTATGGTAATTAAGAGGGCCTGACCTGTGTCTGTTTACATATAGGTTCCTTTTAAACATGTTCCTTTAAGCCTCCATTGATCATAGAATGCCGAGTCTGGCATTCAGAGTGTTAAGGTTGAATTCCAAGCGCAACCTGCCTCTTGGTTGAAGGAAGCTGGTTATGGCTGGTCTACTGATACATACTGGTGGTGTGTGCAGACAGGAAGTTTATGTTAAACATCAGTAATAAATATTGATCCCATTAGCTGTCTTACAGGCTGTAACTAAGCAGATCTAAACTTTATATGTTTCCCTGCACATTCAGATTAAGTTGTTTTAAAAGACTAATAGGAACATGTCCAGTTTGGCACCATACCTATGTAGAGGAATACCCTTTTTGGCATAGAGATTTCCTTTCTTCTTGGTTGTTTCTATGTAAATATAACAAGTGCTGTTTCCTTGCAGTTGAAGGAACCTACATCTTCTCGGTTTTCCTTTTACTGAGTGGTGTGGAAGAAACTAGAATTACCTCTTTGTTTGTGGTAGAGGAGGCTGGGGGGTTGGGAATGAATTTTCTTGTAAAGCAATGATTCTCTCTCGACTGTCTCTCCAGCCAAAGCAGAAAGTCATACCTATGCTTCAGCTTGTTCCCACGATCCCTTGCTGAAACCATGGAAATACATGGTCTGGATGTTGAGTGATAAATTATTTATTCCCTTCCTCTATTCTCCCTCCTCCAATCCCACCTGGGAGGGATGAGTTGGAGGGATGAGTTAGAGATAAGGGTAAGGCCAGAGTCTGAAGAAACAGTGGGAACAGGATGGCAAAGAGTCTGGGAATTATTTCGGAGTGAGTGTGTGGAGACAGACTTTCTGTGATATTTGAGATCTTTATTAGCATATATTGACCCTGTTTATTTGCTTCTTCCAGGGCCCCAAACTTCTTTGCCATTTCAAAAAAATAATCCCAAAGACTCTGAACAAAGCTAAAGAGAGAACTTGGATAAGAAGCTTGTCCATACCAATTCAAGAAAGAACTTTTTGACCGATTATTATGTTTAAGATACTGTGCTGGGCAGAACTAGACAGAAATGCGTTCTGCTCTACTCTTCCACTTACTAGCCCTGAGCCTTGAAAAAATCTACCTGACCTCTAGCTTCGGTTTCCTGGCCTGCTAAATGGAGAGACTGACACTCATTCACAGGATTGTTATGAAAATTAAGCAAGGCTATGTATGTAATGTGCTTTGGCCAGTGCCTGGCATTCACTTATGCAAGAAATATTTATTGAGAGCTCTTCTGGGTTTTAGGTATTGTGCTATAGTAAGCTGGCCATAAACATAAATTTGCTTCACTCTTTCTTTCCCTCTAGCTCTTAGGGAGCTTATAGGCTAGTGGGAGGTAAGACTGCATAGACATCTGTAGAGTACAAGCTAGAATCCTATACGTGCTTAGAAGAGATACTGTAGGTTGGGGAAGCCCTACAGATCAGGGGAAGATGAGGAAAATTTTTACAGTGAGCATGCAGGTATCAACATGATTTTAAGAGGTGATGAGGAATGATGTCCTAGATCCAAAATAGCTATGGAGAAGATCTTGACTTCAAGATCAATGGAATAACCAACGGAATGCTGATACACCCAGAACAATTCCTTAGAAGAAGAATAAAGAGAAGATGCCCTAGGAAAATATCGGGAGCCTTAAAGACCTTGTATGCATTTTCTAAGAATTTCCTTTTTCTTACCAAGCTGTATACTGTAGTTATCGCTTATGATCACAATAGGTTAATGAATGGAACACGTCTCTTACTTTTAGGTGTTTTTTGGATTGTGGAAACTCCAGGAAATCTAGAGGTTAATAGTTAAACAAGTATATCATATCAACTGGGTTTATAGGCACACTATAATTATATAAGCAAGCTGTTGGTTCAATAATCAACGTCTAGCTAGGTCAGGGAATAGTTTCCAGAGCATGGCCACAGCTGTAATTTTCATTTTTTATAACCTGCCAACCTGCCTTTTCCATTTCTTAGTTCCTTTCCTTTTTCTAGAATCATCTGAAGTCAGTTAAAAAGAAGAACTGCTCAATGTACTTCTGAATTCTCATTTTACTTTTACCTTAAGAGAACTGCTCCAGAAAGTTCTTTGTTTTACCAAACTTACTTTCTCAAGCATGATATCAGAGACTGGCAGGGGAATTCATAAATTTTTTGTGTGTGTATTTTTAATTTCAGAAAAATTCCACTTAAGAGACAAATGTATTTAATACAATGGATATTTTAACACAATCAATAGATTAAATTAGTTTTTCTTTCATTATCTTGGTTTCAAAAACAGTGACCCACAGCGCTGGAGCTCCCAATAGGCTGTTTCTTAGTGTTACTAGTTCTCAGCCACCTTCTTTCTCCTCAGTGACTTTATTCAACTCAGGGTCAGTAGAGTGGATAAGGTGGATGGGCTGGATCACCCCCAGTCTGAGTCAGGGAAGCCACAGGGCAGTTTTTGCCTCACCGCTGTGCAGTTAAAGAGAACACATGACCCAGCCACGGGAGTAGGACCTGCCAGCTCTATCATTTCATTCAAGTGGCTTGCCAAGTCTTCTTGTCTTGAGACTTTTGTTCCTGGATGAGCTTCTATTTTTATAGGTAAAGTAGGGGGGAAAAAAAGCAGATTTGATTCTGGAATTGATTTAAGAATGAGATTGAGAAGTATTGATACGTTAGGGTTAGGATGACTTTTCCATCTCAAATTGTCTTTTTTTTTTTTTTTTTTCCTGACGTGACTTATCTAAGGGCAAGACTGATGGCAAGCTCATGTTGGCAGAGTAGGGAGCGGGGTAGACTGGTGAGAGTGTGTGGGAGGCAGAGGACCATGCATTTCTTGGACAAGCATTATTGAACAGTTATGTAAATAATTTGCACCTTGCACTGTGCTAGGTCACTACAAAGGTCCGGAGAGTTCTATCTCTACACTCAAGAAGCTCACCCTCTGAGAGGACGCATTAGTTTGCCCAGGTTGCCATAACAAAGTTCTGCAAATAGGGTGGCTGGCACGACAGCAGCTCATTGCCTCGCCTCACAGCTCTGGGGGCTGGAAGTCCGAGATCAAGGTGGCAGCACGGTTGATTCTTTCTGAGGGCTGTGAGGCAGAATCTGCTCCATGCTTTTCTCCTAGCTTCTGGTGGTTTGTAGGCCATCTGCAATATTCCTTGGCTTGTGGAAGCATTGCCCAGATCTTTGCTTTCATCACTTCATGGCCTTCTCCCTGTGTGTGTGCCTGTGTCAAATTTCTCCTTTTTATAAGCACACCGGTCCTACTGGATTAGGGGCCCACCCTAATCCTGTGTGACCTCATCTTAATGATATATGCAACCACCCTATTTTAAAGTAAGAGAAATCCTCATGTTCTGGAGTGCTGGGGGTTAAGACTTCAATTTAGGAATCTGGGGGAGGGGACAGAGTTCAGCCCATAACATGGGAAGATGAGCATGATAGCAGGTTAATGCTCCTGTGTGTGATACGTGTGTCAGTATCGATACAAAGTGCAGCTGGGGTACCGAGGAAGGAGAAGGGGCATCTTAATCTGGGAAGATCAGGAAAGCCTGTCAGTAGAGGGAAGACATTAACTTGGCAAAATGGAACTTTCAGTTTGGTGTTTTTCAGGAGAATAAGCAAGTAAAACAGGAGACTTGCCATCTGGTCCTTGAGCAGGCTACCTGCTCTTTCTTCTGATTTTCTGTCGTTAATGACAGCCTGGATGCTTCTAAACTGGGGTGCAGGAGGGAATGTTAAATTAGAAAACACACACACACACACACTGTTGCTGTCTTGATTCCCAAAACTTAATTAGCATTTGGTGGTAATGGGACCAGCAAACACTCTCTGTGGTTGTCACAGGCAGCCTCCATGTACAGATACAGAGGTGGTGCTTGGAGATTTGGAGCAGGGGCATCTTTCCCTTTGTAACAAATGGTTCTAGTCCTAATGGAACAAAGCTTAAGAGGGAATGGCAGTGAGTAAGAACCAAGGATCTGCAGCCAGGCAAAGCTTATTTTTAGAAAAGGCCTGTAAGCCTCAAAAAAAACAAAAAACAAAAAACAAAAAACAAAACCACTACTCGAGTGCTACCAAGCTCTTACAATATTGATTATTGACAACAGGTCTTTTCAACTTGTAGGTATACTTATTCGTGTTAATAGGCAGCTTCATTTTCTTAATGTGGCCTGAGTATGTTTAGCATAAAATTCTGAATAAAAACACCAGGATCAGCTTCAGTAAGAGGCAACAATAAGGGATGAAATTGTCAGGACATGTTCTATGAGGTGGTCAGGGGTGAGGTCAGTGGAAGGAACCTTCCCGGCTCAGGGCAGAGGTTCATCAGCCGTCAGACTGTCCTGCCAGGCTGTTGATGGTGGGGGCATGCTTCCAGTGTGCGACCAGAGTGGGCAGCCTGGAAAAAGCCAAGGCGTCCCCTCCGGGCTGGGTGGCTGGTTCTGGGGCAGGTGATCCAAAGAGCAAAAGAACAGGTGGGCAGCAGTAGTGAGGCAGAAAGGCAAGAATTAGATGAGTCAACATGGAAGCGGAAGAAAGAAATAATT
Organism: Vicugna pacos; assembly: GCF_048564905.1. Classification (NCBI taxonomy): domain Eukaryota; kingdom Metazoa; phylum Chordata; class Mammalia; order Artiodactyla; family Camelidae; genus Vicugna; species Vicugna pacos. The sequence continues at coordinate 53,577,346 of NC_133002.1, forward strand.
AACAGGCGTATCAGTTGGTAAGCGGGGATCAGAGAGTGAAGGGGTCGGAGGAGCCAGGGTGCAGAATCCAGGCAGGAAGGTAAGCTTTTAGTCCGTGTTGGCTCTGCGTTTAAAAAGCAAGTATCCACCGGACCGTTTCTTTCAGCTTCGGAAGCAGTCTTTGTTCATCTGGCCATTGTGTGAGGATGCCCTCCTAGGAAGCCTGGGGAGCTAGAGTGTAGAAGGAGACTCGGAAAAAGAGCAACGGAAACTAGTCTGGGGCTTGTTTAAACGAGCCCAGACTTATCTCCCCTGAGTACCTGCGTACAGCTCTCCAAGTGGGACCAACACAGTCCGAGGAAAACAGGAAGCAGTGAATCAACTGGATTGTCTGGTCACTTTGTTAAGCCTAAAACCAGCTACTGATTTTCTGGCTCTGATTAGGCGGTGAATACAGTCTAATGTGAAAAAGCAACCCTCGATATCCAATTCCAAGACAGAGCTAGGAAGAGAAATACAACTCATGGAGGGAAGTCTGTGCTGTTTTTCTGTTGTGAAAGTGTATCGGGGGCACCCGAAACTAATATATGTCAATCATAATTCGATTTAAAAAAAGTATCTGGGGAGATGTAGAGACTTGCAAAAGCAACTGTTCAAATCAATAACCTGTACAATTTCGTTCCCACTTAGGAGGATCTATTCTATAATAGCGAGTGATTTTTGAGTGCCTACTATGTGGAAGGCTTTGTGATAAGCACTTTCCTTACTAGTGCTAATCTTCATAAAAACCTGAGACGGAGGTAAAAATCATCCCCATTTTACAAAAGAGGAAATTGGAACTCAGGTTAATCACTTGCCCAGGATCATACAGTTAGTGGCTGCAGGGCTGGGATTTGAATCTAGTTCATTTAAATTCCAAAGTTCATGTTTTTCACTATGTAACGGCCGTGTCAAAATAGTGAAAAACAGAAACACCCTATTGCATAATAAGGGAATAGCTTAAGTTACAGATACCTACCTGATGTAACAGGTGATAGAGAAAGTTAATAACATGAATAGAAAGATGCCTATGACCTAGGAAGAGTGGACATAAATATGTAGGTAGAGTGATCACAAGTATGTGTTTGTGTGCCTCTGTGTTTTGTTTTGTCTCAAGTAAGAGTCTTTATTAAGGGAAATGTTATTGAGTCCAATTGCAGAAGGTACAGCTCAGCCTGACAGGAACTGAGAAGCACATTTTCTGTCTCCTTTTCTCTTTCTGTCTTCACAGGGGCCCCCGTTCTGCGTTTCTTTAAGAGTCTTTACTGTTGTCCCCTGCAGACTAGGCTTTTGCTACCTCATCAGTATGCCCATGGTTTAAAAGAGCTACTAGTCCTGCATCTCTGTGACTTTGTAGTTTTGAGTACCTGCCATTCTTTGCCTACTTACAGTCTCTGAGACCGAGATCAAAATCTCTATTTTGCAAAAGAAAAAGAAAAATTCTGACGATGAGTGACTGCTGGGTTGACTGGATCTGTCAGTCAGTTCGTGTACACAAGATGCGTGAGGATTAAACACATGGCCCACAGCCCACTTAGAGGTGCTGTAGAAACTGGTTATCTGAGTAGGAGACAAATGGATGGACATATAATAAAGCAGGCTGGAAGGAAATACATGAAAAAATGAAAACAATGAATATGGCTGATCAGACTTAAATCTGAATGAAGCTTTGACAGTGTTGTGACCTGTGGTGTTTTATATTTGCATACAATTTTTAAATTTGCATACTATTAGTAATGAAGAACTTGGTTATTAAGGAAGGAAATGTCTACTCATATTCTCTCGTGTTCTCTGTGAGTAGGAGGCTCGGACCATGTACACCCTCACTTGTCCTGTTGCCGGTTGTCTTTATAAGGGGGCCACTTGAGCAATAAAAAGAGCAATAATACCATCTGGTGAACAAACTGAGTCAATGCCGTTGAGCGGAGGAACAGCACAGAAAAGGTGCCCTGATGCTCACTAATGGCGAAGTAACAAATAAGAGAAGACTAACTTTCCGATGATGTGACAGTTGCCCAAGTATATGTGGTACAAAGAGTCCGGGCAATAGATAGATACCTGGCAAAGTGTAAAGACTTTAGAACCATGGGATGTTACATGTAGTAGGGACCTCAGATATCATCTAGGCTGAACACTTCATTTTATAGATGAAGCAGTTATGATCAGGAGGTAGTAAATACTTGGAAAGTCCAAGGGGAGGGTGGGTTAGGTTGGAAAGACAGATCTCCTGACACTCAGATGGGCTGTTAGCATCCCAGGTGCATCCTGATGATAGGCCAGTCTCTGACTCTCTGGGGAGCCCTGATACTCGTCCTGTAAAGACAGAAGCTACCCCCTGAGGCTTAAAGATGAAAAATAAATGAGAGCACCAGGCACAGGAAATCAGGACCTCTGTTTATTCATTTGGTCATCAGATGATTGGCCATCGGATGGTCTGGTCAGTCCTGCATACAGCCATTCATCCATTTATTCCTTCCCTGACTTTATTAGATGCTTCTTGGGGTGATTCATGGCTAGGTACCAGGGAAGGTGCAGAGAGTGGATTCCTACTTGCAAGAAGCGCACATTCTAATGAGGGACATGTGTACCAACATTTGCAATTTAATGAGAGTGCAAAGGAAAGGCTGAAAACCTGCTTGGATCTTGGAAAGCGAATGGGAGAGTTGGAGATTATGTGGGGGTGGGGAGTCCAAGCAGACCCAGCTCTGGTCTCTGGGGCAGTGTGTGAACGCATGAGTGTCCAGGAAATCCTAAAGATCTGTGTGGCTGCAATGTAGGGGGTCATCTAGCAGGGCAGTGAGGAGAGGGACGAGAAACAGGCAGGGGCCAGGGCATGGGAGGCCTTGCGATTCAGGAGGTATTCGTTGCCTGACTCAGATCCACAGTTTGAAGTACTACTGAGAGAGGGTTTCTTCCAGCAGCTAGATTAATACAGTTTTGTATTTTAGACCCAACTCTGTATCTCTGTCCCTTAGCAACAGGTTTTGTTAATATTCTGAGCTCGGTATGAAGTGGAGAGCCAAACTGGCAATGAAGAGCTTTCCTTTGGCAAGTCTATGGCTAACTTTCTCTATCAGTTAGAAAAAAGAAAAAGATACCAGGCTTTATAGGAAAGAGAGTTTGCAAGGGTTGATTAGTATGGAAGGTAGTTTTCTTTAACTACCATTTGATGACTCAACTCATAATGACATTTTGTTGGCTTTCACCAACCCGCGCTCGCCTCTGTTCAGTGGGGCATGCCTCAAGGTCTGATTATACGGTTTTCACTCAAAGGGCATGTCTCCCACCCTGCTTTTTTTGGTTTTTAGCTAACTGATTTGACATTCCTGCCTGCCAAGACTAGGGGAGGTTGCTGGCTTACCCCCTTTGCTTTCCTCCCATGAGGTCAGGCAAGTGCTCCTCACATCTGAGTGCCTGCCGTCCTGGAGGTTTTACGGAACGGAAACCCCAGCCTCTATGTTCTAGAGTCTGAGATTCTAACTGTCCGTACCTTTGGGAGCGAGTCTTGATCTCTGAAAGAGGAAAATGCTCCATGGTTCTCAGTGCAAGAGGGAGCACCAAGTGATGGAGGAGATGCAAAACCAAACCTCGGATGGTTTCTTCCAAATTTCAGGAGTGGTTAATATTATTTTTGTGTTATTTTCAACTTTCTTATTTTTTTAACTTAAGACTTCTGAAGTCTGTATCCACAGCCTTGTATAGTTCTTAGCAACAAATTTAGCAACAAATCAGAGAAAAAAATTAACCAGTTTTCTGTATTTTTTGCTAGGTTTGTAATCCCATCTACCTCGGTTTCCTCTGCTTGTAAGTGGATGGTCACTACATTCTTTTGTTTTTAAAGAAATGCCTACATTGATTGGGAAGATACAGTAAGGTTAAAACATGTGGAGAATACAGAGATATGGTGCAAGATCAGAAGCATGAAACTAAGACGGGTGAACTTTAGGGAATGAGGTATTTCAAACATTTCACCCTTCCTCTACTCTAGTTGGGCTCACGGAAATCACCCATGCTTTCGTTGGTTTTGGTAGAAGTTTGCAAGAAATTAACTACTTAAACCATACTCTAATAGTAACCTGAATTTATATAGAAGTGGACTTTTGTTTGCTTTCAAATGCATTTATCCATGCTAAACTCCTCGAAGAATAAAAGATAAATAACGAAGACTGAGGAGGAGCTTTGTTCTTTTTTGTAAGTTGTAAATGCAAGCGTATATAACCAAGAAAGGTAAGGGAGTCTTCAAAACAGAAGAACAGACTCAGTTTTATGGGTTGTTTTAGATCTGATGTTCCTAAAAGTTAAAAGAGAAAAATCTGAAGTATATTTCAATCATTTGGAATTGATTTAAAAGAAAAAAAATACACGTGTTGCCGGCAGTGTTAGATTGTTAGATTGCAAACAACACTTTAGAAGAAGTGAACAGCTGTCACACTTCTCTGTCCTCCCTAGAGATTTAGCCTTGGAAAGATAGCAAGTTTGCAAATTAACAGATCTCATCTAAATTCCATCCTTTTTCCCTGGAGCTTCTGCCACCCCAGTTCCACCCCGACCAAGAGCACAATCCTTTGGTTCTCTTGATCCAAAGAACATTTTTTTTCCCCTTTTTCTCACTGTTGGTTATCAGTGCTAGTTATCAGGCAGGCTTAACATGAGAATTAATGAAGAAATATTATTGCTTTAAAAATTGTATAATAATGACTCTGCAGTAAATATTCTGCATCTATTTTTGTAGAAATGACTGGATGGGGGCTTTTGCTCTGGTTAATTGTAAGAAACACTTTTCTGTCTTGTTTACTATTTTATCCTCAGCCAAGCTTAGTGCCTGGCACAGAGTAGGTGCTTAACAAGCACTGTTTGAGTAAATTATATATTAGCAATATATGGAATTAGCCTTATGCAAACTTGTAACATAGACTAAGATGGTCTTTGGTGAATTTAGTCTCTCTTTTTTCACCTTTCCTCTTCACTTCTCACATGAGAATTTCTTGTCACACCTGTAGAATTCCCCGTGCACCTTCTTTATAGATGTCTGGTTTTTTACTGTGGTCAAATACACATAACACAAAACTCACCACTGAAGTCATTTTAAAGTCTCCGATTCTGTGGTTTGAGTATATTGACAAGGTTGTGCAACCATCACCACTGTTCAGTTCCAGGACATTTTTATCACCACAGATGGAAAGCAGTCACTCCCCATCTCTCCCACCCCGGGCCCTGGCAACCACTGACTTTCTGTCTCTGTAGAGCTGCCTATTCTAGCTGTTTCCTCGGAATGGAATCATACAATGTGTGGTTTGGCCTCTGGTTCTTCCACTTAGCGTAATGTTTTCAAGGTTTGTCCATGTTGTAGCATGTATCACTATTTCATTCCTTTTTTATGGCTGAATAGCATTCTGTTGTGTGGGTATATCGTATTTTTCCCCCTCTTTTTATTTTCTATCAAAATCTAGTGTCAAAGAGAACCTCTTAAAAAGTAGTTAATAAACTACATAATAAATAGAACTTAAAAACTCTTCCAAGGAGAATTTGCACTGCTGAAGTGGAAAATAGCTTAAAATAAAGTAATATATTTCAAATGGTGAAATCTCCAAGATGGGGAGACATTTCCCAGGGGGCAGGGGATTTTTTTAATCCACTGAATTACATATACATGAATGTCTGACTTCTTGACAAGCCAAGTCTGCCAATGGCTGTGGGGCTGGAAAAGGGAACTGAATAGATGGGGACAAGGGTTCTGATCCCGGGTTAGTTGTTAGTTAACTATGTCACCTGGTGTTTTCGGTTTGTTGTTTTGGTTTGATTTTGAACCAGGCCTTCTGCTAAGCTCTTTTACATGCCTTGCTATCTCACTGAATCCTCACAAAAACTGTATGGAATAGCTATGCTTTTTATCCACATTTTTAAGTGAGGAGTCTGTACCTAAGGAAATGTAGGAAGACTAAATACTATAGGTGAAGTTTCGCTTATGGTAAATTGCGGAGGCAAGACTCAAACTCATGTCTGATTATCTGTAGCCTGAGCTCATGACCACTTTATGACTGAGGTTAGCAAACTGTGGCTCACTGTGTGTTTCTGTATAGCCCACAAGCAAAATGGTTTATACATTTTTAAATGATTTTTAAAAAATCAAAAGGAATATTTCATAATCTCTAGATCACGTTATTAACTGTAACAACCTCCAAATGAAAGTTTAGAATAAAAAGGAAAGACAGTCACCAAAAAAAAAAGGAATATTTTATGACCCACGAACATTATGGAGTTCAAGTTTCTGTATTATAAATAAAGTTCTTTTAGAACACAGTCATACCCATTTGCTTATGTATTGTCTCTGCTTTCATGGTACCATGGCAAGATTGGGTTATTTGGGCAGAAACTATGGCTTGCAAAACCTAAAATATTTCCTATCTGGCCCTTTATGGAACACATTTGCTTGTTTCCTCATCTGCGAAATGGAGGCAGGGAAAGAATTCTATGAAATTATACTTCACCTCCCTTTCAGCGCTCATGTTCTGAGAATTGTAGAGAAAGCTGTTTAGATCTTGTGCTTTCCTGGGAGGTCTCTAACTCCCTCTGCCTTCCTCACTTTTAACAAATGAGTTTGCTTCTTTGAGAAGAAAGATTGAGTCCATATAAAATACGCATTCCTCCCACCCACCCCATCCCTGGTCATAGCATCCTTGCCCTGACCTCACACCTCTCTCTCCTTCTGTCCTTTCCTGGATTCACCCATTCTGAATAATAAACCAAGTTACGGTTTATTCCATGCCTGTGATACTTAGGCACTCAGTGGGATTGTGAAAAAGGTTCAGAGATGATATATGTAAAGTCAGATTTGTTATTTCCATTTTTAGGGATGTGAGAACTAAAGCTTGGGGAGGTGAAATTGCTCGTCCAGGATACATCAGTTAGTAAGTTCTGGTGCCGGAGGATGAACCCAGTCTTTCTGATCTCAGGGCCATTACTTCTCTTGACTGATGTGATCTTTGCTGTCTGTCCACGTAAAGTTATCTCCCCCTCTACCCACCATGCTGCCTCCATTCCTCTGTGTATTCCCCCTTCATTTCCTCCCGCTTTTTCTGATGTTCTTTTCTTTTTTGTATGAAGCTTTCCTTCTGAATTCAGTATTCCTTTGGGTCAGCTTTTCTTCTGACCATACCTGCCACCCCTACCCTAATACCTACCCCATGTGAGAGTCTCTCCTCTTGAGTGTGTTCAGGGCGAAAAAGCATGAATTAAATTTGGTCCCGTCACTTGCAGCCATGTGACCTTGACTACTTAACGTCACTAAATCCGAGTGTAGCATTTGTAAAATAGGATGGTGATCACAGCGGTCACAAAAGCTAGATTCAGGAGTTAGTTAAATGCGGCCACTTTCATGTTATACCTAAACATGCCTGCACCTAACAGACACTAAGAACGGTGGCTCTTGGTCTCTTATTATAAAACAGTGCTTTCTGTCCTATTGCTCAAGCCCCAGAATTACCCTGCTTGGTTTTCTAGGGTATTTCTTTGTCCCTTTCCACCCAAAGCATCCAATTTATATCCAGCTTATTTTTCCCTCCCTAACGTGCATTCTTTCTCTCCTGGTGTTAGCTTCTTATCTTTTTTTTCTTTCAACATATCATACTCCTCCCATATTCGGTGCTTCTTCATAGACTGACCATTCTTCCCTCCTTCCCTTCAAATCCTGTGCATTTGTAAGGGCTCACACCTGAGTGCTAGCGTCTCCTGAGACTGATCCCTCTTGCCCTGATCTCTTCCTTTATGCATTTCCCTTTGAACTTGGAGTCCCAGAGCCATAGACCACGGCCACAAAGGCACCATGTTGTTCTTCCCACTTGTCCAGGTTAAGTGAATTCAGTAAGGTCACCCAACCTGTTTGTGGCAATGTTAGACACCGCCTTCTCTCTATCATATGAATGTTCTCTGAATCATATATACTTTCTTATAGTAGTCACCATTCAATCAATAAAAGTCTGGGTACTTGTTTTATGATGGGCTCTGAATTAAAGAAAGAAAGGTGTGAAGGACTGTTTCATGCATTACCACTTGAAAGTGAGTGCCTCCTTAGGTACCTTGCTTGCCTTAACCGTATCCTGGTCCCGGTAAGGACTTTCATTTGTCCTAGGAGCTTACGATCAGGTTGGGATGGGGTGAGGGGAATGACACATTCTAAAAAAACGAGCAGTATAATGAACACAGTAGAGGTTCCAACAACGTAGAGGAAGTAGTGATTAATTTGGGGGGCATTAGGAAAGGCTTCACAATGGAAATGACATTTGAGCTGGAGTCTGAAGGATGAATAAGAGGTCACCAGGAAGGGGAAAACATTTTAGTCAGAGTGAAGAGCTTAGGAAAAGCAAAGGAGGCATGAATATGCATGTCCTGCAGGGTGTATATGTTTTTGGTACAACTGAGTTTTGTCTAGGGTACAGTTTCTTAGGGCACTGGAGGTAAGGAGGTGATGGATGGAGTGATCAAAACTCAGATTTTTGTTTCTGATTAAAAAGTCCACACCCTTCTAGTACCTCATTCTACTTCCATATAAAAGGTCTGAATAGAGTTGGTCCTAGAACAGTTTAAGGTATTCTAACATTCTAGGTTTGCCTTTCTGTTCCATTAAACTACGATGCGATCACTTTCAGGTCCCCCCCCCCCCATGTTTCTTTTCTATCCCTCTGCTTGCTATGTGGTACACATTGTGACTGGAAAGGCTGGTAGGGTTGTAAGTTAAGTGGCACCTCAATTACAAGTTCCCAGGTGGAGCAGGGTGCTTTGCTGGTTGATTTTGTAGTCTTGATGATGATTTCTGAATCAATGAGAGTTCGTTGTTAAAAGGTATAGTGTTTGATTTTTACTGATCTTGGCAGGGATCCACTGAAAGAATTTGGGGTAGTTCATAAAAGATGCCAAAGGGCCAGAGATATAGAATCAGAGACAACAGAGCTGCAACAAACCCCAAAATGTACCAAAGAAGGGGGCTGGTGCAGACACTACTGCTACCACTGGTGGGTACAGATACATAGCTTGTACCAGTGCTGCTGGACATGGGGTGTGGTCATCATCCGAACTGCTCCAGTAGGGCTTCCCAAACTGGATGGAGCTGTCACTACTACTGTCAAGTGCCCAAATGGGTCCTGTGCTGTCCCTGCCTGTTTACATCTCTAGAGACCGATGCCGAATCTGCAGTGGTTGCGCTGGGCCCATACTCTAGTGCAAATGATGCTGAGAAAGTGAGTATTCAGCACTCTTAGCTGCCATAATGGGTAGCTGGCTCTGCTTCACGAGGTGGCAGACTCTCCAAACATAGGAAGTGGACTAAGATGCTAAATACAGGACAGATGTCTACTGCCATCTCTAAGCTGGCCATTGTGTGCATGCCACCAACTTTCAGATGTACGGGAGATTCAAAGTGCATTTGTATCGGGGAAAGATTTTACCAACTGAGATAGAGGAAGGAAACTCGACTCGGAGAAGTTAAGTAGTGGAGGGAAAACTCTCAGTCTTAGATTACTTACTGACCTCAAAAGCAAAAGGGCTGGCTCAGCCTTAGGGCTGTCCCAGAGCTAATTCTGTTTCACTTAACAAAAGTGAGATTTTTAAATGTGAATGGCATTGCCTTGATTTGTGAATGATTTTCAGAAATCATAGACAAAATCAGAGATAAAACTTTGTTTTATCCTTATTGAAAACTTGAGTAGTAGAATAGGTATTTTTCTTGTGTCACAGAAGGGAAAATTGTTGCATGTTTAAATGGAGTAGCTTGTTTGGGGATTATGTAATTACCAGGTGGCAGCCCCACGGCTGGGACCTAGTCCTTCCGTTTTGCTTTCAGTGTTTTCACCATACCGTGGGTCTTTCTCTATAAGAATTCAGTTTTCTCTGAGTAACAAGTGAATTGTCTATAAATGCCCCCAGTGCCAAGAAAAGTATTAAAAGAACTCATTTTATGAAAGTGTCTCTTCCTTACTTTGATATATTTATATGATCAACTTCAAATTTATCAAACCTACCTAGCTTTAGTTTTTATTTCAATTCATTAAAAACATGCCAGCCAGATTGTATAAGAAATCAAATAGGTTCCACACACACACACACACTTAAGGAATTAAGAGTTTAAGCCAGGAAAAAAGTGTTGTTTATTTTTCCCCCTGCAACAAAGGTATTTTGGGTATGTAGCATGTTGTCTTACCAGCTGCTGCCTCCTTCAGTGTTAGATTAGCTTTCATTGCTTTAGTCGCTTCGGGTGATTAATGGAAATGGGTGGGGGCAGGGAAGATCTATCACTTTGCCTAAGAATATCAAGTTTATATAACCTAGCCAGCAATTGACAGTTGACTGTTGAGAGGCCGAACGCCGGGCATCCTCCTAAGGGAATGAGAACACAGTGCAAGGATACAGCTTGGATTTACGTTAGTCAACAAGTTTTCAGAGTGACGCACAGGAAGCCTACACGGTCCTAAGTGCTTAGAGATTGAATTGCTGGATTAAGCATCGTGTTACAGGGGCTAAATCAGTAGTAGCAGGGCTGGCTGACCCAAGTTACTTTCTGTACCTCAGTTTCTCCACCAGGGTTTAGAGTTATTTCCTAGATCCCAGACCTCTTGTGTGTGCTAGCTTCTTACTTAACCTTTTAGGTGGGTATTTTTTCTATGTTGCAGGTGAGGAAATCCAAGCCTGGGGAGGTTGAGTAATTTTCTTTGAGGTCATGGAGCTAGTTAATAACAGGGTGGGGATGCAAATTTAGATCAGGGGCACTCCAGAGTCTCTCAATCTAACTGCCTCTTCCTATCCCCTGCCTTTCAAGCATTATTTCAGTGCTCCCTACAGACACCGAAATACACGTGTGAATGCCTCTTCCACCTTTTTACGATGGCTGTGTTTTGAGCTTGCTGGGGAATGGGTGCTTGAAAACACAATGGCTAGACTGCACAATGATTTTTTTTTTAAGATATTGGATTATGTAATTCTGTAAAGCAGTCATTGAATCTGATGCCCTTAGCTGGTTTGATGATGTGGGTGATTTATGTAACTTCATATTTTATTGTAATCTTTGTTTCTGACCTACAAAGGAGTCATATATGTAAAGTTAGGTTTGGGAAATGGAATTTGGTGATGGTAAGGAAGGCGATTTTGTAAACAGGTAGAGATTAGAAGAGGGAGGAGATAAAGAAAGGAAGCATTAGGGCAGTGATTTCACTTGGGTCCATCGGGGCATTCAGAAGGGTGAGCATTAGCAGAGGACAGTCAGTTCATAAAGGCATAATAGGAACGAACAGGAGGCAAGGGACACGTGTCCCTAGCAGGGAGCCTGGGGCAGGGAGACTTTCAAAGAGGAGACTGGGCTGAGTCCAGGGAAATGCAGACCTGCCAGCCTGTTGAGGTCAGCTGGGAGACAGGGCCCTTTTAACCTGAAATTGAGAGGCAGCATACAGAACGCAGCAGAAAGAGGACCGAGGGACTCAGTGCAGGAGAGACGGGAAGCAAGCCAGGCAGCCCTGGACTGAAAGAGGGAGACATCCTTAAACAGTTGTTCCATCAGGAAGCCAGGACACAGGCACCTAAGTATTGTTACAGTCTCTCTCATTTGTCTTGCTCTTCCTAATTCGTATCCCCAGGACTCCTTTCCCCACCATGAAATCAAGCAACTGGCTCAGTTCCCTAGCTTTGTAGGGAAGTATTCTCAGAGCATTTTTTTTTTTAAACTAAAGTTTAGTCCTCTAAGCATGAGGCCTAATTTAACCCTGTTTTTCATGAAACTCTTTCTTAAAAGGCACTGTCTTTTCTTCTTGTCACTTAAATGTGGTCTAACTTTTTAATTTAAGAAACATGACCAGCTTGCTGGTGGGCAGTGCACGGACAGCCCATGAGAGGTTGCTAAGGTGCTGCGCCTCTCTGTTTCCCATGGGCTGGGGGGCTCCTGGGTCTCCCCACGGCTGTCCTGCCACCTCGCTGCAGTCAGTGTCACCGTCCTGGCCCTGCTCCCAATTGCAGCCATCGCCGGCCACAGTTCTTTCCATTCTCCGTTGTCTTTTGCTTCTGTTTTTTTTTTCCTCAGCCACATCCCCACTCTCGGCCCCTGTGGTTTACTTGTTTAGCACCTCCAGGTAGCGCGAGGCTCCATCCTTCTGGTCGGTGGATGGGCTGTTTGCACGGCTGGATGTCCTTTTGGTGCTGGGCCGCATTGTGGCTCTTTTCAGCATTGCTTAGAGCATTTGTTTCCATTGCTGGCAGTGGATGTGTTTTCCTTTCCTTTTTTGCCTCTGGTTCTCCTGTCCTTGGGGTTCATGGCTTTTCCACAGGGTTAAGTTGCTAAGGAAAGGCTCCCCTGACAACCGGGGCATTAGTAGGTGTTGCCGGGCAGGCCGAGTGTGGCTGTTGCATGTGGGCAGCTGTGCGTGCTGTGTCAAGGTCGGGGGCAGAGGTCAGCACTCCCAGGTTACAGTGTTGAAAGGGATGTCACCAGTCCTTTGAGGATAGTGCTGAAAAGTTTTAAAGAAGCCTGTTTTTCTCCCTAGCATGATTAAGAGCATGGATTTTGGAGCCCGGCTGCCTGGGTTTAAATCCTAGCCCTTCCCCTTATTAGCTGTGTAACTTGAAACAAATTACTTAACATCTCTGTTTCTCAATCTGTAAAATGGGGACAATACTAGTACACTGGGAATAGGCCTGATGTGAAGATTCTATATTATATAATATCCATAATATATCACATATTAAATAACATAATATTATATACAATGTATTATTATAGTTATATAATTACGCATTATATATAATAGTGTATTATAATTGTATATAATATAATAATATATAACATACAGTGTACAAACTATGCATATATACTTAATATATGTAAAGCCTTTAGAATAGAGCTAGTAAACAGCAAGCAGGTGCTATGTAAGAGTTTTTTATTATTATTGTAACAGCATTTAATGGAGTATAATCTGCCAAAATACTGAATCACTATGCTGTACATCTGAAACTAATATAATACTATAAATCAACTATATTTCAGCAAAATAAATAAATAGCTGAACAAGGGTTTATTCTTTGTTTTTGTGGAGTTGTTTTTGGGAGGGAGGAGTCCATTTTTGGTTTTGACCTAAAAGCAAGGCTGATTATTATTTCTCAGACTCCCCTGAGTGGTTAGTTGTCGTTGCTATCCTTAAAGATGCAGTGTTTTCCACGTGGTAGGCACGGAGTGAGTATGTGTAGCCTGGTTTAAATCTGAAGCACATTAAGCACCTGGTTGGCTGTGAGTCTGAGGCAGCAGCCTTTGGAAAGGTTGGTCTGCATGCTGCCTGGCCAAGAGGTAACTGGTTGGCCATCTCCTTGGGCTTGCAAATGTTGCTCTTGTTTTCCAGTGCTTTTCAGCTCCATTCTGAGGTGCTTGGGTTTGGGGTAGAAGCTTGGAGGTCATGCTCTGGCCCAGCCTTCATCCATGCTCTGCCTCTCTGCAGCATTTTGGAGGTGGGGAGCAGGGGAGCGAACCCATTGTTCCGACTTGGGGTAATAGAGTATTTTTTCCTTGAGACGTTTTTCTCTTAAGATTTTTATTTCATGGTAAAATTAAGCTAGGAATTGAGTCCAGTTTTTTAGTTTATCCAAAAAACACATTTTGCGAGCACCTTCTTTGCCAGAAAAATATAAATTAAGAGCCCACCCTTTGGGTAATTACCATCTAGACTGTACGGTTTGGTAAATACACATGCAGGTATATATAATGAAATATAATAGGGACACTATGATAGGAGAAGTATTTTTGGGACCCGTGGACACGAAAGCAAAAGGGTTCTGTTTAACCTTTGAGTGAAATAGAACGGGCAGGGGTGAATCTTGAACAATGTTTATGGAAGAATTTTATTTGAGCGGAATCGTATTGAGTAGGTTTGAATGCATCTGTCTGGGAAAAGCAGCCTATTCCACATAGAGAAAACAATGTGAATAAGGGCACAGGACCCCAGAGCAACTCAGTACCAGATCACTGGCATGGAGACAGTACTTTACTGGTGGACAGAGAAGAGAAGAACTTTTATAAGCAAAGACATACCATATTTTCTCTAAAACACTTCCTGTCTCCTATGACAACTTTAATTCTAGGTAGCAATAGATTCTCATGTTTTTCCCTTCCATGTTCCTTCCAAAAAGTTAAATTAGAGCTTCACTGTGTATTTAAAAATACACAGGTGAGGGGGGAAGGTATAGCTCAGTAGTAGAACGTGTGCCAAGCATGCACAAGGTCCTGGGTTCAATCCCTTGTGCTTCCACTAAAAATAAATAAAGAAAAACCTAATCTTCCCCATACAAAAAAAATTAAAAAATAACTAATACCCGCCCCCCCCCAATACAGAGGCGAATGCAGGCAAATAATAATGAGGCTTTTGGAATCCCCTCTGTTTTTTGCTACCATAGTAAAAGTTTTGCAAACAAATAGGAGAATTATGGGGATAATTTTAAAATGCACTGCTTAGGTTATAGCAAAGTAGTAAAAGCTAATGAAGAAAACAAAATTTAACGAGGCAAAACCAGAAGCTGATAAAGGAGGTTTGAAGTTAGGTTGTGAAGAAGCATTATGTCAATTATCTTAGTTGGTGTCTAACATGAGCAGATTCAGTTACACCCAAGCTGGCGAGAGTTTTGGTGCAACTTTTTGGCGGAGGAGGGGCTGAAAGCTCTTATTGCACAGAGTGATGGTCAGCCAGGGCTCTGAGATGTTCTGTTTCGAACCAAGGAGCCAGCTCCAAGCAGATTGGAGCAGAGTGACTCCTGGAGACACCGCAAACACCCTTTGATGGGACTGACCAGGCAGAGTCGAAGTGTTTGGCAGGAGCAGAGGGCAGATTTCTAGGATGTGTACTAGTGGGAGAAGTATAAAAAGGAGATGTATTACTGCCTTGTACTAGAATGCTAGATTATAGACTAGAGTGGTGGTCTGAAAACTTTCTGTGAAGGGCCAGATGTTGGGTTTTATGGGCCATATGGTTTCTTTTGCATCTCTGCTGTTGTAGCGTGAAAGCAGCCGTTAATAGGTCAATGAGTGAGTGTGTGGCATTCCAGCAAAACTTTATTTACCAAAACAGGTGACAGGACAAATATGGCCTGTGGGTGGTAGTTTGCTGACCCCTGGATTAGGGTTTTAAGGAGCTGGGTGCACTTAAAAAATCATTTTGATACGCATTTTAAGGAAGGTGCAGATAGGCAGGCATAAGGAAGATTTATGACTAAGGGAGCCAAATGCATTCATTTTCTTTCCTTAATTTTGGTCTCTTTCTCTTGGCCATTTCTCTTCTTTCCTTAAATAATTTGCAGTGTATGTGTGTGTGTCTTTTTTGAGTAGCTTATTGATGACTAATAATTGATTTCCTTTTATGTCGGGAAGTGTTAAATGGTGAGAGGAACCTTTTCTAGTTCTGTCTGTGAGCCCTTTGTAAATGCAATTTAGTTATGTTTCTCTTGGGGGTAGCTCTTTAATCACAGTTTCTTCTATTTGTCATTGACCTTGGGTCGGTGTTTCCCAACTTTGACTGTATATTAGAATCACCTGGGGATCTTTTTGACATTGCCAACACCCAGGCTGTGTTTGGAGCAATTAATCAGAACGCTCGCGGCGGGCCCAGGCATCATTATATTTTAAAGCTCCCTGGGGGTGCTGATGTACAGCCAAGGTTAAGAACCACTGCCTGGGATTTAAAGGGGGGAAAAATGCCCCCAACACATTGTCCTCGATGCTGAAATAAAGAGGGAAATTTAACCTGTGTCGACAACCATTTACGGCCTGCAGGTTACAACTATGAGCATAGGATTCTTCAGGTTTCAGGGGCTGTCTTCAGACATTCTTATTTCCCAGCGACAAGGCAGAAATTCTTTGTTGTGGTTTGGTAGAGGCAAGAAAAGAGCGATGAGGAACCTATTGTGACTTGGCTGATGTCTGTATTTCCATCCAGAAGCGCTTTTTCCATCAACCAGTGCGGTGACAGCCTTTGAGCATGGTAAAAACTTCCAGGGTCCAGTGATTAAGTCATTATCCACAGGGGCCAGTCTTTACCAGAGTAAATGATCAGGACAGATGTTCTGACTGTGTCCAGAGGGAATAACCTCCTAACGTTGTCATGGGTGCATACATATTTGGTGATATTTCATAAAGAGGACCGAATTGACCAAGTTAAAGGTGATTTTTGTTTCACACAGGGAGACAGGGCAATTCAAAAGGTAAATTCAAGGAACTTTTATAAAGGTATGTCAAAATTATTTTGAAAACACTATATATGGGGATAATAATATTTTGTAACTAGCAACATTTTTAAGGGATTGTGTTAACAGCCCACAAAAGTCTTTTGTTCACAGAAATTTTTTTTTTCATTTTATAAATGGAAAATTCTAACCTTGTGATGCTGGGGTCCCTCAAGCATTTACTATTCAAGGCTGAATTTCAAAGATTTAGAGCTTTCTTTCCTGAGAGGTTGTCATGATTTTGGGGAGCGTGGAGGGCAGCCTGTAATGTTCTGAAGAGCTTTCCAGCTGGGAGTAAAGGCTCTAATAACAACTGCAGCTTCTCGAGTTCCATTATACTAGGGGTGTGAGAGTTGCTTCCTTTACTGAGGCGCGATGGATAGAATAGGATTCTGTCCACTGTCTGTAACTGAATACCAACAAAAGTGGTTGCAGTAATAGCGGTTTATTACCCCCCTACAAAAGCACCTGGAGATGCGCCCTTCCAGAGTTGCTTAATTCAGTAGTTTAACCAGGCCCCGGCTTGGGAGGGTAGCCCTTCAATTCCTGAGTCTCTTGACTTTTTCTTTCTAGTCACAGAATGGCTGCTATAGTCCTAAATATCATGACGTAACTTGACAACATCAAAAGGCAGGAAGAGGAGGCATTTCTCCCCTGGGTCTTATTATTTTAATCAGAAAGGAAAAGCTTGCCAGGAGCTCCCAGCAGACTTCTGAGATTTCAAACCTAGAAGCCAAAGCCATGTTACTTACTCACCCTCAAACTCATATTGGCAAATGGGGTAATTTACCATGGTTGACATAAAGGAGCCAAACTTTTTCTGTAAAGAGTTTGTGAATATTTTGACTTTGTGGGTCACATGTGGGCTCTGTTCTGTATTCCTCTTTTTCTTCTCTTAACCCTGGGAAAATGTAAAAATCATTATATCTAGGAGTGTATGCCAGGCATAAACCAATCAATTGCATTTCATCTCCTGAGGCCCACCATCCCTGCCACCCATTTTCAAGAACAAAACTGTGATTTTTGTTAGCAAACAGAGTGGGCAGCCAACGGCGTATGCCTTACTATATAATTTGTAAAACTACTGTAATGATTATTACATGAGATAACTAAATAAAACAAATACTATAGTACTGGGAACATCATAAGCCCTCAACCGAAACAAGCTACTTATATTGTTTCTTTTTAGCATTCCTGTTTCACCCCTGTGGGGAATTCTGTCATCTAAACTCATCTTACATGTATGCATGGAATTCTGATTAGATTACAGTAAAACATTATTTTGTGATCTTTTTTTTAGTTGGTTCAATTTTCCTCTATTGTTTTGAGAAGTGTGGCCTCTGAATTCCATATCTTGTCCACTTATACAGAATTTGAAAGTAATTTGGCAATGGGCAATTTGATGAAGAAAAGTTGGGATATGAATTCTGAGGATTTCAGAAGTCCTTTAATTGGAATGGAATTATTCTTACTTAGACTAGGTTGCAAAATACCCCCAAATTTCAGTGGCTTAATACAAGAGAAATGCTATTCCTTGCTCATGCTTCATGTCCCAGATGAATCGTCAGGAAACCCTGCCTACCCCACTCAATGACTCACTGACTCAGTGACCCGGCCTAATGGAGGGTCTGCCGTCATACAGTTGCACCATCTGGAAAAGGTGGTTTTGTCAGTCTCCACGACAAGAGAAAGAGACTGGAGAGTAACACTTAAGCATCTCAGCCTGGACCTGACATATTCCACTCTTCATATTTCAGTGGCCAGAACTGATCACATGAGTCAATCCAACTGCAAGGGGGGCTGGGAAATACGGGGGAGCAAATGGAATACTCAGTATTACTGTCTCTTCCACAGTCCCACTGCTTTATGCATGTTCTTCAGAAGGAGAGAGCTGATGAAGTTGTACCATTATAACCCCAGCAGTTCCTAGCCCTTTATCTTCTTAGACTCCTGTGTGTCCTATTCTCGCTCTTTTTATTTTATTTTTTTACATTTTTAGATTACATTCTTCTCCTTCCCCATGTTTTTTCCTTTTCTTGTACAGAAGTTTAGACTCTTGTCAATGGTTTTTAAAAGTCACAATGAATGAATTAGAAAATGATAGAAGTGAAAAGGTATGTCATAACTGGTTTTCTACGACATGGAAATTGAGTAGGATTTATCATTGCAGTGTCCAAAATCACCTTCTCTGGCCCTTTGAATACTCCCCTAACCCAGTGAGTCTCAAATGGGAGGGATGTTTCTCCCTGGAGAATATCAGGCAACATCTAAGGACATTTTTGCTTGTCACATGGGGTGGTGGTTACTACCAGCAGCTCGTGGGTAGAGGTCAGGTATGCTACTTAACATTACAATGCACAGGACAGCCCTCGGCCAGAGAAAATTATCAGGGCCCAATATCAATAGTGTTGAAGTAGAAGATGCTGCTTCTGTCTCTTACTAATTATTATTTTGAATCTACTTATTCTTGGGCAGCCCTTTCATATTTTCGTGACCCTCATTTATTTCAAATCTTTGTGGAATATATTCAGGTAAAAATGTAACCCCCCAAAGCACAAGTAGCTAGATGATCCTTTAACAGATTTTGTGCTTATTAAGTGGACTTTCTCACGGTTCGGGTAGTATCTCTGAATGCAATTTTTACATGTTTTACTTTTGTGCCTCTCAAGCTTCACACATCTATGGAGCTGTAGAATGTTTCACATTGATTATCCAAGTCACCACTGTCAAAGTACAATTTCTAAATAGTTAAAAATGTGACTCTCACAAATAAATGGGGAAGGTATAGTGAATAATTATGTAATTCATTAATGAGGTTAGGAAATTTGGTTCATGGGAGAAATCAAGACACTGAGGATTTATAGACAATGAAGAAAGAATATTGGCATAGGGTTGACCGTTTAGATAAAAAACTGGATAATATCTTTCAGGGCGACAGGACTACAACTGTTGAGGTTATTTTTGGTACCAGACAGAAATCATTTGCATCTATACAAATGTTGACACAAGTTAACACACAACTTCATCGAGTGTGGGCCTTAATCATAGAAGGCAGCAGTTCCAACAATTAGAGTGTGCTCTGGAACAACAGTTTCTACATTTAAGTGTGTGTCAGAATCACCGCCAGGGCTTGTAGGAACCAGCCTCAGTTTCTCATTTAGTAAGTGTGTGGTGGGGAAATCCTGGCGAGTCTGTCTAACAAAGGTCTCAGGTAATGCTGATACTGGAGATCCAGGAATCACACTATGAGAACCACTGCTCTAATGTGTCATTGAAAGATATCATCGACCTTCTGCCTTATTTTAAGTTTGGATGATTTTTCTTAAGACCCATACAAGAAATTTCAAGATTGAGAAAAAAGAAAGAAAAAAAAAGAAAGCAGCCAGGATAAGCTATCCTGAGATGACAAAGTAACTCGCAGATCTCTGACTTAACACAAAATGCTATTTCACTCATTTTGTATCAGATAAAGTTGGATGAGACTTAGACTACCCTCCGTAAGCGATGACATCTAGGGCACGTGGATTTTGAAGATGTCTATGGCAGGAGAGGAGAGAACCGGAGATTCTAACTTGGGCTTTTCACTAACTTTTAAACCAGAAGTGGCACCTGTCACTTCCACTCTCGTCCCTTTGGCCAGAACTAACTGCAAGGGAAGCTGGGAAGTGTGGGGAAACTCATATATATTCAGAGAGCATTCAATGTCTCTACTGCATGTTTCAAAAATACAAAAGTTTATAAATGTGTGCTTACCATTCAAAGGACCCAAAGAGTTTTAATGATGGTAATGATATTCTTACTGAAATTATATTTGGATCTGCATATTTCACACTTAAGATTTTAGATTTCTAGGAGAGAAATTCAGGAATTGTATAACCGAAGAAAATGATGAAGTTGAATTAGGGAAGATTCTAATGTTTGAAATTGCTATTAATGATATAAAAATATGTTTGAGGAAGAATAGTAATTAATTACATACACAAACATTTGTAGCCCCAAATGAAATACAGAAAGAGAGAGAGAACCATGAATCATCTCATTATGGTGGTGAACACCACTTCTATTTGGGATGCAGCAAACGGTAGGTTCAGAGTTTGCAGAACGAGGTTCTAACTCTTTCCCTGCCTTGGTTTCCCTTCTGAGAGTGTTAAACCTCTGTGCTCAGCAGCCATTTACTTAAGGATTACAAGGTACCATACTCAAGGTGAGATGAATCAAGTGATTCTTAAAGGCTTTCTGTTTATAACTAGCTATTTCACAGCCTTGTGAGTCACTTAGCTTTCTTATTTCAGTTTACTTATCTCTAAAATGGATCTCATAGAAATATTGTGAAAGTTAAGTGATCATGAACACAAAGTTCCTAAAAATCCCTGACCTACTTGTTCCTTTGTTCTTTGTTTCCTTGCGGTTGTTAACGTGGGCTAGAAAAATCTATCTAGATCTTTGTTAGTTATGGAATGACCGACCAACCCTACGGACTTGCCTTGGACTGAGTGGGTTCGTGGGATGCTAGACTTTCAGTTTTAAAACCAGGAATGTCCGGGGCAAACTGGGGTGAGTCAGTCACCATATTTAGTGGAGCATCTTGGTACTTTTGATCTCTTTGGGGGAAAACAGTACCTGGGCTTTGAGGTGCCTCTTCTGTCCTTTTGCGGGAAAGAGCGTGGTTAGGAATGGCCTGGGGTTTGTGTTGAGTCTTACTGTAAAGTAGGGCAACTTTGTGTCTTGAGTAATTTTAAAATCATTGATTCTAGAAACTGACCTCAAGTAACCGTCTCCACTGTAATAATCAAATCTTTAAACTCATGGTAGTTTTGGTCTACTGAGGGCTACACATCTATGGCTTTCCTAACGTAGAGCTAGTAATCTGAGGATGCGGAGTTGCTGTCAATGTTTGCAGAGATATGCTTGGTTGGACCAATAGTCTTCTCAGTGAGATATAAGCATCTGCGGTGATACCTGTCCTAATGATCTTCCCTCTGGCTCCTTCCCAGTACATCCTGTTACTGTACTGTACATATCTTCCCTGCCTGGCCTTCTCTCTTTGTTTGAGTTACCTGCTTTGTTTTGGATGCCGCATATCTCTTGTGGGTACCTGACACCACCTGCTCCTTTACATTTTATCACCAGTCTCTTCAGGTCCCTCTCTTATGCTGCTGCTAAGTGTCTTCCTACAAAACATCTATCTTCATTTTCCTGCTTTAAAATTGCTGTTGCTGTTCCCTCCTGGCCACCACAATAAAAGGCAGCGCCTCAGCTTGGAAGTTCTGCCTGGCCTACTGCTTGATGGGTTACCTGCTTGGAGCCCTTTCACAATCCATACCTTTGCACCTGCTGCTCCCTTTTACAATGTCCTTTTCCTTCTCCAAGTGGATATTACGTGCCCATCCTTTTGGACCCAATTCAAGTGCTCTCTTCCTTAGGACACTTCCCCAGCAAGAGTTCCCACCTCAGAGAGACCTCAGTACCTTTCTGTAACGGTGACTTCTTTTGTTGAAGGATACAGCTGGGGGGTTTACTGAATGAGGTTGTGACTCCCTACTCTGCCTCGAATTACCTTTGTGCATCAATAGTGAGCACTCAAGGAAGGTTTCCCATGGCTAAGCACTGTAATAGTGTTTCCTCTGTCTTATCTGATGCCTGTTGACATGTTTATCCCCCGTGTAGAGCAGTATTTATCTGCAAATCCTCAGTGTCTGGCCCACCACAGGTGTTCTGCATGGAATGCCTGAATGAATGAAGGAGCCCAGTTTGGAATTTTTACAGGGATTCCTCTCCTTTTTAAAGCATATTCTTCTCTGGGGACTGGCTATCCCAAGTGTGCCCCCCCCCACCCCCGGGCCTGCAGGCCAGCAGCCTGGCCTCATCAGGGAGCTTGTTACAAAAGCAGGATCTCTAGTCTCACCCTACACCTGCTGTGTTAGAATCTGTATGCTACCAATGTTCCCAGGAGACTCGAAAGTACATTAAAGTTTGAGAAATACTGCACTAGGCTGGTTTCCAGTTATGGTCCCATTACTACCTGTATCACAGTCACCCTCAAATGCAGGGGGTCCTTTGAAAAAAAGTACAACTCCCTCCCTCCCTTCTTCCTTCCTTGCTTCCTTTTTAAAATGCACATTCACAGGACCTGCCCTAGACCTATTAAATCAGAATCTCAGGGAATGGGGCTACAACCTTTGAAGCAAATACCCCAGGAGATTTATATCACCCTGAAGTCTGAGAACCATATGCTGGGGCATTTCTTAACTGTTTAGTTGTCTCTGATTTCCCCCAGAACTTTGGACTTCAGAGGCCCGTCCTTACAATCGGGTAACTCTGCTGATGTCTGCGCCGCTGGACTTCTCCGGTTTCCCTGTTGCTCTTAGTAGCTGTCCTGCTGCTGCCCCCAGGTTTCCACCTGGCTGTCGTCCTGTTATTGGCATACTCCTTTCCCGTGCATTACAAAATGCAGCGCCTCCCAGTTTGGGGGGAAGAAAGAGGCGTCTTTGCTTACATCTGCTGCCTTTTCTAGCACTCGTCGCCTTCTCTGCGCGTGTCACTCCTTTTAAGTCCGTCGTGTGTTGCCGCTGTCTGTTTTCTTCGTTGTTTCCTCTGTGCCCACTTGTCTGTTAGCGCCTGTAGCCTGGCATCTCTCCCCACTTCACCACCAAAACTCTTCTTTAGAATTCTTTATTTTCATGCCCACTGACCCTTTTGAGTGCTTTAAAGCACACCTCTTAGAGGTTGGCAACCCGATTAAAAAATCGCGTATCATGGTTCTGAATTGCTTTGCTGGTGTGCAACGTGGAACGTGAATGTCAGCCCCTAAGCCAGGCAGAAACTGGACTTTACCCGCCAACCCCCAGGGTAGGACAGTAGTCAATCACTGAGAGTTTTTATACTTAAAAACATGTTTTTTACAAATTCAGGTTTACTGCAAAAAATTTTTTTTCAGCATTATGTTAATTATTCGAATTCTTAATTCATTTAATTACCAAATTCCTTCAGATAAGTAATTTCTTATATTACACTCGAGATGGTTATCATTCTGGAGTTGATTCTGACTAGAATCTCCTCTTGTTTTATAGTATGCACTCATATTCAGAGAAGCTAAATAAATAAGTCATTATCTTCTCTTTGAGAACCTGTAAAGTAAATCTTTAAAATTCCATGGAAGGGTAAGTATTCAGGTCGAAAAGAAATAGAACAAGAATGCACTAGATGCAGGGCATCTTTCAAAAAAAAATGTACATATATCTTCCTTCCTCCTTTTCTCTCTCCTTTCCTTCTTTCCTTCTCTTTTTTACATATTCAGCAAACATATTCCAGGAAGTACATTAAGCTCTGGGGATAGTACAGGGAAACAAACATGGCCCTTGCCTTTAAGATGCTAAGAGTTAAGCAGGGGACCGTCTTATTACCAAATATTTTTATATTTTATTTATTTATTATTGTATTTTTAAATCATTTTATCTTGGCAGTGGTAGGGAGGTAATTAGGTTTATTTATTTTTAGAGGAGGTACTGGAGATTGAACCCAGGACCTCATGCATGCTAAGCATGTGCTCTACCATTTGAGCTATACCCTACTCCCCCATCTTGTCACCAAACAAATGAGACAACTTGTTGAACATTCAAGGAAAGGTGAGAGTCCGATGGTCAGGGCAGGAGCAATGAGGAGGGGGTGAGTGGTGATTCGGCAGAGACTCCTAATAGGAGGGATCTTGCGGGAGCTGAATCTTGAAAGGTGAGCCAGCGTCTTGAGTTGCAGTGCCAGGAGGGCGGATGCAGCCACTGCACCCTCATGAGCAGGACCCCTTGGTGTCTTGAGGGGGCTGGGGAAGTCAGGGGAGCAATGGGGGAGCACAAGTCTGGATTTTAATCACCGCATGTCAGCCTTTGATGGGGAAAGTAAAGGAAGACTTGGTTATAGAACTAGGAGAAAACCCTGTACGGTACAAAGTTAAAATGCGCACTACCTTTTCCAACTAGTTGTATGAAAGTATTTTTTTTCTAGTGATCCCCTATTCTTTCACCTCTTGGAGTAACTCAGAAAGCATGGGGAGCACCTTCTTTCGATGTGACAGCTCTTGAAATGGTTGCACAAAAGCTTTGTGATTTCCTGTAATCATTTCCTCTCTGTGTTACACACTCCCCGTTGTCCCCATGGGTCCCTGTGTGACATGGTTTCTACACCACTTACCTGCCCTGCTCTGAAGGGCCAGCAGCACGTGGTCGCAGTGAAACGGAAAGAATGAGAGAAATGACTTCCCCTTGACTTCATTCCTTCCTCCTGCCACAGACATTTCTTTCTTCCAATTTTTACAGCCGCCTCTGCATGAGTTGTTGGGTCAATGAGCCCGAGGGGTGGAAGAGACAGCTCTGGGACCGCTGAATAGCCTCGCTTTGTCTAGAGGCATGTTTTTCTGACTGTTTATGGTGCCTGACAGGGTCGTTTTTGTTCTGGGAAGAGCTGGTTGGAGAAAGCCGGCTGCTGAGAAAGCTGTGGGGCTCCCTTGGCCTCTGGGGCTATCTCCAAGGCCCTCCCGGGGAGCTGCCATTTACCCTCCCGGAGGCGCCCCTGGCCCAGTGGAGGTCATCTGAGGCCTCTGCATTCTCGTCCCAAGTTTAACTCTGATAGGCAGGGGGAACTGTCACCAACTTCGCCAGCTTCGTAGTAGTCAGGAAGGAGCCCAGGCCAGCAAGATTCCATTTTAATTGTCAATCACACGTTATTAAAAAAAAAAAGCAGCTGTATACCACTTTTCATAATTTTTCCTCCAGGGTTGGCAGTCAGATTGCTTTCTTTTGCAGAAAACACAATGTCAGTTTTAGTTAGAATTTATGGGTAGACGTTTGAAAGGAGGCAGTCTGGAAAGGAAGGTGAAATTAGTGGGGTTTTCAGCTCGCCTCTGGAATGAATCACACGCGTCTGGGGTTGTAACATGCAAACATCATGCTGAATTTTCCTTCTCAGGCCCTCCTGCTTCCTCTCAGACTCCGGGCCTCATGGCAGGATCCTTTAAGGCAGGCCCTTAATACAGCAAGGGCAGCGTTGGCCAGAGAGAACGTGAGAGCTTGTGAGTCAGTTAGCAGAGAGCAGGTTAGCATCTTCCTTACCGGGGCATGGACTCTGGTCAGCTGACGTGTGTCGCAAGTACATTCCAGCAGTGAAGAGCTGCTTGGCTGCTCTCTGGATTCCGGAACATGCAGTCCTACCATAAAATGACAGCAGAACACAGTGTGCTATTGAGTGTTACTGGGTTTGCGTTGAGCCACCTACTTTCCCCACGAGGGACAAAGGTGGTTTCTTCGGGTGAATTCTAGACCTGCCGTCTAAAGGACTTCAGGTTCGAGTCCCAGTTCTACCCTGTATTAGTCTGATGGCTTTGGGTAAAGTCCTTCACCACTCTGAACTATAGTTTCGTCTTCTCTGTGTCTGGATGCCAGGGATATTTTTGCCCTGCATGTGTCACCCTGCCTGGTTGAGTCCCTTATTTCTGGGCATCTCTTGTCCTTCATGTAGTCTGGGTCTCCACTTAGACTTTCCTCCAGCCCCTCACTTCTCCACATCCGTGCCCTCGTGCTTCCTGCTTTCTTTCACCTTGCCCTTAGAATGATCTGTTCTCCATATTTGCCTTTAAGAAGTCATGTTTTTCAGACTTAGCTCAAATTATATTTCATGGATACAGTTTTTCCCAAACACCCCTTACCATTCAGGAATACATGCTGAACATGTACAAATAAAATTCTATGATGTCTGGGATTCAGATGAAATTCTATGAAGTCCATTAGGGGCGGGGCTGTAGATGAAGCAAGACCGGTCCAAAATTGATAATTGTTTAATTACACACACACGTGGGGGTTCATTAGATTGTTCTCCTTTGTGTATGTTTTAAGTTTCTTAAACAAAAGGCAAAGAAAAAAGTTCTTTTAACTCCCCAAACCAGAGGTGCTCTCGTCCACACACAAGTGATGCTTCCTTGTGGCAGTTCCTTCTGACAGCTGCTTCCTGTTACAGCGGCTGGTTAACCAGTATAGCTCAGTAGTTAGAAGACCACGCATCCTGATTTGCTCAGGACAGTCTCGGAGAACTCCTTTGTCCTGTGTTCTCTGTGGGTTAGCATTTACCCCAGATTTTTAATCTTTTTAAAACAAAGTACCATTATTTAATAGATGCGTTAAAACAAGCCAGGATGGGTTTTATAGACTGCCACTATGTGGTTCTGGCTCCTGCCACAATTTCAATTCGTGGGTGAGATTTTTATGCAAAGAGTAGAATTTTATGTTAATGCACAGACACATCCAAAAAAGATGACCAGCAATGACTTACATCTCTTTCCTTGTCTTTCACATGGAGCCTGCGGGGTGCTTGCTTCCTGATAAATCCAAGTGGTCAGTGTTGGCTACTTCCTTCCCATCTTAGGTTGGGGGGTGGGGTGGGGGTGGGAAATATTTGACATTATTGTGGCCCAAGTTGTGGTCTATGAGACACAGTGTGAGAGGCCTGATGTCTGAGAAACTGACTTTTTTTAGGGGGAGGTTCGTTCGTTCTTTGTTTCTTTCTTCCTTTCTTCCTTTCCTTCCTTCCTTCCTTCTTTCTTTCCTTCTTTCTTTCCTTCCTTCCTTCCTAGAACCTTGTGCATCTACCACTGAGCTATTCCCTCCCCCTAGAAACTGACTTTTAAGTGCCAAGAAAATAATTCTGCTTGTGTTAGTTTATAGTGTTCAGATAATCAGTATGTAGAATTTTGTTAGTTTATAGTGTTCAGATAATCAGTATGTAGAATTTTTCTCCATTTTGCTTTA
The DNA here is from genome assembly GCF_048564905.1 of Vicugna pacos. Taxonomy (NCBI): domain Eukaryota; kingdom Metazoa; phylum Chordata; class Mammalia; order Artiodactyla; family Camelidae; genus Vicugna; species Vicugna pacos. The sequence continues at coordinate 53,604,387 of NC_133002.1, forward strand.
CTGGACATATGTATGTGTATATATGTACAGACATATGTATTTTAATATATTTTGAGAAAAAAATAGGTATGAATTGTATAAGTTCACCACTATCATGAAACCAATCTGTTGATCAATAAATATTTAACACATTGTTTACAGTTTTTATTATTTTTAATACTATCTTTCACTCACAAAAGTGCCCCTATTTGGATGATAAAGTACATAAGCACCATATTTCATAGTCAAGAAAATGGACACTGGAATTAAACTTTTGGCCTCAACCTCCAACTCTGGGGCATGTGACTGTTTCCCCTTAGGTCTCAGTTTCCTCATCTGTAAAATGGAGATGGTAATAGTTGACTATAGAATTTTCATGGGGATAAAGTAAGTTATCGTGTATATAGTATTTAATATAGTGTTTTCTCCATTATATACCCTCAATCACTACTTATGATTATTTTAAATTTGGTATCTTTTTGTCTTCTCTACTAGATTATTGGTCACTTAAAAGAAGAAATGTTTTATTTATTTTCATAGACCTCCACAGAGCCTGGCACATAATGGCTCCTTGAAAATAGTGGTGGACTGACTGAATGAATGAATGAATGACAGACAGCTGTTTTAGGAACCATTTTTTGAGTTGCAATCTGTGTGTAAGAGGTTGAGCAATGTCCACGCAGGAATTCCAGGTTCATTCTGTCCTTGTTGGGACCCCAGCTGGGCTAGCTGAACTGAACACCAGAAACACCAAGTCTTAAATAAAGGGCTGTTACTACATCCTATAAATCTGTAAGTTACAGCCTGCCCACTTAGTTCCCTCATTTACAGTTTTACCATCCTCTTGCATTTTCTATCAAAAGCAGTCTACTTTGACCTTTAAACTTCAGCAAACATTTCTTTATTTTGCTTTGAGATCTCCAGTAAGTTTGTTACGCAACCTACCATGTAACTGCAGCAGGCTGGAAGAAGAAAGGCCACCTTGTGACGCTTCCTTGTTGCTGATTTTATTAATTGCAGGGGTGAAGAGTAGGGGACTCAGGGAGGGCTCGCCCATCCTAGTGATGCTACTTAGTGTTTCTCATTCCTCTCAGCCTTGTTCTCCTCTCCTTAGAAATACCTTGGCTTCCTCTTTTTACCCCCTCTTTCCCAACACTTCTTTGCCTTTTACGTGTGATAAAAATTGTAAGAGGCTATTCCGTACTGTTACTTTGATTGCGATCTCAGCTTTCCCAGCAGGTGTCTGGATCCACCTCTAGTCCTCAGTTTATTCCTTTCTGGAATTCATTTCTCAGGCTATCAGTGCCACATCCCCTCCAGTGGTTTGAAACTGGGAAAGATTTTGCACCCACTATGAGAGCAAAGGCAAAAATCGTGTGATCTCAGCATTCCCAGTGAAATCTCACAGCATTGGCTCATAGAAACAGGTTATACTTGGTGCATGGGTTTAAAGCATTATTCACGGGACTCACTATATGACCTGCAAAAGCCTTAGTTTCCTCATCTGTAACGAATAGGATGACTTCCTATTCGCTTAAGGCCTTGCTCCAGCTTCGGAGATCTATGGTTCGCTTATATTATCAGTTAAATGGGCATTTTGTAGGAATCTCCCTGTTGGAATACTCTGTATCTGTAAGAACAGATTCTGAGTTTTAAACAGTCGCTCCGATTAACAAGTGAACTTTTGATGCACCAATGTGTTTTATTAAGGTAGATTCTGCCATGGAGTCTGTTAAAGGTAATACTAACACAGCTGAAAGTGGCTAATATTTACGTGGATTACAGTAAGAATCAGTAATGACTCATGAACTGCTTATCTCACTGGACACCATTCTGTCCTGCTAGTCAGTGCTTTACTTGAAGCTGGGTACTGCTCAACCAATTATTTCCCCACACCTGCATAAGGCAGGTATAAAGGGGGCTCCAAGGCAAGGAGCATGGGATTAAGTAAAGAAAGAGCTACCAAATATGATGAACATGCATAGGAAGAGACTAGAAAATGTTGGAACCTGTGTTTTAATACTTCTCAGGGAGAGATCCTGAGCTGGTGTTGTATCTAATACTCAAAAATACCTCATTGGTCTGTTCCACAGCCGTCACAGCCATTGGGTGCTTATGGGCTGATGTGTGTTAGGAAGTGGGCCATCTGCAGCCAGAAAGGTTTAAGATGATCAAGGGGGAAGAGGTGGAAGGAAGAGGGGTTGTATGGAGCCCTGAAATGCCATTGTGGTGAGTTTCCTTTCATTGTGTGTTGATTGGTTCTTCTAGAGGGAGGCTCTGGACTGAGTCCCTTTCCATTTTCACTGCCGCTACGTTGACTATTGAACAGTGGTTTTAGACTTGGACTTTTTTGGTGAAACAACTGGGAGCACCCTGGAAACACTCAACTACAACAATGTTAATATGCATGTATCTATAAATAACAGTAACTCTCAAATCTTGGTTTCCTGTCCAATCCTTTCCTTGAAGTTTTAGATTTTTTTTTTTTGGCAGAGGGAGGAGGTAATTAGGTTTATTTACTTTTTTTTTCCCCCTTAATGGAGGTACTGGGGATTGAACCCTGGACCTCGTGCATGCTAGGCATGTGCTCTACCACTGAGCTATACCCTCCCCCTTCAAACTTTAGATTTAAACAGACATTTGTTTGCTGGATTTCTTCACCTGGATGGTCCCTCAGCCTCACTCTACTCCAACCCAAGCTCATCTCTTCCCATCTTTTCAGATTTGCTTCTCCTGTGTTCTTGTGCTCAGTTGGTACCTGCTATTCCTCTTAGAAGGACCTTTGCACTATAATTCAGTTTTCCTTCTTTCCATCTTTACTGATCAAGTCCAGGCTCCTGTCGTCTCTCACTTGGACCTCTCCAGTAATCTCTCAATCACTTTTTCTGTCTCTAGTCTTGTTCCCCATCTCCATCCACTCTCCATCTTCCTACCTCCAGAATGACTGAAGAGGTAGGTAATTCAGCAACCGTTGACCGACCAACCACTCTCTTTTCAGGGCTGAGGATAAAACAGCGAATGAACCACTGTTTCTACTGTCATGGAGCTTGTTTTCTAGTGCTGAAGACCAACAAAGCTGTGTCATGTTCACGGACAAATAACTAACATGATTATAAGCTGCCTTGCATCACAAAGGAAACAAATAAGGATTTGAGATGGAGGATAAAAGTGTTGATGTGCTTTGCAGCGTAGATGAACAAGGTTCTCCTTGATGATGACATTTAAGCTGAGATCTAAAGGATGAGAAGGAACAAGAATGAAAAGAGGTGGGGAAATCAATATTCTAGGCAGAAAGATGGTTTGTGCAAAGACCCTAAGATGTGTCAAAGCTTGGTGGGCTCAAAAAAGAACTGGAAACCAGAAGAGAATGATTAATGCATATTACCATCGAAGGAGAGTGGTTTAAGATGGGATCAGAGAAATACGCAGGAATTATATCCCACAGGGTCTTGTAGCCTATAGGAAAGAGTGCATTTTACCCCACACTCCATGGGAAGCCACTGAGGAATTCTAAGCACTGGAGCAGTTTTATCCAGTTTACATTTCACTGCCACTCTTGCTTTGTGGAGCATGGGTTACAAGAGAATGAAAGAGAAAGTGTGGAGACGAGGTAGAAGGTTGTGGTCATAGTCCAGGTAAGAGGTGATGATGGTGTAGACTAAGGTGGTAGTGAGAGAGGTGGAGGAAGGCACAGATCTGGAATAACTTTTGGAGGTGAAATCAATGGGATCTCCTATTGGGTTAGACATGAGGACAGAAGAACAGGAGATTAAGGATGGTTGCTTGTTTGAACAACTGGGTGGAGGAGGTCATCTGCTGAGATGAGGATGATTTTTGACCCTTCTGTCTTCCTTTTCCATGTTTAAGGACTCATGTGTTGCCAACAGTCAGAGTGATCTCTGCATCTCAAGGTCTTTAGCCTTAAACACGTCAGCAAAGTTCCTTTTGCCATGTAAGGCAGCCTATTCACAAACTCTGGGGATTAGGACCTGGAAGCCTTTGGAGGGTGGTGATTATTCTGCCTACCCCAGCATGTGAGTAAAATGAGAGCAGTATCACAGGGATGTTTTTGGTGACCTTGACAAGAGCCTTATCGGGGGTGTGATGGCAAAGGAGAGCATATCGTGGTGGGTCGAGAGAAGAAAGGAGAAGTTAGGAAGTAGGAACAACAGAGCGTGTGGGCAGCTTTTAGCGAACTGGAGTTACGACTGGAGGGGGACATGGAATGAACTGGAGCATTTTTCATGGCAGATACAAGAGCGTACTTGTTTATTGATAGGAATAAGCCTGGCAAGAACAGCATGATGGTGGTACTGGAGAGTATCGTCAGAGAAGGAATACCTGAAGCACTCGGATCCTTCCTCAGACGGAGTAGATGTAGCGAGAGCTCAGTGGAGGAGCTGGCCTTAGCTGGGAGGGGCACGCCTACTGTGTATGGAAGGGAAGAAGGAGCAGGTGGATGCTTTGTGACACTGTGATGGAAGACAAGTGAGGTCTCATCTCATGCCTCCCATTTCTTCAGTGACAAATGAAGCAAGCTCATCTTCTAAAACAGAACTGCGACCGTATCAATTCATTGCTTCAGACTTTTCCTGGTTCTGCCTGCTTACGTTGTTTTTACTTCCTGGCGCTTTGCCTAGGATTTTACACTGTGGCCTCACCTGTTCCGTGTAGCCACAGCCCACCTCTGCTTTTGGCCAGTGTTGCTCATTTCCTTTACTGGAATGCCCTGCCTCTCCTTCCTCCCTCCACCCCTCCTCCCCTACGCACCTCCAATGCACACTTTTCCCTCCAGGAACCGGCCTTGAGACACACCCTCCCTCAGGTGAGTTAGCTGCCCAAGGTCTCTCAGAGCTCCCTGTTCAGACTCCCGTTACTCCTAGTATGATTATTCTCTGTGTGTCTGTAATCCCTACTAAAATGGGAGTTTGCTGAGGGCAGAGGCCTGTCCCTTTCACCTCCGATCCCACAGCACCTAACCTAGCACAGAGGCCTGTGCATCATGAAAGTATTGGTTGCATTCAATAGTATCCTGGCAGGTACACTGATTGGACATATATCAAACAGTATCAAAGGAGGATAGAAATCTACATCCATTTAGTGTACCTGAAATGCTGCTCGGCACCTCAGTGACTTACAACTTCGTTTTGCCCACTCTTCACAGCTGGATCTCAGCAGGCTCAAGCATTCAAGTGTCAGCTTTGACTCTGTATCACCCTATGGACTGTAAAGTCCTTCAGACTAAAGATCATGGCTTAGTCACCTTTGTGTCGCCATTACCTGGCACAGTGCAAAGCCTGTAGAAAGCATAAAAATGTTTAAATCAATAATTCCGTATGATTTTAAAATTATTATCTGTTTCTCCATAAGCAGTAGTATCCAGCAAATCTTCCCTTCCAAAACAAAGCATGTCCTTCTGTTCTCTGATCAGCCTTTAGAGAAAAGTAGTCTGATGCAACCCTGGTTTTGATCTCTGTCCATTTCAAAGATCTAGGGTGGTTCTAAGTGGATTGATTCTGAGTATAAAGCTGAGTGACGTAGCATATTGTTCTTCAACCTTTTTTTTTTAAGAGCCAAACATATTTCACACATGCTACTAAGGCATGCTAGCTATGCAGTTGGTCACTTAACAATTACAAATAAATAGACAAAATCTTTACAACCTGTGTTTGTAGTGCTTTGAATGGAATATTTTGCAACTAAAAAAAAAAGTTTGCAAAACTGTGATTAATGTCTGCAGAAAATATTCACAATAAAATGCTAAAGGATAAGAGCGGTATTAAAATTGTATACACAGTATGGGCTTAATTTTATGAGAACGTTTTATATCTATGTTTGTATACACAGTTACAGATATGTCTACAAAAATATCTACAAAGTCATGAACCAAAATACTGACACTGGCTTTGTCTGGGTGCTTGGAATTTATTTGAGTAATTTTAATTTTCTTTATACCTTTCTTTGTTTTCTAACTTTTCTATTTGTGAACTCAGGAAATCTATGGTATTTGTTTTTAAAAATAATCTATTATTCTTTAAGCCTCAGTGGTAAGAGATCTTTGAAAATGTACTTTTATTCTATGTACTTTTAGTTTTCATTCTGGCCAGTGATAAAGAGAGCGGGAAACCACGAGTCCTAGATTTGAAATGTTTTTTCGGTCCGGAGGACTTAGAGAATGGGGGGGGGGGTTAATGTACATAAGTGATTATTGACCCAGGAGAGGATTTGGAAATGACTTAAAATGTAAAAATATGATCAGGGTTCAAGAGATTTTCAAGGGGGACTCAATCAGGTCTGTTTGATTCCTCAACTTCAGGCAGATGTTTCAGTGGTTTCTTGGGAGTGTCTCTGTCTACCCCGGTATGTGTGATCGCAGCAGGACTTTCTGAACGCAGCTGGACTCCCAAGACCGAAATAGTCCAGTGAGTCACTTGGATATATTCTGAATCAAAGATTTAAAAACCAAAGCATGCAAATGGCCCTCATGCCTCAGCTCAGAGTAAACGTCAGCTAATTTTGATTTCAAGGCTACCAAAATGGCTATTGCTCAAGGCAGCCAGAGTAGTGTTGGAGCGAAGAGAGCTGGCTCCTTAGGGGCAAGGACTGCATGTTATAGTGTGTTACGGTATGTTGTGGTATACTGTTTTAATTACTTTTTCATATTCTCCATGATATTTAAGACAATGTAAGGTACATGCAAAGTGCTGGATGAGTAACAGAGAACAAAGCAGAGGAGAGAATTATAAAGTACTGACCAAGCAGGGTGCCATTCATCTCCTTGGCTGAGACTGCCCCTCTTCACACCTCTTGCCATGATTTAATCACGAACAGTATCTTCCTTCCCTCTCAAAAGCGTCCCACTTGGGATGATCATTTTGTAGGGTCACCCTGTGACCGGGGTGGCTAAGTAAAATCCAGATTCCATGATTTCATCCCGGTCGGCACAGCAGTTGTCTGCCTGGCAAAAATTTTAGAGCCACACCCAAGGGCACATGCTTTTAAAATCCCCATCCCCCTCCCTACCCCACAATCGCTGCAGTAGATGCCTTTGTATTCAGTCTTTTCAGATAGATAAATAGAACTTTTGAAGGAACCCTAGAAGATCAAAGCTCTGGACAAGCTGATATCTTTCTATTACCACAGCTGTCCCAGATGGCGGTAATACTTCTAGGACTCTGAGTGCTGCATTTGGGGCCAATGGGATAAAATCCTGAAAACATACTGAAACTGACAAGCTGCCTTGACATTTGTTCTTTGGCTTTTAAGCCATAGATTTTCTTCTCTTTCATGACAGTTTGCACTTCTGTTTCCTTCATTCTTCTGTAGACTCCCTCTAGGCCCCCTTTTCCTTTAGAAGAATGAGAGTTTAACAGCAGCTTGGCTATTTTGCCAAGGATTTAGTGCCCCTTAATTGCCCTAGAAGCCAGAAAAGTCAGGCTCTAGGTACAAGCTCAAGGAGGACTCAAATTGAGAGAAATATTTATATTTTGACAAAGGCCGTGCAGTATTCTGATTCCTGCCCTAGGAGCCAGAGGTGTAATCAGTGAAATTGGGAAAGCAGTTGTGTATTCTGAATTAGGGTTTTAGTTCCTGGAAACTTCTTGTACTCCGTAAATTTAAGATTGAAGATTGTGCTAGTTTGAAATGAAAATGGTTCTAAAATTTTCTTGGATCCATGAGCCCTCTGAGAAATGATGATTACTGAGGATCCTCTCCCTGGAAAATTATGCATGTGATGCACAAAGAAAAATTTTCGTATAATTTCAGAGGATTTATGTTGCACAATCCACTCTATGGATTGTACGTTAATGTAGCAGATACATCTGGTTGCTGCTCTGATATCCGTGCTATGTAGCTGTCCTTCCTTCTTCCTACTAGAAGCCCTATTCTCTTGGGTACGTCACCTTCCCCATCCGACTTGAGGGGAGGCCCTGACCCCAGTGCCTGGGGTGGAGGTGGTGAGGAGGATGATTGGGCTAAGCCAGTCGTCATGGTCCCAGTGTCTTTTGCCAGAGATTGGTTCTGGCGCAGATATGTGCTACTTTGCTGGCAAATAAGACAGTAGTGTCATTCTACTGGGGAGCTTGGGGGCGAAATTTCATCACTCTTAAAATGAGAAACATACATAGCATGCAGAAAGCCATCCTGACACTCTTTCAGATGTACTGTAGGACTGAGCAAGTGAGAGAAAGCAAAAAGAACTGTCTAGGGATGGACTGCAGTTGGCCATGTTGGTGTCAATTCGTGATCTCTAAACTATGAACATGCATGTGTCTATGTACGTTCACGTGCAGATGAACACATCTGTGTATTTCTAATGTAGGGGTGTATGCATATTTGTATGTATCTGTATGTATAGGTACACGCACATTCATGTATTTCCTAGCTCTGACTGACTGATGAAAGGGCCGAGAAGAAATCAAACCAAATAACAATGTGCATACCTAGTCCCCAGATCCCGACACCACTGCCCACTGAACGGAAACAAGAAGTCTCCCTGTAGAAATTTCAGGGGTGGGGCCTGAATCAAGGTGTTACTGGAAAAGCAGGTTGTTTTTCTCGTGCTGGTGCTTTAACTGAGCCTTTAACAGGCCATCCCACCATTCAGTTACGTGGCTGATTTTGAACAATGAGGTTTGTGATCAAACTGGTAGATTCCTCGGTCATGCACTCATTGTTGCACCTCCTTTGACATAAATCAGCGCCTTGGTTTGCAGCAGCGTTGTGCTGGCATTCTTATGTCCTTGGATCATGTGCTCGCAGGGGTATTATGTGCAGGGAAGGCAAACTCTTATTTGGCGCAGTTAAGCATGAATTCCAGTACGCAGAGTGCTATCTCCTCCTTCCCTCCAGGGTGGAAGTGGTCTGTTAATAATTAATCTTCCACCAGGGCGCTGGCTGGTATCCTTGAAGAGGCTATAGGGATTGACATCTGTCTCTGCTATTGATGGGTTGGGCATTCAGCTGTGGCGATGGGTAGGTCAAGGGTAAGAGGGTGCCTGTATTCTGGACCCATGCATAGCCTCCTTCCCTGCCACCTGAGCCATTCCATTGGTGGGTTCCTTGTGCCAGCACTAGGGTGACTGAGAAGAGGAGGCTGGCTGACACGCGCAGGTGAGTCATGCATTCTTCCAGGAACACCTCAAGCACCACTGGGTCTGCTGACTCACGCGGCCCGAGGGGCAGGGCGGATCGCACCGCCGCCTGCCCTGCTGCTGAGCTCTCCCGTGCTTTGGCCCACATGTCTGCTACCTACTGACTCTGAACTCAGAGCCTGAAATAGAGGCTTGTGTGTCAGTGTGATCTCAATAAGGGGATGAAACTAGGAGGAAGGAGGGAAAGCCCCTGCAGTGGTCACGGCGAGGAACAAGCGGTGTTTATACCGTCGGATGTTTTTGGAACCTCTGAAATGTGTCACAACCGTGTGCCCAGGGGACTACGGGAGGCTTTCATTAGCTCCTGTCCACTGTTGTTCACTGGCTGCAGTGGCCCCACACACGTTAGCTCCCGGGTTCTGCATGTCAGCTGGCCCGGGTTTCCTCAGCGGCCAGAGAACTCTCAGAGCAGGAATCCAGGGATAGAAGAGGGCAACTGGTGCAGCCAAAGATGAGGCTGTCCAGTTCCATCTGTTTGGAAGCTGGTCAAAACCTGTGCTGAATGGGAAAGGCACATAGAGGAAGGAAGTAGGAGGAGGGTGAAGAGAAATTGGGAGTGGTGGGTAGGAGTTGTCCCATGCACACACTCCACTCCGAATGGTCATGGGAGGAAAATTCAGGATTTGAGCAAAGCGTACCTTGCTCCACTCTTACCTAGCTGTGTGATACCTTGGATTATTTACCTGACCATTCCAAAGTTCAGTCGTGTGGCGTCAGCCAGCCTGCTTCCTAGCTGCCATGGAGATGCGTTCTCTTAAGCGCTGAGGATAAAGACTCTGGGAGGGGTTTTGAGCTGAGCTACATGTTAAATGTATGTGTCTCCATTTTTCTTCCTAGGTCAGATCAAGCTGTGTTTCAGCTTGTGCTTGCAGACGTGTTCAGCTCACTGAAAAATGATGTGGTCACGTACCTACACAGAAGGAAGTGTGGTGCGGCCAGACTATCTAGAGCAGGTTGCATTCTGCAAGGAAAGAGACTACTGCAATAGCCATGGCTATTCATTCTACTTAAAAAAAAAATCTTAACCCTAGTTAATGGCCTACTTATTCAAAGCAGTATTAAATATAACAGAATTTCAGTACCACCATTGAATCTGAACAATTTCTTGGAGCCTTATGTAACAGAGTTTGACTTATCGTGAGAATATTTGGGCAGCTAGGCCCAGGAAATGTGCTTTTACTTTGTATAAAATATCTCTGGCTGCACAATTATTTGGCGTTTTTTTCTTCCCCAACACGTAAAGATTTGGAGTTAACCTGACAGTCCCAAGTTGAAAGTTTTCTTATTTGTCTGTAACATTTAAGGAAAAAAGCCATTTAAAAAATCACTCTACCATTGATGAGACTTATATTCTTGAGAGCTAAGCGTTCTAAAGAACTCAGTATCATTTCCTAGAATTTTGCTTCTCTCCCCTCGGCCCCTGTGCGTTCTTTCACTTTCACTCCATAGCACGTGAGACACCATGGCCGCTCCTCTTGTTGCTTGTGACCACCTCTGGGCCCCTCCTCTTTGTCATAGGATGTTCTGATTTTCCCACCAGCCCCAACCTGTTTGCAGCCTGGCACACAGGGAGAACAGGACTCTGCAGTCTTACCCCTGGGACAGTACTAGTTTCAGCTTTTCAGAGACCAAAGCTCTGGCTGAACAGCTTTTGGATGTTGAGGCAATTGGGAGAAGTACTAATGCATTTAACTTCAAGAGATCGTAGTCTTTGGCATGGAAGGAGGAAGCTATCTTGGCATCTGTCACTGTAGCCACTGGGAATTTTGGAAAAGTTCCATTTCATTCTTGCTTTTTTTTGGATCCTGAAATAAGAGGCTGTAGTACAGGTCAGGAATATAGAGACTGGTAGGAGAGACAAGGAATGGGAGCAACTCAAGTAGCCTCCTGAAGAAAGCTTATACCTCCAGAGCAGGTAATCAAACAAAAACCATGTTTGAAAAACAAAATCATCTGAAAACAATCTGAGTTTGGAAGTAATAGGAAAAAAAGAATTAAAAAAAATGTTTCTTCCTGATTTAAAATGAAAAACAACTTAGTGTTAGGATGGAAAAATTGTACCTCTGGGTTGGCCTCTGGATTCAGACCTGGATGGGAATACCTTCCTCTGTGTATGAGTGTCCACATTTCCTAATGACCCACCGTAATGATCATATTTTAACTTAATTACCTTGTTAAAGACTATATCCAAATACAGACTGAGTTATTGGGGGTTAGGACTTCACCATCTGAATTTTGTGGGGGTGTCATTCAGCCCATTGTACCCTGCTTTCAGTTGTTTTGGATATAAACCCAGAAGTAGAATCGCTAGATAATGTTTCTAATTTCTTGATGGAATAGTTTATTTTTGTAGAGGGGCTGTGAGATTCAAATGCATGTAAAAGACTTAGCAGAGGGTTGGCCTCAGAAAATGCTGACTCTATTAGTTGTGTAGGCTGTAAACTAGTCTGATCTCTGAATTTTCAGGCAAAGAACCCGAGTCCAGAAAAGTTAGCAACTTATGTCTTCAAGTTCCTAGTCAGCAGTAAACTCAGAAAAAGAACCTAGATTCTGATAATGTCAAGACTCGTGATACCACCACGCACTACTTTTTTCCCCAATCCTTTATAGACTGTTCTGTTACTTGCTATTAACTATTTGCGGGTTTTTATGATGTTTGATTTTATTCTTCATTTTTTAAACTTAGTTTTCTGCATAGGTAACATATTTACACGATTCAAACTGAAAAAGGATGCAAAGGTTTACAATTGAATGTCTTTTTCCTACTTTAGCCCTCCAATGTCCTGCCCTCCCATAGGCAACCAGTGTTACTATTTTCTAATGTATTCTTCCAAAGACTTTAGGCACATACAAGCAAATCTTTTAATGAAATTTTAAAATACAAAGTAGCATATCTTTTTTTTGCATCTTTTTTTTTTCATTTAATGTATTTTGGAGATATTTCCATATCCATATATAAAAAAGTCCACATTCTTTTTTTCAACTACACAGAATTTTACTGTTCGAATGTCCTGTGCTTCATTTAGTCCATCCCCTGTTGTTGGGGATGTTACAGACAATGCTGCATTGAATAAAGTTGTATATGCATCATTTTTCATAAGAGAGAGATATAGCTGTAGGATATAGTCCTAGTAGTGGAATTGCTAGGACAAAGGGAATGTGCATTTGTAAGACAGATTTTTATTAAACCACTAATAGTAGGGCTTATACCAATTTACATTTTTCACCATCATTTTAGAGAATTTTAAATAACAAGGAAAAATTACTATACTATTCCAGGCCCTACTTTATTTATCCATTGATGGATGTCTAAATGAGAGGTTGACAGGAGTGAAAGCAAAAATCACAGCGCATTCCCCTCAGCTCAGGAACAAGACAAGGACATTTGGTTTTGTAGCTTCTGTTCACCAGTGTACTGCCGGGGCAATTAGGGAGCAAAATGAAACAAAAGCCATCCACATTGGAAAGGAAGAAATAAAAATATCTCTGTTATATATATAAAACCCTATGCAATCCACTTAAAAACTACTAGAGCTAATAATAATAAGCAAGGTCAGCAAGGTTGCAGGCTACACATTCAATATACAAAAATCAACTGTATTTTTATATGCTAGCAATGAAAAATTGGAAAATGAAATCAAGAAAAATGATTCATTCATAACAGTATTAAAAATAATAAAATGATTGGGAATAAATTTAACAAAATAAGTGCAAGTCTTATATTCTGAAAGTTACATTGTCAAGAGAAATTAAGGAAGGCCTAAATAAGTAGAAAGATAAACCATGTTCATGGACCAGAACATGAAGTATTGTCAACATGGCAATACTCTCAAATTAATCTACAGATTTAATGCAATCCCGTCAGAATGTCTGCTGGCTTCTTTGCAGAAACTGACAAACTGGTCCTAAAATTCACGTGGCACTCAAGGAATTCAGACTAGCCAAACAACCTTAAAAAAGAAGAACAAACTTTGAGGAATCACACTTCCTGATTTCAAAACTTACTGCAAATCTACAATAATCAGGACAGTGTGATACTGGTATGAAGATAAACATGGGTCAATGGAATAAAATTGAGAGCCCAGAAATAAACTCTTCTTACAATCAGTTGATTTTCACATTGCAATTCAACAGAGAAACAGTAGTCTTTCCAATAAATAGTGCTTGGACAACTGGATATCCACATGCAATTGAATGAATTTAAACCCCCACCTTACACCACATACTAAAATTACTTCAAAATGAATCAAAGACCTAAATGTAAGAACTAAAACTATAAAAACCTTAGAATAAAACATAGGCATAAATCTTCATGACCTTGGATTAGGCAATAGTTTCTTAGATATGACAACAAACATACAAGCAACCAATGAAACAGAGATAAAATGGACTGAATCAAAATTGAAAACTTTTGTATGACAAAAGACACCTTCAAAAAAGTAAAAAGACAGTATATAAAACGGGAAGAAAACAGTTGTAAATCACATGCCTGATAAGGTACTTGTTCTAGAATATATAAAGAATTTCTACAACTTAATAATAAAAAGATAAATAACCCAATTAAAAATAAGTAAAGGATTTGAACGGACATTTCCCCAAGAAGATATACAAATGGCCAATAAACACATGAAATTATGTTCAACGTCATTATCAGAGAAATGCAAATCCAAACTACAGTGAGATACTACTTCATATCCACTAGGATGACTACTCTAAAGAAAACAGAAAATAAGTATTGACAAGAATGTAGAGAAATTGGAACCTTCATACATTGCTGATGAAAATGTAAAATGTTTTAAGCTGCTTTGGCAGTTTGAAAGTTTGGCACTTTCAAAAAAAAAAAAAGGTTAGAGTAATTTCACTCCTGGGTATATACCCAAGAGAGTGGAAAACTTATGTCTACACAAAAACTTGTACATGAATGTTCATAGCAGCATTATTCATAATAATCAAGAAGTGGAAACAATTTAAATGTCTGTCAACTGGATGCATGGATAAAGAAAATGTGGTGTATCTATACAATAAAAAAATTATTTGGCAATAGAAAGGAAGAAGTACTGATGTATGCTACTACCTGGATGAATCCTGAAAGCATTATTCCATTAACAACATTTCATTTAGATGAAGTATCAAGAATAGGTAAATCTATACAGACAGAATGCAGACTACTGGCTTGCCTAGGACCAGAGGGAGGATAATACTGGAGGAAAACGGAGAGTTGCTTCTCATGATGAAAATGTTGTAAAATTGATTGCAGTGATGGTTGTACAGCTCTGAATATTCTAAAAACCACTGAATTGTATATAATGTGAATTATCTGTCAGTAAAACTCTTAATAAAAATCAGAGGGCAAAAGGAATGCCATGGATCTGTTACAGACTTTGGGGTCTGCAACTCTGGAGATTTAAGAATTCCAACTCTTTAGTAGTAAACTTTCTAAAAGTTCTTGCAGAGTAAAATGCATCATGTACTCACATATGACCTTTGAGACTCATGGATAGTTCTTGAGCTGGGAAGCACTTTTGATTCTTTTTTTCCAGGTTTTATGATGAGCAGTTTTGGAACGGAGGAGGTTCTAAGAAGAAATAAGGAAGTTTTAGAGCACATGAACTTTCCAGCCTTACATAGTTGAGTTGCTTGTTGCAATTTTCTCTTACGTCTCTCATAGAACTTCAGCTGCTTCCTCAGGAGCTCATGTATCCAAGAGTCCCTGGTAAAATTTCAGTGGAAACTACAGGAATTCCTTTGCTGACCTATTCTGGCTGTTTCTCATGTTCCTTGGCCTCGTGTTTCTTGGGACCCCATGGGAAATCTTGGCAGAACACCCTGTTATATGTCAATATGAAGTGCCTCTCTCAACTTCCCTTCACATTTAATTTTCTCTTTGTTGTTGCTCTTAATGTCCTTCTTTCTTCTTGTCTTAAAGAGAGACCCTCCACTCCTTTCTCTTAGTCTAACCTCTCTCCATTGTGCTGCTGATGTCACCACGTCCACGGGGATCTTGCCCTGTCATTGCTGTGCGTTTCTCTGGTCTCTGTCTCTTTCCCCACTGGCTTCTTTTTTTGGCTGGACTATTGCTCAAATTTCCCATCATTTGTTAGAAAGTGGTAACAAATGCACAAAAACCCAAACACTGAGAATTTCCTTAGATACTGATTTCTTCTTTAGTATACTATAATCATTTTCCTCCACAGTAACCCCCTTTTTTTTTCTTTTGGAAAGTTTGTGTCTTTCCATTTTCATTGATCTGTACTTTTAATGAAGAGACCCAGATTTCAAAGTTAAGAGCCTTGTGCTCAAATTAAGTCTAGAACATTTCATACCTAGAAAAATTCTGGATGGGAAAGTGAAATGAGATTGCAACAAGGAGGAGAACAAATTCTCTTCATGGTTTTCCCAGGCATCGTGCTAGAAGCCCAACAACTCAGGTGAACTCATGTTATGGTTATATAGCCAGATGCAGTGAGAGTGGTATTTGGTATAAGCCCTAGTTTGTTTGCATATTAATTTTTTTTTTTTTAGGCATCAGAGAATACAGCAGTTTCCTGGAGAGAAAATACTATCCTTAGAAAGAGATAGGCGTTCTTCCCACACAAAAATTGCCCCAAGATAGTTGTGGAGATGTATTTGGTTTTGTGCATTTATTTCATTTTCAATGCTAAGCTTTCTGGCATATAGCTAGATTTAAGAGTCTCAGTGACCTTGAGTGTTTAGCCTAGTAAGACAGGTGAATCCTCCAGTAGGGAGTAAGAAGCACCTGTTGAGATTACCACCAGGATGAGGTAATCAGGGAATCATTAGTGGACTAAGAGTCCCCTTCCTTGATATTGATGGGGCAGGCATCACCACACACAGCACAAGTATCACTAAGACACAGCATTTTGCAAACACTCACAACTTTCAGTCTCTTGACTGATACCCTCCTGCTAATGTAATTTGCAGCAATAGCAAAAAGACTTATTAATTTCAATAGAAACCCCCTTATGGAACAGGTATTAGTTGATAAACACACACCACTGAGCTCCTTCAAAAGGAGAAGACTTTCTGATGCTGTCCATAAAGCTGGTGTAGTACTTCTGTTAAATACCATTTAGTGAGAAATTTAACTAGTTTATAGATGGAATGTTTTCCATTTTAGCATCAGAGGAACTAAAGTCCAGAGAGGTTAAAATATCTTGGGCAAAGTTCATGGTACCATAGCTTTCCCGTTGAGTCTGGGTCTCCTGACAGCCCTAGGTCATGCCACAATAGTTCCTGGTAAACATCTTTATAACCTGCATTTCTCATCTAGAGAAAGCTTGTATGGGGGATTTCATCCAGGACTTTGTTCTTTGGAGCCCACGTGTTACATACAGTCCTGCCACAGTTCAGCAATAATCCTTCTA
The DNA here is from genome assembly GCF_048564905.1 of Vicugna pacos. Lineage (NCBI taxonomy): Eukaryota > Metazoa > Chordata > Mammalia > Artiodactyla > Camelidae > Vicugna > Vicugna pacos. The sequence goes on from NC_133002.1 coordinate 53,620,906, forward strand.
CAAGCCAGTTGAATAGACCTGTGATGACAAGTAATTGTGATTAAAGGACTGAATGCAATTGTATTATATGGGAAAGCTGACTGATCAGATCTGCACGAGCTGCCTTTGAAACGGAGGAAGTTTTACTTACCCATGCAGCTGTGGTGGTCATTAAATTAAGAATTTATGAGAAATACTGAGCACTGTGCCTTGCATGCAATACATTCTCAATAAATATTAGTTGCTTTTCTTATTCTCACAAGTAGCTACTTGTTAATGAGAAAGTACCTGCCCAAAATAGCAGTGCAGCTGACCCGGCAACTTTCAGGACTCATTTACCCAGCTCGTATTGGGTTTGCTCCTTCTGCAAATAGGTGTAGTACTCCTGTATCGTTTCGCTCCATCGACACTACCAAAGTAGATATACATATATATTTTAGTGGAGGTACTGGGGATTGATCTCAGGACCTCGTGCATGCTAAGCATGCACTCTACCACTGAGCTATACCCATCCCAAGGTAGATATTGGTGTTCTCATTTAAAGAATGAGGCTTAGATTAATAACTTTTTAAGCTTTTATAGCTAGTGAGTATTATGCCATGGTCCCTTCCCATGAGGCCTCTTTTTTTTTTTTTACAGTGCTGTGTTGAGTTATTTTCCAACTGAACCATCTAATTATATATAGATATAAGTGAGTGGAAACTTCCCTCAGCTCTTCACCCTGTTTCCCAATAATAAAGACTTGTGAGAACTGCCATCCATAATATGCAACTGAAATCAATCCAATACAAACCTGAGACTTAAAGAACATCTTATAAAACTGATATATCCAGGGATCATGATAAATCATCTCCTCAACTTTTTGGTTACCCATTAAAGCTACTTTGGGGAAGCTGTTACAGGTAATTGTGTATAAGACACCATGGAGCATATTTAAATTTATGCCTTTCACATTTCTGATGACACAGGTAGGTGAGACATTCTGCAGGTGCAACAGGGAATTTATGTACAGTCGACCCTTGAACAACCCAGGGATTGGGGCACCTGCACACCCCTCACCCCCAACCCTCACAGTCAGAAATCTGAATACTGCTCTCTCTGCCTCAAAAACAAAGGAACAGATAAATGACACACCCAAGAGTAGGAAGCTGAACAGTTAGGGTGGAGTCAGGGCTCAAACCCTAGTTCTTTTGATCCCATATATGTGATCTCTAACTGAACACAAACTTTCCCCCATACTTAAAGAATGGTAAAATGAAAATACAGATAGTATATTTATTGAAAAAAACCCCACATATAAGTGGATCTGTGCAGTTTAAACCCACGTTGTTCAAGAGTCAGCTGTAGTTTTTTTTTTTTTTTTTTTTTTTTTTTGGTGATTAGTCTTAGGAACTGATTTACATGTTTCAAGGTGACTGCTTAGAACAATCTCTAGGCATACTACCTAAGACTAGAGAATTCTGCTTCTTTGACACTCCTGAGTTATGTCACTGCCTGAAGCAGTATGTGTTAATTACAGTGAGACGAGGGCCTAAGTCCTTCTACAGGAGTGTGGAATTTTCCCGGAAGGGTTCCCTGAGGATCTGAAATAATAATGAAATACAAGTAGACTTGCATAAAGGAAACCTCTTTAAAAACAAGTTTTTTGCTTTCTCGTTTCAGAAAATCTCACATTTAAATTTTGTGGTTTTCTTGAAGCTATTTCTTACTTAGTCTTTGTTTTTTAATCGACGGTCCTGAACCTCTAATCAGAAGTGTCACCAGTGGGAGAGGCACTAAATCAGGAAAGTATGTAGCAGAACAAAATGCAGAGGCCACTATGGTTTTCTTTATTTTGCCAGGCTGTGGTTTGTAAAACATGACTCTCAAAAATGTCCGGCGTCCCCGGAGAGAAAGGTGAGAGATATTGTAGAAACAACCATGGTGCAGAGGATTATCCTGAGTTTTTTTTCAGGCTGGAGGACTGGTATGTCCAGGTGAGGAATCTTGCCATATTTTCTTATATTGCTTTGGCCCTGGTTTCTTTACTTTCTTGTTTCTTGTTGGCAGGAGATGTGAAGAATTTCGGAATGTGCCACTGGGCTGGGGCAAGGGTACAATTCTCCCTTATGATTTTTCCTCTGAGATGGCATCCAATTAAAACGAGCCAAGAAGAGACCAGCATCATCTTTGTTCCAGAGTAGGGCATCTACCCAGGACCCGTCTTCTAATACCTGTTCCTTCTTGTTTGCACTGAACTTCTTAACTTTGTTTTGCCCCCTTGTATGGTCAAGTTAAGACTATCTTGAGTCCATGGGTTAGTATACTCTATGCTAAGTTTCTACCACCACTGGCAATGCAGGATCAGAGGATGCTCAGGAAGACCGGTGGCAGCAGCAGTTGAGAAGGAAATAAAGAGAGTGAATATGAGGTGGTGAAAGAAGGAAAACAGAAAGGGAAACATAAGAAATACATGTGCTAGAGAGCATGGCTCTTGGGTGTGATAGGAAGAATACTGGATAACTTCAATAAATGTTCAAAGGGAATTTGGTAAAATCCAGTGTCTATTTCTAATACACACAGACCTTCGCTTTAGTGGGCTTTGCAGATACTGCGTTTTTTTTTTAAACAAATTGAAGGTTTGTGGCAAGCCTTCGTTGAGCAAATCCATTGGTGCCATTTTTCTGACAGCATTTGCTTACTGATGATTCGCACTTTTTAGCAATGAAGTATTTTTTAATTAAAGCATGTGCATTGTTTTTTTCTTTAGACACAAATCTATTACACGCTTACTAAACTACACTAAAGTGTAAACATAACTTTAATATACACTGGGAAACCAAAAAATCTGTTTGACTTGCTTTATTGCGATATTCACTTTATTGCTGTGGTCTGGAACTGAACCCACAATATCTTCAAGATATTGGTACCAGTTTCTTATAGCTGCTGTAACAGGTAAACCACAAAGTTGGTGGTTTAAAATAGCATAAATTAATTCTTTCACCTTTCTGGAGTCCAGAAGTCCAAAATCAAGGGGTCAGCAGGTCAGGCTCCCTTCAGAGGCCCTGGGAGAGAGAATCCATTCTTTGCCTCTTCCAGCTTCTGGGAGCTACCGGCATTCCTTGGCATTCTGTTGACTGTGGCTAAATCACTCCAGCCTCAGTCCTCTTCTTCACATCACCTGGTCTTCTGTGTGTCTAATCTCCTCTCTGTTATAAAGACACTTGTGAAGGCATTTAGGGCCCAACGGATAATCCACGATAATCTCCTCAGCTTAAAATCCTTAATTTAACCACATCTGCAAAAATTTGACCATGCTAACATTCACAAGTTCTAAGGATTAGGATATGGGCATATCTTTGAGAGCCATTATCAGCCTATTTCACTCAGTAAATAGGAAAAGCTGTATACATCTTCTGTCAAAGTGAATCTAAAAGCAGCATCATTTCCAAATCTGCGTTGAATAAAAGTGGCAAGAGTGGGCATCCTTGTCTTGTTCCCGATCTTAGAGGAAATGCTTTCAGCTTTTCCCCATTAAGTATGATGTCAGCTGTGGGTTTGTCATATATAGCCTTTATTATGTTGCAGTATGTTCCATCTATGCTCACTTTCTGGAGAGTTTTTATCATAAATGGATACTGAATTCTATCAAAAGCTTTTTCTGCATTTATTGAGATGATCATAAGGTTTTTATTCTTCAATTTGTTAATGTGTTGTATCACATCGATTGATTTACAGACACTGAAAAATCCTTGCGTCCTTGGGATAAATCCCACTTGATCATGGTGTACAATCTTTTTAATGCATTGTTGGAGATGATTTGCTAGTATTTTGTTGAGGGTTTTTGCATCTATATTAATGAGTGATACTGGCCTATAATTTTCTTTTTTAGTGGTATCTTTGGTTTTGGTATCAGAGTTATGATGGCCTCACAGAATGTCTTTGGAAGTGTTCCTTCCTCTGCAAGTTTTCGGAATAGTTTCAGAAGGATAGGTGTTAACTCTTCTCTAAATGTTTGGTAGAATTCACCTGTGAAGCTGTCTGGTCCTGGACTTTTGTTGGTTGGGAGTTTTTAAATTACTGATTCGATTTCTGTACTGATAGTTGGTCTGTTCATATTGCCTGTTCTTCCTGGTTCAGTCTTGGCAAATTATACCTTTCTAAGAAATTGTCCATTTCTTCTACGTTGTCCTTTTTGTTGGCATATAGTTGCTCATAGTAGCCTCTTACAATCCCTTGTATTTCTGTGGTGTCGGTTGTAACGTCCCCTTTTTCATTTCTGATTTTATTAATTTAGGCCCTCTCCCATTTTTTCTTGATGAGTCTGACTAAAGGTTTATCAATTTTGTTTATCTTTTCAAAGAGGCAGTTTTTATTTTCATTGATCTTTTCTGTTATTATCTGAGTCTCTATTTCATTTATTTCTGCTCTAATCTTTATGATTTCTTTTATTAACTTTGGATTTTGTTTGTTGTTCTTTCTCTAGCTGCTTTAGGTGTAAGGTTAGGTTTTTTATTTGAGATTTTTCTTGGCTTGTATCACTATAAACTTCCCTTTTAGAACTTCTTTTGCTGCATCCCAGAGGTTTTGGATTGTTGTGTTTTCGTTTTCATTTGTCTCAAAGTATTTTTTGATTTCCTCAGTGATCCATTGGTTGTTCAGTAGCATATTGTTTAGCATCTACATGTTTGCAATTTTTGCAGTTTTATTTTTCTTGTAGTTGACTTCTAAACTTATAGCGTTGTGGTCGGAAAAGATGCTCGGTATGATTTCTATTTTTTGATTTCCTCAGTGATCCATTGGCTGTTTAGTAGCATATTGTTTAGCTTCTACATGTTTGCAATTTTTGCAGTTTTATTTTTCTTGTAGTTGACTTCTAAACTTATAGCGTTGTGGTCGGAAAAGATGCTCGGTATGATTTCTATTTTTTGATTTCCTCAGTGATCCATTGGCTGTTTAGTAGCATATTGTTTAGCTTCTACATGTTTGCAATTTTTGCAGTTTTATTTTTCTTGTAGTTGACTTCTAAACTTATAGCGTTGTGGTCGGAAAAGATGCTTGGTATGATTTCTGTTTTCTTAAATTTACTGAGGCTAGCTTTGTGGGCTAGCATGTGGTTGATTCTGGAGAATGTTCCACGTGCACTTGAGAAGAACGTGTATTATGTTGTTTTTGGATGGAATGCTCTGTAGATATCAATTAAGTTCATCTGGTTTAATGTGTTATTTATGGCCCATATTTCCTTATTGACTTTCTGTCCAGATGATCTGTCCATTGATGTAAGTGGGGTGTTAAGGTTCCTCGAGAAAAATATAATTCAAAAAGAGAATGTGCACCCCAGTGTTCACTGCAGCACTATTTACAATAGCCAAGACATGGAAACAACCCAAATGTCCATCAACAGATGACTGGATAAAGAAGATGTGGTGTACACACACACACACACACACACACACACACACAGGAATACTACTCAGCCATAAAAAGGAATAAAATAATGTATTTGCAGCAATATGGATGGATCTGAAGATCATCATTGTAAATGAAGTAAGCCAGAAAGAAAATGAAAAATGCCATATGATATTGCTTATATGTGGAATTAAAAAAAAAGAACACAAATGAACTTATTTACAAAACAGAAATAGACTCATAGATATAGAGAACAAACTTATGGTTACCAGGGGATAAAGGGGATGGAAAGGGATAAATTGGGAATTTGAAAATTGCACCTCTTGGGGAGTGATGGAAATGTTAGCTAACATGATTGTGGCAGTGGTTTCACTGGTGTATACATCTATTGAAATTCATCAAATTTTACATTTGAAATACGTGTCGTTTTTACTATACAGGAACCTTACCACAAGCAAAGTGTTTTAAAAAATTACAGCAGCATCTTTTTTTAAGATGAAAAGCTAGAATGAGTTCTCTTAAACTCAGGATCAGGTGACGATGCCTTTAATAGCCATGAATATTTAGTAATTTTTGGACATGGCATCCAATGAACTTAGTTAAGAGGACTATATAAGAGATATAAAAATTAACAAGATGTGTAAAATTAATTGAGAAAAAAATGGACAGATTAACAGGTGGTATTGGGACAAGTATCTAACTATTTGGGGAAGAGGAAAGAAGGTTCCTGCCTTATGAAAGTGCAGAGGCCATGAAGTAATATAAAAATTTTGATTTTGTATAATCAAGGAGGAAAAATCCAACCCAAGCAGGTAGACACACTTGCATATGTGTGTGTGTGTGTGTTTCTGTGTGTTGCAATACAAACTACAAAAAGGGGCAATGTCTCCTCTTAACAAAGAAAACAATAATAATAACTTAATATAAAAATGAGGAAATAGCTTGAACAGATAGGTCACAGAAACAAAACTAAGATGTCAGTATTCATATAAAAATATTCAACTTCATTTAACATTTTTAAAGAGTGATTAAAAACAATGAGGTAACTTTCTTAAATTACAAAATTGACAAAGATTAAGAAGTTTAGATACCAAGTATTGTTGAGGGATTATTCATTTATTCATTTATTTCTTACTTTTTCAGTTGAGAGTTTAAGATAGCTTACTAGGATGCATAAAATCCAGGGATTTAACTTAAATTAAAAGTAAGTGAGCCCACTTGTGATGTAGTCATGCCAAACAAAAAAGTCAAGTTTCAATCTGATCAAGCTCTAGCTAACAGAGGGATATGTGAATCAACAACAAGAGATATGATCAGTATAATCTAGCAGGAAACTTTACACGGCAAATGACCGGATTTCTTCAACAGAACAATTGCTTTGGGGGAGGGGAAGAGGAGGGAGAGCTTATAGTTTAAAAGGGGCCTAAGAAACTTTATCAACTAATCGTAAAACATGGACCTATTTTTTTTTTAAAGCTTTTTAAAAAGAAAACTTTATTTGTGTAACTTTGTAGAAAGTAATCTCATGAGTTTTCAAATTAAAAACTTTTACTGAGATAACACTGGTTTATAATGTTATATAAGCTACATGTGTACAACTGAATACATTACAGTGTGCTCACCACCAAGAATTTAGTGTTCCCCATCCCCATACAGTTGACCTCCTTTTACCTGTTTTGCCCTCCCTTCTTCCCTCACCGGTAACCACTGTTCTGTTCTCTGTATCTGTGTTTATTTGTTTGGTTTGTTTGTTTATTTATTTATTTATTTATTAATATAACATGTACTTCATTTTAATCCTAATTGAAACACAACTTGATTTAATAATATTTAGAATATTTATAAATAAGGTATTTATGAGACAATTAGAATTTTGAACACTGAGTAGATATTAAGAAATTACTTATTGTTTATGTATGATAAGGGTCTTGTGGTTACATTTCTTAAAATAGTCCATTTCTTTGAGAGATATTTGATGAACCATTTATGGATGAAACGATTTGAGTCTGAGAAAGTGGGTGGGGTATAAATGAAATAAAATTGGCCATGAGTCGATATTTGTTGAGCTGGGGAATGGGTCCACAGAGGTTGATTGTAACTGTTTTGTTTACTTTCTAATAGATTTACAATATTCCATAATAAAATGTTATTAAGAGGGTGGGTAAGACAGAAACAGAGCCACAAAAAACACTGAGTCAGTAATGAATATGAGTATGCGTGCCAGTTTGGGCCTAAGCTTTTTAGCCTCAGCCCACAGAACGAAACACATAGAGAAACATTCACTTCATCCATAGGCAGAGACTGATCAATTATACAGGGGAAACCAGCTCTTGTTACTGGTAACATACATTCCCCCCACCCCAAGAGTCTTTATAATGAAGACTATAAGACTTAGAAGACTGTAAGACTTAGGAGTTAATAAAAAAACCACCTTACAGAGGTGACTTTCAGAGGCCCTCTTGTAGGTATGCCTCAATGGGCTCATCAAGGACCTCTTTTTAAGGTGACCTTAAGGTCAGTGACATCATGGTAGAATGCAGCTCAATAAAAGAAGTTGGATGAGGCTAGTGGAGAAGCAGAATAGACTTTGTACTGGTAGCACTCTAAGAAGAGATAGGGATCAAGAACCTTTCTGTGTATTTCTTTGCATCTCTTAGTTTTCAAGCAGCTGGTTGAATCAACGTTATGACTTGATAGTTTTCCTTGGCTAAAAGGGAGGTGATCACAGTGCTATTAACATCGTGATCTTAGACCAAAAGGGAAAAAGAATCTATTTCTCCCAAGAAAAAAAATGCAGTCTTCTTACTTCCCTCTTTTTTTTTTAACTATTAAAAGAGAGTTTTCTGTTATTCAGTAGCTATTTAAGAAGATGTTTGTATTTTGGAAAATTCCAAACATACCCAAAGGTAGACATATAATGAACCTCCATGTATCCATCACTCAGCTTTGACAAATCACCTACTCACAGATAATCTTATTTCATCTATACCTTTATCCCCTCTCCCCATATTACTTTGAGGCATATCCTAGAATCACATTATTTCATTGGCACATTTTCAATATTTAGCTTTAAAATAAGTGCTATTTTTAAAAGCTAACGAAAACTTAGTATGCATTTTGAAAAGATGGGACACATCGCTCAATTTCTTGGCAACCTGTTGGCATATTTTTATCATAAAGTTGTATTTTTTAACACCCCTATGACATTTCCTTTTAATAAAGACTCATGAATGAAGCAGCATACAAATGAGGAAGGAGGTGAGCACAGATGGTGGGGATTCCCCTCCTAACGACCGCCCTCCCCACTACCTTAGCTCAGGCTCAGACCACAACTGGAAGGCAGTTGGCTGTGATTTACTTTCAGGTTCTTTCAAGAGCACAAAGTCAATGCCAAACGGTTAATGTGACAAAACAGAATTCAGCTCAAGCAGGTCTGCAAAGAGAACTTCCATCCCATGAAGCTGTAAGAAAACCCACTGTCTGCTTTCACTCTTTTGCAAGTAGAACCTTTTCCGAGGAGTCGATGCTGGCTTTTCTCCTTGGACATGGCCAGAGATTCTGGGTGTCCCTTCACTGAGTCTCCATTCACATCTCATTCTCTCAGAATGTTCTTGCCTTGGCTGCCTTCTCTTGTCCTTCTTGTTTCCCTGCCTGTCTCATTCAACTTTCTGCTTCTCTGTTTGTCACTCTGAGATCTGCAGTCCCCCCCCCAATCCATTTCTTAAGCCCCACGTGCCTGCTTGAAATCTGCCACGTGTCCCTCCAGCTTATCCTTAGCACGTCTGAATTGGAACTCATTACCTGCCTTCTCCCACCTCCCACCCAAAATGCCCTGACTTTCCTTTTTTTAATTAATTTTGTCTCGGTGTGGAAACGCCAGATTGCTACTACTATTACGGCTACAGCTTAGCTTCTGACCTTCTGTACCTCTTATCCAGGAAACCACTAGAGCCCGTCGATTTTGCCTCTGCAGAGCTGAAGCAGCTTATTTATTACCACGTTGGTCTCTCCCTCTTATTCTTTTGAGCCCAGTGTTTGCTCTGTACGTGGGCACGGAAGGCATGGGGTCTGGCTTTGCAGAGCTTGCATTCTAGTGGGAAAGATGGGTGAGCAGGTAGGTTCGACCAATCAGTATAAGAAGGAAGACACTGAAGATACGTGTAGAGTCCTGTGACCACGCAGATAAGGGACATTTAATGTATGGTTTTTTTTGTTTTTTGTTTTTTTTTAATGGAAGGCTTCCTGGAGGAGAACATGCTTGAGCTGAGTGTTGAAGTTGACCAGGGGTGATAGGTGATAACATTCCAGGGAGAATATGAGCAAAAGACCTGAAAGCTTAAACCTCCAAGGCATGTATATGTGGATTTGTTTAGGTGTACACACGTGCAGTGTATGTGTGTACCACGGTTTCAAAACATCCTGCAGATATTAGATTAATCTTGTTACTTTTTTTTAAATTATTTTTTGAAATACAGATAGCATGGCAGGACACTCCTCTACTGAAAAACATAGATGACTTTTCTTCCTAAATCTGAAAATTAAATACTGTTAGTTACAGGACTTCAGTTTTTGCCTCCAACCTCCCCTCCAGCCTTCTCTCTGCTACCATCCTTCACTCTGTCCAAAGTAGACAACTCACAGTCTTGAATACACCACAGTGCCTTCTCCCACCATTGTGAGCTCATCCTCCTTCTGCTTGGAATCTCACTGTTGTCTTCCCATGTTCTGATTGTCACAACCCTACCCATTATCTTTTAAAAATTTCTTTTCATAGAAACATTAAATATATATAAAAAGAAGACATAGTAGTATAATGAACCATCATGTACCCTCAAATCCTACCAATTATCAAAGGGCCACCTAAAATACTACTTATCCAGTGAGACTTTTTTTTTTCCTTTTCCCTTGCCTGATTTCCTCTCTCCTGCTTTGAACCTCCTGTATTCACGGTGCGAAACTTGTATTGTGCATCACGCTTGCTCTCTGATATTACAGGAATTGGTCTGTCTTATTCCCTGACTCTTTCAAAGCAGAATTTGTAGTTCAGTGAAGTTTTTGTCCCTTGCCATGTCTACTTTGGTGGATTATTGACAGTTTCAGGTCAAAGCTATAGATGTCCCAGTGAGGAACTTCGTTTGGTGTTTCTTATTGGCCAGAAAGAACTGATTGGTGATAGGGGAAATGACAGAAACTGGGGGGAGGTGACCTTGTCATCATAAAGAAAGAAATGGTAAAAAAAAAAAGGAAACCCATTACTTAGATACACTTGACGAGGGGTTCTTGACCTGGCTGGGATCTTCAATCACTTGTGGAGTTAAAAAAAAAAAAAAGTGATACAGCCACTTTGGAAGACAGTTTGGCTGTTTCTTACAAGTCTAACGCACTCTACCATATGGCCCTGCAATCATACTCCTTCTGTTCACACAAAAACCTGTGCACAGATGTTTATAAGCAGCTTCATTCAAAGTTGCCAAAACTCAGAAGCAACCAAGATGCCCTTCAGTAGGTGAATGGATTAATTAACTGTGGTATATCCAGACAATGGACTATTACTCAGTGCTAAAAAGAAATGAGCTGTCAAGCCATGAAAAAACATGGAAGAACCTTAAATGCATATTACTAAGAGAAAGAAGCCAATCAGAAAAGGAGATATATATATATATATATATATATATAATTAAGATCATACAGTATATATATATTATATATATTTATATATAATATATATATATTAATTATATAATATATAAATATATATGTATATTTATATATTATATAATTATATAAATATATATATAAATTATATATATAATATATATAAATAAATTTATATATATTATATATATAATATATAAAATATATATATATAAATTATATAAATATATATAATATATAAATATATATATAATATAATTATATATTATAATATATATATATTATATTATATATATATAATATATATATATTAAGATCATACAGTATATATCCTAATTATGTGACATTCTGGCAAAACAATGGATACAGTGAACAGAGCAGTGGTTGCCAGAGGCTTTGGGGAAGGAGGGGTGAATAGACGGAGTACAGAGGATTTTTTAAAGACAGTGAAAATACTCTGTATGATACTTATAATGGTAGATACATAGTATACACTTGTCCAAATGCACAAGATGTACCAAGAATGAACCCTAAGGTAAAACATGGACTTTGAATGATGATGTGTCAATTTAGGTTCATCATTTGTAACAAATGCAGTGCTCTGGTTGGGGATGTTGATAAAGGGGGAGGCTCTGCATGTACGGAGACAGGGAGGTCTATGGGAAATCTCCGTACCTTCCCTTCAATTTTGCTAAGAACCTAGAACTGCTCTAAAAAATTAAAGTCCTTTATGAAAAATAAGGATTCTGAGGCCTTGCTCTCAGAGATTTGAGTCTATAAAGCTGAAATAGTTCCCATACTCAGTGGAAACCAAGAGACTACAGTTCAAGATTGATGAGATGTTTGAAAAATATAATTTTCACATAAAGAACGCAAGAGGGGAAGATCGGTGGACAGCATCTGAATAAACAAGCTGCCCATTCAGGAGACATTCTGTTCCATTCCTATTTTTAAAATATAAGCACAAACATGGGAGGGAGAAAAGAAACTACTATTTAGTGAGTACTTGTTATATACTAGGCTTCTTTACACATATCGTGCCAACTGAATTAGTGACCCGAGTCTCTCATCTCCAGTTTGTAGGTGCAGAAACTGAGTTTAGGAAACATTCTCAGGGTCACAAGGTTAATCACTGGCACAGCTAGGATTTTAAAATGACGTCTTACTGATGTTCAAGCTTGTACTATTTCTACTCCATTCTGTTTTTTGTTTTTTTTACTTAAAGTGTAGTTGATTTACAATATTATATTAGCTTCAGATGTAACAACATAGTAATTCAATATTTTTACAGATTATACTTAAAATTTTTTTGAAGGTCTCAATACTAAAATTCAAAACAGTTGAAAAAAAGAGCAACAGATGTTCAGTCAACAAACACTGACAATGTGTAGGCACTGGGCAAAACTGCTGCCATTAGTTGAATGTTTATGGAAGAGATTGATAATAAATAAGTAATAAATAAATTCAGAAGTGAATACATACATGGAAGAGTACAGTGATTTGAGATAGTGAGAAAAGATATGAGGAATAAAAATGGCAGGTGGTCGTGGAGACCCATCTTAAGATAGAGTGGACATTTTAAACCGGAAGAGTGGAGGTTTAGTAAAGTTGCACTGAGTTCATATGGTGTTCGAGATGCCAGCATGTGGAAGCTGGCAGGTGTGGACAAGGATCCTTGAGGAGTGTTCAGGAAGGTCTGGGAAGGTTCTGTGGGTCCCATGATCAGTGAGCTGAATTTGGAAGATGGAAATCTGGTCCACAAAAGGCCTGGAGCACCCCCCAAGCAGAGAGATGCAAAGGTAAAGGCAGGGTTTCAGGAGAGTCATCTGCCTGCTTGAAATAAAAATGACTGCGCGTTTTAAAATGAGCTTTGCCGCTTTCCTTCTCTAAATTTTATGTAATTCCAAAGAAATTTGGCATACTGGTTGGAGTCTCCATGGTGGGTTAGGTCCAGTGGTTTGGGGGGACGGAGGTATTTGTGTCCACTTTCGTATCGCTGTTGTAAAGCCAGTTCTCTCCCCATACTCCCCTCCCTCTGCCCTGCCCCCCTTAGTTGCTTTGCATCTGATCATTGCAATTTAATAACATTTAATGACACTTCTCTGCCGATTTTAGTGCCAGCCACCTCTGGAACTTAAGCCTAGATGCAAGTATTAAAGCAAGGGCAGCCAAAGCCTCCAGGTTGCCAGTTATTTGGCTGGAAATCCATTCACATTGGGAAACAGATTTTTAAAATAAATTTGGCACTGGGAGCAAAGCCATCCTTTTGTAAAGCTGTGTCAATAACTGTAAACCCTCACAATCATGTCCCCCCACCCAACCCTCGGCCAAGCTGACAAATATTTAGGTGTCAGCATATCCTCACGACGTCACCTCCTGTTGACCCTGTGGGATTCTCTGGCTGTTTGGGTTGGCACTGGAGCACGATCTTCTGTTTTATGTAATAAGGCACATGAGAGAAGTCCTTTGTGCTTAGCTTCTCCGAGCGGGTGCTGAGCAAGAGGTCTTGTGTACCCCATCATTTTCTGTATGGTCAGAGCTAGTGAACATTTCTGTGGCCTGGTAAATGTTTTCTAACTACTGGCAAGTTTTGGGGTTTTTTTTTCAGTGCCATTTTGCTCCAGGCTGGGATCATAATGACCCAGCTTTGGTTTAAGATGAGTTTTGCAAATACATGTGTGTCGTGGGACTACAATATTTTCAGAGAAAAGAGGCATGCGTGTGACACTGGCTGATGTAACACAGTACCACATACGCTCAATCAGGCCGAGGATGTTTTTAGCCTTTGCAGGTTGTACCAAGCAGAGGGCAAAACTGGTTGAGATCTGCAGACATGCACAGAATTTCCTCCTTCTGAGAACGCTTGTTACTAGCATGTGATGTAACATGGAGCCTATTTTCTGATATATTTTTCAGTTTTACTTTAGAATATCAAGTGAAAAGGCCATTTATCATAGTTGGCCACTTAATTTTATTATTCACATTGCTCCCTCTTATTAATTTTTTTTTATCACGGTGTTAAATGTTAGAGTCAGGTGTTGGCAGCCTTGTGAAGGGGAACAGATTGCTTTGAAATAAACACAGCTGGAAACAGACCACGTATTGTTTTCCTTTCTTTTAAGAAATGAAAGAGGCATTTACAGAAAGGCTGGAGAACGCTGTACTGTCCAGAATTACTTTATAAATTTATTCCTCCCAGCCTGGTTAGTGATTAATGTCACGTCTTGATGTCCAGATGGACCCACTTCCCTACTCCCTTTCTGAAGCTGGAGTTTTCCGGGGAATGATAAACTTGCAGAGGTTTGGGGCAATCTGCACTGGAGGAAGGGGAGGAGTCTGTGCAGTTCTGCCTCACTCGGCTGAAGTGTGGTCTCCGGAGCTAAGTCAAGAATGCCTTCTGTGGGGTTTTCTTCTGCTCACTCTCCTTGCAGCCTTGAACATCTCATCAGAGTCACTTCTGCTGGTCTCTTACTGGGTTACTCTTTCACTGATGGGCAAGTAAGTGAATTATGGAATGCTAGTGTGTGCCTTTGTGATTTTTGTTTTATTTGATCTACTTAAAAAAAAAGGGCAGGGTGTTTTCTAACGGTGTGATTCAACTAGGGTTTGTGTCTCCTAGAATTCTTTTTCTTCTTGTCAGAGGAGAACCAGGGGTCTTCTTTTCCCACACCTAGAAGACTTCATTGTTGTTTTGGTCATTTATTCCTTTAATCACTGTGCTAAAAAGTTTTCTCTCTCTCTCTTTCTTTTACTATTTCTTTGTACAGATGTTTTGATGATTTATTGGGTCATAGCTTAATATTGATTGCTATTAAGGAATTACTAATAATTAATTGCTGTGGTGTAATAATTCACTGCTATGTTAGTTTTTCAAAGGTGGTTTTCTCCATAAATAGCTATTTCTCTTGACATATATATTGTAAGAGCTGAGTTAGAAGTGAAGAAGAGAGATATAGGAACTTAAGAGTAACGTTGGAAAAGAATAAACTAATGCTATTTGCAGCAACAGGGATGGACTTGGAGATCATCATACTAAGTTAACTAAGCCAGACAGAGAAAGAAAAATACCATATGGTATCACTTATATGTAGAATCTTAAAAAAAAATGACACAAATGAACGTGTGTGTAAAACAGACATAGAAAACAAACATGGTTACTGAGGGGAATGGGGGTGGGGAGGGATAAATCAGGAGTTCGGGATTTGCAGATACAAACTACTGTATACAAAATAGATAAATAGCAAGGGCCTACTGTATAGCACAGAGAACTATATTCAAGACCTTGTAATGCCTATAGTGAAAAGGAGGATGAAAAGGAATATATATGTATAAATGAATCACTATGCTGTACATCAGAAATTAACACAACATTGTAAATTGACTATACTTCAATTAAAAATAAAGAGTAATGTTTGCTTTTGGCTTGTTTAAATGGCATCTGAGGAGACTTCTTCACAGGCAAAATATACTTTAGTTTCATTTTGTTTTGTTTTATCTGGGACAACTACAGGGTTGTATCTGCTGGGATTACCTGAATTGTCTGGCACCTGTGTTGGAATCTGTATGCTGTTACCTGGACAAGTCAAACTTGCCATTTGTTCCTCCCTGGAGTATCTCATTTAAAATACCCTTCTCTATCTATTTGGCTGAGGCCCATGGATGGGAATTATTGGACTGGCCGTGTACCTATGTGGATTCCCAGAATCAGATCCGGCACTTAGCATCGTTCTGGTACATAGTACAGCTCAGCGTATGGTCAATAATTGACCGACGTGCTAAATGGCCACCTGAGCTCCAGGAATGGGAAAGTAAATGGTGAGTTTTGAATTCTTATAAAACACATGGATAAGTCCAAATGAGGAGAAAATTGAGAAAACCTGTTACAATGAAGGTGGTTCTAAAAGGCTTTCTCTGTGTTTATTACTGCCAAGCACATTGCTTGCTGGCTTTATACAGCTTGGCAGAATTGATCTAGATTTTTGGAGTTTGAAGGCATAGGGGAAAAATTCTCAATTGTACATTTTACTGGGCTATGTTCTGTTCATGAATTTCTTAAATGATTTATTTTCTTTAATGAGGCTGTACAGATTGTTTCTCTAAATGATTATAGTTAACAGCTACTTAAGGTATTCCATTGCTTTTTCATCTGTGTTATCTCATGGTTCTCACATCAGTCCAGTAAGGTAGGTATTGATGTCACGAGAGCATTTTATAATTGAGGATATCAAGAGTCAGGTGAAAAGTGACTCTGGAGGTCATTGGTGAGGGAAGGGACCAGATGTAAGCTGCTTTTTTAAAAACTCATAATCCCATCCCCGCCCTGCCCCATTCTCTCTGGTCACTTCTAAATGTCATCCATTGTGGAACAGAGGGAAGAGCTCCCACCTGCGTATCTGGAGACCTGGATTCTGATTCTGACTAGGTCATTGCTGGCTCTCTGATGCTGAGCAATAACTGAAGTCTTTGGATGTCCTTTTCATGCAAGGCGGTTACAGTATTTAATTTCTTAATTTTCCATGCAGCTTCAGGATCTCTCTTTAGGGCCTTAACCAGGGCTTGTGTCAGCCTGTACTGCTCCCTGCAAAGTGGAGAAAAGGCGAGAAAGACAGTGAACCCTTGGGTATTCTATTCAGCTCCTTTTTGCTTTCTCATGCCAAGTGCGAAGAGACACAGATCTCTTTAGGTGAGGAAAATCTCAGGCCCTTACAAGACTGGTTTCTCTGATCACTTTTGAGCTGCCATTTCTCAGTCTGTTCTTTTTAACTCATCAACAAAAGTATCTGAGCCAGGCTCTCTTGTGGTTTCAGCCCAGGAGGGTGAACACATCAGTTATGTTCCCATCTGCCCCCAAAGAAATGACAGCCTCCTTGCATGAGTCCATCTGTTATCTTAATGCTTTTCTGAACAGGGTAAACATAAACAAACATTATTCTATCCCTCTCCTAGGTGTTTCAGCTTATGGCAGGTGGTTGACAATGGGCAGGGCAGAGCAGTGGGAAAGTGTTTTTCATTCCACCTGCATGGTTAAGTCTATCAGCCAATTGCAGATCAATTTAGAATGTAGTAGTATACTGAGATAAGCATGATTACATCTGACTGGCATTAAAAAGAAAAAAAAAACTATAACCAACATCATCTACCATCACCATTGTTGTGTATAATAAAGGAAAAAAGAGGCTGGAATGTCAAACTCCCAGCAGGGAGAAAAGGGCAGGTCTTCCTGGGTAAAAAGAATTGGCATTCTTACACTGATATTTCACCCTGGACTGGTGAAAAACCTCATTCGTGACCACACTGTGTGTTTGGGAAGCTCTGCTCAACCTGGTGACTGGATGCTTGTCGCTCACGGACGTCCTGGGTAGGAAGTGGAGTTCTGAATGGGGAAATGAGACCTGCGTTCCCAGGGCCATCCCTTTTCCCTGCTGCAGTCTCTCTCCCTGCTCTCATGCTATGAGACCTTAACTTTTTCCTTCCATCTTTCCCTGTAGGCAAGAAGCGAAATCCTGGCCTTAAAATTCCAAAGGAAGCATTTGAACAACCTCAGACCAGTTCCACGTAAGTTGGCAGCATCATTATCTTAATCCAAACACGTTGAGCTTTATGGATTTCCAGGGAATGGGAATTCAGTTTTGGACTGGTGAGCGGTATCTTGACTACGGAAATAGTTGTTAGAAAGGAGAGCACTTTAAAGGGGGAAGCCATGTACTCACTGCTCTGAGACTTGAAAAGAAAAATCATACTCAGTTAGTCTACATGGAATGGGTAGCTTTTAACTCAGTGTCTCATATTATTGGTTGGTTAAAAATTCTACAAACGTGTTTGGCAGATGGGGATCCATGTAAATCCAGAAAAGTCCCTGGATATAGACTTTTTGCCTTTTCCATGTAGATCTGAGCAAACAAATAAATACCTGAGAGAGCCACTACTATAAAATTTGGGTTGAGGTGGAAAGATGGTATATGGTGAGGACTTAGCATCCTGACTCCTAAATCCTGTCCCATATAAACAGAAGGCAAAATGAGGTAATGGAACACTCCTTTATTAGCTGAGCCTCTGGATCAAATCCCTAAGTGAGCTCAAGGTCCTGGTAAAGCAGGGTACCCTCTCCCTGAGCTTCCTTCTTGTTTCCTTGTCTCTCTGTAAGGTGGGAGGGTATTTCCTGCCTGGCTGGGGCTATGACCACCTATCAGAGCATCTGCATGGGGGGAATAGAAATTCCAAGGGGCACAAAAATCATAGCAGGGGCACTACAAAGGCAGGTCAAGTACAAAGAGAGGCTATCCCAATGGAAGCCTGAATTTTTAAGGCTTTTACTCATCTACGAAAAAAGTGCCTCCTTTTGTGGAGATTTTTTGACCTTAACTGTGATTCATTTCTATCAGAAAGTGCACCCCCTGGTGTTGGAATGTGCTAGTAAATATGATCATGTCATGCATGACTTTGCTGAGACCATTGGCCATTGCCTCCCAGGCAACCGTATAAACACACTGTCCACTGAAGAACCTCTGAGGACAGAGCAGAGGGGAGGGCTACTCATCAGGGCCTTGGACTGTAGCTCAAGGAGCCAAATTCAAGTGAGTCTGTTCCTTTCATCCTTTCAAAAGGATCTGCAGGAGAAAGTTCTTTCAGTCTGTGCTACCAAATTTTTCTTTTCTTTGGTCCCTCTGATTGCTTTTTCTTCCCTTGGACCTACGAACTGTCTAATTAATAACTTTTTCTCTCTGATAGGTTTCTCGGGAGCTTAGGATCAAATCCCTATGCAGGACTTTATTGGGGTACACTTTTAAAACTTGACTTTGAAATAAATGTAGACTCATAGGAGGTTGCAAAGAAATATACAGAAAAAATCCCATGTACCCTTTCCCTGGCTCGTGTCCTCCTTCTCCATGTTAACGTCTTACACAACTCCACAATCATATCAAAATCAAGAAAGTGGCACTGGCGCAAACCAGACTGTTCAGATTTCACCAGCACTATAAGCACTCATTTGTGCGTGTGTATGTGCGTGTAGCTCTATACAATTTTATCACATGTGTAGCCTTGTATAACTACAACCGCAGTCAAGATACTCAACTGTAGAGCACCACACGACTCTTTCCTACTACTCCATTAGAGCCGCACCTACCACTCACCCCTCATCCCTGGGGTCCCTAATTCCTGGCAATCACTAATCTGTTCATCCATTTTGTTACTTCATGATTGTCATGTACATGAGATCATGCATCTCCTTTTGGAGACTGGCCTCTTCCATTCAGCATAATTTCCCTGGGGTTCGTTCAAGTTATTGCATATACCCACAGTTCATTCTGTGTTACTGCTGAATACCATTCCATGGTATGGATATAACGTGTGTTATGTGTTAAACCCTTTAGCCTTTGAAGGAAATACGAGTAGTTTCCAGTTTGGGGCTGTTACATGAGTAAAGCTGCTGTGAACATTCACGTGTAAGTTTTTGCATAAAAATAAGTCTTCATTTCTCTGGGATGTAAGTCCAGTGGTGCAATTCCTGGGTTATATGGTAAGTTCATTTTTTAGTTTTGAAAGAACTGCCAAATATTTCCCAGGGTGATTGTGCCATGTTATAGTCTTACCAAAAACGTATGAATGACCCGGTGTCTCTGCATCCCTGTCAACGTTACCACTGTTTTTCATTTTAGCTGCTCTGACAGATGTGTGGTGATATATCATTGCTGTTTTAATTTTCATTTCTCTAATGGCTACTGATGTTGAATACTTTCGGTGTTTATTTTCCATGCACATATTTTCTTTGGTGAAACGTCTGTGCACTTCTTTGCCTATTATCTAATCAGATTTTTTTTTTTGATGTTGAGTTTTGAGAGTTCTTTATATATCCAAAACACAAAAGAGTTTGTCAGATATGTGATTCAAGAACACTGTCTCCCAGTCTGTAATGGGTCTTTTTGTCTCTCTACTTTGATGAAGTCCAGTCGATCAGTTTTTCCTCTTACGGATTATGTTTTTGGTGACAAGTTTAAGAACCCTTTGCTTAGTCCTGGGTCATGTAAATTTTCTCTGATGTTCTTTTTTAGAAGATTTATAATTTTACATTTTAGATTTAAGTCTATGATACATTTTGAGTTTAATTTTTGTACAAGGTGTGAGGTTTAGGTTGGGCTTTATTTTTTTTGCCAATAGATTTCTAATTGCTCCAATGCCATTTGCTGAAAAGGCTCTCCCTCCTCCACTGAATTGCTTTTGCTCCTTTCTCACATACTAACTGGGCATGTTTGTTTGGATCTATTTCTGGGTTCTCTATTCTGTTCTGTTGATCTGTGTGTCTGTCCAGTATCACACTGTCTTGATACCTGCAGCTATGTAGTAAGCCGTAACATTGGGAAAAGTGGTTCCTCCCACTTCATTCTTCTTTTTCAGAACTATTTTGGTTATTCTAGGGCTATTCTCTTTTCATATTAGCTTTAGGATAATTTTATCTATAACTACAAATAAACTTGCTGAGATTTTTGATAGGAATTGTGTTTAACCTCTAGATCAACTGAGGGAGAACTGGCATCTTTACTACACAAAATCATTCAGTCCATGAATGTGGTAGATTTTTCCAAGTATTTAGATTTTCTTTGATTTCTTCCATCATGATTTTATAGTTTTCGTCATACAGATTCTCTACATTAGGCTTTGTTAAGATTCACACGTATTTTCTTTTTCAGAAGCAATTCAAATTGTATTCCACTTTTGATTTGATTTCCATTTGTTCATTGTCAGTACTTAGAAATGTGGTTGATTTTTGTAGACTATGTCTCCTGTGACCTTACTAAACCCAATTATTAGTTCTAGGAACTTTTAATGTAGATTCCTTAGAGTTTTCTGAGTAGACAGTCATACCTTCTGCAAAAAGAGAAAGTTTTATTTCTTTCTTTCCTATTATTTTTTTTAACTTTTATTTTACCTTATTTCAGTGGCAAGGATGTTCAGCACTATGTTGAATAAGATTGGTGAGAGCAGGCAACCTTGCTTTGTTCCCCAGCATAGTGGGAAAGCATTTCATCTTTCACCATTAAACCGTGGTGTTAGTTAGGTCTTTGCAGATGTTGTCTGTGAGTTTGAAGAAGTTCCTCTCTCATCGTAGTGTACTCAGAGTTTTTATTATGACTGTATATTGAATTTTGTTGAGTGCTTTTTTTGTGCATCAGTTAATGTGATTATAGATTTTTCTTTGTCCTTCTTTGCTGATATGAATTATACTGATTTTTAAAATATTGAACTAGCCTTGCATACCCCAACATAAATCCCACTTGGTTGTGGTATATTGCTTTTTACACATTGTTTGATTTGATCTGCTAAAATGTTGAATATTTTTGTGTCTTAAGTTCATGACAGATGTTGGTCTGTAGTAGGGTTTGTGTGTGTGTGTGTTTGTGTGTGCTGTTATGTTCTGGTTTTGATATTAAGGTAATGCTGACTTTATAAAATGAGTTGTTAGGAATACATTCTTCTATTTTTCTGGTAGACATTGTGTAAGGTAAGTGATAATTCTTTGAAAAAATTTGAGCTATAATTGACATAAATCATTATATTAGTTTTAGATATTCAACATAATGATTACATACATGCAATTCTTTTTTTTTTTAGTGTTTGCTAAAATTCTCCAGTGAAACAAAATGAGCTTGTATGTTCCTTTTTCTATAGTTTTTAAATTACAAATTCATTTTAATAGTTACGGGACAATTCAGATGATCTATCTTATTATAGCTAAGTATGGTAAGTTTGGTTTTTAAGGGATTGGTACATTTCTTCTAAGTTGTTGAATTTATGAAAGTAAAGTTGTTCATAGTATTTCCTAATTATTCTTTTAATGGCTGCAGGATATGTGGTGATAGCCCCCTTCTTTTTTTTTTTTTTTTTTTGCTGATATTGACACTTTGCATCATCTCCCTTCTTAATCTATTAGTCTTGCTAGAGGTTTATCAATTTTATGGATTTTTTTAAATGGTTCAACTTTGTTTTCCTTATTTTCCTGTTTTCAACTTTATTGATTTCTGCTCTTATCTTTATTATTTCCTTTAGGATATATATATATATTTAATGCTATCACTTTTATTAATTCTTTTTTTACTGAAGTACAGTCAGTTACAATATGTCAATTTCTGGTGTACAGCACAATGTCCCAGTCATGCATATACATATATATATTTGTTTTCATATTTTTTTCATTAAACATTATTACAAGATATTGAACATAGTTCCCTGTGCTATACAGAAGAAACATTTTTTAAAATCTATTTTTATATATAGTGGCTAACATTTATAAATCTCAAACTCCCAAATTTATCCCTTCCCACCCCCTTTCCTTAGTAACCATAAAATTGTTTACTATGTCTGGGAGTCTGTTTCTGTTCTGCAGATGAGTTCAGTGTCCTTTTTTTTTTTTTAGATTCCACATATAAGTGCTATCATATGGTATTTTTCTCTCTCTATCTGGCTTACTTCACTTAGAATGACTATCTCTAGGTCCATCCATGTCGCTGCAAATGGCATTATTTTATCCTTTTTGATGGCTGAGTAGTATTCCATTGTATAGATATACCGAAACTTCTTTATCCAGTCATCTGTTGATGGACATTTAGGTTGCTTCCATGTTTTGGCTATTGTAAATAGTGCTGCTATGAATAGGATATATTTTTATATCCACCTCTTAGTTGTCTTACATTCCTCCCCTTTAACATTTGCTAGTCTTCACCTTCTTCTACTTTATATGAATATTCTGTTTTTTATGAATGTTTGAAAACTACCATAAATCCTTCCTTGGTATAAACACAGTGAATAAAAATCTTTGCAAAGATTAAAAGTAGTTTCCTTGTTGTCTTTCCCTCATGTAGTAGAATAAACCTGGAATAAACTTTTCTGTTTCATAGTGTGAAGCCAGGGTCACTTCATTATTGTAAACTATGCCACATTAGCTCATGGAGAGGCTTATTATTATTATTATTATTATTATTATTATTATTATTATTATTTTAATACTGAGGCTTAAATTTGTGGAAGAAGCTTCCACATTTTGAGTTTTTCTTGGCAAGTTTTTGAGGTTGGCTTGGTGATTCTTACTGTTTATACCCTGCTGCCTTCTGCTGGACTACACAAAAATAAACAGATTGGGACAGAGCCCCTTTCTTTTTAGTGCTGTGTGTGGTCCGTTTGCTTGAGTTCTTTCTTTGGGTAACTGATGCCAATGTGTCTTTGAGATTTCTGGGCTGCCCCTCACTTGATTGGCACTCACTAATTCTAAATCAAGTCTCTGCTAGTCAGTCTTATTTAATCCTCACAAGAAACTCAAAAGGCGGTTGTTCTTACTCTCACTTTTCATAAATGAGAAGACAGACATGTACAAGGATCAGATGCCTTGCTCAGAGCAGTTGAGCACAGAGTTCAGCACTGGTGCCAGAATGCCTAGGTTCACATTTGGGATCTGAAGTTCAGCAGGTGAATATCTTAGGCAGCTTACCTAACCCTACTAAGCCTTCGTTTCCCCTTATGAAAAATGGGAATAAACACTGAAGTGGTTGCTATGAGGATTAGATGTCAGAGTCTCTGTGAAGTGTCTAGCCTAGTGCCTGTTCCAGTGTAATTTCTCAATGAAGGCAGCACTAAGTGTTGTTATTATTACTTCACTTAATAAGTGGAAGAGCTGGCATGCAAACTCAGGGCCCTCCAGCTCTCCAGCATGAGCTCTGAGTCACACCATCAGATTGCCAGGGACGGCAGCTGAATGCCACGGCTGTGAAATGAGAGGTAGGGTCTTCCACTCCTGCAGGTGAGAGGACTTCCTGACATGGATCTGGGTTCTAGTCACCATCTCTTTGAATGTGCTGACATTATTTTGTCTGTTTCAATGTCAACTCCTCACATTACAATAGAGAGAATATCCTTTAAGAGTTGTGAAAATTAAAGAAGATATTTTCTGTAAAGGGGCTAGCACAGTATCTGGCCCAAGGAGATGCCTAGTAAATATTATTAGGTTATAAGTAAACACTGTTATTAACCTTGTTGTTGTAGATGGATGATAATTGTAACAGCAACCGGTAAACGCATTACTCATGTAGAACTGTAAATAAGTATTTTAATAAACCAAAGCTGGTTGTTTATGTAAAACTCTAGTAGTAGGTGTGACCTTTGGAATACCTTTGGCCTTCCAGGGTTAGGAATTTCGTAATACGTTTGGTTCTCTCCCCAGAGGACTAAAACATTGAATAATCAACAGAGAATGTCTACCCACAGTTTAAACCTCCTGTAGGGACTCGGTGCCCCAGGCAAACTAATATGCCCAGCCCTGGACAGAACGTAGTGTCAACTAATTCAGTCCGAGCTGTCAGTCTTGGCCCCATCATTTGATGCTTTTGGCAGACTCCATGAGCCTGAAGTCCTCAGGCTTGGGTGGACTGATCATTTTCATTAGAGGAGGCCTGGGTGTCGGGGGCAGGTTTCTTGGATTCAGTCAGACTTGGACTGGAATCATGGCTTCACCACTTGGGAGCAAGTTAGTTAAACTCTAAACCAGTTTTTCATTTGGAACATGGGAATAATGGCGTGTGTGTGTGTGTGTGTGTGTGTGTGTGTGAAACCAGTTTTTCATTTGGAACATGGGAATAATGGCGCGCGCGTGTGTGTGTGTGTGTGTGTGTGTGTGTGTGTGTTTTAATTATATGAGATGCAGGTAACACACTTAGCCCGAACTTCACTATAGACTCCCTTCTCTTAGCTAAAGACTGAGCCTCGGCTTATGTGAGTTTTATTTTCAGCTCTGTTGAGGACTGTATGGATGGCTTCAGCATATCGCTGAACTTTTCTGGGTTTCATTTTTCTCATTCTGGAAAATGGCATGAAACCCTCCTATTAGGTAGAGATATAATGCAAGGTTCGCATAAAGCTAGAGTCAGCAAACTTTTTTGCAAAATATCAGAGAGTAAATATTTTGAGCTACCCAGACCACAGTGGCCTCTGCTGGAGATTCTTTGTTTTTTTTTTTTACAACCCTTTAAACGTGTAAAGTTCATTGTTAGCTGGGTCATAAACTGTAATTTGCAGAGCCCTGGTATGAATACTAGAATATTAGACCTGGAAGAGGTTTTACTCAAAACTCTCATTGAATGGCAAGGACACAGAGGGAGGTAGCGCCAAATAACTAGTGACCTTTTCTGTTGCTTTAGTGTCTGAACAATTGCAAAAGGTTTTTGACTGTTTATATTAGTCACATGTTTCAAGTAATGTTTGTCTTTATTTCAAAGTTCCACTGTAATTAGTACAAATTGTGACAACTAGAAAAAAACAGTTTTCAAGGTTTTAAAAGTGAGAAATTAGATTTTTAGAAACTTAATTCCTTTGGAAAGTGTTTCTGAAGAAAGATTCCCTGCTCAGAAACACAAGATACATAAAAACATCTCTGCCAGTCCTGGTTTTAAATTAGTGTAGGAAAACTTTACTTTAGGTATTCTATACATTTTTAAAGGGATTTTGAGGTGAGGGAGGGTTGCCATTAAAACCTTAGATTCAAGTGTATATCTGTGTTTATATTCCTACCTTTTCCTTATTTTATTTATTTAGTTAGTTTCAGCAGAAGGGGTAGAATTAAAATACATTAGGGTTGGGAAAATTGTCATGGGCCAAGGATTTTTTTTTTTTGCTGTTCCTTTCATTTTTCCTTGTATTCTCCTAGAGACAATTCTGGCCTGGAACATCCCCTTAGGGAGACCTGCATTTCCAAAACCTTTGGTCACCCTTGTTCAGGCAGCATCGAGATTCTTTTGACTTAGCTTCCAGTTGTCTTATTTGTTTGAGCATATTGTTTGTTATGTATATCTTGTTTGCTGTTTCTTGGCGTTCACTACTTTCTTCGTGATGCTTTTGGTGTATTTATTTGAAGAAAATGCTCCTCTAGGCTCCTAGTTATGTGCACAGCCAAAGCCAAACATCGTTCTCTTCAGTGGATGGTTATCAACCGAGGTAGCAATGAAGTAGTAGAAATAAGTACACACGAGGGGACTGTGGGCTCTCTTTTATGGAGACACAAAAGCAGCAGACCGCCGGCTGCTGACATGACCCCTGGGGAGTATGTACACTGGGTATGGAAGAAATATCCCAACTAGGTTAGCCTGCCTGCTAGGACAGAAAGTATTCGGACATGAAAATCTGGACACCTGGGTTACTTGTGACCTTGGGCAAGTCACTTCACCTGTCTGGACCCTTTTTTTCCTATAAAGGCAGGACTAAGTATGTTTGGAATTCCTATGATCTGTGAATTGTATGAGTTAACAGAACAATATTGTTTCTTTTAAAAAAAAAACACGTGGAAAAAGTGGTGGGATAATGGGGCATGTGGGTGCTCTTGGATGAAAGTAAATAGTTTAGTACTTATACTTACTTATAAGAATGTAATTATACTGGGGCTTACTAGAATAGTATAATTATCCACATAACTATACATATGTATAGTTATGACTCTTATGTATTGAATATTTACTGCATGCCAGGCATTCTGCTGCACATTTTACTGAGAATATCTCATTTAATACTCTCCTACTCCATGAGATAGCATACTAATATCCTCGTATTAAAGAAGAAATGGAAGCTCAGAGATTAAGTGATTTAAGTGCAAATGTATTTTATTCCAAATTCCACACTATTAACACCTTTATGCTGCTTTATTTTACTTATGAGCTTTCACCTTATTCCTAAGGAAAAATTTCTCCAGTTGCATATGCTTGGGGAAGGTCATATCTGACTAAATGGCTCATGGTTATTTTTCCCCCTTCTTCTCTTTTTCAGGCCGCCTCGAGATTTAGACTCCAAAGCTTGCATTTCTATTGGAAATCAGGTGAGAAAAATCATGTCTGCCAGTTAATATCTTGACCATTTCATGTGTAAGCTTTCTGACTGGCCAAAGAAAAACGTGTTTTCCGTAACATGCTGTCACGGGGTGGGTCAATAAAGTCTGAATTTAAATGGAAGAGGTCTGTGGAGCGCCTGCTATTTTGAGTGTTGAATTGAAATCAGGCTATTGTGGTCCTAATGGAAGGTATTTGAGGAGAGCAGAAGGTTCTCTTTGGGGTGCATTCTTCAAAGTCCAAGCACAGATCTGGTTACCACCAGTCAGCAAATGGATTACACATGTAATTAAGGGGGCAGGGCCAAAGAACCGCATGTCTAGATAGCTTTCACGAAGCAGTCTGGAATCTGAGTTGGAGATGGATCTCCGCACTGCCTGTGACAAGCAGGGGGCACGCTGTGGGAGCCTAAACATCTCCCAGCACATCTTGCTTTCGGTGGCGGCTTGGAAAGCTTCTAGATCAGAACCTTCTGAACTAGAATCGACCCTTATAACGCTGGGAGAAGCCAGAGAGAGGACGAGGTGGTCTATGTCCAGCTTATTCCCCTTTTTCACATTGCATTATTACTTGTCTCTCTGACAGAACTTTGAGGTGAAGGCGGATGACCTGGAGCCCATAGTGGAACTGGGGCGAGGTGCCTACGGGGTGGTGGAGAAGATGCGGCACGTGCCCAGCGAGCAGATCATGGCGGTGAAGGTAGCGTGCACACTCCCCAGACGTTTTCTGTTCTCTGCTGTATACCTTCGTCCATCTCAACTGCACATCAGCTCTTTTCATACAAGCAAAACAATCTTTGATGGGGTGAAATGGAAAAGCTTATTTGTAGGGAACACTGTTTCCCTCCAAATATGTGAAAAATGCTTTGCTGGTATGAGTTGCATGTATTTTTTCTTTATACTGATACACCTGACCCTCTCCTTTTAATTTTTTATGCAGCCACCGTGTCATCATCACACATAAAAGAATTAGCAGTACTTCCTTAAGGTCATATAATACCAGGTCCAAATTAAAATGACCTTGATTATTTCTAAGTTGCTGTTTTTTCACTTGTTGCTTTTTCAAATCAGAATCCAAACAAAAGCTCAAATATTGCATTTGTTTTTTTGTATCTAAATCTCTTTTAATCTTTATTCTGTTGCTTTTAAAAAATAGTCCCTGAAAATCAGGAAACCAGAATTGAGGGAGAAAATTGTCTCCATTTGTGGAAAATGAGAGCGTTAAATTATCTTGAGCAAGTTTGCATAGTTTTTGAGCTATAAAAAAATTTGGAATCATTGCATATTTCTTGAGTAGGAGGTTGGAAGGACCTTGGAGAATGCCCATCTCCAGATGAATTAATATAATTAGGCCATTGTTAGGAACGTGGATGGTCAGGTTACTTGGATTCCTTTGTTTTCCGAGAATGGAAATACCTTTCCCTTACTATGTAGATTTTTCAGTTTGTTCTTCTGTAAACTTTTTCCTAAGTAGGTAAAAAATGTGAAAGCCTAGGGATATTATATTGTCCCATCACTTAATGACATGATCATGTTTCTGTAAGGCTACATTTGCTGGTGTGACAGGTTTCTCCTCAGAAGCGCTGGGACAGGAATGAATGGTTTCTCCATTTGTTTGATTCTTTCTCTTTCCTTTCCTGCATCAATTCTCTGACAGTTGCTGTGTAGTCCAAACATTCTTACTTGTTCACAAAGAGGGGCTTTGGCTTTTTCTATAGGACCCCAAATCAGCCAGAAAGCAATTAGCACTCTGGTCTGTTTGCGCAAAACCCACGTAATAAATCGGACTGCTTTTGTAACTCGGAAAGTCATTCCCAAACATTTGCATACCCTCCAAAATATATTATCAATTTGCTTCTTACTGGGGATTATTCGGGAAATCAGATGAATAATATTCTTCCTTAGTTGGTTACAAATAGCTAATCACTTAGTGTAGATATTTGAAAGGTTGTTACTAGAAGTTGTGCTGTGAATGGTGGTACTATTTTCAAGATGGGTATCTGTAAGGTCCATGCCTTATTAATGGGCTCATCCTCAGAGCAGTAACCATACACTTTCCATGCATTCCTCTTCAGCGGATCCGGGCCACAGTAAATAGCCAGGAGCAGAAAAGGCTACTGATGGATCTGGATATTTCCATGAGGACCGTGGACTGTCCTTTTACGGTCACCTTTTACGGCGCACTCTTCCGTGAGGTAGGTGATGCTTCCCTTCAGAGTCCAAGGAGAGCGATAACTTACAGAGAAGCTTCCCTGATCACATACGGGCCATACACAGTCCCGGCGCTCTTTCTCATTTGGCATGCCTCCTGCAGAGAGCTTCCTACTTGTGAAATGATGACACACACTGGTGCAAAGCTGGCTTGAGACCGCGGTGTTTTCAAATGTATTTAGCCTTCTTAAGATGCTGAGGCTCCCTTTCTGCTTTCTGTTTTGGTTTGCCTATTTTGGCAGATTGGTTTCTCTGTCAGTTGTCCGTACACTGATTCGGATGGACTCCTTAAAATCCAAAATACGCTGGTCTTTGGGCCCCTTGCTGAGCTTCAGGTAGCCTTGTGGACCCTACAGCGCTACGTCTACCTCTGCTTTTCACTTTCTCATGCTTCACCTCCCTCTTAAAACCAGACTTGGGATAGACTATTGCCAGTGGTCAGTGTGGGAAGTCAGACATGGAGTAGGTATCTGGACTGAACTCCCAGAGGGCAGGAACAGCAAAGGCCTGGATTTCTGGGACTCCACTGCCTGCGGCTGTTAGTATTTAGATCCTAGTTTTACATTAAGGAGTTGGGTGATCACAGGCGAGTTCTGCTTGGTTGTTCGCTAGCTTGCTCTTTGGAGATAATCTTGCCTGTTTATAAATTCCTTGGGGATCTTGAGGGGAACTGTACCTTTACTCCCAAAACTCAAGCAAGAAATGGTCACTTCTTCCTGACAGATGTTAACTGCTTCCTCCTTTACCCTTTTCCATCCTTTCTAACCATCTCTGAACCCAATGATCTCCAGGGTGATGTCTGGATCTGCATGGAGCTCATGGATACGTCCCTAGACAAATTCTACAAACAAGTGATCGATAAAGGCCAAACAATTCCAGAGGACATCTTAGGGAAAATAGCAGTTTCTGTGAGTACATCATGAACCCTACTCCAAGGAGAATGTGAGGAGTCCAGGCCTTATGTGTCCTTATACCCTCATTACTTGGACCATAGCTCCCATTCAGTACATGTCTGTTGAATGCATGCGTGCATCTGTGGAAGGACAAATGAATACTTTTCTTTCTGAACATTATGCAGAAGATTCTACAACTGACTCAATTTGGAAAACTCTCAGTTAAAGTGCTTCTCAGCATTACATTCATTTGTTATGATCACATTCCTGGTGTCTACATTCTGATATTAGTTTATTTTGATTTTCACTTGTAGATATTTAAATGTTTTCTTAGGACTGATAGGCTTAGGAAGAAGCAGAAGAAAAGGAAATGGAATGAAGGGCTGCTCCCTTCATGGCTGTGAGGCTCAGGACGGTGGAAAGAGAAAAAACACTGGAGACCACATGAGAAATAAGATGTATGAGTGAGACTTGGTCTTTGCTATGGGATATCGTCCTCTCTGTTGGGAGGAGTCCAGTTTGTATGACTTTCTGTGTTCTTTCTTGGATAGGAACACCTTTATTTGAGAAAATACCTCACCTGTGACCTTAAGCCAGGGATAATAAACCTGGATATACTTAACATTCAGTTTCTTTCCACTGACGGGGGAAATAAACCTATCTTGTGTTTCTCTTGCAGATTGTAAAAGCATTAGAACATTTACACAGTAAGCTCTCTGTCATTCATCGAGGTAAGCATCCACGGAGCTGCCTTGGCTGTTCCTTTTATAAAGTTCATTTCCTTTACCTGAGTTCTGTTTTCTCCTCCAATGCCTGGAATTGAGTCAGAGAAGAGAACTGAGGGGTTGGGACTGGATAGCAAATCATATAAGCAGCTGTTCTTTATCTTGTCTGAGGACACCAGAAGATGTGGGCTTTGTAATAGACCTACACTGAATATAAAATACCTGTTATGAGGTAAAGCTGTGGGATTACCCACTGAGAACTTCAGAGAGTAGGATGAAAATTCATGTTGCATTGGCTGTCACCTGGGAGCTTGTTAGACAAGCAGAATCGTGTGTCCCAAGACCAACTGAATCAGAATCTGCATTTTAACAAGACCCCCAGGTAATTGTTGTGTACACTAAGGTGTGAAAAGTTCTGGTATAAAGCACAGCTCTTTCAGACAGCAGGAGTCAGGATAAGATGAAAACACTGGTATATATCTCTCTTCCTCCTCTCCCTCCTTCCTGTTCTCCCTTTCTGTTGACCTGTTATCTCTTCATCCATCCATCCACCCACCCACCCACCCACATATCCATTCTTCCATCTTTCTTCCATGCCTTCATCCATCCATTTATTCTTTATACTCATTTTTCAGCATTTATACAGCACTGTGTTTATATAGCACTATATTTACACAACACTGTAATAGATACCCTGACAGGTTATCTGAGAAGAAAATATATTCTTATCAAAATACTACATAGGGATTCTTGACAGGGAGGTAAGACAAATACACAACAAACACATGAGGAAAAAAACGACATTAGAAATATGAAAGTGCCAACTATGGAAATAGTATAAGTAGAATAAAAGACAAGGAAATGATTAGCTGTGGCTGACTAGAGTCAAGGAAAGCTTCTTGGAAGAGATATGTTAAATCAGGTCTCTGAAAAAAAAATCTGTAGAATGAACTGATAGCTAATAGGGTGTTGTGATCTGATAATTCTTACACTCTCTGAGCCTGAAAATAATGTAAGGTGCCTCAAAAAGCATGCCTATTGTGACTGTTATTATTAGTAGTAATTGTTACTATTAAACATGGGAAAAATATGAAGGAGGAAGAGGAGAAGAAGAAAATGGGAAGGAATCCAGATAGGAAGGAGAATGTGGATTACCCACAAATGTGGAATTGATTTTTAAGGGCTTATTTCAACAGTATTAAATGTTTCGTTCATAGTAGAGAATGTTTATAAAGTATAAAAAATAATAAAATGAAATTTGTGTATCTGCCATTCAGTTTAAGGTAAAAATTAAAAGGGATAGTTTTTAAAGTTTTAGAACAGCTTTTCTCCTTTTGATTACTTGTCCTTTGTGAAAAGTGTCATGAGGGAAAAAATTAACTGTAATTTCTAATCCATTAGTCAGAGGTAACAGTGGTTCATCCACTTGGGCGTGTGTTATATCTTTCCAGACTGAAGGTTTCATTTAAAGAACTAGAGACTAAAACCTCTTTATCCACATGTATGTTCTGTGACCTGCCTCACTATCTGGAATATCTAGGTTTATGATAAGTTACACCTTGTGACCTCTGACACACTTGCAGAAATACCCATCAAAATTGGTTGCTTTGATCATATTTGGTATGTTGTTATGTCACAGTCTGCCCTTTCATTCCACTAAATGTGCTATAGATCATTATGAATGGTTCTTTTTTAAAAATTGTTTTATTGTCATGAGAACACTTAACATGAACTCTGCCCTCATGACAAGTTTTTAAGGGTACGATATTAGTATTACTCATTAGGGACAGTATTGGACTGCAGATCTCTAGAACTTATTCACCTAATATAATAGAGACTATCTGCCCGTGGAACTCGGTGTTTGACTCCCTAATAAATTTTGAAGTTCTTACTACATGTATGGGGTCAATGAAGATGACAAATTAGAGGATACAGGTTTTTCCATTGATGGGCTTGCAATTCTACAAGGGCAAAACATGAAGTAGAAAATCAAGATGAAAACAGTAAGAGGTTTGTAATTGTGAATCAGAGATGGAAGTTCCTTTTGCGCTATGCCTGGTGGGGAAAGGAAGGGAAAGGAGAAATGGAGATTTCAGGCCCCCTGGTGGTAGAGAGGTGAATTTTCAAGGCAGCTAAGACCATGGGCTCCTGACTGTTCTCCGTCACAGATGTCAAGCCTTCCAATGTGCTGATCAACACCTTGGGCCAAGTGAAGATGTGCGATTTTGGAATCAGCGGCTACCTTGTCGACTCTGTAGCTAAAACCATTGATGCAGGATGCAAACCGTACATGGCTGTAAGTATGACAGCTGGAGGTGGTGTCTAAGAATGCAACCTTTGACAAATGGTACTAGGAAATAGGAAAAGGATGGACATGGAGGGAAAACTGAAATGTGCCTCGGAGGCAAGAAATAGTCTGCACCTTCTTTTTCATTAAATATTTCCTGTCTGAAATCCTTAGTCCCTTGCTTCATATATTTTTCTTAAAAAATTAGATCAAGGGGTATATTATTTGAAGAAAATAAGTAAGTAATACATAGAGCCCAGACAATTTCCCACACTGAGCTGCAGGGGAGTGCTACCTTGTTTGTTGAGAACAGAACAGAGAAGAGAATTTAAGTTCCCCAAACGAGTCAGGTTAGTCCCTAGGGAACCTCACAGCTGTGAAGATTGACTGCCATGAGCAAAGACCTTGGGACTGTTCAACTCAAGGGACTTCCACTGTAAATAGTCTGTTTGGAAATGGACTTGTGCTTGGAGTTGAACAACGTTTAGCTAAAAGTTGCTGAGGTCTGTTCACACCAGACAGTAGCCCCGTGATTCTTGCTGATTCTTTCTACTGAGTTCCAGACTGTCGGTGTAAACAAGGAAAATCCTAGGCTGGCAGAGTAGCTTTATCATGTGTGCCATGTTTCTTCTTAAGGCAAAACTGAAGTTGCTTTTGAAGTGTGAGGGGGACTTTGATCCATTACTGTCTCCAAGAAAAGGTGCATGGAGAATGTGGAACACCCCGTGGAGATGCTGATGTTTATTGTGGTTAGCAAGTCTTCTTGGCCTGGGAGGCATAGCTAACCGCTTACAACAACTCACTTGGCAGCTGGTGCCACCTCTCCACCTGAGACTTCACTGAGTCAAGAGTGTTATCTCAGTTGTCCTTTTCTGTCTACTTTTCAGCCTGAGAGAATAAACCCAGAGCTCAACCAGAAGGGATACAGTGTGAAGTCCGACATTTGGAGTCTAGGCATCACCATGGTAACGTATGATCATCATTGTGGACCTGGGTGTTGGAGGGTGTTCTGGATACGAAGCTGGAATGGGGTGGACTTGGAGACCAAGAGGCAAACACTCTAAAAGCTTGTCTGAGACAGCAGGAGATTTGGAGTGGCAATTGTTTGCAATGTGGTGCAGCAGAAATAGTGAACTGGGACTAGGCAAAACCCAATTCTCTTTATTTTGCTTCTGAGTAGTTGTGTACCCTTGAGTAACTGATGGAGTCCCATGGACTGTCTTACTGTCCTCATCTATAAAATGAGAGGATCTGACTATACTGTCCCATGACAGTTTTCTTTATAGTTTAAAATTAAACTATTCTAATCAAGGCATGCCAAAGCTTAAGCTACTCAAAGAGTGCTGATGTGTGTGGACCTGGATAGAGCTTTGTTACCAGGACACAGGCTCAGTTTCCCAGAGTACGGTTATGACAGAAGTCTTGGCTGTTGAGTACAGGTATAGCCAAAACACGTAATAACGAACAGGGTACTCTCCTCAGGCACAGCCCTAAAGGTATACAGCTAGTGCCTGATTTGTAACTTTGGTGATCATAAATTTTCAGTGCATCACCAAGGTCTGGAATTACCCACTGTGGTCCTGGCTTCTTCCCAGGCACAGCAGCTGATTAAACCCCATGAGTTACTTCACATCCCTGCCCAGAAGACACGTGATCTTGTAACAGCAAAGTGGCCCTTACCCAAGTCCAAAAAAAGATCAGTCATTTGGTCCTAGGTTGGTTTTTTTTTTTCCCCCTTTTTTCCCCCATTCTAGCAAGGGACCAGCAGATGGCAGCAGATATACAGCTCTGTAAAAGCCTTAGGGTGAGAATTGCTTTTTAGACTAAACATTTGAAAGCCTAGTGGCTTTATATCCTGAAGTTTAATACTGCTGGCTTACAATTTTATTAAGTGCCACACTGGGTGTTAGTGAGGACTCAGTTTTAAATAGACTTAAGTGGCTGTCTCTAGTAAGATATTATCTGAAAATCCCTAGCACAAGGAATTGGAGGAAAATTGTGAGAGAACATTTTATTTTCCCCCCAGATTTAACTTGATCGTCACCATCATGTTTCCTTCTGGTTCTCCTGGAACAAAACGGGTTCCCTAGTGGATTCTCTGTTTAAACAAGTAGCTCTATTTAAGCTCACCTCCTTGTTTTCCTCTCCCCTCTAGATTGAGTTGGCCATCCTTCGGTTTCCCTATGATTCGTGGGGAACGCCTTTTCAGCAGCTCAAACAGGTAGTAGAGGAGCCATCACCACAACTCCCCGCAGACAAGTTCTCTGAAGAGTTTGTTGACTTTACCTCACAGTGGTAAGAGATCCCGTCTCCCAGATGCCAGTGTTAGGGAAGAAGAGGCGCTCTCATGACTCTCTTCCATTGGTGTCAACCCATGATGCATACATTCATCCCAAGAGCACTGATGGAGTGTGCCCTCAATGCTGAAGCAACAAAGATGCCTCTGTCCCAGTCCCTGCCTTCACTGAGCTCAGAGTCAAGGAGGAGAGTTTCACCAATCAGTCACTATAGTACCATATGGAAAGCCCAGTGATGCAGATATGCATAGAGTATTAGGGGAACTCAGAGGAAAGGTATTAGACAGAGTTTTCAGAGGAGATAAATCCTGAGCTGGGACCCTGTGAGGTATTTCCAAGGGAAAGGGAAGTAGGAGTATTCCAAGTAGAAGGAATATCGTGCATCATGTCGCAAAAGTGAGAAACTCCTTTATGAGAGTTTTAAGCCATTTGATGTTGACCAGAGCATAAAGATAAAAGTGGATGGACCCACTAGAGGATTAGGATTAGAGAGTAGATACGATGCAAAGAATTACTTCAGATGAGAAGACAGCCGCTATTTTCAGAGCATGATTTAGGTACCCAGAAGAGCTACTTGCAAAGTAGTTCTAGGATTTTGTAGGCTGCTTCTTACAGAATACTTGCTAATTTTTGGACACTCTTTCCCATAAGGGTACAATGGATAGTCCTGCGGGTCTGAGAAAGGTATCTAAAGAAAGATGGAGTAGAAAGATAGAAGGAGCCATTACTAAGGCTGTTAATTTTGTTTTCATGGAAATTGCCAGTGGAACTTAGGAAACTAGGAGAGGGGATAGTTTTCTCCAGAAAACCTAGTGGTTTCCATCTGCAGAGGGAGCATGATGTCTAGCATGACTGATACTAATGATCATTGCAAGTGATGCTGGAAAGAGGATGCTAAAATGGAACCAAGGTGGTTTATTTGGGGACCTGCAGAGCAGATGAGAATCAGAGGAAGGGGAATCAGAGATGGTGACAAGCCCTGCTGTGATCCTTGGAGAGGAGGAATTTTGGCCACTTGCTGCTAAGGAAGGGGCTGGAGTTCTGAAGGCTGTTTGAGAGTCCGGTTTCCTCAAGGTTATCATTCCCTTGGCCTCCATGCTCTTTGGAAGAAGCTTCTATTGGGAAACATGATGAGACAAAGCAGCTGACTGTTGCTTGTGAAACTAAGGCCTCAGCCCTTAAGCTCCATGTCACCCCTGGTACTTTTCCCTAATGATATATGATGCTGACCTACCATTGTTTTTTGTTTGTTTTTGTTTTAGTTTTGGCTGGAAGGCCAGAGAGGGCTGGAGCAATGGGCTGTAGTACATACAGTATGTTGCTGGATGTAACGTGTACATCCTCTGGGCCTCTGGGATGTGTCCTCCCATCTGCTTTCCTTGCATGAGTGTGCAGGACGTCGTGGTACACCTGCCAGGTTTAGATGGGTTCATGATTTTTGCCTCTGGATTCAAGAGCTTAGTTTTCATTTTTTGTTTTCCTTATCCTCAGATGTTTAAAGGTCACATAGGAAAAGGGATGAGTCATCTTGGATAGTTCAAACCAACAGTTCTCAAAAAGGAGTGGTAATGGGAAAGGATCTTATCCAAGGAAGCCTTTTCAAACTATCCTCTTTGTAAGCTTTCTCCCACCTCGCCCCTTTTCCCAACATTCTGAGCACTTCCGAAAATCTTGGTAAGAACAAGGCTGGTGTGAAAAATTTGAGAAAGCCAAGTTGCCAGTTGTGAATCACCAGTTTAGTCCCGTGATTCTCAGTTCTGGTTGCTCACTGATAGAACATGTGAGAGCTTTTGAATGTACTGTCACCGAGGCCTCAGCCTCAGAGATTCTGGCTTAATTGGTCTGGGGAGGGTTCTGATTATCAGAATTGTTCAAATGTTCTCAAATCATCCTACTGTACAGCTGGCGTGAGACCCCTGACTTACAACTGTGATCTATGGACCTGTTATCAACTGCTTCCTGTTTAAAAAACTGTTTTCTTCTACAGTTTTTTTGAAAAATTGTTCAATTACTTTATTTTCCTTTGACCAATTTTTTTCTCTTACTTAGACTTTCCCCTGAAGAGTCAAGAGTGTTAAAGCTTTTTACAGATATTTAAAAAATGAAAGCTTTGAAAAAAAATAAAATTTTTTCTAATTTTAATGTATGCACACATCTGTGGAAATTGCAGATTCTTGTACTATTTATTGCTCTTTCTATAGCAACCACCCTGTTCCTACTGTCCCCCACAGAACAAAGTATCTTCATGGTCACCCTTCTGAGGTCACCGTTTCCCTCTTGTTTTCTCTCATTTTTAGTCCCAGCTACTGTAGTTCATTAATTTAAAAATTTTGAGCCATACACATTTTCCAGGTTTCTTGGAATTGTGAATTCTGTTAATATTGTTTGGGAAATATAAGGGGGGCATTAATTCTGAATTTTATGAGCATTCTTACTTACCCTTGGTTGGACTTTAAAGAGTATAGGCTCTCTTATTTCAGATGCCAGGTCAATGGTCTTTTGCCTACCATAAACTATCAATATATTTTTTAATACCCCCTTAGTATGAACATTCTTGTGAAGTCAACTGAGTTGGAAAAGTTGTCTAATGCTTCAAAAAATTATATTGATTTTTGGGGGGATTTTATGAATGGCTTAGATCTTTAAGGAAGCAATTTTATTTTTCATATGTATTAGTATACAGAAACACACCTGACCCCAGTAGCAATTTAGTTATTCACTTTTGAAACAAATTACTGACAGTTTTAAGTTTGATTTGGAGCTGGGTGGAAAGAATGGAAAAATAATCACTACCTAAAAACACCTCTTCTATTTCCTGATGAAAGAAGGATATAGCCTATAACTCCCTTTTATACCTGTTCCTCCATTTTCTTGTGAATAAAACTATATTTTTGAGATGTATCTTCAGAAAAGGACCCTTTTTTGAATGACCTCCATGTGGGGTTTTTTTTTTCCTGTATTGATGTCTGTGACCCTTGAAGACATCTAAAAAACCCCAACTCTTTGTGGAAAGTGGGGAAAAGGGACTACAAACTTGGAAAATGGACAATTTAATCTCAAAATTTGAGAAAGATGCATCTGTGTTTTAATTTCCTACATCTGTCTTTGAGTTAAATGTAGAAGTAGAAGAAAAAGGGTACATTACTGACAGCCTAGGTGATCTGTCAGAGTATTTGAGACCTTCCGTGGGATGCATATGACCTAAGCATCTGATGACAGCATGGTGCTGCCCCATCCTGTACGCCTTCATCCAGGCCATCAACTCGGTAGTCACTCTCCTCTGCTCACTGCTGGTCAGTTGACAGTAAATTGGGGTTTGCGGGGTGGAATCGAAGCACTTACGGGCTATCACTATCATATCCAAAGTTAGGCTATTCTAGAGCCCAGAGATCCAGCTAGTGTCTTTCTTTTGCAATAACATCAGAGCACCATTAATCCTCTGGGTTGGGGCAGAGGGTTGAGGGAGGAGAGAAAAGAAAAGAAAGTTAAGGCATTTATTCCTTATGATCTTGAAGAAAAAAAAAAGATTTCTTACAAACCTTTCTTTTCCATACTTATTTTGAAATAGGACCACTGAGCACCATTTTCTTTTTCTTTTTTCCCTACCCATGGCTTTCTTGTCTTAGGGGTTTTAGAGAGTTCCTGGGGCGGGGGTGCTGACCATATAAGCCTTGTCTGGGGATTCACAACAGAGAAAACTGATAGAAAAGCCTTACATTCTAGTCCCACAGAAGGCTTCACAAATGAGTTCCTTCAAAAAGTGGAAGCCTGGCAGGCTTACATTTTTTTCACCATGACCTCTTCCTATAGGTTCATTGTCTTGGGGACTGAAGAAAGTTCACTGGAGACCAACTGCCAAGTGCCAAAACAGCTTGACTTCCTTCTTGCTTTGCTTGCAGGCCTATTTAAGAGCTCAGTGCCCAGCTGACCAGACTGATGGCATGTCAGTGTAGGTTGGAGGCCCACCCACACGCTGATACTGTCTGACTCAAAGGAACTAGTATAAAACAGAGACAATCAAACATAGCTTCCTACTTGTTCGGGAAGGACAGTAAAAAGAGGCACTGGGTTTTTATTTAGCTTATGACAGACGTATGGCTTGGAAGGCTCTTTTGTTTTTATTTTGTGGATGCACCAAAGAGCCCTTCTTGGGAACAGTCGGGTAATTCAAATAGGCACAAATCCTCTGGTCAGCATAAACTCCATGCTAGCAATTCTCATGAGTGCATGAAGCTGTTTTTTGGTGTCAGCTACAGTCAGGAGTGTGTGTTACGGCATTTGGAAGAGGAATTAGGGCAGTTAGCTAATTGCACGCTTGAAAATGACAAGCCACTTGAAAATTCAAAAGTCTGACTCAAGTCCAAAAAGAAATTGGTATAGCTTTGAACTCCACAGTTGTTATTTTGTACTGAATTTCAAGCACTTCCTATTAAACATGGAATTTTTGCTTTTTTCCCTAACCTTATCCTGAGTATTTTGCTATTCTTAGCCCATGTTTTGAAGTGTTCTTGATTTAAAAGATGGAGAGAGTGGGTTATATCAGTACATTAATTCAGTGAACAGCCTTGGTTTGCTGTGTAAATGTTTTCTGTTAATACTCTAGCAGTAGTGCTTGTGGTCCATTTTGAGTTTTGTAATCGGAGGCCATAAGTCAAGAAATAGCCTACTGGTCAACAGTCACCGAGCTTTTAGGAATCCTTAACACTTTACGGTGGCTTTTCCTACATTGTCTTTATGCAAATTAAAAAAAATTACAGAGAACTTTTCATAAATTGCTCCACAAGTGAAAAAATAAGACCTCCTGACTTAAAATGACCTCTCCTTGAAAAAATGTAAGTATTTAATTTCTTCTACCTGATAAGAAGGGAGAATACTGTTTTATTATCTACTAAGTAGAAAGTAAAAAATCAGCAACATCATGAAGATCTCAGGTTGCACTGTTTTAACTGTTTGAGAAACAAGCTTTTCTTTCTATCATTCCCTTGGTTCCGCTGTTGGTCAGTGAACGCTGGGAAGGGAAAGATGGGATCTCAAGGAGACTTTTCCTGAGTCAGTGTCGAGTTAGGGTTTGATGACTGACTAATGATCCAGCTAAACAGATACCTGAAATCAACCACTTGACAACTGAGTGTGGATTCAATGTTACCTTTGTGCTTTTCCTTTCTGGTTTTAGGGAGATAAATTGTTCAGATTATAGAGAAGACTTTCTGGTTCTTGACTGGCTTTGAACAATAGCTGGAAATCCACAACTTTTGTCTACTAGTCTATTTGCTTTTTTTCACTAGTGTATGTGTGCAAGTCAGCCACATTCCTGGGATCACAGTTCTGTGTTTCTTCTGGGTAAACTAGCTCTTGAACTTAGAAACACTTTCGCTTCCTGGGGTGGGAGGTAGGGAGGGGTGTAGAAGTGAGAATGTGCCCAGTTGGAGATGCTTCTAAGTGAATTTCACTTCAGAGAAGGAGACAGAAGGCAGCAAGCAGTGAGGAGGAAAACCCTAGTACACATGGCCCAGGGTTTCCCAACCTCAGCACTAATGATATTTTGGGCTGGATCATTCTTTATTGTTGGGGAACTGTCCTGTGCATTATGGGATGTTTAGCAACATCCTTGGCCTCTACCTATTGGATGCCAATAACAATGGCATCAACCAGAAATGCGTCCTCCAGACATTGCCAGATGTCCCCTGGAGGGCAAAACTACCTGCAGTTGAGGACTACCAGTACAGCCGTATAAAATCTCAGGATAGTAGGAGTGACAAGGTCTCATTCATTTCACTCAGGCACACCTTCCCATGTCAATCCAACTTTGACAGTTGATACTTCCTCTTTCTAATTCACTCTTATTTTTATCCTCTGGTCACTGAGGTCACCAGGTCCTAGATCTGCCCTCAGTTCGAGGTTGAAACTTCTCACACCTACCTGTGCCCTGTCTCAGGTTCCCTGGCTTCTACCCACAGCATTGCCTGGAGTAAACTGGTAGGCGGCTTTCAGTTGTTTTGGTTCAAAAGTTTCCTCTTTTTTTTTTTTTTTTTCATTTCATTTTGTTTTTAAACCACAGCTTTTCCAAGCGTCTCAACGATTTCACTCTCTGTTTCTGTATCTGGCCCTCCCTGCAATTATTAGCCTACGTGGGTGGAGCAGACCTCATGTCACACACACCAGGCCTCATTTGCTCAAAATGATCCATTAGCACAAATCCCAGCAACCCAATAATCAGTCACTTTTTGGTTCCTTCAATGCCAGGCAAACTTCCTTTCCATCTATGTATGATTCTGCAGCCTGATGGGCAGAGGAGTCTGTAGGTTGCCTTGCAAATTACAGTTTTAGAAATCATCCTTTTCTCCATTCTGTAACCTGGGATTCCAACTCCAAAGAAACTTCTTTTTTTTTTTTTTTCCATTTTAAGGCTGTGGGTGAATACAGGGGTGGG
Source organism: Vicugna pacos (assembly GCF_048564905.1). Classification (NCBI taxonomy): domain Eukaryota; kingdom Metazoa; phylum Chordata; class Mammalia; order Artiodactyla; family Camelidae; genus Vicugna; species Vicugna pacos. The sequence goes on from NC_133002.1 coordinate 53,662,624, forward strand.
TAGAGAATGGGGTGAGGGGTTGGTCTCTTTATATGGCAGTTTTATTACTATTGCCTCTGGTGTCAAATGTGATTAAAATGTCTGTGCATGCAGACAGCTGAATGCATGGGAGCCACTTGACAGTAATGCATGACTACCTTGTGTTTCTAAGAACTGCTAAGTCACTGGCCATGTGTACTTTCTCTTTCATCAGCCAAGAAGTCATAAAGTAGTAGTGTGACCTTAGACATTTTACATGTGTATTGCTTCTCTGTCAAGTAGGTTTGGTAGGATATATACATATACATACATATATATAAACAAATTATACATTCAAGGAGGCCAGAAGCAAAAAGAATTAGATACTGAAGACAGTGAAGAGATAACAAATGTAGTATAAGAAACACCTGCTAATTTCTTTGCGAGTAGGGGGACGGATTAAAAACTGTTTGGAAGGAAAATAGATATATATTAATAGAAGCTAGTTTTTATGTCATTGGTAAAGTATCATAAGGAAAGTAAACAAGTGCATTTATTCTTCCCATTAAGGTACACCCAGAGTGACTGAAAACATAATTTGTAAGTGTAATGGAAGAGGAAAGTCAAGACGGGAGATTTATGTTTTCAGGACATTTTTAGAGGTGGTTCTCTTTAGTCTTCTACTGGTTCTGAAATCCTAGTCTAGTGAAAATACAGATGGCTTCTAGATTTTAATATGATCATTTTTTTTTCCCTTTAAGCTTGAAGAAGAATTCCAAAGAAAGGCCAACATATCCAGAGCTTATGGTAAGTATCATCAGCAGTGTAAACATGTCTGAACAGCGAGTACAGGTGAAATGACTGAGACCTAATACATTAGAAGCAAACAGCCATCCTGGAAGAGCTGATTCACTGAGACATTGGTAAATGGAGTTAAACTCAAGAAAAAAGAGAGCTGAGCCCTTCATGCCTCCTACATCCCTCATTAGTATAACCTGGTGCTGGTCACCAGTCTTAGCAAAAGTTTTTACATGATAATACATCTGTCATCATGTAGACCAAATTATGTCTCTAAAATTTACATTTTCACATTTCAAAGGTACTAGGAGATATAAATTAATATAAAATGAAGGAAAATATGATGTAAAGGATTTCAATAATGAGAAAAACTAAACTACTACATGACTGATCAGTTTTTGATAAAATACTTAGGATTAACTGGATGAACGTTTTGCTGGATATTTAGGGAGGAAAGAATCACTTTGTTTTCTCCTGGTTTTTACTTTAATGGGAAAAAGTTAGACAAAGCTTTATTAATTTGAATTATATGACCTCAGCATTCACAATTTATCATTTGCACTATGAAAAATGATATAAAAGTAAGACCTTAGGGTTATTGTTTTTAAATAGTTTCTTTTAAATTGTGGTAACTGCAATTCTAAGCTAGTTACAGATGATTCTTTAATATAGATGGCAGGGACCTAAACTTGGCAATCCTTATCTATACATATAATGAATGTAGGAGAAACACACTTTTTTTGAAATATAAAATTCAGACTATTTACTAATGTTGTGTTAGTACCTCCCTAGATTTGTTCCAATTCTTAAGGTTTTAATTTTAGCAAGGAAAGGAAGGGTTCTAGTCACGCATGATTACAAAAAAGATAAAAGCAAACACTGACAGCAGTTCTTACTGGCGCATATTCAGCAGGCGTTAAATGCTTGCTCCTATCCTATCCCACCCATAAGCAGTGCTCAATCTTCAGAACCAACTCAGGGCAGGTGATAGAAGTCCAGGTTCCTGATATGTCTTAACAAATGGTGTGGTGAGTTGGCTCCAACCTGGAAAAAGTATAACTTGTTGACTGTCTTCTTTGGTAAAAATGTCTTGTTGGGTCCTTTGCCTATTTTTAACTGTATTATTTGTTTTTGTTTGTTTGTTTTGTTTTTTTGCTATTGAGTTGTATGAGTTTCTTATAGATTTTGGATAATAACCCCTTATCAGATCTATGGTTTGCTAATATTTTCTCCCATTCCATACATTGTCTTTTCATTCTTTTGATTCTTTGCTGTGCAGAAGCATTTTAGTTTGAAGTAGTCCCACTTGTTGATTTTTGCCAACAAGCACATGGAAAGGTGCTCACTATCCCTGCTCATCAGGGAAATACACGTGAAAACCACAGTGGGACAGCACCTCATGCCTGTTAGAAAGGCGTGAAAGGCAAGAGATGAGCACTGGTGAAGATTCAGAGAAATAGGAATCCTGTACACTGCTGGTAGGAATGTAAATTGCAAAAGCAGGTATAGGAAACAGTTATGGAGTTTCCTCACAAAATTAAAAATAGAACTATTTTATGATTAAGTAATTCCACTTCAGGGCATATATCTGAAGGAAATGAAATCACTATCTTGAAGAGATATCTAAATCCCCATGTTCATTGCAGCACTATTTATTATGACCAAGATGTGTAAACAATCTAAGTGTCTACTGATAGATGAATAAAATATATATATGTACACACACAATGGAATATTATTTGGGCATTAAAAAGGAAATCCTGCCATTTACAACAACATGGATGAAGCCTAGGGGTATTATTCTAAGTGAAGTAAGTCAGACCAAAAAAAAAAAAAAAACCTGCATGATGTCACTTAAATGTAGAATATTAAAAAACTGAATTTACAAAGAGTAGATTGGTGGTTACCAGGGTTATGTGGGTGTGGGGAATGGGTCAGGGTGGTCAAAAAATACAAACTTCTGTTTATAAGATGAGTAACTTCTGGGGCTATAAAGCAGAGTATGGTGACTGTCACTGTATTATGTACTCACAAGTTGCTAGGAGAGCAGAAGGCAGATCTGGACAGTAGGTGGTAGTCACAGCTAAGCAGGTGGATTTTCAGTTCTGTTGCTTAAGATTAAAGTCTGAACTATTCTTCAGGTGGATGACTGTGGAAGGATGCAGGGAAGAGTTTGAGAAGAGAAAAGGCCATCTTCCTGGGCCTCTTTGTCCCCTCTAAAAAGGCAGCCCCTGGGACTCAGCATTCAACTAAGCTTGAGGGAGAGATGAGTAATGCTTGAGAAAATCTTAGGATACTGCATGTTTTGGTTGAGTACTTCCTCTCTGATTATATGTACAATAGCCAGTCAGGGGCCTTGGCAGTCCTGGCCATACTTTTTTTTAGTATGCTTAAGCAACCCACAGATCATCTAAAAATTAATTTCACATTAAGTGCAATGGGCATTGAGTGATTCCTTTGGGGTCCTGGAGAGCCCGTACTCCTATTTTAAAGTTGCCTTGTTTGTCACTCTTTTCAGATAAAAGAATATTTTATATATTTTTGCAGATATTTAAAATGCAGAACTTTTTTTTTTCCTTCTAAGTGAGTGCTTATCAGAAGTTTCAAGGAAAGAAATGCTCAGTCCTAGCTTAATATACCTTGGCAGCTGATGTTGAATTCTATCTTCCAATATATTCTAACAGGGTGGTCTTTTATGCTCCACATATTAATGTTGTAAGATCATGTGCCCCCCCTCCCAGTTATGGCATTAATCTTTGCGGTCCTGGAAATGGACTTGCCTTTTAAGGCCACAAATGGTCACTGCTTTCCTGTGGAATTGAGGTTTTTAAATGGAAAATCTGAGTCAACTTTTTGACTATAGTGTTGGAAAAACACATGCTGAGAGGCTATTGTTTATGTTGTAGGAGTTGGTGAAGAGGTAGAAAGGAAGAAAAAAAAAAAAACACCCTTTTTTCCAGGTGAAGAACAGTATAATTAAGGCCCCAACCCAGACATGTACCTCTTACAGAAATCCCAAATGTTTTCTCCCTAAATGGGACTGAGGAGTATATACATGCTTTAAGGTCATTTCATTTGCTTGTCCTCTCAAACTTCCACTGGGGCACATGACTCAGTAGGAATTGTTCTCCTGGAGTAGGGGACCAGCCAATGTTTCTGTAAATATTAGACAGTAAATATTTCAGGTGTTTTGGGCTGTTATAACCCCTTGACTCTGTTGTTTCATTATGAAAGCAGCCACATTCAGTGTGTAAACAGAGGGGTGTGGCTCTGTTCCAATAAAACTTTATTTCAGAAATAGGCGACGAGCTAGAATTTGGCTCCTGGACCATCCATCATTGACCCCTGTCCTAGATGATAACCACCAGAGATGAAAAGCAGGTGATTCAAGTGGTGCTCAGTGAGGTGATTATGTTCTCCAAACATCCCTGGAAGTTCTAGATTAAATCACAGTCTTGAGCAAGGATGACTGAACTCAGAAAACCGTAGTCTTGAGGGATGAGGTGTCTTCAGGGGGTTTGGAGACCGCTGGTGGTTGTCACTTGCCCCAGTGCTCCTGCCATATGTTCAAGGATCTCCAGGCCCAATCAGTGATAAAGTCCTCCCTTCCTGCACCCGGCTACTCTTTTGAGAAACCTAGCCTGGGACTATGGTCTGGGAGATGATTCCATGGTGCCTCATCTGCTCGTCCCCTGGTTGCTGTCCTTGCTATTCTTAGTCTATTGCTTATAGAAAGGACTGGTTCCCTCCCAACCTTTTACAGCCTCAAAACCCACACAAGAAGGAGAGTCACACTTTCCATTTTCACATGCCTGCCGCCTTTCCCCTCACCCTGCCCTCTGGCTCTCACAGCATTTTCCCAGCCTGAGAATAAACTGAAAGATGCCTGCGGATGTTTTTTTTTAATTTAAGACATCAGGTTATTGAATTCAATCACAGACCCAGACTACATCCACTGAGCTAATAGCCACCAGTGGAACCAGAGTCAAGACGGGGCTGGCAGGCATTAGCAGCAGTCCTGAGACAATCTGAGGTTTGACAGGTCCTGTTTTGATAGTAGAAAGCTTTAAAGTACATTAAAAGATCTCATATATTAAGAGGATCTGGGAAAGTGAATAAGCATGGTGGTAAAGCACTTGGTAAGGGTGCTGTGTAGCTGGTTAGTAATCAAAAGTAAAGCTGCTATTAATTTATCCAGGGAGCTCAAGACGAAGAACCCAGCATCTAGAGGCTCCAGTTAGCAGTGGGTATGAGGCTCTGGCTCCTCACCCAACCTGTACCTTCACGTGGGCAAGGGGAGAAAACCTCTTTTCCATTTTCTGAGTCATGATACTTCACGGTGACCACCTACCTTCTTTGGAGCTTTACTTCTATGTTCCTGTCCCATTTACATTGTTTTCTAAAACTTCCACGGGTGGGCATTCAGTTTCCCACAGGGCTGACTCATCCAGCCCTCTGCCGTCAGGTTTAAAACAAATGTAATGAGAAAACCTACAGCTAGGCAACATGAAGGTTGTAAACTAAAATCCTCAAAGTCAAGGGAAACAGGGTGAGTCACCTAGATTTCTGCGTGCAGAAATGCTCATTCTTAGCTGCTCAGCTTGTTACTGAGAACACCACCACCAGACAGTCAGGGAGGTGGCCATGCTAGGTCAGTGGGTAGGTGGTGGCACTAGGTTCTACCTGAAGGAATTGTCCTTTTTGGTTGGTTTGGTTGGTTCTGTTTCAGATGGGAGAACTGTGGATCAAGATCTACTTCTAATTAGAGGTATCAGGTTCGAGTGTGACAGCCAGGTATTTCCAGTAACAAAATCGAGCCATTCAAGGGAGGATCAAATCACCCTGGCGCAGAGAAAATGTCTTCGTTTCCTCCAGAATTGTTTTGAAATGTGTGGCTTCCTGTATTGGACCACGGCTGTTCCCCTAGGAAAGAGCAGGGCTTGATGTTTCTGTAAAGTTTACTTCATCTGGGTTACATGAATAGACACTTTTTTTTTGCTTTTCAGTTTTTAATCTCCCAGTTGAGTTTTCTTTGCCCACACCTAGAGTTGGGCAGGCTGCATTATTTTCCAAAATGGATCAGATCTTCATCGAGAAACCTAAGTATAATTTGTGGCTGTAGATGTGGCTTACAAAGTAGCACTGTTAGCTGTTTCAACCCAGACCAGCTTTCCAGTGTCAAGGGCAAGCAATGCCCAATTACTGTTCCACAAAAATTGTTTTCTCATTCTACCACCCATTTCTTTTTCTTTTTCTTTTGTAGGAGCAAGTATGATTTATTATGGACAAATAGTAGAAAAATGTTACTACTATCCATAAATAAATTCCTTAAGTCTTATGTCTATCACCCATCTCTTGAAAATTGAGTGTTCATAAATCTATGAAATTTCTAATTATTTTACTACCATATCTGTCTAAAAATGACTTTGTAGAGGATAGGGTTATTTGTAAATCAGAGCTTTGGACTCTGCTATTCCTTATATTTTACTATAGCTGGGATGTATATAGCTTAATTACACATGTATATTTTAAAGCAACAGATACTGTCATGGAAACAAAGAGATACCAAAATGGGAGGAGCATTAACTAAGCGGTATTTTTAAAAATTTTGCATTGCTAAATGTGTACTTAATTTGGGAGGGGGTAGGAAGAGTCCAGTTTAGCCCTAATAGGGATACTTAATTTGTTGACCAACCAGATTTGTTAATTTGCTAATCTCATGTACTGTCAGTGACAAACACTAATACCAGGTATTTTTCTTTTCTTTACCAGCAACATCCATTTTTCACTCTACACGAATCCAAAGGAACAGATGTGGCATCCTTTGTAAAATCAATTCTTGGAGACTAAAAACAATGGACTCAATTGGTTGACCCTCCTGTGGACTGGTGGGTTTATGGGGTGAAGCAAGTTCACTAAAGCGCCAATAACTTAACCCTGCCTCTCAGAAGGTTTTTCTCCCCATTTTCTTTTTTTTTCCCCTACAAAGGGGGCCTTGGAATCTATAGTATAGAGTGAACTATCTAGATGGATGAAATATGATAAAGGCTTAGGACTTGAAAAGGTGATTAAATATTTAATGATGTGTCATATGAGTCCTTAAGCTTTTCAGACTTCTCTTGTTCTTTACAAAATGAATGCTTTGGCCCTGGTAAAAAAGGTGCTACAGTAGTGATGAAATTGTAAGTAGATTTGTAGTTCGTTCCACTTATTATTTTAATATTTATGTTTAAGTGCTTGGTTGAAGAGATTCCATTTTATGCCAAGGAGGGAGAGACAAAAGACAAGGTTGGGTTGGCAGTATTTATAGGGTTTTTATTTTTTAAGTTCAATTGTGTCTGTGGTCCAGAAGAAATTATTTAATGTGCATCTTTAGGAGTATTATGTAAGTGTCAACCAGGAGCTCTTGTGAAATACCTATTTCAGCTGTTGTGGCTACTGCCATGTTCCTAAGTTTCTGCTCCAGCCTGGGTAATCACCACATATTCTGGTGAAGTGGCAAGGTATCCTGGTCATACTCTTTCCCTGAGTCTGAAAAACATAAAACCCCTTTTATCACAGGTCAAAGAGTCACAGATTTGGTTCTCTTGACATTAGTGGTATAGTATCAATGGAATGTGATTTGTGATGTGATTTTTTTCATCACCTATCTTTCCTTCTACGTGTGTGTGTATTTGATAAGTCACAAATTCTGCCAAATGGCTATTATAAATAACACCTATATTTAGTAAGGATGACATATATCAGTCCTGAGGGGAAATATGTCAAACCACACAGAGAATCGGTGACTTCCTCTGCTTTTGCCCCTCCTACAATGTATAAGCCCCAAGGATTGCCTTTGTAGCTCTTTTTTCTTGGGGGGGGAGGAGTTGTTTTCTGTTCGATGAAGAAGCCTTACTGTACATGGAAAGGCTGCAATAGGAGAAAATTAAAGGCAGCCGGTAGTTCTTGGATATGGTAACGGGGAGGGTTGAATGAATTCCTAGGAATAGACAGCCACACTTCCACAGGCTGAGTTCAAGGCACCACCTTCTCCATCAGCGGATCACCCCACGGTGGGAGGCTGGCGCCATGGCAGATTCCTAGTAGGCTGACGAGGCTACAAAAGCTGTTTCTCATGGCCAGATACACCCACAGGTTCTCTGATCTGGGGCTTTGGGTTCCTCGAAGGTCAAAGAGTTAACTGGTCCACAGGGAAAAAGACGAGTGATAACTACCAGGGAGCCCTGCTTTTGGACACTGTGTTCCTCCGAGGCTACTCTTACAGTACAAGGGCAGAGGAGTGTGATAAAAAAAGGAAAGAACACACTGTTTCTTTCTTTGCCTCAAGTTCACAAATATGGAGAGAGGGTTTCTCCCTTGAAAACTCTTCTTTCCCTTTTAGATTTTTGAAGTCCAGTTACATCTTTTTCTCTGCATTTTCCCCTTGTCTTGACATCCAGCTCTTAGCAGTTGCCCAGAGTGAATGACACTTCCATACACTTCTTTATTTTCAGTTCCAACCCAGACCTGTTTGATCAACATCAAATTCATCTGCTTTGATGCTACCTCTGTCCTCATCTTTTTCTAGCCAGATGAAGGGCATTATCCCAGTGATTATGACCATTCACTTTCCTACCCTTCTTTCTAAATTTGGAAGTTTCTCCGAGACTGAGAGAAAAAAAAATCACAACTGTTATTCATCCATCTTCTGAAAAACAGAAAGCAGAAAAAAAAATCTGAGGCTATTTCATTTCAGCTTTTGGTGAAATACACAAAGCAAAACATCTTTCTGGTCTGGGTCAGATGATTCTTACCTCTCTCTTGTTCAGTGTGGTTTCTACTTTGAAATATTCTTAACCAAGCATGTTTCTCATGTGTACACCTCTCCAGTTTGTGAGCCCAGGGCCCAAACTTGCAAAACAGTCACACTAGAGTACAGAAGGAGTTAATCAATGGTTCTCAACTCTGGCAACACATTGGAATCACTGGGTGTTTGTGAACACTATTAATGCGAAGGTCCCAGACATTCTAATTTAATTGGTCAGAAGAGGACCTGGCAATTGGTATTTTTCACAAGCTACTCATGTGATTTAGATGTGCATCAGGGCTGAAAATACTGATCTACTACCTCCTAAAGGGAGGTTGGAATACTGATTTGAAATTTGGGATACCGTTTCCCCGTAGAAATGATGTGCTACATGATGATTAGGTATCTTATGTACTGAAGTAGAATGGTTTGAGAACCTTATGAGTCTAAATTTTAGAATTTTTTTTAGAACTGTGTTATAAGTTCTAAACAACTAATTTAAAAATAAATATAGAGATGCAGAAACTATATTTAAGTTGATGTAAGTTGGGAGTCTCCTGTATGTACATACATGTGTATATGTATAGGTATATGTGTGTGTGTGTGTGTTTGTGTGGGGGGAGAGAGAGGGAGGGAGGGAGGGAGAGAAAAGATAGCGCTATCCAGGGGTGATACTCAAAATATTTAATGTGCTACCAGCATGTACCATTTAAATACTAGCGCTGCCTATAATGGAGTCAGTATGGCTCTATAAAAGAGATCATACTCTTTTTTTCCCCCAGATGTATTTGATTTGGTGTAATATAATTATCCATGTAATTATCCATATTATATATTGTCTTTATGCTTATAAAAAAAATCCATCTCTATATATTACTGATCTCAGAGGTGTGCTAAAAAAGTCATGTGAATGTCTTTGGAGACAATTTCCATACATTTGTATGTATCAATGAGTATTGCCCTTCAGAGCAGCCACCTTCAGGATTATTTATGTGAATAATGCTACTAAGATATTTGTGCCACTTCTTTTTCAGAAAAGGCTTCAGAATCTATTTCTTCCTCTGCGTGTAACATGTGGAATCATCATTTTATAATTATTCCTTGTTTGTTTCTTTTTACAAAAATCCTTACCAGGAATTTTCCTCTTTGGTTTACCCACCTTGTTCAGACTTAGCATCAGGCTGTGTTTGGCAACTTCTAGAAGTAAAATTTGCCCTCAGTGCTGAAGTTTTACCCTTAAAACTTTTAAATGTCTTTTAAAAAGACCATGCCGTGAGTTCTGAAGATAATTTCAAGTGCAGATTTCTCAAAAAAGTGTGTTTATTTTTAAGCAAAGTCAGCCTTCCTGGAATAAGTGTAGAGCCTCCCCAGATGGTGACTAAAGGAGAAAGAACTCACATAGGTGTATATAGTTGATAATAAAATATCAGTCAGATAATCCCTGATTTCCCACGTGGCACTCATGTGCCAGCCATGATTGAAGGCCCTGACAGCCCATTATTCTAGTGACTCTGTTTGGTCACACTGATGTAGTCAGAACAAATGGGCAGCTTCTATCTTGCTTATGCAATCTAAAATGGAAAATGAGTATTGTGTGGGTGTAGCTCAGAATTGTTTGCATTTTACAGTTCTTGCATATTCTCCACGCCTAACCCCAAAATGTATATGCCAGAGATTCCCAAACTTTCTCTGTTCAGGATGCCATTGATTGTCTTAGAAATTTTTTCCATGGTGCCCTGGGCCAAAATAAATACTTAATAGTTCCATTTATTAAGTAGCTAGGTCTACACAACTTAATCATAGTAGTTTGCAGGTTGTACTGCAGATGTGGCTGTGTCTCCCTCAAGAATGTACAATATCTTGTGGTGTCCCTAGGAGTTTGCTGCAGAGCCTCAGAATATCTCAATTTGGGAACCATAGATATATGTTATACTGAGGTTATTAGCACTGTCTACAGTTGGTGACCTTCAAAATGGAATTCTTGGTTACTCAGTCCCCTGCATCACTTCACTCTTTGTGTTTCACCATTATTATTGTTTTTGCTTGCCTCTGGTTGATTAGGATTTTCAATTGAGGTCCTGTCCTTCTTTGCTGTCCATCACCCCTGCAACACTTGATGTCAGAGTCTAGAAAATGAAACCCTCATGAGCCCAAGCATTGGAGGAGGTCAGCACTGAGACTGACGAGGCATCTGGTTTCTCCAAATGCAATTGATTTAGTATCTCTGGAATATAATCACAAAGGAGGCAGAGAGGGCATTTTCATAGTTCAACGCTAAAAATGCTTTTGTTGACCAAGAGACTTCACCAACTCTGCTCAGAGAAACTACTCTGTTTCTCCCAAAGGCCTTGAACAAAACACGTTATCTTTGGCCTGAAAGGGTAATGGATACCTGCTTCTTAATTTTCCAACCTAAATGCTTTTTTAGCTATGCAACTCCTTCTAACCCTGAAGTAGGATTCATATATTTATAAAATTCATTGGACCTGTTTATCAGATCTAATGAAATAAATTTAACCTCTATTATGCTGGGGATTTTACCTTCTTAATCTATGAATTATATGGAGATTTCTTGGCATAAAGGAATCTTCCATTTTATTGAACTGGCAAGTGAAAGATGCAATTTTCAACTGGACTCCTGAACATTTACATATTTAGAACGAAAATGCCAGAGTAAAATCTAGGAAGAGGAAGCTACCAAATCTGACAGAATGGGAAAAAAGATTTTACTTTAGAAGGTCCATGTACCTTTTGTCTAGGGCTATAAGAGTGTGTGTGTGTGTGTGTGTGTGTGGCACTGTTAAATGTGCTGGTAGCTAAAGATACTCTTTGGTTTTCTTTAGCTTTAATTGGGGTACTATGAACTCCTTTCAGACTGTTGAAAGCTAGGACCTTCTCCCTAGCAAAGTGTATATTGTACATGGAATATATAGTTTTACCAATACTTTTTTGTTGTGGGAGAGTAGGGCTATGTACAATCCCATAGGATCAATAACCTCTGCTCTGTACAATGTGGACTGTGACATCCTAGACCAGGAATTGGCAAACTTTTTTCTGTAAAGGGCCAGATAGTAAATATTTCTGGTTGTGTGTGCCATGCAGTCTCCTTTGCAGCTACTCAGGTCTGCTGTTGTGGAGTGAAAACATCCATAAACGATATGTAAATGGATGAGTATGGTGCTGTGTTCCAATAAAACTTTTATTTACAAAATCAGGCAATGGGCAAGATTTGGCCCACAGGCCATGGTTTGCTATTACCTGTTCTAGACCATCAAATACAACACTGCAATTGATTAATTCTGTGTATAGAGTTCTTCCATTTAGTGAGTATTTAGCTCAGCTGCTATTGAGGCAGATGAGGAAGATGGACATAGGAAAATGAACTCTGAAAGGATGGGACTGTTTAGTCCCATGAAAATTGTTTCTTAATTTCCTCCAGTAAGTATTCTTGCCCCGGAAGCCAAAGGGACAATTTTCTTCAGATTAAATTGAGTCTCTACTTTTTGCATTTCTATGCAATAACTTATTTCATAGCTTGCAAATAAAAAGCACACTTCTCTGAGATGTTAACTACATTCTTTTCTCTTAGCTTTGCATTTTGTTTCTCTTTGTGGTGTGATTCGCATGCAGGGAAAAATCATGAACCCAGACACTAATCATTTGGTTTTCCTTTTCCCTGAACTGGGTCAGGATTTGAGAATTTGGGAGGCCATACTAACCTCAGAAGTAGAAGGCAGACAGAATTCTTAAAATCTTCCAATTTATCCACCTCACCTATTTGGCTACCTTTTAAGAAAGTGAGAAAGAATAGTTTGGGGTCAAAATACTTGTTCTCAGGTGGACTTAGAGCTATAGGATACTCAGACCCACCCCTTGAGTATAGTCCCTGCCTGGTCTTGGAGGGACGAGACTGCTTCACCTTATTCCTTTTTTAAAATCATCAGTAAATTACTATCTTAAGGGGCCTATGCAAAATGCATCCTTCCTCATGTGACTAGCTTGAGTCGCCAGCCTCGGTTGAATTTCTGACCCCATAGCCTCTAGCAAAATCTCTGCTTTCTCTATGGGACCTGAACAGTTGCATAATTCACTTTGCCTTCTGTCATTAATTTTGCTGTACAGAATACTCTTTGCTGTACAGAATACTATACAAGTAACTGCCATTTACCGAAGCTTTCTCTATTTTCTTCTTCTAGAACAGTACAACACACCTTCCTTAAAGCTACAGTCTCTCTATTATTCAGAAACATATTTTCCCTGCTGCATCTTCAGGCAAACATAAATTACACTTGGTATGATACCAGAAACTCCTTAAGAGAGCACATTTAAATATTTGATCTAGCCATTTACCTAAAAGAATGTTTTCTCTTCACCTAGGGAAACAAAACCTGAATTCCAGAGCCTTCAAAATGAAATTATCCTTCTGGGGGATGCACACTGCCACCAAATTCATCATTCACTACCTGTTCCTGGTGTCTGCAAAGAAGATGTGTCATTTTCCTAAGGCTTAGAGAGTCACTGTTTACAGCTATGCAAATATCATTCTACCACTGCAGGTTTTCTAGTGGAGCCATTTGCAATCAAGACTTAAGTTGGGGTTTATCTTTTCAGTTCCTGACCCAAACTCCTTTACAAGCAAAATTTCTCTAAAAAGTCTTTTTTTTTTTTTATATCTGAGGTGAAGAGGTCTAGGCTTAAGTAAAAACATAAAGCAAGATCAAGGACTTTATAATAGGGAATCTTTTTAAAAAAAGAAACCAACAGCACCTCATAACACAAATACATGTTAATAGAATTTAAAAACATCCAGCCTAGTTCCCTTGGACTGTCAGTATTTCGACATTTGAACTAGGACACCAAGCCCTTTATTCTTGGTAGTTTACAGTTAGATTTTGGGAGATTTGCATTGTATTTCTTTCTTAGAGTTGTCAATATGGACAGATTTCACTGTGGGCCGTTAATCTCGACACGTGGGTTTTGTCCAGGTTAACACTTTTGCAATTCTGGGATTTAGGGTCTTTTTTGAAAAATGAGGGTAATGCTTTTATGAGTTGGAGGCTGAGTTCAGGGAAAGTACAGGACAGCTGAGGCACTTACTTGTGTCTTAACATAGGAAACAACCTCCTAAGTAATCCCTGAGGCTATGGCTTTGACCAGGCCATCACAGTCTTTTCTGTTTCCCTTGACTGCTTTTTGCTTGCTATTCCTCTGCTGGTTACAGATGACCTGGGCTGACTTAACGCTTCTGTGGAAAGGAAATGATCCAACCATTTTCATGTATCAAAAGTCAGAACTGGCAATTTTGCACTGGTCTTGTCTACATGGATTCAGTTGTTCTCAAATCTTGAAACTGTAAGGGGTATCTGAGAGAACTTTTAGCAAAACCCTCATTCAAAATAAAAGACCTGATAATAAAACTCCCATTTGGCCTTAAAAGACGAGCAGCTGGGTTGGATGTCTTTTCCTCTTAAGTCATATTCTATTGTCGCCAGAAATGAACAATTAGCATCATTTGGTCACTACAATGTTTGTATTGGAGTCTGCAAGCTATTTTAACAAAGCAAGTCAAGCCATTGCCTTAGGGAATTGTCACTGGACTTTGGAGTTTAAGGCTGAAAACTGATGTGAAATTATGTTTGGGGGCCAAAAGAAAAGATAAATGCAGAGAGCAGGAACCCCATGGAAGAGCAAGCTGATAAAAGATGCAGACAGGTATACTCCTTAAATTATTTTCAGTATTACTATGAAGCTGATTTCCTATGGGAAAACCCAACAAAAGCCAGAACTTTATTACCTTTTTTTCCCCTTAAAAAAATTGAACTATAAGAAGATTCAGAGAGCGGCATTGATTTGAACATCAGAAAATTTTCTCGTTTCCCTGGTGTTATTGATTCTACAGAGACCATCTATCCGCTCTCTATCTGCCTTGTGGGTGAAGAAAAATGAACACAAAACCAAGCTCCCTCATGTTTAGTTCTGGTGGCAAATATCTTTAAGAAAGGTGGACACCAAAGGTTATACTTTTTCCACAATGCAGAGAACTGTGAATATTTGTAGAAATACACTACAAGTCTTCACCAGAAGAGCTAGAATTTATAATTAAAAAAAAAAAACCAACAACACTCAAAGCTGGTTTGCATTGTTAGAGGCAGGGGAAGAGTGGAAGAAGTAATGTTAAGAGTGGAGGGCACAGAACTTGCTTTCGGACTATGTTCACTGGTGCTTCTGGGGGTCTCTTGCCATGAAGGAAAAGGGAAAAGAGTGTGATAAAGATCATCCTTGCCTGTCTGAAACTCCTGTCAAACTCCAATCAGAATATTCAGCTACTAATATTGTCCCCTTTAACTGGAAGTTTCTATGGCAATTAAAGGCTTGGGAACTTAGGATGAGCAAACTGAAGACCCTAAACAGCCTATGAATTCAGGAAATTTTGTATCCAAAAATGTTGGTATGTCCCTGGCTTTCCCTGTATTGAGTTTGCGAACAGGGCTTGGAGGCAGGAGGACAAGAAGAGAGGGTGTTTTAATTTCACTTTTAAGCATGAATCATTTGAAAGAAAATGCAAAAATCGATCTGTGATGGCTATTCATATAGATCCTTAAATTGGTTAGTTTTCCAAAGTGGTTGAGAGTCACCTGATCTCAGTGACAAGGAAGTGGTGTGACTGGGCTCTTGATGGGTAGTGGAATTTCTAAATTTCTACATTTACAGAGGCAAGAATTGTAATTTTTGTTCATTGACATGTAAGTAAAAAGAAAGCTCTTTGGACAGTTTTGGCACAGAGAAGAGTATGATCTGAGATGCAAGCTAACAGTGACCATCGCTGGGTTTTACAGAGCAGGTGGAGAACAGTCATAGGCCCTTGGGACAGCCGTTGGAAGCTGAAAACTAAGGTGGTGCATCTGTCATGAACCAAACGCAAGGGATGCTTAGATATCAAGCAAATCATATCAGGTGCCTTCTACACACTCAAAAGAGTCTGTGGTGAATTCTGTGGTATGTTTGCCACTAAACCAAACTTAACAGCTGGGGTTTTAGAGCAGCCATTTTAGAATGCTGTAGGTGTCCAAAAGTTACATTTGGCAACAATTTGTAGAGTTCTCAGCCAATCTCTGTGGGAAAGCCGCCCCAGGAGGTTTGATTAAGAAAATGCAGACAACCCATCTGTCCTATTATCCCTGTGTTGGATTTATTCTCTGGTCTCAAATTTATTTCCTGAGTGGAGTGATTTTCTATATGAACTGAAATGAAGGAGTGATGTTTTAATAAAAATAGGTATTTTTAGAGGAAACATGTTTTCTTTATGTAATTAACTTTCACAATTGCAACACATTTCCTCTAGACAGAATCATCACATGGGCTCATTTAAAGCTAAAAGAGGTGTTAGAGATGTAGTTCCACAATCTGAAACTGTTTATTTAAATACATGAACATTTTTCTATATATTTTGTGAAACTATGAATGATATCTAGATATATAACTACTATATGGAACTGAACTTCACAAGAATTTTTAGTATGATAGGTGGGGTTCCCCAACTTCCTTTGTGCTTCAGTCTTATTGCTGAAAATGCTGCTTCCATTTATTAATCTGGTCTTTGTATGAGGAAAAAAACCCCACTTTTTTCTTACCTTCTGTGAATTTTACAATAGGTCTTTTTTTATTTGTATATATGATTGATTGTTTTCCTGTGTCACACCCCAAATTTGCTTCTAAGCCATGTTTATTGTAAAGACAGCTGTTGGGCAAGTGGAAACATGTCTGGTCTTTACAACCCCTTGATGCTAGGATGAAGCAATTCCATATGCTAGTTCGGAGGCCCCATTATCTCTTCCTGAAACCTGAAGTATTCTGAAAGGAGATCGGAGAGGTTGTGCACCCCTGTCCTTTGAAACCCATCTCCAACGCTGTGTCTCTGGAGAGTGTGCAAGAGAAGAATGACTCCCGCCTTGTGGATTCCCTCATCGACCAACCCCCTCATCTCTCCTGCCGTGTACAACATGCTGCTACCTTTCCCTGGTGGAATTCATCTCTTCTTCGTGGATTGCCATATCTTTTCTTTATGGCTGAGGGAGGCTGAACCATAGAGCATGGAATTCATTAGACGTTCATAAAGTAAAAGACCGCTGAAGGATGTGGGTAGAATGTTTCCATGCCTTTGAGGTGCACATTAAATTTATGTGTTGGCCTTGGGAACTTTTCGCTCCTGAGCTACAGAAGGAAAGAAGTTGGGGGGTATATCCTTAACTCTGTGTTTTCCTATATGGAAATATGTGTGTGTGTGTATGTGTGTGTGAAGGGCAGCTTCCTCAAGGGGAAAACATGCCCTACCTTTGTATGGGGAAAGGAGAATTATGAATATCAGTTGGTAACTTCCAGTCAAAACTCCAGTGTTGTATTGAAAAAATACCTATTTTGTGGGGAAGTGCGCCTTTTGTTGTCTTTACTGGGTTAGCTTGGGTGGCCCCCATGCATTTTCATTTTAGCCTAGCTTTCCCATTATCCAGGTTGTGTGCATTATTGTTCTTGTTTTTCTTTTGAACTACTGCTTATTGTAATTGGTGATATTATCTCAAAATCTTGAAGCCAAGGAAATAGCTAATGTGCAGGATTTGAGGTAGATACAAGTACTAGCGTTGATGTAGGCTGAGGTTTAATAGTTACCAGAAGTGTACTAAACTGAGGGGTAATGTGGCTTTAAAGAAGTCATGGTTGTTTTTAGCATTGGGGGAAGTCCTAGGTCTTTATTCTTGAGAAATTCATCTTTTCATGCAAATACTATCGGTGGGGCTTACTTAACAGCCTGGATAATTGGCCTCTAGCAGTCAATAAACAGGGAATTACAATAATTGCCAAAGGTGGAGGTAATTTTGTCCTATAAAGTGATGAAATTTCTAATTAGAGAACTTGTAAAAAGCATAACTATCATTTCCCTCCTCTTTTCTGATCTACAAAGAGCACAGTAAAGGAAGAGTTAAGTTTCTGATGTGCCACGAAATAGTTCTTTGAGTCTGTGCTCTTGAGTAAGGACATGGCTGAGATGTTGAACTACGTGACTGCTATGTGGTTCACATGGCGACTGTGCTGGCACCCCTCTCACCACCTCAAAAGGAAAATGAAATCAGGAGATTAAGTCAAACTTGGACTCCTCTGGGGGTGAGGAGCTGACACTTCGATTTCCTATCTCAGGATATTCTTCGGTTTCATACTGCTGCTGAGGAGGAGAGAATGAGTTGCAGACACTGTAACTGGTCTCCGGATGTTTGTGCTTATGTGCGTAAGACTTCACACCGGGTGTGTTGTGTTCCATGTCGCGTCAATCTAGGAACTGACTCAAACAACAATTTGAAGATAGAGAAGATGGTGACAATGACAAAACACACCCAACCACCTCTTCCTGTCAACGTGCTTACTATGACATTCATGGCTAGAACAAAGAACCTAAGTCTTCAGGAGCCAGGTGTTCTCGAAAGAAATGGTGTGTTGATCTCATAAGAAAATGTACAACCAATAAAAGACATTTTAAAAAGCACAGAGAGTCTGTATATTAATTGAGTTGTTTGTGGAAATCCTTGGTTCCTGAAATGCTGCTTTTATGGTGGTAAAAGTCCTGCAGGTAAAAGCTTTGCTGGAAATATATATTCTCTTGTTCTCCTCTCATCTATACTACCCCACTTCCAAAACATAATGGAACAAAACATAACAGCATTGCAATCTTGAAGACTCATTAGAAAGTCATGTCATCTGTAGTGAACTTCAGACTCAATATTCTTATAGGCAATATTCCTAGGTTAGAAGTGAAGGCCAATATTTCATTATTAAAATCAGATGGCTTGTGGTGGGGATGAGTCCAGATGGCTTAAAAGAGAGCATTGGTGGTTCAGTGGTAGAATTCTCGCCTCCCAGATGGCTTAAGTGAAAAGATTAAGACCGAGACTTTTTGGCTTCCATGTGTTTCTGACACTGAACCATCTAGTTATCTGAGTTTTTCTTTGTCTTATACATAATATTAGGAAATTTGCTTTACACCATCAAGCAATGCCATAGTGCAGATGTTCAGAGAAAGAAAATGTTGGTCCAGGTAAATATGATTGGGTCTTCAGAGTTCTCTGATTTCTCCTATAAACTTGTATCCACATTAGTCTAGTTTAGGGAAGAATTCCTAGACCTTAATGTAAACAGTTTGAGTGGATCACCAGCTATATCTGGAGGCTCACACTCAACTCTCTTTTGCTTATTCCTTAAACAAGTGGCTCTTGCTTATTCCTTAAACAAGTTGGTGTTGCTGAATCAGGAATTGACTCTTTTGAAAGTCTCAAGTATTTCACTTCAGTTTTACATCATTTCTATAATTTTGTGGAATACAAAGTGGAGGGCTCACCTTACCTCTGCAGACATCATTCAAATGACTTTCTAATGACAACAGACTCTTTTATACTGATTTTGAAGTCCTTCTCCCCTTGGACTGCAATCCATCATCTTTCTTAAGTGACAAGCCTTCCTCAGCATTAGGAATTTTAAGTTTCTATAAGAGGTGGAAGTATGTGGAGGTGGAAGCCATAAACAAACACAGGTTCTCAGGCATCATATGTGAAGGTTATTTACCCGCTTCTCCATAGCCATTGTTTTCCACAGGGGTCTACAGCCATTCCTTATTTTCATACTTTAAAATATCAGATATTTAAAATATTTTTCTTTTGATGGGTATAATGCCCCCTTTCTTTGCATACCATCCGAATGACTCCCTGTTTACTCAAGATTTTGTAGGAAACTGAGTTAAAGTGGAAAATGGAGAAAGGCGATTGAGTTAAGAGCAAAAAAAAATCTGTGATTGTTTCTTGGTGTTTTGGTCATCTTCTGTACCACAGCAAACCCCAAAGCTTAGTATCTTAAAGCAACAATTCATTAGTCTTTCTCCCAATCTTGTGGGTTGACTGGGCTCAGCTGGGTGGTCCTTGATCAGCATCTCTCATGCAGTTGCAGTCAGGTAGCTGGAGCAAGAGTGACTGAGAGCCTCTCCACTCACAAGTCTGCTACCTGGGCTGGGGTGACAGGAGCAGGATGGAATTGGGAACTCATACAGCATATCTGTCTTCATGTGGCCTCTCTATGTAAGTAGCTTGGGCTCCTCACAGACTAGCTATATCTTAAAAGAACTCAGAATTCTTCCATGGCAGTTAGATTTCCCCAAAATTAGTGATGCTAAAGGTCCAGGTAGAAACTGAGAAAATTATTTAGGGTAATTTCCACTGTGAATACTGGGTCATAGTTTATGGTGTTTCATGGTGGAAGCATCTTTGAAGAGTAGCTGTCATGTTTGGTCTATCTAACACAGTTAAAATATGCTTGGATCTTATTCCTTCTTTCCTAAATTGGTGGCCAAGAGGCAGTAGACAACATGTATTAAAATTAATGATGAAATTAGTTTCTTTTTATTATCCACAATTTTGTCAAGGAAAGCACTTGGGTCAAAATGATGTTATCCTCTAGAGAGTTAACCATCTCTGCCTGAAAGTCCTAAGCCATAGTTGGTATTAAAATGACACAGGAGAGAATTAAACTTTGACACTAATGACTCACAAAACTCCTATTAGTACTTCCCTACTACCCCAGATGGTCATGATTCATAAAAACTTGCTGAGTGGGTGCTTTCCCCTCAAATGGAAATAGCTTTGTTTTTTATTTTAAAAATAATACATTATGAGGAAACTTAGAGAATTATATGCAGGAAAATAAACATTATCCATAATCTGAGCTAATTGTTCATGTGTTCTTTAAAATATATTGTTCCAGACTATTTTACACATACACATACATGCATATAAAATCTTAATGGGATCATTACCCTCTCACTTTCACTTTCCAAATCATATCATAGGCATCTATGCCAATTAATGTAGATGGCAGCATCATTATTAATGGCTGCATAATATTCCAGTACATACACACACACATATATATAAATATATATATATTTTACTGCTTTATTTAATTGGTGGAATTTTTATTATTTTCTTTTGATTTCTTTGATAAATATCCTTATTCTTGCATTTATGCATGAGTCTGATTTTCTTGGAGAAGTAATAAAGAGCTGAAGGACCTCAAACAACTCCAGTGTTGAACATCAGCAAACGTTTCACTTGTCTCAAGACAGCTCTCTCTTTCCACTACCGTGGTGCTCACCCCTCTCCAGGTTCAGCCTTAAACTAAGAGATCAGATTTATCTGGCAATAAACCCAAATTAGAAATTTGTAGTGCTGGGGCCTGCCCACACAGTGGCATCCTCTGAAAGGTATATTTCTTGAATAAGTTGGACTGTAAGACATGTCTTTCATGAATATCCACAGAAGAAGATATTAGCATGAAGCACTTAAAGGAAAGGTACAGAGCATAGGAACAGAATAACAGAATCTGCCTTTAAGAAGCAAAAAGTTACATTAAAAAAAAAACTTTTTGCAGATTTGATATAATGATTATGCAATGCCAGTAATAAGTAAGAGCAGAATTTCCCATTGGTCAGGTGGGTACTCTACCCATTGAAAACCAAACAAATCTTACTGAAGCTAGAACTCTACAAGCAAAAGTAATCATCATACGCCCAATGGGCATTTAGCTCCATAATCCCTTTTCACATGTGATGCCCCTATGCTAGCTTTGAGAAACTCTGGGCTACCCTAGAATTTGCCTAGTGTGACCTTGTTCTTCAATGCCACAGCATCAGTGCCATCACCCAAGAGCTTGTTGACAATGCAGTGAAGAACCTGGAAGGCAACGCTATCCACAGGTGATTCATATTCACCTTGCAGTTGGAGAAGTAGTAGTTGTCCACCCATCTCATCCAATTTTGAAGTTTCAATGATCAGACCTAAAATGTTGTTGCAATTCTTTCGACATTTACCCCATGTTACAGACAAAAAGAAGCCTCAGGAAGTGATCATCAGACTTATAGAGTATCTATATTGGATGAAGAAATATGTGTGTTAAAGTGCATTTAACTATATCAGCATCCTGATGTTTGGTTAAATCCAGGTTGCTCTTTTTTTTTTAATTGCAGGATTATCAAAAAGAAGTATTAGGAAGGAAAAAAAATAACCCTTATGCTGGAACACCTTTATGCCAGCTATAGACAAATGTGTTTTATAGATTGGAAACGGAGGGCTGCTTTGGAATGCAGAACACTGTGTAGGCTTCATAGCGAAGGAGGTGGAGGAGGTAGTGACCATGAAGCTTAGAGAATGACCTAAAGATTTCTGCTTCCAAATTTCCAAACTCAGTGACTTTCTGGTATTATCTGGGCCTTAATGAGCCTCACCTTGGGTTTCCTTGCACTGCCAATGTAGTCAGAAACTTCCTTGGCAAGTGGTGATTCTCTGTCCCCCAAAGGAGGCGGACTCAGAACTTAATTCTACTTGCCTAAGAATAGTCAGCTGAGCTCAGGGCAGCTCGTTTTCCAAATTCTAGAGTGAGCCTGTGGACCAGGAGGCAAAGAGTTGTTCTTAGACAAGAACTCTGCTAAACCACTTGACCTTTTCAACAGCTGCAGGACTGTTTATCAAGAACATGCCATCTCTCCTGGCTCCTTCAATTTGGCAGCCAGGGAAGTCAAGCCAGTGACATTGCGTGCTTTAGAAAACGTCTGAACAATTCACAACTTTCACCATAAAGTGGCTAAATTGGTCTCGCTAGTCAGATAGCAGTCTTTGGATAGGCTATCCTCTCCTTGATTCATTCACTGAAATCAACATAAATACCGATTTTCCAGAGCCTCTGATTCCCTAAACTATAAAGAATAATCAACCAGGTCAATTTCAAGCCACAAACCTAGGGCAAGTGTCAACGTCTACCAATCGCAAAGTACGTGAATTCTGTTAATGCATGTAAGCAATTTTTCAAAAAGGAAGGAGCCAGTAAGTTTTAATTTAGCTTATCTAAAAATTATGCTTGTATGCAAACATATCCTCAATTCATGACACACTTTTGCAGGATAATCTGAGTTGAAATATGACTTGATAATAGTAATAAAATGGGGGAAGAATTATTTTAAAATAGTGTAAGAAATTGTGAAGCAACTGAGCAAGAGACAGAGCTTGAGTTGGTACTGAAACAAGGAGAATGGCTCCAGGCTAGAACCATGATGGCCATTTAAAATCCTGGCTGCACCACTTAACTAGCTGTGTGACCTTGGACACATGTCTTCAACTCTCTGTCCTTTGGTTTACTCCTTCTTAAAATGGAAATAATACGACCTACTTTAGAAAGTGCCTGTGACAACTAAATGAAATGCAGCCTGTAAAGCACTTAGTCCAGTGTCTGCCACATTACTATCACTCAGTAAGTTTTTCCTAATGTCCTCTGATTAAATCCTTTCTCAACAAATATAATCAAGCAAAAATGTATATCAAGTAAAGATAAGCAGGCAATTTCAAGTAATAAGGTATCTTAGACCATCCAGCCCCAGTGCATCACAATAATACTTGGCTTGTGTTGGCTGAACATGCAGGAATATACACTGAAGCCGAATCTCAGCGTCACAAACAGATGTGCATAGTTTTGAGTTTGTTTATCAGATTGAAAACTTTGTTCACCCCCTCACATCGGCAAGAAAACCAACATTTTTACTTCTGCAAACTCTGCTTTATGAGAATAAAACAGTGACATAACTACTTTTGAAATGGCAAATCCAATGTATTTTGAAATGAATTTTCAAGGTATTCATAAAGATTGAAACAAGATATCTCAGAAAAAAATGCAGGCTTGATACTTGATTTTTCTTTTTAACAAAGATTAGGACACAGATAATGAAATACTATAAACTGCTGGAATATGCTTTAAATACTGAAAGTGTATACATAATTTTAAATAAAAATTTCTTTGCAATTTATCAAATACTTGAAAAAGCATTCTCTGTGGATTGACACCTTAAAAAACATGTATATATTTTAAAAAGTTGAAGTATAGTTGATTTAAAATGTTATGTTAGTTTCAGCAGTATAGCAAAATGATTTAGTTTTTTATATATACACGTAATATTCTTTTTCAGATTCTTTTCTATTATAGGTTACTATAAGATATTGAATATAGTTCCCTGTGCTATACAATAGATCCTCATGTTTTTATTTATTGCATATATAGTAGTGTATATCTGTTAATCCTAAATTCCTAATTTGCCCCTTCTCCCCCCCCCATTCTCCTTTGGTAACCGTAAGTTTGTTTTCTATGTCTGTGAGTCTATTTTTGTTTTGTAAGTAAGTTTATTTTGTATCATTCTTTTAGATTCCACATGTAAATGATATCATGTGATATTTGTCTGTCCGATTTACTTCACTTAGTATGATAATATCTAGGTCCATCAATGTTGCTGCAAAAGGTATTATTTCCTCCTTTTTATGGCTGAATAATATTCCATTGCATGTATATACCACATCGTTATCCATTCATCTGTCAATGGACATTTAAGCTGCTTCTGTATCTTGGCTATTGTAAGTAGTGCTTCTATGAACACTAGGGTGAAAGTTTCTTTTCAAATTAGAGTTTTTGTCTTTTCCAGGTATATGCCCAGGAGTGGGATTGCAGGATCATATGGTAACTCTATTTTTAATTTTTTAAGGAAACTCCATACTGTTCTTCATAGTAGCTGTACCAATTTACATTCCCACCAACAGTGTAGGAGGGTTCCCTTTTCTCTACACTCTCTCCAGCACTTATTATTTGTAGACTTTTTAATGATGGCCATTTTGACTGTTGTGAGGTAATACCCCATTATAGCCTGGATTTGCATTTCTCTAATAAATAGCAATGCTGAGCATCTTTTCATGTGCCTGTTGGCCATCTGTATATATATACACTTTATTCTATCAGAGAAAGCACCAAGCATATGTCAGTGGGAAGCTTGTGGTCTTTGATGCCATCTAGACCTGGGTTTAAATCTTAGCTGTACTGACTGCTAGCTTTGGGGTCTAGGAAAATTTCTTAAACATTCTAAGACTTAGTTTCCTACAAAAGGGGGAAAACACGAAGAACATTATGGAGGAGCTAGTGGGAATTTTAAGGATATAGAATAAGGAATCTAACACTGTGCCTGGCATATACAAATAGTCCACATTTTGAATGTGGTGATGTCAGTGATGCAAAATGAGGACATGGTTCCCACATGCACACATTTCAGTTAACACAGCACCATGCCCAGTGAGGACTGTCTGCAGTAAAATTTCAATATATGATAGCTCTATTTAATTTTGATACCTTGAAAATAAACAATAAGAAAACTAAGTTTTGCTTTAAAAAGAAACATATCTGAAACAATAACATTATGACATAACATTATTTCATTAAATTCTTACAAGATGTCAGGCAGGCATGCCCCACTGGTGCTCCCATTTTACAGGCAGAGAAACAGTGAGGATCCTCACCCCTCCCCCATCCCTGGAGTATATGTTCTGCCCACTGTTCCCATAGTGGGAGCCATTTTTCAAGGATGCAGCCTTCAGAGAGCTTTGTGTTGTTGAGACCATCAGGACTGAATATGTCACTGAACCCCATTAAGGTCTCTGTATAAACTTTTAAGATTCTGGTGGATGGGTAAAGAGATCGTCTTATTTTCCAGTGGCCAAGACAAGCCTCATGTGTAAGTTCCCCTCTTCCTAAAACTGCCACCTCTATCTGGAGTGGCTACCTCTTTCCTTAGTCTCCCCTTGTCCTCTGTGTTCTAGACCCAGTTTCAGATTTCACCTAGGAAGCTCCTGAGGTTTCAAACTAACAAACAGAGACCTGGAATGTCAGTAACTAGATCAAGTTCACACAGCCAAGTGGAGGTGCTGGACATCCAACTCCCTACACAAGGGGCTGGTCTCTATTGTGTACCTTTTAGGTTTGCATTAAAAGAAAGAAAATGTTTTCTAACTTTCTTGACCCCGAGAATAATTCTTCAGTCTTCCCATTTTGTCAAGGAAACTAGTGGTAAAAATGGGCCAGTTTGGGGAGCTGGGTAAACCAAGACCTTTGTGGCCTGAGTGGTCCAGAGAGGTAGAAGAAAAAGTTACAGACCAAACTCCAGAAGGTCTGGGACTGGTCTTGCCAGTCAAACCGCAGGGGCTCTGTAAAAGGGTGGGATGAAGGGAGGTGAGTGGCAGATGTTATCCCAGTGGGCATGCAGCAGATCACCAGGACTTTAGCAGTTGGACTGGCTTTAAGATGGTTCCTTGTTTTTTTAGAGTGGAGTCAGGCAGACTCAAGATTTGAGTCCT
Organism: Vicugna pacos; assembly: GCF_048564905.1. Lineage (NCBI taxonomy): Eukaryota > Metazoa > Chordata > Mammalia > Artiodactyla > Camelidae > Vicugna > Vicugna pacos. The sequence goes on from NC_133002.1 coordinate 53,688,412, forward strand.
GGTCAGAGCTGAGGAAAGAGAATATCAGAAGAAACCCAGACAGATGGACCAATCGAAGAGAGAGAGAATAGCAGGCAACCTAGGTGAACTGAACTTGTCCCTGTGTGCTTGATCCCATATCAGGATTGCAGTGAAGGAGACTATGGGGCTGAGGGTCAGAGAGAGGCAACCCGGTAACTCAGCAGTCACAATGGCAGGCCCACCAGGTCTGACAGCAGGGCTGTACCCCAACTCCCCATTGTGAAGGGATACAGAAAAGCCAGATGCAAAAGAGACTACACACCCAGTTATTTTGCTCTTTCTATTGACAGGCTAGGATTGAACCTTAAGGTAAAAAGGATTGGTGGCTCCAACTAGGAAAAAGCAGGGGAGTGGGAACTGAGAACCAGAACCCATCATCTTGGGCTTGAAACACTGGCAAAAATGTCTATTTCCCAGCTGGAGGGGATGAATGATTCCACACCCACCAAGTGCAAAGTGTAGGCCAAGGTGCTCGGGAAGAAGAGATCTCAGATGACATCTTCTTCACTTTCAGGAACTTCTTATGAAGTGTCTAAGATGGAGGATACTGCTTTGCAAGGTGGGTTTACCCTTTGGAACTCAGGGTTGTTAGTAGGCAACCGTGTCTGGACCATTCAGATGGAATGTGAGAAACCAGGCCCACCTGTTGAACCCAGTGACTACAGAGCATATGAACTATGAGCTATTGAACGAGTCAAATGAGAAAAAGAAATTCATTCCTTAAAAGCCATGTCAAAGACAAATTCTACCATCATTCAGAAATGCAGTCATGCTTCACAGCTGGAAAAATACCCCTTTTGCTCCTTTAAACTGTTACAGTGATTACCATTTTCTAACATCAGATTAAAAGATCTGGGACAGAAGAGGGTCGGGGGTGGGGCATAGCCTCCCCAAACATACAATCCTGTCCTGATGAACATGGAAAACATCTTTTATGTCATATATAGTGTGACATATAGTGCATGAATGTCTCTTGCGGTCAGAGTTAAGTCATGGAAAATGTAACATTAATATCTTTTGCATGTGAATAGAGAGCTCATTCAGAGCTAAATGATACCAAATATTTACTAGGTGTGTGTGGGGTGGGCAGGCAGGGAGAGGTGGGAAGATGTGGTTGGGAAAAGATCCACTGAAACTCCCCATTTGCCCTCTTGTTAATCTGTAAAAGACTTTTTGGCATTCTCTTATGGAAACTTCAGAAGCAGATGGAAATATTTTAAGATGTATAATACACATGGGCCTGCTACACAAATTTCCATTTTCCTTATAAGAATGAACACAGGGAAGTTCTCCACTCTCCTCTGGATGTTTGCAAAAATTCAAAGGGGAAATAATATTTTATGCTGTGACTTCTAGGTGATTTAGAAATAACTGATTTGCAAACAATAAACTACACAAAAGCAGTGCTTTAATTCTTCCCATTGTATTTCAAAGGTTAACGGTTAGCTTTATATCTTAACCTTGGGCAACAATTCAGCAGATTTCTTTTTTCCTCCCAAAGAATTAAGTCTTTTGAGGCAAGAAATTATCAAGCTCATAGGAAATAGAATAACCATCTTAATGTACTTTTTATCAGAGAACTAATTGCCTCTGTTTCAAATTGTAGTATTTTCTTTGGAAAGATAGCCTGATTTCAATGACAGTTCATTCTTAAAATAAAAAAAAAGCAGCAGCAGCATTTATATTGGTGGATCAGCAGCATTGCTAGTAACAGTATCTATAAAATAAAATCTATATGCAGCACATTCATGGACCTATGAATAGGAAAATAAGACCAACTTAACACCAAAAAATGCTGAATAAAATTCAAATATACCATCCAATGAGTCATGTTCCAAATACTCAGCTTTGTACATCCCTATGCCCACTTATCAGTAACTGAAATCCACTCTCTTCCTTAGCTTGGGTGGGCTTGTGTTCTTTCCATCCATGTGAGGGGCCTCACTGGTGCTGAACGGACAGCTCTGGATATGGTCCGATCAGGCTATCACAGGTACTTTGGGACCCATGGGTGGTTTCAAAGGGGCTGTGAACATGAGAAAATAAAATGCAAAACTGTGTATGTAGAATGCATGCACATTTTTCTGAAAGGATTCATAGCAGTGAAATTTTGCAACAAACAAAAACAGAAAGTAAGAAAAAAAGAGAAAAAAAGGATAGAATCTGTTGCTTTACTCCGATCAAAAAGAAATGCTATTTTCATAGAAATTACAATATTTATTTTAAATTTCAGGAAGGGGACCAGTGTCATACCCAGATCAGATAACTAAATGATTTTAACCCACTAACGCCCAAATATCTATGTCAAATCTTCCACAGAGTAAAAACAGGTCTCTTTATGCACTATATATAGGGCTTATATTAAATATACCTTATAATATTTTTGCTGATTCAAAGGCAATTTAATCCAAACCTTTGAAAGTTTCCCACTTTTAATGTAAGTTGGAGTGAAAGTAACTTTTGACAAAAGAGACATCAACCAAAGAGCCAAAAATCATTTTCAATTTTTGATTACTGGCATTCCACAGTACACAATTATAGTTCTTAAAATATTTGTTTTAATGTGTTTGGTGATTCTGGGGAAAAAACCCTATTAATATTAGGGTATGTTTTGGGGATGGTGAAACTAGGCATAAGTATTAAAAAGTTGTAGAGAAGAGGTTGATAAATGTTTAAATTAAGCAACTTGATTTTAAATTAGTCAATAAAATTTTTCTCGTGAAATTTTAGGCATATTTGGGTAGATCCACATGTTTAGTAGTGTTTCATCATTCCATTTTTCCCTTTCTCTGTCAACCTCTCAGCTATGGAAGATCTCTCCAGCAGTTCTACAGCACTGATGAACAAACTGTATTAAAATAACTCACATCTTCTTTCTTGTATCTTCTCTATTTGAAATACTGAATTATTTAACACTTTCATGAAAAGGTAGATCCCACAATGATGAGTTTATAATTCACCTCCTGTCCCTTTCAATGTAATGTTCTATTTATGTCAATAATATGGTGAATGATCAAGCTCCAATACTAAACTCTGGAAAAAAGAAATAACTTTCCCTTGTGTAAGTTTCAACCAAAAGATCCCTTTCAAATGCAGTTGAGAATTCAGTCATCACTGTACCAGTCAAAGCTCAATTAAAATTCAGTGTGCTAGTGTATACACTTTTTTTTTTTACATTGATGACAATGGTACAAAGAATGCGTACTTGGTCCTCTGAAGGGAGAAGATTTAATTGGAAATTCTTCTATCATTTGAAAGAGAGAAATTTAAGATGGCCACAAGGGGACAGCAAAATACATTGGATTTTCTTTACATACAGTAGCAACAACATTCTGCTATCTGGCTCCAGGGATACAATGAAGAAAGAAATAATTGAGGAACCTGGGACATGAACTGTTCTTAAGGACTGGCATTTGTAGTAAAAATACAGTGAGACAAATACAGGGGACTATACTTTCTAGGATAACTGAATATAAGAGACAGCAGCTTTCTAAGTATATCTTATAAAGGGCTACTGCTCATTTGCACACAGGGAGGGCTAAAACTTGGCAGTTGCTCACTGTACTCCCCAGCGAAGGGAACAGGTTATGAATTTCCCATCTCCTATTTAGATTTTCCTGTTTTGAAGGGGAGAATAACAATAGAATAAATTGTCAATACAATTTAATTTTTTAAAATAGGGAAACAGACTCTCTTCAGAAGGAGCAGTAAATACTTATGAATCGCTTACTAATTATTAGGCACTCTTCAGCAGGGAGCCTTACAAAACGTAGTAGAGTTCAACGTATTGGAAAACCCTGGATTCTGTTGTCAGAATTCCCAGGTGTGGAACTGTTAAACTTGGAAAGAGATGTCTTAGCTTCTTCACCCGTAAGATGAGGATAACACAAAAGGTTGTTTCAAAGATTCGGTAAGAGAATACATGTCACCCACTTAGCTGAGTGCCTGGTATAAGGGTATGAATTCAATTCAGTTAGCAGCTATAGAAATCATTACAATGGTGGGGTATAGCTCAAGTGGCAGAGAACATGCTTGGCAGGCACAAGGTCCTGGGTTCACTCCCCAGTATCTCTTTTAAAAAAATTAAATAAGTAAATAAACCTAATTACTACCCCCTCCTCCCACAAAAAAAAAAGTAAAAAAATTACTACAATAAATGAGTGGCATACGGCAGTGCTCAGTAACTATTTCTGATGACTAACTGATTATACATTACCTCATTTAATCCTCACAACTAGTGTGAGAGCTGGGTTTTATTTTCTTCCATTTTTATATACGAGAAAATTAAGGTTCAAAGACACTAGTCACCTGGCTAACGTCATAAATTAAATAGGAGAGCTGAAATCTGAACCTTTGACTATCTAAGTCCATGTACTTTACCACACTTGAATAAGTAGACTACCATCATTTTTCCCCTGCTTTTTTTTTTTTTTTTTTTTTTGGTAATTCCTACAGTCACCTGACAGTTCTTGGAAATGACTCAGCAGTTTGGCTAGGCTAGCACAGGATACAGAATCATGTGACTTTTCCCATGGGCTAATCAGACCAATGGACGTTGTGGGGAGGGAGGAGGGGGATGGCTTTCGTGCAATCTTGGAGGAAGAAACTGGTCCCCAAATGTCTCTCAAACCCAGACCTACCTCAACTAGGAAGTCAGTCTAAGTCAACGTATCTTAAAGTCATGATCGCAGACATTTGTGCTTCTCCCACATTATCCAGTACAATTTCTGTCTACAGGAAAAAGCGATTACTGAAATGAGTTGACTCATCTATGGTCAAATGATGTCAAGGTGTCTGGGATCAGAATATGGTCTTTATGAGGAATATACAATAAATTCATAGAATTTTCTGTGCCCAGTCTCTCTCAATATGCTGTATGTAGTCACCCTCTGTTAATTAAAGGAGGCAAGTCCCCTCTTTCCATTTTCAACTGGCGATGCCACCCTCATAGGCTTACAGAACCACATCCATCACCATGTGCACTGGAGAACCACACTGCACACTTTAACCAAAAATACAAATATACAAACAAACAAAAATCAAAACAAAACAGATCTCCTCTGGTTAAAGCAGCTTGATTCTTTGTTAATTTCCATCAGAAATTTCTCCCATAAGAGAAGTGAACAGCACAGAACTACAAACAAAAAGGCCACTAACCTATAAACACTTTTCCCTGACAATAAACAGTATTATGGCAATGACACAAGATATTTCCTTTAGTACCTATTAATTGTCAAAACTTATTTGACAAAAGCCCTGGTGTGCCCCCAAATGAGAAAAGCACTGTCCTCAGATCTCTCTTCATGTAATAACATGAGCATCTGTTGGAGAAGGTCATCAAGAGGACATGACCTCAGGTTGACCCATGAGCTGGACTTGGGCAATTGGAGCCTCCTCACCCCTGCCCCTGTCCTTGGAATATACATTGTGCCCACTGCTGCCACAGTGGGAGCTGAATTCAAGAATGCAGCCTTGTTAAGACCATCTGACAGTGTACATGACTGAACCCCATTAAGGCCTCTATACAAATTTTTAAGATTCTGATGGGCAGGTGCAGAGATCTCCTCCTCTGGCACCCAAGATAAGCCTCCTACATAAGTTCCCTGTTTCTTAAGCCTGCCACCTCCCTATCTGGAGTGGCTGCCTCTTTCTTTGGTCTCTCCTTGCCCTGCAAGTGTAGGGTTCAGTTTATAAACCAACAACTTGCAAGCTAGACAGAAGACCAAAAAAAAGGGCATTGGGAGAGAGGCATCTGTGGGGGAAATCCCAAGTTGGCCATTGACCTTTAAGTGGGGAGGCGTGGCTTGGACATTTGTGAACCACCGTGAGTACAGGGGCACCCTGAAAATGCCTGCTGGTCTCATGCACTTGTTTGAGGAATTGTGCATAGTGCACTGTAGCAAACAGGAAAGCAATGGCTATGCAATGGGCTGGCCTCTGCTGTGGGCATTTGGGTGGACACTGATGCCCAACTAGAGCTAGAGTTAGGAAGTTGGAAGAAAAGAATTTAGAGGAGGGCATGTGGGTGTCCACTGCTCTGCTAGCTTTCAGGACTGGCAGACAAGGTGGGAGAGAGGATAATAAGTTGGAGACATTAATATGTTATTTTGCAAAACTAGGCACACATAAGCTGCCACGGATTGAGGTCCAAGCACTTGTGACGAAGCCTGACTGAGATGCTAAGACGTGGAAACTGAGAAAGCGAGAAGAGAGAGGGAGAGAATGTTGTGGTGATTGACTATGAAACAGATGAAGCGCCTCCTGCTGTCTAAACCCCTAATACAAAGGAAATTTGTAAACTGTAATTACCCTAGACTTCAGACAATAGGGATGTATACCCCAAAACTCCAAAAGAAAATCTGCATTCTTTCTTTCTTCCTTTCTCGAAGATGTAAATCTTATCAGGTCTTTGAAATATAAACACCCCGGGAGTTAACTAATTTAACACTGCCCACAGAAAAAGAAAAAAATAAAGGAGAAAAGGTGCTTTTTCTATAATAAATACGGACTACTAGAAGATTCCTGGCCCCAAATCTAGTCCCTAGCCTCCATAAGATTATTTGTCAAGGGCAAATACAAATCTTAAAAGGCTTCTCCACAAATATTAGCAACAAATTTAAGCGAGCTGGAGTCAACTGTTATTTACAAACTAGTGAGTTTTGTATTGTTGTACCTGATTCATGGATAAAATTTTGGAATGAAAGCTGTAGGGTTTCTATGTGTGTGTTCATATATGTCTCTATAAATGTATGTTATGTATATGTGATATTTTTCTACCTCTAGATACTATATCAAATTAATTTTAAAAGAGGCCTATTTAACTGGCTTAAAGAAAAATAAACTTTAACATCAATAGTATACGTATGTAAAACTAAAACTTAATTTTTTTTCATGAGCTGAAAGGACAAAGTTTTCTTGGAATATTGACCTGTTCTTCATAGGATTGTGAAAGGTTTCTCTTTATTTTTAAACAATCTGCCTAAAAAGCAAATATTCTATGTTTTATTAATATCCTGTGCTTCATGTTGTCTTTATCAAGTCTTTTATTACTTAAGAAACTGAGTCATTTCTATCAAAAAAGCTAAGGTTTTTTTTTTGTTTTTGTTTTTGTTTTTTTACAAGCATGTAACTTTCTGTATTTGCCTTCAAAGTCATTGTCACTTTGGTTAGATAGATAAGTTAGTATTGTTTCATAGTTACCTATGATCCTATTTAATCAAGTATTTTTAAATATTTTGACATTTTTGATAAACTTTTCCAAAATCAAATTCTAAAATAAGTCTTTTTGATCTTTAATTTACTTTGGAATTTTCCAGAGGACTCCTTGAACATCTCAAAAGGTTTGTTCTCTCTTCTTATTAAAGAGAATATTAAACTAATTGGGCTTATTTGATATAGTAACTTACATGGGAAGCATTATCAAATAAGAAATGATGCCAAACTTTAAGTTGCATTTATATAAAATTCCTAAAAAATCTGATATGTCCTTGTATAATGTTATCAATCAATTTTATTATTTTAAAGAGAATGTCACAGAAATAACAAAATTCCCTTGTCCAACTGTATTATAATAAACTCTTATCAGGTCTGTAACCATGGCCATTTTTAAGTCTTTTGCTATTTACAGACAGTTATTGTTTTACTCCAATTCTTTTGCAAAAGTGTTTCTACAAGAGTTTCATCTTCAAGGAGATTCATGAAAAAGACTGACAAGTGTAGGTTTCTGATAACTAAGATCAATTTGCCTTCACATAGGAGAGGCAACAATGGACTTTCAAGTTCTTCCCTGTGGCTGCCTGTACAGCCGCACCACATGTCACGGGATAGCAGCCCAAGACCCGTCCCTGTTCTCCTTCCCCACATCAGTGAAACAGGCCTGTTACATTGATGATACAATGTTAACACGTGAAAGGACACATCCTCTACTGCAGGACTCTGCAGACTTTGCTGGAACATCTACAAGGAAAAGAATGGGTGGTGAACCCACAGAAAATTCAAGGTCTAGGCACCTTTGTAAAGTCTGGGGAAGTTGGTTGGTTGGGTAAGATGTGGGTTGTCCCAGAAGCTGTGATTAATAAGACGTATGACTATTCAACCCCTAGGAACAGGAGAGAGTTGCAAGCCTTTGTAGGAATTCAGGGGTTTGGGGGACTTCTACTCCCCACCTGGCACAGTGCCTCCATCCCTTACACCACTTGATAAAGAAGGGTACCTGTGGGACTCGGAATCAGAGCAGGAAGCTACCTTTGAGAAGTCAAGAATACTAGTGAAGCACATGAAACTCTGGGCATCTCCCAAACAGGGCTACCATTTGAGTTAGATGTCTGTGACTTAGGAAGACCTGGGTGAGCACAATGGCGGAGACAACCGAGGGGGAGGAAACCTCTAGGACTGCTCTCTGGAATGGGAGCAAAAATGTCATATATCCCCATAGAACAACTCCTAGCAATGTACACGGTGCTCTTTCTGGGAGACCCCTCTCACAAAGGCATAGCACTTTATCATGGTAAGATCTTTCTTTTCGAGGTGTGAAATGAAAATCTGTTCCAGTGACCCACCTCTGCCATGGCTCAAATTCCCACTCTAAGTGACCTGTTAACAGCAGAGGAGCACCTTGTCCGCCAGCCCTGTGTCTCTAGAAATGCCAAGTGTCTCTAAGCCCTATAGATCCTCCAAATGCCCTGGCCCCTACTCCTGTGGTAGTCTCTGTGGCTGCACAGAAGAAATGGGAGAAATTCTGTTTGATGCCCTTGAAATACAGTGACTTAGTTAATGCAGTAACAGCATGTCCTATGTGTCCTAAAATATGCTTAAGGCAATTGTTCCAAAGGAGTCTGGGGCCATCCACTGGGAATTTCCAACCAGTGAAGGAGTGGCAAATTGATTACACTGTCTCCCACTCCCCGGCCCCTGAGTGAGGGTTCTAAATATGCCTCAATTTATGTGGACATTGCATCTGGTCTAATCCAAGCTTTCCCTTGTCATTGTGCAAACCAGGCTATCCCATTAAGGGAATTAAAGAAGCTAAGGACCACGTACAGACACATTCATCAGACAGACAGTGGTTGGGGATCACATTTCAAAGGTCATGCTACGCAAGACTGAGCAGAAGAACGTGACATTGGTGATTCCATCTCCCCTATAGCCAGCAAACAACACTTATAGAAAGGGAGAATGGACTATTAAAGCAGCAGATTAAATTACTAACAGGTTAAAACCACCTTGGCCGGGTAGACTAAGGTACTTCCCAGGCTTTGATACATTTGAATGATCAACCAGTAGGACCTGTCTGCCAGACTGAGGACTCCTGCCAAGACACCCCACACCGTAAAGGTATGGAAGTCACGGAAGACAGCCATTGCGCTCTCTCTGTGAATCAACACACTGTGCTGCTGAGAACACCAAGTCCCATCACGCCTGGAAAAGGCATCATCTACTGGAATTTGCAATGGGACATCCCACTGCACCTAGATGTGTGAATTAATTCACATCCCTGAGTGAGGGGGGACTAGTCAGTCTCCACTGGGATCCCATTATCCTGCTGCTAGCTGGGCCTGTGGAAACACACTGCTCCTGGAATCGAACATGCACCTTTGAAAGAGGGGAGAAGGTGGGGGGTCTGGGGCTGGCGTATGGCGCCCCTAGTCCAGCTCCTCACGCCTGACAGTACTGCCTTCCCCCGCCAGCATGTCTTGGTATGCACCACTGGGCCAAATTCTTGGCTGCAACCTCCCTCCCGTCCAGGGCAGGTGAGCCCATCTGTCCCCACTGGGATGGCCATTTGGCTGCCATCTTTGTTTCCTCCATCGGCCTGGAAAACATTACAGACATTACAGGACACACAGAGCCCTTTCGAAATTCACCCAGCAAGGTTTACCTAATAGCCGACAAAGCCTGTCTCCACCAAACACGACAACATCTCTGATGACAAAAGCTGTCCTCTGAAATAGGGTTCTTGGACATGAGTGCTGCTTCACCAGGAGGTCCCTGCGCCCTTACTGGAACAGCAGCATGTTGGGTGTTCACACTGACCCCCGCAAGGCCCGTTAATTCCCGGGAAATTTAGAAAAGAAGAAAAAAATTCAGAAAACAAGGGAAAAAACTGCAAAACCCATAAACGTGTGGAGGCTAAACAATATGCTATGAAACAACCAACGGAGCACCGAATAAGTCCAAGAGGCAATCAAAAAGCACTCAGAGACAAATGGCAATGAAAACGCGACGGTCCCGGGCCTGCAGGACGCAGCAAAGCCGCTCTCAGAGGGAAGACTGCGGCCGTACAAGCTTAGCTCAGGAAGCGACAATTCCAGGGAAATAAAAACAGAATCTGGGTAATAGAACAAGGTCTACTAACCTTTTTTTATTTTTTCCTTTTTCTTTTCCGTTGTGCTTGGTCTAGTTTCACTCGCTCCCATGGTGCCCGGAGCAGAGGCCTCGCACTGGGCACTTCAGACCCGAGTTCCTAGAGCAAAACAGCCCGCCAGGCACCTCAGCTCCAGGGGCACCTCAGCTCTGTGGCCACCTCAGCTCCGAGGGCACCTCAGCCCAGCGGCCACCTCAGCTCCGCGGCCACCTCAGCTCCGAGGGCACCTCAGCCCCGCGGCCACCTCAGCCCCGCCGCCACCGGCTGAGCATGACACCGGGACCCAAGATGGCGGCGGCAGGCCGTGTGCAGAGCCGCTGCGCACGACGCCGCGATCGGGCGCGTGAGCAGCCCGACGCCGCGATCGGGCGCGTGAGCAGCCCAGCGCCGCGCACGGGGCGACAAGTCCGCCGCCCTCCCCGCTGACGAGATCTCCGCACCGCCCGCTGCCTGTTAGGAGAGCGTGGGCCCTGAGAGTGCCAGCTCGCACCTCTCCGTTCTTTAAGAAAAGGAAAAACCTTTCCTTTGCTTGCGGACCAAATTCAGTCTCACGACAGCCGGCAGGCGGACCCTTGCCGGGACCCGAGCATAGCAAGACCATGGCAAGACCTGCTGGGTCCATAGCAAGACCTGCTGAGGCGGCCTTTGCACCGTCTTCCTGCAGCCACGTGAGGACAGAGGCGAGTGACGTGGCCCGCAGCCTGGGGGACTCAGCTCACTGGTTCTGGTCATGGGACTCTTGGGGAAAACTGTAACTCATGTTGAGAGTCATGATCGCGAACCGTGTTCTCCCTTCCCGGTGCCTCTGTTTCCGCTGTGGCGTCTGCCCGGGGTGCAGCCACACAGCCGCCCGAGGAGCCCCCTCCTGGCCGGTCAGACCCCGAGCGGACGGTGCGGCGCGCGGCGGGGAGCGCCCGAGCCGAGGGGTGGGGCTTGGAGCGCGAGGCCGCGGGGTTGACCCGCGAGTTGGATCCGGGCGCTTGGAGGCTCCTCACCTGCCTCTCGTGTTTTGGAATGTGCATTCCGCCCACCGTTCCCACACGGGAGCCATTTTCAAGGATGCAGCCTTGAGAGAGCAACGTGCTGAGACGTCTGGCCTGGACCGAATACGTAACTGAACCCCGCTAAGGCCTCGGTACCAGCTTTCCAGACTCTGGCCTCAGTTGTGAAGATCTTCTCGCGGCGCGCAAGTCAAGCCTCGCATGTAAGTTCCCTGCTGCTTAAACCTGCCACCTCCCCGGCTGGAGTGGCTGCCGCTCTCTGGCGGCTCTCCTTGCGCTCCGTGTTCAGGGGCCCGTTTCAGATTCCCCCCCGGGGCAGCTCCCGAGGCTTTGAACCAACAGCATCACAAATGCAAAGCGGGTGTGCTGAACACCCATCCTGGCAAATGTTCCACCGTGGAGTGTGCCCCAGTGGCCCTTGGCCACCAATCTCGAAAGCTTAGGGCTAAATGGAGAATGGCCCTAAAATGTCTCCTGAATTTTTATCTGTTGGGTTTAAGAAATGTATTTAAAAGAAGTATTCCTGTATATCCTAAAGGTAGATTACCTTATTTGACTCTTCGGTGCCTTTGGCATTAAATTGCTCTGGTTTGGGGAAAATTCTCAGTGGGCTTTGTTTGTTCTTACTGAGGGTGGGCCTTGAGAAACACACCGGCTGTCTGCACGTTTGTCTTTCTATCGTGGACGGGGTCCTGGTGATTGTGTCAGAATGTGGTGGTGGGTGAGGGAGACGAAACGATGGTTAAAAAATTAAAAGCCTCTGGTTTCCCTCCACTCGTTAGTTTGTTCTAGAACCAGACGTAGACTCTGAAGAGTATACTCTGTCTCTGTACTCTGGAGAATAGTTCCACAATGTTTCTTTTGGTGTCAGATGCTTGCAAATGAAACTGCTGTGAAACATCGTGTTACCTTTGGTAGGTCTTAACATCAGCTGTGATTATTTAAGGCCATGAGAAGGAATTCTATAAAAATATGTACATGAAATAGTCATATATGGGAAAATATATAAACTATACTTTGTACGGGGTCTTCTACTCATTCTTCGTAAACTGTAGGATACTGCTTCTCTCACAGTGGGCTTTAAATTCAGACATGCGGTAATACACTTTCAAAATTTTATAAAAGAGATTTTTTAGGCCAGCTTTTGACACAGGGACATGTATTTGCCAAGTGAATGAATCAAGACGGACATTTATTTATTAAATTAGAAATATGTCTGTACAGCTCTCCCCTGAAACTGCCAGAATTGTTTCCCGGTGTGTCTCACACCAAGCCGTTGCCTTCACAGGTGAACTGCAGTAGAAAAGGAACCAGAAAGATAATTGCTAATGTTTCCTTCCCTTCCCCCTTCCCCTCTTTCTTACCCTTCCTTCTGTTCCCGTTTCTTTCTTCCTCTCCTCCTCCTCTTCCTCCTCCTTCTTCTTTAAGAAATGAAATAATTTTAGGCACTGCCACAGATGATTTAAAACATGTACTTATCTTCCTATTTTGGAAACGACCTAAGAGGAAAAAATGATGTAAAGGAAGAAAACGACAGATTAGAATAGTTCACCTTCTCTTCGTGAGAATGAACTTTTTGGGTAGAAAGAATGGTCTCTAGCAGCACAATATGATGTTAGCTGGAGACTGTGTTCATTGTCAGGGTGATGTTTTGTGCCTGTTTGGAAAAGTGAAAAGATAATTTAATTGTGTGTATGTGTTTTAACAGAATTGCCCCCATAACCCTGTGGGAGTGGCAGAGGAAGGATCTTATCCCAATGGTCCAAGGACATACAATTATGGAACCAGAGGGACGTGTGGTGACTGCCAAGCAGTCTGGAACTTTAGTTGTGTTCACAGTGGTCCATTCCATACCCTTAATCCTCACCCAGGCTGTAGACCTCAGCTGTGTTATTTTGACTCTCCAACCTGAGGTGATTTTCTTCCCCCAAATGTAGGTGAGAACTGCTTCATCAGGTCAACAGGAGAACATGAACAAAACAAGATAATCTGGAAATGTATTCAGGAGAGATCCCTTTTGTCTATGAAGTTATATGTATCTTAGCCTGACCTGTAAAACAATGAACAAATGAACCAAAAAATCAACAGGAACCAGAAACAGGAAAAAAAATCAATAATATTAATAACCAAACCAAAACAGCTGTTCTCTGCTTCTCTGGGTTGCTAATTATTTTAACGTAATAAAAATTATTATAAAAATAAGAAATTTTCATAAAGGAAATATAGATAAGCAAGAAGAAGAAAATGAGAATCACCTGTAATTTTAGCATTCAGAAATAACGTATCCTGTTAACATTTGGGGGTATAGACTTTCAGTATGTTTGTGTGTGTGTGTCTTTCTGTCCTGTACACACAATGCATGGATTTGCATAGGATGTAAAATTTACAAAATATATAAATTCATAAAAATAGAAACATTTTTGCTTGTATTCCTCTTAATAAGCTTGCCCATCGTTTAATAACTGCAAAGTATATGATTATATAAATCGACTCTCATAACTGGCCGTTATTGTTGGGTCTTTAACATGTTTTTTCACTTTTTCCTTCTTATTAATTATTTTATAAAAGTGTTCTTGTAGCTGCATCTTCGTGGCATTACAAATGCTTACTTAGGATAAATTCCTGGAAGTAGAATTTCTATGTTAAAGGTTAAGAACATTTTAAGTAGCATTTAAGTATTTAACATTCTCCCAACAGCACTGTATGAGACTGTCCAGTCTATATACTATTCCTGAGTATAGTTATTAAACTTAAAATATTTAAAAGTGAAGTTTTTAAGGAGAATGGCCATTTTGAATATTCAGACTTTATCACCGAACCAAGCTCTTTTTCAGGAATTCACTTGTTACCAAATGACTTAGAGTCATACTCCAGGCAGAAGTCGACAGTGTTTGTGCCAAAGGTTTGTACATTCATTTATAAGAAAGGTCACGTCTTTCTGGCTTAATTCAAAGGAGCGGAAGCTGGCTGGTTTCCAGGTGGGATATCCTGATTGGAAGTCAACTATGACACTCAGCTTTGCTCCTTCCTTACCATCTTTTTGGTGTAAATTCCTTAAAGGAGAGAATAGTGTCTACACATGCTGGTTTGCACACACACAGTGTGACAGACACACAGTCTACTTTAGTCATGATATCCCGCTTCTGGGCCCAAGGGGAGGTGGGCAGGAAACAGGCTGAGAAAATTAGAAGTCCTTCCTGGTTAAGTCCATATCAAATGTTAATGTTTGGCCCACAAACAGTTGTTAATGGATTATTCCTAGTAACAACAATGAGTAATAATTAAAAAAAAATCATGTGTGCCTGCCAAGTGTATAGCACATAAGTGCTATACAATAAGCTTAGGTCAAAGTCCTTGTTAGACCTTTTATAGTAGCCTTGAAAATGATGTCTTACATTGGCAAAGCTCTTTGTAGAGTGTTTTCACATTAATCGCTCATGTAGGATGAGTTGTCAGATTTGCAGGAGCTTTCTGCTTTTACCTATTTTTGAGTAATGCTCGATTTCAGACTTTCCAGAGATTCCTTCGGTTTCAGGTTTGTGATTTAAATCCTTACTTAAAAAGCAATGATGGGCTCGAATCTTTATATCCTATTTCTTAACAGGCTGCAATAAAATAGCAGATGTGGGTAGCTGTTATGACACATTTAAATAAAAAGAAAAAATAAAAAGTCAGGCTGTGGCAAGATATGCTTTCACTCAGGGCCTTGTCCCCTGGAATTCAACACGAAAAAGTCCTGTGGGCCTTGGATTAGAAAAATCCCCAGCATCTTTTATGCATGGCTGGAAGTGTAAGGCTTGATGTCCTGGCTCTAGTCCAGTGCAGAGGGGAATTTCAAAAGCTGGTTCACATATTTGTGATTTTCCAGTTTGAAGCACACACTTCCCATCCTGGCCACTTGGGCTCTCTGGGAGCAGCCAGCAAATTGATTGTGAAAAGGGCAGAGACTTCTTGATATCTGTAAACTGTGAAGTGCTGTGGGATGTTTTTGGACGCAAGAGTTCAGGGAGATCATTAATTCTGTGACCACTCCGTGGTCATCAGTGCAGTTCTAGACATACAGTGTTTTATTAGTGTGGTTTGCATTATTAGTTTGCTTGGAGAATCATTATGAATTATTGGTGTTGTCATTCCATGATGGGCAAGCCTAGTAAACTGGAGGAAATGAAAAGGCATAGATTTTTGTTGTTGTTTTTAATCCCAGTTTATGAGCTGCAGTGCTCACAGTGCTCGGGAAAGTTACAACAAGATTTCATTAATTCCCCGAAGGGAGATGCCGGTGCAAAGGGCGAGAGCCGAGAAAGCTTTAGAAAGCAGAAGGGTCCTAGAGGGTCTTTGAGCAACAAGATAGTAGCATGAGCCACAGAATGATTGAAATGGAGAATTATTACAAACGTTGGGAGGCAATGAGTTAAAAAGATAAAACTTTGCAGGTTAAGAATAGATTTTAAAAAGCTAGAGCTAAGTGCTAAGAGAAATCTAAGAGATGAGTCCCATCTGGGCTGCATGGCCCATCCTGGTGGCTTTGGGGGTGTCAGAAGGAAAGGCTGCGCTATTCATAATTAAATGTGGCTCCTGTGACTGGGCAGAAATTGGGGAGCGGGAAGGGGAGCAGAGGACATTTGCATATGAAATAGATCAGTACTTTCTCCGTTGTAAAAACCCGCAAATAAACTCAAAGCCTTGTTGAGGGCTACTCTCAATCCCAGCACTGCTTCCTGGTTTCCGTATCCCTCTGGATGATTTCTGTGCTCTTTTGTGATCTGGGTTTTCTGTAAATGGTACCACAACGCGCACATGAACTAAAACGTGCTTGTAGCATGTCTGGGGTCTCGTGAAGCTCTTTCCAAGTCTGTAGATAAAGAACCACTGTTTGTCTGAACCTGCTGCATTGCATTCCGTGGTAAACAGTACATATGCAATCATTCTCCTGTAAATGGGTCTTTAGGCTTTTCTGATGCTGCCTGTCCCATAAGAACAATGGTGTGGGTTCCGGGTGTTTGCTGTCAGTTATTTCCTGCCCAGGCAGGGAGAGAAGGAATGATAGTCCAGGGATGCCTAAGATTGGTTGGCTGGCCAGCAGAGTTGGGAGGGACTGTCAGACACATTTTGTGGATGTTTATGTGCTTGAGTACACCCATGTTGCATCTTTTACTTAGCATGAGAGGTAAATGGTCCCACTAGAGTATTGAATGATGTGTATGTGACCAATGAAGGGACACTTGTATAGGACAGTTAGTTACATTGACATTTTTCTGTTTTCTCCTCCTTTCTGCAAAGGTGAGGAAAAAATAATTTGTTATGTATACTTTAGGCTTCAGTGAGAACTTTCTCTTACGTCCCACTCTGTCATTCTTTCTAGTTTTCAGTACAGGCACACCTCCTTTTTATTGCAATTCACTTTCCTGTGCTTCGCAGAGATGCAGATTAATGGAGACAACTATTCAAACTTAACTTTTTGGCATTAGTTTGTGGCAAAGCTTAGAACGTGTTCTTTACTGTCAAAAAATATCCGTATTGATCTCGGAGTTTCATGACTGTGTTGCTTTCTTGTTCTGTGGCTGAGACTTGACTGATACTTGGTTACAACATGTGTGTATCATTTGAGCAGCCATAAAAGGGGTTGATTTTCCTCCTAAAATCATTAAAAGAACAAATCCTATTGTGGAGAATAATGGTTTGATCATAACATGTATGAGAAAGAGAACCAACTAATTAAAATGACCTAGTTTAAAAATACTTGTTTTGTTTGTGGGTTTTAATGGTTTATATTCTTGTTTGGCAGAAAGGGAATATTTATCTAAGACCAAGTGGAAAGCATCACAGATAGTATTATCACAGAATGACCCATGCAGGGGGGATATTTCATTTAAGGCTCTCCACCTTCTACATCATAAAATATTAGGTGTTTCAAAAATAATGAAAAATAGGCTTTGCCCCAGTGACTTTGGTTAGTGGCCACTGTTTGAAAAAGAAGAGTGAGTGTGGTTCAGGTATCTGAGACCAAAGAGTACAGGGGAAAATTGCTGATGGTAACTCCCATTCTCCTGAAGTCTCTGAAGGCAGAGTGCACCTTGTCTGGTCTAATATGTTCGGTAATTTCAGATATCTGACAGGTCCTGATTGGAGTGAATAATTGGCTTTGAATTTTGACACTCAGCTAGAGCTTGGAGTTTTGGGGAAATTTGATGGTAACATTTGATGACTTTTCTTATCTGGGAAAGAAAGGGTGTTTTTGGAGTGGGGCGAATCTTTTTGGGAGTATCCAGTTTCCACTGTACTCAGGCAAGCTTCCCGACTGCTGCCAAAGTCATAATAAC
Source organism: Vicugna pacos (assembly GCF_048564905.1). NCBI lineage: Eukaryota > Metazoa > Chordata > Mammalia > Artiodactyla > Camelidae > Vicugna > Vicugna pacos. The sequence goes on from NC_133002.1 coordinate 53,706,117, forward strand.
GTCATGGAGAATTCTCGTGTTGCTTCTAAGTTAGGCAGGGAATCGTTGCTGATTCCCTGGCAAGGAGGAATGGCATTTCCAGGTACCCAGATTTAGGAAACAGAATGCTCTTCCTCCCATGGGGCTCCACTCAGCCCTGTGCAGAGGAATTGGTCCCTTTTGAATCCTTGTTGGTTTGTTGTGCCAGTTTGTGCAAGGAGCACACGAACAGGCTTGATTTATTTTTGTTTATAAGAGAAGAACAAACAAACAAGCTCCCACCACTTATCAGGTAATCAGCAAGTATTTATGAGATATTTACTGTGCACCTTTAGTCGTGCCGTATGCTTTGGGAATATGAGGAGAAATTATGAGAAGTTACTGAACCACTTCCCTTCCCACTGTCCTCTTCAGGCAGGCTCTCCCACTTATCTCTACCTAAAAGTCCCAAGTCAGATAACTTTCGGGAGTGCATCCGGCCTTCTCAGAAACATCTAACCCATCAAGAGGGAACGCAGAGGCTGGCTCATGCTGGAGCTCTGGCCTTGGGAGTGCTTGACCTTGGCTCCTTGCCCATCCTTCTCGTCTGTGTCCTGGACCCCTTGCTGGCCAGCTTTGTTGTTGCTGGTGTTCCAGAGTCTACTGCTGGCCTCCCCAGGGTTTGTGCCTGTGCATGTATCTGTTCCTGGCTGTTCCAAGTTAGGTTCCCAGCCTCACTGTCTTTTGGGTTCAACTCCTGTTCCCTCCTGAATCTGCCCCTGTCTTGGCCTCACTTTAGTGACCCCAATTTTTGTTTTAGGCTCTAGATTCTGTCCTTCTTTCAGCTCACAGACTGATGCTGGGCCATAGGGTATACCTGTCATGGCATCATCCAGCTGGTTGCAAGGGGAGGCTGGACAAGAAGACATGTATGTCTTGGAGAAAAATTATTACCTGTTTAGGGAAAATGGTTGTAGTGTTCAGGGTAGCTGGGAAAACACATTGGTGATGTCTGTTGTAGTTACAGATTGATAGTTAGGATCACATTCTGGAATAAGATAGCCCCAGTTCTGTCTCCTTTGCTTCCTCATCTTGTGGACCTTTGAAGAGGTTATTAACCTTCAGTTACCAATTTGTAAAATGTGAATATGACAAATCAATATCACAGGATTGTGGTGAGATAGAAAATGTACATACTATCCTGAGCAGATAATAAACATTTAGCAAATGACCAGTGGTGCTTTTATCATCATCATCGTGGGAATTATGAGTGGCTAGATGTAATTATTGCATGATTTAATAACTCAGAAGTTATGACACAAGCTTCAGTCAATCCCCAGTTCACTACAACTGATATTTACTAGTTATCTTCTTTGAGAAAAGGACTAGGTTAAGCACTTTCCAGGTTATAAATATGAATAGGTTATGACTTCCCCTGAAAGAGCTTGCAATCTGTTAAGAAACACACAAAACAGTATCATTCAAAAGCCAAATGCAATAAATGAGGCAAAGCAGGTGCCAAGTCCAGTGGGGACAGAGAGAAAGAATGGGATGTCTAATGGTTTGGAGAATTGGGGAAGGCGTCATCAAGGAGAGGCCATCTACACTGGGCATTGAATGATGCTCATATTTCTGTAGACAAAGAAGGGAGAAGTAGTGATTTGTGTGACAGATATTGAGATAATAGGGCATATTTAAGGGAAAATAGTCTTTTAGTATTATTTTATTGTGAGATCTTCATAAATGCACATTGGAGACCATGAATGGCCTCAAATGTCATGGCCAACAAGTTTAGATTTTATTCTGTTGCAAGTGAAGGATATTGAGCAGAGTGGTGTTATCATCAGGTCATATTTAATGGATGATTGACTGGAACAGTGCAGTGCATGAGACAGACTGGGGCTGGAATAGACCTGGATACAGAAGGAAGAGGGAAGAAATAATTGCATTTGTCTAGGTAAGAGGAAAGATATACCGAAATAAAAGAGGGCAATATGCCAGTCATTTCAGTGATTGAAGCAAGAGGGTTGACTGAATATAGAAGGCAAGGAAGGTGGAATAATTGGAAGTGCATCTGTGTCTGGGAAAATGGGTATCATTGACATAGAAAGGGAGGGAAGCAGGGAGAACGGGGCATGGGAGATAAAAAAAAAGATCGGTCCCATTTCGCATTTTTAGGCATGATTTCTAGTACCAGTGGGACATGCTGGTAGAGACATCTAGTAGACAGTTGGAAAGGCCTAGTAAGGAAGTTCTGCTCAGATGCCTAAGGGATCTAGTTTGTTGCTAAATCCATGTAGACTAGATTCTTTTTCATCCTTCTTGTATTCAGTATTTTTCGTTATGCTCTTTAGCATCTAATGCCAACTTTCCCATTTGGAGGTCTGCCCAGTGGTACAGTTAGAGAAATAATGATCCTGACTACCCTCTGTGTGCGTGTGTGTGTGTGTGATTATTATAGCTTAGTCTATAAGGACACATACAATCCTTCAATGTATCTGACCTCAGTTTCCTAACTTGTAGAATATGGTTAATGATATTATCCATCTCCCAGGATGTTTGTACATCCAAATTAAAACTTTCTAAAAGTAGATTCTAAAGGAATTAGAATTAGGAAATTCTAAGTCCAATTAAAGTGCTACATAAGTAAAATAAATCATCCTCATCCTCTTCATCAAAAGTCTATAATGGATGTCTTTAGGGTGATTTTTGAACCCATTCTCCCATTGCTTTCCATAAAATAGGAAATCACCAAATGAAAGCTCCTTTTTTTTTTTTTTTGGCATTAGTCTGTGAATCATAGATTTATTTCTTCTAAAGTGACAATTAAAAGCAAAGAGAAAGAAAGCCCAACTGCATAAACACAGCTCTTTCTATTTTAAGCTCAGAGTGCATCACCCAAACCACAAAAGCCCGGATCAAATTTAGCTCCTTCCCAGCCCATGCCCAACCCTCGGGCTCTCCCTGAGGTAAACTCCTGGGAAAGTGTCTGGGCTGCAAGCCCAGGCTTGTTTGAATGGCTTCTTCCTCTCCCCTCCCCACGCCTTCCCTCAAGCACACCTGTTTGCCGAGGCCCTTCCTCTCTTGTCCAGGCATCTTGATTCTAGTCACGACCACCTGTTAAGGATGACGCAGATTTAGCCCTACGCACATCCTTGCCTTGTTGCTGTCTTCAGGGTCCCAAACTGTGTTGATTCACCCCACAGGACATTATTTTTAGTCTTTATCTCTTACTGGTTTTGTTTTCTTTCCGCCGCCTTTTGACCCGAGAGCTGGAAATAAAGTCCGCCTTCCATAAAGACTAGAAAGTTGTCAGCCATTTCCTTCCTGCTCACATGAAAGGCCTGCCCAGTGGAGCCTGAGGAAGATGCTGAAAACATCGATTCTCTGGTCCTGAAAACAGCCACCCTTAGGAGCACATTGCAGCTCTTCCTCGTACGCTAAGCAGAGCAGTTGTCTGGAATGGGCAACTGTCTTTTCAAAGGGTCGTGAAGACGCTCAAGGGGGGTGAAATGAGAGAAAACCAGATTTTCCTCTCCTTTTGATCGTGGTTGCTGAACTCAAACATCTGGGTGAATTTGAGTAGCCAATCTACTTTCTTTATTTGGAAGCAGTTAGAAAGAAATTCACAGGCAAAGAGAGAAATTCTTGCTTTTGGCATAAAACTGTGGCTTCCTTGGACTGGAGACCTAGTTTTTACTATAGAAAAAAAATATGAGATAGGGCTTTGTCAATTGTAGAGGGCTAAGTGTGTTAATGGGCTTGAAAATTATAATTTGTTATCCTTGATTTTGCAGTGAAAGTGTATGTATAGATGATTTAAGTAGGATAGAAATATATAAAGACAATAGTGAAAAATGTCTGAGTACCCAGCATCCTTCTAGAATCCATTACGTGGCTATTAAAATGCAAACGATTGCTTTTTGATGAAATTTTCTTTTTCTTTTTTTTTCCTTTTGGCTCAGCAATATTACTGCAAATAATTTCTTTGTACTTTTATTTTAGTGGATTTTTCAATCATTCTTCAAATTAAGTTATAAAAATGAAATTACTGACAAAAAAGGCAGACACACTTATAGTTCTGATATATGTTGACCGTCCATCCCCTAGAGGACTGTCCCTGCTTATAATTTCTTCAAAAGTATGTGAAAATTTCCATTTCCTCAGACTCTTGCTGATAGAGGATTTTGTTCATTTTCTTAATCTTTGTCACTCTGACCATCTTTGTTATTACGTAACTTGAATGTTCTCACATATATTTATTAGCTGTTTATATTTTGTCTTTAAGGAGATGATTATTTTTATCTTTTTTCATTTTCCCCCCGTGAGGTTATCTTTTATTAACTGATTCATAAGAACCCTTTTTCTACTGGATATTAACTTTGTCTTATTTATACATGCAAGTAACTTCCCAGTTTGCCATTTGTCTTTCAACCTTATAATGTCTTTTTTTGTTGTTGCCGTATACCCTTTCTGTTTTTTTTGTCTTAAGTGGGCACACCTATTAGTCTTTTCTTTTATGATTTCTGCTTTTTGCGTTTTCCATTTGATGGCGTTTCCTGTCACTGAATGTAAAGTTTGCTTCTAGGTGGATTTTGGAACCAGACAGAACAAGTTTAATCCTGTCCTCTGTCTCATGTTGGCTGAGACTCAGAGAGGCTAAATCACTTGGCTAAGTTTCTTTATGAGAATAATACCTATTTGACAGTGTTGTTCAATGAAATAAAATGTGCTTAGTGGATCAGCACTGGGCTTGCCAGCAAGGAGGGAAAAGGTATCACTTTGTTTTCTCGCTTTCATCTCCAAAATGAACTGGACACTGAGTTGGTTTAGTTCCTCTAAAGAAGAAAATGACCAGACTCAAGGTCTTTTTCACTAGCCTTGCTTCCAATTAATAAATGCCCCACAGAGAAGCAACTCTAAGAATGTCATATAGGTACCAAGGAACTGCTCTCTCTGCTTTAGCCTCTTTTTCTGAAGAAGAAATAGGTAATCTGGCCCCCGTATCTTCATCAAATTATACATTTTGAAAGAATAATAGTTACTCTTAGGGCAACAGGAAACTCTCCTTGTAGATTAAAAACTAAAATGATTGAATGTGTCTGTGCTCACGTGAAGATCGCAGGCGAAACAGAAAGACAGGAGGAAGCTGAGATGCTAAGGAGATTCTTGGAGAAAGGGTTTCATTGGAACTCCCTGTGGAAGTTCCCCCTCTGAGAATTTTCCACCAGTTTATCACTTCTAGGGTTACCTGTATGCTAACAAAACCTAGGCTCAGTCATTCCTTAAAAAAAACAGTTGGTCTCTGCAACAACAGAGTGCTTGTTGGTTGCCTGTGTACTGCACAGGTAAAACAAAATATGAAAAGATAGCCCAGTAAGAGGTTTATTTCATTTTACCATCCAATATCCACCTTCACGTTTTCATTCTCTCCAATAAATACCAGAGTTATAAACTTCATCTCCTTATATAGATCGTGAGTTTCCAGGGAGGTTCATTTTCGCTTGCCAGGTGTAAATTTTGAAGTACTCTTCAGCTACGTCTGCATGCACAAAATGATGGAGGGGATGAAGCCTATTAGCAAGGTAACCCAAGAAATAGGAGCCCACCTTTGCTTTGCTTATCGGAATATTGAACATCGACATGGTTATTTCAGCCTGAATTACACAGGGTGATCGAGTCATTTGTAACTCATTTTGCATGTGTAGGCATAATCTATTTTAGGGCTCTATTCTTTATATCCACAACTAGACAAGCTAACGTATAAATGTTAAGCTTTGCAAGATAATTCTTGTTTCCAATTCCTTAATAATCCATCTTCTGCTCTCCCTATAATAGAATTTAAACTTCACAAACTTACTTGAAAGTATAACTACAGTGGGATGAAGGATAAATTCAGCATCTGTCATTGAAAGGTAATCCAGAGACTGCATGGAAGTGGTTTTGAAAGACTAGAGTATGAATCACCATCATAATAAACTATACAAATTAATTATTAATAAAAATAATTATCAGATATTATACAAGTGCCTAGCTTTAACTGGTTGATTTACTCATTCAACAGTTATTTACTGAGTGTCTACTATATATTAAACTTGTTCTAGATACTGAGGATAAAGTGCTAAGCAGACAGGACCCCTGCACACACGGAACCCAGAGCTGGTAGGGGAAACAGATAGCAAACAGGAGATTGCAAAGCCAAGATGATTTTAGATGGTGATAAGTGTGCTAATAAAGTGGGCAGAGGTAAGAATTGTGACTGGGGTAAATAAGGAGGTGGGGGAGCTGCAATACGTAGGTTGGGCAGAGAAGAGATGATACCTACCTGTTCTGGGATCTGGGTGATGAAGCGTACGAGGAGATGGGGAAGAGTTTTCCGAACAGAGGCAGCAGCTGGTGCAAAGGCCCTAAGGCAGGAATAAACTTGGTCATTCTATGTGTAACGGTTACTTTTATGTGTCAAATTGGCAAGGCTGTGCTACCCAGATACTTGGTCAGACACTGGTCTAGATGTTGCTGTGAAGGTATTTTTTTAGATGAGATTGCACTGAAATGAATAGACTGAGTAAAGTCGATTACCTTCCATGATGTAGATGAGCCTCATCTAATTAATGGGAGACCGTAAGGAAAAAAAGGTGGATATTCTTCAAGGAAGAGGAAATTCTGCCTTTAGGCTGTCTTTGGACTCATGTGGCTGGACCCTGCAGATTTTAGACTTGCCATCCTCCCCATAATGCAAGATAATTCCTTAAAATAACACTCTCTCTCTTTCTCACACATACATCACACACAATGCACGCGCACACACACACATACACACACGCACATTCTATCAGTTCCATTTCGCTGACTAATGCATTATGTGAATAACAGATTGTAAGGCAAGACAGAATTGGCAGGATTGAAGATGGGAAGAAATGGGCAGCTTTGGTATGTGTTAAGGGGACTGGTCACAGGACTTGCTCATGAATTGGATATGGGTGAAGTGAGGAAAGGATAGAATCAAGGGAAATTCCTCTGTACTAGGGTCTCTGTAGATTACCCCTAATTTTCACAGTAATCATCATCACTTTGTATGTGAGGAAAGCAAGACTGAGAAGGGTTAAATAACTTACTAAAGTCACAAGTCTAGTAGAGCACCACGTTTGTGGATTTTCTGAGGATAATTTGAAGCCATGTGGCAAGCAAATATTTTTCAGCTGGTTTCTATTTCATGGCTTGAAGTTGGGGCTAGGGGTAAGAATGGGTTGTTGCTGTATTTTTGTGTCCTCTTAGCCAGATATAGGTCAGTTTGTCCTATTAAATACTGACGCAACCTTCCAGCAATCTTATTTTTCTCATTCTTTCTTTGTCTTTTTACCAGCCAGTGACCCTGCACTTAATTCTATGTATTTCATTTGTTACTCAGTTTCAATCTATTGTTTGACCCAAACAAGGGTGGTTAGAAGATTTTCACAATGATATTGATGATCTATCCTTGAAAGCAGAAAAGTGAAAAAATCTTTGGTCAACTCTGTCATTTTACACGTTATTGAGTCCTGCATATCTTACAGAATCCGTACAGTCATACCGTGTTATGAAAGATCAAGCAGGGGCTAGATGAAGTAGTGTAATTCATTTCAGATTGTAGAACTAACAGTTGGCCAAAGCAAGACACAAATGAAAGATAACTCCAGGACACTTCTCACCATTTTATGATATCAGTGTTGTCTTTTTTCTACTTTTTCCCTAGTATCTCTTTCTTTTGATTGCCACACTAAATATATATCAAGAATTTCCAGTGAATAACTCATGAATGGCATAAGATGTTATTCCAATAAGTATGTGTGTGTGTGTGTGAGAGAGAGAGAGAGAGAGACTGAGAGAGAGACTGAGAGAGAGAGAGAGGGAGATTACTTGCCTATGAAGAAGCTTAATTTAAAAAAAAATGCTTGATTTAGAATTTCAGGGAATGTGTTCCCTGCTTATGTAGGGAAACCTTCCTGGGATTCTTTGAATCATAAGAGGAACTTTTACTTATTTATGAAGGCTTAACAAGTTGAAACAGCCATCGTCCCTAAAGATTTAATTTTTAGACCATGGGATCATTTGAATTTCAAGGCAAAGCTTGTTTTACTTCCTTTGCTTGAGCATGACATTGGTCCCAGTGAGGGTTTTCCTTTCAGTTAATCTAGATTTTCTTTGAGTAATGACTTTTCATCATTTTTGCATCTTTGAGTAAACATTCACAGGATTTCCCTTTTATGGTTTCTATCATATATAGTGGGCGATATGTTTGTTTGGAAATCATGTTATAATTCTGGTGTTTACCCCAATTAAACAACCACTTTAGCATAAGAGAGCATTACTGAGGACATTCAAGCTAGGGAGAGAAAATGTTCAAGTCTTTACGTGCTTTTAGATACAAGAGATCATCTAAAACAGACTTTTAATTTCATTTATTTTTGAGTCCTGATAACTTTCTAGGTGACCTCGGGGTGTATCAACAACATGGGCCAAAATGTTTTTTTTCCGGCTTTCAGACGTCAGATTGCTTCCTTTCACACCTTGGAATGTCAGAAATTTATTAACGTCTTTCTCCTTGAGATGTTTTTCTCTTGCAGTATTATTATGGTGACAGTGGTATTGTTTACTTGTTGCTGAGTAGTTTTCCAAACTCAGTTACAATAGAAAGAAAAAGCCCACACCATCCCACCCCCTGCCGACTCAACAAGAACAACAAAATCAACTTGCCATCATTTCTGTCACAAGGAAATGTTACATGAACCTTCTCAAAGGCTAGAGATTTATTACGAAAGTGCTTTGGGTGACATTTGTAGGGTCTGCCTTTGTATAGAGCAGGGATGTCAACTCCCTCAACATTTAGTTTAGTCATCCTATCATGGAGTAAACGTGATACGTTGTTATCTGTTATCTGTTCCATTTCATTATCTGTTAAATTCCACTATCTGTTAAATAGCAATCTTGTTAGAAGTTTACAGGGTTTTTACTAAACAAAAGCCGTAAGAGATTTGGTGGCAGAAATATTAGAAGTTATGAAATCGTGTGATTTTTATCTCAGATCACAGAACTAACAAATGACAAAAGCTCTGCTCCCTTGCCTCCATTTTCCACCCTCACCTGCAGTTAATTTGGAGCCATTGAGCAGTTTTAGCAAATGGGATGTGAGAAGAATTGCTCTGTGTTACCTTCATGCCTGGCCACAGACGCTTCTCCATGATTATCCAGTTCTCTCCTCCCACGCGTAAAGGCTCTGGGAGAGGGGATTGTGGCATCACAAGATGGGAGAAGCTGAGAGAGAGATTTCCTGGAGAAAATTCTGCCTTGGACTTCTGAGCAAGCAATGAACACCCACCCTGTCCACCTACCCACCCACCCACATGGGTTTTTATGACCTTATCATGGCATAAGTTAAGCTATGAGACATTTTCCAAATTTGTTTACTATCAGAATTATTATCCAAATTTTTATCATGGTTCCAAACATTGCCTTGGAAACTAGCCTAGATGTAAAGACTTTATTTCCACAGTCTTATCATCTTTAGCCCAATAATTCAGACAGATATTTGGAAAAGCTTTTGTTGCAATGTTTGGCCGCTCTGTGTTATGCAAAGTATTCCTGTGGATTTTGAAATGCCTAGACAACCCCAACAACGTGACAGCTGAGAAGGAAAAAATGTAGGAGGAATCTCCCTGCAGAGTTATGCATTTTGCATACAATACAGGGTAGGAGGAACGTTGTTGAATATTATGCTGGAAGGGCATCATTTAACATCGTGGCCAATAAGAACGTGAGAATCAGTTGAGCTGAAGTTGATCTTTGGAAATCAGCCCTGGAGGAAACTTTGTCCCGATGATCTATCCCAGCTGTTATTTTTTGTCACTCTTTTTCTGAACTTTTTGGGATTAAGTTGCAGGCAGACATGATGTCTTTGACCCTGAAATGCTTCAGTATACCTTCCCCCAAAATAAGGATTCTCTTATGTAACTACAGTGCAGTCATCAAAGTTGGGAAATTAACATTGCTATTACTGTCATGTCGTCCAGCAGTTGGCAAGTGTAGCCTGCCATCTGTGTTTGTAAATAAAGTTTTATTGGTACACAGCCATACTCATTTTTTATGGATTGTCAGTGGATGCTTTCTTCCTACAAAGGTAGACTTGAATTAGTTGTGTCAGAGACCATATGGCCTCCAGAGCTGAAGCTATTTCCTATTTGACCTTCTAGAGTAAAAGTTTTTGACCCTTGATATAATTAAGAGATCTTATCAAAATTTTATCATTTATCCACAATGTCCTTTATTGCAAAAGGAAAAAAAAATTCTAGTTTGGTATTGTGTTCGTGATCCCATGTTATATTTAGTTGTCGTGTCTCTTTATTCTCCTTCATTAGAAAACAGCTGTTAGTCTTTCTTGATTGTTCATGACCTTGACATTTTTGATGAATACAGGCCATTTATTTTGTAGATCATATCTCAATTTAGGTGTGTCTGGAGCTTCCTCATGATGAGGTTTATGTTACTCATTTCTGGCGTGAATACTCAGTGCAACCTAACAGGAGATATTCAGTGTCTCTTTTTCCTGTTATTGGAGATGTTAATTTTGATCCTTTGGGTTAAGGTGGTGTCTGTCAAATTTTCTCCACTGTAAAATTACTTTTTCCTTTGTATTTAATGAGTATTTTGTGGGAAGATACTTAATGTAAATATCTTTTTTTTTCCATCAAGTTTTCACATAGTAGTTTTAGCCTCTGTTGGTAACTCATCTCTATAACAATTATTTCTATGGCAGTTGCCAAAAGTGGATTTTTAAATTCCTTTATCTTTCTGCATTTATTTGTTTGAATTCTCTTAATAGAAAGAACTTTCCCTTCTCTATTTATCTATCTCTCTATCTCTATTTATCTATCTATCTGAACTCATGGATTTTTAATTTTATTTTGTGGCTTATAATCTATTACTAGTATTGCTTATTTTGATGCTTACAATGTTCCAGGACTTTTTTTTTTTTTTTTACTATAAACAATGATTCATTAGGGAGTTACTTGAAATGCTAGTGGGCAAGCACTGTGTCTGTATAGCCATTGCCTAACATTATGCCTGGAAATATTAGGCACTCAGTAAACATGTATCTAACTCAAATGAATAAATCCCTAAATGTGGAGTGTTAAAACATGTGCAGTGGTCTTGAGGAAGACATATTTTGGACTAGGACTTAAGTACTTGTCAAATATTATTTTCAGCTTGAGTGGAAACCATGATAATTTTCTTTCTTTTTTGATTAATATTTTAGAAGGGGTGAGGCTCACTTATTTTTTTAATTTAATTTTTCTCATGTTAAAAACCTTTCTGTTGAATGAGAGGTTCTTTAAATTCCACAGTGCTTTACAATTCTCAAAAGTTTCACATATATGATTTCATATAATCCTGTAATAACCTCCTTTTTTCCCCCACCCTTATGTTGCCCCTCCCCGCTTCCCTCCCTCCACTGGGAACCACCTGTTTGTTCTCTATGTCTGTCTCACTTACTTCTGAGACTCTGAAGTGTCCTTGTAGGAAATATGGCTTTCCCTAGACATATTGCAGTTCTAACTCAATGGGAAGAGCTCTGAATTTCCCTAGACACTACCTAGTTTTGGCTCAGCACTAGAGAGCGACTGTCCCTAGGGATTCAAGAAAGGTTTTTACATGAATCTAGAAAAACTGATTCAAAGTAAAAGCAGTTCTATGTATTTTCAAATCTCTATTTTCTGAGATATATAAAAATGAATCACGAGAATTATTCTGAGAAATCATATCCTCTCATCCAACACCACCGCTTGGCTGCCCCATTTTCTTTCCTAATTTACCAACAGAGGGAACAATTACTGATCACACTCTGAGTGTTTGTAGTTACCATTTGTGATTTGCCCTTGAAGTCAGTTTATGGGTTGGGGTGGAAGGGGCCTGTTCGGGAATTACAGGACTGTTGCTTGAGATTGTCTGTGCCTGGAAGGAAGCCATGAGTAGTGAGGAGGAAATAGCTGAGACTAGCTTAGAGGAAGTGCCACGGGTGATATTTTCCCTATTCCTCAGTCAAATCTTTGCTTTTACCGTCAATAACTTGATAACTCAGAGGATACAACCTTGTAATTCGTTTCCTTAAATAAGTGGCTTATACAAGCGCGATGCTTATTTGTTGGCAGGCATTGAAGTGTCCCACTGGGCTTTAGGGACACTTCCAGATAGTCAGTTTTTGTACCTCTGTGAGCCTCCGTCTACCCCTCTACACTCCCCAGTGTGGAAGGCAGAATTAAGCAGAAGTTGATCTTCCCTTTGGCTCTAAGGCATAGCAGAGCAGAATCAGTAAGTTCAGGTGCAGAATTAAGCATCCTTGCTTTCTCGTTAGCTCATGAATTCCTGTTGGAAGTAAAGCTGGTCCATTGTATCTCAGTTTTGGAGATTAATTATTTGAGGAGGTAATGACACTTCTTTCCTTAGAAGAATTCAAAAAGGTATTTACTCTGCTTGGATGGCTAACTCCAAGTTCTTGGAAACAACACAACAACCACCAGATATGTGCAAAGCATTCTAGAAGTCACTGTAGAAAGTGTGCATTTATTGCTTTTCCCAGGAGGTTTAGGCATTGTACTCCTGTCCACAGCATCTGTAGGATATTGGAATTACTTAGTGTCTGAACTGTCCACTCTCTGCCATCTTTTTAGTTTTGTTTTTTGCTTTCTAAACTGTCCTTCAGCAAGAACTCCATGTCCGCGTATGAATGGCCGTACCAGACTGTGATGAACTTTGGAAACTGCAACCCAAGTGGGAGATAACCTTTGACAGCCTCTCTCCTATTCCTCAGCAGCCAGAATCACACGGGGGCTGCAGGAAGCGGCTTCCTGCAGGCTGCGCCCCGAGGAGGAGATGATAACAGTGGGAGAAGCACCTGGTGGCAGCGGCACTTCATCCAGGAAGAAAACAGGATCTAAAACATAAACAACATCCTCGCAACGCAAGCGAGTGCACAGCTCACACGGGAGTTTGCTAGACTGCATTCTTTCAAGACTCTCATGAGAATCTTTATTGAAACAGGAAGATGGTCGAGAGATGAAGCAGAGTTTCACGACTTCCGGTGGACATCCAAAAAGAGGTTTATTGTTGCTCTTTTATTTTTAAGCACATGACTATGAACAACCAGGCTGTATCTATGATGTCGAGCTTGTTTTTAGCTGAATAAAAATTTAAATAACTCAGGGGTGACACTTTTAAGGGAAATGATGTAAATTGGAACAAAAAGAAGAAAGAGTTTTGAGGACTTCATCTTTCCAAAAGCATCTCTTCTGAAGCGGATGTTATCTTCACTAAACAGCATCGTGACAGCACATGATGACATTTATCACGTGTTCACCACCTTAGGCATTGTGCAAAGTGCTCCTCATGTATTATCTCATTTAACGCATGGGGAAACTTATGCACAGAGAGGTCAGGTAGCTCTCCCAGTGTCTCACAGCTAGTAAGTGATGGGTTCAGAACCACAACCTAGGCAGTCCAGCTCAGCGCTAGCTCACGTATCCCTTAGATTCTTTACCTCTCTGTCCTGTCCTTACTTTTTAAATAGGCATTGTATTATGTCCATACTCTTCTGTAAATACCTTGCAATTGGCAAATGAGGATTCGTGATCACTGTGTTAATTTTCTTCATTAAAGCTATCTATCGCTCTTCACATCTAGATTCAAAATACCAATTAAGTTTTATGCCAAAAGCCAGTTTCCCACAGCAGTTCTGATGGCATTCAGCCAGTGCCCCTACATGGGTTTTTAAGAGTCAGTCTTAAGATCTTTTTCCTATTAACGATCAAGAAGAATGACATCTCTGCCATAGAACTTCTTTCTACTCCCCTTGTTTATTGCAAGACAAAGAAACTAGGAAGAAGACAGGTGGCAAAGGTAAATGTCAAAGTAAAACGCATCATTCTTGCCTCTGAAGAGGCGTAACTATCATTAGTTTCATAGGCAGCACCCGGATGGACATCCCTCCTGGTTCCTGTTCTTCAAAGGAGAGCCCTCCTCAGAACCTCAGCCATGACATCACTTGGATTGCTACCGGCATTTCTGAAATGTGAACTCTCTAGGGATGAAGGCTTTCAGAAGTGTGTAGATCAATCCTGCCATCTTGAAAATGTACCCACTGGGCTATCTAGAAATACTGCTATTTCAGCAAATAGCTCATCTCACTGAAAAGATATAGGAGAAAAGAGCTCAAGATTTTTCAGGCTGGTGGTCACTCCTGATAGCATTATCACTATGCTATTAATTTCTCTTTTTTTCTAACATTTTTTATTGATTTATAATCATTTTACAATGTTGTGTCAAATTCCAGTGTTCAGCACAATTTTTCAGTCATTCATGGACATATACACACACATTGTCACATTTTTTTCTCTGTGAGCTACCATAACATTTTGTGTATATTTCCCTGTGCTATACAGTATAATCTTGTTTATCTATTCTACAATTTGGAAATCCCAGTCTATCCCTTCCCACCCTCCGCCCCCCTGGCAACCACAAGTCTGTATTTTCTGTCTATGAGTCTATTTCTATCCTGTATTTATGCTTTGTTTTTGTTTTTGTTTTTTAGATTCCACATATGAGTGACCTCATATGGTATTTTTCTTTCTCTTTCTGGCTTACTTCACTTAAAATGACATTCTCCAGGAGCATCCATGTTGCTGCAAATGGCATTATGTTGTCGGTTTTTATGGCTGAGTAGTATTCCATTGTATAAATATACCACATCTTCTTTATCCAGTCACCTGTTGATGGACATTTAGGCTGTTTCCATGTTTTGGCTATTGTAAATAGTGCTGCACTATGCTATTAATTTCTTCATTCAAGCAGCAAACATTTATTGAGCACATGCTATGTACCAGGCTTTGTTCCCTGGCTGGATGCAGCAGTGAACAAACGCTACCCTCCAGAATCTTTACTCTAGCATGTTATTAAATGATTTCTATGTTATAAGTACTTAATAATGGTAGATTTAAAACAACAAATGATACAAGATGACAATAATAAAAATATAATTGCTTTGTTGAATTTATCAGGCATGAGCAGTGTGCCAGGCACTATACATGTATTAATCCCTGCAAAAGAAAACCTTGTGTTGGCTTTAACATACAAAAGCCGAATAATTTTATGATTCAATCACGCAATTATTATTCCTACTTTAAAGACGAAGAAAAAGAGAAGTGTAAAGAAATCGACAGGTTTCCTCGACATTAAGCAGATACAAATGTTGGAGCTGAGATCGAACCCAGGGTCCCATGACTCCAAGGCTGTACTTTCCATCATCATGCTGTACTGAACTGGAAAGGCAGAACTTAAAATTAAATATGACCAGTTGAATAGGAGATTGGTTTAAAAGAAGATTGGCAGCTGTTGATATAATCACTCTGGATCTTAATGTAATATGCCTAGCTCCTCTTGGCTTAATTTTATTTTCACCATTATCTTTAAATGACAGTAACATTCAGCCCTTGTAATGATTTGCAGGTGCCAAGATAAGGCCTGAAGGAAGAGCTTCCTTTCACAGTTAACCTCAGTGAGTCATTTTTCCTTCTCCCTATGATCAGGTATTATTTTAAGTAACTAGCTTCCAGGGAATGCTGTGGGGATTGACATAAATGGCTGGTCATTTTTTTGCAAGATTTCATTAACTCACCAACTCTGACCTTCCCAGGGCATATGAGTAAGTTGAGTCTGTCTATGAAAGAATCCTTTTGACTTTTTTCTTTTCTTTTTTTTTTTTAACGTAGGCAGGGTATGACTGGTCCTTGCAAAGAGTTAAGGAGCCTCAGCTTCCTGCAGGAAATCTGTGACTGAGTCCAGGACCTAGAGCGGAAACATTAAGTGTATTGTGGGAGAAAAGGAAAGCAAAGTGCTAAAGTTATTACTGTGAACAGAGGATATTGGAGCATCCTGCAGAAAACTTCCTGTTTAGCCAGTAGACTAGAAAACAAGATGAAAAACACTCAGCTTCAATGACTATTGTATAAATAATATTTCTAAACTTTCATTACCTTGGGCAGGGCTTACTCATAGGAACTCATGGTTTCCCAAGGTGGAGAGTTAGTAATTTAAGCACACCCAGCCTCCCATCTTCCTTGTTTTGGCGGGCACATCAAATCCTTGTGTCATTTGTGTTGGCTATCCCCAGACCTGTATTGCATCCTAGGCTGGACTTTTCCCCTGGAAGGCACTTCCTTTAACTTGTATTAGACACTTTAACTATTTTGGTTCCAGCTATTCTGCCTCCTCCAGGGACAGGCTAATTCACAGGAACCAGTGATTCAGTAAAGAGCAAGAACCACTGATGGTTAAATGAAGTTAAGCAGCTATGTGTGCTTTTCATTCCCAAACGCTTTCAAACAGTAGAATAAGATCCAGTTCAAAGGTCAAAATTGAAGTTCTAATTTTTTTCTATTAAAAGTTAAAGCATTTAAGAAAATTTCCTTTATTTGGTCAGACATATCCCAAATGGCGTTACATTTTGTTTTGTGTTATATATTAAGTTACATGTTGTTGTATGTGATATGTTGTAACAGGAAGTTACTCTGAGTAAAGACCTTAGTTGTTTTTTAATATATCTGACTAGTTTACTTTGTATGAAATAAGGTAGAAAACGGTCAAAATGGAAAAGAAGGGAAAGCTAACATCTCTTAGTGTATGTTAGCAGTCTCCATTTCCTAGGGCATCTATATCATTGTTGTGCATGGCCTGTTTGTCTTCTCTCTAAGATGTCTCTCATCTTCCTCTTTTTCTTCCTCACCACTCTCCAGATGAGGTTGGCCTCATAATTATTCTTTTGGGGGACATCTTTTCTTCTCTGAAATTTTCTGATTAAAAAGTGCTTGCAACAAATAGGTAGTTAAGGGTAGAGACGCATCTGCCATATAAATCAATAAAGATGAAAAATGTATTTAATCAGGTGTATGTCTGACACCCTGTTCTCTGTCTATTCCTTCAAACACCATAGATGTGAACATAAGCCATCCTTTGGAGATAGTGCTTTGATGGTACCACTTTTATAAGATAATATTTAATTGTTTCCTAAGACCCTAAGGCCCTTCTACATAGAGCTTTATATATTTCTTCTAGCTCTTTAGAATGCTGTGATGATTTATAATAACAGTAACAATAACAGTAACATTCCCAGTTGTTGAGTTCTTACATATACCCTGCACAGTGTTAATACTTGGAATGTATGTGCTGTTATCTTGGCCAAGTTCAGTGCCAGCTGCATGTGGCTGACCATTCCATTGCTGGTCATTAATTTTGAAGATACCCTCATCACAATGACCTTCTTCTCCACCCTGCTTCCAGTGGCTATACCTTGGGCCATGCTGTCACTTAATATTGCTCCAACGTAGAAACTCAGAGTTCCCTCTCTCTGACTCTGACCACTTATCCTCTGACTCCTGCGGGAACACTGATTATACCTGACCTTTGGTCTCATTGTGACCGCTAGTCCTTTAAGTGACTGATTTCTCTCTCTGAGCATTCTTTTGTCTTCATTTCCCTCCCTCTCTAGATGAGATTCCACACTTCATTTCCCAATACCCTAGATACCTTTGCTCTGGTTGTCCTTGTGTTTTTGCTTGACCTCAGGTCTACAGGACTGAGTTGTTAGTGCATTTTATAGTTAGTCTGTGCAAGATTTCTGCTTTCTTTGATGTTATTTATATTTTAAAGTTATTTCCCCTATCTTTCTCCATCCCCAGTCCCATAGTCTTCTTAGCATAGGCACCTGCACTATTATATCTGGCTATAATCCTCCCAATCCAACTTCCATAGATTTACTTTAACTTAAGTATACCCAGCTACCTATTCAACAGGGCCATTGCTTTTGCTGGAATACTTGCTTCCAAATACCTGGAGAGGTCGTGTTACCTCTTCAGTGAGGCTTCTCTGTAGACCATATATAAAATTGTAACCTCTCTTCTCCAACATGCTTATGCTTTTTCCATCTAATTAGGACTGACTGACATCTAACATGAATTACCCTTATTTATCTTAACGATTGCTTGGCCTCTTTCTGATTGTCATAGCAGAGATTTTATCTAATTTTTTTTTATTACTCTGTTCTCAGTGCCAATCACAGTACTTGGCACATGATGCGTTCTCAGCAAATATTTGTTGAATGTGTGGATGAAGATTCCCCAGCAACTGGTATCATTGGACTTCCTATT
This sequence comes from Vicugna pacos, assembly GCF_048564905.1. Lineage (NCBI taxonomy): Eukaryota > Metazoa > Chordata > Mammalia > Artiodactyla > Camelidae > Vicugna > Vicugna pacos. The sequence goes on from NC_133002.1 coordinate 53,724,302, forward strand.
TTTGCCTGATGGGTGTAAGGTGGTATCTCATTGTTTTAATTTGCATCCTTCTGATGGCTAACTTTAGAGGGCAAGCATCTCTCTATATTCTTTTCTTTTCTTTTCTTTTCTTTTTTAATTGAAATACGGTCAGTTACAATGTGTCAGCTTCTGGTGTATAGCACAATGTCCCAGCCATGCATGTACTCCCCATAGGCTTCTTACCTGTTTGTGTTTTCTATTCCAGGACATACCTGTTCAGGTCTTTTGCCTATTCAATTCTCTATTCTTTTTTCATTGCTGATTTCTAAAAATTTCTGAACAAATATGCTATTAACTCTTAGTTTTAAACACCGCAAACATCTGTAAATTCTTTGTGAACGCTAATCTTCACTCAGCAAAAATCTTTCCCTCTAGTGCAGCTGTATCTGTGGTAAAAGGCAAGTCAGATTATGTAGTTGTCTTGATGAAAATCCTTTAATGACGCCTAAGTCCTTAAAATAAACATGAAACTTCTTAACAGAATATGTGAGATCATCCAAAGTCTACCCTTACCTAATTTCTTACGACTCTGGCTCGTGTTCTTTTGAGTTTTCGCTCTAGCATGATGGTATTATTTACCTTCTAAACCGAGACATGTTCGAGATAAAGTAGGGACACTGTTAATGATTACAACAAAGCAGTTGATATGAGCAGAGACTCTAGGTATCCTGGGACTTCTGGTCACCTTAGTTATAAGGAACTTCTTTTGGTTTCTTTGAAGTTGAGAAATATTTCTGGGCTTTGCCCCATGGATTTTTCTCTATCTTCATTTCTTCCCACGTGCTCAGCTTTCACTAGGATCATCTGCCCCCTCATTTTTCAGGTGGCAGAGCTACACCAATCTTCAGTAAAGCCTTCTCTGGACACAATTATATAGTCTTGAAAAGCTCTGTTTCTTCTTTCTTTCTTATATATATATATATGTTTTTAATTGAAGTGTAGTCATAAATTTTATTTTTATTTTTATTTTTTGGAGGTAGGTAATTAGGTTTATTTGATTATTATTATTATTATTTTATTTAACAAAGGTACCTTGGTCATGGGGATTGAACCCATGACCTCATGCATGCTAAGCACGCATTCTGCCACTAAGCTCTACCCTTCCCCTTCTTCTTTCTTAATACTCATTAAACTTTTATTACATTTCCTGCTTAGTGACTAACTTCACTGCCCAACTGTAAACTCCAGGGACATGTCTACCCTGTTCACAGCTACACCCCATGGGCCTAATAGAATTCGTAGCACAGAGTTGGTGCTGGATTCATGCTTGTTGAATGATGCAAGTTCATCTTCACAGCATCTCTGTGGGGTAGATATTACTATCCTCAATCTTTTTTTTTTAAGATAAGGAAACTGAAGCATATAGGGGTTTTACAAAATCATGTAACTGGTGAATGGTAGGGATAATATTAAAAGGGAATTTCAATTCCATGCTCTTAACTACTGTGAATCTTCCCTCTGTAAATGAATTCTCTTTGTTCATGGTCTTTTGTAAAACATACCTAAGGCAATCTTGTTGACTGCTGTTTGTGCTAATAATCTGAATAGTTTTGCTAAGAGAAAAATCAGTTTGAAAATATACTTCAAAACCTAAAAATATTTATACTTTTTGATCCAATAATTCTATTTTCAGAGATCTATCTTATAGGAATAAATTAATAGGTGAAGAAAAAGTTTATGCACAAAGTTATATGCTGCAAAATAATTTACAGAAGCAGAAATGTAAATAACCTGAAAGCTTAATAGGAATGGAATGAAGTATGACAGGTCCATGGATGAAATATATGTAACCATTAAAGTAATGTTTACAAAATATGTTTAATAATATGGGAACATAGTTATAATAATATGTTACATTAAAATTTGATAAAAATGTAATCCTAAGTATGCTTGAAATGTTAATGTATGTATATATATATAGCTACACCCATATATTTATACACAGACACATACCTACAAACATACATACATGTGTGCAGAGCTGTATATATAATTGCAGGGCTCCAAGCAAAATGAAAAATTGAAACCCCTTATATAAAATTTATTGAGAACTTCAAGATGGTGACAGCATAGAATTTAACCAAAAATTGGATGCCTCTGAGTGTGGAGCCTTGTGTGACTGTACAAGTTGTACATTCATAAAATCAAGCCCTGCATGCATATTTTGATAACAAAATAACTACAAGAAAGTATATTCAGTTATTTCTAGCAGTTACTTTTTGTGGTAGCACTATGGATGATTACTTTTGTCCTACGACTTTATTAAGTTATCTGAAATGTTCTCAGTGGTGTATATTGCTTTAATAGTCAGAAATAAAAATTATTTTAAAAAGCTACAGTTTTTCATAAATCCTACAAAGCTACCATATATACCCTGAAGCTTAACAGTGAAGTTCCTAGACATGAGTGTTCTTAGCTGATCAACAACCGAAATACTTCTTTTCAGAATTTTGTTTCTTTTTTTTTTTGTAATCCAAATATCTTTACTTTTTGAAAAATGTTTTTTGAAGTATAGTTGATTTACAATGTTGTGTTAGTTTCAGGTGTATAGTAGAGTGATTCAGTTTATGTAAAAAAAATATATATATTCTTTCAGGTTATTTTCCACAATAGGTTATTACAAGATATTGAATATAGTTTCTTGTGCTATTCAGGTCCTTGTTGTTTATACTTTATATATATATATATAAACATAAATATAAAAATACTATATATATATATATATAGTAGTGTGTATATGGTAATCCCAAACTTCTAATTTATTCCCCCCCACCTTCCGCTTTGGTAACCACGGTTTGTTTTCTATGTCTGTGAGTCTATATCTGGTTTGTAAATAGGTTCATTTGTATGAGTTTTGATTATTTCAACTATAGTTGCTTAAGAGTAACAAGATTAGCCCTTGGCAAACTTGACTAAAGTTGATAAAGGTTGTCTTTATCATCCTTTAGCCTTTCTTTCTCCCCCCATGCAGTTTCTCTCTACATGTCCTCCTTTAAGTATACCTCCTAACGACTTCCTATTGTCCCCCTTTATCCGAAGAGGAAAAGTAGTTACCTTTTGTTACAAGGTTACTGTGTGCAAAGAGTCACACTAAGTAAATTGCTGCATGTCCTTTACTGTTTTTAATAGTCGTATCAAGTAGACAGTGTTATTCCGGTTTTATAGAAGAGGATGTTGAATCATAGAGGTTACGTATCTGTGTCCATGGTCATAATACTAGTAAGAGAGCAGGGTTAGAACTCAGGTGGAGTAAGTAGTCTTCAGATATGGTCACCAGCAACTCCTCCCATCTCTGTGTGTGCTTGTATTCCTTAGATCAAGAGGTGGAATCTATTCACTACTTGAACTGGAAATGATGTTATGACTTGCTTTGACCAAAAGAATGAAATAGAAATGTTCTGAGACTTCAGAGTCTAGGCTAAGGGCTAATCTTATTACTTTTAACTGGCGGCTGCTGCTTCCTGGAACTTGGAACCCGGCCACCACACTGTAAGGAAGTCCACACTGCGGCACTGCAGGGTTGGAGACCATAAGTAGAGAGGTTGGGAATAAGTAGGTCTTACAAGCCCCACAGTCTAGTGTAGGAGATAGCTCTATGAACCAAAACCCACAAAGCTCTGTGATCTGTGCTTTAACAGAGACAAATAAGAAATGCTGTAGGAGCCAGAATAAAGAAGGAGTAACCGTGTGTGTGTGTGTGTGTGTGTATGTGTGTATGGTGAGGGGAGTGGAGAAGGTGTCTTTACAGAAGAGTTGGCAATACTTGTCCAGCGTCTGGAAGGATAGTTGGTTTTCCAAGAGAGAAAAGGATATTCTAGGCATTTGCAAAGGCACAGAGGTGTAACAGGACAAGAAGTGCTCAAGGAACAGTCAGTGAATAGTACTTTCTGTAATTTCTTTGATTCTTATACTTGTAAACCCTAAATACTTCACAAATGCTAAACTTTCTCACTGCAGTTTCCATGCTGCTGAGGGTGGAGGATGGATAGAGGAAGGGCTTCCTGCAATGATGGATGGGGGATTTGGTTTTTTTAAACGCTTTATTCCTCTTATCTGATTCTTTTATTATGATATTAGATAGTGTGTTAGTTTCCTAGGGTTGCTGTAACAAATAACCACAAACCTAGAGGCTGAAAAAAAAAAAAGGAAATGCATTCTCTCACAGTTCTAGAGGGCAGAAATCTGAAAACAAGGTGTTGGCAGGGCTACACTCTCTCTGAAGTCTCTAGGGGAGGACCTTCCTTGTCTCTTCCAGCTTCTGGTGGCTCCAGGTGTTCCTTGGCTTGTGATCACATGACTTCTCTCTCTGTCTTCATATGGTCTTACTCTGTGTCTCTGTCTTCTCACTTCTCATAAAGACATCGTCACTGGATTTAGGGTCCACCCTAATCCAGGATGATCTCATCTCATGATTCTTAGCTTAATTCCATTTGCAAAGACCCTTTTTCCCAAATATGGTCACCTTCACAAGTTCTCTGTAGAAATATGCTTTGGGAGAGTGGTCATCATTCAACCCCAACTATGAATAGTAAACCAAAATATCTCTCTGCCAATTATTCATATTTATGAATAAATTAAAAAAAAGCCTTCTTGTTTCATCGTTTGTAAACTTCAAAAAGTTAAAAATTCCAAAATATTTAATTCAAAATGCGACTTTGGTTGGGTCTCTCTCCTAACCAGTAATTCAGCAGACTCTTCTAGACAGGACTGTCTCATAGCATAATTGCTCCTGTGACTAGCTACGGTACATTGAGATCTCAAGAAATACACTGTGGTTATATGAAATGGCTGTTAGAAGGTGGTCTACATTATTATAAATACATGTTTTTCATTATATTTTACTGTCACCAAATGCTGGTGTGAAACCCACTGCCCTTCCTCATATGAGGAAAACCAAAACATACCCCAACATCTGAGATCTTTGTGTGGGTTATTTTGTGGATTCCAAAGACTACAAACTCAATTCAAAGAAATATGAATGGAAATTCCATGGGGTTTACGTTGGACTTTTATCCTTGCCTCTTTTGTCAGTAAGGAATGACTGCCTGGAACTTGAACTTTTTGCTAGGCTCCAGTTTTCTTTGCTTTGTAACCCGCGTTCCTATTCTTAATCAAAGCTTATGGTGTGAGGGGTACCCAGTCCGTAGAATGATGGAGTTTTACCTGCCCAGGTAACGTGCAGGAATTTGAGTGGGTTTAAGCTGCTTTCTCATTGGAGGCAAGAGAGCTTTGAGGCTTGTAAGAGGTCTTTCAGTCGTCTTCAGTTGCTAGCAGTGGGACCTGTAGTCATTCTACAAAAAGTAATTCCTTCAAAAAGTCTAGTAATTCTAGGTGTTTCCTTTAAAAAATCTGTCTATAGAGGCAGCAATCTGTTTTATTAAAATCTTATAGTTTATATTGAACACTTTCCAATTTCTTCATTACTATCATCACCATAATCTTCATCATCTTCATCTTCATCATTATCATCATCCATACCATCTGGAAAATTCCCTATTGAAGTAATGGTTGGTAATCATATTATCCTGGCCACCAAAACAAAACAAAAAGAAGTGCCTTCCAGAAAATCCAAATAGGATATTTGCCTGCTTGCTCTGTTTCTCTCTGTGTTGATTTCATTTACATATCCAAAACATCCAGTGACTGTAAGGCATATCCAATCATGATCCCAAACAATTGGTCTCAACAATGCAGACCCAGCCTGGTCCTTAATTTTGTGTCCTTCTGTTCCTCCTGTTATGATAATTTGCCATCACAGAGGCAGAACTTTGTTATCAGGACAGGATCTTTGTTATCTTATAAGAAGGTGAGAATCATCACCTCCATGCAAAGCTGACGTCAGAAAGCTTCAGCACACACTGGGAGGGCAAATTACCTTGCGCTGTTTCCCCTCGGCTTTCTAACTTTTTTGACATTTAATAATCAATTGTTCACTAGCTCAAAGGAAGCAGTCCCTGAGTATGAGCCTAGCAAAGACTTTCTTCTTAGAAATTCTCCCTAATTCAGGATGTAGTAGCTAAAATGCAGAAGCCGAGTCTCTGGGCATATTACCTAACTAGTTGGCACGCAAAGATTTGTCAAATGAGAGAGAGGCAGGCTCTGACCAGTCAGTGCGTGAAGAAGCTGTGTAAATCCTGCTTTAAGTTCCACAGACTCAGAAACATGGTTTTCCACCTGACAACTGTTCACAGCAGTTTGGCTGCTCCAACTTCCGTACCCCACTTCCATCATTCAAAATCTGTGAGATTTACGTCAAGCCCTTATGGAAGACTCTTTTGACAGTTGTGAAATTTGTGGAGGTAAGGAAATGTCGAAGCTAGGTGGCGCTGGCTGCCACAGGCTGCACCAGGACACGTCAACATGTCAGAACATGTCCTGTGTCCAAGGGGCGCAGCTGTGAAACCTTTCTAAGGAGTCTGGTATGAGATGCGGGGAGCCTGATTTGAAATAAAAGAGAAACACAGAAATTCCACTGTACTGCTCTCCCACTATGCAGCATTACTCTCTCCTTAACATGCTCCATTCCTTCTGATTTAAAAAAGAAAACACTGTCTGTATTTATCTGTTTTCTAAATAGACTCCTCCTGATTATTTGCATTTCTAATATTCTGTTTGGCCTTTTTGGCTTTGCCATCAGCACTGACTAGGAGCTCCACTGGAAAACCAGAAGTTCCAAAATAGCAATCGGAAGAGAACTTGGTTTCAGTCCCTTTTCCATTAATGCCTATTTTCCACCAGCCACATAACCTGTGCATTTGGAATATTTTCCCAATAGCACTGGCTTTCATAAGCTGTAGCGCCTGTCAGGAAATAAAACTGCTTCGGTGGAGAGACCAGAATTATAGCTGAGAACACAGGAATGTCAAACCAGCTTTCAAAGTCCTATAGAATGGAAGAGAGTGAAAAATGGGCTGTGTCAAGGAGGCAAGTTTAAACAGTAGAATTTTTATGAATTTTTCGTCACATTGCCTGGCCACATCATCTTCTACAGAGTCACTTGGCTTAGGCACAAGGGATATTAATCTTACAAATCTGATAAAATTTTCTGCTTTGTGAATTCTTCCAGAAAGAATTTTACAGATAGAAATAGCAAAATCATATTTAGATGTACATTTAATAAGTTCCATTCATTCACAATAATGCAGCTATACTACAACGGAAAAGTCATCAAGAATATGCTTTTTGTTAATATTTCCAACCATCCTGAAAGATACAGAGTGTAGTGTACATACATTTGTAATCGTGAGGGGTTTATTGCACAAGAAAAAGCTGAGCATACTGTTGATTTTTTTTTCTTTTTCTTTCCCTTTCTTTCTTTTTTATTTTTTATTTTTGGACATAGTGGCTAGTAAAATGCTGATCCTAATTAATCTCCAAGTGGAAACAGGCTTACAGGCTGGCAGAGAGGTCATAAACTTTATTTATTTTTTTCATTGGTCTCAGAGCTGCTGGAATCTTTGTTCCAACACAAGTAGCTTTGGCTCAGGTTAGTATTTCAACTTCTGTGCAGGACCTTGCCCCCTACTTATGCTCTCCCCTCCTTAAAAGGAGCTCATTGAAGAGAATTTCCTTTCCTGAGAAAGTACACCATTCTCCTTTACCCTTCTTACATCACTTCCCCTCCCCCACCTAACCAGTGCACTGGGATGGAGGGCTTCCCAGAAGAAGAGAGGAGTTGATAATTTCAACTTTACTCCTGCAACAGAAATGGACTTCAGCCTTATCTAGATAGAAACAGCCACAATAAACAGAGGAGAAAAGAGGCTCAAACTGGGTGACAACTAACTCATTCATCTTGTTTATCACTATTTCGGGCATCTGGTGCAGAATGTTGCCTATGGTAAGTGCTTCTTATTTAAGCTACTTCTCTGTATCCACTTCACATTCCAAAGATATGAGGATCTTTGTCACCTTGGACTGAGTAGGTGATGGTTTATCAATAGTGAATCACTGGTACTGAGCACCAGCTACATGTAGAACTGTATTAGAAATGATGGGGATGGCTAATAATGATATAATGATATAATCTATGCTCCCTAAGAAGTCACCTATAAGTGGGTAACCACGTATTTGGAAGGAGATGTTATAGCTCATTGCCTATCAACCATCCATCCGACCCTGAGTCTAGCTGGGTTTCCATCCCTAATCTACTTAAGCTAGCCAAATGCCACACAAGAGACCACAAAGCCAATTTGTATTCTCGGATAACTGTGTGCAACACCCATTGGCTTTCTGTTGGCAGGATTTGGCCCATAGAGCTCATCAGTTGGTTGCCAGTGCTCAAGGGAAGTTAGGGATTAAATAAACTCATTTCTGTGTTCCCAGAGTAGTGTCCACAAGCTCACGAGGACACAGTCACAATGGCACGCTTGGCAATTATGCTACCTTTTGAATTAGTTTTAATGACTCCTTTAAAATGCATCTGATATTAAAGCAAGTTCTCTGATTGTGTTTCAAGGGCTTTTTTCCCTCCCCATTCCAATGTCACAAGTTTTGTTCTATGACAAAGGTCACATTTATGTTAGCTTTCTTTTGGATTTCCTTTTTTTTGATATCATATAATAGTCTTTTATTGCCTCCTTTTCAGTGTAAATGCACTCATGGCCAAATTATGGAGTGACCAGAGTTTCTCTGCATCAGTAGTATTGACATTTTGGGCTGGATCATTCTTTTTTGTGGGGGGTCGTCCTATGCATTGTAAGATGTTTAGCAGCATCCCTGGCCTTTGCCACTAGATGCCGGTAGAACACCCCCTCCCTGCAAAAATGTGTCTTTGTTGCCGAATATCTGGAGGTATCTGAGCAGGACATGCTCCCTCTTGAGAGCTACTGACTTGTACCAACATGATTTTTCTGTTTAGACCCATAACACCATTTCTCAGTAGCCACAAGTTGACTAACGGATTTTTTTGGCTGTATTTTACCAAAAATGGATGTGAGGAAGAGGCTAGTAGGGAGAGGGCAAAGCAATTATAGATCCTCACAAATTATTCCTTGATCAAGAAAACGCCTTGGGCTGCCCACCACCTGCCCCATCACTCTGCCCCGACACTCGTACGCTGTTGTTTTTAACAGTTCTAGGCAGACGTTGCAAATGGAGGCCAGCTGCAGAACTTCTGGAGAGTTCTCTGGGTGGAGGGTTAACTGAGCTCGTATGTTCACTGCAGATTCGTGTGGGTGATGAAAATTTTAGGGGCATCCTCCTGACTAGAATTCCATTCTGCTGCCTCTGCTTTCTCCTGAGGTTCCTGGTTATTCCACTAACAGGCAAACAGAGACAATCATAAATGGATTTTTCCTCATTATTTGTTGATGTGTGTAGGGAGTGGTACTGATGGTAAGAAAGCAACATTAGAGATTGAAGAGAGGAAGACCAAGGCAGGTGGTAATGGTGAGCTGTTGTAAGTGTAGTTGGCAAAGCAGGAATAGAGCCCTATTAACTGCCCTCTGAACTGTTTAAGATCTTCTTCAGAAATAAACATTCAAGAGTTTCATAGGTGATGTCTAAGGATTTTTCTTTGCCTACCCAAAAGGTGATCCTGGTCTCTTTTTAGAGGTACCAGAATATGTCTCTCTCTCTGTTTAAAAGTAAAGCTTTAGGCAAGTGTATGGAGGTCAGGTTGTTGTTGTTTACTTGCTATTGTGGTTGTTGTTTGCAGGCTTTTCAGACCAAAGTGAATGGAAATGACTTTGAAAGACCGGGTAGGGGGATTGGGTGGCTGTGTGTCTTGTGCTGGTCTACCTCCTCCTAGTCCATCACCGCAAGCCTGGAATACTGAAGGCTGTGGGGATGGATACGGGGAGAAAACTCAAGGAGAAAGGGTGGAGGTTGGAACAGCCAGCAGCACCTGTTGGACCAGCTGTCAGTTGATATTATCTCATATATTGCTCACAAGAAACCTGACTTTATGTCCTATTTATAGGTGAGAGATTGAGGAGAGAGAAGTTAAATATGTTGACGGTGAGAAAACTGAGATGTGGCAGAGATGACAGTCAGATCTTCTGTTGTGGAACCTGGAGACCCATCCTTTCCCTGTTACACCCTGGTGACCCTGGACAAGACGTAGTGTCTGTCATATCAGCCTCCTGTGATGAGGGGACTGTTGCAGGTAGGCATCCTCTTTGATGAGATATGAAATGTCAAGCCAATGGGTTGTAATTACATACTGTGGAACGGCCAAGAAATTTGTCCATTTTGATTACAATCTGGCTACAAAGCATAATATTTGACTGTCAAAGATTAATTAAAGTATGTGTCTGTTGTTGGCTAGTTAAACACAATGCTTAGCCAAGGAAAGGCTAATGAAAGTACGGCGTGGTTACATGAACGCTTTCCAGATATGTTATTTTCTATTTAGAGAGACTGAAATTGTATTCGTGGTTCCAGAATCTCATTTCACAAATATTTCTGAACCTCATAGTGGCTCTAGAATGTGTGAAAGGAGACTTTGAAGTGAACTGGAGCAATGAATTACTTAAGAACTAAAACAGAGATATTTTTCTCGTCGTGTTTCTTATTTATAGATTGAAGTTACCTTCATTGAAGCTCCATTCTTGAAACTGTGGGTCAGCCTCGCTGTGGCGTGGACTAACATGGTTGTTTATAAAGCCCCATCTTCCCCATGGGTGCTTTGGACACCTCTCCTCTGGTCATGATCACCCGTGGTCCAGAGGGAACCACGCCTGATCCTTCTAGTGATACTGGTCCCCTGTCAGCAGTGCGTTCCTGACGGCCTTGGTGAAAGGTGCCTGTTCTCTGGGTCTCCACGGAACTTACTCCTCTCGTGGGTCTTTTGGATTCACATTGTTTATCCATTCCAGCATGTCCATGCCCCTCAGCTTCTTTATTCCTCTACCACCTTCCCAGGTAACTCAAGTGTTTCTACGTTGCTGCAAGTTGATCCTTACTGTCTTCCCAGGCTTCTAAGAGCCATGCCAACATCAAGTTTGTCCAGTTCCCTGGATTCTTTGCCAGCATGTTCAATAACATTAAGTAAAATACTCCTAATTGAATGAAGTCTTGCTTATCCAGCCTGACATTCCGGCCCCCTTAATCAAGCACTCTAAGTATATAGTTCTTTAGGTATGTAGTCTCTTTCCATCCTTATAAGACCCAGCACATCCCCAGCCAGATTATGTTGAGATTTAACCCTAGTTATTAGCCTGGAAACCAGGAGCGGGGCTTGGGCAGCTCCTGAGGGGGATAATATATTAGTTTCCCATGACGGCTGTAACAAATTGCTATCTATTTGGTGACTAAAACAATGCAGGTTTATTATGTGACTTTTATAAAAGCCAGACATCCTAAAATCAAGATGTCAGCAGAAGAGAAGTCATTTCTTTACCTTTTCCAGCATCTAGAGACTACTTGCATTCATTGGCTCACAGCACCTTCCTCCGTCTTCAAGGCCTGCAGCATCTTTAAATCCCTCTCTGTCTCTGTCTCTCTCTGTCTCATTCTTTCTTTTGCTTCTCCTTTCATTGTCACACCTCCTTCACTAACGCTGACCCTCATGCCTCCCTTTTATAAGAACCCTTGTGAGTACGTTGAGCCTACCCAGATAATCCAGGATAACCTTCAGATCTCAAGAGTCAAATTTAATCACATTTGAAAAGTCCCTCTTGCTATGTAAAGTAGTATATTCACAGATTCCAGAGATTAGGATAGAGATATCTTCAGAGGGTTATTATTTTGTCTACCACAGGCACCTGCTGTTTTATGGGAGAGGGACAATTGCAGTGCAAAGTATAAGCTCTTCTTAAAAGAATGACCTGTTGCCTTGTACCAGGGACTACCCATGCCCCTCCTACCAACCAGGATGCTGGCCTCTTTTCCTGCTGGGAGGTGGGTTAGCCAGTCCAAATCCTCATCTCATTCCCTGTTTCCTTGGATCACTCTTGGCACCATTTTTGTTATTCCAGGTCCTCTGGAAAGTAGATGCCAAGACAGGATTAAACTTGCAGGCAAACATCTGGAAACATCCAGGGAAATGCCATGGAAGGGAAAATAAGGAGGAGGATGGCAGGAGTTGGGAGAAACTTTAGCCCAGGAAGCAAGTCTGACCCCGAATGGGGAGCAGAATTCCTAGAGGGTCCTGCAGCCTGAGGGAAGTTCAGTCATGCCATTGGGGGAGTTCCCAAGCCAAAGAGGACTCCCTGTCTCCAAAGAATGGGTTTGTCTGAGTATCTCTCCCATTCAGTCACTGGTCAGGAGCAGCAGCCTCTGGGAGGTAGAGCCTTGGCAGCAACATGGTGTTGGACTCCAGAGCTCACCACATGGGACCCTTGTTCAGTTATCTTCCCTGTATCTGAAGATCTGTGATGAGCATTCTCATGCCAACTCAGATACCATTTTGACTTTCAAGCATTAGGAGATTAGGAGATATACTTTAGACAATAAACATGTGTCTATCACATTACCACATGGGACTCAAGCATGTAGAGTAAGTCCAGTATGAGAGATATGACCTTCTTGAAAATTAAAGGGAAGGAAGAAACACATTTAGAACAAGGAGAAAAGTTACTGGCATTTGTCATGGACCTTGAGGAGCAATGAATAGTCTATTGGAATGATACTGGCTGAGAGGAGAGAGCATTTCTCATGGTGCAAACCTATGAGCACAATGTCAGAGGAAGGATGATGTGAGCTGTGCCTGGGAACAGTGAATGGCCCCGTGTACCTGAGGCTGTAGGAAAATAATGATTGGGCAAGTGGCTAGAGTCATAGCATGGAGAGCAAGGATGATTAGCATGCGTGGGAGTTAGCCAAGCTATAGGGAGGGAAAAGCGTTCTGAGAGAGAAAATAGCGAGAGGAGAAGAAGAGGCACTTTTGAATAAAGATGAGGCTTAAGGAGAGGAGTGAAAATGGGCCATGTTAATAGAGGATATCTTAGAAATCTGTAGGCTATAGCAAAGAGGAAAGAAAGAGGGAGCTGTAATTACCCAAGATGAGATGTCAGGATAATGAAGTACCCCTTTCCTGTGTTCCCAGAGTATTAGCATTTATCATGGACCAACCAACAATTACAATCGGTGTGTGATAAATACTATCTCCTCTGGCAGTTTGTGAGTACATTGAAAACTCATTCATCTTTGTATCCGCAGGACATGGTTCAAAAACAGGACCATATAAATATTCAATAAGAAACTATTGAATAAAAGAATGAAGGCTGGGTATCAGGAAATGAAAATCAATATCAACTGAGTACATGGTGAGGAGTAAGCACTGTCACACACTTTTGCCTGCATCATTTTACCAGTTTCCCAACAATCCTATGAAGTAGGTATTATTCCTACTTCAAGAAATGAAGAGATTGAGGCTTTGAGGGGTTATGTAACTTGCTCAATTTGCCGTCACTAGTAAATGGCAGAAACAGAGCAGGATGCTGGAGTAGGGTGGGGGATGTGAGCAGGAGTTTCCTCCATTGAAGAGGGCTTTGATGTGGTTTTTGGAAAAAGCCTGGTTTGGGTCAACACTAACAAATTAAAGGAGTTTGTGAATAAAAAGTTACAATTTAGTGGTAAGACAATGAACTTCCAGATAATGCAGTGAAAATGAGACTATGGGGTAGTGAGTGGAGCTAGTATGGTCCAGTAATTGAATAGGGATGAGAGAATGGAAAGTTACAGCTGCAAGAGTGGATATGAAAACCCTGGATTTAGGAAACATTTCTTTGACGTGACTTCCAGTTTGTTAAGAAGTTATAGCACAAAATACAAAATAATAGAAAACCAAGTTGTGCTATGTATTAATTATCTATTGCTGTGTAACAAATCACCCCAAAACAAGAACATATATTTTCTCACAGTATCCGTGGAATCTGGGAATGACTTAGGTGGGTCCTCCGGCTCATGCATTCACACAAGTCTTCAATGACTGGGCTGCACTCTTCTCAAGGCTTCCCTGGAGCAGGATCTGTTTCCAAGCTCACCACAAGCCTGTCAGCAGAATTCAGCTCCCAGGAGGCTGTATAATAAGGGCCTCAGTTCCTTGCCACTTAACCTTTCCATAAGGCTCACTCAATGTTAGCCAGCTTTATCAAAATGAGCAAGTGAGAAAGAGCCGGAGAATGCCAGCAAAATGGAAGTCATGGTTTTTTTGTAATTCAATTTCAGTAGTAATATCGCATCACTTTTATTATTTAGAATCAAGTCACTAGGACCAGCCCACCCATAATGTGGGGGTGGGAGTTATGCAAGAGAATGAATACCAGGAGGCAGGAATCACTGGTGGCTATTTTAGAAGCAGCCTACTACAAAGTGATTTGCTCGAATGAGATGCTCTCTTCCAAAGAAAGAATGAGAAGTAAACTTGTTGGTGCAGAGCTTAGCATGGGATGAAAGAGGTTATGAATTACTTGGATATATAAGGAAATCAAGAGGTTTTTCAGACTCAGCTTTATCTTTCTGACCTTCTGCAATGGGATTTCTGGAAAGAAGTTATCTAAAACCTTTCCTGAGCCTTTCTTAATTGATTAACCACTCAGTGTATCATCCTCATTTGAACAATTTGATCACAGGTTTGAACTCTTACAGTTTTCCAGTGACAGCTCCACTTTTCCCAAATCATATCACATGATTAAAAAACAAAGACATTTCTGGTATTTCTGGAGCCTCTGTTAAGCTTTGAAACACATTCAATGGCTGGACAACTTTTCTTTCATGGTCCTCAGTGGTCAAAGAAGAGCAGTGACCGAGATATGGTCCTATATGCAATGATGATCTGTTGCAAGTATTCAATAAAGAAGGATCCATTCTTGTTGATGGGAAAAAATACCATTCTTATCCTCTAAAACCCAGGACCTTGTTACTGTGGATCTGAAGGGAATGTTAAAGATCTTCCACATCTCTGTTGGAGACAAAGTTCAGTCAAGGCTCTACCTTCTCACAAGGGTGCCAAGACAGTGAAATGGTGAAAGAACAGTCTCTTCAACAAGTGCTGGGACAACTGGATATCCACATGGAAAAGAATGAAGTTGCATTCCTCTCTCATACCATATACAAAAATTAACTCAAACAGATCAAAACCTAAATATAAGAGCTAATACTACATGACTCTTAGAAGCAAAGAGTGTAAATCTTTGTGACCTTGGATTAGGTCATGCTTTCTTAGACATGATACTAAAAGCCTAAGCAACGCAAGAAAAAATAGATAAATTTGACTTCATCAAAATTAAAAACTTTTGTTCTACAAAGGATACCACCCGTGAAACAGCAGCCCACAGATGGGAAGAAAATATTTGCAAATCATATATTAGATAAGGGACTTGCATGAAAATATATAAAGAACTCTTAAAACAACTCAATAAAAAAAAACCCTAATTTAAATAAAGACAAAGGATTTGAATAGATAATAAGATGTAGGGAAGGTTAATAAACACATGAAAAAATCCTGAACATCATTAATCTTTAGGGAAATGCAAATCAGAACCACAATAAAGTAACAGTTCACACTTACTAGGGTAACTATAGTGAAAAAGACAGACAACAAAAAGTGCTGGTGAATATGTGGAAAAAATTGGATGTTTATACCTTGATTGTGGAAGCCTAAAATGGTTTAGCTGTTTTGGTAAATAGTTTGTCACTTCTTCAAAAAGTTAAACATGGAGTTAACATATGATCTGGCAGTTCCTCTCCCTTGTGTTTCACCAGGAGAATGGAAAATATATCTACACAAAAACTATACACAAATAGTCATGCCAGCATTGTTCACAATTGCCAAAATGTGAAAACAACCCAGATATCTGTCAACTGATAAATGGATAAACAAAATGTTGTATAATGTATATAAATGCTGGAATATTATTTAGCTATAAAAAGAATGAAGCACAGATGTATGCTACACCAAGGAACCTTGAAAACATTACACCAAGTAGCAGGAACCGACACAAAACACTGCCAATTCTCTTTACATGAAATGTCCAGGATAGGCAATTTCACATAGAGAAAAGGAGATTTGTGGTGCCTGGGGCTGAAAGGAGGGAGGAATGGGGAGTGACTATTAATGGCTCTGAGGTTTCTTTTTGGGGTGAGGAAAATGTTCTGCAAATTAGATGGTGGTGACCAACACACAACTTTGTGAATGTACTAAAAACCATTGAATTATGCACATTAAAAGAGTGAACTCTATGATAAGTGAATTATATTTCAAAAAAGCCATTATGGAAAAGAGTCTCCCCTTGTTTCACCTCTTCTGAGTCTTGAAATTTAGTAAAACAAGCAATAATCTGGATTATGTTGTAGGCTGGTGAACCAGCTTTGCCCAATTTAAACTTTCAGCCATTGGCCTTCCACTACATGTTTCTTAGTTAAATTATGATATATCCTATTGAATATATCAACTCTACCACAAGAGCCTGTCGCAACAACCTAACTGCCATTTAAAGAACTATAGAATAAATATAAAGGCCAGGGGAAAATATCCATTCTTTGTCATTCAGTGTTTTGAGTTTTACTTAACATTTTTTCCCAAAGATGAATAGTAATCTAACAAATGTAATTTGATGAGATGCTAACGCCTGTCACATAAAATCTCCTAAGAGAAAGCTCAAGTCCTAACATCCCATCCCCTGAATTCTCAATTCTGTTTTTAAAAGTAGAAATAATTATTTCTTCGGCATAGGTGTTTAATGTATTTTAAAACAATATATTTCTAAGCACAAGATATATAATGACAAAAATTAAAAATGCTTAAAAGAGGATATTACTGCACATGACTGCTTATTTTTTGATTTGGCGATTTTCTGCTAAATTCATAGCAGCTGGAGAGTAGCAAGTAACAGAATAAGACAGATTTATGAAGCCCACACATGACAATATTTTTGTGTAAAATTAGTCAAAATCATTATACTTGTAGATGAAGAAATGGATTCCAACAAGTTTGCATTTTTTAAAGAGCAATCATATTTAGTCTTAGTGAACTGGAAGATCTGAGCAATGTATTGGATTTGTTGATCACCAGCATTGTAACTCACAATAAAATCTGAGGGAGTGCGCCAAGCATTGGCTCTCGGAAGATTGGGATAATAATACATTGATTTTCAATAAGTAGAATTCAACCCATATTGCAGTCTATCTTCATATCTAAGGAACTGAGGGGAAAACAAGCCAGTAGAAGAATTTTCCACGGAAACTTCTTGGTTTTGCTCTTATGTATGCTTAAATGTTTCTGATAACAAGGGATAAGACAGGCATAGATGTGCCTCATTTTCAGCAAATCTAATATCTACTATTTCAGTTTTAAAATATAAGAGAAATGGCTGATTCCAGGCCTGGGACAGGGTAGGTGGGTGTAACATAAGCCTGAAACATAAAGTAAGGAAGCTCTATAGATGTGGTGGCCTGTCACAAGGACGCAAGGTTCATCTTGAAGAGGCTACTACTAGCCAAATCTAGGACAATTTGAACATTAAAATAATTAATTTATATAATTATTAAACAATAATGAATACATTAGATAAACAATAATGAATTACAAACCACTGGGAAAAAATGCAAACTTATGGGTTCATACCAAAAATAAATAGGTAAATGAATAGGAGAGAAACGAGAGCCCTTGCTAATAGTTGAATGCTGAGGGCCAACTGATGACTGTGGTGAAGCACTGGACTTGGAAAATTATCCTTTTGCAACAACCACTGTAGCAAGATGCAATTCATATCATCCTTGAAGTCATCTTTGCAAATCAGGCAAGAGTGATCAATAGAGTCTAAATATAGGAAGAAATTTTGATGAAGAACAGGATATTTGTATGGATTTAAAGTGTCTTTCCACAGAGTACTTCTCTATTGTAAAGGAGACAGTTTAGTAATTGTGCAGTGAAGAATCAGATCTTACCTGACGGCACCTTGACTGGTGGTCAATGTTGCCATTATCCAGGAAGAACAGATAGACATTGTGTGCCTCCAGGGGTGACACTCCCAGAAGGACATCACATTTACCTATGCAGTATTCCAGCCGAGAATGTGTAAACCCAATACAATCATAAGGAAATATCAGACAAATTCTCAAGGGGAAACTTTCTATTGAAAAAAAAGAGGGGCTGCATTTTCCCCAAATGTCAATATCATGAAAGATAAAGAAAGGCTGTAGAAATGTTTCATATTAAAAGAGGTCAGAGATGTGACAAGTAAACGCAGTACCTGACCCTGGACTGGATCCTGTACTGAAATAGGGATGGGGCAATGCTGCTTATGACTTTGTTATGTCAAGTGACAAAATTGGAATACAAGTTGTAGATTAGATAAAAAAATTGCTGATATTAAATTTGTCACAGTTGACAACTGTGCTTTGGTTATGTAGCATAATATACTCATTCTTAAGAAACACGCATTGAATTTTTTATGAGTCAAGACCATGGTACATTTTTTAAAAATTGAAGTATAGTTGATTTACAATGTTGTGTTATTTTCTGGCATATAGCATAGTTATTCAGTTACACACACACACACACACACACACACATACATATTCCTTTTCCTATTCTTTTTCAATGTAGGCTATTATAAAATATTGACTATAGTTCCCTGTGCTATACAGTAGGAGCTTGTCATTTATCAATTTTATATATAGTAGTTAGTATCTGCAAATCCCGAACTACCATTTTATCCTTCCCCACCCCCTTCTCCACTGGTAACCATAAGTTCATTTTCTGTCTGTGAGTCTGTTTCTATTTTGTGAATAAGTTCATTTGTGTCATTTTTTTAAAAGATTCCACGTATAAGTGATATCATACAGTATTTTGCTTTCTCTTTCTGGCTTACTTCACTTAGTATGATAGTCTTTAGCTCCATCCATGTTGCTGCAAATGGCATCATTTCATTCTTTTTTATGGCTGAGTAGTATTCCATTGTATCTATACACAACATCTTCTTTATCCAGTCAACTGTTGATGGACATTTAGGTTGCTTCTATGTCTTGGCTATTGTAAATTGTACAGCTATGAACATGGGGTGCATAAATCTTTTTGAAATAGAGTTTCCTCCAGATACATGCCCAGGAGTGAGATTGCTGGATCTTATGGTAAGTCTATTTTCAGTTTCTTAAGAAACTCCACACTATTTTCCATGATGGTTGTACCAAACTACATTCCCACCAACAGTGTAGGTGGGTTCCCTTTTCTCCACACTGTCTCCAGCATTTATCATTTATGGATTTATAATTATGGCCATTCTGACTGGTGTGAAGTGATACCTCATTGTAGTTTTGATTTGCATTTCTCTGATAAGTAGCATTATTGAGTATTTTTTCATGTAGGGCCATGATAACATTTAATTTTCCATCAAACAATTTAGAAAAAAGTAGATATAGCTAGATACCTATATATTTAGGTAAAAAATACCAATGATAGAACAAGTGGGGTAAAATGTTAAAATTAGGTGAATCTGAATAAAGGGTATATGAATATTTTTCATATTATGTTTATTTCTGTAATTTATATGTGAATTTGAAGTTATTTCTAAATAAACATTTAAAATACATCATTTAACTGGGAAATTTTTATTTCTCTTGGCAAGGGATTGCTTGCTTGTGAAGAATGCAGCAAATGAACCCCTTGACTTCAAATGTGATGACATTGCAAGTTAAAATTTGGATGCTAGTTTGGGATCATGTTGAGAAGGAAAGGCAAAAGGCAAATTTTTATTTCTGTTTAAGGGCTATTTGGTTATAAAACAAGCAAACCCACGTTAACCAAAAGGAAATTTTTTACAGAGAACCGAGAGAATTTCATGAAACCCAAGTGTGGGAAATACCACTGGTCTCATGGGAACTATTGAAGATGGCAGGCATCTCTCTCCCTTCCCCCCACCCCTGTCTCTGTCTCTCTCTGTCTCTATTTCTTACCTAGTCATTCTGACTAGAACTGATTACAGTTATTAGGTAAAAGAGGGAAGCTACTACTTCAGCAAAGGCTATAGAGGCATTTCCAAATACCCTCGTAGGGTATAGGCTATTCAGGCACACAGAATATTTTTTTTATGTTGAAATTAAAGAAGAATCAGTGACCATTGCTCTTTAATTATTAATGTAATTAATTTATAACTAACAATTTAGTTCTTAGTTTTATCAATAATTTATCTTAAGGGTCAGATAAAAAATTTCAGTTTGAGCATGAAATGCTTAGATTTGCCTTTTATAAAGATCACAGTGACACAGCATGGGGCGTGCATTTTAGAGAAACAGGAGTCAATGTGGGATATAGTTTTAATGCTGTCTTTGTAGTTCAAGCAAAATGTGGTGGCTCCAGTTGCTACGAAGAGCAGTGGAGGTGGGAAGAAGGAGATGGATAAGCAACATTTATAAAGGGTACAATCGCAAGTCTTAGTGTTGGATTGAATGTGAATGAGGGAGAGGATGTTTTCAAGGATGTCTTCCAGGTTTCCAGTAGGAGTGACTGGTAGAGTCATTTATGGAGACTGAAAACATTAGAGGAAGAGTACTTTGAGGAAGGAAAGGTCATAAACTCAAAATGGGTCTTTTTAAATTTGAGAAACCCAAAAGACACATATGGAACTCTTGGGTGGCTAGACATACGGGTTTGGAACCAGGTGCACTGAAGAGAGCTGATGTAGAGACATAATCTTGCTAAAGGTAATAAGTGTACAGTATTTGAAGCTGTGGAAATTTATGCAGTCCCTTCACAAGGAGGGAAAGTGGTAGATGAGAGGAGGCATTTGGGCCATTTAAGGAGTAAAAGGACAGGGAGGATCTCCAGGAAGAGACCAAGAAGAAATAGCTTGAGGTGTAAGTAGGAAATCAGGAGAGTCCAGTGTCATCAAATAAACTAATGCAACCTGTTGTATCCATTTCCTACAAGTTGCACCTTTCAGTTTGCACCAGATTGCACTAGCAGGCTTCAAAAAGGAGCTAGTGGTCAACAGTGTCATACAGTGATGATAGTCAGACTGGGTAAGTATCATTCTTATTTCCCTTTTGCAATGGGATACCTGTTAAGGCACACAGAGCTTAAATGACTTACTCAAGATCATGGCAGTATTAGCTGGAGTTTGGACTCATGTCTCTCTGACTCTAAAGCCTGTGCTTTTAAGCTTTACCTCATTCATTTGGTCAACAAATAGTTACTTTGTACCTACTCGGGATAACAGATACTGGAGATCATGTGACCAAACCTACATGTACTGGGGCCCATAGTCACTGCATTGCACTTTGGTGCGAAATGAAGGGTGCCATTTGTAGGGAATGTGTACAACGGGCTGCATTAGTTTTCTGTTGCCTCACAACAAATTACTACAACTTCACAGTGTGAAATAACACCCACCTCTCATCTCACAGTTCTGTATGTCAGAATGTTGGGTGCAACTGACTGGGTTCTATGCTCAGAGTCTCATAAGATGGAACTCAAGGCTGGACTCTTCTCTGGGGACTCTGGGGAAGAATCCACTTTCAGGCTCCCTCAGCTTACTGACAGAGTCCACTTCCTTGCTGCTGGAGAACTGAGGTCCCCAGTTCCTTGGTGGCCATCAGCTGGGAGCCCCTTTTCAGTTCCTAGAGGTTTCTTGCATCCCTTTGCCACGGGCTTTCTCGCAGACCCCCTCGTAGCATCACAGCTTACCTCTTCAAGGCTGGTGGAGGGGTCTCTCATGTAGAATCCCCCTCAAGCTTGGAGTCTCTTTGACTTCTTTTCTGCTGTCAGCAAGAGAAACCTGTCTGCTTTTCAGTGGCTTGTGTGATTAGTCTAGACGCACCTGGAAAATCTCCCTCTGGACGCGTAACCTAGCATCATCATAGTATCTCATTGTGCCCACGGGTCCCCCCTACACTCAAAGGAGAGGGGACCATACAGCAGTGAGAGTTGGTTAGGATTCTGTCCACTACACAGGCATCCAGCCCTTGTTGCTTCCTTCTGTCTGAGATCTCTAATCGTCCCTTAAAAAATTCTCATCATTTGTGAGGGAAGAGTGCAAGCGAGTGAACAGTCCATTGACTCAACAGTAACAGTATTGGCATTTCCAGAAAAGAGCCTGGTCTTTTTCTCTCAGAACCACCTTCCAAAGTGGAAAAATATAAGGCGATTCTGCAGCGAAAGGGCTGGGCTTCCCTTGCCTGAGGCACCACAGCTGGGAAGCTCACTGCCTTTCTGGGAAGAGGGACTACTCTGGTCTGCATGGAAGGCCACCCAGGAGGGAGCACATACATGTGGAATCTGAGGAAAGGCTGCAGTGCCCTGAACACAGCATCAGATTCTACCACAGCTGCTTTGTTGCCTCTCCCAGAGAGATCAAGACAGACCGCTGTCCTGAGCGCGAGAGTCCAGGATGCTAGTGATTAAGGGGGAAATAATGCTTGAGGGATGAGCAACACCAGAGACTTCACTGCCCAGCTTCCTGGCGACTTTCAGCTCGCTGCCTTTTGAGTTGTAGGAAGATGTCCATTCTTTGGAGAAAGCAAAGGGAGAGGCAGGAATCTGGGCAATGCAATTAAGAGGGTTGCCAGCTTCTAAGAATCTGGGGCCTGGGCTCTTGGCTCTTAGAGTTGCAAAGCCTTCAAAAGGCCAGCGAATCGTCAGTGAAAATGAATGGAAAGCCTCTGACAGGCATGCTGTGAGCTGCAAAATTACAAACAGACCTGGCATGCTTAGTCGGGAGCCCAACAGACTCTGAGCATCGCTTACTGTTATAAGTCATGGGACAGCATGTGCTTGCTTCACTGGAGCTGGCTTTGGCATTAAAAAAAAAATCATCATCTGCCTTCCCCCACCGCCGTTGGCTCATTCACATCCCCAGGGAGGGACTTTGTTGTTGTGTCTGTGTTCTGCGCCTCTTTTGTAGTACAGAGGAATCACGCAGCAGAATCAGTGGCTGTCTGGAAGGACTGAAGAATGATGAGGGCAGAAATCTTAACATGCAGAGCGTTTGGATCAAAGGGCTCAGGGACAGACAGGCAGGCCTGATAGGTTCAAAGCTTTATTCTGCCACCTAAGTTATGTTGCTTTTTCTTTGTGATTCCCGGTCAGCTTCCCTGAGACCACCCAGTTTCTTAGCTGCAAAATGTCTATAAGCTATGGAAAGAAACCAACATAGATTACATGCTCAGTATATTATAGGATGAGATCTGAAATGTAGGTAGTATCTCATCCATCATTCAGAGGACCTGTTGGCTGCTGACTCAAAAGCTGTCCCTCCCACCTTCTTCATGTCTGGCAGATTATGTTGCCCTCTAGAGATATTGAAAAGGTAAATATTCTTGTTTTCCTAGCCTTGCTTACAACCCAGACACGGTCATGTCACTTACTCCTGAACTGGACCTGCTATAGTGACCTTAAAAGTTTAAAAGGAGACATCACTGTTTGCAGAAGAAGAAAACATGGGAAGAGGGGGATGAACAAAAGTCCATGACATTGGGGAGCTGCCAAATTAATCCTGGAACTCCCTTCTGTATTTGGATTACCTGAGTTATGCTGAGGAAACAAGCAAGTCCTAAATCTTAGTCGCCTACAACAGCAAAGATTTACTTTTTGCTCATATTGTGTGCACAGTGTAGATTGGATAGGGGATTTGCTCCATGTCTCCTGACTCTGGAAGCCAGGCATATGGGACGATTGCATCCGAAACATTATAGATCATTGTGTCAGACGAGCAAAAAGATCTCTAGAGAATCTGTAATAATTTTCTAAACTATCATCTTGTTTCCAGTTTATTCCTCATCCTCACCGAGGGACTGACTTTTACAAAATTGCACTTTTCACTTTTATTAGACATTTGCTGCTGTAGTAATGCTGTGTAACAAATATCCCCAAACCTCAGTGACGTACAGTGACCCATGTGTTTCTCACTCACAGGTCTGTGGGTCCGTAGTGGTTTTGCTAGGATTGCTGATGCTTAACTTCACACCTGTATTGAACTCAGGTCTATTCCATGTAGCTCCTCCTTTCAGGATCAGCTGCTACCTGCTACATGTTCTTCTCATGGCTATGCAAAGATATGCAAGCAAGCCAATCCACGCATAATGTGGGTTCACATTAGTTAATATTTCATTGGTCAAGTCCCATGGCCAAACAAAGTAAGAGTGGCAGGCATGAAGATGCTGCCTTCCCTACTGGGCAGCACCACAAAGCCATGAGGGAGGAATGTGGACACAATTTTATTTCAAGGAGAAAGTAAGAATTGGCAACAGAACTCCAGCTTACCAATCACATGCCAGTGAACTGATCACAGCCTTCCATAGTTCTACTTCTCCCACAAAATAAAGCCTATAGTCCTAAACTGGGCATTTGAAACTCTCTACATTCTTACCTTTTCCTTCTTTGCTATTCTTTTCTCCCCTGCCTCTTTATTCAAGTCAAACTGGTAAATTTTGACCTTGATCATCCATGATCTAGTTGTGGTCGTATCTCTGTGTCCTATTGATTGCATTCATCCACTGAAATAAGTCATACCCTTCTTCCATACCCCAAAATAAAGCCCAGGATACTCTTTCATGGATCCAGTCTTCTGAGTCTGCACTCCAGCATCTATTTGAACTGTTTATTTAGGGATTAGCAACTGTAATCTTGGATGGATTGGCCCTCTTTTTTTTTTTTTTTTATCCCATGTAGAAACCATAGCTTTGAAGCATACGGAATAACTTGAGCACTTGGAATAGAAATTCTTGGCTTTACTTTAGGGCAGTACCCACAGGCATGCAAGCCAGTAATCATTTTCATTTCCTTGAGATAGGAACTTCGACTGGTAACAGGATCCCCCTTTTCATTAGCCACGGATATTGGGGGACCCAGGTAGTTGAAATAAAGCAAAGTGCAATAATGCTCATATAATCTTTGGAGATTTAATTGATTGTGGGATATTTGGTTGAATGCATAACTCTCTAAAAATGAAATAGATGAATAAGATTAATGCAAGAAAGAGAAAAAAACTTTTTCCACTGCAATATTTTATATAGTAGTTACCACCCAACACTTGGTCAAAAAAATGGTGGGGGGGGCATTTGGAAAATGTTAGGCTACTTCTGCTACCTTTATCCTTGAATGTCTTTACTTGGAAAGGTCCTCTTCATATTCTACTGTGAGCTGTCAGTGTACAGTAACATTTAGCTCCACATTTTAGCTTTGGGAAATTGCCTCTGTGTCTAGCATCAATTGGCCAGTGTTCAGGTACTTAAAACTACATAGATTAGAAGTGGCCACCAATGGCAAGAGGACAGTTTAACACAAAGGGAATTCAAGTTCTCCAAGAGTGGCTGTCTTTGATGAAGAAGAAAATGCCCTTAAATGTTTCAGTATTGCTTAACCCTGAAACAGTTTGTATTAGGCTTTTCCAGAGGAACAGAGCCAGTAGGATCAATTAATCAATAGATAGGTATATAGAGCGATTTATCTTAAAGCAGTGGCTCACAGTAAGTCGGGGCTGGCAAGTTCGAAATCCGTAGGTCAGCAAGCTGGAGACCCAGGGAATGGTTGATATTGCAGTCTCTTTTGTCTGAAGGCTGTCTGGAGGCGAACTCCTTCCCCTTCCAGAACCTCAGTCTTTTCTCTTAAGTCCTCTAACTGACTGGACGAGGTCCATCCACATAATGGAGGGTAAACTGCTTTACTCAAAGTCAGCTGACTTAAAAGTCAACTCCATCTGAAAAGCACCTTCACAGCAACCTCTAGGCTCGTGTTTGGCCAAGCAACTGAGTGCCATAGCCTGGCCGAGTAGACACTCAACATTGCTCCTGGGCTTTAATCTGAGATTCCTGACATTTGAGCAGAAAGTTCAGAATTAGGCACCCAGCACTGGCTGAAGCCACTTGCTTCCAAGGAAAGAGGGTGTACGTTTAGCTAGAATTACCTCACGCTAGCGTGTAACAGATCTCTGTACTCCAACTCTAAATGCCTACTTACAAAAGTCCTTCTTTTCCCCCAAGATATTCAGGATAGCTATTTGCCTTATCCTCCTTGACCTCTTCCAGACTCTACTTTAAGAATACCTTCACTGGCTCTTCACCCATTCTGATCATCTCTTCATCATTCCCAATTATCACGTTTACCTAATTTAATTCTACATTTCTTACACACAGGGTCTGTATCTTTTACCTTTTCATACAGCCCATGAAATGAAGAAGGTGCTTGTTAGTGAGAATTAAGTCACTACGCCTGTTAAAGATATGTCTCAGTTTGCACAATTAGTGTTCTGAAAAGTTGCCCATTTATTTAAGGGGCTTTGAGGAGGGGACACTTAGTACTAAGTAAGATTTGAGAACAGGGAATTTCTAAGGTTAATTCAAGTTAGGTGGTAAAATTAAAAATCAGATAACATTATCTAGATAAAGTTATTACAAAATTATCTTAGGTAAAATTAAGGTTCGTTTATTAAACTGTAATTTAAAGAAGGGACTATTTTATTTCCAATGAATAATGAGCAATAGCTTCATTCTAGTGGCATACACATGAAAGTAGGACTGATGCTCTGAAGGGTAATCATCACTGTGCAAGGATTGTTACGGAATTAGGTTCTTTCGCCAGACACACAGCAAACCAAGCTCTAAGACACTGAGGTCTGTGGCAAAGAGAGGGTTTATTTACAAGGCAGTTAAGCGAGGAGATGAAAAAAACAAATCTCAGATCCGCCTAGCCAAAGGCAAGGGGCTCAGGGAATTTTTGGAAAATTTATGGGATAAGGAATAAAGTGGCGGGGCAGCCTGAGGCGTGGGGAACCTGGGGAAAGGTGATTGGAAAAAAAGTGCGGGCATCATCATTTGGCACAGATGTAACTGAACTACAGGCCTCTGCACCTTCGAAAGGTCACGGCGCGGTGCTGCGCATGCCCAGTTGAAGGGTCGGCGGTCTGATCCGGTCTCAACCGGTTCGCCGCAGCTGACTCCAAGTCTCTCCACAAGGACTCAGGCAGACCTACAAGCGGCAACTGCGTGCTGCCTGGAGGACGTGCGAGTGTGGAAACGACCTCGATTAGCGAAGGCAGGTGAAATGGATTTAACTCAGGGTTTCATGATAGGAACAGAAGTGTTTCATGTATTTTAAACTTTCTCTCTTTTCCGAGTTATTCATATATTTGTACCTTCTCCTTTTCCCAAGATCTTTAATGTTTTATCACTTTGCATGAGTTTAATCCGAAAACCCAAGTGTGTATAATATTTTATATAGTTTCTTTAAACCAACTTAGCTATGAGTCTGAACCTCTTTTTGTCCCTTGCCTGGGAAACAAGTGTATTTCAGTAATTATTGGGGTGCTTTCCTTGTCTTTATTCTCTTCTCCCCTTTCCTCCTTCCCCACCCACCTTCAGTGGCGCTGCACAAGGACTCCAAGGTCATGTATAGCGTACAGGTGAAACGGGGAAATGAAGGGGACACCTTCTTCCCATCATCACTTGATACTGGTTATCCCGCAGATACTTTTTGTCTCAGCCTTTATGGTCCGCCTTTATGGTCCTTCCAGAGCTTGTCCTCTGCGATCTCTGTGCCACTCTGCGGCACTGGTGTCTTTGCCAAGGTTGGGAGATGCTTTGTCTCGGGGCTAAAGTTTCTAAGACACAAATACCCAGTCCTCCTGAGGTCCTGCTTTCTGACCAGCAGTGGCCAAGCCCAGCCGCTGGGTGGACTGAGAACAGCGAACCTTCGCTCAACTGGGGTGAAGTTCTCTTCTCTCTGCTTCCCTCACACAGCCTTCTGTCTCCTCCCACCTGCTGAGGAACACCTAGCAGAATCTCTTCAAGGATTCCAAGGCTCTACAAAAGTGAGAACCAGGTAGGAACTGTCTGCTAATAAGAAAGTTTGAAAAGGGCCAAGCTCTCTGCTGGCTTGGAAGAAAGAATGTGTCGGGGGAACTCATCACACGTTAGCAGTCTTGTGGCACACGATACAGGCTCTGGTGCCTTCTGGTTATTTCTGCTCTATTTGTTTTCCCTTCTCCACCAGACATCCCCTCAGGTCTGTGAAAACTCCCGACTCCCATGTCCTGGCCCTTTCAGGGTGCTGTCACAAAATACTGCAGACTAGGTAAGCTCATAACCAGCAATTTGCATATGCAAATGAGACTATAGCATACATGCTCATATAATCTTGTTTTTTTACTCAGAATCTTTTCAAGTCAGCATTTATGCATGATAGATATTATTTATGCATAACTTCATATACAAAATGTCTGAAAAGGATACACAGGAAATAAAATTTGTGATTCACCCTAGAGGGTGAAACTGGGAGTCTGAGAGCTGGAGGGGAAAATTACTTTTCACCATATACCTCTATGTATACTGTTCGAATTTTTAGCTTAAATATGTATTGTCTGTATACCAGAAACAATGTACTGTATTTATACAAAGGCATGCAAGTCAAACCAAGTCCCTTCCTCATCTCTGACACTAGCTGTGTCTTTTCAAATCAGCATTTATACACCTGTTTCGTTTCCTAAATAACCTCCTTTTTCAAACATGAGTGATTTGGCAAAGTGAGTATCTATCCCATAACTGACATTTTTCAAATAAAGGATGGCTTTCAAATATAGGTTTACTTACACTTGTTATGAATGGAAATGTCTACACGTCCTGAGAGGAACACCAGGGCTCATGTCAGTGGGGTTGACAATGGTAGATTGTGCTACTGGGAAGAAAAGGGTAGAAAAACTTTGCTATTGAAACGTCTCTATGGAAAAAGCCTGCCACTCCCTGTAAAAATTTATTCTACTAAAGAAAAAAATTGACAAGATGTGTTCACCAATTTTATAAATGGAGCAGGCAAAATAGAAAGTTGAGTCGTTGGTAAATTATTGACTTATGAACTTTGGGGGAAAGATTCATGTTAAAAATGGTTTAGCATGAAATAAAGGTTGAAAGCTACTCTGGACTTGATTCCGTGGTAATTTTGACCCAGAAGGACCTAGTGATGTTATTGTAATAGAACTTCGAAAGAAAAATCAAGTTCCTAGCAATAATGAAAGAGAAATCTGTCAATATGTATAAAATATGTAAAATCATGCTTGTATACATTTAAGCTTCTGGTGTTCAGATAGCAGTTCTAGTTTCAATGTGCTACATTTATTGGTTCCAAAGGTCATTTCTTAAAAACTATTTTTCAATTTTTAATTTTTAAAAAAATATAAGCTTCTTTTGATCTCTTTACTGTGGTAAAATATACATAACAAAATTTATCATTTTAATATTTTTAAGTATACAATTTAGTGACATGAAGCACATTCACATTATTGGGTAATCATCACGACTATCCATGTTGAAGACTTTTCCTCATCCCAAATAGAAACTCTGTATCCATTAAACAGGAACTTCCCATTTCCTCCTCTCCCAGCCTCTGGTAACTTCTATTTTTTTATCTCTGTGAATTTGCCTATTCTAGATACTTCATATAAGTGTAATCCTACAATATTTGTCCTTTTATATCTGCTTTATTTCACTTAGCATAATATCTTCAAGGTTCACCCCTATTGTAGCATGTATTAGAATTTCATTCCTTTTGGTAGTTGAGTAATATTCCATTGTATGGAGATGACATTTTAAAAAATTGTTCATCTGGTGATACTTGTGTTGTTTCCATCATTGATGTACAAGTATCTGTTTGAATCTCTCATTTCAATTCCTGTGGGTCTGTGACTATACCTGGAAGTGAAATTGCTGGATCATATGCTAATTCTGTTTAACTTTTTGAGACACTTCCTATTTACCACAGTGGTTGCATTTTTACATTCCAACTAGCAGTGCAGGAGGGCTCCAGTGTCTCCGCAGCCTCATATGCAGTTACTATTTCCACCCCTCCCCCACCTTTTGATAATAGCCATCCTAGTGCGTGTGAAGTGGTACCTCACCTTTGATATGCGTTTCCCAAATGACTAACGATGTTGAGCATCTTTTCTGGTGCTTATTGGCCATTGGTATATTTTCTTCTATTTAAGACGTTTGTTGTTATTGTTCCTATGAGATTGTCCAGAGTTTACTTTTTTTTCATATCAACTGCTTCTGTTGGCCATGCATCCGGACAGGAAATACACGTCTGATCATCTAGGTTGTTAGAGAGTGTGGGGGTCTTGAAAAACATTCACTGTCTGCTCCTTCATTCTCCCAAGTGGTACTCTGCACTGTGTTACAGTTGCCTTCCAACTATCTGGCAGCTTTCTCTGGTGTACAGGGCATTCTGAAAGTCCTAGGCAACTAACCCCCACCCCAGCAACTCTCATGCGATGACTCACGGGAGTTAGTGTGTAACAAACTAGCCGAGGTGGGATAACTGCAACGCACAAATTCTACACTGGATCCCAGAGTTCCCCAGCAGGAATTAGGGTATTTGCTTTCAGTGGTAACTGGCTAAATGATAACTTTATCTCTTTTTCTTCCCTGTCTCACCTTCCCATTTTCTTGGTATTTCCAATCATCTCCTTCCAAATGACTTGCATTTAAATCCTTGTCTCATGATCTGCTTCTGGGGAATGCTAGCTAAGACAGAAGCACAGGCTGTGTGTGGAGCGCAGACACGTTGGCAGTATGGAACTGGGGAAAGCGGGGGGATTGTAGAGCCTTCCTTCAGTTATTGTCCTTCCCCAGCATCTTCTCCTGTGGGCTCCTAAAGTAACTCCTTTCCTTGGTGGGGTAAAATGGGAGACATGTTATCAGTGTGACTACCAGCAGACAGTTAAGCAGTAGTGACAACTGTCCCTGAAATATTAAAGTCCTTTGTTCTTGTTTTCTATGGAAAAACTGCTTTTGGCATATTAATTTTAGTTTCTGCACATTTTTTCAATACAATATTCCATGGTTGGATCAGAGAGTAGCTTACTATCAAAGAGTGGACACATGGTCTTAAAATAAGATGCTCTTCCAAAATTTTGAGCCATGAGGTAAATATGACTTCATGGCTAAGAATTTCACAGGCAATTTGTCATTTACTCCTTGTTACTATTATGATTTCCATATTACAGATGAGAAAATTGAGACTTAGAATTACTATCTGAAATAATATCTGAAACCACAAATCTTAGCTATTTTTTATTATATTAAAATTTTGATTCTATAATTTAAATATTTCAATCAATGAATGAGACAGAGACAGAAGGGTCATTTCTCAGACTTATGTTTGAAACAAAAGTGGAAGAAATAACTAATATGCTAGTTAAAAGACTCAGGTTTCAAATATCTCGACATTTTTAATTTAGGCAAAAAAAATTACAGCACAAGTATAGGATGTGGGAGCCCTGGCTAGACAGTAGTTGACCACAAATTTTATATGAGCCAGCAGTGTGATGTGGTTACCCTAATGCAATGTCCAGCATCATTCTAAGAAGGCATCTGACCAGAAGATGGGTGTACTCCTCCTTGGTCAGATCAAATGTGTTCATTGGAAGGACCAAAATTTAATGAGAGATCTTGCTGAAGTACGAAGCTACCAGGGGACTTTCAGAATGGTAAAATGTTCTGGAAGCCCTGCTTTGTGAGGAACACTTGAGGGCACTAGTGTTTATTCATCTGTGTCTGGGAGATACACTGTAATCATCAACTTTGGAAACAGACAGACCTAATGTGAAACTCAGCTCCTCTACCTTGTGGCTTTATGACCTTGGACAAAATACTCTCTTACCTCTGTTTCCTTTTCTTTAAAGATGCAGCACTAATATGCTCTTATATATCCTATAATGTCCAAGTAAAAAATTACATGCAAAGTTCTTGGCATATACCAGATGTGTAGTAAATTCTTTCAAATATTCTTGAATTGAAATACTCTTTCAAATGTTTGGAGGTTTGTTAAGCAAACGATTAGTTCCTTCCTGTCCCAAGACAAAATTAGGACCAATAGGTAGTCATAGGGGAGAAAATGTCACTTCAATATTAGGAATACCCTAACTAATAGTTAAATTGCCTTACAAAATGCAGATACCTCAAAAATCTGGCCTCTGCCTGTAACTCCAGGCTTGTATAGCCAGCTGCCTACATGGCAGGCATTTCAAATACAACATGGTCAAAGCAGAATTCTTGAATTACATACATTGCCTGCAAACCTGGTCAACCTTCAGCTTTCCGCATATCAGCAAATTGTACCAGCTGCTGAGCTGTTGAAATCAAATGTCTTAGAGTTGTATGTGATTCTTCTTTCTCTTACTCCCCTCCCCCACCCCAAGCCACACAGTCAATCTAGCTAGTCTTGTTAACCCTGACCTCCAAATCCATCCACTTCTATCTCCAGGATTAGGTCACAATCCAAGCTATCAGAATCTATTTTTTTTTCCTGATTTACCACAATAGCCTTTTAATTGGTTTCCCTGCTTCTACTCCTGTTCTTTGAATTCCACTCTCTAAATATCAGTACTAAAGTCCCCTGTTAAAAATTGTTTAATTTAAAAACTTAAATACCAGCTTCCCATTGCACTTGGAAGAGAACCCACAATCCTCATTCCAGCCTACAAAACCCGACGTTGAATGGCCTCTGCCTACCGTGCTGGCTTTGTCTTCTTTGTCTACCACATTCATTTCCTGTTACATTGTTTACTTCCCCTCTTCTTTTTCTGGCTAAGCTGATTCTCCCCTTAGACCCTTCATCTCAGCTATTCTCTCTGCTTAGAATACTCCTCTCTGGACCCCAGTGTTACCTCTTACAAGAAGCCATCCTTGATTGCCCAGTCTTTAGGAGCTATGTGGTCACACTCTATTCTGTTTCAATGCTTTGAATTGCTTTTATCACTATCATGATTTTCCTGTTCGCAACTTTATTCCCAGCTCCTATGGAAAAGCTTAAAAATATGTATTTAATACACAGATACATGAACAACAGAACAGCGGACCCACAAAACAGTGGGTTCCGTGTTAATGAAAATATACAAGCATGCTCTCTTTGGTGAGCACAGATTAACGGATATTATGGAAAAGATCCCTGCCCTGAGTCAGAGGTCCAACTAGATGACCATTGGGGTTTCTTCTAATGCACAGATTCTGTGATTTTATTGACAATTTCCATCCTCAACAGCTCAAAATTTAAGTGTGAAGAAATCAGTAATTTGCTTTGTATTTGTATATTTTTAAAAAGGAATTTAAAAAGGGAGGAAGAATGGAAGGAGAGAAGAAAAGTACCTCCAGGATAAGTGTAAACTTGAAAATAGATGCACTAACACAAAACCAGTTAATGAGTGGATTTTTACGCATTTATTTAGTTCCTAAATATCACATAGGCTCATAGCGCTAAAAGTTGTAGATATTCATCCACGTTAAGTGTCTGTCTACCATTATAGTTTTCTTAACTGTGTCTGTCTCAGATGTTGGAATTTGTGCTTTTCTATAAAAATCAAAAAGCAGAGATTCATTCTCTTGCATGGACTTCATCTGTTCCTTGTTTCAACTGTATAAATATTACTTGCATGTCATGGGTTTCTGACCCCTACCAATGGAGACCAAATCGATTACCCATGAGCTGCTCAATTTGCAATCATTTAAAATTCCAGACTCTCTCTGGCACAGAGGAAGAACAATGTAAACTTGTCCTAGTGCTCTGTCTTGGTTTATTTCTTTCCTTTCATTTTTCCTTTTATTTCCCCTTCTCATGCCTACCAGTTTGCTCCTTTTTCTTTCCACATGCTCCATGGGTCCCTTAGGGAAATTGAAATCATCATTCACTAGCCATCTCATTTTTGGTTACCAAATGAAAATGTCAGATCCTTCCAAGAACCCTTCATAGTCACAAGGTCAGTAAACCTGAGTCTGCTGAATGCAGGTGTCCCAATCCCAAAGGAGGGAGAGAGGGGGCCAAGGCAGTTACTGTCATACGAGCTGCATGTGGTTTATCTACCGAGTGGCAACATCTCTCACTCTCACTGCCCCAGCGCAGCTCCGAGGGCAACCTGATCTGTCTTTAATCTAGTCTGACCACAGAGCAAATGTTTTAAATAAAATCTCTGCATGAGTGAGTCACTACTCTTCTGGCTTTTATATGACATACCGAGGAGTGATGGTTTACTTTGCCTGAGTAACAAAATTAATATAAGAGAAACATTTTTGTTATGTGGTATCTTAAAAAAATACAAAAAGAAGAAAGAGGAGACATATGGGTCTGAGCAGTGAAATCTGGATGAAAAAGTTCCACTTGACACAAGGGAAATAATGAAGAAAATGTAGTAAATTTTCTTGGCAGCGAAGGGTAAAAAAACGCAACAGGAAGAAGTAGGAAAAAAAACACTTTCACTAAACAGCTGCAGTGCCTCTAATAATGTTACTTATGAAAGGTCATAATCTCTGATAAATGCCATTTATATTATTTTTGAAAGAGATGCTTCATATTCAAAAGCCTCTCAGTTTCTAGGGTGCTTGTGTTTTTGGTAGAGTCTGTTACAGTAGAGGAACGTGTCAAGGTTTTTTTGTGTCTCTCCTTAGGAAGATGGTTTAGAGATAAATGCAGTTGGTGTGGTTGCCCTCCTCTGGCTTGGAGAAAGTTTCTGTGCTATTTCGTCTGACCCGAAGTGTCCAACTTCTGTAGTATCAGCTTGAATTTCATGCATTCTGAAGCCCGAACCCAGTGTTCTACATCCAATGAGAGGGGTATGACTTGAAGACGTGAGAGGGTGTTCCGGGTGCCTAAGTGATCACTTAGGAGTGAACACTTTGCAGTATATGGGATGGTTTGTGTTGCTATTTAATATTTCCATGAACTGATGATTCTGATTCCAAAATGAAAGGGACTGTCTTTTGGCCCAAATCTTGCCTTCATCCAAGGAAGACACAACCAGTAAATAAATAAAGACGCTCTTCTTGCCCAGCTTGGCAAGTCGTGTAAGGAAAGAAAAGCCCGGGATGAAATGGCAGATTCAGAGAAGGTCAAAGACGCTAAGAAGCTTGACGTGTAAGAGCGGGCAGGGTCAGAGTGTGCCCCGTCTCTGCAGCCATTCATTGGCTCTAGTTCTGCCAGTTATGATCAGTGTCACTGTGAGCAAGTTACTCCGCTCTTGGAGATTCATGTCCCACATCTCCGGGACTAATCCTACCTGCCTTCTTGCATACAGTAGGAATAATTGAGATCGTGTCTGGAAAGCACTAGTACATTCCTGGCATCTAATCAGTGTTCAAATAATGATTCAATAAGTGTTGTTTTTATTAGAAAATACTTGCTGAGAGCATCTTTCAAGGACCCTTTCTCATTCTTCTGCCTGGTGTGATATCTACAAGCAGCTTTTCCTTCTGCAACTCAGGGACCAGGAGGGGTGGATGCTCTTTAAGTTGCTTTTCTCTTATGCTTTATTCCTAAAGGAGATGCAATTTTTACTCAACAAACATGGTGGGAAAAAAATCATTTTTACAAAATTTGGTGAAATTTTACTCTCAGAGTCTAACTCAGTGGCTTAGCAAGAAATTGAATCTCCATCGAAATTGGGGTTTCCTTGGCGTTTGAATGATCCAGACCATACACATCATAGAGGGGCTGACCCTGGCACGGGCCCTTGGTGAGTTGGGAGCAGCTCTGCAGGTACGTCAGCTTGGGCATCCACATCTTTGCCAAGACCTGAACCTCTGGTGTTTTGAGTCTCATCTCCCAAGGTTGATCCATCTTGCCCACTGAGGTCTGACTGTTTTCCAGGAAGCTGAGAGGAAGCAGGTGTAGGAATCCTACTGTTCATATGCCTCTAGAGTCTTTGCCTCATACCTGATTTGGGGAACCACACTTCCTCCTCTTTCTACTCCTATATCTCATCTTCTCAAACATTTCCCTCTCTTCTGTCACCCCGTGTGAGGATTGCCTGCTAGGATCTACTCAAAGAATTCAGGATTTTGAAAACGTAAGCCAGAAGATGAAGTCATCTTCAGACAACTTCAGAGTTTATCCCGCATCACAAACTCTTACAGACAAGGGAACACTGAAGTTTGACGATTTTTCTTGTGGGGAGAAAGACAGAGTAAACAAAGCACATGTGTTTATCACAATAAATTAACTAGCCCTATACTCGTTTTGAGGATGATCAAAAGGGGCGTTTGGAAAGTGTTGTTTTCAATTTGCTTTTCACAGATTTGAAATGGGAAGACACATTCTTTACTTCAGATGAGGAGCAGGTGGTTGAAGAAGAAAACTCAGCCTTGAATTTTTTTTTCTGTGAAATAAACTTTTAATTTTAGAATACGTTTGGATTTTCAGAAAAATTGTGGGGATAGTCCAGAGGGTTCCCACATACCCCACACCCAGTTTCCCCTAGTATTAACAGCTTACATTAGTATGATACATTTACTACAACTAACGAACCAGTGTTAGTATATGATTATTAACTAAAGCCCACGTATTAATCAGATTTATCTCATTTTAGCCTATTGTCTTTTTAAAGACCCCATCCAGGACACCACATAACATTTAGTTGTCTTCTCTTCTTGGGTTCATCTTGGCTGTGATAGTTTAATAGGTTTTTTTCTTGTTTTCGATGACTTTGACAGTTTTGAGGAATACTGGTCAGATGTATTGTAGATCCACTGTTTTGCATTTTTTTCTGATATTTTTCTACGTTACACCAGAGTTATAGGTTTTTAGAGGAAGAGCACAGAGGTAAAGGGTTATTCTTACCACATCTTGTTGAAGGTATATGCTATCAACATGGCTTGTTCCAGTTTTTGCTGACCTTGATCAGGTTAGGTGGTCACCTCGCTGAGATGGTGTTTGTCAGGTCTCTGTAACCTAAAGTTACTCTTTCTGTTTCCCATTCCTTCCATCCTGTGCTCTTTGGAAGGAAGTCAGTGTGTGCATCTCACACTTACGAGGTGGGGAGTTATGCTCTATTGATGTCTTTGAGGGGGAGATGTCTAGAGAGAACATTTGAAATTCTTCTACATGGGAGATTTGTGTGTTACCTCCAATTTATCTGTTTATTTATTTAAAATGTGATTATATACTTATTTTTAAAATTTATTTATTTTGTTCGGGGGGTGGTAATTAGGTGTGTGTATGTATGTATGTATGTATTTTTGAATGGAAGTACTGGGGATTGAACCCAGGACATTGTGCATGCTAGACATGCGCTCTACCACTAAGCTATAACTTCCTTCCTCCATTTATCACTAATTTATTTAATGACTTATTTACACTGGTATGGGCTCTTGGTTATTTATTTTACATATAGAGTTATAATCCAATATTATGTTATTTATTTTGCTCAAATTAGTCCAGTTTTTACATTTAGCAGAACTCCCTATGCTTTTTTTCACTCAGTGCCCACCTACCCCATCTCCTCCTTTTATGAACAGTGACATGTAAGAATACCTTTAAGATGGAGTAATTCTGATTTCTTTAAGCACACTTAATGCCAGGTGATTTGTAGGACTGGAGAAAGGCAAATGGAACAGTGGTCACCAAGTTTAGAATACACGCAGGAACTTTTGCATTTGAAGTAGTGAACTCAGCATGACCCTCTGAAAAAGTTCATGTTAAGTTTTACATTTGGCAGGTGACCACTTCCTGTTTTTACATGGAGGGGAAAAAAAACCAAACCAAACCTCTACTAAGGTCTGAAATGTCAAATGGTTCAAAAAGCAAAATTTGGTTAATAGACTTTTAAGGGATTAGATACAGATGGAGTTGATTTCCTTCAAAATATGCACAAATTGTGAAATAAAGGTATAAGAGAGGACTCTAGACACAGCCCATTCTAGGCTATTCTTCCTCTCTACCTCACGAAACTTTTGAAAAATAGTTTGAGATATTTGGGCATTATCAAAGTCATACTGGGAGTATCTTCTAGTAAGTTCTTATATTGTCCTCTGAAACTTAAATTTAATACCCACAACATTAAAACTGGTCAGTAAAATTGTGGTCCTGGGTCATCATTCTTTAGCTTGAAGAACAGGTTGGTTAAGGCAGATAATCACCTGGTCCTTCATGTGTGATTAATGCATATTGAGTTCTGTGTCCAGATTCTTCTGGCTTCTGATTCTGTCCAAGATGGTATAATGAAAACTCATCTCCCTCACTGATTACAATGGAAAATATTTGGGTGGAGTACAAAAATCAACCCCTTGAAGACACTTAGAAATAAACAAAAACAGGGGGGTTCGGGAATAGAGTGAAATATTGAAGAGACCCAAAGGGGACTATGTTTTCCAGTTTTTATTCTTTTCTCTTAACCGCCCTGAACTGCGCAGCGTGGCATGGTGAATACTCCAATAGTGATCGCACTTGTCTACCCAGAGGGACTAGAAAAAAGTGCTCCTGGAATCTGAATAGTGTGTGGGATCCTCCTTTTTTTTGCTTTCTTCTTTTTCTCTTTTATGTTGTTTTGAGGGCAGGCCTCAGTTACAAAGAAAAGTGATGGTCTCCAAGCAGGCAGCAGAAACTCAGAGACTCCCTGTGTTTCTGGCCAGAGCATCCAGAAAAAGAGGCTATGAGTGTGTGAGAGTAGTGGGGGCATCTCAGAGAGAAAGTAGCTGGAGAAGAGGGCCCCTGATTCTGTGTCTGCACCCACAGGAGCCCAAGGCTCACCTCTGAGCAGCACATTTTTGAGACAGACCCAAAGAAGCACAGCAAAGGCTTTGAGACCTGAACTAATATTTAAACTAGATTCAAAAACCAGTCAACAAAATTCACCATGTCAACAGACTGAAGAAGAAAAAAAATATGATCTTTTTGACAATATTCAACATCTGTTCATGATAAAAAACTCCTGCAAATATGGATTAGAATGGGACTTCCTTAACCTGATAATGAGCATCTTCAAGAAGACCTACAGCTTACATGATACTTAATAATGGCAGACAGAATGATTTCCCTCTCAGATTGGGAATAAGGCAAGAGTGTCTACCCTCACCAATCCTGCTCTGCATCGAACTGGAGGTCTTAGCCAGTGCAGTTATGTAAGCATAGAAATAAAATGCTTGTAGATTGGAAAGGAAGAAATAAAAGTGTTAATATTTGAAGATAACATGATTGCCTATGTAGAAAACTCCAAAGAATCTCCAAAAGGTACTGAAAGTAATAAATGAACTTTAGCAAGTTTGCAGAATATGAAGCCAGTATGCAAAAATCAGTTGTATTTCTAGACTAGCATTGAAAAATTATAAGTTTAAAAATATCATTATGATAGTACCATTTTAAGTTGCATTTCTAACTCTTGTTTATTAATTAGTTTTTTTCCAGCAACTGTAGATGGGCCTGTAACGACCCAAGCTTGATAAACAGTTGAATGGGCCTGATTAAAAAAAGTGTTTGGAAAGGAATTTTAACCAAACCCGTAGATGAAGTTAGAACTGGGATTGTGAACACGGGAGTAAATGTTGTTAGTTATATTTCACAAGAGGCAATACAGTACAGTTGATCTTGAATAACACAGGTTTGAACTGTCCATGGGTCCACTTAGACATGGAGTTTTTTCAATAATGAATGCTATGGTCCTGCATGACCAGTGGTTGATTGCATCTGCAGATGCAGAATTCCGGGTATGGAGGAACTACGTACATACAGAGGGCCGACTATAAATTATACTTGGATTTTTGGCAGAGTAAGGAGGCTCAGTGACCCCAATCCCCATGTTGTTCAATGATCAGCTGTACTTCTGAAGGTAGATTTCAAGTCAGACATTTAAGCCTTGGAAGGTGGTCCAATGCTATAGCCAAAAACTGAATTCAGGACCTAGGGTAGAAATTTTCAGATTGTCTTCCAGGAGCCATAAGGTTTTGTAGT
Organism: Vicugna pacos; assembly: GCF_048564905.1. Lineage (NCBI taxonomy): Eukaryota > Metazoa > Chordata > Mammalia > Artiodactyla > Camelidae > Vicugna > Vicugna pacos. The sequence continues at coordinate 53,763,903 of NC_133002.1, forward strand.
ACTGCTTTGGAGTCTAGGGTGCATCTGTTGGGTGTGTGTGTGTTGGGGAGTGGGAAGGCTGTCTAGTTACGTTCTGCCTTCATTTCCCTTTTCCCCACCATCTCACTCAGTGGATTTGTTTCATTTGTATTTTATTCAAATTCCATACAAGATTTTTCTCAGAAAGAGAATTCTCATGGCTGAAAATAATTATAAAAACCACTGATCAATTAAACAGATAACAGACCAACAAAATGGACCAGGAGCACCAAGACTGGCAGCAGGTAGACAGCAGAAATCTGCTCCAGAAGCTGGAGTTGGATAGAGCATGAGGAATTTTTCCATTACCTTTCAAGGGTAATTTGGGCTTTGAGGACAGGAACCTTAACTGCTGAGGGACTAAAGGGCTGCTAGGGAGTTCAGCTGTTGATAGGAAAATTACAGGGAATGAGCCGGCAACGTCATTGAGGCAAGAACACATTTTGTGTTAAATTGGGCTGTAAAGGTCTAAACCGTAACCATCAGAAATCTGATCCAGTAAACTATGGCCTGGGAACAGCTTTGGTCCCAGAGCTCGGGATGGGGCCAAATCTGCAGTGGGATAATGTCCCTACTCAGTGCCCTTCAGGAGGTGGGTGTTGGAATATTTCATTAACATCACCTAGGAAATTTGTTTAAAACTCAGGTCTTGTACTTGTCCACCATTTCACTGAATCGGGATCTCAGGCTGGGATCCAGAAACCAGCTCTTTTTAATAAAAGTGCATCCTGGTGAATCTGATACCCTCGAACACATCAGAACAACTTGCCAAGTTTCTCAAAAAATCTTGTTGCTAGGAGTCATGATTGGTGCTTGTTAAGCAATCAGCTTTTCAGGCCTGTTCCCTAAAGATGCCTGGTTGAGATGAAGCTTGGGGATTTTATATGCCGGGTTATTCTTTTTTTAAATTGAAGTATAGTTGATTTACAATATTATGTTAGTTGCAGGTGTACAGCAAAGTGATTCAGTTATATATTATATTATACATGTGTGTGTGTGTGTGTATGTATATATATATATATATATATATATATATATATATATATTTCAGATTATTTTCCACTTTAGGCTATTATAAGATACTGAATATTGTTCCCTGTGTTATACAGTAAACCCTTGTTGCTTAACTATTTTATATACAGTACTTTGTATCTGTTACTTACTCCCATACTCCTGATTTATCCCTCTCCTTCCCTCTTTGGTAACCATATTTTCTATGTTTGTGAGTCTGTTTCTGTATTGTAAATAAGGTCATTTGTGTCATTTTTAAGATTCCACATATAAGTGATATGTAATATTTATCTTTCTCTGTCTGACTGACTTCATTTGGTATGATATTCTCTAGGTCCATCCGTGTTGCTGAAAATAGCAGTATTTCATTCTTTTTTATTATGCTGGGTTATTATCATAGATGGTAAGTGGGGGATATCAAGGTAAGAGTCAAGTTTGCAGAATTTCTGGCTTTTATTGAAGAGCTATTGTAATATTACAGATAGCTGCAAAAGAATATTTAAAAAACCATTTTCAGATTTTCTTCCTCTTACTGGAAATGGTTTTATGAAAGTGTCATTATGAACAGTTTCATGAGACTGAGACAGAAATCATGTATGACATGAAGTGCTGGTTTCAGTGGAGTGATAGGGGGACCTATGTGTCATTATTTGCATGAATGTAATGTATGTTTGCAGATTAAATCAGCTGACATCAAATATCATTGCTTTCCATGTTTGCTCAGAAAACCATTTATTAACCTTGAGGGCTATTTCATTCAGGTGTAACTCATAGATGTTAAAAATTTTTTTTATTGTGCATTTTTCTTGGCAACTTAATGAGTAAAAGCAAGGATTATTCCCAAAAGGAGATTTGGAAATCTGCTCCTTTGTCTCACTGCTGAGAGAGTGGGACATACAGAAACAAACATTCATTTGCAGGAGCACCTCCACTGGCACTTATCAAACTTTAATGTATTTGTGAATCACCTAGGGATCCTGATAATATGCAGATTCTGATTGGTCAGGCCTGGGGTTGAGAGTGAGATTCTGCATTTCTAATCAGCTTTCAGGTGATGTTACTACACCTGATCCTCTGACCACACTTTGAATAGCGAGGGTCTAAAATAGAGTATTCTGTCCTGAGAAGGGGGAGTGGTGAACTTTAATTTCCCTAGCTTTATTGACATGTAACTGACATATAATATATTGTATGTGTAAGTGTAAGGTGTACAGTGTGATGATTTGATATATGTATGTATGTGTTGTGACATGATTACCACAATAAGGTTAGTTAATACATGTATCACCTCACAGTTACCTTTTTGTTTTTGTTTTTGTAATGAGAACTTTAAAGATCTACTCTCAGCCACTTTCAAGAATACAGTGCAGTATTGTTAACTACTGTCATCATGCTGCATATTACATTATTCTTCTAATTCTTATTCTAATAACTGGACATTTGTACCCTTCAACCTCCATCACCCATATCCCCTATCCCACTGGCCATCACCAGTCTGTTTGGTGGTACACTGTTTCTCTGAGTTCAGTTTGTTTTTAAATTCCATATATAAGTGAAATCATGCAGTACTTGACTTCCTCTGTCTGACATTTCACTTAGCATAATGCCCTCAAGCTTCATGCACATTGTTGCAAGTGGCAAGATTTCTTTTTTCGTGGCTGCATAATATTCCGTTGTATATATACCACATTTTAAGAAATCCATTCCTCTATCAGTGGACACTTAGATTGTTTCTATGTCTTGAACATTGTTAATAGTGCTGCAATAAACATGGGGTGCAGATATCTCTTCAAGAGAATGATTTCATTTTTTTGATATATATCCAGAAGGGGAATTACTGGGTTTTAAGGAAGTTCTATTTTTTAATTTTTGAGGAACTTACATGCTGTTTTCAATACTGAATGCATCAATTTACATTTCCATGAATAGCATACAAAGGTTTCCTTTTCTCCAAATCCTCATCGGAACTTTTTAATCTCATGTTTTTTTTGAAAACAGACATTCTAACAAGTGTGAGGTGATATCTCGTTGTGGTTTTGATTTGTATTTCCCCAATGATTAGTGGTTAGGAGCACTTTTTCATGTACCTGTTGGCCATTTGTATATCTTCTTTGGAAAATGTCTATACAGGTACTTTGTGAATAATACATTATATTATTATTATTATCATTTTTGCTATTGAGTTGTATGAGTTCCTTATAGATTTTGGATCTATATGTATATATCAAATGCATTATTTTCAGTATCTTCTCCCATTCCACGGGTTGCCTTTCTATTTTGCTGGTTGTTTCTTTTGTGTAGAGAAGCTTTTTAGTTTGATGTAGTCTCATTTGTTGATTTTTGTTTTCATTGCCTTTGCTTTTGTTGTTAAATAAAAAAAAAATTTTGCCAAGACCATTGTCAAGGAGCTTACCCACTAAGTTTTCTTCTAGGAGTTTTATAGTTTAAAATTTTAGGTTTAAGAGTTTAATCCATTTTTGGTTGATTTTTGTATATAGTGTAAGATAGGGTCCAGTTTCTTTTTTGTTTTTATTTTGCATGTGGCTATCCAGTGTTCCCAGCATCATTTATTTAAGAAATTATCCTATCACCATTGTGTAGTCTTGGCTCCTTAGTCGTAAATTAATTGATCATAAATGCCTGGATTTATTTCTGGGTTCTCTGTTCTGTTCCATTGGTCTATGTGTCTGTTTTGGTGCCAGTACCACACTGTTTTGATTACTGTAGCTATGCTGTATAGTTTGAAATCAGGAAGTGAGATGCTTCCAGCTTTGTTCTTCTTCCTTAGGCATTTGGGATCTTTTGTGGCTCCATACGAATTTCAGGATTGTTTTTCTTATATGAAAAATGCTTTTGGAATTTTGATAGGGATTGTTGAAGCCATAGACAGCTCTGAATTGTATGAACATGTACTACCCAAATTAGTAGTAAGTAGAGGATTGCTCCTGATATCTGCCAGGATCTGAGCACTGGTTTCTGTAGACCCAGTTCCCCTTCTCCATCTCTATCTGATCCCAAGTGATTGAGCCCTGTAGATTCCTCCAGGGATCCTCATGAGGTTAGGCCTGTCAGGGTCTCCTGGAAAGCATCTTGCAAAGCTGGGGAAGCTGTAGGTCACTTTGGGTTCTCTTTTTCCTACTGGAGGAACCAGAGGCCTAGGGGACCTTCTCGGTGCAGTGTTCTGCCAACCTGGAGGGGCCATGTGGTGAAAGTAAGTATAGCTGCTCCTCCTAATCTTCCATTGTGGTCCATTTCAGTCTTTGTGGTCCGGAGGGGGAACTTTAGCATCACCCCCAGGTTTTGGGGTTTTCACAATGGTGTCTTGCTTGTAGATAGTTGCTAATGTTGACCTATGAAAAGGAAAACTGAGGCAAGCTCAAAAAGATGAGTTTATTTGGGGACAGCAGAGGAATTGCAGTTTGAGACAAGTAAATGGCAGCAAACTATGGAGAGCTAGTTGAGGGTTTGGGGTAGGTTGTTTTTACAGACAGAGAACTTAAAGAGGGGAGAGTTCAGTTAGACTCAGTTAAAATCAACCGCGGAGTCCAACCTGAAAACTTCCTAAGCAGACAAAATCAGTTGAGTCACACAAAGCTCATTTCAGCCCACTTTGTGAGACCAGCCCAACTGATCATCTTCTGTTCATGCCTCTGGCAAAACTTTCCAAGGGTGATATGAGACAACCTTTGATCAGCTCCCCACTGTGCAAGTCTTTTGGTCCTTAAGTTTTGTCTTCCTGAGGGCACATGCATGAAAGTCTCCATTTTGTCTCCTCTGGTTCTTTTATTTATTTAATTTTCTTGTATATATATATTTTTATTGAAGTGTAGTCAGTTTACAATGTTGTGTCAGTTTCTGGTGTACAGCACAATGCTTCAGTCATACATGAACATACATATATTCATTTTCATATTCTTTTTCACAAGTTACTACGAGATATCAAATATAGTTCCCTGTGCTATACAGCTTGAATTTGTTGTTTATCTATTCTATATATATCAGTTAGTATCTGCAAATCTCAAACTCCCAGTTTAACCCCTCCCACCCTACTCCCCCTATGGTAACCACAGGTTTGTTCTCTATGTCTGAGAGTTTGTTTCTGTTTTGCAAATAAGTTTGTCTTTCTTTTAGATTCCACATGTAAGTGATATCATATGGTATTTTTCTTTCTCTTTCTGGCTTATTTCATTTAGAATGACAGTCTCCAAGTCCATCCATGTTGCTGCAAATGGCATTATTTTATTATTGTTTATGGCTGAGTAGTATTCCATTGTGTAAATATACCACAACTTCTTTATCCAGTTGTCTGTTGATGGACATTTGGTTGTATTTTAGATTGAAATTCTTTCACACTAGCTTGTCTTCTTATGAGAAGGACTGAATTTGGAACAACCTATGACATTATCTTGATGATTTCACCCCTAGTGAGAAACTAAGAGTTCCTATCAGAGTCCTATTAAGAAGTATGAGAGCTCAATGGAAAAGTCCTGAAAAATGTACCTTATTTCAAAGAACAGCAGGTGGGGGCATAAAGTGTAGTTAGAAGGGTGATACAACACTGCAGAACTTCTTGGAGCTTTGAGTAAGCACTTGGAGTGAGCCCTTGCCAATGTTGAAATCTCAGCAGGGAATGAGCAGGCAGTGCCTCTAGAGACAATTAAGAAAGTAATGTTGGGTCATGACCATCACTGACTGGGGACCCTGCACGGTGGAGAGCTGCCACCAAGGGACTGTGAGTGAGGTCACATGCAGTTTGAGGGCTACCTATGCATTGTAGTTTTCTGGGAGAGAAAGAAGGAAGCCAGATTTTGGTCTGGAGCAATGGGAGAAAAGAGATTTAGAGTTTCTCACTTTTCTGGAATAACTGAAGAGGCTGGAATGACACTTTCATCCCACCAAGAAATCTGGCTGGGTTGGAAGCCTAGAAGCACTTGTGGATGGGTGCGGGGTGGGGCGGGTACAGGACAGTGTTGTGTCAGTACAGAGACCCCTAGGAATCTGGGCTTTGGGTTTCCATCTTAGATGACGAGGATCACGTAAACAGCCCTCTTCTAACACAACCAGTGAATTTTGAGAATTCCCGTAACGTTTTCTGCTGTCACGAATTTGACTTGACCTTGTTTCCCCGTGACCCCTACTGCCAAACTCCAGTGGTTCGTAATCTTTCTAGAGCAGGTGGGATTAGTTTCATGCAGCTGGTTTTCCACCGTGTTCCTTCTGGGGACTATTGTGAAAGTTTTATTTCTCCTCTACAGAACGTAAGTGCTTGCTGTAATGTCCTTGCCTGCAAAAATCAGATGAGTTTTTATCTCAGTAGAGTATTAGCTTTTCCATAGAAATTATAGATTCAAATTATGCACCATGAAAGGGAGTACACAAGCTGAGAAAATTTAATGAGAAGTGAGTCCATATTGAAGTTTCCTATTATCTAGTGATTTAAAGTGCACATTAATTGAAGAATCTCGGATTTTGGAATTGTTCTTCTCTAATGAAATTTGAATATTTGGGATAAAGGGGTTGAAGATTAGAAGCCGTCTAAAATGGGATGTCACATTGCAGTTTCCTTAGTGGTTATAAAAGCTTTCATAACTTTATTTACAATTTTCATTTGAGAATTGTTCAAAGAAAAGACTCCACCTCCACTCTATTACTTCTTTATCTTCTTAGTCCTTTGGCGGAAAATAGAACCAAGAAGTCTGAAAATAGAAATGGCAAGTTTGGAGTAATGCAGAGCCAAGTCTTTAACTGTGACTGGGTGGTTCCATAGGTTTACATTTAATTCCAGCATAGTGTTTCTGTGGCTGTGAACCAGTCTTACCGTCTTTGAGTCAAGTGGCCTTTTTTTCAGATACTGAGTGTGGGGATATCTCCATGAAAGTAAACTAGAGAGGTCTGTGATAAATGGCAGTACTGAAGGTTTATCAATGTCGCAGCAGGAAAAGTGTGTTCCTGATGAGTAAGGCATCAGGCTTGTTCAAGGCATCCAGAAGGGCCCAGACAGATGGTGAGTGGCAGATAAGATATGGTCAGAAGGTGCTGATTCTACTGCCTTGGAATTTTTCAAAGCAAATTTTGTGTCCAAAGGAAAAACAAACAAATAGGAAAATGTACATACCGTAGAACGAGAAGGGAAATAAGAACAAAGGAAAATTCATATACGAAATTAAAGAAAAATGAGTCAAAGAGATGAATGTGGACACTGATTATTTTATTCTAACTTTATAGATCCACATTTTGTGTCAGCTTCATTCACAGTATGAACTCGCTGAATTGGTATCCCACAAGCAAAATTACAGAATTCATTAGAACACACTTTCCCTTCCAGGAGACCTTGGTTAACCCCGCTTCCACAAACCTTATTTAAAGCGTACCGATCCTGTAGGTAATGGGTAAATCTAACAGATATGTTCCTACACGTCAGTTTAAAAGCTCAATGCAAAACTAGGTAAATAATACAGACATTTGTCAAGGGAATGTAGAAATTGTTATTAAAATATGAAAAAAATGTTCACTGCGACAAGCAAAGAATTTTAAACAGAAATAGCATGATGGCAATATTTTTGAACCCCTTAAAGTGGCAAGTAAAAACAAGAAGAATCTGCTCAGTGGTGATTGATACCTGTTGAAATCCAGTGTCCAGTTAGTGAATTGAGCATTGTTCTAAACTTTTCGTGGCCTTGTAAACTGGTGTAACTTTCTAACAGCCAGTTTGGCAATACTGTATGCATTCAGAGGTTTGACTTTGTATTATTTGGGCCATCCTAAAACATAAATCTGATTGTGATTTTTTTCTGTGTTATAACCTGCTGTTGGTTCTTGCTTACTTAAATCAAAGTTCAGCAATTTTTTTTTCTGCAAAGGGAAGGTGATAAATATTTTAGGGTGTGTGATCCATAAGGTCTCTATTTCAGTGACTCAGCTCTGCCCTTATGCACATAAACAGCCATAGAAAGTGGGTAAAATGGACAAGCATGGCTATATTCCAGCAAAACTTTTTTTTATAGACACTGACATTTGAATTTCATATAGTTTTCTCATCTCACTAAATATTATTGTCCTTCTGATGTTTTTCAACCATTAAAATTGTAAAAATCATTCTTAGCTCAGTGGTGATTCCAGAACAGGTGGTGGGCTGAATTTGGCCATCACCCACCTACGGCTTAAAACATGAAAGTCCCAAACTTCAGAACCTTTACTGTGTTCTCCTCAAATAAGTCATGCTGTCTCATGCACCCGTGTTTGCTTGTATATGCTTTTCTCCTTGCCCAGAATTTCACCTCCACTGCTACCTTCCTGAACTTATTTTCCTTTCTTATGTCGACTCAGAGAGGAACGCTGAGTCAGCTGGAACAGAGGGTGGCGAGCCTGAATAGATCTTTCGTGATCACTAACTATCTGCTTAGTCAAAGGAAGAAGTGCTTCAATTTATTCTGCTACAAAACTAAAAAAAAAAGTCATTAAAACGTGAATACCAGAGGAAAGCAAGATGTCTGGTATAATTTGCTGTGAATCAAGGTGTATCTAATCAAGAAAGTGAAAAACACTTTTATCTTCTCTAGTTTGATAGTGTCAGGACTGAAGATAGGAGGAAGGTGTTGGGTGACTGAGTTTCAGAGGACTGTCACCAGGACAGTGGGAAGACAAGCATAGCAAGGACACTTTCCGCATCGATGGGAAGGCATACGTTACAGCTCTGTGGGATTGCCCTGGTTTATTTTTATCTGGATTGGGACACAAATGTTAGATAGGAAAGTGGTTATGCAATTAAAGAGCAAATGAAAGCATTTCTGTTTTTTATGATTTGTGATTTTTAAAATATAGAGTTAATATACTAGAAAAAGACAATGAGATTGGTCAGTTACTGTTTCATTGTCGTGTTTCTAAAAATGTATGATATTTTTAATAAATAAACCCCAAAATATATTTTCACAAAGGCAACTGTGTGAAGGAGTTTGCTAATCTTGAATTCAATAACGGATAACTCTGGAAAACTCAGTGGCGTGGAGCAATTCAGTGCAGCAAACTTCATTGTTGTCTTCAGAAACTTCGCCAGTTAACAGTTCATGGCCAAACTTGTTTTACCTACATCCCCACTGATTTCCCCCTCCCGTGTCATTTTGAAAGAAATCTTAGACATCATAACTGTTTTATCCATAGTATTTCTGAATGCAGCTGTAAAAGATAAGAACTCAGGAATAAAAACCACGATGCCATTATCACGCTTAAAAATAATGACAGCAGTTTCTCAGTACAGGCATACCTAGGAGACACTATGAGTTTGGTTCCATGCCACTGTCATAAACTGACTATCGCAATAAAGTGAGCCTCAATTTTTTGGTTTCCCAGTTCATGTAAATGTTATGTTTACACTATACTGTGGTCTATTAAGTGTGTAATAGCATTATGTCCAAAAAATATACATATCTTAATTAAAAAATACTTTATTGCTAAAGAAAGCTAACCATCATCTGAGCCTTCAGGGAGCCATAATCTTTTTGTTGTTGTTCTTTTTTTTTCTTAACATTTTTACTGTGGTATAATTCCTGTGCAGTAAACTATACATATTTCAGATGTACAATTTGATGAATTTTGATAGCTGTATACACCTATGAAACCACCACCACAATCAAGATAGCTGACATTTCCATTAGTCCCCAAGAGGTGCAAAGTTTGAACTCCTGGTTTATCTCTTCCCACTCCCTTTACCCTCTGGTAACCATAAGTTTGTCCTCTATGTCCATGAGTCTGTTTCTGTTTTGCAGATAGGTTCATTTGTATCATTTTTTTTTTTAGATTCCACATATAAGCGATATCATACAGTATCTTTCTTTTTCTGCCTTACTTCACTTAGAATGACAATTTCCAGGTCTATGCATGTTGCTGCAAATGGCATTATTTTATTCTTTTTTATGGCTGAGTTTTATACACACACACACACACACACACCCACAACTTCTTTACCCAGTCATCTGTCGATGGACATTTTGATTGTTTCTGTGTCTTGGCTGTTGTAAACAGTGCTGCAAAGAACATTGGATGCATGGGTGTTTGGTTTTTTTTTTTGGTGTTTTTAAATTATTTTTTTCTCCAGATATATGCCCAGGTGTGGGATTGCTGGATCACATGGTAAGTATAATTTTAGTTTTTTAAGGAACCTCTGTAATGTCCTCGATAGTGGCTGCACCAAATTACATTCTCACCAACAGTGTAGGAGAGTTCCTTTTTCTCCACACTCTCTCAAGGAGTCATAATCTTTCTGCTGGTGGAGGGTCTTGCCTCAGTGTTGATGGCTGCTGACCAGTCAGGGTGGTAGTTTCTGAAGACAGCGATGAAGTTTGCTGCAATGAGTGACGTTTCCTTTCATGAACGATGTCTCTGTAGCATGCAGTGCTGTTTGATAGCATTTTACCCACAGGAGAACTTGTTTCAAAATTGCAGTCAGGCCTCTCAGACCCTGCTGCTGCTTTATCAACTAAGTTTATGCAATGTCCTTAATTCTTTGTTGTCATTTCAACAGTCTTCATAGCATCTTCACCAGGAATAGATTCCATCTCAGGAAATCACTTTCTTTGCTCATCCATAAGAAGTGACTCCTCATCTGTTAAAGTTTTATCATGAGATTGCAGCAATTCAGTCACATCTCTAGGCTCCACTTCTAATTCTAGTTCTTTTGCTGTTTCTTCCACATCTGCAGTTACTTCCTCTACTAAATTTTGGAACCCCTTAAAGTCATCCAGGAGGTTGGAATTAACTTCCTCCAAACTGCAGTTAATGTTGATATTTTGACTTCTTCCCATGAATCATGAATGTTCATAATGGCATCTAGAATGGTGAATCTTCTCCAGATTTTCTTTTTTTCTAATTTTAATTTTAAAAAATTAAAAAAAATCTTTAATTATATTTATTTTTTAAATTGAAGTACAGTTTATTTACAATGTTGTGTTAGTTTCTGGTGTCCAGCAAAGTGATTCAGTTATACATAAATATATTTTTTCATATTCTTTTCCATCATGTGTTATAACAAGATATTAAATATAGTTCCCTGCACTATACAATAAGACCTTATTGTTTATCTATTATATATATAGTAGTGTGTATCTGCTGCTCCCAAACTCCTAATTTATCCCTCCTTCCTCCTTCCCTCCCCGGTGACCATAAGTCTGTTTTCTATGTCTGTGAGTCCAGAAGGTTTTCAGTTGACTCTGCCTATATCAAAGGAATCATTGTCTATGGCAGCTATAGCCTTACAGAATGTATTTCTTAAAAAATAAGACTTGAAAGTCAACGTTACTCCTTGATCTGTGGGCTGCCAAATGGATGTTGTGGTAGCAGGCTTGAGAACAACATTAACACATCGTACACCTCTCTGCTGCCCTGACTTGGGGCTCTTCATGTCCTCTCTTCCCTTGCTTCTCCCTTCTGTTATTGCTGATCTTTGCCCAGTCCTTCTCTGTATTGCTTTCCCCATCTTTCTCCCTAGTTCCTACTGGTTTTCTTTGTGCTTTTTGATCTAATAAAACAGAAAGATCCCTTTAAAAATGCAAGATATTTTATTGTAAAGTAGAGAAAATCAACAGTTGCCTGGAAGACCAGAGAGGGCAGAGAGAGATTTTTAAAGGGCATGAGGTGAGTATTGGGTGATGTGTAGGTTCATTATCATGATTGTTTGATGATATCATGGGTTTGTGTGAATGTTGAAACTTACCAAATGGTTCAGTGTAACTATGGATAATTTATTGTTTATTAACTATACCTAAAATTTTTAGCAAAAAAATTGTACTGTTTTAGTAAAATAAAGATTAACAAACCTATGTTGACACCTCCGTATCCCTTGTAACGCTCTAGGACCGGTGCCTCACCTCAGTAGTTGTGAATACTGGTGAGCAATGAAGGTCATTTATGACAGGTCAGCAGGGATGCAGGCTGGGTCATAAAGGCCACATCACTGGACTAAGAGATTGTCCATTTTTCCATCCTTGTTTTCCTGCCTGTGCAGCAATGCCTTAAGGTGAACAGCCCAGAAAAGCTACAGGAATCCATAAAACCATTAGATAATGTTCTGACAAGGCCCTCAGCTACACAAGATACACAGTTCTGAAGAGCTCTTGGATGACCATGCGTTGTCAATGAGAAGTAATATTTAAAAGGGATCTTTCTTTTCTGAATTGTAAGTCCCAACAGGGGGCTTAAAATATTCAGTAATCCATGTTGTCAACAGATGTGCTGCCATCCAGGCTTTGTTGTTCCGTTTATGGAGCACAGGCAGAGTGGATTTAGTATAATTCTTAAGGGCCCTAGGATTTTTGGAATGGTTAATGATCATTAGCTTCAACTTAAAGTCACTGTTTTAGCCCCAGCAAGAGAGTTAGCTTGTCTTTGGAAGCTTTGAAGCCAGGCATTGACTTATCTCTAAATAGGAAAGTCCTCAATGGCATCTTCTTCCAAAATAAGGCTGTTTTTTCTACATCGAAAATGCTTTGTTTAGTGTAGTCACCTTTATGCATCATCTTAGCTAAATCTGTGTAACTTACTGCAGCTTCTACATCTACATTTGCTGCTTCCCCTTCCACTTTTGTGTTATGGAGATGACTCCTTAAACCTCATGAACCAACCTCTGCTCACTTCAAACGTTTCTTCTGCAGCTTCTTCACCTCTCTCAGCCTTCTGAGAATTGAAGAAAGAGCACTGCTCTGGATTAGGCTTTGAATCAAGGGCATGCTGTAGCTGGTTTGAGCTTCAAATCAGACTGGTAAAACTTTCTCTGTATCAGCAATAAGTTTGTTTTGCTTTCTTGTCATTTGTGTGTTCACTGGAGTAGCACTTGTGATTTCCTTTAAGAACCTTTTCCTTTGCATTCACAACTTGGCTAACTGTTTGGAGCAGGCGGTTTTCAGTGTTGCTTTCAGCCTATCTTGGCTTTAGATACGCCATCCTCTAAGCTTAATCATTTCTAGCTTTCAATTTAAAGTGAAGGATATCCGACTTTTCTTTTCATTTGATCACGTAGAGGCCATTGTAGGGTTTTTAACTCGCCTAATTTCAATATTGTTGTGTCTCAAGGAATAGCGGATCCCGAGGATAGGTAAAGAGATGGGGTACGGCCAGTTGGTGGAGCAGTCAGAACAACACACATTTATCCATGTTGTTCACTGTCCTATGTGGGTACAGTTCATGGCACCCCAAAACAATTAAAATAACAACATCAAAGGTCACCCATCCCAGGTCACCAAAGCAAATAAAATAATAAAAAGTCTGCAATATTGGGAGAATTACCAAAATGTGACACAGAGATAGGGAGTGAGCAAATGCTGTTGGAACACTGGCACTGGTAGACTTGCTTAATGCAGAGTTGCCATAAATCTTCAGTTTGTTAAAAAACGCAGTTTCTGCAAAGCACAGTAAAGCAAAGCAGAGTAAAATGAGTCACACTTGTATCATCAAATATCCAGTCAGTGTTCAACTTTCCAGTTGTCTTGTAAAAGTTATAAATATGTGTTTGTATTTTTAATTTTTAAAAAATTACTTGCTTGAATTGGAATTCAAATAACTTCCACAAATAATTTTAAATTTACAGGTACCCCCCCTCTTTCTTTCTCTCTCTCTTTCTTTCCTTGCAGTTTATTCATTAAATAAACTAGGCCCTTTGTCCAGAGTCTAGACTTTGCTGGTTACACCCGGTGTGGCTCTATCCTCTCAGTTTCCTGTAAACTGATAGTTACATTTGGAGGCTTGATAAAGTCAATACAACAGTAAGTTGTGGGAAAGGCAAAGAAAACTTGTTGAGGGTTTTAGGTTATTCTGTGTGGAGGTTTGTTTTCTCTCTTTTTGTGATATTTGCAGATGCTGTCATTAGCAACCTAGATCCACTAATTATGGTTTCCAAAGTTGTTGTAATCCAACTCACTTTTTTCATATATTAGCTAGAAACTTCTATAACGAGAAATGTGTTTTCATTGGCAGCTTTTCTCCCAAGTGATACAATTTGTATAGGAAAATTAGGACAAATGCTTCATTTCTGCTGCCTCTCCCTTCATATTTACTAGTTTTTAAAATAATGAGTTAGCAAGCCTCTGTGTTCAGTTAATGTGATTATTGTGGAAGGTCATTGTGATCTAATAGATTATATGTACATACATACATGCAAACATCTGTACACACGTGAAGCATACACTATTATATGTACATACATACAAACATCTGTACACATACACTATTATATGTACATACATACATACAAACATCTACACACATGTGAAGCATACACTATTATATGTACATACATACAAACATCTGTACACATACACGTGAAGCATACACTATTACATGTGCATACATACATACAAACATCTACACACATGTGAAACGTACACTCTTAGTATGTTTCAATGCATTGTGGTTATTGTCCTTACTGATGTTCAGATTTTCCCACTTTGATGTATGAGAGCTTATTCAGGTTGGTTCCTGGGTCCTTTTGTAAGACTTTTGTAGAATCCTTGTCACATAGTAGGACTTCAGCCTCTTCTGTGTGTTTCCTATTTTGTGTCTGTGGTGAGTCATTTCTGCACGAAGCCCTGGTTCTTTTACTAGGAAAAAGTATTTTCGGACACCACAATCTAGTCTGTAGGGGTCATCATTGCTACTGGGATTGCTTTCTTAGTGGATGATATGAGGAAAAATGTAGATATGCTCTTAAAGATAAAAAATCATGAATTTTTATTGATATTTCCAATTGAAATTCCGGGCTGCTTAAGGTTTATCCTTAACCTAGTTTGATATCACACCTCTGTCTTCTTTCTCTAGAATCCCAGTTCTCAGTAGCACTAGGAATTCTAGAATTAGAGTATTCCATAAATAAGGAATTCTTTTATGCCTTAATATACTCCCAACATTCTAGGAATAGCAATACCAGCATTACGGCCAACGATGTGATTATAGAAAAAAGGATGCAACTTGTGTTGGTAGTTTTCTTTGTCTTTAGCGTATTTAGAGAGTTAGAGTAGCCTCTTAGGACCATGCAGACAAATTGTTGTGTTTTTAAAGTCACATAGAATAGATAGATTTCTCTCCATGTGACTATGTGATATATTTAAAACCATTTAATTTTGGCATTGCATTTAACAATGATCACTAGGTTTTATAATTATCTGAAACATTTACATAGCTTCAAAAGGAGATATTTAGAATAATGTAGATTCAAGTGAGGTTAAACATGTGTATATAAATAATTTCACTGTTTATTTTAAAATATAAGCAGATACTTATGAATCAGATCTATATATCATATCAGATGTATATATTTATTTTCATATTTATTAGGTTTTTTTTACTGTTTTAAAATACAAGCAGATACTTAAGTATATTCCTATATCTGCTTATCTTACATGATTGATAGTATATCACAACAATTTTCTTCATCTTGCTCTTTTTACTGCACAATATATGCTCAAAATCGTGCCATAGCGGTATATGAAGATATTCCTCATCTCTTTGCTGAAATGAACCATTCCCCATCATGTGGATGTGCTGTGGGTTATTCCATCAGTCAGACTTCTTAGTGAACCTGTGGATTGTTTCCAGTATTCTGTTACTGCAAAAAGTCTTGCCAGTATACAGCTTGGTGCATAGACCTTTTTTTGTTTGCTTCTTTAAATGTAGTTTTGTGATGGATTCTGAAAGGTGGGATTGTTGGGTGAAATGGCAGATACATGTAAAATTTTGTTGCATATTGCCAGATTCTCCTCCTTTTATCATTCTCTCTAACTATGTTGCTTCACAACGTGTCCATAGCATATGTGTCCTCAACCTTTTCGCTTTTCACCAAAAAAATGGATGAGAAGAGTTGGTTCAGTTTTGCTTTGGTTTGTATTTCTTCTGTGAAAGTTAAGAGCTATTTGCATTTCTCTTTCTGTGAACTTTCCTTTCATTAATCTAGTCCATTTTTCTATCGAGTGGTTAGTGTTTTACTTCCCTTTGTTAAGAAGCTCTTCATGTATTAGAGAGTTTAAAACTTTGTGATAAAAATAAAAATATTTTCTTAGTCTTTTAGTTTTCTTCTGTGATCTTTTGTCATGCATATATTTTAATTTTCATGTTCTCAAATGTAAGTATCTAATTCCTTATTGCTTCTGGATTTCAGTTATAGTTAGGAAAGTTTACCTTCCTTTTAGGTTGTAAAGGGATTAACTTCTAGTATGACAGGTTTACATTTCTACACTTAAATATCTTATCCATTTGAAATTTATCCTAGAATATGATGCGAAGAAAGAATCCAATTTTATTTTTTTATATGAATATCTAGTTATTTCAATAAAGCTTATTGAATAGACCATCTTTTACCCAATGATGTGATATGCTGCTTTCATTGCATATTAATTTTGCGTCTGGCATTGGGTCCAACTTTGGATTTTCTAATATGTTCAAATATTCTGTGACAACTTATGTACTGATACAATACTGTTTTACAGAGGCTTCATAATATGTTATAATATTGGCAAGGCCAACTCTGTGCTCACTACCTCATTGCTCTTCTTTTTCATGGTATTCTTTACTCTTCTTATTTGTTTTTCCAAATGATCTTAATAATCAGCTTATAAAGTGTAGCTCTAAAGGAAAATCTAATAGAATTTTTGTTGGGATTGCATAACTTTACAAATTAATTTAGATCAAATGGACATTTGTACTGATGTATAAGAAAAATTGTAGCAATATGATTTTTAAAAAATCAGAGATGATACGCAATCATAAGACATTTGTCTTAACTCTAGTGTTAATGGTCAAGTTTGATATCAGCACTAAGACTTCCTTTTATATGGGACATGTGTTCATATAAGAGATATAGTTTGACGGGTAGCATAATTGCATTTGTTTAGTAATGAATGATTTATAATCACATTTTTCTGTATCTGTGTTTGCTTTTATAACTGGGCTAGTCAAGGAATCCCACTCAATAAAAACATAATGGTTGTGGGTACTTTCCTTTTAATCTACTGTCTGGGTCATGTTTCATGGTTTTATGACTAAGAATGGATGTCTAGGTACAGCTTTCCAAAAAGAAATCTACTCTTCTTGCCCTTTCTGCTTCCTCAGTAACATAATTAATTAGCTACGCTTGAAATTAAAATGCAGTGAATCTGAGTTTTTGTTGCTGTTGCTTGTGAACCTTATGTCATCAGAGTCAAAGGTTCATATTTCAGAACTTTCCCATCACGTTGGAGTTGTGTAGCCTGGCGGTGATGGATTGCATTTACTCTGCATTTATTCAGCCATGCTTAATACTAGTGCCATGGATGGACCTAGAACATCTTATATTTATTGGTATTGTTTTTTCATTCATAGCATTGAGCAAGCTACTTAACGTGTTGGAATAAAAGTTCTGCTCTTAAAGTCCAGAGTAAGATAGGTAAATCAAAGCTGAAACTCAAGACAGAAGTAATAATACCAAAGAATGTGCTCCAACAAAAGAAGGGAGTAAAAGGATACAGAGGAGGTCACAGGGCATGTAACAGAGGGGAGGTGAAAGGAATCTGCAGGATGATGGTGAAGGAAAATCCAAGGATGAGAGCAAAGCATTAAGCCCAGAGAAAAACTAGTCTAAATTGCAACTGGAGAACAAAGGATTCCAGGAGGAAAGTCTCTAAGTTGAAAACGATGGAATATCTGAAATGTAACTGAAAGAAGAATTACTTCTGATAGAGAATTTGCATATAAAATGGGGATGGGCAGATGGAAACATCAGCACCAACAATAAAAGCAAAACAAAACAAAACAAAATAAATATCAACTCCATGATAAGCAAAGCTGTACAAGGAAGGGAAGGTGTCTGAACTGTATGGCATGGCTTAGTTCCAATTCACATTTACATAAGAATAATGATACCATTATTAAGTACTAATCTAACAAATTTTGATATAAGTAAATTGGGAGGCTGCATGGAGGGCAAGATTGTGTGGAGAGCAGTTGTGGGGGAAGGTGATGGTGTAAGAGTTAAATCCTTAAGACCTATAGCAGGAAGTCCATAAATTGTCTTCTAAAACGGAAAAATTAAGAGATGGTAGTATTCGTTGCTTAGATATTGGAAAGGAAATGTCAAAAGAAACATCTAGGAGAGTAGAAAGTAGTTGCTTCTGGGGAATGGAAACAGAGTGTATGGGAGGGGAAGAGGACTGCTAATTTTCAAAATCAGTCCTGTAGAACTATTTGACTTTTCAAACTCCATAAATGTATGACACTGATAAATTACACTTCTAAAAGAGAAGGTGGGATGAGAACCAAATATGGAAAAGGCAACATGATAAGATGGCTGTTGTCAGCACCATTATTCGCTATCAATGTCAACAACATTAACAAGCATTTAAAAAAAAGATTTGGAGTAGAAGTGATTAGGGTTATAGTCACAACTCTGTTAAACTAGATGTCAGATGGTGTCTTAGCAGAGCAAATATTGATGAGTTCATAAAACCAAGAAAATATATGCTATTTCCAAATAGAATTCCTATTTAAAGGAAATGACCGTAATGTGTCAACTGCTAATTAAATTATAACCCCAGGGAGAGAATGAAAAAAATGTTAATTGTGAGTACATCTTAAAAGTGAAAATAGTGCGCTCTGGGTTAATATGTTAACACCTTCAGTGTGCCAAAGGATCAGTAATGATGGCCAATTTACTCCCAGGGAAGTCATATGACTGCTGAAGTGTGTGAAGAGAGCGTCTGGAATTCCAAAACCCATTGTTTCTTTTGGAGAGAGGGAGGAATCACTGGCCGATGTCTTCAGTTACCTTCCAGTGCTGTCCCCCTTGGAGTATGCAATGTCATTATTATCTTTGGGATTTTGGGGTCAGGAGGGATGGTGAGAAGGAAAAAAGCATAGACCAATGTAAACCTCATTCAAACCACTAATTTTTAAGCCTTATACATCTAAAATTTTACAGCTTGGATAAATTCTTTTTTTTTTCCTTCTCATTCCTCCTCTTCCCGTTTATTGCAAATCATGATAAAACTGAGAAGCAGCTGGATATGGAAAAGCTGTGCGTGCGTGAAAGATTCCCAGGTTTTTACCTGTGTATATCAAGTTTCTGCCTACTAACAAGTGCAGTGGGGACTGAGCTCAGGTCCCAAGGGTTGAGTTTATCACTGGTCTTTCCTGATATTTGAACGTAGGAGATGGAATTTAGGGGGTTGCGTTCTCTGCTAGCCAGCATATCCTTTTTGTCTCTCTTCCCTCTTTCTGACTCTTTGTAAGAAGAATGGATCTTCTTTTTAGGGCCACTGCTAAGTTTGAAGTTTTCCTTTTGGGGCTGGCCTCTGGAACCTTTTAAAAACACACATGTAGATTTGGGGATAGTTCGACATCTCGGTATCTTGGATCTTAGCAAGGAATTATGTCTGTGAAATAAATATGACCCCTGTGTTAAGTTTGTTTTGAGTTTGGAAGTCATTCCGTTAACAAATGGGTTCGCTGAGATGACATAGCCGCCAAGTAAATGCTGGCAGTTTGGGCAGAATTTGAGCTTCTGAATAAAATTTCAAATTAGCAAAAATAAAATAAAATAAATGTAAAAGAGTACACATGGGCCTCAGTCCCCGAAGTCACATTTATGATTTCAAGGGGACAGTCTGCGATTGAGGTGCAACATTCAGAAGTCATGGTTTGTTCATAAAATATTGTCAAAAGTCCCAAGCAGAGGCTCGCCCTAAGAAGATCAGTTCTTTTGAAAGAGTGAGCTTTTTTATTTGTTTAGTAGTTTCTGAATCCGTGAAACCAAGGTGGAGAAAATTTGGGCTATTGTCCCCTCACCAGCTTCACCCCGTCTGAATTCAGTGTTTCTCTAGGACTGTTTCCACAGTGAGGTAAACGCTAGGGCAGAGGGGCTGCTTCAAAGCAAATGAGGCCCTTAATTTATCATAAAAAAGAAGACTGGTTGTTAAGGTTTTATTGGATTACAATAAAGGCTCCTAGCACTCGGAGTCTGTGGTTTGATTCCCGGCATCACTGGGGGAGCTTGAAATCATAACCACAGATTATAGCAATGAGCTTCCAAATTTCCATATCCTAAGCAGAGATGCTGCTTTCCTGGAGCTAATGTGGAATTACATGCTCTGTGATTTTAGGATATGTATTGGAAAATTTTCTGTTTGGATATCACTCCAGGAAGGCTGTGATTCTCCAATCACCTCTGTGGTTACAGCTTCAATGTTCTTAAAAAAAGAAAGGGAAGAAAAAAATAATAAAACAAAACAAAACAAAAGTTGATTGTTGTGACTCCCTCCATTCTGTCCTCTTGTACAGTTTGAAGGTTTTCATTAATTTTTTTTTCTTTCACTGAGTTCAGTAAAAGTTCTTATAAGGTCATCCCAGGCTGTAGCAGTGGGTTTTACAGATTCTCCCAAACTACCTACTATGAAGTTGTATTTTATCAGCCAAATAGACTGTAAAATCTACCATCATCAGACCTATATATTTTTAGTGCTATATATACATTTTTTAATTTTTAATTTTTTGGGCCACCATATTTGACCATATTGGAATGAAAGAATGAGTAAGTAGAAGACATAAACAGACACATTTTATTTTTCTTCTTGTAAGAGGTATCTGACTGAACTGGTAAAGAAAAATAATATCACTTTGAGTTCCTTTTTTTTTTTTCTTAAACTCCTTGGTACACATACATTTAATGAAATGGGAACAAAATCTGTAAAAACTCATGCATTCATTCATTACACTGCTTGAAACTCCTGGCCGTGTTTGTCCTTCAGCATCTAGGCTCAGAGCCATTACAACATTATAGGAAGCTGTTTCATGGTTGGAGAGAAGAGTTTTGATCTCTTTGGGAAGGACACTCAGGCCTGGAACGATGGGAGCTTGTCTTTTATCTGGTCTATTAGCAGTCAGTTTTCTTCTACTTCTGAATAGGAGCAAATCCTTGAGACTTTTCTCTGTACTAGTTAATAAGATGCTCTTCCCCAAAATGTGTAACTCATAGAAAACTCAGACTTGAGGCCATAAAGAAATGTGTTATCTCATAGAAGTGGAAACCCAGAAATAGGATCCTGGGAGCCCTTTTATTAGTGGCTCAATAATGCCATCAAGGACTTTGGCTGATTTGGATTTTTGTTCCCAGATATCCATTCCTTCCCTGGAATAGAGTTAAACATCCCTGCTCATGTTCACATGACTTGTCCTCCCCCTGTGGGAAGAATTTGCTCCACTCCTCCTGCGTACCCTCCCAACCCCCCATGACTTTGGGCTCTGGACACAAAACAAGCTCTGGCCAGTGGGCAGGAAGCAGACACACCCACACAGAAGCTGTAAAAGAGCCGCCGGCTTACGTTTCCTTTGCAAGCTGCTGCCTTCTGCCAGGGGAACAGAAGTTCCCAATAGTAGCTGCTGCTTAGGCGGGTCTGGAAGGAGAAGACACTTGGAGGTGCCCAGCGCTCAGAAGTCCCACACCCCTCCTATGACAAAGGGAAATAAATGTGTGTTGCCTTAAGCCACTAACACATTGGTGTTGTTTATTGCCACTGGAAAAAATGACTAATTTTAGAACCCAGTGTCCTTCCATCTCCCTGTTGCTGTCCCTGCCAATGAAGGCTGCTTTGTGAAGCTGGTTTTCCTTGTGGTTGGAGAATGGCAGCAGTGGCTTCAAGTATCACCTCCAGATGTGGCGGTAGCCAGAGGTAGCAAAGGGGCCATTTCATTCTGTGTTACCTTGGAAGTAGAGACACATTTTGCAGCAGACCTCTTCTGGTCCCTTCCTGATCAGAAATGGGTCACAGGCCTGCCTCTAAACTTTGTCATTGGCCAGGAGAACGGTAACGCTGCAGTTGACCTGTGTCAATCAGGATTGACTCCTCGGCCGGGGTTTGCTGACTGTCTTTTGAATCATGTTTATGGAGTGAGATGGGGGTGGGAACAATTCAATACCTGGATAAAATCAGGGCTTTGCCAACCAGGAAAAGGGGAGAGATGAGCGTTAACAGGCAACCCTCAGGGTTTCCTACTCCCTCTTTGTCTTCCCTGTGATGACTTTTCTCACACCTCTTCTCTGTTTCTTCCCCAGCTATCTTCCCAATGTTTCCTCTTTTCTCTGTTTTGCTCTCTTTTTCATCCTCTTACTTTTGCTTCCTTTCCCATAAGGTATGGGATATTCAGGGGGAAGTGACTTTGTTGGGGTTCATGGAGGAAAACGATTTCATTTTTTTCTCACTTTAAGTCCAGCAGAGAATCAGCTCACCTACACATTAGTGAAATGTGTAGTCTTGGTTATTAAAAAACCCTTAATTTACATATATCAAGTGGGGCATCTCCATTCAGTGCCAGAGGTGTCCCAGGGTGCCTAGTTTTGAGGATTAGAGAGAAGGAATTGTTTCTTCATTTCCAGGTTATAAGGGTTAGAGACCTGGGACTCCAGTGGAAGTGGCTCTTCTCAGTGAGAATGCTGCAAAACTCCAGATAGAGCTGATGTTTCTAGAAAAAGTTTCCAGGTTTTCCTGAAGTGTCTCGTTGTTTTTTTTTTTTTCCTCCCAACTTTCAGTTTTAGTTCAAAGCCCGAAGCAAGAGCCCTGAAAGATGTGCTTTCAGGAGGCTTCAAGGAAAGGGGAGGAGCAGAGGCTTGAATAGGCATCAGATATTCCATTTACAACACATGGATTTTCCAGACCAGTGTTCCTAAGACTACGTGCTGTTTAAGATTGATATTCTTTAAAAAAAAAAAAAAAAACTTGTATATCATGAAAGTGTTTGGCAAATACATCTTGAATGTTTTCTCTTTTAAAAGCCAAGTGTGATGCCACCTCTTTGCCATGATATCTGATGCATTGATTACTTTTTTCTTAAGGGGTAGAACAGTATAGAGATCAATTTTCGAGATTCTGGAAACATTGCCTGAGATTTATCCCAGTGCGATAGTTGACCTTCCTCATTCATGGTTCTGTGTCCTCAGGCTCAACTAGCTGCCAATTGAAAATATTCAGGGAAGAAAATGTTCCAAAAAAGCAAATCTTGAATTTACTCTGGCAACTATTTACATGACATTTGCCTTCTATTCACAACTATTTGCATATAGCGTTGACAATGTGGTAGGCATTGTAAGTAATCTAGAGATGATTCAAAGTATACAGGAGGATGTACTTGGGTTATATGCAAACACTATGCCGTTTTATGTAAGGTTCTTAAGCATCTGTGAATGCTGGTATCTGTGGGCGGTGGTGGGTGGGTTGATGGATGACTCTACCATTTAATACCTAATTCCTCTGTGTTTGACTCAGTTTCCTCATTGCTACAACCAGAATACTAATAATATGTGTGCTTATTTAACCATGAAAGGAAATTCGATATGTCGTAAATACCACACTAGTATTATTATTTTAAATCCCCCGCCCTGCTGTCTCTCTGTCTCTCTCTCTTTTTTCTCTGCCTGTTTCTGTCTTCTTTTTTCACCCCAAAGAAAGTATTTTCAATAGTGAAACAGCTGACTCTTAGGAACAGTATGTGTACAGACCTGGAAGTGCATCCCTGCCATTGTTAGGTGGTAAAAAGGGTACGGTGGGACATACCTGGAAGTACAAAATAACCTTTGGGATGTTGTTTTCTTTTTTTTTTTTTAAAGTTGCACATGTGCACAAGTAGATGTATCTGTATAAGTGTTGTAATATTGATTGTCTCAATTGAGATTGTCTCAAACTATTAACAATTGTTGGTTTTTTTTTTCCCCTGCGCTAGTATGGAGAGGGAGGATGCTTTCTCTTCTTATGTCCTTTCATTAAAAATGATAGGAAAATGAATAATCTTTACTTTTGTTTGTTTTCAGTATTTTCATATAACGTGTTTAAATGGCCATGTATATATATGTTTCTTATTTGGCTTTAATTGTCTAAGAAACACTTTGTGGAGATCCTAACTGAATCATTATAAACTTATAAAGTAAGGTAATCATGTCACTGGTAAGTTGGAAGGTCTGTAAAAAGTTAAAGGTAAAATAAGGGACTGTGTCATGGGGCAGAGAGCAGCACACTGCGGTTGACAGTGGCACCACTGATGCCTCTGTGTATGTTACTGTATATGGGTGTGGCCAAAAAATTGAGCAGTTTTTTCCCTGTGGCACCACTCCTAACCGGTCCCTTCTGACAGTAATGGCCAACTTTGAATAATATTAAAAGGCGTCTGAACACTTCTAAGTGTATGCCTTTGTGAGAATTTGAATCATTCTTATTTTCTTGGGTGGGAGAAAACAGCAGTGACCGGCCCTCTTGGAATCCGAGTTTTGCAGCCTGATACCCTTCGACATTCTGGAGTAGAGTGTGTAAATCTTTTTCCCGTTATGACTGGGGCTGTAATTTTGAACTATTTTTGCCACTTGTAAAGAAGGTATGATTGTTTCCACTGATTAGAGAGGTGAAGCCCCTAGGTTATTCAGCTTGTAATTGTGGACAGCACTGGACTCAGATATGACCCGTGGGTCTAGTGTTTAGAGGTCATCATTCTGAAAACCTTCCCCTACATCTTTTCTCCATGGAAACACTGCCATAGGATTTTTCTCTTCTTGTTATTGTTTCCTTTTAATAGAGAAGCAGTTTTCAAAATGTGATCCATGAACCCCTGGAGGTCCCCCTAAGACCCTCTCAGAAGCCCATGGAGTCAAAACTCTTTTCATAATAATACGAAGCACTGTTTGTATGTTATGCTGTGTTGACATTTACACTAACAGCACAAAAGCAATGGTGGAAAACTGCTGATGCCTTAGGACAAATCAAAGCAGAGGGAACCTGTCTTTCTAAGACACGGTGTGATGAAATGAAAAGCACGCACAGAGCACTCTGCTGCAGATCAAACGGCAACGATGGTCTTGAGGAGGAGCCCTTGTGTGTTGCAAACAGAACTCGTTTTTTCGTGGGATGTTCTTCTACTGAAAAGAACAGTAGACAGACTATGGGGTCTTGACAGGTACTTTTTTGTAAATAAATGAAACGACCCCAGTAATGTTAAAGAAAACAACTGCCAGTACTTTGGGGGGCCAATGATTAAAAAAATGAACCTCAAACAATCTTTGGAAAACAAGCATGTGCCACCATGAGCCTAAATAAGTTTCCTGATACCTTAAGGCTTTTCTGATGAGATTGGAGGTGATGACAAATGTGATTTTTGATTTTTGCATAATGAAAATGTGTTAGCATTTGGAAAATTTGCAAAACTCATTGAACTAATGTTTTCCAAGTGACCAAGGCTTGATGATACACAATTATACATGGATAAAAGATCCAGCAGAGTGAAAGGTAGACCAATGAACTTTAATGAGGCAAAGTACAAAAAGTTCATTGATATAATTATAGATACCACAATGCAGCTAACTTTAAGAAACTACCACCTGGTGCAGTTTTGGTGTAGTGTTGAGGATGAATTTCCACAGTTATATTAAAAGACCATTAAAATACTTCTCCCTTTTCTAATGACATTACCCGTGAGGCTCCGTCTTTTAAACTACTTCAACCAAAACAACATATCACAACAGAGTAAAAGCAGAAGTAGATACGAGAGCCTTAAATTTTAGTCTTTAATTAGGCCAGATGTGAAAGAGATTTACAAAAGTAAAACAATTCCACTCTTATCACTAAATTTTTTGGGGGGGAGTACAGTCATTATTAATAAAATATATTATTTATGTTAACATGGAATAGGTTTATATTTTAGCAGATAAAGTAATATCTTATAAATTCCTCAGCTGTAATTTCTAACGTGATTAAACAAAAGCTTTGGTTCCAGGACCACGTACTAGCTACTGGGCACATAGCACTGTATAATGGACTATTTGATTAAAGTATATACCACATTTGAAGGATAGCGCCCCAGTGCTCAGAGTATCAAATTTAAAGCTGTTCCTAAAACTGGACCTTTTGATCTCTTTGTTAATACTTTGCCAAGACAGTCTGGCATCTCCACCTAATTTACCCTATAGGCCATCATCCTCTCTAAGCTTCAAAGGGCCATTCCAGCAATGTCTTAGGTGTCTTTGCCAGGATGTTAAATCCTAAGACATGGGAGAATTCCCCTTCAGTGGAAAATTCTCTCCTCTCCAGGCTTATATTCTGGCTATATACTCCCGCCCTCTAGTCCCGTATCCTCAATATCTACTTACAGGCGTTTCCTCCTAGTTACTGCAGGAACAGAGAAGCCACATCTCTTAACTGTTTTGATGATGACCCATTTCCTTCCCTAGTACACTCCCCCAGCTTGGCCATGCTGAGGCCTGATCTGGCTATGGGGCTAGAAACAGTGAGAGGAGCCAAAGGAACGTCTTGAGTGGCCACGCAGCATCTTGTAAGATGTCTTTCTTAAAGGGTAGTCTTCAGGCCACAGGTTGCTATTTTTCACTACCAAGGTCAAAAGGCTGCTTCTAAACACCTGGACAGTTCATGGGACTGTGAAAGTTCAAAATTTCTGAAGGTATCAACCCTCCAAAATCCCTGTCTCAGGTCTTAGGGTCCTACTGCCACCTTTTTAGGGCTATACACAGAATTTTTAGGGTTTTACACAGGAGATGTTTTGATCTGTAAATGCATGCTCCTTTGTGACTCCACCCCTCTTAAGATCAAAGCTTGGGCCTGATTTTCAGCAGTTTGCCTGCTGGCTGCAGGATGTGTAGGTTTCTCCAAAGCTGCCTGTAGGCTTTCTGGCTCCCACAGCTTGCCCTGAGCTGACAGCTGGCTGTCTCAGCATGTAATTCTCTTTCTTTAAAGCTTCCAGGTTATTTAACAAAATCTACAGTCTTCATAACTATCACTGCTCTTACATCTTTCCAGGACCAGAGAAAACGCGTAAGGCAGTGCTTTCCCTTCGGCCTGGACCAGATCCACTACGGGTGAGCATTTTACTAATTGTGAGCCTGTAGCTGGCCGAGATTATCCCTACCTTCCTTGTCATCAGCAATAGGATGCCTCTCGCCATCTGACGGGCGAGTGATCCGATTCCAGAATCCCTCCTGAGGGTCTCTGTCTAGGGCCAGTTCTTGTAGCAGTTGTCTAAAAAGCAGATGCTGAAGCAAGGACTCAAGTACAAGTAGGTTACATTGGAGTTGAATCCAGGAGACACGTGGAGAGTGGATGGGTGAGATAGGAAGGAAGGAAAACCAACAAAGGATAAGTTAATGAATGGGTCAGCCTGGACCACTGGGGCTCCACCCTGCTGAAGAGCCCATGCAGGGTCCTTGGCTATGTGGAACACATCTCAGAATCATCCCCCATGGACAAGAAAGCTGGGTGTTTATCCACCAGCTTCTGTCCCTCCTAATTGCCTAGAGCAGTAACTCCCTGGCACCTCTGGCCTGACCCACCATGGGCTGAGCTTGCACCTATGACCAGAACCTTCTGGTGGGAAGGGTTACTGATGGCTGAGGCAGGAAACCATTGCTGCGTGTGAGAACTGCCCAGCGAAGCTGCAGGTGACCTCTGTGGCAGGCTGAAGGACATGGGCATGACACTGCCATTTTGAAAGTTAGACAAGGAAGCTTCGACCCGGCATGGGAAAGGACAGGAATACACTGAATGTTCTTTGCATGTGTTAGCATCTTGATGTTTTAAGTTGCGTGCCTGGTGGTGTGGTGGGAATTGTTTTAGTGTAGGAAGAGACTGGAGGTAGGGAGGCCAGTGAGAAAACTGTGGCAATGATCCAGATATGAAATATGGAGAGACTGAAAATAAGGCACTGGTAATGAGCAGGCAGATGAAGAACAAATACAACAAATCATCTATAGTTATTTTTCTTCCACTATTATTCCATAGTAAGACTATACCTGAATGAAGCTTATATATATATATATATATATATAGTATAGAGCATCAGAAGACAAGGAGAAAAACATGTGGCATAGTGCCACAAAAAGGTAAAAAAGGTACCACTTACATATAGTGCAGAGATACATACTTGAATAACATGGATGCCAAAAATACAAAAAAAATGCATCGGGATAATAAATGCAAAATTCAGACTGGTGGTTAACTTCTGGGGACTGACAGGAAATATAATCGGAAAGAAGTTCCTTGGAGCTTCAGTGATGTTGGTATTGCTTTATTTATTAGACTGGGTGGTGGGTACATCAGTGTTCATTATAACATTATTATGCTTTTTGGGGAGTATTTCTAAATTAATGCAAGATATATTTTAAAACATGGGGTTTGATGGCTTAGGGTATGAATGAAAGCATGAGGATAAGCCAGGTTGATTCCGAGTCTTCCCTTTGTGGCTTTTTTTACAATATGACTAAAAAAAGAAGTGAATTTACCACACACACATGTACACAGATATTCACATAAAACAACAGAGGAAACAGTTCTAATGTGTTACAGTTTCGTCACTGTCTATGCTGAAGCCCTGACATGTTAACGTTTTAATTAGCTGGTGGCCTGCAATTTCCATCTACAAAGGATGATTTGTAGACGTCTTCCAATTATCATACAAAATCACTGAATGTAGAAGGCTACGTGACTAAATGAAGTCATTTTTACAAAAGCATCTTCGAGAATAGTGTCAAGTTGTAAGATGGATTTTCCTCAAAGAAGCGCACCATAAAGCTTCGCTTAAATGGTATAGATGAGGCTTTATCACTGGCAGCTCCAAGGGGGAGCTGTGATACTTCTTTCGGGTATGAGTTTTCCAGGAATAGCAGCGTAATCTGCGTGGTGTGTTGCACGGTAGGGCTTTAGTCTCTGGATGGCTACTTACATAGGAGTACATGATAAATTTCACCACTGGGGCATGACATCTACGAGAGAAACAGTATCGGTGCCTTTTCCCCAGTTGTGGTTTCGCTTACTTACCACAGCCTCTCTTTGCTCTGGCTGACTGTTAGTGACGTCAAAGCAAAGTGCCCATTCTAAGGGACAAATGGAAAATAACTCAGAGAACATGCTTGGGTTTCTTAACTTGCAACCAAATCATTCCATTTAATGACAGGACTGAGACCCTCCAAAGGGGGGAAAAAAGACATTCACATCACTGTGAGAGTGCTGATGTTCTGTCTGAGCATTCGTGGAGTAATTATGAAGACAGCAATGCAGTTTCACAAGGAGAAAGTACTTACCATAGTTTTTATGCAGTGAAAGCTAAGCCTTTTCATCCCTCCAAAATTTTATGTGCTCACTCTCAAGGGCGATACTACTTGCCATATCCTTGGACTTTGAATTTTATTATAATTTTTATGGGCAGAGGGACTGCATTTAATAAAACTTGAATGAAATTACATTTTCCTTCAGCAGCCAAATAAATTCGAACCTCAGGACATTTACAGAAAAGATATGTCCTGGGTTTCTGGTTAGTTTGTCACAGAGAAAAGGGAGAAAGACTCTGGAATTTTTAAAATATTACCTGAAGATTCAGAACCTTTTGTTCCTTCTCCCTCGGTTGGACTTTGTTTGCCTTACTCTTTGAGAAGGAGAAAATAATGACATTAACCTGGCTCTAGTTTTCTCAGTGACATGAGAGGAATGAGATTGCTCTGGTTACTATTTCTCATAACCAGAAAGAGAGTTTCCTAAGTTTTCCACCGTATGGGGAGCCATCAACCTCTCATAAGTGGAGTCTTGAGTTCACGACTATATCTTGTATGAGGGCGGGTCAGGGACATTTCTCTTTCATGTACCATTACTCCTACAAGGATGAAGTCTGATAGTCTTTGAGACTTTACTGTTAATCATTTTAATTGGATCCTTAAATTATTTTATCTTTACAAACAGCAGGGATGAGAATGCTTATTAATCCTTAATTCAGCAACGACTGTATTGAGCTATCTGCCTGAGGCATTTCACCAGGATTTAGACATTTGTGTGTGAGAGGGTTGGGACATGGATAAGGGGAGGAAAAATCAGAGGGAACGGAGTATTTTGCATGGGTACTTTGGACAGCTTCAAGATATTAGAAAGACAGTGTCATTTAGCAGTTTGGAACTGTGTGATGCGACTGCGTACGTGTGTGGGGGATATGTTCGTGCACATGTGCACACATGTGCGGGAAGCGGGCTACGTCTATCATTTGGTGCCTTGAGCTGTGGATGCTAAACCTCCTGCAGTTGCAGGCGACAGGACCATGCAAAGACCTGCCATGCCTCAAGCATGTTCTTCCTTCTGTTGAGAAACTGATCAAAGAAACAAACTGAACTGAAAGACTGAACTTCCTGGGTGTTGCAGTTTTGCTCAGAGTCCTGGTGGCAGCGATAGAGACTCATTGACTGATGTATCTAGTCCTACCAGCCTTGGTATTTTCTTGGCTTGTTGTTGCCTGCACTTGAGCCCAGAAATCAATGAGTCAATTGAGAGGTGAGTCAAAGCAAAGCTGACACCAAAAGCAGGCTGTTAACTTGTCCGAAGTATCATAAATTATGCCCAAAGCAGCAGATCTGTGTATTGTAAAACTTACCAAAAAAAACCTCTTATTCATAAGCAAAACAGCAATACCTAGTAATCTTCTACGTTTTTTTCTTCCCTGCTAAGCAGTTACATGCTGTTTTCCTTTAAGTATCTTTGAAAAACGGTGCTTTAACTGTTTTTTTTTAATGTTAGCAGGGCTATAAATATCTAGAGATCATGATAAATCATCGGTACTCTACAGATTAGGCGCTTTCCCAGTGGAATCAAGATATTAAATAAATCGTACATAAAGCGATAACGTACCTATAAATAGCATCTCTAGTACCTATAGGTAATGAAGTGTTTGGAGATTTCAAAATATGAACAGGTTGAGCAGATGTTTTCAATTCTGGGCCCTTTGTTTGACAAGACAGAGGCACCTTTGCTGAGTCTGGCTGTTTGAATGCATGGCCTTTGCTGGGCATGTTAGCCTTCACACTACTTAGTGATTTGTGTGGAGCTTTTAAGCATGAAAGGAAAGCACTGTGATCTTTTCTCAGAGAAAGAATAGATGAAATGTCCCTGAGTTAATACTAGAAGGGCATTATGACTTTTCAGAGTTGGCTCAGGCAAGCTTTGCTTGACAATGCCTGGGAGGTCCCTTTGAGTGGAATAAATCATGGGTAATGATATAATAATTCCTTTAAAATAGAGTGTGGAAAACCAGTGTCTGTTTGCAAATGTCAGATCTGGTATCCAGGAAACCAGACTCGCTAGTTTTGAGAAGGGTCTGCGTTTGCAAACTGAAAAGAATTTCTGATAGCCTTTGGTACAAGCACGTGGGTAATTTGACAAAGATTCTGAGAAACAAGCAAGACGAGGGAATACAACAGTTTTCACTTTTCATTTTAAGCATCCGTCCTGGTAGAAGGAGCTAATGCTCAAAACAGTCCATGCAGTTCTCTGATATTTGGTTCATATTGTTTGATAAAGAAATGTATTGCAGTGAGGTTGGTATATTAGCTGAAAGAAAAGTTAAAAAAACACAGCTTCCTCTAATACCACCAAAATAATCAATCAAACAAAACCACACTGTGAAACAAGAGGGCTGGGTTTCTGATTGCTTGAGCCTATGTTGAGAGTCTTTGGTTAAGATCTGGAGTGTAGTCCATTCTTGTCCTTAATCCACTAGGAAGATTGAAGGCAAATGAAGAACAGTAGCAAAGTATTCAAACTGTCTAGTGGTGATACAGGAGCCTTGATTTCTGAGTCATCTTGAGGCAAGGGCTAGAGGTGGCCCTCCAGGACATCCGAGCATGAAGCTTCAGCACAGTATGTATCTGGGCATCTTTGTTGGATTTGGACCTGTGTCTCCATTCTGCTTTCTGATAGCAGAGTACTCAAAGGGCATGTGCAGTCTTCTACTACAATATGGATGATTTTCTGTGACTTTCACAAGGCACACAAGAAAAACTTTTTTTACATATTTATACCAATACCCATTCTTTCACAACACTGGAGCTACCGAAGAGGTAGGTGTTGTTGATGGGGAAGTTTGAGGCGTCCTGAAGCTGGGACTGAATGTAGAGATTCTGTGATTCATCCTGGGCGTAAGTCAATAGAAAAGACTGTCAAAATGTGAAAAGAGTTTCCCAGGAGCCACTAGGGCCCAAAGAGAGTCTTGAAAGGTTGCCAGCAGCTCAGGCTCAGCTCTGCTCAGCAGGAGAAGGACTAAGCTTTATATTTCTGGGGAATTAATCAAACCAGTAGGTTATAATGATCTCTCATGGGGATTACGATATGAACCCTTTTGATAGATGTCCAATTATTTTGGAGTACACGAAGTTTATGAGTTTCTCAGGAAATTAGGTGTGACCCTTAGGTTGCGAAAAGTTAATTGCCCTGGCAATCTTGGTATTGCAAAACCTACATCCCATAGGAATTTGATTGAAATTTCTAGACCCAGAGCTGTCGTGCTGATTGTGATTTGGGGTTAAGAGATTAGAGTCACAGAAAGGTTAGGGAGAAAAAGAATTAGAAATGTGATATGCAGCTTTACAGATTTAAGTTTAGATTCGGGAAGAGAGATGCCAACCGCAGGCTCTAGCTCATTCTCGGTTTAAGGGGGATTTAGAATTATCTCAAATTCCTTCCAGCTCTAAGGGCTTACCATTCTATGACAGTATTGATAAGACGGAAGTGAAAGAGCAGAGGCAGAAGGACGGTCAGGTCGGAGAAGCTGGCCTGGCTTGGTGAGTGGAGCAGCCAGGGTGGTTTCAGCAGACTGAATCTCGCCTTCTAAATACCTCTCCCAGTTCATCGGTCTAGCTGTCTGGGTATGTCTGTGTGCATCAGAGCTTCCTAGTTACAAGGTCTTGTTGGGCCCACTCTGGTTGGGTCCGTTTTGGGGTGGCAAAATCAAACTACAGCAGGCATCATAAAAGAGTGGTAACGCTTTGGGCTCTGGAGGGAGACTGCCTACATGCAAAGTCCGACATTACTGCTTGCTAGAATCTTAAGGAAATGACTTACCTTTTCTGTACCCCAGTTTCCTCATCTGTAAGTGGGAATTATAAAGTATCCACCTCAAAGAATTCTTCTGTCGAGTATGTTGATTTTCTTCCGTTTACTGTCTTCTCTACGAGGGCAGCAATTTCGGTGCATTGTATTTGCCATGATATCTGCAGTGCCAAGACACTGCCCAAGACAGAGGAGACCCTTGATGTTGGTTGAATGAATGCACACATACAGCATTTTGAACAATGCCTGGAACAGAGTAGACCCTTCATAAATGTTGGTTGTTGGTATAATTTTTCTTGAAAGTAAGTATTCTCTTTCCTTCATACTTTCGATACCCAGCACAGTGCTAGCACATAGAGAAAAGATGCTTGTGGCAGGCGGTGTAATGGCCCCTTCCCCCAAAGATGTCCATGTTCTAATCCCCGAATTTGTGAATATGTTAGGTAACACGGCAGAGAGGAACTAAAGTTGCATATTGAATTAAGATTGCTAATCAGTTGATCTTAAAACAGGAAGGACTATGTTAGATTATCTGGTTGGGCCCAATGTAATCATAAAGATCCTTCAAAGTAGAAGAGGGAGGAAAAGAGACTCAAAGAAAAAGATGTGCCATTGGAGGCAGAGTCAGAGAGATGCTACACTGCTGGCCTGGAAGATGGAGAAAAGGGGTTATGAGGCAGGCAACGTGGGCAGCAGCAGGAAATTGATAGAAGGCTCAATAAGTATCTGTTGAATTGAGCCTGAATAGGTAACTTTTTGTTCCTATGATCAGTTAGGCTTTATCTTTCCTTTTAATATAAATGCTATAATGATTTGCTTAATTTAAAGAAATCTAACAATATACAGAAATTTAATAAGGAAAGTAAAGGTCGTGGGGAATCCTGCTACCCTGCGACAACCACTGTGAGCCTCTAGGTGCTCATCCTTTCATGACTGTCTTTCCATGGGCACACACACATGCACTTGTGTATGCAAATATGCAGACACACATACACACACAAAGCTTTCCTTCCGTGGGATTACACCATATCTGGCAGTTTGCTTTTTTTTTTTATCATGGACACATCCTCATCTTTCCTGACATCAGCACCCCTCATTCTGCCTCTGTCTACACACCCCAACTGGGAAGCCATGATAGCACTCTAATGTGTGTTCTTCAGGATTTTTTTCTGTACACAGGTGGTCTCAACGTGAGACTAGATGGCACACTCTTTTGCAGTATTCCTTTTATTACTCAGTGTTATCTCAGGACAATCTCTCAGGTCATTTTTGCTGACTGCTCCATGATATGAATATAACTCACTTTATTCCACTGTTTGTTGATGGACATTCCCTGTGTTTTAAATTTTTGCCTACTGCAGACCAGCATGCAATTCGTAAATATAATACTTCTTGCACAAAGTAAGACATTCCTAATTTGTAAAAGCAAAGCCATTTTTGAGGGATACCTCTTCGTGATAAGAATTCCTGAGAGGAATTTAGTATCTGGGGGCTTGAGTTAAAGTCCACAAAAATCATAGGAAGTGGAGGAGACAAGTTAAGGTCAAATAACCAGCAAATATCTTTTCTCTAGGATTAAAATTTGGAAAGTCTTCCACTCTATGAACTTTCTTGGAAGAACACAGTATTTATTGACACTGGTTTACCTCTCTTGAGGAAATTCAGCACAGCAGAAGGTCCCCTAGGTAAATGCCATTAGATCAATGTTCCCTTTTGTTTATACCAATAACACTGAGTGATTCAGCTCCATGTTGGGTGAAAAAAAGCATATTAATGAAAAAATGTTCAGAAGGTCAGTTCTGTTAAGATACTTTGTCTGTTTCCTTAGTTCTTGGTTGGCAGCTGCTCCTCCAAACTGGTTTGGTAAGAGAGCTCTTGTTGATGCTGTTTCTTAAATACAATCATTCAGTGATGTATTTTCGGGACCTGAATCAAAGGAACATTTTTCTGCAATCTGCACAAACCTGCTTGGCGTGCGCTCTTGTTTATGGAAAATCCAAATATATATTTGTGTTCTTTCAAAAGGGGTGGGAGTTGGAAGGGAGGTCACACAGGAGATTAAGACTCTAGCTTTCCACAGCAAGCTGAATTCTTAAAGCCCTATCTGATTTCATAAAGTAAGCAGAGATTCAAGCTGTCTAGACTCTGGCTGACACAGGGACAAAAGAAAGGAATCCGCTCAGTTAAGGGCCAGTAGCAGATTCTGCTTGGAGGATACCCTGAGATGCGGGAAGTAACTGGGCCATGGTGAAGGAGCCCTTTCCTTCGTACCCACTGTTTACTGGTCACTTTATACACACTTCTCATTCATTTCTCATGACAACCCCAAGAGGGAGCTGGTACTATGAAAACTACACAGACGAAAACAGACTCAGAGAGCCATTTGCCTAAAGTCACACAGCTAAGAAATGGTAGGACCAAAATAAATCCATAACACAAAGAAATACATTTTCAAAAGCTTTCTTATGGAAAATAGAATAGTTGAGAGCATAGTACAATTTACCGTGCTGAACCCATCGCCACGTTTCAAAAATTACCAGTTCATAGCCAGTCTTGTTTATCAATACTACTCCAGCCCCCTCCCCAACTGGGTTAATTTGGGGCAATTCCCAGACATCCTCTTTCAGTATGCATTTCCAAAAGATAAATACTTATTAAAAATATGGTCAACAACTCTACTTTATGCCTAAATTTAAATAATAATTCCTTCATGCCATCAAATGTTGAGTAACTATCTGGATTTCCCTGATTGTAGGGATTTTAACACAGGTCTGCATGCAAAGTTTGAATTACACTTGTGTGATAAGGGTGGTGGGTATGGTTGGTCCACTCTGGAACACTTGCCCTGAAACACCCTTTTGTTAGAATTCTTGTAATGGAAATCTGCTTAAACAGCTATAGTCCCCTGGAATCAAGTGAGCAACTGTCATAGTGCCATTAACATGCTTTATAGATGTAAAAAGTAAGCAAAATGGGAAAAAAGTATAGCTCAACCCCTCACCTCAAATTCTGGGCATCTGGGGGAAAAGGAGGGTAGTGACACAGAGAGGAAAACAGAGAAGGGCGGCAAGTCCTCCTCCTGCAGAAACAAGGTAGGCATTTTTATTCCCAGCCAGGAAATAATAGTCATGATCACTTTGCTCTTGTCCACATGAAGCTAAGAGATAATTACGTAAAAGAATCTAGCTGATTAATCAGTTTTTACTGCCATCTCTGATAAAGGATTTCAGCTAAAGCATTAGATCAGTAGCCTCTGATTTCTAAACTTAGGTGGAAATCCAATTTTGCTCTTTGGTTCTCTTTCCATGCATTCCTGGAATTCATGAGTTTTCCCCTGAACTTTCTGGGAGCAAGAGCCGAGGTCTGGACACAGCTTTTCAATTAATGCAAATCACGGTTCTCCTGATGTTAGTATGTGACATGGCTGGAGGCCTTTGTTTTGCTTAGAGCGGTGACCAAGCAAATGAGTGCACGCTCTTGAATATTTGACGGATATGACAGGCGTGTGTGGCTGGAGCTGCCACCACAGCCGGCTGAGCCCAGCTCTTTAACCCAGGTGCTTTCTCTGCTGACAGTGTGTGTTTTGCCCCACTAGACTGAGGTCTTTCAGGTCAGGTCAGGAATGCAGTTGTGCTTTTAGCTTTCAGGCGGGGAGACATAGCCATGAACAGGAAAAGCTATATGATTTGCAGGATCTTGTGCAAATAAAAATGTGAGCCTCCATGTTCGGAACTTAATAAGAATATCAAGATGGTAACAGCAGAGCCTTTGTAAGTTCGAGGACCTGTGTGGCTGGACAGGGAGCCCACGCATGAAGCTGACCTTGGTTGTGGAGCCCAGAGCATAGAGTTAGACACTGACAGGTTAATCTTGGTGATGCTTCTAAGACAGAAAAGTAAGAGACAGCTGAGAATCTAACTCAGCCTGCTGCAGAAATTGTAGGAGACCCCACGTGCCAACATCGGATAGGGTGAGAACTGATGTTATTTTGGTTAAGTTGATATGCTTGTTCGTTAATCTATGTAGGTTAGCGAGAGAAAGGTCAGAGGTGATCTGGTGTAAATTAATGCCCAGGTAAAAGGTAAGTGCAAATGCAAGCAGGAAACAAAGGCCTGAGAACAAAGTCCTGCCTAAAAGGAATGGGAAAGTCCATTCTTTTCATGCACTTCTCTCTCCTGATTCCAGCCGCTTCACAGGTTTCCTGTAGAGAGAAAAATGTTCACAGCCAAACAACAAAAGACCCAAAGCAGACTTTTTTCACAGTCTGTGAGCTGATCTTGAACTTTCCAGGGACTTGTACTTCATAGAAAAAAACATTTAAGCACTTCCTCCATGTTTTTGCATCTGGAAAGGGAGGCCCCTCTCTCCAAGTGTTGAGTGACATCTTAGAGCTTATTTCTTTCCAGTAAAAGTGGAAAATATCAACTAAGGTTTCAAAGGAAAGGAAATGTAATGTATTTTCTCATCAAATTTGGCATTATCTCTTTTGCAGGGAGGCCTTTCATCTTCGGTGCGGTATTTTTCCATTGTATAATTCTGAGTTTGCCTTAAATCTGTCTTACTCTTTTAACTTCGGCTTTCTAAACTACGAACGTGATTTGCACAACTTATCTTCTTTTCTCATTTGTTTCCTTGATACTTTTGATTATCACTTGCCAGGGTTTCTCTAGAGAAGCTCACAATTTTGCCTCTGCAAATATTGAATGTAACACAGATAAAGTTCCTTTGTTAGTGTGAATTCATTAATGACCTAGATAAAAAAGAACTTTCCGCATCCAGCATCCTGGGAAGACTAAAATGATTCAGTGCCTGTTGACATGAACATATAAATGAGAAAGTGCAATAATAAGCCCTTAAAAAAAATCCCATTAAATTTTTAAATGAGAGGGAAAGCCAGTCCCTTCTGTTCCAGTGCTTGAGAACTATGGTGAAGCACTTTGCTCTCCTTCTTCCCTCTGAGAAGCAGAAAATAGAAACAAGAGATTGATCTCTAGGAGTCAGACTTTTAAATCAGTGTATTATTACATAAGTCACAACAAAGTGTGTGACGACAACTGAAGAAGAAGGAAGGGCTCTTAAACTTAGAAGACTGAACTGCGTGTGGCCTGAGGAAATGTATTAGAAAAGTGTGCATCAAACAGACACGTGAACAATGCAAACAGAAAGTGCCCGGAGGTGAATACTGGCAGCGTCCTTTCAAATGCTGCCCTGGGGGAGGGGGACTTTAAGCCCTGTTGACTCACTGGCCCATCCATCCCTGTTGTAGGGATGGCTGTGTTGTGTTTTCTAAGGCTAAGTCCTTGGAACATCCAGAACACGTGTTAACCATCCTTGTTAATATCCCACACTCGCCCGGCGGCCTGATGAATATTCTTGGCTAATTTTGCTGATCATCGAAGAAGGACAGTTCATCCTCTTCCTTCACAAGTAGACATACTCCAGTTTCTGAGACTGTTTCGTTTTT
The DNA here is from genome assembly GCF_048564905.1 of Vicugna pacos. Taxonomy (NCBI): domain Eukaryota; kingdom Metazoa; phylum Chordata; class Mammalia; order Artiodactyla; family Camelidae; genus Vicugna; species Vicugna pacos. Next base: position 53,802,246 of record NC_133002.1, read on the forward strand.
TAGTTCCAGTTAATAAACCACAGTTCTGGGCTTACACAGAAGATGGGTGGCTAGATGAAGTGACTCAAGGGCCTCAGGAGAAGGGCGGGTACCAGGGATGCTGGCTTTAGGTCCCAGCACAGTCATGAATGCCACGCGTCTCTCTGAGTGTGGTCTTCACCAGTCTTAGGGCCCTGAGCATTCTGGGAGCAGTTTGAACGTTTAGTTTGTCCTCTCCCACATCTTAGTCCTTGTGTCTATGTATATATCTATTTATCATTCCTGATCTCTAATTGAGGGCATGTCATAAAACAAACTCCAAAGGCTACAACTGGCACCGTGACACAATCAAGCCCCCGGCTTCTCATGTTGGAAGCAATTAACTCACTGCTCATACAGATCTGTCTAGAAAACACCACGCACCCATCAGAGCTTTTGAGCTCATTCTTTTAATACATTTTACCTTTTTCTCTATCCCCTTGACACTACCTTTGCTTATTTCAGATGGGTGTCTCCTAGTTGGTCATATTCTCAAATCTGCTTTTGCTTCACGAACTAGGTTTGGATGCATATCTTCTGGCCATGTCTTCTGACAGCTGGTCTCAGCTCCTTGTCTGTATTTTCAACCTTTTCTGCATCTGTTTCAACAGTGACTCCTTCTCATAACCAAATGCACTAAGACTCCTGCCTTTGGTACTTCCTCCATGGTCTAGCTCTCCCCTACCCCTATTGCTCTAGTCTCTCCAAACTTTAGACAAAGCCTTTTAAAGCTGGATGCATCTTCTCAGTCCCTGATACTGTGGAGTCTGACCAAAGAACAGCAAGAAGAATTTTGAGAAACCAATGAAATGAAGGAGTTTAAGCAGAAACCTGATAGAACAACCCAGTAAATCCCGACAAGGTAATTTTCAGTTGCAGGTGGCTGTTGGGCAGAATTGGGTAAGGTCGTGAGGGTCTGCAGATGGCAGAGACTTTTGGAAGAAATGGAAGGAATTCAAAGGTGTCATGGCTTCAGGGAGGGAAAGTGTTATGTGATAATCCTGCGCTTCAATAGCCCTACGAAAGCCCTGGGCTTCCCAGTGGAAAATCACTGCACACCAAGCTGGGAGTGACCTATGTCTGGAGCAGGGTGTAGATAAGCCCCCTGGGGATTGAGCATGAAGTTGCTGCAGTCAGGAAGCCTCACCCACACACCTGTTTTCCATCCTCAGCATGTGGTGGCTACGTGGTAACATTACTCCCTACTTTGGAAAATATAGGTTGATTTGCAGCATATTTTCTTGGCGTCAGATTAGGAGCCTGGGAGTTCATTTCAATTCATGTGAATTCTCTGGGGTCACATGGATAACAGTCAGTCTTTCTAGTCCTAGGAAATTTCATATTTTCTGAAACTGGCAAATGAACTCCTGAAAATGTAAGACTTTGATTTCCAAAAAAAAAATCAAAAAATCTTTTTATAAATTTTTCATTCACATTCTGTACTCTATCAGCCCCAACTCTGCTCCTTATTTATGAATTTTACTTTGGCTTTAGCTGAATGTAATTTTGCTGTTCTTAGCTTGCTGTCAGTCAGAATCCCATGGTGATAATAATGTCTGTGTATTTTGTTAAACAACAAAACTATTTTTGTAAATGACACATATTTAAAGAAAAAAAATGTCACCTATAAGAAGGTAAAGCAAGTTGACAAATGTTTCTCTAAGTGAGGCTAATTGCATGGAATGTTTTATGGCATTTCCATGGAAAATGTTACAGGACATCTCTAGAGGATTTCAGGGGAACTTTTATAGCTATTTCCTGCTCCATCAGCATTTTATAGAATCCTGTGGAAAGCACGGGTGCTTGCTGCTGCATCTGGTTTGTCGTGGCCATCAGTTTCTGTTGGATGATGGAGGCAAAGACACATTTGTGCAGACTGTCTTGAGATGGTATCAAGAACTCCTGTGACCCTGGAGTTCTAGGACTGGCTCACAGGACACACTGCTGGGTTAGGTGGGAAAGCCTATGCTTCCTAGTGTCTGTTGAAACTTTGTTACCATATCCTCAGATGAAAGACTTTTTGAAAAGTCTCATGTATAGTAGAGACTGGATACTTTAACCCTTTTAATTTGTTGAGAGATTTTAAATGTCATTAAATGACAGAAAAAGTCAGTACCTACCATACTGAAGACATACTATGTATAATAAATCCAAACAAGTGTAAGTTGCAAAGCTTATGCCCCAGAAACAAATCAGTCATGCAGGGTTATGGCTCCGTTCACATTTGTCTACAATGTTCTACATTTAACATGTAAGGCACACCGAGAAGCTACTGTCCTTGATCCAGCTGCCATTTCTCTGTGAAACAAATTTTAACACTTAATTATAAAGGCTCTCCCAGTATAATCTAATGAAGATTTAAAAACAGCACTTCAAAGTAATTCAGTTGATTGCACAGTTATGTCTTAATTAAGCAATTATTTTATTTAGCCTGTTCATATGTGCTGTAAACGCTGTAAGCCAAATCTATAATAAGGAGTAATTGGCAGTATCAAGAGTGGTCATCTGACATGAAATTAACACTTGAATTGGCAGAGAATCTGCACTCGTAGTCAGGAGAGCCAATCTAGAGATCCTTAGATGACCAATGTCCTTGGGTGCTGGTTTACGCTCTGACACTAACTAGACCGTGGTATCACTGAAACTCAGATTTTTCTGATTCTTGTTATAAGGCTTCATACTTCACCACTCTACGTTTCCTTGAAGGGACATTATAACTGGGGATAATAATATCACTAGAAAATGCAGTACTCTATAAACACTTCCCTACTTATGCTCTCTTACACAGAGAATAAAAAGGGCACAAATTGTTATCCCAATTTTTGCAGAAGAGAAAGAATGTTTGAAATACCTGTTTAGTTTAGTTCACGGATCTATGTGTTGAAAGGGTGGGTAATGGAACCCAGGGGTTTAGATTCCTAAGTCTCAAATATTTTCCATTGACCGCAACATATTGATTCCCTGGAGAAATTTTTAAAATGTGTTAATTCCTCAAGATGAGGATACAAAAAGGAGCTCTGGGTCTTGGTCTCCTTAAGTCATTCGACATCATTCCCCATGGCCCACGGCTCTCTCCCACTGCTCCTATTGTTTTCCTTGTTCACATGTTGATGTGTCCCCGCAATGCCAGAATAACTAATCAGTTCAAGATATTCTTTGAAGAAGTAAAACCAGTAGTGTTTAGTGTCATGGAGACAAAACAACTGGTTAATTTGACTTTTATCTATTTTCAATCAGTGGTTTTAGAAACGCAAAGAAATAGCCTGTCTTTTTTCATTTTATCAGGTGTTTTTCCTCTCCTCCTTACCACCCCCACTTCCTTCTCTCTCTCTTTTCCTACTTTCTTCCCTTCCTTTTTTAAAACACATTTTTTATTCAACCTGGATAACAAATGGCCATATAGAAAACTTGAAGGATAAAATGTTGAGAAGAGGAAAATAAATGTAACTACAGTCACATGACACACACACACACATCCTTTCCTGACATGTTTAAAACAAGTAATATTAACCTTTCTCTTTTCTACAATCAGTCTGCTGAATTTTCACTACGTGTTGGAAATTTCCTCTTTGTTTCTAATTTATTCATTATGTACTACCTGATCTGTAAGCTCAGAGATGCCTGATTAATTTTCTGCAAGATCTTTATGAAGTTCTCTTAGATCTGGCACTAGTTAGCAAGGAACAGTGGTACTAACCCATTTTTACTCACTAATTTTTATGGGTTTTAAACTAATTTTTACTAATTTTCACTCACTGAATATGAACTGAATAGGGAAACTTAGTTTTGAGAGCCCAGTCGTGTGTGGGAATAGGTGAATGACTGTGCTATGTAATGTCATAGCTTATCATGCCATGTCATTTATTCATTCATTCATTCAGAATTTTCTAACTCCCTTCTGTGTTCCAGACACAGTTCTAGGTAATGGGGATACAGTTATCAAAAAGTCACATGGGTTGGTTCCTGCCTTCATGGAACCCATCAAACACTAAGGAATATATGCATCCAATCAGTCATTACTGGGGAGGACAGTAATGCCCATACCGGGCTGAAAGCCAGATGCAAAGGCTTTGATTGTTATTCAGAAGTTTATACTTAAATCCTATGGATCTGAACATCTTGTATACCCAGCTGCACAAACCCCTTCAGTTGCCTGAGTGTCCTTGCAGCATGAACTTCCAGACCATATATAAAGGCAGATTCCCTGAAGGGGTCATGGATTATGAGTGGGGACTGATAAGCCCTGAGAATTGTTTACTTCCCCCCCACCATCTCCTTCCGTCATTCCTCTTTCTCATCTTTTGCCTTGGAGTTTGAGAGATATAGGGTACAAGTATCACTCTATTGGTGTCCCATTTTATTGGCCTCGACAACATTCACACAAAGTGGGCACAGGATTTCCTTAAAGTGAGAGATCCCTATGACTAATTTCTTGATAATTTTAGAGGCCACGCTTTGGTGGGGAGCAGCTGTGTGGCAAGAACCTTGAAGGGAGTAACAATTTATAGCAATTCTAGGTGATTCCAACTGGAGCAGACGCCTGGAGACAGTTACACCGCTTAACACCCAGGAATCCAGGAGCCTATGTTTTAGGAGGTCCTAAACTAGTGTCACGTTGGACCTAGGATAACAACTTGGGGGTGAGCTGTACGTGGCCATGTGTTAAGTTTTGATATATTTTTCAAAGGAATGTGATGATTTTTTGGAAAACACTACAGCGACAGAAACATACTGAAGTACACATTAGGAAAGCTGGGTTCTGGTCCTGTTTCTATCTGTCATGCCATGACTTTTGGCAAGGCGCTTTTCCTCTCTAGGTCTCTGCTTCATCTGAAATACGAGGATATTAACTAGCTGACTCCTGACCTCCCTTCTAGCTCTATGGTTTTTTGTGATGTGAGAAAAGTCCAAAGTATCTTCACAGAGGAAAGAATTTGAACAGGGCACTCTCCCTTCACCTTTCTTTTAATGCTTGATGGTCATCACAACGCCAGAAACTTTGAGATACGTAAAGGATATGAAATAAAAAGAGCTCTGAACTTGGAGTCAGTGGACTCCACTTGGTAATGTGTGACCCTGGGAGAATTATACTTAATTTCTTTGCATCCAGTTTCCTCATCTGTAAAATAGGGCAAAACTACTCATGCTTACAGGTCTCTCATGAAGCTCACAGGCGATGACCAGGTGTGGAAATCCCTGGCACAGCACGTGACACGTAGCAGGGGCCAATCTGCCAGTCTCCCCTCCTCCTTGCCTCCTATCCTCCTGGACATGGCTGGTTGAGTTCCACTTGTACGATCTTAGTCAAAGCTGCCCCTTCCAGTCTGATTGTCCACAGCCCCTGATAGATGTTAGGCGTCCACCCAGTGATTACCTGCATTGGAATGCTGCGTTTGATGAGAGCTGGACTGCTTTTAGACTGAATTCTTGTCCTGGGCATCTTTGCTGTTGGGAAATACTATTGGGACTGCTGGCAGCGTAATCCCATGGGTCAGCAGTTTGCATAACTTCCCAAGTTTCAGCTGAATTCAACTGAGAGAGTGACACACTGGAATATGCAATAGCAGCCCCTGCGATTCATTCCAGGGCCTCACAGTAGCTTTCTGGGGCTGCGGATCTCTGGGCTCCTGAGAACGTGTTTTCTTCTGGTAAGAATCCAGGCAGCAGACTAGCTGACTCTTTGACTGGGTGACTGTATCAGAAAAGCCTATCTACTCCCATAGCTGAAACATGGGAAATGACGTAGAAATAATTTTTTTAAAAGGTAAGAGTAGGGAAGGAGTGGGATAAGAGGAACAAAAGTAGAGAGAAGAGTGAATGTAAAGTAAAAGACAAATGCAAATAGGAAGGAGGAAGGACAGATGTCACTAGTCTTCCCAGGGGCTGTCGATTTCCTTAGTAGAATCAGAATGTAAGTATCAGCGGGCATCTCCCACATCACAGACTTTCAGAAGTCCAGAATATTCTATTTCTGTAATAATCTAATGCTTTGGGTGTGGTTCTAAATGCTGATTCAGAACATGGGTCCGTGATTGGCTGCATTAGAATCACCTGTGGGCATTCTGTTACATACAGATTTCTGGGCTTTAGCTCCAGATCCACCAAATCAGAATCCTGAGATGGGACCAGGGACCAGCTGGCCCCACCCTCCTGTGTCTTCTCTCTAGGGCCTGCCTGCTGTACCATATCAAATAGTTGAAGTCAGGCGTAGTGTATTTGCCGAGAAGTTTTAAACAATATTTTATCAAATATGTCCCACCTGTCTTCCTGTTCCTGTAAGCCAGAGTGACCTCTAGCAACGGCATTTTTGGGTCTTTGACACCCAGTACAAATGCCCTTTGGACTAATGGCACACTCTGATATGACTGTTTCTTTCCATTGGCTGCACTGCACTCGATGTGCACAAAAGGCAGTACTTCAGCCAACCCACAGCTGCTTATAGGGCGTGTACTGTCATTTTGGTCAAATTCCTGGACTGTCATCCACCATCTATCACAAGTGTCTTTCTTCAAAGAGAGATTAGGAAAATAAACTTTGACTTTTGTAAGCAGAAGAGCAAAGAGTTGATTCGATGATACGAATTTTATTAATTATGCAACACTTTTGGAGAAGAGATAGAAGTCTGCTCTGTATTTGGAAACACTAAAGAATTTAACAATTTATCTCCTGGTTTAAGCAAAGCACACCCATATGCTAAGGGATGCAACCCAGTTCTGTTCAAGAGCAGCTTAAAAGCATTTAGGCAAGCCCAAGGTCCCGAGCAGTTTAGTTCTGGCTCCGCACTGGTCACAGTTCCAAAGTATCTCCCTCATCTTCTGTTGATTTACAAAATAAACAGGTCTTTAGAGAAGGACAACCTTTCTTCCTTTATTTGATAAATTAAAAACTTCTTTTGAAAAAGTATTTTAGGCAACTAGCCAAAATGCATACAAATGAAAAAGCTGGTGATATGGGGGATTACTGGATGATTTTTTGGTGTTTATACTTAGGAAAGTAAGGTTTTGGTAGATTTTATAAACAATTATTCTGATTGAAGCTGAACTGAACAACTGTGAATATTTCACAATTTGGTAATTTTTAAATAAGAAAATTTACCTTGGGTGCTAATTTAATTGCAGGTACCTGTGAAGTCCACTATAATATGTAAATATTTCAAAAGTTAGCTTTTAGTTTCAAGATTAAACAATGTGGATATTGCTTATACAGGTTATTTAGTTTTATTTATTTAGTTAGTTGCAAAGCTTAGATAACATGATTGTTATTATTACTACTGCTATTTCTTTCATCCATGTAGAAGAATTCTGAAGTCTCAGGGCAATTTTAATAATAGTCAAATTTTCAACTTTGTTTCAAAAGAAAGAAAAGAGAAATTTTCCTACTTCTTATGAGGGATCTGGTTCTATTTCTTAGAAACTGAGTCATATGAAGTACTCCCATTAGCATACATTACAACTCTTCCAAAAATTAAAATTTTAATTTTGGTAACAGACACATAAAGTTTACTTTCTTAGTCAGTATTTATTTATTAAAATTTTATTTATTTATTTTTATTGAACAATAGTTAATTTATAATGTTATATTATTTTCTTAGGTGTCTTATGTTAGTGATTTAGTTGTGTGTGTGTACATATATATACATATATATATATATTCTTTTTCAGATTCTTTTCCATTCTAGGTTATTACAAAATATTGAATATAGTTCCCTGTGCTGTGCAGTAGGTCCTTGTTGTCTTCTTAATCATTTTTAAATGTACTGTTCAGTAGTGTTAGGTGCATTCACGTTGTTGTGCTGCTGTCACCGCCATCCACATCCAGAACTCTCTTTTATCTTGCAAAACTGAAACTCTCTATCCATTAAACTATAACTCTCCATTCTCTCCTTCCATGAACTCTTGGCAACTATTTTTTATTTTCTGTCTCTATGAATTTGATTACTCTAGGTACTTTACGTAAGTGAAATCATGCAGTGTTCGCTTTTTTGTGACTGTCATATTTCACTTAGTATAATGTCAAGGTTCATCTATGTGATAACATGTGACAAGATTTTCTTTTTTTAAGGCTGAATAATATTCCATTGCATGTATATACCACATTTTCTTTATCCATTCATCCACCAATGGACAGTAGGTTTGCTTCCACCTTTTGGAATAATGATGCTATAAAAAAATAGTTGTACAAATATTTTGAGATCTTGTTTTCAGTTCTTTTGGGAATACATCCAGAAGTGAAATTACTGAGTCATATGGTAATTCTACTTTTAGTTTTTTAAGGAATCACCATAATGTTTTCTTCAATAGCTGCTCTATTTTACATTCTCACCGATTAATAATGCACAGGATTTCTGATTTCTCTGCATCTTTTCCAACACTTACTATTTTCTTTTTTTCAAATGTTGCATCAATTTCTGGTGTACAGCATAGTGTTTCAGTCCTACCTATACACACATATATATTCTTTTTCATATTCTTTTTCATTGTAGGTTACTACAAGATATTGAATAGTTTCCTGTGCTATACAATAGAAACTTGTTTATCTATTTTATATATAGTAGCTAGCATCTGCAAATCTCAAACTCCCAATTTATCCCTTCCCACCCACTTTCCTTTCTGATGAGCCTAAGTTTGTTTTCTATGTCTGTGAGTCTGTTTCTGTTTTGTAAATAAGTTCATTTGTGTCTTTTTTTTTAAGATTCCACATATAAGTGCAATCATATGATATTTTTCTTTTTCTTTCTGGCTTACTACACTTAGAATGATGATCTCCAGGTCCATCTGTGTTGCTGCAAATGGCATTATTTTATTCTTTTTTATGGCTGAGTAGTATTCCATTATGTAAATATACCACAACTTCTTTACCCAGTCCAGTCTGGATAACACTTGTTATTTCTGTTTCTTTCTTTCTTTCTTTTTTGACAGTAGCCATCTTAATGGATTTTGTGGTTTTGATTAGCATTTCCTTAATGATTAGTGATGTTAAGCATCTTTTCATGTGCTTGTTGGCCGTTCACATATGTTCTTTGGAGAAATGTGTATTTAAGTCCTTAGACTATTTTAAAACCAGGTTGTTTGTTTTACTGTTGTGGTTTTGTAGTTCTTTATATATTCTGGATAGTAACCCATTACAAGATACATGTTAGCAATGACTTCTTATTTACTTGCACTTGTTAAGATGAGTTTCTGTTCTTTGTAATCAAATATCCCTGATTAAGGCATGAAAGCATTAGGGAATTCTTGATTTTAATCTCAGTTCTTCTCAGTGTTTTGTGCTTATGCTGCTTTTAAAAAAGGACCACTCCATGAAATCAGTCTCTACAGATTTTATTAGGAAGTGATTTGGTTTTTTGGATGCTCCTAATAACTGGCTTAGAATTTTAAAATAAAGTCCAAGTTCACACACAATTTTAAATCAGTGACTTTTACCCAAGTGCTTTGAAATATCCAGTTAATGATAAAATAATGTATTTTTCCTTCTCATGATTACTAAAAAATGGACCAAATTCTCCCCTTCACTTTATATAGACAGACACTATCCAAGAACTGAACATAAACCCAATATGTTCCAAATATGTACCAAATAGTTTTAGGCATAGACCTTTCCCTAGTGTGGATGAGGGGAGGGGAAGGGAATTCAAGGGACTCTGAAGGGACTTTGTGTATCTCATGCTTCAGACTTTTACTCTTTTCCACATATCCTCCTCGCACTAATACTTGTTTTTGCCTTCTCATAAATGGGAAGTTCGAATTTTTTTCTTTTCACAGATATGATTAACAGTAACTGCTAAATTAGGTGCCTTGTCCAAAGTATATACAGTTTAAAATTATGGGAGGGACAAAACCTCTGTTCTCTGGTCACTGAAGCTCATCGTGGAAGAGCTCATGAAGCAGGCTGCTTGCTGGAATAGCCAACATGTGTGTGTTTTTTTAGCAGGTGAATTTCAAATCCATATGTAGAGAAGTTTCTTTCCATAGCTAGGGGTATATGATGGGGGGTGGGGAAGTTAATTTACTCTGGCTCCCCTGACACTCCTTCCTAGGTAGTACAAAGCCCCTGACTGAATGATTGGATCTATACTTTGCAATGAAAGAGAGTCAGAAAGCTTTTTTTTTTCCTTCTTCCTCCCCCCCCATCTTTTTTTCCACCACTCTAATGAAATTTGCAGACATGGAAAGGAAACCGAGTTATTTATAGGAGTGGGAGGAATGTGAGCGCTAATTGTGCTTAGTCTATTCCTAAGTGTGTAATCTGTTTGCTATTAAATTTTACAATCTTTCAGCAATATACACTTTTTTTTTAAAGGGGAGAACTTCATAAATCTGACAAAGGAAAACCAAAGTAAATTATTCTAAGGGTTCAAATCATCTAATCAAAGTCAGGTTTAAAATAAAAATTTATTTGTGAGATTGGTCTCTCTTGCAGCACTGATCTCTCCCCTCCCCACCTCGACCAGCTTGTCCATCTCCTTTCCAGACTTGTAAGATTTGATATAGCTACTCGTGAGTGATAGAAATTTTTGGTGGTGTGTTATCATGTGTGCGGTTCGTATTGATGCACAAGGAGAGTTATATGAAATGAAAAATTATTGTATGTAAGTGTCTGAAAGTGGCCCTGGGCCCTTAAACTCTAAATCCAGCATTTTGACAATCTAATAATGAAGATAACTCAAATTATTTGATCCAGCGTAAAATCACTCTCGGTAGAAAATTGTCATGGGAAAAAAAGTTTCTCAGGCTTTTCTCCCTTTATTGCCTCCACCTAATAATCCTGAGAACCTACTTATTGGAAATTAAACACTTGTTAAAAGGAACTAGAAAAATCATAATCATCCTTAGGTGAATTTTCCATAGTGGGAATTATTTCCTGGTGGAAATTTGTTTTAGTGACTGTCAAGGCTGCAGGGAATAGAAGATTACTCAGATTACTTTAAGAAAAGATCAGTTTATTGAAAGACTATAAACCTCTTAAATTTGCAACTGGAAAACCGTTGGGAAACCAGGCAGCTCTTGGGATCCATGTGGAGACTCCAATATGTAGCATGTTTTCCTCTTTCTGCTTCTTTGGACTGTCCTCTCTGCTTCCTTCTGCTTCTAAATACCAACCAGTAAGTTACTGACCTGAACTCTTACTTTTTTCTACTTTATACCTTCTGCTTGTTCATATTATTTTGTTATGCTTTCTCATAACTTTACTGTGTTGTGATCTGTCTTATCCTAACTCAGGCTACCGTGTTGGTTTCAGTTTTTATCACTCATCTGCTGTGGTGTGTGGTGGTGCGTTATCATGTGTGCAGTTAAGCATTTTTAGTTAAGATTCTTGAAAAAGGGAAGCTGGTTTGTTTAGTATGACTTTTTATGCCTTTGTAAGCCCTACTATAGGTTGCAGGTCAGTTGATGATTTGGCTGTTTTTGAGTTCATTGCCAACTGTTTCAGTCATCTATGGCTTTGAGGTGGAGGGAGCAGGGTCAGATGATCCACACAGAGCCTCCTCTTCCATTGGACCTGTAGACATATTGGCTATTTTGAAGGTTTGCTCTTCTCCAGAGTGGGTGGTAAGTACAAACGAGAATTACTTTTGCTGTTTCTGAGCCTCAATTTATTCTCTGTGCAAATGAGATAATATCTGCTTTTCAGGACATTTCTTTTATCTCTTGCTGACTTAAAAACCATCCCAAAGTGTCGTGGCCTAAAGCAACAATAAATTATTTTTTCTCGTGATTCTCTCAGTCGGTTGATGGGCAGTTTTACTTCATGGGGTGTCACTGTGGAATGCATGGAAAGTCAAAAATATCTTCACTCACATGATTGGTAATTGGTGCTGGCTGCTGCCTGAGAGCTCAGCTAGGACTAGGGCACTAGGTTCTCCACGAGGACCTCTCTGTGTGGCTGCTTGGGCTTCCTTGAAGCATGGTGGCTGGATTCCATGGAGGAGCAGTTCATGAGGACAAGCTCCATGTGTAAGCATGTATCTAGGTTCCACTGCATTCCTCTTCCTATTGGTCAAATCTGGTCACGTGGCCAAGCTCAGCCTCAGTGTGGGTGGAGACTCACAAGAGTGTAAATACTGGGAAGTATGGTTCACTGAGATGCCTGAAATAACAGTCTGTCTTGCAGTTTTTGCTATATTAAATGAGAAAGCAGGTGGATAATGGTCTTTTTTATTTTTGTGGAGGGAGGTAATTAGTTTCAGTCATTCATTCATTCATTTAATGGAGGTACTGGGGATTGAACCCAAGACCTTCATGGTGCTGAACATGCACTCTACCACTGAGCTACACCCTCCCCTGCCAAGGATAATGGTCTTTAATGCCCATAATTGACAATCATTAAGGATCTGTATAATATTTTTGTTGAAAGAAATGGACACACAGCATAGCTACATTGCATTGCACGTTTCTGTGTTTAAAATATGTGTTCAATATAAGCATTAATATTTTATATTTTTTGTAAACATATATAGCAATTTCTACCTTCTTAAAAGATATATCCAGATTCTCAGAAATTCCAGGTGACCCACATTTCTCTTCTTCTCCAAGAGTCACTCCTTTCTGTCTCCAGAGACCTTAGAATAACTAAGAAACTGCTGCAAAATAATATTTCAGCATAGCCATTCAATGTAAGAATGAGATGAGTTAGTTAGGGAAAGTATCTCAGAGAGGGAGGCTTGAGTAGTTTTTAAGTGAACCTGAATAATAATTATATCAGCTCTAGAATCTCCTGATTTTGTAGAAGAGGAAACTGAATCTTAGAAAGGAGATCCAAGATCACTGTCAGTGACCAAACCGGAATTTCAATCTTTATCTTTTGACATATTCATCCACCAGGAAATATTCATTGAGTTCCAGGCACTGTATTAGGCCTTCTCTATCTATGGGAGAGAATAAAGGGGACATGTCTAACTTTGTGGAGCTCACAGTCTAACTTGGGATAAAGACAGCAAATAAGTAAGTAAACCAACTCACTAATAATCCAAAATTGTAATACACACTATGAACAAACCCAACAGACTAGAGTAATGGAGAATGTTGTTGGAAAGAAAGGTTGGTCATGAAAGGCTTCTCTGATGAGGTGACCTTTAAGCTGCATCCCAAAGCAGGAATGAGAAAGAGCCAGCTGTGTGAAGAGCAAGAGAACATTCTGGACAGAGGGAACAATGCTTGTCAAGGTCCTGAGCCTGGAAAGATTTTGATGTGTTAGAGGGAATAAAAGAAAAAGCCTGTGTGGTTGACCATCAGAGAAGGAAGAAGTGAGAGGCATCTGATTATCTTGGAGATGTAGGAGGGGCCAGTCCCCCCTGGACCTTTTAGGTCATGAAAGGAAATTTGGATTTTATTTTAGAGACAATGGGAAGGCACTGAAGTATTTAAGCAAAGGAATGACATAATTTAGTTTAATTTTAAAAAAGCTTACTTAACAGACATTGATTGAAAGCCCATTTATTTTCCTGGGACTGTGCCAAGTGATAACCTGGCAGGAAGTTAACATAGGGACCTGGAGGGGCATATATAGCCTAATGGATTGGAGCGTGTGTGGGGGAGACAGACACATCTATTAGTAACCACAAGAGTATGGTAAGTTACATAACAAAGTATTTTGTGTTGCACACAAAACCTTCTCTGAACCTTTCCATGGCTTTGCTGAAATGATAGGGTCTAGGAGGTTAATATCCTGGAACCTAGTCTTCCAACCACAGATGATTCATCTGGGGTGGGACACCTGACCCAAGGAGAGTCAGTCCACCACAGATCAGAGATATCTTAGATCCTCCCTTAAGAATTTAAGCAACACAGAGAGTGCAGTCACTGCTGGTGAGCACTGGGCCTTGAAGGCGATACAGCCAGGAGGTTACTGTTTACGTCGGACACTGCAACCAGCAGAAGCCGGTCGTCTAGAAGAGCCAGAGAAGAGGCAGAGGATTAACAACAGCTTACAATATTTGAAATACCTAATGAAAAGTACCAGTTCCTAGGGACTCCCCCGTTGCAATCTTCACAACTCTGGGCTCATTTTGGTTCTTTACCTGTGAGGTTGTCTGCTGTATCCTTGTAGGACTCTTGTGACTCTCACCACCTCTCATCCTTGGGTTGGGTCTTCAAAGATTTGTATGCTTTTCACAATCAGAGAAGCATGAGAAAGAGGTTTTAGGCAGAAACAATAGTTTGTCCAAAGGCATAGAACATAAACATTCTGAGGGCAAGCTACTCCAGATGCCCTCATCATACACCATGTGAAATCTTGGTGAGACCACCAGTCCTGATGATGGAAGCGTAAGAAAGAGAAGTTGTTTAGATGTTTAAGATGAAACCTCCATCTACAAGTTTAATAGTTGGTGGCAGTGGAAAGAATGCATTTTACCCTGCTTCTGTGAATTCCTCTCATAATGTAAAACTCCTCTGTACGATTGTCAACATCCAACATACCACCTGGCACTTAATAGGTATTCAGTAAATATTTGAGGCATGGTACTGTCTTCCTTTTCCTATTCCTCTACAACCAGTCCACAGCCAGCAGTAAACATGGGCTTATTACAAATTAAGGTCGAAGTGGTGTACTTAAAAGGTAAACACTGAAGCATGCAGGGTATTTGCAATAAGAAGTTCAAGTTCAATTTCACCGTGAATAATAAACTGGCTTCTAGTTGACCAGTCGCCATTCCTTTCCAGGAGCCAACTGGCAACCAGCTCACCCCCATCCCTCTTGGAATTTACAGATGTGTGCTGGACAGTGTGGGAAGGGGTGTTTTACAGCAGCAATTAGTTTATTCCAGGGGTAAACAGTAGAAGTTTAAGGATAATTGCAGGAGAGATTTGTTTCCTATTGCAGTGTGAATAACCTGTGGGCGGCCAGTTGGCTGGTTGCCCTGCAAATCCCAGAAAGGACGATTGGCAACTGTTTTGCATTTGTGCCTCGTAGGGATTTGCAGATACACGTTGGGGAAGGCAGGAAAAATGGGGGGCTGTGTTTTTACATATGTTTGCAAAGCCAAGGGTGGGTTTGCTAGGAGGGGATCAACCAGAAGGAGACATTCTGGTCTGTGTAAGGGGAATGTTCATTTCTCTTTAAGATGTGAGTTTCAGCCCGAGTGCCAGTTGGCATCTTCTGGACTCAGCTATAGGGCCAACTCACACGCAGGCAGCAGAGTCACTTGATCCTTCTGACTTTGCCGTTTGCTGCCTGTGACTGTGCTAAGCTTGCTGGAGCCTGAAACAACATGCCACCCTGAGACGGTGAGCAGCCAAGAGCCCATCTTCTGCGGCCTCGGGTGAACTGACTGTACCAACCTCTCCACTTTGCTTCCCAGCTGGTTTGGCCCTTTCCCTGCATTTCTTTCTCAGGTGTGGCATTGCAGAGACCATTATTATTGTTGTTGTGTTTGCATTTTATGAGAACACAGACACCATAGTTTCCAGCCTGATTTTTCACACAGTTTCCCTAAATAGGTTACTCTCCCCAGTGCTGGCTGCAATTTGAAATGTTAACTCAGGCAGCAGCAATGTCACATATTTGTCTGGCCCTTTCTTTTATGATTAATTGTGTAACTAGGTTTTAATATTTACATATAAATTTTAAGGAACAAGTTCTTGGGGAAAATCACTAGTAACATACACAAGAGAGATGAAGTTGGGGATCTTGATTCCTGTTACTAGAGGTCATTTAGTCTTTCCACGTGATGGGAGAGGTGCAAAGTCTCGCTTGACTAATTGGTAATAATTTCCCCCACTAACTCTGAGCACCTCAAAAGTAGTCATGGTGCCTTATGTCTCTCTTACTGATTTCCCTGTCTTCCATTTAGCCCTCAGTTTGTTCTGCATTCATGGCAATTCTGGTCACGTCAAGATGAAAGTCGTTTAGTAATATCCTTTTATGAGGGGAAATAAAGATCACTATTCTCTGTATGGTCCATAAAGCCCTACTTGTTTTGGCCCCAGTGTCATCTCTTAGGCCCAGCCAAACCCATTCTCTGCAGTCTAGTCACGCTAGCCCTTTCCTCTGATCCTCAAGTGCATCGTGATTCCTCTTGCCACTGGACCTTTGCACATGCTATGTTTGCTTCCTGGAATGCTCTTCCCACTGGACTTCATAATACTCAACTGCTTCTCGTCTTTCAAATCTCTCCCCTGAATCTCCAGATATTGTCAGTTTCTCCTGGTATTCCCTCACATAGCACCTGCAAGTCTCCTTCCTCTCCCTGATCACAATCTGTAATTCTACACAAGCTGATGCCTACCTTGCCCCCTCAGTGAGAACAATGACTCTGTTTCAGGCATCTTTTTGCCCCTGGTGGTTGATTTAAAGATGGCGAACTCTGTGGGAAGAGGATGGGAGTGCTGTCAAGTCAAGAGGGAGGTTCCGAATTTAAAGCTAAGAAGTTGAAGAGAAGGAGACTGGGGCAAACAACTTGGAAGGGGCTTTGAAGGGAACATGTCAAGGTCAGCATCAGTTTTAGGCTACAGAAACTAAAGGACAGGAAGTGAATTTCACATCAGCCAGGCTCTGAACTTCATTTTGAAGCCAGACGTTAATTTGGGGGTTCAAAGAGGCAGCGTTACAGAGGTAGGATTGCTGGTCTCTAAACAAAAGCATTTTCTCTTTGTCAGGGTTTGCCCTATCTTAAGTGTGGGCAGACCAGGATTTCAGCCTGGTACCCAAAGCAGAGAGGGTGCCCCCCGGTGCCCAGAGCTGTTCACGGCTGGGGGTGAAATTCCTCTGGGGAGCTCTACGTGGTGTTGCAGCAGAAGGGTATGAATATACAGAAAAAGGAGGAGGAGGAGAAAGAGACATTTAACACTTAGAGGGATAACCACAGCTCCAAAGTGTCAGAGAAAAAGGATACAAGGAAGAAAGTTGGCAGAAAGGTGGCAAGTGAAGAGAATAGAGCCCACAGTCTTGTCTGCAAGGGGAGACAGGATTGGCTTTTAAGAAAGAAGGCATGAAGGAGCATGAGAACAGAGAAGTCACCTTGAGATTTATTCAGAATGAGGTTGTTGATGACCTTGGAAAGAGCCATGTTATCAGAGTGCTAGGGGATGGAAACCAGAGATCAGGCTGTTGAGAAGGGGGTTCCGAGAAAGTGGGAAAGTCAGAGTGGTGCACTTGGGTTGAAAAATCTTTAAATCTTTCAACCATCTAAGAAAGTTGCCAAAGGCAAAAACCCTTGCCTGCCATGGAACTATTGGACAAATTGTTCCCTTTTTCTGATCGCTGTTCTCAGAAAGTCCAGGGCAGTCGGATCCCAGCCAGATGTGCTGAGGGTCACGACTGAGATAGACATCCTGGGAGATGAGGTTGAGGGATCAGGGTGTTGTGCACTAATACTCTTGGCAGAGCCAGTGGGCAGGAGTCCATCCTCAGGGATGGCCCTTCCTTGGCCTGACCCGCTGTTATTGTTAGCTTCTCATTTCCAGGAGCACTAAATCTACCACAGAGTATTAAAACTGGTGTTTGGAATATGATCTAATTAATGCATTTTTCTGTATCTGAGTTTGATGGCTTTGAACTTTTATCTCTTGGGCTGTGCAGTGGTACCAGAACAGCAAAAACGGCTTTAGGAGGAATGAGCCTGCTGCTGGACACAGACAACAGCCTGGTGAGGAAGGTACGAGTCAGCATGAGTTAGGTTTCCCAGCAGGAGCTGGGTCATTGATGCAGTCAGTTACAGGTATGGGTTACAGCTGCACGGTGGGAACCAAGTGCTTGAGTTTAGGGTCAGGGAGACTCTGGGTGCAAACGTCCCCTTAAAATCTTCATTAGAAGTCAGCAACACAGAGGATGTGTTCCTCAGGCTTTGGGTAAGAGCAAGTTAGCAACTTTAATCTTAATGCTGCCCAGGTTTTTACAGCTAATTCTATTCCTAAGTATAAGGGGCACCGTGTTTCATCCTGCAGTGTTGTAGCCATGCTCCACCCAGGGGCATTGACTGCGCGTCTTCTCTTGGTGGACTTAGTGTACCCCAGGGCTCTCAAATGGCCTGCTGGGTAAGTCAGGCTCATCCTCCCAGGGCCCCAGGCTCTGTTTATTGGAATCTTCCTTTTCTGGGAAACCACATAAATTTGAAAGCATCATGGCAGGTAAACAGAAGAGACCTCCATCTTGGGTTTTCATGGTATCCTGCTCTTAGCCTTGGTAGAGTAGCAATGAGGGAATTCCTGTGACTGTTGTATGGGGCTTTCCAGGCCTGGTCCTTTGCACCCTATGCCTTCTAGTACATCGTGACTATTTCTGCCATCCTCTGGGGTCGAGTGAGACAGACATCGTGCTCTTCTGCTTTGTTGATGTGATCCAGGTCTCCTTCTTGAGTGTGATATTACATGTAGTCCAGAAGGAGAATTAAATGTGGAAGCTCACCATGAGTTATAATTTTAGACTACAGGAAGCAAGCAATTGACACACACCTTCCTGGAAGGGTAAGGTAGGCAATCATTCTCAAGCCTTTCTGCAAGGTTTGTCCCTGTTTTGTAAACGCCCTTGTTCCCTGGAGGGACAGCATGCAAGTGGGACTGCAACTTGCAGTTTGTAAATCTGGACTACACAGACAGTGCTGAGAATGATCAGTGCTGGCGGCTGCCTGAATGGAATTTAAGGTCACTACGAAAGGGGCTCTTCTGCTGATGTGTGGGGTTGGGGTGGGGGTGGAATGTAAAGCTAGGGTGCCGGTTGTACACTCAGGTGCCTGTTGGTTTGCGATTCATAGGCAGAGGTCAGCTTTGTTGCTTCTTTAAGTAGACAAAGGTAGAATCTCCTAAAATTGGAAATAAAATGATCACCTAAATTGGCTTATCTTAGATGTTTTTAGATACTCAAGATATCCTAGAAGAAAAATAAAGCTTTCAAGCCACTTTAAGTGACATGAGGACAAGAATTCAAGGCACAACGTTTTGGCAGTAAGAAAAGAATGTTGGTCTAGATGTTAACTAAAGTCCTTTCCCAGCCTAACGTCCTGTGAGTCTGCAGTTTTGGCCAAGTGGGTACGCCCTCAGGAAGAGCCTACATTTGAGAGCAAAACACCAGAAGTCTGCGTGACGGAAGTTCTCCCCACAGTGTAAGGGTTTTTGATGTAAAGATTAGATCTGCTCCTCTGTGAAGTCCTTTCACTGAGAGACTCAAATAAGAAAATGTTCATCCAAAAAATGTGTGGCTGAAGCTTTTGTAAAAGTTTCTGGGGCTGCATACAGATTACAGGTACCTAATTAACCTTAGACCTGTACTGTCAAAGACAAGTATTTATTTAAATGTAAGTGTAAATTAGAACTTAAAATTCTGATTTAGTTGCTTGAGTCACATTTCAAGTGCTGAATAGTCCCATGTGGTCAGTGGCTATTGTTTCAGATAAGACAGATAAGAAACATTTCCATCATCACAGAAGATTCTGCAGTGATTTTCTAGTCTTTGCAAATGTTCATGGTTTAGAAGTGAGCTTTTATTCTTTATTCAAAGCCAGGACTTCTAAATCAGCCTGAAACAGTTAAAAAATGCTTCACAGAGGAAATGGCAACTAAGATGACTCTTGAAAAATATGTAAAAATTAGCCAAGTAGGTGACAGGGGTGAATCGTGCAGGAGGAAGAAGCTGGGAAATTCTAGACTGAGGAAACAAAATTGCTTTGTGGAATTTTAGTAAAACTTTTATAGCTCTGAGGGTTAAGTTAGGCGAGGGAGCATGGTATGAGGGAGACGACTGAATGGATGAACTGATGAGATAATAAAAGGCCTTGGATATTATCACAAGGAGTTCAGATTTTTATCTTAGGCATGGTGGAGAACTATCGAAGGATTCTCTGTAGGGATAAATTGGGGATGACTTTGTCAAATTTGGATTTTACGAAGATTAGTCTTGCTAATGTGTGAGCATAAGAGTATTCTGAGAGACAATAGAGAAGAAAATATACTTAAAAAGCTATTGAATTGTAAGAAAAACAGTGAGTTCCTGGATCAAAGCATTGGCAATGACTCTGGGGTGTTGGGGGATGGTGTGTGTGACTGCAACAGTGTTTAGGAAGTGCTGGCTGTGAATTATGGAAAGTGAGGAGAGGGGAGAAATCTATGATGATTTCTAAACTTTTGGTTTATGCAATTGTGAGGAAGGTGAGGTCAGTAGCCAAGACCCTAAAATAGGAAGCTAAGTTTGGGCAAGAGTGATGAATGATGTATTCTGTCTTGGACAAATTGAACTTAAATATTTTGGGACTTCCAGTGGGGATGTCCAGAACACAGAAGTACAGGGTCTACAGTTTGGGGTGAGAGAATCAGGTCAGTGATGTAAATTTGGAGTCATAAGCAGTGGCATGGGTTGAAATATGCTCTGCCTGTGAGAGTATGTAGACTCAGAAGAGATAATTGTCACATATGAGACCCTGAGGAACAGCAACACTTAGGAAATTAGCAGAGAATAATGAGCCATACTTTAAAAAGAAATCTGTAGCAAAGTGGCAGTTAAACATGTGTTAATGGTGTTACAGAACCCATAGGAAGTAGAGAATTTGTAGAAAAAGGAAGTATTCAGCACTGCAAGATACCACAGATACATTCAGTAAGCAGAATTTCACTGGCATAACTTTAAGTTTCTGTGTTTCAGCAACTCAGATCAAATGCCAGGCAGAGGGACTTTTGGCCCAGGTTTTTAGGTAAATTTTTTAACCAGGGATAATAAAAGTGTTCCTAAATCTAGTGTAAATAGAACATCGATTTTCTTATTCCATTTTTCCTAAAGCATTAATGCACTGTGTCCATACTATAAATCCTAGTTTTTGTTGTCTTTTATTATTGTCATATTACATTATGTTATATTATATTATATTATATATATATATATATATATATATATTCCTAAGTATTTTGCATTTGTATGGATTTTTTTCTCCTTCAATAGACTTGGTGTTTCTCAAAGGCTGCAGCCACATACTTTATTATTATTATTATTATTTTAAGATTTCCAACCCAATACTCAATCAAAAGGATTTCACACAGTAGGCATTCTAGATAAAAAGAATTGAGACTGTTCTGAGAAAACCTAAGAAATTCCTGCAGAGATCTCCAAACACATTTTTTTAAGGCTCATTTTCATGGATAATCAACTTGGGAACATTTATCCCAAACATCCACATCCTCAGTGACACAGAAAGAGGAGTCATAGTTTGAAAGATATATTTTCTCAAGCCATGTATCTGGCCCATATGAAAGTTTGGCCATTTGACTTTTCCCAATTGGAGTGCTAGAGAGATAAAGAACCTAATTTTGGTCATCATGATGATAACCAAGGACTGTGTAATATAACCATTAGAAATAACAGAACTTCACAATTTACTGAGTACCTGTTACATCTGCTATTATTTGTTCACTGTGCATGAGAGGCCAGGCACTGTGTTAAACTCTAAAGTGCTTTAGAGCATTCGGTTTTTAGGTTCTGTTAACTCCATTACCTATGGAGGAAGCAGAGACATACAGGATCGTATCATCCTGGCCTCATTCACATATTCAGTGAAGGAAAAACCCCAGGCTCTGAATTCCAGCCTCCTGACCCTACAGCACCTATGTATGTGACACTCTAAGTGATTTCATTCATTCTTCATGAAATCCTGGAACATAAGTATCATCACAATCGCTTGAGGGGTGATGAGCCAGTGTTCTGATAAGTTAAACCAATTGTCCAAGGTCACACAGGCCATAAGTAGTTGAGCTGACTTTCCAGTTTAGGTCATTAATCCCAAGGCCTTTCTCCTTCCACTGTGTTTTCCTGGCTCCTGGAAGGAGTCCACCTTCATGAACTGTCATAGACTTTACTGATAGTTAGGAAAATTAGAGAACTCCAAGGCTGGCCACGTCCCAGGAGATGATCTCACCCCTCTCCCTATTGCCTGGCAAGACTGAAGCTCTTCCTGCTTGATATCAAGCTGAACAAGAAGTTTCCTTTAGAATTAACATTGATACCATTGTAACAGTATGGCATGTACACTGAAGAAAAGCTGGAAAACACAGAGGAAATAAAAATACCCACATTTTTATTGACTAATATTCCTTATAAAAAGGAAGAATATGCTGTTTATTTGTAGACTTTCTCATACAAAATGACATTTCTCATATTCTTAAGTATTTTTCTACAGTATGACTCTTTTTCTAAAATATGAACACACACTACTCTAATTAACGTTGAGCACTATTAGATGACAGTACCATTATTTATCGAAACATATTTGTCATTGAGGTTAACATCTTTCATTAATGTCTGTGGTAATTTCCATATGACCAACTGCAGCAAACTAAATTTCTAGTCAGGAGGAATAACATGTTAAGTTCTTTGATATATAGTGATACATAGTGACAGCAATATATATAGAGAGAGAGTTACATATATATCACTACGTTACATATATAGCCTATATACTATATAACTGTATATATAGTTATATTATATATGAGATATATATACACACACATACATATATGTATACAGAACCTTTCAGAAAATTTATGCTGTTTGGCACTTCTATCATTAGAGTGTAAGCTTATCTATTTTCTGTGCTCTTGCCAATTCAGTGAACAAAACATGGCATCACTTGGTTGTTTTAGACGAAATTTTTGCTTGCAACTGTGGTAGGCTGAATCATGCCCTTCCCCCCAAATTGTCCTAGTCCCCTTGTCCCAAACACCCCTCAACCTGTGAATATGTCACCTTATGTGGTAAAAGAGACTTTGCAGATATAATTCAGTTAATGATTTTGAGATGAGACTATCCTAGATTATCTGGTAGATCAAATGTAATTTCAAAAGTCCTTGGAAGAAGACAGGAGGGTCAAAGTCATATAAAGAAAATGTGAGAATGGAAGCAGATTTCAGAGAGAGGAGGAGAATATGCTTCTGGCTTTGGAGATGGAGAAAGGGGTCCATGAGCCAAGGATTGGGTGGGGTCTCTAGAAGCTGGTGAGGTCAAGGGATGGACTCCCATAGGGCACAGTCCTGTGGTTCTGTTTTAGGTTTCTGACCTCCAGAACTCACGTGTAAGATCATAAATTTACGCTGTTGTAAGCCACTTCGTTTGTGGTAACTTGTTATAGCAGCAGCAAGAAACTAATGCAATGACTATTTTTTTATGTTGTTTTTTTACTTATGTTTGTGTATTATTTTTCCTTGGCCCTTAGCTTAATTTTTATTTTGATGATTTTGGGTTTTTTTCTTATAGGCTTTTAAAGGCTATTTTTGTATTAAGGATGTTGACTCTATTTCAGTCACATGTATTGTCAAAATTTTCTCCAATTGTTTGTCTTATAACTTCTTTTTAGTTTTTTTTCTTTTCATGTTGCTTTTTTTGCCAATAAGATACAGTAGTGAACTCTGGATTTGAGTCTCGA
Organism: Vicugna pacos; assembly: GCF_048564905.1. Classification (NCBI taxonomy): domain Eukaryota; kingdom Metazoa; phylum Chordata; class Mammalia; order Artiodactyla; family Camelidae; genus Vicugna; species Vicugna pacos. The sequence goes on from NC_133002.1 coordinate 53,825,602, forward strand.
CTCTAATTTTGGACAAATTGTCTTACCTCCCTGAGCCTTAACTTTCCTATCTATAAATTTGTAAAATAATAGTATCTATCCAATAAAAATCAGTATAATGATTAAGTAAGATAATGCACATAAAGAAGTATCATCATGTCTTATCGAGTCTGTACACAGTAGATATTAGATCTTCTTATCACTGGTTTTGTCTTCCGCCAAATACTTGAGGTAGGAGATTTTGCATTTTACCTTTAATCCATTCCGTGCTCCCAAATTGCAAGTAGCTAATACCTTGCTGCTTTTCAGTCTAGATCAACTTATTCCCACCACCAATTAGAGCCGTTTTCTCATGTCTCAGACATTGGGGGAGAAGAGCAGGTCACTTCCATCTTTCTTCAGATCTGCGGGGTGTTTGATAACTTGTCATTATAGCCAGCTGGGAAGCATGATCACTGCCTTGCTCTTTTACTCGTGGAGTGACTGATGGGGAAGAAGGAGTCGAAAAGAAGACTTTGCCCATCGTTCTCTCAACTGAGTCTGCAGAAAATCATCTACATTTCCATCTGAGTAATGGCAGGTGATGAAACCACCAATAAGTTCCAGGCTTATCTAACAGCTGGCTCTAAGGTGATATGTATTTAAAAATGAGCTGTAATCCAAGATTTTTGCAAAATAAAACTTTCTAGAAGTCAAACATCTGTTAAAAGAACGCAGAATTCTAGGCAATATGTATCCAGGAGCAGCTTGAATAACCTGCCAGTGCTTTTTGTTCTCATAATTTTTCAAATGAACTTGCTTTTGGAGATGGTGGGGGTGGGTAGAAATAAGCAGAAATGTCTTTTTAAAATACTCCCAAGTACATTGGGTTTTCTTTTTCTTTTCAATTTTGGATCAACATCTTTGGCAGGATTTGGAAGCTTAATTTTTTTTTATTTTAAGAGGGAAAGAATTTCAGTCCAAAGTGTTTTACTTTAATCAGCAGAGTTCTGAGGTCATCATTACAGAAAATGGAGATTTGGTTCCTAACTCAGCACACCACTTTGTTCAGAGATCTCAGTGTCAGTCTCATTTGCCTTGTGATCTTAGGAATGTTGCTTATTCTGTCTTTAAAGTGTCAATCTTTTCATAAACACACAAACAGGAAAACAACTTGGAGGATTATGGATGGACTTCCTTCCTTATACCCGCTCTTCCCCCACCCCCTTTTTTTAATTGAAGTACCGTTAGTGTGTCAGTTTCTGGTGTACAGCACAATGTCCCAGTCATGCATATACATACGTATATTCATTTTCATATTTTATTCATTAAAAGTTATTGCAAGATACTGAACATAGTTCCCTGTGCTACACAGCAGATACTTTTCAAAAATCTATTTTTATATATAGTGGCATTTGTAAATCTCAGACTCCCAAATTTACCCCTTCCCACCTCCTTTCCCCAGTAACCATAGATTGCTTACTATGTCTGCGGGTCTGTTTCTGTTTTGTAGGTGAGTTCATAGTGTCCGTTTTTTTTTAGGTTCCACATATGAGTGATATCGTATGGTAATTTTCTTTCTCTTCCTGGCTTATTTCACTTAGAATGACGATCTCTAGGTCCATCCATGTTGCTGCAAAAGGCATTATTTTACTCTTTTTCATAGCTGTGTGGTATTCCGTTGTATAACTATACCACAGCTCTTTATCCAGTCATCTGTTGATGGACATTTAGGTTGCTTCCATTTCTTGGCGATTGTATACAGTGCTGCTGTGAACATTGGGGTGCCTGCTGTCCCTTTGATTTAAAATGACAACAATTATTACGTGAATACTTCAACTTCTCATCAGTATTTAGGGTCATCTGTTGAATGTCTTAACATCTCAGAAGTTATGTAAAGAAAAGGAAGCGGGATTACTCATCCACACAATAAAGCCTGGTATGTGGTATGTATAACACAGAAGAGAAGCTGAGCATTTATACGCTCTTGTTTCATCTGGAATATTTTCTCTCCACCTGCCTAGAATGTTCTTGGTAATCCATCATACTGAAATCGTATGTTATTCCATTTGAATGATTGTCATTCGCCCAGAACCAATCGCCACCCTGTCTCCCTTCTCCTGCCTCCCCCCGCCGATAGAAATCTCAAACCTCCCCGAGAGATGCTTTTCCCACCCATGTCACTTGCCCTCTCCCAGAAGTGCTGCCTTCTTAGCAGGACTCTATCTGACCCTGCACACTTTGAAGCCCTCTTTCTTTGAACACTCCATGCCAGAATTCTGATTCCTCAGGGCTCAGACCTATTCTCTGTATTTTCCCACTCGTGATGGGTCCCTCTCCTCCTGTGGGTAATGTAATCTGGTTTCTCCCACTCCCTGGATCCCACCAGACACAATCTTCCCCTGATTCCTTGCTCCTGTGCAGGCTCTGGACCTCTCACTGCAGTCTTCCAGGGTTACGTACCTACTTGTATGAAAATTGGAGTCCACAGCATTTCTGTCTTCCAGTTTTGTAAAAGTCATGAGCTGCAGCAGATTTTACTTGCTCTGCTTGCTGCTCTTCATGGTGTTTGTGGATGTGTGGGCAGATTTGGACTGAAGTGCCCACTGTTATCCTAGGGTGTGGTTTTTCATGATGAAAATATAAGAAAGTAGAGTCTCTCTTTTGCTACTGTTAAACAAGAACCCATCACCATGCCCTTTTCATAAACCTTACAAAGGATCTTTAGTTAAACTGTATTCAGATGGTTTAGTCCTACAACCTGGTTGACAACTGAGATGCCTTGCATATACATTCACTAGAACAACAAATCAGCCCTTAGGATGTGGGCATCCTCCTCTCTCTCAGCACCCTTAACATCTTCCAGTTGAATCACCTGTGCTCCCAAAAGCATCTTGAAAGCTGGGGTTCCAAGATCCTGTAACCAATAACACCCTAAGACCCAGGCAAAAGGGCTCTTCTGGGCTTTGTACTTAGAGAGCCACACACAACACACATACACACTCTCAAACACACACACCAAACTTATTGAAGAATACACAGGCTTCCTTGTCACTTGAGAACTAGCACTTGGCACAGTGTTACCAAGAACACTTAACATCTGCTCTTGTGACCAGTATTATTCGAACCCCAGAGAAAAACTCCTCTGTATTCCTTATAGTATGTCCTCAAAATGAAAGGAGCCATATCCAAATGCCATGAAGGTCTGTGGATCGTACCTGTGCTGACAACAGAAATGGGTACTGCTTCAGAGTGCAGGCAGAACTGGGACAATAGGAGGGCTTCATTGAAAGGAAAGATAAATTAACTCATCACATAATATGATACAGTATTATACAGTGCAGATGCACTAGATTCTTGCATAACAAAGTATCATTTCCCAATAGTGCCAAGCACTCATTTTCTTGCTTCTCTTCATGATCTAGTTTGTGATTCCAGAGGAACTCACACATTAATGCAGGATTCACAAGCTGAGGAACATATTAAACAATCCATATTACTCTCACATTTGTACATATGTAAATATCATACGTGATATGTGATATCCATTCTTTACAGTGCCAAATACTAGAATTGCAAATAATTTTATCTTTACAAAAATAATTTTTAATTTTCTTTTTATATTTTAATAGATAATTTTTTAAAGAGCCTAGTGCCTTTTTAAGAAAATGTATTTAATAGAGGTGCTGGGGATTGAACCCAGGACCTTGTGCTTGCTAGGCATGTGCTCCACCACTGTGCTGTGCTCTCCCCCCAGTAATTTTGAATCCTTAGAAGAAAAATAACTTTTTTGAAACCAGTTCTTTTTGTTGTATATTTTACATTTTTCTTTTTTAACAAAAGTACACTCAAATGTATATGTTTTGAATACAATTACATTTTGTGTTTTAGTCCTTTAGTCACTACTCTCAGTACATCATAAATGATGTGAAGATCATTATTATAATAATGCAATTAATGAATTTGCTGAAATAAAAGCAAGAAAAATAAATTTGGGGGATAACTATATAATCAGTTATAAATTATGTATGTTTTTAATTTGGTACTTATCCAGATATTGCCAACTTATCAACAGAACACCCAAACATATTAAGAATTAAACTCAGCCCTCTTAGATATTTGCTCATTTCTCAGTGTCATGATAAATATAACTTTATGGATTTCTTATTTTGTCATTATGAAGGTTTATTTTTCAAAGTTAGGGGGAGACAATATTAAAATCAAGCTCCATTCATACTGTTGTTCCAAGCCATGCAAATATCTAAGGGCAGGTCTGCCTGTAACATTTCTTTGTAACTTATTCTAGAGATTTTTTTGTCATTCTGGTATCCAACAAATTTCCCTTGTGTCAAACAGAAGTCGTTTCTCCTTTAAGTCTTTTTTTCTTATATTTAAGAACACACACACACACACACACACACATACATACATATGGTAAGTATTGCCAGATGTATTTTATAAAATGTATCTTATTAACCGTCTTCCTCAAGAAGGCACATTTGAGAATTATGTTGGTGTTCTCGCATTTCTCTGATTTATTTCTCAGGTTTTACTTCCCTACCACGTATGAAGGTATCTCTCTGGTTTTGAGAGGTGAATGTAGACTCCTGGATGTTATTATTAGAATATCCTTGAAAACCTACATATCTAGAGAGGGCACTTCATAGAAATACATTGGAAATACATTTTACAGGTTGATTGAGCACTCATTTCTTCGAAGTTGATCTGAATTTAAATTTTATTTGGTTGGTGGGCTTCTAAGTGACAGTCTGTGTAGAGAGCACGTCAGTGTAGCTGGCTTGCCGGTTTCTGGTTCTGTCCCCTAAGGACTCTGTCATGCTGGCTGGAGGCTTAGCTGCTCATCTATAAAATATAGAGCTACTGATTCCAACCTACTACCTACCTCGTAGACAGGCTGTAATGTTTTAATGAAAAGTACTTTGAGCTCTTCGGGGGAAAAAAAAAAGATCCTCTCTATAAACAGAGAATTGTTACAAAAATGTTCTTTTCATTAGTTCTTTGGATCCCCTTATGAAAGTCCCAGTCTACCTAATGGATGGGGATTTATAGATAGCCATTTGTAAAAGCACATCCAGGCACACTCAAACATTAAACAAACACAGATGCGCAAAGGAGATTATGAAATTGCCCGACAACGGGACAGCCTGTACCTGGGAATTGATGGGAGGGACTGATTTTTCATAACTCTAATTATTCTCACTCTCTACCATACATTTGAGACTTAAACTGCCTGAGCCAGCCAGCATGGAAATGGCAATCCTTTTATAAAACTCTTAATAGTCCTCCAAGGGCAAAGCAAAATTAGGAACAGATTGTCTAAAACTAGGGCTATGCTGGCTTTTGGAGGTTTTTTTTTAGCGATTTTAAGATCTCATCTAGATTGCCGTGGATATCACGCGATAATCCTGAAGGACGCACAACTAGTCACTTGTGAGCCAAATGTATAAACTTTGCAATTTCCCATAGATTTCAGGCACTGCCTGCTATAGAAACAGTTAAGCTTTTGGAGCATCTGAGAGCTGCCTAGGGTTTAGACATGTGCAGACATTCCTTGTATGACAACTTCACATTGCTGACTAGAGGGCATTGATCAGAGGTCCTGACTTTTAGGCATTTATGACTTCCTCCCTTATTAAGTCCACGAATGACACAAACAAGAGGAGATTCTAATGATGACAATGAAACAGTAATTTTTGATTATCCACACTGGTGGCCCTCCACTACCCAAGTTCACGAAATTGTTGCTCAACCCTCTACTCGACTCTCGCTCACACTGGCCATCTTCTGTTACCATTTGGCAAAGATCTTCTGCCCTAAATATTCCTGTCTTGCACAATGGAAACGGTACCCATAAGGTCTCAATCAAATTGTCATGTGAATTATTTTACATTTCATGAGGAAGTTAAAAATAAACTAGATTGGGATTGGAAAAACCATTTCATATCATCAACCTCAAGCAGTCTTCATCTGTAGTCATTCCAGCGTGGTCTCATCCACTTTCTAACCTATCGTTGAATCCTCCCCTTGACGGTGACTCAGGCCACCCTTCTATTGCCCAATTCTTGTTACGACTTGGGAGGTGGTTGTGGTTGGTTTGTTTTTAATATCTTGCCCAATCTTTCCATTTTTAGTTCCAGACTATTGCTTTTAACCACTTTCAACTATCCCATTCTTTACAGAATGACACAGTACTGTATACAATCTAGCTCAAATACTTTTTTTTCCACTCTAATTCCAGGGTGGCAGCATCATACCCATAGACTCTACAAAAATGGCAAGTGGGAGGTGGTTATACATTTTCTTTTTATTCTCTTAGGGGTCTAGTTTGAGGGAATTCACAATGATTATTGCATTGACAGTTCATAATAGTCTTGGGATGTAGGTGACATTAGACTCCCATTTGGTGGTTGAGGAAGTTGGGGGTAAGAGAGCCAAGGTCATCCAATTAGTAATTGATGTTGTTAGTAGCTTGGATCCAAGTCTGACTGGCTCCAGAACCCATTTTTGTCTCTTGTTCACCTGTCTCCCCACTAGTGTGTGTGTGTGTGTGTGTGTGTGTGTGTGTGTGTGTTTTGACCCTGGAGAGGAACTTCAATTTATTATACCAACTGCAGTGAAGAGCAGAACAAATTTAAATTCGAAAGCAGTTACCCACATAGGACCTGGCTTAGGGACCTTATCAGCAGAAAGGAGGGGAACAAGGGATCCCGAAGAAGAGGCAGGGGTTAACTTCAAAGTGAGACACCGAGAAACTCCCATTCACTGTTCCTGAAGGATGTGCTTAGAAGAGGGACCAAATCTGCTCAAGGAGTCAGAAAAGGACCTAATTCCTGACTGCACTTCTGGGCTGATAAATCACAAAAACGTGTGGGATTCCTAGGCAAAGTCCTACTGCCAACATTAATTGCTGTGTTACCATCTGAACACAAATGTATGATATTTTCATCAGAGTTCTTCCTATTGTCAGTTTCCATTTTGCTTTAAGAGAAATAAGCACCTGGGTCCTACATACACCATATCTGTCTCCATCCTGCTCTTGGGAAAGTGCACACATGAGGGAGGTGTGATAGCCATGCATGGCAGCACCATTCCTTGGAAGCTGGGCAACCAGAGTATCACTGAAACACACAGTCGTCACCGAAACCTTAGGAGGTTCTTTGGAACAAACAAATGTGCTTTATTCTGAGTTCCAAGGAAAAGGTGTTGATCTTTTAGCTCAAATGAAGAATGTTTGTTAATATCGTCAGTGAGCATTTTCCATGGAGCCCTGTTACTATGTAAAGCCTCCATAGAATGTTATCTATTATTTATTCCTGCTCAGTGGTTCTTTATCAGATATGCATTAGCACTCAACATGGTCATGAGCAGTGGCTCGTTCAGTAGAAACTCTTCTGTTTGTTGCAAACGTGGACTGGGAGGAGCTATAGGAAGTGTGTGCTCTTGTTCAAAGTCTACCACAGTTCTTTGTTTAATCACCTACTATCCATGTAGGTAATAATAGAAACAAACAGAAAATGATGGTAACTTTTTCCCAGCGAAATTTCACTGTCAGTTTCAATCACACAGAGTGACTAGGTGTGAGGTAATGGCTATTACTTTCTTAGAATTATTTGTATTGTGCAATGTGTTTTGCTTTAGTAAAAGTCAGGGTATCATTTTGAATATCTCATTCATCCGTTTGAGCCTGGTTTTCATCTGGTAGCTTCACATGTAACACACTTAACTTGGAGTAAGCTGGTACTGTCACCGAGTCCAACAACAATGACAAAAAGTTGAAAAAATGAACAGGATCCCAAAATTGCTTCTATTACCACCTCCAGTTTTCTGTTTTTGCTTAATTCATGACCTTTTTTTTCTTAAATGCATTTTGTATTTGTCTTATTCATTGAGCAGCTGCATAAATCGTTAGGAAATGGCAAGGAATGCAGAAATGTCCCCAAACACCCTTCTTTGTTGTCTTCATTTTACTGTAATAGAACTCACACAGGTGTAGCCATTGTTTTTACAGTGGTAGTTTGGGACTCTGGTTTTCTCTCCAGTCATTGAGCTTTAAAACCACATGGTTGAAGCTGCAAGCTGCAGGTCTTCAGTCTCTCTAAGCTGATGGACTCATTTCTTTCCACTCTGAAAGGTGACCTTTCTGATATTTCTGATTTTATTTTACTGTTTTGTGTAAGACAGCTAGACTTCAGTTAAGATTTGCAGTAGATTACCCAGCTGAGCATGCGCGTACGGGAGAGAGAGAAAATGTGGTGAGCGTCCTTATTAAACATTAAGTTATATAAAATTAAATAGTTTACATTAAAAGCAGAGGAAAGAGATGCTCACACTTGTCACTTCCTAATGGTTCTACTACATTTCAGTGTTACCTGTTTTCTCGAGGTTATCTGTCCATTGCAGCTGCGTGGTGGAAATGCTGCATCACGGTGAGCTGTGGTGCGCCTTTTCTCAGCTCTGTATTCAGGGATGTCACATTGATAGCTAGACATTGGCCATTTGGGAGTATTTACACCAGGGGGATTGAGACATACTTTAAAATTTGGTATAGACATTCATCAGAAGATTATGCAGTGTTTGAAAAAGGAGGAAGCCCTGCCATACATGACAACATAAATGAGGCTGGAGGACATCATGCTACGTGAAACTAGCCACAGAAGGACAGATACTGCACAATTCCAATCACATGGAGTATCTCAAGTAATCAGACTCATAGAAACAGAGTAAAAGGGCGGTTGCCAGAAGCTGGGGCTCGGGGGAGGGAGAAACGGGGGCTTGCTGTTCAACAAGCATAAAGCTTCAGTGATGCAGGATGAGTACGTTCCAGCGATCAGCTGTGTAAACGTTGTGCCCGTGGCCAACAGCACGGTGTTGCGTACTTACTCATTTGTTAAGGGGGGTTGGTCTCTTGTTAAGCGTTCTTACAGCATTAACAATGCAGTTCCCTAGGGGATTCTGGTGCCCACTGGTGGTGAAGGACACTGGAACCCACCTCGGGAGTTATAATGAGGGAAGACTTTCTAGAAGGGGTGACTGCTGAGTGCAGACTTGGAAAGTACACAAGGAAGCCAGGCAAAGAAGGAAGTCAGCTCTGGGAATTTTCCTTTGCTTCTCCCATAGCGCCCGCATAGGCCTGGGACATTGTTGTTTCTCAGCCAGCTCTCTTATAATAATAATAATGATGATGATAGAATCATACTACTGGGAAGTGTTTACCAGCACACCCCAGGGCAGGACCATGTTTACCAAAAAGAGACAAAAGAAATCACAAAAACCTGTTTAGGGGTTCGTGTGCTTTGGCTGGGACAGAGTATTGGACTGGAGAGTAGAGTCGAACAAGGCTGGAGAGGTTCTTCCCACATGTAGAGGGCTCTAGAAAGGAGAAAGTCTTTGGTTAGAACCTGACCCTACCACTTCATTTTTCATTTTCACAAATGAGGAATTGAGGCTCAGTGTCAGGGTGGATGTCCCAGGACAACACAGCACATAAATGGCAGCTCTGGGGCTTGTACGACCAGCCCTCGTCTCTCTCACTGGATCACACACCCCGATTTGCCTTCCCTGTCACCCATTTCATATGAAATGCCTAAAAGCCATAATCAGCCTCATCGCGTAGCTTGTGCATGGTGGGTACTGAGTCTCTTAAAGGACCCGCAAGGAATGCCATCGAAACCGATGTGAAAAGAAGCACATTTGTTTAAACAAACTGCTTCAGTGCTGGCTGAAAAGGATTCTGCTCTTTTAAAGCATGTCCCCCCTCCTCCTTTCAGATGGATGACCCTTGAATTTCCAGTGGGCATTGGAAAGTGGACAAGGAGGCATGGTGAAACAGGAGCTTCCAGATGATTTTCCAGGAACTCCAAGGGAGCGTTGAGTGTGTCTTTGGGGAATACTGTCTTTGGGGGTGAAGGGTGTGTGGAGAGAAACTAAGTAGATGGGATTTCTTCCTCCCACTCCTCCCCCCTTCAGAGGAACAGCTCTACTACAAAGGACTTCTGAGTAGCAGTTAGTGAAAAGGAAAGGTTTTCTGTTAAAATAATAGAAGTTTTGAAAAGAGCTGGATTAGTGGGAACAGCAGTATTTTTGGAATCAGGCAGGCCTGCAGCCAAATGATCAGGGCGGCTCTGGGCAAGCTGATTAATCACTCTACCTACAGAGTGCGTCCAGGGAGACCTACATACTGGGGCACATGGGAGGTATTATTTTTTAATAGCAACTGAAGCTCTTCCATGCATATCACAAAAGTGTTAAGCATGTTCGCTTAGCCTCCAAACAGCTCTACAAACTGGCTCCCTCCACCTGATCACCCTTCTCCGTTTTTAAAGATCACGTTTAGTAAGTAGTGCGTTAATGTCTAGACTGAGCTAATGGAAACTTCCAGTCCCCAGCGGAGACAATAGTAGCAACAACAATCATTTATCTTCAGGTTTTTAGTGGCTCTGCACCTCCTTCTCGTGTAAGCGTCACAACAATCCAGCTGGGCCAAAGGGCAAACAGCGCTTTCTCCACTTTGCAGATTAAGACATCGAAGCCCAAGGAATGAAACGACCCATTCATCAAAGTTCACTATTGGTTTCTGTCTCTCATTTTTCCTCCCTCTGGGTTTCTTTGTTCCAAAGCTGGACTGACTTGTTTTCTTATATGTGGAGCCAGTCTCACTCTGTTTCCCTGACTAGTCCTGACCCAAGAAGTATTTAAATAAACGTCAGTTCCAATTCCACCCACTCCAGCATAACTTATGAGGCTTCCTTATTCTGTTTTCTGTTTTGGATGACCTGGAATTTCCTCCCCCCACACCCCCTGCCAGCTGTGCCTCTCCCTCCTGCAGTTCCTCTGTTCTGTTAGTAGGGCTTCTACACCTGACACACCAGGACTTCCCACACATTACAACATCCTCCAGCTTCGTCTTGCCACTCTACTACACACCACTTCCCTAAAAGGAGAAGGCAAATTATGGCCATTTTGGATTTAGTCATTTTCCCACTGAGTTGCTTTCCTTCTGTCCTCCTGCTTCTCCGTCTACCACTGTCCTTCCCTCCCCCATCCCCTGACACCTGCCCAGCGTTAGAACTCCTCTCCTGTCTCTTTCTGGGCTACGGCACAGCCATGGCTCACGATGAGATATCAAAGGTGTTCATCGTGTATTGATCTTAGCAGCAGGACCAAACCAGAACCCACAATCTGAGTTCTCGTTATACTTAACCCAAGGAAAAATCATTGTGAACAAAACTAGCAGCAACAAGGACAAACATGATTCATTCATACGTTAAAATCAAGAACTATGAGAAGACGATATACAGCAGGCAGCGTGTTATGGACCAGGCAAATAAGGACGAGTCATGGGTGAAAATATCATAATTGAAGGCAAAGTCATTCCTCTGAGAATGAATCTAGGTGACTTAAGAATAGCTATTTATAGATCTGGAGACTAAAAACTGAAGGGGAAGGGAATGCAGCATTTTAGAAAAATATTTTTCTAGGAAAGAGGAGAGAAAGGACACTTAGAAAAGGTTAGCTGGAGCAGTAACATTTGGGGGAAGTAACAGAGAATGAGGCAGGGTTACGAAGGGCTTTGAAAGGGTGGAAACTTGGACTTTCCAAGATGGGGAGGGATTGGTAGAGAGATGTGGTTAGAACTGAAGTTTGGAATCAACACTGGCAAAGAATCCACTCTCAGCATGTTGGGAAAGACGGATGAAAGAGTGAGTGAGATAAAAGGAAGGGAAATTGAGTCATAGTCCCCCATTCCAAATATTCACTGCGGAGGGGAACGGAGCAAACAGAAGAGCTTAAAAGGAACTCATGACTGGATATAGTCAATGAGAGTGAAACCCCTTTCTTCCAGTTCCTGTTTGAAAACATAAACAACATGCAAATTCAGATAAAAAAAAGTTCTTCCTGTGTCACATTAAGAAACTCTGTTTCTCTTGTTTTTGTGACTCACTTTGGGACTATTCTTAAAAGAATGCAACTTGTAGGGATGGGCAGACCTGTTGGGGGAAAAACAAGAACCTCTCTGGAATGTTTACCCATTCTTTTTAAAAGACTCTATTAGTTTAGATTTGAAGGGGAAAAAGTCTTAGATATCATAGTCTAACCGGGGTGAGGTACACAGGACATCTTGAAATAGCCCTTAAAGAAAGAATAGAGGATGCTTAATGACTTAAAGCACTTTCCTTAACTCAAATGTTAGCCAGAAGAGTTCAGAGAGACAGCTCAACTTGGAAAGCGGGTAGGATGATGGATGGTCTCAGGCAGTGAGAGCTAGCACAGGAACAATGAAGGACTGGGCAGTCCACAGTTTGTTTTAGCTGGAGAGTGGGAAAGAAGGAGATCGGGGAAGCTAGTGGTAATAGTTCATGTCAAATCAAAGAATTAAATCTTGCGCTCCACAGAAAATAATTTCATGGTAGAAAGTGTCTGCTCGAGAGGCTTAAGTGTATAAGTTTGGGAGTGCTGCCTCAAAAAATGAGCTTGCTTTCACAAACCTAAAATCCACGTGGAAAATTTTGGATTAGACAGATGAGAAAAACAAAGTAAATTCTGTGATTCTCTGTAAGTTTACAGACAATGTTGAAGGATTTGTGACCTCCTGTTTTTCCCCTTCCTTCCTTTGCTTCCTTCTCTTCTTCCCTCCTTCATTTCTTCCTCCCTCCATCTCTCCTTCCTTCGTCCGTCCTTTCTTCCTTCCATCCTTCCTTCCTTCCTTCCTCCCTTCCTTTCCATTGTCTTGACTTTGGAACATCTAATCCTGAAATATGTTTCAAGGAGTTGCATTTGAAAACAAAAATTAGTGAAGTCTTTGGACATCCATAATGTGTCTATCTTCTGTCTCTGGATAGAAGACTCTGAGGTAATAGTAAGAATCTGAGGTGAAGTATTTGAAAAGAAAAAAAAATAAATCAGTGGTAAAAAAAAAATGTGTGTGTGTGTGTGTGTGTGTGTACACGTACAGAGAGAGAGAAAATGATGTGGTGAGGTTCAGCAGAGTCCTAGCCATTCTGGGAAATACACTGGTACACTGTGGGCTGTGTGTGGGCCCTGAGCCCAGGGAGTGGACATAAGGCCCCCAGATAGTATTTTGAAGAACATCAAAGCAATACTACTTTATCTGTTTTATGTTGACTTTCTAGTTGATTTTTTTTTTCCTGAAAGCAGTCACACTTTAAAAAAAAATACTATTGGAGGAGATAGTACACAGGCTTTCCTAATTTTTTTGGAAGCCAACATGATTCAAATATGCCTAGCCCTTCCTACATGCTTTCTATATCTTAATAAGCTAAATTAAGAAGAAAAGTTGCACTTGTTGGTACTTCGTGTGAGGATGGCTGCGAAGTGTTTTGCCAGATTTGCACAGCATATTTGTGCTGACCTAACTTCAGATATAGTTATGTGGCTCACAAGTGATGAACTCTGGAGACTCCCTGGGAAGCACATCAAAGAGATATTGAGTCATCCTCTTGAAGAGATGAAACCAGGTAGGCAAGAGGTTCTAATGACTCTTCAGAACAGACATAAAATTTATGCTGAGGACCATGGACAGAGAACATGGTGGGTCCACATGTGAGCCCCAAATCAAAAGTCTCAAGAACAAAGTTTGAAATGTTGCAATTTCTGTGATGGCTGTTTCTCACATGGGCAACTCTGTGACTGAGGATAACAGCAGGAAGGCACTAATTTAAAAATCATTAAGGATTCTTGTAAATTTTGCAGGACGTCTAGATAGTTTCCAGTTAGAGCTCTGGGAAGGCTCTTGTGGCATTTGGTAGATTAGAAGATTATTGTCTGCATATATGATTTTCTTCTGTTTGTGGGTGAATTATATTTCTGGAAGAAAGCAGACCTCTCTTATCATTGAATTTGTCCATATTCACAAGTTTTATTTTCCCAACTAGATTTCACAGTCCTGAGCATGGGCAATGCCATATAATTCTTTTATATTCCTTCATAGAACCCGAGGTAAGGAAAGACACATAGTAGTTGTTAAATAAATGCTTTGGTTAATCGATTAAATTGAAAAGTTGGGTAATTGAGTCAAAGACTCAGTTAATTCACAGTTCTGGAAGATTAGACTTGTAAATCTGTGAAAGTCTCTCCAATTGTTTTGATCATGCAATGAAAGTGAATTGCATATTTCTTTCAGCAGAGTTTGTTTTGCAATCTGAATTTTTTGGATCTTGCTTTGAAAAAGGTTGAAATGAAAGTCATGGCAGTGAATCAGCAAGTTAAGAAGGTTAACAATTAGTCATAACTTTAATAGATGAAACAATTACGCCATCTCTACCTTTTAAAAATAACCATATTTTTAATTAGATTTTAATCATAAAGGTCAGAGGTAGTGTAAGTTTAGAAAATCAGAAACACAGACTGTTGGCAAAACTGCTTCATCTCATATGTGTTAAGTTGCACAAATTAACTAAAACAGATGGTGAGAGGCTTTTGTTTCTTAAGTGATCAATTGCTTATTGCATGATTTTTAATGGCCTGTAATGTTTCAAGACGAGGTCTCAGAAGTCAGGTTCATAAATATTGCTTCCATTTCTTTGTTCCTTAAAGTGATCTGTGAAATATGATTTACTTGCTCTCCTGCTTTAAAAAAGCACAATATGACAATTAAAAATACTTGGTATCCTAGCTCTGGTTTTGCTTCTGTGGAGCATATGAATATTCTGCTTCCTGGTGCAGATTTTAGATCATAGTGAGCAATTCGTTTTGAAAGTACTAATCCAGCCACACTGTTGACTCCCAATGCTATTTGCTGTTCTGGCTACTTATTACTGCCTAGCAAACTACTCTAACACTTAGTGACATGAAACAACAATCACTCAATCGTGCTCATGATTTTCTGGGTCAGGAATTCAAACCGGGCAGGGATGGGATTGCTGATCAACATTCCATGGTGACTGGGGCTTCAGGTGGCCTGACTCTGGTGAATTGAGTTGGGTGGGATGTTTAGACTGGGGCTTTGGTGTGCCTTGTTGGTTGGGTTCTCTTCCTCAGTTTGTCTCTGTAACGCATTTGCTGGGATGGAATATCCAAGGTGCCTTCTTCATCCCTTTACCTGTCTGGAGTGTGGGCTGGGATGGCTGGAATAGGTAGGGCCAGACAAGAAAGTACTTTCCTTCCCTCCTCTCCCCTCTCCTCCTCACTCTTCCCTTATTCCTCTCTTTCTTTCCTCTGTCTTCCTCTCTCTCTTTCTTCACATGACTTTTCCACATGACCACCTCGTGTTTCCTCATAGTGTGGTGGCTCAGGCGAGTCAAACTTCTTACATAGTGCCTGGCTTCTTTTAGAGAAAGTGCCAAAAGGCCCAAGTGGAAACTGAGAGACTTCATAGGACCTAACCTCATTCTATTGGTCAATAAAGTTCCTAAAGTCAGACCAGATTCAGAGGGATGGAAGGCATAGATTTGATGGCCTTTGGCGTACACGTACAGGAAGGGAACCGTGGATGACAGCCATCTTGGAGACAATCTCCCATGTTGCCTTCATTTTGTGAATTAGGTTTCTCGTAGTGGGACACTTGTTCTCACTCTGAGGCTTTTAATATCTTTTTTTTTTCTTTTTAACATTCTGTGTTCTGACTTCCACTGGATGTTTTAACACAGAATGTTAAAAAAAAATACTCACCAAATATCATGGAGCTGATATTTTATTGTCAATTTTAATTTTCTATTTTGAGACCAAGATACTGTCTCAAATTGCTTACCTCAGGTTCAAATCCACAGGTTGAATAAATACCCTTGATTTTTCAGGAGTTTTAATATCTAAACTTCTTCAGCTATGCCGTAGTTCTCAGTGGTCCCTTTCAGTAATTAATACTGTTTATATTGGGGTATTTCAAAGATTGGTAAATCCAGTTATTCTATACTTAAGGTCTTTCATTTTTTAAGTTTGTTGGTGTCCACCTAAAGAAGGTAGTTGATCCAAGTATTTGATTCATTTGGACTTTAAACCTGTAGAACAGATGTGACCAGATCTTATAATGCCACGTAGCCCCTGTTTGATATTAAGGATGTGGTATGTCATTGGTGATGGTTTCCCTTGACAGTTTGAATCGAGTTATCACACTGAGTTGGCTCCAGGGAAAACTCTGAACTATGAGTCAGTCAGAATTGGTCTCTGATACTTTATATTTCTTTCAAAGAATTTTTCATTTCCCAAGACTTTTTTTTTTCCCTTTAGCTCTGCAGAGTCCCTAATAGCAATTCCCTCTCATTCCAGTACAGACCTCTGTAGGAGCTGCCTGTAGTCACCATAAACATAGATGTACATGGCCATTCATAGGTTACTTATACAGAATGGTTTACATTGATATCATCTTGGGAATTCTGGGAGTACTGTTTCTTTCCCTTACGGGTAATAGAAAAGTCAACTCAAATCAACTTAAACCAAAAAGGAGTATTAACATAAGTGTAGCACTAGCTTATTGCATTACTTGAGTTGGGCTCAAAAGATGTCAGTAGAAGCCATTTCTTGTCTCTGGTTTCTCTAGATGTCTGGTTGTCAAGCTCTTGTGGTAGCCACATTCTCAACAGGATATTCAGAGAACTATTGAAAGGAAGGTCTTTTTCTGCAGTACTTCAAATGGAAAACCCCAGCTGAGCTTCTGTGGCTCTGGTTGGTCTAATGTGGGGCAGGTGCTCACATCTGAGCTTGTGGCCTGGGTCATGGAAGGTACTGATTGCCTTAACCTGCTTGTGTGTTTCATTTTTGGAGCTGAGGGCTAGCTTTAGCTTCACCAGAAGCACAAGGGCTCAACGTTGGGGATTGTCCTCCCCGAAAAGCAAACCCCACGCTCCTGCCACCAGATGGGGGAGTAGGTGGTGGGCTGCAGCACCAACAGCTATCACAGAAATAAACATAATTACCTCTTTTCTCCCTTTAACTTTCCTCTTGGTAACACAGCCTGCTCCTTCTGCGTGCCCTCAGCACCTCAGTTGTCGGTGAATTGTCAAGAAAAAAAGTAAAGCTATACAAGAGTGGTGGGTGTTTCTTCCAAATTTTCACGCCTCACGTTTTCACATGGGTCGAATGGAACACTCTGTGTGCCTCATGCGCAAAAAATACTCTTTCCCGGAATAGCGCCCTTTCCTCCCGTGCCATCTGCGTTTCTCCTTAGTGGCATCAAAAGACAAAAGCTCTCACACATGGTTGTTTTCATAAATAGACTCCTGAGATTATTCACTAAGATTATTATACACTGATATTTATTTATAATCTTTGGCCCCAAAAGCAGGATTAGGGGAAGGAAACATGGGGAGGAAGAGAGTAG
Source organism: Vicugna pacos (assembly GCF_048564905.1). Lineage (NCBI taxonomy): Eukaryota > Metazoa > Chordata > Mammalia > Artiodactyla > Camelidae > Vicugna > Vicugna pacos. Next base: position 53,842,853 of record NC_133002.1, read on the forward strand.
CAAAAACGATGCCTACAGTCGGTAGTGGAGTGCCGGCCATCACTTCTGTGGGCTGTGGATCACGTTCCCTTATTTCATGGGAATCACACAGGATTAAAGTCCAGATTAATCAGAAAATTGGATCAGCTCTGTACTTCATGCATTATTTTTATAAATGACAAATAATGAATTTTTTGGAGGGGCCTAGGGTAAATTTATTTTTAGAGAAAGCGGATGAGGTGATGTGTTATCTTAATGAGCTTCTTTAAAGTAATTTGATGTCATATCAGCTGTCAAATTTGGAATTTTACTTTAAATTAAAAAGAAGATGAGTAAGTGAGGATTTGTGTAGAAAATTCCATCTTTTTAATCTGAAATCCATCTACCTTGATTCCCAACACAGACAATCCTTAAGTTCACAGAAAGATAATATCATTATAATTGCTTATTATTTAGAGAGGATTATCACATTTTTTTCCTTATTTGACTCCACATCTGGAAAACCACTATCTCCTAGGAAATATATCCTTGGATGAGCTAGTAACCATATGCAGTCTCTAAACCTTTTCTTTCGTCTTTTTTTTTAATTTTTATTCATTTTTTTTATTGAGTTATAGTCAGTTTACAATGTTGTGTCAGTTTCTGGTGTACAGCACGATTCTTCAGTCACACATGAATATACATATATTCATTTTCATATTCTTTTTCACCATGACCTACTACAAGATATTGAATATATTTCCCTGTGCTATACCCTAAACCTTTTCATATTCATAACAACAGTACGAAATAGATATTAACTATTATTATGGTTTCACAGTTGGAAAGCTATGGCTCAGATAAGTTAAAACTTTGCCGAAGGCATGTTAGTAGCAGTGTTGTGACTGGAAGTGAGGCCTCTAACTCTGAAACCCATGTCCTTCACACTCCCCTTTCTGGCTTCGTGGCCAACAGTGTGCTTCTCAACCCCACACCTTTTTCTTTTTTAAACATCACTTGTACCTTTGTATGACTCGGACTGACTTAGTATCTTCTCTCTCCAGGATCCAAAGCTTGTCCAACTAGCTTCTTTGAGCAGCACACAAGCTCTAGTCGTGTCTCTGAAAGGATTCTTCAGATTGAGCTCTTTTCTCTTTTGCTGCTTTATATTAGAAGAAACCTAGTGACACTTGCTTTGTCTTCTGCCCCAAATTTGATAGCCACCATGTGATTGACTGTATGCCATTGACAATGCCATGCAAGCACAATAGCTTCACCTTTCATGGGACGGATTTCATCTATGTCTTCGTCTTCCTACTTCAGCTACCAGCACTGCCATAGTCCCATAAGTAACGGAAACGTGTTTATATTTGTCTTTGGTTTCTTTCATTAAATCTTCCCTACCATCCCTACCAGATGGCCTCTCTTCCTTCACGTAATTCAAGAATTATAATAGTATTCCTACAAGTAACCTCTGTCTCACAGAATTATTGGGAGGATTAAATGAGACAGTCCAGGTGAAGTGCATAGCACAGTGTCCGGCATATAGTAATAGCTACGTTGTTCATATGGCATCACTTGGGTGGATGTAGATTGAGTTTCTGGGAGTCCCTGTCCAGGGCTCTTTTCACTCTAGAGTACAGCCCCCAGTATCACTCAGGGGAGCTCGTGCATTTCCAAGCTGCCAGAGCACACTTTGAGATTCCTGCTGTCACTCTTAGGACGAGAAACCCTTCCTTCCTGGATGCACGTCTTGGTTAGTTTGTAAAATGTATCAGGAGTACACCACAATACCCAACAGGCCACCTGCAATGATGGAAAATGGAGATGTCCTGATAGAGGAAACCCCTCCTAGAATACAGTTATTCCTGGAAGTCGCACAGTGTGAACATTCCTCTGGTCTCTTTTATATAAACCACAACTCCTTCCTTAGTGTGAGCCATGACATTCTACCCTCTTTCATGTCCATGGTCACTGAATGGTGACTATAATGACCTGGACAAAGCTGTGTTCATAAGAGCTTCCCTAAGGAAGAATATTCTGTGCAGTGGGGAGGGACATTTTGATGAATGGAGGGAGGGAGACTTTCAATGAGCAAGTGCAAGGAACAAGAGCTGCCCCAAAACGTCCTGCATGAAGGGTGGTCTGGTCAACTGCAGAGTGTTTGCTTCTTCTAGTGGAACAGGCATGTTTAGGGCCAGAACTGATTTTTTTTTTTTTGGCCAAGTTGAGGAGAGAGAATATTTTGTAGGAGAAAAGGAAGGGAAAATAGATGTTCAGCTTCAGGAGGGAGGAGACTTGGAGAGAAGCACTTATTTTACAATCATACAGGGGCCTTTTGCTAAGTCACAATGTATGGCCTGAACCTTACTCCACACTTTCCCTTTAAAATGGTAATTCAGCTCCGTATTACTTGGTAGGGTTTTAGTGAGAATGGGTTTTCTGTGGTAAATCTGAGAATGGGCAAGTCCTGCTTCACGTAGGGGTGACGTGAAAGTCAGATTGCCCCTCGGGAAAGCCATCTCGTAAACTACATAAGTTTTCTGATGTAATGAAGTTTGTAATCCATGTAATTTGACTGCATCAATACCCCAGGATGAAAAGAGAAACATGTTTATGGTCAACTCAACATATTGTGGTCTTTCTTCTCTAAGGCTTTCTAGAATATTCTACATAAACCACACTCACATTTCAGATCGTGCTCTGAAACCACCTCCAGTGTTCCAGGTTGTCCTACATGAAAAGTCAGGCCAAGCATCTGGAGTCATACTTACCTCCTCCCTTTTTCTGAGACCCAGCAACCCGTCAATCCCTAAATCCCATCGGCTCTACTTTCAGAACTGATCCGGAGAGTTTCCTGTTTCTGCCCTGGGTCCCTTAGTTCAAGAGACTCCTCCAGAAATGTGCAGAGTTTTACAGTTGTCTCCCATTTTATCTCCTGGCTTCTGTCTTTGTCCTCCTCCATTCTGTCTCCACCTGACTTAAAATATTAGAAATATTTAAATCAGATCACATTATTCTCTTCCTTAAAAACTCCCAATGGCTTCTCAGCGCTGGTGACTTAGGTAGCCCAGCGTAATCTGTCCACACTTGATTCTCTGCCTAGTTTGTGACTGGTTCCTTACTTGCTCTCTTGACTCCATCCACACTGGCCTTCTTTCTCTTTCTTGAATCTGTGAAGCTCATTCCCACCTCGTGGTCTTTGCCCTTGCTGTTCCCTCTGTCTGGATGACTCCTCTCCTCAATCTTTGCACGTAGAAGCCTGTTCCAATGTCATCTCCTCAGAGAAGGAGTTGTACCCTTCCCCTTCTTCCCCAGTGTTAATATCTTCTGTAGCCCGAGTTCAATAGTCATGAACAGAAAGCTCAACATTGTTGTAACATTAACTGAACTGCAGATCTTACTCAGATTTTATCGGCTGTTCACTAACATTCTCTTATTGTTTGAGGATCCTGCTTTATTTTTGTCGTAGCACATATAACACCTGAAATTAGATTATTGGTCATTTTTTTTTGTCTGTTTTCCATCTTCCCAGCAGAATGTAAGCTCTGCAAGGGTAAGGATGAATTTGTCTCTTGTTGACCAATGAGTTCTCAATGTTTAGGAAATTACTTAGTATGCAGAAGGTGCTAAATATTTGTTGAACAAAGGAATAAGTGATTGCTCCTGGAAGGCAGATCTGATATGGCCTGAATGTGGCTTTATTACTTCACACATCTTAGTAAGAAACAAATGCCCATGTAGGTGAAAAGGAAGTGACGTTAGGAAAGATAGTTCTGCTTTTGTTAGAAGCCACTTACTAAGTCCATCAAATATTAGCAATTGTTGATGAAGGATGAGAGTGTTCTAGTAAATTCTGGGCTCCTGGATTCCACCGGTCAATGGTGCTTACTGTAACACAATTTAAAGCATTTGTTAAGCAATCTTGAAGAGATTGCCAACACAGCAGAAGGCGAAAGTTGCTTCTGGGGGATAAAGTGTTGTATGTCTGTCTTTAGCAATTCCTGTGATCAGTGTGCACTTGGATGTCTGTATGTAGCAATACAAAACTATGATCCCTTAAAACCTAATGTCATTGAGGATTGTCAGAAGATTCTTTGGCTTAAATTTAGCATTTGCTCATTGTGGAGTGCAAAAAGTCATTTGAAATTTGATCATGACTTCTGGCAAATAGTATGGTTTCTTTTTCTTTCTTTCTTATTTTCTATCAATTAAGGAAAACAGAAAAAAAAACTCTCATATAAGTGATACCATTAAATGTGACTTACATTCAGAAAGTTGATGGTAAAAAAAAAATACATTGGCTTTTGTACAGAAAGAAAACAAGAAGCATCTTTCTGTAAAGACGCAGCAAAGTTATAGTGGAGAAGTTTACTTTTTCTTCACTAGAAAAACATGAATCACTTCACAAAATCTGCTGTTTAAATCATATCAAATTTAAGATTTCTTTCTTTGGGGTTAGAAGAAGAATTTTAGACATTTCCTTATGAGAAAAAGAATTATTTTTGTAACCACTCTCAGTTTGTTCAGTCAGGCTTTTGTTACATAAAGGAGGTTACCCAAAGGTAAACTGTGAAGCCACTTTTACTAATTATTGTTTAAACATGGAGTGATTCACAATCAAAAAGAAGATTCAACATTTTAAAAGAACCTGGTAAAATTTTCCTAATGAACATCTCTTAATTCGACACTTTTGGCTTTGCCTATGAAATGTATAGTCATTATTGCGAATTATTGAACTTGTAATTTGTGCCCCCTTCTACAGGCTCCTCAGCATTTCCCGTTTCCCCAGGCTTCTAGCAGGGTTCATAAGTAAGTGGGTGTGATGAGTGCGGTGGGGAAGGCGTCCGTACAGATTACTTAGTGGATAGAAAGGTGCCTAGGCAAAGCCTGGGTAAGATTTTTATCTAGATGGCTTCGGTCCTTCTCACATATCCAGCATCTACTCCTCACCATCTGATCCTCAATGTATCTTCCCAGAATCTGATGTCTTTTCTTACCTCCTTTATTCCCACTTGCTCTGAGTCTGTGCTTCCCAAATTTGCCTATGAGAAGAATTGCCCAGGGCACCTGTTAAATACATGAATGGCTGAGTTCCACTTCAAGCCTGTTGAATCAGAATTTTTAAAGGAAAGGTATCAGGAATGCCTGTTTTCAAAAGGACCCAAGGTGACTCTTACCAGGCAAGTATGAGCATTACGGAGAGCCACTGTCAGTTTTCTTGCCTGGATCTTGGCAAAAGTCTAGCTGGTTTGTGGAGTCAAAAGTATTCTCAGAACACTTAGATTATATTTGGCTTTCTTACTCTGTTTGACATTTTGGCTGGTATGTGCAGAAACAATGATGGGTCAAGACAGTGGCCCCAAACTGGACCAGTGGTCATTGAAACCTCAACACCATGCATTTGCAGTAAAAAAAAAAAAAGAAAGCAAAAAAGAAAAAATTGCCAGTTTCACTAAGAATGTCCTTGATAAAACAGTAATAATTATTAATTTATGTAAAATCTCAGTTTTGGACACCTTTTAAAAAATACTTTGTGTGACTAAATGGGAAATTGACATAAAGCATCTCTGCTGCATTTCAAAATATAATGGTTGTCCAAAGAAAAAACACTTGAGTGAGTGAGTGAGTGAGCTGTGAGCTGTATTAATAACTTTCTATGGAGCATGATTGTTACTCGAAATGACAGCTGAAAGATAAACTATGGATGTTCAGATTTGGGTATTTGGGAGACATTATTTTTTTTTAAATAAACAAAGTGAGCCCATCACTTCAAGGGAAATAATTGACAGTATTTGAAGTTAATGATAGAATTTGAGTTTTCAAGCAAAAACCCATACCTATTGCTATGACCTTGACACTTTCTCAGGATTTAAAGGCTTAGCTGATGATATTGGAGGTGATGTTAACAATGGAATTGTTGACATTGAGTAATAAAATATTTCAGTATTTGGAAGCTCTGCGTAACTCAGTTAACCAATATTTTCTAAACGGCTAATGCATGGTGTTGCAAAGTCGTAAGTGACTGATACATTCAAAGTGCAGGATGGACCAATGAATTTTAATGTAACGAAGTGTGAAAGTTCTTTAATTTTGCTTCAGATTTGACATAGCAACAAACCTTTAAGAAACTATTACTTGTTGAGTTTTGGTGAAGTATCAAAGATGAGTGTTCACTGTTATTTGAAAAAGCTGTTGAAATACCTCTCTCTTTTCCAGCCACGTATCTGTATGCAGATGAATTTTCTTCATACACTTCAACCAAAACAATATATCACAACAGACTGAGTGCAGAAGCAGATATGAGAATTTAGCTGTCTCTATTCCACTATTTAAGAAAATTCGCAAAATTATAAAATAGCATTACTCTTCTCACTCTGTTTTGGGGGGAACATAGTTATTTTTCATAGAACTATATTATTTATACTAACATACAATTGGTTAATTATTGTTATTTGAAGATGAATGAATAAATATATTTTAAAATACTCAGTATCAGTTTTTAATATGATAAATATTGATAACTGTAGCCCACTTAATTTGGGATCCTTGTTTTAAAGGCACCAAATGTCTTGAGATCAACACGTTTAAGAATCTCTGATACAATTTAATGGCTCTTCTCTGATACAGATCTGGGTGATTTGGTTCTTTCATTGTCCTGATTCTTTGTCATGCTGGCTCAGAACTGAGTTGATCATTTTGGCATCCCTTCCTCATCTGCATCTCAAACTCTGGTACAAGTCTTAATGTCTATTTGCAGAGAACTTTCAGCCTCTCTGTTAAAAACAAAACCAAAAACAAGTCTGCTGGTTTCACACTTCAGCTGTCTTATTTAATCAGTATATTTAATCAGTAATATAATATTTTATATTATTTTTGGTTTTATATTGATTATCTCATTTATTCAACATTTACTTACTATCATTCAACTATGCATTAGACATTATGTTAAATACTTAGGATACAAGGTAAGTAAGGCAGATACTGTTATTAAGATCTTTGCTTCTAATGGGGGAGATGGATAATAACCTAACAGTCAATGTACAGTATGATTCACACTATTAGAAGTGACATAGGATGCTAGGAGCCAGAGGAGGCAAATCCACATTGTGATGATGAGAGAAAACTTTCCAAAAGTAGTAATGCCAGTGATGAGTCTTTAAGGGCAGTTAGAAGTTGCTAGGTGGTGGAGAGGGTATAGCTCAGTGGTAGAGTACCTGCCTAGCATGCATGAGGTTCTGGGCTCAATCCTCAGTACCTCCATTAAAAAAACAAATAAACCTAATTACCTTCCCCACCGCCATCCCCCCATCCCCCCGAAAAGAAGTTGCTAGATGGAGGCTTTCTCATTCACATGTCTGGAAGTTGAGGCTGGCTGTCAACTGACAATATAGGTGGGGCTATTGACTGGAACACCTTTATGTGGCTTCTCCATGTGTCCTGGGCATCCTCACAACATGGTGGCTGGGTTGTAAGGGCCAGTGTCCTGAGGCAGAGAGAATCTTACAGAAGCTGTGTCCCTTTTTATGATCCAGCCTTGGGTATCATGCAGCATTACTTCCACCATATTCTCTTCTTCGAAATAAAAGTTTGAAATTCACAAAGACCCTTTGATTTTAAGAGATGGGGAAAATACACCCCGCTTCTTTCTAGTAGAGTGGAAGATCTGGACTAGAAGTACTGCTGTGTACACTTTCTGAAAATACCTTTGTCCACATGATTCACACTCTTACATAACATAACCTCTTCAAGACTCCTGAGATCTCATCTCATTATGGCATCAGAGTCAGGTTCATAGTCTAGGATACTACAATTTAAACCAGGTCCAAGTGCTTGAGGGTCCTCAATTGCAAGTCCATGAGTAAATCCTCTGATACAGTTTTTCTCATTCTGAAGACCTGTGAACAAAGGAGGCAAGTTACCTGCTCCCCACACACTCAGCCTACAATGGTGTGACAGGCATCGGGTAAGTGCTATAGACACTCCCATTCAAAAAGGAAGGCATTCTTCAATCCCTGTTCAGTATCAGCTCTGAAACCCATCTGGGCACATTCATGAGTTATTTGATTAGGGCTTAGTCCTCAACTGTAGAGCAAATTGTCCAATGCTCTTGACTCTGCCCTCTGGATAATCTTTCCCCTTCAGTGAGAATTGTCCTGTGTTTGAAACTGAGTAATATTCTCAGCTTGTTACATGCACATACCATTTAAGACTCAGAGACCCTCTTTAAAATTTTTTCTGCAATGTTTCTGTCCCTTTTGTCCAAGCTTTTAGTCTGAAAGATGTTGATGCAAAGAGAAAAACACCAGCTGGTGTGGATGAATTGCCGGGGCAGAGGGCTGAACTGGTAGAAGATGGCACAAGAGAAGGAGGCCAGGGCAAGTTCACACACTGAGCTAGGAGTCTGAACCTTTTCCAAGGAGTGCAATACAGAAATGTCCATTTCTGCTACTTCTTCTCTTTCACTATACCTTTCCTGAAAGTATTTTTACTGCTTTAAATTATCTGTTGCTGTGCTCAAGGGAGGTATGTTTATAGTCTACAATCGTTTTAAAGTTCATCTGAGTTGAATTTTCACTGCAAGATACTATCACATGTGTGCTCTCTTGGTATTTCTAAATTGTCCTGTGGACACAGAGGATTTTCCAGGGATTTTCACTGCTTTATGCCCTTTACATGTGTGTTTCACTTCCCAAATTGACATTTAATTTTAAAGGAAGCCCTGTTTAGAAGGAGACATAAATAGTATTTTCAAGTAAGATGAGTCTCCATTTTATTAGACGAGTGCTTTTGCATCCCAGTTGTGAAGCACTGTTTCTATCTGTGAATTACAATTCTTGAATTCTAGTACAGCTTCCACTAACAACCTACGTTTTCTGGGGGAGCACAAATTCTGTTAACAGACTGTAATAAGAGAAACAAGGCCAATGTGACATTAGGTACCTGAAAATACATAAAAGTTTTTCTTTTATTCTGAATTTTCACGGGCACACAGTTTTAAACTTGCAAATATTTATGACTATGTTATTGTTTTCTTGTCAATAACTCAATCTGGTTCAGAAAAGCTAGTTTTCTTCAAAACATGTTTCTAAGATTTCTTAGGCTACAAGTTCATCAAGTGTCATTACCTTTAAGAGTCCTTCTGTTAACAGTATCCAAATATTTTTTAGTCAGAATGTTGAGCAAAAGACGAAAAGCTGAAAACCGCCAGCTATTTTATTCCCCCAAATGAATTGTTCCGTGGAAAAGCCCTAGGATATGAATAATGTATTACAGTGCTTCAACAGATAGCTTCATATAAGGTGCATGAGGATGCAAATAAAGGAGGGAAAAAACAGAGGAGATAAAAGGGCTGCATTAGAGACAAATGAGCAATTTAACACTGCAGTATCTTTCATTCAGGTCAGTTTGACCGCTTGCTCTGTTGGCTGAGCTCTGGGAGGGAAATACGATGGATGGAGTAGGATGTGGTTCTTGCCTTTTAGGAGGTATGAACTGCTATGTGGATGTTGGTGGGTGGGAGGAGTGTTATAATTCTGTGTAATTAGTGCAATAATCATGTACACCATGAGATCACTCCGAGGGAAGGAGTCAGGGACTCCTTACAGAGAAGACAGAATTTCAGCTTGTTGGGAAATAATGTGTCCAATTGGGGCAGGCATTCCATTGCAAATACAAGAGGCGAGAAGAAAAGACAGGAGAATACAAAAATACAGGCTGTCTTCTGGAAAGGCTGAATACCTTGTTTTGTTGAAGTGGAGAATGAGGAAAGAAGGAACTAGAATGGCAGATTGTCACGAGATCTTACATGATCTGGAATGCCAAAGAAAATCACCTTGTTTTTTTCTGTAGGATCTGGGATGTTATTGATGATTTTGGGGACAGTATGATGCACAATCCCATGGTGATTTTTAAGACTATATATCTGACAGCTCTGTAAGTGATTGTTTAGAGCTGATAACATGGAGTTAAGTTTTCCACAGAGACTTAATCTGATACATGTGTGTATTTTTAGAATGCCAACAGAATTGGTCTGTGCATAGTTTTGGAGAGTGTTAACAAATGTATTTTGAATAAATAATGGAGAAAAAGACTAAGCTCTATTTAGCTGCTCTATTTCAATATCTCTTATGAATGCAATTGCAGAGGCTGTAGAATAAGTGGAAGTTATGAGAGGACAATGTCATAAACTTGGAAAGTGTCACTATGTCACAGCAAGCACAATAAGCTGAATTTTGTCTGTATTTAGCTATACTGGGGTGGGTAAACTTTTTCTTCGAGTCAGAATAAATATTTTAGACTTTGTAAGCCATATGGCCACGACTACACAATTGTGTTGTTGCAGCCTAAAAGTAATCATAGACAATGTGCAAATGAATGGTTTTGGCTGTATTTTTGCACACCTTTATTTACAAAACAGTCTGTGGACCATATTTGTTTCCTGCACTGTGGTTTTCCCATCCTTGAGTTGTACCCCCAAGTTCTTTTGTTAAAGGATTAATATTGGTGTACGAAGAGGTAAACACTAAATAAAACAAAACGCAGTAAGAATAGCTAAGAAACAGGCACAAAGTCTCAATTATTCAAAATGCACACGTTCTAGAGACCTACTGTGGAATGTTGTTTCTGCAGTTAACAGTGCCCTAGTGAACGCTTCAGACCTTGCTGTGAGAGCGGGTGTCCTGCTGGGTGTTCTTATCACAATAAAATAAAGTAAAAACAGGCTAAAATGAGGCAACATGATTTTATTTTTTTCTAGTGTGTGTTTCATTTTATTTTTAACACTTAAACCTCACTCATTTGGAATTTTCACATGTCGGCAGTACAAAGTGGAGACACAACTCCTCTTCTAACTGGATAGCTAAGTATCTATTTGACAACCCACTTTCCCCCTACGTATTTGCATTCCAAACTTATCAGATATAGATTTCCTTCTACTTAGGAGTAATTTAGTTTCTGAAACAGTGTGCGAGCCCAGAATGACACAAGGCTTGTGATCATTAGTGACATCCATTGCCATCCTTTGGCTTTGCTATTTAGTTTTATTTGTGTCTAAACTGTTTTTGTAAAGACCAAATTCGTAAGTAGAGGATTCTGTCCGTTAAACTTCTGTGTGTACACAGGTATTTTACGAAACTACCAAAATAACTTTCAGAAAAGTTTATATGATAAATTATTATTTATTTTATTTTATTTTTTATTGAAGTACAGTCAGTTACAATGTGTCAGTGTCCGGTGTACGAGGACAATGTCCCAGTCTTGCATATATACATACATATATTCGTGATAAATGATTTTAAAATGGAAGAACTGTAAGTAATTCTGTGGTGAGGGTAGTCTTTCAAAATATAATACTCAGGAAGTAAAATATAAAAAGTGGTTATGTTTAACTATATAATTGTAAGAAATTTCTATTTGGTAAAGAAATAAAAATTCTACAAAAACACACATAACCAAGTTAAAGAACAACTGGCCCAAGTATTTGCAGCTAGCATGAAAAGCAGAGGATTAATACCGTCACTGTCAGTGGAAGAGGCAGTGCAGTGTCTTATCTAAGAAGGGTTTGAAGCCAAGCCAGCCCTGGGATCTCTTAACTGCGTTGTACCTCAGGTTTCTTATCTGTAAAGCAGAAATACTCACTGCTCATGGGATCATTTAAAATGAGGTTTCGTAAGATTTAAAACGAGTTAATTTATATAAAGTGTTTATGTTATTATTGTTTTTCATTAAATTTTTATGTAACTGTTTAACTGTTCTTATTAGCTAAAAATGACTACATATACTATTGTATATATTGGGTGTCTATGGCTAAGGCAGCTTGTTTCTAAATTCATAAGTGTGTGGATCAAAAAGAGCCACGTTTAGGATTCGGTGTAGCAACTGCTGTGTCTCACCTGTGGTCTCAGACTATGATTATTATTATTTTGTTAGGAACACTAGTAAGTAAGTAAGAGAAAACCATCCAGTGAAATCTCAAAGTAGAAAATAATAATCCTAGTCAATGCAAATGGTTATTAAATATACAAAATATTCAATTTTACTATGAATCACAGAAATGCAGATAAATATAGCAATGAGCTGCCATGTCATTAAAAGAAAAGCTTATACCAGTATTTGGTTGTAATTGGAGAAGTCAAAGCTTGGTTTAGCTCTTACACCCAGTCCTGTTGGGAATGTAAATGTATAGCCTACCCAGAGGCAATGTGAAAATTGAAATGTAGACAATTTGAAAGTGTATATCAAAAACCTTAGCACATGAAAAATATTTCTAATATTGAATATTGCATAACAATGAAAGCTTATAAAAGGAAAAAACCTTCATTTAACACTGCTGACAAGAAAGACTCAGTTTATGATAAATAGCATGTATAATGCAATTCATTTATTGTAGGAGATAATATGAATGCCTGTGCCAGGAAAAAGCATAGAAAGATTTATAGTGTTTATTATTGAGGAGTGAAATGCTGTGTTTATGTTTCTTTCCTTTCCTTTGCTTAACTATATATTAATTCTTCTCTATTCGGTGTATAAGCAATATCAATTTTTAGGAGGCTGTTGCCATGGTGTAGACCAGGGATTATAAACATCTTCGGTAAAGGGCCAGATAGTAAATATTTTAGGCTTCGTGTATCATACAGTGTCTGTTGTAACTACTCAACCCTGACTTTGTTGTCTAGAAGCAGCCATAGACAATCCAATAAAACTTCACTTACAAAGATAGGCAGGGGGTGGGATTTAGTCCATGGGCCATAGTTTGTCAATTTGAGGTCCAGACAAGAGATAGCAAGTACTTGATTGTAAAAGTGACACTTAGATTAGAAAGGCAGGAGTACTGCCAGGGGTATTTCAGAGATTTTGCCCCTGTGGAATTTACAGGTCTTGAAGATAATCTGTAATGTTGAAGAAAAGGGGAGAGTTAACTGTGGCTTTTAAGTTTCAAATTTAGACATTGGCACAGAAGGATACTGAGTGACAGCTACCAGTTGATGTAGGGAACTCAGGAGAATGATCATATCTTTGAAGAACATGACAGAATCAGCTTGTAATGTGGTGAATTACGTGCTGAGTTTACAGGAAGGCATTTCCTACATGGACCTGGTATTCAGGGATATAGTGAAGTATAGAGCTGAGGACCTGGATGTATCAGTGCATCAGTGATAACTTCAGAATGGACACCATGGGCATTTGAAGAAGTCAGTGGGACTCACAGGGGCTTTAGGAAACTCATATTTGATCTTGAGGATGCGCTAATGTATGTATAATGATTTGAACCATTCACCATCGTCTGCCCTCCCCCTCCTCACTCTGGAAAAAACAGCTCTGGAAACAGAGTTAATACCCCCTCCTCCCCGCCCCCTAAACTCATGGCTAGCGTTGTCTTGAATTTCATTACCTGAGAATGCAAAAGGATTCCCGGGGAAGTCGGAATATTTTGTTAGTCCACAAAAGCTAAGTGCTACATCCAGATCAGACATTTTAGGATTTTGTCCCAGGAAGCCAACATACTGCTGAATGATTGAAGCAGACAGAAGCTATTTCCATTTCAAGAAATTCATTATAATACATCTTTCCCTGTTAAGGAATTCATTAAAAGTGGTGTTTTTTGTTTTCTTCCATAAAAATGTATATAATTTAGGCATCTTGTTGAATCTCAGACAGTTGATACTCAGAAACGAGTATCCTGTTTAGTAGTACGGTGGTTTAAAAAGCAAAACTAAACAGACAGACAAAAAGAAAAATTTGCATGGAATTTAGGTGTTTCTTCTCTTTGGAGCTGCCTTCTCAATGACAATTATTATTATTATCATTATTATTCAGAGTTGTAGTTATTTAAATAAACAATTTCGATGCCAAGTTTAAATATTTCCATAGGAAAATTATCTTGATATTTTGGCCTCAATGAAAAAATAGGAAATGGGAAAGAGATCTAGGGCAAATTTTTAATAATATGGATTTTTCCCCCTTTCACATAGTGCGAAAGTTAGAGTGATTGCCAGCGGCACTAAAGCAGTCAGACCACTTTCAGAAATTCAGTCACCTCTTAAACACTTAGAGGCTGAATTGAGTGAAAACCTGTTTTCAGAAGAGTTTCCAAAGAAGTAGAAAGTTTCCACACCCTACATCTTGTACAAAAAGAAATGGAAACTGGGCTCTGTCTGCCAAAAAGTCTGAATTGTTGTGTCACAGGCTGTTGAACATTATAATCAGTAATAAAAATCTGAACATGCTTGATGCTATATTAAAATGTGCTTTGAAAAGCTTAGCCTAATAATATTTTCTGGATTTATTTTATTTCATTTTTTTTGCAATGCTAACAGTGTTTCCACATTCCCAATAACAATAAGAAAAACAAGAGAGGGGAAAAAGAAATGAAATTGAAATAGAAAATCAGTGTACTGAAAAAACTGCTTGGTTTTTCTCAAAAATCACTTGGAATAAATCCTAGTATTGTCTATCTGACGAGCCAAAGACTAGGAGTAGACCAGGAATAGATATTGTGGTCTTTATTTTTTTTTTTCTGATTAAGAACATAAGAAATGCTCATGATTCAGAAAAGTATAGGAAGAAAATAAAGATGATTCAGAAATGTATAGAAAGAAAATAAAGATTACCCCCAGATTTCTCAGAGATAACCACTAGTAATGTTTCCAGCTATGATTCCAGACATCTGACTACCTATATGTGAAATGTGTATAAATGTATAATTTATATATATAGTATTGCATATGTATAATTTTACATAATTGAGTGCACATTTTGGGGTTTTGTTTGTCTACCCAACTTCTAAAAATTGAATGATTCTTTAAATTTTATAGGGCTTTACAACTTTCAGAAATTTTGCAAACGGGATTTCATTTAATCCCATAATAACCCTTTTCTTCCCCTGTGTCTATATTGCCCTTCCCCCCTTCTGTCTCTCCACTGGTAACCAATACTTTGTTTTCTATATCTGTGAGTTTGTTTCTATTCTGCTATATACATTTGTTTGTTTTATTTTTCAGACTCCACATATAAATGATATATAGTATTTGTCTTTGATTTATTTCACTAAGCATAATATTCTGTGGGTCCATCCACCTTGCTGCAAATGGCTGAGTAATATTTCATTCTTTTATGGCTGAGTAATATTCCATTGTGTATATATACCTCATCTTCTTTATCCATTTCTCTGTTGATGGACACTTGGGTTGCTTCCATATCTTGAAACTATTGTTAATTAGTGTCGCTGTGAATATTAGGATGAATGCATTTTTTCCAACTAGTATTTTTCCTTTTTCTGGGTATATACCTAGGGGTAGAATTGCTGGATCATATATAGTGGTTCTGTTTTTAATTTTTTTGAGGAACCTCAAAACTGTTTTCCATAGTGGCTGCACTGATTTACATTCTCACCAACAGTATAGAAGGGTTCCCTTTTCTCTACATCCCTGCCAACATTTGTTATCTGTAGACCTTTCGATGATAGCCATTCAGACAGGTGTGAGGTGATATCTTATTGTTGTTTCGATTTAGATTTCTCTAATAATTAGCAATGTTGAGCATCTTTTCATATGCCCGTTAGCGAAATGTATGTCTTTGTTTGGAAAAAAAATATCTGTTCAATTCTTCTGTCCATTTTTAAGTCAGGTTTGTTTTTTTTTTGATGTTGAGTTGTGTGAGCAGTTTATATATGTAGGATATTAACCCACTACTGACCTCATCATTTGCAAATATTTTCTTCCATTCAATAGGATGTCTTTCATTTTGTCAATAGTTTCCTTTGCTGTGCAAAAGCTTTTACGTTTAATTAGGTCTCATTTGTTCATTTCTGCTTTTATTTCCTTTGCTTTAGGAGATAGATCCAAAAAAATGTTGCTGTGATTTATGTCAAAGAGTGTTCTGACTATGTTTTCTTCTAGGAGTTTTATAATATCTGGTCTTACTTGTAGGTCTTTAATCTATTTTGAGTTTATTTTTATGTATGATGGTAGAAAATGCTCTAGTTTCATTCTTTAATATGTAGCTGTCCAGCTTTCCTAGCACCACTTATTGGACAGTCTGTGTTTTCTCCATTGTGTATTCTTGCCTCCTTTGTCATTGATTAATTGGCCACAAGTGTTTGGGTTTATTTCTGGGCTCTCTGTTCTGTTCCATTGATCTATGTGTCTGTTTTTGTGCCAGTACCTAACTTTTTTATTCAACAATATCTAGGTGGTATTTTTCCAAGTCAATAAATATGGATTTACTACTTGATTCTTGGTTTTATTATTTTATTTATTATTCTGTTACATGGGCATTACACAATTAGTCACTCTTTTGGTCATTTAGGTCATTTCCAGTTCTTTGCTATTTGAATAGTACTAGGATGAACACTTGTAGTCTGATTGTCTTATTAGCATAAAATTCTAGAATCAGAATTCATTCATTTATACATTTGTTCAACAAGCATTTATAGAGTGCCGACATTGTGGTGGGTATTGGCTGAAGCACAGGGGATTACAGGGTGAAAACACAACTTTATCTTGCAGAGCTTACATTTTCAGAAGCAAGAAACAGATCACAAATAAGCAAACAAATGAATAATCGATTCCAACTATAATGCTATGGCAAAAATAATACAGAATGATGCTCTAAAAGGTGACTGGTAGTCTAATTTAGATGGAGTGAACAGGAAAACATCAGTGATGAGGGAATACTTGAACTGAGGTCTAAATGTCAAAAATGTGTCCTGGTGTATAAAGACCTGGAGCAGCACATTACAAGCAGAGGGAAAAGCAAGTGTAAAGCTCTCGAGGTGGGAAAGGTCTTGGCTTGTTCAAAGGACAGAAAGAAAGCTAGAATGTCTGAAATTCTGTGGAGCCTTGGAGAGAGTGCCAGGTTCACAAGACTGAGATGCATATCAGGGCCATTCATGTGAGGCATCGCAGACAATGTAAAGCATGAAGACTTAAATCTTACTGCATTGGGAAGCCACTGGAGGGTTTTATGCAAAAGAAAAAAAAAGTAATATGGTGGGATTATGAGTTTTAAAAGGTCCTTCTGTCTGCTGTGGGGGATGATGTGGGGGCAAGAGTGAGAGCAGGGAGATGAATTAGAGCTTATTTCAGTAATTCAAGGGGAAGCCAGTAGAGAAGGAATTTTGTGGAACAGGGGTTATAGATAAAGAATTCTGCATACATCATGTTACACTTGAAAGTGCCTCTTAGACACAATTGTAGATATACATTAAGCCGTTGGATATCTGAATTTGGAGCTTAGGAAAACTATGAGTACTAGGGAAATAAATTTGGAAGTCATCAGCATATGGGTAGTATTAAAGACTTGGAACTGGAGCGATAATTTAAGGAGAAAACATAGAAGGAGAAAAGTAGAGGGCTTAGGATTAATCTGCAAAACACTCAAAGGCTTAAAGACTGAGCCAACAGGGAGGCTAAACCATAGCAGTCAGTGAGGTGGGAGGAGAATCAGGAGAGTGAAAGCCCCAGAAACCAAGAAGAGATGACGTTTTAATAACTAAAACGCAGTAAACAGTGTTGAATCCTGCTCTGGTCAGAGCAAGATGAACAGACAGCGAAGTGACCGCTGGATGTGGCAACACATACATTGCTGGTGATGTTAAAGAGGGCGCTTTGAGTGGAGGCATAGAGGTAGAAGCCTGTTTAAAGTGGGGTGAGGAGAGGATGGGTGATGAGGACGCGGAGGCCAGGATGGGCAATATTTTTCAGGAATTTTACTTTGAAGGGGAGAAAAAAACTTTTAAAAATGGAATGTTCCAAACATGTTTAAATTCTGATGGGAGTGACCCTAGAGAGAAAGAAATTAATGATGCTGCAAGGGAGACAAGTTAAAATCAAGGAGCTTCATTGTCGATTAGGTGAGAAAAGGTAGGATCCAGGAAGCAGTGGTAGGACTGAGTGTAAGAGGTCTCTGTTATGCCAGGAAGTATGACGGCAGTGTGCATGCAGATATGAGTAGGTCGTTAGCCTTGGGGTGGATCTATAAGGGATTCCTCAAAATATATCTGTTTTCTCAATAAAGGTTAGAGGTTAAGACTATTATAAGAGGAAAAAGTGCTGGAAGTTGAGGCAATAAGAGAAAGTATAAAATAGTTATTTCAGAAAACACTAGGTATGCGTAATAAGACTGTCAGTGTTTAGTACCCATGTGAGAGATGGTGGTTAATATCAATGAAGACTAGACAACAAGGCTATATGTATTTTTTTTTCTCCAACACTGTGCAGCTGCCTGGGCAGGAATATGGGGTAAAGAAATAACTGGGTTTAACTAGCCTTGGATTTTCTTAGATGAGCATGGCTGAGAGAAGAAGGCTGCAGGGGTTGGCAGAGTAGTGACGGAAATGATAGACCATGGAATTCAGGTGTGAAATGTGTTGATGAGAAAGTTGAGCTGAGTGATGACCCCCAAATTCCTGCTTTGAAGCCCTAATGCCCAGGACCTCAGATTGTGACTGTATTTGGAGATAAGGTCTTAAAAGAGGTATTTAAGTTAAAGTGTAGTCTTTAAAGTGAGCCCTAATCCAAAAGGACTGATGTCCTTATAGGAAGAGGGAATTAGGACACAGACCCGCATGAGGACAGAGGGAGAAGACGGCCATCTACGAGCCAAGGAGAGAGGCTTCGTCGAAACCCACTCTACCAACACCTTGATCTAGAACTTCTAGCCTCTAGAAATGTGAGGGGGGAAATTCTGTTGTTTCAGCACCCGGTGGTACTGTGTGATACTTTGTCATGGTAAAACTGACAGACTCATACAAAAAAGTCATGAATAGGGTAAAAAAGAAGTTGGGTCAGCAAATTATATGTTCAGCTGACCACACAGAATAGTTGGCATGAGAAGCTGAGTACAACTACACTTGCAAAATAGGGGGTGGTAGTGAGCAAGCAAGATGCTTAGAAGTGAGACTGTGAAGGTGATGAGGGTACTGGTACTGACACAACCAAGGATGGACTCTGGGAGTGCTCAAGCTGGGAGGAAGAGATTATTGGAAGAAAGAAGTAAAGATTGAGAGGGCAGGGTAGTTGGGAAGTCATTCCTGTGGATGCTGAAATCACCCACAAGGGTGACAAGAATAAGAATGAGAAGGGAAAGAGTTAATCAGTGGATAAAGTATCCAACAAATGAGAGAGAGGGCAATCAGGAGATCACAGATGATAATAGTGACAAAGGTGGGGTCTAGGTATGCTCGGGTAGCATCCACGTCAAAGGAGGTGTTCAAAGGAAGAAGGAAGAAGGAGAGGAAAGACATAGGGAGAGAAAATAGGGAGGAAAAAAACATAGAAAAGTCATTTTTCCCTCTAGACCCTGAGAACCTGGGGTTTGAGCATAAATCAGTCTTTAATGAGAAGACTGCCAAGGAGACAGTGTCTTCAGGGGGGGCCTCCAGGCTCACTTAGGAGAAGAAGATGAAGGAACGGATCAGAATCAGAGTTGAGGATACAGAGGGGTTTGCTTATTCTGGGCCATGAGTTCCATCAGGAAGACAGAATGATAGCAAAAAGAGCTATGAGAGTGAGTGACTAATTTAGGTGCGGTGTCTTTGAACACTGCCAAATGGAAGAGCGTGTATGGGTTGACACTGGACACACAGCTCACTGTGGAACAGTCACAGACGGCCATGATGGTAACCCAGACACACAGGGGGTTATTCCCGAGGAAACAGCCAGCCTGCTGGGCTGGAGAAAAGTCACTGTAAGGTCTGTTTATCCTGAGAAGGGGGACTTTCTGTCTCCCCCTATAAATACCAAGTGGAAAACCCCAACTGAAGAAGCTGATGTGTTTCATATACAAGCCACGTGTGACTGGCTTTATGATAACTGGGATATTTGCCTGCTGAATATGCTCATTGCCCAGGTCATGGTAAATGCTGTGGTTAAGGACATTCTTTTCACATAGGCAACTCATGTACCTTATTGTTGCAAGGCTGAAAAACAGTTTGGGAAGCCTTATCCAATTTGCTGTCTCAGCTTCCCTCATACAGATGCTAATAAAAACATTAGATTTATTAACAAGAGAATGGGAGGAGGCAGGGGGAGAGTCAAAGGACTCTTTCCAACAGATAGCAATTTTTTAAAGGGTTATTAAGTGCTAAGGTGACTAGAATGAATATTGATCAGAATGAAACAAAGAGGAAACAGAAGGGGAAGTCACGGGACTCATCTCATCAGGGTGCAAGTTTTTAGATGCTTGTTAAGGAATGAGATGAATAAAACAAACATTGATGGTGTTAAAACAAGGGTTTTAATATAACACCAGATTAAGTGGGCCAAACCTATTTCCTGCTGATGCCCAGCCATAAAGGGGCTCCCAACAAGTCTGCTCTATTCACCCCAATTTGGAGAAAATTTGAAAGCTGAAAGGTAGAGACTGCTGTGAGAAACCTGACCAGCAATCACTTAGGGCAATGGTCAGGCAGATTAATCAAGTTAAAGACAGACAAAGGGGCCCGGGTCCCTTGGCTCAACACCTCTCTGGGGACCCAAAGTCTTCTGCACAAGATGGGTGAAACGGTCTGAGGGTGGAGAAGAGACGTTTCCAGGAATCCTTGATACAGCAGTCCCACAAACTGTGGTACCAAGCCCGTTGGTGGAGCCCTGACTCTGCTACAGTTAGATTGAGAGGATGTTAAAATGTAAGGGGCTGATAGGGCTGTGAAAGGTGGAACGTTCAAGCAGCTAGTATGTAAAGAAGTGCTCACCCTGACTGTTGAATGGGAGTATTATGTCTGGCTGGGAAACAGCTCCTCATGTTTGAAACCAAAACCTGTTGATGAAACCTCAGTAAAGGCTATAGTTAGAATGCAAAATTTTACGGACTGCAGGTAAAGTCTGTAGGAGAATTGGTATGTTGGAACAGGCTTTATGTAACATGGTTGCATGTCTTTTCCCAGATGTGTTATGAGGACGGACACTGTGTCTGACTGGGGAATGTTTCCCCTACCTAGTACTATCAGACAGAAGGCATGTAAATCCACCCTTCAAGTGACATTGATTGGACAGGCTAAACAGGAACTAGTAAGACTCTCTGAGCCCATACAGTGTAGAACAGAAACTGGAGTGCTGGCAGGGACAAGTTCCCGGTGATGGCGCTGCAGACTGGGGCTGATGTCAGGAACCTGTGATCACCTCCCATTGACGATCTCTGGCCCTTTGGATTAGAGGGTTTCCATTTGAGGGCATTTACTACCTTGCCAGCTGACGTTATTAATTGAAGCTACCTCTAAGACTGAAATAAAGTGGTCTTGAAACCTGAAGTGCCCACAATGTCTTGGAAAATGTCAGAGAAACACGCTTTTGGAGATGGTAGGATCTAGAAGAGTTCCATAACAAAATGGAAACGATTTGCACAGAATCATGCCCCCTGGGGAACGCAAGGAGGAAATACGCACTAGCAGGGAGCTTCTCTTCCCCTACGACTGACTCTGAAACTGGGAGGAGCTGCTAGATTTGGAGAAGGGGAGGAACAGATCATCCTGGTGGGCTGAACTGCGTACTGTTTTCTTAGCGGTGATGGAAGACTGAGCAGTGGTAAGAGCCCTGTGTTTGGGTTTTTTACCGACTTACGAGCAGTGGCCAATGGCCTAGCCATGTGATCAGACAGAAAGCATTGGAAACGTGCTATTTATTAGAAGGATGCCTGTGGAGGGCATGGCCCTGTGGGAATTTCAGGGGTGCCTTACAGTAGAAATGTTGATGCTTAGGTGATTGGAAGGTGATTGGAACTGGCAAACAGATATGCCCACGTGCTCACTCAAGGTGGCTGGCTCCCTGGACCCATGAAGTAAGTGGAAATTGGGGGTCCGCAGCAGTGCAGAGATGGGCTGAATCTAGACATAGTCCTCTTGCATATTCCGAGGCACAAAATGCCAGTAAGAACTATTCTGTTTGCCACCAAAAGAGAGATTGCAGATGGCTGTGTGGCAGATTCCCTGGTGCGAAGACCCGGAGCACAGTGGGCAAGGAAGACTGAGGCTGGAAGCCCTGAGGGGCCACCAGTGGGTCTTGACAGGAATCGACACCAGCTCTAGGCTGGACGTTGCTTACCAGTGGTAGATGCAGTGCTATGAGTGCCAGGAGATACTGCAGCAATTTGGATGGCTGAGCATCACTTCTTCAGACCAAGGGACTCACTTTACAGCCAGTAATGTCCAACAGCGGGCAGAGAGAGAGACCCTCCTCAGAACTGAGATGGGCAGTGGAAGTTGGTTGTCTGAAACGAGGGGAGATACAAGCAGGATGGGCTGGCTTGCACGCCTGCATGAGTGTGTACTCACACTCAGCATGAACATGGGTGGGGTTAAAGGAGTGTCCCCACTGGGCAGATTTCTCTCTTTTTTTCCTGGTGGATCTGGGAAGAGGGGATGAGGGAGGTGCTGGTACGCTTTCTCTCTGCAGCACGTCTACTTTTTTTTAGATGTCTCCTACTTGGTACAGAGGCCATAGGAGCAGGGCTGCAAGGGCAGGCGCTGGCAGCAGGGATGATTCCTAAGCAAGAAATTTTAACGGTTTTTAACCTTTATGTCACAGTTCCTGAGGGCCTGATGGGACAGGATGTGCCTTCACCCCACCTGCCAAATAGGGATTGACAGTGAGTTCACCTTTAAACACAGCCCTCTGTAGCCTCTGTAACCTTACTCCGCGTGACCAGGAGTGGACTGAGGGGGAGGGACTTGCTAGACTCATATTGCTGTCCCTTCCAAAGGTGGAAAAGATGAGGTATAAATGGAGAGAAGGAAACGTGCAGCTGGGAGTAAGAGAATGAATAAATGGGTTATGTTATGTAAGGAGGAAAATCCAATACTACAGTAACACCTCGAATGAGCTTCAGAACAAAGACCTTTGTCTCTTAGCTCGATCATGCCGGGTCCCTAAAGGGATGAAGCCATGTATTGCTGAACCACTCCTGCCTTTCGAACCTAACAAGATGGATAGAAGCCTGCAAACCCAGGAGACATTTCGTAGGATATGATGATGGACTGGATTAATTATTAATGACTGCATGGGATTCTAGAAAAGCACCGTTTTCTTTGGACTTTAATGGTTGTTTTTGCTGTAAGAGATCTGTGTTTAAAGACCAGGGGATGATATTGTGATTTATAGCAAGAAATACATATTTGATTTTTGCCCCATTTCTAGCTCAGAGCTCTTAAAACCCTTGGAATTTCCTAAGCGATAAAAGCCATAAAGGGAGTGAAATACTGGAGATTAAAATTTCAGAAGTAAAGAAACTGGGGCTACTGATTACATGTAGAGTATAGTCTTGGACAGTAGAGGTGAGCATCATAAATGGGGAGGAGATTAAAACAATTTTCAAGTAGAGTGTTGGTAGCTTGGGGTTTATTCAGTTCTGGCTATGGTAGCAAACAACCTGAATCTCTCAGAGGCTTATAAAAATACAAACCTCCTTTGCTTATGTCAGGATGAGATTGGTTGTGACCAGGTTCTGCTGAACTTGCCTTTATGTCCAAGACCAGCAAGCAGTCCCTACTTGGGATATGCTGTTTTGATGGTGGAGGACAACAGGAAGGAGGTAGACTCAAACAATACCGTGTATAGGCTGCACCTCCTAGTAACTGATACTTCATTGGCCAAAGCAGAGGCATGGTCTGTCCCAAAATCAGTGGTGGAGGAGAAGTATATTTTGCCTACAGGGAAACATGATGAACAAATAATAAAAACTGCCATCGTTGGTAACTTTGACACTGAGGTTGTTCTAAATATTACAGGTTCTAATTAGGAAGAAGACTGTAAGCCAGTTGCCAAAGCTCAGAGATAATCATTGTAATATCTAGAATCCTGTAGCTAATATCATCATAAAACTGTCACAAAGATCATACTATTATGAAAACCGCGAAGGTCCATAACCAAATGTTGGAATTGTTATGCTTTATATTATCTTATAAAACTATATAATTTCAACTAAAACTCAGCTAGGCGGTTCAGCAAAGCAAAGTAAATGCAGTGAATTAGATACAGATCTGTAAACGCTCATTACATTCCGTTTTCCTTTTTCAGCCATTCCTTTTTAAAAAATTAAAAATCCTCATAATCCCACTACCGTTTTCTGTTGATAAGTGTGCAGGAGTGAAATGCCAGTCCATTGAGTGAGTTGGAACCTCTTCACATCTACAATCAAAAGCTTGTCTAACTTCTTGTATTTCTTTTTGTATTTAATTAGACGCTAAAGATATAGAGACGTTATTTTCTTGGAGAGCCCATCTAGTTGCATGACTAAGCCTTAATTAAAACAAGGACCTGGTTCTGCTTCTGCTGTGTCCTAGGAGGAAGTGCCCAGGGGAATCACTTGATAAGAGTCTCTTTAGAAATGTGTAACTCCAGCTCGTTACGAAAGAGTGAGAGGTAAAAACTTGTACCCGCTCCTACTACAGTTTCCCCTAGATTTATTGAAATCATAAGAAAGGGAATGTTATGATGTATTCTGCTTGATAGCAATGAAAACAGCTCATGTTTATTGAGCTGAGAACCAGCCACTTTCTCTATACATAGATTACTGTAATTGAATACTCATGACAGCTCTAGAAAGTAAGTGCTATTATCCGACTCATTTTACAGTTGAGTAAAACGTGACAAAGTTAAGTATAAATTAAACACATTGAGCAAGTTGCATATATACTACAGTATCAGGATCAGGGTTCAAACCTATATGGTGTGGCTCAAAAAATCTGAATTAACCAATATAATGTACCTGTGATTCTCAAAACTGTGGGCTGAGACACTCGGGTACTGTAGCTAACTCACGGGGTTATTTTAATTTTTCTAGAGAATCACCTCTTAGATACCATGTAGATTACTATATCTAAGTCGTTTAGACCTAACTACTAAATAAATTGAATTTTAGCTATTTCTTTTGGCCGAGGGGCATCATGAAAAACTTCCTGAGACACAGAGTATTGTGGACTGAGAACGTTTTAAGAACCACTGTAATATCTTGTCTCCGTATGTAACTGAAGTGCTTAGTAAGATTCCAAACGTCTCTATCACTGGCACTGACATCTTCTGTATCTGAATCACAGGCTTTGTTGTTCCAACTATTTTTCTATTAAAATTGTTAGCATTTTTTCACCTTTACTCTTTCTTTTATCATTACTATTAGCATTGCTATTTCGATTAGTTGTTATATTTAGAAATAAGCTTGGTTAAAAGAATTATAAGGAGGCTTGTCTGCTTTGTTTTGCCCACTCTGGGGACCTGAATCAAATAGGAAGCGTTCACTTGATCCAGTATTCATGTGCAAGAAATTTTAACTCGGGACTTTGTATCAAGTTGAAAGAGAATATATTGAGATTAGCTAACTATGTAGTTTGTAATGGGAGCTGTATATATATATATACAGTTTAATATACAAGTTTATATTTGAGAAATATTCTCAAATTTCTCCCCAAAGTTCTGATATTAAAACTGACTTTCCAGTACAGCTCTTCAGTTCCTCCTCCCTAAAAATGTGATGATAATTCTAAACCACTGTAGTTACAGAGAGAGTTCAGGTCAGGACTGAAATTTCCTTCCAGATATTTGGAATCCACTGTGATGGTAGACTTTGTCTTGTACAACACCCGTTTCTTGCTTCAGGGCACTTATTATTAGCCACTAAAACATTCCTAGTCTTTTTTTTTTTTTTGCACTTATTCAAGGCTTATATTGAATTCCTAGTATTGATTAACCATGTTCTTTGCGAGGCTTTCTTTTATGTGATACTCTGCTAATTCCTATTATGGAAAATGACAGGACAAAGGTTTGTTTTTCTGCTTTAACCTCATCACTCTGGGCTTTCCTTTTCTCTGAACTAATAGTAATTAGCAAGCTAAGGCAGTGAGAGGCATGTTTAAAACCTTTTAAACTAAGATAAATCTCTCTGCTTGGCACCTGTCAATCAAATGGATTCTCCATTCCTCAGCAGCATGGCTTGACTTGTCTACCGTGAAATACGAATCTTTATCTCACTCTCCATTGAATGATAGTAGCTGGAATCTTTCTGCCCAGTGATCTGTCTAGAATTGGGTAACTTTGTTGACCTGTAGTAGTGTTAATTTTCTGAACATTTGTGTTTCCCCAAAATTCATATGTTGATGCCCTAACCCCCAGTGTGATTAGCATATGGAGATGAGGCCATTAGGGTTAGATGAGGTCATAAAGGTGGGGCCCTCCTGATAGGATTAGCACCCTTACAAGAAGGGACCCCAGAACATCCTCCCCCACAACTCACCCCAGCAAGAAAGTAGCCATCAGCAAGCCAGGAAGAGCGCTCTCGTCAGAATCTGATTCGCTGGCACTCTGATCTCAGACTTCCAGCCTCCAGAACTGTGAGAAAATAAATTCCCAGTGTTTAAGTTACACAGCCTGTGGTATTTCATTACAGCAGATCTAGCTGTGCAATAACAATAGGTACTCAATATTCTTGATTGTTTATTTGATTGATGGTTAGCATCTTCATGTCTTGTCAATTAATTTCTTTTAACCCAGCCTGACAACCCACGGGCACTATGAATTCAGTGAAATAAGGTCACAAAAGCCTTTAGCAAACCATCAGCTGGTTTTTGTCTGAGACAGGCATCCTCCAATCTTTTCTCCATTGGGCTGAAGAGACTCAGTCATCTATTGACATCTTAAAGTGAATTCACAGAAGACATGTAGACAAGCAGTGTAGACGTCTCCTGCTCAGGAAATGGAGTACATTTGCTCCCAGAGCTCATAACTCAGCCATGAGTGAGATGGAGCTGGTCTGTAACCGCCTAGGAAAGGTTCAGACATTGCTTTGAATGTTAGAACATGCCTGAAGAGCGTTAATGATTGTAATAACACCAAGTGTAAATAACTGTAATCATATTAAGCCTAAAAAGCAGAATGTGCTGGTGTGACAGATGATTCAGTGCATTTTGAATATAATTTTAGTACTTTGGGGGAATGATTCTGTACATAAGTGAAGTTTCTGATTTTTTTTTTTTTTCTGATCCGTTGAAAACTCTTCTGAAAGATGAGCTTATTTGTAGTTTGGTGAATATTAACTGAGAATGGAAGGCAAACCTTAGCGTGCCAGCAATCCTGCTTTTTCTGTACAAAGTGTGAAAATAAGCACTGTGTTTTATTTCATGCTCCATTGTGCTTGTGAATTGAGACAAATTAGCATCCGAATATTCTAACTTCCTATATGTTACAATACTGTATCCTATTAAGAGCTTACCCCTGAGGGATTCCTCGCTGCATTCATTTAAATAAGATCTTAATTAAAATATGACAGCTTATTTTTGGCCTTGTAAAATATGTCAGTTTATTAATTTCATATTTTCCATTTATATCATTTTGATAAATCTTTCTGATTTTGGTCCTCATTTTTGTTCTTTTTTTATGTTTAATATTTTACGGTATTTTCTTCTGGAGCCGTGTTTCAAAATCGATTTCAAATAGCCAAGGGATGTCTTGCAGTGGTTCTGGTGCTGACTTATGCTAGCAAAGCTACGTAAGTATCCGAGCTCCAGAAAAGCTGATCTTATAGGTTTGGGGTATGGTCTAGAGGTCTATGTCTTTAAAAAATCTCCCCATTTCATTTTGATGTGCAGCCAAGGATAAGGACCAACGAAACAGAGCAGTTGTAGCTGACACCTTTCTTGTTTGTGATGTCGATGTGGGTTAAGATTGAGTTATCTATCACCTGACTCTGTCAGCCCTTCCATGATAAACTGTGAAGTGCCTGATTATACATTAGGAAATGTGTTGAAGCTGATGGAGGTGAGCTAGTTCCACTCTTTAAAGGTTTCTGTTGAATAGACATGCTTATAAAGGACGTCTACGGTAAGCTCTTGGAGGCCAGTGGTGTTTTATTTCTATTTCTGTCTCTTTGGTGACTTGCCCAGTGCTAGTATATAATAATGACTCAGTTGATAAATTTGATGAGCAGGATGAAAGGGCTAAATGAAGGAAAGGCACTGATGTTGAATAACATCTTCTCAAATGTATACTCATCTCAAGTGTGCATGATATCACATATAATAAGATTGAAATATGGGGAAAAGTCACTTTAATTAAAGAGATTCCAAGCTATGCTTTCTGAAAGGTATAATGTTGTCTGGTAAGAAGGGGCAGATGCAGAAACAGAGACGGAGAGACACAAATAAAATGAGCTGCTATTGATATTGGGTAATTTTCAGTTATTTTATGTTAGAAACCAGAAACAGCTATAGAGTGGAGTGCGTTACAGTTTAAGAATCAGACCTCTCATAAAAGCCATCAAGAGTGGCCCCACAAGATAGAAGTGTAACACTAGTTTAAAGGAATATAATTACAGAAAATCAGGAAGCCCCTAGGAGTCCCAATGATTGCTGTGAGTTCTTTTATAACAACTGATAAACATTTATGCCGTCAGATCAAATTTATTGATCACTCAAACATAGCATTCTAGTTGCTTTTCTTCCTCTGAGGTCTGCTAACATCTCCCCATTCTTTATTTTTGTTGGATGGTTTTTGAGAATACAAATTACATGAGGCATTTGTAAGAAAGAAGGTGATTAATAATACAAATCAACTGAAATGATGACAGAGCACCATTCGTGCGGATGTGGAAAGACCAAAATTTGTAAATGCCAGAGGTCTTGCCTGATTGCGCTGGAAAATTAAAGCCAAACCTTAGATATTTGGAAACAATTTGATTAGAGACAGGTGAAAGTGTTTGGTTATTCAAGATGCTTTGTGGCTTTAAGGTTGAGTCTCTGATAGCTGCTGCATGTTCAGACAGAGCATGTTTCAGGAGGCTGCAAGCGCCAAGTCTGTACTTCATCTGAGCAGAGACATGGCTTCAGACTTTGGGAATGAAGACGTATAAGGTCATACAGTGTGCTCTCCAAGTGCAAAGATGTTAATTTGATTATGGATTCCTGACAATTCCATGGATTCACTTCGTTTTGCTCAGCCGCAAGACAGAGACAACTAAAATGACTCGTCTTTGATTACGTTTGGGTCATCTGCCTCTCCCTTTTTGCCATCTTTAAAGAGAGCGATCTTCATCTAGCATGTCAGCTGATTTTGACTCTATACCGTTCTCCTTTTTTGTGTCAGTTTTAAACACTTTACGATATAGTGCACTTAAAATTTTTATTTACTTGCATAATTTTTTAGATTCAAGCTTCCTACTCTACAATATCCCATTTCCATCAAAATGAAGTGAAATTTGAAGTTTTTGGAAAGCAAATGAACTTTGTTGCTCTGGCTACAGGACAGAGGAAAGCTAAGAGGTCTTTGAAAGGGGCACACAGTTTCAATGCAGACAGGCAGAGTGGGAACCTGAGTCTGCAGGTTATGGCCACTGAAGTCTCAGAACTTCCTTGAGCTTCCTGGCAAAGTGTTTGGCTATTACTTTCCTTGGATACTCTTGGTTCTTTCGTAATCATCCACATGTTTCTTTGCTTAACTACAGAAAAATAACAATAGGTGACTTCTTCAACTTCAGCAAAAATCTCGATACTCAACCAACTGGTATGCCCCAACTTATTTTAATTCTGATTAACAACCAATTTTCTTTGGAATAAAATAATTTTGCCCATGATGGAAAGATGATACACATTTTAACACTTCACAGAAGACAGCTGGTGAGAAGTTTGCTGAAAGGAAAATCATGGAAATTTAGTGTTGATAGATTTGTATTTTGCTAGTGTTTCCCCAACTCCATCTATCAGTTGTCTGTGACCCAAGACATTTTTAGAGATTTTAGTGATCCGCAGGCTTTCACTTTTGATGACTTGATGATCAAGTCAACTGATACTCAAAGAGTGCATGAACCCACTGAAGGAAAGTATTCACAGCCTTGCTTTCCATTCCCACCCGTTTTCCTTGATTTGTTTACACTCTTGTGATTACTGTCATTTGATTGTCCAACTACTTCCCACTGATAACTATTCATGTTGCAATGATTATGAAGGGAACAGGAAAGTGAACACAGTGTACTCAGTTTTGTCTACAAATCAGAACTATAATCTTGCGGCCGCCTTTGGAGACTACGGCAGAAGAATAAGATGCGCTTTCGTCTAAGTTTGGCAGAGGACTCATGTTTGGATGAGAAAATATGTTCCAATGTAACTGAGATCCACATTTCACATTTTTGCTAATATCAAGTAAAAGAATAGGTAGTTGGCGGATGCAGGAAAAAAATGAACTTCACGTTCAGTCACTATTTTACATTGTTAATCAGACTGAAACACTATCGTAATTAAAAAAAATTAAGCATATGTAAGAATCAGCCATTGTTGTGCTGTAAATTTGAAAATATTCTTGGTGAGTCAATAGAGGTGAATAACATTACTATTGAATATTTAAGCAAAATTTTCATAAAGAAAAATAAGGTGAAATAAGATTTTCATTTTATTTTTGAAGGAAGATTGATTTCATAGCTGGAGAGCTGTCTTCATCTGTGGTTTTGAGGTGGTGTTTCTAGGACACAGCCAGTAATATTATGTTTTGATACCCTTTCTCACTTCTTCTGAGTCTCAGTTAATCTACTAATGTTTATAAGAAGCTAGCTTGGCAGGGAGCAGTAAAGGATGGCTACCATATGTCCCACTGGGAAAAGCAACACTGGATATATTCTGAGTCCTTGTCATGCCTTGAACTGACATAAAAGTCTTTACTTAAGGGACTTTTTACAATGTTTAAGACATGTCTATTGCTCATGTTGAGATGTGCTCATTCATAGAAACATCGGGAGTCCCGGAGAGTCTTGATTCAATTAAGGCTGATTGACATCAGGCTTCTGAAGTGAAAAATTGGTCGTCCTGCCTGTGACATTTCATTCACATTCTCTTTATGAAGTCAGTATTTCCAAGACATATCGTCTCTTATGATCTTCTGTCTGCCTTCTCATCTGGTTCCCATAGATAAATGTTACATAATATCCATGGCCAGTGACTACCCTTTTGCCCACAGTGCCCAACCCATCTCTTCAGCATCTGTTCAAAGGAGTGATGCCTCCACTCAGAGACACCCAGATCAGAAGCAAGTTCATGGTATGTTTTCAATCATTTCCAAATGTACCCATTCAGAGGGGGATCAAGGAGTGGAGAAGAGACACGCATGAGAATTTCTTATCTGTTTGGAAGAGCAGTGCCTACAAATGTTTCCGCAAAGATACTGGGCATTCCTCCAGGGATTTGTGGAATAACTTGCCCTTTCTGCACTTCCCCTGAAGTAGAATTGAAAAACAGTAGCCTGACTCTCGTATGTTCTGCCTGCTGATATCTTATCAAGGGAGTGAACCTGATTGACTTTGGAAGATCTTGGAGTTCTGGAGGTAGGGTCATGGGGTGGACCTCCCCAGCCTCTTTTGAAACAGTATTAAAAGAACGTCTTAAGCAGCTAGCTTAATGCACTCAACGCCTTTGGTTTTTAGTACACTGGAAATTTTTTTTTAACATTCTTTCTTTTCTTTAATTACATGTGATGTTTAAATCCAGCATTT
Source organism: Vicugna pacos (assembly GCF_048564905.1). Lineage (NCBI taxonomy): Eukaryota > Metazoa > Chordata > Mammalia > Artiodactyla > Camelidae > Vicugna > Vicugna pacos. Next base: position 53,874,266 of record NC_133002.1, read on the forward strand.
TAATAGTAGCTGTCTTCTGCAAGAACCCCCATCCTGGTTCTGCCGCGTGAGGGAGTGTGTATCACAAATTATATCCCTTGCTAACAGTAAACAGTCAAGGCAGCAAAATCATTTGCAGGTCTTCCTATATGTGGTGTATCAAGCATCCTGAAACCTCCATGAATTTAACTTAATGCAGCTTTCGGAGGGGAGAAAGCAAGTCAGTTTCTTCTTAAAAATGGTGATTTTCTTGAGTTTCCTGAAAGGATAGCGCCTTGTAAGTCTTTGGATCTCACAGGCAGCCACGGCCTTTGGACACTGTAACAAAAAATAACTAATACTATAAAAAGCACCACATTAAGCTTTCTCAAGAGTTGGTTTCTTTTTTGTTTTTTTGTTGTTTTTTTTTTTTTTTACATGGAACACTTAAAGAATTCTGAAACATCTGAAACGATGTCAACAAGGTTGAACGAGTTGGTGAAGATATTTTCTATTATTTAATTTATTTTAAAGTGGTTCAAAAACGGGCCGGGTTTCTGGTTCTGAGGTGTCCCTCAGTTGCGAACACCAAAATAGCCACACGGCTCCTTTTTCTCTGCTGCTACTTAAAACCAAGTTCTGACTCATCTGTGGGAACCTTAAATTTCTCTGGGAGTCCACCAACATCTAATTTCTGTATAGGGATAAATTAAAAAGTTCTCATTTCATCTCATTTCCTTATTTTCCACACTTCCTAAACGTCAGCAATCAAAATGCCATCCTTCTGAATCTGTTTGTGTTCTCCCTCTACCTTCTTCAATGGCTAGGGGTGTATTTTTGCTTTAAGGGGCTTTTACAACATTTTTTCCATGTCCAGGACTTACTGGGTTTTTTTTTTTTCCTTTAATGGTGGCAGCTGGCCCTCCCTGTGCCGTGGTTGCTGCTCCATTCTGCTGCATCTCAGCCATCTGACTCACCATCGGAGGATTGTCTGTCAGTCTGTGTTTTTTTTCTCCTACTAACCTTTGAGCATATGTGGGAAGGAATAGTACGTAGCTTTCTCTGCCTCATTCGCTAACTAACTTCCTGCTCCTCACACGTTATAAGCAATTGGGCACAGAGAAATCCCACTCCTACCAAGGTAGTAGTTATTTTATAGAAAACACTTTTATCCACTCACTCTGTCCCCGACCCTGTTTATTCTTTTCCCCTGTGAGGTATTATAGGAAATCACTTAGAACACTAACTGGAACGTAAATTTAGATGTAATCCACATCACTGAATACCTCTGATCTTCTTGGGTGACTTTTTACTGAATAATCTATAGCATGTGTTGGGTGAACCTCTATTATAACGATTTTTTATGACCAAGTGTCACTTCTCCTTTGAAATCCTCACCACTTGACTTATTAATTTCCACTATTTTTGGTTTCAAGTCACTGAGACCTCTGGTGACTTACCTCCATCTGCCATTTACCATAAAGTGCTATAATTATTTATAGACATGTTTTATTTTCCTTAATGAAGGCTTCGATCTTTCTATCCCTCTCCCCTCCCCAGTGGCACTGGTAATAATAGCTAACATACACTGAAGAGCTTCCATGGGGCAAACCTCTATTTATATCTGTGATCCTGTTTATCCTCACACGAACCCTGATGGAACAGCATCCGTGTCCTTATTTCCTTGATGAGAAAATAGAAGCTTAGGGAAATTTTCTGAGGTTACCCTGCTAGCTGGTTGCAGAGGGAGGATTGGGTTCAAGGAAATTTGGCTGCGGTGGCTTTGCCATTAACCCCCACACCATAGCATCCATGGTAGAATCTCTGGCACGAATGTAACTTCATGTCCTTCAGTTCACATTGCTCATTCATCTGTAGGCTTTGTGAAGAGAAGACTGGGCACAGAGCATGTCTGGGGCTGCTTTGATGCACTTAGCCAGGACTGTGAAGGGTGGGAGGACTACTTCCCAGGGGAACTCCCTGCAGGAAACCACAGCCTTGCAAGTTCCATCACCTAAAACTCACACTAGTGGAGATAGTCCTTGGACTTCATACTGTGAGTTGCCTCTGAAGCCACTTCTTTTTCTACATACATTTTAGTGTGTCCTGTTAGCAAATGTTGTTTCATTAAAAATTTTTTTTATCTCCTTTTTTTTTCTTTTTATGTGGGAAGGAGGAAACAGACATGAAAATGATGGCTGTGAGGAGAACTGATCCCTTCGCTCTTCTATCTGCTCCCCCGAGCTCCCCACCACACATGCAGTGTGGATGACTTTATTTCCCCCATTTCTAGAGGGTAGGGATCATGTTTGGTCCTGAAGTCCCCTGTAAGGCTACCTGCGATAAAACTCCAAATCTAATCCTAAGTAAATCATCAAATGAAGAAAGACTTACAGATTGGCTGGAATTTCTATTTTAAAGCAGGGGTTGGGGAGCAGAACTGAAGGGAGCCTATAGCTCAGCTAGCCAAAATATTTTTGCATTTTTGCCCAGAGCATCAGACTTTAGAAACAATTCAGTTAGTCTCTTGGATGATATTGCTTGTTTGTTGCGACTAACCTAGTATCTTTATGAAGAAATACATGATGGAAAATTCTTAATTTTTAGTTCATCTTCCCCTCACTCTCTTGCCACAGAGGAGGAAGATCCTGGGCATGCATCCCTAGCATGGCACGCTCCCTCCTTCTCCATTTTAATTCCCCACGAGTCCTGGCAGTCTCCTCCCAAAATCTGTCTTAAATATGTCCATTTCTTCCCAACCCCACTCTGTCACACTAATTCAGCATCTTTAATTCAGACTACTGAAAACTCTCCCAATTCCCTAACTTCTACTTCTGCTTTCCTCTAATTTATTCTGCACACAACAGCCAGCCAAAGTGAGCTTTTCTGAATGCAATATTAATAATAACACTTTCTTACTTTAAACTCCTCACTGATTTCTCATTACTATTGATAAAATCCAAAATCCCTTATGTGAGTTTCCACTTTGATATGGACCTGCCTTGACCTCTTTACTTCTCTATTCTCAGTCTATTCCCACTTATCTCTGTGCCTAGTAATTCTTGATTTCAAATTGCCAAGTTCTTACTACCCCAGGACCTTCACACATGCCACTACACCCAACACCTCAGTACTCAGTACTGAATGCTACCCTGGATCCCAGTTTTAAATGCCTCTAATGCCAGGAGGTCTTCCCTAATGTCCAATGGAAACAAGGCTCTCTGTTACATTCTCTAATTTTATTTGAACTTTACCCAAGTACTTATTACAATTTGGAGTTACACCTTGTAGTGGACACTGCCCAAATCCCTCCTTTATGAGCATGGTACTCATTCCCTCAGCTGCTGGGGGTGTTGTCCAAGGATGGCTACCATCTTAGTCCCTCTCCAGGAACTGTCCTCAGTATAAGGACATTGTCTCACCTCAGGTGACGCCCTTTCCTTGTGGCTGGTCCATTTGCAATGGCTGGTTGAGATAGGGAAACAAAGGACCGGTCCCCTTGCTCAGTGGGGATCACTTGGTAGAGTTCTCCAAGTTCCACAACTTCTTTTGTTTAACCACTTTTTAATTGAAGTATAGTTAATTTGCAATGTTGCATTCGTTTCAGGTGTACAGAACAGTGATTTGGTTATATATATATATTTCATATTCTTTTCATTGTAAGTTATTACAAGATATGGAATATAGTTCCCTGTGCTATACAGTAGGTCCTTGTTGTTCATCTATTTATATATAGTAATGTGTATATGCTAATCCCAAACTCCTAATTTAGCCTCTCCCTATCCCCCCTTTCTCCTATGGTAACCATAAGTTTGTTTTCTATGTCTGTGAGTCTGTTTCTGTTTTATAAATGAGTTCATTTGTATCTTTTTTCAGATTCCACATATAAATAATATCATATGATATTTGTATTTCTCTGTCTCACTTATTTCACTTAATATGATAATCTCAGGGTCCATCCATGATGCTGAAAATTCCTTTTTATGGCTGTGTAATATTCCATCATATATATGGCATTAGAGACACTTATAAACATACACACACACACACACGTATACACCATATCTTCTTTATTCACTTATCTGTCGATGGACATTTAGGTTGCATCTGTGTCTTGATGATTGTAAATAGTGCTGCTCTAAACATTGCAGTGTATTTTTTCTAATTAGAGTTTTCACTGGATATATGCCCTAGAGTGGGATTGCAGGATCATATAGTAACTCTATTTTTAATTTTATAAAGAACCTCCAAATTGTTCTCCACAGTGGCTGCACCAATTTATATTCCTACCAACAGTGTAGAAGGGTTCCCTTTTCTCCACACCCTCTCCAGCATTTATTATTTGTAGACTTTTTGATGATGGCCATTCTGACTGGTGTGGGTTGGTACCTCATTGTAGTTTTGATTTGCATTTCTCTGATAATTAGCGATAATTAGCATCTTTTCATGTGCCTGTTAACCACCTGTATGTCTTCTTTGGAGAAATGTCTATTTAGGTCTTCTGCCCATTTTTTGATTGGGTTGTTTGTTTCTTTGATATTAAGCTGTGAGCTGATCGTATATTTTGGAAATTAATCCCTTGTTGGTTGCATTGTTTGCAAATATTTTCTCCCAGTCTATGGGTTGTCTTTTCATTTTGCTTATGGTTTCGTATTTGTTGTGCAAAAGTCTACAACTTCTTACTGGATTGGTTGAGAACGCTCTTGCATTGCATCACAGTTGAAGTCCTCCTTCTTCCAAATCCTGCTCTCCTCACTTCCATGAGCATTTCTTAATGAATCTTATGCACCCGAAACAGAGAATCTCAATGTCTGTTTTCCAGGGGACGTGACATAATAATTGGTACCAGAAGTTACACTGGAAGTAGTCCTAGGAAGCTGACTCTAAAATGAGATTTTGGAGCTGGATCACCTGTTGGCAGGTAACTGTTAACACTTTCATTGGTGACAAACTGTGATAGGAAACCAGGGAAAGAGAATGTACTTGAATGAACCATTGACACACACAACAACTTGTATCAATCTGAAATGAATTATACTAACTGAAAGACTCCAGTCTCAAAAGAGTAACTGTGTATGATTATATTTATATGGCGTTCTGGAAAAGGCAAAGAAGAGAGCATTTTAGTGGTTGCCAGGGTAGGTGGGCATGGGTGGAGGTTGGAATAGAAAGGGACTGCATAGGGAATTCTTTGGAGTGTTGGAATTGTTCTGTATTCTGTCTGTAGTGATGGTTACAGGAATCTGTGTCTGTATAAAATCTCAGAACTGTCCACAAACACAGTGAATTTTGCTGTATGTAAACTTTAAAAGTGTTCTTACATCTGAGGGGTAATGACAGAGATTAATGCCACTTCTGAAAATGCAAGGATGATGATCCTCATAATATTTTCATTCGGTTCACCAATCTGAGCCCTCCAAAATCCAGCCAGATCCTGGAGGAGACGGTGGAATATCATGAACTCAGTGAAGCAGTAGCCCCAGTTGTAGCTGTGGTGCCAGCTAAGGTGTCTTTGCTAGAGATGAACATGGCCTCAGGTTCATGGTATGTGACCACTGACTTAGTGAATGTGTGTTTTTGGTTTTTTTTCCATCCTTCTTAGAAAGGATAACTAGAAGCAGTTGAAGTTTGCACTGGATGGAAAACAGTATATATTTATAGTCTTGCCTTGTGTCTAACTTTATTTCTGTCTCTGTCTCCTAATGTTTCCCTGGAGAACCCTGACTAACACACTTTCAGACTATATTCTGATGAGGGAAAGGAAATTAATGTGGCCTTTGGGCAAGACTGTGGACTTTGAATATGTATTGTTTTCCATCTCATGCAAATATATGTATATGGAGGGGAGCAGGAATGGAGTAGGAGAGAGAGAGAGATTGTAAGAAATTAGTTTGCACTATTTGGGAGACTGGGAAATCCCACAATCTGCCATCTGCAAACTGGAGACCCAGGAAAACTGGTAATGAAGCTCCCATCCAAGTCTGAAGACCTGAAGACCAGGAGACCCGTTAAGTCCCAGTTCACGGGCAAGGGGAGACTGATGTCCCAACTCAGAAGTTAGGCAGAAAGATAGAATTCTCCCTCCTCTCGCCTTTTTGTTCTTTTCAGGCTTTCCATGGGTTGGATGAGGCTCCTCCACACTGAGGAAGGTAGTCTGTCTTTTACTCAGTCTCTATCAACTCAAATGCTGATCTTATCCAGAAACATCCTCATAGACCCATTCAGAAATAATGTTCACCAAACATCTGGACATCACCCTGGTTCACTATACAGGTGACATTTATGCCATCAGACTGGATGGATAGGAAGTGGAAAGCCTGTTGGAAATCTTAGTAACACAAGTGCGCTCACGAGGGTGGTGAAAAAGCCCTGTGGAGATTCAGGAGCCCGTCAGATCATTAAAGGTTTTAGGAGGCCTGGGGCCCGGGGCCTCCCAGGACAACCTCTCCAATCCACCTGCCTCTTAACACTCTGGAGAAGGCACACCACCAGGCAGGCCTGTTTGGGTTCTAGAGGCTGCAGATGTATAGAGTACTAGACTTCTGTTTTTCTTCCTATGTGTTTCAAAAGTAGACTTCGCCTTTTAGCCCCTAAAAATAATAAAATTAAATATAATATTAATATTAATAATAAGGAATAGCAATTTATGCCAGGACTTCCAATATATCTTGCCTTTGTGGATGGTCATCATTAGGAAGTGAGTCTCTATGTCCCTCAGCCCAGTCACCCTCTGAGGATATTGGGAATGGGCCGTGGTAACCATGGGGAAAATAAGACGTGTGACAAAGACAAAAGCTCAACATATAGTTCATTTCCTATCAACTTGTTCTATGCAGCGTTTTTCATCTGGGGCTACCCTTCACATGATCAGTCAGTCACAGGGACTAGTCTGGTCTCGCAAACATCAAGGGAATTTCCAAATACCTTATAGCAAATGGAGTTGTAATGTTTGAATATATAAAAAAAATTAACTATGAGAAGTTACGTTAGATATTTTCTACTGCTCTTTGGGGCGACTGTAGGGCTACTTACCTGTTTGCATCTCAAGTCTTATGCGTTATATTCTCTTTGCTCAGTCCAGCGCTCCCTTGGAGGTCTGACTCATAACCACTTCCTCATAATGTGTTCATGAATGCATCTGCCCCCATTTTCCATACAGTTTTAGGGAATTAACAGAATTCCCAATGACTCTAGGTGTGTTTGGCCCTTCATGGTTATGAAACACTGCCTTGAACAGTAATTTTCCAGGTCATTTATCTAGGTGAAGTCTCAATCAGCAGCATTATTGCAATGATCTGAGTATAGAAGACAAACTTGTGGTTACCAAAGGGGGGGGGGCGGAGAATTAGGGGTATGGGATTAGCAGATACAAACTACTATTATAAAAGTATTTTATAAGTACTATTTATAGTACTAAAAGTGCTATTAAAAGCAACAAGGATATCCTGTATATAGCACAAGGAATTCTAACCTTTATCTTACAGTAATTTATAATGGAGCACACTGCAAAAATATTGAATCACTATGCTGTACACCTGAAACTAGTATAATACTGTAGATCAGCTATACTTCAATAAAAAAAATGACTTGAGAAAGAGTGTACAGTGACTTGCTGTAGTTACTGAGGCTGTGGAAATGCTAGTGGAAATGATACAGACATCCTCGGAGGGGAAAGCTGGTTGGGAGCTCTGTACTTTACTACACTGTGCTGTGGAACAATTCTTAGATGTTCGAAAATCAAAATCTGCATTCCTCCTGCATTCAGTGAGATTTCAGTTGAGCGAATAAGTGACATTACTACTGTGAGTTATTGCTCAGGCGTCTCATTATTTCTGTGGTTAGAGGATCAGATCGTTACTTCTTGTGTTACTTTGTCTTCACATACAATACTTTACATGGAAGCTCATTTATAAAGAAGCCCCTCCTGAAATTTTGCCGTAGTGAAATTATTAATAATTAAATTTAAAATAATAATGGCCCACAGGTAATGGGCACTTGTTTTATGTAAGCGTGTGCTCAGTGCTTTGCAGGCATTATTTCAGTGCCATTTCACAGCAAGTTTTTTGAGGAGGTTCTACTGCCTACATTTTACAGATGAGAAAACAGTCTTAGGGAAGTGAAGAAACTTGGCCAAAGCCTTATTCTAGTAAGAGACAAGGCTAGGATTTCGCCTCAGGTTTTCCAGCTCCCAGAGCCTTGTATTTAGGTACTAAGGTATGATCCCTCCCTAGTAGAGACAAAGGTAAACTTAAAAAAAAACCTTATTCACTACTTTGTTTTTCTCTTTATTCACATGAGGATTACCTACATAAAGAGTTAAATTTTAATACTAATGAATTATAACTTATATGCAGTCTAATACATTATACAGTGTGGACAGTCAAAAGTACCCAACTTAGGGGTTTAGTTAACTTGACAAGTGCAAACACCTGTGTGACTACCATCCAAATCGAGACACAGAATGCTTCTGTCACTCCTCCCCCGTGGTTTTTTGTGGCCTTTGCAGTCCCTCACCCTACACCCTAAGCAACCACCAATTTGATTTATATAAACATAGATTGGTTTTGCTTGCTGGAGAACATTATATAAGATCATAAATCTATGTACATTCTCTTTTGTATGTGACTTCTTTTGCTCAGCATAAGGTTTTTGAGATTCATCCATATGCATGATACATTTATATATCAAAAGCTTGGGTTTTTTTTAATTGCTGACTAGTATTCCATTGTATGAATATCCACAATTTGCCCTCTGTTGACCTGTGAAGGAACATTTGGACTGTTTCCAGATTTTTGATTATTATATTTAAACCTGCTATAAATATTGACTCCAAGTCTTTGTATAGACATATGTTTTCATTTCTCTAGGAGGAAAATTACCCTGTCATATGGTAAATGTCTAGATATACAACTTTATAAGAACTTGCCAAACTGTTTTCCAAAGTAGGTTTACCATTTTACACTTCTCCAGCAATATATGAGAGTCTGGGGTTCTCCAAACCCTTGCCAACCTTCAGTATTCAAATTTCAGCAATTCTACTTATATGAAATTATCACTCTTGTTTTGGTTTGTATTTTCTGGATGGCTAATGATACTGAACATATGTTAATTGGGTATTCCTATATCTTCTTTTGTGAATTGTCTGTTCACAGTTGATCTATTTTTTTATTGGGTCATTTATTCTCTTACTATAGAGTACTAATATATACATTCTGGATACAAATCTTTTGAACATTATCTATTTATAATCTATCAATCTATTTGATCTATTGACATATTGAATACTTTTCTGTTCTTTAACTTGTCATTTTATTTTATTCACAGTGTCTTTTGATGAGTGAAAGTTTTAAATTTTGATGAAGTCCTATTGACATACACTTTTTTCTTTTATGGTTCATATATTTTGTGTCTTATCTAAGAAATCTTTGCCTCCCCCAAGGCTCCAAAGATTTTTCTACTATGTATTCTTCCAGAAGCTTTATAATACTACTTTATGTACTTTATAATATATCACTACATAGAGTTTAGTCTAATTCAGTCTTCTCTGTGGTACGGTCTTTCATCAGTCTTCATTGGAGGTCTTACGTGATAACAAGGTCCATTTACACTGATTGATCAGAAGTAAAGCATCTCCTTCTGGGTGAGTTCTAGACGTAATTGTTCTTTTACAAGTACTTACTCTTTATCGGATCTTACAGAGTCTCACCCTATGCACGCAAAGGATAGAGGTCAAACACTGAAAGGAACTCCTGTGCAGGTTTCTGGGGTGAAATCAGTGAGTGAAATAGTAGCTGCCTTTGCTTTCCTGAGCCCTGATTTCTCTCTCTCTCGCCAGCTCAGTGAGATGCCGCAGACCATGCGCTTCCTAGATACCCTGTCCGTGTGGCTTTCAGTAAAAGCCTTACGGACAGAAAGCCAATGTGATCTGAGAAACTTACCTCATTCGTTCCTGTTCTCAAGGGGACCATATCTTTCTTCTTTGCCAGTTGACCGATGTTAAAAACCATTTTTCCTATTTTCTAGTTTTCTATGATGGAGGGGTAGTCCAGTGCCAGTTACTCCATTCTGGATGAAAATAGAAGTCTAGCATAGAGTTTTATAATGGACTTTTTACATATTTTAGCTTATCCAATAATTTTTTTCTTTCTTTTTAAGGCAAATTTGAAGTAAAGGAAAAATTTTGAATTAAATACTTAAAATAGCATTTTAAACATACGTATGAGTTTCTGAGTAACTGATGCTGTCATATAGGTAATAGCATTTTTTGGTAAAATAGCATGAAAAAAATTATTTTTATAGACTTAGTAGCATTATTTTTTTTTATTAAGTATATAGAATTCCAGGCAGTAGAGTGTTTTGGCAAAGATTGAACAATTAAATTTTATTCTGCAAAAGTATAAATGGCTAACAGTTACTGTGCATTTACTGTCTGCTGTATATGTTTGTTTTTCTCATTTAATTTTCCTCAGGTCTATAAAGTAACCTCTATTACTTGCCCCATTATATAGATGAGGAAACTAAGACTTAGAGAAAATTTTTAAATGGCCCTGTTCATACAACTAGAAAGAGACAAAGCCTGGGATTTTATTTGTCCAGCCTGATTCCAGAACCTGATTTCTTAACAACTGTAATAATTGCATGTCCAGTGTATGCCTGCTTCTAGGGAAAGATGAATATGATTTGATATAGTTTCTGTCATCAGTGAGTTTATACATTGGGGACAGAGAGACAGATAAATGCACAAAGGACTACAAATATGAAAAATGCTACAATAGAGTATGTGTGTGGTGGGAGGTAGGGTGAGGGGTGAGGGGAATCTTCCAGAGAAAGGTAACAAGCTGTACGAAGATATCAAAGTGAATAAGGAGTAAAATGGGGACGTGGTGAAGTGGAAGAGGATGTTCCTGGAGAGGTGGAGACAGGGGCTAGATGGTCTACAGAACCTCTTTGCTAAGTGAAATAACCTCTCCTAGGTCTTGTTACAGATGAGCAGGGCAGGGTTTCTGCCATCAGAAAGTATCCAATCTACACAAATAGACGTGCAAAAAATATTTGTACCATTGGGTAAGTAAATGGATGTGGGAGCCTGAGAGAGCAAATACTCATTCAGTTTAGGGAATCACAGAAAGCTTTCTAGGGGAAGTTGCCCTTCAGTTGGGCACAGAAGCAGCAGCTGGTCTATTGCACAGTAAAGTACTAGAACTTCTAGTTTCTCTTTTAGTTCCATCAACTGTAGTGTATTATGATCTATGGAACACAAAGTACTTGCATTTATCATCTTTGGTTTGAGGGGATCTGGCTTTTTGCCTTTGTTATGAATTGTCCAAAGCTGGATGTGTTATGTTCCCTAAACTATTTAAAAAGTGGTTGGTGTTATGTAAGTGGAGATTTTTGAATCATTTAAGGCAACTTGAAAATTCTGCATATTTGTAAACATCAGCCCATTCCTAGATATCATGTTTATTTCTCAAGTAGTGGCACTGTTTTTAAAAATAAAGGACTTCAAAACCTTCATCCACATTTTTCAGCCATTACACATGTGTTTTCTCAAGCATGTGCAAGACAGTGACACAGAGAAATCATGGCGCTTGGAGGAGGGAAAGCAGCAGCTAGGTTTAAAAGTTTGCTAACACATATTATGATTTATTATTTAACAGTCGGCTTCACTTGGCAGTTGGAGATTTTCTTAAATGCGAGAGTGTGTGGTGTATTAAGGTTTGTTTGTGTATTAAGCACACTTGCTTGGTTGAAATGTGGCTGGCATATTTGACTGAATCAAAAGTGAAGAGATGACACATTCTGGAGACTGATAATATTTGGGGAGATATTTACAAACATACAAAACATTTTGTTGATTCTCCAGAATTTTCTGTGCCTATTCCTGTCTGTAATTTTTTAAAATGAGGAATATTTAGAATCATTACTCAGATATCTTTTCTTTTTCTTTTGATTCAGCGTGGACTCTATTTGTAATATTTCCATTCAGAGCCTAATGCTAAAACCCCATCGGGCCAGCATTAACCTCTCTCTCCTCCCACTCTATTTTGAGTAGCTCATTTGTCTGTGAACATACTTGTTTTTCACGTGTATCATTTGTTCCCTCTCCTATCCAGTGTAGAGACTTCCAGATTTTTGTCTCTTAAAGAGATGCGTTGCTGAATGCACGGTTTGTAATGGAATAAATGTAGGAGGAGTTTGTGGGGTGAGCACAACAACTTCTGGATAAAATATGAAGCATGTGCAAAATTTAAGATGAGTAGAACTTCTGAAGATAATGAAGGGCTCAAACTGAGAACTGTGGTTGAATTTTCATCACTTTATCATCATTTACATGTAGTACATTTGTATACTTTTGTTAGTGATTCCTGCAATTATTTGTTTGTGACTGGATGTAAATAAATTTATTGATATATGTTACAGCATAGTATAGCAGATAGTGAAAGGGAGTCATTGGTTTCATCTGGGACTCAATCTTTGCTTTGGGGGAATCACAGAGAATAAAGGGTTACATGAGGGTTAGAAGTCAAGCAGCCTCCTTGATTGGAGGTCAAGTGGTGCAACTGCAGATGAATGTTTATCAGAGGCTTTTTCTCTGAAACAAACAGGAAACGTTAATGTTAATATTATTCAAGAACTGAAAAGAGAACTTGGAAAGGGCTGGGGGAGAATATCTCACGCTTTTGGGAGACTGTTTTTTTGTCGGCAGAAGCACTGGTTGCGTGAGTAGGGCTACTTCTGCAGGCTCTTTCCCAGCTCTTACTCACTGGGCAGCTTCATGTCCGTTTGATTTCCTGAGACTTCTCTCCTAAGAAGAGAATGTGTTGAGCAGCCAACATGAATATCAGTCTGCTTGGCAGTCAGAGCCTCATAAATTATTCTGTTGGTTCTTTGACACAAATCAGTCTCATGTGAGTTTGAGTTGCATAAGCTGGATTATTTTTCTTTGCGCTTGATTACCACTGGCAAAGCTGATTATTAAATATCACCCCAAGATATATATATGACCAACAAGACAAGAACTCTGGAGTACAGAAGGACACTTGAAATATTTTTCCTGAGAACCCACCCATCCACCTAACCCCAATTATTTAAGTAATGTGGGCTCATTGTATAAATAAGTGTAGACAATCATTGTAGACACTACAGAACATCACAGACAGGTTTAGGTATCTTTTCTTCCATCCTTTTTTTCTAAGCATAAGATACATGGGTAAAATTAACATAAATACAGCTTACATTTATTGAATGCTAACAATATACTACGCACTGTTTAAGTACTTTATGTGCGTTAATTCGTTGTAATCCCTGAAGCAACATCGTAAAGTGGGGTAGCACTATTATCCTATTTTGTAAATGAGAATATAGAGGCACTGAGATTTTAAATAACCTGTCCAGTGTCACAGAGTTTTGGAGCTGTGATTTAAATTGCGATAATCTGACTTTATAGCATAATTTCTTAACCATCATTATGCTATCATATGGTATTTATAATCTGTTCCCTGCTATTTTGAATTCACATAACAACGCACTTTCTAAATAACAGTAAAGCTTTGAAAGGCGCTTTTTTTTGGTATATATATATATATATATATATATACCAAATATATATATATATATATATACCAAATATATATATATATACCAAATATATATATATACCAAATATATATATATATATATACCAAATATATATATATACCAAATATATATATATACCAAATATATATATATATATATGTTGAAGTATATAGTCTTCTTGACCATCAGTGAGTTGCTCATGACTACATAACCCTCAATTTGATTTTGCCTTGAGAAGACTCGAAGTTAAATTATCTAAGTAATGAAATATTTTTTTCTTCTAGTGATAGCTAAACTAGACTGTTTAAGAATCAAATATGTAACATATGCATATGGTGTAAGACCTAAACGTTCTGTTCTATGTTCTTTTAATATTCTTGAATTATAACGTGTACTATATTTCATCTTTGAAATTTGACATGAGAAAGTTCCAAACATTCTCCAACATCATTGCCTGGGTTGAAGATTAGTTCAGATTGTCCCAAGACAAGGAATGACAAATGAAAGGAATCTAATGAAAGGATATGATACTGTTACTGATTCTCTCTCAAAAAGTGCTATTCAGAGCACAAATTAATGGACTGTATGTAATGTGCGAATGTTCTTCATTCTGATCCATTTCTGACTAATGTGATTTCAGTCATTTCTTTGGTTTGGCTCCAGAAATGGCGGTCAAAGGAATGTTGGGATGAGGGCGTGGCTTTCTTTCTTAAGTGGTGATCCTGGGACATTTATAATGCCTGTCTGTGATTTTTGTCTCTCTTTTGTCAGAAAGGCCATACTTGTTTGAGTACAAAAAATTGTAAATAAGTTAAACAAGAATGCAAAATTTTGACAAAAGGCATGGACCTGAAAACTTGATGCTGTGTAAAAAATGTGAACTTTTTGTTTTCTTTTTTAAAAAGTCTGATTAATGAGCACTAAGAAAAAGAAAGCAGAGACTTTTAGAGGCTATCATGGGTTCACTAAGATTAGTTTTTTTCGAACTTGTCACATTTTCTGTTCTCTTTCCTCCCACCGTCCCTCTCTCCCTCCCTCCCAGTGTCCCTCCTTCCCTCCTTTCTCACTCCTCTTTCTTTCAAGTAATACTATACTGGTGGATTGAGCAAATGCTTTAACTTAAAGTACTTTTATTTTTGTAATTTTTTTTTTTTTGGTAAGACCCTCATGATAATCAAGAGAATCATGCCAGAATAAAGTTGCCTAATGAATCACTTCCAGCTTTTGGGAGAGGGGGCGTGGAGGCAACCCGTCTCAATATCCCTCATAGCATTACAAACTATTAATTTACACTGTCAGAAAGTTATTAGCTTTATAATAATTTAGTAATAATGCTGGAGGTTTTAGGTAACTATAGCAATGTATGAACAGTACAAAAATACGGTCAACAAGAAAATAGCTAATAATGAACCAAGTATCGTAAGTGGAAGTTTACTGTCTCTAGGAAGGGAGGTAACAAAATCTTTGTCCCTCCTATCAGAAAGATTGCATCTTTAGTTTTGTGTTTATTTCTAGGGTCTGCCTTTTTTGAAGTATATTAACTTCTAGATTGGAGAACATTCAGAGAAAGTGATGATGGCTGGATAGTATTTCTAATGAAAGGAAAAAAAGAAGTTGACAGTGGTTAGTTGAAAAATTGGAAGGCTCAGATATCTAATGTTAATGATCTCAAATCTTCAGAACTATCTATGGAAGAAGAATTAGATTTAGTCTGTGTAATGTTATGGACCACTAAAGCTGGGATAAACAGTTGGAAGTTAGGCAGAATCATATTTTGGCTCAGTGAAAGGAAGAACTTGTTCAGAAACAAAGCTGCTCCTAAAGAGATTTCCTCACAGTAAAACAGCCACAATGTATGTGCTCAAGAAGGGGCTAGGTGGCCATGCTTCAGAAGCATTTTTAAAGAGAACCCTCAGAGAAAGTTAAGCTGGAGAGTCTATAGCTTACTGTCGCCAACGTTAAGAGTTCCCAATTCCATGATTCTTTTGGATTCAGTTGCATTTATTAAAGTTTATGTTTTTTTCACTTTTTAAGTAAAGTATTATGATGCATACCTTATACATTTGACCAGCCTTTTTAAAAGTCTGTACGGATTAACTGGAAAATGTCTGTTTGATGATTTTGTAAACACAGATCCAGGAAAGAAAATGTAAGGTTTTTGTTTATATTGAAAAGGTAGATGGCAGATTCTTGCAAGAAACAAGTGATTTTTGAAAAAAAAAATTCAGCTTTTATTTTCTAATGTGTAAGTCCCAAATGATTAGTTGTTTTCTTTGAATGATTTAAATATAATATTGAGTATAATTTTGCATTTCCATTTTGATTTCAGTTATATTTTTGTTTTTAACCTGAAGTGCTCAATTTGTAAGTTCTTCACTGCTTATGATACTTACTTATTAACAGGCATCACTAAACTCATTACATCAGTTTTTGTACTAGGTGTTTTTTCAGTGGTGTTTGCTTGTTTGCAAGCATCTCAGTAAAAAAAATTAAGTATTTCTAGGTAGGTAGGTCTGTAAATTTAAAATATCAAGGTGACTTTTAAACCTTTCATTTGGAAGTTACAGCTTTTGGAACAAAGTTCCAAGCTATTATCAAGTAAGTTGTGTATATATATGTATACAGTTGGACTGTGAAATTAAGTTGAATTAATTATTAGTCATTTATTAATTATTAGTCACTTATAAGCTGCGAACTTTCTAGGCAACTAGTAGAAAAATAAAGTCTTTTGTTTTTTAAAATCAAAGTAGTTTGTTGTTATAGGCAAAATTCTACACACATCACAAAAGTACAGGAATTTCTGCTCTAACAAGATAAATGTATTCCTGAAAAATGGAAAAAACTTCTTTTGCAAAATTGTACAATAAAAATAATAAGGCTTTAGGGGTTTTATTTCCGGCTGAACAGGACACACGAAATCTGTGCAATTTTGTAACCAGAGCACTAGAAACAATAACTATTGGTACTTGAGAAGTTAATTCGTACACTGGCAGGCAGGAAACTCAGTCAGCTTAGAGCTGCTTCAGAGGAGAGCAGGAAGGCAGGAAAAAATAAGTAGAGTGGAATTGCTGACTTACGAGCACTTGGCTGATGCAAATGGAAGGGGTCTTCGTAAAGGTGAGAACAGGAGGAAGTGCACCTGCCAGGAGTAAAAAGCAGTGCAAAGCCATTGCGTGCACTTTTTTGGAAGGAAGCCCTGGGTGCAGTGTTCTTATAATTTTCTGAAAATAGAGTTGAAAGTGCTTTAGCTTCTTTGACACACTAGCAGAGGGCTTTTTTTTTTTCCTTTCTGCTACAGTTTATGATCCCAGTATCACTACGTTTTCTCCTATTGCCTGGAAGAAAATGAATACAAAGCAGCAAAACTTCCATGTGTGTGGACCAACTGACGTTATAGAAATTTGCTTTGTCACACGGTGTTTCTGAAACTTGAGTGCATATAGGAATTGCCTTGAAGAACTTCTTAAAACAGATTTCTAGGCCCCACTTTTGACAAACGTGCAGGTGAGGCCGGTGTTGCTGGTTTCAGAGACCGCCTTTTTAGTGGTGAGGCTGTCACAGAGCAGACACATGATAGGCTCTCTTCCTTCATTTGTGAACTCCAAGATTCATGGAAATCACATTGGATACTGGATCCATTCTTTCAGGAAAGAAGACCAAGTGAAAATATCTCACCAGAGCATTTTCAGTGACGTCTCTACTGCCTTTCAAATGATTTAATCTTCCTTCTCGAGTGGCTCAGGACAGAGCATACACTGATTGACCATGATGCAGAATTATAAAAAATTACCTCAATAGGGTCACCTTAGTTTCTAAATTTAATGAATTACTAGGAATTTGAGGAAAACAACACTTTGAAGCAATAGATGTGTGTATTGGTATATGTTCTACCACTTAACTGCCAGATTAAACATGTTTATATACAAAATCGAAAGCTTTCAGGGAAACTGTGGTTTTTAGAAAGTCCAATCCAGTCTATGTGCGAATATGTTGCTCGCCTGGTCTTATTTTCTTGCACCTTTGAAAGACTGATTTCTCACAGGAAAAAAAATCATCTTTGTTTTGGAGACGAACTTTTGGTAGAGTATAAACTGATACCATGTTTCCTTACATACGCTTTACCTGACAGAATGTGCTGTGTGCACCAAATCACTTTGTGTCTCTAGTCTTCCTGCCTCTAGTCTGGAAGTGAAGTGGTCGGGTACCTGATTGCTAAAATCTATTTCAATTGCGGTGTCCATGGGTCTGAAATCTATAAGTTAGCCTGGTAGGAATCCTTCAGAAACACAGGCCAAATGACTTTTGTTTTCAAACAATTTTCTAGATAGCTGAAGTGAGTGACCTTTCTCATCTTCTTATTTTCTCTCTTCTTTCCATGTACTGGGCATCAAAATTCATAATGCTCGCAGCACTGCCTTTAAGAAGGTTAATACCTAGCTAGGAAGACACTAAATATAGCAGATTTAATATGAGAGCACAACAATAGAGGGCTGTGTCTCAGACTGAAGAATAGAGACAGGTGCAGGAGTGCAGCAGATAGAAGGGTGGCCTCTGGGGCACCATAGACCACCCTTCCATCCAGAGCACATTTGTTTGTTCATTCTTTCATTCAACAATTGTTTACTGAGTGACTGTTTTGTGCCAGACCTTTCAACAAACCAGAATGCTTTGTTGAAAAAGAAAAGTAGAAATAGGTCCCTACTGTCATGGAATATATAATCTAGTATTTGGAGTGGGTAGTTGGGGATGAACATGAATCCAAGAATCATACAAATGCATGTGAAAGTGTAACCATGATAAATGCTACAAAAGAGCAGTACAGGTGATCTTGAATATTAAAAATTCGGGGGATTTGATTCAGCCTTGAACTTTAGGGTGTGAATGAAAAATATGAAAGCCATATCAGTAAACAAAGAATGCTGTGGCCATCAAGTCATCACTGCTACAACTACCCTGCTGATAGTAAAGGGAGGGAACTCAGGATGCAGACAAACAGGCAGCGACCCCCAGTGGTCCCCCCACCGAGGGAACTCAGGATGTGGTAGAACAGGACACTGGCCCTGTATAGCTAGGTGCATATCAAAGGAGTGATTTCAGTAAACCCAAACCTTTTCGCCTTGCCATACATGGAAAAGTGCTAAATTCCTTAACTTGAGGTATCTGATTTTTCTTTAACAGTAATCTTTTGATATTCTGACTACCTGGTCTTTGCTGCAAAAACTCACATAGCCTGGCTTCTACCTTGCCACTTCAGAACGATCTTTCAGAGCAGTCTTGAGGTGTTTTGTGTCCCAGGCTCGAATCCTGAGAAAATCCACCAGATAAAACATAATTCTCAAATTTGGGTTATACATTTTATTTCAGTCAACAAGGAAAAGCTTTTATGAGAAGGCTGAGCTCTGGGAAGATAGGCATTGATTGGGTAAAGAGATTTGGGGGAGTGGAAGGAGGTATGGTGGAAAGTTTCACAGACTGAAGAAGCACATCTGAAATGCCTTGGTATGGAAGAGTCAAAGAATTATGCAATCTAAGTGTGGTTTGGATTTTGCAATCGTCTAAATGCCTGATGATGGTGACTTGGGGTGAGGTGATGGTAACCATATTAATATAGATGGAAGTAAGTGGATTTGAAAGGTATTTAAGACTTACTGTGGAATTTTTATAGGAGGTAAACAAGAGGGTGATATCGAGGATGCTTTCTGTGTTTCAGCTTTCACTAGATGGATAGTGACATGATTTATTGAAATAGGGACCATGGAAAAAGAACAAGACACAAGCTTGGGTTTGGGCATGTTGACTTTGAGGTACATTTGAAACATCAAATGCAGATGTCCAGTAAGCTATTGTGTATATGGGCATGGAATGCAGGAAAATTAGAGAAGTACATTTGAAAGTCATCGACATGGAAGATGTGAGTGAAGCTGTAGGCTTGATAGAGACTGTCTGCAGACAGGAGCGTCTGGGCTGAGCCTGAAAAAGAGAAAGAAAAAGGGGATGTGATTAGGTTTTAGGAAGAAAACCGAGCGAGTGCTTTGCCATAGACATCAAGAGAAAAGACTTATCAAAGAAGGAAAGAAAGGTTAACAGTGTCAAAATGCTGGTCAGATACAAGCAAGATAAGGACGAAAAAAACATCCATTGGATTTTGTGATGTGGAGGTCCCCAGGAAACTTACCAGTTGTTTCCATGAAGTAATAGAAGCTGGAGCCAGACAGGAGTTTGCTTCAGAGGAATGTTAGGGAAGATATGTTGAGTTAGTTGTCTATAAATGAGAGAAGAGAAAGGGCCATAGTTGAAGAGAAACATGTAGCTACGGTTGTTTTTGGTTTTTGCTGGTTTATTGAGAAAGACTGAGCACAATCTGCTTCTTTGAAATGATCTGCTTCTTTATCTCTTCAGAGATAAAGATTTCTGCTCTATAGGAGTGAAAAATAAGAGATGATACAGTACAGTGTTTTTAAATTTTCATGTGCGTGTTGAGTCAGCTGAGGATCTTATTCAGAATTTCAGACCTGACTCAGTAGGTCTGAGAT
Source organism: Vicugna pacos (assembly GCF_048564905.1). Classification (NCBI taxonomy): domain Eukaryota; kingdom Metazoa; phylum Chordata; class Mammalia; order Artiodactyla; family Camelidae; genus Vicugna; species Vicugna pacos. The sequence continues at coordinate 53,894,335 of NC_133002.1, forward strand.
GGGACCCAGCATTCTATTCCTATGAGCTCCTGGGTGGTGCTGATGCTGTTGGTTGTAGACCACACTTTGAGTACCAAGGTTGAAGTAGAATAGCTAGACAAAGTTGTAGGTCCATTTAAACGGATTACATTTACCCTGTTGTGTGTATCCCCCCGCCCCCATCTTGCTTGTTTGCCTGGGAGTAGGCAAGAAGAAAACAGTGAGTAGGATTTTAAGTTTGATGTAGATGGAACTGAAGAAAGGGATGGATGGATTTGGAAAAAAGCAGAAGGTCCAGTGTACCCAAGGTCTCAATGAAATTGAAAAGCTGTCTGTAGAAGTGGCTGAAAAAGCATGCTGGAAGACCAGGAGCTTATGAGTGGGGATTTTTGAAAGCGAAAGAATTACAGATGATGGCGAGATTGAAAATATGGCTGTGAAAGAGCATGACTGACATGGCACAGGGTGGTAATGGTCTCACTGTGATCTCACACCCGAGGAGGAGGAAGAGGGCTGAGGAGAATGGTCAGCTTCAGTACACTCATGGCCAAATGCTGGGAGGTAGAAATTACAATGAAGAGAGATATTTAATCTCTAAGCTCATATGGAGACTGACCTCTGATCTATTTGGAATTCCTTCCAGGATTAATTCATTTATGTGGCAAATAGTCATGTAGTATTTACCAGGAGTGAGGCACTGTCACTGTATGATGCTGTAGATATCATAGTGAACAAAACAGTGCTTGTGTTCTGCTGGGTTCATGCCTCTGGAGTCCTGGTTTCCATGTGGATGATGTTTCAAAAAAGGAGCATAGACCTGCCCTCCTCAACAACTTGGAAGGAGATACCTGAGCTGAGAAGATTAGATCAGCTCCCCATCTTTCCCCCATCTTTTCCTTGGCATGAAACTGTGGGTTTAGTTTTCCTTATAATTGGAGTGAACAAAATTAGTTTGTGAGAGAGACAGCAAAGAATGTCATGGGTCAGGTTTGAAAAAGACTGCTTTTTTCCAAAACCAGAGGAACCCTTTTATTCCAGGTTACTGAGAGTTACCTGAACATGTGGGATGGGAATGTGTATGAAGTAGGGGGCTTACCAATAGCAAAAGTTAGCAGTTGAGGATGAGAGACTACTTGAGTTCTGAGCATTGAAAGGGTAGCCTGAAAGGGGAAAAGTCAAGGAGTTTATCACTACTGATTGTCTTCACCGATCATCAAGCTTTTCTAACTTTTAGTGAGTATCCTAAGATATACCAGTCACATAAATGAACTCATAATAAATGCTTTGATTTACTTCTCAGCAGCCATAGGATGGACAGGAAGGTCAGATACTTAGCATCTCATGACCCGAGTTTGCTGCCTGGTTGTGCCATTGTTCCATTATTTTCCTTAGTATTTCTATCTAGTGATTTCTATTCTAACTTTGTATTTTCCCCAGATCCGCCCTCGATATGCTGTGAGTAAAAACTGTTCACCTCGCGGACGAGGGCTGCAGTTCAGTTACATAAACAAAAGAAAAGCTGCTTTATTCTTTTGATAAACGTGTATTGGCTTTTGGCATAAGTCTGGGCCCTGAAATGTAATGAGAAGCTCAGCTATTTCTCTCGAGTTTTGATGAATTGAAGACTGTACTCTTTACCTTTGAAATCTGGCTACAGAATCGTGCTACACTCCAAAACATTCATATTCCTCCAGATTTTCTTGGAACTTTTTGCCCAAAGCCTACTCTTTACTTTCCTGGATCACTCCTGAGTCTTTGATCCTCTTACATTTGGTTTGTTCTTATCAGTGAGAGCATTGATACTAATGTGAATGGTGAAAGTGAGATCAGCACCATCTAGGTAGAGCTGGAATATTATGATAAATTACAGGGCAAAGGAAGCCAGTTCAGGAAGACAGACCTTCTGAGCTCATAACTCACTCCAGCCTTATGAGATAATAAATTTAGGAGTGTTCTTCAACCTTCACTTGTGCAAGCTGATGATAAACTGCAATTTTTCTGTTTCAAACAAAAAAGGACCACAAAGCATCCTTGGCCACCAAAGAGCTCAGCTCTTACAAAATATTTTGATGAGCTAAGTGTAAATGAATCAGAAAACATACGGATTGAATTTCCACCATTATACTCATGGGAAGCCTTTTTAAAAAAAAAAAAAAAGACGAGAAGAAGAATGCAGTTGACAAACAGGGTTTAGGTTTTTCTGAATCAAATACTTAGAAACCAGTTCAGGAGATTTTTCCTGAATCTGAATGAACAAAAGGCCCTCTGCCTGTTCCTCATTTTATCATTAACTTTGACTGTCTTGGCCTTTATGTGTTCAGGTGCCCAAAAGAGAAAATAAATAAACTGGAGCAAAGTCAACTTTAAAGGTAAGTATCCATTTTAGAAACTTCCTTAATAAAATTCAGCTGTTGCAGAGTTTGCTATATATTTATCTCAGAAGGATTTTTTTTTTTTATCTGAGAATGCCAGTGATGCTTCCTTTTTGATGACATTAGATGGTCCGATAGGTTTGACAAAAGATTGCGTGTAGGGCTGTCTTTTGGCCAAATTTAGGTGGCTCTTTTTCTTTGTCACCCAGTCACCTCCCATTTTTGGCATTCCTTCATCCTCCTCTGATGCCCAAGCCTACCTGATGACCAGTGCCCTGGGCTTTTACACTTTGTTCTTGCTCCCTGACAGTCCCCCTGTTAGGCATCCACTGAGGTGGCCAGGGCCCCGTTGTCAGAGCTTATGCTTCTGCATTACCAGTTCCACACCATCCACATAGTACATGTTAATTTAATTATAGAAATTGCTCTGAACTAAGTCCAAATATTTTTTTCTAGCTGGGGTACCCCTTTAATAAATTTAACTCTTGTCAATATGTGCAAACCAATAAAATATATAAATGGTTACAGTAGAAGTGAAGGTTTCCAAAGATCTGCCCAGTCACCGTGTTCTCCTACTGTGATAAATTGCATTTATGACCTCAGTTCTCTTTTCTTTTAATCCTTGTCTTTGGCCATGTTACTCTGATGTCTCTGCCCCTTAAGGAGGTAGAGTGTATCTTCCTATAAACTTGACCTCGAGATTGTCCATGTGACTGCTTTGAACAATGAAATATTAGTGGACATGGAATAACCAAGGGTTTAAAAAGCTCTTAAACAATGGGGCTTGCTCCCCCTGTGTGTCTTCCATCATCATGAGAGGAACATGCCCAGGCTGTTCCAGAAGGAATATGAGACACAAATGGAGAAGTGCCACCCTAGCCAAACTGCCCCAGACAATTCCAACTTAGAACATCTGATCCACGGGCAGCCCTCGGAAGCATCAGTGGCCCCATTTTGAGATCAGTAGAGCCACCTAGCTGAGCCTAACTGAGATAGGCCAACCTCCAGTTGATCATAGAATCATGAGATACAAATGCTTATTGTTGGGTGTCACTCAGTTTGTGTACTTGTTTGTTATGCACCATTCCTGTGAATGTGGAAAACTGATACACCTCACTGTACTCTCCTCCTGGGCAGCTTCTGTGGTGGCTCCTCTAAGTGCAGTTAAAAATGTCTATATCTGTAAATCCTCACTGGTAACACTACTTTTAAAACAGACTGAGTTGTCAAGAAAGACTTTCAAAAGTAATGGGAATATAAGGCATCTGGCAAGAGCCTCAAAATTAACATCTCACTTGGATGGTCTTTGTACATCCCTCTCAATTTCCAGCGTAGATTAAAGCTACATGTTGCCTCATGGGTCCCTTGTACTAACCCTGTATTATGCCATTTATGGAGTACCTTCCATGTGCTTGGCACTGTTCTAAATGCCTTATATATGTTAATGTGCTTATTTTCACAGCTGTGAAAGTCCTATGTGAAAAAACCTCAGTCTTTCCTTATTATTGTAGGGAAAAACCTCAGGTCGGCCTATCTTCTGTGTGTTTCTTTTATTACTCACACAAAACACTTTACTTCTGATATTTCTGGTCACCAAATGTATGGAGGTTTTCCTCCATGCCAGGCAATTCTTTGCGATACCAGCTGGGTGTCCTACAACTTAACTCAATTCTAACACTACCTACCTGGAGATAGCATCAGATCCCAGAGGCTAAGAGCTCAGTCCCACAAGACTGCCTGCCCTCCTCAGCACTTCAGATGCCAGTCACGAGTCTAGATTATCAGCTGTGCTTCTGACCAGCCTGCTAGAGATCAGCGGCTCCCATGACCCCCTCCTCGTGTTCTGTCAGTTTGCTAGAGCAGCTCGCAGAACTTAGGGAAACACTTAGGTTTACTGGTTTATTACAGGACATGACAAAGTAGACAGATGAACAGCCAGATGAAGAAATACATAGGGCCAGGTCTGGGAGGGCCCTGAGTGCGGGAGCTTCCATCTTTTGTGGAGCTGGGGTGCGCCATCCTCCTGGAGTGAATGTGTTCCAGCCAACCTGGAAGCTCTTTGAATCCTGTGCTTTTGGGGATTTTTATGGAGGCTTCATCACTTAGGCAATATCGATCATTAACTCCATCTTCAGCCCTTCTCCCTTCTCAGGAGGACGGGGGGTGAGGCTGATGACTCCAGTCTTCTAATCATGGCTTGGTCTCTGGAGACTGGTCCTTATCCAGGCTCCATCCAGCAATCCACGCACTGTCACCTCACTGGAACAAAAAACACTCCTGTCTTCCAGGAAATTACAAGGGCTTCAGGAACTCTATCAGAAACGGAGATCAAAGACCAATAGGAGAACAAGAGATGATTACAAGGGATTCAGGAGCCCTGTGCTGGGAACTGGGGCAGGATCAATACATATATTTTCTAGCATATCACAATATGGGATAGAAAATATTATTTCCTCATTTACAGATGCCAAAACTCACTTGAGCCGTATACCAATTCTGTTACGTGGCTAAGTCAAGTAGTATTATGCCCATTTACTAAGCACTTACCACGGGCTTTACATGTATTATTACCTCATTTAATTTTCTCATCAAGTATATGCACTAGTAACTCTATACAATTATCCTCCATTTGAAAGATGAGAAAACTGAGGGTCAAAATTGTCAAGCATTTTGCCCAGGCTCACACAGCTAGTATACCTAGGCTGAGGAGTCCATCGCTGAGAGACCCCACAGCTTGGCCCTCGCTGGCTGCGTGGACCCCCCCCCCCCCCAGATCCTTCCGATACTCAGCTGAGTCCTCAGTGTTTTCTGCTCGGAGGCCCATCTGTAGTGATTTTACATAATTCCGGGTCTGAGTTGCTTCCCTTGCAACACCCAGGGAAACAAATTCCAAAGCCAGTTATTTCGTTCCAAAGGGCCTTAAAGTTGACTGACCGTGTCTCTGGCTAACTATTTCTTCAGCGGTTCCTAAAAAAAGAAAAAGTGGGCTTGGCTCCAGGATCCTCTTCCTTACCAGCTGCCTCATTCACGGCGGACCTGGGTGTCATCTCCGAGAGACCGTCACAGTCAGAAGAAGAAGAAGAAGACCAATAATGACTTTAGCTCAAGTGTTTACTATAATTCACCAGGGGCAACATTTCCCCACAAAGCCTGGGGACCTAAGAATAGAGAACATTTACTTTCTTTTTTCTCCGTAGCCATTCTGCCAGAATATTTCCTTGCTAGTAGGACTGGTTATTGAGGCTAACATCCTACATTTCCTTTCTTCTTCTTTTTTTTTTTCTTGTTTCCAGTCCCCCAAGTAGATGTGTGATGTAAACTCAGAAGTAGTTGCTGGAACATGACACTCTGACTTCCGGAAGTAATCTTGCTGGGGCCTGATGGCCTGGTTGGGGTTTCCTGTAAGTCAGGAATTTAAGAAATAATTTAGCTGGTGCCCTTGATACAAGAAGAAGGCATGAATTAGGCAGCCAGGGGTCTGAATTGAGCAGGATGACACGGGGCTGGGAGAACTGATGTGAGACAAGCTGTCTTGGAAATTGTGAATGCAGAATTCACCGGTGCATTCCAGTTAGCTTTGTTGAGATAATTGAGTGTGATAATTAAGTACATATACGGAGAGGTCTTTTTTTTAAAAACATGTCAGCAGAACTGTGCGTTTTGAGTGATTATGTAAGAATCTGGATAATTACCATATAACTTGTAAAAGTCATAATAACCTTTTAATTATCCATTAAACAAGGCACTGTGTAACTAAGGAAGCCAAGTTTACTAGTTAGAACATGGCTTGTAACCAGTAGATTGTAATAATCACTAGACTTCAGACCATGATATTTGGAGAAATTAGTAAAAATAGTAATCCTTGTGAATGAATGAACACACGATCCTGGGTATATCTAAAGAAGAATTTAGGTGAGAACCAATGTGGAATATCCTGGATGACTCTTAAATTTGGAGCCTGCACCTTTAGCCTTCATTTTGGAAATGAGACGGAAGAAGTCCAGAGGCCCTCAGGCCCAAATGAAATCTTTGCAACTTCTTTTTCAAGGCAAACTCAATAAAGAGGAAGGCATTGCTCAAAGAGATTTAATGAGTCTAGGACGTGTGTACAGAGTGACTTGCTCAGGAGGGATGGGACCAAGTGTGGTCCTGACCAGGGTTTGGAGTAGCAGAGGGGCAAAGATTCATGAATTGGACCAAGTTTTGCATCCCAGCTCAGTTTTTAAGTAGTTCTATAAACTAGATAAATTACTTGATGTCCTGACGTTCAGTTTCATGACCCAAAGGGTCTAATAACATCACCACCTCTCTGTAAGATTGCTATGGGAGCCAAATGAAATAATGTATATAACAAATGGCCAACAGGCAAATGAAAAAATGCTCAATATTGCTAATTATCAGAAAAATGCAAATCAAAACTGCAATGAGGCACCACCTCACACTGCTCAGAATGGCCATCATCACAAAGTCTACAAATAATAAATGCTGCAGAGGCTGTGGGGAAAAGGGAGCCCTCCTACACTGCTGGTGGGAATGTAACCTGGTGCAGCCACTGTCGAGAACAGCATGGAGGTTCCTTAGAAAACTAAAAATAGACTTATCCTATGATCCAGCAGTCCCACTCCTGGGCATTTATCCAGAAAAGATAGAAACTCTAATTCAAAAAGATACATGCACCCCAATGTTCATAACAGCACTATTTACGATAGCCAAGACATGGAAGCAACGTAAATGTTTATTGATAGATGACCAGATAAAGAAAGTGCAGTGTATATATATGTGTGTATGGGATGGAATACTACTCAGTCATACAAAAGGAGGAAATAATGCCATTTGCAGCAACATGGGTGGACCTAGAGATTATCATACCAAGTGTAGTAAGTCAGACAGAGAAAGACAAATATCATATGATGTCTCTTATACGAAGAATCTGAAAGAATGACACAAAGTGAACTTATTTACAAAACAGAAATAGACTCACAGACATAGAAAACAAACTGATGGTTGCCAAAGAAGGAAGGAGGAGTTTGGGATTAACAGTTACAAACTACTATATGTAAACTAGATAAACAACAAAGTCCTACTGTACAGCACAGGGAACTATATTCCATATCTTGTAATAATCTATAATGGAAAAGAACATTAAAAAGAATATATTACATATACATATAACTGCATCACTTTGCCATACACCTGGAACACTATAAATCAACTATACTTCAGTAAAAAAATTTAAAAAAGAAATAATGTCTGTAAATGACCAGCAGTGAGTATGATGCTCCATCTAGTACTTTCTTCATTTCCTTTTCATTTTGTCTTATTATTGGAGACAGTGTCTTAATCAAATTTGTATTCCCTTTTTTCATCTAGCTCTGTTCCTGGTCATTAATAAAGGGTTCAATGAATGCATACTTTTGAATGAATGAGCCCATAGAACCATATAAAATGACTGAAGGTGCTCTCTGAAGTGTGACATCAGATACTAGGAAAATGGGCTATGGGCAAACCTATGCCACTTACAAAGCGTGGTTCCCTTTTTTTGAAAAAAATTTAACTGTGGTAGAATATACATGAAATTTACCATTACCAAAATTTACCATTTTACCCATTTTTGTTCTTTTTTTCCCTTTTTCAAAATTGAGGTATATTTGACTTACAGCATTATGTAAGTTTCAGGTGAACAATATAGTGATTCACAATTTTTAAAAGTTATACTCCATTTATAGTTATTTTAAAATGTTGGCTTTATTTCCTGTGCAGTACAATATTTCCTTGTAGTCCATTTATTTTATACATAGTGATTGAACATCTTCATCGTTTTACCCATTTTTAAGTGTCCAGGTCAGTGGCAGTAAGTATACTCACACTGTTGTGCAGCCGTACACCACTATCTCCAGAACATTTTTCATCTTGCAAAAGTGAAATTCTGTTCTCATTTAACAATAACTGCTTGCTGGCCATGTGCATGTCTTCTTTCTGGTTTACTGTTCAAAATCCAGCCATTCAGATAATACTGTTTTTTCTCTTTCCCCCACCTATTTCCATTTTCTCCAGAGAAAGCAAACCCCCTTGTCTTCAAAGTCCTAAGGATGTAAGTGTAGCAGCCAGAACTGATAACAGTCTCTGTCCTTGTTACACTGGGCCGATGTAGGTCAGCTCACACGGCTGGCAGCCAGAGTGTTCTCACAAATACTCAGTCGGCTGCACCTCCAAATCTCCGTGGCTCTACCAAGCTACCTCGCAGCTTGCGCAGCTTCTTCCAGGGATCCTGATTCCATAACCCCCTCACATATGAACCACTGTCAATACATAGACTTTCACATTTCCTTTTTGCCTTTGTAATTAAAACTCAATATTTTGACTTGAGATCCTTTTTTAAGTGAAGTCCAAGAAAATCATCTCAGTGGAGGAGGGTACCCTCCTTAGGTGTGCAAAAATGCTTGTGTGATAAGGATAGGGCACAACTTTAAAAAACCTACACTGAAGAAAATGGGTTCAAAATGATATGAGAAATGTCCCTCCTCCAGCAAATGCTAAATCCTGATAAAAGTTTTGGAGAAAAGTTGTAGACTCTTGCCCTTGGAAAAGATTGTATCTCTTTAAAATCTGCCAAAATGTAGAATTTCTGTTGCCCTTTAAACAGCGATCTCTAACAACTGGGATTAAGCACCCTATTTGAGTAGGGGGCCCCGTTGCAGAAAGCATAACACTGCTAGCTATATGTCATCTCATAAAAGCGCAGATAATCAAAAATAATAAAATGTAAAGAATAGAAGAAAAAATTTAAAAGGAGAAAAATCCCACACCTTAAATTTAAATTTGGCAGTTATTTTAAATAAGGCTAAAAACAAGGAGAATGACTCTGGGTGATATAAAATTTTAGAAGTATTTTCTGTAAAAAATAAACACACTGATGACATCTGGTAGCACTTTGTACATTTTGACTTCAATTTCTTTGCTGTGAATCTATTTTAAGTGTCATGCTGTCTTTGTAAATTTACCCTGGGATGTTTCCTTCCATACGAAGCATCCTCTCCTTCAGTGTTTCCTTATGCAGCCTGCCCACAAGCTGTTTTTAAAATTTAAGTAGTCATTTAGTGTTTAGAATATACTTTCTCAGTTACCTCTTGCCTTTATTGGTTCAAAAAGTGTATTTTATTCTTGAAATATAATTTATCAAGTACATATTTAGCTAGGATCTGTTAGGACTGTTTTTCCTCCCATGCAACCTGTAGTAAATCTAACAGTAGTCTAATAACAATTTCTTCAAATCTTTAGCAAAGTTTCTCTGTGTGTATCAAAAGAATTTTCTGATGAAGATGCTTTCTGTGCATCATTTTATCTGTTTTTACCCTGTTATGGAAGCAGCACTTGTATTCCCATAGAATACGGCTGTTTTATTATTTGCCATTAAGTGAGAAGGCCCAAATGGGGCCTCTGAACATTTATCAAGTTTAATGAGATTTTTGTAGCGTCTGGATTGTGCATTGTATGACTTCATAAATGCTGAAAAAAATTGCAAGTTTACTGTCTTGTTACAACTGCTTAGTGTCTCTCCCTCTTTTTTCTCACACATATGTGTATATGAGATGACATATATCTGCTATATATTTTTACATAGTTACATTATATATTATATAATTACATACAATTATATCATTATTATAATGTATATATATTACTGTTAGTGATGTCACATGACTCAACCGTAGTAAGAGGTTTACTATTAATCGGAGTGGATGGGAACTCACATTAAAATTAGTCTTGATAATTTCACATGATCAAATCTGATTATATCATCAGTGCTTTTGCCCATATTAGAAGGATACTGATAAAAGCTATTTTTAAAAGCATCAACTATGCCCTACAGGTTTGACTCATTTTATTTGCCCAACAAGCCACTGCCTTAGGGATGAGAGTTTCATATTACATCCTATGTGACAGGGAGAGGCTGATACAGTCAGATTAAGTAAGTTCCCCAAAGTCACTGATTTAGTATGTGGTAGTGGCAGGAATTTGAGCTCAGGGAGTCTGGCTTCAGAACTCCATTCTCACCTGGTGTTATCCTGTTGCAGCTCTGCCTTTTGTCTTTCTTTTCTGGGGTTTGCATTAGCAATATGTTTTCAAACCATGGCTGCTTTCTGTGGATCGTCTAAGCCACTTGGCCATTTTGTGGAAGTTTAGTGAAAACTAGGTCATAGAATCCATAATTCCAGTGAACTGGGTGCCGGTAAACAGTGATAAGCTGCAATGAGATGAAACAGCACAGAATGATGAGGGTACCCTGGTCACCCTCCCTCCAGCGCTGTACGAAGCCTCCTTTCTCTAGAAAACCTCGCGTTTCCTAGCTGAGCTCAGCACTTTCTCAGTGATACCAGGCATCACTGAGAACACCAATGTCTACTCTGTACCCTGGGTATTACTAAAACTTGCTTCCTTCTTATTCTTAGAGTGAAAATAAATATAAATACAAGTTCTAATTCTTTCTTTCCATGCCTGCAGTGAATTATCTTGGACACCCTGTGGAGTAGAACCCACTTGGGACCACAGCAGTACTGCAAGATGAAAATGTAACTGAGATTAGAGAACCGATAATCACGTTACTCTGGGTTGAATTTTTATGGAATAGTCAAAATTTTTAAAAATGAAAGAGGTCAACTTAGATTAACACTTTAAAATCTCCTCTGGTCTCCATAGAAACAGCAAATTCAGGCAAGCAGTTCAGCTGCCCAAGAGTTTTGAAGGATAAAATGTCTCTAAAATGTCAAAAACTATTATTGGGCTTAACTGGTTTGGCTTTTGAACCTCAGCCTGTGGTTATACAACACTCATCCTTCACATCCCCTTCCCGCAAGTGGTGGCTGACACTTGAACCTATGAGAGCCCCAGCATGGTGTGTCCCGACTGCCAGCAGGCTCTGCTGGAAACTCAGAGATTCAGTGGCTCTTTGAGAGGGTCAGTGTTTGCTGGTAGTGGAAGGCTTGTGCATGAAATGACGAAAAGCCAAATTGTTTATTAAAAAATGTTCACGGTAAACCTCTACGTTTTTCCACTGGTGAACCTTTTCTGCTTTTTGGATACGGAAATAGCTGATAATTTTATTGACCTGAACATTGACTCTCATCTTATATTATAAGAGTCGAGAGATTTAAGGGGTGTTCAGAGAATTACAGTGTCTCAGCATAATGAATGTCTCATGTTACTGGGTCTGAGCCAACATACCCACTACCTTATAATTTTTTCTCCTGATTACTTTGCTTCAGGCCCTTTGAGTGTTGTTAACAACAACTGGATTTCACTGCTTGCTCCAGTGTGATGTTTCAAAAATTCCTGGAGGCCATTCTGGCTTACTCTTTCAAGTAAATCTCCCCTTTCATAATTTATAACTGTCTGTAGAACTTCTGGTCTTACTGATGACCCACTGATCTGCCCTTACCAGGGAATCAGGTGCTAACTACTGTCTAGAGACTAGCTGGAGAGAGGTTCGGTGATGTTTGGACACCCTTCTTAGAGTAGTCCTTGGTAAGTCTAGTTGACTTTTCCATTCCATTCCATTGCAACTTAACATTACTAATTAACTCCATTTGGAATTGTGAAACCCTTGTTTTAAATTCTCTCTTACTCCTGGTCATCTACAACATAATCAGCCAATAGAACTCAGCTCTCTGAGGTTTCATTTTTATTTCTTAAAATTTTTATTTTTTTACAGACAAATGGTAATATTATCGGGCTATGTATTAATGTCAGCAGAGTCCTGGGAAAGTAATAGTGATCAAAAGACGCCATTTTGAGAAAGTCTGAAGTCAAAAAGTAATGAGGTTTATTTCCATGATTTGCTCAAAACATCGGCTTTGATCCTCTCTAAGAATAGTTCATAAATCTCAGGGCAAGAGCGTTTGGTTTATACACATACATTTTAGGGGTCATATCTGATATTCAAATAGATGTGTGTGCCTGAAATCCATACATAACTGGTGTTATCAACAAAGAGCCTCAACAATTCTCCAGTTGGCGTTTTAATTAGGTAAGGACTCAAGTGTCCGACACCATCCTGAAAGAAGCAAAGTCTTTGCTATGCAGATGAAACATTAATGTAATTTCACATTGTTAAAATGCATTTTTACCAAGTGTTTCAAAGCACTTCTATGTTGGGACCTACATAAAAATAATAATACAACAATAGTACAGTGCCTGTTACTTTGTAAGTACTTAAAATAGTCAATAGTAATTTGGATGCATTATCTCATTTAGCCCTCCTGATTATCTTAGGAAATTAATGTCATCATGTCCCCATTTTAAAGATAAGAAGTATTATACCACTCATGGCAACGTTGCACAGCTGGAAACTGGTAGAGGAGGAGTTTTAAAACAAGGTCACTAACTCCAAAGCCCCAGATCTTTACCACTCTGCCCTGCTTCCTCTTTTTCCTTTTGGGTTTCTGACAGATGATCAGCAAGACGTTTGCTTTCTATCAGTGGGAAAACGGGATTTGTTGCAAATCGCTACAGAAAGCCTAGTTTAGTATGCAGTTAACAAAAGCCAAAACCCATGCAGTTTAGAAGGCAAGAATTTTCTGCATAGTTCTTACATATGAAAAGCAGTAACTAATATCTTTACAGCCCTAATCGTGTATCAGGCACTATACGTTAAATACCTTACTCCTGAACTCTCTTAATTCTCACAACCACCCAATGAAGTGGGTACTATTATTAAATCCATTTTATAGGTAAGAAAACTGAGGCACAGGGAGAGGAAGTAACTTGCCCAGGATCCCACTGCTTGGAAGTCAGAAGACTTTACATCCAGGTAGTCCTGTTCCAGAATCTGTGCTCCATTGTACCCTTCTCCCTTACCTTTCCCCGACACCTTAGTAACTGAGGACCATGCCTCTTAGAGAAACTCCAGGGCTTTAGTTGAAGTCCCTTATCTTTTGAGTTATACAGACCAAATAAATATTGCATGAGATCAGCTAATAAGAGATCATGGAAATACTGAGTAGCAGACAAAAACTGAAGACAAAATTAGTAATTTTATCATGAGAATATGACCTAATCTGAAGCTACATATGGTTCAGATTGAATCCAAACTCATGGAATTTCAACAAATTCCTCCCCCCCCCTTTTTTTTTTGCTTTCACTGTGAAGTCTATGTTGGCGAGACGAGTATTACTCACTTTGTGTGTATCTGTTTGATGCCATTCCCTTGCTTTTGTTCTTCCCTGCCAAATTCATAATAGAATACTTACTGCAGGTACTCAGGAAATTTCTTGGATAATTCTGAGTAGAAATCTGTGGTTGGTTTGTTTCTATGTAGTCAAATTTGGAATTTGAAATTAAGACTAGAGAAAAGACCACGATATGTTCATCCTAATACAAAAAAAAAAAAAAAAGACTGTTTTAACAACCTTGGATCATCTAAGCTGGAGATACTGGTGGCCGAGACTATGCAATAGACTTGGCTGGTATAATAATAACAAGGCAGGTCAGAGCAACCCCAAGCTTTCCAACTTCTGGGGTGACTCATTTTGTCCATATGGCTGTCCAACTGACGCAGCACCATTTGGTGTTACGGCCACCTTTCTCCCTCTGCACTGCAGTGTTGCCTTTGTTGTTAATCGGGGACCATATATGTGTGGGTTTAGATCAGTACCATTCTGTACTGATTAGTCATTTGGTCTTTTTTTATGCCAGTACTGTACTGTGTTAATTACTATGGTTTTACAATAGATCTTTCAAATCTCTCTTTTCTCTTATAGCTTTCTTGAAATGGCCGAGACCACTCTTTCCCTGTTGAATATAAATAGTGTAGTTATTGTTTCATTTTTTTCTGTTGGGGAATATTCTCCATATTTACCACTAAATATGAGAGATTTTTTTTGTGTGGATATTTTATCAGTTTGAATAAGCTCTCTACTATTCCTAGTTTTCCACGAGTTTTTAAAATCACAAACATTTGTGTTAAATTTTGTCAAATATTTTTTCTCTGCATCTGTTAACATGGTTGTGTGATTTTCTACTCTTAATGTGAATTACACTGAGTTCTGAATATTAATATACTCACTTATCTGGAATAAGCCTCACTTAGTGTATTGTTCACTTTCTATATTATTGGATTTAATTTGCTAATATTTCCTTAAGGATTTTTACATCTATGTTCATGAAGGAGATTAGCCCATAATTTTCTTCTTTTTTTGTAATTTTCTTGTCAGGTTATGGAATCAAAGTTTTGCTGCTTCTTCCACCCCCCCCCCCCAAAAAAGAGTTAGGAAGTATTTCCTTTTTTTACTAGCCTTTGAAAGAATTTATGTAAGATTGGTATTATTTTATCTATAAATATTTGGATGAATTCACTTGGGAAATGCTCACAAGTGGGCCTGAATTCTTTTTGTGGAAAGGTTTTCCAGTTGCACATTTAATGCAGATTGTCTGTGTCTTCCTTTTACAGGTTTAGTATGTTGTAATTTTAAGAATTTTTAAAATTTCACTTTATTGCTAATTTCGTTGGCATAAATTTGTGAACAGTTATCCTCTTTTCATTAATATCTATCAGATCTGTAGTGATGTCCCCTTTTTCATTCCTGATATTGGTAGATTGTGTTTTCTGTTTTTTCCTCTTGATGAGTCTTGTAACTGTGTTACCAATTTTATGAGCCTTTTCAAAGGAAAAAACTTTTGGCTTTGTTGATTTTCTCTAGTATATAATGCTTTTATTTAATCAATTTCTGCTTCTTTTGCTTGTTTGTTTACTTCCTTCCTTCTACTTTTTTTGTATTTATTAGGCTATTCTTTTTCTAGCTTTGTAGAATCTTAAATCATTGGTTTTCCTTTTTATTTCGTGTATGTATTTGAAGCTGCAGATTTTCCTAAGACTGCTTTTGCTGCATCTAAGTTTTGGTATGTCATATTTCCATTATCACTTGGTTAAAATATCTTCTAATTTCCATTGTTATTTGTTCTTTGATTCATGAGTTATTTAAAATTTTGCTGCTTATCTTCTGAATACTTGGAGAATTTTCAAACATTTTCAAAACATTTCTCTGTTATTAATTCCTATCTTAATTTCACTGTTGTGAAATAGTCTGTTTGATTGTAAATCATTTGAAAATTGTTGTGACTTGCTTCACTGATCAAATCTCAATCTGTTTTGTTAAATATTCTATATGCACTTGAAAAATAAACTGTAACTCTGCAGTTGTTAAATATAGTGTTTTGTATGTCAATTAAGTTAAATTGGTTAAGTTTTAGTAATTATCCTAGAGGTTAAAATGTGCATCCTTATCTTAATGACATTCTTTTTTATTTAATGCTTTTACCGCTTCTCAAATGGAGCAAGAGCTCCATTTATCCTGTTCTCTTTTGTCGAAAAATTTTATCATATTTTACTTCTGTATATGTTGTATACCTCACAAGATACCACTGTTGTTGTTCGAAGCAGTCAATATTCTTTTTTTTAATTTAAATTTTTAAAAATTTTGGTATAGTTGATTTACAATGTTGTTTTAGTTTCCGGTGTACAGCATAGAGATTCAGGTATACAAATATATATATATTATTCATTATAGGTTATTACAAGATATTGAATATAGTTCTCTGTGCTATACAGTAGGACCTTGCCTTATGTTTATCTGTATTTTATGTAGTAGTTTGGATCTGCTAATCCCAAACTCCTAATTTACCTCTCCCCATTTTCCCTTTGGTAACCATAATTTTGTTTTCTATGTCTGTGAGTCTCTTTCTATTTTGGAAATAAGTTCATTTATTTATATCACTTTTTTAGATTCCAAATATAAGTGAGATCATGTAATATTTGACTTTCTCTGTTTGACTTATTTCACTTAGTATGGGAATCTCTAGGTCCATCCCTGTTGCAAATGGTATCATTTCATTCTTTTTTTATGGCTGAGTAGTATTCCAGTGTGTGTGTGTGTGTGTGTGTGTGTGTGTGTGTGTGTGTGTGTGTGTAGATACAGACCATATTTTCTTTATCCAGTCATCTGTCCATGGACATTTAGGTTGCTTCCATGTCTTGGCTATTGTATATAGTGCTGCTGTGAACATTGAAGTGCATGTATCTTTTCAAATTAGAATTCCTTCCAGATACATATGCTGGAGTGGGACTGCTGGATCATATAGTAAGTCCACTTTTAGTTTTTTAAGAAATCTCCATACTGTTTTCCATACTGGCTGTACCAAATAACATTCTCACCAACAGTGTAGGAGAGCTCCTTTTTCTCCACATCCTCTCCAGAGTTTATTGTTTGTAGACTTTCATAGGATGGCCATTCTGACTGATGTGAGATGATACCTCATTATAGTTTTGATTTGCATTTCTCTAATAACTAGTGATATTGAGCATCTTTTCATGTACCCATTGGCCATCTGTATGTCTTTTTAGGTCTTCTGCCCATTTTTTGATTGGGTTGTTTGTCTTTTTGTTATGGAGTTGTATGAACTGTTTGTATATTCTGGAAATCAAGCCCTTGTTAGTCACATCATTTGCAAATATCTTCTCCCAGTATGTAGGTTGTCTTTTCATTTTGTTTATCATTTCCTTTGCTGTGTAAAAACTTATAAGTTTGATTAGATGCCATTTGTTTATTTTTGCTTTAATTTCTGTTGTCTTGGAAGACTGACCTAAGAAAACATTGGTACTATTTATGTCAGAGTATTTTTCCTATGTTTTCTTCTAGGAGTTTTATGGTGTCTTGTCTTATATTTAAATCTTGAAGGCATTTTGAGTTTATTTTTGTGTATGAGTTTATATGGTGTGAGGGAATGTTCTAACTTCACTGATTTACATGTGGCTGTCCAGCTTTCCCAATACCACTTGCTAAAGAGACTGTCTTTTCTCCGCTGTATATTCTTGCCTCCTTTGTAAAAGATTAATTGACTGTATGTGTATGGGTTTATTTTTGGGCTCTCTAGTCTGTTCTATTGATCCATATGTTTATTTTTGTGCCAGTACCATGCTGTTTTGATTACTGTAGCTCTGCAGCATTGCCTTAAGTCTGGGAGAGTTATGCCTTCAGCACTGTTCTTTTACTAAGTGTTGCTTTGGCAATTCTGGGTCTTTGGTGATTCTGTATAAATTTTAGAGTTATCTGTTCTAGTACTGTGAAAACTGAACTGAGTAATTTGATAGGAATTGCGTTAAATTTGCAGATTGACAAGTGGTCAATTTTCCTTTATACTTATCTATACAATCATGCTTTCTTAGGCTCTTCTTCCTTGCTCTTCTTTGCTTTCATCTTGGATCATTTTACGTGGCTTGAAGAATTTCTTTTAGCATGTCTTATACTGTGGGTTCCTTTTTTTTAATGCTTGATTTATGATTTATTATTTTTCAAAAGAGTCATTAACACATTATAATCACCCTTAGGGTTCATTCTTGGTGTTGGGCAGTCTCTGGGTTTGGGCAAATGTATAGTGGCATGTATCTACCAGTATGGTATCACACAGAGTATTTCCACTGCCCTAAAATCCTCTATGCTCTACCTACTTTTATGTTTGATTTTACAGTTCTGTGTGTTTTCAATTTTGACTAAGTTTCTTAGCTTTTCTCTGTTTTTTTGTTCACTCCCTTTTCTTTTTCCACACCCTGCCTCCCCCTTCTTCCTTCCCTACTTCCTTCCTGCTGATGGATAAATATGATCTATATAATCTGACAGTGCTTTTCAAACTTGAATGTGCATATGAGTCACCTGAGAAATTTGTTTTTTTCTTTTTTCAACTTTTTTTTATTGAGTTATAGTCATTTTACAATGTTGTATCAAATTCCAATGTAGAGCACAATTTTTCAGTTATACATGAACATACATACATTCATTGTCACATTCTCTTTCACTATGAGTCACCACAAGATCCTGTATATATTTTCGTGTGCTACACAGTACAATCTTGTTTACCTATTCTGCATTTTGAAATCCCAGTCTGTCTCTTCCCACCCCCCATCCCCTGGCAACCTGGAGGAATAACTCTCCCAGACTTCAGACAATAATACAGAACTACAGTCATAAAGACAGCATGGTATTGGTACAAAAACAGACATATGGACCAATGGAACAGAATAGAGAGCCCAGAAATGAACCACAAACTTTTGGTCAACTAATCTTCAACAAAAGAGGCAAGAATATACAATGGAATAAAGACAGTTTCTTCAACAAATGGTGTTGGGAAAACTGGACAGCAGCATGTAAATCTGTGAAGCTAGAACACTCTCTTACACCACACACAAAAATAAACTCAAAATGGATCAAATACTCAAACATAAAACAAGATACAATAAACCTCTTAGAAGAAAATATAGGCAAAACAGTATCTGACATACATCTCAAAAATGTTCTCCTAGGGCAGTCAACCCAAGCAATAGAAATAAAAGCAAGAATAAACAAATGGGACCTAATTAAACTTACAAGCTTCTGCACAGCAAAGGAAACCATAAGTAAAACAAAACGACAACCTACAGCATGGGAGAAAATTTTTGCAAATGAAACCGACAAAGGCTTGATCTCCAGAATATATAAGCAGCTCATACGACTTATTAAGTGGGTTGCTTTTAATGCATTATTTCAGCTCTTGTTTTTCTGAAAATGTCTGTATTTTATATTTTTACTGTGTATAAAATTCTAGGCTGGCATTTTTGTTTCTGTTTATTTTTTTCTTTCAACAATTTATAAATGTCTTACATTATGCTCAGCTTTTATATTTTGTTGAAAATAATGTTTGCTCCTTTTTAGGTAACGTTTCTTATTTCTCTGGATTGTTTACAATTTCTTTTTTTTTAATTTTTAACAGAAGTTAACTGTGTGTGTGTGTGTGTGTGTGTGTGTGTTGTTAGGGAGATAGAGATAAAAGATAGATTGCTCATTCTACCTGGGGTTTGCAGATCTTTTGAATCTGTCATTTAATCCCTTCTTTGAGTTTCAAAAACATTTTTGGCATTAATTTTTCATACTAGTCCCCATTCTATCTCTACTCTACTCATCCTGGAAGTTTAAATGCAGTATGTTACAGTTTGAATCTTTTTACCTTCTCTTTTTGGTTGTTTCCTTTTTTTTTTTTTTTTCTGGTCTCCAGTTTAGATATTTTTTTATTGGTTTGTCTTTGAGTTTACTAATCTTTTTTCACTTTTGCATTGTCTAGATTGCTCTAATGAGTTATTCCAGATATAGTATTTTTCATTTCTAGAAGATGTATTTCATTCTTTTTACAGACTCAAGTGATTTATTAAATTATCCACTGATTTATTCACCCATCTTTTCCTCTGTTTAATATATTTGTAATAGTTATTTCTATTGTTCTTTCTATAAACTCCAGTATCTGGATAATCTGAAGGTCTACTTCTGTTGCTCAATTTTTTTCTTGGTTATTAGATAAATTATCTATTTCTTTGTCTTTTAAATTTTAACTTTATGCCAGTCCTTTTGTAAAAAAAAAAAAGAATTATAGATATTGAATATAATATTATTTTCCCCCCAAGAATTGTTGCCCTTTCTTTTGTTGGGCAGATGAGGGGAAGATCATCTAAGTCTAATCAGTAATTGCGCTTGGTCAGGGCTTGGCTGGGCTTTTAGTTAGATTCAGCCCTATCACTGCTGCGTCACTTAATCTACGCATTGGGATCTTGGTAGATGTCTGTCTCTTTGTTCTTTAAATACATTAAATAAATGAGCTCAGCTGTTTAGCCCCCAGCCCCATACAGCCTTCATATACATGGCAAATATATTGAGGAGGAGATGAGCCATAGTTTGATGCAGGACCTTTTATCTTAAGTGCCATGAAATGGAGGAGAATTTTACTCTGCCTTCCAGCCCCATCCCTCCCTTTGGCTGTGGTCCTCCCATGGTTTTGATTAAAAGTCTAATGAGTCTCTTCTTCCCCAGTAATGAAGTTGATACCTTTCAGAGGCTTTAAAGTAAACTCTAAACTTCTACTCCAGCAGGTTCAAAATATGTTAATATATTATTAATAACTATAAGATATATATGTTTTGTGTTTATTGAAGGATTCTGTCTCATAGTTCACTATGAGCAGATAAACACTCCACCACCTGCACTGCCCCAGCCCTCGGGTGTGATCCTGTAGGATCACGTATTTGGGCTCCTTCAGATCTCTGTCTCTCATGCCTGTCTGTGTGGCTTTCAGAAGCACCATTAGACCCAACTTTCTGCAGTGGAGTCCCCTTACCTATGCCAAGTCTGATCCACAGGGTTTCCCAGAATTGGCTGCTGTCCTCGTGGAAGAAGCAACCATGGGTTGGTTGACCGCTCTGTTGGGAAGCGCTCTTCTGTCTTTGGCATTTAGTTCATCTAGTCCTTATTGTTCGTGCAGTTTTTCGATGTCACTGAAAGTGTGATTTTGCAGTGTCTCCTTTTCCCCGCAGTTGTCATAGCAGGCACAAGGACCTGCCGCTACATACAACACCCTGCGTGGAAGACAGACTTTCATCGTTATTATTGATGTTACGACTGATGATTTAGAAGAGTTTCCTCCGATTATCTAAATAATTGTTGGTAGGGCACAGACCTTTTCAGACTTGTTATATTGAGGGAAAACCCTATGAAATTTCTTTCCTATATAAACTCTATGATTTGGAAGGAATTTCCATGGACTTTCTGCTGACCCTGTACCTCTTAAACCTCTGCCGTGTGTATCTTTGTGTGATAACATTGTGTAGTCAGCAGAGTGGACTGTACAAATTGCCCTGGAACCCACTCCTACACCAGGATGCCTCACAGTAATTTAACCATAAATGAACAACCCCGTGAATCATGGACATGAACCCTACTAGCCCACACTAACTGTATTTTGATTTCAGCATCTTCTTCCTTGGATTACCAGAATGCTTACAGATATTCCAGTGGAAGCTGACATGAGAGGTCAGAGTGGAAGAGTAAACACAGTGGTCTTAACCGTGGACAGTTGAAACATCTGAACTTAACAAATTTTATGCAAGTGTATGGCCATGTGACCATATCACTAGAAATTTCCCCAGGCCCACGGAAAAGGCCCAGATAAGCAAGGGGCCCTGAAGTATACACTTTTTTAGCTTCCCAGAAAACCTGCCGTCATCAACAACATGTGCACACACAATTACCACCACCACAGTAAATAAGTAAATAAACGCAACCAAACCAAAAACAGAAGCACGGTGAGCTGATATCCACAAGTGGTTTTCTGCTGGTTTGGCTTGTCCCCCTATTGGATAAAACCCCCAAGGAGGGTGAACCTTAAAGGACATTACATTCGCTTAAATAGTCAAGGAAAATGGATACTTCTAGAAGAAGACAGACATCATGTTATAGTGACTATTAAGCCTACATTTAAATGCCAGCATCACAGTGTACTCTGGGCACCTTTGTTAGTCTTCTTATGCCTTAGTGTCTTCACCTATAAAATAGAGATACGTGTGTATATACATACATACATATGTATGTGTGTGTGTCTGTGTATATATTGAATGTGTTGTATCTTTCAATGTTGTAGCTCAATCTCTATATATGTATATATTTACCTTTCCCTATATATGGAGAGAGCAGCTAGCATAAATATTATCTAATGTTTATGATCATTATTATTTGGATCTATCCGTAAGTGAAATATAAAGATTATTCTCTTTTTTTTTAAATATTGGTATTGTTACCATGTTTAATAGGAAATTCATAAAGCTTAGATAAAAGGCATTAGTTACCTTTAATATACTATATAGTGCGCATGGAAGTGTGTGTGGTGGGGGAAATATGTTGACTCCAGGAGGCCTGCCTTTAAAGACCCTGAACTACATCTTGGAGGTGGGTTCCCACCTGTGAAGACAGTTCTCCAGGCTACCTGAGGTTAGGGACTGTGTACTGTTTGAGGCATTGATCTGCAGGACACTGTGATTTCCTCTAAGTTGCACAGGGAAGAAAGCGAAGAGGGAGGGGCTTAGGGTTGGGGCAATAAAGGTCGGAGCGTTTGTGGAGAAGTTCAGGTAAAGAGGTGGCGCTTGAGTGAGAGAGCTGAGAGTTTAGGCGGCTGCAGTGAGAGGAGTTAAGGTGTTTACATTTTGTAACACGAGGGTTACATTTGACCGTGGGGATGGACAGCATCCCCACAAAGACGTGTGCAGGGGAAGGTGAGTCCAGTTGAGGACGGGGAGGAAATAAGGAGGAACAGGTACTAGAGATGTCATCCGTGTGCCTGGTGAAATCTCCCAGAGTGACGGTGAGGACTAAGTGGAGAGGGAGACGGAAAACCCCACGTCGAAGCCCTGATGAAGGGAGAGGAGAGACTTGGAGGTTGGTTGCTGAGAGCAACACAGGAGGGTACAGGAGAAACTTCAAAGGGGAGAGAGGTCTTAGGCTGACAGATGGATCTGGGAGAACCCCAGATGCAGGGAGTCGGCCGGCATGCACCCGTCGAGTCCGGCAGCAGAAGGACCCCTCCCCACCCTGCGGGGGACAGTTGTAGCCGGGGGCTGGCCGCGGGCCACATACCGCACACACGTAACAAAGGAGCACACACTGCGTCAGAAGAAGGGAAAGATGTTCCCACCTAAGGTGAGAGGCTCTGCCCAGGCTCGGTGGACTCTTCATCTCTCGGTAAGGGGGTGTTCCAGGCCCAAAGCCCCCTTATGTGGCTGAGTGGAGGTCGAAAGACTGCACTCCTGAGACCTCCTCTCCCAACGTGTGTGATGGGTAGGAATACGGTGCCTGGATAAGGGTTGTGGCAGCACAAGTGGGAAGTAGAGGGTAACTTGGAAAGGAAGCCTTGTAGAAGCTGGAGAAAATGGAGCAGAGTCTGGGGCTCACTTCCTCCAAAAGCTGCTGGTTCTGCCTGAGGCTTAGAGAAGCTCACCTGGAGTTTAAGGAGCCACATGGCCCAGTGGGCATCGGGGTCCCATACTGCATCGCATGAGGACATTTTGTCGCATGGGTGACAGCTCCCCCCAGGAGTGTGCCTGGGGAGGCCGGGGGAAGTGGTCAGCAGGGCTTCCTGCAGTGGTGAGGCGGCCTGACTCACGGACGCCCATCTCCTCTGACTAACGCTCGGCTGGCTGCCGGCCCTCTGCTCAGAGCCTGGGCCCCAGCTTGTCCTCTAGCAGGTCATTCGATGCCAGAATTGTAATTTCCTAGGACACAATGCTAGGTGAAATAGTGCATTGTACCAGCAAGAATGACACAGTAATTTAAGCCTGGGAATGCAATTTATTCAACCTCCTCATTTCCTAAATGAGTTCAAATTATAACAATCCCTTAGAGGACAGAGTTTTAGAAATGTTGATTCTTTTTATTTTTTATTGTGGCGGGGGTGGGGGGGGACATGATGGCGGTGGCCACGGGAAGGAAGGGGAGGAGGAGCCTTCCCATAGGTGACTTAAAGTGACAGAATCAGGAATTAGGATCAAGAAACATGAACTTCCTTGACAGTGGGATCCAAAGGGTTCTGTGTTTCTCAGACGAGTCCAAGCCAGCCCGCTCTTTTTCTTTCTTCCTTCCTTCCTTCCTTTCTTTCTTTTTCTTTCTTTCTCTTTCTTTCTTTCCTCTCTCTCTTTCTCTCTCTCCCTCCTTCCCTTCCTTCCTCTTTTTCTCCTCATTTTCCTTCCTTCTTTTCTTTCTTCCTCCCTAGGAGGCACTGTTTGTAAAATCTAGAACAATTCTCAGGCTTGCTTTGGGGTTCATTAACCATCTTGAACTATTTTCCAAATGTTTTAGGTTCGAAAAACCCAAACCACACTGGGCCAGCCACTTTTTTTTCTTCTTCACTGTTAAACCTATGTGTATTTTAAGGGAAATGTGATCCATATGTTTCTGATTCCTTTACACTTAACTCATCAAGCAGGATTTGTTAAAGCTATTTGATGTCCTGGATGCCTTTTGAGCCATTTCAAAGCCTTTTATTTTCTAGAAATAGGAAGTTGCATTTTATGAAATGTAAATGAGCTTGAACCCCCAAAGGTCTGATTTGGGTCAGAATTCTGAATGATTGGAATTAGTTATAAGCATTCTCTATTCCACTCTTTCAGAAGATTTCAAGCTGAAGGAATAGCTCCCACATTTTTCATTAAATTTCATAAAATTGGCTAAACCTTAATTAGAATATACTTGGGAGAAAAAAAGGCAAAAATTATTTTATATCAAGAACATATTATTAATAAAAATGGATAAATATTTCTGATTAAGTAAGAACTACTTCAGCTAAATTAACCAAAAATGAAATAAAATAAAATAACCAAATAAATCTCTAAACCAAATCATTAAATTTGATCCTATAGGTAAATTGTAGTTTTTATTTTATGGCCCCAAAGTGAATCTCAACTAAGTATTTTTCCCCCAGTATCTCCTACCAGGACAATCAAGAGAATTCTCTAGAAAAAAACAAAGCTATTTTCATGTCTCAGAGAAATACCTTGTTGTCTTTGACTTTCTTTTCCAGCAGCAGAAAATTTAAATTGAAACAAAGAGATACATAATCTCAGAGTATCTCCTCTCTTGTTTCTGGGAAGTAATCCCATGTCGAGTGTCATGGGATAAAACAGGTTCAATTCTGAGCCTTTGCAATTGTTTCTTCTTCTGCCTGGAATAATCTTCCCCAAGATCGTCATCTCCTCCCAGAGGCTGGCTCCGACTGTCCCAGCAAAAGTAGCTCTCCCTTCTCTCTTCAGTAACTCTCTGCTCCACTTCTCCGTTTTATGTGTGTGTGTGTGCGCGCGCGCAGAAATTAGCACTATCTGCAAATCACTAATTTATGTGGGTTTTTTTTTTTTTTACATTTAATGTTTTCTTTCACCACCTGGAAATCTAACCCTACATCCCAATACCCAGGATGTTGCAAGCACTCAATGTTTACAGAATTTAATTACAATCCATTAATTCAGAGAACAGCTAACAAACAGCACGAGTTGACATATATTTTATCTCAGAAGAGGTCATTTTATATCTGGTGCCTTTGATGAATGAGTTCTGAAGCAAACTTAGTCTTAGCACACATACACCTCAGATGAATTTTAGGATTCACACATACATTTCTACAAAAAAAATGACGGCTGAGATTTTCACAGAGATTGTGTTTCATCTGTACATTAATTAAAGGAATACTATCCTCTTAAAAATATTAAGTCTTCTAATCTATGAACACAGGATGCTTTTCCATTTATTTAGGTGTGATTTAATTTCTTTCAACAGTGTTGTAATTTCAACATGAAATGGGAGGAACACAGAACAGCCCAAGAAACTTGAAAAAGAAGTTCAAACTTTCAGGACTCAAAATTCCTAACTTTAAAACTTATTGCAAATTACACTCAAGACAGTATAATACTAGCATTGATTAGACATACAGATCAATGAAATAGAACTTAGAAATCATAAATAATATCTTACATTTATGGTCAGTTGACTTTTGACAAAAATGCCAAGGCAATACAGTGGGGGGAAATAGTATTTTTAAAATGGCACTGGAACAACTGAATATCCCATTGAGAAAGAGTGAAGTTGGACTCCTACCTCATGCCATATACAAAAATTAACTCAAAGTGAATCAAAGGACTAATTAGAAGGACTAAAACTATAACACTTGTACCAAAAAACAAAGGCATAAATCATTTTTATTTTGTATCAGGCAAACATTCCTTAGATATGCAACCAAAAGCACAAGAAAAAAAAACATAAATTGGACTTCATTAAATTAAGATTGTTGTATTTTAAAGGATACTATCAAAAAAGCAAAAAGGCAACAGGACAGGACAGGAGAAAATAATTGCAAAATCATGTATTTAATAAGGGGTATGTATCTGGAATACATAAAAATACTAATAATTCAATAATAAAATAATTTTAAAACCTGGAGTTTAAAAATGGACAAATGGACAAAGGATTTGTATAGACATTTCTACAAAAATGATATATGAATAGCTAGTAAGTGCATGAAAAAATGTTCAGCATTATTCATCATTAGGGAAATATAGATCAAAACTAAAATGAGATACCACTGCAGACCCACTAGGATAACTTTAGTAACAATAATTTAAAAAAACCCAGAAAATTACAACTGTTGATGAGGATTTGGAGAAACTAGAACACTTGTATATTTCTGATTGGAATGTAAAATGATACAGCTGATTGGAAAACACTTTTGTGGTTCCTCAAAAGCTTAAAACATGGAGTTACCACATGACCCAGCAGTGTCACTCCTAGGTATATACCCAAGAGAACTGAAAACATATATCTACACAAAAACTTGTACATGAATGTTTATAGTAGCATTATTCATAATAGCCAAAAATTGGAGACAGCCCAAATGTTCATCAATGGATGAATGAAGAAAGAAAATATTACAATACAGCTACAGCACGGAAGATCCTTGAAAATAATATGGTAATTGAAAGAGACTAGACACAAAAGGCGACATAGTGTATGATTCTGCTAATACGAAATGTCCAGCATTAAGCCAACATTGAGACAGAAAGTGGATTAGCATTTGCAAAGCGCTGGAAATGTGGGAAGTGAGAATTTACTGCTCACGGGTACAGTGTTCCTTTTGCAAGTGATGAAAATATCCTGGAATTAGATATTGGTGATTGTTGCACAATTTAGTGAATATACTAAAAACCAGTAAATTGTATACTTTAAAAGGTAAATTTTATGGGATGTGAATGATGTCTAAAAATATAACTGGTTTCACCATTACTCAATTCTTTTGTTAATGTCTCAATTCCCATGGGAGAAATGGGAAAGGAAAAATGATGTGTTTGATTTGAGAACTAATCCCACTCATTGTTCATTGTCTTTTTTCTGGGCTTTCTCAGTGCTTGAGCATGAAAGACAGAGCATCGACTAAGAGCACAGTGGAGTGGAGTAGAGAAATACGCCCCCAATGGTCTGTGCTTGGTGTTCTTTGAAGACTCACTCTGGTTGTGCCATGAAAGGGCTGGTAGACGTCTTGGGAAGAAAATGCATAGATAGCTTTTTGTTTTGTTTTTGTTACCTTACCAGCAGTATGTACTTTTGGAACCGGAAATTTATAGGTTGATGTGTAACATTCTCTTAGGTCAGGATCATGATGAATGGTGAGCTACTGGGAACAGAAGGTTTCGTTATCAACTCATTGGCAGACTAGGGAGCTCTCAGTTAGCAAAGGTGAAAGTTCAGAATTCTGAAAAAAGAATAGAGTAAATATGACCTCATCAGAACCAGTACAAAGACAATTATTTGTGTTTTCGAAGTACAAATACATAAAAATTATCCATGATAATAAAACATGGGTGAGAGGGGCATTGCCCATGGCACATATAACTTGGAATAGCATTTTAAGTGCTACTGTGTTTTTTTTTAATGTTGTTGAACATTTAATGAAAAGAAAAAGAGAAAGAAAAATTCATACTTGGCCTTAAAATGCATTAACATATGTAACAATTGAAGCAGCAGATTTTCTTTATGAATTGTGGTTTCTCACGGTTGTATGGTATGAGGCCATACCTTCAAATATTGGAAGACTGGTAGGATATTTGTGGTATTATTCTGCTGAGTGGATGTTATGCACTTAATTTCTATCTGCTGGTGACATAATAGTGATGGTGATTCACAATAATAGAAGGGAGAATTAAATAATAATGACTTTCATGTCATGGTGGAACTTGTTTGCATTCACATGTTATTTCATCTGATTTTTATCTGCTTATATACATACACCACCCTCTGCAACCCCACTTGGACAAAAAGCAGTCAGATTGTGTGCACTTGTGTCTGTCACTTAACTGTCGGCGCATGTTTGCAAGCAAGTATTCTTTTCTACTATGATTGTAATATTTGAGTAACTAAAACATACTGTGTCCTGAGATTTACAGCGTACTGTGTCTTGATGAACAACTGGATATCATCCTTGCATTCAGATTTTAAACTCTTATGGGGAAACAAACAATTATTTGATTTATTATTACAATTAACTAATAAGAGATGTGTTGGATTATAGGGGGCATAGAAGATTCTAGAAAGTAAGGCAGATGGGAGACTTACACAAGACAAGGCTGAAAGGTGAGGCAGAACCCAGATTATGCAGGGCTTTTAAAATCAGGTCAAGTTGTTGAGACTATTCTAAGGACTGGTGGAAACCATTAAGATGTTTTGGGAAGAAAATGGCATAATTGGATTTACAGTTCTGAAAGGAAATTTTGCTTATATGTGTAGTGAGCATATCATTCATTATCCAAATCAGGAAACATTAGAGAATAACTTTATGCTGGGGCTACGGGTATAAATTCTGGCTGTCCTGAACAAACTAGGACATATGGTTACCCTATTTATAAAAGATTACAATGGAGTAAGACTGGTCCATTAAGATACGCTAGGAGAGAAGATGATGGTTTGGACCACAATGAGCCAGTCCATAGAGAAAGAGAGAGTTAGATACATGTAAGAGTTACTTTAAACAAAGAACATGAACAGGTGGCGACTGAGTATGAAAGGGAAAATAGAGAAGTTGAGGTCTACTGGGCATCTGGCTTGAAAACCTGAATGGATGGTGGAGACATTTACTGAGGTCAGGAATGTTGGAGATGCTTTAGAGGGAAGGTGATAGTTGTAGATGGTACGTGGTGAGTTGAAGGTAGCCATCAGGCACCCACAAGGAGCTGGCATCAAGGTCTATGCAAGCTACTTCGTTCCATATTCCATATCATCTAAGGAATATATGAAATACACCAAGAATAGTAAATGTGCTTTCCTGTGAGAGCTACTCGGTTTTGTTTTGTTTTGTTTTTCATTCCTCTTTTTGACTTTGGTTGATTCAGCTTCCTTTACCCCTGATTTCTGCACTGGCTGGATCATTAGAAACGTGAAAGAATCTACAAATGTTATGAAAGTGCATGCCCATTTACGGACCTTGGAGTTGCCACAATTTAATATGTAGATCAAGTGTTATTATTCCTCGTGTTTAAAAAAAAGGGGAAAAAAAAGGGAGGCATGGAAGATTACAACTTGAAATCCTAACACTAACTGGGCAAAGGGCACTCACAAGGAGTAACTCTCCCTGGGTCTCACATTTGAGACATGGAATTGATGCCAGAGATGTTGGCTGAGAGCATTTCCAAAGCCCAAGCGTGGAATTGTTAACATGCATTTAACAAACCTGAATGGCTAAACTTGGGGATGGCAAGGGCTTGCTCCCCTGCACTGAGATGTACGTGACACAACTGCATTAACCTTGTAGGTGACACTGATATGGCACCGATCAGTTGGAGAAAAATTCCCCTGCGTTCCAGAATCAGATCTGTCTTCTGTGACGTAGCTTAAAGTATACAGCCCTTTCGGAGATTCTGCAGCTGAGAATTAGTATTGCTTCCTTACACATTAATAGCAGAAAAACAAACTTTTCACTGTATTTAATCACAGTGTCACTCTGCACTAGAGTACTGGGAATCTTTGCCACCCCTTTTTCATGAAAAAACAAATCACGTAGGATTACTTACTTCTAAGCTTCTCAGACAAAATTTTCCTAATTTGTTTTACTGTGAGTCATATTTCATTGACCTAAAAATCTACAGCATAATTGACTCAGCGCTGTATTAAAATGTCCGTATCTTCAACAGTTTATGAAAGTTGAGTAACTGCTGTACAATCTTCCAAGGGTCTTTCCAGCTCTGGGAAACTTCTGTCCCTGTCCTAATTCTTATGATAAACCTTAACTAGGATTTCACCTTGTAAAGATTACCTGAAGCCTCTTAAGAAGTAAGCTCCCCTTTCTCTCTTTTTCCAAATTATTTTATTGCTAGTGTTTTACAGTTGGAATAAAGTATTTTTGTTCTCTTAGTCTTACAAAGTGGAAAGTTTTAAAATAAGGATGTTGATGCCTCAAAAAAAGAGGGACTCTAAATGATTTAGTCTTAGAAATTATCATTGGTCAGTTAAAAACTGGAAGATGCTGTGTTTGGTCACTTGTCCTTGGAAAGTCACAGGCAATGAAGCAGATGGAAAAAAAAAGCATTTTCTGGCTTCATACTAATGGTTATTTCATTCATAAAAAGAAATTGTGCCCTGAGACTTAGTTGAGTGATTCCAGGGCCATGCCAGCAGAAAATCAGCTGGTTGGGCTCCTATATAAACATGATGACATGTTGAGGGCAGTGTTTACTTTTTTCTAATTAAAACAAATTAGAAATTCTATTATATTTCTGCAGTGAGTTCCGATAGCAGCATGCCCTGGGAATTGCTCATGGTCCTTCTAGAGCAAGGCTTTCCTTCATTCAATGTTCATTTGTTCCCTTAAGTTTTAAATTCATTCCAGGCGCTAAGTGTTTACGCCGGCTCTGAGACCTCGGTTTTTCAGGATCATTTCGAAACAAGACTGGAGGACGCAGCAGAATTCAGACCCACCACTGGTGATGACATGAGATGTTTTGGCCTTGATGGTGGTTCTCTTTGGGTAGACACTCTGTTTTCTTCTCCTCCTCTCATTCTATCAGTTTTCACAATACTGAGGCAAACCTCCAATTGACTGCCCAGTTTGGCAGCAAGAGATCATTTGCAGGGATCCACACTATTAACAGAAACAGCAAAGATGCCAATGAAAATATATCAACTGCACAGCAAACATGGGTACTTTTCTTACACAGCATAAGGCTCTTTTGAGTTTTAATTTGACACAGGGCTATAAAGCCTATGAGGGTTTTGTTTTTCATTAATGATACCTTTATGTTGTATTTTTAAACCAGGAACCAGGTATGTCTGAGTTTTGATGTTTTACCAAAAGTAATGACCATCATGTGTTTATATCATAGCTATAAGTCTCCCAAATTCACTGCTATGTCATTAAAATCCTGTTTAATGGGCAGCACATTGAAAAAAATAAATATTTGGAGCTCACTAAAACATTGTTCATTTATGAAATCATGGTCACATTTTTATTGTCTTGACCTTTTTTTAACTTATGATTTTAAGTCAGAAACCTTGCAAGGAAGGCTATTCTGAGAGGATCCCCACCCAATGTTGCTGACAGAAGAGGTTCAAATAAAGACACAAGGTTCAGATAAAGTCACCATGAGATTTAGAAAAGCATTTACATTTTTTCCATGATACTGAACTCTGGATCTTAATAAGCTCATTTCTGGAGACGTCAAATTCACACGAGAGAATAAAGGACACTGCTAATGAACAAACGTGAAGAAAACCGTGATGGATTCTGAGGCTTTCTAAACTGAAAAGAAAAGAAATGAACAGGTCTGTGATTTGTAGCAAGAATTTTGTGTTTTGCTGACCATGGTATATTAAGAAAGTGGAAGTCAAGTGTTTCTCTGTATTTGCTATAGTCAGTATCTCCCAGAAAATTT
This sequence comes from Vicugna pacos, assembly GCF_048564905.1. Taxonomy (NCBI): domain Eukaryota; kingdom Metazoa; phylum Chordata; class Mammalia; order Artiodactyla; family Camelidae; genus Vicugna; species Vicugna pacos. Next base: position 53,925,982 of record NC_133002.1, read on the forward strand.
AAATCATGTATCATATGTTAAAAACAAAGATTGAATATCCACTCTAGGTTAATATGTGTGGGAGTGTTTCTAAGACCCTTTCTCTCGTCGGTTAGACCCTTCTGTTGTATCTCCGCTCATGCATTGGAGAGGGCAATGGGAATAATAAAAGGCGATGGAATTTTGCTCAGTTATATGTTAAGTGTGGTAACTTTTGAGTAGTTCTCGGAGAATAATAGCAGGGAGAGAGACTGAATGTAATTTTGAGAACTTCAGTTTCTTCGTTACTCTCCGTTTTGTCTTGCATGTCAAAGACAATCAAGAATTGGCTGTAAATAAAATTCAGTCTCAAAGAAGGATATCCCCACCCTCCCTCAAGTCCCCAGCCCACCTGTTCATGCAGTCATGGAATTTTTTCTTGGCCTAAAAATGAGCTATGTATAGTCAAATATTCTCATAAAATGGGGGAGGGGTTGTGAAATAACAAGAGAGAGCATTTAAAGGGTCTGAGTTAAAGAAACGTGCCCAGATGAGTTTGGCCAATTGGGGTCAGTTAAGCCTCCCCTGACACCAACCATTAGTAATATTTTCCATGCACGAAGTAAAACAATGGAAACTTCATCACATCTGGTTGAGCCTCCAATACCTATGCAGCTTGTAACAGTTTTTGAAATCTTGATATGAAACAGCACCGTGGCACTCAACGATAGATTGTTAGCAAGCAAAGCAGGCGCACTTGTTCCAAAACAACTAAGAGCTGCTTATTACTATTCCCCTCAGATGCTTCCCTCTGGTTCATATTGCTGGATTATTTCATCTCGATCCAAAGGGAATTTGGGTTAGTTTCCTCCCCCCTCTTTCTTCCCCTATCTTGAGAGCAATCGGCAGCAAGCGTCCAGAAGAACCATCTGATGTCTCTTGTAGGCACCACATTTTCCCATTGAAAAGCTTTGGTTGGCTGGGTGACTCTCCTTGAAGGTAGAGAAAAGAGTTTTGGAAGACTGATCATTCCAAGAAATATTTGCTACCTTAAAAGTCTTGTTCTCACCTTGCATTTTCTTTTAGCGCTTCAGAGATTTACAAAGAGGATGTGGCATACACCTGAATGTCCTTAAACCACATACTTGATGTTAACACTGAACAAAGATGTTATAAAATCCCTAAGTACCCATTGCTCTCCTTGAATAGTATCAGTAAGTAAATTTCTAATAGGCTAGAGGAGCCATCGCTCAGAGAGGGCAGTGGTCATGCCTGCCTTGTTCACTTTGCTCATCTCCAACACTCAGCAAGCCGTGACAGGACACTCAATGCAGGTCTTTTCAGTGCCTGACAATTACCTAAGTTTTCTTATTCTGAAAACAACTACTTTGTAGGTTTCAGTGTTCATTGAGATAATGTGTATCATATTGCCAAGGGGAAGGATACAGGCATAGGATTAAAAAGTCCTAGTGCCAATCCTAAATTCGTGATAATTATCACAACAACAACAACGAAAATAACAGTAAAGATTTACTGAGAAGTAACTGCACCAGCCTCTGTTCTAATCATTTCATATGTATTAACTCATTTTGTCCTTATAATAATGTTGTAGAGTAGGGACTCAAACTGCCAATTCCAGTTTGGAAAAGAAGAAACTGAGACATGGACAAATGAACAAACTGGCCCTAGATACACATAGCTAGTAAGTCAAGATTTGAACCCAGAGCCCTTTGTCTTAAATATTATGTTTTGCAACTCAAATAGGTGTGTTCTGCTAGACAGATTTCCTTGTACCTTAGGGCCACTGTTACAAGGTTGGTATAATGGTATTTACCTCACAGGAGTAGTAGAGATGGAACCACTCAGATGGGAATGTTTATGGGTGTACTTTCCACTGTGAACATGCAAAAGACAGTTTAATGTTCCCAAGACACTAACATCCTCATGAGATGCCAAAGGACTCAGTGGTCAAGACAGAGATGATTGAAATCTCTTTTTACCGCAGTTCAAACTTCACAGAGCTCTGGGGACAAGCAGTGTTCTTCAAAACAGTTGAGGAGACTTTGTGGCATAAACTCTTGGAACAAAGTAACATATAGTAAGATGTTTCTGTTTGTAAAAAAAATTCTTCCATGCTGTTTTTATTTTTAGGTTCCATCTATGCCAGTGATTTTCCATTTCCCTCGTAGGAAGATTTTTTAATGAAATGAACATACACACTCATTCTCACACACGTGCACACACTCCCATGAACAGATGTGTGCATTCACAGGCACACACACCCACACGTTCCTTGACAAAGTCATAGTGTGCCTGGCTGCATATTGGTGGCAGAAGGTGGTAGAACTTGGTATCTCTGAAGGCAAGCTGGAGGATTCCAGGTGGTTAAGGAAAATTCCATAGTTTTGTCTTCTGAGATCTTTTCAAGGAGGAAGATTTTGCTTTCTTTTCTTCTTCTTAGCAAAAAAAAAGCAGGATATTAAATAGTACAGTTTCAGGAATCAGCAGGGACAACTCCTTAACTCTGATACATTTGAGAGTAATTGAAATGGGGGCGTTTAAGGCCGTTACTGATCAGAATGGGTAAACAACAAGGTCCTATGGTATAGTGCAGAGGACTATATCCAGTGGCTTGTAGTAACTTTTAATGAAAAAGAATATACATATATGCATGTGTGTATATATATATATACACATGTAACTGAATCATTATACTGTACGCCAGAAACTAATACAACATTGTAATCAAAAATTTTTTTAATTAAATGTAAATAAAAAATAAGGACTGTACTGATGTTCTTGCCTCTCTTGCCCTGATGGACTTTCATGCAGATTTTACTAGTGAATTATTTAAACGATGTGCTACTAATTTAGAGATGTGTGTGTATGTGTGTTATAGCCATCTTTGAATCCCTTAAATTGTGGGACGTACTTAGTGATAAGTATTCTGTCATATAGCTAGGTTAAGTCACATAATGTATCAAAAATATTAAGTTAGCTCCACGTCAAACATTAAGCAAGCAGGCAGACTGATCCCCCAAGTTCCTTTGTGACGTGGATTTTAAAGCAAGCTCATGGCGTGGACAGGCATGTGCCTTACATTTTCCCCTCTGAAATTAGCAAGCATGAACATAGGGCTTCCGTCTCCATTGGGCCACAGTCTCTCAGATATCCATTGCCTTCATCACGTCTTCTGACTCCCTGTCCTTCCACTTTTCCTGGAATACATGGCCTTTTCTCTTCTCTGGACTGGCTGTCATATACAGCATGTGCTGAATCAGTTGTGTGTGTGTGTGTAAATAAGTTGGACAGAATCTTCATCAAAGGATCACGTATCCTCTTTCTTTAGTTTGACAAATCAAAGTTTAGGATTACAAATTTTCCTTTACTAGATAAATTTGATCTCTAATCAAGGCCACATCTTGCCATAATCAGCCTCTGTGTGTGTGTGTGTGTGTGCGTGTGTGTATGTTGGTGTAGAAGTCACGTGTTGTCAATAGGAACCTGGAGATACAAGGTAAAGGTAATTAGTAATTCGTTTCCATGGCGGAAATCGTTCTGATAGCCTTTCAAGGCTTTTCCTTTTGATTTTCAAAGACATATGTTACCCTTGATGCCAGTGACTAAATCCTTCCAGAGATTACCTTTAACTTCCACCAGGTTCTCAGCTTCCACCAGCATATCCCAACAACATACAAAGCTTGTTAAAAATCCAAGTGGTAGTCTCAAAGCAAGTGTGCTCTGGGCTGGGAGTCAAGGGTCAAGCCTGACTTTGCATATCGATGTGAGTGTTTGCAAGTCTTAACAATCCTTGAAATCCTCAGAAAAATCCAGGGATGGGGAAATTATGTCCCAAAGATCATTTCTCCCTTTAGCAATCTGTGAGTCTAAGTCCTAACGCGGTACATTCAGCACGTGAGGTGTCTTGTTCTCCATCAGCTTTGCTGTGCTCACCTGTGTACAGGCGGGTCGGCGTTGAGGAGACAGAGGCACACCGCACACCGGCAGATGCAGGGTCTGATGAGATGAGCCAGTCAAGCATGCAGCTAGAGTCAGGCAAGCTGAGTGAGGTTAGGTTGTAAACAGACAGGACTCCGCCACTTCTCCGTCTCGTTTAGCCATTCATTTCATAGCTCTGTCTCTTGTGCTTCCTAGACATTTGTCATTAGTCTCAGGGCCCTTGGAAACAAATGTTCCAAACAAATTAGTTAGACTCACGAAGTTTTACTTAGCACCAATTAAATGGATATCTAAAATGTGAGAAAATCAATGCTTAAGAAGTAAGTGAATCATACACCCTTTAATCTAGTAAGTAACCATTTCTTTGAGGTAGGAGTACATGAATATTTGAATCATAATACATGATAATAATATGTGAGTCCTTGAAGTACATAATGATGCAGGAGGGAAGTGACAGTTGGCTACAACAGTAGAAAAAAGTGACAAAGGATGATTAGCAGGTGCCATCCCAAATGACACCACCTTAAGAGAAGGGAGATACTGCCGTGAACAGGGAGCGGGCAGCGTCTGGTCTAGATCTGGATAGCCTGAGGGACATTTTTTTTTCATGTGGGAAGAAACAAGAGACAGAATCCATGAAGGGTAAATGGCATGAACAATGACATGGAAGAGTATTTGTAGAATTGAGTGGTTCGAGGAAGCAAGGAATGGGTCTGTGCTCTCAAGAGCTGTGAATAGTAGGCTTAATCTTGCCCACCGTTGTCCACATTTTCGGGTGCAGAAGAGTGACACTGCACTTCCGGGAATGAGGGGACTGGAGGCCAGTGATGGCAGCATAGTCTGAATGAGATAATACTGACAAGAGCTATTGCCATGGGGAGAGGCAAGGAAAGGAAAAGAATATATGTGAATATATTTTGAAATTCAAATACACATGTGCTATGTTCTATCAGGCCATCAAAGCTTAACACACTTTCCCTTAAGTTTCTAAACGTCTCTTTTTTTTTAATGCTTTGATCTTTCCCTTTTCCCTTAGATTATAAAAAAAAATAAGTGCATTAGAGTAAGGTGACTATAGAAAAAAGTAAGTGCAGATGCCACAGACTGAAATCAGAACCTAGAGGGTTTCAGGTCACTGAAGCTGGGTCCTCACTGGGAACCAGGTCAGCTCAAGGGCAGGTCAAGACAAATGGGTGGGAACCTATGTGTCCAAGAGCAGAAATCAGAAACAAACCTAGGAGGCAATGACCAGCCATCTCTAGTTCATTTTTAACTCTTCTGCCCTGCCTCTTTTGTAAACATGCAGTATCCTTATTAAGGTAGAGTGGTTTCGCTCCTGTTTTAGAAAGTTCTAGAAGATAAGCAGAAATCGAAGCTATTAGACTAGAGGGTCACATCTCAAGAAGCCAGACACAGTGGATTCCACCTTTAAGTCATCCTCAAAAGATCAGAATTTCACATTAGAAAAGGACCCTGGAACTAAGTGCCCTCTGAGTGAGTTCTACCCAGACTAGTTTGAATCCCAAAGGAAAGAGGTATTGAAATCTGAGTCCCAATTGCAAAGTGACCAGGAAGAATGAGTCCAGCCCCAGTCCAGTCCAGTGGTACCTGGCTACCCGGCGAGAATAGAGTGACAATAGAAGAGTGAGTTTTGAGCATCCAAAATGTTTGGGTTTTAGATATTCACCAAAGCTAGATTTTTTTTAAGATAAATTTCACAAACTTATGTTTCATAAATGATACTGTATTAGTTATCTATTTGCTGCATAACCAAATTATCCCAATATTTAGCTGCTTAAAACAAAAAATGTTCTTTCACATTTCTGTGTATCAGAAATCCTCGTTCAGTATGTCTGGCTCAGAGTTTCTCATGCAAACAGTGTGGGCAGGAGCTGTAGTCATCCTAAGGCTTGATCTGGGGATGATCTATTTCAAACTCGCTTCTGTGGCTGTCGGCATGCCCAGATCCTCACCAGCTCTTGGCCAGAGATGTTAGTTCCTTGCCATGGGGACAGCTGTCCACCTTTTCTCCCAGAGTAGTGAGGTTTCCAACAGGAAGAGAATGAAAGCATTCGTGTTATTACCTGACCTCAAAAAGATGTTCCACCATTTTTGCCATATTCAGTTGTTAGAAATGTGTGATTAGGTGCAGCCCACACTCAAGGGGAAGCAATTACACCAGGACCCAAATACTGAGTGGGAGACCATGGCACACCTTTTTAGAGACTGCCTACCACAGACAGGATAGGATTGCTAAGGCTGAAGTCCTCTGCACTCTTGCTCTTTCAACAGTGGTCCATGGGCTGGCAACATCAGACGACTTGAGACCTTGCTAGAAATGCAGGATCTCAGGTCCCATCCCACCCAGACCTACTGAGTCAGAATCTACATTTAATAAGGTTTCTCTTTGTGCCTCTCAAAATTGGAGGAGTTCTGGTCTATGGGATCTTCACACGTTGAATCTTAAAGAAAACCAAATTTAAACTGATAATGACACATAAGCATCCCTGTCTTGGAGTAAACAGTGATACATTTGTGAGATTCTTCTGTCTATGCTCTTCAGAGAAAGGCACGGGCAGGCTAATCCATGGTCTTCAAATGCGCACACAGTCACCATTTAATGGCTTAAAGATGAGGTCTGAACTTTTGTTGGCTATCAGACATAACAATGACCACATGGATGTCTGCTATTCCTGCGTAGCATTTATAGGGAAAACCAGATCCTTTGAACTCATGAAAAACCCCAAACCCATCATCCAAGCATCTTTCATTCCTGGAGATTATCAGAGTTTTCATTACAGGTTAAATTCTTCGTAACTTTTTCATGTGGAAACTATCCTGTTACCTCCTGTTAGCTCTCCTCCTGCTGAGTACAAATGGACTGTATATTCTGCTTCCTACAGCTGCTTTGGATTTTGTTACATTTTCCAGGTTTGAAAAAAAAATGTGCTGACAGAACGTGGCTTCATCTACAACTCTCAACTGATTTTAAGAGTATAAACAGAAATATGTTTCCTGATTGTATGTACCAGTGAAATCAAAATATTATCCCTGCATCCAAAGATCCACTAGCCACTTTATTTTTAGAAACTGGGCACTAAAGAGAAGCAGAAAAATATGTTGAGGAAAGGTCATTAAAAGATAAAGACAGCAAATATGGCTAGACAAAAAGAAAAAAAAAAGCACGCTTTTGGTTTGTGCTATTTTCAATGAATGCTATTTGCTTTTTAAACGGAAAAAAACTTTTCCATTCGCATCTGGGCAGAAAGTCAGAATCAAATAGATATAATTGGAAAAGCTTACTAAATGATGGACTTATGTTACATTTTCCCCCCCAAATGATCCTTTTTTGTTTTATTTTACATAATGGAGCAAAATCCTCTTAGATAAATATATTTGAAAGCAAAACGTTCAAAAGTCACATTTTTATTGTAACAAGATGAAGCAAATAAAAACTTAAATCTGAGCCACCGAGAGGTAAACAGTTCTGCTTGGTCTGTGCAGTGTGACACTCAGCGGGAAGGGCAGGGCTTCCACTTTGGTTTTCAGGTATGAGGTTGTGAGTCATAAAATCATGGGCAGTTTTGGGCTCTCCCAAGGTGGATTTTGTCAGCCCAACTAGATTGAGTACCTAAGGGTCCAGTAAAAAGGGGCTGGGGGCACGGTATACGTTGGCATTTGAGAGGCAAGGGGCTGGAGTGGAGGCTGTGCCATTAGGACCAGGATAGGACTTGGTACCTAACAAAGAGCAGACTAGCCAGTGCAAAAGGACGGCTGGGTAGACTGATCCTGGCAATGGCCACCGGGCGGTCCAAGGCCCATCCTTCAGAGGACAAAGAACTGAGTTATAACCCAGCAAGTCACACCAGAAAGGTGTGCTGGTCGACAGTGCACAAGCAGTGAGCAGTCTAGGTACGTGGCAGGTGTTGGTGTGAGAAACAGGACCTTATGTGAAGGCCTTTATCTCATTTGAGGGGACTGACAAATCCAGGTCTTATGATAGGGCCCCACTTGTAAGAGTCAGGGACTGGAGTGGGACCTGCAGGCACGAAGGGCGAATGGGAGTGTCTGAGTTGACGAGGACAGACCCAGGGCCAATGCTCAGCACTGTTGGCATGACACAGGAAAGGGGCGGGGGATTTTTTGAGTTGAAAAAACTTTCCAAGAGACCCAGCTCATCCCTTTGGCACACTGGATGCACAATCTGATGGATAAAGGAAACTCAGGGTAGGGGCTGGGGAGCTGGAAAACATAGGAGTCTAGCTGGCTGTAGGATTCCGTGTTGGAGAACGTTGATTTCTCCTTATCCCCTCACCCACCTCCAAAGAGAAGAATGGGTGCATCTGGCCGAGTTGGTGAGGAGACATGTGAGCCCATCTGAATCCATCCAGACTTGGGAGAGACAACATGAAGGAAAAGGAAGATGGCGCTGACATCATCTCCCTTCACTCTAGAAACTTGCTTCCAGTCACATGCATGTCACGGGGCCAGGGCTTGTAGCTGGAGACGTACTTCCAGGTCTCTGTTGTTTCATTTTATGTGGTTTCTCATGAGCAAGAGAGAAAGTGCTGATCCTCGTAGCTCTGTAATCAGGAAGACGCCCTTATTAGATCCCATTCTGGTAAATAGGAACAGTATCTAATTTCCTCTGGAAGCAAGGCGGTAGAGGGGAAAGGGTATACCACCATGAAAGGCAATCTCGCCTGGAACCAGTGTGTTTGAGTACTGAACTTCGGGTCACACTGAGTTTTTCCCAGCAATGATATTCGAATACATAATTACTCTGCTCTTCATGTGGTGTGGGTAGTGCAAAGAGCAAGTGTGTGCTTTGTATTTCTTTTCCAGATTTCCCATTTATTCTTTCCCAAGCCAGACGACGGGGCAAGTTTTATTCCACCACATTGAAAGATAGCTCCTCTTGGCTTCAGGACGCTTTTTTACTCCTTTCCTTTTATTCCTGTCTAATCCTTCCTCTGATCCTTTGGTGTGTGACTAGGTGCCTCCTGGTTCGCCAGCCATCTTGTTTCAATAGCACACCTGCCATCGGGGTCGGTTCCCAATCTAAATATTGAACAACCAGTGTGGCTTAGGTACCCACCAGTAGGAATGGATGCTGGCCATATTTCTTGAGCAGAAAACTGGGGGCCCACTGTGGGATCCTGGTGAGGTGAAGGGGGCCCAAGGAATAGAAGTTAGCAGGTGAGGTCCAGGGCCGCAGCTAATTTACCAACTGGTATGGAAGCATTTATATGTTTCCTTTACTGATACGCTCATACCAGTGCATGCTGGCGGGTTATCAGGACGGAGACTCATGTTGGGGACACTGTTACAGAAACATTATAAATTACAAACAGACTCTGATAACTAACTCCTCCTTGGGAGAGGAAGGAAAGTAGGTAGGGGGCCAGCTCATATACATCATGATAAGAGTTAGGATTTTAATCCAAGCACAATAGGAAGCCACTGGATACTTATGACCTGAATTATGTTTTAAGAATATCACTGGATGACATGTATTTGGGAAGACGTAAGTAGAAACAAATAAGGCAGTTGGGTATTTTGTTTTTATTTTTTTAATTAAAAAATTTTTTTTGAGTTCAGGTACAAGGTAATTAGATGAGGTTATTGGCACCCAGAAAGTTTGCATGGCTAGTTCCAACTCACAGTGTACAAGTGTGGTCCCAGTTTCCAGGGGTCTCAGTGCCTTGCTCAGTGTTGGCTGCATGTAAGTTTAGGGAATATGCTACACTCTCGCCAAGGAACTGTTACTTGCTCAAACCTCTCTGCTTCTGTTCCCTCACAGTTGTCCCTTTGAGCTGGGAAAATTCAAACATTAGATGATTGATAACAACATTGAAAGGGCATGTAATTATCATGGTGCTTTAAGTGAATAAGCCCCGCTCTCTTATCATTTAGGCTCAAAAGTAATGCTTTCATCTGTTTTTAAGAAAACATTGAATCACTGATGGGAAGATTTTAAAGCAAAGCGTGGTTGGAGCCACCCAGAAGAAACAGAGAATGGGGATGAGGCAGTTTTTCTTCCAAAAGGCATACAGATCAGACAGTAAAACAGACGTTCCTGACTTTACCAGGGCTGCAATTAGGTTCTGATGTCTGCTACTCCAGGAGGTCCAGCCTTCCCTAGTGTAGAGTTCAGCAGGTATTACAATGTGCTGAATCGTGATATTTATCTTTCTCCAGATATGTGCCTTTTATCTCTTAATGCACCTCAGGCAATTTGTAGCATTTTATGGGCTCTCCACAATCATGTAACACATGGTGGCTGCCCGTAAGCCACCTATCCCCCTCAGGTTGGTTTGGCTTGCAGTGTGTTTTTGGAGATTTGAATAAGCCATTCTGTTCATTTTCTATTGCTAACAAATAACCATTCACTTAGAAGCTTAAAACAATGCAGATCTGTTATCTCACAGTTTCCAGGAGTCAGGAGTGCAGGCACGGCTTAGCAGAGTCTTCTACTTAGGGTCTCACCAGGCTGCAGTCAAGGAGTCAGCCAGGCCGTGTTCTCATCTGGAAGCTTCAGTGGGGAGGAAGCTACTTCCAGGCTCATTCAGATTGTTGGTGGAGGTCCTTTCCTTGCAGGTGCCTGAGTTCCTAGTCCCATAGGCCTTTCCAGTAAGGCTACTTCCTTTGCTAAGCTCACAAGGAGAGCCTCATGTCAGAGAGAGACCAGTCTTCATTTAGGGCTTTTTTCACCTGATTAAGGCAGGCCCACCCACCATCATCCACTTTCAACAGATTTGGGGCTTTTATTACACCTGAAAAATAGCTTCACCTTCATCATACTCTGTTGGCTAGGAGCCAGTCACAGGTTCTACTCACAGAAGGGTGAGGGGAGCACACAAAGCCGTGGACACAAGGCAGCAGGAACCATGGAAGCTGCCTCAGGGTCTGCCCACCACAGTTGTCCACAGCTGCACGTTGGCATATGTGTACATAAAAATCTAGTTTTTTGGTTTCTTTTGAAAAAATAAATCAGAATATATAGTAACACTGGAACTACACTCCCACAGGCAGCAGCCAGCAGTAGTGGGCTGTTAGAGCCCCTTTCACTCTGGACATGCCCACCTGAGTTCACACAATTCCGTTTTCCACTTTTTTTTTTCTTAAGTCACTTGTGTTACCTGCTTCAGCCCTGTGGCCATTTATGGTTACAAGTCCCACAGTAAACCTTCGCTAGAACGATTTCAGCATAACTGTTTTATTTCTGTTTTGTTGCTTCTGCCTCTGTTTTCCAGAAGTCATAAGTCACATTCCAGGTGGAAGGGCTTTTGGGGATTACTTAATTTCCCTCTTTTACAGAGAAAGGTTTTCTTCAGAATGTCTAAAAAGGCTCTTTGGGAGGGCAGACATGAAGAAGAAGGAAAAAAGAAGATAAGATGCCCTGTTTGGGGAGAAGAACAGGTGGATGTGTAGTTGCTGGGCCCCGTGCAGAACAGAAATGTGGGGTCCCTTGTTCCAGAAGCATTAAGAATTTCAAGACGGTGTCAACAGAGCATTAAACCAAACATGGGCCCCTTGTAAGTGCAGGAGGCTGTGTGCTACCCAGCCCCCACGCTGCCGCAGCCAGCCCTGAGGAGGAACACTTGCTGCTTGCTTCTGTGGCTGTTCTGAGGGCATCATAGACGACCCCATGCTTATGAATTGCCCCCACCCAACGGCACATAATCTACAGACTGCGGATGCAAACTCTGCTAATGTCTGGCTTAAAAAAAAAATTAAAGAGGTAGAGAAACTCAATGACTATTTCAGTCATTTTGGTTCCTCCATTTTATCTATTAATGTGGCCTCCATTTTATCCTCCAAAGCACGCCAGTTTGGGTTTTTTTGTTTGTTTGTTTTTTGTTTATGAAATTTCAGTTCCTTTGAGTTGAAAGTGAGTAAAGTAGGGGGAAAAAATCGTTTCTCGAAGAAAATAAAGACATCAGCTTCCTCCGCGCCTGCCCCGCTGCGGGGTCTCCGCTGCTGCCCGTTGCGGAGACCGGGAAGAGGAACCGACCCGCGCCTGCTGCCGGGCTTACGCACAGGCCCCGCTCACCGCTGCCCTGGGGCACGGACTGCGAGCTCTCTGTCCTCCCCTCTCTGCCAGCTCCCAAAAATAACCCAGTGGGAACAGCCCAGCAGCTTCTCCCTCAAGGCCTGCAAATCAAAGCTCTGATGCGGTCAAAGGATGGGAAACGTGGGCGCAGAGCTGCTCAGGGCGCTCCCAGGCCCAGGGCGCAGGAGCTTCCTGTCCCCTCGGATGCTGGGCTGGCGCCGCGCGGCCGACCTTGCTTGGGGCACCTCAGCCCCTCTCTCGAGGTCCTTGAGCTTGCTGAGGAGAAGCCACTGCCCCCTGGGAGTCCAGAAGTCCAGCGAAGAGCACCTTCCAACCTGCGTCTGCCAGATGTCTGGTCAAGGGTAGCCCGAGCTGGCTGGGGACGCCGGGACTGCTGGGGGTGCCTCACTCCCCGGGCAGGACATTCCCACGGCCCCGCCTTCTGCTCACGTACACGAGGCCACTGATGGAGCTGCAGCCAGTATCACTGGGACGTCTCCTTACAGGTCTTTGCTCCACACCTGAAGACTTTTTTTGGTGGGTGGGTTGGCACTGAGGGGACCAGAGAAAGCAGAATGGGGCGGGGTGATGGCTTGGGAGTAACATAGCCAAGGCTCTGTCACGGAGAAGAGAAAATTGCCACACTGCAGCCCAGTGGCCACATCTGACCTCCACCCGTGTGAAAGTAGCTTTATTGAGACCTTGCTTATTCTGCTCATTCGTGTACACATTCTGCAGGGCTGCTTTCCTGCCACAGCAGAGCTGGTAGTCAGGACAGACCGCAAGGCCCACGTCTGGCCCTTTACAGAAAAAGCATGCGATTCCTGCCAGATGGCCATGCCTGCGGTGCTTACTGCCTTTGTGCGCGTTAGAAGTTCCGTGTCTTCTCTCATCCAAGTCCCCTAATGTCGTTTCAAAGTGGATACTGTCCTCTCCACCTGGCAGAGGGGGAGGCGGAGGTTAAGCTTTCCTGGGCTCACACAGATGGTGAATGATGGGGCTGGGCTGCGGACCCCTGTCTGTCTGACTCTGTGGCCTTCTTTCTAGCACCCTACCTTGTCCCATAGCTAAGGTCCCACTGGCGTGTTGGTTTGAGTCACGGGTAGAAAAATCAAGTATCTTCAGGGGCCAAGTAGGTAAGAGCTAAAGAGCATGCCTTTAAGCAAGAGGGAGGGAGTGGTGCGTGTGTGTGGCTGAGCTGGAAAGGACAAGCCCAGCCTAAAGGCATTCAAACATGAATTGTTTTTATAAAGCTTCCAGGGCCAAACAAAACATGGCAGCCGGCCTTATTAGGCCCGTGGGTCCCCGGTTCGTGACCTTTGGATGGAGCCGCAGTCAGGTTGGGCAGAAGGAATCCTGATACGCTCAGAATGGAAACCGGAGAGCCTGTTTGTCTCACCCTCCCGCTCTGGTTCACTTCTTTGGGAACATCACGGACGGCTGTATAGAGAAATTACGGGACTTTGGGCCAGACAGGCCTGGTTTTCCATCCCGACTCTGCCACTAGTCATGCTGTAACTTCGAGTGGGTCGATTAACTTCTGTGAGCTTCAGATGTTTTATCTGGGATTTGTTTATCACACGTTTCTTGGTCCATGGCACGTGCATCAGTCTCAGCCTGCCTCTGGCCGTAGCGACCACATACTTCCACTTGCCCAGCGCAGCCATTTGCGTGTGGTCCTTGCTTCTCCTCCTTCTTACACCCCACGCGGGCACACGCGGGCTCTGTACTCGGTGTATATTCAGGAACTGCTCACTCCCCACCCCTGCCATGACACCTAGCTCAAGCCTCCATCACAACAGATCATGACACCCTCTGTGGTGTCTCCTCTCAGCGTAAAAGCCAAAGTTCTTATGATGACTTTCAAGCTGCCAGAGATCTCTCCTAGCTCCTTCCCCGAGACCCGTGCGACTTCACTGCTGTGCTCTGACCTGTTCATGCGCCTTCAGCTGCGGTGGCTTCCTGCCTCTCACACAGGCACTCTAGGTGAGCTCCTGCCTCCAGGCCTTTGCACCTGTTTCTTCTGCCTGGAGCACTCCTCCCCCAGGTGTCCACAGAGGACTCCCTTGTGTCTTTGCTGCATCTTCTCCCTGGCCAGAGTCTAGGCTACCTGCCCCCTCCCTACTATTCTTTCCTTCTTTCTCTTTCTGCTTAGCATTTATCACTGCTGGACAGTATATAACTTACTTACTTAAATTGTTTATTGTTCACTGCTGTACCTCCAGCATCTCATCAAGCCCTCAACCCACAGCACATATGCAATGCTTCCTATTCCTTTTCTTCTTTCCCCCTCTCTTTCTCATCAGAAATCATCTTTCCCCACTCCCACAACTTTATTGAGTCCCATATAATTAAGGCAGAATCCTTTAAATGTCAAAGATCTGTGGCCATTGATAGGAAGTTAGCTTCTGTCTCTAAGACGGTGATTGTGGTAGTAGGGTCCCCAGATCAGAGCATCCGCATCACAGCCTCACCTGGGATTCCTCAGCAATGCAAATTCCTGGTCCCCACCCGACGTGGGCTGAATCGGAAATACTGGGGAAGAGTCCAACCATGCTTAGACAAGCCTGTGAGGTAATTGTGATGTAAGAGCAGATCTGAGAACCGCTGCCTTGCTTGGACTGGTTTATAAAACAGAGGCCAAAACCTGAGTAGGCAGAGTGAGGTCATGAGAAACAGCAATGGAATGGGATCCGGGACACCTCTGCTCAGCGCTCGCCTCTGCCGGTTGGTGATCCTGGAGGCATCGCTCCTCTGACCTGGAACTTGGGTTCCTTAGCTCCAGGGTGCAGGACAAGATGGTCTCTTTGGATAACCAGTGAGTCTGTTTTGACCTTGCTTCCTTCTTTGGGCTCTAGGACCATCTCCCAGCACTTCCATGTCAGCCCTACCTCCCTTTCCTTGATGTTCCTAGATCCCAAAGACCTGTAACCGATATTTAGATGCCCCTTGTCTCCAAACATTTTGCTGAATCAAAAAAATTGGACCTAACATTTGTTTTACTTATTTATATATTACAGACATGTGATACTATGCTAACATTTTCAGTACTTTATAAATCACACACAGAATGGAGACCCTCAAGCTGAGATCTATGACAAAATGGAGCTAACGGTTTTCCCCTCATACTCCTTAAAGACCAACTTGCCCAGCACACTGGAGGATTCACTGCGCGGACACCACTTGTCCGGAGAACTCAAGGCTTTCTTCGCCCCAGCTCCCTCCTAAACAGTGGCCCCTTCCCAGCAAAATACTCGTACCCTTAGTTACTTACTAAAAACCACTGCTTAAATAAATTTACAGGGGACCATACCCTCCTTTTCTTGTGCACTTACAACATGTCAGCCACAGTGCCAAGTGCTTTTCACATTCATAAGGCTCATTTATCATCTGTAGAGAAACTTCGAAGTGGGGATAACTATCCCATTTTACAGATGAGGAAACTGAGACACAGCCCAGTTAAGGAACCAGCTCAACTTGACTCAGCAGGAGAGAAGTGGAGCCAAGACACAAGAAGAACCAGAAATTCCTGCTACAACAGACCCAAGGATTTTTGCCCTTAAAAAGCGTGGGATCTTATTGATCCCTAATTGTAGATTTCCAATGAGATTTTTGGTGAGGACTGGACAGCGCCATTCAGTATATAAACCTGAATTGTTCCTATTCTACAGAGAAATAAGGCTGATGTGGAAGATCACAGTGGGATTTTTTTAAATGCACTGTGGCCTGCCTCCCTGCGCAGCCTTGGCCGGCGGGGTTACCGGATGGCTTTTCAGTGGAGAGTGAGACACAACGCTTCATTCCGCACAGTGAATTACAACCACCACAGTAGCTGGGAAGGGAGAGAGCCGTCTGGGAACAGCCTCAGGTTGCTTACATCACACTGAGAACTGTCACTGATGTCCCCTGTGGAGGAACTATCGGAGCTGAGAGCAGGCTGGCTCTTTATCATAACTGATCTTCCCCACGATTTTCTCTGCAGTTAGCAGGCACCCCTGTTTGCACGTACTTTATCAGACACGCATGTGGTTGACATGCGATACGGAAAATCTCTCATTCGCGTTTGTTTATTTGATGCATCAACTGATAGAATGTGGTTGCCTTTGTAGCCTCTGAGGAGCTGAAAAAAAAAAAACTTGGAAATCTGACTTTATGAAGTTAAGTTTTCGGCCACTGAGAAAGATCTTCATGTTAGCTTTGTTTACAAGGAATTGCTGTTTCCACTTGCTAGAGCAGCTCTTAAACGTTAAAAAAAAAAGTTGTTTTTTCCAACCACTAAGTGGATCTAAACATTAAGTGTTTCTGAAGTTGGTTTTTCAGCTCCTGGGCTGCTATTAACTTCTGCTGGGATGAGACGGAAGGTCGCTCCTTCCACTCAGCCTCCCGTAATGCGAGAGCGTAATAGTTGGAGGAATTTTTTTAAATGGCTCATTGTGCAATATTTATATTTCATTCACATCAGCACAGGATGGTGTTGACACAGAATTCCGTTGTGTTGCTGGCTGCTGTCTCCCTGCCTCCATCCCACAAAGCCCGGCTCCCCTCTCCCCCGACGCAGGCGCTCTCAGCTCCAAGAAGGAGGCCAAACCGGAGAAACTGGGATGGAGCTGAGCTCACAAAGCCTCCCCTCCTCCTCGGAGAAGGGCAGATGGAGGGGAAGCGAAGGGACACTTCTGCAGGGCTGTTTGCAAGGAGGGAAGATGGAAAACGTTCTCACAGCCTCAGAATCAAGGCACTTGGAGAGTTAGATGGATATTTCCCTCTCTCCCCGAAGGAGGAAAGAATAAGGTGTGCCGTGGTTTTGTATAAAAATTTGTATTTCACACTTCCTTATGATTGCCATTACTAGATATTCTGCAAGAATTTCTCACATTGTGTTCTCCCCGGTCCAGAGGAAGCGTCGTGGAAAAAGGGGTGCTTGTGGGACGGAACTCCAGTCTCCCTTGGGCCAAATCCCTTCTGTTAGACGCCGTTATTTAAATGAATACTAAGGATTGAGCCCCAGTGAGCAAGGAAAATTTTATATCACTTTCTCCCTGTCCCCTCCCTGCACCACACGCACACACACACACACACACACACACGCATAAATACTCTTCTCTTTTGTCAGCTTTCAGCCATACACTTTCCCAAATTCACAGCCAGCTCCTGTTGGCAAAGGTACAGTGAGAAATATTCCCATATCATTATCATCGAAAAATGAATTTCCTCAACATTCCATTGCTGTTTTATCTTGATTTTTAAAATTCTGCTTAGCTCTGGGCATTTAAGAAAGAGAGAGAGGAAAGAGAATAAATGAATCAATGACTTGATGAATACTTCCTGTAGGGTTCCTGAAATCAAGGTTAGTATTCAAGTAGTAGAGACAGAATAAAATAAAAAAAATAAGCCGTGTGTGTCTACCGTATGAGACTAACCTTGATTTTCATGACTTCTTTTCCCCGCTGACCTTTAAAAAAAGAAAAACTGGTGACAAAGTAATGATAAAAACCCAAGTGCAGGGCTGATGACATCAGGATGTTGTGACTGTTGGAATGTCACCTTGCCTGTGAGATACCAGCCCCACTCCTTGGGATTTTCTGGCTCTGCTGAGTTGTCAAACACAGAGTCGAAGAAACGGAGGTCCGTGCATTTCTGAGTCACTGCTAACCCGCCATCCTCCCCAGCGCTCTCTCTGCAGCCAGCATATTCCTTGTTCAGCCTTTGTCCCATGAGGGGTATAAATTTAGAAGAGAAACCTGTAGGTAATTAACAGTCCAGCATGTCTGTCATTCCTTTGATAAAATGTGTTGGGTGTGGTTTCTCGACATGCAGTTGATAAAACGCACTGGTGGTGTTCCATTTCATTTGACTTTCCATTAGGTTTTTTCTTTTCCTTTTTTCCCCCCCTTTTTCCAATGAGAATGTCTTAATGGCCAGCTTCTGTTTTCAATCATGGGGGACATTTCTATGGATTTATTTATATATTTTTTTTTACATTTTCCAATAAGAAACATATTCTGATCCTTTAAAGGTTAGAAGCGAAGTATGGAAGGGTGGGTGATATTCAGAAAAAAAGCTTCCCTGCTGGCTTAAATTAGCAACACTGTGTGTGCGAGGGTGCGCGCGTGAGCACACGAGTGCTTCTTTGAGGTCTTCACTGATTCCCAACTCAGGGACAGAGATCCTGCCATATTCCTTATTTCTTCAGTGACTGCACAGCTTTAATAACCTATGCCTGGAGAAAGAGCACCTCACCTCGTTTGTCTCTTGGCTCTAAATTCATACTACTTAAAAATGCAGAAAACTTTAGGGGGGCTTTGAACATGGAATTGCAACTTGCATAGCAGAATGAGTTTGTGTGATCAGTTCTATACAGGACTGAGCTGGCAAGCATGCACATGGAAAGAGCACTGGAATGATTTCCAGCTCCAGCTTTGAAAAGGCTGAGTCATCTGGATAAATCACCCAGCTTTTTAACCCACAGAAGCCTCAGCAAGTAAATACGGGCAATAGCCATGGAGGATCCACCGTGAAGACGCCCCAGAGAGAAGGCTGTCCTTCAGCCCTGGTTTGCTCTCCAAAGGAGCCCCCCCACCCGCCAGCCTTCATTGTTCTGGGCAGGCGAGGGCAGGAGGCACAGAGCTCCAGGTCTACGTGGTCACCTAGATGTACCTGTCTTTGAACTTGAGATGCTATCCCAGCTCTGAATTCTCTTCCCCTTCCTTCCGCGTATCCAATAAGGATGCAGAACTTTAACCTGCGTCTCATACATTCAGATTCTTTCGATTTCTGAACTTAAGACTGGTTTCTTCCTCACACTCTCAGCCAAGTTTAGGCTTTTGACTGTCGTCCTTGAGCTCTCTCCATAAATTCTGGTTCTCCGCTGTGTGTGTGTCTTCAGCCTCGCGTACCTTGTAGGATCCGTTGCCTGAATAGTGGGGTTTGGAGCCCCATTCGTGATACTTGTACGGTGGGCGGTGGTAGCCCTTGTGCGTACTGCTGTGATACACTTATTTGTCTGCCGTTCCCAGACCCTCCACACTTTGTGAGAGTCCCAGTCCTATACTCGGAGATGTTTGCAGAGAGTGGAACTGGCTTATACTGAAAGGCAGGTCTCATTTTCATGAATCCTGAAACTGGAACCAGAACTCTGATCTGTTTTCTCTTGAACTGGGGACTCCATACTTTGAACAAGGACTCCCATTTCAGTGTGGCATCACTGTCCACGGCTGCTGCCGCTGTGGTCCAGGTGGCAGAAGACCCCCGCTTGCAGCTGCTGACGCTGGAGCACATGGTCTTGGGGTGGCGGACCCCTTTAGCTGCCTACTCAACCGCTTTCATTACCACCTCCGCCTCTGGTTTGCAATCTGGTTTGCAAACAGGACACTGCATTTTACTGGGAGTGGCAGGAAGCCAAGTCCCAGGGGATGAGTCATCCTGTTGTAAGCCAATCACAGTAATCTGAATCCTTTTTGCTCCCTGTTTGTTTTCTTAGCCTCCCTTGTAGCCTTACAGCCGTGGGATGTTGTTATCATATAAGGGAAAATCTGCCTGGAGTATTTGAAAAGTGCCTTGCTGGCACTAAGAGAAACAGATTTGCAAGGGGACCTTGCTTGTAGGAAGGGATGTGAGAGAGGGCTCAAGTGCCAAGATGTGGAAGTGAATGCCAGAGCCCAGCTGCCCGGTCTGAATGCCACGTCTCCTGCTCCTGCCAAGTTAATGCAACTCTTCATGCCTCGGTTTTCCCATCTATGAAATGGGAGTGATAGTAATAGCATCTATCTTACAGGATTGTTACGAGAATTAAATTCATAGTTATTAAGTACTTAGAACAGTGCTTGGCACACAGTAAAGGCAATGAAAGCATTTGTTAAACAGAAGAACACAGACATTTTTCAAGGTGACTTCAATTAAGAAACACTAAACGTATAGCATTTTTCTTCCATAAAACTGCCAATTCTAAAACTGAGCAGTGAGGCCCAACATTGGCTAGGTTTGTGAGGAAATGGCAACTATTCACCTTACAGTGCTTTGGAGAGAATAAATTATATACCTTCCGACCCAGAAATTTCTTTTCCAGAAATACAAAGAGGATTCGAGGCTGGACTAGGAGACTAGCAGCAGTGATGACGGATACCCATATTGTTTGACATGAAAAATGTTCAGGGCTAATGGGGAAATCAGGGAACAGAATATCTTCTGCACAATCATGACATTTATAAAAAAAATTTATATTCAGTGTACAAAAGTACATCAGAAATATCAGGGGAAATAAATACCAAGTACTGGAGCACTAGATGATTTAAAATATTTTCCTTTTTTTTTCTTTTTACTCACATTTTCTAACTTTTCAACAATGGTTTTGGGCAGCTTGTGTTAAAAATAAATTCATATATTATGACTCTTTGTGTAAAACAAATACAGGGACCTATAGCAATAAATAACAAAATCTAGATATTTATGCATATAAAACTATCAGAAAAGGTAGGCACCAAGATGTTAACAGTTGTCATCTCTATGTTAATGGCATGACAGTTTTCTTTGTTTTGTTTTTGTTTTGAGTATTTATACTTCCAGATTTTATTACAATCATTATATAACATTTTGGGTTTTACAGAATTTAAAAAAAAAAAAAAAGAGCTAAGCAGCATGTCCTTTGGTACTAACGGCCCTACTGATTTTGTTCCTCTGTATATGGCCAAGTTGGAAAATTCTACATGTGCCAGATATTTGAGCTAATAAAGATTCCAAGAGAGTCTTCCTCCCACTCCCCCCAACCCCACATGTTAGTCTGGAGATATTTATATTTTCTGCCAAACGTCTTTCCCAAATCATCTGTACTGCTGATACTTTGTTAGATTAATAGATCCCGAGTGACGTGAATATGTTGATTTTTATGGCAGACCTCCAGAAAAGGCTTTTTACAGATAAAAAAATGGATATGATGAATTATGTTTCTTGAGATCCTGATGTTTCTATTTAAAGATTCCTGTAGGTACTCAGCCCTTTATGAAAGGCGCCTTCAGGTTACTCTCTAAACTCCTTGCACTGTGTTGTTTCTTTCCTGCCTTGAGAACAGAGTCAGGGTTAATCTAGGGGTAGGGACTTTTGCCTCTGTCTTGTGGTTTGTGAATTCCTTGGCCCACCTGTGAATGTAAAGCATTCTCTTCTAATTCAGGCTCATCTGTCCGTCCAGGAAAATGCTTTTCCTTTTCAGAGGCCCTGGATTGATTGGTTGGAAATATAATTTAGTTCCTGTGTTTGTTCTGGATCAGAGATCAGAAAGCAGATTCAGACTGCACTGGCTGGCGGGCTTTATTTCAGTGGTGAGGTTCAGAAGTGCAGCAAGAGACGGGAAAATCAGAGCTGTTTATACAGTCTCTTTTCTTTCTTTCCTTGAGTGTTTTAAAGAGGGAGACTGGTCCTCCAAACTTCCAGAGTTGGCAGCCATGCTCTAGTGTTCTGTCAGCTCTCATTTCTTTCCCAATTCTTCTGTCAGTTAGGAGAGAAAAGACAGCTGGCGGGAGCAAGCATAAGTGGAGAGGCTCTTCCCCTGCGAATCTGCCATGTATCGGACACAGCGCTACATCACTTACCTTTATTATTATCTCACTCCATCCTCTTAATTTTCAGGGAAAAAAAAATGACGTCGCGAGAGAGAATCAAATGTATTCACAGACTTAGAGACACGTAGCAGAAGTAGGTGCAAATGCCAAGACAGCCTTCTTGAAACTAGGGCTGTTTGCACAGTGACAAGTGTAGGAATGAGCCTGTGGCTCCCGGGGTCTGGCTGAATCCTTCAATGTCCCCAACTCTTCAGCATCCTGTCTGTAGATCAAGGGTGACCAGATGATACCGACGAGGGGAGTGACCGTGATGACGCTTCTCACCACAGTGTTTCATGTGCGTGAAACCCTGTGATTGCTACTGTGTTGCCCCCTTTCTCCTTCCTACCAGTCACAGTGGCCCTAGGGAGGGACAGCGTGTTCACTCCAGCTGCATATTTCCATGCAAACTGACACGAAGAAATGCATGTCTCATTTTAGCCCTATCGATGTTACGATCCATGCAAAGCACAGATACATTGTAAGTTTACACCTTCATCCACAAGCTCCTTCACACCTCTGGTGACTACAAAACACATTCTCATGACAAAGGTTTTAAGAATACTGGCCAGACTTGGAAAGTAATTGCTTTAAAAAGCTGCCTGCCGAGTGGCCCTGGGATCTGTTTATTCACAGAGACTGCAGCCTACTGACTGTTCATGTCCTAACCGAGGCCATTTAGTCTGGATCAAGACGGAAGGCACAGTTTGGGTCACAGCGCAAAGTCCCAGGCAGCAAATGAAATCATTCTTTTTCTCAAATGGCTTAGTCTCACTCACTCTTCCTCTTCTGCGTTTTTCAGTGATACGTGGAGCCTGAATCCCAGTGGAACAACTTGATCAGGCACCTCGCAATGCCCTTATTACAATTTTTCAGTTGTTATACGTCCATCTTAGAGACTATGATTTGCTCTTTGGGTAAAGCTCTGAGACCCTTCTGGGTCTTCGAAAGTCTTTTTTAGAGAATTAATTTGGGATGGGGAGAAGGGTAGGGGCAGGGTGTGGCTCAGAGAGGGAAGGGGAGTCAACTGACCATGGGCTCAGATGGGCGCACTCTCTTGCACTCATCTCATCAGTCACTTTCAAAGCCACCTTTCCAGCACAGGGATGCCCAGAGTGGGTGGCAGATGTGTAAGGAAAGGGTGGAGTGAAGTAAACGCTCGTTTATTGTGCAGTTATGATGTGCTGGATACTGCATTAGATGCTTCTGTTTGCTTTACATAATTTACTTTTTCACCATCACTTGTTCAGTTGGGTATTTTATCTATTTTTACCAGAAATAGGTTCAGAGACAAAATAATTTGCCTAAATTCCAACTGTATCAAAGGCAGAGCCCAGATTAGATTCTTTGTCTCTCAGTCCAAAGCTCAGGTTAAAACAAATGAAAACAAAATAACTCGTACAACATATAGTTGCTGTAAGGGCTGCAGGCACACTAACCCCAAAGATATTCACAAAACATGACTTAAAAAACATCATGGAAAACAAGTGACTTTATAAAACCGTCACTGATTGAAAGTAACTGGGGAAATGGACAACTTGTCATATGATAGGTGGGCTCTTTAATCTTTCTTTTTGTAAGTTCTTTGAACCATGTAGGGTAACTTGAAATTACATTTGAGTGCTGCCAAGTTTTATGGGCTGTCTTTGATCACTTCATAAGAGATATTTGAAAACTAATCATTTATATGCAAATTGTAGGTGCCAGGTTCTTGAGAATTGCTGTATTTTCTTAGGTAGATTAAACCGCAGGAAATCATTTTAATGGTATTCACTTTCTTCAAAAATTCTTTCTTCTTAGATAACAGAAAAGTTAATGTAAGCCCATCCTGTCACAGTCAAATTATCAAAAATTCCAAATAAGTAGGGTCTGAATTAATTAGATTTCATTGCAAGGCAGAATGGGTGTATTTACACAAAGTGGAGGCAGAATGTAGGAGCAATCAGAATCAGATGCAATTAAGGTGGGAAATACCCTAAGTTTAAAAATCCTTTGATTTTTCATGGAGAAAATGGAAATTCTATCTTGTGACATCTGATACTTTGTCCTAATCTAAACAGGCTGTTATTCTCTATAAAGAGTAAAGATGTATTAAGGTGATTTGAGTTTCTGCATTAAATTTCAGCTTCAGTGTACGCTTTGGAATCAGATGGACTGAGGAGCCAGTGCAGGATTTGCAATTTATGTACCTGCTTGTGTCCGTTGCTTAATAAGCTCTGAAAGACTCCATTTAATCCTCTTTAAATTAGGGGGAGTATTGGAGAAATAGAGCTAATATATGTACAGTTGCTTCACTTTCTGGAATAAAGTAGTAAACAAAAAGGTGATTATTAGTATTATACTATTATTTTAGTGTTAGCCAAGTAGTTTTTTTTTTTTAATCATTTCATTGTGGTAAGAATGGAACTTGTGATCTACCCAGTTGCCAAAATTTTGAGTGTAGAATACAGCATCATGAACTCTAGGTGCAGCGTTGTACTGAAGCTGTCTAGAATTTGCTCATCTTGCACAACTGAAACATTATGTCTGCTGGTGAGCAATCCCCACTCCACCACCTCCCTCCCGCCAGTGATATCCAAGTAATTTAAAAATGTGGTGTAATGAAGAATTAGCTCATTAGAACAATTTAAAATAACTATGTGTTCTCATTCATTGGGTATTTTGGTGGATGATAACAAAATGCTGTTAGTTTCTTCTTAAAATAACCCAGGTAGGGGAAGATGGGGAGAGGCGGTTCTGGTGGGCCCACAAAGGGGCAGACACATGCTGAGGTTGTAAGGGAATGCTAACTCATCACTCTTACTCTCGATGAAGCGACTGTGAGACTTGACAAAGAGAAATCCTTGAAAGAGCTTCATGGCTCAGTTAAATCTGCTCAGATACTAGAAAGAAAGGCCTTGCTAACCTAAAAAAGACACAAATGCGGAACATTTTGGTTGCAGTAACGAAAACTGGACAAATCCCTGGCCCATTCAGTAACTAGAATTTACGTTCCTCTTGCGGAAGTTGAACATTTTCCACGGGTTCTTGTTTGGTGCTCGAATGGGACAGTAAGCAAGTCGAGCTTCCTGGCATGTGAAATCCTCAGCAGCCTAGGGTGCAATTTCCACTTCCCCACAAGCACTTTAGACATTTCTTCCAATGATCGGTTAACGTCGTAATACTACGTTAATAGAATATCCTTTTCTTTCATCTTCCCCAGCCTCGCTTGGAAAGAAGTAATTTTGTACCAAAACAAAACAGAAAAACCACTAGCCACCCAACGTAATTTTCCAGGTTCAGTCGAAATATCAAAGTACAGTAATAAATAGACACAACTTATTTCTCACCGGTGCCTTCAGAAATATTGTGAAACATTTTCTTGTTTGTACCCTATTGTTGCCTTCAAAGGAAGTCGGGGGGAATAGCAAGGGAAGGAAGTGCACAGCACATATGAAGGGATATCACTGGGGAGAGTTCGGGCTACCTGGAGTTTTTAATATTTACTCCCGGCTGAATTTCACGGCTCTGGCTGCTCTCTCTATCACGAAGTATTCCATTTCTGAAAGTACAACACACAGGAGGAAATATCTGAGCTATAAAATGTCAAATGGCTTTCCAAACTAGTTCCAGTTTCCAACCACATCAAGAAGATTGCCTGAAAATACAATCAGCTTTTGCACTAACCAAGTACATATACAATTATTTACTTTTGAAAAATTTTCCTGGGGAACATATCATCAAAGGAATGTTCAGGGTTATTCCGAGGCTATTTGCCTCCAATCCTTTAAAAACTAGTTTTGTAGCTACAGTATATTTGTCTTTTTCCCCCCTTTAAAAATTTTGTAAAGCAAATAAGCCACAATTCAATTTGTTTAGGAAAAAAAGTACCAAGCGTTGGATATCTTTTATCCATTTTCTGGGAATAAGAAGCTGGTGACTTCCCAAAGAGCAACTTAAGGAGAAATAATCAAAACCTTACTTTCCCCCCTCCTAATACTAGATGAGAGGAGGGTAAAACCTGGATGAGATACATTTCACTGAGATGTATCAATTACAGATCTTTTGAAGGACTCGCTTGTCCATATAGCCACTTCCATTTCCTAAGACTTGGAAGATAAAGTCAGAGTTCTGCTTGCCTCTTTCAGGACGTGGACTTAATAAAGAGAAATTAGCACGTTATCTTTTGGATATTAGACAATTCAAAGTATTTTAAAGACATTATGGCTAACAGATTGCCAGTTAATATTTTTGATGAGCTGAGTATAAATTTCATTTACATGAAATATTTCTAATTCTAAGAATAGTTATCAATGAATGGGCTAGTATTTGCGTTTGGATTAATCACATTTCTGGTCTTTCATGTTATCTCCTCTATTGGATTGTCAGTGTACTTTCTTTGGTTTAAAATTTTGTGGTTCCTTTTTCTTTCCTTTTTTCCCTTTTTTCTCCTTCCTTCCTTCCATGTTTGCTGTCAGAACTACAAAGTGCGTAATTAATTAATCCTGATCTCTTATGAATTATTACCACCTCCCTCTGTATTGCCACTTACCTCAGTTCTCTGACTTAAACTACTGTTGTCATTAACTTACTTCTGATTTACTTAATGATCTTACTTACTTTACTGTGGTATAAATCCCACAGCACATTATGGCTATTTTTTCTTTATAATAATCAATTTTCTTTTTAAGAAATTCAGAGAACATAAAAAATATGTTCTGTATTTTTCCACACATTACTATTTCCAGTGCCTGATTTTCCACAGTTATCACCTCCCTTGAGCCTAAGGAAACTCCTTTAGTGTTTTTGTAGTTCAGGTTGACTGGTGAGAAGTTTGCTCAGATTTTGTTTATGCTAGGATGACGGAGGTTTTTGGTTTTTTCCTCTTTTATTCCTTAGCACTTTAACATTGCTGCTGCTTTATCTTCTGCCCAGCCTTGTTTCTGATGAAAAATAATGTCATTCGTTTATCAATATTATCCTGTATATTTTGCACAGATTTTCTCTCCATCTGTGCTTTGTCTCTTATTTTCTTAACATCTTTCAAAAAGCCGACTTTAAAAAATTTTAATGAAGTCCATTTACCAATTTGTTCTTTTACACGTCGTGCTTTTGGTGTTGTATCTGAGAAATCTTTGCATAACTTAAGGTCTCAAAGACTTTTTTTCTCCCGTTTTCTTCCAGTACTTGTATCATTTTACGTTTTACATTGAGGTTTAATGATTCATCGTGTATTAACTTCCTCAGTGTTTTAAAACAAAGATGTATGTAGGATTGCTGAGTCAAGCTAATGCTTTCCCCACCGTCCTGAGCTGTATGGTGTGAAAGCCCCTGCAATTAACATTACTCTCTACCTGGAGCCTGTGAGGTTCTTGGAAAAATTTCTCCCCAATAAGTTGCAGTTATAGCCAATATGTGTGTCTGATTGGACAGATACATTCTCTCACATTCTCTCACTTAGGTCAAGGGTTCCAGAGGTCTAAGTGAGCTGATTTCCATTATTTCATTCCAGGAATAATCTGACTCAGTTACCTGGCAAAGTTAAAATTTGAATGCCCAACCAAACCGAATGGAGGAGGTGGCTTGGTTTTCTGTAAGAACCAAGGGATTTTGCATCTTCTCTTTGCTCTCAGAAGCAGTAAGAGAATACTTAAACTAGCATATTTTCAGATAATGAAAAGTTTAACATGCGCCTGGAAACCTCAGAAAAATAGGTGTGCCCTTATAATTTCATAATTTACGTTCCCCTGTGTGGGACACAGCTAGTTCCCGAAGGTGTGCTGGAGCATCTTGAAGGTCAAAATAACCTAATCAAAGGGACACAGCTGAGTTTTATATAAGCTCATTTTACCAAATGTGAAATCTGCTCTCTCTTATGTAAAAATATGGAAATGCTAAAACAGACCTCTCTGATGGTGACTTAGAGGCTGGAAAAAGCACAGGGGAGGGGGGGATGAGATTAGACAGTTGACGTTACTCAAAGACCGCATGCCTTCCAAAACTTGCCAGGACTCGAGACCATATGCAAGTCAGATGATGGAAGGAAAGTCAAGGAGGGGCGTGATGTGTTACTAAAATAACTGCTCAGTAAGAAACACATTATTTCACTACATAGTTTCACTCACACATTTATTCATTCATATTCATTCAATATTCATTCAGTACTAAGGTTCGTGTTAGGCCTTGAAAAAGAGAACCATCTCTCTTCTCAGGGAGCTTACAGACTAGTCTGAACATTAAAACTACATCCAAAAAATAGGAAAAGAAAAAATGAAAAAAGCAAGAAAAAAGCAAGTGGAATTCAAAAGGTAGAAAAAAATACAATATGTGGCCTCTCAAAGGAATCAAAGATTTTTTTGAGTAAAGGAGTTCAAGTATATCTTAATGGAGGAGTGGATATTTGAGAGGAAACTTGAATGAGCAAATAAATGAATAATCTATCCAGAGGTGGGAGGATAAAGTGGTCTAAGCCACGAGGAGAGAGTGAATGAAAATATACAGGTAAGAGAGCCCGAAGAGTGTATGGGGAACATTGAATTATTCAAATTCTGTTTTATCTAAGATTCATTTTAAAAATGACAAGATGAGAAAAATCTGAAAATGTCCATCTGTTCTATTTATATGTTCTGTGCTTCCTAATGGAATGTAAATGGGTTAAATTGTTTTCAAGTATTTTCTAAATAATCAGATTTTTTAAAATAGGTGAGTGGCTTCATAAATATGGCTTGGCTACAATGTAAAAATCAGTTTCATCAAAGGTCAGCTAATTAGCATTAGCTAACAATCTGCAATGGACCTAGAATATTTAATTGGCAGGTCAGTTGGAATTAACCCTTAGATGGTTAATTCTATGTGTCAGCTGGGCCACAGAGTGCCCAGATACTTTGTCAAATGTTATTCTGGGTGTTTCTGTGATGATGGGTTTTTTTTGGGTGAGATTAACACTTCAGTTTGTGGACCCAGTAAAGCAGATTGCCCTCCTTATGTGGGTGGGCCTCATCCAAACAGTTGAAAACCTGGGTAGAACAGTAGGCTGACCTTCCTCCAAGTCAGATAGAATTCTCTGCCTGGAGGCTTTCAGACTATGGCTCTTCCTGCCTGATGACCTTAGAGCTAGGACATCAGCTCTGCAGATTGTGGACTCACCAGCCTACTTAATTGTGTGAGCCAATTCCTTGTCATTTCTTGTAATTAATCTTTATATCTAGTACATATATTTGAATACACACATGTTGGAATGTACATTGTTAATTGCTTAGAGTACATAGAGCATGTGTGCAGGATGTGTATTGATGTATATACTGCATATAGAGTTTTATACACACACACACATACACACATACACACACACACACACACACACACACATCCATATCCACATACATTATACATATGCCCTAGCCAAAGGGTATTCTGTTTTTCTGGAGAATCCTAACTAATACAAACTCTATAGAATTCCTGGTTAACCCATATAAGCAAAGTTAGAATGAGTCCCTTGGTATGAAAAGTAGTGTTTAAGAATCCCTGCCATTCTTGCAATCCAGGTAAGAGCTCGACACCCTACTCCCGCCAACAATGACCATTTCTTAGAATCCGACCCTACGACCTGGCAAGAGGAACTGATGGCTTTTGCAGGGCTGAGGAAAGAGCCTGTTCCCCTTGTTCGCCCTGACCCTTTCCATCCTGAGGCCATATGTTTGGCTGTTAAAACGTTCCCTGCCCTCACACTGGCAAACGTTTTGTTTCCCTAAATCGGATCTAGAGTCATAAATACCTGTAAGTAGCCCAGCTCTTAAAAAGAGCTAAGTAGCACCCCGCAAACAGTACATACCTCCTGTTGAACCAGACAGAGAAGTCTGCAGTGCACCACGCCAGCATTCGGAGAGCCACGGCAGACCCTGGAACTCCGCCACTTATGCCAGAGGAGCTGGCGAGTGAAGGAGCATAAAATGTAGTCTAGACCTGGTCAAGCCTTTAGCTCCTCCAGGAAACTGAGCTTGAAGTGAGGAATTTGGGCTTTTATTTTCCCTAGTGGGAAAATACTTAAAGATCATTCACATGATACTGGATGATTATGTGTAAAAAAGTAATGTTTTTATTTTCCTTCTTTGAACTACTAGCATTGCTTTCCTCTTTGGAGCCCCCAGTTCACCTTATTTTTCTAAGCCCATTCATTCGATAAGCATTGAGCATCCCTTGTGTGCCTCTACTTATAAGGTCCTCTTTCATAATCTCCAAGTTCATGTTGATCTGTGTCATCTTTGCCGTTTCCTCTGCTGCTCATCCAGACTACATCCTTCTGGCCACTTGACTATTATCTTACTCATCTCCTTTTCTTTTCTCTGGCTTGATGACTTGTCCCTTTTTCCCTGTCTGGTCCAAAGGAGCTTGACCTAATGTGGCAACTATTTCCTTTGCATAATGATGGGTTGGGAAGGAAGAGGTGGGTTAACTTTCCTAATAGTCAGCAACTGGAAGAAGTTACCTCCACCAATGTCAGTTGGCTCTTCCCCTCAATCTTGATTATTTTTTTAAAGTATACGGCAACTGGGAAAGGTCTGTACCTTCACTAACTCTTTTTTTTCAAGTAAATAAGAGGGTTTCTTAATGAATTCCTCAGATTTTTCTCCACTTGTCTTGCACATTTGATGGGGAACACCTGCTTTTCATCGTCATCTATTGGAGAAAAATCTGCTTCTCTTGCCCTTGGATTTGTGGCTAATCAGAAGGTAGGAAGTGGAGATAATGTAATTTATTTAAGCGCTCGTCTGGCAAGCATGGCTCAAGACATAATGAATGATATGTTTTTCATGAATAAAATACATTTTCATACACTCATTGGATCCTAGAAGCTGAACAGCTCAGATGCTGTTAGACACAGAAAAGCATTTCTAAATTAATCAGTGGTCCACATTTTTGCCAAAGTCTAGCAGTGGAGTCATTTTAGGACAGGGGTTGGCAAGCTTTCGCTGTAAAGGGCCAGATAGTTAATGTTTTCTGCTTTGGTTGGCCATACAGTCTCTGTTGCAGATACTCGACTCTGCGGTCATGAAAGCAGACTCAGATGATGTACAGGGGTGGCTGTGTCCTAATAAAACTTTATTTACAAAAGCAGGCAGCTGGCCTGTATTGGCCCAAGGCTTCCCGTTTTAGGATGATACGTTTAAAGCAATAAAATAAAAGCCATAGATACCCTTTAGAAACATATTTCTTAAAGGAAACAAAATAGAAACAACGCGTATTAGAGAAACTAGAATGAATGCTATCAAGGCAGATTCAGAGCCCCATCTCAGACCTACAGTTTCTGAACCTGCCTTGATAGCATTAGGACCCGGAAATGTGCATATTAATCCGCATCCCGGGAGACTGTTTTGCACAAGCCTGAGAACTGCTACCACCATAGAGCCATAGAAGTGTGTGTCAGCTCACCCCGGAAGTAGCCGACCTAGGAAGATGCAAACCAAGATGCAGTCTGAGTGGCACTTTCATCCTGTCTGTGTTGTGTTTTCTTTTAATTTCAGGTCCGATGAATTAACTGGTTAGGAGAGTGGGGGTCTTGAATCACATAAACAAGGCTTCAGATGCAGGAAATGCCACTTACTCATTGGGAGACTTTTGACATGCTGTTTAATTTCAGTTTCTTTGTTGGTGAAGTTGAGGTCATACCTCTGATAGAGGGTCGCTCTGAGGAATAAATGAAATAATGGTTGTAAAGGGCTTGGCATCCTTCCTGGATATTAACAGTCACTTTGAATAGATGTTTTGATGCAGCTGTTACCCACTTTTGATTCTGTGGCTTTATGGAAGCTTGTTCTGTTCAGGTTCCCAGCAATAGTCCACACGCAGGGAGAGGGGATAGCTCAAGTGGTACAGCACGTGCTTAGCATGCATGAGGTCCTGGGTTCAATTCCCAGTACCTCCTCTAAAAATAAAGAAATAAATAAACCTAATTACCTCCCCTCCCCCTGAAAAAAATTCCACATACATGATGGTGAGGGAAGACTCAAAGTTCCAGCCTCTGGCCCACAAAGCACCTCAGTACAATCAGAGCTAGCAACCTTCTCCTTTGTGCTTTAATAACAGATCAGTTTGATTTCCACCCAGGTGAATGCAGGGCAGATTAACCTGGAATCCCCACCCACTCAGAGAAAGAAAACAAAGATAGATGAGGTGTGTCCCGGCCTCTGAGGAATGGTCTGTTCATCCATTTTAGAACTGAAATCCTTTACTCCTAAGAGAATATGAATAGAGTGGACCTTACGGTCATGATGATATTGACTCTGTGTCATACGTCAGATGCATTTCATATCTTGCCTTAATCCTTACAACGCCGTTAAGTGGTTAGAACTGTTTGTGCTGCGTCATTGGTGAGGAAAATGAAGTTCAAAGAAGGTTTTATCAGTCTGTGCAGTTGGTAATATCAGACCGAAGGTTTGCCCGCAGAACTACCTGTCTCAAACCCTCTCCTACACCACCATTTTCAGCACTTGCTGTCCATTATAACCAACCTCTGCAGTCTGAGAACAGTAACGACTGCTCCCACCACCTCCCAGGACTCTGACTTGGTTGGCCTGGGGTGGAACTCAAGGATTTGCGGTTTTAAAAAGCGCCCCTCCCTCCTCTGCCTGTGAGATTTCTGTTGTGCGTCAGGGTTGAGGACTCTAGTTCTTCGTACTGATCTGTTACTTAAACCTGCATGTTTTCTTCTTGTAAGTGACCCCCTTTCCTTGTACGTGTCAATATTATTAACTGTAATATCTACAAACATCTCAAATGCTAAGTTGAGAGCAAGCCAACTACTAGGATATTTAAAAACCTTGTCTTGACGTCAAGCGTGGAAGATCAAATACACTAACTTTGTGGTTGCTAGTAAGCGTTCCCAGTGTTTGTCTAGCTCCAAAAAAAATCATTGTATTTGTTTTTTTGGCATTGAAAACCAGTCAGTTCCACAAACCACGCTTGCTTTTGATCACAGGCAATTCCAGGTCACCGACTGAGTGGGACTGGTCCAGCCAGTTGTGCCTAACCTGATGGTGTCATTCTCTCTGAAAAGAGGTGAACAGAATTAAGCTGTGTTAGGTGAGTTAATGTGATTGAACTAATTAGGGACCTGGCCCGGGGAAGCTTTCATGTTTCTATGCTGCCTTGGCTTGCAGACTCTCAGAGAGTACGGGGTGTATAAGAGCAACGCAAGGAGCTGAGGGAAGGGGACTAGAAGGGGGTCCTTCTGTGAGATACTGATGGCAGGCGCTAAGGCCACCTGCTGGTGAAGTTTCTGGAGAAAGGGCTGTGGCAGAAGTGCTATGAGTCTTGGCGCGAGACCTGGGTTTGATTTTCCTTTGGTGTGACCTGGGGCATGCTAGTCTATCTAAGCCTTCTTTTTTCAAATCTTTAACCTGGAGAAAATAATACCTGTCTTTCAAGGTTGTGAATCTTAGTTTTGAAGACCATGAAGAAGCACATGATGGAAATTCAATAAGGAAGAGTTACTTATGAGTATGTGTATCTGGCTTTTTAAATTATGTAAGCTGTGTATGTGACACATAATTATTTACCGCCTTAGCAGTTGTGTTAAGATGAACCTATCTTTATTCATTGGATTGCCTTGACATCACCAATTCTGTTTTTGTCAAATAGGGAATAAAAGTTTTGAGTAGTTAAAGAGGTGAACTGGTGACATTTAGAGCAAATACCTTAGTCTGTCACATCTTGGATAGATTTAGTTCAGAATTTGGGTTCATGGTATTCTATTTTAAAATGAGGTTACTGTATTTTTCACAATTTTGACATTTTTAGTTTCTTGTGCAATCATTTCCAAGTTTTTGGGAAAGTATATCTTTGTCATATTTTGATAGGCTTTTTAACCTATAATTTATTTATCATTAAGTATAACAGAAAATGTAGTTAATAGTAGTTTTATATGTTATTGAAGACTACCAAGAAATTTAATGGTGGTGCATATTCATTTTCTTAAAATAATATATAATGGAAAATAATCTGAAAAGAAAAATATATATGTATATGTATATGTATAACTGAATCACTTTGCTATACACCTGAACCTAACATTGTAAATCAACTACACTTCAGTGAAAAATTTGAAAAAAAAAATTAAACACTTATGCCCAAAGGCAAAAAAAAAGAAATTTAATGGTGGTTCGTAAACCCCATTTGATGATTGAGATTATTTTATGCAAGCATTTGTGTGTGTGGAATAACATACTATAGTTCCTCATTCAAGAAGAAATTAGAACAAGCAAGGTGACTTGGGATCCCCTAGAGGGTTTGAATTCGAGTCTATTTAAAGCAGTTATACGAATTTATTCCCAGTAGATCTGAAGGGACCATGAAGCTTCATGGGTTATAGTTACTTTTGGATGAGGTGACCAGCGCTCTAGCCAAGAGTTTCTCAACCTGGACACAACTGACATTTGGGCTACGTAACTCTTTGTTAGGTAGGGGGACCATCCTGTGCATTTTAGGATAGTTGTCAGCACCCCTGGTCTCCCTACACTAGATGCCAGTAGCACCTGTTCCCAGTTGTGACAACCCAGAATATCTCCGAACATTGCTAACTGTCTCCTGGGAGGAAAATTGCCCCCATTGAAAAACACTATTTAAAAAAAAAAAAAAAAAGAAGTGCCTCTTCATCCCTGGAGAAGATGCTCTTATCTGTTTTCATGACTGCTTGAGCCTGGGGAGAGGTATTCCTTTTCCTGAAAAAGTTCATAACCAGAGGTGAGGGTTCAAGGAAGGCTGAGTAGTTTAACACGCCTCTTAGAGGCTCTATGACAAGGAGGGTGGGATTTAAGGTTAAAATCAGAAATGAGAGAGGAAGAAAGTTTTAGAAAGATAAATGTTCCTGGAGTGGGGCCAACATGTATCAACAAGAAGCAACTGTTCCGGGAGTGGATCCTTGTCTGAGCTCTAAGTGGGCTTCAGACTTCATCTGCCTCTCTGCATTTCTACTATGATTGAGCGGAGGAACTAACATTGGGCATTTAGCTGAATTCACTAGGCTGCACCTGCCATGAAGACACGGGCTATGTCCGTCTTGCTCTTCATTTCGTGTGAATGGCTAGAAGAGTGCTTATCATGGAGCAGAGAGTTCAATAAATATTTATTTCAGGAATGAATAGACATACAAATAAATTACAGGGGACGTAAGTAGGTCAAGGGATCTGAGAAAAGCTCTTATTCTGCTACCAATTTGTTAAGCAAGTCCCTTCACCTTCCTGAATAGTCTGATCTGAGAAGTGGTTCGTTGTGTTAGGTGATCTTGGAGGTGTCTTCCAGCTGTGAAATTTCATGGCTTTTGGCAAGGTCACAGAGAGTGTTATATAATT
This sequence comes from Vicugna pacos, assembly GCF_048564905.1. Lineage (NCBI taxonomy): Eukaryota > Metazoa > Chordata > Mammalia > Artiodactyla > Camelidae > Vicugna > Vicugna pacos. Next base: position 53,960,868 of record NC_133002.1, read on the forward strand.
GTTCCTATTACAGTTCTTTGGTGACTTGAGCTACGAGTGCTTATGAGTAGGGCAAGCTGTCCTCACCAGTCAGTGTCTCTTCCACCAAAGGGGATCAGAAAACTCTGCGGCAGAGCTACCCAGAAGGACATGTGCCACAGGGTGGAGGTGGAATGAGGAGCAGACAAAGGCAGGCTGCGGGGCCCCGTGATCTTCTCATTACTGATGTTGGGGGTTTCTTTCTTAAAGCAGGATGAAATAGTGAAATAGTGAACATCTAGTGCAAAGAGATTATTTAATCAACAGGTAGATTGTGTGGAATCAGGAGGGAATAAAACACCAACTAACGAAAACATCCTATTCACATGCAGTTTAAACATGAAAGTTACTTCCTTGCAGGTATTTTGGAAATAGGTGATCAGTGCATTTTCCATACATCTTTGAAGATATGCCTTGTGGTAGAAATAGCTCAGACCTCAACGGTGTTATCTGACTACACATGAGCTATTTGCCAATGACAGTTTTAGAGAGTCACAACATCCTAACAGGCACGCCGAGGTGAATAATTAATAGTGGAAATTCATCTCCCAGAATGAAAGCAAGACACATTACTTCCATAGGAAGCCTAATTACCACCCATGTGAACTAGTCAGTAAAAGTGACCACAGTTTTACGCCACTGAAACTTGGAAAAGGGATAGAATGCAAGCAGATTGCAAAAAAAACTGCCCGTAATCCCAGAGCAAATCCGGATGTGAAACCGACATACTTCAAGTTCCCTACCCATGCTGATTTAGCCAAGGTCATGCAGATAATGCTGGCTGTAATTTATGGCGGAGACAGATTTATTTGGGAATGCTAGACGTTTTCTGTGGAAGGTTAAAAAAAGGCAGAGACTCCTGAAAGTTATCAAAGTTTAAATTAAGAAAAGTTTGGTCGGTGACAGGTACAGAAGATGTGGCTATTCACTTTGGCTGCTAAGAGAGTGGGAACGGGCATCATGGCTAGGACTGGCTCTCTGTGTGATGCCAACCATGTGGCGTTCTGGGAGGAGCAGAGATCCAAATCCTGGGGGATGAGGAGTGATGAGAGCTGGAATATGAGTACAGAGTTTGGATGGCACGAGGGACTGGGGAGCAAAAGCCTTGGCCAAGGTTTACCATAGATCATGAACCCAGCACCAGGGTGTATGTTGAGAACATGAGGGCATCTAACCATGGTGTGTGGTGCAAAAGTGACTCATTAACTGAGAGCATAATGGAATTTCTGTGCAAAACAAAGCACGGAGCTTCAGAAACTTCCAGACACTGGGAAAATGGGGAAGAAAAAAGATCCTAGACTGGGATATAGGCAGACTCTGCTACCAAGCTCTAGCACTGTTGAGCTGCAAGGGGTCAGAGATCCCTGGGAACCTAAGAAACCAGATTAGGTGACATTAAGTCTGGTAAACAGGACGGTTGTACCAGAAATATTCACAGAGTCATAGAAGTTGTTTCATCCGACAGAAAAATCGCTGAGGTTTTTTTCTTTTTTTTTAAATTAACAGGTATTTAAAAACAATATTTTTCTTTCTTGTTGAAATACAGTTGATTTACAATATTATATTAGTTTCAGGTATACAGTATAGTGTTCAGTATTTTTATAGATTATACTCCATTAAAAGTTATTACAAAATAATGGCTATAACTCCCTGTGCTGTGTAATATATCCCTCTTGATTATCCGTTTTATACATACTAGTTTGTATCTCTTAATTCTGTACCCCTATCTTGCCCCTCCCCATCCTTCTCCCCATTGATAACCACTAGTTTGTTTTCTATATCTATGAATTTGTTTCTGTTTTGCTATACACACTCATTTATTTTATAGATTCCATGTATAAAGTGATATCATAAAGTATCTATCTTTCTCCATCTGACTTAAGTTACTAAGCGTGATATTCTCTGGGTCCATCTATGTTGCTGGCAAATGGCAGTTTCATTCTTTTTTAATGACTGAATAATATTCCACTGTGTTTAGTGTATACCAAATCATCTTTATGCATTCATCTGTTGATGGACATTTAGGTTGCTTCCATGTCTTGGCTGTTGTAAATAGTACTGCTGTGAACCTCAGGTGCATGCATCTTTTTGAATTAGTGCTTTCATTTTTTCTGGATATATACCCTGGAGTGGGATTGCTGGATTATGGTAGTTCTATTTTTAGTTTTTTGAGGAACTTCCATACTGTTTTCCACAGTGGCTGCACCAATTTACATTCACACCAACAGTATACATGGGTTCCCTTTCCTCACATCCCCACCAACATTTGTTATTTGTGTTCTTTTTGATGACAGCCATTCTGACAGGTGTGAGATGATAGCTCATTGTGGTTTTGATTTGCATTTCTCTAATAATTAGCAATATAGAGCACCTTTTCACGTGCCTATTAGCCATCTATATGAATTCTTTGTAAAAATGTCTTGTCTGTTCAGGTCTTCTGCCCATTTATTGATTGGGCTTTTTATTTTGATACTAAGTTGTATGAGCTGTTTGCTTATTTTGGATATTATGCTCTTGTTCGTCATAGCATTTGCAAATATTTTCTCCCATTCAGTAGGTTGCCTTTTCATCTTGTCAGTGGTTTTCTTTTGCTGTGCAAAAGCTTTTAAGTTTAATTAGGTCCAATTTGTTTATTTTTGCTTTTATTTCTTTTGCCTTAGGAGACAGATCCCAAAATATATTTCTACAATTTATGTCAAAGTGTGTTCTGCTTGTGTTCTCTTCCAGGAGTTTTATGGTTTCAGGTCTTTAATCCCTTTTGAACTTATTTTTGTATATGATGTGAGGAAATGTTCTAATCTGATTCTTTTACATGTAGTGTTCAGTTTTCCCAGCACCACTTATTGAAGAGGCTGTCTTTTCTCCATTGCTCTGGGATTGGAAGGGTTAATATTGTTAAAATGCTCATAATACCCAAAGCAAACTTCAGATTTAATGCAACCCCTGTCAAAACATCCAAGACATTTTTTCACAGAACTGGAACAAATAATCCTAAAATTTATATGGAGCTGAAAAAGACCCTGAATTGCCAAAGCAACCTTGAGAAAAGAGAACAAAACTGGAAGTATCACCCTCTGCAACTTCACAGCATACTACAAAGCCATGGTAATCAAAACAGCATGGTACTGGCACAAAAACAGATGTATGGATCAATGGAAAAAATAGAGAGTCTAGAAATAAGCCCACATAGAAATGGTCAATAATATAGGAGAAAGGAGGCAAGAATATGCAACAGAGAAAACACAGCCTCTTCTGCCGAGTTTTAACTCCAAGTATTACTTATGGTCGGCTTGAAGAAGATAAAAATTAAATTAGAAATGTCCCAATTCTTGAGAATTATGTTTAATCTTGAAAAGGAGGCAGAGGCATCAATGTCAAATATAAAGACGCTGTGGAACTCTGAGGAGGGACCACTTAACTTGAAACAGTCAAACAAGGGCTTCCTAGAGGAAGTGGCACCTGACCTGAGTCTGGAAAGAGGATGAACAAGAGTGAGTAAGTTGGGAAAATGCCATAGTTAAAAGCAACACAATATGTTTTTAGAAATTGCTCCTCCTCACCCTCTCACATCCACCTTTCACAGCCCCAGGAATCGAATTGTCTGTGGAAAAATACATTCAAATATTAAAAACAATCTTCTTATTGGATTGTGGCATATTCTTGAAGGTGTCATGCAAGAATCTTTTGCAGGAGCTTTAAAATTCTACAAATCAGATATTTTATGATTTACAGACTGATAAATATAGCTGGTGGTTTGAGGTTTAAAAACGTGACATGATAAATAAAGTAAAAAATTTGTGGATCAATGTGTGAGGTGAGTGTGTTTGTGTGTGTGTGTGTGTGTGTATGTGTGTGTTGAGGTAAGAGAAGGACTAAGATTTGCTTGGTATTTGGAATTTAACTTCAAGGCAGAAAGTAACAGAGACAGGAAGAGAATGTAGTAGGTAGGGGATCCCTAGAAAGCCGTTGGTATGTCATGATAAGAAGTGAGGATTTTATCTTATAGATGGTGATAGGGAAGGGATTGCAAATAGCCTGTTACATTCTTCATTTTAAGATAAAACTGCTTCTTCGCTTTGCTATGACTCAAAGATAAGCTCCAGGATAACAAGGATCTTTGATTAGTTTCATGTGCTTAGTACCTCACGTACCGAGTATATTGTAGTGACACATACGTTTTTGTTGAATTCACTGGGTAATTCAAATCCCATTAAAATGGATGATATCTAAGTACTCTGTAAAGTAAGAATAATCTCTGATATGAGCTGCCAGAGTCTCAGGACAAAGTTATAGCCCCCGTGTTAATCCAGCACTTGGCAAAACCATCTATGAACAGGGGTCATAATAACAGTAGCAAAAACAACTTCTCTGACCTCTGGGTGCTACTTGGGAACAAACTAGGAAGAGTGCAGCTCCCCATCCTAAAATAACAACAAAAAGTGTTGGGCAAACTGATTTCATGATTTTTCTTAAACTCATCAGAGAGTGGAGGTTTCGGAGCAATGAGCTAGTCCAAACTCGAAGGAGAGACGGATACCTGCAGAGAGAGCAGAGGTTCGAGCACTTGCTTACCCGGGGCAGACGTAACCAGAGACACAGGGAAAAGAATTCAGCTCGAGTTCTGCGTGCATTTGGGGAGGCCACACAGGGGCTGGAGAGAGTGGAGACCTTGGGGGCTGGCAGTAGGGGAATAGTTTGCACCCAGTGGCAGGCTCTTTTCCACGGACTTCCCTGGATGCTCACAAAAAAATTGGCAGAGTCTTGAGAAAGTGTCCCGAATTGCACAGGGCTGGGGCTGGAGGACAGCAGTCACGGTGGGAGGGACATGAGGCCCCATCTCACCTCTACGATGAGGCCTTACTGCAGTAGAGGCACGATGGGTAAGGAGCTTTCTAGACTTTAGGTCGCTGGTTAAATCTCATTGCAGCTAGGCAGAGGGAACAACAACAGCAGTCCTCTGAGCCTGGGAGAGGGACAGGGATAGAAGTGGGGAACACGAGCTGCGGGTGTGGCAGGAGCACAGAAGGCCAGATCCCAGAGGCCTAGGAACACGGTGTTTGCCTAAGCCCGAGGTTTATGCAAAACGACAGAACCCCTCCCCCCACCCAAAGCAGTCTAACAAGCACTGAGTGACCAGAACAGTGGAAGTGCAGGAGAAGGACCCCTGGGAGACACAGTGTGAAGAGAAGACGAGAAACTGGGAATGGAACAGAAATGGAGGAAGGAAAACACCGTCTGGCCGAGCAGAGGCTTAGCACCACCCCAAACACAAGGGCGCGCTGGAGGGAGCTGAGGCTGGTGGTGCTTGAGGGTAACCATGGCAACAGCAAACCCCAAGCCCAGCTCAGCTCTGGCCCTCAGCTGATTCAGACCCCACACTAGAGGCTCAGCAGAAGGAAACAGGAGCCCATTTCTAAGCATACAACCCTGTTTACATCAGTCTTTGCCGTCCTACACAAAATGTGTGGCTTACAAGAAAAAAAAATTATACGGCATACTAAGAAAACAAAACAAACAGAGCTCACATAACACGCTGCCAAGACACATCATTAACACAACCAGACTCAGATACGACCCAGACATTAGAGCTCATCCGTGCAATGCAACATAACTATGAAAAGTTATGAAAAAGAGGATAAATGCAAGGTTAGGTGGACAATTTCAGCAAACATACGGAAACTAAAATAGAGAGAGGGAACCTAAAAATACTAGAAATTCTGGAAAGATAAAACTGAGTGACAAAGATCAGGAATGTCTTTGACAGTGTATTAGTTTCGTAGAGCTATTGTAACAAAATACCACAAAATGAGCGGCTCAAAACATCAGAAATTTACTCTTGCCTACTTTTTCAAAGTTCGGATGTCAGCAGAATTGGGCCCTTCAGAGGGGCCTCAGAGGGAAAAATCTGTTCCGTGCCTATCTCCTAGTTTCTGGTGGTTGCTGGCAGTCCTCGGTGTTCTTTGACTTGTGGGAGCATAACTTCAATCTCTTCCTCTGTTGTCACATAGCATTATTCCTGTGCCTTCCGATGGCATTGTCTTCTCTTTGTCTGTCTTTTCGCCTCTTATTATAACTACACCAGTCATATTGGATTTAAGCTCCCTGTTCCTTCAGCATGACCTCATCTTATATTTGCAACAACACTATTTCCAAATAAAGTTACATTCTGAGGTTCTGGGAAGGATGTGGATATTGTGCGGGGGACACTGTTCAACCCAGTACAGACAGGTTAACCAGTAGACCCTCTGTAGTCAAGGAAGAAATTATTGAGCGTGAAGATAGGTTAGTAGGTACATAGGAACATCCAATGCTGAAACACCAAGAAAGAAGACTGGTTATACAGCATTGGATAAGTAGATAGGAGAAAGCAGAATAGAGTATGGAAGAACCATTCAACAATATCAAATGATGAAATACACATGTAATTGAAATCCAGAAAAAAAAGACAGAGAAAGTAGGGCTAAAAAATATGTGAAGTGTAATGGCTGAGAATTTTCCAAAATAAGTGACAGAGAGCAAAGTGCGGACTCATGAAACTCAGAGAACACCAAGCAAAATAAGTGTAAAAGGAGGGGTAGAGGGAGAGAGAGACAGAGAGGGAGAGAGGGAGGGAGGGAGACATGCACAGAACTAGGCATGTCATATTCAAACTGCAGAAAACTACATATAAAGGAAAGATCTTGAAGGAATTCAGAGAAAAACAACCCTCATGCTTGATTTAACACTGTTGTTGATGTCTTGAAATCTTAGTGATTTTTTTAAAAAATGCATTTATGTATATATATATATTTTTTTTTAATTGAAGTCTTAGTGGTTTTTTTTAAACAGGGGTTCCTCTTTTTTTCTTGTGCATTAGACCCGGAAAATTATGTAGCCCGCCCTGCTTTTGACCCTTAGCAAGCAGTCCTCAGTGTCAGTGTACATGCAGCTCCTGTTTGATTTGAATCCTTGCGCATCAGCTTTGATTTGCCACGATGAAATCTGGGACAAGAACTCCTTATTTGGGTTCTACTCTATTTCGGGAATATACTATATCATTATCTTACCCTTCCACTCTCATAGCATCGTCAACGTCCAGCTCTTTCCACAACACTTTTAGTTCATTATAGCTGACCCTCTACAGAAACGTGGTACCAGATCCCTTGGGAAACTGGGAGATAATTTGAGGGATATCATTTTATGTCTTAATTTAAAATTATTCCTCCCATCTGGCTTTTATTAAAAGCAGTATAGCAAGTGAGTCTCGGTCCTGGCTGCACATTAGAATCACCTGGGAGCTTTTAAAGTTAATGCTGGTAGCAGAGCAACCAAATTGGAATTTCTGGAAATGGGTGAGTCGTTTAACAAATTCGTCCAAGTTATTCTAACATGCAGCTGGGATTGAGAACCATTGTCCCTTGTCTAGCTTTTATAGAACCAGTGTTCCTTTCTTCTGGTCCACTTCTGTATCAACCATGTTTGGCTGTGTGTGTGTGTGTGTGAGAGAGAGAGAGAGAGAGAGAGAGAGAGAGAGAGAGAGAGAGGGAGAGAGAGGGGGAGAGAGAGGGGGAGAGAGAGAGAGGATTTTGTTAATTAAGATTTACACCCTCTGGGGCATAGCCAGTCATTTGGAAAATGCCTAAAATTCACATTGAGTTGCTCCTGCCACCTGCAGGGACACGCGCTATGAAAAGATTTCTGCGATGTTTAGGATTTCTTTTCGGATCATAGTCTGTGACCCTTTCACAGTTGTTATGAAGTTCCATCACAGTTAAATACCGGAAACAATCTCGGTCAACGAGCTGTCTTCTGTTCCTCATTTGGAAAGTCATTTAGTCAACTTGGAGAACTTACTTCATATTAACTTCTTTCCTCTTCTGCCAAATAGTGATAAAAGTAAAATGATTAACTTGACTTCTAGAAACCTCATAAAAAATGACTGAAGGACCTGGAGGCATTCTGGAGAGGACATGTAATCATACCTATATGAAGCATATAGCTATGATAAAAATGGATAAATAGATAATCCTGTACTTACATCTAGACCTACATCTATATACTTGTATATCTATGTCTCTATAAAAACATTTTCCAGGATTCATTACAGTGTCATTATAAACATTGATAAGCCAAAGTAGCAGAAATATTATAATAAAGAATTGTTTTTAATAATTATGCAAGAAATACCCTGATTAAATGATCAGAATTCAAATAAGATATTTATGATTTCTCTGGCTAATATATATTAGAAAAGAGAATCTTATTTAAACCAACAGAATAAATTGACAATGAGTGTGCTAGAGAGTGATTTTTAGAAACATGCTTTTTGTGCTTAATGATTACATCAGAAATATATTATTGAGAATCTGCTGCCTTCCTGGCAATGAGGAGGCAAGGAAGGTGAGAGTGTGCAGGTCCTACTTCTCTGCTAGATCTCCTTCTGCAGATTGGAGGTCATACTCTACCTACAGTGGCTAGGAATGCCAATTAGTTTGTGTCTTCACTCTGAGGACACAGAAATTAGTTACTTGGTTTGGTTTTATTTAGGAACATTCCTTGTTTTCCACCTCACCTTCCTTTTGTTTCTTTGTACAAAGTATAGAGAAATAAAATAGACATTGAAATTGTATAGGCTGGATTTTTAACCCCAATCTATTAGTCATTATTTTAGAGCAAGTACTTAAACTTTCTGATCTTTAGTTTCTCCTTGAGGATAATATCTTACAGGACATTGTAAATATTGAATTATATTAAACAGAGTATGTAGGAAACCTAGCACAATACTTGGATTATAGTCACTTCTTAATGTATATTAATCCCATTACTTGTGTCTTTCTTTCTAAGTGAAGTATAGCTCATTTACAATATCATGTTTAATTTCAGGTGTACAGCATAGTGATTCAGTTACATGTATATTTATTAGTATTTTTCAGATTGTTTTTCATTATAGATTATTACAAGATATTGACTATCGCTTCCTGTGTTACACAGTAAATCCTGTTGTTTATCTATTTTATATATAATAGTATGTACCCAAACTCCTAATTTATCCTCCCCTTTCCCCTTTGGTAACCATAAGTTTGTTTTCTATGTTTTTGAGTCTGTTTCTGTTTTGAAACTATATTCATTTGCTTTATTTTTCAGTTTCCACATATAAGTGGTATCATATAATACTTGTCTTTCTTTGTCTGATTTACTTCACTATGATATTCTTTAGGTCCATCTATGTTGCTGCAAATAGCAATATATCATCCCTTTTTATGGCTGAGTAATATACCATTATATATATATTCCACATCTTTATCCATGCATCTGTAGATGGTCACTTAGGTTGCTTCCATGTCTTGGCTGTTGTAAATAGTGCTGCTATGAACATCAGGGTGCAGATATCTTTTTGAATTAGGGTTTTCATCTTTTCTGGGTATATGTCCAGGAGTGGGATTGCTGGATCATATGGTAACTCTATTTTTAGTTTTTTAAGGAAAGACTATACTGTTTTCAGTAGTGGTTGCGCCAATTCATGCCTTATTTCTTAAGCAGTATCCTTAGATTATTATTCGAAGATGCTTATGTGTGGACAAAGAGAACACGGAGAGCAAATTGCAAGCGTTTAATAAAGAATTGGAATTCTTAATGCTGAAGAGTGTTTGAACAGTGAAAGTCGAGCCCAGACACTGGGAATGGAGAATTGTGGCAAAATTGAAAAAGTTGTAGTGAGGAGTGTGTGGCAGTGAAACAGTGAACTGGAACAAGTTTGAACTGGTACCTCTTAAAATGAGTATTTTATTATAAGAATAAATATTATGATGTTTTAAATAAAATTACATTTATAGATCATTATAGTTATTAAATGTATTCATAACCATCACGTCATTGAATCCTCGTAATACTTCATAAGATAAGAATTATTATTCTCGCTTTACAGATGGAAAAGTTGATATTCAAGAATGTTAAATCACATGCCCAAATCACTCTATAGATTTGTCAGGAACAAGCATAAAGATGTTAAAATGAACATCTGATTATTGGATGCTCTTTCAATGAAATCTTGGGTACTCTTTTTTAAAGAAATCTGAGCCTTTTATTGAACCATTTTACAATTCTGTAAGCTGGAGAAGACCGAAAGTAACATAAGTGATTCTTGTCTGTTGGGATGCAAATAAATCTTATCTAGTGAATTTGCAATTGATTTCCACCCTATAGAAAAGATGATTCTAATACTACATTTTATTCTTGGTGGATATAGACCCATTTTGCATCTATTAGCAAATTTATTTCACACTTCTGAACGTCTATATTTGTATTTGTGTTCAGATTTTTCTTTTGAACTGATTTTAACATCTTACAGTTTTCCTCATTAATTAATGACTGAAATTTTTAAAATTTGCACATGTTTATGGTATATTTGTATGAATATCATGATTCTACCCTTTTGAAAATTATGTTATAACAGACGTGAGTTCAGGTCTTCTGCTTCCAATCCCAGGACTAATTCAAAGGAGTTAAATAAATCTTGCTTTTGTCAACTGTCATCTCCACAAAAGACCACCCAGAACACATAGACCAGATATATTGCAATAAGGAAAAATGCTACTTTGCTATCAAAAGTATTTATACACATGCACAGTTTGGAAAGAGATAAAATGATGTTTATTCACAGATGACATGATTGCATAAGTAGATAATCCATAACAGATTAGGAATTTGCATTAATAAGTCATTTTAGCAAAACCTCTGAATACAACAAACAGAAGATAAAACAATAAGATACCATTTATAATTTAATCAAAATATAAAACACTTAGGAATAAATCTAATGATAGATGTAAAAATAAATCTACACAGAAAACCCGTAAAGCATTTGTGAGAGAAATACTTATATGAATATATATGTGTTTAGAAGTTCCAATAGTTTAAAGACTACAATTCATCCCAAACTGATCAGTAGATCAAATAGATTCCTTGCAGGTGTTTCTGGAAACTAGCCAAGTGGTTCCAGAACTGGCAAGCTGATTCCAGAACTTATTTGAAAATATAAGGGCCAAAATTAGCCAGGAAAATCTTGAAGAACAACCAAGTTTGGGGATGCAGAATCCAAGGAAATAAGGCCAATTATAAAGCTATAGTATTTATGAAAGTGTGGTATTGGGATAAGGTAGAATAGATTAGAAAGCAAAAAAAAAAAAAAAGAAAATTTATATTTGGTTACTTGATTTATAACAAAGGTGAGATGTAGTATAGATTTTCAGTAAATGAAGCTGAGTCAGTTAGCTATCTAAGGGCCCCAACATATCTTTCCTCTGTCTATTGTCAACACCTAAAAAGACCACCCCAAAACGTGTTGATTAAGGAAACAAAGGTCAGAACAATGTATTTGGAGCTTTGGGATTTGGACCTAACTGATTAAAGGTAGATGTTTCAAGGCTGAGAACTCTACAAGATTAGAACATATCTGTGACATAATAGTTTAGGGTTCGTGGACAGAGACAGTCTTGAAGTGAGTCTAGGTAAGTAAACTGATTTTTGATAAGTGAACCACTTGCCTAGGTAAGAAATCTATTATATCCTGATAGGAGAGAGACTTTCCTAGATAAATTATTTTCCTGGAGAAACTAGTTTGCAGGACTTTTCTTGGAACAAATAGTTAAGTCATGTCCTCAGTTCTCTGTCCTACCTCCTACCTCACACCATACACAGAAGTTGACTCCAGATGGAATGTAGATCTAAATGTAAAATTAAATAAAGCTTCTAGAATAAGACATAAGAAAATATTTTTATGACTTTCAAGTAGGCAAAGATTTCTTAAATCAGATACGAAAAGCTAATTATCCATAAAGGGGCAAAAATGTAGATAACTGAGCTAAATTAACAACTTCTGTTCAGTCAAAATAAACCATTAAGAGTGGAAAGGCAGAAAACCAATAGAAGTATGGGGAAAAGGTTTGAACAGGAACTTGACAAAGAGGATATCAATGGTCATTAGAGCTGAGATGATCATATCTTACAACTCATCAGTTCTACTTCTCTAACTGTACACCCCAAATATGTATATATACATATTCACCTAAAGACATGTACAATAATTTCTGTTAGAAGAGCCTATCAATAAAGTTGTAGTCTATCCGTACAATGGGAAGGAATGTGAATAATTTATTGCTTCATGTAACAATATAGATGATTATGGCAAACATAAAAGCCAAACACAAAGGAAAATTGACTGTATGAACCTAATTACATGACGTTCAAATACAGGCAAATTTAATCTGTGTTGTCATAAGTCATAATGATGTTTACCTTTGGTGGTAACTTGAAGGAGATATTCAGAGCTTCTGCAATGTTAGAAGTTTTCTGCTGTGTGATCTGAGTGCAGGTTATGCTTACAGGGTATGTTAATTTTGTGGAAATTCAATAGGCTATACTTTCTTGTACTTTCAAGTGAACTTACAAGAAGGCAGTATGGAAGGGTAAGAGAAAGAGAGGAAAGGAAGAAGGAAATTGACTGAAGAAAGAGTTACTTTCTAGGGACCTACAATCTAATTGTCAACATAATGATGTGAAAAGCAACATGAACAAAGAACAGCATAAACTAATAACCTTTCACACTCACCAAAGCACATTAAAGACTACGTACGAATGTTAATCTGGAGTGCCTGTAGCTTGCTCACCTCTCTTTCAATTCTTCCAGCGCTCCACTGATAGTTTTCCTGGTGTCAAGCTTAGTTCTTCATACCTCATTAAAGAAGCATTTACAGCTGGATGGGTGCTAGTTCTCTTCACTTGGAGCCAAATTTAGATCGTAATTGACAGCCCAGCCCCTGTTCTCTTTATTTCCCATGTGCAATTAGAATGAAAGAGCATATGTTCTGAAGTCGAAGATCAGGAATGGGATGTTTGGAGTTCCTGAAGCCATTCTTCACTCTATGAAACCTAAATTCATTCCATTCCCTCCTGCCTACACATGTGCCGTGGAACATTTGCTGCAAGGTGACTCTAACATGGGTTTCAGCTGACATCCTTTCTGCTAGTTCCAGAAATACAAATTAGCCTGTGTTGGCAGAAGATTAGGGACTGCTCTTTTAAGCAGTCTTTCATTCTGCAGTTTTATTTTCCATTCATCTTGCCAAGAGAGTATCTTTTTCCAGAAGTTTCTCCTCTGCTCTCCCTGCCCTCCTCTTCTTTCAGTGTAGTTTTTTTTCTTTTTCTTTTTTTTCCCTCCCAGATCCAACTATATCTTCAGTGGAGCCTCTTGCTGTTTCTTATTCTCACATATTCTTACACCGCTCATTTCTTTCATCTCTACGCTTTTATCTCTGACTTTAAAACTCTTGGCCAGCAGTAAAAAATGTTTATAAATTAAGTGCAACCCATGAAGTGTGTAAGACACCTGTTTTGTTCAATCAACTTTCACCATTTAGATTTTCTTGACTCTCGTAAGTTTGAGACATAGGCTGCCAGACCAACTATCATTCGTTACTTATTGATTGTTTATACCCTGTTCCTAATGAGAGTTTTATTTTTCCCTTACATCATAGAAGTATCCGTAAGAGAATATAACCATCTTCCACATTCCTCTGCCTTTTAAATGCAGTCCCTCCAAGATCACACTATGTTATGATGCTGTGTTCACTATATTCTCACTATATTCAGGAAACCTAACTAAATGTAATGACTCATTACCCAATGTGTTCATAGGTCTAGAAGAAACTCTCTTTGGCTTTAGTAGCAGTAGAATGGGGAAACGCAAGAGCCAGTTAGACTACCGACTGCCCGTGACCATTTTCTTCTTCTGGTTCTGCCGTGGTAGCTCTTGATTTATCTTGTTTACGACTTTCGAACTTTGGAAGTCTCTTCACTGTCAAAGGTCTTGCCACTTCCACACAGGAAGAATGACTGCGCAGCAGTGGGGTCTGTGGTTAACCTGCACTATTTGGGTATCTCCAGGGAGGGAGGAAAGGACAGCGGTTTGAGCCCCGTGGAAACCCTGCCTGGTGACCTGGAACCCGAGTGTTAGGTGAGACATTTTGTGAAGTTAGCTCATGTCTCTGTAGGTTACACTTAAAAAAAAAAAATACTTCTTTTTTTTTTTTTTTCTGTGAGGTTGAAATATCCATGCCTTACCACCAAGGCATATTGTTGTTTGGTCCTTTCTTAACACAATGTCCAAAATGTAATGCTGTTCCTGAGCACAAAATAAGCATCTTTAAGTAGTTATGGACAAGTTCAATCACATCCCTCCCCCAGATCTTGCTTTTATTTCCACTTAAGAAAAGAGTAAGGTTTCCAAGGAGAAAGATCTCTCAGATAAGTAACAGTTTAAAACTTTGTTTTTCATGTTTCATTTCTATTACTACTTGACCTAATTCTCAATTATAAAGTGAGTTAAAGAGGGGATGGCTCTGGGCGTTCCTGGCTGGAATTAGAAGTTCCAGATTTTAAACACTTGTTAGTTATCAATATTTGTTTTTAATCTGGACAGATCAGTGGCCTAGAAATTCAGGGAACTGTTAAGAATTGAGATTTCAACAGTTTGTTTCTATTTATCTCTTAAGGGGCTTCTATTCATTTGGGAGGAAGGAACTTAGCTGAGGCATGACACTCAGTAAAATAATGTCATTTGGGTTCTAAGCCATAAAAATGAGTTGTAGGAAAAGAGGTGGTTGCAGTTAGTTTTTTCTGTGTAGATTCTGTCCCTGGAATGCAAAGAAGAAAAGAAGGAGGAGGAGGGGAAAAAACCATGTGTCATACTTGCTGTGTCATAGTGAAATGCTACAGTAGTGATCTAGTATCTTACTCCACTGAATTGCTCTGGGAAAACTCTGATATAAACAGTCGGAAAGCCTTTCTCCAAACAGTAAAAAGGATTCAAACCTTAAGTACAATAAATAGGCCAAGAGTAATTAGCCCAGTAAAATGATTATAAATCAATAAAAAATGTTAAGAAAAGTAATTAATTAGTCCATATGAATGTGTCTACTCAGAGGTGGGCTGTGATCAGAGAAGAAAGCAGAATAAAATAATTACCTGGATTCAGAGTAATTTCACAATCATTTGTATGACCTGTCTATTGCTTTTCTAGTTTCTCAAACTTTCATCTTCCAAAAGGATAAAAATGTCCACTTAATGGAAGCCTAGGAACATATACATCCTTGTAATTTTGATTACGCTTTTACTTTTAATGTGCTGAAGTTTTCATGAGAGTTACAGTTCTATTATTAGGTTATGAGAATATTTTATGCCTAGTGCTTTGACATCACCTAAACACATTTCCACACAGTACATTGTTTGAGCCTCAACACCTACAAGGGAGGTGGATAACGCAAATACAATCATCTATATTTTACAATTAGAAACTTGAAGTTTCAAGATATTGCAACTTCTTTGTCTCCAAGGTCACATACCTATAAAATGATGGGCTTTGTGTTAGAATTTTAGCGTCTTTCCAGTATAACTTGCTCCAGTATTATTAAATTCAAAAGTTTCAAGTAAAAATTTTAAAAATTCCACTTAGTTTTTCAATTCCATTCCTCTCCTCCCCCCCAAATTAAAAAAAAATAAATTCCCTTTAACTAGTTGCTCATCGAGTTCATTTTGTGGAACTAACCAAATGAAACAAACAAAAAAAAAAAGGAAAAAAATAGCAAAATGTTACCCTCTTTAACTGAACTGATTTAAGACATAACAAGGGAAATGGAAAAAATTGGGCTATCCTGACAGATAATTTTGTTTGCCAAACTACAGGCAGATCAGGATTTAAGAAACTTAGTCTTCAACTCCTGGAAAATAAGAGAGTAATTCCAACTGGAAATTTTGTTTAAAAATGACTTCAAAAGTAGGACATGACAGATCAGCGAGATGATACAAATGCAAAAGTTAGTAAAACGAGTGTAATTAGTCAGATTCGGTGCTCTTACTAACATATCTGAGAGCAACCTTTGTGTGTGGGTAAACATCATTGTCAGTGGTGCAAAGACATTCTATACCCTCAACAGTTTCAAATGGTCTCTTCCAACTTATAACTATTAAAACCCGCTGAAATCCTTGGGGCTACAGCATAAACAGAGATATATAAACATGCATGCATTAAATGTCTTCAACAGCGACCAAAATGTTAAATCGATTTTATGAGAAGCTGGTTTTCCAGCCACTGAGTGGCTGTAAATGTTAAGTATTTTTACAGGTTGTTGCCTTCCCAGCTGCTGAGCCACCTTAAATTTTATCACACACACACACACACACACACGCACCCTAGCTTTTCCAGCTGCTAAGCCTCTCTGTACATTTTTATGAAGTTTTTCCTCATTCTTTCACTTGCTAAATCTATTTATATTTTACTCACAAAAGCAAGTGCAAAATTGTCTTGGCATCATCCAGCTTTTATTTTTATTGTATTTTTTTAACTACAAATAAAAATTCCATCCCTGTCTCAGTGCTTTCCAGAAAGTAGGGGCCTAGTTATAATGAATCCAAGATGAACATTACGAGTTCATCTCAGAATTTAGATACCACAAAAACACTCTCCTTGTGGTACGCTCAGTGGAAACACTGTTCTTGCGGTGTTTCCATTGGAAATAGTGTACTTGTGGTATTTTTCAATGGAAAAACTATTACTGTGGCATGACTTGAGTGCTGCAGGAAATGCTGGCTGGAGTCTTGTAACAAATGGCCAAGAGAAAGAGAGATGCTGAACAAGAGAGTTAAATTAAGGTAGCAACAGATGGAAGCTAGGGGTTAAACAAAGGGATGATGATGATGATATTCTACTTGAGAATCCAAAATTAAGTCCCTGTGACGTTATATATAAGGAAAGAAAGAAATCCTTTTGTATTTAGCAGAAGTTTTAGAAAAAAGGAAAAATCCTAAGATAAAACAGGAATTAGAAATAAGACTTACACATGATGGCAGAATGGAAATAATAAAAACAAAATAAAAGTGAGATTATTAGCCACAGGAGTGGGGGGGGGGCTGCTTTGTAGTTCTATCTTAGCGTCTGTTCATAAGCCCTAGAAATAAGTGCTCAACGGAAAAGACAAAGGAAAAGACACAAGAGACTAATTTTCTGAAGAGTTTTCCTAATCAGATTTGAGGAACTGGACCGCCATCCTGAAGTAAACCTAGCTAGCTCCCCAGGCTTTCCTGAGTCTGGCCTGGACTCAGCGCTTGTCTGCATCACCAGCACTCCCCGGCAGGATTCTCTGCTTCTGCTGGGCAGAATTCTCGCCATTTCTCACTGACGTGGCTTCTTCTCACGTTTGGTTTCCCTCACGGCCGTCCTCCTTCCTGGATCTAAATTTCTCCTGGGCTTCAAGCCAAGGTCAATGTCCAACTCATCGAATGAAGCCTTTCTGACTCCACCAGCCTCCCTGGATAAACCACTCTTTTAAACTTTTAACTAGGAGGTATTTCTCTCCATTGCAGCTTTTAACGGCGTTCTTACAATCTGTTACCCTAGCAGCAGTGTGGCAGGCAGGCACCCTGCTTCTTATTCCTTTGTGCCCTACCGCACCTAGCATGACTCTAAGCACCCAGTAGGTGCTTGTTCATTGGCAGTTGCTTAACTGGAGCAAGGCAGACATGATGTCTCCATTTCTCTGAATCTTCATGGAATGATTATGTTAGCTATGATACACCAGCTGCTGCAACAGATACAGCCCCAAACCTCCGAGCCTAACACAACGGCAGCTTGTTTCTGATGCACGTTGCCTTTCCATGTTGGCACATCTGGTGGAGTGGCTCTTCTCTGAGTACTGACTCAGGGACCCAGGCTCCTTCCACCTTGTGGATCATTGGTTTTCAACACGTGGCTTTCAAGGTTGCCTAGAGGGTGGTCTCTAAATTTCATCCAGGTGAAAGAGGGAAAGGGGAGGTGTCTGGAGTCTTGATCTGAGGTGGCATCTATAAACCCTGTCTGTGTTTGACTGGTCAGTACTCCACCACATGGTGTTATGGGCTGAGTTACATCCCCCCCAGATTTATATGTTGAAGTCAACCCTTGGTTTTCAGGGTGTGACTGTATTTGGAGATAGTGCCTTTAAAGAGGCAGTTAAGTCAAACTGAGGGCATTAGGGTGAGCTCTAATCCAGTATGACTGGTGTCCTTAAAAGAAGAGGAAGTGTGGACACAGACACAGACAGAGGGAAGGCCATGTGAAGGGAGAGGGAGGTGATGGCCACGTACAAGCCAAAAAGACCGGCCTCAGAGAAAACCAACCCTGTTCACACCTTGATCTCGGACTTCTGGCTCCATAACTGGGAGAAAAGAAATTTCTGTTGTTTAAGCTACCTGGTCTGCCGTACTTGGTTATAGCAGCCTGAGCAAACTAATACACATGGCCACACCTATCTGCAAGAGATGTTTGTACGTGCAGTTTTGCTGCGTGTTAAGGGAGAAAAGGAAATAGGTTTTGCTGAACACAGAGCAGTTTCTGCCACTGTACTAGAACCAGATGTGATCCTGGGGGCCATCTACACCACCTTTCTTTCTTTTTAAGTTTTATTAATATATCTTATTAACAAAATACATTCAAATGATCATTCAAAATGTAACCATTATAAAAAATTAAGGAGCTATGTTACATTCTCTTTTATGCTGTCTTTGAAGCCTACTTTTTTTTATTATTATTGAAGTACAGTCAGTTACAGTGTGTCAGTGTCTGGTGTACAGCACAATGTCCCAGTCACGCATATACATGCATATATTCGTTTTCATATTTTCTTTCCTTTTTTAAAGATCGTGATAAAGCCCACCCAGAGAACTGACTTGTGCAAGAATCCTCTGGATTCTTGAGATTCTCTGAGAGCAGCGCTTACGTTATTATTACCTAACATCCTTATGCCTGTCTGTTCTCAGCGAGACAAGGAGGGTAGCATAAGCCTTCAGGACTGATTTGAGGATCCTGTTAAAGACCGCATGTAAAGCATCTATCCAGTGCGCTTCAGCTCAGAGAACAGTTTGCTTATTGATTCACTCATTGATTTAAGAGACATTAATGTAGACTGACTCTATGTAGATTGCTTTTTCCTTTTATGGAGATTACCTTTACCCATATGTAGATTAATTTAACTCTTCAGATCTGGATTTGAGTAGTAAAGTGAGCAGAGACCACATATTCTAATGTTTTCAAATCCTGTAATTAGTGATTTTTGCTTTGCCTTTACATGAAACTCTGTGATCACACCAGGCAATTCAAATTAGGGTGTGTGGATCAGTATGCTTGGAGTAAAAATATATAAATATCTCCTGTCTAATTAACATCCTTTGCAATTTTTAACTAAACGACATGATGACACTTAAAAAAATTGTTGCTCTGAGTGAACAGGTGCAAGAAATTCTGCAGTTCTCTTTACTATGCCTTTCCCAGAATTATTTTTAGCATCACCGCTTATGTCCCACTTCATTTAAAATATATTTTTAGATGGCTTAAAAAAATACATAAAACAAAACAAAAGTAAAAACAAAAAAATAAGAGCAGATGAAGGGAAAATAAAAGTGACAAAGTGAGAAAAACTCAGACGTTCCATGGACACATCAAATTTGTACTGTAGGTCAGACTATTATATGGCTAGGGATGGTCCATAAAAGTTGATTCTGACCATCCTTTATATAGACGAAAAAGGGGGAAATGGTCAGGTATGATATTTACACAGCCAATCAGATGGAAACAAGCATGTCCAAAGAACACCTTTAACCTTACCATTCTCTGAGCTCATAGCTTTTCTTACACCTCTTTTGTGCATGCATCTTTTAAACTTATGTTTAATTATCTTCACTTTAGTGTGTTAATTTTTGAATAATACCGTACCTCACATATGATAGGACCTTCATGAAACGTTTGCACAATGAATTAATTAATGAAAATTTGAGATGGATGTCAAAGGAAATGAAGCCAGTTTAAATGGACTTCCCACTTTCAAAGCAAGCTAGCTGGAAAGGCAGGCGAACCATTGAGCTGTGTTGGGAAGGATGAAGGTTAGAAGTGACTCTCCCCATACGTACAGAAATAATCACTATGGTGATTTATTACCATTTTCACACGAAGGGATAAGAATGGCCATGTTAAAGATAATGGCTTTGCCAAGAAGGGAGAAATTATCGAATCCCAATTCTTCACACCAAAGATCAATCAACATCTAAATCTCAATAATAATCTAAATTCACTGGGCAAATGGTCTTCATTTACTTTAGAACCAATATTCTTTTCGAGTTACAAGATTCCCATTCACATAAATGTCTTTATATCTCCAACAATTTATAGAACTCTCTAGCATGTGTTATATTGTATTTGAAATTTAGACATAGTTGAGTGACTGCATTCGTAGCATTGTAGGCGGTATTATTTGGTCTTTAATTCCAGAATTCTATGTAATGGTTATCTGGGTTGGAGTCACTTTGGGCATTTCACCCAGTCTCCTTTTCACTCATACAGTGTGTCCACCAAGTACTTTCTGTGTCCTTATGGTGTGCCAGGCACTGTGAGTGACCAAGAGACATGATACCATCAATTAGGGAACTTAAAATCCAGAGGGAGAAATAACTTCCACACACTGGGGAATCATGGTCGTAAGTGCCGTGGAGTGGTGAGGGTACACAGCTGGATGTCGTAACTTCTTGGATTGATCTAGGGAAACATGAGGGATGAGGTGTCGTTGGATCTGGTCATGAAGACCATACGTGATTGGGATTTTTTATGAACAAGTACATATGAACACAAATGAGGAGGTAAGGAAGTGCAAAATTTGGGGGCGGGGGAAGTGGAATTTATGCTGAAGGATCTTAAACTCAGAGGAAGGATTTTGGACTCTACTATGCAGACAGTAATCTGAGGGAAAGAGAAAAGGAAGAGTGAGGACATTAAAATCTTGGTGGAAGGGAAGAGCCAAGTCACGTGTCACAATGAGTGGCAATTTACAAGAAGCTACGTAGTACATTTCAGACTCTTTAAATATATCCATCAGAACAGTGCCAGCCAGAGGCTGAAGCACATTGTCTAGAACAGGCTTAAAACCATCAAGACAAAAAGGAGATTAGTGGTTGCCAGGAACTGAGGGAGGGGGAAATGGAAGTGACTGTTAATGAATATGAAATTTCCTTTTGTGGTGAGGAACTGCTCTGGAATTAGAGTAATGACGGTTGTGCAACTTTGTCAATACGCTAAAATCCGCTGAGTTGTACATTTTGAAATGATGAATTTTGTATGTTAATTGCATCTCAATTGAAAAAAAATAACTTTTTAAAGTCATGTATCTGCCACCATTTAAAAATAGTTAGACTTTGTTTTTTCATATCTGTTTAGATACTATTTGTTCATTAGTTCTTGTTTTCATACTTATTTTGATTTAGTATCTAAGACCATGTTCAAAATTTGATGTCCTCTTCGGATTAGCAGTCCTGTTATTTATGCCGGCTTTCACAGCAGTTTTGCTCCAGCTTTCCATCTCTGATCTTGTTAACTCTACTACAGATAATGAGATCCCCACCCTAGCAGCTAAGACGTTGCCACAAGGAGCTTTTCCTTGCCTGGCTCCAAGCCTGACAGGCCAGGGGAATTGTGCAGAGAGATTTGATTAGAGTTAGGGAAACAGATTAGGCATTTTAAATGAGTTACACTCTTCCCAGGCTTCACCCAGGATGAGGTGGGAGTAAGAATGAACAAGAACAGAGGGAAAGGAGAGATGGTCATGAGCAAGAATGGAGAGGAAGTGATTCCAGAGCAGCAAAAGCTAGATTAATGTTTTTAGTACCAACTGATACAACCTCTTGTCACTTAGTTCCTTGGAATTTCTACGGGAAGTTTATAGATAATGATTAAGCGTTGCATTATGCCTGGCATGTGACAAACGTTTGATGAACTGCAATGATTGTGCGAGGATTTTGTGTTTGTGTTTTGTTTTGACTTCTTCCCAGGAGACTCTGGCTTCCATGCCAGTTAATCATTATCATTCTCATCTACGGGAAGTAGAAATTGTTATCCTCATGTTATAAATAAGACTACTGAAAGATGAGCAGTGTTAAATGATTTGCCCAAGGTCACAATTAATAGATAACTGTGCCCTTCACCTTCCTCTTGGACTGCGATTTTGTACAAAGATAGAGCAAATCCCATTAAGTTCTAGAGAGAAGCTGGGAGTTCACAGAGGGTGATAAAATCTAGAGGAGCCACATGGAGGTGAGAGTTTAGAAGTAGGAGTGGAGACCGTGAGAATGCCAGGAAAAGCCAGGTCAACTGAGGAGATTTCTGCAAAAAGAAGACGGATCAGGACAAGAGCAAGACCTCTCTTTGGCGATTTGAATTGGCAGGACTGAGCTGACAAACTGGCTCAGCAAGAAGAAGGGCAGGGTGCCTTTGACGGATGCCAGTGCCTTGACGCTTGGATGGGAATAGCTGAGAAGCTCTGGGAACCTAAGCAACCAGAAAGAAGGGGACCAAGTAGGACAAATCTCACAGCAGAAGTATTTATGGAAATATGTTTTTCACCTGTTGCTCTTGTGTGTTGTCTGGTGGCTTCATTACAAGGCAGGAAGAAGCAGAAGGGCCATCTGGAATCAAGCTCCTTTGCAAGGTGAGGATTCTTTAGGTACTGAGAAATTAACTTTCACGGAAGAATAGCCTGCAGATTATGGTGGGTTACCCTAACCCTGATGATCCCCAAACAGCCAGCAACTATCCTGTCCTAAAACCAATCTTCCCTTCTGATCAATCCCAACGTCACGTAATCCTCTGACAGTTATGTTATTCTGTAATATGGTAGGTTATCGTTCCGTGTGTTTATGCCATCTCCCCTACTAGACTAGAAATGCTTGCTGAGAAAGGTGTGGCTACTATTCCTTTTTGATGTTCCCACAGATACTGGTTAATCTATTGGACCCATTTATCAAATACCTGGTTGATTGACCTCTTGACTCAAACACGGAAATGATTCCCCCTAAATGGGCCGAGTCTGAGCCTGTTGGCCAAGGCAGGCTTCCCTGGGAAGCAGATACTGACATGGGCAGTAGGGGTCAGGATGTTTCCTAAGGTGTACCCTTGGGAGCAACACCTGTGGAGGGAGAAGGAGGAGGCCGACTACAGGGAGGGAGACAGCTGCAGTAGGGGCCCAGCAACAGCCCGGGGGGCCCCCCAGGGAGCTCCGGAGCTAGAATGACCCTTCGGAGTTCTCTCAAGTTGGGGTGATGTGGACAGGACCTTCCTTCTTCACCGGTCAGTTGCTGGAGCAGGCCACCTGGGGAGGGAATGTGACCGTGAGTGAGGCAGCTACTGGCCACTGAGGCAACACTTAAAGGGGCTGATTGTTAATGACTGTCAGGCAACAGGGCTCTCAGCCCCTGAAGGGCAGCAGCGATGCTGCAGTGAAGGGGGGTCTGGGCGGTGCAGCCCAGTGTCCGCTCGCACTAGGAAACGCAGGATAAATGGAGGTGCAGTCTTCAAAAGCAGGAGTTTCCTGCACGCTCTACTTCGGAGTACCTCTCTGAGCCCAAAGACAAGGGTGTCAGTGCCCACAGTTACATTCGTTATTTTCCTGGCTGAGCTCAGTTAGATTGCATTTGTCATGACAGTTTGAGAACTTGCTGTCCGCACCTGCAAAAAGAAACCATTTTTATAAAAAGTAGAGCACTGCCTTTGCCCCTAGGTTGGGACACTTTCAGAATAAGTCCCCGAGATGCCCCATGGTCTCAAGAAATACTGAGGGAAATGGCATGTATGCTCAATTGTGATTCTTTGCTGTCTTTTTTCTAAGAGTACTTCGACCCTGTTCGGGACCGAACACACAATAATACAAAAAGGGGAGGTAGAGAGAAAGGAATAGGCTGCCAGTACGCTGTGCTGGGTTTTTCAGAGGAATCACCCTGTGTTACAGATGGAACTACCTTTAGACAGGACAAGACAGGATGCTGGAAGAACGACTTGGACGGTAAAAGCTAGCGAAAGGAAGTGCAGGTTTCCCGGGGGCAGGAGCTTGGTGCTTCTCTGCAAACAGGTAACAGGGAAATCGCAGCTCTTTAAGCTGAGGGAGCAAATAGCAGGGGCAGAGCATCCCTGCCTCCCTGTCTGGAGAAATCAGCAGATCGCACACCTGCTGTTGCACACGCTGCCTCTGCCAAGCACAGCGGCTCAGCTGCAAGACACCGCTTCTGGCTGGCTGCTCTGAGCTCTCCCGGTCTTCAGGGACACAGCCCCTCCCAAGGCAAGTTCAGCCGGGTTCTCTGGCAGCCAAAGTCTACGTGGACCCTACAGGGAGTGGTAGAGAAAAGTGAGTTTGACGTGCTTGGAAATATTTAGATCTGGGATGTAAACTGCAAGGAAAATATTTACTCTGTTTGCTTTAGTACCGCAGAGGTTTGGATCCAGGGAATCTTCAGAGAAATAGAATTCTCCTGCCAAGACATCAGTTTAACAATTTGGTCAGTGACAAAAGGGCATGCGGTTTAACTCGTCTGAATTTATATAGCTTGTTTCCAGTGTATTAACATGTCTGTCCCACTGGTTTAGAGGACTGTTTTCTTTAACCTGTGAATTTGGGGTTTGGTTTTCGAATTGGGACAGAATGAAAATGCTTTCCTTTGATAGAAAGCAAGCAGGCAGGTCACACGTAGCTCAAGTTGCTGCCAGCCGAGCACAGGCAATGGACTTCCCATCAGCGCTTGACTCTTCCGAAGCCCAGCTCCTCACAGGAGACAGACTGTTGGCTTGTGGCCCTTGGTGGGAATTCCCTTACAGGTTGTACCCTGGAGGTCAGGTACACTGTAGAGTGCTAAGGAACTTGGAGTTCAGGTACACTGTAGAGTGCTAAGGAACTTGGAGGTCAGGCACATTGTAGAGTGCTAAGGAACTTGGAGGTCAGGTACACTGTAGAGTGCTAAGGAACTTGGAGGTCAGGTACACTGTAGAGTGCTAAGGAACTTGGAGTTCAGGCACACTGTAGAGTGCTAAGGACCTTGGAGGTCAGGCACACTGTAGAGTGCTAACGAACTTGGAGGTCAGGTACACTGTAGAGTGCTAAGGAACTTGGAGTTCAGGTACACTGTAGAGTGTGAAGGACCTTGGAGGTCAGGCACACTGTAAAGTGCTAAGGAACTGTCTAACAGTATTCTTGGTAGGTAGGTTTTAACCAGGAATCATGATAAAGGAGAAGCCTTTGTAAACGTGATTCAAAAAGTTGCATGTTTTGAGTCTTTGTCTTTCACGGAGAGATTTCACCTTGGGCAGAACTTTTAGGATCCAGTTTGACTTCCCTCTAGTTTTCGGTTCGCATTAGTCCACAGCAGAATGGGAAAGAGTTACCTGTAAAGGGAAGGTTTTTTTTTTTTTTTTTAAGTATCAGTGATATACACACTACATATGTGGGTACAGCTATCTGGAGGAAAAAACATACAAAAATGAGACTGGCACAGAATGTTCCCACGAGAGTCTGTAAGAGATTACCTGGGACACCCTCCTGCCTTCAGACAGCATAGCAGGCAGAGAAAATTTTAACGATTTTCAACTCTCAGAAAAGTAGATTCCATGATCTCTGATAGTTTTCGATTCCACTGTCTAATTGCTTCCCTCCTTTGGCAATTTTAATTTCAGTTAAGCCCCTTCTGCTGTACTGCCGAGCCAGTTCCTCCCATATAACTGACACGGAGGATGAACAGCTGCTTTTCCATCACTGGTCACAGTTGTATTTCTGTTCTCTTTTAACAGCTGTGAAACAGAATTCCTATTCAGAATTTCACAATAGTCAACTGAAAAGAGCCTGTTCTCATCTCTCTGGCAATGGAGATTTTGTGCTCCACTTCCTTTTCAGAGCCCTTACTCTCCCCACATCCTTCTTGACTGTTGCCGCCACATGTGTGATTCCAACTAAATCTGATGTCTGCTGATGAAACTTCAAGTATTTTAGATCCTCTGGACAGTTTCTCCCTGAGTCAAAAAAACAACGTTATCCCACTTCTCCTAACAACTCAACAATTAATTAAAGAAAGCATTTTAATACCAGACTGGTTATTCTGATATAACATACTTTTTCCACATCTTCTTAGTTGCAGATTAGCCATAGGAACAACTACAGCAGGAAAAATTCAAACATGCAAAAAATTGTATTTGCTAATGAGCTAATTTTCTTAAAAACCATTAGGGAAATATAGACATTTGGTTTATAGCAGCTTAGAACAAAGAGGGATATGAAAAGTTAGTCTAAATCGAATTCCTTTCATTTTGGAGAAAGAAAATCAAGCTAGAGCAGCAATTTTTTTGAGTCAGATAACTAGTCTCTGGTGTAACGTAAATATCCTCGAGCTCACTTCCCCATTTTGGTAGGTTCTTTGGTCTTTAACACATGGTCACCTGAAAATCAGAAAACAGGAAGTTTCTTGAACATTGAAAGGTAAACCAAGATAACTATATGTGGTCATTCTACTGGCCAAAATATTTCTCCTACCCTCTAGATCAGAAAGAATTTCCAACTGGTAGAGATTTATACATTAACTGAGCTGCTTTATTCACCTCTAAAGTTCAAGTCTTTCTGGGAGGTATCCATTTTATACTATTTAGGCTCTTATACATAGTATGAAGGAACAGTCTGAGAGTAGGTTTTGATTGAGCAAGAGGAGGAAATACATCCAGAATGTCTTAAATGCCATTTAATTTAAACTTAACAACAAAATGTTAATGAACATGTTAGTTTTCTATTGCTGCTGCCACAAGCTTAGTGGATTAAATAACACAAGTGTATTATCTAATGGTCTGTAGGATGGAAGTCTGAAATGGATTTCACTGGGGTAACATCAGGATGTTGGCCAGGCTACATTCCCTTCTAGAGGCTCCAGAGGAGAATTCATTCTCTTGTCTTTTTCAGAGTCTGGGGGCCACCTCCATCCCTTGGTTGTATCCCCTTCCTCCATCTTCAAAGCCAGCGACAGTGAGTCAAGTCCTAACAAGTCCTCACTCTGACTTCCTCTCCACCCCCTTTCTTCTATTGTTAAGAACTCTTAAGATTGCATTAGGCCCACCCATGTAATCCAAGATCATCTCTCTTTCTAAAATCAGCTGACAAGCAACCTTAATCCCATCTGCAACCTGGATTTACTATAGTCACAGATTCCATGGATTAGGAAGAGGATATCTTTGGCAAGTATCATCATTCTACCTAACACACGCTATAACAAACAAAACAAAGCAAAGCTAATCTCAAAGGCTTAACTAAATAAAAGTTCATTTCCTACTCACATCAGGTGTTTCTGCTGGGACAGTCTTCCAAGGGACCATTCAGGGACCCAGGCTTCTTCTACCTTCTGGATCCACCCTCCCACAGGGCTTCATGGTCTTCTCCATTCAGTTACCATGTGGGAGGAATGAGATTTTTGTGTGTGTCATTTTATGAGTCAGGCCTGGAAGTAGTGAAAATTATTTCCACTCATATTCCATTGGCAGTACCAAGAACAAGGGAGGTTGGGAAGTGTAGACCATCTGTGTGCTTGGGAAAGAAAGGAAATGCTCTTGATGAAGAGCTCATCAGCGTTTGCCCAGTCTGCTCCATTTCATCTTTCTTCTGCATGTGAAACACACCTGTCCTTCCTGAAGGTAGAAAACCCAAGGTTTCCACCAGTCATTGCTTTAAGTTCAAATTCCAGATCCTTTGGTGCTGTTCAGGCCTCCAGATCAGGACTGAAGAAGGCTCCTTGAACCTAAGAACTGTATCTACTTACACACACACACACACACACACACACACACACACACACGCTCAATATCCAATGGTGATATACAGATAGAAAAAACATATTTCAAACTCTTGTTAGGACAAGGAAAAGAATAAGAGACACATAGTTGTTACTGGCCCACAGCAATTTTGAAATTCTTCTTGACAGATGTTATTGAAGGACCCTGCTCTCTTCGGGTAGGGAACGTTCTTCATTGAGTCTTGAGTTGTGCTCTCTAGAACATCTCCTCTCCAGCGTTCTCCATGGCTCCTGCCTCAGGCCTCTGGGAGGTTCTTCATTGTCCGCTATCCCCTGTGACCTTAACAAAGTGGCTGTTGGGTCAACACTTGGCCCTGGTGAAGTTAGGGGACCCAGCACCAATCTTAAAGCTTAAGAAGTCAGCCTTTTCAGTCCAGGCTCAAAGTATCTTTAGTGATACAATTTTTATCCAAAATTAACACAGCTTATAATCTTTTTGTTTCTAGATAATTCCATGTGCCAGTGTCTAGACCTGAAGTTTTTTCATAGTACTATTTCTCAAGTCTGATTTTAAAAGATTTGCTTCTTTATCCACTTCCCTCCAAGCCAATCTCAGCCCCCTCAAAGCCATCAGGCGGTATACGTTTGAAGACCATAACCTTAATCTGATCTTTATCTTATGGTTATGTGTTTTTGTTTTGTTTTCTGCTAAGAATCTTACTGTACTTTTGCCATTCAGAGTCTTTTTCAGTTTATCTCTAATACCTGGGGTGCAAAGGCAGATTTTTCCAATCCTAAAAGTTATGGATTTCTGGATACTCTGTCTACCTTGATTTCTGCCTCAAAACAAGATGGGTTTTTGTTTCTGTTTTTGTTTTTTTTTTTCTTCGCTTATCTCTTTCTTGTTATAGATTGCTAAGAGAGTAGCAAATAGTAGCAAATAGACAATGTTGCTCTCATTCTTCTCAACCTCTTATACAAAAACTAGAGGCTTAACAGTTGCATGAGGTCTGTTCTGCCTTTCTATGTACTGAAATCAATAGTTCTACTATATATTTTGCCATGAACTATCATGAACCAGACCTTCATCTTTCCAACCTAATCAATTGGTTTCTCTACTTCTTGCCAACTGATCAGCCAATAGCACACATTTTAGGTTTGTGCTATGTTAGCATCCAGCGTCCAAACACCAATTTACAAATTAGTTAAGGTGATATTAGCTATTATAGCAAGCAAACCCTGCAGTCTCAGAGCTTTAGCACTCAGGTGATCTATTTCTAGCTCATATCATGGTCCATAGTGGCTGATTCTAAGTTCAGCTTCGTATCTGGTCACTCACGGACTCAAGTTCCTTCCATCTTGTAGTTCTACCTTATTATAGGCTCTCAGTTCCTTTTTCTTTCAGAAACGGATGGGAAAAGAGAACAAGGATTTTGTTATGAACTGAGCCGGAAGTGAATATAATTTTTGCCCGCATTCTACTGGCCAGAATTAAGTCATATGGCTACATTTAATTGCAAAGGGTGATAGGAAATGTATTTTTTAATTTTATTTTTATTTTTTGTATACATATATATATATTATTGAAGTATAGTCAGTTTACAGTGTTGTGTCAGTGTCTGGTGAACAGCACAGTGCTTCAGTCATACGTGAACATGCATATGTTCGTTTTCATACTCTTTTGCACCATAAGTTACCACAAGATATTGAATATAGTTCCCTATGCTATACAGTGTGAACTTGTTGTTTATTTATTTTATATATGTTAGTTAGTATCTACAAATCTCGAACTCCCAATTTCCCCCTTCCCACCCCCTTCCCCCTTGGAGGAAATGTACTTTTGTTGTGTGTTTCCAGTGGGAAAAGGTAATGGTTTTGGTGCATCGGTGCAGTCTGGGTCACACCAGAGGTTACGGAACTGAGTATATTGTGCACCAAAAGCTGCACTTTGCCCTGTGAACTGTTACTGATAGCATGGGACGTTTGGCAGTGAGAGCATTGTTGACAACATAATATTGATATGCAAATGATTTTGAAATTTCAAGGTGTTCAAAACACCACAGATCAGAGGTCAGACACTGTGTTAGGCATTAGGCAGATGGAAATCG
Organism: Vicugna pacos; assembly: GCF_048564905.1. Lineage (NCBI taxonomy): Eukaryota > Metazoa > Chordata > Mammalia > Artiodactyla > Camelidae > Vicugna > Vicugna pacos. Next base: position 53,990,627 of record NC_133002.1, read on the forward strand.
ACAGGATGCATTCTTGTCCTCAGAAAGCTCTGTTCCAAGAGCGGCAAACATGTACACATGTAGCTAAAATGCAACCCTTTTTTTCTGTAATAAAGCTCTATATGTGCTGTGGAAGCATAAAAAAGGGGACCTATTATGCCCTGATCTTACAGAAAAGTAAACAGGAACGGTGAGGGGAAGGTCAGCAGTACTTCAGGGTGTCCTGTTTTTGTTCTTCGCTTTGCTATGTAAATGTACCATCTCATTAAATAAGAAAGATTGTGAGTAGGGGGTTAGCAAAATACTAAACATGCTGAACCGAAGAAGTAGAAATGAAAAGTATTTTAAAAAGGTCAGTGGTTTTTCTAGTTGAGTGCTTTAGGGAAAGAGATCTTGAAATCTTAAAATCTAGAACAATGTTCAAAGTCAGAAAATCAGCACGACCGTTTCCCCCCTTTTCGTGGTTGCCATTGTTGACATTGAAGAGGAACTGGAATGAATAAGTGAATGGTCAAAAGTTTGTTTTTGAGATGCCTCCAATATGGCACTTGGGCAGCCTCCCATGATGCTCGGTCCCTGTTGGGTCTGATGAGGCAGACATTCATTAAGCCTCTCACCACCAGTGGTTGGAACCCATCCACTTCATGCGAACAGACAACCACAAGTATTTCATTCCGTGTATCAGTCCCAGAAGCCGAGCATGGAATGCACACAGTATGCTTTGAACCTCATAATTGTTCCTTGTAATAATAAATTTTTACATTTGAACCTGTGAGTTATCAAGGAAAAAGAAACACAAAGCCACTTTGGTTAGAGGATAGACTTAAAATAACAGGAATTATGGAGATGGAAAAATACCACTTTTCTTTGTTGGCCCAGGGATTTATGTTTGGGGAAAAAATGATTCAGAGGTGATGGCCTTTCTTGGACATTAACAAACTGTAGAACAGTTTGCGTCCCTGACAATGGATGGTGTGTAAATTCTAATAGGGAGGGGCTGTGGCAGGAAAAAAAAAAAAGAGCGAAGCTCAGGCAGCTTGATGTTTATAAAGAGAAACTCTTTGGATTCTTTTTGTAAGGAAACTTTATTATGAAATTCTCTTCATCCTTTACTAGAGAGTGAGAACATTTGTTGTGCTTTAAGCTAGAATACGAAGTTGCTGAAAGTGATACAGCCGTACGGACAACAGGTTTTTCCAGCCAACTTGTTACACTCAACTCATGCTTATCAGATTCTGAGCCTTATACAAATGAACTCCAGATGGGAGAAACATTTAAACATTAGAAGTCCCAGGACCAAAGAATAAAGAGAAAATAGACATTTTTTTCCCTCGAATTTCCAAAAAGGAGAAGTCGAAAGGAAAGTGTTGACAGTTGGAGTTTTGACACATTTTTTAAATTTCATATGCAAAAACATTATTTTATATTGAAAGGCAAACTACAGATTACCACAATAGTTGTATCTATCAAATAGGGGAAGGGGTTTGTCTCCCTCCTTAATGCCTCATGCAAATTTATAAGAACATAATTAACTAATAGATATACTGTCCAGTGTTATAGCTAATTGATAAGTGAACAAAGATAAATAATAGATATGCAAATGAGAAATGTTTACTTATGCCAATAATAAAAATTATCATTAAATTGAGGTCACATTTCACCTATTAAATTATAATAAACATCAAAAGAACAATTTTAAAGCTAGCAAGAGCATCGTGAACTGATTTTCCTTCATCACCGATGGTATTGTAAATTGGTAAAAATGTTTTGGAATGCAGCTTGAAATTTCATGTACTTGTTGGTTGAAGGAGCTGGGTTCAGAGGTGTGAAATTGTGAAATAATTTTATCTTTCTTCCACAATAGCTTCTTAAAGTTTTGTGTTGAATCTTCCTTCTTTGCCTTTGGACAAAAACCTCTGGTAAACTCATTCTTGGGTAAACAAAAGTCCAGCCTGAGATTAAGAAACAAAACAAAACACAGCACAAATCCTTCATTATATAATCCTGATTCACGCTTCTTCACTGGACTCCTGACCCATAAGGAAGCAGGATGCTCCATTATTTTCCCACCTTATTCTTCCGTTTCTTCTCCTTTACCACCTAGGTTGTTTCTTGGCCACTCCTTGGTGATAAGGAGTCAGAGAGGAGAAGCTGGGGCTTAAAAGTTATCTGTCAATTGGTGCAATTGTAATCTGAGTCCAGTGCGGTATCATGGAGGCAGGTAGTTAAAAGCTGGCTTTCTGCCTCAGGGTATTTTGTGGCTTCCGCAAAGGCCACCCATGATACTATTCACTGACTTCGGCGATGCCCCAGCTGGTAGGCTAAGTATGACAGCCGCCTGAACTCCTGCTCCTGGTGGCAGTCTTCTTATAGCCTCTTCTCTTGTTGACGCTCAGCCCTTGCAGGCAAACCATGTGATGTAATCTTGTCCAGGTGGCTCATGGCTGCTGCCCTCTGTAGTGTCCACCCGGACTCAGTCTTCTTTCTGTGTTCAGCTGTCATGATTGCTTCCATCCAGCCTCTTGCCTTGACCTTTTTTAGGTGAGGGCCAACCTCTTTGTTTTCCCAGTTCCTCACATGTCAAGATCTAAGTTTTCTCACTTGACCTGAGGTTGGTTAATAGAGCGTAGTGGAAGGGAAGAGAAGGGTGGGACTTGGGGACAGTTGTTCTAAAACACCGTTCCTTAATCTTCCTAATGCCTTCTTACCCTCTGTTGTAGAAGGTAGGTGACAGGCTCAGAGGACGAGGACTTGGCTTTGGCAAACTTCTTTGTAGGTCAGGAATAAATGACCAGGCATCTCTCTCTAGAAGGTAGGGACATTTGTCACGTAACTTTTCAACTTTGAAATCCCAGCCAACATTGGAAAAAATGGAAAAAAAAAATCCCACTTAGACTTTGCCCATTTGAAAAAAATCTTCAAAAATTTTAAAGCATTTTAGACTATAGGGGGGAAAAAACCCCTAACTTATGTAAAAGCTATATGCATTGACAGTTATTGTAGTATTCATTACAAAACTGTAAGATTCCAAAATGATAATTTAGAAGTAATCCAAAGCCCCATGATAGGAGGACAGTGAAGGAAGTTGGGGCGTATCTATACTAAGGGAGACCATACCAGTAAAACAGTGGTAACAGACTATGCTCTCTTGTGGGAAAATATAATTCAGCATTAAGTGGGAAAAGCAAGGTACAAAACTGTATTCACACTACGTTTACCACTATGTAAGATACTTAATAGGAAGTTTGGGCTAGGAAATTAAAAAAAATTAGTTTTCTAATCTCTCTTCGGTGACTTGGTGGTTTGGTAACCTTGAAGAGGAAGCTATTTAAAACTCCCAGCTCTTCTCTCTAAAGGGAGGCTGATACTTGCTGTCATTGTCATGAGACCTACATGAGCTGAGGCAGAGAAAGTGTTACCAGGCACTTAATAACTACTCTAAAAGCTCTGTTACAACCTTAGGAAAGACATACAAAATGACGGTAGGAGTGAGGTTAAAATGCTAATACTTCTTTTACTTTATGTGTAATCTTCCTTTAATGATGTTATAGTACTTCCGTAATTAAAAACAGACCCAAAGAAACCGAGGATTAGAGGGCCAATATATTGGTGGTGTCATCTCACAAAGTCTAAGGACAACTCTTAAACAGGAGCTTGCACCAAACTGAGGCTTCATCACATTTCATGGAGAAATCTATTTCCCAGCATATGATGTTAAACAACCTAAAAGAGACTTTGCGTATCCCAATCATGGGCACTCTCGAACCATCTTTCCTTCACCTGGTATAAACTCCCTTAGACTTCAGATATATGCTACAGTGGTTCACCTTGCTTTCTTCCCTGTCCGTTTATGTCAAATGATAAAACCCAAATCAAATACTTAAGAAATAAACCAAGGCTAATACCATTGATGAAAGAAGGAAAATTGCAATCTCCTAGAGTAGGTTTAATTCAAACAAGAGGATATATCTTGGCAAACCTTTCAATGAATTTTATTACAGTTTATTGTGTGCCCTCATTATCTGTACTATAATCTGCATATACCTGGGGTATTAAAGTAAACTACTTTTGAAGGTTTGCAAAAAAACTCTCTCCCTAATGCATTATCACTCTTTTATTTACTGCTATTTGTACTAATAAAAGCATTGCATGCATTATTTAAAACTAAGAAGAGAGCCAACAGTAGCATTTTTAAAAAGATGAAAAGTTTGAAATTTTTAATGGTCTTTGTTGAGTGGATTTAGGTCTAGGACCTTGACCATACCCCAGAAACATATAACTGATTAACCTGAGCTCATCTCTTAAAGTCTAAGTGAAATTAACTTTTGAATATTTACTTTTTACATGGCTGTATGCTGCTGCTTCTAGCAAGAACTAGTCAACTTGCTCAATCAATGATAAAAAAAATCCATATTCTCATATTTGAGGGGAAGTTTGAATAATTACAACTGCATGTCTTGCTTAATAGTTATACAAGGATAAGTGATTAAAAATAAACCCCCAAAAGAACAGCAAAGAAACAAAAAAGTCATAAAAACAGAAAAAGAAATTGACAAAAATTAAAGCATAAATTAATACATTAAACAAATAGTAAATAACAAACAAAAACATATCAAAGAGAACATTTAAGAATTATCTTCCTTTGATCTTTTATTATTTAAAGAAAAGACGTTAAATTTGGGCTGAAACCTTGTGGTCAGTTATTTTCTAAAGGAACATAGAGTTGAAGACAGTAGCTCATTGATGTTTCAGATTTTTAGAAACTTGAGTCCAGTGGTGTATCAATCCACTTTTGCTAGGAAACAACAGCAAGAACTCTGTGCCACGCAGCTACGAGCATTTGTTTCTCACTTAAGCGTCTGCGTGGCAGCTCATGTGGGGACTTCGCTGGTCTTGCTTGGGATCAGCTGGACTTGGGCTCCAGCCACAGATTCAGATCAGGTTTGCTTCATGCTTTCATCTTCAGGGACTAGTAGACTAGATAGAGAACGTTCACATGGAAGAGAATGGATGACCCCAAGGAGGATGAGAAAATACAGTGCCTCTCAGGGCCTAGGCTTGGGACTCACACACTATCCTTTCCACTCCCCATTAATGTCAGTTACATGTTAATGTGTTGGAGAGATACACTCCTTATACAGAAATTGGGGAAGAATGGATGACTATCGCTGAATAACAATCTAATCTAACACAAGCAATATGTGTATTGTACATGTTCCTATAATGATGTCATAAACACATCAACCTAATCGCTAAATCCTCTTGCTCTTTTTCTCTTTGGTGTTTGTGTCTGCCATACCTCTTCACTGTGCTCCATTCCTTGCTTCTGTGTGCAACACATCTTCCTGAAACCATTACAGTGGATCCCTTCCCTGTGCTTCACACACCTTACCCGTATCTTCTATAATAATGTCATTGTTAACTTATACAATTGTATTTATTTATTTAATTCTTATTTTTAATTGATGTGTAGCCAGTTTACAATGTTAGTTTCATGTGTACAGCGATTCAGTTATATATGTATACGTACATATATATGTATTTCAGATTCTTTTCCATTACAACTCATTACAAGAAATTGAATATAGTTCCCTGTGCTTAACAGTAGAGTCCTTGTTAAGTTTTTAACATAAACTGGTCATATTATTCCTCCTTTTATAATTCAATGAACTCCCTATCATGACAGATGGGCAAATTTTCTTAACATGGAATAAATGATCCTGTCAACCTAATTTGTTCCTTTCCCCTCACCCCTTTTCCTAACCAATTTCCCTATTACATTTTGGACACCTGCATTTTTCCTATGATCCCGCACACTACCGTGGCCCTACGTCTGTCCTGCCATCTATCTGTAATGGCTCCTTCCACTGGTCCATGGGTCAGAATCCTCATCACCTTCAACTCCAGCTCTTATTTGAAGCCATATCAGTCAGGCAAGGCTGATATATGCTATGGAGCAGTGACAAATGACAGTGGCTCCTAACCACAAAGGTTAATTTCTTGTTCAAGTGTATATTCATTGCTGGCTGCCTTTGGATCTCTTCATTCCAGGACTCAGACTGATAGAATAGCTCTTATAAATTGTGACATCTCACCATAGGGTAAATAAAAATGGGGAAGCAGGCACTAGCACTTAAAAGTTCTGCTTGGGCATGATCCACGCCACCTCCACTCATATTTTATTGGCTAAAGCGAGTCCCATCTCCATGTCAGACTGCCATAGGATGGAGATGCCAAACTTTTCTTCAGAGAGGGTACCTCAATGTCAACCAGTAAGCCTTTTGAAGAATAAGAGAATATACCACAAAACCCATCCTTTTGTCTTCCTATTAGACTTAAGATTTCTTCTGCTATGTTACAACAACAATAAAAATTAATATATGTATTTTTTATTTAAAGGAGTATGTGTGTATATGATATAAACATCTTTATTTATCACCTGGTTCATTAGATACATTTTCTTTTTTCCCACAGAACTTCAGTTAATGGTGTTACTCAGCTTTCTGCCACAACATAACATAAAGACCCCCTTCCTCCACTTTACAATAATATTTACCCCATTGACCTGCCAGCCTTCACCTAAAACTTCATGAATGACCACAGGCTTCTGCTGACAGTTTCTTCAAGGCACTGAGATTGTCACTAACACTTTTCTCAAATCCCACTGCCTGGTTCCAAAGTCACTCCCAAATTTTGGGTTTGTGTTTTGGCAATGTCCCACTCTTGCTATTAATTCTTGTGTTAGTCATATATTGCTGTGTAACAAATTACTACAAGACTTAGCATCCTAAAAGAACAAACACACATTATCTCAATTTCTGGGTGATCTCGCCAAGAATATTTTCAACCAGAGTGTTGAAAGTGCCACCTGGTTTCTTCTTTCTACTCTTAGTAAGATACAAGAAGGGAGAGATAGGCTAAAGAAAAGACTATGAATTGTTTTAAATTATTGTTTTGAAGATTCCCCGGATCTAGCACAGAGTTTAACACATAGGAGAAAGAGACTTGAATAAAAATAACTAATGAAGTGAATCACTAAAAATTTAACCGAAATAGTAGGACATGGAAAGTACTCTGTATGACAGTACAGTGGTGGATGCATGTCATTATACACTTGTAAAAACTAATAACATACAGCACCACGAGTGAACCATGATGTAAACTGTGGACTTTGGGTGATAATGATGTGTCATCATAGATTCATTAATTGTAACAAATACGCTACTTTGGTGGGGGATGTTGATGGCAAGGGAGGCTATGCTTGTGTGTGTTTGTATGTGGGGGGGCGGGGACTTTCCGTACTTTCCTCTCTGTTTCGCTGAGAATCTAGAACTATTTTAAAAAATGAAGTCCGTTATTATTTTTTTAAATACTACTTTGGGGAAAATTTTTAACCAAAATAGTCACAGTCAGTCAATATATACTGGGCAGTCAGTTTGGACTATTATCACTGTGCCCTTTGTTTATTACAAAATGTAAGTGACTCTTAGAGGAGTCTATCATGGACAAGTTTAATAATAAGAGGGTAGAGATGGTGACAAATCTGGAGTTATAGCCTCTGAAGCACACACAGAACTTTTTCATTCCAGACCCTACGATCCTTGATCGAGTCTTTGGGTTCGGGTACTGCGTATGCAGGCATCAGTTCCTGGGACCCCTTTAAATTAGTTTATAATGGCATAGTGCCATTTCCCTAGCTTCCATGGGTTGGATTCAGTTAGCCAGTTGGCCCCTTTATGCTTCAAAGAAAGATTGTTTGACAAGGTCAAGGATGTTTCTGTGACAACTTTGTTCCTCAGTCAATACCTTTGAAGAGAAATGGGAATCTGCCATTTGGGAGATTTCTGCTAGGGATTGTCAGGTTTCTACTTGTGGTCCCAACCGAGACGTGGGAGAGGGATGAGTCTGCACAAAGAAAAGGACAAAGTGGAGATCTAGGAAAGTGGGACCACAGTGTGCAATCTGTGTCAATGAGAGAGTTCAGCATTTTATTTTACTCTAAGAACATATGCAAGTAAGGGGATTACAATCCTTTTGCTATGGTTTTAGATGGCCTACCTTGCCTGGAAGGTCAAATACAGCCTATAAATTTGACTTGATGAAAGCGAATAAAAATAAGTCACTAGAAAAGAGTCAGAGAAAAAGGTGGGCTTGGTAGCATCTGGGATGACTTCCCTGAGCAGTTATCTGCCTTTCTCTGAAACCCCGTGTGTAGCCTTCACCCTAGTCAGTTGTAGCTAAACTGGAAACCATACTAGACTGAAAATTAGGGTGATTACCTGGTTGTGAAGGAAAGAGTCCTTTGGCCTCACTTCTACCTGATACCCTGTTAGGTGTGACAACAATAAGATTGACTGCATGTGTGGGTGGAGGAGAGTGAGAGACAGTTTTGGAGACAGAATTCCATTATGAATTTGGATGAGCATTTCTTATTGCTGGCTTGTTTATTCCCCACATTCGAGTTTATAACAGAGAGTCAGAGAAGAACCATTTTTCTCCCTGTAAAACAAATCCCTTTTCTTCTCTAAAGGCTACAAATGAGAAGGGAAATAATGGACTGCTTGGGTATTTGTGCTTGTCAAGGTATCTGAGTCTAGATGTGATTGAAAAATAACCACATGAAAATGCTCGTCTTTCTTACTGCCATTAGGCTGACTTGGCCAATTTTGACATAAAAAGCTAGAGACATTACCTAGCCATTGTGATCATGCACTCTGGTGGGCCATCCACTTGCATGACCTCCGTCATAAGGTCATGAAATGTGCCAGAGTTTGTGGAGAAAAACTTGTGTCTGAAATTTAAGAGCAGTTTTTATTCCCTCTGGTAGCCTTTCTGAAATTCTGTGAGCAGGTCTTACCTAATTTGATTCTTCGTTACTTGGAAGTCCTGAAGTTTTTCTTGGAAGTGACCAGATGGAAAAAATTAAAAATGTTTTAGAAGAGCCATTAACTCTGGGTAGATTTTTTTTTCTAGAAACCTTTTATTTTTATTTAGATTTTGATGGAGAACATTTATGAGATTAGTATTAGCTTATCCAATATGACGAAATTTGTTTCTGTTAGAATTGTAAGCCTTAGCTATATGCGTCGATAGGCTAGACTCTGTTTTTGATGATTGCCTTTACCTCTCTTGAGCGTTAGAAGGACGACAAAATGAAAAATTTTCACTACAATTTTGCTTCAAATGGCAAAGTTATTGTCTTTAAAAATATGAACCTGAGGGAGCAGTAATACTGTCTCCAGAATCATTTCATAGAGGACATTTAGTCCCATTTATTTTGCCCTTAATGTATGTTTCTTGGTAAAGAGCAAGCACCAAATATATAATGGAGAAATCTCAAAGAATGAGCAGGGTTTTTTTTTTTTCACTAGACTTCTAGGGGGGGAAAAAGAAATTCTATGAAAAATAATGAATAAACCCGAAGAAATTCATTTTCTTCTTACTATTTTATAATCATATGCCATAAACCCATATACAATTAGATAGAATCTAGGTGTTGAAATCCTCAAAATTTCCATAAGTGGGAAAACATTTTGTAAGATTTTCATGGTGCAGACACAAATATTGTGGATTGGACCAAGGAAGAGCAGGCTTCTAAAATCCAAGGACACAGCCAAATAATTAGATGTTCTGTGAGCGCAAGTGAGTGCCTCTACCAGAACACTGCATCCAGGAGTAAGTGTGTTCCTCTTACGGTTTTCCAAGGCAGAGGTTGTGATGTGGAAAGAAGAGAAAAGATTTTGGAATAAAGCAGACCTGGGTACAGATCATCAACAGCATCATCTTCAAGAGATTTCTGAATCTCTCCAAACATCTGTTTTCTCATTTCTGAAATAGGGACAGAAATTACAGAGATGTTGGGAAGCAAAGCATCTGGTGGAGCTCACCAGAGTTCATTATCTTCCACTTGGCATTGGTGTCTGTATGGGTTGGGTTTATATTTAATTTGTTAATGAAATTCACCAGGAGATATTCATTTTATGGGTCACAGCTTTCTCCATGTATGCAAAGACTGAATAATTATACAGGAAATGTTATCTTCCAAGAATAATACAAAGGACTTAGCAAGATATATTTTATTTTATTTTATTTTATTTATTTTTGTGGGAGGGGGTCATTAGGCTTATTTATTTATCTATTTTTTTAATGGAGGGACTGGGGATTGAACCCAGGACCTCGTGCATGCTAAGCATCATACTCTACCACTGAGCTATACCGTCCCTGCAAGCAAGGTAAATTTTAACCTGTTTGAAGGTAGCTATGGAAGAGTGGAAGGAGCAAAAGTCAGGCAATTCTAACCTCAGACTTAACCTGCCAGATCCTTGGCTTCCTCATTTGTGTGATGAAACAGATGCCTATTTGGCAAGGAGGATCTCACAATTTCATGAGGTAAATTATTCAGAAGTGCCTAGAACATAGTAGATGCTTAATAAAAAGTCCATTATGGAAAATACAATAAAATGAATCACTGAATGAAAATGAAGGACACTTGTCCTCCTGATAACATTTTTTAGCACAGCATGAGCAAAGACACCTCAGCGCTTTGGCGCACCTGTGCTCTTTCCTCTTTTCGTTTTTCCTCATGTAATGTATATTGATATTGCATTAATTATTTTTTATCAGTATGGCTTGTTAGAATTATCTTCACTAATTTTCTTTTTATAACCCAACAAGTGGGTGAATTCTTCTGCCCAATGTCCCTGATACACTCAAGTGTCTGATATTATCAACATGTTTGATTTTTCTTATCAAATTGCTACACCCAAGCCCTCATCTGTTCTCCTCTATTTAGCATGTTCTTACAGACGAGGGCTTTAGTACTGTCACGTGTTTCAGTGTCAGACTGATATGTTGTTCTGCTTAGACAGAGATAATGTCAGATCCCCACATAGCTCATCATGGGTGATTTTGATTGTTGTTTCCATGAGTGAAAATGTGTTTTGGATAAACCACTGACATACATTCAGTCTGGTGCTCCTTGTGGCTGTACCTTGAGACCAAAGACATGTTTTTGAGGGAAATGTTGTAGGTCACATGTGGGATAAGTGGCCAAATGGGCGTGTCTTTGAATGGAGTTCCTGCTAGAAAGCAATTATTAGATTGTTTGCCTCTGACATGAAGGGTTCTTAATGAGTGGTTTGCAAAATTTATTCTTCAGTTGTTTTAAAATCAGTAACCAAGATATGAATTGTATGGGAAAGTTTCCACAGAAATAAATTAATAATAACTATGAATATGATCTGTTTTTGAAAAATTCTAACATGAAGGTTCACTTTCCATATTTCTTCATGTTTCAGTAATGAAATTTTTTTTAGTATCCTTTAATGGTAAATCTGGCTATGCCCTGAATCTTAAAGGATCTGGTTTGGTGTCCTGTTTTGAAATCGAAATAAAAAGAAACCAATCATTGTAAAGCACTCTGCACATAGTTCAAGATATGGTATTATCTGTACCTACACATCATGAGGATGAAAACAAGAAAACTATTCCTTTTACTCATAAAGCAAAGGTAAAGAAAGAAGTGATGTTGCCAAAGAAAAAAGCCCTTCTTTGTGTACTGCATTTGTTTATCTCATGACGTTTTCTTCTTGCAGTTTGTTTGTTTAATAAAAACAGTGAAGACATGATGTGAGGTCTCATAGTTTTGTATCCTTGAATTTATAATTTGCAATCCCTTATGGCAGTACGATTTCCTATCTCACATTTACAATTAAATTCTTACTCCAGTACCGCTCTTGTGACTGTAACGGCTGATAATGACGCATTCCTATAATGTTTATTGGTACAGAGCCAATCAAATAAAAAGTGCAATGGGATCATTATTAGCAAGTATAAACTGGAGCGTACCATATACATTCAGAGTACCAAAAGTCTACATAGACTCAAGACAACTCATTGTCAGAAAGAATCAGCCCACCCAGAGGACTTCCTGCTTACCACGCATTGTACACAGGAATATTTGGCCCATGACAGGACACGTTCAGTATCCCCAGATATTTAGTGTCAAGTAGCCCCAGTTTTCATCTTTTTCTGATAATTTATACAGATTGGTATGTTCTATATCCAAATTTTAATTTTGGAAAAGCAGATCAAATTGCATGAGTTCCTGGAACTGCTCTTTATGGGGCTTCAGTGTTCAGTCTTCCTGGATGTGGTGGGAATCGTGTTGACCTTCAGAGCTGGAGACTAGCTCTTCTGGTCTAATCGTCCACGTGGTTAATAATACCTGGAAGCGGAGAAGCTACAAAGGATACAGGCGATCTGTTCCAAGGTTTCAAGAACATCTGGTAGTTTTTAGTTTTTCTTTCCTCGTATTTCTCCGCTAATATACTTTCTTTCAATGCAGAAACACCTTAGTATATGGACTGATGACAGTATGAAAGCTGTTTGGAACAGTAAACACTGATTTTCCATGCTGCTTTTTAAAAAATCTACGTATACGTGATAATGCTGGGAGGAAACAATTAAGAGTAATGTCTATTTTATTGCAACTCAGTTTACAGCTTTTCAACACAGCAACGCCAACAAGACTTGGAGAGACATCCGAAAGACCATAAAATGCCCTTAAATATCAGTTTGAAAGTGAGTCTGTTTGTGGCCTTTCACTTTTGCCAAAAAAAGGGAAATTTCCTGAAATGTTTGCCGATTTTTCTCAGACTCGGACTATAATGCCCTAGTTACTGAGATCCTCTGGGAATTACTGAGACAAACTTGCAATGTTCTCATTCTCACCTCTCACTTCTCCAGGAAATGAAATAAACTAGCATATCTTTTATGATGTGGCAGTGAAAACGCTGGAATGTATTGACTGATCTGTTAGAGGAATGAGGGGGCAAGAATATCCTTTTTGAACTGCTGGTGTATTGTATTTTCCCCCAAATAAACTCAGTCACAGACCTCTAAGACTTCTTAAGCATTCATTGGTATGCCTGCCCAATGCGTAATTCTGTCAGATTTTCTGAACCTTGGCTCTATGAATACTTGGGGTCAGACAGTTCTTCACTGGGAGAGGGGGTGTCCTGTACATTGTGGAAGGTTTAGTAGCATCCTTGGCCTCTACCCTCTAGGTACCAGGAGCCCTCCTCCCTCCTAATTACAGCAACCGAAACTATCTCCAGACATTGCCAGATTGCCCTTGGTCGAACCATTGATGTAAATCTTGAAACTTAAAAATAAAACAACTTTAATATTTCTACGGCTTAAGATGTTATCTAGGATGTTAGATAGATAGATAAATATAGATAGGAGAGATATATACTATATTTATACAGAATATATGCTATATTATTTTAGTCATATATATCACTATATATTTAGTATAACTATATATACTTAGTCTAATGTATAACAAAAAGTTGTGTCTTTCCTATACAATTCTCTCCACTCTTTGATTGGTCTTTTAAAAGAAACTAAGGATTAGGTTAAGAATAGTTTTCTTCTCTGTCTTATAACTCTTGCAATATGCAGGGCATGTGTGTGTTTTGAAAAGTGATTTTAATGTGGGCTGCCTGTCCATTATTGTTAGAAACCATGTCTTGCCTTCTACACGTCACTCAGAAATCTCAGATCTTAGATGGGGGAGAGTATGTTCCTGGGCTAGCTTCCCGACTGATCATATATTTGCAGGTAGTACAATCTCATGTGCAGCTGTCTCCAAGAGCTGGCCAGTGAGTGCCTCCGTGGGACAGGTCTTCCATCTTTCTCCCCTAACATGTTTTTTTCTCCCTTCCATGCTATAGGTATATTGACTTTGACGAGAGAGCTTGCTCAGAGAAGTAGTCAAGAAAGCAACATACTGAAAACAAAGCCAAGAATCTGACAAGAAAGATAAAGAAGGTAAGTAAGAAGATGGGGTTGCATCTTTATGATGTGTTAGAAAAAGTCATCCTTGAAAAAGTCTGGTTCTGGGGGCCAACCTTTATTCACTTTGGGGGAATGTGTCATGCCAAAGAGCTCCTCATTTTAGGGGGTCTCACAGCGACCTCTGTTGTCCTGGGTGCTTTAGTCAGGAACATGGACCAAGTTTCACTCTAAGAAAGAATGTTGACTTAACACAGCACCTTTCTCTGGGCCAGGTTTCCTTTGTAATCTCCCAAGTGTTATATTTAATTTACATTTGCAATAGGAAGTATATGAACATGGAATTCAGCATGCAGATTGATTATCTGGGTTTTCTAAATTCAGGAGAATTTACGGAAGCTGATGCTTCTGAATTTTTTCTTTTTACTGAAATATCAAAAAATTGAAAATCCTTTCAGGGTTTCATGATTCTCTGATAACCTGAAAATCATCACCCAATAAAGTTATTGTGCCTTTCCTCAGTGTTTATGATCACACATTTCCAATAGAGCATTGAAATTGGTACCAAAGCTCTTACGTAGATGATCTCTTAAAAGCTAGGTTCCATTATGTTGAGTGAGAAAAATAAACTCAGTCTTAGACCTAAGACTGTTTCTTGGCTTCTACCTAAATGGAGTTCTATGCTCTTTACAAGCCCCTGAATATTTGATGACTCTGAGATGTGCAAAAGCATGTTCCCTAGGACTCTCTGCCTGAACAAATTTGAACCCCCATCACCCTAACTTGGAACTAATTTCATTCGTTAATAACTCTGTTGACAGCAGAGGGAAGCCAAATGTAATGAGAGTACTAACAAGGCTGCATATGTTCAGATGCCAGAGTTATTAACTGTAAAATTCACAGTGGGGGAAATCGTATGTGTGCAAGGAATGCAATTTCTTTTTGAAAATATATCATGTGTGCAATGAATGCAATTTCTTTTTGAAAATATATCATGTGTGTATATCTTTTCCTTCTTTTCTTCTGTCACTAGCATTGTTTGGATTGCATACATGGAGATCAACATCCATTGGCCATGTCCTGGGTGATAAGTTAGAAAAGAAGAAACACCAATTTGTCTCCTTTACACTCATTTCTGTTCTGAGAATCTAGAGGGGATTTTGGTGGTGAGTATTGTTACCTTTTTACACTGGACCCTAGGGCATAAGAATCCAAAGTACTGAAGTGTCCTCTTCATAATCATCAAACTATGAGGTGATGGTGGCCAATTCTTTTGAAAATATGAGGAAAGGACAGAGCTGCTTACCTCTGGCTCGTCTCTTTAAACTTCATAAAACTACCAGGCAAACTAGGACTCTCTCATTGAATAGGTCCCATGCAATTTGTCCACATTGGTTTAACCAAATTCATTTGTTCAACATTTGACAGGTATTTGTAGTCCTTTACTATGTACCAGGAAGTGTCCTAAGGACCAAAGATATAGCAGCGAAATCACAGCAACAGTTCTCTGCCCTTATGGATCTTCTGTTCTGCTGTAGGGTAGGGGGGAGAGAGGTGGTGAGAAAGTAAACCAATAAATAGAAAAAGATGATTTAGATTGTGATACATTCTATAAAGAAAATTAAAAAGGGTAATGGGATGGAAAGTGATGACCGGGATGTATCGGGGATTTTAGATTGGATTGTCAGGACAGGAATTTCTGGGGAGGTTACATTTGAGTTGAAACAGAAGATAAGAATTATCCAAACATGGACTAGGAGGAAGACCATTTCAGATGAAGGGAATTGCAGTAAAGGCCCTAAGACAGGCATAGGCTTGGTGTCTTTTATATGTAGAAAGAAACCTGTCTATCTGGATTCTAGACAGTGAGATTAGGTATTTTTATGGACTGAGTTGTGTGCTTTCCCCTTTCCAAGAAAAAAATTCATGTGTTGAAGCCCTAAACCTCAACGTGACTCTATAGGGCTTTTAAAGAGGAAATTAAAGTTAAATGAGGTCATGAGGGTGGAGCCCTAATCTGATAGAACTGCCCTTATAAGAAGAGAAAGAGACATCAGAATTCACTCTCTCTACATGTGGACACAGAAGAGGTCATGTGAGGACACATTGGGAAGGCAGCTGTCTGTGCAGCAGGAAGAAACCAAACCTGCTGACACTTTGGTCTTAGACTTCTAGCCTCCAGAACTGTGAGAAAATAAATTTCTGTTGTGTAAGCCACTCAGTGAGTGGTATTTTTCAGAGAAGCTCTAAGAGAATCTTAGAGGGACCTAACCTTGGGACTAGTTGAAAATGAGGTCAGTGTCAAGTTTATGTACATATGTTACTCTATGGTTTGTAAGTAGTGCTGCTATGAAAGCTGGGGTGCAGGTGTCTTTTTGAAGTAGGGTTCCTTCTGGATATATGCCCAGGAGCGGGATTCCTGGGTCATATGGTAAGTCTATTCCTAGTCTTTTGAGGACTCTTCATACTGTTTTCCACAGTGGCTGCACCAAACTGCATTCCCACCAGCAGTGCAGGAGGGTTCCCTTTTCTCCACAGCCTCTCCAGCATTTGTCATTTGTGGACTTTTGAATAATGGCCATTCTGACTGGTGTGAGGTGATACCTCATTGTAGTTTTGATTTGCATTTCTCAGATAATTAGTGATATTGAGCATTTTTTCATGTGCCTATTGATCATTTGTATGTCTTCCTTGGAGAATTGCTTGATTAGGTCTTCTGCCCATTTTTGGACTGGGTTTGTTTTTTTCTTATTATGTTGTATGAACTGCTGATTTATTCTAAGTGTAGTGGAATGTCATTAAAAAGGAGAGTTGATGTGGTCTAATTTACATTTTGAAGATGCTACTCTGGCTGTGATGTGAAGAAAGAATCGTTGGGTTTAGGGGATGTAGCAAGAGACAGATCACTTGGGAACAAATGAGAGTGGCTTGGACTAGGATAGTCGAGGTAGAGATTATGAAAGAGGACGGAATTCAAGATGTATTTTGAAGGTACAATCAACAGAATTATTTAGACTGAATGTGGCTTGTGAGGGTAAGAAAGAACTCAGACAGTTTAGCTTTATCAAATAGGAATAGAGTAGTTTTACTAAGATGCTGTTTTCTCATCTGGGGAGGAATAGGCTATTAGAACGGAGTAGGTAAGGATTAATAGTTTTATTTTAGTTGTAGTTGAGATATCAAATGGGGAAGTTGTACACAGTAGGCCCTCTGTATCCATGGCTTCTTCATCTGTGGATTCAACCAACTGTATATCAAAAATATATTTTTTTTAATTCCAGAATATCCCAAAAAGCAAAACTTGAATTTGCTGCATGCCAGCAACCATTTCCATTGCATTTGCATTGCATTAGGTATTATAAGTAATTTAGAGATGATCTAAAGTATATAGGAGGATGTGCATAGGTTATATGCAAATACTATGCCATTTTATATAAGGGATTTGAGCATCATAGATTTTTGTATCTGTAAGGGGTTCTAGAGCCAATTCCCCACTGATACCAAGGGACAATTGTACATAAGTTTGGAGTTCAGTAGGGCTATCTGAGTTGGAGATATACATTTGGGATTTATTGGCAGGTGAAAGGTATTTTTAAAAGAACTCAAATTAAATTCACTAAGAACAGAATGTATTTAGAAAGGAATCAAACCTCTGTAACCAAGATCCAAGTCACTCTAATGTTTAGAGTTCTCTCAAACATTAAAGAAGAATTCACACAATTCTTCACAACCTCTTCCAGAAAATAGAAGAAGAAACACCTTCCAGTTCATTGAATGAGGACCAAATTACCTTGAGATCACAACTAGACAAAGACATTACAAAAGAAAAACACTATAGGCAATATCTCATGTAAACTAAGCCATAAAATTTCTAAACAAAATATTAGCAACTTGAATCCAGCAATATATATATGTGTGTGTGTGTATATATATATATGTATATGTGTATATGTATATATATACATATATATGTATACATATATATACGTATATACATATATATATATATATATACACAGATAAAATATATAAAAATATATATGATATGCACCATGGCCAGGAGGGTTTATTCCAGTTATACAATGCTGGTTAAATATTTGAAAATCAATCAATGTAACCTAACATATCAACAGGCTAAAGAAGAAAAAGCACTTGATCATATCAATTAATAGAAATCAAACATATGGCAAAAGTTAACACTCATTATGTATGTATATTATATGCAAATACTCATTTATGAAATTTATATTTTAAGACTATATGTATGTGTATGTGTGTGTGTGTGTGTGTATATATATATATATATATATTCTCCCGAAACAGGAAATAGAGGAACAACCTCAATTTGCCAAAGAGTATGTGCAAAAAACCTAACAGCTATCAATGCTTAATGATGAAAAGTTGAATGAGTTCCCCTAAGACAAGGAACATGGCAAGAGTGTTTGTTCTTTTCACTCTTATTCAACAGAGTTCTGGAAGTTCTAGTCAGTGTAATAAGAAAAAGAAAAAAGGCATAGAGATTGGAGAGTAGAAAATAAAACTGTTCCTATTTTCAAATGACATGATTGTCTACATAGAAAATTCCGAAGAATCTACAGCAGAAGTCCTAGAACTAATAAATGAGTTTAGCAAAATCACAAGATACAAAATCTACACACAAAAATCAACTGTATATCCTTATATTTGCAATAAATATATATAAATTAAATTTTAAAATACAAAGCTGTTTATAATCATTCCAATAAAAAAGAAATAAATATTTATAAATCTAACAATATATGTACAGGACCCATATGCTGGAAATGATAAAAAAAAACACTGATGAAAATAAAATCAAAGAACATCTAAATAAATGGAGAGACAACCATATCATGAATAGGAAGACTCAATATAGTAAAATGTCAGTTCTCCCCAATTTGGTATATAAAGTTAATGCAACTCATATCAAAACTCCAGCAATATTTTTTTGCAAATATAAGGAATCTCATTCAAAAGTTTTTATGGCAAAGCACAGACCTGAGAATAGCTAAAATAATTTTGAAAAATAATGGAGTAAGAGGGATCATTTTACCTAAAGTTAAGACTTATTATTTGTTTACAGTAATAAGTGACTGTGGTATTGATGGAGGCTTAGACACATAGATCAATGGAACAGAAGAGAGAACTCAAAACTGGAAAAATGTGCCAGGTGATTTTTTTAAAATTTGGAAAAGCATCTCAATAAAGCTGCAAGAAGCAGTTCAGTTTTAACAAATGGTGCTAAAGCAATTGGACCTCCAAAGACAAATAAATGAATTTTAATCTGAATCTAATATTATACAAAAATTAATCCAAAGTGAATCATAGATTTAATTATAAGACTACAAAATTTTGAGAACACAACACAGGAGAAAATTTTCAAGACCTAGGCTAAGTGAAGAGTTCGTAGACATGACACCAAAACATGACTCATAAAAGCAAATAACTGCTGTATTGAACTTCATCAAAATTAAATGCTTTTGTTCTCCAAAAGATCATGTTAAGAGGACAAAATTTTAATCTAAAGACAGGGAGGAAATATTTGCAAGTCACAATATTCAGCATAGGACTTGTGTTTAGAATATACAAAAAATTCTCAAAACCTAACACTAAAAAAAGAGGAAAAAGTAAGTCATTTAATTAGAAAATACACAAATGAAAACGAATAGAAATTTCACCAGAAAGGGACTCTAGATGGCAAGTAAACACATGAAGAAATATTTGCCATTATTAGCTACTAAGGAAATGCAAATTAAATCATAAGAAGATATGACTACACACTTAAGAGAACAACTTAAAAAAGGCCAGTGATCAGCTAGTTAATGACCAAAGCTGGAACAAATTGAGCAACAACATAAGTAACAGAGTGTTGGATTATAGCCCAAAATATAAAATAAATATACATAGATTCATACTGATATAAGTAAATGATGGAAAAAGTGAGTACATGGAGAAGAGACAAATTTTTCTTACAAAATAATTCCAAATATCACATGTAGATATTCTCCCCTACAGCAGGTGACTCTTGCAGATTTATTTCCAAAGGATAAAGTATGGAAAGGGAAAAATGTTACATATGTACCTTCTTGGAACCACTGATGATCATGTGATAATGATAAAGCACTTTTTATCTTTGCGATATTCTTTCCAGCAAACGTAGACAGGTCTAGTTATGCAACTATATCTAGAACATTCTTCAAAATACTTGTCCAACATGCCTCAAAACTTTTAACATCATGAAAAACAAGGAAAGGCTGAGAAACTGTTACAGACCAGAGGAGAATATGGGGACATGACAACTCATTGCAATATGGTGTCCTGGATAAGATCTTGGAACAGAACAAGAACACTAAGAGAAAAAAAAAAAACAAAAACACAAAAACCTGCTGAAATCTGAATAAAGTCTGGAGTTTAGTTAATAGTAATGTTCCAATGTTGGTTTCTTAGTTTTGAGAAATGTACCACAGAAATGTAAGCTGATAGCGTTAGGGGAAATGAAATGGGTAAAGGGCATATGGGAACTCTCCGTACTATCTTTGCAACTTTTCTGTAGGTCTAAGATTATTTCCAAATAAAAAATACATTTAACAAAAAATATTTTACAATTTAATCAAAAAATATAAAGTTCCCAAGAACAAATAATATGTAAACAAAATTTGCAATGTTATTGAAAGATAATAAAGAAGATTTTAATGAATGGCAAAGTATAATAGTGCCTTCACTAGAAGAAACAATATTATAGAGATAGCAATTTTCCCTAAATTACAACAGTGATGGCAAAAATATCTTCATGTTACCAATTTGTTGATCTTTGAGTAATAAAAAAATTTTTTTAAAAGAAGGCTAGGGAACTTAAATGCAAATGATTAATTGTAAAATACTTTTAATGAAAGATTTAAAGTTCTGGACACCATAATTATTAATGTAATATCACCGTTTCAGTTATTCATTTACTTCTTTCGTGAACAAACATGCACTGAATGTTTTATGTACCAGGTGCTTTGTAGAAACACTCTTTAAAAATGAACAAACTAATATGTCAAATCACTCCTCTACCTTGACAGCAATTCTCAATATCATTTTGAAGTTAAGTGTAATGAGGTCCGTAAAGATAAACCTAAGTTTCAAAGCAAATTTATGATCAGAATAAAGTTACTTTTTCAGCTCTTCACATCTTTGGTCCTGTGAAGATAGACCTCCCACATGCATGTCATGGCGCTAATAAAACAAGATTGAGGGCAAACCAAAGTGAATTCGTGGAGCAACTAACTGACAAAGGCAATCACAGAAAAATGCACAGTCCTGAAATAATAGCACTTTCAGATGGCTCCCCATGTCCCAGATGGTGGGGTGGGGCCTTGTACAGTGTCCATTCAGCCCTTTCAAGTAGCCTCAAGAAGCCATGATTAGTTATGACTCTGGTACAGATTAAAGAGGTCACTGAATATATTGAAATCTTGAGGGCTAGTAAATGGTGGAGTCAGGATTAGAATCCAAGTCCAGCCCTGCTTTATCTTCCTGAACGGACCCTGTGACAGGAGGCGTCTCCGTAGGACAACCAACGGGCTAAGTGTTTCAAATATTTTGGCACCCAGTGAGCCTGTTTGTTTAGCTAAGGGTGAAAATTGAATCACTCTCATCTTCTCTTGATAACAAATTCTTAAGTCACGCAAACTCTAAATAGAAATGCTTTCAGTTGAACTGAGTTTCCTTATTTGAAAAAGGGGGAGGGGAGGACTGAATGTCAAGCCAAGTGACTTCTGGAAAGAGTCACGCATGTGAGGCAGCACTAGTACCCTGGAGGTCCCGCCATATTGGGACAGGTCCTAATTGGCAGAAAGAAGGGAAAGATTCATAATGAACATAATAACAGGGAGAGATGGAACAAAAAGGGCTCCTTTCCCTTTTCCTTCTAATCAAGGGCCCTGATAAAAGACACACAGACACATAGCGAGAGCATTCCAAGGTTGAAGCACATTTATTTCCAAACCTGCTGTCATTTAAAATGTAGGTTCAGAAAAGTAAGCAACCAACAATCTAACAAAACCCTCTCATCTTGGGCCAGATTCTGGGCTGAACTCAAACAGGATATTTTCTAGAAGCTTATTAAATGTTTGGCAAACATTAAACAGTCCTTTATTTGTTATAAAATTTTTCTTCAACTCCCACAGCAGCTTCAGTGATACTAGTAGGTTTAGGTAAAGAGACCAACATGGGGGAAAATGGTCATGACTGCTATTCAAATTGACAAATGTGAAATACAGGGTGGGACCACGTTAATCACTCATTTATATTATTGCAGGTGCCCACTTTGATGACTTGTTGCACACGTGCCTTTGATCTCCCCTGTAGAAAATGCTCTGCTCCGTTTCAAAAGAGATTGCCATGTGGCCCATTCACTGGCCTTTGGATCAAACCAGCAACAGACCTCACAGTTAGAATTCCATTGGCTGTTCGCAAGGAGGTAAACTGTAAGTCGTTCGCATCACTTCCAAGTATTTCTTTCAACAGAGAACAGTTTAAAAAAAAAAATCTGTTAGTTAATATTGCCATCTCCTTTGGTTACTAATAAGCTTTAAAGTTTGGGCCTTAATCATGCAGTGTTTCGCCAAAGCCCTTTTATTTTTCAGCTATTGAAGGAATGAAAAGTTAAGCCTGGGTAGACCTTACAAAAAACGTTTGTAAATGTTGGCTTTATGCCTTTCCTGCTGATGATAGTAACACTCCTCTCTGCAATTCAAAACCTGATTTTAGAATAAGGATGTCGCTACAGAGCCAGTGACCAACTGGAGGAGGCCTTTTCATCCTTTTTCTCTGGGATTTTTCCTAGTAGCATGTATTGTTAATCTTGAGGTCAGTAATACATGCATCGTTGAGGCAAAGGCATTCTGCCAGCACAGGGGACAGAATAAATACAACTGGCCTTTGTAAGGATGGAAAGTGTGACTCACTTGCCACTATGTTTTAATTACCTAAAACTAAATTAAGGAAGGCAAATGGTAAAATGGAATAACCTGGGATTTCCGGTCAAGGTCCTGAGACCAAAGCAAAATGTGTCATTTATTAGCTGGTTATCCTTCCCTCACAGACTCTGTGTCCTTGTCTCTTCTCTGAGACTAATAACAACAGCTGATCTCACTGAGTAGTTGATTTAATGCTTACAAGACAAGTTTGCAAATGCTCCATGCTGCATTAACAAAAAAAACAAAACAAAAAAAAGACTGAGCCACAAGGCCCAAGTTGTAAGGAACCGGGGAGAGTATTATAAAGAGTTATTAAAAAACCAGTATGAAAAAATGAAATACTTCTTTGTGCTAATTTCCTATCGCTGCATAACAAAGTACCACAAACTTTGTGGCTTAAAATGACAGGCATGTACTATCTCACAAGTTTGTGGTTCGGGAATCTGGGCTGGGCTTAGCTGGGTCCTCTGGAAACTTAGAATCAAGATGTTGGTCGGAGCTGGGTTCTCTTCTGGAGGCTTCACTGGAGATGGATCTGCTACCAAACCGACTCAAGTTTGTTGGCAGAGTTTATCTCTTGGTGATTGTCGAACCGAGGTTCTTTGCTTTTTGCTGGCTGTTTGCCAGGGGCTGCTCTCAGCTCCGAGAGATTGCTGCAGATCCTTGCTATATGGCCCTCTCATCAGGCCTCGTGCAACAGCTTACTTCTTCAAAGCCAGCAAAGAAGAAAGTCTTTAGCAGGGTCTGCTAGCGGGCAGTTGTATGTAACGTAATGTAATCATGGGCATAACGTCATCACCTTTGTCATGTAATTGACATCATCACGGGAGAGACAGCCATCCTCTGCGTTTCCTGCAATTAGAAGCAAGTCACAGGCACTGTCCATTCTCAAGGGGAGCAGATTTCACAAAGGCATCAAGGGCTGAAAGCAAGGTCATGAGGCTGCCTTAGAGTCTGTCCACCAAACTATTCATTTTTAGGTCTCTAGATGTTAAATACACACATCAGAGCATTTCTTCAATTCATAGACTGCAGAATTTAGGTATTGGCCTTCCTACTTTTCAAACAGACCCTACTATAGAAACTAGCAAATAATAATATAGAAATAGAATATGTCACATTCCTGCAAAGTACAAAATATACACAGGACATTCTACTTCTCAGCCAAAGCTGGCTGTCTGACCTTACTTATTCTCCTCGGAAACAAGACGAAGATTCTCTCAATTTCAGTGAAGTTGGGTAGTCACAATGAGTGTTGCCCCTGCAGCCAGTGATCTTGTGACTTCCCTTCCACTGTAATTCCCCACCATCCTCCATCTCGCTCTGTGCGCTGCGGGGCCGACCAGGGTGGATTCTGCCAAGTCCTCTGAATTCCAGTTGAGTGCAGCCAGTGGGAGGCCACAGCAGGAGTGAAGAGAGGAGCGAGGTGTCTGTCCCTTATTCCCCTCCCTCTAGGACCTGCTTAGGCTGCCGGTGTTTCTCTGAGCTCCCCCACCCATGTGCCCACCCCCACATTATCCCCTTCTCCGGGCTGTGTCTGCATGACCCTCCGATCCAGATACAGTAACTGCTCCCTTCCCTCATCCGTTTAGGCATAGATAATAATGATTAGGATGTTTCTCGCCCTGAGATACCACCCTTTGTGTGTATGTGTGTATGTGTTTGTGATTTTTTTTCTCAACTCTTCCCACAACTTTGTTAATAATTCCTTTATTGAATCTTTCTTGAATTATTGAAAATTGAATGTGGCTTCTTTTTCTTGCAGGGACTCTGGCAGATATTTCTCTCAAAGAATTTAAGTTTTATGAACACAGGGATTTGAACAAGAAGGGTAATCAAAAAATTGTGGAATGAATGAGAAAAAAAAAAAACCTTTGCCAGTATGTGTAGTCTTTTTCCTATTTAGTTATTCCACATGTTTTGAGGGGCTTCCTCTGCCTTGTGGAGTTCTAAGAAGGAGAGTCAATGTGGTGACCCAGATTTCCTGGAAAACCTTCCTAGAGACTTGAGATGATAAATATTGCTTATTCCAGAAGAGATATGAGCATTTTTTTTTTTACTTTCTCCCTTATTCTTATCCAGGAGATGGTATTAGGGGTGGAGGAGCAAGATGTGTATGTTTGCAAAAGAATCTCAGTGCTGACTTCTGCATTTAATGAGGTTATAATCCACATCTGTCTTTGGTGGAAGAAGCCACAATGCAATAGCAAAGGTTGTAATGTTGAAGAATTATTAGAACATGTCAAGAAGACAAAACAAGCATGGATATTGGATAAAGCTAATTTAAAAAAAATAGGCACTCTATAAAGAACGTCTAAGTAAAAATATATGAGATTGTAGAATAAACATTTGAGGAAGTGTGAAGTGTTTGATTTGGAAAGATAATTAAAAGAGAATTTTGCTTGATATTCAGTATTGCTTTATGGATGAAAACTGGGGAACTATGAGGGATTAAATCCGTAATCTTGAAGTCTTGGTACAGCTCCTATGGTTTATAGGACTACTTCATCTTGTTCTGGTGTTAAGATTTGCACAGTGGTGTCTGATCAATGAGATACCACTGAGATTTCTCAAAGAGTTGTTTTAATCACAGATATGAGTTACCATCGCTTCAAATAGGAAGTAAGCAGCTGCCAGATCTCTGGGCTTTTTCTGCATTCTTTTCTCATATTAGTTTTGACATTACAGACACAAGATATCCCGGATGGACCAGGGACTTTGGAGAATGAAACCCAGTTCTAGACACAGAGTCGTTTTGTTTGTTTGTTTGCCAGCTCGCGCGCCCCTTCCTCTTAGTCTACTTCCTGGACTGCTGTAAAAGCAGGACACAGAACGTCAGGGCTAAAAATCTGCTTCTCTGTAGACATGCAGTCCGCATTTTAAAGGAGTAAGGACCTGGCTCTGGGCCTCTTTGTAGACATCCTCAGTTTTAAGCTGTATTCCGTACACTTGGCGTTTTATAATCTTCCGCGAAGGCATTTTATAGGGAATTCATACTTACCTCTACCAGAACTCAGTTAGCTACTCAGAATAGTAAATGTGCACATCATATTCTGTCTGTGAAGGTCTTCGGAGAGCTTTCACTTATTTTTCATTTCTATGTTGGAAATCTTGGCTGGAAAGCTCTAGTAGCAATTGTGACAGAGGGACACTAGAGGCAGTGCTGGGGCCAGAGTCTAGACACCTGTGTTCCTGTCCCGCTCTGCCATCAACTGGCAGTGGAAAACTGGGCACTTTATCTCCCCAACTTCATCGTCACCTTCTGAAAAGTTAACATACAACAGCAGTAGGTTTGCCGGTGCTGTGACCGTGACCGTGACCTGTACACAGTTAAACTTAAGGCTCTCTTGTATTCCCTGATTTTAATTTGCTCAATATACACCGAAGTTTAAAAGCTCATTTTCACAAAACTTCTGAATTAACCCATTCAAAATATTTATGGACCATTTGCTCTGTTCAGAGGGTTAGATGTGGTGACAGAAGCAGAATCATGTAGCATAGTTATTGAGCCTTTTTTTTTTTAATGCACACTCTCTAGACACCGTCACTACTTTTAAGGAACTTTCAGTCTGTTAAAGGCCATGTTCATAAATAAACCTGGTGTTTAGTAGTGGGTGAAAAAGGAAGCTGGGACCGGAATCCAAAGCCATAAAAAGTGATTGTGTGTCTAGGAACCGTGATAAGAAATACAGTAATAACAAATACGGGACTATGTCCTGTGTGCCAGCACCTGGGCCAAGTGCTTCTCATAGATCAAAATGATGTCATTACGTGGGTGCCATTATCTGCTCCATTCTACATGTTAGAAAAGAGTATCATAGACATTAAGTGATTTGTCCAAGGCCGCTGAACGAGACAGCAATGGAATCGGGATGCTAGTTCAGGCACTGTCTGCAATAAACCCACTCCTTTTCAGGTATAATCAAAATGCTTGATGTATTCCAATGACAGTGAAATATTTTCAACAAGTGACATCACAGAAGTCTTTATGTATTCGTTCTTTCAGGCTTTTTCAATGTTTTTCAAAGTTCTATTTTGTGTTTTGGTTTTTGGTTGGTTGGTTTGTTTTTAATCCCAAGACCATCTGTGTGAGCATCACTTGAGTGAACTTGTTAAAAATACAGATTCCTGGGTCCTACCCAAGACCCAATAAATTAAAATTCTGAGATTGGACAAGGAAGTCCAGATTTTTAACAATCACTTTAGTTTATTCTGAGGTACACTAAAGGTGAATACAAATTCTAAAGGGGAAGATTAGCTTTCAACAGGTGGCTAAGTTGAACAGCGGTTTCAGGTGGAAAGAATGTGGACGGAAGTATGGCATCCCAGGATAAGCCCTTCTGGGGGCTTGAAAACAAACATTTAGTAGGTGTGCAGGGTGTATGTGAGGAAATGGCAGGACACAAGTGTAGGTCTTGTAAAAGTACAGATCAGTCTGCTTTGAGCCTTGTGTGAAGTTCTTACAACAGTGGCCTTTATTGGACAATCAAATAGAGCCAATTGTTGTGGGATGTTTTTGATAGAAAATTAGCCTATTAAATATTTAATAAATACTTAATAATAAATATTTAATAGTCTATTAAAGTAGAATCTTAGGCAAATTATTCTGGCGGCCATTAGGATGGCTGGGGTGTGGGTAGACTGGCAAGAGCTTACTTCATTGAGGCACTTAAATGCCTGAATGTATGAAATATCACTTGATATTGAGCACTCAGAAAAGAAGGGAGTAAAGTAAAACATATTCTGGGAATAAAAACCCAGTGTAGCATAAAGGTATTTCCTGGTTAGATGTTGGGTAAAGAGTGTGAACCGTCAGCGCTCAGATATCTGAGTGCCTGGAGTGATGGAGCAACGGAAACAGGCAGAGGGGAATCAGGGGAAGCACTGGTTCTGCAGCAGGTGGTGGAGAGTTCACTGTTACACATATTCGTGGTGCCAGCAAAACACAGATCTTCAGGTGCAATAGGCAGTTAGTAATTCAAGACAGAATTAAAGGTAAACTGTCAGTGCTTGAGGTGTACATTGATATATGTTGGGCATTATTAATAGGAGAACATTGCAAGTTCAGGAATAAATGACAGCATGTAGATAATCAGAGAAACAAACACAGGACGGCACCTGGGAAATACTTTCACTGATACTGTGGAGAAGAGATGGCGGAGGGGGAAGATGCACTTCATTCTCAGGGGAGTTACACAAAAATATAGTCTGACGTTAATCTTAGACATAGTCACTTCTTAAACAGGGGTGAGAGAAATACGCATAAATGTCTCAAAGTATTACCTGTGGTCACTCCTACAGATGTACATTTCCAAAAAAATAGATATGTAGTTAAACTTAAGATCCAGTAATTTCCTGCTGTGGGAATTACGAAGATGGAAATGGATTTTACCCTTCTTAACGAATCACAGTAATAAATTAAGTAGCCTTTGAAAGCATCAAGACAGCAAGGCACCCATCAGATCAAAACTATCGTATTCCCGAAGTGCACTCCGCCTTAAAGGGCTCTCAGCACATTCCCGCTGGTGGAGATGGGCATCTTATGAGGCAGCCACTATTTGGGACCCACTGTGAAACATTCGAAAGGAAAGTCTCATCTTTCTGAGTCATGAGAGTCTTCCTCTGAAAATACTTTGTCATCAAGAAATTTAACTGAAATTTATTTTCAAGCCCAACCTGGAATCAGAACAAGACAAGGAAATGTCAAAAGCAAAAGGGAAACCACATGGATAAAAAAGTCAGAGCCACCACGTTCAGATGACTCCAGCTCTCGGTGAGGATTCAGGGAGGTCTTTTCCATCAGAACCAGTTTCCCCTTCTTAGCTTCCCTTTCACAGACTATGCCTCTGGGCATGTGAAAGTGTCCTTCCATGCAATGGGGCGTTAGCTTATTTGTGCATGGGGGTAAGGCAGCCTTTGATAAATATAAAACCCCGTCATTATCTCATTTTGGTGTATTCTGAGATTTTCCTAAACAGATGTCATGGAAAATTCATTGAGAAAGAACATGACTTGTTACAAAATAACCCACAGATTTTATCTTTCTCTTTTCCCTTAAAAGTTCAAAGCTGGGAGAAAACGACTTAATTGAGATAGTCCTTATAAGAAAGAGAACTGAGGGGTGATTCATGTGGCATTGACTGGGTAGTATTAAGTGAATTGTGTCGGATGGAAATTTAAATGCTCTAAATGCCCTGTGATCGTGTTTGGCACTTCAAAAGTGTTCCATTTTCTGCAAGTCTTCAGCCATGTGCATTCTGAATATGCTACTCCTCATATGCTGAGAAGATGCCACCATGAACAGAAAGGCAACTTTGGGTTTACTTTTCTAAATAATAGGCTCATTTTCCCATGAACTACTGAGTGGTCTTTCTAATGCCTCTGATAAGAAGAAGAATGCATTTGCCAATGGTAGACCGTGTTCAGGGCTATGCCAAAGGACAAAGATGATACTTGACCATTCAGGAATCAAATCTTTGACTTTGATCACCAGTTAAGTGCTATTTGAACTTGTCATTAAAATGAAGAAGTATTTCTAAAGGGCTGTATCCTGGAATATAGCTTACAGTATAAAACTAGAACCATTATTATGGAGTTATAAGCTGGTCATTTGAGACATGTCTTTGAGATATGCTTTCTCTCAGAATCCAAGTCTGGATGATCTTGCAAGGTATCTGGGAATCCGCAAAATCATTTTTCTTTATGATTATCTTAAAAATACCCTTACAATTCTCTGCCTGTTAGAATAGCTAAACACACACACACACACACACACACACACACACACACAAATGATAATATGAAGGGATGGTGAGGATATGGAGAATAAAAACATTCACATACTGCTGATGGAAATGCAAAATGATGCGGTCACTCTGGGAAATAATTTGACAATTTCTTATAAAGTTAAACACACATTAACCATATGACCCCACAATTTTATTCCTTTATATTTACTCAACAAAAATGAAAATTTGGGTTTACTTAGAAGCCTATACATGAATGGTTGCAGCATTTTATTCATAATCGCCAAAATCTGGATTCAATCCCAATGTATTTGATTTAGTGACTGGATACGCAGACTGTGGGTGTATCTACACAATTAAAAAGATTCACTGATTAACAAGGGTGAAAAATACATTTTGCTGTGTGAAAGAAGCCAGACCCAGAAGGCTACATACATACTTTATGATTCAATTTATATGACATTCTCAAAGAAGCAAACTTACAAGGAAGAACAGATCCATTTTCCAAGTGTACTGGAGTTAGAAGTTCTCTAACTTTGAGAAAGGAACTGCGGTAACGAGAAGCAGTCTTTCCGTTTGAGATAAGAGTGTGTCCAGGAATTGATAAAGACACCAAGGGGATTTATTAATTTCCTCTTGCCGCTGTAACCATTGCCACAAACTCAGTGGCTTAAAAGAGCACAAATTTATTGTCCTATAGTTCTGGATGTCAGAAGTCTGCAATGGATTCACCTGAGTTAAAATCGGGCTGTTGCCAGGACTGCATCTTTTCTTCCAGAGGCCATAGGGGATAATCTGTCTTCTTGCCTTTCACTTCTAGAGGCCACCGTGTTCCTAGACTCAGAGCCTCCGTCCATCTTCAAAGCCAGAAACTACTGTTCAAGTCTTTCTCATGTCCTGTCACTCTGATGCTGGCTCTTCTGCCCTCTTCTTCCACATGTAAGGACACTGTGATTATAATGAATTCACCTAGGATAATCAGTGGGTGAGCAGCCTTAGTTCCATCTGCAGTCTTAATCCCCCTTTGCCGTGGAATGTAACATATTTACCAGGGTACTAGAGATAAACTAACCTCTGTAGGCACATTGACTGGCTTCATGAGAGTCTTTTGTTTAACACTGTAGGAGATATCATAGGACACTTCTAGGCAGGACATCCTTCAGAGAAGTAAACAAGCCAGTGGATAGAGGAATACAGAGAGCCTAAAGCTAGTGACCTGTTCTCTCTCATCCTTGCCCAGGCAGTTCATCCTAAGTAACACCACCATCAAAACAGAACGATTAAAGGATAAATTAGGAGTTTGAGATTTGCAGATACTACTATATATAAAATGGATAAACAACAAGGTCCTACTGTATAGCACAAGGAGCTATATTCAGTATCTTCTAGTAACCTCTAATGAGAATGAACAAATAAAGGAAAAAAAAAAACAACAATAAAAAAACAAAGTCATTGGCCTCCAGCTCCATTTTGTCCTCATTTAAAGCCATGTTAATGGGTCTGTTCACATCTGGCCACAGCAGGCACACCTCAGAGATACTGTGGGTTCAGTTCCAGACCACCACAATAAAATGAATATTGCAATAAATTTTACAACTCATACAAATGTTTTGCTTTCCCAGTGCATATAAAAAGGACATTTATACTTTACTGTTGTCTATTAAGCATGCAGTAGTATTAGGTCTAAAAAAGCAATGTATATACCTTAATTAAAAAATATTTTATTGCTAAAACATGCTAACCGTCATCCGAGTCTTCAGTGAGTCATAATCTTTTTGTAATAGTAACATCAAACATTGCTGATCACAGATCACCGTAACAAATATAAGAGTAAAAAAGTTTGAATTCTTGCAAGAATTACCAAAATGTGATACAGAGACATGTAGTGAGCAAATGCTGCCAGAAACATTGCAGCAATAGACTCGCTTGACGCAAGGTTGCTACCAACCTTCAATTTGTAAAAAATATGTCTGTAATATGCAATAAAGTGAAGCACAAAGAGGAGGGTAGAGCTCAGTGGTAGAGCACGTGCTTAGTATGCACGAGGTCCTGGGTTCAATCCCCACTACCGCCATTAAAAATAAATAAACCAAATTACGTCCCCTCAAAAAAAAATTAAAAATAAAAAGAAGCTTTAAAAAAATAAAATGAAGCACAATAAAATGAAGAGTTACTGTAATTCTGTGTTGACACTGATAAATCGGTCTTTCTAACACCTTTCTTGCGAGAATTTTAAAGACCTCTAAGTCTAGGATAAAACATGGTTTTGTAGAGTTTATGTGTTTCATGCATGAATGGGATTTCCTCGTTTGGGGGAAGATTTGGCTTTTTTTTAATGTTTATTTCAAAATAGCGATTTAGAGCAACACAAATGAGAACCACGAGCATCTCACCATTTTACTTTGCTGCAAAGAATTCACAGAAAGATGAAAGTTTCATAATAAAATCCAAATTCCTTAAATTTAGTGTGGATTTCTTAGCCAATTACTAGTTTCTCTCATCCTAAGGGAGACCACTTGAGAGCCTTAAAAAAAACTATGTTGGAGTCTTTTAAATTCGTGACTTAAAAAATTTTAGCAAAGAGTGAGTTCATGCTTTAAAGAAGATGAAAAATGTTTATAAATGACTCAAGTCTTTTTAGACATCAAGCAGTTTGGGTTTTCCTCATCTCTGACCTCATAAATATTTTCATGTGCTAAGTGTACATGGATCTGAAACATACAGATTAAAATAAATACTCACTATTCAACAAAAAAGGAAAGGGCTTGGTAAAATGAGATGATTTTGAATAGATGAGACTGGTAAGGACCACCAAGGACCACCAGCTTTGAAGCATGTGTTCTAAAGTCTGACAGATTCATGTTTGAAGGCTGGTTTTATCAGGGCAGATGCTATAACTTAACCACCTGAAATATGTTTTTTTCGCTTCTTCTATGAAAATAAAACCCCCACACATATTCCAGTCTTTAGCTAGTCTCATCCACATCTAAAAAGACTATCTTTCCAAGATTTCCTTGCAGTTAACGTGTCCCAATTGAGGAGGTTCCAACCGGTGGTGTATATGAGTGAAAGTAGTGATTTAACTTCCTGGAAGGTAGGGCCATGTACTTTCCCTCTTTTTTTTTTTTTTTTAACCCTTTCCTCTGGCGCTGGAACAATCATCTTGGACCAAGGTGTAGGGAATGGTAATATAGCAGGATTGAAGGATCTTGAGTCCATGATGATTGTTTAAGCCACTATTAACATTTTCTGTTAGTCTTGGCCAAACCTAATCAAATTCAGTCAACTACTTTTGAAACTAGTATCTTAAAAGGTTGCTGTGAGGGTTAAATGAGATCATGTATTTAAATCATTTAGCACAATGGCTTGTCTACAGAAGGTAAAATAAATGTTAATTCCTGTCTCCTTTCCATGATAACTAAAATTCCAAAGACTTTCAGCCATGAAAACATCTCAGTAAACTGACTGTACTACGATTTTTAAAAAAAATTTAAATAAAAGTAAATTAATTTTAAAAACTATTTCAGCAGAAATTGGAGAGGTGAAAATATTCAGTAAAACACTGCAAGATAAAATCAACATTACTTAATGACTCTTTGGATGTGGTGAGAAAGGGAAAATATAAGCCTAGAGATCTCTTAAATGTTAGATTATCTTGGTAATTATAGTGCCACTAACTTAAGCAGAAAAGAGGCAGACATGGACGAGGAGGACATTCAGACCAGCTAGGGTACGGTGAATCTTATTTGTCCATGGGACGTCTAGGTGAAGATATTTAACTGGCAGTTGGCTAAATGAATCCAGTGTTCAGAGCTAGTAATTCCTGAATTACATGGGTGGTTGTCACCATATGGGGAAAGAGTGAGATCTAATAAGAACTGTGAGCTTTCAGAAAAAAGTACCTGAAACAAGGCAAAAGAGCTGAAGATAGAAGCCCAGGGAATACTTTAGGAGAGAAATCAGCAAGACATGCCAAAAGTTGGTTGAGAAATTGAAGATGTTAAAAAAAAAATTTGAAGTTAAATTATTAAATAGAATGCCTCAAATATTCAGAACAGTACAAAAAGTTATAGCAAACACCTCTGCACTTGCCACTGAGATTTGACAACTGTTCTAAAGGTTTTAGTTTTAGTTCTAAACATTTAGGTCTATGATCTATTTTGAGGTTTGTTTGGTTTTTTTTTTTTGCATGATGTGAGAGAAGTCTTGGGGTTCTTTCTCCTCTCTCTTTCTTCCTTCCTTTCTTTATTCATTTTTAATTTTTAATTTTTACGTAGATACCTAGTTCCAGCACAATTTGTGGGGAAAACCACCTTTTCCTCCAACGAACTATCTTGACTCTTCTGTAGAAAATCAGGTGACAGTATGCATGGATCTATTTTTGGACTCTCTGTTCTGTTCTGTTGATCTGTACATCTGTCCTTACTACAAATACCACATTGTCTGAATTATTGTGGCTTTATAGTAAGACCTAAAATCCGGTAATTTAAATATTTGAACTCCTTAAGGCTTTTTCCTATTCTAATTTCTTCTCATGTCCATATACATTTTAGAATCAGTTTTTCAGTTTCCCAGAAAAAATCTACTTGGATTTATATTGTAATAACATTGAAATCTATGAATCAGTTGGGTGGAAAATTTACCTTTTGACAATATTGAATCTTCCCATACATGAAAATGAAATCGTTTTCCATTCAGAATTGATAAGTAAATGACTTGAGTCTGGGAATTTCTTTATGGGAATATTTTGGTTAGGAACTCCAGTTTTTAATCGCTGTATAGTTAACTAGAGGTTTATTAACTTTATTACATTTTTCAAAGAACCAACCTTTGACTTTGTCCATTTTCTTTTTTTTTAATGATTTTCATACTTACGTTTATTATTTCCTTTCTTCTCCCTATCTTGTGTTATATTTGTCCCTGTTTTCCTAGATTCTTAAGCTAGGAAAATTTTATGTTTATTGTTTTATTTATATGTTTTATTTTAATGTTTAGACATTGATTTTAACTACTATGTATGTAAACGTTGATTTTAAATATTTAAAGGTGTACGTTTCTCCCTAAGCACTGCTTTAGTTGCATCTCTGTCTTTGATATATTATGTTTTCCTTACCATTCAGTTCAAGATATTTTCTAACTTCCCTTCTCATGTTTTACTTGATCTATTTGACTATTTAGAAGGATATTGATTAACTACAAAATATTTTAATTTTTCTAGATATCTACATATTTTATTGTTAGCATTAATGCTTTCATTTGGTTTAATTGTAGTCAAAAAACAAGCAATTTATGATTTCAAACCTTTGAAAGTTATTAAAGCCTGTTTGATTATGCTACATAGGATGTTTGGTCTCTGTGGTCCAGTATATAGTTTATTCTGGTAAACATCTCATGTGGGCTTAAAACGTTGTTGGATGCAAAGGAAGCTGACAGAGGATAACAGTGGAATATCATGAACAGCTTTATGCCAATCAATTTGATAACTTAGATGAAATGGACAAGTTCCTTGAAAGACACAAACCACCAAAACTAGCATAAGACATAATGAAAAAATCTATATAGATGCAAACAATGCCTTATATATTCTTGATATAGTTTTTTCTTTTCAGATAAATTAATTGTAAATGCTTTCTGCTGGCCTGTGATTTGCCTTTTCATTTTCTTACTGGTATTGTCTAAAGAGATGTTTTAGTTTCGATGTTGTCCAATTTATCAGTTACTTTTTCTTTCCTGGTTAATGCATCCTGTCTTGTGCACTCTATACCAGAGATGGTGTTCTCCTATGTGTCCTTCTAGAGCTGTTTTAGATTTAAACTTTACATTATTTTATACATTTATACTTTATTTTATCTTGAGTTAACCTTTGCACACAGAGTGATGTGTTCCAGCTACTTTGCACCTTGCACAACGGGGAATGCCCTTGGTGGGAGATGCTATATAAATGGAGGTCTCACCCAGTGTGCATCCCTTCCTTCAAGGCTCCAATGTCCCTGACTTTCTGCTCTTTTCATCACCCTGCAACACCTTTAAGTTGTTTTTATATTTTGCTCAATTTGTGATTGTTATCTGCAGGAATATTAGTCTGTTCCACTACTGGGCTCAGAACTCCCTGAATCTCCTTTTATAAGCGCTTATCAGACTGTGCTTTCAAAATGTGAAAACTCATCCTTTCAGCCATTCTGGAAAAACTTCAGCGAATTTCTCTTTAATTTTTTTGTATTCTATTTTCTATTTTCTCCTTTTGTAATTTCTATTAGAACATTTTTATCCTTCCTTATTTTGTCCTTTTTATTCCTCTGGATGTTTTATATTCTGAATTTCCCTTTCTCTCTGTGCTGAATTCTGGATAATTTCCTCAGATCTGTCTTCCAGATGATTGATTCTCATTTAAACAGCCACTTAATTTTGTCCAGTGATCTTTTTCTTTCTTTGATTACATTTTAAATTCTAGTCTTCCCCACTCCCTCTCTAAATCAGCCCATCTTTTATTTCATGTTTTCATTCTTCATTTTATATCCTTAATTATTTGACACATGCCAGTATGATACCTTTTTACGTTACTCTGTTACTTCAAGTCTTGGATACTTGTCCTCCTGTTTGCTGACCCTACCTCCTGAATTGTTTTGGGTGTGTGTGTGTGTGTGTGTGTGGGTGTGGGTGTGTACAGTGTACCATTCGTGGTCTCAAGAAGATATGGCGACCATCTTCAGCAGAGGTTGGTCTTTTTATCAGTGAAAATATCTGCTTTCAGTTTGCTCTGCAACTTGTTTCCAGAGTTTCAAGGGCTAGTGACTTGCTTTCACATTGATTTCTCACTGTGAGGAATACAAACACCATGTGGGTAACAAACTTTGCTCCACACCAATATGTGGTGTTGGTCTGAGACACTTAACTTCCAACAGGACACTGTACTGTCCCCTCCTATTAAGGGGAGCTCGGACAGAGATACACATTCTCATTGCCACACACACCAGCTGGTGAATGGACGTCTCTAGCCCATCCTGTAGAGGAAGCTTAAATCTAGATCACACCTAGACAGATGGAAGGCTCTCAATTCTAAATCTCCGCCTGACGCACGCTCAGTGCAGCCTCTCCTATTCCTCTGTCTGAATTAAATACCGGACCCTGGTCTCCGTGGTCTAGCTGTTCTGTTCTCCTCTGGAGACCCTAAGACATCCATTTATAAGCTTCTCTCTCTAGTGTGCGTTGCCTCTTCATTTCTGGAAGCTGGGAATTTCCCTTTCTTTCATTTGGAGTCAGCTACATGATGAAACCGATATTTCTGTTGTAGTGAGGAGAGAGCCCCTCGCTGCATTAGCACTTAACATTGCCATTAGATTTTTATTATTCTTAAAGGCACGTAGAGGGTGCATTTTATTCATATGTTTATCCTTTGTAGTACATAGCACGGTGCTATAAAACTCCATTAGTGCTAATAAAAAATAGGCAGGATGAATTTTTAAATGAATGAAAGGAGGGAGCTTTAAATAGTAAAAGTTAAAAGAGCGAAGTCTTTACTATTTTAAAAGACGAGTTCTCTCTCCCTATCTCGAGTGGTTGTAAGAGTTAGGTGGGGGAGAGGAGCTGGCAGAAGCTACCACCTCCCTTACTAAGGCATCAGCAGTCGCGATGAACTGCTTCATTTCCAAAAGAAAGAAGTCCCAGGCTGGTTGCTGTCCACAGAAATTCTGCCAACATCCTGGTGGTTGCTGGTTTGCAATTTTATGGGTTTCCAGAGGATCAAACACTGTAGTATTATGTTTGGCTACTAACTCGGGTCAGCAGTTCAAAAGGAGAAAAGAAGGGGGATAAAGTAGGTAGGAGGGAAAACAGATCACGCATAAGCTGGTGCATTTAAGCAATTAATTGAATTTACTGAGCACCAAGCAGCCTTTACAGAGTCTCAGTTAATTTCATTTCAACAGAAGATGACTGTATATGTTCAAAGCTCTGTTTCATAAGAATTGAAGACCTAGCAATGACATACCAGTTTTAATTTTGACTAAGAAATAAATTGGTAGATTGTTTGCTCCATGTGTATCCTTTGACAAAGATTTTAAATGGAAGATTTATTTTTATCAACAAAGACGAATAGATTATTAAACATACTCTGCATCCCCAAATCCCTCTCCCTTCAAAATATATTTATTTACCAGAATAGTTTGTAGGAATATTGATACTAAACATTACAATATAATTTTTAGCGTTTAAAAATAACATTCAATAATTACGGAGTGATCGAAGTACATACATTATTTTAAGATCTGAAACAAAGTGCAGGTTTTCTCAGAAAATGAAGTTCAACTTATTAACATAAGAAATTCTGGACTTGGCCATGTTATTATTGAAATCTGTATCCCTGATACCTTCTTTAGTCTTAGAAAAGAACTGGCATGTGTGTAAGAGTGGTGACAGGTGTCGCGTCCTCTTACAGCACCAAGAAAAAGTCGTGTTTGACTACTTTGCCATAGTTTGATTGCCTTGGATCCAGGAGGGGTTAAGAGAGGGATGGATAAACCATTTTGTTTACCATGTTATTTACCATTAGACAGGTTAATCATTCTTGTATCTGCTGCTTCTCTTTGCTGCTCCATTCTCACAATAACTGAGTGGTGATAACTCTGTAATTAGCTGGCTACCTGCTCGGTCCAGAAGAACCAGGAGAGGATTGTGCACTGACATTAGAAAAGCATCGGACACGTTACAACCGTTAGTTATTATGACCTAAGATAAAAATGCATATATATATCCATGTATTTTATTTATTTTTCAATGTATCCATTAAATTCAATATTCCATTATTCTCTCATCAGACACTTATTTTTGTGTTTCTAGGCACTGGGAATGCAACCGTGGAGAAGTGAAACAAGAGCTTTGCTTCCAAGGAGGACGCATCCTGGCTTGGAGGTACCATAAGCAAGAAAGCAAATAATGCAAGGGCCATGGGTAACACAGAGGGAGGAAGTAGAGGGTGACGGCTTGCAGTGGAAGAGCTGTGTAGAACAGGGTGGTTAGAGCCGGCCTTTCGCAGAGGATGGCATTTATGCAGGTACCTGGAGGGCAGAAAGGAGCCTCCTGTGTGAAGACTGAGGGAAGGCATTATCGAGAGCAAGTAAACAGGCCAGGCCCCCGTCTAACTGGGGTCTGGGACAGCAGTACAAATGGCAGGCCATACGCCTCCAACTAAACACTTACGAGTTATAAATCAAGCTAACAAGCCATTAATAACAGTATTTTCTATAATCCCACCTTGAGGGATCAGCCTCCCGATAACCTGGAAGGCTTGCTTTAAATTTAAAATGTCTTGGACTTTCTGGCGCTCTTTGCTGGCACTTGGCAGCGTGGGGGGAGCCAGCCCCGTCCCTCAGCCTGTTTCCCCTTCTCTTCACACCTCTGGCTGCCTCCACGGTGGGGAGGGAGACCCCCGGTGTGGGCACCCGAGCCCTGCCCACACCCCTTAACAGCCACTTGGGCCAAGAGAGTCCATGTCAGTGTTTTCAGCCAATCCCTCTGACTTGGCTAGAAGCCTTCCCTCCTACTAAAAGGTCTGAACTTAAAGCTCTCGAGCCGTGACTGCGGTTGAGATGTCTCGGGAAAATCTGAAAGGACAGCTGGCCCGGCACGGAGCAAGCAGGGAGGGGAGTGATTGCAGGTGAAGCAGAGGGAGAAGCGGAAGCCAGAACGTACAGGGGCTTCTCAGTCATGAGGGTGGGGGGCGCGGACGCTCGTCCGGGGGAGGGGAAGGTCACTCACTTGAGCGTAACCTGCTCTGCATCACTTTTCCTGTTACGAAAATGACATTCAAAAATGCTGTTCTGGCTTGTGGATTTCAAGGAATCTTTCCCAACCCAGTGTCTGGTCTCACCCGTCCCCTCTCCACCCTCCTTAAAAGAAAGACCCCCTACTCCAACCACACCTGCCTGGGGGAAGTAGGACCCGTTCGGGTTTATGGGTAAGAAAAAGGAAGGTCAGTTTTCTGCAGGGCAGCAGAATCGGAAAGGGCTAGGGGCGTGGATACTGATGTGGGTCCTGAGAAGGCGACGTGCTGAGTGTGTGACGGGTAGAGATGAGGTAACATCTCTACCTTTAGTTTTATCTAATACATCATCTAATAAGTGGTGATAATAATATTTACCACACAGCGTTATTGAGGGAATTTAAATGAGCTGATGCATGCAATGCATTTAACAGACTGCCTGGCACGTAACTTATTGTCAATAAACCTTTGTTTTAATTACTAGTATTACTACTAGCACTGCTGCTACTGGTACTACTACTACTAGTATAACTAGTTCTACTATTACTATCTGGGGGGCTACATTAAGCAATTGAGATAATTTAAATTTAGCTTTTCTGATTCAAAGTCTAGTGCCCTGGAAACATTAAACTATGGGTATTTTGAAAAGCAAAAAAAGTAACAACAAAATCCAACAGCGCTATTATTTGCAGACAGCCAGCATCATCCACCATCATAATATTAAAGGAGGTAAAGTCAGGGCACTGGCATCTTGTGATTTTGTACCAGCGAAGCTGTG
Organism: Vicugna pacos; assembly: GCF_048564905.1. Taxonomy (NCBI): domain Eukaryota; kingdom Metazoa; phylum Chordata; class Mammalia; order Artiodactyla; family Camelidae; genus Vicugna; species Vicugna pacos. The sequence continues at coordinate 54,030,668 of NC_133002.1, forward strand.
TCCTTGCCCGTGCAGTCACGCTCCCTGTGAAGCTGGCTTGGAATCAGCAGCCGGAGGAAGCTCTTGAGTGTTCACATAGATGGAGTGTGACAGTCTTGAAAATATAAAACAACGAGGGACAAAACCTAATTATAATTTGGCTTTTGGCTTTAGGGCTCTTTTTCTACCTCCCATCCTTTTCTTCCTCTCTCCCTCCTTCTCCCTGTCGCTCTGTCTGTCTGTCTCTCTCACATTCACGCAGAAGCACAGCCACGTACACACAGACATACAGAGACACACACGTCCACACGTTAGACATGCGTGCATGGTTTTCCCTATATTGACCTCTCTTTTCAACTCACTCTCTCATTCCAACTGTTGTGCGATAGATTATCAGCTCATAATCAACCATTAACTATGCATGCATGTTCTACACTTGCAATTCCACCATGAGCTCAAATACCTTGCTGTATTAGACGTCATGTTGTATTCAGAACAGGGGCAGTAGCTTAGAATATGATAACAAGGTTGTTTTTCAGAATAAACTGTTTTGTCCTCAGGCTTTGTACCTGGACTTTGTACTGCTTCTGGGAAAATTTCTAGGGCCTGTGTGTGGATAAGGACTCTGAGCTCAGGCAGACTGGAGTCAAATCCTGGCTCTCCGCAAGGGATTTTTACAAGTTTCAATGTCTCTGGATCAAAGTTTCCTTTTCTGTAAGGAAGATGGTCAGAAATAACTACTTTTCTTATCATTAATATGTATTACCATAATTATTCCTTGAAATCAGGGCTGAGAGACTCTGTGAAACCCACAATAATCCATCTCTACCACTCGGGAGGAAAGTCTTTGCCAAAAAAAAAAAAAAGAGGCTGAAGCAAGGGCTGTGTGGGGGTCGTTTATGCGGGGACCTCAGCTGGGAGGTGCGCCGGACTGGAGAACATGAAGCCAGGCTGATGGGGGAAGCCAGCTAACAGCAGCGTCGTGAAGTTGGTCTCCACTGAGCTTAGTAGGTCCGTAACTTGTGCCCACGGGGCCCCTCTAAAGAGCTGGGTTCAGTGCAATGCACAGTTGCCCATCTGAGAGGAGGAGAGGAGGCTTTTTCACCAGCGCCCATCCTCCCGTGTTCAAGGGTTGATCCAAGGGGCAGCAGTTCCTCGGAGCGCCCAGGGTGCACATGCGTGAGTTCCCCGAAGGTTCTGGTAATCATCCCACTGCGTGTGTCAGGAGGCCCCGGGGCAGAAGGTGCAGCTGAAGCAAAGGCGCCCTCAGATTTCCCTGCTGGCAGCTGGCCGCCCCGCCTCAGCAGTGGTGTTAGCAAGCAGTGGGCCGAAAGGATGTGCAGCGGAGCCCAAGGAGAATCTTCTGCAAGTGTTTCACTAAAGACGGGTCAGTAGGAATAAGGCCTTAGTAGTTACCCTCTCGTGGAGTCTGAAGGAATTATAAACGAGCTTGTACATTCAGATAACGGTTAGTTTCTTTGGGAGACAGGAAGTGGAGGCAAACGCATGACTGTCCCTTCTTCTCTATAACACAGAGTTTTTCCACCTTAGATTCACATTTGGGGCCAAATACGAGTTTTTGGTTGGGGGGGCGAGGTGAGCCGCCCTGTGCGCTGGAGGATGTGTAGTGGTGCCTCCAGCCTCTGTCCGCTGGATCCCAGTAGCCGCTCCCTAGCTGCCGTGACAACAGAAATGTCTCCGGCGGATGGGCTCCCACCCCTCTTTGAGAATCACTGATCTCATAGAACTGAGATGTCTCTCCTGTCTCCCCTTTCTCTCTACCCCGCAAGCCCCCACCCCTGGCCCCCCAGAACCATCCTCCTAGCCCAGGCCCCCGAGCAGCTCATGCCTGTGACTTACACCCCCATCCTAGTGATCTGTACCAACCAAAACTTTTGCTCTTTAGTTCTGTTTACTAGAAGTGCTATTAAAAGCAACGTGATAGGGCCAACGCAACTGGATGTAATTAAGAGCAGTTAAATAAAAGAATCTTCTGAGGAGAGTATAAAGGGAGTACTCAGATAGTTTGCTTCAATGAGGTATGTTTAAAAATATTTTTTATGTGTTTTTCTCCATGTTCAAATGCTTCTCATTTAAAAAAAAAAAAAAGAACAGTTTAAGGAGTACTTCAGAGTGTTTCCTTCGGTAAGCATAAACCGGACCAACAAATTAATGAAGATAAGCCTGTCCAGGAACAATTTTTTCCCCCTTCTCAAATGTTACATATTTATAAAAATAAGCTTTTAATTTTAGAATAATTTTAGATTTACAGAAGAATTACAAAGGTAGCACAGATGTTTCCCATACACCACGCATCCAGGCACCCTGCCTGTTAGTAACATCTTCCACCGGGGCGGTACATTTGTCAGAGTGAATGAAACAGTATTGACACTTCATCATTAACTGAAGTCTATATTTTATTCAGACATCCTTAGGTTTTCCCTGGTGTCCTTTTTTGTGTCAGGAGACCACACTACATTTAGTCATCATGCAACTGCAGCCTCAGGCAGCTCTTGACTGTGACTGGAGCCTCCTTTTTCATCCTGGGCTCCTCAGTCAACAGAGCATGGAGGATGACATGGTGGAGAATCGAGGGCCCCAGCTTTGCCATCTGTGTCCACTCGGGGGAGCGCTGGGTTACTGGAATTTACTCCGACCAGGAACACTGAAACAACAAAGAACATCAACTCGTAGCGAGGCACGAGGTTCCTAAACACAAAGGCTTCCGATGACTTTAGATCCTGGGCCCCACCTCCCTTTCCAGCCTCATTTCTTTCTGCACCCCTTTCCATGTCCTGAGGTCCGGATGTCCACACGAACCTACCTTCTCTGAACATAGCCTGAGATGTTTGGACTCAGCGCTGGACTCCTGCTGGCCAGTCTGCTTGGAGTGTCTCTCCCCCAGCATCTCATCCCATGGACCCTCCAACTGTCATTCAGTGTCACCTCTTCTTCTGAGTCTTTCTCAACAGTGACAGTCAGCGTCCCTGTTTGCTGAGCTCCACAATCCTCAGCTTGGACTTTTTCCAGTTACCTGTTCATTCTAGATGTGTGCAAATAGCAACAGTAATAAGAACCGTTTGCTGCATTTTTCCCAAGTGCCCCGTGCAAGTGCTTCCCATGCATTAGCCTGTTTAATCCTCCGGGCAACCCTAGGCAGGGAGTCGGTACTAGTTACCCCACTTGACGGAGGAAGGCGAGGAGTCCCCGCACAGTCTCATCGTCCCGTAACTCAGAAGTGGGAGAGCCGCACCCAGAAACTGCATCTGCCTGCCTCCTAATAAGGTCTGATGCTGGCGCCTTGTTTTTCTAGTTTCTAACCTGTTTCCAGCACCTCTTTCCTTGCCAGAGCTCACCACTCTCCATCGTGGCTTGTGAGCTGCTTAGAATGAAGGATCCCTTATATTCATGTCTGTATTCACAAGGCACCTAATTCAGTGCCTCGTGCATTGAAGGCATTCACTAAAGGCTTATTGAATGTGATGTCTCCAATTAAAAAAGAAGAAAAAAGATTATTCTGTCCTCTCAGCTTGAACCCAGCAGCTCTGAAAGTGAGTTGGAAGAAAGCTCCTGGGAGGAGAAGAGCTAAAAATACCTTCTCATTAACGTGATGATCAGAAATACCAGTGAGCGCTGGGAAGGAAATTCCTCAGGTTCCCTGGCTGGACGGGGCCCTGGGGCTGAGGTCTGACTGCAGGAGACAGCACCCTGTCCAGGGAGCTCCCTTTGCCCACGCTGGAGAATGACAAGGTGTGGAGGAATGCTCTTCGCTCTGGGATTCAGGAGACCAGGGGGCCAGCCCGAAGCCTGCCAGGCGCTCACTCTGTGACCTCCGGAAGTGTCCTTCATCTCTCTCCGGACTCCACCTTGCTCACCTGCGAGATGCTGGCGAAAGATCGTGGGCAAACTCTGAGGGTTTCCTCCAGCTCTCACATTCTGTGATTTTAGGTGCAGCTATGTGAGTCCTGGAAGCCAGGCTCATCCACACATCCTCCTTGGAAAAAAACGAAAGGAAAAAGGAAAAGAAAACACTTCCATAAAAGTATTTATAGCACAGCCAGTGACTATGAATCATGGCATAATTAATTCTCTTGTATAACGTTGCCGCATCCCTGCCTGGTGCCGTCTCTCCCAAGCCCTCCTCAACGGCCAACGGCGGCTTCACTGACAGATGCGGCCCTTTCCTTGTCTCTTTGCACTGAGTAAGTTCAGAGCATCCAGACGGATCTCTGCATTTCTGCCAGTTCCAAATTCCTGTAACTGCCTGATTCTAATCTTCTGTGACTGACTGACAGACCCGGTCCCCCAAGGATGGGAGACAAATGTGATCTGTCTTGACTTTAACAAAGCTTTGAATTAACATCCCCACATCAAGTTTTAGTATTAAGTGCTTTACAATTTAATTATGATTCACCTAGAAAAATGAGCCAGAGGCTGGTCTGAAATTGCTGTGCGCTGGTCCCGCAGTTACGGTCCACAGCAGACACCGTCTCCCGCGAATGTGTTGGACCCTCCACTTCTTACAACTGATTCTTCCCGGGGCGGCTTTCCGATAACTTGTCTTCTTAAAAACACCCCCCGGAAGAATGTTTTCTCACAAAGCATTTTTCTCTAGTCTCAGATCCCGTTCCAGGATTCTTAAAATGATGTTTAGGGAGCTACTTGCAAGGAGTCACGCTTGATAACATCTTGATGATAGTTTGCAAATCTTGGCTATTGACTACCCATCTACTTCCACTGTTGAGCTGAGGAACCGTTTTGCATTTCAGTGCCCCCCTCCCATCCTGAATTAGGGAATTGAGGGATTCATTCGGAAGCTAACAGCAGCTGATCTTATGTTGACAAATTCTACAAAATGGCCAAAGTGAGAAAAAACAGCAGGGCTGTGCAGCAGAAATGCGTGAGCTTTCACCCTTCCTGTTTATTTCCATCTCACGTCGCGTTTGAATTTTGACAGAAGCTGCCTGAATGAAAGGTAATTCAACCACAGTTCACATTTCCTCTTCGACCTTGAGCAAGGCCATTTACCTACCTGGTTTTGGTTTCCTCGCATGTGGAAAAAAGAAGGAACTTGGGCTGGATGACTTCTAAGGCTTTAAAAAAAAAATAGTAATTGTTCAATGTAAAGATTCAGGGGGCAATTTGGATTAATCCATCTTTATCTGTTCAAGCTGGTGTGTGTCCTAAAACAACAGACTTGTAGGGGTTACTGTAAAGTTTCTTTTTCTTTTTTTAATTTAAAATCTTATTTTTCAATGATACGCTTTTGATGTATCCCGTCAGAGCAATGCTATATAAAATGTATGGCCACAGGGCGGTGAATTTATCAGCTAGAAACTGCACCCTTCTTTTATCACCTGAGGCCGTAATAGAACATCACACGCTGCACTAACAGTCTAAACATTTTGGAAACACTCAGAAAGTAATCAGTCTGCCATAAATGTTCCTGAGAAAGATAGCAGCGAGCCAGACAAGAAGTGCAATTCTTGGCAGAAATAACTACTTTTCTAAAAGCAAGGTCCTTAGCATCCACTTGACCCCACATTGAACAGATTGGAAAAAAAAAAAAAAACACTCAGGGATTTCCAGCTTCATCTGCCTGTTTCACTGCCTTCAACCAATTCTGAGTCCTTAGTGTGCCCTTTTCAGAGTTGTGTCTTTCAATCATTATTTGCTATTTGTAAGCAGATAGAGGTGTAGCTACAGAAAATGATACAGGCCTTTCTTGTTTTCATGATATTCCATTTCATGAGAAAAACCATCTTTTTCACTTTACATCATACAAGTATAAAGAAATTTTGAGACTCTGTATAAGACAGCAGTTTAAGACTTGGAATCTTCTGAGTTGACTGCAACATTAGTTGTTTTGTACCCTGGAGCATACAGCCTCATCTGTAGCCAATCTGATTTCGTAACGCTGCACAAAGTCTTCCGCTTTAGAACGTTGGAGAAAGGAATGGGGGATGCCCAAATGTTGCACGTAGCATTCCAGTGGAGATGCTGGGGATGTAAACAGCTTTACTGTCCTGGGCAGCAGCACAAACCTCCAGGGCCCTCTGTCACAACATGTGACGGAAGGGGGCTGGCAGGTCTCCACGTAGTCCAGGCAGCTTTATTTTCTAAGCTGACTATCTGACTCTTCCAGGCAGCTGGACATCCATGGACAGTCATGCTGATTTCTCAGTGCAACTGCTCCCTCCTAACACCCCCAACGCAGGGAGGTAAGAAGTCTATCAGGGAGAAGCTGTGTGTTCAACATGGCGATTTTTGGTTTCTACTTACTACGAAAATGAACCTCAAGTAGGACTTGTTCTGCAATAAGATAAACATTAATTTCAAGATGGGGTTTGCCTCAGATGCTAGGTAATTCCAAATTTCAGTCTTGGGCAGTTGCCTTGATCTAGAGGAGATATTATTATTATTATTATTATTGTTATTATTATTATTATTATTATTAATTATTTTATCTATGGTGTGTGGTTGGTTCCAGTTGTCTTTTCTATAATGTATACAATGTATACTTTGTCTGCCTGGAGCGGAAGAAGATAAAAACAGTAACAGAGCGGGTATAGGGATGTATTTCCTTGTCTCAAAACCAAACCAAAACAAAAACTACTAAATTCCAAAACTAAACGTGTCGAACAAAACAACCTCTTCCTTTGTGGGACAGGTGCATGTGACTGAAAGTAGAATGAGAATTGTTCTCACACCGTGGGCTACCACCGATAGAAAAAAATTGCGTTTGCTCCATTCATAGCCTGTCATTCTTTAAAATAATGTTTTTATGCCAATAGGTCTGCTTGTAATTCTGTTCATGTCTCGTTGCGTTAAATGGTTCTTCTTTCAATGGATTCCCCTTTTAGTCAGGGATTCGTGATGTGGCATTTTCCATCGGGAAACAGTGGCAAGTACTGCTGAAACCTGTAGAGGAGAAATGAGATCACATGACTTGCTTACAAATGCTTAGGGCACTAGGAACTGCCCATTTTTAAATCAGCAGATGACTGTCCAGCCTAGTAATGAAATCCCGGTAGGAAGAGAATGGTTAAAGTTTTCTCTAATCCATTCCCTCATGTGCGCAAGATTCTCTGCACCTGAACTCTCTTAGGGCGATTAAAATCTTCCCTACATTAAAACTTACAAGGAAGAAAAACCACTGAGCAGTCTGTTGTAATGGAAAGACTGTGGACTTAGATTATACCCATATTTTAATTCTAGCTTTTTAGCTTATAGGCTGTATAACCTTGGACAATTATATAACTTTTAAAAGCTTAAATATCTGCCCCCCTCACTCTCACCCAAAAATGTCTCATTAATTGAAGTTGGTAATAATTACTACATATATTATTATGAAGATTTTTTTAAAGCATAGAATGTATGATTATGTACCCAGTGAAGACTGGAATTTTTATGCAAGGTAACCATTATTTTGGGAGTTTATACAGGTTTCTGTCTTTAGGAATGGTACCTGTTGACCTGAGAGATGCCCTAGGGAGTTGCTTCATGTAGACACAGGTGTCAATGTACAGTTCTTGGAGAGGACAAGCAATTGAATTTTGATTAAAGGAGGATCTGAGTCCCCTGGAGACATAACCCTTTTCATAACCATAGGTGTACTGAAATTCTGCCGTTTGGGTAGGTCTCTGTGGAAAATCTGCATGAGAAACACAGGGGTATCCTGGAAACAAAAGGATTGAGGATTTAACTCCTCTCTGAAATTCCCAGGCAGTGAAACTAGCTAGATTGGACCAAGATGGATGGCCTCGAGGAAGCCTTCCGGTCAAGGAAGGGTGAAGCGGCTCTGGGATCTGTAGCTAGGAAAGGTCAGGCGCATTCATGAGAAGTGGATCCCTGATTTAACATTTCTCCACTGTTGTCTCAAATGCACTGAGAACCAGCTGACCCTGGTTCTTTGTCTAAGGAGAGCCAGTCTTTATGGATTCTCCACAAATCAAGTAAAATCCCCTTTCCAATTTTCCAAAGCCCCCCTCTCTCAGTTAAACAGACTGTTGCTTGTCGATCTTACTTGTCTGTCAGAATGTCCTTAGTGCCTGAACCATTTGCAGCTAGCTTCTAGCCTATTTGGCATGGTATGAGGAATTGAGAGGTTTCTCATATCTGGTGTGGGTGTTGGAAAAGATTCAATTCTTGGTGGTCAAAAAAAAAAAAAAAACCTTGGAAATGATTCTTTTCATATCACTGAAAAAAACACTGGCCTCGTTCTTTGGCCTTTGGTTTCATAAATATGCTTGTTGAAGATCAAAATAGCGTTGGAGCCACAAATTCCCTTAGCATCATATTTTACTTTATTCTCACTATTTTAAAATGGAAGGAGTTTTGTTTAAGAGACACATTCTTAGATAAAAGTGCCCTTTTCTCTTCTTCCTGTTCACCTGTATCCCAGTTCATCCTTGCGTGCTAGAAAGGAGAGGCGGTTTTATCGGTTCCAGCTCCCCCCATGTTTCTGAACCAGTGAGACCCCACGGGACAGAAGAATCCACTAATTCTTCACTCCATCTTTTCTCAAGCGTGCTGATGCCTCGGTCACATCTTGGCCTACAGTCAGCTAAAGAAGATGTGTTGGTGTGGAAGGATGGCAGTCCCGTGGGTGGCCTGGGGATGGTACTCAGTCTTCTCTGCATTATTCATCTTAGAGATGGAGAGCCCTTAACACTTCTCAATACACTTTCATCTACATTGTCTAATTTGGTTCTGGTACAAACTTGTGAAGTCGGCGGTGTTACACCCTTATCATAGATTCATCCTTTACTCTCCAAGCGTAAGTGAGCTGTGCTATGCTAGCTAGGTGTGGAGGATACAGCTTTGAAGAAGCCATATTCTCTGCCTTCAAGGAGATCATAGGCCAGTGAGGAGTCAAGATAAGTAAATGGGAAATTGTATTATGGGGAAATAAATGCTATATAACAGGGCTCCGTGGGAAGGCCTAAGAGAGAGAATAATGTTCTGAGACTATAGTAGATACAGTTGACCTAAACGACTTGGCCTTTGCCATATCAGTGCGTGCTGGTCCTTCTTCCATCAGCCAGCACCTTATCTCTTTTACCCCAAACAGCTCCCCCTGGTCACCTAGTGTGTTTATCCCTTGACCAGTGACTGGCGGATATTAATGCATCAAGACCCCAGCTCCCTTGCTCCTTGATGCAAGCTCCATATTGGCTTCTGTGCTTTCCCAGCTGGATCAAGCTCCAGTTGCCCTCAGTGATGACTGTCCTGCTATCACCCTGCTAGCTTCTTTCCCCCATCTCACTTCGGGCACTCTCTGTGTTTCCTGGGATCACATTCCAAACAACTTGAACTTTAATCCACGTCTCAAGTCAGCTTCTGGGAAGAGCCAAACAAGAGGAGGTGGTCAATAAAGTGTGTGTTCATGATAAAGAAAAAACATATACGTTTATCTTTTTAGAGTATACTTCTTCATTCTTGAATCCATTCATTCATTTAATAACATTGGAGTGCCTCTTATGTACTAAGTGAGAATTACGGAATGTCTGGGATGAAGAAAATGGACATAGTTTCTGACTCCAAGGGGGTCCTAGTCTAGTGGCAAGAGTCTATGCAAGGAAAAATGAACATGTGCAAGGAATCCTGGATACCTTCAATAAGGAAAACAGAGGAGGTGAAGCAGGGCATTAGGAGTCATTTTGAGAATAAAACCCTCATTTTACAAAGGTGGACGCTGAGGCTGAGAGAAGGCCCCCGGCTAGTCTGGGGCAGAGCAAGGCCAGGAACACAGGTCTCTGTATTCTAATCCGCAGTTCTTCGCACCGGACTCCACGGGCCCTCACTCACTGGAAGGATGGAAAAGAGGTGAACTTTTATGACCAGTTGTTACGTCCAGAAGTGAATGTGATGAGGTGGTAACCACTGATTTTTGTTTTAAATGAAGTTAACTAGAGGAATAAGCAGGTGAGGAAATAATTTCTTCCCCTTCTTCTTAACCCACCCTCATGGGCCAAACTCTGCACTCTGACCATCAATCTCTTAAACCACCCCCCCCAAAAAAATAAACGCAACTTCTACTTACGTAGCCGCAGTGGATTGGGAAGAAACAAGCAGTTCCAAATGCTTATTATCTCCTGGTTCCCCACCCTTGATCTCAGAGCAGTGCTGTATTATGATTCAGGCTTTCTCCCCCAAGCTGGATGTGGTATGTGATGGAAGGAACGTCTGGTGAAGTATCACGGACCATGGCTTGGCGGCTGCCTGATCCCGCATCGACAGTCGCTTTCACAAGGCAGAAGCTAGGAGGCTGACCTGGGTCCTGGGCTGTCTTATCTGACACAAGCCGGACGTGTCTTCATGTGGTTCACACCCAGGCCCAGGGCTCTTCAGTAGCATTCTCCTCAAAAACAGAGCCTGCTCCTACTGCGCCAGCTCCCCTCATGTTTACTGCAGCAGCAGTGTCAGGTGATTCCCAGTAATTTATTTACTCATAAATCAAAATCATAGAGGTAAGTTCTGACTCTTACTAGTCCAATTAAGGCATTCTGGCAACTGCCTTTTGTATAAGGTTGTGACTTTTGCTTTATGATTACAGCACCTGCAGTTCATAGACAGGGACCGTGTGCTCTCCTGTCATGTTGTCCTGAATTAGAAAACTTTAATGAATGCCTTATACACCTCCATCTCAACAAATATTTATCTTCCTTGGCTTTCTAGCGTCCTTTACATTTATCCCACTCTGTAGGCTCTAGCAATTATGAAATCCATTAACTATAATTACAAAGCTCTATTATAAATTGATATATGCAACAATTAATATTCACCATCTGTAATCTTCCAAGTGAATATTTGTTTATTCCAGTACTTCAGCTGCAACATCTAAAAATGAAGGTAAATAATTTGACAAGGGCCACAAAAGCGTTGACTGTTTTCTTTCAACTGAGAAGTGTGTGACTTAAAATATCTCAGCCTCTTTCTTTCATAGAACTTATATGAATGCCTTTATTGATTTTTTGTGATACTAGAAAGGGAAATGATTTAGATTAAAAAAAAATCTGGGCTATTTTTAGAGAAGTATTTAACAGTCAAAAGATGTATTTAGAGATTTTTCTTTTAAAAAAAGGGAATGCTATTATGTTGTCAGTGCTACCCGTAGTCCATAACTGAGGCACTCAAGTTAAAATGATCATCACCATCGTCATCAAGTAAAAGAATCATCCCCATCATCATTGAAGGAATCTAATCTTATACTAGATGTACTTGGAGTTCTTGGTTGAAACAGAAACCAACAAACCAACCCTGGGAAACTCACATGGAAAAATGGTAGTTCGTGAGATCTATCTCTAAGATCTCTCAGATTCAAGCTGGAGAACCAGGCTCAGGCAGAAGTCACGGGAGGATAAGTGCCTCCAAGATGTCCCCAGTGGACTTCAGGATGTCACTCTTCACCAGCTGACCTTTATTATTGCTGTCTCTGGTGTCCAGAAACCCTGGACACTGGCCATTGCTCTGCTTAACTGAAGTGCCTTTGGACATCTACTGCTGTGCCACTGGCATCCGAATCCCTATATTACATTGAAATTTTTCTGATGTTCTACCTGCATTTCTCTTCTTATTCTTCTTTTTTTTTCACTCCAGAGTCAAATGCAGGCCACAGTATCTGATTAGCTGAGCTAGGTAGCTTGTCCAGAGTTTAGCTTCCAAGAGGCAATGACATGATATATTTGATGTTCCTTTTGATTCATAGCAAAAAAATGGAATTCCACTTCCTCCCTATCATTTGGTCCTGGTTTGCTGGAACAGTCAAGATTTAAGCCTGTTGTTCAGGTGGGATGATTAATAGTGCTCCCCTCATTCTAAAACGTATCCAGGTTTGGATGATGTGATGGAATGAATGTGTCTCACCACAGTTGGTATGTTAAAATCCTAACCACCAACGTGATGATGCTAGGGGCTGGGGCTTTTGAAGGGTGATTAGGTCATGCAGGTGGAACCCCCCCCCATGAATGAGATTAGCGCCCTTATAAAACAAGACCTCAGAGAGAGCCCCTAGCTCTTTCCACCACGTGAGACAACAGCCCTCCACGAACCAGGAGGTGGATTCTCACCAGACTCTGCCTGTACTGGTGCTTTGATGCTGGACTTCCCAGCCTTTAGAACTGTCAGACCTCTTTGTTATTTAAGCCACTCAGTCTATGGTCATTTGGGGATAGCAGCCTGAATGGACTGGGACGGATGGTCAATGATGTGCTTGCCCTTCTTAGCTTAGGATTTCCACCCACCCCTTATTAAAAGGGTAATTAGCTACTACAAAATCAGATTTTATACTCCTTGTCTCCCACCAAGATACAAAGTGCAACCAGTGCTCCCCTACCTTTTTTCCACCCAAAGAAATGGATATGAAAAGATGCCTTTCAGTATCACTACTTCTTGAGGTACTTTCGATTTTAATCCCCTTGAGAAGAGCAAAATGTTAAGGTAATGAAGCACAAATATTGGTTCCTTGCACTGCCCAGAAATGCACCTCACTTATAGGCACTTCTGTTATTGATGGGCCACAAAAGTAGAGAACAGACGGACTGCTAAATCCTCCCATGGAAAACCTTATTAAAGTGAATTCATTACACATCTGTCTGCTGTTCAGTAGCATCATTTACCTGTGTGCCCAAAGTAAGATGTGGTCGGATATGAAAAATTGCTACAGATAGTAGCAGAGTGATTTATGGTTTATGCAAATGTGAGCCTAATAGAATCACAGGGTAAAAGGAATTTCTTTCCCTCTACCCATAATTGGGACGTTGACCGAAATAAACCACGTACCAGCACAGCCTGAAGTGACATCTCCTTCCCTTTGCCCATTTTTCTAGCCCTTCTATCCAGGGTATTCACTAACTTTCATCCCCACTTATCCTTTCTCCCTGTCTAGATGACAGATTCTCAGCTGTTCCAAACCACTTACGATGTGTACTCTTTGAAGTAGCAGACTGTACCTTGATCATGTTTTTTCCCTCTGGTTGCACTTGACATAGTGCTTTGTGTGCACTAGGCTCTCAAAAATCATTTCTAACAATCTGATTAAAATTTAACAACGTACAGTACCATGCACATAAAAAAAGATCAAAATATGTGTTGAATGATTGAATGTAATTCTGAGTATAAAGAACCATTTGGAAAGTATGTGTTTCTGAATGTGGGGTCTTCAGGATCTTCTGAGCCAGATTCCTCCAATACATAGATTAGGAACCCCAGAAGATGTAATTTATGCTGCTAATGTAACACAACAAAGGGAGAAGAGAACGGTTTTCTTCCCAAAAAAACTTACTAGCGCCTTGGAAGCTATTGTTCTGAGTTAATGACATTTAATGACATTCTGTCTTATGAGGTTTGATCGTCAAGGACTGAAAATTGTGGTCCTTACGAATTATCCTGGTGTTTTGGTTCTCCGAGATGAGTTTGTTCTTCATCATGGAGAAGTAGTAGACTGAAAATAGATGCCCCTACAGAGATCATAATAGGTGAGCTCTTTCGAGGGGAAATTGCTTTTGCCCGGAGAAATGTTCTCACCATTTTACTTTTTTTTTGAATTGTTCTTTCACACCTTATTTCACATAGGAAGAAGTTTTCTTTAATTACCGTAATCAAGGGAACAGCTTATAGGAAGTGACTCAAAGGAAAAAGGTGTAGGCTCCTGTGAGCTGATAACATAGATGCTGGTGACCACACAGGAAAGCCTCCAGTGTGGAAACACAATGTCAGTTTCGTGCCAGCATTCCACGGCCAATTAAAAGGCACCGTATCCCTTTACACTTCCATGACTGCATGAAATCCCTTCCACGGGTTTCAGTATGCGTCATATGTGAGCGTGCGTTTGTGTGTTCAGGGAGGTTGAGGATTTCAGTTTTAAATGGGTGATCGAGGACGTTGTTCTGAGGACATACTATGTGATCAGACATCAGACATGGATGTAGTGAGAGAGAGGCCATGTGCATAAGTGAGAGCAGAATTTTCCAGACAGGGGAGTCTGTGAATTTGCTGTCCCAAGGGACATCCTCTTTCCAGGGAAGGCAGGGAGCTCAGACGGTGAGAGGCAGAGATGAGGTACCAGGGACCAGACACGTGCTTCCGTTGGCCTTGACAGGGTCTCTGGGTTTTATTCTGAATGTGTACAGTGTGTGGACGAGCATAAGGTCTCAGAGACACCAATTTCCCCCATCTTGCGACTACTTCTTCTACCTCCTTCCCGTTTCCTCTTTAAATATTCCCACCCTTGAGGTTTTATTTTATACGCAGTTTTTATACAGAAAGGAAAAGGACCCAATGTCTATTGATAAGGTGACAGCCACCACACAAAGAATATTCCCATTTTATCTTTTACGGCTGCCTTTTGGGGCTGAGCTCAGGTCAGTGAGCTAGTCATGCAGTAGGTGGGGGAGCTTGGATCCAGGCTGGGGCGATTCGGCCGGACATTCGGTGTCCATCCTCCCTCTGCCGCGGGGTGCTGGCTGGACGCTCCAGGCCTCAAGGACAAAGTGAACCTTCCGTCCTCTCCTCTCAGAATTGTGTGACTGGACGTTACCTCCTATTCCAAGCTGTATGGAAGGTTATGTGGCTGTTTGCAGACTGCTTCCAGCCCTCACTGTGGGGTCGTTGTCGTCTGCCCCAGGGGAGCATCCAAAGTCCTTGGCTGGAACCGGACCTTCTGGGTTCCGGTGAAGTCAACATCTGACCAAGAAAGGCAGCTTATCCTGTAGTCTCTCAGTCCCTGTGGTTCTTACTCACAGGTGAAGGTGCCACGGCCAAGAATGGAATTGAAAAATCTGCCTCCATAAGAGAAAAATAAATAAGCCACACCGTGGACTTTCACGGACTTTCTGCCATGTCTGAGGTTCAAGATCAAACGAGTCATCTCTATTTTCCTGTACGTCCAGTAGTCACTTTTCACTTACGTAATACTAGGGTAAAACAGTATACTGATCTAAATAAAGGCATTGGGGTAAGTCTTGGGACATGGACATATTAAATCTCACTCTGTCTTTGTCTCTTCGGTTTCGGTCTCAAAATATTCTGTTAACAGCAGAGGAATGTTAATGAAGAGAAATGTTTCTTCCTTGGTACAAAGAGATATTAATTATTTGCTTTATGTAAATATTTCCCACAACATGACTAATGAATATGATTCATTATTCTAAAGCCTTTTCTAAGAACTCTCCTACCTGTGAACCAAAAGGTCTCAAAAGTGTGTAGCATTTAGAGTCCAACAAAGCAAGGTTTAAGCCTTTGCTTTTTCACTTACGAGTGGTGTTTCCTTGGCTAGTTAAGCCAGCCTCAATGATCTAATTGCAGCTGAGCATAGTAACTCTCATAATTACACTGTGAGGTATATGTTACTATGTGAGATAATGTACATGAAAGTCTGTCGCACACGGGAAAGCCCACAATGGCAACGAATTACTGATGATGACCATCGTTGTCATGCTGTTCACACATGGCTCGTCTAGTTATTCCGTAAACCCTGTGATTATCCCAGTTGGTGATTCAAAGAGCAACTCTAAAAGCCCAGACCAGTGTCTGTCAATCACCCTTTTATTATATTGTGTTAATCTTTTCCTTTCTGATATCAATTATGTGCTCCTTCTTAACATTAACCTAATTAAATAATTGGGGAGCCTTGCCAGGTACAAAAGAAAAGTGTTGATAGGAATTCAAGTTGGCATTTTTAAAAAAATTATTTGCTTTTGGAACTAGAATGAATCTACTTCTTCCCACCCTTAATGCAATTAAATATTGATCTTTTATGAGTGGGTAGCAGATGCGTATTAGTAGCTGACTACACAATTGGAACTTCAGAAAATCTAATTTAGCAGACTGTCGGACATATGGTAAGCACTGGATTATTTAAATGATCAGTGTATATCATCACTAGCTCTTATTTGACAGGAGGCCAAAGTTATCTATAAACTTTTATAATTATCTTTTCCTGTGTGTACCAGTATGTAGTTGCTTTGCAGACAGGGGTGGATTTGGGAAGAGGGGATACAATTCTTGGGAGACACTGAGAAAATTTGCAGTTTGTTAGTTTCTCGTCCTCTGTGCTTCTCCCTGCACACAGGCTGTCACAAAGCACTGGACTCCACACCATGTGTGCAGAGGGGAGATGTGCATGGCTTTTGCAAAACTGCCATCTAAGGGACAGTTGTCTCATACTGTGCATGGCCTTGAATGACAGCACAGAGAGTCATTATATGGAAGAGATTTTCTATGTCTGCTAATTAAATGTTTCAAATTTGGGATATATTGTTTTTCTTTCTTTTTTCCCCCCACTGATTTATTTTTTTAACGTTAAACTCCATCCTCTCAATCAAACAAGAAGTAATTCAAATTTTGCAAGAAGAACGTCTTCATCTACCTCTCACTTAGTCATAATCAGTCAACAAATATTTACAGACTGCTGACGATGTACAAGACGCTGTTCCACACCGGAGACGTGGTTATTAGCAAATGTGACATGTAGGTTTCCTCCTGCCCTTTCTTCCACGTCATACTCATTGTGAGACATTAAGAACCTCCACACAGAGGGGGCCGCTTTGAAGTTCTGCACAAAAACAACACATGACCCCAAAGACTAAAATAATAATTTCCTTCTATCACAAAGAGAAGACTTTGTGTCTTCCTCTCTGTTTTGTGAAGAGGAAATGGGAGTTTGAGTAAATCTTTTAGTATTTTTTCCCCCAAAATATGGATTGTAAAGCAGAAAAACAAACAAGGAACAACAGCAACAACAAGAAAAAAGCCACAACAGCAGCAAGCAAAAAATACCAGGAGTCTTCCGGCTGAGTCCAGCGCAGGAACCTGTTTGACAGGTGACAGTGACGATTATTCTGTATATTCTCTTCCTAGTGATAGAAGAAACACAAAGAAGAAGGAAAAATAGCCATCCTCAGGCTTCCCTTTAACAATTGTGACCATACATTAAAAAAAGTGGAGAAGAGAATAATTATCTCCTTACTTGATTCACCTAAGCAGTCCTTTTTTATTTTCATAAAGGCAGAGTGAAACACATCCCCCTATAAAATATAGAATTGTTACTAAATTATTGGATAATCTGTTCTACTCTATTTTGCTGTTGGTGTTTTCCCTATTGTCCCAAGTTATGGTGCATGGCCATGTTCCAAAAGTAAATAAAAAGAATACTGGGCTTATGCAGGCTTTTTAATAGCCTTATTCGAAAAAGATGGGGTTTTTTTTCCAAAACAAGTTTAGTAGTCATGCTTTCTATTTTTAATTTGTACTTAACACTCCATTTCAGTTCTCACCATTCATGTGCTCTGTGTTTACTTACCTCACTCAAGACGGGTCTGTTTCTCTTTCTGTTTTATGGAAACCTTCGCCATCTGTTCCCAGTACCATAATAGCCTGCCAGGAGGTTCAGGTTTACAGCAATACTGGCAAATTTGGTCGGGGGAGGGATGGCAAAGAAAGTAAAGAGAGGAAAAAAAAAAAAAAAAGAACTAACACAATTGAAATTCAAGTTAATTAATGGAAAACGTTCAGGTTAGCAAAGCATTTTTATTGTGCACTGTAAAGGAAGCTTATGTTTTCTAAAAATGTATTTATTGCTCTATCTACTATTAATACTATTAAGTCCTTTTTTATTTGCTGAGGGCTTGGTCTCCGCGAGTTTTATGTTGCCATCACGTGCATAAGGCAGATCAGTTTACATTAAAAATAAACCAACTTAGTTGAAACATCTCACCAAGAAGACATATGAAAAGATTCTCAACATCATTAGTTATTGGGGAAAAGCAAATTGAAGCCAGAGTGAGATACTATTTTGCGCTCATATGATAGTGATAATAACAAAACATAATAACAATATAGAGGATATAGTGGTACAAGAACTGTCACTGCTGGTGGAAATGGGAAACAGTTCTGCACTTTGGAAAACAGTTTGGTAGTTGCTTAATAAGTTAAATGCAAATTTACCATATAATCCAGAAATTCTACTTCTAGGTATCTGCCCAAGAGAAATGAAAACTTACGGCCACACAAAAACTTGTACATGTTCATAGGAGGAGCATTATTCACAATGGGCAAAAACTGGAAACACTTCTTATGTCCATTAACTCGTGAAGGGTTAAATAAATGGAATACTATTTGGCAATAAGATGAAGTGCTGATGCGTGCTACAACCTGGGTGAACCCCGAAAGCATTATGCTGTGTGACATAAGCCAGGCGCAAAAGACCGCCTATAGTATGATTCCATTTATATGGAGATACAAGTATGCAAATATAGAGAGACAAAAAAAAAAAGAGAGAGAGAAAATACAAATATAGAGACACAAAAAATAGGGGTTACTTGGGGCTGGGGCAGAAACAGGGATTAACTGTAAAGGGGCTTGGGGAGCTTACTAGGGTGACAGAAATGGTCTAAATTAGGGTTACGGTGTCAGATGCGCAATTAGGTACATTTACTGAAAGTCACCGAATTGCACGTGTGAACTGGAGAAGAGTACTGCAGTGGGTTTTCTGGGCACGTGTTCTAACACCACTTCAAGGTGGAAAGGGAAGTTAGCCCTCATGTAGGAAAGAGACTTGCTAGAGGCTAGTGGATTCTGCGTCTCCGTCTGTGCCACCTGCTCCCACCATGAAACCTTTATGACCAATACAAACAGGAAGTAGGTCATTCCTGGAGCTCAGGTTTTATATTTTCCTGCCCCAGAGGACAACATAAAAACTTCATTCACCTTAGGTTTTATACCCTTCAGGTGTTCAAAAGACGGTACAGTGTGCTGCAGGGCACTTGAAAAGGAGAGCACTTGACCTCAGCATCCTGAAATCAGGTGTGGGCAGAAGGAACCCAGACACCTGGCCATGAAAGCAAATCCAAGGCCAGATGAGTAATAAATACAGCAGAGGAGCAGGGCAAGTGTCACCAGACAGGGTGAGCAGTGGATTTCGATGTGTCACTCTTAATGGAAAGCACCTATGTTAACATTCAAATGAAATCTCAAAGACCAAAATCACTCCCCCTTTTCACTCTACGTTCATTAGAGCAGCAACTTTGGAACTGCTTTCTCTGTGGTGCATCATATTAAAGCAGGAGCATGTTGCACTTTCTTCCATTAATACACGTTGCTTTGGTGTTAGTTTTGCAGGACCCTCTGCAAGAGGGAGGGATGGATGCAAAGGGTATTAAATATCATTGTCTCCCCATGATTGGCAGTTCAGTTATATCATGGAAGATCTAAGCCAAGCATGTACACAGATAAATCACTGCAGTGAAACAGGAGAGCGAATTCCCAACAGCCAGAGGTGTAGTGGGTGGTAGTTCCTAAATGGTCTTCAGCATGCTGTTTCTAGACTGCATTCCAACTGTTTGGAAAAGCAATAAAAATACAGCTTCCCTCGTCTGACTCTAGCCCCTTGCTCCTTAGTGTGGTCTCAGGGCACCACCTGGAAACTTGTTAGAAATGTGGAACCTCCGACCCCATCCTAGACCCACCGAATCAGATTCTGCAGTTTTAATAAGCTCCCCGGGCTATTCCTGTGCACATCAAAGTTGAGGACTATAAAATTAAAGGCTCCTGGCGTGGGATCCTGAGAACGTGTATTTTTGACAGGCTCCCCAGAGGGTTCTGTGTTCGTGTCGTCCAGAGATGGCAGCCATCACCGGGGACTGGGAAATCGCACAGACCAGACGCAGTGGGTGGACTGGAGCTGGGTCTGGAGGGCGGGTGGAGAATGGATGCGGAGAGCAGTTCTGTGGAAGCAGAGGTACCGAGGCAGCACCACGCATGCCCGGGAAGGTGACTCATGCTTCCCTCTATTTTCCTCTAAGACCTTCCTCCAACAATGACCCCTTCTCCCCTGATCTTCAGCCCTTCCTTCTCCAGAAGGCTCCTTCCCCCCAGTTATAAACATGAGCAGATATCTGCCTTCCAAACAAAACCTCCTTTGACCTCACATCTCCCTCCAGCGACGGCCTGTCACTCTCCTGCCCTCCACAGCGTCGAGAAAATGAAAACTAAGTTTTAGTGAGTTTTTTTTTAAACAAGAGAAACATATTCAGAATATAAAATGAGAAAGTACAATAGGAAAAAAGAAGGCATAACCGTAACGTCAATAGCTAGAGATGAGAATCAGCAACGTGCAGGTATTTCTAGCCTGTGTCTCTTCACAAAAATACTTTCAAAGCATTAAAATGGACCTTTGCTAGTCACACTGTTTTATAATCTGCATGTTGCACATTTAATATTGCATGAAGACCGTTCAATGACATTGCATTTTAATTTACAGTGTTACTGTTCGTAGCTGAATGGTAGTGGCTGAATGTGGCTGGATAATATTTTGAAGTATTATTAGCGCATGTGTTTCTCCTGCTTTGCGCCCTCCTGCACCTGCTCATCACAGCCTCCTTCTCCCAGAGCCTTCCCAGAAGGATGCCGTGCATACTAAGCTAAGTACCTTAGCCTGGATTTTTTACTGCTGAAACGAAGACAGAATTTTGAAAACAGATTTTCATGCCTCATGGTAGAGGCCCTAGAGATAATAAAAAATTTTTGCCTTCAGGAGTCTTTTCAAGGATCCCATTTTGAAAAGTTTGTGACATAACTGTGCTCTGTGTCTAAGGTCACCATGACTAGGGTTCCCCTGGAGTTGGCAATGATTGGGCTTGTGTTCTGCCCCTTTCGACATGAACCCAGGGATAGGAAAGACAGAGAGTACCTAGATTCTAGTCCCTGAGAACAGAAAGGAACTGGGTGCCACGTTCCCAAGTCCCCAGCACCACCATGACGGGAAGAGTAGAGCAGAGATGGAGGTGAGCAGAAGGGGGCTGGTGTAGCCCACGAGGCTTCCTGTGGCCCCAGCTGATCTGGGAGAGGAGTCAGATTGAGCTGTGCTTTTATAAAGGTTATGGACATTAGGTGAGCCAGAAAGCGCTGGTGAACTGAAAGGGACTTGAGTGGCGGGCCTATCACAGGGGAAATGTGCATGGTTGGCGGCCCCCAGACCAGGCGGGCATGTGGGCGTCGCCATAGATGCAGGGTGAGGGGCAAGCACGGCCCAGAGTCAGGCTGCATGGTGAACTCGGGGGGTTATAATACAGACAGAAGCCAACCGATAATCAGCTGCCTTACCCACCACCCCCTCGACGCTCACCTCGTTTCACTGAAGCCCTCTAACAGGAATGACTGCAAGGAGAGTGAGGAGAATTTCCTGAATGGGTTACTTATTGAGAGAGGAAAGAACTGAAAAGATAAAGTGACTCCTCTGCCTGCCTGAGTGGTAGCTCACTTCCCTCACCGCTGTTGTATCTACTTACTGATAAGGGTCTACCATAATGTACTTAACCATCTCCTATTTTTGGAATTTTGCTTGCTCCCAGTAGCTCATTATTATAAGTGATGCATAATCAAGCATCCTCATTCTTTCTCTCCATTGCTGGCCTTCCTTCACTTGCCAACGGGCTCAACCTTTTTTGTTGTTGTCCTAGTCTAACAAAACTACTCTTAATGAAGGCAACCATGAACTTGATTTTGCCAGACACAGTGAGCTCACCTTAAGCTTTCTATAATTGACATGAATTCCCTATTTGGCATTGCTGCAAGTCCCCTTCTGAGATTCTCACCTCTCTTGACTTTCTCAATACAATTCTTTCCTTTGTTTCCTCTGCTTCTCTGATTTTTTTTTTCTCTTTGCTTCTCCAACTCCAATTCCTTCACAACCCATTTTAAATTGTGGATGTTTTTCAGGTTATCATTCTCCTTGGTTCCCTCTTCTCAGTTTTCACGTTTTTCATTTGGATTCTTGGTCAATGTCACGTGTGTAACTGTCTCCTAGATATGGTCACTCCTAAATCTCCCGTATGAAATTTTCATTTGATTCCCTCATTAATGGCATCTTCTTATTAATTTATCCACCCATCCGTCCATCCGTACATCCATTCATTCGTTTATTGATTTAATATTTACTGAGTGCCAGATACTGGTCTAGGCACTGGTGATATATCTAATAACAAAAAAGACAAAAAGATCTGTGCTCAGAGACTTGACACTCTAGCTTGGTGTGGACAGTAGACAGGACTAAAGAAATGGCGCCTTTGAGTCAACAACTCTAAAATTGGGTTTCACTGTTTTCCTCTCCACACCTATGTTTCTGCCTTCAACTGCCATAGCCATGAATGCTATGATTATCCATTGACGTTTTTATGCCAGAATCATCCGAATCAACCTCAGTTCATCTTCTGCTTTGCTTTGGGAGGCAGTGTAGCCTAATGGTTAAGAGTCTGGGCTGTCCCATCCCACAGGTCTTTGTTCAGACTTTTGTCACTTATAGCTGTGTGACTTTGGTCAAGTTACTTAACCTTTCTCAACGTATATCAAAAAATCCTACCTCACAAGACTAAGTGTGAGGGAAAATAGAGTCATTATCCCTGCCTCACATTTAGTACTCACTAAATGGTAGTCATTGTTATTTTATTATTATTATGTATCCAGTTGGCAATTGAGTCTTGCAGATTCTATGTTTCTAAAACTTCACTGTCTAAAATGGCAGCCACTAGAACACTTGAAAGGTGGTTAGCCAAAACTGAGAGATGCTGTTAAAATACACAGTGGATATCCAAAACAGTGTCTAGACAATGTAAAATATCCCACTGATCATTTTATATGGATTATGTATTAAAATGATAATGATAATTTTTTTGATCTGTTGGGTTAAATAAAATATACTATTAAAATTAATTTCACAAGTTTTGTCCTACCTTTTTAGTACTGCTGCTAGAAAATTTAGACTTCTCTACGTGACTCATTGTATACTCATTGTATTTCTAATGGAAACATTGGAAACATTTCCAAATATCATTCCTCTGCTCTGTACACCTGCAATTCTTACCACCTCTCTTCTCTGTTAGCTCAGTAGTATCCCACTGGCCTCTGTCTGTGAGTCTTCTCTGAACTTTCAAATCCATCCTGTACACACTTGCCTGGTTGATACTTCACATTGTTAGAGAAACTGTTTTCACTACCTGGAGGATAAATCTGGTCTCCTTATCTTGGACAGGAGTCCTCTTTGTTAATTTTTTATTTATTATTTTTCATCTCTTGTTGGGAGAGTAATTAGGTTACTCATTTTGGGAGGGGGTAATTAGGTTTACTTATTTATTTGCAGAGGAGGTACCGAGGATTGAACCCAGGAGAGGAGAGGCATGCGCTCTACCTCTTGAGCTGTACCCTCCCCCCAGTAAAGGCCTCTCTGGATCCTGTGCTCTTACCTCTCTGGGCTGTCCCCGCGCGCCTTCCCACAGTGCCCACGGAACGCGGCACTCAAGGCTAGTCACGCGTCTTTGCTTTTGTATATGGTTTCTCTCTACCTGAAATGAACTCTCTCCTCCTGTCTGCTCAAAGAATTCCTCCTTTACCCTTAAAACCCTGCTGTTGCCTGCATGAAGCTTCCCCAGCTCTCCTTTTAGTTTTGTTGGTACAACCAAGCTTTCACGTCTGGACCCTCACTGTCTTTTCTCTGTTACTTGTTCTCTCTCTTTTTTGGACTTTGAGTTTCTTAAACACAGGGATTGTCATTTATTACTCTCTGTAGTCACCATACGGAGCAGAGTATTTGTAACATATGAAGTATACAAAAATATCTGAAGGAAGGAAGGGTAGATTGGAGGCCAATTTAAAAAAATATATATATATATAATATATATATATACAAGCAAGCCAACCACAAAACAACATAAACCAAACATCATCCTTCTTGTGTTTGGAAAAAAGAGCCGTGTGTGAACCACACCAAGTATCTAGGTAAATGCGATGTGACATCTATTTCCAAACATGATAGCTGCATTTTGCACCAGGAGTAGTATTGGAATTCACAGCCAATTTTGATTTTCCATTTCCTAGTTCAGCCAATTGGAGCAATTGGAAATAATTTACACCCATCCTGAAACAGGTAGTTCTTTAGTAGAAACTCTAGACCTTGATCTGTTCATTCTTTGGAATGATCTTACCTTCTCTAATTATTTTTTAAAAAAAACCCTGTGATTAATTATCCTTTTGGAAGTCCTGTTCTTACATAACTTTTACTATGAAATTCATATAAGAAATTCTGCCCATAAGGCTCACAGTACGCTCTTTGAAAGTTTGCAAGCCTCTTGGCTTCTGAGGTATTGTCTTTATAGATTGTCCCCCCATCTGACAGAAACCTGGCCTGGGGATTGTCCTTCCCCACAGGGAGAACACTGTGACTACTATCAGGTGCTAATGATTTCGGAACCAGACAAAAACAACGGGGAGACGTGAACACAGATTTCAGAGCTGTCATCTCCTTCCTGGTGATTTATTCACTGGAAGGCACTGTTTGTTTTCAAAGGTGGAGCAGTTAGGGAATGTCTACACTCATCTTTGCAATTTCTTAAGAACCTAAAAACAGATATAGTAGTATACTGACCTGATTTTCCAGGCAGAGGTTACCCAATAGGTCAGTTGGCTAACTCCAGATTTTGATGTACTGTGAAAAAAGCATGGTCATGGGATCAAGAAGTCAGCTGGGGGGAAAAGCTGCCCTTTAAGGGTAAGACAGATGACAGATGACATCATCATTGGCTGTGGCCTTGCTTGTCTTTGAGGACCAAAGTTTCATAAATTATCACAGATTAATGTTTGTGCAGCACGGGTTGTGTAGCGGCAAAAAAGATATGATGCACTCTGTAGGAATTACTAGTACTAGGAAAGAATTTACCAAAAAAAGTAAAAGATTTTTCAGTTTCAGTGAGTATAAAATCATAATATAGATCCATTCCATTTTAAAATTCACTACTGTGATATACCAAGGTACTGTTTTAACATGTCTTTTTATTATTAGCATCGTTATTAGTAAGTAAATATTGTGTTAATAGATCAGAATGCATATGATTCATTTTTCATTTATGATTGCACATTTCACATTTAGACTTGTCATTAAAAATTCTTTACAAGCCTAACTTAATTGACTGGCTGCAACAGGCATCGGCTAGCTCTCTCTGTAAAGGGCCAAATAACAGATGTTTGCGTCTTTGCAGGCCATGCGGTTTCCGCAGCAGTTACTACACTCTGCCCTTGCATCAGGAAAGCACCAGTAAAGCCTTCCTGACAAAAGCAGGAGAAAATGACCGGCAATGGGCTGGACTCAGCCCACAGCCAGTTTGTTGACCCCCAGGTTATCGTATAAGCTTGTATGTGATCTTACAGATACACCATAGTTTACTGTATGGTATCTCACAGATACACCGTCATTTACAATATAGCATCTCACGGATATACCATGACTGACTCAACCATTTTCTTATTGCTGGGAAGATTATTCCAAAAATTTCCTTATTCTAAATAAAAATTTTTCAGCAAACAGGTCTGTAATTAAACTTGGTCTTTGTTTCCAGAATTGCCCTTAGAATAGTTTCCTAGAAGCAGCATTTCTAAGTCAAAAGCTATAAATACTTAGAAGGCGTCCTATTCCTTGGCCATTTGCGGGGAGTGTGAATTGGCGTGTCGTTTCTGGAAAGCAGCTTGGCGATGCCTAACATCTGATACCTCCCCGAGACCTTACTAGTGCTAAGTACAATCCTTTGTAAAGGAAAACAATGAAAGTGCATGGATTTTATGTTAAGGGGGAAAACTGTGTCTCAGTGCATTCGTTGTGTGTGTGCCACTGATTACTGAAGTTGAACTTTCTTCCAAGTTGGTTATCCATTTGCATGTCTTCTGTTTCAAAGTTTTTGTTTCTATATTGGTCCCTTGTCTTTTCTTTTCTTTCCTTTCCTTTTTTTTTTTTTTTTACCATTTTGTTTTCTCCTCTCCAATTTTATTTCCGTTATACATATTTTAGGTGGTAGAAATCAAAGAGCAGGGGTTCTAGAATCAGACTGCCCAGGTTCATCCTCTGATGCAGCCACTTCCTGGCCACGTGACCTCACTGGAGTTTCCCATGATTCTCAGCATCCGTATTTCTAAAGTGGAGTCTGTGGGAGCATCTCCATCACACTGTGGCTATGACAAAAGTATGTAAAGCACTTTACACATTGTCTTACACACAGTAAATATTCAGTAAATACTCCCTATATTTGTGATGATAAGGAAGGCACAGTGTTTTCATTACTTTACTGTTCAGTATTCATCTGGTGATCAGCTACACTGTTATTTCTGTTTTCTTTCAACTTTATTTTGGTTTAATTAAAAAAAATTCCCTGGATGTTATTTTGATGTAAGTTATGAAGACAGGCTCTAAATTAATTTATTTTCCAAACAGCTGGCCAATTATTCTAGGGTTTTTTACTGAATAGTGCATTCCTTCCTCATTAGTTTGTCCTGTGACCTTTATTAAAGATTTTGCTTTTACACATTTTAGGATCTGCCTGTGGGAAACCTAGTGTCTTAAATTTATCGGCCAGTGTATTCTGGCCTCTTCATCACTGACTTAATCATTGTGACTTTATATTTTTAACACCCAACAGTCCTTGCATTACTCTAATTTCCCATTTTTTTCCTTAGACGTTCTCATAAATTTATTCTCCCAGTTGCATTCTTATAGTCATGCCAATTTCCAAAAATAATTGCTGTTACTTGAATTTGGATCAGAAGTGAAAGGCACTTAGAGAGTGGATTGAGAACTGGCGTCACTGTAATGAGCATTCTTCTCATCCCAGAACATAATGTGTATGCTCATGTATTCAGTTCTTCTTTTATGTTTTTCAGTGGAATTTTACCATTTCTCGTATCCCATGAAACATAGATAACATTTAATGAAAATTAATTCTGTATGAGGGATTTCTCTAAGGACTTGACATATGCGAATCCTTTTAGCTCCTAAGAATATAAGAGAGAGGTTTGTCATTATCACCATTTAACAATGATGAAACTGACGAACACAGACCTTAGGTAATTTGTCCCTGATCACCCTCCATCCAAAGTCAGAACATGAGCCTGTCTCCAAAAGCCAATGTTCTTAATGACTGTGAAATACTTGTCACATACATTAGATGTTAAGAAAATTTTTGAGTATATTATATCATTATGACTGTGGGAATGAGATAGTTTTTTCCCCAATATTTGGCTGAAAGGAATAACCCAAATATTCCTCTTACGTGGTTACTGCTAACATAGAAAGAAAAAATGATCATCTATTATTGATGAGCTCCTGTAATTTATAAGTAAAAATCTACTTTGAGAGATTAAAAAATAAGAAAAACAGAAAGTTGGATGCAGATCATATTTCAAGGAAAAAGGAAAATGAAGAAATTGAGATATCTCCACTAACAAGCTTAGTTCTGCATATTTTTCTTAAAAATTGGGAAAAAGCCGACTTGAGTGTTGCAGCACAGCATTTTGGTTTAGCTTGAGGAAAGAAACTCTGTCCTCAGAGCGGAGTTGGAGAAACGCACGCAGTGGTAACTCTCCGTGGAAGAAATCTGAATTTTCCTGCATGTGAGCAGTCTCTGCTGAAGCTTCCTCAGGGTCTTCTACTCTGTTCTCTACAAGAAGAAATCAACAATGCGCTGACTTTCAGGCGTTGAACTCTATCTGTTAGAACTCTTCATTCTCTCAGTACCTTCTTGTCCTTGCTAAATGTTATCATAGATTTGTACCACTTTACAGACAAAAAGTGCAGCTGAGTACACACATACGTACACACACACACGACCCGACCATGCCAGCGTGAGACAGTGTCATTAACTGATGTCAATCAAATAATAGCTTATTCAGAACAATTAAAAAATCATCTACTTGGAAATAATAATGCCAGAAATTGTCCTGACAGTTTGTTATTGCTATACTAATATCACTGTTAGGAAAGGGAGATAATTTCTCATTTGAGATTTGAGCTTCACAGGATGAAGGTCCCTACACAGCCAAAGAAGCCATAAGAACCTGTTTTCCAAAATGCAAAATAATCCTTTTCCCCATCAGTCTCCCTAACGGAGCAAAATGCATCTCTCCAGTCCTGGCTGCAACTCTTATAGGCACGGGGGAAGTAGATTATGTTCTATACAGGAGCTAAAATGAGAAAGACTGGATGTGGGCAAATCTGATAAATCACCTTCCTGGGACCCCAGAAGCTGTATGTGTGGTTGCTCTCTTACTTGTACCGCGGCAGACGAGTCAACTGGTGGTTGCTGTTTGTTGTTGCTTCCGCTAGTCTCCTCTTCCCTCTTCCTCTTCCTCTCCCTCTTCTCATCTTCCTCCTCACTATTATTATTTGAGTGTGTGTGTGAAGGGTTTTTTTTTATTGTGTAACATAGGCAAGCTTACTTAAGTCAATAAATTTTTTAAAGAATTTCACATGTTCTGATGCCTTCCACTGCTCATCACCGTAGTCCCTCCAGTGTTTGAGTTGTAACCTGCAAGATAACCCTTTCAAAAACAATTTTTACTAAGTCAACAGTTGTCCTGTCAGTCAGTCCATAATTCCTTTAGTTGAGCTTCTTTGATCTCCAGTGGAACATGGACACACTTCTAAAACCTCTCACATGTAATCTTTGGGATCCAGTTTCCTCAAACAATGTACTTTAGGACGCCTACCTGTTTGGGGCCAGGGAAGATGGTTCTGCCTGGTTCTCAATTTTAGACCCCTTCTAAACATGCGTTCAGTTCAAATCATACTTACTCCTAAGCTTATCACACCCTAGACCAGTACTGATCGCTGGGATATGCCAAGACCTGGGATAAAAAAGTGTAACTGTTATGTTTTCCATAGTTTATTCAGCAGCTCTGTCTTGTAGTCCTTTCCCACAGATCTAACATGTAGTTCTGTGAGTAAAGAAAACATGTACTCTATGAGCCATTTCCAACAAAGCAGGTCTACGGAAAAAGCCCCATCAGGCTAGACCTCAAACTATTATTTTTTATTATTACTATTTCTCCTACTACTGTTAACTTTCACTGCCGTCCTCCTGGCCACTATATACAAAGTGGCTCCCTTCCCCTCTACAGCTGGCATTTTCCTTCCCTCCTTCTTTCATAGGATTTCTCATCTTTTAGAAAACTCTACTTGTCTCGTAATGCTTGTCTCTCCTCCTAAAAATGGAATTCCGCACGGAGCAGGGTGTTGCATCTGTTTTTCGTTGTATCTGTGGAGAACCTGAAAGAGCATGGGGCACATAATGGATGTTGGATGGCTACCACAACATTGCTGAAACGTAAAGGGCTAACTACCCCTGTCTTTGAAGGTTTTTCTCAGTGGAGGGACCCATTGCTTAAGTATTGTTTTGATGCATTTGTTGACTCCAAAAATGTTTTATCTGGGCCTTCTATGTACCAGGCACTCTGTTCAGCTCTCTGAAAGATTTAGAGAAAGATTAACCCAGAGGTCTTAGCACTGAGGTTCCTCTGATCTGTGACGAAGGACAAACCTGTACAAATGTGATGACATTACAGTATGGTGGGGATTAGAATACCTTAGGAACAAATAGCTGGCATGTGATTTCCAGCCATGACATAGGGGTGGTCCTTCTGGAAGAGGTGATGGTTAAGCCGAGCACAGAAAGATGAACAAGAGTTTTCTAGGATCGTAAAATGGCAGAGGACATTGTGAAGTTTGAACGTGAGTTCTGAATTTGGAGGCGTGAGGAAGCACAGTCTGTTATCCTCCGTGAAGCCGGGACTTTAGAAAGTTCACGTGCGTCAACTTGCAAGTCAACCTGGGGCTCAGATGCGGCTCAGAGGGAGCCCGCAGGATCTCTGCAAGCTACATGATTGTCCCTGCCCTGTGTTGGCAAAAACGATGTGAATCTCCAGAGGGAGCCAGTGATGAAGTGATAAGATGCTCTCAGGTTTTTCTCTAAGCTTCCATCTCCTGTGAGTTTCTCCTCAAATATTTGGTGATCATGTGGTTTAGCTGAAGGGAAGAGAGTTTATGAACACTGTGTCAGCATTATATTGGCATCAGAATGTCACAGCGATCTGGGTCCTAAGGGGCTGTGGACATCAGATAGAGATTCTGATAAAAGGAGATAAGGGAGGGTGGTCAAAGCAGGAAACATGCTTCATTTAGCCTGAGTCAGAGGTAACCAGAGAAATTTAAAGCAGGAGCTCACAACGCAAGAAACATTTGAAACTGTGAAAAGGTAAGTCAAAACTTTAAACTTCAGTAATTTGTGACAGTATTAAGTTAGTGCCATCAGCTCTGGTCATAAGTATACTGCATACAATATGGTCTTTAAAATAAATATTAATAAGGGTTATGATCATTCATTTTCATAATTTATTTAACATTGAGCTATATTGTAATTAAACATTATTTGGGGTCTTTTTACTTTACAGATGAGGAAACTGAGGCTCAGAGAGCAGAAGTGACTGATTCAAGAAACACAGTTGGTTCAAGGCTTGGGATGGAAACAAGTCTCCTGACTTCTGTTTCAGTTTTGCTCCTGGAATATCAAGGAGTCAGTTTCAAATTTTAATCTGTTCTGATGGAGAGGATGTGGATTTTTCAAATCAGATGTATGTGTGTTTGGATTCCAGTACTTCTTATCTGTGTGAATTTAGATCAGGTAACTTTAAATTTCTGAGCCTCAGTTTTCTCACCTGTGACATGGGGGTGAGAGGCTAGTGACATAAGAGATCATATTTATAATTTTCTTGTTTCCAGTTGGGACCTTTTCTTTTCCGCCGAGAGAAGTTCCTCTAGCATTGGTTGTAAAGCTGGTTTGGTGGCACTGAATTCTTTTAGTTTTTGCTTGTCTGTAGAGCTTTTGATTTCTCCATCAAATTGGAATGAGAGCCTTGCTGGATAGAGTATTCTTGGCTGTAGGTTTTCCCCCTTCATCATTTTAAATGAATCATGCCACTCCCTTCTGGCCTGCAGGGTTTCTGCTGAAAAATTAGCTGATAGTCTTATGGGAGTTCCTGTGTATTTATTTGTTGCTTTTCCCTGGATGCTTTTAATATTCTCTATGTTTAATTTTTGACATTTTAATGATAATATTTCTTGGTGTGCTTTTCTTTGGGTTAATCCGGTGTGGGGCTCAAAAAAGATCGTATTTGTAAGGTCTCCAGCCCAGGACCTTCCTCTGAGTGGGCAGTAAGTAAAGGAGAGCTGATGCCATCAGAGCCTCAAATCACTGGATGGGTTTTGTTCTGAGATGTGGCCTGGTGTTGCAGAACTACATTTTGGATTCAATGACCAGAAGTTGGAACTCTCTAAGTGAATTTCAGCTGAATTCATGACTTGGTGTTTTGGACATTAAAAATATTTATGTCCCCTTGTGTCTTGAATGGCAAAGAAGACAGTAATTGTTTTTCACCAACTAATGAATGCTTCTTTCCCCTGTTACAGATCATCAAAGAATAATAACATTTCTTTTTTTTTTTAATTGAGGTAGTGTCAGTTTACAATGTTGTGTCAATTTCTGGTGTACAACATAATGTTTCAGTCATACATATACATACATATATTCCTTTTCATATTCTTTTTCATTATAGTTTACAACAAGATATTGAATATAGTTCCCTGTGCTATACAAAAGAGACTTGTTGTTTATCATATATATACCATATATCATATATATATCATATATATATATATATATATATATATATATATATATATATATTAGTTAGTATCTGCAAATCTTGAACTCCTAATTTGTCCCTTTCCACCCCTTTCCTCTCTGGTAACCGTAAGTTTATTTTCTATGTCTGTGAGTCTGTTTCTACTTTGTAAAGAAGTTCATTCGTGTCTTTTTTTTCCCCTAAGATTCCACATATGAGTGATATCATATGATATTTTTCTTTCTCTTTCTGGTTTACTTCACTTTAGAATGACAGTCTCCAGGTCCATCCATGTTGCTGCAAATGGCATTATTTTATTCTTTTTATGGCTGAGTAGTATTCCACTGTATAAATATACCACAGCTTCTTTATCCAGTCATCTGTCAATGTACATTTAGGTTGTTTCCATGTCTTGGCTACTATAAATAGTGCTGCTGTGAACACTGGGATGCATGTATCTTTTCAAATTAGAGTTCCTTCTGGATATATGCCCAGGAGTGGGATTGCTGGGTCATATGGTAAGTCTATTTTTAGTTTTTTGAGGACTCTCCATACTGTTTTCCATAACAGCTGCACCAAACTGCATTCCCACCAGCAGTGTAGGAGGGCTCCCTTTTCTCCATACCCTCTCCAGCATTTCTCATTTGTGGGTTTTTGAATGATGGCCATTCTCACCGGTGTGAGGTGATACCTCATTGTATTGTTTTGATTTGCATTTCTCTGATAATTAGTGATATTGAACATTTTTTCATGTGCTTTTTGATCATTTGTATGTCTTCCTTGGAGAATTGCTTGTTTAGGTCTTCTGCCCATTTCTTGAACTTTCTGATCAATAAGAGAGTAAGGTACACCTCTGAAACCATCACAAACCAAAATCACAACGAGATATTACTTCACACATGTGAAATGGCTGTTATCGAAAAAACAAAAGATAGTTAAGTGTTGGCAAGGATGTGGCAAGGCTATGAGGGATGTAGGAACCCTTGTGCACCATTGGTGGCAATGTACATTAGTACAGCCAATAGGAAAATCAGTATAGTGTTTCCTCAAAAATTTAAAAATTGAGCCTACCATGTGATCCAGCAATCCCACTTCTAGGTATGTATTCAAAGGAATTGCAATCAGATTCTCAGAGAGATTTCTGTACTCCCCTGGAGCTGGTATCTCTCGGACTCATCCACACTGAGCCTCCAGCAGCTGTCAGTCACAGCTCCCATTGCCCCATTCCCCACTGGCTCCCACAGAAGTTTCTGCTCGGAAAGTTGTGATTCTCCATATTCCTCTGTCCATGTCTCCCAACTCTGGGGGCAGTGATTTGCCTCGTGACCTCACTTCTTTGAAACATCTAACAAGAGTTGTTGATTTTCAGCTTGTTTAGTTTTTTAATTTGTTGTTAGGATGATGTGACAACTTCCAACCTTCTTACGTGCCAGACCAAACCATTAGTTTCTTGAATCTAAAATTTTCACGATGTTTTAAAAGGAGAAAGTCTATAAATACAGGACCATGACATATAGCATATGTCTAATTATATTTAAGAACTACTGGACTTTGGAGCTTATGCCCTGATTCTAATAATTTTCATAATCATTATCCAATAAAGAAGTTAATTAATCATGTTATTCACTCTAAGTTCCTACATATATCCATGCAGAGTAGATATTTAAAATGGTTAAATCCTAAAGATGGTGACTAAAGACCCAGAGGAACATGTATTTGAAAAATAAGAGATAATTTCTTAAGTCAGCAGAAAACAGAGCCTGGATATTTTACCTGAAAACCCCAAATCAAATCCAAATCATTCTTGATTTAGAACCTTAATTTATTTGAGTTAAAGTTCAAATATTGTCTCATCAAGAGACCCTTCCTATGATTTTTAGTAAATTTCCAATCACAATCGTCTGTATACCCATGAACGTGCAGTACCCACAGAGTTACATTGGAATCCCCTCTGCTGTAGATGAGATTTGCAGGAGGGATTAAAAGGAAACGTTTGGAATAGCATGTAAGGAATCAGAGGGTAATACACCAGTCCAGGTAAGTGTTGGTTTGTTTTGGTAAATTGACCGCTGCTAGGCTCCAGGTGATGAAGTCTGCGATTCCCCCAGAGCCCCTCAGATGATAACTTTGGTCCTGCTGTGTTTTCAGCCTTGTTGCAGAAGCCCTAGTGATGTTGTGCTGATAATGAACAGAGTTCAGATAGTTCACCTCTCTTAAACTTTTACAAAGGACTTTTGCAGGGATAAGCCCTGAGATGCCTGGCTCTCAGTCAGTGAGACTCACTTACCTGAGGCAAATACTTGACACTTTTTCCTTAAATGCAGCTCTTCAGTCGAAAGGCAGTGCCCCAGCCAGGTGTTGCCTTCACCTTGCCGGAAGCGTATTTCTTCAGTTAGTAGGAAGTTTACTGATGTGTTTGAAGTATTTACTGCCAGAATTGCCAGACCACACATGTGCAGAAGGTCAACAAACCCTTCTGAGATTACTCTCACAGCCTTTTGGCAGTCCTGCAACCTGACTTGTAATTCAGCAATTAAATTTCCTTTTGCGTTTGGAGAAAATTTTAAATGTGGCCCCATAATAGCCCTCTATCGGATGTTGTCAAAGACTAAACACTCAATGACCACGTGAACACTCCATTGTTATTTACTCAAAGGGGTAAAGACAATTTCGTTTTGGGTTTTTGTTTCTTTTTCTCAGCTGCGACTCTAGAGGCCTATTTCTTCTTCAAAGGCAAGTCTCTTGTTGCTGGATATCACATTCATGGGGTCTGTGGACTTTCCCACTTACTGTGAGCTCTCTGACCTGTGCTCATTCTAAAAAGTCTTCCCTGGGAATTCCTGTAAAAGTGGGAATGACTGACTTTGAAAACTGGACGCTCCAATTTAATTATTTTCATCCTACCACAAATTGTGGCTGCAGTGGGAAACGTGATTGAAAATATATCAACCTAGATTCTAAAGAAAATTTAATCATTTGATTAAAAAAAAATCTTCTTGGAAGGCATCTAATCAGCGTGACCACCGTTGACTTCAATGTTGTTCTATTTTTCTGAGTCCCAAGATCAACCTCACGTGGCTCCAAAGCATGTTAATGTCAAATAGGGTTGATAAAGAATAAAGGTCATTTTTAACCAGCTAGAAAACGTGGATTCCTTCATAGCCGTGCAACCAGGCCCCAGTTAGAAGCTGTACTTCTTTGTGAAGCAAGTCATTAAGGAGCTGAAGGCAGGCTACAAAAAGCAATCAAAGGCAAGCACTTTTGCTTCCAGCAAACAGGAAGCCTTCAGCTTTTCCTTCACAGTGCAGTAGACAGAGTCGCTAAGATCAGGCTGAGGAAGTAATTCAGATCTCACGGAGCCTACCTTCTCTCTGATAAAGGTCAGTGACACAGTAACATTCACCGTATTTTTCCTGGGGACAAGACTTTAATTCATGTGAAGGACAGCCAGAGGTGATCTGTTTATTCATTCTTTATATTTATTTAAAACAGCAGTATGGAATGCCTCCAATCTCTCGGTTACCATGAAGGGTTAGGGAGACTGGAGATAGCAGGTGATGGATGCCAAAAGGATGGAGCCAGGGCCTTGAGCCGTTCACAGTAGGATGGGAGAGAGACCCGTGCATATACAGAGTCATCATTTGTAGTTAACAGTGTGTAACAGAGCCCTGAGTAACGTGCTAGGGGAGGAGCCCTTTTTCCCGGGAAGATGGGTTTATGACAGGTGTACGGGCCTCTAGTAAGTCAGTGGTACAGTGTGTCTAGCTGCTCTAGACTTTGAACCTTCGCAGTTAGACAAGTAAACAAACCCATTTTCATACTGCAGATATATTCCATCCCCTATGAATGGCCCTTTAATTGAGTCAGGAGTCAGTTGGAGCAGCTGAGACTTGGAAAAACAGGGAACAGTAGGTGGTGTGGGGCTGATGAACATTGATCTTCAGGGGTCTCATGAGTTCAGGTCTCTGCTGGTCTAAGTTAATTCAGTGGTACGTTGGGGAGTAAGAAGCACCAAAAGCTTGCCTTTTGGAAACAGGCACAGTTTAACAAACACGCTTCATTTGCATCTGTAACTTCCTCTTCTTATTAACGTTTCTTGTGAGGTTAATGTGAGAACATTTCCCATCTCACTGGCCACCGTAGAGTATGCATGTGTGTGTGTATGTGTACTTTACAGTTCTATCTAGACCTCTGCCAAGAGTTTGGGTAGTTTAGAAGGAAGTAATGGACAGGGGGAGTGAAAGACAAGATGAGAAAATTAATTTCAAAAGGGAGAAAGAGGACAGTTTTTCCAGCATGGAGCAGATTCTGTCTTCTTGGTCCTCCATGCTGTTTCTCCCCCCGCCGCCACTGTTTTATTGCTCCTGATAATTTGGGGAACCCGTCTTCCTGGAATGCCAGGGGTCGAAGAACTGTAAAGAAGTCAAAAATAAAAGTGAAAGGGCATGGAGTGAAACTAAACTACACCAACTAAATGGTAGCTTGGGACAAAATTCTACCTTTGGTTGGCTGGCATTCCACTTGGAAGATCTCAAGTAATAGATAATAGATTATATAGACAGGATTTGTTTAAAAAAAAAAAAGAAAATTTCTAAGTGGTTCTTGTGTGCTTTAATGAGTTAATACACGAGAGTGCCTTGTATTTTAAAATACCCTTGGTGTATGGGTTTCAAAATATTATAACTAATAGCTAGTGATAAAAATACTATCACCTCTTATTGAACTCAAATGCTTACTCTGACCTGTCATGTAAATGTTAAATGCATTCCTTACTTTCAAGGTGGTAAGTTACTACTTTTTTTTTTCACTGTTAGGATAATGGGGGTTGCTAAGCCTTTAAGGTTTCTCATAACAGCGACTGCAATTTTCGTTAAATGATTAGGAAAGATAGCCCATGATCGCACAAATCAGGTTTCCTCCGGTGGTCTGCCCGCGCACCTTCTTAAGCCGTTCAACAGAGGCAGCTTATTAAAAGGATAATCACATTTTGTTTATTTGGAAATAAACTCATAAATCAGAAACATATTCTCCTGGACCGTATATCCTGATTTTTTTCCCACAAAATTTGGTAATTTTACCCCTGATTACAATAACATAAGTGGCATGGCTTGGAAAGTAGACTGTTAAGGGAAGCATTCTAGTGAGATTGAAAATGTGGAATGGATGTTGTTTGAATGGAAGTGAGCCACTGAGGGGGGAGGGGCTACCAAAAACAGGACTTTGAAGCTTAAAACGTAGGAAAGGAATGAATGAAGCAGGGTCATTGCTTCGGTGGATTTTGAAGTGGAAATTATCATACTGTTTTCTGGCTTTATAATTCTTTGTCTTTACTGAGATCTTGTCAGGTTCTT
This sequence comes from Vicugna pacos, assembly GCF_048564905.1. NCBI lineage: Eukaryota > Metazoa > Chordata > Mammalia > Artiodactyla > Camelidae > Vicugna > Vicugna pacos. The sequence continues at coordinate 54,067,486 of NC_133002.1, forward strand.
GAATTTCAGCTTGTGCCTTGTAACATCCGATGAAAATTCCATTAGGGTAATCCCAGGGAACCAGCTTGTGACTTTCTCTTTCCATCACCTCGTTGTGGTTGGGGTGGTCAGGACATCCAGGAACTTCCAGCTCCGTGTCAGGTTCAAGGGCTTAGAGTCATTTCAGGAAATACAGTAAGAACGTCCCGTCTGACCTCCAGCGCGTGTGCCTGATCCGAGAGCGGGAGCTTGCTGTTTTCTCACAACGACCTTGAGAGTCACTTCCGTGACAAAGTAAGCCCTCTTCTAACACTCACAGGAGAAGAAATACATTTGATGAAGTGGTGAGGACTCCGGGAAGGAAGGTGACTGACACAACATACTGGCCCGCTCGTGGCGAAGATGAGACCTGAGAAAAAGCTTGGCATACGCGACTTCCTGTTCGCTTCCAGGATACCTGCTATGCCCGGGACAAGTGTTAACGTTCAGTCAGTAGCTGGGCTCTGCCAGTGGGCATTTTTTTCTCCCTGAAGAATATCTACAAGCAAACAATTTTAATTCAAGAGGAAAGTTCTCATTTAGATGAAAGAGACTGACCAGTTCACTTCTGGTCTGCCCCAAGTACTGGAGGCAAATGCGTATGGACCAGGCTAAGGACCGTGGGCTCATCACTAGCTGGGTGGCACTGAGGTCAGCGTCAAGGCTCCTATTTTTCTTTGTAAAATGGAAGTGATAATTTTGTGTTGACTCATGAGGTTATAAGAAATAAATAAGATAACATACTTGAAGCACTTAACACGCTGCCAGACCTTTGACAAATGCTGCCCAGGAGATAGCTGCTGTTATTAGCTTAAGATGGTTGTTTCTTAGTGTTTTTTCCCCCTCCCGCAGTGATTCTCTTTCAACTAGACGGTAATACTGTATTTTTATCTATTTGGGGGAAAAATAAGCACATATAGAACAAACCTACTTTTTATTCCTTTTTCATGATGGAAGCTTTTCCTCAGAAAATACCTAGAACATGAACAATTTTTTTTTACAGTTTGATATACTATTTGTTAATTATTAATATGGACAGCCTATTATGCAACATTATGGGTATCTTTCCAAACCTGCAATGAAGTAGAGTCCACTGTCCAGCCCAGGAGAAGACAATAAACAAGATCACCCTTCCAGTAAGTGTGGCCCAAGCGCCTGCAGTGTTAGTCCCTGTCTCGGATGTTCAAGGGAACAGTGAGAAGGTTCTTCGCCTCCACTGGGGTGTTAACTTTCTGAACAGGAGCAATTTAAATGTATTACAAGGGGGTCCTTATTTTTGAGTAGTTATCTAACCAAAGTGAAGACCAAAAGAACTATGACAAAACATGCTACTGTTTTCCTTAGTTTATTAGGCGTAATAGTGAATTCTCATTGTTAGAGTTCTGTCATTAGCGTAGGATTAGCATATTGTTAGAATTAGCGCTGAAGAGGAGCACTGCTCCTTAGGGAGTGGGTACCCTGCCTCACCAAGAAAAGAGATACAAATGATACTTTCTGTACTTGACAGTGTAAAATGACTATTTAATTTGAGATGCCCACTGGGGCTGATTTCAAGGAAAGAGATACTAATTCTTCCTCTGCATACAGAGCAGGTGCTGCTTCTTGGAAGTTGGGTGGGTGACAGTGAATATTATATGTATTTTAACCCCCCTGTGACACATAGATGGCACTTCTGTGGTTTGGGGAACGTCAGTCTGTTTTTGGCACTGTTACCTTGCCGCATGTGGCACTTGTTCAAACAATTCTCAGGTTTCACTGGGCTTATGGTTTTCCATCTGGTTGTTTTGGAACAAATTCCCTTTGTCCACTGACCACCCCGACAAAGAGAAAATGGTCAGGGACAAAAATGACTGGACTCCAGGTGGCAGAATGGGTGTGATTCTGTGACAGAACTCTGCTTCATTTTCAGTAAGAGTGCACATTTTCCCACCCCTCCGAATACCACCATCATCATCTCATTCCAAGCTGGGACAAACTGAGGGAGCGGACTCTGTGGAAAGATTACTCTATTTAAACCATTTGTGCTCAGATCGAAATTATCTCTAACTCACTTCATCAAGAAACCGAATTACTTGTTGTAGAGAAAAATTCCACACCTGTACAGATTTGTAGCTCTGTTTTCAGAGATAGGACTGGTTAGCATGTCACAGGCCAGCAGGATTACCTCACATCAGAATTACGTCTTACACAGTCAGCTTTAAGATGAGATAATTTGGCCTATTTTATTCAAATCCAGTAAATTAACAACCATATGATAATTGGATTGTATGTTAAAATGAAAGGGAGAAGGGGGTATCTAGCTGAATCTCATAGAACAATCAATTAAAAATAAATTATGGGAGCATAACAAAGACTTATCCAAGAATCGTGGAACTTCTAGACTGGAAGGAATCTGAAGTCGTCTTAATTTTACAGATGAAAAACTGAGACAAAGGGAAGTTAAATGACATCTCAAAGTCACAGGTTGGTAAGTGGCAAAGTTGGAACCACAGGCTAGGTCTCTCAATTTTAAAGCCAGTGTTCTCTGAAACATGCAACCCAACTGTGTCTTCTCTTCAACGTGATACGTTTCAATTGTATTTAATTTACTGCACACCTACTATTTCCCACACCAATCCAGTTCCTACCATCTCATCTGGATACCCTCTAAAACACAGAAGTGTCAGTTGGTTAATGAGATTTAACAAAATCATCCAGAATTTACCTTTTATTGTATTTCAGAAATCACTTCCCCAATAGTTATATTTAAAAAAAAACCCTATATGTATGTATTGTATATTTAAATTTTTTTTCTAGGGCAACCAATTGGCTGATGGGGAATCTCAGTCCATGTATTAAGCAGAACAAATCAGAACCACTTACCACAATCACGGACCCCAGAGCTGAAGTGCCTGGCTTCCTCTGTGCACTTTGTTCTTCACAGAGGCATGCCAGGGAAATGGCTATTAGTAGAAGCTATTTGTCCATTCCTGACTGATTGGAGGGAAATGGTAGCAATTTGCTTCCTCTGATACCGTGATGCTTGGAGGTTGGTCTTGTCATAGCACAAGCTTTGTCAGCATGTTTAGGTGACTCCAGCAATTTGACTTTGCCAAATCATTCGTTCATACATTGCTTTGCTGGTGTATTTAAAGTGCTGGCTGTGCATCAGGCACCCACACCCAGCCTGTGTTCCCCAGTCACGTCAAGCTTTTCCCTTGATAGGTCCAAATGGAAATTCAGGGGGAAGATACATCTCAAGTGGTAGAGCGCATGCTTAGCATGCATGGGGTCCTGGGTTCAATTCCCCAGTACCTCCTCTAAGAATAAATACATAAGTAAACCTAATTACCTCCCCCAACAGCATCCAGCTCACAATCACATTGCAAGTGTAAGTTTTCATTGTTCCTGAATGGAAATGCAGAAAACCAATGATGGACTGAGCTTGCGTTAGGGAATTAACGCGGCTGTGAGACTAACCTATGGAAGAGGGAGACTCTAACCCAGAGTATGGTAACCGCAAAAGAATAGAAAATCCACCAGGTGTTCAAGCACCAGGAGACCAGCCAGTAGGTGGAACAACAGCAAAGTTCAGGTAGTGGCAACGAGCAAATCATTCGAGATCACAGAGTCCAAGGCAGAGCTCAGAAGGGTCCGTCCCTAAAGCTGAGTGAGAGCAGGGAAACTGACAACCACATGCATATCTAACTAAACAAAAAAAATCTGAAGTAGAGATGATGAGAACTCCCGGGTATATGTTGTCTGCTACTTCTTTCTCTTTTTCCTTTAAATTCCAGTATCTTACACCTGCCTTGGGATGTTTCAGTTGGCTGCTCCCTCGCCTGGACCCCTCTCGTTGTTTGCCTCCTCTCCCCCAAAGATCTAGACAGCATGTCACCTGTCACAAGCTTTGAACTGATCAGACAGGAGTGTTTTCGACTGAGTACTGCTCTCTGCTCTCCTCCAGTTTCTGATACCTGAACTGGGCCAGAGGAGTGAACCTGAGACTCTGCTGCCAAGTTGAATGCACTGCACAATTCAGTTTCTGCCTCTTGAATCCCTAAGGTTCATTCATCTGAGCTCTCTCTCTCCCTCTCTCTCTTTTTAAATAAATCACCAAAGGCACTATTACAGGCAGGCCACGATGTGGTATCTGAATAACTCAAATGTGAGGAATTACAATCACATGCGAGAAATCTCTCATGTAGAATGAGAACAGTAACCCAATAAGGGCAGGGCATTGGAAATGTGAATTCCCTCTGTAAAAAGAACCTGATTTTTAAAAAAAAAACATATTTCCCTGCTTTGCTTAAAACTCCAGAAATCCAGTGAGCAGTGTTGGGAGAGCTGGGACAGTTATGCAACATGCAGGCTTCAGCCTTTGATAGTCTCTTGTCTCTAGGGGGGGAAAAAAAAGGACAAGTAGGGGACAAAATGAGAAAACTGACTCACCAACCATCTATAGTTTATGGAAGAACCGTATTATGCTACCCTGAGAAAGCAAACTATATTGTTTCCATAAAGTCTTCAAAGAAACATAGGTAGGAGTGTTTAATACCTTTGATGAAGTCATGTTCCCTGCATGAAACATCTGGTGACTTCCTTTTAACTCTAGAGAGCAAATAATTGTTCTCACATGATATCCCCATTTGGTAATTCAAGCAAGGTTCCCCAGGAAGGGCCTGGGATGGATTGATTGGTAAATATTTACTTATTTGTATTCAGGAAAAGTAAGAAATCTGTCTTTCTAAATGTGAAGGAGTTTAAAAGTTCTCTAAAATTTCTATTTTCTTTCTTTTAGTGGCAAACAGATCCTGTTTAGCAAGTTCAGCAGCATTGAGAACCAGTTTTTCCTCTGTTTTGTTTCGTGTTTTTAATTGTGATCCTAGGCCTGGCTCTTTCCCCTTTTCCTCATCGATCATCCTGTCCAGATCAATACATGGCCTCTGTCCCTGGATGGCCCAGTTTTCTGTTGGTAGGCTTTGGGGTAAAATATCCAGAGATTGAGACTTTTAGTAATCTTCCGAAATGCTCTGCTTTCTTTAGTTTCCAGAAGTCTGCATTCACTTTAATCTACAGAGGTGATAGAATTTTCCCCTAGTTTTAATCTTGGCTCTCCATTTCTGGTTTGACCTGAAAGATTTGGTTTTCTTAAGTGGCTGTAAAACTAATGCATATTATTAACACAAAGCATTCTCAGGGGCACAGGAAGTTTTGAAAGTGATCTTTGGCACTGATTGGCTTAGCCAATTCTTCAGGAATCAATTTAATCACAGAAGGAGTGTTTACAAGAAGGTTTGCACTGTGTATACGTGTGTGGATGTTTTATAGGTTGCTTTCTTGGATAGCATTAAAAACTTGATGGAAAAAAAGGCCAAACATGATGTGGGTGTTCCTGTTACTTCATATTTACATTGTATCCTTGTAAAATCCTTTCCAAAGAGTGGGTAAGATTCCTAGACAGAGAAGATCCTGAACTCTGCACATTATTGAAAAAATCAGATGAAATATATTAAAAGGCATTTGCTTTGGATATTTTACATAAGTAAATTAGTATCATAGAACTGGCAAAACACAGACACACGTAATAACAACAAAATCCAATTTTAAATGAAACAAGAAAAGGACATTTCAAGGGCAAGAAATTTCTGGATACATTTTCAGAATGTAACAGTAGCAGTGCTATAGATGTTATGCTGTATTATGCTTTGATTAAGATCTGAAACAAACAGAAGAATTAAAAACAGAGCTGAGATAAAAGACAAAAGATGCACAGGAAAGGTAGCATCATCTAATCAGTAAGGCACCCCGTCACATAAGAAGAAAAGCTCTTGAACAATCTTTGACTCTACCATATTATGATCATCTCGTAGGAGGAGAGAAATGACATTACTGGGGACAGGTAAAACGTATAGCGGTAGAATGATTTCATGTGCCAACACAACCCTGGACGGCTATTTGGAAATCTTCACAGAGTTAAGAAAAAGTTTAACTCTTCATTTGACTGTTTAGGTATTCAGTAAGTATAACCTGAGATTGTGTAGTCAGTTCTGCTATAACACTTGTTTTGAACATGCAAATTAGCGCCAGCGCACCTGATATACTAAGGAACAATTTGGACGTAGCGTGTTTGCTTGAGCATCACGTACCATTTGAGCGAGCTTCCTGTTTGCCTATACATGATTTTGTTTTCCAGAAACACTAGGCGGGTGAAAAAAAAACTGCATCCACCTCAATGGAGCTGCATAGGAATACACAACACATACACAATCCCCAAACATCTCCCGGTTTTCTCAGTTCACCGAGTGTGTTATGAGCTCATCCACCTACATCTGGTCGTACAACTTTCCATCACATTTCAGAGACCCCTCCTTCCACCACTTCACAGTAGCTCACAAGCTGCAAATCTTTCTTCTGATGCCCGCTTCCCCAAGTCAACCTCAGGCCTTTCCTAAGGCAAAGTGCTATGTTTATTGTAGCATTTGTGCATTCCTTAACAGTGACCATGTAGAAAACAGTGCCACTATTTTTGTCAGGGTCCTGTCTTTTATTTTTATTTTTCAGTGTATTGGTGACAACATTTTTGAGTGTTGTGCCCCTAACCCTATTATCTCCGTAAGTCCTGGTCGGGGGTGGGGGTTGTTTGTTTTTTTGTTTGTTTGTTTTCTTTGCAGATTATGGTGATTTTTAAGAACACATAGGTCATGTTATAGCAGAACTAACTGTTACACCACAAAGGGGAACTCATGGGTGATGGGCACGTGGGGCACTAAACACTAAAATGGGCCAGGACTCTCTGCCCTGGAGGAATAGAATCTGCTCACCACCCTCACTATATTAGCAAGAAAATCTAAACATGTTACTTTGTCTTTATTTTTGAATGTGTCCTCTGGACATTTTATTCCTAATGCCCCCATGGCTTCCTTTACCCAGGATGAACCTAACTAGTTGGCAGGGCCTCATACTCTGAGATGGGTTTTCCAAAGGCCAAATGGACCATTTTCTTGCCTTTTCAAAGAGAGCCACACAGGAAGGAAAACAAGAAATTCAGCTTCTAAGCTGGGCTATTCATGGCCTTTGCTCAATCCTGGCAGAGGATCATGGCTTTTCATTACGATTCATCTCACTGATTTCCAAATGGAGTGAACTGGCCTTTTCATTAAGGCCATCGGAAAGCGAAGTTGGGTTACCAAGTCATTAAGTGTTGTTATCTGATGAGTGAAAAATGGATTGTTTTTCAGTAGACGCTTGGGGAGCCCTGTGTTTTCTTCCACTGGGTTATGTTTTGTGAAAATTGGTATAAGGGGAAGAAGAAGAATTCCAATCTTGCATGTTCTGTCCTGCTAGAACAATGCATGCCTTTCTGCTCTGTGGGCGGGCGAAGAGAAAACAGACAGATGGGCCCAGTGATTGGAAGTGGAGTACGAACATTTCCATCTCCCACTTTCAGGAGAGCCCAGCCAGCTCACCTGCTCAAGAGCAGTCTATTCTGGTAGCCAATCAGGAGCCTCATGTCATTAGTTTCAGAGCTTTTCAGTTAAAGCCGACACACGCACATGTGCACACTTGCGCACACCGTGACGCTTCTTTCTTCTACCAACCCCGACTCCCCAGAGATATCAGTTTGCATGAGAGGGGAGAATGCATTCATTTGAACCCCATTCTAAGTTCATTATTAAGAAATATAATGATCCCTAACACTGAACCTATTAAAATGCTTTGTGGATAAACAGTGTAATGAGCTAAATCTACTGTAAAAACCTCTCTGTGACTTATAAATTATTGACATGAATACACTATATTTACTTCTTTAGATTATATTAAATATCATCTTTGAAAGTGTTACTTTATCTTATTTTATTATAGTTAGACTATACCATGGTCTTTTGGGTTTCAAGACCCGATTCCAACATTGCAGGTGCTAAGTTCCTCCACCAGTAAGAGGCGATCCTCATCAACTGTGTGTCTTATCATTCAGCTCAGTTCTGAAACTCTGTACCTGGAGGTGGCATCAGCTTCTGCAGGTTAAGGGTTCAGTTCTACAAGACTGTCCCCCCTCCCTCTTCAGACACCAGGTGCAGTCCCAGGTTGTTAACTGTGCTTCTGACTGGTGGCGACAAATTGGAAGTTCCAGCTACCCTCTCCAACTCCGAATGTCAGTTGCAAGTCCAGGTTATCAACAACTGGCTGTACGGCAGATTCCCACAACCTTCTCCTTGGATTCAACTGATTTGCTAGAGTGGCTCACAGAACTCAGAGAAACATTCCTTCCTAGATCACCTATTTATTATAAAAGGGATTAACTCGGGAAAAGCCGGATGGCAGAGACGCATGCTTAGGGCAGGATGTGGGGAAAGGGTATGGAGCTTCCATGCCCTCTCCAGGAGCCACTGTCCCTGAACCTACACATGTTCACCAGCTAGGAGGCTCTCTGAACCCCATCCTTCTGAGGTTTTATGGAAGCTTCATCGCATAGCCACACTTGATTAAATCATTGGCTGGTGGTGATTGATTCAACCTTCAGACCTTCTTCCCTCCTCAGAGGTTAAAGTAGGTGGAGCTGATAGTTAGGGCCTTCTAATCACAATGTTGGTTTCCCTGGCAACCAGCCATCAGCTTAGGTTACCTGAGGTCTTTCCAGAAGTTACCTCATTAATGTAACAAAAGACACCGTTACTGCTCTTCTTGCAGGAAATTCCAAGGGTTTCAAGGAGCTCTGTGCCAGGAAGAGATTTTATAAACACAGCATCACACTTAGACTGAATTTTTTGCATGTCTAATTCATTATATTATTAACTTTTAAAAAAGAAAAAATGGTAGTGGGTTAAGGATTGCAGTGAGGTAGTACAAAATCCATTAGATATAATGTTCAAACATCTTTATTAAAAATAAATAATCTATCACCTGGGTATCTTGATTACATAGTATTAAATATTCAGGAATTTGGTAATATGTGTGTGTATATGTGTATATGTGAGAGAGAGAGTATATATTGGTACTTAGAAAACTTTTTGAAATGCATAGATCAGGATAAGTAAAATTATTAATGCCAAATGAGCTCTCTAGAATAACTAACTGTATGCAAAGGTTTGTCTATACAATTCTGCTAAATATTGGCTCTTTCATTCTTTACCCTTATGTATATAAATCAAAGTAAATAGTTGAAATGTGGAATATGTTGCTTTCTAAGCTGACTTGTGGTTTACAAAGTATTGAAACAACTGAACATTATAAATATAGTTAGTCAATATATTACAGAAAAAAGAACACTTCAAGATATATGTTGTCTTTACACAGCACTACACAAATCCACAGCTAAATACAAGATTTCCAGTCCTATGAAACCTCACAGTAACTCCTTCCATTTCAGCCTTAACTTGATCTATATTTTATACGGTGCAGTATGTCCAACCTATATGTATGCAATGGAAATAACATACAAAAACATAGAGAAATCTTCCATTTGGAAGACTAATATTTGCTGGGAACATTTACCTGTGAGCGATAGCAGATAACTTTTATGATTATAAGACTTTGTAAAGCAGAACTATAATTTTTAGTGTCAAACAGATTGTGTCTCCATAAATCCAACTCAGCCCTTTATGCTAAAACTTTCAAATGGCTACTTTGACTTTTTTTGAACTGAACTAATCAGTCCTTTTGCCTTGATATAAATCACAATCTTCTAATGATTCATTCATTGACTCATTCATTCAATCATTAAACATCTGTTTATTGGACACATCATGGCCAGGGACTGTGTTAGGCATGGGGTATGCAGTGTAGAGCGAAAAAGACATAATCCCCGTTACATCTCATTATAATATGGACAGATAGAACAACAAAGTTATATACTGTTGACTTAAAGGAAAATGCACAACCTGAGAGTTGTGCGTTTCAGTTTTATTCAGGGAGTTACTGAGGACTATAGCCCAGGAAACGGCTGCCTGGTTAGCTCTGGAGAAACTGCTCCAAAGAGGTAGGGGGAAGCCCGTTTATATATGATTTTTTTTTTGGCTGGGAAAGGCATGCAATCAAGCATACCCCTTGGTAAAAGATTACTGCTAATCACAAAGAGCAGAAATCTTCAGCTGATGGTGTCAGCGCTTTTCTTGAGAAGCTGCAGGGATCTGGGGTCATTGAACTTCTTCCTGAGATGTGCACGTAACTGTCTGAGGGCCTGTTGATCTAAAGCACAGAGCGTCCGACCTTGTTTTCCATCCTGAGTTCCTCTCAAGGTGCATTGTTGGTGGGTGAGTGGAGTGAGTTATCACTTCACCCTTTAGAACTGGGTGGTGAACAGCGCTCTTTTGTTCTTCGTTCATGATACCTAGAAGAGATAACAGAGATTATCCAACTTTCTGCTTTGCATACTAGAAAACAAAGATCCAAAGAAATGCAGTGTCTTGACAAAGATCACACTTCTGGTTGGTTCTCAGTCAAGAAGTGAAATCCAGTTTCCTGACTTTTCTGGTGGTGTTGCCCATACAGTTGACTGCTTGTACTTAGCTGATGCCGTGGAGAATAGTCTTCTCATTCAGAAGCGAAGAATCTTCAGAAAAATTCCTCTCACACACTCAGATCATGAACACTTGGAATAATCTTTGACTTCTTTCTCTCCGATTGCTTAGTTCTATCAGCTGCTAAATAAGATAAAGTTGTTTTATTCATTTAAGTCGGTCTCATCCTCCCTCTGCCCGCTAACATCAACACTCGTCATGAACTACTCCTTTTTATCCCCCCTTTTTTCTACCCTTCCCGCATTGACTGTCTTTACCCACTTAAACTGTGCTGCAGGTGGGCCAGATTCACATTTCTAACCCCTGCCTCCCGTGGCTCCCCGCTAAATCAAGTACAGTGTCCTCATCTGATGGTGAAGTTCTCCCAGGATCTGGACCTCATCACTGTTCAGTCTTTGCTTCATGACAGGTGCCCCCAAGCCACAGTCAACCTTCAACATTATTGTTTCTCCAGTAGTTTCTCCCTTCTGTCTTTGTGCATGCTTCTCTTTGGGTTCGGAATACATTCATAACCTTCTCCACTTCTTGAAAGTTCATGGGTGTTGTGGGACACAATGTGACGGCCAAGTGACAGTGACAGGGGGTTGGTAAAAGAATTTACCAGAGGTAAAGTATAGAAATAAAAAGGAGTTTATTAGGGGTACACTGTCGTAGACAACAGCAGGCCACACGGGCGAGAGGAGCCTGCGTGAGCCCCGAGGGCCGGTTGTGGGGGTGTTTTATCAGGTCGGGTCACAAGGTACCTGATTGGCTTGTGCACAAGTCTCTGATTGGTTGTAGATGAGGTACGAGGTTTAGGGTCCGTGAATGACTCTGATAAGGTGGGCTGAAAAAAGCCAGCCTGGGCTATTGTAAGATTAGGCGTTACCTAAGGCTATTAGTTTGTTAGGGCAAACACACCCGGGAAAGAATGCACTGTGTTTGTTGAGGGATCACAGGCAGACATCTGAGAGCCGGGAAATGGGGGTTGTTGGACTTGGAAAGATGTCAGTTGGTCCAACAATTGGTTCATTGTGAAATCATCACTTGCAAGCAACTTTTTCTGATCTCCACCAATAGATAGAATTGTCTTTACTTTGCTTCCGTGACAATGGCTTGTGCTTCTTTTAAGCATTCAGATTACCTAAAATCCAGCAATTAAAAAAAAATTTTTTATATTGCTGTACTAGACTAATAACTCCCTGAATGCAGGCAGGGGACTAGAGCTTACTCAAGTTTATAACTACGGTGTTCAGCACATTCTTTGTAATATACAGCTGCTCAGTCAATGTGTGTTTAATCAAATTCTGAAGAGGGGTGTGTGTGTGTGTGTATGTGTGTACATATATATGCCTAAATTTTATAAAAGATGAAGATCCTTTCCTCCTTCACTTCTGCCTTATCCTTTTTCCTCCTTCTTCCATCTCCCCATTCTTCTCTGCTTTTCTGTCACTTCTAGAAAAAAGCAAAAATCCGAATTTTCTGTCTGCTTTGCTATATAGCATATGTCAGATTTAGAGAAAAAGTTCAAGGAGTTGCTGTGATTTAGTGGTGTTCATTGTTTGCTATGTGAGTGATCCAAAAGTCCTAGGAACTTGAGATTATTTAAACAAGTAAATAAATAAAATAGGCAGAGAGGGGACTTTATCACAGGAATAAGATGCAATCAGAGTCTGAAAGGATCTAGGAGAAGATGGTGGTGATTTTCACATGAGATCCACTGGAAAGTCTAGAACTCAGGCAGGGACACTGTGGAGCTGTGAATACCTGAGGCAGAGTCGGGAAGTTTCCAAAAAATAAGAATCATTCTGAGTTAAGCAAACACCCTCAACACATACTGAACAACCATACAGAAAATTAACACCAAGAAATAAATTCACTTGGTAGACTTGCTTTACGCTGAGCTTTAAATCTGCCAGAAAAGAAGCACAGCCTCAGCTTCACATTTTGAGACTTTCGTTGTGATTCAGCTGTGCCCAGCCCTGTCCTCAGCTGATGTTGTTTTGGAACTAGAGATGCAAGCATTGCTGTGCCGTTGCCATAATTTGAGATGAATTTCGCTTTCCTCTGGGGGCCGGTGAGACTCGGTCTGGGGAATGGGGGCTCGTAGCTGATATCTAATCAAGACAGTATATTTGTTAGACCAAGGAAAGGTTTGCTCGTTCAATACTTAGGCAAAAACAAGGGGTTACGAGCTCTGGTCCTGTAGCCCAACTGCCTGGGTTCATATCCCGGGGCCTCTATCTCTTAGTCGTGGGGCCTTGAGCAGACAGCAGGAGATGCCTGGGCCTGACTCCGCTTCCCTGTTGGTTAAGTGAGAAAAGTAAAGGGGTGATACATGAAAAGTGTCTAAAACGGGACCTGCTGCCAGTATCCACTCAGTGAGTGTTTCTTGTTCCTTTTATTTAGATTCTAATCATTATTGCCACAGTAAAAATATACAGTTGGAAAACTTCAGAGAAGAGTCAACTTCAGAGAAGAGTCGACTTCAGTTTTAGAGCTGTGTTTTTAGTTACTTACACAGAATCTAGTATGTCGCTGTAGACATCATCTTAATTAAATTACTTCATTTGAAATGACACCCACTGACATAGATGCATGTCATTCCCATTTTGTTTGGAAACTATAATTTCATCATTTAAAAAAATCATTTATTGAAATAGTGTGCTTATGTTATGAAAATGCTAAAGTGGATTGCTCCTTGAGGAAACACATTCAAGCTGATTATTTTTTTTCCTTTCCCCCCTAACTTCTTATCCTGTACACTCTGGAAGACTCAGAACATAAACTACACAGAGCCCTTTAGCATTTAAACAGAAAAGAAAGGAAGAAATGAAGGAAAGGAGAGAGGGGAGGAGGCAGGAAGCCAAGCTGTCTGCCGGGCAAAAGATGGTTGAGCAGAAACTTATTTTATAAGAGTCAGAGCTGTCGTTCTCCTTACAGTATGAAGCATTTTGACTTGCGGTTTGAGGGACTAGCTGTGTGAACTTTATCTTTACAACAGGAAAAATCCCGTTTGCATAAGCAAAGGCATCACATTTCAGTTATGTTCCCTTTGGAGACTCGAAAGTTCTCAAATTCTCCCTCCTCCAAAGACAAACACCAGCTCAGTCAGGTTTGTCCTCGGCCAGCACAGGAGAAGCTCGGAACACGTGGCTCTAGTAGACAAAACAAGAAGACATACAGGCTCACTGCAAATGTCTAGGTTTTGAAAAGTACCTGATGTGGAAAAAAATTAAAAGAGACATAGGAATGGAAAATTCCTTTGCTGGCTTCCTGTTCTCTTTCCTGCTAAGGTGGGATTAGTTACCAGCTGTCAAAAGAAATATCACTTTTAATTCTTACGGAGGGGGGAAGGAAAGCGTTAGGGGGGAAAGAGAGGGAGGCAACAAGGACCTTCCTTTTTACAATTCATTCCTGCAGTTTGAAAAAGTACAAGAGGGGCAGGAGGAGGGGAGGCGAGGGTTATGCCATCACATGAAAACTGAAGGAGAACTGAGGACGTTATGCAGGGAAATTAATCTCCCTCGAATATTTCTTGATGAAATAATCAATATGGTAATGAAGTTAGCTAGGGGTTTGCAGCTTGAAGTATTCAGAGAATTCTCTCACATCTTCCCTTGAAGAGACCAAAAAAAAAAAAAAAGTTCATAATAGAAAAAGAATCTTTAGAACAAGAGCATCCTTTGAAGTCTGATCAACCAGCTTTGATGCAATTCCCATTTCCACAAGGCATGCTTCCTTGAGGAGGGTGATGACTTTTCGATTTACAAGCACTTCTTGCAGAGAAATAGGATTCGCCTAGTGTTTGGGCGCGACTTCAAATATTGCATCACAGATGTGGCATGTTGGACAGTTGACAAAGCAGTCTCGGGGCACAGTATCAGTGAATGCCCACAACATAGAGTACATCCTACCCGTAAACGTGGGCACGGCTGGGGAGTGCTAGCAGCCAGCCCGTGCGCCAAAGCTCTGCTTCGCTCGCTGCTCCTGGGCGTCTGGAACTCCATACTTAGTGATGCGTTCTTTTGCATGAAGACAAGCGCTCCTTGACAAAGGTTAGAAAGCAAGATTCAAAATTGTAAATACAAGTGAGTCTCAAATTTTTCTTAAAACAATAGGGAAAAAAACTGGAAATAATTTTGCCGAAGGAAATTGGGGCTCCTGATTAATTTTTATTGTCTCCTTTGTGCTCTTATTCATATTATTGATAATAAATATACATAACTTTAATATCCAAGAGAAATTTTTAAAGGTATGCTCACATTTTCTTCCCCTTTTGGGCGGGATAATGCTGTTCTTAACCTGTTAGCATGATTTCTTCATTGTATCAGGTTCTTTTGAATAATACACTTTCATCATTTTTATTTAAATCTTTTGCTGAAGTGAGAGTACATCGGCTTTTAAAACTGCTGAGCTAGATTTGCTCCTTGAGGAAGCAAATTCAAGTTAACTTTTTCTTCCTTTTCATTTGCTTCTTATCATGTATATCCTGGAAGGCTCGGAACATGGGATAACAGAGTCCTTCAAGTGGGAACAAGACACAACGAAGGAAAATTTTGAGAGCCGAGAGGATAAATCAAGATAAACCCCAGGCACCGTCTAGTAATTACAGTGTTGGGTGGAATCTGCAGGCAGTAAGGGGGTCTTGGGCCTTAGAAGAGGTGGAGATGGGCAAGAAATGATAGAAAAGCTCATTAAGACGGTGAACTGAAGAAAAGGGTCAAGGAGAATAAAAATAAATAAACAGATAAATAAATAAGCATTTGGTCTTCAAATACAGTATACTTGCTTACTTTAAAAAAAAAAAAGAAGCATTAATTCCCTAGTGTCTCCTGTGTTACAGCTTTCTGCTAGACGCTTTGTTGGATTCAAAGATGGATACGGTTCAGTCTTTCCCCACTAGTATATAAAACTGGGCAAAGGAAATGGCGCATGCAACAAGGAACCATGACATATGAATCAAAGGGGATAGTGCCCTTAAAAAGTTTATTCTTTTTAAAAATTATTTTTATAATAAACGATGAATTGATATTTATGGTAAGGAAGGAAGGAGTTAGTAAAGAGAACCTTGAAGGAAAGGTAGAATTTTTTTTTAAAGACTTAATGTTTTAGAGCAATTTTGGGTTTGCAGTAACATTGAGGGAAGGCACAGAGATTGCCCATATACCCACTGCTCCCACATACACTCAGCCCCCCCCCCCCACGGCCAACATCACTCACCAGAAAGGTACCTTTCTTTTACTAAGGATGAACCTTTGTTGACACAGTGTAATCACCCAGTCACCTAATCATCATAGTTTACTTTAGGGTTCACTCTTGGTGTTGTACATTCTATGGATTTGGACAAATGTATGATATATAGCCATCCTTGTAATAAATGTACAGTGCTTTCATTGCTCTAAAAATCCTCCGAGCTCTGCCTGTTCATCTCTGCCTCCCACCAACCCCTGATCTTTTTATCACCTCCATAATGCTACCTTTCCCACAATGTCATCTAGTTGGAACCATACATTATGCAGGCTTTTTAGATTTTCTTCTTTCACTTAGTAGCATGCACTTAAGTTTTCTCCATGCCTTTTCATGGCCTGATAGTTCATATTTCTTTTTAGTGCTGCATAACGCTCCATTGTCTGGATGTACCACCATTTATTCACCTACTGAAGGACGTCTTGGTTCCTTGTAAGTTTTAGTGGTTATGAATAAAAGTGCTGTAAATATCTGTGCACAGGTTTTTAACTCTTTTGGGTAAAGACCAAGGAGTGTGATTGCTGGACTGTGTGTGTAATGCTGACTTGTATGTAAAAAAGGTAGGATTTTAAATTATAGAAATTCAGTGGAATTGGAATTAACCACATGTTTCACTAATCAGAAAAGAGGAACATTGTCTTTGGAGAATAGTGAATTGTATGGTTTAGCTAGCTCTAGCTTGGGGGTTAGCAAACATTCTTCTGTAAAAGGCCAGGCACTAAATATTTTAGGCTTTGAGGGACACCTGGTCTGTGTTGAGGCTCTGAGGGTTACTGAACTCTGCTGTTGTAGGGTGAATACAGCCATGGACAATATAAATGATTCAAAGAGCAGGGCTGTGTTCCAATAAAACTGTTCCATGGATACGGAAATTTGAATTTCTCATCATTTTCCCATCACAAAATCTTCTTCTTCTTTTAACTTTTCCCCACTGTTTAAAAATGTAAAAAACTACTCTTAGCTCCCAGGTCTTACAAAACAAGAGACAGGCCAAACAAATAAAAACAATTTGTCCATGACAAAGCTAAAAGAGTAACACCTCAATTCTGTATACTAGGGGAGTTTCTTTATATAGTCTAACTTCTTTTTACGACCATTACTAAAATCATTGGGCAAAAATAAGGTACAGGTTATTGAAAGAGAGAGAGATTTATCATTTAAAGTTTTTACATTGAAGGAGTGAATTCTTTCATCATCTCGTAATTTGACAAATCTTAAAACAAACATGCCTCTTCAGTTTGCCTCAGTTTCTCTCTGTGTTTCACGGAGGATTACAGTTCCCCAAAGCTGAACTTCAAGAAAGTTAATTTTCAGTTAAGGTAGATTTAGGAAGCCTAGAATGTAGCAGAAAAGCCAATCCAGAGAATCATTTTCATTTGGCTTTAGAAAGTGTTTTTGTACTTACATGTGAGTATGGGTGTGTCTGATGTTCTGGGAATTTACTTCAAACAAAGGAATAAAACCATGCTGTGATGATCTGACTCAGTTGGAGTTAGGAAGCCATCCAATTTCCCTATCTTGCCTCCTGTTCTGCTCATCTCTGTGGTCTTTTTCATGCTGCATTTAGATGCTTCATCTTCTCAGATGCATCCAAACACCCAAGCAAAGCCACCTTTCCTGAGAGTGTGCTCGAAGAGAGAGATTTCTGTGTATATGTTCTTCTAAGTCCTTTCCAATGGACCACTAATGAAGGAAGCTTGGCTTTCAAAAGAGCCAGTGAAGGGAGCAGAGTCATTGCTAATACTCACCAATCAATCAAGCCAGCCTTGTTATGGATAAACCCCAATGAAACTTGCCTGATTTGTATGGAAATGTAGACATTTCTCCAGTCTTCGAATTTCTTTGTTCAGACAAGTTAACTTCTCGGTCCACTGCTTCCCTGACATTAATGAGTGATTAAAAAGATAGGTTCCTTGGAGGGTTCAAACTCTTCTACCTGTTACTGTGTAACAGGTTGCAAATCATGCATTCCTATCAGAATGCCAAAACCTGAACGACGGCTAGCAGGTTTGGAGCACTAAGTATCAGCCTGAGTAGCTGTTGTTGTTTTATTATGGTGATTATCCCCATTTTACAGGTTAGGAAACTGGGAATCAGAGAGATTAAGCAGCTCCTAATGTCACAAAGCTAGTGACAGCGACCAACATTGAAATCCAGTCTTGCTTCCTCAAGTGTTCATGCTTTTAAAAATGGAAACAAAGACCAAACAACCTCAAAACAGCAACTATGGTCAGAGCCTAGACATGGCCCCTTAAATTCAGAGGGTTAACCCGCTAGCTGGGACCTCCTCGATCCCTTGGCTACCAACGGAGTGAAAAGAAACGCCAGCTGCTTGCCAGCACGGTGCTCCTCTCACAATCTCCTGGATACAACTCCCCCAGTTCTGAAGAGCTTGGACTATTATTTCTTTAGTTTCTTGTCACTGCCTTTCACCTCTTCTGGATCTTTCTCTTGACTCTACCACCTCTTCACTTTCTACTCAATTTCCCGACTTCTGGTCAGCCAACCTGACCACAGGACCGTGTCCATGTTTCATTTAATCCCTTAAGACTAATTGCTGGGGTGGAGGAACGATCCGATTGGGCATTCTGAATCTGGACAACAGCCTGTGTTTTACTTGTCACCTCTGTCTTAAACTCTGATTCTTGAGGTTGAGGGGGTGGGGGAGAAGCCTTCAGCCTCAGTCTCTTACATTTATCAAGGCTTATTCAACTATGGACGCTTGGCTTTTGTGACTAAGCTGCACGGGGTAAATAATCATTAAGGGCACGTGAAAGAGGGGGACGAATGGATGCTCGGCTAGTTCTGGTTGTCTTGTCTCAGCTTTCATTGGCATCCAGTCTCAACTCCGACCCGCTACGAGGCGGACAGAGAACTCTGGTGAAGAGAGTTTCTTCGCCTTGCTCAGACAAGGTCTGAAACACCAGCAGGACTGTTTCCATAGGTCAGAGCCCAACGACCCTGTTTGTAAATATTTGAGTCTCTTACTGGCATTGTTGCTCGGATTTCTGGCCCAGGAAATCTTCCTCCTTTGTGTCGCAGACTGAGTGAGAAGTTAGCCAGTGTGTGCTTGAATGCCCTTCACACTGTACCTCCTCCCGAAGGACAGAGGCGGGGACGTAACCTTAGTCTCAGCTGACTGGCTGTCGCCTGCTTTATAAGATGCCAAGGGCTACCTATTTAGGTTCCCAGGGGGGAACTGTAGGAACAAACCGGTGTCAATGGTTAACCCGGGTTCTTGGTGTCTGGAGCTTTTCTTCCCTGTATTATTAACTACAGAACATTTTTCCCACTGCCCCGCTGTGAGCCCCCAGCTCTTAGATCCTCTATGGGGAGAGTGCATACAGGTAAGCGTGGCTCTATTTTTGTTATTATGCACAGTCATTCAGCCTATGTTTTGCTCATGCTAGTCTCCCTTGGTTAGGAAGCGGCAATGCTCTGTATCTGGCAATGTAAATATCAGTGTTGAATTGAATGCAATTAAAGTAACTTAATGTCCTCTACAAGTGCTTTAACTAGGAGTCTGTGTGTCATATTCCTTGAGTTCTTTTGAAGCTTTTGTCTAAAGGAGTCTCAAATTGACCTCTGTAGAGTTTATTAAAGAGACCATAGTGCACTCTAAGGCAGATATCTGAAAGCGACTTCCTTATGGTCCATATTCAATATCAGATGGGAGATTCGATAATTTCCAGCAGAAGCAAACCGTTGCTTCCCATATATATGTATACATTTATGAATATATGGCTTCAGGTGTGCATTTACACATCCCCTAAAATACTTCAGGAAAAATAGATTAACTCTTTTCCAAGGATTATATATCATGATAGGAGAGGAAATAAAAACATCCATTTTTCTAGACTTATTTTAATGTAGATTAGAAGCAGAGAATTTTCTCCTGCTGTGTTCACCGTAATTTCTCTGAAGCTTTTTTTCTTGTTCATTAAAATCTTAGAACTTTTGTCTTTGAGTATCTATTCAGAAAACTGTACACTTACCCGTCCTTTCTCTCTAGACAGAATGAATTCTTTAATATAAATAATTGAAATATCTCCCTTGTTGTTGGATATAGGTGATAAACAAGAACTTTCCTAAACACTCGGTGGATTCTGGTCACTTGCATTATACTCTTATGTAGTCATGTGAACTGAAAGGTCTTTAGGAAAACAGGACTGGAGTCGTTCTGCTGAATGTTTCCCTTACGAGTGAGTCAGATCCTTAAGACAGAATAATGTACTTTGCCACTTTTCTTCAGAAGATGTAGATCAACCCCTCTCTTAAGTCAGATTTTAACCAATAAAATGACTTGAAGTGCCTGAACCTCAGCTGTTTTGCAGAATACCATGTAAGGGGTTCCTGAAATTAAGCCAAAAATAAGTTTAAAAGTGAACAGGGTCCAGAGCTCAGTTCAGTTCAAATCAGCAGAGAGAGAAAGAGGGGGAGAGAAAGGGAGAAGCAGAGACAGAGATAGAGAGGGAACCAGAGTAACTGATAGGTGTCATTCCTGCTGAAGCCAGTTTTTAGAACATGGGAACTATGATAAATCCAAGACATTGGTCCCCTACAAAACCAGACCGTGACAACATTTGAAACTGGAAGGAAAGACTGAAGTGGGAGGGACACTCAATGTACTATTTTAATGCATCTTCCTAAATAAGTGTATTTTTATTTGCAAAGGAACAAGAGTCTTAAAGGACATTGAAAAAATATGTTTTTTTCCACTTATCCATATGAGTGGTGAGTCCATGTTAAGGCTTGGATATAAATTAATTGAAATTAGTAAAAAGTGTAGTTTTGGGGGAAAATGATAGATATACAGGGGATGTTTAGAGTAAATATGTATAACCAAAACAACCCGAGGATTTAGTCGAATCTTTCTTTTTTGTTGTTTTTTTTTTTAATTTGTAACTTAACAAACTGTTCACCTTTTGTCCCCTATAACCTTATCCTGGAGCGTTTTATGTTACTTCCTTGTTCTAGGAAAAGTGGCCTCAAATCTAACTTTAGAAATAGTGGATGGAAAATGTCATTATTTCAGGCATCACATAGACTATAAATATTTCCATGGTAGGGTAGGGAAATAAGTCTTTAAGGGCTTACTATGTGCTGGGTGCTTAAATACTGTATTCATTGGCTCTTTGACTTTGAAAAGAGCTTTTATATTCATTTTATGGATTAAAATTAGGTTTTCCACTCTCTGGCTGTGGAATCTTGGGAGACTTTGAAACGAGCCATTATAGTCATTTCATAGATGAAGGTTGGCTTTTTCACTTTCTGGCTGTGTAATACTTCAGGCAGAACATTCAAACTCAGTCTTGTCTGAATTCCAAACTGCGTGTGATTCTCATTACCACACAACAATCCTACCTCCTCTAATCTGATGATACCAAGTGTTGTGAGGCTTGACGCAAACAGCAAAGAGGCAGTGACCCCCCAAAGATCTCGCCTGTGTGATCACTGTGCGTGAGTGTGGCTGAGAACGCAGACAGGTTACCAGTACCCTCTCTCTTGGACCTGTGAGTGACGCCTTCTCCATGGATATCGGTTTTCAACAGACGGATGGGACATCGATCATCACAGCTCCATCACTGAAGCTGAAACCTAACCCGCAAAAATCTACCCAGATTCTTTTCATAAGGTGATGGCGGACACTGTCCTCTCTTCTAGGCATGTACCATTATGTCACGTTGATTAAAAACAGTTCTTTCAGAATGGAAGGCATTTTTCTATTTGTTTTTCCCACTAGAACCATGTTTTTGAATAATGGGAAAGAAATAAGGTAATTTTCTTAAGAAGGCAATGACCTACATTTTGTGTGTGAAAACAGAAACTCTAGAATTCTGAACCTTTTTTTTTTTTTTTTACCACCACGGTCTGAGCCTTGGCCTCTATTAAACACTGACTTGGAGATAATGGGTCCTTAGGTCATTCCCTGACTTGATTATTAATGCATTTAGCAAAAGAAACATTTTTCTCTAATTTATCCATTGCTCGATCCTCTCAGCAAATGTTTATTAATTATGAAAAAAAGTCCTAAAGCCTGAGGGTTGAATGTGAGATTGTTTATTACAATTAAACTGTTTATGACAGTTAAGACAAGTGAAGGAGGAAAAACAGATAATTTATCATTGACTGATATAATAATTCATGTATTTATCAAATGTTTATTGATGGACTGCTCTGTGTCAGGCAATGATTAGACATTAAAAATATATTGGTGAAAAGGAAAAGACAAAAATTCTTGCCTTTGTGAATCTCACGTTTTAGTAGATGTTGGTGGACACTGTCAGTAAGTAAACTAAATTGAACATCAATGATGGTGAGTGGTATGAAGGAAAATATAACAGAAAAGAAACTATGTTTGGTGGGCGGAGTGAGAGTATTGTATTAGTTATTTCAGAACAACAAATATTTGTTATCTCACAGTTTGAGCTGGTCAGAAATCCAGGCTGATCTCAGTCCTCAGAATCAGAGTCTCTCATGCTGCGGTCAAGGAGCCTCGTGGGATTCAGTCATCTCAAGCCTCAGTGAGGGGAGGGTTCTCTTCTAAGCTCAGTCACGTGGTACTTGGCAGGATCTGGTTCCTCTGAGGCAGTTGGATGGGGGGCCTTAGTCGCTACAAATTGTTGGCTAGAGTCTTCCTTCAGTTCCTTGCCACTTAGGTCTCTCCATAATGCCAGCATGGCAGCTGGTTTCCATTAGATCAAGCAAGCAAGCAAGACAGAAGACAGAGTCTTTCTCGAGCCTGATCTTGGAAGGATGACATCCCCTCAGTTTGACCAGATTCTAGTGATTAGAAATGAGTCACTCATTCCAGCCAACACTCAAGAGGAGGGGATGTCACCAGGAGGCAAGGATCACTGAGGGTCGTCTCCATAGCTGCCTGCCATAGGTTTACACGTTTAGTAGGACTGTCAAAAGAGCACTTCACTAAGTTGGTGATATTTGGTCAAAGACCTGGAGGTGATAAGAAAGTGAGCAGTGTGGATACCTTGGAGAAGAGCAGTTCAGGTCGATGGAACAGCCAGTGCAGAGCTCTGATGTGATGGGCACATTCGAGAAACAGCAAGAAGACCAGTGTGGCTGAAGCAAAGTTACAAAAAGAAGAGTGATGGTAGATGAGGTCATGTGGATGTGCCAGAAATTTTTTTCCCAAAATGGAGAGGATTCTGCAACCTGCGTGTATCTGACATGTTTTTTTGAGATGTTTTAAACCACCACGGGGTTATACCTTTGCATAGACAGGGAGGAAGAATATTGTGTATGGCAGGAGGTGATGATGATGAAAATACAGACATGCAAATAAGGGTAAATGAAGACATGGTTCTTCGAGCTTGACCCACGGAAAAATGAAAACGTATCTTAACACCAAGACTGTGCTGAGGCTGATGACCTGCCCGCCAAATGAGACGTGTAAGGAACACAACAGTCCATCAACACAGAAACTCACCACAGCTATTGCCAACAGGCAGGGAATTACAAAGCAAATGTCGATTTCTTGGGCAGTAAATGGTATCAGAAGGCTTTCTCCAAATGGCTCTCTTCTGATTAGGACGTAGTCTTCTCTCAGATTTCAACAGGTAACAACCAGCAAGTCATCCATCAGTCTTAGCATCTTCAAATGGCCCCTCTGTTGGAAACCATGGGAGTAAGGACTCTCTAAACAAACAACCCTTCCGAGATGCATATTGTCTTAGTCCGCTGGGGCTGCTGTGTCAAAAATACCATAGACTCGGTGGTTTAAACACAAACATTTATTTCTCACAGTTCTGGAGGCTGGAAGTCCAAGATCAAGGTCCCGGAACATTAGGTATCTGTTGAGACCCACTTCCTGACTCACAGAGGACTGTCTCCTTATAGAGGTGAGAGAGCTCTCTGGCGTCTCCTATTCATGGGGCTCCACCCTCATGACCTAATCACCCTTCAAAGGCTCCACCTCCCAAATCCATCACTTTGGGGGCTAGGATTTCAACGCAGGAATTTTGGGAGGACACAAACATTCAGTCCACAGCATCAATTAATGTGGAAATAAATTCAGGTTATTTTTCATCAAGTTTCTAAGCCCAAGAGCTCAGCTTTGGGAAAATGGCTTGTCTATATGCTGCAGTGCATTGAAGGATTCCTCTGCAGAGACGGTTGCATCCTGCTTTCTTAGCTGACAGCCTCAACAGACTTGGAGAATTCTTTTTATCATTTTTAAACATTATGTACCCTAGACTTTGTAGTTATTTAAACATAAGGGGTGGATGATTTTATTTTTCTTATAGCTGCTCTGAAATGAAAAAAATGGGATTGATTTTTTTTCCCCTTTTCCCTTCAGGGTTTTCTACTCCAAAGTCAAGGATTCAGATGCAAAATGTACACAGCATCTTAAAGAGGCTTTGACTTTTAAAAATTTTTCTAGTTACCTTGGCTCCACATTCACTCTCCTTCAAAAATAGATATGAAACTATCCACAGATGCGAATGAAAACTGAAAAAAGTCGATCATCTGAGTAAGAAACAGTCCCCAAACAGACTTACCCAACAATTCCACATAAAGAAGATGATTTTTACCTTAACAATGTCCAGAAATATTACCTCAAGTCCTGATTTTATCACATCTGTATGAATATAGTTTTAAAGACTTCAAATGGTTACGTGGCTTTAGATTATATCCTGTAAGATTTATTATTTTAAATATCAAAAGTGAAGATTCAGTTATTCTTTCCTTTTCTGAAAGAAAAAAAGTACGTTACACCACACATGACCAAAAAAGTATTTCATCGCAAGTGAATTTTCATTTTTCATTATATTCCATTTTAAATTAGAACCATGTTCCCATGCAGTCAATAATCATTTATTGTGTCTGGATACCAAGATGACAAAGACCTGGTCCCTGCCCTCAGTCTGGCAGGAAAAGGAGGATCTGTAAATAATTAAGGGCAATTCCATGGCCTAGTACAACGATAACATAAAATATGATCAGCACGCCAACCAATTGAACGTTTTCAGGAACGCAGTGAGGTGATAGCCAGATACACGGCACGTTGCTGTTGTCCTGGGTCTGCTTTTGGAATTCAGAACTTGTAGGCACTGAAGTATTGTTTTTACTGTGAACTAGTGCAAGGTTTTTTTGTTGCCAGAATGTCACTTTGATGGTTCCCTTAAAATTGTTGTCTTCTTCCTCCTATAGTTTGGTAACTGTATGAGGTTTATCCAAAGAAATAGAACCAATATGATACATATAGATAGACAGAAGGAGAGGGAGAAAGATTTAATATAAGGAATGAGTCATGTGAATGTGAGGGCCGGCAAGCCTGAAGTCTGTAGGATAGGCTGGCAATCTGGAAAAGCTGACATTGCAGTCTTGAGTCCAGAATTTTCAGGTTAGGCCAGCAGGCAGGAAACTCAGGTAGAATCTCTGTGTTGCAGCCTTGAGGCAGAATTGCTGCTGCTTTGGGAATCCTCAGTCTTTACTCTTAATACCTTCAACTGTTTGGATGAGGCCCACCCACACTCTGGTGAGGTCATCTGCTTTACTTAGTCTACAGACTGCAAACTTTAATCCCATCTGACAGACATCTTCACAATAACACCCTGATTGGTCTTTGACCAAACAACTGGGCACCATAGCCTGGCCAAACTGATAGCATGAAACCATCCATCCCAGGAACATAGGGCATCTTCTCTGTGCCTGTATTTTGTTGTGCAGTTAATAAACATTCTAAGTTTGAAGCTTCAGTTTCTGTAAAACAAATTAACTATATCTTATTTGTTATATGTATTTCAAATTCTGTAAAATATACATGCCTTAAAGTACCCTCATTTTTGTATAGAAGCATCCAGTCATTTAACACAGCATTTTCAGTGCTACAATTTTTAAACAATGCAATCTGGAGAAAGAGTAAATGATTTCTTTTAATTGAAACAAAGAAAAAGTTATTTTAAAAGACACCACAGTCCAGCCTTCTAATAGCATTGTCTTTTTTTCTATTAATTTCACTTTCTATACCATATGTTTCAGCAATTACATACTCTCTCCTAGATTTTTGTGTAGCTTATATTTCATATGTATGAGTCCTACCAGTGTTCATAGTAGTAGCAACATGCCAGGAGCTGTGAGAAGCCACAAGATTAACCTGGTATACCTTTTTGAAGCATTAAACCAAAAATTTGGATGGAGAGTGGATAAATTAATTTAGCCGATAAGCAGGTTAAATAATTTGTAACGCAGCGTATATTTTAAAGAAAAATCATAAGACTGGAATACTTCGAGCTTGGGCCAAGTTCTTTGTGTAATATCTTCAGATCCCCTAGGATTTGGGGTAGAGATGTAGGGGGTGGCGTATATAATGTACTCATTTCTTTTCTGTTTTTTCAGGATTTTTTAATGCAAAAATTTGAGAAGCATTATTAAGGGATGATTTGGGGGAGGCCAAATACTTGGGTTAGGTTAGTACTTGATTGGTTAATGAGCTCTACCCACCTCATCTCCCACCCACTCAAATATCTACTCACCCACAGACTCCACCAGTCTTCTCACAACTATGTACTTTTCTCATCTCACGTGAGACTGTTCCAAACAGCAGTGATTCAGGACATTCTGTCTCCTCTTTGGGAAAATAATCCAAAGTACCTTCACAAAACAAGGCGCCTGGTGTAATGGCTGGACCGAGAAAGTCGTTCAGTAGATCTCTAAGTCAAGGTTCTCCTACGTAGAAGCCACGGCACGGAGTCTGCTGAACAAGAGTTAATAACCCTCCCCAGGTGCACTTACCTGAAAGACGCGTTATCCATCCTGATGAACTGGGAGGTTATTAACCGAGCTTTCAGCATTCTCAAAATGTACTGTTGAGTTCTATTTATAGATGGCACAATAAAATCCTTCCCCGAATTTGCGACTAAAATTTGAGAAGGTGCCAGAGTATCTGAGGCTATGAGCCATGCACCGGGATTGTCACACCCAGAAGCCCGCTCCTTTTGTTTAGGTCAGAATCGAGTCAACTTGTGGGTGGTGAGAGAACACGCAAGGAGAAAGTCATGTGGCTAATTTGAGCAAATTATCTAAGACTTGTGAGTTACACATATTTAAGTTTAGGCTTTGTGGGAATAGAAGGCGGTTTCATTTCCTTATGACTAAATTTTTATTTAACTGTACTGGAAAACAGTATGGAGCTGGAGATAAGATTACACCATTCACACCAGGAGTTCAAAAGCTAAAGAAACATTCAGAGAAACAGAACAGAACGGAGCAAAAATCATAAACAAGCAGACCCAAAGAAAACCAAACAGAGACGAAATATACTTTGCTTTCACGCTCACAGTGGGGATCAGGACCGTGTCTGTGCCTCACATTGCTGTAGGCAGATTTGGGGGGTGCTTTTCCCGGACACTGGTGTCAGCTCATTTCTGTTCTTAGCTGGCGTGAAGAGTGGACCCTGTTTCTCCAGGCGTGCGTGAACTTTGGTTGTAGTCTGTTGGAGCAGCTTGTGTGACAGAAGCACGGGAGCACGGAGGAAGCGGAGCCGGGAGGTGAGCAGGTGAAATCCACAACTGTGTCCTCAGACCTTTGCTTTCCCGGGTCACCATGCTTCTTTTTGTGTGGGGGAAAGGGTGACTGTATTCATTATGCACAAAGTAATACCATGGTAACCGTATTGTCGACCTGGTTATTTTAGGCATCAAACTAGCAGCATTCGGTGACCACCTTGCCACTTAGGAGACTGAATGTTAACTTTTACACTTTTTCATGGATTGAACAAAGGGCACCTCTGTTCTTTAAGTAGGCAAACAAGACTCATTGCATTTAAGCAGAGGCTATATAAAGATAAATCCATCAGCTCCTTGACATCGGGAAGGACAAAGCCTAGCAAAGGAGGACGTGGGCAGGAAAACCCACTTTGCTGGGAAATTGAAGGAGTCTTTACACTGGGAGTAATACTTGTGTTTCAACTTGAAGCAAAAAGAGATGTCTGCCTGATCTACAAAGAACCTAACATATCTGGGGAAATGAGAAGTTCTGTGTGGCTGGAGTGCAGGGTTCTTGGTGTGAGGATGGAGGCAAGGGGTAATGCATGGAATAAAGAAGTGGGATGACCAGGTAGCTTCCATGTGAAGGACATTTGTAGGGTTTACCCTTCTTTCCCAAATCACTTGCAACCATCGTTCTAAGACTGACCTAGTTCCCCATTCTGCAACTGATTCTGGGAAAGGAGGATGATTTAATAGAAAATCGAGAGAACAGAGGAGAGATAGGAGAAACTAATTAGTGATGTTTTTCTGTTTTATGGAGGACTCTTTGAGATGGCATTAGGAATTCACCTGCAAAGACTCAGTTCCCCTAGACACCGAGGGACGAGTAGATAGACTAAAAGGGGCATCATGGTGGTAGAAAGAACGTTGGGCTCCAAGTCAGAAGTCTTCAGGCTCACTCTTACGATGCATTTATTTTTTTAATTTATTAATTTTATCTAAATATATTATTTATTTTATCTACATATTTATTTATTATATCTATATATTTCTAAAAACTAGAAAATAAATTTGACAGTAAGTAGTTCTCTATTGTCAGTTTCCTCACCTATACAATAAAAACATTCCCATCATTCATTTATACATTCCTTCAACAAACACTTAATAATGGTAGATATATGAAGTGCATGTGTATATGGATGTCGGTGTCAATATAAATACATATCTATTCATTCCTCTGGTAGTTCTGCTTTTCTAATCAAACCCTGATAACCAGGCCCATCAGGTGTATGTCTGTGTATATACAGGACTTACCGTAAGATTTGACCTTACTTCATGGGTCACAACCTGGTGCTGGGCCCTGAAGCTGCGAGGCAGTCAGCGGGCAGGATGGCTGGATATGAAGTTAGAGGCGGATCACAAATGAGAACGAGCGAAGATGAGCTGGAAGCCACCGGGATCAAATGGAGCCCACGTCGGTCTCTCACGGCCTTTGCGCCTCCAATGAGATAATGGGGTGTCCGGCAGGGGAAGCTGGTGCCCTCCCCCATGTAACCCAGGAGTCACAGAAGTTGAAGGAGGAGACCCAGCGGGAACCATGGGCTTACCTGCTGCCCTGTGCCAAAAACACAAGCCAGCAGATCGGTGACAACGTCTGTGAATTTCCACAGTGCCTCATGCCCTCCGCTGACCGTCTGATGCAAAGAGGATGTGGCTGTTGGTTTCCTTTGCCTGACGAATGTCATGCCGAATGCCTCCCACAGCCCAGGCTATCCGGGGACCGTGAAGGACATGGAATTCTGGAACATGTAGCCCCAGTTTAGCTAAATGAATGCAAGCCAAATCTAGCACCTCTGACACCTGCCATTCAGGATATAAAGCAAGTGATTGAAACATAATTCCTACCTTCAAGTAGCTAACCGTATGGTGGGAGAGAGTCTTAATTCACTCTGATCTGTGTTGTAATAGAACTCCTTGTATAATAGAACACATACACAAAGCGAGAAAAATAGCCAGGAACAAGCTTTGGAAGTGGGACATTTTTAATGATTTCTCAGAGTCTCATTTTTGGCTACTTGACATCAGATTACCTCCATTTTAAAAAAGATGAAAACTACAACGTAAATTTGTTCTGGGTATTTTAATGATTTCGTATTCCCTGAGATTCCCTTGTCTTTTTTATTTCACTTGGGAGAGTGGTGGTGCTGAATGGATAGCAACCGGATCGCTACACTAACCCAGGTCTTTCCATCCACGGAATTATGCCTGCTTATTTAAGTCACCAACCGTGTTTCCACAGAGACGATGTTTATCTTGCTTGAGTATAATTTACCTCTCTTCTAACTTGAGGGAAATAAAAAAATAGATACACACCAAGAAGTTTATTGACAAGTCACAAAATCCCTTGACCGTTAATAATAAAGGAAAAAAGTATTGAAGATAGGAAGGGGCCTCAAGATACCGTGCCAGGACTGTGCTGTGAAAACAACCTGTTTATCATCACCATCTCTTACAGATTTTTCTCTACCACCTCTTTATTAGACTATGTTTGACTGGCTCTTTCACCTTAATCTTCTGCCTCAGTTTCTCTTCCTATGATGCTGTCTCGTAGGGCAGATTTGGTATATTTCAAAGACTTCATATTTTCGCTTAACACCAAGGTAGTGTCACAGTGATGGGTGGCCTCATCTGTTCTTTGAAGGCTTTGTGTCCACATCCCCAAATGTTCTGTTAACCAAAGTCATGAAAAGAAGATATTTCTGCTACATCGTCCATGCCTGATACAAGGCTACCTGGAAAAACTTCTGTCATACCTGCCAACATCAGAGGAGCCTGTGTCACTTCACAGCAGAAATAATATTTTCAATTTACTCATTGATTTTGATTTAACAAACAGAGGGTGCTAATTACACGCTGTACATCATTTTAAGTGCTTTACCAAGTATTAATCCTTCCATCCTTATGAGGAACTTCATTTTTACCGATAAGGAGACAGGGGCACAGAGAGGCCATGAAATGTTCCCAAGGTCACACAGCTCGTAAATGGCATAGCTGATTTTGGGCCAGGCGGCCTTTCTCTATATAGTATGTGTCCTAAACCACTAATCTGTGCCCTCTGAAGAACCTCAGTTCCTCTCTAAATTCATATCTGGGTGATGATGAGAAAAGCTAAATGATACTAACACGTAATTTGGATTACACATCTCACATTCAAGAAACCTTTGCACACAACTCCACGTGAGAGCCTGACAAATGTTCCGGCATCGGATCGATAAGATAGAATCAACCCCTACCCCTGAACCCTGATTATTGGTTTCTTTGAAGTATTCTGTTTTGTACACCAAGCGTTAAATTGTACTTTTCTCTATCAAAGGCATTTAAAGAATAAAAACAAGCAAATCAGAAACAGAAAAGAAGATACCTGTACTCTATTAGTGGGTAGAACCCCAGCTGCCTGAGCACAAAAAAACTGTCATTTTCATCAAAAGTTAATGAACACAAACAGAATTTTTAACACCATAAATCAAAAAGGATTTCATTTCATTGAGCAAGTATAATATCCAGTCTAAGGAAAGTAATATTTCATCGATGGGGAAAAGCACAATTGCGGTCTGTGGTCCTAATGACATATGGAAGTCTGGCAGCTTTTGTACCAAATATTAAACTAATACCAAACAAGCCATTTGTTTGAGGGATAAAATACAGATAAAAGTAGAGCCCAGTGGGCCTTGAGAGATTTCTCAGTTCAGAGTGTGAAGTCTCTCTTTAATTAATCCAATATAAAATAGACCCCTTTCTTCGTGCCAGTGAATATTGACTTCATTTATTAGAAGTTACTGCTCTGAATGTTCACATATTTACAATGAGAGTTTTCGTGGAGAAAGCAGAAGCTGTCTTAGTTTTCACTCTTGCATTAAAATTAATTAATTAAGAGTAACAGTGATATAAAGTTACCTGTGTTAGCCATTTATGGCATAGCAAATCCTGTATTTCTCGGTTCAGCCATTTATTAGAAATGAATTAAAAGTTTTATTTTCAGGAAGAGCATCAGACAAAGCCAGTGATCAGCACAATAAAACTGTATTTTTAATAGTAAAATATGTTCAGTATTCTCTGAAAGAAAGAAAACTATACTTCTGAAAAAATAGCTGTTCAGGTACATTTTTACTATTCAAAAAATAATTATATCAAAATTGTTTATTAATCATTTTCCAAGGTTCATCATCAGATTGTCTTTTGAAGAAATAGGATGTTTATTTTTTTAAGTTGAAAAAAAAACTGGAAAAAATTTGGCAGTTGCCCTACCTTCGACTGTCAGTGCATTCATCTTAAAGCTCCCCAAACTCATGAAGGTTCTAATAAACTTCTTTGTTGTGCTTGGCATTTCCTTTTCGTAGTCTCAGCTTTTAAACTGAAGACCAGATCATTCACTCGCATGCTTCTGTTTTTCTTGTTTTGTCTTTACTCTTTTTTTTCTGATTTGATTCCTATTGAAAATAACTTAACATCCTTTGTGGTAGCACTTCAAAGCTTAGAAAATTCTTTTACAGCAATGATCACAGTTTATCTTCAAAAAACAAAAAAACAAAACACCTCTGAGAGTACTGGAAGTAACAGTAGTAGAGCTCTTACTACAGTGATGGAAACACTAAGGACCTGGTCAGTTACGTGCTGTGCTGGTTCCTGGCGGACGAGGGAACTCAGACTGCAGGGTTTCAGCTCAGATCCATTCCTCGTTCACATAACATGCAGCTACCACAGAGCCTCCTTTCCTCTTCCCTCTCTGCAGCGGGGAAATCTTAAGAGGACAGCAAGTACCTTCTCAGCGTGCCTTCTGTTTGCATCGTAGAATCAGACGGACCTGGATTTTTCATCTGGCCTCTTTCCCTTGTGCCTTGTTATTTCGGCGAGAGGTTATCAGAGTGTGGGCCACCGCTGGCAGCCACAGAATCACCTGGGAGCTTGTAGGAACACAAATTCTCAGGCTCCACCTCGGAGCGTCTGGAGCAGCCACCCTGGGGATGGAGCCAAGCCTGTCTAACAAACCCTTCACGTGGTTCTGATACACTTAAAAGCTTGGAAACCGGGGGACTTTATAGGCCAAGGCACTTCACTGCTAAAGAACTTCTGCTTTCTCTATTCCTGGGTCAGTGATACCCGTGACGCAGAGCTCTTATGAGGATGGGGGCAATGGATGTGCAGACAGGCACTTAGAAATGTTGACATTCCTAGGGGATTGAATATTACGGCAAGCGTTAATTCCAACTCTGAATTCAGTGACTTTGGTCCTCTGGAGAACAGAGGTGAAATGACTGCCCTTCGTGGATGCAGTATTATTTCTAAACCTGGAGGAGAGGACTTTTTCTAACTTACGGATGAACTGGATGGTCCTCTTTGGCTGTATTCCAGGTAGTTCGTGGCTGCCATTTAAAAGAAATCAAATGAAGCCAAGTGTTATTTTGTTTGTTTTTTATTTTTTCCTACCTAGCAACTTTCGTAAAGACTCAGGGAGGGGGCATGACCTCTGTCTTTGTCACCAGCATCTTACTTGTTTTTGTTCATGTGATTCTGACGGTTGTGTCATCATAGCTTCACCCTGTGGCCAATTTTAGTTCCCTGGTTGAAATTGCTTAAAATGTCTATATGTGAATATGGCTGTGTCATTTAAAAGTTCTTAGTATAAAAGAAAATCTATACATTCAATTTAAAAACTCAATTAAGAAAATTTTTAGGCTTGTGTCCACCAAAACAGGTGAAAGTTGGTCTCATGTAGCTGTATGGAGTTAGAGGGGTGAACAGCCAAATCAAGTCAATTTCTGCTTTTGATTCCTGTTTGTCCTCTTCATGGACTTACAAAACTAGAGAACGCTTGTTAAGACCTGCCGTATGCCAGGCACCAGGCTGTAAGCTTGGGGTCATCTTATCTTCCTGTATTTGGCTTTTGGGGGGATGGTGTGGGGTGGGAGGTGTTCTTTAACAGGAATTAGGGGATTTAAGACACATCAGTTGGCCACCTAAGTCTTTGTTTTTAGATCGAATTAAGAGCCTTGCGTAATTTGTACACTAATTTTAACTACCAGGAACGAGAGCTGAGATACACCTGCTTTCATTCAACTCTCAGTGCGCCCAGATTTCTGAAGTTTAAAGAGAAGCAACCGCCCAAAGCCGTGGTTTTTGTTTATTTGTTCCAGTAATTCCCCAAAGCAGGATTCTTAACTTGGGGGAGACAGTGAGAAAAACCATAAAAACAAACAACAAACCTGTGTTACTAAAGTGTAAATCTGCAGTTCCCAGTGTTGTGGTACTCTGTGACCAAACGGCATGCTAATTAACAGACTTAACTCGAAGAAGGGAAAATATTTAGCTATAAACTAGACTTACCACTGCATGTAACATTTTTTCCCAAAAGGTTATCGTATCTCTGTTTACCAAATCTATATGTAGATTAAACAAAATTAAAAGCTAGTTACTCCAGTATTTACAGAGAACACACAGCTCTACCTCTGTTTAGAATCTCTAGTCACATCACAGTCAAGGTGAGGGCGGAGTATGAGATGCTGACACTGCACATCCTGGCAGCAACTGCTTCCTTCCCCCTCGGTCTCGTTCTGCTGCGCTGGGACTTTTAAGCAGAGATCTGACCGGGGAACTGGTGGTGTCCACTTCTGTCCGGCCTCAGCTGTCTCTCTGCATGACCAGAAAGCTGTTCAATTATTTGCTCAAGCATTTCTTTTTTTAAGTCTCCACCTCAGATTTAATCACTTACTTATCTTCCTGCCAAAGAATTTGTGCTGGTGAAACAGGGCAACTCGATCCAGGCAGAACCTGCTGTTTCTGCTTCTATCCGGAGGGTCAGTGGTAGAAGGGCTGGTTGCAGTGATTTTATAATTGAATGGGGTAATTGTTCCGGGTTTTTTGTTTTTCCCCTGAAAGAAAATTCTACAGGCTTGAAAGCCCTAAGATAAGGGGGAAAGTCTACCCCAAAACACTATGTGCCTTCTCACAAACCTTTTAGCTAGTAGAAAACAGATCATCTTTGTTATACTTTGGCTGGATAAAATTGACACGTTATCTGGGTGATTGAGGTCAGTGGAAACACTTGGAGTCTATTTCCCAGGTACTTTTCTAGGCTGAATTATGGACCTAGCTCAGGCACATAGTCCTCCTTACAGACTGAGTTGAATTCATTGGGTGCATTTAGCACATTCATGTGTTACAGACACCTAAAAGCTCATAGCTGCCATTTCGGAAGGCTCGAATTCTGTAGTCTCTCTTCAACAATCTGATCTATCAAAGCGACCAGGAGTGTGTAAAGTACTGTAGAAATTTGCTAAATATGTCAAACATAGAATTCTGAAAAAATGGAAGTGACATCCATTTTGTTTGCCTCGATGGCCAGAAATATCACCAAAGCCTTGTTCAGAAATATTCTTCAGGAGATACCTGGCTCCTGAAAAAAGACTCCAAAGTCCCTAGCCAGGCAGGTAGAAGTTTTGCCATTTGCAGTCCGGCTTCGTGTTTTGGCCTTTTCTGCCCCCCACCCCCACCCCATCTCTTTCCCACTTCACCAAAAGGCTGTGCCCTCTCCTCCCATCTGGAGAAAACAAGCCGTCTCCCACGTCCTCACCATCTAAGCAGCTCTCTTACAGTCTTACCCAAATCTACCTGCTCCGCCCCCCTTTTCCAGACGAAATAAGCCAACAAACAGCACACCCTCCTTTGAATTCATCCAGACTTTGTTTCCGCTTCCGCTCATCCACCTTCATCCATGACCATTTCCAACTCATCTGACCGTGAGTCCAAATAAAACTGAAATAAAAATACAGCTGAAATGATCATTTCCTGCTTGTTACAGATCGTCTTCTAAAAAGCTTACTAATTCCCCAAGGACGAGCATCTGGTCTTACACATCCTACATTTGCAACCTTGAACATAGGAAAAGGGGAGAGGCCTAAGCAATGGCGTTTATTTCTTTGGGGCAAAAAATCAAGAATTAGGCTTAGGAATGATATACAAGAGGATTGGCCCCTGGATAGGGTACGTTGCAAACAAGTTAAAAATAGACAGGATTTATTTTGGGCCCTTCTTTCCCTCAGTCCCTCCCCGGTCTTGCACTACACACGCGCACACATAGACACACACGCGCACTCCTGCTTTCCTCTGTTCTACTGGCTGCATGTCTGGTTCTTTGACGTCGCCCCACGTTGGTCTTTACTTTCCTGTGATTCTCCAGGCCGGGCTTTAGGAGGCTTGATTTTCACCTGTGCCTTCTTTGGACTCGTTAATCAATAGAAATTGATAAAAAGCCAGACAAGAAATTCAGGCAGGGCTTTACCGGGACCGGTGCGGCAGCATGAGGGAGCAAAAACGAGTAGCCGGTTCCCGTTTCTGCTCTGCAAGGTGGGGTGAGCTGGTCCCTTAAATGAGTGAGGGGGTGGGGCTGCTGGGTGGGCCAGGCTGGGTGGGTGGTGCTGTGTGCAGGGATCAGGCGCCGCCTGCTGCTTTTGCTCCCGGCACCTCGGAAGCGGAAGCTGGGTTTTGGCCTTTTTGTATCGTGTTGGTCATAATATGCCCCAACTGCGCATGCATGCAGTTACTTTTCGTCCCTTATGGTTTCTTTGTATTTCTTGCTGGAGGAGACGTCTGTCCAGGAGCAAACACTCCAGGACAGTAAAGGGTCCCAAGCCCCAGGTCCCAGACTATCTTGTTTACACTTAATTTGAAACTCAGGTGCATGGTCTACACAGTGAATAACATTAGTAGGTCAAGTACGATGATGGGCTGTGTGTGTGGCTGGGGTGGTAGGAGCAGGGAGGTGTTTAATTTAGGCCAAGTCGGAGGGGTGGTTACTTATCCTGTTTAAGCATTTAGGCTGGGAAATCAGGTGTTAGACAATACTAAAAGGTCTAAAATGTGGTCTGCACCGTAAATAAAAGAATTCTGAAATGTGTATTTGAAATCACATTAGGGTGAACCATAGTGGGCTCTTAATTTGTTTTTTCAATTTGGATTTCATTGTTTTGTGAGTCTCAGTTCCCATATGGGATCAAAATATCTTCAACAGTATCTTCCAAATACGTGTCTGTTCCCTCTAGCCTGTGTATTCAGAATTATGCAATCAAGTAAACAAGCAGGTTCACCCCCAGAACATAGACGTCTGGTGATCTGTAGGTACTATGTAAAGTTGAAGAGCAGCTTTTAAAGATTTTCATCACCTCTCGATCATGTGATAGGTCACAGCCTAAGGGTAAGTTTAATATCGAGAATGGCATTTTTGCAAAACAAACTCAGAACCTAATGTATGTCAGGCACCTGGTTTTATAGTTGGAAATAATTGAACTTACTAGTCTATCCATCTGCAAAGGTGGGGGCATAGTAGAAGAGTCCTTAGAGAGGAAGACATAAATGGAAGAAAATTCTAAAAGATGTAAAAAAACCTTTGAAATGCAAGGATGGATGTCTAGCAGTTTCCCGAGGCAATGATAACTGGGTGGCTTCAAACGACAGAAATGTATTCTCTTAGTTCCAGAGGCAGCGGCTGGAAGTCTGAAATCAAGGCTACCCTCCCTCCAAAGCTCTAGGGGAGGTTCCTTCCTGGCCTCTTCCAACTTCTAGGAGCCTCGGGGATTCCTTGATCTGTGGCAGCATGACTCCCGCCTCCGCCTCTGTTACCAACCCTCTCAGATCGGTGGACCCCAACTGGGTCCTTCCCTTGCTGGGAGCCACAAGTGCCAATTGAAGGAGACCAGTTTCAGCAAAGCAGAACAGAAACTTTATTCACTGATCAAGGAATGGAGAAGGGAGCGCTCGTGCTCTAAAGACAGCCCTTCTGCCCAAAAGGAGGAAAGCAGGGGGACTTCTAAGGAGTAAGAGGCAGGAGCACCATCAGAAACTGGGGAAAGGGCAGAGATTTCCAGGAACAGCCGGCACATGTGCAGTTCCTCCAGCTCCCTTGCATGCGGCACTGACTGTGCCTAGCAAGGTACAGGTACCCTCTTTGAGCAGAGAGCTTAGCACGACGCTAAAGCAAAGGCAACTTGCAGATACTTCTAGGTTTCTTCTGCACAGGAACTGCTCTTGCCGTTAGGCTGGAACTGGTTCAGGGCAGGTGACGGTCACATTTCCTTTGAGGTGTAACTGAAATACACCTGTGACAAACATCAAGGGTTTTGGAACAAGACTAGGAATAGGGTTAAGCAGAGATCTTTCAGCTTCCTGGTATATGTATAGGTGACACCTCCATCTTCCCGTGGCTGCTTCTCTGTGTGTCTGTTCCTTCTTCTCTTAAGGACGCCAGTCTTCCTGGATTAGGGTCTACCCTAATGACCTCATCTTAACTTGTTTACATCTGCAAAGACCCTATTTCCAAATGAGGTCACAGGTAAAGGGACCAGAGGTTAGGACTTCAAAATATCTTTTGAAGAGGACACAGTTCAACCCAGAACAGATGATGATGGCAAAGAAATGAGGACCTCCATACTTTCCTCAGGAAAGGGTAGAGAAATACAGTGAAATGAAGGGTGGCTTTACTTGCTTTTCCTTAATTCCTCCTATTGTTGTGCTTCTAGTCTGTGTTGGCCGTTACGACGTGCTAAGATAATAGTAGATGGAAGCATTTGTTTTTTCACTTACGGTTTTGAATCTTGCATCCCTTTGAAGAGGCATGGCCTGGCTGTTCTTCCATAATTTTCCATGACTGTTAGTCGTCAGTAAGCAGGTAACCTTAATGCTGTCAGTAAACAAAATGGACGAACACATTTCACAAAGAGGAAAGGAAAGGCCAATTTTTTTAAAGAAAGGGCAAATAAAAGGAACAATTAACTGTGGGTAGAGGAAAGGTGAAAGACACGAAGTGTCTCAGAAGTAGTTATCCGATAAACATGGGGAAAATAGGGATTTGGGATTGACGCAATTAACTCATGACTCACATTTTCTTCCATAACTTCTCCTGAGCCCGGGGCAGCCATGTGTTCTGAGGCTTCCTCTGTATTTTCCAGACTTCCTAGCCTAAAGAGAAATAACAGTAGTAACGTTTGCATTTACTCAAGGCTTTGGAACAAATCAAAGTGAAAATAAAATAACCTTCAAGGAGTGTCTGCAGGGAATAACTGACTCAGCTATGTTGGCCAAGGCTGCCCTCTGGTCTTTATTTTCATGGCAGCGTTAGCAATATATTGCAGCAGTATTTCAAGGAGGGTGGAAAGGTAGGAACATCAGATGAATCTTTCTAGGAAAGAAAACAATCGCTCGCTGAGGACACTGTTGATGAGTGTGTTGCAATTGTGAATTCGAGATAGTTGCAGAAGTTGAAAGAACTTGAGCTGCTAACAATTAGTGAAAGTGTGTATTGCGTACACAGACACCATCTAGATAGAAAGAATGGGCTAGGAGAGTATTTAAACCACCACATCCACCCATACTGGCTTTATGACTATAACTCAATAAAAAATGTTAAAAAATAGTAATTATGAGAACTAGAATTAGCAATATCAAAAAGCATTTCTTTAAAATGTTAGGTGAAAACGCAGGATACAGATTTGTTTATATGCTATAATTGCTACTCTATCAAATGTGTATATGTGAGAAAATGACTAGGAGTGTGCAGAAATGAAAGTTCCTCTGCTTGCTTGGGAGAATTGTGAGGAAAAAAAAGTATGTAGAACATGGATGTGAGGTAGAAAATTAATAAAAATTTAAATGATGAATTAAAAAAAAAGAGTCAGATTTGAAAGTAAATGCAAAGTGGGCAAAATGTCGTGTTTCCAAGAACATGATGCATCCAGCTTGGTTATAGTTTACCCGTCCTGAGAGAGGGCAGGAACTGTTGTTCGGCCTGTGCTGCAGGGCCATGCAATTTCTCCACAGAAAACTGTTATCTTTGACTATTTGTTACAATAGTTTTCATTAAAATCAGATTCAGTTATAGTTGAATCAATCCAACTTTAATATATTGGTTAATAGATAATTCAATTTCTAAGAAAGCCAAACTTCCTTGAAAAAAGTGATTAAGTGCACTGTTTGACTCATATAATAGGGAAGTCTGAATAACTTATCTGGGGAATGTTATTCACAGATGATTCAATTTTTAAAGTATTCTGTGGAGGCTATACTTTTAAGAAGTATATTTATGTAAAGTGGCTGTCCCACATTTTACTTACCACCGTATTGTACTGTTTATTTTGAAAGGCTGAATATACAGTGGCCAAGATCATGTATGACAGTAGAACTCTGACTCACAAATTCTGTAGCAAATAACCCTGGAAGACGCGTTTTGTAGCCATTGGCCTAAAATGGTAAAGAATTGGTGTTTGACTTCCAATTTCCCTAATTTTTTTTCCCCACTTCTAACTTAGAACCAACCAGATAAAGCAAAATGTACTTCCCAATCACAGTGGATGCCCTACTTCTAATTAAACCTGGTTCCAGCTTCTCATGCAACAGCCTTGGATCACACCATACCTGAAGCCTTCTTTTTTTTTTTTTTTTTAATTGTAATGCTTTCCCACTCTGCTGCCTCCCTTTGAGTCTCTGCCGAACACAAGTGATGGTGGCTGACTCCCTTGCTACAGCAGACTCTGAATGATAGCCCCTGCTTGTTCTCATTTGGGTGGTCTTTATTTCTACGATACTTATTACAATTTCCATATAGAAACCTTTAAATGGCAAGATGGGCCCTGCCCAAATTTAAAAGATCACTTGGGGCCACTGGACAGTCAGCGTAGAGCCAATAATTTTGAAGCCAGACAAATTGTTAGAACCGGTTCAAACTTGGATCGAGATTTCTTTTCCTGGTTCCGATCTGCGATAATTTGGCATTTGTATTACTCAGTCCTCTTTCTGGGTCATTGCAGCAAAGGTCTCATTGCTTGTGAGTCTCCTGCACACAGTCTGGTTTGGGCAATTGTTTTCTTTGTGAAATGACTTCACCTGTGACGAGTTCAAATTGGCTGTCTGTCTTTAAGAACGTCTGTTGTGCCTTTATTACCTGAGGAGTATGTGGTCTTTGATTTTAGGTTTCAGTTCTAATCCTGCCCATAATTTTCATTCACAATGAGATATGGGAGACTCTATCAGTGTATTTACTGCTTACTTAAAAATTGCTAGGGACATTAGTAACTATCTTATGGGTTTGCTTAAGAATTAAAATGGACCATTTTTGTAAAACTGTTACCGAGGTAATGGCTACGATTATTGTATTAAAACGGATGCTCACATTTCCAAATGAGCGATCCTTTTGATTTTTTTGATGTGACAACACAGAACGTTTGGAGCAAAGATTTGGAAATTGCTGGTAACATGCTAGTTTTTGAGATCGTGTTGGGTATCAGGTAAGCGCTGCTGATGACACTATGTACATTTCATCAGATGGACAATGGAGACAGTTGTCTTCATAAGTCAGTTGATGTACACCTTCTGCTCTACTGAAAACTGAGCCCCTCAGAACGAGGATGACTTGGTATTAGGCAAACAGGAATACGTTTTGACCTCAGCATTCTCAGTGGCTTCTATAAGGTTGATCAGGTTATAGCTAGTAACTTGGTTAAGGTCTTTGGATATAAACTTTACTTTTTTAGAGTGTAGACAAATCTATATTTAAAACGCGTAACTCCAGAGCTGCAGAGAGGTGCATGACCTAGCCAGCTGAGGAAGGGAGTACGTACCTTACTTTCTTTTACATCCTCTTACTATCAAAGAAAACCTCTGACATGGTGGAATGCTCATTTTGTAGACATGACATGTGAAAGTTTAATTTCTGAATTAAACCAAGGGAAAATTCCTAGGCATTTTATGTGCATTTTTCTGAATATGATCACAGAATCGGAGCTAGCCATCTAATCCCAAACGAGACATGACCTCACTGGGGTTTGTCCCCTGACTGAATTTCAGAGTCGCACACAGGGACGCAGTCAGTCACACCGCTGTGCGCTCCTGTGTCCTTGCTGATGTCAGGAGCTCATTTGAGGGCAGGGAGGAGGAGGGTGCACTCCAGCAAATGTTTTCGGAACAAGTATTCACCGCTTTTGTCATAAAGACCATTTAGTGGTCAATCTGGAAACCAAGAATGGAATGAGTTACCTTATTAAAATTCTTAAATCAGAAAGCATTTGTTTTCTTTGGTGGGTTTCATCAAAAATTAGAGGAACGGGTCATTAGAGGGAAGTGGGGAGACTTAATGGGAGCACCCGGAACACGTCTTCAAAATATTCATGCTCAGATTCTTGAGGGAATGTTCCTAAGGACAGACCCTGAATGCAGCCCCCCATAGCATATTTTTCAGCTTCCCTACGGTGACTGTTTCAAATGCTTTCCATTCTCTTTGACTCTCCAATCCTGTCTCCTTTACCCTCCAACCCCTTGTTTAACCAGGAAAGAAAACCACCAACTTTTTGCCGTCCGACCGATCGACTTGATGGCAGCTGAACCCGATCTTCCCTCGGACTCATCTCGCCTCTTCCCCACCCCTCTGCTACACACCTCCTCTCCCTGGCCCCCTCCCTCCCTGATGGATTTCGGATTCTTGTGGATTCAGACTCCTGAGTATCTCTTGACTCTGTTCCCTTTGCTTTGATCCCCTAGGTTATGCAGTATCGTCCTCGCTGCCCTCCCTGTCTGTTGTCTGGCCAATCCATTCTCACCACCACTGCCAGACACATCCTCGTCAATACTGATCAGATTGTCTTATTCCCTTGATCCAAAAGCCCTTTGATCTTGCCTTAGAATCACTGAAATTCTTTAACCTGACTTACCAGACACTGCTCCCCACTCCTCTGTCTCCTACGTCTCCCTGTCCTAGATCCCACAACCAAGCCAAATAAATACTATAGTTTTTCCTGCTAACTTAGTTTGTCTCAACCAGTTGCAGTCAGTGTGGACAGAGTAAGGATGTAAATGACACCCCTTGGGGAAAAATGACTCACAAGTAACTGCTGCAGGATGGATCCACCGAAGAACAATCACAGACATACCCGTGGCTTTTAAAGAAAGTAGGAGCCTATCCAAGAGTGAAGAAGGCTAAACACGAAAATAAGTTTATTCCTTAGTAGAGTTTTCAGCTGAGTATTTATAGAATTTCCTTAACGCATGATAAGAACTTCGTAAATGCTCACTGAATTATATGGAAACAGTTAAAACTTCAAATCATTTTTTACACTATCCTTCTTAACAAACCTGCAGTTTTAAATCCAGTTTCTTTTTTAATCCATTTTAAAAAAATGACAACTTTAATTAAGACTTAGTGGTATTTAATCATTGCTTAGTGATATATGTAATTTAATGAGCATATACCCTAATAGATCAGATTTGCTTAATTTTATTTCCAGTACAGACACTAAAGACCAATTTGTTTTCTGACCTGAATATCAGAAGCTAGAGCCTTTCTCTGTGACTTTGC
Organism: Vicugna pacos; assembly: GCF_048564905.1. Lineage (NCBI taxonomy): Eukaryota > Metazoa > Chordata > Mammalia > Artiodactyla > Camelidae > Vicugna > Vicugna pacos. The sequence continues at coordinate 54,110,073 of NC_133002.1, forward strand.
GTCACCTCCCCTACCCCCATTCACAGTAACTGTGAAGTTGAATTTTAATGGAATTGGATCTTCGAAGTAGAATTTTGAGTGGAACCTGGACAGATTCTGGGCTGGTCAAACAACACCTCAATAATTATGAGTTAAGATACATCACATTTTAAAGGAGATATTCAGAGAAGAGCAGACTGCTGTCAGCGCCCAGGAGCCAGCTGAGCACACCTTTCCCCAACTCCCCATCCTGAAACATTGATACATCACGTCAGTGACTTGAAATCGGCCATGCTTGAAGTTTATACCACAGAAATGGGCAAACGCTACAAACAGTCCTTTTTTTTTTTTTCCATTATTAGAATTTGCTAGCACACAACTGCTTGTAAACAAGTTAAGGGTCCCAGCAGGCCTGCTTGACACCTGCTGTCTTGCTGGCTCGTTTTTTTTTTTTTAGCATTTGTCCCAATCCTTTTCTCTCTCAGAAGTGTTAAATAATCTCTCCGAATATCAGGAACCTAGGAGGCCCCGGAGGGTGTTCAGTGGAAGAAGGGAAGAGTGACTTGGAAAGTAAGGAGCGACTATGAGATTCTTCTCTTTTTCTGTCTGAAGAACTGGCTGTTAGAAGTGGGACGCCACTTTTTGTATCAGGACAGCAGGAGGACAGGAGAGGCTTGTGAGAGCTACGGGAGACACATTTCTGTCTGAGTTTAAGGAAGGACTTCTCAGTGATCTCGTGAGTCATCGTAAAACACAACCCAAACACGCGAAGGGGCACTGGGTTCCTTGCCAATGAAAATGTTCGGGCAGAGACCGAGGACGGAGTTTGAGGGGATGTCTAGGCGGGGTCAGACAGTGAGTTCTTGTTGTGCTAGTGCCCTTCTGGGACTCCTGTTCTGAGTTCAGTCCTCCCCCCCTGCAAGCACCTGACTCGGCCATGGCAACAATTCTCACTGGGTCCTTGCTTAGTAATGTGTCTGTTTGGTAGATGGTACGACAACCAGCCGGAGAAATAATTCATCCAAATTCAGGGGAAAAAAAAATGATCCAAAGAGAATTTTTATTATGCCTCCTTGTTCAGCTTTGAAATTAAATAATTATTTCTAATTGGAGAGGAAGTCCGTGCTAGCCAATTTACCGCGGATTTATTTCTGAGTCCAGATTTCGAAATCTATTAGGATTATTTACATGGTAGCACAGTTTGGCCCAAGAGAGGAAAATAAGCCGGTAAGTTTCAAATAACTTAGGAAGACAGGTGATGGGAGACTTTCCTAAGCAGCGGGAGAGGAGGGCGCCGTTCAGCCGTGAGGACTGCAGTCACCTCCTCCGGGTCCTGCGGTCGCCCGGCAGTTAGAGTGACAGGAAGCGCCCAGGCCAGCAGAAGTGGCTCCTGGGAGGTCTGTTTGGGTCTGTCCGAAGGCGTGGTTACAGCAGGGACAGAGGCGACAAGAAACCACTTAGAATTTCCCCTTAGGTACGGAAAACGATATGCAAGTAAACAATTCTGTCCATTGCCTACATTGTACCACGTGAAAGTCAAACTGTTTTCCTGTTTCAGATTACTCTACTGAATTAGTCAACATGATTATCTTATGGATTATTCTAAGAATAGTTGTATAGTGTTTCTCCAAGATCAGTGCCTTTCATTTGCACATTTTTAAGTTTACCTAATGCGTCTCTGCCTGTTCCTTCAGCCATGTAATTTCCTCCAATTGTACTCTCCCATCAGAATGTTATGTAACACTGAGCTGACAGATGTTATCACCTGGTGCTTTTATAAGTGCTTTACAGATGTTAATTTATTTCCTTCTGCTGAGAGTTATAAGAAATAGGTATTTCTATAACCTTTCTTTTACAGAGGAGGGGACTGAGGCACCGTGCACCTAAATAAAGTAGCTAGAGCCGGGATTCTAATTAGTGGAGTATTATCCATCTCAGTTCTTTTTTTTTTTTTTTTAACCACATAGGTCACCTAAATTTCTCATCACACAGCTCTGTGAGAGCCAGCTTGTCATTAGACATTCTCAGGGGGAGATTTTTTGATTCCTTCTACCTGGTGTCAAGGTTGAAACAGGCACATCTCCTTGATGTCCTCTGGAGCACATCAGCTTTATTTCTTGCTCAGCCTTACCCTCAGATGGGGGCCTGTTGGATTCCATCCCTGTGCAGCAGGGTCTCCGAACATAAACTTCCCCGTTGGGCATGCCCTAGCCTTATCCCCCAGCCGTATCCCCCATCCCTGAGCCCCCGCACAACTGTTGAAGAGGAAACTCAAGGTCTTCACACGTTAGCAGAAACCCTCTGTGCAGAAGCTACCTTTGTCATTCAATTTCCTCATAAGACTCCTGCTTTCTTTTCATGTTTTTGACCTCTACCATCTCCATTCTTAACCACTATGTTGCCTCTCACTTTAAAGACAAGAAATTAAACCAGTCTTAACATGATTCTCTGAAAAACCAAAGCTGACACTTACCCCTCCATGGAAAAGTGCTTCCTCCCTAGCCATTTTCCATTCTTCCTGTGAGTGCCTGTTTTCACAAGCAAAGAGTCATGTTAACATCAAATTACAAACACTGTAGCCTCTTACCCACGTTTTACATAGGTACTTTCTCCTTAAAGAGTCCGCCTTTATTTTGTTTTTGAAAGAAATCGTATTTACATATTTTGTGAATCCGTATTTGATTATAGATCCCACTAACCAACAGGAAAAGTTATCTACTTGGTTCTTTGAGTCTAGGAGAGTAGTTCTCAACCAGGGGTGGTTTTGTCCCCTAGGGGACATTTGACAATGTGTGGACACATTATTGGCCATCACACTGGGAGATGCGGTCATACTGGCATGCAGCGGGAAGCATTTGAGGATGTTGCTAAACACTCTATAAGCACAGAACATTCTCCCACAAAAAAGAATTACCTGGCCCAAAACATCAAGGTTGAGAAACCTAGATCTAGCATTCTGTGCATTTAACATGATTCTGTTGACAATTTATACACCTCTTCAATAGTACTATAAAAGCTATAGAAAAACTATGTGCACAGACAAATTTATCTGTCTCTCATTAATATATCAGGCTGTCAGATTAAGTAGACTCAAATCATATGTCTCATTTTTAAAATTTTCTCTTCTCAGAAGTCTGAATGGTTTATAAAGAACTCAAACTTATAACCTTGTCTTAAACCAAATATAATTCTTAAGGGAAATGGTTATAATGGCAGATGCCTTTAGGATCCGTTATTCACTCACTCACTCACTCATTCATTTTTTTCAAGAAGTATGAAGCACAAACTGTATACCAAAAAACGTCATAGGTGAACAAGTGGTTTAGGATTAAGCTATGATTAATTTGTAGATTAATATTAGAATCATTTTAGTTAATGTTTACTGAAAAGCTGTTAATATGGGTCTTATATCATCTATAGTTTATTTATATTATTTAACACAAATGTATAAACAGTGTTTTCTCTAACTTTTTTATTGAATTACAGTCATTTTAGAATGTTGTGTCAAATTCCAATGTATAGCACAATTTTTCAGTTATACATGAACATACATATAATCACTGTTACATTTTTTTTCACTGTGAGCTACCACAAGATCTTGTATATATTTCCCTGTGCTATACAGTATAATCTTGTTTATCTATTCTGCATGTGCCTGTCAGTATCTACAAATTTTGAACTCCCAGTCTGTTCCTTCCCACCAACCTCCCTTGGCAACCACAAGTTTGTATTCTATGTCTATGAGTCTGTTTTTATTTTGTATTTTTTTTTTTTTTTTAGATTCTGCATATGAGCAATCTCATATGGTATTTTTCTTTCTCTTTCTGGCTTACTTCACTTAGAATGACATTCTCCAGGGACATCCATGTTGCTGCAAATGGCGTTATGTTGTCATTTTTATGGCTGAATAGTATTCCATTATATAAATATACCACTTCTTCTTTATCCAGTCATCTGTCGATGGACATTTAGGCTGTCTCCATGTCTTGGCTATTGTAAATAGTGCTTCTATGAACATTGGGGTGCAGGTGTCATCCTGAAGTAGGGTCCCTTTTGGATATATGCCCAGGAGCAGGATTCCTGAGTCATATGATAAGTCTACTCCTAGTCTTTTGAGGAACCTCCATACTGTTTTCCACAGTGGCTGCACCAGACTGCATTCCCACCAGCAGTGTAGGAGGGTTCCCTTTTCTCCAGAGCCTCTCCAGCATTTGTCATTTGTGGACTTTTGAATGATGGCCACTCTGACTGGTGTGAGGTGATACCTCATTGTAGTTTTGATTTGCATTTCTCAGATAATTAGTGATATTGAGCATTTTTTCATGTGCCTATTGATCATTTGTATGTCTTCCTTGGAGAATTGCTTGATTAGGTCTTCTGCCCATTTTTGGATTGGGTTTTTTTTTTCTTATTAAGTTACATGAGCTGCAAAAATTTTCTCCCATTCTGTAGGTTGTCTTTTTGTTTTACTGATGGTTTCCTTTGCTGTGCAGAAGCTTGTAAGTTTCATTAGGTCCCATTTGTTTATTCTTGCTTTTATTTCTATTGCTTGAGTAGACTGCCCTAGGAGAACATTTTTTACATGTATAAATTGCCTATATTTTCTTTCTAGGATGTTTATTGTATCTTGTGTTATGTTTAAGTCTTCGATCCATTTAGAATTTATTTTTGTGTATGGTGTAAGGGAGTGTTCTAGCTTCACTGATTTACATGCTGCTGTCCAGTTTTCCCAACACCATTTGCTGAAGAGATTGTCTTTATTCCATTGTATGAATATACAATTCTTGCCTCCTTTGTCGAAGATTAGTTGACCAAAGGTTTGTGGGTTCATTTCTGGGCTCTCTATTCTGTTCCATTGGTCCATATGTCTGTTTTTGTACCAATACCATGCTGTTGTGATTATTGTAGTTCTATAGTATTGTCTGAAGTCTGGAAGAGTTATTCCTCCAGCCTCTTTCTTTTTCTTCAGTAATGTTTTGGCAATGCTAGGTCTTCTGTGGTTCCATATACATTTTATTATGATTTGTTCTAGTTCTGTGAAATACGTCCTGGGTAATTTGATCGGGATTGCATTAACTCTGTAGATTGCCTTGGGCAGTATGACCATTTTAACAATATTGATTCTTCCAATCCAGGAGCATGGGGTATCTTTCCATTTTTTTAAGTCTTCTTTAATTTCCTTCATCAATGGTTTATAGTTTTCTGTGTATAAGTCTTTCACCTCCTTGGTTAGATTTATTCCTAGGTATTTTATTACTTTGGGTGCTATTTTAAAGGGGATTGTTTCTTTACTTTCTTTTTCTGTTGATTCATCGTTAGTGTAAAGAAATGCAACTGATTTTTGAACGTTAATCTCAAACAGTGTTTTATTTAAGATGAAATTAAGCAAAGTGCTTTACATAATTAGTATAAGTAGGACAGAAAAAGATTTTTTAAAGGTTGATTATTCACTTTTCATATCATTAGTTAAATTGGTGGTTGGTAATATAACATGCACAAAGCAGACATAGTTGTTGATCCAATAATAGTTTTCCTTTCTCTCCCCCGTGATTTTGTAATGAAACTAAGACCAAACAAGGCACCTTCTTCAAGTCTCTCAAAGGAAGTACTTATTTTTAATAGAAATGACAACAGGAGTAATTGTAGGACATTTACTTAATTTAAAAATTAAGGTGGCAACATCTTATGTGACAGATTGTAACATCTCTCATATTGAAACAAAACAAAAAACTCTCTCTAAAATATAAGCCCCTCAACCCCCATGTTCTCCCCATCCATTACCACATTCTTTCACTCCATTTGACAGCAGAATGCCCTACAAATGGGATACAGATTGTCTCCACTTCCTCTCAGCCTGTTCCCACTTATTCCTAGTCTAATCAGGCATTTGTCTCCAAAATTCTATTGCGGTATCTTTCATCAGAGCCACCAGTGACATCACATGGCCACATCCATTGGTCAGTTCTCAGTCCTCATCTTGACCTATCATTAATCTCTGATGCAGATTATCACTCCCTTTTCCTTGCCATGTTTTTTTCACTTCATTCCACATCTCGTGGTTTTCCATCTACTTCAGCAACTCTCTTTTTCCTTTGCTGGATCTTCCTCATCTTCCCAACTTCAAGTTGGGTTGCCCTAGAGCTTAGTCATCGGAATCTTTCTTTTTTCTCACTGCCTTCACTTCTTGTGTGTTCTCATCCATGTCTATAATTTTAAATATCATATACATACTGATAACTTCCAATCTTATACCTCCATTCTAGACCTCTCTCCTTAACTCCAGGATAATATACATTGTCTACCTGGCATCTTCATTTGGTTGTCAGAGAACGTATCCAGTTACCACAGTAAAACCTCAACCACTGAGTTCTCCACTCCAAAATTCCTTCTCTTCTAGTTCCATCATCTTGGTCATTGGTACCAGCATTGACTCAATTTCTTATAAACGTCCACACATTCTTGACTAGTTCATTCCAAATTGTAAGACTTTCAATAGGTGAAAAATGGATGTTGAGTGAGAAACTTATTCTCTCATCTCATAACCTTAGAAGAAACACACAAACAAGCCAGAAAACAAAACCAGCTTCTCAGAAAAATATCGAAACTTTGTCCTTGGAAACATTTCTGAGGTTGTCAATGGTTTTCCAGGGGCACACACTTTCTTGGAACCCAAATAAAATGGTGTTTGGCGAGAGGTTGTTCACCTTAGGTGCAGGACTACCTAGTCAGATGGGTAGGGTGTGGTTTTGCATAGAATAAACCTTTACAGTGATAGTATTAAAGCAGCTACACTTAGGAAGAACTAATTTGGAAGAAGTTATACAAGTCCTGGAGGTGTTAGTGAGAAAAAAAAAAATCCAGTCTCTGGGACAGTGAGGAGTTTAGGGGGAACATTTGGCCATTTTGTGATTTGGGGAGATCCTTGTTGAATAAATTCAAAAGACAAAGACGTAGACGGGCAGGAAGGAAGGCTATTTCTTCTGGATTCTTGTTTTCTGGAAGCCACCATTGGCAAGACGATCTACTATGGGTAGGCATGGGAACCAGTTAAAGAAAGTGTTGATTCACTAGAGCGAAGCGGAGAACGCAGTGGCCTTTGTGTGCGGTGAATGTGTCCGGAAAGGCAAAGAAAAACGAATTCTCCGGTGGGGTTTCTCATCTCCATGGCGGGGGGCGCTGACAGCTTCAGAGAGAGCGCGGAGGAGCAGGCAGAAAAGCGCCCCGGGAGCTCTCGCTGCAGTGCTCTCCTGCGATGAAAAGGCCCCGGGGGGCTGAGCGGAGCGCCCCTCTCTGCAAGCAAGGTAAGCGCATTCGGCGGGCTACATTCAGAGCATCCCAGCCTGCGCTCGCTGCTCTCCTGGGCGTCCCTTTTTTGCGCGTGTGCCTGCTCAGAGACACCTGGGTGGTGCTTCCTCTGGCTCCGTGGTCGTGCCTGACTGCTGTGCGGTCTGTGGCTGGGAATAGTCTTTCTTCCCTTCCTTTAATCTCTGGGGAGTGCTGAACCAAACAGATGAAGAATGCAAGTGCCATTTATAGATCAGTTAAGGGAAGTAACGTTCGGAGGGAGCGAGAGACTGAAAGCAGGATGGCTGAGACAGCCGAACGTTACTGCCTGACGTGGGATGCTGTGGGGAGGGATGAGTCTTTGATTTCCTGTGGAACCAGTCATTCCTAAAACCATCTTTCTGTGTGTCTTCGTCACCCTTCCACTGTTCCAGAGTGACAACAAAGTGGCATTGAGGCTTTGAAATCTGTGATAAAATACACTGTCATTGATTTGTAATTAATTACGCCTTTACAACTAAAAATGTAGACAGAGAAGTTGTAAAGACCCATTAGGGGAAAAAAAACTGCTTAAAGTTAACTTCAATCAATAGTAAGCATCAAAGTCTAATTAAGTATAAAAGCACTGGGCTTTTTAACTTTTAATGCCTTTCTTCTACTCATGGCTGTCTTTTGATTTGCAATCTGGGCCGTTGCCATGGAGTAAATAACATCTGTTACCGCTCCGTGGCTTCGGAGTTCCATTTCTCTGCTGAAGGAACGGAGGTTGGGATAATGCAGCTCGTCTACCTGGAAATTCCAAGACCTCATCGAGGCATGGCCATTGGTTTAACCAGGAATACGTCTCGCTTATGAAACTCTTTAAGCTCTTCTTCCCCACCCCTTCTTTAGTTTCCCGAGAGCCTTGAAATCGTCCTGAGAATTCAGAGGCAGCTAGAGGTGACATCCCCAGAGGTCCAGAGCGCCCGTGATCCTGAAGGTGGAGTTCAGATGGGCTGTTATAACCGGTGTGACCTTCCCAAGTGACTTAGCTTCTCTCTGCCTCCTTTTCAAAAGCCTTTAATAGTCGCTCTCTCTTAGATATCATTTAATCTCATTCGATACAGGTTCCTGGCACACAGTGAGCAGAAACTCAGTGGAGACAATTATCATTAGCTGCATTTTAGAGGGGAGGGAAACTCTGATACAGTGATAGTGGGTTAATAGCTAAGCTTAAAGTAATATCTCAAATGGCTCGGCTCCAAGGAACGTATGTCTTGTTCTCAGGTTTGAGAAAATACAAGCCAACTGCAGCTTTGTAACAAGGAAGGGAGCATACCTGCAGTGTAGTTCTGGCTGTTGACACCAGCCTTGACCCGCCTCTGACGTGGTTTTCTGACCAGCAATATGCAACGTTCAGCTTGCAGACATCCACATTCCATCCCTGGGCCTCGCCTCTCTGATGAGCCCAATCTCATCAGCGCTGCAGCTGAGGTCACGGGAGATGTGTTGGGATGGGCTAGCATGAGTGGTGAGGAGGGTCAAGAAGGGAGTCGGGGCCAGGGACATTCTTTTCTGTGTACGTAGCTTAATAAAGACAAATCAGGCGTTTCACATGTGGATCATTTCAAATCAAAACGTCTGCCTCCATCCTTGCCACAATGGCTGCTTCACGTCGGCCAAGGCAGAGTGCCTGTTTTGTCCAGGTAGCAACTACTGACGTGTATGGGACACCTACTGTTTTAGACTGCTACCTGATTTAACGCTCATCATTACCCTGTTAAAAGGGATGAGGATCAAAGAGGTACAAATAACTGGTCTGAATTCACGTGGGTAAGTGGTGGAGAAAAGATTCCAGCAGAAATCAGTCTGTCTCCAAAAAGCAAACCGAAATGAATTAGGCAAAGTTACTACTTGGTTTGCATTACATGAATAATATATGTGCAATAACAGCATGTGAAATGAACCTGGTAAAGCATTTCTCGGACCCAGACCAGCAAAACCTGCATTTGCTTCCCCTGCAAGACTCCTCCCAGTGGGATCCAGGGGCAGCCTGGAACACGAGAGAAACTGATCTAGAAGCATGTCCTGCCCTTGGAAACCTCCCTGTCAGCCATTACTCCTGGGTTTCCCCTGATCTTTCTCTAAGAAATTCCATGATCCAGCCTGAGGTTTGTTTTCATATGTTTGTTTGTTTTTGTTTGGTTTTTAACTTTGGAGATACACAGAAATAGAAAGTGAAGATAAATACAGATCCACTACAACACAGCACTGATGCAATGAACAAAGGCACGCAGAGTCCCAGAACATGGGTCAGTGTCATCTTTCTTATTGGCATGAAAATATGGCTCATAATGATTAAAATAAAAAGTCAGACCTGAGTTGTTTTTACTTTAATGAGATGATGAGGTCTTTCTGACACTTTATTTTTCTTAATCCTCTTGGACAGTCTCTCACCGTTGTTCATTTCATAAAATTTGAGTAAATGTTATTTGCTAGTTAATGAAAAACAACATAACATACAGCCCTTAAATCTTTATATAAAAAGAGGCCTTCAGAGTTACCTAGTGCAGCCTCCTAACCAGTTCAGGAAATTCTTCCATGTATATTCTCCAAGTCGGTCATCCAAATTCTGAGTAGATGGTCCCCACCTTCACTAGATTGTTAGAGACACAATAAAAGCATTGCTCTTGATACAGACATTAAATCTACTTCCCTGTAAATGCCAGACACAAGTCCTAGTTCCAGCTTCTGCAGCCTCACCCAGGAGGGTTCCTTTCTCTACCACGTGAATGTGGATGTCCCGCCTCTGCCTTGGACAGTGTGGCCTCCTGGGAGCAGGGCCATGTTTGAATGACCTCAGCACAGCCAGTTCACAGTACAGGGACTACAGTAAGGGTCTGACTACATGAGTGTCTACTTTCTTTAATATTTTCTCCTCCTTCTCTTCTTTCCCTATGTCTCCTGTTCCAATTCTTCACCATTGTGGTGACATCTCCTAAAAAGCAAAATGTCCAGAATTGAACATTATACTTCAGCTATGAAACATCTCCAATTACACAATCATTCCTTTCACTAGAAGTTCTGTGTGGGTGAAGAATTATTTTTGTTGAATCTTGGCCTCAATTTTCTGGGAAAGATCCATTCTTCAACTCCTTTTTCATTCCTCCCTTTCTTACTGCTCCTCTGTGCTGGCCTTCTGAACTTGAGACTGGTCACCTTTTAGTGTAATTGTCTGCCTGAATTCCCCACCCCTAGAGCTTAGGGCATTGTCCTCACACGCAGGCCCCTCTGCTCCTGGTTTTAAGATGGGTCCATCTGTAGAGCACCTGAGTGGCTGTAAAACACATTCCTGGGGACTCTGCCAGTATCTTCTGCCCTTCGCTCTGCTCTGGACTTGTGCCCCAGCCCTAGTGACTGAGCTTCTTCTCCTCCCCCTCCTCCCCTTCCCCCTCCCCTCCTCCTCTTTTTTTCACTGAGATCAGGTCCAAAGAACCACCTTCACCCTGACTCTGCTTCCAACAGCTTCTCCCCCTATTAAGACTTAAAACTTTAGCAATGGAATGAGATGAATTTCTTATGGTCCCTTTTCTCGCCAACATTCATTATCTGTGTGACCCTGGAAAAATCTACCAAACAAGTTAAGTTTTAATTCTTCATCTTTTCAATGGAGATATTATTGGTATTTGGTTCTTAGGATTTGGGAGAAAATTAAACAAATTGATGGTTGATAAAGTACCTGGCCCTGTGCCTGGTCCTTAAGATGCGTTTCTTTTCAGGCTGAGGCTTGTATATGACTCTTATCCTCCCTTAGTCTGGAGCCCAGATCCCACCCCGCAGCTCCACGCACAGGGCCCAGGTACTATGGGCCCTGCCTCTTTGATGTGATTGCTTGTCTGCCTGAATATCTGCCTGCTGCCTGCACCCACTTCTCCTGAACTCCCCAGCGCTCTTTCCCCTTCTTCCTTGTCCCTTGGCCTCCCACTGCATGGCTGTTAAACTAGCCAGGAAAAACCCTGTCCTTCTTCTCTCCCTCTGCTGCCCTCCTGCAGCTCAGCTGAACTCCTGTCCTTCCACAGTGATGGGCGGACCTGCCTCCAGGCACAGCGAACGCCGCGCTCCAGTGGGAGGTCCTAAATCCATGGCCTTGGACCTTAGGAGTCTGGACATTCTATTGCCTATTAGTCCACATGCATCAGATTTGGTACTTGTGATACAGGAAAATGGGGCATGAGAGGATGGTCGTGCCCCAGGTCTCGGATGAGTCCCTGGGACATGCCTCGACAAGTGAGAGTCCTCGTCTTCACACAGGAAAGAATTCAAGGGCGACCCATTGTAGAGTGAAGGTGGATTTATCCAGAGAGATACATACTCCACAGACGGAGTGTGGGCCATCTCAGAAAGCAAGAGAGAGTGACCAAGGGTTCTAGGAGACACACATTCCATAGGCAGAATGAGGGCCATCTTACTCAGAAGGGAGAGTGGCTATGGGGGGTGGTCAGTTTTTATGGGCCAGGTAACTTCATATGCTAACAAGTGGGAGGCTTATTCCAACTACTTTGGGCAGGAGGCTGGGATTCCCGGGAAGTGGGCCATCACCCACTTTTTGGCCTTTCATGGTCAGCCTTGAAACTTGTCATGGCGCCTGTGGGAGGGCCATTTAGCAGCTAGTGTGTTACAATGAGCCTATAATGATGCTCAAGCTCTACTGGGTGTTGAATCTTCTGCCATCTTGGTGCTAATTGCTGTGTCATTCTTTTAATGGTTGTGTCCTGCCCCGTTCCCTCCTGTCTCACTTCGAAAGGCATTGCTGTCTTCTCCCTAAATAAGTGTTCCCAGCCGTCGGGTTCATCCTCTCAGCTCCCCAGGCCCACATCCTGCCGAGCAAGAAGCTGTGAGCGCTGTATTCCACAGTCAGCTGCTCAGTCAGCCTTCGCAACGGTCTCAATGGTCTCCCCAGGCTGAGACCCAGAACTGACAGTCCCCCACAGAGCACGGCAGTCCTCCACCCACAGGGTTCCAGGGTGGCCCCTCAGGGTGGAAGGCACTGCCTTCTGCCTGAACAAGTCTCGATTGTGATGATAATACACTCTTCACTCTTGTGGAGTTGCTTTTGCCTTGAGGATGGAAGTGTGTGTTTTCTCATCCCAACCCTTAGATTGTTTTGTATTCTTTTATGAGCTGGTCAGTCAGTGTGGCCACAAGAGCAGACAGCATCGCGGCTCAGGAAGAAATAAAGTTTATTCTACTCGAAGGTCCTTGAGGCGGGAGGGGCGGCGTGCAGCTCAGGCCGTGAGGGAGGGACACCAGGATGGTCAGGAGGTAGAGACAGCAGCCAGGGAGGGTCAGGCCACAGCTGGCCTCTCTCGGGGTTTGCGTGAGGAAGGCATGGCTCAGCAGGATGAATAGCTTAGCTGGGGCCAGTCTGAATACTTCGGGAGGGCGTTGAGAGATAAGGGTGGTTCCTCGTTGCTTGATACCTGGCACTAGGATGACTGCAGCAGAACACTGCCTCCTTGGGTGCAGAGCCAGATACAGGGCGTGGGGCCCTGGGTTAGGTGGTTTGTGCATCAGAAGCATCTCCAGGCTGGGTCCCTTGTTCTCTCTAAAAATTGGCTAGCCCTGGGAGGGGCAGTCTCTCTCCAGCCAGAATAGTTTTGGTTTATTTTCTTTTTTATTAGGATGTCAAAACATCATAATAGAAAATTTTAAAATATTTACAATGCATAGATATTTTTTTCATTGGTGGTTTGGCCTGACACACAGACCCTCCTTCATCACCTAAGAAATGCAGCGAAATGAATTTCTCTATTTTACTGACACTGGGCAGCCACTGACCTAAAGCCTCTTGAGTTTTGATTCCCTCTTCCCTCCCCTTTTCTTCATATGAAGTCATCATCATCATTATATGAGATGACATATTTCTGATCACGATTTGAGTGCCCTTGGGGAGAACAAGCCAACGTTCTATGCACCTCAGTGAAAAAGGCCTTTGCCTCATTACAGTGATTCATAAACTACCTAGAACACGTGTGGAGGAGAGCTGAGAACACGCAGGAACCAGTCTTACACACACACACACACACACACACACAACACACACACACACACACACACACACACGCCTCCTCGGCAGCACTGAGTCTTTACGATTAGGATTAATCTTTCCCTAAGAGTCAAGTTTCTGGCTGCGGAAGGAATTAATGCCAAAATAAGTCTGTGTTCTTTGGATCCGAGCAGTAGGAAGCTTTATCCTTGCCACTTTCCTCAGGATGCTCTGTGACATCACCCACCTTGGGTTGTTTTTCCCTTTGTGTTCAAACCCTGTGGCTCAATTCCAAAGGGCGTCCAACGGCAACAAGCCTTCCCACCCAGCCACCCGTTGGCCGTATAATCTCACAATTGGAAACATTCGTCTCCGTGAAAAGGCGTCGCCCAGTTAGCCTCATTGATAGCACTTCCCTGGCCCCCAGCCCCAGCTCTGGGCTTCCTCTGGCCTCTTTCCTTGCTGACCCTCTGTAGACTCGTAACGGTTCAGTCGGGTGGTTTTCCGGTTGACGGTCGCAGGTGCTCGTGTGTCCTGGAGTGCACATCAAGCAGAGCGGGTAGACGTACTTCAGGGAAGCTTGAAAACACCCACCGATGCTGAAGCATTTCCCCGCAGCCCGGTGCTTGGAGTTACAGGAATTGCATGCAGTCTCCTTTATTCTCGAAAACCTGGTTCAAGCCTTCCATGCGGAAGACGTGCGTATCCGAGAGCACGGTGTTAGCCTTTTTGCACCACTTGGAATCTAGTTATAGAGACCTGGGTTGCAATCCGAGTTCTTTCACTTTCCCACTCCGTGATAGACAGTGAACAATTCATTTCTCTAAGCCTTAGCTAGTTAACTTGCAAAACAAAAAAGATATGATAATTGCAATTCAGGCTTGTCGTAATGATGGAAGCAGAGTGACACAGAACTGAGGCCCTGAGAGGCGAGACCCAGCTGGACGGGAGGACAGACGTCACTAGCAGGGGAAGGTGGGAGCACATGGGAAACCTTGATCAGCATCATAAGCTGCCTCTGGTCTGGACCCTCCAGGTTGCACCACTCTGAACTTCTTGGTGGCACCTTTGGAATTCCTGGCCATCACTTTTTGGAGTTAAGAGTAAAATCTTCTGGGGGAAAGGGGCTGGGGAAATACGCCAAGAGAGGGATGAAGTCACAGATCTCAACGTGTTGCTCCCATACAAAGAGCATTCTTCGGTTCGGATGACGAGGACAGAGGTCATGAACCTGCAGGGGAGAGGAAGTGGAGACCACTTTGCTTGATGGCTCAGGCATAGATACTGTGTTTCCATAGCAACCCTGGGACCAAGAACCCAAGAAGCAAATGGAAGCTCTTGACTGATGGTGCTGGGGAGTGATTTTCACAAGATGTTAGTGCCATTTAGCCAAAGACCAATGACTTAACAGAACAAATAGCCCCTCACCCTATTACGTCTCCTTTCTTGAATGTCTGAGAATATGGAAGCTGGCCTGGGTATATGCATGAGTTATTGAACATCTGTCTTTGAGGACTGGTTTCTCATTCTTTTCAGTGAGGGCATCCAATCTATCTTTCTACAGGAAAGTCGCATGAGATTTGGAAGTTCAGATGATCAATGATATTGGCATTTCTCAGTTAAAAAGCCAATAATTCTTCCTCTGGCCCTAAACTCTATGAATGGAAAAAGCTGCTGTAGTTTATAGCATATTTTTTTCTGATAAGATTTTAAACTTCTCTCACCTTTCATTTTAAAGGTTTCCATAGAAATTTAGTTTTTTATCTTTCAGCCATATGCTAATTTTTTTCTCTTGCCAACATGCGTAAAAAGGGAAGCCAATTATAAGTGCAGATAATGTGGTATTCTTTTGAAACTCAAGTCTTGAAATGTTCAATAGTGTTAAGCAAAGTCTCCTCTTGCTTATACTAAATAAACTTTTGAAAGAAAAAGAGATTTTAAACTTCTACAGTACTGCCAGAGGGCTCCTCAATTGAATGAATTTTTCATAAATGTTATCTACCTTACATGGGTGCGAAGTGGCTTTTTGATTAAGTTCAAGCGAAGAGCTATTTTATTACCAGAGAAAACATTCCTCTCTGTCCCCTCCTCCCATCAGCCTCAAATAAAAGGAGGCCATGCTGGCTACAGTTAGAATTCTTATGAAGGAATTTTCATAAAATCAGTAGCTAAAATTGTTGAATTTTCAAAATATGTTGGAAATCTTTCTCTATATCGCTATGCTGTGTACGTCCTTGGCTAAGAATGAATTTTGATTTGGATGTGGGGAATCTATTTGTTCAAGCCAAGCACCACTCAGATTTCCACAGGCCGATTATCTGCTGGCTGAGTTAGCCCAAGAATTAAAAATAAAAATGTCTAAACTGCCTTTCACTCAGCTAC
This sequence comes from Vicugna pacos, assembly GCF_048564905.1. Lineage (NCBI taxonomy): Eukaryota > Metazoa > Chordata > Mammalia > Artiodactyla > Camelidae > Vicugna > Vicugna pacos. Next base: position 54,125,743 of record NC_133002.1, read on the forward strand.
CCGGAATGTGCTCCTTGATTGCATCCTGCCTGTCTGATAACTTGAATTCAACAGAAAATCATTTGCATGGCCAGCAAGGTACAGAAATGGGGCATTCTTTTCAGAGCGTATGATTTTTTCCCAAGACGAATGCGAACCGATTTCTCACTACTTCCCTTCCATGGCTTATCTATGCCACCATCTTCCTTCATTAGCCTAGAAAATCGAGAATTAACTACCAAAGCAGAAAGCTGGGGGAGCACCTTTGCACCTTCAACGCTGGGAAAGGTCTCAAACCTAACTACCTTTCTTCACGACCTGTCACATCCTGCCACCCTGATGTTATTCTACCAGAGAAGCCTCCACTCTAAGTGTCCTGTCTTGACACAGCGTCTACCGTGTACTTGGCAAGATTGAACAGCTCAAGAGCAATAAAAGTCCTCATAATCCTCAGTAACAGTCCCCACGATGCCTCGGAGAGACTTAAATGTTGATTGAATTGAAGAACACACAAAGGCTTTTCCCATGATCTTTTTCAGCTCATTACATTACATTGGTATGTTTAGCTAAATGCTAGAGTCTCTTACAGTAAAGCTCTAAACATCTCATCACAAGATTTAAGGGGAGGTGCCCCCATCTGCCTCAAACTCAACTCCCCAGTGTTCATCACAATGACGATTCCAGCCTCAGAAATGCTGGGAACAGCACCACTTCTTAAGAGAAGCATTGCTAAGTTGGGTCACCTCTGTTTGTATAGGCATTCATAGATATTGAAATCAAACCCCCTGACTTCGGTGGGGTGGTTTATTCTTGTCCTGCTGCCCTGTGGTGGCAACAGAAGTACAACCAGTGGAGAAAGTCTAGAAAATGAAATGCATGGAAATTCAAGAGTCTGTCAAATGCACCGACTTCCGTTAGTTATCTGAATCTTCTCTGTAGTTAGTGGCAATGCTTTTTTGCCAAGTGCCCTTGAAAAGGCTCAGGCTAATAGAAAGCTAATCTCGTGTGGTAGGCAACACGCTGCTTACGGTGTTGTCTCAATAGGCTGTCCAGCTGGGTCTTCCCAGGGAGATCATTTGTCTTGTGTTTTAAGGCCTTCTCCATTTATCTGTGTCCACAAGGGGAAAGTGGGAACTGAGATAATAGCCAGTAACGGTTGCCTTTCTTTCCTCCCCAGTAAAGATGTCTTGGGTTTTCACTGTGATAGCTTAAAACAGAAACTCAATTCTTTAAAGGTCAAAGAAATAGTTAGACACTCTCCAAGGAGTTCCTGGTCTACCAGCAAATCACATCTGTGAGTCCAGTGATTCCCAGAAGATTGAATAGACTAATAGATTTTCTGTAATTGCCAAAAACAGACAATTTGCAGGCAGTTCTCACGAAATGGGAAAATAACAACAGAGAGATAGGATTTGGTTTTCTGATGGAAGAGCATAAATGCCAAACTTGAAAAAGGTCAAACATCATGGCACGTACACTTTCCATAAATTACGTTTGTTTTGAAATGAACGGTTAAGTTCAACCAAAGGAGCTCCCAACCCAAAGTATACTGGGGCTATTCAAGGTTGGTCACAGGTAACCCGGCACTTAGAAAGCAAAGTGATTGACTAGTACCAGATGATTTCTATTCTTTGGGATACTTGTGGTTCTTCTGGGCAGCTCTGTCGTGGCTCCCTGAAGGTTATATCAAGGCAATCAGATTCCAGATGGGAATTTTCAAACACCTCTGGGAAATTGCCAATCTAATAATTCTTGGTGGGGAAAAATATGGCAGGTAACTCGTAATCTCTTTCCCTCACCATTCCCCTCTCTTCATTTGAATCTGTACTTGAGTGACCTGTTGTCATAGCTACAAGCATTGCAATTAAGTACTTTATTAAATACTAGGTATGATGGTGAAAGGAGGTTTGGAAACATAGCTTCATGGACTCCTCGTCGCGGTCCTATGAGCTGCATTTTTTCAGATGAGCTAACAAAAGCTCGAAGACTAACTTATGCAGAAGTGCACGGTTAGTCTTACTAGTGGATCAAGCAAGCATCTGACGTAACCTCATGTCTACCAGAACCCAGCTTCTCAGTTCTTGATCTCAAGGGTCTCTGAGAATTCACGGGGGAGGAGTGGGGACAATACAGTCAGAACTACTGAGGTGAAACCCAAGGATCTGCACGGTGTCACATGCCTCCTAGGATCTTGGAAGCAGATTGTTAGTAGACAGCACTTTAAAAAATAGTCATACTCTACGGCTTGCTGGCGCACCTGCATGAGGCTTTAGAATATGTGAATATGAATTACTGGCTAGAGCCAGCTACTTAGGCAAATCTGCGTCATAAATATCTAACTGCCTTCCTCAAATTCATTCATTTCAAAAGATCATTTTCTTGCATCTTAAAAGTCTATTGACATAGACCTTAATGTAGTAATGTTGCAAAATAGCACAACTTTTAATATTTTCTTTCCAAAGTTATTGAAAAATATTAAGACAAAAGGAAGAGTCTTAAACCAGACTTTGGTATACCAAGCCAAGAAGTGAAGATACCAGCAGTCTAATATGTTGTGGAGTGTGGAAGGGAGAGAAGGGGGCACTGCTGGGGCTGGGGGGAGAACTGCATTAGATGCCTGTTTAATTTGAGCTCTGCTTTATGTATCCCTGACTTGTTACCAGCTGCCCCCCTGATTTCTCCAGTTGGTCTCCAGGGGCCAAATCTGACCCAACTCCCTCTTCCTGCATTTCCTTGTTTTAAATGAGATCTGGTTTTACTTAGACGAATTAAATGTCACTATATTTGTTTCTGTGAATTGTTCCAGCAAAAAAAATTACAGCATCCATGTCTGACTTTAAACGTCTGTAAGACTGTCTGCCTCTCTGGGCTATTTATAGTTGCCTTTTAAATGCTCTAATAAATGTTTTTAGATAGCGTTTGGTTTGCTTTCCTTTATGGAACCTCAGAATCGGGAAACTTCAAAGTACCAGCTGAAATTACCTGTTTTTCTTTTTTGCAAAAGTGAGGCATGTTCATTGTAAAATTTTAGCAAATGTAAGTAAACAAATAGAAGAAAAAGAAATAACCATACCAGAGAGAGCCACAATTAATATCTTGTTTATGTCATTCTGTCTTTTTTCCATGTTTAGATATATTTAAACTTTAAAAGTTATGTTGTACAAGCTGCTTTATAGCCTTCTTTTATTTTCTCCACCAAACAATATGTCTTATATTTTTTCCTGTCATTCTCCTCCTCCATCACTTTTAATAGCTACATTAAAAGTAATGAGTAATGATATGATTGTACCATTACCTATGAAACAATACCACATTTATTAGATGGCTAACCCGTAGCCAAAATTTGCTACTACAAATAGCCCTACAAAGTAGTCATGCCACTCTACTCATTTATGGTAGCTTCTTTAGGATGAATTTCTACAAGTGGAATTTCTGGATCAGCAGCTGTACCAGATTTACAGGCAACCGTCACATGTAGCCAACTCACCTCCAGAAATGACTCTAATTAAATATATAACATAGTGTTATATTATACATTATATAATGTGATAATATATTATATAATAATATTATATCTTTGAAATGACAATATAATAGCATGAATTAGTGTTAGGAGAACCACATTTCTGATCATTAAATCATCATTTTAACAAATTGCTCTAAACACTCTTTAGTGCCAGCCACATTTTTTTTCCACTCCTGATTTCCAGAGATTTCTGCAGCTTAGTTACATGCAATTACCATCTTCAGTTCTAGGGAAGCTGCTAAGCAAAAGCAGATAGTAAGACTTTTTTTCTTTTTTTAAACTATGTATGAAGTGGCAGCTAGGATAGGGGAGAGGCAAGATAGATGGAAGGAATTGAGAGCGGGTGTTTGGAGAACAAACACTGATGATTTGTCAGCGTTGATGGTTTTATAGTTCTAGGAATGCTGGCTCTCTGACTATCTCCTTGAAGATGTTATATTGTCCAATTGCTTTTTAATTCATTCCTTCAAAGTATACTTAGTGAGAGCCTACCTGCCACATATTGCTCTATCTGCTGGGGACACAGTAGCAAACAGGACAAGAGGAGAATTTCTCCAAGAATTCACAATCTATTCCATGGGGCAACCCAGCCAACAAACATGCAAATCCATCAGTAGTTTTAAGTGCTTTTTGAAATAAATCATGTTAACCAGACAAAAAACAATATTGTAGGGGTGAGTTTTAGTTTACACCCTCATTACACAAGCCACACAGGCAGAAAAGGAAGTGCAAATGCCCTGGGGCAGGAACATGCTCATGTGTTAGAGTGGAGCTTAGCAAACTTTTCCTGAAAAGAGCCAGATAGTAAATATTTTTGGCTCTCTGTTGTGACTATTCAAGTCTGCAGTGGTAATGTGACAGAAAGTAGCAATAGATAATGAATAAACAATGGTCTGAATGTGTTCCAATAACAGTTTATTTACTAAGCAACCAAGGAGTCAGATTTGCCCCCTGAACTGTAGTTTTCTGATCCCTGTGTTAGTGAAAAAGGGAGATTCAGTGGTGATAGTGAACAGTGAGAAGGAGAATAGTAGGAGATAATTTCCAGAGATGGGCAGAGGTCAGACGTGTACAATCTGCATACAATGCCGATTATGAAAATGACTCGAATTGCAATGGGAAGACATTGGATGGTTTTAAACAAGGGACTGACATGTTTTGACCTTATTTTTGAGAAGAGTAGATCCAAGTACAGGAAGGGCAGGGAGAGGAGATCTCTTAGGAAGGTGTTGCTGTAGCCCATTGAAGGCCTGGTGGTTTTGACTGTGCTAAGGAGTGACTAGTTTTAAGATCCACTTTGAAAGAGAACCAACAGGACCTGCTGCTGGTTTGCATGATGGGACTCAAGGAGACTAACAGGCCACCACTCTTGCATAAAGGGCGTATTTTTTAAATGTAAATTAAACTGAATTTTAACTGATTTTTTTTTTTTTTTGGTTTCAAGAAACAAAAGCTATCCCTGGCTATGACAAGTAGAAGAAAATATTATTGAAAAGGTATCAGGTAGATTATTGTGTCAAAGGAAGTATGAAGAAAAAGGCACTGGTTTGAGGAAAACCAGGAAACAAAGTGAAAATGTTATCTCCCTCGGACCGTACCCTCCTCCGGGACACTTAGACGTGCACCACCACGCCACTGGCCGCTTGACTCTTCATTGCCTGGAATAATAGGACGCAGCACGCTTGTGTCACTTCCCCAAGACTCAAAGTCCTGTTGGGGAAGTTCTGATTGGCCACTCCAAGGTCAGCTGACCCTGCTCCACGTGCACGTGCTGGAGTGAGAAGTGGCTTCTGTCACCTCCTCCCCTGGAATCGTCCTGTCCCATCATCTCTTACCTGGTTATTGAGATACCTTCCTGGTGTACCTCCCCACATCTGCTTTTAAATTTCCCCAGGTAATTTTCCACAGACAGCCAGAGAAATCTTTTTCAAAATGCAAACTTTATTATATACTTCAACTGTCTTCACTACTGTTGGGAGAAGGACCCAAATCTTTAATTCTAGCTCCTAGGTCATGTATGCTCTGTCTTTATTTCTCTTTCGAGCTTCAACCTCCCCCCACACACCCCCATTGAATTCAGTTTTTGGAAAGCATGCCCTATGCATCTTTGAGTCGCAGAGCCTTCGTAAATTCTGTTCCTCTGCCAGGGAAACTCCTTTTCCCTTTCTTCTTATTTAGTTAACTTGTATTCATTTTTGAGACTATAGTTCAGACATTCGTCTCTCCCAGACTCCATAAGGACCCAGTATTAAAAGCTATTACAAGCAACAGAGAAGAAATCGTTAGTCAAGGAAAGGGTTAAAAGGAGACTATAAATAAGGACAGTTTCCAAGGTGCCAGCCATTGTTGTCTTTTACAGTATGTCATTCACTCCTTACAAAAACATTTTGAGATACGTCAACTATTGTCCTTCTGTCTTAGATAAATACAGTGTGGCTTAGAGATATTTGTGAGATGCTGATATCACGCAGCTAAGATGTGACAGACCCATAGCTAGAATCCAAGCCTTTGCTCTCCACCTTCCTGCCCTCTGCCCGCATGCCTGGAGGACCATGCTGTGGAGCTTGGACTGAGCCCCGTGGTAACAGGAGAAGGTACATTTACATTTCAGAATAATCACAGTGGATGAAAGTGCCAAGAGATGAGTTAGCAGCCTGCTATGTAAACCAGGTAAAACCGGGTTTTTAGTTGGTCAGGAGAATTTGGATTCTGTGGTAAAATGCAGATGAGTTCCTGTAATGATAGGTTCTTGTGAGAACCAGGCCTTAAAATTAGCTCAGAACAAAGGACACAGCAATCAACTACACCTCTAAATGCAAATTCTACACTAGAAATAGTGAGAGCCTTAACAGCCAGATAGTGACTGAGCCTCAACCAAACCAAATCGGAATTCAAGGTCTGAGCGGGGAGCGTTTTTTCACCTGAGGTTAGAGCCAGGAGAATTGAAGAGCCTGCTCTCAGCTTGAATGTCAAGTCCTAGGTCAAACTTCCTCCGCCCACTCTTGTTAAACGGCACCCTCCCCTCTTGTTCCAGCCATTGTCCGGATTAGTACTTCATTTTGCTTTCTCCTTGGTATTTACTACATACAGTCAGTGATCATCTCATTTTATTTTTTTCATGTTTCTTGACACCCAGCTCTTAAATGTAAATTCCACAAAGGTGGGACTCCTTCCTCTTTCCTAAAAGTGGGTAGGTCTAGCCCACAGTAGAAGCTCAATTTTAAAAATGAATGGGAGGGGTAGGGTATACTCAGTGGTTAGAGTACATGCTTAGCATGCACGAGGTCCTGAGTTCAACCCCATTACCTCCATTAAAATAACTAAATAAATAAACCTAATTACCTCCCCCACAAAAAGACAAAAAAAAAAACCCCATAAACAAAATAAATAAAATATTTTTAAAAGACATATCTAGAATATTAAAAAAATTTTTAATAAATTAAAAAAATGAAAACGATCAGTAACAAATTCTCCACTGAAGGATTTTATTTATTTATTTACTTATTTATTTTAAAAAAATTTTAATTGAAGTATAGCTGATTTACAATGTTGTGTTAGTTCTGGGTGTACAGCTCAGTGGTTCAGTAATATATATACATATATATATTCTTTTTCAGATTCTTTTCCATTATAGGTTATCACACGATATTGAATATAATTCCCTGTGCTATACAGTAAGACCTTGTTGTTTATCTGTTTTTATATACAGTAGTTTGTATCTGCTAATCCCAAACTCGCATTTTATCCCCTCCCCCCACCCTTTCCCTTTGGTAACCATCAGTTTGCTTTCTATGTCTGCGAGTCTGTTTCTGTTTTGTAAATACGTTTGTCGAATCGAACATATGATACAAACGAACTCCACAGGAGGATTTTAGAGACCACTGGGGAAGTACTCCTCACACAGTAAAGGGAAATGGAACTGCGGTCTTTTAAAAAGATGCTAAGATCGGCCGATCCCCAGCTCCTGCACTAACCCAGATCTAGCTCAAGGTAAACTCTAAGCAGCTGGGGCTGGCATCCAACTCAGACAAGGATGGGCAGGCTGATTTTCAAGATAGGAGCAAGAACAACCTTCAGAGCCATCTCAGCAAAGCATGTACATACCGTTTAAGACAAAGACTATGATAATCACCTTGTGAGGTTCTTTAACCTGTTACCTTCACCAGGCTTGTCAGTCTTGTTTCCTTTAGGTCGGTTCCTCAGTGCCAATAGCAACAGCATTCTTACACAGAGCTGAAGCGGGTGCATTGCGTGTAGATGAGTGTGCTGAAAACAAGGAACGGGATTTTCTATTTGGTCACAGTTGTGAAAGAAAAAAGGAAATGACCTGGTCCCTGGGGTTTGGGGGAAGTGGTAGAAGACAGAGAAGTGGCCCACGTGGCTTAAGGGTGGGAAGTAGTGGTGGCATCCACATCTGTTAGGACCCACACCTTGGCTGCCCTGCCATCAGGCAAGTGGAAGGCTATTCGAGAAAGTTGGAGGACATACTCTGATATTTTACAGACGGGGAAACGGAGTCCTCATGGGCAGCAACGACTGAATAACTGCTAAGAGCCCAGCCCCGTGAAAGATGGCGGTCCATCTTCGAAGAGGTTCATTCAGACCTCACAATAACTCAGTAACAGGGGTATTATCCCCATATCTTGGATGAACACACTGAGGTTCAGAGAAGAGTTACATAAACCAGTCAAGACGGGGAGGACAGATCTGGAACTGGAGTCTGCCCCCCAGTTCATTATTTCTCTACATTACCAGGAAACAGACTCTGTCTTAATAATGAAGTTCTTTGATTTTTAAACCAGAATAATTGGCTATTGCAATTCATATTATTTTGGTCCTATCTTGACGTCCAGAAAATGGAGAAACTTAATCCCAGACTCCAAAGTTCCTCTACTCCTTTATAAAACATAGCGTTATTTGGGATGAGGAAGCATTTACAATCGGGTGATAGATATGACTTGGAAAAACTGGGCTCAGAAAGAGGCTCTCCAGATAAAGTGACTAGTGATATTGTCATGCTGGACTTCTGCTTCTTCCCAGCGTCTTCTTAGCTTCTCCTCAGTTCACTGGTAATGTACTACAACCCCTTTCTTACTACGGAAACCGTTTGTTCCATAAAGTGGCATGCAACTTTCTTGGATGGATTCAGAAAAAGAAATTGTAAGGTTGTGTCAGGAAAGAGGTAAACTCCATGGTCACTGAGAAGTTGGACCAGGGTTGGAGGGTAGGGCTGGGAGGGAGAGGAGAAGAAAAAGGGAACAAAAGCTGTAGGTCAGACCCCAGCCTGCTCAGGGGATGACAGCAGCTGAGGAGGAAATATGAGAATACCGTGGGTTTGTCAACACGGGAGAAACTGAAGTTAGGGAGACGGAGTATTTAGAGACGTCCGGACAGTGTCTAGCCTGTACTGGGTGCGGCAGCTATTCAGTGGCTGAACAGAGAGGGCCACCTAAGTGTGTCTGAATGTCTTATGAGGCTTCCAGGCAAGATAAGGCTCAGGCTTAATTCCAAGGTAGGAAGCTGTGGGACAGGTTTTGAGCGCAGTGACTTGTTCGGGTTCGCGCCTGACTCATTAACACCCGTCTTTCTTTGCTCCTCAGCAACCAGAGCCCACCCCACAGTCATCTTACTACCCTCCTCTCCTGGACCCTCTTGTAGCCCCCCTCCCCCTCCACACGCCACACAAGACAATGACCTGCACACAGAATCTAGGCCATCCTTTCTACTCTCTGCCCTGTCCCCAACTCTCACGTTTCCACTAAAATTTATCTCAGTTAACAGTTGCCAGGAAAGTAACTTGATGACCGATGACGTCTCGTAAGTCATTTATATGATCAGGAAGGTACCTGTTAATCTCAAAGGCCAGAGGCATTAATCAGTGAATTTTAGGGAGGCTATTTCAGGCCTTTATTTGTGGTGTCTCTCGAATTAAAGGAAGATGATTACTATTAATATAGTTATAGTAAGTAGATGCTAGAGACAAGAGCGATTTTATTTTCAAAGTGACATGGGGTTGTAAAGTCTTAGCCATCCTGCGGTCCCCTCAACGTGCAAATGACAAGCTTAGGTCTGAAAAACTATCCACAAGAGTAGTCTGCAGGCAAACAGCTGGTTTTGAGAGGCTGTTGCGAAATGGCAGAGGAATTGCTTCAGAATTGGTGAGTCTGACCGAGACACTTTGGTGCTTCGAGAAAAGGGAACAGGTAGACAGGCTGCTCGTGTGTTCTGTTGAAAATACTCCCTGTGGTGCATACGATCCACCTGAAATGAGCTCCACTGTAAAGATTTCTCCTTGAATTCATGCAAAGATCTGAAAAACTGAGGACTCAACACAGGTCTTGCCAGTCAAAGCAGTGTAAGGGACCTTTTTCACTGTACTTCGTACCATGAGCAAGGACTGAGAGAGGTCACTGTCAGGGTCGGATCCGCTGACCGCGCTAACTTCCCCGTCTCAGCTGATGTCAGTACTTTCCCAAGTGTCTTTGCAGATTGTAATGAACTTGGGCGGCTTTCTCAGCCCTCCATCCTCGCTGTGCGCTGCCTCTTCCTCTAGTCGCGTCTATAAAGAACCCCATGTCATGACAGAGAAATCACACAGAATGACAAAGGGCCTTTCCTCCTGCACTCATTAACCACCTGGCAAAACAGTTCAGAACGGGGGTAGAAGGGGACCTGAGAGTTAGCATTTACTTTTCAACTTTCTATTCCACAATGTCGGTGGTCAAATTTCCATTTTTATTTTAAAAAAGGGAATTTTCCAGCCAATGAAATGACCCCCCCCCCAGTTTCTAGAGAGCAAGGAACACAACATGCAAAAAGCAATGCAGAAGTAGGAACATTGAAGATACTCTCTTTATGATGGAATAGATGGCGACAGGCTGATGACAAAAGCACTGAGGCATCGTGACAGCCGGGTCTTAATCCCAAGAAAAACAAATGTTAAATATAGAAAGTCCAGTCCATCAGCAAGCTACATCCTCTGTGATGTAAGGGCAAGCAATGGAAAAGTGCTCCAATTAGCACAACATAAGAAACAGGAGATTAATAAACATCTCTTCTGTCTAGCCATTTGGACAAATGGGCCTCCATCAACTTACTTCATGGTGTGGGCTGAGGAATGGTTAAGACGTAAAAAAAACCATTTGGCTCTCATCTATCATTTAGCTTAAAAATAACTGTCTTTTAGAAAATGCATCATTTACATGGCTGGAAAATCAAAGAATAGATGAATAAAATGGATGCACTTACCCCAGAATCTGAAAACTTTTCTCTGGATAAGTTGAAACGAATGAGCGTCATAATGAACCGTAGCAGAGGACGCCAGGGGTTTGGGGCAGATTTCTCACAGCTGTAACTTGTAGGCCTGAAATGGTGACATTATTCAGAAATAATTTTTTCCACATACTCACATTTGCTCACTTGTAGCTTGTATTAATTGAAAATTCATCCCCTAATTAGTCTCTGTTGAAGGTATTTTTAAAATGGTTCGTTTATCACAGTGGTTGGCACTGCTGGAATTCAGAGTGATGCCAGCCAAATGCCATTTCAAATAAAAACCTTTCTTTTTTTCTGTTGGCAACAGAAAAGAGCCGAGTCACACAGTAGCTCTTGATTTATGAACTGAGCTTTCTTATTCTCAGACTCCCACGATGGGTGCAGTTCCCTTTAAGGAACAGACATTTACCAAGAAAATAATCTTGTCTCCAAATCTGCTTCTTAATTTGAAATCATATGGAGCTTTGATTATCCTGGTTCCATTCTCATGCCCCCAAGGATCAGGTGAGTGAGTGGAAACAAAATCTTGAGCAGCTTCTTGCTTGTAAAATGTCCTTCGATGACACATCGGACAGGAACCCCCCTCCTCCAAAAAAAACCACACATATATTGTGGGCAAATTTTGTGGGAATATTTTACCTTCAACATTCCAGGAAGCATTTTGTCAGCCTTGGGTCACATCCTGAAAGTATACAATTGTCTCCCCCAAACACGGTTGAAGCGCTGACCAGAGAGGATGTAACTACTCAGAGCCGATCTGGAGGATGGATGGGTGAAGGGGCCAGGGTGAGGAGGCAAGAGAATGGACAGAGAGAAATTTGGACCTGCCTTACGGGATATTTTGGCTGTAGGCAGAGTGTCCATCCTCTGAGTGGTCCACCAAACAAAGTGTTTATTGTAAAGTGGCCCTGATTCCTGGAGAAAAAGAAAAATGACTCCTATTGACTGGACGGAAATTAACTCCTTCCTCCCTTTTGTAGCAGGGAAGGCACTGGATAAGTACTTGGTGGTTAATTTCTTTGGTTGGTTTCAAGGGGAGTCTCCATGTCCGGAATAGCGTTTACTCTGACCGAATTTTCTGTGCTGCCGAGTGGCAGGATTTTCTAGGCTAAAGTGTCCACTCCCCCACCTAGCACAGGTAGACGACGTGGAAAACATAGTTTAGTAGTTATTAAACTGTAATCGTTGGGCTGCAATGACTCCTTTTTTCACATAGACGTAACTAAAGCCTATTTAATATTGAATTTTTAAAACCTGCTTTCAGACTTGAGCTGGAAAACAGTTGGCCTCTATCATGGATGCTAAAAGCAATAATAACGGTACGTTCTGTCTTGATCTTTTAAAGACTGAACGAATTTGGAGGGAGGAAAATGACTTTGCCTAGGGATGGCTGTGACACCACCAGGATTACAGTGAAGAGCTGGACAGAAGGGTCCAATTGTAGCATGCTCCCTTTAAGAGGGAAACAAGATTAGCAACCTTGGCAAATTTTCGGCTTCTATTCAGAGGGAAAGAGAAGAGTTTCCAGTGTCCAAAAAAAAAGACAGACAGAGAGAGACACAGACAGGAAGAAAGAAAGAAAAGAAAAATAAAGAATGGATTTTTTGAAACAAAGGCAGAAGCAATTTTATACTTCACTGAAAGCTCACCTGGGAGTGGTTTAAACTCCTCTGGGGTTAAGGAAGATTTCTTTTTTTTTTACCTCTCAAGACCAAAGGTGGAGCTAGGGTAAAGGAACCGAATCTGAAATAGCGTCCCCGTCAGTTCTGTTCTGTCCTGGGAAGCACACAAGGAAGAAAAATCTCCGTGGAAGAGAGAGGAGGCTACAAGTGATGAAGGTGAGGGACCACCCTGTTATAGCAACCAGCATGTGAGTTCCATTTTAACGTGAGCCTGGAGACTCTTTATCACCTCCCTTTTCTGAGGAAAACTGTCTGACTTAAACAGAAAGCGTATTAAGACCTCTGGACAAATACCTGCATTCGATTTTGCCTTTTTACATGATAGATTATTTTGTTTTCTAAATGCTCTCAAGCCAAAAGAGTCTACAGATTAAAACAAAAATTTTTTTTTGCAGGTCAGAGAAGGTAGTGAGGCTTCATTTGGGATAATCATAGTGTTTACTGAAGCCTTACGCATATATAAAAATGTGATTTTCTCTAATTGCATACTTTGTTCCTATAATGACGGAGCTGAATTCTCAGCTGAAATGAGTAATCAATACTTAACGTCTCTGTCGTTCAGACAAAGTCTCAGCTATTTCAGATGGCATGAAATTGCTGCAAATTTGGCAAATTGCTCTAACGATGGAAATTTTACCAGCTTAAAGCTAAAGTGCGTTTGACGATCTGTTTTTCAGGTTTTATGTGAAAACCCAAACTAACCAAGAGCGCCACACCTAGAACGACTGTGACTGCAGAGGTCAGCCGGAGTGACCCAGGGGGCCAGGGGGAGGATGAGCTATTACGGCAGCAGCTATCGGGTCGTGAACGTGGACCCCAAGCTCCCAGGCTGCCCCCCGGGGCACATCACTGCAGAGAAGAGAAGAGCCAGACGGCGTCTGCTGCACAAGGATGGCAGCTGTAACGTCTACTTCAAGCACATTTTCGGAGAGTGGGGGAGCTACGTGGTTGACATTTTCACCACTCTCGTCGACACCAAGTGGCGCCATATGTTTGTGATATTTTCCTTGTCTTACGTCCTCTCCTGGTTGGTGTTTGGCTCCATCTTTTGGCTCGTAGCCCTTCATCACGGAGATCTGTCCAACGACGCTGGCATCACGCCTTGTGTCGACAACGTCCACTCCTTCACGGGGGCGTTCCTCTTCTCCCTGGAGACCCAGACCACCATCGGTTACGGCTACCGCTGTGTCACCGAAGAATGCTCTGTGGCCGTGCTCGTGGTGATCCTTCAGTCCATCCTAAGCTGCATCATAAACACCTTCATCATTGGCGCCGCCCTGGCCAAGATGGCCACCGCCCGGAAGAGAGCCCAGACCATTCGGTTCAGCTATTTTGCCCTCATCGGCATGAGAGATGGGAAGCTCTGCCTCATGTGGCGCATCGGTGATTTCCGACCCAACCACGTGGTGGAAGGCACCGTGCGAGCCCAGCTTCTCCGCTACACAGAAGACGGCGAAGGGCGGATGACCATGGCATTTAAGGACCTAAAATTAGTCAGTGACCAGATCATCCTTGTCACGCCGGTCACGATCGTTCATGAGATCGACCACGAGAGCCCACTGTATGCCCTCGACCGAAAAGCCGTGGCCAAAGACAACTTCGAGATTTTGGTGACATTTATCTATACTGGCGATTCGACCGGGACTTCCCACCAATCCAGAAGTTCCTACGTCCCGCGGGAAATTCTCTGGGGCCACAGGTTCAATGACGTCTTGGAAGTGAAGAGGAAGTACTACAAAGTCAACTGCCTGCAGTTTGAGGGCAGCGTGGAAGTCTACGCTCCCTTCTGCAGTGCCAAACAGTTGGACTGGAAAGACCAGCAGCTCCACAACATGGAAAAAGCCCCGCCAGTCCAAGGATCGGGCGTGCCAGACCCCAAGGTCAGAAGAAGGTCGCTGAGTGCAGTGGCCATTGTGAGCAGCTGTGAAAACGCAGAGGAGACCACCCCATCTGCCACAGATGAGTGTAAGGAGGCACCTTATCAGAAGGCCCTCCTGAGTTTAAATACAATCTCTGTAGAATCCCAAATGTAGCCCCAAGTCCCAGTTGCAGGGGCTGCCACTCAATCATTTTCACTCTCTAGCCAATCACCTTAAGGCGAGGAGCAGGCAGCAGGGCTTTTAAAGAATGCCATAGCTATCTTTGATGGGGATGGGAGACAAACAGGGCTGGTCAAACTTGATAAAAGATATCTAAAAATCACGTAGTAGCCAATTGTTTAATTTTTTTTTTCTGGCTAGCCAATTTTGTGTTAGGGATGCGAGTAAGAAGTCTAGTTGATTCATTTACGCTTCATCTCCTTTTATTATTCCACACTCTTGTATTGTCAGCTGGAGGTATCACATTCAATCATGGGGAACTCAAGTAGGCTACTGGAATAAATAAAAATAGAAAGACAGGAAAACAGCATGCGTAATAAATTGTTTAATGTATCCAAATTGGTAGTATAATGAGTGGTTGCCTAAAGAGACGACATAGTATATAATCAAGATACACAGGCTGTGTATTCAGTAGCTCGTGATGTCGAGATGTTTAACTATGAAATCCACGGACCAGTTCGAGTCACTCTGTTCACTCCTCATCATGTCTTGATATCTGCTGGCAGAGGTAGAGGCTGTAAGAAATAAACAGTGCCACCAATTCAGGCAGTTCCTCCCCTGCCACTTGCCCAGGTCCTGATCTAGGAGTGCTGGAAGCTCTTGTCTCTCTCACCCAGGAGGCAGAAGGCAGGGTTGGCGTTATTATTCAAAGAGGTGCTTCCCTCTTTAATGCCCTGCTTGACTCCAGCAAATGGCTTTATGCAGAGGAGCAGAAGTAAGGTGAACAGGAGCTTGGTAAGGCCTGTGACAAGGGGGCATCTACCCACCTCCCGCCACCTGCTCCGGGGACAAGGGGAAGGAACAGGCTCAGAGAGACAGGGTGAGGGAATGGATGGCGATAAACCATCCATTTGGCTGCTACAGGAGAGATGGAATTTTGGGGGGGGGTTTGGCAGTGTAGGGATTAAGAGGGTGGAGGAGGAGGTAGGGAGGCTGTAAAGGGAAAGGTTATTTATTTGTGCCTAGAAGCAATTATGTATGTTTCCTGTCTTGGTTACTTTAGAAAACATAAATAACTTGAATGGTGGATTTTGAGAAACTCTTCCATTGAACTTGGAGTCATTTAAATAAAAGATTTGGTGAAATGTAATTAAGGTGATTTTAGAGCTCATTATGAAGTGGATAAGCTGAGTGCTTTAGAGTTGCTTAAATGGTAGCACGTGAGATAAATATATATACTCTGTTTCCACGTTAAAAGATGTTAGTTGTGATTACTTTAAACACAAATCCAATCACCTATGACTGAAGAGTCATTTTTAAGCCTTATAAATTGAAGCGTTATTAGCTACATTCCAAATTACCTTTTTTTTAACATTGTTGCAGAGCTGGCAATAAGTATATGCCACAGTTTTTCATTTGTTTATTTTATTTAAATGTATACACACACATACACACACACACATCACACGTAGCTTTTGCTTTTTAATGGAAAATCCCTCTTTCTCTCTCTCCTTCTCTGCATTTTAATTAAAGCACACCAGTAAATTGAATTGAATCACATAGTCCAAGATTACCAATAAAAGTTCAATATATAGGTATATAAAGTGTTTTTCCTTTTTTTTTCTCCTTTTTCCTTCCTTGCTCCCTCCCTCCCTCCCTCTGTTTCTTCCTTTCTTCTTTCCTTTTCCTCCTCCTTTCTTTTGCCTTTGAGCAACAGTTATTTGATAAATGCACATGTGCAAATCTTGTATTCCTGTTACTATGGATAAGAGATCTGTTCAGGTCACAAGCTGCAAAATTAACATCAGCACTCTAATAATGCTTTTTTTCTCCCTGTCTTGCTTAAGGAATGCAAAACCCATATTTTAAAATGCACATGCGCTGCAGAGCGGGATTTTGCAGCAGCAATTACTCAGCTAAATCAGAGTAGTACGATCTGCTAAGTAGAAAAAAACCACCCCTACAACCAACAGAAGTGCCCCTTTCCCTCCTTTTCTTAGCTTGTTTCCCACCCGTCTCGTTTCACTTCCCTTTGCTGCCTGGGCTCTGCCTGCTCACAGTCGTGCTCGGTCAGTGTCAGAACAGAGGCATCAACTCCAGTAAACACATTCTGCCCTTGGTGCCGCCTCCATCGGGTCCTCTGACCCGAACTAGGATAGACAGTCACATTCCCACATAACGCTTGTCTCTAATTTTCTGTTTGGATTTATAACACACTCTGACACCCCAGTGAGTTACTTAACAATAAAGAGCTTGAAATCGTGTGGAACGCGTGTGCCTGTGCTAGTGTGCACTCTGCGGATGTGGCCAGCGCTGGGTGCCGGGCACTGATAACGAGGTTGCTCTTTCACAGAATGAGGACTTAGGCAGAATTACAAGGCATTTTATGGGTTTCTCACAGCTGGCTGAAAAGCTGTATCTGAGTTAACAATTCAGTGCTTCTGTAAGCATCCAAGAAACCTCTGTACAAAACGGCTTTTCTCGTTTGAATGCTCCATCAGTGATGAGGATAGTTTTTCTCATGGCACGCCTCCTCTCCCTGAAGATGGAGCTATTCAGTAGCGTCACTAGACAGAAGACAAACTGCAGCTTCAGGCCCTGCTCCACTGTGGGCTGAAGCCTTAAGGGGGGGACACAGGGCGAGAGAAGAAAGGATATTCCCCCAAGCCAGCGGCTCATCAGGAGCGCTTAGGTGCTCTGCGCAGGTACACTTAGTCCCCACCAAGGACAGTGGGGTGGAGATTTTTAATTGCCATGATATCAAATATCTCATTCTTGACTTCTTCCTAGTTGACAGATTTCCAACTGGGATTATAAAGTGCCCAGATTTAAAAAAAAAAAAATTGCAAGTGTGTTTTCCAGTCTCTCTTGCAGCAGAGGGTGGGATGGAGGGTGTGCTGCCGTGACAGGGTTCTGGCCCCGCCCCGGAGAGGTTAGCAGAGCTCCCTGGCTGTGACCTTTAGCAAGCTCTCCACCTGCGACTGACGAAGCCGCCGTATGCCCTCTTAACCCCCTGCATTCATCCTCCTCCTCCTCGAGACCTCAGAGTTCCTGGCTGAAGCCCCTGCGGCCATAGAGGGGGAGTGGGACTCAGGGACACTCCTTACAAGGCACATGGGACAAGCAGGAACAAGCACAACCCTAGGTGGCCGGTCTCCAGACATCCGCAGGGCTGATGATATGTGAGATTTCTACCCGACAGAGCGAGCCGCAGATCTAGAGGGAATTATCCAGGAAACGAAGGCTGGGAAGGCAGAGAGGAGGTCCGAGTGACGTCCAGCTTGAACTTGCACACGGTATTTGATGGAGTTATTCTCTGCGGAAACCACACATGTTCTTGGGGGGCGTTGAGGAAATGCCACTGTGATTGTAAAACAAATACAAAAGAATGGCTTTTGGCCTGGAAATCTCTCCGAGACACTGAAGGCTGGGTGACCTTAATACAAGATTGACCAGGCCTGCCGTTTACCATCTTCCTTCCCTCCTGCAGAAGCACATTCCGTGTCTCAGGGGGACTTCCACTCGGGCTGGCGACCTGACGTCCACGGAGACTCAGGCCAGCAAGCACCGACCGAGCCGCTTGGTCAGGAAAGCAGAACTCCAGGGGTGCTGTGCTCAGGACCCCTGGTGACACCAAACTGAATTAAACTCATCCACGTGGGTTCCAAACACACACCAAGGAACCCCGACCCTTACTTTAAATATTAGTGTCTCATTACTTTTGAGTCGTCCAGGATAGTGCGAAGTAGATTCTCTGGACCACTTTTAGTTAAATGGGCAGCAGATTCTACTCAGTTTAACATGTTCTATTAGTTCCATCCACAGCCAGCACTGAGTGTTCCATTCTGAGTGTTCTGCAAGGCGTGTGTATAACCTGAGCTTTTTTTTTTAAGGTAAGCTTCCCCTGTGGACGTCTGGAAACCACCCCTCTGTGCCCTTGGTACTAAGTCACAGAGCCCTGCCCTGGTTCTAAATCTGGCCAGGCTGGTCTCTCTCTCTCTCTCTCTCTCTCTCTCTCTGTCTGTGTCTCCCTCTCTCTGTCTCTCTCTCTCTCACTTTCATTTTCAAAGGAGCAGTCTGACCCGTACTCTGGAGCAAAACCTTTGGGCACCACACACACAATGCGAGGGGGAGTAACACAGACGGATGGATAAAGCAGCAGGGAGGCACTTGGCAAATTCTCTGCCGAGGCTCTCCTGGACGGGAGAGCTTTGAAAATGAAAGCGAGTAACTGAGACGCAGTTCAGATAAATCTGTGTGCAGAGAGCAGGCGAGGCCTCCTACAGGGACCTTTTCCTGCAGAGGCCACATCAGAGTGTTGCCTGGACACCGTGGTAAGCCGGCATCACTTAGGGGCCTTTCGTCAGGAAGGAAAACCTGACGTCCGAGTAAATTCCCAGTTTCTCTTTCACTGCTCTCCGTTTACTCCAGCCACTTAGCACAGTCCTCTCGTGACTGTGTGGTCGGGTCGTGAGACTTGGCCGGGGGGCTGGCAGCATCTTGCTTGTCACGTCACCCAGAGCTCCTCTCCTCGGGGAATGTCCGGGCTGCGGGGTTGGGATCTTTTGTGCAGAGTTTGGAGACTTAAGTCAGCGTGGCTGAATGTTTCCAAGTTCAATAGACTTAGTGGCTGAGCACCTAGCAGGGAACATTTAAAAATAAATGAATTATTGCCTTTCGCTGTTCGGTCTCATTCATTTGTCCTATTTTATAAATACTGCAAAGTGAAAGGATTCTGGATCGAGAGTCTGTCATCTCAAGAAAAAGCCACTGGACTGAGACTGAGGGTCTTCTGTGTAATGAACTTGAGCCGGGTGGCCGCCCGTGTCGGGCTCTCGGCAGAAACGCTGGGGACCGCAGGCTGACAAGGTCCTCACTGAACGTTCTCAGCAAGCCCGGTGGACGAAAACCGAAGCAGATAGTCTGTCTTGCTAAACTGCCTCCAAAGAATGCTTTTTCTCCCTTCCACCATTTACCCCTGGGGCCTGTAAAACATTCTTAATCACTATCTAAGGAACTTGAACTTGAGACAGAAAGAGCCCCAAGAGGTTTAGATCCTGTGAAAACTTCTTTACAGAAAGTTATCAGAAACCGTCGACTTTCCACATAACATCCTCCCATCACGTGCGCTGCATGCTGCGTTGAAAGGCTCTTTATTGGAATTAGAAGCACATGTTGGAGATCAATTATTTATTGTGCCTGTGCTGCCTGCTGGTTGCGTCTGATGCCAGCTCGCCCGCGGAAGGGAGGCCAGCCCCAGGGGCTGGGGTAAGGGGAGAGGCAGCCTCCGGCCCCCACGGCCAATCCCAGAGCCAAAGATTCTTAAGCCATAAGAGGGACATCAGTTCCTCTAGTCAGATGAGAGGTTATCTGCCCAAAGAGGCAGAGCCTGGGAGACCCGCATCGAAGGACAGGGCTCCTGGAACCACCAGAGGGGGTGATCCGTCCGGAGGCCGCCCGCCCGCCCGAGGTGGAGACATTTTTCTTCTGTGATCATTAGCCGGGAAAAGCGATCACTTCAAGACCCTTTGTGAAACAGAAGCCCATTGTTTTCTAGAAGTGCTTTTGAATGGGACTGTTCATTGGTCATTAATTATTTAGAGAGGCTGGAGCGTGGGCAAGGGGGAAAGAGTGGGAGAAACAGCTGAGCTGAGCAATGATGAATGACGGTCATCTTTTCTAAAACGTAAACCAAATGAATTTTTTTGTTTAAAAAAAGGGCCTCATCCCTCTTCAGGGCAACGCTAGCAGACAGCGAAGCACATGGCTGTGCACAGACCCAGCCCCCTGAGACTTTGACCTTGGCAGCAGGGACACTGAGTCCTCCAGCGGGACCACCCTTGGGAGATAAGCAAACACCGAGAGCAGTGGGGGTGTTTCTTCCAGGGGATGGATGCGGTCCGCTTTGGAGGCAGGACCTACAAGGAAAGGAGCCCAGCCTGTAGAGACCCATAGACAGGAGAACAACATTTGTCCGTCTTATTAATCATGCAACCTGGAGCAATTCAGCTGGAGTTTCTGATGCTTAGTTTCCTTACCTCTAGTTTTGTTGAGTTTTGTTTTCCGATGCAGGTTTACAGACCCGACCGCCTAGGTTTGGATCCTTTAACTGTTTCCTTCCCGAGTGACTTGGATCCTATCCTATTTCCTTCCGGCTTGACTTTGGGCAATTTTCTTAATCTCTTGGTACCCTGGTTTGCTCAGCTGTGAGTTGAGGAATATAATAGTGCCCACCTCACAGTTGCTCACAGTCAGGATTAAGCCAGATAATGTTTGTAAACTGCTTACAACAGTACCTGGCACAGAAATGAGCTATTACCATGATCGCCGGGGGCAAACGCTTCATTTCTTTTAGTGTTTTGTCAATTAATTTACGTCCCTTAACTTTTAACATTGAGGTTAGCCAAAAAAAGTTTTTTAAGGAGCAATCATTTGGTAGAAGGAATATAAATTATCATCCAAATGCAAGTGATTTGTGTACGATCTTACCAAAACCACTACAGATTAAGTAAAGCACATTTCCTCTCCGTTGAGTGAGGCAGCATCAGGATTTGGTAAAATGGTGATTTGAGAATAAAAGTACTGCTCTGCTGAGATACACAGAAGATGTAGTGCCTATTACCAAACCAAGAGGAAACCAGACAGCATAGCATACAGGACCCGCCCCCCGACACACGCACCGTGTAAACTGTCCACTGGGCATTTAAGCTGTTTCAGAAAGTATTTACTTTATGTCGTCAGACCATGCATTGTATTCAGATTTCTCCATATTTTTCACTACATTCGAGGGGTGCTGGAAGGAGCAATCTCCTTATCCAAAAATGACCTGTTACAACCCAAATAAGCTGCTGCTGATTGAATTTGGAAAAATCTTGCTGGTCTGTGATGTGCTGGTGGGTCCCCTGAAGGTGCAGACCACGCAGGAGGCCGGCAGCCTCGCCGCCGGTGCCAGAAAAGAGGTGATGAACTCGCTTGGGGAGGGGCAGAACGTCTTTTTCTCTAATGTATGTCATACCTTACAGTAGGAGCACCACTTTCAATTAGATGGAAGTGGATTCAAACTCCAGGTGTGCCCCTTGCCAGCCGCGTGAACGTGGGCGGTTTCCTGTCACTGAGCGTCAGTTTCTCCTCGAGTGTAAGTTAGGTGATAATATTCACTTTGCGGGCTCACCGTGAAGAGTATACAGGAGACTCACACACACAGACACCCTGATAGACTCCACGCATCTCACATATATGTGTGCGTGTGTGTGTGTGTGAAGATAGACACGTAGCTTTCTAGCACGTAGGAGTTGCTCAGTGAACGAGTATTCCATTTTCCTCCACATACATCAGTAATAGTAGCATGTTTCAAAGGAATTTGAAAGCAAACGCCTTGTTAGCAGTAGGATTATAATGCCCTGTTAATTATCACAAAATTATTTTTTCCTAGATATTCATGCTTTCATCTTGATGTGTAGGTTGAGGTCTGAGGTCCCCTTGCTAAATATATTCTCTTCCTCCTCCCAAGAGTAAGTGGTTTGCAGTCCCAGCACTGCAGCTAATGAGCTGTGGAATTTGGGGAAGTTACTCAACCTCTCTGGTCAACTGTTTCTGAACACTTCTGGTCTGGATGTTGCTTTAAATGTTTTCATGATCCCTTGAAGCCACAAAATGTGACGATTTTCTCTCTACTTCCAGCCCTGAGTTTTTTGGTTTGTTTCTTGTTGGGTTTTTAATGCTTTTTTTTCATCAACATATGTAATTTACTGCAGTCTTTCCTATTCTTATGATCGCTGGGCTATCGAACAGAAAAATTCCTCTTTCGTATTATTTTCTGCTTCTTTAAAAATCCTTCCTTAATGTCTAACTGTGATGTACTTTTTATTCTTCTCATGATAATCAATCAATAATTCATTTACAATAATAATGTCTGTTGAAGTTAGTTTTCAGATCTCATATGATATGCTTTTCTAAAACTGGACCTATTTTAAACAGCAAGATTTAAAGCATTTAAAAATGACACAAGTCTGATTTTATAAAAAGATGAAATATTACTTTTGCAAGTACAATGGCAGGAAGCAAGTAATGGCATAAAAAATGTAGTAACTGAAGTAGAGGACTATGATGCTGATGAGGACAACCTGAATTTATGACCAACTAACAAAAGGCATCAAATAGGCTATTAAATTCTTGAAATGCCAGCATGCTTAATCTATGGAATTCAGGGAAAATACTCCAAAGTGCTACTGGCCCTTTGAGTTATAATTAATAGGTGCATCTTCAGATTTGTACCTGGCCAGACTGTGTTTCATTTCCATTTGGGAAAAAGTATGGAACTGACTATGATTGCAGCGTCTAGATTCCCAGCTGCTAGTCGTCTCCGAGTCCCCTGAGCATAAGGAGAGATGTCCAGATCTCAAGAGCAAACAACCATACAATAAATGGACGGCACATAGGAATATTCTGGACGTTCTTCCCAATATCACATCTGGTGTGGAATCCAGAGAAGCAGCAATTTGCAAATAACAAATCTGAACCTTTACCGTAAACCAAAGTTTCCAGCGTGGCTTTTTTATCCTTACGTTGTAAATAAATATCAGAATAGCCATGAAAGACTAAAACTTTGAGAGCAACCTCAGGTCCATCAAACAATATACAGGTTTGTTTATCCTTCCCCAGAAATATAACTTATTCTTTATTTTTAAAGCTTTGGACAGTAAATGAAGGCTCTGCATACCTTCTTGTCCTTTCTGGGGTTGGGGTTTGGAAAAAGCCAAATATTAATGATTTTGCGGGCAGAAGGAAGAAGACAAAAACATAAAGAAAAGCACGTTCTCTTTTTACCGAAGGCTAGGGTGACGTGCTGGTCCTGCGGAATATCACAGCAATAATAGTAACGGTAGTATTAATAATAGCAATTATGGAAAAGCCTCTGGTAATTGCACTTCTATTAGGAGGTTGAGGATTTTTGGTCACCATTGTGCCACCTTGTGGTCACAAGAAAACACTTTTTTTTTTTTTTTCCATGAAGTAAATCCATGAAGTTTTTATTTTCCCCCCCAGGGCTGTGCGATGATACTTGAAAGAATAACTTGGGAAGGATGTTGTCCATAAAGCCTATAAAAATCTAATCGGCACCATTCAGGTAAAAATAAAATCGCGTACACTTAAAAGCAGCAAATGACAATGGTATGATTCCGTGCACTAGATCTCGCCTCTGCTACCTAGACACGGATTATACATTTAGAAAATGAAAGTAGGGCTCGTTTAGGTTGCCATTTTTGATCTACAAACGTAGACATGCAGTCTGGATCATTCTCATTGAGAAGCTAATCAATAACTCAGCAGTCTATTTATAGCAAGAGAAAGCAGCCTGAATTTACCTATCAGTTACCAATACTGTAGAGAATAATCATGCCAATGCGTAGAGAGAAACAGGGCGATAAACACGACTTCAATGACGTGAGTAAAGGTTTGCTTTGTAAATATGTATATTGTAAGCTCATAATTTGTATGCACTTCAAAGAGTTGTGATACTTGGTTAAAGGATTTTTCTCTTTTCAAAATTCCACGTGTGCCAGCATCCAGATGGAAAGAACAGAGAAAGATAGGACTGGCCACCTTCCCACAGAATGCTGTCTGCTAGGGCCTAAATAATGTATTTTGCAATAAATTCAGAAATGTAAGGGCCACAGTTTTGTATTTACAAGGGCGTGTCTGATCAAGCGTATAGCTCGTCGAGGATGAAAGTATCAGAAAAAAATGAAGCTCCAGCAATTCTCTCATTATAAATTGTGTGTGTGTGTGTGTGTGTGTGTGTGTGGAGAGAGTTTCACGAGTTCTCACAGAGGTATCGCCACGCTCATCTTGGTTTTAAGTCTCTTCATCCGTCTCTTGGTCTCTGCTCTCTTGTCTCTCGGTCACTGTTTCCTTGTCTTCATACCTACCAATTTCTCTATCTCCATCTCTTTCTATCTCTTACTCTTAAGGCCTACATCTTAGTCTCCCTGTCTCTCTTTTTCACACTAATTTAACTTAGACCGAAGTCTAGGAGGTGGACAGGTCTAGATTTGAGTCATAGCTCTGTGGATTATCAGCAATGTGCCCTTAGGTGAACGACAGTCATCCCGCAACACCCGTGGGGGGCTGGTTCCAGGACTCCCGCGGGTACCGAAATACGCAGATGCTCGAGTCCCTTATATAAAACAGCAGCGTACAGTCCGCCCTCTGTCTGCCCTCACATACCCTGCGGATTGGTTGAATCTGCAGATACAGAGAGCGGTTGGTGCTCAAACTCAGGCTCAGTTTCCTTATCTGTGCAATGGGCGTAAAAGTTCTTCATAAAGTTGTTGTGACCATTAAGTGACAAGTTGCACATAAAAGCACTGAAGACAGTAGTAGCGCAGAGAAAATGGCCAGCACAGGATGACCGCCTCTATGTTTATAGTCTAAAAAATGTATCTGTTCTTAATATTCAAATTCTTTTTTTGGTAAGATGTTTCAGCCTCCTTTAGAGATATAACGTCACCATGAATTAGATTTGTATATCATAGAATTTTAAAATGGAAAAATCTCCCATGGACGTCTTCTACCCACTTTATCAATGAAATGCTCAGAATCAGGAAACACCTTGCCTACCAGCACATAATTAGGTAGCAGAGCCCGTCCATAAGTCCCTGTCTGCTACCTCCACATACTCACCCACTGCTTCTGGCAGTGAACAGTGATTCTAGTTCTAAACCAGGGCTTTATTTTTTGGCCTTTCTTCTTTCCTTCCTGTCTGTCTGTCTGTCTCTCTATCTCTCTATTTGCCAGCACCAGAATTAATACAGTCAGTGAAATAAAGAATTTTCAGTCGCAGTACCTGACTTTTCTAAAATGCATTAATTCATGCATTCATGTATTGAGTGTCTACCTCCGTGAAGGCAGTCATGAACCAACCAGAAAAACGATCTCGCCCTTGTGGAACTTACAATCTAGTAGGAGAGAAAATAAAGAAACAAATACATATATAATTTAATGCCAGGCCTAGTTATGTGCTATGTCAAATAATGATACCACAATAATGCAGGCATGCATCCATGCAAAGAGCGGTGGGATAGTCAGGGAAGATCGTCAGGGAAGGTTTCTCAGTCGAGGTCACATTTGCTTAGAAGCTGAGAAGAGAGAAAGTAAACCGTGTGGATACCTGGGGAAATCGCATTCCAAGCCAGTGCAAAGGCCACAGAGCAGAAACGAGTTGGAGAGTCTGGGGGAGGAGCAAACATGAAGAGTCCAGTTCTGTGTTTTAGATGCCTGTTTCGTACTCGCGTGGGAACAAACCGTAGGAAGTTGTGTATCCATGAGTTTGGAGTCGAGGGAGAAGGTCAGCCCTGAGGATGTAAATTTGGAAGCCTCTGCAGAGAGCTGGAGTTAAAGGCAGAGGCTTGCACGAGCCCCTCCAGGAGCTGCAGGGAGGGAGGGGAGCGTGGAGGTGGAGCCAGCGCCACTGCAACACTGCAGTCAGACGCCACCTAGGTACCACGTGTGAGAGGACAGAGCTGACCGTGGAATCGAGCATCCGCCGGGGCTAGGTGCCTGACTCGAGGAGGTTCAACGGAGAACGAGAGGTGAGAAGGGAGGGACAACTTCACAGACATTGGCTAGAAAGAGGAGAAGATGAGTGAAGTAATAAAAGCTGGAGGGAAAGACAGGGTCAGGGAAAGGTATCCATTCCTTATTTCTTTCTTTGTAGTTTTCTTTCTTTTGTTAGTGGGAGGTAGTTTTCAGCATGTTTATGAGCAGATGGGAATGATCCCATAGAGGGGAAAAAATAGATGATGTAGGAGAGAGGAGATAATTAAAGAAGCAGAGGCCTTGAATAGATGAGAAAGGATGGCATCTTGTCTACAAGCAGAGGGAGGGGTGACATCTTAGCCACAGACACAGGCGGGGAACAGTATGTCCAGGGAGAGATGCAGATGGAGTCAGGGCTCACGTCGGGGTAGTGGGGACTGACTGATGGTTGAAGATGTTCTCTTCTTTCTGCTTCCTTTTTTTTTTTTTTTTCCCCTTCACTGTGATGAGAAGTGAGGACGCAGCTGAGAGTAAAAGGTAGTAGAGATTCAAGTGGAAGGAGAAAAGGTTTAAATCCTCATCTCAGAAAGCAGGAGTGTGGGTGGACTACGGAAATGGAACAGGATCGCCAGGTGGTCCTGAAGTCCCCTTTGAGGTTTGCGATCATACGTTTACAGTAACATCAGCCAACACGACTGTGTGTCTTTCCCCATCTAGAACATTCATCCTAAAGTTTAGTTCCCAAGAATGTATCCGTTTAAAAAAGTCCAGCTTTCCAAATTACCACATTCTATTGTTGTGAGTTGGTACATACACTCACACAATTCAATCAAAGAAATAACACATTTTATCTGCTGTTGAAACGTTCTCTGTGACGGTCTAGAAATAAGCAGCTAGGTCACCATTTTGGCTCAAGAAGAACAATTACCACATTAATGTGCCAAAGAGAAGGCACCTCTGACTCTTTGCAGTGGGCCAGCTCTCCATCCCTCTATTTCGTCAACTAGTACAACCCACTGTCCTGGGGAATGTGCAAAGTGGGTGGGGACGCCACCCTAGCCCATGGGTCTGTGTCCTACCTCACAGGCTCTTTCCTGGGTCATAACAACGCAGAGCGAAGGGGCTAAGGGCCAGAGACCCGTGAGTCTGCGTTAGAGTCTGTTAAATTGTCCCTACAGCAGCGGCCGCCGGGCTCCTGTGGGTTGACGTTAGAGCTAAACAGCAATCCACTGAGAAACAAAAGTCTCAAATATTTGTCTGTCCTCATGATAACTTAATGTATTTTTTTATTTAGATTTTTTTTTCTTCCACCTTCGTGTATAATGTCAAGTGGCCCTTTCCGTGGAAGCTGGCCCCATCCCCATCCCCTCTGCTGAGTCATTTCCTCTCCAGGGGGCCCTTTTCACACCCACTTTTTGGCGGTAGGGAAGGGGGAGGTCTTAATGAATTTGGTCCTGCCCTCATTTGGGATATAGTCTTTGATGATAGCCTTTTAGAACAAAGTCTTTCTAAATTGGATTTTTAAATTTATTGGTCATGCTTTTAAAACGTCCTATTATAGAGCTCATAGTTGAGTGATATTTCTATCCACTAGGGCCGTTTGCAGTCAGTTTATCAGAACATCAAAAACTAAGTAAGTTCACTTGTCATGGCAGGTGTTGTCAGGAGAGAGTGACGGAGTCGTGTCCGACAATAGGTGCTTCTGTGAGGAAACGAGGTCTCGGTAAAGCTGCGTTCGAGTGTCTCGCAGGGCGTGTGCGACCCTGTTGACTAATGGAACATGTTCAATGTGCATTCTTAAGATTATCGTAGAAAAGGCATTTATGGTGTAAACTAAACCGTATTTTAATGTATATTTTGTGGCCATTGTAAATTTAATTGCAGGATTTGAATGAGGGGCATGTTTATATTTAGTCTAGAGAAAGTCGCTGTTTACCAGATTGCCGGACTTGCTCCAGCCTTGAATTTGTGGACTGTCATAACCTAGACGCAAGAGGGAGGTTTACAGAAACTTGCTGGTCTGCTTATTTACAAAGGAAACAACTCTTCAAAGTATTCAATGCACTTACCTTCTTGTTTTCTGATTATTTGCAATGACAGCGGCCAGTCTATTTGGTTTTTTTCCCCAGAGCCTGTATGAAGGAAACCCATATTCCTATAAGGACGTTGTGTTGAACAGACGGAACATCGCTGTTTTTAAACTTCAATCTGCAATCACGGACGGTGGAGGAAGCAGCAGTCTCTTTCTTAGCATTTTCCGTATTGAAAACTAGGATGATGATGATAAGAGGAGTCATAATAGTAACAGCACCTTTAGACCAAGCGTCAGAGATCATCACATTAAAGTAACTATGAAAAAAAAAAAAAACAACCAAAGAGAAGAAATAATACAACGATGTCATGTTGATGCCAAAGAACTGAAACCACCAGGTCACAGAGAACTGAGGTAGCGACTCACTGAAGTGTGTTCGTACAATAATCATTTCAATGATATGACTCCCAGAGGGGCTTACACTGGTGCAGAAGCTTTTAAACTTGATTTTAACAAGTTCTATTTCTAGTAGATTGAATTGGTAAGAAGGACACGAAAATAAGGTAAAATTTCTGCCACATTAGTTTGGCCAAAGTGATCCCGGAAGAATAACTCTGGAAAGAACCTTAAGGAAGGTCTTGTTCAACCCCCCTCTTCCACGTTTATAGAATAAAAGACAGGGTTAAAATAAAAGAGAATTGATTTGTCCATGAAGTTCTGATGAGTATTTAACCCCAGAGGTCACTACAATCCCTTTTACAAATAAAAATTTTAATATTAAATATAAAGGATTAGGGGGAGTCCTATATTGTTTAAAGTAACTAATATCATCATCTCCATTTCTTTAGAGTAGATTCTGAAATTCAAAATTCCATTGAAATGCAATGAGCTGGCTTTATCTCTTTTTAATATTTGATGAGTTTTCTTCCTAGAATTGCTGGTGAAAAGCAGTCGTTGCTGTGTTTAAACTCCAATCATCTTCGTATTTGATTTTCCCCCTGTCTGTTATATTTCTCCTTAATTGACGCCTAGATGCATTTCTGAAAACTTCACCCACCTAGGCCACGTAATCTGAACGGCTAATCGTTCTCCACGGGACCACAGCCGTTAATGTGACTGTCTAACTGTGTTAAGAATAAAATAATGTCAGGCGAAAAACCTATGGGGAACAAGCTCACTGAAAATCAGTATTTTCAGGAAGATTTCCACATGTTAGAATCTGGTTTTCAGGGCCTTTCTGTGGGGTTAGCATTTCACATTGCTAATAATGCAACGACAGAGCGGGGGCAGGAGAGTTAATGATGGAATCTGCTACTGCTTCTCTTCCTTTTAAAGAAAGTATTCAACCGAGCAGAAATCCAAAAACCTTATATCTTTAATACTCAACTTTTGATATTAAAATAAATCAACAATTTAACTCTTACAGAACAGGGTTAAATTAATCTTATAGGCACTTTAATGGGGCTCAGGGAGAAAGGACCAAATTTCTACTAATTCTTAGAAATTTCTAGTGGGAACAAGTCTTAGAGGACTTTATACTTCAGTTCCTAGAGGAAGTTGACCAGGATCTGCCTTCCGTGAGGCGCGGTGGTAAAGTGCGCACGCTGAATTGTGGTGAGAGTGCGCATTCTACTTTTTATGTTTTCTCGTTCAACCGAGGGAGAGAATTTCTGTTTCTCCCGTCAGTGAACATCTGTTGGTTTAGGACAATTTCCACATTCACTCACTTAACAGCTGAAGAACAAAATTGTATGAATTATTTAGTTGTGTTTCTAGACAGAAAAAGGACTTTTCCTCTAATGAGTAGAGAAATTTGATTGTAAAATCTGTGTGCGGTGGAAGAGAGTTTACCCAGGATTCTTTGTAGCCACCCCAGCAAATGAAAGCTCAGAATTCCATCTTGGCCTTAATAAAGAAGACAAACTTCAGAGAGAAATAAAAAAGAGAATGGTATCTTCTATGCTGTCTTAAACTTATATAGATGGGGGGGTAGGGTATAGCTCAAGTGGTAGAGCGCATGCTTAGCACACACAAGGTCCTGGGTTCAATCCCCAGTGCCTCCTCTAAAAATAAATAAATAATTAAACCTAACTACCTCTCCCCCTAAATAACAATAATAAATAAAATTAAAAATTAAAAAAAAATTATAGAGAGAATTAGGTTTTGTTCTTTATTATGAAATAATAAATACTTAGAGAAAGACAAGAAAATGCCAATAAACAAGCACAAGAAAAAATTTATAATCACATCAACTAGGTCATTGTATACAACGACCTAGTTGATGTGATTATAATTTTTATATAAATATATAGATAGATAATAATATAATATATAATATAATAATATAATACATATTATATACTAATATAATAATATTATTATATACTGATATATATTTATATAATGTAAACTATATAATATTAAACATGAAATATGGGAACCTGACCCATCAGAAATGCCACGGGGCCACCACTATACAAGCTGTGGAATGCCGACTTCCAGGTGTTTTTACATAAGAGAGAAAGAGGTCTATACTGATTAACGTATTGCTATTTTGAGTTATTCTATTATAGGCAACTCCAACTAATACATATATATGTACATATATGTTTTTTATATATATATATATGTATATATATATATAAAAGAATGACCAATTTTTCTTATTATGAATTTTTTTACATCATTTCCTACTGTAAAAAATTGTACCTTAAACTATTGCTTATCTTGATTACTGGTGTTTTTGCTTTTTTTTTTTTTTTTTGGTACCTCATCAAGTTCATACTTGAGGTGTGCAGTGCCTTACTACAGCTTAATGCTGGCACTGAAGACAGATTTAGAAAGAGATGCAGTTATAGAAATTGATATAAACAGATAAATACTTTTTTTTCTCAAAGAAATGGAATAATATGATGTACTCTGCACTCAAAATTAAGAGAAGTTCTTAAGCACTTTTCAGGATACAATTTTTTTGTTGCAAAATCATCCAGTTTATTCAGTTACTTGTTGTTTTTGGTGGTGTCTTCCAATCGCTACACACTGTTCCACGCAACACTTAACAGTAGCTAATGAGACTGATTAAAAGATTGGTTGGGTGGAAGCAACCAAAAGGAAAATACTTGCCTGGTCGTGTCACAGGCTCTCAGGCCTCTTTATAGATCAGCAAGCTTGAAGCAGTCTAAACTACAGATTTGCAAAAATCAGGAAAATAAACAATTGTTGAAAAATAGGTCAAAATACACTCAGTCTCTATGGAATCAGTTTTGATGCTGATTTTTAAGAACTGAGATCAACAATAACCTTAATTCTATTTTATAAACCCACTTGGAAGCCACTTAATTTTAATACGTAAGTGAATTTGATCAAAAGATGTCAACAGTGATTACTTTGAACAGCAAACATGTATTGTTTGAATACTTATTTTACAGTCATTGTATAGTTAACACTAATATAAATTGATGAGCATTTAATCTCCCATTTAACAAGGAGGCCCCAACAGTTAAATGAATCCTTCAATTAAATTTATCCAGCCTACTAGAGTCAGAGATGAGGAATGGCATTCACGTTGACTCAGCTTGGCTTTAGGCTCCATAGCATTATCCCAGGCCAGCAGTCAGCAGATCTTTCTCTGTAAAGGGCCAAATAATAAATATTTTAGGTTTTGTAGGGCACATATGGTCTCTGTCTTATCCACTCAATTCTGCGTGGTAGCAGGAAAGCATTCAGGCACACTGTAAGCCAGTGAGCACGGCTGCGTTCCAATAAAGTGTTACTTATAAATCCAGAAACTTGAATTTTATGGAATATGCAAGTGTCACTTTTGGGGGGAGTGTAATTAGGTCTATTTGTTTACTTGTATGGGGGATTGAACCCAGAATCTCATGCATGCTAGGCACACACCCTGCCACTGAGCTACACCCTTTCCCTGTCATTTAAGGGCATCAAAACAGACTGAGTTCACGGGCTGTATAGATGATGAGACAGATCTGACCGGTGGAATGGGGTTTGCCCATCTCTGGTCTAGGACCATGGAAAATACGACGCTTTTGACTTAAAATATTAGAAAAACCCAGGTTTTGGAGAAAATTTCTATTTCCCCTGCATAGTGCAATATAAGGCTATTCCCCCATAAGCATGTATCTCTGGGTCACTGTCTTGACATAGAGACCGCCCCATCAAAAATGCTCAGTCATATATTGTTTTTCATGAACGGAAGAAAGGGGGTGTGTTTGGGAGAAGTCGCTTCAGAGCTGGCCGTATCTGGTGCCAGGGAAGTCCCTCTGGGCAAAGAAGTTTTTGAAGAATTGATTTTTAAAGAAACACCTTCCACCAGCTGATGACATGATCTCTAAACGCTGCTTAACTTTTCCTGAGTTGCCAGCTTTTCCATTTTAATTCAGTTTTTCATCAGTACTTTAATGCTGAATACTATCGTGAATCAACAGTATTTAAACGTCCCCCAAGACCAGCTCTTCCGGATAGCCACAGATCTAGATATCTGAGCTCCGTGGCCAGGAAACATCATAGAGGTTTGCCTCGAGGAATCTGTGTGCAGAGAGCAAGTAAGGAGGAGGAGGAGAGGGTGGGGCGAACAGGGCAGCATCGGCGAGGCACCCCTGGAGCAGTTGCCGGGTGCCCCTCTGGCATGAGTGGGCTCTGCAGGCAAACACAGGCCACCCAGATGCATCCACAGCCAAGGGCAGAAGTGCAGCGTCTCCCATCAGTGTGACCATGGATGTCCTTGCTCTCTGGCTGATGGAAAACTCCTAGAGGGGGAAGAGAAAAGAGAAAAGGAAAGGAAGCTGTTGGGCGGTTAAGAGGTCTGCGTGGGGAGAGGGAGAGGCTGCAGCCCACCAGCTCTGCCCACTTCTGCTGGTGCAGGCGGATCCCCCACTGCAGGCTCAGTCTGCGGCATTGCACCTGCTCATCCATGGCGGGGTTGAGACAGAGGAGGCGCCTGCCTTCTCCACTCTGTGGCCCATTTGATCTCATCTATAAAGGAAAACAAATGCGTGTCCTCTGTTTCCCCAGCGACTTTTCCCTTGCTTGGGCAGTCCTCTTCCTATATTTTGTAGAAAGAAGGCAGGGCACCATGCTTGATGAAAGGCGATATTATCAGAGCCAGTTTTCTTTGTTTTCGTTTATTTATTTATTTTTTTTAACTTAAGCCACTGCAGCGGCTTTCATTTGCCCGTAATTCTTTCCGAAGCCAAGTCCTCTGACTACTCAAGCCATCTCCCATCCCAGCAAGTTAAGACTGGGGCAAAGCAGTTATAATTCTAGAACTTGTCAGCCAGGAGAGAGGGAAAAAAAAAAAAATCACAAATCAATCACATAAGGCTGCTCCCTTCAGCCCAATACTGAGATGATTTTTCCCATGATGTCATGAACCTTTTAGAGCCTTTGGGAAGAAAACTCGTCAGCAAGTACCTCTCTCAGCCTGGAGATCCTTTCTGACCAGAAGGTGGTTGAGATCATCTAGAGTGGGTGAAGTCAGGTCCTTTAGGGAGAAAGTTTTGAGACCAGAAGCATTCCTCCCAGGGGCTGCCTTTGTTGTTCCCTGCAAGGAAGAGAATAAAAGTGTAATCACACTAGGTCATGTGTAAATTTATGCTGTTTTTGCTGGCTCTTAACCCTTTTCCTTCCAGGAATTGTTAAGTTCCTTTGCAGTCATAGATCAGTCCCTGGATACGTTCTCACCCAGGGCGACTTTGACGGTAAGGTCCCTCAGTAGACCAACAGAATAGAAGTCATGTCATGTAGCTGACTCCCTGGAAATTACGTAAGAGAAATAAATACCTTGGTATTTGCACAGAAAGGAAATTATGAAATTCACTTCGAGCATGAACTCAGAGACTCTCTCCAAACCAATCGTGTGAGAGAACTTTTTCTTGGTCTGAGGGGGTCTTCAGAGGAGCTAGGGGTGAAGTCTTTGCTGGAAAGACCTCCAGTCCCTCGGTGGCTTGAATGGGCTGCAACTCAGGCTGCCTCTTCCAATGGAGACTCCGGAGAGGGCGCAGGAGGCGAGAAGAACAGAATGTCTGTCAGTGCCTGGGGTGCCTTCTGTTTCTCTTGTCTTTTCTTTTTTTTTTTGGTTTTCGGTCCTGACCTGTAAGTCAATTCACAGAGAAAGCTCTCCCTAATGCAGAAATGATTTCAAAACTGATTTTTTTTTCCCCTGACTGCACTGTCTTACCTGCAGGCTGTGGGCTGGTGTTGCAGGTTATCAGCTGCGCTGGGTGCTTGTCCAGCGTGCTGCTTTCATAGGTTGTGCTTTTCAAGGGAGCCCGAGGAGCTGGAATCGTGCAGATGGTGAACTGCATTTCCAGAGGTGAACCAAATACTAAATTCTGATCGTCATGTAATTCTGAGCACTCGGTCTTGGTTACTGGCTGTGTTTGGGTCCCATCCCCCACTCCTTTTTTCGGTAGGATTTGAAATGGACCATGGAGGGGAATAAAATGAACCAAGACAAGCAATGCATGAGGCAAGAAGATAGAATATAGAGAGGGGTAAACTAATTTCTGTGCTTAATTCATTTAGGGAAGAGCACTGATTCTCTTTTGAGCCCAGGATGAAAGCGCCTTGTTGCATACATTTCCATTATCCTGCCTGGAGTTTGAAGCCACGGCTATGGCCTTGGTGACTAAGCCTTTTGTGCTAAATGATGCTTTGACCAGGTAGAGATTCAGCTAACTTCTGCAAGAAGACGCAGATAACATTTTCCTTGTCTTCTACCCCAAGGGGACCGCTCAGGATCGGTAGGCTTAGCTCGCATTTTGCGGAACCTCTGAGCTCTGTAGATTATTCGACTTTGGAAAACACTGAGAGAGTTGGCACTATCTACTTTGAATTTGTCCAATTTTAATGCATAAGAAATATGGGCGCAATGGGTGAATAGGTGATTTCTTTGAATTGCAAATTGTGGAATAGAACTGAACTCTGGACACCATAAAATCAGAATCATGAGAGCAAGTCACTGAGCAATGGAGTCTCGATGCTGACTGCAGCTCCTCTGTCAGAACAAAGCAACTGAAGTCAAAATTCAGCCGTTTTAACCTCTTCTGAGGTTTTTAGATGTGTCATCATTAAGTCAACAGATATCACTCTGTGTGTGTGTATGTTTGTGTGTGTGCATGCCTGCATGTTTATATATATTCTGAATTTGCTTTCTGCCAATTAATGTATTAAGTGCATTCCTTCCTTTACTTAATCCTGCACTGAGGAGGCACTAAATTTTTACACAGAAATAATAGACACTAAGAGCAATGGCTTTGGAGTTTGACCTTTGCCCAAGTGGTAAATGCATCATTATTTTTCAAGGATTTGGGCGGCGGAGGGTGGTGGAGCACGATTGCACGTGTTAACGCGTATCAGAGATTTACTCTCAGTGAACAGGGAAGCTAGCTCTCCCAACTGACCCCCCACAACAAGTTGACTTAACAGGTACAGGAGGAGTCTTCATTTATTTCGGGTTACATGCAGAGAAATGACAGTCAGGTTCCAAAAAAGCATTGTTTATAGTGTCAGTTCCTGCCTGGCTAAACCTTGGTGACTCAGTTATGCAAACCATATAAAAGAATAGATTTTGGTGTAAATACAAGTTTTGAGGTGAGGTCTTCTTTGATGATAAGAAGATCAAAAGCTGAAACACTGGTGACAGCATTGGTCTGTGTTATAAATTCAGACTTTCTCTGTTGCTAACCATAGAAACAGTTTTCTAAAACGCTTGTTTACAGTGATAATTCATCTGAATTTCTTTAACATTTGAAAGAGACCGGATGTAGCTCGAATCCAAATGCAGGAGAAGAAATATCTGGATTTGATCCTAATTTGTACATTAAAATATCTGAGCAAGCACCTGTAAAGTGAGGTTTTTTTTAAACAATAATAAAGACGCGGGCTTTCTATTGATCATATGATGCCATTAATGTCACTCCTTCTGTTATCACTTGTCATTAATGTTATTAGCAATAGTAGGATACAAAGCATTTTATTTTTGCATGGCTGTGATACAGTTTTATTTATTTGCAACTTACACACAGAGGCTTTGAATATTAAAACATACATTTATCAAAAACCTGGAATTAAATTTGAGGCTTAAGGTTTGAGGTTGTATGCCTGCTGTATGGAAACTGGTCAATGAGGGAAGAAAGGATTCAATCAAATCCTCAGACACTGATCAAATTTATTTTTTAAATGGAAGAAATTCTCCCACAGAGCAGCATGGAAATTGAGCCAAACATTTGGCATTAGATCCTGTGTTAAGGAGTAAAAGGCCAAACTTTATATATTACAGTGAGGGTAGAAATAATTTGGGGGGAGGAGGGGATTAGTAAGTGTCTGTGAAAAATAGAGGTCCTAGTCTAGAATTTCTAGATTTGTCTGAGCAGGGATGCTATGAAAAATTATATTCTGCAGAAAGTGGAGGAAGAAACACTGGATTTGCAATCAGTAGGCTTAGAATCCACATCTGCAGCGTCCACTCACCTGAGGGGCTCTCCTGGAACGTAATTTCTACATCTCTATTTCTTAATAAATTAAAATTGGGACTTGGGAAATCATGTGGGGAAAAAACCCAAAACAAAACCAAGAAACCAGAACAAAAGATCACATGGCAGGGCTGCAGCTAGAGGCAACAGAAGAAGAAATGACAGTCAGATTAATGTTCCAACATCCCGCTTACATGTCTTACGTTTCTGCTTGCTCATCTGTAGATCCCTCCCTGTCTAAAGAATAAAGTGTCAGCTCCTCGTGATTGTCTTAAGGGTCTACAACCTGGCCCAAATTTACTGTTTGATCCTAGTATCCCTTTACTCATGACTTTACACAAATGCTGACCACCAACTGGAAAATTCATTTTACTTTCCTTCCCTATCTGATGTCAGCCTGTACGTCCAGATACAGCCGTCATATGTTTCCGAAAGCCTCAGATACTTACCTCTTCCCTTATGATTTTAGCACTTAATTGGGCGCTGCAATAGATTGCTATGTCTTTAAAGGCTTATTATGTAAAAATACCTCTTCAAAATACCTTATTCCTCCAACTAAGTTATTTTATTTACCAGTCTTACCATTTGCACCATCATGAGTAGCAGTAGCAGTGGTGGTAGCATCGTCTAAGTGCCGTGGGTCAGGCACCTCGTGTGTATTATTTCTAATCCCTAACACAGTCTTTCACAGCTTGCCAGATCGATGTTGCAAATCACAGGCTGGCCAAAGGCTCAAACTCTCCCCACTCTGCAGTGCTATCACCATCGTCAAGGTCACATAATTTAGAACATCCTAGAAATTCAGTGCACTGGGATTTGATTTGAAAGAACTGCAGTTAAAAAAAAGAGAAAGTTTTAAGAGATCATACTCTTTAATCGAGTAATTTGACATTTGGAAACCTATTCTGAGAAAATAGTAAGAGACGAAGGTAAACATTAATCTACAAGGACAGTTAATGCGTCCTGATAGGAGGCTCAAACCGAAATGAATATAAACGTGTAAGACCAGGGATGCTAATTAAAGTTCATGCATGTGATGGAAATAAAATATATGCAAACATCAAAATATCTGCTTTCAGATGATTTTAATTGCATGAAAATGCTTAAATATAAAAGGTACGATACTCGTTTTTCAAAAAGCATGACACAATTGATTTAAAATTATAAAAGTATATAAAGCTATAAAAATAGAAACAAAAATATAGAAAAAAGGGGAAGAGATAGACCAAAGTATTTATAATGGTGGGAATATGGATTTTATTTTCTACATGTTCCTACATTCTCCTGTATTTTTAATATTTATCTTGCACGTTTCTCACAATGGGCATTTATTGCTTTAATGATTTTTTTAAAAAGGCCTAAAAACACTCATACACTTTAAAAACCACACACATAAACTGTGAAAGCCCATATTCCCAAACCTAGACGGTCAGGTTGTGTGTGCCTTTCTTTCAAAAGTATCATTTACAGCATTGTTGACATTACTCAAAATAGGTTTTGCATTTTCTTTGTAGCTGGGGGCACGTTCCTTAAACGTCTACAACAGTGACTCCCATCGATTGCCTGAAGCTGCTGGTTTTGCTGTTGCTGTTGTTAGTTCAGGAGAGAGCCAACTTGCAAGCCTCTTACCGCGGGGCAATCTGTTCTCCCCTGCCCAAGGAACGCCGTCCGTGCTAAGGAAGAATGAACTGAAGCTGTATGTTTATTACCTTGAGAAGCGCTAACGTGCCACAGATAACACAAAGGAAATGATCATCACAATCACTGTGTTAAGAACCACAGGACGGTGGGGTCTGGCCCTAAGATGAATGTGGTATTTTCAGAGTGTAATTGTCTCAGCCACACGAGATAACTGAAGGCTTCCAGAGTAATTTACTAAATAATAAGGCAGCTGCTCTGGGAAGTGTGAGCCCCCTTAAAAACCAGTCCCCCTTACTGCTGTTGCCTTTAACATATTTGATGGAAAATAAAGATCATATTAAGGGACACAATAAGCCTTCAAATGATTTCTCAATAACTACGCATATGATCTTGTTGAACAGAAACATACAAACATGCATATTTGCAAACACACAGGTAGCTTTCTTACCCAGAGCTCTTTCTCAACTATTCATAACACAGCCAATACAAGAACTGAAGCATTTAAGTGCTCTGAGAAGCTAAAATAGATGCCATAAATCCATATCTTGAAGCTTTTTTATCCAAAAAGGAAACTGACCAAAACAAGGTAACTCCAAATTTAGCATATGCACATAGTATTTCAAAAATTTACATCCACTTTAAGTCCTTTAGATCATATGTGCTTTAACTTTGCATATATTTTTAAACACTCTTGGTTACATAATTTCTCAGCCATGTGCATATTAGAATCAACAAATTAGACAGAGCATGGTGACAGCCTGATAGATTCAAGGCACAGTGGCCGAGGCAAAAATGAGAAGTGAAGGCTCACTGACGGAGAAGAAGGGAAAATAAGCAGAAAGACTTAAATAAGCTTAGTGTGGGGTTATTTAATGCAGAAGACACTGTTCTTATTGTATCCTGACAGGCCCTCTGTGTTGCAGGTAAAAATGAAGTAGCTTATGTTTATTATAATGAGTCATTACTGAGTCATTATTCACAAGTCATATTATACTAAAAAATATTGTTACTTTCATTTGCTTCATCATTCAGATGACATTTGTTGGCACTGATTTATTTAGTTGGCCATGTACAAGGCAATAAGGATATAAAGATAAAAGAAAGACATGGCGGTGGACTTTGAAAAGCTCCCCGTCGGTAGGTGGAAACAAGTATAGGGGAAAATATGTTTGTAAAACATGCGGAGAACAAAATATGCTATACTGGAAATATGTACAGAGTGCTGCAGGGGCAACCAGTTAGCGAGTTTGAGGATGCATATAAAATATAGGAGAAAATAATCCTCAATCAAGCAAATTTCAATTATTTAGAAAAGCCATTATGTGGTTAGCGAGTTTGAGGATGCATATAAAATATAGGAGAAAATAATCCTCAATCAAGCAAATTTCAATTATTTAGAAAAGCCATTATGTGATATGCTGCATTCCCAGGTATGCCAGATAAATAAATAAAGGCAGTGTGTGCTACAGTGGTGACAAATGGCAAATAAGGCTTGTGGAATAAATCCCATTGTCTAGGGGGAACTGTCTGTGCAGGCAGCTGCGTGCAGGAAGGGCACGCCATTCTTAGAAGCAGCTTAGACTTTATACACATGATCACATGTATACAGACAGAGCTGGGAACGTAACAGGCATTTAGGACCAAACTGAATGAGAGGACACCCCTGTCTTCCGGTATGCTCTCAGCATCCTAACACAACTACAACGCTATCAGGTCATACGTGTGAAGTCTTGCATTCTAAAGACTTCCCCGTGAATGCTACTCCATTTTATTCTACTGCTCAGAAATTCTCGAGATGTTTCTCTTCTCACAGTCCATGTTAGCACTTAATCATAGGCTGCCTTATCTTGTCGTTTGGCCATTTGGTTTCACTTGTGCCTTGTCTATCTTCTCAATTGGAGATTTTGAATTCTTAGAAGGAGCTCTTTCTCCCAGGGCTCGTGTGTCTCCCATATCACCTAGCTCAGAGCTGCAGTACGAAGTAGCTGTTCAACAACTACCTTTATTGAACTTCATACAAAGATTAAATCTTACCAATGTGGTAATTAAAATTGCCGAAGCAGTTTTCCAATGGATAAGATTACATTCAGTGGCTTAAAATACCATAGTGGGTGGCTTGTCCTTATAGCAGCAGATTACAAACTCATCCTGTCTGTATTTCAGGTCAATACAACATTTATTTATTTGGTATTTATCACTAATAATTATTATGGTGAAGACTAGCAAGTGGCTCTTACTGCCTAGCAGATGCAAATGGCAGGGGTTTTTTTTTCATCTCTTATCATTGTGAAACTTATATGCATATATGGTTAGTGGAAGTCTGAAAATGTATCTAATTGTTGGTGACTTCTACATAAATGCAAAGGAAAGATTTGTGTTCCCAGTGGAACAATCTGCGTCACGCGACCATTTATAATCTGACTGCAGATCTAGACTGTGACTAATATTTGGCTCTAATATTATAGGTGGTTACCCTGCAGGGAATCACTAAGAGCACAACTGTCACTTCCTTGGAAAAATTTAATCCACAGATGGATCCCAACACCCAACTGCACTGGAGTCCAAAACTAATGAGGATTTTTTTTTTGCTAAATAAGGACTGATTCTGCCAAAAAAAAAAAAAAAAGATATACTCTGACTAGAGAAATCTGTATCACGCATTGCTCCAAAAAGCATATTTACCCAAGCACTGAATGTTTTGGAACACTAGAATTTTCCTAATAGGGACATAATGAAAAATCACTTACTAATTAAAATGCACATTTATATTTTTCTGTATGAGATGAAGCAATAGACTTAATCGATACTGTCATACATTTACAAAGCTTCAGTTACTCAAAATATTTAACTCTTATGTTTCCTTATTTGGCTAAAAATTAAGGTAAAAGTTCTATTCAGATCGGGAAGCTGCTTATTAAAATAATCAACTTTTCTCTAAATTTCTACTGCAGTAAATAAGCCTTGCTCACATAATTCCATGGGAGATGAAATTGACATTGATGAGAAAGACTGGGAGATTTTATATATATAT
This sequence comes from Vicugna pacos, assembly GCF_048564905.1. Lineage (NCBI taxonomy): Eukaryota > Metazoa > Chordata > Mammalia > Artiodactyla > Camelidae > Vicugna > Vicugna pacos. The sequence continues at coordinate 54,166,978 of NC_133002.1, forward strand.
TATATATATAATATATTTATATATATATTATATATATATATAATATATAGATTATATATATATAATCTCCCTCCCATAAGTAAGTTTATATAACCATAATCTTATAACTTTGCACTCATTTATTTAAAGATTTTCCTGTCATATGAAACTACGTTGGCCTGTGGTGTATTCAGTTTATTTACAGTAGCATATTAAAGTAAGGGAATTTCAATCCTAATTCCAGAGAAATGGTACCTCTTTCTGGGTGACAGGTTTTCAAAAAGAGTGCATTACCTAGAAATAAAAAATGTTGCCTCTCTGAATTCATGTGGTTTGGAAAATTCTTAGCCATCTACAGATGTCCAGATTGAATCATCATAAAGAAGAGAACATATATAAATGATTAATTTCCTCTTTCCATTTAGGTTTAATATGCTTCAAAGGATTCATTAGACCTCTCCGGCTTGTTTCTTAGAAGAAATCCATGAGGAAACACATTTCAGAAGAAGTTTATGCCAGTGCAGTGAGCTGTTCCTCATCCTCCGTCCTTTGTCTACGTAAAGTAAACTTGTCTGTCTTGTCTTTTAGCTTTAGGCTACAGCCTGGCTACCTATACATCCATCTATTTTGCAGTTAATTCAAACTGTTTATAAATAATACTGGGCTTAATAAATGTGAGATTAGACCTCCCTGGTGTGAAGCATTATTCCCACCGAGAGGGCTTTAAAAGGCAAGACAGGAACAGGGCCTAGACTACTGCCTAATCTAAACAAAAGGAATGAAACAGCAGTGCGTTTGAACATCAGAGAGTCACACCGCGTGCACAACCTGTTCCGTACCCTTTTAATCGCAGTGTCTTGCTCAGTGCTGGGAAAAGTGGCACGCTCGCTAACGCTGGATTAAGCACGATCTGCAAAACCTAAGCGTATTTCAGCAGCACCTCCTAGGGGCCGTCTGCGGGTATGAGGCTAGGAAGTGGGTACCGACCGGCGCAGACCCTTTCCTTAAATTGTCAGTTTCAGCTCTCCCACACACACAAATCCATCCGGGCTGCGCCGCCCAGAATACGAGCTAGTCTGTGAAGTAGTTTGGCGTCTCCAGGAGGCCTTTCAAAGGTTTAAATAAACTGCGCGGAAGACACATTTGATCGCATGAGGAAATAAACATTCAACACACACACACACACACACACGGGGATTTGAAACTTGTTGTAAGGAAGAGACTCCTAAATATACCGTGTCCTTTAAGAGCAAAGCTTCGTTATGACACCAAAGTACTCAGAGATATATGCACGTTATATATGCACTTCTCTTCAACACACACACACACACATACACACACACACACGGGTTAATCTGCAGCGTTGTCAGGATCCAGACCCGGTAACTCTGAGGTTCAGGTAGCTTTTGAAAAGGGTCTACATGCTCCGGCCTGGTTGCTGGGAATGAGGGCTGGGAGGCGCTGATGCGAGGGCAGAGCTGTGTCTGTAGGAGTTGCCGTTCCAGAGAATTCATTATTCTTTAATTGCTCTGATTTTAGATCAGCAGAGCGTGCCGGGCGCTGGTGGAGCGACTGAGGGCGGACAGTGCGAGAGGGAACGAGTCGTTCACCCTTCAGAGCAGTCTAGGCGCTTTGTAAGTAATTCTCCAACAGTCGGGAGAAGGCAGAGCCGAGCGGCTAGGCAGCTGCAACACTTGTGCGCGTCTAAATCCAGCTGGGTTCAGCGCGCGGGTCGCGGTCGCTTTCCCCATTAAATCCGCAGCTCCTCGGCGCACCGCTGGTTCTGCGGGAGATTCGGGGAGCGCGGGGGCTCTGGGTGGGAGGGAAGGGGGGAGGAAGACGCGCCCGGGCTGAGACGCAAGCCTCCCGGCTGCCAGCGTTTCGCCCGGACACTGGCACCTCGCAAGCCCGATGAGATGCACGCAGGGCACAGCCGCCACCGAGCACAGAAAAAGGGAAGTGTGGGGCTCCGACAGGGGTAGGAAGCCAGGCTGCAATTAGGCCGCCGCAAAAGCCCGGCCGCGGAGCTTCCCACCTGCTGCTGTCTCAGCTGGGGCGCAACTTCCTCCTCCCCTGCCCGGCCGGACTCCCGGACGGAGCTCAGAGGGCGGAGGGGAAGGAAGCGACGGCAGGTTCTCCTCGCTGGCAGCGCCGCGGGCCGCGGGTGTAGCATCCTCCCCTCCCCGCCGCGGTTCCCGGGACCGGCGGCGTGGCCAGGCGCGCTGCGATTGGCCGGCAGCGGCCGGGGGCGGGGCCAGGCGGTATCTCGTGGACGGCCTCAAAAGAGCCCAGGATATTGCAGAGCGCACTGGAGCCCTGGCCAGCGCGCAGCCTTCCCCGGCGCCGGCAAGCTGGGTCTTGGGAATTCTGGTTTGCTTTGGCTCACTCGCTTTTACAAACTACTGGATCTTACATGCCTCTGTAACCCCCCCACTTCCACTCCATGTCCCCATGCTCCAGCGCCAGCAACAGGTAAGGGCTGCGGTGTGTTTTCTTCCCTCCTGTTCTCTCGTTGCCTGTGTATCCTGGGGAGTGGACTCGGGCTGCCGTCCCCGACCCTACCCTACCCGGCCGCCCCAGAGGTGCCCAGCTGTCACGCTGCTGTAGCGCTCACCCACGCTCCGGAGTCCCAGATCATGCCTATAGAGTTTGTGTGCGCACCAGAACATCCCCAGAGCTAAAAATACTGAGACATGCTTGGAACAGTTGAGCAATAGAAACAGATTTCTCTGCAGCATCTGTTTGTGCTCATAACTTCCAGTGCACCAGCTGTAGCGAGATAGTGAGTTTGGAGACAAGGGCGAGTGATCCTGTGTTGTTCCTCGCTCTAAGGGAAAAGGGTGGGGGGTCGGGGGGAAGGCGTCTAGAGTACGGGTCTCAAATCTTGGCAAACCTTGGCCCTTAGCCACTAGGCTTGATCCTTGGCGTCCCTTTTTATTTTTTATTTTTCCCTTTGTCATTGCTTCAAGTGTAGCTTCGAGTTCCAAAGCGAGAGCGAGCGTCTCAAAGTTGCTTCTCTGGGGAAGAGAGCGGGAGCTCGAGTTGGATTTGAGCCTGAAGACCGCAAAACTTTCACATCTTATGTCACAACCCCCTAGGCAGCTTGTATTCTTAGTAATAATATTATTAAAACGAAGTTGAAGGCAGTGTGGTTTCAGGGAAGTACAGTGGTCAAAACGACTTGATTCTGTAAGAGATTGCATCATAACAGAAACTCATCATGATAATTGAAAAAAAAAAATCGAGATAGGAAATGGCCAGTCAGTTTACTGTCTGCGTCTGGGTAATCCTATCAGTAGAATGGTAACTAGGATACGGCTGTGAATCCTGGGGATTTTCATAAACTCAGAATTGACCTGTTAAGAAATAAGGCATTCTTGGAGAACGTGTTTTGGGAATGTAGAGACTGCATACTGCTTTGTAGCTCTTGTTTCCTTTTCACGTTGATAATCAGTAGCTGTTCCTCTTTCCTCTCACTAACCACTGCTGGCTGTCTGCTGGGTATTAACCTGTACACTTGCTGGCTTTTTCCTGCTCATTTCCACCCCCACCCCAAGTCTTTTATTTCTGTTTGCCATTATCCAGAAAAATTCCCATGCTCAGGAGTAAGAGATGTTACTTTAAGGATGGTGGGAGGGGTGAGAGTTGGGGTCAAGGTCATTCCACTTTGCTTTCAGCCCCTCCCCCTCATGCTCTGGTGGCACTCTCTTTGGCGTTATTCGTATCCATAGGAATATTTGTTCTGAACTCTTGTGAATTTGGCATTTGAAAAAAATGACACAGAGTATTTTGGCTTCCTTCTGACTCTCGGCTTGTAGAATCTCTAGTTAGCCGTAGAGTCCTTGCCTGACTTTTGGGTAGCATGAAAGACTGACCATGTCTTTACCTGAAACAGATGGAGTGTTTCAAGCTTTTTTTTTTTTTTTGTATCTATTTTTGTTTATCAAACACTAGATTATTTCAGCACTTCCTAGTGCTGAGTGGTGCTCCATGCATTGTTGAGCATAAATGTTATCGTGCTCACATAGAGAAGTAGGTGTCCTCCCTCCCCTCCCCTCCTGCCCCTTCCCCTCCCTCATGTTTACTGAGCTTCTAAGAGGTTGCTTTGCTAGCAGCGAGCTCTCATAGCAACACGCGCCCAGGGCACACTCAGGCTGGTCTATATGGCGTCAGTTGGGGAATAGCTGCTCTGAAAACTCGTTAGCCGACCTCTCTTTCAGCACAGCGTGCTTTCTTTTACTATCCTTATCGCCTATGCCTACTGAGAAACTTTCTTAGTCATGACACACCCTGACCATATTCTGGGACCCATTTATTCTCATGTATTCTTCATGATTACATTCTTCTGTTCTTTTATAATCTATACTGGCAATATTTCCTTTATGGCAAAAATGATCTGGGTTCATTCATTTACACCGTGTTATCTCCTTGACCTTGTGTTTGTCCACGGCTCTCTCCCCTTTAACATCTACCTTGAGATTGAAGGGCTGAACTATTTTTTTCCATTGCTTATGCTTAATTTTGGCTCAGCCTATAAATAGTCTTAACATGAACAGCACCACATGTAGCCTCTCAATTTCCCAGAAATACTTTCTACCTCATTGGTTATAGCCTGGGTAAAAATGATTATTTATGTCTATGAAATTTATGTCAGACCCTGACATGTTTTGAATGACCGGGAGGAATTGACACATTGTTCACCAAATCCAGGATCAGTTCTCTTGAGTTGTACCCATCAAGGAAGAAATCAGATCACTTGAGGTTCTCATCTACTCTTAATCAAATATTTCTCAAAAAATTATTTAGAGTATATCCCTAAAAGGAAGTTGCACAAAAGTCCTCTTCCTAATTGAAGTTCTTTTCCCAGATGCTCATGAATTGGTGCTTTTCAGGGTGAGAGGAGCAGGCAGGGACATTTTCTGCTGGCCTGCAGCCACTCCGGCATGTGGGCAGGTTAACAGGAAAGAGATTCTTCACGGTGAAATATTAAGACAATGACCCTATCGAACTTTGGCAGGTTCTAGATTTTTGCTACGTCACCGGCTCCACGGAAGTCTGAAGACACACAATGTGTCTGCACACATATACACGCACGAATCTGTTTTGGAGCATATCTGCTGGAAGTGACAGAAGTTTCCATTTTGCCAAAAACAAAAATCTTTTTTCCCCTTTCCAGGCAGAAATGGTAGAATTTCTAAATGATGCTCTGCATATGGAACAAATTCTGTTATTAGCAATGGAAATAAGGCAATAATAGTCGCTCAATACAGGCTATTTTCAAGATTCTAAATGCGGAAAGCTATTCGTAGGAAGTTGCTATTGTGTGTGTTGTGGAATTCAAACTAATGTCCTGGGGTCAAGATTTTTGGAAAGTCCTAATTCAGTCTTTAGGTTTCATATGGTTGTTATGCGTTAATCTGGAAAGAGGGCAGAAATAAGTCAGAAGAAATCTGAGACCATCTACTCATGGCCCCTAATGGTAACTCAGATGGAAGGATTGTTCTGAATCATGAAAAGAGAATTTCTTGGTGTCAGCTTATAATGCAAGGTGCTGAAGTCAATCAGCACTCAGAGAGGCAAGCACGATTTAAACGAGGCCTTTCCCCCTCTTTTTTGGAAGCGGCACCTGCGTTCGGTGGCACATTATTATTTCTATCTGTTCTTGTGGAGAAATGCCTGGCGATTTCACAGGAGCCAGATAAGCTGAAATCACTATTAAAGAAATATTCTTTTCACGTCCGGGATCTAGAACCCTGAGGAATAGCAGTCATGTTTCTTTTGTCCAAGTACAAACTTCACGGGGAAGCAGACAAAACACTGAAGCAGGTGGAAGACCGAGAAGGCACAGTAACTTCTTTTTATAAAGTAATTCAAAGGCACTTTCAAATCGGGCGTCATTTAGGTGTCAAAAGCTGCCAAAATGTAACACACATTGCAATTTGCACAGATGACTAATCTCAGGAAAAATGTGTTGGGGCACATTCTTGCATGATAATTTGGATCAGGAGGGAGCAATGAAAAGACAGTAACAAGGCGTTTTCAAAGACAGTGCACCTTGCCTCTCTTTAAGGGGGTGCACAAAAAACAGGTCAACGCTCTGCTTTTCTTGTTTGCAGTTGGCTTGGCTGCACTTGGTTCTGTGAACTGCTTTATCTTAATGGGGTTTGGGGGGAGAGAGAAAAAATGAAGTCCTCATCGTCTGGGCTTCAGCAAATTTTGAATCCTTTCCATCTCTTGTTCACGGTCCCCCTTTAATACAGGAGATGGTTGAGAAGTTGAGAATCATTCTTCTTCTTCAGTTCCATGCTGTGTTAGTTTTTTAAATTTATGTTCAGTTAACAGAACACCCTAGACTTTCTCTTAGGCTTCTGTGAGTCCAGGAAAAATCAGTTTCTTTGGAGCAAAAAATAGAAAGTTAGAGTCAATAGATGGTTTTTATCGAGGAGGGGAAGGAGGCAGGAGGAGAAAACTGAAAACTACTGTTTGTTCATGTTGAGTAAAGGTGAGTGCCTTCCCCATAGGAACACACAGCTAGCAACAGTACTTTCATTTTTACAAGTGAAAGTAAGCTGAGTGACCCCTATGATTTACTCCTATGAAGTGTCTCTGTTTGGGAAAACACAGACTTGGACCTACAGGCAGTGAGCTCCAGCCTTATCTCAATCCACTAACGACCTGGTCCTTTGGCACAAAGGTGCTTACTTCCTAGCCTGCCATGACACATGGCAGTCCCATCTCTGGAGGATTTCAGAACTCTCATTGCTAGGCAACGGAATTGCTCTCTATCCCCCAGAGCAAACCTGCATCTTCAAGTCAGAATCACTTGCGCCAACAGAGACACTGTCTGGCCTTTCTGCCTAGTGGCTGCTTGGAGTGTGTGAAGTGGTGGAACCAGCCCAAACCATCTGCAGAAAATTGGGATCCATTTCAGGGGATTCTAAGGGCTGTCTGCTCAGTTTTATGATTTAAACAAAATAGTCTGTGGCCTTCGAATTTTACCCTTGTCATCAAGGGCTCTAATATTCTCCCTCGATGCACCTGCCACTCAATTAATATTAACATTCTGCATTCACGTGGAAGGTCCTCGCGACATGCCCGAGTGCTTAAAGCTGCGTGACAGACCTTGGGGTTGGAAAGTCGTCTTCTGCTTAGTCACTTGGAACCCTAGCAAGTTGAGAAGGCAGAAGAAGAGGATAAGAGACAGGTAGATCTGTAAAACAGAATAATTCTAGATGGCTGGCAAAAATTAAGGGGACCTAAGGTTTTGGTTGCAAGACTGTCACAAACAACTAACTTCGGTGTTTAATGACTTCATGCTTTTAAATAAAATTAAAAAAATATTTGGGGGGGTACAGAGAAATGAGAAACCCACTAATTCAATGTAGAGTATAGTTAGCTATTCTCTGACTCTTGCTAGGAAATGTTGCCTTAGGAAGTAGAACCCTTTCGTGATGACTTCTTTTGTAGTGAGTGATCTCTCCTTTTTTTTTTTTTTTTTTTTGCAGGACGTGTTCTCTGGATGTCAGCTGAGTTCCTTAGGTGGCCCTGCATGACAGGAGAAAGCCTTTGGTAGAAAGAACCTCTCGACTCCCAGAGACCGCCCCCCCATCTCTCCTTAATTTTTTTGTGTGTGGGTCCTCACTGAACATTCAAAACTGTTTCTCCAAAGGGTTTTGCAAAAACTCAGACTGTTTTCCAAAGCAGAAGCACTGGCGTCCACAGCAGAAGCGATGGGCAGCGTGCGAACCAACCGCTACAGCATCGTCTCTTCCGAAGAAGACGGCATGAAGCTGGCCACCCTGGCGGTTGCGAACGGCTTTGGGAACGGGAAGAGTAAAGTCCACACGCGACAGCAGTGCAGGAGCCGCTTCGTGAAGAAGGACGGCCACTGCAACGTTCAGTTCATCAACGTGGGCGAGAAGGGCCAGCGCTACCTGGCGGACATCTTCACCACGTGTGTGGACATTCGCTGGCGGTGGATGCTGGTTATCTTCTGCCTGGCTTTCGTTCTCTCGTGGCTGTTCTTCGGCTGCGTGTTTTGGTTGATAGCCCTGCTCCACGGGGATCTGGATGCCTCGAAGGAGAGCAAGGCCTGTGTGTCGGAGGTCAACAGCTTCACGGCCGCCTTCCTTTTCTCCATCGAGACCCAGACCACCATAGGCTACGGCTTCCGGTGTGTCACGGACGAATGCCCCGTCGCGGTCTTCATGGTGGTCTTCCAGTCCATTGTGGGGTGCATCATCGACGCCTTTATCATCGGTGCGGTCATGGCCAAGATGGCGAAGCCGAAGAAGAGAAACGAGACCCTCGTCTTCAGCCACAACGCCGTGATCGCCATGAGAGACGGCAAGCTGTGTCTGATGTGGCGAGTGGGGAATCTTCGGAAGAGCCACTTGGTGGAAGCGCACGTCCGAGCCCAGCTCCTCAAATCCAGAATCACCTCTGAAGGGGAGTACATCCCCCTGGATCAGATAGATATCAACGTCGGCTTTGACAGCGGCATTGACCGTATATTCCTGGTGTCCCCGATCACCATCGTCCACGAAATAGACGAAGACAGTCCCCTGTATGACTTGAGTAAACAGGACATTGACAACGCAGACTTTGAAATTGTCGTCATCCTGGAGGGCATGGTGGAAGCCACGGCCATGACGACGCAGTGCCGGAGCTCTTATCTGGCCAACGAGATCCTCTGGGGCCACCGCTACGAGCCCGTCCTCTTCGAAGAGAAGCACTACTACAAAGTGGACTATTCCAGGTTCCACAAGACTTACGAAGTCCCCAGCACGCCCCTCTGCAGTGCCAGAGACTTGGCGGAAAAGAAGTACATCCTCTCCAACGCTAACTCATTCTGCTATGAAAACGAGGTTGCCCTGACGAGCAAAGAGGAAGACGACAGTGAGAACGGAGTTCCGGAAAGCACGAGTACGGACACGCCGCCGGGCATAGACCTGCACAGCCAGGCCAGTGTCCCTCTAGAGCCCAGGCCCTTGCGGCGGGAGTCGGAGATATGACTGGCTCCTCCTCCGGAACGACTGACTTTCAAACACAGTCCGCTGGTCAAAGGCCCAAAACAGCTACTCAGACGACGGTACCGGGGAAGGGGTGGAAGGCAAGTGGCCGCAAGGGACGGAGGCTCGCGCGACGGCGTCAGAGACAGACGTGTAAGCTCGAAGGTTCACATAAAGCACAGCGCAGGCCTCCCCGTGACCCGATGGCACCTGCGTGCTGTAGGATCAGTAACGGGGGCACTTTGTGTTTTGTGTGGTGTTTTTACAAAACTTGAACTTGCAGGCAAGCCTTGGTTGGTGGGGTGTTTACCTTATCCAGAGTGCTTCTCCTTCGGGAACAAGAATGTTTTTAATGGCATAACATTTTTAAATGTTTTCAGAGGCAAGACTCTGCCTTAATTTTTGAAAAAGCTGCTAACTACATGAACACACGTTGTATTGTTGCCGTGTAGTTTTTCTTTAGTGTAATTTAAAAGTCAGTGTTGAACTTTGTTGAAAGCTCACGATATGCGCTTCAAAGTGGCAAGTATTTGGCTATGAACCGCCAAAAACGAGAGCCTGATTTTTTGAGGCCAGTAATTTGTCTGCTAGAATTGATTTCTCTCTGTCTCTCTCTCTCTGTCTCTCTGTCTCTCTTTCTCTCTCTCTCTGGTTACATAAGGGCATTATGTAACACTAGCCAAATGGTAGTCTCCAGGTTGGTTTTTTTTTTTTTCCTCCCTGATGTTAATGGGTTATCTCAAATTTTAAGTTAGACTACCTAAAATAAATACCAAAGATAATGCACATTTTTGCACAGTGGAGCTTACACTAAAAAGGAAAGAAAGCCCCACAGCTGCCTTGAAATCAAGAGACAATAACTTTGAACCTCAGCAAGACCTTGAACTGCCCTTTGCACCTTACTCGGAAAATAGAATATCATACACACACGGTTTAGTTTAGTTGACTGTCGTGGTTTTAAATTTTTGTCTTTCCTGTAACTTCCGTATTCTGGGAGGAAGAAGACCAGGGAAGTAAAATTCACACACGAGCTATAAACATCTTTTCCTTTCCTTCGAGGTGGCGCTGGCCAGGCGAACACGTAAGTTGAGAGATGGTGATGTGCTCTTAGATTTTTCTCTGGGTTTCTCCATGTTTGCACATTCCAAAAGCTATCCGTAAGATAAGACCTAGGTTGAAGGGAGTCCGGCATCCTCGACACACTGAGCCGCCCAACATGAAAGATTAAGAGGTTTAAACCCTCGCGGCTGAATTCCTTGCTCTGACTGTCAGTACATCTCCATCTTCAAAAAGATGCCACGCCTGGCCTCTAGGCGCGTTCCTTCCATCAGTCTGTCTGGAGCGAGTCTTCCAGTGCCTGAGCCTGAGAGAGCAGCCCGTGCCAAGGCAGGAAGGTGGCGGAGATGAGGACAAGCCATTTCCATGCAGTAGCTCATCAGCTCACGTGTTCAGGAAGGGAGGGGGAGGGTGCTTTTGTTAAATGGTAGACGATAGGAATGCAAATGCCTCAATATTTTAGGGTCAACAAGAGCCTTACAGATTCTAACAGTCCCAAGTGGAGGAGATGCTGGTCTACAAGGGGACACTCATGCACACTCATGATTCAGTCTGAGCTGATCCCTTTAGCCTGGGGAGCCCGAGAGCAGATTACTTAAGACACGTTTGTTTTCCAGAAGCCTCTCCTGCCTGGCTGCCTGACTTACTAGAAACATTGTTTTGTTTTGTTTGGTTTCCGCTCGAGCTCAATATAATGGACCTCTATTTTGGTTTAAAGTTCCTTGTTTGTGAATTCTGGGGTTGCTGACTTTTCTTTTTAATTGGAGTCTCAAAATCAACTCTCTTATGGTATTATGTCCCTGTATGCCATTAAAAAACAGCTTGTTCTAGAATCCTGTATTTTTGTAAACTGACGTCTGTGATGGTCTCTGGTTCTTGAATAGCCATATCTGAATGCGGTGCCTGCAATGACGTGACAGTCTCTGCTGTTCTCAGCCTTCAAAGTCGATGTGGCGTTATTTTCATGGAAACCAGGTTAGAGCTGTCAAGCAAGAGGATGCTAGTTTAAGTCCAAATATAAAGGCAGATTTGGGAAGTTGTTGAGAGAGTTGGAGGGGTTGCGATCGAGTGGGACAAAAGCATTTACGGTCTCCTGTAAATGGCCACCGTTCGGCCGTTGTCAGTGTGAGGATATCAAAGGCTTCAGCTGCTGCTATTTTGATATTTTTGCAAAGGAAAATAATCAAACCAAAGAGTATTCAGTGATAACGTAAATTAAAGGAAGATGCAGTGGAGAAGGGGGGGTGACCACCTTCCATCACACAGTGCTGCCACTTAAAAAAGACTTGAGATATTTGCAAGGGGGTGGGTAGGGGGGCGAGAATGAGGGAGGGAAATCTTTCAACTTCTTTCTGAAAAAGAGAAAAAAAAATCTAAAATTTCTGGTGCACAGGTTTGTTTTTTTTTTTTTTCAAGAAAATTTTGCAGAAGCTATGTTTTTAAAATGTACATTTTATAAAGTTTATCAAATATTTTCATATTTAAAGCCAAATGTAAATAGAAGTCTGTAAAGGAAAAAAAATTGCCATAGAAAGTATAATTTCAGTGCAGCAATGTCTGAGAGCTAGTACCTATATGCTACCGGTTAGCATGGTTTTAGCAAATATTTACCAGCCTTATAAGGTTCGTATTGCTATGTTCTGTTATTTATTTCAGCATGGACTGTTCATTTGAAAGCTTTTTCTAGTTATTAGTATTTTAACAGTTACAAGCTTTAAATGGCAATTTTTTTTTGTCAAGAGCCAAGACACAGGTAATGCACAATGTTTATTATTATTATTTTTTTGCTGCATTTTACGTTCAAAACATTTGTCCTTATTGACTGGGTCTCCTTAATTAGTGCACACATGCCGTTAGAATTCAGATTGAAGAGACTTATCCGTGTTTCTTCTCCGTTGCAGGCAAACCCCCTGCTGAACTAACTTAGGAATTACTCCCTTTTAAAGAATTTTCGCCCGTATCTGGATGGGCATTCTATTTTCCGGAGGAGGCATAGATTCCTGGTTATCCTATTTTTAAATAAAAGGTAGACAAAGTGAATTCTATTTTGATTATTGAGGAAGGAATAGTTTTCTATCCCTCTAAGAGTATACTTGAATCAGACATTTTAAGGATGTCACCATAGCACTGTAGTCATTTCCAAATTCCTGGAGAAAGTGTGTTTAACCTTTTTTTTTTTTTTAATTCTATTAATGCATTATTTCTTCTCTTCGCTTTTTTCCTTCCCTATAAACTCCCATCCCAAACCTCAATGTTTCTTCTGTGAGTTCTGTTCCCCAAATCACATGACCCTCGCAAAAAAACAATGTCGGTTCCTATTTTATAAGCCACTCGATAAAGGCAAAAAGCTTGTTCTGAGAAGCAGAGTGCTTTTTCACTCTGTCTAATAATGTTAAGGTTGAAAAAAAAAAAGTGTTGCATAGTCACTCACTCCCAACGAGAATCTCTTTTCTAGTTATGTTGGGTCTCAGCTCTGGGCTCTGGTGAATTGAACAATCCCGGCCTTTGACAATCGTGATCGCTATACTTTCCCGTCCGCTGTCTTTTTGTATCTAAAGTCTTCCTGATGTACTGCACAAACCATGGATTGTACATATTTTTATATATTATGTCTTATTTTATTATTTCTAAATAAAAAAATTAAAAATTGAAAACAAATCAGTGCGAGAATTTTGGGGCGGGCTCCCTGGATGACCACGGTAGAGTCTCTGAGATAGAAACCAAAGGTTCGCAAACAGTGGGACGTAAGCCCGGATGCTTTGGATGCACAGAGCCGTGGAAATCGTCAAAACAGACAGGTGTGGTGGGGCAGCAGGTCCTCTATTCTCATTCTAATCCAGGTCAGAGGAAGCCGAGCTCCTGGTTTTGGACAAAATGGCCCGAGGTGGAGAGAAGATAGAAAAAGACCGAAAAACAAGCCAACAAAACGAACAAAAAGAGCAAGTTTTATATTTTGATTCTCTGTGTGAAATAGTTAACTCTATTGAAACTATGTGTAGGGTTCTGCCTTATATATTATCTCAGTCCCAAAAAAACAGATTGAGATATTATTATTCTCATGTCATAGATCAGGAGTTGGCGAGTAATATTCCGTAAAAGGCCAGATAGTAAATATTTTTGGCCTTGTGGGACAGAGTCTCGGTCTCCACTCTGCAACCCTGCCCTTACTACAAAAGCAGCCACAGAGCGTGTGAAAACAAATGGGGCGGTCCTGATTGGACAAAACTTTACTTACAACCACAGGTGGTGGGCCAGATTTGGCCCCTGATCTCTCTTACAGATAAAGAAATTGAGGCTGGATTTTAAAGCTAATGAATCACTGAGCTGGTAATTCCAATTCAGGTTTCATCTGACTCTAAATTTAGTTTAATCCACCAAGCTCTATAGGGTTTCAGGGCACAAAGTTACCAAGGATATGGGGTCTCAGAAAAATGCCAATTGCTCTGGCAAATTTCAAATAACTGTTTTTCACCATTGGAAACGCTGAGAAAAATTTCCATTCTGAACCATGGCTTGCGCTGTCATATTTTCTCTTTTAACGAATACTGATTGTGCACTAAGTTTTAAACATGGTCCTAAGTGTTTTTTATAAGTATTAAGTAACTTAATCCTAACAACCACCGGATGGAGAAGGCGCTATTAACATCCTTGTTAAAGCAATGAGGACACTGAGGCCCAGAGAGGTTGAGCTTCTTGGGCGAGCACACACAGCTAGTAGGCAGGGATTAGAGCTGAGATTTAAGTGGAGCTGCGCTTGTTCTCGCAGCTCTGCGCTTTCCGTGGGGAGGTGTTCTTGGGGAAAATTTCACCATTTAGTCTAAGGCCTTCCTGCTTCTGAGTTTTTTTCCTCCTGGAGGATGAAAATGCATTCTTCTTCTCCATCCAGGATAGGTGAGCCCAGGATCCCCACCTCCTTCATAACCTGCTCCACAACTGCTCCCTTTGGCTCATGGAGAGAGAGAGAACAACTCACAAAGCTAGACTAATTACAAATTTAAGCGTCGGTTGTAGGATTTGGGTAAATTTCAAACTTCAGATTAATTTCCATTAACCGGGAATTGCCTAGGCTTCTCTCGAGGAGAAACCACAAAGCTGACCAAATTGCGGGCACCTCATCACATCATACACCTGCCCTCCTCCAACTGGGGGGCAGCCAGAGGTGTCACGTGATCCCCCTGGTGCTTGGTGCCATCGAAATAGATACATAATGGTAAGTCCAGGCAAACCGCTGGATGCTATACGAGTCTCACCTGCACTTAAAAAAAAAGCAAAAATTAAATACACACATAAAAGAAAAGGCAAGGAGGCAACTTCAGAGTTTTTCCACTTAGGCTTTTGGTGACAGCAAACGAGGCCTCCCAGCTCCAGGCTTCTTAAGCATCAGCTCTCAGTCAGGTAAGACTCGCAAAGAAGAAAACCTACTTCTCTGTAGAAATTGCCAAAATTCTACTGGCTTTCGCAAATTGAATGAAAAAAAGAAAAGCGAGGTTTTTGCATTTTAAGTGAAGAACCACATTCATGGTCAGCATATTTCAACACTAGAACCTTTTTTTATTTTCCAAAATAGTTTAGATCAAGTTGCCTAGTGACCTGATGATGTGAGCCACGGTATGGGGACGGTTATAATGACTTAAAACATTTACATAATTGTAAGCTGATGTAACCGAGCAGGACCCGGTGGGGCCTTCCAGGGTCAGACCCCTGCCCCAGACCCTCTGCGGCGGCTCCTCTCTGAAGGACCCGGATCATAGTATCTCATGTGTATGTCCTGAGCTTTTCAGATGCTAAAAACCACCACCCAAGGGAAGAAATCAACTGCTTCATGACTGAGAGCACGTGGCCCTGAGACCTCCTGGCGCCCAGGGCTTGGCAGTGTTGACTGCCCTGTTCCCTCCACATCAACTAGACAATTGTGCACAGCTGACCATGTACCTGCGACACCCCCCCACCCTCCCCTACCCGCCCTTAAATATGCTCAGCTGAAACCCTTCCGGGTGGGAGTCTGGGGTTTTCTTGGGCAGGAGCCACCCAATCCTCTTTGCTCGGCCCTGCAATAGCCTCTCTCTGCTCCAAACTCCGAGTTTTCTGTTTGTTTGGCCTCAGGGTGCAGCAGGCATACGATCTTCCCTTTGGTAACAATTTTGGTGGAGGCAGCGCAGGAGTCTGTGCTGTGGCAGGTCGACCCCAGCCAGGGGCAGCCCCCGCCCTGGGCCCCTGCAGCTGCCAGAGCTCACGTCGCTCCGGGGAACCAGGAGGGACTGTCCCCAACAGGCGCTGGCCGCCCATCGGCTCGAGGCTGTTTGGAGCCGAGAAACTTCCAGAGCTGTGGTCCCCACTCAGCAGCGTCGCCTGAGGGTGAGTTGCTCCAGCTCCTGCAGGCTGGGAATTCTCTCCACTCCGGCTGGGCTCATTGGGAGCCACTCTGGGTCCATTATCTTTCGAGAGCTGGGCCCGTCTGTTTGGTGGCCTCTATTTGGGAGTGGAAGTGGAATTTTTAGACTGCACCTCCTCTGATTGTCTCTGCGACCTTAGCTTGTTTGCTGTCTGTGTTTTGCGTGGATGGTTTTGGGGTGAGCTGCTCAGGCTTGCGCAGGATGGGAACATTCTACCCACTCCAGCTGGGCTCCCCCTCGCGGGGAGGGAGCCATTCTGGGCTCACTGGGAGCCGCTCTGAGTCCTTTCTCTTCTGAGAGCTGGGCCCGTCTGCTTGGAGGCCTCCTTCTGGGAGTGGAAATGGAATCTGGGGGCCAGACCTTGTCTGATCTTTTGTTTGTGGGACCATGTGTGTGTATGTGTGTGTATATATATCAGTACTTGCACTGGCTGGTTGCGATGTCTTTGAGTAGCGGGGCTCACGTGTGACGGCCCCAGGGTGGGGCTACCTTCCTACCGCGCTGGCTTCACCTGTGGTGGACCGCGGTGGGATTTGCCTTCTCTAGCCTTGGCCTCTCGTTCCGCTTCCTCTCTGATGGAGCACTGGCTGAGGTTCTCCCCTTTTGGACTGTCGGGGCATTGGTTAGAGATCTCCTCGGGGCTAGGGGACTGTGACCCTGCGAGACCATTTTGAATTGTTATTGCTTGATAGTTGATAACGCTGGCCATGAATAATTAAGTGTGGATGATCAGAGCTCTGTTCCGTCTTGTTCCTCCTGGAGTAGATGTTGCAAAACTGGGAGCTCCTCAGCTGTGCTCCCTAAATGAAAGAAAATGGTGTTTTTGCTGTAGCGCTGTGTGTTACTCAGTGAGGTCTGGAGTGCTCCCTGAGGTCTGGAGAGCAGTAGCCCTGATGGCCCTGCTATTGTATCAGAGTGGGTCTTTTGCAATTTGGCTTCTATCGTGTGTGTGTGTGTGTGTGTGTGTGTGTGTGTGTGTGTGTGTGTGTGTGTGTGTGTGTGTGTGTGTGTGTGTGTGTGTGTGTGTGTGTGTGTCTTGGTACCTGAGTCCAAATCCCATTCTCTATTACTAGTTTTGCTGCAAATTACGCATCTGAATGTGAGTGAATGAGATGTTATATATATATATAAAGAAGCAAATATAAACTATCTTTATATATATGTATATATATATAAAATACATATAAAATTGTCTATTATTGTTATTTCTTTAAACTGAAGTGGATATTTGGGAACTGGGGAAAAAAAATCCCTGAAAATAGCCAAGATGACTGGGTTTTGTATAAGTCAGTAGAGGAGGAAGTTGCATTTCTTTTCCTGTGCCTTTGAGATGTAAATCATCTACCTGGGCTCTCAAAGAAAAAGGCTTTTTTTTACATTCAGGCAGAAAAACTGTGAGATCTCTGGGTCTGTCTTTAGGTAAAAATTAACATGTGAAATCTGTATTTAATCGACTTAAAAGTTAGCTCCTTTTATACTTAGATGCATTTCATTTGTAAGTGCTTACTACAATAAACTTTAGGCTCATGTGATCTAGGGAATATTCAATATTAAATTAATATCTGACATGAAAGCTAGCTTAAGCTTGTTGATATAATCAACACAGACATGGCTTTTATTGTACCTGGGTTTACTGAAGGTCAGTAGGTTCACGTTTCTGTTGCAGAGTTTGTCAGAAAGAAAAAACAAATTAACTTGGTAATGCAAAGTTCTTAAAAGTAAGTTAAATGCAGATAACATAAGACTTTTTGGAACTCATTGGAAATAACTCTGTTTTAGGAATGTCTACTTAAAAATAATCTCTCTGGGTACCTGGTAACTTGAAATTTTAGAGTTGTGCTTAAGTTAAATAGTGAAAATTTTTATTCAGGTGGGTCATTCCCAAACAAAATAAGATACTGGAACATTATTTATTGAGCATTGGCTTCCCTTTACAGAGAAACTAAAGTGGTTTAGGATTATTGTTAAATGTTTGGTGGCACACTGAGATTTTTCTATAAAAAGCACATGTTTTTAGAAATTATTATTGGTGTTTATGTCTGCCAGTCTATAGGCTCCTGTAAAAGATAGTTCATATTTGCATCTTTATTTTCACTGGAAATTAAACATTTTTAGAGTTGAGGATTCTAATTTATGTATGTCACTAAAGCTACTCAAAATAATAAAGGAACCATTTCAGTATACAGTAGGAAAGCAGGTTATATGTTTTGAGTTAAAAAAAAAGTTTTTGCTCTAAAGCTGGGTTGTTTCTAGATGGAAAAAAAATAAGGGACAAACTAATATGGATACAGAAAGTTGCGGAAAGTTTGTGGAAGGGGAGCCCTGAAACAGGAGTATTGTGCGTGGTGGGGCTGAGATTGGATTAAACGTAAGTTGGTAAATGGATTTTGTTGTTAAAAGAAGACTGGTGTGGGACCAGATGTGGTTCCTCTGTTAAGAGAACAAGTTTACTTGCTTGGAGTAACAGTGCTTCTGGTAACAGACCGTGTGAAACTGTTTGATGTTGTTGACAAACTTCCTATCAAATTCTAAGCAAGGTTCTTTTGACTCCCGCTGATTTGGGCATGCGTCAGAGGACCCCTGAGACAGCTCAGAGAAAAATATTAAACTAACTAGGATTGTCTGGTTGTTGAATTACATGGGAATCATTGTCAAATGAGTGATAAGTCTCCTCAAAACTGTATGGTACAGATAAATGTTAATATAGGCATTCTGGAAATTATTTAAGGTTTCTGAAATTTAGATTAGTCGCGGTATGATGCTATCAGTCATAATTCTAGTTGTTATCTTAAAATGTTGTACACCACAGCGATACGATTAAGCTTCTTTGTCCAAAACGTTGTAACCAGATCTTTAACCTTGACTTTTTAAGTCTTTTGTCCTTCATAGACAGTTAAGCTCATGCTTTGCAAAACTGCTTCATCTTCAATAAGATTCATAAAAAGAACTTTCTGACAAGTAAGATTTCTTTTGAATCATGCTGAGCTGGGTAAGATTTTAAAAGTTCTAATGAAAACTGATTTTGTAAAACTGTTGGTAAAAAGGATTAATTACATAGGATTGAGTTTACTGGTGAGCAGGGTGGCAATTTTTTGGTTTTGCTCTGAAATATTACTGGCTTTTAATCTACATTTTCTAATTGAATTGTTTGTCCGATGTCTGTCTCCCCATCAGTGCTGACAGTTATTGTTTTATTTTAAGCCACACGGTTGCCTCCGAAGTTTAGGATAGAGAGAGAATTCTCTGATGGAGGTGTTAGAGAATATAACTACTCAGGATGTGTATCAGTGCTTGCTCTAAGTCCACTACTAAAGGCATGTGGGCAACGCTCGTGCAACAATTGGGTATAAGTGATAAAATGTATGGCCTGTGAAGTGACTGCCCATTAACATACCCCTGAGCCTGTTCGCGACGTCTGATTAGATTTCCCCCAACGAGGATAACTCGGCAAATACAAAGGACGCCCAGCACCCAGGGCCGTGATCTGAACCTGCGGCGGGAGTCACCAGCCCAGCGTGGAGGGACAAATATTCTGATCATCAGTGCTTTCTGGTGAAAGATTTGCCATCAGAAGGGGAAATGATGCAAAAGTCAGCACAAACTGAGGTACGGGGAAGTCATTCTCGCTTATACATTGTTTAACTTGAACTTGACTGAACGAAGCGGCCTGTTTTATGGCCCTTTGGACATGCCTGGTGCATCTGCTTTGGCCTTGAGGAGGGGAAGGCGGTTGAAATTCAAAACGGAGTGGCTGTGGCTCAGACACGCAAGGTAAAACTGGGTGGCCGTCGGGGGCGTGATTTCAGACACGAGCTTGTATTGCTGAGAACTTGACTGACTGTGGCAGACTCGGGAGGCCACCAGCCATCCTCAGAGCAGCGTCTGCTGGCCGCCTGGCTTCCAAATTCGCTTTGCTGAAACCCTGCAGGGAGGGGGTCGCGGGCTTTCTCGGGCACGAGCCCGCCGGCCCTCCCCGCTCGGCCCTGCAGTAAGCCTTCCTCTGCCCCGAACGCTGCCATTTCAGTTTGCTTGGCCTCAGGGTGCAGCGGGCGCACGAACTCTCCTAGGGTGACGGCGATACCTGCAAGGCATGGGTGCGGCGAGACTGTCACGGTCCCTGGCTCTGGACTGGGGTGACCCACTGTCCTGGTTTGCCTGGGACCAGAGGGCTTTCCCAGGATGCAAATCCTAGAACTGGAGAAGTTCTGGGCAAACCGGGATGTGAGTCAGGCATCTACTTTGGAAGCTGAAGAAGCAGAAAGCTCGGCGAGAGTGAGGAGAGGGACAGCTAAGGAGCATGTGGAAGAGAGGAGTTTTGGAAAAGTGAGACAGGTTCCGCATGAGCCTGACTGCCCAGGAAGAAGAATAATGATGAATAATTACACATAAGTGGTTCTCCTCGAATAAATGAAAGTTGTGGCCTCGAGGGCATTCACTGTTTTGGAGAAATGGTTTTCTAAAATGTGATACAATTCATACATTTCTCTGCGTCATTCAAAAAATAGAATGTTACTTAACGTTTCCTTGTGTGTCCAGAGGTAACAGGATATTCTCTTCTTGGCGGGATGTGCTTTTAGGTGTGTCCATTACACAGTCAGCTACTGTTGTGTCCTGAGCACTATTTAGACTCTCGCTGCTTCTGCTCTTTTGAAGACATCAGATAATCCAAGATAAGATCCATCTGACTAATATTAATGACAGGCAGGTCAGAAAGGTTCAGGTGAGATGTGAGAGACCTGGCTTGAGTTTAGGGCTTCTGTGATGACTGCTAATTTTCAGAGCTCTTTTTTTATTTCAAGCGTGGGATTATATCCTGAGAGGCTGACTCTTTTAAGGGGTTTGGCTTCTAGCAAAGTTGATTCCATTTGACGAAAAATTTATTGAGAAATTACTATAGGGTGCTGATAACTCAAAATTTTCCACATAGGTTTTGTCTTAAGATCACAGTTTGGGTGATGGGTGGTACCACTGTGTATTCATTTTGTCTTAGAACTGAGTTTTAGGTATAAAAAGTTGATGTGTTTATAATAACTACCAATTATTGAGTATTTAAGATGTATTAGGCACTGGACAGAGATAAGTTCTTGCCTTCCACACACAGAAATCCTCACTTGATTAAACATTTCACAAGAATGTCCCCCTGGAGTCAGATTTTTTTTTTTTTGCAACACCTTGTTGGGACTCATTTGAATTGTTTTTGTCATAACTTTGCCCCCATGGACACTGCTCTTTCATGTCTTCCAGCTAAATGACCACTCATGACTCCAGACTCTGCTTAGATTAGGTCTGCAAAATGATCTTTGCCTTGGGCAAGTATCTGGGTTCACTCCTGCATAACAAATGAATCAAATCTCTCAGCATGTAGGCACTTAGACACAGACTTGTAAAAAGATTATTTACCAATAGGGAAATTTCAAAGGCAAGTGTGGACACATACCTAAAGGAAAAAAAAAAAAAAGCAAAACCCTCTTGGCAAAAGCACTCTCAGATGGCAACCATTCACTGAAGGACTGGGAGGGGGAAGCCTACGTGCCAGAGGCTCTCTCCCGTCTGGTTCTGAGTTCTTCCTGTGGCCGGGAGGTCAAGGAAGCGCCCCTCCCTGCCTTTTCCAGGCTCGCCTGAGAGTTCCAGCCTGCATCACTTGGGCACACTCAGTCAATGAGGCAGCTGAATAAGATGCCCCAGGGTTGCCATAGAAACAGAAAGAAGCACCTTCTCTTGCATACTCCTTAATTTCATCTGAGTGACTTTATTCAAGAACCAAAAATAAAAAGTGCACAAGGATGTAATTATATAAAAAGCTGTGTTCGATGATAAATACAGTATGTACTTTCGCCTCAAGTCTACAGCTCGCTTCTATTGCGAAACATTTGAACTTCTCAAGCAGGAGTCTTCACTTCAGGTTTAATTGAAGCGAGGCCCAGATTGACCAAGATAAGGCAGGGAGCCTTGCTTCTGAAATTCCACCTTTCCCTGGCTCCAGCGCCACGTCTGAATGTGGAGTCTCTTGGAACAAGGTCCACTTCCAGTGTCTGTGCGTATTGGGCCATCTGAGCGCACGGTGGAGGCGGGGGGGCTACTGAAATTGCCCTGCCTCCAGGTGTTCACGAGTCTTAAACATTCTATAGGTTTACAATCGTTTTGTAGGATAATAAAAAAGAAGTGCCCAAGAAAATGCCAAAACAGCAATTAGTGGAGAAGGCCAAGAAAATTCTTTTTTCCTTTTCTCTCCTTTTTTTTTTTTTTTAAATCCTGTTGCTACCTGCAGTATACAAGCTCCTTTCACAGTGGGGAGATGGCAGAGGGAGATGCAAATACTTCCGGAGTGATCCTCTTGCAAACCCAGCAATGCTCACCTGGAAGGAAGGGTGCGGAATTTGAAGCATCTGCCCCTGTGCTTTACACCTGCTAATGGGCTGACGGATTCAACTGACAGCAAGAAGTAAATTATTCTACTGTAATTCTTCCTACTGTCCTTTAGTGAAATCAGACACTCTTGAACCTGCACGTTGGCACGATTTAAAAAGGGCTTCTTTGCTGTTTCCTGTTAGTGATTTGCATGAAGTGGTGTGCAATCTAGAATTTACTTAAAACGGGAAATGCAAAGGTGCAAGGTGTGTCTGAGGAGCTAGAATTCAGCCCTGCTTGTTGTCTGGGAATCTGCCTTGTCTGTTCTCTTGATTTAAAGGACTTTCATCACTACATGGCGGGAGGGCCCTCGACAAAGTTTTTCTTTGAGGTAAGTCTTTTATATGAATAAAATATGAAAGGATTTTCCTCTTTGGGAGAGCTGGCAGCCTGCAGGTTAAAAAAGAAAATGTGGTGCCATTTGTAAAACTAGACTGGCCACACTATTGTTTAAATGCCTATGAAAACCAGCTACATGCTTGCAAAAAAAAAAAAAAAAAGGAACTGAAGAATTTCCTTGAGTACCTAAGGTTGGAAATGTTTACTTTAATAAATCTAGAATTTCCAGAATTTTGTACCCAGACATATAACAACCATCTGAGGAGGTCGTCTTTCTGTCCATCTGAGTGGAACAGAGGATTTGAGTTCTTGTAAGGCTGATGTGGAGAAAACAAAACCAAAAACAAATCAGATGCTAACTACTATGTATAAAACAGATAAACAACAAGGTCCTACTGTACTGTATAGAGTGCAGGGAACTACAGTCAGTACCATGTAATAGCCTATAATAAAAAAGAGCATGAAGAGGAATATATATATATTATATATATAATTATATTATATTAATATATATATATATAAATAAATGAATCACTGTGCCGTATGCCAGAAATTAACAAAACATTGTAAATCGACTATGCTTCAACTAAAACACACGCACACAAACCCAAAACAAATCAACAGGGGAAAAAAAAAAAAAAAAACAAGCCAGAAGCAATCCATCTGAACTCAGAGCCACACAGACATTTAAAGCCGTTTGTTTTACACACACACATATATATATATATATATACTGTTCATATTTTCCCTAAAGAAATCTGCAATTCTAAGAATTTCTTAAATGAATGCCTATAACTTTGGTGCAGCAGATTTGATTTCTCCCTTATCTTTTTATTTCTGTGTAAGATGCATTTTTCACCCTACTTAGTGAAATATTTTTTTGTAACCTGAGTCGTCATCTACAGAGAAATGGCTGCAAAAAGTTGCCTTTCACAAGTCATTTACAACTTGAGCCTTGGTTTGCTCATTGGAAAATAGGAATAAAAACAGAATTTTGTGAGATTTAAAGGGAGAGAGTTTTGGTAAAAGTACTACATAAATTCTAAATCAATGTGTGTATGTGAGTGTGTGTGTGTGTGTGTGTGTGTGTGTGTGTGTGTGTATATGTGTTTTATATTTGTAGGAGCAGTTTCTCATTTTCTCATATAGTTTTTGCTCCAAATTCAAGACATTTAAGTCCAACTAAGAAAGAAAAAAGAGCTCTTCGCACTTGGGAAACCATTCACCAAGCATCAAGCACCTAGAAATCAGATGCACGTTGGCAATTCAAATGGACTCTTCTCAAAGAGCTCCCAGTGGCATGAATAACAATGAACAGTAATCTAATTTTAGATTGCCATGTTTGTGCTCGAACCTGGGCACTCAGACCAGAAGACGTGTAATACAGCGTCTGTGCAAGAGATACTAGCACGCTCTTTCCCAGCTTTGCTGAGAAAGTCCATAGCATTACTTGTCATGCTGTTATATGCATTAAATGCCAAGATGGTGGGAGTTTTTTGTTTGTTTTTTGGATTTGGTTTTTTTTGGGGGGGGGGGACTGGAGTTTATAAGGTGGAGTTTATGCACCTGGACCCTGGCGGTACGCAAAGGGAAGGCGTTGTTCTTGGCAAAATGCTTGGTAACGAGCCTGTCAGATTACAGAGTGGATTTCCTTTATCTTGGGGCATTGGACTCTTTTCAGGGGGGCAGGAGGGGTAGGATTTCGCAGCTTGTTTGGACAAGCTGGTCATTCTTTTGTCTCGTTCTTTCTGAGAGGACAGTGTGGTCTCCTGGCACGCCTCCTAGTAGAGTCAATGCCCAAACAAGAAACGTGTGAGGTGCCCCAGATGCCTGCGGCCACACAAAATGCCTTCACTGCCCCAAACCACAACTGCTTCCCAGGGGCAAAAGGCTGGCATTCCTGGACCTTCTAGCCAAATCACAGCGACTTTGCTCTTTGGCGTAAGTTCGGTGGTGTTTCTAGCAGGGATGGTTATAGATGGAACACTCCTCTATTAACCTCGGAGCCCAAACTGATTTCCCCTCTTTGGACTCCCAGGAATTCTTTCCCTATTACTTCCCTACAGATATGTTTTCCTTCACTGTTTTCAGGCCAGATCTTTACCAAAGTTTCATGTCACTGAAAGCTTTCTGGAAAATCTGTCCAAATGAGCCATTTATTTTCTTTTGACAAATTCTTTAAAAAAGAAAGCGGTATTCCTGACCAAGAATTATGAGGAGGTTCCCTCTGCCCATCACCCCGCTGTAACACGTACACACATATGTATGTACCACCACTCCAGACTTGCGCACACATGCATAGAACTAAGTGCATCCACGTTGATGCCAGAGTCCTCAACTTTAAGGATTCTCGTTTGTGATGCTGGTAAGACCAAAGGGGAAATTCAGCCCCCAGACGGACAAGCATCACACAATTTGAGGCATTTGGCCTGAATTATTTATTGTTCATTATATGTGTTACGGCTACAAGAAAAGAAATAGTAATACTAGTGGGATTTTGGGTGATTCTCATTTTTTTTTTCTTTTTAATCTATTTATTGTTATATTTTTTACCTGGAAAATATACCTCCTTTTTAGGTCTTATTCAAGATTGTTGAGTTAAAACATGGTTCATTTTCCCCATTCTTTTCTCTGTTTTATGAGAAATGCATTAGTTTATAAAATATCATCTGAATAGCACTTGGCCAAAATCCATAGGTTTTAGGGTCTGTAGCATTCTTATGTTTTTTTTTTTTAATTTCTAAGTACTTTGTAATAACCCAAAGGTTATCAAGACTCCTTTAAAATGTCCAGTTCGCTATTTGCTTTTTGGGTTGTTGTTTTTGTGTGTAAGGAGGCCACCTCATTCCTTTTGTCTTTAATATCTAATTTTATTGAACTGTGGTCAGCAAACATGTACTATATTACTTTCTTTAAAACCTAAAGGCCAACTTTTGTGGGTACGCCATGACTGAAATGAAAGTTTATTTGCCCTGTGTTAGGTACAAAGTCTATGTGTTTATATGACTCTTAATTATATCATATAATTCAAATATTCAGTACCCTTTAATGCCTTTTATCTATTCAGTCTCTTGACTCCTGAGATAAATGTGTTTCAGTCTCTACCATGATGGTGGAATAGTCCATTTCTACTAGTATTTAATGACACTTGCTTCCTGTGTATCTCAGTGGCATATTAAGTGTGTTCGTGTTAATGATTGTTAAATCTTATAGGTAAACTATAGCTTCATCCAATAAAATGTCCTTTCTATCGTGAATTATTTTTTGTCAGACATTAATATAGCAATGCTGTTTTACAGTTTTTTGGGAGGTTTTTTTGGTGTTTACCCAGTGTATCTTTTTTCCCCCTTTATTCTCTTTTTATGTCTGATTATTTTTACATGTCTGATTTTTAGACCAAATTTGAGAAGACTATAATTATTATGTGTGTGAATACTCACATTTTATATTTTCCTTGTTCCTTCTCTCTTTTCTATCCATTCATGTATTGATGTATTTGTCTTTAATTTTTTTCTTCCATTGACTTATGTATGTATGTCCTATTTTATTTTTGTGGTTGTCCTTATATGTTAAACCTTTGTATTTAGACTAATCATTCTGAAAATGCATAGAACTGGTTTGCATTTTTATCTATTTTTTTCATTAAGACAGAAACTCAACATACTCTCACCTCTCTCCCTCATATCCATATGCTTCGAATTTCTGCACCCCCTAGTATGTGATAAGAATCAGAGCTGAATGAATTTTTATGGGTTTTTATTTTAAATTCGATGCAAATTCATTATGCTCCCTAAATTAAGACGCAACAGACACCACAGTGATCCAAGTGGAACAGAAATTTTTACAATGTCAACAAAGGAAACTGGATTAAGTTGTAAATTCCAGGAAATAGGTCAGGTTGTTTATTTGACACGGAACACAGCTGCCTTTCCCAGTCTGGTCCTGGGATCCACATCAACTTACCTTTCACCCAACATTGCACGTGGTAAAGAACCATTCTGAATTTAAACTGATCCTCCGAGTCATTCTGAGGCACTGTAGTTTGAGACGTCCTGCACTAGCAGACAGAGACATGGCCTCCTCCCCCTCCTCCCTCCACCCAGAGTTTCTATGTAGCAGGCTTGGGAAGGGGCCCCAGAATTTGCATTTCTAACAAGTTCCCAAGAGGTGCACAAGAGACTGACTCATGGACCTCACATGAGGAACAACTGGTCTAGTGCAATAAATCCTCAGTGGGAGCCTGGGATATTTATCTTGATTGTAACAGACTAGATCTGTTGTCTTGGGAAAGCCGTTTACTCTTCCAAGATTCCCGTTTCCTCAAGGAAAGGAGAAGAGGAAGAATCAGATGGTTTCTAAGGTCTAGCTAACTGTAGTTTGGTTTTTTTCCCCCTCTCCATAAAGTTTATTTTCTGTTACATTTGATAAAAGAGCGTCATGTTGTATTCATCAGTGAGTCTGAGATAATTACATAAAGATTTTTTTTCTTTTAGCATTTATACATCAGTAAAAAATAATTTCATACAAAGAGACAATAGATGTGCTAGAGGCAAGAAAAGGGGAAGTAAAATTCAACCAGCATCGAGAGTACCTTACATAAGTCATGCCATTAATATTTATATGTTTATATAATGGGCCAAAACTTTGCTTCTGTGTATATATTTTTTTAGCAGTCAAATGAAAGGAAAATGGTCAAAGTAAGATAAGTGGTTTAGGAATTACATAAAGTGACTCAAAGGTGAAGGAAAATACATCTATTCAGGGAGCCTGGTTGAAACAGAGAGAGGACTTGGGTAACAGGGAGCTTTGGAGATCAACTCGACGTGATAAGATTTGAATGGATAGAGATGGTAGGGAGGACATTTCAAACAGAATGCCTGCTGCAAACACACATAAACGCAGGAGACAACGTCTATCTCCACAACCACCAAGAGACCCATCTTGTCTCAGGCAGGGATTTTGCAACCCTGGAACTGTTGACAATGTCTAGAGATATATTTGGTTGTCACAATCAGTAGGAAGGTGGGGGGACGCTGTCAGCATCTAGACCAAGATGTTGCTGGAGATTCTACCATACACAGGACGGCTCCCCACAGCAAAGTATTCAGTCCAATATGTCAGTAGAGTTGCAGCTGAGAAGCCCCGGTCAAGGCTGTAGCTGCTTTGAGACATTCATGAGGAATACGATGGGAAAGTAGCTTAAGGATTTTAAATGATATTTGCTTGAAATAGAAGGTTGCGAGCAACCACTGATGTCTTTTGAGTAAGGGAGCGATACAGGTGTCATGCCTTTTAGGACGATGAAGAGTCAAATGCAGAGAGTTGATTGGAGGAGTAAGAGATGAAGACGGAAGCTGGGTAGACTCGCCGGGAGCCTGTGGCGGTATTTCAGGTGACAGGTAATGAGTACTTGAACTCGAGAATGGAAAGGAAGTGATCAATTCCAGAGGCGATGCGCAAGAGGAATGTTCATGACTTGGCAACTGTTTAAATCACGGGAGGGGAGAAGGAGGCCGGAAGAGTCAGAGCCTGGCCACAGCACGGCTGAATCAAGGAACAGAGGAGTCAGGGGAGAGAGCTAGTTGGGAGGGTCAAGAATACACATTGATTTTGAGGCGGGCAGGATGTTTATAGATTGACACACCAAGAAGGCTGCTGGGAGGCAGCTCGATTCAAAGTAACACTCTTGTCCACATTCCGAAAGCCTTCCAGCTGAGCCGAATCCAAGTTACCACCCTCATCTGCAGCAATGTAATTTTTTCAGCCTCAGGTGGGAGGGGGGCCCAGGCTTGGCCCTTCAGCAATTCAAGGAGTGAGAGCCCCCCACGGCCAGTCTCAGCCTAGTGTTGTCGGAGTTCACACCGTGTTGAAGAACAGACAAGGCAGGTCATGGGTTTTGTTGACTACAGGCTGTGTCTGCCTCTGTGTACATCTTCCCTGACTTCAGGGTTGTAAATCTGCGAGTCACATTGGCTCTCTGGGCATGAGTTCACATTTATGTAAATCACCTTCGCATGCTGCTGCATATCCCCTCAAGTCGACCGTTCAGCACATCCTGACATGTACGTTGGAGAGGCTTCCATGAATTACATTCTTTGTTCTAATCCCACATTGACTCATTCCCATGTATCTGCCATCACTCCTGCTGCAACTTGACCCACGGGGCTTTCTTAGCCTTGTTACATATGTCTTACTTTACAGTGAGCAAAGACGCTCTCCCTCCTCCTCTCGTGGCAGGAGTGGAAGCAGGGGAGGCCAGGAATTAATCACTGCCCACAGCATATGCACACAGGCATTCTGATATATTCATTAGATGGCAGCACGGATGGTTTAATTCCTCCTGACATCTGCGAGGCACGTTTTCTTCCGCCTCAGGATTTCCTCATGCTTCCAGCTCCATAGAATCATGCGATGCCCAGAATCCACATATTCTGTGGATTCCAACCCTGTTGTCACCATGCAACGTGAATTTATGTTACAAAGAGTGAGCACAATGTAAGGTAACTGAACTCTAGTCAGTTGCAAAACTTCTTTCTTGCCTATGTCTCATGAGCGTTCTGTGAGCTGATCTGTCAATGTGCTATCCCAGTGGCAGAAGCATGTATAGTCCATGAACGTTGTTGACTGGGCTGGATTTGGTACCCAGTGTCCTTGAGGTACTTATCTCCATGGCCATCAGTTCAACACACCCAAGAAGATGAACATATGGTGGCATGATCCACCATGAGACCTGCTGAAAGATGATCTTTATGGCAAGCTTTTCCTAGGGGGGAAAAGGACAGAAGAAGGTAGTTATTTCCTTCTCATCTACCACATTCCATGTGCCAATAAAGAAACAACTTCCAGGCCAACTGGTCAGTGCCATTGATCTGCCATGCTTGGCATGGATGCTGACTCAGGATCCTGAGAAACTTACATCTCACTGGGCTACAACCCTTCCTCATCACTGCAGAATCCGTCTCTTGGATACTTCCGCCCAGCTGCCAGACTGTAATTCCCTTCCTTGCTACTTCCATTTTTTCTGCATAATTCACATTCCCAGAGGTTTGTGGTAGTCATCAGCAAACGCTTTAGAAGCAGAAGGTATCATAGTTGGGATGGGGGAGGGAGGGTTCGCTTGAAAGTAAGGGAGACAAAGAAAAGCTTCATCAACCTCATAATTCTCCCAAACTAGTTCTTCTTCCTTGGCCCATTTTAAGTTGAAGTCTGAAAATTCTGTGTTTAAAGAAGATAAGGAATAAAGGGTGGGATGACCAAACAAGCAAGCCAACCCTGGAAAATATGGCTTCTTGAAAAGCTATGGAAAGGACTGAGATTCCTTGTCTGAAAGGATTGAGATGGCTGCGTGAATGTTTCATTTAATCATTGGGACTTCCAATCAGATAAAGTGCTCCCTGGGGCTCCCAAAGAGCCTTCCAGAATGGGATATGTATCAAAATAATTCCTTAGAGGCCTTCAAAGGAGAACATCACTTTAGAAATTCTTTTTCCCACATAAGGCTTAGTCAGTCATAATCTTTCGTCCCTCTGGTTGTATTAATCTGGAACATCTTTTCACAAAAGTCACCTTCAGACTCTAAAAGTCAGCCGCAATGATATAATCTTACAGCAATAAACTTAAAAGTGTGCCCTTAATAATATCTTAGATTAACGGCATGTATTTCCAGCGGTCTTCCTGACCCAACGAACGCTCCTATTCAGATCTTGTCAAAAATGACCACCAGGGCTGAGTTGGGAACTGATGCTCGTCAGTATGTAGAAATCATTTGAGTCTGACTGTTCCCCAGAATTACTACCTAGGCTCCCTGGCGTTTCACTCTGCACGCACATTTTATGCGTTCACACACACAGACACACCCTAACGTTAGTTCTGCGCAGACCTGTGTAATTTTCCATTGTATCCTCCACAGCTGTTTCCCTGTGACAATCTTAGATGGAAAAGCACCACACATATGGTCACATAGTCTCCCACCTGCGACCGGAAGAGGGATTTATTAATTCTCCAGATTAAACGAAGGTACCATGGTTTTTGCTAAACCCGAGTTGTAGCATCATTCAGGATCCATAATCAGTTAACAACTTACTGTAAGAACTTGAAAGTAATTCATTAGCTATCAATATTAATCCAGAAACTCCTGGGGGGGGGATCCTTTGGGTTATTCATTTAGGCTCAGTGAGTAAGGAAGGACCTTGCCCCTTTTAATAAAACCAGAAGGATCTAAACTGTTTGGTGTGTCACGATTCATCATATCTCAGGATAAAGATAGAAGTTAACTAAATAGCCTTCATCACCTCTCATCAACCAGACAATGAGTTAGTGTAAGTAACTAAGGATAAATATTTTTAATGGCAAAGGAAAGTGAGTTCTCTCAGCCACCGACCCAGTATTTGGCAATCTTGTTAACTTTAGGTCTTCCTTTAAAAGATTACAGGAAAGCATAAATTGTTTAGGATAATTCTGGGCAATCTTTGAAACTTGTGAAAATTTTTGTTAAAAACACAACTTCTGAAAAGGCCATCATGATCTTGAAAACATATGGTTAATCACCTATTCCTGAATTTTCAGAAGTTCCGACAATTTTCTCTTTCTTAAGCAGTAAAATCCCTGAGGAGTGAATCATTTTGGCACTTTCCTTGAAAAAAAAACAAAGACTACATGAACGCTGATGACAGAGTAAAGATGAAGCTGTGTTCTGGAAACTACCGTTGGCAGTTCTGTATGTGCTATGTGATGGCTGCTTGAGTCTAGGTGATGCTGAGTTTTGAAAAATCATGAAAAAGGAATCAGAAATCATCATCTTCGTGGATTTTAATGAACTGCTTCGCCTTTATTTCTCAGACTGTTTCCACACAAGTAAGTTGGCTGGCGATGTCAGTGTCAAAAATGTGAGGTTACCTCTCAGGTGGATGGAGGTTTAAACAAACATATATATATTTACTGAGTTGGTTTGTAATTGGAATGAGAGTTTTTTCCTCTGTTTGGCTGCATTTAGTCAAATAGCTTATTTTTATTTTTATTTTTTCAACATAGCCGCCAACAACGATAATGAAAGCCACTTTGCTATGTGCCACGCATGGTTGTGAGCACTTAATATTCAAGGTGACCCCCATCTAACCCTTAACCGGCTCTTTATTACGCTATTACTGTGTTACCACTATTATTTCCGCATAAAGAAACTCAGATTTAAAGAAACTTGCTCCAAATTAAAAATTATTACTAGATGGGCCAGGATTCGAGCCCAGGTCTTTCTGAGTCCAATCAATACCGACTACTACATTGTGCCGTGTAGGACCGCTTTTTGTGGGACTACATGAAATGGGGGAAGTGTTAGTCCCTTATTTGAAATTTATCTGGATGGATATTGATCCATGTTTATTCTTTCACAACGTGTAGTGAATCACTGATCTTAGTGTTTTCTTTGCCCAACAAGGTGTAGGCTTCCGTGAAAAAAATGTCTGCATTGCCTCACTTGTATGTTAACTCTTTATTTCCCACACGTGCGTGTATCGGACCCTCAAATTCACTGGCAGCTTTAATATTCTGAGTTATACAACCATCGGTCATTTGCTTAAATCAAAAGGGGTTCAGGAAAACTTCAGAAGTCAATTTAAAAGTCTCAAGGAAGTGAATAAATCACACAATATCGCAGGACACATGCAAAAGAAACTGAATCACTGGCTAATTAGATGTCAAATGTGTGATAATTCCAAGAGTGTATCTGTTCTTATGAAGTTAAAGTCTACAATGTTAAAAATAATTGCCATGTTGATCACTGAAAGACTAATATATAGATTTAGGAAATGTGTAATTAGTTATTTTGTACATGTTTTTATTTTTAGTTTAAACGATATTTTTCTATATTTTAAAACCTAGGTTTATTGATTTTGCAGTAAAAATATTTTAACTTAACCCTTAAAATCCTTTGAGACTCATAATTCGCATAGCTGTATACAGCTTGACATAGCATCGTTAATTAATTGGCATTTAAGCTACCAAGTTTATTTCACTGTGTGTAAGTAGGCTGAGCCACGGTTACCGTGCATGATGTGTAAGTGCAGTGACAAATCCCATTTAATCTGCCTAAGTTAGTACCTCGAACATAGATGAGTAAGTAAAAGCGCTTTTATTTGGCAGTCATCCACAAAAACACCCAAAACAACAATATTAACCAAAAAAAAAGAAGAAAGAAGAAATTTCTTCAGTGGAATGAGGACCACAGCTGGGGCACTGCCAGTGATGAAGGTTTGCCAAGCACAATGAAATCTGGATTAATTTGAAGAAGGCCATGAAGAGAAACTTTATCTTTGGGTCTTAAGACATGTGGCTGTTTTTTGTTTTTGTTTTTAAAGTGACAAAATCAAAGAGTCCAACCAAGGACCATTTTCTTGGAAAACCAAAATATAGGAGCATGAGCTGGCCCAGGGAAAGACCACACCATCACCCAATTCTAGAGGGTCCCAGTTCCAGCCCCAGAGCATCAGGGAGGTGGGGACAGGGCCAGTCTAAGAAGACGTCACCACTTCCCAGGACTTCACATTCCCAACAAGAGAAGCACCTTGAGGGAGGCCAGCTGGAGAGGAGAAGGAAAGATGCAATTCTTGCAGCTGTTGATTCAAAACCAGAGTCGTGAAGAAAAAAAAAAAAAACACAACAAAAATGATCATGGGACCAAGCACCTGGGATAGTGAGGCCCGGAGAGGGACAGAAAAACTCAGGACGTATTCCTGAAGCAGAGGGCAGACAAAGGAGGTGAGAACATGTTCTGAGTAAGCAGCCCCCAGGACACGGGGCGAACTGACAAAGCCTGGCATTCATTGGGCACTTGGTAAATATTCCTTGGGTGATGGCAACAAGGAGAGAAGAAAGGAAAGGAGGGACGTGGGGAGGAGAACAGATGAGTGACAAGTGGCAGCCACTTACCTTCCTTGTTTCCAAGGTTACACCCTTGCCACATATAGATGAAGTCTTTGTTTCTTTTTTGGTTTTCTACCAAACATCCAGAGCCCATGTGACACTCTGGGTGTATCTACATCTGGGCTGGAGCATCCACTGTGTTCTATCTTTAACTCCCAGGGCACACGGGAGTAGCCTAGGTCTCCCGAGAATTCCAAGAATAACCAACAGATAGAATTTCTCCTTCACACTTCTTTGAACACATCGTTAAAAATAACGGAAACCTATTTAATTTCAGCAAAGAGGTTATCTTTGGATTCCATGAGGATGAGGTAGAAGGATATGTATTTACACTCTAATTGGTGTCAGAATAAACATTTGTATCGGTGTCAATGTTTGAAACACGTTAACTTTTAGAGCCTCCCGTTCTAAAAGTGATACGCATCTGATGAAAGCTTCTGAGAGTTTCTTAAACTTTCTTTGGCTCAGTTTTCTCATCTATAACATGGTAATAATAATATCTACCATGCATGGTGTGAGGATATAAAAGAAAAAAAGGTATTCAAAACACGTAGCACAGTATCTGTCCCATTGCAGGGGCCTGATTCTGCCATTTTAGACAGGACCCTAATTTAATAGTGTTTTTTGTGTCTATCTTTCCCAGAGTGCTTTGGGAAAACCATTGTTTTTTTTTTTCTTTTAACTACATTAAAGTACCTGAAAGCTATGAAGTAGAGAAAGCCATATCTAACATTTCTAAAATGTTTAAAATCATTCATTAAATTAAAAAAAAAAAAACCCAAACCCCTGAAAATGAAGGGTCATCTATGTAAGCTGAAGGTATGGGATATGTTTGTTCTTTACAATTGGAACAAAATCCAGAGTTGATTTTGGTTTGCTCCGATTCCCTGTGCTTACTTCCTTTCACTTATCGATGTCAGCGAATCAGAGGGTGGAGCAGCTCCAGGCACCGATGAAAGCAAACATCCTTAAATTGGGGAGCTGGAAGAAGGCTTCTTGCCAAGCCCACACCTGAGGGTGGGAGGAGCTCCCAGCAAAAAGCCCTTGGCACAGGTACAGCGGTCTAACCAGTGAAGCTGCCCTGGGGTTTCCTGGACCTCAAGAGAGAAGAGCCCCTGACTTGCCGATCAGCTTGTTCATGAAGTGATTCTCAACCAGGGCAGTACCACTCTCCAGGGGGGAGAGGGGCGGTGTCTGGGAATCCATGTCGGTGGTTTTGGATTTCGCTGTAACAGGAGGCTAAGTCTAATATGCAATATCAGAGATCCAGGGATGCTCCACTCCCACAGTGTGCTGGGGAGCCTGCAGATGAAAAAGCACCCCATCCAATTTGCAGTTTTGTGCATTAAAAATATTGCTGTGCACATATACACATTCACCCACACATATACGTCTACATGATATATAAATTATACATATGCATGAAGAACAGAAATGATATCCGTCTTAAGATGCTCATATCAGTAAAGGCACAGAATGACTGACTGATGGATGCACCTCTGAACAGCTGAGCTGCTTAGGGATTCATCCTGTCTGTCTCTGAATGTTGATTCTCAAAATCATTCTCCGGTAAGTTGGATCCAAGATGCAAGTCTTGGGAATCAAATTGCACGTCCCCACCACACCCGACTTCTGTTAAATATTTAGAATGGCAACAGATATCTAAGAATCATAGCTCGCTTTTCTTTTTTAACCTCAGGGTTTAAAGATCCGCCCGTCAAGAAGTCCCTGTGAGGAGGCCACTTTGGGGAGGTAGTAAATCTGTATGTGAGCCGACAGGCAATGCATCGTCTTTAGGAAGAGGTGCTTTTTAAAGAAAGACTTTTGTAGGTGGTTCTTTTTTGTTCCGACATTGTGTTTATATTGGGCTCCACCCCCACGTTCTTCCATTTAGTTGCATTTTCAGAAAGCCAACTCATAAAAAGATATGTATTTTTCTTTGTCCTATACTGGGGTGGAAGCTCTTTATTTATATACACTGTCATAAACAGACGCTATAGAAACACAAACTCTTATTTTTGGTGGCAACTTCTCTTTCCTAACTTCATGCAGAACCAAAGGAAATTATATCCTAAGAAAATGGGAGAGGGCAACGCTGGTAGAATAAACGCCATTTGAAGACTGTATTACTTAAGAGCTGTGCTGTTCGGGTGAAATACTTTTAGGCTTTTTAAAAATGACTTTCTTGGGTCCCTGAGCAGGAAGGTTTTGGTTATCATGGGTGCATTCTCTCCAGCAGCGTCGGGGTCATTTCCTGATTCCTCCCAGCCAAAAGTTACAACATCAAAGAAAAAAGAGTGGAGTTTTATAAGAGGTATTTTACCAGGAGTTTAAGTTATAAACTAGGAGGGGGGAGAAGAAATTTCAGTGTGGAGCAAACTCTCGCGTGCTGTCAGAACTAACGTAGCAGTTAAGTAGCTCGTGTGTTGCGCAATTGGATGGCAGGCTCCCGCAGTCAAAAAAAAAGTCCTTAAATCGTATGTTCTTTATCTCACGTGCATCATCATGTTATTATTTTATTTGTGAAAGATGTGTATTTTCAGCAGTATCTATAATATTGAGTGCTTTATTTCTCAGAGGAGGAATTTTCTTTAAGCCTAATATGAGCCTGTCTTCAGCAGAGTCAAATTCTCCATGAGAATCATTCTTGTATTTTTTTTTAAACACTATTTTCTTTTTTAGAGCAGTTTTAGTTTAAGTTCACAGCCAAACTAAGAGATAGGTAGGGACAGAAATTTCCCATACACGCCCTGCTCATACATACAGAGCCTCCCCCACATCAGCTTCCCCCAGCAGAGTGGTCCATTGCTAGAACTGACAAATCCTCATTGACACATTGTAATCACTCGAGGCCCGCAGCCTACATGGTTCATTCTCGATGTTTCATATTCGATGGGTATCATAGCATTTTAATATTTGTATTCTAAGGCAGATACTGAATTCCTGGGATCACAGAAGAGTCAGAACTTTCTCAAGCATCTACTTAGTCCCCTGGAAGAAACTGTGTCCGTGATCAGAAATGTCACCCTCTGTTTTACCCTTGTTTGCATATTCAGTTACACTTTCTGATTCTGTCTTTTGCCGAAAGTGCCAAAATGTGCCAAGGAAGTCCACCTCTTCCCTTCCTAGAAACAAGAAGGACTTACAAGTTTGTGAAAACATAAAGCTGATTGTGAAATTTCCAATCTGGTTGCACAAATCCAGCAGTTTCTAATTCATACTACCCCAAGTACTGGTCTTCCCTGGGAAACAACCCTACGCGTGCTCTTTATTTAACTTGAAGAGATGCTAAGAAGTGTTAGAAGAACTTGGAATGCTCCCCCAAAGGGCGACAGAGAAACAACTTGTCTGCAGTCCTACCCACACTTCTCAGGACGTCCGTCGCTGGTGTTCTGAGCACACGGGTGTGACTCGTGACTTATTTCTGAGACGTTAAATAAGGATTATATCTATTTATATAAACAACTACATATTAAAGTATCAATCCCTCCTCCTGGACCATCATATTTTAAATACTGTATCTGAGAATCTAGAGAAATAATCGTGATTATTACAATGTCTAATTTGGTAGCAAACAGACCCTCCTCGACCTCTGAGCATAAACGTCTATCTACTGAAATAAAAAATTAATTTGTTAACATCCTATTTTCCCTGCAAAGAAGCTAACGTAAGAGGAGAAAGGGCTATTATCTAGGAGTCAGGCGTTTTCAATTTAAAACAAGCACTGTTGACACAACATTGTAAAATGACTATAACGCAGTAAAAAAAAAAAAGTTTACATAATAAATAAATAAATAAATAATACAGAAGCACCACTAAAGAAGTTGTGATATGGACACACACAGTGGAATACTACTCAGCCATAAGAAAAACGATAAAATAATGCCATTTGCAGCAACATGGATGGACCTGGAGAGGGTCATGCTAAGTGATGTTAACCAGAAAAAGAAAGAAAAATACCAAATGAGATCACTTACATGTGCAATCTAAAACAAATGAGAAAAATGAACTTATTTACAAAATAGAAATAGACTCAGATGTAGAAAACAGACTTATAGTTACCAGGGGAAGAGGGCGGGAGGGGTAAATGTGGAGTTTGGGATTTGCAGATACAAACTACTACATATAAGACAGATAAACAACAAGGTCCTCCTGTACAGCACAGGGAACTATATTCCATATCTTGTAAAAGCCTGTAATGAAAATACATGAAAAGGAGTATGTATGTATGTGTAACTGAAACACCGTGCTGTGCACCAGAAATTAACACGACATTGTAAACTGACTCTGCTTCAATTAAAAAAATTTTTTTAAAAAAACAAAATCACCATATTCTACCTTCTCACTCAACCCAAACCATACGCAGATCCTGTGAATTAAAGTAACCAGCATATCAGTACGCTTAAATACAGAAAGCTGGGGCTTCCCTCTTGTTTTCTGTAAGATGCAGGCCCACTCAGGCATAGCGTGTTTGCTTTCTTGTGTCTGTCGCATTTGTGGCTTGATTTTTATGTTTTATATCCTCTGGAGATCTCAGGTTCTAACGGCTAAAATCCTGACAGTGTTTTAAGTCCTTCAACAGTTAACAGAATACAACCTTAGCGCATCTGTGCATTTAAAACTGGGTTGACTGAATGAGATTTTTTTGTAATAAATCACGTGCAATAGAAACACTGTGTCTTTAGCAGACAGAACAACACGCAAGGAATTTTTCACTTTGCAAAACGTGGTTGTGTAGATACAGTGCTCTCATCCGGCACCTCATCTTCCAAGTCATTGTTCTTCCTTAGATTCGCATCAGTTGTCTGGTTATCTAGTTCCTCTTCATCTCTTTTCGTATTTAAAACCGCAAGGCCTGGCTTCCAAGAAGAGTTATAG
This sequence comes from Vicugna pacos, assembly GCF_048564905.1. NCBI lineage: Eukaryota > Metazoa > Chordata > Mammalia > Artiodactyla > Camelidae > Vicugna > Vicugna pacos. The sequence goes on from NC_133002.1 coordinate 54,204,956, forward strand.
GGCAGACCTACAAGTCAGTTTCCTATTCCAGCCTCCTCCTTGTCTCTTACAAAACAACTGTATTTAGAGAAGGATGTCACCCGTCTTAGACTCTGTAGTTTGGTGCAGAAACACGATTCAAATGTCCTCACAATTTTTCACGTGAGTAAAAAGAGAACATGGATCTGAGTGAGTGCTATGATAAGCATATCAAACACAGGGTATCTCTGTGTGCATATGAAATTCTTTCAAAACTATACCAAAATGTTTCTGGTACTCATCTCTTGGTGATCGGGCTATGAATAATTTTGTGTTCACCACGAAAATTGTAGGCATTTGCCATACTTTATGACAATGAAGAACTTAACATTACTGGAGGGAAACAAAGACTTAGAATGTCATCAGTGAAATGCAGTTAACACCCCTCCTCTGTCGGAAGCCCTAAATTTCATAATCAGAACATCAAATTATTTGTCAGAGGTGAGGACTCCTATTCAACCTGCAGAGGCACAGAGTCACAGAGGATTTGTAACGAGGAAGAAAGACAAGGCACCGTGATACGGAGCAAACTCAGGGAAGTTATAAACAGGGAACAGATTTTGAAAAGAGCTGCAGCCACTGAGCAAAACGTGTTTTGGTGTGGTGAAAAGGCCGTTAATCTACAGTCAGTCTTTTTTTTTTTTTAATTGCAATAACACTGGTTATAACGTTATGTAAGTTTCATGCGCACCACGTTACTGTGTGTACTTTTACACACGCTACAGCACACTCACCGCAAAGCTGGAGTCGCCATCTGGCTGGGTCAACTCTATGGTAACGGTCTTTTATGAGTGGTACCCGAGAGTATGACTATGACCTGGCTGTTTTAATAGAAAAATCTGTGAGTCTGTAGAAGAGGATTGAGGTGGTTTGCGGAGATGAATTTGGAGGTTAATTCATTAGTAGGGGATCCGTCCCCTTTTTGTGCATTAAACCATGTAGCCTCGAGGGCAGGAACTAGAAGTTTCCTTTGAACGGCAGTGCGTGGTTCAGGCCACTGCTGAGTCCCAGAGCTTTACAATCCCTTCATTCACATACTGTGAAGCCAGAACAGCCTGTCCCCACCGAACCCAGTGTCTCCCCGAGTGGAGGAGATAGCCAGTGCTCATTAAGCTTTATGAAGCCACATGCTAAATGGAGCTCGAGTTGCTTGGAGACCAGGTGTTCCTATAGCTTACGTTACCTGGGATATTTCCTGGGGCTGCGCTCAGCAGTTGAAAGTCCATGGCTTGAGGGTGGACAAGTTGGCTTGAAGATGGTTAAACATGTTCCAAAAGGTGTAGACTGTGCATAAACCATGATCTTTTTGGACACATAATTTTTTCTGGTGCGCTGTCACCACTCCACGGTCAGTGACCTTAGGGGAGTATTTCTAGCTTAGTGGTTAATAGGTTTGGCTTATCAGTAATACTCTGTTTTAGCATTTAGGTTACTACTCCTTTGATGAATATTTTATTAAATGAAAAAAAAAAAGAATCGTTGCTTTACAAATGTAGACGGATCATGCATTTCATGTTGTAGCTTTGTATTTTTCTTCTGATTAGACAAGTAATTTCAAAAGCAATACATGTACTACACACTAACTATTCAAACATTATAGAGAAACAGTGCACAGAGTCCTCTCTGAACAGCTTCTCAAAGACAATTGTAGATAATTGTCTGATATTCTGCTCTCATTTTGAATACTACACATATATTTATACCCGTGTATATTTATCATGTAATTATTGATAATAATTTTAAACAAAATTAGATTATATTATAAATACTCTTTTAAACTTTGTTTTTTAACCGAGCAATAATTATTAAGTGCGAGAGCCCTCAGGAAGTATTACATTATACAGTTTCTCTTGTATATGGGAATCTGATAGTTTAACACCACCTAATTTCGTATCTCCAAAATGTTCTGTATTGTAATAAATTAAAATGACTTTTGACATGAAAAACAAAATTTGTTACCTTAAGTAACAAAAATTAAAGTTTCTCTTAAACTTCCTCCACATCATTCTGGGAATGTTCCTGACCACTAAAGTGTACCCAAAAACTTGCTCAGAAACTGCTGTTCCTCTTGAGTTTAAACACATACGCAAATCCATCAACGCAATGCACTCACACAATTCGTCCACCTAGCCGTTTGTCTATCTGCATATGCATTTCAAGACCTTTCCATCTTGAGAGCGCTAACCTCTAACATTAACCTCCCCCCAAACAAACAAAACACAAAACCCTTGTATCAGTTCCTGTTAAACTTTCATGGCAAATAAGTTTAATAATTTAAATTAAACCCACACACAGAATAGATGAGGGAAAAAACACTTCTATAGATAGGTGAACAAGGACCAGGGTTTACAATAAAGTATTCTCTTATTAGGATGTTTGCCACCTTCCATAAGTATTTTTTTAAACACTTTGGAACATCTGGAAATATTGTTTCCATATGGGGTAACTTTCCCTTAAAGAGATGCAAAAGAATTATAGCACCATCAGAAGATAGTGAACAGAATAGGGAAGAGATCATACCAGTTAAAAAAGGTTTGAAGAATATGGTCACGTAGCCAGTATAACAGAATAATAGGCTAGGTCTCCCTTCCCCCCACCCCTTCTCTGTCTCTTTCTCCTTCCCCTCTCTTCTCTCTCTCTCCCTCTCTATGTAAGTGTGGGGACTGGCTGGGAACAGAGCAGAAAGAGAGAAGTTGTACTGGCAAAATATTAATAACTGAATTTAACTGTAAAAAAATAGCTTGCTTTCTCTCTTCCTTTTTCCCTTTTCCCTTCCTTTCTCTCCCCCTTTCTTTCTTTCTTTCTCTCTTTCTTTCGGGGGGGCTAAATTGTAATTAATGAGAAGAAAATGCAAGGAACCAGATCTCAATATAAGGAGATTTATTTGCAATCAGAGAGGTACATGAATTAAATTGGGTGTTTGCATCAAATGGTAGTAAGGATGATGATGTTGGTGTTGTAAATGATGTACAAAATACTGGTTAACATGTATTGATCATTGCCAAGTACATTACATCCTTTATCGCATTTAATCCTTACAATAACCTCAGGAACCAGCTGTTTTTGTCATCCCCACTTTACAGGTAGGGAAATCTCTTCACTCTAGAGACGAAACTCGTAAGTACTTTGCTCTGCTGAATGGGAGTGAATCATCTATTACTGAATTAGCCATTGAATCATCTGTATAAATATTTAGTAATCACTCCAGCAAATGCTAAACGCCATTGTGACAGTCAGAATGCAGTGGGATTCAAACAGCTGGGGAACCGCTCGGTCAGACTTCATGGGTCTCGTGTGCTGTGACCAGTCACACCCAAAGGTTACGATTTCTGGGTTGGCAATTTTAGAAGTCTGCGTTAAATGTCTTCATAGTTATTATGAATCTTACACACACACACACACACACACACACACACTCCCTTCAGACCCTGCTTCCTGATCGTACGCGGAGCACAGCTTGAAAATCAGTAGACTTTGGAAGATTCCATCATTGCCACAGACTCAATACACACAACTTTGTCTGCAGAACTCCTTCCTTAAAGGTCTTTCTTGTCATAGTGACGATGGAGAGCCCCTGCTCATCTTTTACGCTCCCCTGTTCTGTTCATTTGAAATGAGAAGGTCCGAGGACCAGGGCAGAGCAGCCGCTGTGGGGGACCAAAGCTTTTAATGTCCTCAGGATCCCACGTACAGGGCTCTCAGAAGCATCTGTTAGCAACATAAATCATTCAGCTGCCACATCTCATTACTGAAATAAGAAGTAGAAGTGTTACGAAGTCAAGTTTTCTAAGGATGCAGTAACTTCTCAACACACATATTTCTCTTCAGAAATAAATATATTGGAATGCTCTGCATTTTCTTTGGTCTATGGCCCAGGGTGTGTATGGGTGTGGCTCTGTGTATGGATTATGTGTGTGTTTTAAATGACTTTTTTACATGTTTTTTGTTTACTGACGCGTAGAATTTCTGAGTGGGACACATCGCTTGAATGCATAGCTCCTCACGGTGGCTAGAACAGAGTTCTATCTAAACAGGCTCTCAGAACTTGCAGAAATATGACAAGAATAATTAGAATTAATCATTAAATTTTTTTAAATTAAACTCCTGAGTCTCAGACAACTGCTCGTTTAAAATTCTGAAAACCCCATCACTCTACCAGAAGTATTTCACATTTGCATCTAGTCTACAAAATAAATGCGTATGGGTTTATTTTGTATGTATTTTTTTCCAATCTCTCCCCCAAAGGAACTGACGGTTAAAAGAAACACAAGAAGAAACCCCTTTGAAAGGACTGTGCGTTTGATTGCTTTTATGGGTGGCACATTTTTATTCCAGTAAGATGATTTGTGCTAATTCTTGGATGTGTTTTCCAACATAGTTCATGACGGTTAAAGTCAGCCCTGAGCCCTGGATTTTAGACACGTTGACAGCAATAGAGTTCTGATAGCATGTGATTATCCGGTCTCTTCTCCGGCAGCCCCAGGCCATTTTCCACGCCACTCAATTAAAGGAGTTTCCATTATGACTAACATTATGGGCTCTGAAGATCTTTCATCATATGGTGCAGTGAGGCGTCATTTTAAAATAGAAATGCCGGCGAGAAAGCTCTTTATCTTCTTTCTGTTGTGAAATGTCCCCTCTTCTGTGTGTGTACGCCAACCAGACAGCGTCCGCTTTTTTCCTTCATGCCTGATGGTGTCTGTGTTTCTCCACCCCTGCAAGGTGAGTCTTTAAATTTCCAGTGAGAAAGGGGACAGGAAGGTTTGTGGGTATTTCAGGGTCCAGCAGAGGAAAAAAAAGTAAAGAGCATTGGCCTGGCCACAGCCTCGTCTCTCTGAGCACATCTCTCTTTCCACGCAGATGAAGACACTTAAAATGCAACATTATTTCCAGAACTGCGAAGGGGTAAAATAGCTTACTCAGCTCCCCAAACTTTCCTATCGACTTGGCAAGACATAAGTAAGTTCAAGTGATTATGGTAAATGACTAGTAATACATCAGTAAGGTTAAAATTAGAGGATTTATTAAAATCTATAATGAAGAATCATAGGGAACCCCCAATATCCATGAAGGACTGAGTTAAAAAGAAAATTCTAACCTAAAGTGAGATCCAGTTCTTAGGTTTATAAGAAATACTGAGATTTGACATGTGTGTTAGATTCAAGTATTCCTTTGGGTGGAAATGGATCTTTCTCTCTCTCTCATACTTGGGAGACATGTAGTTATATGTAGCCTGAGAGACACACAAAAAATAATTTGAAAAAAAAAATTATTGTGACGAGCACCCTTTTTCTGAATTACGCAGATTTAAGTTTTGTTCCAGAAGCAGAGACAGCGTAATTGACCCGGATTCATGATTTGGCCTTGAAGCCGACACCATTGCCAATTGGTTACCTCTCAAACCTGCTGCATTGCCAGGCTTCCTTTTAAACCACAGAACTTCTGCCTTTCTTAAGCATACAGCACTGAAGTGTTCTTTGGCCTCCAATTATTCTCAAACGAGAAATTTCTTTGGCAAAGCTATTCTGGTCCGAGGCAGAGAAGCCCATTCGTTAGTAGGTATCGAAGAAAGGAAATGGAATTTCGTATTGATGTTCCCCCTTTTCGAGTTCAAAAGGGGATAAAACGAGTTTCTATGTGAAAAGCTCTTTGTGTTTCGTCAGCACACAGATGTAATCTGGACTGACACATACACACACAGATCTCTTAAGTCCTTCAGACCATCAGCTGTTTCAGATGACAATTGTTCTAAACACACGTGATTCACGGGGACATTTTTATATTCGCCCTAACTATTTAGTTTAGTTCACCTTTTTAAGAACATTAGTAGCGTTCTCCCGATGCATTAAACCATTGAATTAACATGTGCTGGGGTACTTCCCCAATATTTCTGAACGGTGTGTGTCCTTACTTCAGAATGCACAGTGTTTTTGTTTTTTTTAATAAAATATCATCTTCACACCAGTTTGACTCCTGTAGTTTTCAGGGAATCCTCTGTTACCATGAATCACATTACCCTGATGGTGTTACCATCACATATGAAAAAGCTGTTCAACAGTGGCCTTTGGATGCCAATGACTCTAGCTGACTACACCAAATACCTTTGCTTTTGTAATGTAACTTTAAAAAAAAAAAATGGTTTAAGTAAGAACAGCCACTTCTCTGTACCCTCTTTATCTCCGAACTCACACTTCTAAAACACACGCCCGGGAAAGAGAAATAAATTTATGGCAGAAGGGCTGTTGTTTTTCATCCGCCTTCCTCTCTTTCTTTCTGTCTATTTAATGAATAGTTGAGTGAAAGTTTCTTTAGATGACTATAGATATCCAGATTGGAAATTTCCCTTTTTCGTTAACTTTTCCTTTGCGTTTATGTTATGAAATAGATAGATACAGTGATCCAGTAAAACTTGGCATCTTATTGGCATCAGACTTTGTCCATTTTCAGAGGGAGTTCTTTTAGAAAGGGATGATTCAAGAGTCAAGCCAGTCGCAGGTGTTCACTGGGGCATTCAGCCCCTGCTGTCAGGGTACAGCGTTCACGAACTCATTCCATGGTCTTTACACAAAGCCTGGAACGCTGTTAGCACAGAACCTCGAACTGGGGAACCATTAATTATAATGAATATTTTATAGAAAAAAATATGTTAGTGTTTCTTAGATAGCAGTTACCCTTATGAACTCTGTATCTTAGATATGTCATTGGCAAACATGTCTGTTTCCTTAAAAGAAAGGTCCTGAGGTGACCCCTGTTGAGGATACCCCCTATCTCAGGACCCTTGTCTAAAATTTTTTTGATCAGATTTATGAGAGTGAAATTTTCAAGGACCCAGAAGTCTTTATCCTTCCCATTTTATGTTGTATAGATCAGGGGTCTGTAAACTACAGTCTGCAGGCCAAATGGCCTGTTTTTGTGAGTAATATTTTATGGAAACACCATCATACTGATTTGCTCATGTGTCATCCGTAGCTGCTTTTGAGATACTGTTGCAGAATGACTCCCCGTGACAGATGGCCTACAAACCCCCAAATCCTGCCTGGCCCTTTAAGGAAAATGTTTGCCAACACCTGGTATAGATGACCAGCTTCTGTTGACTTAGCTGAAAATTAAATGATTTATTCCACAAATATTTACAAAGTTTCTGACACAGAAGACAAGCTAATACTATCCTTGCCGAGCTGAAAATCTGTCTGGTTGAGACATTAAAAAAAAGAGTAGGATACATTCATGTATTCTCTGCTTATTTTTTTTTTTAAAGCCCTTCAGTATTTCAGTGATGTTCCTTGATAAGACTTCTAAGAATTTCCCAGCTCATCTCACACGGGGGACTGAATTTTGGCAGAATTTCTCCTTATCAAAACTCAGCTGTCTTTCGGGGGCAAACAGAGGAATCAAGATCAGAAGTTCACTTTGGCAAAGAAGGAGAGAATAACCCTACTTTTGAGAAACCAACAAGCACAAAATTCCCATTTTGTTCCACGAGGCAAGAAATGACCCCGAGGTGGTAGTGTTATTATTTCAGTTGCTAGAGGGTTACTCACTCCCTTACGACACCCTGTCATTACATCTCAGCATATGCATGGGTGGTGATTTCACGAGCAACCAAATTATCTGCTCAATCCAATGCAAGCAAAGTGATGGGACTGTTTCCAGCATCAGTATTGATTCTGGTCTTCACGCTACAAAATGAGTGCTGTCCGTTCTAGGGGGCTGCCCAGCAGTGGGGCGAGTCACATGTCTCATTGACGACTTCAGCCTGGAGTGTCCTGGGCACTGACAACGTGATAAAAAAAAAATAATTCAAGGTCCTGTGTTTTGGAAATAATGACAGAAGGACAGGCAAGTTCACAGGCGCCTCCTTTTACTTGCAAACTCAAATCACTCCCGGAGAATTGAGCTGACCCGTTAAATCGTTCTCTGCCAGAGCAAACACGAAGACAAGACGTGGAGTTCAGAGGAAAAATCATCAGTCAGTATGGTTGTAACACGTGCCTGGACTTCCCGTGGCTTCACTGCAGAAGGGGACATCAAAACTCATTATCATCACACCTGCAGATTTCAACTCTTTTTGGAGACAGTTATGTTAATGTCTAGCCTCAAATATAAATAGCACTTTGAAACGTTGAGGGATAATGTGCAAAATCAGGGAAGACATCCCCCAAACTCTTGAAGACATTTTCAGCCACTTGCAATAGATGTGAGCTCTCGTGAATTTTGGCACTGGATCAGAGAAGAGTCTACTCACAAAAGGCCATTCTCTGGTTTTCAGGGATGAGATGAAAAAACGATTGGGGGGGGTGATATGTGAATTTGTTTGACTTCGTACCATCAGCTCCTACTATCTGTAGACATTTTGAGTTGAAGACCCAAGGCTGGACAATACTGCTGCTCCAGTGCTGAGAGCCATCCTTAAAGAGCAAGCTAGCCTTTCTTGTATTTTATTTGAGAGATTTAGGTAGGGACCATTAGACTGCATGAAATACGAGCCTTTAGCTTCTCCGAGCCCCTCCAAGCCTTCAGGTTGGTCTAACATCCCTCTGAGTGCACTGACAACCATCTTGGATCAAAGACATAGAAACGAGCAGAAGGCTGTTCCCTAACATTTTGTGGGATACCACGGGATAAGAGTTAAAATCAAGAGCCATGTACCACGTGTCTAGCTATTTAAATCATCAGCCAAGGTAAAAACCTTTAAATAAAATATTCTGCGGTCAACTATCTTGGCAAATACAGCTGCTTTATGACTTGGACAGGCACGTTTGAATTTAGACTTTTCAGATTCTTCGGAGTTTCTCACTGGCATTTGAGATGAGGACACACCAGTCCACAGGGCCTGGTCCTAAGCCCATGCCCGTGTCTCTGACAACTCCAGATTCAGACCTGAACCACGGTGAACTTGCAGCCATGTATGTGGATCCCCTCTGACGAGGTGCGAGACCCTCACACACTCCCCCACATCCTCTGCCCTGCCGGAGAGCTACCGTGGTCTACTCCTTGGACCTAGGGGTATACATATGGGTGATGACCTCAGGAGGACTGGCCTGGAAGCAGGCCATGTCTATTTGGGCAAGAAATTCCATGGTTCTGGATACTCCAATATAATTTAGAAGGGGAGAGCCTATCCCCTTCCTTACTCCTCACTCCATGGAGGAGAGGATACATCCGGACCAGGGACAGAATGGGGTCTTGTGTGTGTGTGTGTGTATATGTATATATATATGGTCAGTTTACAATGTCGTGTCAGTTTCTGGTGTGCAGCACAATGCTTCAGTCATACATGAACACACACACATTCATTTTCATGTTCTCTTTTACCATAGGTTACAAGATACGGAATAGAGCTCCCTGTGTTATACAGTATGAACTTGTTGTTTATCTATTTTATGTATATTAGTTAGTATCTGCAAGTCTCAAACTCCCAACTCATCCCTTCCCACCCCTTTCCCCCCTACCCCCACCCCAGGCAACCATGTTTGTTTTCTGTGTCTGTGGGTCTCCAACGGGGCCTTCTGAAGCATGACCTTGGCACACGGGCTGGCTGGTCTTGCCCAGATCTAAGGGTCGTGTTGCCCGTGCGTCTCTAGAGCCGAAACGTCTCCCCTTGCCATCCCCCATCGTGTATTTTCTACTTGCCTTTAGAATATAACTTAGAAAGTATTTCGCTCTCAGCTAGAGTAGAAGCGATGAAGGTTGTCATATGCTATCGAACGGCATTTCGTAACAACCGAGGTCAAAGTTCCAAATTGATAAGAACAAATCAAATAGCCTGTGCCTTCTGTAATTATTTTGTGAAGGGTTTATTGAATTTAGCATGGATTACTGCAGAGAGGCCACAGTCACACCAGCACGGGCTCATCTTCCTCCCAGATAAGAGCTTCATTGTGTTTTGAGCGATGCTCCATCCGTGTGATGGCACCACACCGTCATGTGACTGTGTTCTGGTTGGGACTCTTTCTCGTCACGCTGATGTCCCATACGGCAGACTGTCTGCTTCAACGTGAACGTCTTCCACAGGTGTGCGTGAGCTCCTTCGGACAGCAGATCCCTGGGGTTGAAACTTCACCCTTTTCACTCTCTAGAATCCTCTTGACATTTCCCGAGGAAAAAAATCTCCTCCTGCTCTTTGCTCTAATCAAGTTTTACGGATGATACAAACATGCTTTATGCCCACCCCCCCCCCCCAAAAAAAAGTCAATTTCCAGAGAATATTCAAGTTTCACAGAAAATTACATGTTGATCTCAGTCTTTCTACTTCCCGGCCAGGCCTGTGGGTGAAGCCATTTCCTTCAGAACAGGACTCTGGATCAGACACGGTCATCTGTACCAGGCATGCTTCATTCCACAGCGCTGAGAGTCAGGGCTGGGAGAGGGAGCGAGGGGGTAAGAAATTGCTTCAGCTCCACCCACCCTTGTACAAAAACACAGGGAAGTATAAAACTCAGGGCCTGTTATGCAAAGTCGGGCCCTGAGACAACTCAGATGCCTTCTTTTCAGTGAGATGGTCACCTGCACACTCACTCTGGGAATAATTCCAATTATACACCTGTTTGCATAAACCCAGGGACTTGGTTGTGTTCACCTACACTTTTCACCAAGCAGAGTTAAAAAGTACATAAATAAATGAAGGATGAATAATAAAACCAAACACACTTAAGCTAATTCAGTTAGATTTTCCCTGGGTTCACAAGTAAATGAGCCCTAACACATCATATGAATGACATTAAAAATGAGAGGTTAATGCCCACACTTGAAACACTTTTATTTGGGCTTATGTATTTATTTTTGCAGCTGGCATTTAAGTGGTAAAATAGACTGATAAACAGATGTGCTGACTCAGACTTATCTTCAGTAAAACTCTCTTCCCAGAGGGACAGCGTTTCCTTTTGCATCAGCTTACCCCAACTGCAATGTGTTTGGGTTGAAGGACCGACACAGTTCTCATTTCTAACATACAGATAAGTTGTAAATGAATGGCTCTCTGGTGGTCAGTAAGTCACAAGGGACTAAAGTTTAATTTTTTTTTCCATTCCCCAGGACTAGAACTTTCCTTTTACTGGTTTTTTTTTTTTTTTTCCTTTTAACAAGCCACATTCCATCCCGAGAATCTTGGGAGCTACAGACCGTTGAGAGCACCGGGCTCAGGGTTCTGCACGTCTCATTCAATCCACGCTGGCTCTTTGAGCCAGGTCCTGGGTCTGTCCTCAGTGAACAAATACAGAAAAGAAAGACCAGGAAGCTCTGGTGACTTGGCCAAAACCACTCTACTTAACACTTTTGGAGCTACTATTTGAGCCCAAGCGTGGAAGACTCCAAAAATCATGCCTGAGTCACTCCACCAGGGGTCTTCATGGTGGACCTCAGTCTCTGGGCTTAGAAGACAGTGGTGTGTCTGTGTCTTTTTCCTCGGGCCCACCCAGGCAACACGTAGCAGTATTCCTGCCGCATCCCTGAGTCCCCATCCTTGTCATTAAACAAGACCCAAAATCCGAGCACCCTTTCTATGAGTTGTCTAGACCTGCTTGTTGAAGCCACTGCCGTTCACATAACACAGTGTTGCTGTTTGTTCTCTTCTGTGGGTCCCCAAAGCAGGGCATGGATTTATCAACCCTTTTCTTCAACTGGCGTTGATCATCACGTGCCCCCTGGGTAACACTCTCCGTGTGCGGTTCCGCTATGTTCCCCTCTCTCTCTTTCTCTCTCCTGGCAGTTTCCAAACTCGTGTACCCGTACAACTTAGCAAGGATTCGCGTACTCAATACAACGTATAAAACCAAGTCACGGTATGTTTGTAAATACGATCCTCGGCCTCACTTGCTAATTGGGTCTCATTTAATCAGCCACAGAGAAGCATCACGGAGTGAACTAGCGGTTTTTGAATTTCTGTTAGCAGACATTTCTGTTGACTCTGGTGACAATACAATCTTACACAATTTCAGCTCAGCCTTGGTAAAAAACTGTTAGACTCCCACGTTTGTAAAACCCACTGGTTTTTCCCCAAATCTGAATTAGATTTTATGGGATGCTCTCTTGCCGGTGGTTTTGAAGGCTGGCTTTTTTAAAACCAGTAGCAGCCAGTGATAACTAACCCAAAGGCAATTGTTCTGTATGAGTTCCTGTACCTGCCTCACATTGAATTTGACTTTTTTTTTTCTGATTTCTTAAAATCGCTGAGAACAAAGGTACAGAACTTTTCGGAAAGAAAAAGGAACAATCTGTTCTTTTGACTATATCTGATCAAGCGACCGTAATTATTTAACGTGCGTGCCATAATGAATGGTTTTTGTACGCACATTTTAAGCTGGGGAATAAATACGTAAGATCTGGAATAATATCACTATATTATTCACCCCCTCATGTGAAACTCTGCCACGTAAGACGGGTTTATAGATAGCACCTTGTTATTTTCAAATGTGAAGAAAATTTATTTGGAGCCATTACTATGTTTTTGCTCGGTCCCTGTTTATTTTCTTGTAAAGTTCCACACTGCATCAAGTTTAATCACCCCTGATACATCCCTCCAAAAAAGCCCGCCCTTGGGTAAAGTTAAGCCCTGGCTGGATGGTGAGAATCTGTCTCCTGGAGTGAACCTTTAATCAGAGATCAGTTCATTTCTGTAGCCATTCTGCCACTGAGGTTGGTGGCACCATGTATATCTACAAAGGGTAGCACTTGTGCACGACAGTACTTGAGAAGGTCAGCGGTATAGTCACCAGGACACGGACCAATGTGTAAAAATCGGGTCGCTTCTCCTGAATGACTTTTGCAGCCCATCTTCCGTACCATCATATACATTATATGCGCCATGCACTAGACTTCCCAGTCTTCTTGTCCCTGGAGTTTCAGAAGCCACCGATTAGTCCCCATTGCCCTGATCCCAGAAGGAGTTTCCAAAACACACTCTACTTATTTGGGATATTAAGCACGTGACTGAAGCAATAACTGAAATCATCTACTATTTACTTATCAAAACAGGGCTGTGAGCCATTCACTCTGGTTCGATTCTGGAGAACCCTTGATCTCATTTTCAGACAAACGACATCCAGCTTCCTCTTTCATACAGTGCCAGGACAGACAGCTCCCCGCCACACGCCCAGATTTTTAACCGTTTATTTTAAGCACTTTCAGAACAGTGATGACACAACCTCTGTCTCCTTCATTCAGTATTTTTGTTTCGAAAGGATTGAGAAGACAAGTTAGCCTCAGACCAAAACAATGATCCAACCCACATCAAGGCTGGGGCCCTCCTTCAACCAGTTCTTGGCTAATATGGAACTGATTCTGGGAGCGTCTTCCAGCAACCTCTGTCCTCAGCAACACATCATTTATCAGAAACCAACGGAGGTAAAGCACCACGGCCTTTAATTTTTGACAACGATCGCTTATTGCCTTATCAGAACTGGAAAGTGATAAAATGAGATAGAATCGAAGCCCACCTGCCCCCTCCCCACCCCAGGAACCTTCACTGACAGCTGTTTTCTTTCCTGCAAAGCCTTCCCCTGCTTGTGGAGGAAGAGCAAAAGTTCAATTCCTGAAACAGAGGAAGTGATGATTCTTATTATATACCTCTGTCTCAACGATGGTTGTTGACACGGAGACCTGTTTTACGTAGTAAAATGAGCATCTTCAGCGTTTGCAAACAGTGTGGTTATTTGCTTCCTGGGAGTGGACGTTCTCAGAGAGCCAGGAGGGAGGGGGAGGCTGGTCATCCCGTTCGCCCGCCAGGGGCAAGCCTGCCTGGCCAATTTAGGGGAGCCGATCCTGAGTGGGGCATTTTGCAACAAACAGAAATGCCAGCTTCTTTCCTGGTAACTTCCCATTGGCAAGGACAGCGTGTGTTGATTTATACAGCTGATAGTGCAGAAAAGTAGGCAAGGGGAAAAAAAGAAAAAAAAGAGCAGAACCACCAGCAGCTGAGCTCAAAATCATGTCTCAGTCGTAGCATTAATAGGTATCTTCTAACGATCTCACAGTCGGCCTTCTAGAATCATGAAATTAGAAGCTGCAGGCTCTCATGTGGTTTGGTTGCCCAGCTCAGGGCTGAAAGATGGCTTGATAGCGCTGTCAGGGAATCCAAGGGGACGCAAACGCAAGGTGAAGCTGCTCCAGGCACATGCCTTTGTCCCTTGACCTAAGGCTCAATGCGCTGGTGGTTCAATTAGATTTGCAGTGATACTTACCCATCTTGGAATAAGTGTGTCATATTTAATATTAGTCTGGGTTCTTCAATGCCCCAGTTGGATCAGATGCTTGTAAATGTTCAAAGAAAGCTCCATACAACCTCGATTCATCACCTTCCTCCCTTCTGTCAACAGAAAGACACTTAATGGGTTGGCTTCCTTTGCCAAGTTCCCATATGCCAAACAGCAAGAACAAATCAAACTGCCTACAAATTGTGTCTCACGGATCTCTCCTCAGGGTATTAGCTTTCGTTGCAAAAGGACTCGTAGGTAGGCATCCTCTGAGTGGTGAACCCTAATGAAGTCATCAGCTGCTACAGAATTCATTCGTGCACTCATTTCGGATAATCATTCACTCATTTATTCAACAATATCTTGGGGACGCCTTTTATATGCAACTGTTGGGCAAATTTCCTTGAAGGAGTCATTTCTTTCCCACGTCTGTTTTTAATACATAGGTTTAAATGTGTGCTTTTCCAGTACGATACTCTTTTTTTAAACTGAAGTACAGTCAGTTTACAATGTCGCGTCAATTTCTGGTGTACAGCATAATGTTTCAGTCATACACGTATATACATATATTGCTTTTCATATTCTTTTTCACCATAGGTTACTACGAGATACTGAATATAGTTCCCTGTGCTATAAGGTAGAAACTTGTTTATTTTATATATAGTAGTTAGTATCTGCACATCTCTAACATTACTGTACTGTTGAACGAGGTAATCCATCTTCACACATACGTACACTTATATCCACCAAGTGTTATTTACCTATATAAATGGAGAGGAACGTTGATGGAGAAAATGCAAACCAGAAGATAATTCAGAAGTTGTTCCTGCCTGCAAGGCATATATCAGGGGGAGAGGGGACTAGATTTACCTTCCAGCTTATGTTAATGTTAAAATGAATTTGCATTCACTAGGCATATACCAGCTGTGCCTTGGGACAGGAGAGGCTGGGTGGGGACAGGAGAGGCTGGGTGGGGACAGGAGAGGAGGAAGTGGCCTCCAGGGTTCAGGGGAACAAACAGAAGGCAAAGTAGCATCTTCAAATGTGCTGTGAATTACCCTCAGAATAAATAAGGCACGTGCAGGATTGGGGGGAGGGGGTCATCGCTGACTTTTCCTTTTATGATTATATTTTTATCTTGATGTTTCTTTTCAAATGTATCTTTCTTAGGAAATAATTTTCCAAATGAATTTCTTAAAGATCTGTACTGCAAACATCCAGAAGCAAGTTGGCATGCTCTGTGCCCACACGAACACATGGAAGATACGCTTCTGGCTGGTGCTTGTCCCCTGTGTGATTAACACCCTCATCTATATAAACACTTGGAGATATTTAGGCACCAAACCACTTCTAACTCATGCGCCAGCGTGACTCAGGAGTGAAGCGGGGAGTACAGTACATTACGTGGGCATTCTCTTCCAAGCAGGCACCGGACCCTTGGGAGGAGAGGTGTGGTTGTTAAAACAACAGACAATGAATCAGCCCAGCAGACTGGGAAACATCATTTAAGGGACTGAAGGGGGAAAAGTGACAGAAATCTCAGCCTTGCTTTAGCCAACGCATCAGCAAGGAGACCACGGGGAGCGAGGCCCGCCTCCCCGCCTCCCCGCCTCCCCGCCTCCCCGCCAGCCACTTCAGCATTCTCTTTTGAGCAAAGTGGTTCATTTGATGGTCAAAAGGCCAGGCCAGAACAAACCTGCTGTAACTGGCTTTGGACAGGCAGACAGTTTCCTGGGGAAAACACCACTTTATTTCTGCCGTCCCTGAATCTGTTAAAAACATGTTTGTTTTGGCATTTTTCAGGCTTAGTGTGATTTTTAGTATTCTGCAGTATGAGAGTGTTGGATTACACCTTGTGACCAAAATGAGGGCCAGGGGTAAGCTGACTCCACCGCCCGAGAACCCTGTAATTACGGGTTCAGATAGAAGGGAGTAAGGTGAGTGTACATATGCTTTGTTTTAAGGATTTAACACAACATACTGAGTATGACTTCTGAGACACATTCTGTTTTTGTATTACGTGATGCAGGCCTTACCTGCGCTCCAAGCACATCGTGTGTCAACATTTGACAAACTAGGAAGGGCTGTGGAGAAAGGAACTTGGGAGCTAGAATGCAGGTCTCCTGAACTTCATCCCCATACATGCGCAGACATGGGGCACTTCTCTTCCTGTGTTTGACAAACACACATACGGATTTTTTAAAATATAATATTGTACGTGTAGAATTAATGGATTTTGGGTTTGTTGGGCTTTGGGATTGCTGACCAAAGTTAGCTCTGAATTGCTCACAGTAGTTCTGCCAAAAAAAAAAAAAAGTACTGAAATGAATGAATGCACTGAAAGAGAAAAGGACACTAGATAAGAGGCAATCCTTTCTCTTTGGAACAGACGGGAGAGAACCCTGAGCAACTTTCTAAATATGAACCCAGCTTGCACTGCTGCCAGGGAGAACTCCTTTAACAGCACAAATAAAGGGTAGAATACTTCTGCTGTAACCACTGTCTCTTTATTAAAGCCAGTAAGTATTTTCTCTGAGATAAGCATCATATTCAAAAAAGTCACAGGACATCTGCCTACTCATCTTGTAGAAGAACTACCTGCCGAGGGTCCCAAACAGGAGCATGTTTTTACACACTTATGTTTGTTCCTGAGGCTCTCCTTCTAAGCAAAAGGCCATAACATATTTTCAGTCCAAAGGCAGAGATAGCGTCTTTAAAACTGACAGAAGCTATGTTGATGGAGCCATCTCACAGAGGGACAGTAAAGTTTCACTCCTTGTTCTATTTTGGACAAAGTATATGATGATTATTTAAAGTTTCATATGTGTAATTATCTCATTATCATACACATGCTTAGAAGAGGAAAACTTAAAGTGCGGCACACGACCAGTGAAACCCTGTGCATTGTGGACATCCGGATAGAGGAAACAGTGCCGTGTGTGTGTGTGTGTGTGTGTGTGTGTGTGTGTACATGTACATGTACATGAGAGAGACAGCACCGCAGAGACAGAGAAGATGCGACTTATCAAGACTACTGGATTCAATCAAGCTTATAACAGAAATCATGGTACCATGACTTCCCATCTCCCACTTGACTTTCACTAGAAGTTTGCACAAGAGACTGATGCCAAGTTGAATGCTGACTGAATTAAGAGCCATTTGTCTTGGTTTGCGACCAAACCAATTTTTTTTCCCCCAAAAATATGAGTTTGAAGGCTCTCCTGTGAGTATTGCCCTTTGTTCTCTCTGGTTTTATGTTTCACCACAGCCACAAAAGATGGCAAGAGCAAAAGCCAACGGGTAGAAGAGGACAAGAGACAAGATGTTAGCAAAGACTTATTGAAGTCTAATTAGTGGAGCTAGAGTAGAGATTGCCACCATTTTCAGGGGAGACCCGCTTTATCCATACATTACACGGAAGTGAGGGATTCAGAAACAAAATCCATTTAGCTTCCCTATAGAGTTGGTGTTTTACAGTCCAGAGATGCCAAGATTGGTATTAATAACAAATTCTTAAAAATGGTAAGAAACTGTTGGGAATGGATATCACTGTGAAAAAAGGATTCACCAAGGCAGTTTCCTAGCAGATACATTTATTCTCTCGTGTGCCTTAACAAAAAATAAACAAATGTGTGTGTGCAGGAGAGGTAAGCAAAGGATAAAGTATTTTTTTTGTTAACCACTGGCTGAATTTTCCTTGTAGGAACATTATAGATAGAATTTACAGACCTGAATCTTATTTCATCTCCTAGAGGAACATTTGTTTAATTAAAAATTTTAAATTGACAAACTCTTTAGCTGGACAAGTTCCTAAGCTTTTTGAGATAGATGGATATGGACAGAGAGGGAAGAGGCTGTTTTTCTAGGGTTGGAGCAGTAGAGTGGCAGGAAAATGTATGGGTGGGGTGTCATGCGGAAAAGAGAAGTTGGGTACTTAAACCATGCTGATTTAAATGTTGTCTAAAGCTGGATTTTAAACCACGACTTAGAATTGTACACCAGAGTTTTTAAAATTTTTTCGACAAATGAAGATGGATAATGTACATGTTCCTAGAAATACTTTGGTGGTTGCTTCCCAGGCCTTTTTGTAAACAAGGAGAAGTCACTACATAGCCTCCAGCTTTCTGATCACCCTTTGTCATCTTCTTTCGTTTTTAAAGATGATTTGCTACTTAGAAAACCTAATGTTTACTCTTAAGTTTTCTGTTACTACAAATGCTTTTCTGTGAAGAATGAATCATGCAATGCCATTCCAATACATGAAAGGTCAAGAGGCTGGCATTTTGAAATCACAAAGCAGTTCAACTGAGGATGATTCATCTTCTTCATGGAAAGGAATCTCCATTGACTGTTTTCAGGACTTCAGTTGGTGCCCTTGCAAAGTCTATAAAAGTTCAAGTTAGGATGAATGCAGCTGGTTTTATGCATTTTTCAATTCATTCAAGTATCTAATGGACACTTAGAATGTGTCAGATACTTTGCTAGTATTGAGGACAGAACACAGAGGAAAGCAATCTTGTAACTGCTTTTAGACAGTTCAGGGTCTAGCAGGGGATTGAAACAGTGAGATAAATAGTAAGACATCAATAAACTTATGCATTAAGGGAACCTGAAAAATGAATTTAAATCCAGACATGGGTAAGGGAAACCATGTGAAGAAATAGTTCCCCAAAGGGGAACATGTAAACAGTAGCTTTATAACGAAAGAGATTAATTATATCAAAGAGAAAATGGCTAGAAAAGGGAAGACATTCTTGTTCTCGGATGAGCAGGCTACACAGAGAATGCAGTGTTTGAATTTTACCTTGAAGATGAGAATATACTGATTGATTTTAATTAGAAGAGAGGAATGATGAAATTCACACTTGATAAACGTCAGTGTGAGTTTCATATACACTTTTGATATGGTGGTAAAAAATCAATCTGAGGAGCAACAGAGACCAGTGGTTAAGACCAAAGATTCTAGAGGGTGGACTGCCTATATCTAAATCCTAACTCTTCCAAGGAATAGTGGTGCAACCCTTGGAGAATTTCTCTCTGTGACTCAGGTTTTTGCCAACTGTAATAATAATGGTACCTACCTATACAGTTGTTATAAGGATTCAAAGAGTTAATGTAGACAACAGTATTTAGAACAGTGCCTGACGTGTAGCGAATGCTCTATTAGAGCTCTTAGGAGAATTCTGCAGTGATGTATGGAAGAAAGTAGGAATATCTGGATTAAGATAGCATAGTGGGGATAGACAGAAGGAAGTGGTTTTGGGAAATATTTAAGAAGTGGAACGTATGAGGCATGGTAACTGATTAGATGTAAGGGATTAGAAAGGAGCAGGAGGCTGGGATAAACCCCCAGATTTCTGGTTTGTGTGCCTGGTGGATGGTGTCCCTGGAGGGTGTTCACTGCACAAGGGAAAATGGGAAGAAAGCCCATTATGAAGAGAGATGATGAATTGGGTTTTGGACACGGACTTGGAGGTATCTTAGCACTTCTCATTGGTAAGGTCCAATAGGCGGCTGAACACCATATTCGGAATCACAGGAACTAGAAGCTTGGCAAGATGTAGGTTTAAGGGGTCCTTAGCAATGTGAATAATTGAAGCCACGGAGCAGATGAGGTCATCCTAGACAGTGAACCAAATGAGGAGGCCAAAGATAACACCCCAAAGAACATTTAAGAAGAGGATGGAATTAGCAACTGAGAATGAAAAAACAAGGGAGAGATTCCAGCTTCTGGCCATGATGGAGTGACGGCACTGCATTAATCCTCCCATTATAAACAACCATAAAACCAGGCAAAATATATGAGATTGCTGTTTTTCCACGTGGGATCCTGCAGTGCAGTTCTGTGATGCCTGAGAGAAGGACATGGATGAGGTGAGTGCCACGGTTGCTCCAGCTTTCTGTCCAGAGCCATTTTCTGCTCTGCCATGCGGGACAGAGAAGCCCTGTGAGAGAACAGTGATCCTGCTGGGTTGAAGAGAGAGATGGGGTTTGGGGCAACAGGCACACAGCTGGAATTTGTGGGGCAGAGCACTTGAGAGAAAGCACTGTGCAGGGGAGGAGCTATCAAAATCTCGATAGGGATCCTATCAAGTGTTCGGCAAATACTGAGCTCTCCACGTGTGAGCTGATCATACTCCACGAACCTGGGCAAAGAACCACTACTTAGCAAAGAAAAGTCACCATAGAGCTATGAGCTAAGCAGTGATCAGCACTTGTATGCACAATCAATATTATTCAGCATTAATAACGAAGGAAATTCTGGTATGTCTTACAACATGGATAAAGCTTAAAGACACTGTGCTGAATAAAACAAGCTGGTCACAAAAGGATACATGCTGTTTGATTTCACTTATATGTGGTACATAGACTAGTCAAATTCATAAAGACAGAAGGCAGAATGGTAGTTCTTCCAGGGGCTGGGGAGAGAAGGCAATGGGGATTTTGTATTTCATGGGTACAGAATTTTGGTTGATGATGAAAAAGTTCTGGAGATGGATGGTTGTGATGGTTGCAAAACAATATGAATGGACTCACTGCCACAGAACTTTATACTTAAGTAGGGTTAAAATGGTAAATTTTATGTTATGTATATTTTTAAAAATCTTATGAATAGTCTCTTGGTAGTCAGATTGCAACTTTTCCTTTCCTACTCTGTATTCTGTAAGTTTTAGGTAATAAAAATATTGAGAACTTAATAACAAAGAGACAAAAACAAAAACTAAAGAACTATGATCTTTATAACACTCCCAAAAGTGTAGAGTAGGATTTATACCCGGTACATATGGGTGTAAATGTCAGGGAAAGCTTTGTAAGAAAGAGTAACAGATAAACTTGGAGTAAAAAGTGATACTGTGAGGTTACTGAGTGACTTGATTTTAAGATTCCAAAGGTACAGCAAAGTATTATTTTGTCTTTGTTTTATTTTGTTTAGCTTTTGCATAAGATAAACCGCCCTGCCTTGAAAAAAAAATTCAGTGAACTGGAGGGAAACACAATCTATCCAAGCATAGAAGCATAGAAAAGAAAAAAAAAGAAAAAGGAGAAAAAACTGTACTATGGCTTGGTGACCCATGGGACAGTACAAACAATCTAATGTATACATAACTACAGGACCAGAGGAGGGAAAAGAGAGATTAGGGCAAAAAAGAACAAAACAAAACAAACCCCCAAACCTTTGCAGAAATAACATTGACAGTTTTTCCAAATCTGCTAAAGTATAGAAACTAACAGGTTCAGGAAGCTCAATGAAACTCAAATAGAGTAAATAGAAAGAAAATCATAGCAAGACACAATACAAGCAAACTGCTGGAAAAAAAATGGTGAGGGAAAAACATTAAAAGTATGGGCAGAGGAAGGTACATTACCTGTGGGGGCAATGACAAGAAAGCCCCTTGACTTCTCAGCAGAAACAGTGAAAGCCAGGAGACAAAGCAATGCCCTCTTTGAAGTGTTGGGAGAACAACAAAAGCAAACAAATCCATTGACCTAGAATACTGTATCTTGTGAAAAAAAAATTCTTCAAAAATAAAGACAATAGGAAGCTTCTTAGACAAGAAAAGCTGAAAAGAATACATTTGGGGCAAGAAAAGAATTCACTGCCTTTAGAATTGCATTACAAGAAATGTTAAGGGAAGTGATAACCTATGAAAACTGAAGGAAAGCGATAACCTCTGGAAACTCATATGTCCACGAGGCATGAGGAGTGACAGATAAAGTCTCGTGTGCTGGTGCACAGGTTCCAGTTTCTCTTCTCCTGCTTGGTGACCATGATGCTCCAGATGACTGAGGCTTCACCAACATGGTCCTTTGAAAGAAGTTACCCTCCTCCCCCAGTAATTTCTATCTGCTTAACTCCCACTCATCCCATAATCAATTCATCTGAGAAGTCTTCCTTACCCTCTGGACTGTATTTAAGTCCCCTGTTGTAAGTTCTCAACGTACCCTACACTTTACTTTCTTCTTACTTCCCTCAGTATATAATTACACAGTTTTACATAGATATTTATTATTATTTTAAGTAGCTCTGTCTTCTTCCACTAGAAAATATGCTCCATGAAGGCAGGAAGCATAGGGCTTTGGTTCATTGTCGGATTTCCAAGGGTTACATAGTGAAAGCTTAAATGTGTGTCGACTGGATTCATGAATGAAGGTTGGAGGCTATTAGGAAGGACAGTAATAAAGTTTAAAGGACTAGAGTTAACAGAGATGTTTCAGCAGAAACATCTCAAAAATGCTGTGATAAAGGCGGGTCTTTGAAGAAAGGCAGAAATTATTAGAATATTAAGGAGGGCAGAGCACTGTGAGGCTGCAGCTGAACAAATCAGCTATATGAATAAATGTCCAAGTGTCGTAGGGTCACAGAGGGACGGAAAAGCAAAGCTATGATTTATGTATAAAGTAACAAGTAAAGAGATAAACAAGTGTTATGAGGTGGGGCAGAGTGTCCTATAGATTAATAGCTGTGTCTTAAATAAGTAGCAATTTACATAGCAGGGCGAAGGAGTGTTGTTTGGAAGTAGCTTTGAGGTCTTAGAATGATGGTGTGTCTGCTTCCAGACCCTCTGATGTTGCAAAGTGTGAAATTAATAGCCTCTGCCTAAGAAAGCTGCAAGACAAATCACTACCTTTCCTTCAGGGCAAGTCTGTGAGCTGTAAGAAAAAGACTGAAATGACTCAGCTTGATGTTGGGAAAGAGGGTAAGATCTTACTCCACTTCTGCCTGTTACAAATGCTTTCAAATCAAAACTACAATGAGGTACCACCTCCCACCAGTCAGAAGGGCCATCATTAAAAAGTCCACAAATAATAAATGCTGGAAGAGGGTGTGGAGAAAAGGGAGCCCTCCTACACTGTTGCGAGGAATGTACATTTGTGCAGCCACTATGGAAAACAGTACAGATTCCTTAAAAAACTAAAAATAGAGTTACCGTATGCCCAGCAATCGCACTCCTGGGCATATATCTGGAGAAAACCCTAATTCAAAAAGATACATGCACCCCAATGTTCATAGCAGCACTGTTTACAGTAGCCAAGACAAGGAAGCAACCTAAATGCCCATCAACAGATGATTGGATAAAGATGTGATATGTGTACACACACACACAATGGAATACTACTCAGCCATAAAAAAGAATGAAATAATGCCATTTGCAGCAACATGGAGGGACCTAGAGGTTATCATACTAAGTGAGACAGAGAAAGACAGATATCATATGATATCACTTATGTGTGGAATCTTAAAAAATGATGCAAATGAACTTATTTACAAAACCAGAAACAGACTCACAGACATAGAAAACAATAGCAGATACTAACTACTATATAGAAAATAAACAACAAGGTCCTACTGTATAGCACAGGGAGCAGTATTCAATATCTTGTAGTAACCTATAATGGAAAAGAAGATATGTGTGTGTGTATATATATATATATATATATATATATATATATATATATGAATATATATATATATATTCATATAACCAATCAGTATGCTGTACGCCAGAAACAAACACAACATTGTAAACCAACTATACTTCAATTTAAAAAAAAAAGTGTCAGGCAACATCTCTAAAGCAAAGGCCATGTGCAAAAACCTCAGCTCGAATCGTGATGGAAAGCCCTTCTGGAACTTTGTGGACCTAACAGGATTTATCCGTTTTATAAGTGATAAGATCCTTCTGTTTAATCCTCTGCTGCAGATAAAACAGAGGCAATGAGCCTCCTCTTCTGCTAAAGGGCATATTAAAGTTCGTGGTACAGGGACTCAACCAGAAGGAATCCGTGCAGAACACTGAGTCCGGAAGCATTTCGACACACATGCTTCTCAGCAGCTGGAGATGGTTGGAAAGAGCAGCCAGCGCTGGAGCAGAAAAGGTGGAAAACCGATCACTAGCGTAAAGGCGTCACCTGCATAAGGAATTTGCCTCGCTTGTATTAAGCATTAGGATTTCACTGTAGAAACCAGTTTCAGTCATCAGCGCTTGCTGTGACAGGATAAGGGGGTCTCAAAGAGTATGTAGAACTTTCTCCTTCCAAATGTTGTTCTGTCGTTTTCCCGTGTAAGGACTGCGTTGCTAAGGACAGACACATACTTCGGACTAGAGGACACTAGATCTCCAGGAACCACTTTGAAAATTCCAGCTCCCACAGGAAGGATTACACATTCACTCTGTCGTCAGCTACTAACAGCTGAACATGGATGGATTTCTTAGTCCTTAGGGGAAAGGGTGAGGCCATAAGATTTGCTGGAAAGAGTGACAGGTAGAGACTTCTGTTAAGGTTCACCGGATGTTGAAGTGCCCAGCCTTGAACCTGAGGGCAGTATGTGCCTTAAGATAATGTGTGACCAGTTGTAGTACTCAAGGGATTAGCTTGTGAAAGAAATTGGGGGGAAATATTGACAGGTCAACTCCCAGTGATGTACTTATTCATCCATTCAGCTCGTATCATTGAGCATCTCTTTGTACCAGGCCATGCTTTATCAAGCACAGCAGACAGTCATCTGTGCCCTCATGATGCATGGATTCTAGTGGGAGAAGGCTTTGTGTAAATGATACACAAAACAAGTACATAACTTGAAACCACATTTAAATTTAAGATCAGTGCTATGGAATAAAATCAATGAGGACAATGAGGTTAAAAGTTGCAGTAAAATGGGGTAGACATGGGGTAAGATTCTAAACAGGCATTTTGGGAAAGGGCCCCATTGAGAAGGGCCACGTGAACAAGGATTTGAAGGAGGTGAGAGAAGGAGCCAGGCAAGTAGCTGGAAGAAGAGTGTTCCAGGCTGAGGGAACAGCAAGTGCAAAGGCCCTGAGGTGTGAGTGTGCCTGGTGCCTTCAAGGA
Source organism: Vicugna pacos (assembly GCF_048564905.1). Lineage (NCBI taxonomy): Eukaryota > Metazoa > Chordata > Mammalia > Artiodactyla > Camelidae > Vicugna > Vicugna pacos. Next base: position 54,230,014 of record NC_133002.1, read on the forward strand.
AGAGCAAGAGGCCAGCGTCGCTGGATGATTGAGCAAGAACAAGAAGAGATGAGGACAGGAGGGGCACATCAGTAGGGACCTGGGCTGTCACTTAGTGAAAGAGGAAGACACCCGAGGTTTTGCACAAGGGAGTAACATGATCTAATGTAGTTTTCAAAGATGTTTCTGGCTGCTGTGTTTAGAAAGGACCATGGAGATGAAGCAGGGAGATTAGGAAGAGGGGCCTCTTGCAGAAAACAGAAGGATAATGGTGCAAGGTCACAGAGATCGCCACGGAGATGGTGGGAAGCAAGTCACAATTGGCATTCATGTTGTAGTGAAGGAATGCAAGATTTGCTGTTAGAAATGACGTACGGGAGACAGAGGGGAGCCAAGGATGGTTTCAAGATGTTGGCTGAGCAATTAGAAAGGGGAGTTTTGATATTAATCAAGGTAGGGGAGATTTTGGATAGCAGATCAGAAGTTCATTCTTTTTTGGTTTTGTATTTATATATTTTTTATTGAAGTGTAGTCAGTTTACAATGTTTTGTCAGTTTCTGGTGTACAGCATATGATGCTTCAGTCATACGTGAATAAACAAACTTATTTACAAAACAGAAACAGACTCACAGACATAGAAAACAGAAGTTCATTCTTAGTTTGAAATTTCTACTATGTGTCCCAGTGGAGACTTCAGGGAGGCAGATGGAAGTGGGAGTCTAGACTAGTGGGGGGACGTCTTGGCCGAGATAGAAATTCAGGCATCGTTAGAATTTCTGCGGGAATGAGTGTACACACAACCTTTATTGTGCTGAAGTCAGTTTCTTATATACTTATTTTGTTGAGAGCTTTTAATCACGAGTGGATGCTAAACTTTCTCGCACGCCTTTCCTGCTCCTGTTGAGATGACCATGTAGTTTTTATCTTTTATGTGGCTGATGTCATGTATCACATTGACTTATTCATGTCCATTGAGCCATACTTGTGTCCCTAGATGGACAGTAGTTTTAAAGACGAATGGGCATCGAGGAATTTAAGGCAGGGAGGAATACAGGCAACACTTGGGTACCAATCTCCTATCCCAGAGTAAAGCTGATAACATCGTTAGCCCCGAGCCAGCCTCCATTCTCTTTCACTTAAGGTTATCAAACGGGAAGCATGGATTTGGCCTGGAGAGGTCTTCCAAAGCACTCATTAGTATGCTCCTTCTGTTTCATCTCAAAGGTTTGCCTGCTTCTCTTCATTTGATGCAAGTGTCACAAACCAGAGGGGCAAAATAAACGCACTGGCCGGAAACTTCTCTGTTTTAAATATTGGAATATTAAGCTAGAATATGAAAATCATCTTCTGTTTATCAGCTGGGCAGGTTGTATAAATAACACTTTTTTTTTTTTTAGTCACCATCATTAAGGACAGAACCACATTGCGATTACTGCTGTAAGTCTTAATATTCAACCCACTATTTTGACCGACATGGGACCCTTTCACTTTCATGGTGGGCATCGTCCCCTCACGCTGTTAAGAAGCCATGTAGAGCACCTGAAGTTTTCAGAGCCTGAGTTACATGCTCTCCCTAGAGCGGACGCAGCCCCGCCATCCTCCTTAGCTGTTGAACTTTGAAGCTTGGGAGTATTATAAATGGGAATTGATCGTAAGGTTTTGTGGGATTCTCAGACACCCAGGTTGGGCTGAAGTGAGGGCAGCTTCAGTCTGAGGCATGCATTTCACATTCGGGAATATTTGACCCCAGATGAAATAAAATGTGGCTTCACCTCCAACGTAAATATTGGTCAGTTCCTCTCCCATTAAATGTTCCTGAAGACAAAGACTCTGGTCTATCAATCATAATAATACTCCCATTAGCTCTTAAGCAACATGTTTGAATAGGAAGCTGCCTCTCCCAGGCTCTCCCTCTCTCTCTCTCTTTTTGACAGTTGATGATTTAGAAACAGTAAGATCTCCAGGCTTATCTTGAAAATATTTACTCAGCTTCTCTCAGTGATCATTTCAGAGCTTGGTCATAAAAGCATATGTTTCTCTAAAGCACAAGAGGATAGAAGATGAGGGACACAGCCTCTGTCTGGCCTAATATTTTGGTGGAAAGTGACAGAGGAGATTAGAAAGCTAACCTCGAGGGAGTGTTTTTGATTATCTGCTCCATTCAGTGAAACAAAAATAAAGGTAGACATCTCCATCTGGTTTTATTTTATTGTCTCCCACGAGGTCCAGACCTACCTCTACTTTGGGCTTTAAAAAATTTTTTTTTAATTAAAAGAACAATTTTTGGAGGGGGAGGTAATTAGGCTTATTTATTAATTTTTTTTTTTTTTAAATGGAGCCACTGGGGATTGAACCCAGGACCTTGTGCATGCTAAGCATGGGGTTTACCACTGAGCTATACCCTCCCCCTCGGGCTTTTTTGTTTTCTTCTTGCTTTTGTTTTATCTACTTACCCTCTTGTGTTTTGGACTTGTGCTGATCCTTTGAGAAGCTAAAGGACAGTGAGCTTCAAGATACAGTATACAAAGAGAAGGGTATAAGAGTAATAAAGATGAGTTCCTTCTTTGAAGAGGGATAAACAAAAGAAGTAGATAGTCATGGTGAAGATAAGTGATTTTAAAGAACCATTACAGGAATTATACCAGGGGGTGGGTCGTATTAGTCCTACTGAAAATGATTCTTTCCATGAGTTATTTTTCCGTATTTTGTGAAAAGGATGCACTTACATGAGAACAGTAATTATTATAATGATCATTATGAGTGAAAAGCTTACTCTGCCCCAGGTGTGGTGTGAAGGGCTTTGCACGTGCTAGCTCCTGTGATGATCAGTTCAGAAATCTATCTTGCCTGTAGCCTGACTCTCATCTCTTAACAGAAGACGATGAGTGCAGAGAAACCAATTGATTTTTTACAGAGGACTTGCGAGCCCTCCCTACAAGGGAGAAAGTTCATTTGCTGTCTGCCTGTGTCGTGGGTCTCTGTGGAACCACCAGGTCAGCTTTGCATGCAAGACTGACTTGCCAGCACTGCTAGATGGCAAGGATTTCCACATTGAGGCACAATGTCCTTAAGATTCTTGATATGCATCCATGACTTTGCAGTGGAGTGCTCATCATCACAAAGACATATTTTTCCAACCCTTTGGACATGGTGTTCCTCTTGTTCCCTGAAATCATACTCTTGAGTGTGAAAAAGGCTATGAATTGGAATAGTCTTAGAAGTGAACATAAATATCAATCATTAAAACATGGGAGTTAACGTCCCTGAACATATGTGTTATTTTCTCCTAATCTCTCTTATCCCTATTGTAATATAAGTGACCTGTGTATATAATTGGATTTTATTTCAACAGCATTGGCTTATTCAAGACTATTTGAAAACAGTGAAGTTAATCTACTAAAAGTACTTATAGACAAGGTATCTTAGGTTATCTGATAGCAATTCCTTGAGAAAGGAGGCAAGAGTGATTTTCCCATTTTGGTTAAGAAAATGTTAAAAGACAGAGAGAAGGTAAATGAGGTCCCCCAGGATAGAGAGCGGGTAAGAATGACAACATTAAAACCCAAGGCTCCTAAATTACACATCACTTTGCCATGCAGCCATGATATTACAAACCAAACCAAATCAACTCAAAGATCTGAAACATATGTATTTGCGGAATGGTGCAATGACCATGCTTGAAGAGGGGCTAAGTGCTTGGAATCTCTGGCGAAAATATCAAAAGAATTCTTTTTTTGATGGAAAATAACTTTGAATTCCACATTTGGAAGAAATAGTCCATAAAGCAGATCTTGAAGCATTACAACTTGTCATCGTAGAGAACTAGTTCATCTTTTCACCTTACACTTTGCCTTTCGCTGGTGCAAAAATAATGATCTTAACTTCTAGGTTCAATATCTTGAAGCTTTGGTGGCCACAGAATGTTTTACTGGAACACATTCAACAACAGGCAATAAATTTTAACGCCCAAATATTTCCCATTCTTAGAAATTACCTTGCCTCGAAAAATGAATGAATGGCAAAGGCCGGTGAGCATTCGGTGCAATGCTGAGATAGCCGGTGGTCAAACCACATTGCTCAGTAGGGAACTCCTTTTGTTCTGGATACAGTTGGAATGAGTTCCCCAAACTGGAAAAACCAGAAGATGAGCCAACTGATTTACCGATTGCTACCTGAGGGATGTGGGGAGGTAGCGACTACCCATACTTAGAGAGCGAACTACGCAGAGAAGACTTCTGACACAGAGTATGTGGGGTTATACGAGGTGATAAATACTCTGACGTCACTCTCTTCCCACCTATCCTGTGCTTCCTGTTGGCCAAATTCAACCAGAAGTCAGAGGCAAGGGAGCCCATTGATACAGTGTCCCCGTGGTGTGGGTAAAACACGGTGGAAAGAGGATCTGGAAACACTCAACTCATCCACAAATATCCACTGCACTGTGTGATTTCCCATTAGCTAGTTAATTTCACAGTCCTGAATATGACGAGGAAACTGAAGATCAGAAAGGATTATTCACATGGTAAGATTCCTACAACTGGGATGTGGGCAAATCAGCACTCAGACGTGGATTTCAGACTCCAAGGCACTTCAGGGCACTTTCTGTTGTACTGGAATAACCCTGAGGAAGAGTCAAGCTCCTGGCAGAACAGCGGGTAATTCAGAAGTAACTATGATCTATCGTCTTGCAGGACGACTTCTTATTGCCGAATGTTGCTGCCATCATGGCCAACTGTTTCTTCATATCCAAAGTCAGAAGTGACACGTGAGGAAACAGTGGATTCAGTCTGAACACCTGGTGTCATCTAGCTGTGGTTTTATTGTAGGTGGATTAAGTCAATTACGCCAGTGATGAGCTGCGGTGAGTTGTGGAGCCTCCCCCCATCTGGAGTTTGTTCTTCTCAGCTTTGGCCAGTCTGTGAAACAGCACTAACCTTTGTTTTCTGCTTAACATTCTCGACCAGAATTCCCAATATCTGATGTGTGTAAAATGTCTGGTGTATAATTAAACAGATGAATAAACAATCAAAGAAACAAGTTTGATCTGATTTTCAGCCTCCTTGTCCACACCCCAACTAACTCTAATGCCATCACCACTGTCATCTTCATCATCTTAATTGTTTGGGAGCACATGCCAGATGCCAGGCATGGTGCTAAGCAATTTACATTATGATTTCAAAATAATGATTTCAACAACCCCATAAATTTTGCTGCTTTTCTTTTATAGATGAAGAAACTGAGGTTTAGTGAAATTAAGTGAGTTGTGCAAGACCCTATACCTAGTAAGCGGGAAGGGTGGGATTTGAAGCCAGTTAGACTGTCTCCAGAGCACGTGCATTTAAGTACCGCTTTATATTATTTCCATCTCACCAGCCTGTCATCCCTGGCGTTCAGGCATGAATGGATGACTACATGAATCTGTACTACTGCTGGCTATATTTAAGATGCTCACTCATACTTTGGCCTTCCTCCTGTTATTTCCCCCTGCTGGATAGCACTTTGCTCTCTTTCTCTGTGCTGTTTTACTCCCAAAGATTGCTTGAATCATTCTTGGGTCTAAAGCCTCTTTTGAGCATCACACTAGATAATCTGGAAGCAACGTGATAGAAGAATCTCTAAAGCCTTTTTTATCCTCCCAGGATTCTAAGCCACGTGGGTCCACTGTCTTCCCTATGGTCCTTGGGTCCTATAAGCATGTTCCATCCGCACTCATGACTGCCCCAGATATTTCAAGTGCAAGGTGCTTAGCTGCTTAGATTGTGTTTTATTCTTTTATAGGGCAGTTTAGAGAATGAAAGACTCTGAGCAGTAAAGTGCCTACATGAGTATTTTCTCAGCCAGTTCATTGTTAAGAAAGGGGAATAAAGCATAAGTGGGATCATCTCTTTGAGAGTGTCTTCGATACCAGAGCCAGACACATTTGCAAAAGCTCACAGCTGACATATCTGTTCTTGGGTTGAGTAATCTGAAATTAAAGTTGCTTATACCTTTCGTTCTGAATCTTTCTCCAGAAGAGAGAAGGAAAAAAAAAAAAAAACCATCGGTCTCCATGGCATCACATCTTTTTTTTTTTTAAAGCTTTTTATAGATTCAAACCCGATTTCCACCCCTCGTGATGATTCAGGCTGTGTCTATGTTACGCCAACACAAATGGTTAAAAAGGGAAAAATTCAGGGTAATAATGGTGGAGTTTAGTTAACAAAATGTTAAATAAAGTAAAATTCCATCTATTTGGAAGTCATTTAGAATTGAGACGTTCCAGATTCTTGGGATTTTAACTGTTAATATTAGGCATTAAAAAAAAAAATTCTAACCATCCCTTTTAGAAACCCTCCCAAATGTTGGACAGATTTGTATCCCAATGACACTGTATAGTAGGTAAATTGAAATATATCCCAACATCTAGAAATATTAGATAAAATATAAGGAACACTCCAAGAGGTCAAAAAAAAAAATGAAAAGAAAGCTGGGGCCATAGGGTAAGCTGCCACCCACTGTTTGGCTGTCCTGAGGACTTGGGTTTAATAAATAAACTGGAAGAGAAGAGAACATGTTTGGCCCATACAAGGCAAGAAGTTGGACCTGACACCATCAAAGAAAATGAGGCTTTTTGAAGGATTACACCTTTAATGAGGGAGGAGAATAGAAAATGTCCACCCACCAGCCAAGAGATATGACACACAATTTTGGCTTTCTTATTCTGGCTCTGGATTAGACGGGAGGGAGGGAGGGAGAAAGTCTCCTCTGAGAGCTCATAACAAGCCAGCCCTAAAGCACTTTGGCATACAGATTCATGCTACTTGAATGGTCCTGAAAAATCACAAGTCAAAAAAAAAAAAAAAAAGAATACGCACATATGTTCACACAAAATTGTCCCAATTTAATGTTCCTGACAGACGTTAACACAATTTCCAGAGGGATTTTTTCAGTCCAGCTCACATAAAGCTCCATACCAGTCCCCCTCAAATGTAAGCAAGTAGTAGAAAATAATAAAATACTCTAGGACTTGCTACTCAAAGACTGACATGCGGACCAACAGCATCAAAATTACTGGGAGCTTATTAGAAATGAAGACCCTCAGGCCTTAACCGAGGCTGAGGGAATCAAAACATACAATTTTATAAGATGACTCAAAATATATATGATTCCGATATATATTGAAGCCTGAGAAGGACCGCTCAAGGAAACAAGCCACCATAAGCAAGATGCTGCATGAAGAACATGTTAGATTTCCAAAAATATTTGATAGAGTAATTTATGGATGCATATTTTTTTAAAAAATGCATCTGAATTGATTTAATAGAGAAATGGTGGAACAAAATACATGAAACCAAACATTATAATCTTGGGAAAAAACCTAGAAAGACATACATCAATAGAAAATATGGCTATATAGTCATTGAAATTAAATTCAGTGTAAATGTTAAACAGAAGGTAAAGCACAACTGGAGAGAGAATTAGTAAACTGAAGGGTAGATCTCAAAAAATTATACAGAATGCAGTAGAGAGAGGCCAAAATCTTAACATAAAAGAGAGAGGTGAAAAGAAACAAAGAAGATTCACCAAATGTTTAAAAAGCATCCCAGAAGGAGAGAACAGGGAAAACACAGAGTAGATAATATTCACAGAGAAAATAAGTAAGAACATTCCACAATTTTTTTATTTTTTTATTTTTAAGACTCAAATCCTTAGATTCTGAAATCACAGTAGATGTGAAGCAGTATTTTAAAGAAAAAAGAAATTCTCAATTAAACTATTAGTAAAGAAACTATAGAAAGACAAAGAGAGCATTTTTAGAACATTTTTAGAACATCAAGAGAAAAAAAAACAGATTACCTAGAAAGGAGGGACAATTATCTGACTAGAAAATGTCCCAAAAAGAAACAAAATTAGGAAACAGAGGACCACCTCCCAAATGAAAGAAAAAAATAACTCTTGACCTCAAATTTCATTTCACACTAAACAATACCTCCAAGATAAGCAAAAATAAAGATGTTTTCAAGCATCAAAACCTAAGATTATTACCAGCTAATGATATTAAATTAACCTCAATCTCTTATCTCTTGGACCAGCATGGGCCTTCTCTGGAAGGTGTCAGAAATGTAGCATCGTAGGTCCCACTTCGAACTTCTCAGGCTCTCATGTGCCTGTAAGTCCCCTAGGGATTTTGTCAATATGCAGATTCTGATTCATTACATTTAGATCCTGAAGGTTCTATATTTCTACTAAGCTCCCAAGTGACACCCGCACTGTTGACCCAGTTACATTTTGAGGAGCAAGACGACTCAGGAAGAAGGATACTAAACCCACATGGAAAACATTAATTATCAAGAAGGCACGATGAGAAAAGAAACTGTGGGTTCACGTAAGGCAGCAACAGCAGTGATTAATTTAATAAGGAAAGGAAGCGATGTGGAAACAAAATCCTGGAAAACAATGGTATGTAAGATGGGGATAAGGTAATGAGAGCTAAATATTTTAAGGTCGTCCTAATATGGGGGGGGTGTTATTGACTGATCTGTGACTTCGTTAAGGAAAGTGTTATTGGACCTCTATGTTCCTAAGCAGTAGATGGCAAATGTCTGACGTTTCTAATTTACTTTTTATCTCAGCCCACCATGTTCTTTATATTAAATAATTTTCCTGTCCAGAACCCTGCTCCACTTGTGTGTTTTTTCCCTTCTCTTCTCTTTAGCCTCAGTTTTCAAGTAGAGTCCGAAAGAAATGCGTCTCTTGCGTCGTTAACCACATGGTCCTTAAACCCACATCCTCTGGCTTTCTTCTTTACCATCTTAAAAACCTCTTCGTTGAAAGTCATCATTGACACCCCAGTTAGAAAAGCCAATGGCTGGTTCCTTGTTAAGCTGCATTAATGTCTCTAAAGGCTCACTACTTGAAGTGTGGTCTGTGGGTCTGCGGCGTCAGCATCACCTGGGAGCTTGGTAGCTGTGCAGAACTCTTGTCTCCCTTCAGACCTACTGAAACCTTATCTGTAGTTGAACAGGATAGCTCCTGCAGTTCGTCTATGCCTGAACACTTGAGAAGCACTGTCATGAAATATTTGACATTATAGATGAACCACAAGTGCTTGAAATCTTCTCTTGTTTTGTCTTCTGCTTTCCTTGTTGTTGTCTCTATTTTTTTTTAACGCTGTCTTTAGCTTCTTTTTTCTTCTTTCATTGCAGAAATGCAAGTAGTCTCCAAGTTCTTTATCTTGACCCTTAACCATCATCCCTGCCCTCACTTTCTCTCTTCCCCTTTCCAGTTCATGACTTCCACTATTTTCCTAGACAGGTGGAATTCCACTTCAGAATTACCTAGTCTGCTTGGTAAGAATAAAATTTCAGGGGCTCCTCACCAGAGCATCTAAACCAGTTGATCTAGTTCAGGGTCAGGAATATTCGTTTTTAAAAGCACCCTGTCCAGGTAATTTAGATGCAGCTCGTGCACACATTTTTATTTGGGAATATATGCAGTGGCTTAGAAGATAGTTCTGCAGCTCTCCAGTCTCACTGTTTTATTAGTTGTTGTAGGCTAGGTAGAAATACCATTGGCTTAAAGCAGTAAGTCTGTTTGCCCGCTTTGATCACAGTCCAGGGCTGAAGGTGTCTCTGTCCCTGAATGTGATTTAGGGAAACAGCCTTCATTTCTGGTCTGGCTGAGCCATGCCGATATAGCTCACTTTCAGTCACGCAAATGGCAGGGGAAGAGAAAGAAATGGAAAAATTTTGAGGATCGTCCCGGAATGGTGTGCCTCCCTCCTTCTCCTGTTCCATGGTCACACTGGTCACACGGCTACAAACACAGTGCAAGGAAGCCGGAAATGGAATATTTCTGTGTAGCTTCAGGGGCTACATGGAACTGGTGGTGAGCCTTTAGCCAGTCTCTGCCACACCCTTAATCTCTGGTCTCACGTTTCCAACTGCCCACAGGATATCTTCACTTGAATGTTTGACTAGCATAATCAAGTCACTGTATTTTTTTTTTTGGCCTTTTATTTATTTATTTGTCTTTATTGAAGTATAGTCAATTATAAGTCACTGTTTTTTATTTATTTTCAAAATTAATTTATTATTGTATTATTTAATTATTTTATTTGGAGGGGGGAGGTAATTAGGTTTGTTTATTTTAGAGGAGGTACTGGGAATTGAACCCAGGACCTTGTGCATGCTAAGCATGCACTTTAACACTCCCCTCTATATTTTATATTTATTTATTTATTTATTTATTTATTTATCGAAATATAGTCAGTTGTTTACCATGTTGTGTCAATTTCAGGTGAACAGCACAATGCTTCTGTCATACATGCACATACATATATTCATCTTCATATTCTTTTTCACCATAAGTTACTACAAGATACAGAATATAGCTCCCCGAGAGCCATACAGCATGAACTTGTTTATCTGTTTTATATATAGTAGTTTAGTATCTGCAAACCTTGAGCTCCCAATTTATCCCCTCCCACTCCCTGTCCCCGCTGGTAACCATAAGTTTGTTTTCTATGTCTGTGAATCTGTTTCTGTTTTGTAAATAAGTTCGTTTGTCTTTTTTTTTTTTCATATTCCACATATAAGTGACAGCATATGGAATTTTTACAAGTCACTATGTTTTAAACAGAAGTAATCCCAGAATTGCCATACCCCTTTCTCAGACTGAACTTCCTCTTAAATTTCTTGCTTTTGTCAGTGGTGTCACCATTCTAGTCATAGAGGCTCCAATCCTGGAAATCTTTCATCCACGCTCTCTCTCACAGAACCACCTGGAACTAATTTTTTTTTAAATTTTTTTTTAACCACTTGTAACTATTTATCTAGTCCTATACCTTCTGTCTTCAAAATATGTCTTCCAACCTCCCACTCGATCACATTCTCAGCGGCACTGCTCAGTTCTGGCCCATACTGTCTGTTTCTTAAAGTATTTCTCTGTCCCACAATGCAGAACACTTCAGCCTCTGGTTCGCTGTCATGCTCTCTTCCCAGTTTGCCTCTGCATTTCCCACTGGCTAGTTGGCCCCCTACCGATCTCCTTGGCACCATATAAATACCACCTAACATTTACAAAGCACTAATTACATGTCAAGCGCTGGATGAGTATTTAACAAGGAGTAAATGTTATCATCATCCCTTTTTTCTTGAATAGATAAACAAGGCCTGGGGTAAAACAGTTTTCACTGGCAAGTGAAGAGCGAGGATTTACACCATGTAATTTGTAGGGCCTCCTGAACTCTAAAGCCTTTATTTCATTATAAAAAACTACTTCATAATGTCTACTTCTTTACAAGCTGCTCCATCCTCTTTCTGAACGTAACTGCAACCTGGCTCCCTCCTGTGAACCCCAGTTTTTACTGGGGTCCTGTCCGGTGCTTGGTCCTTACACGTTCATGCATCTTGTAACAGACACGGTCCAAAGTTAGGGTCAGTTTTCTCTTATCCTGCAACTCTCAATCTATTCTTATATACCATTGAAAGCAAACAAAAACAAAACCAAAATCCCTCTTTTCCTTTTTAGGTAAAATTATTCATCAGTACTTCTCTCCACTCTTGTTTATGAGCATTTATCAATTTCTTGACTAATAAAGTCACTTGCTTTAGTACCACTGATGACTTATTGTTACCACCCAACTTCAGAAGATGGTGTGGCTACCCATGTAAATGCCATAGGCAACATGCTGGTTTGGCTTTTCCTTAAATGCATAGCTGAGACTTTTAACTTTCCTCTTTCAGCAACTCTCGCTCCCACGCATGACCTCTAGATTTGTCTTATTACTGTTTAAACCTCTAATATTTCACTTCCTCTTCCTTCAACTTTGCATTCTCTCATTCTCACTAAATTCAGTGTAACCTCTGGTCCCATGAGCTCCTAAAAATGTTTCCAGTGTATCACTGCAAAGAAAACAATGCTTTTTTTTTTTTTTCCTATTTGAATGGCTTTGGGCTACAGGAGAAAATCTACCATCAAACAGATTGCTACAATTTCATTTTCTTAGTCTCACTACCTTCCTGATTCCTGTTACCTCTACTTTTTCCGTACCATCTCAGTCTTCCATTCAAAGCTTATCCCAAAGCGTTTTGCCCTACCCCTTTCTACAGTCTCCTCCCGCTCTGGTGTCTGGACAACTTCACTAGTTCTTTCCACCTAGTCAACCAACGTGTCAATCAACACACCCACTCTTTCTCTTTAAAAAACAAAAAACAATCTTCCCTCTGTGTTAAATCCTAATTTAGTGCCTCTACACGTCACTTCCCTTACTCACCTGTTTCCTGTTACTGGTAATCTACACTCTTCCCTCTCATCTATGTTAATAAAGATTTTCTACAGGAAGTAAAAATCAACCTCATGTATAAGACAGTGAGCTGGTTCTGTAGACATGCCATCATTCTTCATTCACCAAACAAGGGGCAAATAAAAACACACGTCAAAGAGTTTACTTAACATCAACTCATTATTAAGTCATTTATTCATTATTAACTCCTGGGTGACATAAATGGGATGTTAGAACCAACGTAAAGCAGAGACACACGTGTGCATGTGAACGTGCATAGATATATAAAATTTAATAAGAGAAAGTTTGGATTACTGAATCAGATGCAACATTGGCTAATGCCATACAGGGTAATATACCTTTGGAATTACTATTTCACTGGTCAGAAAACATTTGCATCTTTGCTGGACAAAAGTCTTCCCCTTTGCCCCATTGTAAACCTGTAAAATACGCAGAATTATAGAAATCTAAGGTTCCTTTCTCAAAGAACTCCCAGTGATCTCTTTTTCCTAGTTTGAAGTTTGTATTATTTGGGTTATTTTTCTAGCATCCTCCTTTGTCTGCTCAGCTCCTGTGATCGTAAACAATCAAAGCTCGCACTTCTGATCCAGGAAGGCTTGTCTTGTTGTACGTGACCCACAGCAAGGTTGCGACTGACCATGTAACCCTCCTTGAATTTACTCTGAAAAACAAGAACCGTGTAATACTGAGTAAACGCTATTGCAAAAGAATTTACTTCTGTTGAGAAATTTCACAAGAAATCTTGCTTGGACTTTCAAAAAGCCCTCTCTCATTTACTTTTCTATCCTTAGACCAGAAAGCCAAGCCCGAGGCACATGCTCCACCAGATTTCGTGCACAGTACTTAGGAATTTGGTTGAATTTCACTCCTCTTGAAGCTTGCAAAGTCTTCTCAAGTCCCTGACCTTCCAGGAAGTAGCGCCATTCTTACCTGTGAACCACGCCCAGGTTTATGTTCTTGGAAGAATTGTATAGGTATTGGCTCCACACATAAAGTCAAGCCTTATTCCTTCCCCCTGGGCTTGTTGGACCTGATTAAACGAGAGATTCTCAAACATGACCCTCCTGTGTGATCCTGGTTGCATAATTCATTGGTCCAGCTGAGTCCTGGTACACAAGAGGACAGAGCCATGGGCAGCTCAGTAGGCGTACTGGTGTCTGGATTCTGAGAGACAGGGAGACTGAACACCACTTTAAAATGTTTCATTTCAGTTTACAAGTACACAGTCTACTAGTCTACTAAACTGATATTTAGTAGATGGAAGAGCAAAGACCTCGTCATGGATCCATGAACATTAAAAACTAGCGCTAACAATATTCTGTTTAAATAAGTAAACATACTCTGATTCTTCTTATTGGTTCCATGTATTATGTTCACGTTCTGCTGGATGGTGAGAGTGAGTGGTACGCTTTCGTGAAGTATGTCTGTTTCGGGACTCAAAAAAGGTCCTGGGCATCCTGACTCAGCCCGCCTAAGCAGCCTGCAATCGTCCAAGCAGTGTGAGCTCAGAATCCTGTACCAAAAGCCTGTTCTTGGACGTACCCAATGTTCAGATAATCTATTCACAGAGAATCTCACTGTAAGACTCTTTTGTCTTAAAGATGCAAACTCTAGCCTGGAGCTTGGAGGCGAAACGCCGTGAGCTTGCTACAGCTTGCGTTTTAGGTGAGTGTCATGGGACGACAGAGACCTCTTTGATAATAAGAATGAAAGGCTATGGTTAATTTAGTATAGTAACCAAAAATATAATGATGGGAGTCAAATTCTATTGGAATATGGTGCAAAACATTTCACAGAGAGAAATCACCATTTTCCTTGAGGATAAGGATGCATTATGAACAGAGAAAGCATCGAAACATGTCTAGGGCTTTCCCATGAAGTGTACAGTATCTGGGGAAAAAAGCCCATAATTATCACATTTTCCCTACATCGACTTAATCGAGAAAAGGCTGAACATTCCTTCTAACCTGACAATTCTTCCCATGCCATTTAGAATAGAATTGATCTAATTAAGAAACATGGAACATGTGTAACACTCATAATTATTTCTAGCATCTCTCTTTTTATAAGATGAAGAAACAGATCACTGTGATTTTCCAGAGGCCCTCCAAGAAATCCTAAAGATATTTTTAGGTGGAAAATGTGCCCTGATTTTTATCCCTTGATTTTAGGGCCTGCTCTTGGGAAGACAAAATCAAGTGTGTTAACCCACATTTTGTCACTTGGTTGCAAGAGGTTCATGGCTGCCTGAGAAACAATAATTAGTTACCTATTTAATCAAAATAAAATGATATTAAACTATTTTAAAATTAACATAGTAAGAAATTACGACTGTAAGGAACTTTAATTTCATTACAAGTTTTTTTTAAATAATCAAAAGGTGTGATAAAGTGAACATGAATCACAATTATATGGTGAGATATGGAACATTTGCTATCTGAGCAGATTACACAGACAAAGAAAAACTTATCACAACCTCTAGTAACTAGCACTTCAAGAGTAATTTATCGTCTTAACTAAGTAAGATAGCTTGATTTTGCTTTAATGTAATATTTGGCAGTAAAGGATTCACCAGCTTTTGTCCTCCTTTCAAATAAGCCAATTAAACTGAACCAATTTTGGCAAAATTTTAACACATTTTATTACTTCTTTTCAGACTCAGTATTTGCAGGTATTATAAACCAAAGCAAATAAAGATTCCTTTTCTGCAAACCTTCTACAGCTTCGGTGTCCATCCGTGCTTCCCCTCCACAATTGTTTTTCATATTCTGGAACAACCAGGCACTTAGGGAGAAAACTCCTCTTTCTTTTTCCACCTTAATCCACTGAAACCCGAATTATTTTGCTTATGTATTCACACTTACCTGATACCATTGTCCCAGGGTAATTTTATGTTCTGAAACGCATATTAATTCTGATTTTAAGCCAAAGTAACTAATTTCTACTTCACATTGATACCTAAGAGGTTGCCGCCAGTCTACAGGGGTGGCTGATGGTACGCAGTGATGCGATATTTCCAGCACAGGAGCATTACAAACAATGTGTCTAAGGTAGGGCGTGTGTGGTATCTTCAGGGAATGGCAAAAAACATTTTACGTAAAGCTTAGAACAGGTGTGAGGGACATTTGAAAGAAGCTGTGAAATTCACAAGGGAGGGACACTAACATTAGGAAACTCATTTACAAACCTGCTAGGGGCACCAAGGGAAGAATATGGGGTCCCTTGCCCATATTCTGTCATTGAAGATTGAAGCAAAGATTTGTGTATCTGTATGCAGTAGCCTTTTTTTTTTTTTTTAAGGAAGATAAATCCCACCAAAGTCAGCTGGTTAGATTGGAAAAGATACAAAGTAGGACCAGAGATGTGAGTTATGTGAGAAAAATAATTAGACTCAGCCCAGAGACCTGCGTTTCAACACCGGACACTCAAGTTTATCAGCTGTGTGATCTTGGGCCAACATTTAATCTAAAGTTTTTCAAACTGTGGGGTGTAGTCCGTCAGTTTAGTTGGTTGTGATCTGTATTTTAAAAAAATGGAATAGCATATTACAAATACATACAAAATAGGAGAGTGCTTTGTGGACTTTGTGTATATGTAGCAAGGATCAGTACTGTCTCATGAACTTGTATTTTAGACGTACCATACGATATGTAGGTACAAATGTGTTTACCATGTTAACAAAACAAAACACACTTCTTGGGTCATCATTTTAGAAGTCTGAACATCACTGAGATGACTCCCTTCACTGTTTCTTTGTTGGTGAAATAGACAAGGTAAAATGCCAGTTTTTATTATTCCACCACGAGGTCTTGAGAATAATGAGGTTAACAAACAAAAGATATGCATAAAACAATATACAAACTACACAGCACAATACAAATGAGCAGAAAACCAATGTTATTGTTATCACTGCTTCTACTTCTGCTACTACGTTTAATACGACTGCTACTAGTCCAGGAAAGATGTTCTGAACTCTTAAACTTCCACGCTTATTCTTCGGAGGGAACAAAAAAGAATGATTGAAGGAGAGACCTTCGTTTCTTGCTTGCTTTATCTCTTCCCTAAATCCCAACCGTAATTCTAGAGTAGAGTATTGGTTGAAGTAAAGATGATTCTCATGTTAGGGACAGGGTTGACACACACGTAAGTCGCTGAAGAAGGGATTTGTTTGGGGGGACAATTATTTACATGCCTTAAAAAGTCCTTATCATCCTAAATTATAATTACATGACCACACATCTGCTTTGCCCCTTGGACGGTGAACCTCTTCAGTCATCTTTGCACCCCAAGCCCCTAACACAATGTCTAACACAAAGTAGGTACTCGATTAATGATAATTTAATAACAATAGAGACATAAGCCATTTTTGTTCATACAGTGTCCAGAGTGAGCTTTTAAACATCCAATCAGTTCAGTTCTTGCCTTAAAATACTCCCAATGTTCCCCAGTGGGAAGTGGAATAAAATCTTTTTTTTTTTTTAATTGAAGTGCAGTCAGTTACAATGTGTCAATTTCTGGTGTACTGCACAATGTCCCGATCATGCACATAGAGAGTCATGCATTGATTCATTTTCATATTCTTTTTCAAAAAGACCCAAACTTTTTCATTAAAGGTTATTAGAAGATATTGAATACAGTTCCCTGTGCTATTGGAATAAACTCTTAAATTACAAAATCCTTCTGGACCTGGCTCCTGCCTACCTCTCTGACCCCATTTGATATGCATTTTCAACACTGCCCGCCAAGACCACTCACGTGGCCTTCCTTCTCCCTCAACGTCTGTTCCCTTCTTGGGCCATTGTACTAGGTGTCCTGTCTTTGGGGATCGCTTGACAGCTCCCACCATTACATTCAGTCTTGTTTTCTGTGCTTGCACCTACAAGACTTAGCAGACGTGATCATCAGCCCTTCACCAGTTTTACTTGCTGCTCACTCATTAGCAAAAGAAAAAAAGGTATCTGTGGAAATAGCCTCTCGTCTGTGGCTGAGTCATTTATAAATGAACACAGGATTTGCGGGATCTTCCTGCAAAATCATCTTAAATAAACCAAAAGGAACGTTCATAAGATGATATTTTACAAACCTTACATGCTGTTTTCCCTCTTTGCACCCCTCTTGACTAGTTCTTAGTCCTACACTCATTCCTTAAGTGCTGTTTTATCAATAATTTGCTGCTCTGATTCTTGTTTTTTGGATAATGTTGTGAAATAATCTCTTTTTCACCTTCAATAGGCTCACAGAATAATGGATGTTGAGGTGCTTAGTCATTTTGGTGGTTTATCAACCATTGACGGTCACAGGCACTCACATACCCAGTAGTATCAGTAGTTTGTGAGTAGAAATCCATGCATAAACCCACTGGAAATCCATTAGCCAAAGACTAAGAGATTCTGCTTAAATCCAACACTCTAGATTTACACATGAATTAAAAAAAAACCTGAAGAAATGAAATAACATGGTCAAAAACACATAACTAAGTAAGGCATCTGATTGCTAAATCTTCAGACTTTCTGCCATATGATGCAGCTTTGCAACCAGGTTGTTGTTGATTTAGAATTAAATCTAGGACTCTTTTAAGCCAAATGGGTGTCTTATGGCTAATGCATCTATGGTCAATAGTCTTTCTTTTTTCCTATCAACATATTATTGGAAGAAATAATAGCCAAAAACCTCCCCATTTGGAAAAAGAATAAGCCCACAGGTTCAAGAAGCCAAGTGGTCCTCTGAAAAATTAAACTTAAAGAATCTCATGCCCAGATCCACATAACCCAGCTGCTGAAAACTAAAGGCAAAACCAAAATCTTGAAAGAATCCAGAGCAAGAAAAAAAGCCTTGTCTGTAGGGAATAATGATTAAATTCTTGCAGATTTCTCCTCAGCTACCATAAAAGACCAGAAAGAAAGAGCATGACATTTTTTTAGATGGTGAAAGAAAATAATTGTCAACCCAGAATCTATGTTCAGTAAGAAGATTCAACACTGAGGGTGAAATAAAGACATTCTCAGATGAAGGAAAAAGAAGGGAATGTGTTGTCAGTAGAGCTGCCCTAAAATATTGGCCAAAATCAAGTTCTTTGGACAAAAGGGGAAAGCTTGCCAGACAGAAAATTGAAACATGGAGAAACAGGAAGAAAAACAGAAATAGGAAGTGTTCAGGTAAAAATAATGGGCTGTTTTCAATTCTTGAATTCTTTAAGGTAGGTTTAATAATTGAAACAAACTTACAACAATTATCTGACGGCGTTGTTCAAGTACGTACAGGGTACTATGCGACAACTGCAGTACAAAGGGTGGAGGATAAAAAGAACCTCATGGTAGGGAAGTTTCTATATTCAGCCTGAAGTGGTAACATTTTGATTGTACGTAGACTGAGCATGTATATTGTAACCCCTAGACTAATCACTAAAATAACTCTCCGGAAACATATAATCAAAATCTCAATAGATACATTAAAATGGAGTGCCAAAACGGGGGTGGGAGTGGGGTACACTTCAGATAACCTAATAAAAAATAAGAAAGGGCAAACAGGAGGAGAGAAGGAAACAGTGAAGAAAAACAGAGGAAAGTTTTAAATGGTAGACCTAGCTATGCGTACCAACAATCGCATTAAATATAAATGTCTAAATGCACCAATGAAGAGACAGCAATTGTCTGAATGAGTTTTAAAATATGGCTCAACTCTGTACTGTCCATAAGAAAATTACTTAAAGTGTCAATCAAATATTATTGTGGTCACACTCACATCAAACCTGAGTTACACAAGGCTTCACAATGAATTCTCCTTATCTCTTCCTCCCATACATTTCTCACTGCTCCACGTTCCACTTCCTCAAATATTATTTTTGTTGTGCACTTTCTGTTGCCTGTCTTGGGGCCAGGCACAAAATAAGTTCCCCATACCTTCCCCTTCAATGGAAGCTTTAATCTCCCCAAATTCCACTGACGACAAAGTGCCTGCGCAGATTTTGCTAATTTTCTTGAATCCAAATAGCTCATTTCAGGTAGAACTCCAGGTCAGAATAGCTTCAAACCATCTCAGACTTTTCCATAATGGTCTAATCCTACTCTGCAAATTAAAACATGAAATTATATCATAGCTAATAAGCAGAATAAAATACAAATTATGCACATCACACTGTTCTTTTTAATAAAGTAGACTAATGCCTTTTCCATGATTTTTATCAAGACTGTTTAACAAAAGATGTATTTAAGAATCCTTATTAAGTCATAAATGAACAAAAATCGACCAGTCCTTCCTATGTAGCTTGCTTCTTACCGAGATTTTTACTGCGGTAAAAACATCAGTTTTACCCAACATTACTGACCAGTTTCTATGCTACGTGTGTTTCTTCCTTTCCTCACTGAATGTACTAAGTTTACAGGGTCGGTGTGGAGGGAGAGGAAAGGGGCAGACTTTCAAACCCGAAGACTTGAGTTTGAGATTCAAACACTTCATTTACAAATCTCTTACATTCTTCAAGTCTTTGTCCCTTTAGCCAAAAAATGGCAGTGATAATACTGCCCCACTTACATCCCAAGGGTATTCGAAAGATCAGACTGCAATTATCCACAACTCGAAAGTTTCTGAGGGATTTCACATATATTACCTCCTTCCAGTTTAATGCTTTTTCTACGGTATCAAGTAGCCATTTTTATTTAAGAGGAATGGCTCTTAGGTAATGTGGTGTAAGTCTATCCACGTAGGTACTAAAACCATGGTCCTTTCACACCCCACTTACTCTTATTTTCACCGTTATAATCTCAGTGAAGAAAATCGTCCTCCAGACCTTCTGTAAATGCCTTTCGTATATCCACGGAGGAGTCAGTATATAGTCCTGATGCCAGGATAAACACCAGAAAGTCAAGGGAACACATGTGGATTGACAAGACAAGCCTCTTGCACAAATAAACCATGCAACAGGGAAAATGCAGCCACGTCAGAATGAGGTCTAACGTGAATTCCACCCAGAGAGAGCAGTTTTGCCTGAAGGCGGCACCTTGCCTAGAAAATTAACTCCTCGTGTTGGTT
This sequence comes from Vicugna pacos, assembly GCF_048564905.1. Lineage (NCBI taxonomy): Eukaryota > Metazoa > Chordata > Mammalia > Artiodactyla > Camelidae > Vicugna > Vicugna pacos. The sequence goes on from NC_133002.1 coordinate 54,250,307, forward strand.
TGCTAGTGTTGCCCTAACAAATCTCTACAGATTGGGTGATTTAAATAATAGAATTTTTTTTTTCCTCACAATTCTGGAGGTTAGAGGTCTGAGATCAAGGTGTCAGCAGGGCTGGTTTCTTCTGAGGCTTGCCTCGTTGGCTTGCAGATGGCTGCCCTCCCTCTGTGACCTCACGTGGTCATCCCTTGGTCTGTGTTTTCTAAGTCCCAGTGCCTTCTTCTTATAAGGACACCAGCCTTATCAGATTAGGGCCCACCCCAGTGATCTTCTTTAACCTTAATTACTCCTTGAGAGAACTTCTATCCAAGTCTAGTCATATTCAGGGGAACTGAGGGTTAGGACTTAAGCACGTGGATTTGGGGGGGGAGGTGGTACACATCTCAGCCCCTAACAGTCATCCCTAATGACACCTTACCCAATTTGCATGGGTTAATAACTTTTAAGTTCCTTTTTCACCAACATTAGGAGGCTCCTGACTCACCCAGCATGTGCTGTTGAACGTGAGATAATACGCTGGATTATAAATACCGCTCAAGTTGTGCTGATGCAAAGCAAAGACATGTGCAGCTGAACAGTTATCTCAGGAAGCCAAAGTGAACAGGAGATGCTCCTTTCAAAATTTATCAGTTTGAAAACAAGTGGAAATTATGTTTGATGAGAACTTGGAGCAAACTCATTCTGGGCTGAGCTGGATTCTATTCTTGGCAATGCCCAGAGCGAAGGAGATGCTAGGTAAATTACTGGGACGTTGGCCCAAAAAGCATTCATGTCAGTTACACTCAACAGGATTGAAGGTGCATCGGAAGTCTGTCCACAGCAGGTAAACCCCAGGGCGGAGGCCAGGCACAGTGACCCTGGTCACGGCACCTCCCCTTTAGAAGTAGCAATGCCTCAGCCCCTACCTCTGCCATTGACAGGTCCCAAAGATGAGCGTATTTGTCCTGTTGGGTCCTCTTTTCTGCCCAGTTACCGACATTTTATAGGAAAAAGAAAGTCAAGCTTCTTCTCTCCAACCACCCAAAGTAACAACTTCTCTCATTTTGCAGTTTCCAAACAGCCGCAGATCAGTCTTTTTTCCTGCACCCCGAGGGACAGAACAAGTTGCACTGTGTCTCATTAATTTTTTTTTTTAATTTCAAAGAAGGAAGAAAAGAGAAGGATGAAGCTTTAGGCTATGTAAAAATCATTCAGCACAGCAAATAAATCAGCCTGAATTCCAATAAACCTCTTTTTTGGCTACAACTAAACCAGTCTGCAAACTGATGGTTGTGTCTCTGAATCTGGTAAGGAATTGCATAACACAGCAGGTAGGCCAAGAAAGCACCAATAAATCAATCTTCACTAAACATAAAGTGAGACTTGGCAAAGTTGAAGAAGAAGAGGAGGAAGCCGAAATGTGTGCATGAAATTTCCACATTAAAAACTCATCGCTCTTGCCTGGGTCCTGATGCAATTTGAAAGGAAACAGACAATTCTATAATTTTAGCAAAAATATTTATGGGACGGTACACAAGTTCACCAAAACATTCTCTCCCAAGTTCTTTCAAAAATCAGCCTTCCCCAGCAAAGGGGCTGCTAAAATACATTTATTTTTTAGTACATTGCAGAACATTCTGGATTCCAACCATAATGAAACACAAGAACTTCCACCCTTCCCACCTCCCATTTCCATCAGAGAACTTTTTGGCCAGATGCCCTTGGCCCCTCCCTCCTTACTTACACCACACTTTAGAGGGGGACGTGTGGTTTGGAATCAAGGTCAGTTGGTCAACATTTCAAAGACAAGGTCAAAAATCAGGTTGCAGCCCTAGGAGAAAAAAATAAGGCATTTAAATAAAAAACACAGGTTTTTAATTCTGGCCCTGAGCAATCTCTGTGAGCTCTGGGCTTTAAGCATGCAATATTTGGGGGAAAATGTATGAGTCTGTATGAAGAATATATAAAGTAAATATATAACAATTATTTTTGCATCACACTATTTTATTATATGAGTTCGATCAAAGGGGAAAAGGCACGTGGAAAGTTTAAAGCATTTATTTGTTCATTCATTTACACACTCAGTGAACGTTTATTGAGAGTCTATTTTGTGCCAGGCAGGGTTGCAACAGCCAAATTGGAGTCTCTGACCTCAAGGAACTCAGGCCACAGTGAGGGAGGCAGATGTGTCAGCTGGTGTTTGCCAATCAGCATAAATGCGGGGATGGAAGGATACACCGTGGTGTAAGGAGAGAACCAAGGAGAAATTAGTCAGCCAGGGAAATGTTAACACTATAGAAAAGTATTTTATTTTTAATTATTAAAAATTGTAATCAAAAGAGAAATAAAAATCACTTTGCACCTCCTCTCACAAGTCTCACATTTGCGCACCCCTCATTGAGGACATTCCTGGTTAATCTGCAGAAATATATATAATTTTATGTTGCAGATAGTTTCTCAGATAGCTCCCAATCATTCCATTTCTTGGTACTTGCACCCTCAGGTGCTCCTCCACCCTTGAATGTGATTGAAAACCACTGCTTCTAGCTAACAGAACCTGGAAAAGGCGTTGGAATGTCACCTCCATAATTACATTTCATGAGATAATAACCTTTCTTGGGGGAAGGTGTTCCCCAATGCTGGCTTTGATGGAGCAACCTGCTGTCTTGTAAGCAGCTCTACAGAAAAGACCCACATGACAAGGGAAGGATTGTAGCCTCTGGCCAATAACCTGCAAGAAACTAAGGCTCCCAGCCTAAGAGGAACCTAATGCTGCAACAGCCACGTGTACAGGAAGTGGGTCCTTCCCCAGCTGAGCCTTGGGGTTAGACTGCAGCCCCAGCCAACACTTTGATGGCAGCCTTTTGGGATCCTGAAGCAGAACAGCCAACTCAGTTATGCGTGAACTCCCGTTACAGAAACAGCGACATCATAAATCTGTGTTGTTTTAAGTTGCTGAGTGTATCATAATTTGTTACGCAGTATGATATAAATAATACCATATATAATACGACAAAAGAGGGAACTAAAATACACAGATCCTCTCCTGCGTCGACGGTATTACTCAGTTTACTGAAAAATAGGATTTTAAGTGCAACTTTTTCAGGGGAATGCATAAACCACACACAAGGAGAGAGAAACGTGCTCCTACCTTCAGTGTCTTCAGTGGAAGAAAACGATACTCAAATTTTTAGAGCAAGCGCGTTCTGACCTCAGAGTATACGAGTTGCCGTCTTTCTAGCTAACTCCCAGGCCTCTGCAGATGGTAGACTCTCTCAGGGTCCTCCATCTCCTTTGGCACAATACATTTCTGCAGGCAAAGCACAGCTTTTCTCCAGAGAACCCTGCAGCTGAAGCTAGTTGTGGCTTTAATCCCATCAATCCTGAAGGATCTTAATGCCCTTGTTTTTGGGAGATATAAAGCTTAGGGGGTTAAATAAAGGTCAAACTCTAAACTAGTGGCTGGCAAAACTGTTCTGTAAAGGGCAAGGCAGTGAGTATTTTAGGCTCTGTGGGTTGCAAGTCCTCAACTCTGCTGTTGGCACCAAAAAAACAGCCCTGGACCACCTGTCAACAGATGAACAGGACCCCCTTCCAATGAACTTAGTTGTGTATGCTGATATGTGAATTTTACATATTTTTCACATATTAGGAAATTGTCTTTTTGATTTTTAAAAAGTATTTAAAAATGTAAAAAACACCCTTTGCTTAGGAGACGTACAAAAACAGCAGGTGGACCAGATTTAACTTGACCTCTGCTCACAACCATCAATTCCCCGGCGTGATGAGTAGCAGTCCCGGTGACTTCTTAATCATCCTAGTAATTTCGAAATTCCATTAATGAAAACTTAGCACGGAAGGACTGAGAGGTGTTGGGAGTTTCAAGGAGGAGGTAAGGGAAGACAGGAGGTAGGGGCGGGCGATGGGAGGAGTCGCTGGCATCCTGAACAGGGCACTGCCCTCCGAAAGGGAATGAATTTAATACGTTGTGTTATCCTTCTTGAAACTGAAGGGGAATATTAGATTCTATGTAAAATCTGACTCACTCTGGCCGCGTTGCCAGGGGAAGGACTGACTGATTTCCACTTTATTATACTTGCTCCCGGTGGTACAGCGTGTTCTAGTTCCCCTAAGGATTATTAACATGGGGTTTGGGAACGAAGCGCTAGGCACAGACGAGCAGATCGCAGAGGCTAGCGGTACTCCTCGTGCCCAGGAATTTGGGTTCCCAGCCATGCTCTTCCCCCAGTGTGTGCCATCCCAGTGGCCCGTTAATCAGGCTGAGCAGGAGACAAGTGTGGGCTGGCAGGAGGTGGCCCAGCCTTGGACGGGCAGTGCCCTTCTGGCGCTGGAAAGGTTGCTGCTGCCGCCTTTCAGAAACATGAGACTTGTTCTCCAAAGCATGAAAAGACCTGTTAAACTTGGGAAAATGTCGCCAGCAACTGAGCAAATGTTGCCTTTGTAATGTGCATGCTTTCATGTTTCTTTCTGAGTCTCCTGTCACTCCTTCAGCTTTAGGCTTTGTCTTATATAAGAAAAAGGAAGCGGATGGTGGGGGCGCAGGGCAGGGGATGGGGGGGGCGCCAGGCGGGGGATGGGGGGGCGCCAGGCGGGGGATGGGGGGACGGCACGTAAAGCAAAAGAATGAAGCAGCTCTTAATAAAGGGCCTTGAATACAGGATCTGTCTGGTCCTAAGGCTCCCTCCAGCTGCAAAAATGGACCTGCTTCCCTTTCACTACTAGAATAACTCACCCCCAGAGCTCGCTTCCCATTTTTAACACGCCCAAGGCTCAGCCAGTGCTCTCTGAGTATTCATGAATAAGGACCTTCCTCGTTCTCGTCTGAAGAATCCGCTATACCGTCCTCCACTCTGGGTGCCCACCCAGGCTGAAGCTCAGGTCTTGAATTCCCCTCCCAAAGAGCAAAGGATTTCAAATAGCTGTCAGTCAGCTCCACGGACAGTCTCTCCGAGCACGTCGTAAGTTTGCCTTAGAGCAATCACAATTAAGCAGAACAGTAGCAATGGCTTATTTCTTTTTTCAAATCCATAATGACTTTTTTTAAATTTTATTTTATTGAGTTATAGTCAGTTTACAATGTTGTGTCTATTTCCAGTGCAGAACACAATTTTTCAGTTATATATGAACATACATATATTCAATGTTGCTTTTTTATTCGCCATGAGCTACCACAATATCTTGTATACATTTCCCTGTGCTCGGCAGTATAATCTGGTTTATCTATTCTATGTATGCCTGTCAGTATCTACAAATTTGGAACTCCCAGTCTGTCCCTTCCCACCCCCATCCCCGGCAGCCACAAGTTTGTATTCTATGTCCATGAGTCTGTTTCTGTTTTGTAATTATGTTCATTTGTCTTAATAGTTTATTTCTTAATGATAAGGGAAAAATAAGCAACAGTGGAGAAAAATATTGCTACAGGGATGGGAGAACTCTCGAGAGCATCATTTCATTGCTTTGATTCTGTGCAGACCTGTGCTCAGAAAAGATCTCCTAAAAGATAGTGAACAGATTTCAAAAAGCCCAGACATCCCCTGGGAAACAAGGAGGATCAGGAAACCATTCCTACGGTTTATTTGAAATCCCTCCCCCTGTAGCTTCTAACCGGAATGTGTATTGAGACATTAGCGAACGACGCAGCTCCAAATGGGCAGAACTTTTGTCTTTCCCTGCAGCATACTGTCTAACAGAACTTATTTTTGTCTTCATCTACGCGCTCAAGTCCTGGCTTAGAAGCAGGATACTGGGATAAAATTACAGATTCTTAAATAGACCTGGAAGGAACTTGAGAGAGCTTAACTAGAGGACCACTAATCTTGGAAACAAAATCTTGAGCGTCCTGGTGATTTGAAGCCGTTTGCCCAGCTGGGTAGAGGATGCGTTAACGGGATCGAACGCTTTGGTGTAGGGTTTTTTTTTTTTCCCCCAGATTTCAAAAGGAGATCAGTTCTCTATACAACTTGGCTGGGTCTTTATACACAAACAACAGACTCCTGTTGTAGGAATAAAACAAAGGACAGGATTAATGCTGCCTCCTTTCCCATTGACCCAGGAGAGAGGTGTTTTCCTGAGTTCAGACGGAATGTGACTCCGTCCCGCCTCTTTCAGGCAGGCAGGCAGGTGCTGTTAGTGGAGAAGGAAGGGGGGACATTGTTCTGCAAGCCCTCAGGTCCCCTACCAACTGGACCTTGATTTGCTTTATTCACAGAGGGATAACAATTCAAGGGCAGGTCTCCTCAGTGGCGAGAAGCGGGTGTGGGTCTTGGCATCTTGGGCTGCTCCAAGGGCAGAGGGGTAGATGTAGACCCAGCCCCTACACAGAGACAGGTGATCACATCTGGGCTTCTGAGGTCCAAGTGGGACACACATACTTAAAAACCTTAGTCCATCGTAGCATTTTTGTTAGAACATTCACACTCCAAACTGAACATCTTCCCTCAAATTAAACTGTTTTATGATAAAGTATTTGCAAACACCACATTTTGTAGATTGCAACTAACTTTAAAGACAGTCTGTTGAACAAAGAAAGGGGTTTGCCTAAAGAGGGAGGTGGAAGAGGAAATGCCATAAATTGAAGACCCCTAACTTTAAAGCAGTGAGGACAGGCACTTCTCTCTGAGCTACCACAGACTCCCAGCGAAGGGGTCTTTCTAGGGCACCGAAAGTTCAGTGCCATCTAATCGATTGGGCAGGCTAAAGCTTTATCTTCCCCCTCTGCCTTCATTTATTTATTCATTCTCTGTCTTATTCCATAGGACCTGAGGTGTTTACAAAATTACGCATAAAAGAAGAAAAACAGTAAATACTAGGGAAAATCAGGTAAAAAATAAATAAAGTATGAAGATAAGGCCAAGGGTCATATTAACTCACATGACAGTGGACACCAAACTGTTTTCTAAGAATGCCAGACACGGATCACAGACTTGGTTCTAAGTTTTCTGGTGGCTCTTAGATAACCAACATGGAATGATTGCATGACTGTGTGTGACTGTGTGTGTGTGTGGGAGTATATGTGAGTTACAAGTGTGTGTGCATCTGTGAACCCACGTGACTGCATAGAAGTGCGTGTGAGTGTGTGTGTTCCAAAGAAACACACCTCTCCTTGCTGCTGATAACTAAGGCATATGGTAACTGGTAGTCTCTGAATGAGTTCAGAAAAGACTTGAGATTTCCATATTGATCTATCAATATCGATTTCTCAATGGAAAGAACACTTGCCCATGCTAGACAAAACAGAAAATCATTTAAAATTTAAATCTAAAATAATTTTAAATTTAAAAGTCTTAGATTTGTGTTACTTTTTCCCCATAGATCTTGGCTTGCCTTATTGGAATATGGATCCTTCCAGCTAAAATGAAAATGAACTTAGTTCTTTGAGTTCAAACTGGCCAGAGCTGAGTGACTATGAAAAGATATGATACAGAAGTTTCAAAAGCACCCAAGGATATCAATTCAGAATATAATGTTTCTTACAGATCATCCCAGTAATGGTTAGGACCCAGTGGATCCTTTTGGCTCTGTAGTAATTGAAAGATTACAGAAATCAGAATCATTGTTCATTTTGTCTAGAGCCTCAATGACTTCATCTCAAAAATGGAAGAATTGGTAACTACATTACTTTTTAACTTGGCATCTGAATTCTTTGCCTCTTTTTTTACTGAGAAGTTAGGTGGGCAATGAAATATCATTCTTTTTTTTTTTTTTTGAGTTATAGTCAGTTTACAATGTTGTGTCCATTTCTGGTATACAGCACAATTCTTCAGTCATACATGAATATACATATATTCATTTTCATATTCTTTTTCACCATGAGCTACCACAGGATACTGAATATATTTCCCTGTACTATACAGTATAAACTTGTTTATCTATTTTACGTATACCAGTCAGTATCTGCAAATCTCACACTCCCAGTTTATCCCATCCCACCTGCCATCCCCCAGCAAGCACAAGTCTATATTCTATGTCTGTGAGTCTGTTTCTGTTTTATATATAAGTTCATTTGTCTTTTTTTTTTTTAGATTCCACATATGAGTGATCTCATATGGCATTTTTCTTTCTCTTTCTGGCTTACTTCACTTAGAAAGACATTCTCCAGGGACATCCATGTTGCTGCAAATGACATTATGTTGTCGTTTTTGTGGCTAAGTAGTATTCCACGGTATAAATATACCACGTCTTCTTTATCCAGTCATCTGTCAGTGGATATTTAGGTTGTTTCCATGTCTTGGCTGTTGTAAATAGTGCTGCTATGAACATTGGGGTGCAGGTGTCTTTATGAATTAGGGTTCCTTCTGGATATATGACCAGGAGTGGGATTGCTGGGTCATATGGTTTAAGTCTGTTTTTCAGTCTTTTGAGAAATCTCCATACTGTTTCCACAATGGCTGCACCAAACTGCATAGAATATCATTCTTGATTGTTGTTTTTGTTTTTGTCAGTTTTTCAGACAATAACAATCTTACTGGATACTTATTGAATATTTGCATTGTGCTAGGCTCTATGCCTAAAATAAACTCATTTCATCCTCACACTAACTCTGAAAAATAGTTCTCTCGTACTGTTCCAAATAAAGAAGTAAAACTTGCCAAGGTCACTCATAATTTGAATTCAAGATTAATTGAGAACTGTAACAACCAAGTGTTTAAATCTCATATTCTTCTGAAGACATTCTTGACCGCATACTGTCAGCAGGAGGTTGGATGGTGACAGAGTCCTGTGTGCCTGGGACTGTGAGGGTGATGGGGGAGTATGGTTTCGTTCTGACATCATAGAAATGACCACTAAGCTTAAGAAAGCAGACGACGTGAATCACTTCCAAACGATAGTTCCTTCCACACTGGGCAGAGATACAGAGAACCAAAAGTGACAAGTGCAAAGTTGCAGGCTGTGTAGGAGGGGAAAGTGTTTCACTCCTCTTGGAAAGTGGAGTGGGCTAGAGATGGAAGCTGAGGGGTGACAGGTAATATAAACGGCCCCTTATAAATGATACGGATCACTACAATTTACAGGCAAAAATTTACTGTAAATAAATAGGGGTGTGAGCGCAGGAATGCACTTGAAATTCAGAACTGTTGTCTTCCCCCTGGATGACAAACACAGCAGGTTTGCCGAACACATCACCTGCCCTTGCTCCCGCTGGTTTCCCCTCACCTCAGCAGACACGTGGGCCCCGACCCTGGGCTGCGTGCCCACGTGGACATCGCACACACACATAGCAATAGACTTTCTTGAAGTCTCCGGAAGTCCTAGCCGCAAGATGGGTAAGGCGTTTGCTCCGTTGCGCCAACTTGCCTTTCTCCTCCACAATCTCTTTGGGAGTATTTATCTTTTACGAGTTGCAAAAACGATGCCCGGCCTTAGAGGAAAGCCAGATGAACAAATTAACCCCTGTGGGATTGCACTGGCTGCTTCTGGTCATGCCGCCGACTTAACCTAATCTTTTCTCTTCTTCCACATGTCCCTAAAGGGGATGTGGCTGAATGAGAAAACCAGCATTAGCTGCATACTTATTGAGACATCCAGACGTCAGTGCTGCGCCTCCCTTTCCCTTTATTTCCAAATTAAAAGAAACAAAGAACCGGAAGCTTGATTCCGTGGCATTTGGTACTTCCCGTGTGCCTGCAGGTAGATACTCATCCGCCTTTATCTGTCCGCTTGAGTATTTCTCAGACATTTCAGATTACACTTGTAATAGTCAAGATTTCAATTAGTGGGTCCTTGCGGGCTTCACAGATCACTCTGAGACAGGACTCTATTATCCTGAAGTTCAGGATTCCTAAGATTGGGATCCCAATACTGACTCCTCTTTAGGCATGCTAATAGAAAGAAAACCAACATGATGATAATGCAACAAAAAGAACACTTCTCTGGCTTGAATTCAGCACCTGCTGGAAATGCAGACTTAACAAATCCCCTACTGAGTAACATAAGATCATGTTTATGGGGATGAAGGGGACCTTGAGAGGGAACATGATAAAGGTTTTTTTTTTTTTTTTTTGCAGAACGTCTAAGGTCGGATGGTTATATATAGAAATATTCAAAATGAGAATAAGTGTTATGGCGTGGGCATCAACCAATCAGAATGGACAGCGGCAGTGTCTCTGAAGGAGGATTCTGGACAACCCTTTTTGTTTTAGATGCGACTACCACTTATTACTGGATAGTGGGGGTGCACAGGGGTACCACCATGGTGGCTGGTGTATTGCATGCAAGTCAGGGGACCCAAGACAATGGCCACGTGTAACACAATCTAGATGTATTTCAATATTTTAGCAGGCAATATGAGTCTTCTGGAGCCAACTGTACAAATGTTAACCCTAGTTACACACGCTCTTTCAGAATGAGCCTTCTCTCTAGAAAGAATCTTTCTTCTAACACAAAGTTCTTCAGTAGAGTGATCTGAAATCTCCCTCGATTAATTAACTGCCCACTCTGTGGACCTCTTCTGAGAACTCTTCACTTATTTGAAAAGAGTAATTACTTTTCATTTCTCTTCTCTTTTTCCAAACAAGGTGCTTGAACGAAGGAACTTTTGAGCTCTGGAGTGAGGAATGTGCGTTCGGATCAGTCATTAGCCATGGGTCCTGGCGCACAATGGCATCACTCAGGGCAGAAAGCCTGGCTCTTTGGCGGTGTCTGCACGAAGTGGGTGTCCTGTAAATGCTTCGTGTCACTCACTCATTTTGTCTGTGAGACCCCTGTACCACCGCTCCGTAGTTAGCCCCAGGTCACGTCTCCATTATAACTTAACAAGCAGATTCTTAGGGGAACCGTGTTTAGACAATCTCACCTTCACTCCTGCCTCAACACCCAGCACAGGGCCACGTGCCCAGTGAGTAGTAAAGAGCCACAGAGCAGCTCTCGGAACAACTCTCTTCGGCTTTTATTCTTAGGATTTACTTTCTATCCTTTTTTTTTTTTTTTTTTTTTTTTGCCTTTTCCTGGATGCATTCCAGATTCTTGACATCCTTAAAATGTAACATCATGAAAGTATCTTCCAGGGACACATGTGTAAAGAATAAAACTGTGTCATTGGAATCCATCCGAATATTTTAAAGAGTCTGACTTCCTTAGCTACTCTCTGAAAATGTCTTTCCTCTGGGCTGACCGAGCCTCCGTGTCCTTTCTGGTGTATGCTTCTTATACACTTCAGACGTCACCACACGAGTCCGACACAGCCTCTCCCCATCCCCAAACAACTGCAGACACTGAAATTGCCCAAGAACTTCCTTTAATTACTTTGCTGATTCCTCATCTAGTCATGCTGAGGGTCAGTGCAGGATAATGGTTAGAGATACAGGATCCTCATCTCTGTACGGGTCCAAATCTGTTCTTCTGTTTACTAGTTTTTAGGACTTACAGCAATGTAGTTAATCCTCCTAAGCCTCAGTGTCCCTGTATATAAAATAAGGCTAATAATATTAGCTACCTTATAGGGTCATTTTACAGGTCATTTAGTTAATGCCTGTAAGGAACTTAAATAGGATCTGGGAAACAATTAGTACTCAACGAAAGTTAGCAATAGTTACTGCACTGGACCACCCTTCCCTGCCCTTTGGTTTAAATTAGTAATGCATAGATTCTAGACTTTGGTTTGAAAAGTCAGATAATCTGGAAACTTCAGACACAAGAAAAACATTCACCAGGATATCACGAGGACATTTCTTGCAGCACTGTTAGTACAGTAGCAAAAACTAGCCATGATCTAAATGTTTATTCACGATGAAGGGGATCATAAAATGAACCAGACTCTTCCTCCACTGTAGATTATCATACAAACATTTAAAATAATTAAAATCTTCTAGGATATGTTGTTAAGAAAACGAAAGCAAATTATAGAATAAAATGTCTTGTAGGTCAAGAGATACAAAATCCAAATCATGTGCAAGAATTCTAAGTATATATCTGGAAAGCAGCTTGAAAAAATCGTGGTCACTTTTATGGAAGGCCATGGAATGAGGTTTAGTGAAATATTTTTCTGCGTCTTGTTTTCTTTATTTCTGTATTTTAAAAATGTTAAGGCAAATCTGTTTCTTGTATAATGACCCAGCGAAATAAGAATAAGTGAAGTTAAAAACGGAAAGCTCATTTGAGCAGTTTAGTTGGAAACTGTTGATTTATTTATTTTTCTTTTTGGTAAACGTTGAACTCTATTTCTTTCCAGGATGGAGGGAACCATCATGAGAGAAAGTCAGTTCACTGACCCATGAGCTAATGAGCCCAATTAATTTGAATCAATGGCATCTTTTCTTCAGCATTGTGCATGGAAACAAGTCAATCATACGTATTCAGATCAATGCTTGGAAGACTTTCTTCATGTGCTTTTATCAAGCACCCGTACTTTAAAGAATAAAAGAATCCGGAGTTAAATAAATCTAAGGAAATCATCTCTGTGGCTTCTCCTTGTCTGCGGAGGAGACGTGACTCCTTTCTGTGGTTCCTGGGTTTTATGCTACTTCGAATCCATTCTTTCCTTTAGTATCTGGGAACTTATGTCTCAATGGGGAACTTTTCCAAATCGAAAGCAAAAATATCACTGTGTTTTTGAGTTTGGGAAATGGGGCCATTATGACTTTACTGGGTTTTTTTTTTTTTTTTCCCTGCTATTTTATTTTTGGAAGGAGCTGTGAAAACACGCCTGCTGTCAGTCACAAGTGTTCTAAGGCCAGCGAAGTGTTTATGAACGAGGACGGAGTCTCTGTTGCACCAGCTGCATTGTCCTGTTCACACTGATAGATTGTAATCTATTTTGTGGACAGGAACTCTGGCCTTTGTTGTACTGAGAATTCTCATAAACTCAGACAAGGAAATGTGAGCAACAGCAATTCGCAAGCATCCTCCAGTGAAAACACCAGGTTCCCTAGCATCTTGCCGAGGTCTGAGTGCAGCACTGTGCCACAGAGACAGGGGAGAGGAAGAATTTTAAACCCCCCCTTCCATTCCTTGCCCAAAGTCTGTTATTGCTGCAATGCCCATCTCATTCCCTCTCTGGGGGGCAGGCACGCTCATGGTGTTAGTCACAGGATGGTGCGTCCTGGTGCTTGGTGCCTGGATTAGGGCTTGGCTACCGGTGGACCCCAGGCACATTATTTCTTCCCGGGGAGATGGTGTGGAAGAGCCTAAACATAGTGTAAAAGTACAAAGAGATTCTCAAATTAAAACAGCCAGCCACCAGATTGGAAAAAATCCAAGTCTGCCAATTCCAAATATTGGGGGAAAATATAGAACAGTGGAAACTTTCATGACACTGCTGAAAAGAGGATGCAGTTGGCATTACCATTTTAGAAATTAATTTCATTAGAAAAGTTGAAAATGTGCACATCCTGCCTGGGTACACACCCCAAACATTAAACACCTATACCAGGAAACATTTATGTGTGTGTTTCTACCATACAAATAATCCCGTACATAGGTTAACATGATACATGTGGTAACATGGAAAGTAAACACAATGCTAAAATGAAAAACAAAACACACACATTGATTCAAACCCCAGCTCCACCATTTACCACATGCATCACCTGGGGGATAGTTTTTCTTCTCTCCGAATTTCAGTTGTTTGTAAAACAGAATGAAAAGTAACTTCCTCCAAGTTATTGTAAGAGTTTAAAATAGCAAGTCTAGGAAGGACCTGGAACATGAAGAGAGGCAGTGCTTTTGGTTTTTCATTTGTGAAATAGTAACAGTAGGTGTGTGGCTAAATTAAGGAAATGTAGTCAACGTGATAACGTTTTGATAAGGTAAGGCTATGATGCATATGAAAAAAAAAACAAAACTCAGATGGCATTTACCGTGTATGGGCAGTACCCCTACAGATCTCCTTATTCGATATCTGAGAACCCATTAAAGTGGAAGCAAATTGCTCTCATTGGAATATTGTTTATAACTCCCACCTACTGGGTTATCGCTGCACTTTTGCAGATGTCACTGCTGACCTATCTCAGTCCGTCTCAGGAGTGGATGGACCTCGTTACCCAGGCTTTATTTGATTTATCCCCTAAACCAAGTATTGAGCACCTATTGCAAACCTGGCGTGTTGCTGGGTACCGGGAAGCCAAGGAGATGTAAGATGTCCTATTTGATATCCAGTTGTTCACCATCTAGCGTAGGGGTGGGGAATGGAGGACCAACGGTGGTGTGGGGTGGGGGAAGTAATAGGGCAAGTGCTCAAGATGCAAAGAGCTTTGGGGGAAAAAAAAAGAGTTAAAAGCAGTTATTTGATCATCTGATTCTCTAACCTAACTTGATGTAAATCTATCATAAAAATCCTCAGCTTGGGATACAGGAATCCGGAATTCACTTCTCACTCCAGCTAGCTGATCGGATTTCCCACCATTCGTCAATCCGTATTCCTCTTCTTTCAGTCTTTGCAAAAGATGTTAAAGACACCTGACTTTGCAATAATGACAATAGCAGCAATGCTAGTAAATTATTTAATGAATTGAACTTGATTCTTGTGTCCATTCAAAGGTATTCACTCTTCTAGAGCAAGATCATGTCTCCAGTCTACACCCATCTCAATTTTCTGTGATCCTCAATGGCATTCCGGTCAAAACAAAACTGCATTCACATTTTATTTTTCCCCCAAATAGTTTATGTTTTTCCTTACTTTAATATTTTTATTTTATAGTATTTGGAACTTTTATTATAAGGTGCCTCCAGTTCACTTTTGCAAAAGACTGGTTTCTTAGACCTGTAACAGCGGAGAGTAACAATTTCTCCACCATGAGTCCTATTCCCACCCCGAGTCCCACCGCGCTACGCCCAAGGTACATGCAATGTTGGAAAATACGCATTTGAATTTGCTTATTTTGTTGCCACAGCATACACGGTTATTGAAAGAGACTGAATGAAATATCTTCCCTCTTTGTCTCACTGAACAAAATACGATAGCAGGGATCACTTCTGCGAGCTTTCATATTTAAAATAAAATGAGCATTAATGAAATGAACAAGCTTCTTAGTTCTCGAGTGACTTTCTGTACCTCAGCTAGCAACGCTTTGAACTGCAAAGGAGAAAAAGCAAAAGGGAAGCAAAATAGAGAGACTAAAGTGATTGTTCCTGGTGAGAGAGACCCAGTGCAACAGATCTGTGTAGTTTCCTGAAGTTCTCTGTTAACCCTCTTCATCTGTCTCCGCCAGCTTGCGGAGCTGTTCTATTCTCACTCCTCACTGTTGTGTGGGAGAACGGCCGACTGTACTGAGCATGAATCAGCGACTAAAATAAGTGGCAGGGTGACTGGGATATGTCACTTGACCTTCAAATTAATTTTCTCTTGTCCTTATTTCATCTCTCTTTCTCTGCCACCTCGGCCTCTCTCTTTTCAGCACGTGTTTGCTAAACAAATAAAGAGCAGATGCCACACCAAAGTGCCCTTGAACCTATCCCCCTGAGATTTCTAGAAACACTCATTTGTGAAAAGCGTGATAATTGATTCATTTTTGTTGTAGCATAAACACAATTGGCAACGTAAACACACTTGGTGTTTTTCCCTCTCCACTCCTCCTCTCTGTCTGTTACTGTCAGAATGATTTCAGTTAAGGTGCAGATTCGGGGGGGAAATACATGTTTTTATTTAGTCTCTTTTGTAATATATTAAAATATACTAATTGCTTCAACTGGCCAAAGCGGGCAACGTGTGTTTCGAGGTGTTATTACATCCTTTACTGCAAGCCATTTGCAGTCGTTTTGGTGAACAGGCAGCACAGAGATCCTCAAAACCGTCCTTTGAAAACCTTTGAGGATACAGATGATGCCCATGGAGGGCTTGGCTTTGGGGTCTGCTCACCCCTATTTGAGAGATTATCCTTTGTGCCTCGCTAAGCTTTCTGTGACCACAATTTAATAGGCACGTTTTGGAGCGAGGAGACCAGCCTGAGTGAAGGCTTTGCTGCTGCTGCCGTTGCCGCCCATTCCATCATTCAGGGGCGAGAGCAGCAGATGGAGGGAGCGTAAGAGCGACAGCTATTACAGGATGGGAGTGGGCAGTCGTCCAGAGCAAAAACAGAGGAGGCACCTGTGAGGCTAGTGCTTCGCAATTTGCAGATTCAGCCTCAGTTGGGATAATGCTGCAGGAATAGCTGGAGTGAGTAAGAAAGAAAATGAAAGGCAGGAAGGGAGGGAGGGAGGAAGGAAGGGAGGGAGGGAGGGAGGGAGGAAGAGAATTACTCTCAGCTGCTGTAGAAATGCTCACTACATAGGAAAGGATCCCAGCTTGCGTACATTTATCCGTAAACTCTGCACGGGTCCCTTTCCAGACACTATTCCTAACATTTGTGGGAGATGAACTTGACAACCAGGACACATGGATGTTTGTGATTCAGTTTCTCCCTAATCTGTTGAATTAAAACACGAGCATTTATCAAACACAAGTGAGGGAAGGAAGCATTCTTTATAGCTGACCTTTTATTTGCTTATATAAATAAAGGACTGGTGGGAGCCTTTCCTACAGACATGGAGAAAATAAAATGTATCCGAGAGAAAGCAGAATCCAGACAACTGTTAGCTTAACTTCATCCGGAAAAAGAGGCTGGCCATATATCTCAAACCGATCACAGCAAAATCTCCACACTGATAAAACCAGGATAATCCTCTGGAAGTCATTATCGTTTCTCTGATGACTATCTGACCCTCCTAGTTTTGGCCAATGCTGTCAGTTTGCCAAAGCGCTGACCAGGGGCTGTACTCCAATAAGTGGTTTTATTTCCAGTTGCACATTTGCAAATCAAAGTGCAGCTGCAACCTTCATCAACCTGACCTGCTCAGGGAGGCGTAGGAAAAGTCAATGTGTTTTTCCACTCTCTGGGGCCAAATGGACAATCAGAGTAGAGAACGTGTGTGTTGGGGTCAGGGGCGGTGGTCTGTGAGGATTTTGTGGACAAAGTTAAGACTTTGAAGATGCAAACACCAGGTTCATAGGCGTCAATCCAGCTAAGGTGCCTTACTTTCGAAGAAAGACATTTTTCTTCTATCAGGCTATAAAATTCCAGAGGGTAAGTTTTCTGTAACGATCATCCTATCTTTACTGCAATATCTCACAAAATACGTTTTTGTAACAGAAGGTTCTTAAATATTTGTCAAACGGATGTCTGCATGATTGACTGAAGCATAATCGTCCATGAAAACATGCATCTAGGTAATCACATTCATTTTAACCGCTCGCTCCGGAGAAATCCTTTCCCAGTGCCTCCCCGTTTACAGTTGTCAGATCGCTCTGTCCTATATTAGGAAGAATAGAGGCTGTCAGTGTCGCAGATGTCTGGGTTAGCAATCCAATTGCCTCACTCTTTTGTAAATGCTGCCATCAAACAGGGGATGAGTTCAAAATTAGATGAATCATCCCCGCCTTTGTCACTTGGTTTGCCCACCTGCTGACAGTGATTCGCTCTCCAAATGAGAAGCATCGCTTATGAAGCTAACTCACTATTCTGTCTTGTTAGAAGCCTCTTAAGACTGGCCCTGGGGCAAGTGGTAAGGGAACCGAGTGTTTATTATACCTTTATTTGCTACAAACAGAGAACCTGTGTTTGAAAATGATGGGTGGAAAGGGAAATGTAGCTGCGTCCTTTGACAGAGCGTAACAACCACCAGATTCTATGGGCTTTTGTTTGTGGGGAATTATCTCCCTACTATTTCCTAAAATTTTTAAGGAGTGATCATTCATCCTAGAATTAGCCAATTAAGTCCTAACTCAGCAAGCCCTTTAGGACTGGGTGTAATTCCTTGGCCTGCAGTCTCAATAAATTTTATAATTCAGCCACGGAGGCAGCCACGTTTTCCTCCCCTGCCCCAACAAAGAGGCTCCTCTCGCCACCTGTGTCCACTTTTCCTCCTGATTCATCAAACTTTCTCTCCAATCATCTGATTCATAAGTATTTCCTAGGTCTCTCTGGCTGTGATAAAGGTCTCCCTGTCCTGAGTTCCATTACATTAATTTTCAACTTCATTTGATCATTTATTACGTATCCGTATGATGTGTTACTTACTGGATGAAGGAATGAGTAGAAGGCTTGCCCTCGTCGTTGCTAATTGTGCAAGTTTTATCTTTCTCTGAGAGCACAGGTCGTGCATTTTGGTTTCTCTCCTACCCAGCACTCTGCATTAGCCCTTTTATAAAGTAGGAATTCAGAAACTGTTAGTTGAATTGCATTGTACTGAAGTGTCTTTAGGTGGCTTTTAACTTAATTGGGAAAAAAAAAGATAAACACAGTAAACAATATTAAGAGACCAGCAAAGCTTCAGAATTAAAGCCCCCAAATGATGTGGGAAACGAGTATGTGAATCAGGAGGAAATATAATGTATGGAAGATGTTTTAGGTGAGTCGAGGTAACCAGGAAAGACTTTTAGGAGATGTATTTTTTGTGTTAAATCTTAAAAAAGATATTGTTAGTGTTTCACTCCGGTGACTAACACATTAAATACGTTCATTGAAAAAAAAATGAGATGGTTAAAATTGCAGAAGATAAAGTGAGAATTTCATACACATTTTTCAGAAAAATAAGTTGGTGAAAACTTTCTTCAAAGTACTTTGGTTTTTATCAGGAAACTTTTGGAAAGTCCATAAGTTTAATCCAATTATTTCACTTCAAGGAATCTATTCTAAATATATATGTAAAAATTGGACCACAGGTTTCCATACAATGATATTAATCACTTCTTTTTAATCCAAACCACGTTCATAGTGATCATCTTCCAGTTCATCACATTACACTCTGGGCTGCCTCAGGGCCTTTGACCTTGCTTTCCCCTCTAGTTGAAGGTCCTCAACATTTCCTTCCCTCCAGCTAAATCCAATACATTCTTCGCCTTTCATTCAGCTCAAATATCACTTTTCTATAGCCACCTTCTTTCTATTCCCCTAGAAGAACAGAAGTTAGTTTCATCACGCCCAAGCCCCTTTAGTGTGATCACACAGCACTCTCTTGCCCTCGCGCTCTTCCATACATTCGTGGATACACGTTGAGGGTCCATCTTCTCCGTGTACTCATAAGTTCCACATGAACCACGTCTGTCTTTCTTATCGCTACATCCACTATCTAAGTGCCAAGCCCAGTGCCCGTTGCAGAACGGTCAGGTTCAGCTAGTATTTGTCAAACCAACACACCAATCATTTCAATTACAAAAGATTAAAAGAAGCTAAAAATCTGCAAGGTGGGCACTTGTTCATAAATGATGACGCAGTTATAAGATGGTGGGGGATCATTAAAACAATGCTCGCTTTGGATAATCTCACGGAATAATGTTTACAATTATAAATCCAAAAAATGGAGATGGTAACCAAAACATAATGCTCTTCACTTCATGAAAGATGTGTGTTTGTACAACGTAACGCACTACCAAGGTTATCGCAGCATGGAGAGAAGCTGGCTTAGGTTCCGGGAGTCAGCAGTAAATGAGACAGATCAGAACTTTGATCTCGCGGACTGTACATGCTCATGGTAGAAACACATGATTGAGAAGTGAATATTTAAACACAGAAAAACTATTCCAAGTTATGATAGCTTCTGGTGGCTCCACAAACAAGGTGAAGGATACAACTGCCAGGGGTCCACTAAGGGTGGGTTGACAGGGAAGACGTCTCTTGAGGAGCAATGATGGGCCAAAGACCTAAAGAATAAGAATGATGGGGACAGTGTCCCCGAGGAGGACGAGGGTTTGTTGTGATTTCAATTTTCTTTTATATGCTTTTCCATGTTTTAATTTTTTTTACAATGGGCATAGAATAGCATTCTAGTTAGACAAAATTAACTCAATAAAAAGCTTATCCATGGTAAATATTTGTGTGGAAGAGTGTGCCACATAATAAATACCCAATTAATTTAAGTTATTATAGGAAGAAAGGAAGGAAAACAAAGAAGGAAAGAAGGAAGGGAGGGAGGGAGAGGGAAGAAAAATGGGAATAAGAAGAAAAGGGAGGCTCATGTAGACTATTTGCCCAGCTCAGCTCCCTGGCAACTATATAACCTTATAATATTTCTGCACTGTGAACACCTGCTAACTCTGACCCAACATGTATTGAAGATCTCAGCGGGAGCCTAAATTGGGATTCCAATATGGGAGATTCAATAATATAAAAAACATAAATTCCTTGAAACAATACCTGGTAGGGTGACCTTTTTGCCTCCATTTACCCAGGACTCATCCCAGTTTTAAACCCAGGACACACTGCTACCCTCCCCAGTCCTGGACCGACCAGGAGAGTTGGTCACTCCACTAGTGGGTAGTTTTAACGGTGAACCAGTGAATGGGACTGCCAACGTTTTTTTGTTTTTTTTTTTTTTTTTTGAATGAGTATTTTCATTTGGAGAGGATGGGAGATTTTTGTTATGGCAGAGAGAAACAGGGCTGACAGCCAGCCATCCATGTATGTTTTTTAGGTGGAGTTACGTCCAACCCCTAGAAAGAGGTCCTGTTGGGAACTGAAGAGGTGATTTTCCCAACAGTCTTCATGAGACAAGGAGAGCTTTAGAGACTAGGTGAGTTGGGAAGGGAAAATATTTCTAAGTTCTGTAGGCAATACCGCACAGCATTGGTGAAGAGAAAACACGAGGTGATTTAGGGCCACAGTCAAGGGTTTGAAGCCACTTCAATCTTCAACATTAAAGACATACATATTTTCACCTAGTGTAATTTTATTAATTTATTCCTTCATCCGTTTATTTTAAATACATGCTATATTATAGCAATGTTAATGAAACTGAAGGAAGATTTTCTCCTACGGCACATTCTAGATGTTTCATAGTTCTGAGTTTTACATACAGGTCTATGATCTATTCGAGTTTATTTTGTGAAAAGTGTAAGGCCTATATCTACATTCATTTTTCTTTTTCTTTTTTTTTTGCATATCGGTGTTTATTTATCCTAGATTCCTATACTATATTTTACTATAATACAACATAAGCATTATTTCTGATTCTCACTACCATCATAATTAAAGTCTGCGTGACATTTTTTGTCATCAGTATTGTGCAATGGAGATGCTTTTGTTTCTTCTCAAAAGAAACAACATTGTTGCACATAAAGTATTTGCAGTTCAGATCATTTGCTTAAGGCATATTTACAGAAGCATAATTATTTGGCCAAAAGATGTGATCACTCTGATGTCTTTGATGTATTTTGCTACTCATTCTAAAATGACTTTTATTCATTTCGAGTACCAATAGTAGGTTATGACATCTAAAAGAGTAAAAAAAAAATGCATTTCTTATGTTTTATTTTGCTTGTATGTAGATTGAATCTTTCTATCATGTTTGTTTACTATTTGTATATTTTCTTTTGTGAACGCCTTTGCATATTTTTGCCCATGTATCTATCAGTGAATTGTTTTTTCTGTCAAATATTCTTATGTTTTTAATAATGTTTTATAGCTCCTTTCTAATCCTATTTTGTAGAAAGCTTCCCACTCTGCTCTTTGACTTTTCATTTTATATACTTTAACATGTATCCATTTAAAATTTGTATACAGCCAATACTGGTTTGTTTTTTTCTTTTTGTGACTTCACCACTTGCTCGTGCATTTAGAAACATTTCCCTTCCAGGTCTTTAACAAATATTCATTTCTATTTTCATCTAGTTTTTCTTCTGAAATAGTTAGAGAGATCTGAGAGGCAATTTTTCAGTTTGTTAACCATCTATTCTAATACATACCTCATTGTGAACTCAGTGACATTTTAAAAGAACATAACTGGAGTTCACATTTGTGCCTTGTTTACTGCTGTTGAACTAGGTCTGAAGCTAAATAAAGCAATGGCTACTCTGATAAAAAAAAAAGAAGCAAGTTTATAAATATTATTTGAATCATTTTTGTATTTATTTGGCTTATATACATAACAGAGGTTTGAAAAGAAATAGCTATCTCAGATCGGATGAAGATTGGCAAATGGTTATTTGGAGATTCTTGGATTGTTCTGTCTCACTTCCCTTGGTCCTTACTGTCTTTCCTGACTCACGGATTAAAAGGAGATGCCAATTTTTATATATTTTGCAAACTCTCAGTAAACAAATGAACAAAAAGCATACATTGTTTCTTGCGGGGGATGCGGAGTGGATATCAGGGACAAAAAGATATATGGCTCTCCTGTGAATAAGATGGGAGAAATAGAGATTTTTGAAAAAATAGACCAAGGGTCCATTACATGAAAAACAAAGATTTATGGGGGCCCAAAGACCCGTGTAGGACATCTATTCCACTAGCTCATCAGATTCATAACAAAAAATAGCACTGAATAATATTAAGGTGACATTACAGCCCGGAGAGGGTACTAAGCGTTTTACCCCTCGTTCATTTCTCACCATCATCCTCCGTGCACTCCCGGTCTCCACATGAGGAAACGGAGGTGTGACGCCATCGCTTAAGCAAGCTCGTGATGAAACCGACCGTCAGTGAAGAAGTGACTTGTCAAAAATTACCGAGTTGAGCCAAGATTCTCAAAACCTCTGATGCGGTGATCTCCGGTGCAGTTTTTATTTTGTGTGGCTGGTGCAAGACAGTACACACACAAACACACACCCACAGGCGCGCATGCGTGCATCTGTATTTTCTGATAAAGCCATTTATTTATTTTTATAGAATCTTTGCTGAATCTAATTTTAGGTACCCAAAATAGGCAGTGCGCACACACACACACACACACACACACACACACACACAAACAGGAAAGTATGAATACATTTATACTCCTTTAAAGATCCCATGTTGTATGTTTGTAACTCAGGTAGAAAATGCAAGAATTAATCATAATTAACTGTCACGCTCACTCTTGTCTTCTCTTGCCAAATCTGTTAAATGTAATTAGAGGATTCCTTGTGCCCCATTTGGCTGTGATGGGCTCAAATTCTGGCAGACTTCTTGAAGTCACCACATCCTGCGGTTATCGCTGTCATTTCCTCCATCAGCACGTGTAGCTCCTGGTGGGAGTGGCTTACGCCAGGCATATCATTCTGTATTTCCTCTTCTGTTAGTGAGCCCAAGGAAGGCATCACTACCATCTTTCCTCCCCACCGAAATACCAGTAATTGCCGCATCCCACGTGTGAGCTATACGGAGAGACCATGTTATGCTAGACAGCAGAGCTCGGGGGCGTAATCAAACCCACAGGTAACCTTTCATCTCTCTTGCAACTTCCTAATTCTCAGTTTACCTATCTGTAAAATGGGGCCAAGGATCCACAAAGTCTTAGGGATTTCATAGATTTACATTGATGGCACGTCGTTGTTTCTCAAGAAATGTTTCTTTCCCAAAGGCAGATTTCTTTCTGCAGAAACGAGGCACCCCCTCGTTATGCTTGTATTCTCTCTATGGCTGACTTTTGAAAGAATCATTTCTTTTAACATACTTCCTCCCTCCGTAGTAATTCAGTGTTCCTAATCAGATCCTAATCTATCGGGAACGGTTAACAATAAGTGCTAAGCGTTCATATAACCCAATCTAAGCTTGCATATTAGTCTAAGGAAAGACAGCTCTAATTTTCCATTCTTTTCGAGTTTTTTTTTTTTTAGCCCGATTAACATTATTTGTTGAAGATGGAATTTCATAGCAGGAACAGGGTTGGAAAGAAAAGAAGTATTCAGTTTATGACAGCCCACAGAATCATCTCTGAAGGCCTTGGATTTACATATGTTTGGGTCCAAAATGTGGTCTTCATTCTAAACTTCCTTACCTATTCTGTTAGATGCACAGGGCAAAAATCAGAGAAACTACAGCAGATAGATTTTTTTTTACAATGGCAAAATCTGATGGAAAAGACTCTAGGCTCATCATTTAGAGAAGCCATCTGTGCCAGAGTAGCTGTCTGTGACAGAGGGAAAAAATAAATCATTTTCAAAAACCCCATTGCTCCAAAATCTGGTCCGACGCCACTGTCTGGAGTGCCAAGTACTCCATCTGGCAAAAGCAAGCCATGGAAAAGCACAAAAGCAATTTACCCAATTGGCCTGGGCAGAAAGTTTATTCTTCAATTATTTTTGGTGAGTCTTCCCTCCAAATGTGGTTCAGACAGTTCTGCAGGATCAGGGGCTGGGCAGGGTTCGGGCAGGGCTCGGGCAGGGCTCGGGCAGGGCTCAGGCAGGCGGAAATACTGCCCAGGATGGGTACGTAGCAGTACAATTTGTAGCAGTTTAGTCTCTCTCCTTCTTTATTGCTCCAGTTTAGAATTCCTCCTCCCTAATAGGTTAACCCTTTTAAAAATAGTGGTTTTCAAAGAGGAAATTCCTGATACAATCATAGAAGACACAGAGTAAGTTGATGCTCAAATCTCAACATTAGAAAACATCAAAGACCTTTCAAAATATATAATAAGTAACAGCCTCAATTTCTGAGTGGGCTGCTGTGGTGAATGAAATTAATTGGCGACATTTCTCTATAATTTTCTCTTCTTTTTTAGGCAAAGGTTCCATTTAAAAATATATCCACCTTCCCTGATGTATCCTTAGAAACCAACCAATCCAATTATGTTGCTGCAATGGTGAGGTGATCTATTCCTTGGGACACTGCCCTTTAGAGGATTAAAATTATAAAGGCCCGAAGAAGGCATTTTTCCAACCGCAAATCGATGTTTTTCAGAGAGTATTCTAGAAATTTTCTTAAGAACAGCTGAGTAAATGCAATGTCATTTCAGGACTGGGACACTCAGCGCTGATGGAGAGTCTGACCAGCATACTTTCTGAGCTATCACCAGCTGGTTATTTGCACTCTGTGGAATGCATGCTCTGGATCTAGAGACATGAATCACTTGTTCAATTAAAAATAGTATTTCTCTAGCAAGTATTTGCTCAAGAATGGGAGGAAGTTGTGGGTGACATTGTGGCCATTTGCATTCCTGTCTTGGAAAAATGCCTGCCGTTTTGTGACACTCTCTACACACTTTGATCAGTTTGTTTCTCTGAAACGTCAGCCTTGAAGCTAATGGCTACAGGTTCTTCTAGGATTTCCTTAAAATTAGGTCAAGGCTTTCCAATATGGGAGTTAAATGTCTGCTTCATATTGCAGAATTTAAGGGGCAAATCAGATGCCAAGAGAAAAAGCACACCAAGATCCTCGACTTCAGCGTTATTCACCAAACTATACCCGAGTCTGGTTTTATTTACTCAAAGCAAATGAATGTCATTCCTGTATAGGATTATAGTGTGGAAATTATCTGATCAATGACAACCTCTGTATTTCACAATTCAGCTTGAAGAATCGCTGTATCGTAATTATCACATATGCCCATCCTTTCCATGGATGCATTCATTTTCAAATCTTTGCTAGATATCTCTGATGTTTCAGTCAATCTACAGAAGCTGGGGAAACACCCTTGCGATGTAAAGCTTTAAAACGTTCCTCGTTGTTTGAGGAAGAGGCATACAAATGAACGCTTAGGAGACACAGCGTATCCATCACAAAGGGAAAAGAGGGTAGACAAGCTAATTTTCCTATACAGATTTGGTTTCTGCCTTTAGGTTTGAAGCATGATAAAATAAGAAGTAGGAAATGAAGGGAATTCTTGGTAAAGAAAGGAATATGCAAAAGGCACTGACTCGTGAGCACTTGGGATACGGAGGGAAATACATCAGTGGTTGAACATGATTGAACATAGGGATAAATGGCCGCAAAGGAGGATGAAAGGGGCCATCTGTGCTCGGTAAAAACATGCTGACTTAATTGTCTAGGTTATAGATATTTATATGCAAGAACGTTAGGCAGAGAAATGCTGGGATCCTGTGTGCATTTTAGAAGGATGAGGAATAACCAAGAGATAAGAGAAGAGACAGTGGAGACGGAGAAACAAGTTAGACAGTAGAAGCCCCCAGAAAGCGTGAAGATTGGAGCCACAATTAAAATAAAAATTCGGGCAAATGGAACCAAGAGAGGGAAATTGCTTGCTAACTATTTGTGAGTAAGAGAAGGGATCAAAGAGGCTTCTAAGCTTGAGGAGGGTGGGGATGTGTGTAAATGATGAAGTCATTAACTGAAGATAGACAATACGGAGTCCGAATAGTTACTTGGGTTCGGTCCAGTCTTTGTGTTTGGCTTACTTCAACTGCTTAGCTATCTACTTATTAATATTCATTGAACTGTTTAGATGAGGTGTTCCGATGTGCAACTGGGAGAAAGAAAGTGTGGGAGAGGGCTGCGTTATCACCTTGGATAACTGTGCTATTTCCTAGATTTCTCTTCCGGAAATTTGACTTAAATTTATTCCTACCATCTTGCATCTTTCCAGTGACTATTTCTGAATCAGAATGCTGGACTTTCTGTTTGTTGTCTTAAATGTCACTGCCCCAAGCCAGTGAGACTATTTGGAATTTTGATTCTGTTGTGCCTTACATTCAGATCTGTCTTCTGATTTTGTGTCATGTGAAGTTGGGGGGCAGTATTTGTGTGTATATGATTTTATCCAAGTCCCAGACTCAGTTCTTACTGAACGACACCAGGAATATTGTGCTATTTGCACTACAGTGATTACTTCACTCCAGGGAGACGTCAAGAAACCAATCACTCCTTCCAGGGGAGTTATTTTGGACTCACAAATCCACTGCAAAGTGCTGTAATTTACGTCAAGTCTACAAAGGGAGGCTATATGGAGTGTGTTTTGTTTAAATCAATACCTTGTAATTTCACAAGCCTGATCTATCAAAATCCAGGGCTGGTGGCTGTCAGCGTGCTTCACATTCTCCTTGATTAATTACAGCTTGATGTCCTTACAGAAAATTCAGAATGGTATTTCTGCTTTCAATATTTGCCTGGGTACTGTAGATTAACATAAGAGGAAACCAAGTTTATTGTATTATTTCAAAAAACGATGAGGCACGAAGAGATACTTGTGTTGTAATCTCGATCCAACTATAATCCAGTAATGTTATATTTTATTAGTTAACTAAAATTAGCTGTAATCATCATCATCAATTGACTGCTTACTACATATCACTCATTAATCATCTGAATTGGTGATTTCAGCTTACTTTTACACCAATGGTATGATTTTAGTACTGTAAATAGTCCCATGACACGGAAGAGGAAATGTACACTTAACAGGGGTGGTCTCTCAAAATTTTTAGGTAGCTCAGTCTACTTGATCCCAAATTTGTGTACCTTCAGAACCTGAACACTTCACCAGATAGTACAGTGACATCTGTTAATAATCCACAACAGTCACAAACAAATACATTTATTTTTCGACTTACCGTATGACCCAGGAATCCCGCTCCTGGGCTTAAATCCAGAAGGAACCCTACTTCAGGATGACACCTGCACCCCAGTGTTCATAGCAGCACTATTTACAATAGCCAAGACGTGAAGACAGCCTAAATGTCCATCAGTGGATGACTGGATAAAGAAGTGGTGGTATATTTATACAATGGAATACTACTCAGCCATAAAAACCAACAACATAATGCCATTTGCAGCAACATGGATGCTCCTGGAGAATGTCATTCTAAGTGAAGTAAGCCAGAAAGAGAAAGAAAAATACCATATGAGATCGCTCATATGTGGAATCTAAAAAAAAAAAAAAAAAAAAACAAAGCATAAATACAAAAGAGAAATAGACTCATAGACATAGAATACAAACTTGTGGTTGCCAAGGGGGCGGAGGGTGGGAAGGGATAGACGGGATTTCAGAATTGTAGAATAGATAAACAAGATTACACTGTATAGCACAGGGAAATATACACAAGATCTTATGGTAACTCACGGAGAAAAAAATGTAACAATGAATATATATGTATGTTCATGTATAACTGAAAAATAGTGCTCTACACTGGAATTTGACACAACATTGTAAAATGATTATAAATCAATAAAAAATGTTAAAAAAAGAGCCAAGTTGTAGTGAAAAAAAAAAACCACTTATTTTTCAGAGCTTCTGAACCTCAGAAACTTAAACGCTCTTAAAACCCAAAGTCTCATAAACATAAGATGAATTTGCGTATGAGCAGATCCTGAGATAAAATGGACTCTCCTGTATTTATATTTTCAAAAACAGTGGAATGATCAAGCAGTAAAGTTCAGAGATAGATATTTTGCAACAGAAGGAAGAAAGCATTGGATTTTCTGTTGGCATTTCTTTCTCGTAGCATATTTGTGACAAACATGCTTCCAGTTGTTGGCAACACCTGAAGGAGTTTGCTCTGTTGGACAGTCTTTTGAAAGCTTGTTCTGTTTTTGGTCTAAATTTAGATTTAGACTAAGTTGAACTCTAATACTTGACTGATTACCGCTCCTGCTCCCACATACGTTGTAGGTCATTATTCCTACAGGCTGAGACATCGGGCTGTTTTTCTCAGGTTATACCCTTCACCTTTTGTTGAAGAAGGGATTGGTGGGGACGGCTAGTCAGTTTTGTGGCTACTCATGGGCCAAGCAATCAGAAATTGTCTTCAATATTTTATTTGACGCTATAGCCCACAGCACAAGGATCACAAATATACCCACATTTAAATACAAAAACCATCTGCAAAGCCCAAAATGATATAAATCGTATGCATCAACATTTTCAATAACTCACCCCTTTTCATCTCTCCATTAGGGCAAATAAGAGCATGCTGCTGTTCTTTATTTTAAATCAACGTCTGTGAAGTTCTAGCACATATACAGACGGCAGCAGATTAACACCTACCTCCCTGGGAACATATCTGCCTTGGTTAAAGGAAAAACAATACTATGGATATTTTACAATTTCCAGTTTTTCTTGTAACTGGAGAACTTAAAAGAAACATCCTTCACCATTGTGAACAAAAGAGGAAATGAGGTTGAGAAATCCCAGACTTTTGAGTCATTAAGCAATGACCTCTCAGAAAAATAAATAATTTCATAAGGAGAAGGAAACGCAGGAATTAAAACAGATTAGACAAGACATCCTAGGGGGTGACAAGAAAAAAAAAAAAAAGAAAGCCAGGTAGTTTACCAGAAGAGTTAGAGAAAATCCTGCATGTACCACTTCTCATGACTATAAACGAGACGACAAGGGGCTTCAGGTTCAAAGTGCTTCATGAAAGCAAACAGAGAAGTAGGAGAAACAAAACAAAACAAAGCATCTCAGTCCCGCGGCCCCATTCCATCTGCTCCCGCCGCTCCCACCTGCTAGAGTTTGTCAGAGTCACTCAAGTGTCATGTGAGGGGCACCCCTGTCTCTCTGGCCTGGCCTGTGCAGAGCCATGTGGCATGCTGGAGAAGCTCCAGCCTGCTCTCAGCTTCCCTCTGCAACTTTGCAGCTGCATTTATGTCAATGAAGAGAGACATTCGTCCATAAATTTCTCCCCGTCGAGTTAGAATTTGTTCTTCTCTTGTTGACGGAAGCAGGTCTTCGTGTCCAGGTTTTTCCACCCACCCAGAATCTGCTTTGGTCAAGACAAGCCTGGCAAGTTGAAGAGGAGACCCATCGACACCAAAAGAATGTCACACAGCTGTCTTCTTCCTCCCTATAGGGATCACGTTTCTAAGGATCTCAGAAATGAGGGCAATTCCATCGGCTCATTCAAAAAGAGGACAGAGTTTGTTCTTCAAAGGCAGCAGGGGATGAATCAAAGTGTCTGCCCAGGAGGCTTCTAGTCACAAGCTGGCCTCAAATTGGGTGACCTGGATGCAGCTACCACACCCCTCTTGAATTTAAGTTCTTCATCCAAAAATGAGAATCTCAGTGCTTTTCATCTGCCCATTGGACTCATACGGACTTGTGGATACAGCTCTACAGACATTAAATAAAGAGATATAATACAGATGCATAGACAGATCAGTGGTCAGGTTCTCTTCCAAGATTTTAGATTTAGTTGGACAGGGGGTGAGGTCCAGACATTAGAGGAACTGGTATTTGTTTAAAAACAAGTCCAAATGATACTAAGGAACAGCCAGGGCTGTAAACCACTGACGTGAACAACAGCTAAGTAACTCCCATTCTCCAGCTATAGAAAGTCTGCTTCAAATATTTTTTAGGGAGTGTTTATGTACATGGTATTAAGGCAGTAAGAAAAAAAGAGGAGGACATACATGGAGGTGGAGGAGGAGTAGAAGAAATGTAAGTCACTATTCTTCACCTTCAGATCCTTATAATGTGATTGGGAACACCCAGCTCTCCCACCACAATCGCGCAGGTTATAGTTAATCAAAATACTTTATGGCCCGATCTTTAGAAAATAAAAAATAAATAAATAAAAGTGAAATCAGCCATCCAGAAGAGTCCGTAGAAGGAGGTGAGAATCAGTATGAATTAGAATTAGAATTAATGTATGAAGGAGATTTGTAGGTGAATCTGGAAGACAGGTAACATGGGGTTCGCAGGTATGAGATAAGGGCATTCTAGACACATTGGACCATTTCTTGTCAAGATCCATCGTTGACCGTCATGCCTCCAAGCCTTTGCACTTGACACCCTATCTGCTCCAACCACTTCTCTATCCTCTACACTCCTTCTTGTCTCTTTTTTTATTCTATATAAAGATCTGATTATCCCTCATTTGTATTGCTAAGGGACTTATCCATATTACTTGTATATCATGTATTATATTTTATTATAGTTATTTGTTTTCATGTCTGTCTCCCTCTTAGAACTTTTTAAGAACTCTAAAGTTCTCTTTTATTGTCAGCATGTAACCCAGTACCTTGCACAGAGAAAATGTTATCGAATTAAACTAAGTCTATTTGGCAGAACAATATGAAGAAAGAGTTTTACTTGGGAATGATTAGGGAATAAATACAGACACAAGATGAGGCTGGAGTATGAAATTTTTGTGTTCTGAGTAGTGTCATATTGGGAGACAAAAAAAAATGAGTGAAGTAATTTGAAACTATGGCAACTGGAGTTCTCTGAGCAAGAAAATGACAGAGTTGAAGACTTCAGATTAAAGAGGACAGGAAATAAAGGTGAGGGATGATCAAGAAGGATCATTTGGAATTAGTGACTGATTAGGAAGAGATGGAGATTGTCCTCCAGGTTTTGAACCTGGAAGTATTGTGTGGTTTTATTAACCAAGATTAAAAAGAGACTCAAAATGAGAGCGGTATGTAGAGAGAAATTAAGAACATGTGACTGTTTGTAAGGTATCAATGATATGTTTATCTGGAGCACATAAAGAGAGGACAGGGTCTCCACATGAGGGCAAACGTTTCATAGATGGTGAAAATAGGGCAATTTTGCAAAAAAAAATTGAAGCTGAATTTAGGAATCGAAGAGCTGTGAACACCGGAGTGATGGCTAAAGACATAGAAGCCTCGTTGAAAGGAAGGACTTAGAGAAAGATGAGTGGGGGGGCTAAGTACACTTGGGAGACTATCAAAGCAAGTGCTGTGAGAAGAAAGAAGACTCACTAAATGAGACAAGAAAAAGAGAAGTCCACCATTAAGAAAAGAAACCAAAAAATGCGACATGAGCAGCTGAAGGGAGGAGGGGATTTTCAAAAGGAAGAGGTGGTCAATCCTGTTTAATTTCCCAGAGAGTCGAGGGGAAATAAGTTTAGAGAAAAAGCAGTCATTGGGGTTCAGCAAAAAGAAAGCTTCCAAAAGCCCTGGCAAGAGCCACGGTTTCTGTAGTGATGGGAAAGAGGGTGCCAGCCGGAAAGAAGGCAACAGTGTGAATCAGCTGAGCAATGGAATAAGAGAGAGAGCTGGGGTGAGTGCTTGAACCAGAAGTCAATTATTTTTCGATGAACTCTATCTAAAAATAACTGGCAAAATACGCATTTTGTTTTATTAACCATTATATTCTTAATACCAGGGTGCTATTATGGAGTTTATAGTGAGCCTTGAAATACATATTGTGCATCCTCCAACTTTGTTTTTAGTCTTCAGACTTGTCTTGATTACTCTAGGCCTTTGGCGTTTCCATATACATTTTTGAATCAGTTTGTCAATTAAAAAAAAAAAGCCTGAAAGGATTTTGATTGGGGTTGTGTTCAATGTATACACTGACTTGGGGAGAAATCACGTCTTGATAATATTGAGTCCTCCTTCTGATCAATGAATGTCATCTATTTTTCCATTTATGTAACTTATTTTTAAAATGTGGCTTTTCACATTAGGGTTCTGTCGTTTTTAGCGCACAGACATTGCATATCTGTGGTTAAAATTATTTCTAAACATTTCTTGACTTTTGATGGTATGATAGCCTTTACTGCTACTTCCATTTCCATTTTAATTGTCTGTTGCTAGATGTAGAAGTGCAGTATATCAACTTACATTCTCCAACGTCGCTAAACTCACTAGTTCTGGTAGTTCTTTTGAAAATTCTTTGGGGTTTTCTGTGTACATGGTCATGTGTTCTTTGAAGAAGTTGTTTTATGTCCTCCCTTCCAATCTGTGCACCTCGATTCATTTTCCTTATTCAAGTGACAGAGACACCAGTACAATGTTACAGAAAATTGGTAAAAGTAGCCATGACCTTTGCTTCATCTTAGGAAGAAGACATCCAGTCACTCATTATTAAGTAGAATGATTCCTGTAGTTTTTCACAGATATCCTTTATCACGTTGAGGAATTTCTATTTATTCCTGGTTTGCTGAGAATTTTTATAATGAGTAGACACTGAATTTTGTTGAATGCTTTTTCTGCATCTATTGATTTTTTTACTTTTTTCCTTTGCTTAAAAAGTCTAGTACATTGATTTTGTTAAGACTGAAACAACTTTGCCTTCCTAAAATCAAACCTAAATTGTCCTGTTGTGTTATCTGTTTTATATATTGAAGGATTTAATTTGCTAATATTTTGTAAAGGGTTTATGTCTCTATCTTAGTAAGAGATACCGCTTTTTATTTTTTGTTTCGTTTTATTTGGGCCTGTAATATCTTTGACTGGTTTTGGTAACAGGGAACGCTGGCCTCGACATGAATTGGGGAGTGTTCTCTGCTTTTTTGTTTTCTGTGCAATTGGTGTTATTGCTGTTCTTTTTTTTTTCTTTTTCTTTTTTTTTTAATTGGTAGAATTCACTGGTGCAGCCATCTGGGCCTGCAGTTTTCTGCGTGGGAAGACTTAAGTTATGAACCAAATTTCTTTAATGGAAATTGATCTATTTCTTTTTGAGTGAGATTTGGTAGTAGTGTCTTTCAAAAAATCGGTCCATTTCATATATGTTATCAGATTTCTTGACATAAGCTCTTTGGGGCCGTGGCTCCTTTTTAACCTTTTAAAGTCTACGGGGTCTTCAGTGACATGTACTCATTCAGCCCTGATATTGGTAAATTATTCCTTTTTTTCTACATTTTTTGGATCAATATTTGCTTTGATCTCTTAAAATAGCTTTTGGTTTCATTCAGATTTTTCTTAACTTTTTTTTATTGAGTTATAGTCATTTTGGTTTCATTCAGATTTTGATTGCTTATCTGTTCTATTTTTTTTTTGATTTTGCCTTTTTTTTAAATCATTCTTTTCTTCTGCTTACATTGGGTATAATTTGCTCTTCTTTTTCTAGTTTCTAAGAAGGAAGTCTAGACCATTGGTTTGAATTTTTATTATTTTCTTGTGTAGTCATTTATTGCTATAAATATTCTAGGAACTACTTTAATTACATCCTACATTGTTAATGTTTTGTATTTTCATTTTCACTCAATTCAATTTTTTTCCCCCTAATTTTACCTGTGAGTTCTTCTTTGCCCCATGGGTAATTTATCTTTCACTTTTTAAGTTCTAGTTTAATTTCTGTGTGGTTTAGGGCACATATTTTGTATGATTTTAATTATTTTAAAGTTTTAAAGATTTAAACATTTTACCTTTGTGGAAAACATGCTTTTAAGTAATACTGTGCCTTCTCCTCTTGCTGGGTGCAGTGTCTTTCCATAAATGTTAGTGTTGTTCAGATCTTTCCCATCCTTTTCTAGTTGTTTGTTTTATGCGTGTTCTATCCATTTCTGAGAGAGGGAATTATAATCGTGAGGTTGTCTGTTTCTCTTTTTAGTTTTGTTTTTTACTTCATACATTTGGAAGCTCTGCTGTTAGATGTCCTCACACTTTCTACTAGAACGGCGTCTACTGAGCTTTCTTATGTTGTACACATGCCAGCACTCAGTTCCCTCAGCCTTTGTGTATCTGAAAAAACAAAAAGCTTTATAGACTCTTCAGGGTTTTAAGATATTTTTGCCGAGTTTAACAGTTCTGGGGTGATTTCTTCTCAAAACGTTAGTTTTGCAAGAAATCTGTTATTATTTTCGTATTTGCTCTTCTATGTGTAATGATGCTTTATTCTTGTCCTGTCTTGAGATTTTTTTCTCTTTATATTTAGTTTCGAGCAGTTTGGCTACATGTCTTGTGTCTTTTTGTTTGTTTTTAACCCACTTGGGATTCACTAAGATTCTTCAATCTGATTTGGTTTCTTCCCCTAATATTAGAAAATTCACTCTCATTACCTCTTCAATAACTCTTCTGCTCTGTTCTTTCTTTTTTTACTGAGACTCCAATTGCATATATGTTCAACCATTTGCTCTTTCCTGCAGCTCTGGCCTACTGCAGAATATTTTTTTTAACTTTTTTTTTCTGTTTTAATAATTTTTATGACATATCTTCAAGTGCATCGAGTCTTCTAACATCACATCTGCTGGTAAGCTCATGGAAGGAGTCTTTATTTCTCACATGACATTGTTTAATTCCCACCCCACCGCCCAGCATTTCTGTTTAATTCTTTTTTTTATATTTTCCCATCTGTCCATACATGTTGTCTACCTTTTACACTAGCTATGTTAACATATTAATCCTAGTCCTAAAAATTCCCTGTTTGATATTTCTCACATCAGTCTCATCTCAGAATCTGGCTCTGTTTGCTGCCTTGTTTTTACTTTCTTTCCTTCCTTTTCCCCTTCCTTCCTTCTTTTTTTCCTTCTCTCCTCCTTTTCTAACATTCTTGTTCGGATACCGGACGTTGCTTCCATGTAACAGTAGAGACTGCGGTAAACACTAACAAGTCTGCCCTTAAATGAGCACACCTGTTCCTCTTCCCGCTCCTTAGTGGGGGTACTCGAGTCAATCCAGTCGGCAATCAAGCCGATTGGGCTTCGCTGCGGCTAATTGCCTTAAGTGGCCGGAGGCTTTAACCTCCGCGCGTGGTAGGCGGGGCCGAGCCCGCTGCCCTGCGCGCGTCCCGCGTCGCTGGAGGCTTGTTCTCAGCGCGCTGCCGCCACCGGAGCTTCCAGGCGGTCCTGCCGGACGCCAGCAGGTAAGAGTTCTCCTTCTTGTTCTTGCCCCCTCCGGGTGGTGAGTTTCTGTGGCTTGTTCCTTGGTGCAGGAGCCGGGGTGGGCAGGGGCGTTCGTTCCAGCCCCAGTCTTCGGCCTCCTTGGCGTGCCTGCTGCAACTTGAGGCTGGGGCTCTGCTCGCATTCCTGCCCCTCCGCTGTGACATCCAAGTTCTACCTTGTATGGGGGGGGGGGGTGTCCTTGGGTAAGAATTTTCCTGTCTGTCCCCTAGAAGCAGAAGCGTCTTCCTTGTTCCTTCCCCAGCAGCACTGGACCACGGCCTGAGACTGAGGGCAGGAGCGTCACTGCCCCCCCCCCCCCCAGCCGGGGACTGTCACCCCGGGGGGGGGGGGCGACCTTTTTTCCTTCCGCGCAGTTCGCGTTTGCTTGTGGCTGGAGGCCGGAGGGGTGGGTTTCTGTCCATCCTTAGTCCTTCGGTGGCTGCTGCCTGTTGTTCTGTGTGTCTCCGAGGCAGTGAATCTCGGAC
Organism: Vicugna pacos; assembly: GCF_048564905.1. NCBI lineage: Eukaryota > Metazoa > Chordata > Mammalia > Artiodactyla > Camelidae > Vicugna > Vicugna pacos. Next base: position 54,285,920 of record NC_133002.1, read on the forward strand.
CCTTTGGGCGAGAAGGGTGGGTCGCCCCTGCCGCAGTGACTTCGCGTGTTCGCCTGGCTCCGCGCTGAGTGCCGCCGGCGGGGGCTCCCCGAGGTTTCTCGCCTTGCCCCCCCCGCCGCGGAGGCCGGTGAAAACGAGGCTGCGGGCCAGCGTGGGCTTGGCTCGGGCCTGGGGCTCCGGGGTACTCTCAGCTGTCCTGTCGGTTTTTTGGAAATTTGTTGAAGTTTTGGCTGCTTTCTTACCTGCTGTGGCGGTGGCTGACGCCCCGTGCTCGTCCCGCCGCAGGTGAGACGGGTTTGCGCCCTCGTTCGCGTTGCTGGGACCCCTGGGAGATCCGCTCGTTTGGTTGCTGTGAAACCTCAAAAAAAGGCTACGCTTTTATAAATTACCTGGTTGTCGCCACCTGCATTCTTGGCATGGGAGCAACATTCTCTTGTATATTCATTTTAAATCGAGGCAGAACAGGAGAGGCTTTGCTATCTACTTTTAAAGTTTGTGTATGGTAAGATTTGTCAGACCAATCAGAATTTACGTTTGTCTTTTTTTTTTTCCCCCCATTTTATCTTTAAACTCTCTTCCGCATTCTGATAAAAAGTCGGAATTTACTTTTATGTCTTTTTTTTCTTCACTTTGTTTAAATTCTCTTCCACGTTCTGATAAAAAGTGTTTTTTACGGCTCTCTACATTTTTATTTATCCAATTGTATTTTTAATTTCACTGGATTTTTCTTTTCTTAATGTTTAACTAGTGGTTTTAACACAATTTATTAGCCAGATCCTTTTCTCCAATTATTTGGGTCATACCATTTTAATGCATAGTGAATTCCTACATGTATTCCTGCCCTGTCCTGCCCCTGCCTGGGCCCCTGTGTTTGTATTTCTAGAACTCATGGCATGATCTATGTGTTCAGTTGTCGGCAAAGATAGATGCCAGTAATTCCTCCCGTTCTTTGATGTAAATGTTGTTCTCCATCCAAGAGATGGAGTGTATTTCCTCTTCCCCTGAGTATTCTCTGGCCTGAGAATTGCTTTGGTTGCTAGAAGGTGGTGGAAGTTATGAACCCCATCTCTGGGCCTAGGGTTTAAGAGATTTGGCAGATACTGCCTTTCCTTGTTTAGAGTCTCTGTTGACCATGTAAATAAGTTTGGGCTACCCTGCTAGAAGGGACCACATGGGGAGAGTGTGACATCCTGAAGGGGGAAAGCCCGCAAGAGGAGGAAGAGCCTGGAAGATGAAAGGCCTCAGCATCCTGATTCTCTCTGAGGGACCAGATGTGTGCAGGAAGCCACTTTGAAGCCTCCAGCCCAGACTGCATCCACCTGACCAAGCCCCGTTGCCAACATAAGAGAGGCTTTCCTAACCAGACCTTGGCAAACCAACCCACAGAATCATGTGCAAATTAAATGATGGGTTATTTTTACGCCACTAAATTTGGGGGATGGTGGTTATGCAGCCATCGATAAATAGTATGACCTGGATTTTTCTCAGTAAAGAGCCAAAGATTTGTTGAAAGTGAGAGAAGATGGATCAATTCTAGGAAATGGAGAATTGGAAATATTTGTTAGAAATTGTGGGGAGTTCGTTAGAGGAATTCAAAAGAAGATAGAGGCCACCACTCAGTACCAGTGAAGGCTCACACAAGATGGCTAAAATTCATTTGTAAAAAGACAGAGCAATGCAAATTTGAGGATATAGTTACACCAGAATAATCATACATTTCAGAACATCTTGACCCCAGATGTACTTGCGTTCAGTTTCAATGGGCAGAAAATGGCACTGATGTTTTTATGTTCTGTTGTCAGGTCCCTTCCCAGTGTGAGATCTTGACGAACACCCCACTTGCTCTCTGGGTGACTGATGACAGGTACAGGCATTTTCTTCAGCGAAGACCAACCCCTGGCCAAGTCAGGCCTTGTTCTCACAGTCATTGAGTTGAGACCCTTCACTTCCACTCAACCTACCTTGATTGAAGCCAGCTGACTCTTTGTGTTTGCAGAGCACCCGGCAGGATGTGAGTGGGGACCGTCAGTGTCTGAATCCCCGCACTCAGCAGCACTGAAGGATGGAGAGGCAAAGACGAGGGTTTCTGAAGGCAGGTTTAGGCGTGCTCACTTCTCTTTCCCCCTGCGGTTTCTGCTGAAATTAGACAGCCGCCCTTATGAGGCAAACCCCAGGCGGCAGCTGTCCGTCCTGGACATCTGGCAGCTGAGCTGTGCTTTGGCACCGAATCATCTTCTCCACCCCCAGCCCAGCCCAGCCCAGCCGTCTTTGGAGGCTAAGCATTACATGTACCTGTGTCCCATGTATCCATCTGATTGCAAAGCAACCATAGATAGCATTGGGAAGGGAAGAATGATGTCCCATAGGAAGTGTTCCAGGGGCTTCGTGAATCGCGCTGTGCAGGTAGAGGTGGAGTGGCTGCGATGTCTGCCATCACTCAGGAGTTATTTCACAGTTGCAAAACTGTGATCAGATCCTGCTCATTTATTCTACCTAATATGACAGGGCAGGAACGGAGACTTGTAATGGAAAAAATTTCTATCTGGGTCTTTTGACGATTTCGGCAGAGAGAGATAAACATCCTCATTTTTCACAGGAGAATAAAAATTGTTAAACATATACACCCGAGGAGGCTTTGCAGCCTTCCAAGGGGAGAAGGATTACAAAAGTTGCCGCTTCAGAGTGTAAGTCTTTTAAACCTAAAAGCTGCCACTCTGAGGTCATTTACTTTCATGTTACTGAAAGCATGGGTGAATCTTTAAAAAGTAATAAAATTCAAATAGCGCCCACTGGGTGCTAGGAAACAGGCTTTCAGGGCAGGTTGATTTCATTTCATTTCAATCATGTTCAGCTTAAAAGGAAACCAAGAGAGGGAAGCCAGACAGAAGCTGAACGAGCAAAGTGTGGCTGATTGGAGAGAAATGACCTTCAAGAGTCATCTCCTTAGATAAGGCTTCTCACAAGCCCATGAGGACAGACATAGAAAGAAATACTCTTGGAGGAAAAAAAAAAATCTGATAGGGCACACCTAGAAAAAACCTCCCAACTATCACAATTGGTGCATCTTGAAATATTTCCTTTTTTACATAAAAGTGGAAGAGTTTTTTCCATGACTAAGACATACCGTGGTGTGTTTCTTTTCTGAATGCATGATGTGAAAAAGGAAGAAAAAAAAAATTGAGCCTGACGCTTCTCAGTTTTCAAAATTAACAAAAAACCCAAAGCAGCCTGAGTCGATAATCCACGTTTTTCAGGTTGGTTTTCAGTCATCTATTAGCTGTTTACTAGGATATTTGTAAACATAACTTTAAAGGAAAAGCAACAAAATGAAGTGAAATTTGTTTCTACTTGGCCAAGTACCTGGATGTGAATAGCACACGGGAGCAAAAATCTCTGAGCTCAGGAAGCTGTGGGTCAGAGGTTTTAATGTCACATGCCAGGAAGCCACACAGCTAGCTCGCTCCAAGGTTTTGACTCCATGTCTGTTCCGTTTACGTGACATCTTGGTATCAGAGGAGAGTCAGAATATTATTTGGAGGCTTGGGGTTAGTACCTAAAACATCAAGACAGGAGCTGGAAACACTTGATTTCACCCAGTTGGCTAAAGGAATCTCAACTCAAAGAAGGAACTGTGAGTTTCCGGGGGTTATAGGCTGCCCTGCCCAGCTCTGTGAAATGTGAGTATCAACACATTCCCAGCTCTTAGTCCCTCAGGCTTATCTCCTTCTTGAGGGAGAACTGTTCACATTCAGAGACACAGAGAAAACGTAGATGGCTGAACCTTAAAAATCTCTCTACCCCCCCTCCTAATTCTTCTGGAGGAATAATTTACTGTTTTCCTTCCATAAAGTTCCTACCTCCCAGGAGAGTAATTTTTTTTTTAACCACACAGAACACAGAATACATAGAGTAAATATGTTCTATATGAACACAGAATAAAGCAGTCATTATGGACGCAAAACAGCTAGAAAAAGTGTCATCGCTATATGTATGGAGTATACAACAGGTGTCTGGTCTTGTGCGCCGAACTTCCATAGATAAGACTTCTCTTTAACCTTCAAATGTGCTCAAAGGAGCAGTTGCTATGATTACCACACCTTAAGCAGAGGAAAAGACCATCAGAGGAAGATGACAGGATTTTAGAGCTTAACTGTTAACTACTGCAGTGCAAGGAATGTCACTCACACGTGTGTGTAATTTGGGATTTTGAGCTAGGTAGAATAAGTTTTTGGCGAATTTTGTTATGAAATTTTTTTAAAGGCAGAAGTGACCCCCAAAGTAACCGTCTTTTCCTTCTCCACGGCAAACAGCACCCTATTAAATAGAAGGAATTCATTGTTGAACCTGTGAGCCAAGCCTGGGGATTTATTTTAGAGTTTGAGATTACAGGAGCAAGCACTGATTTTTCTAGAGTTGACATTCTGGCTCAAATTCACTACATGTTTGTCTAATCTTCTCTTCAGAGAAAGGCCCTGACTCCCTGGCTGTAGGTTCAACCAAGTTTTACATGTGGAGACCCTAATCCTGTGGTCAGAAGTCATTGTCACGTATCCTCAGAAGATCCTGTAACTCTGGTGTCGTGCTTGAGTAAAAACAGAGCATGTGTTTCATAGGGCATAAAAATGCCAGTAGAAACTGCTTTCTTAATCTTGTCAACCTGCGTTTGTAGAGGGTGCTGACAGCCCTGCGGAGACAAGACGCACAGCCTGGGCCAGCAAGCCTAGATTCTGTGGCTTTTTCGTTAAGTGGTAGAGCAGGAGGTGAGCTCGGCCTGAGTTTTGCATTTGTGTTCTCTGCCTATGCCAGGAGGTCTCAGGAGCAAAAGCATATTTGACATCTATTTATCTTCGTCAGGCGGTTGTCATGGGAGCCAAGGTGATATTGACTCGAGTGAGGTCCTTTGAGGAGAGGTGGTGGAGAACTGGATATATCTGCTTGGTTCTATTTTCACGTCTGTCTACTGTTTGCCAACAGGTTAAGTTTCTCCCACTTCTCTGTCAGCACTTCCCAAGCTCTTCCCTCCTGCTGTGCCTTTGGTAATGCCAAGGGAGCTGGGCTTCGCGGGTGGCGCTGGTGACAATGGATGTGGCTGAGACATGCCCTTGGGTGTCTGCTTGCTCTCGTTGAAAGTATTTTTTTCCTTGGCCTTTTAAAATTTATGTCGGTGGGTGGTGATTTAGAAGGAGAAGGCTGGGTCTAATAAAAAAAAATGGATGTATTATATTCCTCAAATGTGAGAGAGCTGATAAAGAAAGACAAAACAGTACAAAGGAATCCTACAGGAAAAAGACAAGAACCTGAGCAATCTTTTAGGGCAAAAGCTAGAATCACAGGACAGCAATAGTTTATCAACCTATCGCTGATTCGAAGTCTCTGAGATTTGAAAACTCTGAGATGGCTTTATCTACTACTACAGTATGTTGCTGGGGGAAAGTGAGAAATGTATTTAAATCAAATTTTAGGTCTCCAGTGCCCAATTGTAAGGGAGCTTTCCAGTGCTATGTTTCCTGAGCTTAACACAGAATAAATGACCTCATCTTCTGAAAGCAAATACCTAAGAGAATTAAAAAGACAAAGATTTTTCGGAAGCACTCTGGGCTTAAGTACACACAGGTGTGTACGCACGCACGCACGCACGCACTCAAACCCATAATTGCTCTTTCTTCCTTCTTCCCTATCAATTTTTGGGTTCCTGCTTCTAAAGTTTGAGTTCTTAATGTGTGCCAAGCACTGTGCAAAATCGGTCACCAGGATTGTCTTGGGATATACCGTCTGAATCCCCATTTTACAGGTGAGGTACCCAAGGCGTTGAGTGCTAACACAGATAATAGTTGAAGTCTGTTTCCCGGGTCTATGCCTTAACTCCCGTACAGATGTCCTTCCCAGCTAATAAGACTAAATAGTAACAGTCCGTACTCTGTTAGTTTCAATTATTTTCATTCATAGCTACACTTTTTTAAAAATTGCATTTTTTAAAGAGGTTGTTTTTAAATACTTCCCATCTGTTTACCTGTGGAAAGTAGATTTTTATCCATCATCTCCCCGTGATGACTTTTATAGTAATGAACTCCATGTGAGTGGGTTACGTATGTAAGTATGTAGATTTATAGATGCATAGCTCTATATAGCTATCTGAAAGTAACTGATTGCCTATAAAATAATAAAAATTAAGTAACATGAATGAGGGTGAGAGGGTTAATCTGTTAATTTCATATGCATATATTTATGTAACTTAATCAAAAGCAATTTTAAAATCAAACCAAATCAAACAGTAAGAACAAGAACAGAAATGTATTGTGGAAGAATGTTGGCTTTCAGGTAGATAAATTATTTGGGATAACTTTTATATACCATCAATAAAACATTATTAGCCCCATTCTTTTTTTTTTTTTTTTTGCAAATTGTCATTAAAAACAAATCCAGTGCTAAAGATCCGTTTATTACATTTTAATGCTTCTAACAAATGTCAAACTTTCCTACCCTTGAATTAACACAGATGGGTTTTGTGAGGTGCTTATGATTCTGCAGATGAATACATGCTTTATTAAATCTCACTCGAAAGTGCAAGCTTCTAACTTAGAAAGTTCGACTTTGTATGCTGGATTTGAACAAAGTACTGCTCAACAGGCTGCCTGTAGCAGGACAGAAAGGAATGACTGGTTTCCTGGAGCGCTTTTGCTCACATCAAGGTGGTGCCCCTCAGTTCTCTGAACGTGTATTCGCTCACTAGTTCTTTCGCTCGTTCAGCTGCGTGCAGTGTTCATTTCTTTTCAGATGTCCGGTTACCCTGAAGTCAGAGCAATATATGAAGTCACAGAAGCAAAGGAGGGCGTTTCAGCAGAGGAACACAAAGGCAGTTCTGTTAACCTGTTAAATCCCCGGGGTCCCAGCTCCTCCTCACTATAGATCTGTGGTCGTGACAGCCTCTGTCGTTGGATCAAACGCCAGGAGTTCTTTTAGACTCAGATGCAACTGACTTTAGGTTTATACTTGATCATTGCATCATCTTTTTCAAAGCCACCTAAAGTTTTCCACTATAATGTGTAAATAATTTTTGGGTAAGTCCTGCTGTGGCCACTGCAGACATCTCACCGGACTGAATAACGAGGTCTGTTTTTTCAGTTTGGTTCTTAAAATAGTTTATTACGCATCCCTTCGCATACATAACCTCTGTTGGGCCTGCAGACACCTGATAACGTATACATTACTGAAATATTCTTCAGGCAGGAAAGACTAATGGCGCATGTGACCGTCATGGGCGGTGCCATATCAAATGGCTAAGACCCTAGGCTCTAGGATTTCGCTGCCTTGATCGAAATGCTGGATTTACCCAGGAGTTAGTCCTGTGTCCTGGTCCAAGACAATTAAATCTCTCTAAACCTCAATTTGCTCATTTAAATAAAGGGTTTGCTGTAAGGATTGAAATTAAGCTCTCGGTCCGGGGCATGGGATCTGGTCATCACTCAATGAAGGTTAACTCTTATTTTTGTGCTTGATGGTCTTGGTGGTGCAGGAGGGAGGCAGGGTGTGATGATGTCAGCCTCTGCTGGAGTAATGGAGAAACTCAAATAGCTCCTCTGTAAGTTTGGGTTGAAATAAGAACTTCCTCTGATAGCTCACATTCCCTGTCTCGCATCCAAAGTCCCCCAAGAATACACTTCTAATCCAGACTGAATTCCGACTCCTGCCCCCTTCACAAGCTTAGTCAGAGGCCTCTACTCAGATTCACCTTTGAACTTCCCCTGGGGAGGGGTGCCGTACGTCTTAAACCCGGATCATTCATATCCCTGTGAAGCCAACCCAAATTTCATGTCAGTGAAGCTCTTCCCTAAAGATTGTATCCTTCCCTCTCCTTTCCCAAATGCCAACTGAATAATTATTTTGGCCGCTCATCTTAGTGGTGCATTAGAACTCTGGGCTGCTGTGACACATAACCACAAACTGTGTAGCTTAAAACATTACTATCTTACAGTTTGTTCGATCAGGAGTTGACATGGCTCTCGTGTGGCTAAGACCAGTGGGTCCACAGGGCTTCATTCCTTTTTACTGAGAATCCCTTTTCTTGCTCATTCAAGTGTTGGCAGGATTGATTTCCATGCGGTTGTAGGACTGAGGTTCCAGCTTCCTTCCTGGCTGTTGGCTGCCCTTAGTTCCAGGGAGTTTTCTCGGGTCCTTGCCCATGGCTTCTCTATCTCAGAACACTAGTAAGACTTCTAGCTCTCCTCTTGCTGCGCCATCTTCAGGCTCACTTTTCTGCCTTCCCCTTCCAAATTTTAGAACTCATGACTAGATTCCTTCCAGGATAACCTTCCCATCTCAACACCTGTCATCTAAGTCAGACTTGAGAAGTCTTTTTGCCTTGTTAGGGGATGGACATTTTTCAGGAGCTGTTATTCTGCCTACCCAGGAGGTTTGTTAAAGTTCATTTAGGATTTTAACTACACATAGTAATGTCTGAACTACATGTGCTTTCAGCTGTATAAGTGTCTTGCCTCCCTGTCAAGATTCTGGATGGTAGGGAGGGACAATGGGGTGTCGCATGGTTCTCCTGTAACCTGATCCACCTCAGGGCTCTCAGTGATTGAGAAGACACTTGGGCAGAATGTGAGTCACTGGAGAGAGTCTTCAGGTTCTTAATTTGATATCTTAAATAGTCAAGCTTATAGAGGATTATTGTTTAATTGGAAGAACAATCTGCAATTCCTTCTGATGCAGACTTTCAAGACAGATGCCATGAACTTGACTATGCTTGGACTGCTTAAGCAACAGGTGTCATGATCTTGAAGCTGAACTTCAAGGTTGAGTTTACTGGCTTAGAAGAGATGTTTGCCGTAGCAGCATTTATTAAAATCATGCATTGCAGTGATGGCAAAGCTGAACTTCAAGGTTGAGTTTACTGGCTTAGAAGAGATGTTTGCCGTAGCAGCATTTATTAAAATCATGCATTGCAGTGATGGCAAAGAGTAAAGTGCTCATTGCATGACAGACATTTCTTCTCCAGCAAATTGTTTAAATGCCCTTCATGTTTACATAATTTACGAGGGTGGCAATTACCTTATCTCACCCTGAGTAACCTATTAAAATATTAGAACCACGATTCTTAGCTTTTCTAATATTCCCTCATAATCATCTCTACTATCCTGTGACTCTAAATATGTAAAACAAACTTTTTTATAAGAACAATTTCCAAGCCTTTACACAAGTTGTTTTGTTTTCTTAGAACATTATTCCTTCTTCCCGTTTCTTCTCAGGGAAGCCTCTTGTTTGTCTGTTGAAACCCCACTCAAGTTCTCCTACAGGAAAGTCTTCCTTTATCCCTTTTCACCTACATAAAATTTGAAGCATGTCAGAATTATTTTTGTATTCCTAGAAACTAGTGACATTATTTGACACCATAAATATGAAATGTGTGTGTCTCAATTGACTAATAGATACCGTTTAACAACTCAGTTGTCAAGGTTACATCTCTGGGGTTTGCTATAGAATGTAATCCTGATCAATTGTTGCTTTTTCCCCCCAGGATGATTAATATTATTTGATTTTGCTGGTTTGCTCAATGTGTAATGATTCTTCAGATAATAGAACCTGATTGACAACTTTGAGTTTAGAGAAATCTTTCTTCTGTTGAAAACCTAGTAGAAACATTGTTCTGGACTCCTTCCTGGTGGCACAAATGAATAGTAGATCTTTTCAGGAAAGCAATAGAGTGGTACTATTTATCGCAAAGCAGATAAAAACAAACAGACAAAAAACAACAAAACAAACAAAAAAACCCCAAACCTCTAAATGACCTTATTAATAACTCTTAGTGTCCATAGCACATTGATTCCCATCTTCTACATAAAGTAGAAATGGCCTGAGTCATTGCAGACTAGTCTTGATCACTCTGTGACCAGTGGTAGACCATGTTCCACCATGACACTATCTATCTACCTTGGACCCTAGTTTAAAGTTTTTAAAAAGTGGCTTAGACCTGTTCCTCAAATACCATTTTTGCAAAATAAGTCGACCATTTGACTTTTTAAATGACATTTTAAATTCCCTCCTTAAGAGTCAGTAAACTTTACATAACCATTGGAAGGAGGAATGGGGGGCAGTAAAAGCTCCCCACATAAAAACATTTATTTGGTTGCCTATTGGTTTCTGTAGAACATTCAGTTCCAAGGCAAATCCTCAATATAAAAAAATCATTTAGGAAAAAAACAACCACTGCTCGCTTGCCCTTGGCAAGGGATCACGGATCTCAATATTGTATTCTCCCGGAAACCAAAAAAGAAAAGTGATCTCAGAAAGGCCTGTTGTTTTGCCAAGCAGTGAAATGCAATCGCCTTTTGACATATTGAGCAGCAGTTGGTGTTTTATAAATGGTTAATGCTGGTACGATTCCAAGAGGCATTAGAAATATTAGTCGTCGGTAGCGCATTACAGCTCAGCAGTTCTGCACATCACGGAGAGCTGGACGGCATCCATGGAGAGTATTTATTACGTCGCCAGGCGCTGGAGAGTATGTTTCTAGAAGCAAAATGAGATGATGATGATGAGGGAAGTTATGTAATGAACGGTGCCAAAGTAGGTAGAAGGGAAACCTGTTCGTTGGGAGAAACAAATGCATTTGGCTGTGGGAGACGTGCCTAACAATCTGTCAACCTGGTGGAAGTGGCCCCTGTTCAGATTTTAAGAAAAACAAAATGGTATTAACAAGAGCAAGAGTCTAGTTGATAATTTGGTCATGTGTTTCTTCCAGTCCCTCACTTTGGAATTTGGTTATACATACGCACCTGCGTACACGTGTGTATATGGAGACATACGTATCTACCTGTATGGGTCAGTATATAATTTCAGATTAATCTCTTTAATGAGGATCCACTTTTACTTCCTATGGAATATTCTTTCTCCAACCTCCCCCACCCCCGCCAAATGCAGAGACACACTGAACTGCACACCTGGCCCTGGGGTTGCTCTGGCTGGTGTGGAAGCTCAGCTGTTCTCATGGCTTCATTGTCGAGAGTCCCCAAATCCAGCTGGCTTCCCATTATTTTCCCTGGGACCCAAATGCTCTCCATTGCCGTGGTTCTCCATGTTCAACTGTCTGTTGGCCATCTTCACAAGAATTTCCTCCGTCATCTTTGTTCCTCATGGACATTTCTGCCCTGATTTTCCCCACTTAGCCTCTTTCATTCAGGATCAAAAGCCTCAAGTCTTCTTCACGCCTTCCTCTCTTTCTGCGCAGCCTCCGGAGTCTGCACAGACGCCCCTCCTGGGACTCTCTCTCACGTCTATTCAGTCTCTTTCACCGCCGTGTCTCTAGCTCAGTGGGTTCAGACCTCAGCTCATACAGCAGGATGATTATTATTCCCCTGACTTTAACCTTTCCTCCTCTTACTTCATCCTCGGCATTACTCCCCCAAAACAGGTACTCACTTACCTGCAACACAACCCTTAGGTTAAAAAAAAAAAAAAACTTTAACAAAAAAACTTCAGTGCTTCCACTTGGCTTGCAGGATAAATCTAATCAACTTTGCCCGACAGTATCACATGTACACATTGAACTCCATCCTTACTCAGTATTCTTGGGAGGGGCCTTGAAATTATTCTGTACCTTTCCTCCCAGAATTCATCTTTTCTGGAATGTTCTTCCCCACACCTCTTTATCAAAGTCCCACTCTTTCCATAAAATTCAATTCACATCTGATCATGTTTGAAGACCCAACAATTAATTCTGTTCGGTTTAAGCTGAAATAATATTTCCTGAGAGTGTGTCATGATGAATCAGACAGGCTTCATGTAGGAAACCTCTTCACTGAGGGGAAGCAAAATGGGAGAGAGGCAGGCAGTTGTTCTCTGCATCTTGATGTGGGAGGTGAGTGACTTGGATGGCATTTCCTGAATGGTGGGTGGCAGATGACCAAGGGTGGGTGGCTTGGAGACCAAAGCCTGGCTCCTTCGACTCCCAGTCCGCATCTTTCCCCTATAGTGTAGGTGATGTGGTGGGCATGCCCGTTACGTACAGACCCACAGCTGTCAGCTGGTGTGAGATTCAAGCCTGGCCCCGCCCCTGACTAGGAATGTGAAGTTGGACACGTCACTGACTATCTCTTCCACTCCCCAACCTGTGAAACGAGCACAACAGGTTTGTCATGAGGGTGAAACAAGGTAACGCAGGTAAACTATTTAGCACGGCACCTGTAATGACGTTAGCCCTTGATAACGTGACCGGCTGTGACCGCATCCCCATGACTGCATAAAACTGACTCCTCCAAAGCTGAGAAGAATGACCTCCCCAAACGCCAGTGGCCCAAAGGCAGAGTTCTTTTCCACGTCATGCTTGAGATTATGTCTGTCTTGATTAAGACCCACGGTGCTTTTCCCTCCTACTCTGAAATGGGTTAATGATACCTCTTGCTATCAAACAAGATTTCACAAGTCCATCAGTTGATTTTGTATTTAGCATATATTCTTGGGCAAACATAATTTCAACAGTATTTTCTTGGTGACTAACAGTGGCTTACTCCTATAACTAAAATTCTTTCTTTGCTCTGTATGCCCCTCACCAGTCCGGCCAGGCCAATTAGAGCTACGGTTCACATACACTTTCAAAAAAAAAAAAATCCTGTTTCATACCACAGATGATTGCTTAGCTTGGAAAACCCACAGTTGAATTATTGGATTAACTACACTAATCAACTCCTTAAGAGCCAGCTGCCCGATTGCTAAATTGTACCAACAGAGAAGAGTCACATTCAGCTTTTGGAGAAATTCTAAGTAATTCCAAGCAATTAGCCGTCAGCAGTCTAGCAATGGCTAAATACTTATTTTGGATTCAGACTCTTTGAGCTGAAATCTTAGCCGTCATTTACTGCTGTGGGATTTTGAGCAAGTTACTCTACCTTTCTGAACTGGCTTTTTTTTTTTTTTTTATCTTGTAGAATTACTGAAATGTGTAAGTGAAATGTCTAGAAGTCTCTCAGGACAGTTTCTGTAATAGAAGCATGTAAAACCTAACTGTTACTATCATCATCATCATCATCATCATCATGGTTTCTCCAAGGATGTGCTGTCTCTGACAGCAGCTACTGAATTCTGTCCTCTCTTGTAGACTTAGGAGTTCCTCCCTTTTCTTTATATTTTCCTCAAGTAAGCTAAAAAGAATTTGGCAAAGAGCCAAATGTGTAAACCCCAGTCTACTGGAAGGCAGTAGAGGCCAGGATGTCCAGCAGTGGGTGGATGGTCTTAGTAGAATTTGTCCATGACAAGGAATATTAGATACAGAGCTAAATGACTTAAAAAGAAATGGGAGTTAGTATATATTGTACCAAAGTGTGACACCTGTTAGGGATGGTATTTGAACAAATACCCACTAATAAATGACTAGAATGTGCTCTGCCTTTTCATAAAGGGAATCTTGTGAAATGAAGTGCATAACTCTTGGGAGTGTAGTAAGACTTGGCGAATCAGTGCCCTTCTGGGGAACATAATCGTGCTTTCTGGAGCTAGACCACAGGCGCTCAATTATTCAGAGAGACTCTCTGGCACCCAGCCCATCAACCCTTGGCCGGTGCTTCACAAGTCATGGGGGTTGCCTGTCTGAGCTGCTAAGAAGGGGAATGTTCTACGTCCGGCTTTGAAAGGCATAGCACGTAATGCCCTGAAGTCCTTCCAACCCTCCTCTGGTCTTGCCTTTGCTTTAATTACGTAGGGATACAGAATTCACAGTGCTTTCTCTGTGTATTTGCATATGAAACTTCTCCTAATTCACATGTGTTTTTTTTGGCAAATTGTATTTCTATAGAACTGTATCTGTTGTACTGAAAAATAATGAATTTAGAAATATGACCTTGCAGGGAAAATAATCATTATCACTTTATGTGCATATTTTTGATCCATGAAGCTCTTGCACATGAGTTCACTTGATCCTTATAATCATCTTTGCTATCTGAGAGGTGATTTGACAAGACCATGCAGCCAAAAAATAGCACACCAAGGCTGGAATACAGGACTTATGACTCTAAATTCACTCGGCTTCATGACACCTCCTTCTCCCTAAGCCGTAGATGATATCACTCATAGAACTGTAAGTTTAAAAGAGATCCTTAATATGTAATAGGGTATTTTTCTTTTACTTACTACACAGTGATTTTGAACAGAGCATGCGCCAGTTTCAACCATCTTCCCGTCTTCCGAACGTCCATGCTCTCCGCTACCTTCCAACCTCATGGCCCCCATTCACTTCTCCACCCCCTTTTCAGGAGGTCAAATTACCAGAAACCTCACTGTATAGGAAAGAGCCTTGGCAGTGCTTAATAAAATGCAGGCGGCTAGGACTTTATCCCCACAAGTTTGTGATCCGCACAGTCCAGGACCACATCCTGAGGACCCTGGCGATCAAACCCAATGCCAATAACTACTACTCTCGATCTTTGCCTCCAGGTAGATTCCTAAGCCAGCTTTTTCAGTGCCACCACCACTCTTGACTGGCTATGTTCCAGACCTTCAACAACACAGGCATTTAAACCTACATCCCCCTCTTCCTCTGCATCCCACCTCCCGCCCTCCTCTCTATTTCTATTCTCATGTAAAATGAAACGCTTCCCAAGTGTTCACTCCCAAGAACGATAAATCCAAACTCCACCTACTGCAGGGAAACTCTTATCAGGCCAGTGTCTTAGATTATGAATTATAGTTGATTTGCGATTGGTTTCAGAGTCCCTTCCCCCAGGAGCTGATCCCTTCTGCCCCTGGGGCTTCACCAGTTCCCCTTTAGGGGGACGATTCTCTAGAGGTTCTTTGTAGGCTTTTTGGGGGAAGATCCACGGACTGTGCAACCTTTAATGGAAACTGCACCCTACTCAGCGATGCTTGAAATTGCCAGCCTTGATTCTTGGATCACCCCCAATCCTGGTTACAGAGTGTCCCAAACCAGAGCTCTGCCACGGATGAGAGTGTAAGACCTTAATGTTTTCAAAAGGGGGACAAAGTGTCCTTTGGAGTCTCCTCCATGACTATTCGTTAGTCATTCAGCTCAGATCATAGGTCTTTTATCTGTGTGTTCTGCCGGGTCCTAATTAAAAATGTTGAATATGCATCTAATGAACTGAGATGACTGGCGCTCCACCTGCAGGTTGTGTCTCATGTAATTGCCAAGCTGTGGTCGGTCAGAGGAGGACGGCAGCATTGCATCTGCCCCGCCCTGAGGGATTTAGGGGCAGATGACTGTAGACCTGATGTTAGGTAGGACAGCTCAGCGTGGGCTGTGGGCATCTCCCTGCCTGCTGAATCACAACCATGTCCTAGCCTGGCAGTGACTTGGTGATTTGACTAGATTTCTGCTTTCGTATCCCAGCCAGCTGCCCACTGGAACTAGTTTGGACCATACCAATGATACCTGATGACTGGGATGGGAGATGCTGTACTTCTGACTTTGGCTGCAACCTACAGATTAGAATCCCACTTTTAATGTCCCACAAATCAGATGTGACTTCATAGACCAACCTGTACCAGGCAGGAGGCCTCCACGTCCCTCCTTTAGACACACCGTATGTTATCGAGTCACGGGTCATGCTTTGACTCGGGTGAGCCTCCTTGAATCCTTACCCCACCCAGCTTTCCCCTCTTTCCAAGTACCTAAATTAGCTAGAATCTCTCCTAGTTACAATGAATCTTGAGAGAAGTTATTCATCTTTCACCTACATCACCAGTAGACACCATCAACATTTTTCCAAAGATAGTCATGTAACTGGAGTCTGATTACTTTCCTAGAGCCACAGTGGGTTGAGGGCTTGGCCCAGGCTCGTGTTCCAAGAGCTAGAGTGGGAATGGACACTTGACTGGCTGACCAGGGCCAAGAAATAGGGAGCAAAGAGCAAGTTAACATACGGCCCCAAGAGTATGGGTGAAATGAAAAAGAGGGCAAGTCTTAAGTCCTCTAGTGAGGAGGAGGAGTTAGTGCAAGGCCAGAATGGCACCTAAAACATAGATGGCTAAAACAAAAATTGACTTGCAACCTGTGGGTGAATGGGTGGGTTTAGAATAGTGACAGAGCAGAAAATTTCCAGGAAGCTATCAAAGCACAGAGGGTGTCAGCCTTTTATGGAATGCTTACTCCTGAGCCCTTGATCTGGGAAGCAAAATCCAAACACATGACCAGCTTGAAGAATTCTGGATTACTCTACTCTCAAAGAAGCAGCCGATCATTCCAGAGTTTGTTAATTGTTTGTTTGTTATTACTTGCCCAAACCAATTAATATATTTCAGCTGAGCAAGCCACACCACTAGCGAGGGTACTTGGAAGAGATCACTGAAGTGATACAGTCTGGACTTTTTGAGGAAAGAATTTCAATGAGTGGTTAAGCTCTGGCCCTTCCATCTTCTGGTACTTTGGTAATGATATACCTGGTAATTTCAATTTAATTTTGTTGTAAAGATAACTAGATATTCTAGTTTTCTCCTGCATTTAAGTCAAATACCTTTAGCGCATTTGGACAAATTATTGTCTACGAGTACTGCCTCCTTGTGATTTGGAAAAATAAGCCAACGACTAGCAAAGAATTAAAAATCTAGGGGCCATTCATCTCAAGAGAGACTTTGCATAAGCAGTTCCCTCTTTTGCCTTCCTGTCCCCAAAGGGATTTCAGCATGAGGAGTTGGGGAGTAGCTGTTAGTCTGCGTGTGGTTCAGTTGCTTTGTTTTGACAACTTCTACCTACACTGTATTAATTTCTTCACAGCTGTGCGAACCATCAGAATTTTACTAGTGAAAGCTACTTCGGGCTCCATCGCCTAAATGATCCTTTATTTTGTTCAGAAATGCTTAATATTGATCACTGTAATTTCTTGTGGGTATTTTTAAATGGTTGTGTCTCACTTCACCAAGTAAAACCCGAGGGAAAAGGCATCGACAGTGTTACACTCATGTACTCTTGTCTCTGATTATTCTAAGAAAAACAGCCAGGGCAAAAACAACAGCAAAATAAAGAACATGGAGAACAACAAAGATACTCAGGACAGTGAATATAAGGGTTTCCTCTTGCTCCCACAAACCACCGTAAATCTAATGGCTTAAAATGACAAAATCTATCGTCTTCCTGTTCTGGAGTTCAGAAGTCTAAAAAATGGATATTTGGGGCTAAAATCAGACATTATGGAGATGCATTTCTTCTGGAGATTTTAGAGGAGAATCTGTTTCCTTGCCTTAGCCAGCTTCTGGTGGCTCCACACATTCCTTGGCTTGTGGCCCCTTCATCCCTCTTCAGAGGACAACTTCTGCTTCCATCTTCACATCTCCTCTCTGCTTTTGACCTTACTGTCTCCCTCTTATCCTTATAAAGTAAAGGTAAGATCCTCTGATGACTACCGAGATGAGATATTCCAGGAAGATGTCAAGACCTCCATGTCCATAACTTAATCACATTTGCAAAGTGTCTTTTACCATGTCAGGTTCTTGGCATTAGAATGTGGATATCTCTGAGGGGCTATTTTTCAGTCCACTATAGTGAGATTTTATGCTGTAAACTAGGTTTGATAATATAGTTGACTTTTATAAGATTCCCTATTCCACTTTTAATTCCTTTCAAACGCAGACTACTTTATAAAGTAGATCTGCCAGAAATAGCGCCTGGACCTTGATGGGGCTCAGTGTTCAGTATATACCAAACCATTCTTTTTCCATTAAAATGTGGAATGTGTCAGATATTAGGGTCTTTGTACAGCAGTGTTGCCTTTGCGTGGAATGTCCTTCCTGCTTCCCAAATTGTTAAATTTCTAAGTAGTCTTCAAATTGCAGATTAACAGTTACTCTTTAATTTGGTCCACTCTGCCTCCCTTCTTTTCCCCAGAAAGAGAAGTTCAGTGATTGTCAGAGCACTCTGGCAACCTCCCCACGTAATACTCAGATGTGAAAACCCAAATACAATTACACATGACTGCCTGTACCCAGTTACAGCAGGATTCATCTTCATGTCCTCAGCAATGTACAAAAATCCTTTTCTTCTTACAAAGTGATGGGCACAAAATGTATTCAATATTTTTCGCTATCCTTAACTCCGTTCCTGTTTTAGATAATTTTCGATTACTATTTTTCTTGATTGAGTTTTAGTAGACTATATCATTTTTGTAAGTTAAAAGTAATAAAAATATTTTTCAAAAATCTGTTCACACTGGGTTAGCGTTTAAGATTTCCATTCTTTTCACGAAGTTCACTGTATGAGACTTGAATGATATTAAATACGATGCATATGTTCATAGTGTAACTGTAATGATAATAAATCATTATCTTCACTCTACAACAAACATTCTACAATCTATAACTTTAAGGAAGAACCTCAAAAA
Organism: Vicugna pacos; assembly: GCF_048564905.1. Taxonomy (NCBI): domain Eukaryota; kingdom Metazoa; phylum Chordata; class Mammalia; order Artiodactyla; family Camelidae; genus Vicugna; species Vicugna pacos. The sequence goes on from NC_133002.1 coordinate 54,304,243, forward strand.
CTTGGGGGGCAGATGATTCTAGATACAAGTGATTCTTGGATGAACATTCTTTCAAATTAACTGGTGTTTATCATGGTTCCCCTCGGAGAAGAACCTGTGTCAGATGAATTCAAATGATGCCTTTGCGCTCCATCCATGAGCCTCTCCCATCCCTTGTGTCACTCTTTCCCTCAGCCTTGGGTGGTAGTGAGAGCGATGGTGTCGATCTCAGGAATGTGTTGAGGGAAACTCTTCTACACATAGCCATGTAGGATTTTGAAAACTTAAGAATCCAGGGTTTTGTTTTGGGCCATGTCGACATGTTCCCATATAAGCGTGGGGCCATGATAATGGTCTTTAAAAGAATCATGTATCCCTTCTTAAATGTTCTTGTTTGTTTAGCCCAGATCTGCCACAGAGCAAGACATACGGGGAGTACTCAGCATGCTTTGCAAGTGTTCATAAATGGCATGCTTGAATTGCTGCAAATCATTCGGCATTACGGGGCCCCAAGAGACTCAAGGTGGCAGGATGAGAGGGGATTGTGGCAAGGCATGAGCTAAAGAGAGAGCGGAACCAGTTGACAAAAGTGTCTTGGATTCCGTCTTTCAGGACTGATACTCTGAGATCAATTATGTATTGCAAGGGGTTTGTAAGCAAGGAATCTCATTGATCAAAGTCTGCGTTTATTAAAAAGGCCACTCTAATGGCAATGCAGTGAATAAATCTGAGGATGAAAAGAATGGCTATGAAGCCTTCATTGGGGAAGCCATTGCAAGAACCCCCAAAACTGCAAACATGCCATATTCAAACCTAATTTTTTAGAATATGAGGTAGTGGGGTCAGGTTCATTCCTTATCTAATTATTCCACAGGCTCTCCTGCCTGCCTAGGACCTTGCTAACATGAATCCTCAGTAGGTTGGACCCCAGTGCAGAGCTGTCCAAGGCGTCAGTAGCAATGCGTGTACAGGCTGCGTATGTGTTGGTGAAGGAGGTGTATGTGCGTGCTTGTGTGTGAGTGTTTCTGCGTGAGGAGAGGTTCACCTGAGGCAAGAGGAGGAAATGATACTGGGGGTCAGTGTTAAATTCTTCCCATTTTAACGCTGACTGGAAATTCACACAACTGTGTGTAAGTGTAGTCCAAGTACAACCTGATTGTAACTTGTAGAAAACTAATTTTTTTCCTAACAGCTTTAAACCTGATTATACTTTCCTCTTGAAAAATCATTGTTTAATCCATTAGGAATAATAAACTGTATTAAAGTCTATAGGGCCTGTTAAATACAGCATTAAAATCTATTGGGCCTCTTAAATACAGATGCTATTCATTACCTATTACAAAGGAGGTACGCTGTTTCAATATGAATCATGTAACGTGAATTGAGTGGACACACAAGTCAATATTGAGAATCATGGGCAAGAAAGAAGAACTAAAGTCTTTTCTGAGTATCTGGCGGAGGACAGGATCATGTGGAGGTGCTCTATCCAAGGGAAATACTGATTCGTTTAAATGTGTCCTCTTACAGAGAGAGCCATGCTAACTTTCAGGAATGTAGACTCAAGCTCTTCAGACAGCCATTCCTGCTTGTGTGTTGTTGGTGGTTCAGCTGTAGTTCTCAGTGTTCCAGGGAACAGCCAGACCCGTATTGGATCATCAGTGATCATCCTGCTTTTTTAAAAAAAAATCTATCTACATGTACCAGAGATGTATTAATAAAGAACCTGACATAGCTGAGTCTTCCATCCGCAAGAGCGGAGCGAGGTGTGGGTGGTGCGGGATGCAGGGAGCTGACCTGTAGGTTGTTTGTAAGGACAGCCATCCTTGCAGTGCTTCAGTTAAAGGGGAATAATGGGAGATCTCGCTCTGCATACATTTCAATTTGCATTTAGTCCAAGTCATTCACGTTACAGTGTAACACAAAATCCACCTTGCTAGAAAATTTGGAAAGCAATCAACCTTTCTCTACGTAACGACTCGCCATCAAAACTCCCACTTTTCTTACTGTTTACCTAAGCTTCCTGGTCAGGGGCAAAAACACGTCTTCCTATTAATGTGAGTCTCCCCTGCTGGATGAAAAAATGGATCTAGTGGGTGAAGAAAATGAGAATTTCATGGCAGTTCTGTAAAGAGTTTTTGAAGGTTAAATGACCAGAGTGTAATATAGTTAAATCCATGTATTTGTTGAAATTGCTTAATAACAAGAGTGGAATTAAGTGGACAGAAACATTTTCATTAAAAAAAAAAATTCCAAGATCAGGTCTTGCCCAGCAGTTCCTTCTGCACATCTGTAATTTCCTGGTTGTAAAGCTGCCTGTGACTGTCAAATGCCTCTTCAGTTCGTGATCACATGGCAGCTGATGGTGGTTTAAAATCATAACTGACTCTGCTTAATTTTTACCCAGACACTCTTTGTGAAAGCCAAGAGGGAGAGAACCGTCTGAGAGAGATACCTGATGACCCACAACACAGAGATGGTATTTGGTCAGCTGTAACAGCAGCTCAAAAATATTTAAGTGAGAAATGTGGCCTGCATTCCCGGGGCCATGTGCCAGGAGGAGGTCAGAGCCCTGAAGCAAACCCGGGTCTGTGTCTTCTTCTAGGAGGTTCATGTTCTCCCCCATTAACTGGGAAAGAAGGGAGGTGGAGACTTCTATCCTGAGGTCCTTGCCTTTTTTCCCTGCTCCGTCCCCTTAAATAGACATCAATTCATTGACTACCTTCCAGTGTTTGTTTTGTTTCCTGAAAAATGGGGATTGTTTTTGCGATGCTTCTCTAAGTTCTGTAAAACTGCTTCTCTCAATCCCATGAATTTAACCTGGTTCAGCCTTGAGCTGGGCTTCTGATCCAGGTCAGAGAGCTTTGGTTCTTTGGGAATGGCAAAAGAACTGACATAACACCTAGGAGTTTGGCTCGTGGTGTGGAAACTCTGTACTGATTGGAGCTTGAAGGGCACCGAAGTTCTTAATCAAGGTCAGGTGTTTAGTCTAACGCTACCACTGCTCCAATAACAAGGCAGCATCAGGGGACCCGCATCACCACTCATCTGTGCCAGGTTACAGCTCAAGTAGAATTAAGACCATGCCCTGGATTCCCTGAAACAATGGAGGAGGGCTAGATTGCCTTGTGCCTGACCTGCATGCAAAGGAGAGAGAATTAGCTTCCCTGTTACTTCCATTCTCCAATTTCCTGCAAGAGAACCTCTTGCAGTGGAAACTTCAGAGGATTTAGTCATATTGGAAGTGATCCTAATAATGTTCTAAGAATCCATGGCACTAGGCACTACGTAGACCCAACCTCTTTTCAGTTTCTTTCTTTGTTTAACTTCCTTTTCTTGTTCCTTCATGTGGATACCTTTTTACGTTTCCAGTTGCTCTCTCAAAGCATACAGCGAGGAAAGCGACAAGAACAAAGAACCAGAAAAAGACAAGCAGACCGGCATGTGTACGTATTTTTTCATCTACATCACTGTTGACAATATCACAGTACTTTATGTAACAAGTGGAAGGCTCTGGTTGGTGTTCAAGATAATTTCTAGTCCTTTGGGTTAGTAACACTAAATCATAGTCATTTCCTTTCAGTAATGATCATTGAATAACTTTACGAAAAGATTTCTAATGGAGGAAGATGACAGGAAGTGAATCTTCTGCCATCTCAGGCGGCTAAGATGCCAACGATGTTCGCCTGCTCTTAGAAATGACATGCTGATATAATTGTTAGAGACTTTACAGGAAAATCCAGGTTGACATCTCCTAAACTAATTGACAAGTTGCTTACTCTGTAAAAGACAAAGCATAAAAGGGAAGGCAGGCAAGCAAGTACAGAGACTTTTTCTTGGTTTACTGTCTACAGTGAATTACTTCTTCAGCACATTGACACATGTAACTGACTATGCTTCAATAAAAAAAAAATACAGTGAATTACCTATTCGACTGACTAGTGAACATTTAAAATCTCCTCTTTTTAAAATACGTTAAATCAAAGTCAATATGCCACTCTGTGACAAATGATAAAATTAAAATCAGGACACAAGTTTAGATGAAAAAAAGTCACTTTTTACTAAAAGAAGTGGGCTAGGAAATAGAATTTTGATGCTGAAATTAGGGCCTGCTCTTGGTGAACTTAAAAGACATCCCAGTCCTCTTGGAATGTTGTATCTGGAAGCCCTCTGCATCCATGGACGTCCAGGTATACGAACTATATATATTCTACCTGAAATGCCTAACATTCATAAGAATGACATAAGGCCATAGATCAGAACTGGCAAATCACAGCTCACATCTGGCCTACTGCCTGTCTTCATAAAGTTTGCCTGGAAAGCCATGGTCATTTGTTTAGGGTATTGTCTGTGGCTGCTTTCGTACCGCAGAGGCGGAGTTGAACAGTTGGGACCAAGACTGTACCACCTGCAAAGCCTGAAAGGGTCCTCGTCTACCACATTGCAGAAGAGGTCTGCTGACCCCTGTGCAGAGGAGTTGCTCTTGCAGCCGAGTATTCACAATTCCTCTTCTCCTTGGGTGCAGAGATGACTTTAAGAACCCCTACAGCTGTTTGTGTCCATGAGGCAGACAGATACATTGGCTGTCAACGTGCCACTTCGTCGGCGTCACATAAATGAGTTGATTTTCAGAGTTTATTTCTTCTCGCCATCAATATTTCACATAGTCACACTGTTGTGCACAGCTCATGATTGAGAGTGTAATTTGTTGCCTATAGAGTCATCAGCTTATTTTAGAATGAGCGACTCAAATTACATATTTATCCTGAGAGCTGGGATTTATGTATTTATGCCAGCAGTATGTTGCTGTTGTTGTTGTGTGTAATGAGCCAGCAGAGCATCCTGGGAAACCTTAGATCATGGCTCATAATGATCCAAAGCAGAGGTCCCATGTTCCTGAAGTCAGGACCTCTTCCCGCTGGTTTCCAGACACAGCGTGGCACCCCAGGGCCAGCAAAACTGGGTAGCTTTTGACACTGCTTTAGACTTCTAGATCTATCCAGGGAAAATTCTTTCTCCACAATTCTGTCGTGGTGAATATTATTTGAAACTGCCAAGCCTTATTATACACATACAATTAAGCAATTACTGATTCCACCTGCTCCACTCCAAGTCTGAGCAGGGTTGTTTAAACAACAGAATATGAAACTGTCATTAACACTGAAGGAACAGTAAACACAGAGATGAGAGGTGATTTGAGGTGCCAGTAAGAATGATCGCTCTGCAATAGTTGAGTTTTGTTTCTAATAACTTATAAACACGTTCACAGACATCATCTCATGTAGTTCTCACCGTGACTCTGCATAGAGCAGAGAGAACCGTCTGTGGGACCAGTTTACTGGGGAGTAGTCACCAGCATTTCAAAGTGAAATTACAAAGTCAAAATCCTTTGGAGAAAATTCATAGCTCATAGGCAGAATCAGATTTTCAGTTCAGTTTGCAGACCCACGTGGTGAAATGATTGCTCGAAATTGTATAGCTAGGAAGTGGCTCCGTTGGAATTGCAACCCAGGTGATAAGGCGTCAGAGCATGTGCAGTTAACTTCTATACTTCCTCAAAGTAACACACGTTTATTGAGCAGTTACTGATTATTCACATTAAACACACAGCCCCCGTTTTCATTCCTGCTCCGTGCCAGATGCTGCAGAAAAGGCACTGAAGATGGAGCAGTAAGCATGGTGTGACCAGATGCGTGTGTATGTAGTCAGTTCTCACCTACTGCCATCCTGGTGGCTCTCTTGGAAAAAATAGAGTGCTCCCCACCGTATAGTGGGAAGTCGTGCCGTCTGTCAGAGGAAGCGAATGTTCAGGTGTGTCTTCAACAATGAGTTGGAACTTCATGGCAGGCTGGGAGGAGGGAGGTGCACGGATGCAAAAAGAACATTCCAGGCAGGGGAGTCGGGAAGTGGGAACACGCTTGACATAAATAAATAATCATCGAAAATACACATTCTCCCTGAATTCAAACTCTACCGAACACTCTCTCCCTGGTTCGTTGTTTTATTATTAGTATGTATATATTTTTATTGAAGTATAGTCAGTTTATAATGTTGTGTCGATTTCCGGTGTACAGCACAATGCTTCAGTCATACATGAACGTGCATATATTCATTTTCATACTCTTTCATCATAAATTACTATAAGATATTGAATATAGTTCCCTGTGCTATACAGTATAAACTTGTTTATCTATTTTATATATATTAGTATCTGCAAATCTTGAACTCCATATTTATCCCCTTCCATCTCATTTCCCCCCACTGGTGACCATAAGTTTATTATCTATGTCTGTGAGTTCTCCCTGGTTCTTGATAGACATCCTTCCTCTGCCCTTTCTCCTCCTCATTTATTTCCTTCCCCTCTGCCCACTTGCATTTCTTTTGCAGGTTCCTTTTCTTCTGCTCATTTCTTGATGTTGCTGATCCTCAAGGTACCTATCCTTGGACCTCCTGGTTCCTCACTTTAATCCTCAGAAGGCATCATTTGCTCCATGGATTTAGTTACTATTTTTACATAAATAAGAACCAACTCTTTATATCCGACTCACAACTCTATCCTGATCGCCAGCCCTGTGTATTTGGACTGACTACTATTGGATCTGTCTCCTTCAAAGTCTTCCAGGTATCTCAACCTCTACCTGCCCCGAAAGACGGCATTATTACTCCCCTCCGAAACCGCTCTTCATTGCTCTGTATAAACTAGAAACCTGAGCAGGATTCTTTGCAACTCCCTTCCTAATAAAACACTTCCCCACTTAAAGCTCCGCACATGTGACACTTTCTACCCCCGTTGCCACCACCTTGTGGTGCTACCTGTGACAGCTAAGTCGCTAACTGCTGTGCCCCTTGCCAACCTTGCAGGACACCTGGTCCTGTCCAAAACATCCGTAAGATACTCGGTCCATTCCAAAAGGCCCTTGAAATCTGATCCCATCCAAAATGTTCATAGATGTATTTGGTCCATGCCACATGGGGTTGGACAAGACCAAATACCAAGGGCCTTTGGGCGTGGACCGAACGTCTTATGGATGGGTCCAAATGTCTGCTAACCCTTGCTAATCCATTTCCCACACCAGTCAGAATAATCTGCCAAGAATGCAGATCTGATTACGTCATTCCATGTGAACACTTCCGTTGCTCTTGGGATAAGATGGGGAGGCACCGTCTTCCGTTCTCGAGCTCCTACCTGCTACCACGTCAGCCCCGTTTCTCATCACTCCTACATTTCATATATTCTCAACCACTGATCACGTAAGCTCCACATCTGTTCTTTGCATCCACTTCACTTGACTGTCTCCTACCCATCCTCCATGTCTTGGACTTGACCTCAGGATGCCTTTTATTGCTCTGTATCTTTAGTAGGTCAGGTGACTCTCTTATGGCTTCCTAGCCCTGTGGTCCGCTCAACACTGCACTCATTACTTTTGATATTGCTTATTTATTCATGAATACAGGACACATCTCTCTCTAGCTTATTGCAGTAATCTCCTCTACCATAGCCCCTAGCGTATAGTGACGGTGTGATAAACAGCTGTCGATTTGTATAAATGATGTTATACCTTCAAGCCATACCTGCAGCATCACAGAATAATAGCTCTTGGATGAAAGAGAAGTTTGAATCTTGGGTTTGTCACTTATTTTCTTTATTGGTTTTGATGAATTAGCTTCTCTGAGCCTCAAATTTAATCTGTAACGTAATTGTGATATCCAACTCATAAGGCTGTTAATGAGAATTTAAAATGTCTGTGAAGAAATGGGTGTGTTTAAGTGCTCAAAAAAATGGGAGTTTTCAGCTGATTAATTTAGTGTCTTAAAAAGAGGAACTTTCATCCGATGCCTGAGTTCAGAGAATACTGGTGTGATCTGGCAGGACATCCTCCTCTTCTGGCTAATTAATTTCTTTTCTTCGCTGAGGAAAGGTAGGTTTACTGATTCGCTTGCTTGATTGAATGGAGGTCCTGGGTATTGAACGCAGCACCTCATGCATGCTAAGCACGCATTCTCCCACTGAGCTATACTCTCCTCTCTAATTTCTTTCAATTTTAAATTTTGATTTTTAATTTAAATTTAAATTTAAATTTTGATTTTCTGTAGTCCTGTACCAGCTCCCAAAGGCAGTCCACTGACAAGGAGTCACGTTGGATACCATTTTGTCATCCTTACTTAGAACTTAACTTTGTTCACAGTAAGTCCCGTTTGTGGCTTCATCACTATCTTAGTTTCCTATTGCCTCTTAACAAATTGCCATCAACTTGATGGTTTCAAACAAACTTAATACTTCATAGTTCTAGAGGTCAGAAGTCTGAGGTCAGTCTCATTGGCCAGCCTTTAGATGCTAGAAGGCTCATGATTCCCTTCTGACTTCAAAGTCAGCAGTGGCCCAACCAGACTTCCTCGTACTCCCTCCCTCCGACCCTGACCCTTCTGCTTCTTTCTTCCACGTGAAAGGAACTTGGTGATGCCGTTAGGCTCATCTGGACCATCCATGAAAATTCCCCCTTTCTTGCGGTCATTGCATTCGTGACCTTAATTCCGCCTGCAGCCTTGATTGTCCTTTGCCAGGAAAGGAGACATAGCGGGTTCCAAGCATTAGGATGCAGACATCTCGGGGAGGGCACCACTCTGCCTACCGCAGCCACTGTGTCAGGAGCTGCAGCAGGTGGTTTAGTGACGTGAGCCCAGCGCGTGCTCCCAGGTGTAACCACGAGGCAAGGATTACTGACCCACTTTAGGGATAAGGAAAGAGGATTCTCTGCAAGAATTGCTTTCGTGCTGTTCGTGCCTGGTCACTGGCAGAACAGGGTCTGACCTCTTTTTGCTGCCTGTCTGAGTTTTTTGTTCTGTGCACAAGTTCCTGAAGCCTCTTGTGTGGGATCCTTCTGTTTCTGTCCTTGTCCATCCATACCAGGCACCGATCCCAGGATCTGTCCGGGTCACCGTGAGATAAATGTATCAGTGTTGACACTCAGCGTGTTACCTGAGACACGTTTTACTCACTCTGCTCTGGGGCAATAACCCTGGGGAACTCAGTTACTCGAGCCAACTCCCGTTTTCAAATAAGAAACAGGAGTATGTATCCCTTGGCCAGAAATACAAAAAAAAAAAGAAAAAAGAAAGAAAGAAAGAAAAAGAAACCCCAAATCTCTATAATTTGTGAAGATGGAAGCAGTTTTAAAGATTGGAAGTGGAGTGACTGTCTTGAATATACACATGGCTGCCCTGAAAGGCTATTTGTTTTGCTTCTTAATGTCAGCATAATATTGGAAAATTTCTTGTACGCGTGAAATTACTTCTCTTAGTGTACTGAATTCTATTGTAAATGTCATTGGTGTATATTTCAATGTATTTGACTCATTTACGGAGGTGTTTAAAGCCAATGTTTCATGAATCAGATGTTCCTGTGTGAATAAGATACATGCCACTAAAATTCTAGCTCTGGGGGAAAAAATGCAGAAACAAAAATTGAAATCAGTTTGACCGAGTGACATCTTACAAACAGCCTGAATCCAGTTTAATAACCTGTGCATGTTTTTAAGTGAATTCCTGGTCCTACACCTAGCGGGGGATTCTGTAGATTCAGTGAAGTTGGCACAGTCCAGAGTGACCTTGGGAGGCAACCAGGCAGCGTTAAAACTTCCTTCTCCCACCCAGTGCATTAAGATTTCTGTTCTAATTCCTTTATCAAATGTTTCCTTTCCCAGGGTGCAGATACGGTGCTAAAAGCTTTGAAGATAGACTTTGTTTTAGTCCATATTTCCTGTTAACCTTGGGATTTGGGGCTGTGCTAAGGTACAGAGAAGAAAGGAAGTGTCAGGTTCACGATTATTCCAGAGGACCTTAAAGACAGGTTTAATCTTTACTTCAGTCAACTTAACCAAGTAAAATTATATTAAAATTCTTTTCATTCTTTTTTTTTTTTCCTTGAAGAAAAGCGAAAGAAATAATGTCCCCTTGCAGTGGAAAACATACAGATCCTCTTGGGGTAACAAATATAATTCATTCTCACTCCGGCAACGGGTGAGATCACTTCCTGGTCGCTCAGCTTATAGGTTACTGAAACCACTGGGATTTTGTTAAAAATAGCCATCTCATAAATCTGCCCCTTCTTTTAATGAGGATAATGGTGATAACTTTCTTAGGGGTGGTTTTGTCCCTTTTAGGACAACTTAAAAAAAGTATCCCCAATAATGCATATGTCATGTGGAGTTTGAGTAGCATTAAAAAAGAAAAAACCCTGCTCGGTCGATTTCTGTGAACTGGGGAGAGAAGGTTCTAAGTAATCTGAATATAGTGACAGGGGCTGATTCAAGTTAATGCACTGTTTCCTTTGAGTTGAGTGTAAACTTTTCTAAAAGGTTGAGCAGTCCTGAACTAAACCCATCCTTGAAAACTTACCTAAAAGGGAAAAGGCCATTTTCTTATATATTTTCAGGCCAAACAGAGGTGTTGCCCACTTTTTACACGTTAGGAATATTGTAAATTGTGTTAAAGCAAAAGTCAATCCAAAAGAATAGGAAAATGAATATATGCATTTGTATGTACGACTGAAACATGCTGTACACCAGAAATTGACACATGGTAACCGACTATACTTCAGTTAAGGAAAAAAAACTCAATCTAAATGTCCTGCAAGAGCATCAGGGTACTTTCTTGTTAGGAGGCAGGTGGTAAAAGTGAAAGTTGATTTCTTCGCAAAACCACTGGATCCCCCCTTTGTAAGGAAGTGTGGCAGCTACAGCGTGATCATAAGGTGCTGAGCATGAAGTCGGGCGTTCTTAATCCGACTCCTCGCCGTGCCTCTCCCACAGTCAGGACTTGGGGACCAAATAGCCCTTGTGACCTGCAGTTTCTTCATCTGTAAAAGGCGAATAGTGGTATCAACCTCACTGTCTTTTTGTGACTTAGATCTGTTTATTCATTTAACGTTGAGCAACTGATTAAAAAAAAAAAAAGTTGTGGTGGAAACTGCTTCATCAGGCTCTTCCCGTGCAGGAGGCACAGCCGCTGCCGAGGAGTACACTTGTGCTTGGATAGTGATCTCCTCTGGCCCCAGGGAAGGCAGAATGCTCAGATGACCTGCCGATGGCCACACGCAGCAGCTCTTCAGTCCAGTGTCGGGTACAGATATGACCTTTCTCTCCGGGTTCCAAAACCATTAGACAAAAGATTGGGAAACATAACTGACACACATTATGTCAATGAAGTCGATGACAATGCGTTTTAGAGTTCAGGGGTTGGAGGTACAGGGGGAAGTTAGCTCAGATGGCCAGTGTTGCACAGCAGGTTTGAGGTAAAACTGTCATTTGACTTTAGGTTTATCTGATCGCAAAGATTCATTTCATGTGTTGACTTGACTGGGCTAAGAGAGGTCCAAAGAGCTGGTCAAACACTGCAAACCCTCTCAAAGACACACTCAGGAATGGAAGACATCAGTCATTGAATCAGGAAACCGAGTAAAGAGGACACACCTCACCAACATAGGGTGGGCATCGTCCAATTCACTGAGGTCCCCATCAGAACAGAAAAGGTGAAGGAAAGGCAAGTTCTTGCTTTCTTATTGAGCTGGAACTTCCTCTTCTCTTACCTCTGATTCTAGGGCCCTTGGACTCCAGAATTTCCATCAGCAGCCTTCTAGGTCTCAGGAACTCAGCCTCAGATTAAGCGATAACACCGATTTTCCTGGTCCTCCGGCTTGCAGATGGCGGATTGGTTTGGCCTCCATAACGACGTTGGCCGGTTCTTATAACAAATCTCTTTTTACATAGCTGTGTCTCTTACTGGGTCTGTTTCCTCTGGAGAACCCTCATGCACCGATCAAGGCTATGCTTTTTTTTTTTTTTAAACCAAATTCTTGCAATTCCATTAGTACTATCCATCAAATAATTCTAGTTTTCACTGTTGGTTTTCAAATTGGCCCTGTACCCAGAAGGCAAGGAGAGACCAAAGAAAGAGGCAGACCACTCCAGATTGGTGGACAGGAGGTTTAAGAAGGAAGGGAACTTACAAGGCTTGTCTTCGGTGTTGCAAGATGAGTAGGTCTCTGCACCTGCTCCCCCGCACCCCCACCCCGATCTTAAAAGATGATGTAGGGACCTTAACTGGGCTCAGTCATGTATACCATCCAGATGGTCTTAGCAGCGCCCCACTTTTTCCAGGCTGTGTGCTCGGAACAGCTTCCTCTGTGGGAACAGTAGGCAGGATGTATATTCCAAGGATGGGGGAAGGGGTGAGGATGCTGGTGGACCTCGAAAGTCAACTGGCTGTCACGTCTGCTTGATGACGTCTCCAACATTCCCCCCTCTTTAAGGAACATGGTAGGATGTTACTCCCTTGCCCTGAGGTGAGGTGTGGCCAATGACTTGCTTTGTTCAGTTACGTGGGAGAAGTGACGTGAGTCCGTTGCGGGTAGAGGCTTCAAGATCCCCCTTTGTCATCGCAGCAGTGATTATGGAAGCCCATTGTCAAGATGTTGCCTCTGTCGACCCGAGAGTCACCCGAACGGATCGGACAGAGTAAAGCCATCTTCTGCAGTGCGTGTAACACGAGCCAGAAATACACTCTGGTTGTTAAGACACTAAGACTTGGAGGATGTCTGTAACCACAGTATAACCCAGGCTCTCCTGGGATGATTATGCTGCTGCCAAATATGAAGTGTCAGTGGTGCTCTGGTAAATCATCTCTCAGAGGCTGAAGGAAGCCTTCATCCATAATGTCGGGTGGTTGTTAGGGCAAATACTCCCACTGTGGCCGATTTCAGGCTACTGACATGCTGAGCCCTGAATGTCGCGTTCGGGCAAGATGGACAAAATCAGCTCCAACAAGCCAGTATGAAGCCAGCTGCAGTGCACCTCTGGCTCAGGCGGCGTGGTCATGAGTGAAGTAGATGACTCACTGGTTTCTTTGGGCTTGCAGCCTGGAGAAGCAAAATCAAATGGGATAATAGAGAAAGATGCACATGCAGTCCACTTTATCAAGAATATAGTGACTGAAGTTAGGATCTCTTCCAAACCATAAGAGTCACTCCTTTGGAAGTAAGCACCAGTCCTAAATTTAGCTAGTTCCAATAGAAATCTACGGAGCAACCGATGTATGCTGAAGCATTCTTGTTTTCACGACACCAGATTCTCTTTTGGGTCCAACTAACCTCCCTCTGATCCCCTCTTCCAAATAACGTTTTGAAATAACAGTAGTTACAGGACAGACTGGGAACACTGTAAGTACACACTCAGACAGTGCGGTGACTGGATGGCCCTCTGTGTAGCAGAGACTGGATGGGTGCTTATCAATTCTGTTTTTCTGGGCACGCTAGAAGACGACATTTTCCAGCCTCTCTTGTAAGAAGTTTAAGACGAGGGAAGAGATGTGTACCAAGGCTAGATCTGGCCATACGGGACTTTCCTCGCTCTCTCTCTCTGTTTGCTGCCTGGCTAAGTGCAGAGGATCTAGGAAAGGGCTCCAAGGAGACTCTGGAGAGGGATGGCGCCAAATGAAAAGCCAGGATTCCCAGATCATTGATATAAGCCCAGTGGCTAAATGCTGACTGTACTTTCTATTGGGTTCTTTTGCATTATTGTTCACTACCCTGACTGCTCTCTCTTATCTGGGAATCTGTTTGCCTCGAACTAAAAGATTAGCATGTTATTTGGGATTTTTATATGGATGAAGAAGGTAGAGCACAGACTATGACAGTAAAAACAATTGGGTAGGTCATGGCACAATTTAGATTATCTCAGTAGAAACAGGTAACTAAGAGGGTTCAGACTATAACTTGGCTTTATTCAGAGAATTCATGATTACCAAAGATAGAAATGAATAATTGTTTCATGCATTTTTTTCAGGTAGAGTTGAGGTATTTCCTCTTTCTTCATTAATTTTAAAAGATGACTGTGGAGCTTTATAATATGAAGTTTTTTTAAGAAATGTTTTTTCGAATCAATAGTTAGAGGAACATTATGGCCAATTGTTGAATCCAGCAAATTTTGTTGAATCAAAGGGCTCCAATTCTTAATGTAGTAATAGCTCATGGGCTCTTGTTCAGTTCTTTGCATGATTACAAGAAAAGGAAAATGTTTGCTAAAACTTTGGATAAAAAGGATGCTTTTGAATCAAATAAGTCAGAGTCTGTGGCAGACAGTGCTGCACTGCCTTCAAGGAGGAGCCAGCTTTCCAGCTGCAGATGATGTGACCAGGGAAGGCTCCCAGCCTTTGGCTCCTTCGGTGTCTGTCTGAGCTGCGGAGAACTGTCTCGCCCGTGGCCGGGCGATGCCTGAATGTCACTCATCCCGTGACCTGCTGTGGCCAGAGTGGCCAGCGCTTATCACTCTGCCCTCCCCGGGGCGTTGGCTGAGGTTGTGTCCCGCAGGCATCCCACCTGACTGCTCCCTCTGCACAATCCTGCCTCCTGTCTCCTTGTCAAAGCGGTGAATCCCTCACAGACCTCATTTACCCCAAATTCCATCCCAGCGTCACCTTCTGGAGAACTCAACCTTTAACATACACAGTTGAGGGACTAGACCACGAATAAGAAGACGTACATTTAAAAATCCAGATTTAAACAGAACTATTGTTCCATTAGAGGACACACAGTTCAGTCATATGCTATGATTCCTTGTGCTGGAATGAAGGCTTAGAGTTAGTTGTCTTAATCTTGTCTCAAGAATTTGACTGCATTTTTTCCTACATTTGTATTTCACAGACTAAGTTATTGAAACATATTTTTAGGAGATTTCTAGCGAAGGACACTATTTTCTTCCCCCGTTTCAAGGAAGGAAAGGGAATTCGTTGACCAAGTCAGTGCAGCTCAAGGCTGTCAGAAAAGACCAGAGTCTATCGCAGTAAGTGGTTTATCTGCATCCCATCATTTTTTTTTAATATATAAAAAAAGTTCAGGCCCACAGGTGTTGATGAGAATCATTTTTACTTAGAGCTATGCTTTGGTTTCACTTTCTCTCTCCCTATAATGATCGTACGTAGAACTGTAAGGCAGAAATGATCTAATCTGTCTTTCAGTATTCATCTTTACCATGGTTTTCAACTTCTGTCCATAGAATCTTACATGATGGTTACTCTTAGAATCACAGCCACTGAACCCTGGTTTGGTAGTTTGTTCAAATAATCGGGTTCATTCCAGTTTCTACTACTGCCTATTTCTGAATATTACAGCTGAGACCATTCTCACATAAAGCTGAGAAACTTACCCTAACTGCTATGAAGTGGAGGACGCTGTAAACTCTCCCTTTTGCAAAAATATCTGAATTGTCTGCCATAGAGACTGGTATTTACCATTAATGACCTAGTTCTTCCGATTGTAAAGAATAATTAGTGTTTAGTGTATGTTTTAGTTATTTATATTGTCTAATACATATTTTGCTTTACATATATTTAGCGTACTATTAATGGTCATTGCTATTATAAATATCTTACATGAATTATAGCAATGAGTCCTTAAAAGAATCCTGTAAGAAGAGCATTCTTAGGGTCATCTCATTCACTGATGAGGAAACTGAAGTCCAGAGAGGCCCAGTGACATGTCCACTGACATGGAGTTATTAATACTTAAAAAATCAGAATTCATGCCAAGCAATCTCTTACGTTTGAGTCTGAACAACTAACAAGTAAGGGCCTGGTTACCAGGAGTCCTCCAGGAAGAGTAAATACCAATAAATGACAACTCACTCAATTAATCCTTGTACTTAATAAATGGTTATTACTTAATTAGTTTCATGCTAAGAAATTGATACACAAGTTAGAGCTATCAGATTACCCAGCATTGCCCGGGGAGACTGGGTCATCGTCAAATAGGATCTAATGGGAATGGGGAGGGATGCAAAGGAGGGGAGGGGAGATCCCCTGGACTAGGAAGAGATCTCTGGAAAGAGGGGTTTGAATAGGGAGCCACGCTGAATGGGTTCCTTGGGGCCAGGAGAGAGAGAGAGAGAGAAAAAAAAATGGAGAGAGTGAACGTCTTGTCATGTGGGGGTGGGATTCGATGCATAGAAAGAAAAAGAGCTGTGCCAAGAAATGACTTTCCTTCTGGCTGGCCTTTCCCAACATTGTTTTAATTTCTTCTCATAACACTGAAGCGCGGTGACAGCATGATAATCCACTTTGAATTTTCAAATGGATTCAGATATATTTGGAACTCTAAAACCATCGAAAACGTTGATCTTAAACTAAATGTAGACGTGTTTACTTGGCCTACCAGATGGTGGAACTTGGCCACACAAATGACTTTTAATCGTTAGATAACTGGAGGTTATTTATTTAAATCAGTTTTGTTTCTAACCAGAATTCAAAATGCAAGTTCTACGGATTTTTTGTGTTTCCTTATTCAATATACAACTCTTTTATGAGCCATTTCTGTAATTCTTTGAGTTCCAGCCTTAGATGAGTCACACATTTTACTGAGATAATGTGTTTAATTTTTCAACACACTGGATCCTTGGGGGGAAAAAAAATGAAAGTATGAGTTTTTTTTCCTTTGTTATTAAAGAAAACCAAATCTCAAGGCTCTTGTAGAATGAGATTTTTATATCTCAGAGCATCACGTACCTAACCTATTCAGTTTGATTTCTGCTTTCCTGAAAACATTTTTATGATTGAACAAGTCCTTTAGTAACTAGCTTTGTAGAGGGGGGAGCTTTTTATATGGGCCGATTGCAATGTTTATGTAAATTACTTTGAAGTTTGGCAGGTCTCTCTAGAGACAGGGACTCTTCCTGTTATTATTTTGCCAAAATCTGCCCTACTCTCTGATCTTTGTGTTACAAAAACAAAATGCCTCTGCCGAATCCTGACACGTCATACGCTTGACAGTGCTAAATTACCTTTCAAAAGCAGCAAATGTTTCAGCCTGTCTTCCTTAGAAAAGAAAAAAAAAAATCTGTTCTCATTTCTTAACTGCTGAAAAAGAGCACAATTCACATTGAGTGTGACTCACGGTAACAAATCTGATGCCTTCCTCCCTCCTCTCCCGCCCCCTTGAGAAATTGATCGTGTACCCAGTCACTTTCAGGCTAGTTGGAAATAGTGTAACATTCTTGAGCAGGACGGGGAGGAGTGCTTGGCTCCGTTTTTCATGATAAGTCAGCCAACCATTCCAAGAATGGGGGGAAGATAATCGTAAAGTGTCGATAATCGTTAAGTATAATGATATTACGAGGTGTATTCCAGTCATCTCCCACTAACGACTTTCTCTACAACCAGTCAGCTCTAAACTGGGTAACTGGGAAGCCCATCATGGGTTTGGTTTAGCTGACCACAGTTATCGCTTTAAGCTTGGGTCTGCAGGATAGAAATGCACGCGTGTGACAAGTAGTTAACCCCACTCCTCTCCCTCCCTTTCAGCTATTCTGTCCAGAAGTACTGACAGCCATGGGAAGTGGTACGATGTTTATGCTTCCTACAGTTCTGGGCTGGGCGGGTGGTGATCGTGACAGGTAACCAAAGCTACTTGGGAGGTCTGTCCCCTATTGCAAATAGGAATCAATGTGTTTGGGTTTTTTTTTGGTGTGTCTGTATGTGTGTGTGTATATATATATAAAGTTATATATATGCATATTTTTTTATCGAAGTATAGTCAGTTTACAACATTGTGTCAATTTCTGGTGTACAGTACAATGCTTCAGTCATACGTGCACAGACATATATTCATTTTCATACTCTTTTCACCATAAGTTACTGTAAGATATTGAATATAGTTTCCTGTGCTATATAGTAGAAACTTATTATTTATCTATTTTATATATAGTCATTAGTGTCTGCACACTGCAAACTCCCAATTTATTCCTTCCCACCTCTTCCCCTGCACCCCAGTAACCATAAGTTTGTTTTCTATGTCTGAGTCTGTTTCTGTTTTGTAAGTAAGTGTATCTTTTTTTTCCTTAGATTCCACATATAAGTGATATCATACAGTATTATATTTCTTTCTCTTTCTGGCTTATTTCACTTAGAATGACAATCTCCAGGTCCATCCATGTTTTGCAAATGGCATTATTTTTATGGCTGAGTAGTATTCCACTGTAAAAAAAATATACCACAGTGGTAGAGCATGTGCTTAGCATGCAAGAGGCCTTGGGTTCAATCCCCAGTACTGCCATTAAAAAAAAAAAAAGATTAAAAAAACCAACTTCCTGCCCCCACTGGAAAAAAACAAAACAAAACAAAAACAAATCACTGTGTTTTATCTGACCTTTGATCAGAAACCTGGGTGTGGCACTCAGTGTGCTTTTCCCATTATAATGCCAACGTAGCCACTCTTCTATTCTGATGTATAATTAATGCAATTCCAATATTTAAAATTTAGCCAGTACTTGGTACTTCCATATGCCAGTTACTGGGCTAGACTCGATTGACAAATACATAGGTAAGTCAGGCATGTTCTCAACTTGAAGAGTGTCCGTGGATATCCCTTCCACAACTTACTGGATCCATCCCAGGGGTCATAAGCCCAGAAATGACTCAGTCTGTGGTGTGGAGGGGGCATTTATCAATGTCTGGAGGCATCTTTGCTTGTCACAACTGGGGAAGGGATTGATGCCACTGACATCTAATGGGTAGAGGCGGGAGATGCTGCTAGACCTTCTGTAGTGCACAGGACAGCCCCCTACAGTGAAGACTGGTCTGGCCCCAAATGTCAGTATGATGAGGTTGAGAGAACCTGGCATAGAACAACTCCATAAACAATGGAGAGAACAGTGGTGGTAGCAAAGAACATCTGGCATTTCTCTAAATAAGGCTGTCTTTCTGAAAGCATGAAATATTGATCTTCGGTAACAGAGGAGAGGACAAGTGGGCAGGGAGAGTCCTGGGTGTAACTGAGAGATCTTTGTACGTGTGTAAGAACATTTCTAAAGGGTCTTACTGTCTGTTTTTAGGGACCACAATTGTTGCAGAGAAAGCATACTCACCCGCTGGTCCTTAAAATAACAATGGCTACAACATCAACACCAACCACTAACCCCAAATAAAGTGCTTACTATGAGGTGACCACTGTCCTAACACTTCTCATAAACTCCACAACTGCGCTATTGAAGTGGGTCCTAGTATTACGCATGTTCTATAAATGAGGAAACTGCGGGCTAGGGTGGTTAACTAGTGGTCCTGTGGTCACTTGAGTATGAGTGGTAAGGCCTTGATCGGAACCTACATGGTTTGGAGTCCTGGTTGTGAACTATGAACAGCTAAATTGTCTCTTCCTATGTGAGCTGTTGAATTTTTAATCAAGCTCAGCTACTGTCCAGGTACAGGATCTTGAACAAGTTTTTTCTCTGTGCTTCACTTTATCACCTATAAAAATCGATCTATTATTTGATTTGGGTTGTAATAGGTTTTAAATAAGGTAGTATCTGGAAGGCATTGAGAACTGAAATCTAAATTCTCAATAAATTTTACCCAAAATGATTAAGTTTCCTCTCTGTGGCATGTGTATTTTTAGGGTAACCTGATGTAGTGGGGAGACTACCAATCACTTCTAAGGTCAAGTAGAATTGATCTATATTCCTTCACTTCCTGTAATTAACTATGTAATTTTGATCAAGTTAAGAAGTTCTTTGGATCTTGTTTTCCCTTACTTAAAAAAAAATTTTTTTTTTGCTAAATGATAATAATCCTTTGGAAAAAGTAAATGTATGTCTTTCTGTGGAAATGCACGGTACAGAACTGGAAATAAAAAGAAAGAAATCAACAGAAATGGAATTTCAAACACTCTGAGCCATGGGGGAATCATACTTTCATATTAGCTTTCTACTGTTGCCGGATCCATGCTATTTAAGTGTCCTTCATCCTTTTGTAAAAATCGCCTGTTATGAGTATATTGCTTTTTGTACTTAGATTGCCAGTGTGTGGTCACTAAAAGTTTTGCACGCAAACAGTAAATCCAGTGTGTGTGCACATGCATGCATGAATAGGCATATGCATATAGAAAACCAAAGAATAAGGCAAAGATGGCAGACCTTGTCTACTTGGGCCTATGGATAAAATTGCTTTTAACAGGCCTTTTTGGAGAGGGCATGATACAAGACTGGGCAATGAAAAGCTTGTTCTGGTGGATGGTTTGAATACCTGTTACCGCGTTAGGGTGCACTTGGCATGGTTGGAAACCAGGTGTACATAAACATTATCCTTGGTTTTCATTGTTAAAATGTTGTCAATTACCCAGCATTTGTCTGGTGTTAGATTACTGATATTTTTCTGGTTTCTTCCTCATAAGCACTGTAGGTTTTTGCTCTTGAAAGATGTTTAAAAAAATTCTCATTCTGAATATATCTTCAAGCAAAGTCGTTTTAGGAAAACAAACTATAGTTAACCCTTGAACAATGAATGGCTGGGGAGCTGACCCCCTGCACAGTCAGAAACCTGCATAAAAGTTTTGGCTCCCCCCCCCCAAACCAGCTATTAATAGCCTACTGCTCACTGGAAGCCTTACTGATAACATAAACTATCAACACATATTTTGTATGTTACATGTGTTACATGCTATATTATAAAGTAGGCTAGAGAAAAAGGAGAACATTAAAATCATAAGGAAGAGAAAATACATTTACAGCACATACATGAATTTATTGAAAAAAAATCTGCATGTGGGTGGACCTGTGCAGTCAAACCCGTTTTGTTCAAGGGTCAAGTATATGTCATTAATTAGGGTGAAAGTATATGACTTGAGGTCAGCATGATACACAATGAAAAGGCTCCTGGGAAGTTACTAATAGTGTTAGCCATTTTGTGACTCAGCTTTTACACCAGTAAAGACTGGATGACAGATTTATGTCCTCTTGGGTCATGAAGTGCTGTTTTGATGCATTGACCATTTCCAAAGAAATTTTTACTCAGGTAACAAGAAATCAGTTACTAAGTTGGGTCACAAAATCAACCTGTTAATATTTTTATTAATATCGATACATGTAGTGTGTTTTTGGTTAAGGACTGGGATCCCTAAGTCTGATTTTTAAAAAAATCCATTTTTTGCTTTTTTTTTTTTTAGAAAGAGAAACATGATTTATTCATTTATACTATTCTAACGCACAAGGTTTAGAGAAAAATCCATGAACCAGCTTTGTAGTATATTTTGTGAATGTTTGTGTAACGTCGCCCCATTATTCTGCTGTTTCTAACTAGTTACAGGTTAGGTCAACGAGTGGTTCAGTACAATGTGAAAAAGATCATTGAACTTAGAAGTCTTGGTTTGCTTCATCAGTGTTCTCATTGTGTTGCTATCCTGTCGTCTAATTCTCCTGAATCGAGTCAGGAGTCACGGAAGACGTCAGATTCAAGGGAGGGAACAGAGTGTCACGTCTTCCTTACAAGCTAGGTTCTTCTCCTAAAACTCTAATTGTAATCGATTTCTTACCTCACTCTCAGTGCCCATCACCAGGAGGTGTCCAAGCCCCCAGACACCCACTGCCATTTGGATATGTGTGTGCCTCCGTCTTCCTTGAAGGTTCTGTTACCCTTCAAAGGCTCCCACTCTCTCTGATCTCTGGAAGCTTCCACTTAACGTTACCAGTAAGCCCTTGGTAAATACGATTATTATCAATAATCTCATTGAACGTATAACCCACACCTTAATTTCTTACCAAGGCAGACTCAGCTTTGGAAGCTAAGGTTAAAGTGTTCACTTGTTCAGATCCTTCCTTTTTTCTAGTTTTTCCAATACTGCTTCCTACACGTGGTGTCTAAGGGAGGGTATATGTGTGTTGTCACTGGATGGATCCAACTGGCTAGACAGAACGATTCATTACTTGAACGTTCTGTAGACTTGGGATAAACTTTCCAACTTGATACTTTAGGAGAGTCAGTCTATCAGCACATATAGGAATGCTTTTCCTGGAATAATGTAAGTATTTCCCAAGTCCAGCCCTGCCTCTGCCCCACCTTCTAACGGAGTGAAATGAAAACAATTTAGAGGAAGCAGTAATGCACAAATAAATCTTTATGTGGTAGCCAGTTCTGGTTTCCTTAACAACCATGAAGTGTTCCATTCATGAAATGTAGTCAAATCATTACTGACGAAGTTGACAACAGGTGCAAAACTTTGTTTCTAGAATTCAGTTCATCATAGACAGATTACTTTTGAAGTCATTTAAGTGACATTGGAAACAGGGAAAGGGAAGGACTTGGGGACAGCTAAGAGTGGGCAGAGGTCTGGCAAGAATATTTCTTTTAAAAAAATTATCAGGAAAAACAACTAAACACTGAAGAACACAGCACAGGTGAAATTACAAAGGGTCACCAGTGGGAAATTCCCATTAGTGATGACAAGAGAAAGATGAGGAGGTAATGATCAGTGATAATGGCTATGGATTTACTAATGATTGTCCTCCCATCTGTCCCCAAAGCCACGGAACCACAGTCACCTAATTATACTAAGTTTAATGTCTTGATTAAAACCTCTTGCTTATTCCTTTGTACTTTGAGAGAGCAAATATTTGAGCAAAGGTTATTAAAAAATTGAGATCACTATGGATAGCTTTAAGCCATAGGTTTTCTCCTCAGCAACAGGTCCTGTTTCAATTAAATTCAAAAAAAATTACCAGCTGACAATTTTAATGAGTCACCATATTATAATCTATAGCTACTGAAAAATTCCTGCAATGTACAAAAGCCTTGTCTAGTCCCAAAACAAAAAAGGAACTTACACACCCAAGAGGAAATAAATAAGCTAATGAGAGAAAAGCCAGTGAAGGGACTCCTATATTCAGAACCAAGCATTTTCAAAGACACTGCAGAATAAGAGATGGTTTTCAAAAAATGGAAAGGAGTTTGAGAAAACAGTTTTCGTAATAGTAAAATCAATTTTGTACCTATAAGCACGTTTCTTATTCAGTGCTATTAATCATGTTTTTATATTTTTTTTCCAAGTGCCCTCAGTACATTAAATCAACACAAAATTAGCAAGTAGCCCGACCACTGGTGTCTTTTGAAGCATGTTCCTCTATCATAGGATGGTTGCAAGGATGACAAGTTGACGTATGTAAGTGATTAGAAAAATACTGGTATAAATTAGGTGCTCAGTAAATGTTATTTTAAAAAGTAGCCATCATAATCTTCACAATCACCATCATTCGCTGTGAACAATATATGTGTCATGGCTTATGAGATAAACCAATTACCAGCTTTTAAAACTTATGTAAGTGCATTTCCCTCCAGCTATGACATTTTTGAACATGAAAGACATTTTAAGGAGGGACTGGTCTGCCTGACAATAAACCATATCATAAAACTTGTATGGGTGATAAGATAAATGAACAGAAAAAGCCAGATGATGCTGCCAAGAGATAACTGTCCACAACACTGATTCTTAGTATTTTGAGCAATACTTTGAAGGAATGCGAAATATTTAGAGACAGACCACCAATTCCTTTTTAAGTAAAGTTTCTTGTTTGGTAGCATAGAATAGTTTCAGAAAGTTGCACAAATGAAGTTTGATAAAATTTTACAGGATAAGGATGTGAAATCATCACCCAGATCGAAATACAGAATATAGCAGTGCCCCAGAACCCCCCCCCCCAACTTCTGTACAAAAAACATCACTTTTAATTTGTAGCTCACAGATTAATTTTACTTGTTTCTGAAAATCCTACGCAAATGGGGTCTTGTGGGTCAGGGAGCTTTTCTCAATGTTATCATTTATTATGTTTATCGTTTTTCATTTCCATTTTTATATAATCTATTGTATGAATGTACCTAATTATACATGTGGGCATTTGGGTTACTTCTCGTTTTTCAATACTATATTTCCAGTTTGGGGTATTATTTTATATGTTTACTGTATTATATGACTGTTCGTTATATACTTTCCATGTTTTCTTTTTCGTTAGTGATTGAACATTTCTGGTTTTATTTTTCTCCTCTCTTAGCTTGTTAATTGTACATTATTTTACTACTCTGTTATCAACCCTCAGAAGACAACATGTATCTATAACTATGAATCAGTGCTTTTGTCACTTCTCAGACAATGCAAGGACTTTAGAATCCTAAATTCATTGCTGCTTTTCCATATTCAATTCTACTTCGTCATATGTTTTTATTTTGCCTATGTTTCAACTCCCATGTGACATTATTTAAAGTCAGTATTTAAATTTGTCCATATAATTACTCTTTTGCTCTTTATTTCTTTTTTAAAA
Organism: Vicugna pacos; assembly: GCF_048564905.1. Lineage (NCBI taxonomy): Eukaryota > Metazoa > Chordata > Mammalia > Artiodactyla > Camelidae > Vicugna > Vicugna pacos. Next base: position 54,328,341 of record NC_133002.1, read on the forward strand.
AATTTTTAGTTTTTTTTTAATGGAAGTATAGTCAGTTTTCAGTGTGTCCATTTCTGGTGTTCAGCATAATGTTTCAGTCATATGTATACATACATGCATTCCTTTTGATATTCTTTTTCATTATAGGTTACTATAAGGTAATTGAATATAGTTCCCTATACTCTACAGCATGAACTTGCTGTTTATTTTATATATAGTAGTTAGTATCTGTACATCTTGAACTCCCAGTTTATCCCTTCCCACCCTTTTCACTGCCTGGTAACCACAAGTTTGTTTCCTATGTCTGAGTCTGCTTCTGTTTTGTAAATAAGCTCATTTGTTATCTTTTTTTTTTCTGATTCCACATATAAATGATATCATATGGTATTTTTCGTTCTCTTTCTGGCTTCACTTCGAATGACAATCTCCAGGTCCCTCCGTATTGACGCAAATGGCATTATTTTATTCTTATGCTCTTTATTCCTTAAGCTTAGTGCTTCCAACTGGGATCATATTGCTTCAAAGAACTCCTGTTCGAACAATACCCTTAATGTTTACTTTAAGGTTGATGGCGACAAATTATCTTGGCATTTGATTTTCTGAAAATATATTTATTTTACCTTTGTATGTTTGAAGAAGTTTGCTCAGGGTGGAATTAGACGTTACCTTTTAGGGGAGGGTCCTATGGATGGGCCTTTTCTATCAAAAAGTCAAATATCGAACTTGCTGAAATTCCACTGAAGGGAATTTGTCCATTTCTCTAGGTTACTTTAAACATTTATCTTTGATATTCAGCGGTTTTCATTTCACATGCCTATGTGTGGTTTTGTTCTTACTCTGTTTGGAGTTGGCTAAACTTTTGAATCCGTGGGTTGATGTATATAATCATTTTTTGAAAATTATTAGCCAGTATTTCATCAGACGTCACTTCTGACCCATTCTCTTTCACCTGTTTTTCTTGGAATCAGGTTACATGTATTTTAGCCTTTCCCACTATGTTTCTTTTACCTCTTATGTAATTATCTATATTTTCTCTTTCTGGGATTTAATCTGATATTTTACCTATCTTATATTTATATCATTTTCTCTTCTATTCTATCTAATCTACTGTACTCTAGTGCATTCTTAATTTCAATCACAGTTTTTGGGGTTTTTTTTTTCAATTTGGGGGCATCCATTTGATTTTTAAAATAAGTTCCAGCTCTATTTTGAAATTGTCCAGTCTGTCATCTAGCTTTCAAAATGTATTATCAACTTAAATTTTCTATCTGGAATCTGCAGTGACTGGATTATTTATTGTCTGCCTTTCTTATGGTCCTGTTTTAGGGCATGCCTCTTGATTTTTATTGGATCTCAGCTATTGTGATGATAATGTATTAACACTAATTGAAGCTTGGGAAGACACTTTTTCTACAGAAAGTACTTTTCTTCTGGCAGCTTAGGTTTTTAGTGTTTATGAGAATTGGTTTATTTCCAGAGAGCCTGTTCTGATGTGTAGACCTTAAGGGGTCTTCCTTGAAAGCCTGGCTTAAACCCAAATTTATTTCACGGGGTAATATGACTACTAATAGTTGTGCTATTTAGCCTGAAACTGCTATGTTATACGTGATTTCTCAGGCTCTCCCCCTGCGCATATTTGGTATTTAGCAAATGCCTAAAAGGACTATCAATGCAGAATGTTAGATTTAGATCCATGTTTTTTTTCTTTGGAATCTTGGTCCCTCAAGTCCTTGCTGCCTTGGTAGCCCTGAGCTCCAATCTTTGGCTCCTATTATAATAATGCTGAAAGTTCTAAGCCACCCCTCTTTTACCTCTTAGCCCCTCCGCTGCTTACGGACAAGCCTCTGTTGGAAAAGTGGCAGAAGATGTCAGTGTCTTCTTTCTCAGCATCCTGGATCCTCAAGTCCTTTCTGCATTGCTTGCTTCCTAAACACCTCAGAGAGCTTTGTTGTTGTTCAATGTTTTATATAGCTTCTGTAGTCGTTCCAGATTCTGATCTGTGATTAAGAATTCTGCTGTGTCAGAATACACCTACTCTCAGAGCAATGCCTATTAACGTTCATCAGGCCAAAGGAAAAGCACAAATTTACTGAAACACATAAGAAGTTTGAATCCTGAGCTATTAGTGTGAGTAATAGTTCTACTCGGAGGGCATGGTGCCCAAGGAAAGCTCTGTGAAATGAATTAGCGATGCGCAGGATAGTGTTTAAAGACCCTGCAAAATTTCAGTGTTAAACCTGCAACTGCTGTACGTAAGGCTAAGTGTAGACTCCAGTCTTTCAGGGCCTTTAATTGTGCCAACAGAAATTCAATTCTTTAAGAAAGTACCGTGAAAAAAATAAGTATGTGTGAATGAGTATCTGTTTTAAACTCAGTGTCATAATGTAGAAGAGTATATATGATAAAGGAGATGTCACACAACAAAAAGATTATTTTAGACAGCATTCTAGGACAACTAGTTTAGTAGAGGGGGCAAAAATAAGTAGAAATATTATACCATGTATCAAGATAAAGTTGAAATAAAGAATGAGATATCTGAACTTACACATTTAGTTTTTTTAAGATAATTATCAAATTACTGAAGCTGGGATTACTTTATGCACTTAAAGAAAAGGATGGATCACCTGAAATGGTAAACAAATGGGAACTTTTATTTTTCTTTTGGCCATATATAGGGCACAGAGAAATATTTACAATATATAGAGAGTTCATACAAACTAATGATAAAGATCCTCCGTGGGTAATAAAGGACGTGAGAGATCTGTTTATTGTGAAAGAATCTTACAATTATGATAAGCATTCAAATGTTATTTAACAAAATATCACAAAATCCTACTCTTAAATTAGTAAAAATTTAAAAAGGAGAGAGAATGAATGGCCATGATTGGTTAACAGTATGGTGAGATTTGAAATAGGCATTCATACAGAAAAAAAAGTTTATAAATATATCCTATGGGCAGAATAAATGTTCAATATAGGTAAACATTTTTGAAAAAAAACTAAACCATGGTTAAATCATGTCAACTAGATAGTGGTGTACTATTGCCATTATAATAGTGGTTATTAAGCCTGCAATCCAATAATATTCATGCTACATTAAAAGCAGATTATGGATCTGTAATTATAGGATTCAATTACATAAAACCTGCAGGGGAAAAACAATAGACAAAAATGAGACAATGCAGTTTTCTTTACATCATAAATATGAATTTGAACCTCTGTTGTATTTTTGGTTCTTTTCATATTCTCCATATTTATGACAAATAGGCAGTGTTGTATAAATATGTGTGTTTTAGTGTCAGCATGCCATCACACAAAACACTGCATCTTAATGCCCTCATTGCAGGTGTACAGCAAGACTGTTCCGAGTTCTCCTGAGGAACGTGGTCAGCTGGAGGGTTCCGTGTCTCATGCAGTAGATGTGTTTTTGACGCGCCCATTTCTGAGTCGGTTGGTCCTTTCTTCAACGTGCTGCTAAGGCATTTCTGGACTCTGTCACTTAATATCCACTGTTTATTTTTCTCCCAGATGTCCGGTGACCATCCCAGCTGCAGGTTGGCTATACTGGCTCCCGAGGCTCTTGCCAAGACATTAAATCCTGAACTCTGGGAGTGCAGCCTGTCGACCAACTCTCCCCTAATCGGTTTTGCATTCTGCCTGCCTTCCCATGTCAGACACCCTCAAGTTAGCTTCCAGGCATGTTCTTCCTGCCCCTCACAGGAGGTATTAAGAGACCCCGCTGCTCAATGTGTATGACCCCCTCCTTGCTCGCATGCCTGCCCTTGACCCTAACTATAGGTCTTCTTGGTAGGGAGGAGGTAGCGCGAGCAAATCTTGACGTGAGCAAGTATTACCTTTCAAGGCATGAAGGTCTTCAGTCTTCTAGAAGGAGGCAGTAAGCCAGCAGTCTGTGCAGGCACTGGGGTTCCGAGTCCAGGGGTGCGATGCTCTTGAATGCGTTCACCTAGATGGTGCATCCCAGGTTTCAGAGTCCTGTTTTGTCCCTTCAGGGGCCGGGCTTTGACAAGGGGGACTTGGTTAGATTGGCTAGTCTTCTTGAAGTTCACCTTTTCTTACCGTGAAGCACTTACCCCACGTTCAGCTCAGTCTGCTTCTCACCTACAGACAGAGGGACCTCTTCACATACTGGCGTGGAGATACTCTCCCTTTTGCACCACATCATAAGTTGGTAATTGGCTGACCTGATTTTGACCTTTTTTTCTCTTTATGCATCAATTGGATTTAGCAACATCCAGCAAATCTCACAGGCCTTGTAATTACATATCCTTCCCACGACACCTCCTAAATGATGAAAATATTATACAAGCCAGTGCAATTAAAATACTCATTTCATGTCACTATCAATAATTTTACAAAAACTATATTTTCCAAACAAAACATTCGTGAGAAGAAAGGCATTGTTTTACTTTTGTCCCCTCGCAAAAAAAAACTGCTCAACGAGACTTAATTAAAAACATCTGTATTCTCATACCAGCTTCTATAGTCAGTCTGATATATTTTGATAGAAGTATATGAAGAAAATCACACTGGTATGTAATTGGAAAGGGGAGAACAACTTAAATAGTCCATTGAGATAATTGTGAATATTTTTTGACACTATACCAGTAATGCTTGGCAAGTGGTCATTTTTTAAAGACAATTTATAATGTAGCATCCAAAACCCAATCAATGAACATTTTACACGTTACATTAAAATCCACTGGTCTGTCCCACACTTTGAATGTGTCTTTTACTTGTGCATCATCTTGTAGCATCATTGGTCATTTGGAAAATACTGGTTCACGAAGTTACTCAGATCTTCTAAACATGGACACATTGCATCCCACAATATAAAACATACTCGTTGCTGTCAAAATCAACATATGTCTTAACCGTCATAAGCTGCAAGCTCACAGTGGCCAATGTAAGGTTTCCAAAATTCCAGTTCTCTTGCGAAAGCTCAAATCGTATCACTGGCAGCAAACACTGTCAGTTTAGTTCCCTGAACTGACAGGCTTACTTTTTTCACTTTCAAGAAAATGTCTGCCAAATACCAAAGTCTGAATAACCCTACTTGTCTGTCAATTGTTCTTTCAAGTAAAAATAGTGTTCCCTGAAAAAAGGAGTTCGTTCAGCCCGTCACTCAAACAGTTGCATGAGAAATAAGACAACCGCGGGATTTTAGCAGACAGCTAAGGTATTTCAGGAATGTTTCCAATTCCATTACACACAGTAATTAAAAACATGTAGACTGTGGTGGGAATTTAATCAAATTAATCAATTGTTCTACTTCCTCAAGGATGTTCCTAGGTCAGATTGGCACTTTTCTTCTTTTTTAACTGCAGCTGCACACATGGTCATGAAAATGCAATGACTCCAAGAACAATTTGGTGTCCCTGCTTTAAGTCGTGCTCAGGCATCAGCAATTTTACCCCTCATGGCTTTGCCACCATCAGTGAAAAACAAATAGCATCTTAGTATCATTAGTGTTATTATAAAACTATTTTGGTCTCTTGGACTTCATGAAAGGAACTTGAGGATACTCAAGAGTTTTCAAACTAAACTTAGAACTGAGTGAGTTATTTTAAGAGTTCTCTATAATAATAATATTCCTATTGAATAGATGTGGAAAGGACCATAGAGGGAGGTTAACATGTTCAAAGTCACAACATAGTCCCTATCGTTAACCAAGTGGTGCTGTGTGCTTCAGAATCTGAGGGTCGCTCTCATGTTGTTAAGTGTTCATCTCTCTCTCAGACACACACAACACACACACAACACACACACGCACGGACACACACACGGACCTACACATGGACACCACACAAGGAAACCCTGCGAGGTGTTGGGTACGTCTGTTGCCTTGATCACAGTAATGCTATCACAGGTACTTTCTGCACATATCCAAACTCAACAAATTGTGCTCATTAAATATATGCAATTCATTACATATCAACCGTATCTCTAAGTCTGAAGAAAAAACAACATTTTATACCAGGAAGTCTTACAGCACTGTCAGTGTTATTAACTGCTGTACTATGTTACCACCCAGAATAGAACTACTGTCTTCAAAACTGAGTGAAGGACCTATGAGTTTCGGGTGCAGCTCATGGCTATGACTCTCAAAGGAACCGCAGATGGAGTCTAGAGGGCTTGGCGTAGAAGAAAAATATAATCTAAATGCTGAAACAGTGGAAGATGAAAATGTGTCTCGGAGCCTCACTATTCCTAATAATCACATGTTTAAAGGGTATTTTAGCAGAAGTTGTAGGCTTCCCAAGGAGAAATACAGTTGGGTGGGGGTCATGGAAGAATTATTTACAAGTAAGGATAGGACCTGGGCAGACCTCTTACCTCCAAGGGAGATCATAGGGGAACTAAATAACTCCGTTGGAGAGAAGTGCACAGGAGATTTTCTTTGGAGATGAACGTTTCAGGTATCATTTAAAGCAGAAAGAGTTGTGAAAAAGGTCCTGGGCAAAGAATTTGCATTTATCAGAACAGGATGTAATTTACAGTGGCACAGTATATTGTTTATTACAGTAATGCAGTGTATTACAGGAATGACATATACACACACACACACACACACGTATATGTGGTTGGAGTTAACCCTCCAGACATACCTCTTCTTAGAGACTTGACCAGTGTTCCACATCCTCTACCCTCCAACATTTGATGGAAGATTTTGGTTGAAGAGTAAATAAACAGAGTAATACTTAGCTTCAAGGAAGAGAATTTACATAAGACTTTCAGCATCTTGAAACACATGCTTATTGGGACTAAACAGCTGGTAAACCAGTTCTCTTAATTATATATACAAACTAGCTCTTAAATTACACACCAGCCTAATCCCTGGTAATCTGAGTAGATGTCTCTACCAATGGAAGGTATACTACACAAAAGTACTTTCTTTTTTTTTTTTTTTAACAACAACAAAAAAATACAAATCCACTACTTAAAGAAAAAAACGGTTTGGAAATGCTAACTGATCTTGTTTCCTCATTTATTTTTCCACAGGCTGTGTCTAAACTCAGTTATCAATCTACCATTTAATGATATGGTCACTTAAATGCATTGCGATCCTAACAAATTGTCCTTCATTTCAAACTTGTGTTGTGTGTAGTTTCCGACTATTTTTTTTTCATGTCCTGATGTTTCCAATACTGAGATTTTTCACACTTTAGACTCCAGCTTAGTGTTACAAGCTTATCTACACTATTATCGGGGCATTTTCCCCAGATTTATTTTCTTTATATGCTATTTGCATTGTAGAATTCCAGTTGAAAACTTAACATTTTTTTGAAATTAACCTGTAAGAGTTGAAGTTTTCCATTGAGCTTTTAAAATCTGCCATAATTTTCCCCTATTAGAAAAAAAAAGTCAGATATGTCTTTAATGAATTTATTTTGACTTAATTCATGCTGACATCCTCCCTCTAGCCTTCTTGCTGCCTGTGGACACTCACTGCACCTTCATGTGCTCATCTTGCTTCCCTCACTCCCTGATAGCAGTATCTTCACTTCATTTCTCTGTCTAATCAGATCCTCACTTTCTCCTTCTCTCTTTGGACTGTTTTACCCCCAGAATGTCTGTAACAATTTTAATTGAAACCTTACAGTTTAATTGTATGCTGTGTTCTTCAGTTTTATTTCAGACACTATAACTTACCTTTCAAGCTCTGCCGCCTGTGGTCCCTATTGGCATCTCCAGGGACTCCCCATCCATCTCTCATCCTCTTTCTCTTCTGATCTTTGCCGTGGCAGAGCTTGGGTCCCTGTTCGTCATGGCATTCTCTATCTTCTGTGCCTCAGCCACAGTTGCCTGGCTTGCGGATCCTTGGCCAAAACCGGGCCAATCAGATTTTCTCCCTGGAAAATGTGATTTTCCACTGATCTACGCTCGTTGGTCTGTGATGGTTGCTAGAATACAGAAGTTGCAAACCCCCGTCTAAAAGAGTGGCCATGTTCAATCCCGTGAATGCTAAAAAAGAGAAAGCTGGCTTTCAAAAGATAAAAGAATTCATAGATGAACAGACATGAGAGAGGATGATATTCCTGAGATACTCGGGTGGTTTTCTAAGTTTTGTCTGAGGCCTTCCTGAGTCAAATGACTTTTCTAACTCTACACTTCCATGGAACACAAAGTATTTTTAAAGAGTTTCCGGGACTTGCCAGCATGTTTTTTTAGGACAGAAAGAGATAGCGTGCTTTAGGGTGTACATCTTACGTGTCATATTAAGTTGTCATTTTTGTGTTTTGATTATAGTATCATAGTAGTGTAGGTGTTCCTTACAGACACTTACTGGAAAGATAGTACTGCTGTGACAAAGATAATCAGGCTGAATATGGAACATATGTGAGCTTTGGAGTAAGAAAAACTTGGGTTTGAACTTCTGATCTGCTTGTTACTAGCTGTGCATCCTTAGGGAAGTCACTTTATTTCTCTGGGCCACCAATTCTTGTATCGTGCTTATGTTGTACCCTCAACCTGCAGCACGTCGCCTGTCATGAGCATCATGGGCACTCTAATACAGGGATTTTTGATGTGCCTGGTGTGCCAAGGACATTTCGGGCAGAAATAAACACATTTTAATTTCCTTGCATATTTTGTCTATTTGGGAAAGAAATTAAAGGAAATCCAAGGCATTCTCTCAGGTTTCTGTGGATGACAGTTTAGTAAATGGTCATGAAAATGGACCAAATGATATGGAAACCCCCAAATAGAATAGATGTCAATGTAAAATTAAAGTAAGCTTGTCTCTTGGACATTTTCTTATTCCAAATAAAAAGTTACCGGTACCTTGGAGTGCAAGCTTCTACTTGAGAATTGATATCCTGTATGACCATCTATCTGTAAACTTGCAAGGAGATTTTAAATGTATTGCTCACTTCCAGTGTCTTAAATATTTGTAAATGAACCTGAATAACCGAGTTCCATTTGATAAGAACAGACATAAAGATTTACTTTGTTGTGGGGAGGGTAGAGCTCAGTGGTAGAGCACATGATTAGCATGCACGAGGCCCTGGGTTCATTCCCTGATACCTCTGTTAAAAAATAAAATAAATAAGCCTAATTACCTCCTCTCTCAACAAAATTTAAGTAAAATAAGCCATAAATAAAAATAATAAATTTTTTTTAAAAGATTCCTTATTTTATTATTTATGAAGTTCATTCTCACAGAAGGGTGATTTTTTTTTTTTTCCATCTGAAAGTACTTTCCTCCACTTGGGATAACACACTCATTGGTGTGATGATTTCCCTTTTTTCTTTTTCTTAAACCTAATTACCTACCCCCCCTAAAAAAAAAGTTTATTTATTTATCTATTTTTTAATGGAGGTACTAGGGATCGAACCCAGGACCTCATGCATGCTAAGCATGTGCTCTACCGCTTGAGCTGTACCCTCCCCCACAGTGTGATTATTTTCTTAATGGCCACCCAGGGACTTCCGTTAGACTGTAAACTCCAAGAAAGCAGGAATGATTCCAGTGCTTGTTCAGCATTTTATCATCAGTGCTGTCAGAGGACCTGGAACACAACAGGCACTCAGACAAATAAGTGTTGGATGGGTGGGGGAATGAGTGAGCTTGAATTTAGGCCATGACGTTACATCATTTTGCATCCCCACCCCAGAAACTGCATTAAGTGCAGATATGTTTATAATTTCTTCAAATTTACCAATCTGGTGATACCTGCCCAGAACAAAATCTTTGCTTTTTAAACTTGGCCACAAGCCGCTTTTCCCAGAATGGAAATTTTAATAATTAGCTTTGTTTCATGTCTGTTAAACATATTTGTATAAAATGGTATACGCATTTCAATGTTTTTAAATACCCCTTAAAGTCACATTTTTATCATGTGTTAGCTGGCATTAACTACTTGGGTGTTTCACCTTATCTGTGCCTAAAATTATGGCTCAAATGAGTTTATAGACAACCTCTCTCCCTTTTTAATCATTTTTAAGATTTTTTATTGATTTATAATCATTTTACAATGTTGCTTCAAATTCTAGTGTCCTTTTTAATCATTTTAAAGTAACGCTGATGAGTGCTGAATGAATTGAAATAGTTTGAGCCTGTAGTTGAGAAAAGAATGATGAAAAAGCAAACCTTGTGTTGAAAGGGATGGTAACAGTAATAAATTAGTGTAAAGAGATACAGAAAGATATCGTTGATGCCAGAAATATGGATGGGAGTTAAACCATTATTTTCTATGGTCTAGAGCCAAAATACCATATAAAACAGACCCCCAGATTGGCAGATTTATAAGAGAGTCATAAAAAACTAGTGATCATAAAGTTGTTACGGGGTGGGGGGGGTCTAAACACTGTTTACATTGATTAGATTCAGAATTGAACTGAACTAAATCTCGGAGGGGAAGAGGAATTTTGGGGTCCAGGAAATGTCTCCATATTATTCGGACTGGACCAGCCTTTCTGGGAAAGACAGTGGGAGATAGCATGTTATCACCCACTTCCTTAAAATGATAATAACTAAGAGCGGACACTTAACGAAGTGTGAATTTCAGGCCAGGCTCTTCAGTTTCAGTTCTGTCTGTATATCACCACCCCGGACTGGACCCCATCATCTCCTGCTTGAATTACTGCATTCGCTCTCTTTCAACATGTTCCTTGCGTCTGCCCAGCCTTTTCTTCTTGGTCTGTTAACAACAAAACAAGCCAGAGGCGTCATTTAAAACCGTAACTCAAATCATGCCTTTTGTTCTGCTAAGACCTTTGGATTGTTTTTTATTTCACTTAGAGTAAAATCATAGTCCTTTCACTGGTGACGGGGAGCAGAACACATGGTCCCCAAATACGCCACGTTGGCATGTGGATTATTTTGAGCTGAAGGCAAGCAAGACGCTGTGGACTGGAGAAAAACTTTTACCTCTCCCTTAACTGCCTAAAAGAATTTAGATAGGGAGCCTGGCCCAGTCAGGGACCTATAAAAGATGACATTTCCCTGAATGACCTGCAGGACCTAGCTGTATGTCAGGGCAGACTTCTAATCGCCAAACTTATGCTCTTACTGTCCTTTGCATTCCCCACTTCCCCTCTTCCCCTTTGGAGTCCCAGGCCCCTTCCCGCTCCTCAGTTCAGATGACACGTGAGCCTCAGCAACTCAGCTTACCCCTGGGTCTCATATTTGTATGGGTCTCCCATCCATCTAAAATTAAATGCTTTTCTCTTGTTAATCTCTTTTGTGTCAATTTAATTATCAGACCAGCCCAAGAACCTAGATGGGCAGGAGGACGTTTTTCCCCTCCCCAGCCGTGGCCTTTTAGGTCTAGAAGACCTGATCCTCTGTTCATTTTCTGATCCTCTCTTTCTCCATTTGGCTCTCCAAGTACCCTGGCCTCCATGCAGTTCCTCGAACCGCGGGAGCAGGTTTTCAACTTCGGTCCTTAGCACTGGTTGTTCTCTTCGCCTGGAATGCTCTTCCTCCAGACACATGCATTGCTAACTCTCTCACCTCAAATTTGTTCAAATGTCACCTTTTCAAAGAGGACTACCACTGTCAACTGGGGGGGGGGGGTGGTGCGGGAAGAGCACAACCGGAAAGCTGAGAATGTTTTATTCAGCAGATACTCTGAGGACTTCACGCCTAGGGAGACAGCCTCTCGATCGCTCTAAGGGACTGCCCCTGCAGGGGTGAGGGAGAAGCCAGGATATGTAGGAATTTTTGCAACGAAGACCAGATAGTGAGAACATCAAAAATTACTGTTAATTAGAGAAGACCGGACATGTCAAGTTAAAGAATGTAGTGCTTTTCTATGTATGGGAAGATCAAGAGGCTGGGCTCATTGAAATCATTCCTTTGATAGGCGCCTTAGCTGTCTGGGCTGTCCTGTGCTTTCCCATCCTCTGTCTCCTCAGGGCGCACCCTTGGGGGTGGCTGCAGTGGCTGATGGCTTGATGGCAGGCATCCTGTTTCCACCCTGAGCTCCCTCAGGGCTCCCCATCAGGGGTGGCTGCAATGTGATGGCTTGATGGCTGCAATATCCTTTGTTGACGGGTACAGCAGGCAATATTTTCCATCCACACCACTAGGAAAAGCTGAACTGCCTTCTCCAACCTGCCTCAACATTTCTCTTTAGCTCTTCTCTGGTTATCACTTTACTTCTTGTCATTTCACTCTTCACCCTCTAAGATGCCTAAATAATACACTGATTTAACCAAGCAAGGGCGCTGGTGGCCGAGGGGCACGGGATGTTTGCAGCAAAGTAAGGGTTTCTCTCTAGGGCGCCAAGCACGGAGAATGGGCAGCTCACGCACGGAAGACACAAACTCCCCGTTGGCTTTTAGGCGAGGGTGTTAAGGACGGTGTTAGGGAAGGGGGTCATGGATTGCCTGGTTGGCTCGTGGACCTTCTTCTGGGTGGTTGGCGGTGAGGTAACAGAATGATTTTGCAGGAATCTCAATCACCAGCTCCTGGTTCCACCCAGTCTGGGGTCTGTGTGCCCGAGGTCAGCATGTAGTCACCACCCCCACAAGGTGGTGGTGCTGGTGGGGCCGGCTCTTAGTTTCTGCAGAACTCGAAGGAACGCATCAGACTGTTATCTTTATCCCTTCAGGAGGACCTCGGAGTCCTGTGACTCCATACTTCTAATCATTAAATGCTTGAGTCTGCACTTTGGAACGCAGGGGAGGCCTAGGAGACTAAAGCCTTTTTTTCTAGTAACAAACGGGGCACACAGAGAGGCTTTGGTACCCAGGAATGCACCGCAGGTGCACTGCTTGGTTTCAGCCTCCCTTTTCTTTGATAGCCCTTAATCCTGAGGGGAACAGGGGTGGGACAAGAAAGGGGATAAACTCTTAAACAGAGAGACTAATCATAAACTCAGCAGGGGAGTTCAGTTTTAGGGGAACTTCATTTCACTTACTTCTTTGTGTTTTGTCCAGCCCTCACCAGAATGTAAGCTTAGCAAGAACAGGGAATACACTTGTTTAAGCCCTCGGGATGCACCCATCAAGCGGTGCCTGGCACGGAGAATACTCAGGACAGCGGGGAAATGTTGAGCTTATCCCATCGAATCCTCACACCGGTCCTATAGGAGGTTCTAGAATTGTTCTATCGCATATGGCTACAAACCTGTCGTTGGGGTTGTTGGCCTCTCAATAATTTTAAAATGAAAAGTTATGCAAAACTCACATCCACGACTCCAGCTTCTCTCTATAACATAGTTTTGAACAAGAAGAATTGGATTCGTTTAAGGAAACTTTGGAAACATGAGATAGCTTGATTTTTAAACTTTTTCCACAAACAGATTTAAAGGTTCTCAAGCTAACGTACAACATCTTAATGGGCGTTTTTGCTTTAAAAAGTATGAAACCACAATGAAAAGCCCTTTCAAAAGGTTACAATCCATCTTCCAGTTTCTGTTTACGTCTGAGAATTCCAGTTCATCACTTCCACTAAAGACTGCAGTCATTTGCTTCTAATTGGGCTTCCTCTGCCCCCGGGTCTCAACGTCTCAACGGCAGGGAGAAGCCGCCCGAGGCACCTCATTACAGAGGCAGAAGGCTGGCAATAAACCTTCTACTGCCTGTGTTTCTGCCGGGAAAGGGCTTTGCTCCTCTGTCTTGCTAATGGAGTTCTAGTCTCCTAATTGTCTCACGTCAGGTAAATACCTAAGTGTCCTCAGCAGAAAAACAGAAGCAATCACAATGTCGGATCTCAGGCTCCATCTTCTGCTCTGCAGGGAGAGGACCGGCCTGGCTCAGAGGCCAGCCCCAGGGAGATGAGGAAAGCAAGCATCTTCGAGCTTGCATCACTCTGGGGAGACTCCGCCAAAGCAGAGGACCTAGATCCCCCGGCCTTTTCTTTTCCCTTCCCTTCAGTTGTACCTAAAGATTTTGTGGCCGGCTAGAAGGCCAGAGAAGGTCAAGGAATTCTCATTCGTTGCTGCCACAAATGACAACCCCTACGAAATGTTTTTTCCAAATCAAAGAAAATTTCAGGAAAAATCCAGGAGCCACTTTCCCACACTCCAGCTAGAGAGACCCTTCATTATTTGTATTTATTAAATATAGTGCTAAGGAGTTCAAGTTCTTAACCCGGGAACACACTGTGTTCCATTTAAAGGTGTTAACACAGGCGTCCCTTGATACCCACAGGGCGCTGGGACATTGGGACTTCCGTGGCCCCGCAAGTCCCTTACGGAAATAAGGGCACAGTCTTTGAGTATAACCTGTACACATTGTCCCATACGCTCTACTTCATCCCTGGATTACTGACGGTACCTAATACAGTGTAAATGCTACACAAATAGTTGCTGGTGCACTGAAAATTCAAGTTTTGGGGGGTCTTTTGGGGGAGAACTTTCTGGAATTAAAAAAGTTTTTGCATCTGCGGTTGGTTGAATCTGCAGATGTGAAACCCGTGCATACGGGCTGGCTGCAGCGGTGGGACGCCTGTTACTGGAGACTAACTGTGCGCCAGTTGTCCCATTTCACCCTTCCAACAGCCCTTCGCAGGCAGACCTGGTCTCATTGTGCTTCACTGTATCCCACTTTGCAGACACTACGGTTTTTTTAAATTGCAGGTCTGTGGCAGCCCTGCATCAGACAGGCCCCTTGGTGCCATTTGTCCAACAGTATTTGCTCACTTCATGTTTCTGTGTTGCGTTGTGGCGATTCTCTCGATATTTCAAACTTTCGTATTCGGTGAGCTGTGGTCAGTAATCTTTGTGACTTCTGTGGCTGGCTGAAGGCTCAGGGGATGGTTAGCCTTTTTAGCAATAAAGTGCCTTTTAATTCAGGTATACACATTGTTTTCCTAGACATGATGCCATTGCACACTTAGTAGACGATACTGGAGCGTAAACATTTCTCTTACATGTACTGGGAAAGCAGGAGAGTTACGTGACTTGTTCATTGCAGTATTTGCTTTACTGTGGTGGTTTGGAAGTGAACTCACAGCGTCTCCAAGGAATGCCTATAATGTAGGTACTTTCTGTTTTTCTTGTTTTTTCAATTATACAGTGAAGAGAATTGAGGCTTACATCATGTAGCTTGCCCATGGCCACTCCACATGAAGGTACTGGTCACACTGCTGTTGGAGTCACGTTTCTGTGAATGACAGATTTGGGCCACGAATACATCTTGTTTGGTCCACAACTAAAAATATCAGTTTCGATGCTTTGAGTCAAAGTACGCAGTTGTCGTTCGAATGACATCACGGCCATGCCCTGTGATGCACCCTGACGTCTTTAGTCATTTTTGTTGGCTTATCCTGACCCTGTTTTCAACAAATAATTCTTGAGGGCCTCCTGTGTGCCAGGCACTGTTGTGAGGATGGGAGTTATAGCTTTTAACACACTAGAAAACATATATATACATGCTTTTAAGAAGTTTGCAAACCTCTGTTGCAGTGCATTCATGTCACAGGAGGGACATGTGATGGCAAATGTTTTCTAGATAACACTAAATATGTAACCTTTCCTATAAAAATTCAAGCCTGATAATCTGAGTTTCTTAACAGCTCCTCTTACACTGGAAAGCACAGTTGGCTGCCTGAGGTCTAATTTGGGAAGCATCAGATAATTTTTGTCCTTGAATAGCTTTTCTGGACTTTCTTGTACAGCCTTAAAAATTGCCACCGCAAAAAAAAAAAATCATTTCTTCTAGTTAATGCGATGTCTCTGGCAATATAATGGTAAAATGAGCATTTGTGGGAAATGTTAATATTGTTGTAGTCAGCATAACTATGCGTAATGAATATGCGTGGATAGATGGTGAGTCTCAGGATTTAATGGCTGCACAGTAATTTTAAAACCGCATGACCATAAGTTGATCGTATTTGCAAAATACATTTCGAGGGCAGAATGAGATGGGGAAATCACGGGCTGAAATGGGGTGAGCAGGACAGTTGAGAACCCTTGATGGGAGTTGCCATGGTGGGGGGGACCCATGACCAGCTGCAGAAGGGAGAATTGCGGCAAGTAGGTATTACGTTTCTTTTCACTTTCATACGAATAAAACTGATGGTGATTAAGTTTCAGATATAAGTGATCTTAACGCCCAAGTGAACATCACCCGTGATGACTGCTGAATGGATTTGGTGGGTTCCCTTTATTGGGGGCCACATGTTTTCCACGGGGTTCATGCCAGGGGTGGGTGCTGAGGAGCAAACCAGGTAGATGGGCTGGATGGCTTCCTTTGGCACCTGAGAGCCCTTCTTGCCCAATACACACCGTCTGTGCTCAAGAGGATGACTTCCGTAGCCTTCATCTACAAGTCTCTTCCATCCGCGGGTGTCCAGCTGGGCTCAGCCTATTGGCGGCGTCAGCTGGTGCTAAGAGGGTGGGAGGAGAGTGAGGTCCTCTCTACCTGGATTGTCTCCCTGTGGACAGAGTAGCTGGTTTCCTCTTCAGAGGACATAGCTCTTGTCTGTTTGTTCCACCCTACAAGTCCATCTAATTTTTTAGAACCACCCCCTCATCTTGCTCACGTAAGCCTTGGCTGGTCACAACTTCATGCTGTACTTAGCCCCAGGGTGTGTCACCGTGCACGTTAAGGGTTTCCCTTAACCTCCTTTATTTTTGGTAAACACTCCTCCCTTTTTAAAAGTTTCTCAATTTCCCTGTTTGTTTTCAGCCTTGTCCCTGATTGATTCATACCCTATTTATATTAGCTATTCTTGGTCATTGCATACTTCTGATAATAGCTAATACCGATTGAGCAAATGCAGTTTAATATTTATGCAATATCTTTTCCAGAACGATACCTAGGAAATTTCTGTGTCTTGTCTCATTTCACTCTCAAAATGGCTAATGACAAACAAAATTGTTGAATTTCCTCAATTTCCATTTAAATAAATAGAGGTGTGTTAAATCTATCTGAAATCAACCAGATTGTTAGGCACAAAGGGTTGAATCCCAAGTTTTTACTGCAAATCCACTATGATTTGTAAAGGACTGCCTAGTGAGGGAAGGGAAAAACTCGAAAAACAGGACAAAGGTGAAGGACGAGGGCCAGCAAATGGTGACCAGAGAGAACCAGAAAGGAATGAGCGTCTAGATTTATCAGGCAAATGAAAGAAGTCTCCAACACCCTTCATAAATAGAAAATCCATCAATGCATTCGCATTGACAATAACTGGGCCAAGTACTTCTGGAGCGAAGCCATCCCAGAGTTGAGACGTGATTGGTTGCAAAGTACACAGTTTCCAAAAAGAAGGCTTTGAGTGATCCCAGGATTAAAATCTTGTTTGAGTGGCATCTTCAAATTTTTACTCCCTTTAAAAATGTCCTCTGAAATTCTCTCTTTATCCCAAAACATCTTCTCTCTACCCAATGAGACTAATGGAAAGTCGAAAAGGAGGCAGGAATGTTCCCAGATTTAATTCAAATTTAGAATCATCTTTTATTTCTTCTCTTTTTAGTGATAACACCATAAAACACATTTTACTGTATTTCCTGTATGAAAATGGAAGTATTTTGATGAGATACCTGGGCCTTTGCAGTAAGACACGATCAAACCAGAATGCCCACAGAAATGAAACTTTCAATTTAACAAGAATTAAGAAGAAACAGTTCTGCTCCCTTCCTGTGAAAACAGTTGATTTACAAATGATTGTGCCTCAATTTCAGTACAATAAGCATAATTAAGTCTTGCTTAATTTCTGGAAAAATGGTTAGTGCTTTAGGAAGATTAGTTTGGATTGTCAGCTATAAGTAAAGCAATAGATATAAATGCTGTAAGAGACAGAAACAAGCTCTAAAAATACTTGCTGAATATCACTGGGTTGTTTTCTTTTTTTGGTTGGTTTTGTTGTGTATATATTTAAATGATTATTGAAACCCAGAATTTCATTGATGAGAATTGACATTATACAATTGTCATTAGCTGATAAATACAACAAACCATTACTTTATTTATGGCTTAATATTTCTTCTATTAAATTTGATATGTATGTTACCTCGTATGAGGTGTCAGATACACTGGCCTCTCTTTTCTCTTTTGTAAAGGCTGCCAGTTAAGCCAGCATCATGTTAGAACTTCCTCTCTAGTTTCTTACGCAATTCTCTCTCTCCCCTTTTGCCCTCCCCGCGCCCCCGGGTTTTTCTCTTCTTGGGCTCTCCATACGTGATAATTCTAGCTAAAAAGACATCCTCTCAGTCCCAACTCCAAATTCTATGCAGAGAGAAGTGGACTTGACCCACGTTGGGTCAAGAAGTTGTATGTGGTGCCCTCAATTATGGTCAGGTCACATAATAAATCACCACCAATGAAAGGTCACCTCTCATGAAAAAGGGACATTAACAGAGAAAAAGCAGTTTTGGAGAGACACGGGGAAGACGCACAGATCTTGAAGCCTGCCTAGGCATTAATGGTTTCTGAACTCAACCGTCGGACTATTTATTTAAGTGTCCTGCTCTAAATATGTTTTACTGCCTGTCATTGAAAATTGCTTTTGAAAATAAGTGGACTATAAACCTTTTAAAGGCAAAGGTTAAATGGGATCATCTGAGATTTGAAGCGGAAATATTTGTGGAATGAGATCTTAAATGGGGACTTGGTCAGGAAGGTGAACGTATTTCAATGGCTGATTAATATTAATCACACTGACCCGCTGTAGTTTATTTAAATGCTTTATTAGCCCATATTTAAGATGGTTTTCTTTTTTCTTTTTTTACTGCACTAACATTGAAATAACGTATTTTGAATAAAGCTCTTTCTGTAGCTTTTGATTTTTCTGTCTTGGTTATCAAAAGTGTACATACCAGATCAAAACCATGAATGCTTTTAGTGAAAAATTCCAAAACTATTTCCCTTAAGTTTTTGGCAGCCATCCACGCATGTCTGTTTTACCGCACCTGCTGAGATATGGGTACTGTGACTCTTTCACAAAAGGTTTCGAATCATACATTTAAATGTCTTATTTTAATTTGCACGTCTATTTTTAATCGGTCACATGGGATAATTGTCTACTAATTTTATTTCTGAACTTACCAATTTTCTAACTATATTTGTGTTTTGAGTAAGTCTCGAAGGATCGGGTCCTGCAGTAATAAAAATATCAGTGGCTTAACACACAAACATTTATTTCTCACTTATGTAAAGCCATTCTGGATCCAACTGATCTGTTGGGCACTTCCTTTCAAGCGGGCCGTGGAGCATACTGTTCCCAGCTTGCCCGTCTGAGATCTGGAGCCCATGCCTTCCAGGGCTGGAATGTCAGGGAGAAGAGAGGGTCCCCTGTGGGCTTTACCGCCGCAGCCTGGAAGAAACACCTTTCTCTTTCTCTCACAGCCCATTGGGCAGAATTAGTCATCGGGCTCTACCCAGGTGCAAAGCATAGCCAGGAAGCAGGTATTTCTAAACACCTGTCGTCTCCAGCACACGCGTTCCGTCCTTCATCCTTTACTAAAGGCGGCTTAAAGCCTTAGCCGCTGACTCCCCTTGGCTGTTAAGTTTACTGTTTGCCTTTCAATGTGTTTTCTCTTCTGAATGTGCCCTCAGAGCTTTCCGTCACAAGTACTGAAATTGCTTGGGAAGAGTCAGGAAGCGTCTTTGTATTATTTGTAAAGAAAAATGTCAACGAAAAGCATGTCACACTTGCAGTGAGGTTTTTGTTTTTTTTTAAGAACTCCAGCAGTTCAGTCCTGAAGGAGGTGGAGGATCTAATCAAAAAGAGCTGCTTTAGGGATCATGCTTGAAAGGAGAAAAGTGCCAACGACAAACATGCATAGTATTAGATGAACCTTTTTTTTTTTTTTTTTTTTTCACACGAGGGTCTATGACTTAGAAATGAGCAGTTCAAGTGTGTCATTGTTCTGGTTGGTTCTAGAACTTGCTTTGCTTTCATTATGGTGACAATTCTCCCGGGAGATCATTTGGATTTTCTTCTCGGAAGAAGAGCACCCACACAACTGAATTAAAATATAAGCTAAATTCAGCTTTTGTTCAAATGTGCCTCCACATCCATCGTCTCCCCTCTGCTCCTCATCCTCCGTCCCACCCACACCCCCAGCAAGAGAGGAAGACAATATGAACTTATTCATGCTTCAAAGTAAAATCTGCCATGAAACCTGCTTACTTCCTTGGTATCTTTACTGACTAATAATAATAATGGTTGCATTTAAACATGAACACGGATTAAAACTCCTCCGGAGCCATTGCTCTGTGCTGCAGGGATTTGATGCAACCCTTGTTATTTCTGTATCCTACAGATGAGCTTTCTAAGATACTTCCCTATGCTTCTCTTCCATTCCTTCTTTCCTAGTTCCTTGCATCAAATGTTTTATTAAATTTAACCCGTGTCATCTTCTTGCAAGATCTATTATGCAGTTCAGGATCACATGCCATTTTTTTTTTAAATGAAAGCTGCAGTTCCAGCTGAAATAATCCAAGGCATTTATCCTGGGTTATTTTATTGGAAATTTTCAACCTAGAGAAAAACTGATTTGAATTTAGACTGAACTCCTTGTCTCTGAAATCGCTTCCCTGCACTTTATCTAATCGTTCCCTTGATTTCCGTTATCTCTGCAGTTTCATTTGCTGATGATTCTAGAGAGCTAGAGAAACCAAGGATCAAATGTCTCTCCCCTGCTTCCAAATGCAGCTCATCCCTGACTCAGTTTTGCTAAAGGAATGATTAAGTAGGAAAAAAGGAATAAAATCTCAACAAGGTGATGACTCACCCCAGTGAGCACACTTTTTACCCGGCAGAGTGAGCTGATTAAAACCAGAGTTGCTATCTACTAGTAGGAGGTGAAGGGAGGAAGGTGGCAGCGGCCCTAATAAAAGAGCGTGTATTAAGTAGCTGAGTCTTACAGAATCTGTTCTTCTGAAACATGCCCTCTGCATTCACAGTATCAGAGGGAAGTAAATGCCCAGTGATAGTCTAACTGAAGAAAATCAAGGCTAAGTCTCAAAAGCCTGATAAGACAGAGTGAAGAGGAGGAATCTCAGGTAGAATCAGTTCTCAGAAAGGAGACCCTTTCCCCGTGGAGTGAGTGATGGGTGACGGTGGGTGACGCTGCTGTGAGTTACTGCTCAGCTCTCCTCACGGTCATGAACACGGGGGCAGTAGGTAGAGTGCTGAACGTGGACGGACCCACCGTGCGGCAGCTACAACCTTACCTAAACTGGGTAACGCAGTTCTGGAAGGAGAGTTCGTAGACTTGCAGCTCACATAGACTAGGTTTAGGAAGCTCATTAAGATCTAGGATCCTAGTCGGAAGAGCAAGAATACGGGAGTTTGTAAACTTGCCAAATGCCTAAGTGTTTTTAGCTCTTCGGCGGCAGAGGGGAAGAGAGGTTTGTTCGCAAACATATGGCCCAAGTTGATAAGATCTAATTATATGTTTGCAGCTGTTTGCAATCTGTAAATAATCTGACGTTGGTCAACATTATCGACGCGTGACAAAAGCAGTATAAATAGAGGAAATTAGCTAAAAATTGAAACAACAACAACAATCCCTTTTGAAGGGAGGAAATGAGGGGCTGGGTTTTCTAAGTGTGACTTAAACAGGATAAAGATCAGAACAACAATGTACCTAAAAAGGTGACACTTCATTAACAGTTCTGGAACCAATTTTTGTGTACTGGAAAACCTCTGACCAAAAAACAAAAAACAGAACACAAAACTTCACCAGTTTGGATGTAGATTTAGCAAATAAATTTTATCTGTGTTATTAAAGGACAACTTAGGTCATTTAGATAACCTTTAAAAATACAAGTAAAGGTTTATAACCGACTCTCATTGAGTGGCTTTTAATAGAATGTAAAATAAAAATTTATAATCTGTGCAGTGAGAGATTATATTCTGCTCTAACTAAATGTGGATAGAGATGTAAGAGTGATAGTTCCATATGTGAGACATGACACATTTTTCAAAGAACTTGATCGTCATAAGCCCAAAATTAAAAAAAAAATTTTTTTTTTTAAAGGAAGCCATTTGTGGATTTAAATGCAGGAGTCTGGATGAGAAGAGCTGAGGGAGTGATGGATGTTGATAATTCAAATTTTAAAATAAATTTAAGCAGGAAAACTCAGTGATTTTATATTTAACTATGAAAAAATTTAAGGGAATAGAGTAACTTATGTTTACTTTTTACATCTTCTCTCACTGTTTCCTTTCCAAATCTGAAATGGAATGTTCAATAATTTTGCCAAAGCTAATCATCCCATTGGACCAAAATAATCACCATTAAAAGTTTAATGTTAATCGATACTGTTATATGTATATATATGCACATGGGTGTATACACGTCTCCTTTTTAGTGGTGGGGGTACAAGGGGCGAGAATTTGTTGCTTACTTGAAAGGGAGGGAAGGAATGTTCTGGAATGATTCAGCCAATTGACCTGATGAGGCAGTTCCCTGAATATTTGTGGGTTTACCTCCTATGTCTTGGCACATGGATTTTTTTTTTAACTAAGTCCAATCTCTTGTTAACCAGATTCAAGTGGTAGGCTGTTATCAATAAAATCAGCTAATGTGTTCTGCAGAATGTCAAGATGACCAAGGTCACTGAGGAGACTGTCACAGAGGACAGAATCATGAAGTGTATTGAAAATTGGGAAAAAAAAACAACAACACATTCTTTGTATCAGTAGCTGGACAAGTTCACCTGCTCCCGCGGAGATAACTCATGCCACCCTGTGCCTATGACTGAGTATTCCATTTGGTTAAATTCATGTTGATCCCTTATACTCTTACACTATCCATTTGATTTCCCTAAGTGTTATAATGCTGAATTGAACTGGGACATAATAGGGGCCACTAACCTTCTGTTAAGTCCTTAAAGGGTAGTGCCATCTGGTTTATCCAAGTGGGACCGGTTTCGTCACAAGAGTCTTAAAGGTGGAGAACCTGCTCATCTGTGGTCAGAGAGATGTGATAATGGAAAGCAGGGCCAGAGGGAGGTGACTTGACTTGGTTGGACTTGACCCATCAAACCATGCTGACGGTTTTGATGATGGAGGAAGGGAGTAATAAGGCAAGGAATGCAGCCACTTCTGGAGTCTGGAACAGCTCGCAGTTTACAGACATTAAGAAGGTAGGACCTTGATCCTAGACCCACAAGAAACACATGAAGTATATGATCTCCCGCGGGCAAATGGGAGAGTCAGCACGTGCAAATTGGGTAAATACAGGATGCACACATACATGTATATGTATATATGTTTCAGGGAGAAGAAAAATTAATCTGAGTAACATTTTTAAACCTCACTTTTATATATATATGTGAGCTCTTTCATGTCTGCAGGATTTTATCAATTGAACACTTTAAAGGCCCAAAGAAAGGTCAATACATTCCATTAAACATGTAACCAGTGTTCTATAACTTAAATGTAATATACCTAGAAATTAATAATCTGGTTACAACTTCTCTCCAAGTTTTTAGAATTCAAAAAGTACTTGTAGGGATTAACATATACACACTACTGTGTATAAAATAGATAAACAACAAGGACCTACTGTACAGCACAGGGAACTACATTCAATATGTTGTAATCACTTATAATGGAAAAGAATGAAAAAGAATATATGTGTATGTATAACTGAATCACTTTGCTGTACACCTGAAACTAACACAACATTGAAAATCAACTGTACTTCAATAAAAAAAAGTACTTGTGAATAACTTTCAGATCACTGAGAAAATTAAAGCTGCAATTATAGTCTATTTAAGCATTGCAAGCAGCACTTAGACCACTGTGGGCTGCAGCCACGGTTAAAATTCACAGTATTAAGTCACTTCCACAGATTATTATTCATCACAAAGTGAAAACAAATCAATAGGCATTTATCTGGAGATATCAGGGAGAAAAGGGGTATAGAAAGAAATTCGTAAATATAAAATCAGAAATGAATGGTTTAGGTAATAGAAAAAGTGGACTTGCTAAGTAACGAAATCCCATATTCCCCCGCCACTGTCAGTACACCAAAAAATAGAAAATTTTAGAAACAAGAATTATGGTAAAATTACTGGTAAAATACATATTTTTAAGAAGTATAAGGAACAATGTGTAACCTCATTGGGAAATGCGATTACACAGGCTTATTGCCCAGAAAAATAAAAGTTATATAAATTACATAATTGTCTCACTAAAAGGAAGTGTGAAATGATATTAAACACAGAAAATGAAAAAGCAGTGGGGAAAGAAAAATCAGTAGAAGAAAGAGCAGCAGATACCAGATCAATGTTCCTCTAGAGAAACTAGCCTCAGTCTAACTTATAATGAAGTTGTATTAAGACCAGTGAACGTAGAACTTGTACACTATTTAAAACTTCCACGCCATGGAAGTCAGATGATATTCAAGTCCTAGCCTCTCGAGGACAGAAACCTTCACAAATATTTTGACATTGTACACTTGAAAGACTGCTAAAATCCCCCTCAACTAATTTGATCTCCCTTCTACTAGTCTTTTCCCTCCCAGGCACTCTAACCACCCAAATCCATGTAAATACAGAGTGTGACATGGAGACACTCAAATCCAAGAAGGAAACAACTTTTACTCTTGGCTTCGAGAGGTCGTATCTTGTCCTTTCCTGTTGACTCAGCATTCATTCATTCAGTAACTGTTGAAGTGCCTATAATGAACACGGTTTTCAGAGCTAGGGGTACCTCCCAAAGAGAACTTCCTGGAAGAGCATTTGAGTTGCAGGTACCACCAAGAAAGAATGTATTCTCTCTTCTTCAACAAAGTTCCAGCGGAACCCTTTGGTTCCGTGACTTGGAACATGGGATTGTGGCTCCAAGACTGAATGCTAATAATCAAGGTCACACTTCTGCTAGTAGAAAGTACAGAAATCACAAGCCTTGTGACCTCCTATCAGGGAACAGGGGAGAGTTGGCACTTCCAAGTTGGGTAATTGGATGAGTTTAAAATGGAGGAAGGGACCTATTTGCAAAAGTGTGAGCAGAGTTTGGAAGAAGTGAGTGAGGATGCTGTAGTACCCTGAGGCTATTCGGGGTCCATAAACATACCTGAACATTAAAGGGTAAGGGGAGGGAGCCATCATCTGGGTCCAGAGGAGTCAGGTGAGGCTCCTGGAGGAAGCTGTGATCTGCAGCAGAGGGAGGCAGCCCAGCTGTAGGAACATGTCAGGCGGAGAGCAGTGGCCCTCACTCCCCTCCCACTCTCACACCCGGTGATGTCAGACCCACCCAGAAGCCAGTATCACCCATCAGCGCGGGGTCTACCTGGGTCTGCCTCCGAGTGCGCACAGCAAGTTGGATAAAGGAGTAGAGGCGATCTCGAGGAGCAAACAGTATATCCAAAGCAGAAAGGAATCTTGGGGTTTCATTTTTCCTAAAACGTGGAACCAGCCACTGCCGGTATATTAAAGGACTACTGAATTTTTCTAATTTGACAGAAACGAAATTTGCATAAACTAAGGTTACATAACGTAGTTAATACTTAATGATTTTTTTTTGAAAGACTGTGATGCCCTCCCATTGCTTGGCCACACGATGTGGTTAAAGAACTGGCTTAGGCACATCGAAGCATTTGTCCTTAGACGTACTCTCCAGAGTTTTGTACGAAGCCCGTTTCTGACATTTGCGAGGACTGGGGCAAAGGTAAAAGGGAGGACCACAGATCGAAGTCAGATATTTAAAAGTTACTTATCAAGCTAACAAACTATTAAATCGAATCTGTTCTATTCTCTATTCTTGGCAAATAATATCTTCATAATTATACAATTGAAAGACAGTTTTAAAGGTTTACCATTTATATGACTGAAAGCTGGCAAAACACCAAAGATGAGTGAATTTACCTATTACGTGCATGCCTGCTCTTCTGTTCATAGCCAGCATCTTTGTATGAGTGATGAAATAAAGATATAGACAATTTAGCGGGAGGGTATAGCTCAAGTGGTAGAACACATGCTTAGCATGCACAAGGTCCTGAGTTCAATCCCCAGTACCTCCTTTAAAAATAAAATAAACCTAATTACCTGCCCCCCAAAAAAGATAAATAATAAAATATTTTTTAAAAAGATATACAGAAACTCATAAATGTACATTTTAATAACATTTATTTTTATTATCTTGATTCTACTAGAATTAGTTGTTTATATAATCAATAGTTTCACATAATTAGTATACTATTCATACATATAAAGTCTTAAAATGTGAAAATATATAAAATTTTAGATGTACTCTTAATTAACAGTTTATAGCAATAATAACTTGATACTAAGAGAATAAGTAGATTTTGAATAAAGTTAATTTTCTTACACATTTTCAGAAATTACTTTTGAATATTTTAGAAGAAACATATCTATTAGAATTAGAAGGTAGAAGATGATTTATAATTAGTAAATATCACAATTTAAATCAGAATTGTTTTTCAGTTTTATACTCTGAAAAGTTAATCATGTTCAATTTATTTTATAAAATAAAACAAATCAGGAATTAAGCATACAATGTCTGTTTGGTGACATAAGAATCAGTTTTCAAGGTTTATAATTGCTTCTAAGATGTAGCTATTAATAGTATTAATAACTTTTAGAATTATGCAACTGTTATGACATCTCCAGGATCATGAATTGGAACATGAGAAGCAAGAACATGGAATCTCAGCACTGCTGAGAACAAGATGCTTTCACCAATAATTTATTGCTCCTGCTGTCCCAAAAGGGAGGTCTGATGAATTAGTCTTTATTTGTGGAGTGTTTCTGTCATTCAGCCCTCTCCTTACTCTTAGGCAGCCTCTGCTCCTACATAGATCATGGCAAAAACCCAAAAAATCAATACATCTGGACTTAGTGGACTTTTGATATAAAAACAGAATGCAAGAAATGGGGGCATGTGTCTCCGTGGGCCTGAAAGGTGTTAGTCGTGAACATCGATGTTTAAGATGCTCAGGAGTCCTGTGCCTGCTCATTGCTGGCCTCTGAGTGTTCACTCGAGAACACCTGGGAACCCAGGTGAATTCATTGTGTGTCCTTGTGCTGTGCAGACCCACTGCAAGCACAAGACTCAAGCATGGACCACGCCTGCCCAGAGCTGAGGGTGGTTCTGCTTGACCCTTAGGAGGAAAAGAAATGTAAAAAAGACAGAGATGTGCATACAGATACACATACCTCTGTCCCTCCATTCTTCCTCATATCCCTACGGTGCCTCTAGTAAGGGGTTCACTCTCTTTTTATTGGCATGTAAATGCAGCTTTCTCTGACAAATCTGCTCAGCTCTACAGATATAAATCCTATTATTTAATTCTTGTGATGTTAGAAAGAAGGTAACTGTGCAATGAGTTTGTCTCGAGCACGTTCCTGATTCAGTTCAATTAGTAATGCTCTTAAAGAGAGAGAAGATGTACTAGTGTAGGTGACCAGTAGTGTAGGTAACCAGTAATCTCTAGCAGGAATTGCCTAGAGCCCAAACTTCTTTCCTCGCTATGAAGTTATAAGTGGTTCTGTTTGAGAAGACAAATGGATTCATTAAGCACTGATGGAAGGGTTTTGCCACACTGCAAACCTTTTGTTTTTTTAACTAGAATTGCATGCTCCAAATTTAGAACTTAAAATTCATATGTGTAGCATTACAACAAAGCATCTCTGTCTCACAAGGTTCAGATTAGCTTACTCTAAGCCAAATGAGTTTCTTGTTTTTGTTTTTTAGGAAAAAGCTACAAAAGTTGGCATGAAGAAGTCCATTCTTTTGTGTTCCTGTCAGAGAGAAATCTTCTAAATTACTTAAAAATAAATGAGCCCAGGTGTATAAGTTGCAGTCTTTCAAATTACAGGTTACAAACATAAACATTTTGGTTTTAGGAAGTCTTCAACTCTTAAAAAAAATGTATTAATTTCCTGAACTTGAAGTAAAACCATAGTCCTTCATTTTTTTTTTCTTCCTACAGAAACTATAGAAAAGAACTTGGGTCAATTACTTCTTTTCAAAAAAAAAAAAAAAAAGAAATTACCAAATATACCACTAAACAACAATTTTATGTACATATAAAATAATTAGTTCCTTAGTTGTGGCAAGCAATTCTCTTAATCTGGAACCCCACATATGAGAAGTTCAAAAATACGCTTTTGATTTAGAAGGTCATTTAGGGATTTGAGGTTGACCCAAACCTCCTATTAAAACTCTACCCTTTCTCTGGTTTTCCTCCTTTCTTTTATGAGATAAATTAAACTAAAGGCAAATAGAACCGATATGATGTAAATTGCAATCCATAAATCTCAAAATCTTTTTGGTGATGGTGGCAGAAAGCATAAATTACACTCATGAATGAAGGCAGCTGGAGCAAAAGTTCAGGGTTGTTTTATTACGCAGAATTCATGACCAGGAGCTATTTAAAGTCCCTCTGTTACATAATGGAGGTGAGGTAGAGAAGAAAGGAGAGAAAGAACACTTAACTGGCTTTCCTTGCTGACAAATCAACTGTCCTGGACTCCCGGACATTTATAATACGTAGAGTACGTTGCTGTTAAGAACACAAACTCCGTGATGGCTGAAACAGACCCCTAGTGCTGCCGAATGAGCCGGGTGGTACTTGACAACATGGAACAAGGCTGTCTGTCAGCAGCTGGGCACATGTGTGATTCCAACAGACGTGGACATTTAGAATGAATCAAGTTTGAATTTAAGAATTATAACTGCACCCTTCATGGTGGTTTTTTGGGTAGAGCTTGTATGGTTTCTTTTCCATGTTAATTCTTTATGAATGATATTTATTGCAAGTTTCAAAAACTGGCAATCTACTGGCCAGGTTTGTCTAGTATTCCAGTTTTGTTTGGTTTACTCAGCTTAAAAATAAAAAAGAATAACAAATTTCAATGCTTTTAGATAGTGCTGCATACTATCTAATACTAATACCAATCTCATTGGTTATTTCTAGCATTTAAAAAACATTTGTGAGTTTTGATTTTCTACCATTTCCTCTATCCTCTTTTTATGAAGTTCTATTATCTATGATTCCCTCCTTCATGTTTTGAATTTTTTTAAATCCTTTGTATCTGTCCTGCACTGAAGGTGAAATGGTCAGTGCTATCCTTCAATTGTCTGACAGTCTCTTCCAAAAGATCGATTTCCACATACACCATCTATTGAATCTTCTGTTTAATCACTACAGGTTTTATTTTCATGATTTCCAATTGCTTATCTTTTTTAATGGATACCTCTTCTTGTTTCATTTATGCCTTTTTTTTTCCAAAAAAAAAAAAGTTCATGGTTATTATTTTGCATCCTCTCTACAAGAACTCTAAATCATTTGCGTTGTACTCATCCACATCCTGGATTTCTACTGGCAACTGAGCTGCCTCAGGTCAGTGATGGTGGGCCTCTTACAGGCTGTGGGGATAAGCCAGTAGGGAATTAGGCCCAGAGTTCTGACCCGGAGGCAACCCCAGGTTTCCTCCTAAGTGCACTGCACTGTATATCCTGTACGGCTTGGATGGAACACTTACAGGCCAACCTCGCACTACAGGCACGGAAGGTCCCATCTGCCTTTGCCTGGATGCCCACTTCATTCCCCTCGGTCTACGTGGACCCATCCAACATTTGAAGATGCCGTTATATCTCCTCTCCTTCCCCTTTTCTTTAAGCCATTGATAGTTTTTTTTTTCCATTCTCCATGTGGTAATTTCTGGCCCAGCTGGCCTCCTTGAGAGCCATCGCAGGAAGATTCTGACCTGGGACAAAATCCTATCGGCAGACAAATGGAGTTAGGATAAACACTGTGTTTGTAACATGGGACAGAACACAGAATGTAACAGTCAAATACTCCAGATGTGATTTAATTTATAAAAAGTGTTGGATGCTGATTAGAAGGCCCCTGAGGGCAGGCTAAACTTAGGACATGGGACCTCAGGCTTCCTGATAGGTGAGCAGAATTGATGACATTCACTTATCTGAATTGTCAGCACCTTCCGTGTTTCATTCTACAGATGAATAAACCTGAAGCCCGAACAAGTTAATGAGTGACAAAGCCAGAATCAAAACTGAGGCCCACTGAATTTGAATCATTGTTGAATTTAAAAGAGCAGATAAATTACATTGAATGTTCTACGTTCGGGCAAAATACTTTGCATGAATTTCAAAGGACATTATGACAAAGCATGCCATCTGAGGTTGAGCCTTGTAAATTTCCACACCTTTTTCGTGACCCCCAAACTATAACTGAGACTTTCTTTGGTTAACAAATAATGACTGAAACCAATGCCGTCATTTCTTGTTTAATAGTCACGCTGGGGTCATTCTTGCATAGCAGAAATGAGGGATGAAGGAGGGGGTTGGAGATGGTTTGAAAGTCTAATTTATAAATTTTCAGGAGTGTGAACCACTTAAGCTTTTTAAATACGTATGACTAAGTTCTTGATGGGGGCAGGATGTCAAAAATAGTCAATATAAAGTGTCCCATCAAAAAGCCATGTCTGTGACTTTTATAAAATATGTCAAAATAATTTCAGTAATTAAAACATTGATAATTCACCAAATTAAACAAAATTTTAAAAATAATGAAACCTTTTTCCTACGGAAATCGACATTAAAATCACCATATCATTCCACTACACATACCTTTCAGAATGGCTAAAATGAAAAAAAAAATAAAGAAAAGGAGAAATTTAGACACAGTCCCTTGGGGAAGAAGAATGGAAGTATGAGGAGAAGGAGGAAAAAGTCCTATGATATTTCTGGCCCTTGAAGAGCTGGTTCTTGTATTACTTAAGTAGATAAAGATGCTTACGTCAGAACCTTTGGAATTTCAATTCTGTAGCTAAAAAAAGAGTGAGGTTAGGATGTTAAAATATTATTTACAATACACTCAAAAACATATTCTATACAACAAATTAAACTTTAGATGAAAACTTAAACATATCAACATGTCTAAAAAATTTTAAAAATAATTTTAAAGTAAAAAATAAAATAAAATTTTTAATTAAAAAAAAACCCTATCAACATGTCTACTTAAAAATGTGAGAATTCACATTTCTTTAAATTTTTTAAAAATGATTCTTGAGCAAATAATTTTAGTTGAAGTGAAGGTCCAGGTGGTGAATCTGGTGAAACCTAGGCTGACTTTGAAATGCTGGCTTCCTCGATCACGCCCTCAACAGCAACTGGAACCTACCAGTTGCCTGTTTGAACCCTGCGGGCAGATGGCCTTGAGTGCCGGAAGGGGCCTCCTTGGTATCTTACTGGCAATAACTCAAAGCTTATTAAAATCCAGATGGAGAGGAACCTGCAGCATATTCAGGCCCAGATGCCCAGTTGGGTACTGAGCTGTTTAGTTGCTGGCGTGTCAACTAATTCCATTCTCTTACTCTGCTCAGATTTTCTCCAAAGTGTTACTGTCATCTTTCAGTTGATGCCTCCCCATATTGTCTTTAAAACTGGTTCTCATGCCCATCTGTAAAGCACTTAGGTTAAATTCTATGTATGATATTTTTTTTTACTATTTTCACGTTGGTGTCAAAAGAACATTGAACCATGAAGAGGCAATTGGCTGAGTCATTGATGCCTCTTTCTGTGTAGCTCTATTCAATTAAAAATGTCTGGTTCTTAATCCAATAATATTTTCCTAAATAAATTAGGGCTATTATGTACACATGGCATGCCATCTCTGCAGTTTGAGTAATCTGTAAGAGAATTCTGTCGTTGCAAATATTATGTCCATTAAGGGATACCTACAACACACGTCATGTGAGGTTAGCCAAGCCTGAAGTGCTATTGATAGTTTTAGAAATATGTAATCAAATAGTTATAAATGAAAATAACTCATTTTGTCCCAATGGCTAGGAACTGAGATCTCACAATTCTATACATACTCATTGGCCTTACTGTCTTCATCTGTTGTCTGCTGAGTTGATCCCAAATTTCTTAAATCCTACTTCTTCTTGAAAACGTAGCCAATAGGCAAGGCTCTCCTTTCTATTCCTATTACATTTAAAGGGTCTGACCACGCATTCTGTACTTAATCTTGTACCGCCCTGAATTATTCACTGCTTTCTGACTTTCTCATCTCCGGCAGTTACAACATTCTGTTCGTGTGCAGCCCATGCAGTGCCTCTGTGTTCCGTGTGCTGCAGACGTTGTATGAAGATGCTGGATTGAGTGTGTCTGTTTCTATAACAGCTCGTGCTCTGCTGTACTCTCATTGTCCATTTACTACCCCACAATGCTCATTTGATGGCAGGTTCTTTGAGATAAGAGTCTGTGAGTCTGTGTGCTTGCGAGTTGGTTTCTCATCTTTCATCACTTAGGACTTAGCTCCAGGGCTATGAACATAAAACATACTTCTTTCTGATGTGTACTGACTGAAGGAGCATAGGCAGCAAGGGGATTTGGGTAGATTTCCTTGTATCATTATCGACAGATTCCCGAGTCTCCTTGAATATGTCTCATTGACTGATCTTTACTATGACCATTTGGAGAATGTAGTCAGTAGGTGAAATCATTCTCAAACCAGAGAGAGGAAAACAGTCTCTTTGAACTCAATTTACAAACTCTCATTCCATTCATTCCTGATTCTGACATACAGCTCTAATTAAAGATACGTCTTCAGGTAACTTCAAAGTTTTAAACAACTGACAAGAATGTGGTAACCGGAACACTGGTATTTGAAAATGTAGTAGAAGAGCTTACTGACCTAAATGTCACATTACCAAAATTGCCAAGAAAGAGGAAAACAAAATCTAGTATAGACAAAAGAAAGGTAGCCATGCCCTTGCACTAAACCCAGAGAAAATTAAAAGTGAGGAATTAAGAAAACCAAAAGCGGTAAAAGGGAATTGTGAGACACAAACTTATCGACCATAGTTAGCAGCTGTGATTAACTGCAGTTGAGTTGGCAGATGAGAAAGTTGTATTTTTCCTAAATGTGATAGAATTTGGGAGCATAGAAGATGATGAGGGGTACGTGTCACTGATGTGCTGAAGAACTGGGACAATACATTGATGTGTCTCAATTGTCCCCAAACTTCCATGACCAGGTGCTATGGACTGAATTGTGTCCTCCGCCAAGTTCATATGATATATATATATATTGATAACTCTCTCTCTTTAGTTAAAACCATTTGGGTTGATCCTTTGAAGATCCAACCTTAGGTCATAACTTGAAAAAAAAAAATCTGTTGTGATGTTTCTAGGTTGTAACTATTACAAATGGTTTTGCTAAGAAAATTCTTTTGTACGTGTCCTTTGATGAACATGTGTTTGTACCTGTGGTGTTGTATATCTAGGGGTGTAATTGCTGGGTCACATGGTTTGTTGATGTTCAACTTTAGTAGATACCGAAAGAGTTTTCCAAAATAGTCTGACTAATTCATTTGCCCCAAAGCAGTACAGTTGTCCCTCAGTATCCAAGAGGGATTGGTGCCAAGACCCTCTCGGGTACCAAAATCCACGTATGCTCAAGACCCTTGTATGAAATAACGGAGCACAGTTGGTCCTCCATATTCACAGTTCTGCACCTGAGGATTCAACTAACTGCATATCAGGTCCACGATTAGTAATTAGTTGAATCCAGAGTGGAGCTTCTGGATACAGAGGGACGCCTGTATTTGGCTCCCAGCAATTTCTCTACATCATGGCCAATATTGGGTATTGAGAGTCTTTTAAAAAAAAAATTGCACATTCTGGTGGGCAGGTAGTGGTATCTCAGCTGGGATTTTAATTTGTATTTTCCCTCATGACTAATGAAGTTAAACATAACATACATGTGATCGTCTTTTCCCATCCTCTTCTGTGAAGTGCCTATTCCAGGCTCTTACCCATTTTGCTCCTGGTTTCTCTGTCCTTTCCTTACTGATTTCTAGGAGTGTTTTATACTTTGGTGCACATTCCAAATTCTCCCCAGGCATCCTGTCTAGGACTCAGGGGAGATGACGGGGAACAGAATTAAATGGTAGAATAAGGATGCTCTAACATAATGCATTCACGTGGAGACTTCCAAAAATTCAATACGAATTTCCATTCATTTCAAAATTCATAAAGAGACATAAAAGCCCAAATTTCATACGAAGCCTATGACTCATAGGCCCATGTCCAAATACACTGAAACTAAAAATCATCTTATGCCCAGTTTGGGCCAGAAAGTTTTACTTTGCTAGGAAGATAAAGTCGGGGCTATTTAGCTACTGCAGTATGGGATTTCTTCACCTCGAGTGAGTCCGGTTCTTTCATTTCAAGCTCCAGATGCTTAGTTTAATTCAGTGCTCTCTGAGCTCATAGATTAGTTCCCCGGCACCAATGGAAGCCTCATAAAATATAGAAAACAAGTCAACTTGCAGCCCTAGAGCAGTCAGTGCAATGATAAACCAAAATGGTATCACTTCATCAGACGCCTGGAGGTCAACACTGTAGAAAAGACTCAAAACAAAACAAGGTTTCAGACTCTCCAACGCTCACTAAGGCACTGTCAGACTGTGACCGTTAGTCTCATTTTTATGAGTTGGAATTAGATCCCACTGGGAGAAATTTCCTATTCTGTCACTTAGGACTCCAAATACAATATGTTTGTGAGAAAGGGCTGATAAAAATTAGTCTATTCGTACTGTTTGCTTGCTTAGAGGAACAGTTATATAAAATAACACAGCTCAAATGTAGCAGGTGGGAGACACTCCGTGCCTCACGTGTGTTGGCTAACGACCCTTTAAGGAAGGTGACTGTATTCGCTGGGGTTCTCCAGAGAAGCAGAACCAACAGGGTATAAATACAGATACATAAGAGGAGATTTATTATGAGAATTGCCTTATGAAATTATGAAGGTGAGGAGACCCAAGATACGCTGTCTACCAGCTAGAGTAGCAGGGAAACCAGTAGCATAATTCAGTCCGAAGGCCTGTGAACTGCGGGGACAGAGGAAAGGGGTGGGGGTGGGGTGCTGGGGTAAGTCCTGGAGTCCAGAGGCCCAAGAACCATGGCCTCTGATGTTGGAGGGCAGAGAGATGGATGTTCTGGCTCGCGAGAGGGAGAGAATTTGCCCTTCCTTTTTGTTCACTAGAGTCCCTCAAGGGGTCAGATGATATCCACCTACATCGTTCAGGACTGTCTGCTTTATTTAATTCATCAGTCCACATTGCTCATCTCTTCTGGGAGTACTCTCATGGACGCATCCAGAAATAATGTTTTACCAGCGATCTGGGCATCTTTTAATCCAGTTGAAATCATCACAGTGGTAGCTTTATTATCAACTCTATGTTATGAAGAGGGAAACAGAAGTACAGGTTGGTTAAGGTACCCAAGTCTATGAAGCTTGAAGGTTGGCAGCGTTGCCCGCCACTGGCGACTGGCGGTTTTAACTGACGTTGCCTTTTTCCATTTGCCCTCTGGGCCACCTTCCTGGTGATGCTGCACGGTGTGTGTTGTCTCTCTAGGGACACAGTGCTCGCTTCCTCCCAGGGGCACGAAGGAGCATTTTTAGATCTGGGCCACCAGATCCCGGGCTCCTCATTTATCTGTGTAAATGCCAGCCAGTGAAACATACTCAGAGCAAATTGAAGCAAAAGGTTTTTCTTTCGTTGACCGTTTGGCTAGAGAGAAATTACCTTCATGGATTCCTGAAGTCAGGCAGCTGGGGAACAGTTTTCATTCCTAGAATCTTTTGAGAACCAGTATTTCTGGCAGGTGCATTACAAAACACTGGCTGTCCTCACTTCTTGAATATTCTGGGCCTTGAAAGCATGTCTTCCTGCTACATCTTTCTCTGGGCAGGCGGTTTATATTCTTTTCTACTTAGTGATGAGCCAAGCATGCTAGGTTCCTTTTAAATTGACCCTTTCTCTCTTGAGGAGTTCTCAGGAAGAAGTAGAGTGACCAAGGTATCTAATGTAACCATCTTTTGCAAAAATAAAAATAAAATCTATATAAAGATACAAATTGGTTAAGACGCCCAATCCCAAATTCCAAAGGGAGACAGGGTGGGTGGCTGCGAGGGTGCTAACGTTGAAGGGTTTTGTTGTTGTGTTTTCACACTAGAAAAACAATCACACTTGAAAGCAAATGAAAATGAATCAGTGGACATAGAAAGTTTGCTCATACAACTGAGAGACGAGGAAATTGGTAAAGGAAGGTCTCTAAAAAGGTGACAGGTGAATGGGATACCAAACAGAAGTGAATTCAGCTCTCTGACTTGTCAGAAGTTAAGAGAATGGAGATGGTTTTGGCAGATTCATGTGCAGGTGGATTTATGTAGTAGATGGAGGGGAGGTGAGAGGTTTTCCATCTTAGAGCTTCTGCTTTGTCTGTAAAGCAGCAGGTAAAATCCTCCCACCCAGGGAAGAGGGATACAAACCGGGGGATATCACAAAGGTTTTTTTTTTTTTTAAACAATTCATTTCAACCCAGAAGCATGAGTTAATCCAGGAAACCAAAGTGGACTTTATCACAAAAAAAATTAGGAAATGATAGATTGCACGCAGAGCAGGTAAAATGGACCTCTGGGTGCCATATCTGATTGAGTTTTAATTAACTTTATTGTATCGCTAGTTTTCATTGTGTTCTCCATTAATTCTTCCTCTTTAAATGAAGATTATGTTTCTTTGGTAGCCGATGTTGGAGATCTATTGGGAGGTCATTTTTTCAATATCAAATTCTTACTGATTGAACTATTTATCTTAGAAAAGAGAAAGCATGCTTGGTGAAGTGCACCAGTGGCTGAAGCCATCTGTCTGAGGCAGTGAGAAAGTATTTCCTTTTGCTGAAAATCTTCCCCTTCCCTTCTTGAAGTCAGTTTCAGTTGATGAGAGTCTGCCCTTTAAGCTGAGATCTGATTCATAACTTTGCGTTTCACTGGTGTTCACCCGAGGTGCCACATTTGTTTCTGTTATACCTGATGGGTGGTTATTACCCAGCTCCTGGGCAAGCATCAGTTCAGTTCTGAAAAAACAGTTTTTAAACCATAATAAAGAGAAACCACCAGCAGGGGCGGGCGGTGGGTCTGCCTTTTGGCTGTTTGCTTTGTCCTCCTGAGGAGTGGCCCCAGTGGACCCAGAGCTGGAGGGAATTGCGACCTGCGAACCGGCCCCCTCCAACCCTGAGCGGTGTCCTCCTCTCCACCGACAACAGACAGAATGAGGATGTCACCCTGAGCTGTGCTTTCCGAGGGTTCAGGCTGCTCTCCTTTTAAGGGGAAGTTGGGGAGGGGGGTGAGGCTGGGGAGGGAGGGGGAGGGAAAATCCCATTGTGTCATTCAACAGGTGAAGCCTAAAAATTTCACTGGAAAAAGTTAGGGAAGAGGTAACAGCTGCAGGGCTGTTTGGGAGGAGTTTCCATTTGGCATCTGTTTCATCTGCAGAATATTTTTTTTTCTTTTTAAATAAAGCTTGAGCTGAAAGCCCACTTTATTTGGGAGACGTTAAGTCCCGGGATACCAAGGGCTTTGCAAGTGGCCAGCATACCCTCCCCATCCCCTCAACCTCCCACCAGCCTATCGCCGTGTTGCTCAGTGGAAAAAAAGAACCAGAGATTCAAATAGCTCTAGTGCAAGGTGAAAATCTCCAAGCCACATATGCCCTCCATCCTCCTCAGTGAGAAAAGTCAGCCAGAGATGATGGGGCTGGAGGGGAAAGGTGCAAATGGTTACCTTTGTCGTCAACACACAGGGCCCTGTACGCAGTAGACAGTCAGTCAGCGTCTGTGCTAAATAAAATAAAACACTAACCCCTTATTTTATATGATGAGGAGGAAAGAGCCAAGTCATTTTGCAGAAGTTAGATAATATTCTGGGGCCTCAGGGTAATATTGCCCTTAATGGGAAAGTGATGGAACAGCATATTGGATGATCTCTTTTTAAAAAGGATGTTACATAAGAATAACCTGGCTTCAAAATTCAATATATAGAAGCAAAAGCCAAGCTTGAGGCAATAGGAGTTAATCATCACAAAACTAAAATAGGCAACGAAAGAACAAGAACATAGTTAAAGAATTCGGGTCTACCCAAGAAACATTGACTAGTGTATAATTCTCAGAATAAGTGGAAGGCAAAAAAATACTTAATTAACTTAGATAAAATAGATATGGATCTCTTTTTTATTTTTTAGAGAAGTGAAATTTTTTATGGTTATCTTCCATCAACTGAAAAAAATTTTTAATATATATTTTTATTGAAGTATAGTCAGTTTACAATGTTGTGTCAATTTTGGTATACAGCTCAATGCTTCAGTCATATAGGAATATACATATATTCATTTTCATGTTTTTTTAACCATAAGTTACTACAAGATGCTGAATATAGTTTCCTGTGCTATACAGTAGAAACTTACTGTTTATGTATTTTATATATAGGAACTCCCAATTTATCCCTTCCCACCCTCTTCCCTCACTGTTAACCATAAGTTTGTTTTCTATGTCTGAGTCTGTTTCTGTTTTATAAATAAGTTCATTTGACTTTTTTTTTCTTTTTGATTCCACATATAAGTGATATCATGTGGTATTTTTCTTTCTCTCTCTGGCTTACTTCACTTAGAATGACATTCTTCAGTTCCATCCATGTTGCTGCAAATGGCATTATTATTTTTTATGGCTGAGTAGTATTCCATTGTATAAATATACCACAGCTTCTTTACCCAGTCATCTGTCGATGGACATTTAGGCTGTTTCCATGTCTTGGCTATTGTAAACAGTGCTGCTATGAACATTGGGGTGCATGTATCTTTTTGAATTAAGGTTCTCTCTAGATATATGCCCAGGAGTGGGATTGCTGGATCATATGGTAAGTCTGTTTTCAGTCTTTTAAGGAATCTCTGTACTGTTCTTCATAACAGCTGCACCAAACTGCATTCCCACCAAAAGTGTAGGAGGGCTCCCTTTTCTCCACAGCCTCTCCAGAATTTATTGTTTGAGGACTTTTTAGTGATTGCCATTCTGACTGGTATGATGTGATACCTCATTGTAATTTTGATTTGCATTTCTGTGATAATTATTGATGATATTGAGCATTGTTTTCATGTGCCTATTGGCCATTCATATGTCTTCATTGGAGAATTGCTTGTTTAGGTCTTCTGCCCATTTTTTGGATTGGGTTTTTTTCCTTATGAAGTTGTACGAGCTGTATATATATTCTGAATATATATTCTTGTCAGTCTCATCTTTTGCAAATATTTTCTCCCATTCCGTAGGTTGTCTTTTTGTTTTGCTTATGGTTTCATTTGCTGTGCAAAAGCTTGTAAATTTAATTAGGTCCCATTTGTTTATTTTTGCTTTTATTTTTATTGCTTGGGTAGATTACCCTAGGAGAACATTGCCGAGATTTATTGTTGGATAATATTTTGCTTATGTTTTCTTCTAAGAGATTCATAGTGTCTTGTCTTATGTTTAAGTCTTTAAGCTATTTGAAGTTTATTTTTGTGTATGGTGAGGGAGTGTTCTAACTGCATTGATTTACATACAGCTGTCTATTTTTCCCAACACCATTTGCTGACAAAACTGTCTTTACTCCATTGTATGTTCTTGCCTCTTCTGTCAAAGATTAATTGACCAAAAGTTTGTAGATTTATTTCTGGGCTCTCTATTCTGTTCCATTGATCCATATGTCTGTTTTTGTACCAATACCATGCTGTTTTGATTATTGTAGCTCTGTAGTATTATCTGAAGTCTGGGAGGGTTATTCCTCCCGCTTCATTCTTTTTGTTCAGTAATGCTTTGGCAATTCTGGGTCTTTTGTGATTCCATATAAATTTTTCAATCAACTGTAAAATATCTTTTTCACTTAATATCTGGGGTAGCACAATGATAAATGTCTTATTGGATTTCCGTTAGGCACAAATAATCTTTATTGTTGTTGAAAACATAGTAGGGGAGGGTATAGCTCAGGTAGGTGGTAGAGCACATGCTTAGCACGCACAAAGTCCTAGGTTCAACCCCCAGTACCTCCATTTAAAAAATTAAATAAAACTAATTCCCCCCCCCCAAAAAAACCCCTAAATTAAAAAAAGAAGACTAAAAACATGCGGAGAGATAACAGCAAAAGAGTAAGGTTAATCAAAGCTAAACCTCCATCCACTATGATATAATATATATTGATTAGAATCTTCAAAAATCAGTATTTCTTCTTGAAAAAATATGAGTTGATTTACAATCGTTCTGAACAGGATTCTCTTCCCTAGGGAAATTAGAAATAAAACTTTTACATTCTTCCTCTACCAATAACATATTTAGACTTTGCACAGGTCAAACTTCAAGTCATTTCAGTTGTAGGATCAACAAGCTAAGATGCCTCATAGCTTTAATCAGCAGAACAGAATAAACAGTCCTCTGGACTCTTCTGAATCTAAAGAATGTCTTCTTTTCTTTGCTAGGGTCATAACACTGGGTCAGTGAGTAAGGTAGAGAAAGAAGAAAAATTAATGGCCAACATTTCTCCCTTCAGTACTTAAGGATCTACTGCAGGCTTCTTGAATGATAATGATAAATATCAGAGAGACTTGTATTTTTCCGAATTCCTCCTGGGAAGAATATTCTGTTTGTTTAGAAAATGTGTTTGGGTAGGTTGCCTAGAACTGTGACCAAGACTGCAATTGAATGCCAACGTGAAAAATACAAGACAGCTGAGAAGGATTTTGAAGGTGCGCAGTGGTCCTTCCTCTATCTGCTTGGCCACCCCTGTCTGGGGTGCAGAGCCATGCTTCTCAAAATTCAGTGCATAGGAAACACCTGGGCATCTGTTGAGCACACGTCCTGATTCAGGATGGCTGTGGGAGACCTAGAAGCCTTCGTTTATAAAGACCTTCCAGGTGATGTGCACTTTGGAGTAGACGCTGGAAGAAAGTAAGTTATCCGATGTAACAGAGAACCTGCACAGTGGAAAAGATAGAAATCCAAGGCACTGTGGTAATGCCCATTGTAGCAGAATGATTGAAGAGGCACCACGGGGTGACAGAGGTTACTAACACTGGTCAGGCTGTTGCTCTGAGACATGCAATGGAAAATCCTTCTCCATCACCCACGAAACACATTCAATAAAGGGTTACCAGCAAAACCAAGAGGTTCTCGCTTTGGCATCCAGGTAGGTCTGGGAGAAACCAAGGAGACACGGTTAGGGAGTTTAGAACTCAAATGACCTCTGAATGACAAAACCAAAAATAATAACGGACATTGCATAAGCATTTATCTGTGACACTCTCTCTGAGGGCTTTGCATCTTTCACCATTATCACTGCCACTTTATATACAAGAAAAACTAAGGCACAGAGGGGATGAGTCTGCACTCAGCCTTTCTCTTACCTACAAAGCCCAGGGACTATATTCAGTCACTCGAGTTGAAATACATATTTTCATTTTCATTGAAAAATCAATCTCTCCCTTTCCTCTCTCTCCCTCTTTCCTGCCTTTCTGTCTCTGCCTCCTTCTCAGTAATTTAAGAGGACAGCCCCCTAAGAATTCCCGAGAGCTGCTTTTTCATTCATTCTCCTTATGTAACATCTTGGTTCCCTCCCCCTTGTTTACAGTCACACCTTCAAACGGTATTAACGCACCTTCATTCCAAGTTACCTCATACTTTCAGTGAGTCATGGGGCTCTTCAAATGAAATAGATGAAGCTGATCACAAAGGAATTATAGCATGTTTTATAGATGAATTTCCTTTGTAAAACCCTGAATTTCGTATTCCTTAGCCCCTGCTTTCCTTTGTAGCTTGAAAACAAATGTATGTGTCCCTAGCATAGGTATTTTGCGTTCCTGAATTTATAAGTGACACCATATTCAATGACGTTACGTCTGTAAGATGCGCTGATGTCCACCTGTATACTCGGATTCCCTTTATTTTTTCACCCCTGAATAACAAGACCTCATGTAACTATAACAGTTGATTCATTCACTTGCTATCAGAAGACCCACGGCTTGTTTCCAGGTTGTCTTGCTTTTATTATTACAAAAATCTTTTCTTAAATCCATGATTTTCTCCCTACTTGCCAGGTCAGATCTACTCCCACCTGACTTTAGTTCCCTAGTGTGGTTTTTTTGGCTACATATTAGAATCACTAAGGGGACATCTGAAAACGGATCCCCACATCACACTCTAGACCACTTGTATCAGAATCTCTGGAGGTGTGGACTCAGGTAGTAGCATGTAAGCTTTTCCAGGTGCTGACAACGTGCAGACACGGTTGCATCATATTGCATTAATTCCACCTCGTTTGGATGGAAAAACTGCTTCCCTGGTCCCAGCTGCATTCAGTGTAATCTCCCAGCAACCTGTCCTCAAAGATCGGGAGGTGAGATGCCCTGTCACGAACACAGAAATCCATTCTCATTAGCTGGGCTTTTTCCCCGCCTCCTAAGCGCCATGGTTTGCATGTCCGTCTATTTTCTTACGGCAGATGTGCCCCGTGATGACATAATTGCCTAATAAACCTCGAAGCAGTGGCTTCTTGAGGAAGCATTGCTTGTTCATGGTATGTGCTGGGTGGCTTTGCAGAACAGAGCTCTTGTTTACTCAGGGCCCAAAGGTTAAAACCCCAAATTCAATCCAATCCTTTAAAAATCTGCTTTTGGAAAAAAAAAAATCACAGTATTTCACTCTGAAGTCAAGAATTATTAAGCCCAGAGTCATGGGATCTGCCCTGATCCTTTGCAAACCACAGCTATACCATCCTTTTCCAGGAAATACGTTCTTTTGGCCACTAGCCATTTCTTAAGGCAGAACCCTCGGTGGAGGATGAGTCAGGGTA
This sequence comes from Vicugna pacos, assembly GCF_048564905.1. Taxonomy (NCBI): domain Eukaryota; kingdom Metazoa; phylum Chordata; class Mammalia; order Artiodactyla; family Camelidae; genus Vicugna; species Vicugna pacos. The sequence continues at coordinate 54,370,901 of NC_133002.1, forward strand.
AATGGTGACTCAGGCTCCAAGTAAAACAGAGAAGGAGTTGATTTAATGCCTTGAGAAGTAGCTTGTTACCCAATTATGCAAAATGTAGCTTGATATCCGAGAAAACTATTATCCAGCGTGATCCATGAGTTGGAGCTCAGCTCTTCATTACCCCAGTGGGACAGCATTAAATAAAGAGCTATTATTCATTCTTTAGAGAACTTGATAATAACAACACAGAGGTAATTTGGAGCAGGAAGCTACCCGTACTCTCCAACAGCAGGGCAGAGCACCATCAATCAGCCGGCTAGCCTCCTACCCCTTGGAAGGGGGGTTTCACGGATGTCAACCGTGTCATATATTTTGCAGCAGCCTGCAAGTCCAGGAATCACTGGTATTAAGAATGGCTCTCATCCCTTTTCTCTGTTCCAGACTCTTGCTTCTTGACTTCCAAGCCAATCATTTGTGTTTTTTTTTTTCCCATTTTTATTGAAGTACAATTGGTTTACAATGTTGTGTCAGTTTCTGGTGTACAAGACAATGCTTCAGTCATCCATGAAGGTACATAGCTTTGTTTTCATCTTCTTTTTCACCATAAGTTATAAGACACTGAATATCATTCTCTGTGCTATACAGTATGAAATTGTTGTTTATCTATTTTATAAATATTAGTATCTACAAACCTCAAACTCCCAATTTATCCCTTACCACCCCTGGTAACCGTAAGTTTGTTATCTGAGTCTGTTTTTCTTTTGTACATTAGTTCATTTGTCCTTTTTTTTTTTTTTTGATTCCACATACAAGTAATATCATATGGCATTTGGTTTGATAATTTTCTTTTGTATTAGCTTGGTTTCTTTTTGGTTTTTGTGACTCTACTGTATGCTTTTGATCTGTGGTTACCTTGTTTTTGAAGTATGTTAACCCCTTACTGTATCTGTTTGCCAAGCCAATCATTTTAAAAATCAATTTTTGTATGCCCTTATTTTTTCCAAGAATTAAACCTGTGGGAAACAAAACCGGCTAAAAAGTACAATTAAGACCTGAATGTTACCTACAGAGCTCTTTTATGGTAGCGTGACGTTTACAGAATACGTAGACCACAGTGAATCGCATACCTAGCCTAGAAGCTTATTGAGGCAACAGCTTTTATGCAGTTGATTATTATCTAGTGTTCATGAAAAAGTGATTTGACTTCTTGGCCAAGTGACTGCGTTTTCATCCTTTAAATTCCTTCAGCTATGGAGGTGTGCAGAGACTAGACAAAGGACCCTGAGTAAAATTTGCTAACTTTTGCAATTAAACTGGCACGTGGCTTTTGCCCGTTTTCTCTGTGGGGCTATTTGCATCATCAGAAACTTAGACAAGCCTAGATTAAAGGTATACTCACGGGCATCACTAAACCCATTCTTGGGCAGAGGAGTTTTTGAACCATTTCTACATATACTCCAAAATATTAAGTCCTTGATGATTGTATACTGGTAGAAAAAAAAGAAAAAATAATTTAGAAGAGGTAAGGCCAAGGGTTGGTTTGTTTTCCCATGATGGAAGTTAATAGGTTGAACATGAACATTATGCTGTTATAAGTAATACTGGCAGGTAACACAGTTTTTCTTCTTACTTACACATCTGAATGCCTACGAACTTTCCAGAAAGATTCAATGTAATAGTCTGTGTGTTCCCTATACCTGGGTAAAAGTAAGAAAACAAAAATGCATATATTAGATGTATAATATTCATTTAATTATCCAAGACATGGTTACATAAAGTTAGATAAGCTATAATATTTGTTGAGGGTCATTCATTCACAGGGGAGGTAGACAGTTAAAATACACATGTACATAAAAGGTGGTCGAAGGAAAAGGAAATCATTCAAATAAAGAAATCAAAGAAAGGCACAATCCTGGTCAGTTTTTTTTTTCTTTCTTTTTTCTTCCTCTTTGGTATGTTTATTAATTCTCTTTGTAAGTAGTTTCTGGTTTAAATTGCCGATGGAGAAGCATAAGGAATGTTTCACTCCCCTGGCAGTTTATTTATAAGTATTAAGACTAAAGGAACCTCTACCCACAGTATCTGGAGGCTTTACAATTTAAACTTCTACCACCAGACATCATTTCTATGCAAAACGAACAGAAGAACAAATCATGTTTATGTTCAGGGCTTTCCATTACATTTTTCTGGAAATCTGCGTCTCTGTTGCCATTTGGTAGGGGCTGTAAGAAGAGAGTACTCCTGTAGGAAGCAGTGGCTTACATCATTTTAATTTACTAAACCTATGCCATGTGGTCTAAATTCTAGGAAGGTGAATAATACGTAATTGTAATATTACAGATTTCGGCTCATATTTTTGAGATTGGCTGTTGTTTAATTGTGTTTACTGATTTAGTCTAATGGCAGAAGACATAAATTACAGCAAGTCAGATTACTGTTTTATGGCTTGTATCAGCTAGCTTAGTTGAACAGAACATACCCTGAGCATAAGGCTGCAGGTGCGATGCATGGATATACCCCAGTTTTGCTCTGTCCTTGGCCAGAGGCTTACCCCTCACCCCTGCTGGGTGCTTCTCAGATTCACCTTTTGTTTTCTAAGAAGATCTAAGAAAGTGAGTGTAGGTGAAACAACACAGGTACACACATACACCAACACATACTCTCCTTAAATTAGGTGTCTTACCTGATGGCTGCTCAGCGTTAAAATCCCTTTATAGATGACAGAACTAATAGCGTGGGTCACTCACCACTGTTCTGATTTAATAAACACACTCCATTAAAAACAGAATCCATTAACACCCCCACCGCCTTTTTTTAAATTGAAGTATAGTTAGTTTACAATGTTGTGTCAATTTCTGGTGTGCAGCACAATGCTTCAGTCATACATGAATATACATATATTCGTTTTCATATTCTTTTTCACCATGAGCTGCTACAAGATATCGAATATAGTTCCCTGTGCTCTGCAGTATGAACTTGTTTATCTATTTTATATATACCAGTCAGTATCTGCAAATCTCAAACTCTCAATTTATCCCTTCCTACCCGCTTCTCTCTGGTAACCATAAGTTTGTTTTCTATGTCTGTGAGTCTGTTTCTGCTTTATAAATAAGTTTGTCTTTTTTTTTTTTAGATTCCACATATGAGTGACATCATATGGTATTTTTCTTTCTCTGTCTGACTTACTTAGAATAAGAATCTCCAGGTCCATCCATGTTGCTGCAAACGGCATTATTTTATTCTTGTTTATGGCTGAGTAGTATTCCATTGTATAAATATACCACAGCTTCTTTATCCAGCCATCTGTTGATGGACATTTATGCTGTTTCCATGTCTTGGCTGTTGTAAATAGTGCTTCTATGGACATTGGGACATCAGCCCCTTTTAATTGGCTGTGCTTGGACATTGAAGCCACCTTATGGAAACCTGGACATGTTACTTGAAAGAAAAATAAAATAGGAAACTGAGACTGATTCCAACAAAATATATTGATCCTGGCACCAGTACCTGTGAGTCTTCCCCTAGGCTTTTACTAATATTCATGACCCAAAAGGCATTTTCTCTTTCCTTCTTTTTTTCCCTCCCATCTTCCCTCTCTTACGTTCTCATTTTCTCTTTCCCCCTAATACTACTAGTAGTTAATAACAATAGCAAACACTTACATTTATTATGTTTCAGACATTGTTCTAAGGCTGTCTGTGTATTCTTGTGAACCTCAAGATACCACTTCAACGTAGGTATTATTGTTATCTTTACAGACTGGGGAAGGCGAGGTCCAGACAAAGTAACATTCTTAATGTTAAACTGCTAGCTAGTATCATATCAGATCTAGAATTTGAACTCCTGCCATCTGATTTTGTCTGGCGCTCAGGCCGCTAATCCTTACATCTTCCTGGATAAAGATAGATTAAGCAGAAGCACAGAATCAAAGTCTACCTCTAATTAATTTAAAATAAGATTTGGAGTAAAAAATCCTGTTTGAATTGCTGACATGGATATGTTTTCAATTTGTGTTTTTTATGTTTCTGTCATTTCAAAGATAGGCAGTGATTTCTAACTTTACAGCATTTAGTATAGACAGGAATTCCTCAAATTATTATCTGTTAGACCTACTTTCGATAAAAATTTGGAGACTATATTCCCTGTTGGCATGTTAATAAACGTTACTAACACAAACTTTAAAAGCTAAGAAGTCTTTGTGAGGGAAATCAAACATCTCCCTGCCATCTTTGCCCCATCTTCCACTGAAAGACGTCCCTCCCGCATAGAGTACAAAGTTCACTGTTAACCTAGCTGTTCTGAATTTTCATAGTTTCTTAATTAGAAAAGATCCAAAGAAATGAGATTTAATTTGCAATTTGGCTATTAATGCTTTGGTGAGAGCAAAATCCATCAGACAAGTCACTTATAAACTTGGAACAGTCTCCAGGTACCTGGAGAAGCAAACAAAGGCTGAGCTCTACTGAGGCGTTCTAAATGGACTTTGTACCGTTTCGGGGGTTTTCTGTGCTGCCCTGTATCATCGGTCACACACGTGCTAACGCAGCGAGCTTTCTATGTGGCGGGCGGGCAAGAGCTGTTACAGGACTTCTTACTGCGTCCCTATGATGAAATGTCATGGCCATCTGAAACAACATTCTATTTTTTTTTTTACCCATAATTGTATCACATGTAATGAAAATTTATTCATCCCTTTTCTGTACCTTGAAGCCTGTATCTTGGAGTCACAAAACCACTTATTACCAGGGAGGAGTGGGTCTTTGAAGTCCGCGTAATTACAGGAGAAGTTATAATTCCCTCAACGTAGATCGGTTTTCTGCGTTACAGCAAAAGAATTGTAGCAAAAGAGGATGATTCTTCTCTTTAATTAGCAGAATGAAAACTGGGGACTATTTTCTAGTCTTTGCTTGGGGACTATTGTCAGCGTTCCAGCGTGGTCACTGAATGTTCCTTGAAATGTTACATGCCCAACATGACTGAAGTATTGGGGGTGAGGGTGTAGCTCAGTTGGTAGAGCACATGCTGAGCATGCCCGAGGTACTTGGTTCAATTCCCAGTACCTCCATTTGAAAAATGAAAAAAGAAAGAAAGAAAGAAAGAAACCAAAATGACTAAGTGTCATTACAAGGGGAAAGTTTTACCCAAAAGGCAACGACCACAACCGATCATGTTCACTGTATCACAGTGACAGTGAATGCAATTTAACAGCACTCGATAGCTTCTGTTTATTAGGTACAATGAAGCAGGTGCGTTTCTCTAGAAGAATTCATCTTGTTTATACCCAAGACGTGTAACTGAAATCACCCCGCCATCCATATTCTTTATTGGAGTTTCAACAACAGGCCTATCACATAACACAACAAGACCAACCTCTTTCTGCACAGCCTTGGGTTGTCAAGCACCTCCACATATTCCAAAGATATTCCCTGGGCAGCATTTCCTCTTGGGTCTAATTAGAGCCCATTCTGTGTATTTACAAACAGGAAGCAATGAGGCTGTGACCTCACAGTCATCGCTCAGAGGCCTCCCCAGTTCGCAGGAGGCGTTGGTGTTACTTGGGAGTGGATGCTGGGGTCACTGGAAGTTCTCTGTGTCACAAGGGCAAATGGCCTACTTTTTTTTTTTTTCTGTCTTAAGGATGACAAAAAAAAAATGACATTCATTCTATTGTTTTCATATTGTTAACTTGACAAATCGAGACATTTCCCAGAAACGTTAATAACCCAATTTCAATAGTCTTAAAAAAGGGGCAGCTAGTAATTGGGAATCGTAATTGAGAGATGAAATGTTGGGAAGTAAAACTGAGTGAGAAATTGATAAATAAGAGCATAGCAGATGTCCCACTGCATCCAGATGGATGTGGACAGAGGTAATGTCCTAAAAGCAGGCACGTTTTAAAAAGATGAAGAAAGTAGTGGCCCTGCGAAACACCGGTATCACTTCACAGAGTTTTGAAAATGTTTACGTGTGTAGTATCTCCATGAAAAATGGATAGGAATTACAAGATGATCCCAGAGAACAAAAAAAAAAAAAAGTTTTCCCATTGTTTAACTTAGACCAGCTCTATTTTAATAGAGCCAACTTCTTTTCCACAAGCTAGAATATTATTATAATAACTCTGATTTAACTAGAAGGAATTTTGTCTTCACTTAAATTTTTTTTTCCTTTTAGGCTCTTGCGTATCTAGATATTGTTTCGGAGGATATGTTTTGTATTTGGGGCAGAGGGCACTGGCAAGAATATATATACTATAGATGGATAGGAAAGCCTGAATCAGCCCTATTATTACTGATTCTGTGATGATGAATTTAAAAAGCCATCTAAATATCAGTAGTATTTATTCTATGTAACTAATTGTATCCCTAATAAAGGGCTGCGAATCCCCCTAATGGGATTTTCTTTCTGTTCCACCCAAAGTAGAACAGAGTGACCAACCCTTTCCAACTCTTCACCATTAACTTGGCAGGGGTTAGCTGGCTTCTCATTTAAATAACCAAAAATACCTATCTAGGTTGAATTTGGTTACTGCAGGCAGTGCTGGAGATACAATGTTCTTCACAAATACTGCTGAAAATTAGCAAGCGTAAACGCTTTCTAAATGTCAACTTGTTCTCTTCCCAGTTGTATCTGTTGAAATTCCATGGCCCCTGAGAAGGTCGGATCATGAATTTCCTGTTAGTGAATCAATTTAATATTCAAACACATTCAAGGTGTCCCCCGCTCTGACTTTTAGCAGCTTAGGGTCCGTGTGACACACAAAAAGGAAATCTTGAATTAGTTATCAATTTATCTTTGCTTACAGGTAAACTTACACTATGGCAAACACATTGGCCAAATCAACCTACTTTCTTTTATACGCTACAAGTAATGGGTACACAGAGGTGCTTAGTAGATTTGAAGCTGGAGTCGGTAAGAGGATAAATTTACGCTTTCCCAACACTCCTATACATTATTAATAAAAACAGTAAGGGTGACTTATGGGCCAGAAACGATGCTAAATTCTTCATGTGGGTTTTCTGTCTCTTAGCATTAATCTTTAAGATAGTCATTACAATTACTCTCGCTTTAGCCATGAAGCGGCTAAATTCTGGAGAGAACAGACTGCGTGCCCCAGATCACACAGCTGGGAAGAGGCAGAGCCACCCCTGACCCAAAGCAATGCAAATGCCAGTCTCGTTTTCCCGATCATCATGTTGTACCAACTGCTATTGTATTTGCTTTTTCTCAAGTTCGTATGCACCTCTTGGCAGGGAGGGTATAGCTCAGTGGTAGAGCACATGCTTAGCATGCGCGAGGTCCTGGGTTCCATCCCCAGTGCCTCCATCTAATAAATAAACCTAATTACATCCCCACCTCAGAAAAACAAACCAAAGAAACAATGAAGGTAATAAATATAGATTGGGGGGAGGGTATAGCTCAGTGGTAGAGTGTGTGCCTAGCATGCACGAGGTCCTGGGTTTAAACCTGGTTCAATCCCCAGGACCTCCCTCAAAAAAAAAAAAAATGTAAATAAACCTAATTACCTCCCTTCTGAAAAAGAAAAAAGTCAATGCAAGACTGCTGGAAAGCTATATAAGTCAATTGTTATATAAAAACAGATTTAAAAAAAGTGCTCCTCTGTGCACTTGACTAATACTTCACGTGCTACGAGTTTCATAGAATGATCTTTCCAAAAGGCCAAGAAATTCAGGCAGGATCAAACCAGAGGAGAAAGAGGGAGTTCCAAACGTTAATAGGCTTTAAGATTCAGGGTCCTCTGACACTGGACTACAAAAGTCAGTGGAGAAACCTGAAAATCCAAAGAAGAAAGGTAGGTGCTTTGGCAATTCAGCAGTGCTGCGGGTAATCAGATCTTCATCTGTCTAGAGGTGAGACAAATCCTTAAAACTTTGGAAGCTCAGAAAGGAGTTTTAAGTGGGAGCTAGTGGTAGAGTTGAATCCAGTGGAAGGCGATGAAGGATTAAGGATAATGAGGAATTGTGTGGAGTACCAGGGAGAGGGGTCAAAGCCACACAACTGCTATGTTCACAGGAATCATCTCTTCTCAGTATTTTCCTACGTTATAGAAAGATGGGCAAAGAGATACATACCGTCTAATCTCTTTAGCATCATCAGAACTGTTCCTCACAGTTTCCAGTGGACCAAACTGGATATAAAGGTTCTCAGATGGTTATTAGACACAATGCTTCTATAATCATCACAGTGTGGACTCTGGCCCAGTCTAGGGCATTAACTTACTTAAATTTCTGGATGGCTGCATTTTTAAAATTCTGAATCTGTGAAGCAAAGGCTTGGTGGAAACACTGTTCATCCTGTGATGGGGGAGTTAAGGCATAAATTAGATCTTTCTGGAAAGAACCGATTTGTGAAAATTACTCTTTTATGTTTTATGTTTACTTTGGATTATCTTTTAGGCTTTGGAGCATCTTGGCCCATCTTAGGACTAGTGCAATTCCCCTGGGAAGGGCTAGCGAAATTTTCATCTGTTTTTGCTTTAGGTGTTTTTTTACTAGTCTGCTCACCTCAGTTACTCCCCACTCATAATTCACATTGCGAGGTCTGTAATTACATAATATTTTGAGCGGTGCATTTAGCTATTCCCTAACAGTTACAGACGGGACTTCCATGAGTGATAAGGCTGTAGATCCAAGAATAAGGTGGTTTAGAGGGTACCGTTCTTTCTTTGTGACCCTGATGGATTAACAGTGCCCATCTATCTATAGGAAGGCCAAGAGGTCAGAGAACCCCTCATCCCTAAGTCAGGTACCTCTCAACCCCCAAGAGAAGAGGATTTTTTAACACCGTAAGTATTCAATAGCCTGAATGAGATTTCCGCATTTTTAGAATATCCCATTAACTTTGAAGGCCATGTCCAAGTAAGGCTTTGGAAAGTGACATGATCAATGAAAGTCTAGAGAAGGTTCTTTCTCCCACTGATTGCCCAGGTGAGCCTGAGGTAGTGCAAGAGCTCACAACTGAGGAAAGAGGGTGAGATTTAATTTTAAAGAGTTCTTAAGATGATGTCAGAAGGGGGGAAACCTGATGCAGAAATAACCACATAGAATTTTCTTTGCATGAAAAAAAAAAGTCAGCAACTGAGGCAAGTTAGAGACACTGTATTAAGAAGAAACATTGAAGAAAAAAAGGAAGAGTAAAGGAAATGTGGTAGTATGATTTGAGAAAGGATTTATGGACATTTGATGCTGAGATAAAGTTTGATTTTATTTATACTCTGTGTTTAGAAACCCGAGCCTTACTGACTCCTGTGGCCTTCTCCCTGGTTAGGGGGAAAAGAAATCATTTCAAAATACTCTATTTTAACCCCTAAGGTTAACACTATGATTAATAGGAGTTTTTTTAGTATAAAAAATAACAATATCAACAACAACTAACCTTTCCCAGGCTTATTTTGAATGAATTGATGCAGTTGGTGAAAGAAAAACACAAAAATAAAGTCATATATATATTTCCATTTGAAAATACCCTTATGACCTTGACTGTACCATATAAATCACATACAATCAGGTACACAGTATAGAACGAGCGAACCCCTTCCCTTTTCCATTCATCTCGGAGAACAATGAGCTAAGCAAAATTATTCTCTTTGGCCCCTTTTCCTTGTTTATTATTCGTTCCTAATTGAGTAATAGCCTTGCGGCTTAAAGTGAAAAGGGAGATTTTGAAAGTGGCTGTAAGAACCTGATTCTAGCGGAGCGATCTGGAAAAGAGGTATCGGCAAATTACGGCGATTTGCCAGTGCATAGGCTAAACTGAAGCTTAAAAACCCAGACTGGAGCTCGAGTTGCAGGTCTTTAAAATGTATTTACTAGCTGTGTCCCTTTAGCTCAGGCAGGTCGCCTCATAATTTTGGAGCCCAACATCCTCATCTCTAGGACGGACACAACCATAGGACTTACTTACCCTGCAGATGGAGTATGTGGGTTAAACGAAATGACACACTTGAAAAGCACAGTGAACAGTATGTTTTTCACAGCGTGACTGATCGGTATTGGAGGAGACAGGGCACGAAGGTTAAATCCTATTAAGCTTGAGGGAGGTAAACATGAATGGGCAATTAATTTAAAAAAAAAGTCAAAGAAATTGACACCACCACTGGGGGGGCTGTTCGAGGCAGGGACGCCAGGAAGGCATCTCTGGGGCAGTGATGTCTCAGCTGAGACTTGAACAAGAACTTAAGGAAGAGATAGTCACCCTTGGTGGGTAACCAACTAAAAGCAAGTTAAACTGGTCAAAGAGTATAATTAGTCTATCAGACCGATAAAACTAAAAAGGTAAATAATTAAGAGCAATGGTGGAGGGGTGGGATACAGGCCCTTCTAGTAGAAGTTTTCTAGAGAGCAGTTAACTTACTCTGTGAATATTCTTTGACCCATATTCACACCTTTAGAATAAATAGTGTCTGAAGGCACCGCAGAACAAATGCTCACACACATACATGCAATGTTATGATAAAATTTCCTTAGTATCAATGCTTTTATTTTTACTTTAAATGTTTAAAAGCTATTTATACATTGGGGAGGCTTATATTAAAAATGGAAAACGGCCTAAATGTTCATCCACCTCAGAGAACTGGCTACGTGAGCTGTGATGCCGCCTACCTGAAATGTAGCTGTGAAATGCAGTTACTCCGTACATCGTTCCTCGCAGGGAGAGAAGGTAGTCAATGATTAGTTTTACACACAGGACATAAAATCAGTGATTCGTGATTACTTTTCTGCTTGTTAGCCATTCTGATTGATTATCGGAGAGGGAGAGTGCAAGTCTGCCCATCTGACTTGGCTGTCACAGACCCGCGTTGCTGTCCCGAAGCTTGATTTTGGAAGTCTTTCTGTTCCAAGTTGTTGTCCGATCAGTCCATTTGATGTGCTTCTCTAGCAGACAGTGGGACGGTAGGCAGAGCACCTGGGTTTTCCCTCCCTACAAACAAGCCATGAGAGCCTGGAGAAAGTCATTTTGCCAAAGAATCCATATGCCAGAGCGTGTGGGCTCTGCTTTGAGGTTTATATCACACTGTGCATCTGGGTCTAAGCCCACGACCTTGTGTGAAGATTGACCCAATGCTTTTCCACTTCACTGTTCCGTTTACCAAATGTCTATGAGCACCTGCCGTTAGTCAGGCCCAGTGCTCAGGGCAGACGGCGTCACAAACATGCCTGTTGTCACATCTCCAACATAAGGTGGGTTACATCGATCAGAAATGAAGAATACAATGACAATAAATCAGGCATTGTCTGCAAGCCCTAAATAATAATGCTGGCCAAGGAATTCTGGGCACAAAAGGTAAGCCCACATTTAGAATATGTAGCAATCCCAGGGACTGGTAGTTCTCCCCAGGGGGTAATAATTGCAATCAACTTTTCCCAGTTCCATTTTCAATGATATCCAATGGGTAGCTTGAAGTTGGCCATGGCAGGAGCATTTACACCTGCACATTGTCGACGCTACAAAGGAGGTGTTTCAGCACCGCTATACCAGCACGCCAGTATATTTTCCCAGTGATTCTCTCAGAGAGGCTTCCCAGAAACCAAAGAGCCTGCTTCTGGACTGTTCATCTAGCTACACTAGTGTGATCCGGTCCCAGAATCCCATCCCAAGGGGCTACTTCACACAGGGCCACTTCTGTTTTGGTTTTGGTTTTGGTTTTCCAAGAAACAACCCTGAGACCAAGATTCTTTTGTTTGATGGGTAGTCCCCAAAACCACAGGTGGGAGAGTGAGAAACGGAAAAGGAAGGGAAGAAAGACAAGAAGCAGTGTATTATCAAACTTGTCACCGCCTGCTGGGAACATTTATGAACCATGCAAAACTTACCTGAAAGTTACCCCAGCTGGGGCGGGGAACCCGGGGCAGAGCAAACCAGTTCCCCATGCTTCTGTGACTGAACGCTGCCTTCGGGCACCTCCAGCGTGCCTTGGTCACTGGCAGGTGCTGCCTCCTGGTCCAGAAATAAATAAAACCTCAGACAGTGACTCCCAGATGTTTACAGTAAATGGCCTTTGATAAATAAAGGTAAATTCTGAAGGTACATGAAGGCACTGTTTCTATGACAGGAAGTTAACACTTGCGCTTTCCTTTACCTACTTGGCAAATAATTTCTTACTCAATTCCTATCAACTCTAGTGCATCAGCCAATACTCTCTCAAGGGAGAAAACCACAGTCGTACAAAATAAAGATCAGTGGCAAGAAAGGTTGCCCTATACAGAATCTCTACCCCAAGAATCACCTCTTTTTAAGAATAAAAAGTAGCCTGTGTCAAAGGACTGGAGAACAAGCGTTAACATCTAAAACTTCCCAGGAAAAGGGGCTGAATTTGGACGAGAAGACTTCCTTCCAAACACGTGACGAACAGAATAAGAATCAAGGTCTTGTGATGTTTGTTTGGATTTTAGAAGCAAAGAGCAGCACTGAATGGAAAAATCAGACGTTGGATGAAGTATCTTTAGAGTAAATGCTGATGGATGGACTGCCTAGATGATCAGATGTAGCCTTTTAATTTTCTTAATGAATAAAGTTAATACAAGAGGATTAAAATATTGCCAAATACAGATAGGCAAAAAGTTAAAAAGTTCCCCAAGTCGCATCACCAGTATATAGTTGTTTTTGACTTTTTTTTTAACATTTGAATATATATTTTCCAAAACATTCTTCTTTCTGTCCCCCTGCCCCCTTCCTCTCCCTCCTTCTCCCTCTCTAAAAATAGGAACATTTCTTTCATATTGTAAGTTTAAGTCTGCTCTACTTTTTCTTTTCACCCTTTCATCTAGGGGTTACCTGTATGTTGGATCTGTCTCGTCACCTCTCTGCCTCCACCCTGTTTTTGCAATAGTCATTTTCTCTCAGTTCGAGCAGAATCAGTTGAGCTTGTTCTCCACACGGTGCATTTCCATGTTCAGGAGGTTAGTTCTGCTCCTTCTTGCTTCCCATGGCATCATCTCTATCACTCCCATAATCCTCTCAGCTCCCTCCAGTTTCCTCCAGGCTCCGTAACTGCTCGTCCACCATGAAGCGTAACCTAGAGAAAGCACACGGCCACCAACGGCTTCAAGGAGGAGGGCCCCAGCTGCTTCCAGACATCTTGACGTAAAGATGTAAGTGGCCCATGGAGAGAGAAAGACTTTCAGGTGGAAAGACACAGGTAAAAGCCTCTGCTTGTGAATTAAGGTAGTTCTGATTTTATCTATAGTATTAGGTGTTCCAGAGAAGTGAAACAAGATGAGAAAGATGTGGGCCACGACGGCAAAGATGAAGTAGCATGTGCCTTTAATACAAAGTGTGGTGGAAAGTAAGAGCTCAGATCCAAACTTAAAATAGCCTCTACTGGTTGTCGGTGTGGAGGAACGAAGCGAAGAAAGACCCTCCTGACCCAAAGCTGGGTGATTCTACCTCCCCAGCTCCTCAGAACAACAAAACACAGGTATCCTGAGATACACAGTTCCATCTAGGACCATGTGAGGAATGGAATTGCGATAATCCTGGAGGGGTGGCCTTCAAGCCACAGGGTGCCAGATAACATGTATTTCTTACAGATCACAGTGTTTGTCTAATTTAAAAAAACAGAAAAATCAAGGCTTTAACAGATTTCTGAGACCTCAGCATCCTTTTACCAACCAGTAGGCTGGGTCATGCTGCTCGTCTCCGATGGTGCTGACTTCCTCACCAGGACCAAGAGGTGCATTTGCTACTTGAAGCTTAATTAAACGCCATTGTTTGTGCATATCTAATATCACATTTCAGAGATTTCAGATGTCCCTGATGTGAGACGCCTCCGTCGAAACAGTGACACAGGTACATGGGTTCGACACAATCACGGCTTATTCCTCATGGGAAATGTATTGCTCTCGTGGAATTCCCGTTTTAAGTCTTGAGAGCAATTAAACAAGTTAGATAAATCTGAGTTCAGAGTCCAGCAGGCAGGAAGGAGGTAGAGAAACTTTAAAAGAAAGTTATCTCTCCGCCCGTCCCCTTTCATGGAAACTTTCTAAGGTACAAAAATAAAACAAGCCAATAGCATTATAGAAAACGTGATATCCAAATAGAATTGTTTATAAATAGAATGTTTTACAAAGTTTCCATGAGGCGTCAGCTGTCCTTTAACCCCCTGCATGCAGACATTTTCCAGCCCGCTAGCTAAATTAAGGCTGAGGAAAAAATTACCTATGCATTGTATTTTTAATGTGGCCGTTAATCTATTTTTATATGCTGTGGACATTTAACATCAGTTCATTACAAACACGTCAAAAGATATCCCACCCCCACTCTCATGCCCACCTGTACATGGGCAGATATGAGCAAGAACATGAAATATTTTTATGTTGCCAAAAAAAAAAAATTGTAACCAAACCAAGGTCTCAAATGAGTAGGGGGAGTCAGTGTGGTTGATTTCCTGAGATGCTCTCAGTTAACGCCTGTGGCCGTGATCTGGACCGAGAGCGCCCCCTGTACACTCAAGAGCATCCCACTTCAGATAATAAATTCCGTGATCAACCCAAGTGTGAGACAAGGTAGAAGTTATTGGTGAGTTACTGTAGTATTCAGAGAAAGCGAAGTTGAAATATTTGAATTGTCCATCAGAGAGAATATTATTCCGTTAAACAGATTTCAGAACAAGTAGAATTATAAAGCTTGTTCTGCCCAAAGAGTATTATCACTATTTCAAAATTACCGACGATATATTCATTTGCTGCCCTTCTAATGCTTTCTGTCTTTGGCACACATGTACACACACACACACACACACAGGCTAGGGTGTAGTTCGCTACACAATGACTTGGCTTGTGTCATTACACTCCAGTAACTATTATAAGCCTAGATAATGGGGGAAAACGAAGCTTCCTTCTTTATCTAAGGATACCAGATCTGTTGCCAGGGTCGTGGCACTAACACCTTTGTTACTTTCACGTCACAACAGGCATCCAAACACTGAACAAGTAACAGTAGTTTTAGTGAGATTAATTTTTCTGGCCCATGAACGGAAGCGTGCTGGTTTTTAAAAGTTTATTAATGCTAGTTTTTCCTTACGTTCATTTAAAATGATTATATATTGCTTGCACAAATGTTGGCATATATTTAATTATAGCAGTTTTTCAAAGGTATGTGACTTATTTACATAATATTTATTCACTGGACACTGAGTCTTGTTCTTGACGCTTGCTGTGAAGCCCTTAAAAAAGTGAAAACCTACAGATGACTGCTCTATGATAGTCTGATGAAGCAACTAACATGCCCAGAAAACATAAATTTACTCTGAAGACATTCAGGAAAAAAACTAGATTCCAAAGTCGGGAAATCAAGAGCTATGAATGGAAATATTTAAAAAATTATCCATTTTTAATCGGCATTGGTGGACTGGAGCGATTTGTGATCTGAATTTAGTGAGTGGAAAACATTGCATACAGGTGCTCACAGTCGGACCAAGCGATGCTGTAAAATTCAAACTTGGTGCCAGAAACATGAACTGAAGGTTTGACAACATAGGATGTGCAAAATCTTTGTCTCTCCCATCAATTCTGGACGTGATTTTATTTTGCTGAAAGTGAGCCTGGGATGAGCATTTTATATGATACGTGGGGCATGCCAAGGGCACAGCTGTTGGATTAAGCAGTCATACGTTCAAATCCCACAGCTCCAAACTTACTAGCCATGTGCCTTTGGGTCCATTTTTCAACTTCTCTCACTGTCACCTGTAAAGTGGTTTGAGTAAGTTACTGATATTAAAGCTTTTAGGACAGTACCTGATGTATAATTAAGGCTCAAGAAATGATGGATAATCTTTGCAGAACAGTTCTGAATAGAGAGAACCCTGCTATTTATTCCTGTTGCTACAGACGTCCTAACTGGTTGCTGAAAAAGTCTGTAAAACAAAGAATAACTTGAGTGTCTCCCCATTCATTCAAGATTCGTTTTAAAAGCCAGACAGGTCAAGAGATCAGTACTCATTTATCTTCTCACTTCTACCTGCCAACACTGCTAAACCAGCAGGCGCACCCCTCCCTGACCCACAGTAGGCAAACCGATCGGTCCCTGGACTGTTGCTTTTATTTTCTCAGACATCTGTTTTTCCTATCATCATCATTATGTTTGCTGGGCAGATCTGGATGTGACCTTGGCTTTGGGAAAGCAGATTTCAAACTATTCATAGACAAAAAAGTATGATCCCATGTCAAAGAGATTTAAAATTAAAAAAAGATACAATTCTGATTTTGAAATCACAAATAATTCCAATGAGAAAATTAGGGGCAGAAGGATTAGTCATTGTAGCAGCTAGATAAATGCTAAAAAAAAAAAAATTAAAATTAAAAATTTAAAAAAAAAAAGCTTTTCAGAAAATATACCAGGCACAGACTAATCCCATGCATGGGGGGAAAAAAAAAGATGAATTTAAAAGGGTAAAGGTAAAATCCAGTTTATAGAAAAGTTCAGAAAGATCCAAAACGTTTCTTTGGAAGAGTCATAGGTCTTCAAAAGCATTGTCTAGAGTAAGAACGAAGCAGGGAGAGGCGCACTGTTACAAGAAGCTGGCGCCAACTTCACATGCAACAGACAGAAGGCAAGGGCATGTGAACTTGGATTTTATTTTTGGCACGTTAAGCAAAGGATAAATATATAAATAAATAAACTAAATAAATAAAATGGGAGGAAAGGAATCTGAAAATATTTCTTCAGTGCAAGAGTTACATATGAAGGGGGGGGAAGGGTGTATCTCAGTGGTAGAGCACATGCTTAGCATGCGTGAGGTCCTGGGTTCAATCCCCAGTACTTCCCTTAAAATAAATAAGTAAATAAATAATTAAAAAACCCCTAATTACCTCCTCTCAAAACAAAAACAACAAAACAAAAAATAAATAAGAATTAAAGAGTTACATACGAGCTTTTCCAAGATCACCCCAGGGTTAAAAAAAAAAAACGTAAAAGACATTAAGACATTGGGTGTTTTAATTTTATATTTCAAGTTTTATACATTTATATCCTATAATTATCATCCTCCCAGTTTTAAAAAAGAATTTTTGTGTTGAAAGCACTCATTAACAGCTCTTTTATCTTTCTTGAGTTCTTTAAGGTAATGATCACTTGATTGGCTGGATTTCATCATTAATACTATGCTTGAAAATTCATATTGGATTCTCTTTTATTTCCAGTGTTCTTTACTGATTCTCATTCTCCTTTGGCACTATCTGAGTTTGTCTCAAGTGTGTCTAATACTTCTTTTATTAACCCTTTCCCTGCCTGTCCCAAGAGCCCTCAACAATCCTGCCCAAGTAAAACGAAAATTAACATGGAAAGTACAGAGAGGAATTTGCAACGTTTGAGGGGAGGCTATGCTACAGTAATAATAGCAGAGCAGTGTCAATTCAGATAGATGGCACAGTCTGCCTACTGAGCTTCTGGAACCTTCCACCATTACTCTCTGGGGCTGGATCCCTTGCTTCTTGTGTGAGTATAAAAGTGTACTTTCTGAGTTCTTGGATGTCTAAGAGTGACTTTCTTCTGTCCTTCCCTTGCTTAGTTATCTTGCTTGGTTAGCTGGGAATTAAAGTGTATAATAAAGGACTGTGTTAGGACAGAGCTGTCTGGGCAACGGTCTAGCAAGGAATCTGATTTCAGTTCCTCTGTAGGTGACTTTTTCCTCGCGCCTCTTTGTCGGAGGTTTGAGGGTCTTCTCTTTATCCTTTTGGGTTCTGAAATACTGACAGGTGCACAGAAGGACCTTTTTGCTTGAAAATTCCAACGCTGAAGCTCCCCATTCGTTCCTGTGTATCGTTGATTTGGTAATTTTCTCCCCACTATCTTCCTTTCTGTCTCTGGATCTACTATTCCTCTTAGGTTAGACCTATGAGGATTTATTTTCTATACATTGCATTTTTCCTCCCACATTAAAAAAAACAAAAACAAAAACTTTGTTCCACTTTAAAGATTTTTTTCATTATTATATATAATTCCCATCCCTCAGATAGGAATATGTTTGGTATACTCATGAAGCAGCAAGAAGTGTCTGGAGTGAGGTGTGTTTTCAGTGTACAATCACAGAAATGAAAGAGATTTAAAGATATTATATGCTATTGGCAGTAAAAAGTAGAAAACTTAAAGATGAATGGTTTCCTGACCAAAAAAAAATGAATCACCAGAATGGAGGCACAGGCTTTTTACTTAATATCCGATCATTTTGGAGCTTTGTATCTTGTATACCAAAATATGCTTCCTCATGAAATTAATACAAGTATTGATTTGATTAATTTATAATAACATGTTAATCGTTATAATACTTATTCATAGTATATTTAATATTGCTTAAAATATCAATGCTGTTTTTAAAAATGAGATCACCAAAGGTAATACTCAATTTCAGATTTTTTTTTTCCCATTCCACTCAGGATATCCACTCTTGAGTATTGTTTTAAGTCATTTGAAATAATCTGAGTATTGATTGAACTCAACACGAAGTTCAGTTGTCTCACTCTTGTTTTAATTTTTATGAATTGATTTTAACTATAATTTTGTTTGACAGTTACATGAAATATCTATATGATTTCCAGAATCAAATCTGTAAAACAAAATAGGCAAATCTAACTTCTATTCCTGTTTCTTTGACCATGTTTACTCCATTCTTCTTTAGGTCACTTTTTTAAGAAGGCAACTTATCTTTTTACCGTGATTTTTAATAAAAGTACGCAGATCTGCTCACCTCCTTCCCTTCTCAGATAAATAATATCATACGGTACACACTTCGTTCTAGCCTGCTTTTTGTCATTTAAGTTTATAGCCTGGAGATTATGCCAGAGCCACAAGCATCGATTTCTTTAAAAAGCTTTTACAGTATTTAGTATTCCGTGATACAGGATACCATATTCCATCTATCTCCTACCACAAACAGTGTCAAAGGTAGCCCTGTATACACTTGGCCATATTTTTGCCAGTGTATAATATCTAGAATTAGGATTTCTCTGTCAAATGATAGACACCCATATAGTTTTGTTAAATTTTACCAACGTCTCTTCTGTAACAATAGTACATTTTGTATCCTCAACACTTCTATTTAT
This sequence comes from Vicugna pacos, assembly GCF_048564905.1. Lineage (NCBI taxonomy): Eukaryota > Metazoa > Chordata > Mammalia > Artiodactyla > Camelidae > Vicugna > Vicugna pacos. Next base: position 54,389,926 of record NC_133002.1, read on the forward strand.
AAACGCCTGTCTTTCCACCCTAACCAACATTGTATGTTGCCAAACCTTCTGATATTTGCAAATGGGTAAGTGACAAGATGTACCTCTGCAGAGGTATAATTTTCCATTGAAGTGGTTTTATAGGAGCTGGTTATGAAATCATTTTGGTAGCTCTCAAACAGAATTTATTTTTGACACAGTAGGTGAGTGTAGACTAGAACTGAACTTAAAATATAAGACTGTAATAAATACATATTATTTTGTAAAGCTTACTTTGTGAGTAGGAGTCAGTGTGTGTTGAAGCACAACATAAAATCTATTCCTCATAGAGAATTGGGATAATAATAAAAAGGTTTTAAATTCACTATTCTAAGGAGAAACTCCACTCATCTTTGAGAGACAGACAAGTTCATTCATAGCCAGGCTTCTGCCTCCTTCTCTTTCAGACGAACCTCTTAAAAGACCTCTCTACTTAGAACTGAGACGTGCTTCCTGAATAAGTATGCTTTGGAGACCTCAGTGCCTTTGATCAAACTGTTTCTTTTGCTTGAGATGTCCTTTATCCATTGGCTGCAAGGTACATGTCTACCCATTTTTCAAAATCTTAAGCATCCCTTTTATTAAATTTTTCCTCCCTCTGTTTCTACCATGCCTGCACAAAATTCCATTGTATTTATTTGTAGGAAGTCTTTCTTTGCCACACACAAACACAATATGATTCTTCAGTAAGGGGTACCTCTTGTGCATTTGTTTAATAACTAAAACTTCAATCACCCGAGTAGATATTAAATGACATAATGACTGCATATACAACTTTATTGATTTATTGTTTTTTTTTTTAAGTTATGATTGGATTCTTTTCAGGTTGCTATGTCAAAGAACTCCCACAGGTAATGTGTTGCTTTCAGTAGAGCATCTACTTTACAAATCTTACACTGAGAGAGTTTTGAATAAAGGGACAGTGAGGACTGAAGACAGATGAATTAATTAGGTAATAGCTTGGCTTCCCTCAAAAGCACAGCCTATGATAAAGGCTTACTCATAGCTAACTTATTTGAAATATATCCTGAATCAGGAGGGAAGGACAGAAGGAATGAAGCTGGGAAGAAGAGGAAGTAATAGAACAAGGTAATTACCAGCCTTCGCTAATGAGAAATGATGCTCAGTTCTTGACAGAAGCCAAGACATAAAGTGAGCCCCGTATTCATGCTTGCTTTCTCTTTGAAGGCATTTCCTAAATCACAAGAAGAAACCATTATTTCTGAAAAAAAAAAAGGAAGTGGTGGAGGCACAAGTTAGGGTTTGGGGAGCAGGGTACCAGACAGGAGGTAGCTGCAGAGAAGCAGCCCTACCATGCTACCCCAAATTCACCGAACGTACTGGATGAAGTCCAAATACACACGTGCTCAGGGCAGCATCCAGTGAGGCCGCCCCAGGGAGTAACTGCCAGAGGATGGAGAGCCCGGCAGAGAGTCCGCTGTTGTGTCGTCAGAGGAGGAATGAAATTCAGCCCTAGCCACTAGACAGCCATGCTGGTGGGCACCTGAGAATTGAGCTGTGGTCCCAGGAAAGCCAGATGCTTTAGGAGGGAGAGCAACTTTCTCGATGTAAATTTGTAAACAGAATATGTCATCCTTATGAAAGTCCCAAACCAAGACATGACAGGTTAAAGTGATCCACCAGCAATCTGTCAAAACAAAACTCAACTACATTTATAGGAAGATAGTATCATGCAGACCGTCACTAATGTATTACCTGTAACATCCAGCAAGCATTAAGACTCTCCTGTGTACGCAAGGGAGCAGCAAACAGTGACTGGTAATCAAAAGATAAAATAGCCAATAGAAACAGATTCAGGAACGATCCAGTTACTGGAAATGTGACTTTGGGAAACTCTGAGCTTTTGTTTTAACACACGAGACGTAATTAAACAAAAACCAATCCCATAGATGTGCTGTGAGAAGTAAATTCATCAATTTTATTTGGAGGTGAATTATCATGATAAAATATAACTGTCATTAGGTTCAAAAATTGAAACAATTAAATGTAAGAAGAAATCCTAGCCCCACAGCGACTTTTTAATAATTGAGGTACAATCTATATATACCTGTTAGTCCCAGGTGTGTAACAGAATGATCCCGTTTGTATAAATTGCAAAATGATCAGTACAGTAAGTCTAGTTGCTGTTATCCATGACAACAGTTTATTTTTAAAATAACTCAGAGTTTAAGTTGGCATTTATTTCAAGTGGCACAATGGAGCTTATTAATTCAGGGCTTTTCAGGCAGAAAGAACTAGCTGTGTGGCATTAAGCAGATTTCTTCATCTCCCTGACCTTCAGTCTTTTCAAATATAATTGAGGATTAGAATACCAGCTGTCTTGAGGGCATTGAAAGAGAGACACGAAGGATGTATTCGCTGGGAGACAACAGTGTGGTGAGGCTGTTTAAATAAAGTCTCAGTGATGAGTCTACACTGGTAGGATGATAAAGTTCCAATAATGAGCTGCAGTGAACCCCAGTGGATTATTCCAAAGGCAGAAGACATCTTTTACGATGTACACTGATAAACTCTTCTGACTAGAGGGTTGGAATGGTTGACACAACCGAAGACGTTAATAGTTCAAATGGAAGACTGAAAGGTGAGTGGCTTTGGACGGGCTACCAGATTGCAGAGCAATGAGATTTAGTCTCTGCTGCTCCAAAGTGACTGGTATTAAAAACCGTGGGAAGGCAGAGCCCACCTCAGTATTACGAAGGACTTTCAAAGAGTGAGCGCGATCCAGTGATAAAGTGGTCTGATTTAAGAAGTAGCAATCACCCTGCCACCAACAGCTTTTAAGCAGACGTTGACTTACTTCTGCTTAGAATCATTACGAAGGAAATTCTTGCCTTGGGTGGGAAGATGGAGTAGGTGGTTTCTCATGTCACGTCCAGCTTTAAGATTTAACTTTGTGGAAACTCCACATGTGGGCTTTTTTTCGGTTTAAAGTTGTCCTCAGTAGCTTTTTTCCCACATGGTTTAAATAGATGTACATTCCTTGTTATTTACAAGGTGCATCAAAAGGAAAACAGCATATGCAGAGGCACAGCAGCCCAGACAGTTCGTCACGCAGCTTAGAAACACAAGTCAGAGCAGCAGACAGCGTCAAAGGGGCCCACGCCATTGCCAGAAATGCTTGCCCAGAAGCCAACCGCGCCTGGAAAAATACATTTCCCAGCTTGGCACCCGAGCTTCGTGACACCTATCCAGGGAGGTGGAAGAAGCATGGGGTTATGGGCCGCCGTACATAACGAAGGCACTGAAATTCTGACAATGGGCCGGTATCTTCATCATGATTCAAGACCCAAGTGCGAATAACCTCCTTTTCCAGTTTGGAGGTAAGAGAGCTTTAACCACCCACTTTTAGAAGACCTCATAAAAACAATTCAAAACTCTGCATCAGGCAATCAGGTGCTGTGCAAAATTCTTCACCCTACATCTTGAGTTGATATTGTTATCTCTGAAGATATGGGGAGGAGGAAATGGTGGTAATTTGGGATCCCCAGGGAATGCCAGCAAGTAGGACTATATAGTTATATCTGTATTCTCTGACTGGAGGCTTGCTTTCCTCAAAGGACAGAGCAGCATTTCCCATCTGAAATTTGTCTGGAAACCTGGACTTTCGGACAAAGGAGTACTCATAACTAAGTCCCTAAAACACTTGCGGAATTGTGGCATTCACCAAATTCACCTTGTCCTCTACATAGAATTCTTCCTCCCTATATTCAATCATTCAGTAATCTTGCAGTGTGCCCACTGGGTTCCAAGCACTTTTCTAGGTGTACTGGGTATTCAGAAATGAAGAAGACATGGTCCCTGGTCTTTACAAGTGCAAAAAGCAATGCTTATTTCAAGTTGCTTTGCTATCTGCTTCGGAGGGACACAGTCTGTATGCTTTGAAGGAAGTTGATAAGAAAAAGGAAGAGAATGGAGAGTCATTTGCCTTCTCCTTATCATATAGTATCTCTTTGCAAATGGCATAAAGCCTTATGACTAAGTTTTCTAAATGTATGAGAGGTGTCCACAATACAAAGCTTGTTGTTACCAACACCGTGAAAGACCACTGTGTTTTAAGATAGTTGACACAGTAGGATAATGTCTGAAGTCTTGTCTTGGCGCAATAGACCATGTATTCCTTCCACCTCCTCTTCTCTGCCCACATTCATCCCTCAGTACCGTCTTACAGTCCTCCTGAATGCTACATCGAAATAAAGATGGGCAGACCCTTCTCCTTTGCTTCGTGGAAGTAACTCAGTCTGCCCAGGCAAACACCTAATGTTCCTTCATAACCCAGATAAGAGAAACATAAGATTTTGGAAGTCTTAAGCCAACTTCAAGTCGTCTTTACTCTATCCATCAGGGCTTGAAGCAAATTACTGTCTAATGTAGAGGAGAGGTAGAAAGGGCAGGGAAAAATCATGGGTGGTATGCATTCCACTTCCTTTAAAACTGGTTTTTCAATATAGTATCGCTTTTCCCTGCAAAGCATTTTTAAATGCCTGACATCACTGTCAATAATTCTGAGCCAGTAATTATCACAACAGAAACTAAGAAGCTGCATCTTTTCTCTCTGTTACCTGTATCTTCCCAGACAGTGTTTCTGATTGTCCATCCAGGCTTAGCAACCATTTTTTAAGGCAGGGTTTTCAACCCTGGATGCTGATAAGAATCACATGGGGAGCCTTAAAAACTGAGGTCTAGGCTGTACCCTACACCAGTTAACGTGGAACTTCCAGCAATGGAGCTAAGCACCCGTACTGGCCGTTTCTCCCAATGGAGGGAGAGGCGATGGATCTTGACTGTCCTGAATGTTCTGTTAGTGGGAGAGAGAAGAAAAAAAGATGAGGTGACAGAAGTTTAGAAGGAAGAGAAGTATGAACATCCATTAATTCTTCCCTCTCCTCTGAGCATTTCTCAGCTAAAGTCAGGCACTGGCTGCTTTTTAAACCTAAGTCTTGTTTTCCTTGGCGTGGAGAAGACAAAGCAAGGAAGGTCTTCAACAAAACCTTGGAGGGCAGTTCTCTCACGCCATCAGAAATGATACAGACACAATCACGTAACCATAGAAACGGGGTCAAAACTCAGGAAACACGAGGTCTGCTCACATTTTTACAGATAATATCTAACAACTAGAGATAAAGCCTATAATCATACAAAACCGGACTTGAATTCGGGTCTCAACACTTCAAATCCAGGGATCATGTTCCAGTAAACAGAAGAACAGAATGATCGCTCCTCAGAAGAATTAGTGATGAAAAATTAGTGGAAAGAAAAACCCTCTCTTCTTCTCAAACCATTCCACTACAACATTTTTTTTTTAAATCTTTCACCTCACTTTTTTTTTTTTTGAGAACACTTAAGTTCTGCTCTTCCAGCAAATTTCATCTGTACAATACAGTGTTATCAACTATGGTCACCACATTATATATTAGATCCTCAGATCCTATTCAGCTTATAACTGAAGGTTTGTACCCTTTGACCAATCTGTTTCCCCCACCCTCAGCCACAACTCTTCTACTGTTTCTATGAGTGACTTTTTTTTTTGATTCCACATGTAAGTAATACCATGCCATATTTGTCTTCCTGATTTATTTCACTTCGCATAATGCCCTCCAGGTTCATCCATATTGTTGCAAACGACAGGATTTCCTTCCATTTTAAGGCTGAATAATACACCGGTGTTTGTGTGCGCGCATACGTGTGTGGGTGTGGATCACACTTTATCCATTCATCTGTTGACGGCACTTAGGTTCTCCCATTTTTCCATACCGTGGCCATTTTGAATAATGCTACAGTGAGCACAGGAGTACAGACATCTCTTCAAGATGACGATTTTTGCTTCCTTTGGATAAATACACAGAGGTGGGACTGCTGGATCTTTCATTAGTTCTATAATTTCCTGAAGAACCTTCTGTACTGCTTCCCATAGTGGCTGTACCAGTTTACATCCCCAACAGCAGTGCGCAAGGGTTTCTTTTTCTCCACATCCTTGCCAACACTTGTTATCTCTTGCATTTTTGAGAATATGCACCCTATCAGGTATGCGATGCTGTCTCACTGTGGCTTTGATGTGTATTTCTTTGATGGTTAATGACAGTGAGTATCTTTTCATGTACCTGTTGGTTATTGGTATGTCTTTGTTGGAAAAAATGTCTCTTTAGGCCCTCTGCCAATTTGCCAATTTTTAAATTGGCTTTTGGGAGTTAATTTTTCTCTTGCTGTTGAGTTGTATGAGTTCTTTGTATATGTTGACTATTAACCCCTTATTGGATATGTGCTTTGCAAATATTTTCTCCCATTTAGTAGGTTGCCTTTTCATTGTGGTTGATGGTTTCCTTGGCTGTGCAGACGCTCTTTAGTTTGATACAGTCTTGCTTGTTTGTTTTTGATATGGTTGCCTTTGCTTTTGGTGTCAAATCCAAACAAAACAAAAATCATTGCCAAAACCAACAGCAAGGAGCTTACGCTCTGTTTTCTTCTAGGAGTTTGACAGTTTTAGATCTCGCATTTGAGTCTTTAATCCATTTTGAGTCAATTTTTGTGGGTGGTATAAGACAGTGATCCAGTAGTATGCATTTGCTTGTGATTCTTCAGTTTTCCCAAGACCACTAAATGAAGAGCTAGCCTTTCCCCATTGTACATCCCACTATGTAATCAGTCCACTGTGGCACATTACCTCTTTATATATCTTTCAATATTACCTTTAAAAATAATCAAAGGGACATAAATGATTACAAAATTTAAGGTAAACAGTTTAGCAGCAATCTCAGGTTAATACTAAATCTCTCTCTCATCCTCTCTCCCACCTTCCTTCAAATACTTCTCTGCTTCATTTTTTCCCTTATATCATTAACAACCTTGCAGAACATAGTCTCCATCTATTATGGACTTTATTTCTCCGATCTCAATGGGTAAACTTCATGAGCCTTTTATTAGACATTTTTGGTAACAGTAAAAGAATCAGCAGCCTAAATGGACCAAATGACTTTTTTCTGTGCCTCCTGAGAAAATGCAGTACTCAAATAAATACAGGAATATGGGTCTCTGGATAGAACAGGTCAAAATGATGGCCTCACTTTTCAGTGATCACATTTTCTGGTCTCCTCTAGGCTGGTTTCCAACATCACAGATTTTGCTGGGCTCTACCAACCTCTACATCTAGTAAACAGGACTGAATTTTCTAGCCTACTCTTTTCCCAAATCCCTTCCCAAGCGGACATTATAACCTAGACCAACGTTCGGCAAAGTAACTTGTGGACCGAATCTAGTTTTATGATAACACAGCCACACTCATTTCTTGGTGTATATTGAATAAGGTTGTCTTCGTGCTACGAAGAGTACAACTGAGTAGTGGTGACAGCCCTCCTGTCTCACAAAGCCAAAGATAGTATCTAGCCCTTGGCAGAATAAATTTGCTGACCCCTGATCTAGAAACCATTGCAGTCAATTTCTTAGAAGTTTCTATTTTTTTCTTTTTATTGTATAGTGAGTTTACAATGTGTCAATTTTTGGTGTACAGCATAATGTTTCAGTCATACATACACTCCTTTACATGTTCCTTTTTGTTATATGATATTACAAGATATTGAATATAGTTCCCTGTGCTATATGGTAGAAACTTGTTATCTATTTTATACATAGTATGTGCAAATCTTGAATTCCCAATTTATCTCTCCCTGCTCCCTTTGTCTTTTTTTTTTTTTTTTTTTTTTAGATTCCACATAGAAGTGATATCATATGGTATTTTTTTCTTTCTGGCTTACTTCACTTAGAATGACAATCTCTAGGTCCATCCATGTTGCTGCAAATTGCATTCTATTTTTTATGCCTCAGTAGTATTCTGTTGTGTGTATGTGTGTGTGTGTGTGTGTGTGTGTGTATATATATATATATATATATATATATATATATATATACACACAATGCACCACATACCACAATTTCTTTATCCAGTCATTTGTTGATGGACATTTAGGTTTCCATGTCTTGGCTATATTGTAAATAGAACATTGGGGTTGCATTTATCTTTTCAAATTAGAGTTCCCTCTGGATCTATGCCCAGGGGTGGGATTGCTGGATCATAGGGTAAGTCTATATTTAGTTTTTTTAGGAATCTCCATACTGTTTTCCATAGTGGCTTCACCAAACTGCATTTCCACCAGCAGTGCAGGAGGGCTCCCTTTACATCCTCTCCAGCATTAATCGTTTGTGGACTCTATAATGACGGCCGTTCTGACTGGTGTGAGGTGATACCTCATTGCAGTTTTGATTTACATAGAAATTTCTACTTCTAAACCTAATGTGAATAACTTCCTATAACTACACACCTCTAATTTCCCAAATCACACACTCCACAACTCATGACTTAGGGTGGGTAAAGGGTGCTAATTTCACTGTTCTCTAGGAGGCATCATTACCAGCCCCCCTTCTACCTGCTACCTATCAGTAACTTGCAATGGAATTGAGAAATTGTAAGGTTTTATGAAGTCAAATATAGCTCTATTTTTTTTTTTGAAAGCATAGAAGGAAGGAACTAAACAGGCCTATTACTAATGAGTATTTGCAATAACCTTCTGGCTATCTATCAGTATCACTGTTACCTGCATCTTTTTTCTCTCTTTGGAATGTGCTGTGTTCTTTCTACACATTAAATATTATTTTGAGAAAGATATTTTTGAGATGATGTTAAAACTTGAAACTCTTCCCACAATTAGGAGAAAAAACCAAAGCCTCAGCAGCAAAATAGCCAATGTATCTGCCTGTTAATTAAATGTAAGGTCCTGGTGTTGAGGGAAAAAAAGCCACCTGGAAGGAAGAAATTTTAATTAGCTCCAAAAGAACATAAAGTCAATGACCCCTGGCATTAGTTTTCTATTGTTGCTGTAACAAATTACCACGAACTTAGCGGCTTCATTTATTGCCTTAGAGTTCTGTAGCTCAGAAGTCTGACATGGGTCTTTTGGGCTAAAATCCAGATATTGGCCAGGCCACGTTTCCACCTAGAGGCTCGAGGGAGGAATTTGTTTCTTTGCCTTTTTCAGCTTCTAAAGGCTGCCTGCCTTCCTTGAGTCTTGGGCCCCTTCCTCCAGCCTCAAAGCCAACCGGTCAAGTCCTTCTCACAAGGCATCATTCTGACCCTCGCTCTGCTTCCCTCTTCCACTTTTAAGGACCCTTGTGATTACATGATAAACTGGCCCAGAGAATCTAGGACAATCTTCCTATTTTGAAATCATCTGGTTAGCAACCTTGATTTCCCTTGGCCGTGTAATGTAACATAGTCAGCATGTTCACAGGTTCCAGGGATGAGGACATGGCATCTTTGGGAGTCATACTCTGTCTACCACAACTTCAATTGTGGTATTTGTTTCAGGGGTGGGAGTGGGGTGCAATGAGTGAAGCTACCCCTCTGAAAACCGTTCTTGTCTTGTTTTGTTTGAAGGAATTCCTCATTATCGGAATCCAGGTAAAAGACATGACCCTGACTCTGACCATGGAAACATCACCCCCTCCTTGACAGCTAGAACAGAGACCAGCTAGATGCACCCACCCTGGACTTTTGTATCTTAATGGATCATTTCAGTTTTGCGGGTATTTCTAACCCTTATTCATAGTGGCAATGGCTGTGGTGGCAGTTACAATACTGCAGGGGTGGTGAATGCGGGAGCATCAGAAAAATCAAGGGGCGCTGGAGCTGAGTGTGACGGTGGCAGTCAGCCACCTATGGGGAACGGCCGCGCAGTGTGATCGTGGCCATGCTTCTTTCCACCTTGACTGTTACTCATTTTTCTTTCCTATATTGGTCATTAACCCTTTTTTGCACCAGGTTTTCTAGGCTATAAGCTACTGTGTATTCCTGTAATCCATTTCCTTTCTTCTTAAGTTAGCCATAGTCAAAGTCTGTGGCTTGTAATTAGAAATCTTCACTGATAAAAGATTCTTTTGGGTAAGATCCTTCATTTCCAAAAAAAAAAAACCAAAAACCAAAAACATTGTGCACGTCTTTCAATCTATAACACAGCCTGACTTACAAACCAGGGACTCCGGGAACACAGAACAAGTTGTCAGAATGATGAGATCATTTCATCAGCCGAGTAGGAGCTCAGAGTGATGGGAACCTGGTAGGACTGCCCTTTATGGGGCGGAGGTTTTGAGACCGTGGTAGAACTAAGACTGGACTGGGACCAGCCTTTATAACCGAAGAGGTGAATTTAGGATGCAAGAAATAGCAGCAGGAACCTGGAGGAGAAAGATGCCTTGCAGTCACTGCCTTGCTCTCGCTACCTGAGTGACTGCTGCGTTTGGAAGCTGGCTGCTCAGAGGAAGTGGCCGGTGCGTGTGAGGTCACAGCGTTGCTGCAGAGCCGACGGTGAGCCAAACAATTTCAAGAAAACCAGGGGAGAACGTTTATCTCAGGGCATGAGCCAGCAAGTTGGGAAGGTGGAGGCTTGTGAGCTCACGGGGATCACTCACCATCAAAGGGACACTGGGCAGACAGACGCGAGGTGGAGCAATTACAGCCAGGCGAGTGATGGAAGGTAGTCAGTCGGTGCTCTGACGCTTTTGGTGTATCTTTTTGCTGTGACTTAGAAGTCAGACACAGTTGAACCCCAAGTGGAAGGGGTTTATCATTTAACCAAGGGTGGAGAGAGAGGGACTCATTCATTACCGAGTTAATCAGTACCTTGGAGCATTGTCATACCAAGACCCTGGAAGCTGGGCAGAATGTTTTCAGCAGCTTAGAAAACAGGTTTCTACAGCACTCAAAACATCTGCATCATCGTTTCAGAACACCATGCCGTACTGGTCTTGGTCCTTGAATACTTTTGGATTCAAGCAGGTCAAAAGATGTCCTGAAAGGTGTTCTAAAAACCTCACACATACAGAGTTGTTACCAGATTTAAACAGCAAAATAAAATGTACTGATATTAGGAAGGGGAGAGAAAAAGGGAGTTCGGAAAACCACTGAGCAGAGAAACTATCAGTTTAGCCAAAACACTTGCTTTGCGTTTTATTGTGACATCACCAAGCAATTCTAGTCTGAGGTATGAAATAGACACATGAGTGCCACCCAGAACTTGACAATGAGCAGAAACCTATACACACAGACCAGACAACGACCAGAGACCTGTGAACTCCTGATCACAAGTTATTCCTCATTTCTTGGTCACGTTTTGTTTCTCAAGCTCTGCAAAGTGATTTTTTTTTCCCCACTGTGACCCCGTGGGATCCCCTGCCTTCCTTGGCATGGATTTTCCCTGGTCATATTTTCAGGATGCTCTGAAGGACACAAACAATCACACAACAGAAAGGACACAATCCTCATTCATGTTCCCACTAAGTGAAACGCACCTCGATTATGTTGCTCGTTCTCTTGTTTGTTGTTATTGCCCTTCCTGTGTTTGTTCCCAGACACCTCAAAAACATGAGTCAAAATTACTATTTAGGTGTTGGAAAGGTGGGAAAGGGGAGGGGAGAGGAGAGTCGGTAAGAGGGCACAGAGAATTTTTTGCCTTCTTTGCTGTGTTAAACTTACTAAACTTACATTGGAGCCCAGGGCTTAAGCTTTTATATTGGTAGCATCTGTACCTTGATCCACATGTTTTATTTCTGGAACCCCAACGCACAGTCTCTCAGCACTCAGGCAACACTATTTTTATCACGGTAACTCACTCATTTACTGTTTTCAGCATCAAAGGACTTCCTTTCCTGAGCCCCCAGTGTCCCATCTCTCATGCTTTGAATGATTCCTTGAAAGTAAATGTGTTATTTATGCAACAAGGGGAAGATCCCTGAGATTTCTTATTTACTAGGAATGCATCTCTCTTTTCTGTCTCCCCTCGGTGTGTGCACAGGCAGCAGGTCAGATGTGCGCCGGCGGTCTCTAGAGTTTGACACACTCAGGTAGGGTATCACTCCCCAAATAGAAGAGGCGAACAAAATTTTAAGAAAGTAAAAATAGATGGTTTGAAATTCACGGACTCCCTTCTCCAGGATGAGGACTGCACACATTTACTGAAAACAAATGACAGAAACGTCCAGGTGACTTCAGAATTTGTTGCCTTCTCTAAGCAGCTGGAGCCAACCCTTAAGCTGGGTGACACATGGAATGGCTCTGGGACATTCGAGTTGTGTGCCCCACATGCTTTGGAGAGCACATTTTCTGGCCTCAGGATTACTCTCATCAGCCACAAATAATTCTTAATCACTGCCTATCGGTCTCAAATAAATACAGCAGGTGAGCACTGCAGGACTGTGGTCTCTTTATCGGGTCACTGCTCTTCTATGTTGTGAATGAACCGGGTCAGTGTAGCATCGTTAGCTGAGAGAGCAGTTAAACACTTCCCTCAGACAGAAATGGGAACTTGGGAAGCTACCCGAATCATTCAGTGTTCAATGTGTGTCACATCTCCTTACCAAAGTCTCCAAGAAGAGAGAAGGTCATGTAGCTCCTGCTACTCAGAGTCAGGTCCTGGGACCAGCAACACCTGTGAGCTTGTTAGAAATGCCACCCTGAGGCTCCACCCAGAGCTACTGGAACATCATTTTTATTTAACATTCCCTGGGTTACTCAGATGTACATTACAGTTTAAGAGGCGCTAGTCTTAAAAAAAAAAAAAAGCATCTTTCCAGACATCTTAAATCAACTGCAGACAAGGCACCACGATGTAAACAGATAAACGGATTAACAAAAGAATGGACAGATGAATTCTGCCATGATTAAATGGACAAATGCTCCCATGAGTATATAAATGAGTGAATGAATAACTGTCCCTAAACTATTTAATCACATGTCTAGAGGGACTGGGTGGTTTCATTAAGACAGAGTGAAGTAAATTATGTGAAACTCATTACTAAACCGTGAAGACCTATACAGATGGACAAGGCGGGCACCCGGCGACACATTAGTGATCATGCAGAGAATCCATTAATCATTCTCAGACAGGGGCTTTGATACTTTGGGCTCACTTATTTTGTACAGAGCTTAAAATTCCCAGCCTTCCCTGGTAAAAATGCATGGGAAAGTGTTCTCTAAGGACATTGGTTGGCGACAACACAACTTATTGTGTATATGAGCGTTTCCAGCTATTGTTTCCTTCTGTGTGAATTGAAGAATGTTTTCCTGTGAGCACGCGTGCTCTCTCTCTCTCTCACACACACACTTACACACGTTTCTATAAATACACACAACTGTCTGTCACTCCTCCGTCCTGGTGTGCAGAACACGGTACCCCCATCTTGGTGTGCAACAGAAAAATCATGGCTTAACAGTGTGGCTGACTGAAAAATGTCAGTTTGAGGAGAGGACATTTTCAGTCCTTTGGGATAAAAAAGTGCATTCTGTTCAGCTCAGAAATACCATTATCTTCAAAAAAAAATAGATCATTTCTCCTGATGTGAGTGTGCATCCAAGATGTATTAGGCCAAGTTTAGTTCAGTTATACTAAGTCTTTTCAAAGATACAGGTTATTTTGATAGATTTGAGGACAAAGTGGCAAACAGATAATGTAATATGCCCCGCCAGAAAAAAAGAAATAGGATGTTTCAAAACTTACCTTGATTAATATTGTTAAAAATGGCCATACTGCCCAAAGCAATCTACAGATTCAGTGCAATCCCTATCAAATTATTGAGGAAATTTTTCACAGAACCAGAACAAATAATCCTAAAATTTATAATAATCACAAAAGACCCAGAATTGCCAAAGCAACACTGAAGAACAAAGCTGGAGGCATAACCCTCCCAGATTTCAGACAACCCTCCAGAGCTACAGTCATCAAAACACGGTGGTACTGGCATAAAAACAGACATACGGATCAATGGAAGAAAATTGCCCAGAAACAAACTCACACACCTACGGTCAATTATATACAATGGAGAAAAGACAATCTCTTTGGCCACTGTTGTTGGGAATGCTGGACAGCCGCATATAGATCAACGAAGCTAGAACACTCACTCCACACATAAAAATTAACTCAAAATGGCTAAAAGACTCAAACATAAGACAGGACATATAAAGCTCCTAGGAAAGAGAAGAGGCAAAACACTCTGACATAAATTGTAGCAGTGTTCTCCTAGGGCAGTCTACCCAGGCCATAGAAATAAAGGCAAAAATAAACAAACGGGACCTAATTAAATTTATAAGCTTTTACCCAGCAAAGGAAACCAGAAACAAAAGGAAAAGACAGCTTATGGAATGGGAGGAAATATTTGCAGATGATGCAACTGACAAGGGCTTAATTCCCAGTACATATAAACAGCTTATATAACTCAGGAACAATAACAGAAAAAACCAACCCAATCAAAAAATGGGCAGAACATCTAAATAGACGTTTTTCCAGTGAAGACATCCGGATGGCCAATAGGCACATGGAAAGATGCTCAATGTGACTAATTACCAGAGAAATGCAAATCAAAACTACAATGAGGTATCACCTCACACCGGTCAGAATGGCTAGCATTAAAAAATTAACAACTGACAAATGCCAGAGAGAGTGTGGAGAAAAGGGAACCTCTTACACTGTTGCTGGGATTGTAATTTGGTGCAGTTACCCACTATGGAAAACAGTATGGTGATTCCTTAAAAAAAAAAACAACTTAAAGTAGACTTACCTTATGAACCAGCAGCAATCCTATTCCTGGGCATATATCTAGAGGAAACTCTAATTGAAAAAGATGCAAGCACCCCAATGTTCATAGCACTACTTACAATAGCCAAGACAGGGAAACAACCCAGATGTCCACTGACAGCTGACTGGAAAAAGATGTGGTGTGTATGCCTGCGTGTGTGTGTATGATGGAATACTACTCAGCCATAAAAAAGAATGAAATAATGCCATTTGCAGCAACACGGATGGACCTAGAAATTATCATACTAAGTTAAATAAGTCAGACAAAGACTAATATATAATATCATTTACATGTGGAATCTAAAAAAAATGACACATGAACTTATTTTCAGAACAGAAATAGACTCACAGACATAGAAAACAAACTATGGTTACCAAAGGGGGGAAGCAGGAGGAGGGATAAAATTGGGAGTCTGGGATTAGCAGATACAAACTACTATATATAAATCAGATAAATAAGGTCCTACTGAATAGCACAGGGAACTATATTCAATACCTTGTAATGACATAATGAGAAAGAATATGAAAAAGTATATAAATTTATATAACTGACTCACTATGCTGTACACCAGAAACAAAACATAAATCAACTATACTTCGATTTAAACAAAACAAAAAATACTTGCCTTGATTACATTAAGTCGTCAGGTGGGTAGTAAGGAGTGTATATTCAGAGTGTTTACACTTGAGCTTTGGTTTAGATTTCATAAGGCTGATAAATGAACACGGTCTATCTCCATTACATTGTCAGTCGGCTGAAGAAGGAACCCAACTTTAGAATACACTGAAATTATTCATGATACCAAACTTCTCCAGATTATTTATATAGGCACAAAAGAATCCTGTAAGGATTGGAAAGACGTACCCCAAAGACACGGCTGGACATTTGCAGTCAATAAGAGTTAAGAATGGAGCAGACTATTTTAGTTTGAAACTAGAATCACACATTTAAAATATAAATATAAGCCATGTATCTAATAGCACACATTTTAAATGAAGGTACTGCTTTTACATCTTTGGGAGAATATCAGAATTTTAGCACAAAAATATTAGGTAAATTGAACACATTTACTACTCTTCGGAAATTATACTGAGTGCAATAAAACATTTATAAAAACTAGACAGAGTTAATTCAAACTACAACAGCTAAAATTCATAAATATAATAAGCAATTTGAGATATCAAAACTCAAAATTAAAAATAAATGACACTTTACCCCTCTCAAATTAACCAAATTTAAAATTTACCTCTGATCATTGCTGAAAAAGGATATAATAAAGCTGGCTACGTTATTT
Source organism: Vicugna pacos (assembly GCF_048564905.1). Taxonomy (NCBI): domain Eukaryota; kingdom Metazoa; phylum Chordata; class Mammalia; order Artiodactyla; family Camelidae; genus Vicugna; species Vicugna pacos. The sequence goes on from NC_133002.1 coordinate 54,405,869, forward strand.
AATTTTGTTGATGCTATAAATTGACTCAACCATTTAAGGAATATATATTTTGAACTGCATTTAAAGAAAGAATAACCCCCTTCTAGGAAGTCACCCTAAAGAAAAACACATATACAAACTGAATAAATAAATAAATGTCATAAAAGGGACAGTTCTTTCTCACAGAAGAATTTTTTATTCTACTGATACATACAGAAAGAAGAAATGAATATCAGTATTGGGCAAACACCACAGCAATGATGGTTGCAGACGAGATTCACTATGAATACTAAAATTACTGAGGATATTCTTGAGGAGAACAGGATACTTGCATAGCCTCAAAGCATCTTCCTCAGGATTCAAAGGGAAAAACAGTCATTTTACAGTGGATGGACACAGCAGATAGCACCGTAAGAGATCAAGGTGAACGTTTCCAGCAGTAACACATAACATCATGATGTAATGCACTGAGAAAGACGCAACTTGAAGTCTGTGGTATGTTTGCCTGAGAGGCAGAACCTCATTGTAAGCCAGCAAGCAAACCCCAGACAACCCCAAATGGAGAGACTTTCTACAAAATAACTGACCAGTAGTCGTCAAAAGGTCAGAGTCCGAAAGACAAGGGCTGAGTCATTGTTATAGATTAGAGTCAGCCAAGGAGACATAAAAAGCAAAACAAAACAAAAAACTAAATATGATGTGAGGTCCTCAGTGAGATGCTGGAATACAAATAGGGCATACGTAGAACTGGTCAAATTCAAATCAAGTCTGTCGTTGATGTAACAGTATTGTACTAACATTAATTCCTGGTTCTGGTCATTTTTATATGCTACCTAAGATGCTAGTATTAATGGATGTGGAGTGAAGTAATAAGGGAATTCTTTGTATTATTTTTGCAACTTCTCTATACATCTATAACATTAGATCAAACGCAAACGTTGAAAAAATAATTCTACACTACAATTTCTCAGATCTATGTCTAAGTAAAAATGGTGTCCAAAATTTGGATTGTAAAAATCTCAAAGAGCACGGAAGAGTCAAAATGAATGTCAGAATGATGGATATTCAAAATATTCAGGATAATGAATATAATTTTATATCGTCTCTAATTTTGTACATAATTTGTGGGTGGCCAGATCCTGTCTGTCCATTGCTACTAGTACTTCCTTGATGAAGGAAAATCTAGTTAGAGTTTTTGGAAAGGCAGATTTGTAATTCAGAGAGTCACAGGATCGAAGACTAAATTTGGTAGGGACCTTGGAAACGCTTTGGCCAATATAACATTTCACATGAATAATCAGCCAATAACTGTTTACCCCAGACATCCTGTAATTTCCCACACCTCGCCCTTATTTTAAGCATCATCTGACTTCACACTGTAACTTCACTTCCTGAAATGTGTTTTGTGCAACTCTTCATCTAAACCGTCCCTGGGCTGCTTTTCATTCTTCTTTAAATGTCTTCAAAGCCTATTGTTAGTTGTTATACTATCATCAGAGACTAGCTCATTAAAATTTTGTTTAAAAACCCTGAAAATCAAATTTAGGTATTCACCTAGTATTATGCACATTTCCATGGAGAATCCAGTGTTAGCATAAGGCAATTAACTGCTAATAGTACGATGGCAGACTCCCATAGTATTTGATTGATGTAGACTTTTGGTGGAGTAATTATTTCAGATTAGCCCCAAGAACACATATATACATAATAAAAAAGCTCACATTCCTCTTTTTACTAATTTTTTTTCCCTCCAGCAAGATAGAACAGCAATAGAATGACATTTTCTTTAGGGAAGGTGAATCCTGGAACATTATATTTCCAGTTAATAAAAGTATTTCAAAGAATGCAAAGCACAAAATCAATTTTTTTCTCGTCAAAAATTGCTAGTGCTTCTATTTACAATAGCCAAGACATGGAAGCAATCTAAATGTCCATCAACAGATGACTGGATAAAGAAGATGTGGGGGTGTGTGTGTGTGTATGTGTATATATATACGTGTGTGTGTGTGTGTGTGTGTGTGTGTGTGTGTGTGTGTATATAAAATATGCAATGGAACACTACTCAGCCATAAAAAATAAAATAATGCCACTTGCAGCAACATGATGGACCTGGAGATTGTCATTCTAAGTGAAGTCAGTCAGAAAGAAAAATAGCATATGGTATCACTTACATGCGGAATCTAAAAAAAAGGGATACAAATGAACTTTTCTACAAAACAGAAATGGACTCCCAGACAGAGAATAAACTTGTGGTTACCAGGGGGTAGAGGAGGTAGGAAGGGACAAATTGGGAATTTGAAATTTGCATCTCCTGGGGAGTGATGGAAATGTTAGCTATCTTGATTGTGGTGGTGATTCATGTTGTGTACACATCTATCAAAATTCATCAAATTGTACATCTGAAATATGTGTGGTTTACTGTACGGGAATTACAGCAAAATAAAAGTGTTTTTAAAAAAGTAGCTACTACTTATTTTGCCTGGTTGAAAAAAGGAGGGGGGAGGAGACATGTAAGTGACAGAGATGAGCAGGTCCTCATAGCTCCATCCACTCTCCTCCCCACATGCATGAGTGACACTGTGCAAGTTCTTCTTCTGAGTTCCTTCTATTTCTGCAGACACATTCTGGGTCATTTGCTAAGTGATTTTGCTGACACTTGGCTACCCAGCTTTCTTGTAAGTCATTTCACTGTCTGGGTGAGATCAAAAGAAAACTCGACCTTGTATGGTTTATGCTTTGTACCATCAAATGCTGGTGCTTCTGGCGGCGGCCAAACCAGACCCCTCCAGCAGCCATGGCATTCCTTTCTTTGGTCAACACTCTAACCTAACAATTTCCTTTCCATTCCTCTGCTCCCATAAAAGGACTCTTGCCCCAGGCTCTTCACACTTGCCATTTCCTGTGCCAGGAACCATCTGCTAGCTCTTCCTTCAGCCCAAATACTATTTCTTCAGACGGGTTCTCTCTGCCTGTTTCTCCATAAAGTAGCCCCTGATCTCATCCTTTTTATATAAAAAAAAACAAACCTTTATTGTAGTATGATTTCTGTACAGTAAACTACACATATATCAGATGTACAATTTGGTGAATTTTGATAGATAAACCAATGAAACCACCACCACAAACAAGATGGCTGACATTTCCATCACTCCCCAAGAGGTGCAAATCTTGAACTCCAAATTTATCTCTTCCCATCACCTGCTTCTACCCCTGATAACCATAAGTTTGTTCTCTATGTCTGTGAGTCTGTTTCTATTTTGTAGGTAAGTTCATTCATGTCTTTTTTTAAGATTCTGCATATAAGCAGTAGCATATGCTATTTTTCTTTCTCTTTCTGACTGACTTCACTTAGAATGACAATCTCCAAGTCCATCCATGTTGCTGAAAAAGCATTATTTTATCCTTTTTATGGCTGAGTAGTATTCCATTGCATAAATATACCACAGCATCTTTATCCAGTCATCTGTCAATAGACTTTTTTAAAACATTTTTTATTGATTTATAATCATTTTACAATGTTGTATCAAATTCCAGTGTACAGCACAATTTTTCAGTTATACATGAACATATATATATTCATTGTCACATTTTTTTCTCCGTGAGCTACCATAAGATCTTGTATATATTTCCCTGTGCTCTACAGTATAATCTTGTTCATCTATTCTACAATTTTGAAATCCCAGTCTATCCCTTCCCACCCTCCGCCCCCTTGTCAATAGACATTTGAGTTGCTTCCATGTCTTGGCTACTGTAAATAGTGCTATGAACATTGGGGTGCACGTGTCTTTTTGAACTAGAGTTCCTTCCAGATATATGCCCAAAAGTGGGATTGCAGCATCTTAAGGTAAGTCTATTTTAAGTTTTTTAAGGAATCTCCATACTGTCCTCCACAGTGGCTGCACCAAACTACATTCTCGTCAACAGTATAGGAGGGTTCCTTTTTCTCCACACTCTCTCTAGCACTTACTTACTATTTGTGGACTTTTCAACGATGGCCATTCTGACTGGTGATCCTTAGCAGCAGTCTTCTATCATAGAACATTATATTGTCAAGGTGTTCATCAATTCCAGAATCATCCCTTTAGTTTGTATATTTTCGGTTCAGTTGCCCTACCCATGAGAAACTAAGTTGCTTAAAAATAAAGGCCACGTCTGCTTACTCTACTCCAGACAGTTCTAACAGCAGCACTGCGGAGTTGAAAGTTCTACCATTTTACAGTTGAGAAAATGTTTCAGAGGTTAAAGGATATGCCCCGGATCAGACAGCTAGTGAATGGCAGAGCCAGAATTCAAACTCAGGCAGCGAGAAGAGAGCTCTCAGACGCTTTTTTAAACTCTCAGGATTAAATAAAATCAAGTACTTAAAACACTTAGTGCAGGATCTGACTCATAGCGCTTAATAAAGATATTTGATCTCATAAAATGTTTAAGGTCATCCTAGGGGAGAAACAATACACTCCAGTTCCACGTAATGAGTAAGAATAGTTGCTACTCAAAGAGGGGAACGAATCTGCCCGAGAAAGTGGTACAAATAGAGAGACTTGCTCCCCCTGGTATGCTTGGGTCTTTCCAGGGACACTCAGTCTCTGGGAGACCAGGACGGTTGGTCAGCCTAACAGAGTTCATGCTGACATCAGCTAGACTTAATTCCAAACCTCATTCTATCTTCCACCCAGTGTTATATTAGACAGGCTTGTGCCCCACAACCTATACTGAATGTATTGAACTTGATTGTTTTCCTCTATTAATATTCGGGTCAAGATTGGAAATACTGGAAGATTTGAGATGGTTGTTTTAAGACAGATGCATGAAAGCAGGCTGGTAATAAATCAGTCCTTAGAACCCCAAAAGTATAATGTTGCAGATAAGCATTAGGTACCAGCCAACAGTGGATCCAAACTCAAAGCAGTGAGAACACCCATGCTGAAAGGACCCAGGTGATGGTTTTCACATCCTCAACATTTAAGTGATACCTTTTGGGAAAGAGCAAGATGTCCTGTGAGCTCTGTCCACGCCTACTCTGGAACTTCACATAAATGAGCACCGTGACTCTAGCCAATGAGAGAGAGCCTCATCACCGGCCCTCACAGCTCAATCTTAGTGTCGCTGTCAAAGGGACATTCAGGATGAGAAAGGACTTCTTGGGCAAAGGACCGAGATCTCTGACTGCTTTTCAAAAGACTGACGAGAAGGAGGAAGAAGGAAATTATTTAAAAGAATTTGTGTCTGGATGTTAGCTCCCCACACACTTTTTTTGTAATATCCTGGCAGAATGAATTAAAGAATTAAAATAATTGTATTTGAAATTCTGCCCCATAACTAAACTTGGATGATAAAGAGTATATCCTAAGAGCACTGAGTGTCCAGATAAAATTTCCTCACTATTTATAAGCCCAGGATAATCTCAAAATCTCTAATTTGCTTACTTAGGAATGATCAAAATACTCACTTTCTGAAGAATAATCAGTACAATCAGGTTCTGGGAGCTTATCTGTTAACTGCTCTGCCTGGGCAGATTATCACCCGCATGCAGACCTCTACGTCCCACAGCCCCATCATCCTGCCTTCAACACCCTCCTCACCTTTTTGACCCTGGGCTTCCTTGTGCTGACAGCAGGCTTTCTGTATTTTAAATCTGCTGGAGACTCTGGAATTCCCAGATTCCAAAGGTGGTTAGATTCTTACGGAAAGATATTTAGAGTAATTACATCACTCCCAGTCACTCGACCAACCTTTGCTGAATACATTTTATGTTGTTCCAGCACTTTCTAAGACTTTTTGCGTGGGACTGTTAGTTCTGAATGATCCAGTAGATAAAGAAATGCACCTTCTTCTACCTCAGTGTTTATTTCTGAGAAAATGGTATGATACGAGGTGTTCAAGAATATAACCTATAGTTGAATTAATATGTAAATAAATATTCCAAAGTTGGGGGCAACACATTCATGTTGCACGTGTATATTACATGAAATAGATTATATGCAATGTATGTTATTTTGATATAAATCTACTAAAATAATACTGTGTAGTTATAGCCTATAGAAAGAGTATATTTGCTTTTTATGTGTGAGTTGGAGAAAAATTCTAAAATTACCAGTAAAATGAAACAGAGTATCATAAATCTTTTCCCTGAAAATCACTTAGCTCTCCCAGTGTATGTTATGATTAGAGGTCTTCAAATGCTAATTAAGGCCCCAAAAGCAGAGACTAGAGTTAACTTGTATATATACACATATTACTGTCTATACTGAAGTATTTTGAAAGTAGGTTAGTGCACTTATAAAATAACAGTTGTTGCGAACATCAGAGAGGCTCCTCTTTGCAGCAAACTCCAGCAAGTCTGCTTCCACTTGAGTTTTTTCCTGATCTATATACACAGACCACTATGACGCTGTAGATGTCAAAATCCCATATATCATTCTTTCAATCTTAATTTCGTCAGCTCTAGTGCTATTCCTCAAATCAGGATTGGCTTCTAAGAGACAAGCATATTTCTGCATGTGATTTCCCAACTGAATCACTCACAGCCTGTGGACTGGAATTAGACGCTGGTACCCAAGGATGTTCTGCCAATTCCTAAGCTCCTGTGTAGACCAAGTTGAAATTCACCATGACCACACTTGATGAAAAGGAGAATCTAAATAAAATTAAATCTTACCTTGAGTGGGTGATGTGGAATTCAATCTTCATCGTTTTCAGGGCTACGACCCTCCACCGAAATAAAATTGGGAAAAGATTCTCTTCTGTGGTCCAGGATGTTGAAGAAGTCTCTCCAGTCTTAGGTGCAAATGCAGTGAATGAAACGTGATCACTGTCCGAGCTGGTCCCCTCCTTTCATGGTCAGTGTCTCCAGCATTTTCCATGAGTAAGGGGATCTACATCATGCATTAAAAAAAAAAAAAGTCAGTCAAATATCCATGAAATGGAAACAGTCTACATAGTTGAAAAATATTTAAAGAATATCAATGTTCAATATTCATATGAATGCTTCACCTCATGTAGCATAAAATTGAACTCTTAACCCAAGTAACTACTAACTAATCAGAACTATTTGTTTCTTCTTTACTGTTTAGATCTTTTGCCCATTTTTTTTTTAGTTGAGCTGTTCATTTTTTGTTGTTGAGTTTTAAGAATTCTCTGTATATTTGGGGGAGAAAAATTTGGACAGAATTCTCAAGGATGTGGTCTACAGAGTTGATTAACATCATTTAGAGGCTAAGAGATACCGTGCTATCTACTCATTGCTAATGCAATTTTTGTAACAAATAATTTGTCTGCATAGTTCTTGCATGTCCTTTTGGTACTTATAAAAAGACCCCCTAAACACATGGCCATCTCTTTCTGGGGGAAGTGACCAAAATATGGTTGTGCATAGCCTAGACTGAAATTTTTCCTAATGCCAGTTTGATAGCTTTGTAGTATATTTTCAAGCATATACATTTTTGAAAGAATTTAGATGGATTTTTTTTGTCTTGTTCCCCTTCTTTTCTTTTAGCTTGGTATTGATTTTACACTACTTTTCTACAGTTTGGAGGATGGGTATTTTATGAGAAAAATGAGATCCTGAGACCTTTAGTGAATTGCAAGCTGGGTCAGAAGAGCCATTGTTAATGATTGTGGTTATTTTCTTAAATCATTTATGGAGATACAGTCAGCTCTCACCAAAGCAAACTGGTTTTAAATTCCTAACAGCCAAACCAAAAGAACCCGGACTTCGGAGTCTGGGAGAAAGAAGAAACACATTCCTTACAGTGCTCTACCTGCTTACCTAGGATCACTAATTACTTTTAACGTAAGTACGTAAACCAGGATTGAGAACAGGGCAATTCTATAATTGAATGCACTCTTTGATAAGAAAAAAATTCTTAATGTAGGAAAATGACAGAATTTGGCATGTTTTAGGATTCATTTTCAATGCTTCATGTCTGATCAAAACTAAGCAATGACCATTTCCCAACTTATTCCAATCAATATTTCATCTGGAAAAGCAAATGTCATCGGCATAGCAGTGGGGTTCTTACCCTGGAAGTCATTAATGATTCATGTAATTGTGGAGCTTCCCCTCACCAAAATGATCATCCGTGACACGCCTGCATTTCCTTATGCTATAGGGCACGCTCCTGAGAATTAGCTCAAACGCTTTCACTCCACAATATGCAAAGAATTCTTGAAACTTCACAAAAAGAAAATGAACAACTCAATTTTAAAAATGGGCCAAAGATCTGAACAGACACCTCACTGAAAAAGAGACGCAGATGGCAAATAAGCATATGAAAAGATGCTCTGCGTCACATGTCATTAGAGAAATGCAAATTAAAACAACAATGAGATGCCACTATACATGCCTGTGGCCAAAATCCAGAACACTGACAACACCAAATGCTGGCAAGGATGTAAAAACAATAGGCACTCTCATTCACTGCTGGTGAGAATTAAAACGGTACAGCCGCTTTGGAAAACAGTTTGGCAGTGACTACAGAACTAAACATACCAAACTATCCAGCAACCATGCTCCTTGGTATTTACCCAAAGAATCGAGAACGTACATCCACAGAAAAACCTGCACATGAATGTTTGTAGCAGTTTCATTCTTAATTGCCAAAATGAAGCAACCAAGCAACCAAGGATGTCTTTTAGTAAGTGAATGGATGAATGAACTGTGGTACCTCCAGACAATGGAATATTATTTAGGGCTTCAAAAAAAAAAAAAAAAAAAAGAAGAGCTATCAAGCCATGAAAAGATGTGGAGAAAAACTTAAGGGCGTATTACTAAGTGAAAGAAGCCATTTTGAAAAGACGGCATACTGTGTGGTTCCAACTATATGATGTTCTGAAAAATGCAAAACCATGGAGACGGTAAAAGGACCAGTGGTTGCCAGGCAGAGAGGGGAGAGAAGAATGAATAGGCAAAGTACAAAGGATTTGTAGGGCAGTGAAGCTCTTCTGTATGATACTGTAATGGAGTGAACCCTACTGTGAACAACGGACTTGAGTGATAATGATGTGTGAACAAATGAACCGCGCTGGTGGGGAATACAGAAGTGGGGAAGGCTGTGTGTTGGAACACTCTGTACTTTCCACTCAAGTTTGCTGTGAACCCTAAAACTTTTGCAAATAAATCCTACTGAAAAAGAGAGAGGAAAAACCATCTTCACAATATGTTCGTACAAGATAGAAGTACCAGGGACTATTCCTGGCTCTTCCATCAATATACCTCTTCAGAGAAAACGACCATATTGTCTAAGTCCAAAGGCTGCAAGCAGATTTATCCTTCTCTATTGTCCTTGAGTCCCTTAAAAATTCGTTTTATTTCCTCAGTTTGTGCTATGTCGTGTTGAAGAAATAAAGGACCAGCCTTAACAATTCAAAATCATTATTAATCATTAATCATTCAAAACTGTTAAACAACGGAGATACAACAGTAGTATTTCTCTTGAGAGAACCAGGCGATGCGCTATATGCTTGTTGGAGACTTTATTCTGGTTATTGCTTATCCGTTTCTCTGGAACAGATGCACGCAGCTTCCCTTCTCCTCATTTGCATTCTAATAAAGAGTTGGCAATCGAATGGAGTTTGTAGAGAGAGCACATTAGAGATTCAAATGTCTTTTTAAATTTCCCTGAGAAAGGAATTTTAATACTCAACCTATAGGTTTTGTTTTAAAACCTGGGCCCTTCTGTGGCACTAAAATTTGGGCATTTGTTACTACTGTGACTTAGAGACATTCTGAGAATTTGAGGGGCCTCTTGAATCATGCACGTGCAAAATAAAATTTAGCATCATTTTAATAGTGAAGCATCATTGAATTTTTCTCAAGTTAGGAAAGTCTTTAACATATGGGTTTAGAGGTCTGTGCTGCTAGTGAAGGAATAGGGAAGCGAAGGTCAGAAATCCATCACCCAAAGTCTTAGCCTCAGCACCAAAGCAGGCGATTCTCACGCGCTTGCCTTCAAGTGTCTGTAGGTCTCAAGAACTCCTAGGCATCTCCTAATGACTTTTCCCAATCTGAGATTCCAGTGTGGATGGTGAGCAAAAGTTCAGTTGGAACACACGTTCCGCTTCAAACATTCTGTCTGGCTGCGCATCCACCTACCCCTCCTTCTTTCCGGACTTCCCAAGTTGGACTCTAGTGCCCGCCTTTCATATGCTCCAACCTAGAACCTCATGCATGGGCACATTCTGGGAGATGGAACTCTTGACCTCACCTCTGCACTGAAGAGGAAACTTCAGAAGGAACTGGGGGTGATGCACAGTGAAAACAGACAGTCAAGCACATGGACCATGGTCCTACCTCTCCAACATTTGAGCATCCCCATCCAATATGTCTGTGTACATATTTTCAAAAGCAATTGCTAGCTTGGATTATTTATTTTACTAATGCTCATAAGAATTTGGAATTCAAATTTAAAGAGAAAGAAAGGAAGGAAAGAAGGAAGGAAGGAAGAAGAGAGGAAGGAAGGAAGGAAGAAAGAGTTTGGGTTTACTGAGCTTGGATCCATAGATCGCTGGCTTTCATTAAACATGGGAAGATTTTTGCTATTATTTCTTCAAATATTTTTCCTCTTAAACTCCATTCTCTCTTTGTGGGACCTCCATTACACACATACATGCTGTATAGTGTTCTGTAGATCTCTAAAGTCTTGTTCATTTTTTTAAATTGATTTACCTTCAAGTTCACCAATTTTCTTTTCCGCCAACATGAATCTATTGTTGAAACTATGTTGTAAATTTCTCATTTTAATTATTTTACTTTTCAAGTTCAAAATCTCCACTTGTTTTCTTTTCTATGATTGCTGTCTATTTAATAAGAGGCTCTGTTCACTGAATCACTGTCTTCATTCTTTAATTCTTTATGGGTATACACATATACACACATACCCATACATACGTAAAAAGAGAGTTATTATAAAGAATTGGCTCACATAATTACGGAGGCTGAGAAGTTCAACAGTCTGCCATTTGCAAGGCATCTGAGCACCAAGAAAGAAGTAGTTAGTTCTAATCCAAAGGCCTGAGAAACAGGCATGCCAATGGTATAAGTCTGAGGGCAGGGGAAGACCAACATCCAGCTCAAGCAGACAGACAGAGAGAATTCCCCCTTCCTCCACCTTTTTGTTCTACTTAGACCTTCCTTCAACAGTCTGGAGATACTCCCCTACACCGGGGAGGGCAATTTGCTTTAGTCTGTAGACTCAGACACTAATATCTTCCTGAAACATCTTCACAAACACACCTCAAAGTAAAGTGTAACCAAATACCTGGGCACCTGTGACCTAGTCAAGTTGACACATAAAATTAACTGTCACACCGCTTGAATAATAATGTTCTAAATCCTGTGTGCCCTTACTGGCAGTGACAGGGAAGCTGTCAGAGCCTGCCCCTCCTTGACGGAATGCTCATGGACAGAACTAGAAGGGTCATGGGAGCAGTCCTGGGCAAGAACACCACTGTCCTTACCCAAAGTTTAGTGCTTCTGACACTGATGCGCAACATTGGTAGATTTCTAGATTTTTAGCCACCTGAAATGATTGTTTTTGACAGTTCTGCTCAGTTTTATGGTTGCACTTTATCAGAGGGTTAGTTGGCTTCCTAATCCCATCATGATGGGAAGAGACTCTTATTAACCAAGAGTGTATCTAAATTGCTTTTTTCAAAATATCCTCTCACCATCTCAAGCCTGCAAGGAAAAATGGAAAAACTGGGAGGGAGGGAAGAAAAGAGGGGGAGGGGGAGAGGGAGAGGGAAGGAGGTGGGGGGGAGAGAGAGAGAGAGAGAGATTGATGCAGTAACCTGAGGGTTTGTCACTTCACAATAGAGTATAGTGGAAAGCCCTGGTACTTTGTACTCAAATGAACCTAGGTTTGGCTACTCGCATTACAACTTCCTTGCTATATGAACTCTGGGAAAAACATTTAAACTCTTGGAGCCTCCTCTATAAAATAGAAACCATAGCTAGACTTTGCAAACGCTGAACGCCTGAACTGTAATATGTCCTTAATGGACGCGACTTTTCTTCATTATACCTCTTCCTTTCTTTCCTTTCCATAAACATGTACTGTGTGCAACTGCCCGATTCCATTTTTTTGGTGTTTAAAACTTGCATTAAAATGTGCATGTAGTTACTGGTGTTTAAAAAGTACACAGCTGGGGTTATTGGTAATTCAAGAGACACAATGTAGAAATGGTTTCTAAAGCAACCAACACCCCTCTGGTCTGATGCCCAAGAATGCAGCCTTACTCTTCTGTTTTTACAAGCCTTAGGTTGATTTATGTTTGCAAATGTACTTTTGGTAGTTTTCTTAGGCTGTATTCCCAGTGTCTTTCTTTAGATAACTGTTGCAACTTATTCTAGTAGAAATTCTTTTTTTTTCCCCCCCTCATTTTTCTTTGGGTCAGTTTTCTGCATTGATATCATTACAGCCCTCTTGTCATTCCTTCTTTGAATTAACTCAACTACAACTCGTTACTACGCTAGCGTTTCATTTCTAAGTACTGGTCATGGCTAGAAAGTGAAGCTAAATAATGTTAATAAAGGTTATGCTCTAACTCCGGCGAGGTGTCCATTTTCCTGGATCTTGCTACATATAGCAAGATGCCCAAATATATTGTAACTTTGAGAAGCAAATCAGCATTTCCCCATGTCTGTTCAATCTTAACATATTGTATGATCCGTAATTTACTTTCTCCTTTATTTGCTTTGAGTACCAGACTTCAAAGGTCAACCTGGTTTTGCAGAAACAACATTGGAACTGGAGAATGGTACCAGTTTTGCTCTGTTCTTCAGCAGCTGTATGATCTTATGCAAATCAACTCTGAATTTTGGTTCCCTTATTTTCAATAAGGCAGTGGCTGAGTCCCTGAGTTTTCGAATGCTGCTGAAACGCCGTGACTCTGCCGTCAGCTTACGTCAGTCTGAATTTCGCTCATGTCTTATCTAAATACTTTGTAAATTAAATGCTGTTGCTTGCCATCTGCCTAATTATAGTGAGGGTTGTCTGTTTGTTCCATTAGGTGTTAAGTCATATCTCTGAAAATAATACCTAAGACTCCAGGCAGCTAAACTTGTCTCTGTTGAGACTGAGACCTCACTGTTTGCATTCTGACATTAATAATCATTTTCCAGTGGTGCGAACTTCTTTATTGGCCCACTCTCTGTATCTACGTAGAGATATATATGGATGATCCATTATACACACAGATATATGTACAGTGACAGATACCTCTCGGTCCCTACCCCTATCTTGAACTATATCCTCTGATCCTATTCTTAACCCTAATGACTGGATAGAGAAGTTGTGGTGTGTGTATAAATGTACACACACACACACACACACACACACACACACACACACACACACACACAATGAAATACTACTCAGCCATAAAAATAACAAAGTGCCTTTTAGCAACATGCGTGGACCTGGAGATCATCACATTAAGCGAAGTAAGCCAGAAAAAGAAAGAAAAATACCATAGGATATCCCTTATATGTGGAATTTGAAAAAAATGACACAAACGAACTTATTTCCAGAACAGAAACAGACTCACAGACATAAACAAACATGTGCAGATACTAACTACTATATACATAAAATAGATAAACAAGTTTCTACTGTACTATGTTCCACATCTTGTAGTAACCTATAATGAAAAAGAACCTGAAAAGGGACACATGTATGTATATGTATGACTGAAACATTATGCTGCACACCAGAAATTGACACAACATTGCATTGTAAACCGACTCTACTTCAATAAAAGAAGAAAAAGAAAACAAACTTATGGTTACCAGTTGGCGGGATGAGGGGGAGTGGAGGGATAAATTGGGAGTTCAGGATTTGCAGATACTAACTACTACATATAAAATAGATAAACGACAAGGTCCTACTATAGCACAGGGAACTATATCTGATACCTTGTAATAGCCTATAATGATAAAGAATATGGAAAAGGAATATATATATATGTACACACACATAAATATTACTGAAACACTACACTGTAGACAGAAATTCATACAACATTGTAACTGACTGTCAGAAATTTTTTTAAGAAATAAACCTGGAGTATCTTGAGATCCATCGCTTTCTTTAGAACAATTTCTCCTTAGTGTACTAAATTATCATGCCCCACCTACCTAAAGACCCTGAGAATGTCTTGACAAGCTTCAATATATGTCTAATGAGCAGGAGAGTCATACAGAAAATAAGGTACTGACCAGACCCTGCCCTGGATTCTTCTATTTGCTCAGCTCAAGCATGACTTCAGCCGCCAGTTAAGCTAAAAAAAAAAAAAAAAAAAAATCAAGTCCTTGACTCACCCCTCCCCTTCAGGGTTCTGTGGGAAGAATGATAAAGAAAAGCACCATATGACAGGCCTCACCCCAGAAAGGAGCTCAGGTTTGCACATTTCAGCCTCACAATCGTAGTCATGGTTTCATTTTGGCAGCTACACACCCAAGAGTGAAAGACAAAATCGGTACGTTTACAACAGCTGCTTCCTACTTCCTCCACAAAATTATTTACACACCTTGTGACCCAAGGGGTTAGGAGTGAATGGATGACTTTCCAAAGGAATGATCTCTCCTCTGCGCTGTCATTTCAGAAGGACTGACTAATTCACAGGATGGTTTTTCACGAAACGGATGTTTAAAAACTACACTCATTCTCCACGCCTATGTTTTCATTCTTAGCACTTCAGTATACACAGAAGCCGAACTGCCGCAAGAAACTGGGGATCACGCTTCATTTCAGAAAACACAGAGGATTTCCTAAATACTCTAAAATCCTTCTGAAAACCTTGCCTTCAGTAGGGAACTTCAGTATTTACATCTTCAGGATTTGGACATTTTCATGGTACTGTCAAGAGCTTTCTCTTTCCTTTTCTTACAAGTAGTGAGGGATCCAGACTTGTTTTTTGAAATACCGTTTTGAGGACAGAAAGTCCACATTTATATTAGAGTCGGAAGGAAACCTGAATTACCTCACTGGTTACCTGCTAATAATTCCATGATAAATATTGTTTCCATGATAAATCTTTGTCACTACAGCCGTCTCTGTTCTCTCCCACCACGTAACACATACAGATACATGGAAAGGAATGAGAAAGGGGAACAGAGCTAAAACTTCCTGACATAATAAGTCCACTTGCCCAACATTAAAATATCAAATCCTTTGGACAAAAGAAAGGATCAATGATTAATTTTTACATCAGGTACAATCTTGAGTATTTCTTTCATTGGAGGTATTCTAGAAAGAACATTAGACTAGAATTAACTCCACTACCAAGCGTGGGGTCTGTTTTAAAATTTTTATTGAAGTTCAGTTACAATGTGTCAGTTTCTGGCGTACAGCACAGTGTCCCAGTCATGCGTATACATACATATATTTGCTTTCATATTCTTTTTCATTAAAGGTTATTACAAGATATTGAATATATTTCCCTACGCTATACAGAAGAATTTTGTTTTTAATCTATTTTCATATATAGTGGCTAACATGTAAATCCTTGAGTCTGTTTTTTTCTTTCTTTTTCTTTTTCTTTGTTAAAGGTTTGAGGCTAAGAGGCACTACCGATGAAGTTTGCTTAGCTCAAAATGACTTTTTTCCCCTGCCCATGCCACCCAGTGGAATGTGTCCCCTGCTACCCAATCAAATGTGAACATAGTTGGTTGAGCGTTTGGGAGAAGTGGAACCAGTCAGATCCTCTCTCCCTCAGGCTTGAAATCATGGCTAAGAGGGTCTCGCCAGCCTGAGCTGCTTTCAGGAAGAGAAATGGAAGTTTTCCAGGGTTGGCGTGACCATCTTGCCACAATTCACCGTCAGCAAAGAATGCCAATCGGTGGGAAGAAGGATGTGTCCAGAGAGATTACAAACATCTCCCTGGGCTCCTTAAAGTTTCCGTTTTTGGTTCCATTATTATCCGCGTTCTAGCCCTTGATTCTCTAAGACATAAGTTCTTCCTCTTTAACTAAAGAAAGTCGACTTGGACACTTATCCCCAAGAATTCCTGCCAAGCACAGGTTACAGTAGACAATAATAACGGCCACAATGTAACTAAATGAAAATGAAATGTCATGATGTGATGGCAATTCTGAGAAATGAAAGTTCGAAGAAATATATGCGTTTTATCAACACATTGTACAAAGTTAATGATTACTGAATAATTCGTGAACCATGTTAACCTACTTTAGAGTAATAATTTAAAAGATTGTATGTGGGTAGGGTATCTTGAAAAAGTTAGAGTTTAATTGGCATGTCAAACCACAAACTGCTTTGGGGAAATATTCTTTCAATATTAATCTGGTTTATGCCTAATTAATGTGAAGAGTTCTTTCACACTTAAGGGATCTTTTTCCTCTCAACCAACATTCCCTGAAATTTCCTGCTCTCAGAATTTGTAGAAAGACAACATGTGATCTTTCTCTCCAATGGGAATCACCATAATATTGGGTAAGCTTTTATTTCTCCTGTAAAATGTCTTTCATTTAATGGAATCTATTCCCCAGGTGTTAGATTTTTCCAGAAGAATCATTTCCCTTGTTTTCACTCCTGGCTTGTCTGGTATTGGTCTACTTGCTCGCATATAAAAAGAGTTAATTTAAATTCAAGTCCGTAACCTCTTTTTCCACTGTTTGTAGATGACACCACGTAGTGGAAACTAATATAGGTCCTCGTTAAAAAAAATTTTTTTCTACTTCAACAGTCATTCTGTTATTCTGTTCTTCTGAACTCAGTTTCCTAGTTGTTAATGATAAACATCTAATTCAAAGATGCTATGTCTCAATAGATAGCGAAAGTTGATTTAATTGGGACAGATTTCTGTTCCAGAGGACTGCGGTGGAAGATCTTTACAGAGGCAGTGTTCTATTGTCATTTTAACAGTAACTCACGTGGTATCGTAAAATCTCAACCGGTATGAACGTTAATCACTAAGCCACACATTTCCTTTTCCGTTTTATTCAGGCATCAAAGTCCTACAGCATGTGTTATACCAGGAGGTACCCGTTTATACTCCTGGGTCACCATTTGTTGGAAGAGAGAACACAGGGACAAATCTTTTACCCT
The DNA here is from genome assembly GCF_048564905.1 of Vicugna pacos. Taxonomy (NCBI): domain Eukaryota; kingdom Metazoa; phylum Chordata; class Mammalia; order Artiodactyla; family Camelidae; genus Vicugna; species Vicugna pacos. Next base: position 54,422,914 of record NC_133002.1, read on the forward strand.
AAGTCATAAGGAAACAAGATTTCTTTATCCTCCCCCCCACTTTTTTTTTTTTTAAATATTGGCTACAAGTATGTAAGTTTAGCCAAAAGGGAATTGAAACTATCTTCCTGCTACATTTTTTCCACATCTGCAAGGCCTATGCTTAGAAGATTTAATTTTAAAAAGATTTCCTCTTATCATGAACAGGTTATGAGATGAGCCAATTCTAATTTAATATCTTAAATAGAACAGAGTTTTCTGAGAATTCCTATGCATTTCTCTGCTGTTTCGTTCTCTTCTTTCCCGCCACTTTCCAAGACTTCTCATCACCTTTGCTCAAATGTTCGCAATCTCTGCAATCCTTTAAGCCCTTAAAAGGCTCAAGCGTCCTAACAAATTCAAGCCAACAGCTATGTGTTCCCATCCTTGATCTCCCAGTATAGAATTTACGCTTTGCATTTAGAAGTATGAAGGCAGATAAAAAATGGGTAACAAATGGTTCCTATATGGGTAGATATTTTAAATTATAATTTCTAATTCAGCTCTAGTCTCTGTAACTTCGTAAAATGAAGTCTCCTCAAAGTACTTAGAATGCAGTACCACCACCATCTATGCCCTGCCGTCACCCAAGTCAGCTTTCGAAAACTCTTCCGTTTGTCTGATGGGTTTTGAAGTCTTAAAATTCTCCTACACACAGATACCTATTGTCTTCTTCTCTCCCTTATTTTGCTCTGACTTTCTTTTCTTTGTACATAATTCATGACAATTCCTGGAGTGAAAGAAAGGAGAGATCATTAAGGAAGGTAAGACTAAAGCATGCTAAAGAAGAGGGGGCATCTCCATTTTTGGAGTGATTTAGTGATGAGAAGTTTATTCCTTTCCCACGGACAGTTCACATAATGTTAGCTGGGGTCCTCCTTTCAGCTGCTAGGATTTCCCATCACTCGAATCATGCTTTTGATTTTAGAATTATTCTTTGGCTGTCGTATGCACATATTGTACTGTATATATATTTATAATGTATTCAATTCACAAACTTGTGTGCTGCAAACTCTCCTCTGGTTCCCCAACCTCTGACCTCCCTTCCGCCATATGCACACAAGCGTGCATACACACACACACACACACACACACACACATCCCTTAAGTACAATTTTTCAGGTTGCAGTGGAACCCACCTTGTACATCGGTTCAAGGAAGTTCTGAATAAGGAATGAACACTTAAGATAGAGCTCCTTTCCCCCATCTGCTAATAAACCTTTAGTTGCTTATCTAGAGGGACAAGCGCTCCTGACGGTCAATCTATAAATGGAAGGTGTGGCAGCAAGAAAAAAAAGTTACTATAAAAATTGTGTATTTTAAGAAAAAGATAGTTCTTAACCATGACAGTTTATAAATTGAGATAATGCAAAAATGAGCCTGCCACCTTCAAAGTTTGCCTCATGATGTTCAAATGCATTACAAGTAAGGCTGCAGGTGCTTTTAAAGAGCAAAACCAATGCACTTAATTTTTCGTGAAGGAGGGAACAATGAACAGATCTAGTAATGTGTGCCTTTTATCCTTTAATCTGTGAATTTAATACTGAAAAGTAGTATAGATAAGAAAAAAGCATTGCACAGGGAAAACAGACTGTTGAACTCAATTATGTGTGTGTGTGTGTGTGTGTGTGTGTACACGCCTGGAGTTGAAGGTTTGAAATGCTCTTAAAATTATTTGTATAAATAGAATCTTATTAGGAATTAAAAAAAAAAAAAACGAAGCCAGAAAATTTGACTCTTTCCCAAATGGCAAGTTAAGAAGATGATGGAGAGTTCAACTGAAAATAACTTAAGAAGGTCACTCAATTAAATCAATGGTATGGCTACCTCTCCTCCCCAGGTGCATGCAGTTAGCTACAACAGCAAGAGCAGAGATTCTAAGATGAATCCATTCTTACTACTCAGCCATAAAGAAGAATAAAATGCCACTTGCAGCAACATGGATGGACCTGGAGATGGTCATTCTAAGTGAAGTAAGCCAGAAAGAGAAAGAAAAATACCATATGAGATCACTTATATGTGGAACCTAAAAAAAAAAAAAAAGACACAAATGAACTTATTTACAAAGTAGAAACAGCCTCACAGACTTAGAAAACAAACTTACGGTTCCCAGGGTGGGAAGAGGGTGGGAAGGGATAAATTGGCAGTTCGAGATTTGCAGATACTAACTACTATCTGTAAAATAGATAAACAAGTCACTGCTGTATGGCACAGGGAACTGTATTCAAGATCTTGCAGTAACCTATAATGAAAAGAATATGAAAACAAATACATGTTTGTGTATGTATGACTGAAACATGCTATACACCAGAAATTGAGACGATACTGAAAACAGACTATATGTCAATTAAGAAAAAAGAAAAAGAATCAATTCTCATTTACAAAGAGCTGAGGGCAAATGTGTACGGTCACTCCAGTGACAGGGTGAATTACTTTTCTCTGCCACCCTGCTCACTCAGTCGGAAAGCCATAGGTAAGCTTTCCATCACGGTATCTCAGAAGACCTTACTTACGAAGCACAGACTGAGAATTGCCCCAACGTACTTCCTCGCAGGGTGAAATAACCTGGGTTCAGGGAGTCAGTGGAGAAACAAGTGAACCCGAGGAACTGAAGCTGGCAATTTATCTCAGCTGCCTGTGTGCGTTTCAGGGAGCCTGACCATCTAGTTGTTTCTTTATTACAGTGAAAGCTTATCTCTAATTTGTACGGATAGGAAGCCACGAGCAGTGTTCTGAATAATTTGCTAAATAGAAGCTGCTGATATGCATTTCTGGGATCCAAAAGAGGGCTTCCTCTACTCCAAACCTTTTGATGGCTTCTTCACTGTCTTGTTTCTCTAGATGCTTTGTGCTGCCAGTCTCGGGTCTGTTACCTTTGTACGTACTGGGCTGATGCCGGGGAAGTCAGCCCTGACTGCTCCTCCGCAGTGGTTTAATGATTTCGATGTTTCAGGCAAACTAGCTGGTTCACATACAAATCCAAACTTAATTTAATCTATGATGATTTTATTGCATGTGACTGCTTCCAAAGAAAAAAAACCTTTCATGCCTTGGAAACTGGTTTAAGGTGCAGGAGAATCTCAGAGACCAACTGCTATCTTATAGTTATGCTAATAGGAGAATAAAAAATATTTCACATTCCTGAACCCTGTACAGAAGTGATTTCTTCCAAAGGGGTGATTTTGCCCTCAGGGGACATTTGGCAAGGTCTCAAGAGTGTTTTGATCATTGTGGCTGGAGGGGAGTTGCCACTGACATCTGGCAGGTGGAGGTCAGGTGCGCACACTGGTAAATACCCTGCATTACTCAAGACAGCTAACCCCGGCCCCCAGCCCCCAGCCCAGTCTCAAAGAATTACCTGGTCCAAGTGGAAATAGGGCCAAGGCTTGAAATCCTAAACTATAGGCAAGCAAACTTTTCTTCCTCTGATATAATAAAATTATTGCCTTTGACTTTAGAGTTTTTTTAGTGTGTGTGTGTGTTCATGAGACTTTTGAGGTTGATAAAGGTATGGGCTGAAGACAAAAAATACATTCTCTGGACTTAGACAAACCGGAGGCAAAACATGTCTTCCTACCATTGCCTAATGTAATAACTGAAAAGGCTACATTGAATTTCAGCCTCCAACTTACAGAGAAGAGACAAGGATTATATGTTCTCTGCACAGTATTGTAATGATACATAATGTCACCGTTCGGTATTAAGTGAGACTACAAAGAAGATAAGGCAAAAGGTAAAGGATCCTTATATTCTTGTCTGTTATTTGTAAAATAGTGTTTTTCTGCATTGGTGACTGCCTAATATTTGTAGGAAAAATCAGAAAATTTGCTGTTCCTCTTCACATGTATAGTTTGATTCCCATAGTGACCTTCTGGTGTAACTGAAATGTTTTCTTGACTAGATGTCCACCTGGAAGTATTTATAAAATTAACTATTTCATAAGTTCTTTGCAAAACTAATCTGCAGTGACAGAAAGGAGCCCAGAATTACTTTGCGCTAATGGTGGGTAGAAACTGACTGCGAAGAGGCATGCGGGATCTGTTCAGAATGATGCAGATATTCTATATTTTGATAGAGGTAATGATTGCATAGGTATACATATTTGTCAAAACTCACTAAACTTATACTTAAAATGGGTGCATTTTGGTGTATGTAAGTTGTATGATAGCAAGGAAGTGTTTTTCTTAATTGCCTGGATGAGATGATAAATCATAGGACCATTTTACCCTTGAATCCAGAAAAAAGAGCATCACACGCTCAGATTTGATAATCAGAAATACGTCATTTTACATGGGTAATAGCTACTAACATGTAACACTTCCTCTGTGTCCTCTGTTCATACTAAGTTGTTCAATTGTCACAGGTGCTAGTACAATCTGTTTTAAAGATAAGAAAACTGAACCCCAATGATCCTCATAGTAATTGTATACTAACCTGTGGGGGAAAAAAATCTAAGGATTTCACCCCGTGATTGTGATATTATTCGTAAGTGAACTATGGGTTTTGGAGACTAAGCTAACTTGCTAAAGGACACACAGCGATACAATGAATATATTCTCTATAATATACAAGAATAAAATGAATAGTTTTTCCCCATGCTGCTTAGGGTAAGAATATAATATGTTATCTGACCTGGATGGAAGGAGAATGCTATGAATAATTAAATTGGATCACACGTGCTCCAGGACTGAACTGGGTCCTAGAGGTACTGTTTTGTCTGTCATTCTGGACACAATATATTGTATTTTATAGCCTAAAAGAGCTGGGTTTTTTGTTTTGTTTTTTTTTTTTACATTGAAATAGTACAGACATTCTTTCTTCTTAATGCAGGCATGAATCAAAACATACCAAGAAAAGAGAGATATGCAAATACTAAGTGATATATGTAGAATAGATAAACAACAAGTTCATGCTGTATAGCGCAGGGAACTATATTTGATATCTTGTAGTAACTTACGGTGAGAAAGAATATGAAAAGAAATATATGTACGTTCCTGTATGACAGAAGCATTGTGCTGCACACTGGAAATTGACACAACATTGTAAACTGACTATACTTCAATAAAATATATTTACATATTAAAAAAAAAGACATAGCAAGAAAAAAACACCTGAAGTTACTTTATTTTGAACTTAGTTTGTTGCTGGAGACTGACTGTGTGTCAGCAAGGAAACTCATGGTATAATTGAATAAAGAACACTGGAGTTTTCTTTGCCTTCTAAATTTCCCATTCTAAGTGACCATCATCAGTCAAAATAAATATTTTAATATGTTCTTTTATGAGGGTTTCATGTTCTAAAATAATAATCTTTTTAATGATCCTTCCGCATTATCTGTGATTCTGATATAAAAAGTAACTCAGTAGAAGAATGTGTTTACTCACGGATAGCACACTGTGTTTATCCATCGCGAACACCGCAGAGAAGACTGAAACTTCGTGTGTTCTTTCAGTTTTCGTAGTAAAATGGAAATTGTTTGTAGTCATTGCCAAGAATAAGGCTTTGTAACTTTGAGTTTGGCAAAGACCATATACTACGTATCACTATCCAAATGTTGCTGGAAAATCTGAGCCTTTTTGAGATGCTTTTACAAGAGTGAGTGAAGTATTATCTTATCACAATTAACAATTTGATGTTCGTTCCCTTGAATGAGTGCAGGGGAAACATCAAGGGACACTTCTGGCCCGGTGTCTCAACTCTCCGTGTTTGGCATGAAAACAGCTATTGCTCCGTCACGGGGCCAGCGGACAGGGGAAGGAGAAACGGCTCACAGTAGGGGACACGCACTTGGCACCGCGGAGGCCATTTCTCAACATTTCAGTAACTGGAATGCCTCATTTCTCTGTGTCGACAGTCCTGAGTAACATAGTAGTACCCAAGAGATCATTTAAAGTCTGATTTTTTTTTTTAATAGGTAGCTTTTCCAGGCAAGCGTAGCATTTTGCATTTTAAGTCCTGTCATCACTCACAGGAAAAAAAAATGATATATTTCCTTTCATGCGTTTAAGTTCAAATTTTTGAGGTCATTCTTTTTTTCCAAATAATCGCTGGGTGCAATCCTTTTTTTTTTTTTCTCCCTAAGTTTCACCAGCTTACCCTTAAAGACATAACAGTTTAAAGAAACGCTAAGGTTTGCATTTTTTCCCTGAAATGAAGATTAACACTCACTGAATGAAGCTGATATCCCTCTGTAGGGGGAAAAAGTAATTTGAGGGTTTCTAAGTTGTTGAATAAGGATACTTTTTTCAAAAAGTGGATTCTAAAGTCTTGAAATATACTTTACAACAAATGAAAAGAAACACTGTTCAGTTAACAGAGATGAGAATGTGGAGCCAAAATTGCTGGGTCCAGTTTTTGTGCGTTTGCCACAGGTGTATAAAGAGTTCACTAGAAGTGTGTGATACCCTTTACTTGCTGGACTGTTAAGAGCATCATACGTGGCTTCTTGACTCTGTTAATAACAAAAGACCGAGACTGTTCTGTTTAGCTCCATTTCTCACTGAACATCAGACTACCTGAGATAGCCAGGAATAGTAGCCTTGACGTGGAAGGACCCAATCAGAGTAGCATCTGCTTGGTCCAGTCGTGTTTCAGAGACCGAGATTTGAGATTGAAACATGCGGATAATTGTTGTGAGTCATATAATCAGCACTTAAAATATAACTTTAAAATAATTTTTTAAAAATTTTGCTGGCATGCACACACATACGCTTACATGCATACGTCCACATGTTGCATCTGTTAGAATAACTCGAGACACAGAATGAGAATGAGCCCCAATGTATTTGAAAATGTTGCAGAGGAGGAACTAAAAAACTTTGAAACCTGGCAGCGGAACCTCCATCCCAAGCAATGGAAATGTGATTATCATTTTGGGGTCGATTACTTCTTTCTTATGGAACCAGTACCTCAATGAATTTTAGTTATGAAGTTCAAATCCAATACCCGCCCTTTGATGTGGGGCGGGGAGAATGTTGAGGACACCTGATGCAGGCTTTCTGGAACTTTGACATACTTATCAAATCTAAGTCTGCACAGCCTTCTTGTCTGTTTGCTTTCCTTTGCTTTTGCAATTCCCTTTCTGGATTTACAGTGCTTTTTTTTTTTTTTTCTGGAAAGGTGTATGAGTGTAAGCTAATACATTTGCTCATTGGTGATTTGGGGGAAAGACACTGAGATACTCTGAAAAGTGCTGACATCCTGCTGTTTTTCTCATCCTGGAGGACAGACTCAGAAACGAGTGGGGACTCAGATTGCCACAACTCCATACTGTTGCTGTACTACGTACAGTGTTTATAACGATTGTACAGCCCATCCTTGTGGAATATGCTAAGGGGCTTCCTCAGGTGTACTAATTAAGGAGTAGCCTATGGGAGGCCACATGGCAAGGCTACCTCCTCTGGCTAAGAGGTGAGTTCTCCGGGTGGGACCGGGGCATGGCATGCTTTCAAGGTTGCCCATCAGACCCCATTTGAGGATGCTACCTGCTCTGGCCATGACTGTTTCCTGGCCCTAAGAGTTGCTGCATCTAACTTTAGATATTAGTTAATCCTTGGGTTTTTTTTTTTTTTCCTCCTGTATTTGATAAGGCAAGCAATCTTTGTAAGTGCTTGAAAATAGAGAAGCTGTCCCAGTCTGGTCCTCCCATGGGATAATGTGGATACAGGAGTGAGCAGAGACAGCATCATAAGGAAAGGTAAAATCCAGCATTTTTTAAGGAGAAAGGACTCGTTAAAGATGGCAGTCGACCCAGACAACTTGACTTCTCCCTCTTCATGCCTCGTTAGGTAACAATAAAACAACATAAAAAGGAAAAACCCACAAAGACAAAAAAAAAAAAAGAAAAAAAAAAGAAAAATTGGAGAGAACTCAGCTGCAATTCAGATATTTCGACAGACTTGGAGAAAACTGTCGATGCAAGAGAGGAACTGACTCAGCAGATGGTAAGAAGTTATAAGCTAAGGGTCTGATGGGAGTTTGGTAAAGAAGGGTGCCAGCTGACCCTGCCAACCGCAGGAGGAGGGGGCCCCTGCAGGCAGTAGGTACCACCCAGGGGTGGGGTAAGGCGAAGTGCCGAGTATGCAGGAAGTTGCTGAACTTAACACAAAGGGCGGGAAGTCCCAGAGCCTGGGGCATCGGGTGACTGCCCCTCCCCCTCCGCTTCCTCCCCCACTCATCCATGACCAAAGGGATGGAGGTCCTTATTGAAAGAAATTACATCTGAGAGGCCCCAGAGATACAAAAAGTAGGGAACCGATACGTAGCGAACCCTGGTCTCTGTGGTGGCCAGACCCTAAAGGGCCCCTGCCCCAGGGATTCCTGTCCTTCTAGTACCACAGCCTCAGAGTGTGGGTGACTTGCTTCAGCCAATAGAACATGGCGATGGATGGGATGTTATTCTTACATCACATAAGACTCAGTCTAATTAGATTGGAGCCATAGAGACGCCTCCTCACTGGCCCTGAAGAAGCAAACTGTCAGAAAGTCACCAGCCATGTGGACGAAGACCCACATGGCCAAGAGCTGTGGGCGGTCTCCCTCTGAACAGAGGGCAGCCCAAGCAAGAAACAGAAGCCTCGTTCCTGAAACTATAAGGAAGCGATCCTTCCAGCAATCTGAGGGGTCCTGGAAGGAGCTGTCCCTCCACTTGAGCCCCTGGTAGGACCACGACCTTGGAGTTTAGCCTGTGAGCCAAAGACTCAGAAAAGCCAAGCCAGCACCTCCGACTTACAGAAACAGCGATAATCAATGTGCCGTTTTAAGCGCCTGAGTTTTTGGTTCTTTGTTATGTAGCATCAGAAGCTAATAATACAGTCGTCTCAAAACTTCTCCCCTATCTTCCTTCTGGAATAGCAGTGGACGTGTAACTCCATCTCAATAAACAAGATTAAAGGATGCTTCTCTGTCAAAACAGAAAGGTGTGATTCACTTGCACTGAGGGTCCTCTAACTAAAAAGACAGCCACAGACTGAACACACCACGTACCAACCCGTTAACTAACATGCATCTTGCACAGCACAATTTATGGAGTTCCAAAAGGTTTTCATACAGTTTCATCTTTAAATATAAACAGCCAGTTGAGGATCACCAGAATCTTGAATAAGAATTTCTGGTCTAAAGAAAGACAGCGAAGAAACAAATGAAAGATCCCAGAGAAAAGAGAGGGAATGCAAGTATCTGAAGAAAGAAAAAGAGAAAGAAAAATTTGAATTTATCTTTTTATACAAAAAAAAAAAAATCTCCTCACAGCAGTGTGTTCTTCAGGTGTCCTTTTGATGCTCAATTATTTTTTTGATTATGTGCTTGCTGTGTGACTTATTTGTAACGGCAGAAATAAAAACGTTTTCCTTTATTGTTTCTTCCTGATTTTGGAATCAGTGCTAAGTCAAAACTTGTCGTTTTAATTTTATGTCATAACAGAGATCTAAATCAATGTTCTTTTCAAAATCACATGATTTTTAAATGTCAAACAACCAACCAAATTATAATTCTTAACCTTTGATAGTCAACGGCTAAAGGAAACGTTAAAATAAAGGAAGAGGGGGTTTGCAAAATATTCCTAGAAGTTATTTTTAAGCCAGTTTTGAACCTCGTGTTATCATATATCTAATGTGTTGCGAGCCTTGTCATAATCTCCTCTTACGTAACTGCTTACTCAAATTTACCTCCAATAAAGCACGAACGGCTGGAAGATTGATTACAAATAAAAAGAGAAAACTTCCTTTTTTGTTTCAATCTCTGCTATTCATCTTTAGAGAAAACTCATAGTTGCTCCCAGAAAAAAAAAATGCTATTTGAAATAATGAATTAGATAATCAGAGAGATCCTTCATTATAATATTTTAAGAGTGATTTGCAGAATATCATAAAAACATATAGAGGGTACAATAAGATATAGATATAGTTTTATATAAAGATATATATATATATAAAATTCCATCTTTTCCCCAGAATATAAAAATCAAATAAGAATTCATTTAAAACTTTCTGATCTCCCACTTTTTACTTTACACATTTAGTTTAGTTACACATTATTATAAAGTATTTCCCATTCTTATTTTTATATTTGGATATTTTGATTTTGAACCCACCACCCGATCTACAGACTGCAGCAGTCTGGTAAGAGTTTAACAACTGGAAAAAAAAAAAATTAAATATTAACCCCTCCCCAGCCCCGCCCTTCCCCGATCTGTGGGATGTACAGATTTCTAGGCATCATGCTGCCACAATGGCCAATTGTAAGCTATCACCAAGCTCTCACCCAAAGTGAAGTTGGGAAAAGGTGTTCAGTTTGTTCTCATGACGGTACAAGTCAGCTCCAGTTGCTACCACTATATTTAAACAATTTCTCACATTACAGATCCTGTGATTCTCAGATGTTTAACTTAAACATCAGATGACTTTCTGCAGACCTTGTGCCAGTGGATGGGGTACTTTTTTTTTGGTGGCTTTGAAATGTTTAAAATACTGATTTCATGCAAAATAATACCAGGATGCTTTGATGAATTACTGTTCTTATGTGTGTTGTTGTTGCTAATGGAAATCGATTAGAATTGGACTTTGAAGATTAAGATTTGCTTCATTTTTCCTTGATTGTGACTAACTCAGAAACATCCATATGCATGTTTTTCTAATCTCTAGAAAATTACATGAAAACGAAGTTTGCCCTCATGTTTTCCACATTCTTTGCACCTTATAACTACATAAAAATTCAGATCTATGCAAGATGAGAACACAAATGAAAAGTCAGAGTAAGTGGAAGCAACCTAAGTGTTCATCAACAGATGAATGGATAAAGACGATGTGGTATATAAACACAACGGAATACTACTCAGCCATAAAAAAGAACAAAATCTTGCCATTTGCAACAACACGCATGGACTTGGAAGGCATTATGCTAAGTAAAATAAGTCAGATAGAGAAAGACAAATACTGTATGATATCACTTATATGTGGAATCTAAAATATACAGCAAACTAGTGAATATAAAAAGAAGCAGACTCAGAGATACAGAGAACAAGCTAGAAGTTATCAGTGGGGAAGAGGGGGAAGGGCAGCACAGAAGTAGGGGAGTGGGAGGTGCAAATTAGCAGGTATAAGAAAGGCTCAAGGATGTAATGTACAGCACCAGGGAATATAGCCAATATTTTGTAATAACTGTAAATGGAAAGTAACCTTTTAAAATTGTATAAAACATTTTTTTAAAAAATTAAAAAGTCAGAATAAGTGGTTTGAATGTGACTCAATGATGAAAACAATTATTCTTTCTTTTTAATTTTTTCAGGAAAGTGTGTAATATTTTATTTATTTAATATTTTTTATTGAGTTATCATTTTACAATGTTGTGTCAAATTCCAGTGTAGAGCACAATTTTTCAGTTATACATGAATGTACATACATTCATTGTCACATTTTTTTTTTTTTTGCTGTGAGCTACCACAAGATCGTGTATATATTTTCCTGTTATATGCAGTATAATCTTCTTCATCTATTCTACATTTTGAATCCCAGTCTGTCCCCCCTCCCCACTTGGCAACCAAGTTTGTATTCTATGTCTGTGAGTCAGTTTATGGTTTTTTGGTTTGTTTGTTTGTTTTAGATTCCACATATGAGTGATCTCATGTGGTATTTTTTTTTCTCTTTCTGGCTTACTTCACTTAGAATGATATTCTCCAGAAGCATCCATGTTGCTGCAAATGGTGTTATGTTGTTGGTTTTTATGGCTGACTAGTATTCCATTGTATAAATATACCACTTCTTTATCCAGTCATCTGTTGATGGACATTTAGGCTGTCTCCATGTCTTGGCTATTGTAAATAGTGCTGCCATGAACATTGGGGTGCAGGTGTCATTTTGAAGTAGGGCTCCTTCTGGATATATGCCCAGGAGCAGGATTCCTGGGTCATATGGTAGTCTGTTCCTAGTCTTTTGAGGAATCGCCACACTGTTTTCCACAGTGGCTGCACCAAACTGCATTCCCACCAGCAGTGTAGGAGGGTACCCTTTTCTCCAGAGCCTCTTCAGCATTTGTCATTTGTGGACTTTTGAATGATGGCCATTCTGACTGGTGTAAGGTGATACCTCATTGTAGTTTTGATTTGCATTTCTCTGACACTTAGTGATATTGAGTATTTTTTCATGTGCCTATTGATCATTTGTATGTCTTTCTTGGAGAATTGCTTGTTTAGGTCTTTTGCCCATTTTTGGATTGGGTTGTTCGTTTTTTTTCATATTAAGTCGTATCAGCTGCTTATATATTCTGGAGATCAAGCCTTTGTCGATTTCATTTACAAAAATTTTCTCCCATTCTGTAGACTGTCATTTTGTTTTACTTATGGTTTCCTTTGCTGTGCAGAAGCTTGTAAGTTTCATTAGGTCCCATTTGTTTATTGCTTTTATTTCTATTGCTTGGATTGACTGCCCTAGGAGAATATTTTTGAGATGTATGTCAGATAATGTTTTGCCTGTATTTTCCTCTAGGAGGTTTATTGTATCTTGTGTTATGTGTAAGTCTTTGATCCATTTTGAGTTGATTTTTGTGGATGGTGTAAAGGAGTGTTCTAGCTTCATTGCTTTACATGCTGCTGTCCAGTTTTCCCAACACCATTTGCTGAAGAGACTGTCTTTATCCCATTGTATATTGTGCCTCCTTTGTCGAAGATGAGTTGACCAAGTTTGTGGATTCCTTTCTGGGCTCTCTATTCCATTCCATTGGTCCATATGTCTGTTTTTGTACCAATACCATGCTGTCGTGATGACTGTAGCTCTATAGTATTGCCTGAAGTCTGGGAAAGTTATTCCTCCAGCCTCTTTCTTTTTCTTCAGTAATGTTTTGGCAATTCTAGGTCTTCTGTGGTTCCATATACATTTTATTATGATTTGTTCTAGTTCTGTGAAATATGTCCTGGGTAATTTGATAGGGATTGCATTAACTCTGTAGATTGCCTTGGGCAGTGTGACCATTTTAGCAATGTTGATTCTTCCGATCCAGGAGCATGAGATATCTTTCCATTTTTTTAAGTCTTCTTTAATTTCCTTAATCAGTGTTTTACAGTTTTCCATGTATAAGTCTTTCACCTCCTTGGTTAGATTTATTCCTAGGTATTTTATTAGTTTGGGTACTATTTTAAAGTGGATTGTTTCTTTACTTTTTCTGTTGATTCATCATTAGTGTAAAGAAATGCAACTGATTTTTGAACGTTAATCTTGTAACCTGCTACCTTACTGAATTCTTCGATTATTTCTAGTAGTTTTTGTGTGGACCTTTTAGGGTTTTCTATATATAGTAACATGTCATCTGCATATAGTGACACTTTTACCTCTTCTTTTCCAATTTGGATCCCTTTTATTTCTCTCTCTTGCCTGATTGTTTTGGCTAGGAAAAACAATTATTTTACGACCCTTCAAACACCAACAGAACCTGAGAAGCAACAGTCAGTTCCAGTTTCTTCACCTGCTCACTCAGCTGTAACCAGGGTGGTGGGATGATTCTCTTGGTTTCACCTGTGCTCAGAAAATTCCTTGTGATTCTTAGAGTCAAATGAAAATCCAATGTGGAAAACGATTGCAAGTAGAATTTCTGTGTGCTAATGAAGACTCACGTTGTGTGACAAAAAAAGCATTTGGTAATCTCGGAAGGAAAGTGAGCCAAGTTTGTTCATGAGGAAGCATCTACCTGTCTTCTGTAACCCAAATATTGTGAGTCAGGCTCTCCAAGAAACAGACTCCTAGATGGAGATCTGGGTACCAGTGATTTATTGGGGACAGCTCCTGACACCATCATCTGTAAGGAACCAGGGAGCAAGACTAGAGGGAGGGTTTGAAAGGAGATGCAGGTGCATCTCCAAGAGCTCAGCCAATCCCATGGCAAGCTCGCACCTGCGACGCTCCTTCACAGAGGCCCCAAGGCAAGGCAAAGGGTCAGACCTGATGCACAGACAAGTCCCCAGACATGTGCTGTCCCCAGGGAAGAGGCATAACCTCCTGTCAGCCACAGGCAGTCCTGGGGAGGGAGTCAGCTGTGTCAGCAAGCGATGCAAGCGACACTCCCAGCTCCTAGAACGACTGCCAGCAACGAGAGCCTGGGTCCTGACGCAGGGATTCTGGGAATCCCAGTCAGAGCACTGTGAGGGCAATCTCATTAGACAATGAGCCACTTATCCCAGATCTAGCTCATTAAATTATTAATATTCTATTTCAGTCTTTTTGATGCAGAGCAGATCATAATCGACTCTTCATCACTGACATTCTGTTTGGAAAGAAACAATATCTCTACATTTAATTATTTCTAAAAATACTTTCTCACGGAATATCATTCCTTATTGTAAGATGTTTAAGCCCACGGATGCAAATAAATAACAAATACAGCATCCTCGTGGTTACTGTGTTAGAGAAAATCTTTCCCCTTTTTTGTGTGTTTTTAAGAAACGAGTCTGTTAGAGGACGATTTTTTATCACAGTCACCCATGAGTGGTGAGAGTAAGATAAAGCCTTTTAACGTTTCTTGACTAGATTAAATTCAAGCCATTTATAGTCTCGCTAAATTACAGAGTAACATCAGCAGGGTCATAGGTAGTGGACTGTGTTTCACAGGAGCTAGCAATAATCTCTTAAAATCAAGAACTTCCCAAAGGTACATCTTGTGAACTAGCTATGAAGCGTCCATGGTAACAAGATACGGAACAAGTGTTGGTGGGATCGGACCGCCCCATCGATAGGACATCCAGCGTGAATTACACTTTACATGCTTAATGTTTGCCTTGCAAACATTTCTCAGCTTTCATACACCTCAAGGATTTACCTCTTCAAATTGCCTACATTATAACCTATTTTCTTAAACTTTTCTCTGTGTGTGTGTGTCCACATGCATGCACACGCTTGATAATGCTGGCTTCAGTTTCCTCTCTCAGCAAAGCTAAATGAATGAATATAAATCTCTACAGTTTTCTGTTACAAAACAGCATGCGACTTTCAAACTGAGGAAAAGATTGAGCTTCATGTGCTTTAAGAATTTTAGGTGCACATTACAGCCTCATTTTCTGCTTTTCCCCGGCACCCAGTCTTCAGTTTTAACCTCACTGCTTTCTAGATTAAAGTTTTTTTTGAAACATACGAAATTACAGCTCCCGACACACAGAAGTTTAAAACAGTGACTGGTGCCATTCTTTCAAAGGCAACTTGCTAGTATCATTACTGAGATTTTAGATCATCACGAACAGCCCAAATCTGAATCCTGCCTGAGGCAAATAACTGGGCATAATAATCCATTACATTCTTTCTGAATATACACATTTATATGCATACATTTTATTTTTATTAATTAGGAAATTTTTTTCATGTTTTTCTCAAATATTCTGAATGTGTCAATAGGAATACTATCAATATCTGATGGAAAACTCCCACCAGAAATTAGTTCTATAGTGAAACATTACATTTGACTGTTTCCAAGAATCCACACCCTTTATCTTGCTGATAATAGGCAACTGAGCACTCAGGATATCGAGACCAAATAATTTCCTAGGCGTTAAACTAGGGAGGAAGACAGATTTCCGCTGGGCCCAGAGTTGTTGGAAAGGAAACAAAGGATAAAATTTCCTAGCTGATTCTCTTTCTAACTTTTAAAATGTTAAAAACCACAACAATCCTCTATCACCTTACACTTTTATTTTGATTGAAAATACATTATCTTCATATCTTCTATGTGTTTACTGTTTTTCTCTCTTTGTTTTAGAAACTACTAAGAAAGGAGTATTTAAAATTCTGCATAAATGGTGTTGGAACAATTGGATGCCCATGTGGAAAATAAAAGGGAGCTTTGATCCTTGTACCATATACAAGAATTAATAGAAAATGGATCACAGATTTTAATGTAAACTGTAAAACTACAACATTTCTGAAACTGTATCTTGGAGAAAAATCTTTGTTACCTTTGCCTGTATAAAAGCATTAGACTCTAACACCAAAGGCATGAATCACTAAAAAAAAAACCAACTGATACATTTTACAGTATCAAGATTAAAAATCTCTGTTCTTCATAAGACGTTACGAAAATGAAGTCACCACAGACTGACAGAAAGATTTTGTAAATCACACACCTGATAAAGGGCTTATGTCCCTACTATGTAAGGAATGTTTGAAACTCACAAATAAAAAAGCAAAATGATCGATTTTAAAAAGATGGGAAAGGTATTCAACAGATGCTTTACCCAAAAAAATAAATAAATAACATATACAGAGAGAAAATAAGCACATGGAAATTTGCTCAACATTATTAGTCATTTGGAAAATGAAATTTAAAAACACAATGGGGTATGTCTCGACACCTAACAGAATTGCTCAAAGACTGACCATGTGAAGTTTTGACAAAGATGTGGAATAGTGGAAACTCTCACACACGGCTGGTGGGAATGTAAACAGTTACGGAAAAATTGTACAGCAGTTATATGAACTTTTGAAAATAAATCTACGATATAACCCAGCCATTCTACTCCTTAGTATCTACCTGGGGGAAAACATGTACAGAAGTGTTCACAGCAAATGACCCCAATCGGGCAAAAATGCACTTGCCCGTCAACAGGTGAATGGGTTAAAACAAACAAACCAACCAACCCTGTTTACCCGTTATCTAGCAGAATACCACTCAGCAATGCAAAAACAATGAGCTATGGATAAATAGCACAACATGGTTGAATCTCAAAACAATTGTGCTCAGTGAAAGAAAGACAAAACAATAGCACAACTATGTGATTCCACTTAGGGAACGTCCTAGAAAACTCAAACTCAAACACAAGAGACAGAAAGGAGATTGACTGGGTACCGGGGGATGGGGATGGGGTAGAAGATGCAGACAGAGGAATTCTCAACGGGCACAAGGAGAACTTTGGGGGCTAATGTGCACGTTCATTGTCCCAGTTATGATCATTGTTTTATAGGCATTTAAGTATAGCAACGTTTATCAAAAAGCCTCCAATGGAAGGCTTTAAATCTGTTTAGCCCATTAAGCCTCAATAAAGCTATTAAAACATCACGAAAGTATAGTCATCACTAGGGGTCAAGGAGACAGAGAGAAGAGACACGTGGGGGCTTCTGGGATGTGGGGACATTCTGTTTCTTGACTCAGTTCTTACACAGGTGTTCTTTTTATCACAATTCATTCAGCTGAATATGATGCCATTTTGTGTTTTATGCACCATTTATCTGTTGATATGTTTCACAATTTACTTTTATTTATCTGTTTATTATTTTTCACAATTTCAAGGTTAAAATTTTATATACAGATACATTTGGAAACTATTATTTCTAAAAAAAGAGTTAATTATTCCTGAATCATTAATTTTATTATTCTTTAATAACATCCTTAGTACCTTGAAAATAATTTACTTCTGTTCCTTAATAATTTTGTAACAATTCCTTACTAACAGGCCAATGTAAGTCTTAGCTCCATTATGTGACTTTATAAATTATGGGCCGTTTACATTGCTTTTGGAAATTGAAATCAGTTTCTACTTCTTTCACAATCACATTCCTGTGCAAACTGCTTTTAAAAGATAAGCCAGAAAAGTACCATTAAATCCTATCTCTCTGAGCCCCACTGGTGGTCCATGCATCATGGAAACGTTGTCTGTGCATCTGTTTCTGTGGTGCTGGTAGGTTTATAGCAACATTTGGGTGGGTGCCTACTGGGAACAGTACACTATGCTATTTTATGTTATTTTTATGGTTTTACTATATTCTGTAGCCATTAGGTGCAGTGCCATCCCCTGGGGGACGATAGTATATTTATTGGGCACATTTATCTCATCTCTGGTGGATCGTTTTCTCTCCCATCCACGGTGAATTTCCTTTTTGCCTTCCACATCACATCGACGAGTCTTTCCAATCAGTTGCTCAAAATGTATTATCCTGGTGTGCGATCTGTATGAAGAATCCAGAGGGGGACGTTTGTATCTATAAATGACCCCAAGAAGGTGTCCTCAGCTGTCAAGGAGAATGATTGTAATTTGTGTCTCATGGAAAAGGAGGACTGGTAGAGAATTTAGAAAGGGAAAAAAAATCTTCTATCACAGAGCAGGAATGCTCACACGGAAAAACGAGAAGCATATCGTAACATCAGGAAGGAAAAATTAAATGGATAAAAGAAACCTTTTGAAGCAGTGATGGGGGCTGCCTTCTCAGCGATGGTCCTGGTCTGGGGAAGGAAAGAGTATCTTTTTTCCTTTAACTAATTCCTGGGTTCGTGGATGCCTGATTATTTCCATTTTAAAATAGGGGAGTTAAGCCAGAGTCTTAATGCAAAAATCCAAGACAACAGAGAGTCGGGTGTAAAGTAGGGGTTTGGATTTTTGTCCTGCGTATTTGGTACACAGTAAAAGCATTAGTCATAATAAAACACAACATAATACGGCCTAATAAGAGGGACCGTTTAATTCTATGTGCAAGAGAAGAGTCCCCTAAGGAATGGGTCCTTCAGACTGAGAACCAGCAGGGATATTCCAATTAGTAACAGTTTCCATTTGTGCCATTCATAAATTCCAAAAGACGGGTTCAAATAAGTGTTACGCTGTAGCAAACTTATTGATCCCCCTCCATTACCATTCTCTCATGCATGTTTTTCATTTATCCATTGTACAATCACCCTTTGATTTCTCTTTTGCTGGCCCACACTTGAAAGATAGTGAGATAGAATCTCTGTTTCAGGCTTTCAAATGACTCATCATTTTAAATATACAGGTTAAGCAAAATGATCAGGTAAAACAAATTTATCTTTTTTGGGCAATGTGGGCTTCAGGAAGACTTTTCATGTACCCAGTGAAATAAATTCCCCTTTTTGGTTTATGGGGGACCACATTTTACTTAAAGGATTCACAGACATCCCCCTATAGGTAGTCTGTTTCTAATCTTCTCCAGCTGCAATATCTCAGGATTTTGGGGGGTTGGGGGTGAGGGTGGGTGTTGATAGGCTGTATCACTTCTAAGAACTCTCAACTGCATTTTAGATACGAAGTAATTGCTTTAAAACGGCAACACGTGACTATGAAAATTTCAGAGCATGACTTAGGGAGGCAGATGTGTGCAGTAGTTCATTCTTATCTGAAGCAGTAAAAGAAATCAATTATGTTTAATAAGGGTAACAGCTGACATGGATTAACATCTGGTATCAATTTACTTCTTATCACATGGAGGAGAGACACGTTGATGTCTGTGATAATCAGAGTTATTTGTAGTTGCTGGACAAATTTCAGTATTTTCACGTATTAAGACCTATACAACAAAAACAAAGTGCATTAAACGATATGATTTCAGATATACTGTTGTCCCTTGGTATCCATGGGGGATTGGTTCCAGGACCCCCTCAGAGAGCAAAAATCCACATTTGCCCAAGTCCTTTATATCAAATGGTGAAGAAGAGTCAGCCCTCTGTATCCACATCGGTGGGTATAGCTACTTGCAGCTCTTTACAAAACTCTGGTCACGTGCATCGCAGGTTTAGATATTAATGATTCCTTGGTCTCATTTTCTACTTAAAAATTTGGGCATACAACATCATTTTTCATTAAGTTATGATGCAGAAGCCAAACTATCCATTCAAAAAAAAAAATGGGTTAAGTAGCTATCTCCAAAATTTTTGCTGAAATAACACCCATCTTTTGTTTCATTTTGAAAATAATAAAAGTAATTCCACAGTTTGGAAAATGTCTGCTGTAGGGTGTTGGGTTCCCACACCCCAGTGATCTGCTAACAATACTACCATTTTGGTACCAGTCTCCATCTTTTCTGGGGAATGTGGGAATGGAGAAAACAGAAATTGTCCCTGGGTTACATTGTGTTTATTATTTTCATAAAAGGAGACTGACTTTTTTTTTCTACCAGTGGTTGAAAATGCCAGTGTGCAGGTGAGGGGTATCCGTCAGTCTCCAGGGGAAAGTCCTTTGTAAGAAAAGAATATCTGATGACCTCGTGTGTTATTTTGTCTGGAAGGCCCTAGAGAGGTGACAGTCATGATGGACTCACATGGGACAGTTTCTACCTGATCGGTCAATTGTTGTCACAGAACAAATCAAATGCGGTTTAATACTAGCTAATATGTACTAAAGACCTGCCAACCCCTGGAAACATCACAGGCAGTCAGCCTTAATAGCTCAATTTCATGGATGAGCAAACTAAGGTTCACAGAGGTTACATAGTTGTTAAAGGAGAGAGCTGGGCTTTGCTTCCAGGTCTGTCTGACCCCCTGGTGCATCCTTTCCCCATGATATTATTCCTCTTGCTTCTCACTTTGAAAGCAGTATAAAGAAGCTCTCTTAAGTGGGGGTGAACCCACAAACTTTTGGTCAACTAATCTTCAACAAAGGAGGCAAGAATATACAATGGAGTTAAGACAGTCTCTTCAGCAAATGGTGCTGGGAAAACTGGACAGCAGCATGTAAAACAATGAAGCTAGAACACTCCCTTACACCATATACAAAAATCAGCTCAAAATGGATCGAAGACTTAAACATAACACAAGATACAATAAACCTCCTAGAGAAAAACATAGGCAAAACATTATCTGACATACATTTCAAAAATTTTCTCCTAGAAGAAATAAAAGCAAGAATAAACAAATGGGACCTAATGAAACTTACAAGCTTCTGCACAGCAAAGGAAACCATAAGTAAAACAAGAAGACAACCTACGGAATGGGAGAAAATTTTTGCAAATGAAATCGACAAAGGCTTGATCTCCAGAATATATAAGCAGCTGATACGACTTAATAAGAAAAAAAACGAACAACCCAATCCAAAAATGGGCAAAAGACCTAAACAAGCAATTCTCCAAGGAAGACATACAAATGATCAAAAGGAACATGAAAAAATGCTCAATATCACTAATTATCAGAGAAATGCAAATCAAAACTACAATGAGGTATATCACCTCACACCAGTCAGAATGGCCGTCATTCAAAAATCCACAAATGACAAATGCTGGAGAGGCTGTGGAGAAAGGGGAACCCTCCTACACTGCTGGTCGGAATGCAGTTTGGTGCAGCCAGTAGGGAAAACAGTGTGGAGATTCCTCAAAAGACTAGGAATAGACTTACCATATGACCCAGAAATCCCACTCCTGGGCTTGTATCCAGAAGGAACCCTACTTCAGGATGACACCTGCACCCCAATGTTCATAGCAGCACTACTTACAATAGCCAAGACATGGAAACAGCCTAAATGTCCATCAACAGGTGACTGGATAAAGAAGAGGTGGTATATTTATACAATGGAATACTACTCACCCATAAAAACCGACAACATAACACCATTTGCAGCAACATGGATGCTCCTGGAGAATGTCATTCTAAGTGAAGTAAGCCAGAAAGAGAAAGAAAAATACCATATGAGATCGCTCATATGTGGATCTAAAAAACAAAAGCAAAGCATAAATACAGGACAGAAATAGACTCAGACATAGAATACAGACTTGTGGTTGCCGGGGGGGTGGAGGGTGGGAAGGGATAGACTGGGATTTCAAAATTGTAGAATAGATAAACAAGATTATACTGTGTAGCACAGGGAAATATACACAAAATGTTATGGTAGCTCACAGAGAAAAAAATGTGACAATGAGTATGTATATGTCCATGTATGACTGAAAAATTGTGCTGAACACTGGAATTTGACACATTGTAAAATGATTATAAATCAATTAAAAAATGTTAAAAAAAAAAAGAGTGGGTGAAGAGGTCAATGGACTGAGCCTCCCTGTACATTAGCGTGTATATGGGAGAAGTCAACAGATTAATAACACAACCAAACAGTACACCTTGGAGGCAGCATCTCACAGAAGCACAGGAGTAACACCAACTTTCTCAGAGTTATTTCATGAATGGTCCTTTTTTTTCCAGATGTAAATTTTTAATTTTTTATTCATTTAGTTTTAATGTTTTTAATTTTTAATTTTTTAAATTGAAGTAGTCAGTTACAATGCATCAGTTTCTGGTGTACAGCACAATGTCCCAGTCATGCATATGCATACATATATTCGCTTTTATATACTTTTTCATTAAAATCTGTTACAAGATATTGAATATAGTTTTGTGTGCTATACAGAAGAAACTTGGTTTCTTAAATCTATTTTTGTATATAGTGGCTAACATTTGCAAATCTCAAACTTCCAAATTTATCCCTTTCCCTGGTAACCATAAGATTGTTTACTATGTTTGCAAGTCTGTTTTCTAGATGAGTTCATTAGTGTCCCTTTTCTTTTCTTTTATTATTATTTTATTTTGTAGGGGGGGAGGTAATTAGGTTTATTTTTTTAGAGGAGGTTCTGGGGATTGAACTCAGGACCTCATGCTTGCTAAGTGCGCTCTCTACCACGTGAGCTGTCCCCTCCCCCCCTTCTTTTTTTTTTCAGATTCCACCTATGAGTGATATCATATGGTATTTCTTTCTCTTTCTGGCTTACTTCACTTAGAATGACGATCTTTTTATATTGGTAGGCTCTTAACTCTTTTTTTTTCTTTTTTTTCTTTACTGGGGGGAGGTAATTGGGTTTATTTATTTATACTTGGAGGAGATACTGGGGATCGAACCCAGGACCGCATGCATGCTAAGCATGCGCTCTACCACTTGAGCTATACCTTCTCCCCCCCGCCTCCCCCCCCCTTAACTTTTTAAAGAAACTCATTGTAATCATCATGGTGATAATCATGAAACTTTACTTTTCTATCCAAATCCCAGCAATTAAAGCCTTTGAAATCGGCCTTGATGCCTAATACATCTTGTAGTGGCTGAATGGAACACCCGTCTAAAAGTCTACTTCGATTAAGTAAAAATAGATCCAATAGGTGCCCATTGATAAATACCCTGGAACTTGGGAAATAAGAGGTAAAACTCAGAAGACTTGCCTGGTGTCATCTGGGGAAAAAAAAAAAAAAGTACCAAAACATTGAGTGACTTCATTTTTAACTTATTTCTAAAACACCCTATTTTGTCGCAAAGCTGACATGGCTTTATATTTATCATCACTTTGTAGGCACAGCCCAAGAAAATGATGAATGGTAGGCCAGTCAAATCTATGAAATTGTTTATCTCTGGAAAACCGCGGCTCGCTCCTAGGCTAGGCATTGTTTTAAGGTTGGCATTTTTTTTTAAGGATTTTTTTTTCTTTTTTTTTTTTTTGAAGTCATGTTTTATCCTCTGCCAGAGAGCAGTACTGTTGTTACTTCATTCAGTTCCCCTTTCATAATTTCAGAGAAAAGTGGAAAATAAGAAGGGTAATTCATTTCTGATGTCTTACAACTGATTGACACAGTCCCAGAGAGAAAGGAAACCCATTTTTCCAAAGTTTCTAGACCTGAGCTGGGATTTCAGAAACAAATGTGCCTCTGCGTGGCTTTTCCATGGTGGGCCCTGCTTTGAGATGGTCCTTTTTCCATTCACCATTCCAGGATTTTTTTTTTTTTTCCAAAAGTATCCTGTGAGGTCCAAATGGGAGCCAGCATTCTGTCTTGGGTTACTGAGTCTTTACATTTCCTCATCCAACACTTCTCTTGAGAAAGAAAGAGAGCGTATTGCAATGAATAGTAATGGGGGTATCTCACAATTTTCCGAAAAATTGAAAACTTGCCTGCTATCCTTTTTCATTCCTCGGGTGAAAGAGAAACAATCAAGACCCGAGGAAGGAAAAAAAGGCCCAGGAACCAGAACGTGGAACTCCTGCCAGATTGTTTCACAGCCCTTTTTCCCTGTGTGTCATTTTGTTTTTATGCCATTTAAGGATGTTTGTTAATAATAACCAAAGACTTTCAAAAGAGCAACACTCTCGCAGAACAAATGTTCCTACAGCCAAAGCGTAACTTTCTCTTTCTCATTCAGTGAGGCTCTCTGACCTCTGTGTCTCCCCATCCATCATTCTTTCAGCCGAGTTCAAGTGCCCTGAGTCTCCGGTCTGTGCTTTCGTCTGCACTCCACACCTGCAGGTCCCGACTTGCCCTACTTCTGTTACACTGTTGGCTGACTCCCCTTCCCCTACCTTTTCTAAGAATCTAGTGGTTTACAGTTAGCGTTGCTTACAACTTAGACAAAAGTGACAAAATTGCTGATGAGTAACTCATTTGCTGGCTCTGAAGCCAC
Organism: Vicugna pacos; assembly: GCF_048564905.1. Lineage (NCBI taxonomy): Eukaryota > Metazoa > Chordata > Mammalia > Artiodactyla > Camelidae > Vicugna > Vicugna pacos. The sequence goes on from NC_133002.1 coordinate 54,447,041, forward strand.
AAGAGGTTAATTCAGCCCCAAACTCCTTGGAGGTTTCTCAGATTTTTGCCTGGAGAATTTCAGGGAGGCCCTTGGCCCCTTGATCAACTGATGGAAAAAGTGACAGACTTCACGGAGCTTGATTTTACTCAGTGCCAAATGTGAGTCTTGTACTGCATGAGGCGTTGAAGGGGCTACCACATCCCCTCGCCTCGTCCTTACCCTCAAGACTTCTTAGCAACTCAAAACAATAATGATGAGGATAAAGAAGAAGAAGGAAGGGGAGTAGAGGGAGGAGGGGAAGGGAAAGTGGTTGGATTCTAATCCTGGAGTAATTTTTTAGGAACAAACATCCCCGAGGTCTGAGATGATCAAGGAGGTCTTCATTCACTAAGGGAAACTCTAACAAGACATCCAAGAAAGGGTGGAGTAGAAATCCAATCAGTTCACTAGTTCATTTATCTACTTTTTCTTCTGTGTATTCAATCTGCAAACACGTACTGAGTGTGGACTACATGCTGGATATTTCACTAAGGCCTGAGACAGACAAAAAGATGAGAAAACAGTCCTCACCCGAGGGGAATAGCAGCAAAACTTCTTGAGGTGGCAGTGAAACATTGTAATAAATCAAGTATCTGCCGGATTCAAAGGACTATGAAACTTTCAGTGAAAGAGGTGGAGAAATGGCAAAACACCCGCAGAGGGGTTAATAGTGAATTTTGAAGTGAGAGAGAAAAATGAACTGAAATGATGTTTATCTTAAATGTAAATTAAGGGACTGAAGCCAGAGTGCAGAACTCATGTAGAGCCAAAGATACTGAGAAAATCCTCCAAAATTTTATTTTGGAGGCAGTAATAATATCCTGATGAATGTGGAAGAGGCCGATCAGAGTCATATACCTAGAAATTCGACGCTAGAAGGTACTTTACAGAAAATACTTGCCTGTCTGCCCTTATTAGTGGAAGACCGGAGCACATCGCTCCCCCATAGAGGCTCCAGACATCAAGCATAGTTCCAAGCGCACTTACATTTCCCAGCTGAATAAATCAGTTGGATCATATAATTACCATTATCATCCCCTTGCGATGAATGAGAAAACGGAGGCACAGAGCAGTTAAGCATCTCTCTTAAAGACACACAGCTACTAAGTCTGAGAGCCAGGAGGAGGAGATGGGCGTGCTGGTTCTGCAGGGTTAAACTATTCTGCTACAGTTACTCAGACATGAACCCAGAGAAGAGTGGAGGAGGACGGGGAGGGGAAGGGGGAGGAGGAGGCGCCAGCAAGAAGCCAGAGTGCTGGTTGAAAAACTGGCTCCAGTACACGGAGGGCTGGGAGAGATCAAAAAAAGAGGCAGCCACTCCAGGTTGGTAGGTGGCAGGTTTAAGAAGCAGGGAATTTACCCACCGAGGAGATCTCCACATCTGTCTGCCAGGCTCTTAAAAGTTTGTACAGAAGCCTTAACAGGGTTTCGTCGTGTGTTCGAACCATCCAGGTGGACCTGACATATTGCTAGCTCTGGTCTGCATCCTTGAAAATGGTTCCTATTGTAGAAACGGTGGTCAGAGCGTACACTTCAAGGACAAGGGAGGGATGGGTAGCCTCCGATTGCTGGGCTCCAGCTCCCCGGTGAACCTGTGGTCGCGTCCCCCCAACAGAGCTTTCACCCTTGTGGCAGACACAGAAAAAAGAGATGCTGCTTAAAAGTCCAGCTGTGCACCCAGAAGGCATACCTCTCCCTTTCTGCATTTTCTCTAGAGGCTTGAAATTTAGATTTGCGTTGCTTCCAAATATAATTTCTGTTAAATTATTGTCTCCTTGAAAAACAAGACATGCTGTGTCCAAAGGATTAGGGAGAAATTCACTGTTGTAGGATTTACACGTGCCTGGGAACTGACTGTGTATGAAATAACATTTAACCTTCAAGAGATCCAAAGCCTCCATGCATCTCAACGGTGTTAGAAAGTACAAGCGTTTTCAAAACTCAAAAATAACACTTCCGTACAGTGAACACATAACTCTGTTATTCAACTAATTTAAGAGGAAATCATTAAGGTGTTAAAAGTGGTTCAGATGGAGTGTGACTTACAGAAATGTATATTCTCTAATAGGCAAAAAGAATTTGCTTTGCAATGAATAGGAAACATTTGCATCACTCCCAGTTTTTCCGCAGTTTAACCCCTTCAGAGTTGTCAGATAGCTTAATCAATGGCAGATCAATCGAAGAGCCACATCCTTGTAGAATCAGACCATCCGTGGGGAACTTCTAGATCATTCTCAGGGCTCCACTGAATCAGGCATCCAGTAAACGCTCTTACTCGCCTGCTCCCAAGACCTCAGTGTGAAACTCTTTTCCTGATGTGGAATTCTTAACAATTAGATAAGGTGATAGGAAGAAACTAAGACAAAGAACATACTTACCCAATAGCAAACACAGGGAAGAAAAGAACTGTAATGGAAAAACTTTATTTAAAATACTGATTTTAAGCCCTGTTGTTCTGCAGTATTGTTTTGTCGATGTTAACTGCTTGTTTTTAAATTCAAGGCTCTCCTCCTTCGCCCAAGGAATCAGTAGCATCTCATTCTGATTTCCTTTTATCTCCCTTCCAGCTCCACCCAGAATAGACATTCTTAAGACATGGAGCTTCTCCACCAGGCAGGTCCAAATAGAGCGCTTGGAATGGCTGTGAAAAGCTTCCACTGAGGCTGGAGTGGAAAAAAGGAAGAGGATCTAGACAGTTTGAGTAATTAAGTTGCCCAGCTTCCCCGAGCCTCCTGAAAAGCTTTGTTTCTGTCTTCACAATACAAAGAAAATCTGAGTGACCGAGAGAGAATTTCTGAACTTCACAGACATTTGAGCATGTGTAAACCCTAGGTTTACTGGAAAGGACTCCGATCATCCATTTGAAGACTCTCATTTTATACATTGTCAAAATGTCAGGATGATTCTGGATGAAAGATTTCTATTTTCCTCCTGGTGTGTATATAAAACAAAATTAAGGACTTCCCCACCCCCGCCTCTTTTTCATTTTTAGCCAGATAAGGCTTAAGGCTCGGGGGAGAGAAAAAGCAATTACATTTATACTTTGCCATGTTTGGCTGAAAGTTTAAACTTGAAATAGAGTTGAGATTGATGGCACTTTTTTTTCTGTCACAATGTAATTGTTATCTGGGTTCTTGGGAGCCAAACAGATTCTGAGAATGGCATTTATATCGAGTTTTTTAAAAAGCTTGATTCTGTTTCCTTTCATTCACAGGAACCCCACACATAAGCCCAACTAGAAAGTTTATAAACAATATTTAATGTATAATTCAAAGCTTATCCTCACTTTTAACTGCTTGGGTGGGTAAAAATAGAGTTGATTTGTTTCTCTCTGCACTAGAAAAATATCTTTCAAAAAGGATTTCGTCTCATTTGAAATGGCGATGTATAGCTTATTTTGTTCAGAATTAGCAGCTTTCCTCCAGTGGAACTGGGTTTCCTTTATCTTGCCGTTCAAAAGAGGTTATTAACTTAGCTCAACATTGGCTTGTTAAAATACCACAAAATCATGAAATTAGGTATATCAGCTAGAGTCAAGGCTATCACCAGGAGATGTACAAAATAAAGAAAAACAGAAGAATCTGAAATGGTATGGTTTTTTTTTTTTTTTTTTTTTTACCAAATGCAAGTTTGTGCGCTCGAAGCACAGTGAGGCCAAACAATACTGACTATCAGAGTTTGGAGCAGAGAAAGGCTTATTGCTGCTCCCAAAACCCCTGAACTCCAGGAAGGGTTTCAGCTGAGCATTCTTAAAGGTCAGCTGATGGAGGGAGGGGAGTCCCGGGGTCTGTGATCAGCGCGCACAATTCAGATACAGCAGAGGATATGGGGGAGGGGTCTGTCCCGGGGAGCCCCCAGAGGGTCCTGCTCGGTTAAAGATCCCCTCTTTTCATTGCTACGTCTCAAGATTGAGGAGAACAGGTGTTAAACAAGAAGGGAAATAGTATTTTGGGTAGAGAGGTTCATCATGAACTCAGCAGAGGAACTCGGCTTCAATCTCCAATCCTATTTCATCCTTCCCCAAATCTTTCAGGGAATGATGACTGCTCTGGCTACTTCCTGTGGAAAAGGGGCACAGTCCTACCTCAGTTTAGGGGAATGGACATTGAGTTGAAAATATTACCGAGTTCTAAGTCCTAGATCTGAGTCTTGTATGAATAAGATCTCATTCCCTAAACAGTATGGAGTGTCCTTAAAACACTGAAAATAGAGCAGTCTCATTCCTGGGTATATATCCAGAGGGAACTCTAATTTGAAAAGATCCATGCACCCCAATGTTCATAGCAGCACTATTTACAATAGCCAAGACATGGAAACAACCCTAAATGTCCATCAACAGATAAAGATAGTTATGATATGTAAGTACAATGGAATACTACTCAGCCATAAAAAATAAAATAATGACATTTGCAGTAACATGGATGGACCTGGACATCAAACTAAGTGAAGTCAGAGAAAGAAAAATACTATATATGATATCACTTATATGTGGAATCTTCCAAAAAAAAAAAAAAAGACCCAGATGCACAAATGAACTTGTTTAAACAGAAACAGACTCATAGACTTAGAGAACAAACTTATGATGACCAGGGGGGAAAAGGGACAAGGGTGGAGGGATAAAATGGGAATTCAGGATTTGCAGATACTAACTACTACACAAAAAATAGATAAACAACAAGGTCCTACTGTATAGCACAGGGAACTATATTCAATACTGCATAACAACTTACAATGAAAAAGAATATGAAAATTATATATATATAATTGAATCACTATGCTGTACACCAGAAATTAACACAAACATTATAAACTGATTATATTTCAATTTTTAAACATCCAGGGAGAAAACAGATCACATTTCCTGAGGAATTCAGGAGAATAAGCCTGAAAATCAGTCTGGACCTGGCACTTTGGGGGAGACTCATAGCCAGGTAGCCAGTTGTCTCATTTTATCTGAATAGGTTTTAACTTGTGATGTGCTATTAACATAGACCTAACAAGAGCGATTGGCCTCCACACTTGTCTCCTTTTTCCTGCTCACATCTCATCTAAGGCAATTTTATTGCCTAAAAATGTAAAAAGTTACAAGAGGAGACCTTGGGGTGATACGGTTGCAGCTGCCATCAGCCAGCAGACACTGCTTCGGCAGTGGCTGACGGTGTCCCAAGGATGGCACAGCTCAGGAAATTTGACTTCGCAACAACACAGGAACCATCAAAAATTACACTCACAACGGCCACCTAGTTTTGCCTTGGATGTCTGAACCTCAGCTACTCCATTCTGACTTTCAAATGCATTCCCCTCCTCAAGACCAAAGCAGGTACCGCGCATGCCCAAAAGGCTGGAAAACAGTCGCTGGGTTCGGTGAAGTTTAAGTCACATCATGCATAAGCCAGAATGACGTCCCCATATCTCAAAATGTACAGACGTTTCCATCGTTCCGCCTTTTGATTCCACATCTTTTACTGATGATCAGAATATTTGTCCCTCCACGCTGGGCTGGTGACTCCCGCCGCAGGTTCAGATCGCGGCCCTGGGTGCTGGGCCTCCTTTGTATTTGCCTAGTTATCCTCGTTGGGGGAAATCTAATCAGACGTCACGAACAGGCTCAGGGGTATGTTAATGGGCAATCACTTCACAGGCCATACATTTTATCACTTATACCCAATCGTTGCACGAGCGTTGCCCATGTGCCTTTAGTAGTGGACTTAGAGCAAGCACTGCTACACATCCTGAGTAGTTATACTCTGCGACACCTCCATTAGGGAGTTCTTTTTCTCCTAACCATTGGGGGCAATATTAATGGGGAGATGAACATTCTGTGAACAGTTCAATTAGAAAACACAGATTAAAAGCCAGTAATATTTCACACAAAGCCAAAAACTTATAACCGAGTTCACTCAATCCCATGTAATCAATCCCCTTACCAACAGTTCCATGAAATCTGTTTTCATCAGACTTTTAAAATCTCTTACCCAGTTCAGCACTATGATTTAAAAGAAACCTGTACTTGTCTCAGAAGGTCTTTTTTATGAATCTTTTTGAAGGCAAAGCAGTTTTGCAAAGCATCAGCTTAACTGCCTATGAATGACAAGAGACCCAAAAAGGCAAGGTCAAAGGTCCAATGACAATGTTTTTGACAAAGAAGCTTAATCGAGTTGCTGTGACACACAACAGTCCAAGAAATCAGCTGTCATCGTGACTGGCAGCATTACACCAGGACATACCGAAATTTCAGAAACCTTATATAGTTTCCAGAATGTCTATATTAGTAACATTTATTCATACTGTATAATCTGAGGAGGTTTATCACTCATTTAATAATGCTTCCTATGGAATTTAATACCAACAAATCCTAGGTAGCTTAATATTTTTCTCTACGATGTCTCAGGGGCCCTCTGAAGCGTCCCAAAGCCAGCTGGAGTCAGAAGAACTTGATAGGAGGTTTGTCAAAACTGTCCAAAAGTTTCTCACAATCTGTCATCAGAAACATTCTAAGTAAACGTGTTCTCTTAACAGAGAAGAGCCAAATCCAGTCCTGTACCAACCCACTTTCAATAACAAAAATCTATTTACCTAATTAACTTCAATGTAATCTCAGCCTGAGCGTGCACAGAACTCCCTTCCTACAAACCTTCCATGATTTTGTGTCATTTAGTTTGTCCTGTATTTTGTCCCCATCTAGTAACAGCTCTAGAAACAAATCACTTTTTTCCTTAAAAAAAAATGCAATTCCATTTCTCATAACTTTTTTACTCAAATCACAGCGTATACCAAAATGTTTCTTTATTCTAGTAGCCTTTATTACATATTTAAATTAGAATCCTCAGTTCTTAAAACTCAACTTCTAGTGAATGTTTCAGTGTCTTATTTTGTTTGGAAATGACCCAGCTTTTCAACTCTTCAATAAACTTCCATCCTTTAACTCAATCCAGCACAACTCCAGAATCTCAAATATCCAGACAGATCACCTCTAAGTAGTCATTCCCCAAACCATCACTTGCAAAGACTTCATCCAAAAGCTCTTAAAGACTCTCAATCCACTCCTAATAATTTCCTGGTACCAAGCTAATTAATTCTTTTTCTTTCTGCTGACAAACTGCAACAGAAACTACACGAATTTATTGACCTTCAGTAAACCTAGGTACAATGAATTACATGTCTGTATTGATGATACCAGCATGCATAAGTTAGCTTTAATATCAGATATCAAGTCAATATTGAGTATTTCCTAGATCACATGAACCTGAAATTTGTTCTGTCTAGCTTCTTTTATACTTGGAAGTGTTTAATTTGTAAGTACTGACTTTTAAGTCAATTAAATTAAAAATTAACTTGTAAATGAGCTCTAAAGTAAGGACAGAACCAGAGATCTCAGTTTTAAAAAAAAAAAACAACTTTTTTTCCCCTTGAGAGCCTAGGTGGACCATTTACATCTCAAAGGCATAGGAAGAGAAATGCAAATTCCTCCTCTAATTGCTTATACAAAATCCAACCATCTTGGCTATTTTCAGGATTTTTTTTTAAATTTTCATTTCCCAAATATCCACTAGACAGTTATACACACACACACACACACCATTCACTCACATTCACATGCCTCACTTTCAGCAAAACCAGGGAGAGAGAACAGGATTTGGACTCAGGTACGAGACACCCCCCCCCCCCCCCCCGACAGCTAAGGCCAAATCACAGAGGGCCCACGTTGACAGAACAGCAGAACCGTTAGGGGCCACTGTCTCCGGATCTCAGGGGTTACGTGAGGTCACGCAGCGTTATGATAAAAAATACCGTTACCTTTCATTGGTGGGAGCATAAATGAAGATCTCCCAGTTTTGCAGACTATACCCTAGGAGGCCTGTAGGATGGAGCGGAGCTCTGATCCTCCACACCTACTTATTCACAGCTGATGTTATCAAATATCAAGCAAACAACAATTCAGAAATGGTCTCTCAGGGTCCCAGGTTCCCAGCTCCAAAAGGGGAGAGCCCCCACCAGTGCCCCGTCAGAGGTGAAGCTGAACGAAAGACCAAGCTAGGAGGGGAAATTTCAAACCAACACTCCAACGCAGGAGAAGCCAGCTCAGCAGGGACGGATGTCCTGGTGTCGTCACAAGTGCACACACACACACACACACACACACCCCAAACACGGTCCCCCACACAAAAGATCAGACGAGGTGCAGCCCCCAGATCCCACCTCCACTCCCAGACGGAGGCTCCCAGAATGGCCAGGCTCCGGAAGGAGAAAGGACCCAGGGCGGCCCCCGGTGAGCCCGGGGCAGCTCACTCCCCAGCAGGGAAGAGCCAGGGCCAGCAGGTGGCACGTCCCCTCCTGCGCAAGCCCCAGCGGCCGCCCTAAAGCAACGCACACGCCAGCACCAGCAACAGCCAGCCAGCGTCACGCAGAGCGCCAGGGGAGGTGTCCCCTGAAACTTCCACTCCCACACAGAGGCCTCCCAACAGACGGCCCAGGTCTCAAAAGATAATGGACCCAGAGTGGCTGCCAGTGAGCCCAGAGCAGCTCACCTCCTGGGTGGGAGAGCCCAGAGAGCGCGACGGAATTCCCAGCCTGTGGGGGCTGGAGCGACTCACCCCCAGGCGACAGCAAGTGTGGACCACGGCTCCGGTCGTGTCTTGGCTCCAAACAGCCTCGGGCTGGGGCTGGAACAGGCTCTCGGGTCAGGAACAGACCCTCCGGGTTCCGCGGAGCGAAGTGCGCTCCGGCAGCCGCTGGGATTCAGGGAAGGGGTTGCCCCCGGCCAGGGTCGACCCGCCACGGGCACAGACGCCTGGGCTGGCTTCACCAAAGTTGTTACTGAGTGCCAGTTCATGTGCCCAGCACCCGAGTTTGGAGCAGAGAAAGTTTTACTGCAGGGCCGAGCCAGGAGAACGCACGTCTCACGCCCAAAAAGCAACCGAACCCCTAGAAGGGTTTCAGCTGAACTTTCTTAAAGGTCAGCTGAGGGAGGGAGGGGCGTCCCAGGGTCTGTGAACAGCTGTGCACAGGCTCTGATGGGTTGATGGTGCTCAATCCTCAGGCGCCAGAAGGTCCGGGGGCTACGTGCTCACGATCATCAAGTAGTTAATTTCTTCCACTTGGTGGTGGTTTTTAGCATCTGAACAACTCAGGAAATATGCAGGAGATACTATTATCTGGGTCCTTTGGAGAGGAGCTACAGAAAATTACTGCCCTGGAAGGGGGCTGGAGCGGGGGTGGGGTGGGTGGAGGAGTACCCTTGAGGGCAGTTTTCTTTGGTTTCAACAAGTCAAGAACTACTTTTCCAAACCTTTAACCAAGTACTTTAAAGGAAAAATAGTTTCTATTTTTCCTTGCAGAGACAGAGTGCAGTGTTCCCCAGATCATATTTTGCTAAACCACGGAGGTGTTATCTCTTGTCTTTAGAGAAGAAAACTCAAGTTGTGGGTAGAATCAGGTTGCTTGGTCAGAGTGACCAAGCCAGGTTTGAGTCTTCTCAGGGCCACCTGATTTCCATTCTCCCAGCACTCACGCAAATTCCACTCCAGATTTCTCTGAAAGTGTAGAATCTATCATAACCAAAGATAAACTGGCTTTTCCCTCAGACTTGTTTAGAGTCTCAGTGTGCTTAAGAGAAGTACACCAGTTACGCTGGTTTTCTTTATTCATTTATAGTATCTCATATCTGGGATACTGATAATACCCATATTATTTATATAGGCATACTGCACCAAAACAACTGATATATGTGAAAGTACTTTGGCAAAGAAAATGCTATGCAAAGTATTTACTCCTCCTTGATTTACTTGATTTTTCTAATTTATTGATTCTATGTCAGGAAGTGAAAAGATTTTTTTTAATTTATGGACAATACAAACTTAAAAAAAAAAATCAACTGATACCTCCATTCCAAGTCTTTATAAACTTGATGTCGCATCTGATGAAACACTTTTACCCGGCCAGGAATGTTCACAGGGGTGGGGAACACACAGTGTTCTTTTTTATTGTCATGCATCCTTCAAAGCATAGAAAAAGGAACCGTTTCCCTTGTGCCTCCATTCACATCCCTCTGCATTTCACCTGTACTCTGCACTTCATCAAGCACGTGTAACAGACGACTTATTTCAGACTAGGAGTAACAGCCGCATGCCTAGTAGTGAGGCGTATTAAACTACATAATGAAAACATCATTATTTTTTCACTGGAAAATGAAATATATGTATATGAATAAGATACTGGAACTATTTGTTTTGCTCTGTCACACTGTTCAGCAAAAGTTATCATTATACCAAGAGTCTACAATTGGTCTATAAAAAGAGAGTCTTCATCACATCTTCAACTAATCATTAAATCAAAAAAAGGCTACCGTATTCAAAGATCTGACTCATAAGAAATGGGCTGTAATTAAAACAGTGACTATTACTAAGAATTTGACAAACCAACAAAGTTTCAAACAGATTAAACACACATACACAAACACACAACCAGACACGTGCACTTATAACTCATTGACTGAAGAGAATACATTGTCTATAATTTTATTTGTTGTTTACCATTCTTTTCCCAAACCAAATATAAGTCTCTACTTCTGAAAATATAAAGCTATTAATTAAACCACACACACATACCCACGCTACACACAGACATAAAAAAGTCCAAACAATGCAATTCAAAAGATGTTACGTTTAAAAGGCAGGCTCAGCTGCCTAGACGATTCAAATTTTCCAGTTAATTTTTTGATTCTGTGGTTTACTTTGTTCCATTTGGAAGGGACTTTTTAACTAAAAATTTTCTGAATTATTTACTGCCGTTCTGTACAGATCAGACTTTCACACACAAACATACAAAAATAGCATTCCAGTTTCTAATGCTCTTTTTCATAATCCATGCAAAGAAGGACTTATTACTTGTCACTTAAAAACACACACACACTTCCTCTAACGTTGGGCATTTTGTAGGACGCTCTCTGTAACACCCTGCACCTCTGTGCGTAGGCAACTTGTAACATAGACTTTGGGTATTTTGCCATGGTTTGCAGTGTATGTGTTGCTGCTCTGAGCCAACTTTCCATTTTCTTTACCAAAGAAGTTGTCTAAATTGTTAACGCAGAATATTTTAAACACAGACTGTCATCCAAACCTATTTTTCCCTACTGTGTTTTTTAAGAAGAAAAGGTCAGACTATTCCAATCAATGGACACACTCGATCTAATTTCTGCACCAGGGAGCTCAAAACTGTGTGTCATTTGACCATTTTCCATGTGTTCTTAGTGAGATTAGCAATGGGTTTCTGACTGAATTTGTAATCAAGATTAAAGGGAGAAAAGAGATTATGGAAAGCAGTAACTATTCCAGTATTTTGTTTGTTAAGGGCCAATGCTGGACACCTGGAAATTGCATTGGAAAGACTCTTCAAGGAAAACAGAGTCAAATTATTAACCCCTTCCGTCTTGTAAGAATAAATAGTACCCTGAGATTGGTAACCGAGAACTGTTTTAAGGAATATGGTCTGCTTTTTGAGGACGTGGCTAATGCCATCTTTCCAGAGCTGAATACTGGCCTTGCAGAAATGATGGGTGAAATGCTAAAAATGGATTTCACCGCTTGCTGCCATTCCAAATGAGATGCTACGTTTCCAAAGAGTCTTCCATGGAAAGAAAAAGTAAGTTAGTGAAAATAAGAATTTCCATGTGTTTATGAAAGAACAACATGTTCTTGCCAGTAGAACTGGTAAAACTCCCCCTCCTCACCAAAAATAAATAAGTAAATAAATATAATGATAAAAAAACAAAAACAACAATTTTTTAAAAGAGGATAGGTAAAAATAGAGGGGAAAAAAGGCAAGGAAAATAACAACAGTGTGAACCCGATTGAAAAGTAAGATTTCAGCCTGAGTCCTGTCTGGAGAATCTAAATAAATCCAGGCCTTTTTCAGATGCAGTTAAATTGTGTTTGTTCATCTGTGTTTTTTTGTGTTGTTTCTGTTTTGTATCAGTTGCTTACAATAAAATGAACATTGAGGAACTCTGAAAACAGTCGATAATTTTTATCCAAATAGAATACACTACAGCATTTTAAAACCTCAAGAGTGTTGGCGCTGCCCAGTAGAAGAACCCAAGTTTCAGACTTTAATCTCTCTTGCAACATGGATTCCGATCTCTCCACTTCTGTCCTCCTTTCCTGTTGCTCATTAATCACGGGGAACAGGGGAGGAGCATTTAATTACATATCAATAGAAAATCATGAGTTATAATTCCACCTTACTTTACTCGGTGACATTTCAATAACCCAGTTGCTTCTGTTCAGTACCTGCATCACCCCAGGAGGGGGCGCTTTCCTGTACATTCCTTGTTTTCCCTCATCGGTAACCTACTGGGTGGGATGAGTCCGACTCGGGGGTCCCTCCGGTTTTAGTTTCTAAGAAGACAGCATCTTGGAGACAAGGATGAACTCCTTCACGAAGCAGGACTTCAGGTCTCACTTCTTTACGCCACACCTACTCAGTTCTAATTCCAGAGCTGTGTGCCTGCCTTAGGACTTCAGGTGCTGCAGACACAGGCTCTCGGGAGGCGACACAGCTAAACAGTTTAAGGGAGTAAGTGAGGAATCAGATGACCAAGGTCTGAATCATGTCCTGCGACCTTAGTCAGTTCCCACAGTTCTCTGAGTCTCCACCGTCTCATCGTCGATTTCGGAGGGTTCATGTCACAAAGTCAGATTTAGGAATAACGTGTTAATGTCCGCAAAGAACTTAAGGAAGTGCCTGGTGAAAAACAAGTGCTATTGAAATGTTTGTATTAAAATCCCCGCCTCTTAATTATAGAACTTAAGAAAGAAGATGCCAAGAGTAAACGTTTATATTTAGCACCATTCCTCGAGTGCTGATCCATTTATTGGAATTTAACGTTTAGTCAAAAGTTAAAAATGGAATGGTGGTGAGGTGGTTGTCATAATTTGCAGTTGGTAGAATTGCCTATTTCGGAAACCCAAGAGGCATAAATGTGAAGCTATGACGAACACTAAAACATTTTAAAAGGCAGTAGTAGCTTTTTGGCAGAGTAATAATAAAGGTTTAGAAAAATAATGGAAAAAAATTCCATTCCATTCACAATGAAAGCAAAGTATAAGATACCTAGGAATAAATGTAACAAATATTCATTTAAGAAACGACAAAAATAAATAAATAAACTGAGAAAGAAGATAGGAAAACTTAAATTGATGGAAAGACACACTCTAGTTTTAGATTGGAAGACATTTTTGTCGCCATGTCAGTTCTCCATATTTTAATACACATTATAGTGATACCATTAAAAAACTTCACCGACTTCAAATACGTGAATTTTGTTATATGTAAATTATGCCTTATTAACTCCCCATGTGTTTTTAAACTGACAAAACCTTGGCCTTTAGATGGCCCTCTCCTCCCTGTGTCTTCATGTGATCTTTCCTCTGTGTGTAACTGTGTTCTTAGCCTTTCTTCTAAGCACACCAGCTACACTGGATTCGAGTCACATTATGAGAACCGGGGGGTTAGGACTTCAAGATGTAAATCCGGGAGGTGGGGGGAAGAGTTTAGTCCTTGTAAGAAAATAAATTTCAAGATTGTCACATTTGACCAAAAAGAACGCTACTTTTTGTTTGAAGCCGCTGCTGAATCAATTACTGACAAGAAAGACAATTTTAAAATGAATATTGTCCTTATAGCGGAAGATACAGGGATAGAAAGCACAAATAGGGAATTTTGAATGATATACAAACCATGAAGCCGCTTTCAATTGACTTTCAATTTCAATTGACAGGTTACAGTTTAATCAGACGAAATACTACGAGGCACTGCATGAAGTTACATTTGTAATTAAATTCAAACTTGCATGAAAATGATTTGTACGAAGAGTTGAATCTTTTCAGAGAAAAACTTCAGAGAAAAAATGATTCATCAGCTTTGGATGTACTAAAATTTATATTTTTAAATAATTTTTCTGAAATTCATCCTTTAGTTGTCACAGCCCATAACTTACTCCTCACAGCTCCAGCAACAGTAACAGTGGGGTCAGTGGAGCGATCCTTCCAAGTATTAAAATTTTTCCAAGAATATTTACAAACTTGCATTTGCCAAGAGTGAATAAATAAATGATGCTGTTTTCTAACATATAAATTGAAAATGGAGCTGCTAAAATGATAACTTTGGATGCATAAATGGATTTGCATAAAAGTGAGCCAGAAAAATCTTAAAATCAAGCTGTCACATTAATAATGTATTTTTCATTGTGTTATATAAAATTGTGACATCAGAGTAATAGTTTACTGCCATTTAGAAGTATGTTGTTGCTCATATATCATGCATATCCCTATTATGTTTCATAATTAGTAATGTCTTTAAAAGGATAAAACTTTATATTTTAGTTCCTTTAATGACACTTTGTCCTCTGCTTTTTGAAAAGGTGTCCCATGTTAAGGTTTAGCACTGGGTCCCTGCAAATTATGTAGCTAGTCCCCTGCCTGACAGACTTGGGAGAATACGGAGTCACAAGGGAAGTTACTCTAAGATTTACCCCAGAATGCTCTCTTTACAAGCACATGAGATAATCTAACCTTGGTACATTAACGCGACAAGGAAATTTGTTCTTCCAGAGAAAGACAAAATAGATCAGGGCAGAAGTATTTGAGAGTCAGAGTGGTTCCATGTTCTGCAGGACTCGCCTAATTTAAGATATCACAATATGTATAGAAAAAAAAATACATCAGTCAAAAAGAAAGAGAGATCTCCAGCCTGAAAGCATGGATGGAATCAAATCTGAGCACTATACCTGGGCAGAACCCACCCATACATGTCTCATTCCAGACAGAGTCTTATTCAAAAGGCTCTGGGCTGACCGTGGTTCCATTAAATGAACTCCTGCTGCTGTGACTTTCTCAGCTTCTCTCTGATTACCTGTGAGGCCGTAATTTGCCCAATGTGCTCTAACAGACGTCCCGGAGATCGAACCCAGACCGCGAGCACGCTAAGCACGTGCTCTACCACGGAGCTGTGCCCACCCCTCTAAATGTGCTCTAAAGCCTACTCCATTTTGTTTGATCATTTGATCGTTCTGTTTCTTATCACAGGTGAATAATTTGCGAAGGCTGGTGGGATGGATTGGTTGGTTTTGTTGTTTTAATTGGCTAAGCTTTAAATTCCCTTTCATCCCTGAAACTGTCTAAACCAAAGGAATGGATTAAAATGGAGACCAGCCAACAGGAAAATTATAAATAAGATAAAATTTGTCCATATTAAGCCTCTCCTTGATTTTATTAGTTTTTTTTTTTTTTGAGTGGTGCATCTTCCCAGTTTTTTTTTTTCCTAACGAGGACTTGGGCATTCTCCTGTACTCAATACCAGTGGTTCCTTGACATGATTCTCAATTAGAGTAAAACCAAAAGCTTCTAAATAATACAAATTCCTAGACCACCCTTTCCCTTCTAGCTCTTGTAAATCAAAATCTCCTAGAATCATTCGTTTTAACCAGTTACTAATGTAAGTAATATATCACCAGGAGAGCAGAGGTGTAGGAACTGACATTTGGAAGTTATTGCTTCATAGATGTTATGGACTGAATGTTTGCATCCCCGCAAAATTCATCTGTTGGAATCTCACCCTCCCATGTGACGGTGCTAGGAAGTGGGGCCTTGGGGAGGTGATGAAGTCACATGAATGAGATTAGTGCTCCTATGAAGGACACCCTGGAGAACTCTCTCTTCGACATACAGCACAGTGATAGACGACAGCCAGACAGAAGCCAGGACCAGGACCTCCCCAGACACCCAATCTGCCAGTGCCTCGATCCTGGACTTCCCAGCCTCCAAAACTCTGAGCAGTAAATGTTTGGTCCTTAAGCCACTCAGCCAACGGTATTTTTGTAATAGCCACCTGAACGAAGACAACGTATTTCTCCAACTTTTCCAAATGTATCCCATCTCATGTAGACTCGACCACTATTGCTTGCTCTGCTTTCTGCCAGTTTTAATGCTTAGTCAGAGTAATTACATAAAACAATAGAGTAGGTAGCTAATGGATAATATACGTCCTCCAGGTCCTTAATAATCAAATCAAATTAAAATGGACAGAACCCACAGAGAATGCTGTTCTTGGGATCAGAATGACTATGGCCCCATCTGTCGAAACCGTTCCCTAAAATTCACACCAGGGAACTTGTCTGGCTGTGTTACGACGGTACTTGTTATTCTTTTACACTTTAATTATGTTTGTGGAGAAAAAGGTCTTGCGGTCAATAAAGAGATGACAAAATAAAGCTTGGGCGAGGGGGGGTGGTCTAGCCCTGCCTTGAAGTCCGCAAGACAAGGGTGGATTTCCAAACCAGGAAGGAAGAGCTGCAGATGCAGAACGTGGGCAGAGAATCAAGGACTCAACGGCCGAACTGATAAGAGCGATGAGTTTGGAAAGTTGCTGGGGAGAGTGGTCCCTTAAAAAAAATACATTGTTTTCACTGTTTGGCTTCCTGTGACATGATCCATTCAGTCCCTCCTGTATTTAATTAGTGAAAACCTTGGGTAATTCTGGAACATTCATGGGACAGAAGTAGAATCCTTCAGCCCTCAGGTTTTCAGGGAATCTGATAGTGAATTTGAATATAAACTCACTCATGGTCTAATTCTTCTCTTATGACCTACTCAAGTTGATTATCTCAGGTCATGTAATCTAGATGGTGGGGTAGAGAGATTGAAAACCCAGCAAAAACTAGTAAATCTCAAGTGGAAACAAACAGAAGAGTGTGGTTGGAATCAGCACACCATGGGTTTAATCCTTACCACCATGAAAGGACCTATGCAGTAACTCCTTTGATTTTTGGCACAGTCATTTGTTGTATTTGCAGAAGGAAAACCAAATGAGTTCCCAATGCTGTATTCCCCAGCAATCTTCAGGATGGAGTAGAGGTTCCTCCTCCAGCATTCTGTCGTGTCATTTACAAAGACATCACCAGTAGCGCCCCCCTCCCACCCTTTCCAAGTAGATGCTGAGCCAGAAATCTCATGCCACAAGGTCATCAAATCACACTCTGCTGATATGTCCTAAATTTTAATTTAATATGTCTCCCCCATAGGGTGTCAGATTAAGGACCTCAGGAAGCTTATACTGCAAGGGTAGAAACTAAATCGTGCGCGCTCTCTCTCTCTCTCAGTTGAAGATTGAGATATTGCAAGGTGAACACTCAAATAATTCAAGAAATGGAAACATGATGTAAAAATATCCTAAGTATACAACAAGTTTCTTCTGTAGAGCACAGGGAACTATATTCAATATCTTGTAGTCACCTCATAATGCAAAAGAATATGAAAACAAATACATGCATGCGTATGTACGACTGAAACAGCAGAAATCCTGTGCACCAGAAATGACACAGCACTGTAAACTGACTATCCTTCAATAAAAATAAAAATTAAAAAAAAAATCCTAAGTGAAAGGGGATATAAAAATGAGATAACCACAGAGACAAAGGCATGGGAGGGTCAGGGAATATAGGGGAAATCCTGGCAGCAAAGCTTTGTTTTCAGTAGCTGAGTTTCACCTTCTTTTTAAAGGCACAGGACAGTCAGATTCTCAAGGTGAAAAAAAAAAAAAAAGTCTAAGGTCACTTCCCAAACCTGAGTTGTAGGTTCTTATTAAGCATTCAATCTCCGCTCGGTACTCAAAAATCAAATTTTCTGAAGGAGTTAGGGCAAGGATCATCCAAAGGAAGGATGGGAACAGAACTGATTTTCTTATCTATCTTTGAAGTTCTGAGAATGATGACTCTCTTCAAATACTGATCATCTGTCTCCCAAGACTACTGTTTACATGCGACAGACAGATTTTTCGCGCCCACTCTTTCCTACTCCGATTGTTGCAACGAGAATATCGGTTCATTTTATCAGTTGGTGTCTTTGGCTAGTCCTGTAATAAACTTCCTGACTCACAGTAATAACATGACTCCTGCCAAAGAGGGTGTGTTTTATTGGATATGTTGGGAAATTTTAAAGTTAGTAAAATCAGTGGTTGTTGAAAGGAAGAGATAGGTTGATAAAAACTAGGGCATGACTTGAGTTTTGTTTTTAAAAGGCTCTGGAAATAACAGATGGCAAATGTAAATGTAAAAAAAAAATATATATATATACACACACAGACATATATATATACATATATATATACACACACACACACACATATATATATCATTCTAGCCTTTTAAATCGAAAATGGAGGAAGCCTGATACGATTTTGGAAATAATTCTGGAAGTCTGAGTACATTTTAAAAATAAATTGAAACATATTTGTTTCTTGGGACTCTTTCTAATGTCATCTAACATAGACCACGAGAACTAGAATCCCCTTGTGCCCACAAGTAATACAACATCTTTTAGAAGTCTGCAGGGTTTGAATGGAATGGACTGAAATGGAATGATCTGGGTAAGACATAAAAATCAAAGTTGGGTTAATGTTTCTTTAGATTTTTTTTTCCTTTACACTTTAATCAGTCTCTCTGATTTCTGCTTCCAGGACAAGAAGCCAAACTCTAAGATTCCAGGGAATGACTACTTAGCAGAATGCTTTGCCTCTTCAATAAATGAAGAGACAGGAAATATCATAAAACAACATTGTTATATAAAATTTCCACCATAGATTTCCAGCCCCGAGAAGCTCAGATGGGTGTCCCTTGGTCTGCATTTCCCCAAGTTTTTCTACATGAGGGTGAATGAAGAAGGGGTGGCCACTGGCAATATTTGGGACAAGGACTCACAGGATCCTCCTTGTCCCTTTCCTTTTCATTAGCTGCCAACTCTTTCTCTCCCTCAGGATTCAATCAACATCTAAAAAAATCTCTAGAACCCCCTGGGACCTGGTGTCCTGGAATTTCGCCAGCCTTCTGCCCCTCAAACATGGTGAAAGAATGTCTTCATTTCTTCAAAGAATTATGGCAGAGCAGCTTACAGATGATCACTGTCGGCATTTTCTCTACACTCGTGTTCACTTTATTGAAGTAAAAATGAATTCTGATGCTTCGGTGGGCAGAAAACAAGGCCAGACCTTAGTGTTCAAAATCAGGCTTGATTTTTTTGAAGTGAACCAGGTCAGGTCTTTGCACTACGGACAGTCTGTTTCCACAAAATCGAGAATGACTTCCACCTAATGGATGGACCAGAATTATAGCATTCCTTCGAGGGTTTTTGTTTGTTTGTTTGTTTGTTTTTTCCAGTAAGCTTTCTTTTTCAGAGCAGCGTTTTAAGTTCACAGCAAAACTGAGAGGAAGGGGTTGAGCTTTCCCATCGGCTTCACACATGCCTAGCCTTTCCCATCATCAGTGTTTTCCACCAGAGGGGGGCATTTGTTACAACTGATGAAACTACACTGACTTTAAGAAATGAATGAAATGCTTTCATCCCGTTTGTTTTTATTTTAATTAAAACTGTAAACATTGAAGGTGGACAACATGATGTTTTAACATACACAACAAAATGATTACTACGGTGAAGCTAACTCACGTACCCATCTCCTCACAGCGTTCCTTTTTGTATGTGTGCGGTGACAGCGCCTGAAATCTACCCGCTTAGCAAGTTTCCAGTAGTTAAGACAGTATTAACTGCAGTCAACATGCTGTATTTTAGATGTCTAGACATTTTCAGCCTGCATAACAGTAACTTTGTGCTCTTTGATCAACATCGCCCCGTTTCCCCCACCTCCCTGCCCCTCATGACCACAGTGCTGCTCTCGGCTTCTGCATATTTGACCTTATTGGATTCCACATAGTGAGATCATGCAGTATTTCTCTTTCTGTGTTGGCCTATTTCACTTAGCATTATGTCCTCCACATCCATCCATGTTGTGTGTTGTCTCAAAAGGCAGGACCTCCTTCTTTATCAAGTCTGAATCATATTTCATCTTCCATATATTATATATGTAATATTCTTCCATTGATGAACACAGAGGGACAGTGTTCTTTCTATATCTTGGATTTTTTTTAATTGAAGTACTGTCAGTTACCATGTGTCCACTTCTGATGTGCAACGCAGTGTCCCAGTGATGCATATACATACTTACATTCGTTTTCATATTTTTTCATTAAAAGTTAGTACAAGATATTGAACACAGTTCGCAGTGCCATACAGCATAAACTTAAAAAAAAAATCTATGTCTTGGATATTGTAAATAATGCTGAATGAACACAGGAGTACAGATATCTCTTCAAGGTACCAGTTTTGTTTCCTTTGGTTTATAACCTGGTTTTGATTTTTTTTTTAATTAAAGAAAGCACGGTGTGCTCTTAGCATAAGTCACTTTTTGATACAAATCCCTGATTGCGTATGAACGAACACTAAAGCCAGACAATGCATTTGAGGCTTTACCGCATGTGTTCCTTGGCAAGAATCCTAATATGATCCCTTAATAGAGTAAGCTTGCTTTGGCTTAAAAAAAATTATGTAGCACCATATATTTAATTCTTAGAACTATGACTCCACAATTTTCAGTGACGTAGATACAATCACGTGTTTGCCTTCACTCTATATGAATGCCATCTGTGCTGACAGCTTCTCCAAAGTGAACCTTTTTATGTAACAGAAATGAATCTGTCATGTGGTTATCAGTCTCAACTTCCCTATAATGGAATCGTACGTTTAATGTGCTATTTCCATATTGGCTACAATTCATTACAATGAACATCTAACTATTAACATCAAAGGAGCGCTTACATGAAATGACCGAAAGTCACCTTGGGTGTCATGTTTGTGGAAGCTCTGGGGTAAAACGCGATGCTCGGGGCGAGGCTGTCTCACGAGGGCCCCTTCTGGCTGGCACTCTCACGCCACAATTCTCAACACGGGGTGCTACTCGGTTTTTATTGATTTGACAACATGTCTTAAAATCATCATCCGTGTCCTTCTTTCCAAGCGACTGAAGAGATGGCTTAACTGGTAAGAACAGATGCCTCCCTGTTTCCTATCTAAGCAGCTCTTTGGTTTTTTTTGTTGTTGTTGTTCTCAGGGGGAAAACAGAAAAAGAAATCCTTAACCATACCATGCTAATGCTTATTTTAAAAGGAAGTACTGTTTGGGGAAGATGCTTGTTTACATCAGATGGAAATCATATTAGTACAGCCCACCCCTTTTTTTTAATTTTCAAACTCTAAATACACTCTTGTCCAAGGAGGACAAAGGCCTCATCATAAAAGCTTAGTCAGAACCGGACAATCCACACAGCTTGGCTTTTGTCTGACTCCATTCTCATCTGTTGACTTTGAAAATTGAATGAGAAACATTGTTCCCTGACAAGAGAGGGGAGCATGAAAGGGCTGGGAGCGCAATGAAGGATAGCCTCACCCACCTTGGGGTCCACACCTCCCAGGTGCCTCTGCCTGGGAGCATTGTCGCAGGTGAAGGGTTCAACGGGTAGGCAGCCCTGATTGCTGAAACTGGTAACAGATGGACTTCAGAGGAGGAGAATCTAAAGAGGAGAGAATAAATGTATCAGGGGAAGAAAAAAATAGAAAGAAAACAAAAATCGGATGAAGAAAATGAATTTTAAAAGTTACATTAAAAAATAATCATAAGGCGCTCTTTCTAAAGATGATGCTGATAAAACCTAAGTAGTAGGTTATTTAGGTTCTATCTTCTAAAACTCTTAGGCTGAAAACTATTTAATGGAGATGTGAACCTCACAGGGCCGTTCCTCTAGGGAATACAGTATTTGGGCATTTTTGTGAAACTTACAAATACCGTTGTGAATGCCATTAGGGAAAACAGAATGGGAACTTCAATGAGAATGCCAGTCCTTCGTCAAACCTGGGAACCAGGTGATGTGTATCTCCAGAACCAAACTGCCAAACCCTGAAGAGGAACTTTTTTTTTTTTTCTGCGACAGTCTTTTTTTTTTAATTATTGAGTTATAGTCAGTTTACAATGTTGTGTCAATTTCTGGTGTACAGCATGGAGAGGAACTAGTGATGGAACTTCTCTTGGTCCGTCCAAGATTCAGACTTGGGGATTGCAAGTAAAGGTCTTCCTTCCCCGCAACATCTTTGGGATCTTTAATTTCATTTCCCAAGTCTGAGTCTTCCGCTGACACCAGTGTTTCTGTGAGAGGTGCCCATTTTCCATGGTAGCCTCTCTGTCCAATAGTACCGATGTTCAGACTTTCCACCAGTCGCTCTGCGCTTCCAAGTTACTAACTACCCACAGATAACACATCTCAGGTACAGTATAGCTCTGCTTCTCCCTTCAATGTTAGTATCTCAGGGTTAATACTGTAGTCGTTGAGGTATAGATTCCCAAGGTAGGAACCTCAGGCTCAGACAAGGGGCAGAGAATATTTGGATAGTTTAAGATAAAAGCTTCTGGCGCTGTCACTCGTGTCAGCAGTTTAGACAGCTGCCTACAGGAAAGAGAGTCAAGTAGTTAAAAGCAGGTTCTCCATAGCTGACGATCCTGGATTGAAGCTCTGCTTCACAACTTCCTGGCTGAGAGGCTTTCCCCAAGTTACTTACGCCACCTATAAAATGGAAATAATAATGGTAGCCACTTCCTAGGACCGTTGTGAGTATGTAATTGAGAAAACAGAGACAAAACACCTGGCAGGTTTTCTAGCGTGTGTTAAGCATCCACTCTGGCAGGTAGTCATTTATTATTTTCTGTTGTTGTGTTGTGAGCATATTACTGATAAGAAGAAATGGGGCCGGGCAGAGTGAGCAACTGATAACACTGTGGCGACGGGGAAGACCAAACCAAGGGAATCGGAGTTCTGGCAGGCGGTGGATAAAACACTCAAGTAACTCAAAGGGTTAACTGAAGGGAGTTCAAGAGAAGGGATATTTGTTGATGTCAGGGCAGGATTAACGGAATCATACAAGGGTGTCAAGGAGCCCACAACAGTAGGAAGCCTGGAGGAGACAGAGGAGAACGTTGTAACATGGAACCCAGAGAGAGATGTAGACACTGAAGAGAGTCACGCTGCAACAGCCGTGGCTACAGAGCGACAGCCCGGCGAGACGGTGGCAGAGGGCTATGTGACCACTCTGTCCTTCCGCTGGTAATTCTCACTGAGAGAGCAGAGCCAGAAGCCAGGGGGAAAGACCCTGGGCTTTGCAATTCCTAGAGTTAAGCTTCCTGGGCAGAAAGCAAGGCACAGAATGAATCTGAAAGGGCAGAGAATGACATCAGTGGACACGCACACCAGCGTTTCAATTCATTTTCCATAAATTCCAATTCTGACGAGTATTATGAGAGCAGGGTTTAACACTTGTTATTGAAAGAAGCTTTAAGGTTGCTTTGTGGGGCCCTGGAGCTTTGTGGGTTGGAGTTTGGATCTTTGACTGTGAACTACACTATAGGACTGATATCTCAGAATCCCTTGGCACATAACCTCTAAGGACTTATATTTTGCTTCTAAACAGCAAAACGCCCAGTTTTCTGTCAAACAGAGCACTACTGATTGAGATATAGTTCCCAACACGCAGAGTTTCTGTCAATGTATTAACTTAATTAAATGGTCAAACTGGGACGTTTGTATCAATAAAGCTAAAAGCAGATAATACACAGAAATCCTATTTACTTCTTGGTCATGTGTCCATTGTTTGAGCCGAGGTAACTGGAAGAAGTCCCTACTGTGATCTCAAGATTGTACCACCTTTCAAATAAAGCTCTGTTTTGCTTACTGTGTTACTTCAAACTAAAGGTGACATTTCAAAATAAATTTGGGAGTTTTGCTATTAATTATGATAAATATTTTCCAGGTATTTTTAATCCACTTCGGCTGCTTGGACTTTTATGTTGGGTTCCAGTGGCAGCACCGATTTTGGGCCAATGCTGCATAATATTTAAGATTTCCGTTTTAAATGGTCTCTCCCTGAGTCGTCATAAATCATTGCAAACTGACCTTTAAAAATTAAAGCTGGATTATCCATTACACTGAACCATTAAGAAGATTCCAAGATACTGGAAGACATTTTTTTTCCTCCAAAAATCGAACTAGAAATTTCTTGGAATGAGATACCACGTCTGAATGATAAGTGAGTGGCAGTAAGTCTTCTTTATCCAGTGCAAGCCTTCGCACACTGCACTTATAAAATCAGTCGCTGTCAGCTCAGTGGCCGTGAGGACAGATACAGAGTGAAAATGAAATTCACCACTATTAATACAAGTAAATACCTGCCATATATTAGAAGTAATGAACTCTACTGCAACTTGCAGGAAAAAAAATGGGGCCAAGTATGATTAAGCTCAGGTGTAAAATATTCCAAATGGCACAGCTAACGTCAACATCTAAAAATGTCATTCATTCCACACACTCTGACCAAACCATGTCCTATGAAAAAATAAACAGTTCAAAGAGAAGATCAGGAAGCACTTGACATAATGACTGGACCACAATAAAATATTTACGATTCTCTCTTTCATTCAGGAAACTATTTGATACCATCAGGGAGTGAATAAAGTTGGAAGCAAGGAAAGAGTATTGACGTCAACATGTATTCTATTAGTGAAATAAATACTGAGAGAGAATGTTTATAGAGAATACAGTGACTATGAAATACATGTATATACACGTTGAACTAACACACCAGGAAAATTTGACAGTGTTATTGGACAGCTGATGCATTTTTTTAACATAGTTGATAGTAGGAAATTAGAGTATTAGCTTTATGTTTTTATTGGGGAAATAATCTTAAATGTTACTGCTTAATTAAAAAAAAATCTATGAATTCTATAGTCTCTAACCACACACCGTCCACGCACAATTCTGCTTCTCCTAGAAACACCATGGATATCAGTCCCGTATTATTAGAGGTTCTGTTTCATTCGTCTGTTCATGGTTGGGTGATGGAGGTCAACATGACTGTAAAGGAAGAATAGGCAAGGGACACTAGGAGTCAAAGAAAACTTTGTCCTCTCTATTTTTGAGCTGGCAAAGGCAAAGAAAATTTAATTAAGTGAATTTAAATTAAAAACTGTGAGCGAGAACAGAAGATGAATTCAGCAGTGTGGAACTCTGGGCAGATACCATCTCTATCGAGATGATCTCATTCAAGTCCAATCAGGACAACCTTTCTTCTGACATGTCTCCTCCTGTGAAGTCACAGTTATCTTGGTATTGCAGCTGTCAGAGCACACACTGTTTTACTCTCTGGTTTCTTGCTTTCAGGAACTAGACGAAAAAGTAAGTGCTCCAAAAGTGCTAAAGCCTGGGAGGTCATTTTTCTCGTTGACCTTTCACATCTAGACGCAACATGTACTTGAAGCGATAACATTTTTCCGAGAGAAATCATGACAGATTCCAAATTCTTTTGAACTCTCCCGGACTGTAAGGAAAGAAGAAATATTCTCCAAGACCCAAGGTACACAGAACGTCTTGTAGGAAGCAGGAAAAATGCTTACTTTGCTGTCTGAATCCTACCACGTGAAATGCAGTCCTTTAGATTATTAAGGAAGCAGACGGGCTTTTCAGCTTTCTTTTCCCCTAACGAATCTGTCTTTTGGAAAAGTTCCCACAAAAACAAATAAATTTTGATAAGAAAGAGAGCAGAGTAAGGTAGGATCCAGAACCAGCCAGACTATAGAGAGGGACGTGCCATTAGGGGCTCCTGGGCAGCACAAATGACAACCTGAGAATCCCAGGAATGAGGGGAGAGGGAGGGCCCCCAAGTGGAAGATTCAATGATGAAACTCAAGGTTACATGGAATTTTTAAAGGATATGCTGCAACAACGTAAAAGATACTAGCCTAACTCCTCCCATTTGCTGAATTAAAAGCAAAGATGCAGTAGGTTTCCGGGAAGAATGCCGCGCAGTGGCGTGGGTCTGGAATCTCCCTGAATCTCTCTGTGTTAAATCGACAGAGCAGTAGGGTGGGGACACCAAAAAGGTATTGAGAAAATTATATCTGAGCAAACACAGTAAGAAGATGAAGGAATGAGTCTCATGAATATCAGAGAAAAGAGTAATTTAGGCAGAAAGATCGGACCCTGCCGGGAGCCTCACGGCGGGAGGGAGCCTTGTGTGTTTGAGGTTGACCGCGGGGAGCAGTGGAGGGGACCCGAGGAGGTGAGGAAGAGAGGTCAGCCTGGTAGTGGGGAGGTCAGCTCATCCCCGAACCTGGCCTTCAACGCTGCGGGAGGTGGGGACTCACTGGAAGGTCGTCAACGCTGGAGTGGTGAACGGTGCTGAGCGTGCTCCCTCTAACCGCCGGAATAAGATGTGTTTCTGTGACCTACTCCATGAGCTAAGAAAAAAGAACATATTAAAAGGGTAGGATGAAATTCCTCCAATTCTTTACACTGGGATTTCACGGGATGGGAAAAAGGGACATTTGTGTGTGTGTGTTTTTTCTTCTTTCAACATCCCTGATTTATTTTACTTACTGCAAAGAGAATGTATTGCTTTTGTAATAAGTACAATTATATAGAATTATGCATATATGTGTATGTATGCATAAATACATACATATACATAGAAATAGATAGTCCTAACTTCCTGGGTTCCAACTCACGTGAGCTGCATAAACCATCTCCAACCACCCCTTTTATACGTCATCCCCCAGGAACTGTTTTGTGTCCCCTCCCAAGTCAGTCTTCTTATTCTTGGGCAGCATTCATTTTATTTTACTTTATTAATTAATTAGTTAATTAGTTTTAAGAACTTAGCTTGTGCTGGGCACTTTATTTATTTATTTTAAACTGGATTTTATGGTGTGAATACAATTTTTTAAAATTAAAGTACATCAGTTACAATGTGTCAATTTCTGGTGTACAGCACAATGTCCCAGTCATGCATACACATACATATATTCATTTTCATGAAAGGTTATTATAAGATATCGAACACAGTTCCCTGTGCTACACAGCAGAAACTTCTTTTTTAAATCGATTTTTATGTATAGTGGCTAACGTTTGTAAATCTCAAACTCCCAAATTTATCCCTTCCCACCCCCCTTCCCTGGTAACTATAAGATTGTTCACTACGTCTGTCAGTTTGTTTCTGTTTTCTAGATGAGTTCATAGGGGCAGGTTTTATTTTAACAAGTTCTCCTGATTTCTTAGGAATATTTATTTATTTATTTATTTGTAATGGAGGGACTGGGGATTGAACTCAGGACCTCACGCATGCTGAGCACGTGCTCTACCAGTGAGGCTACACCCTCCCCTAGTTTTCCTCATTCCTGATCGAAGTTCTCTTTGCCTATAACTTCTCTCCAGCCTGTCCCAGTTGTAACTGTTAGGAGGTACAGAGAACGGGCTTAATAACTCTTCTACAAGACATCTCATCAGCATGCTGTAGGAAGGTGCCTGAACTCAGAGAAGCCTAAAGAACCTTTTCTCAGTTTCACAACTGAACCCAAGGCTGGTCCCACGTAGTGGACAGAAGTAAACAGAGACCTAAGAGGAAGAAATAAGCAATGAAGGACGTGTAGTGGGAACATGCACTTATCTGGGCTATAAAAAGAAACTTGCATCACATGTTGGGCAACCTTATAAAAATCGTTAAGTGCCACAAGAAAGTTATTGAGAAATGTGAGGTCCCGGTCAGCTACTAAGGGAGCACCAATTATGACTAATTGAGAAATTCAGCCTGGAGAGGACTTGACACCCTCTTCTTGGTTTCAGAGTGGACTACTTCTCTTACAAGAATTATTTTTAGAAACGTTATTTCGTATTTTCCACGCCTGTCTTATTTTTTTTTCCCTTCTAATTTTACACCTGAGTGCCCTGAGTGGGGGTGTGTTCATGAGAGGGTGGGACGTTCCAGGAGGAAGTGGCAGTTTCAAAACACAAAGGAATACAAATCTCTTAGACTCAAGTGTAAGAAGCCAACAATCTCTTTCCACTAAATCATGCAGCTGCCACTGAGTGGACTTTCACAACTCTTCTTACAAATGGAAAAGCACCTAATTAACTGCAAACTATTACAAAAGTTCAGTGAAAATAAGGGAATGTGACATTTATAAATAAATAACGGATGTATTGATCCTGCTCAGTGAGAAGAATCTAGAAGGTGTGGGAGACGGAGAAGAAAACACAAGAATCCCTGCTTTTTAAGTTAGAGCCTTGTTTCTCTGTGAGAAACTGTGCCTCTCACTGAACCGGCAGTATCCTATCATCTTAGGGAATACCCTTTATAATACAGACTTTGATTAAGAAAGCATTTACTTTTTTCGTTTATGCTAGGGATGGGACTGAAGTTACAAAGAACAGAAAATGTTTTTCTGTTCTCCCGAAGTCTCTCATGGAACAACACATGCAAACACAAAACATACATCACCAAACCTGCCAGTGCAAATTCACAATAAAATCACAGATGCTGGCGGGAGGTAGACTGATCAGAACAACAAGATCATCGGAGACAGACATTGTAGGTGGAGAGACTGTGAAAGCGAAGGATACATTCATTTCCTAGGAATGACCACCCTTACCCAAAAACTCACTTTCTCCCCCTAAACAAGGCTGAAACCCAGAAAAAACACCAGCGAAAAAGTCTAGTATATTTTTAGGCACGTTTTAGAATAATAACCACAACTACCATCCTAATGTTGGTTGAACTTTTTCTAATTTCCAGAAACAGTGCGAAGTATGTGATGTGCTTTAAGTGAATGAATTCTCTCAATAAACAGACCCAATCTATAGTGATCAAAATGGTTAGTAGAGAAAAAGTTGGACCCAAAATGGCTCTGCTTGTCTTTACCAGCCAAGCCTTATAACCAGCAGGCTCCAAATGGGCTGTGCACATCTCTGCAGGCATATAAAATGACCTACTGGGTATGAGGAGAAAATGTGAAAAATGTTTGTTTCAATTTTTATGCTCCTTTCTCTAAAAAATCGTTTTTGTATACGATATACAATATACATAATACAGCTAGTTTATAAAGTGTATAAATATAAAAATTTACATACACTGTAGGTTGTGCTTAAAAATATGTGATGATAGGAATGTACCATTTAAAATGTTTAAAAAAGAATTCTTAAACTATTAAGCCATATGGCTCCAAAATTTAGACCAACCAAAAAAGCCATATACAAATTTCTTCCAAAAGTTCATTTTTAGTACATTTCTATCGATTCTATGAAGCCAAATAAAAATCTTCTTGTAAAATTCAATTTCCATTTCACATTTTAGAAAAATTGTTAGCAATTCTGCTATTATGCTAACCCAAATCCTTGTAGATTAGGGTGGTAAACTACAAGAGGAAAAGAAACTACTGGAGGCAAAATGGTATTATCTAGAAGTTTGAGCTGATATAGATCGAAGTATTTTTTTAAAACTGTTATAAATAGAAAATATTAAATCTTTAGAATAGTCCATTTGGGCCCAGGCAATATATACTTCACTTTATTGTAACATAAGACATCAGGCAACAAACAAAATGAGGACCCTTCTTCGTGATGAAATATTCCCCTTCTGCACAATATTTTCTGTTTAATAAAATAGTCTGCATACTGTACTTAAGAAAGACACCATCAGAGTGGCTAAGTGTGCACATTAAAAGGCACAATAATAACAGTTTTTATTATTGTATTACATTAGTTTCCTATTACTGCTGTAATAACTTACCACAAATTTATTATCTTCTATTCCCGGAGGTCAGGAGTCCTAAATGGGTTTTATGGACTGAAATCAAGGTATCTGCAGAGCCGTTCTTTCTAGAGGCACTAGGGGAGAATCTGTTTTCTTAAGAATTCCAGCTTCTCAAGGTCACCTGCAGTCTCTGGTTTGTGGTCATGTTCAAAGCAAATCATCCAACCTCTGTTGCTGTCATCACGGTACCTCCTCTCATTTTGACTCTACTTCTTTCCTTGGGGCCACCTGGATAATCCAGGATTATCTTCCTACCTCAAGCTCCTAACAATCACATCTGCAGAGTCCCTTTTACCGTGAAAGGTGACATATTCACTGAGTCCAGGGATTAAGGTATGATGTCCTTGGTGGGGGCTATCATTCAGCATACTGCACAGTTTGAACTCTGACCCCCTAAAGATTCATGTCCATCTCACCCACAAAATATATTCCTCTCACCCCAACATTTCCCCACAGTCTCAACCCATTACAGCATCGAATCAAATATCATCTAAGTCTTATCAGCTCAAAAGTCCCAAATCTCATCGTCTAAGTCATCTACATTAGGTATGGATGAAGCTCCGGGTATAATCCATCACGGGGCAGAATTCCTCTCCATCTGTGGACCTATGAAACTGGAAAAGAAAATTTTTGTCTGCTGGCAAAATACAAGGGTGGGGGTGGAATATGGGACAACAGTTAATAGTTACAGATATTCTTGATCCAAAGTGATAAAATGGAAGGGAAAAAGTCATCACCAGTCCCAGGCAATTTCAAAAATCCAGCAGGGCAAACTCGATGAGGGTTCAAAACCTGGGAACAACCCTCTGAGGCTTGATACCTGTCCTCTGGACCTCAAGAGTTATCCTTCCTTTTATTTTGAAGGATGGAATATGTTTGAAGCCAAATAGTCTCATCAGCCCGTCTCCTGCCTTATAGACTTCTGGGGTTCAGAGAGCCTTCTTTCATTTCATCTTCTCTTGGTCACTTTCAGTCCAAGCTGGTGGTGTTTCCAGTGATACATTTCCGAAAGACCTGTTGGGTCTCCCATTTGTGTCTGGGGGGATTCAATTCATTAGACAAGAGGCTGCTTCACAGACCTCCCTGGACAAGCACTTCTCTGTTCCTGGCCTCTGGTGAGATGACTGATGGGTTTCACCATTTATACACCTGATTTCTTTAGAGAGTCCTCCATGTGACTGAACATTCTGACTTTCTGACACTTCTCAGGCACTAGCAGAATGTCGTCCAGTTACATCCTTGGCTAACTCTCTAGAGCACACTTTTCTGGCCATGAATCTCCTAACTTATGCATATTTTAAAATCTAGATAGGCGGAGAATTTCCCAAATCATTAAGTCTTGCTTCCTTTTTCCTTCACAGCTCTTTCTTCAACGTATCTCTTTCCTCTCATATTTTACAAGAAGCAGCAAGAAGAAACCGGGTTGCAGCCTCAACGCTTTGGTTGGAAATTTCCTCAGATAAATATCCATATTCATCACTTGTAAGTTTTGCTTTCTACCTAACCTCAGGACAAAATTTAACTAAATTTTCTGTCACTATAGAGCAAAAATCTTTTCTCCTCCAGTTTCCAATAACACTGTCCTCATTTCCCTCTGAGCCCTCAACAGCAATGATTTAACACTCATATTTCTACCCCAATCCTATTTATGGTGATGTAGTTCTTGTCTAAGATGATACAGGGTTCTCTGTTGTCTTGCTCATTTCCTTCTGTGTCTTCACCTGCAGTATCTCTAGTGCCCAGATTTTTACCACTAGCCTGTTTATAAAGATCTCAGAATTTTCTGAGATGAAACAGGTTTCTTTCATACCATGCTCTTCTCTACTCTTCAAGGTTCTGCCCTTTATCCAATCTGAAGGCCAGTTCTGCATTGTTAGATATTTGTAACACAGAATAGCTCCCCTCTTCTAGGTACCAAAATCTTTATACCATTTACTGAATGGCTACCATCTTCCAGCATCAAGCTAAGCTCTTTATAGACGCCTTAATTATCTTAACAACTATCCAAGGGAAACATTATTATAATGATTTTACAATGTGAAATACAGTTTAATGTGCTAGAAAAATAATAGGCTTTGGAGCTGGGCAGATGCAGATTCACCATTCTTTAACCTCATAGTCTTGGGAAAACAGTTAAATCTCTTAACTCTTTCTGAGCTTTAATTTTCTCAAGAAAAAAAAAAAAAGGCAGTGGAAATAAAACCTACCAAGCAAACTGATTTTTCTTCTTCTCTTTTTCTTCCTTCCTTCCTCCCTTCTTTCCTTCTTTGGCGAGGCTCATATAATATATGTAATATGCTTAATAGCAGACACATAATAGAAGTTGTTATTCTTGATATTTTTTTTTACTCTGCTGCCACATATGGAATTAACTCACACAGAATAGAATATTACCAGGGGAAAACAGGCATTTGTGATGAGCATCGCTGGTCATGCCGATTAAGATAGATACATTTAGAGAGACAGGCTAGTAGAGCTGATGAAGGTGTCTGGAAAAATCTATGGTGGCTGAAATGACTTTTACCCTCCAAACATTTCCACTGCTTTTCTTGAGGATACTTAATGGTTAAGGTATCAGAACTCATGAATTGATTAGAGAAGAGATAATGGATTCAGGAGAGTTTTTATTTGATGGTAACTCAAACATAGAGGAGCTCTGTATTTATATGGAAATTTATTGATACATAGAATGCCTATATTGGATTGAACAAAGAGAAAAGTGTTATTATAATCTTTAATTAAAATATATATTCTAATTATACTCCATCCGTCTAAAGTAGTTTACAATTGTGTCGTGTCTATCTTGGGGATTTAAAAAGTTCAATCCAAATGTAATATGTTAAGTAAAAGAAAAGGGAAAAAAAAAAAAGGTCTCCTTCTGGGACTATATTTATTACTTACCTCTCCGGTAAAGAAAGAATTGTTTTAAACAGTGACTTTTAACATAAACCAGCCCAGGACTTAGATCAGAACTATCCCCTGAGTTTCTGTCTGAAAATAGAAGTTTTATTACTTGTCTTTTGAAAAAGGACACTCAGCTAGGAAGAACACTTACAATCCACAGTTTGGGATCCTTATAACACAATTTGTTGACTACTTTTTTCAACCAGTTTTTAAAGCTGTCAGAAAGTGAGGCAGTTAATTTAGATATTTATGTATAAATACACACTGGGCTGGAGACCTCAAATAGTTATCACTTTTGTAAATCAGAAATAAGAGTCACAATAAAAATGTTTGCTGTCTTTTACTTACTTATTTGTTTATTTATTTGAGCAGTTTTAAGTTTACAACACAATTGAGGGCAAGGCACAGAGATTTCCCATATACCCCTCGCCCACACGCGCACAGCCTCCCCCATTTCTTTCATGGATTGTGTCTTTGGGGTTGTAGCTAAAAAGGCATCACCGTACCCAAAGTCACCCAGGTTTTCTCCTCTGTTATCTTCTATGAATTTTACAGTTTTTCATTTCACATACGATCACATGCCTAGGAGACATCTCAGGGTCATTTCTACCCAAAAAGATGATTTCTTTCCACTGTACACTTATTTTTAGTGTACATAACATTCAGCCTTA
Source organism: Vicugna pacos (assembly GCF_048564905.1). Classification (NCBI taxonomy): domain Eukaryota; kingdom Metazoa; phylum Chordata; class Mammalia; order Artiodactyla; family Camelidae; genus Vicugna; species Vicugna pacos. The sequence goes on from NC_133002.1 coordinate 54,480,203, forward strand.
GAAAATATATATTGCCTTTCTGAGCTGATACGTGTATAGTCAGTTACAGAATGTTTCATATTCAGCTCAAGGAAACACACACTGCATTTGTGAGCTAAAAGACACATTACTAATTGTTTATTTTCAGTTATTTTTATCTGCCTCTTGTGGGTTGAGCTGCTGCCAACATATTTAGCTCAATAAATGGTCCTCTTCTACTCTTCCTGGCTTCATAATCGACTTGCAGCTTCTAGGCGCATCTCAAATAAATATTGGCAAAGTGACTCAAATCCTTAAAATGCCTCAGCAGATTGATATAGTCTCAGCTAGAAGAAAAAAAAATAAAAACAAAATCCTCAATATGCAACATGTTTCTCAGCTTTTACCACCAGGTTCTTTGATTCTACTAGATTCAGCGAGTCAAACCTTTCCATCTTTCTCTCAGACTCTGAAATCTTGGGCTAAGTGTAAGTGATGTTTAATATCCTGAGAGCATATTTGTATCTGATGGGAGTTTCCTGTGCAATGAAAGAGAAATGGGGGAAGATGACCTTATGTATTGGCTCTGACAGAACACATTAATGGTAAATTCCAAAGAAGGTGGATGGCAAACATAGCTGTTGAACTGGCAAACTGCCATGGTCAAGAAGGTGTGCTGGGAACTATACTCAAGGGAAAAGATGTTAATAAGCCACTCCCAGCCTAGATTTTCCTCTTGGCTGCCAATGTCATCGGTTGACATCAAATCATGGAATCTCTACCACTTCTGTTTTGATCAGAGTCTTTACTTCCCAAACAGTCAAGGTCAGGTACATCATCTTATTTTCTCAAAAATTAAGTAAAGTGAGAAAGACATGGAGACAAAGCAAGAACTGTGGTGTTTGGAATAAGCTGGCATATTGATGATCTCACCACAGTGGTAGCTGATGTGGACATATGTAGTCAATGTCCTTAAGATTCTTGTTGACCGCCGCCCACCCCTCCCACACACACTTGCTGGAAGCACTTGTTTTCAAATCCAACTTTGCAGTGAGAATAAAGGATATTCCTTTCGAGACCCAAGGCACAGGCTGCCACTCCTGGTTCCTTCCCAGGATTGTATCTCTCTCTGTCTTGCAAGCTCTACTTTCTATATCCGTCTTTCAATCCAAAATACAAATCATTACAAAATCCATTGAAAACGTCAGATGGATAGTGCTCGGTTCAGTTACCCCAGACTGAATTGCTTTGCAGGGTGGGTGGGGGGGTGCGCAGGGAGGGGGCAATTCAAAATCAAATGCAAAGCTGACGCACATTGCCATTTCAGGAAACTCCATCATGTTACCTGGCAGTTTGGGAATTCGGCAGAGCTCTTTTAGAAAGGTCATTGTATCCCAGTATTTCATATACATTGCGTGGTTTTTTTTTTAAACTTTTTTTTTATTGAGTTATAGTCATTTTACAATGTTGTGTCAAATTCCAGTGTAGAGCACAATTTTTCAGTTATACATAAACATACATACATTCATTGTCACATTCTCTTTTGCTCTGAACCACCACAAGATCCTGTATATATTTCCCTGTGCTACACAGTATAATCTTGTTTATCTATTCTACATTTTGAAATCTCAGTCTGTCCCTTCCCACCCTCCCCGTCCCCCTGGCAACCACAAGTTTGTATTCTATGTCTATGAGTCTGTTTCTGTTTTATTTTTTTGTTTTTTTGTTTTTTTTTTAGATTCCGCATATGAGCGATCTCATATGATATTTTTCTTTCTCTTTCTGGCTTACTTCACTTAGAATGACATTTTCCAGGAACATCCATGTTGCTGCAAATGGCGTTATGTTGTTGGTTTTTATGGCTGAATAGTATTCCACTGTATAAATATACCACTTCTTTATCCAGTCATCTGTTGATGGACATTTAAGCTGTTTCCATGTCTTGGCTATCGTAAAGAGTGCTGCTATGAACATTGGGGTGCAGGTGTCATTTTGAAGTAGGATTCCTTCTGGATACAAGCCCAGGAGTGGGATTCCTGGGTCATATGGTAAGTCTATTCCTAGTCTTTTGAGGAATCTCCACACTGTTTTCCACAGTGGCTGTACCAGACTGCATTCCGACCAGCAGTGTAGGAGGGTTCCCTTTTCCCCACAGCCTCTCCAGCATTTGTCATTTGTGGACTTTTGAATAATGGCCATTCTGACTGGTGTGAGGTGATACCTCATTGTAGTTTTGATTTGCATTTCTCTGATAATCAGTGATATTGAGCATTTTTTCATGTGCCTTTTGATCATTTGTATGTCTTCCTTGGAGAATTGCTTGTTTAGGTCTTCTGCCCATTTTTGGATTGGGTTGTTTGTTTTTTTCTTATTAAGTTGTATGAGCTGCTTATATATTCTGGAGATCAAGCCTTTGTTATACATTGTGTTTGAAAGCAGGCTAATGCTCCTTAATGATTTTCACTTCATCTTGCTTATTTAAAGTTAAGACCTCAGAATTCCACATGGAAAACAAAATCAAAATACATTTTTAAGAACACTTGCATTTTTTTCTTTTGGTTTGTTTGTTTCTAAAACAGAAAAACTCTATGGCTGTCTTAGGTGGCAATTCAACAGGAGGAAGTGAAATATCTTGAACTAACACACAGAAGAAAACACTGAGAGTCTACTGCTTTCAAGTGCATAGTATTCTTGTTTCTAAATTCCCCCTCATGAAGGATCTTCTTGCAAAATAACTGTCTTTGAAAAGAGGAGTCAAAAATACTGTCTTTATTTTTGAAACCCAGCAATAGCATGCTTTTCTTCTTCACCTATTTTGCATTTAGAAGGCAAACTGCTGTGATTGCCTCTTGAACAATAAATAAGTACAGAAGAGTTTAAATATTACAATATTCAAAAATAAAATTCGTAAATCAGGGAAAGAAGAGAATTCGGACCATAATTCATGCTGATCAAAATGGCAGGTGGAATCAGTGGGTCCAAGGACCAACTTTTATCTGCTCTGCAGCAGAGAATTATAACCTTTTATCTGAGCTTCCCTGAGGTTGACATTTCACTTTGGCCTTTCTTGGTGGTAAATTCCTGGGAGGTCTTACCTGGGAAGGTATACGATCCATTGAGGAAGGGACTTGACCACCTTTTGTGGACTGAAGAAATCAAAACCAGATATAGACAAATATTCATAGAGAACATAAGTATAACTTCAAAGTTTGTAGGCATTTGCATTCATTTCTCCTATTTTTGATTTTAGTGACCAAAAATACCAAGTTCGATGTATTCACGTAGGGAAACAGCACTTCGATCACTTGGTAAAGATGGACTTGCACTTCAGATGTAGAGAAGCAGGACAAATAAAGAGAGTGGGCTCTATTTGTGTTTTTAAAATCTCTTTTATTTCTCGGAGCTGCTTGACTTTGGCAATTTGAACAAGAAGACGACGAGAGGACTGAAGTAACTATTCTTATCATTCGATGTGGGAGTTATCACTGTTTGCTTCCTCTACAAAACCAGTAGCTCCAGCACATCTTGAGAAGTTCTTCACAAAACGTGTTTGATGTGACAAAGTACCGGGCAAAGGCATGGAAGGATCTGAGCCTGATCTCAAAGAAAACACTGTCATCTTTTCCTTTACCTCGGAACTCTTCTTCGAAGACATTTAAGTCTCCCCAGATAGGAGACAAGAATGCTTTACTGGAAGAATTGGCATGAGATGACTGTACCCCAGGTCATTTGTGTAACAGCAGGTACTGAGTTCTGTTGGTTAAAAACATTAGGAATCTTCTCATGCACTTAGATGTTCGATAAATTGTTTTTCTCCATCTCAGTGCCCAAATGGTTGCATGATTTATGTAGATATATGCAAAAGATCTGCCAACAGGTATGTGTGGGAGAATCAAAGTCTTGCTGCCTCCACGCATTTCTTTCACCTCCACCTCCACTTCTCCCGAGCAAGTACCCTGTGCTCTGGCTTGTGATTTTTCTCCCATCGGGCTCACTTTTGCTTTTATACCTTAACTCATGTCATTGCCCCCATTTGGGTTGCCTGCCCCCTCCTTCTCCTTGTAAGCAAAGTATACCATCTGTAAGTTCCAAATAAAGCACAAGGTTTTCCAATAGCCTCCCTTGTGTGGATAAATTTTTTTATCCCTGGAGCACAGGATACATTGTACATTCTGTATGTGCTGAGTGTGTTTGTGTGTGGCACTTTTTGTTTTAGTTTCTCTCAGCACCAGTATTTTAAACTTTTTGAACAAAAAGGACCATATTTCAACAGTAGTTACCATCTACTGAGTGCTTGCTAGATGGAAGTAGCAAAAAATGTTGACAATTAAGTGATGAAAGAATCAAATGAAACATTCTTATCTGATAATTTTTTGTGTGTGATGTTGAGTAGACATCTGGCCCATTTACATATAAGACTGTAAATGTCACAATGGCAGAAAATGTTAGTTTCCACCAATAACGTCTTTCTTTTATAGCCAAAGAATCCCTCCCTTATTGCTAGATGTGTTACCACAACTAGTTCTGGCTAATGGGGTGCAAGCAGAAGTGCTTTGTGCAAATCCTTTAATACATCTTTAAAGGGAGAAGGCAAGATCTTCTTGATTCTTTCCAACATAAATCCAATGGCTGGAGCACAAGCAATGATTTTGGGCCAGGAAGGAGCCTTGGACCTACTATCATTTATCCATATTATCAGCCATAGACAACAACATTTCAGGGAGGGGGTGTTAAAAATTACTTAATAAAGAAAAGCAGATACAATTTTCTTGTTTTTTTTTTAAGCTACTGGGTTGGGTGGGTTTTCGGTAGTCACAGCTGAATAGAATTCTGGTCCCTCCATTTAAAACTGGGGGGTCCGTATTCTCAGTTTACCTGAGACTGTCCTGGGTTACAGCAATGTCCCATAATTGTTCTACTGTTTACCACGCTGAGAAGTATCTGGCTTGCATGATGTGTTATATGGTGATGCTACAGAGTCTTCCAGATTCCAAATGTTTCTAGTTGCAGAAACGTTTATGGAAATGACATTTTTCTTAGGAATTTAAATGTAAAACAGCTAAAAATGGAACTACGCTGGGTTAAACAGGGTTGGGATGGTTACAGTTTTGCTTAACAACAACAAATCCAGACTGGGACTGGCTTAGTACGTATGTGTGCATTTGTCGGGAGTAGGGGGGAACAGGGATTTATATGTTCGCTTGTTTTGTTTTGTTTTGTTTAGCTGTTTTCCACACTGGATGGGAATTTCTAACAACTAAAAATAGAACATTGTTCTTAGAGACAAATGTAATGATAATTAAAAGGAAGAAGTAAGGAAGACCCTCTGGATAACGTTAAAGGCTCTTTCCCAATTGTGTTCTATGGAGTTCAGCCAATTTACTGAATTTGCATAATCCTTGCCCAGTCATGGGAGAAGTACTTGAATTACCCCAATTTTACAAGTGAGAAAATTGAAGCTTAAAGAAGTTTAGTGACTTTTCATGGGTTACAGAGCATGTGACCAAATGGCAAAGCTGAGCCCAAACCCAAATCCGCTCTGCCTCCTCTCACACATTTGGGGGCTCTTTCTTTCTTTCTGCTAAACATCCTTTGCATGCTGGCTCTTGGCTATGTTCCCTTGTGGTTGTTAGATGACTTCTGTGCCCCTATTATTTCATCTTCCTTTCAGAGAAAAGAGAAAGTAAGAAGAGGTTAAAGGTCATGTTAACTGAGGCTGTCCCCTTCATGAGGAAAGCAAAAACATTTCCAGAAGTTGTTCTCTTATACCTCACTTAGGCAGGATCCAGTCACATGGTGACCATCAATTAATTCTTGGCAAAAGGGAATAAGATTATGGTGGCCAGCCATGGAACCCCTGCCCATCAACAATTTTTTGCTTCCCTTCCATAGTCTAGAATGGTTGCTGAGGAGTTCCTAAAAAAACAGCTGCATTTCCAAGTCTCTCTCGACTAGGTGGGGCCATATGAATAGATACTAATAATAAAATGGTATCTAAGAAAACAATAGAACGCATGGTAGTGAGCTTGTTTCTTCCACGATGAAGTGGGAAGGAGTAGGTGACCTTTCCCCTCTCTGTTCTCTTTCTGTCTCTCACTGTGTGTGTGTGTGTGTATGTGTGCACATGCATGCATGTGTCCTCCTGGATGGAAGCTGGGTACTCTAAGGCCATGAGAAATGGTAGAGCGAGAAGACATCCATTACCATGTAGAACATCCACTGACAAACACCCACTTTGGCTTCTGTGTATGAGAAATGACTATTTTGTTAATTCATGAAGGTTCTGGGGTCTCTCTGTTATAGCAGCTAATCCTACCCTAATACATTGGTTTAGGCCAATCATGACTCATCGTCTAACTGGAGACCATCAAGGACTACGTTCTTAGAGTTCTAGATGTCTCCCTGCTCTGAGACATCTGGACCAATCTGAGCTCCTGTTAACAGGGAAGGATGCAGGTGCCGATGTTATACAACAGCAACAGAACGTGTCAAATCAGAACAACTTCTGGATGTCTTATGGAAAATGCTGAGCCCTGAACAATTTCCCAGGATTACTGACTTCAGTTCAGGTGTCTACATCTTAAAAGTGCTCTAAGTGATTCTAATGCACCCCGAATCTGGGAACAACTGCTCTGTGAAGTGTTGTGGAGTAGCAGCCCAGAGCTTCTCAATTTACCATCCTCATTCAGAGCACTGATGTGCTAAGAAGTAGAAGAAAGCATGAGGCAGAAGCCATCACATCCTGAAGAGGAGTATGAGAGCAGTGAGCCTCGATGAGGATGATGACAGGAGATACAGGATACAATGTCTAACATCACCTGCATCATGTCACGATCATGTGACAATAAATCAGAAATGTAGCGTAGAGGGTGAGCACCCTCAAAGTAAGACAGGAGGACGCTTTCTCAGGTCACTCAGGCTTGCCGTCTGCCTAAACACAACTCCCAGAAGTACATCACCCAAAGGGTTCCAAGTTAGACGGGCCACCCTCGGCCACGTGCACGCCACATTCAAGTTTTTTAAAGAGTCCATCGCCAAGTAAGGGTGGCATCCTAAATTAGGTAAGGCAGGGATCTCCTAGACACAGGAGTTCTAGAGGAGCTCTAGAGGAGGTAAGTGGAACAGGGAATCTGAGTCAGTTTTGAGCAGCAGGGCAACACAGATACAGATTTCTGAGCTGGTTATAATGCGGGCTGGTAAACCTGAACTAGGTCACGTGGTGGGAAAGGTTAAGACAGCTATGCGTGGGCCAATTGAAAAAAATAATGAACTCGGGGAAACAGGTGAGGATGTTTATAAGTAAAAGGATCCAGAAAGGGAGGCAGGGAGGCATTCAGTGAGCTCTGAGCATGCGCAAATGTCTTTCCAAATGCTTCCTCTCCTGTATTTCAGGCAGAGGAATGCCCTGAAGGGACAGGGATACAGCCTAAAGATCTTCAGAATAATTCACTATGTCTTTGAACTCCAGGTGACCCAAACCAAGGGATAAGGAATAGCTTAATGCAATGAAAGTAGAAGGTTAAAAAAAAAAAAAAAAGAGTAATCTATTTGGCAATGAACTCTATCCGGCAAGCAGCAGAAACAAGGCTGCTGATGGAGTCTCGGAGATAATAAAGGGCTTGTGTTCGACGGGGAAGGGGGCAAGAGAGGCATCGAGGGCTTCGCTGCGCATCCTCGTGATTCCACCTGGAAAGTCTGCTTAGGGAGATTGAGTTAGTGGCTGAAATATTACTTGAAGCACTTTGAAATGTAATATCTTCCGCCCTCTGGTGGTTACTTTTTTTTCTCCAATTTTAAGTAAGAAAATCTTAATGAATGAGGAACGCGTAAATCACAGAACGTCAACTACAGGAATGACTGGGGATCACAAGGATGACCTGAAAGAGCCACATTCATGATGCCCTAACCCTCAGTTACAAGGGCTTGTCCTTGAACAAGAAAAACACTCCATTCGTTTCTCAGATTGCTGGGAAGTCTGCTTTCTCCCGGCTTGACTTCTCTCTCCCGCTCTCCAGGAGCTTTTCCACTAGGCTGCTATCACGAGGATCCTTCAGAAGGTCCTAAAATACTGACTTCGGGGGGAAGGGTATAGCTCCGTGGTAGACTGTGCTTAGCATGCACGAGGTTCTGGGTTCAATCCCCAGTAACTCCATTAAAAAAAAAAAAAATTCTGACTTCACTTGAGGTGGCTCTGAAGTCCTGCTGCTTCTCAATATTTTGATTAAAAAAAGCCTTTGGTGACCTGAAAGGGAATTTCTAAAAGAAACCTGAAACCACACAATGACTTTAAAAAGGGCGATGATACGGTGAGACATTGAATGATGTCTGGCTAGGATTTAACCGATTTGTCTCTTTCCCTCTTTGGCGTGTCTGGGAGACAGGAAAAGAGTCTGGTCATTATCATGGCAAACTGTCATTAAATTATGTCAAGTGCAAATAGTTATGACTAACAGTCACAAACAAAGAACGAAGAGTCCAGGAATAAAGGGCACTTAATGAAGATTAGATGTTCTTTAAGCAACAGATTTTAAGGACCTAGATTTCATAGAATTAAAATTCCATATACACACACACACATACACACACAATTTTATCAGAACTCTAATAAATATATTATTTATATAGCCAAGAGCAGTGTATTACTGAAAAGACAAGATATTGGCTAATATATTCCTCTTTTCCAAAAAATATTATAATTCTTATATCCAACCTTGATACATAAGGGATCTGCTCAAGAAAAGCACCTCCCCTGTTACAAGAGTACATTTTGTGGGAGTATTTTTTATAGAGAGCTACGTATTTCCATATATCACAAATAATATATGTTTAACGTATATTTATGAATGAATTCAAGAATGAGGACTCTGAAAAAGTCCTATAATTTGTGCCTGGATTTTTCTGAAAAAGAACTTCCTGGCAAACCACACAGCATTCCTGATTTTTCTTTCTTTCTTTCTTTCTTTTTTTTTTTTTTTTAATATATTGTTGAACGGGACCACATTCAGATTCAGAGCAACATAAAAGGTATTTCAATATTTTTTTTTATGTTTACTTTTTTGGAGGTTTTTAGGGGGGATGAGGGAAGGTAATTAAGTCTATTTATTTAATTTTTTTTTTGAAGTAGTGGGGGTTGAACCCAGGACCTCCTGCATGCTAAGCATGCATTCTACTACTTGAACGATATCCTCCCTCCAATTTCAATACATTTTGATAAGAAAATATATATCGTACAAATCTCGAGTTGTATTCCTTTTGATGGTCACCACACAAGTGAAAGCTCCTGTGAGATCGTTGCTGGCACCTTGACAGAACAGCCCTAATGTTCTAAAATGACTGCAAAATGTGTCTTGAAGCCCTTGCCATTTTCCAGTTTAAAATGGGGGTTCAAAAACCAAATTCTTAGAAAGTCTTTCATGTGAGTCTAATGTTGTGTGTTATCTGGAAGGTCTTCTGTTCCACATCACAACTGACTCTCTCCTAGGAAGGGATGTTCAAGTGATTTCCCATTCGGGAGGAGAACCCATTGCAACCTCGTGGGGTTCCTTACACTTGGTTTAAGTTAGACCTTAATTAAGCTGCCCATTCAGTTGGGCTTCCAGGCATGAAAGAATCTCCAGGTTTAGAAATGCTAATGATGGCTTCCAAGCAACTCAGAATGCGCTCACTGGGGCGCCAGTCTTCCTTTTGGGTTTAAGAAGTAAATAAATAAAAAGTAAAGAAAAGAAAAAGAAAGAAAGAACAGAAGGAAGGAAGGAAGGAATGATCTCATAGATCCGGAGGGTACTGGTCAAGAACCAACACAACCAGCACATTCACCCAGCTCAGATCCTGACATAGAACAGCTTCAAAGTTAATGACTTTTAAGGAAACTCTTGCTCCCCGTGCAGAAAATGAGTATGTCCAGGAAACCAAAACATAAAAGCCTCATCCACTGGAGTTGGTATCTTCAGCATCAAAATTTGATTTAAAAAACTCACATCCCTTATCAGTACAAGTCTGTGCCAAATACCGAAAACTTTAAAACTCAAATTTCACAACTTGTTTTGTTTCCTTAAGTAATTATCAATAATCTCTCTCTCGCAGTGTAGATCATTTTGTCTATAATTATATATAATTTATTTAGAACTGATTCCACCTACATTATGTTGAAGAATGTTGTTTGACTAAGCCCCTGGGTTGTATTTCAATATCACCTGTATTATACATGGACAGCAAAGAATATTCAAGTTAATTTATAAATTTTTATGAAGCCTTCTGGCTCAAATGAAACCAGAAATATTACACTATCTCATTCAGATTAAATTGAATTAAACACCTAACTAGTTTCAAATCTCACAAGACAAATTCAGGAAACTTTTGAATTTATGCATGTTATGAAACTCAAGGTTGATTTTCTTTTTTAATTTGAAAGAACAAAATGAATAGTTTTGAAAATCAACTATGAAGTAACAACTACCCAAATATTCATGGACAGGAGTTCATGAGCTGTCGTAACATCTGTCGATAGATGCGATGGGGTCTGTGTACACACTAGAATAAATGGAACCGAATGATTTAAAAACACATGCAACAGTCTAGAGGAACCTCAAAACATAATCTTGAGGGAAAGAAGTCAAGCGCAAGAGCATCCATGCCGTATGATGCCCCTTACAGAAATCACAAGATCATACAAAGCGACTCTTTGCTAAAAGAGGGGGGGACGTAATGACAATTAGGGATTCTGATTTCAGATATTTTTAAAGATGCCATCTGGAGTGCTCTTTCTAAAACAGAAATATTCTCATAAAACTCTCCTGATTAAGAGTCATCTATCCTGTCGCAGACATAGTAAACAGTCTTACGGTCATCAGGGGAAAGGGGACAGGAAGGGATAAATTTGGGTGTTTGAGATTTGCAAATGTTAACCACTATATATAAAAATAGATTTAAAAAAACCCAATTTCTTCTGTATGGCACAGGGAACTATATTCAGTATCTTGTAATAACCTTTAATGAAAAAGAATATGAAAACAAATTGTATGTATATGCAGACTGGGACATTATGCTGTAGACCAGAAATTGAAACACGGTAACTAGCTATACTTCAATTAAAAAAAAAAAGAAAGTCTTCCATCCTGAAGGCATCCCTATTTTGACCGAATGACATGTTCTAAAGTTTTTAACCTTGCTAACCCTGCCTTGCATTAAGGACTCTGGTTTCTCTGGCCTCATCTCGTCTCTACTCTTAACCATCCCCCCTTCCTTCCTTCACTACCTTCTCTATGTCCCATGTGCATTCAACTGATTTTGAGTCCTCAAGAGATCCACAGTGTTGATTTTTTATTCAATTCTCCACTTGGTCTCTTCCTTGGATATCTGTCAGTCCTCCCCAGACACAGGATAGGGGTCTCCCCTAGTTGCTCTCAAAAGCACGACACATGTCCTTCAACTCAGATTTACCATACTGCTTTGTAAAAGCTTTTCAACTCCCACCAGAAGTTGTACCTTCCACCAGAACCCAAATGCTGAGGCCAAGGACTTTGTGGATCTGCCCTGTGAAACGTGTGCCTGGAAAACCATAGGTTCTGGGTGTGTGTTTGTTGGAGAGTTAACTGAATTAGTTTGTATCATGAGTGAAATTTTTTGACATTATTGATGAAATTTTTCCTCTTTTTGTCTTGTTACATGTAAGGTTTTTCATTCTAGTTCCCTTAAGACATCTACCTGTGTGAGGAATTTAAGATATATTATAGAGTGTATACACATGAAAAGACTGACATAATATTCTTTTTCTGACAGGCAATATGTGTGTGTACAAAATTTGTAACATTCTCTGTGGAGATATTTTTAGCTGTCTTATTGTTTCCTCTCTTTTGGTCATTATGAGGTCTTCTGAGAAATCAAGCTTTTTTTTTTTTTTTTTTAAGAGAAACTAGGAACCACTGTAAGATATACTTTAAGTCATGCATACATCAGTTCTATTATTTTTTTCCTGCTAATAGTGAGATGAGAGAAAGGAAGAAGGCCAGGTTAGTGATTCACTCAATAAAGAAATAGCTGTTCTCTATGTATCTAAGTTGTAGCGTGAGTTTAAATTTGTGAACTAGCCACTAATAATAGAATGGAGAAAACCGATGAGATTTTTTTAAAAGATGGCATATTGAAGACATTTCATGAACAGTCATGATTTGGTAAGGCGTTAGCTAGATATTGCTAAGCGTTAATGTAAAACAGATGAGATCTCTGCATTAGAAGGAGTGGTAGATACATTGTCATGAGAACCAGATACAGAAGGTAACACCCGTGACTTCCAAGACTCCTCTGAGCAAATCACTGCAGGCTTGTCTTCCCACCTCTGAAGTAAAAGCATCGGACTAGGTGATTCAGTCAAGGCTAATATTCTGACGTCCTATTTGAGCTAAAAAACCTCTTTGAAGAGTTTTTTTTTTTTTTAATGTAACAAGTCAGTTATCCTATTGCCTAGAAAAAAAAAAGGATTGACAAAGCAAACATCTGACTTTCAACCTGGTGTTATAGGCATTTCTTTTAGCTAAAATGAAATGTTTGGAAAATCAATAGACCTGTCTTTAGAAAGTTGATGGATGCTTTTAAGGACAATATGTTGCTTTTGTAGCTCTCTAAATAACGTTTCCATGACAATTCTACATACGTGTGTTACCACCACCCCAATCAAGATATAGAATGTCCCCATTTCTCCAGGACATTTCGTCTTCCCATATTTTGGTCAGTTCTCCTACCCTGAGATACCATGGCTCTGACCTCTGTTCACCATAGATTAATTCCATCAATTCCAAAATTTTATATAAATGGATTCATGTATGTTGTCTTTTGTCTCATACACCTCCCCCCCATCAACATAATGTTATTGAATTTCATTTGTGTTATTTTATCTATCAGTTGCTTGTATATATTTTTATTTTAATGTTTTGGCTTAGCCATCTTCCGTTGTGTCCATAAACCACAATTTATTTACCCATTCCCCTGATGACAGACATCTAGGCTATCTCCAGTGTTTGCTTATTATGAATAAAACTGCTGAGAACATTCTTGTATGAATCTTTGGGGGGATAGATATTTTTATTTCTCTAGGATCAATACCTGAGAGTGGCATCGCTGGGCCGTGGACACGATGAATGTTTAAAATAAAATGTTGTATGTTAAAACAAAAAGAATCCTGACAAAAAGAGATTCTTCCTGAAGTCCCTGAGTTTTAGTGTATTTCTAAGTGTAATCTACTGCATTATTTAGACTTTTTTTTTTTTTTCCCTTGGCTGGAGATGTGTCTGACTTATGGGAATCTGGAATTGCCCTTAGCACTGCATGTAGCAGCACAATTGTAGAGAAGCTTCTGTGAAAGGTTTTGTTAACATGAATGCTGGGAACTGCCAGAATTAAGAATTATGTCCTCTGAGTGAACTCTCACATAGCTGAAGTTGATGTCACTGGGTGACAAGCCCAGGGCTTCAGCTAAGTCAAGACAAGCTGTTTGTTCCCCCCGACAAACACACACACACAACATGTGACCTGAGGACCACCTGAATACGAATCACCTAGGTAGCTGATTGGAGACACTTTTTAACAAGCATCTTGGAGATGCTTATGACCAGAGAAGTTCAAGGATCAGTGGATCAGTCTAGACCAGTGATTCTCATCTGTGATGGCAAATTATAATCACCTAGAGAGCTTTCAAAAGTGCCGTACCCTCGACACATCTAAGAGCAATTAAGTCAGAATCTCTGGGCATGGGTGCCAGGTATCAATACTATTTAAATCTCCCCTGATGGGTGCAGTGAGTGGCCAAGGATAAGGACCATTGGTCTATTCTGTGCTGTGTTTAGCACAGTGGAGAGCCCCACTGCTGACATCTCTGACCTTTCCTTGTACATCCATATCATTCTCACAATATTGAAGAGGACTGAGGAGGACACTTTTTTATTTCCTTTGGACAAAACTCCTTTCAGCAGGCAGAACTCTCTTAGGTGCCTTGTCATAACTGTTTGCTTTTATTTCTTGTGAAACATCACCCATCTTTAGGAAGTTAACCTATACTTTGAATGGCAAAATTAATAATTAATATTGAATTTACCTAATGAAACAATATTTCTGCTGTTAAAAAAAAAAAAGGACAGTAAGCCCCAAATGGAGTCATTTATGCTAAGCCCTGTATCACCAAACCAACACTTAATTACAATTTTGGCTCTCCCAGAAAAGGCACCATAACCAGTCAATCAGGAATCACCTGAGGAGCACTAGTTAGGTAATCTGACTAATAGACCCCTGCCATTCCCTAAAGGAAAGTAACTTTGCAATAACCACCCCGCTGTTTGTCTTGTGTAACTTCCTTGTTCCCTCTGCCTTCTGTCTATCAAGTCTTTCGTTTTGCACAGCTCCTCAGAGCTCCTCAGTAACTCTGGATTAGATGCTGCCCGATTCGAACAGATTTTTGCTCAAGTAAACTTGTAAAAATTTTAATATATCTCAGCTTTAACAAGGTAAAGTCATCAAGGTAGTTCTCTCATTTCTTGATTTTATCCATGGAATTGAAATGAAGCAAGTATAAAGCCTTTCCATGTCCCCTGTTTCTTGTTTGTGGGAAATAGGCTTCCTTCAGCCTCCCTGACCTTCCCTGAGTTCCAGGGCGCAGAGTCGAACAGTTGTAGTCAGAGAAGGGAGGGAATGCAGAAACAAAGGGGGAGCAGTCAATAAACTCTAATGCAGCCTTGGAGCCAGGTGTCGGTTCCTCTTTAAGCAAAATACATAACAAAATACCTTTGAGTTTTTCTGCAGGAACTAAGGCCCCCCTCCAGGTAGAGGATGGTAACTTCAGGCTGAGCACAAGATTCCCAGACACCACCCTATTATCTCATCACCAACCAATCAGAAGAAAGTCACACACCCTGCAGCCCTCACCCAAATTTTGCCAACAAAACTTCTCCCCAAAACCATCAGGGAGTTCAGGATTTTTGGGCATGAGCCACCCTTTCTCCTTGATCGGCCCTGCAATAAACCTTTCTCTGCTCCAGACTCTGACGTTTGGTTTGTTTGGCCTCACTGTGCCTTGGGCACAGGAACTTGTGTTAGGTAAGACATGGACATGAATTTCATTGTTGATTTAAAGAAATATAATTTGAAGTATATCCCATATGAAAGCCTGCTTCATTTTAAGCAGGTTCAATGCCTGTAATTTCAGCTGTCCTGAATTCATTATACAGTACCTTTAAATGATGGACTTTCCTAATGCACAGTGGCTTAATCTATAAAATGTATTATATATTCAAATTTTAGAAATGCATGTATTTCAGAAACTGAAGTTCACTGTTTTGGAGAACTTATTTAGGCCAACCCATTAGAATTTACTTGGTAATATGTACTCAAAGTACATTTCTGTACACATAATTGGATTTCTACCTTAATGCTAACCTTCCATTTAAAAACTTGCTAACTGGCCATACAATAATCCACCCAAAAAGCAATTTAAAGGAGTTTCCTATTTCATATTTCTAAATACAACATTCTATACCTGTCATGCCCACACATCAGCTACCTCCCCCCAAGTACAAAGACTTTACTATTCATTGAAATAAAATCACTTGATGGCACACATCTAGGTGAGTATAGGAGTCCATTCAAACCATCTAATTCTAGCATACAAACTGAAAAACAGCAGAATTTGTCATCCCCTAAAAATGCCTCTTTGGCTTATTATTTTTAAAGAACAGAAGACACCAGAGAAGTTCTGAAAACCAAGTAGAAGTTACTCTTTTGTAAGGGTAATTGGTATTTAAAAGAGAAATCTGCATTTGTAAGGGTGTGTCCCTCTCTGTACCAGGAAGAGGATGGCTAAATCTATAGAAACTCTTATCAATGGAGAAAGCAACAATTTAAATCCGCATAACAGCCTTTCCTTTGTTTACTGTGCTTCACCTGATATTCTGGCTCTTCCCAGTTCAACACCTCCTTTTGTCTTTAGCTAGAGATGGTATTTAACATGATGGCTTGCACCATCTCTGGCAATTACTCAATTTTCCTGGGTATACATGTTATTAAACATTTAGCTTTTCTCCTGTTAATCTATCTTTT
This sequence comes from Vicugna pacos, assembly GCF_048564905.1. Taxonomy (NCBI): domain Eukaryota; kingdom Metazoa; phylum Chordata; class Mammalia; order Artiodactyla; family Camelidae; genus Vicugna; species Vicugna pacos. The sequence continues at coordinate 54,496,241 of NC_133002.1, forward strand.
ATTACAGAGATATCTCAGCCAAGAATCTAGAAGGGTAGAGAAAAATTACTTTCCTTCCCCTACATAACCAAATAATCTTACATTCACTCTAGTGAAAAACTCTTTGAACAGCCAGGTAAGAATCAGTGGGTGTTTATTAATGTAACACAATTACTTGAGTCTACTTGGAGGTAACCAGATATACTGTGCAATCTGAAGTAAGCAGTAACTTCATTTTACTCTGATCCAGAAAACTGGTCATACTGGAGAAAACTCTTTTCTTGTCTTCTACAAATGTGGTTCAGATTGCCCACAGATAAAGTGAAGCCTGTCACCAGTGCATGGTGACTCTCTTGATTAACACCATGTTTACATTTGAAACAGTCATTCTCCATGGCCCTCAATTCCCACATACATAGAGACTTCAAACTACAAATCAAGGAACAGTTTGGTTGGCACAGAGCTTAAGTCATCTTTGAGAAATTATGGCCAACCCCCTCCATGTGTGTCACCATGCCAATCATGCGTCTTTGGAATTTCACAGGCCATAGCCTTTGCTATGTGCCCTTTAAGCAACCTCTGTCCATCCACCATGCTGTTGGCCTCCTGCCATCCTTACTAGCCTCTTAAAACAAACTATCATTGGCATTTGTTTGGCTGGAAGTCAGCTTATTTTTTTGCTACCTTTCCCAGTTGCCTTCACCATCGTATGTCTTGACAGTTGGCAAATGGAGGCTGTGGTTCTGATATGTCACATTAAATCTGTTGGATGAATATTTTCCTCCAGGAAAGCGAAATCCCATCCCGACCCACCCTCTTTCCAAAACAATAAACATTTCCTGGCTGCTACAATTTTCCTAATTATTTAAAGCAGTACAGTTGTTAAGGGATGGGCAGCTGAGCTTCATACTTGACTGGGCCATCTGTTCTAGTTTTTAGTCTTTAAGAAGATTGCTTAAGTGCCTGCAGTTCATTGCAAAGAGGGTAGGTTCCATCAGGGAAAGTGTTAAGGCACTGTCACAGAAAAACATAATCCACAGACTCTGGAGGGACTATTTTTTGCTTAGTAATACTGAACATCAGTGGAAAAAAATAAGGTTTTGCCCTAAATACATAAGTAATCCAGAGACACACTTACCTCCAAATTTATGACTTGTGTTAAGTTGTTAATGCAAATGAGATATAGTGGGAGAGGGAAGCCAAATAGTTTGATTGCTCTATCTTCTTGAGACATATTTTCTATTGTTAAGTAGCATCTTAAGTGGAAAAGTTCAGATAAGGGAAAAATTTACACATAATAAATGTCATGAAGTAGATAACTCTGGAATATGGAGAGAGTAGCAGTAAAGATTTTTTATTAAGTGAAAATACTCATGTAGCTTTTAATTCTTACTTTCTACTGTATCTTGGGGCTGAGATGTTGCAAATGATGAGATATTACCGATAATGATGTTTCAACAGGCTTCGCCACAAGAATGAAGACTTCTAGCTTTTTTTTTTAAGGTTTTAGTAAAGGACAAGTTAAAACTCTGCTCAGGATAGACAATCCTTAAACTTGAGGATCCATAAACAATGTAGAGATTTAGGCTGTAGCCCTCACTCAGAGAAGGTAATTCTCTACAAGATCTCGTATCACAGAAACATGTGGATTTAGTTCAGTCAAATGCCCAGTATAAGAATAGAAGCAAGGCCAGTGGTTAAAAGTAATAGAGTAACAATTGTTTATAATATAGGAGGAATTTCCAAATATGAAGCATCCTAAATGGAATTCTCCATGTCTTCAAGTAGCAAGTGTGGAAATATTAGAAAAAGAGCCTGAGATTCTCTAAGTGAGACGTGTACTTTGGGAGAGGGGTTTGACTAGATGGCCTTTGTGATTCTGAAGTATTGAGCACATTGCACCTTAAAATTATATAAATGGGGACCTTTGTGTTATGTGGGCAAGATAGGTTAATGAAAGGCAAGCAGAATTTCTGTGTCATTGAGAAAATCCATTTAAAAAATTTTATATATTCAAAATAAAATCTGTTTTACTCTGTTGAACTTAGACACACTGCCAGTTATTTCTCCAGTTAAAAAAAAATTGTTATTCAGGATCAAGGAAGAACCACAATTCAGGGTCTGGAACCTTGGCCAGCCATGGGCAAGTGCCTCACACAGCAAGAAGAGGTGAACGCTTTTAAAGAGGGGAAAAGGAAGTTGCATGGGGGGACTATAGTAAACAGAGAGCCCATGGGAAGAATTGAGAGTTGGAATACAGTGGCTTATCATTGGCTGATTGTGACGGTCTTTCATGGGCTGAGGTCGTGCCAGGCAAGAGGAGGAACTTTTCTTCTTCCTGTTGGGCATGAGAGTTTCCCTTTCTGGTATCCCAACCCTATTTTAATTAAGGTTTCTGCTTATTAATTTTTTTACAACTTCCATGTATATTTATTAATTGAAAAGAATGAATTCACAATGGGATCACAATTTAATGAATAACCAGGAGCAGAAGGAAAGAGATTAGAAAAAGTGAGCAACATATTATGGAATAATCTTATAGTGCTTGTGAGTGTCGTTTCTTTTATGATTTAAATATTCATGAGATGAGAAGTGCTTTAGAGTGTAATTTAGAAAAATAAAAACAGGCTACGTAGAGCTAAGCAGGTTGAAAAGTAGCTTCCTCAACAGCTCTCATGCTCATGGAAAGAGCAGTTTCTGTAGCAGTTTCTAACAAAGTTAAAGGGGATTATTAATATAAATATTGAAGAAAGGTAATATATAAGAGACATATCTTCTCTCCCACTTTCCCCTGACATCTTAATGAACACTTCCTCATTTTGTTGGAAGTGATAATGGTGTACCTTTAAAACTACATTTCCCAGGTTCACTTGCGGATGGAAATGACTGTATGATTAAGCTTCAGTCAGTGAAATATAAGTAGAAGGCCCTTGAATGCGGGCTTCCAGGAAGCTCTGGAAGGGGGCTGAATCAGCGGAGGATTTCTTTGTGCTTTTCAGTTTGAAAGGACAAGAGATAGTGCGGCAGAAGCAGGGAGAAGCCTGTGTTGGTAGTGGCATGTGTACTTGCCAGGCCAACCCTAGGTGGCCTACTTACAGACTTATTTTATGGAAGAGAAAAACAAACCCTCAATTTATTTAAGCCACTGTTTCAGCTTCCTGTTTCTATCAGCTGAAAGTGATTTTCTGATGGACAGCACAAAACCCGTTGTCATGATTTCCTTGACCTGTATTTTGTTAGTTTTTCTGTTTGTGAGGATTGGCATTGTTCTCAATGCAAGCCATTCTCTCTGGTAGAGGGGAAAGAAAAAAAAAAAACTCTTAATAATCCAGTTTACCCCAGAGAATGGATTCAATAATAGATTCATGAAAAAGACAAGAAGAAAAAACTTCTGAAGGCACACAGGGAAATCAGAGAGGAGAATGCCTTGAACACTTTCACTCGGATTGTAATAGAAAAGAACATTTTCCCCTGTATCTTGAAAACAATCTGTTTTCAAAATGTGACCCTCTCAGTTTCTTATACAATAAATCTCTGCTCAGAAAAAATTTCTCCAGGATTCTGAGAATCTGTTACTTTTCTGAAGGACTTCATGGAAGGGAATTCTCTTGTACTCCCTTGGCTCATTTTTGTCATTATCCCTTCCTGTTCCATGCAACGCTTCCATGCTCATGAAAGCCCTTAAGCACACTGTATAACTTACTCAGACTCATGCTTAGTGTTACAGAAGAATCCAGAAAACACACACACACAAAAAATGCCTACTTGTTTGGCAGATGTCATAAACCTCTGCGGTAAATCTTATGTGGTACTTTACAAAATCAAGAAAGTAATTTTAAACATTTGGGTGGGTCTATGTTTCCAAGTTAGGAAAGATAAGTAAGAAATTCTGTATTTAGTGCCATAGAATCAACTGCTGAAATACAGATTTTAGGAAATAATGAATCAAGAGTAGTTCAGGAAAATAAATAACCCTCCCCCCACACCAACCAACCAACCAACAAACAAAAATAAAGCTAAAAGCTCCAAGTAGAGGTTTTCTTTGACAACGAGCATTATGATTAGAAGGTGAATACAGCAGCTAAGCAAAAGCAGCGGGAACACATAATAATGATGATGATAATGACTAACGTTTACTGACCTCTTAGTCAAGGCTTGATACATTCTATATTAATTATAGATGTTATCAATTAAATAACAGACAGTGATGACACTGTATCCCATTCTCGTTAATCAACATCCAGAGAACAATATGCAATAGTAGGTCACAGTTTCAAAAGGACAGCCTACTTCCCAGGGAAGAATGACTGGGTTGGGGAGAGGTCAGAAATCATGGCACGTCAGATCATGTGAAGGAAATGAGTGCATTCAGAACATTCGCAACCAGCGTGTCCAGATCATAACCCAATTCCTCCTTAATCCAATAAGAGCAGGTGATCTTTAAGTAACCACAGACTCTATCAACTTCAGATACCTTGGAGACGTGCAAATCTTCCTGGTCGTTGTATTTTGGAAAGTGTTACCTTGACACTGGCCCAAGTAACCACAGCTATTTTCTAAAAATGGCAATCATAGTGCTCTATAAGTAGTTCCAGGCATAATATATAACCTAGACTTTTGAAATATACCATAGAAGATCCCCTTAGACTTTCTGGCTTGTAGGCTGGGACTCTGAATGATTGAACACAAAAACTCATATTCATTTTCTTGATCCACTGGAAAAATCGTCTCCTTGCGGTTAACGTATTTACAAAGGCACAGATTAGGACCATTTGTCTTGGCTCCACCTGTTGACATGAATCAGTAAGTTGTTTTAGCACTCAACTACATGAAAGATTTACACTTTCTTTCCATTGGAAAACATTCTCTGAAATCCACACAGTCATTTTAGGATCTGCTATAAAGACTCTTTTGTGTGTGTGTGTGTGTGCCATTTATAGAAACATAAACCAAGCACCGAATATTTCAGGCATGAAATCACAAAAATAGAAAAAAAAATTACTCTAATCCTGTCATTAACACTTTTAATTGTTCAGTCAGTTGGATTAGCATCCCATTAGCATTGGCTGTTTTTAGAGCCTCAACATTGATCTATGAATAACAGTAACGATAGCAGTGATGTCCTAAAGTTGAATTTCTAGCCATCGAATTGCAAGGTTTTGGGAAGAGAAGACTTCACAATAGTTTAGGCAAGAATGTTTTGGAGTATATGCTTTTAGTTATGGTTATGCACAAAAAGACATATTATGCATATATTTCATCAATATATAATCAGTTCAATGGAAAAGATATTATCCTAAATACCATGGGGATATAATGTGATACTTGTCCCGCAGAAGGTCACAGTAGCCAAGGTTGATGAGTTAGTAGGGGATAAAGCTAAGTAGTGTCATTGGGACAGAAGAGCAGAACATAACAGCCTATAGATTCTTGTTTGTCTTCTAAAATGGCTCTAAAGACTAAGCCAAAAAAAGGAATTCTAAAGTTTGTCTGAATGATGAGAGATCCATTGGATAAGCAGGAAAATTTGCGAGATCTCAATTTAAGACCCTACTATGCTGGGTCTTATCTAAGACAAGCTATTTAAGCTTTCTGGGTCTCATTTTTTTCCATTTCAAAAATAAAGACGCAAGAATACATAATCTAATTAATATGCTTTTGAGATGTCTTCAGATAACAGACCTACAATCATTTGGAGACATGTTCTGGGTGTGAGAACAAACTCCAGTAGTAAAGACTAATGAACTATCTTTAAATATAATATAGCTACTTCTAGGGTTGGGATAATTCTCCCTGTGTGTGTGGTTTTTATGCTTTGTTTTATTTTATGGAGGTACTGGGGATTGAACCCAGGACCTCGAGCATGCTAAGCACATGCTCTACCACGAAGCTCTACCCCCTACCCCCACGATGCTAACATGAGTCGTATCAAAACATGACAATAATTGAATTCTTTCTTTTTCACTTCAACTACAACTTTCCACTAGGGAATGCTTCCATGCTAATGAATCAGAGGGAGAAGAATGTTAAAACTATGCGTACTTCACTGTAGGTAAGATATCTCATCCACTTAAGTAGAAAACATGTTTAAAGGGCTTGAAATGGTATGAAAGGAAACTGAGAAAGAGCAACTGTGATTCCTACCTCATTAATCACCACTAAGTCCATCTTTGTAGTGTTGTTTTAATGAGAAGCAATGTCAACTAGTTGAGAAACCAACAAAGCCAGTGAGATTGGCTAATTCCCATACAGACTTCTTTTTTCAGGGATCTTTCACTGTTACCAAAAGCACTTTGTCTACTTAAACAGTGTACAAGAGTGAACGGTGTGAAAGAGAGAGATTGATATACATTATTTGTTATACTTTATAGAGGAAATAGTTTCCAGGGCAGCAACTCAGACTCTGCAGTAAACACCATAAATCAAAGACAGTATAATGCTGCTGAGAAACGGCCCTTACGTCCTGTTGATAGGCTGAATATGGTCGGATGGATTAATTTCTTCAACCAGTGCTTCATTTCAGTCATTCCCACTCTATGTTCAAATACACAGTCTAATGGATTTCAAACAGGAACTGGGGAAACTATATTGCCTATGAAAAGATAAGAAATATACAGCAGGCTTTTCAACGGATTGCCTTCACTTGGACCTATGTGTGCACCCCATTAAATGGATGCTCATTTGATTAAATATAACATTTCTGGGAAACGGTTTTTCAATTACTATAATTTTAAGTTAACTGATATTTTAAAGATAAGGGGGGTATCTAGTCCATGGAACAATAGAGACACTTGATTAAAGCATTCTCAAATTCATACCATTTACTGTGTACCAATATCAAGATAACTTTTGTATGAAAGACAAGAACTACTCATCTTATTAAACAAATATTAATTTTCCCATTTAACATGGGTGTGCATTTTCTAATTTATTCATCTATTCTGATATTATTTTAGTTTTATTAAGTTTTTGAAGCATTACCATGCCTATCTCATGACTCAGATTGATATCAACTGTGTCCCTTGGAAAAATATTAACACAGTTAACATTTCAGGTTTGATTTACAAGAGAAGAAAAGTAGAACATTTAAAAAATTATTTACAAGTACACACTTTATGTGGAAAATTGAACACTATCTATTTGACAGGAGCAACATTCTTTTGTCACTGTATCAAGTTATGTCACCACAAATTATGCTATTTAGTGGCAAATTCAAATTCAGGTACTGAGTTCTTTTAAGAAATGAATTCTCTGAATGACACCATAATAACATAACGTAGATGACGTGTGATACGTGTAATCCATGCATGCGTGTTTTTAGTGCTTGTGGGAGTTAAGAAGATAATTAAGGCAATAAGCTCTTTTCATTCATTCTTTTTATTTTTGTTTTTTTGTTAGGGGAGGTAATTGGGTTTATGTATTTATTTTTTTAAATAGAGGTACTGGGGATTGAACCCAGGACCTCACACATGCTAAGCACACAATTTACCACTGAGCTATACCCACCCCTCATTTCATTCTAAGAGTTTCTTAAACTTCATTGTGCAGAATGACCCTCTTAAAGACCACATTCCCAATCTCAAGTCCAGAGATTTTTCCCAGTAGATCTGGGACAGATTCTGTGACTCTCTGTGTTAACCAATCAGGCCAGGCAATTCTGAACCAGAGGTTCTATGGCTCACATTTTGAGAAATAATAATTTAAAAACACCAACAATATGATGATATTTATGATGACATAAATAAGATATTTGTATTAATTGAAACAAATCCCGTAAGGAATTTTCTGAGATTGCTGTCTAGTGTTTGAGTTAGCTATGCCTTGAAAGTAATGTAATTACAACTCTTTAAAAAGTCTGAGAGTGAAGAAATATTTCTTGCTCTCCTTTTATGACCTCCTCCTTCCACACAGCCTTCCCTAACCCACAGTAACCTCACTTTGTTAACTTCATTCCTTCAGGGTTCTAGAGTATTGATCAGCCACTCCTATAAAGACAATCTTGTTGACTGAAGGATTGCAGGTGACTATGATTTACTGTTCTTTCAAAGTTAAAGGTCTCCAAAACCTGATTTCAGTTTGCCTTGATTTTATTTTCTCATATAACAGAGGTTTTTTTTTTCTTAATAAAACTCAGATTTGCCATGGTAGTCACAGGTATATTTGAATCTTAGAGTGTCTAGAAAAACCCAGTTCCTATGGTTACTTTGGCCAGAGAGCTGTGCAAATTTGTTTAACATTTCCAAGTAATTAGAGAAGCAGTTCTAAAGATGATGCTCGCTAAGTCTTGGAATCAGGTACATATTTCTTGCAGGTTGCCATTGCAGGTGGTATTTTGGTTCTTCCTATTATTAGCTTGTAAAAACTGAGAAAATAAAATGATACAAATACAAAATTATGATGCATGTACATTTGCTTTCTTACACTGTTTCTGGCATTTTTAGAGAAGCTAATAACTACCATTATCACCAAAGTGCAGACAACCTCAATTATGTGATAATGGATTTATCAGAGTAATGACTGCCCCTGTAATTCCTGAGTTTGAAAAATGGCATCCTGAGTGTCACGGTCAAGTAGAATTACCCAGAGTGAAAAAATAGATGGAAATTAAAAAGTGGATATTTTTAACAAACAAATAAATGAGTTACGTGGTTTCATTCCAAACATAACTAATAGGCAATTGAGCAGAGAGTTGTTTAAACGTAAACTCATTTGTTCTTCATTTTCTTCCAATTCAAATATAATTACATCTGAAATATTACCAAAAAAAGGTAGCAGAGGTAATATTTAGCATTGCATATTTCTACCAGTTGCATAATCAGTCAGTCACGTGGCACGTATAAAAGCAGTGAAAGAGTTTATGCAGAACAGCTAAGGCCATGAGCCATTCGTTTCTTTGTTCATTCAGCCAACGTGAAGCAAGTGTTTTCTGTAGAGAAGACACTGTTCTCAGCAGGGGAAGATGCAAAGGAATAAAGCACAATCCCATGTAGCGGTGGAAATATACACTTGGGGACAACTAGGGAAAAAAAAAAAAAGGCATCGAACCCAGCCTTGGTGTGAGAGGGCAGTCCTTTCAGGAAATCCTGCACAGGTCTGTACTGACTGCTCCCTAGAGTGTGCTGGAAGCTGCCCAGCCTCACAGCGTGGGGAGGCTGCCCCCGTCCCCCCGGCGCTCCTGGCTTAGAGGACAACGCAAGGCATCGCACCCAGATATGTCAGATGCTCTCAAGGAAATGCAAGAAATTCCGTGTGACTAAAGTTTACAGTTTCAGGAGAGACTTGTCACGGAGACTGGAGTTGTTAGCCATGTCTTTCTTGCAAAAAAAAAAAAAAAAAAATTAGCAAATATAATTCCTTAAAGGGAAATTTAAAGTTAAAATAAAAGTTGTGGATGTATAGGGAAGACATGACGGTGGCACAGGTTCTGAATTTTATAGCGGAGTTTGTGTAGATTTGAGTTGAACAGAGTGACAGTCGTCCTGGAACTTTTTAGGGAACCAATGGGAACTAATTCGTGAGCTTAAAATGCAAATACGGTCATGTATTTTTATCCCTCAATCAAACTTGCCATTTGGCAGAAAATTTCAGCTTGCTCCCCCCACCCCAACTCCCCTATTGTAAAGATTAAACGATTGTGTTCATATACATATGTATGCAAATGCTTCTCTCTCTTTCTCCTTTCTTGTGGTATCTGTTCACCTCAAATTGTCTAGGAACCCTGAGGCTTTCTCTGTCTAAAAGGAACCATTCCCAATTCCAAACACTGAATGAAGGCCAAAAAAGACATCTCTGCGAAGCCAAGCTGATCTGGAATGACTGTGTGCTTCAGCTATTCCTACCCACGATGGCCTGTGCTGAACTACACCCTTGCAAGAATAGTAGTAACGCTCACGCAGCATTCCAAAACGGCAGATCTTTTGGTTCACACTTTCACGCTCACCCTTTTTTATTCCTAAGCACCCTGCAAGCCAAAACGGCGGGGCTCAGAGAGGCTTACAGTCTCAGCTCTAAGCGGCGCTGAGACCAGTGCATGATGCCTGTTGATCTGTGCTTATTGTATTTAAGTTTTTAATTCCCTTACCATTTATCCAAACTCCTTCCCACCCACTGGACTGTTTATTTCCTCCATTTGACAAGCTCCAGTAAGAGAACGGATGGGTGTATTTCTGCTCACTTAGCCCAGAATCTAGCACAGAACAGGCCCCTGATTTAAGTAGGCGCTAAAGGAATAAATGCATCTCTTGTGGGTCCTTGTCATCAAAAATACATGATACTTAAAAATAACAGATTCAAGAGTAACATTTTTTTGTTGTTAGACTTTTTAAAGACATTTTTATAAATGCTGCTTTTTTTTTTTTGCACCACATGAACTGTGAAGTTACTACTAGGTGGTGTCTTTTTGGAACTTGAATGATCAGCTGTGATGGTAATTCAAATTATCTCTTCAAGACACCTGACAATAATTACCTCAGTGATAAATGGGACCAAAGGAAATTGCTCTGTTATCTAGAATTAAGCAACTGATAATGAATTAAATCCATTTAAATAGAGGATTTATTCTTTAACATCCTGATACTCTGACCACGAAAGTACCCAGACCACATGATAAGTCAGTGGCGTCAAAACAGGGACGCCTTTGTTTGTAATGCTTTATCCAATGTGAGGTTTTAAAACCCTATCTCTTTCTACATAATAAGATTTATACTAATGTAAGTAACAGAGGGCTGAGTTAATCAGCTGATGGATGATGGCATTTATATTTATTTTTAGAAATGTATTTATGTACTTATTTAATAGGTTTATGTCAAGTACCTATGACTATAAGGTAATTTGCTGAACACAGAAATAATTTTAAAAGATGAGTAATGCAGAGCCCCTTCCCCAAAAATGTGCAGCTTAGAAGGAGGAATAAGATGAGTTTCAAATAGCTCAAGGTAGAAGCAAAAAATAAACACCATAAAAGAGTTCAAGGTTGCATGAGAATTCCAAGGATGAGAAGGTCACATTACAGGGAGCACTATGGTCTAGTAATAAAGAGTATAGACTTTGGGATCAGAGAAACCTGATTCTCCTGTGTACACGCTATTGACATTTGTGACCTTAGTAAGTCTCTGTTTTCTCACGAGTAACATGAAAATCCTAATATAAGCCTGTCCAAAAATGGCTTTACAGCCAACATAACCCACTGAATGGTAAGGAGAAAGGGGATATTTCTGGGATGATGTTAGACCACACTTCTCTCAGAGTGATTGCTCTAAATTCAAAGCCGAGAGCATCATTGCTCTGCACTGAATTCTTCCGTTGTTGCTTGACTCTTTCAGATAAAGCTAGCGCAAGTTAGGATAACGAACAAGTCTTTTCATCGTTTGGTTCCTGACTGTCTCTTGAACCTCATGTCTGGCCACTCTCAATTATGTATGCCCTCTAGATAAAAGACGTACTAGCCTATTGGAAGTTCTTCAGACACATCATGAACCTTCAACCTTTGCACTAACTATGCCCTCTGTTGTGAAATCTTTTCCCATAGAACAACCAGGCAAACGCAACATCCTCCACAGAACAATTCAGATTTTTATTTTTGATTCTGAGCTTCTCTCTTCCCCCTCAGAGAATCGACTCCTCACTCCTGCCTCCATCACTCCCATTAGCTTGTACATACTTTCATTTTAGCATGAAAGTCATCTATATTCAGTAATTCCAGTACCTACCTTTTTCATGAGAGTCAGAGTGGTTATACACTAAGTATTTATTAATACGTTTTCTCTCCTATGAAGCTGTAAGATTTTCCAGATAATGTGTTGTTCCCTATTTAACTCTGAATTCCCGGAGAGCCTAACTGCTTATTGCAAAAATGGAAGAAACCAATAATGAACCAACCCATCAATCCACAACAGTTAAAAGCACGCTGACTGTACTTCTGTCCCCTGACCATATATAACATGCCTCCAAAGAATTCATGAGCCCAAATTCATGGACAAATATGTCATAGTGGCCCCGTGGACCATCATCTTGAATCCAAGATGGCAGCCCATAAGGACGCATGCTAGCCAGTGGACACAGCCATCAGCAGCTCTACTTAAAGGGCCCACCTGACAATTTGTAGAAACTTCCTCAAATGTTAAAATTCTCCTTTACTTTCCATCCAAGGCTACCATCTCAACAGCAACAGCCCAACGTGTGCGTGCGCCTGTCCGTGTCTGCTTGGGTAGAGGACAGAGGAAAAAGTTTGAGACGAAGTTACAGAGTCAGTATACAGAACTGGAATCCAGGGATGTAGTTAGTATGTAGATGTAGATACATTAAAGTATCTACATAATTCCTCTTCCTCCTATTGTCTTTCCTTAATAATGGTTAAAACTGGAAGAACTAGGGCAAAGATTCCAACGTACGTAAGTTTAACTGTGGGTGCCATTAGAAGCACCCGCACAGTTTAATACCTGGATGTCATAACCAGGTATTAGTTATACAGAGGGAGTTTTTCAAATCAAAGCCTTTCCCTTGTTTTTATAAGCATTTATTCAATTTAAAGTTTGACCAGAGAACATGAAGTTGGCCATGAATGTCATTTGGGGTTTGGATGAAAGAACATTATCAAAATTCAAGCAAAGAGGAGTCAATACCCAAAATCCAATACCAAACTGACCTGTCCTATGTTCCCCTTTCTCCCCTGCTTTCTTCCCTTGCTTCCCTCCCTCCTCTCAACCAGCTCAGCCTCTCTCTTTCTCTTTCAATCTGTTTAAATTGCTTATGGTGAGAATTTAGCATTGCCATGATGACACTCCAAACAAACATTGATCTGAGGAATGCGTTTGTTGCCTACACTATGGTGACGAACAAGGAACCACTGATGGGCAGATAAACAGGTGTTAACCCCCAGAGCCAAGTCTCATTCTGAATGTTCACTAACATCAGGAATCATAAAAGTGTGTGTCTTGAAATAATAATGCTAAACACATAGAAGGGATTTAGCAAGTGCTTACAGAACACTTTTTTTTCCACCCTAAAAAAATATTAATCAGATAACAGGTTTTAGAAGAATTTAATAACCAAGCTTTCTCTTTATACAGGAAATGACATACACTTTGGGGACTGAAGAATTTCCCAGCTTTCATTTACCAACTATTTCATTTTAGATGATTTTTTAATATTATATAACATTCGTTTTATCAACATAAGGTGTTGAGATAGCAAAAAGATTAAAACCTAGAGTTTCTCAAACAAGATGATAAATATTGCTCTCGAATATAAAGTTTTAAATTTTGAATTGTAATATAGTTCTAAAGTATGAGACCTTCTTTTTACCTCTTATTTCTAAGCTTACATGAAAATGATTATAAAATACCATTCTGAACCATATAAATGGTTAATAAATGCTCACTTTCAATGTGTCAATACTTTTAGTTTCTCACATACAAATTATTAGCTCATCCAGATTTTGTGTGTGGTGTGTGTGTGTGTGTGTGTATTGATGATTATTGTGAGTAGATCTTGCCCTAATTGCAACAGAAACACTCTTTCATCCAATGTTCCTAATGTAATTTCTGGTTCTAAATCTTGTTTTTCCTGTTTATATGGTAATTTTTAAATTTTTATTTATACTTGACATTCTGACATTTCACTGTGCTCTGTCTAGATTTCATTTGTTTGTTCTCATCCAATAATTCGGGCCTCCTGGTGTCAGTGTTCTTCTGTAATCACCTCCCCTCTCCAGACCTAGAAGCCCCTGTGTAACTAGTAGAATACATATAGAACACTACAAGGTTGATGGGATGTCACTTTTAAGACTAGGTAATTAGCTATAAGATGACTATGGCTGCCATGTTGGTATCTACTCTCTCCTGCTCTGTCTTTGATCACTCTCTCTGGGGTAGCCCGCTGAAACGTGACGCAGTCCTGTGAAGAGGCCCACACGAGTGAGCTTGGGTTGGATCCTTCTCTAATCAAGCTTTGCAGTGACTGTGGCCCTGGGTGCAACTTGATTGCAACTTTCTGAGAGACTGAGCTACAAAGACCCAACTAAGCCAAACCCAATTTCATGACCAACAGAACCTGGGAAATAACAATTAATTGTTATTTCAAGCCACTAAAATTGGGGGTTAATTTGTTACACAGCAAAATAAACACACTTTTATAGCTCAAGATTGTTAAAGCACTTTCATAGAGCACTTGTTAAATAAATAGCAATTAATAAATGCATTCTGTACCAGGATACCTAGAATTTCACTGAATTTACTCATTCTTTCCTCTTTTGCTCTATTTCCTTTTATTATTTATGGATTTGTTTGTACTGCAATATTGTATACAATTAAATTGATACAATTAAATCATCTTTTTGACAATCTTTTGATTTTAATAAAATGTTCAATGCAAGGCACTCCTCATATGCTTTCTGAAGCTGAATACTGTTTAAAATAAATAGAAACACAGAAATAAATTATCAAATGTCAGGGTAAATTTAAATTTAAAAAAATTGAAAACAACACCTTATTTTCTAATTCCTCTTGTTCATCCAGCTGCTGCTTGAAAAATCCAGATGATAATAATAATAATAATAATAATAATAATAGTAATAATAAAATAATCATTTTTCTTGTTTTATCATTTGGAGAAAGAGTAATGTTCAGTCCATTTCAATCAGGTAATAGAAACTTGAATTTGGAAGAGCTATCAAGACTTCTTCATTATTATCTCTATGTTTTATTTAGGATGATGGATTGGTCCAAGACATGCAAATTTTGTGATAAGAGCCAGGCTTCTCACTGAGTGTTGCTTTCTGATCTTTACCTTCAAATACAGCTCTGTGCCAAATTAATTTCAATGAACAAATTTCTTTCCATACTGCTTATAAGGCTAAATTTGTTCCTTAGAACAACCAAGTTCAAGCATACTATTTTACATACATTTTACCCAATAAATAAATGTGAAATAACATGTATCATCAATAAGAGATTACTGTATTTCTTTTTTCAAAAGACAGAGGCCATGAGAAAGCCAAATAAACTCTAGATTTGAGTATGGGTTGATCATCAAGAAAATCCAGTCTTCCGAAAATTCTACATTTAAAATTATCTCCACTGTACATCCTTCTGCCTGTTGTCAAATTTTCAAGGCAAGGAGCAGGAGAGAAATAGCTCAGTGGTAGAGCACATGCTTAGCATGCACAAGGTCCTGGGTTCGATCCCCAGTATCTCCATTAAAAACATTTTGTTTTTCAAGATTACACAAGTCTGTGATTTTTAAGAAAAAAAGTCTCAAGGCCTCCAAATCCTTCCCCCTACAATTAAATGGATCAAAACCAGGCCCCCCCCCCCCAAAATAGTAAGATGGTTAAAATGTTGGGTATAGCTAATAAACTTATATTCTAAATTCTTGATACTGAAATATACATTTATTTTTCAATTATCTTTGATTTCAATTTGCTGGTCATAGTAAAAGATAATTTCCACAACATTTTATTTGCTTTTTGGCATGAGATTAAACACAAGGTAAGCGGGACAGACAGTGTCCAAACTTTCTCAGAATAAAATTAGGTTCTGATAACATACTTTAAAATAAAATACATCCACTGGCATTAACATAAAAACAAGAACCTACTCTAATCGTTTCACATGTATTTTATGTAATTTTTTCTTTGCTGAAACTTAAGAAAGGGTTGGGAGGGTTTTGTTTTTAAGGCACTGTGATAATACTGGGTCATGTAACAAAGATGGCTATCAATAAAGCAGGTAAGGTTTCCTGAGGGATCCCCAGGTCCAGAGCATGTTAGGCATAGAAAAACCAGGAAAAAATTAAAAAAAGACTTATCAGACCTTGTTTCTATCCTTAAAAACCATATAATTTATTAAGATTCACACGTATACAAATGAGAATACAAAGAACTACATTTACGCAATGTGATGCAAAGTTATGCCTTAGCATGATTCTGGTCTCTAAAAGCCTCTGTTTCCAGACTTAGTCATGAGACAATTACCACATATATGTGGTAAGTTATTACTATTAGCGGAAAGCACAAGTCCATCTCTACGAGTACAGGATGGAAAGGAGAGGAGAATGCCAAATCAGATGCTCTGAGATGTAAAGGAAGGTAGCTGAGGAAGATAATGTGATTCATTACACAGGGTTCAATTTGCACAACACGCTGAATATCAAAAGGGGTGTTTTGCTTTCAAATGGCAGAGAGGGTAGGTGCTACACATGTTAAAATAAGGAAGGAGAGATTTATGAGAAATACCGGCAACACTAAAATCCTCTAGGATAAAGACATTTAGACAGGAAAGACACAGGACAGAATGAACCTAGGAGGACAAAAGATGATGAGGGGAAGTCAATGGAACCGAAACCCCAGCACCGAATGAAAGGGTACAACTGAAGAATCCACTGTGGTCACTGGCTACACTGTTCCCTTCCCCACCGCCCTACTCAGCTCTGACAGGCAGGTGGCAATAGTCAGATTTCTGCTAATTTACTAAGTCTCTGGGTTGCTGGTGAACCTGGGAGAAGCAGAAAGTTCCTAAGAACAAGAGATTATTCTCTGTGGGTCCTCACCCAGCAGCATTGTCTGCATGTCCTTTACAATAACCAAAAACTAAGAGGAACTTCAGTTTCTTCAGCTACTTTATGTTTTTTTTTTAAAGAGATATAGGGAGCCTCAGCTAACTGGAAGGTTAGAGCACAATCCAAAATCATGTAACAACTGCAGAATTCTAATACACTGAGGGAGTACCAAATTTAAAACTTAGGGGTGGGAGAGTGGAGAGAGAAACATTCAGTAGAAGAAACATAACTAATAGAAGGATAATTATATATCTGGTTGTAAAATATGTGTAGTCTTTGGCTTAGTCTGTTTTGTCTGATACAGGTATAGCTGCTCTGGTTTCCTTTTGATTTCCACTTGCATGAAATATCTTTTTCTTTCCTGGCACTTTTAATCTGTATGTGTCGAAGCTGAAGTCAGTCTCTTTTCAGCAGCATATAGTTGGGTCTGGTTTTTTAGTTTGTTTTTTTGTTTTGTTTTCCCATTCAGACACCCAGGGCCTTTTGATTGGAGAATTTACTTCATTTACATTTAAAGTAATTATTGTTAGGAATAGATTTACTCTTGCCATTCTGTTTATTGTTTTCTGGTGGTTTTGTCGCTGCTTTGTTTCTCTTTTTATTTTTCCTTTGTGATGTGATGACTTTCTATAATAGTATGCTTTTATTTTTTTCTCTTATCTTTTGTGTATCTACTATAGGTTGTTGCTTTGTGATTACCATGAGGCTTACATAAAGCATATTTATAAATATTTATATTTAATAAATACTGCCCTCTGGTTTTACTAAACATATGAATGAGCACTCCAAAAGTTGAAATTGCTAAACAGAAATTATTTGACATTATTTTTCCTTTCCATACCATTAGAACTTTTAAATAAAAGTTTGGATATTGATTTTTCATATGTTCTTGTTTTTGGAGGGGGAGGGGGAGATAATTAGGTTTATTTTAAAAATTTATTTAAATAGAGGTACTGGGGATTGAACCCAGGACATCATGCATGCTAAGCACCTGCTCTACCATCGAGCTATATACCTGCCCCCTCATGTGTTCTTATATTACTTTCTATATTTGGGGGCATATTACATTTGTATGGTCTCATATAACTGATGATATTTGGAGTCAGTCATAGTTTCAAATTCCAAACTTTGCCAATTACTTGCTCTATCATTTTGAACAAATTATGTATTTAAAATTCCATTTTTCACCTATAAAAAAGTACCCTTCTTGTTTGATTACTGTGAAAAATAAATATGTTAATAGTATGGAATGTTTAGAACAGTATCAGGCACAAAATAAGGGTTATATAAATGTTACCTCATGTTATTCTAACAAGAAAAGTATAAACTCCTACTTTTCATGCCTTTTGTTGATTACCATGAGTTCCTAACAGAGCAGAGTTTACACAGCACATCTGTAACAAAAGCTGTTGGGTATATTATGCAGAGCAAGAAATACTCCACCTTAAAAGAGATATTTATTTGCCTTTTGTGTCTCACTGGGTCTCCATGGAGCCCATAAATATTATTTGAAAACCTAGGAGGGTGTACACCATTCCAAAAGATGAGAAATGTACTTTTTACCTACAGAGAAATGGAAAACTATAAAACACGTATTTGTTAGCTAAATTGGGATAAAGACTTTGTAAGAACAGTAGAAGCTTTGCAACTAATTGGGCTCATTTAAAATCCATTACTTCGCTTTTAATTAGGCAGAAAAGAGAAGGGAGAATGAGACTTCATTGTTATTTAATTAAGATGGAATTTTGAAACTGGCAGTTCCAGAAAAGCTTCAGCTCCTAGAACATTATATTCATCACTTTAAAATCAATTATTTTCTAAGTCAGATGTTGAGAAGTATAGTAAAAATCAAATTGGATGTTTGTCTTGACTGAGGGAAAAAAAACACATTTTTATTATAAAAGTAAACCAGAATCACTAGATGGCATTTTGGAATCTGTGAACGTTCATTATTAACATCGTTATTGCTAATATAGTGGTGATGAAATTGCACCGCTGCTTGATTTTATGGGGAAAAAATAAACATAAAGAGCCCTGCTAATGTCAGGTACTGTCATTTTTTTTTCTGCAGTAATTTAAGAATATTTAGTCCTGTGCTCAGAAAAATGATTTGTATTGCAGATAATCAAAATCGCATTTTCACATACTTGTACTCAACTTTGCTAAAAAGGCATCACTGAAAAAAGTCTGTTGACTGATGTAGATCTTTGAGGCTCTCTCTCACGCACACACATGCACACAAACATGCTCACTCACATGTTTAAGAGATGACTCACTCCTTTCTAAGATTGTACCCAATCCACTTAAATTCTTTCCATTTATTAAATGACTATTAATTTCATGTATCCACAAATTAATAGACTTTTATTTGACATCTTCAGGCTCCACTTATGGGAAGAGCACAAAGAAGGAAAGTTATCATGTAGTTGCTTGCTGTCGGGTAACATTTGTATAATCATTTGTGTGATTTCTTTTACATGTATCTATTCTTGAGTTGATTTTAGTCAGGTGAAGCTGAGTCACTTCTGTCAATGTCAAAATGAGGGCTGAACCTCTGAATTCCACTTTCTTACACATTGTGTCTGTGATGTATGGATAGAGCTCACTCTGGCTCATTTCACAGTAAATCCTTGTTACTGTATTATAATACACATAAATCAAATGCACAGATTTTGAACCACAGCTTGACGGGCTTTACAAAGTAAGCAAACTGTGTAAAATCAAAGTATCATTATCATTATCAATACCCCAAAGTACTGCCTTGGGCCCGCTCCTTCATCCAAGGAAAGTAACCATTATGATTATTTTTTTAATTGAAGTGTAGTTGATTTACAATGTTATGTTAGTTTCAGGTGTACAGCAGAGTGATTCAGTTATACGTGTATATGTGTCTATATATATTCTTTTTCAGATTCTTTTCCATTATAGGTTGTTACAAGATGTTGAATATAGTTCCCCGTGCTATGCAGTAGCGGTGGTGTATCTATGTTATATATAGTAGTGTGTATCTGTTAATCCCAAACTCTCGATTTATCCCTCCCCCCTCCTTCCCTCATTTGATAACTGTTAAGTCTTTCTATGATTAGTAACCATTGTTTTGACTTCTGTCATTAGATACTGGTTTGTTCTGTTTTTGAACTCTATGTAAATAGACTCATACAGTATATACACTTCTGTGTCTGGCTCCTTCTGCTCAGCATTTTGTCCTGCGATCAGTCCATGTTGCTGGGTAGAGCTTATAATTCCTAGCTTTGAATGAGAACTGGTTCCTAATTCTCATCTTTGCAGAGTGGTCTGTTATGACTGCACTGCATCCATTTTATAATAGATGAACATTGTGTTGTTTATAATAGCCCCTAGTTTGGGGCTATTAGAAATAATGTGGCTACAAATATATTTCAAATGTATTTAGACATCTTTTTTTGGTTCACGTATATGTGATATACATCTAAATATGGAATTACTGGGTCTCTAGAGCATGAACATGTTCACATTAATTAGATACTATTAAATAACTTCCCCAAGAAGCTGTTCCAATTTACAGCCCCACCAAAAGTATATGAAAAGTTTAACTGTTCCTCAAGTTTCGCACTGTTGTGCATTGTCAGTTCTTCTTTTCTTTCCAAGTTCTGTGATGATGATTTTCAGCCTATTACAAATGATGTCTCTTTTTTTGACATCTCATTTTCTGATTGTTGGTATTATACAGAAATACACTTGGTTTATGTTAAATTTCGATCCAGAGAAGTTTCCAAGTTCACGTGTTAATGCAAGTAATTTACCTACAGGTTAGTTTGAATTTTCTACGTGCAGTATTATCACCTCTACAAATAAGGACTTATTTTTTCCTTTTCAGTTCTTATCTATTTTAACATATGTACCATGATGTATGTCTGTATGCGCCGCCTTACTGTACTTTCAAAGTCCTCCAATATAATACAGAAGAGATGTGGTGATAAAGGACATTCTTGACTAGTTTTGGATCTCAGGAGGGAACTTTCTGAAAACTGAGCACTGAACATAATGTATGCTTTTAGGTTTTGTAGATAACTTATCAAACTAAACAACAACAAACTTGACTTCTGCTTTGAAGAAGGTCAACCCTTCTACTGAATGCAGTTAAGAACTGGATAAATTATAAAAATTGTTATTTCTAAAGGAATCAGAGGGCAGAAGAAACATGTCAGAAGGCCCTGTCTTAAGAAACAAGGGTGAACCAACAAAAGATGGAACCCTGAGTACTGTAACCAGCCTCAGCTGAGCATAGTCTCTGATGGGATTGAGGTGATCGGCTTCCCAACCTGTTCATTTACAGAGGACTAGCGAAAAGTTACATCATCTCATGCCTTTTTTATAGCAAAGGAACAACATACAGTTAGGAATCATTAGGCTTGTGCAATAG
Source organism: Vicugna pacos (assembly GCF_048564905.1). Taxonomy (NCBI): domain Eukaryota; kingdom Metazoa; phylum Chordata; class Mammalia; order Artiodactyla; family Camelidae; genus Vicugna; species Vicugna pacos. The sequence goes on from NC_133002.1 coordinate 54,517,176, forward strand.
GACAGCATCAAAGGCAAAAAAAAAAAAAATTAAAAGGGATTGAACAGACCACCAGTTGATTAAGATTTTCAGGTTAGCAAATAAGAATTAAAAATACCTATGATCAATATACTCAAGAGAACAGAGACAAGACAGAGGAAAAAACCCGGCGAATTTCAACAATAAATCTGAATCTATAAATAGAATCAGAACATTTGAGAACAAAAAAATAGGACATTTGAGATTAAGAACTTGATTGATGGGTTAACAATGGATTGGTCAAAGAAGAGGACAAAATTTATGAACTGGAGCCAGTCAACATAAAATATATAACCTGAAGCACAGAGGAAAAAACATAAATGCACTTAAGAGCCGTAGGACTTAGTCAAAATACGTTACATATGTGTAACTGGAGTCCTAGAATGAGATAAAGGAGAAAGGGGGAGATACGTAGTATCTTACTGAAGAAAAAAAAATGACTGAAAAATACTATTGTTTTTACTTCGTATTGTTTCTTAAGGCCTCATAATAAAACACTGTGAAGTATTCAGGGACAGTATTATTCAGACAACATAGAGAAGGCTCTTATCTGAAACATCTCCATCATTCTTTTAAATGCGGCGTAAATCCAAGTTCAGTGTCTTTAAAATTTATAGTCAGAAAAAATTTAAACTGAAGGGATACCAAGGATGAGCTCGCCCAAGGAAACCCTTCACCTTATTTATGAGGTCTGAGGGGATTAAAAGGTTTGCCCAGGGTGGTCTTAGGGCAGGTAATGCGTTAACGTTTCCATCTCATTCTATTTGTGGGCACGCTGTCAATGTGCCTGGTTACCAATATGACCCAATTAGTTGAGAGGTGGGGGTGGGCAGTGACTTTTTTTTTTTAAACTCTGTAGAATATTCAGTTATGCACCAAAATAAGAAAGAGGATTCTTTGAGAAACAATTTCCTGGTGGTTCTGGTTTATCAAGAATTGAGCTGAATAATCGTTATGACAGTATTGTCAGTCGGCTCTCGGAATCTCCAGCTTTGTTCTTGTTCTATTAGATCTGCAGCATCTTAACCAAGTTTTCCGGATCCCGCTGAATCTCTCCCAAGTCCCACCTCATTTCTCACTTTGTCTTTGGGTGAAGTCACCGTCTCAGATTCCTGCACCTTTACCAGATATTGTGTTATCAGCTGTCACCTCTTCCTAAGGTCAGAATGCAAGTACTGGCCCTCGACCTTTAACAAGCCATACAACTTGGGGAAATTACTTCATCTCTCGGAGCCTTGGTTTCTTCACGTGTAAACTAAGGGTAATAAACAGCACCTGCCTAATGACATTTCACTTCATTTACTCTATTCTGTGTTTCTCAAACAGTTCACCAGAAGCATTTGTAACTTGTTTTAACTACAAACATACAATTTTCGAATAACTAAATAGTTCTCACCTCAGGCAGGTGTGAAGGCAATAAATCAAACAAAATTGCAGAAGTAAAACACTTCGAACAAGGAACAGTAAATATAGCCTGTGGGCCAGATCCAGTCTGCCATCTATTTTGGTAAGCCCCATTTATTGGAATACAGCCACGTCCATTTGTTTACACATTAAACAAGGCGAATTTTCTACTGCAAGGACAGCTACAGCTGAGTAGCTGCAACTGAGAATGTATAATCTGCAAAACCAAATATATTTACTATTTAGACCTTCAGAGAAACAGTTTGCTGTCCTGACTTAAAATGTTGCCTGGTGTAATAGTACATGTTAATTATTCTTGTAAAGTAGCTCTTTTGATAAAACAACCCAGATTCCAGGGTTTATTATTTCTCTTAAATTCTTACTGACAAGTATGATTGTTATTTAGGAAATTCACAATAGAGATGCAGATTTTTATGGATTCCACATTAAAAAGAGCATTTTTTGCAAAATGCCAATTTTGCTGGTACACTTCTTTCTCTATGAGTGAAAATAAATTTCGGGTGTATTATTTTGTAACTAAAGCGTAATAATTTTACGCAGCTGGAATAAATATATTTTACATTTGAGCTCATGATTTATGGAATCTATTGAAAGCTACATAGGCTAGTTGGAGTTACTGGATGTAATGTGGGTGTCTTTTTTACCAATCTTCTAAAATCAAGATTTATTCATATTAAATAAGGTATTAAAAAAAGAAATTGTCCATTTTCGTGGTGCTGTTATATACAAGAACATTAAACATAACACTTTTTTTGTTTGTTTTTAATAGTTAATATAAGGCATTGAAGAGGGAATGAATATGTAAATATATATATTTTTTTGGGGGGGGGAGGCATAGTAATTGTTCTCCATGGCAAAAAAAAAGCCTCTTTCTACTTGAAATTAATATTATTTATAAAGGAGAAATTAGACAAAGGCTGTCTAGCCAGAGAACTCCAGAGATCCGTGGCTTCTTCCTCATGCTATTCCTGGAAACAGTCTTTTAAAATTGTTCCCATGAAATGTTGGATCATAACCAATATGGCACCATCAGAAGGGTTATTGTTGTAATAGTGAACACCAATAATAAGTGGCAAAGTGAGTCATCAGACATCTGTATTTACATGCTGAGGGAGCAAGTTTTAGCTTTTATATCCAAACTCAAGGTTGTAATTATTATTTATGAGTTACCATTATATCCAGCAGGACATTCTGTGCATAATAAATAACTGCTTACTGAACAGCAATAAAATAATTTATATTGCGTTATAAGGAAATCTGTTTAGATGAGGAGGAATTTCAATAACTATAGAAATCCACTGTGGTTCTAACATGATCAAAAGTCAGCATCACAGAGAGCATGAAAGATACAACAGACGTCTCAAGCATGACAATATAATAACGCAGATTCAGAAGCAAACAATAGCAGTGGGAAGAAGAGCTATGGGAAATAATACATAGGAAAAAAACCATCAGAACTTGGCGATTAACTCAAAGTGGAATAATGATTAAAAAAAAAAAGAACTCAAGAAAGCCCTCATTCCCACTGTGTATGGAAAAATATATATAATATTATCCAAATATAGTATTATTGATAATTTGAAAATGATGGGGATCTCCAAGACGAATTCAGATGAAGAACAAAAAGTGTCAGTCTAATCTTAGAATTTCAAAGGAGGATATTCACAATAGGCAATATATGGAAACAAATTAATGTTTGCCGATAGATGAATGGACACAGATGTAGAAAACGAACTCATGGTTACCAAAGCGGGAGGGATAAATCAGGAGCTTGGGGTTAGCAGATATAAACTACTGTATATAAAATGGATAAACAACAAGGTCCTGCTGTACAGCACAGGAAACTACATTCAATATCTTGTAATAACCTACATTGAAAAAGAATATGAAAAAGTATATAGTACTGGACCACTATGCTGTACACCAGAAACTATCACTACATTGTAAACCAACCATACTTCAACAATGAAAAAGAAGAACATTAATTTTGGATCCTGATACAGGTTGAACCATGGATAAGGGTTAAATGGCTTTAACTTTGAAAATCAGGTAAGCAGACAAACTAGGAACCAAACGGATTCTTGCTAGACTCCTTTTTCCTTTTCAAACCCTTCTGTCTGCTCTCTCTTGCCTGTGCAAGCTCTTCATGCGCTTCCTGTCTTCTGCAGGCAAGCATGCCTGCCCTCTTCCACCTTGGCAGAGGAAATACTGCTGCTTCTCATTCTGGGACCCTCTAGAGTCGCCGTTCTCTTGATGTCATGATTTCTTGGTTGTTTTTGCTCTCATCACCTCCATTCCCTTTCTGTGTGTCCAAGGTCCAGCTTGACAGTGAGGTTTCCACTCCTGTTACTTTACTCGAATGGCTGTTGACCAGGTTGTGCCAGTGGCGTCCTGACCATCAGATACGGCGCCGTTTTCTCAGGTCTCTTTGGTCACAGGAGGGTTTCTGTGTTAACTCTTCTTGAAACGGTCTTATTGGGTTCCAGCCATACACTGTTTTCTGTTTGTGACTTGGGCATATCTGTTATTTTACTGTTGATTTTTCCTCCTTCCAAACTCTTTTCTCCCTCCAGCTTTATTGAGGTACAACTGACAAAATATATATAAGATGAAAGTTGTATCTATTTAAGGTGAACAGTGTCATAATTTGATATATACATAGAAGATTATTATCACCATCAAGCTAATTTAAACTTTCACCACCTCACGTAACTGGTCACTATGTGGTATATTATATCTCTGCAACGTATTCATCTTAATACTTAAAAATTTGCACCCTTTGATCAGCATATCCTCATTTCTCCCACCTTCCAGCCCCAGACAACCACTGTGTTACTCTGTGCTTCTGTGAGTTTAACATTTTTAGATTCTGCCTGTAAGTGATATTATACAGTATTTCTTTCTGTGTCTGGCTTATTTCACATGGTGTAACAGTGTCCAGGTTCATCCATGTTGTCACAAATGGGAAAAAAATTCCTTTTTCATGGTCGAATGTTATTCCACTGTGTATGTCATATTTTCTTTGTCAATTCATCTATCTATAAACATTAATTTGTGTTAGTAAGTTCTTTTGTGTCATTTTTTTAAAAAGATTCCACATATAAGTGATATCGTATGATAGTCTTCTTTCTCTTTCTGGCCTACGTCACTTAGTATGACAATCTCCAGGTCCATCCATGTTGCTGCAAGTGGCATTACTTCATTCTTTTTATGGCTGAGTAGTATTCCACTGTATAAATATTACCACAGCTTCTTTGTCCAGTCATCTGTTGATGGACATTTAGGTTGTTTCCATGTCTTGGCTATTGTAAATAGTGCTGCTATGAACACTAGGGTGCATGGATGTTTTCAAATTAGAGTTTCCTCTGGATACATGCCCAGGAGTGGGACTGCTGGATCATATGGTAACTCTACAAAATTAACATTCTCTTGAGAGAGGACACACTAGACACCCCCCCCCACCCTTAGGGGTATTAAGAGCTCTCCTTTCCTCAATTACATACATACACTGCTTAGTAACCATGGCTAAGAATGGCTAGTTGAAAACAGAGATCAGTTTAGTTTAACAGATCTTGTGAAAATGTGTGTGACCTAATGAAGTCCAGCAGCATCATGGGAATAGGCCATATGAGCTTTCTCAAGGACAAGATTTCAGGATAAATTTTGATCAAGTTATATCACTTCTTCCCACTTATGCCTCCATTAATTAGCTTACCCAATAATATTCCATTTTATGAATTATCAAATGCCTCCCAATTTGGAGGTTTTCTCATTGACGATTTCAGCTGGTGAACTTATTTTTGGTTAACTATTCATGCTTTTTGATAAGCCTCAGATAAACTGAAAGAAAGAATAACAACAAACAAAATGAAGCAATCAATCCAAAAAAAAGATAATTCTCTATATGGTTCTGACATCTTTGTGTCTTAAGACATCATTGTGTAAAAGAGATAAGGATCCAAACTCAACTAATGTTATTAACTGTGTTAAAACACACTGTGCTCACAAAATTGAAATTACAAAATAAGAAAGTGCACCTGTGGCGTGATGGAGTTACAAAATATTCATGAGGGGCTAAGCAAGAGGAAGATCAAGACGTGCAATGTGTTTGCTGACTGCAAAGCTAGGTCTCTGTAGTCAGCATAACTGGTGTGGGTGTGCTGATCAATCAAAGCACGCCACTGGGGACGATGCCCCCCATTCCTAACAGAAGTGTACGATTGTTATTCATAACAAATCACCATGTTGCATCCTTTTAACAATTTGACTAAAAGTTCACACAGACCCCTTTCAACTCTGATGAGAAGAGGCTTCGCAAACCAAGGGCATTAGCTCTAGGGTGATGAGAAAAAGTTGCAAGTTAACTAAGGCATCCCCAATTCTATTGGCATCACTCCTTCTTCAAGTCCACTTGCATTTTTGCTCTCCATGAACATGCAGGACATTTTCTCACCAATTGGAAAGCTCGCGTAGTCCTTAAATTCACTTTTTTCCCCACATCTGAGCCATTTCAGGTCTTTATATGATGCTCAAAAAGTAAGCAGGGGAAATAACACTGTCTGGATGCTCCTCGTGCTTCTGAGAGGTGAACAAGCGCCCTACCTGCTAGGAAGGAGTGTGAAGCTATGGGTAAGACAAAAAGCTATTGTTGTTGATACTGTTTTTAATTCCAGGCAAAATTAGGTATAAACCCAAGATTTAAAAGCTAGCCCAAAGCGGAGCTATTGGAATCGAGGCCACTTGGTCAGGGTGCAGCCTCAAGAACAGGCATCGTGAGCCTCCCTGGCATTTTGAAGAAGGAACATCCACACAGAAAAGAAGTGAATTATTTAAATCAGAGGAGGCCTCAGAGTCATTCCACTGTGTTTATTTTCTGTATTTTAACTCGGGTGAGTTTAGAAGTGAGTGTTGGGTTGTTGACCCTGCAGCTGGATGGACCAGGGCAACTGGAGGCTCCTCACTCCTCGCCCATCCTTGGAAACATCCTTTCTGCCCACCGTTACCACAACGCGAGCCATTTCCAAGGATGCAGCCTTGAGGGAGCAATGTGTTAAGACATCTGGTCTGGACTAAATGCATGACTGAACCCTGTTTAAGGTCTCTTAAGCATCAACTTTGAAGATTCTGGGGGTGGGTGTGAAGATCTTCTCACAGTGCTCAAGACAAGCCTCGTACATAAGTTCCCTGCTTTTTAAACCTGCCACCTCCCAATCTGGAGTGTCTGGGGGCCAGTTTCTGGTTTCACCTGGGAAGTTCCCAAGTTTGCAAACCAACATGGAATAGACTCCAAGTTTTATATTTATATACTGCCCTTTTCAGTCAATGAATCCAACCCCTTTTCATCTTGAAAATGAATATGGGACAGTTATCTGGTTTATGTTGTGAAAAGACCACAGTAGCTGTTGTGAATAGATTGTTTGGGCTCCTGGGCAGATACAGAGAAATCTATCAGGGGACCTTGGGCAGGATGCTGGTGACAGATCGTGGCGGCTGGACTGGGAGGGAGCGATGTGGGGGTTAGAAGTCACTGTCTGGAAATACTTTGAAGAAGCTCCCGAGGTGTTTGGACCAATTGGTGAGGAGGGGTGAGAACACAAAGGAGTCTTAAATGAGTGCAGGGCTTGTGACCTGTCTAGTGGGTGCTGCTCTGTGCAGACGGGGCTGGTGGAAAAAAGATGAGGAGCATACATGGGTGTTGATGAAATTCTAGGCAGCAGGCTTTTTCTTGGGGAAGTATACTTCCTGGTTTGGTGGTTCTAATTGTTTGAATTGTCTTATATCTGTTTTCTTGAACTCTTCATCCACTTTGCCCAGTTCTGGCACCTGGCATGAGGAGGATTCTGTACGACAGTTTCTCATCTATGTCTCCTCCAAGCTAAACATCTCCATTTTCCAGGACCCTTCCTCAAACAGCACATTAGCCAGACCCCTGAGGATACTGGCTCCTTCGTCAGGTGTCAGAGTTTGCTTGAGGAATATGTGGCTCAAATTGGCACAAAGATCTCCGGACAAGATACAACCAGAAAAGACTTTAGAGAGTTGATACCTCTCTACACCATCCCCTCCCTCCTCTGTAAGGGAGACTGACCGTGGGCTAGTTTGAGCAGCTCAGAAACACTTGGTTGACATCACCCAGCTTTTAGTTGGAAAGTGGAGAAGTTTAATGTCAGAATTTATTAGCATAAATTTGCTCAAGCCTGAAATCATTGGGTGAGTCTATTTTTCATTGATTTTGTTTGTTGTTTTGTTTTGTTTTGTGGTGGGTAGGTAATTAGGGATACTTATTTTATTTTGTTATTTTTTAATGGAGTTACTGGGGATTGAATCCAGGACCTTGTGTATGCTAAGCAGGCACTCTACCACTGAGATACACTCTTCCCCCTATTTTTCATTGATTTATAGTTATTGTTTTTACATAAAATACATTTACTAAAGTAATTCTTGTTTATGGTTTAAAATTATAACATCGTTAACACGCATATAGCAAAATCTAGCTGTTCCCCTCCCTGACTCCACACCTAAAACTGGCCCCCAGGCAACCATTTTCCAAGTTTTGATTATCCCTTTATCCTCTGCTAGAGAATATCTTTAATAAAAAGAAGCATATGCTGCTTTCTTTTGATACGTGAGGTTTTTGCTATCTTATCTGTCCTCTTCCTCTCCACTTCTTCATAATGTGATCTCCTTAAAAAAAAAACATAAAGTGTCTTTGTTAATTACCTAAAAAGTCCCCACTGTTGAGCCTTATATATTATAGTTATCTATTGCATATCTTTTTCTTGGAGTTGATGGTGTGTGTATTTTACTGATTTTTTGATTAAGTCCTCACACCTCCTTCAAAAATCTATGAAAATCACTTTTATATCCCTTGTCATTGATTATGTTTTCCTGAAGACCCCTTTCTGGAGTCCTCTGTCCTAGTCCCGCACTGGGGGTTGGCTGTGCACCCAGCCTGCCTCCCCATTCTTGTCTGGTCTTCCTCCCAAGAATTCCCTTTGCCTCATGCCTGAGAAGTCTCTCTTGTTTCCTGGATCCCATTTCTTCATTTCCCTTGATTTGTTTCTTTGTTTCAGTGGAGCATATTTTTCAGGAATTTTCTTAGAAAAGAAAAGAAAAAGAAAGAAACTGTCTGTTTTGGAGCGTTTGCCTGTTTGAATACTTTATTTGACCCAAGACAATGATATCTGTGGTTAGATGGAGAATCTAGGATGGGCATTATTTTCCCTCACCATTTTGAAGACGTTATGCTTTATCTTCTGAGAATGCTAGTATTGCTGCTGAGAGGCCCAAAGCTGTTATTCTTTCTGGTTTTTCGTACGGGATGTACATGGGGCTTACGTTTATGTTGGGCTTACTGACATTTCATAACTTTCCTCTCTGTTATCTCATCTTTTCAATCATGTTGCCTTTTCTTAGCCTGTTTTTGTTTCTCCTTTCTACTTTTGAGGTCATTCTGTTGGTTTTAATTTCTAAAATTTTCATTCCAGTTTACTTAATTTAGAGCATTGTATCAATATCCATCTGGTAAAGTCCACAATACAGGCTGTACATACATGAGAAGCCCACAGCTAACATGATACTCAACAGGGAAAAGCTGAAAGTTTTTCCTCTAAGAGCACGAAGAAGACAAGGATGCCCATTCTTGGTTACGTAAGATGACAACTCAATGAGTTTTTAGCAATGGACACACACAACATCCAAGGAACAACACAGCATCAGGATCCTAAAATCCCCGTATTCGCCTGCTCTCTTCCGATCTCATATCCCATACTTCTCCCCACCCAACTAAGATTATGACTCATAACAGCATAGATTCGTTTTTCCCCTTTTGGTCATTTGTTTCTTTATATAAATGGAATTGTACAGTATGTATACTTTTATTTATGGTTTCTTTCATGTTGCTAACAATTTGTTTATGAGATTCGAACATATTCAGGTATAGTTGTAGATTGTTTATTGTTTATTCTACAGCAGGTGCGTGCATGTGTGTGTGTGTGTGTGTGTGTGTGTATACAAGAGTAAGAGGGAAAAGCCAGAGATTAATTAAGTATATTGGGATACAGGTAGAGAAACTGGATCAGACAGGGAGAAACCCAATGGTATAGATCGTATTGGCAATGTTCTGATTATTACACTAACTGGTAAATTTGCAGTTGTTCACTGTATTATTTGCTTCCTAACACAAATGTATATTGCTTACACTACTTTAAGTATAATACAGAATTTAACAAAATAGAATTGGGCATGCTGTCTCATAGTATACCATTTCTTATCCAAAGCTTCAATGCATTGCTGAGATCGACTGATAATAGCATATTCACAAGTGAATCAGCAAAATTGGATCACTTTCAACAATTTGCAAATTCTTGAGAAGCTGGCCCCTTAGTCTTGAATATGCATGTCCTAATCTACCCTGTGTTGTGGAAACGGCCTTTTATTTTCTCCTTCGGTGAGTGGTAATAGACTTGTTCTCACTAGTTAAATGCCGGAGCCTACTCTGCTGCGCTATAAATAATAGGAGGGTGAATCTTCACACTCTCCGGAACAACACACTAAGAAGAAACAAAAATACGCTGCACTGATTTTCCTCCAAATGCCGGGACACTTTGTTGTGTCCTGGGAATGAAAGTGATCCCTCTTGCCCTGTTGATTTAAGCAAGGGAACACGTGGGGGGTTTCCACCACTTGCCAGTAGGCATCTCGCTAGAAAAAAAGAAAAAAGTCCGACTTCAAAGGGAGGACAGCAAAATCGAATTGCAAGTCCTGGTAAACTGCGGGTCAAACCAAACTGGAAGCCTGGTCTACCTTGAGATTATTCGAATATAAGTAAGATGGTCTCTTATTTTTAAAGTTAGTTTGGGTTAAGAAGACTAGTACATACAATAGAAATAACTCTGAAACAATATCTAAGAACAATTGTCTCTGACAAGCAAAAGGTATGAAAGAATGTTTCTCAAGGAATTTTACTTCCTTTAGCAAGAAAACCAGCTTCAACTTGCAGGAAGTTAATTGAAAATCCCCACAGAAAGAACTGAAGTGAATGCCCTTCAAAACATCAAAGCTTTTCTTAGTTCCTTAACTCTTTTGATGAACTTGCAGTCCATTTAGTTCCCTCTGGTATTTTTCATTAATAACTTCTGAAGCTTAATACTTATTTCTTCAGCTTATCATATCTTTTTTCATTCGACTTCATTACTCTCACTAACATTGGTCATTTTGTTCCCCTTATGTATGTGTGTTTACTCTCTAATAAGATGGTTGTGTTTTCCAAATGTTTTCTTTCTCAACCTTTAAAATGAAGACAGAAAATTCTCATATATCATTTTGATGCATTCAAATCATCATGGATTATAATGTGGAAGTAACTGTACTCATTACTGAAAGTAATTCTGATAGCTCTAAATGAATCCTTGTTTTCTGTTAAAAGTCTTGAACTACCATGGTTGGATACGCCTCGTGAACTTCCCCCTTCCCCTTTCAAATATTTCCCTTGGCTCTAAGTCTGCTTTTACATCTCAGTTCATTTACATACAAACTCCATTTCCGCCCCAACCCAAACTTCTGCCACTTTTCTGTCTGCACCCCACCTAGGGTAACACTGTCGGCTTCTGATTTTCAAGCTTCATTTCTGTCCCCAGAAGCCTTGTAAGCATTTTTGTGCTTGAGCAAATAGGGTCCTGGTTTAAAATTTCTCTTTTTTTTTTCCTCATTTGCACATTTCCTCTATTTTATCTCATTCTCCCACACACATCTCGAGAAGAAATAAAGTATCTCAACGGATTCGACTTGAAATAGTGCATTTGCCAATAATACTCTGGAAACAAAGTGCTCTCGAACTGCAGGGGATTTTCTAATCATAAACTTGCTCATTCTCATCATCCCCAAGGGGCTAAAGCACATATTATTATTCCATTAAGGAAATGAGGACTCTCTGAGCCAAGCAATTCTCTCTTTAGCTCCCTCCTCCCATTTTCATGTTCTAAAACTCTCTCTACATAAATGGTTCTCAAAGCTTGTTAGCCATGACCTTGTGACTGGCATAAGATTCTTCCCTAAGGTTCATTCAGTGCACAGACCTAGAGGTCAGCCCTATGGGTAGGGTTCTAGGTCTCATGAAACAAAGCAGTTCAGCCTTTGAGTTGTACCTTGTAGGTCTGTCTCATATTGAACTTGGGGGAAAAAAGGACTGTGTTAGAAACGGTTGAAAGTTATTTCTACTCAAAGTTCCTCCATGAACACAGCACTCTAGATTTTTCCTAGAAAACTACCTGATGCAACAGAAAACAAAACATCAGCAAACAAAACCAGTCAAAGCCACATTTCTTTTAATATATAAACGTTTTCAGGTAAGTGGGACGTAGGAGAGAAAACCTCTTGGAAGATTTGACTTTTAACTCCGTCCTTAATCTCTGGTTCCACAAAACAGTTCATGTGCATCTTGTACGTCCCCTGACTCAGCCCTGAAGTCAGGAACTGGGTTCCTTTCATGGGAGATTGGAATTTAGAAACCAATTTCTTGGTGCCAAGTATGTTCATGACTCCTGAGGTGTACTTTCTGGATACCCTGAGCAGACAGAGCCAAGAAAACATGCATGTGTACACACTAATCCATGTATATCCCATTCTCTCTGCATCCCAGGGACCAGTGACTGTGCCTGAAAACCAGTGGCAATTTTCTTATTTACATTCCCCTAGTTATTCTAAGCTATGAGAATGTTATTTTATTGGGAATTAAATCAAGCTATTTCAATGCCTTTTTTAAATAAAGCTAATTAACAAGTATAGGATTATTTTCTCCCTGATTTAGACCCTTGGAAAAAAATTTGCTCCACTATGGGCTAGTGGGATGAAATCTCTTATTTGGGTTTCTTATTGTGAGCTTAAGTTCCTTAAGTCCCTATGAAGTAGGAAGGGCCAAGCCTTTTCAGCTAGTAGTTTAAAAAAATCTGTAAAAATTCAACTTGAAGAGATCAACACTCAATTTTTCAGGTTGTCATAATTACAGATTAAAGTCCGATATTATATAATCAAAATTAAAAAATTATTAAAGCAACCATAAGGAATTCCAGTTTCTGGAATTTGAAAAATGTATCAAGGACTTGTTCTTTAATTCAGTTTTAATTCTCTCAGTATTTATAACAGTAAGACTGGAAACAAACTAAATGTCAAACAATGCTAATTACTTAAACTCGTTATAGTACGTCCACAAGATGGGCTCAATGTAACCAGTAAAACATCATGGTCTCAATAAGCATATTTACAGTGAATCTTACAAAAATATATTTTAGGCTAAATAAACACAAGGTATACAAAATATTAGCTCAATATTTTGATATGTGATTATGTATAAATATGTACGCATGTATAATTTTAGGTAAACATATGCTTCTTTGTATGTATACACATAAACACACCATGTAATTTCTATATGCCTATAATTGTATCAGATATACTATATATAAACAAATTAACAAATAGATGGAGTTTGTAGTAATATTTAAGTTTATGTATGTTTTTCTACTATAAATGAGATTTCTATGATAAAATATTTGATTTTTAGAAAAATAAATTGATTGTATTTAATATCCAACTCTATTCTGTCATAAAATAATGTATTTATACAGTCACTTTAACCTACAATGTAACAGGCACCATACCTGGGTCCCACTCAAAGTTAATCTGTCTAATCATATATGGTTTGCCTGTGGACGTTCCCTTCTATTTCTACTTAGCCGAAAGTTTTTATGTTAAGTGTTGAATTTTATCAAATGATTTCTCTGCATCTATTCATGTGTTTATATATTTTTCCTTTACATTTTAACCTAGAAAATTACACTGACTGATTTCTAAGTCCTTGGATGTTGCTGATCTAACGAGGCATGACTTTTTCCTCAGAGACATGGCCAGTGCAAGTGAGTTTTATGAGCTGACGTTACTATTTTGAGATTAATTTAAATCTATCTTTCCCTGATGATCACAAGTGCTGTCCTAATTCTTCAGAATAAACTCAAGGAAGTTGCTATATTTCTGATGTGTTAGATGATGTCTGAATTAGCGGCCCAACGCAGTCTTTTCCGAAATGTGTTCTGGAGACCACGGACTCCACGGAACTGTTCAGTCAGTCCAAGGTACTTCAATGACCAAAGAAGTTTGGGAAAACACCACACAAGGTATCTGATACTTAGAGAATCACAACGCATATGAGCAGATTAAAGATTCTTACCAGTCCTGCAAAATACATTATTCACCTTTTTAAGTCAAGCGTTTCCCAAATTTATTGGATTATGAAATCTTTTCTTTACCAAATAGTCATTAACAGCTTTGGAAACCATTAACACACTTGGGAAAGTTCTTGCCTTTTATAAATGAGCATTTTAAAAGACCTTTATCCAATTAGAGTGTATTAATTTGTACTAATATACAGATTTACCAAACTTAGCTTTGTTTTTTATACTTTAAACGAAAATATTACTTCTTATCCTATGAAGAGTGTAAAAAGATCCCAGTAAGATGAAAAGACATTATTAACTATTCATGACAATCTAAATAACAGGTAAACTTCAAGGTAGACACATTTTTTTTTTCCTTTAACTGTCCTGTATTTTTTCCCAGAAACAAATGCTCTATTGCTGACTTCTTCAGCGTAAGTTAAGCCAGATGTAACCCCTCACTGAAGGAAAAGAGACAAATACTGATAGAAAAGAAAGAAATTTGCAAGTGGCAGTTGCATTTTTTAATGCATGTGCCAGAAAGCTTGATTTTAAACTCAATATACCAAAACTTCATTTACCTGAAGTGCAATAATTCTGACTTTTGAATAGTTTAACATGCCAAAAGAATGTGGTGAAATAAACTTTTGGAATAGCTGTGGAAAAAAAAAAAAAGAACCTATAAAGCATATTAAAATCAGGGAAATGATAGAAGTTGAGTGAATGCCATATTTTCCTCTCTTTTTTTGTGATTAAATATCCTAATCAAAAATCTCTCTTATCTACTTGCAGAAGCATTTACAAACTCTACATAACATAGAGTGAGTAACCTTCCCCCATGCCAGTCAATATGCATGAACTGGAAGATGCTTTGTACACAGATGCTTTTAAAATTGTCTCTTTACTAACTATAATAACATGATGTTTCTTTCATTTCTTTAAAATACTTGCTCACTCTGAATTCTTTCTGAGTCTTAGAATTCTTCCTCGCCTCTCTTCTGAGGTCAGGGAAAATTTGCAAAGCATTCCAGAGGCCTCGAGCAATGAGAAGGATGTATGACTAAGCAAATCTTTGATTCAGAGTTGTTTTGCTCCCGTTATATGACAATGGGAGAAGAGGATGAAGATTAATGTTTACTGAGAAGCTGACGTGTATTAGCATTCTTTTAGTGTCACCCAAAAGGGGGAGGGAAAAGACCCCAGGTCTTGTCATATCTGAAAGGTAAGAATTCAGACGGGAGACAGAATCTTGTGTAGCGAAAGATTTTAAAGGACTTATTAGCAAAGAGGAAGTGCACCTCCAAGAATGGGAGGCGGGCTGATTCAAGGGTGGACAGCAGACGTCTTTGTTTGCCCCCTTCTCTTATACCTTCGCTTGGAGGTGGTCTCTTGATTGATGGCTCTTGCCCCTGGAGTGCTTAGTCATGCTTGTCCCCTTTTGTGCATGTCCTTACCCATGATGCACATAGAAAAACCCATGGGGGATGCCTAAACTGCTATGCTAATTATATTACAATGAGCATTGGGTCATGTCCCATTAGGTCCTTGTCGCTACCACGCAGTTGCGGCTGTTGGGTTCTAACAGTTTCATGCTGGCACTCATTTGGAGGAAGTAAAGCCCCTTTATGCTGAAGGCAGGCATAGCGCCATCTTCTGGACCATCCTCCCTCTCTCCTCCACCTGTCTGCCTGGTGCCGCCACTTACCTAACTACCTAACATTAGGAACTTCACATACCTTGCTTACAACACATCTACAGACATCTCGTTTTGCAGAGGAGCAAAAGCCTGGACAGGTCATTCAGCTACTAATTGGCTGACTTGGATGTGAACTCCAATTTCCCTTGCTCTAAACACTATGCTGTCTTCTGCCCTATCACATACTTCAGTGTGTGCAAATTTCTCATTATTTTTAAGTCTACTTCAACATCTCCAGAATAGTTGAAATACTCTGTTCTCTTTACAGAGGAGAAAAATGAGGTCCACTGGGACATAATGGGTATCTTTCCACTTTTTTAAGCTCCTTCACTCCAATACCCCTTAGAGTACCCTTTCTCAGAAGTCAGTTCCATTGGAGTCTGATTAGTCACTGAAACAAGATCTTCCAATCAACACTTAACGATTCATTTGACTCCCACTCTAGGAACCTCCTGCTATCTTTTGAAGAAACTCCTTGTTATCATTGGAGCCACTGGTACCATAAGAAAAAGAGACCAAGAGATTCAGCCTGGATTCTACTGTTCCTGGTTACTTATTGTTTATGAAAATTAAACCCAATATAAAGCAGGATGTTTGAGTTAAAAATAAGACCAACACAGTTAAAAATGACAAATAATAAGATGGCACAAAGCATCTGAGATGAGTTAATTAATGTACATATTAACCTAACAATCTGTAGCAACAATGTGTATATATTAAAAAAAAAACCTCAGACTTTTTATTTCCTTATCTTCCACAGTCAGCATGTTTAAGCATTTTCCTAATGTGATCCCATTTTATATTTTAATCTTCCTGAGCCTGCAAAATATTATGATAAATTTAGTTGTTTACTCATCTTTTGCTAGAGTAGCCTGAAATTTTTTTTAATTCATTAAAAAAACAACAAAGCAACAACTGAGAACAGTATGTTATTGTCCCGTGTCTTTTTTTGTTCGGAAGGGAATATAAAGCACTCTGTTTTGTAATGAATAGATGGATGATACTGTGCTGCTCAATGAGACACTGTTTCAAAATCTGTTTTATCTGTGTGCCTGGGATTTTATTTGTGCCCCAGTCAGCTGGTTGATGAGCGTTAGGTACCAGGGCAAGAACCAGACTTGCCTAAGAACAAAGTTTGGAACGATTACATACCACCTTTGGACAGATGAAAACACAGAAATTGACCGAAAATTAATCATTTTCTCCCTCTTTAAAAATATTCAAAGAAATAAAATTTCTCCATCCATGAAATAGTCAAAGTCCAGATTATACTGAAAAAAAGTCCTATCTTGATTTTTCTCCATAGTCTATGTTTGCAAATTAATGTTTGTGTTTTTGTTTTTAAGGGGATGTATTTAGGTTTATTTATTGAGTTTTAGAGGAGGTACTGGGGATTGAACCCAGGACCTCGTGCATGCTAAGCATGCACTCTACCCCTTGAGCTATACCCTCCCCTCTAATGTTTATTTTGGAGCCAAATCAGCAAACACACACTGAACACATGTTTTATTCAAGGTACTTTATGAACTGCCTTGAACACATTTCTTATTTAATCCTCCTCTCAACCCTGTGAATGCGTCCTACTGTAATTAAGATTTTTGAAGGAGAAAACCAGGCATGCGCAGGTTGAAATGACTTACCCAGACTTACCCTTGCAGACTGTAACAATGAGTCTGAGCTCAGAAACCAGTAAGTCTGGTACTAGATCCCACACAGTTAGCCATTAAGACACGTTTGTTATTTCCAACACTGCCCCTCCTTCTAGTCTGGCTAAACCCGGTTCTCTGGAAGACCCCTTTCCTCTTACAAAAGTGCTGGTGTTATTAACCAAGAAGTTTTTCTTTCTAAATAGGATTAGGCTAGGGAAAAGGGGACTGCGGGAATATATTTATCTGAGGAACTTATTTCTCCCCCAAACATCGGTGGAGGATCCCTGTAAACACAAGAAAAAAACAAACAGCAGAGCAAGAACTGGCTCCCTCTCAGAGACTCCCCTTTCTTAGAGTCAGGGCCAGCAAAATCTTACAATTTAATCATGGTTAAGTGCTCCAGTAATAAGGAGCAGTGGACAAATATGAAACATATTTTTAAACACACTTTTCCTCTGAGAAGCTTAAATAATTTGAATTATGAATAGCTGGTACCAGAATTATTCTTTAGCACAAAGGAGATCTGCTACAAAGATAGGTCCTTCTCCAAGAGCTGAGGCAAAGACACTAAAAATAAATAAAATCCTTGATATTTCTACATTTCTATATGCCAGGGATTTTATTTTTTTAGTGTCTATTTTTAGTATCTCTATCTATATTTTAATATGTGTTTTATAAATACATACTTTCATAAATTTATACTTACATATCTAGATCATGTATCTCATACAGATTCTGACACAGGTGTTACAATATATTAACCAAAACAACTCGGAGAAGCTTTGGGCCAAATTTCCTATTTTTCAATAAATACACTATAGACAAACGTAATAGATGGATATTATTCCTTATTTAGCTTGTTTTTCTTATGTTTTTTGGACTGTCTATCACTTTTTGGCTGTGATTTGGCTCACAATCTCTTAAGAAGTTTTAAAACAGAGCATCACTGAAACCTTCTTGCCCTCCCTAGAATGGCCCTTGAAAGCCCAACCCTCTATGTATTTAAACCGGAGAGAGAGAGAATTTTAGGGAGTATGCACACAAGGAACTAGATATTTGACAGGGCAACTGCATCCCATCCTTTCTGTCTTCTCCAGACCTCCTTCTAAGTCACTGCCTGGGGGCTCAAATCCCCCCCCCCCTTTTTTTTTTACTCCTTCAGTGTCAGTCTTAAGGCAGCAGGAATACTTAACTACTGTACTAATTATTCTGGAAGGATGGTTCTTGGCCTCTCTCTCTAGTTAAATCGTTCTGCTGTGTCGAGAGTAGAGAAAAATCCTTATCCAATTCTTGGTGGTTTTTCGTTAATTGACTTCTAATGAGGTATCCGGCGCCAGCAGCTGCATGAGGCTGAAAATGTTTTTCGTTTTCTTTGATTTAGGTCAATCTTGCACTGAGTTTGCACAGTTTAGCATCACTCAAGGCAGGAAGGCAAATACGTATCGTAAAGAAACGCTCTTTAAAAAGGGTATCAATACCAGAGAGATCATAGACTGTCTCTTAATTGAGGACTATAAATAAATGCAAGTAATAATCACTAACACATGTACATACTTAACCAAGGCCCTTCTCCCCTTCTCGGTCGACCATGGGATTATTTAGGGCAGAATTCTCACATTTTTCATGATCATTACTTCGCCGTGGAGAGTTAGACGCATCGACAGACATTAGGATGTGACCACCCTCCCCTCACCCCCAGTTCTTCCTCTTGTTCTTCTCTCCTCCCCCCCCCTTCTCATTCTCTTTTTGAGTTGGCAGTATCTCAAAAGGGCAAAGGGATTATGAGGCTCCGGCTCATTCTATTCGTTTGTTACCGAATAAATGCTTCATCAATGGAAAGAGAATGATTTCATTAGGCACAGGAAATCGAGCCCACGTATTCAAGCCAGGAACAAACAAATAACCAAAAATTAGTCAGGGAGCTGAAGTTCAGGCTTTGGAACCAGCCAGACATTGCCTCAAACATCAGCTTCCTTTCTTTGTTAATGACATGAACTCGGTTAGCCTTGTTCCTCTCACCAAGACCCTGCAAACTGGGATTCCTGTTACTTGCCTGGGAATTTGACAGGCTTCATACGTAGCTCCCCCTCTTCCAGACCCAAGTTCTAACAACACTGAGAAAATACGGTGAAGCAGTGGCAGATGGGAGTCCCGGTGGTCACCGGGATTAATGATAAAGCTTAAGAGGGTGTAGCTTAGTGTCAGAGCCAAATGGACCTACTGAATGAATCTCAGAATGAAACACATCACTACCCTGTACCTACCAGACTGCACCTGTGAGGCGAAGGCCACCAAGATTAGACTCAGGGCATGGAGGGAAGAGAAAGGATGAAAGGAAAGAAGAGGATCTTGATCAAGTCAGGATGATCAATTTATTCTCCCTGAAGTTACTGACTCAATAGATCGTTTCATTTCTTCCAGTAGCACAGTGATTAAAGGTTAGGAAGGGTCAGAGTGTTCCTGCTGGGGGAAACTTCTGAAGCTAGAAAGAACCATTCTTCTAGGTCTTCTGAGTTCTTAACCCAGTGTGCTTAGATATTAAGCTTGTTATCAATCAGGGAAGCAGCCACCACCTCAATTTTTTTCAGTACAGTCTTGTCTTCAATGTCATGGGCTCCTCCAGTACCAGCCACGCCTCCTTTGACTCTCCTTCTAGACCCACAAGTGAGTGGTTCACCTTTTCCTCTCAGGAGGCTCTGAAACGGATCAGAATAGATTCCTAAATAAATGGACTCAAAGGCTACACTTTCCCCAAGGCTGGAAACTCACACCCTATTCTATTTCTCATCTTGAACCATGTCCAGCCATACTGCCCCGGGGAGCATATCGGGACACTGCATTAAAAGATTAGATGGTAACCTTTTGATTCAATAATAAAATTCCTCCAAAATAGAGATTCCAGGAGGGAATTAATTCAAATAGTGTATCCCTTGTGAGTTCAAGTTTGTATCTTATGTACACTATATTAGTGTCCAAGAGAACTAAATAAGCCTCAACCAAATTCTCGTCCCTGTGCAAATCACAGATTTACCCCCATCCAAAATCATATATTCTAAAATGCATCCAACTTGCTTCTTATTCCACTTAGACTTAATTAAAGGGCACTTGACATCAACCTCGATTTACTTCTCATGCAGCAGCTGCAGCCTGGGCTGTTTTTCTCAGGAATAGGGGAGCTTCTTTGGGACTCTGGATGTTAAATCAGTTCAACACCAAGATTCTGATGGCTATGACCGTTCTAGAAAAATGCCGATAAGAATAATCCAGCATTATTGTCACGAACAAATTTAGAAAACAAGATTGTCCTCAGCTC
Source organism: Vicugna pacos (assembly GCF_048564905.1). Lineage (NCBI taxonomy): Eukaryota > Metazoa > Chordata > Mammalia > Artiodactyla > Camelidae > Vicugna > Vicugna pacos. The sequence goes on from NC_133002.1 coordinate 54,537,486, forward strand.
CGGGGGATTTATCCCAGGACATACTGTAGCCTCAGCACCGAGCACTTGGTATTGCCGAGAAGCTGCTGCAGGGATCCAACGGTATCTGAGCAAACCAAGAGCACCTTGGTTTCGTCGCCACCGGAATGGCTCTCGGCTCAGACCAGTTGCCTACAATCTGTAATCTGCAGACTCGCTCAGCTGAGAGTTAACTCCTTGCGTTACAGATGGTTACTCTTGGCACCTGCTCCTCTCAGACATCACTGCTTTCTTACCAAATTCAAACCTTGCTCTCAGGTCTCTTGTGTGTGTGTGTGTGTTTCCTTTTATACCCATATATTCAAGACCTACGAATTTCCATTTATCCGTTGAGGCTCACAGTTCCGCCGCCCCAGGTCTGCCTCTGCAGGCGTCCACATTCTTCTGAGTGCAGGCACTGCGTTTTTAATCGTGTATCAGAGTGACCTTTCCTGTTTCTGAGTGGCTCAGGTCCAAGGGGACATTTCTTCCCCCACTTCAGATCCCAATTAGGAACCCGTGATGGGAGGTGATTATGTGGAGCTGGTGGACAAGCCACACGGATGTGAGGCTGGCCCTTCCCCGTTTTCCTTCTTGGCTGCTCTAGAACTGCCTGCTTCGACCTAGCATGACACTTCAAAGACGGAACCTTTGCAGTACATGCAGAACCCAGCTTAGCCCCAAAAATTGTGGTCTAAACTCCTAATATCTTAAACTTGTCCACAAAATGACTGTTTCCCTCCTGGCTGAGTTTTGCTAAGGACAAGCAGTCCTCCGAGGTAAGCCATAGGGGCTTGCGGCTGAGGCTTCCTGTACCTGCTAAATGCGTGTTAATGACTCAGCAGGAGCCCACACACAACCTGCATCTTTGCTTGGAGACCACCTGCGTGGCTGGCATCTGCTGAGGCCACCGATGAGGTGGCCAAGACTTTGCTGAAGCCATCTACACGGCCTGCTTGCCCTGCCTGGGGTCTGAGTGGCCTGGATGTCCTCGGAAGCCCTCTCACTCCAGGGCTTAAGGCCACAGCCTTGGGTGAAGGTTATCCCCTTTGGCAGAGGCAGGTAGAACCTGAGAACCGTCCGCTTGAAGCCATCCACCCACGTGTCCCTGATGCCATGGAAACAGTTACATCACCACGGACCACGTGACCATAAGCAGTACCAAACATTAAGCAGAGCAGATGAAAAGCCTGTGGCCTTTCCACAGCAACTACGACCTAAAGGCACAAGGGCAAAAATCCGCCTGGGTTAACATAAGCCTTTACAAAGCACTGAGCTAACTATGAATGTTCTTCCCACACACTAAGGTCACAGCCCCAAACCGGGTTTCTCAGCCACACCAAATGCCTCTAAATGTTCAAATTATCTAACTCTTCTCTTTTTCACTTTCCAATATCTTTGCTTGAGTTTCTGAGGGAGTCTGGGAGTCGGCACCCTTGTTCTCCATACACTTCCTGGTCTGAAAAGATTGTGAGATGGGGGCATATTGGGAAGTCCCAGGCTACTGTGTGCAGACTTTTAATGGAAATGTCAAACCTGTTCCACTGTGATCGCCTGCTCTGAGAATAAACAGGACTGAGAGAGCAGGGAGGGAAATTGTGCGAGGATATATTTTTGGACAGTAGTGCATCCATCTCTCTCTGCAACATCCCAGTCATGAGAGGTCTGCCCATCCCCGCATCTCAACCTTCCCGAGGGCTTCCAGAGGCCGTCTGGAGAGCTTGCACTGTGATTCCACAGGTGCGCGGGACAGCAGGTTGGGATCTGCCTTGCACCTGGGAGACCGCGACCACGAGGGGTTGTCTGAATAGTCTGTGTGGTACGGGAGACAGGACAGGCTGCCCCGCAGGGATGGCCCTGCTCTGCCAGCTGTTTCCAGGAGCGAGGGGAGCATGAGCGCTTCCTGCGGACAAGGCGTGGGTCCGTGGGGAGCGGGTGAGAACTGTCTGGTCCAATAGGGCCCACCAGGTGGGGTGATGGAGGAGGGATGGTGGACTGGATGGGCAGGAGCTGGAGATGAGCTCCTCAGAGCTCAAGAAAGCACAGTCAGCACCCTGAGCGGTGACAGAGAACCTTGCCGCCCCTGCAGTTCCTTCATGTGGATGGCAACATCGAGAGTGAGCAAGAAGCAGCTCTCTCTACACGGCAATGCGTATTTAATAGGCTTGCCATGAGGACTGACTTGGTAATGCGTATAAAAGGCTTAGGACAACGTTCTCGCTGTCTGTGATTAATACCAGCCTTACTAAGCGTGAATAACAAATTTTAGGTGTGAGTGTCTTAATGACGTTCTTCCATTGAACGCGCACACCCTGCCCCACTCCGCACGTTCAGTTTGCACATCGTCGTTTCTGCTCTAACACAATACATGTATTCCTCAGAATCACCGCTGTATGCAAACTCATGCAATAAAAGCCACAAGGCTTTGGATACATTGGGTTAAGACACTGGGTTAAGGGCGTAACATTCTGAAATTTAATCCGGGACACACACGCAAAAATAGGCACCTAACCAATATGGTAGCCCACGTTTGAGTGGTTCCGAAATGCTTCATTCCTACAGCAAATGCGGCACCTGAAGTTTGCGTGAGCAGCAGGGGAGGGTGGCAGCAGCTGTGGCTTACTGCGAGGTGGTGGGAGGCGGCTTCCCTGAGATCTGATGGGAAGTGGTGACAGCAGGTAGGGATGGGTGCGGCTCCCGGTCCCCGTGGGCTCTGTGGAGCCGCAGCTGGCTCTGCTCACCTGAGTGCACTTTTGTGTTTACCTAGTGCTGCTCGTTTATGGAAAAAGCATGTAAACAAATGCGAAATCTGTCTTGTCCTCAAATGGGTCCTTCGTGTACCAGTCACGTTGGAACAAATGCACATTCTCAAAGCCGGCAGAGCCGACTGACGATGCATATTTACAAACCAGAAGCCACGCATCTCCTGACCTGCTTTGAAACAGCGTAATTTGTGAGAATCTGATCTCCCGAGTGCAATGGCTACAGCCTCTGGATTTCGGCCACAGGCGTGGGCCAAAAGAAATATGCAACAGGGAAGAGAATTCTGAAGGCCCCTGTTAGGACCTCACAGTTACTCAACTCTCTGGCTAAACTGTTTGCGAGAATGCAGACAATACTTAAAGGATTGTCGTGAGGTTTATAAGCAGGAAGGGGAAAAGAAAGAGAGGAAAAACAAACGGCTCTGACCAATTCTTAGACATGACAAAGGAGATCGGACTCACCCCACAATATCATGTGATAGTTTTTAACAACAACCAAAAAATTAGCTACCATTCAGATCTAAGATGTAGAATCATAGAAAAATCTATATATTTACAAGCTCCGTCAAAGCCGTCAAACCCTAATTCCTCTTATTCCAAGACTGATTAAAAAGAAATTCTACTTTGTTTTTTTTGATTGAGAAATAACAAATCCAATCTACCAAGAACTAAACGCTTATTTTTTAATGATGGAAATACTGGGAAGAAACGAATGCTTAAGTTATAGAGGAAAGCAAATTGTCAGTGACCGAAAGCACATGCCAAACTAAAATCTCATCCGTGGAATAAAAGCACTGTACAAGGAGTGGAAATGTCATAAATGTAACATAATACAGTAACACAAAATTCATGAATTCTCACACCTTGGTAAAAATTTAATTTTATGTGTTTCTCTACTCTTTGGAGTTTCCTTTTTTTTTTTTTTTTTTTTTTTAGTTCAGAGGATCTAAACTGATCTTCAGATCACTTCAAGGGTCAGAACTGCCTTATTAATTATGTTGACATATTTCCAACATATCCAGTCCCTTCTATCTGCAATATATTTTGGACAATGGGTTACTTGGCATATTGTAGCAAAGCAACTGGTTGACTTTTTTTTTTCCCCCTTTGGTTTGGTATCACGCGGACAGTCATTTTTAGAACCAACCCTAAATAACTTTTCTCCAGTGTTTAGCAAGTGTCACGCTATAGTAGGCACTCCAGAAATATGCAGTGAGAGTCAGTGAGCACTTGGTCGAGAGTCCCTCACTGGTTTTCGGATGCTCCTGAACTGCTCATTATATTACACCAGGGTTTCAGGGTTTTCTATGTCCTTTCGTAATCTGTGGGCTCTGGCAACGAATACTCTGATCTTCATTTCTGTTTCCTCCAGATCCAACATAGTACTGAGTACAAATTAAGTCCTCTCTCTATACCAGTTAAAGGGAATCAGTGCATCACAAGAAGATTAGGGCGGAATTGTCCCTGTTTGGCTTTTTATGTACTGAAATCATCAGATAGTAGTTGGAACCTCTACTCCGTTTAGCCTTGGTAAGTTCAGAAGGGGAAACATTCTGGATTTTATTTCTTCCTCATTTTTAACGGACTCAATCAATTTAGGTCGCTGTGGATGTGCGAATGAGGTCATGAACTGCCATCCTGGGTTGCTATTTTTAGTCTTTGGACTCTTGTAGCCCCTTTAAGCTGAATACATGTACTTTAAAAATAAAAAAATGCAGCAAACGAGGATGGATGTCGTCTCCAGAGTTTCCTGCCCCCACCTCCGACCCCTCCAAAGTTAGAGTCCATCTTCCTGTTTCCATGTCCACTTCAAACAGGGGCCAGCATCTCCAGTTTCCAAGGAAACCCTGAAAAGCGATCTTTACATAATTCGCTTTGCCCACTGTTGGAATGCAGCCACTTCTGGAGAAAGGCAGAGCAGCTGCCCGGCTGCCTCATAGCAACACTTCACAACAGTGTGGGAGGAAAACAAAGAAGAGCAATGCACTTAAATTCAGCTGCCAGGGAAGGGTAAGGTACCGGGGCAGAAGATCATTTAGAATCAAGAGCATCCAATTAGACAACAGACATGCTCTAAAAAAGAAGGCAGTGAATTGTTAATGAAATCAAGAGAACCAGCCTTTGGTTTCCCTGTTCTCATTGAAAGGCAATGATACATATTTAAATGCTATCATTTAAAGACTCCTTCTGTTTGGAACATACGCCCAAAGAAGCAACTTTTAAAAAATTGAATGATTTTTTTTTCTCTTTCAAAACAATACAGTAAAAAGAACATCAACAGCAAAGAATAAAAGCCAAGTGGGTTGTGTGTTTGGACAATTCCTACCATTCTCTCAAAAGTTCCTAATGTTTCACTCAACCACCACTTGTCTAGAATTGCCAAAATCTAGATAGCAATGCAAGAAGTGTTACTGAAGGCAAGTTGTTACTAACGGCAAGTTCGTGTGCCCGACGCACAGTGAGGCCAAATACCCAAATGTCAGGGTTTGGAGCAAAGAAAGGTCTATGGCAGGGCCAAGCAAGGAAAAGGTGGGAGGCAGGGCAGCTCATGCCTAAGAAAACCCTGAACTTGAACTCCCAGAAGGGTTTCAGCTGAGCATCCTTAAAGGGCCAGCTGAGGGAGGGGTGTCCCTGGGTCTGTGATCAGCTGTGCACAATTCTGATTGGTTGATGGTGATCCATTCTTAGGCACCAGAAGGTCCAGGGGCTACGTGCTCATGATCATCAAGCAGTTAATTTCTTCCATTTGGTGGTGGTTTTTAGCATCTGAAAACCTTAGGAAATATGCATGAGATACTACTATCTGGGTCCTTCAGAGAGGAGCTACAGCGGAAGGTATGGTATGGAGGAGGGGTCTGACCCTGGAAGGTCCACAGGCTCCTGCTTGGTTACAGACCCCTCCCTTTTCTTGATACTCCTCAATCTTGAGGAGAACAACTGTTGGACAAGAAAGGAAATACTGTTTTGGACAAAGAGGTTAATCACAAACTTAGCAGAGGAACCTAGTGTTAGGGGGACTCAGTTTCAATCTCCAATCCTGTTTCATCCTCCCTCAGATCTTTCAGGGAACAGGGTGATGACTGCACTTGCTACTTCCTGCTGAAACAGGGCAGTCTCACCTCAATTTGGGAAACAGATACCGAGTTGGGAATATTTCTGAGTTCCAAGTCCTGGATCTGAGTCTTGTATGATTAAGATCTCAACCCCTTGGTCCGCCATTTTGGAGCAGAAGACCCAATATGAACCAGCTGGAGGAGTGACAACTAGAACTTTAATAGGCAAAACTAGATCTTATTCCCTGAGGAATTCAAGAGACTACGCCTGAAACCCAGTCTAGACTTGGAACTTCTGGGAGACAGGCAGCCAGGTAGCCAGTTGTCTCATTTTATCTAATTAGATTTTAACTTCTGATGTGGTTATTAACACATTTATAACAGGAGATTTGGGCCACTACACTTGTCTCCTTTTTCTGCTAACATCTGATCTAAAGCATTTTATTGTCTGAAATTTTAATAGTTATAAGAGGACACGTTGAGGTCATAAGGTTGAAGCTGCCATCTGCCAGCAGACACTACTTTGAGAATGGCTGGTGGTGTCCCCAGTATGACACGGCTCAGAAAATACGAGTGCTCAACAATATAGGAACATGTCTGAAACCACGTCCACAATGGCCACCTAGTTTTACCTTGAATGTCTGAACCACAGCTACTCCATTTTGAATTGCAAACGCATTCCCCTCCTCAAAGCTAAAGCAGATGCACCAGGCATGTCCAAAAGGACATAAAACAGGCTGCTTCGGTCAGTAAAGTTTAAGTTAAACAATGTATAAGCCAGAATGACTTCCCTGTACCTCAATTTGTGCACGTTTTTCCATCATTTCCCCTTCTGATGGCAAATCTTTCACCAGAAAGCACTGATGATCAGAATATTTGTCCCTCCACGCTGGGCTGGTGACTCCTGCCGCAGGTTCAGATCGTGGCCCTGGGTGCTGGGCCTCCTTTGTATTTGCCTAGTTATCCTCGTTGGGGGAAATCTAATCAGACGTCACGAACAGGCTCAGGGGTATGTTAATGGGCAATCACTTCACAGGCCATACATTTTATCACTTATACCCAATCGTTGCACGAGCGTTGCCCATGTGCCTTTAGTAGTGGACTTAGAGCAAGCACTGCTACACATCCTGAGTAGTTATACTCTGCGACACCTCCATTAGAGAATTCTTTTCATCCTAAACACTGGGGCCAACAATGTGGTTGGAAGTAAAACAATAATTTTCAACACTGATAGGGAGACAGACATTTGGTAAACAGTTCAGTTGAAAAAATACAGCTTAAAGTCAGTAGTATTTCAGACAAAACCAAAAAATTACAACTATATTCACCAGTTTACTCAATCCTATGTAATTAATCCTCTTTACTAAGTTTTATTAAATCACAGTTCTCATTACTTTTCAGATTTCTTGCCCAGTTCAGCAGTATGATTTAAAAGAAACCTGTGCTTGTCAAGAAGTCCTTTTTATGAATCTTATTGAAGGTGAAGTTTTGCAAAGCATCAGCTTAAATGTCTATGAAAGATGAGACATAAAAAGGCAAGGTTGAAGATCTGATTACAATTTTTTTGACAAAGCAGCTTAATCAAGTTGCCGTGACATACAGCATTTCAAGATAACAACCAGAATTTTGGCTGATAGCATTACACTAGGATATATCTAAATTTCAGAAACCTTATATAATTTCTAGAATGTTGATAATAATAACATTTATTTGTACTGTATAATCTGAGGAGGCTTATCACTCATTTGACAACGATTCCCATGTAATTTAACGTACCCAACCAAGCCTAGGCAGTTTAACAGTTTTTCTGAGGCCTCTCAGGGGCCCTCTGAAACATCCCAAAGTTAGCTGAAGTCAAAAGAACCTTCATTAGAATTTGATAGGATGTTTGTAAAAAAAAAAATATCAAAAAGTTTCACACAACCTGTTATCAGAAGCATTCTCAGTAAACCTGTTCTCTTAACGGAAACCAGATCTAGTCATGCACTGTCTACTTTCAATGACAAAAATCCATTTACCTAATTAAGTTTAAATTCAGCCTGACGATACACAGAACTCCTTTCTCGGGGCTATGTTTCGACCAACGTTCCACCACCTTCTGTACACGCCATTAGTTTTGTTCCTTATTATTATTATTTTTCAATCTAGAAACAAACAGCTTTAGGACAAAATCTTTTTTTTTATCAAGCAAAATGCAATTTCATTTCTTATACTTTTTTTTTTTACTCAAAACATATATCCTACTTTCCTACTGTATACTGAAATGTTTTCTTTATCTTTAGTAGCTTTAATTATATACTTAGATTAGAATCCTCAACTCTTACGCACCTTAGTTTCTAGGGAAAACCAAGAAGTAAGCAATTATGAACCGTCTTTCACGTTAGCGTTCTGCAGACTGGTAAGCTAAGTATCAGTAGTAATTTCTGAAAACATACGCTTTTTGTAGAAAATATCGCAGGCAACAAACATATTCACCAACAGTCCTAAATACCTTTAGCTTCTCTGTAAAGGGAAACCAAAGGTCAGTAATAACGTTTCCGTGTCTTATTTTGTTTGGGGGTGATCTTAGCCATTCAACAGACTTCCATCATTTAATTTAGCAGGGCTGTAAAATTGCAAGTCACCAAATATCTGGAGAGAGCATTTTTAAGTAGACATTTCCTAAAACAGAATCTTATGTCGTTTACACTTAACTTACCAATAGGAATTCTATCATGCCACGTTAATTTTTCCTTTCTGCTAACAAACTCGGCAGCAGAATCATGAACCTGTTGCCCTTCAGTAACCCCTAGGGACAATAAAAGACACGTCTAGCAGTTTGTTGTCTGGCTTCTTTTATGCTTAGAAGTATTAAATTTGTAAGCGCTTACTTCTAAGTCAATTAAATAGAGCAACTTCACAAGTTTTTTTTTTTTTTATGTAAAGACACACAGAACCAAAGGTCTCAGCTTTTTGTCTAGAGTTAAAATAAAACGAAACAACTTTCCTTGAGAGCCCAGGTAGATGATTTACATCTCAAAGGCACAGGAAGAGAAATGCAAGTTCCTCCTCTAAATGCTTATACAAAACCCAACCAACCTGCCTATTTTCGGAGATTTTTTTTTTCTAGTTTCCAAATACCCACTTCAGTTTAAAGAAATAACAGTAATAGACAATAGTATATGTATCATTCACTTACATCCACACGCTTCTCTTTCAGCAAAACCAGGGAGAGAGAACAGGATTTGGACTCAAGTACGAGACACCCCCCCACCCCCAAGCTAAGGCCAAACCGCAGAGGGCCCACATTGACAGAACAGCAGAACCGTTAGGGTCCACTGTCTCCGGATCTCAGGGGTTACGTGAGGTCACGCAGCGTTATGATAAAAAATACCGTTATCTTCCATTGATGGGAGCATAAATGAAGATCTCCCAGTTTTGCAGACTATACCCTAGGAGGCCTGTAGGATGGAGCGGAGCTCTGATCCTCCACACCTACTTATTCACAGCTGATGTTATCAAATATCAAGCAAACGACAATTCAGAAATGGTCTCTCAGGGTCCCAGGTTCCCAGCTCCAAAAGGGGAGAGCCCCAACCAGTGCCCCGTCAGAGGTGAAGCTGAACGAAAGACCAAGCTAGGAGGGGAAATTTCAAACCAACACTCCAACGCAGGAGAAGCCAGCTCAGCAGGGACGGATGTCCTGGTGTCGTCACAAGTGAGCGCCGTTACTCAAAGACGGCTCAGCCGGCCAGTGCCAGCACTGCTACACACACACACACACACACACACACCCCAAACACGGTACCCCACACAAAAGATCAGACGAGGTGCAGCCCCCAGATCCCACCTCCACTCCCAGACGGAGGCTCCCAGAATGGCCAGGCTCCGGAAGGAGAAAGGACCCAGGGCGGCCCCCGGTGAGCCCGGGGCAGCTCACTCCCCAGCAGGGAAGAGCCAGGGCCAGCAGGTGGCACGTCCCCTCCTGCGCAAGCCCCAGCGGCCGCCCTAAAGCAACGCACACGCCAGCACCAGCAACAGCCAGCCAGCGTCACGCAGAGCGCCAGGGGAGGTGTCCCCTGAAACTTCCACTCCCACACAGAGGCCTCCCAACAGACGGCCCAGGTCTCAAAAGATAATGGACCCAGAGTGGCTGCCAGTGAGCCCAGAGCAGCTCACCTCCTGGGTGGGAGAGCCCAGAGAGCGCGACGGAATTCCCAGCCTGTGGGGGCTGGAGCGACTCACCCCCAGGCGACAGCAAGTGTGGACCACGGCTCCGGTCGTGTCTTGGCTCCAAACAGCCTCGGGCTGGGGCTGGAACAGGCTCTCGGGTCAGGAACAGACACTCCGGGTTCCGCGGAGCGAAGTGCGCTCCGGCAGCCGCTGGGACCCACTGGCTTCACCAAAATTGGTACCTAAGCAAGTTTGGGTACTGGACGCTTAAGATTGTGTGCCTGACGCATGCGTTTGGAGCAGAGGAAAGTTTACTGCTGGGCCGGGCAAGGAGAATGAGGGCTCTTGCCCAAGAAAACCCGAACTCCCGGAAGGGTTTCAGCTGAGCATTAAGGGTCAGCTGAGGGAGGGGCGTCTCAGGGTCTGTGATCAGCTGTGCACAATTCTCTGATGGGTTGATTGATGGTGATCAGTTCTTAGGCATGAGAAGGCCTGGGGGCTACGTGCTCATGATCATCAAGTAGTTAACTTCTTCCATTTGGTGGTGGTTTTTCAGCATTTGAAAAACTCAGGAATTAAGCCTACTATTATCTGGGTCCTTCAGGAAGGAGCTACAGCAAAGGACATGGAGCAGGGGCCTGTTGCGGGAAGGACCCACAGAGTCTTGCTTGGTGACAGAAGCATCATTCTATTCTCCTGTTGACACAGAAGCAAGACACATATTAATAGCGGCCATCCTTTGCACCATGATTCATAATTCATAGAGCATGAGGAGATAAACTCAAATTTTCCAATAGTAAGAGGAAAATATTTGAGTGGATAAAATCGATACTTCTGTGTAATGATGTATAGTTTTGTTCTGTATGAAGGCACCCAGCCAAGGGGGTAAATGGAAGCTGAAAATTCAGCTCAAGCTTCCTTATGATGCACTCAGGGTCCAGGCCACTGCTGCCCAAAGAAAGGGTACCTTTCTCTCAGCTCAACGGCACCATCTGTTGGCCAGGCCCACAGAGGGGCTACTATATATAATCTACTATATACATACTATATAGAGACAGCCTATATTCTAACAGAAACCCTGTGTAGAATATTAGAACTAAGGGGCCTTAAGAGATATTCTTGCAAAAACAGTTAATGTTATACACAAAAGAATGAATACCAGGGGGGAGGGTATAGCTCAGTGGTAGAGTGCATGCTTAACATGCATGAGGTCCTGGGTTCAACCCCCAGTAACTCCATTAAAAATAAATAAATACGTGCAGTACATTGCAAAAAAAAGTTAATAAAATATAATGAAAAAATTTTTTAAAGAAATAAAATATAATGGAAAGTTTAAAAAAGAAAAATTAAAAAAACAATTAAGAATGAATACCAAGGCCAGCTACATAATTTGTGAGGCTCAGTTTCACAGAACGAAAATGGGGACCCCTGGTTCAGCAATCAGGGGAAAATCTTAGGAAAAGTACTCAAATTTAAACTTTTTGCCTTTCTTCTGAGCTCTCTCTCAACTTGTCACTGTGGCTTTTATTTGCTGCTGATAGTTGTTTAATGTTGTCCTAAGCAAGGAAGCTGAAAGCTGTAATTACTAGCATAACCTTCCCACTCATCTTTGCCTTGTACAATACCGGTTTTAAATACAAACGTAAGAGCACGTCACTGGTATGTGTGGAACCTCTGAAATTATACCGTTTGCATTTGCAGGTCAAACATGCATCTGTATTTCCCTGTCGGAGCCGTGGAACTGTGACAGCAAACGACCCATTCTGTGTGTTTCACTTCTTGATACACACACATCCTTTCAACACTTTCTACCTGTGGTTTACTGATGAGCGCAGAAAAACTGAAAAGGAGAGGGATTGTGGACACCACTCTCTTTTTTAGCTTTGTCATCATCTGCAGCCTAAATGTTTGGCTGATGATGCAAAGAAAGAAAGAAAAGATGTAACAGATTCCTTGGTCATTTGTATCTCCTTTCTGCATTGGAAACAGCTTCTGATCTGAATGGGAAATGTGGCCTCTGGGGAATGAGAGCCCCTGCTTGCTGAGTTGGAGATGAAACACGCTTACCTTGTATGCTTGTGTCTCCCTGGGTTGCTATGCGTTGTCCAGGGTCCACTAGAATTTTGGGTCATGGGGCATCGCAGATGCTGTAGGTGAAAAGGGCAGTGAGAAACCACAGTGGGCATATGTACTGTGCATATTTCCCCCATTTATACCCACGCTCCATTGCTCCACTGGACTTTATTTACAAGACACAAATTCAGAGATTAAATTAATAAAATTTTCAAGGCCAAGTGAAAGCAGGTCATTAAACCATGCACGGGGCCCTTCTGAGTGTGGGGCCCTGTGTGACTGCACAGGTATCGTGCCTATGAAGCTGTTACATGATTGGCTAATAACCAGACATAAATGTCTCCCAACATCAGCTCATTTCTAAAAATAGTCACCCCTCTGTATCCTTAGGGGATTGGTTCCAGGACCCCCCACAAATACTAAAATCCAAATATGCTCAATTCCCTTATATAAAATGATGCAGTATTTGGATCTTCTTGACTTTTTTTTTAATGGAGATTTATTGGGATTAAACCCAGGACCTTGTGTATACTGAGCATACACTTCTATCACTGAGCTGTACCCCCACCAATAAAATGACATAGTCGTATAAAACATAAGCACATCCTCCTATATACTTTGGATAATCTCTAGATTACTTAGAATATCTAATACAATATAACCTCTATGTAAATGGTTGTAGAGACAATGTATAAACTACATAAATAGTTGCCAGAGTGCATGAAATTTAAGCTTTGCTTTTTCGAGCTTCCTAGAATTTTTTTTTTGTTTTTTGCACCCCGAACACCTTTGATCCACAGTTGATTGAATCCGTGGCTGAAGAACCCATGGACAGAGAGGGCCGGCTCGTCTTTGGCTTGCTATGGAATGGAAGGACAGTTCCACTGAGTGAAGCAGTTCTACTCTGCTCCGCCAGCCAAAGCAACACTGCAACTTTCTTCACGCTCTCCAGATTTCCTGGGGTAGAAGTTAAGATCCCAATTTACTGTATCTTCAAATAATGGGCTACTTGGGACCAGATCCTCCGAAGAGGCTTGCTGAAGTCCATTCTCTCTAGGCTGGGGGGCAAATGAGATCTTCCCTCCCCTTCATGACAAGAGTCCTCACCAAAGAATGCTCACAAACCCCCACATTTTATATCCGCAACGTGGGCGGAGGAGAAGAGGAGGTGCGGGACAGACGGCGAGGCCTACTCTGACGGTTCCTCCAGGGTGGACTGTGTCATGCTCGCATGGTTCTGGTTTCCCTTGGCACCCAGCGGGGGCTTCCGTTTTAGCAATTCAGTGCATACACACAAGTCGTGGTTAAATAAGCATTCACAGTTGAGTCCACCTCACTTTAAAGCCTCTATTCTTTTCAGTAAAAGTCGTCTGGTTTGGTGATTGACTTTATGGTAAGAAACATACCTGAAAAAAATCTAATGCAAAAAATGAAATGCACCTTTCCTAAAATATGGGTTTTAAGGGATTGTTCTACAGGACAAGGAAATCCTTAAGAGATTCCAGTTCATCCCCTCCTATCTGTTGGCTAATATTACTGTCCTCTCAGAGTGAGAGCTAGTCCTTTCATACTTGTTGGAGATGGTCCAACCCTTGCAGATCTCAGAAAGTAACTGAAGATTTCTAGCAAAGGCCCATGCATTTTAATTTATGTGAAGAATATATTTTTAAAATTCTTAAATAGGGAACAATTTTAAACTCCATTACTTTTAGTGATACAGAACGCAAGAGAGAGTTGAGGAATTTTTTTATTCTGACTGTGGTCTCTAGTAAAATTGTATAAAATTATATTGTAGTGATTATCTGAAAAAAGATTTTGGAGGGAGCCCAAGAGTTCTCTGGTTTTACCTTGATTAGAAAATATTGAGGGTCAAATAAAAGTTAAAAGTACCTCTTAAGACTTTTAACAGAGTTATTGCTGTCCAGATTAGGGGAAACATAAATTCTAAGAAACTCCAAAATGCAAAGTACAAAAATGTACTGATCTCAGTGAAGGATGTTTAGAATCAGTTGGAAAGAAATGGCAAGTGAAAAAGGAGGAGACAGTGGGGACCAATATTCCAACATGGGAGTGGAGATGTTTGTGTGGTTCTCCTGTTTTTTCTTTTTTTAACCATTGGAAACTTGACTTGATGAGGCTAACAGTTTTAGCACAAATAGGGATAATGCTAAATGATGGTATTTTTACTGCAAAAAGACTCAGGTAGCGTTTAGAACATGCAGGTCTGGGTTCACAGTGAAGTTGGGTAAACTCATCAAAAACTATTGCGCCTCTGTGTAATGGAATTGATTATAGAGAACGTGGCTTTGCCCGGAAGTTAACTCCTTCCAGATCATTTCTGGGGCTACTAACATGAAAACTAAAAGTTACTAGTGGCCATTTTTGCCTAAAAATTGTACCGTACCCAGCTGCTCTGTTGCTGGTTCACGAGAAAGCTATCAAAATTCTTTATTTTAATCATGACGAGGAATTCCCTAAATGATTCCTTTCGCCAGTGATCACATTCACCTCTGCGTCTAATGAATGAGATGTGCTGTTTTCCCAGAAATAATGTTTTCATTACTATTAATGAGCAGCGGCTTTTATTAATCCCAGACAAAAAGACGGTTCAAGAAACATCAGGAGAGGACATTCTGGGTTTTGTTTTGCCTTGTTTTATTTATCCGCTCTAATGCTAATGATCTGGAAGAAAACATCATTTCATTATTTTTCTCCTTCCACAGTATTGTAGTGTTTAAGCAATCCCTGCAGCAGAATCCTCCTGTTTTGGAAAAGGCCCAGTAGCCAACGGCCCTAAACAGAAGTCAGTAAAATGAATCACCAACGCAGAGGAGCCTTGCTTCTGAAAATGATTACCATCCCTTTTCCACTTGTGCTTTTATAAATAACAAATTTAAGTTTTAAACGCCGTGCTCCACTTCTTTGGACGCCGCATTCATGGGATCATCTCACCTTTTACTGGGGGTGTGGGGGAGGGCCGCCAGAAACCGTTTCTGATACTGAAGCACGTTCAGTGCACTTTTGGTTCCCACGCAAAAAATTCAGTTCCTTTGAGCCATTTTCCCTGGAGGTTTCTGCTGATGTGCTTCCCTCTAACCAGCCTGCAGCAAAACAAAAACAGAAACAAAAACCTGGTTGCCCAGCAGTGCAGAAAGCGAAGAAACGAGATGACTAGTGACATGTTCTGTGCCATCAGTTTTTTGAAGATGTGATGGGACATGGAGGTTCCTCCTTGTACCTGACTCGCCCCCACAGCAAACCTTGAATGACTCTGGCCCAAGGCTGGACAGTCAGAGGCTCAATGTCATCCATCAAGTGGAACAGATAATCCCCGACTGCAGAAAGTTAGCTGCTTTTAACATTATCTGCTCTTGCCCCTCTCTGTTGAGGGTAACAAACAGCTTAATTTGCTTCTTGGAAAGTTTATTACATCACTGTAGGGTTCAGCAAATTTGAGATCCAATTAAGATGTCTTTTTAAGATTACATTTTTATAACCTAATATTGTAACTTCTAGAATATTCAACATCTTGTTTTAATTCTAATGAATATCTTAGTCACCTCACTTTATTTTTTAAAATCTATAACTTACATGTTTCAATTAGAGGAATGTTATTAGGCACCCACTAAAATTTAAAAACGGAAGTTTCCATTATTCAGGAAATAAATTTCTCAGTGAGTAGGTGTACCACTTGTCCCCCCTATTAATAAAGCAACATTATACATTCGTTTAATTGTACTTGTTGATAATCTCTACCCCAAATATTAATCCAGCCTGAATGTACTCTGTGTGTGTGTGTGTGAGTTGGTTAGAATGCACTGACACTTGCTTTAACCATCCACACCAAGATGCACTAAACTTAGCTTTTGTTGAAGACAAGACATTCTGTCTAGACTGAATTATCTGACTTACCCGTGATAACAAGAACCCTTCCTGCATCTTCCTAAAAGCCGGTGCATAATTTGCAGCATCTTTTGCACCTGTCTCAAGTAAGCACAGCTGTTGTCTCTGCACCGGACGTGGGTTTCTTCGGCAGATACTTGCTGTTCACATAGGTCAGCCTTATTCCCTGGAGCCTCAAAAGTGAAGCTCTTAGATTCGAGACCTCTGCCTCATACATGAATTCTCTCTTCCAGTTATTTGAGTCCCGGAGACTCGGAGAGTCAGCAGCATTAAAAGGAATATGGCAATATTCAGCATCTCTGTCAAAGGGTGCCCTCGGGTTTCTAAACCACTCCTGACTGGCTGGTGTTCCAAGCCGGCATCATTAAAATGAGCCATTCACCTCCCAATCTTTCTTTAAAAATCCCACATCTATTGTGTGGAATGGCTGGGCATCAAATTTATTAGTTAGATACCTGTTTGTAAGAGAACTCTTCCCAACATTACCATGTCCAGGTAGCTTTGCCTTAAAAAGTGATACTTTCCCTGCCTTTGCTGATCACAAGCCCTTTGGTTTCACAGCTCTCAACTGTTTGGTTTAGGGACCATCATCACCTCTTCACCACCTTCAGGTCTGAGGAAGCCACAGGGAGCTCCTTGGCTTGGCCCATCCTGGAGAGGCTGTGGAAGGTGGGAACGTCAGGGATGACACAGAGACAAAAGGCTGGAGTTACAGTTTTGATGGGGGAAAAAATCAATTATTTAGACCATAATTTTGTCCTTTAAAAATGGACAATGTTAGAAGATAGGACTGCATGGGAGAAAACACACACACACACACACACACACACACACATGCACACACAAAGCTAAGGAAGCAGGATGGCCCTCGTACAAAAATTTGTAATTTTGAGATTAAAGACCTGGGTTTACATTTTAGCTCAGAGTTTTACCAGATGTTTTTTGATGAGGCAGTTACCATCTCCCAGCTTCAGCTTCTCCTTAGAAAAACAGAAATGCTCTCCACCTATAGGATCAACCCCTTGCTCAGAGCAGCCATGCATCACATTGTAGTGACTGAAGTGCCAGGAAGGAAAAAGAGAAGGATGAGGTTAGTGACTCTAGCTTGGATTTTTTTAGCTGACTCAGGAATAGGACTGAATTTTTTTTAACTTTGTATGTCATTCCTTTGTCTTCTTTCCTTTTTTTTTTTGAAGTACAGTCAGTTACAGTGTGTCAATTTCTGGTGCACAGAACAATGTCCCAGTCATGCATGTATATACATATATTCATTTTCATATTCTTTTTCATTAAAGGTTATTACAAGATAAGGAATGAATGTTTAGCCAGAACTTTCTTTTGTATAATTTATTTTGTTTTATTTTATTTTAAAATTTTATTTCTTTTAGTTTTTTTGGAGGGGGTAATTAGGTTTATTTATTTATTTACATTTTTTGGGGGGGAGGGAGGTACTGGGGATTGAACCCAGGGCCTCGTTGCATGTTAAGCATGTGCTCTACCACTTTGAGCTATACCCTCCCCCCTTGTATAATTTATTTTGAATGGGATCCACTTATTAGTGATTCATTCTATAATAATAGATATTAATTACTCGGGAAGAAGACACAGTATTACGTATGTATAAAATAAATACAGGATCTAGGTAGGGCAGGCATAGCGCGACCCTGCCATCTTGTGGTAGCATGGGGTTTGACGGCGGTATCATTTTCTCAAGTATGAGTTTTAATCTAATGATATGGCCCCATGGCACCCTTCCCCCAAAATAAAGAAAGCAAAATAGTAAATAAATAACTAAACAAAACAGAAGAGTTTTTTAAATCAGCATACGCCTTATTCAGCAACGTTGGTGCTTTTATTTATTTAGTTTTTTGGGAATTAACTGATATTTTTTTTCCCCTTAAGAAGCAATCCATTGACTGACTGATTCTTTCAACAGCATTGACTGAGTGCTTTCTGTATACCAAGCACTGTGTTAGACCCTGGAGGTATATGTGGCTTAACGAGAATAGGTTTCTCTCCTTGAATAGCTCAAGATCTAAGGGAGAGTGACTGTTATTACACTGTGAAGGGTCATGACTGGGGGGTTCCCTCAGAGGAGACTTAGAAAAAGAGAGAGAAAAAAAAACTAGAGATAAATCTTAAACATTGGAAATTAATCTAGATTAATCTAAATTAATTATTCTAGAACTTAGCCAAGCAGAGTAAAACCAGGGGAAGTGGGATAAATGGAAGAAGTAGACTCAAGGCAGAGGGGATTACCATAGAAAGAGAAAGAGTAAAAACTTCAGCTCAAATGAAACAATGCCATTTCCAGCAACATGGGTAGACCTAGATATTATCATGCTAAGGGAAGTAAGTCAGACAGAGAAAGTCTTAAATGTGGGATCTAAAAAATGATATGATACAGACATAGAAAACTTATGGTTACCGAAGGGGAAAGGAGGGAGGAGAGAGGGATAAATTGGGAGTTTGGGATTAGCGGATACAAACAACTATATATAAAATAAAACAACAAGGTCCTACTGTATAGGACAGAGAACTACATTCAATAGATTGCAATAACCTGTAACATAAAAGAATATGAAAGAGAAAATATATAAACATGTAACTGAATCACTATGCTGTACACCAGAAAGTAACACAACATTGTAAATCAACTATGCTTCAGTCAAAAGAAAAAAAATTCAGGGGATAGAGTATATAGCTCAGTGGTAGAACGCATGCTTGGCATGCATGAGGTCCTGGGTTCAACCCCCAGTATCTCCATTAAAATACATAAATCAGTAAATAAACCTAATTATCACCCCAATTTTTTTAAAATTAGTTCAGTTCTTAACGAATTCACCACTCATTTGCCAGGTGTCCTGCTAGATGCTGGGACACCACAGGAGACAAGAGGCCAACATTGTTTCTGCCAAGATGAAAATTACTTTTCCCAAGGGAATTGATAGACATGAGATGAATGCAAAAAAAAAAAAAAAGAAAGAAAAAAAAAAAGGAGGGGGTGGGGAGAGTAGATTGTGCTCAGACAAAGGGATCTGCCCTGATTCTAAAGGTTAGAAAGGTCGGAAAAGACTGCCATGATGAAGTGAAATCTAATTTAAAGAATGAAGGAAGAATAAACAGTAAGCAGGTAAAAGGAGGGGATGCTTGTTTACATAACAAAAGACTGCCAAAAATATATTAAGCAAAATGACAGAACTGAAAGGAAAAACAGACAAGCTTACCAGCATCCTTGAAGGCTATAGAATGTCAGAATGAGTAGCCAGGAAATCAGCGAGGATATAAAAGACCTGACAATCAAACTGACCTACTGAACAGCATCAACAGACGTAGAAAAAGTGCTCAACACTCAACACCCATCAATCATGAAAACTGCTATTGCTAGCGTACTAGGAGTTTCCTTAACTTGCAGAAAGGAATCAGCAACAAAACAGAAAAACTACAGCCAGCAGCAGACTGAATGGTGAAAGACAATATTTTTCTTCTTGAGATCACAAGTGTTCGGGCAGCTATGTCCACCACCACCAATTCTATTCGGCACGTTGAAATAGTGATGGTGATGCTAAAAATAGAAAACCAAAATCACCATCCATGTAAGTAAATGAGACTCCACCTCAATTAAAAATTTTGCTCTGTGAAAGGAACGGCTAAGGAAATAGAAAGACAAGCCACAAAATGGGAGGAATGATTTGCCAATCACACATCTGATAAAAGGCTTGTATCTAAAACCTATAAAGATTTCTTACAATACTACAATAAGAAAAAAAAACAATCAAATTAAAAAGGGAACAGAAGAGTCAAACAGACATCACAGCAGTGGAAATATAAAGATGGTAAATAACCATAAGAAAAGATGCTCAACTTGTCAGCCATTAAGGAAATGCAAACTAAACCACAATGAGTTACCCCTATACAACTCTGAGAATGGTTACAATTAAGGGGGGAAATGATAATATCAAAGTCTGGCAAGGGTATGTATGTTACAACAGGTTTTAGAACATGTGTTTATTCATCACTGTTGAGAATACAAAATGCTAGAGCCACTTTTAAAATAGTTTATTATAATGTTGAATATAGACTTTACATTAGCCATCAATGTCCTTCCCAGACAGAACCTTCGTACAATCTCTCTCACCATCACCCCTCCTCATCCCCAGGTAAACACTCATCTTTTTCTTTAACTAAAAATGAATTTGCATTTCAAGAAATTTATACAATAAAAGCACGCAGTATGTACTTTTTAAATGTCTTTTACGCAGCATAACAAAGTGAAGATTCATCCATGTTGTTGCGTATATCAATAGCTCATTCATTTTTATTGGTAAGTGGTATTCCATGATAGGGATATAGCTTAAACTTTTAATCTGTCTTGTAACTGATGAACATTTGTCTTGTTTCCACTTTTTGACAATTACAAATAAAGCTGCTATGAATATTTGTGTACAAGTCTGTGTTTGGACACGTTTCATTTTTCTCTGTAGAGACCCAGAAGTGTAGTGGCTGGCCCATATGGTAGACACATATTTGACATTTAAAATAGACTGCCGAATTGCTTTCCAAACCGATGGTATCATTTTATATTCCCACCAACAGTAATATGAGAGTTCCAGTTCCTCCACATCTTTTCCGTCACTTATTATAATCAATCTTTTTCATTTTAGCCTAATACGTAAGAAATGGTGTTGCCCCGTAGCTTTTAGCCTGCATTTCTCCAGTGACTAACAGTAGTGATCACCTTTCTTTTCCCCCATGCTTATTTATTTGCCATCATATATCTTTTCTGGTCAAGGGTCTGTTCAAATATTCTCCCCATTCTTAACTGTGTGATTTGCAGAATCTGTTTAAAGACTGCTGGCAATCGTAGTCAGTGAGGATGCTTTGGAAAGCCAGCCCGGTGAAGTCACGTCTTTGAAATTCAGAGGGTGCACTGCAGCCTCGCTCCCATGAACACATTTCTGAAAGCTAGTCAATCAACACTAAGCTCACCTGGATAAGCACACGTTCACACGTTTATAGCTGACATCAATCACCTCCGACTGTGAAAGTCTGCCAATCCCCGGACTCTACCTCTTCCAAATCCCTATATAACATAAGCTTCCTGCCTTGCAATCGGGGAGACCATGCCTAAAAAGCACAGCTTTACTTAAGCAAGTCATAAATTCAGCTTTCTCTTCCCCCCAAATGTTGAGTGGTGTCCTCTTCCTTCAACACCACTGAACGTATCTCAAATTTATTTTTTAATGCATGCTTTGTGACTCAGAAGAAATTGCTTTTCCTGTCCTCAAAGAAAGGAAATTTCTTTATCATCATTGATGGGTGAGTTCATCCTTTCTTCACATATTGAAATATCTTCTTTGTCATGAACTAAATTCCAGTATATTCTTGATTCTATCCAGAGCACTCGATAATGGTCTTCTCTGCATTTCCCAGAAGTTGTTTTTCTTTTTTTCCAGGAAACTCAAGTGCTAATTTGCTACCAAACTCTGCTGTACCCTTCCCAGCGGGGTCTCTCTAATGCAGTCGCACATCATGCAGAAATCAGGCTGTGCGATCCAACTCGAGGCAGTCAGCTCATTCAATCTCAGAGCTGAATCCTTTCCACTCTTTTCTTTGATCAAGAAGCAGCTTCTTAACATACTCTTGGGCTTGCCCATGGAAAACAGGGACAGAACAAATGGATTGGAAGAGAGAAAAAGCGAAGAAGAAGAAAAAAATAGGTATTTTCTTTCCTGGCCAATCAGAA
The DNA here is from genome assembly GCF_048564905.1 of Vicugna pacos. Lineage (NCBI taxonomy): Eukaryota > Metazoa > Chordata > Mammalia > Artiodactyla > Camelidae > Vicugna > Vicugna pacos. Next base: position 54,559,172 of record NC_133002.1, read on the forward strand.
GGTTTTTATTCTCAATTCAGAGTCTGTGATGCTTCATGAAATCAGGGGTGTTGTGGGTTTTTTTTTTGTCTTGGATGCCTAGCAACTAGAACGATGACTCCATGTGGTCGACACTGAGTATTTGTGAGATGAATGAATGAATGAAATAAGTTTTGTCCTCCTGTGTGTATTTAGGCTAAGCACATAACAGGATAAAGCTGAGATGTTACTCTTAATTACAAGTGATCATAAAGTGGTTGGGCAGACAACTTAACAAAGAGCGTTTGTGAATTAAATATAAAGTTTACACCACAGCATATCACCAGACGAGAAATGACTATCTGCCAGTCGAGTGGTGCAGACCAGGAATACCTGGAGACGTATAAAGAACAGTGGATTTCAAAAATCTAGGCTGGCTGGACAGAGGTCTACACCTGGACTCGAAACGATGTGGGTTTTTTAAAAACATGAAATTCTCACTTCCGATTTCCTTAGACATGATACGTGTTGCTTCCTCCTCCAATTCAATTTTTTCATTAAGTAGCACCTTCATCCCTTAGTGCTTGAATCCTCCCACTTCCTGGCCAATATCTCCTGGTAGATCCCATCTCAGGTAAGAGATGCTCCAAGGCCAATCAGAAAAGAATAAAGAAAATGTTGTTCCCAGATTTTTTTTTTAAGATGGACTCAGCATATTTTCATTCGGTTCCTCCAAACACTGTAATTTTCTCAATATTCTTAAAATCTTTCAAGCCTTGAAAATAACCTCATTAAGAATATGATAGTTCATTGCCTAGAAGATACATTTATTATACTCAATTTCTTGTTGCTCTTGTTGTTTTATTGTTATTAAAATAATAATTCTAGTAGGGTATAATAATCTAGCACATTAAAAAAAAAAACCAGAAGAGATTAAGGAGATATGGTATGAAATGTGATGTGGTATCCTGAATTGGATCCTAGAACAGAAAAGGGACATAAATGGGAAATCCGGTGAAATCCAAATGTGGTCTGAAGTTAGTCAATAGCAATAATTAATAGCAATGTACCAAAGTTTGTTTCTTAGTTCGGACAAATGAACCACTGAAAAGTTAAGATTTTCACATAAGGGGAAATTGGATAAGGTATACATGGGAACTCTTATATTATCTTCACAAAATTTCTGCAAATGTAAAATTGTTCCAAAAATACGTTTATGAAAAATTAAACGTATAACCATACATTTCAGTAAACGTATTAGAGTGACTTTTCAATTATCTTGTCACTTCTAAAATGAAACTATCGTATTCATTATGTTTTGTTCACTCTGTGTAGTTCATTGAAAGTTCTCAAGAAATACTTGCCAAGTCACTCAATTACAAGTTATTTTCGGTTTCCAACACAAAAAGAAAATTGTATTCTCCACTCTGGCCACTAGAGTGGAGTATCAGCACATCACTGAAGACTCGTTCATCATCAATAGGGAAAAACTACCATCTGAAAACTGCTGACATTTGAAAAATGTTCAGATACACGGGAAAAGGAAGAACCCCTAGTATTGTGATTAAGATCAAGAAAGATCTGAACTGACTGTGGAGAGGAATCCCGTATATACTGAGATATACAGGGAAAAAAATAATAAAAGTGGAAAAAATTTCAGCCATTTATTTAAACATTTCCAGACACGGATATAAGTGCAGTTGGGGAGATAGCACACATCTGGAGAATTAAGGGACATCTATCTTTCCCCAGACATTAGTGAAGCATGCAGTGTCTGAAACCACCACGGTACAGAAGGCTCAACTGATCAGTAGGGTGCCGTCAGGGCTAAGTGCGGGAGAACCGTTTAGACACTTAGAGGACCAAACGGCATTCCTCCTGCCACTTTCTTTCTTACACTTCCCATCATTCAGGAAATAAAAGTACTTTCTAGTATCAGCCAGTGCAATGTGTAACTAGGAAGGCAAACTTAAAACCAAAAAGGAATTAGAATGTATTTCTGTGTCCAAAAAAAAACAGGTTGCTTTGTAGTTTCCAGTTTGTCAATTGCATTTTTCAGTTTGAGTAATTTGGACATCTGTCATATTTTGGATACTATACCGATCAGATTCTCTGTAAAAACTCTCTCAATAAAGATTGATACCACTATCAGAGGAAACCAGAAATCTTTCAGGAAGATTATATATTAGACTTACACAGAGTGAAGTCTTTGTGGATTCACTGCCTCATACCACATGGTTTAGACGTGGACGGTGCTGAGAGATGCAAATAATGATTCACTCTTGTCCATTTTCGGATGCAAGCTTTTCGATATGTGTTGTGTGTCCGTGCTGCTTTACCTGCTTTTCAAGTTAAAAGATGCTAGAGGTCTGGGAGATTATTCCTGTCCCAACTGTAAGGAAAATCCATAGACCAGGGAAAGGTGTAACTATAGACACTCACTCTTTTTAAATAGAGAAAACTTACTGGCAATAGTTGAGAAACAAGGGTCCTGACACTGACATTTTTACTGCTGAAGAAATTATTAACATGCAACATGATTTTTTCCTAACAACAGGGCCTACTCGTTTTTATTTTTTGTGCATATTCTCTGCGGTTGAAATTTAGACAATGTTTGAGCAATGTTTTCCCTGTCGATGGCCAACCACATACAAATCTCAGAAAGAGTCACTTTCTCATGAGTGATCTCCAATGACAACATTCCCTTTTATACTCCCCTTTTCTTTATGCCCATATCCACCTATTTACTCTAAATCCAGGATATCTGCAGCCAAAATTCCAATCGGTGGCATTTCCAAGACTGACACTTAATAGATCAGGACCTTTAATGCCTGAGGCTTAGGTGTGTCATTAAAAAGTATTTTTTTCAGGAATGTTGATCATTCTGTGAATCAGTCCTTTCTGCATAGTGGGAAATTGCCTCTTCTTACCAATTTCCCCACACTAATTAATCAACAGGTACAGTTATAAGCAAATTCCTTGCCAGTCATTGGACAGTTGCAAGACAGCATTTTTGGGGTCAGATACCTGGATAATGACTTGTGGACATTTTTTGAGCCAGAAAGACAAAGAATAGTAAGTACACTGGAAACTTTCTGCAGGCATAAGTCTCCAGTGGAATTCTGTGGATCTTCCACTCAAGCAAGGGGGAAAGGGGCAGTCCTACTGAGCTCTTCGGCAGGGAGGAAAATGAGACGCTGGGAGTGGGGCTCCTGACCCAGTGGTGGCACCTCCACCGTGCTGTGATTCCTCAACGTACTCAGACTCTTCCTGTAGATGTTACCCTTTGTAACGTGTGTTACAAATAAAAGGAAGAAAGTATGTATCTAGATTGCCTTTGTTGTCGTTCTGTTTTGTTTTGTTTTGTTTTGTTTTTCTTTCTACAACAAAAATCTTTAGACCCTTGACGAAGTCTTCAAGGCTTGTCTAACACACAGGAGAAAATAATGTTTCATTCCATCATTTGTATTTGGAAATACATCGGGTTTGTTTGGAGATAGGCAAAGTACTCCAATAAATAAAATTTTAACTTTTTAACTTGTTTTTTTTTTCTGATATATGTCTAGAATTACAGAATCCTCCCACCAAAAAAAAAAAAAAAAAGAAAAGAAAGAAAACTTTTTTTTTTGAAGAAAAGAAAAGGAAAAAACGTGGAAATGGTATTGCCTTATTTTTTTTTTTTTAAGAAGCATTTCTTGATTGGCTTCTTTTCAGGTCTGTGTATACGCTATTTAAAAAAATAAACTAGAGCTAATGGATTTCTGGAACAACAAGAACCAAAAAAAATTAACAAATTTCGGAAAAACTAAAAGAGTACCTGATGATTTTAACTATTAACCCCATCATTCAGGTCAGTGTTCTCGTCTACATTGTATGTTTGTCTCATTGTCATAGACTGATTTTTTAAGTGCATCTCGTTGTTCTTAATCATTGTCTAAGATTCTTTGAGAGTCTGCTTTTCCACCCACTTTTTTCTCCTTGATGCAAGACAACTTCTTAGAAGAGAAACAATCTAAACTGTCACAGAGCTAAACAAAATCTGTGGAAAGTAAACTGTGATTGGAGGCACCCAGAAGTTTTTGTTCTGTAAGGGTATGTGTTTAGAGGTCTCACTCTGAGGCACAGATGTTTCTTTGCCGGCACATAGTTTATCCCTGAGGGAGAAGGAGTAAGCAAAGGAGAAATGATGATGAATGTGGGCTTGTGGCTGCAGAAACCTCTTTCCAAAGGGCTCACAAACAAAGGCCAGTTGAAAATTCCGTGGCCCTCACTCTCAGACCAGGTGAGCTCGCAGAGTCCCCGCTTCCCCGGGCCATGCCTAAAGTAGGCTGGGCCATCCCTGAATTCGCAGCCAGGGTGGTCGTCTGTGTGCAGAATTTAAAGCAAACAAGGGCAAGCTGTAGCCAGATGTGGGGGCTTTCAGGTTCACTGACGGTTCCTGGGGTACTTGGAGCCAAAGCAGCTCACGCACGCTCCTGCTCTCCACCAGGGAACATGGGGACGCAAAGGCCAAAGGAATCTCACCAGCCCCCCTGGTCCCAAAGATGGTCTTCTAATGCCACAAAACATACATATTCGCTCTTCTCCAAGACTCACAAGGAAATGCAAATGCTTTTGAAATATCAGCATCTTACTGAATCTCAAACTGCAGTAGTGACTCTGATAAGTCAATAGCTCCACGTGATGGCCAGTCATAACATTTCGTGGGAGATTATTTCTATGAGCTCACTTGTACGTGGGTTTCTAGAGATGTGGCATCAGTCCCTTTTACTTGGTGGAGAGAATTTTTGTCATTACATCTTTGGAAAAATAGAAAGTTCTTTTCCAAAGCATCTAATTTGATCTCTCCCTCTTCTCCACATACCCAACTCCAAAATCAATAGTTTTATTTGTTCTACAAATTTATGACCTGTTCTTCTTTAGTTTCGACTTTCTCAGTGAATTCAAATCTCACCGTATCAGCAAGCAAAACCCAGGAATTATAAAAAGCACATTCATGAGCATGGTTTTGTAATGTTAAATCCAGCTCGCACATGGATTGACATGGGAAGACGTCATGTTCTTGTCTTGCATATGAATTCAGGGAAGATGTGGAATTCAGTTCTATTAATTTCAGAGGCTTCAGCCCCACACTGGTTCAGGGGCTGAGGGTCATTTGCTTCTTCTATCTTTCTTTGCTTTTTAAAATTTTTTAAAATTCATTTTAATTTATTTTATTTATTTTTAGGGAGGAGGTAATTAGGTTTATTTATTTTTATTTGTTTATTGTTTATAGGAGGTACTGGGGTTTGAACCCAGGACCTCGTGCACGCTAGGCACATGCTCTATCACTGAGCTATATACACCTTCCCTCTATTTTTTTTTTAATTTAAAAAATTTAATTTCAGATGAATAATTTCATCTCTATGTCTTCATTTCTACAATTACATCCTGGATAGGGTGAAATAATTATTATGATTATAATAATAATTAATATATAATACAATATTACACTTATTATTGAATACAACAACAAATTGATTTTTACAAATAGGCAACTTCCCAAGTGGATATTGAATCTACCTCTGAGTCCTGAAAATGTTACTCATGTTCTCTATGTCCTGGTCCAAATGAAACCAAATTTCACTTTTACCTCATTGGGAGTCTGTTTACTGAAGTCGCTAAATCACCCTGTTTCTGACCTCGGCTAGAAGTTCAAACCCTTTTTCACAGCCATTAACTTTTTCAGCGTTCCACCAAGCAGATGTGCGCTCTGTGGCTTAATCTTTTCCATACCGGGTGCGAGAGCGGGCTTCCACCTGATGTGGGCTTTGCTACAGCATGAAAATCTCCTCCATTAAATCCAATTTGCTCAGTTTGTTTTTATCTGATCAATTCAAACTAATATTTTTTTTTTCCATGGGAAAATCTTCAGTTCGCTCAGGAGTTAAAATAAGAGATACGGAAACTGCTATGGTGTGGCCACAGGAATATCCTTACAGGGAAGTCCTCTGCGCGTCCCTCCATCCCACATTTCTTCATACCTTTGTTAAATTCACATGTGAATCACATTTCACACGTGAGAGTCACAAACGGTCAATGGCATCCAAATGCCTTGTAATTAGCACAAATCTTCACTGTTTCTGAATCACTTTTCACATGGCACTGTGTCAAAGGCTACGTTTGCATATTATAAACGGGAAAGGAGAGAGGTAAACCAACAAAATAAGGAATTGGAGGCGTAAGCTTACTTTTTCCCCCACACAGGTAGAAGCAGACTGCATTCTGCTGTTCAGACTGGCAGTCATTATTTCATCTCTTTTTAAAAGAACTATTAAAGGCTAGCATTTGTATTGCTTATTGCCACACCCCAAGGGCTAAGATATTTGTTTACGTTGTCTGAATTACTTCTTACAAACATGATGAGAGGCATGAATTCTGATCCCATTCACTAGATGAGAAAATGAGAAGTGTTTTAGGAAAACAAGTGGGCCTCCTCTTCTCTTCTGTTGGAGACTTTACATATTTCTCAGTCTTTATGTTGATATACGTAATAATAGGAAATTCAGAAGCACAGAATACTTGTTTTGTATTTCTTTGGGGAAAACAAAACCTTACTTTAACCTTGATTCTTTTAGGTCTAAAATGATTTCTTTCAGACTCTTAATGGTTTAGTTATTCCTGCAGAAAGGTTGCTACGTTTGTTCTTTGAGTCTGCAGAAGGCATGGCTTGTAACTTCTCTGCCTTCTCTCAAATATGTCATCTGTAAAGAGATACGTGAAAAATGTGTGAAGATGCAGGTGACTTTTGGAATCTCCTGGGCCCTACTGTTTCTTAGGAAAAAAAACACAATTGATTCCCAGCTGATCATTCAAAAATTGAATTCCTCCAAATTAACTCTCTTTCTAATTGGAGGTTCCAGCTGCCATGGGATTGAGTTTTCCTGTTGTTTACTTGTCCCCAAAGTCTCTGTAAAAGATTTTATTTCTCTGGGCAACCAGCTGGTTTTTCACATAGATCAGGTCAATTAATTTGACCTTTGTTTCAATATGAAATGCATAATAAAAGCTGGTGCCCCATAGACCGGATGTGGCCTTTCAAAAAAAGCTACTTGCCAGGACAGGGAACAATAATTTATTACCTCATAAAGCCCAGTTGAAATGCTTGTTTCTGAGCATGGCAATGACTAGAAGCCTGTGTGTCTTTATTTATTTAGTTTTATTCTCTGCAATGGAGCGATGGGACAAAGAACTGAGCACCTGCACTCCTGAAGGATGGGAAGTGGCCAAGGCCAAAAATAGGGCTGTTGTTTCTTTAAGGAGCAGCTAACACCACTTGGATTTGCCTTTTTTCTGCTGCTTGTTTTCCCCTGACAAAAATTCATAAATACGGCCTCAGAGGGTTTATCTTGACTCTAAGAGCTTGTTATTTAAAACGTATTTCATAACTCAGGGCTGGAGAAATGTGTAAACTCCTTGTAATACAAGGTATGAAACAGAATATTTTATTTTATTTTGGGTTTTTTGATTGTTTTTTTAAATTGAAGTGTAGTTAATTACAACGTGTCAGTTTCTGGTGCGCAGCACAATGTCTCAGTCATGCACATACATACACATATTCGTTTTCATATTCTTTTTCATTAAACGTTATTATAAGATATTGAATACAGTTTCCTGCGCTATACAGAAGAAATTTGTTTTTTTGAAACAGAAAATTTAAATTGATATTTACGATGGATCACAAAATGATTAGTGTTTGCAGTTTGAGGGATGGATCTGAGAATCCCATTTTTAACAAATTTATGAGGATGGGAGCTTTTGTCTAGTTTAGCCTTCCTTAAACTGTGTCAACCCCTATTCTGTATGGCATTAGCATCCTTCATATGTGGTACGTCAATTTGTTGTAATTGGCATTTGTGCCTAATTTTATACCATATTTTAAGCAACAATGGATGAACCCCTTTTACCTAAATCTTTGATCGCATCTCTAATTAAGTCCAAGAAATGGGCTAAGTCAAAACATATACATATTTTAAGACCTATCAATGAACACTTTTCTCAGTGTAATTCATCATCTCCAGTCACCATCTATTTAGGAATCTATTATTTTAACTGTTCTTCTGAAGTAAGCTCTTTGGTGTACCTTCAGTTTTGGGTAAAGTGTACTGTGGAAAGGAAAAAAAAAGCATTTGCTTCTCAAGATGCGTACTTGCTCATAAAAAAAAATCTTTTCTCAGCTCTGAGGATGCACTTCTTGAGAAGATTTTTACAGACATGGAGATGCAATGCTTGGAAAGCCAGTGGTAACTTTGCATGAAGAGCACTTTCTAAGCGACAGTGCAGTGAGATGGGTGATCAGGTGCAGTGGAGAGGTTTCCAGTCTGAAAGGCACCAGGGGCTTTTTGGGTAGGAGAGGAAAAAAATACCACCACCGGGGTTAGGGTGGCTTTAGAAAGAGCATGGAAAGGAAAATGAAATGGTACTGAAAGCAAACAAACCTATTTCAAAATTTTTGCACAGCAACTCCCGTGGGCTTCTGGTGAGAATGTAAATGAGAACCACATTTCTTGAGGGCCGCTGGCAATACCTATCAGAAGGCTTACACAGCACATACACTGTCCTAGCAAGTAGCAGTTAGCCTAGGAAACACATCACAGCTATCCCAAACAACTATTTTAGCAGAAATAACTAATGCTGATAAAAATGTATTGATATTTTCACAGAGTTTTCATATACAGAGAGCTAGACAGACAATCTGTACCATGCATTTTGTTTGCAACCAGCTTTCTAAATGTTTTCACCCACATACTAATAATGGTTATCTCAGGGTCATCATTTTATGTGATGCTAAGTTTTCTTCTAAGTTTTCAAAGCGTCAAGACACAAAAAAACATGTTCTGTTTTTTAAGGAAAAGCCATCAACAAATGCCATTTTGCAATTTCTAGGATGGCTCAGTATTCGATCATTAAAGAGGGAGAAATCTCTTTTTTCCAAATTCCTTCATACAGGGCTCCCCGTGGCCCCTTGCCACCAAGATCTGGACCTAGGGCTAATGTCATTAGTACTATATTTTAAATACATTTTAGTTAAGTAGACTTTTTGTTGACTATATTAAGAATCTAACCACAATTTCTATCATCATGTCCATGGGGAAAACCATGTTCCAAGTTTCAAAGAGCTGACAGGAAAACAAATCCAAAACAGCTTGCTTGTATGTTGGAAGATTTTCTACATATATACATATTTTTTTTCGTTCTCACGTTTACTCCTGAAAACTAGCTGGTACTGAGAAGTCATTAATTGCCGTAAGAGTACAATATACCCGCAGCCGGAAATTGTGGCCTGGACTGTTTCTGACCTCTCGTTAAGAAAGGTTTTTTTTTCTAGATCTTTGTCCTGTAGAGAGCAGTCTTTCTATGGGGATTTCTTTATTTACTTTAAAGGTTGTCAATCGAAACCACAAATGTATTTTGATGTATGTATGAACTACGTCCGACAGAAATCAGGAAAATCATCTCTGAGACTGCTAAATTCTCTCTTCCTCATTACTTTCTTTGATGGCAGGAAAACCTCAGAACAGCAGTCTCCTTCCAAAACTCCTATTATATTTATCTCCTGAGATCTAGCTAGCTGAAAAAAAAAAAAAAAGACTGTTATCTGACTGCTTGAATAGATCCTATTGCAACAAAAACTCACCCAAATATTGTCAGATGTGTTCCAGCCACAAACTTCAGGTAACAAGCTGAGTTTTTAGCTGTCTGTGTCCAGACTTCCCTAGATGATTCTTGACAATAATTGGGGCAGGTCAGGAAGAAGAGGTTAAGATACACAGCACTGAAGACAGAGAAGGAAGCGCATAAAAGCCTTGTGAGTCTCAGGAACATAAAACTGTCAGTTGTGTGCTGCAAAATTCTCACGACCCCAAAGCTGAACTTTGTAAATAGGCTTGGCATCAAACTCTTGCCTGGAGAAAATAAAGAGGAAAAGAAAGGGAGAAAAAAAAAAATAAAGACCCTTGCCCTGCTTCGACACACACACAAATGAACACACATATGATGCGTGGGCACTGCTTAATTTTGTAAAGACGTGTGTAACTGGCCTTCTGCACGATGAATTACAGAACCTCATGCTACTGCCCACGGGATGAAAGCAGGGTTCTTTCATTTGAATTGTGCTGCTCAACCAGGCTTTTACTCTCCTGACTAGACCGTGTTAGGCTGAATGACAGAATGATTTGTATTGGCAAACCACCTCCAGCTCCCGTTTTTTGGAGAGGCTACTTCTAATATGTGAGTCTTAGCAAAACCCCCTAATATTTGAGGAGGAATATAAATCTATGATGAAAATCATGGGCTTGGTTGATTTGAGTCTTAAATTTGACTAATGTACTCCTTTGAAATCGAATTTATTTTGTTTTGATGTGTGTTTCTTCCCTTTAAGACGGTCAAAAAATAGTAGGTTCTGCCTCTTTCAGTTATTGTGGGAATGGAAAGACATACACACCAAGTGACCACATATATCTGGAAAGCTTAGCTGGGTGCCTGACCCCCAGTAAGTACATGATGTATGTAACCAATCTAATGATGATCACTGTTGTTATTGTTAAGAGAGTATTGCTCATTGAACTCAGACCTGGTAAGAATCAATCCCTAGGTGTGTAAACTTGAAGCTGAGCTATTTCTATGTTTTCAGTACTAAAAAAGGACTCTCTTTAATGCACAGCTGCCCTGGTACATTCCCTAGTTAGGAATTTGAACCAATGTCTTTGTTTACCGCAAGGATGGAAGTTTTCATCCAATGGCTTAGAACTCATTTTCAAACATGACTGCTGTAGCACTTTACGTCGGTTTTATCCTATTGCATTTAAATACATTTTACTGCCGGTCATACTGTGAGATACAATGGTTATGGTATCCACAGCAAACGAACAGCTGAGAAATTCAACATAGGGATGTGAACCGGGATCTCTTTGACTTTTTAATGTGAAGGGTCTTATGTACCTTAAATGTGAATTGGAATATTTCTATTTCAACAGTGAATGTGTTAGTGAGTCCAAACTCACTCTGCTTGCCACATGACAGGCCAATAAATTGGGAGATGGGGTGTTGGGACAAGGAATAACAACTTATTTTCCAGAAAGCCAGCAGACCAAGAAGATGGTGGATTGATGTCCTGGAGAACCATCTTCCCCAAGTCAGAATTCAGGCTCCTTTTATACTAAAAGGGGAGGGGGTGTGGTTGGTTGTTGCAAACTTCTTGGTGTCGAAATCCTTTGTTCTTGCAGCTGTAGGTCAGGTCATGATGTTCCTGTAAACCTCCAACAAGACCAATGTTATTCTCTGTTCTGCAACTTTTTATCTCTGTATGAATGGAGAAATGTTATACACTTCAAGGTCGGAGCCTCAGAGCTCTCCTGTATACTTCAGGCTCTAGGCAACATTCTTTTACAAAAGGTGCAGAACCAGCATGACTAAGCACCGGAAACAGAGCACAGGGTTAGAGCCAAAGGAACAGATAATATATGGAGTCAGATTTGTCTTCCCTGTTACAAATGTGTCTTTCTGTTTTTCATAGAGGAAGTAGGTAAGCCCCACGGATAAACATCTTGGAAATTTCTGTATTGTAAAATTAATATGCCCTAGCTAGTAACACACTTGTTAATAATACATTCTCTAGTCCATGGGTGTTTGTTGAGATCGGCTTTGACATTTATCAAAGTTATTTTCAATACTTTCAAGATCACAGATTCAAACTTACATCAACCTATTACTTCCTCAACTAACTCAATAAATCTCTTATGTCTATCATTTTCTAATATTTTCTATTCTACAAAATGGCTTTTTTTTTGTCTTAATCTTTTTGAACACTGGTTTATAGTGGACATTGTTCAATGCTTTCTCTCCTCGCTTGGGACTGACGTCTAGTTTTTGTTTTCCTGGATTTTATTTTTTTCTTTCAATCATTTAATTACCTTTTAAAATATCCCCTGAAGTAGACTCATTCCATGTGTGATTTCAAAATGAGGCCACAAGATTCAATGTGCATATTTCCCCACAACATGCTGTAATTTCACCATCAGAAAATTACCCCTTGTACCCCATGCCAACTTTGACCTGTGACTAAATGTTCTGCCTTTCTGTCCACATGGGTCTGCTATTTCCTTACCAAGATTCTGTATGGTAGACTTCTGTGTTACAGAATCATCAATAGGCCTAATAAAAACATGCAAATATGCATCTTTATCTCCCCCCATTTTCTCTCATCATGTTTTTGTTTGTTGTTTATTTGCAATTCAGTAGATAATTTTTCTACTTCTCTGGTGCAAATCTATCTTTATCTTCTCTGTTCCATTTCATCCCAAATTCTTAAGGATATTTATTCACATCAGTGTTGTAAGGATTTTCTACTAGAATTCACTGCTGTCTTTATTTTAATATCTTTTTATCTACTGGGTTTTCATTTCCCTTTAAACACAAACAAGCATAGTAGACCTTTGTTGAATAAATGAATAAACACATGTTAAGTATTGGTGGCTTCTATCAGTCACCCTGTTTCAGGAATCAATTAAAGAATGTGGCATCATAAAGAAGCAGGTATCTCTATGAAGAACTTTCAAGAGGAAATCTATGAGGTATAAGAATGTTTACCAGTCATTCAATTTATTTAGTTACTAACTTGTCTAACCCCTAAATTCCAGGGTTTGTTTTGCCTTTTGCCAATTTCCCAAACACCTAGAAATTTATAAATTTGAAATGTGTTTGAAATCTGTAGTCTGAAAATTTCAGTAAGTCTTTCCATGTCCTTGGATAACTTGGAAGATGTAGTCTTTATGAAAACAGAGTAAGACTGGAAAACTTCCCCTTTTTATAAAATATAAGAACAAAGCCTTTAGGAAGACTGCAAACTCTTTTCAGAAGATGTTTGTTTATAAACATTTATGTAAATTGTTATTTTTTTTGTTTGAATGTATGTTTTATTATAATTATTTTTTTAGAGCAATTTTAGGTTTACAGTCAAATTGAGGAGAAGGTACACAGATGTCCTATAACCCTCCTGCCCCCATCCCTGCATAGCCTCTCCCATTATCAACATCCCCCATAGGAGAGGTGCCTTTTTTTTTTAACAATTGCTGCACCTACATTGACACATCATAATCCTCCAAAGCCCATGGTTTACCTTACGATTCACTCTTGGGATTGCACGTTCTACGGATTTGGACAAATGTTTAACAACATGTATCCATCATCATGGTATCATGTAGAGTAGTTTTACTGCCCCCAAACCATCCACTCCATCCATTCATCCCTCTCCACCCACAACAATCCCTGGCAACCACTGATCTTTTCACTGTCTCCACTATTTCGCTTTTTCCAGAATGTCATATAGTTGGAATCATACAGCATATTTTGGGGTGACATACGATTTTCTTCCATCTGGATTTTTTTTTCTCTTTTTCTTTTATTTTCTTTGAACACTTCAGTTCTGCAACTTAATTGTCCCCTTTTCTTTTATTGTGGTTAATTTTGCACTTGTTTTATCTCACCAGCTCCTGATTTTTAAACAATCTATATTAGTTTTCAGAAATATAAACCCTCCAAAATGTTAGCAAAATAAAAAATGACCCCCAATCACACCATTCATTGATGGTCTTTATGTACATGTCTGTATATTTCATTCTTTGTTATAAGTGTGTATTTGTGTACATGTGTGTAAGTCAACCAAGTCACTAATACTCTATATAATTGGAGTCTGTGCCAGTTTCTTATCCCTATTCATGCATTTGCATCCTGAATATCACCAGCTGACTTGCTCCTAGAACGTATTTGTCTGTATTTACTCCTGGACCACTGAAATGCCATTCTTTTATATCATTCCTTCAGCCTGGAGCATCCTTGCAACCTCCCCATCCCTAAGTTGAATTAGGCATCCCTACTCTGCAGGACCAAGGTACCTTTGTATTTCCTTGTTATATCAAAGCACATTTCACACAACTGTGAATTTCTTACCTGTACATCTCTTCGGCTACATGTAAAGCTCCATAATCAATTGGTTTTTGTTGTTGGAATATGATGAGTAATATGTGTTCACTGAGTATCTGTTAATCAACTCTATGTTTCATAGCCCTTCTATCTTAAAGAGATGCATCAATGCAGCAATGAACATGCATTTCCTCACAGTCTACTGTATAACTAATCCTATGCTAGTTGCTTATCATACAAAAGAAATAATGGCCATGCTGAACACAAATAGGGGAAAAAGTAGGTTTGGAATCAGAAGGCTTAATTATTTGCTACATGTGTTTTGAGCAACATGAATAAATTCTTTTTTTCTGCATGTTCTGGATGAGAAAACTGAGATTAACGCCTGCCTCATAATACCATTTTTTGAGAATTTCCATAATTACTGCTTTCAAAACCTGAGGTCCATTGCTAAGAAATACTAATATTGCTGCTATAATTTAGCATATCAATATAATTACAATTCAATTAATGCAGCATAAAGCATTTGCAGCCTTTCTGTCTTACTGACAATTTAACACTCCAATCTATCTTTCTTTTAGCAAACTCATAAATAAAATCTAGAATATGAGATTCAATCCTGACCTCTTATATGTTACGTGTTTGTACTTTCTGGAAACCTCGCTAATGCTCCTTACTGAATTTGATTTCTGACAAAAACAAAGATGTTGCCTGAAAAAAATAATACAGCTGATAAGACAATTTTAAAAAGAAACGGTTTGCCTATAAATAGTAAATCAAGGCTATAAAAAAATTAAAAAGCACAGTATTTGGTTTTAAAGTCTTAACTTTAGAGCTTAGATTGGTTTCTGATATCCAAGGAGTTACCACTCCACTGCTTTCCTTACAGACACACTTTCAGGGTCTCTCATTTTCTTAAACCACTAGTCCAGTGTTGGCAAGATCTCTAGAGTGATCCTTTTGGGATTTATAGATCTCCAGAGAAATCTGTATGAATCCTGTGAGTTCTAATATTCATTCTGCTTATTTAATATGTAGCTCAGTATTTTCAGGTTTTAGTTGCCTTTTAGCAATTAATTTGTCAGACATTTATCTTATAAAATACGTCCCAGTTAACCATTATTTAGCACTGCAATCACTATCTTCTGTTTAAAAGTGTTCTCAATAAAGTTCAAACAGTGTTTCCCTCCTACGGTAAATTTCAGCATTCCCTTGTAACTCAGGAATTCTCAGGGATGAAGTCCTGCTTTAATTAGAATTGAGATTTGTAAAGAAAGAGACTAAGCACAGGAAGTTATTAGAATAACAACATGACAGCTGGAGAAGCTTCAAATGGCCTGATAGGACATCGTAATGGATCCCAAATGTTTTTATTGTTTTCTTCAACTTCTACATCTCCATATGAAAGCTAAAGAGAATAGTTTAAGCTGAAGTATTATCTCATTAGAGCAGGTAAACAAAGACTCTTTTAAAAAATGACCAAATATAAAAAAAAAAAGTTTTTAAATAGAAACATTTTAATAAAATCTTTCTTTTTTTTTTTTCCTGGCTGGTTCAGATTGATTGTTTTGGTAATTGTACTCAGTGATTTCCAACCTTTTCCCACATTACTTTGCCTGTGTAAATAACATACCAGTTTTTAATTTAAAAATTTTTTGAAAATTAAAAAAATTTATTTCTAGTGTCTTTTCAAACAAAAGAGACTATTGCCATGATTATATAAGGAGATACTAATAATATTCAGTTTCTCATTTTATTTTTTTATATATTGCTATTTGTTACTACTACAACTATTACTAATATAATTATTAGTTAACATTTTTGAGTACTGTGTGACAATTAATATGCTAAGGGAATTATTATAAATTGTCTTATTCAATTCTTTTAATATCACTATGAGGCAGTTACTTTTATCCTAATTTTAGATAAAAATGAGGTTCAGAGAGGATAGCTACTTGCCCAAGTCAGCTATAAGAGATTATACTGAGAATTACAGTTATGTCTAGCTACACTTTCAACACAATGCCATATCATGCCCTAAAAGTCTACCTAGCAAACAGGACAAGTATATGAGCATCTTTCTGCAGACACAAACACAAAGAGCTTACTAGTAAGTTTCCATTACTAAAATTCCTCATAAATACTCAGCAAACTCTTTGTAAAGATGTGAAGTTTTTGTTGTTGTTTGTTTGTTTGTTTTACTACTGGTAAACTCTTTCACATCACCACAATTCCTTTTTAAATTATATTTGCTCATTTAGATATATGACCACTTATTAGGCACAGAGGCAACAGTCCTTGGATGAATATTAAAGTTTGACACTAAATTTCCATCCTTGTTTGTTCATGACTTGTCCACCCACAGTAAACAAGTATAAAAAGAGATCAAATATATGAGCCAACTGTTTTCAAGTATTCAGCAATAGGTAGTTAAGAACATTATCTGGTTTTCTTCCCAGAGATATGTTCAAATTTTTAAGGCAGAGCAAGCTGGAGCCCGAGTAGAGAAGAAATATCTCTGATCTGATTAAGTAGGAATAAGAATTTGCAGAGTAGATCCCACAAAATAGGAAGTTGCAAAGAGAGGAGGGCGCAGAAGTTTGCAGCAGAATTTTCCATGAATTCTTGACTGAGAGAAACTATGTAAGCACAGAGCAAGCAACTATGAGTTACAGCAGAAATTGATTCCTACAGAGATGAGACAGAAACAGTGATACCCAAGGCCTTTCAATGATGGAAAATAGAATTTGGTCCAGCAGAAGTGGAGAAACCTCTATGAGAAACTCAAGCTTTTATATGAGACTCTAGAAGAGTCAGAGCTTAATAATCGAGACTACATTCTGGATCTCAGTTCAAAATTGAGATCATTATGTCCTAAGAAATATTAAAACTAAGCCTCACAAGAACAGTAGCACCTGCCAGTAATTTAACTGTCTATTAGGGGAAAAAAGCCAGAGCACCATTTTAAGAAATATGGCATAATCTGGACCCCTTATAATACATCACCATAATGTACAGAATAAGAATTACTAGACATGTAAAAGTGCAGGAAAATGTGACTTTTTTAAAAAGGTAGTCAATATAAATAGATCACACAGTATTCTAGGTGTAGTAAGTAACAGATGGTACTTTTTCAAGCTCAAGGACTTAAAGGAAAAGCAATTATAATTAATGAACAGATGAAAAAAATCTCAAAAGGGAAATCAAAACTAAAAGAAGAAATTGGAGAATTTTGAACAAAAAAAATGAAAAAAATCACCAAGTCACTTAAGAGTAGTCGGGAGACTGATTACAAATGAGTTAATAAACCTACAGATAGGTCAATAGAAAATGTCTGTTCTAAAATACAGTCAACAGAAAATGTCTATTCTTAAACAACAACAACAACAACAACAAAACGGAAAGAAAATTAACAGAACTTCAGTGACCTCTGCAAATTACGAAGTGGTTTCACACACAGGTAATTGGTGTCCAAAACTGGAAGAAAAAACCCAAAAATTGGCATAAAATGTTTTTAAAGAAATTTCCCACCCTTTGGGATAAAAAAAATTACGTTATGCATCCGAGGAGTTCAATGTATATCACGTAGAATAAATACAAAGAGAACTGTATCTAGGTATGTCAAAATCATCGTGCTGAAAAGCTAAGACAAAGATAAATTTTAGAACCTGCCGAAGCAAAACAGACATTACATCTGGGGGAATTTGGTTTTACTCTACGAATCAACTGTTTTCTCATGAGTATGCTAGAAAATAATCAAACAACATCTTTAAAGAGATGGGGAAAAAAAGTTGACCTAGAATTCTACATTCTGTGAAAATACCCTTCAAAAATGATGGACAAATAGAGACAATTCCAATCAAACAAAAGTACGGAGAATTAATTGTCATCAACATTTTTAAGATGTTGAAAGGATTTCTTCAGGCTGAAGGAAAATACCGCTTGATGGAAACAATGACACGGGAAATACGCTGTCCTCAGAAACGCACAATCTGGTACAGCAAGGATCATCAAAGCATGGCCTGGGAGCCAAATCCAGCCTGCTGACTATTTGTGTAGAGTTTTATTGGAACAGAGCCACGCCCTTTCATTTGCATATTGTCTATGGCCGCTTTTGTGCTAGAATTGCAGAGTTGAGCTGTGACAGAGATCGTATCTGGCACTTTACAAAAAAAAAAAAATTACCAAGTCTTATCATAGAGAATGAAAAGCGGAGACTCTGATCAAGCATTGCATGGACAAAATACAATATATACTATAGCACAAGAGCATGCAATGAGGAAATCCAGAGTTAAAACAAACACAACCACAACCACAGCTACTTGGAGACTTTCATTGGCAAAGTGAGAGACTGAGAAAGTGAAAGTGTATGAAGATTAACTAAAAGCCAATCCCCAGCATCTAAGCAGCCACCAGGACAGAAGAATTGCAAAACGGTTCTTCGATGCCACCAGGGTTAGATTCAAAAGGTGGTATACAAAGGAAGATTCTATTGATTGCACTGGTTTTTCAAATTCACTTCAATGCAAATTGAATTTTGAATTATGTTCCCCATCTCCACACAAACTAAGTAAATAAAGGAAGCGTTTGTGGATGGTTTATCCTGCGTTCAACTTTTATAAGGCTTATTTCCGGAAGGCATTAATTCCTAAAAAATTTCTTTCACAGAGTGGAGATTTGTTGCCAAATTTGTCTGGCTATTAGACTTGTAACGACACAGGTGGGAGTTGAGGGAAATAAACAGTCCCCATAAGGATCTGTTGATAAATTTGAGCTCAGACTTTTCCACCCCATACAGCCTCTTTCCTTTCTCTCTCTTCGCACATCTGTGACACTGGAGTTTGGCCCAGAGGAAGAACACACAGTTGAGATAAAGAGATGTGTGCCAAGGAAGCAGAGAATTCGGATCAGATGGGATGCAGATGAACATCTGTGCTGAGAAGAGAAAGCCAAGGACGATATTCTTCAACACTGAAATAACTATACAGAATCCTACCCCTCTGAAAGAGCCTTCCTTTTTTTTTTTTTTTTTTTTGGCTGTGAGTTTTTCACTTAAAGAATAGTGTTTCAGTCCATCCTCCGCTTGAAGGTCATTTGTGCACTCATCTGCCGGTCTGTGTTTGTTTCTTGCTTCAGTTTACCAACTCAAAAGCAAACCTCCTATTATTTGTATCCATATTTAAAGTGGGCTTGACAGTCCGAAGTTTGCACTGACAGGCGCACAATAAAAATCATGTACTGTTACTAGTTTTCGAGGCAGAATTATTTCATAACAATTATCTTCAAATCTCCAATGTTCCGTGTGCTCAAAAGCAATTGTCTTTATCTTAATAATTAAGTTGAAGTGACAGTGGATGACAGCTGCAATTGGCTTCATTTGTGAAGCAAGCACTGCTTTTCACTATCACCATGGAATCATTCTGGCTGGGTGTCAGAATATTTAAGCCATTGAATGTAACCAAATTTGTAGTCAGACAAGGTGCACGTTTATAGGCAAACACACATTTTGTGTGTCTGTGCCTGTAACTTTAAACACTTTCCCACCAAATCCTGATGGCTTTAGCAAGATTTGTAAAGCACAAATCTACAAAATATTTGATAGAGGCAAAAGGTATTTCCTATGAAACTGCTTTGTTCCCCGTTGTCTCCTTAAGCCAAGGGTTGGCCAAAATTTCCTGTAAAGGACTATAAAGTAAGTATTTTTGGCTTTGCGAGCCACATGGTCTCTGTTGCAACTATTCAACTCTGCCCTTACAGCGTGAAAGTGGCCAGAGATAACACAGAAACGAGCAGGCATCGCTCTGGTCCAATAAAACTGTATTGATACGAACAAGCAGCAGGGAGAATTTGGCCCGTGGGCTGCTCTAAACAATCACTCGACCTATTTTATTCATAGCAGAGTACCACTTTAAGTTCTTATTCTCTTTCTGACTATTAAAAAGTATAAAGTATTACTAGAGATAGAGAGTAAATGTGGTTTAAAAATGAAAGTTTTGGGGTTATTTATGATGTCAAACAATCCGAAATCTATTTTCTGTAGATATAACAGGTGGTATTTACATGGTCTGTAACAAATGACTTCTGTGTAATTTATCTCATTGGATTCCAGAGGCAACTGAATGAGAGTTAGAAAGGACAGATCGCATTCTTAAACGCCATAAAGCTTTAAAAGGTTAAATGGCTAGTCCAGTGTCAGAAATACTAAGTGTAGAATCAGGATTTGAAACTTTCCATTTGGGTACCAAAACTTTTATTTTGGGCAATAGGCCATTTGGGGAGCTGATTTTTGGTGATAACTTTGATTGCACAGAAGTGGTCCTAATTTAGCTCTTGATACGCAATTACTGTGAGAAGTGAAAAATAAAGTAAATATTTTCTGCATTACCAAATTAATGGAGACAGCAAGAATGGATAATTTAAGAAAAAAATAGAAACAAGCCTCAAATACTCATGTTTTCCTTAATAACAAAATTTCTTTGCCTGAATTATAGAGGTAATTGCCTCGTGATCCACTTGGCTTCCTCCTGGAGACAACACCTTAATAGTTTTTTATGCAGGACCCTGAAACTTCAAAAAAAGAGTCTAAAATAATTCACTCCTAGCCAACTGGCATTAGAGCAATATGTTATGTATGCTTTTGGCTTCTGCACAGTTTAAGTGTTATAACTTTTATTACACAAAAAGCTGAAAGAAGAGATAAACTACTGCATTAGGAATTTTGATACAGACATTGAGCCATCAGCACAGGAAACCACGTCCGTAGCTCTCCTGTCTGCCTAAGAACTAATCACCTTATAACATTACCATCTAACTTTCATCTATATTGATGGCTTTTCTCCAACAAGAGCAAAATGTTTTGGAGAAGCTGTCTGAATATCTTTACCACATTGGTCTAAGATCACAGGGTTTTTACCATTTCCATTCTTTAAATTTTTTTTTCTTAAACGGGTCTTTTAGAGAAAACCAAGTTAAACTATTTCACAGTTGTATGTATACATAAAATCTGAGAATGTTGGCCATTTATACATTTTTGGTGATACTAAAATGACATAAACATTAAGATTAAAGCTCTTTGTTAATATAAAGTTAGGTGGAAATGACTTGTACGGGAAAGTGTAGGAAGTTGGGGGGCACAATTCTGCACACAATAAAGATGGTATCACTAAAGTACAAAATGAAAAAACAAACTGACAGATAGAGGCCTCCATTTTCCTCTGCAAACCAATGTCCAGGGTAAGAATGGGGCTGAGGGGCAGACTCTAAGAGTGACCATACTCCCTCAAATATTCAGACAGAGGCAAAATTACTATCTTCTTGGATGTAAAAATGTAACATGATTCAAGGCAGCAATTTGCATTTCTTAAGCTATTTAAAAATGGAGGATGCTTCCTTGAGTCACTGGCACTGTCATCTGTTGAGACTGATCCAAGTGGCTATGTGAAACAATTTCCTTATCTTCTAACGGTATGCATTATTATTATTTTACTATTTTTTGCCTCATTTTATTTCTATCCAAAATTAGTGGAAACAGTGCCCCTGGAAAGTAGTGCCATTTAAATTTTAATCTCCCTTCACTTCTCTCTAATTTGCAAGATACCAAAAGTCACTACAATAATATCATCACTTCGGAGCAAATTAAAAACAAAACAAAACAGAACAACAGACCTCTGGGGCTCTCTAAATTATTTTCAAAGAGTGGAGTCTGTAGCTAGGCTAGTCAGTATTAGATTAAGTCAGTGCTGGCAAGCACCATAAAATCATCACGTGTAAAATCCCCCACAGGTTCCAAGAGCCATGGGTATGGCGTGGGCGTTAGATGCCAGGGCCGATGCAGAGGCGCGCAGTACGAGTTGAGAAAGTTCTTTAACAAAAGGCTGTCAGATATGATTTACTGAGCTGGCCTCTATCGGGCAAGCCTCACTGGGCACTCTGAATTCCAGCTTTCTACACTGGCAGACTCTTCCATAACCCAACAAAGACGTGGAGTTACAGGCAGTTCATACAAGTGATGTCTTTTGTTTGGTCCTAACGGGGTCTCTCAACAGGGGAGGCAAAACCAATGAAGTGCAAAATATAATATGAAACCAATTTCCCTTCTCACACAACTCGGAGAATTAGAAACGATGCTTGTTTCCGAATGTCTTCTGGATGATTGGAGGAGAAGACCAAGAGAATTTAAGACTAGTTTTAGCTTAATTAGTTTAGGCACCTCATTTTGAGACAGATTTAGTGCGTGTTTCATCTGTTTAAAGGATCACAGAAGTCTGAGGAAGATCGTTTTTCCAGATAGAGGGTGAAGTAGTTTGAGAGAGGGGTTACTCTTAATGAGATCCACTTTCAGGAAAAAAAAAAATTGTATTAGGGGCAGAAGGAAGGGAATACTAAAGTGTGATCCAGGGCTGACACTAACCACTCAGGGTAATTTCTGAACACAGTGATATAAGTATTGAGTGACTCTGTTTCATAGCAGAGGTGGTTGGTAAACACTTTAAAATGAATTTAATTGCTTGTAAACATGCTGTGTCTGACTATGTGGCTAAATTTCCCATGTAGTTATAACTATGGTGATGTATGAAAACACAGATAACATAAAACATCTGATTATTCTCACTAAAAGAATACATGACACAAATAAGGAAAAGTTACTTGCTAGGGGACTGTTGAGGTATGAACACGGTATCTTATTTTGGTATATGACAGGGAGCATTTTACTTCAATTGTACACTCTAGGTCTCCCTGTAATATGTTCCCAGCCCTGCAGTTCCAAAGATATTTCATATTTCTTCTAAAAAACTTTCTGTACAAGTTGTAAATTAGTAGGTACCAGTCCCTTTGAGCTTATTTGTGACATTAGATTTTTTCCCCTTTTTTCTAAGTGATCATTTGCTCAATAGGATTGATAATATCATCTGTTTTTACCAATGCTGCAGATAGATAATTCTTAAAACCATGAAACAGAGTACGTAGGCATCAAGAGTATCGATTTGAGTCCTCCGAGAAACAGACACTAAGATGGAGTAAGATAAGAAAAAATTTATTAGAGAAACATGTTGGAAGGATAAAAGGGAGAGTGACTGGGAGTAGACAGATACAGGTCTGACAACTGTGAAAGAAGAGAGGGAGGGGAGGAAGTTATGACAAAAAGAGGCTCAGACTGCAGCGCGGCTTGGAGAAGGTCTACGCTAGGCTGATGGGGGCTCCGGAAGAAAGATCACCTACAAGAAGAGTCTCGCATTCAATAGGAACGGCTGGGCTCTGATACCCAGACTGTGCCGAGGCATCGTCTGTGATAAGCCCAGAAGGAGCAAGACCTACATCTGCAGGAGGTGACAGCAAGGCTATCAGTCACCTACATGCCTCTGAATAGGTTCCCTCTTGAGAGACCATCTGAGCCTTATTCTCCCATGGTTGCCACAACTTAGGAATCTCCTTTGTGGAGTATGATGGAATACTGATTGATATGGTAAACACGATGAAGAATTACACATGTAATCATACTGCAAGTGTGATTCCAACATATTTGATTCTAACATCAATAAGATAGGTACAAACTATTCAAGCCTTATTCATTAAAAAATTTGAAACTGAAATAATTTCATCCATGAATTGTTTGCTTTTCCTACCGTAGGAAAAGAGTGATAGATTCAGTTTTAGGACCAATGATCCTTGAATCATCTCCAAGCACATCAGAGTTCAGTGGGGTCCTCCTTTCGTAAATACTAGTATCAGTTACAAGTGTCATTTTTTTAAAAAGTGTCATTAAAAAATTAAATTCATGATTAAAAAAATGATGTGTATTATGCGCCACTGTGCTCTGCTAATGGGGCTCTTCAAGATGAATAACCCAGAACAAAAGTGTAAAGAAATATGTCTTCACCACCTCTTTATTTCTCTTTTACATGCTCATCTTCTTTTAGTTACCCCAATGCCCTCAAGCTTCTTTTTATTTTGTGCTGCTTCCCATTGCTAAGGATTTGCTAGAGCAACACCTGTCAATGAGACGTTCTTCAAATGTTTCCCTCTTGCAGATTCAGATTCTACAATTCCATCTTACATTTCATTCATTAACAGTTTTTGTTTTCCTTCTAAGAACCAGATGAGTATGTTGAAAACATAATGTCTGTTAGGTAGGACCCAAAAGAAAAGAGCTCTCCAGCTTATTTCCAAGAATGAATAGTTATCACAAGGGCACCCGGAAAGGCAGGGTATCATATATGCTGGATGCCAGCATTTCCAAGTCCAGGATGTATTATGTGTTCCATGGAGAACCAGACCCAGAGGTCAGATTTATTTGGGATACTATATGAGGCCAAGGATATTCCCTCCCTGGGGTATAGCACCCATTCTCACTTTTTGTAAGAGAGGGTTTGTTCAGGTCACTTTGTCCAATGCCATTTGAAGTTTGGCGCTGAGTCACTGCAGACCTGAGTGTCCTACCACACGTCCAACCTGTCCACCGTGAACGTGACTTGGGCATCATTCCCTGGACCAACTGATGGCAGCTATGTTGCAGGGTTATTTTCTCACAGCACTCACGGCATGAATCAGGGCTGCTGTGTACATAAAGAACCTCTTGGGGCTGCTTTCCCCAGAAGAAGGCAATTAGAATTTTATGGACTCTCCAGTACAAGTGTTAATGTTTGAGAAACCCTAACTATGTTACTCCCTGTGCTTAACTGCATTTAACCATTGTTTCAGTGCCTGTAACTCAAAGAGCTATGCTTGCATTTGAGCCACGAGTTCTTTCGGGCCTCAAACCATGCTACATGTTTCTCTTTTGCTAAAGTCCAGACGTGGTCATCCACCATTGGCTACATGCCCTGGACTAATCACTGCAGTTTTTTTCTAACTGAAGTGAACTTTATCTTCTCATCTCGTCATGGACTTTAACTTCTGTTGCTAGTGCACGATCATGATTTCTTTTAATGACAACTTGGCTCTCAATTCAGGTTGCTGCGTGATTACTTAGGACATCAAATTCTCTGCAGCTCCTATGTGGCTCAGCCCCACGAACAAGCAAGGGCGTAAGGCTACGTCTGCCAATAACGGGAGCCCAATAAAGTTAATTGTTTCTCCGTTAGGCACTTTGCTAGTGCCCTAAACACATGGAACCGATTATCTGGCACTGCAATGTTGTTAAATAAAATGTGCAAAAAAGAAAATACAATTATTGCTAAAGTAAAAACATACCGCAAGGGGTTATTAAAAAAAAAGCAAGATGTTTTACATTTTGAGGATGTTTCACTGCTCCATGTGTGTGCTGGGTGAAAAACGATTCACTCCAAGACACTACAGGGCCAGTGTTAAACTTTTCTTTCTGCTCCACTGTCTTCCAGTCGCTTGAAATAAATGGAAGCAGACATTTTCCTTTTGAAGGAAATTTTTTTTTTAATTAAAGGCATATTTTGCAACGTTGGGATATAAACTACTCACTTAAAACATGCATCTTATGCAATAAGTAGGGTCGTTCTTTAAGAACACATTTATGTCTATCAGCCCTCTGGGCAGGTCCAAAATTACTTTTGAACTCCATTGATTCACAAATGGACATCACCACCTAAATGTGACTGCATTCTGGCATAGAAAATAAATTACTTGAGTAGCATGGAAAAAAATAACGGTAATCCTCTTTTACTTATGCTTAAGCAAACCATGGAGACTTAATAAATACAATGTGTTTATAAGATAAACAGTCATAATCAGCTTCCATTTACCTTCAAGGTTTTCCCACTTCTCCATCCAACACTTTAAAATAGTATTATATTGCCTAATTGGAATGCAATTACATTTTCGTTGACCATTTTTAATTTTAAATTGTTTTTCCTGTATTGCAAATAGTTGTGATCACAGATTAGTTAGCCCATGTCCACTAGAGATGATACAAGAATGTTTTGTGAGATTTGAATTTTGTATGGGTGACCAATATAAATAATCAAACTGCATGCATTGCAGTAAAACTCTGTGTTAACCCATTGGACATGACAAAACGATTGATACATTAGCCTAAAAAAAACCCCAAGGGCAAAAAAAGATTAACTGGATTTTATTACATATGACTTTAATTAAAAAGCTTTTCTTTTTTTAATTTTTCTCTAAAGTGCCCCAAATCGAGCAGAATGCCATTTAAGTAGATGTGAATAAATGGGTCTGGGCTCTGGCTGTTAACTGTCCTATCATAAAATGTAAGTATGTTTTCTTTGCTTACCAAAGACTCACATAATGGGATACAATGTCAATAAAATATTCAGTTTGCTCTGTTGTTTTTTTTTTTTACATTTTGTTATGAGTAACTAGAATGATCAAAATTGAGGGTGACTGGACTTTCCAGACCAGAACATACGTCGTTCAGAATTGTCACTACTTCAGTGCAGAAGAGCTCCTGCAATCTAATACTTCATAAATGTAACACTTTTATTACCTCTATACTTTGGTTAATCTGCCGGTCTTTAACATACTAAAAGAATGCTCAGGCAGGCAAAAACCTTAAAATAAATAAGAACAGGCCATTTCTTCCGATGGGCCGAATCAGGAGATTAAATCTTCTGAAGGCTGAAGACAGTCTTTTAAGACTAGAGAGTCTTTGAGGCAGAACTACATCGGGTTCTGGCCTTTTAACTGGAGAAGCATTAAACCATCTTTTTTTTTCTTTTTAATACATTTTAGTGGAATTCGGCTGCCTCTTCGTTTTTACTCTCAGAGTCACGGATAGGTGATCACACCCTGATCACAATTTTAATAAGGACTTGTGAGATAAGAGCTGCTTATTATTTTTTTTTTCTGGACCATTCTTTCTAGTTCTCAGGGAATATCTGATAAAAGAAGGTCAGGATTGGCAGGGTTACAAGGAAGCAAATGGCACATTCGAGAAACTGGATGGGCCTGGTGTGAATTTACGAAGGAAGCACTGTCACCGCTTCTCGACTAAGGCTCAGAGCACGGACGAGAAGATCAAGTGTACAGCCTAGCTAGGACTTCAGATTGTTAAATCTAATATGCTTATAGCCGCACTGCATGATTTAAATGATATAAAATACAAGGCTGTAGCGTTTCCAAGAGGAAGTAATTTTGGGTAATGGCTTTAAATCCCCTTTACTAAAAATGCAGCTAGTTGCCAACAATTTAAAAGAGACTGTGTTACCACTGAGAGGCAACTCCATCAATTTCAATGAGCTGATGATTCACTATTGATAACCCTGATTTTTCTGAGATTTTGATGGGTGGAGAAAAAAGATGACTTGGCTATTATTAACAAGCATTTGTACAAAATAGAAACAGTCACTGTGAAGCATAAAGCCAGAGGCTATTTGAAAGAGAATCTGGGAGATAATTATAGGATTCCATAAACGACATAACTAGGTTTTGGCAACTTTTTAGAAAAATTTGCAGACAGATATTGTATGTTTAGTAGGTTAACTAAATCATCCAAATTACTCTTTTTATTCGTGTTACAAGTAATGTAATATAACTACCCTATATTTTGTAGATTTGGCATAATCGACATGATTTAATACATTTATATTCACATATATACCCAACTTTTCCACTCGTTTCAAGTGGATTAAAAAAAGTTAAATTTTAAAGTTTAACACACAGACATATAGGAATACTACAACACTAAAGAAAGAAAAATTTTCTCTTTTAAAAAAGTTAATACTTTAGATTTGTTCTACATTAATGTTCTTTTTATCAAGCAAAAAAAAATGAATGAAGGTTTAACACTTATTTTCCGATGCTAGCTCCATGACTATCATATTTTTCACAGGGAAAAGATATATTTTACACTCAATCTTACTTGAGATACTAATACAGGAAGCAGCTATTTTGTTATTACGCTTATTTAATAAATTTAATGATTATGACTTCTGATTAGTACTAAATCATTCAGTGGGAGCTATGAGACCACCTTGATTAGTGGGACATCTCTGAAATCATGGCTTATAAAGATAGTAGGAGTTTTACTTATACACCAATCTACTAGTTATTCCTGTATTTATATTTAGTTTTACAATATCCAGGTCACCTTGATTTATTAAACCAAATAATAGAGGCTAACAGATTTAAATCACTACTCTGCAACTTCAGGAAAAGCATCACATACTAGAGATATTTTATGTTGAGATTCGTACCTTGAGACATTCAATTTATGGCAAAATGAACATATTGTCTCCAAAGTGCAAAACATTTTGTATACAACACATTTGTGTCTGTAACAGTGTTAAAGGCATTCAGCATGTAAATCATGCTTATTTTTTAAATGCTGTATCACATTTGTAGGATCATGGCAGCATCTTCTGTAGAACTTGAAGGTTCTCTGGAACACATTTTCATAATCACAATGTCCTTTGGAGAAGCATATTATTAATTATAACAATAATAATGCTAAGTGTTACCCTTAGCATTTATAGTGGATTTAATGGAAGCACATATGGAAATAATCTAACAATAAATGAATGCATCAGAAGATTTGTTCGTGAGTAGCAGAGAACCTCCAATAATTGTGTGATAACAAACAGAAGTGTATTTCTCTTACGGAAACAAAATCTAGAGGTTGGCGGATCAATTTATGATCAACTATGGCTGCTTGTATTACTCATTTGTCGTCCAGCAAGATGGAGACAAAAATTGGGAGGCATACGTGGCTGTCACTTTTTAAGGACAATTTTTGACACTGCCATGCCACGCTTGCTTACACACCCTTAATCGGAAATGAGTAACGTGACCACACACAACTGCAGGGAATCCGGAACTGTTTTCTTTATCTGGGCACTCAGTGCTTTCTGTTCTTCTAAGAACAAGCTTGTTATTTCATTTATTTGTTTTTTGCAT
Source organism: Vicugna pacos (assembly GCF_048564905.1). NCBI lineage: Eukaryota > Metazoa > Chordata > Mammalia > Artiodactyla > Camelidae > Vicugna > Vicugna pacos. Next base: position 54,587,915 of record NC_133002.1, read on the forward strand.
TCCACCTGTTGCTCTAAATCATGGCACATTTAGTTTACATTTAGATTCTGTATTTTTTATAAAACACCCCAACTCTGTCCTTTGGTTCTTCAAACCAGAGTCACTATGGAATTTCCATGGACGTTTTAGCCGTCACCCACCTGTCACCCATGACCCAGAAAAGTACACACTTTAGGCTAGAAGCAGTGAATAACAGAAAAATTTCAATACCATATCTTTCAAGTGTCAACCCCTGTTAATTTCTGCCTTGTTTTAGACACTCTCCAGTGTCTTCTCTCTAATGTTTAATTATTTTTGTATTTTGTTCAGTGTTGATGTATCTGAAGGGAGTTGGTCTAACAGGAGTTTATCAGCAGTGGAAACGTTTTTCCTGATAGTTGCATGGCTGTTTTTTTTTTCCTGTCACTCAGATTCAACATAAACGTTGTGCCTTTTGTAAGGCTTTTTCTGACCTTAAAGTAACTTTCAATCTTACAGAAAAGCAGCCTATTTTAAGACTGTGTCTACCACTGCATTTTTACTTACTTGTTACAAAGGCTGTCACCCTCTCTTCCTTCAGATCTCTGAAGCTCAAATGTTGGTACATCGGTGAGACCTTCCCCAGCTATGCTTATAAAGCACTCTGCTACCTTCCTACACACACACACACACATGCTCAGACACATCTAGAATGAAAATACTTTCCTATATGCCTGGGATAATCTCAGACCACGCTTCTTGTCATGCCATAATGACTAATAACATTTCCTACTGCTGTCAGAATTTTCTAGGTTGCTCTGATAAATTATACGGTAGTGCTAAAAATCCCTATTATACTGCTTTATTTTTCTTCATATCACTGATTACCACCGGATATGTTAGAATTTGTGTCTATAAATATATAGAAATATATTTAATATATTATATAAACGACATGTCTCTAAATTAAAACATATGTCTGTCTCCCCATCCTGGAATGTAAAGTTAGGAGGGTAGGAACGTCTCTGTTTTGCTCACTGTTATATACTGCTGGCCAGGACAGCCGTTGGCACAAAGAAGATACTCGGCAGAGGTTTGTGGAAGGAACATACGAATAAATCAATTTCTTGGTCTACTCCAACAGAATGTAAGTTACATGAGGCTGAGACTTCATATTTATATTTCTCCAATGTATCCCCTCTTCCTGGTATACAGTAGGCCTTCAATACATTAATACATTAATCTTACAACATAAAGTTAAGGCTCTTGTTTCAAAATGGTTGATGAATAAAATGTGAGTGATGAGCTATGACGTCTGTAGAGGCAACGTGAGTTTCTTTCGCTACTGGGTAGATTGCAAAGACTGAGTCTTATCCACAATCAGAAGTCCCATTTCCATTGTATGGACAGAAAGAAACAAGGCAGTTCCTAAACTGCCACGCTAAGCATCACTTTACTCAGTGTGACAGGCAGAACAATACTGCCTCCCCCTGCCCTCCCCACACACACCAAAGATGTCTAGGTCCTAATCCTTGGAAGCCGTGAATATGTTACCTAACATGGCAGAATGGACTTTGAAGGTGTGATTAAGTAAAAAAAAAAAAAAAGTAAAAAAAAAAAAACATCTTGAGATAGATTATGACCTGGCCTTGAGATGAGTTAAGGCTGTGGGACCCAAGGCCACAATCAGAGCATGTTTGTAGCATGCAGTAAATAATTGCTGTACGCATGCATCAATTATATAAGATTTATAACAAAGAAAATAGAAGTATGCATGTGCTAGAGATACTCTGTAAGTCTAATGAACAAAGAAACTCACATTGCGCATGTGCTGGCAGAGAACAGATAAAAACCAGGACAGGTGCATCATAGGCGTGCGCACCACCCTGTGGCAAAAGAATAAAGTGTTGTTAACCCCATGGTGTCTCCTGCTGAAGTCTGTCCGGCGGTATGGCAACTCCTTGTGCATTTTTTCGTTTGGGCCGCTCACCTTCTAGAACCCCACGTCAGCCCCCCTCGGCTGTCAGAGATTATCCTGGATAATCTGGGTAGGATCCAGTATAATACAAGAGTACTTATCAACCAGAGAGGGAGCTTAGAGTCAGCAAGAGGTTTGAAGATGCTCTGCTGCTGGCTCTGAAGAAGGAACAAGGAGTCAGGAGCCAAAGAAACTACTCCAGTCAAGGCAGCGGAATCTCCCCTTCAGCCTCCGGAGGGAGCACAGCCTGCTGACACCTTGATTTTAGCCCAGTGAAACCCACTGAAGACATCTGACCTCTGGAACTGTAAGATAATAAATTGGTGTCATTTTAAGCTGCTACATTTGTAGTAATTTGTTACAGCTGCAACAGGAAACTAATACACTCTGCATTTGGCTTCTTTGGTATAATTCATTTCTGGTTGGAAAATTGTTCCTATTGATCAGTTGGGAAGTAGAGAGCTAGCTCAGCCTCTGGTCTGAATTTCATCCAGCCTCCAATCTACGCAACAGGCGGTCTCCCCAAATTATGCTGCTTCATCTAGAGAGCAACTTTCAGGGTCCCGCTGGGGACAAAAGCAGCAGCCACCTGTTTCTCATTCCTGGAAGAGAGGAAGGCACTGGCCCATGTAGCTGTCCTCCAAGAACTCGAAGGTTCACTGCTTCACAGTCCAGTAATGTTCTGTGTTCACCGGATCTCGCCTTGCAACCAGCTTCTCCAGTGCTCGAAGAAACGAGCTTCAATTCAACTGCAGGTTTTGCTTTTGCATCTAAGTGACACCACATGTTTGTTCTTTAAGAAAAGTTTTCAGTGTTTAAAATCTCTGACCACACTCTTTATCATTTATTTTTACTATCCCTATTTTAATAGTTAAATGGTCATTTCAATGGGATTTGGGGAAGAAAACGAGGCCAATACATGGGCTCAATCTGTCGCCCTGATTTAAAAAGTTCTGTTTTATACTGTTCATTTTCTACATATTTGGTTGCTTTTTTGCTTTATTCATCCCCATGTGTCTCTACTTGTGAAGTCCTGGGAGATTACACAGGGTTGTTTGTTTGTTTGTTTGTTTGTTTGTTCGCTGCAGTGATCAAAGATTCTGGGGGCAGTGCCGTCATGATCTGTCAGCCAGGAGTCTACGATTCAGAACAGGTGTGGCCAACCCCTGGCTTGGCCGACCAGTTCTGGCTGCATCAAACGAAAAGCAGGAGTAAGTTTTCTGTGGGATCTCGCCCTTCCTCTCAATCCTCTCGTGCAGGAGAACTTTCTAAAATATTGGCAAGGAATTGGATTTGTGGCTGACCCCTGGTCCCACATCCTGCCATGGCCCCCACAAACTCTGCAGCTTTGAGATAGGAGATTCTGATGTGGTTCTACTGGAGTCGTATCTTTCATGTAATTCTGATTTAATCAGCTGCCTTGCATTCAGTGAATTACGGGTTCACTGATCTATTCTTTATTATTTTTCTATGATCAAGTAGTTCTTCGAAACTGCTGTACATGAATGGTGGCATTTCCTTATTTCTGTATCAGACATGGATGTTCCCTCCTCAATTCTCTCCCTCAATTCTCTCTCCCTAGGGAGAGAATTCATTGCAATTCTAGGTGGGTGAGTTAAAGATGGAGTTTAAACATTTATGCCCAAATCACCACCTTACAGAGAGGTTCAGATACGTTAACGTGACCAGTAAGTTCATGATCTCTGTCCTTTTTTATAATAAGTTAGCTTAGATATCGGTTTGTCAACTATAACTTCATTTTATAGTTTAATCCTGAATTACAGGGGAGGGTATAGGGGACTCAGTGTCTGCCTGCATGACGCTCTTGTGAGTTCTAAGATATTTTAATGATTGAAGGAAGTCTAGTCTAGTAGACAAAATATGGTTTCTCACGCTTAAGGCAACAGACAATCAGTGACTGGATTTTGCTGTCTGCACCAGAGTCTCAGCTCCAAAGTGTGCCAAAAATGACAAAGGATAACCCTGGAGGAGACTGAAGTTCACAAAGTTATATTTCTTGGAAAAGGAGATATATACAAGTAGTTTCACAATGCTGTCAACAGAGAGGGAGGCTCAAGTTTCTAAGCTGAATTATAGGAAAGAGAATTGATTCAGAGAGGAGGAGGCGTGGGTACCAGGCCTTATGGATAGCAATGGGCAGCAGGAAGAAGAGCTAGAAAATCTCACCAGTTTATCAGTCACACGACCCTTTGTTTATAACGTCAATAAACTAAAACAAACTGTGAAACCACCAGCCTTATGGAAAGCATCGTTGCAAATTTTATGGCTTTGGTGTTATTTAATTAAAGTTTATTAACTGGCTGGGCTCAGATATGTTTACACAAAATACGCTTTGGCTACTTTAAGCCTAGGCCAATAACGTTCATCTTAATCTGGCTGACCTTTATTATAAAAACTCAAAAATTCCATCATATCAATTTTTTGAAATGTATGGAGCACACTATAAACAATCACTTCTCATGAGATAAAGCAGAGACTCCCCAGTGGACAGACAGCCAACTGTTCCCAATTGTCTCACTCTTTTAAATAAAGGATTCCCAGCAAACAGTCGGAAGAAATCATAGCCTTCCAGGGATAGGCAGCTGGGAACGGGGAAGAGATTAATACAGAGAAAGCTGTGGACCATCCCGGTCCTATTCTTCAGTTCCTTGATTGAAGGCATTAAGTTTTATTTTATTAACTTCTTTCTTGCCCTTCAAAAGTTGAGGGTGCTCACACCAGGGCTTGTGTGGAACTGCCCCGGGGAACCTCAGTGCAAAGGTTTGAAACCACAGCTGGCTGTGATTAGAAGGATTGCGAGAGATCAGTGCTTGATTAACTTTCAGCTGCTATTGGTTTGCCTCAGTTCCTGCAGGAGAATTAATCCGTAGGTTCGAGTAAATTTTGGATCTTAATGGATACCAGATACATTGAGCCCACCCAGACCACCAAGATTTAGCAATCCCTTTCCTCACGTTTAAATTGTACAAATGAATTCATTCCTCCTTACCCAGTGGCCAGAATAACTCTCCCTCACTGCTTTTCTCCCACGGTATTCACTTGAGTATGCCTCCTATTCTAGGAAAGTAAGAGGTTCTTTAAGGTAAGGTCCAAGTCTTAGTTTTTTATTTTTGGAAGCAAGCATTTAATTCTTTCACTCAAAAGAGTTTGTTGGATGCATAATGATGTGATCTGCTCTCTTTCTCTTGATTTGTGTTTGGGGCACATGAATTTATTCCAGCTCTATAATCAATAGCCTCCACTCTCCCCTTCTATTATTGTGCAATAGGGATTAACCCTTCTCCTCATATGAATTGATGCCATCCTGGCTAAAAATTCTTGAATTAGAGCTGTATACTTATTATCATAAATCATCATTATCCTGATAACATTGACAGGTATTAGGTCATTAAAATTTTTAACAAGAACCTATGTTTGGGGCTCTCTGCCACCTTTACTGATCAATTTCATAGCATGGGGAGGTTCTTCATTTAACCCCCACGCCCCTTGCTAACTGAATTTTCCATTCTTGTGAACTGAGGAGCTCACTCAAAAGAGAAAACCTGGCACCAAAGTAACCCACAAGTATTTGTTTAAACTTCAGGAGACTTCTGTTTTTCTGAGAGATTATTATGATAGCATTGACCTGTGAGACCCACCCTGTTAAGATCAGAGACACATAAATAAAAATAAAGTATTAATCAACATAAATAAATCAAACAGAAATTTTCCTAACGAGCGTGTAACTCATTTCCTTTTGTAGAGTCTAATTGCAGGAAGTAGCAAGAAAAAAGCGGAGAGAACCCAAAGCTCATTGTAATCCTCCTGTACGTCTCTGGAATTTTAATTTAACTCAATGAAAGAGGGACATTTTCTGTTTGTGACTTCTGGAATTGCTATGATCAGCTTGCTTTCAGATTCATATGTTCAGTTTATTCTCTTCTGATATATGTATATATTTTATATGTACAAATATATATATTTTTGGCCCTATATTAACATAAATTTGCAGAGCTAAGTATGTCTTAGGAAAGCAGATGACAGTTGCATGCTGTAAGCACCAACCTGGATGCCCGAGCTTCCCCACCACCACCATCACACACATGTATGTATCTGCATATCTCTACCACACTTATTTTCCTCTCTCAGAAGCCTTGCTTCAGGTAAACTGACCTAATCATTTTCTCTATTAATGTGGTCTCTATTCCACATTTTGCCCTTGCTTCAATCAACTCTCCCACCTGCCGTGCCACACCCTTTGCAAATTTGCTACATCCTAAGACAACCCCCAGCTCCAGCTTATGAGCCACCAATCCACAGATTTTTCTTGATTTTCCCAAGATTTATTATCTCTTCTTCACTTATTATACCTTTTGTCTGAATCACATATTCAGCACTTAGTCAGTGGATTCTTGGGTGATTATTTCTTAATTCTGTGAAATTATCTCATCTCTGGAACTTGATGGTAATCTCTCAAGGTAGGAGAAGGTATACTTTAAAAAAAAAAAAAGAAGTCGCATTTTGTTCATACAAGTAGCATTTTTACAAATATTTGCAAATTATGATGCTTGCAGGGCTAGCAGAAGAAACAGTGTAAGTCATTTAAATTTTCTTTGGCTCAGAATAATAACTTGCAAGACTTCACGTTTAGGGGAAAAAATGCCATTTGTTCGTAGCTACAAATAATGCTGCATGGAGTTCTGGAAATGGGAGGACAGATGACAAGTAGAGATGACAAGCTTCCTCCTAGGTTACAAGCGCCATGGAGATGGAAACCGTGATTGTCCTGGTCACTACTGTACTCCAGCATGTAGTCCATAATACATCATTAGTGGCCACTGAACAACTCTGAATGAATCCAATGAATAAACAGGTGAAACAATCTAGATAAAACACAAGTGTAAAAGGCAACGTTCTTTTCCTGTCTTTATCATGATTACTTCTGATGGATAAAGAAACCATGACAGCAGTAATGGAATGCTTACCAATATTCTGATACAGGCACTCATCTAGATAAATGGCCAGAGGTAACTTACACTTGCTTTTTTCAAGAAAGTGAGTGTGTTAATATATTTTAAATACCCTGAAAATTAGAAAAACGTGAAAAATTTATATTTGGGTATCAGCACCTTCGCACCTTAGCATGGCTGGCATTTCACTTTTGCTAAAGGAATTAGGATTCTGAACATGTCGGGAAATTCATGGTGTTTCCAAGGTAGGTAACTCCATGTTATGAACTCAAGTAGCTGAAGTTGATCACTACAGTTAGCAAGTGAAATTCTATCTAGGCTGAGCAGTGATTTTCCTGTTTTATCTGGTCTCTGTCCCGGTCTGTTGTCTTTAACAAATTGAGTGAATCACTGACAGTGCATGAAAGACGAAAGCCTGGAAGTGACTGGGTATACAAGAAGCTAAGAATTCAAGGGGCAGAATAAATGGGACAATGTATGACTCTTTCTGGACCCTGCTAGAGTGACTGAGACCCTTAGCGCAGACGTACCTGCTCCAGTACTTACACCTCAGACCCAGGCTTGGCTGATTTCAGGAACATGACCTCTATTTCTCTCTCTCTTCAAAATTTCGATCCTTCTAGCGTAGCTGATTTCAACTGGCGATTGGCAGAACCCACTTAACTCATTCTCACCAAAGCATGGGCACCTGGGTTGTGCTTTCTAGAAGACACAGTTGTTTGTTTGTTTATTTTTTAAGTTTTGTTAAATATATATCTCTATATTGGAACTTCTTCAAGATTCTCAAGAGAGATTAAAAGCAAAACAACAGGTTCCTTCTAGAAATATGTTATAACAGTTTGATTTTTTTTTTCAAGAAGTTAGTTGCTCAGGATTGCTTAAGGAGGTGTCATTCACAAAATGTCTTCTCTACTTTAATTCCTCAATCTTCTCCATAGGCATTGCCTTTTCTACACCTGCTCCCAGTCTGTGCATCCTGAAACCAGCAAGCTAAACATTATCCCCGTAGTCCAAATATGCATTGTCCTGGTCTCAGTAAGATGGGGGGTGATGTGAAGGAGGAGACTTCAAGAACAGTAATGATAACTCAAGCTTTGTGTCTGTGTGTTGAGGGACTGCAGTGTCTGCGAGTGAGTCTGGGGCAAAGGAAGGATAGCCAGGACAGAGAGACAGGGAAATAAATACCTAACGGGTCATTACTATGTTGGGAACTTCCAGAATACAGGTTGCCCACAATTCTCCTGTGGTTATGCTTCACCATTAGTCATTAAATTAATAAGCTATGACATACTTAATATAAATAATATAAACCACAGCCTTCTAGAAAAGTAGTCAAGGTTTTGGAAATCTATCATATGTGTCACACCAGAAGTCAAGCCATACGGACAAAGTAGTTAACCCAGCACGTAAGATTGTCAGACACGGATAATTCAGTTTAAAGAAAAGATACTTTAAAAAGAAAGAACGCTAAAATGAAGATACTCTCAAAAGTCAGGAAATGATGTTGAGATCCAAGCTTCCAGTTTGGAGAAGCGCAAAAGACGTACAAATAAAAGCCTGTACTGCCTTATAACTCTAAAAGTAAATTAAATAAACCTTTATTAAATAAGCCATTTTTGAGAAAAGATGACATTCGTCATTAATTTTCCAAGGAACTACAATCTGCTAACAAGATTATCTAAGAATGACCCTTGGGATTATTTCAGCCCAACAGGAAGTTGTCGGCATTTAAGATGACAAAGGCCCTCTTTGTCTTGCTGGAAATGCTATATTTACATTCACTGTGGCGTTGGCCTCACAACTCCCATCCTGCTTATTTCTCCAGGTATGAGAAGTCCTGCTCTTCATTTCCTTGTTCCTCATTAGACACCTTAAGGGTCACTGGCAAGCAGTGGTCTTTAGACAGGAATAAGGGTCTGGCATGAATGTGTCATGGAGTGTGAATAACTTTCTCCTCCCCGAGGATCCGGCAAATCAAGGTTGAGGTCTGTTGCCAAAGACTCTGGCTCAGTTGGAGGCAGCGCCTGGAGGGAAGGGGGTTATCTTTGCACTGGAGGGTGTCCTTGCTGTATCTTCCCTGCTGTTAAGCGACAGTTTTCAGAGGCTCCTGACCCAGGAGCTTTCATCAGCCTTAAACCCGCTCTTAATAACAAGCTCAGGGAATCCAGGGAGCTGTTCGCCGACGTCTGGAACTCTGACAAGCATCTTGTCATAGGTCTGCCCGGTAGGGTCCACCAACGCTTCATGGGGCGTGTCTCCTCCCCTGCACCAGTCCTGGAGGTAAAACCAAACATCACCTTTCGGAATGAAACCCCCGCAAATAAAAACAAATTAACCCACCGCGCCACCAGCCAGCCCCGGAGGTATATTTGAGCTCAGTGCTTACTTTAATGTTCTGTTTTACAGTTTTTTGTGCTGAATTCTTGGGCAGCCACCATCCTCAGAGTGGGGGCACTGGGATTCCACGTCTTCATTCATCATAATGGAGCATTTCTGCCTGTGAGACCCCAGCACACGGGCTCCCCTCTCAGCTTGCAGTCCTGCTCAGTGCAACGAACAGGCTACAGAATGTGTTTACCTTACATGTCAGATACTGTTAGCCTTGAACCGGGGGGGGGGGGGGGGGGCTTCTCATGCGAACTACTCAGCGAGTCCAGTGCCGTCCGTCTCAGGTTTCCCTTCTGTGATGGAAATGACATCAGATCTTCGAGCGCAGTGATAGCAGTTTTGACTGAACTGCTTGCAGATTGTGGCTGGAGATTTAAATGACGGTTGAGCTTCGATTGAAGGAGACCATGTCCTGAATTAAGTGCTTTCTTTAAGAATTTTTGTGTCAAGATCAAGGGAGCAGAGTCCTGCGGAGGTGTTCTGATGAACTCCTGTGCTTAATTTCAGGGGATTCACCAATTCTGGGGATCCCGTTTCTACAGTTATTTCTCCTTATCCTCCAATGTGTGTATTTCCAGTCCGTCCTCGTGGCCCCGTGGATGTGACCACACAGCTCTTCTGGAATCGGATTATTTTCTGATGCTTTTTATTTCCAGTTATTTAAGTAACGTCTCATTTTTCTAGCAGCTTTGCCTCATACCAGGTCAACATCCAGAAGTTCAGCTTTCCATGTTCTCTAATTATTTCCAGGGTGCTACTTTCCTCTCATGGATCAGACAATGTGCTGACAACATTCAGTTTGGAAATTTCCCACTGCAAGTTAAGTTGGAGAGAAGGAGAATCTCTAAGTCTTGTTGGTGCTTATCTGGCAAAAATTTTACGAGTAACTAAGGATCCCAGAGTAAAAGTATTTTCCTGTTTGTATCAGACAGCTTTCTGAATATAATGTGAGCCCAGAGTTGCACGTGAGCATCTGTGTTAAAGGGTTCCAAAGGTCAAGTTCTTCTAGATTGTGAAGACTCTGGTGCAGGGACACTGTTTTTGATTCCCCCAGTCCAGTGGCTCTCAGCGAGGGTGACTCTGCCCCCAGGGGACACTTAATTTGGTTGACACGACTGGAGAGAAGTGTTGCCAATGACATCTAGCGGGTAGCAGCCAGAGATCCTGCTAAGCACCCCATGATGTAGTAGAACCTCCTCCCCTGTCAAAGAATTATCTGGCCCCAAACATACAGAGTGCCAAGACTAAGAAACTCTGCTCTGGTCTACACCAATACTTAGGTCAGTGCTTTAATAGTACTAAAATATAATGAGTAATAAATAGTAACTAAATTATAGCAAATAAATAATAGATGCCTGAGGAATAAAGACACAAGCGAATTAAGAGTTCTGAGCTAGAATCAGTGCTCCGTTCTGCTCACAAGTGCTCCTTTATTAATTTTCTTATTCGATGCTAGATCTTGCCCGTCTGCCTGGACTTATGTAACGGATTTCTTCCTGCCGTCCCTGACTTCCTGGGACGGGTCTGCTCCAAACTGGCTCTGCTTGATTTCGCCCAGGGCCCAGGCCTGCTCAACCTTCATCCTCCACCTTGACAGCTTGCAGAGCCAGAAGACCCCAGGAGCGGGAGCCACGGAAGATCTGGCATCAGGAGTAGCAAGAGCCGCCACCACCTATTCTAAACATTAACGTCACTTGATGGATTTCGGCAACTTTCCCATTTCATGCCAGGCCCTGTTGATACAAGTGCTGTAGCTGGAATGAAGTTAAACTCAATATATTCTTTCCTCTAGTTATAACTGGCAATAATTTTGCAAGTTCCCAGCTACCGTGGAATCCATTTGGGGCAGGCAAAGAAAGCAAATAAGCTCCAAATACGAAATGTAATTGTGGTCGCCACATGTGAAACAGGTTAGCTACCAACTTTTCTCGTTAGCCTTACTCTGGTTAACAGACCCTCGCTTTTGCTTAAACCAAGGATATTTCACTAATAGGAACAGGAGACAACCATCTGGGCATTTTCTTTAAAGAAAAATGGCTTTTCCTGGTAACATTCAGATTACAGAGACAGAATGATGCTTAAAATACGTTGCTAGAGGATGTATCAACGTTTTCAGTTTATCAGAGACGTGGAAATCTATTCTATCTGGAAATGTGACCGGACACAGTTACTTAGTGCATGCATACTATAGGCTGATAGTATTTTTTTTTTGGTCAATAAACTCTTTAGGAATATCGGCACATATACATTTAAGTCCAAGTTGATAACACCAATAGTTTCCTTTGGATATAAATCATGTTAGAGAACTCTTAAATTTCAGATATGGGCAGACACATATATGCTATTTAAAATTCTTTTTCTTAAATCTAGCTACAGATCTTGACAGTGAATCTCTTTTTTTTTTTAACATTTGCAAATCTCAAACTTCCAAATTTATCCCTTCCCACCCCCTTTCCCCAGTAACCATAAGATTGTTTACTAAGTCTGTGAGTCTGTTTCTTTTGTAGATGAGTTCTTCAGTGTACTCTTTTCTTTCTTTTCTTTCTTCTTCTTCTTCTTTTTTTTTTAAGATTCCTATAGTGAATCTCTTGATGATAGATGTGCAGCTAGTTTGTGCCCGAACTCATGGAGGTAATTATATTGGTTTCTGGTCTGGATTGCTCCAGGTCCTCTTATGCCCCTCAGGCTGTCTATGGCTTGCTGCAGCGATACTGCGTCAGACAGACTGAGTAGGAGACATGTGGCTACAAGGCAAGATCTCCCAAGTCCTCCTTAACAACATATATCAGGGTTCTTTGGTTATTTTCAGGGCAGTTGCTACGTCAGGAGTCCCTCCATGTGGGATTGGATGATGATGAATGACAATTCCATACCAATGGTAGAGCACCAAAAGGTTTGGAAATATTTTGACAGTCTCCTTCTGGCGCAGAAAATAAACTTGTTCCACGCATCAGCCATTTAACCATCTCAATGACCCTGTAAGATATTCAGTGATGTCTTCATTTTTATAGTCAAGGGCATCGAGGCTCACAGAGGCTGAGTAACTCCCACAACCACACAGATAGGAAAAGAGACTTCACTTAATATTAGAAAGAGCTGAACAAAACCTTAAGTTCATTAAGATAATAGAAAAATCTTAAACAGCCATCAGACAGTTGTAACACATCTGACATTATGAGATATTCCTAAATCTTTTAGCAGTAAATGTAGTTTTCTATTTTCACCAGCATCAAGTTAACACCAGTTTAAAATTCTGTGCCAGTCCCTCGTGTTACCCTTGCAGTTAACCAACTTCATGGATGTCTAACTTATCTCTAACACTTGTAGTTCTCAGGCTAACAAAAGCAAATCATGTACTCTTTAAAGCTCTTTTCATGGTAGATTATTTCTCTCAAAATCATGTGTCAATAACTGAGCCAGGTCCTATAGCATCTCATTTAATTTTAGATTTGTCAGTATAAATGCTTCATTGTATCATTAGATGGAATTCCTTGGCCAGTTTAAAAACAAATATTTAAATGCAACGTCATGAGGAAAATGTTTCCATGGATAGAGAAGACACGCTGGAAAAAAAAAATAAGGAAAACTTGAGGTAGTTACAGCTACTGCAAGTTTCTTAATCATGCTTAATTCATCTTACAAGTAAGCTATATTTGTACAAGCGAAAGCACACATTTTATTTAAGTAGACCAATTTGCAAAGAGCCCCCGTACGTACATCTGTAACCTACTATAAACACGAACACACAGGGTCTTTTTATACTTATTGTTTTTTTATATTTTTATTTCATATCAGGGATTTCTACTGACGTCAATAGCAGTCTCAGAATTGGAATGAGTAGTAAAGATTTAACAGGCGGTTGCTGAGAGGATTTTAGCTCATTGGCTGAAAAAAAAATCTTGCATAAGTGGTCTAACCAGTGACTGCTAATTTAAGAAATTTCATCCATTTCCATTTTTACGAGTGGAATAAACAACATCAATAATAAGAGTAATTGAACAAGGCTTATGGTTTTGGATACTTGGATGTTTTCGTTGGGTAGAAGTGTGTAATAAATTACTTTCTATTCCAACCCAATACAGCGTATTTCCATTTCCAAATAGTCTTTACTAGAATTTCTACAATTATATAAGGAAACAAAGGATTATGATGCACATAAAATTCAGTTATGAATTCGCATTTTTTTCTGACACTATAAGATTAGCCTCCATTCACAAGGGATTTTTAGGGTGATGAAATTACTCTGTGTGATACTATAGTGGTGGCTACATGTCATGCGTTTGTCAAAGCCCATAGAATATAGAACATCAAGGGTGAACCCTAATGTAAACTATGGACTTTGGTTGATAATAATGTGTCCATGTTGGTTCATTAATTGTATCAAGTATGCCACACTGATGAGGGATGCTGAGAGTGGGGGAATATATATGTGTGAGGGGGGAGGGCTGTGTGGGCACTCTGTTTATTCTGCCCAATTCTCCTGTAAAAAAAATAAAGTCTATAAATAAATAAATAAATTAATTAATTAATTAAAATAGAGGTGGGGGAGGGTCTAGCTCAGTGGTAGAGTGCTGACTTAGCATGCAAGAGATCTTGGGTTTGATTCCCAGTACCTCCTTAAAAAATAACAATAATAAAATAAAATAATAAATAAACCTAAATTACCTACCCTCCAGAAAAAATTAAAAAAAATAAAATATATCACAGCCTTGCCTTGAAAAAAAAAATTAGTCTCCACTCAAACATTCATCCCATTTTAAAACTAGTGTCCATCCCGGTCTAGTTGGCCAACAATTTTTCAGAAAGTTTCTCAGAGATGGTCAGATGTTCACATACTCAACAATAAATGCAGAGCACTTTTGAATTTTCAGATAGGAAGCCAGCATTGGTTAGAACCCAGAGCTTTTCAGTTATTTTGATAATACACAGAAGTGTTTATGCATATGGGAGGTGCGGGGGATAAAGTAAAATAAATGTGTTTTTTTTTTTTAACTTCTAACTCCTCTTGTCACTGGCTCTTCGAGAAATGACTGTGAATATATGCTTCTAGAAGCAGATAATAATAATTTATTACATCCACACCATCTGTTATCTTGGGAGGAGAAGAAAAGTAAATGGCTTTGAAACTGACAAGGGTCTTGGGGTAGCAGAGGGATCAGTTTTCTTAGATGGAATCCCTAGTACGCGGTGCTGCTTAAGAGGAAAACTGCATTTCTCTTTTTCACATTGTATGAAAACCAATATTTTCCCTGGAGCCCGGTGATCGGTCGAGGCAGCCAATCTCCGAAGCCTGCGTTTCCAAACTTCCCCCCATTTTACCCCGTAATGCCGTCCCCTTGCTCCCAATGAATCGCACATCCGTTGTTTTACCACCCAGCTTATTTGATCTCCGTGGAAGATGAATGGCTTTGACTAAAAAAATTAAACAATGGCAGAACTAAAGTGCAGCCCAGAGTAAACCTTACTGCCCTGAAGAATTTCCTTTCTTTTTTCCCATTCCTGAGATCAGGTCTAGGGTTCTTTGCTATCCATTCATATTTGCTGGATTCTTTTTTTCTAACTACTGGTGTTTCTTTGTAGAAATTTGAAATTTGGTCACTTGTCCTTCAGAGTTTTCTTTTCAGTAGGAAACAGTGCCACGTGTGGACGCTCCACCAGAAACAAAGTGTGAAGATCTGGGGTCGTGCCTTGATTCTGCCACATAACTATTTGATCCTCGCTCCCAGATCTGTCATGTCAGGGTCTTAGTTTTCTCATTCATGAAGTGGAAGCAAGAGTTGCCTTGCTTTGACATTTCGGGGAGTTGGAAAGATAGAAAAATCTAATGTGTAGAGAAGCAATTTGAAAATGGACTAAACATGAAAGAAATGAGACTGATAAACCTTACAGCAAACTTCACCTATTAAATACATGGGAGTCGAAAACAAGCTGGAAACTAGTATCCAAGTCTGTTCTAGTGTTTCATAGAAAATTAAATAATAGGTGAAGAGATACTTGAACAACAATTCTAGCTCACATGCAGCAAGATACAACTTGAGTGAAGACCAAACCCTCATTACAGGCAAAAGTATTTTACCGCCAGTTGACATCATCCTGAAAATACAATCATCAAATTACTGCATTGCTCAACAATGAATGAAGCTTCTGGAAAGCAGGTGTGGGTTCTCCACTTCTGGCTCCCAAAGAATAGAGGCTGAATTATATTCAGGTTGGACGCCAGGATATATAGTGGCGAATACTTCTCAGGGATGAGGATTGACGGGTCTTTATATGGTGGTAGGGGACTTGGAGAGGGTGCCTCAGCTCCCACAGTGGGCACCGTAGGGTAATGCTGAGTTGACCTGAATGACTCTCCTACATGCAGCCCAGCAATGAGCTGGCTCACCAGGGAAGACTGCAAGGCTGCTAAGATGCAAATTCCCCAGACCTGTGGAGCCCTAGAACATGACGTTTCTCAGGCTAGCATACCTGAAAATGCACACTTGAGCGCTTCCAAATTGATCAGCTGACCCTTGTGCCTTTCCATATCCTCCAGACATATGTCAGGAGGAGGGGATTTCATATCCATACTCAACCTAACCACCCATGGTGAGTCTGGATGCCTCCAGTCTAGACAATCATCAGCTCATGGGATGGGAAAGGTCTAGAGGATATCGTTCACCCGACTTGCTCGGTGCCTGTAAATTTCTCTTTTAGCTTCACTTTGTGTTGGGAATATTTGCTCTTTTTGCCTCACAGGGGGACAACAAGCAAGGTAAATGCCATGTACCCTGCTGCACAGCCTTCAGGAAGCAGTAAGAGGGTTTGACCCACCCCAAGAGGGAAAGAAATGCCCTCATGAGTGTCAGTGGATTACCTGGACTAACACAGATGGGGCTTATTTATGCACATGGGTCACTGAAACACCAGACCGACCTGGTGAGTGTGGGCTACCCCCAGGGATCTGTGGCAGCAGCCTGACTGTACGCATATGAGTGGTTTCCAGGTGGTCAATGTCATGTTCGAATACTGTTGAAGACTTGGAGAGATGAAGATACTGCGAAAAAGAAACCCAGGCAATGAGACCACTGGGAAATTTCAAGTGAAACAGCTTACTCCTCCCTGGGCTAGGATGGGAGGGGGCAGGACTGGCAAGCCTGCTGCCCCTTTGGAAGGGAGACACAGGGAGGAAGAACCCTAGAAAGTGGTCCAACCCTCCATATGCAGGGGAAAGACAGGAGGAGCAAAGGCAGAGAAGACTGGTAAGCTTCCTCTGGAGGCGCCCCTGTAAAAAGGCGTGTGCCTGTGAGTCTTGGAAGGGACTGACAAAGAGGAAAATGCAGGGAGGGTATAGCTCAGCGGCAGAGCGCATGCTAGCATGCACAAGGGCGTGTGTTCAATCCCCAGTACCTCCATGTAAATAAATAGATCAATACCTAATTACCGCCCCCCTCCAAAAAAAATAAAAAATAAATTAAAAAAAAGAAAAAGAGGAAATTAAAGACTTAAAAAAAAAAAACCCAACAACTCTTGGGCAAATGTGGGAACCACTGGTACTTTGGAAGATTAAAGGGAAAAGGACAACAAAGAGAGAGAAAACAGAAGACAGGCTCATCTACAAACTATATAAGTTTTTAGGAGATTGGGATCAAGAGTATCTTGAGGGATGTTTCTGGAAGAAAAGGATTAATCACTAGATGCCTGAGAATCTGACCCGTGATTAAATCCTGGCCACGCTGACTCAGATTTCCAAGGTGAAGGAGCCAAGATGACTATGTTCCAGATAAAGCTCTTCTAATTCCTTGTGAAGGCTGTTCATCAAGTAACACGTGGCAGATCTGGATGAGATGCAGCTGCACTGCAGAGTGGGCACTGGTTAGGTACCGCCCAGCCTGAGGGAGCTCTGTGACTCAGAAGGTTTGAAATGGAAGGGGCCTGAAGCTATGGCTACCCTGAACAAATGTCCCTGTTCCCCAGCCTGGTCTCTTCCAATACGCGTGTTCTCAGGGTGGGGTGACTGAGACAGTGGATGTTGGGCCTGGGGAAGCACGGCCACTTTGTGCTGTCACTGTGCGTACTGTATTGTTGCTTGTCTCTATCTCTTCTTAAAACTAAATAAACTTGGCACTGAGTAAAGTAAATTGTGTCTCATAAGTCCGATTGTCAACTTGAACTCCAAATGACTGATCAGGTCTAACAAGGGGAATTAGTCGGGAGAAGGTACAGCATGCATGAGGTCCTGGATTCAATCCCCCGTACCTCCATTAAAAATAAATAAATAAACCTAATTACTACCCCCCTTTTTTAATTAAAAAAATAATAAAGAGGGGAATAGTGACATTAAAAGAAAAAAAAAAAACTCTCCTGCAAACTTCCAGAATCAGGTCAGGGGAGATGCAGAAACAGAACAATAATGACAATATCCTGGCTGTGTTATCCTAGAGTTTGAATGGTTCAGATGGGTGCACAGGTGGAAAGGCCAGAGAACGATGGATGTGGGCTTAGCACGAGTGAATAGTTCAAAGGTTCTGGGATGGAGAACATTTAGCATGTAAATTCCCAGCAATAATTTTAAATGATTTAGGTCTGTATGTCCTACAGAGGGAAAAGGAAGTGAGAAGAGTTGCCAACATGAAAATGTCCCACCTAAATATTGGTGACACGGTATGTGTTTCCCTAGTATTTTGCTAGGACCCCAAAGAATCTATTTGAACAGAAAAATAATAGACGTTCATGACTTACTTAAACACCTGTGGTTTGGTGGTTTTGGGGTTGGATAAAACATCACTTTCCATACAAGCAGTTTAGGTTAAAAGGAATTTAAATAGCTGAGGGCTGCACACTGGGCTCCGGTGCTTTGGAGTTCACTTGCTAGTTGTTCATTTATAGTATATCTCCTATGGATACTCTTCTCTAAGTCCCATTTTGAAAGCAGTCTACGCTGACTGTATTTTTTAAGAAAATAAAGCACGGTAGTGATTCAGGAGGTTCTTACACAAATGTCATTAGTAAGACTTATAAAGCCAAAGACACGCAACGTAGGCAAAACCCAACATTTCAATATTGACAAGAACATGGACCACTTGCCAAGAAGGTTATGAAAATAATGTAGACAGAATCAGGCAGAAGGTAGAACAGTAGCATTCAATCAAACAATTAAATAACTTGAGTGGATCCAAATTTGGAAAAAAGTGAAGTAGGTTAGTGTTTTCACTTTAATTCTCAGACTTTGTGGCATAAGATTAACTCATCTAGAGGAGAGGCACTTGGACTCTAAATCTCCATGACGCTGTAATAATTAAGTTTTAAGTTTTTAGGGAGTGCAAGGTAAATGATTACCTTGTACATCAAAAATCTCCCACCAGGAAGTAGCTTCAGACTAGTAAGAAGAATCACCAAGATTCCTGAAATGACATCCTTATTTCTATAAGTGACCACTTTTAATTCTGAAAATTTTGAGGAAAGACACAGAATGCAAAGTTAATAAACCCATGATACTAATTCATGTCTTGGACTAACCTGCGCTAGTATTCACAGGTTGTGTAATGCATAAAGGCGATTTAATATTTAGATAATTTAATAGGTTAGTCTTGCAATTTAAGATAAATAATTGAGTAGCTGACCTTAGAACTGGGGTTTTTTAAAAAATGGATTCATTTTCTTTCTCTAGTATGTCCATAAGCTAGAACACATGCAAACATTTATTTATGGAAGTAATTTTTCAATCAGCGGCCCAAATGGAAGGCAGTTACAAGGACTGTGCATAATAAATAATTCACTGATTCTTTGTTTTGGAATGAGGGACAGGGACAAGGTCACAATTGATGAGATAGTGGGGATCTGATGTTTGGAGACTGACAACTTAGCAAACTTCAGTTTAAGCTGCAGTCTTGGCATTTCTAAAAGCATGTGTTCCTAACATTTTAACTGACTCAGGCTTAAAGCAATGGAGAAAAACCTTTGATCATTTATGGGGTGTAAATTAGTTGTTGTCCCAATCAATTCATTTATAATATCCTTTTTTATCAAAAGAATTTAATTTTTGAAGAAAACCATTGTGCTATATCTAGTTAGCTTAGAATAGTTTTGTGCTAAAATAAATGTTTATTTTTAAAGTGCAGTAATGCTATGCATTTCAAAATCATGGTCCCAATTTTATGGTGCTTAGTCTTTGAGCAAAGGTCAGCAGGAGGCTAGTGTGGCTGTTGAGGAGTGAAACAAGCAAGTGGGCGGCAGTGATGTCTCTGGAAATGAACCCACCAGAAGGCAAAAGAACTGCAAGGTCATCGAGGTTCCCTAGATCCATCTTTACACATTTCAGATCAAAACTACTCAATGTGCAGGCATCTAACTTCCAGAGCAGTGGCGGCATCTTTCCTAAGACTCTTCTCATCCTTTTATAGTTAAGTTTCCTTTTGGAAGACGTTCTTTTTTCCTTGAACAACATGCAGCAATGTTAACTTCTTCCATGCCTTATTGAATGGTGGTCCTTTGTTAGAATATTAATTTCCTAACATCCCCAGTTACAAGTTATGTGAGATGAAATGGTTGTCTTTTCTCTGTGTTTCTTAGTGCATTGAAAATTTCAAGCTTAAAACTGTGCTACAGTGCCCACTTTTCTTGAAATGCCTTTGCTTCATGTCATCATCGATCTAGCCATTAAAAGATTATGCTTTCCTTTCAAAGAAATAGAAAAAACAGTCCTAAAATTTGCATGGAACAACAAAAGCAAATCTTGAATAACCAAAGTAATCTCGAGAGAGAAGAACAAGGCCAGAGACATCACACTTCCTGATTTCAAACAATATTACAAAGTTATAGTAATTAAAACAATATGGTATTGGCATAAAAACAGATAAACAGCCCAGAAATAGATCTATGCATATGGTCAGTTAACTTATGACAGAGGAGGCAAGAATATACAATGGGAAACGGACAGTCTCTGCAATAAACAGTGTTGGGAAAACACTGAATAGCCACATGCAAAAGAATGAAACTGGACCACTGTCTTACTCTATACCTGAAAACAAACTCAAAATGTATTAAAGACTCGAACGTAAGACCCAAGACAATAAAACTCCTAGAAGAAAACATAGACGATAAGCTCCTCGGCGTAGGTCTTGGTAATGATTTTTTGGATCTGACACCAAAAGTAAAATCAACAAAGGCAAAAATAAGCAAGTGGGACTACATCAAACTAAAAACCTTTTGCACAGCAAAGGAAACCATCAACAAAGTGAAAAGGCAACCTGCGGAAAGGAAAAAATTAATTGCAAATCATATATCTGATAAGGGGCTAATATCCAAAATATACAGCTCAATAACCAAAAAAAAATCAGATTAAAAAAACGGACAGACGATCTGAACAGACATTTTTCCAAAGAAGATATACAGATGGCCAACAGGTACATGAAAAGACACTCTGCATCATTAATCATCAGGGAAATGCAAATCAATGCCACAATGAGATACCATCTCACACATGTCAGAACAGCTATTATCAAAAAGATAAGAAATAACAAGTGCCGAGGAGGGTGTGGAGAAAAGGGACCTCTCTTGCACTGTTGCTAAAAATGTAAATTGGTGCAGCCACCATGGGAAACAGTATGGAGGTTCCTCAAAAAATCAAAAATAGAACTAGCGTCTGATCCAGCAATTCCACTTCTAGATATTTATCCAAAGAAAACAAAAACACTAATTTGAAGATATATACACTCTCGCGTTCACTGCAGCAGTTTTTACAATAGCCAAGATACAGAAACAACCTAAGTGCCCACAGATGAATGGATAGATTTTTTAAAATGTAATATACATATATATGTATATATATCTCACATGGAAATCTTCTCCCAGAACTAAATTTTGGGGCATAATAGGGTGCATGAAAAAGATGTTAAGGAGTAAAAAAGAAGTCTAATAATTTTCTGTTCGGCTAAACTATTGCTTAGGTATAATGAAAACATTTAAACCTTGAAGTAATTTCAGTAATGCATTTCAGAAATGCAAGGGCTCAGAGAATGTATAAGACCTAGTTACCTTTCCAGAAAGACAAATAAATAATCCAAATATGAGAAAGATATGATGGAAGAGAAATGATGATGAGCAATGAAACCACTAAAACATAATAATACAAGTAGTTGTTAATGTCATTATAACATTTTAAGAAAGTGCACAAGTAATCAAAGAATGTGCAAAATCAGAACGTTGTCAGGAAGAAAGAGAAAATTAATGCCTACTAAATTTCGTATTTTTTTTCATAATAGAGAACATAAAGTTTTATCCTCATTAAACACAGAGAGAGATCCATTCATATTATATTGGAGTTACCTGACTATTAAAAACAAGAAAATCCAGCTCTGATTAACTGAAGTGGACAGGCAATTTATAGGGAGGGGCTTAGGTAGCTTTCATAATTGACAGGGAGACTGTAGAAGAAGATTCAGGCAGACAGAGGAAGGCAAGTCACCACCTGTCATGACTCTGAGACGGTGATCTACATGCTTCCACCAGAACCCTCATCCTGGGAAACTTGGTCGGCACCAGGGCTCCTAACACCACGACCAGTTGTGGGGGTCTTAATTACACTGTAGCCACTGGGAACATGTGCTCCTGAAACTGCACCTTGGGAGAGTGACCGAATACGAAAAGCCTCTGGTGGGGACGGCAAACTGGCTAGACCTGGGACATCTGCCCACCTCTTAGCTGACAGAAGGATTCAGCCATCGTGACGTTGGCCCTGCCTCCGTGTGACTGGGGTGTTTGTCATTTGCAAAGGGCAAAAGGACAAATGTTCACTCCAGGAAAAGGCACAGACACAAACGGACACACATATCCTTACATTTTTTAATGTACTGTGAATTGGAGCCCTTTGATAGGAAAATTGATAAGCATTGGACTAAGTAGTCATAAATAAATACACACATATGTGAAAATAAATAAGCAACAAGGTCCTACTGTGTGGCACAGGGAGCTGTATTCAGTATCTTGCAATAGTCTATAGTGAAAAAGAATATGAAAAATAATCTATATAATATAATATAATATAATATAATATAATATATATGTATAAATAAATCACTATGCTGTATACCAGAAACTAACACAACATTGTAAATTGACTATAGCTCAATTAAAAAAAATAAAATAAATATATGTATAGTAGGTAGACATGTGGTTTCTTCTCCAGAGTTAAATTTTGAGGAGGTGCATTAATGGGGTGAATTATAAAGATGTTTAAGGAGTAAAGAAAGAAGTCCAATAATTTTCTATTTGGTTAAACTATGGCTTAGGTATAGAAAAATATTTAAACATTTGAATATTTCCAGAAAAGAAATGCGTTTCAGAAATACAAGGGCTATATACGTGTGTGTGTATATACATATACATATATATATATAAAACATTTTATATATTTTTTTTGATTCAAGGCTTTATAACAGCCAAGGGTGACCATTATTCCAGGCATGGCAGTGAAAGACTATGATCTCTCATTTTCTCTTGAGCATATCTGACTGCTCCAGTCTAGGACCACAGTCACATCTACATTTGGCTTAAAAACCAAACGTAGGACTGCAAAAATGAGCACTTATGTCTCCAATATAATGAGGCTTCAGATTCAGGATAACCTAACATGACTCTCTTCCCAGTGAATTTTACCTAAATGTCAAAAGTTGTGTGCCAGGACTAGCTCCAAATATTTTCCTTGCCACCCCGATCTGGCCTCAAGACAAGAACATAACTTACAGGGGCTCCGGCTGCAGTGAATTTCAAGTGGATCGCTTTTATTTTCCTAAGGATTTCCCTGCCAAGTTCTAAAACATGGAAACTTAACGTTAGCGCGCTTGAGATGGTACTCAGGGTAAGTGTTTTGAGTCTTCACTGACTTCTGCTTCTCAACACTTTTGCACATTCAGAATGGCCATGATTTTCAACTTTTTAAGACGGTATTTTGATCCCTCTGTTGCCACCATAGGTTTGAGGATGTCAAAGGAGTATTGCTCTAATTATTTTTTCTATTATTTACATAATTTTGCAGTCACATTACACCTCATCTTTTATCTGTCAATGACCGATCTTAGAGTCTGATATCCAGGATTTATCTATTCTTTTCAAATATAGGTTTTATCCTGATGCCCCAAAAAACAAGGGGAAAAAATGTCTTCAGAGCAGAGAATTGTAATATTTTTGGTTGTTACAAACTCACAAAAATTATTTCAACTCATATTAGGGCTCTAGGTCCCAATGTACATTCCTAAAGGTAGGATGTTTTGGAGAAGAGGTTGATGATGGTTTATTCATTAGTAAACAAACACTTATTGAATTATGTCTGTGTCAGGCACGCCTCTAGGCACTGGAAACGTATCTTTGTATGAGAAAAACAAAACCCTGGCCGTGTGCAGCTTCCATTCCAATGCAGAGAGGCAGAAAATAAATAAAACCATGAGCTTACAGAGCAGGTTACAGCGTGCTAACTGATGTGGAGCAAAACACACAAAGAGGGAAACGGGTTTGCAATTCTCAATGAGGTGGTTATGAAGGTCTTACCCTGAACGTGACTTTACCACATGGACTTGAAAAATGTGCAAGATGATGTCTGGTCAGAGGAAATAGCCTGTGGAAAGACTAGAACGAATAGCCCGTGGAAACAGGAATAGAATAGCCCGTGGAAAGGCCACTGTTTCCAGGCATCAGGAGGGGACGAGTGCGGCGGCAGAATGAACACAGTGGTGAGTGATGATGCCGCTGCTGGTGTGCCCAAAAGACTGCCAACGTTCCCTGACCCAGAAAACGCCACAAGGCTCCAAGGTCAAGGAACATGCTGCAGGTGTCTTCTGTTAAACCCAGCCAAAAGGAGGCCTCAGGCCATTCCATCCATGTGGGTGGAAAGATGCCTTGCATACAGTAGCGCCTACTAATCATTCATTGAATTAATTTAAAGCAAGTCTGTGTATGCAAAGATGCAAAGTTAAGACAGAATTTTTTTTCATATTTTCGTAATAGCTTGCATACAAATTCGGAAGCACAAAGAAGGTCAAGACTAGTTTGCTGTGCATAACGGGGAGATAGTTTGGAAGTTCTGAGTGAGCAGGAGACAGTAGCAGCCTGGCTAGCAGCCTGGGAGAACAGTGGGGCTTGAGGGAGACAGCCCTCGTGGTTCCCTAAGAACTGGAGAACACAGAGGCTGAAGAGCAAATTCCAGGTGAGAATTATATACAAAAAAGGGAGTAGATCACAAGTCTCCATTTTTAATTCAGTAGCAGCACTTTTCTTTGGTCCAGAGTGTGAATGTATCTGTGCCCCAGTGTTCATAGCAACACTACTTAAAATAGCCAAGATGTGGAAGCAACTTAGATGTCCATTCACAGATGACTGAATAAATACGATGTGGTACACACACACACACACACATAATGGAATACTGCTGAGCCATGAAAAAATTAAATAATGCCATTTGCAGCAACATGGATGAACCTAGAGATTATACTAAGTGAAGTAAGTCAGACAAAGACAAATATCATATGGTATCACTTACATGTGTAATCTAAAAAAAAAGATACAAATGAACTTGTTTACAAAACAGGAAGAGACTCACAGACATGGAAAACAAACTGATGGCTACCAAAGGGGAAAGGAGAGAGGGATAAAATGGAAGTTTGGGATTAGCAGACACAAATTACTATATATAAAATAGATAGACAACAAGGTCATAATGTATAGCACAGGGAAGTATATTCAATATTTTGTAATAATCTATAATGATAAAGAATCTGAAAAAGAATATATACATGTATGTGTAACTGAATCACTATGTTGTATACCAGAAACTAACACACCATTGTAAATCACCTAAACTTCAATTAAAAAAAAAAGTGTGACTGTATCAAGTCTAATTTAGCCTGTAGAGCCATGGAATTAATTAACCTGATTTTGTCATCCCTAACAAAAGTTCTCTGAGACACTGAGTTCCACACCATGTACTAGCCCATCTTGTCAACACTTCTGTCAACAGCTTTAGACAAAAGTTTTCCGTTAAGAATAAAGACTTTGCCAAATTGGCAACACTTACAGTTTTCTTCTTAGTTTTTTAAGGCCGTGATCCGTCTTGATCCTTTTCTGCAGGATGAGACTGCGATTGACTATAGACTTCTTACCTGACCTAGAAACTTGAGCTTTTGTTTCTTTGGTCTGTTTGCAATCTGATGGGTTACAACCACGCTAATCCTTGCTCCCCTGATAATGTATCTGCATAAAAAGAGAGGGTAACACAACTTTGTAAATCATCTGTACTTCAATAGCAAAATAGAAAGAAGATGGAAACTAGTAAGATTTCTACGATTCTGATGTTTCAAAAACAATGCTGTCTTACTTACCGTTCATCACTCTCTTTGAGGCAAGCTTTTTATAAGAGAAGACCATGAGGCTGAAGAAAGTCAAGACTATATGCTTATCATATATAATCACATTGCCCTGAGTCAAAAATCTGTGCTGTTTTCACTTCATTGAATTCATATTGTTCTCATTCCCCAAAGCTGCGTTCCTCTAACTTGGCTGAATTGGGGTTTTGCCTGGTTCTTTCCTTACGTTTTCACCACTATCCCTGTGGTACTATAACTTGAAATCTTTTCTACTTGTTTAATGCAAAGCAGAAATTGAAGGCGAGGGACAGCTGGACACCAAGATATGTTAAACTCCCGCCACTCGGAGGTGGGCTATGCTAACCTAGGTTCCTTTCATCCATCATGTTATGTTACCTTTACAAACCCGTGCATTAAATATCATTACAATACTTGTGCATTATTAACCAGAGAAAATGACCTCTGTTCACATAGTTGTGTTAGAGCTAATATCCATCAAAGCTGAGGCTGGACAAAAGTCCATCTGTCCTCAAAGTTCTTGCAATTAATTTTTTCTGTTACTGTCTTCCTTAATATTCTAGTTTTCTGCCTGAATTCTCCCCTCTTTCTGAAGACTTCAATACTTTTAATACTATTAATTACAATAGAGAGAGTCCTCTAGTAGCCAAGCAAATTCTCCTTGAATGTGGCTGGGAGTCTGGGGCAGGGCATCCTTAAGTGACTCTTGTGTGGGACCAGCATCTCTGGAGCATCTGCTCAGCCTGAAAGTCCTCAGGACCAAATTACTCTGGGGCAGGGTTGAGATGAGAATGCATCAAAATGTCCACAAATGCATCACAATTCTATTAGCAGATAGACTTAGAGATTCACAAAGAGAAAGACAAAAATAACAAAGTGAGTTAGATTTTCAGTGTTACTTATAGTCTTATCACCCCTTTGAATAAGTTTAAAGTGAGATTAGTAAGCCTTTGGGACTTCTGGATGAGCCTCTGGGGACATTAACAGACTGATAAGCAGGATGAACTTTCTCAAGCATTTGTGGCCAATTCATCCCGCGAAGAAGAGAACACACACAAAAATCCCTCTGCAAAGTTTATTTTCATATACAAAATATTATTTTAAATGCAAAATATGCTCATTGCATACTATTAAGATGTACAGAAGCTCTCTACTTTGCCTGTCAACAACAGGTAACAATTGTAAATAAACTGGTACATGCTTTACCAAAATTTTAAATTCTACATCTGAAAAATAAAAAACGGCATATAACACATTTCAACTTACTGTATTGCATGTTATAACGTGTAGTGCACAACTTTCTATTTTGTCACATATGGAAATGGCTTAGTCTCTTTAATGATTGCATTGTGTTCTAGTATTTAGAGTTATCACTTATGCACAAAGTCAAGTCTTCTATTTTTAAAAATAAAGGTGAAATAAATGCATTTGTACACGTATCTTTGGTTTTTATATTTCTACAGGATGTTAGAAAGAATTGCTGTGCAGGCATATTATATACTTAGAAAGGCTTGCTACTCACTGAAAGTTTTAATACCTTAAATTTCCACCAATAGTTAAAAGCAAATGAGTTTTTCCTAAAGTTCTCCAAACTGGGTATTATCACTTTTTTTGCCCTTTCCAATTGGATGAATCAAAAATGATAGCTATCTCATCCCAAAATTCATATGTATCCTTTATTACTAAGTTTGATGCTTTTAAAAAATTTTATTGGCAATGGGTATTTTTTTCTTACTGAATTGCCTTTTCACGCCTTAATGTAATTTTGTTATTGGAATGCAGACTGATTTTTAACTGACTTTCTGGTTGTTTTTTATGCACAATAGCATTAATAATTTACCTCGTACGTTGAAAATATTTTCTCTGGCTTGTTTCTCAAGGGTCACCCTGGCTTTTGGTCTTTTTTGTTATTTGCTTGTTTTCTGTTATACACAATGTTACATTTTAATTCAGTTAGAATAATGAATATTCTCCTGTTATTTGATTTAATGATAGCCTTAAAAAGAACTTTCTACTTAAATCTAATTTTAGAACAGCATCTGTATTTGCTTTTATTCCAATAAACTCTTTATATTTACCTTTAATTCCTTGGTACATAGAGTAATGTTGGAATCCAAGCTTTAAAAAATTTTTATATTTATTTGGCTTTTAAATAGCTATTTTTAAAGTCTAATGGCTCACAACCAGGACAGTATTCACCCACCCCATATTTTAGGGCAGGTAACATCATGAGGTGTTTTTATGAATATGAATTTCACACGTAAGAAATATATCTATATAAATATATGTATATACATACATAACTATATATAAAACTGTATGTATGCCTGTACATGCACATAGTTATATTTTATACTAGGTTTCTGTACATATGTATAATCTTATATATCTGCCAAATATTTTAATTTGCTTTGAACTAATATTTTCTTAGCAAAATACGAACTTTTTAGAATATTACAAATATAAAATACATTTACATATAAAATTAAGAGTTTTATCATTTTGTATTTAATGTAATTAACTAAAATTTATGTTAGACATTCTGTGCTCAACAAATTTTGAAAAAAAAATCGTTTTTAACAAATCTTATAAATAGATTGGTTTCATGGTCTATTTCAGGAACCAACCCAAAGAAATATAAAGTTAAGATAAATAGATCTAATTAGTTAAAATGATGTATTCTATCCTTTTTAAAATAGTTGAATATTTATCTTATCCCTCTTAATAACATAAACAGACATAACACTGAACACTTTAGTAAAATAACACTCTTTCCAATTCATTATCCAGAACTCAAACTTAAATCATGTTTATTTTTCAGGCTCATATGTAAATTGATTTTCAAATGGTGATTTTTCATTCCTAATAATATGTTAATATGTTTTCTTTCACAAAATCTGGGTGCTCTGTAGTACAAAATTAATAGTTAATCTTATCTTTTGCTAAGGAAATTTCAGGAATCTAAATAAAGCAGTTGCAAACAAATTGAGCTACATTTGGCTACTTTCAAAACAAAAATTAAAATCATAATAATCTCAAATCACATTTTTTTCCTCTAGTTGCTGCTATTTGTCAGACTTATGCCAGGAACTACAGAAAAAGGAAAAGCTGGCTACATGAACACTTCACCTAATATGTAGAAATTTATAAAGACTCATTAAGCATCTAATATCCAAGATGGGTTCTAAAAACGAAAAATGGCAAGGCTCCACTCCAAATGGAAAAAAAAAAAAGATTAAGCAGATGAACAATTTCCACTCTGCCTTAAGAAAAAAACAAAACACCAGTATTAACTCTAATAAAATATATTCCATAATTTGCAGTTCCCTCACAGTCAGATCTTAAGTTAATAAACATGTAAAATAGGTAAAAGTATTTCTCCATGAATATTTGCTTATATAGTTTCTAAGGCAGAAGCCATAAATACCACTTTATGCAGAAAGAAATGGTTTATTTTACTACATTCTTACAATTTAAAAAGAAAAATCATATTACAGAGACGATCTCAGGCATCATTTAAACTGTTTTTTTTCTGTCTTTTCTCAGCTCTGCATTTTAAATTAACTGAGAGAAATAAAAAGAAGAACCAGAGAAAACCAGGGCATTATGACAGGATGATTTTATTTTATGTACGAGTCTAAATGAGATTTTAGAAAATGGATGCGGTATTCCTTAAATGGAACTGTGTGGTCAAAGACCATTAAGCAGCTTTGGAAGATTCCAGAGGGACACCTGGGGCCAGACGTTCCAATCCCAATGGACTGAGTCCACTGTTTGTCTTTCTGCATGGAGAATTAATAAATGTATCAATCTCCTACCAGCAGCCCTGAACTAGGGAACGTAAAGGAAATAGAATAAGTGGGGGAAAAAAAATGGCACATGTGCTTTTTCCTTCCCCCACCTCCTGATCTTCTACCTTCTGTGTGTTGAAATTATTTTCCCTTCAGGTTTTTTCATACTCTTCTCTTTTTTTCCTCGTTGTTATTAGTTATGTCTCATAGCGTTTCTGACTACATTGCACTTTGTCTGCCTTAGAAAGATGTCTCCCAACCAGGACAGGGGCTGTAATTTTAATGAAATTGGCCACCTTTGCATACCTTCTGCTCAGAAGATCAGACAGTGGCCTTGACGTGTCAGACTTCATTAAATGATTTTAGTTTCAAGGGTAAAAAAAAAAAATTAAACAGAAAGTTAAGGAAACTGCAGTCAGGAAACGTGTATGGTGCCAACAGCCTTAGAGCATGGGATTCCAAGAGTCATTTCAACACTTCTGAACTGATAAGCTAATTAATTATTAAAACAGAAACACGCAGGATACCTGTGACCAAGGTTATAAATACACTCCTTTTCAATTCCTCTTTCTTTCCTTTTCTATTCATAACTGTAGAACATTGCCTCTAAATTGCACCAAGGTGATTCTAAGAAGTCAATTACAAAGATTTCAAATCATGGCCAGGAATTAGAGAAGCTAAGAAGAAATGTAAATTGTATTTAAAAAAAAAACGTTACGGGTTTTTTTTTTTTTTGACTCTTAAGTTTTTGCTTTAGAACAACTGGTTTAAAGCTCTGTGGAAGCAAAATTTAGAAATATTGTGACAGGTACTGTTTTATGCTTTTCTTTGCATGTCAGCTGAACTTTCTCCCCATCTCTCTGCTGGAAACTACAATAGTTGTTGGTTCACAACTCCTTTTGCAAATGGCTGGTGGGTAAAGATAGTGAAAATACAAAAAATCAAGCAAAATTAAATAGGTCTGTGGATTGCCTGTTCATGAACGAGAGTTTATTTGTGTCCATTTATATTCTTACAAGCTTAAAAGAATTCCCCTTAGAGATTCTGTTTTTCTTTAGTCAAATATAATGATTAGTCATTTAGATATGAAAACGTAGGTGCCAGACAAAGACAGAAAGGGAAAGACAGAACAAATCCAAGAGCTGAAACACACTGCAACAGAAAATATGATTTCTGTGTTCTGTTCTCATCCTGAAAAGAGAGGAAAAGTGAGCTGGGTATCATGACTGGAGCCTAGAGTTCAAGACTGTTGAAAAGACCAAGAGATTTTGAAAGCACATAGTAGAACTATTCAGTTTTATATTCTCAGCAGCATTGTGATTTAAATCTTATCAATCCAAATGTTTAAAAAGCTCATTATACATAAAATAAAAGATAAAATATCTTTTTATTATCAGTTTGGTGTTATTATTATTATTTCTGAGAGAGTGATCCTTTTATTTTTGTAGAAATCAGTGAAAATTATTGAGTGCTCTTTCTGGTATCAGAGCTGGAAAGGGACAGTACAGTGTGTCAAACGGGTTACAATCAGGAACATTGGTTATGTTACCAGACGGAATTTAACATGAAGAATAGGCTAAGCTGGATCAAAAGGTCAAAGGGGGAGCACTGAGATAACACTGCGAGAAAAGACTATCAAAGTAAAACTGCACCAGGCACTTGTTAAAACTGGCAAGACAGATTTCACTGGGCTTCCACAGTAGGAGAGAGAGGCTCGGGACAGTTCTGAGCTCATCTCTGCAAGAAAAAAAAAAGGCAGGAGTGTTTGTTTGTTTGTTTGTTTTTAACATTTTTTATTGAGTTATAGTCATTTTACAATGTTGTGTCAAATTCCAGTGTAGAGCACAATTTTTCAGTTATACATGAACATACATATATTGTCACATTTTTTTTTCACTGTGAGCTACCACAAGATCTTTTATCTAATTCCCTGTGTTATACAGTACAATCTTGTTTATCTATTCTGCATATGCCTGTCAGTATCTACAAATTTCGAAATCTCAGTCTGTCCCTTCCCACCCCTGCCCCCTTGGCAACCGCAAGTTTGTATTTATGTCTATGAGTCTGTTTCTGTTTTGTATTTACATTCTTTTTTCTTTTTTAAGATTCCACATATAAGCAATCTCATATGGTATTTTTCTTTCTCTTTCTGGCTTACTTCATTTAGAATGACATTCTCCAGGGACATCCATGTTCATAGCAGCACTATTTGCAATAGCCAAGACATGGAAACAGCCTAAATGTCCACCAACAGATGACTGGATAAAGAAGATGTGGTATATTTATATAACGGAATACTACTCAGCCATAAAAATGACAACATAACGCCATTTGCAGCAACAAGGCAAGAGTGTTCTTAAGTGCTTGGGTGAGCTAGTGGAGAAGTGCTGGAGAATGTGGTGAGGGAACCAGGGCAATTCGGTGAGGTTTTCTGTGTTTGCTTATTGTCCTTTAACCAAATTAGGCCCCCTTCCCTCCAACAGAGTGTGGGAGATTGAGAGGCTATCTTCCTTGAAAATTACATTACAAAGAGAAGGCTCTCAGAAGTCCTTGAGAACAACCTGCCTGTGCTGTAGTAACTGGAAGAATTGGAGATTTACATCTTAGAGGGGCAGAAAAAAAATGTATAATTGCACGTTTTCTTAAGCAAATGATCTGAGAAAAAGGGAGGTCAGAGGACTAAAGTCAGGAAGAAGCCTGTCTAACGGGTAGCCAAGTTGCAGAGAATGCTGAGGTTGTCCTGCATAAGATGCAGCAACAAAGGGGAGAAATTGTTCAATATTTTCACATACTAGAAGGGGACTGTGCCGCTGGGACCCAAACCACTGAGGAAAGGACAGTGCTGGACTCGAGTTCATCTGGAGTTCATAGGAGAGGTCTTCTGAAACTGGAAGCTATGCTAAGATATCTAAGAAGGGGATTCTGTCCACTGGATCATACCTATGAGGAAGCATCATGAGCTGCCTCTGGGAATGAAGCTGGAAACTGCATCCAACTAGCTAGAAGAAACTGTGAAGTGGGACCAAATACTATTTGGGTTTTGTGTGTGTGTATGTATGTGTTTGTTTTTTCCTTCCAGTTTTATTGAGATACAATTGACACTGTACTAATTTAAAGTGAACAGCACATTGATTTGACTTACATACATCATGAAACCATCCCTGTGATAAGTTTAGTGAACATCCATCATTTCATACAGATATAAAATTAAAGAAGTAGAAAAAAATTTCATCCTCATGATGAGAACACTTGGGATTTACTCTCTTACCAGCTTTCATATATAACACAGCATTCTTAATTATATTTATCATGTTGAGCAAATGCTGTTGTCTGTCCTTATGGAGCTGTTGCTGGGATGCTGCTTTGGGTAACAGGGAGCAGATAAGAAACCATTCAAGATTATACTGTAGAGCACAGGAAAATATATACAGGATCCTGCGGTAGCTCACAATGAAAAAAAAATGTGACAATGAATATATGTATGTTATGTATGACTGAAAAATTGTGCTCTACACTGGAATTTGACACAACATTGTAAAATGACTACAACTCAATAAAAAATGTTTTAAATGTTGTCACACCACAAACACACACACACACACACACACACACAACACAAATAAAGAAACCATTCTCCTGTCCCAGCCCCGGACTTCCAGCCTCCTCTTAGAATTATTCATTGCAGGATGTCTAGCAGAAAGGCAGCTGGCAAAGGGGAAATGTGCTCTGTACAGTATCATTGGGCAGAGTATTCAAGGATATGTCTGGAGAGACAATAACTTAATATCTGGTCACACATCAAGGTGGCAAACCATTCAAAAACTGACCCAGGATCTAAGAGCTTGTAGGAATTAGTAAACCAAAAATGTTCCCCCAACCCTTGATTCCCTGTAGGGACTTCAAGAGATCTAGGACTCCCTCCTCAAGAGGAACAGAATCCAGCCAGCTTCATTTGAATCTCAAAAGACAAGAGTATCAGGATGGGTCCAATCAGGAGACAAAGAGTACACCATGATTTTTTTTTTTAAAAAGAAAGGTAAAATAATTATTTTTCAGAAAGGATTTGGTAAGTAATATGCTTTCTTAAATATATGGGTAAACAGACAGGTTTATATGACAAGGATGCCAAGTACACAAAACTAAAGTTCTACTTATGTGGTTAAAAAGAACTGAGTGTTCTGGGTATGTGGTTTGGACAGTGCATCCCTGGATGTCCTCACACCCACGCTTCTGATCCAAGGTACAACTGTGGGGACCACAAGGATGTCCATCCAGCACCTCTTCTGATATGGTAAATATTGCATAAACTGCTGAGGAGAAATGCCTAAAGGACTTCCATTCCTCATCGCCAAGAGGGTTTTGAAGGGTGAATTTAGGCCAAGGAACAATACATCGCTAACTGACACAATAGAGTAATTTGGCTGACCTTCGTACTGTGCAGGGATGACTAACCCACAGTTGCAGCTGCAAAGCAGGAGGAATAAATTGGTTGAAAAAATTTCAAAAGCAAAGTGAAATAATATTAAGAATGCACAGGTACCTAATCTTTTAATTTTACATGTCAAATAATTGGGTAGGTGCTGGCTCACCAGTACTATTGCAGGATAACCTTTATGATTACGAAAGTTAGTGTATAAATTAAAAGGAGAATAATTTCTACTCAATATCCCACTACAAGTACAATGTATTGACCCAAAAGGAGACAGATATCTTTATTATACATCATAATCACTTCAAAAGCAGCAGTATGTGTGTTCGCATGTTCTTAAACATTTACTTTCTATGTACACACACCACCCCCAACGCACATTTTTTCCCAATACATTTGTGGTAAAGTTAATAAATAAATCTGTTCTTCCTCGACACAGAAACTAAAATTAGTTTTTGCCTTTCTTCATTGTTTTGTGAAACGCTAATAGCATTCTTTCTGTAGCCCAGCCTTAACAACAGAAGAAATTAGAGATTTTGTGTTTTATCAGCTAGCTCATTACATTAACCCCATTTCATTAAACCACAAAATTCCCCTGTGTTTTCAAGAATGGTGTAAAGTCCATTTTTTTCAGTATTTATTAAGTGCTTACTATGGAACACTTGCTATATGAATTTATTTTTGCTTGAATTTCCTCAACAGTTGATTTTAGTTTTTTAAAAGTGTATGTATGCCCGGCTCTAATAACATCTTTGGTTACTAGGCAAAGATCAACAGACAGTTTAGGAAATTCAGAAAACAGTTACTCTGAAGGAAAAAAGCATACTTAGCACTTGTTTAGGTTTGAGCTGAGCCGTTTTGGGCTCCCCCGTTTCGCAGGGGTTGATATAAACACAACGTCTGCTTCAGGATATAGGCTGGCACGTTCCTTACTATTAACGTAAATGAGAAAAGTGGGCTTTGTGATGTTTCTAAATGCGTTTCTATATCCTTAACCCAACATGGGCTTCTGGAAGCTGAATGTGGCGATTGTCGCTGACTAGTATCGTTAAGTCTTTTACATTTCACCCCAGAGCAGAGCCTGGCAGCATGTTTGCTGACAGTTTTTTCTCTGTTGAGATGTTCATATTTATGCTTTATTTGATTATCTATTTGAGGGTACCATTGTTTTCCAAATAACCAAAACAAGCCCCTTTTCATGTCGAATTTCATGCTTTTTACCTCATGTTTTTAATTGACCTTGGAAAATTGTTTCATCATGCCTGCATAAATATACTGTCATAGTTAACGTCATTAAAACAATGCCCTTTTTATGTATTTTTAATTTTTAAAAATTTTTTTGCTTCTCAACTGCAGGCGTTTTAATGATAGGTCATGGCTAACAATTTTACCTTAAAGCTAAGACAGGAGGTGATACCGTTCCTCTAGGTAAAATATTGACAGCTTAAAAAATGCTTCCGAGAAACCGTGTCCTTACCTGCTGAGGGGGACGGAGGAGGGACCTCTGTCCGCGAGTCCCCGCTGCCGGGTCAGAGCGAGGCGGGAGCGGAAGGCCAGCTGCGCGGAGCGGCGGCTGTGCGCATGCGCGGCCCCAGCGCGGGCAGCGACGGGCGGCAGGACCCGTGACCCCGCCGGCGTCCCCAGCATGCACAGCGCTCTGACCCCGGGTCGCTGCCCGCCGCGCTCCTTTCCCACTGTGGCTCTACCTTGAATGTCCTCAGCTCCCCAGCTAGTTCCCAGTGTTTGAGATACAGCCCCGTGAGCCTCTCATGTGGGGGCCCCGGTTGGTGTTCCAGAAGTCACCACGGTCCGTGTCGAGCTTAAATAGGCCGCTCAGGCCAGCCGACACCTCTGGGTCCGCGGGGGCCCTGGGGCCTGGGTGCTGGACCAGCCGGCTCTCCTGCATCTGCAGGCGCCGGCCGCGCGGGAGCGGAGGCTGCGGGAGACGCTCTGCCTCTCTGCGAGGCTGTCTCCCACCTCTCGCAGCAGGAGCATGGCTCTCCGCTGCCCGTCTTCCTCCTTGTCCAGGCGGCTCCTCAAGGGGTACGTCTTCTCCTGACGGACCCTTGCCCGTTCCTGTTCCAGAAGCTTCTTTGCTTCTACCATCCTGCGCCCCATGCGCGATGAGGGCTTCTCGGTAACGAGTCCTTCTCTGTTGCTCTCTTTCAACGTCCAGGGACGACTGGGCCATGGCATGCCGACTCCCTGAGATCGTGGCCTGGGCCTTGGCTTCGAGGTCCTGCTGGAAGGCAGCTGTTTTCTGACGGTATGCTTCCCTCCCTCTTTTTAAAATTTTTTTATTTTTTATTTTTTTTTCAGTTTCTTTTTGGGACTCCCTAGACCAAAGCCAATGAAAAGTAGCCAATCCCAGGATCTTACTACTTATGAGCTCAGTACTACATCTTGGTTAAGTAAGTGATTTGCCTAAGATCCGGCAGTAAATCTGAGTCTAGCGGGTGTGCATACTTGATCACGGTGTGCTAGTCTCTAGCAGTTAACGCATATTTACAGGTCTCCATGCATCAGGGTCAAGGCTAAGCTCTGTATGCATCAACCTATTAGTCCTCATAGGGTTCCTGTACATTAGAGGCTTATAACCACTCTTGAAATTGAGGAAAGGAAAGCCAAGGCAGGTAAGTAAGATCATATAGCTAGTAAGCAGTGAAGGGAAGATTTGAACCTGGGCAGATTGCCCCCACAATCTGTTCCCTGGATCAATCTGCTATGCCAGAATAAAAAGCAAAAGAAAAATCTAATTGAATTATTCAGAAATACTGTTTATGTCATTTCTGTTTTTGGATTAGATGTGACAAATCTGATGTTTAGAATGAATAAGGCCGTTCTCCATAAAGAGAACCTCAGTGTGGTGGTCAGTCAGTGTTGCTTCATTTCAGAATCCCCCATAAGAAAACTGGACAAAAGGGAAAACAAAGAAGGGCACTGATGATCTGCAGGAGGTATTAAGATCTATATCACGCTTAAGAAGGAAACAAGCATTGGTGCTTCTCAATCAGCATACTCATCACAAAAGAAAATTTCAAGGTGGGATTATCTAATGCATTGGATTAAACACCAGAGAAACCATAGCACTCAGATTATATAGAGAAGACTGATCTTTATACCCCAGAAAAAAAAAGACATCTAAGAAAAGACAAAAGTTCCATGCAAAGAATAAATGAAGCCATCAGAGAGGCCAGATGAAGAGATTCTAGAATCTTAATTCACAAGCCCCTAAAAGGGTCCCAGAATTTAAAGGCAAGTGTCTTAATCCCAGCCCATTCTCTTCCAGAGTTCCTCGTATGCCCTCCTGTCTGCAGGCTTTCTGATACCCCAGGGAAGTCATGTTTTCTTTCTCTTTTGGCGTCTTGTAGATTTAATGTTCATCTGTTGAGGCACATTTAGGTGACTTGCCAAATAACTCCTTTTGGCCAAAAGAATATGCTGGGTTATTATTCTTTAGTCCAAATGAGCCAGACTGACTGTCTGCACAGTGGGAATATGCCAGATAATTACTTTAACCGTGTCTTTCCCTTGAGCTGTGTATATACATGGTTCTCGTATTCTAGATTAACTTGGTTACATCTCATATTGAATAATTACTGGCAAGTAGCCATGTGCTCAGAGTAATTTAATGTTCATCTGTGGTTTCTACAGGGTGCTAGTGACAAAAGCAGGTTTTGTTTATACTTAAGTTAGAAAGATTTCCTTTTCATAATTCAAAAGAAAATCTCTAAAACCTAAAGAAAGGAGCACTTGATGAAAAAAAATGATTTTGGTTTTAAGTTTTCCTCAGGAATAAGAAACACAGTGCTAAGAAAAAGCCAATGTAGTTTAGCTTTAGAAATAGAAAGACACTGCAAAAAGATTACCACATCGCTACCACCTTGCCAGGCAAGCGATTTTTATTGCACTGAAGTTACATCTGATGTAGTGTTGCTCTCCCTTTTGAAAGTGAGGGCCACTGTTGCTGCATTTTATTACAGAAGGTAAATAGCATGATTCCCCATGACTTGCTGTATCTCACAGTCCCAGAGTAATAGAAAAAGCCCTAGAATGGGAAGCAGAAGGCCAGGATCCAAGTTCTCACTGTGTTATGTGTTGGTTGTAGAACCAGAAGCAAGAAATGTATCCTATCTCTCCTCTTGTCCTTGTGCCTGAGTAATAGCATCTTAATCTTGCAAAGCATGTCTAGGAGGCTTAAACTGGATCACATAGAAAATCATTTTATACGCCGTGGAACACTGAACGTTCTAACTAAATGACAGGAAATTGGTGTAAGAGTTGCATACTTTTCAAGAAGGAAAGACAAAACAGGTCGTGTTGGGGTAAAGATGAGTTAGGATGAGAAAGGAACATCAGTGAAGAGACAGATAACCCAGGGAAGAATTAAATCAGGAGGAAACCGCCCTGATGCAAAGCTATACTTTCCTGTCCTTAACTGCCCCAAAGGAAACCTAGGAATTCCAGAGAGAAGAGAGAGAAAGAAACATGAGTAGGAAGCAGATACGCAGGATGTTTTCCAAGCCTTGAAAATGTTCAGACCCTTGGATCCAGAATTTTCCTTCTAAGAACTCTCCTGAGTACACCATTATGAATAGTATTTTTTAATTGAAAATTTGATGTATAACATTGTGTAAATTTCAGGTGCACAACATACTTATTTGACGCACTGATACATTGTAGTCTGGTCGCCATCGTGGTGGTGATGGCACCTCTCTTGAGTTGTGGAATTATCATTTCTTTTGTGGTGGGAATAACTGAGAGCTAGTCTCTCAGCAGGTTTGATGATTATAATACAAGACTGTTGTCTATATGCTCTCTGCTGTGCAGAGACTTATTTGTCTACTAGTTTCAAGTTTGTGTCCTTAAACAATGCGTCTCCTGTTCCCCTGCCCCTCAGCACTTGGTAACCATCGGTTTGCTCTGTATGGCTTTTTTAGATTCCACATGGAAGTGCTAACATGCAGTCTCTGTCTTTCTCTGTCTGACTGACCCCACTTAGCATGCTAGGTCAAGGTCCATCCAAGTTGTCACAAGTGACAGTATTCCTTCTTTCTCATGGCCGAATTATATATATGTATCTATAATATATAATGAAATATATACATACATATATATATATATATATATATATATATACACACACACATATATATACACACACACACACACACACACATACACACCACATCTTCTTTATCCGTCTTTATCCATTCATCTGTTGATGGGCACTTAGGTTGTTTCCATATCTTGGCTATTGTAAATAATGCTGCAATAAACATGGGAGTGCATGTCTCTCTTCCAGGTCTTGTTTTCATTTCCTTTGGGGGTATATCCAGAAATGGATTTGCTGGATCTGATGAGTACTATTGGTTCTAATGCTTAATAAATGTGGAAAATATCTTTGGGTCTACCTGGATAATATTAGGAGAATGGTTAAGTAAATTACAGTGCAGCCACGTGGTGGTTATTATACAGCCACAGGCATGATGTTCAGATAAATACATAAGTGAAGTGGGAAAATGTTTGTCTTAATATTAGGCTAAAAATTAGAAGCCGCCAATTATATCTATGGCCAGTATACACATTTTAAATGAATCAACAGAAAAATAAAATTCTGGAGTTGCCTCTGAGTGTTGGGATTATGGAGATGTTTGTTAGTTTGCCCTTTTTTATACTTTAAAAAAACGATTTTCAGATTTTCTACCATGACTTTCATGACCAAACACAAAGAAGTTAAAAAGAAAAAGTTTAAGTGGAATGAACATTTTTTTTTCGCTGTGGCCAGTAGTGAGTTCTGGGGTTGCGGTGATCCCCTAAACTTTTTAGGACATATGTGTAGTGAATGAATGTACATTATTGATGTACCAGTTATCATAATTTTGGGAGATTTTGTATTATTTATTATTTGGATGCACGAGTTTTGATTCTTGAAGCTGTCAGAAAAAGCACAATTTTCTACTAGAGCACTGTCGGTGGTTCTTTTGAAATCTCTGCTCTTATTTTAAATGTTATTCTGTGATACAACCTGAAAAATGGGCAGATCAGGATCTTATAACTTAATGTTGGTATCATTTAATAGCCTTTTCAGTTACTGATATGAGCTTTACATGTAAGAGTGGCTTGGAGTATAGAACTTGCATTGACATACGTATTTCTCAGTTTATGCAGAAACTCAATCATAATTTATAAGGCAGTTTTCTTTTCAGTTATGCATTAAAAAAAGGAAATCATTGCCAATGAACTGCAAAAGAAAGTTGTTACTGACTTGTAGACATTTTTGCTTCAATATTTCTCATGTTTCTCCAAATTATCATATCTGACACTGAATTTGTTTTATTCTCCCCCAAATTTGTTTCAGTACTTGTGTTCCCTAGCTCCTTAATCTATGCCTTAATCTTTAACTCAGCCTTTTCTCACAGGCTAAGTCCTGAGAATGTTATTTCTTAAATATGAATAGACTTTTCCTGCTTTTCTCCTTTTTCACTGGCAGCACATTTATCTGATCAACGAACGTTTCTCACCTCTGTTTCAACTGCACTTCAAATCTAACTCATCATCAATCCATTCCCTACACTGTATTTTAGAGTAGACTTCCAAAAATCATAATTACAGTTATATCAGTAAGATGTTGTTTACCTTAGAAGAGAGTCTAATCTCATCCATAGGTACCATAATGACATGATTTTCTGAAACAAAACTTGTATAAAATAGATCCAGGTTCAGACAGGCGCTAACCCCTCTACTCAAGAGAGTTGCAAGGCCAGGTGTATACAGTCCATTGTAGCCACGCAGAGAAGATAAGGTTGCCTCTCACCTGAAATGGTAGTACTTGTGCTAGAAGAAAACATTCTGTGCAGGAAAAGTACAGAGCTGGGAGAGACATGTGAGTTAAGAGCAGGGACTATGTTTGCTAGTCCATGGAGATTTTGAGTTCCAAGAACCACACTGTTTAGGGGCACTGGTTAAAATGGATGTGCTCTCAAAGTAATTGGCCACAGCCAAGAGCAAAGATTTGTGTTTTGAGAGTTTGTTTGAGTGGGTAAAACTTAAAGGTAACTTTTCAGAAAAACTTTTGTGCTTCCTATGAA
Source organism: Vicugna pacos (assembly GCF_048564905.1). Taxonomy (NCBI): domain Eukaryota; kingdom Metazoa; phylum Chordata; class Mammalia; order Artiodactyla; family Camelidae; genus Vicugna; species Vicugna pacos. The sequence goes on from NC_133002.1 coordinate 54,628,872, forward strand.
ATGTATTCCTATGAGTTGCGGTGGTTTATATGTGGGCTTGTGTGCAGTGTGGTCATCTTGATGTTGTTTCTCTTCCCTTTCTTATCTGGATTCTTCTTTCTTGTCTAGCTCCTTCATGCTGACAGCTCCAGTGGAGCGCCTGAGTTCCTTTTTCTTTACTTTGTTACTTTCATTTGATGATGATGATGATGATGATGATGGTTTTATGGGGGGAAGAAGGGGTAGGTGTTGGGAGTGTTCAAACTTATTTCTGGGAGTATTCTCTGATAACTCTCATTTTGCTGCAAGTGGTGATTTTCTTGCTCACCTGGCAGGGAGAGGAGACAAGTATTGTATGAGATGGTCTTGAAACTGGTCTATGGACCTTTTTTTTTTTTAATTTACCAATGACTGATTTCTTTCTTTCTTTCTTTCTTTCTTTCTTTCTTTCTTTCTTTCTTTCTTTCTTTCTTTCTTTCTTCCTTTGTTCCTTTCCCTCCCTCCTTTTCTTTCTTTCTTTCTTTCTTTCTTTCTTTCTTTCTCTCTTTCTTTCTTTCTTTCTTTCTTTCTTTCAATGAAGTATAGTTAGTTTACAATATTGTGTTAATTTCTGATGTACAACATAGTGATGCAGTTATGCATGTCTATATATATTCCTTTCATATTTTTCATTATAGGCTATTCCACGGTATTGAGTATAGTTCTTTGTGCTATACAGTAGAAATTTGTTGTTTATTTTATGTATATATACAGTGAAATACTACTCAGTGATGGAAAGGAATAAAATAATGCCATTTGCAGCAACATAAATGCACCCGGAGATCGTCATTCTGAGTGAAGTAAGGTAGAAAGAGAAAGAAAAATTACCACATGATATTACTCATATGTGGAATCTAAAAAATAAAGGGACGCAAATGAACTTATTTACAGAACAGACTCAAAGATATAGAAAAAAAACCTCGGGATTTTTTTAAAATACAATGCAGCCTACATTGGCGGTGGTCCAATTCAGGATAGATTATTATCTTTAATTTTATTTTCATCCACCATCTTTTAACTAAGCACTCTTAGGTCAGGCAGAACTGAGGACTACGATGGGTATACTCAGGTAAATGTGTCTGTAGACCAGCAACAAATACTTGGCAGCCAGCTACCATAATGACATTTATACTTCCATATGCATACATCTGTACACCTGTACATGTATATATATGTATATTTTCTACTTTGCAAATACTTGCAAAACATTCAGCTTTCTACTTCAAATGTTAATAACAAATCTAAAAACTTTCTCTCCAATATTTTCATTTGAAGTAAACTCTTTAGCAATAATGGCATCTCCACATAAAATGTTATAAAGAATGTTAGTGTAATTCTTTGGCCATCAATTGAAGATACCTGAACCAAAAGGAGAAGAGTGTAGAGGAAAAAAGAGTCTGTCCCCTCTTTTCAAGTCTGTGGATTTGCCCTATTTCATTAGACTTGTTTGTAATTCTCCACGTAAGCAACGCAGAATGGAAATCTCAGGGAAATTTCTTGTAGATCCTTATAATGGTCCTGCTGTCAGTCTTAATTTTTAATGGTAAGCATTTTTATTTACTTTTCTATTGTTGTTGGCTGGACTGTTTTCTTAAGTGTTTAGTGGGAACTTAGAACAGGCTGCACAGTGTTCTTTTTAGCCTGGCCCCGTGTTAGACTAAAGATTGCATTGTTCAATTCTTAGTAGTCTTTTTTTTTGTTATTGTTTGTTTCTTCCCTTTTATCTTTCTGTTGAATGCCAACCCAAGATCAAGAAATGTTTTACCAACATCTGTTTATTATTTTATTTAAACCCGAGGACTGTACACATGCACATTGTTTATAAGTTTCCATATAGCCCTCAAATGACTTCTTCCCATTTATTCTTGATGATTTGGCTTCAAACCCATCTTTTATATTCAATTCAGTTTTGGGAGAGGGTTTTTGCCTTTAAAGACAAACATATTTCTAAGTGGTACTGGTTGGACGATCACAACAGAATTTCAAACAAGCCAGTGTTTTGTGTTGTATGTTCAGAACTAACAAACACATCCCACGGCTTATATGAATGCCTTTACAACAAAGCCAAAAGGATGCTAGCTAAAGCACATCCACCACTCACTCTGAGGAGTGTGGAGAAATTACGGAATTCTTACGGAATCGTATGGATAATTATGGAATATCAGGATGTTCTTGCTCTCCACCTAATGGGTTGATAAATGAAAACAGTGCCAGGAATTTTGTTTTTAACTTTTAAATATCTCCTTAATAAGCATTTTATAGTGGTGGCAGGCTATTTTACACTTTCAAGTGTAAGTAAAATGTTTCTAGCGTTAAGTTGCAAAGCTGTCTATATTCCATACCAGATCAGTGAGATTTATCTGTCACCAGACTCACCTTTCTGATCAGTTAATTTTATTTTGAGCTTTCTGATCTATCCTCAGCTGTGCTCGGTCAATAACAAATTTGTGGAATAAACCATTAGACGAGATAAGGACTAGAGTTTTCATGGAAGGGAGGGGTTTCTTGTGTAATACTTGGGTTAAATTAGAAATGTGGATTTCAATATTTTCTTGTAAGGTGGGAATTGTGATTCTAACTCAGGCAATTCTGATTAATATTCTTTTTCCAAATTATTTGAATAATAAAGATTGTCTTTGACTGTACACACCAATTTAGGTAGCATATTAAATTAATTACTTTAGTATCTCCAGTAGCACCACTCCTCTCTACAACACAGTAGCATGGTCATGATTTTAAAAACAGAAAATATATTAGTATGAAACAAAAGTTGCAAAGAGATTTATTTCCTGTTTCTTACATTTTTTCCCTTTTTGTAGATAAGTAGATGGTTGATATTTGGGGAAAAAATCACATAATACTCAACTGTAATAACTTTTTTTTTTGAATTAAAACAAACCACTCTCCTTGGAACTTTTAATTATAAAGGTTTAGTTCTTGAACCACTACATTGTTATCATAGACATTAAAAATACTCCAATGGTTATGATTTTTTGGCTTTTTGGAAAAATGCAGTCAGTCTCCAGCTGACCCAAAATTTACACTGCAAATATTTTTGCAAAATTAAGGATAGCCCTTTTGGAGAGTTTGATGATCATTTTGAAATTTCCCACCCATGTTTAGTTTGGATTTGGATGTTGTTCGTGGTTTTTTTTTTTAATATTAAAAATGTCTTTTACTCTCCATAACTAAACTCTGCTATTGGACTGTCAAAATAGATATCTACTTACATGTCAAGGGGTCACCATGAACTTTTGTTTTACAGCATAAATAATGTCTCTGACCTGTTTCAAGATCTTAGAGACTTTGCAGGTAGTCTCGTTTAAGTGGTATGTCTCCGCTCACACAGCTGCTAAGAAGTGCAGCTGGTCAGTTTTGACTCGAGTACTCAGCAGAGGCAGCAGAATCTAACTTACTCTAAGATTTTGATAGATTCGGAAGGGAGTAAAGGAAAATAACCAGCTGTATCCGTGCCCCTTCAATTCCCATTTTTTCAGCTAGCGTAGTTGAAAGACCATGGACTTCAGAGTCAGAAGGAACTGAATTCAGACATCAGTTTACTGGCTGTATGATCTGAGGCTAATTATCAACCTTGGCTGAGACGTCACTTATTCTCTTGTAAAATGGGGTGGAAAAAGTCTAGTTATTGAATAATATAGAAAATGTCAGCAAAGCCCCTGCCATAGAATGCATGTGCAATAAACGGTGTATTTTATTCATCACACCCGAAATTCTAAGCTTATCATTCTGATGTTACAGGCCACTGTTTGGATTGGGGTGGAAAAGTTTGACATCTGTCACAAATTGTCACAAGAGAGAGAAATGGATACAGTAGCCCTCAGTTCTCAACTGAGGGCTGGTTAGCCTTTCAGGGGATATCTGGCAGTGCCTGGGGACGGTGTTGGTCATCCCAGCAGGGGAGAGAGGGAGGGTGCCACTGGCGTCTAGTAGGTAAAATCCAGAGATACTGCTAACTACCCTGCACAGCACAGGACAGACCTCACAACAGCGAATAATCTGGCCTCATATATTAATCGAGTCGAGACTGAGAAATCCTGGAATACACCGAAAAACGTTCTGGACTTCCTCACCTCCAATGACCTGATGACAAAGCTGAATTCTCAGTGCCCATACGCTAAATTCAAGTGAAATTATGGGGTGCATTTAATTATACTCAATTTAACTTATACAACTAACTTTTTGTTTTAAGAAAGAGAAGTTGGCAGGTATACTGTTTAATTTTCATATATTTTATATCATGCTTATTAACTATAATTATGATATACTGCATATAGAAATTTAGGCCATAATTATAAATGTCGTAATCCAAGAAATATTTTTTATATTTAGTGTGTAGAATCTGTGAGTTCGTCTAGCTCTTATCGATCTCAGCTTGGGAATGTCTATCCATAGGTTATATATCTACATTATATAGGTTATATATTAAATTATATATCTGCAAGTGTTATAAATATACATACATATCAGAATGAGCTAGTAATGCCAACACAATACATTCTCAATATACCTTAAAATGGCTCTGAGGAAAAAAAATCTCCCATACATAATATCTGAGCTAGTAGTTTAAAAATTAAAACAAAACAAAAACCTGTCAAGTGTTTGAAATTCTGCTCTTGAAGGAACTGCCTAGAAAAACCATCTTTGGCATGTTCTACACTCTTCTTGTTCAGGAAACCACTTAGAATTTACAAGATTTATTCCATGCATCTGAAACAAAATACTTTTTGTTTTACCAGATTTCTTTGAAAGATATTTGTTTTCAAGATGTTTGCCACCACTTGTGAGGAAAATAAAATATAGAGGATTTTTATACTGGAGACATTCTGTTCTGCTGGCCCCCAGTCCAGGCATTCTGAATTAGATGTTTCAGGAAGAATTTTTCTTTTTAGGTTGATGAAATGTTAAACCAACTTGGGCCTCTTAGAGGACTACAGAGACTGATTACAAATTTCCTAAACTTGCTATGAATTTTTGAAGTGCTGAAAATTTCTCTTCAGAGTACATTCTTAACAGTTTAGAATATTTTTCTCGAAAAAAAAAAAGGAAAGAAAAATATCTTTTCCTGTTGTGAAAAGGTTTCAGATTCCAAGTCTAATATTTCTACACTGATAAAGTATGCTATTAATTAGAGTTAAGGAAAAGATAATAAATAAATACCTCACCTTTCATCTGAGACTTCTAAGAGCATTGTACTTACTAGGGAATTTTCACAGCCTCTAAGTAAGAGACCGAACCTATAGTCAGAACCTCAGAGAAAATTGCAGATGACTTGTTTTTTTCATGATGGGCAGTGATTACAAATCTGAGTATCTGTGGTGGATTGTTGGTGAAACTGGCCAAAATAATTGGTCCTCCCAGGCTGCAACCTTGGCTTGGTCCCTCTTACAGTGACTCTCGATTTAGCCAATGAAACAATGACAAAGTTGATGGAGACTTGAAAAGTGCTTGCATCTTGGGACCTGGAAACCCTGTGACCAAATCTTGGCCATCGTCCTGGAGGATCAGACGTGTCCCAGTCACCACATCCCCTCACCTGGCCCCGTGCTAACCACAGAGTGCTGGTGAGGCCATCCGAACCAAGCCCAGCCAGACTCGCCCAGGTTTGAGGAACTACTCATCTGATCCACGGATTTATGGAAATTAATAAACAATACATTTTTTAAGTGGCTAAGTTTTAGGGTAGTTTGTTGCAAAGCGAAAACTATTAAATTACCCCTGGATATTTAATATATATGATTAAAATGGTAGTGTAGATACAGCTGGAATTTCTGAAATTGCCTACACTGTAATTTAACTTTTAACCGAGTGAGGTAAACTAGTGTTCAGTGGAAAGAGACCTTGGGTGTCCCTTGGTCTGTCCCTTGTTCTTACCATAATTATGCATAGGACTTGGGCCAAACTGATTCACTTACCTGCAGCTGAGTTTCTTTCTCAGCTTTCTTTTCCTAAACCTGTCAAGCCTGTGTCCCTCAGGGATCTGTCTCCAGCCCCTAGTTTTTACACTCGGCACAGTTTCTCACTGTGAGCGAATCAAGGCATGACTGCAGCCACCCTCTGCACACCCGTTACTCCTGAATCTGTTTCTGAAGCTCGGATCGTCTTTTCTCTCATTGGCCATCAGCAAACCTTAGTTACTTGCTTAGTATCTCCTACAGACATCTTAAACTTTAGAAGGAAAAAAGAGAGGAGAGAAGGAAGGAAGGAAGGAAGGATGGACGAAAGGAAGGAAGCAAAGAAGAAAGAGAACGAGAAACAGCTTCTCCCTTCACTCTTGTTTGTTTCGTATTCTGCGTCTTGACTTGGTGCTCTTGGTAGCACCATCATCGCCCTAGGTGGTGGAAGATGACAACCTGACAGTCCATACCTTGCTTATCTCTTCTTTAGTGCTTAAATCCAATCACTTGTCGAGACCTATTGATTTATCTTAGAAATAGTTCTTTAATTCAGACCCTTCTCTCTGTCCCTTTTATGACTGTCTGTCTTTACCTTTTTTGTAAAATACCGTAAAAACATTTCAGATGGCCTTCTGGCAAAGAGTCCTGTCCTTGTCACAATCATTATCAAATCAACAATCAAGGTAATCTCTCCAAAATGCAAATATGGTGATGCCACTCCTTACTCCTCCTTGCATAGAATGGATGATTCGTCTCCTGCAAGCTAAAAATCCCACGTCCTTGGTGTCGCAAAAGATCCCGTTGTTTTGTAGCTGACATTGTTACTGTTTTCCTTTTCTCTCTTCTTTTTTCTGTTAGGTAGAGGGAGAAGAAAGAACATGAGTTCAGTTTTAAACAAATTAAGTTATTGATAACAGAGATAAGTCCAATAATTTGGGAGCCCACGTGCGAGGACCAGAATGGATATGCAAAGAGCACCCTTTACCCTTGCTGGGTGGCTGGGAATTTTCACAGCCAAGGACCTGAGATATATCAATATTTAAGGAATAGGTGCAAGATGATAACCAAGAGATCAATGGAAATGAATGGTCAATGAGGTTTAAAAAAACAAGAGAGTGTGGTATGATTAAAAAAACAAAGGAGAAAAGTGTTTCAAGGAGACAGTGCTCAAAAGTTTACCTGCTTCTGAAATTTGAAGACAGATGAGAATTGTGATGTGCCCTCCTCATGTTAACAACATACTGACCGAGTTCCGAAGGGTCAGTATGAGATTGCCCATAAGACAAAGAGGGCAGACTCTTCAAATGACTTTCATATACTTTTCTAAAATTATTTTTGATGAATAAGAGGTTTACAGTGGTAGGTTTGTGTATACTCAAATTTCATGGAAGAACTTGCCAGTAGATAGGTATTGACGTATTGTCAGAGAAGCAGATAGTAACTGGAAGCATTCAGAGGATAATTAATGTACATTTTCTTGCTATTAAACAAGAATAGAGAAAGGGAATTCTGAGCATATTTTATGATTTTTAGAATTATTTGATTTTTTAATGGAAGTATTGGGGATTGAACCCAGAACCTTGTGCATGCTTAAGCACACGCTCTACCACTGAGCATAACCCTCCCACTCTGAGCATCTTTTGGCATCTGTTTGTCCTACTGTCTGATCAATGACTAAAAGAAGGACCTGTATGTTTAGGGAGTTTTGATCTTATAGTTCGCATATTATTCAGGATTCCCAAAGAAATGAGCAGATGCACATAATGGAGGTTTTGAGGAGGATTTCATGAATGGACTATTTACAGACATGCAGGCAGGGGTAAGGAAACCAATTAGAGATGCAGAGGCTTCCAGGAACTCACCTCACTGGGAGGTTTACCACTTCAAGGCCTGGAGGAGCACAGGGTGAGCAAAGAGTTTGGCAGGATGGAGTGAAAGTGGAGGGAGTAGAGGACAGGCTCCCCGCAGGAATCAGTGTAGGGAGCATCATCGTCGGCGCCGGTGTGCGGGTGGCGCAGGGAAGGAATGCTCAGGTTATTCGGGTCTTATCCTCTTACTGACCAACCAGTTCAGAAGCCAGAAGGCAAGGGAGTTTGAGTGATGCATCCTTGGAGGACGAGCCTTCCAAGGTGCAGGGCAGGACGGAGAAGGAGGGAGCATGGTTCTGGAGGGGAAAATAGAGAAGTAGTGAGTGATTCACTCTTACACCTAAAGGCAATCAGTATGCACTGCAGCCTCTCCCCTTAGAAAAGCAGCAAGTTCACAGCGGGTGAAAAGGCAGCCACCCAGACATACTGCAGTCTGAAATTCTGGCCTCGTCTTAAATTCAAGGGCGGAAGGGAGATAGTCCAGGGCCTAAGCTTGGATGTTGATTAACTGAGGTTTAAATTCCGTTACTGCCATGCATAGCTGTGTTACAGGCAGAGAGCCTAACCTGTGTCAGTTTTACCGGTTGTAAAAATGGAACAATAATAAATTCTAAAAGAGTTTTACAAGAATGTTTGACACATACGTACCAGTTCCTTTCTTGCTAGAAGCATCACTGTCATTCACCCTTGCCCTTTAAAGATGTAACATTGCCTTTCAAAACATGTATAGCTGCCTTACGTGAAAATCCCCAACTCCCAAGCAGTGAGCTGCCGACATCCCAAACCTTTCACTCCCAAGGACTCTTCCTTTTCCATATTTCAGAGTTACAAATAAATCCTAATATTACGTGCACTTGTGGCCTTTCAGAGATTCGTTCCCTAATCCTTGTTTTTCGTCCTCGGTGTTCTCACACGCCCACACACCAAGACACACACATCTTTCCCTCCCTGCTTTAGGTATTAGTTTCTTATCACGTGTGAGTCAGCAGCAAATTGCAGTTTCCAGGCAAAATGAGATCAAGAAGAGGGATCTCTCAAAAATCACTGGGGTGTACGCTTACAGAAATTCCACCTGGCGTTTCATTATTAATCAAATCCATTTGCATGCCAGTAATATTCTGGAGACTCTTAGGATAACTGATATTAATTCCATCTTTTGGAGGTTGTGAATTCCTTAAGATTCTGTTGGCCAAGAGTGCCTGTGCAGAATCTGAAAATGTGCATGTTTGATGTCACTTGTGATGTGAGGAAACAACTTTATAGCCTTAAAATCCTTCATGAAATTAAATATTATCTTAAGAAATCCTAATTAACTTAATCTTCATCTCCATCTTCACTTTCTTTTCTGTGACTTCATTCTGGGCTGGCCTGCCTGTGACCTAGGGCACATTGGCTTCACATTAGATTAAATGTTACTAAAGCCTCAAAAAAAAATAACCTTTTAATTACCTTTCAAACTCTATAAAGAGAATTCAGTTTTTAGGGTGACATCACCGATGATGGTTTTAGCACACTAATTTTATTCCCTCGCTGCACCAGTTTATCTTAGTTTACACAGATAACGAACCAGATGTTGAAATATTAAAATGGGGTGATCTCTGTACATTTCTACTCACACAAAGAGATTGCAACCCAAGAGTACCTCAGTGTTTCCCACACTGTTTTGAATTCATTAATCACATCTTTGTTTCATAGTGTCTTGCAAAGAACATCAAAGGTAACAGTCTGGTTGGCATAACAGTTAAGATTCTGAAGGAGCAAAAGTTACTTTGGAGTTACATCATGACAAGTGATAATTTTTAAAGTTATTGAAATAATGCCAGAGCAATTTTACAGGGACACCTCCAGCTCGTTCTGTGAACCCCAGCTCTGCCAGATAATAAAGGCAATATCACATTGCACAAAGTGAGATACTCTGTTTTTCCCTGAAGATTAAGTACGGCCTAACACTGCAGTGTAGTAGAGCAACTTCAAAATGACAAAGTTACTCGTGTCATTTGTAAGTGAGGTTTTATTTTCATCATTTCTGCCATAGCAGGATTCTCACAAATTTACTTCACTGTTCAGTCCATGTACTTTGGTCAACAGCTAGATTTTTTCTTTTTTTCTTTTTTTTAACTAAAAGAAAGCTAGCTGAGGTAGATTCTTTAAACAAATAAAAATCTGGATTGGTTTTACATATAATGTCTAGGCTGAAGTAGAAAATGTTGAACAGAAAAAGGTCAATACATACAGCTATACATTTAAACAATGTTTTCTAATCACTAGGCTGATGATGGAAGATAAATACAAAAGAATCCTATTTAAAGTATTCAAAAATTATAAAGAAACTGTGTGTTTTCTAGAAAATAAAGTTGATTATCATAGAACTAGACAGTAGAGGTACATTTATTCTGCTGCGCCGGTCTGAAATGTCTTGTGAGAGAGGGCTGCCTCTGAGCTGTGCTTTGAGCATTGAGTAGGCTGTTAGTTATCTGGAATCGGGGCATGCAATCATTGCAGTTGTAGAAAAGAAGTGTAGCAAAAGTGACAAGATGTTCGGTGAGTGACGAGTGGTACAGTGTGGCCAGAAGCAAGAGCCACGTCAGAGTTCCCATCAGCACGGGAAGTGCATCGTACATCTGATATTCTCGAGACAGCATGGATCTGTGCCTTTAAAACATGGTTCATATGGGGTATTGAATAGATGAAAGGGGAGAGACTGATTGCATCAGACCACGGAGGCGCTGGCCCAGTAGTCCAAGCTACCATCACCAAACTTCTTTGCTGTCAGACTCATGATCAGATTTAAAAAATGAGTATACATCACAGATCCCCAATCAAGTATATTTATTTATTCTTTATTTATGTACATATATACATAACACCTACATACATATAATTGCTTCAATATATAAGGGACACTGTAAAACACACAAATGTGTAGAAATGAAAAGAAATACATTTTAGAAAAAGTCATCTTCTTTCTGTGCCCCAGAGATGATTCGGAGCATCTCCTGAGGTATGTGCACCATTCTTTGGTCACCACTGGGCTAAGTAATAAATAACAGAAGTAATGAGAGCTATAAATAAGACAGGAAAAGGGGCTGATGCAAAAAACATTGCCCTGATTACAGTTGCAGATTGCAGATTAAATGCAGGAGTCTAAAAATGGATAAGTAGCTCAAGATCGCAAGACTAAACATGGGAGAGGCCTCGGTGAAAAAATAGAGAACCTTCAGAAATCCTCTCCTTTGTTAAAACTACAAGGACTCTGATGACTGTTGTCAGAAAAAAACTTTTACAGAACTCTGGAAATCAACCAGAGGCTTGCAGCAATCTGGGCAATAATTGTTTAAAAAATAATGACAAAATCTCAGGAAAAACAGTGAGTCTCGTGGCCTTTTAACTCATGAAACTTGTCCGTGTTGCCAATCCAAACAGCTGTCCGGTGCAGCAGCTCTCCTCTCGCTGGCTGAGCTGGTTGCACAGGCGTCGGGCATCCTCTGTTGGCCCACACTTTTCCCAGTCCTGTGATGCAACATTATCTCTGTTTCACTGCTCTTCTGCCTGTTTCTTCTTTGTTTCTTTTTCACACCTGAAATGTTGGGATCCCTGAAGATTATGACATAGATCCTCTTCTTTTTATCACTTTACAATACCTGGTTGGTATCCCATTGAGTCGGATCGCCTCGATTCCCATCTGTGTGCTGGTAACTCCCAGTTTGGTATAATTAGCCCAGCCTTCCCTCCTATGTTCCAGGCTCATAACCGCTTTGCCTGTCAAAGCATACACTTTAATCCTCTTAACACACTAATGGTCTTGTCTCTCCCAGCTCTCAGAATGCCATGATTTCCAGAATCACAGTTCCAAGCTCCTTAGTCATCCAGGGTCTTAGCCCCTTCCACAGGCACTTGAGTCTATTTGGAATATGTTTAATGTCATCTGATGAAACCTGTTACTAATTTTTATTAAGAAGTTTGTTCCCTTATGTTCCATTGCTCTGTGTTTGGTTTGAATACGTACACCCTTTGATGGAGTCCCAGAAAGACATTTTGGGACACTTCTTGATCACTAACTAACATAGAAAATAAAGGAGAAAAAAAATAACTCTAGTCATTTTATGTGTTTAGGAGGTAAATTGGTTCAATTAAAGCAAACAGAGTTTCAACACTGACATCCTTAACATCCTAAGTGTGTTTTATTTACTGTACACGTGGAACAAATAAATGAATAAAAGATCAGACTAAGCAATCAGATCAGTGGTTTTTATTATGTTCACGGAGTTGTGCAGTCACCACCACAGTCTAATTTTAGAACATTTCCATCACCCCAGAAAGAAACAACTAACTTATTAGTAGTCACTCATCTCCTTATTCAGCCTCCACCCTCCTGGCAGAAATGATACATTTCTCTTAGTCTCTTGTGGTTGCTAAAAACTCAAAAAAAAAAAAAAAATAAAGACTCTATCTTTAAAACTCAGAAACTGAGAATTCATTTATTTTTTATTTGTGATTTGATAATCCTGCTCTGAAAGCAGTGATGAAGACGTGTCTGGAAGGGCCACAGTGTACCAACCAGTGAAAACTGTGAGAAATGTGAATAGTGTTCAACCATGCATGCGATCTGTGAACACCCCATGAATGAATGATCTTTCCTACACATTTTCCGAGGAACTTTGTAAATCATGAGGAATATGCCAGAGTTACATTCATCTAGTCCTTGAATCTCAGACCTTAATCCAGAGCATCTTCTAACATTTTTCAGGCACATTCTGTGTCAGTAGTTTATCAGATGTACCCTGAGCCTCTGTTCCGTGTTTGGTACGATGCCAGTCAAAGGAAAAACAAAGATGAATAAGACAAAACATGCATTTCCAATTAATGTCCAGCCTGGAGATAGAGAATAATTTTTTTTTTGAAATTTCTCCTCCATCCTTTGAAGCTCCTTGGTGAATTCTTACCTGATTTTCATCTAAGAATAAGGACTCTTAAAATAAATTAATTAATAAAAATCGCTCCTGAATTTCCAAAACCCCTGGTTGTATGTTTTTCATGTTCTAAATTGTATTCTATATGTACCTCAAAATTTCTTATCTTTGCATTATAGTGTAAGTCATTGGAGAATAAGAAGCCTGTTGTATTCATAGTCTAGCTTTCTGTACTTTCATTTTTAGCATCTGTTACAACTGCAATCAAATAACTTATTTGTTTGATGCCTGGCTTCCTTGACAAGATACAAACTGCATAAGCTCAGGACTCTGCGTCTTACTGATCCTCAAATCTTCTCCAATCGGAACAGAGTACAAATACGAGACACCCTCCAACTGTTCTGTCCAGATGTATGCTAGCTTTTCTCAAACAGAGCCTTTTGAAAACCTGCTATTTGCCTGACTCTCAGCTAATCAGTAAACCATTTAACAGGTGAATGAAGCCTTTCCTAACCTCAGGTGTGCTTTCGTGTCAACGTTTCCTTTCTTCCTCCTGAACTGTTCAGACACGCTGGTGATGAACGGAATCTGAATACTGGTTTATGCTGATTTGCTCCTCACACTGCAGAGATCATGATCCTGAGGTGAACTTTCACTTAGCTTTGTAGCCTGAGCCCGTGATTTGTTCTTCTCTTCATACTTGAGGTATTGTGGGAACTTGTCTTTCTTCTTTTTTTTCTTCTTTTTTTTCAGTCGGTTTATTTTGTCTTCCCACCACAAGCAATCAAAGATTATCTTGACAGTGCTAGTAATGTTTATGCCTCGAGAGTCAGGCAGACTAGATTTGGTTCTGCACTCGACCAGGTGTCTGATCTTGGATAAACTATCAAAATCCTTTCATCTTGTTCATCACCATAATGGTAATGGCTGTCTCACAGGATGGCTGTGAGTAGTCACCCAGCACAAAATAATCAGTCATCATGACGGCAATGACTGAGATCAGTGATTAGTGTTACCATCATTTAATGCATTCAGTGAGGAAACGTACCACTGGCATAGCACTCTGTTCATGTGTATCAGAACATTGAAATCCAATAGGAGAAAAACCGATACACACAGATCACGTATGCGTGTTCTTGCCTTCGTCTCCGTGGTGCCAAGACCATTTCTGTAAGGTAAGCCATCAGCTCCAGGTTCTCAGTGAAAGATTATTCACTCTGGGAGCTCAGTTCCTGCATTATTCATGCCATTCTGCATGCAGCTAGATTTATGTGTCAGGAAAAACATACAAATGGAATCCGATTTACTTGCACGAGTTCCTGGACCGTTTGATTTATGTTTGAGTAAATAAAGACATATGTCTTATAGGTATTGGCTTCTCTTCCCTTTAGAAATGGAAGTGCAATGCTTCAAGTTCTTTTCTTGGCAGGCACAGACTTCTGAAGTTTTACAAGTAATGCAGCCTCAAATCATACACTTTCAATTTTCAACTGCGTTCATTTTACTTTCGGGTTTGCAGTCAGCCCTCTGGGTATCAAGACAATGGAAAATCCTCAGCTCTGCAACACTGGAATGTATTCAAGAAGAGTTCCTAGTTTAGGTACAAATTATAGGAAGCTCCTAAGATGGAAATCCAAATGTAAAATCTTATCTAAGCTCCATCAAGCTACCTAGCGGTCTGGCTGCAAATACCTTCCCAAATCACCTCAGCCTGTCACGTCTTTAATGTTGCCAATGATTCTTTCTCAAGAGGTTCCTAAGTTGGCCTGAGCATGTTTGTGTAGCTTTACCACCTTGTACTCATTTTGCATGAGCATTTCAGATAGGTGAATGTATAGCAGGGAAGTTTGTTTTCTTGAACTCTAATTTTTAACTGAGTTTAAAAACAAAGCCCTTTGATAATCTAAAAAAATTCATTATCGGTCCTTCTCAAGATGCCAGGGTCACGGAAAACAGAAGGAGACTGAGAAATAGCCAAATTAGGAGACAGGGTAGCTAAATGCAAGGTGGTATCCCAAATTAGATCTTGGAACAGAATAAAAGATATTAATGGAAACAGTGACGACATTCAGATAAAGTCTAGGGTTTGGTGAATGGTAATATACCAGTGTTGGTGCCTTAGTTTTGACAAATACATGAGGGTAATATGAGATGATGATTTTAGGAGACCTTGAAATCCGTGAAAGGTGTATGGGAATTCTCTGTACTCTCTGCAAATTTTCTCTAAATCTAAAATTATTTCAGAATAAAAAGTGTACTAACAATAACCAACAATAAAATCCCTTTGAACATAGAATGCAAGAAAATGAATGTTTTTCTTTTATGGACAATTTTACTGAAAAACAAACAATATTTCAGTGATAACCTAGCTACTTTCTCTCCTCTTGTCTCCTGATGCCTGAAGTATTATGAGCCTCAAAAAAAAATTGCTGAGCCTGGTTATGGCAACAACACTTGCAACTAGCAATGGTTATATGCAAACAAAACAAAACAAAAAAAAAACCCCAAAAGCGTAAGTTCAGTCATATTTATGTGTAAAATTTGTGATAAAATACAAGTGAACTTCATCAGTGTTAGAATTATGTTTTTCTGCCTCATGGCTTATTGTCAGGTCAAGAAGGGAGTAGAATTTAAATTTTCCAAATTATATCTGAAAAGAGAAATTGAATCCTATAGTTTAAGTTAGCAAATGGCATAATCTTGGTTCAGATTTTAATTGCTTTTGTCATTACATGTATTCTTGGAAAATAACGTCTGTGGACCAGTTATGGAGTTTAACATAAATTTCCCCAGATTTTATGATAAATGTTCTGGAAGCAAAATAGCTGCACATGAAAATTAGAGATTTATTTTCATGAGATGATAGCTTTTTCCTGTTGTTTATGACTCAGCTAATAAAACACTAAGTCTCTCTATGGAATCACATTTAAAACCAAACTAGAATCAATTTAAAAATACACTTTTGTCATTGACTCCAAAATATGCTACTCTAAGCTTTATAAAGTTGAGACAGTAAATTATATAACAGCTGTAGCAATATTAAAACGAAGTTATTTAAAATCACCTGATTTCAGAATCCAAGAGTCTTCCTAAAATGGCAGAAGACCTTTTGAAATGTTATATTCACCTTAACATATTTGAATTCCTGTCCTGCATTTTCTTGGACTGTTCAGTAGAAAATAACACACGGAGAGTTGTAACTATATGATCCTTACAACAAGAATAGAATAGAGGAGGCCGAGTCATTAACCCTATCTGATAGATGTTCTGGGAAGATACGGAGAGGATGAGAGACTGAAGACACCCCTGGCATGTTGCCTGTTCCCTCCCGCTAGGCTCCCTCATGCAATTGCTGATCCAAGCACCAAGGGCTAAGGAAGTCTGAATATCTCAGTTTCACTTTCTTTAAATTATGATTTGAATGCCAGTCTCTTCCGTGACTGTACACCCCATTTGAATTATAGCTGGCTCATTGCGGATCGTGAAGTTTTGACCATCATTACATAAATGTGTTGTAAAATATGCGTGGAGTGTGCAGTGAAAGATGAAGGATTGACTTTCAAGCAAATTACTGCATGTTTTGTAAATTGCATTGCTTTGGTCGTAGAATCCAATTATTGTAATAAATGAATGTTCTATGAGAACATAAAGGATTAACTTTCTTTCCGCTATTTTCCAATTGACTTTCTAAAACTCCTTGAGTTCCATCTTCAGGCATAACTGCAAAACCCAGAGCAAGAAAAAGAAGTTGGAAAAGTACGTCATGAACTTTCTTTTGGAAACTGAAATCGTAGGCAAATTCTCTGTTCAAAATCCAGCCCTTTGATTTCTCCCCTATAGCAACTGCCTCTTTCTAGGACCTCATTTCAGTTCTATATCAAATGTTCATTTTCCTCTTACCTGATGAGGACAGCAGTTCCTAATACCTCTCATATTTACTGGCAAGCGTGTGTCTCCTCACAATACGGAATTTATCGCTACTCAAGTAGGTGAAATTACACCCTCCACCTTTTCTTTGTGTACCCTCCTATTTTAGCTATTAATATTTTATGTTAATGGCGAGCATAACCAACCAGTGGACTCTTTTGAGTCTTTTGTCAGTTTAATAAGCTTCAGATGATGTAGTTCTTTCCTCAAAGTCCTTCCTTGGAAGTAAACGTGCTCTCTTGAAACTTCCCTGTTGAGAATCTGTTTTCTGACAGGGAGCCCTCCATCAGACAGTGCTGTCTATGACACTTTGCGAACTTAAGAGAAATCACTCCTGCTCTGGTCTGACTATACCATATGCTGAAGGTGTCTAATGCTCAGACATGAAGCGTTTGGAATCTGTTTTATTCGACTGAACCCACTTTATTCCAACTTTAGGACTGAAGTTCCTTCCTTCACTGTAATTAGAATGTTTCCAAAAGTGGTATGAAAAATGTTCCATATGTATTTTTCATCTACTTAGAATTGGCCATGGAATGGCAGGAAGTTCTCCCGTAGGGTTCTCAGGAGATTAACATACTCTTATTAAAATGGGAGCTGCTTTATAAAGCTCAGTGATACACTTTGAGCATTTAAAATATGCTCCAAAATATAGGCAGAGAATGTTTGATCCCTAATAATAAAGGTAACTGAAGTCATGGATGGTAGCTGTTACAATAGGTAGTTTGAAGTAAGGAAAAAAAACGCTTCTGTTTAGAAAATGTCACATGCAATTTCAAATTAAGGAAAGTAATTCATCGTGTCTAATGCTATTCTGTGAATGTCGACTCCTTGAAAATTAAATAATAAATGTGACTAGGTGGATTATGCATTTTTTCCTGAATAGGTAAAAATATTGTTTCATAAAACAAGTAGCTACTGACTACCTATCATGAACCCTAAATTGTACCAGCCAATGTGGAATAAAAAAAAAACATTGAATAATACATTGGTTTTTGCTCTTACAGAAACCACATGGACTAAGGAAGACAAAGATTCAGAAAGGCTATGATTTTTAAATGCACTGAGAGGGATGTGAAGATGTGGACAAACTATTAGAAAAACCTTTAGGAAAGACAAAGGGAGTTAGAAAAGGATCTAAAGAACGGGTTCTTACAGGAAATATTTCCGGAGCTCTTTGAAAAAAGTACATGAATTAGCCAGACCAAAGGACAAAGGCATTCCAGGAAGAAAAGTCAGAAAAGAAATCAAAACACAGACATGAGAAATTGCACATAGTACATAAAGAGAGGGAAGAAAAGTCTTTCTGGAGGATGGATCTGAGGCAGGAATCGGTGGGGAATGAGACTGGAGAGTTGGGAAGAAGCCAGTGGCTTTTTCCATATTATGGAAACTGTATTTGATGGGAAGCTGTTGATGGGTTTTAGGCAGGAAACTGCCATTTTCATGAGTTCACCCTAGTGTCTCCATGGAGAATCAGTTTCAAGGGGGAGGCTTTTGGGGGTAGGAGAGGCAAGTTAGTAAGTAGGCTTATAGCTATTTTTGAGGCCAAGAAATGCAGTAGGGATATAAGAGGTGTGAATGGTTTCCACTTGCAGAGCACAGTTAGGGGAGCAGGGTGCACATTTGCTGCTAAAGATCAATCAATTAAAATGAACGAGCCCGTATTTTCATTTATGCAGGTATAGCTGGGCCCCAGGGGCAAACTCTAGTCCTTGACATTGACCTACCTCCAAATGGAAAGCCTTCACACCTCATATTCCTCTCTAATTCTTAAACTTTATTTTTTATTCTGCCATTTTGACTGTAATCTTGTTAGAAACAGAAGTAATTTCCTTTCTTAGGGTGGCCTTAAAAAATGTCTCTGAAATAATTCTAATCACAGATGGCTTCAAGCCACTTATTCCATTTCCTTTTAAATATGAAGAATTCCTGTCTGTGTGTGTGTGTGTGTGTGTGTGTGTGTGTGTGTGTGCGCGCGCATTTGAAGACAGGGAAAACAGACAGAAGGGGAAACTGAAGCTGTTCATATACTACTGATTCAGAATAAATGCCTCTTTTGGATATAAATTAAATCTGAGAGTTCCGGAATTATAATTCTGTGATGAAACCTGCAGGTTTCTCTCTTGTTCATCTTTCAGATACTGGTTCCCTCCTAGGTTCTGACCTTTATCTGGTTTTTCCTCCCCACTGTCTTTCTAGTGATCTCTTCCACGTCTCTCTACAAGATGACTTCCATATCTTTATCCCTTCTGTGTTACTGACTCACATTTTTTTTAAAAAAGTTGCCTATCAGACATCTATACTCTGTTCCCATGAAGACTTAAGCATAGCATTCCCAAAATTAAACTAATATTTTTGCAAATCCGTCATCTGCTTCACCCAAAGCAGGAGTTCTGCTTATATTTCTCTGTCCGTCTCTGGAAGTGGGTTCATCACCTGTCCGTTCTGGTCATGCCATGCCACCTCTCAAAGTAACACCTTTCAGCTGTTGCCCAATACCACATGGATAAAGTTTTAATTCATCATGAATTTATTCCGATTATGTTTCCAGTCTTATTTCATTCCTCTTCTCTGTCCCTTTCCCGTTGTCGTTCAGTGTTAACTTCACCAGAGGTGAATTTACCCCGAAGTTAAGGAGCTTGGGCTTAGGTTCTCTCACTGACACACGGCCTTGCACTGTTACGTGCTTTTATAAAATTTTCAGAAATAAATTATTTTACCTGCACTTGCTTATATGACAGTGATCTCTCCCTTCTCCAATTTCTCTTCGGTCACGGACTCGGTTCCCTTGATGGGCTGCACTGGAATGACCAAGGGCATTTTGGGGATGGGGCTAAGGAGAAGGAGAACTTGAGATGACTATGTATCTAGTTTTAGTTTATTGGATAGATTTGTAGCTTGCACAGCCACTTTCATGTATATTTACAAGGTTCTAGGTGTCAGGGTACAGGAATGGCTACAACAAAGTGCTTTCTACTCACTGTGCCAGCTCATCAGAAGTCATGACAAAGAGATACAGGACCAGAGGTCAGACAAAGGTATGAATGAGCCCCATGGTGCCCAGAAATGGTAGAAGACTGGGAGCAGAGGATAAATAATATTTCTTGTTTCCACGGAAACTATGTATGGAAAATGATTTCATACTACACAACCCTTACATGAAAAAAACTTGTTAGATTATTTCCACAATTTGACAAAATTCCTAAAAAGTACAGGATGTCAACAATAAGTTGTAAGGTATAAGCAACTTTTATAACCTATCTGAAAAAAAAATGAGCCATAATAAAGGAATGACTGAATTATATTTTTATTCTCCTTACAGGCAATATATTTTTAAAAACTCAATGTATTACATATAAGCTATCAAAGGATAGGTAGCCAAAACTAGGTAGATGAAAAGTATTTTAGATGTATATTTATGTTAAATATTTTGCGTTTATGATATTTATGAGCCTTTTAAAATTTGTAATTTGTGGTTTCTTTATTCTAACTGTATGTTAATATTCACATCCCCTTTGGCAGGTTAGTACAGCTAAGTTCATGTATTCCCCCAGCAGGGACTCCATTTCCACCAAGCAGTTATTTTAAAACAGTAATCAGTGATTTGCTCCATAAAATATTGGCCAAAAGGTGGTTCTGGGAGGGAATGAGATTTCCCTCTCTGTATTCCAAACGCTGATGTGAAACAATCTGCATTTTTACACAACCGTTTAACTTTTTGACTGCACATCAAAAAATAATAAAGAAGGTATTCGTTTAAAGTCTTTTAAAAGGAATGTAATATATTTCAAACCCAGATAATGGCAGGAATATAAGAGATCTCGTCATATCCCCTGCTACTAAAAGCAGCTGTAATGATTCCAATGTTAACTCTAGGATGCGAAAGGAAAGAAATCCAAGTGTCCGATGAAGGCAAAAGAGCAAACAGAAACAATAGATTGAATCAACCATACTTCAGTTTAAAAAAAGTTACTGATTAAAAAAAGGAAAATAAATATGTATAATGAAAAAGAAATAATAGATTGGAAAGGTGATGTTTTCTATCATAAAAAATAATTACTATATTATACAGTCTCATATATGTATATATACACACACACACACACACACACACGTACATATGTAACCTTCCTTCCTCCAGTAATATGATATAAGAATTACTTTTAACAAAAACTCATTCTTGCTGTGTGAATACCAATTTTCTTAGTTATTTTTTAAAATGTTTTAACCTCTTTGTATAACAGTTTATTATTGGACTCCGTTTTTCCCATTTGGCCATGAAAATGCTCTCCTTCACAATGGTATAGTATTTTGCAGGCATCATTTTTCTTCTTCTCCTCCTGTTCCTTTTTCTGCTTCATCTTCTTCTAAGCTCCATTATAACCTCTGCTCACATTTGTGGCTTTCAGAGAGAGCCAAAATGTATAGCAAAGAAAAACATCATAAATTCATTATGAAATTCGACTCTGGGTATTTTTATGTATTCTCCAGCCTGCAAAGAGTATATTAATGGGGATTTCTAATTTTGTTCTTCAGAATGAAATAGTGTTGAGTTGTTGAGTTCCTGGGCTCCTAATACATTTCCAAGCCTGACACTATTCATTTTGTATGTTGAAAGACACCTTTTAATCCAGTAAGTCAACTAAATATTGTGCACAACAGTTGACCATCTTTTCTCTGTCTTTACGGGGTACATCGATACTTTCTTATTTCCCAGATGCTCTGGCCAAACTAGACCTCTACGTATTGTCCCACCATTGATGGTCCAGGTGGTTCCTTAAGAATCAATGCCTTTCTTCAGCAAATTTTAATCTTTTCAAGTCATAGATACGTACTTCTTCAAATGAAACATACTTACTGACTTCCCACTGTGTTCAAGAACACGCTGCTGAGTGCCTGTGTTAATTAGCCTGGCCAGCCTCCTGTTGTGAACATACCATCCACTGGTGGCTTAGAAAAAATTAAACTTTATTTCTTTGAGTTGTGGGAAGTCCAAGATCACGGTGCTGGCAGACTCAGCTTCTGATGAGAGCCCATTTCCTCACTAATGGCCGTCTTCTCACTGTCACCTCACATGGCTGACAAGGGAAGGTATCTCCCTGGCATCTCTCTTCTAAGGGTAGGAATGCCTGTGCCCTCATGATCTAATCACCCAGTAAAGGCTCTGCCTCCAAATACCGCCACACTGGGGATCAGGTTCTAACATACACATTTTGGGGGACATGCACATTCAGTGCATAGCAGCATTTCACACGTCATCTCATTGAATGTATTTAACACTCGTTATGCAAGTATTGTTGTCCATTTGCATATATCTAATAGAGGGTTTAAGGAAATTAAGCAAATCAACCAAGGGTGCAGTGGTAGTCTGGGGCAGCGGAAGCTCCCAGCGCTGGTGCAAGCAGCATAGTGGCAAAGAGCATGGACTTTGAAGTCACAGAGCATGACCAGTCCCTCTAACTGAAGGCTTTGGGGTCTGCCATGTGTTACTTCACTTCACCAAGCCTCAGTTTTCTTACCTATAAAATGTACTAATGTTAAGTACCACAGAGGGTATTTGTTGATGATGAAATGAAACACTGTAGGAAAAGAACTCAAACTGGTGCAGATTAGGTTGTCAGTAGCAGTTAGCAGTAGCAGCTCATTCCTGACCCCAAGTCCAGGGCTTTCTACTCAGTCATAGATGCTCCTCATTAAAATCCGCCTACGTCGATGAGGGAGAACAGCGAAAAGACGAAATACGTGATGTTTCACATTCAAGTTCAAGACTCATCTAATTAAATACACCAGCAGGCACCTAGCGTCATCTATAATGTCCCTGCTGTGTCTTCCCTGAGGAAATTGAGTCTGCACTTCATCTACATGCCGAGACCCCCTGATGTGTTATACAAATGAAGTGCAGCTCATCAAAACCAGTTTTAAAATCAATAATCGAGAAGTGTATCCCATAGATGAGCAAGTGAGAAAACTAGACAACTTTTAAAAATTTTTTATTATTTTTTTGTTTTGGGGGAAGCAATTAGGTTTATTTTTATTTATTTATTTGTTAACAGAGGCACTAGGGATTGAATCCAGGACCTCGTGCCTGCTAAATAAGCATGTGCTCCACCACCGAGCTATACCCCCCCCACCGACAACTTTTGTTTTTAATTACAGATTTCTCTATAGCCAACTCAGCTGGGCCACCTTTTTCCTTACATGGAAAAAAGGGCTTAATGGAAAACCCTCTTCTATATGTTAAAAATCAAATTTGTGAAGATTTTATTAAGGAAAACCAAGACAAGTTTCCATTTCTGGTTTTCAACACAGAGCCAAATATCCAGCCCGAACAAGTTGGGGATGGGCAGGAGCTTGAGGGAAGCAAACGGAGCTTTAAAAAATAACGTTCATGATAAAAAGAGAGGCTTTAAGTGGCTGTTTAGGTTTAGCTGTTGTGGGTCTCCAATATGACCTCGTGGGATGCAGCCCATTAGGAGATTATATGAACATGCAAGAAAATCATTTTATTTCAAGCAGTAGCCACTCCACTCGTTCATCTTGAGCTAACCGCAGTTCTCAATGTCCCATTAGTCCAAGGGAAGGTTCAAATTCATAAACATACAAAAGAACTCTCCAAACGAAGGCCTGCGTCCTATGTGGTTTCTCATTCTGGGCGAAAGTTCAGACAACTGTGTATTTTATCAAAACTGTCAATACCTCTCAATGCAGGTCCAGTTACCAAACAGGTCAGTGCCAGTGAAACGTATGTTCTGGAGCCTCCAAACTCCTCCTCTCGCCATCAACAGCAGCTGACTGAAGTCAAACGTCTTTTCTATTTCAGTCATTAGAATTCTGCAAGGCCCATGCTCTAGGACAGAAACAGAGTTTCAAAAAGACTGGCTGTTACTGGTCTAGCCCATGCCAGCTACATACAGATCCTGTCTAGTTTAGATAAATGGCAAATACTCTTGGGCCATACCTGTGTTACCAATATTATTCCAATGTTTCTGTCTCTCTGAGGAGATTAGTGCCATGACCTGCCAATCAAATTGGGAAATGATACGTTTATTGAAGATGCTTACTTTCCAGGTGGAACATTAGTAAACCTTAAATACCTCAGGCTAATAGAAATCTCTCTGGTAGCCAACTCAATGAAAAAAAATCAGGAGAGGATGTAAAAAAGAAAACCAAAACCTAACAACACTGAACCTGGCTTTACACTAATAGACAAACCACATGAGGTAGGAACAGAGTTATAATCCAAAATGTAGATTTATATCTACCCTAATAAGGAGGACAGAAATCTCTTCAAAGATACAACCATGAGTAATGACACTTCAAATGATTTCACATTTAAAACTGAAAAACTATTGATGCTTCAAAAGATGCACCCTTCTAGGGAACCCCAGTCTGAATTCCCTCCCCATCGGAGTAAAATCTAATACCTGGAAACTAAGATGCTTTGTATAAATACCGATGTCATTTTCACTTTTTAAAAAAAGTTATTAAATGATATTGACTTTTCCATTCAACAAGGGGAACTCTGGAACAATCTTTAATGCCTTAAGGATGTGGTCAAATTCTTGTATGGTTTATAATATAAAATCACACCTGAGGGAGATGTAAGTCCTAAACGTATGATGGCTATAAAGGAAGGACCAGTAAATTTCCTGAGCACATCTCTTACGCTCCTCTAGAGACGTCCACTTCCTTCGTTTCATTTGCATTTTTAGTTCAGGTTGTTGACATCATTCCCATGGATGACTGCCCCCTGGCTGGCACCGCAGCCTCCGGTAGCACCCCTGAAAGGACTTCACGCATGCTTCCACTGCTAATATCTTTAAACAACTCAAAGGTGAACATGTCTATTCTCAGCTGAAAACTCAGATAGAACCCTGTGGCCCAGGAAGTGTAAAGTCCCACTTGAGCTCTTAGCGTTATAAACAACATCTTGGATGATTTCCAGTTTTATTTTTCTTTATTGATATGTAGTTGACTTACAATGTTGTGTTTCAGGTGTACAGCAAAGCGATTCAGTTACATATGTATATGTATCTGTATATAATTGAATGTATATATTTATAGGTTTTCAGATTCTTTTCCGTTATGGACTATTAAAAGATATTGAATATAGTTCCCTCCCCTTTCCCCCCGCCTCCAGTAACCATAAGTTTGTTTTCCATGTCTGTGAGTCTGTTTCTGTTTTGTAAATAAGTTCATTTGTATCATTTTTTCCCAGATTCTACATATAAGTGATATATTTGTCTTTCTCTGTCTGACTTACCTCACTTAATATCATAATCTCTAGGTCCATCCATGTTGCTGCAAATGGTATTGTTTTATTCTTTTTTATGGCTGAGTAGTATTCCATTGTATAAATATATCACAGCTTCTTTATCCGGTCATCTGTTGATGGACGTTTAGGTTATTTCCGTGTCTTGGCTATTGTAAATAGTGCTGCTGTGAACATTGGGATGCATGTATCTTTTTGAATTAGAGTTCCCTCTGGATGTATGCCCAGGAGTGGGATTGCTGGATCATATGGTAAGTCTATTTTTAGTCTTTTGAGGATCTCCATACTGTTTTCCATAATGGCTGCACCAAACTACATTCCCACCAGCAGCGTAGGAGGGCTCCCTTTTTTCCACAGCCTCTCCAGCATTTGTTGTTTGTGGACTTCTGAATGCTGGCCATTCTGACTGGTGTGAGGTGGTAACCTCATTATAGTTTTAATTTGCATTTCTCTGATAATTAGGGATGTTGAGTACTTTTTCATGTGCCTGTGGCCATTTGTATGTCTTCATTGGAGAATCGCTTGTTTAGGTCTTCTGCCCATTTTTGGATTGGGTTGTTTGGTTTTTTTTTTTATTATTAAGTTGAATGAACTGTTTATTTTCCTTGAAATTAAGCCCTTGTAGTCTCATCTTTTGCAAATATTTTCTCCCATTCCTTAGGTTGTCTTTTTGTTTTGCTCATGGTTTCCTTTGCTGTGCAAAAGCTTTTAAGTTTAATTAGGTCCCATTTGTTTATTTTTGCTTTTATTTCTATTGCCTGAGTAGACTGCCCTAGGAGAACATTACTAAGATTTATGCACATAATGTTTTGCATATGTTTTCTTCTAAGAGGTTTGTAGTGTCTTGTCTTATGTTTATGTCTTTAAGCCACTTTGCATTTAAATATTCTTCAGATTTGTCATTGTAAGTGCTATATAACTTTCTACTTGAGTGTGTCTTTAAAAATTCAGCTGGGTTTTTAAATTTTTATGTCTTTGTTTATTTTCGTCATATAGCAATTATAAATGAAGATATATGGTCAACATCCTTTCACAAAAGTATTTGACCACATATCTGTTCATTTTCTTAAAATGGGTTTCTAGGAATAAAAGTAACAGGTCAACTAGAAGTCTGACTGGTAAGTCCTTCCTCATTACTTAAAGAAGGCATCCTAAATTTACATTTCCAATATTGTATGGCAATGTGTCTTTCACCAAATCTATTTCCAGTATTTGTCAATTGTATCGATAAGAAACGCATAATGTATTTAATTGACATTAGTTCCTCATGGGACACTTTAAAGTGTTTTTTTTTAATGTGAATTTTCATCTGTGATTAACTGTTTGTCTTTTCCCCTCAGTTGTTCCTTCAGTGTGTAATTTTCCCTTATTTGCTTATTAGCAAGCTTTATAGACTGCAGATACTACCTCAGAGTTTATAATTTGAATTTTTGTTTTAATTATGATAGTTTTACCATTCTGCTCTTAAACTTTCATGTGTGCAGATATCTTTGGCTGTGAAATATATATATGTATATAAATGAAAAAGTCTATCTTCATCCTAAGATCAAGGAGATACTTAGCTGTGTTTTCTTCGAGTTATTTTTGGTTCATTTGTGTATTTAATTGTTGAATCAATGTGGAATTTATTTTTTATGTAGTACACAGTGATGCTCTGACAGTATGTTGGTGAAAACATTTCAAGTCCCATACAGTTATTGGCTAATCATTTCTTTTTCTACAGATTTTGTTACACCAGCCTTAACAAAATAACTAAATTCCAATATCCACATGGACTATTTGTGAGAGATCCCTTTTGCATGGTTGATCAGTCCATATATTCTTACTTGAGTATCACACTTTTAAAATCAGTGTAGTTTAATAATATGTCGCTGTATCTGCTAGGACAGGTCCTCTCTCCCTTTTTAATCGTGGTGGCTGTACCTTTTAGATGTGTTGTCATCTGTCCTAAACAGGTTGCCCTGATTCCTGACTAGTTTCTTGCTAGTCCAGATTTTTGGTCTTTGAGTAAAGGAGCACTTTGGAGACAGAAAAGGAGAGAAAGTGAATTGTGTTCCTTTCTTTTCCACATTTGAAAAATTAGGTGTGCTGTGTCTGTATATGACCTTCAAACATCTAGCTCTTTAAAAATTAGTATCCTTTAGATGCTAGCAATGTGTTACCTTTTCATTGTAATTTTTAGTACTGCTGGAAGTTTCCAGCATTTCTAAATTATAATTAGTTTGTTACGGGTAAATGGAGAAAATTTACTCAGACAGCCCCATGCAGGTACATGGTTGATTATAAAGATTGGTCAAAACCCACAAAGAACTGTATCATATGCTAGGAACAAGGAATTAATGCAGATTGTTTAGAATAGATCAATAGAAGGAAGGGTGAAGTGTGTGATTTTAGGAAAGAAATTGGTAACAGTCTCTTGGAGTTACAACGCTGGGTATTCCCAAGCTAATAATCTCGTGGTTCCATTTTGCTTTCCATGCGCCTGTGAAATACTATGAAAATCATGTAAAATGTTCTGTACAGAAACAAATTTTGAAGTGTCAATTTTGAATCCTGGAATTCATCAGGTTCTAATGAACGCTAAACATTTGAAATCCTTCTTGTTTCAACCTCTGATATTAATCCTTCACTTGCCGCACTGTATGTATCTGACTAGCACCAAAATTGTGGGTCGATTTCTTCAGGGTCTTATTTCTTGTCCTCAATTTGCTGATGTTGAAATGTCTCGTGTTCTACTGGGCACGGATATTCCAAACATTACTCACAGAAATTAAAGGAAAGTAGACCATCTTGGAATGGAATTATTCATTCGATTCAGTGCCGTCTAACATGGCTAATTCCATGCGGGAGTCTTAAGTTTAAATAAACTTTCCATGGCAATCTATTTTCTGAAGACTTTTGCTTTGTTTGAATTCTTTTATAGACAGACATTTTCCTCCATATGTTTATTCTCACAGACAAATACAGGAAAAAGCCCACTTGCTCTTGGTGACCTTTCTGCTAAGCAACTATGCCTTTCCTTAGCTCAAAGGTAATTCTTTATTCAAGAAGGGCTTATTTAGAACACATGATAGGCATTCAGAGTTTTCCAGTAGCCTCTGAACACCACAGAGTATTTATTTACATTGTATAAAATTAGAGGAAATGAAGAGGGTATGCATTTGAACTAGAAGCAACAGCCTAATTCTCTTTATGGAGAGATTTCAGTCAATGTCACTTTAGGGGGCCAAAAAAAAAAAAAAGAACTCAGATTACAGACATTTTAAACAATACAGATTTTTGTTACCTAACAATGAAATAGATCATGTTGTTTCCTAAATAAGACCCAGGGTATGAATTAAGGGCTACTTCTATTCTCTATGTGTTGTCTAACTCTGCATTTTGATTCCTGTCTTAGCAAACTAAGACATACGGAGTCATCTTTGCTGACCTTGCCCAAATGAAAACTGCTTTAGGGGAAAATATTATTTAAAAAGGACTTAGACGCAGCTAATAGGATATCTAACTTTATGTGGGTCCACATAGATCATTAGTAGAAAATCAGCTAATGAACCACCGGTGTCTAATAGAAGTGGAATGTGCACCAGAACAGTTTTGATTAACACAGATCACAACTCTGATCCTTTCCATTGCTTAAGAAGTGTGAATCTTATTTAGTTAGCTTGTGCTTAATTACGCTTGAGAACAAATTTAGTAGAACCAAACACTCAAGTTAGAGTCAAGGGGAAAAAAGTGCTATGAAAATGCACTAAAGATTTCTAAATGCAACATGAAAAAGTAATATTTTAACTCAAAGGGCAAAAAATACTACACAGTGCCCATTAGTGGGATGTCCATTAAGTAAAATAAATGACAGATACAAAACAAGGATGTAAAAGCAATTCTAGAAATAAAAGTTAACTGATTCAGAGGTGATGCAGACCCCAAAGTGGTTGAGTATGTCTCCATCTTGAGAAAATTTTATGAAGAAAACATGGATAGCCTGTTAGATTCATATGGCCACTGAAAACAGACTTGAGTAAATCACAGTAGTAAATGTGCATTTAACACTATCAGTTTTTCAAAGTAATTGCTTAACATACCCAAATACTTACCATGTAAGCTCTTTGAAGGAGACACTTTATACATAATTTTACAAAAATCTGTGTTAAAGATAGTCTATTTGATTTATTAAGCACGAAGAAGGAGTACTGTGAGAATAAATTGAAGAAAATTTTCAGGATAATAATAAAATTATATTGAAGCATTGTTCTGTTCATGTGTATATATATCCCACAACGTAAAAATCCAGATAAAGTCTTGCCTATATAACTGAGTAAAGATCCCTAATAAAATAATTGTTAAAAATATTTTTAAATGTAAGAATAGGTTGTATATTAAAATATTATTTTGAAGTGCTCCAATGACTTCTGTACTCTTTTAAAAATATTTTATTTTATTTTTCATTTAATTTTTGGGGGGGGATGTGATTAGGTTTATTTATTTATTTAGTGGAAGTCCTGGGGATTGAACCCAGCACCTCATACATGCTAAGCATGTCTTCTACCAGTTGAACCATACCCTCCCCCACTGACTTCTGTACTCTTCACAAGGATGCCCACTAAATATAAAATGTAGTTCATATACACACATAGATTTAACAGAAGTTAGTTGTGGCAATTAATTTGTGTGTTGAACAACATTTATTTATTTTCCAGATGTATGCATTCACGTATTTATACAGGTGTTGAATGGTATGTGTGTCTAGATATAGATTTAAGAGTGTTTCTCTCTAGAAAACATGCTTAAATGATATACTTACTTTCACCTTTCAGTATTCTGTTTCTAAATATTCTCTCATAGAGGCATATTAATGATATGTAAGCAGGCTCATGCAAGCACGTTAAGGACCAGCCATGGAAACAGATGGTTTTGTGTATGTCTCTTATTACATTGAATCAGGAGGTGCTTAAAGTTAAGTTGTCTCATAATTGATGAGACCTGGTTAGAGTTAAACTGACTGATGGCTCCACTGTAATATACATTTTTCCATTCATAATTATTATTCAATGTCTTATATCATTTACTGTAAAAATCTGTGAAGTCAATTTTGTAGTATATGCAAATTCTTTGTTGGGTTATTTAGGGTTGATCATCATTTTTTCTTTTATCAGTACCATTTCATTTATATCTTTCTGTACTGTGAGAACATTGATCTATACTTTTTTCCCCTGTAACTTGGAGGAGTTCTGCCCCCACAGTCTACTTTCATGCACCACCTGAGGTGATAATCAACTATTACTCGAATATGATAATCCTTTCTTGTCTACCACGTTACTTTTCTCCATACTTACCCCACCCACCTCACCGAAAGAAGAGAAGGGCGCTTACAATGAGTTCACCTGTTTATCAGCTGAAATCATGGGAAGAAAAAGATGGTGCATTAACTGTAACTATTTATGATGTTTAGGGTGTGAAGAAGTCACAAAGGATAATGTAGTACTCCAGGGATAGAAAGATGATGGTTTTGTAATCCTTAGACCTGAAGTTAAGAGACAGAGAGAGATCCAGCCATGAGCTGTGACAGCAGGGACACCTGGTAGGATCTGTGACCCTTGGCGGAAGGCTACAGCCAGTGTGTGTTAACTCCACTGGAAGGGAGCCAGACGGGTGGATACTTGGATGAACCCTCCTCCATCCCTCTGACATCCTGCTGCTGTTCCCCACTGGCTTATCCTAATAGGAATCCAAAAGGGAGCCCATTGCTGTAGTCCCCACTGGCCACCTTCCCTGGCCCAGAGGCAGTGTGTGGCTCAGTAGATAGAGGATCTTCAGGACCAAATGGAAGGTCTCCAGCCTTCTCTCCTTTGAGAGTTGACTTCTGTTTAATGAGCACTCCAAATCAGGGTTATTAAACTTTGGTGAGCTTCAGACCATTCTGAGAACTTGATGAAAACTAGAATAATCTCTCAACCTAGAAAAATACACATGTAAACACACACACAAACACACACACACACACACACAGTGGGACATGCACTTTTAGGGAAACTTATATGACCCCTTGAGACTGTCCAAAGACCAAGGTCAAGAACTACTGCTATAATATTAATAAGGCTTAGGGATAATATTTTCTTGATAATATTTTCTCCTAAGTCTAACTTCCTTTGATGATGTCCTTAATATCAAAATAAAGGTGGGTTTTATCCAAATTTGTTGTCTCTGGACTAATCAATTAGAAAAAGCTCAGAATATCAAGAGGATACTCTTGTCAAGAAATTCACATATGGCAATCACATCAGTAAGGAAATGATTTGCAAGTATCTATTATAAAATACACGTACAGGATTTAAGAGTTTTAAGTGGGGGTGCATATTCAAATCACAGTTTTTAAATGGTTGATAGTGAAACTATTCTAATTCACCAAAGCGATAAGCCAGAGATATACTTCACGTTCAGAGTGATTTGTTTTGCAAATGACTCTTCGACTACAAAGTTCTCCAGAAAATAATTTGGAGGTGGGCTGAATTAATTATACATATTTTTAAAGGAAAGTCCTCCAAATTTTGAAAAATAGTTGAAGTAGTCTATTGTAAAAAAAAAAATTGTGCTTCTCTGATAGAAACCCAATGGGTAGTGCTTCTTCCAAGGACGAATGGACCATGGTCAGAAGCCCTCAGTAAAAGACTGAAGTCTGTGCAGTCCTAGAACTGTCAGACTGACACAGGAATGGGTCTGTTGATACTAGCCTGGCTAATCATTCTGCTAATTGGACGGCCAGTTGGGCCACAGTGCAAAGTCAGATCAGTTTTCACTTTAACTACTCACAGAGATGATGTTTGACTCAAATGTATTACTTTATATCAACACACTGAAAGGCTGTAAAAATAATACCACATGTGTTGCTGCTCCTTTTTAATAAGTGTCTTCCTCAATTTTCCCTGTTATAATAGAGATTTTAACACCCAGAAATTAAAGGTTATTTAAAGGATATCAGTTGAAAAAATGTACCCGTAAGATTCTGGAAATAAATGCAGCGACTAGTGCAAACTCTTAGCACTATTAATCTGTCACTTATCTTCACTTCAAGTGACTCCATTCAAACTGACCTACCTTTGATTTCCTGTTTAAGATACTCTGTGGCCTTTTCTTTCTGCTTCCCTTCCTACAAATAATGTGGCTTCATCTCAAAAGTGAATTTATATTTTAAAATAAACATAGTCCATTTCTTCCTTTTTTAGACTTTTAGAGGTTAGATGCTCGTGGATATTTTCATACTGCAGATGAAATGCAGGATTATTTTGTCTCTGCCAGACCAAGCGCACAGTGGCACGTCACAGTGATTGCATGTCTTTTAAGCAGCAGAACCACTTACTGGCTGATGCTTTTGATCCATGTCTTCCTTTTATTAGCGATTTTCATCTTCGAAGTTAAAAAAAAAAAGGATCACGAAGTTGCCATTGTAGAGGTGGGTCAGTCATGAAAGCCAGCTACAAAAGATACCACCCAAAGCAAGGAACTTTGCAGTTGATGTAAAGAAAATGATCACGATTATTGTACATATTTCAGATCAGTTGAATTATCGTGACACCAAAACGAGTGTGTGTTTGCCTTTAAGACAAGAAGCCTTAAAACTAGGCATAGGGTTTTATTAATGTTCACAAGATTATTGAAAAGTTAAGCCTTCCAGCATGCACTGTTTGGTGGTAATTGATATGAGTTACTGCATTTTCTGGCTAGGTCTCTTACTATTTCTTGGGACCAAAACTTCTCTCTAGACAATTTTTTTTTAATAAGAATTGTTTAGAAACTTTAGTCTTTTAGGTGATTGGAATATCTATCAGGTTACTTTATAATGAGATTTAAATTAGTGATCAAAATTCCTGCCGTGTCAGTCTGTTAACTAGGAATCTGGAAAATGGATCTGTTTGTGTTTCATCTTCTTTATTTCTCCTGCTTGATGTCTGTGAGATGTGCAAATGGACAGTGAAATAAACAATGGGAAGACAGTTTTGCTGTGGCCATCTATCTTGGTACTGTGGGAGAAGCTTATCCAAGTGGAAAAACATACAATGATTGTGAATAGGTACACTGGACTGAAGAGGATATGAAAACAAATTGTCCTGCTTGTTCCTTAAATAAGTAAGAAAACGAAAAAAAAATTCTTATATTATATCTCTCTATATATTTCCTTAAATGCTCTGCCATCTCATCTTTATGACTTTGCCTCCACTGCGTCCTCTGCCTGTGATTTCTTTCTACCCCCGCTTCCTTCGTTCAGTTCCTTCTAGTGAGAGCCGTTCCTGCATCCCTCCCACCTCCTGACACTCAGACTGATAGAAGTTCCTTCTCTTTGCTCTTAATTTCACGAGCGTCGCCTGCTTCCTTACTGCCTCATGCACTCTTACCTTACTAAGAGCATTTATAACACTGCCTTCCAACGGCTAACTTTTCTTTCTCCCCTTGTAAAATTCTTGACATGTTTTTAAATCTTAAAATCATTTTTGCTGACAGTAGTACCTGCCTTTCATGTAATTGGTCATCGATAAATGATCAGTGCATTGAATTGGCACCCAATTAATGAGACCATTTTTCAAAATTTAACCTTGAGTTTGTGACGATAGTAATTCAGACTTTGTTTCCTTGGCATGCCATGGTACTCTTTTTGATATAATTGCTGTGGACATACACAGATGGGAAGCCAATATTTTCTTCTCAGAGCTTCAAATGGAATATGTTGCCATTTTGATCACTTGTCTAGCCGACATCTCAAAGGAGTCATCATTAAAAATGAAGAAATAAAAGGATCAAACCAGGTTTCATAGTCTATTGACCTCGACAGCTTTACATGGTGAAAATAACACACAAGTTTATTATAAACTCTTTGAGGACTGAAACTGTTTTCTTCGTTTCTATGTTCTTAGTGCTAGCACGCTGGTTGGGGTTATTTAAATCTTCATTGAATTGATGAACAAGTAGTGTGACTTCACAAGATTGCTGCTGCCCCTAGAGGATGTATTTCATAAACTGAAAGAGATTTTTCATGCCTTTTTGAGATAATATGGTCTATCTTATTTAGATATAAACTAGCACCTAAGAATAGTTCCAACTGTGAGGACCTCAGTTTGTCTTCAGTTAAAATGGAAAATATTGTTACCGTCAAAGCGTGCTAAATAGTAACTAGCGCCCTAATCAGCCACGTTTGGTGCCCCATCACGCTGGCCTTCAAGGCCTGTGCAAAGCACTAGAATTCACTGATTCATACCCTCTCCGTTATTCATTACAATCCAGCCACGTTGGCCTTTTCGTATTGTTTCTTTAGCATGCTTGTGTCAGCCCGTAAGCTTTGGTTCTTATTTTTGCCCTCAGGTCTTCTCAAAGTCCACTTTATGTCATCCACATCTCAGTGCAAGTATCTCTCCAAAATGTCTTCCCTAAGGACACACGTAAGTAGCCTCCTTCTGTCTTCCCCTCTTCTATCACTCTGCCAAAATTATCTAGTTTGTTTTTATTTCCCGGGCCATTAAAATATAGGTTTCATGAGCACAGGGTCCTTACTATTTGTCACTGCTGTTTCCTTACTCCCTAGAACAGTGTTAACTTATTGAATAACATGGATTTCTAAGTAAATATGAGTTCTTTCTTTGCGTCTACATCCCTAGAGGTTGACTACTGAGAGCAGATGTGCTATACGTGGATGTATCTGTGGCCTGTCATATATCATCTGGTATCTGATTTTGTTCCAAGCCATACAGCAAAAGTCAGTAGCATATCATCAATGACTCTGGTTAAACATAAGCTGAAAAAGAAGAAAAATTTGTTTTTAGCACCTAATTCAAATTTGTGATGTTGGGGGGAAGGCGCTGCACTGCGAATACTTATTATAATTTGGTTAAAACCGATCTGATGTGGATTTAAGGTGCATTAGAGGTGTCTGGAATTGAAGACAAGGCTCTGTGAAGATAATATATTATTTTAGCCTCCCTTGCTTCCCTAAAATTGGAAGTGCGCTCTGCCTGATCCTCCTTTGGGAAAGGAGACGTATCCAGAGTGGGAGTTTGCCTGCATTTGATTGTTCAGCTGTATATCAACCGGTGTGAGTTCAGCAGAGGTCTCTGCCATTTTGCATTCAATCCTCCAGAAAATCACGACCCAAATATCCTACAACAGGGATCAGGCTTCGGTTTAAGTGCTGCTCCCCTCACATACTTGTGTTCTAGTCATTTAGAAAAGTGTGATTAAAAACCATTATGTGCCCTAACAGATGTGACCTTAAAGAGTCTACTAAAGTTTAAAAAAAAGAAAAAAGGTGCAAAGCAATAGTGGTTAGACTAACACCAGGAAAGTATTATATGAACTGAACCACATTGAATGCGTCTCATTGATTACTACCTTCTGTTTCAAGAAAAATACCGCGATGTTTAAGAATGAGCTGCAACGTTCCTAAATCAGCCCCCCTTCCCCTTCCCTCTCCTCTCCTGGTTCTAATGAGGAAGAAATTAAACTTAGATGGTTCCTGAATTTTAAATGCTCTTCACCGAAGAGGATTATTGGATTGTTACCATCTTCATTTCCTCTACTCTCTGATAATTTAATCCATGTGCCAGGAAAATACAAAACAAACAAAATAAAACCATGGAAACCATTTAGAAAATGAGATCCCCTTGTTTGAAAAATCTCTCTTCGTAAACAGTAAAGCATGCTTAGCAATCTTGGGGAAACAAGCTAGCTACTTTTTATTAAGCATAGTGCTCCTGTTAGCTGGCAGAGTCTTGCTAATTTCCCTGAGCGTTCACAAAAGCATTTCAGAGTTTTTGTAGTTAATATAATTTACTACGTCTTACTCACAAATACGCTGCTACTGAGCTGCCAATGGTGGAACACGCAATATAAGTTGTCAATACATTAGGAGAGCTTTTCTGAAAGTAATAATCTCTCTTATTTGTAAAGATTGGTAGATTGTTCCTCTGTTCCCTCTGTTCTTATTTCATGTCCTGCTTTATGACCAAAGGTATAAATTTATAAGAAATCTCCTGAGCAAAGGATAGATTTTGTCAGCATGGGAATTGAATTACCAAATTGGGATTCAATTATATTAGGCACAAAATATATTTGCCTGGAAAGTCTATTGGCAATATACAGGTGTTTCACTAATGTCTGCAGCAAAATGGATTAAGCTGTTTTCTTGCCTCAATCATGAGCCAGAATAACGTGTTTTTAAAACATCTTCGCATTTTTTTTAACTGAAGTATATTCAGTTAACAATGTGTCAATTTCTGGTGTACAGCATAATGCTTCAGTCATACATACACATACATATATTCCTTTTCATATTCTTTTTCATAATAGATTACTACAAGATATTGAATATAATTCCATGTGCTATACAAAAGAAACTTGTTTATTTTATATATAGATAGTAGTTAGGATCTGCAAATCTCGAACTCCTGATTTATCCTTTCCCACCTTCTCTCCCTGCTAGTAACCTAAGTTTGTTTTCTATGTCTGTGAGTCTGTTTCTGAAGAATAACGTGTTTTTAACTTCAATCTTATGTTTTCTTTATATGGAAGCATATAAAATAGGGCTATTGCATGTTAGAAAAGGTAACTTTGAATGTCTTGGGTCTTAAGGAATGAAGTTTAGAGCAAATGACTCCTAAACAATTAAGGTTTTATAAATTTCACAACGTGTTGTTAAATTACCAGTACTTTTGAGGTATTATCAAGTAAAAAGATATTTTTATCATAAAAAAGACTTTTAGGTTAAAAAATTCTTTAACAGAGTTACTGGGATTGAACCCAGGACCTTGTGCATGCTAAGCATGTGCTCTGCCACTGCGCTGTCCCCACTCCCCAAAAATTCTTTAAGTGGTCTTCATCCTGTGTAAAAAGATGGAGGTGAAAATATTTGGAGTGAATATACCCAGCTCTTGTGAATTTGAGTAAATTGGTTGTTTGAAATCAGCCCCCACAAAGTTACCTGTCCCTTCTAATACCAATCAAGTTAAATACTACTTTAGAGTTTGCAAAATAATACTCTGCTACTGTGGGCAGTTATAATTACATATTATCTAGATTTAATTATTTATGGAGTTTGTGTCACAAGGGTATAAATCAGGGACCTATGGAAAAGCATTATCCTTCATCCCTGCCTCAGGAGAAGGCCATCAGAGACCTGAGGGAAAGAGCTGGGGCTGAAAAAAAGACACTCAAATCATTTAATAAACTGAGGTCATCACTGTTCTTCCACTGAACTGAGAATTAGTGTTATTTCTCAGACGGGAAACAGAAACTTAGCAAGGAGCACAAAAGAGCAAAAGATGTCTTAGAAAACAGGACGCTCAAGAACTGTTTCCTTATCAGCAAGTACAAGATGGTGCCTTGCATCCAGTTTCCGGGTCCACAACCTCGCCCCTCCCGGGGCTCTTGTAAAAGATGGCAGGACAGAGTCATGATTTCACTGGTGGTTAAACATAGCGCATAAAAAGTGGAGTAGTAAGCATCACTCAGTATCTAGAAATGATTCAGGGTGATGTTAAGATTTCTAAGGATGCCAGAGCAATATAGGTGAACATGGAGTTTGTAAAGTTTTTTGAAGCAGGAGTAGATCTGTCACAAGGCAGGAAAGATGACAGGACTCAAGATAACTTCTTTATAGTCCAGAGACATTGGTGCCAATACGTAATAGGGCTGAGTGAAGACATGAAGTTGGAAGGCGCTGTGTTTAACCTGGCTCGACGGAAATTTATTCTTGGAATCCTACTTCTAAGAGCTCACTCTCTTCCTCCTAAATCTGTATTTCGTATCTGTAGAAGGGGTATATTCGTTCTCTTAAAGCTCTAAAATTTTGCTCAGTAAAATGATTCATTTAGGCTTTTTTTTGATGGGCTCTAGGAGGAGATTTCGGTGGGAAAGTGGGAAGAATAGAGAAAGATAACAGCCGTGAGAAGGCTGCAGAGGAAAAAGCCTTTTCTGAAGATTGCTGGCTTTTCCTTGGCAAGTCCCTTCCTCTGTCCAAACCTCAGTTTCTTTACGTGTGAAATGGAATTAAGGATAACGAATTACTGAACTATTAACAAGATCATATGTGGTGATGGGCAAATGCAATGTCTAGAATACGATGGACTCAAAAAATGTTTCATAAGGTTCCTTTAGAAATTTCATGATCTGTCTTGACTGAAATAAATGAAGACAATATGTAGTATTACTTCCTCATTCTCTATTTGGGTTAAAATTTCAGTGGGAAACAGCATGGACCTTGAGAGTTCTAGAGTCATGATAGCGAGAATTCATGTG
Source organism: Vicugna pacos (assembly GCF_048564905.1). Lineage (NCBI taxonomy): Eukaryota > Metazoa > Chordata > Mammalia > Artiodactyla > Camelidae > Vicugna > Vicugna pacos. Next base: position 54,667,060 of record NC_133002.1, read on the forward strand.
CTCACAAGACTAAGAACAGAGAGGGCAAGAAAGACAATTGTGCAGATCAGCTCTAGGGACAACACAGCACCGAAACTTTACAGCTTTTACAGGAATTGGTAGCACTCTACTTACGTACATATTCTGTGACTCTTAAAAGGAATGGATAAGCAATACTGTGGACAATGAGTTATTATCAAGCACCTTCAGCACACAGGATGACATTTATAGCAGGAGGATAATATTTAGACAATATTGAACTAATCAGAATCTTGATCAAAATTTCTTAGGAGTTAATTGTTATGTGAAGCATTGTCTTACAAAGTGGTGACAAGTTAGGAATGCTGGCGTCTCTACTCCTCCCCTGTTAAGTCTGGACTGTACAGTTAGATGTAGAAAATACTCCTTGCCCAGAGACACCTTCTAGATTAAAGAAAAACATGAATAATTTCCTTCTTTAATAATTGTTAGAGATCTTGGAAACCGTTTATTAATGGATTCTTCTCCTAGTCTGTCTTATAACAGACACCAAATAACATGTTCCTACATCGGGCAGCAAGTTTAATTTTAAACAAAGATGATTTGGATACACTTCAGAGTCTATGTAGAAAATTTTCAGAATATTCATGAATTCTGATCTCACACATTTTTGAACAATAACTCTTTTGTATTTAAGCCAATTTTATCACCTTTCGAGTAATTGTCAATTCCTATAATAACGAATACTTTGTTTAAAATTACACACAGCGTTAGACATTTTTACAACTTGCATAATATTATTGACAATGTCTCAGTCCACATATTGACATAATTACCCACGTATATGAAGGCATATGCTCGTTGAGACAGAGTAATCTATACTATAATTGACAACTTAGTTTTTTTAGCCTTTTTTTTTAAAAAAAAAACAACTAAATATGTCAGTATCTTTTTCCTCTAACAGTAATGCTTGCATATGATAGGTCAGTTACACTTACGTATGTTAGCCTGGGTAAATGAGAAGCATGAGTAAACATGGATCAGATGACAGATAACTAACTTACAGACATAAATATATTTTTGCTCTTCTCATTTTTTCTTCTTTGTTGAATTTCAGTTAAACGGGGGACCAAAGGAAAAAAAAAACTGATATAAAGCTATCAGGCCGAGATTTTATATTCTTGAAAGAGCTTTGATTATTTTAGGAAATTTGGCCCTATGATGACTGAGGTTTTAAAGAATTCTTTATCATTAAAATACAAATGTCATCATAAATGCGTACACTTAGATTGCAACATTTAAACATAGTGAATGAATCCAAGCTCAGGTCTTCTTGTATATGTGTTATGGTCAGGACAGTTTGGAAATACTTTACAGAAAGACTGTTAAAAATAATTTATTAGAAATTAAAATATCTAGCAGCCAGGAAGGGACCAAACATAGAGACTTAAATTATTATTTTGTTTTTTAAATGAAGAAATAAATTGAGCTGATTATAATATTTCATGTATTTTGATGTAACGAATGACTTCGTGGGATATAGCAGGAAACCAAGCTAATTTCCCATCAATTGTGCTGTCGAAGATTGTCCTACTGTAATATTTTGGTTTTAGGGCATTAGGACTTATTTCTAGCAGAATACTGGAGTAGAACTATTCAGTTCTGACATGGCCATTCATTTCTGTCTCAGGACCTAGGTACATTTTAATAGATGAGATGAGAGAGAAAGGGCTGTTTTGTCTCTCAAGGAATTGCTAAACCAGATGTCGAAAAGGGAAGAGAGATTTTCAAATTTTGGCTGAAAAGCACTATCCAACGAATTAAAAACTGACATCCAATCAGTAACAATCCTTCCAGCCAGATAGCTTTGAGCCCTTTGGAGTCCACCTCTGGCCACTCCTTTACTTCTCTATGAGGTGACTTTTCCAGGTCACTTCTTGTTGTATATTTGTGGAGGATTTGTGCTAGAAGCGTGAAGATCGCCATCTGCTCCTCAGATCAAAGGCATCCATCTCCAGAGTTCCTCAACGCAACAAGGGTCAGTGTTGGGAAATTCATCATGGAAAGCCACTCAAATATGAATTGCAGATTTTAATGACTTTTAATTTTTCAAAGCGTCCAGTCTCTATGGTAGTTAGCTAAAGAATTAAACTATAATAAATAATACTGTTATCATTAGTTTCCCTAAATTATTGTATTTTCTATTTGGTTCCGTAGAGAAAAACGAATTGCCATATTTCAAAGACTTTTTTTAAAAATGTTTCATTCTGACTTAGGAAGCAAAAGCTTTTATAAACCTTATTTACGTGTAAATAGAAAAAAGTCTAATAAGCTGATTTTCAAGTTTAAAGATAGGTCTTTGAATGAAGTTTTCCTCTTAGAAAGTTAAGCAGCATTTTTTTAACTCCACAATTTTCCAAGCTGTCTTATCCTCAGAAGATTTATATTAAGAACTGAAAATACCAAAAAATAAGACACTGAACCCCAAATTTCTGATCGTAGATGGGAATCCATTTGAACTTTCCCAGTCGTCCAACAGAGGGCAGTGCAATTCCACAGATGAACGTGATGGCGCTGCTGAAAACTGGATCCCCAGAATGTAAATCTCTGAAGAGAAATCTGTCTTAACACAGCTACCTCAGGAAAAGGGGAATTATTGCACTTAATTAAAGTGTATTGACACCATATGTGGCCCCTCCTCCCCACCTCTACTTTTTGGATTCATTAATGATTAAAAAAAAATCAGACTAGGAAGGGCAATATGCCCATAGAGTCTGCAACTTTGCCCCTAACATTAATCCTCTAAAAATCACGTTAAACAAAAAAGCCAATTAGCAAACAACCTTTCAAATGAGACAATTTGTGTTCATTATCTCCACAACTCAAAGAAATGTCATGGAATTGTTTTTTTAATCAATATTTTCAATGAGTTTTCTGTTTTTGTGTAATATTTTAAAACAATTTTAGAAAACAGAAAAGATCTAATTATTTTTGCCAATGAAGTGTGCATACAAATTTGAATACTTTACTTCACCTAAATAGATATAGAAATAATCGTTTTACATGTCTGATTCTCCTTATGCCTTAGAGTTCTTGATCTTTGAATAAAATATATCCATTATTTCAGAAAATAGTATTATTTATTATATTTTAATTCTTTAGCTAACTACCATAAGACTGGACCCTTCTGTCATAACTTGGACGTCTATAAAGTTAAATTTAACTCTTTGGAAAAATATTATGTACCAAAACATTTGTTTTTAAGAAGCATTTTAATACTTTTTCTCCTTTATTTCCTTTGTTTGCCAGAATCCTTTTTTTTGTGTGTCCTTTTGTATTTGTTTCCAAGTTGAGTTTTTACTTAAACTCTTCACAACACACATGGAGGGATTTCAGTCTGTTCTAGAATTAACGCCTCAAATCTGGATTTTTCTCATGTTTTAATTAAATCTTTTTTCTTTATAATTTTTAAGGTTATAGATTCAGGTTAAGATGTTGTTATTTAAAACATCTATTTACTTTCTGATTATGAAATAATGATTGCAGAACATTTAGAAAATATAGATACCAATATAAAATTTTAAAATGATCCATATACTATCGGAGTGATGATTTTTTTTCATATCTGTGTGCATGAAACATGTATACATTTCATGCATGTCAATATATATTTTTCACATATATCAATATACATTTAACATATAGTGTGTGAATATACACACACATACATATTTGTGTGTATACATATATCTGTATATACTTAATAACATTGGATTATACCAGTTACAGAATTTTGTAATTTGCCTAATAAGCTTTGAAGACTTTCCCAGGTCTTAATGTTATTAGCACATGGCTATGAACTATTACATTATATAGATTTACAATAATTTATTTACTTCTTCCTTGTGGATCAGTGATTTATTTGACACTTTAGGGGTCTAGAAGTTAAAAATTGATTCCATATCAAAAGCATTCTAAGTCTTTTGACTTGAAAGTTGTGTTGTCTTTGAAATTAGATTCCTCACAAGTCTAAATAAACAGTAACTGCAATCAAGATATTATGAAAGAAAAAAAAAGATAGTATGAAAGATAAATAATTATATTGACTGTATTTTGGGGTGAATGAGATAAACATTTTAATGACTATATTTTAATAACATGAGTAACGAAAAGTAAAATTGTGCCTCTCTACTTTATAAAGTGATGGACACATATAACTATTTTTTACAGATGAATGTTTTTGTGTATAATAAAACTGTCTTGATCCTTTTGTTAAGGTGACAGAATGAATAACAGTTTTATCAATATTCAGTATCCACGTATCCAAAAGTATTTTCAGATACTTTTCCTGCTGCTGTCCAAAAACTCAAAGGATATGTTAGCTATTTCCTTATATCATTCAGAATCGTACTTTTAGTAGCTAAATTTAAATGCTAGGTACACAAAATTTAGAAATCTTACAAAGATGGGGGCAGGGCAGCTAATATTAAGGAAGTCTTCTTGTTGGAGGAAAGTGCTGTGTTTCCCACCTTACCCCACTCCCCCTAAATCCCAGTTTCCAAACAGCTGTATGCTGACTTGTTTTATCACATCAATATAAAAGCTGTGCATGACCTGTAAAATAACTGTGCATTTGACATACATACAGAATGAATGCAGAATTCATTTTAAATAGCAGTTGCCCTTGCAAATTTTGTAACCACTTTGTGTATGGAGGTATGTATCTATTTAAATATCCATTTCTATATATTTTATATACCTTGCTGTTTTAAAAGGCCTCTTATGATTGGGGAGTAAGTACAGAATATTAGGGCATTCACATTCTAGTATTATATATGAGAAAACTTCGAATCAGCTGAAATATTGATAAACTATTGGTAAAGTCATTAGACCACAGTCACACGACAGGCACAGAACTGAATCCTGGTTTTTGTTTTTGCTTTTGTTTTTAACAGAGGTAGTGGGGATTGAACCCAGGACCTCATGCATGCTAAGCATGCGCTCTACTATTGAGCTATACCCTCCCCACTGAATCCTGGTTTTTCATGTATACCCTGCTCATTCCATCACAGAATGTGTTCCTTTAATGTACTGAAGTCTTTTCGTATATGTTTCTAAGTAATTGCCTATACTATATTTAATATGCAAATATATTTAAGTATATATATGTGCATATACACACAGGTATATATGTGTGTGTGTATATGTATATATAGAGAGAGGGAGAAAATACAAGGAGAGTATACAGAGAGGGTATACAAATGAAAACACCTAACTCCAAATACATTAAACTATTTTCAGCTCATAATTAGTTGGAGAAAAAATAAATAGCAACTTTAAGAATCCTTCATTGCTTTACCCTCTGGCCTATGGATTTTTTTTTTTAAACAAAGAAACATTTTCAGCCTTAATCATAGCTCTGAGTAAATGGAAGCAGTCCTGCACATTTGAATTTCACAGGTTTTGTGTTTCACACTGGGAGTCAGGCTTTCACAGTTTTTTAACTACCTTAAAACCTTGTTAACTTTCAGCTGAAATTGCTGTTTAACAGTGTTATATTCTTGTGGGAATACAGGATCTTTGAGAAAGCAGTTTTGAGGAACTCTACTCCCAGAGCAACCGGAATCTACAACGGGGTAGAAAACACTGCTAGCTGGTAGGAGTGACTTCAGGTTGAAGGGCGATCCACGTTTTTAGAGACAGACGGTGTAACAGAGCAAAGATGCATGTTCTCGACAATAAGAACCCAGTCGGTGCATAAGGAGGCTTTTCTGATGGACAGTGATCGACAGGGACCTGTTAGTTCTCTGGCTGTGGGTTCTGGGGTCTGCCAGCTGCTTGGAAGGGCCTTTTTCTGCGTCTGCCGTGGGAGGAAGGGGTAGCAGCTGGTGACTCTGGGGTAAGCGATGCTCTCCACCTGCGCCCACCCGGCGCTCCCCTGGATAGCGGAGGGCAGGACAGGGCGTGAGTCTGAGATGGCGTTAGCCCGCCGCTGGGTGCTCAGTTACGGTGTGGAGGGCACTGATGCTATGTGAAGGTGAAAAGCCCAGCTGAGCGCCACCTGAAGATTTCAACAGGCAGGAGGTAAGGAAAGGGGCTGAGGCTGCTTCTCTTTGAAGCCCACCAGGGGGAAGAACAAGAGAGTGAAGACTGCGGGAATCCAAACAGTTGAGGATTCGCCATCAGGGATGTTGATCCCGAGAGTGCAATAACCTAGGCTGTAAGGATGCTTTTTATAGATTTTTTTTTTTTTAAATGTGTGATGCGCTTTCCCTCCAACCGTTTCTTCTAAACCAGTGGTTCTCCACCCGGGGTGGTTTTTCTCCTAAGTGATAGTTGGCCATGTCTGCAGACGCATTTTGGTTGTCACCCCTAGGGGAAGGGGTGCTACTGGCCCCTCACAGGTGGAGGCCAAGGACACTGCAGAACATCCTACGCTGAGCAGGACGAGCCCCTGTAAGACAAAGAATTTCCGGGCCCACATGTTACAATGCCAAAGTTGGGAACCCCGGCTTTAAGCCCGCTTTTCAGGTCATATGACTATTTCTACTGATTAACTGTAGAAATTATGTCAAAATGGAACTGCATAGCCTCAATCAACATGCTGACCTGGCAGACAAATTCATAAGATTACAGCAGGAGTATCCTGAGCCTGAAATTAGTCAGCCTTGTGAACAGCCGGTACGGACTCATCACACTTGCCTTCATCGCTTTTGTGTGTTTCTCAGGACTTCATCATTCAGTTAGAAAAAATCTGTAAACAGTGGTCCAGAATGCCAGTTTCCCTAAGCAATCAATGAAACAAAATAACAGACATTTCAAATTAAGTAAGGGAAAAAAATAGCTGCAGAAGTATAAAATGCAAGTATGCCTGGTAATGTCATATAGTTTTTTTCTTTTTTCCTTTTTTTTTTTTTTTCTTAAGGTGCATACTGAACTGTAAAAGAAAAAGGCATTTGGTCGGTCAGAGCTGCGCTGCATTCCTCATCACGGGCTTTCCTCTCCTAGAAAGCTTTCTAGACCTCTATGAAACAGACACGGTGGGGTGTGAAACTGTCAAAGGCAGACAAAAGGCTTCCACGGGGCCTTAGCATTGCATTAGGAGGCACTTGCTTTCCATCTCAGGATCGAGCTTGCCTGTGATGAGGTCTGTTTTTTCCCCTAAAACTTGGCAGCAGCTGACCAGTAAAATTTGGTCTTGGCCGGAAGTCTTAGCTGCAGCGGTGGCAAGGGTTAATATTAAACCTACCACAGCATTTTGCACAATCTCCCGGGAGATCTCTCAATGGATTTCCACTGCCACTGGAAATAATGGCTCGCAGCTGCAGCAGCCCATGGTAACACTTGATATTCCCGTCGCACGCGGGCCAGCGCTTTCAGTGGAAACGAGAAAATCACCAACGCTGTGCTGTGCGTTGTGCCCGGGGTCAGAGTTCCCCAGCCGTCACCTAAAATGACCTCTGCCGAACACCCAGCCCACGTCGCTTCTGGACGGGCTCATGGGTTCATTATTTCTTCGTTTTATGGAGAGGACACGTCGGGAGGCGTGTACGAGGGGAGAGGCATGAGGAGCCACAGGGAAATGGAGATTTCTGGTGGAAAAGCAAATTGACTTTTGCTTTACAAAGGGCAATTTTCATCAACTTAAAGGGAACCCAGGGTTATTCTTTCAAAGTTGAGGAATAAGTGGCCAAATATGCCCTGTGATTTTTTTTTTAACTGTAATTAGGTTTATTTATTTATTTTATTGATGGAGGTACTGGGGATTAAACCCAGGACCTTGTGCACGCTAAGCATTTGCTCTACCACTGAGCTATACCCTCCCCTCTTATGTCACATGATTTAGATGTAGTTAAAATGTCTCTCCATTCCCGATACCTCCAGATCTCTCTAATCCATCGGTCCTAGTGTGAAAAGTCTGTTGTTACAGACAGCATTCTCTTGGGATCCAACTTTGAACAGCGGAGATAACTGGTAAAAATGAAACTGCCCCCGGAGAAATATGACAAGTTGTTATTTGGGCAAAGTCCTGACGCAGGGCACCTCCAAAGATTCTGAGACTGTTTGTGTATCTTCCCCCGCTCTGATCATCTGATAAATGAACCTTTCCGCAGACAGGCGTTCATCCGTGTACTCAGTGACTCCTTCAGCATCCACTCATTCACTAGATTAGGCCTTTGTTTCCGGCCAGACTTTCGCCGGGCACAGTGCAAGTCCTGTCTGTGTTCAGATTCCCACCAGCCACTCTGGAGAAGTGATTTTTCTCGGGCTCTCCAGATCCTGCAGTGATTTCAAGCCCCGCCTTCATCCCACTGCACCACTGCCTTGCAAATTATAAATATATAAATGTTTTATTTTATATGTTGATTTTAAAAAATTTTTATGGGAGTATAGAGCCTCGCAGACACAGAAAACAAATTTACGTACAATATATTTTTATATGCCATATACTGTATATCTATACGTACATATACATACATGTACGGGTGTAAGGGAGCTTTGTGAGACTTTCCTGGGAACCCCACAATCCCCGGCAATGCTGAAAATTGGCTGTGACAGAATTTTAAAGTGTCAGGAAGCACTGGGGCTCCTCGGTGATGTCATGGAAGTCCCTGGAGAAAATGTGGTCATTAAGTGAGTTGCATGTGGTGATAAGAAGCCATTAAAATAAACAGAACTTCTCCATAATTACTAAATTTCCCAGAAAAACAATTAGAGTGATTGAGACATTCTGTGTCTGTCTTCCACCGAGTTCAAAGTTTCCGCTCAGCCCACTTTCTGAAAAGCACTTGCTGAAACTGTGCAGCATGACCGAGAGAGAAAAGAGCTGGAGGCCCCTCTGCAGTATTTGACAGCGATTTTTGCTGTGTTTAATTTTCTTTTAAACAGTTGGGAGCTCCGAAATGAAATGGAATAAGTGGACTTGTTCTATGTGGAAAGCTCAGTCCCTTTCAAATCCTTTTGCATGAACTTACTACAAATTCTGAGAGCTGTAATGCTGAAACGGCAGCCTTGTATTAGATTCGATCATATGTATGGGTGTGTTCCTCACTTTCTACATGTTATATAGAGGAGTCGTTTATGCGTGTGTATAAATACACTCATCATATATAAACTATCATAACAATTCATTGTCTTACTTCTTTCCTTAAAAGCCGAGCTCTTAGCACCTGGAATTTCAGGATTAGAAATCCATTCCCACGTCATCAGATTCTTACGAAAATGTTGGAAATCATAAACATTAAGCTTTTGCTGGAATATGTTTTCGTGTGAATTAAATATAAAGGAAAACTTTGGATAGATTGAATTTGCGTCTTCAACTCTAAGACCAAGATGGAAGTTGAAAAGAGATGGGGGCCATGAGGAGTTAGCAGGGCGGAGGGAACTGGAAGGGGTTACTTGAAGGCACACTCCATGGACTTCACAGCTTTGCTCTGGGCCTGTCTTACTGACTCACGTTCTACAGGCTCTTTGATTTAAACCCTCATCGACTGTCCCCCCGTGTAAGGCAAAAAAAAAAATACATCCCTGGGCTCTAAACTAATTTTTTGTGAGTTAAATCCTGTTCTTCTTTATGTATATAATTACATCAGAGAAGCTTTATTTTTATTTTGAAAGTCTGATAAAACATTACATTCTATTCTGTCAACTTGAGTTACATAACAGGTCTCATTTGATGGCTTGGCAATTTGTGATGTCCCAGAATGACCTTCTCAGGGGACGACAGATGCCCTTTTGGCCACCCTACAACACTTGGCTCCTTTCTTTGTATTCCAATAGTGTCCTTACTGCCGTCACAGCAGACATTTCCATGTATATACGTTTTTATTTACACTTGTTTTGCCGTTGCCTCTAGAGCATTTGCTTCTAGAAGACAGGGGTGAGGTCATGTTTACCAAAGTCGCATCTGGCTCCTCTTACAGAGTGCAGACACTCAATAAAATTCGTGAGATGAATAAACAAAAGAATGGATGCGTGGGTCATTTCCCCATGATTTATGGATTGCGTGGGTTTCTGGATGCTCGGCTAGCAGGATGTCCATGTGCTTTCCTAGCGTCTGTGGCATTGATGAAACATGCTTGTAGCACATTATACATCTCTAAGAATACGGAAGATGGAAGAGATGACCCTCCTCTTAGGATGTCGGGCAGGGATGTCTGGAAAGCTCTCATTTTATAAATAATCTACCAAATTTAAACCTTGCTCAACTGTTTATAATGGAGAACATGTTTTTAGTGGTTGCAAGACAGCAGTGACCTCTAGCATCTATTAATATTCTGCCAACTTTTTGGTTACTAAATTTATCATCACGGATGAATGTTCTTTTCTGCACCATATAGAATTTTCTGTTAGAACTGGAACTAAATTTAGAGAAATAACATACAGAATTATCTGTAGGCTTCACTCATATATGTATAAAAATAAGTCCCATGCATGCGTGTACTCACATGGGCCATTTCGTAATGTGGCTAGACTGCTATTACTTTGTTACTTTCACTCAGAGGCGGAGGGGAGCAGAAACATAGATAATTTTTAAATGATCCATGGTCCTCTTTGAAATGCATTTTTAAACCTTAGGTTGTATAGGTTTGTGTTGCTTTGGAAACCAACTTAAAACAACTCATGAAGTCACATTGAAGACCTAATTCCAGGTGAAATTAGTAATTTTAGACATTCGCCTCCCCTCCCATTCTGCCTCCAAATATCTAAACCTGTTCCATGTTGGCAAGAGGGAGCATCTTTCTCCGTCAGAATATTACACAGCATCAATTTAGGACTCCAATTCTTGTTAGAATTAGGAAGTCAAAGGGTCTTGATTTTATGGGAATGCCTTCGTATCTTTAGTTAAAATCACTGAATTATGAAGAGATGTTGATGAAATCAACTCACAGAGAAGGTACATTGTTCCATATTCTCTGTTCCCTTACTAATCTTCTTGGTCTGAAAGCAGCTGCAGACCTCCCCTGGGAACAGGCAGGGCTGACTGGCAGCTGGGAAGCACCTGTTGGGCTGTGCTGGTGGCTGTGGCTGGTGTCCATTCCCACTGGGGACAGGGCATCTGTTTCTGATTGGTTGTTGCCCATGCTCTACCAGGTCTTAATTACTTTCAGTATCAACCCTGGCAATAGACAACCAACCATGCTGTATTCTTGATACATCTGCATTTCTTCTGGGAATTGAAGAAGCTGACCTTGATCAGAATTTGACTGAGTGAAGGTTACATTTGGCCAATTCCAGTATGGAGAGGGAAAATGATGCCAAGCACTAAAAAATAGTCTAAATTTTAGAATATTTTAAAGAGAGTAGATAGAATGGCAAACAACACAAATGACCAATTAACAAATTTATGTTAAGTCAGTCAGGGAGGTAATGCATTCATTACATGACTTCTTGGCTAATTGATGCTCTTAGTGACTTGCAAAAGTAATGATCCCAACAGGAGGTTAATAGACTTTATTTAACTATGGATTTTCATTTTTACAAAGCATCCTCTTCTTCCCCCATGGGATTCACAAGTGAAATTTCATCCCCATGTATGTTTGCGAAGAGTAAATGAACGCAGTCAGAATGAAGACTTTTTCCTATTCTCACTTCCTACTTTTGTCAGAAATACAAAATCAGGGGAAAAACAGGGAGGCATGAAGTTCCAGGAGAAGGAGTGGTGATAGCTCTACATAGAACTGAATCCACCTCTACCCGACATCCAACATTGGCTTGAACAAATAAACGAATAATGGCATTTCGCAACTATTTAAAAACAAAAAGTGAGGATGTGAAGGTACACTTAGTGGCTAGACACAGCTGGAAATAATTGGGAAACAGAGTACAGTGCAAAAGAGTTTAAAAACCACATGGTCTCAATGATATTTTCACAGTGCTCCAAGCAGTTTTCTTCCACAGTCAAATGGTTTCAAGACTCTCCAGCTCAAAATTACCTACCAAACACACATGCCAGAAAAGGTAAACTGCAATACATTAGGACAAAACAACCAGGAACGCTTGAGGAAATTCCTTGTCGAAATTGTGAATGGGGCACTCCGTGGCACAGACAGCCGTTTTCACCCAGACTGTCGCGCCCCGTCCTGTCCGGTGAAGAGAGAAAGTGGTGATTCACACACGCTGCTGAGAAATGCACTTGAGTCACCTGCTCTGTTTATTTCTGCGGCCGGTGGTGGGGAGGAGTTCTAGAACCAGCCGATGCAGGTGTTCATTTTTGTAAATAACTCTTTATTATGAGAAAACTTGGGTTGCGAAATAGGCAAAGCCTTCGGCTTCAGGTGACTCTGTGAGTTAATTGACATGTTAGCCAAAGAAGGGCTCATGACATCTTTCCCCACGATCTGTACCGTCATGACCCACCTAGCTACCAACAATTCAGAAGTTAAAAGTCTTGCACCTAATTCGTGTCTCTGATTTTGCTTGTAATTAATAGTGATGTGACTTCTATTGAATTAGATTCTCTGGGGGCACGATGCCATTCATGCTTCCTTGTACATGTTCTAATCCCGGAACAGAAATGATGTCACGTGATAATGTCAGTGGGTGATGTGTCAGTCCTTCTTTAGCTTATTCAATACATTAGTAGCTATTTATTTATTTGACATACTGCATGCACAGAACTTTTCTAAGCTCTTTGCATGTGAAATTCACTTACACTTCATAAAAATTATTTGTATCATCCCCATCTTACGGATAAGAGCGTCATGTTTCAGACACAGTCAGCAATCAGCACAAGATAATACAATGTGTTGTCAGCTGGACTGGGGTTTTTCATTTCCACTGTCTTTTCGGATACAAGAACAATAGACATGTCAGAAAAGAGTAAAACTTGAATAGGAGTTAATTGTTTATCAAATTAAAACAACCAAAAGTTTCATTGTTGCAAACTCACATTCATCTCTGTGAAAGTCAAATATTTTCTAGATTAAAATGTCTTCACATTTTGCTATGACACAAACAGAAGGGGAGTTTGGGACTGCATCAAAAACACTGGTGACTGATAATAGAAGGGAGGAAGATTAAGATGTTAAGACACCTAGAAACCACTAGTGGGTGTTTAAAATGTGTAAGTTGCTGGCAAACCTTAGCAGTAACACGTATGAATGTAGCCAGAAAGGCTTTCTAAAGTTTCTTCCACTAGGCAGGTGCTAACTGAAGAATCTTTGTAGACCTCTTTGTAAGAGCTTATATGCTTACATGTAGTCGTATAATCTACTTACTTTAGATTTCTAAGATAGTTCAGAGAGATTTTAACTCCATGAAAAAGCTATTTCTCTGCATCTCAATGCTTTGGATAAGGGTAAACATGTACAAAGAATTGGCAAACTACAGACTCCAGACCATTTCGATCCTTTTCCTGGTTTTGTAAATAAAGTTTTATTGGAAGACAGCTGAGCTCGTTCATTCATGAATCATCTGTGGCGCCTTTGCTCTGCATCAGCAGACTTGAGTAGGTGCAACAGGGACTGTCTGGCCGCAGAGCCAAAAATATTTACAGTCTGGCGCTTTACCGAAAAGGTTTGCCAACCCCTGACCTAGTCGATTGTGGCATATGTTAAAAAAAAAAAAGAAAGAAAAGAAAAGAAAGAAAATAAAGAAAACGACTGAGACCTTAGCCTTAGTAGACAAAGGGAGACAGAGTTGACATTTCATGCTCTTTTCCAGACAGGGCCTTGGTCCCAGTGGCATGCCATCTGTCATTGGCCCATCACCACCATTATTGCAGAGGACATCTATTTGGCGTAATTGCAGTAATGCCACAGACAGAATTTGCAGAAAAAGAAAAGTTGCCAGAGTCGGTTAGTTTGAGATAACGTGTTATTGAATCTCGTCCTATTACAGAATTTCTGCTCCCTCACTTCATCTCAGCTCCAGCAGCCCAGCCCAACTCCTTCGATGTTTTTAATGAGGTTAATTATTTCTATAAGGTTTTTAACAAATCTCTGTGAAATTCAAATGTTTTTTCAAAATTGACACAGGTAGTATATGTTAGTATAGAATCAGTTTTGAGTTAACTCTTTTGCAAAAAAAAACAACAACAAAAGTTAAAATGATTGTAATCATGGGAGAAAAATCACTACTAGACACATATTAAGTGACTCTCACAGGCATAGTATCTCTTCCTGTTTAAGCCGTGGTACAGAGAGGTTGACTAACATGAGGATTTGGGGTGCCTTATCTCTGGCCTTGGATGTGGATGGGCACTCTAGGACTTAGAACAGACTGAGGAAACCAAAATCAAAGGAGTGATCCAGAATCTCTTGGACTGTTACTAATGAAAGCCACCAGGTAGCTCAATATTCTGATAATTTCACTACCAAACAGCTCAGAAAATATCTTGGGGAATGATAACATTATATTGGTATCTAATGATATGACCGATCTTGTTACTACATACATTAAAATTTTATATGGCTCAAATCATCTACCTCAAAATCTCAGCAGTGTAAACATTTGCTATCACATGCCTTGGTCTGTTAGAAAGCTATTAGACCCGTTTCTAAAAGAAGTCAAAGCAGACTCTGTAATATATGTGTGAAATAATGGGTTGGCATGTTTACCTATAATTACTTTCTGCTCTCTAATCACTACTTTGTTGCAACTTGGGTAACCCAAGATTTTTTTTTTTTTGAAAGAGGACTGTCCTGAAAGGTATTGGATGCATTATATCATTTGGGGCATCAAGCAGAAAATTAATTTACGTTTAGGTTATCTTCCTGAACTATTATTTTTTTATTTCACATATTCAGGCCATAAAGTTGCCCAGGCATCAGTAAGACATCTAAATATATGTAATCTATATTCTTTAAACCTAGCTTATACGAACATGAGATTGAATTCTTTCATTTTTTGATGATATTAAAATTACCCTCTGTAAGGCTTTTGAAGTGCAAAGGTGAATAAATAAAAATACACATTCTGATAAATTCATGTGTTCAAATATAATGCTTCCATTTTTTTGGTAAATACTAATCAAATAATTTGGGGGGGGATGGGGTAATATAGAGATTCTGCTAATATTTTTGTGTCTTCGAAGATACAGCGACAAATCAAGCAAAAATATTTGAATCTCTTCCTGAATGAGCGTAATTTAAAAATCTGTCCATTTTCCAGAAACTCATATGATGGGTTTTGTGAACCTTTGGTTAGATGTTTCATTGACCGCCCAGACCAAAGGCAGTTTATACAAATCTACTGAGTTACACCCATCTATTAAAAGGCCACAGAACAAAATGCCAAGCAGTACATCCCAGTCAGAGTGGATGCAGTCATGTCCTAGAAATTATTCAGTGAATCATCTATTTCTAGTTTTGTGAATGAGCTATTCTGTCTCAGTTGCCCCTACTCTTAAAATAGAAAGAAAATTTCCACACTCAGAATCCAGCTCCTGTGCTGGGTATTCTCTCAGCAACTAGATTCTGTTCTCCGCCCTTATCTTTCTTTCTGCACCTGGGGACAAATCTTGCATTATTGCTTTACCTGAGCTCCTTGGATGTTTAGCTTAGGGTTGGGTTTGGTCAATGGGTAGCGCTGATGGAAGATGAGAAGGAGGAGTTTCTCAGACATTTCTCTGATTCTGCTCAGCTGGGCTGCAATATTGGCAGTATCTATGTCCCTCTACCTGTGGCCACCACTCCTAAAGGGTGGCCCCTCTGCTGTGGCTACAGCTCTCAGCAGGTGCAGGTAATACCCTGCTCTGGCTTTGCCCTTTCAAGTGTGGAGGTCACCTGTGCAGTATTGCTCATCCGTGGGCCTGTCAGCATCCCTTGAATGGCCCCTCTCACCCTGCCCACACCTCTGTAAATAGATGCTCCCTTTTCTTTCTAGTTTCATGGAAGTATAATTGACAAATAAAAATTGTGTATATTTAAGGTGTACAGCATGATGATTTGATGTATGTTTACACTGTAAAACAATGACTAGAGTCAAGTTAATTAATACATTCATCATCTCATTTAGTTCCCTTTTGTGTGTGTGGTGAAAACACTTATGATCTACTGTCCTAGCAACTTTGAAGCATATAATACAGTGCTATTAACCATAGTCACCATAGGTATATATTAAAGTGCTAGAACTTATGTATCTTCTAACTGAGAGTTTGTACCTTTGGACCAACATCCCTCACTTCCTTCAGTCCACCTTCAAGCCTCTGGCAACCACTGTTCTGCTCTCTGCTTCTGTGACTTTGTTGTTTTTAGATTTCACATATAAGTGAGGTCATACAGTATTTGTCCCTCTGTGTCTGGTTTATTTCACCTAGCATAATGTCCTCCAGGTTAATCAGTATGGTTGGAAATGGCAGGATTTCCTTCTTGTTTTTGGCTGAATAATATTCCATTGCATATATATACCACCTTTTCTTTATTCATATTCATTGATGAACACTTAAACTTTATCCATATCTTGGCTCTTGTGACTAATGCTGCAATGAACTCAGAGTGCAGGTATCTCTTTGGGGTATTGATGTCATTTTTCTTTTAGATACACAGAGAGAAGTGGGATTGCTGGGTCCTATGGTGGTGTTGACAAGGGTGTGAAGAAAAGGGACTTTTGCAGACAAAATTGGTGTGAATATACATTTGTACAGCCATTGTGGAAAGCAGGAGGAAGATTCCGCAAAAGATTAAAAACAGAACTACCATGTGATCTGGGAACAGATGCTCCTGCAATAATACTTCTTCACATAATCCTTTTGAATGTAGTTTTTCTTCCTGTGAGGACCCGTCTAAAAGAGGTGTCTGATGATAGGTTGCTGCGGATTTGCAGATGTCCACAAAACTAAATTTGCTTTTAACACTTTATCAGTAAAGACTAAAAGGAAAATAAATCAATAAAGAGAAGACATATTGCTTGTTAATTCTTATGAAAATTTAGGTGAAATGGAAACGGCGCATTCCATGTTTTGGTGGGGCGATTTTGTATGGCATTATTTGGGGATGGAGGTCCTATTTCTCAATATATTTTGAAGTCCTCCACCAAAGATTTTATCTCAATTTCTAATAAATCTATTGAAAAGGGAAAGGCCACGGGAGTCTGTAACAGAACAGTCAAGACAATGCTAGCTTTTGCTCCTGATGTGTGTAGAGTGACTCTATAGAGCGACCCAAAGATGCTTTGCTCTCTCAAGGTCCGTACCCTTGCAAGTCAAGAGCGTTTTCAGCATATGGACACGGCTAAGACTGTATTTTGAAATTGAAAACTAAGAAAGACTTTCTGTATTCTAGGCATTATTTTCCTTTTTCTTGAAGCTATTTAGGCCATCAAATTAGTGCGTCATGAACAACTGAGGACCATTAGAAATTACCTGAAAGAAACACATTAAGTATTAGTCAAGATATCCTCTCTATCCCTAGGTAAGTCTGTGACCCTGTTCATATCTATTTCCTAGAGGTCAGTATTTGTATTGGTATAACATCCATGTGTGCATGGATGCGTAATTATCTATAAAATGTTTCATAGCTAATGAATGGCTTGCTAATTTGTTAAGAACAATAGCATAATGATAAACTTTGGGGGGAGGCATGGGCCAAATACAATTACATCTGTATTTTCAGCTTTAGAAGACCTAGGGAGAATCACGCAGTGACATATGTCAGTATTGTAAATGAAGACACAGTTTCAAATGATAACCATATAAATCAGTTTTACCAAAGACGAGGTTGATTTGTTAGTTTTTCCGTAAATGTACTCTTCTGTCTACAGCATAAAATGGTAAAACCTGTGCACTGTAACACACTACTGTAGATATTTTTTGCCAGCCAGAAACACACATTGAGTGTAATTTGAGTTCTTGAAAACCAGTGGAAATGTGATGGATAAAAACTGAAGGTGTAAAGGCTGATAGTTTGATAGCATAACATTTGTCATTGTGGTTGGACTAGACTGTATAAAATCCAAATGTAGATTTTGCGTTTATTACATTAGTCACCCATCCCCACTGCTGAAAGTGAACTGGTTACAAATGGGCTTCATCAAATATTATACCTCCTATTATCCTTAGTCTCAGCCTTAAAAAAGGCTGACTTAACCAATCAATTTGCAATTTTTGCATTATTAAGAACATATTCTCTTCATACCATTGAGAAAAGCATCTGTATATCATGTTCTCATTCCAGACCTTTGCCTCTGGCCAAAGCTTTCTTCTTAACAACATGAAAAGTAAAAAATGCAGAAAACAGCTAGTCCCAGAAAATTCAGTTTAAATGCCCAGCATTCCTGTAATAGAAATCGCAGGTAGAATTTCATCTGTATTAGTCAGGGTTTCAGAATAGAGGTAGTATGTGGATCGAACTGTCAGATTTCTATGAGTAATTCAATTGGCATGGAATAAATTTCGTTATATTTTTGACTGCTTGGTATTTCAAGGCTTTAATTTTTTTTTCCACTGCGGAGATGGACCCAAATATAAAAACAGTATAGTATGGCAGTTTTCCCCCACTGATGACCTAACCCCCGTATCTCCTTCAATAAGTCTCGTTTTTAAAAACTACAGTATATTCCTGGTTACACATGGTAAATTGAACCCATATATTTACATTTTCTTCCTCCCCAAACTCAACCAAAAAGAGTAAATGAATAGAGACATAAACTGTGGAGGCTAGACTTCAGTATAGTTTCCAGTGATCCCTGGCTCCTGGTATTTACAAACTGTGTAATCTTGTAATCTCCCCACCTTGTGCCAAGGTTGGTCTGTTTGACCAATATCATATGGTGGAAGTGAAATCTACCGTTTCTGATGTTACGTTATAAAAAGAATATGGCTTCCACCTTTCTCTCGCTTTCTCTCTCCCTCTTCCTCTCTCATCTCTCACTGTGGGAGAAACAATCTATTATATTGAGAGCAGTTCAATGGAGGAACTTTCATGGGGAAATTTGAACCTTCTGGCCAATAATCAGTGAGGAACAGAGGCTCACCACCAACCACATGAGTGACTTTGGAATGGGGTTTTCAGCCCCATTTGAGCCTTTAGGTAATGCCAGCCCCAGATAAAAGCTTAACAGTAATCTCTTGAGAGACTCTGAGCTAGCACCACCCAGCCAAGCCACTCCCAGTTTCCTGAGCCTCAGAACCTGTGAGATACAATAAATATTTGCTCTTTTCATCAGCTTCAATTAGGGTACTTTGTTACACAGCAGTAGATAGCTAATACATAAATCCACAATGGGCAAGAAATTGGGAGTACATTCAACAGATGGTAGATAAAGACATGAGCAGGAATGTGGGTGCTTATTAGAGGTGTCTACAGGAGGAGTTATTCGTGAGTTTCCAGTTCACATCATAGCACTGCAGAAAGACTCAGGAATTGGAGCCACAAGATATCAAAGAAAGTGACAATAGAAAAAGGGGGTAGAAACAGGAGAATTAGATGTAAGTATGTACAAGAAACAGCCAGATCCCAATATTGTATCCTCTACCTAAATGAGAGAGAGAAGATTCACTCTGTGGGTGAAGCAAACCAGAAAGCTCCAGGCTGTGGGAGCAGCCGTAGTAGGTGTTTGGTGAGAGGTGCTGAACTAAGAACAGGATGTCAAGTGAAAATAGTAAGATGCTTCACCCCTTATGACTCTCAACTCACGTGTATATTATCCAGGACTATCTACCTGCAAACAGAGACAAGACTTTTTTGATTCTTTCCAAGAAAACACACACACACACAGAAAATGACAGAGAGAGAGATACATCAAGAATCTATTGTTTGGGGTTCCTTCAACAAAACAGCGGATAACCCTACCAGTCGGCTTAGAATGAAATCCACCAGTTGATAAGTCCCGGTCATAAACATTGAACTTCCAATCAGCTTTTCAATGCTTTATCCTTAAATATAAATGGAAAGTTACTTTTCTTCAGACGTTGGAAGAAAACCTAAACACCTAAAGATTTTAAAAAGAAAACTGGAAAAAAGAATAACTCAGTGGAAATGGATACAATGCAGGGATTTAGAATCAGACTTTAAAAGCGTAATTTATAAATTCAAATTTGTAAGGGGATATTTTGAATCCATACACAAGAACAGGATGAAAGAAATAATATGTAGAGAAAAATTAAGAGATTTTGCAAATAAAAAGAGCCACATTTCTTAAAAGTGAATAGTTGGATAAAAAGATAACTTTGAGGCAAATGCCAGAGAGCAGAACAAAAATTTTAAATGACCTTCAGTTACAGAAGGAAGATAAGAAAATTAGGCAGTTAGTCTCTGAGGTCCACAGTCTAGCTTATAAGAGTCTCAAGAAGAAAAAAGAGCAATTTTAGGGAAATAAATTATCAAAGATATATTACCAAAAAATGTTTATCAAAGCAGAACTTGAAGTTTGTGTTGAAATAACCATCCACTGACAGGCAAAAAAAATGAGAGAAAAGGTACAATAAAAAGTCAGTGTGGCTGACAAATACTTTCAAATGGAAATTCAGATAAAGAGTTCACTGATACCTGATAATATTTTTATTTTTTTCAAAATAGTAAACCTTCTATTTATAGTCAAT
The DNA here is from genome assembly GCF_048564905.1 of Vicugna pacos. Lineage (NCBI taxonomy): Eukaryota > Metazoa > Chordata > Mammalia > Artiodactyla > Camelidae > Vicugna > Vicugna pacos. The sequence continues at coordinate 54,687,500 of NC_133002.1, forward strand.
TATCTATTTCCTTACATAATTATGTTTAATTATTATTTATGTTTTCATTTTGCTTTCAGGCATCTTCCTGACTTAGTCAATATGCCACTTTTCTTTAAAACTTAAGTAGCCGCTGTTTGTTTTGTTCTGTTTTGTTTCTGGTTTTGCCACCCGTGTGCTGAACACAACTGTTCAGGGTTTCGCCATGTTTACCTAGGTCCAGTTTTTCATTAGCCAAGTGGTAAAAGTTATTTTCATTTTGGGAAAAATGTTGGAATACACAACATGTGATGTAAAACATCCCTTCCCACTCATTTATTTCTGTATTTTTTCCTCCCTAAAGTATAGTACATGCCTAATGCCTTCTCACATGTATTAATTTAATGAAATGCCTCTTTACAAGGATTGCTTGCTAATGATAGGATTTGAGTTGTGGCAGGCAATATTTAGGGTGTTTATTTTTAAAAAGGGATAATATGTGTATTTATGGGCAAATGGTCCCATTTCCCTTAGAGCATTTTGGACTTTTTTGAAGGTTATTTTCTTATAAGTATAAACTTCTTCCTGGGTGTAGAGCCATTAGAAGTGAATTTAATTTCAACTTAATTTAACATACCAAATATTTGCATTCACAGTGTTCCATTTTTAACCAAAGACTGGTAGTCAGTGTGGTTGGAAGTCTATAAGCTATGCGTGGAGTGGAGGGAAAAAATATATATATAATATTTACATGTAAAACTTTTGATATGTTTATATTAAATACTTTATAATTGAAAAAGCCAGAACAGTAGTTTATACTTTTTAAAATAGTATAAAGACCAGTGACAGTGATAAAGTGTCTGTTTCTGCCTTGCCTCTAAAAAAAGCGTAATTCATCTTTCAGAAGACATTTATTAAACCAGATGATGATTTCACAATGTGGATTCCACCTGATGTGCTTTTCAGTTAATATGTGTTTAATTCTGACCCTGGAGACACTACCTCATAAGGGATAGACCAACAGCGCGCAAATGACAGAAGAGTCTCTCAATATTTTTACTGGGGATGACTGCCATGGGCAGGGTAAACCTGGGATGCTAAGGTCAGTGGTGAGACATTGACTTGGCCAACCTTCACCAACTTAACCAAGCGTGAAAGCAGGTCTCCAGCCAAGTCTGTCATGGTGGGCAGAGGAAATTTGGAGAAGGCTTCACTCCACAGTTGGCTTTGAATGAGCAACAGTTGGTTAGCGCATTGTGTTTATGAGAATAAGACCATGGACATAATCCCAGCCCCATCCAGTTAACATCATTTGTTTCCATGACCACCAACTGCACCATTAGCCTTGCCAACAATATTAGAAATGCTCACATTTGGTTACCAGGACAATTGGACAAGAGGCAGCTCAGTGTAACTGTACCCAAACCTGTGGATAAAAAAGCTTAGCTGACATGGTCAGCCTGATTATATTTGCATTTGTCTACATTTTATCATTTTTCTACCTCTACTAAATTTTACCATTTTAATTTGGGCTTTGATGAGAATGATGGGTAAATGGACAAGGCAACAATATAGGTTAATAGACTGATTTATTCCACAGGGACCCGTGGGGAAGTTCCAGAATATAGAAGATGAAATTCCCACATTCTGCATGCTTAACTTTCCTAGTCACTGTATAGTTGAGCTAGGGTGGGTAGGAGAATCCAAGTTTTCTAGTCAAAATCTTCACACTCATGATTTTCAGAAGTGAAACAATATGAGTTACAGAAGTATATACCCTAGTCTTTCCTTTCCCCTATTTCCTTGATATTTGAATTGTAAAATAAGGGGAAGTGGAGAAGCTTGTTGACATTAGGCTCCTTTCTGTCAAATAATAAGGTAGCAACTTGCAAGCTGTGAAATTATTTTAGAAGTCATGTGGAAGTACACGTGAGTTGAGGACAACAGCTATTCTGTGTAGTTTCTTTGCTGGTAAATGGTGGTGATGGAGGTGGTAGTGATGGAGTTGTTGATGAGAGATTAGAGATGACAGTGGAAATGATGGCTGTGTGGCTGTGGGTGCAGGAATGGGTGGTGGAGGTGAGGATGTGGGGGAGGATTGTGGAGCTGTGCATGAAGGAGACGGTGGAGGTCATGGTGGTGATATTAGAAGTGGGGCGGGTAGTGGAAGTGGTGCTGGTGTAGATGGCAGTGAAAAAGTTGTGATGATGGAGGTGGAGTTGTTGATGGCAAATCAGAGGTGACAGAAAAGCCTTTGATGATAGAGGCAGCGGTGGAGGTGGTATTAGGGATGGAATTGGAGGTGTCTGTGTTGGAAGTGGGGGGCATGGTGGACAGGATGAATTGCTACCTTTTTCTGAGCACCTGTTTTCTGTGTGAGAAGGAGAAAAAGAAAATCCATTTCAAACTCAGTTTCCTGTTGCTGCTATAACAAATCACCACAAACTCTGCAACTTAAAACAGTCACTGTCTTGTCATCCATCCTTCAGAAGTCCAGATTGGCTCTTCTGGCTTCTCTGCTCCAGGTTTCACAAGTTCAAAATCAAGGTACCAGTTGTCTCGGCTCTTAGTGGGAAGACTTCTTTTCCAGACTCATTCAGGTTCCTTGCAGTTGTAGGTCTGAGGTCCCCATGCCCTTAACTAGCTTTCAGCAAGGGCTGGTCTTTGCTCCTAGAGATTGCTCGTATCCCTTCTCATGCTTCACAGCAGCTCCCCTTCAGTAAGAGGGGGTCAAGTGTCTCACACTTTCAAGCAGTCTGCTCCTCATCTGCCACATTTCTCTGATGGATTCTTCTGTCTTCCTCTTCTGCTTAAAGGGCTCGTATGATTACACTGGGCCTCCAGATAATCTAGGATTATCACCCTGTTTTAAGATCAGCTGATTATTAGCTTTAGTTACATCTGCAAATTTCTTCACAATAGTATTTAGCCTAGGTTAGTGTTTGGTTGACTAACAAGGGACAGGAGACTTGGGGGTACATCTTTAGAATTCTATTATATAAATATATATCAAATCTCAATACCTCCTCCCAGTTTAATGGATCTTCAGTTTGCCAAATCGATTGAAAATTAGGTGACCTAAATTTTCTTTTTTTTTTTTAACATTTTTTATTGATTTATAATCATTTTACAATGTTGTGTCAAATTCCAGTGTTCAGCACAATTTTTCAGTCATTCATGGACATATACACACTCATTGTCACATTTTTTTCTCTGTGAGTTATCATAACATTTTGTGTATATTTCCTTGTGCTATACAGTGTAATCTTGTTTATCTGTTCTACAATTTTGAAATCCCAGTCTATCCCTTCCCACCCTCCACCCCCCTGGTAACCACAAGTCTGTATTCTCTGTCTGTGAGTCTATTTCTGTCCTGTATTTACGCTTTGTTTTTGTTTGTTTGTTTGTTTTTGTTTTTGTTTTTTAGATTCCACATATGAGCGATCTCATATGGTATTTTTCTTTCTCTTTCTGGCTTACTTCACTTAGAATGACATTCTCCAGGAGCATCCATGTTGCTGCAAATGTCATTATGTTGTCGGTTTTTATGGCTGAGTAGTATTCCATTGTATAAATATACCACATCTTCTTTATCCAATCATCTGTTGATGGACATTTAGGCTGTTTCCATGTTTTGGCTATTGTAAATAGTGCTGCTATGAACATTGGGGTGCAGGTGTAATCCTGAAGTAGATTTCCTTCTGGATACAAGCCCAGGAGTGGGATTCCTGGATCCTATGGTAAGTCTATTCCTAGTCTTTTGAGGAATCTGCACACTGTTTTCCATAGTGGCTGCACCAAACTGCATTCCGACCAGCAGTGTAGGGAGGGTTCCCCTTTCTCCACAGCCTCTCCAGCATTTGTCATTTGTAAAACAATGAGGCTAGAACACTCCCTTACACCATATACAAAAATCAGCTCAAAATGGATTAAAGACTTAAACATAAGACAAGATACAATAAACCTCCTAGAGGAAAACATAGGCAAAACATTATCTGACATACATTTCAAAAATTTTCTCCTAGAAGAAATAAAAACAAGAATAAACAAATGGGACGTAATGAAACTTACAAGCTTCTGCACAGCAAAGGAAACCAGAAGTAAAACAAGAAGAAAACCTACAGAATGGGAGAAAATTTTTGCAAGTGAAACCGACAAAGGCTTGATCTCCAGAATATATAAGCAGCTCATACGACTCAATAAGAAAAAAATAAACAACCCAATCCAAAAATGGGCAGAAGACCTAAACAAGCAATTCTCCAAGGAAGACATACAAATGATCAAAAAGCACATGAAAAAATGCTCAGTATCACTAATTATCAGAGAAATGCAAATCAAAACTACAATGAGATATCACCTCACACCAGTCAGAATGGCCGTCATTCAAAAATCCACAAATGACCTAAATTTTCATTGAAGACTCAAAGAGATTGCCTTCTAAAAGGTCTCACCTTTAGTTTCAGTTACGTAACAATATAGTCAGCAATTTCCCTGAACTTTCATTTACCTAGTGTCTCCTTACCTGACCGTTATCCCTAAGGCTTTGAATTTCAACCCGCCAGGCTTGTGACCATAACCTACACAATATACTTTTCCTCTTCTGAAACCCTATAGGACTTGTCTACCTCCTTCATTTTGAAACAAGCATATGCTTCTTTGTATTCTTAATTATCTCTCAAGTGTGTATTTTTGTCACATCACAAAGATTCAAAATTCCTGGGGTTTGGTGCCATATTTTATACTTATTTTTCATTTCTTCCACTAGAGAGGAGAGAGAAAGGAGGTGTTGTCTTAAGAGCATCACTAGTATAATGTTAAGGTCACTGTGTATCATTGAACATTTTGTCATTATAACAAAAAAAAATGATGATTATAAAGTCTTCAGACACACTGGGAGAAAGAGCCTGCACAGTAAATAATATTACGGCCACAGCAAACAAACAAACAAACAAAAACAGCAAAACCCAAACTAAAAGTCCTGCCAATTCCTTTGCGTCTTTTTATGCATTCTGCTCCACGGCTGGACTGCTGGATGAAGACACTGCTTCCTTACGCGTTCTTTGTAGTGGTGCCGGTGCCCTTCAGACAGAGACCTCCAGAAACACAGCTGTAGGTAAACAATTTGGGTCTGTCGTTCGTTGCAGAAAAGAAGAATGTGTATCATGAAAAACCCGGGGGTGTTTCAGTAAGAGGGTGTTAGAAAGAACTTGTTGTAAGAGATGGGCCTTAGATGGGTGATTTAGAGAGGGGCTAAGGAAGCCAGTCTGCCATAAATCAGATCAAGCGGGACCCTTGTATGATCATCTCAGTACATCCTACGTATCCTGAGGGGAGACTAGGACAAGGATAATGCTCCAACTGATAAACAGCCATCTGCCATTTTTGCCAAGAGAGGGTGATGCCGTGTTTTGTGGGTGACATCACTGTGACATTTTTTAAAATCTGTTTTTGGGCAAAATGATGGAATGTGAAGGGGCCTTGTCAGATTTGGTTGTTTTCTTCCTTTCTCAGCGATCTGCTAGTGGTTTTATTTCTATACACAAGAAAAAAAGTTCTTTATCGTTACAATGCAAGTTTTCCTCGTATAAAGTGTATTTATTGATCTCAATCCCAAAGCACTGTTTATAGATATAATGATGATGGTGATGATGATTATAATCATCATTAGTATTAGTAACACCAGTGAAGGGAAAGGAGGGGCTATGAGGTGAGAAATGAGGGAGGGTGAGGGGAACACCTTAGTGAGTGCTAACTGCACCCCGATGGCTGCCCTATCTAATCACATGGGGAACCATTCGCGGTGGGTATTTATTATCTGTATTTCTCATATAAGGACACTAAGGACATGTTAGTTCATTTGAGGGAGTTAGCAGCTTATAATAAGTGACTGTCTTTAGTTGCATTCCCAGAAGCAAGCGGTTCATATAAAAGGTTGGTTTTTTTTTTTGAGGTATGATTGACGTATAACATTATATTAGTATTCATGCATTTTTTTTTAAAAAGAGTTTTCCCCAGGAAATACCAGTGGGCAATTAGGGGAGTGAGATGGGGAAGGAAAGAAGGCTAAGTAAGAATCAGGTATTCAACAAAATCCCACAAAGTGAGAACAAAAAATGAGTACATAAAAATTGAAAAAATCACTCAAGATCACACACACACACACACACGCATGCATACACACACACACACACACACACACACACAGTCAGGAGGGACAAAGGGGTCCCTGAAATCCCAAGTTTTGGAGGTTCTTCTTGTCCAAGATACCCAAGTGGATATCTGTGGTCCCCGTGGCTCTCAAACGATACGTGCTGGGTACATCAGAATCACCCAGAGGGCTTGTTCAAACACAGAGTTTCTCCTTTAGTAGATGCAGGGAGGGACTCAAGAATTTGTAATATGTTTAACAAGCTCTGTAGTGAAGTTGCTACTCCAGGTGAACCACACTTTGAAAAGAGCTGACGCAGAGTGGGGACAGTCCCTCGGCAGATGCCAGCTGTCGGGAGCGGAGCGTGGGAGCTGGTGCAGATGAACGCAGTACCGCCGTCTGGAGTCTGCATGGGACACTCTGGCACCTGCTGCTGTTCAGACCTAGGTCTTTCTGAAGCCGAATCTCCACATGTGTGGGATAAGACTCCTAAATGGTGGAGGACCAGAAGCCACCCAATCGACCTCTTTGAGGCTGGTCATTGTCAACCGAAGACAGACAGGAGGGGACGGGGCTCAAATTGCACAGCTAATTTAGAAGGTGATTAGTTTGAGGTAGATATTAATTGAAATTAAAAATATGTATCTATAGGCTTGGCACTTTGGTTGGCACATTGTGTTTTCCTCGGTTCCAAGGCCCTAGAACCAGAGCTGCACATTTCATTAGTTTAAACTGCCTAGTTCTAGCTGCAAAGTTTCAGAAGTACTACAGATCATCAGAGAATTCTCTATGCTGTGGGCCTCACGATCTAGTTTTGATTTCTAACGGTGATTACTTTTCAGTAGCTAACCAAACTTGAATATTTATGATGTTCTAAAATATATATCCCATTGATTGAATTCACAATTCATAGATTCGCCCTTATACCTTGTTTGAATTTGGGGTTTAGGGAAAAGGTGTACCCAGCACCATAAGGATCTCCGTCTCCCCAGCCAGGTTGCAACCAACAAGAGAGTTCCTTGTCACCCTGGGCCAGGGCACAGGTCAGCAGGAGTGTTCTGGAAAGAGTTTAGGACGAAAATGAACGCCAGTGCCAAGTTTCTCTATGGTACACGTTTTTCCTGTGCTCAGGAAGAATAATTCTTGTTCTTTGCTCCTCTCAGGCCGTACAAGGGCTTTCCATATGTACACAAATCCTCACTGCACCCAGTGGGGTAAATACATGAGGGTTTGGCAGAAGTAAACGCTGTTCCATGCATTTTTCATGAGAGAAATTTCAATAAAGTGAAGTAACTCGGTGTCCCAAACACTACGCCAACAAATGACAAGAAAGGCTGCTTACATTTGGATTGTGCAATCAGAACAGTTTGGATTTCCTACGTTCCAAGGCTGCCAGCCAGCCCTTTCAGTTAATCCATTAAAAAAAAAAAGTTCAATTAAAAAAAAAAAAGAACCACTTCAAGAACTACCTGGAAAACATATGTCATTAGAAAATTTTATTTAAAAAGTTATTTTAGAAAAACAATTACTATGAAACATAGAATTTCAGTTTATACCTGCAGGATTCGTTGAGACTTGGACCCAGATGATCGCCATTATTTTATTGATGTGTCACGAATACCGGAAAAGAGCTGTAGAGTTGAGGCAAAAATGTTTTGTTCTTGAATTTTCTGAACCAGAGCCTTTCTTCCCTACTTACTAAATACTGTGTAATCTTGTCACCCTCCAAATGTACCGAGTAGACATAATTTTAAAATAAATAATAATCAGAAATGGACGAGATAACATAAATATAAAAAACAGTTTCCAAATGTTAGCTAACGTGTCACCTGGGAATCTGTTAGAATGCAAATTTGGGGGGGGGCCCTTCCCCACCCCTATGGAATCAGTAACTTGAGGTTTGGAGCCCAGTCGTGTGTGTTTTAACAAGGCTTTCAGGTGATTCTGCTCCCCGCCAGAGCTGGAGAACCGGAGACCCAGCAGATAAAACTTAGGGACTAAGAGACAACAGGAGAACTCACAGTAGTGTGTCAGTAACGCAGGGTGGCACCCCAGCCCAGAGAGCCACGCGGTTTTTTGGTTTTTGTTTGTGTAGCCGTGGGCCTAAATAGAAAAAAGAAAGGAGAGAGACGGAAGAGCTAGAGGAAGGGTACAAAACGTTGACAATTAGTATCACAGGCTGTTTATTTTTTGCCACACGCCTTTGGTTTCTTTCCAAGATGTCTTCCTGGAATGTGTATTCGTTCTGGATTAGAACTATGTTATTAAAGAGAAAAACAAGAGGTATCCTCGGACATTCTGTGGGACATGGAGAAACTGTGCCAAGTTCTACCATAGCAACATACAAAGCAAAAACCATCCAGCGGGCAGCAGATGTGCATGAGCTGCTCTGTTCTCTTCATAACGCAGGGGGAGCTGTCATCACGCAGCTTATAACCACATTTTCACCTGCTCTGATGGTAGGCATTTAAACTGCTGGCACACAGCTGGCTGACACTCACGGCATCCCTGTCTGAGTGGGGCATTGCCACCGGGGACTTTCTTAGTCACATTCCTGCTGACAGTCCAACATCTCTGTTCTGATTTGCAAATGGTACTTGTGGCTTGTTAGACAATTTTTTTTTTGTAATAACTGAGATGCTCAATGCTTACTTTGCGGAAAATATCTGAAGCCATCTTTGAAGAGTTAAAGAGAAAGAAATCAGACAGGTCTTTCTGAAGGTCTGAACTGGTTCCATGCTGGGATTGCCAAAGAATTCAGAAGCAAATTCTATCTTCCAAAGTGTATGAGTTTTCTATTGCTGCTATAACAAAGCACTGCAATCTTAGTGTCTTAAAACAACACTGACTTATTCTCTTACAGTTCTGGAGGTCAGAAGTCCTAAAATCCAGGCATTAGTAAGGCTCCATTCCTTCTGGAGGCTGCAGGTGAGACTCCATTTCCTTGCATGTCTAGCTTCTTGATGCTGCCTACCTCCCATGGTTTATGGCCTCCTTCAGTCCATCTGACCTCTGTTTCCATCATCATGTCTCCTTTTACTCTGATTCTCCTGCCTCCCTCCTACATTTGGAAGGACCCCTGTGACAGCACTGTGCCTGGATAATCTCCCCATCTCAACACCCTTAACATAGTCATATGCACAAAGTCCCTCTTGCCATGTAAGGTGGCATATTCACAGGTTCCGGGAATTAGGACATAAGCATTTGAGGGAGAGCCAGTATTCAGCTTATCAGGTAAAGGAGGAAAGTTTTCAATGCTGAAATAGAGTGTTCCTTATCCATTACAGCAAATGAATATTGAACTCCTATGATTCCTGTCCCATTTGCAAAAGGTGGAGAGATAGATCTCAAGGGTTATATAGTCAAATGCATTAGTTATAGAATGTAACATCTCTACTTTATTTAAAGAGTTTGTGAGTAAACATATTTAGGGTCTAAGTCTTTAAACGTCCTTCATTTAAAAGATACGGCATGTAATTTCATCTCTACGGAGAGGGACTTAGGTACTTTGCTACGGGCAGAGACAGCTCTCAGTGGTGATTGTGATCAGACTGGGAAAGGTGAAAAGTTCCAGGAATCACCAGCAGAAAGCGTGGGCTGGACCAAACGTAGGTGAAGCTTTTGTTAACGGAAAACACCTGCAGGAAGATTCTGCAAAGGCATAAAAATTAAAGTTGATACTCATCAACGCAGTCTCATCATGAGATGTTCCTACTCCCCTGCAGATGAACATGCCTGTAAAAATATATAAATATTTTTTTCTGAACTTGGAGTTTATTATCATTGAGTGCTGAAACCTGAGAAATCATTTGGATGACTTCGGTTGAAAATTACAGGATAAGAACAGTAACGGCAACTTAACTTTATTACCGCCTTCCAGAATCGACGTTACAGGCTTGCAGTCAATTATCACCTGTACTCCTCATGGTACTTTTAGGAAGGCAATAACCTGATTCTACAAAGTAAAACTGGGGCTGGAAGACCTAACAGATTTAGAACTTGAAGATGGTCATAGAAGATGGTCATAGAGTTAATCAATGGTGGCCCATGTCTGAATAACACCAAAGTTTATCATCTTACTACTCTCATTCGACTTCAGGAAACTAAAAGAGACATGTGTAGAAAGGAGGATTTAGTTAATTAAGTTAACGATTAAATAACTTTGAAAATATTTATGTGATGGTGACATACTCATGAAATAAGAGAAACAAGCCAGTATCTTTCTTATATAATGTGAAATCAATTTTAAATCAACATGAAACTTTGCAAAAGATAAATTCATGTGTGTGTATGTATACGTAAGCTGATATACAGTGGTGGTCCTGGAGTGGTAGAGTCATAAATGATTCGTTTCCATCATTATCCTATTTTGCATTTTTTATAATGAAGATGATAGTCTATTTTATAAATTCCTTTTATAATAATCAACAAAATGCATAACCATTTATTTAAAAGGGAACAGAAAGTGGGGTAGCTGACTGAAAACTTTATTGGATTTTCCACAAAATGCACAAGGGAAAGTGATCATTTTCCTTATTAATATCACAGGTATGGTTTTAGACATAAATATATTCTGTGCTGTAAGAATGTGTTTAATTTGTGAAACAAATAAGATTTATGTATATTTAAAGGGAATTATGACAAATTAGTCCGTGATACACTTTATCTTCCTCTTGAAGCATATAGTAAATACTCAAGTGCAGGAATAAAACGTAACCTTACACACAATTCTCGTCACGGAACTCAAACAAGGCTGCTGGATCCTGCTAACAAAGATTAAAATTAGTGAATATTTTGCAACAATCAACATACATTGACCCGATTCTCTTGACTTTAATCATTACACGTCCTGCAGTTGCAGATGGCGGAAAACACGTTAGTTTCAATCAAGTCATAATAGACCTTGGGATCTAGCAAATGTCTGGAGCAACTAGGAGTGACAACATAAATTGAAGTCCTAGGCTTTCCTTGAGATGTAGACTGCCTTTGAACATTATATTGGTCTCAGCTCGGGAATCGAAAATCATATGTAAAGAATTCAATTCAGTTTCTTTAATCTGTGAACTCATGGAGTTAATGCAGGTAAGGTTATTCGTTTTCAATGAGCCATTTAATATAATGAAGGAAGGTTTTTGTAATCCCTAATTAATTTTTGCCGTCTGCCTACCAATTGATTAATAACCCAGGGGAGTGAACAGTCAACCTCCTCCCCCTTCCAAATAATTGCTACCCCTGGAGGAATGTCACATGCAAAATCACCATCGTTAAAATAATAACAAATCTGAGTAAATGATGATGGCATTAATAAGTCAAAGAAATTTCAATTCTTATTGATTAATTGGTGAAATTTATATAATAAGCACTGCAAATCTACCTAAAATAAATGTAGGAGTGGAGAAGGGAGCTGTGATTTTTATTGCGACTGCTTCAACTATCCAAACAAATGTTTCTTTTCTTTTCTTTTTTTTTTTAGTGAGCAGAATATAATATAGGACTGTGCAAGATGACTGGTTGCTATATTTAACTCAGACAAATGCATAACAAATCACTATTCTGCAGCAAGAAGGCGCACCTCATAGGCTCCTTTTTTTCTTTCTTTCCTTTTTTTTTTTTCTTTCATTGGGGCCTGGATATAAGACCACAGCCATCTAAATAATCCTCCAGAAATAAACCAATGAAATTGTGAGTCTGACAACAGACACAGTATTATACCTGCAGCTGGTAAATGTTTCCATAGTCCAACCACCTTTCCAGTAAAAATTTTATCCCGGGGGAAAGTCAGCAACTAAGATTTTAACTACTTTTCTGCAACAGAAAAGTTTGGAGCAGTGGCGCTTTCATAAATTTCAATATTTATGGCCTTTATTTTTCTTACAGAATTACCCACCCATCAAGCATATTGTGAAAATACTATTACTGTCTGACTACATTCCCACTTAAATAAATTCTTTGAAAAAAAAATCTAGATGATTAGCTATGAGACTACCTCCTAAGAAAGTACCCAATTCCAAAATAATTTTGTTGTTTTCTGTATTACTTGCTATGTTCCTAATCGTTGAATGAGCGTTCCAATTACATGAATGTTGGAAACTAAAAAAGTTTGCAGATGTTTTGGCCTGTCAGCAGCCACTGACCGGCCTGCTCTGTTTTGATGGAATTCCAAAAGGTTAGAAGGTTTGGATCTTGCATGCTACCCGCTCTCTTTGTAGAATAGTATTTATTTCTGCACAACTGTTGGACTATGACCATATTTCCAACCGGTACCATGCAAATACTGGAATTATGACACAGTGTACTTAGTCTTTGCTACCAAGGAGTCTACAGAAGTATTGGGAAAAGAAAAAGATCATTTACAATAAGTAGCAAGTAACTCCTGGCCCTCTGGGGAGAATATAAGTAGAGCCAACTGTTAAGAGGCAAATTTGCATTATTTTTCAAAATTTAAAATATGCGAACCCTAACATACTAGTTCGAGGAGTCCACCCATATACATGTATGTGCGGCAAAGCTGTGTGTATGACTGTGCCCACCATGATATTATTTGTAATGGCAAAGAATAGCAATATATGGAAGGATTATCAAAAGAAAACATTGGTCATCTTTGCTTATCCTGAGTGCTTCCAAAAGACACAGCCCGAGGAGCTGGCTTGCCTGTAGGTTTATTTGGGGAATTGATTCCAATCAACGGGAACAGAAGCATGGGAATGATAGAACACAAGAGGAGGGAAAATGCTAATTCTGAAGTGCGTTCCTGATCTGGCCATTCTCCCTGGGGGGTGTCAACTGCGTCTCAACCTTGCTTGGGGACCCTCTGAAGAAACGTGTGGAATTTGCTTTGGTGTTATTTCCTGAGGGTGGAAATCTGACATTTGCTGCCTCTAACATTCATGAGTTCCTCTGTGGAGTCTCAGCCTCCGTGCACCTCCGACTTCTCTCATTGTAAGAATTTCTGAGTAGTTGCCCACAGGCATCCCAAATGGGGGCAGAGACACCACAGGACAGAAAGGGAGCTTCAGGCAGTGCGGCTGAGCCGAGGGGATGTCGGGTTCAGCCTGTGGACCACGAAAGCAGATTAAGCATTGTTTCAGCTGCATCCCAGAAATGTTATATGTCATTTTCACTTTGATGTAATTAAAAATGCATTCACCTTTTGATTTTTTTCTTTGACCTCTCAGTTCTTTAGATGTCCTCTTTCACGTTGAAACTTTTGGGATTTCCCAGGTATCTTTCTGTTACTTACTGACTTTTAGTTTAGTTGTATTGTGGACAGAAAACATGATTTGTATGATTTCAACACTTTAAATTATTGAGTTTGTTTAATGGGGAAAAAAAAGGCCTATCATGGTGAATTACCCGTGTGTACTTGAATGTACATTTGGTGTATTGGGTGGAAATGGTCTTTAGATGCCAATGAGGTCAAGTTGGATGACCATGGTATTTAGGTCTTCTGTGTCCTTTTAGGTTATCTGTTTAATTTATCACTAAATACTGAGAGAGGAATGCTGAAGTCTCCAACTATACTTGTGTATCTGTCTCTTTCTCCTGTTCTGACAGTTTTTGCTTCATGCATATTGAAGCCCTATTTTGAGGTATATATGTATATATATATATATATATATAGTGGTATATGTATAATTTATAATATAATTTAATTTATATTATATATAATTTATAATAAATATATAATTAATATACTATAATTTAAATATACATATTTAAATTATATCCTTGGTAAATTGAACCCTTAAACATTTTGTAATGTCCCTCATTATTTCCAATAATGTTCCTTTTTGATACCTAATCTTTCTGAGATGAATAGCCAGTCCAGTTTTGTTTTGATTATGGTGTGATTCCTTTGACTTTAGTTGACCTATGTGTTATACTTGTAGCGGATTTCTCATGAACAATATGTAGTCAGGTCTAACTTTTTTTTAATCTAATTTGATCATCTCTGCCTTTTCATTATTTTTGAATAATCCTTGGCTGTTATCTCTTCAAATTCTCTTCTCGCTCATCTAGGTTTTTAATTACACATATGTTAGGCCATTGAATATTGACCTACAGCTCTTCAGTTTTCCCGCATTTATGCTTTTTGTTTTTGTTCGTTTCATTTCCGTTTCCCTATCTTCAGGCTTACTAGTTCTCCCCGGGGGTGTCAAGTTGGTTATAAAGGAACGTACAGCGATGATAATTCAGTAAGTGGACCATGCCCTCAATGCTTAAAGACAAAGGCAGGCTTAAATATCCCTCTTCCCCACTCCACCCGCACCATTTTTGTTCAGATCCCAGAAATGTGGAATAAAGAATGCAATCATTTTGAGTGTCTAGAAGTGTCCCTCCTAATAAAAAGTCATTTATACCTGAAGATCCTTTGTTGAAGCTTTAAGAATATTTGCCAATAAATATTTTAAGGTTTTCTTGGTTAAAATTCACTTCACTTTTGTCGGACGAACACAGCCGCAGTTTGACATGTCTTAGGTAAGAGCTACCCACATCCCTGTAAGTGTCGATACGGTGCTGGTGAGAGAGAAGTGAAGACTTGTGTGGGGCTGAAGCCGTGAGTATGTGTATATGAAAGGAGGACGGTTAAAAATGCTGCCGAGGGGGCTTAAATGTTTTTTTAACATGCCTTGGTCATATTATACCTCTTTGTTTCTACCTCTGCTTCCATGTATTTCATAGTAACATATTTGTTGTTATTCATTCTCGACGTTCTTTCTTTTAATGAATTAAATATCACCAGTCTGATGGCTGTTATTTTGGAGTAAACTGAAAACACACCTATTACGAACACACGTGATTTATTATAGCCTGGAAAACAATTATGATAAAAGATGGCTTTCATTACCTTAATCCTCACCTTTAGCAGTCTCAAATACATTCTAAGGGGGGGGAAAATGTAGGCATAAATAAATAATAAAGTAACTTTCCTTTGGGTTTTGGGAAAAGATAGACTTTTCATTAAGTTCACATTTCACACTTTCTCATGTTTCTTCTTATACCTGTTTACATATTTGTGAGATGGTGGACTAGGGCTTTGGGGGTAAAATATTTAGCTATGGAAAATTTTTCTCAGTGCCAATCCACATGGCCTAGTTAATATAGTTATGGAGTTAAATTTGCATACTTACTCTAGGAACTTCAAGGCTTTTCTAGGAATTCCATTTGCAAACATGTTTGGGTGTCCATCCTGTGGACAAAAAGGAGCTGTCACCCAAAGGACTGTGTAACTCAGTTTGGGCCTGGCAGTGATTGGGAACCTGTATATTCTAAGTCAAGGAGGCGTGTGCCTGGCCTCTGAGCTCAGCTGACAGTAACTTAAAAGACTTAAGAATTTGACATATGTAGAATGATATAAATGGACCGTCTTAAGTTATTTTAGAAGACAATGAAAATGATCATTCTTATAATATCCATGGGGAAGATCATTTATAATATTCACATAACATCATGGTGGCATTGGAGTTAGGGAGTGTAAGGACACTCTAATAATTGCCCTATGTAGATATAAAAGGAGGAAGGCTCTATATAAAAAATAAAATCTTTAGGGTACCATGATATGGCTTTGGAACATCTGATTGCCAAATTCTGAGGAAGAGAGTGATGTCAGACACAGAGTTTGGGGTTAAGTATTGCCTCCTACTTGGAGGCCTCTTGGGTTTCAAGCTTTATACAATGATATTCTTCCTTCATCCCAGTTGTCTATTTTTGAGTAGCAAATAACTCCAAATATTAGGGCTTGCAGACAATACCATTCATTTTGGGCACGTGCTGAGAGAGGGCGAACTCTGGCATCTCTCCATCTTTTACAAGAACACCAGTCCTTTCAGACCAGGGCCCAACCCTTGTAACCTAATTACCTCTCAAATGCTTCGTCTCCAAATAACCGTCATGTTGGAGGTTAGAACTTCATTATGAATTTGGGGAAGACCCAATTCAGTCCCAGTGATCTGTAATTTTCTGTTCTTATAATGTCTTTGTTCGGTTTGAGTATTAAAGGAGTGCAGATCTCATAAGATGTGTTGAGGAATGCTTTTCTGGAAAGGTTGTATACTATTTGTATTATTGCTTTCTTAAATGTTCTGTTAGATTTACCATTGAAACCATCTATGTGTGTACTTTTCCTATTTTTAAATGTCTTATACAACAAATTCAAATGGTCCTCTTCTGAAATTTGGCATTAGTTTTGACAGAGTCTAATTCAACAGTTTTATGTTTTTGAGTTTCCATTGGGGCCAGTTTCCTAAGCTTTCTCACCCCCCATCCTGAATCTCACACACACGCATCCTAGACTGAGCCCTTTGAAAGTTGGTGGCTGCAAATTTATGTAAGACTCAACACAATTCATTTATCCAGGGCACCTATGCTCCAACCAGACAATACATATACACAATGAGGAGGGCGTGGCTGTTAAACTTAGATCAAAGGGCTTTCTCTCCATCACTTCAATCAGCAACAGGCATAAAGGATTAGTCTTGGGGTTGGGGTTCCACCCCACATCTGATGAACAGAATACACGTAATGTCCTAATTTTTGGCTGGATCACTGACAAATTTACTCCTTAAGAAGGCTCAGAGAAAGAGAGAATGGGGAGTTTTTTGGAAACTAATGAGCCTTGGAGACTCAGCTTTCCCCCTCAGTTGACTTTGCCACACAAGATCAGACTGGCAGAACATCAATATAAACTTTATTTGCCGGGATTGACTCTGGACACACTGCATATTTCCTGCTGGAATATGTGTAAGTATAGGTATAAATGGATGTACTTTTCCCCTAACACTTTGCATTCAGAGGCTTAAAAATGCCGGGATAAAATGTAGTCTTTCTTTCTAAAGAAATTGATTTAATATGGATGCTGTTTTACAACCCCCTACAGTTTTTGTGAAGTAAAATATGTTCCAAAAGTTGCAGCAGTAACTGTGCCGGCCGCACCACCATGATTTTAGTCTACAGCAGTTAGACTGGGAATTAAGTGTGTGAATCCACAATTATAAGACATGGACTTTATCCTGCATGCATTTGTGCTTAAAGCAGTCTGTGGTTTTGTCTTTTGAAAATATGCTTAACGTTGGCACTTAGATTCTTCCAGATCCTGTGAACATAAACATATAACAAATATATTCTTTAATCAACTAGCTGCTTCTTTTGTCTTTATTGTGCCAAATAACTAGCTTAACAGCTTTTCTGCTTTTTCTTCCCTGAAGAGAGGTGGTATTTTCATCCCGTAAGACATTGTCATTCTGGGAACTTTCTGGAATGTAGAGGATGAGAAGGTATTCAAGCACGGGTCTTAAGTTATCTGAATATATAAAGGCCACAATTTAATCATTTTGAAGTAGATTTTTGAGTATTTTTTTAAACAAAAACCTTTCCTCGTAATTGGAAATTTCAATATCTGTGATGAGGAAGGATATGAAATAAAGAAGAAAAAAACAAACCTTCTAGTTAAATATCAAGTTGGTCCTACAGCTATTTATACATAATTTAATTGAAGATTTGTTGTTATAGTTAATAAATACAGTATCTCCATCTTTTAAAATGATAAGTGAATGGGTCTTCTTCTTCTGAAAAATGAATATATTAATATCTTGAGTAAAATTTAAGCAGAAATAATTCTATCTTTCCTGGGACTATTCTACAGACAGCATTAATTCTTGAAGAGCGTGAACAGCTATCACGCACAAAAATATAGAGTCAGAAAGTAACATCATACTAGAGAAGACACTTGTAGAAATGAGTCTTCAAGTCCTTTTTTCTAGAAACTAATGCTTCTCATGCCTGTCACGCGCACTGCCAGGTGATTACAGGGTGGCCCTGCCTTTCAGCAGCAGGTGACTGTCCCAGGTTGGACACCCCATCCAAGCTTGGCCAGTGAGACTCTTTCTTTGTCCGTACATTGGAGTCAGACTAAAATCATCAGCTCTCCTCCAGATGAAGAAAGTTCCAAAAGGATAAGATACTGTATTGGTCTTGAGTCTCCAGAGAAATAGAAGTACTTAAATAGATAGATAGACAGACAGACAGACAGATAAAGATAGAACTGACTCACATGGTCATGGAGGCTGAGCAGACTGCTTGGGTCTTCAGTCAGCAAGCTGAAGACGTAGGGGAGCTGATGGTAAAGCTTCAGCCTGAGTCTGAGTCTGAAGACGGAAGAAGACGGATGTACAAGCCCCAAGACAGCGAGGCAGACAGAGTGAATTCACCTTTGCTCCATCTTTTTTGTCCTGTTCAGGCCTTCAAAGGATTGGATAAAGCTCGTCCACACTGGGGAGGGCAATCTACTTTATTTAGTCTGTCAATTCAAATGCTAATCTCATCCAGACACACTCAGAAAGAGTTCAAACAAATATCTGAGCATCCCATAGCCCAGGCAGGCTGACACATAAAATTAACAATCATGTGCATCATCAGATGGGGTACGAAAAGTGATAATTTCCACTGTTAAGGAGAAACGTCTTCTGCAGTGAGATAAAAGGATGAAGTTGTCACAAGGGGAAAAGCAGGTAACTAAAAAACAGAAAAAAAAAAAAAGAGGTCTTGAAACACACAAACCTTGATCCTAGACGTGCCTGAGACATAGTTTACCGTTCCTCGGGTTGAAGTGCCCTAAGAAATATCCCAGGGATCAATGATTTAATTCCCGTCTTCAGTAATCTGAATTCGGTTTCAACCAGCAGACACAAGAAATGCAAAGTAATATGAGTGGCTGAGACAACTGGGGGACAGCAGGCTGGTTTTCAGCCTTGAATGTGCTACAGATTGTCTGGGCTTGGGGAAGTCACTCCCCCCTCTCAAGACTTCAGGCATCTCAGCTACAGTACTCACTAGCTCACTTTTTTTTTCTTAACAAACAAATATTGAACTCAAACTGTGTGCTAGACACCTGTGATGACACAAAGCTTCTAGTGGCAAACACACAAAGCATGATTATGCCATTTCTAAGAGCCACAGGAGAGAATTCGATGCTGGCCTGACTCTGATGCTTTTCAACACTCTAGTACAATACTCATATGAATTGATAGTAATTTAAAGCCCCATATTTTTCACACGTTATATCTGGCTTTTTATCTATAGCAAAATAGTGTGTTCCCCCCAATAATTATTCAAATGTAAGTAGATACTTCGGTACCATATTTATACACAGAAATATAAATTATGTCCGCCCATATGCCATTTAAAATATGCTTTCACTTTAAAATTACATTTGGGGGTTGCTTTGTGAAAATAACTCTTGATTTATGGGTCTTAATAAGAGTCCGATCCTTTCTTATAATAGAAGTGTTATTTATGTTGTTCCTGTTAAGACAGGAGAGTTTCTCCGTGGGGGAGGAAGCCCCTGATTTCCCTTTGGGGGTCTTAAAAGTGATTTTCTATTTCACAAGCTAGAAAAGAGACCCCTATGTACTCTGCTTTATGCATCCAAAGCTTATCTTCCCTTCAGAACCCACTCAATCCTGCTATGATTTGTGCCCATGAATCTTTCCTTGACCTCTTCAACTCTGTGATCTCACGCTGCTCTAAACTCACTGCCCGACTTTCCTTTCAACAGTGGGAGGTGGGGATCACAGGATGAAAGCAGTCGGCAGCGTTCCCAGGACAGGGAAACTGAGGTGCACACAAGTGAAAGGGTTGGGAGAGCCTTGAAGGTTAAGCATTGCCCAAGGGTCAGAAATACAGAGTAGCGTTCTGAAAAGAAGGAGATACCGGATTCAAGCAAAGGATGCTGCCTCGTGCATAAGCCCAGCCTTTCAGACGGCCGTGAGCCAACAGACTGCTCCTGCTGAGTCATTTGTGCTACTCCTGGGAAGAGAAAAATAGATTTTAGTGTTGTCATCATGGAGTAAACAGGTTGAAATATGACTTCTTTAGGAGAGTAAGAGAAATTCTGGTATATGGACTCCTGACTTTAACACTGAATTTCTTTTCTGTTTTTACTTTTAATTCATTTAGAATTTGTTTTTATTAATTTACTCAGGTTGTATACACCATAAGTGTGAGGTGGTACTTCACTTTTGATTAATCAGTCAACTTCAGAGCTCTCAGTGGCTTACACCCCTAAGCATTGCTCAGTGGCTTGTAAGGGTTACCAGTCATTTCCTTGCTCGCGGCTGGGCTGTGGATCCGCGGGACTGGACTGGGATCAGCTGGGTTTGGCTTCGTGTTGCCAAGTTGACACCACAGGTTTCCTCATTCTCCTTGAACCAGTAGCTTCCTACCCTACTCTTGGTGGATCTCAGAGGCACACGTGGACAAGCCAGATCATGAAAGTGTGTTTTAAGCCTCGGGTGTACGTTTCATGTTTGCTACCATTCCATTGGCAAAAGCAAGTCTCACGGTCATACGTCCAAGTCCCGTAGCAGAGGGAGAATAAAGTTCCTCTGTCCATAGAGGATGGCTCTGCGCTTTTATAAGGATGTAGTTGTTACAGTGGAGTGAAGAACTGACAATGATCTAATCCATCTCATAAAGTTAACAACAAACAGTACCAAATGCTTATCAGAAAAATCAGTGTTTCCCCATAGCAATTCTATGGCTTCTGCGAGGCAGATATTTTCTATTTCTTTTGGTGTTCACCTTTCTGTGTATGTATCTATCTATCCATCTATATATCTAATGTATTTATTAAAGAATACTATATTTATATTTAGCATAAATTACTATTAATACATATTTTTCCATTTTAGACTTTGTCAAATGCCTGTAACAGTAGATGAGAGTTTGGCTTTGTTGCATACGCTCCCATATTTTCCCTTCTCCCATTATATCAATGTAACATTTTCACAATTTGGGGGTTTAATCTGTGATCAGTGTTTACATTATGTTATTAGATCTAATTCACTGCTTACACTGTATTTTTATTTTTTATTTTTTTAACATTTTTATTGATTTATAATCATTTTACAATGTTGTGTCAAATTCCAGTGTAGAGCACAATTTTTCAATTATACATGAACATATATATATTCATTGTCACATTCCTTTCTCTGTGAGCTACCATAAGATCTTGTATGTATTTCCCTGTGCTATACAGTATAATCTTGTTTATCTGTTCTACAATTTTGAAATCCCAGTCTATCTCTTCCCACCCCCCACCCCCTTGGCAACCACAAGTCTGTATTCTATGTCTATGAGTCTATTTTTGTTCTGTATTTATGCTTTGCTCATTTTTTTTTTTAGATTCCACATATGAGCGATCTCATATGGTATTTTTCTTTCTCTTTCTGGCTTACTTCACTCAGAATGACATTCTCCAGGAGCATCCATGTTGCGGCATTATGTTGTCAGTTTTTATGGCTGAGTAGTATTCCAATGCTTACATTATATTTTTAATTTCCTACCCTTAGCAATTTTGTATCTGCTTAAATCTCTTCACACCTACTTCTGTTTTTCTGTATTCCAAAAGATCTGTCAGACTCCGGTCCCTATTTTGTTTTTCCTGGTATTTAAGCTCAGATCCTAACACTCTTTTAAATACAACTCCGGCCTTTCAGCACACACACCTCGGACACCTCCCTCCACTACAGCCCTGCATCCTTGCTAATCTGGACTAACGCTCTCTACTCCTGTTGTAAAACCGTCATCCTTGGCCTCTCTCTCCTTCTCAGCTGGAGATGCTCTCCTAATACCCCGTATGCTGTATCAAGAAGTCAAATTTCAGAGTCTCAGCATATGATCTGTTTTATTTCTCCTGTAAGTTTCAGGGCATCCCTTTTATTTCTTTCCTTCCACTTTGAGATATAATTGACAGAACAGCACTGAGTATGTTTAAGGTATACGAAATAATGATTTGACTTAACATAGATCATGAGATAATGAACAAAACACGTTTAGTGAACATCCATCATCTCATACAGATACAAAACTAAAGAAATAGGAAAAAATGTAATGTGTGATGAGAACACTTTAAGATTTACTCCCCTAGTAACTTTGCAGTGGTTTGTATTCTGCATTTTCGAGCAGGAGCTGGCAACCTCTTTCCAACAGCCCACAGAGCCCTCTTGACGGAGAACATCATCACCCTCCCTGTTCTGAATTCTCCCTTCTTTTTCTTCCTGTCCCTCATTCTGTCCTAAACACACTGACTGCTCTGCTAGTCCTCTAACGTAGGGCTTGTCTTCTGGGAATGAAACATGAGCCACAGGTGAAAGCCATGTGAATGATTTTAAATATTTTAGTGGCAATTAAAAAAAAACCCGAAATTAAAAACTAGGTGAAATGAATCTTAATAATATATTTAAGTGAACTGAATCCATTTTAAATATATCATTTTAATGTGTAGAGTTTTTAAGATTATGAATGAGATACTTTTCATTCAGTCTTCGAAGATGGCTATGTATTTTTCACTTATACTGCGTCTCAATCAGACTAGCCCCCTGATCTGTAACTGCCCTTCAGAAACATCCCACATGGAGGGAAGAGGCCAGGTCCTACACTGGCCAGTCATTGTGTATGTACCACCCCTGGGGAAAGCAGACAGCAGCTTCCTTCCACCGGGAGCAACGCCTGGGGAGAGACACCGCTGTGGTTAGCAGACAGTACTGAGCCACTGAAGTCTTTGACTCTGGAGGGAGGGGCTGAGCCATGGCCCAGAGCATCTAAAATAGAAATTAAAATGTAATAAAAGTTAAAGATAAAGATGCACCTGGCAGGCCTTTAAAAAATGCATTTACGTACAATTAGCACTTCTTTTTTGTCTGAGACACACTCTTAATTGAAATAACAATGATTGTTCAATACTGCTTAGGGTCAAGGGTTTTTAGCAAGTCAGTAATTTGAGCACAGTGTCTAAATAATGCCAGCTTCAAAACCTAGGTGGAAGCATCCAAAGAAATAATATGTACTGTTATTTTATTAGTATATATGGCAAAATCTCTGGTGTATGGTGAGAGAGAGAAAACAAGGCCCTATGCACATGCTAAAAAATCTTTCTTTTTCAGATAGACTTATGATGCAACTAAAGCAAGATACTGGCTCCTCTTTCTAATAAAGCAGGTTAGGAGGAACTAAACTGAAGAAATCTTGGTAAAAACACTCCTAACATGCAAAACTCAGGAAAAATGAATCTGAGACTTCGGGCCCAGATATGACTTAGGATTGATATCAAGTGCTCCAAACGGGTTTCCTTTTGTGTCCTGGACCAGAAGCATCTGGAAGAATCTGTGAAAGAGATACAGCAGGCAGAAAGCCCGGTAAACAATGGAGTTTGTTCTTGATCAGGCAGAACCTGTCAGTGATATTTCAGACAGCAGCACCAGAAAGGGTATCAGGCAGAGACGTATTGTGTTGGGAGTGAAGGCAGGCAGAACAGACCAGGGCTTCTTGATAGCTGTCCCCAGTAAGGCAGCTTCCCCAGGCACGCAGAGATAAATGCCACTGCTGGACATGCTAACTTGTCATGCACTTTCTGTTGCTGAAGTGGTAATGACAGCGTGCATCTACTACATCCGTTCACATTAGCTCTGGCTGCCCTAGCAAAAAATCCACGTAAGAATGGCTTAAGTGAGATGTATTAAGTAAACGTTATAGAAAGTAGAGAAGGGTATATAGAATTAGAGATGACTGGGGTTCCAGAAGAGGAGAAAGCTGGAGCAGGAGACATCATCAACACAGAAGAATGTAAACTTCTTGAGTAAAAGACCTGGGTCTGGAGGATGTATCCATGGTCCACACACAAGATGACATTCATTGAAATAGACCAATACATGCTACCACATCCTAAAAGGGTAAGGAAGGAAGCCACAAGTGTTCAGGAAATGATATAAATAAAATAAAATTTGTTCTTAGCAAAGGAAGAAGAAATCACAAAAATACAATGGGGATATGATTGCAAACTTTGAAGAAAATGAATTGTTAATAATGATTTCCATTACCAGATAGGATATGATTCAAACATGAGAAGAAAGACAGACTCGTGTGCTTTCTCTAAAAGCACTCATTAAAGACATTCTTTAGCTAACTGAGTGAAAATAAAGTCCTCCCAAAGTGGGCAGTTTCTATAATCTTACAGGTAAAAAACACAAAAAACATTTAAACTGGTTATGAAAAGACAAGTAGTATAAATGTGTTATTATAAAACAAAATGCAACTAATTGTCATAAGAACAGAAATATGATATAAAATATCACAAGTAGGTTCTAAATACATGATCATACCCCCAAAAGTGTGGGACTGGGATGCATATATAGGAGGAAATAAACATGTGCTAATTTCCTCATCTGAAATAGGGAGGGGTCAACAAAGACTACCTTACGGTTGACACTGGTCAAGAGAAATTAGGTTCAAGTACGAGTTTTCCCCCAAAATGTAAGGTTATTATTTGTATGATTAAAAAGAGTTAGTTGTTAAATAACTCAAGGGAAATGAATTATAACCTACTGTGAAAAAGTCAAAAACAAAGAAACAAAAAAACTCCATGAGAATGGAAACACTACAACTTGATATTCAGGGAACAAACTTATTAGTGATGACAACAAATATAAATGAGTTAGAACTCTGCTATTAAAAGACCAAAACTCAAAAATACAATCCAGAAACTAGCAAGAAATGATGCAGCACACAAGAGTTCAGATTTGTAAAAATCTCCTCTCCAAAAACAACAAAATAAGATTTATAACCAAGAATGCAGAGTCATCAGTGAAACAAGCTAAGGGCCCTTAGCCAAACACAAAGAGTAATTTTTTTTTTTTACTATTTTTTATGTTTTACATAAGGGTATAAAGTAAACTGGACTGAATTTTTAAAAAATAACAAGGAATCCACAATGGTCCCCCTTAAGAAAGAGCAAAAGATAGCAAAGTAATGGGGTAATGAAGATATTTAAAATTTTTCCTACTACCCCTCTAAATTAGTAGAGCCAGAAGTGGCGGTATATGCAGTATTTGGGGGAAAAAATGAACAATGTTCTCCTTTGAGTCTGTCTTCCTCTTTGTGGAGAAACATCAACAACATAAAAACTCATTACTAGAGCTGGAAAAGTCAGTGAACATTAGCCTTCCAACCCAACCCTACCGCTCTCTGGAAAAACGGTAACTTCAAGGAAACCAGAGTATAATCTCCTTGCTCTAATTGTTTAGTAGGGGAAAAAAAAATTGTGTGATTAGAGGGAAAAAAAATTGCTCAGCCACTCCAAGTGAAAAATTGCAGTCCAGAAGGCTTTCTAACCTTTGAAGCAAGAAGGCTGAAGGTTAATCCCCATGGGAATGGACAGTAGGTGGACTCGGAAGTGTGGATGTCACTGAAGGGCATTTAGCACAACTCAAGACTAGGAGCGTGGCTTTGGCTTCCCACACACCCAGTGCACCTATCCATCTCTATTTTGTTTTCCCTTCAGCTGACTAAGCATATCCCATGTTAATACTCATCCTTCAACTTGATGCTGTATTGGAAGCATTAGATCTGTGTCTAGGTTAAAGGAAACAAAGCAAATCAAATAAAAAAAACACAGTTTGAAAAATAAACAGGGAAAAGGTGTTAGGGACACTTAGATGGTTAAATATTACAGAGAGGTAGTAAGTACAACATTGATCTATGGAAGAAATGGCATATTTATTAATACAATGGAAAATAAATTTCCATTTAAATCAAAAATAAGTTTGTATTTACAAAACTGTAGTGTTTTGTTTTGTTTTTTAATAAAGATGGCCTTTCATATCCTTTGGAAGAGGATATTCAACAGTCATGATTAGTAGCTTACTAATGAGAAAAAATTAGTTTGAAGCTAATTTCATATCACATAGCAAAATAAATTTCAGGTTGATGAAAGAACAAGGTAATTTTTGAAAATTTTACAATCAACTATTGGTGAATATCTGATTTTGGTGAGGGAAAAGACTTTATGCAAAGACAGAAAAGAACTCATGATAGGATAAATCTTCTTGAGTGTATAAAATTAAAAAAATTCATTTATCAGAAAATACCACAAAATAAAATTTATAGAGAACAATAAATTGGGAAACATAATTCTTCAGATAAGAGAGAAAAATATTTACATATATTCTTCTGTACAAATAAAAATTTTCACCCCAAATGAACTGAATTCTGTGAAGAGTTCCCAAGTCCTGATTATTTCCTAAACATGTATTTCCTTAAGCTCATGTCTGAGGCAGTATGGAAATTTTATATACAATATGTTTTTAAAGTAGGCATGTCTAATTACTTCCTGACTTGGTTATTAAATTTGTGACAGTTACTGGAAGACAGCAGCAGGATGAACTTATAAAAGCACAGATTTTGGAGTTTGACATACCAGGTTAGAATCCTACTTCAAATATTTACTAGCACTTTTGCCAGATGTAGTCACTCAGTTCATTTGAGTTTCAATCTGAATTGGTGAAATTTGAGTACATGGCTGTTTGTCAGTATGCAGTGAATATTTGTTCTCTTTCCTCCTGTTATCCCAAAGGCTTGTAGATTCCAAGTTTCTAAGTAATATATTATAAAGATAATTTCCTAAACCTGGAGTGACAAACCATTGTATGCAGCTCAAACTGGCATGGATCTTTTTGTAAATAAAGTTTTATTGAAATACAAACATACCCCCCCTTTTTTTTTCCACATCTTGTCTATGGCTGCTTTCATGGTGTATCAGGGAATTAGAGTCACTGGCTGGAGATCGTCTGGCCAGCAAATCCTAAAATATCATCGCTTTAAAGAAAAAGTTTGCCTACTCCTGGACTACACTACGTTGTCACCACTTGAGAGGAGACAGCACTGTACTAGTGAAATATATGTACCTGGTGAAAGCAAGCTTTTACCCAGAAAGTATTAAAAAATGAAGATTCTGTGGAATTCAAAAAAAATCAGACTCATAGAGACAGAGACTAGACAAATCATTGCCAGGGACTTGGGGTGGCAGGATTAGGAAGAAGTTGGTAAAAGGATACAAACTTTTCACTGTAAGATGAGTCATGTCTGAGGATCTGATGTGAAACATGGCGACTACAGTTGATAACACTATTTTGTTAAGAGAGTAGAACTTCAATGTTCCCACCAAAAAAATAAGAGAGAGGAGAGGAGATAATGAATGTGTTAATTTAACTAGAGGGGAGGGGACTCCTTTCACAAGGTATACATGTATCAGATCACCAAGATGTACACGTTAAATATCTTACAATAACGTCAGTTAGACCTCAGTAAATCTGAAATAAAAAATCGTAAAAGATTCTGCCTTTAGTATGATTCTCATGTGTTCTCAATCATTTTAGCCAAATAATGGTTTTTAAATCTTTCATGTGTTTTATGCTTTTCTTTTTCTCTTCTTTTCTTTTCTCTTCTTTTGTTTCTCTTTGTCAGAAAAAGTCTAATGAGCGTTCTGTCTATGCTGGAGGACACTGAATGTGATTCCTGCCTCCCTTTGATTTTTGCTACAGTACAAAATATAGTTGAGCAGATGTTCTATTCATTAGAGACCCTGGCTAAGGTACAATAAACATGGACTGACTGCCAGAAATCAGACGGAGGAGTCTGAACCTGGTATCTTTGCTTCGATTCAATCATGTCTTGCTAATCCTGCGCTAGCTGAATCTGAATTTATCTCCCTGTCTCTGGCCTGGGGATCAAATGGGGAGTTTTTTGGTATACAGTCTCTTGTGACCTTATGAGTATTTCCTCTTTTCATTCAATTTAAAAAACAACCCAAGATTAGGCTGTCTTTATGGATTATTGGCCTGCATTTTAGAGACGAAGAGATGCTCATCTGGTTCCATCAGTTTAGTAAGTTTAGTTAATCCCACATATCCATGTGTTCACATAAGTCTGAAAATGATGAAACTGTGGTTTTATCTAATTTTTATTTATAAAATAGAGAAACCAAGAGAACATGTCACCAGGACGTCTCACCCCTTCTATTCAGACCACATTTCTTGTTTTATGTTTTTCATCACATTAATTTCCTCTATTTCAACATGATTTTCCCCCTATTCCTCTGTAGTGTTTATATAATTTAAATAGTTGCAGATAGTCATCATGTCTACTTTTGAGTCATTGCTTGGACCAGAAAAGCATGTGGGCTTACTTCTTTTGATTTTTTTTTCTTGTTTCTTCAGAATTCAGTTGGTTAATATTATCACTTTGTTTTTGTGAAAACATTACTCCATTTTTCTAAATCAGTCTGAACGGGAACGCCTTTTCTTTCTGGATATACGCATCCAGAACCGGTCCTTCCTGAGCCAAGAGACAAATGGGAGACATGGTAGCCAGCGTTTGGTGTTTAACTTGGTAAAATCTGAGTTTAAAATTTGGTTCTACTTTTTTTTTTTAAACTAGTTTTATGATCATAGGCAATCTTACAACTTCCCTAAACCTCGATTTCCTCAAATAAAAATACCTGTCTCCAACAGTTTCACTGGTACAGATCGTTGAAGCCTACCAGTCTGACAAGAGAGGTGTTTTTTCAAGTTTCAGTGGATCTGTCCTTTGTGTACATCGCTCATTTATCGTTTTTTACATATTCATCTACCTATATGACTCTCTTCTTTTTAGAAGCAAGAACAAACACTAAAAAAAATTTCAAGGACATTTCAGACTCCTAAATATATTATAATGCTACATCAAGTCAAATACTTTGCCACTGGTTCTAGGAAAGAGAGACGAATGAAAGAGAACAGAGTCTGCAAATAGACCTATTGGTAAATGTTAATATTTTACAAATGAGCAATATGCAATTTCAATTCACTTGGAAAAAGTTACATTATTCCCATATAAATTATGGAAAAATTGTCAAAAATAAATCCCTAGCTTACAAGTATCCACAATTTTAACATTTTAGATATAAATTAAAAATGGCAAAAAGAAAAAAGAATGTAAATTAAAAAGAAAACGGCAAAAAGAAAGAAATAGCAAATAGCAATGTGAATAATTTACCTTTCAGCCCATAATATTTGAATTATGAAGACCCTATCAGGAAAATATATCTTAATTGTTCTGATCTTTAAAGAGGTCAGTTTAAGAGTGCTCATGCAAAGTAAAAAATAAAATATATTATTTAATCCAGCAGTCCTTTTTTTAGGAACTTGTATTCCAAAGGTAATTGACTATATGGAGAAAAATGTTGATCAAAATAGCTCATCAAAGTTTTATTTACAACATTGAGCTATTAGAAGCAACACAATGTCTAGCGAAAATAGACTGATTAAATACAATTATTGTTAAATTCATACAACAGAGTACTTCTTACCTATTCCTACTTTTTAATTTATGTCTTTGTCTGTGTGTGTTTTGTGTGTGTGTGTTTACATTTAAATTGTTCTGAAGGACAACTGCAACATATTGCTAAAATTTTTGGATTGCTGATTTCAAAGCTGTATTTATGTTTTTAAAAAATTCCGGAAAGTTCCAAAAAGCAAAACTTGCATTTGCTGTGCACAGGCAGCTATTTACATAACATGTTCATTGTACTTAACAACTATTTACGTAGCGTTAACATTGGAACATGTATTGTAGGTTATCTAGAGATGATTTAAAGTATACGGGAGGATGTGCATAGGTTATATGCAAATACCATGCCAGTTTATATAAGGGACTTGAGCATCCTTGGGGTTTGCTATCCTTGGGGGTCTCGGAACCCATCCCTGTGAGTACCTAGGGATGACTGCAGTCAAATGAATGTTGAGTTGGTTGACTGTAACAAGAAGTTTTCTCTAAATCAAATAATAAAGAATAATAAATATCTACAAGTCGTTGATCGAGTGCCTGATAATGAGTCTTGGTCTTAATTGACATTTTATACATGAATTCATTTGGGCAGCTCCGTGATTCGAAGGTGTGCTGGCTCTAGGACTTTTGTTAAAATCTTTTCAGGACACTTGACACAGAGAGACCCCATATCCATTTGTCAAAGGCTTTAGTATTTTGGTGGAAAACCGAGATATCTAAATGGTCAGCCTGCTGATTTGTTGATAATTTTACATCCTTGAAGGCAGCTTTTATGATCTTACCATCCAGAGTTAATGGCACAACCCGAAGACATTAAAACAGAGAAGGCACCAGACGACGGCAGTCACTTGATATATTTCTTCTCTCATTTTTGTTTTTTGTTCAGGTTGATGGAAAAATGTAAATGTGGGTTTGGATATCAGGATGTTAGCACAACCCCAGGGGGAAACGCGAGTTTTCTTTGTAACTTGGCAGGCCTGGAATGGCCGCTTCTGACATCATGGGTATTTTTAATGAAATATTAATGACTCTGATTTTAATAGGAATTTCAGCACAACCTAAATTAAGCCATTGGAAAAGGGATATGGTCCCGCTAAGAACAGTAAAACCGTTAAGCCCCCTTCCTGAAGAGTAGCTGTGGGCAGTTAAAGTGACAATCAATTTAACCAGGCCATATTGCTTTGTAAGTCTCTGAAGTGTGAAGTCCCAGCATGCCTGATGTATTTCATTTTAATTTCCTCTTGGACAGAGCTATGGTTAGTGGGGAACCTCACACACAAAAAGGAAAAAAAAATGTGCAGAAGAGGAGGAAATTATTTAACCCTTTCCGAAAAGCTACGCAATGCATTTAGCTCAGTGAAGAAGAACAAGCAAGGTTAGATTTCTCCTTTTGATTTCAAAGAAAGATCGAAGTAGAACACGTGTAGCAAATAATGGCGCTGGTCTTATGGATGGTTTCTGTTAGAAGCCCTAAAATGCTCCTTTGGCACTTATTTTGAGTGTTTTTGAAAGAGAAACTGGAGAGTTCAAAAATAAATCTTCCTTTGCTCTTTCTTTATGGGAAGATTAAAATCACGTAACTTTATATGATTTTTCCATTTCGCGTTGGAATTGAATTTCTAAATGGTGAGCTGCTGATTTGTTGATAATTTTACATCCTAGAAGTCCGGCTTCAAAATATGGCTTTTGGAGGCGGTTTAACTTTTGATGTCAATTTTTACCAAAGTTGGATACATAAAATGCCGGATAAATCTGAAGGACTTTTCTTAAATTATAAACATTTCTCGCACACAGGATGTTCAACTACCTGCAGGAGTTTCTGGGAGACTGTTTTTGTTCCCAGCCAGCGGGAGAGAAGACAGTGATTGTGTAGTGGAAGGTGGCAGGCCCAGCTGGACCCGGGAGTTGGGCGAGCTAAATTTGACTTTTATTGGCTTTGACATAAATTTATAATTTGATATTGTTAAAGTCATTTGGTCTCATTTCTGATTCTCTGAAGTGAAATACTGGGATGCACACTGAATGCAAAGCACCTTTTGAAATTTGTACATGTTCCAGCATCAGTTTTAATTCTACCTGCTAGATGTGTGATATTTTTATCTTAATATAAGTTTAAAGGTGGATATCTATACCAAATAATCCACAGGGATAGTTTCAGCCAAGGATTCTTTGAATACAAAAAACAATGAAGAACGGTTTTGTGTCCTCATATAAAGAATGCGAAGTGATGTTCTTTTAACAAGGATAGCATAGATCAACACATAATTTAATGAAATTTTGTCAAATTAATGTTCCTGAAGCACAAAGTTCTAACACTGTTACTCATCCTGGTCAAAGATATCTGATTTCCAAGTATGCCCAGACTCAAGACCAAATTCTTTTTCTAGGCTGGCCTTCAAAGCATTCCAAGATTTCATCTTAGCCAGCCTTCTTTTCCCAGTGTTGCCAAAATGCACTCCTTCTTCGAGTCTTGCTCCTGCGGTTCCCTCTTCCTGGGATTCTCTTTCCCTAATAGTGAATATCAAAACTTACCCAACTCTCAAAGTCCAAATCAAATGTCAGCTGTTGAGCCAATGTATTGATTGCACATAATGTCTTCTTCCTGGAGTCTCACAGTGGCTGAGTTTAGTGGTCAGGAAGGCAGACTTTGAACACTGGCCCTGCTAATTTCCGGTGAGTGACCTCACTTATTCTCCTGAATTATGAGGCTCTCTGAAAGGGAAAAAAGAGTGTCTTCCATGAAGATTTTTGAGGTTTAAGGATGAAATGATGAGGCATATGACAGACCTTGCCTGTAGTAGGTGTACAATTCCTTCTGTTTCTCCTGTTGTCTCTGTATCATTTACTGCCTTTTAATTTATAAATATATAAAGTATGTTGATATTATATATTATCTCATAAACCTATGTAGATATTTTATTACCGAATTGCACAGTAAACACACACTAGCCTTTTGGTACTGGCATAAGGCATTGCCTTCCCCCTTCTACGCAGTCACGAGGGACCAGAGCCTCCCTCTGCTCAGCCACCCCCAGGAGCAACCCGTGGGCACATGACCTCAACGTTTTACCAGTCAGAGGCTCTTGTCCAGGATCTGAATCTTGAGCAAGTAAGACAAAGTTGAAGAAAAGATGAAAATCCATATGCAGAAGCAGGAGTGGCCGTGTCCTGTAATCACAGCATTCAGGCCAGAACGTCTCTCCTGAAACATAGTTGTACGACTTCCTGCTTCTTGAATGCCTGGTGTAGGCTCTGATTGGTCTGTTTTCCAAGCCTGTTCCTCTTAACTCCCCATCAATTGTTCTAACCCCTTATCTTTTACTTGACTCCTCTTTGCTTAAGAAAGCCAGTGTTGATTTTGTTTCTTGTAACCGAAAGCATTTTAGCTGTATGCTATATACAGATCTCAAAGTTACGGATGGTATCAACAAGTGACCAATTTGATTTCCCGGTCTAATTTTTTTTTAATTAGCTGGACTGCTTCTGCATAAAAATCTGTCACCTATTCCTCAGGTCAGAAAATCTGCCGACTAACCCCAAGTACGGTTCACACAGAAATGTCAGGATAAATGCTTGAGACTTTCTCCTCATTTACCAGTTTTCAAAATAATGCATCGTATCTCTGACTTTCTTCAGAGATGACTTGCATGGTACTTTACAGTATCACTCTGAACTTAAGGATATAAACGCATCTGACATATTTCTATTAATTGCAGTGACTGTGCTAGCAAAATTTAAAGTGTCCCACCAGTATTTGTGGGGACCTCTTCACTTTGACTTCTCAGTCCCTTTTACAAAAGCCTGATAGTTTTGGACATCTTCCTTGATTTCTGTTATGACAAGAGATTTTTAGGCTTAATCATTACATATTTTCTGCTCAGCCCTAGCATGAAACATTTCTGCATTTCAACAGGGAGGCAGATTTTGCTTGGGGGCAATGGAGAAACCTATTAGTGGTATTCTATTCAAATGTATTACATCTTCTCTTCTTTAGCTTCCCCTAAAAATGCAAATCTTTGTATTTTAATTCTAAATTCCTAAATATTAAAAACAACAAGAAAAAGGTAAATGTTCTCCCACTGGTTGCTTGCTTTGTGGTATGCGTTAGTAGATTTTCTGACTATTTTTTTTTGGAGTTCAATAGTGAAAAAAAAAAGGGCAAAAATAATTCAGTAATCCAAATAAGGGAGCTATAAAAGTATCCTGGAGTGATAAATGCAGAAGAAATTGATCACTTAGCCAAATGACCTATTATGTGAAACAAAGAACTTGAGACAAAACTGAAAACAAGTTTTGCAAACTTATGTCATTGTGTTGTAGGAAAAAAGAAAATCTGTGTTCAAATCAATTAAGATACCCCAACTTAACCTGGCTTTAAAGAAAAATAGGAAACATGTTACATAACTAAATGTAAATGAAGAAGTCACTCTCCAGTTATACCAGGCATCAGAAGCCCAGTTGTGTCACCAAAGACCCACGTTCTTCAAGTCTCTGGTTTCTGGGTTCATCCCACAACTTAGGGTTGTTCCTAGGTAACCCCAACCAGTCGAAGCATCAACTTGCATGAAAATCTCCAGGGCGTAAGGGAGATTGTGGGAGAGCCTACTGGTTTTAGCTCTCGTATCCATTTCCTCTTCCTCCTTAGCAGCAGAAGGTAGAAGGCTCCCACCGGGCAACCTCATTTCCCAGCCTTCTTGGCAACTAAGGGTGATGAAGCGACCGGGATCTGTCCAATGGGATGTGCGCACAGCAGCGCCATAGGAAAGGAATACGTCGCTGTGGTTTTTAAGTCATGGCCTTTGAGGGGTCTTTTATAGCCGCCCAGACAGGCCATATACCTTCACTGACACCAGGGGCCTTTCTACAGGTGCCACCGTTAAATTAAGAAATCCTGTCTCTCTACTCAGCCATAAAAACCGACAACATAATGCCATTTGCAGCAACATGGATGCTCCTGGAGAATGTCATTCTAAGTGAAGTAAGCCAGAAAGAGAAAGAAAAATACCATATGAGATCGCTCATATGTGGAATCTAAAAAACAAAAACAAACAAACAAACAAAAACAAAGCATAAATACAGGACAGAAATGGACTCATGGACAGAGAATACAGACTTGTGGTTACCGGGGGGGGGGGGGGGCGGGGTAGAGGATGGGAAGGGATAGACTGGGATTTCAAAATTGTAGAATAGATAAACACTGTATAGCACAGGGAAATATACACAAAATGTTATGATAAATCACAGAGAAAAAAATGTGACAATGAGTGTGTATATGTCCATGGATGACTGAAAAATTGTACTGAACACTGGAATTTGACACAACACAGTAAAATGATTATGAATCAATAAAAATGTAAAAAAAAAAAAAAAAGAAATCCTGTCTCAAGGGTCCCTTGAAAATCCCCCCTAAAAACCTGAAGTCTCCTTGGCCAGGACCGGACCATCTGCCCACTCCTAAACCAATTAAACAGAGTGAGAATGGAGAGTATTATGGTGAGAATCATGAAATCTTAACATGATCAGGACCTGTGAACTTGAGTTGGGGGCAGGAAGATCTTCCCAAGCAATATGTGGAAGCAATATGACCAAGCAAAGTCATTTATGAAGGAAGAAAGCAGAAATTGAACTAGCAGCCCTAATATAATTGCTGTATTTTAAAACCGTCCTAACGCCGCGTGACTAGGAGAACACATACACACACTATTACACACAGTGTTGTTTCAGTCCTAGTGTGTACAGAGGGAAGCCCCCGCCCCACGCTTCAGTTGGTCACACCCTGCCCCCCGGCACGGCTGAACTGTGTGTGTGGTTTTCTGTAACTGACGGCGTCTCACGGCCTCATTAGGTTCCAGGCTCCTCTGAACAGGGACACCACCGGTGCTGTTCACCACGGAATCCCCAGCATTTAGCCTAGAGGCTGACTCTCGGGAGGAGCTAAATGGGTGCAAAACACGATGAGCTGGATCTTTTGAAAAGGTTCGCACGGAGTGCCATATTTTCTGGAAACACTTCCTCGACCTAACCACGTGTCTAAGTCGCAGTAACACCTGCAGAATCCTACCCCTCCAATGATCACGTTCCCAGCTCTACTGAGAATTACTCGAGTCATTTGTTTCCCTTTGGAGGCAATTTCTTTTCTTTGTAACCTTAACAGTTGCGTAGTAAGTGCCCACTCTCTGTCTCTCTCAAATTGATATATAATAGATACACGCGTATATGATGTCTTATTATGTAATTGTATGATGTATAATGTATTAATAATAAAATATAATGTATTATTACACATATATTATACACACACACGCACACACAGAGTCTAGGGCAGTGTGATGAACCTTAGTTTTCTGGCAGCTTTTTCTGTTTCCAGATATCTGAAAATGCATGGCCAGTTGGAGCCACCAGGAAACCTGCTTGTCCTGGAGGCTGAGGTTTTCTGCTCTTAGTTAAGGCCATCAGGACACGGCCAGTCAAAGCCACTGAGCTGACACATTCACTTTACTGGAGGTCATGTACCTCCCTGTCTGTGATCTGCACATTGGGCTGGAGTTGCTCATGAGAGGGGAGAAGTAAGAAGAAGCATTTGTGGGGTTTTTTTTGGGGGGGTGCTAATTTGGTTTATTTATTTATTTAAATGGAGGTCCTGGGGATTGAACTCAGGACCCTGTGCATGCTAAGCACGTGCTCTACCGCTGAGCTATCCCCTCCACCCCTAAGAAGAAGCCATTTGGATACTTGAATCTTACCTGCTTATCTTCACTCTTCCGGGACAATAATAAATACTGCTGACTGTTAATGTACAAAATGTCTTTGTTATTTCTGAAGGAGTGTATGTTGAACAAGGCAGAATGGAATCACGCATTCTAGGATTTATCTCCAGCCTGAGGGAAAAGACACAAGCACATATGAGCATATAGCAGAGAGTGATGCAAAATCCTGAAACGCACGTAAGCTCCGTAAAAGCGGCATCTTGAGTTTTGTTCTCTGCCACATCTCCAGCGCCCTTGAGCTGTGCCTAAGACATGGTATGTTCTTAACAAACATTTGTTGAACTCTGAGAGTCTAGTGGGAAAAGATCTTAACGGAGTGCTGCGTTTCTTTGGGAAAAAGTTTCAGCATATTGTAAAAGAATGATTTCTTTAACTTCACACCATGTATAAGTCATTCTAATATATTCGTGAAAAAAATGTGACATAATGCACTTGAAGTAAAATGTACAATTAGAAGCTAATTTTCTGAATATGTTTCACTTTACGACTTTAAACAAATAATTATGAAGTAAGAGATGCTGAATAATGACCACACAATCGGAGGGTTTGTATTTTCCTTCTTTGTTCACCCTGGACCCTGTTATTGAAATGGAAAGCTAAGCTGACATTTTTGCAAGTTTCTTTTTTTTTTTTGTTTCTTTTTTATAGTCTAAAGGTTAATGAGCTGTGGTGTGGTTTAGTGCTGCGTGTGCTAAGCTAGCACCTAATATGTTAAGTTGGGTGTGATTCAAGCCTTCCAAGAGAAGCAGTCCCGGACACTGCAGGTGGGGGAGGGGAGGACAGAGGGAAGAGGTCCGCCCCATTGTGCTTCGGTGCTGGCTGGGGAAAGGGGGTCCCGGCCAGCGCGCACGCTCCTTGGGACTTTATACA
This sequence comes from Vicugna pacos, assembly GCF_048564905.1. NCBI lineage: Eukaryota > Metazoa > Chordata > Mammalia > Artiodactyla > Camelidae > Vicugna > Vicugna pacos. The sequence goes on from NC_133002.1 coordinate 54,724,397, forward strand.
CAAGCTGTTCCCAGGGGGCACATAAATATCCCACCTTCCATTTCGAGAGGTGCTGGGTTATAGGTTATTGACCAGTTTAGGGATTTATAGCTGGAGTCAGTAATTATTAAGGAAAAATGGCTTGACAACTTTATTATCGTGGAGGCCTGCTGGAAAAGTTAAATATAGATTTACCTAAGGACTAACTCGATCTTAGCAATAATAGGTATGTCTCTGTGGGGGTGGGGGGGTGTAATTACGTGTATGTATTTTAGCACAGACTCTGCTTTCTTTTTTCAGGGAGGAGTGTTGTAACATGAATTCCTACATTTGTGTCACATGAATAAGTATACAACGTACTGTTTCCTAAGAATAGATAGATTATTGTAAATAACCAAAACACTGACCAATAAATCCTTTCTGAACAATGAGAAGTTGTTCATTTGTTTCCAATTTCAAAGCAGCAGCATAAGAAAAAGGGAAGAACAGCCTTGGGGGGCAAACTACCCTTTTCTAAGAGGTTTCATATCCCACCACTCCTCTGCTCCCCACCACCCCAAATGTACACCCACGCAACGGTTCACCTTGAAAATCTGAACAGATTAATAGCCTATTGTTTTAATCTACAGATTTTTCAAAATGTAAAAGTAGAGTTTTAATGATCACTTTGATTCTTTCTGAGGCTTAATCCCAGAAGAACTCAGAGATCAAGATGTCGTTCTAAGAATTAGTCTGATGGGTTTGTAGCATGATACAGAGTTTTTATAGAGTTATATACAATATGAAAAACATCCCCTCAAAAAACTTTCAAAGAGCATTTGCCCCTGAAAATGTCTGGGGTAAGTTTGAAGTCAGAACTGTGGATTTCTAGTCACCTGAATGTCGCAGCAACTCTTCACTGTGCTCATCTTCCAAGTGAGTCACAGGGCTGTCGCTTCAACAGGGAGGCCTCTGTCCCCATTCAGATACCCATCGAGGGACTCCACAGATAGAGAACTAGAGAAGATGCCGTTCAGGGTTCTAAGCTAGGAGAGGCCACATCCACACTGGACACCTTGCAGGGGATCTGCAGTGCCTCACTCTTCACCTGCAAAGAAACAACCTTGAAAAGATCCCAGCGGGACTCCATTCTCCTCTCTACTTGCTCACGTCTCATCCTCACCGCTCCTCCCCACCCCACCCACCAGCACAGAGCAAGAAGTGGAAGTTAGGAACAAGGGACTGTGGTCAGTAACAGACCTTCGGGAACAATGTGATTATAGGGAAGCCGAGAAAGAACCCGTGTTGGTTTGTATGTAACAAACACCTTTAACCGAGCAAAGATACGTGCCTTCCACTAAAAAGTCCATTCTACTAAATTTCACTATCAAAATAGGTATTGAATGCCTCCCATGAGTCCAACTTTTTTCTGCAGGGCTGCACTGGTGAACGATACAAGCAAGGTCTTTGCTCTCAAGGAGCTGATATTCTCCTTAGGGAAGACCAACTGTAGGCACATGACAAATGTCAAAAATGAAATGAAGATACCGTATGACCCAGGAATCCCACTCCTGGGCATATATCCAGAAGGAACCCTACTTCAGGATGACACCTGCACCCCAATGTTCATAGCAGCACTATGTACAATAGCCAAGACATGGAAACAGTCTAAACGTCCATCAACAGGTGACTGGATAAAGAAGAGGTGGTATATTTATACAATGGAATACTACTCAGCCATAAAAATGATAAAAGAATGCCATTTGCAGCAAGAGGGATGGACCTGGAGAATGTCATTCTAAGTGAAGTACGCAGAAAGAGAAAGAAAAATACCATATGAGATTGCTCATATGTGGAATCTAAAAAAAACCCCCCCAAAAAACAACAAACAAACAAAGCATAAATACAAAACAGAAACAGACTCATAGACATAGAATACAAACTTGTGGTTGCCATGGGGGCGGAGGGTGGGAAGGGATGGACAGGATTTCAAAATTGTAGAATAGATAAACAAGATTATACTGTGTAGCACAGGGAAATACACACAAGATCTTATGGCAGCTCACAGAGAAAAAAATGTGACAATGAATATATATATGTTTATGTATAACTGAAAAATTGTGCTCTACACTGGAGTTTGACACAACATTGTAAAGTGATTATAAATCAATAAAAAGAAATGACGAATGCAAGATGATGATAAAAATTAAATGTTGTTGAAGGTAGTCAACTTAAGAGGTTCAGAAAGATCCTTCCAAGAAAGTGACTACTGAGCAGAGACCGGAAGGATGAAGTCAAGCCAGAGGGAGAGGAAGAGCTCTTAGACAGAGAGATCCATCACTTGCCAGAGGACAAATGGAACAAGGTCTTACCGGATGCCTAGCAGCCAAGTTCTAACTCCACCAATTACACTTCTACTAAGTAATAAACATGCCTGATTGAGATATGTGTTTAACCACCTCCAAAGATTTAAGGAAATGCATGTGATTTGGGACTCTTGAAAATAGGACCTGTTACACATAAAGCATGATTTCCACAAAGAAAAAACATAATTTTAGAAATTATATAATGGGTCAAGCCCATTCCATTCCTATTTATCAAGTTTGAAGATAATATGGATTGTAACTGAACAAATTGATGATTAGAAGACTGAATGGATAAATAAAAGTACACAGTCCACAAACTCTGTTTTCTTCCTTGTCTTACCAGTGAAATGGACTTACACTAGCAGGTGTTCTTCAGATAAGGTCCCAAACTAAGTCATATTTCCTCCCTTCTTCATTAATGTTTATTTGTTGATCCTGAAGTAAAACAAAGCATCCTGTATCTCATGAGTAGGCAAGACTTCCATCTTAGTCCCATAAACTGGGTGGCTCATGAACAACAGAACTGTATTCCTCACACTTCTGGAGGCTTGCGAAGTCCGAGATCAAGATGCTGACACATTCTGTTTGGTGACAGCCTGCTTCCTGATTCATAGAGGGTCCTCCTTTCACTGTGTCCTCATATGACAAAGGGGAGGAGGGAACTCTCTGGAATCTCTGTCATAAAGGCACTATTCCCATCCATGAGATTCATGACTGACTTACTCACCTCCCAAGGGCCCCACCTCCAAATGCCATCACACCGACAATTAGGCTGCAACATAGGAATTTGGGGGGGACACAAGCATTCAGTCCACAGCACCATCACTTTAAAATTCATGCTCAGCACATTAAGTCCTTCCTTGTATGTCCTCGTGGCACGTAGTTCCATGCTGGGGACCTAAATGATGCCACAGTACTAACTAACATGGTCCATCTTTCTGGGAGTATGTCCTCCGATTAAAAAAAAAAAATTCCTGCTACAATTGCACCCAACTCAAAATTGCATTTCCAAGCGTGCAGTTACACTGAATTCAGCAATGTAATACAGCAAGAAGCAAACAGCATGAAAACAGCTGAAATTAGCAACGCTTATCTGATTTATTGTCTGTCTTTATCTTCTTAAAAGGTATTAATTTAAACATTTTATCTTCATCTGGGCGCACAAAACATGATTAAAGTGTTCGCACATAAGCTAGAGACCACTAAGTAATTCTTACATAGGGTGCCACTTATTAAGCTATTGATTTTCAACTTCAGATCTACTTTTCTCCGAGTTCTTTTGTGACATGGAGCTAGGACTCTGTCACCCACATTCCTGCTTTGCCGGCACCCTGTGGATGCGATGACACAGGTGCACTGGACGACTGGAAGATGAAGAAGGGGCTTGCTTTTCCATAGGGGCTTCCTGTTGGCTTTTTCTTTGTTATCCCACCTGTCAGCTTCATCCTAGCTTTGCTCTTTCACACTGGCTGCCGCGGTTCATTCCAGGGCGGCTGCTGCCTCCCGTTTCTAGTTTCCCAGCACTTACAGATAAGCCTCCATGTGTCTCTTTATCACTAGTCATCGAGCTCATCCTCCCCAAAGGTCCAGGTCCCAGTCTCACAAGGTCCTTGATCTGAGCTCAGAGACAGACATAGGCACCAGCTAACTGCCCCCCCCAACCCCGTGCACGGCTTCTTCTCCAAGCTTTCACGTGTTAATACTTCCACGTTCGCCGAGTCACAGGGTGGTAACTGTTTACTGATGTTAATATTTCCAGGATGTCTTTGTGTCTTTTCCATCCTTCAATATCTAATTTTCAGTTCTTTCTTTTCTCTGTTTGAATAACTCATGTGATTTCTCTCTCAAGTCTAGATGCTGACTGATAGAGAAATTGATATAAGGATTGATCTCAGGAAACGGAGCACAGGTGGTATCTGGGGACTGATCAGGGAAATAGGTTGGAGTGGTACATTCAAAAGTGATGTGTTGCCCCCCCACCCCCCAAAATTCAAAATTATCCACCATGTTTTTTTACACATCTTTTTGAGTGGCAGATGGTAAAATTTTAGCAAATTTTATTCTATCTTCAAGGGGATATTTTGACATATTTAGACATTTAGAGCCCTCAGCTTCACTGAGGATGTGAGTCCCTGAAGTTTTGTACCATTAATTTTCCACTCTCTGATTGTCATATTTCAAGGCATCTAAATTATTTGGTGCTACGGATCCAATCAACATAATCAAAATAATTATTCATTTTATGGGCTCAATGGCAGAATGGGACGTAACAGAGTAAAGAGTCAGTGAACCTGAAGATAGATTAACAAATATTATTTAATATGAAAAAAAGAAAGAAAAAGAATTAAAAAGCATTAACAAAGTCCTAGGAACCAGTAGGACAATATCAGAAAGGCTCAGATTTCTCCCTGGTTAGGACACATATGGAAGACATCAGAATAGTACTGTACAGTTTTAAAAAAAATGAATGAATATTGAAAGATAGGTTATTACTTGTGTTGTGAACTTAACTGAGCTGACTGTCTGCTAAAACAATCCATAGAATTTTAAAATAATCCAGAATCTCATACCATAAGGATCCAATCCACAATTATATTATTGTGAAGAACCAGGAAAATACTGACAACTTGCAGGGGGTGGAACAGATAACAGATCATTTCAACGTTGGAATTATCAGACAGGTCATTTTATAGCAACCATTGTAACGCGGCTCCAGATGGTAAGACAAAATGCTCTTAAAATGAATGAAAAGTCTCAGTAGGGAAATAGAAGCTATAAAAAAGAACCAAATAAAAAAATTAGAACCCCGAATAAAATAAACTAAAATTTTTAAAAAATCAGTAGTAAAATGGAGATGATAGTGGAGTCAGTGAAGATAGATCAATAGAAATTATTCCTTCTGAACAACAGAGAAAAAAACACTGAAAAGTAAATGAACAGAGCCTCAGATACCTGTGTGATTAAATCCAAAAGTCAGGGGGTCGTGATATCAGAGTTTGAGAAAGAGATAAAAGAAGGCGTGTGGTACAGAAGAATAACTGAAGGAATAATGGCTGAAAACTGTGCATTTGGCAACTGATGTAAATTTTCAGAATGAAGAGGCTCAGTGAATCCCAAACGGAATGAAGGAAAAAAAAATCTACACCTGACATCCCATAATCAAACTATGATAAAAATTACAGAAAGTTTTGAGGGCAGCCAGAGGGGGGAAAATAAAAAATTACATATAGGGAAGAAACCATTTGAGAGACTACAGATTTCTCATCAGAAAACAAAACAAAGAAAACTAGAGGAAGTGTATTTTATTGGTTCTTAAAGTGATGGATCACTGCATAGCATGGTGATGAGACTATACTTGGGGGAAGCAAAGCAAACAAATGAACATTCCCTCTGTGGCAGGAAATGTAAACATGATATGCAATTTTCACTCTTCTTTGAGATCAGCACTTTTAAGGAAATGGACGTAGAAAATGTGAAACTTCCATTTTTTTTTTCTACTTGAGGGAAAACCTTCTCTCTAAAAGAAATCTGTAGACTTTTGTTTTTCTGTCTAAAACTACATGGATCAGTGTTGCACATACTAATGTGACATCCTCAGTGCCCATGAAACGTTTCATAGAGTTTTATCTTAAATTTGGAGACCTTACTGAGGAGGGACGCATTCTCGTCGAGTTGTATTCTAGAATAGTTTCTCATCAAGAATTAGGTTTGCAGAGATTTGCTAAATCACAGAAAGCAGGAAAGAGCCTAGTAAGTAAACTGATGGTCTAGACTGCATTGCTTTCCAATAGTCTCAGCATTTACTGTGTTGAAAGTAACAGTTAACACCAAAAGGAATTAAAGACATGGTGATCAGAGATAAGGAACTGAAAGTATAGAATTCGTGTTTTTTAATGCATAGCTTAAGGCTGGCATAGGAGAGAACAGTTTGCTGTAAAGTAGCCTTGAACCTCATAACCACATGATATAAAAATCTCTGAATAATGCCATTAGGCTGGCAAAAACTTCCTTCGCTATTTCACTCGAGGGGAATATAAACCAACTCCACTTTATTGTCCACATTGATATTTTTGTCTGATGAAGGAAAAGAAAGAATTGAAATAATTTTATCAGAAGAGAGTTTTTAAAAAAATGTATTAAAAAATACAGGTCAGTCTTTAAAAAAAAAAATCTGTATCTTTAAATAGTTCCTTCCAAAAACAAATTAAGAGATGGGAATGAATATTGTGCGGAAATAACGGAGGAGACAGCGTGTTTTTCAGCCTCCCAGCCCCGTGGCTGCTGCTCGGTGCCTTTTGTCTCAGTGGCTTCCTGAACGTGAGTGGAAAACGCTACTCTCATAATATTACTCGAGCCTTCTCTCTTCTCCATCCTCTTTTAGGTCGGTCACTGGGGGACTCACCAGATGGGAAGGAACCTTTGAAGTCCATTTACGCCTTTCCTATCCCTTCAACACCTTCCGAGGTCCAGTGGGGTTTTCACGGGGTCTAGTATTACTGCAGTGAGTCAGCAACCCTTTGAACTGCATTCAGGAAGCGAATAATATTCTCTTCCGAATTCTCCTAGGAACTCACCTTTCCTTCCTAAAAATATGGAAAATACAAAAAGCCAAAATTTTACTTCCAGTGAATTGAATAAAATAATCATTATGGAGTTAAATGCTACGTTTCTGAAGTCTGGTTTGGTAACAATAAAGCAGGAGGAGGCAAGCAGATCATCAACCAACACTGATCTAAAAGCCTTTGGTGCACAACCGCATCAATGTGGAGGAAACGCAAGTTAATGGCAGGTAAAAGCGACTCCAACTTTGACATAATCCGAAGTGGGGGCCATCTTGTAGGACTGAGCACTTAACTTGCGGGACCTGACACTAACTCCAGGCACATAGTGTCAGGATTGAATTGGCCTCTAGGACACCAGGCTGGTATTGGGGAGAACTGCTTAATATGTGGGAAACCCACATATCTGCTGTCCGAAGTGAATTGTACTGTAAGAGTAAAGAAAACATATTGAGATTTTTCTAGACATAATAGCGCTGACATTATTAGAGAAACTTAGTGGTGGTGGCTGTCCTCTGTAGGGAACTGGCTGTCCTCCAATGGGAGGGGATATTGTTACAGAATTTGGCTCCTGATGGTAATGGGACTGAATGGATGTCAAAATGGTAGGGACGGCAGGTTGTTTTTATCACCATAGGCAAAGTGGGTACAGTTATTACACTGAATGCAAAGTAAAGATGACATTTAGGGGCCCTTGTTCTACACAGGGCTGTGTAGAGGGGTAAAACCATGTGCATAGGGATATGCTAGACTGGTGGCCAAAAAAGTTACTGCTCAAACTTTGCAACAAAAAAATAAATGAAGGAGGGCTGATAAGGGAACTGAAGTCAACCACAGTAATGAAAGGTCAAAATCCTTTGCCTGGTTTTTGAACCTGAGTGACTTCAGATCTAGAAGCCATTGACTGAAGAAGAGGCTGGATCCCTACAAGGGACACTGCAACATCATGCCAAATATATTAGCAGACATTTCAGGGATTTCAAGAATTTTGGAATAAAATGTTCAAGATGGCATACCCGGTAGCCAGAAGCATCACCATGGCCTCAGCGTAGATGGAGTACTTTGGGGCTATATAATTGTGCAGTTCTTGCAGAGGTCCGCTTCCCAGTGAGGCCAAAATAGCCGTGGACCTACCCAGCACCTGTGTTACAGCTCCTAGAGGTGTAATTAAATAGACATCCTTGATACTTGATAAATTATCTGTTTGGGGGCATGTGTTGTAATATTTATTACTGCAGGGAAGGCCATGTGGGACGCTAAGCTAAGATCATAAGTCCAAAACGACTGTGTATCTCATGGAGGAAGAAGAAAGAGGTTGACACTACCCGTAACGACCTAAGGCGCTCTAAATATATTGGGTGGCTTTTCAGGGTGACAGTGAAATAACCATTACTCAGCCACGTACCAACTCCTGTCGTGGCTGCTGTTCCAGCTATAGTGTCTGTGCTGGAGCAGATTAAGTGGACTCAGGTGTGACAGGTTATGCCTCACACCACACACACACCACACATACACACACACACACTACACACACACACACCACACACACACACACCACACACACAACACACCACACACACAACACACACACCACACAAACACACACACCACACAAACACACACAACACACACATCATACACACACACATACACACACACCACACACACCACACAAACACACACCACACACAAATACACACACACAACACACACACATCATACACACACAACACACATCATACACACACACCACACACCACACAACACACACACCACACACATCCCACACACACACACACCACACACACATCATACACACACACCACACACACAAACACACCATACACACAGACCACACACCTCCCCCCACCCCCCACACCCCCCACACACCTCCCCCCACCCCCCACACCCCCCACACAACCCCACCCCCCACACACACAGACACAGACACATATACACACACCACATACACACACATCATACACACCACAAACACACCACATACACACAACATACACACACACTACACACACACCACACACACCACACAAACACACACACTACACACATACACACACATACACACACACCACACACACCACACACACACAACACACAAATACACACAAACACACAACACACACATCATACACACACAACACACACACACAACACATATCATACACACACACAACACACACACTACACACACATACCACACACACACCACACCTCCCCACACACACAACACACACACCACACACACATCATACACACACACTAACACACATACACACACACCACACACAACACACAAACACACCACACACAAATACACAAACACACAAACACACAACACACACATCATACACACACTACACACACTACACACACAGACACACACACAACACACAAACACACACCACACACACATCATACACACACAACACACACACAACACATATCATGCACACACAACACACACTACACACACCACACACACACCACACACACAACACACACAGCACACACACACCCCCACACACAACACACACACATCATACACACACACAACACACACAAACACACCATACACACAGACCACACACCTCCCCCACCCCCCACCCCCCCACACAACCCCACCCACCACACACAGACACAGACACATATACACACACCACATACACACACATCATACACACCACAAACACACAACACACACACACACACACACACACACACACATGCTTACATGACCTAGGGAATATTGTACAGATTTGAATTGGATGTTTAGCTTTGAGTCTGGCTGCACAAGTGTGTGTGAAAAGAGTTCAGATATATTTGGTGTCTACTATTCATGAAATCAGCCAAAGAAAGGTAAGGAGCCTCATGGCTGGAGCCCGGTTTCATCGTCATTGTTTAGTCTACTAAATTTCAAATTAAAATCAGCTTCCTTTTCCTTTAACAGGCGCGCCATTATTGCTTACAAACAGAGCATTATCATTTCATAAGTAAACATAAATAAAATAAATAAATAAAAAATTGTAAAAACCTGTTGGAAAATAAGGAAAAGACATCAGAATAACATCTAAAGAAATCAGTTTGGCCACATAAGTAATTCTCTGATAAGGCCAGATTTAAACAAGGCAGATTTTAAAGCCCTTAGAGTTGCAGGATAGGTAAGATATTATGTGGGGAACAGAACGACTCAATAAGCTTGATATTCTCTTGTAAAGAAAGTATGCAGTTTGTAAACTGAGTTTGCTCCGTGGAGCTTGTCTCAAAGCAGTGTCCTAAGGACTCAGTCCAAGTGACCAAAAGTAATTTCAAGATAGATAAATTTCACATACTCACCTGTGAATCACCCATAATCAGGACCATGCATGGTTTTGAGTTTTAAGTCTTTTAACGTTGTAGTGTGTGTTTTTGAATGTATAATTCACACAATGACAGAGATACATAATATAAATAATACAGTACAAAATTTAACTTTACATTGAATCATACAACAGAGGCAGGAGAAAACAATTTCATGCACATATGGTTTAATTCCTTTCAGATTTGATAAGGACGTTCTTTGAAGCTAGTCAAATTCAAATCCTTCACCAACGTTCGAAGGGAATGAAATGAAAATATAATCTGTCGCCAAACTACCTACCAGCAAACTTACTTTTGCTGCCATCAGCCGTTTCCCTTCCGCGGTACAGCTGTCATCCCACCTTCCCACTCCGCTAAAATGGAACCTCCAGCCTTCACACGTGCAGAGCTCTCTGGTTTCATCCTCTCCCAGTTCCTTCCTTGTTCTCTACCACAGCAGTCCTGAATCTTCTCAGGAGGAACCAGTGGTTTAAGACAGGGTTCCCTGCAGTCATACGGTGGGCCGAAAGACCATGTAGGAAGTCTCCAAGGTTAACACTTTTCCTCCTGTAATAGTAATGGCAGCAACTAAAAGAACCAAGTAAGAAGGAAATAAAACCCCTGTTACAGGCTTACTTTGTATATTTATGATTTTAAACCATCTAAATTGCTGTTTCGGTTAGCCAAAAGTGATCGAATATTGGCTATCTCACGGGGCTCAACCCAACCCAACAAGGTCCACAAAGAAATAAGAAACTCTTCACACGGAAGGTCATACACGGGAGGAAATGAAAAACAATGCGCAAAATCAACATCACATAATCCAATGCCCCGTCTTACGTGGATTGTTCTGTAATTCTCCATCTTTGTTCACACTGTCATACGGGCCTCTCGAGAAATGTTGAGGCTGTTGATAAGTGTTCAGGTGACTTTCCACTTACGGTTGATACCACTTTTTCTGCCTGTCCTATCAAGAAATCCTGTCAGTACCTCTTGGTTGTTCTGTAAAACCCACACTGGCTCCCAAACCAGCGCCTAAACTGACCTCGCTGGTCTCCACCACACACCTACTAACATGTTCTACTCCACTCTCTGGAACCTTTACCTTTATTTGTATTATTTCCTTCCTCTTCATCATTTTTGAAAACAAAAGCCGTGCGTGCTCGGCTAAGTCAAGTAGTCGCTCATCTCCTGTTGTGTTTTTATTTAATGTATTCCATTGCAAACTCCTGGGATGTTTTAGGGCTGGTGCGTGATATCAAAGTCTAAGCTGGGAAAAGAAACCAGGTGCTGTCATGAACTTTATCAGTGGGACTAAAACAACCAGATTGGAGCCTGCAGCTTAAAACTGATTATTAATAACAAGGGTAGCCCTTAGAAATGTGTGTAAACCTCCTTTCACACGTGCCTAATACTTCTAGAGGGACCAGTCCAAAGAGGGGAAAAATTACCTTCATCATCGGGCTTCCAAAAAAACAAGCAGAAGTGGATTAACGTAATTGCTCAATCAACAACATTCAGCCCAAAGCCTCCAAGTGTGTAGAATTAATCATCTTATTGTAAGATTCATTAAAAAGTAATGGGCACGGGGAGAGTGTGGCACAGCTGGGAATAATTTTGTCCCATTAAAAATAAAAATAAATACACCTTGGAAAACACGATTTTGACAATATTTTGCTCCACGCCTTGTCTTAAAAACAAGGATCTCGTTCACTCACGCAGCGCAGAATGCCCTCATCATTTTGCCACTAACCTGCGGTGTGTGAAGGACGAGTCACAGGCGTGCTGCTTCTCGGTAACCCCTTCCCCTAAGAAACCTCCTAGCCCTGGTTAACAGTCAGTCAGAGCGTGAACATCTTTATTATTCCTCACCTTATCTGGACTGTGTTTTTAATAAACTAGGTTAGAGTTTCTGGAACCTCAAATCTACGTAGCAGTGTATGAATTGCTTAAAAAAGTATGTACTGACCTTATTTTCCATGTAGAATTAAGTGGTTAAAAATGAAGCACTGTTCACGGGGAGGGAAAAAGGGGGGAAATGAGTGATGTCAGAGGGGGCCAGTTGTTCTATCCTTTGACATTTAGATCATTATCGAACGACCATTAACTCCAGCTTCCTGAAGACAATCAAGTATGTAATCACTCCTCGTGGAACGTCTTCTGGCCTTCCCCAAAATGCGTCGTCATTCTGGGGGTAGGTTGGACAGTTGCAACTCAGCATTAAATTAACCAAGACAATTGACTGTTCCGATAAATCATCTAGAGGAAATGCTTCTGTTTTATTCTCTCATTGCTGCACGTGTTCATGGGCAGTGCGTTTGAGGATGACTGGGTCTCACTAATCATTAGATTGGATCCCCTCGGGGACTATAGTTTTAAAGAGGAGAGTTGACATTAACGTAACCACTGACAATGACTCTCAAACTAGATCTCTGGACCCTAATAGATTACCGACCTTGGTTATCTGCGTGCGGTATCAGAGGCAGTGACAGGAATGACAACAAAAATGAATCCGTTTACTAAAAATTTCGGCAGCGGGTTCTGAATTAGCTGAACTAAGAACCACTTGCCTTTACCCCTATTTTCTTTTCCATGTACAACCTTTGAAAGTTTCTCCCCTTTTGTCCACAATAATTCATCTCATACCCTTAGTTTATATATCCCATTCGGCAAGACTAAAGTTTAGAATGAAGCCAGGGACCATCTTTTGTTCCTTAAACATTTCCCTTGAGCATTTTCCCCACCTCTGCCAAGTGGTTTATCAAATATTCTTCCAACATGAAAGAGGAAAAAAAAAATTCTCCTGCTGAGGAAATAACATTTTTTCCACACTGTTACATTATTAATGAGTCTAGAAAGTTCATTTCAATTGTGTGGCCACAGTTTCCAGCTCTAAATTAGAATCACCTGAGATGCTTTAAACACACATTGTCCTGGGACCCCCCGTCCCAGACCTACAGCCTCAGAATCTCCAAGGGTGGACCTGCAAATGTGGGTATGTTTCACCTCTCAGGTGATTCTGAGAAGGCACCAAATCTGGAAACCACTGACCTATGGAAATAGCTTTATTCTATGCTCACAGCCTTCCCATCACCAATATTTTACCAAAATATTTTGGCAAGAGACCAGAATTTGGCCACACAGAAAAAGATCTTGATGATTTATTTCTTCATCTTTCACTGCCAGTAATTTCTGTATATATCTTAAAATGACAGACATAAAACTTGAGATAAAAATGTGTATTTTTCAGCATGCTGCACGCCCTGGCAGAGATAGTCAAGGAAATACTTATCTAGGGTTTCCTCCCCCATACCCCTGCTGTCTCCTTGGTAGGGTGTGTTAAATACTACAGAAGGCCAGTGCTGAGTCTCAAGCTACTGATAAGGAAGCCATTTTATATTTAAAGCTCTGAAATGCCAGTGAAAATGAACAGTTGTCCAATATAAATGTCACTTTTTGAATCCTGGTAAAATGGCTAATAATAGAAAACTTGAATCTCTAGGAAGTTTGTTAAAGAATCTGCATCATTTACATGAATCTTGGGTCATAAAAAATGGAGGAAACAATTTGTTTAATCTAGACTTAAAATGCTAAAGCTATACAGTTTTCTCCAGATAAAAATCAACATCTCAGTCAGTCCTACAGTGTCATTTGATTACCTTCGTTTGACACTAAATATTAGAAAACAAATGCTGTATTTGTAAACATAAATTGTGCGCTTACCAGAAACAAGGACCAAATAAATATTACAGCCTAAGTTAGGTCATTTATTCACAAGATATGTGTGTTTGTTGGAGTGAAAAGAAGCAGGCTGAAGTTTTCAGGATTTATCCATTAAGTTGATATTTTCTTGTGTTCATATGTAATAAACTTTGGGATTTCTATTCCGTTAATTTAATTTTTAGTATATGTGAATTTAAGTTCCATCTGTGTATATGAAGACTTTGTGTTATTCAAGGTTACTACCTTTATAACAAGCGTCATATTATTAATTCCATATTATTAACATGTTTTTATTGTAATATAATTGTTAGTAATACCTTGCATGTTTCCAGCACTTTATTCTTATAAAATATTTTCATATATATCTTGTTTCCTTGATTTTCATGTGCACCTTTTGTTCATATTTTAATATTTCTCAATTAGTGGGCTTAATCTCAAAATCACAATGCTTGCCTAGTGTGCAAAAAGGCTCTCTTTGCTCAAAAACTTTCTACAAGCCTTATTATAATCCATGACATGTTAAAATCAAGGAAATGTGGTATTATTCTATTTGATTCTAAAGACAATACCATAGAGTTGGCAGGGTTTCTATTTTCCTCATTAAAGCAACAGGGAAATTTCGCCGTAATTAGAATTTAAGTCTTGAAGTTTGTTAAAGTGCACCTCCCCATGGACTGTTTTGATGCTAAAGAAATTATATGCCAAAAACAGACACTTATTTCAGCAACGAAGAAAGCATTCAGTCTGTCTCAGAGCAAGAACGTACAGACAGAAAGACCTAGTGTGTCGTGCAGGGCAGTTTCCTCCAGCAAGACTTTCCCAGAGGAAACCCACTATGTTTAGTTTCGAGTATCCCTTTGCGCGAGGAGAGTCACATGGCAAGCATCTCCGTGAGGCGTGTGGCTCCGGCCAGGCAAGCTCCATCCTTTCAGTGTCTTTGTTTGCTGAAGAATGCTACCTACCTCATACCCCGTGCTAGTCTCTGGCCCGTGAAACATGCCCAGCTCTGCCTGTTTCTCTCAGCTCGGTGGTGACAGCTTCCAGCTGGACACCTGATCAATCATACCTGTCACGGGCCTCCCCGTCTAGGGCAGGATTGCTTTGTTTGTTTGTTTTCTTAGCTTGCTCCGCCGCTTTATTGGCAGGCTCCCTTGCTTGTCATTTAAAAGCCAAATGTGAAAGCAGCAAGCTCCAGCCTCTGGGAAAAAGGGAAAGGGTCTGGCAC
The DNA here is from genome assembly GCF_048564905.1 of Vicugna pacos. Classification (NCBI taxonomy): domain Eukaryota; kingdom Metazoa; phylum Chordata; class Mammalia; order Artiodactyla; family Camelidae; genus Vicugna; species Vicugna pacos. Next base: position 54,739,585 of record NC_133002.1, read on the forward strand.
GTCTCACTGGCCTTGATTGTATCAAAGCTCCTGGAGGCTACAGATACTTCCCTCGCTGCAGACATGTTTTGGCTGCCTTTGGTAGTGATGAAGGAAAGGAGGCAGTTTTTGGTGATATTTTGGTTTTGGTTTGTAGGTTTTTATTTCCCCCTGATCTCTTTATGATTTTAGCCTGGATTGAGTAGTAAGATAAAATATAGGATCTCTTTTGAGAAAATCCCTTCTGTAATCAAGTTTTTGTCTACTTTGACCATTCAAAAGAATGCTTCAATCCGCACAGACAAGCGACTGTGAGCCAGGCGTTTTCAAAATGCATGGAGCGTTCTTTGGCTCCTGGAAGGAAAGTATTACAGTTTATATTTATTTATTCAGTGACATAAAACACTCCTCCATTTAGCCTTTCCTTTTTTAAGCCTCAAAATGTGACGTTTAACAGCAAGCAGGAGCTACAAGAACTTATCAGCGGGTACTCGGTGAAAAGTATCTGTAAACACAGCTATCTTCCCTCAGACGTATCGAATTTTACATTTTTAGAGCATCTTCAGCAAGGAAATTCAGAAGAAATTCCCAAGTAAACCTCTTTCTGGTACTTTTTCTTTCTTTGCTCATCTGTTTATATGTCAAATCAAGTTACCAACTAAAGGGTATGTTTCATTTCTCCAGTGCTCTGCAGGAGTCCACGTGATTTGATTTCTGCAGGAGTAAAGGAGAAGGCAGTACCCACTTCATTTCTGAAGACTGAAAACAGTGTGCCGTGTGAGTGGAAAATAAGGAAAGTAGAAAATGGTATTTATCTAAAAAAAATTAAAAAAATAAAAAAAAATTTTAATTAAAAAAAAATGGCATTTATCAGCTTGCAGGAATCTACGTGTCACTGCAGAGCAGATACTCATGGCAAGGACCCAACCCCAGGGAATCGCTCTAAAGGAACAATCTTCCCACCTAAATCCAATCCCAAAAGTAGTGATTTAAAATGCAGGAAAGGCAGGTCTAAACACAAAAAAAAGCCTCTATATTCCAGAGAGACAGACAGAGCATCCTAAGAAAGGCATTTCTTGGTATTGCTTGGTAAACGCAACAGCTAAGTTGTTGAAAGGGACAGAGCTGAGTGATGAGGCCAGCCCAGACAGTGTCCTTTCTGCCATAACTGGGAAAAAAAAAAAAGAAGGAAAAAAAACCTAACATTGAATCATAAGCATGTACTTAATTCCCCTCAGAGCTAGGTCAGTCACTGAAAAAAGAGAACCAAAAGAAGCTGCTGGAATTTCTATGCGCTCCCTCCCCAGTCGCCACCACCATTTAAAAAGCGTGCTTCTTTTTCAGACTTCACGTCACTCTGGAACTCAAGTCAACTCAATGGGGGGCTGTTACTACTCATATCACTGGGTATACGCGTTAGGGAGGGCGGCGGCAGACGTGTAGGTGGCGAGCTACCAAAATGATTAAATTGTTCAATTAGTTGACAAAAGCAGCTTGCCAGTGTGTTACGGCTGGAGTACGTTACAGTTACACAAGGTGATATGTCATGTTGCAGTAAAAATTGGACTTTTCTGAACCCATTATTATCTATGATTGAAGCTTCCTTCACATAAGTACAGGAGGCATGTTTTCATCATTCCTCCAGGAAATTGTATTCTTATTTTCGCCTGTTCCTGTAGCCACCAGAATTTCCATCTAGTAGGACCTGGAAATGAGATTTAAACTATAACAAGATAGAGAGACTGAATGTTTTGCAGGGTGGTGATTAAGCTGTACTCGCAGAGAATTCTCTTCTGACCCTTCCATTCATTGGTACGTTAGGACAACCATCTTCAAAATGAGTATATTACATGAGATAGTTGCAAATATATCAATGACTATCCAGTAAATAGAATATGAAAATTCAGTACCTTTAAAGAGATCTTGTGATTTATCCCTAATATCAATTTTGAGGAAAGTTGGAAGAAGATAAGTAACATCAATGATTAACTCCATTAAATAATTTATTTCCTGTGTCACTGCTACCATAGCATCATAATGACCACCACAGATTTTATATAGACTGTAAGAATGAGTTAGTGTCTGGGTAAAAACTTTGTATCCCATCTTCATTTGTCATATCGTGGAATTCTACGTTAGCAGTTCATTTTGAAGGCATTGTGTGTCATGTGATTTACAGGTATGTTCCCTTTAGACCCAATAACAAATTAGTGTAGCGTAATGGTCGTTAAGTACCATTTTTGGGAGGCGTAACAGCCTGAGTTGGCTCCTCAGCTCCTGAGCGGGGGCAAGTCACTTCTCTGAGCCTCGGTATTCTCACGGGTAAACGTAGACTTAAAAAGTAGCACTTACATCTTAGGTATTTGATAGACATCGGATGAGTTCATGCACACGAAATATCAAGGACGAGCCACAGTGTATGACCTACATGCCAGGAAAATGATCCATTGTACACACCCTCCTCGTGGGCAGACGAGAAGCCCACGATTTACATGGAATCAGTGACTTGCCAGGTGTCATAAAGATAACATGTCACAGCCTGGAAAGACTCAAGCTGGAGATGTCCCCCCGAAATACAACAATAAAATGACAACTCAACATTCTTTTCCCAGGCATTTACTAGGTCACTAGTAGGTAACAAACAGTGTGATAAGCACTGAGGAGGTGAAGGCTGACCTCAAAATCTAGCATAGAAGATGCAGTCTTGGCCATTGCATCATTTTCAAGTGGGTACCAAATATTTATCTACTCCCACCTCTCCAGCCCCTCCTCTTCATTTGAATGCTGCTCTCATTACAGAATGATGTGCTGATCACAGGGAGGAGGGCACAGAATACACCTGTGCAAATCATGAGAGAACCTGGAACACAGCGGTACATTCACTCCATTATACAAACCATGAAGCATGTGTCTCAGTGGGCTTTGTTCTAGGATAGTGTGAGGACCCTGTCTCAGATGCCCAGTCATAAATTTAAAACTTTTGAACAAAGACAAGCAATAGTCGCACATGGAGAGACTTCAGTTACCTCCAAGTTTCTAATAACGTCGCATCGTTTGTGACATCGAGAGTGAGTCATAATAGGCTTTACTAAACTTCTTTGCAAAGAGTGTGCGTGACTTTGCCAGGCACGCACGCGTCATGGGAGGAGGAAGGATGATTGGTCACACTGGAGGGAGGAGGGCGGGAACAAGCCCACACAGACATGGGCAAAGATCTTATATTCTTAATGGAAAATTTATACTCAATTAAGTGGGTGGCAACAAGAGTCTTAATCATTGTAAGTAAGAAAGTAAGATAATCAGAGATTGTGGACCAGCATCTAGACAGAAGGAAGTGTGGTTGATGGGGGCAGACATCTACAGAGGTTTGGGAAGAGCGCTAATTTTTTTTAGAAACAAAGCTGCAATGACCCATGCAGGAGATTTGTCCCGTGGCAGTGATAATACAACGGGGTACATCTCCCCAAAATAGCTAATACTTATTCTAAGTGGAGCATACAGTTATTAAAATTCCTTCCGGGTTCTTAAGAGAAATAATGTATGAGTTTGTGAACTTTTGTTAAGCTTTCTCTGAACGCACTTAGATTTTATTTTGTCTTAAACATGACTTTATCTTCCATGTTCTCGGCCAGCCAGATCCGTGCTTTATCTTCTTGCTTTGGTATAATGCCTGAACAAGGCCTCTCAGAATAACTTCCTGTCTGGCGTGTTTAAAAACATACCTCCTCACTGTCCCTGAGCTGAGCAGAAGGGAGGATATGAAGCCAACAAGCATAAGGTGAAAATAAATAATCACCCAGTTCAAACAAACCAGTTGCCTTGGTCAATAGTTTCTGGCCCCAGTTCAGTTGCACCCAACACAGTTCCTTGGATAGCTTACTGTCACACGTCTTGAAGGTTAACCCTTCGAAGATGATCCTGTTTTGAAGTTCTTAACGCCACGCTTGCTAAAATGACTCAGGTATTATCCTGAATTGATGATTCATGATGTCCTTCTGGAAAATGAAAACTTGGGCGTCTAATCAGTAAAATCATTTTGAGTCTTTGAACTGGTTCCAGGTCAATTTTTCTTGGCGGTTTTTTGGCTTCCTGAATTATACTGACCCAAACCATGAATAATGATCTAAAATTGCACAATATACAGAAACCATCTGTTCGATAGGAACAAGAGGGTGATGTCATGGGGCCATTGCTAATCTCGAGTTAATGTCCTGCCAGTGCTGATGTCACTGGCTTGGTAACACACTGGCAGGCTCCGATTTGTTAAGGATGAGTAGGTTCAAGAAGGAAATTGTATCTTTGAGGGGAAAGGGAAGTCTCTTTTTTGTCTGAATTGGAGATGGGCTAACAGAAATGGCTAGAGCTGACAGTGGAATGACTCGTATAGACTCCACTGCACTGACCTAAGTAGCAGAGATCACAAATATGTCCCCGTCTTATTTGTATTTGTCAAGAAACAAAGTCCCTAATCTTCTAAAAGGGAAGACGTTGCATAAGTTTTCATGGGAATAAAATACAGTTGCACCAAAAGAAGACAGTAAGGAGTTGCCTTTGCATAAATGTGCAGAAGAAAATCTGGGAGCCAAACTGAATGAGTTTGCACAACAGATTAACTGTATATATACTACAAGTGACTGAGATCCATCTGTCCCGACAGAATTATCCCTCTTTGGTCCCTGAACAACAAAAATGACAACTAAATGATACAGAGAAGTTTGAGAGAACTCAGAGGGGTACAACAAAAATGATTAAAGGGTTAGATTATCATTTCTGAGATTAAAATGTTAAAATACTTGGGGCATTGTTAGGGAGAAGAATAGTAAAATAACTCAGAGACATGCAGGATTCTTTGCTATACAAATTATTGCCTATACACCAAAAAAATGTTGCTGCCTTAAAGAATTAGCATAGAAAACAAAAACTAATTATCTTTTTTTAAGGCAGAGTTTTCATCTGAATTACTGGTGTACAGAAAATTATATTGATTGTCTGCTTAAAACTGTGTCAGAAGTCTCTAATTTCAACTCTGTGTGAATGATGTTCACTTCGTTTATAATTTAGGGACTTCTGTAATGAAGTTTTGAAGTGCATTCACGCAATAAACTAGATATGTCAAAGCGAACATTTGCCATCTAATTAAAGTGAGGTAACTTGCAGAAGCTGAAGCCAACTATCACTGCGCGGAAATACTATAAAGACACAGTAATTGCGAGTTTTTAGGTACATCTCAGAAGTGGATAAAAGCATTACCAATTTAAAATTAGCTTAAACATTGCATATTTTCCTGAAGTATCATACACAAACTTTAAATTTTAATTTTTCCCTTAATTTTCAAGTGCAAAATTTACACTTGTGCAATTGCGTAAATTATGTTTAATATTATTTTAAGGTAATGCAGCTTTCCATTACGTTCAGTGCAGAGAAAAACTGCAGGTCTGATGAAACAGACAAACAGATTCCTTCCACACATTTCAAACGTTTTGGAGGAAAATGTTAAGTGTTATTGGTAGTTATAGAATTTTCCTAAAAGAAATCACATTCATAGGAACTTTGGAGAGTAGCAGTTGAAGGGCTTAGAATGTTTTATTATGAAAACATAGAGCAAAAACATATCTGAAGTGTGTACTTCATGAGATTCAGGGGAATTGCTAAACAATTGTAAACTAATACCAAGACCCAGAGGGGGAGAGTCAAGGAAAGAAAGCTTTCTTGATTGCAGCTTAGTTAAGCAATTTAATTAGAATGGCTGCTTTTCAAATATGTGCAATTTTGCCAATGGGAAGTATGTTTTCTGGTGATAGATAGAAACACTGGTGAGTCCCAGCCAGGATACCATTACCAAGACAAAAGGTCACGGGGCTCTCCTTACAACAAGCACATGTTTTCCATTGGATGCCTCCCCTATGGTGAGTTTCCCTGCCACTCATTAGAATTTATTGACACATAATTCCCCTGCAAAAGGGACTGCGGAAAATACGGTCTTACATAATCTTTCTCTTCTTTCTTTCTTCAAAGACCCGAGCAAACAGTGTATCACAGTGGCCGTTTTGGTGGTGATGGTGAAGTTGAGGGAAGACCGTGAGCTACACGTGCAAAATGTCCATTTCCCATTTTGAAGCCTACCCAGACCTTTAAATGCTTCACTTATCTCATATTGTAAACTCCAACTTGAGGAGAAATAGTCACCAGACAGGTCATAAATCATGCCCAAAGACAGGTGCAATAAATACCAATGTCAAAAAGTTACAAAGTAAAATTATATTGTTTTGACAAGGCTTCCAGATGCGCTGACAACAGGGCAAGTAACTGGTCTCTTTTCTGAGAGCCCATGTTCCTGGTACCTGGGTGGGGAGAAAGAGCCCAGGGCATCATAAGGAGAACAGCGACCCAGAATTTTAACGCTTGTCATCCTCACTATACTTGAGGAGATGACAAGTTAAGATTCCTCTCTCTCTCCAGAGAAGTCATCACATGTTAAAATGTGATCCATGGAAAAAGCATGTAACACAAAGTCAAAAACCACAGGTAAGACATTTAATATGTATACAGTGCCCTTCATGGAAAACTTGCTTGTAAATAAAATTGTTGTAAATTACACACACACACACACACACATATATAGGCTAAATATATATGTATGTATATATTCAAACACATTGAACATTTACTAATTAAAGAAATAACCCAGCGATCCTTTTGTAAATGAATTATTATTTAGTTCTTATTTATCATTTGTGTGAATCTGGATTTCAACATTCTTAAATGAAAATAATTTAATATGAATTGTATTACTTCTTCTACAAAACAGTTTGACTAATTACACGCAACTTCAAATAAATTACTGCATTCTAGTTTTCTTAATGAAAGTGTTCTCTGTAATAGAGATTTTATTAAAATGATACACCTTACGTAGTTTTACATGTCAGTACATACAAACACAAAAGGATGACAAACACTCTCTCTTCTTTTGGTGTCTGTCTTTTTCTCAGTCAAATTTGCATGGAAAAAATGTGAATCGTTTAGCAATTGACTGAAATTTTTATTTATGGTCATGCTATAGATAAATCCAGCTACTGGAAATGTATTAAGGGTCGTAAGTAATTAATCAAATAGTTTAACTTCCTTAAATACGTTCCTCTGAAGTAAATAAATAATTGTGGCAAACTTATCAGAACTTTGAGTAATAGTAATAATGGTTTAAATTACGTGTCCCTGTGCATAGAAATGTTGAGTTTGTTTCTGAATGATTCAGTTCTGGTTCTGTTTTAACAACAATCTTCTATTTGTTAGGTCAGTTTTTCTACATTCAGATTCTTGCCATAAATCAAAGGGTGCTGAATCCAGCAATTGGACAAATGCATAACAACTAAGAGTTCCAACTTTCTATTAGACGGAAGAAAAATTTTAAAAAAAATACATCATTTTAAGAACATTTTACTCCTAGAATGACACGGGGTCTCACTTCCACCTTCTATTCTCCTTGCCAGTTCAGAACCACACTAGACTGAGGTTGGAAGTTTCGAAACAGTTTATAAGCTGGCAGCTTCAGAGTGTTAAAGGAGTCAGCCGAACCATCATTTATGTAACCCCTCAAGAAATGACTCCACAGAGGTAATCTGGCTATTTATTCCGAGCTTAAAATGTTATTTTTTTCTCTTTTGGGAAAGAAAGAAATCCTGTATTTCTTAATATGCTTGATATTCCAAAAGGGGGAGATCAGTTATATGATTTTGGACTTACTCCTTGGGATTCGGGTGAATTACATGCCTCCACTGGAAAGTGAATTCTTCGGCTGAGTTGTATTGGGGAGTTAGACTCGTGACCTAGGGAAGGAAGCAGGAGGCAGGGGTGGAGGGCCTGGTAGCAGCATCCTATAAACCAGGCCAGTGTGTTGCCCCAGAAAGGAATGCGCTGCCATAAATGAAGGCACTTGGAGGGCAAAGGTCATGGGGTGTAATTAGCACAGGCCATTTAAGGAAGAATAAGAAAATCATGTTTTACAAGCTGGTAGAAAGAGAAGCAAATAATCATTTAAATGTTGCAATTGTGAGTTCCGCCAGTGTGTGTGGTTTGTTTTATAAACACCTTTCTTTACTAGGAAGAGGCAGAGCCGTACTGAGAACCTGGGCGCTCACTGGTACCTTGCAGTGTGTCCCGCGGGGTCCCCTCTTTGAGCTTACTTGTATAATGTACGTTTCCATCACTCTGTTTGTTTCCCTCTTACTCTAAAACTCACTCCGACATTGGACAAACAATAAACGGAACAAAATAAAACATGGAAATCTCTTTATGGGACATCTCTTTGGTCAGTTTTCAGAAGGAAAGGAGCGCTGGATTCTGGTTTATGTAAGTGAGACATTCACAAGGGACCCTGGAAAGTTTTTCTCTGGACAGCCCGGCCACCTAATGTTTAAGTGACTCATTAATGTCACTCGTGGGACTATCTAGTGGCCCATTTCATTTAAAATAAAAGGAAAGAATTTTCAGCTGTACATTCCATATTGCAGCTGACTTAGTTTTGTATAGGAAGTGACTTCTGTGTAAGGAGAGGTAAATTTAAAGGTCATGGGGAGTGAGTGTTATTGCCCCCAAAACATGTTTATAGTTATACTTATTGCTTTTTACATAGAAAAATAGAAACATTAAACTAAACGTTTCTTTTTTTTCTTGTCATTAAGATATTGGGGCAGTAAAACTTGCCTGCATATATGTAAACTGAAAGTAAAATATGACAACTAAGCTAGTAAAGATACCCATCTACCTACGTCAGATTGCTAAATACATGTACGATCATTTCCTTTGAAATCCTACGCAAAGTAACATGTGTGATATCTTTATTCTGAAATCATCATAAATTAATCACACTTTATTATACTCTAGTTGTACAACTGGTCAACCCGTAGCTGTTTTATTCCAGGTGTTAAATTTTATAGTGGTTTTATTTTGAAACGTTTCTTCTTGACATCATTACCAGACAAGATGTGATCTTTGATCAAAAAAATTGATGATGGAAGAATATCTTACCGATAAGAATGCCATGAGTTTCTTAAGATGTAAATCTGGGGGCTGTTTTCCATTCTTTGTTTCCTAAAGTGGGCAGTAAAAAGAACAAATTAATGGAGTGAAACGTGAACTCTTGCCTGCTAAATTCCAAGGAACCAATGTGATATTTAATTACTTACAGATATTGAGCCTTGTATCCAATAATTTTTGTTTTCTCTCCATTTGTTTTTTCATTATTCAGTTTTCGTTTTGTTTGTTTTTAAGTTGAAGCTTGCATGAAGATGATATATAAGATCTGAGGGCGTAATACAGAAGAGTCACTTATAAAGGGCTTTCTGTGCACTGGGTCACAACATTACTATCATGGTTACAAATTAATCACCAAACATTTGACAGTGGATTGTGCTTAAATTGGCTCTAGCTGAGATTGAATTCTTTTATTTAATACTTTATTTTCATTGGAATTCCTAAACGTGTGCGAAATGCTGTAATCAGGTATTTTTATTTTAATTTCCTAACAACCAAAATCAAGTAAAAAATGCACATACTTCACGTCTGTGTCTTAAAGAACTTAATTTGAGCTGCCTTAAGTACAATGTAATAAACTTAATTGTGGCTTTACTGTAATTGTTCTTGTTAATTAATTCCGCTAGATCCTTGCCACTCTCTAAAGTTTTAACTTCCTATGAGACGAGGAATAAACTCAGGAAACTGACCACACAATTGGTGAGGACCACACAAATTGTTCATTAATTATTCTGTAAATACTTCAAATACTAGGTCGGTTTTCCCCAGCAAGATAGTAAACTCCTTGAGGACAAGAATTATAAACTTCTGAAATTCCTAGGAGTCTCGAGTAAAGACTGAATGCACCATAGTTATTTATTAATGTGTTTAATTTAGTAGCTAAGGTTTACTTTCTCAGTAGTGAGAAACCCCAAAAAGAAGAAACAAATGAGTGTGCAGTCCATTGGCATATGCCTCTTTGGATGCTATGAAATACACAAGGTCTTGATAAATGCGGTATGTTTTCTTTTTGTGTCTAGAAATCAATTTAAACAAGTTAGCTCCAATCTTAACAATCACTGCTTCATTCTAAAAGCACTACATATTCTTTGATAAAAACGTTTTCAATAAAAACAGATAAATAGGCCAATGGATTTGTGCAGATTCATCTATATGTGTTTATAGATTTTATAAATAGTCAATCACATTGGATATGCAGTTTTAGTATCTTGCTCTGTTCCCATACATGAATTCATTGATACTTTTCTCAGTTATGCTACAAAATAGTCTAAGTGGATTCATCTTCTATAATACATGAATATGATCATTATTTGTTTATTTTCCTGTTATAATTTTTTTTTTACATTTAATGTTGCTATTTCAATAAGGAATAAAGTGCCACAGCCACCAAAGACATCATCTGTGGTGTGCTTTTTTGACTATTTCATTTTGGTAAATTTCAAGAAGTAGAATAACTAATTCAAAAGGACGATTATTTTTATGAACTTGGGCATATTACACCCATTTTTTGAATGGTACCTATTTCTGAAGACCTAAATAGGTAAAGCGTTATGTCTTCTGTGATCTTCTCTTCCCTTTTCTGTTCCACGTATTGACATGGCAGAGGCATCATCTTCTGCTATTTAATACTAAAGAAATTCCTGCTAGGGATCTGCCTTTCTAAGTTAATTCCTGCCCTTTGCAGGTTTTTTTTTTTTTTAAGACATAATCATCTAGAACAGCAGGTCCCCACAGAGAACTTGAACATTTGCTTTTAATCAAAAAACGAAGGTTTATATTAAATTCAGTAAACAAAATCAGGGACTTGTATAAATAACAATTTGTGCATATCATTTTCATTTTTGCTAACACTTCTGACTCTGATATTGATCTTTCGCCAGGTTGTGAAACTCAGAGGGCAAAGTGCAAAGTTCAAAAGTGGCTATTTGCCTCAAGGTTTATTGAAAATAAAACATCAACGGAAGTCCGCTGAAGTAATTTGAGGAAACTTTTTTTTCCCCCTCTAGGAAGGATGTCATTATTCGGTTTCTAAGGTTAAGTCTGCTTAGAGAAAAATAATGGAGTGAAAACAGGCTTGAAACATTAGAAAGCTGGCCGAGAACGTCTATAGAATTATGTGACTTAATGCAGGCATGTAAAATTTCCAAAGGAACTACTTTTCTCGTTCCATACCGAACATCCCTTTATCTGTTCGTCATCCAGCTATTAAGCTGTAGCTCCGTGTGGCCAATCACACAGCACGCGGACACAAAACAGTTGTCAAATGAGTGAATAAAGAAAGGAAACATTTAAAAGCGTCATTTTACGTTTGTATTCATAATAAAATTGACTTTTAGAGGTCAGAACCGTTGATAGATTGTCATTATGCGGATAAAGTTGATTTTTTTATTCTCACTTCTCAAATTATTATTTCGCCTTCACACAAGGACTGGCTGGAAGGGCTTTCACACTCAAACCAAACAAGTGCACCGTAGGCAGCGCTGTTTTTAATTTTGAAAGGTAACTGAAAACATACAGGAGAGTTCTCCAGGGCTGGCTTGAGATGGTTGTATCTTAAGATTCTCAAGGCATTTATGAGAAAGTGTCCATCCCAGCTGATGAGAATGTGAAGTCTGCCTTCGGTCAGACTGCGAATTAAGTCAGGAGTCGAGAACTTCGGTAATCTTTTCCCAGCATCGTGCAGCAGATCCTGGTTATTTTCAACCAAATTAGACATCATTTTGGATGTTTATTCCCCCAATTAGCTGCTTCCCCCCCCCCCGCAATCCTTCTAAGTTTCTTTATGATTTTATTTGAAAATTCTCTGCGTTTCTGATTACTACAGCAACTTAAGCGAGGTCTATTGGAAATCTTCATCCCGTGTGTGTAGAGGGGGCACACAAAACCATCGATGTAATAAGACCCCAGCGAGCAGGCACCCTCCAGCAATCCGAACGCTTATGGACTGGCTTGAAAATAGATCCAGAAAATTCAGCTCAAAGCTGCAGAAAATACAAAGCACATAAAGCTGTGCTTTCACAAGACTCATATGTCTAAGGCTGTAAGGCCTTAGCTTTTCTGGAGCTTAGCTTCTAACGGTGGAAAGCATTTAATAAACACGTAACCAAATAACTAGAAAAGAAAACTTCAGGTACTCTTAAGAGCCTTGAGCCAATCAAGCCGTGTTCTGAGCAGCGACAACAGGTCCTCTAGAAAGGATGGTCAGGAAAAGACCTCGCTTAGGAGATGGTAGCTGAGGGCCCTAGAAGAAGGGGACCCTATAAAGGTCTTTGGGACGAGAAGACAGAGAAGGAGAATAGGAAGCCTTCAAGTGAGGGTAAGATTTTTACTGTTGTTGATTTGTTCCCCCCCCCCCCGGGGCACAGGAAGAAGGTCAGGATCGCTGGGCTGTGCAGTCTGGAGGAGGGGGGGATGACATGGGTAGAAAGTAGACAGCGCTTCCCTGCAGTGAACAGCAGCAGCCACTGGACAGCAGAACAAAGAGATTCATACTTCAACCATCATTCCAGCTGCAGCATCAAATGCGGGTTGTGGGGGAAATTAGCAGGGACCCGATCATTAATATATTGATGGGAATGCAAGCAAAAGAGAATCAAATTAGTAGTTGCTTAAGTGGGATAAATACGTCATTTTCTTTTATGCACCAGTAGGCAATTCAGTGTTGATATGGTGTATCCTTTCGTGCTGGGCCCAGGCTGCTTCTAGATTTCCGTTCTGCCGTCTCTAATGAGCGTTAAGAAGGATGGAGCAAAGCAAAGGAGGGTCCCTTCTGAAAGTTGCACATGTCACTTTCCTCTGCCAGTGGTCAGACAGGAGGCGTCACAGGTCTAAGCTGGCTGTAAGGGAGGTCATGGGTCCAATCAAAAATCAGGCTGATGTTCCAGCCTCCATGAAGACAAGACTGGGAATAAAAAGAAGCATGGAAATCCTTAAGTTATTAAATTAACATCCTTGGGTCAATGACCTACCCAATCGTGGAAACATTCTCTCTTGGCAATTCTTACCATGAGATAATATGCACTTGGTATTTTGTCCATGCTGAGTTGGGTCTTCTGCAACCTGTAGCCAGTAGACTCCTGTGTGATAAACCTCCCGTGAAGCAGAGGGAAGAGGCAGTGTCCACCTTCTCCAGTTAGACTGTCCACATGACAAGCTTTTTTTTTTTTCACTCTTAGGGTACTTACAGAGTAGTCCCTTTACAAAGCTGATGCCATTTCTAATCCTCAGATCAGAGAAGGATAAGTTGTGCCTTCACGGAGCAAGTCGAAAATTAAGGGAAATCCATGGAATTCACGTCCAAATCTGCAAACGTTAAGACATCAGAGATTGGGGCCTCAATTATACACCTGGCCCACGCGTACGCAGAAATCGCTGTGATGTTCCCAGGTTGCTGGGGTCTCCGTTTCGCTTTAGCCCTGGAAGTTCCATTCTGTAGGGAGCACTCGGCCCTCGGATTCCAATTCTGCACAGTATTTCACATGTGACTTCATCTCACTGAGATTCTGCTCCCACCGTGAAACATAAGGATTGATAAGATGACCTATCTTATTGCATTATAAGAAGATTAATCGTGTACATTTCCTGGGGTTGGTACAGACACCGTTCCAAGCGATTTACAAATGTTAAGTCGGAAAGAGGGCGGTATACAGACTATCAGCCCCCTCGCCCAGGTGAGGAGACCAACGAGGGTGTGTCGAGCCACTTGCTGCCGGCCACTCAGCTAGTGAGAGCTGGAGCCGGGATGCGACTCCAGGCCCTCTGGCCCTACCCGGTGAGTTCTCGGCCCCCTCTCTGTTTAAATGAAATATGGCCTGCAGAGTGTCTGGCACATGGGCGTGCAATAAATGTCACTGGTTATTTTTATTTTGCATTTTCCCATCACTTTCTTTTGCCTTCCATGTGGGAGAGGTGATTAGCCAAAGATGTGAATTATCCGAGGACTGTGATAGTCAGGAGCAGAGGAAATATTAGGTTTTTCTGAGGGGGAGTGGGGTTGAAGACTCCCAGCACTTGAACGCGTCCAAAGCAAGAAACGCATGTCCAGGAGCCTTCTCTGCTCCACATCTGTTTCAATTTTTCAGTTTATCAGCCTGCTGTTTCATGACAGGATTTTGCAATATTCGGCTCCCCTGGTGACTTATAGGATATCAAGGGAAGAGAGAATAAAGAAATGCTTTTAGTCAACCTCAGCTTTTCCTGCCTTAAAACTGAAGAGAAGCTCTGGCTGGACATCATGAGGTTGGCTGCAAAGGCCAATTCATGCACCTCCCTGTTACCAGCCGGAGAGGGAACGCTGGCTTCACCCGTGCCCAGCACTGTCTATAGTCCTTGGCCCACAGGGTCCGGATGGCGGTGTGGGAAGACGTGACAAGCTGGTGGCCCAGGACTGCCCAGACAGAGCGCATCCTTCTCTCCTGGGCATCTCTGGTAGATGATATCTTTGTCACCAAATCAAGGTCAGGGTTTGACGAGACCATGAGGAGAGGAGTGAGTTGAGGTGCATAAATGTGGGGTTTATCTCCTGCAAAACCTGCCACGCTTTCTAAACTACAAGCAGGGAACGGCCTCTGGCTTGTGATTGCATGTAAGAATTCCCATGAACGCCAAGCCAGTGCACCCAACAGTCAACGAGCTCTCATTAGAGAGAAACGGCCCATTTTCAGGGTGGTATTAAAATCTTCAGGCAAACCTGACAGGTGATGCTCATTGTCCATAAAGCTTTTACGAATGGCTGACAATGAATGGCTTTTAAGAATATAGACAGTTCTTTCCTAAACGGGGGACGATCAACCCCAGATGTTTACCTTCTCCTGGAGGAGACCCAACCATTGTCTCTTCTACCACAAGAGCCACCAGAGTGAAATAGGAAGTGCCCTTATCTACTGTTCTCCTGAATTGCTTCTGGAGTTCAAAAGTCCAGTTGTCCTAACGTCCCTCACCCCACCCCCTCTTTCCGGTCTCTCACTGAGCTGCTTGTATAGTTTCTTCTAGGAGGTACGAGCAGAGATTATAAAGAGTGGAAAACATTTAGGTGTCTTAAAACAATCCACACTGTGAGTGATCGTTTGCAGAGTGATTACTAAAAAGCACTGTCAAGATCAACATCAGATTTAGACGTGTCATGTGTTGTGATAAAGAAGCAATTACCTGGTTAACTCGACCCACAGAACACAAGTTTACCTAAAGAACCCACGATGTTTTAGATACATGAAATCAATTTGAATACAAACTGGTCAAAATATTTGCTTAGTTCTCTTCCTTTAGTATGGAAATAGGAAGGTGAGAAATGCACAGTGCGATTCACGATCCACTGAGAAATTTTATTATAAACTTGATTTAGCATCATGGATAAAATGTGCAGTTTTTCACAAGAATAAGCATTCAGCTTCACAAAAATGCCTACTGCTAAACCATTCACCTTTGTTATCACTCCATTTCCCCCCCCAGGATTTTCTCATTTTATCACTTCAAATTAGATCTACTATTCCCAAACAAATTTCTCCTTTGCTTAAAATGATCTTTTAGAACAATTTTAATATTGTAAATTAAGAATCTTTAATCAATTGGTAGCTACTCTAAAACGCAGGAGCAGGTTTGGAATGCTTCTGTTTCTCCCATTTTCTACTTGTCTGAAAATGTCTTCATTTCGCCATCATTTTTGAGGATTTTGGGGGTGGGAGGTGGGGATATAATTCTAGAATTGTAGGAAGGTTTTTTTGTTTATTTTGCTTTATTTATTATTTTTTTACAGCACTTTATAGATGCTATTCCATTGTCTTCCTGTTTTCATTGTTTCTGTTAAGGAGCTAGTGGCAAATATTATGCCTGTTTCTTTTAATGCAGTGCACTCATTTATTGCTTTTTCTTTGAGGATTATTTTTTCAGCCTTTCTACAGTGGTGGGCGTAGGTATTCTTGCTTTGTTTTGTTTTGTATTATGCCTGGAGTCCACCAGGCTTCTTGAATCTGTGGCTTGGAGACTTTAATCAGTTTTGGAAAATTCTCTACCCAAGTCAATTTAAAAAAAAGCCTTTGCTTCCTTGTTTTTTTGATCTTCCTGTATCAGTTGTCACTAGTCTATCTTTTTTTTTTTAAATTACCCTAACATTTCTACACTGTTCTCTCACGGCATGTTCTCTTTATTTTTGTGAGATTTGTTTTTCTCCTCTATTCATTTAAGTTATTGTACTGGGGCTTCTGGAAAGGAACATAGTATACGTATGTGTTCTTCCTGCCATCTTTAACCAGGTTTTGCCTCCACTATTAACAGTTTTAATGCAGGGGAAACTTATATAGGCAGTAACATTAGAAATCCGAACCAAAGGGCAGATACAGGCCACGGTGGGGCAATGATAGCTGTGTTTCTTGTGCAGGTATTTGCATGGCCAGCCTTAGGTGAACTGAGAAAGCTATAAACAAATTGCACCCTGCCAAGACAATAATGCGAACCATATTTTCATTAAAATGAAATGACAGTGGTAATTATCCATTCCTTTGCTATGTTGATTTTATCCCAAATTGTAGATGATCGCTAAAATGAAGTCAAATTGAATGCTGGCACTCGTTCAGAAGTGGTATTAGTGCAGAGAAAGAAACACTGGTCTACTATTTCCGCACGAACTGCCCCGCCGTGGCAGTGGGCAAGACACTTAACTTTTTGAGGTTCACTTAATGAAAATAATTAAATTCTTTTATTTCACATCTTCAAGGTCAATCCTAGTTTTGCAAACTTATTATTTGTCAAAAGAAAATACGAGCTTGTTTCAATGTGCCAATATAAAGAAATCACCTTTCTGTTCTGGTAATCGAATCACGCTAATTTTTACATTTTTAAAAAGTGCTTCTTGGGCACATATGAATCATCTTTGTCTAGTTAGGTAGAAAAAGAAATGCTAGTCTGTCAATTATATCTGTTCAGGCCATTCACCAAATAAAATCAACAAGAATTGCAGGGATTCAAAATATCAGTAACCCTAACCCTGTAATAAGCCTCTGATGGTAGAATGATCACGTTTTATTTTTCTTTTAATAATTGTTATCGTCGCAGTCATTGGAGAATCCTAGCAAACAAAACTACAAATCCTTCTAAAGAGTTTTTTTTTTTAACTCAATCTGGATAAGAAATGCCTGGTTAAATTTTGCCTGACAGAGCTACGCTGATTGATAGTAGACTTGCAAGTTTTTGAAATAAGAGAATAGAGGGAGGAAGGAAGTAATTTCAGGACATGATTTCTAATTTGTAAAGTCCATTTATAATATTCTTAGGGGTAATTTGCTGATGACAGTAAAGCTTAAGGAGACAGATCAAGCTAATTCATTAACTGCTCTATCTTCTTGGAGAGGATTAGAGATGGGGGAGAAATTGGTCTGTAGAATTTCAAGTACCAGGGGATTTGTGCAGACTCAGTCTGTGGACAGAACTAACAGACCAAAATGACAGATCATTTGGCCGAATGGTATCTTTCAGTCTCAGCAGGGCAATCACAGGCATCATCGCAGGAGCAGAATTTTTTAAAGCAATAGGAATATCTAAGAAGAACTACTGAGATGCATTAATCACTTGCCATGTGCTGGTTTATTTTATAGGTATTCTCAAGGTTTTATCTCATTTCATCTTTACTACCACCTATGAAAAAGATTTTATTATTTCCCTGCCTTTTATGAGAAAGTCGAGGTACAGAGAGGTTAAGTAATTTGGTCACATGTTAGAAGGCAAAGCCATGATTCAGATCTAACGAGTCTGACCTCAGAACCAAGTTTCATTTTCATTTATAAGCATACTGCCCAGTTAAATGTTTTGTTTCCTCTATTCTTATTCAGTTGAGAAATCAAAAATACTTTTTCCTCTATAAAGACAAGAGAGTTAGCTTTGTAACACAAAGTCATGTTAGTGGAGACAGATAAAATAGAAGAGGAAATAAAAGGGGAGCTGGAGTCTAAATTTGAAAAATTTTCAGAGGCATATGGATTCATTACACAACAATGGTGATTCAAGCCGCTTTTCTTTTTGTCAGCGTGGCCCACAAACAAGTTATATAACCTCTTTATTTTAGTTTATTTTATTTAACCTCTTTAAACTCCAGTTTCCTCATCTGTATTCTCATGAGATTTGTAAAGCTTAATGGCATAATGTAGGTAAATACACCCAAGGCAGAGGCTAGTCGGCGATCAGTAAAACGATGGTGATCGAATTACCAATGTTAGGGTAAGAATGTTCTCTCAAATCGATTGGATACAAACTATGAAAAATGATCACTTTTTTTTTTAATTTGCCCTCGGAATTTCACTAAGTATTTCGGAGGCATCTGTACTTGTCACATGAAAGGTGGCCTGTGGGGCAGCAGTAGCAGCTCCTGAGAAATGCAGACACTCCATCCACACCTCAGAACCACCAACAAGAATCTGCTTCTGAGCAAAATCTTCAGTTGGATCCTGAGTACTTTGACAAGTCCTGGGTCATAGAGCTGGACAATTAACTGATGGTCTGGATAACAGCAGAGGCACTGAGATGCTAGAGACCAAAGAGTTACAGAAGTTTGGGGTTTTTTCCCCTGTGTGTTCGGTTGTTTTGTTTTGTGTGTTTATTTTTTAAGCTATGAGGAACGAAAGGGCCAAGGAAGAGGAGAGCGATTGTTTGGGAATGGGACGTTTGATTAATGTCACTGCATCCTGAGGTCTCTAATTCAGAAGGAAATGGATGACAAGCAAAGGAACGTACACCAGTCCGATACTGCAGAAGGGCACCCTCCTTCCAGAAGCAAGGAGAAGGGGCACAGATGCGATTCACATTGCGGGTAGCGGGGCAGGAAGGCATTAGTGAGCAAATGGCAAGACACCTAATAAGAGAGGTGGGGAGAGCCAGCCCTTGGACAGTGGTGAAGGTCTAGGGGAGCTGGAAGGGAGGAAGAGGGAGGTGACTGCAGGAATGCAGATGGCCTGGGGACCAGTGAGGACTAGGACACTGGCCGCAGAGCTTCTCAGTCCCACGGACTGTAAGGCCTGAAAGCGTGATGCGCCTTAGAGAGAAATGGTATTTCCAGACTTCTGTTGAAGTAAGGGAGAGGTCTCTTTCTCCAGAAGCTTGAAGATCCAGGGCAGTTGTGACTGACGGAGTGGGGGCTCCAACGTGTGCGGTGCAATGGCACGGTGTGACGTGGGCGAGCGGGTGGCATAAAAAGGAGAAGAAAGTATATATGTGGAAGGAAGGAAATGAGCAAAGGGGTGAAGAGATAACCAAGGGCAGAGTGCACTTGGCTCCCGACTTACAACAAGAGTAGTAAAACTTATCTGGCTGAATGTGGAGATTGTAATTGTCATGTGTATTGGGTGCAAACCAGCTTCGAAACTAAAGGAAGCGATAAAATAAAAAAGAGTGGAGACCTAATTGCTTTCTGCCACAGGACTTCAGGTTCTAAGGTCGAGAAAGTGGACCCTGAAAAGTCACAGATGGTTTTATACCAGGGAGGAATCCACGTTCCAGTTACAGGGCGACTTGCTCAGTGGACTCCGGCCAGCCACCTGGTGTGCGCAGCCAGCACCGGTAGACGGCAGTACTTATGGAGTGCAGCCCCTCTCTTTTTGCAATTCTGTTTTTCCCCTTCCTATAATGAAATAATGCTATAATACTCATTGGATCAAAGCAGGAAGTGGATAGAAGAGGAGAAATTGATCAGTGGCCAAATATTCTTTCTGAAGAGGAAAAAAGATAGAGGAAAGGAAAAAAAAATCAAAATCAGTAACAAAATATAAAAACAAAGAATCAAAGCCTCTCTCACCTCTTTGTCATCAGGGTTTCCAGAGATGATGCAGAATATACCAAGATCAGAAACTCGCCTCCCACCAAGAAAACAAGCCTTCAGTTTAAGGTTAAGTTTCTATCAATTAGATATATGAAAAATATATTTATATGTTTGTATTTTTAATAAATGTACATATAATTATATATAATATTTATTATATAAATAGATACAATATATCATATATATACATTACACTTATATATTTTAATTTTCAAAAAGCATATTTTCTTTCTGCCAGTGACATCTAGTCCCCTATTCTCCACCTCAGATAAAATCACTAAGTTTTTACGTCAAAATCTATAGATAATATGGACATAAGCCAAAATTTGTACAACTTCGCTTTTTCATGCACTGTGGAATTTTTCACACACTGCTGAATCCGCTATTTGAATTGCACGCACACTATTTCACGTCACTTTGCATTTTTCACTTTATCTTAGAAGCCAGTCCACACTGGCACAAACAGATCCTCCCCATTCTTTCCTGAGAGCGATAGCACCGTGTGATTCCGTTTAATGGCATTACCATTATTTATTTGTCGTCCTCTACTGCTGCACCTTCATGTTGTTTCTCAGTCTTTTGCCTTCATAAGCAAGGATTCATAGACACTCTTGTACCTAAGTTTTCGCACACATTTAATCTATAACCACGTTTGCAAGCATGGACTCTTTCATCCAAATATGCCTATTTAAAATTTGATAACTTTTGACAAATGGTACTTCATAAAAGTTATACTCCCTCGAAATACATATGTGAGGGCAATTTCCCACATTCTCATTAATACCGTACTTTCTGGTCCTTTCTGAACTAACTTATTTTAAATTTTAAAAATGTTGTAGTTTCAATTTTCATTTTGAACACTTGTCACATTTACGTTTAATTTGTCTTTAAACCTCTGAGAGTTATCTGTTCCTATCTGATCTTTTTCATATTTTTATTTTCTTCCACATGTTAAAAACTTTTCACAAGTCTTTCCAGAATTTTCAAAGACAAACCAAGACAGGCGCAACACTGAGAGTAATGTACAGCTGTCATTAGATGGGGACACGGTGGGGGATCTGCTTCGAGGAGTTTGACGTGACACCTCCATTTCCAGCTCCAAGTTGATGCTGTATTTTGACAGCCAACAAGATTTCAATTTGGGAGAGCCCTCACCTCAGACTCTCACCTGATGTAGAGTTTATACATATACATATAGATATATATATGACTTAAGGCTTCATCTAGCTTAATTGCAAAATAAAGAGACTCTTACCACATTTTTC
Source organism: Vicugna pacos (assembly GCF_048564905.1). Lineage (NCBI taxonomy): Eukaryota > Metazoa > Chordata > Mammalia > Artiodactyla > Camelidae > Vicugna > Vicugna pacos. The sequence continues at coordinate 54,760,657 of NC_133002.1, forward strand.
TCCAAGTAGGGTTTCTAAACATGTTCAAATGAAGTACCATATATATCAATGTTGATGACATCACTGATTATGAAAAACAGATCTGGAATGAAAGCAGAGAGAATGGGGGGGTAAGGAACAAAGGATGCATTTGAGGGACTATATATATAAATAATTGGCAGTGTTCAGGGATGGGTCAGGTCAGTCCACAGGGACAGAGGAAGGAGAGGTCCCGGGTGGCTCCCGGGTGGGAGCGACAAAGTTCTTCAGGGGCAGAGCTATGTGTTGTTGGCAGATGAGGATCACAGACAGTGAGAAAGGCAGAAGCAAATTTTTTCATGTAAAATCCCTTTTATGCTTAATTACGCGCTCACTTTTATAAACAGTTTCCTTAAGTCAGACACTGAAAAACTGACTAAGAAAAATGAACTGAGACCACTCAGCCAGAACTATAGGGATGCGTTACTTTGCAGCGTGTCCTAGTAGCCAGGTTTCTGCGGTGTTGAGACCCCTTATTAATCCGATCAACTCATGAGGCCAAGTGATGGTGATCTGATGATCTGAAAGCTAGATGCTGTTTCGTTGCCTCAGCCAAGCAGTTTGCACCAGATGTTGGGACCCGGCAACACAGAGAAGGCAGACCTCACAGCTGCAGGAGACTTCTGTATTGCCAGCTTTCTGGAAGTTCTTACGGACCCAGATTCTATTTCTACAGAATGTCCTGTGGCCGGGAAGAAATGCTCCCTCAGCAAGGCTCTGGGAAGTCCATGTTGTGGGGACAGTTGCCAGAGAACCAGTGGAAACCTGAAAACAGTGATCTGTAGACTCTGACTTTTAGGATTCTGACACAAGCATTTCTGAAGGCAGGATGCTATTAACTAGAACATGGAACAAACCACCCGGTTCTGGGCCACTTACCCATAAAACCAGTGAATAATAAATGGGAACGCACACAATGATGAGGCAGGAGGGAGGCTTCCCTATGATGTCATCTGGCGAGTGCGTGAACATGAATGACATTTCAATAGTATGGATGTCTGGGGGTTTCAGGTGCCTATGGGCTGCCCACTCCTTACCTCTCTGCTTTAATAAGAACTATCACAGAATCTAGTCTCCCACACGTATCCTTTCAACTTATCAGACTCCAAAATGGCCATTAATCTCTGTAGCTGATGAGTCTAATTCTTCGTCTTCGTGATTATGTATGGTGGGAACACATATATTCACCAGGGTGCACACAGGAGTGAATGAGTGTGTCAGGATCTATGTGAGAACCAGTCTATCAGTCATCTCTTTATGCTGATTTCATTAAAATGATCCATGCCATGACTCAAAAGTGAGTCCACGTAAAAATAATACCATGTTTTTCAAGGTCAGCCATTGTTTGCCCTTCAACATTGATGTAGACAATTTCTCAATTCAGAAAGAGGAGATGGACCTCTTACTGGTCCGATTGTTTGGCTCCTCGGCCATGGTTCCACCATTTAATTTTATCCAAAGGCATCTCACAAAATTATCTGCTTACCTACTTCATCTGACATGATGCCTGGAGCTGTATATGATTAAATTAGACATACGATCAGAGTTAGACCTGTAAAAAATATGGGTTAACAGTCTACGTTGCGCTCATCACCCTGAGGTCCCCCATCCCTCAGTACATCCAGTAGAATTCCCATTTTCCTCCGAGCGTCATGCTCCATTAATCCCTGGATCTCAAAGTGTATCTGACAAGGGTGATGTTGCACATTATAAAATAAAATTTCTCAACCTCTGCCCATCTGTTAGTGATACAGGCAACCTAAGTGTCCTATATATAGAACATACATCCATTTCCTGCATTGCATATTCTTTCAAATATTTGCTCTTGGCATTGCAAGCTGTCCTACTGTCATAACAGACAAGTCATTCATTAAGCTGTCAGCACCTTGCACCCCTGCTCCCATCGAGGGCCCATTTCTGTGTTTTCTATTTCTTGTTGGATGACCTGTTCACTCATCATGAGCTGAGCAGTTACTCCCATAACGGGTGAAACTGAGTTGTTCATGTCAACGTATGTAAACCAAAGCTCTGCTTCTGCATTTCCAGCGGGCCAACACTTGCCTGGCGGAGAGCACTAATGGGTTGGAAAACCAGCTTGCGTTCATGAGAGTGAAGCTGGTGTCAATATGATGCAGTTCTTGGCTGAAGCATCTAAGGAAGGGGCATTAAAAGCAAAGAAGCAGAACAAACAACTAACAGCCCCCAAAAATGTGATTAATTGTAAACATTCTTTGAAAATCTGAAAGGGAATTAAGAAATGCAATTAGCTACCCAGACCTATACGTGGGAACAGATTATGTGGGAAATTATAAAAATATATTGTAACCTATAATGAAAGCATCTGAGACAGCACACACGGAACATGAAAAACAGTGGAAATACATTCCTGAAAAATTAAGGCTAAGCTCTGTTGAAATTTATGTCTGATTTGACTTTTTTCTATTATAAGAGGGCTTGGGCTTATGAGAAATTTAATATTCAATCAAGAATTAAGAAGGTAATTCATTTGTTTGCTAATTCCACATCTTAGACTACAGTTTCTTAAATACCCAAGCCCTTTCCCCATTTTTCTTCTTGACCTTTTGCCTGGTTCATGAATATTTGTATTCTAGACAGCAGAAAATGGGAAAAAGGAGGGAAACTTAAATTGGCCAATTTAGCCCCTGATTAACAACTTTGATTCAGGCATAACAGAAAGTAAATTAAACTCATTAACTTCAGTACGCTCCACTTACAGCCTGTACTTCCCAGTTAACTCTGCACTCTGCGTAATCAGCTCTCCCAGGGACTAAAAGATTGACGATCAAATATAAGAGACAAATATGCTCTCACATCATCTTTCTTGGCTTGGCTTTGTTATTATGGGATAGAGCTGTTAATACATTATGTTGCAGAGGATTTATTATTCTGAGCTTATGCTGGCCTAGAACTAGAAAAGACCACCTTGCTTATCAATTAAGCCATCGCATGTTTTGTGATGTAGCCTTTGCCCTACTCGCTTGAAGACTGGTCCTCACGGAAGTGAAATGTTCTCTCCTCCCCAGGCCTGTGGAAGAGGCATGGGGAGAAAAAACTAATTTCTGCCCCCCTCTCCCCAAGAAGAAAAACACCAGCTGGAGCCATCCCCATCCTAGAAACACAAACGAAAACAGTGAGAGACTCCAATGAAACTGTTACAGTAATTTATCCAACTGGTATTGCTTTTCTATAGAATAACACAGCTAGAATATTGTGGTCCGCATAAGAATTACGTATTTTTTCTCCCCCATTTTTCAAGAGAATTTTGGACCAAGACAGAACGAAATCGTTGTTCCCTTGCCTTATGTACAGACAGACCCCCACCTTACAATGGTTGGACGCAGAATTTTCTGACTTTCCAATGGTGTGAAAGCATTACACATTCAGTAGGAACCGTACTTCAGATTTAGAATTTTGATCTTTTCCTAGTCTAGCAACATGCGGTCAGATCCTCTCTCCTGATACCGGGCAGCAGCAGTGACCTGCAGCTCCCAGTCAGCCACAGGAGCACGAGGTGAATGACCTACATACACGTGCAGCCATTCGGTACCCAGACAAACACTCTGTTTTCCACTTTCAGTACAGTAATCAGTATATTCAAACTGAACGAGATATTCAATTATAAAATAGGCTTTGTGTTATGTAGTGTTGCCCAATGGTGGGCTAATACAAGTGTTCTGAGCATGTTTAAGGTAGGTGAGGCTAAGCTGTGGTATGTGGTAGGTTTGGTGTATCACATGCATCTTTACGTTATGGTATTTTCAACTTACAGGATATTTTCAGTTTATCAGGATGTAACCACATTGTAAGTTGAGGAAGATCTATATCGTCTCTATTTATTTTGTAACTTTAAGAAGTTTAACTTTGCACAGCCACTGACCACCATAATGACCCTCCTTCACGAGTGCAAGGTTTAATGATTTAATAATAAGTACAGATTCTAAGGGCCCAAGATAGGAGTCAGAAGTTTTTGCAGTGTGCGTGCACGTGTGTGTAAAAAATATTATTTTCTACCAGTCGGGTTAACTTGCATTCTGTATTTAAGTTGAAATGTACATCCCTTTGATCAAATGTTAATGTTCTTATCTCCTGATTTATATGGCGATCAGAAATTCTGCATGTGGGCAGCTTTTGGTGGAACCAAGACCTTGGTATAACTTGCTCCATTGGAATGATGTTCAACTTCTTTCTCATATAGCTAATGGTTTTTTAGAACTTGGATGAAGAAAAGGGCCAGGGTAAAAAGGCATTATATCATATAAGAAATATTAGTTCCAACTGGTATTTAAAGAACAATGATTAAGAGAAAAGCATTGGTGAAAAACTATCTGATTGGGGCAGAATGAAAAAAAATCTAAGGAAAAGGAAAAGAGGAAGAGCAGAGAATGCTAGCTGTAGACTTTATCCATTGATGTGGCTTCAAGTCATCCTTAGGAAAACCAACAGAATGCAGAGTGATTTATATTGCTAGAGCAGAGACACTCAAGACCAATCAATGGCTTGACTAGTCTCTCACCCAAGAAGAATTCCATTCAGCATTTTCCTCTGTTTTATCAAATTCTTAGCATATTATTCATTTAATTTGTGGTATAATATACACCCAACAGAATTCTACTCTTAAATACACATATTATTTCTGATGTTAAGTTGCTAAGAGTCAATTATTTCCTTCTGCATTTGAACTCTCACTTCCAGTAAATCATCTTAAAAACGTAGTCTTGGATTTATAATTTCATAATGAGTATGGAATTCAGAGATTATTTTCCAACCACTAAGAAACTCAGGATCAGAGACTCTTCATGACACATGGGGAGTCAATGTCTCCTTTAGGGAAAGGATGGTGTCTGTTTCATCCACCACCAAACCTCCAGTACTTAGCTAGCTATGTGGTAGGGGCACAATAACTATTTGATCAGATGAATTTGAAAAAAAAAAAAAAAAGGAAGAGCAAGGGTTTTAGGTGTTTCTACAGCTCAACAATTATTTTAAAACTTCTTTTTTGTTCTAACATGGAATCCACATTAAACATTAGTTTCTCCAGGAGCTAAGCTTCTATCGCCAGATTCCAAGCAGAAACCAATGCAAATACTATGATGTCAACACGCCGATTGGTCAGTCAACTGCTTTGGTCTCTTAGACCAAACCCTGTAATTATGCTGAGTACATGGTACAGGTTTCTCAACACATTCCAATTCCAGACATCTTTCCCCATTGTTCCCAGAAATACACCTATGGTTGCCAAACTATGTAAAATGAAATGCCTTTTTTTTTTTTTTTTAGTTTGAAAATTATGACCACTATCTCAAAAACAAAAGTGTGCCCACCAAAATGTGATCTAAAAACACTCTCAAAGCTGTGCTTTATCTCATGGCAATTAGGATAATTCCAAGAAGATATGATAAGTAACAGCAAGGAATAAGAATTAAAGTAACAATTTAGTTCAAGGTAATTAATAAGAGTGAAAGTTCATGTGGGAGACAAACTTTAAATGTAATGAATACAAAACATACAGATAAAGACAGTTCTGTTTCAGAAGAATAGAAAGTGTGAAGGTACACAAAGAGGGATTGGCAACTTTTCTGCATAAGTGAGAAAATGGATTAGCATATGAACCCTCCCTAACTGGGGTCTGATTGAGGATGTTCACACAAAACACTAAGCGGGCATAGTACTGGCACAGAAAATATTACTGAAATGGGTAAAGAACGTAATGGACTTTTCGAAACTCCAAAGCTGTTTCAGTCATTTTCATTACATGCACAATTATACCCATTCAGAAAGAAATCTGTTAAATCCTGTTCAGTTCAGTTTCAGAGACGAAGGTCTATAAGCTTGCATATGTCATAATATGTGTAACTTAAGGGATTCTTTATAATGTTGAACTAAACTATTAAAAAGTTGGAATTCATTTTACAGTCATTCTAATTTCCAGGGTGGTTATGTTGCTCTGGTTAATGATGGTGGTGTTTTTAGTCAACTTTACGTGTGGTTGAGTTATATATATATATATATATATATATATATATATATATATATATATATATATCTCTGAATTACTCTCTGAATTTGGTTGGACTCATTCATCCATCAGCGTTTGTTTGTCTCCCTGAAAATGGTCGCATTTCTGAGTCAGATTTAAAAAATAATAAATCTGATTTTCTCAGGTTTACCAGTTTGCAACTGGGCAAATACTGGTAGCCAGAACCACCAAGTAGCCCTGCTCCACCGGCAGGAATCCTCCCTCTGTTGCTTATTTAAACACAAATATTGGAATTTTGGGGGGTCTGCTTTTAAGGTTAACCGACTTATGAACATTTTTTTACAACTGTATTTTTTTCTAACAAGTTGCTCCGATAGTTAGATAAATACAGGGTCAACATAAGCAGCATTCCAAAGAAACCTGTCAAATAACATTTTGCAAAATCAAAACTTCATAAAGTATAACTTCTTCATAAGTGACAGCCAGCCACACACAAAAGCGATTCCTTGATTAGTGACAGATTTAGAAATGAAAAACTGCACAAGTTCCACATAACGATTTTGGAATTTTGCTTTTCAGCTAAGGGAGCATATCTTTCTGTCTCTATTGACACACAACCTTTCTCAAAAAAAGGAAAGAAAAAAACATATAACCCAGAGACATGCAAATATTTAATAATATCCCCATGCTGCACAAGAGTCTTATACCGACCATATTCAAAATCCTTAAACAAAAATAATACCCAACTATCACCACTGACATCTTAGAGTTTGTTTTCATTTGAGGGTCACAAGTCACTTACCCCAAAAAGAAAACTCCACGAGAGGGTACCCTGTGTTCTGGAAACCTTAGTTTAAAATTCTATGTGCTTCTTATTCAATAACGTACTGTATTTACTTAAGGAGGAGTTACACCTGGATAATGTTCACATCCAGATTTTTAGGTCGAATAAAGACAAGAGCCAAATAAACTTGGCAGTCAGGTGAAGAAAGTTTCTGGCTGAAAAATGCCCTCTGTCTCGAAGCCCTGTACAGACCTTCTCCCAAACTCCCACTAAAGTGAGCTGGGGAAATTCAGCAAAGATGTAAATGGCTGACCTTATACACTAAGACTGACAGGCAAGCAAGGGCCTGGGTCTGAAAGGGATTTTTCAATACCTGGAAGTCAGACAGACTTGAGTATATTGACTCGTTGGTGCCCTGATTCCCACCTCCCTCCCCCGGGCAGAGAAGCAGGGCCCACACCGACAAACAATCTCTTTTGGTCAAGCCCTTTCTCCTCACTCCCTCTTCAGCCCATTCATTCTGTATTTTCTTCTAGAAACGGAGGCTCGAAAAACTGTATGATCAGAGAGAGGGGAGCAGGAGAATCCGGGGCTGGCAGTGAAACTCTGAATCCTTGGTAGTGTAGACCCACAAATAAAGCTCAGGAGAAGGCGCAGCTCAGGGTGGAGTGCAACTGTTCATAAAGATGCGCTGGAGCTCGGCACATCACCTGCTCCTTCGGCGGCAGATCTCACGGCAAGTTTTGCTCAGCAAACAAACAGCAAGCAAAAACGTCAATCATTCAATCTGAACATTGCATCTGGATACGTTCTTGTTCATTGGATGATTAATAAAAGTAATAATAATGATAATGATAATCGTAGTTATTTACAAGTTCCCACGTGACAGGTCCTATTCTTGGTGCTGAGAAATTACTAATCGTTTAGTTCTCATAAAAACCTGTGAGTATGACTATCCCCATTTCTCTGATGAAACCACTGAGGCAAAGAGAGTTCAAGTCGAAGTTAATATGCCCAAAGTGATGAAGCTATGATTTAAAGCCACGCACGTCTTGCAGTGTTCAGGAGGGTTCTTCCCGCCAAATAGAGTCCAACTCTTCACAGCAGGAACCACTGGATGGAGATGGAGACGGAATTCATGTTATTTCCTAACATTCTTTGCAGGAATATTTTCTGCAGCAGTCTAAGGTGTCAAAGAGATTTGAAGAACCATTTCTCTGCTTCTTTTTCCTGTGCTGGAATTAACTGTTGAGAATGTACATTTCTGAAGAGCCTTAGCTTTCAAATCAAAATCCACTGGAGAATTGTGTCAGTCTCCACTTTGCTTTATCTTCAGTTTTGAGTCTAGTGTGGCTTTCCGGAAAGGGTTGTCCATTTACAATATTTGTTTCTTCTAGGCCGTTTGAAAAATGATAGGTGTGACTTACCTGCATCCGAGCGAACATGACAACAGATATAAAGAGACTGAGATGCTGATACCGAAGCCTCCTGAAAAGTTTCTTCATTTCTTTACTAAAAAGGGGAGGGGTGAAGGAAAAGAAAAATGTCTCCTTGACAGTTTACTTCCCTTCTTCTTTCTTCTTCTGTTACTAACTTGACACTGGCTCTCGACATAGATAGCCTGGCCCTTCCCCATTCCTACGCATAGAAGTAGGTGCTGGTCCTGGAAGCAACAATCTAGATCCTGAAGGCATCTTAGAAGAGGATGCAAGCACACTGATCACACTGATTAAAAACAAACAAAGAGCAACAGGAATACAATAATAACAACAACAATAAAACAATAGCCCGGGAGACTGAACCACTGCTTACAGGCTGGCATGGCCATCAAAACTAAATCTAAATAAATTAAGTGAGCAGGTGGGGGGAAAAAGTGAAAAAAGATGAAGAGGGGAGGAAACAATGCACAGATAATTAAACTTGGGAGTTTTCTGGGTTAAGGGTGAGACGTAAACATTAATTGACAACTACGCCTGACGCTGTGGGGAAGGGTTTGGATTTCTGACGTAACGAGGGACAAAAGCAAGCAAGTCAGGAGCAGGAAGACTGAAGCCAAGCTGGACATTCAACTAAAGCTGTGTCCTCCGTCTGCCTCATGCTTGCAGGTTTCAGTAAATATTTGGGTTTTTTTTGTTTGTTTGTTTTGGCCAAATCCTTTCTTTACCTTCTTCCTTTATAATACAAGAGGCTTCTGTAGAATCCTTCAGGGCAAGTGGAGAGAAGACAAACCATGAGTAGAGACAAGCCCAGATTTACACCCTGCCTCCCTAATGTTTCTAAATCCTGTCCTTTAATGATAATATATGAATTATGGAGCTGTTGAATGCAGATAATGCATGAAAAGGAACTGGCACATAGCAGGCAGTGAGGACAGGCTGATTATTATTACTAGTGGTGGTGGTAGCAGTGGGGTAGTAGCTACAGTATTGGATGAGCTGGCAGGAGACACTCTTACAGATCCAGAATCCTAACGCTCACAAACTTGGGCACAGAGGGTGAGAGAGAAAGGGTGGAAGGAATTCAAGAATATGGACTTAATTTGGACTAGATAACACTTTGTGGCGTTTACTGTCTTCGAACTCTGTAAGACCCACTGGAGTTGATCAATTAGTAAATCTGAGTAACACCATGACTCAGGGTCAGCGGTGTCACTGGTCTACAAGTGTACAGCTAATAACAGGGTAGTCACAATCCCTATGCTTGCAGAAGTGCTTTGAAGGAGAAGAGTGGTGTGATAGATTGTTATAATAATGGCGCCCAATGAATCTTACTTGTTTGTGCCCATCACCCTTTGTAATGGTGACATGGTGGCTCCTTACATCAAGAAGTGGAGTCAACTTATCATCTCTTTCACTTTGCTCTGTGAGTTGCTTTGCCTGTTATAAGACAGAGGTAAAGGTATGAATTCTGATGCCCAGGTCTTCACAGATTGTGCAACTTTGGCCCTTGCCGTCTTGGAACCTGGAAACCACCATCGAGTGAGGAGGTTCAGTCAAGTCTAATGGCGCCGGAGAGGTCAACTGGAGGAAAACCAAGGAGCCCCAGCTTACAGCCAGAGTAGTGAAACCCACAAGTGATGTCATCTTGGAAACTCGAGCCCCAATCTCACCATCAGATGACCGCAGCCGCATGAGTCGTCCCAGGAAAGACCAACAGAAGGACTTTCCATGCTGCCAAAGCACAGACTCATGGGGAACTATAAATATTTTTAAGCGGCTCCATTTTGAACTGATCTGTTACACTGCAGCAGATAACTGACACAGAGATTGGCAGCCGGGCATGTGTTGCTGCCGCTACAAAAAGCTGAACTATCTGGCTTTATCCTTGGACTCCTGTGGCTACAGTCATCTGCTGTCCTCTGCCATCTGCGAGGCACTGGTTTGGGAGTCCTGTGGATTCAGCTTTAAACAAAACACAGTCTTTACACTTAAGATTCACTATCTCATCACGATGATTTAACTAGAAGGCAGCGTAAAATCACTGCTATGGAAGAATCACGAACGCATCTATGCTAACATAAAAAAAAAAAAGAGGAAAGAGGGGTTGTGGGAAAACTCATGAAAGACCGAGCAATTGAACTGGACTCGGAGAACAGTCAGGATGGAAACAGACGAAAGAAGGGGCCGATGAGCATTCCAGCTGTGGGGACATCCTGAGCAGAGGCCCAGAGGGGAAGAAGCACAGGGAGGGTCTGGGAAGAACGAAGCGTCCAGTCTGACAGGTGTGTGACGTGCAGGAGAAGAGGCCGACTCAAAGGGGCAGAGGCTTGGATTGGAGGCGGAGTGCAAGGCCTTGAAGTAGACCGGGCTTCCAGGCAGGAAAAAAAAATTACACAATATGAGGACATCTCCTGAGTCAACCTCATTTTGTCAACAAGCACCACTTCGAGGAGCTAGACCCCCAAATACCTTAGGATCCTGTATGTATAACTAGCAGATTTTCCTGACTTGTTTTTGGATTCAAGATACTTTACGCTGCTGTGTGTACTTCCCTTATCCTATTTTACAAAACAAAATATTCTGAAGTCAGCATTCGTTTTTTTCCAAAACATATTAAACAATATAAATAATGCTACAGGCTTAGAGAACTATAGGATATAACAGGAAGTGAAAAAAAAATAACTAAAGGAAAGCTTTATGGTCTAAATTATATCAATACCATTCTCTGCCATTATGGTCTGATTTTCTTTTAATTGATTAAGCCAAATCTACTTGGGGCTTAGATTTCTTCATCAAAATCGACCAAATGTAATTCGATGTACTCCATGTAGTCTATCTGCCTTTTTACTCCTGTCGTCAGATACTAGCCTGTGCGTGCATGCTTCTGCTGATAAATTTTATTTTCAAAAACAAAGTAGAACAGACCACTTGATCTCATCACTTAAATTGAGCCATGAGAAACCTAAATATACAGAAAAGGTGAGATTTACCAAGAAGAGGGGAAACAGTCTCCTAAAGGCTTCCTCCTGTGATTTAACCAAATACTAGGTTGACCTTTGAAATCAACAAGATTACAATAAAAGACAGAACACATCCCCTGTGTAACCAGTGGTTTATTGTCTAATACATGATTTAATCTAACTTCTATATTCAGACACCGCCGTGAACAGGCCTTCCATTGTCCCTCGCGGCACTGTGTGCTAAGATGCAGTATTCCTTTAAAACCTCCAAAATAAAAGAGGCAAACACCAGCTTGAGGCCAGACAAGAAGCCTGTGAAACTTCAGACAGTTTTCATCACAGCTGGCCAGGCCTGGGCAGCGTCAGACAAAGGACTTCCGCCTTTATCTGGCCCTTATTTTGATGTCTCATTCAGCTGAAGATAAAAGGAAAGATGTGCTTTGAAATTTAACCATTAGGGTGGCAAAGAAATCCACATGCAAATGTCACCCATACATGAATTCGAGATGAAGACGACTTTTGTCATGGCAAACTCAGGGCTGGTTGGTATTTTTCCTCTCAAAGCAGTCAGACACGAAACTGCGGATGAAATATGAGTGCTGGATGGGGTCCAGTTGGAATTCTTCAACTTGCATCTTATTTACAAAAACCACAGACAGAGAAAAAAAATATATAGAGAGAGAGAGAGAAAAGGACTATGAGAAGAGATAAGATTAAAAAATGGAGAATGTGAGATTGTGATACACTTTAGGGTTAGGCCATCCAGAAGCCTAGGGAGACCCCATATCTACGTTTTCAAAAAATCTCATCAATTTCTAATCAGATTCACTTTCAAACTTGAAATAATTGTGCATGTATCTCCCATGCATAGTTTCTCATTCTCCTGATTCCAAAGTAATTTTCCAAAGTTGTGATTCCAAACAGCTTGTGTGATTTTATGAGAATTTTATGTGTGTCCCTGTATTTTTGCCATTAAAAACTCCAAAGAAAATGACTTCTCGCTGCGCCCGGTTCTCAACATACAAATCCATAGTGAATTGAAGAGGGTGATTAAGAGTCTGGAAAGGATCTGGAGAAGTTTGTTTTGGAACAGAAGATTGGACATTAGATATACTCATGATGGCTGTGTTAAAATAATTGGAGGACTCTCAAATTAAAGATAGACATTGCTTGACCTAAGGCAGAACTAGGAACAATATGTTAACTGCAGTGAAGAAAAAATGTGTTGCTGTAATTTAACTGAGCCAAAAATGAGTGGTTCGTCCTATAAGGTAGGGAGGCTGGAAGATTACTGTCTTGCATTTATTCCTTTGGGACACATGTTTGGGATGTAAACTTTGGAGTAGAATTTGGGCATACAAGGATATAATTTCTGTCTTAAGGATGGACATTTTCTTGGGAGTCAAGGAGGATAAAAAGGACAGCACATGATGATGGGCACAGGAGAAAAGCTCAGAAACGAGTCATTTAACTCCACTCAACATAAGTGCATGTCGAGGAGGAAGGTGACTTGGAACTCTTCCAGAGTGGAACACTTCAGTTGGATTTTGAAGGAAAATAGAAGATAAAACCAGGTTGAAAAAAATACTCTATGATTATTTTCAAAGGGATTTAATTGTTAGTTCAAATATTAAACCAAATGATATTTAAATCCAATCCATTTGTGAACTGAGTGATTTCAGATGTCAATTTAAATTCATGATTTTCAAGCTTTGACCTTATACCACATATAAAAATTAAGTCGAAGTGAATCAAAGGCTTAAGTGTAAGGACCAAAAAAAAATATTTTTGGTATAAATAGTATATATGAGCTATATGTGTATGTATATATATAAAGTATAACAGTGCAGTTGCTATAGAAAACAGCAGTGGTGGTTCCTCTGAAAATTAAAAATAGAAATACTCTATAATCCCACAATTCCACTTCTGGGTATATACACAAAATAATTGAAAGCAGGGTCTTGAGTAGATATTTGTACCCCCATGTTCACAGCAGCATTATTCACAATAGCCAAAAGGTAGAAACAGCTCAAATGTCCATCAGCGAATAAATGCATACACAAAATGCGATCTACTCATACAAATATTATTCAGTCTCAAAGAGGAAGGGAATTCTGACACATTACACAACGTAAGTAAACCTGGAGGACATTATACTAAGTGAAATAAATGAGCCAGTCCAAAAAAAGGATGACTCTTGAATCTTTCCAAGAAGAAAATTGTACTTCTCCAAAGTGGAGTGGTGGTCTTGAGGAGATGGGGGAAGGAGGGTGGGGAGTTACTGTTCAAAGGGTACTAAGTTTCAGTCCCGCAAGATGAAAAGAGTTCTGTGGACGGGCGGCAGTGACGGAGCACAAGGTTAATGTACTTAATGCCACCGAACTGTACATTTAAAAACGGCTAATAGGGTAATCTTGCTATGTGTATTTTACCACAATTTAAAGTAACTTTTGAGAAACGCTTATAGTTAAAATGTAATGAATTCTGCTGTTTTCCTTTTTAAAAAACTGTTTTTCTTAGAATTAGTGACCAAAAAATGTATTGGGAAGTAAGTAAGTGGTAACCATTCTACAGGATCATTGATGGCTAAAATCTACCTGGAATGGTTTTACATGGCTCTGTTCTATTCCACCCCATTAACCTCCCCCGCTATGTCTTATAGATGAGATATAGATGAGAAATTCGTAGTAGTTAATGACAGATTTGTTTTCGTGGGACCTTTACTGTGACATCTTTAAATCCCCAAGGTATCTCACTGTGGTTTGGAGAAAAGGACCATCATTATGTATATACTCTGCCTGAGGCTTCAGAGTCCAAGAAGATGATCAAGTCCGTGCTAAGTACCTTCCATATTGAAGTGTCTTTTTCCTATGGACTCTCAGGAAGTGTATCTTAAAAGTACTACACAGCTTCCATACCCTTTTGTTTGGGAAAAAAAAAAGTTAAATCCACGTATCTCCTTCCAATGTGGAAAATAGACACTCTCAACGTCTCCTTAGTCTGCACGACCGCCCTACAACTACATCACAGCTTCAGAGAAAAACAATACTTAGTAAGGCTGAAACTCCTTTTAAGGAAATGAACTGTAATTTATCTGAATTCAGATGCTTTAGGAATTGATAGGGAAATCCGACGATGGTTGACAAAGGCGATTAAAAAAAACCACCAGGCATATATACGTTTTTATGTAATGGAAGCCTTGCTATAGTAACCTTGGCATATGTGAAACCTCTAGCCTGAGACAACAGAAAAATGAGTTAAAAGCATAATGTCTACCCTGAGATTGATCATGTAAGAAATAAACTTTCAGTGACCCTTTGGAGAAGTACAATTTTTTTTTTATTGCCTATTGGCTACTCACACATTAAACAATGTCCAAATAAAATATTGAATGGGCGAACAAAGGAGAACTTGTTAGTCAGAGACTAGCTGGTTATAATCAGGTGAAATTACATGGTTTATTTTCAAGTCATCTAAGTGGACAATGGACAAACTATAGGGAACGCTGACACATCCTAGGCAAATCATACTGGTATCCTGGTGGCAAGAGGCGAAGTCTGATTTGCCTACGAACATGGTGAGAAATCTCTCAGTGAACCAGTGTGATGGCTTAGGACTTACGCAACAGATTCCAGTCTAAAACACCTGCCGTAATAAATGGGCAAACTGGATTGTTCCAGGGTAATAGCTTTGCAATAGCACAATCTGACATGCTCAGCTTTGTGTATTAATCTTTTGAAGTCTTCCTAGTCTTCATTTTTTTTTTGTCTTTACTTTTGGTTCATCCACTCTCTCTCTCTTTTTTAAACATTATTTCCATTTTTCCTTTTTTTAAAAATTGAAGTATAGTCAATGTACAATGTGGTGTTAGTTTCTGGTGTACAGCATAGTGGATTCAGTTATACATACATAAACATGCATATATTCCTTTTCAGATTCTTTTTCATTATAAGTTATTACAAGATATTGAATATAATTTCCTCCGCTGTACAGTAGGACCCTGTTGTTTTATCTATTTTATATATAGTTTCCTAGAGCACTCTTGATGCCAGTGTTCAGTTTGCCTGGAATGCAAATGAATTCTCTGACCTGAAAATGAAATAACTTTATTTTACAGGCATAACTGAACTGAAAAAAATCAGGAATATATACTACTCAGAAGATGGTAATAGGTATTTCTTCCCTCATTGTGGCAGAAATGGCTCACGACCCCAGTTCAGAGGGCAGAGTTGTTACTGGGAGCAACCGAACAGCCACGTTTTTCAACTTCCTTTGCATCTAGCTAGGGTCAGCTGACAATTTCTCACAAGGAAATGGGATCAAAAGTGGTGTAAGTCACTTATTGGGTGAAGTTTTTAAGAAGTGGGAGTGCATTCTTATTTTTTTTCTTTTCCCTATTTTGTACCTGAATATTGATGCCCAAAAGTCATTTTGTAAACCATGTTTTGAAAATGGCAGGACCTCTCCCAATCTGGGTCCATGAATGGCTGGGAACAAAGCCACTTCCCGAACCTAACCCTCCCCATCTCTAGTGCTGATTGGACGTGACGTGAGCAAGTGTTAAACTTCTCTTGTGTTAGGATACTAAGCAACTAGAGCTGATTTAAATGGTATTCTCACCCCGACATCTAATCACAAGCCTGCGGATTCTGTTGCCCTGACGTGCACTAAATCTGCCCATGCCCCTTCATGTGCACTAATGACACTGTAGTATAAACTGCCATGACTTAGAAACGTATCGAGATAAGGGTCTCTTATGATCTCCTTGCTTTCTCCTCTTATGCTCTCTGGTCCATGCTAAATGCTGTTTCAAGGTCAGCTTTAACACTGAGAATCTAACGATATTATGCCCACGTTCAAAGACCTTCCAAGGCCTCGTGTACTAAAATTACATATTTTTGAAAAACTTACATCAGCCTAAAACCCTTTGGATGACGTGGCTCCAGCCTGCCTCTCTAATCGGACCCCCTCCCCACCGACGTCTCCACTCATCGTCACCAAGCTCCATCTTACTCTCACCGCTTTCTTGCTCAAAGGGGCCAAGCCGTTTCATCCTCAGCAAATTATCACTTGCTGCTAAGCTCGGGGATCTCAGAGCTCGCTCATGCTTACCCTTCTTGGAAAAGCCTTCTCTTACTGCTCTGTCTTCAGTTTGTCTCCCTCAAGTGCTTTCTGTTTTATTATTTCCCTTGTTTCATTTAGAGTTCTTTCCACGGTTTGTAGTTATCTTCCTTGTTGCTAAATTGATGTTTGGTCTTCCCGCAGAAGCTGTTAATTCAGCATGTTTGTGGATGTAAGCCCAGGAGTTGACACAGAGTGCTCACACACAGACGACCAAGACATACACTTTTTAAAGAATTGTTGAATGGCTATTCTTTTTATTCTGTTTGATTTCTCCTTTATGGAGAAGAAATCAATTCTAGCTACCGATACACAGAAAAAAAAACAACTATGAAATTTTATTGAATCTCTTTTATTGAGTCTTTTGAATTCTCTCTCTAGAATTGTTTGAAACCATGAAGATTACCCTGTCTAAACATGCTTCAATCTCTTTTATCATTCCTTGTTTTTGGAGACTGCATCCTTGGTCTCATGAAGCACAGCAATAAATAAATTTATGATAAATACCCAACCATTGCAGAATTCACCCTCGCATCACTTCATTTCGTCAACATTGGCTCAGCCCTCAGCAGACCCTGGACACTACAAAGGGACCAGCAGCCGATTCTGATACATCGCTAAGAAGTAGAGAGTAAAGACGGACATTCTGTCTAATGACAACAAAGTCAGACTAAGTTAAATGCATACACACACGTATATACATACATGTGCATATGGAGGTCTTCTAAGCGTCACTGTATTTTAATGGAGACACTATTATAAGCTTGAACCCATACGTTAAAAAGAAATGAATGAATATTCATACCACAAGGATCAGGGCATGATGCCTTTTCTCTGTTCTGAAAACCCAGCTAGTCTGCTAACCAAGCCTCTTCACATCATCACTTTGAGAAACATCACTCTCGTTTATTCACTCTTGAAAAATGCTAGTGGCCTTAGTCCAAAAAAGCAATGTAAGTCTTCTTTTTGAACAGGATACCAAAAGGCTCTTTTGGAGGTAAGGAACTGACAGTGACTTCAGGAAAAAGTCAAGGTTTTTTTTTTTTTTTTTTCTCTTTAAATCAGGGCGTCTTTTTTAATTGAGACGCTTACATTCATGATCACTTCTTGTCTGGTTCCACCTCAAAAACCAGACCCAGATCCTACCCATTAAAGCGGTAATAACTTAATTCAAACCAAGGTCTAGGCTCTGTGGGGTCTGGTGTGCAGGGGAGGGGGCTGTCTACCATTTTGCTGTGGATTCTGATAATCTAAGCCAGACATATATATATATATATATATATACACATATAGTCATGGGATAACCCCCATTATAAAACTCCTAGTCTACAAAACCAGGAGAAAGCTTGTCAAAATAAATCTTAACTTCTGACCGTGGCAGAAGACCTACTACGGGGTATTAACAGAGTCAGGACTGTCAATCACTGCCTGGTCTCAGTGTTTGTGTTATGAATTCCAACTCTGGTGGCATGAACTTGGGATAAAAACCATTGTAAGCCATGCGAGTCCAAAAAATACAAACCCAGAGTGAAATATATTGGGGGCCGAAGTGACGTTACCGATGTCTGAGATGGGTTTTCTTTCTTCCCCTGCACCCCCCACTTCCTTTTTGAAAGGTGATGCTTTTATTAGATTATCTCTACTGCCAAAAGACACAGCTACTGTCTGGCTGAATTTGCTGGTTTTCTCTTGAGTTAAAATAAATAAATAAATGGGAAAAAAGTCTCAATCTTTTAAACAAAACAAATGGGAATATTCCTCCCCACTCCCCGCCAACTCTCCAGGTCATACAATACATGGTATGTACTTATATGTGCACATATAGCACATATGACAAAAGAGGTTTCTCACAAAGGGGTTTCTTTGTCTTTGGGTAACTAGCCCTTTGCTACAATACAGTCAGCAGCATCCGAGTCTTGACTGACAGCTGCTCAGTTCTCAGCTCTGCAGTACACGGGGGCTCCTATCCCACCTCTGTCATTCTGCTCCATCATTTACCATCCTGATCCTCAGAAACACAGTCATGGTTTCTCAGTGCTCCATGAGAATTTAGAGAACGTCGCTCATGTAAAGAAAGGGAAGACTTGAGGAATTAAATCACCCTTCCATACTCAACGCCACACAACTTAGTGATGGCCAAGCTAGGAGCCGCCATATTTGCCTATTAAGCCCTCTTGTGTCAAAAACACTGTCAGCACTTCACTGATCTAGCCAAAGGGTCACTCAGGGTCATCCCAGCCCTTCCATTTAAATGACGCTGAGATGAAAAACCTTTCACACTCAGGGGCAAACTTCCTTTAAGTAAGCCTGTGGATTTTTAGGGAGAACAGAGTAGTGGAGGGTGGGTGGTCCTTATATTTTACCTATATAAAGTCTTGGCCTTGTCTTTGCTAATTTTGGGGATTTCTAGAAAGTTCCTTTTTACACTAATACCATTCTCTTTGCTTTGCATGGATTCCTGCATTTGCCCTTGACTTTGCACCACTGAAAATGAACTTTGCACTGAATTTCAGTTTATGCTGCATCATAATTTTATTATTTGCATGAAAAACGGCCAGTATGCTGCGCCTACCATGTGCCAGGTATGCTAATGGGTACTTGCCATACATTTTATCTAATCTTAATACATCTTTGTGATGAGGTGACAACTCGCATGGCAGAGCTGAAAAATAAACCTGGGTTTCATCGATTCCAAAGACTGTTCTCTCTCCACTGAGCTGTATTCCTGTGTTCTGTTTCTTTTTTGAAGTACTGCTCTTCATAAAACACAAAGCATGTCATTAGCCCACCTAGTAAAGCACATCCTTCCAGCTGTGGGATTCCCTGGCATTAATCTTCCTCCTTCTTATAACCAAGAAGGATGGTCTGCCCAGGTTCAAAGTGCCCTCTGTGTTCTGGAATTGATTCTCTTCTATGAAGAAAGTGAATTACTCTCAAAAAAGGTGAATGAATGCAGACTGTACCTTTACTCTTGTAGACTTCAAGGTTTTTTGTTACCTACTTTATGCCAAGTGTCCCCCAAAACTTCTGTCTAAGCGCTTGGTTACCTTACAGATAAGACTGAGATAAAGTTGAATGAATTCAAATGATTATGTTGAACTTGAAGTTGCTTGAAATGAGGAAAGGAGTTATAATTTATTCATCCCCCCCTGCCACCATCTGAGCTCTTCCATTTTTGGGGTGATATAGTAATTTCATTTGCTCTGTTTGGAACCAGCACTGATGGTGGATTCTGTAATAACGAGAGACATACAGGCTAGGATGGATTTGACCTAGGACAGACCCCCGAGAAAAATATAAAGCAACCATCATTTGCCAACCCTCAATCCCTTGAGGGATTGTTCACTGACTAATACAGTCCTGCTTTAGTCTGGGACAGAATGGGGCTTTCGTTCCCAGTAATCCACATCACAGACCAAAGTCTTTTTTTTTTTTTAACATTTTTTATTGAAGTATAGTCATTTTACAATGTTGCATCAAATTCCAGTGTAGAGCACAATTTTTCAGCTATACGTGAACATACATATATTCATTGTCACATTCCTTTCTCTGTGAGCTACCATAAGATCTTGTATATATTTCCCTGTGCTATACAGGATAATCTTGTTTATCTATTCTACATTTTGAAATCCCAGTCTGTCCCTTCCCACCCTCCACCCCCTTGGCAACCACAAGTTTGTATTCTATGCCTATGAGTCTGTTTCTGTTTTGTATTTATGTTCTTCTTCTTCTTTTTTTTTAGATTCTGCATATGAGCAATCTCATATGGTATTTTTCTTTCTCTTTCTGGCTTACTTCAGTTAGAATGACATTCTCCAGGAACATCCATGTTGCTGCAAGTGGTGTTATGTTGTCAGTTTTTATGGCTGAGTAGTATTCCATTGTACAAATATACCACACCTTCTTTATCCAGTCATCCGTTGATGGACATTTAGGCTGTTTCCATGTCCTGGCTATTGTAAACAGTGTTGCTATGAACACTGGGGTGCAGGTGTCATCCTGAAGAAGGGTTCCTTCTGGATATATGCCCAGGAGTGGGATTCCTGGGTCATATGGTAAGTCTATTTCTAGTCTTTTGAGGAATCTCCATACACAGACCAAAAGTCTTGAAGCAGATTTTCTCTTTCCTTCTCTTCTTTCTTCCTTCACTCCTTCTTTCCTCCTCTATCTCCATCTCTCTCTCTCTCCCTCTCTCTCTCTCACACACACACACACACACACACAAGTCGGACTTACTACGGTCGTCGGTCTATTCCAGTTGGCTCTAGGCTCTTATGAATTACATGTTTATTTCATCTTCTTGACTGATATTTCCTCCTTTCTGAGTATTGTGCCTCTCGGAAGGAAAACTTATATTTTTTTTAAAGGAGAGCTTTTCTAAAAATCTTGCCAAAAATAAAGTGGCTTAAAAGGAAAGTGCACAGCGCTCTTCCTTTGAGAAGAGAATCATTTTGAAGAACTTTATTTATAACAATGTCTACTTTCAAGCGAGCTTTTTGAGGAAGCTGTAAAACCTCAATTTGAATGAGATCAGAGAAGACAAACTGAAATGGCAGTGCCCAGTGAACGGGGAGGAGGGTGAACCCTTTGGTCCTACGGGACGTATAGACATAATTATTCTACCAGGCTTCCATCATCAATTTTCCACATGTGCAGCAAGTTGGAATGTGAATTACAAATAATCTTTTTGGAGGCTGTCTACCTACTGACTCATCTCCTCCGCCTCACCCCGTCTTTCAACCCTGCAGGATTACTGACAGGTGCTAACTGCACTGTAGTCCAGCTTCTAGTCTGCCTACTGCTGCGTGCATGGTTCACCTGCCCAGGATGCCTGTCACTGCCTAAACCCCTCCTCCAGACCAGGTCACCTCACTTCATCTCAAACCTGACCCCATCCCTTCCCCTCTCCCCAGGAAGAATTCGCGTCATCCTCCCTCGTACACATCCTGATTCTAGTCTGTCAGTGTGGTCTGATTATTTGCCCACAGATCTATCTGCTTTCTTCTGTGTGAGCAGGTGGAGATGAGGACCCCTTCCAGTTTACACGGTGTCTCCACCACCAGGCACGCTGCCTGGCAGATGGAAGGGGCTCAGCAAACACCTGTGATGTGCCCAGTGAATTCCATGACCTTGAACTCGTCTTGCTTTAAATGATATAAACGTGGCACCAGACCTTTGGCTGGCAGGTCCAAGCACAGAGTCAACAATCACTTTCTATAGATATTTGCAGAAGTTTTTTCTCCTTTACTAAATGGAAAACAGCTTTAAAGTATGGAACTTTTTTGTATAAAATTCTGCATCCCACAGTACAGAGTACAGTAATTTGCAAAGGGTGAGCACTGGGTAAATGAAAGAAGTATTAGG
This sequence comes from Vicugna pacos, assembly GCF_048564905.1. NCBI lineage: Eukaryota > Metazoa > Chordata > Mammalia > Artiodactyla > Camelidae > Vicugna > Vicugna pacos. Next base: position 54,782,341 of record NC_133002.1, read on the forward strand.
GTATTTTATCTAGGTTCTTTATTTAAGTCCTTAAGGCCTCAATATGTGGCATACATTGTTCTAAGCATCATTTAAAAAAAAATTCAAGGGGGAGATAATTAGGTTTATTTAGTTATTTATTATAATTTTTCTAATGGAGGTACTGGGGATTGAACTCAGGACCTCGTGCTTGCTAAGCACACACTCCACCACTGAGCTATACCCTCCCTGCATTTTAATGTACTATCTCATTTGATCCACACAACTATGAAAAAAATGTGTTATTATCCCCAGTGTATATACATGCAGAGAGAAGATGAATTGCTCCACGTCACAGAGTTGTACATGGGTGGCACCAGAATTTGGAGAGCCCATGAGTCTAACCATCACTCAGCAGGCTTGACCAATGGGCTATTAAATATGGGTAAGGATGCTACAAGAAGGAGCTTTACCTTGGTGGAAATCAACAGCTGCAGCGGGAAAATACACCAGGAAAGGGGAGAGGAACCACATGGTAAATTACAGTGCACACGTTCACAGCCCAGAGTCAGCTGGGTGCACGTTCCTATGCTGCTGCATTGGCCCCCCAAATGGTACCTGGTTTATTCATATTTATTCACCTTTGAGACAACATGTATGCCCATTGCATCCTGCTCATAGTAATGTTGTTGCTTTTATGAATAAAAATGTAAGTGTGAAGGGACAGACTGGGATTTCAGAATCTGTAGATACTGACAGGCACATGCAGAATAGATAAACAAGATTATACTGTATAGCACAGGGAAATATATACAAGGTCTTGTGGTGGCTCACAGAGAAAAAGAATGCGACAGTGAATATATGTATGTTCATGTATAACTGAAAAATTGGGCTCTACAGTGGAATTTAACACATTATAAAATGACTATAACTCAATTAAAAAAATGTAAGTGTGGTGAAAACTTGTTTTTCACTCATTTGCAATTTAATGTTATGCAAATGGATTGGATTGAGTTTGGTGTCAGCTTAAAACTGGGTATGTTATGCAATGAAAAGTTTGGATAATTAAACAAGAAAACACTTTCAGGTATTCCTAAAACCAGCTTTACCCGTGTGTAGCTGATATGCTGTCTTTTATTTAAAACTATGCTTTATCTCTTCAAGCATGCCTGGTGGTACCCCTGCTTGGTACACTGCCAGATGTTTGTCCTTGCTCTTGTACGTTTGTAAAAAGTCATAAAACATTGATTTGAAAATGGCTTAGGACTGAGACTTCCAGTTATTTCTAACTCTTTCATTCACCCCATACTTGAGTGTTTATTTTTAACCTAATTTCTTTGCAAAGGTCCATCTGATCTGTAGTTCAGATCTTTTTCTAAAATCATCAAATCCAAGGGAAACTATATTCAGAATTTTTTTTTTCTGAAAATATTTATGGGACACCACCTGATACACATGAGTGGAATTTCTTTGGACCCTGTCTTCTGTGAACACTCGGAAAATGTCAGTTTTTCTTTGCATTTCTGTTAGACTAGACACTGTGGCTTCAACTTGATTCCAGGCACTAGGGCTACTAAACAGCGTGGGAAATAGATCTCTTGAAAGGAGAGGTATCAGAAATCTGGGTCCTGAAAAACTAATGGATTACATGGGTCATGAATTTGAAATATAAACTCACCTTCAACAGCACCTACCTCTTCTCCTATGGTGATGTAGCTGTCTTCTGTGATTTGCTTTCAGCTTTTGATTGAACAATCACAGCTAAAAAAAAGAAAAAAGCCATTATTAGCAGATCAATGCCTTTTTAATATGAACATTATCTGAAGTTCCTTGGAGTTGCTCCATATCCGTCTAACTTTTTTTTTAACAGAAAGTTTATACTTAAGCAAGGTAACAAATTCTGAGGAATTGGCTGTATAGATTTTGTTTTATCAACATCCTTCTCTCTTTTTTATAATGAAGAATACAGTCCATTGAAATGGATTTCCCATTTTCCTTGAGGCATGGTTACAGGCACAAATTTCTGCTTCAAGTTTTAGCCATGTCATTAACAGAGACATGGTCAAACTTGAGTGCAGAACGTCTAGTGAATAAGGCACAGAATCCAATAAAGGCTGATGGCTGGAGCTTCAGAGATTCCCGCGCAGGCAGGAGAAAACCCAACCTACGTCAGACTCTAATATTTATTGGGAACACGACACCCCTGTGGTCACTTTTGCTTGTTTACTGTTGAAATACAGTTTACTAAAATTTGCAATTACTGAATTTCTTTTACCTAGCTAGTCGCGAAGGTGAAAGGCAAAATAGAGACCTGGAGCGAAAGGCAGCAGGAACATGGAGAAAATAAATGAAAAGAGCAAAAGAATATAAACAACGTTTTTTAAAAAATTTATTTTTCTCGAGGTAACTCTGGTTTATAACATTACAGAAGTGTCGTGTGCACAACGTTATAGTTCGACTTCTGTCTGCCCTACAGTGCGCTCACCACCAAAGACGCAGTTCCTAGCTGTCACCAGTCGGTTGAACCCCTTTACCCATTTCACCCCACCCCTGCCCCATCCCTTCCCCTCTGGTAACCACTACCCTGTTCCCTGTATCTGCGTGTTTGTTTTTGTATGAATAACATTTCAATAGCCCTCCTGTCTCCACATTCTCTTATGAAGTAGAGAATTCCTTACTCTCTGAGTTTCAGGAGGGTGTTTAGATGGCACAGATAAAATCTGTATAGTTGGTATGGAAAGTTAGTAAGACTGAATCTCTGTGCTGTACACCAGAAATCAACACAACATTGTAAATCGACTACATTTCAATTAAAAAAAAAGATTTGCAGTAGAACAGAAAAAAAAATGTCTGTATTGTTGGGTCAAACAAATAAACAAACAAAAACCCAACAACTCTGCTCAGACATCAGCTGTCAGAGAACTGGGGGCTACACCAACCTGGTGTGAGCGGGACTCTCTCACCGTTTCCCAAATCTATGTACATTCAATGGAAACTCTTTTTCACACTGGATACTTGCAGAAGGCGAAGTTCAAGTAACTCAGTGAGCAGAAGGGCTGGTGTAAGGGTTAGTTTCTAGAAACAGTGTTAGGCTGACAATATGCTGTCATTAACCCTGTGATCTGGCTTCCAAAAGGTAATGTGACTTAGACTGTCCTTTATTAGAAGGATAATATCCAAGGGCAAGACAGGTAACTCTTGAGATTTAGTCTGTTTGGGTCTAATCACAGTGGAAGTTTTAAGACTCCTTCCCGCAGAGGAAGACACTCTCAGAGAAAGAGCAAGCACTGAGTTCCCTGATGGTGGTGAGACCCCAGTGATGTCCAGCCTGGAGAAGCAAGGAGCAGCAAAACCGCGAGAGTGTCCACGAGGAAGGATGTGCTGCTACGTAAACAGAAACTTCAGGTTTATTATTTACGAACGATTAAACCGACACCAAGGCAGAAACCTTAGTGGCTGAGGATAGTTCAGTTTAGCAGAAAGTTTTCTCATAGGTCGAATGGGATCTTTTAGTAATAAAATGACAACAAAACGGTTACTATTCGATTCTGATTCTAATTGCAACCCAATAAATACTCCAATTACTAGACTATGTAAGCACTAGCTACAAGGCGAATCAGTGTGTATGTTATCAGGATTCAAGCACCCAGTAGGAAATCAGGGTAAATGGTAAAAACAGGCATTGTTTAACGAGAACATATTTTGTGTTCCATCTTGTGCTGACAGTACCTCCTACCACGGCTCACGCTCAGAAGGGTTTCATAAAGTTTGTGTGACGAATCCCATCCCATAGATGGAAAAACAGAAGGTCAAGAAGGTGACTCGGCTTCCAAAATCCTGGGGAAAAATATTAGCAGACGGACCAAACCAGTGTTCCATCCAAATCTTTAAGGCTGCGAAGTTTCTGTTTCGCCCTGATCCTCTGATGCTAATAAAATGTGACCTACAGACTGTATTTTTTTTTCATCAGCTAAGCTGTTTTTTCCCCCTTAAACTATGCCCAGTAACCTGTCTGGATTCTCCCGGATGCACTAAAGAACATGCTTAATTAATTCTGAACGCTTGTGGGCGGAGCCTCCCCACCACCCACCACCCCTCTTCCTCCACGCCCCAGCCCAGACTTATGTTTTCTTCTGTTGTCTTTCTTTCAGCTTCTAGACCAGCCCCTTTGATGGTATGGCTTATCTGCTTCTAACCCATCTTTTTGTTTTCAACTCAAGAATTGTTTTCTCTCTCCACGTTAGTATACTTCATTTGCTATCTGTTACTAAGGCTTTATTATTATTATTATTATTATTATTATTATTATTATTATTATTATTATTATTTTCCTTGACTTTCAGACCATCTTTTGCGAAATATTACTGCTGTGAAGGGTCTTGCTTCACGGACCAGCCTTGCTTCAAAGCCTGGCAGAATTGGAGACTGTAGAAAAACTATGTTTTTCTCCGTATTTCTATAGTTAAGAATACTAGTAGGCAACAAATTACAGTCTCCTGGACAGTCTTTCAATTCCTCTCATTTTCCCTATGATCTATCCGTAGACATCTTTATTGTTAAAAAACTGGGCTTACAATGAAACTTTAAAATGTTATTTTTTGACATGTCTTATTTGTTTAATTGGGGCTTACGGTTGATGCAAATAACATATGTTTATTTTGTCACTGTGAATTTTTATGGATATGCCATCAGCTGACTTTGTTTTTCTCCTCAATAAAATCCAATCAAGAGCTATATTGACATAAAGGAATTGACTAATTCCAGACTACCTTCTAGTGAAAAACAGACTTATCTCTAAGTGAGAGAGTCTTCTTTATTTTCATCTTGTGTTACCCCAAATCAGCAAACACGCCATAGAACTGAAAACAACACAAAACCCACCAAATACTTGAAACTGAGAAAAATATAAACAAGAGGCACAGTTTATGGAGGATTTATTATGGGCTAGATTCTAACCACCCACTGCGTGTATCTCTAAGGACTGGCTTTCTAGCACATCTGTACAAGCCTTCAGTCAGCACCCATTCGTTCAAGATGTTTAACATGAAGGAAAACACTCGCCATCTTTTAGGAACACTTTTGCTTACAGCCTTACATCATGTTTTCCCTATAGCGTTAAAAAATATATCAAAACTGTAACCTTATTTTTGATGAGCTCTTGCTTTTTCTCTGGCCTATTTAGACACTTGCAAAGCAGAAACGCGCTCAGAGATGCGTTAATGAAGAGCAGAATGAAACATTTTGAATATATGCGTGCTTCTGTGCTTTTCTCATAACCCAGGACTGGTAGAAGTAATGGCAACCTTGCTGAAAGTTTGCTTCTTTTTGGATACCAGGCATTTTTATTACAGTTTGAGGAGAGTGCGTCCGTCTCTCGGCTGCATGTGGTCAGCAGCTCACGCAGACTTCCAGTGAACGTGGAAAGAACCGCTATACCAAGAGCGACGCATCGCAAATTCACCCCTGACTTCAGATCGCCTACATGCTCTTCAAGTAGAAATATTGCTGAGGGTTTGCCAAACACGCAAAGGCCGTGGCTTTCACCATTTTGCAAGCAAAGGAAACAGCTTTGGACCTCCTTTGAAATCTTTTTATTTTTTCACATTAAGAGGCGCCACACGAACAGAGCGTGCCATAAATAATGTGTGCTAACATTTTCCAAAAAACTGGACATCAATTAACGCTAATTTATGAGGAAACCTCTTTGGAAGAGCAGAGTCCAGACTCATAACTACTGAAAAGACTCATTAATATAAATGTTTAAGGGAGTTTTCTTAAAGGAGGGGCACGAAGGTAAATGCATATCATTACATTGAAAGCTCATAATTTATTGAAAATTCAGTGGAAACGAAACTTTACCCTGTATGTTTCCAAAGGTAATGTTTTAGCACATTAATCAAGAAAATAAAATCAGGAGGATGAGGACATGATCTGAAGAAAGACATGCAGTGAAAACCCAGCTTAGTGATACCCTAACATTTATTGAATAAATGCCACGTGCCAGGCATCATGCATACGCCGTCTTGTTTATTTTTTCTAAACAATACTATGGGGTAGATCATGCTATTTTTTTTTCCATTTTACAATTGAGAGAACTGAAAAAAAAAAAGCAGTTTGTATCATTTGCTAAAAGTCACAAAACTAACAACTGGTGAAAATCAGGTTCGGAACCTCATGTCTTAAACTACACGCAATACGTCATGACACTGCCTTTGGCAATTGTCAGATAGAGGTGTGGACAAATTTAAGTAGACCCGTGTAATGCTTTATTCTACAGGACCTTTAAAAATAAAATCAAATTATTTTCCCATATGTTAAACTATGTATTTCTCCACACACATTCATCTGTGTGTATTAACTTGACCAATTCTAAGTTTGAGGCAATGAGTTATTTCTATTTTTAGATCTTAACCATGGTAACCAAGTAATTAGCAGCCCCTGTCTTTTCTGAAAATTCTCTCTAACATCTTGAGTGGCTCAGGTAATGCTCATAACTTGGCTGGAAAATGAAATTTCTACATTTGAGGTCCTTGATTGTCTTTGGTCGTATCTTTGCTGAAATGAAAGTGGAAAAAATAGTCATCTTTATTTGATATCTAAAAACTACGTGTGTGTTTGTGTGCACATGTGGGTATATTTTGGTGGAGGAAAGAAGGGGCAGAGGGGAGAGGAGTGGAGGCAAGAATATTCTAGTCTGACTCTTGAGACTGATTAACTGTTGCTTAATAATAAATGTTTTCTGGTAGATCTCCAGTAGATCTCTTTGACTGGAATGCACATTTCCCCTCCAACCCGCCATAGATCCTGCCATTGGGAAAAGATGCTAGTGAGAGATTGACACTTATCATCTCAGTAGCCAGGAAAATGTATGGTCCTTCGACAGCAGTAATTCTCAAAACTGACCATGCTTCAGAATCATCCAGAAGGCTTACTGAAGCACAGACTAGTGGGCTCTCCAGTGTGGCTTCAGCGGGTCTGGAGTAGGACCTGTGAGTTTGCATTTCTGACAAGTTTCCAAGAGATGCTTTTGGTGCTGCTCTAGGAACCCCACTTTGAGAACCACTGCAGTAGAGAGGATGCTGTTAATGAAATATACATGGGTCCAGAGTGTACTCTGGTGATAACAGTTCATATTCAATAAATAAGTAATGCTGTTAGTTATTAGATCAATGAATAAAACATATGTTAGTAGTTTCTAAATGATCTATAAATACTTGATACGTTCAGCTCTCAAACTAAATGATTAATACTGAATAACGATTGAAACCAGTCGTTGAATACCTTCAGACTTTCTAAATCTTACGGTAGCTACCGGCAATCTAATTAGGCACTCAGTGTAACTTTGAGTGAAAAAGTGAGAAAAGAAAATTAACCCTCAGGGCTGTTCATTTCTGAATTTTCCATAGGATTTGAGAAGCCTCTGATTCATTTAAATTGAAACAGGGAACCTCATTAAAAACTGACCACACTCAACATACAAAATTAAAGGAATTATATTTGAATGGTTAAATATTTACAGCTTATCAGTGAGAAAATATTGATGTGATTCTTGGATAGGGACAGAGTGTGCACCAAGGAGACAGGAGGAAGAAAATAGAGATGAAGTGAACAAAAGATGTTATTTTAAATTGTGAACGTAGAAATCTCACCTATGGTTTCTCAATAACTCACTTTTAGAGAAACCTCTCTTCATGAATCTATTCATGCAATAGGCGGTTGTTGGCCAAATTAAGTCTGAAATACCTCCAAAGTTTACCTAACATTGGTTTCTAAAAAGAACACCGTATCTTCCAAGTCCCAGTTCTAAGGGAAACATTTGTACGTCAGGCATGCGAAGCCCTCTCTAACTGGAGGAGGCAGCATGAGTTTAACGTGCAAAATTCAGTGCATGAAACTGTGTGAAATGTTTCAATTATTTCCATAATAACATTTAACATGTTCTAGATACAGTGCATTAAACACACGGCCAAGAGACGTTCAGGGCGTATGCTGTTTTTCATTTGGTTGTATTAGAAGTGTATGAAACACATGTTAGGAATATATTTCATATTCTGCATTTGTAAAATATCAAATTTATATCAGCAGAAACCGCAAAGGCAGCCCAGGAGCTGCCCCCAGAGCAAGGCCATTTTGCAATCAAATTTTTAACACCACATTATCATTTTAAAGAACAAATCCCCTGGCTGAAATGAAGAAAATGATTTTCACAACTCATGGCGATTTTCTTTATGTATTTATTACACAGGATTCAAAACGTATCCTCAGTGAGAATTAGTCTCAAGTTTCTACTTTGTCTAGTACGTACTGGGCTCAAAGTACATATTACAAATAAAATTAATTCAATTTGGTTATTTTATTTCATTTTGTAGCAGAGATATGATTTTGTGAAATTACCTTGAAGTTAATTCCAAAATATCTGTATGCTGTGATTCTTCATATGATTCAACACTAAAAAGCGATCAAGGAAGAAAAATAATTTTCTTCTTGTGAGCTAAATAAATTTATTTGCAAAACCATCCTTCTCTGGTATTATGTTTGAATGTTACAAAATGTTCCTATTTTCTGAGAAATGTTAATAACGTATTTTCTGAGAACTCTGTTTATGCTACAGAATTTACTGTGTATCCCTGAAAGTGAAGCCTTTCTTCCCATGTCTTATTTAATAAATACATGTGACACTGTATTAACAGCTACACTTTATGATAGTTACAGATGATGTGGATTTGGGTTATGCCAGCCAATCTGACTTACATTGAATTCTTCTCTAATGATAAGTTCTTTTAAGTAAGAGGAACTGGATTCCACCATGGTACGGTCACATTTGCAAATCCTAGTTTATTGTCTTCACTTCCTTGATCTGACAAATCGGGTCAGTTTAGAATACATTTCAGATGAGCTGATTTCAAAATCATACCTAAACTATCAATCTAAACTCACGCTACACTGATCTATGTACAACTGTCTGTAAGCATGGATCTCACCATGGGGTTAGGCCACAAAACTGTTTGATGAGTGTGTCTCTGTGGTTCCTATATGGAGCAAGCAAGTTACTTAACTTCTCTGTTCCTCAGTTTTGTCACCTGGTAGATAGGGATGGGAGTAACACCCACCTCATCACTTCTCGGTGAGGATGCAATGGATGAATACGTGCAGTGTGCTGACAATAACATACAGGGCATTGCAAACCCTACGTGGGCCATCCCTAGTTTTGTCACTCGCAGGTGCTTCCTCTCTGTCTGACTAAAAGAAATCTGTACATAACAAATGCAGAATAAGTTAATAAATAAAATAATAAAGCCTCTCCTTTGAGTCCACCATAGCCTTTTGTTTGGACCTCTCTAATGAGATATACTGTATTCTGTATTGTATTAAAATATTTATTCTCAGATTACGTCCCCCCCATATTACATGAGAACAGGGAGTGTGCCCTTCTCATATTTGTACCCCTGCAGTGACAAGGACCATGCCTGAAACGCAGGCTGTATCTCTTCCGAGCATGTGTGGAATGAATTAATAACAACCACAGAGCCCAGAGAAATGTGAGACACTTTGCCTGTGGATCACTAATTTGTTAAGCTCATTTGTTACATATTTCTAGAGCAACTGGTCTGTGGATGACACTTTGCTGAAGGCAATACAAAAATGCATCATAGTCCCTTACTTCAAGCAAATTATAAATGAGTAGGGAAGGCAAAATAACACAAAATACTTATACATGGGTACTATCAGACAAAAGAGTATTATAGGAAATGCTGAGAGATTCCAGTGGAGGAAGACATCAGCACCAGCATCACAAAGAGTCAAAAAGGCATCACGAAATCGTACAGTTATCTCCCCGTAGCCAGCAACGTGCTTGGCTATTTTTTTCACACTGGGGTTGGTTACATTGACATTTATTCTGTTTCATCATGAATTGAACTTGTGGCCATTTCTACCCACACCCGCTACACCACCTGTGAATTCGATCAAACCGATGAAGCGAATTAAACAAAATCCGCGGGCTTCTTTGGGTTCTCGCCGGCATAGCTGGGATGCTAATACCTGTTTGTTGACTTTCAGGGCTGGATGTTAGGAAGCCAAGAAATTAGTGAAACTGCTTCACCATCTCATCAGTATATTAGCATTAATAAAGTGTTCCCAGCTACCAGTAAGCAAAGGCTCTGTGTTCCCCCAGCAAACAAGAGCGACATTTGATGGGGAGCCAGGAGCAAACACCACCAAATGCTACACCTCCCGTGAGGAATGGCTTGGTCACTCTGAGCGTCTTGATCAGTTCAAAGAGCTAATCAAGTAGGCTTGTGTCGACTCTGCATTGGCTACTAAAACCTACGCTAGGATGCGTGTGTGTGCTTCCATTCTATTTCTCCACTTCTTTTTACTTGGTAGAAATGGCTTGACCCAACTGTGAGTCTACCTGGCAAGATGCATTACGTTTCCCAAACTTCTAATCAGAATGGAGAATCCAGGAGCCTCCTGCCAGCTCCAGCCTGAGGCATCCTGCAATTAACATTGTCAAGTGTTCCCTGCCTGTAAACAGTCACCTCACATTACCTCAGAGCACGAGGTCCTGTCTGCCCAAGACAGCCAGCCCGCCGCAGTCGGGCTCAGCTACAATTCTGACTTCTGGAAGTCATTTTCGACCACGTGCGTGTTTCAATAAATCTGCAAAATAACTTAACCAAAGAGACCCAGGGTGATTTTTCTTCTTGCGTTTTTCTCCCCACCCCCCGCCCAACGAAGCTGTAAAACTAAGTCCTCTTTATCACAAAAGTCTCCACTATATAATCCAATTGACTTTCGGAGTTTGCTTTCACATATGTCTGTCTCTTCCTGTGCCACTAAATCGTATCAGCTGCTGTGGATTTGGGTTTGATGGTGATTGCTGAGGTGGGAGAGACAGTGGCCGCATTTGTCGGCTACTTTTTCACAAAACGTAGCCATCAGGGAGTATGTTTTGGGGCATTAGCGGAGGTTACTAGAGGTATTCGTTATTTTGTTAGTTTTTGTTTTTTTAATTTGGGCTTTCATCAATTTTTCTAAGCTGAAAATCTTGAGATCTAGGTTTTATTACACTTTTTGTTTCATACTACATTTTATATATATATATATATTTATATATATTTTATATATATTTATATATAAAACAATATGGTATTACAGACACCATATACCATATATATTACCCATATATATGGATAACCACACATAACATATTTATATATGAGTTAAATACATACAAAACTATACTATCATTCTATACGGTAACAATGTATATACTAATCTAATTACAAAATTACTGAGTAGTTATGTGAGCAATGAAAACTCCATTGTTTAAACTACATGGTTCGTCTTCATGCTTTGTGATGATTGTAAATCTAAACTGAAATAAATATTTTATGTATATTTATGTGTGTGTGTGCCACTTTTAACAGAGCCAGCGCACGAGACGATACGGCCAACCTGGGGTCTTCGGTGGAAATAATTACAATTCAGCCTTTAAGAGCTTTGATTTAACTTTTCCAGAATGAGCCTTCCCTTCCCCCAGCTTTCTCTGGCTGTATACGGTATAAGCTAAGTCTGCTAGGATAAATCTTCAGAAACCTGGATTAAAATCCTAGATTTTAATATATGGCTTGTGAGCTGTGTGACTGGCCAAGTCACTGAATCTTCCCGGATCTGTCTTTCAGTGAAATGGAAACTGTCATGGTTGTCTTACTCCCTCGCTTTTTTTGGCCCAAGTAAACATAATAATAATGTATGCGCTATATTCTGAAGATGCTAAGTTGTGTTGGACCTGAAGAGATATTGCTAACTTTACTGGAATTACAACTTACTGATGGTTACAATTTTCCTTTTTATGTTCCTCGTCTTGCTTCTTCCTCTTCTTGCCTTTCTTCTTCTCACATCTTTATTAATACATCTCTGACTGCTCATATGCTTGCCCTAAGCCAGAGGTTGGTAAATTTTTCTGTAACAAGCTAGACAGTGAATATTTGGAGCTTTGTAAGCCACACCGTCTCTGCTGCAAGTACTCAACTCTGTCATTTCAGCATGAAGGCCGCCTTAGATGACAGTCTGAGAGGTGTGGCTGTGTTCCAAGGAAGCTGTATTTACGGACACTGAAATTTTAATTTCACGTACATGTCACATGTTATCAACTATTATTCTTCTTTCAATGTCTTTTCAACCATTGAAAAACATAGACTATTCTTAGCTCTTGGTCCTGCAAAAAAAACAGTTTATAGGAGCCAGATTTCTCCTGCAGGCCATAGTTTGCTGACTCCTGCTCTAAGCAGAGACCTAAAGTCACTACCCTTCCTCAGGCAAGAAAGTCAGCTGTTGGCTTAGAGGAAATTGGAGCTCTATTTGGGAAGAGGTCGTCACAATCCCAAGATTCACCTCCCATTTGAATTCTAGAGATTCCAATGTCTTAAGAATATAATCTTAAATAACTGTTTTAAAATATATAATCGATATATTGATTGTCTTAAAAATATAAATATCTTAAAAATGTATGTCTTAGATAAATGTCTTAAAAGTGCAACCGATAACACGTAGTTCTTGCAAACCACTCGTCTTCAGGCGGTAACAGTACAAATGGCTGGCCGTTGACTCCTTTCCATTCAGTCCCCTGGAACAACCAACTCTTGTATTACTGATGCTATAAGGTCTTAGAGTGAAAAGGTAGGCGAGGTGCCACTGAAATCCTCTCTCGTGTCATACATAAGTGAGCTGCTGTTTCACGGAAGTGAAATCATTTGCTCAAAATTAGTGCAGTGCCAGGCTAGAACTCATAAGACCCAAGAAGGGGCTCTCTTCACGATCCAATTGTAGTTTTATCATAATTGTTCCTGAGAGCTCATCCGAAATAAAGCACAGAACCAAAGAAACAGACTCTTGGGTCCTCCAACAACGCTCAGTTAAGGTGATGACCTGGTGATCTCCATCACTGCAGAAATCCATGGCAACGAGAGATACGTGGGTAAATGCCAGTGGCGTGCTAATGGGTCCCCTGCTTTCGGGCACAGTTCTAGGGCAAGCCACGGTTGACTAGCTGCTGGAGTCGACTGCTGTTTCTGGTTATGTCATACGTATTTTCCATGGACTGCTAAAAGTCTTTAGGTTTTTATCCTCAGAAAATTTGCTCCAGCAGACGTGATGTGGCCAGGGGCATCCAGCCACGATAGACTTTCCAAGCAAACCTGGGACCAGGTCTCTCCAAGAGTCCAGGCTTTCGCCATCACCTAGGGCCACATTGAAAATCCTGCAAGTCTTTCATTCTCATGCAAACAGACACCAGAATGGAAAGGTGGTGCATATATTATCCACATCTGTCTGCTACAAATCCTGCTCAGTTTCATGCTTTTAGGACAAATTCCAGGCAAAGGGCCACTGGGAGAGGCTCCATTTCTCAGTACCCCATGCCCAGCTCTGTCAGTTAGGCGGCAGAATAATTTCTTTCATAAGGTCTGTCCTAGCCAAGGAAAACATACCCATACCCTGTGGTGTGGGATCTCTGAAGGGAAGGGACTGTGTTCTGAATTACACTCCAAGGGGAGCTGACCTGAGATCAGATGCCTTAAGACCTGGAAAGCAGTGAGACAGGAATATATCAAAGATGGACTTTATCATTCGGTACGGTTGGAAAATCAATTTTCCATATATGTAACCGTGGCACGGATAAAATCCACCTCTCTCACACTCCAGCTCTCCTTTCCCCGTGGTATAAATTAGAAGGGCTGCGCTCGTATTTGGGTCTCAACGCTAAAGAAACAAGCATCTCGGGGTTGTGGCCAATCATTGAGAAGGATGGAAACACAAGCCTCCTTTGAAAAAAAAAAAAAAGAAATGGAAAGATGTCATTTATATGCACAGATTAAATTAGCAAAAAAATATAGGGCCACTCAAAGCCCCCACTGTGCTTCCTTACGCATCTAATGGAAACGCGGGTCCTGCTCCAGGATTTTATTATTATTGTTATTATTTGAAATGCCACCTTAGGAAAAAACTTTCCATTTGATACCCACCTTACTAGGAGAGGCTCAGTACAAAAATAAATAGTCGAAAATGTGCTGTGACTGAAATAGTGTTAGCCAAATTAATGCTAAATTTCCATCTGGACTTCAGCACACTACCACCCAGAATATTTTCTATCTAGCTTCTTTTCCTTCTTTTTTTCTGTGTCTCTCTCTCTTTTTCTTACAGTTCTCTCCACTTGCTGTAATAGGGTTGGTAATTGTTATAAGGCAAATGGCTCTCGCCACAGCGTCCCTGAGCTGACCTCCTGTCCCTGGGAGGTAGACAGACGGTGTGATCTCACTTGAGGGGGACACCTCTAAAGGGGATCTTTCCCCCAAGTTAAGCTGCTGGATATTTTAGAAGATTCATTCTGGGCTAGAATAGAAGGAAGCAGGGCCTCGGACGCCAGGGCACATTTCTCTTTGCGTCTTTTCACTGTGCTTTACAAATTGTCTTGATCCTGCACATTTTAATGAACAGACACATGTGGAACCAACTATTGCCTCCAACAGAAAGGCCGGGCAAACACAGGTAGCAACATGGTAGCATATTTTCGTATCTTAAAATACTCTTATTTTTGACGATTCCAAAAGACCTTGGTCCATCAAACAATTCACATCAACAATCCGAGCTTCTTCAGTAATGAATTACATTCTTCCTATTTCAGGGATAAAAACAGAGGAGAAATCCCAAAGTCTAGGCCCTCTTCCAAGTTTAACTACTAACTCACTCTACGGCCTTGTACAAGTCACACAACTATCTGGGTCTCCGGTTCTTTATTTGACAAAAAAAGAAAAATGTGACTAGTAATAGCTCTCCTGCCAACTTCTTGGTTATATCGAAGTGGATTCTTGAACAGTTGCAAATAATCTTTGGAAGCATTAAAAAATGCTCTATAATCACAGCACGTCTTTTTGCCAGGAAGATCAACACAAATTATTTTATAGCTTAAAAAAAAAAAACAACCCTGTCATTTGAAATTTCAAACTCAATTTTTAAGGCACCTCTTCTATGCCAGGCACCATGCTTGGCACTTTCTAAACACCGTCTTGAATCCCCACAAGATCCTTGGAAGTTAAAGATTTTGGTTCTAATTTTCTGAGAGGAACAAGCAAATCTCAGAGAGCTGAAATGACTTGTCCGAGACGGCATTCCCGAGAGACAGTGGAGGGGTATGAGACCCCAAGACTGATGGATCCCAAACGCTGGGTGCGAATCACCCACTACGCAGCGTATGCACATACTGCTGGAACAAAAGCTTCTTGTTTCAGTTCATTTTAAGGCCCTTTGATAGTTTTCTGCAAAGCACATAAGAAGGGGACTCTTTCTGTTAGACGAAGGAATGTGTGTTGGTCGGATCTGGAACTAGGGGTCTCAAGACCTGTCCACTTGGGTCCTTAGTGACGTCCTACACAGTCTATGTGCAGAAGAAGTCCTTGTGTGTATGTGTGTGTGTGTGTGTGTGTTGTTAGTAGACAAAGAAAGTAAAGTGCTAAAAGTGTAATTATTTTCTCTACGTACACTTTTTAAGTTTGTTCCAGAAGCTACTGCTACTTTCATTCTTCTTATTGAATGTGAGGTCCTACACCAGGTGCTGGGGAGCAAAATCGAACCCGGCTTCTCTCCGCCCAGAGGTGAGGGTCTAAGTGATGAGGTTTGCTGGTTATTCGGAAGGCAGCTCAGCCGAGGATAATAGTGAGGGATTTGGGAAGAAGTGGATACCTGTAGGGATATTTAGAAGGTAAAGACCAGTCAGTATTGATCATGGATTCAATATAGTGGGGAGAGGGCAAGGGACGGGAGAGGGGTGTCAAAGAGGACTGCCAGGCTGTAAGGCTGGTACCTCAGAAGGCGACCTCTGGTGTAAAGTGGCAGCGCCCCTCTGAAGAACAGGAGTGTGGATTACGGTAATGAAATGAGGAGATGGATGCAGATTAGGTGACATATATGGGAATTCCATAGAGGCATCCAGGAGGTGCTTGATCATTGCTCCCACTGACCATTTATTGTCGACAAAGAAAGAAAGCTCCCTATTTACCCCAGAATAAAAAGCACACGTGCGTGTGCCTATTGGAAATTCTTTCCTCCATGCTACAACAGCCTGCCCCCCGAGCTGCATTAGTAGGCACAGAAAGAGCTGAGTTGAGGTTCACTCTCTGGCCCTTCCTCTCGGTCAAGGGTTCGGTCAAAGGTGCTAATGGGCAGAGAAATGGCCAGGAGGCAACAGAAGGATGGGGAAGGGGAAAAAAAAAGAAGGAGTAGAAATCAAATACTCTTATGTTTTACTGCTTATTTAGGATTTACATTTTGCTTATATTCCTAGGACTTTAAATATAACTTTTAAAAAAGATTGAAAAACTAAAAACTAAAAAAAAAGAGAAAAGTTGTAATTATTACAGTGCAGAGCATAACATGCTTACTGAACCTATCAACTTATAGCCTGTCCCTTGAAGCATTAGACTAATGCTGCCTTGCTTGTGATTATTATTAAACACGTTCTCTTAGTGACTGATGCCTGGGAGCTGTGGGAAATTTGTGGAAGAGGACGTCATTTTAGGGATGTAAGAATTTATCAGAAAACACATCACAAAGCTCTTAACTTCCAAAACTGAGACAGGACAATGGAGGAGGAAGCCGTAGCTCCCACGATAAGCAGTGAAGTGATACGTCAGAGCAACCGAGTTCACCAGGTAGACTAAGTCAATGGCGGTCAAAGGGAGGAATTAAATCGGTTCGCTCTGAAAACCAATTAACCTCTAAAAAGATTCCCGTCTAAATGAAAAGCAATAGAACACCAAACTAAAACAGATTTTATCAATCTGAATTCCAATAATTAAAACGTTAGTCACAGGCTGAGATGTAAGTATCTGGAATAAATGAATGATCCTAAAGGAAGATTCAAAAGAACCAACCAGACTTGAACTTGAGGTTCGCAGCGATATTCTACACACCATACACTTGCCCCCTTCACTCTCTGATTTTACTGTATCTGTACATACTAGCTTTAATTTCTATCTTTATTAGTTTGTCGGTTCTCTGAAATGAGAAAGCCAAGGTGAATAATCCAAAATCAAATCTGAATTATTTCTCAATTGAACAAGTTTGTACCTTTTGACGCACATCCACAAGGCTCTGCTGCTTAGGGCAGGATTGCCTGTTTTCCATTCCCAGGGGGCTTCAAAAATAATTTAGATGAATGATTGAGTTTAGAAAGAAATCTGATTTTTCTTTACAGAACTGAAGTTCAGTAAAAAAAAAAAAAAAAAAGCCCTTTTCAGGTAGGATGTGAACATGTGGCCCTAGGATACATGTGTGGAAATGGGACTTCGAGGTTTGCAGATACTAACTACTATATACAAAATAGATCAGCAGCAAGTTTACACTGTGTAGCCCAGGGAACTAGATTCAATATCCTTATAATCTATAATGAAAAAGACTATGAAAAGGAATATGTGTATGTACGTGTTTGACTGAAACATTATGCTGTACACCAGAAATTGACACAACATTGTCAACTGACTATACTTCAATAAAAATTATTTTAAAAAAGAAATAAAACATTACAAAAAAAAAAAAAAAAGAAAGAAATAGTCTATCACATCGTGAAGAGGCTCTCACTCAGCCTGGTGGGTCGACCAGAGCCACAGGGTGGAGATGTGAGTCCACAGATAAGACTCTTGGTGCCTGAACACCCACAAAGAAACATTCAGTGGTCTGGTCTACGAGATCCTGAAACCACAAAACTAGGGAGTTAGTCAAAAGGCCCTTTAGCAAGTCTAAATTGAGGGAGGGGCCCGGTCTGTGTGCGCTCCCTTTTCACACATTCCTCAGGTTACAAGCTGACGCAAAAGTGACATTTATGTTCCTCTAAAGAGGCCTTATTATCACTAGCTTGGTATCAGCCAACTGACAGAAAAGCGAAATTCACCTTCTGAATTACCTCGCAGCTACTTTTCAACACTTAATCTTTTGCATTTCCTCTGGCCCCGATGAACAGAGCAAAAACTGAATCATTCAGCTAGCTGGCTTCCCTATCAATACACCTATTGCTCAGGAAGTAGAAGGAAAAGATGGAAAACAATGAAAAGGCCAAGGCGCCGTGTTCTTTAATAAAATGATGACCAAGCCCTGCGACAAAACCTGCGTCAATCTGGCCAGGAATTCAGTTCTTCACCCAGCTTTGCAGTTTTCAAAATGTATTAGAACACAGTCAAGATCTTTTCCTGCAAGTAAACTACAGCTGCTGAGGGGTAAAAATATATAAGATTTGTATAAGGTTTTAAAAGTGTCATTTTACATTCAATGGCAACAGAGAACTTGACAATTTAAGGTGATTTTTTTGCTTCTTCTTGGTGCTGAGTGAGGGTATTGGCTCCCTCTTAAAATTCCAACGCTTGAACCCGGCCATGAGGTTTACTTCCATCCACCTTGCCAGCCCAGCTCTGAATACGAGACACTCAGGCTTCTGTCAAAGAGAATTTTCTAGAAATTTCCACGTCACACCTCTGCACCAAGGGGATGAGAAAAGGTTTTAATGGTAAATAGGAACATATCCAAGATTTGAAGGAGGATTCCATGTTTGATAGATGAAAGGCTGCATTCTTTACACAGACACAGATAATTATACACCCTATTTGTGCCCTGGTAACAGATCTACCATCAACATGGGTACAGTACAGTGGCATTACTTACTTTTGAGGTGGAAAATAACAACAAAATAGTTAATTATTCCTCTTTGAAAACCCTTTAAATTATTGTCTTTCTCTCTGTCCTGCCTAGATAATTATGTCCCTCTTAGTTTCTCTCATCAATACATTTTTGATCTTTTCTTTCACTGTCCTTCTCCTTTGAGACCTTTTCAAGTTCATAGGGCCCTACATTCCCATGAAGACTGAATGATTCACACTTTCCTACCTTGCTTTTGACACTGGGGGAGAAGAACTGAAATGCACAGGGAAAAAGGAATTATTTAAAGTATTGATTGTGTCCACCTGTCAGCATTTTGAAATAATTAAATTATTTCGAATCCTTGTGAATGTGAAAAGGTCTAGGCAGAGTCAAACATTCATATGACCAGTCTGTCCTATTACTTTTGCTCTGTCTTTTTGGTGCCATGTAGGGAAGCTTCTACCCCAAGTATAACGTATCCTAAAGCCTCTTAATAGCAGAAATGTACTGATTTGTGATAACTCAAAAGTGATATATCCGATTCTGGGACATCAAAGAAGTCATTAAAATGTTTTAAAACCTAGCTCGTAAGGACCTACAGAATGGGAGAAAATTTTTGCAAACAATGAAACTGACAAAGGCTTGATCTCCAGAATATGTAAGCAGCTCATACGACTTAATAAGAAAGAAACAAACAACCCAATCCAAAAATGGGCAGAAGACCTAAACAAGCAATTCTCCAAGGAAGACATACAAATGATCAATAGGCACATGAAAAAATGCTCAATATCACTAAGTGTCAGAGAAATGCAAATAAAAACTACAATGAGGTATCACCTCACACCAGTCAGAATGGCCATCATTTAAAAGTCCACAAATGACAAATGCTGAAAAGGCTGTGGAGAAAAGGGAACCCTCCTACACTGCTGGTGG
This sequence comes from Vicugna pacos, assembly GCF_048564905.1. NCBI lineage: Eukaryota > Metazoa > Chordata > Mammalia > Artiodactyla > Camelidae > Vicugna > Vicugna pacos. Next base: position 54,801,919 of record NC_133002.1, read on the forward strand.
GAATGCAGTTTGGTGCAGCCACTGTGGAAAACAGTATGGAGATTCCTCAAAAGACTGGGAATAGACTTACCATATGACCCAGGAATCCCACTCCTGGGTGTATATCCAGAAGGAACCCTACTTCAAAAATGACATCTGCACCCCAATGTTCATAGCAGCACTCTTTACAATAGCCAAGACATGGAAACAGCCTCAATGTTCATCAACAGATGACTGGATAAAGAAGAAGTGGTATATTTATACAATGGAATACTATTCAGCCATAAAAACCGACAACATAATGCCATTTGCAGCAACATGGATGCTCCTGGAGAATGTCATTCTAAGTGAAGTAAGCCAGAAAGAGAAAGAAAAATACCATATGAGATCGCTCATATGTGGAATCTAAAAACAAACAAACAAAGCATAAATACAAAACAGAAATAGACTCATAGACATAGAATACAAACTTGTGGTTGCCAAGTGGGTAGGGGGTGGGAAGAGATAGACTGGGATTTCAAAATTGTAGAATAGATAAACAAGATTATACTGTATAGCACAGGGAAATATACACAAGATCTTATGGTAGCTCACAGAGAAAGGAATGTGACAATGAATATATATATGTTTATGTATAACTGAGAAATTGTGCTGAACACTGGAATTTGACACAACATTGTAAAATGATTACAAATCAATAAAAAATGTTTAAAAAAAAACCTAGCTCATAAGGAAATCAAAATCTAAAATCAGCAAATTTTGGAGTAAAATTCAAGAGGTTAGAATTCCCATGTGACAATTCCAGCAATAACCAACTATCCCATGATAAACACAAACAAAAATTTTTAAATGCATTTTATGGTCATTATTTAGTACTGCCAGCTATGGGGAATTTTTTAATCAGCGTTTAGTTCATTTGTAACTTAGTCTAAATATGGAGAACTGTTGAAGGAAGGAGTTTTTATTTCTTTAATTATACAACTTAAACACAATCTCACAAGTCATGCTCTTATATGTTCTTTCACTGATTCCATGAAATCTGAAAATAAAATGAGAATAGTTGTTTTATGGGTAGATTCTATCTTTAAAGGCTGGAAAAAAGGGAAGCCGATTAATCTTTTGATATCACACTCCCTTTTCTGCAACAAAACATAAAACTCCCACTCCATTCGTGATGTTCTTGCCTTAATGTTTTTTCCTCCATCGCTTCTCTTTTCAACTACAACCTACATCCATGCACTGTACCCGGTCGCCTTTGGCAGACGTGGAGGATAGAAGATGTTTTTAATTGGAAGGAGAAAGGTGGTTTCAATTTAATGAATGAACTCCATTTTTACACTCTTTCCTCGTCTCAAAATTGACATTCAAAATGAGTCTGGTTTTAGCCGCACACTTGTCTTCTGCTCTTTGCTTCACACCTGCCAGGGAGTAGATAAAGGTGTGAGAAATGTGAGTCCATTCCAGTCGTGCAGTTTTTAAAAAATGGTTACTGTAATAGGTGTCAAACAGTGTTGTGATTGTAAGAAAGAAAAACATGACTGCTTTAATTTTAATGTTTGAGCACTGGCAATATATTTGGCTTTTGTCATACGCCTCTCTTGTCCGTATTTTCCTTGTAGTGTTTAAATCAGGGAAGAAGACAATACATTCCCACTAGCACTTTAGGTTTTAAGAGTCATTCCTGTGTTTATGCATAATGCTTGGGGCAAAAAAAAAAAAAGACCATAGTTCATAGTGTTTGGCTAATTTAGTTTCTTAAATATCTTAGTTACTTAAATATCAGAACTGGTCATTAATACAATGCCAAATCTACCAAAAACTATGCTGGTCCTTCCAAAAAAAATTTATTAGGAGATGATTTTTTAAATGATTTACCAAGTAATTTAAGTAAGTGTATTAAAATGTTTAGAATGCAACCCAATTTTTAATTTAATTTAATTTAATTTTATGTTATTTGATGTTAGGGGAATGAGCTATATAGTGAAAAATAACCCAGTGTGACAATCATTTTCCTACAATAACCTAAAAACCTTTAGAGGCAAGAAGTATATCCCCAGTCTCAAATCCAACTCTGATTCCAAGTTTATGTATTTTTGGAGAAGAGTGTAGAGAAAAAATAAATAGATGCTATACCCCTAGGAGACTGGATTTTCTTTGGAGCGATACTCATGTGTTTGTGTCTGGTAGGGCAGTTCAGGAGTTCTGTGACCCGCTGCGTGCCCAGGCAAAGGCCACAGTACATACGACACATATCCATGCAGCAAGAGCAATACGGCGCTGTAACCGGTCCCATTTTGTTAACTGTTTAGAATTGGTCTGTTGAACCGAATCCTTAACGTGCAGAGTTACAATTTTCACATTTTGTTCTGGTGTTTCAAACCTGGTGCATGATGTGAAGAAGCCAGGGGAGCTTCCTGGGGGTTAAAGCTCGTGCAGAAGCACGGATCGTGCAAGGGGACAACAGGGGTGGGCAGCACGATCCACTGGAGGACAGGAAGCAACCAGAATACACACCTGTGCCCCTCCTTTATAAAGGAATACACTAACGCTTGTTAATATTTAATGCATTGCTGAATACCAATGTCTTCCCACGTCACGTGTCCTTTACGGTTATAATATGTAGATCGTTATGAGGGTACAGCAGACAGTCACAGGTCACATGCCGTCCGAAGTGTGTCCAAAGGCAGGAGTGTGGGTTTCACAGTGCAAAAGTGTTATCGTCCACTTTCTTTCAGGTAACTGCAAGAACCTGTGAAAATGTGCAGCTCAACTCTGATCATCTCAAGGACCCTATGGAATATCATGTCTGTTTCCACGCAGCCCAGTACTCATAAAATGGACACGTGGTTTAGACAGTTTCTACAGAGAAGCCACAGACAGACTCTATTGCTGTGAATCCCGCCTCTGCCTTTATTTTTATTTTAAATTTTTTTTCAGGGGAGGGTAGGTAATTAGGTTTACTTATTTATTTATATAATGGAGGTACTGGGGATTGAACCCAGGACCTTGTGCACGCTAAGCATGCACTCTACCACTGAGATACACTCTACCCTCCTCCAACTCTGCCTTTATTAACTGTGTGACTTAAACACTCAAACAGTGCATGCCTCTGGACCTCTGTTTCCCCATCTCTAAAATGGGATAATGGCACGTTCCTTGTTGACTGTGAAAGGGATGAAATGGGATAACGTCTGTAAACCTCCTAGAACAGTGCCTAGAAGTCGTGCACGTTAAAGTCGACTGCCTTCACTATCTACTACTATCACACTTAGGAAGTTAGGAATCAACAAAGGAAAAATGATGATAGAGCTGAAACTGCCTGTACTCTGAGTACAAGGTATTCATCAGGCACTGTATTAATCTGGGTTCTCCAGAGAATCAGAACCACTAAGACATGTGTGTGTGTAAGGAAGTTTATTATAGCCCTCCCAACCTCCTTTAAGACCTCTCTCCTTGCTACAGGAAGACTTGCACAAAGCTCGCCATGCTGCAGACTCTGAATTGCAATTCTTTGCTGATCCCCAATAAACCCATTTTGGCTGGGGAAATAACTGGCACTCTATTTGTTTTAAGTCGACAAAGGGTAGAGGAAAATTTATTTCTCCCCAACAAAGACATTACAGAATGTTTGAATGTTAATGGAAATAACTTCGCAGAAGTCAGGATAAGGGAAATGTCAATTCAGAAAGAGTAGAAATGATTACTGGGGCTACGGCTTGATTAGGAGAGAGGACTATGGGAATTGAAAAATCGGCCCTTTGATAGATGCTCTGAATCCTCTTCTTACTAGCAGGACCGCAGGACCAATGGCAGAGCATCTGTGCACAGATGCAGAGAACTTTTCAGAAATGGCTTAGGCACCATCACTTTGCTCTCATTAAACACATTCTTTGTAGTTTAGCTAATATTAATATATTAGTGAGAAATAAAAGGGATCTTTATGTGTGTGTTGTGAATACTAAAAATGTAAACTTTTTAGAGATTTATATCATATTCCTCTTATATTAAATTGCTGAGTGCATTTAATGTTTTTTTTAAAATAAATACACAAATACGTTTATAGTTTAAGTAAACAGAAATGTATTGGGAAATAATCCTAAATGTATTATTGGTAGGGATATGTCATCATAGGAGTTTGGAGACCACAACTGTGGAAAATAAACTGTGTATCTATCTGTGTTTTGGGTGGGGAAGGGGGAAGCGGTGTTTGAAGAATGTAACTTTGAAAGGCTCCGAAAACCAATTCAAAAAAGTCTCTTAAGACCTGCTCGAGACTTCATGTCCTCTCTTATCCAGAATGGAGAAATACTGGAGAGTTTGAAGAAATGACAGAACAAGGTCACATTTAGGTTTGGAAAAGATTTCTCTCCTGGAGAAAAGTTACAAGGATTTTTATAGCAATAGTAACAGAGGAGCCAGGGAAGAGAGAAAGACAGAGAGACAGACAGAGTGGTGATGAGAAGGACCGGAATTCGGAAAATAATGGTAATAGTTGGAAAGGAACGAACAGATTAAAAAAAGGCTTAAGATGGTGGTGATATTTATTAAGATAGCACTATCGAGCAAGAAAATAATTTGGCAGGAAGCTATGGAAGAGGTAGGGAAGAGGGAAATGATTCATTTATCTTGGATGCATTCAATTCAGAATTCTTGTGGCCAACCCCAGCTGGTTTATGACCAGCGCTCAGTTTTTGGAGTCTGCATCTGGAGCCCAGAAAGAGCGTTCTAGTACAGAAATGTTGGATTCATTAGTTTAATCCAAAAAATTGCATTCAGATCCTGTCCTAAAAGTTGCTATATGTCCTTCCTGTTCACGTTCTATACTTTTACCACACATCTGTCTCCATGAATAATAATGTGGTGTTTTGATTTTTTAATAGTTTACATAAATGGTACCAATATGTCTGCTTCCTTTGGCAAGAAGTGTTTATACTCAGTATGATGCTGATATATTGATCTAGTTCAGAGGTTGGCAAACCATGGCTCATGGGCCCAAAGCTGTTTTAAACTAAGCAAGTTTTTTTTTTTTTTTTTTTACAGATGAACATTTGCAATCAGTCTGATGTCAGGCAACATTAACTTTCAATCCCAATTAGGGGAAATTTTATCCCCCATAAATGGAATCCTATTCTTCTCATTAGTACACCTATGTTACCAAAAAAAAAAATTACACTGTATTTTTATTACTATGCTTTGAATTCCATCAATAGAAAACATGTGGAGATGTGGATTTTCTTTTGCTATGTAAATACCTACTTAATATTCTCAACTTCCACCTTGATTTTCCAAAGTCTAAAATGGTAAACCTGATCTAGTTAATTCATTAATTTTGACAACTGTTATTTTACATTTTATAGGAACATTACAATGTATGTATTAGTTAATTAGTAAACTAAATTCCATCGTTTTGTATTTTTTGCTATTGGAAGCAATGCTTAAAAGCCATCTCTGTGACAGTGTCCTCATATGCATGGATGAAACGTCTCTGTGTATGAAGTTAAATGTGATTTTTGTTAGCTTTGAGTTGAGTCTGTCTCCAACTTTATTACATATTGCCTAGAAAGTGTCCATACCAATCTCAATCAGCAGCGTGAGAATTTCTAGCCAACATCCTAACCAGCTGTTAATGTCTTAAAGATGCTCCACTGTATTTATTTTTACCAATATATATTTTCATTTGAACTATGAATTTCTTAGAAACATGTCTCATGTTTTAAATCCTATCCCTCTCTATTGTGTTGGCTTTTTGATTAAAAAAATTGATCTGAATGAAATTGATACATACTTATAATACACGGTCCATTTTTATAAATGTCCCCTTTGTTCTTAAAAAGAATTTGTATTTCATAAATGCATTGTGACTTGTTCTACCAGCAACCACATCAGTCATTTATCATGCTGAGCTCTGTATCATCTACTTTCATTCTGATTTATTTGGTAGTATTGCACAAAGGCCTATATAATTGCAAACTAAATTTCTCCTTGGTCTTCTGTCAATAACTGCTATAAACATTTGAGCTTATATTGTTACATATATAGAGATTTAACATTGCTTTAACTTCCTGATAAATTGCTCCTTTATCATTAAATCATGACTCTCTTTTTACCCTAAAATCTACTAAAAAAATAATAAAAGAATACTGCAGACTAATTTATGCCTACAAATTTGACAGCCTAGATGAAATGGCCCAGTAGTACAGTATGTTTTAAAATAAAATGCTGTCTTGACCTGGTCTGAGGCCCTGGCTGAATGCTGATTAATCCCCTTTACTGAAGAGCTGAAGTCCCTACTCCTATCACTTCCCATGTGAGGCTCTCAAACTCTAGACTCTTGCACCTGCTTTTACTGCCCCAGGGTCAGATCGCTAACAATGAGGAACAGCCACTATGCCCTACAGGCAGCCCATGAAATTATTAAAATTAGCTAATCCACAGGGAGTCTAGGAAATCAAGCCAGCACTGCCCTACTTGTCAGACAAAAGCCGACCCTTCCACCTCTCCCAGTGTCATTGTATTGTGTATCTCCATCAAGAGTCTTTAAATCTTATAAAATAATCCACTCCTTGAAAGACACAAATCATCATAATTTATTGAAGAATAAACAGGTTTACCTAAATTATACTTGCTATGGCTTGAATGTGTTTGCCCAAAATTCATATGTTGAATATTAACCCTCAAAGGTGATAATGTTCGTGGGCAAAGTCTTTGGGAGGATACTAGGTCATAAGGATGAAGTCCTCATCAATGGAGTTAGCGCTCTTAGAGGTTCCAGAAGGATCCCTTGCCCCTTGTACTACGCGAGGTCACAGCAAGAAGGCACCAGTTATGAACCAAGAAGAGAGTTCTCCCCAGATTGTAACCATGCTGGTGCCTTGATCTTGGGCTTACCAGCCTCCAGAATTTTAAGAGAGAAATTCTGTTGTTTATAAGCTACTCTGTCTGTGCTATTCTGTTATTAATAGCCCAAATGCTCTAGCTATTTAAAAATTGAATTCATAGTTAAAAATCTTCCATTAAAGAAAATTCCAGGTCCAGATGGTTTCACCAGAACAAATTCTACCAAAATTTAAAGGGAGAAATAACAAAAATACTAGACAAGAATGTCCAGGAAATGCGATACAAAGAAACACTTCTCAACTCATTTTATGAGGCCAGCATTACCTTGATAACAAAATCAGATAAAAACATTAAAAGACAGAAAGCCCACAAGCCAATATACTTCAAAAACATAGATAAAATCTTCGAAATAAAATAGTACAAATTGAATTCAGGATATATAAAATGTATAATACACCCTACCAAATGAGATTTATCTCAGTGATGCAAAGCTGGTTTAATAGTCAAAAATCCATCAGTGTACTTCAATGTATTAGCAAAATAAAAGTAAAAAAAAACCTAAATATCTCAATAGATGTGGGAAAAAGATGTTTGCCATTTATGATAAAATCTCTAAGCATACTAGGAATAGAAAAGGACTTTCTGAACATGGTAAAAGGAATCCATGGGGGAAAGAAAATAAGCCAGCATTGTACTTAGCTGTGAAAATGTGGATGTTTTCCCCCTAAAACTGGGAATAAGACAAGGATATCCTCCCCTTTCACTATCCATCACTGAACTGGAAGTCCTAGCTAATGAAATAACACAAGAAAAGGAAATAAAAGAACTATAGATTGGAAAGGAAGAAATATAACTCTTTTTTCACAATTTATGTCATCTACATAGAAAATCCAAGTGCTAGATCAAATTAAACCACAATAAGATACCACCACATACCAATCAGAAGGGCAAGAAACAAAAAGAAACACAAATACCTCACATTGCCAAGTGCAGTGAGGACAAAGAGTAGCTGGAATTCTTAAGCACTGCTGGTGTAGGTGCAAAATTACATAGCAACTTTGCAAAACATTTTTGCAGTTTCTTGTAAACATTTATGCTTACTGTAAGAATTAGTAATTCTTACTCCTAAGTATTTATTCAAGAGAAATATAAATGTATGGCCATTCAAAAACTTGTACATGGATGGTTTTAGCAACTTTACTCATAATCACCAAAAACTGAAAACAAACCAAAGACCCTTCAACTCATGAACAGATTAACAAAGTGTGGAATCTAAAAAAAAAAGTACATAAATACAAAACAAAAACAGACTCATAGACATAGAATACAAACTTGTAGTTGCCATGGGGGCGGGGGGTCAGAAGGGACAGCCTGGGATTTCAAAATTTGTAGATACTGACAGGCATATGCAGAACCAGATAAACAAGATTATACTGTAGAGCACAGGGAAATATATACAAGATCTTGTGGTAGCTCTCAGGGAAAAAAAATTGTGACAATGAATATATGTATGTTCATGTATAACTGAAAAATTGTGCTCCACACTGGAATTTGACACAACATTGTAAAATGACTATAACTCAATAAAAAATGTTTTAAAAAAACCCAAAGTGTGGTATATCCACACAATGGTATATTACTTGGTAATGAAAAAGAATGGACAACTGATAAATGCAATGACAGTGATGAATTTTAAATGCAGACAGGATGTAGTAGTAATATGCTACATACCACATGATCAACTTAAGTGATAGTCTGAAAAAAATCAAAACTAAACAGAGACAATATCAGTGGTGGCAAGGATTGAGGGTGAGGACAGGAGCTGACTACAAAAGGGAAGTGCTAAGAAATTTTTTAAATACCATGGAAGCATTGTGTTTATTGTTTTTGGTGACAGTGACATGTGTCTTTACTTTTTGTAAAATTTTGTAGAACGGTATAACAAAAGGTAAATTTTGGTATACACAAATTTAAAAATAAAATAATCTCATGCTTCCTTATTATCACATACTGTCAATATCCTAGTCTTTTCTCAGTAAACATGAACACTCACAACATGCATGGCTGGATTTTGTAGTTAACATTCCCACTTTCCTGTGGAGCATCAAACACTAGTCACTGGAGGAGTCAAGAATTAGAGAGGTGATCTGGTTTGCAATCATCATTTTATGCTCTAAAAAACCCTCATTTTTATATTCCTCAAATCCTTTCTTAAGATGGATGACTCCGGTAATTCTTCACCTCTCCTGTCGTCGCATTTCCAGTAACACTAACAAGTTGGGTTTTCCTACATCCACCCCACCCTAAAGCAAAGACAGCCTGTGGGGATGGGCTTCTGGGTGAGAATGGGATGTTTCCACCCACCACTGTATATTGACACTTGCTCTGCTTCTGGCCATAAATCACTTGATGACATCACATTGTTGCTATAAACCCATGAACAAACAAGCTATCCTTCCATTAGGGAACATAAAACGGCCCATTTTCAGCCTCAGTCTGCATGCTGTTTATGAGTTGCTCGCTGCTTTCAGGGTTTTTACAAGAGAACGTCCACTGTTTCTTTCTGGCCCCACTCCAGAGAGCTATGTTAACACTGCCCATTTTCCAAGATATTTGGTGGGGAGGCGGCATACCAGAGCCACATTTTCCATCAGGGACCTACACCATATTTTAGTCTCTATTTCCCAGACAAATTAAACCCACTGTTTTATGAGCTTTTTCAAAGGGGCTATACAGTAGCTCATTTGCTTGAATATGGATAATGCCACTCAGAAAATGAATCAGATGATAACAGAGCCTACAAATTCTAGAGCACATTCATGATCACTTCAGCTTCTGACCCTAAATTACTTAACTTCCTTAGGGAAAGTTAGGCAGTGGGCCAGCCTAGGACCTTGAAATTGAAAGCCCAATGAGTTCAAACAGGTCATCAGCTTGGAGGGTGGGGAGGGGAGTTGTACAGGATCTTCAAGCACCAAGCACCAAGGTGGGAATGTTTTTTTTTTTTAACATTTTTTATTGATTTATAATCATTTTACAATGTTATGTCAAATTCCAATGTTCAGCACAATTTTTCAGTCATTCATGGACATATACACACTCATTGTCACATTTTTTTCTCTGTGATTTATCATAACATTTTGTGTATATTTCCCTGTGCTATACAGTGTAATCTTGTTTATCTATTCTACAGTTTTGAAGGTGGCAATGTTTTTATGCCATTCATTCCTTCATTTCTTTTTTTGAACCAGATGCTCTGGTGTCAAAAGCCGCAACATTCAGTTCTGTGATTTTCCTTCATGTTTTTGAAGTCCGGAGTTTGGTCTAGCTAGGATTCTAACCAGAAATGAGCTGGAGTGACAATGAAAAATGGCTAAGAGATTCCTCAATTTGGCTCAAAGAAAGAGAGAGAGAGATCTGCATATACTTGTATTTATAGACACGCATATGTAATAAATACAAGTATGTACGTTTATAGAAACAAAAATATCCAAATACAGTTTTGAATTGTTTTTCATTAGCCCATCCAGTTATTACTGAGCGGTTATCCAAGCCAGTCCCTGGTTTTTGTTTGTTTTGTTTTCCATTCTTTGTTATCCAAATTGCATTATTTAGCTGCAGTCAGTTTTGAATGGCTGTTTCCTTATTTCTGTGATTCTATTTTCAACTTTTGTTTCACAAAAAACAATTGTATTAACACTCAACTAAATACGGGGAATTCCTTTATGAAATGATAAGCACTGGAGTCAGTGTGCTGCCTGTTTTCTCATTTTGAACTGTAATCACTCCATGGGGCGTGCACTGTTCTCACTCCCATTTCATAGGCTAGGAAAACGAGCGTCAGAGAATTGGGCACCTACACAAAGCTGTCCACTCTGTAAGAAAGGCTCCTGATTTTGAATGCATGTCTGACCCCAGGGACTCTACTTTCAAAAACAACCCCATCCTGATCCTGTTTACTCGTAATTTAAACAAGAGGAGTGGGTATGTTGCTATTGGGTAAATAAAGGACGTTACTATGTTTGGAAAAAAAAAAAAGAATATGTACAACTTTACCTTAGATGAGTTTCTTTTGTTGTTGTTTTTAATCAAGAATCAATAACATAAGATACTTTGCTTAGTATTTGATAGATCAACTCACAGAGTCCAAGATAAATGTCCTGATTAATCGGTGAGCCTGGAAGAATGAACTGTTTGATACTTGGTGGAAATTTCATCTGCTGCTCAAACAATGATAAAATTATTCAGGTTTCAAAATTAAAATGCCACAATCCTGTTAATCACCTTGGGCAAAACTGACTACGGGGTGATTAGGTAAAGTTTTTTTGTCTTTTTTTTTTTTTTGGTTTACTGTAACCTTAATTACTAGTCCTAAGATATTTTAGGGATTTCTGGGCTGCAAATTATCTGAGAGGCCATAGGTGTTCATTATTAAGGAAATTAACTTAGTGCGCAGCCCCCCAAAGCAGCGAGTCACTGGGCATTAGCCACTGACTTTCAGAGGCAACCCATGTACCCTGATTCCAGTGAAAAGAAGTTCACCAACATGGTCTCAAGACGGAGAGATTGGAGGCCAGCGCCAAACTGGAACGATGGCTATGGACGCTGGGTTTATCCCAAGGTCAAAGGACACTCAAGAGTTGATTAATGAAAACGCTATTACCAAGATCACAGGGAAACAGGTCACGTGCGGCTGTCAGATTCCGAGACAGTTCCCGGGTCTCTAAGATGGGTCAAGACATGATTAAAACATCCTTTCAATGCTGTAAAATTCGAGGCCCACAGTGGGGAAAAAGAAACCTAGATCCAAACTGAGTGGCTCCATTCCCATCTGTACATCTCCAGGGACATGACATAGATCTTGAAATTTCACTGTGATCTGGGATCACAGGAGCATTCGGAGTCTTTATGCAAAGAGAAGGGTAAGAAGCAGTTACTCTAAGAATCAAGACTCCTCCTCTTTCTAGAGAGCGTAGCTGCAGAGCTTTTCGGATCTTTGTGCAGCATCTAGAGCTTTACATTTAAATATATATACACATAAATAAATCCATATATGTTATATAATAAACAAACAGCATCAATGGCATCATTAACACCCAACAGACACACCCAGAAATAATGTTTGACCGGGTATCTGAACCTCCCCTGATCCAGTCATGTTGATGTACAAAGTTAACTAACACACCCAGTATCTCAGATGACTTTGTGTTTTTGTTGATTTTACTTGTGACAGTAGTAAAACTGCCTTTGAAAGTTTCAAGGCCATCATTGATCATGAGGAGAAGCAAAAATCGGGCAACACATAATACAGGTAAAAGGACAGGCTTCATTGTCAGATTAACCTATGTCTAAACTCATCTATCTCATCTTCTAGCTGAGATCTACATTCCCAAGTGAATGTAAACTAGTTGTTTACATTCCCAAGTGGCAGTTGCCTCACTTATAAAGGGAGGATTAACTTCTTCACCGATTTCGGTGAAGTCTAAGTAAGGTATATTTGATACCTAGCAAATTCCTTGGTACATACTAGGTACTCAGTATATGAAGTCCACACTTCAGCGTGGGGTGTGTGTGTATGTGTGTGTGTGTGTGTGTGTGTGAATGTGTGGTGGGAAGTCCATTCTCCCTCATGAGGATATGAAAAAGAATTTTATAAATTCCACGAAATGCAATCTCTTTGCAACTCTGCACTAGAGAATCTTTGAGACGTGTTCTTGCCCCTTGGGAAGTGATGATGGTGATGGTGGTGGGTATATGTATGAGGGGATATTCCCCCTTCCAAATAATCAAGGCAGAAACACACTATTTGTTCCACATACATACTCCACAACTACCAGCAAAAACAAAACAAAGCAAAACAAAAAAGCCAAAAAAAAAAAAAAAAAGATAATGAAGAAGGATTCCAAAAATCAGAAATTGGCAAGGTGGCCCAGATTTACAAGTATGTCTATGTTGGTCCTGAACTAAAATTTAAAGAAAAGAAAAAGTGCGTGAAAGAAACATTTGAGAAAGTACATTGACAAAATTGTCTTATTTTCAATATCAAATAATCCATTAAGCAAACAAGGGGAATAACAACAAAAAAAAAAATGCGCAGAGGTCAGGAGGCTGAGGGCAATCGGCAGTGACGGTCACAGAGAATGGACTGGAGACAGGGAGACCTTCCGGCGACGGCGGGGAAGGGCAATCCCTGGTGGACACAGTGAACAGCAGCTGATAGCAGGGTTTTCCCTTTGTGGGGCCCCCATCACAGAATTTCCACTTCAAACTGATGCAGAAAATATATATATATATCATAACCCAGTTTTTCCTTCGTGCTTTCCGTGCGGATAGAATTCTAAAATCACACCATGGCAATGATACCATTGACGCTTTTATTCAAAGTGAAGAAATCTACAGGCAAAGACCATTTCATATTCTATTCCTGTGATTACCTCTACGTAAGTATATTTTCGGGGACCCTGAGGAATTGTCCTAGATTTCGCTTAAAATTTAGATTTAATTGTGGTGGGTCACGTGTGTCAGGTGCCCGTCTCTAAATTAAGATTGAAGTCAGCGCCTTCAGAGAGTTGTTTTCAGTATTTGCGGACGAAAGTGACTAGGCAGAGTGCTAGAGAAACTGGAATGGCCATTCAGTGGCCCATCAAATAGCTGCCAGTCTAAATAAGCCCCAAAAAGTATTTTCTTACTGAGGCTTCGTTTTGGCCTAAATCTCATTCCAAGATCCCCATCTTTCGACAGGGAAGCTCTATATGCCAAGGATCAGCGAGGAAACATAATTATTACTAAAATTGAAGCAGGTACTAAGAAATCTTTTCATTTCAATTTGGAAGTATAAGATGAAGAGTTTAATATTAACTCAATCAGTCAGCTTCAATTAGATCAGTGTATATTACCGTTAATAGCATTAAGATCACTAACACGGCCCCTTGAAAAACAAGCGAAGTATTATAGTTACTCCACGTAGACATTTTCTACAACGATTTGATTATATTTATGTTTTCTTGCAAACTCCAGTGGTATTTCTCAAAATTTTTCAGGTGTCAACATATGGTTTCAATTTCTCTGAAATATATAGCATGGCTTGTTCTCAGAGAAAATACTGCCAAACAAGACTTGTAAATGTATCTTGAGGTAAAACTTAACATCTCCTCCTTTCCTATAAGGCTCCGCAGCTAATGCCTTGTTATAACCACCTCCGATGGAAAAATCACACCATTACCCAAATGAAGTTTTCTCAACTGAAAAGGGAAACAGCTTTCCTTTTCTTATATACACTAACCTGTGCTATAACAGACATTTTGCCCATCACGAAGATAAAAATACAGACACGTTCTGCTACTTTAAACAATTATCATCATGAAAAACTGGCACTGTGATCAATTTCATAATAATTGAAACTAAAGGGATCAGGCTACCAAAATTAACAAAATGGAGTATCTCAGTAGAAGAAAATGTTAAATCCTTCTAAAACATTCCTGGTGTGCAGTTGTTCCAAACACAGAAAAAAGAAAAAAAAAAGTTGTATTCTATTTCTAACAAAATATTGCCAGAAATTGTGATAATGCTGTTTTTACTGCTGTGCTAAATATTTATACAGAGTTGTTTATCTTTCAGGTACATTTCAAATTCACTATTTGTGCATTTATTTAACACACATTCAAAGTCATCTGTTTATCTTCAGTGTGTGTAATGTGCGCATGTGTGTGTACAAATATACATAACATGTGTGTATTTATCTGCTTTTAAAAGAATAAAACTCTGGAATGTAAATTTAAAAATTTAGTTTGACATTTGTATGTTTTGTCTATATTATAACTCAAATCCAAATGGGGTGTGGATCCACTTTTATACCTAATAGCTTGCTGTAGACATTTTTTACGTTAGAAATTCTCAGGGAGTATGGAGTTGGTTTTGGATGGCACACATCATTGGTTTCGGAGAGCATGTGTCTCAGTATAACAGGCACGTACCCATTGCCGGTGAAGATGCAACGTGTTCTTATAGGAAAAAGAGTTTAAACTTTTCTATTTGCGTTTAGGTGAACAAGAAGACAAACTTGGTGAGTTAAAGGAGGGCTTTTTGTCTATGAAAATTTTCCCTAAGTTCCAAATGATTATCTTATAGCTATAAACCATCCAGCAGTCCATTAAACCGTGTCCTTACATTATTCAAGATTTACATGCTTGGCCACCTTCACACTATTATTATTTTGTCTCAGACCAATGGCATTTATAAAATATGTAATATAGAGACAGACTAAATAGAACTGGACAGTGCTGTGCTTCAGTGAGAACAGAACGCGTTCAGTGCATTTTCCTCACCGATATCAGGAATGCGATGGGGAAAGACTAAAACTCCAGTAACTTTCATTTGTTTAGCATGTACTTTCTTCTGATTATAAAAATAAAAGAGATATGATGTAGAAAATGTTGAAAAACACAGATAAGCAAAGATCATGAAATTAAAACTTAAAGTCACTCCAGAGAGATGTGTGACTATTCACATATGTATTTTTGTCCTTTTTTTAAAAAAAAAATTAGGCTCATAACCTATATACTTTACTAAAATATAAAGATGGATCAAGAGTGTCTTTCCTTTCCAGTAAAGATTTTTCAGTTTTTTAAAACAGTATCATATTAAAGTAACTACAGCTATAACAATTCTGCAACAGACCAGAATATGTATATGCAAAAACTACTGAACTGTTCAGTTAACTTTTGGTCTTATAGTTCTTATTCTTATTTTTAAGCACTCACACTAGAAGAGACGGCTTTTTGTTGAATGTTTACTGTGTATCCAACACAGTGCTTGGTGTCCTACATGGGTAATCTCATCCAGAGTTTGGCAAACTACATACAGCAGGCAGTCTCAGCCTACTGCCTGTTTTTGTAAATAAAGTTTTATTGAGACATGACCACACTCATTTGTTTCCATACTGTCAACAGTTACTTTCCCCCACAACAGCAGAGTTAAGTAGCTGCAACAAACACAATATGAGCTACAAAACTTAAATTTTAACATGCTAACCTCTGATACAAGTCCAATAGAACCTTCTGTGATGATGGGAAAGTTCTATATCTGCCTTTTCCAGAATGGTAGCCACATTCTACGTGAGACCACTGAGAACTTGAACTGGGGCAGTGTGACTGAGGAACTGAATCTCTAATCTTATTTAATTTTGATTTACCCTTAAACAGTTCTATGTCACTAGTGGCTACTGCCCTGGATAGGACAAATCTAGAAGTCCTGGTCTGTAATATCCCAAAGCCCCTGCTCCTGATGTGATTCTGAGAATTTCTAGAGGGCTAAAGATTTATTAGCTGAAAATTTAGTAACTGCATCTTTTGTGGTTGTCATTATTTTTGCATTAAAATTCTGTAATTTAGCAACATGAGTCAAGTTATCAAAATGGCTCTTATTTTAATAATGAAAGTTACTTAAAATAATCAAGACAGGGAAACAGACATAAAAACTCTTTTTTTCTCCTGAACAAAATCAGAAAGTTATATTTTGCAACAGACAAATAAAATATGTTCTCCTGTTGCTACCATTATCCCTATTTAGTTATCTAATAGAATGACTGAAGCACAAAAACAAAAATCAAATATCCAAATCTCCACGTTTCTCATGAAATAACAAACCACAGAAATGTGAGAATCCTTATCCATTCTCTGTATAAAACCATGGCCATCATTTTACAAGAAAAAAAATTCTTAGATTCAGTTATGCATATGATTTTTAAAAAGTTGAGCTTTTTTGTTTTGTTTTTCATCACTTTTTTCTCTTAGACTCAGTTACTCGTTAGGAGAAACTTAAAGCATGTAAATGTATACAGATGGCCCCCAACTTAAGATGGTTAGACTTACCATTTTTTGCGTTTACCAGGGTGCAAAGGCGATACGCATTCAGTAGAAACCATACTTTGAATTTTGATCTTTTCCTAGCCTGGTGACATGCCATATGGTCGGTACCTCCAGTGATACTGGGCAGAGGCCACAGCTGCGGCTCCCTGCCAACCAAGCCAGCAGGCGGGTCAACAAATACACTTACAACCATTCTGGATCCAGACAACCATTCAGTTTTTCACTTTCAGTCCAGTAGTCAATCAATTACGTGAGCTAGTCAATACAAAATCGGCTTCGTGTTAGATGATTTTGCCCAACAGTAGGCTAATGTAAGTGTTCTGAGCACATTTAAGGTTGGCTCGGCTAAGCTACGATGTTTGGTAGGTTAGGCGTATTAAGTTCATTTTCCACTAGGATGTTTTCACCTTACGATGGGCTTATCCCGACATTACCCTGCTGGAAGTTGAGGAAGAGCTGTAGTAATTTTTCTCCAGTCAGCCAGCAGGGCCACATGACCTCATTCATGACCCAGTCATTTTTGCCTTCATGGCTCCCTTCTTCCATTAAAAAAGGAATTAAAAAAAGAAGTAAGGAAGGGAAGGAGGGAGAAAGAAAGAGAGGGAGAGAGACAGGAGGTAAAATCATATTTTCCAACTGCATTGGTATGAAAATGAATACATTGGTATTCTATAGGAAAGCATTTTCTTTGACCCGGAAGTACATTTTGCTCTTTCTGATTTTAAAACAATTGAAAACACTTTTGTGAGCCCCTAAAATTATTCCAGGCTCTCATACCTTGTCACCTATGCTTCCTTGAGCGATAGGTCACATGAAGTATGAAGTTTTGGTGGTTAGGTCCAAGAAGCTGCCCTACAGAGGTGCCTTGGCCCTCCAGAAATCTTTCCTGTTGTCAGTGATCGATTGCTCTGGCTAAAATTTAATTGATCGTTTATCAATTATCTCAAAAGTTAGATAACCGATGGAAATTAATTAATTATGATCAATGGTAATTAATGCATCATTTATGCAGTTGCTTCCAGAGAACAAACAGTGATGGTGAGAAAGGCATTCGGTGGAGGTAGGGGTGGGACAGTCAAGGGTGTGGAACTATTTGGAGCAGGTGGTTAAGAGTAAACCTACTGTGTGCATGTGCGTCTCGTCACAACTAGGAAACCACATTCAGAGCTCCCTTCTCTCTTGGGGTTAGCTGCCCCGGTGCAGGAGCCAGGCTTGAATTCAGGTTTGTATGAATTCTGATTCTCTCACTGCACAGCCATGTGCCTTGGGCACATTAACCAAAGTCACGGGACCTGTGTTTTCATCTGTGAAATAGGGACTATGGTCCCTGGTGCCTTTTTGTTGTAGCAAGGAGTCCTAGTTAACAGACAACCGATCTTAGAAAATGCTTGGTACGCAGTAAGCGTTTCCTTACTGTTAAAACGAACCTCTCTAGGGGTGGAAGGATGAATGCAAGGCAGCCTTGTCCTGGGGGAGCATCCAAGGAATGCAGGCGGCCCTGCTGTCACACGTGCTGACTTCAGTTCATGGTAGTGGCTGCTTGGGCTGGCTGTTGAGAAGTCTAGTTCTTATTCAAGTTCAGAGGAAAAGAGTGTCCCAAGTGGAGAAGGGGAGCATTGTCCTCTGCATCGTGCATTTTCGTCCCTGGTCTAACATGATAAAGAAAAAAATAAAATCAATATCTTAATGAGTTCATTTTACAAACTAACGATCTTCCTTAAAACAGAGGTGCATGGCCAAGTGTAACTTCATCCTCTTTCATTCACAGGGTTTATCTATTGGCCCTATTTGCAGGGACCAATCAGACTACAATTTGTTTCATTTTTGACCTATTTTTCTCCCATCCAAAACACTGTCTTCTTCAGCCTCACAAAAAAGGAATTGAGAAATTGCAAAGAAGACATAACAGCACGCTAACTGGGAAGTGATGAGTGCATCTTGGAAGAAGCAGTGTCTTTTGTTAGAGCCGTCTGTTTCTTGCTTGGCTCTCTCAAGTTCTGTTCATCAGGCATTCCGCTGCAAAAGTACTTGGGGCTTCAGAATGATTTGAAAGCCTGTTTCTGTTTGCTTCAAGGCAAACAAATGCTTTCTAAATGAAGAATGACCAAAATGGCCTAATACATCAGCCTAGCCAATAACAAATGGGCTCTCTGGACAGCCATTTACAAAATTACTGACAATGCAAATCTTGATCAGAAAAAACAAATCTATAAGGTACAATTCTTTCAACTTAAATTAATCATACATAAATCTGTAGAGTTCCTTGGCCTTGAAGATATGCACATATGTGCACATCTTTGTCAATCTCCACATACATCTCCGTATTTCATTTCCATAGAGGTAAACATCTGTTGGAACTATATCGTCTGAGTTTACTTGAATTATTATAGCAAAGGGTTTGACTTTAGGGTTTTTTTAAAAAAAAATCCTTTTCCATTAAATAAAACATTAAAATGGAAAATTCTTACCACAAAATTAATATTTATATAAATGGATTTTCTCCATATAGAACTAAACAGTTAAATAAATCATTGGAAACTTAAAATGCATTCCACATTTTTAATTTACAATTTGTAACTAATTCATTAGTGTTACCTCGCTCAGTTTAGCAAAATAACAGTAAGCTATCAGTAGTCACTTTACTCATGAGAGATAGAGATACAGGAATTAGACTATAATTTGATTATTATATTCACTTTAATAACTGAAGAGTTATTTTGGCAAAAAAATATGTGTTACATAGAGTTGCAGAGATAGAGTTAACTAGATGTGGTCTTCGGAGCCTTAGTTAACAGAAAACATTACAAAATGTGAGTTACTGGTTTAACTAAGGTACTGGAATGAAAGTGTAGGAAGAACTCAACAGACTGTCATCCAAATCAGCTTCATTTACAAGTATTTTCATTACCTTTCCTTTGACTTTGTAGTTTATAGTTATCCCCACAGAGCGGGGAGAAGTGGTGAAGGGAAAGACAGAATGTGTGTAATTTCAGTCTAAAGTCAAGTACTGTCAACATCCAAGAGTATTTCTTTATTAGTAACTTACTCATTTTGATTTGACATGATCATTATTACATCGCAAATAACTCTCATGGTGCTTTCATTTTCCTTAACTCTATAATACGAGCAAATTAAAACTAAGTTTGTAAATCAGACTCCAATGGCTACATGTAATTCCACTGGTCTGTAGCAGGAGTCAGCTGACTTTCCATAAAGGACCACTGAGTCAGTATGTTCTGCATGGGGAGCCTACAGTCTCTTTCCCAGCTACTCAGCTCAGCTTTTATAGGGCAACAGTTGTCTGACGACCTACCAGCAAATGGACATGGCTGTGTTCCAATAAAACTTTATTTGTGGACGTTGAATTTCATATAATATTCACAAGACAGCATTCTTCTCTTTACGTTTTTTTTTTTTTTCCAACCATTTAAAAAAGGTAAAAACCAATCTTAACTTACAGGCTGTACAAAAGGCAGGAGGCCAGCTAGATCTGACGTACGAATCTCAGTTTGATGATCCCTTTGACTCTGCAGTATGTCTGAATTTTGACTTGCAATGTCTCTGACTCTCTCCTAGGCTGAGCGCTCCAAGGGCAGCTATACCTTTGTTCATCTATTCTGAGTCTACATCAGACCTTCTCATAGTGCCAAGAATGTTGGTGGTCCCTTTACTTCCAATGAAAGTATTTAAAACCGGAAGATTTTGTTGAAAGGGATTTCTAGACACTAATTCTAAATTTGGCATTTCCCAGAATCTAAAACCGAGCTGAGGCAGGGGAGGAAAAAGCTTTCCTTGACCCTCTAAAGGTTCCTGGCTGGGTGTGAAAATTAAACTGGCAAAGACAGAGTCATAGGAGAAAAGCATACAAATTTGTTTAATATAAATTTCACCTGACATGGGAGCCTTCATAAGGAAATGAAGACCCCCCTCCCTGGCCAAACCCACTGAGACTGGTGTATTTTTATGATCGATTCCATGAGAAGTGGACAGTCAAGAAATATGACAGGTTAAGGAGTATGAGGTAATCGTAGAAACTAGGGGAAATTAGCAAGACCCATTGCTTAGGGTCTCACTTGGCATCCCTTTGTTCTCAGAGATAAAGATGCCCCTGGCCTCCGGTGTATGGAGGGTACCTCTCACATGAGAGTTTTATAACCTGTTTCAGGAAAGAAGGGCAAAGGGGTGAGGTGGTCAGCGTGACCCTCCCCTTTCTGCCATTTTCTCCAACTTCTTTAGCTTAAAATATTCAATATGCCAAGGTGCCATATGTTGGGGTAACCTGTCCTGAACCCCGTCACAGATTCATGGTCATTTGTCTAAGACAGTCCTTTTTTTTTTTTTCCCATTGAAGTACAGTTGATTTACAACGTTGCGTTCATTTCTGCTGTAGTCTGCTTTTTTAAATCAGTAATTGTAATGTGGCCATCCTTCTCTCAAATCATCATTCGCAAAACAATAACAGATGGTAAAGAGTGAGCTACTCTGCCCTTTGTGTGGGGTATTTCTTAAACCGAGGAAAAAGGAAGCTGACTCCAGGCGAAGAAAATCAACAAAGGGCCCAAGGCCACAAGACTTTATTCCAAGAGGCGAAGTCCCGAGAGGGCTCCGAAGGAGCATTCGAACTTGGGCCAGGAGGGCCGGATCTACCGGGCTGCTGCAAGTCCTTCAGCAGGTGTCGTCTGCAACAGCTGGTCAAGGATGGTTTTTAGAAGAGGGAGGAAGTGGCAGCCACTGCCTGGGCAATTTGGATTTTATCAAAAAGACCGAGGAGGACAAGCTAAGGGCTACAGTCATCCGTGAGAAGGGGTGAGAAGGACACACAAGAGGGCCGCTGTGGAGAATTCACTGTCACACTATGTACTAGTAACCTATTATGGGGTATTTAAATTAGAAATATACCTTTATAATAAGCCATTTACTAGAATCTGTATCATTTTTTTCCCTGTTACCATTATGGTAAAAGCAGAATGATTGTGCTGGCTTAAATATGATAGAAAGTTTACTAATAAGTTATCTATTAATTATAGGTGACAGGTTCACGGAGTGAATTCAGCTGCAACTGATCAGACTCAAAAATGCAGAAATGTGTCACTGAAAAATTCCCAAATACTGCTTAGAATGTGCAGTATTCAATCAGCTACTTCTTTTTCCAAAGCATTTAAGTAACAATAACAATAGTCTTGGAATGAATGGTGACCATGTGACAGGAACATTTTCTTATGCTAGATTTATAACCGTACCGTGACCTAGAGGTTGTAATCTTGACTTCAGAAATGAACAAAGTGACACTTCAGAGATTTTAAGTAACCTAGATCACATAGTCAGTGGAAGCGAAAATTTGAACTTGGGCCAGTCTGACCCTTTTTTTTTGGGTTGGGTCAAAGAGATAAGACTTGATCATTTGCCAAAGTGATTTAAAGATCATATTAGCAGAATTCATTTTCTGGCAAAATTTCATTTCTAGCAAAATAACTGGCAAGTGTCTTTAAAAATTTGTCCATGGGGATCTGACCATGTATTTTCATTCGTTCCACCATATTCCCCAAATATAACATTTAACCTCATTGGAAAGATCTGTCTTTGAGAAATGATTCGGAGGGAGAACCTGCCGTCTCTGTTCTTTTCTCTCATCAGTGTTTAAGAGCCAAGCTCTAACATTTTCTTTTAGATTGGCTAAGAGGAAGGGGAAGAAAAACAATTTCCCCATGAGAGTACACTGAGACAAGACAATTTGCATATCTTAACAGCCTCCCTTAGTGCCCTGCAAACGGAGAACAGTTGAAGGATATAGAGTTCCTTTTACACAGGATAACCCAGCGGAAATTGCCACTGATGTTAATTTGAAACAGAATGAGATAGCTACACTGAGGTGCCTTGACGAGGGATACAAAGAGGGCCTTCTCTGGTTCCCGAGGTGCTGACAGTGTGGGTGAGAGCCCATCCTGTGCAGCTGATGTCAGGAATGGCACATCCTTAAATCTCAACACCTGGATGGAGCTTGGGAGATTTTGCGAGAAGGCTAGACAGCCGGTTTCTCATAATGACACTGCAAAAATCCCCAAAGGCATTTGCAGCTGGCTCACTTAGGAACTCAGTTTAAAAAAAAAAAAAAAAGTTTTTTTTTTTTAAGAAAGGCTCATTTATCAATGCAAATAAAGTTAAGCTATTTCATAAATCCTTTCTATGGTCCCATTTGGTTTAGAGACAGTTTTGCATTATAGCTATTTCTGGGGGTTGGAAGTTACTGGTTGCCATCAACCTGCTTGAATTCCAAGTACAATGTGAGAACAGAGAAGCATTAGTTCCTGGTTAAACCATCTGACCCTGCTTGGCAGTATTTCCCTTTTTATTTGTTGTCCCCCATTGAAAATATCATCTCCCCTCAGTCCATATATAATTCAAAATGGAATTCATTGGGAATTTTGTGGATTAGCACTTGATAAGACATGATATTTACCCTTCTCCAGTAGCGATCGAATTGCCTTCCCAAATACAGTCCGTGTAACCATTAAACCGGCAATCAGCATCTCAAAGACGCGTGATTAAAATACTGGCTCAGGGAAACAGAAACGCATTCTTCCCAAGTGATGAGAGGCACGCTGGGGAGGCAGGACAGGAAAGAAGACTTACTACTTCAGAGCCGGATCTCTTTTTCTCTGACCTGTACAGCAGTGACATACAGCTTCTTAATGCACAGAACTGGCAGGAGGTTAGACAGAACAGAAATGATAGAAAGCATCACGTAGCTGCACAGTGCAAAGCCACTTGGTACAGAATAATTTATTATTCAGGCTCCGATATGCTGTCTTGGAAGCCACCTTAAAAGTGTTTTAGAAAAAAGTGAGGTGAGAATACACAGTGAAGAGAAAACAGTGCCTTCTGGTTATAGCATGAATTCCTAGCCTACACAATTCGTGTAGATTAAAAGACTAACATCCCATCCGGGGGCGGGTGTAGCGCAGTGGCAGAGCGCACACCTAGCATGCACAAGATCCTGGGTTCAATCCCCAGCAACCCATTAAAAATAAATCAGTGAATAAAACCTAATTACTTAATTACTACCCCCCCCCCAAATAAAGACTAATGTAAAACAAAGGAAAACTTCAAAAAAAACCACAAACTTCTGGCTCTTCCTCTGGAAGTGCTTCTAACTTGTTTCAGGGTTAAGGGGTGGGCTTGGGAAACGAGTAGATAATCCCCAAAAGAGCATCTCTAACAAGAAAATGCAACGTCAGCTTCAGAGGGCAACGAAGCTCCTCAGAGAAAGAAAATCTCTCTCCTCAGGACCTAAGAATCCTAGGAGACGGATCTGGGCCTCCATGGCAGGGTGGAACTTGTGCTGACAGAGAGGAACTGGGGAGATGTCCAGCAAAGAAATCTTTCTGAGCTAAGACTTCTGGAAGAAAAGGAAGAGGGTGCATGTGGGAGTGTGGCTATTAAAGGAGATGGAAGGAAGATTCAAGTACTACAGTTCTGGGACAAAGAGATGGGGGTTCTGTACTAAGAATGGAGGGAAAACCTTGTAAGGCTACCGTTTGGGTTGGCGTCCATCTCTCTCAGTGCTCTGCTTCAGGAAATATTTTTATGTCAGACCCATGCATGGAGAAGAAGGACCTCCCATTCCATTGACCGCCCCCCACCATCCCATGGGGGAGCCATGTTTATCTCCACTTAACAGATACAGAGAGCGATGATGGTTCCAGAGGGTGGAGCTCGAGGTGATGCTTCTAGTAAATGGAAAAACCCCTGGATCGGACCCCAAGTCTAATTTCAGAACTATTTTGTTCTGCATCAAATATTTGTCCTCAAATACCGAATGATTCTGAGATGTGGAGAACGATGGGAAGTTTAGATAACCAATGAGGATGCAGATTTCTGCTGATGTTCCAACAGATCCAGTACCATCCCATGATGCTCTGACAGTTCCCCCTTTTTTCCAAATCTCCAGGAAATACACGTACATGTTGCCGAATGGGCTATCTACTTGCCTGCTTTTTTAATTGCCTAAATGCATGTGCAGTTCTATCATAGTGTAATTACAATTATTTTAATAGATGTCTTTTTCCTCTGCTAGAAGAAATGTCCTCTCCTGGGGAAGGAAGAGGAGGTGGGTGTAAAAGGCAGTAGCTCATATTTGTCCGCGACCCGTTGCCTGGTACCTGCCTAGCCTCTTGGGGGGAAGAATCACGTGGCTCTTGCCGCCAAAGAAGTGTTAATTGCTTGATAACTGAAAGCCAATCTATACAAGAAAATCAGAGACATATTTTAGTCACCTATAATCAAGTATAATTTATCATTTTAAATAATAATAGGAATTTTAATGAGATCGTTCTATGAAGAGAAGTAGCAAGAATAATTTTTTAAAAATACAGTAAGAAGAGTAAGAAAAGTCTAATATTATTTTAAGTCTCCAACATATGAAAAATCTGGTTCATGAGGGAGTACTGGGAAAATAATTCAGGCCAGGGAGGAAGACAAACAGGTCACAAAGGCAGTATTACAGGGGAGGACTATGGATGTGGCTGGAGAAAAATGTTTATTTTGTTCCGATTAGTTCTGGGCAGATGAGAGAAGGTTTTGGTGTCTAAGCCAAGGAACTTAAATGAATGTAGC
This sequence comes from Vicugna pacos, assembly GCF_048564905.1. Taxonomy (NCBI): domain Eukaryota; kingdom Metazoa; phylum Chordata; class Mammalia; order Artiodactyla; family Camelidae; genus Vicugna; species Vicugna pacos. The sequence continues at coordinate 54,827,214 of NC_133002.1, forward strand.
CACTTCCATTCTCTTAGAGCTCTTAGAGAACCCGTCCAGTTCCAAGACTCTATGAACCTCGATGTTGTACAAATGACAGAGTCTTTAAATGTAAATGGTTTGCTCCTACCACTTATTTTAAGGGGTAAGTGCACACTCAACACAGTTCTAGAAAAACCTGGCTCATAATAATGCTCTACCTTCATGAGATAAAAGTATGCATTGTATGTTTATGGTTTATTTGATTTGATTTGCTTTGGCTTCTACTAAAAGGTCACTCTTTTACTCTCCCCAGCTTTCCTGAGACATCGCTGATGCAGAACCTCGTACACACATTGGAGGTGTACACGTGCTGATCTGGTACACATATACTGCAAGATGCTGACACCATTATGGTTAGCTGACACCCCCATCATCTCCCATAAGGACCGCTTTCTGTGGGGAGGGCAATTAAGGTCTACCCTGAAAAGGCTACTCTTGAACCATTTGATGTATATGAACATATTTTTGTAAGTCAGTGAAAATTCTACATGTTCAAATGCGAGAAAGGGGACCCCATCTCATTTCAAGAGACAGGTGTCGATTAAGGCTTTGAATGTGGCTGCCTGTCTCAGGGTACCTGGCTGGTGGGTAATCGTACCAGGTCCTTAGGAACTTCCTGCATTCTGGGAGACCCCCTGTGCCCCTCCCAGGCGTGGCACTGAAATACTTCAGGGAGCTCAGCTGATGCCTGTTGAGAGGCTGAAGTGACATCACAAATATGGGTAACCAATTCCATGGACAACGCTTAGGATCTCCATATAACCAAACAGCTTAATTTCCCAATTACAAAACTCAATAGTTTTGGGAGCTGAAACTGAAAAAAAAAATATTTAAAAGAAAAAAAGTGTTACCAGGCTGTGTCTTGAACAGAATTATGCCACCACCACACCTGTTCGGCTGAAATTTAAACTCAGAATTACTGTTGTGCATGAAACGAAGGCATTAACTTTTAATTACCTGGCTAAAAGAAAACGCCACAGCACAGGAAAATTAAACTTCACAAAATAAGGATTAGATTAGAAGTGTGGGCTATCACCCACTGCTTCAGTGGCTCCTGTGAGCTCCGACAGCTTTCAAATTGCTTAAATAGTTAGTCAGGTGACTGTAACATTGACCAGCAAATGACATAAATCCAGAATTAATTATAAAGACTTAAGTAAGTGAAAAGAAAGGGGTCCACTGGATCCAGGTTTACTGTGAAATGTCGACATAATGAAATTTTAATCAATTTGTTTACTTAAGGAAGAATTAATTGCATATCACATTGCAGAAAAAATAGTACAATCGTAAAGTTATCTGACTTCAGACTCTTACGTAAGTGGGTCCCTTGTATCTCAATTTTCTTAGACAATTTATAGAGTCTGGGAGTTCATCGGACCTGTTTAGCTTGTCACATGGACTAAAATGGGGCAATATTTATGAGATCACCCAAGGGGCCTCTTTCATTTTTGGGGGAACTGCCCATCTGTCCCATCTCCACAGCTCCCGAAATTTCACTCTCCCATCTAATCTGGAGCAAGTGGTTAGTTATGGATTGTTCTTAATTTATGAAGCAATGAGGGGTGGTGTCACAGTTAGCTGGATGCCCCTGTGAAATTCCACAGGTCCGAGGGGAAGCCATCCATTCACCAACTGGCTTTTCCTCTCCTCTGGCTGATAAAGAATGACTTATCTTCAGGCAAAGAAAATGAGCTACACCTCTGAATGCAGCCGGCTTTTTGCCTGCAGCTTGAGTACCTGACATCTGAAAACCTACCATTTCCTAGAATGGAGCGTGGATCTGAGTGCGCGCGTGCCTCGGAAGAAACTGTGGGACTTTCACGTTCAAAGTCAGAATACCTATATTTATTGCATCTCGTGCAGGTAACTTCCAAATCTGTTTCTATCTGTGGAATAACTGTCTTCCATACACATTATCGCCTTCAATAGCACTAAGATTTCCTTTGCTACCGAAATGTATTCCTCATCGGACTGCATTCGGGAATTTAGTAGAAGTAACAATAAAAGGGAAACGAAACAGAGTAGAAGAGTCTTAAATTGACAAAACATTGTAAACGGACTATAACTCAATAAAAAAAATTTAAAAAAAAGTGAAGAATCTTTCTTCAGGAGAACTGAGTTCTAAAACAAATTTAATAATTATATAAATTATTATTTGAGCAAAGATGTATTGAAACCTCCAAACTCACCCACCCCTGTATCAGACAGTGTTTGGTGTCCAAGACTGCATCATATTAGCAATTTTCACTGAGTGCTTAATAGATGCCAGGCCCTGGTGTAAATGCTCTGTGTGGATTATTTCCGTCTTAGTCTTTGTGGCACTTTTGAGTTAGAAGTTGTTATCATCCAAATTATAAAGAAAGATAAACCGAGGCTTTAAGAGTCAAGTAACACTCTGCTGTTACAACTGCTAGGAAGTGGTGTACTCCATTAATCATGTGGGTTTTTTTTTTTTTTAATATTCTGTATTTTATGATGCTTGGGCCTTCCAAACACCAGGAGGGGAGGGACTGGTCCCCCCGCCCAAATTTTTCTAACTATCCGATCCTAAACCTGCTCGGCTGCTTACCCTACCTCACCCCTTTCTTCCCGCTGAAAACACAAGAAAGGCTCTGGTCCACGCTTTCCCTCTACTCCACGTGGCTCCCCCCTGACCTTGGTGCTCCCCCACGTGGTCCTCAGCACCACAGCACCTGCTCCCTCCTCCTGGGAACCGTAAGTAACAAGCCATCTTTTCAACAGCAACTGTCTCCTGATGCATTGGAAATCCTAGGCACATTATAAAACGTGTACCCAGGGCTGAGTCAAGTCCTTGCACAAACCTCCCCTCTCAAACCCAAAGGCTGTCTTCTCCTTCTTTCTCTTTGCCTTTAGTTTTAAAATAATAAAACCTTCATGAGAAGTCACAAAGACAGGTGCAGAGAGGTCTCAAGCACCTTTGAGGCTCCTCCAGTGTCCACACTTCGTAAAACTAGAATTCGGGATCGCAACTAGGAAATAAGACGTTGGTACAACCCACAGAACTTGTTTAGACTTTACCAGCTATATATGTACTCCTGCGCGTGTGTGTGTGTGTGTGTGTAGCTCTGTGACATTTTATCACATCTGCAGCTCCTCGGAGCACCACCACAATCAGGAGACTCAACCACAGCATCACCACAAGGCTCCCTCTAAAGACTCGTTTCTAGCCACACCTACCTCTTCCCTCCCCCAGGCAACAACTAATCCATTTTCATCTCTACAAAATGTTATTTCACAGATGTTACATAGATGGAATCATGGCGCATGAGTCCTTTGAAGACTAGCTTTTTTTTTCACTCAGTATTATTTCCTTGAGGTTACATTCTCACACTTACTCCTTTTTCTCGCTGAGTAGTATTCAATAGTATGGACGTACTATAAGTTTGTGCAGACGTTCATCCATTGAAAAACATCTGGGTCATTTCCAGGGTAGAGTCATCATGAATAAAACGATGAACGTTTGTGGATCAGTTTCCGCGGGCTACACTGATAGCTCCCAGTGAAACACATCTGATATTCACACCCTTGTGAGGTTCCCCTCCCCTTAAATATGGGTGGGACCTGTGAATCATCGTAACCAGTAGAAGTTGGCGGAAGTGATGCTGTTAGTTCTGAGCCTAAGCCTTAAGAAGCTTCTGCTCTGGCTCTCTTGAAAGAGCCTGAGAACCCAATGCTGTAAGGAAACCCAAGCTAGCCACAGAGAGAGGCTTAGCGGAGAAGAACCAAGAAGTCCACTCAGGAGTGGAAACCAAGGCTACTGGCTGACAACAAACAATCATCATCCACCTGCAAGCTGTGCGAGGTACCTGGCTTGGGAATGCGAACATCAACTACCTCAGCTGATACCACTGGAGCGGATGAGCTATGCTTGCAAAACACTGACCAGACAGCAGAAACATGAACACATAAATGAAATGATTATCATTTTAGGCCACTAAGATTTTAGTCACTGTGTCCTTCCAAAACTCTGCACTACATAATTGGAACAGAAATACACATCCTAGTATAAGTAGGTCCTGGATCCATGTCAGTTTTTTTTTTAAATGAATCATTATGAATTTGCTAAAATTCCAGATTATTTTAAATAAATACGGCTATCAACTACATGCATTTAAGGAGGTAAAGCCCAACAGTGTGTTTTTATATAGCATGAACATATATCACGTTCAAATATTCTAGAAATGCTCTGAACTGGAGTTCACAATATCTAAGACCAACTTATAGCTCTTTCCCTAACATGCTGTGAAACATCTCACATCAGGGCAACTCTTGCGATCAAACTAAACAATGGCTATAAAATTATTCTGTATGCCATGAAACATTAAACAAATACAAGGTAAGTGGCTCAGCTTAATTGTTGGTTGATAAATAGGTACAAAGAAAACATAGAAGTTAATTATACTTTAAGGAACATTGAATTTATCCCATCGCCACCTTCATTATCAAACTCTTATAGTATGTTCACCTATGACAGAGTATATTAATATAATTTCATTAGTTTGTGTAGAAATCCATGATTTTTAATAAATTGAACATAGAATAAACTTTATATGAAAACACCACTGACTAGTAATAATACAGCCAATTTGAATTTTGCAAAGAATCACATTTCATTTTATTTCATAATTTCATTTCCTTTTATAATTTTACTTACTAACAACTACAACACCCAATAGGAGAAAAGAATGATTAAGCTTGACTGACCGAATACTTATAGCAATGAGTTTCAATCCTCTCCCTTTTTCTCTCTTTTTTTTTTAAGCAACAGATGAGACTGGACAACTCCTGATGTAGTGGCAGGCACACACACTTCCAGATTTGTTTGTTTCTCAGCTATTTTTGGCTTTCTTTCGTCATTTAGTCCAAATTAAGTGTCGGTTAATGCGGTTACATTTTAAGGTTACATTAAGCAGAAAATGGAAATAAAAGTGTACAGCAAGCTTCATTCTGCTTTCTTTCTTTGAAGCCCGTGGAAAGTATGACAGCCTCACACATTCAAGTCTTTGCATATCATTCAACTAAAAAAAAAATTATAAAGAACATGACAAGCTGAAAGGAAAAAGAAATATAAGCCAGAACAAATTCTAGCTGTTGATTATTTCCCTAAGATCCTCCCCTTCAAGGCTCATCGAGAAAAGCATCACAGATCCTGACCAACATCATATTTCCCTAAGGTCCCAAACCTGGACAATTCAAAAAATGAGTTTCTCTGGGTTTAGGCTGCACTAGATAATCAACTTGTGGCCAGTGTTCCCCTCACCTAATTTTCCCGCTGTTTGAGTGTTCATTGCTTGTGTTTGCTAAGTCCTCAGGGTAGATGAGAAATCATTTACAAAGCACAAATGAAAACATTTGGTCCCGTTGAATATGAAATCCATTTCAGAAAAACATGGTCAGAAAAAAAAACCGGATGCATAAGAAAGATGCTAAGGAACTTAAAAGGCTGCCACACACAGATGTTTGGGGGGAATTCTTTAATCCACTTTTAGGCTTCTGTGGCCATGACCATTTCTCTTCTATACAGCATTTTTCTGACAATTAGACAGCTGAACGGTTATTTTTCTTGTTGTTGTGTTTCTGGGCGTTTTGGTTTGTTTAGATCTTGGCCTGCAACTTAAGAGTGTCTCAGAGAGGACGGTCTAAAGGCTAGGATCAATTTTTTTTTTCCGATTTACTTTATAGTAAAAATGAGATTGTTATCGGGAAGAAATTGAAAGATTATTTGAATCTGAATTAGGGACAAAAATGTCAAATTCATTGCTCATCTGAGAGTATTTTGAAAACCGTTCAGTTATGACAGTGCTTACTAAAACTATATTTATGCTGTCCACTTTCTGAACGTATAAATTGCATCAAGTATAAAAGCTCAGTGGAAAAAGAATCAAATATGCTTCTAACTTAGACCGAAAGGTTTTTGATGGCACAATCTTAGGCACGAAGGCTAGAGGCTAGTAAGCTAGAGCTAGTGAGGCTAATTGCCTAAATTCTTCCCCTTTATAATTCTCCAAAAATAAAATAATTTTTGTGTATGTGGGTATCACCACGAAACCACAGTTTCTCCAACTCTGACAGGAAAAAAAAAAAAAGGTAAGTCTCAAATTACCATATTAAAAAGAACAAATAGTTGTGAAATTAAGACAGGAAAACTTTCACTTTTAAAATTGCTTCCGAGTTCCACTTAGGCACCTACGATCCTAATAGGTTATGAGTGTAAATCTGACTTTGATGTTAAAAAACGTGTCTATGTTTTAGATATATATTTAAAGGTCGGTTAGATCTCTCATTGACCAGGGGTTCTTCAGTTACAAAGGACTGAACACACACTATTACACGTAGTATGTTAGTACAGAGAGTAGGTATGAGTACTTGGCAAATAAATAGTCAAAATTCAGATATATTTATTTAATTGAATAAAACTGTTTGGCTGGAGAAGGAAAGCAACTTTTGAAGAGCAAAAACTATCTTGGATTAACAGTAAGAAAACTTCAAAAATTTTGTTGCAATATTTTCATACCTGGTTTTTAATCTTAAATATTATGGCTACGAGGTCAGTTTCATCCTCGGAGGTTAAAACCAAAACCAAAACCCCAAACTGAAACTAAAGCAAATAATCAAAAAAATTGACTCACCTGTATTTTCTTCTAATTCTTTAGTATTTTTATTTTCTACCATTTAAATTATTATTTCACCTGGAACTTAACCTCATGAAACTTCAGTTTGATTCATATTATAACCAGTTTTTCCTAAGTCTCTGATCAAATAAAACATTATTTCCTCAGTGTTTTTGAAGTGCCGCTTTTTACTATAAACTACTTCCCTGTATCTAATAGCTCTCCTGCTTCACCACATCTTTTTGGCCCATTTGATCCTCTCGTCACTGCTGCAGGAATCAGTGGACTGACATCTGACTGCAACTTGCCTCCGCTGAAAACAGAAATCTCTCCCTTTCAGCCCCGGGACTTTTTCTGCCACAGTTGCAGAGGATGTTTGGTGACACCACTCAGCCACTGAGACACATGCACAGATCTGGGAGTTCAGGTGAATAGTACCCTTGACCAAGGATAACTCCTGACCAGTGTGTGGGATGGGAGCCTGGATGAACACACAGCTCTTCTGTCCCTCGATGAAGAAGATGTGCTCTTCACGACTCCTCCGAGTGTCCCCGGTGGAACCAAGTCCGTCTTCCACTTGGGCTATTAATGAGATAACACATCCCTAGACAGGCTGTGCCTTTCCCGGTTCCAGTCTCCCCCACTGCCTGCTCCTATCCCTTGAGATGATTCCCTGCGTGCAACAAGCTATCTGGATGAAAACGTTTATCTCAGACACTGATTTTAAAGCAAACCCAAGCTAAGATAATCATTGTTTATCCTTGATTCTATTTCTTGACTCCATTCTGTAACAAGAATCTGTCCTTTCATGGCTTTATAATATATATTTAATATCTAGTGAGACAATTGCACATAGGCTATTCTGTGAAAACTACCCTTTCTCTCGTGGATTTATATTCTCCAGATTGACTTTGACTCATTTAGGTGATTTCAAAGTCCAATTAATTTTTCAAATTAGAAATAAATCATACATTTTTATTCAATTTCATATTCCTCCAATTATCAGTTATATGAACTCATGCTTTTTCCTACCTTAAGCCCCAATATGCTCTTTCATAAATTCAGCAAAATAATTCCTTCTTCACTGAGTTGCTATAAATAGTAATTAATTATTGAGACATACACACATACACACACATACTAATCATTATACAGTCATTATATACACATGTAATCATTATATAATCATTATGATTCATAATGGCTGATACACAGTAAACCCTAAATATTCAGTCAATGGATTGCATATATGCTAATATCACCATAATATTAAGCCTCTTAATCTATAAAAATAGCATATTATTTTATTAGTCAAAGTACATCAAATACCATACAGTCAAATTTAGTAGTTTTCTTCTTCCCAGTCCTATATTTCTTTTTCCTAAATTTTTTCTAAGAATTTTTTTTTTCACATTTTAATGGTAGTTTTGGATGCGATCACTTTAATTTCATTCTTAATCTATTAAAACTAATAGGTTATGCTCATTAGACACATCTATGGGAGGCTCAGTGCTGAACACTTTATAGATGTTATGTCAGTGATTCATACAATTATGTGAGATGGAAACTATCATTGGCTTCATATTAAAGATAAATAAAAACACATAGAAAAGTTGAGTATATTTGCCCAGCTAATAAATGACTAATTTCATATTTAATTCAAGGCTAACGTTGATTTTTTGGGCAAGTAATCAATCCCTCTATATTTCTCTGAAGCTAGCCACCATCAACTTATCTCTGTTACTTATAAATATTTTTGTTGGTTCTCTTGCTTTCTTTTACAGACGATCACATTAATTCCAACTACTGATAAACTCACTTCTTCCTTCCTTAAAGCTTGCTCATGTCCTTTTGGACAAACAGAGCTTTGATGCATTAAACGCAGTGATTTGTTTTTAAACTCACTTTAGGTTGTTAACAGAAATAAAAGACAAGTGTCCTGGGGACAGGGTGTCCTCTCCATTTCCAAATCTAAAATATTTTGCTAAATTTGTTTGCCAAACCCTGAACACCTCGGAATCCCCCATCTTTTTTTAAAAATAGGATACCGCTACCACTGTAAAATTGTCCCAACCTCATTTTGTAGACATTTTCTGATGCTTGGCTTGCAAAGGCAAACTCTGAGACACTTGGGAGCATATGGCAGGGAGAGGTGTTTGGGATTCAGGTTAACCACCTTTCCCACCCAGGACACCACATTTGGCTGGCAGCTCCCCTCCCGATGCCTCACACAAACCAAAAGACCAAAAGTCTGAAAGCCAAGTTCTGAGTGAGCAATTTCAATCTCAAAAGGCACAGGACTGAAAAGTGTCTTACACTTTCCAATCAGTCTTTCGGCTTCTTCGCCCTTCAAATACATAGACTGGGACACTGGAATCGAACTCCTGCATGGTGGCAGCTCCTTCAAATGAAACTTCGTTATTCACAAGACCAAAGGCGTTGAGCGAAGGGGCCTCTCCTCAGACAGTCATCACTTTACCCCCTACGAGCCAGGGAGAGCCCAGAAGAGCACCCGCATGTAAAGAAGGGGCAGCTCTGCCCTCAAAGGCAAACCAGACGAAAGAGAGAAACAACATCAGCCAGACGCGATTCCAACAAACCATTAAGGTCACTCCGCGGCTGTTTCATTGACTGCTTTCCCCGGATGATTATGTACATTTGTGCTGATTAATTAGACTGAGATGCCAGAATTTTTGTTACCCATTTCCAAATACTCTGGCGTATTTCCCTGAAGACCTTTCTCCAACGTGGGTGATACAGTGTCTTCTACAACAGCAAGGAGGTTAAATGAGTTTATGTAGAGTTCCTGAAAGAAGAAATGATTGTGTTTTTTTTCTCATTAAACTTTGTTGAGAGACACAGGACAAGAATAGTATCATGTAAACCTCTCCCTATTAAAAAAAAAAAACAGTGCCCACTGTGTACTGAACACCTATTTAATGACAGGAGGTGTATATACATATTATTCCTAATATTTACAGCCATTCACTAACCTGATAAAAAATATACCCATCTTACAGATGTAGAAATGGAGAAAATGGAGGCACAGTAAGTTTCATATATAACTATGTATATAACTATGTAACTGTATCTATAAATATATAAATATAAATATATCTATAAATATATATATATGTGTAAATATATATATATAGTTTTCAGGTGAAGGGAAGTACCATAATATCATAACAGGCTGTCTATCATTTATTAGTCTTGAAATAAACAATGTGTATAATGTGAATACTGGCTCAGGTGCCTACAGTCTCCCTGTGATAGGAGAAACTATGATCTATAAACAAAAGTAAGCAACAACAGAATACTTCCATCACAATAACAAAGGACAATCACGGAACTGTTCAGTTCTTTTACTGAATGTTCCAAGACTAGGAACGCTACTTGTTTATCTGAAAGTAGGTTATCTGACCCCTAAAGTAAGTAAAATACTCATTCTTTCTCTCAAATATAGTGGTCTGAGATCTTTTCGGAGAAAAGGTAACAGTACTTTGAGAGATCAGAAAAGACAGAAGGATAGGTTCAGAAAAAACATCCAGGAAGACAGCGGGGAGAAGCGCCAGCCCAGGGAGCAGGAAGGCTGCCTACAGGAAGAGCGCACGAGATGCGATCCTATGGGGGAGCGAGGAAATACACGCAGCCATGCGATTTTTACGACGGAAATAATTTTTCCGAGAAATTAAATCTAGAAGTGGCTCGTCTTGGTTTAAGGAATATCAGAAGGCCCCAGTTCGAGAGCATTTCATTGGCTTTTTTAAGTGGAGTGACTCCAAAAATGATTTGTTTTAAAAACACAGACATCCAATTAACCCGAAGACTGAGGCTGACAGTTGAAGAACCAGTCATCCGGGAGGGGCTGTTTCCCTTCAGGCTTCTGGTCTAGATCCTTCATCCTTAGCGCGGGCACATCCGTGTGGCTCGGGGCGGCATGCGTACTCACACGCATGCGCAGACACACTCCCAGAACAGTAAACTGACCTGCCTGCGACAATGGAGTACTGATTGGACTTCCCCTAAGGCAAGCGGATGAAAGAGGACTCGTTGTTAAGAACACGGGCACAGGAGTGGGTAAGAGATGCCGAGTGTCCGCACCGCGGCCGTCCAGCCCCCCTCCATCTGCGGTTTCGGTCGGTCTCCCTGGGCCTTCCCTGCAGAGCCCAGTTACCTGCGGAAATAGCCAGGCTCCGCTGCGAGCACCAGGCCGTCTCCCTGCGTCCCCACGTAGCCGAGTGGAGCCGGAGGGCTGATCCCCTCGCCCCATACACAGCCTTCCTTTCACCACCTTCCGTTTATACAAAGACTGGCTTATCCCGATTTTTTTTTTTCTGTTGCCTTTGCAATGAAAAGCTCTCCACGCGCAGCCTAATAAAGTTCTCCGCCCACCCCGCCCCCACCCCCCAAATCCCTGCCAAAAAAAAGAAAGGAGACTTAAACCTGGAACTCATTTAGCTAAAGGGACTTTAGTTAACAAGAAAGTTACCCATCATGAACTGCAGGTAACACCTCCCGTGATCCTAAATCCATTACCTGGAAACTTAGCCCAGGCTGAGTTTGATTTTATGAACTGTGAGGTTGCAATGTTGAAAGTCTGCAAATTGGACATAAATTGGACGCAAAAGACTGGGGGAGCCGAGTGATTTTCTTTCTAATGGTGTAGCAAGCTTTGGCTCCCACCAGAGAATCCTGTAGTCTGGAACAGCGGAGGGGATGAGTGCCTGAGTCTGTTCCTCTCTCTCTCGATCCAGGATTTCCCTCCTGGCAAAAAGGTTTTGCTCTGACGCAAGCAAGCAGCTCTATCTAAAACAGCCTGGGATATTTCCATGTGAATTGCTCTCCATCACAATGATTTGACCAAGGAATGTGCGCATGCGTGGACACAGGCCGTTCTGAGCTCAGTGCTACAAAGTGAGTTTTCTCCTACACCTTGCCCCTAACTGTCAACAGCGTCCTGTGATGTTTTCAGCTGGATCCGTTTTTCGTCTGGCCCCCTTGGCATCCTTTCACAGTTCCAGAGAAGGCAGCTTCTGTCGTGACTAGTGCCTAATGCAGTCATTGGCTTCCCGGTTTTAGAAGCACAAAGACCACTTTCAGATTAATCACTGTCTTCTCTCCGTTGAATGGAGCATTTACTTCTTTTAATTCATTTATTTTACATTGTGAAAGGAGCCAAGGATGATCCAGAGATCAAAATCTGGGAAGGCACACGTGTCGTAATGGAAGTGGACGGCCAGGTATAGCAAATTCTATCATCGTTGAGATGAAACATGAAAAGACAGAGGAGGGAAAAGTAAACCCAACTGGGGATTGGAAAAAAAAAGTAAAAACGAAGCGTCAAAAATCACATTGTGATTCACCAAAAGGATAGTGGTCTGGGGTGAAGAGCAGAGGTAGGTAGCCCAGGAGGAAGAGAGGGTTTTTAGAAAAAACTGAAGCAGAAAAGTTTAGGAAATGGCCGTGTGAGTGGCGTGGGCAGGATCTTAGGGGAACTGAGCAACAATCACTAGAAGTCTGTAAATGGCCACGTCCAAATGCCAGGCGGAATGGTTTGAGCCCTCTTCCACATATAACAATAGAAGTTTCTGGAATATTTTGAACAGGGGAAGTGTACCATGCGCTTGTGTGTAAAACTGGCTCAAATCAACAATCATAGCATACCTCTCAGTGTCTCAAATGATGGCAAACTATACACTTTTCAGCTAAAGAACTAGATTCAGCATTTTAAAAAAGTGAATGTTTTGCGAGTTTCAAAAGCTGTTTATAATATACTATTATTACAATTCAAAAACAAAAAACAAAAGCCTTAACGGATTCATACATATCAGCTCCCTGATGATAATTACCCATGGGGAAGCAGAAGGGAAAAGAGATACATTGATCGTGTTTTACTTTTTAAATAGAAAATGCATACAATGGAAATCTCGAGCAAATAGGGCAAAATACTAACATGTCTTTTACCTGGTTCATAGGTACTTGGATATTAGTTAGCATTTTTCTCAATTTTCCATAGGATTTAAAGATTTTGTCATTTTTAAAGGACCAACTCCCCTGTCTCTTTCCCTGCACACACTCAGTACGTCGGCAGAGTCTTGGGGAGCATTTCACACATGGTCACAAATGAATGTGGCTAGTCTCCAGGGGGCTTCCCTTGTGGGGTGCCAGCCCGACAGAAGTGACCCGGGCTGGGCTGCTTCCCCAGTCCCCTTGCGCCTCACTGACTGTCAGCACAGGGCACTGACGTCTCCTGACCCCTTATTTAGTGACAAGCTATCCTGCAGAGCGATCTGAGTCCTACAGTATTTCCACCCAATGCTGAAACACATTTTGGTTCCCGTGGATTGCACAGAAATGAGGGCAAGTAACTTTTATCCTTTGGTGTTCTGCACAGTTTGCAACATCCTGATAAATAATTATTTCGCTTTTAAGGTACGCGGGAATTTTAATATAATATTCCTCCTTGTTTTAGCCCCACGGCTTTCCTCTGGATGAAAACTCGATATTCAGTCAAATAATCATAGGTTCCTGGATGAACTCAGAATCATCCCCTGCCTCTGACAGCTCAGGTTTTATTACTTGATCAAGCTTTCCTTTTTAATTCTCCTTTCCCCTCAAGATGACTTTCTCCCAAAGGCACCCTGAGCCCTCCTACAGATAAACATCTTGTCGTAATTGTCCATCAGTTTAAACGCCAAGTCCAGACAGAGTTTAGGCTCCAATTGGGTTCTCCACGCCACCAGGAAGTTTATTCTGGCAAGAGAATGTGGGCCAGGCTGGAAACAGGAAGAGGCTGGAGTCAGGGAGACCAGCGAAGGAGGAAGCTACTGTAAGCACACAGGCGGACTTCTATTTTCACATTTAATCATTTACAGCAGTCTTCTTTCATGACGCGTTGTGGATGCTCTACAGAATGTATGTTATAAATTTATACCTTGCAGCACTATTCTCTCTAGCTCTTCAAGTCTGAAAATCAGCATATTGAAAAACCGAGTCTTATAAATATCTCATTAGGTCACTGGACTCTTCCTAATCTGCAGCTGTGGCCCTAAAACAAGTCTCTCAGGAAGATAAGGGAAGGATGAGGAAGGGGAAAGAAAGAGTGAAATACTAGTTTTGTAAACATTTGATGAGTATTACCTTTAAAAATGCCTTTCCGCATTTAACACTCTTACCTCTTGATCCTACCCAGAATTACTACTTATAAAACCAACTGTGCAAAACCAAACAAACAAACCAGCAAACAAACAGAAACAGCCATGGAACATATTTACAATCACTGATCGACCTCTTCTTATCATTTAATGAAACTTTGAGCTCTAAAAGCAAAGTGCCTACAGATCTTACGATGGAGTCCTGTTGATCATAAAAATTGCGGGGCTGGGACCAAGAAGAATGAAGACAAGGTAAGAAATAAGTAGCATTTCAATGTTGCCTTGAGGTAGTTAAATAGCTTTAGTAGATTAGTTCCTATTACTACAAAAGCTAATACTTTAAATGAGTGTTAGTTTTTCCCCCAATATCATTTGCAGATGTGTTAGGTTTCTATAGCTTTGGATGTTCACAGAATTTGCCAGCAAATTTTGGTGGCCAGAATATGTCAGAAGGAAGAATAAGTCAGCCATCGAATAGACTCTGGCACAGCATACGTCTGAAAGTATTCTGCATTTTGTTAGGTGAGGGGCAAAAATTCAGTCTTGGCTGGACAAGGCAATGAGGACAAATTTTTATCCAGAGTGTAAGCTTTCAGCTACCCAGGGTAGGAAAGATCGGGATGGACAGGACAGGAGCACATGGGTAATTCCAGTCTTAGGCATATTTATGCAGATAGCACAAGCCGAATAACTCCAGGCCCTCATTCCGCTAACTGTTATAGAGCAGAGTAAGAGAGAAGCACTTTTCAAAAATGTTTTCAATTACTGTCACTATTACTGCTACAAAAACAACAAAACAACATTTCAATATGGTTTCCCTGCGTCATTTGCCACCATGATACCATTTTAGGGAGGGCCTGATTTTCCAAGAAGATTTTTTTTTTTTTAAACCTTAGAAAAATGGATGAATGTCACCTGCTTGGAATGAGAAGAACCGTCGTTCATTCCCCCTTTGATGATGACAGCCAAGTCCAACGGTAAAGATGAATTCCTGCGGACACCTCACCGGAACGCAAGAGAAATCAGCTTTGACAACAACATCATGCATTTGAATTTCTTTGTGTCCCAAACACAGTCGAAGCCAAGGCAGAACCAGGAGCACGGGATTCTACGTTTCATTTATAACCTTACTAGAAATATATTCTGCTCACCTTGCCCCTCTCTCCTTCACGTCCCATACTTATGGAAGAGAATTTTAAGGAATTAACTGTTCGGGGAGGTCACCATCATAAATAATTGAATTAAGCTTTTTAATAAGAACTGGATAATTGTCTAAACGATTGCCAGCTACAATAATGGTAAAAGTGAAACTGAGTCGCCTGCTGCAGGGTGTAAGCTGAGTAGCTGTCGTGGCCTGGGAAGACATTTCCCTTGGTGATTTATTTATTATATTTACTGGACCCTCCCATTGCAGGAAAAGCCTGAAGGCACAGTTAGGAATGGCTAAATGCGGTGGCACGAGAGGTACCTTTTTAATCTATCTATTTACTTTTCTTTCTCCATCTCACAAGGCCCCATAAATAAGGGCAAAGCTACCAGTCACAGTAGTTCTGTTGCTTAAGCCGTATTATGGGCTGTTGTGTATATATGTGGATTTTTCACTACCTTAAAAACACCAGGGACTAACCGCCCTGGACAGAATGTGTATCTGACTAGGGTGTTATGGGGCTTTTATTGTCACTCTACAAGCTGTGCTTTCTGGATGAAATAAGAGAAGCACTTAAAAAGTAAAACATGAACATGTGTAAAAAAAAGAAAAAAGTAGTAAGCTGTTTTCCTGACTCCATTCTCTGTTTTCCACCCATATATTTTGATCACTGCAGACAATATGAAGATGTTGTGTAATTTTTGCACTTCACAGCTGTAGAATAGAGAACAGGAAATTGTAACACATCAGGATAGTACGGCAGCGACCAGGCACCACGTGCGCTCATATGAGAGGGACCCGGCGCTACTCAGGTGCAGAAGAGCATTCTCTGTGGTTAGATAATTTCACAGGCAGGATTTATTATATTCCCTGGACCCTGTAATGAAGGAAAGGCTCACGCAGGGCAGTAGCCAGCCGTGGATTCAGTCTTAGTGGGTCAGGCAACCCAGTGGGTAATCCGGACTACATCAGGATGCCTGTCGAGTTTGAAAGGCAGTTCTCTAGGAGGGTGCCTAAGAGCACAGTCCTGAATGTTGGGAATTTATTGGGGAAGGAAGAAAGTCAATCACAGAGGCTGCCAAGGCGCCAACGTAGCAGAGGCCTAGTTTAGAATTCGGATGGTCATCAAGCTTTGGAACATTGTCGGGTGTCTCTGATGACATTAAGTGCAAGCTCCCAAATCGAGGATAAGTCCTTCCAGTCTCTCTTGATGATTTTCTATTGCCCAACCTGATTCTCGTTTCTACAAAGGGAATCAGCAAATGCTACAAGCACTCCCAACGGAGCATCTGTTGATTTTTTTCTGATTAAAGAGTAATCACATAATTTAAATATAATTTGTGGGAAAATTGCCTAAAATCGTATTTTCAAAGATCCATGCTAACAGTGGTTGGAAACACACCTACACACCTGTGTACATGAGTCTCATGGCGACCTTCACGAAGTTGCTAGTCCTTAAAAACAGATTAAACTCGGGGGGAAGGTATAGCTCAAGTGGTAGGGCACATGCTTAGCATGCACGAGGTCTTAGTTTAATCCCCAGTACCTCCATTCAAATCAATCAATAAACCTAATTACCTCCCCCCTCAAAAACGAGAAAACAGGTTAAACTCTATAATCTGCTTCAAAATACTTTCAAATTAATTTTACGTTATGAGTCCCCATATCGTGAAACTATTTTTCGGTAGCATGGATTTTACTAATGTTATTTAATTTAATTTACCAGCTATACTTTTTGGTTAGCATGATTTGTAGCTTTTCTGAACATGCCTGTGTGCATTACTGTTATTTTCTGGAAAAATAGGATTCAGAATGTGGATTACAGAATCAAGTGAATATTTGTAAGGTCTTTGATGAATACTGCCAAATTCCCCTCTAGAAACATTTCACTCACTTTAACTCCACAAGTGAGTCCTTTTCTTTCAAAGACTGGTGTTTGTTTTTGTTTTTGTTTTTAGCAGCATGGACAATTTAAGTTATCAATCTTACAAAGCATCAATATGTGGAAAAAAAAAAAAAGGTCTGTCCATCAGCAGTTTTTGCGTGTGGCTGGTTCTTACCTGAGCTCACAGTTTTACTTTGTCAGGCAGCCTTCACTAAGGGAACCGATAGTAAGGCTACACCTAATTACTGTCTAAAGATAAGAATTTTCATCTCCACTCATTCATGTACCAATCTTGAGCTAAAACTCAATTACTGTTTCTCAGTTTCCTGCTTTCTAGACTAAACACACCTAATCATCTCTCTTTCCTCACATGATAACTACTCAATTTCTTTCCTTATTTTTCTGGGCTTTTTCTAGACTTTGCCAGCCCTGCTAGGACTTCTGTTTGGAAGACCAGTATGTACAAGGTACATGACCGACTCCTTAATTAAGAATTATGAAGGAGTTATGAATTATCTGGAACTGAATTACTGGAATTGAAGATTATTCATGAACACTTCACTTTTAAATTCCTATTAACATTTTCCTTCGTTCAGCTAATTACGCACTTGGTGGAAACAAATGGGATATTTACTTAAAGTTAGACTAGCACGTAGAAAATTTTTCAAAAGCCAAAATAAGTATCTCTTGCCATAGGGAAGACGTGAAGGAGCAAGATTTGTAAAAGACTGCTTTTCTTCAGCTTGGTGTTTTGGAACAGTCCATCTCGGAAGTGATATAAATAATTCTTTCTATGGAAATGCGGAAAGATGAGCTAAGCATGAAGGCGAAATGAGAAAGACGGCTTTTTCTCCTTTAACTTCATTATATGAACCATTAGATTAAGAACTAAAAAATTCTACGTATCGCATCATTGCCATTATGTTAAAAGAAGACCCTCCAAAGACTGAATGGAAACAGTTCAAGGATCATTCTCTGTCTAGATTAACTGTGGCATCTTTTTTGCCCCATTAGTGCAAAGAACTGTTCGTTGACTGTGGGGACTGGTTTAAGACTATCCCTCACCTTGGAGCATAAATGAGCATATACCCAATGTGATGGATGGTGATGGATGCTGACAGAGAAGACAAGGCATTCCGACTTCCCATTCTGTGATGGAAGACGCCTCACGTATCGGAGAAGACATTTTAATTGTCTTCTTGTGAGCAGGATCAAGGTAGGTAGACGTCTCTCCTTTCCCCTGAAACACTCGCTTAATTCTATGAATACTAGAGCATTATTTGCAGATTAATTTATTTTGTAGATTTTTTTGAATCCAGTTTGTTTTCCTTCAGCAGCGTTGTTTTAGGAGACATCAGAGAAAGGAAAGAAAAAGAAAAAAAGTTCACATTTGGGTGAGTAACAGAATTAACACACACTGGATCCTTTGATAATTGGGAGCAGGATTTGTTCAGAGCAAATTCCCCTAGAATGTTGAAAAGGAGACCAGAAACCAAGGCATTTTTTCATTTAACTTTCGGTAGCATGTTAATTTTTGGTTTATAATTAATTTAGGACCACTAACATTATATGTGGGGAGAAGAAACCAAGAGTACCCCACAGCATCTCAATTCTCCTGTGGAAGCACGTCCAAAATAAATGCTGTCCCTTGATACTGTACCATGAAATACATTTCTAAGAAACCCTTGGCGTCTTTTCCCTGAATTTCCGACAACGTCTGCTAAAGAAACTCTTCAATGAAACCACACAGGTACCGCCTCAGGAAAAAAAAAAAAAAAAAGCTATGGCCCCAGAGAGCATTTTCCAGCCAGTTAGCTGGAGGTATTTGCATTTTTCACATTAGCCAAGAAATGTTTGCAACAGTATCCATAGCATAGTGATTTCTTCTTGTATTTTGGACACATTTTTCTGAGCCTGCATCCTGATTTTTGTCTGTCTTTGTCTCTTTTTCTCTATCTATATATTTCTCTTTGTCTCTCACTCTGTCTGTCTGTCCCTCCTTTTAAATCACCATCTCAATACAACTTGGAAGGGAGATATTTCTTTACATTAGGCAACAGACTCACTCACATTTCAGGATCCTAGAGCATGTATCTTGGTACTTTATCATGTCCCTTAAATGAATTATTTAACAACACCGAATCTCTTGTTATTACTAATTTTTTTACATAGATGTGAATTAGGAAAACATGTCATTTAGTAGAAGCAAACATGCAGGGAAAGGATATATAAAACATATTTTAGAAAGATAGATGTTTTCCTCCACCTGAATGAAAAATAAGCAGATGTTCCTTAGCAGGAAAGAATTGTTTCTCAGGTATACTCGGTTCAGTGGATCAGGGGAAGAAAGCAAAACAACAAAAATCAAAAGCATTCAAGTAATTGTATTTTAAGTTATAAATCATGTACATGACTATTTTTGTAAAACGAATCATGCAGGAAATACTGCTGGTAAGACTATATTATGATGTCATTTTATAAACTGTCAGTCCCACCCCAGATTCTGAGCTTCAGGGTGCCATACTTTGGAATAGTTTATAAGCGTCATCCAGGTATGATATGCCGGATGGAGAGCCATCTGAGACCCAGGACCTTTTCTCCCTCTTTGAGGCATTTTTTGGCGCTCTAGTCAGGTGTGGGGTTGACCAGATACCCCTAAGAAGTTACCCAGGGCCTTGGGAATGGGGAGCATTGAGTCGAGAATAGCCTGATGAGTGAATCTTTTCCACCTGGGTTATCATCTTTGATTCACCTCAGTGTCTATTACCATTCTTGACAGCTTTGATATCCCTATACATGGGTCATCCAACAGCCTATCAGTTCTTTCCCCTCTTCAGGTCCTACAGTGTTTCCTCACTATCTGACTCACATGGTTGTTTGCGTACATGGCATGCTTGAGTCTTTGCCATCACCAACAGCTATACCAGCTCTAAAAATCTCAATTTCAAACACTTGTCGTCTTTAACCATCCATCAACTACTAACCCTCCAGTTCACTTATTCTGGGTCTCCCACTCCAGCAGGTGACTAATCTAGCAATACCTTCAATCCATCTATAGCACTACATTTTCATTTTTCATCAAGGTCTCTACCTCCAACTGTTTATTTCTCTTCTTCACCAATCTATATCCTATGGTCTAGTACTATAACCAATCCCTCGCAGACACCCTTAAAAATACCTAATCCTAGTTGACCCAATTAACCACTTAATGCCTGGGTGTGAGGATCTGAACATTCCTTCAAGTAACACAGGTGACAAATTCACAGTCACAAATAATCCCCAACATTGGTGGACAATTTTAGCATTTTGATGCCATCATCTTTCCCTGTCAAAGATGACATTTCTCCACCATCTCTCTCCTGAAATCTTCAGAAGCTTCATTCCTCATTCTTAGTTGAAGACTTGATTCATACCCCATAAAGAAAGTAGATACAACCTGGTAACCCTTTCTTACTACAGCCTTATCTATCAATTCACCTGCCTCTGTACCATGTGCAGTGATTTCTCTCCCTTCAAAATATACAAACTTTCCCTCCTCTTATTTAAGACTTACATACTCTGGATCTGTTCTCCCTTGACTCCTGGAATTTCTTTCTTTCTCTCCTGCTTCACTTACTTCTGTCATTCTGATGGTTCATTCCCATTAGTACTGAAATGTACCTTAATACCATCCATTTTTAAAAGGAATTCCCTAGAATCCTTTTATCCATATCCACCTTCAGTTACTGTTTCATTTCTTCATTCCCTTGGCTAGCAACCATCATCAAAAGAATTGTCTGTAGTCTGTGTTCCTACTTTCTCAGCCACTATTCTGTCTTAGATCATTCCAATTGGACTTCCATCCCCATCTCTCCATAGATATTTCTCCTACTAATGTTACTAACAACATTCATCTTTCACAGGGTGATCCTCAGTTCTTGGTCTTCATTTAAAAACACACTTGAACATGAGTTGACACAGCAGACCCACCCCTCTTTCCTAAAACTCTTGTTCTCTAGATTTTCTTTCCCAACACCAACACTCATTTGGTTTTATTTTCAACCTTCTCTTATCTTAACACCCTTTCTTACTCTCTTATTGGACCTCAAAAAATTAGAAAGCCCTAATGCTCCATCCTCATCTTTCTCTATTGTTCAGCTTTACCTAACTCTTAGGAGATTTTATTACTCTCTATCTGTGCTCTGAAGTCTCCAATTTTCATCTCCAGACCTGTCTCCTGAACTCAAGAATTAATTATATATTAGACTGCCTATTTGAGAAATCCTCTAGGACACGGAACTATCATCTCAACAAAACATGGCTAAAAATCAACAGTATTGATTTCCCCCCCAGCTTATTCCAAGGTTTTAGACATTTCAATAAATAATGTCACCACTACTATGTCATTTAGAAGTAGAACCTTACCCTGGTTCTGCTTTCTTCTTTGTGCGAAACATCTACTCCTTTAGTAAGACATGTCAACTCTGCCTCCAAAATATTTTACAAATTTGAACACTTCCTACCATGATTCTGTTAAAAATTATACCGCAAGGTCAAAGTGCTCTCTTGCCTGGATTGTTCTGTTAACTTTCTAGCTGGTCTCTCCAGTTACCTAGTCTTACCATCCCTACCAGTGACGCCTAGCGCACCATTCTCCCCACATAGCAACAAGAATGATATTTTTTTTCCCAAATGCTGACTCTTCTCACACTCTTCTCCTGCTTAAAACCCTCTAGTATTTGCAACCAGATTATCCAAACACCTTGGCATGGATGACAAGTGTCTACGTGATCTGAAACCCACCTACCTATCTGATTTCCGCTATCTTAACTCTTCCCACGTTCCCACCGTAGCATATGTAGTTACAGAGCGTCCCTTCTGTCTCAATTGTGACACATTTACTACTGTCTCAGGATTTCCATTTGCTCTTTTTCTGCTCAGAGCACTTTATTCTCTGACATTTCCTTGACATCTCACTGAGGTCTCAAATCATAAGTAACCTGCTCGGTGATGCCTTTCTGATCACCTCAGCTGGAATGGACACCTTATTTCTATCACGTTACCCTATGCTTCCCCCTTCTTCTTTATGGTATTTGTCAAAACGGGAGTTATCTTACTCAGTTTGCATTCATTTTTAGTATTTCTTCTTGAATCCCACTAGAAGGCAAGCTCTTAAAATGCTTGGTTCACCGTTGTATTGCAAAACCTAGTGAGGAAATTATTATTTTGCTTTTTTTTTTTTTACATTCATTCCATTTGTTCACCAGACTAGCGACATCTACCTCCACTGAGATACAAACTGCTAAGCATGCTTAAGAAATTCCAGCAAACTTCAGTGCACTCTCTGTTGATGACAGACACCTGATGAATAACAAAGCAACCCACTGCTTCAGACAATTTTCCAGAGATTCATACAGGACATCAGAGGGCATGCAGTGCCAGGTCAGACACCAGGACAGGGTGGTCAAGTCCACCCTGGGCACCTGGATTTCCCTCCCTGTGCTGCAGTGGTGACCATGCCCGTTAACAGAGCACCTCAGTGCCTTTGGGGGTCTTTGCAAAGCAACTGGGTCATATGAAAGACTTCTCTGTCCCTCCTTTCCTGAGTGTCGATCTTTAATTTAGAAGAAAAGAAAATTACAGCTCTCTCATTTGGCTGTAGTAAAATTTATGGGGCAGGGTGGTTTCCAGGCTGCTGCTCCTGCCGGGCACTGCTCTGATGATGTATGACTGCGACATGTCACCAGAGTAGCCGGGCTCTGATGATCCATTGCAGCAACAAGTCATTTGTCATACATCACTGCCTCAGCAGCTGCCCCGACCCGGGCCCCTCCCGTGCACCCCAGCAGGGAGTCCTGGCTTGGCCCAAGCCCTGGGCCCCTGCTGCACCCCCACACTGACCAGGTATTTCTTGCTTTTAGTGGGAGAGAAGAAACATCGCTCTTAGTAGCAAAACCTATTGGAGCATCTGAAGACTTTGAAAGATAAAGGGTCCCTATATGCTGATACCCTAAACTACTAGCAAAAGATGATTGTGGGAGGGTGCTTTCTGCTTTTAGAATGCCACACTGGTATAAAAACCACGGTAGAGGATTATGCACCATTCATTCTCCGAGAGCCATTCTTCTGAGGGTTTTACATGCTTTAACTAATATAATCCCTGAACAGTCCTGTAAGGGAGCTAGTCCTATGATCACCTGTCTTATCGATAAGGAAAATGTGGCACAGCAAGGTTAACTTGCGCAGTCACCCAGCTAGGTAGAAGAAACGGGGCATAGACCAAGGGAGGCTAGATCTGAAACTTTTGCTCTCAACCACTATGTCATAGTGTATAAATTTTCATATATGGACCTAGTGGTTCTTCATAGAGGCTTATATTGACCCTTGCCTTCCAGGACAAAGTAAACACATAGACACAGTCAGGAATTTTATTCAATCTTTATAATTTGCTTGTTACTAAGAACTACTATCAGCGATAACACCATTTAGGTCTCCCCACCTTGCCATATATTGCTCTACTTCAGTTTGGTTTTGAATACATGGGCAGAGAAATACATTAAAATTTTTAAAGATGTTTTCAAAGAAGGCATGCGAAAGGGGAATGCAGAGGGTAGACCAGCTTGGGGACAGTTATAAATTGAAAAAGAGAATGGATGATGAAATAATTTAGGTAGAACAGTCGAAATGCCATTTGTACATATTTTAAATAAATCAACTAGGTTACAATCAATTGAAATGTCGCTAAAGCAGAATCTATAGTGTGTGTCTGCTTTTTTGGTTCCAAATGAAAATTAAAGTTTGATGGGAGAGAAGAGTCCCTTTACAGATTCAGATTCTTTACAATCCTTTGTATCCGATTGGAACAGACTGGATCCAGAAAGAAAAAAATGGTATACTGGACTTCATTAAAATTAAAAATTTCTGCTTCATGAATTACACTGTTAAGAGAATAAAGTTAAATGCAGGCTTATATTTATAAAATAAATATTTGATTAAGAATGTGTATCCAAAATATACAAAGAACTCTTAACTTCCACATAAGAAAACAAACAATCCAATTTTTAAAACATGGGCCAAAGATCTGAACAGACTCCTTACCAAAGAAATATACACATGGAAAATAACTATGAAAATATACTCAGCATCATTCGTCACTAGGAAAATGCAAATTAAAACACAACAAGATATACAACACTCACGTAAGAGTGGCTAAAAACAGAAAAACCCAATGATACAGTGCTGTCAAAGATAAAGAACAACAGAAACTCTCATCTTTACAAAATGGTACCAGTCACTTTGGAAGATAACTTGGCAATTTCTTATAAAGCTAAATATAGTCTTAACCTTTGGTCCTGCAACCACGCTCTTATGTAATTGCCCAATTGATTTAATGCTTATATTTACACAAAACAAGCACACACATGCATAGAGCAGATTTATTCATAACTGTCAAAACAAAAAGCGGGAGTTTACCCTTCAATACATTTATGGATAAACATTCACGTAAGGGAATACTATTCAGTAATGAACAAGGAAGGCACTATCAAACCACACAAAGACAGGCACGACTTTTAAATGCAAATTGCTGAGTGAAGAAACCCAATCTGGAAAGGCTATACACTGTTATGTTTCCATTTATATGATGTTCTAGAAATGACAAAACTCTAAAGACAATGAAAAAATCAATAGTTGCTAAAGGGGTAGGGGTTCATGTTAAAGCACAGAGGATTTTTTAGGGCAGTGAAACCATCCTGTATAATATTATAATAATGGATACATGATGCTAAGCATTTATCTAAACCCATAGAACTTTCTAGCAGAAGGAATGATCTTTAACAAAATAACTTAGAAGTCTAGGTGATCTTGGGATGAAAGCAAACTCTATACCAAATGTATGAAATAACTTTACTCAAGGAGATTGAAAGAAAAAGTACTGAGCTAAGTAACTTGGGAAATGAGATAAATCTGTAAGACTAAAGGCAAAAAGGACTGTATTTAAGCACTGCACACTAGTTGTTAATATTGGATAATATCACAAAGTATGAAAGAAATGCCCATGAGTGCACACGGATATAAATAAATACATACACACATAAATACATAAATAAATGCAGAATAGCCAGACTGTCCATGCAGAAGAATTCTAAATAATTTATGTAACTATGCCACCATCAAGGAAATGGGGTATGTAACTCCCACCCCGTAAGTGTGGGTTAGCCATCCTGACTTACTTCCAAAGAGTACAGTATGGGAAGGGGGAAAAAAGGTAAATTTACTGTGGGGAAACCTGACAAACACTACCTCAGCTAGGTGATCAAGATTAATATCAAGCGCGATCCATTATGTTGAGAGAATGTGACTTTGATGTGATGGAAGGTAAATGACACTTTTCCTCTGTGGACATCCTCCCCAAAAATCATAACCAGAGTCTGATGATGAAAAAAAAAAAAACAACTTTAGACAAATAGCAGTGGAAAGGGATTCGACAAAAGACTGACCTGTACCACTCAAAGTTTTCAAGATCATCAAAATAAAAAAAGGGTCTAAGAAATGGTCACAACCTAGAGGGGCCTAAGGAATCATGACAACATGATATATTAGATGGAATCCTAAAACAGAAAAGACGTTAGAAAAAAAGTGAGGGAATCTGAATAAAGTATGGACTTTCATTAGTAGTAATCTATCAATTTTGGTTAATTAATTGTGACAAATACAGTATTCTAATGTGAGACATTATTAAGAGGACAAATAGTGTGTGAGATATAAGGGACTCCCATGCTATCTTCACAATTTTTCTGTAAATATAAAGATATTCTAAATTAAAAGTTTATTTTAAAAAACTATTGAGTTTAGCATTTCTCAAATGTATTGCCAGTAAAACCGTTAACAAGTTATTTTGCAAAACGCAAAACATACACCAAAGGCACCCTTGAGAGTTTGTGTTGACAGACAGATATTTTAAAGAACTTTTTGGCTTGAAATATTCACAAGTGTTAAAGGAACACTTGGGGGAGAAAAAAGACAACTTTGAAAAAAAAAAACAACGGCAGAATACATAGAATAAAATCAACTGCACCTCCTGTTAAAAGGTTAAATTATGAAATTCACTGATAATTGAATGTGATTTAATTACTAGAGGGGTTTGCTATTTGGCGCACGTAGAGAACCCAGTTCTGAATGGATAAGAAAGTACCTCAAGTTGTTCAGAGAAATAAATTTAAAGACAGCACCAGCAGATGTTGTTTTTTTTCTTGACTTACTAGAATTAATAGTGAATAAAGACCAAGTTGACAAATTCTATTCCGAACATCCAGAAATCCATCTATAACTTCTCCCTTGGGGATTTGCTGCTCCCCATGCATTAAATTATACGTTTTAACGCCTTTGACCCTTTAGGGAAAAGTTCAGAATGTTAGGTAAGGGCATATAAGCACTCCTGTCTTAATAAGCCTCAGATATTCTGGACAGTGTTGCAGGTTACACGCTCAGCATCATTCTATTTGCTATGTTGTTTGGCCCATGGAATCTTCAGCTGGTTACTGGTTTCCCCAGTGAACTGCCTCACTCCAGGAAGACCAGCTCTGCATCTGAAAAGTATTTAACAGATCAGAGCTATGCCTTAAGCTGTACCAATGGCTGGTTTTATCTCCTTCGCATGTTAGCATGTGGTGGAAAAATGACAGATTCACCCTCAATTTCCTCAAGCGGTCCTTTTCAGATGGAAGGGCGAGCAGATTCTTAATACGTATGCTGCCAAGCTGGACATTCCTCCTGAAGATTCTCCCCTAGGCCAGGCCTTTCATTCCAGGCCGAATATTGAGGCCGGCAATCAGTAAGTTAGCTCTCCATCTGCCCGTGACAGAGGAAACACCAGGCTGACACCAGCCAGTCTGGGATCAGCTGTTTCTCCGCCTTTGATCTCCTCAGTGAGGGCCGTCTGAACTCCCAGGGCGTCTGCTTCGGCTTAGACATGGGCCACGTCATGCTGGTGTCTCCTCCAAGGCCTACTGTAGCCATTGTATTTGAGGAGGCGATCACCTGTCAAAGTGACTGGTTACAACCCCTCCTTGACGGTGGGGAGCCTTTTTGATGCAGGGCAGATGATAATGAGAGTCTAATTGAGTGATTAACTACCTCGGCTGACTCGGAGGTTTTAATGACACCTCTACATTAAGGTCTGCGTTTCCCAGCAGGCCCCCAGTTTGTAACTGTATGGCCATGATATTGCAATTATAAGCCTTTCCTCTCACCAGCAGGGACTTAACAAATGGACTTGGTTAATCACAGCGAGATGGCCCTCACATCTGACTTTGTTGTGAAAAACATGTATAAATTCAAGCACATGATAGAATTATGAACACAGGCCATTTCAGGTCCATGGTTCTGTGCATAACATGCAAGCTGAGTTTCAGAAGATTTTGGGCAAACTAACCAAACTGTATAATGACCAAAGTAAACTTCAAGACAGTGAGAATACCTTAAAAATAAGAACTGGTTTTTAAGAGTTGTCATGCACATGAATCTCCTGAGCAATGAGTGTCTGCCTAGATATACTGTCTTTAATTAACTGGCTCTGAAGAGCCTATTAATGCAATGTTAAAAGGAACCAGTCTCAGCGGGTTCTCACAGTGGGAAAGGGATCCGGGGCTTTCAATTTACAAGGTCTTATTACAAAAGTGCCCTGCTGTTCTGGTCCGTGTTCTTTCTGCCTGGGAGCAATTTAATGATCTGCTTTAGAGCAGAGAAATGGTCAGAGAGAGAATGTTCAGTGTTATGTGTTAGCGATCAAATACCCACTGGAATTTACAATGGTAACCAGACACTTCCTTTTCATATCAGAGTGGAACAGGGACAATGACATCAATACACAGGATTCGAAAAACCCTAATTGAACAAACTGGTAGTCCTCGTGAACGTTTGTTGATTGTATGACGCTGGTATTAGCACGATGCTAACACAGACAATGCAGATGATGAAGACAATGAGAAAGAAAAAAGAAGAAGGGAGGGAGGGAGGGAGGGAGGAAGGAAGGAAGGAAGGAAGGAAGGAAGGAAGGAAGGAAGGAAGAAAGAAAGAAAGAAAGAAAGAAAGAAAGAAAGAAAGAAAGAAAGAAAGAAAGAAAGAAAGAAAGAAAGAAAGAAAGAAAGAAAGAAAGAAAGAAAGAAAGAAAGAAAGAAAGAAAGAAAGAAAGAAAGAAAGAGAGAAAGAAAGAAAGAAAGAAAGAGAAAGAAAAAAGAAAAGAAAAGAAAGAAAGAGAAAGAAAGAAAACGTATTTAAGGATAAGAATATGACTTTGACTTCAACGTTTCTTAATAACTTATTCTTCATTTATCACCATTATTTAAAACAATCCCTGTAATTGTCTACCATGACCCAGGTCTTCAAGACCTATGCTGGGGAAACAGTTATCCAACCAGCTCCTTCGTGCAAGTGACGAAGTCCCTCATTTCTTCCTTCCTTTATTCATTCAAGAAACTGTTGATAAATTGTCATAATCTGATAGGTATTCTTGTGCCCTGTTGATAATATTTTTGTTACCTTTCTTTCCCAGACCTAAGACGCAAAAGGTCTTAAAAAAAAATCTGTGGCAAATGATCAAATAAATGAATATTCACTGAAAGATTCCTCACGTGGTTCCCATTGGAAGCACAGACATAAAACAAATCATCCTGGTGCAACATGATAAAAAAAAAATATAAGAGGAATGTGTACACAGGGTTGGGCAGCCACGGAAGAGAGGCTCACCCACCCTGCGTCACTGAAGTGAATAAGAAAACAGAGGCTGTGAAGTTTCAATGGACCGTGTTGAGTTCAGGGCATCATCCGAGAGAAGAAAAATCAGAATCTGGGGTGCGCTTTGGGCATTTTCTCTTTTAAAATACAGGTTCTAAAAATGTGTGATGCTTCCATGTTAGAGGTATGGAAGGAAGGCCTTTATTTCCAAAAGGAACTAACACAGCTACAAGGCTTAAGAAGAGTTTCAGAATCGTCCGATTTCCATCCTCGCACCACAGTTAGCCCTCAGCTCTCAAGCTTTGTCTTATCTTAGAATAACATATTAGAATAACAGGAAGGTAGGTGAGCCAAGGAACTGTGTGCACTCTGAAACGGAAGGAAGCACTGTGGAATTTTGACTCTGCTTTCTTATCTGGCCTACGCTTTCATCGCTAGAATTCTCCTTCCTTCCAGTAAAAGTGAAAATGTTGTCAAGCGTGTTCCTACAGCAGTCCAAAAGATGACTTTGAAGTTCCCTCTAGTCTTGTCGCGATATCGCAGTCTCCTTTCTCAGATTAACCTTTCCTGACCTTCGGACATACCATAATCCAAAGAAAGTTCGACAGGAAGTGGATTGGACCACTGCCTTGAGCCCTAAAATGTTAAGCTCCTCTTGAGACCAGTGGCTTCGGGCTGGATCACCAAACACTCCCTTCAGGTTCCACTCAGCAATGATGCTCTACCCTCCTGCTGTATTTTCACAATGTTTAAGAGTAGACGTGGTGCATCGGGATGTCAAACTGGCTGAGTTCATTGAACGGAACATTATCAGATATTTACTTGACACAATTAAAAAGCATTTCACGTTGTGTAAAAATTTTTTATAAAAGGAGAAAAACACTGCTTCTCTACTAGAATAGTTATTGCAACCTTCTTGCCAGAGAATGAGTCTCTCTTAACACTTGCTTGGACTAACTGGACCGCTGGAGAATTCACCCCATGAAAACACAGCAAAGCTCGGATCACTGGCTGGTCACTTACATGAAGTGATATTTGCTGACACCACATGTCAAAACTCTAACTCCGTTTTAACAGAGATTGATGTGGCACTCTCCAAGCAAGGGCGTGCGCTGGATATGAAAATGGGTGATGGCAGTGATTCGGTGGGTCTATTAGGTGTAACTGTTACAGAAAAACAGCACCTTGTAGTGTTAGGGAAAGTTGATAAGGGCAGATCATTTGGGTCAGGTGAGGCAAAAAAGTCAAAATTGATGACTTTGGAAAAATGCAAAAAGATCATACATTACTTTCACTTAAGGTCTCATAAGTGCTCTAACAAGGAGCAGCGCACTGCCTGTTGGTTTTTGCAAAGTAAGAGGTACTCAGTAAGGGGAGACGAAGAAAATGATGTGCTCCAAGTAGCTGCTTTGTTGTAGAAAATACTCCTGAGCTTCTTTGCTTTTCCTTGACTCTTAAAAAAAAAAAAACAAACAAACTTTTTTACGTCTATCCTGGGTGTGTCTCTTGAAAATGCTTAATAAGCAAATGCTTGACAATGCTTAATGTCACTTGAAAATGCCTAGTAAGACACCCTGCCACACAAATGACCTTATAAGAGAAACTCTATTACATATAAGTTTTCTGTAATTCTTTGAGTTTTTATATGATAATATTTAACATCTGTATAGGTTCCCTAAAGAGAATAAATCAGAAAGAAAATTCAGTCACTGGAGTCAAGAAAAATATTGTAACTTATAAAATGTTACCTTTAAGATGCAGCCTTCTATCTCTCAAAGTTTTGCATGTAAATACTGTATCATTCAATCGAATATTAGGCTATTGCACTCACCAGATTTGATCTAATTATTTTGTTTATTCAGATACCAAAAATCTGTGTAGATGGCAGCATTTCTCATTTGTAAACGAACCCTTGTCAGAATCCTCAAGCAAAAGAAGCACTTTTTAGCCCGCACCACCTTGGGACTCACACACTAGCATCAAACTATTGCCATCTCATCCAAATAATAGTCTCAAATGAGTAGAACATGTCTTTTCATTTTAAGAAGTATGGCTTAGAGAAATTTATCTGAAAACTGCGCGCGCGTGTGCACCACCCTCCTCCACCCCTTGGATGGGCGATCTAGAGATAGTCTTCAAGTAATCCGTGGTTGGAATGAGGCGGATAAGAAATACGCTAAGGAACAGACACTTAAGAGATTAAAAACACTCAATGTCCATTTTTTTGACCCCGTATGAAGGAAGATTGAATGCTTTAGTTTGTTAGAAAGAAAAAAAAATCCCTAGCCATTACTCTCTTGTAAAATCATAGATGATGCAACACCTCGTAGCAGTCAGGAGAGACTTTGTGCAGGAAGTGCATGGAAAGAACCCTGGATATTTAATTTTATAAGTGGCAAAGGGAACGCCCAAAGAGAAGATGCGACTTGCCTGCAACCACAGAGCTATTTGGTGGCCTTCCTGAAATTGGAACCCGAGTTCTCCTGACACCCCATCCTGTTTTTTGTTTGTGTCTTTTCCTTTTGCTACCCTTCCTTCTATTTCATGTGAATTGGGTGGGGGGATAGCATTTCTCTTGGAAGAAAGGAGCTGAAGTCCACTAGCGAGGTCGCTACTGATTTGGGTTGGGTCCGACTGGAATACGGTGGAATGTGGTTTGCTTTGTTTGGCTGGGAGCGTTTCTCTGTAACCTGAGGATTCATTAGTTTGAAGAGCTGGCCTTTTGCCTCTTTCCAAGGCCATTTTAGATGCAAATTGTACCCCAGACATCATTTTTAAGTGACAGGAAAATCTCTGGAGATAACAAGAATCAGTCTATGAAATTTATGGACCTTTTGCATTTTCTAATCCTTCTTGATGAATTAACTCAGTTTCCAGCCAGGGTTTGAACTTCAGAGTTGATAAAGCATCAGTTTAAGCTGCTGGCTACTAAATCAGTGTAAGCGATGGCTTAATCAGCCTTCCTCCTCCCTCCACTGCCTTCCCACCAAATTCCATCAGACTCCTATTGAGCCAGGTCAGCAAGAGACAGACACCCTGACAGGCCGTCTGTAGACACTGCGTAGCCTGGGAAGAGAAGATGGGCCAGCGAAACGACTCAGCTCTTTCGAGGGTAATGGTGTTCTTCAGAGCAAGACGGGAAACCCTGACTTAGCGGCTGCTGCAGTTTAGGGAGGAGATGCGACTATTACTAAGATAAGATGGGGAGGACACAGCTAACAACTCTGCTCATTTATTGGAAAGATGCCTTTGGTCGTGTTGTGTACTTACCCAGTTTTATAACCTACAATGGGAATCAAATGTCCAGGCAAAGAACACACAGCAAATTGAAGGGGCAATGTATAGACTTAGATGTGGTTATTAATTTTTATTAAAAAATTTTTCTTTGAGTTTTTTTGTTTGTGTTTTGTCTTGGGGGGAGGTAATTAGGTTTATGTATTTAGTTTAGTGGAGGTGCTGGGGACTGAACCCAGGACCTTGTGCGTGCTAGGCATGCGCTGTACCCCTGAGCTCTACCCTTCCTATAGACCTAGTTATAGATTTGAGAAGGAACAAAACAGGAGAGTAGCTTTTGAGCGAAGGCAGGTCCTCTTTAGTTATCCTGCCCAGAATTTGATAATGGAAATTTCCCCCAAAGGCTCATCTTCTTCTGGAAAAATGAGAAAAGTTTCCACTTTTTGGAAACCAAAGCTTTGGCACATAGTTTTAAGTGTGGGTTGATGTTACATAGAGAAATCTCTGTCACCACTGGCTGATGACCCTGTACAGTAGTTGGCCTTATTAAAATTTTGCTGCCTGTATAAGTGTGTATTTTAATAACTGAAAAAAAAAAAAAGAGCAACTAAGGTGTCCAGTGTTTAACTGAGGAAGCACCCAGACTCATGAAGGAGCACTGGTTCCACTGTGGCTTTTCTGATGTTGTGCAGAGGTACATGGATATTTTATGATGCTGAAAACTCACTTTCTAAGGAAGATTCTAGAAGCACATGAAAATGAAGTTTGTCTGAGCTGAGAAGCAGGGTCATTGTGATAAGATTGTGAGTCTTGGGGACAAAGGTGTGGGTTTCTCAAGCCTGCATCTGAGGATCTGAGTGGTTGTCAGGGAAAGTCTGAGAGTAAAGAGCAGATATGATGAAATACTTGACTGAGAAGAAACCCACCATGAGGGGACAGGAGGTCCGTATTTTAGCAAGCATCAGTGTTCCCATATATCTTTTATATGAGAGATTTTTGGTTTTCTAAAGCCTCGCTGCTTAAAGCGTGATCCCTGGCCAGGCGGCATCTCCTGGGAGCTTTTCAAAGACA
Organism: Vicugna pacos; assembly: GCF_048564905.1. Lineage (NCBI taxonomy): Eukaryota > Metazoa > Chordata > Mammalia > Artiodactyla > Camelidae > Vicugna > Vicugna pacos. The sequence goes on from NC_133002.1 coordinate 54,860,073, forward strand.
CGAAGCCTCAGGTCTCAACTCAAACTTATTTAAGAAGAATCTGCAATTTAACAACATTTTCAAGCGATCCATTTGCAGCTTAAAGCTTGAGAAGCACTGTTCTAAAAGAAAGCTCCAGATAAAGATAAACTTTTCTTCCTCGAAGGTCCTAAGATTTGGTGGCAGCCCGAGGTTCTGTGGTCACATCCATCTTTTCGAAGAGAAACAAATTCTATTGTAATTTAAATTTTGCACACCAGTTTTCATATATGTGAGACACTCATTGTGTTTTTAAATGATTCGGATGAATTGAGTCTATTTTTCTCGCTCTGCCCCTCCCTTCTTCCCTCCTTCCTTCTCCTACAAACCTTTCTCTTCCCTTCCCTTCCATTTCAGCCCCCGTTCCCTTCTCTCTCTCTCTCTCTCTGATGTGGAGAATCAAATCTATCTGTCCATAAACCTTCCGTAGTTCAGTGTGAAGACAAAACCATTTTCTCTGACTGGTTTAAGAATCTCTGTGGAGGTCAGGGGTTGAGAATCTGTATTTTCAGGCATAAATGTGAGAATTTGCTGGCAGAATGACTGATAAATTGCTGTCTTTGAGCCTTACCTGGACCACAGCAGAGCGTCCTCAAGTTTCAATTACCTAAAATGTAAAGCAATAGGATCTGTTCTCAAAACGTAAATACTTTTCACAATTAAAATTTAACGCTTTAGATTGCATTAAGGTTTCCTTAAATAGGTGGACTTGCAAAAAACAAAACTTATTTTTCATCTTTTTGGAGGAATGCACTTAAGTAGGTACAAGGAACTTTGTGGTCAGATAGGAGTTTGTTTACAAACCAAAAACTTGCTCTAAACCCCAGGTTTCTTTTTTCAGTGGATTTAAAATAAATTACTGAATAAACAAACATTTTCTTTTAGCCAACTGCTACACTAGGGGAGAGATATGACAGGTTGTTCTAGTAATAAATTTTGAATTTTCAGGTACACACTTGGATCGACACTGTTTCATTTCAAACTCAGGGAACATGTCTATGATTATAGATACAGAGTGGTTTCTCTGAAGCTTTAAAAATATTTTTTTTTCCAAGTTGTTTTCCACATCTAAATTTAGAGGGTAAATGATCCAATCTTTCCCTTTGGTGGCAAAGGGGAAACAGTATAAAGGAATGCAAATGAGATCTGCTCAGAGTCAAATTGGACTTCTGGATAACAGCAAACACTGATCGTTACTAGCGATAGCAAGGTTTAGATAAAGGAAATATTGTAACTTTAATGTTTTACCTACATGGTGTTCTTTAGGGTTACAGTAACAGTGTTCTTCTTAGATGTAAAATAATCCTGTGGAGCCTAGAGGTGATTGAAGTAATAAAAACAGTCCTTCTTTCATGTGTCTGCATATTATTTCATTTATGATCTCTCTATGACCAATGTCACAGGAAGAGACTGTGAATGAGACAGTCACATCTATAGTGAAACATCAATTCACATTATTCTTGCTTATGTCGTGTCTCCAGGATGGCAACGGGGTAGTCCACAGGATTCATCTATCTATCGGTTGATCAATCGATCGATCGATTGATCATCTATTTATTTTTAGGAGCCACAATTCGGCATTTTCTTGGTCTCCAGCAAAACAAAATTGACCGTATGGTTTTGTGTGTGTGTGTGTGTGTGTGTGTACAAGTACATTGCCAAAAAGGAAACTTGCTTGTTGATTCGTATTATGTGCTTAAACTAAACTAGAAGAAAAGAGTTTAATGTAGATACATTTATGATTATCTAGGCTACTCCTTTTAAAATTATTATTTATGTTACATTACATAAACAACAAAGTTCATTGAAAAACATTCTCTAATATGGAGGCAATGTATTCTCTAGTTTTAAAAATATGAGTATATGCATTACTGACCTTTGAGAGCTACCATGAAAAAGAGACAGAAAGAGGGAGAGAGAGGGAAGGGAGGGGCATGAATTTTTAGTGCAACACATATCCATAGATTCAGTATTACTGAATGTCATCTAAGAGTTCACATTTCCTCCTGACCCCCAAACTCCTTCTGCTCCAAAACGTCACCAAGCCTTATCTTTAAATTTCTAACCAACAGTGTGCTTATGATGTTTCCCCCCACTAAATTGTAGTAAGAAAACAGATATTAATACCTAAAACTGACAAAAGTCCTTTCACAAATTAAAGGTACATGGGAGCAATCCCTCAGCAGAGAAAAGGCTATAAGAACAAACAGAAATAGAATATTCGGATTTAAGATGTTGGAGCGAGGCGCAAGGACTTTTCGGAAAACTCTAGAAGATTGAGTTTTGCTAGGAAGCGTGGACTCCACTAGAAATCCAGATGTAGGTACCCAGGGCTAAAGGGCCGGTTTCTAAGTTTCCAGTACTGAGAAGTAGGGCACGTCGGAGGCGAGCTTTGCCTCGTTCAGGATTGTGCCGTTGCTAGCTCAGTCAGAAAATACACGAGATGAAAAGTGACGTTGATGAAATGAGTTTGGAACATCCTGGTTCAGAGCTCTTGAAATAGAGGATTCATGTGCCACCTTTTAGTCATTTCTGGCTTTTAAGTTTCTGGGCAAATGTGAATAATCCCATAGAGAGTACACAAAGTCATAAATGTTATGAAGGACTAGCTGGTAATTGTGGTTGGTCTTCTGTGCAATGTTGGCAGCCCAGTGGCCCCACCTGAACGTGGTTCATGAGCAACCACGCCTCCCTCTGCCACATCCCACCCTGGGGCTGAGGCTGCTGCCCAGGGCTCAGGAGGACTTCTGGGCTCCCAGGAGTCGCAGAAATCCATCCTCACTCCAGAGACCCTCTTGGCTGGTCTGGTGACTCCAGGAGGGTCAGCAAAAGACACAGCGGTCTTCTTTGTATCCTGCCCTCCATCCACACTCTCGTCTCCACTCAATGGGGGCCTTCTTGCTAAGAGTTCTGCTGTATAATCCAGAGGCAAGGGTAAATTTTATGTTTGCTTGTTTGTTTCTTATCTGTTCATTTCATTTTGTTTTAATGAGATATTTGCAGTATGAAGTTGAACCCTGCAACGGAGAGTTCCATACTAGGTCTTGGGGTAAAAGGTTTCATTAGGAACACAAATCCACAATTGGTCTTGGGTTCTATATACGCCCACGTTTTCCCTGAAAACCTTCACATGTAAAGCTGGGTCCTCTCTGCTCCTTGAGATCTACCCATGATTAGGCACAAACTCAATTTCCAGCCCAAGGAAAGCAAAGACCTGCCCCACTGTTTTGTCACTTTGGGTTCATAATCTCATTTTCCTTTCTAGGCCCACCTTGGCGTAGCCAAACTCATCAAAGGTACTCAGCAGAGCAAACGTTCATGCATTTAGCGATAGTCAACCTGGCGAGAAGACAGTGTCGCTATTAAGTTAAGCATCTGCCCCTCTTTACACCTACAGAAGGGAAAGTCCTGCCACTTAGCAATGGGCACAGTTCTTACAGGAGAGTTGCTGCTTAAGTAAGTTTACTCCCTTATACACATAATATTATTAGATCTATTATTTTCCCAAGATTATTAATACATCAAAAGGGATGAAAAATAGGTCTTTTTGCCTTCTCTGGTCTTTCACACCTTAGGTTTGTTCAGTCTTAAGACGGGAGATGCTATGGTGTGAATGTTTGTTCCCCCCGCAAAATTCATATGCTGAAATCTTAACCCCCAAGGTGATGGTATTAGGAGGTTGAGCCTTTGATAAATGATTAGGACACAGGGATGGCGTCTTTATGATTAAAGGGATTAGTGTCCTTATAAAAGTAACCCCACACAGTGAGTTCTTTCCTTCGGCCACATGAAGACACAGGGTAGAGACCACTGTACCAGAACTTGACCTTGCTGGCATCCTGACCTTGGACTTCTAGCCTTCAGACTGTGAGACATAAATTTCCATTTTCTATAAGCCACTTAATTTATGGCATTTTAAGGAACTATGACGAGAGGGTAGGTAAGTACTTCTTTAGTTTGAAAGAATTTTTTATTTGTTTAGGATCAGAAATCTCTGCTCTGGAGATAATTTAAAAAAAAAATACAATGTTTACACTGCCAAAAGCATCTTACATTGACTTAGAGATTTATCTGTTAACAAATGAATGGATGGGTGGTTCTACTAAAAGCAGACCACAAACGTGCCTTAAACTCTTAGATTAGAGAAACAGAGAAACAATTAACTAAATGCTCTTAAATCCATTGCAACAGAAAGATGCAAATGGTTAGACGCAGTACTCCTCCAAATTCCTCCTTCCATCACCTGTTGAGTGTATGATAGTTTGTGGGGGGGTTTAGTATGACTTTTTCCCCTAGATTTATTCTTATAGTCATATCTTCCGTAGACACTTATTTACCCCTGCCCATGGTGCAGACACATGCATCACAAATAAACTGGAATCAGAGGAAAGCCTGGCTTGGTATTTAGACTAACTGCCCCGTTTAGAAACTGACCCAGAGATAACTGGCTGATTGGAGCTGCAAAGACATAGGTGATGTAACGACATGGAAAAATACTTGGGATCTTGGTAAGCTCTCCTCTCACTGAAGATGGGGTATCAAGTCTCTGGTCCATGGCTTTGCCCCAAAACTCTGGGCAGCGTCTGAAAAGAAGGTACTGAAGTGACTTGTCTCTTTCCAAATATATCTTAAAAAATAAACCCTGGTTCAGTTACTCTGTTTAAATTTGAGAACAGTTTTGTCAGGAAACGTATAGCCCACGTTACACTTCACAGGAAAGTGTTTATCCAAAGAGTTAATACGGATGAGTAATCTCACACTCAAATGCCAGTTCTCTGGAGGTGGGATCCCGTAAACAGCCAGACATTTGAACTTATGGTTTTCACTTTATGTCATTCTCCAACCACTAAAAACAACACACCGCCGTGGAGTTCGTCCCTGCTCAACCAAAACACACCCACCTCATGGAAACTTACTCTGGAAAAATGAGAAAGAAAAGTCTCTTCCGAGAGAAAACCCATGTTCGTCTCCTGGACAGTGATTAATCTTGCGCTGTCAAGAGGACACGGCCACCCCCAGCACACTGGTTTTAGATCAGGGCAACTGGTTCTGGAGTGAGTTGCTTTGCAAATGTAATCCATCCGTACGAGCTACAGTTAACTCTTCCAAGAGCGACCTGCTTTGGAGGTCTGACAGCCCCTCAGCTTGGCTTAAGAAAATGACTCTTAAAGAAAAGATTTCCAAGCTCCTTCTCAATTTTCTCACTTTACTTTATATATACGTTTGTTATAACACATTAATTCTTTCCACCAACCTCCCCTACTTGACCGTATGCTGCTTGAAGGCAAGGGTCTATTTAGCTTTTAAGTCCTGACTCCTAACACAGTACCCCTCTCTCAGAGGAAGCGCCCAACAAGTGCTTTTTTGGGTAAACAAATGAATTAATGAATGACTATCTTTCCTTCGTTTCAATTTATTTAATTTAACAGATAAGAATGACAATTGGTTTTTTTTTTTTAAAGTTGTAAATTTTTTTAAACTTTTCTTGGAGGTATAGTCATTTTACAATGTTGTGTCAAATTCCAGTGTAGAGCACAATTTTTCAGTTATACGTGAACATACTTACATTCATTGTCACATTCTGTTTCGCTGTGAGCCACCACAAGATCCTGTGTATATTTCCCCGTGCTACACAGTACAATCTTGTTTACCTGTTCTGCATTTTGAAGATAATCGGTTTTATATTTGAGGTCGGCTGATTTTAAATTTAAGACTTCCCTTAGTCCTTGTGTAAATTAGAGCAACTGATATAAACTCTGGTCTCAGTGTCTTGTTTTGGTTGTTTGTTTTGGGTATGTTTTTGTTTTTTCCTCTAGAGCCCCGATAATAACACTTTGTAAGAAATGCTAGAAGAATTCAATTATGAGGATATCTTTACTCAGAACACAGTGCACTGGAAGCACTGAATAAATGTGGCTATTCCTTTGATGTTGTGTTATTGTTATAAATATTTGGGTTTTGGTTAATCAGAGAGCGTCTCCACTCATCAGATCTGCAAAGCAAATATCTACGAAAACAGTTTTGTAAATGTGGAAATTTTTCGTATTCTGAGGAGCCAGTGTCAAAGTCTGAAGTAATTTTTGGTCTAAGGTGAGTCTGGGAACGTTAGAGTACAGGGTAGAATTTAATTCCTGCCGCAAGCACAGAAAAAGCCTGAGCACCGCTGAGACTGCATTTTATTTCTAAGGACAATGACTTAACCTGTACATCTCAAGTGATGAGTTAAGGCAGTTAATTTTTCAGCCCTCCAGTCAGTCAAACCGGGAAGCAGGAGAGATAAAAAGAAGAGGGACAGAGAAGGATTTCAGAGCTTAAATTATCAAGATTGATTGCTTCTCAATTGCCATGTGCCTGACATGTTTTAATCACTTGTAGGATGTGTTGAAAGTAAACTGTTATCAGTATAAGAAGTAGAAATTTGTGAAGGATTTATCATGCAAATACATGGGTTAAGTAATCTTAAAAAGTTCTGCTGAAGCATGTCTAAGAAGTGACTGTTTCCCTGCACTGTTTTTTATTGATACCTAAACCTTTTTTTTTTCTCAATTTAATTTTACTTGTCCTTCTCTGTAAGTTGTATTCCAAAGCCCTTACCCTGGATGATGAGACAAATGTTTGGTTTTGGTAATCCACTTTTCCCGCTTTGTTCTAACCTTGGATTTATTGTAAGGAACTCTAAGACGCTATACTTACTAACTTGGGTGAAATTCAGTCCTATCGTATGTAAAGCAGGGGTCATTATCCCTCTTCATGAGATTGTTAGGAGAATAAATATTTACATGCAACACCCATTCAAGTGCTTCTGAGTAAACTGCATTTGGCATTCATAAAGTGAATGGCTTGTAATAGGAAATGATGATTCATCTATTCATGACCAGGTCTGCCATCATGGCCCCAGAAAATTTAGCAGCCATCCATCAATGGATGAAGAGATAAACAAGATATATATATATACACACACACACATATACATATACACAATGAAAAATTTTTCAGCCCCAAGAAAAGGAAACGCTGCCATTTGCAACAATATGGGTGGACCTTGAGGGCATTATGGAGTGAAATAAGTCATACAAAGAAAGACAAATATAAGTGTTACTGTCACTTTTAGTAGAACTGAATAAGCTGAACTCATAAAAACAGAGAGGAGGTGACTACTGGTGCCTTAGGGTGGGGGAATTTGGGAGTGTTGGCCAAAGGGAACAACCTTGCAGTTAGAAGATGAATAAACTGTGGAGAACTAGTGCAAGGCACTATGATTATAGTCAACAATACTGTACTACATATTTCAAATTTGCTAAGAGACTGGCTGCTCTCACCATAAAAAGGAAATGATAATTATGAGCCGTGATGGGGTGTCAGGTAACGCTAGGGTGGTAATCACGTTGCAATATATGAATGTGTCACATAAACCGATTGCGCACCTGAAGCTAACACAGTGTTTATGTCAATTATGTCACAATTAAAAACACCTTTATATGGAAAATGAATGCTTTCTAGACTCAAAAGTTCAACTTCAAGATTTTTTTTTTCTAGATCTTCTTCCAACATTCATTTTCAAAGACACAAAACAACCCGCATATCTCTTCTTTCTAACGACACTGGCATCCTCTGAGAACAAACGTTCCTTAAATCTTCTGTTTCCCACCTTCATTTGTGTGTTCATAGGCTGACAGGCCATGTTGAGGACTAAATCACATTAAAGAAAGGGCTGACGGCAAGAGTTATTTGCATTATGTGGGCAAATAAAGATACCTGTTTTGGAGAGGGGGAGCTCCTTTTTAATTACCTAGTTTATTTATTCAACAAGGTAACTAGAGAGTATTTCATTTTCAAGTGTTCAGTAAATACCAGGCAACTGGTTTCCCAGGGGTCAGTTACAGTCAGTGCAAAAGAGAGACTAACGCTTTTCTGCACAAGTAACATAGATGGTGACTGTAGACCCGGGTGTAAGTTTATTGACATATCTCTCTCCTAGACTTAGAAGGAACCTGAGATGTTTATATATATATATTTTAACAGGTAGGCTGTACTATTTCAGCCAACCCATATTTTTCTAGCTGAAAATAATTGAATAAGTCTATTTTAGACTATATTGTTAATTTTCAGTTTTAATCGGGTGGTGGTACATATGCCTGATTAAAGATGATTAGCAATAATTTAATCTTTTTTTTTTTTTGGAGGGGGGGAGGTAATTAGGGGATTGAACCCAGGACCTCCGGCCTGCTAAGCATGCTACCACTTGAGCTATACCCTCCCCTCAAGTTCCACCATTGCTTAAATGATCTTAAGAGTCAAACATTAAAAATCATATGTACATGAACAGCAAAAACCCCAATAATAACTATTTATGAGTTGCAGATACTACTTACTGTCTGATAAAGAATTACATTAATATACTGAAGGAGGGACACTTTATCCCTAACGTATAGATAAGAATCTCATAGTATATAGAAGTTACATTGCCTCCCAATATAAACCATAGAGCTGAGATTTCAGTATAGGTCACTCTGATATCAAGTCCCAAAGACTGAACAACTATGCAACACTGCAAATTCACATCCCAGTTTTCACACTAAGCACTGGCTGTGGCCAGGGAAGAAGAATTTGGCTCCCAATCTTATAGCAGATTTCTTTGATATTCTGAAAAAAAAATTATGATCTCATTTTAACTAACGAATCCAAGGAGTTAAAAGACAATTCCCAGAATTGGGGAAAATATTTGCAAAGCATATCTCAAATAAGGTAGTTAGTTATATCTGGAATATGTAAGGAATTCTTACAACCCAGTAATAAAAATTATACAATTTTAAAATAAGTATCTGAATAGACATGTCTCCAAAAACATACAAAAAGTCCACTATGCATATAAAAAGATGCTCAACATTATTACAGGTAAAAGATCTGGACAGACATTTCTCCAAAGAAGACGTATGAATGGACAATAATCACATGAAAAGATTCTCAACACCATTAACTATTAGTAATCAAATCAAATCAAAACCACAATTATATATCACAATTAAATTACATTTTATGCACATCAGGATGGCTATAATGAAGACAACAGAAGAACAACAAGTGTTTGTGATAATGTGGAGAAGTCGGAATGCTTATTACATACTTCTAGACAGAACGTAAAATGGCAAAGCCACTTTGGAAAGCTGTTTGACAGCTCCTCAAAAGTTTAAACACAGAGCTACCATATGACCCAGCAATTCCGTTCCTTGGTATAAACCCCAGAGAAATGAATATGTATGCCCACATAAAAACCTGTACACAAAATTCTACAGCAGCTCTATTTACAACAGCCAGAAAGTGGAAACAACTTAAATGTCTGTCAACTGATAAGTGGATAAATATAAGTAATACACTGATGCCTTGGAATATTATTTGGCAAAGTAAAAGAATGAAGAATGCATATGTGCTACAATGTAGATGAATCTTGAACATCCTCAAGCTACGTGAAATAAGCCAGTCGCAAAAGACCACACATTGTATGATTCCGTTTATTTTTAAAACAAAAGCAAAGATACTCTTCAGTTTGACCTGCGCTGGAGATATACAATCTGATGTTTAAATGCGCAGCATTTCACTGTATGCATCTAGGAGCAACAGAATTAAAGACATGCTAAATTCTATTGCCACAATCTCAGTGGCTACACTACTGAGTTCTTTCATTGCAAAAATATTCACTCATGGAAGAGACAAAATTCGGGTTAATCTGTTTTCCTAGGTGGTAAAATTAAATCCTGCAGTTCGTATTTTGTAGATGTATTTCATATTTGTATCTTGTAGAATGCTTAACCAATCTTTAAACATTCTCTGAGCATCTGGTATGAAACAGAAATATATCTCTTTCTTGAAACCCACAAAAATCCTACTGCCTCTGGGAAGGGTTCATAGAAGTTACCAGCGTGAGTGATAAAAGTGCTTTTTAGCTTGGGTTGTAAATTCCTCCCAGACCTTATTCCTATATGACTAGACAAACCAGCCATAACATAATTCACTTAACAGTTTATTTCCTCCACCAACATTTGGAAACTACTATGAGTCACTGTCTGACCTTGTGACTACAGATAAAATATTTGATCGACACAGAGCTAAATGAATGAACAGTGAGGTAGGGCAACGAGACAAGACTGAAAATTACCCTGGGACGTGTACGTGCTGTGAGAGGAGAGGTGTAAGGGGTTCTAGGACCGCACAGAAAGGAGGATAAACCAGTCAGTGATGCTCAGGGAAAGCTTCCAGTAGCCTTTAAATCCTTACCTTAAGGATCAATTAGGCTCTGAGCAGGATGATGAGGGGAGTAAGGCAGAGAAAGGGCATTCCTGACAGTAAATTACAAGGTGCAAAGACCAGATGATGGGAGAACGCGCATCTGCAGGTGGTCTGACATGTGAGATCTGTAGGGCACATAGTGGGCAGGGCTGCTGTGAGCCGGAGCAGAAGACTGAGGACTCTGATGGATTTTATTCCAAGGTGTTGTGCATTTAGGTCAAAGGCACCTGTTAATTTGGAAATCAGCTACAGCAATGGAAGGTAGAGGAGAGGGACATAAATGCAAAGCCAGGCAGAAGGTCAAGTCTATTGACTGATTCAGGACGCTTAACCTGAACTGAAGCAGAAACACTTGAGGCACAGTGTACAGCGACAGGTGGACTTCATAGACATGATCAGCCTAGGGGTAATATGGATAAGGGGGTGGGTAAATGGAAGATTTGGATTTCTAGTTTGTGCAGCTGAAAACAGGATAGTATATTGAGAATGTTAGATAGAAGAAGCAGTGCCTGTTTGGGATGTGAAACATGCAGAGATGCGCTTTGAATGTGTTAATTTGTCGGGTCCATCAAATGTGAAGAAGGTTGTTGAACACAGAGCTCTGTAAGGCAGGGTACTCAGCTGCTCTCAAGAGAACACAGAAGAGTGGTTATCATTTAACAGATGAGTGGAGAAGAGTTGTTCACAGAAAAGATTAAGAATAACCAGACACGTTTTGAAATGACCGTAAGCGAGCATCGGATAATTCAAGGAATGATGACTTTTTTTTTAACATTTTTTTATTGATTTATAATCATTTTACAATGTTGTGTCAAATTCCAGTGTTCAGCACAATTTTTCAGTCATACATGGACATATACACACTCATTGTCACATTTTTTTCTCTGTGAGCTATCATAACATTTTATGTATATTTCCCTGTGCTATACAGTATAATCTTGTTTATCTATGCTACAATTTTGAAATCCCAGTCTATCCCTTCCCACCCTCCACCCCCCTGGCAACCACAAGTCTGTATTCTCTATGAGTCTATTTCTGTCCTGTATTTACGCTTTGTTTTGTTTGTTTGTTTTTGATTCTGGTTTTTAGATTCCACATATGAGCGATCTCATGTGGTAATTTTCGTTGTCTTTCTGGCTTACTTCACTTAGAATGACATTCTCCAGGAGCATGCATGTTGATGACGTTCTTAAGAAGGGAGGAGTCCAGAGTGTCAACTCATGTAGGTAAGTCACAGTATAATAGAACTGAAAAATGTCTGTTCGATTTTTTTTTTTTTTGACAAAAAGCACACTCTGGAACTGGGGGAGAGCCACTCCGTGGAGGTTCCACACCAGGCTGGATGGCTGGGTGCAGCGGGAGCAGACTGGCAGAAGAATCAACGCAGAGCGTGAGTAAGCATCATTTAGAAAGTTTTGCTGCGGAAGATGAGCGAGAAATACGGTAGTCGGGGGCGGGTAGTTGTGAACACAATTTATCTCATTTTTAAAAAGAATTTTAGTGGGATATTTCTATTGCTTTTATGTTTAGATGAAGGAAATGGTCTGGGGAGGTGAGTGCGAGCTGCTGTTCCAGGACTAAGAGGAAATGCCAGAGAGACGTCTGAGATGAGGAACGTCACCACGCACGGCAAGAAGAATTAAATTTGGGCAGAAGAGGAACAATTTCTCTTTCTTAGAGAAGGAGTTTTCATGGAAAAACAGGCAACTGAATAAAACTGTTCCTTATTTCCCTGGGAAATCCCGAGCACTTAAGGAGCAGTTTCACTGGCCGATAATTGATGACGCCATGTTGCAGTGTCTCCATCTGGCAGGAAGAGCCTGTGATTTAAGGCAGAGAATCTGTCTCCCCATCTGCTTTGGGACCATTAGTTGGGGGGAAAAAATCGGCTTGGTGAGCCGGAGAGGTGGAGGGGACAAAGGAACTCGCCCTGGGTCCGATCTCGCTGCATTTTTACTCCCTACGGAGAAGAGCAGGTGTTCGCTTTTTCATCGCGAAAGCACCACGCTTCCTCCCCAGCTTCATCCGAAACAGGAGGCTTCCAGGGCGGCCACCCGCAGCTCGGAGCGCTCCCTCCGAGGGGGAGAATAAATGCCAAGCCCACGCGCACCGAGCAAAGAGGAGCAGCTGGAAAAAAAAGAAAAAAAAAAAAAAAAAAAAGGCCAACTCTCCAACCTGTCCCGCTGGGCGGGGTTAGTGGCGAAGCTTAAGTTTACCAAGCTTTTACTAGTATTTGTTTAACCATGACCAGTTTGATTGCCATTGAGAGTTGGCAGCCTAACAACTAGTTAGTGGCAGTCCAGTTCACTAAGGCCAGAAAGATCGGAAAGTTCTTAGGAAACCATAGCATTGATACTATAACATGAATGTATATGGTGTATTATGATACACAGTATGAATGATAGAACATTCATAGAATATCATATTAATATGATAGTGGGAATGGAATAGAACCCAGGTTATGGAACAGTCAAAAATTATGCGTACTCAGTGGTGACCAGAGGTTTTTCTCATAGGGAACTAGGTGGTTCTGAGGGTCCCTGAAGGGAGAAGGAAAAAAAAAATCTAGGTTATAATATCCACTGCTGACTTTGCCAAATACAGCTCTTTGTGACTTTTGGAAAATTATTTAACACTTATATATAACAATTTTTCTAACCCTAAAATGCTGGGCCCAAAAGCATATTCTTTGTGGGGCTAAATAAATACATATATACATAGATTGCCTAAGCTTATATCTTCTATTTAATATTATTTTTATTATTACACACTTTTATACTATGTTTATTTATTGTCATATGTGTTAATCCATCAGGATCCTGCCAGGAAACAGAATTCACAGAGGGTTCAGACAGAGATACGTTAAAGCAGGAGCGACTCATGGAAATAAAGGCGGGGTAAGGACATGTAAGGAGACAACGAAGTGTGAAGGGGCTTAGCACCTGTGGGAAGCCGTCACCATCCCAGGGGCCACAAAGAGGATATAGTGTTTATCAAAGGTAGGCAAGTAAGGCTGGAACTACTGAGACCATGGAAAAGGGGACACCCTAGTGGGGTCACCAGTCATGAAGGCATGTGGTCCCTGCCAGAGGCTGGATGTCTACGCAGGATGGAAAGAGAAAACGCAGTTCCTGATCTTCTGTTCCACCCCGAGTCCCTTTTTGATGCCTGCCGTTGGCTGAACGCAACAGATTCCAATCCACAAAGGGAATGCTGGTACCTTCTGCAAAGGTCCAAATCCCAGGGCACAGAGCAGAACACAGAGAACAGAAGGGAGCTGGATCAGAATGACACTAAAGATAGTTTCTAGAAAATAGTAAAAGCTTAACAGTATTACCTAAAATTATTGTAACATCAAGCAGATTATGTTAATAAATATGATGGTGATGACATTGACCATGTATTACAGAAAATCCCAAAGGAGAAAAGTTTAAGATATGCATATATTTTATGTTTTAAGATATTTATGTATTTAGGTATGTGGCTGGCATTTATCTTTAAGGATCATAGAGGATTGATGGAAGAGACAGACATTAAATAGTTGCAATAGAAAGTAATATATTCTGTTTGGAGAGGTTTGTATCCAGCTCTTAGGATAGTCAAAAAGTAATTAATTAATGATCAATAATTAATTTATTAAGAAGAATTGGAGAAGTTTTTACATAAGGTAGCTTACTTACCATATTAGCCTGAGATCAACATTCCAATCTATTGATTTAATAACTAAAGAACTGTATGACCTGGAACTGGGTTGTTTTCAACAAAAATTCTAACACAACGCATATTACTAAAGTAATGGAAATAATAAAATGAAAAGAATACTGAACAAAGAGTAAGAAAAACTTCTCTATTTATTGAATCAAGTCTTACCTTTTTTATGTTTAACTTAAAAATCAGAAGCACTATCCAAATTATTGTTTTTTATTGTCTTTGGCTGTCTCATTGATCATCAATAGACAAAATGAGTTTCTTCACCCCTGCTTAAGCTAGAAGGATTACAAAAGAAAAATCACAGATAACTATTCAAAAAAATGTTTAGTGTGTAACTTTTATAATTACTAGACACATTTTTCACTGACGTTTAAAAATATGCTTGAACTTATATTTAAAGATGCCTGTAATTAAATGGTAGTGACTGAAGATGAACAGAGGTCAATTCATACAATTTCTTCCTTTTATTGATAGAGAAAATGAGACACAAGGAAGCCGAGTACCCAGTGTCCCATTAATATTTAGAGGCATATGTTGAAGCCAGGTTTCATAATTCTTACGTCAATAGTGGAATACAGAAAGAATAGATTTCCTTTGATACATTTCCTATTTTCTTATCCATTAATTCTCTGCGTTTTCATGTTGGAAAGCACTGGCGTACCCCTTTAGTTCCGGGAAGTTTTAGGGCATCTCCACGGTCAATTAACCCCATCCCTTCCCTGGATATTCTGGATCTCTTTACTCTGCCTCTTCAAGGCTGTACTTCCCCTGGTTTGCATGGAGAAAGCAGGGTGCAGGAGGCACTAAAGCCACTGACTCGTGTCCCTGTCTCCCTGGTTTGGCAGCTTTGCCGAAACCAGCTCTGTTACAAGAGGTGTTTCTGGGATGTGAGAGGTCAACAGAGCTTATGTGAACTTTCAGGCTAATTTTTGGAGGAGGAGAAGTTAATGTGATACTAAAATTAAAACATTTGTTTGGTCGAGCTGGAAAAGGAGGCACCAGAAGGAGGCTTAGATATTAGTTCACTCTTTGGGGAAGTTGTGGGGAATACAGAGAAAGTTTGGGATTTGAGTTCAAGTTTGAGATTCTGATAAATTCTGCGTCAGGAGCTCAAAAGGAGCCAAGATGACAAAGGCCAAAATCTTGCATCCTGGTTTTTATACCCTGCTGCATGTCCAGTATTAACAATGTTCTTTGTTGTCATATTATCCTTATTTCCTATGTGAGTAACAGTTAAGTCGTCTACATCAATTGCCTTCACTTGAAAAATAATTGAATAAACAGTCACAGTTAGTCATGAAGTTACAACCCCCTCTGAGCAATACATACATTTTGAAAGATAAATCACAGATAAACAGAACAACCTACTTAAAAAGATATTCCAGTATGTACTTTTAATACAACCAGGTCCCTTTTAAGGTGAAATATATTTCAATTTATAAAATGATTTACATACAATCTTTATAAAGTCAGAGTCCCTATTTTGTCTCCAGTCTGTCTCAATTCCCCCAACTCCCCCCCAAAAAACCCAAAAAACAATGTGACATTTAAATAAAATGTATTGATACATTTAATATATATGTACACATGTATGTATTTTTATTATTATAATAAATGTAATGTACTCTCTGAATTGTAGTATGTTTATGAAAAAAATCTTCAAAATAAAACAAATCAGTCCAGAAATGAAATTAGAATGGGGAATTGGCTATAGATACTGAATCTTGGTTTAACCATCTGTTAAGACACAATTAATAAACGTATGACTTCAGCTAGCGCTTAGATGCCCTGGCTCTGGTCCCAAGCTTTATCCTCTCTACTAACACGGCTGACTGAAAGCCCCCATAGGAACCCAAATTCAAAATGTCTAAAATTCAACCCTTGTGATTCCCTTGCCTCTTCAAATCCAATTCTTCTTTAATTCCTGATCTTGAGGAAATGGCCTTACTATCCAACAAACCTCTTAAGCCAGAAATCCGAGACAATTTCCTCTTCATTATCACCATTTCACGTACCATCAGGCCCTAAGATGTGGCTTCTGCTTCTAAATGGCTCTTGTATCTAGTTCCTTCTCTGCACCAGTATCTTATTTCAGGTCTTCATTATTTCTTTCCCAGAATAATCCAGTGGTCTCCTGTCTCTAATTTAAATCTGATGAAGGTGTCACTCCGTACTACTGTTATAAGGTGTAAATTTGATTTTGTTATTTTTCTCCCTTGCAATCTTTCTATTGTTCCTGAGACTTGGTAGAGCTGAAACCCGTAGGCAGAAACACATGTCTATATGGCCATCATTTGATATCTGTGTACCACCATGACCTCGTCTCTTCCTCTTAGCCTATGAAACAATCAATATTCTAGCCATGCTGAATTAACTGACGTTTCTTGAACGTAGCATATTCTAAGGGGCCTCTCAGCCTTTGGTGCCTGCTACATTCTCTGCTTGATTCATGTTTCCAAGTTCACTGGATTCAAATGCAGAAGCATCTTCTCCTGAATGCCTTCCTCGGACTCCCATGCTGAATCCAGTTTCCCTTTTCTGCTTTCTCGTACTACTTTTTGCATCGTTGTCATGTGTAACACTGCATTTAATTATCGAATCGGTCATTTGCCTTTTCCACAAATATGTGAAATCCTCCACAGCCTAGCCTCCATCCTGCACGTCTGCATCTTGAACACTTAGCAGAGCGTCTGACATCAAGCAGACGTTCTGTACGTACTTATTGACTAAACCAGACCACTCTAATCCCAGATAAGATGCACACATGTGTTACAATTACAGACTATGTTGAGGTTCAAGTCAGCAGCTGGAGAAAATAAGTCAATCCACTAACAAGGTCTTATTTATTATTATGCTGCCAGGGTTAATTTTATATGTTTGCTTACATCCAAGTTACTGCGCTTGGGGTAAAATGGTGACCTGCCGTTTGAATTTCACGTATTTTGCCTTTCACAGCAGGGAACTGTACTAAGTCAGCACTTTCCTGTCCTGAACTACCTTCAAGGCATAAGGCCTTACTTAAAATAATAAATGATCATCCTTCAAGAGTCAATTAGAATCAGAATCATAACAATTTCTTTCTGGAAGGGACAGTCTTAAGAGACATGTATTTCAACTGCAGTTGAACTGACTCATGAATTTGATAATTGTTCTTCCTGCTGTGAATGTTAGCTTGTCTTCTGCTTTGCACCCAACATACAGAGTCCTCTGCAACTGCAGAATCGGTGGAAATCGCCAGAATTGTTACAGACAAACGTAGCCTGATTTAGTGACTGTTTCAGTCATTCAGAAACAGTCTGGAAACGATAAAACGCAGCCAAATGAAAATTTCAAGGGTGGAAGTGATGTTACTGTTTTTCCCTCAAACATATTGTTTTTAGCTGAGAGCAAAAGTAAACTTCCAGTGGTCCCTGCGGGGATATCTGACATGAAGTGTTCCTTAAACTGTAGATGAATCTCCGCAAGTGTAAAAAGGTTAGTGGGGCTCTCCGTGGAACAGAAACTTCTTTACAGACATTTATGCAATGCTTTTGATGCCCCAGTTGCTTGGTCCTGGGAAATGTCTCCCCTTTAAAAAAGCTGCTAGATGATGGTGAGGTTTTTTTTCTATGTGTAGAATATATATTATACACATATATGTGTACATGTATTTATTATATATGTATATGCGTGTATGTGTGTGATGCTAAGTTTGATAAATTACAGACAGCGTCTGATGGAAGCACAGATAAGTGACAGTAAGCTCCAAGGTCAGAAAATACTCTCTGAAGATGCTGGTGGACAATCATGACTTCAATGGAGACGTTAAGAAACGGGAAGTAGATAGGTTTGCTATATTACAGAGAATCTGAAGCAGAAGGCATACATGGCATGGCATGAAGGATGGGGCAGAACAGCACACATATCTGGGCAATCTACAAGTGCTCTGCAATTACTCAAAGAGAAATGCTGGCTGGGGAGAAGCCGGGTAAGGATGGCAAAGCGAGAAGAGGCTGGTCCCAGAGCATCTTGGGTCTTTTCCTTCGTGGTAATAGGCTGCCCTTGGAGGGTTTTCAAGCAGGAGCAAAGTACGGCTGGAGTTCTGTTTGAGGAGAACACTCTAACAGTGACGTGGAAGATGGATTGAATGGAGGAAGCTGGAAAACAAGTTAGAGACGGCAGCACTACTCAAAGTGACTGATGTTGGGAACTGTTCTAGAACTTTGGAAGTGGCATGAGAAGAAAGGCACTCATTTGAGAAATATTTGAGTCCTAAGGCCCAGACATAGTTTTAAATGAAATCTATAATCTATGACATTTATCTGACATGAAATACACCAAACCAATGCTATTATCATTTCAGCTCTTACTTACCTGTTCCAAGATGCTGGACTCCACCACTGCCCCACCAGGCACGCTCACACATGTACACACTCATTCACACACACACACACACACACACACACCTGGCTGCATGCTCTTTATAATGCTCTGCTTCAAGGGTGCAGGCCGCTGATAATTACATCACCAATGAAGTAGCAAGATTCAATTTAAGGTCTAGGCACAGCTCTCATTAAGGTCACCTCAATTTGGGAAGTTAACAAAAATGCTGGAGCGGAGATGGGAGAGGGAAAAAGGCAGAGGGGAGCTGACTTATCCTCGATGCTTCATTCCACTTTGAAAGTAAATACACTGGCCTGGGGCGCTACGCTGCGAAGGAAGGGATGGGCAATTATTCAGTTACCGTGATCGCTGGGGACAGTGAAACCAGATAATGCCCACTGCACACCTCCCACACCCTGTTTCCCCACCAGCGCACGTTGTTTTGTCTACACAGACATTTCCAAATATAGCCCAGGTATGTGGTTTCAGGAGTTGAGCGGCTACTACGGTTTGAGGTTTGTCTTTTGGTCCAATTTTGCAGAGCAGTGTCTCAGTAAATTAGAAAATCTAAGTGTCCTCTGTTACGTGGAAGCTGTTGAACACCAGAGGGAGTTAAGGCTTTCCCTCAGCGGTGGGGGAGCCACACGTTTGGTTTTTAAAAGGCTCCCGTGAAAAACTGCAACGGGAAAATAAATATTTTTTTTCTTAATGTTTAAGGTATATTGTGAATATAGAGAGCTGTTCATTGGGTAAAAATTCTACTGTTTTTCATTATTCTTTCTTTTCTTATTACTCTAGAAAAATGAAGAATGCAGTGGATGTAAAAACGATTTTCCCTGTTTTGAAGGAAATTTCCAACGTGCAGGAGTCCCTTCTTTCTTATTGCAAGTGAGTTTGCTTTCAGATTTAGGCAGAAAGACGAAATTCCTCCCTTCTTTCTTAAATTTAAGCAGACTGTTCCTAAGTGCGTTTTGAAAAAGGCGACAGAGGTAAAGCTAGGCCACGGTGGTGATACTGGCTCCAGGAAAAACAGTCTGATTTACACTTGAATGCAGTTATTTCAACTTTTCAAGTAATGTAATCTTAGGGAGACCTTGGTTCCAAAAATATGACAATGTATTAAGCAGAAAATCAAACTTCACAGGGTCACTTTATTTCCATTAAATTCCACTCTGAATATTGCAGAAGGCAACTTTTGGTTTTATTATTGTTAACTCCAAATATAATAAATATTCGTCTCAATCTGAGTTGATTTATTATCATTTAAAATAGTAGACTATTTGAAGCTTTCACTACATAGAAGATATCATAGGATTTGGTCCAAACTACTGTTTTTTGTTTTTTTTTTAAATTTCTCTTTTGCTGAAAGTAGCGTGGTCGAAATTCTTAGAAAGCATATGTTATAGATACAAAACTTTTTTTTTGAGGAAACAATAATAATTTGACTTGTAGTTATTAAAGGATATATCATTGAAATGATAGATTTGTGGAAAATTATAATAATAAGACATGCACAATTATTAAAGAGATATTAGAGAATATTATCATTATATACTATCTATGTGTACTATTTCATATTTTGTTACTAACATTGATCTTTTCTTTTTCTAGCTTGTAATTTCCCCACGATTAGGCATTTTTTAAGCTTGATATAACATCTTTCAATCAAGTACTGAAACGTGCTATCATGACTAAATTTGAAAATACCTTTGGGTCTAGCCTACACAGTCCAATATCCTGTTATTCCTAAAATAATCTGTCAATTTCTTACACAAATGCAGTGGTGATTATCTCTAATATACCTAGAAAAGGGTAAAGAGTATCTGAACTCTGTTATCACCAGGAAGGAAACAGAATGGAGTGTTAGGAGCCTGGAAGGTGTAGACCAAGGGTCTGGATTCGAATTCCAGCTCTCCGACTAATTATCTCTTTGACCTTGGCCAAGCTGCTTGGCAGGTTCACGTCCCATTATCTGTACCAAATTATTTTGACCTCTGTCATTTTTATCAACAGTTCACAGCACAGTGAGATCATAAGAGTGTAAGGATTATTGGAATTCATGATAGTAAATTCTTTGACCTGTGTCTGCCATACAATGTTCTGGAAGTCTGCCACCATTATTTTTTGTATATTGGCTGATTCACACCCCTGTTGGTACTTTCGGAGGCAGGAGGGGAGAAGGGAGTGTGGGAGGCAGGAAGCTGAGATGGTGGTGTTTATTACACTAAGAAGTATTTAAAAGAAAAGGTCAGTATCTGTCTCATTTTAATTAGATTATCTTAACTAGGTCAATGTGGAATCAGGGATGAGAAATAAATACTGAATCAGAAGCCTATCAAGAAGGTGGTGGGCCTCCCTCATTATACATGCTGAGTAAATGAAGGCAAATGAGTAAAGTCTCTTGGAAGTAAAAAAGAAAAGAAAAGAAAAGAAAAGAAAAATCTTGATGCAAAGAACCTCTTAGGATTTAAATACTTCATGTGTAGACTCTGATATCAGCTCAGTATTTATCATGTGTCATATCTGAAATATCTACACTGTTCCTCTCGGCATCTTTCTAAAACCGTTGGAATTTACATTCAGAAAACATCTTTGCACTCAGCTTCAACGTCCTTTCAGCTCTCTCAGAAAAGGAGACATAGCACAGAATGAACACAGCTTCAATGAAAGGTGTCACCATTCTCGCTGATGTAGACAAAAGAACCCTTTGCAGAATGTGCTTCTTAAGAGCTTCAGTGTTACAGATGTAGTGCGTTCAATTCAAATAAGGAGATGTTTATAGCAGTGAGCAAAAAATATCAACGCTCCTTACTTCGGGGAGAAAAAAAGATATCTTTGCCAATGCTCTAGGCTTGAGGGTTAGCGAGCCTGCCATTTGATTGTCTTCAGTGTGCTGTATGAATTGCCTCCGAGGCTCTTTATCTTCCCTGGACGAGATTAATGTGAGCATACATCAACACGACAGCCTCGACCTTCTCTACTGAGCTTTCCTTAAGAGGATCACCTACCATGGGGAACAATAAAAGATAGCTGGGACTTTTTAAAAAAAAAATGGGTAAGGGTGGGGAGAAAATCCATCTATTTCATCGCGAAACCTCAAATAAATAGATGACCCTGCTAGCAACGCTCTTGGAGCCCTGATGTGATACAAATTGATCGACGAATTCTCTCCCTGTAGAGAACTGTGACCGATTCAGCTCAAAACAGCCAAAGACTGAGTTAAATCTCTTAAAATATCACACCCTTGGTGCCTCGACCATTTTCCTTTGTTACTCTTTAATTTGAGACATTTGTCAAAGAAAGAAAATATACGCCTTCTGGGAATCCCCTTGTGGAGTTACAAAGGATGCAAATCTGGCCTGAGATATGGCGAGCTTTCCAAGAATGTCAAAACTCACACTGTTGCTTTTCTCATTTATTGCCCAGTTTTTCAGCTGGAGTTGGGATATGCTCCCCAACGCCATCTGACAATGCTTTCCTTAATGGATATGTACCTAATATGAGGAACATTTGGACTACATGCTTTAGACACCCTTAGGATTACTGTTGAAACCAAAAGACTAATTTTTAATTCCCCAAATTATTTTTAAAAAGGCAGGTAAGGAGGAGGGAAGAAAACAAATCAGATCTTGGGCCTGTCATCAGAAAGAAGGAAGCTGGTGAAACTGTAAGGTCTTTGTGGGGGTGTGTGCAATTTTTATTGTTTAGTCTGGGGGAGATTTGAGCCCTGAAAATTAGCAACAGAAATTGTCAAAAATGAAAACCTATGAAGAATATAATTTTCTTAATGACTTAACAAGAAAACAAAAATACCAGACAATGTAAGATGCCAAAAGCTCATTCCCTTTTTAGTACTACATTTTAATTAAATGTCTTCATTCCAGTACTCTTTACCTAAAGAAATCCAGTGCCCAGATCACAGAATCTCCAGTTGCAAATGGATCCTTTGGCCCTACTTCCCTATTTCACAGAAGAGGAAAATGTTGGCTAAATTACAGAGCTCTCAAATTACAGGAGATACTGAGAGATAAAGAATAATTGTAAAATACTGGGGTGGCTATACTACTTCCAAGGCATGTGTGTCCACACGCACACCCAATTCAAAGAGTAATTATTAAAATGCTACTGAGTGAAATGCACAAAGTTGAAAGACACTTTATCCTTCCCCTTCCAGGGACTTCGATAGGGGGGCTATGATATATACATGGAATTATGCCGTTAGAGCAGATAGAATGGTACAAGGGAGGGGAAGCCATTTTCCACAGGGAGAGTCCAGGAAGGCTGTGTAGAGGATGTTATTTGAGATGGGCCATAAAACATGGGTAGTGTTTACATTTCAAAGACATTTTGTGAGAAGGAAAGGGAATCCCTCCCCTTACTCACTCATTCATTTATTTACTCTTTCACCCAACATCTATGAAGCAATGTCAATAGAGGAGGCATTGTGTTTGATTCCAGACTATGAAATCAAATAAAGCAAGGCCTTTGCCCTCAGGAGGGAATACTTATTTGAAAAACAGCGAGGCGGTCAGTTCATCTGTATCACAAAATATGTGTAAGGGAATGGAGGACATAGAACAGGGAAGGTGGGCTGGGATCTGATCACGGAAGGGCTCGAATCCCAGCTGGTTCGTTATTTGACAGACAATGAGAAGGCACCTGAGCAGATTTCAGGTACAACTTGATCAACAAGCTGCCTTAAGTAAAAGAGGCCAAGCAGCCATGAGCAGCACTGACAGATGAAAGTAAAGTAGATAAAACTTGAGGTGGAAAAAGGAAAGAAAAACTAACAAACGCACACAGGTTGATAGTGACTTGGTACCTCCATTTGCAAAGACTAACTCAGATAATTCCCCTGAATTCTGGAGAACCGATATTTCTGCTGACATGGCTCTCCTGAAGGGTTTAAATACTTTAAAAGTGCAAATGTCTGAAATCTCAGGGAGACCAGAAGGACTAGATGGGGGGCAGTGGGGCCCAGAGTGGTAGAGGGACTTGTCCAAGGTCATAAAGTGAGTCAGAGGGGAGTCAGGAAAAGGCTCCATGAGTCATGGCTCTCAGCTTCTGTTCTGACCACGAGCTCCTCCCTAGCAACAGAGGAGGACTCACCCTTGATGTAGCCAAATTGGCTCTCTCTACATCTCTGGCCTCTGCTAATGGCAGGAACTATGTCCTGTTATGTTTCATTCCACAGCCCAGAATAAGTTCCAAGGATTAATTTTGGGCTGGGTGGAGAAGTGGTGGCAATGAGATGGTTCACCTTATAATACTGGACCACGGCTGCCCAGCGCAGGTAGCAGGGCCAGAGTTGGAAGTGGAGTCAGCAGATGCCAACAAGTCTGAAATGGGGGTCTTTCTTAACACAGTCAAGAAAAGAAGACCAGGGGTCCCCTGGGTTGAGTGAGATGTTGAGGGTGTCTTCTCTTTATGAATAAAACACTTCTCCTCTGGGACAGTCTATCAGGATGAGGAGTGAATATATTAGGATCAAGATGGTCTGAAGAGTTTGTTGATGTTGTCATGGATGCTCATAGTTTGTTGGTTAAAAAATATATATGCTTGTTACCAGCTCCCCATCCGTGAGATTCTAATTTACCCTCTCTGGTAAGAGGATGGTTTTTACTGGGATTGTTTTAAACCTCCAAAGTCAACTCTGATACTTCCTCTGGATGGAAACCACTGTTTTAAAATGACAGATTTATGGTATGGGCTTAAGTATTCAATTTTATTTCTTTTTAAAAAGTGACTTTTCCTTGCCTTTATTCTTCCTTCAGGTCTTAGAATCTTCTTTTCCTGTTAGTCATGTGTGGTTCATTGAAATTATTGTTAAAATTTCATTTTAATGTAATTTCTAATGCATGATATTAAAAACATATTTCTGGTCTTTAATTGTATAGAAATAGAAGTACTCCTTGTACAGATGTGTAGGAATTCCATGTAGTTTCAAGGTAAGGGTATATTTACAAGCGTCTGGGAGAAATGAGTAATAATACCTTTTTCTTATGAAAATATCAATGTGGGGAAGCCAGTGTACTCAATAATTCTTTATAGTGGAGGGCGTAGTACGCCACTTTTTGTACTTGCACGGACTAAATATCGCATTAAAAATTAAATTTCATTTAGTTAGAGAATATACATGCTCAGAAATTCAATCAAAACCATGAAAAGCTCAACTATATTGTTGAGGGATGTAGCAGAAGTGATAAAAATACAAATATGTGCAAAACCTATTATCACAAAAGTCAGGACAGTCTTCCCTTAGGGGTCGGGTTGGGAGTAAGTTTTGGTTAGAGAGGGCACACGGGCAGGGGGCGTTCTAGGGGCTGGCAATGTTCCATTATTTGACCTAGGTGGTGGTTACCCAGCTGTTTGCTTTATTATATTGTTAAACCGTCCAACTATGTTTTACGCAGTTTTCTGTGTGTATGTTATAATTCACAATAAAAAGCTGAATGGTACTAGAGGACTGTATAATGAGTCACAGCTGTTTCTTGTTCCACTTGTCCTCATCTTTAATTTCTACTCAACAGATGAAGCCACTCGAGCTGTTTCTAATGGTATTGACCTTCATATTGCCAAGGAAAATGCTTATATATCTATTTTTAATAGTAAAAAAAAATCTTGCATATATTTTCACTTTTCTCTATAGCTGATGGAGAATTAACTCGGGTACTCATTACAGACACAGGTGTGGGTGGACCCTTCTTCCCCCTCCCTTCTGCTCCCCCAATTTTTGGATTAAATTTTGGTTAAATTAATATTCAGGGCACATCTTTTTATGACTAGGTGTATTTTGTCTATAGCTGAGCCACCCAGTACTTTGCGGTACTTGCATTTCATTCTGTGGTGTGCATTTCTGTGTTCTCAGGACAGTTAATAGTTGCCGCTGTCTTGTTTTTCTTTGCATGCTGTCTGATGGAGCCATAACTTCCTAGGCTTCAAAGATTTCCAAAGAAGAACAGTAAAACTTCTCTCAGTATATTATTCTAATATTAGATAGTTTGTTCATTTGGGGTGGGGTGTGTATGTGGGTGTTTTGTTTTGTTTTGTTTTGTTGTATCTTCTTCCTGCTGCCTCCGCCTGCACGTGGTATTGTTCAGGTTGGATGCACCAGCTGTCTTCCTAAGACTCCTCCTTAACATCCTAGGGGTTGTCTTCACTGCTTTCCTATTTCATAACGCCTACAAACCCCTCTTTTATGGATTACTACCTCAGAGAACGACGCCAGGAACTTCCTGAAAAAAGACGTATGGCAGGTAATTTTTTTGAGAGTTGGCAGGTCTGAAAATAACGCGATTCTACTATTACACCTCCTGATGGTTTGGCTCGGGTCAAAACTGTAGTTTTAGAATTATTTTCCCAGAATTTTTTAAGGCACATTTCTTCTGTATTCTAGCTCCCACTTATCCCATTCATAGTTTTTCATTCATGTGCCTTATGCGTGCTTTTTTCCTGAAACCTTTTTTTAAGATGTTTTCTTTGTTTTTGGTATCCTAAAATTTTATTATGAGGCATCTTGATGTGGATTTTTGTTCTTTTAATTAGAATACAGGACACAAGGTGATGTCTTTTAATCTAGAAACACATGCTTTTCAATTCTGTGTGAAGCCATTCTACACACGTGTGATACTTTTTCTCTTTTCTTCTCCCCTAGCTCTCTAACTCCCTGGTCAACTTTTCATTGTCCTCTTTCCTCCTCGTTTTCTTCTCTTTGTTTTTTATCCTCTAGTTATTCAGTGAATTTTCAATGATTCTATTAAATTTTTCATTTTTCCCTTTCCATTTCCCTCTCTTCTCTACACAGAGGTATAATATGCGTTTACAAACGATTGATCTGGTGGCGCACTCCTGGTTTAAGACGCATCTGCATGTTCGCCTTCAGATAAAAATAAGACCCCTTAGCATGTCTTTATGACCTGGCTCCTGCCTACCTCTGTAGTTCACTGTGTTACCACTGCCCAGAAGAGTCAACACACACCCCAGGCCTTTGAATGGGCTCTGCTCCCCTTCACCTCACTTGCTAGTCTTTGCTCTGGATAGTTTTATCTCTATCCTTTTTCAGGTGAATTACTACTCATTAATTCTGCTTTAGATGCATACTCTTCTCCAAAGTGTTTTCCAAGACACTGCCCTTCGGCAATACGACCTTCCCATCTGGTTTCAGTGTTCCTGCTAAGGACGTCCTAGCGCAACGTACCCCTCCCTTCAAAGCGTTTATCCCACTGTATTATCATTGTTTAATCATCTGCCCTCTGAGCTCTACCGTGTGCTGTACTTGATAAGAATCATGTCTGTGTCGTTTACACTGTGTTACCACAACTTACCAAGTTCGTGGGTTATAGTCTGGACTCAGTATTCATTGAATGGATAAAGGGATCATAATTTTTTTTCATGTACTGACATATGTATTGACTGCTCACAATGTTCCATGCATCGTGTTAACTTCCCTACATGCATTCACTCATACAACCACCACAAAGCCCCAGTGAGCTTGCTCCCACTGTTATCCCTTTTTCAGAGACAGGAAAATTGAGGTTAAGTGGGAATTAAGCTATGGATCTGAACTTAGATGTTCTGGTTTTCCAGACCTTCTACCTGTAACCCCTCAGAATAAACACATAAATGAGTGTAGGCAATGAAACACTTGATCCAGCCTTTCAGAAAGGTTAAATAATTCTTAAATTCTTTTCATAGATAGGGAATTGAATAGAAAATGATCTGACTTCTGTACATTTCGGTAAAATGTTTTCTAAGATCATTATTCATTCTAGACATAAAAACCTTACACAAATTGCAATCTTTTCAATCTCTTAAAGAAAGAACTTCCCAGACTACTTCAAAAGTTTAGCTAAGTAAAAGCATTCCCTTTATGTTAAAAGATAAAAATTAAACTAGTTATGTCTTTTTCAAATGGATAAGAAGAATATATATTTCAAATCTATTTTAAAACCACCTTTAAAAATACCCAAACATCAAATCTTAAGCATGCTAATGCATAACCCAAATGGACGGCTTGGGTTTAGGCAGTTTAAGAAGTTGAACATGAAGGCTTTTGTTACTGCATGTAGGGTGGGCAGATGCAAGATGCAGGTAGAGTAAGATGAAAAACACTTGTGTCTTATCTCAGAAGTACATTTTTTAAATGTTTGTTTTAGTTTTTAAAAATACTCACTCTCCCTCTCATATGAAACTAGCAAAAGAGACAAAGGCATGCCATTGAAATAGCTTTAGGGCATTTTACAAACCATAGCTTTATGCACGGATGAGAAGGTTGAAGAAAAGCTACAAATATCCATTTTATTTCTGGACAAGGCCAACTTCATGGCTGGGCAACTTGTTCCGTCCACAGGGCCCTGCACTTAGAAGGGTCGCGTGCTTGCTTTAATGTTCTGATGTTGCCATCTTGAAATTCATAGTAATTTTTGCATAAGAGGCCCACATTTTTACTTTTCAGTGGGCCCCATAACTTCGACAGCTTGTCCCTGGAAAGATGTTCCTTTGCATCAGAGGAAGTTGTGGTTGAATGGTCAAAGCAAGGACCGGTAGAACTGGAATCACCAGGTTTAAGCGCCAGCTCTGTTAAAATAAAAAATCCATGACCTCCCGTAAATCACTCAGCATGTTCCCTCATCCACTTGGACTTCATAATGGCTCTCCTACCTGTTTCTTTCCATTTTTTAATTCATGGCTTCATCGTCAACTCTTGACTAAAATTTTTCGGTGGTCTTTTAATTTATCTTGCTATCTTTGATTTCTCCCGACTCAATTTGCTTTTTGAACTGCTACTGTTTATATACAAGATTAATACCCTTTTCCAGAAAAAATGCCCACGTTTCTGTGTCTGTGCCCATTCTGTTCTTTATCTTATATCTAGATATCTTTCTAGCTCTTCTCTGATGCATCTGCAGGTTGTGATTCTTGCTCACTGTGCCAAATAGGAATCTTTTAGTCACAGATGAAACAAAAAATCAACCCAAGCTGGTTGAAGAGGAAAGGAGGGGATTATTGGTCTGTAATAATGAAAAGTCCATAGATAGCTCCTTGTTTCAAGTATAGCTGAATTCAGGACACAGGAGGGTACTGTCACCCATGATCTCAGCTTTTAAGAGCAGGTCTTATTCTGTGTTGGTTCATTTTCAAGCTACTTGTGACTCCAGTGGGCCCAAGCTCGTATCACTATAAAACCAGATTCCAGTGGCCACGGCTCCTGCTTTTTTCAAAATAGTGCTAATAAATGCCTAGGTTTTATGATATTTACCAACCTGAGACTGATTAAGCAATGGGATTTTTCAATTGATTTTGTCTACAGTCACGTCCTCCCTCCTGAATACTGGAGTGTCAGTACTTCTACCTGAATCACATAGATAAGAATCACAGGGGTCAGGGGGACCCACTTCACCCTTAACAGTACTTTTGTCACAAGAAGAAGCAATTTGACATTGAGATGATCCTGTTTCATAACCACCTAGGTTGCTATATACGGAAACACTGCTTACTTGCTGACTGAGAGTCCTTTCTCCAAGTTCCCTGAAATCCTCATGCCCATCCTAGCCAGACGGGCCACTCCCGTGGGGTCACCTCGGCCTCCCCATGGTCTATCAGTTAAAGGGCTAGTGACTAGCACACCAAAGGGTTCCTAAGACTCTGCTCCCACTCCAGTGTTCATTCAGCTTGATTGGTAGCTGTGCCTTATTGGTGGTTTTATATTTTTACATGACGTCTGACATCATCTTTAGGAAAAATGGAACTTTTAGGGATAGTATTTTAGGACTAATTTGATAGCAAATGTCAGAAAACCCAATTGTCAGTGGATTAAACAACATAGAGGCTTCTTTCTTACCCACATAGAAGTAGAGGTTGAACAACCTGGGGCTGGCTTGGCAGCTTCTGAAATACTGAAGACTCCAGCTTTTTCTGTTGTGCGGTTCTGCCGTTTTTCATACCATACTATTAGCGTGGGACCCAGGATCTTTCTCAAGCCCCAGATGTCATTTTTGCATTCCATACAGCATGGAGATTAGAAAAGGCAGCAGAGGGCACTCCTCCCCTCCTCCCCCACTGAATGATGCCTCTTAGACACCATCGTGTCTCCTAGACATCGTAGACACCAATCCTCTTGTATCCCATTGGTTGGGACGTAATCACTGCATGTAGTTCCAAGGGAGAATGTAATTGTGGTTATTATTTCAGGGACCTATATGCCTAGATAAATAGTAAGATGCTGTTATTGCAGAAGGAAACAAAAATCCCAGCGATGAAGAGATAACTAGAAATCTCAACCACAGCTAATCATTTCAGAGCCTTTGAATTATCAGGGGGAAAGGAGCTTAGGAAGGAAGACAATTCTTCAAGAAAGGTTTGATGGGAGATCGGAACCACAGACCCCTCCCTCCGCCAAAGAGGGGAAGAAAAGACTCTTAGTTTGTACCCCAAACTGAGGATGAGGAAGCATCTAGAAACCATGACTTTTATTCTGAAGGGAGAAAGGCTCTCTTCTCAACCCTATTTTCCATACCTCCGTCCAATGTGGGTGTTTTTCTTTCTGCTTGATCTCAACCACATATGGCACATGAAACACAAGCAGGGATTGTGTATGTTCAAGGCTCTGACTCCTCTGGCTAATACTTGTCTGTCTCTTCCCCAAACTCTTAAAACACTTATAGTTTGTATGAAGCAATACAATTAACTCATTGAACCAATATATATGAAGCATCTGCTATTTGTAGAACATTCTACTCTGGAGTTGGTGAAACATCAGGAAACAAAACAAATGTATATTGTTTCCAGTATAGAAAAAAACTAAATTTAAATCAGTAAATGATAGTATGTGTCATACTAAGCATTGGGGGACAAAATGGAATAAGGTATGGGAGACTGGGGTGCTGGGAGTGGGGACTTGTGATTTTAAAATAAGGTGCCTCACTGAGAAGTTGATATTTCATTTAAACAAAGGAGGCGTGGAAATCAACCACCCAGAAATCTGAGAGATGAGTATTTCAGGCCAGGGAGGAAGAAGTGCAAAGGTCCTGAGGTGGGATCATGCCCATCCTGTGAGTAGCAATAAGTTCTATATCCATATGGCTCTATTTGAGTGAGCAAGTGGGAGATGAAGTCACAGACTAGATAACAGGATGCTTTGTAGGCTAAGATTCTGTCTTTTACTTGGAGAGAAATGCGAAGCCATGGGAAGGTTTTGAGCAGAAGGAGGAGCAAGGTCTGTTATAAGTTTTAAAAACATCCTACAGGCTGCAGTATTGGGATCAGGCTTGAGAGAAGAATAAGGAGAAGCCAGGAGAGCAATTAGGAATCCACTGCAATAAGTTAAGAAAGAGAGTAGATTGTGCCAAGACAGGGTATACTGACAGATTGGACATGGAATGGGGAACAAAGGGAGGATTCAAGAGTGATGTGAAGATACTGGAAGAAGGTACCTGTGATTTGGCTGAGGTGGTAAAATGGTAAGCTACTGGAGAATTCTCACTAGTTCAGTCTATTACACATCCAAATGGAGGTGTTGAGTAGTTGCCTGGGATTCACTGGAACACCCTGGGCTGGAAATGTGCATGTGAACACCCACAGTATATGCATGGCATTTAAAACCATACTACTGGCTGAAGTTCCCAGGAGGTTGAGTGCAGGTAGAGTTTCTGGGGGCATAGTCAATGCTTAGAGGTTAAGAATAAAACAGAAGCAGCAAAGGAGACCAAGAATGAGCAGCCAATGAAGTAAATGAATAAAACAACGTGGAGCGATATTTGGCAACCAAGCAAAGAACGTGTTTCAGGATAAGGGGATGACTGACTGTGTCCAGTGCAGGCTTACAGATCGAGTAAGATGAGGACGAACTACTGACCATGGATATTAGCAACACTGAATCTTTGAGGATCTTAACAAGACATGTTTTAGTGGAAGCCTGGGGACAAAAGCCTGGCTGGCATGAGTTTAAAGGAATATGGAAAATAAGCATTGAACACGATGAATATTTTCCTGAAATTTTGCTATAGAGGAGAACAGATATTTGCTTTTCCAAGATGCAAGAAAAAAAATAGCATGTTTGAATTAGGATGAGAATGACCTAATTAAAAGAGAAAATTGATGACATAAAAGCAAGAGGAATGGTTGCTGGAGCATCATGTTGTAGCAGCAGTTGGAGGGAGAACCTTTAGATAGGAGCATAAACAGTTCACCTACAGGGACAAGAAAGCAGGGACCGAGTATTTGAGTACAGAATTGGTGGGTTGGTGAGTGGCCTGGCAAAGATTTAGTAGGTGTTCTTTATGTGTTACCTTTAATTAGTTTTTCATGAAGTCATTGATATTATGTTCATCTGTTAAGACTGTAAATTTCTCCAGGCCAAAAACTGTCTTATGTAGTTTTTTTTTAACACCTGTCCCGCCAAGCTATGAGTAATTGTTTATTTAACTTTGATAAATATTATGGCAAATGGGCATTCTACCACTATCAGTGAATAATTATCTCTAAAACACTTGAGGCCAGAAGGGTTTCTCTAAAATCTGAAGTGTGATATTCACTGAAAAAAGATATCCTTAATAAAGTAGATTTTATCAGTAGGCTGCAAAATGATCGATAAAAATTTGATAAAAAGTTGTATTTTTTAAAATTTCTACTCTTGTTGGTTCCAATTTTTTTATCTTATTGTGAAATGTATCATACATAGAAAAATGAATAAAATGTATATGCAATAATGTAAATCACATCTAATTCAATAAATGTAATGTTTTCTGCACTCAAATCAAGAAAACGAACGTCACGTTCACCTCAGGAACCTCGGATTCTCGTAACTGAACATTACAGCCTCCCAGGAAACTGCCATCCTGACTTGGGTAATAATCATTTCCCATTTTTCTTCATTGTTTTATCACTCATCTATGTATCTTTAAGAAATAGAGTTCAGTTTTACCTGTCTTTGAACTTCATATAAATAGAGACATACTGTACATTTCCCTCTGTGTGTATTTTATTCTGTGTGTGTCTGTGTTAAAAAAATTAACATTTACAGAATCTGGGGGAAGGCTATTTGGGAAAATACTAATATTGCAAAATTTCTGAAATTCTGGGTTAAAGTTAAAAATAAAAAAATAAGAATAATATAATTAATACATTAAAATACAAGGTATTTTCCGTATGCACTTTCTATCTTAATCGTGCCGTATTACCTCTGTCACATTTTAAGCTGTATATTGTTAGCTATTGAATATTGTTTCATTTATCTATATATTTACCTCTGGGCAAATTTCACGTTGATTATTTTGATTAATTACTAATTGATTAATTACTATAGAAGTATCTCAGGAAGAGAGAATTCTCCCACTTGCCCCTTATTAGAATTCTTGTCGGTTTATGACTGGTACACTTTCATGTGAATTCTAAAATCTACTTGTCAGGATCTATCAAAGGGCAAAAAAATTGGAACTTATATTGAGATTGCATTAAATATAGAGATCAGTTTGAGGGCTTGAAGCCTTCATAATATTAAGGTTTCAACCCACAAACAATATCTATCACCTCATTTGTTTATTTAGGTTTTCTTAAAATTTCTCCATAATGTTTTATATTTTTTCCTCAGAGATATTGTCCCCATTTTTTAGATTTACTCCTTATCACTTCCAATTTTTGATGTGATTAATAGTGTATACATTAAATGTGTATATTAAAATATATATTCAGAAAAATACACATATGTGTACAGCACGGGGCATTTGCATGCACTAAATACACATACGAGACCAGCACTCAAATGAAAAACAAGAACTTTAGCAGTTCCCTAGAATCATTCCTCCTTCTGCCAGTCACCACCCCGCAAAGAGAATCACAATTCTGAGTATTTTTGTTCTGCTTGCTCTCGAGCTTTCTATAAGTAAATCATACAGAATGGATTCTTTTGAGTCTTCACTTCTTTCAATATGTTTGTGAAATTCATCGTATTGTTATGTGTAGTTGTAAACTGTTCCTTCTGCTTATTGTCTTCATGAGCTAGCAATTACCAAGAGAGAAATGCAACAACCTCCTACCGTAATTATGAATTTATCAATTTCTCTTCTAGCTATTCTTATTTCGGCTAATGTCTTGTGAAGCCATGTCATTTAGTCCATGTACACTTAGAGTTGTTACTTTTCTCCTGGTGAGCTGAAACCTTTATCACAATACAGTGACTCTAGCACAAAACATATTACTAATAGAAAGTCTATTTTTCCTACGTCTGCTTTCAGCAACAGCTTTGGTCTCAACTGCTTAGCCTATTGCTACTAGAAGGGGAAGTCTACATTAACATCTTTAATCCTTCTGCGGTTACTTTTTATATATGGTGTAAAATAGGTGGATACAGTTGCATTATTTTCTAATGGCAAACGGATTGCTTAGTGCTACTTATTGCTAATTCCTCCTTTTCCCAGTAGTTGATCAGGCCATCTTGTGGGCGTGGGGTATGTTTCTGTACTTGCTCCCCTGCTGAAACAGATGTCAGCGTATAGCAACCCTGACTAGATAGTGTGGAGTGAAAATTTACGGGAAAGCACCACAATTACAGTGTTGATGGCCTTCACCTGTACGGTGAACCTGGTCTCTAACTCTGGCAACCACAAGGGGGCAGGGGAGGGTACTGATTGGGTCAGAAGTCAAGTCCCAAAGCCTTCCCAGGGAGAAAGTAAAACAGAAGTTTCCACATCAATGTAGGATGACAAAAGGCTTTAAAACAGTGATATTGGTATGAAGTAGGAAGAAGATGTAGAAACAGATATATAATGGCAGGTTCATTTGCATGTTGCTAAATATTATTAATGCAGAGTCAGGATACACTTTTTCTGTTTCATAAAGACTTTTATACTATTAACATTAAATATTTCATCTATGACATTTTTATCAAAAAGTATACCCTGTTTTCCACCAAGCAATTGTATATATATCTACACACACAAATGTGTGTGTGTGCATATATATATATATATATATATATACATATATATAAAATCTTATTTCCTTTTTTTTCCCTGTATGATTTCTTTTCATTAAATATATAAAATATATATATTTTAAAAATCTTATTTCCTTTTTTTCTTCCCTGTATGATTTCTTTTCATTCTGCAGTTACGTGTAAAAGATGAAGTTGAGGATAAAGGTTACAGAGTTTTATTATCTCTAGTTTCACGTATTTTAAAACATTTTAGAAAAATTCCATCGTGGTACATCACAGATCTGCATGTTTGTACCTCTTTAATCTCTTTGTTACTCCTTCTCCAACAGACTCTTCAGTTCAGGAAATCTTGTGTTTTAATCAAGTCAAATTAATATTATAAGCTCTAGAAAAGCTACAACTGAATGCCAATTATAACAATATATTATTTCCACTTCTTAGCTAAGGGGAAGAGTTAGTGACAGAACCTTGGAAATATTTTTTTCTGTACATTGGAAGCCAATAAGTGAAACTGAATATGATTATTTCAGCCATAAAATTAGCCACGAGGCTCCTGAACACTTGAGCCATGGAACAAAACACACGATTTCTTGAAAGAGGCTAAAATACTACCCTGATCATATCAACCTCAAAACGAACAAAGTTTTGATAAATCATCACCATGTTCATCCTGTAAACTCCCAAAGTGGCTGTTTTCACCACTGGGATATTCCATAAGAAGCACTTGAAAACTCATAGACATTTTAGTTTGTATCTGAAATTAAACTCGCTATTGCTTTTCTACCCACACAATTCACTGAAAACTGCTCTAGAGCTAAAACTTTAGGAGGGAAATACCAAACTTGATGATCAAGTCAAGTCCTTGATCCAGTTACCATCCCAATGAAATGACATTTTTCTTTCCCCACATTATGTCCAGGATGTTTTTTTTTTTTCCCCCTAGCTGGATTTATTTTCTTTTGTCATTTTCCCCTTGATCCTTTTCAGAATGCAAACCAACATTGCTTTAAAATTCTTTCTTTTCTTACGATATTCAGCTGGAGGAGAGTGAAAATAAAGTATGAAAGCTCTAAATCACCAGACTGTCTTTTAAAGCATACTTTCAAACATCCTGAAATTCTGCATTTCCCAGCTCGTTCCCTTGTCCCCGTGTTCATGACAACTGTTTCTCTTTCTTTCTCCTGATTCTCAGTATCAACAGAATCTGCATGAACGTGTCTGTTTGGACTCCCGTACATTTCATTATACAAATGAGACCTTGTGTACAGGAGTCATTATTTTGTTTTGGTTTAAATATTTTTCACCTAGGGGTTTTCACGGAATAAAACAAAAAGGAAATCGATTCTAAACTTGGCTCGCTGCCTGATTTATTTTACTATGACCTTATTTTACACCCAGACACAAGTTTGTTTTCATGGCTAAGATAAAGAAACTGGACAAGCAGTTTCCTTCTGTGGGAATTTGGTCTCATTTATGTGACACCACCAGGACCCTTCCTTACCACCCCACTATACTCACTTAAAGTGAGTTAAAATATTTATTGGGTTATGGGAATAAGGATTCTTTTTTTTTTTTCCCCTAAAATTTCATATAAAATAACGGTGCAGTATTGGTTTTGACCAACAGAGTCTAAGGCTTCTTTGTAACCACTAAATGTAGGAAAAACCACAAATTACTGCTGGAGAGGGGCTGGCCTTGGGTTCTGGCTTCAATGACCCCCTCCCCCTAAATTCAAATACCCTGCATCTGTGTAAATAAACATTCCTAGGTGTATGGTAAGGGAATATTTAGCACGAATATGTTTCATACAAAATTAGCAGCAAAGAAAAACTTCAGACTTGTAATTACATGGAAAAAAATGTAAGCCATTAGTGTAATGAAGGTGTTTCTTCCTTTTCCCTTAAACAGGTAGACATGATCCATGTTGTTTTGCATGGAGAACGCTCATTGATTGAGTTTTCAAAGCACTGTTTTTTTTTTCCTTCCATGAAGATGTATAATGATACTTTTATTCTGTGAAATGTAGCACTTTTGGTTATTGGTTATTCATCTAGAGTAGGATTTCTACCAAAGGGAGCTCGGGAGTGAACAGATAAGCTCCTTACTTTGGCGATACTGGCTAGAAGTCTCACAGTTAATCCACAAACAGAAAGGAAATGAATTCAGACAAGATAAAGGCTGAGTTACTTGGCTCTCGGGAGCGTGTCTATGGCTTTCGCCCCTGTTCTTTCTCTCTTCCCAGTTTCTGGTGTGAAAACTACTCTTTGAAAGAAACGCTGCAAACTCCAGCTTGAAGCTGACAAGACAGAAAGGGTTGAAACGCTGAGAACTCCATTGCTGAAACTTCTGTTAGTGAGGGAGTAACTCATAAAGGTGTGTCTTCAGAACTTCTTACTTCTCCTTATCCTGAGCTGGAATGACCGACCATCCCAGCGTGTCCTGGTTTTAGCCCTGAAAGTCCTGCATCCCAGGAACCTCCAAACAAATACACTTGGTTGGTGCCTCCACCGTACACACTGAGTGGGTACCACTGCCTTCAGTCTTCTCATCTGCAGTTTTCTTCCCCTGTATCTACATCTTCATGATGATTAAAGCAAGGTCAAATCTCATTTCCTCCAGGGAGCCTCAATCCTCATTCTCTTAACTTTCTATGGTTCTTAATTTGTGCTTCACACAATGAAGCTTTTAATTAAAGGTTGTCCTTGTCTTGCTTGAGAAATATTTTTTAACATTTTTTATTGATTTATAATCATTTTACAATGTTGTGTCAAATTCCAGTGTAGAGCACAATTTTTCAGTTATACATGAACATGTATATATTCATTGTCACATTCCTTTCTCTGTGAGCTACCATAAGATCTTGTGTATATTTTCCTGTGCTACACAGTATAATCTTGTTTATCTGTTCTACATTTTTGAAATCCTGTCTATCTCTTCCCACCCTCTGCCCCCTTGGCAACCACAAGTTTGTATTCTATGTCTATGAGTCTGTTTCTGTTTTTTTGTATTTATGCTTTGTTTGTTTGTTTTTAGATTCCACATATGAGCGATCTCATATGGTATTTTTCTTTCTCTTTCTGGCTTACTTCACTTAGAATGACATTCTTCAGGAGCATCCATGTTGCTGCAAATGGCGTTATGTTGTTGGTTTTTATGGCTGAGGAGTATTCCATTGTATAAATATACCACCTCTTCTTTGTCCAGTCACCCGCTGATGGACATTTAGGCTGTCTGGTGCAGCCACTGTGGAAAACAGTATGGAGATTCCTCAAAAGACTAGGAATAGACTTACCGTATGACCCAGGAATCCCACTCCTGGGCATATATCCAGAAGGAACCCTACTTCAGGATGACACCTGCACCCTAATGTTCATAGCAGCACTATTTACAATAGCCAAGACATGGAGAAATATTTTGGATACACCCTCGTCCTTTCACAAAGTAGCCTCTAACTCACTATCAAATAGAGTCAAGGATATAAAAAGGAGCTTGTCTCCGTGGAGCCCAGCTGTGAGTTTGGCATTGCACTAGGTCCATGGTCTCATTTACAGCACTACACCTGTGAGGCTGATACCGTTAAATCGATTTCATAGAAATCAATGAAGTCCAGACAAGGTAGTCATTTGATCATGTGGACTGAAATCCGGATCTAGCTGGCTCCTCCCGATACCATCCTTACCGTACAGCAAACATGTCTAATGGTTTTGAATTTCTCACAGCTCTTAACAAAGTGCAGAGCCTGAAGCCCATTCTCAAGAGATACTTGCCATTGTGTTTACACAGCTCTTCCATTTAGATCCACAAACCCGTGCTAATGACGGCAGGGAAGGTAATTTTTTTAAAAGAACAGTAAATCATAGAAAATGTATCTTTTATCCAATGTAAGTCAAGCTGTATTTCATAGATGAGTATTCTAATAGCATAAATGTATTCATTCTCTGTGTCTTGTTCTTTTAGACACAGAGAATCAGTGTCTTAAATGTCCTATAACCATATTTCTGTCTGTCTATCTATCTATCTATCTAACCTATATTACTGAAGTGTTGCCATCATTTGACTTTTCCTCTGGCTTCCTTGTTTTTCCTTTTTAAAAAATTCTTTAGGTCTCGACTATCCAATACAGTAGCCACTAGCCAAGTGTGACTATTGAGCACCTGAAATGTGGCTCGTCCAAAGTCAGCCATTCTGTAAGTGTAAAATGCACTCCAGATTTTGAAGACATAATAAAAAATGAAAAATAAAGTTAAAAAGTAAAATAAAAAAATTAGAATGTAATGTAGCTCGTTAATGATTTTTTATATTGATTCTATGCTTCAGTGATAACACTTTGAATGTATTGGTTCAATAAAACAGTATTAAACTTAATTTGGCCTGTTTCTCTCTACTTCTTTAAAAATGTGGCTACCAGAACGTTAAAAATTACATATGTGGCTGACATTGGATATCTACTGGATAGCACTGCTTTAGATACTTTCTAGAGGCATCAGGGGACCAATATATTTTATTCATTTTCCCTAGAGATGATCCCATGTTTTAATATAGTCTTACAGAATTTTCCCCAATAAAACTATACATTTCAGGATTAAATGTCAGCTATTTACACTGATAAATGCCAACATATGTCCCTACCCACGGTCAGACAATGATTATTTTTCTTGATAAAATAATTCATGGTAAAAGGAAAGTTATGTAGGTCCCATGAACATAGGTGTGACAGTGAAATTTCAGTATTGTTTTGGGGGTACAAATTGTGATATTCAAAGAAATGCTTCTAGCAAGTCTCTTCTTATTTTGAGTGGCTCTACGTGGAACTTAACTTTAACCAACAGATTAAAAACAAAACAGAACCAAAAAGTTACTAGGAAAATGCAAAACACTTTTGGGGGGAGAATATTGTACAATTCAACTGTTTTTAGATCTGGAATATGTGATATTCAGACTCAACAAAGATACAAAGGCTGCAAAACATGCTCTTATCAAAGTAAGTTGCTTTGTCAAAGCTCCTACAGGAAGCAAAATGCTGCACTGCCTTGTAGCTGGTGTGAACATTTAGAAATTATAAGCAAATGTATTAGTTATTTCTAAATGTTATAGCTTACCGTAGTTCCATTTCCAGATTCTAGCCAACAGACTGATAACAGACCACAGGAGAGGAAGAGGGGTGGGGACAGGTTTTGTGTGTGTGTGTGTGTGTGTGTGTGCACATGCATGTGTGTGCAAAAGCTATAGAACCCCCCACTTTGGGCCCTGAAATAAGTGCCCCATGATAGTTTGGGATTTCCCACTACAGGGAGCCCAACCGGGTATCTGTTTTAATAGCTGAGGTGGCTTGAAGTTCAACAGGGCAGGTAGCAGCCTTTTGGGGAAGTTTCTCCTTTCTTATTATTCTTATTTCTGAGTTAGGAGCCTCTGAGGAAAATCCGGTTTCCTGATTAGAGAAGAAAGAAAGAAAGAAGAAGAAGAAGAAAAAAAAAAAAAACCAGTGTTACAGGTGTAGACTTCAGTCCCTAAAGAAACAATGACTACTAGAGTCATAAAATGCTTCTTGGACACTTCAAAATGTTCCTTGTCAGCGGAGGGCCGGAGCAGGCATGCAGAGAGGAACTCAGGTGTAGGGCACCTGCAACAGCCTTATCAGCGAGGTGGCATTTGGCACTATCTGTAGGGACGTGGTCACGTCACTCGGGCTCTTTGATCTCAGAACCTTCATCTCTGAGCAGAGAAGCATTCATATTTGCTTTTCTCTTGCTCGGCACCTAAAAATGACTCTCAGTATACTCATAAAATCATTGATGATGATGACTTCCTGAGGATCAAACACTCTGAGAGTATTTCAACAAATAAAAGCAATATTAATAACAGAGTCAGATTTATCTCAGGAAACCCAGGCTGATATGGCAATCAAGCTTTACAATGAGAATTAATAATGCAGAATCTCTGATTAAAGTGTTGGGGGGCAGTGGTACCCACCAGCTACCTATTAGGCAGTCAGCCTCTCTTGCAGGTGTAATGATAACCCCAGGCATTGGTTAAGCACTTAGGGTGTGAGAGTCATGCTGCTTGGCTCTTGTAGATGCACTATTGTATTCAACCCTCATAACAGATCGATGATCAAATAGTCCTATTGTTTCCTTTTTAGAGATGAGAGAATTGGACTCAAGGTTTTAGAAATTAGCCTAAGGTCAACATTCAGTAACTGGGGAAGGTGTATGAGCCAGAAAGAAGTATAAAGTGGTTTTTTTTTTTTTTCCACCTTGGGCATGTGTCGGAATAACTGGGGCTGCTCATGGGGTCACAAATCTGTGATCAAGCATCAGAGGCTCTGATAATAGTGTCTGGGATGGGGTCGGGTGATCTGATAAACTCAGAAGGGCCCCGAAGGAACCTGATGTAAATGAGACCATCAGGACAGCTGATCTCATACCGGGGTCCCTGGAGGCCAGTTTCTCTGCCAATGCCCTTGTGTCGGAGCTTGACTGTTCTTGGATCTGACTTAGGTTTTTGAAAGCCTTAGGGATGAATGTGGAAGCCTCCCCTTTGGGGCAATGTATTCAGCAGTTGCTTGGTTTATATGCTTCTTCCTCTTGGCAGAATTCAGTATTTGCATTGTTTACCGGCTTCCCTGTGTGCGGAGATTAGTTATTTATTTCTCAGCCTTGGCTTTAGTGATTCTGCTGATAGGAGCCATGCCAGGGAACGAGCGTGGACCTTTGCTCTCAAATCAGAGGCTCGTGCTGCTCTGTAGAACTGATACTCTAGCTCAGCCCCCAAAGTCCACAGAAAGCCTTTTCAATAATTTGTGTACACCTAATTCCAGTCCCCACTTCCCTTTCCAGTCTGAAGAGAGGATAAAATTCTTAAGTCACCTGGCAGGGTGGGAAGATTAGACATGGGGGGTACCATACAGGATGAGGGAATAAAGTTGGTCACTCCTGGCCCCTCTCCAGCTTCCTCTGCCTTCTGTTCTTTGAGATTTAGAAGTGCCGTGGGTTTAGATTAATGTATTCTGGGAGTTGTTTCCTGTTTCAAAGAAAAAGAAGGGTTGCCAGTGGTGTCTGATATCAAATAATTTAACCAGAAGGGTAGGTAAGCTAAAGCAAAGAGAGGCCGAGGCTTATTTTTCAATAGGCTAAAATGAAGAAAAAGAAAGCTTCAGATATCACTCATTTTGATCGAAGGCGTGTTGACCAAACACCTACTAAGTACTTTGAAATGCACTTGCTATATTGTGGGCTGGAAACGGACAGGTATTGAATGAAGTTATTACAGAAGGCATTGTGTCATATACAAATGTGAATGAAAGCTGGT
Source organism: Vicugna pacos (assembly GCF_048564905.1). Lineage (NCBI taxonomy): Eukaryota > Metazoa > Chordata > Mammalia > Artiodactyla > Camelidae > Vicugna > Vicugna pacos. Next base: position 54,901,687 of record NC_133002.1, read on the forward strand.
CCTTGCCTTTTAGAGTTTTAATCAGTTGTGAGAGAATGGCAGATTTTTTTGTGCAGCTGGCTCCAAACGAAAGCAGAATGTGACAAGTATAATAGAAGCAGAAGTTGCTGTTGAAAGCAGCTCTTTTGTCCCTTTTCTGTTTGCCCATTTCTGTCCCCCTCTAAACTCAAAAGAATCTAATGATAGGAATGAGATCATTAAGCAGCTGAAATCAACTCTTGACTTACGCTGTCCTGAATGCACACCATGCCTTCCCTAACCTGTTGATTCTTTTCCTAGATGAGAAGTAAGAATGAAGAACTAAGTAGTTAAAGAATGACTAGCTTTCTACACCCAAAAGCCCCTTAAGCAATCCTGCAGGCAGATCATGTGGGCAAGATAATATCCGAAGAAAGAGTCAGCCAGTCTTCACACAATGGAGAAGGATGCAGAACCCAACCTCTTGCCTCTATGATTCACTGAGATTCCCCACCCTCCCTTTTTTCCCTTTAAAAACTCTCACACCTGAGCAGAATCTTCAGAGTTGGTCTCTGGACATGAGTCCACCTTCTCTCCAGACTGCCAGCTTTCTGGCTACAGCACCTTTCCTTACTATAGACACTTGCCTCTCAATGATTGGCTTTTGAGCAATGGTCAGACGAACCTGAGTTCAGTAACACTGTGAAGGTACAACGGGCAGAAAAAATTGTTTTGACCAGACAGATTAGATGATAAAGACTTGGCTTCTGATGTCCCAACTGACTCTCACAAAAGCTTCAGATACACATTTTCCTGGAATAGTTTAAGGTCATGCTGACAGAGGAGGGAAGATTCCTGTGGGAAGATGGTGGCAGGGGGTGGCCAGGGTGGGAAAGCAGACTCTCAGGAAAACCTTCAAAAGTTTGCTACAAAAAAGGCATGGTTATGACTTTCTGGGATGTGGCAGAAATCACTTAAAAGTAAAGGAACCCAAGCAAAGGTGCAGAAAATGTGTTCTGATCTAAGCTAGAGGTCAGTGCTTTGATCCTGTGGGTTGACTGAGTCATATGAGTGGAAATAAGACATCCTAGAAAAACTTCAGAATTGGAAATCTTAGGTTTTGATCATAAGGCATTGGGAGAAAAGGAGAGTTCAAAATTACTTGGACTTCCAGTTGGAAAGTTTGAATAATAAACTAAATAATAATACAGTTAACCAAGAAAAAGGAACCTAGGAAAAGGTACACTTTTGTTACATCTTATTGTTTGTTTGCAGCAGCAATCATGCATTTGATTATAGATATATTGAAAATATAGTACCAGTAAACCATCAGTGATGTTTAGGTAGAAGTTGAAATACAAAATCTGGACCTTGGTAGAAATGCCGGGGCTCAAGATGTAATTTGGGAGAAAGCTACGGGAAAGTTTTAGCAATATAGATAGGTATGTTTCTCAGGAAGACAGTGTGAAGGGAAGAAAAGAGAGAACCAGGTATTGAAATCTTAGTAGAAACCGACATAGAAAGGTAAATTGAGGGAGGAGTCAATTAATGAAATGGTTACAGATAGTGAACTACCGAAGACAAACCAAAAATTTTGTGTCTTAGAAAATGCAGGAGGATTTCCAGTTGCTTCAAATGTCAGTGGGGTTAAAAGAACTGGGCTTAAGACAAGCTTTGTGAAACTTACTATCTTTTGGTATTTGTGCAAGTCATTTGACATCTTGGAGCCATAGTTTCTTCACTTATGAAATGGGAGTGATGCTCATGTGAGAATTAAATGCAGTCTTTGATGTGAATGTAGAATTTCATGAAATGCATTACATGTTACTATCACAGAATATTTGGGCTGGTTGAGAACCAATCACAGAGCACTGGGATCCCGGCACACTGGAAGTCCTCGTGTCTGCCTGGAGAAAGTGGTCAAAACAGCTTGGAGTAGCTTAAGGGCAAGGATAACAAGTGAGAAATCAGAAACAGTGAGTGTAAGCCACATGTACATTTTTTAGCAACGAAAGGAGGGCAGAGGATGAGACGGTAGTTTGAGAAGGAAGCAAGGGTAGGGGAGGATTAATTTGTTTTCTCTTCAGGATTTGATGAGATGAGATCACATGTGTTTGTTGAGCAGCAGTCTGAAGACCAATTATAAAACAGAAGAGATGAGTACGTGGGAACCAGCAGGAGGTTACAGAATGAAGTGTGATTTGGAGTTAACAGGACAAGAAGAAATGAGCGCAGGTGAAAAGTCAGTTTCGAAAATAGTAAGGGTATGGATCTTGGAAATAAGAACAATAATAAAAATAAGAAAAAAGAACTAGAAAAGGCTGGTTAGTTTAAGAAAGACATTCTGAGATGGGGAGTGAAAGACAGAAAGATTTTATAATAGATGGATTTTGTTTTGTCAGCAAATCGAAATTGGAGAATCAAGGAAGTGGGGGAGGAAATAAATGGAGGCTTCTGGTGATAACGTGTTTGAAATGCCTGTCACTGGTTCACAGCTGGGAACAGAGCCAAATGAAGGTGTGTGTGGGGGGGGTTAGGAGGACGGGGGGAAGGAGAGTAAGTTAAATAACTAGAAGTTTCCACCATGCTTATGAATAGAGTCGGTGGGAGTGGAAAAAAGTGAGAGAGGTAAAGAGAAAAATATAATCAGGCACGTAAAACATTTAGATCAGCATCTGATTTTTCAAAACATATTTTTGTTTTATAGAAATGATATCAGGCCTTTTCTTTTCATTTCTTTTTAATTGCATGGGACTGGCTACTGGCTATACCCGAAGAATGGTCACCTGGTCTCAGCCAAGTCCAGGAGTGAGACTCAGCACAAAGGAGGGCTGACCAAACGGGTCAGTAAGTAGGGAAAACAGAAAGGTTAGCTTTTACTGTGATTTGGTTAAAAGAACTGGAAATCATGAGCCTGTTGCCCTTAAGATGAAGACGGAACCAGCCCACCAAGAGGATCTGAGCTCTCATAAAGAGAGACCATCCCGTTGTGAGAAGAGACGGCCAGCTGCCCCTGTACTTCTGGTTCATGTGTATTTTGAAAGTAAATCCTACCTTTTGGGGAGCCTAATTCAGAAGCCAACCTTGCATAACAGGGTGAAAAATAAGTACACGGAGAGCAGGGACCACACAAGTCTGATGAGTCCTGTGAACGCGGGCTACTTAAGCTCCACTGTAACCCTAACTGGCCATGTGTGCTCGCCTCCCTCGGGACCGTGCACCGTCTTTCGTGACCTTTGCGGCGATCTGCCACGACGCTAAGCCTAACGCCCCTGAGCTGAGTTCTGAGTACACAGCAACAGTAAGGCAGTGTCTCCTTAAAATAATCATTTCCAGTCTCGGAAGAGTCATCCGCCAAGCTACTGAGCGTTTTCCTGAACCGTTGTCTTTCACGTTGAAAACAAAGAAAGTATTTGGAATACAGCACCACCGAAAGCTCACCACTCCCGCGGCACAACCCAGATGCGGGCTGCTGTTAGCCGAGCTCTGGTGAGAGCGTACCTGATCCCACGGCCTCGACGTCCCTGGCGAAGCTAATGGGGACCCAGGGCCTTTGGGTTTTGCCTGCAAAGTGATACATCTGTAGAATTCCAAAGAGAGGGGAAGAAAACCAGATAGAGGTTCTCAGATTTCTTTCTTCTTTGTTCCCTTCTCCTTCCTGTTGGATGTTGGGAGGGGTCGACCAGCCCCCAGGGATTAAGACATTCAAAGTGGCCAGTAATTTCCATAATAGGATTCAGTGATCAGATTCAAAAGCAAAGAACAGCTAACAGGGAAGGATGAGGAGGATGAATGAGTGTTGGGGGGGCAGGCTCCATGAGCTCGGACAGGCTTCCGCAGGGAGCGTTACGTTAGCCCTCTGGACGCCCACGAACACTGCATGTTATTTAAAGGTGAGGACGTCTCGGTGACTTAACGTCTTAAAGGAATAATTTCTACGCCCATAACGGGCTACAAGATTAAAGGACAAGAAAGTCATTCTGAAAGCGAGAAAAGTGGAAGTGGAAAAAAAAATTCAGCATTCAACCGTTGGAGAAAGTTTGGGGAAGAACAAATGGAGCCTTGAGAATAGACAGCAAGCACCTGAGCCCAGGTTCGTTGCTGAGGTTCACTTTAAATGAATCAGTGATGTGCAGGGCCATGTGGGCAATATTTTCTGAAAAAAGTATTAGCTTACTTCTTTCACGGAAGCAATACTCAATAAAGGGGTTGGGCTGGAGGTCAGTCTCGGTCTCCCTCTGTCTCTGTCTGTCTGTCTCTCCTCCTTCCTTCCTAATATATATCTGAATCCATCTCAGACTCACTGCTTACCCTTCTCAACTATATTCCTGGATGCATTTTTCTGTTTTGGGTAGTGATGTAATAACACTAATACTTCTCATGTGGAGGTTAAAAGCATGCTATGGCGTCAAACAAACCCAGTTTCAATTCTTGATCTGCTGATCTCTGTTAAGTCACTTAAATCTTTGAGCCTGGGTTTTTTTTTTTTTTTAAAGACAATTGTTTTAGATTGCTTTTAGGTTTATAACAACATTAAGAAGGAGGTACAGAGAGTTTTCCATATACCCCTGCCCACACATGCTTAGCTTCCCCCATTATCAACATCACTTCATCAGAACGGTACATTTTTTTTTCCACTAAGGATGAAACTACATTGACACATCATAGTCACTCAACGCCCGCAGCTTACATTACAATTCACTCTTGCTGTTGTACATCCTATGGGTACAGACGAAGGTATATGAGTATATCCATCTTTATAATCGTACAGAATAGTTTCACTGACCTCAAAGTCCCCTGAGCGCCATCCATTCATCTCCCCTTCCCCAGCTCCTGGTAACCACCAATCTCTTTATTGTCTCCACAATTTTGCCTTTCCCCAGAATGTCATACAGTTGGAAACATATAGTATGTAACCTTTTCGGGTTGGCTTCGTTCGCTAAGTAGTATGCATTTAAGGTTCCTCCCTGTCTTTCAATGGCTGGATACCTCATTTCTTTTCAGAGCTGAATGACATTCCATTGTCTGGGTGTCCTGTGGTTTATTTCTGCATTTCACCTGCTGAAGGACTTCTTGGTTGAATCCAAGTTTTGGCAATTATGAATAAAGCTGCAATAAATATCTTTATGCAGATTTTTGTATAGATTTGAGAGGATTACAGTAATCTAACACATACACATATTCATACATACATACATACACACACATACATACATATGTACATATACATAAAATGTGCATGGAGTGTGTGTGTGTAGCAGGGGTAGTAGGTAGCTAAGAAATAGTGCAGATGAGGTGAAGCAGAAAAGAAAAGCAACTTTTCTAAATAGAAGAAGTGCATCAGCATTGTAATATAATCTTATTTATATTTTTTAAAGAAAAACTACAAAAATAGAGAAATGAACAGGAATAATATGACACACTAACTTGCACTTAAATCTCACTACTCAGATTTAGAAAGCTTTTTTTTCCCCCCCTTAAATTGGCTTTGTTTCTTTCACTCAATTTAGTTTTTGAAAATTATCCATTCTGGTACATAATATGGCTCTTGTTCATTGAAGTGTTGTACGTTATTCGGTTAGATAAAAACCCCGTATTTCATTTGCCTTGCGTCTTTTGATGAACTTTCTGATTTGGACCAATTATAATGTGCAGAGTTATCATGAATATTTCCATGTATATATCCTTTGCTTATGGCTCAGAGTTTTTTAAAAATAAATTTTATGCCTATAAACGGCCTCTCAGTTATCTCCATGAACATTTTAACACTTCTTCCGAAGTGGTTGTGCCGATTGATACTTCAGTAGTTCTTGCAAGTTCATCTCCACCTGCCTTTCTAGTCATGAGCAGTCATAGAGCAAATTTCTTAACTGTTGCAGGTTTTGATTCGTTTTGATTTACAGCTCTCTGACTGCAGGTTAATCTGAACACCTTCTCCTCTTCTTTGAATATGTGAGTTGATTGCTTTGAAATGCATTTTAAAATACTTTGCCTAGTTTTTCTCCAGAGTTACATGCATTGTTAAATTGACTTGTTGGTCTTTATACTGAGTACTAATCTCTTACTGGCTTTAGGTTATGGTTTAACTTTGGTGGTGGTGGCGGTGGTGGTGGTGGTGGTGGTGGTGTCTGTGATTATATAATTCTCTGGCTGGTTTTGAAACAATCACATTTACCAAGCTCCTATTTTATGCGTTAAGCCTTTGATTGAGACTGTGTTCAGCATAGTTCTATGCAATTCCAATGGTTGTCAAAATTTGGCATGCATAGCAATCATTTGGGGAGCTACTTAAAAGTAAGGATTTCCTGGCCTCACTCTCTTGAAGATTCAGGAGTTATAAGGAAGGATATGAGCAAACTAATTCTTTAAAAAAAAAAATTCTCATGCAAAGGGATTGGCAAACACAATTTGGGAAATACTACAGTGCCCCATACAGAAAGTGCCCTTGGTCTGAAGACCAAAGATGGCCCTCCACTGAATGATTTTCCATTTTCCATTCTTTTGGACATTCTTATCTGAAGCAGCTGTGAATCTAGGGAAGTGTGTAGAGATAAATGTACAGAATCCCTTTGATAATGGTAAGAAACTACTCTCTTTTTTTAGTCCTTCCCATGTCCCTGGAGTAAGGAGATTTTTGAAGTCTCACCAGGCTAATACCCCCAGTGGAGATAAATCCATGTTGTAACAAAAAGGGTAGGAAATTAAAAAAAAAATTCCTGTGAAGATAGAGTTCCATTATTTTATTCATGTCTTCTAGTGATATTTTTAAACAATTCCTCCAAACAACTATTATGAAATGAAAGTAAGGAGAGCATGGAGGGTTTAGGACGTAGGTTTCTTAATAAAAACAAGTAAGGGATAAAGACAAGTTACAGAGCATTATGAAAATTCGAGGCATCAGGAAAGATTCTTTTTTCTTAACTTTAAGGAATCTAAGAGAGGTTGTGGACTTAGGCATTTTTCTTGTTCTCGGCCAGATGTATTTCCCTTTTGTATTTATGTGCAATATCAAATGTTTTAATGTTGTGGATTTGTCCTGAACACCATTAATAAAGCGGCTTCCTGTCTCAGCTTAGGTAAGCTAGTCACCTAATTTAGGAAATGACTGATTCATGTTTTGAGACAAAGCTCTTTTGTTTAAAGGACCTTAAGATTAGAATGACAACCAAGGGACATTTGACCCAAATCCCAGAAAGTCCTGAGAATGGATTTTCTCTGTTTAGCACATTGCTGCAGTTGAAAACATTAAAATCGAAGAGAAATGTCCAGGAGAAAAGCTCCCACTGACCTAGCGTCGGTAGCCCGACTCACGTATTCTCTCCCCGAGCCTTTGTTTATCCTCCTCAGAGGAACAGATGGATTCTGGTGAGGTGTTTTGGTCAGTTTTATTAGGAAGTTGACTCAGGCCTGTATGGCTGGTAGAAGCCAGACAGAGGGCAGGAGGCCTACTCGCAAATCTTTAGGAAGTGTTGAAAGCTGACTCATTTCAGATGTGTAAATCCTGTTGCAACAAACAGCACACGTTTGCTTCTTTTGGACAGATAGAGAGAGAAAAAATTAGGTGTGAACTGAATATCAAAATGGAGGCTGAATGAAATGAAAGAAAAACACAGTGTGGGACAGGGGAAAAAAATCTCCTCCTGTACTTTTCGGTGTCCGCTCTACGGAACAGGTTACCTTCTCATCCATCAGAAGGAGTCAACAGGGAACATCACGACCGTGTCCTGACCCAAAGCGTAAATGACATGATGCATTCTTTGGAGAAAGGTGTGCCCTAAACCCTAGGATGAACGTTACCTTTGTAAATCGTTAAAATATTCTTAGAAATGAACGACGTTTACAGACAGATCGCCTATCTTTGCTGAACTTCAAGCTGATGTGAAAGATAATGGATGTACACTTTTTGGAAAGTCAGTGTGATTCAACTGAGTAAACCAAAGCAGCTTTCCAAATGAACAAGCTCACAGAATCTCAAATGCCTCAAAAACGCATGCCTAGGTTTATCAAGAGCCTTTACAAAGCACAGAATTTTTGTTTAATAATTCATTGGTTGGCAGAAAATTCTGCCGTGATTTTTTTTTTCCCTCCATGAACACAGAGGGCCAGGGTGTTAAACAAAGAGGAAAATTTGGCGGATCTGACTTGAAGCCGGCCAGCTCAAACCATCGCATTGTGAATGGCCACACATCCCGCCTTGCTCCTGAACTTTGACAGCAAATATTTGACTGGTGGAGCTGGTGAGGACCTGGATAGTAAATATTTTACGAGGGGAAATGGGAACTCCCCTTTGCTCTGTCCTTCCCTTACATTAAACATATTAATTTATATTAACTGGGAAGCAGATAGTTCTCTGTTTACCACATCAATAATTAGTCATCATTTTGAATCCTAAATTCTGTTTATATCACAAAGAGGAGGCACTTTTTTTTTTTTTTTGGCCAGATTGGGATAAATCTACAAATCAGCTAATGGGGCATGCAACACTTGAGTGAGAAAAATTGGAAGCCTTAGATAATATATAGGGCACGTGGATAATTCATTCTCTGATAATAAGGGTATCAACAGAGGAATCTTTTTTCCTCCCCTCCTTCCCGTCAAACTCATCTTTTTTTAAGTGACTTAACAACTGAGACCCTGGGCTGCGGATTCCCTGCTACCCAGCTTTGTAATACCTGGCGGGGCCTTTCCTCTTTGCCTCCGCGGGGCAACAGCTGGTTTTCATTACGCGTCAGATTATGACACACTCCAAAAAAGAAAATGGGCCAAGTGAATGGTCCAAAGGGAGTTCTGGTAATACAGTGGTTTGTTCCCGGAGGTGTCAAGGTGAAGAATCCATCCTGTTCTTCAGACCACTGTAAACTCCATCCACCTCATCATACACGCGAGTGAAATTCAGCAGTGTTTTCTTAAGAATCTCTGTCGCTTTTATTTACTGTGGGAGAGGCCCCTTGGTTTCTCTTTCTTCTTCCTCTGGTATAACACTAATGCATTTTATATGTCCTTTAATCTCAGTTCCAGTTCTGTCAATATTTGAGCTTATCTTAAAACGAAGAACTCCAAAGGAGGGTCAAAGAAAGTAAATTCTCACTCCGGAAGGCAAACAGCAATCATTTCATTAAACATCCAAAATCACAAAGCACTTCTTGGACCAGATCTTGATATAAACAAGAGGGTGTAATTTCCCCCAAATACCTCCTTTTGGGATGAACATTTAAAAAGTCCCAAGTATTTGAATACGGGGCTAATTTTCCAAAAAAAAAATTTACTGTTCTGCTAACAAACTCAATGACAAATAACTGTAAGATCTCTGTGCGTGTCTCTATGTTTGGAACGGCTAATCCTGATGAAGGGAGGAGGGACCTAGGTATCGATCCCAGGTTGGCCCGGGCGTCTGCTGCCCTAAGGAAACACCACTGGGAAGGGCAGCTCCGCAATCCGCATCTTCCACCTGAGTCGCACAGTTAGCCTTGCCCTTTGGTCCTTGATGCTGGGATGCAGACAGACATATGCACTCAAGTTCAGCCCACGATTATGAATTCCACCAGCACCGTGAGAGCTGTCCCGTCTGTTTGAACAGCTATTCAGTTTCCCATAACTTTTCGCTTTCATCAACGACTGTGTTCTCTTCATAAAAGTGAGCCCAGCCTCAACCAAAGCGTTGTATAAAGACATACTTTTTGGTTCCTCCTACCGTAGCTTTTCAAATGGTCGGCAGGTGGCCAGGTGTGGGAGATGCGTGTTTGCTGTGAAGTGGGCCTTTCGCACTCTCCGTAGGGCAGGAAAATACACACACATGGACCCGCACACACACAAACATCTACTATTAAAAACGGAGGTGCCTGGAGGCTTCCCACACGCCGCCTGCCTTCTGGGTTCCTGCAGGGACAGGAAAGAGACGCAAACATTCCTTGGGCACAGTCACGTAGGGGACTGCTCATGTGGACAGCGTGAAAACGCAGTGTGTCTGCAGATTCCACACTTGGAGGGCAGATTCCACACACTGTTGTGGCTCCTTTCCTTTCTCCCCTTTCGACTTTTGTGCTACTGGAGGCTCTGGCTCCATCCTGCTGGGAGGCAATTAGAGCTGAAGGAATGACAGCCGGCACACAAGTGGCAGGGCCGTGAGGGTGGGGAGCAAAAAGGAGGGAAAAAGAAAAAAAGAAGGCAGGGGCCCTGGGGGAACTGAAATAAAGGAATCTGGAGGTGGAACAGCTTCCTCTAGACGATGCTAATGGCGCAGCTGTACAGGGACGCCAAAGGTCAAATACCGAGAGCTTGAATTTACGTGGAAACTGAAAAAGTCAAATATAGTGGAAAAAGGGGGAGAGTGATGTCCTGTAGAACTTCCCGCAATGGGGCAATATCCTCTAACCCGCTCTGTCCAATGTAGCGGCCGTTAGCCGCGAGCCCGTTCAGTGTAGCTGGGCAGACGGTGGCAGCGCAGTTTTGGAGTGGCACTGAGTTTTCTATTTAATTAACTTCATGTAATCTGAATAGCCAGCCACAGATGGCTAGTGAACGCCGTGCTGGGCAAGGACAGAACAACCAGTCCCAGGTCCCCCACTCTTCCTGTGAGCCCTTTAGCAAGTTGATGTCAAGACATGAATCCCGAATAAAGGGTTGTTTTATACAACACTGTGGCGTCTTTGTAAGCATCCGGCTAACACAAAGAACATCTGGGAGATGGAGCTCCGTTCCAGGCCACGGTAGGCCTGGGTATATTAATAACTGGATGTACCCAAACAAAATGGTCTCAGACCTACCCCGGCGGAGGGCACGGGGGGCAAAAGGTAGGGGACCCGATGCAACTGACCTGACACCCGAGTGTCAACGCTTTTTGTTCTGTGACCTTGGGCGAGACACTGAATCCATGTCATGCTTTGTTTATTCATCTACCAAAGTGAAATCAGAATGCCCCATTCATCTGAGGGTTAAGAAGTGAGTTTACCAAACATTATGATCATGATTATGATTTTCGATTAGGATTAGGATTTTTTTCCTCCTTTGGCCATCTTCATCATAGGCAGTTTGTCCCAGGGTCATCATAGACTTAATGTAATAAGAGTAATGAGAAATAAGCTATCATAACAATAGGACGGCAATAACAATGCGTTCAGTTAGCAATTCGTTTCGTTACATCTCGTCCACGCCAACTAGTTGGCTCTGCTGTCACAAAGAACCTCAAAATGTAACAGCGTAAAGAAGAAAGGCATTTCTCTGTCTCCCATGTTACTGCCCTGAGCTGAGCGATTCAGGCTGACGGCGGAGCTCATGATGCACGAAGCCCGCCGAGGACTCCACGTGTCTCCCTCTTGCTCCTCCCCGACTGTCCCCAAGGGCAGGCACAGGCCAGCGGCAGCTCCAAGCTCACACCCGGCCCGCTGTCCGCTTCTGTATAGAAAGTTTCACTGGAACACGGCCCCTCCCATCTGTGTGTGGGCTATCTGTGGTTGTTTTCAGGCTGCGAGAATAGAGTTGGGTATTTCAGTGACCTCATGGCTGCGAAGTCTGAAATATTTATTATCTGACCCTTCAGGGCAAGAGTTGGCAAGCCCCTGCCCCAGAGAGCTGCGGTCATCTGCCCGCTCAAAGGGGGACCGCAGGCACACCCACGTGGCCAGGGGCACCAGGCAGCCGTCTTTTTAGGAGAGGCAGAAGTTGCACACAACACTTTTTTTCCCCCACTCCATTCATTTTTTTTTATTCATTCAACAAATATTTGAACACCAGTTTGTGCCAGCCACAGCTCGAGCTACTGGAAACACATCTCGCAGGTGAAAATTAGGTCACATGGCAACCTCCAACCACTAGAAGGTTCTGAAAAAATACCTCGCCTCCAGGTGAGGCTACATGGCCAACTTATTTCATTATTATTAACTGTACTCTTTGCAACTATAAAGTGTTGTTTACCTGGCAGTGAGATCATGTGATGAAGAAAAGTAATAGCCAGTCCTGGAGAAGGACCAGGAGGAGAAGCAAGACATTAAAAATTAGATGTTCATATGATTAAGAATTCCATCATCAAAGACTGGGTTTCTTGGATAATAAATGTTTATCAAATTTCTGCTATAGACCAGGTTTGGGAAATAGAGTGGTGAAAAAGCCACGTGGTCTCTGTGGATTTTGAAATACACTGACCTAGTTAACAGTCTGAGAGGTTAGCATGTGATCCGTGTTCTTCCGAAGACTCTGACTTCACGCAGGGAAGGACACTTGTTGTTCCTTTTCTAACAAGCTTCCTCTTGAGTAAGAAACTGACTTTATAAGAAACAGACAAGCATATTTGCCCCATCAGGTTTCTTTCCCTTAAGTCTCAACTGCACATTTATTCTTTTTAAAGGCAAAAAATAAGATGGCAAACACAGAAAATGGTCCACATGTGATTTCCCATAAAGAACGTACAAACTATTAAATATTTATCCTATTTACTGATTCAGGGAACCAGTCCGCTGAATTTATCATTTTGTAAGGATTTGGTCATTGACTGACTAGCCAGTGGCTAATATTGTTATAATTACAGCAGAAACAGAATACCTAAACCACCACCCAATTGACACGAACCAAGTGTTTTCATCTACAAGTCAATTTTATAAAAAGTACGTAAATTGATCCTTCCAGGAATCACATGATATAGATACGAGATCTAATAGATTAAGGAGATAAGAAATAAGCTGAGAATCTGAAATCTGATCTCTTAATTCTGCCCCTGAAGGGCATCTAATTTGTTTGAAAAATTTAGACAAACAAGAATAAAAACCTAAGAGGGGAACTGAATATAAATTTAGATCTGGCTACAACAGAATTTGTTACAACCTGGACAGACGTTTACAACAATAAAACAAAGCGGAAGAGAATGACAAAAGCCAGGACTATGAATGAAGCTTTGTGCTTGTTTGAGTTCTGATGTCCAGTCCTGGTGAACCCTAATATCTGGGAATGGGACTCAAGAAACTGGCCATTTTATGAGCCACCTCAGGGGTTCTGATCAATTGTCACATCAGAGGGCTATAATCTGAAAGAGTCTTCTGGTGCCCTGGGATAAAATTAAAAGGATATGACACAGATCCTGGCACTTGCAATGGAAAAAAGAAAGATTTGTGAACATTATTTCCTTTATTTATGAACAAATATATATTAAACATGTATGATATACCAAGCCATGGGCTAGGCGTTGGGAGATGATGGTGAACAAGGGAGGCAAAGCTCACTGAAGTTTTACACTCGAGATAAACGTTTCCAAAGAAGCAAGGAGAGCCCATGATGGCAGATGAGACAGAGCCCAGGTAAGAACAGTAGAACAGAGGAATCGTTTGTGAATTGCTCTAGAATATACTACTGAATATTTGGGAAAGTTTGCTTTCATCTAAATGGAGGAATCGAGAAATGTGATTATTATGTGAAGGAATATATCCCTTTTAATTTTGTCCAGAGTGGGTTTCAGCTGATATAAGGTGATGTTGGATTTAGGATAATCTCCTAAAAGACAGGAAAATAAGAAAATGGCACAGGTTGGGTGCAGGTGTGGGAAGGAGGGTGTACATGTTCTCCGAAGAACAGTTGAAGCAGGAGGAGTGAATGAATGGATCCAGAAAGTGAGGCTGTAAAGAGGAGACTGATGATCGCGTTTTTGGCTTTCGTCCTCACAGGTAAGAAGCAAGCAAAAAAAAAAAAAAAAAAAGTGGGAAGATTAAGCAAAGGCAGAAGCAAGGATGGTATAGCAGAAAGGACAGAATTAGCAAACTGCATGGTTGGAAACCATGAAGGGAGGATTTCAAGGCGGAAACTGAGGCCACACAGAGGTCAACAGGCAGAAGGGCTGGGGAGAGCCATTTGAGTAAGTCACACTTAGCGTGTCGGAGAGCACATTCAGGAATGTGATGGGAAGTGGAAAGGCGATGATGTCGGAGTGATTGGCAGGCAAAATTCAGGGGCAGCGGATACAGGCTGGCCAACGAAGAGTCAAAATTAAAAGGTGCTCCAAGACATATTCGGTTAAAGTCAAGAGGCTATCGAAGACCTGAGCATTATTGAAAATGGAAACAAAAAATGTCCGTGCAGAGGAAGTAACAGATTACACAAAAGGAGTGGAAAATTCTACAAATGGGGAAGACATGGGGCCAGAGGAGCTATAACAGGAGTAACATGGCATCTCAAGTCATTTGATTCTAAAACTAGGTCACCTAGATCTATTTAAACCGAGTTGTTAACAGTTTTGACTTGCATTTACTTGGTTTTGGTTCTGGACGGGCAAGGAGGTCATCGAAATGACGCCACCGAGGTAAACACTTGCAGTCTATGTAAATGTGTTTATCTGTGTTTTCCCCAGGTGACCATCTAACCCCCTCAATATTTTTTCCACCAGGTGGCAATGCCCCCTTACTATTGAAGAACTGAAAACTCAGCTCGATGAAAACAGTGACTAAACTGGATTTCCGAAAAGAACGTTCTGACAACTGTCTTTGTTTAGAAAGTTGACATTTCCATCAGAGTTGCCTCCTGGACAACCCAGTACAGATTCCCACACTGCTGATGATACACAACCTGAGCTGAAGCCTAAAGGAAGGTGACAGGTTGCTTTATAGGGAAAGAAGCTCACCTCATGTCTCGAGCTAAAGAGTGAGTTTTTCTAGAAAGAAGGAAAAAAAAAAAGATTTTTTTCCTAATCTGGAATTTGGGGAGCATTGGGTGAAATAATAGGATTTCTGAGCTACTCTTGAGAAAGAAAGGATGGGTGAAATAATTGGTTAAGAAAGACCACAAAATGAAGGAGTGAAGGAAAAATTCAGGGACTTTTCCTAAATGAGCCATCAATACATATTTGATGAATGGATGAAAGGAGAGGAAAAAAAGAGACCCTTTATAAGATGCTGTTAGGATCCAGTCCTCCAGAAGTTGTTGAAAGCATGAAAGAAACTTTTTTTTTTTTAAATCAAAGTTTAGGGAACAGAGCAGGACAAGGGTCAGCAAACTATGGTCCACAGCCCAGACCCGACCTCCTACTTGTTTTTGCAAATTCAGTTTTGTGGGAACAGCCACACTTTTGCACTTGCATGTTGTCTACGGTTGCTTCCATGCGATGTAACGGCAGGGTCACATGATGGCGATGGAGACCACCTGACCCGCAGGTCCCACAATCCTCACTTTTTGGCCCTTTACAGTAAAGTTCGCCGATCCCTGGAGGAGTGCTCAAAGGCATGAGTTTTGGAACCAGAAACAAATCTCAGTCCCCGTTCTAGGACTTAATAACTGTTTGCCCCTGAACAAATTTCAAGGATTAAAGCAAGTTCTGCTTTTAAACCCTCAGCACCCTAACGGTACCCAGAACTCATGTTACCCATCACTGTCTTTCTCTCATCAACTAAATGAGAAGCTGAGATAATTTCCTCCACTCGCCACCAGCCCTTAAACACCAAAACCAAAATCCTTTGTCATTTATAGGATGATGGCTGAAAACAAGTGTACCTCCTCTTAGTCTCGTGAGGCTGTTTTCCCCACGTTAACTGCTCTCTGTTTCTTTCTCTTCCAGCACAAACTTGTGATGACAGTAATAAGAAATTAGTAAATGCCTAGTGTGTTGTGGATATCCTGGTTGATACACTCCACAGCCCACGACCAAAGGCCTGTGTCCTGAATCTTGAAAAATGCGATAGTAACGAAAAGTCGAGAGGGTATGCGGTGTGTGTCCAGAGGTTACCCTGAGTGCTTCTGCCACTGGGTAGCGAAGGTCCAAACCTCACTTGCAGAACTTGCAAAGATGGTTAGGATGGTTCCCTTTCTCGGTTCTAACTAATCCAGTGCTTAGCTGCCAGTTAAGGCCTTTGGCAAACACCTATAGGAGAAACGTCTAAATGTAAACTGTGAATCACTGGAAATGGGAACGCTGTCAAAATAAGGGAATTCAGTTCATTAAAGGTGTGGTAGCGCAATTTACGGTGCCAGCACGTAATGATCAGGGCTGGAAGGAACGGCTCACCTACTGCAAACCCACCCAGACTTGGCAGAGTAGGTGACCCCAACCAACCCAGCCTCTTGGCGCGTGCTCTCTCTTGCTTAAATGTGCTTAAATTAGTAAAAATTGGGTTTGGACTGTGGGCCGTTCTTGTCTTCTCAACTGGGGCTGTGTTGTATCAGCCCCATAAGGACCAAAAGCCAAGAAGCCTCGGCTCGTGGGGTGGGGTGGTTGATATCTTCAGGGGAGAATAATTTTCTCTGAAGTCCTGGGGTCTTTGGGCATCACATCCACCACCGGGAGAGTTTCTGTTCAGACTGCACTTAGATCCCTGCCTGTCAATAAAACAGAAAGCAGGTCCTTAGAGAAAAAGACCTGGAGGCCATTTGAGACTGCGCGCGGGGCCACGGTACCACGTTGGCCACGGCACGAAGCCAGTGAGGAGGGGGTGGGAGGAGATAGCAGACCACACTTGGACACCCAGACCTTAAAAACAAAGTGACATTGAGTGAGCATATGGCAGCACGTCAAACAGCATGCCTGCTCCTTCCTTTGAGGAGCAGAGGCTTTCCTAGGAATAGAAAGGGAGGCTGTACCTGTTTCAGCGGACACTTTCTGAAATCAGTACGTCTGCAGCCTGTTTGGCACACAGTGTACACAGATGCATTTCTTCACCACGTTTCACTGCGTGCTTCTCTAAGTGCCCTGGGTAGAAAATGAGAAGTGACTACCTTGACCTCATAGAACTTAGGTGCAGGTATGAGAGACAGGCTTCAATACGAAGAGTTACAATGCCATCTGAATAATGGTAACTGCAAGATAAGGGCAGGGTGGCAGGTAAACAGAGAAAGGAGTTCAGGTGGTTACAAAGCGCGACACTGGACCTGGATCGCGGGGCATGTGGGATACTGAAATGCAGTGTCACCTCCCCCCCCAGCCCTCTGCCTTCCTTTGTATTTTCCAAGAAGAGAACTGAAGAGCTCCTTCAGAAACGATGATCGCTACAGACACCCATCCTCTCCCGTTCTTAGCAGCATACTGTACTCGCCCTGTTGGATTTCCTCAAAATCCAGATGAAACCAGTGGACTTCCGGGAAAGGACATTTAAGGAAAATGGCGTACCGATGTTTTCACTACCTGCGGATGACTTCTTTGGAGTTCCTGTCTGTTAGACATAAATGGACAAGTGGAAACACAATGGAAATCCTGATGCTGGTCGGTCATCTCTATAGTTATATTGAGGTACCAGCAGAATGGGCAGCCCTTTTATTAAAAGAAACAAGGATCGGGAAGGGACCACTTGGTTAGAAAAAAGGCATCACTGGACTTCGTGTTTTAATGTGTGTTTTATTGTTTGCTTCTTTGTTTTTCATCATAAAATCTTTAGGTTCAAATTAATGGCGGTATCTATAGTGCCTGATGGTCATTTGTGTTACACAACACAGTTCATCTAAATAGTATTTCCCAACCATTACTAGGCCAGAATAAATGAGTCGTTAAAGGCTATATTTTGGGTAATTCATTTATTAAACATTTATCGAGCATCCATAATGTATCAGACATATGGCCACAAGAGGAACAATTATGAGCGACACAGACACAAACCATTTCCTTCTGCATCTGATGCAAGAAGCAGACATTTTATCATCAGAGTGAGGATTGAAAAAAAAAAAGCCAAAAGATTTCCAAGTAGGATGAGAAAGGGGAAGAAATTTCCAATTGCATGGAAAGTGGGAATGTGGCTGAGAATGGAAAGAGCAGAGAGGATACCTAATTAATAGAGAATTGGCTTAAATTTTATTGGCAGGATTTTTCATGACCTTTTACTCTAGCCCTCAGGCTTTGGCTTAACCAAAGGATTCACACCAATGTACTCGTATTTGAAGACGAAAGATATATACAACAAAAAGAGTAAATATGGGAAATGGTGAGAGGCAGATGAAAAAAAACCCAAAAAAATCCTTAATCATAAAAAAGGAAAAAAGATAAAGGATAAAAGGACACTTGTTTTCTAAAAATTAAAAAGTTAAAAAATCCTTTATGGAAGCATTTTCCCTACTGTAGAAATGTCAGCCTCAGGTAATGGGAGCCTGTTTTCCTCACCCTTTGTTCACCTTCCCTCACATTTTCTGCCCCTTGAGTTCTGCACTGGACTCTCCTCCTGATTCAGCAAAAAATGGTGACCACTTCCACCTTTGGAGGTGTTAATGCATTTTTTGTTGCTGATAATACTTATAGAGAAAATGCAAGGAGAAATATCTGTTAATCAAAATATGAAAGCTACCTCTGGACTTAGTAGCCCTTCTAGTTGCAAGCTGTGGCTATTTAAGGGACAAACTGTGCCCTTTTCCAACTTCCACACTCACAGGGTGAGGTACCAGGCATTGCACGTATGCTTGAAAAGTCTCACGTAGGCTCCGATCCCTACAAAGGTCAGAGGTTTGCTATAAAATAGAATTTAGGAAGCATTTTTAAAAGTGTACTGATGTTAAAGCTAAAGGTATAATATTTAGACTCCATAGACATCTTCCTTTAAGGTTTAGCCATTTATGATTAATGTCATTTTGTAACAAATAAGGAACAGAGTCACTTTCTCGGTTGGTTGCTTTTCCTTTAGTGTTATCGCCAGGCAAACTTACGGTATTAGAGGTCATAACAACAACAACAACAGATAACACTTATTTTGTATTTCTTTACTAATTATTCATTGAGAAAAATCAAAATCTTTACCAAATTTTCTCAGGAAACCTTTAAAACCTTCAGTGAGAGGAATATCAGTTATTCTTATCTCCTACAGGTCATTCAAAGAATTGTGTTCATTGAATATGTACAAGATACTGTTCTAAGATCTTTCCGCAGAGTAGCCCATCTTCATGAACACCTCATGGGGTAATCGTTCCTGATATCTCTACAGACAGAAGAAGAAACTAAAGAAGCAATTAAATAATCCGGTCCAAGTGCTCAGCTGGTTAAGGCTGGAGTCCAAATCCCAGCCCAGGCAGTCTGATTCTTGTGCATTGAAGCTTCGCAACATGCCATAGAAACAGGTCAACACACACTTAAAGTGACATCATGACCTAAGATATTTGGCTCTTTTTTTCTTTTCTTTTCCTTTTCCCTTAATACAAGAGTCAAATGTGCTGAGGGTGAAACACTCAGAAAAATTGAGAAAAATCACAGGAGTACACATGGGCACTACCTCGAGCTCCAATGATTCCAGACATATTTTTAACACATTAGACTGCTGTATGTCATTTAGTTTCCATATATATATTATTATATTGTAGCATAATATATTAAATAATTATAATAATATAATAAAATATATTTTATGTTAAATTATAATATATTATATTAATATATAATAAATTAATGTACAATATAAATATAATATATTAATTAATATGCTATATTATATTATTATTCTTCAATGTATTAATGATACTATCACTGTATCACAGCCTGCCTTTTTACTTATCAACATATTCTCAACACAGACTCAGGCCTGCAAACATTACTCATCAACAATCTATAGTCCACAGGCCAAACGTGGCCTGTCATCTCTTCCGTATGTGAGGTTTTATTACAACACAGCCATGCCTGTTTGTTTACGTATTGTCCAAGGCTGCCACACTGGTAGAGTTCATGATCTAACAAAGATTCTCGGACCCACAGATACCAAAATATTTACCATCTTGCCAACTCCTGATCTATCTCTTCATCTGTAATAACCACCCTAATACGGTTGTAACAAAATTTCACATTAGTATTTAAGTAAATAGTGGTGTGGCATCCTTTTGATGTTTTCATGAAATAACAAAACTTCCTGTTGTTTGAGAGAGAGAGAAAAAAAAAAACATTGGACCCGTATTTCCTATAACTCAATAAAACTGCATTAGAACAGTTACTGATCATGGGAGTCCTAAGAAAACAGTGTATAGGTGAGCGTGTGATCTCTCATCTAATTTACAAGCCAGACAGGGTACCAGCAGTGACACACCTGGACTGTCCACAGCAGACTGAGAACCATGGTCACCTCCTGACGTTTAACCACCCAATCATTATTTTCTCAGGTCAGCTACGTCTCCAACCATATTGTAAGCTGGCAATTGCCTCCCAATTGTCTCTTTTCTCTCTACTAACTTCTCTTTTCTTCTCCGACTATTCCTCAAGAAGAAAGTCACGCTTATTCTAGGTATCTGGGCACCCGGACCTGCTCCTGTCTCCCACGACTCTCCGCGGGCTGCAAAGAGAAAAGGTCCACGCGTTTTTACAACTAATCTCTCAGATCTCCATGCCTTCTCTCCTGATTCCTGACAGCCTTCTCTGCACAAGCTGTTCACTAGAGACTCCATGAGTTTTATGTAGTGCTAGAGCCATTAAAGTGAACATTTCGAGAAAGAAGGGGGGAAAAAAGTTAAAGCAACAAGGAGTTTCTTTCCAAAAAAAATGCTCCACGGTGGCTTCGAAAGGGCCCCCGCTCGGAAATGCTGAATCTTGTGTATGAAGCCTTCAATGGCAAAGGAAAACAGGCCACCCTTATTAGAAATTCTCTACAGCTAAAGATGGAACATCATAGCTAAATTCAGTCGGAGACAGGTCGAGCAACAAAAACCAGGAGCCAAGGCAGTCTAGTCGGCTCTGAAATTTGATTCAGGCACCAGATTATGAATAGATTTAACTAGTTCGGCCAAATGAAAATGTAGATTTTGGCACCGTCTGAATTTTTTTTTGCAGGGGAGGGGGTAATCTATATGTGGAGTCCCAGTACACACTGAAGGGATATGAAAAAGAGCTTTTTATATTATATAAGTACTCAGTGTATGTTAAGGGGAATAAAAACAATTAACCCAATAAATGCCAAAAAAAAAAAAAAAAAGCCCAGCCTCTCTTTACTACCGAGAACATCCAACTTCTTCTATTTTCCTTTCTTTATAACGCAAGCTTTTCCAGCATTCAAAACGACACAGCACTGACCATCGATAGCCAAGTAGTTACCCGTGTAAACTTATGATTAAATTGCTTACATCTGGTCCGGTCCCTTTCTGAAGGAATTGTGATATGGTGAGAGGCTCAAATCCCACAGAAGGTAAGTAGCACATTGTCAGTAAGGATATGGAAATCAAATTTTAATTGTCCCGAGGTTTCTCAGGTTTCCTTCCCTTTCCTGGTGAGGGTGGCGACGTGTGCCACTGACACAATGAACTTCAATTTCCTCCTATTTCCTTAGCACCGGCCCTCAGAGCACTATTATTCTGGGCTTTGTGATGATAAACAAAGATTAAAACAAATGAAAATAAATGACCGAGCATGGGGATCCCTTTCAACCTCAGCATTGCAACCTGCTTCTCCTCAATCTCCAGTCTTGTACCACTCTGCTTTAATAAAAGTTTCCACATGTCCTTCATTCAAACATTGCTCTGACACCAAAAAGGTAACTACGTTCAAAAATTGCTCCAGCGCGATTCGATGCACACAAAAAACAATTCCATAAAAACATTGTTGATTACAAAAGAAGCTATTACTAGAAATATCGTAAGTGAATTTTGATAACTCTCTTTTACCTGTAACATGGTGTTTCTGGATGGATGGATTGAAAGACTAGAATTCAAACAAATTTGCTTCTGTTCTGTAAGTGTGTTGCGTGAGCCCTAGACTGGAGTTCTTCATGGTAATTTCAACTAGAGGATGTTAACGTTTAGTCTGTGCATAATGAGAAAAGACAACTGTCAGACTCTGCATCTCTAAAGGTTATCTAGTGATGTGTAGAGGACCCAAGTTCAAGGGTCAAATGCTGGCTCTACCACTTAACGGCTGCATGACCTTGATTAAGTGTCCCACTCTTTCCAAGACACAGGTTCTTCGTCTCAACATTAGGCTAATAATACTAAACTAATGAGATTTAAGAACACAGTGGCTATTATAATAAAAATTTCCATTCAAAACGCATTCAATGAGTGTAGTCTATGTGCAAATCACCGAGGGGGATTTAATAAATAGGAAATAGTCTCTACTCGAAAAGAAATGACTACTTAAGAACAAGCCCGCAGTTGTAGACATTTCTGAATTTAGCAGAGAATAGTCAGGTGCAAGGAAACAGAATGGAAAAGAAGTGAGTTTCATGGGTGCCATGTGGAATAGTACAGATAAAAATAATAAATCAATACTCCCCCCAAAAAGCTGCTTGCCTTTTAATTCAGCTTTTCTCTTATGGTAGGAAATGTCCCCACCAGGTGGTATAGAGATCTGACTAATATTCACTATAAAATACAGTCAGGTTATACTGACACAATCCCATCAATTATAAAAATCTAGTTATTTAATATGTCATGATGGACTGATTGTGTTTCTAAAACCAAGCAATAAACCAATTCATATCAGCATTTACTAGGGCATTCATTAGTCACTTGGATAGGCAGTAGTTATAGTACTATATACGTCTGGGCTGCAAGTGTATTACTGTTATCATAGAGTTTTAGCATTCGAAAAGTGCATGCATTTCATCTTGTCTTATTCTCTATTTTGGCAAAAAAGAAACTGTAAACATGGAGGAAAGAGTTGTACGTAAAGTAACAAACTCAAGTAACAGTGATAAATCCTATTCTCAGATTTTTGTCTAATTGCTCATTTAGCTACAGCTAAATTCCAAATTCCTATTTATATTATCAAATGTTTCAATAAAATACTTACTTTATAGAAATTCAGCAATATTTTGAATTTTTCTTAAAGTTTCATTTTGAATCTTTCTTGAAGTTTAAGTTTAGTTAAAACAAAAACCCTCTCAAATCCTTCTTTGGCAACTTAAACAAGTAATTAATTAATTTTTTAAAAAATTGAAAAGTCACTTTAAATCACCAGTTTCTAAAGAAATAGGTGTAAATAAAGTTACAGGTAGCATAAAAAGAGGGGAATAAGAGGAAAATATCATTAGCTTTTTCTTTATATAAACTTGATATGTTATTCTTGGCAGGATGCATTCTATTTGCTTGCCTAAATTAAAATAAAAGCAAGCAATGTTTAAAAAGATACAAATTGAAATGATAGGAAAATTTTGCAGACTTAAAATTGGAGAGTGGTCATAAATATTTGTCAGAATGAATGTTTCTTGGTTGATGGAATAAGAATGCAACAAATGTGGTATATTTATAAAATGGAATACTACTCAGCCATAAAAAAAGAATAAAATAATGCCATTTACAGCAACATGGATGGACCTGGAGATTGTCATTCTAAGAGAAGTAAGCCAGCAAGAGAAAGAAAACTACCATATGATATCACTCTATGAGGAATCTAAAAAAAAAAGGAGAAGAAAAAAGACACAAACAAACTTATTTACAAAATAGAAACAGACTCACAGACATAGAAAATAAACTTATGGTCACCAGAGCGGAAGGGAGTGGGAAAGGATAAATTGGGATTTTGAGATTTGCAGATACTAACCTGCTATACATAAAACAGATACACAACAAGTTTATACTGTAGAGCACAGGGAACTATATTCAGTATCTTGCAGTAACCTATAATGAAAAAGAACATGAAAAGGAACATATGTATGTATATGTACGATTGAAACATTATGCTGTACACCAGAAATTGACACAATATTGTAAACTGACTAGAATTCAATAAATAAATAAATAAATAAATAAATAAATAAATAAATAAAGTTGGACAAGACACGAGGATAAAAAAAAAAAAGAATGCCAACAAAATAGTATCGAATCTTGAACACACACATGACTCTTCCAATCATAAGTAAGCTTGAGTGAGGGGTGGGAAATGAGAATGCGGAAAGTCTCAGGGGCCAGCTGAGTACCCAATGCCTTCCAGGAGAAAGGAAATCAAATAATGGCTGCATCTCAGAGTTTTAGTAGTTTTGGGGGGGGTGTGTGTGTGAGTGTGCGTGTGTGCGTGTGTGCGTGTGTGCGTGTGTGCGTGTGTGTTTTCAGGGATGCTCCTATACATAATTCTGGATGGGAAGTCTTCAAGATAAAATAGAAGTTAAAAACAATATGGCTTAAGATCCACCAAAGATGTCAGTGGACATTTTGGTACTCAGGCATTTGGACATTTTGAGACTCAGAGCTTTGCTATAACGGAAGCTAATGTTTGAAAAAGGCTGAAGAGTTCTTTGCCTTATGTAATCACTTAGAAGGAACCAGGGGCTTGTATTTTACAAAGGTTGTGTTTAACTCTGACCAGTCTTAGATGAATATAACCTAAACATTACAAATCTATTTCCTAACTTCAAGTGAAATGCGGGAGGGGAGAACGGGGCGCGTCAAGGACAGTACAACCTACTAAATACAATTTTTTATTTAATCATCTTAGGGAGACTTTTTCTCTTCATTCTTCATACTTACAGGAACATTTTTTTTCCCCTCAGCAAAAGTGACACATTGATATTGATTACATTGCATTAATTATTTAAACAAGCGGCTTCCATCTTATTTTCTCCCTAAGATGTAGACATGTTGGCATTATTGAAACCATCCTAGCATGCTGTGACTGGGGAAGCACCAGTTGTCTTTACTAAAAACGCAGATTTCCTGTTCCTGAACACTACAAGGACCTGACAGTTAGAGACCTCAGAGTGAGAAATTTACTCACCTCCCACGATTCAGTGAATAAGGAGAACTTACTCCTAGTCTAAACTAAGAAATTGCCTATTGTTGATGACTTTTTTATGGTTTAAATATGTTTCACTTTATTTGCAATACATGCACATGAATGAGACAAAAAAATTTATGCTAACATTGACTCATGGATACAACTCAATGCATTCTGTAGACTAAAAGGATATTTTTGTGAAAGATATTGAGGTGCATTTTTTGCCTCGATACGTGTTTAAATACCACAAGTCTATAGACCACATGTGTACAGATAGAAAAACAAACATGAAACCTCTAGAGGTGTATTTTGATTACAGATGCCAGTTACTTGTGGCTGGAGTTTGCTCTGATTCCGTTCAGGTATGTGATCTAGGAAGTAGTAAAATGTAGATGTTTAAAAAGTAAAATACAATACAGAAAAAAATGCAAAGGAACAGCCAGGCATATGCATATTTTCAGTCTATTGGTGGTGACATATTGTGATGAAAAGGGTCTAAGTATTTAGGGTATCTCATTAGCAGAGAAAATACACATATCCTTTTATTTGCTTTCACTTGTGACACCATTGAGATTTCAGCCCAAACTTCACTGCCATGTAATGCGCACTAGGGTGCTGTTAGCTAAGAAGGCAATGTTACAATGGCAGTTGGATGGTCTCCTTTCCTGCTGTGAGCATGCACTGATTTTAAAAGAACAAATCAAAATTGAAAGAAAAGTCAATCTCGGAATGAAAAATGCATATAGCTATGTCTTTCTCTGTTATATTAAGTTCCCAGGTTTCTATAATAGCTCAACAGAAGCCTAAGTAAAAAGTGTAATTATTCCTTGCCTCTTCTTATTTGGTTAATTTGAGTGGAAAACTGGGGACAAAATAATTTGTTAGATCAAGCTATATGATACGTTTAATAATAACGCTGGACAAGGCTGACGTAGCTTAAGTATGGATTCAATATGGCACGCGTTGTTTGTGAGTGAGTGTGAATACATGTATCTTCACGCATATACACACAAACACCAATGTATTCATACAGTCATTTTGTTTCTTATCACTTAGGAAAAGGAATTTAAAAAAAAAAACAGAATTGAATGTTCATTCTGTGGTCTGCTACAGCCATTTTGCTCATCGTAAACTCATGGCCAAGTTCTCCCAAGAAAAGTCTAGTCAAAACAAAACAAAACAAAGCAAACCTAAGGCCAGTAAGTTGACAATTTGAATTGATAAATAAGAGAATGAAATAGTTGAAACAGAATAAATAATAAGATGAAACGGTAATTTAAAAGGAAATCATGGATCTAATACATTTTATTATGTCCAGAAGTATAGTTACAAGATAAGGTCTCAGTTGATAAAAATCTAAATTCATCTTTTAAAAAAAACATAAAGCTAGAAATACATGATATTTCTTTAACATGGTAAAGAACACCTTTCTCAAAACTAAGAGATCCAAAACAATAGAAGTATTAACACTAAAATCAGCACAGTAAATTTGGAGACAAATACCACCACTATTTAAATTTGCAGTGCACACACACACAGATTTTAAAATGGCATACAGCATACGAAAAGACATTTAATCTCCTTCATAATGTGTAAAACACATATTAAAAAAAATGACTTATCATTTCTTACCATCAGATTTGTGAAAAGTGAAAAAATTCTGTTTAGTGAGTACAAGGGAAAACAGATTTTTTATCCATTGATCTCCCACAAACTTTCCAGAGGAAATTCAGCAATACCGGCCAAAACTCCCAATATACTTCCTTTTTGACCTAGAAATCCCACTTACAGAAATTTGCCTTGAAGATACCTCTTCAACAGTATGAAAATACACAAGTACAAAGTTATTCATGCATTATTATTTGTAACTGCAAACTACTGGAAAGAAACCAAACGACTGTATTTAAGAAAGTGCTTAAATCAACAATGGTAAAGTCACATCATGGAATACTATGCAGCTGTGAAAAATAATAAGGAAGATTGCTATATGGACTAAGATGAAGTGGTTTCTGGAATATAATGTTAAGTAGAAAATAAGGAATAAACTTTTCTAAAGTATGCTTCATAAACTAAAGAAGGGGGATATAAGAATACATATGTATTGTCTCATTTGACAAAGAGAGATCCAGGAAGAATGAGCCAGAAACCAACAGTACTGATTATCTAAAGAGGATGGGTACAAACAGGGTGGAACTGGGAGGACAGCATTAGAGATAATGGAGAAGTGATGCTTCTGAGTGTGCTTTTTTTTTTTTTCGTATATACCTACACACCAAATCAACAAAATCAACCAGGTTTTTAAGGAAAAAGTCCAAATGGAATGCAAACAGTAATCAATGAACCTAACTGTATTGCTGATGGAGAACATAACCAAAATGAATGGGGTGGGGAAGAAGACATAAACTTCAGTTGATAAAACGTATTTGACTGTACTATAAGGCTAAAGCCAAAAGTCCGCACAAATACTGTACTCTAGTTAGGAGACAGGTCAGTAAACACTAGAGCTGTCTTACATGTATCCTGAGATTGAGAGAATAAGCAAATATGCTGTGGAAAATGGGAGCCAGGTTTCATTTTGCTGGAGAAAGGAGTTGTAAGTCAGGAAGGTGGGATGGCTCTAGAATGAGCCTTATGGTGTTAGACTGGAATTGGAGGTGCAGGAGCTCATTGTTTAATAAATATAGCTAGCTAGCTAGCTATACGCATGCACATATTTCCTAGCTCCGTCCACTGAGAGGATATTGAAACAATTGCATCCCAGGATCAATGATCACATCAAGGCTCCAGATATTGGTTTTTAAATATCATTTTCAAATAGAATGAACCAAGATTCCTCAGGGAAGGAGCCGGGGCAGGGAAAAGACAATCTGAGTCTGGGATAACAAGATCATTGTACCAAAGAGTAAAGAAGTGTTAGAAAAAAATGTTGGGAGCATGTCAAAGGACACAGGGCTGACTGGAAGATGCTCCCATGAGTCAAATCTGAGACAAGTTGAACAAAATAAATAATAATGATGGATTATAACCCATGAAATCAATGTTGACAGTAACCAAATGCATAAACAAATGAGGGAAAAGGAAAAGCTTTTGAATCACATAGAATTTCAATTAATAAGCATAAGAAGGAGTGGTGGAAATATAAAAGCAGCATTTGGCAAGAACACACATTAATAACTACTGCAAGCAAAAAATCACCAGTAGATGCTAAAATTAGTAGGCAAAAGGCATGATGAGAAATAGGATATTTGCATAGTCTCAAATTATTTATCCACAGCACACTTATTAGTTATAAGAGGAAACAGTAATTTCAGTGGAGAAAGCTGACAGGCAGTCTTAACCACATGATCAAAGCGAACACTGCCAGTTATAAGTAGACACCATGTACGTCCTCCTATGTTACAATAAAGAGGACATAATATCACTTCTGAGATATTCTGGCCAAAAAAATTGCCGAAGTTCATTTTCTTATAATCACGAGAAAGTATCGCACAACCTAAAGAGAAATATTCTACTATAGTTCTAGCCACTTCTCTTCCAAAGTGTCAAGGTCGTGAAAAGCAAAGAAAGCTGAGGAATTGCCCCAGATGGAAAGAAGAAGGAAACCTAACAATTAAATGCAGTGTGCGATCTCGAATTGCATCCTGGCCTTAAAAAACGACAACGGTGGGGAAAATGACCTATTTGAATAAGGCTTATAGATCACTTGCTAGAATTGTATATAATTTCCTGGTTTTGATCACTGTACTGTGGTTAGGGAAGATAATATCTGGGGAAGCTAAGTGAAGGGCACGTGGGACATTGTGGGGAATTACTTTTACAACTTCTTGTAAGTTTAATGATTCTAAAACTTTTAAAAGTTAAAATAGAAAAATAGAAGACACAAATCAGGATAATTGACATTTTTAAAATGTGGAAATTTTAAGCAATACAATAACACCTAAAACCAAAATAGGGTGATATTCTAATTATTTGAAGCTTTTGTGACTATCTGCTCGGAGGATGTAGAATTCATTTAGTTGGAGCTCAAAACAGATAGGACAGAATTTAATAACTCAAAAATCAATAGGTTTCTAATATATCAGCAATAGTCAGCAAATATAAAAATATATATTTGCATGAGCAAAATTCATACTATCCTAAGAGTAAACTTAAGAAAATTATAGAAAGTTATGTAAAAAAAAAACAATAAAGCATTATTGAAAGACTAGGAAAAAAAGATACTGAATTAGGAGAAGGTACTATTTTCCTGGATAGAAAAACTCAATATACAAAAGATGACATTTTTTTCAAATTCATTTATAAATTAAGCAAATTTCCTATTTCGATGATTATGATTTTTTAAGTTGCCAGAGTTAATATAAAATTAAATGACTATTTTCAACACTTGGGAAAGAAGCATAATAATGTGGAAATTGTTAAAAACTTATAATATTTAAAAAAATCTAACTTCTCTAGCTAAATGTTCATATTCAATGAAAGTAGCAACTGTTCAATAAATACTTGGTCAGTTGATAAAAAAAACTCTTTGGTAACAAAATTAGATACTCCCTCATATGGTACTGTGGGGTAAATTAAAATTACAATAAGTAACATATTTAAAATAAATCATAAGAGGAAATAAAATTTTTCAACTACTTTTATTTTTATAATTAATTTAAATTTACATATAATTTAAATGTAAATGTATATTTATGTTTTAGATGGTTGAAATTCAAGTAATTTTCTCTGCATTCCTCTTTTTTCATTTGTATTATATTGTATTATATTATAATTCATCATTTTAAGATTTCACCATAAAATTTGTACATTTAATTATATTGATCCAATAAAGTTTAGTAAACATTCCCCTTAAGGTTGAATGTGGGATTGTTTCTCATCTTTGCTCTTAGAATTAGCTTTGGTAGGAACATCTTCATGTGACATTTTATTCTGTTAAATACTTCTTGAGAATCACTTAGAAGCAGTAGAATCATGGAGGGTGAATACATTTATAAGCTTTTGCTATTTCCTGTGATAATGGATAATGCCTTCCAAATTGTGTATACACATATATATAAAATCATGTTTTTATATGTGTATATATAAAAAAACCTATGTAAATATGCATATATGGATGTGTATATATAAAGTTTTATAAATATAAAACAAAACTATATGTAGTTACGAATGTATCAATATATGTTACATATGCATGTGTGCATTTAGTTTTGCATCTTAATAAATGTGACCTTGGAGTCCTATGAAGTTTAATTTTATTTGCATTTTTATATTATATCTCTGGATATTTATTGGTTGCAAGGAAAAAATTTTGAGCAATTTTGCTTTTTAGCAAATGGAAGTGGGGTAGGAGGGCATCTGTGATCTTTAGCTCTCACCAATGCCCACAGCATAATTTGTTTGAAAATCAGTCTATAAGATTACAGTTCTTTGCTCTTCAGGCTTTTTACTCTGGATCAAATCGGCTTATTTTTTTTAATGAAATAACCTCTTTCTGTTTTGTCCTAAAAACCAACAGCAGGAACAAAAACAAACACCCTCACCTCTGTCTTCCATCTGTTATGAAGTGGGGAGCATACGCTACCCTGCCATCAAACGCAATTCAGCAGTTGGAAACCTTCTGCCACATGCTTCTGAAGTCCATAGGAGCAGTATTTGATCCAGAAATTATCTCACTAACTTGGAGGCCTGTGGATTTCACACTGGGTGAGACTTCAGCGCAGAGAATCCACATGCTGTTTGTGATATGCATTAATCATCTAGCTAATTTGTTTTAACAGAGGGGCGCTGACAGCAAACGAATGTTATTATAGCAACGGTGACTGCATAATCCAGACTATTATGGCATTAACATTTACGAAGCTGGCAGGTCCATGTTCAGATATGGTCAATGTTGTCTTTCAGTCTA
Organism: Vicugna pacos; assembly: GCF_048564905.1. NCBI lineage: Eukaryota > Metazoa > Chordata > Mammalia > Artiodactyla > Camelidae > Vicugna > Vicugna pacos. Next base: position 54,932,109 of record NC_133002.1, read on the forward strand.
ATTGCAAGTGTATCTACATTTAATTCACATCTGCTAGAATCATTGATTGGGTGGAATAGAAGGGGCCAGTGGGATAAATGGATTACAACTTTGTTTTTTCTTATTTTGATCATTATACCAATAAATACATTGAAATCCTTTGGTTTATGAACATGTTTGATTAAAGGTATGGATTTTTACCTTAATACCCTGCAACTTAAAATTTTATTGTGAAATATTTGGAGTATGGACTTAGATGTCTTGCAGCAAATGTTAGTGAAATTAATCCAATTTGGGAAAAGCTTTGTCTCTATCCTTGCAAAAATGAGAGAAGTAAACAATTTTATGGATTTTTTTTTCTCACTCATGCAAACATTCTTTATTTGAAAACCATATCAACTCATGTAAAGGATGGATTACTAAACACAGAGTTCAATTAAATTTTCAATTTTTCAAAATATCTCTTTGCTATTTTATATTATTTTCATTCCAGTTCTGAAAAAGATCATCTTTATTTTGTTGTTAACAATGATGCTTAAACAGAATAAATAATTTTTTTTAAGCCCTTCAACTTGTTAAGTGGTTGAACTGGACTCTAGTTAATGCTTACTAATTACCAGATTTAGGGACCATCCATTAACCAAAACAACACCTTTGCTTTCGGCATCCCACGGCTTCTTGTTTTAAAAAAAAATTATAAATTGAATCTGGTATCCAGAACTCAAAAGACCTCTCCCTTCTTCTTGCAGACATGTAACATGCAGACCTCTCCCTTCTTTCGTTCATCTTCTTGTGAGAGTCATGTAACAAAATTACTCCCAGGAAAGAAGATACTCCATTTTTTTGAGTTGGAATTTTGAGTCATCAGAAAGCATTTAACTATATATTTCTTCATTCACTTTATTCTCTGAAAAAGTACAGTACTTGCCTTTAATAGATTGGGAGACGTTAAATATAAGGAAAAAAATCAAGATGTTTGAAAGGACTCTTGTTCACTGCACTGAACTACAACTTTCACCCACTAGGATAATAGAGGAAATAAATGGTTCTTTCCCTGAAATGTTTACATTGTTATCTCGAGTCTTTTAAACAGTAGCCGAGCTGTGGTTCTCTTGAGTTGCTCACTCCTTCTGTTATTAGAGAAATTCTTAACTTCTTCCGTGGGGAACTATTTTTCTGTCTTCACTCTTTTCCTAGAGCCTGTTCCCAGTTCATCAGGATGCTGTCAGGACGCTGGAAGAGTGTCTAAGCTTCTTCCTCCTCCAATGTAGTGGAGTTGCTCAGTTATCTCTCACCCCAAATGAGCTCATGGGTTTTACGCAGGACGAAAGACAATTTGATATTTAGTCATTTTGTTTATGGAATGCTGGCCATTCAAATGCTGGAAGTACTAACTATAAAACATGTGTCTATAAAACTGAAAAAAATATGCAGCATGGGTATAGAGGAGAATTTTTTTCATAGTCAACAAAATCTTTTATTTACCATGTAGAATGAAATCTGTTGATAAAACAGTGAAATAAAAAAATACCTGCTCTCTTAGATTTGAGCTATAGCTTTAAATGATTATAAGTAAATAGCGCACAGACTAATACATCTTATCAATTTACTTCTAAAGATACTTTTCATTAAATTAAGCCATTTAATTGAGAAGCTGTTACCACACTGGAAAATCTGACCTGTGTCTTTTAGAGCAAGAAGAAAGGATACCACTGTATTCAAAGGAATACTGGTGGTCTTGAAGCAGTAGGTTGTTTAAGATATAACATATTATTTCAGAACCTAAATATAAACATCACGTCCTTGAATCTAGCTTTTATACAAATATCTTCTTATTTTACTTCAGTGTTTTTATCTGAAATACAAATCCTTACGGTTTACTTATTTTGTACTGTTGGGTTTTACCAAATTGCAATGACTATAAATGCGAACTGTTACATAAAGGACTCGAAAGAGAGTTCATAATTTTCTTGGAGATGATTCAAAAAGAAAACCATAATTCAGAAAACAACATCTGAGTTTGCATCGGTTTAAGGTACTACCATCAGAATGAAAATGATCCTGGGTCATAGACTTAAAAGGGCTATTTGAATCTGGTCTTTTTTTTTTTTTTTCCTTTGCTTGGACCATACCGAAGGTTTACTTCTCTTGTCATATGAGGTAGGGTCTGCACCAGATAATTTGATAATAATTATTAGATAGAGGAAAAATAATTATTTTAAAGTATATTTTGGAAGCTGCAATTAGCATCTTAACTTGGAATTTGAGTATTATTATTATTTAATTTACTATGTAAACACGTAATTCAGTACATTTATATAATTTGTTTAAGCAAATTACTCTTAAGAAAATAAATAGAATATGTGCTTTTGTCTGGAACCAGACAAGGACATCCTCAGGGCAGTTTCCCCTGTACTTACTTCCTTTCTTTCATCTCAGGCCCTAAGAAGGAGGCTTAGGGCCAACTAAGACTGAGAGCACTCATCCTTCAAAACTAAGTATAAATCAAGGGCAAGAGGACAGGTCCCTGTTTTAATCCGTGAAGATAAGTTGATTTGAAAATCATCCTGCTGTGGTCATATTTGGTGTGAGGAGCAAGTAAAAAAATCAAGACCAGAAGGGATTTTTGAATGCAAGACTTTTTTTGCTGCATCCATTTAGGACAACTGAATCATTTCTATATATTTAAAAGAGTGTTTCTCTGACAAAAATTTACTCTCACCATCTTATAGATCTACCTTAATTTTTACTGTAATCAGAATATCAGAACTGGCGGTCTAGCGCTATTTTTAATCAAAAAGCATACACTGGAGTAAAGATTGCTCTTTGAATTTGTAGTTAATGTCTAGCATGATAACGCTTACATTTCACTTCTGCTGAACCACAGTGAACTTCCTATTTGCTCCTTAAGTCTAATCATAATAACATGTGGAAAAAAACTGCTCACCAGTTTGAAAAAAAAAAAAAAACCACCAAACTAAATACGGATTACTTTTTCTTAAAAACCATCAGTTGCTTGTTTTCAGATAAGACATAAGAAAACAAAAGCAAAATATGATTCAAATAACCTACCTTAGTTCCGAATAATAGGTGGCTGGGACTTCCATGGAAAATCATATTAGCCCCTATGTTTATAAACTAGTGAATCAGTCATCACATTTCTTGCAATAATTTTGGTCTGACTTCTCAGGATGAGGGCTCATGCAGAACAGACACTTAATCAAGGTCTTGAAAACCTAGCAAACTCATGCCCTGCCCTTCTGATGGTATTTCCTAAGCGAATTGATTATTTAGGCGTAAAGTTATCTTTGTTGATAACCTAAATGTATGTATTTATATTTCTGAAATGAAGTAAAGCCAATACTTCTCTATCACATTTTAATCAATTCTAATTTCATTTCTATCAATATAATTTAAAAGTGTATATAATGTCTAATTTCCCCCAATGTCATGGCATTTTGCAGCTATAGTAAATAGTAAAGAAGTTTGGATTTCTACTTCTCCTAGATCTAAGGAAAATTAAAATAAGTAGCTAAATAAAGCACTGTGATAAAATATTTGATTTCAAATCTACCTTCTCCATATTCGTTAAGTTTATAATATAAGCATATCTTTAAAAATGATTAATTTTAATTTTATTTGTAATATCAACTTCTGCATCTAACAGAACTGCCTAAAAGGCACATGGAGTATATTTATCATGTGAAACATGCAAATTTGTACATGTATGAATATTACAATATATTTCTTGAACTGAAATAATAAAATGGAAGGCCCAAAGGAGAGATCCATTTTGGTAAAGAAATTTGCAGGTTATTTAGATTTAGCCACTAAACAGAGCTGGAGCCACCGTGGTACATAACCCATATCAACATGCTAGTAAGTGCAATTCAAGCATTGGTGAAGCTTAGGGACATAATTTATTTTGGAAATATGATAATTTGTCTTTTTCTGTAAATGTAAGTGTGTAAACGTTGGCTGGTTGTCTTGAGTTTCTGATATACAGAAGTCAGAACCCACACATGCTCAGTTGAGAGATGATTTGCCCCTGTTTTCATTGTGTCTTCCTCCCTGACTTACGTAATACATACATGCTTAAAATCAAACTGACCTGAAATGATACCAAACAGTCAGTATCTGACAGCATTTAGTGACCTCTAACACATTTCTAATCAAGTTAAAATTGTAAACAATGGTCACTGTAGAATGATAACTCCAATCAAATGAAGAAAGGAAAAATGAGAAAGCTTTCCTGAAATTTATTTCCATCTGGTCTTAAAAAAAAGAGAGCGAGCGAGCCAGACAGAGATTCAAAGAAATTTCCCATGAGAACATGGTCTCATGGCATTTCTAACCTGATTTCCAGGCCAGAGGAATTCTGATGGATATTCAAACTTTGAATGGCTATGCAAATCAAACTTATGAACCTTTGGAGAGCCATCCTTCATTAGGCTTGACTTCAGCGCGGAATAAGCAGCAAGCACAGACGGGCCACTAAGGCAAAAGGTCTCCATGCTAATCGTATCAAGAAAGACCAAAACCAAAGAAAGGAGATACTAGGAGATTCCTGATTCCTGCAGCCCTCCAAGTCAGAAGGCTGCTCTGTGGTTTGTTGGGGGTGCCAGCTGAGTTTTAAAGATGTAGTCAGAATTATTCCATACCTCTGCGCACGAAGTGAACCCTGTTCCCAGGCAGGGAGCAAAGCATGCTCTCCGACGATACAAGCCAAAGGTCAGTTTGGAGAATTCTTATGATGAATGTAGTTTTTATACCATATAAGGAAATTAAAGTTCAAACTCACTTCGGAGAAGAGTCAAAATGAGAACCAGAGGAAGGATACCCACAAAGTGCATGTGTAAGGTCCCAGGTGGTAAACAGCTAAAACCCAGGTGCACACAGAGGCTCCCAGGTCTGTTGCTGAGTTTATGGGTCGGGAAGCAAATGCCAGAGAAGCTGTCCCTCGTGAGTAGTTTATGGGACACCTAATGAGAACAGACAAATCTCTTCATTCCAACCAAGTATTTTTCAGGGCAAGCATTGTGAGACATGCTAATTCATCAGCAGAAAGTTCTAGCATAAAAGTACAAACAAAATGTAAGGAAAAATCAGAAGAGAGTAATGCCCCTGGTGGTAGAAGTAGATTAAAACCTACTATCTTTCGTCTTCCAAAGTTGAATTGGTTGGATCCCAAAGGACCTAAAATCTTTACTATGGATGATAAAACTAGTTCAACAAATGCTCTATTTGGACTGCGTTCTTTTCTGCTGCATTTTACAAGTTAGCCATTTGACAGAAGAGACCTTATTCTGTGTCCTAGATGAAGGAAAGGGGAAGAGTTTCTCAGCCTTTTCCTCCTAATCCACAGAGCAATCAGAATGAAAGAGGGAAAAAGCCCAACAAACAAACAAAAACCACGCATTCAGAAACAGTACTGGCGTCTCATTTTCCATTTTTTATTCATTTGGTTCTTTCTTCCTCCTTTTTATTTTTTCTTCTTTCTCTCCTCCCCTCTTTCTTTCTTACTCTCTCCTCCTCCTTCTCTCCCTCTCTCTCTCTAGTTTCCTCTTTCTTTCTTTTAAAAGAAAAGTTATTTTTAAAAAATCACCTCTAAAATCAAATCACAGACCTTCACACTGGAGTTCTGTCTCTCTCTCTTTAGGCTCCTTGCCAGAGTAAATGATTTATTTATTTATCAGGACAGAAAAAAAATGGGAAGTGACTTTTTTTCCCCCCAGACATTGTTAACATGATTACTTGACCTTTGAGTCAGGCTAAGGAAGAAGAAGGAGGAATTCTTTCAGAGGTTTTTCTTCTCCAGTGCCTGACACCAAGTGTAGCTAATTGTCAGCAGCATTATGAAATTCTAAACCCATTCCATGAACCTTTACTTAGAAGCAGACTTTGGCCGAAAATGACTCAAGCAAACTTTCCTTCCACCCGCCTCCCCTTTCCCTCCCGTTTTTGGTTGTTTTCCCTCCATCCATTGTACGACATCCAAAATTTCACATGGAAACACCCCATGGCTTGTTTTTCATTGCAGGTTAAAATCAACTTTAATTTTGTTATTTTTCCCTCTAAGATGTCGCCCATCTCATTAAAATGATTAGGGTTTTTTTTTCTTTTGAAGAGTTACCTGAGGTAAAATCTAATTGGTACACTGGCCACCGAAAAATGATGCCAAAGGCAGGAGCGGTACCAGCCAAGCTGATGCCTCAGAGCAGGGGCTTGATGTCACGCCATGATTTAAGATACCACGCGCTGGGCTCTGGTGATAAAGCGTCTGTGGTTGTTAAGCATTTGAAAATAGAACTATGTTTCCTCAACAGACAGGAACTAACCGACATCAAGTATCACATTTACGTGCATAACAGCCACATATCGAATGACAAAATGTTACCAAGGTTCCTGCTAGAGAGACGTTTAGCGCCTACTTTAGCTGAGTTCGAAGTTTTAGGCTGCCTTTTGTTCATTACTGGAAGCTCCAGGATTGCCAACAGAAGTTACAAACCCATCCATTTAATGCTTTAAACGAAATTATGTTTTACAAAGTGGGTTTTCCATGTGGTAACACGATGCATTCAACAAGACTTAAGGAGAAGACTCAGGGAAAGATTTAAAGGGCAACGTCACGTTTCTTTAGCAAAACAAAATGACACTTTACGCTCAGTGGTTCATTATAACTGAATCTGATCAGTGATAAAAATTGTTTTTAAATAGACTGGAGTAAATTTCTATACTGAAAAAAAAAAGGAAAAAACCTGTTTCTTATTTAAAAAAAAAATCCAACTTTATTCAACCCTGGTGAAGACGAAAAGAGCTTATCGAGACCAAATTAGATAGAAGATTTATCTTTTTTTTTTTTTAACTTTTCCAGCATTTACAAAATTCCACATCTGACAATAACAGAGATAATCCTGGTAAATCTCTCTTTGTGGTGGCAACTTCCAGGTATTAAGGCTCACGTTCTCAATGTTTCTTCAAACAATAATTAATGGATGTGCTAGTAAGGACATTGGGGATTTGAATTAGGACCGATTCCAAGGGTCAGGATAGCTGGGTAATTTATATTCTTGTCTTTTTGGCATACAGTCCAACTGGGTTTGACTCTTTTTCTTTGGACTCAAACGTCTGATGTCACTGTGACATTAAAGGCCTTTCCCTGAGAATGGAAAAGGATGCAATTTCTAACCCATTGGTTCTATACATTTAAGGAAGAGAAACATGCAATCACCTTTCCAGAAGCAGCTCCCTATAGTCAGAAATTCCTCATCATCTCAATTACAAGATATTTTTACCCCAGGACAGTCCATTAAACTAACTCTTTGGTTTGCAAAGTTTAGAAGGCATACTGTCTTTCCGTGTTGCATGTTTCCCAATGTTAGAAATATCTTCCTTTGGTTTTTTTTTTAGTCTTTAGCCTTTTTTCAGTCTTTCTCAGAGCATAAGGAAAGGAATTTATCTCTGGAGCCCAATATATATATTTAAATCCCAGTTCCTTCCCTTACTAATCATATCACATCAGGGAACTGACTTAATACCTCCCATCTGAACTTTATTTTGTTTTCTCGTCAATAAATCAAGATAACTTGATGAGAAGTACAAAAATGCAGGTAAATCTCCAAGCAGAGTTCTTGGCCTATATTGGCCCCAGTAATACAAATAATGTTCCTAACAAAAAATGTTAATATCTATAATAATGACTTTTATCCTATTGGAAATTCTGTCTTGGGAATCCAGGTAAACTGTTTTTATCACTGTAAGGTTTGTTGTCACAATAACCTACAAACTTTCTGTCTGGTTTTATCACTCATGTACTGAACTAACTCATCACATACGAAGATGATGTCTTAAACACAGAGCCTCCTAAATTCCATTAGGTTGGCTTCCAACTCGATTTGGAGTTTCAAATCCTGTTCTTCTATTTATTTAGTACCCCTAGGACTCGCAGAAAAAAATGCTGAACAGGCAGTAAGAGAAAATGTGTCATGCGAAATTCGCCAGACAGACGTTGATCCTATTGATGAAATTCTGCCATGAGTTCAGTCCAGCAACTTCCTTAGTTTTCAGTCTACCCTGGACTGTAAGTCTTTTTGGTTTCTTGGAAGTGTATATTCTGAGAAGCCTCCACCCAGAGACAAAGAACTGGGGTAAGGGTGTGCTGGCCACTGTGGTAAACAATTTTTGCTTCAGTAGCTTAACATGTTCTTCTCTAAACAAGTTCTCTAATTTAATATCAGGTTGACACGCTGCCATTGCCGATTTTCCAAAACAATTTTATCCCAGATGCCCATCCGCTGATGAAGAGATAAGCCAAATGTGGCATTACAACGCAATCCTCCCTGTTAATCAAAAAAAGGAACGGGGTACTGACACACACGACGTCGGCTGGCCTCAAAATCATCACGTTAAGCGAAAGAAGCCCGGCACAAAAGATTAGACAGGGATGACTCCGTTTCTATGAAATATCCAGAAAATGCAACTCTATAGAAATAGTAGATTAGTGGTTGCCTGGGATGGGTCTTGGGAAGGGCGACAGGTACTATGAACAGGCACCATGTATCTTGTGCAAAATAATGGAAATGTTCTAAAATTGAATTGTAGTGGTAAATTTAATAAAATTTGGCCAATTTACTAAAAAATCATTGAATCGTATGCTGTGAGTGAATTTTATGGTATGTAAATTATGCCTCCAAGAAAGCTCTTAAAACAACAGCAACAACAATTTCACATCTATGCTCCTTCTCCAACTTAATACTGACGGGAGAAAGTAGTGCCTTGCCTCATACTATTGTCTTAAACATTCCTTCTGCAACAAACCCAGGGAAACTTTAAAAGGCAATCCCAAGGAAAGAGCCAGTGGTTAGAGCCTCATTTGTGTCATCAGATTGGTTGACTTGCTGCTGATGGAGTGTCCACACATAAGCACATAACCCTCAGCTTGGTATTATCGGGACAAGGGGTGAGAATGTGTAGAAGACAGGTTCACAAAGCTGCAAGCATCAATTTGGGGACCCGTGCATAAATTATCTCCATTACTTCTTAGATTTAACCGTCTGTCTAAAATGTTGACCCAACACAGAAAAACCAGAAGGGGAGAGTTGCGGAGGGTTATTTATTTATTTGTGTTTGCAGTGCCCGCTCGGTCAGATGTTTTACAGATTAAGAAGAAGGGAGGGGAGGAAGGTTCTGCACGAGGGAAAACAAACTGAAGGCCAAGTTTTCTTTCTGTCATTACTCTACTCCTCCCAACCCCCTCCCTCTTCTTCTTTCTTTCCCCCCAGCCCCATATTGCGACTTTGACAAATGACAATGCAAGAAGAGAATTTATGTTGGGTCTTGGAGATTAGCACATTATCACAAGCAAAACAGAGCCCTCAGCCTCCGCCACCAGGGAGCAATTGAAAAAGTCTTTGAGTGTGATGCATGGGTCAAGACCCATTTCTGAAGAAGTGAGGACACGGTTGTGCTGGGGCAAGTCTGGATAAAAGCCCGTGGAGAGCCAGGTGAAGACACTCAGGGCTGGATGAAGAGCATTTAGCCAGAAAGCTCATTCTGGAAAGGAAAGAGGAACCGGGGAGCTCCCTGAAGACCTCCGTGTTGAATGATTTAAGGCTACCTGTAGGAAATGCCTTTTGCTTTATTGCTTTTTAGTCTTCCTTCAATTCAGGGGAAAAAAATGAAAAAAAAAAAAAAGATGAAGCACAACACAGACCCACAGACCTTCCCTTCCTTCAGCTCCCAACAGTACTCCCCAGGGAGTTTTAGTGGGAACCCTGCCCCTCCACCATTCCTGTAAGCCTCTCCCACAATAACAAGACAGTCTGCAGGTGGGATCTCAGATTAAACCACAGTGGGCAGTAGACGGTCTCAGGTTTTGAAAAATGTTCAGTTACATGCACACTTCTTTTAAATGTCTGCAGGCTTAGTTTACAACATTGGGCTCAAACAGCTGAGAACATGAGTCACAAAATAATTTCAGGGAAAAAAAAACACAACATGAGTTTTTAGACTGAAATATACCCTAGGTCTACACAATATTAATCCATTCCCTACATTATCAATAAACCGGACAAGATAACTTGAAAAAATATTCAAAAGACAAACTGTTTTTGAAGGTCATAAAGAGCCAACATGCTTGATTAATCTAAACACATCAAAATAATTCTACTACCTAAGGGATTCTGTGTGTCTCCACATTGCTGCCATTGCCCCATCTTCCCTACCTCTTTTCATTTTCCAGGTGCTTAGACTAAAGCTGGGGTACTTTTACCAGTGCAATTATTTCTTAAAAGGGCACAGTTGACAATGTCTGGAGACATTCTTGATAATCACATCTAGAATAATGCTACTGGCATCTACTGGGTAGAGGCCAACGGTGCTACTGAACATCTTACAGGACACAGGAGAGCCTCACACAGCAAAAAAGTCATGCCACCCAAAATGTCAACAGTGCTAAGGTTGAGTGAGAAATCTTGGACTAAAGAAATGCCACCAGCCTGAAATAGTAAGCAAGTGTCCCTGCTGTGACTTCTTTGGGAAACAATGGGTTCTTATAAATTAGTTGGGATGTATCACTAATATTGACTTTCTGGGGATGGCCAATTAATCACGCCACTCACCACTTCCTCTTGGACTCTAAACAGATTGGAAAGTAGAGTTCAGAGATCAGATAGATGTCTAATATCAGTCCTATTCTCATTAAGGTTGGACAACAGATCAGCCTAAACTGGAAGCCAACACAGGTTTCCCATGAAGTAGACACACCTATGCACGTGTGAAGCAATTACAGAAGAGTGAATCTCTCCTCAGAGGGATCCAGGCTGGTTAATTGTATGTGTCAATCTGACTGCCCCATGGGGTGCCCAGATTAAACATGATTTCTGGTGTGTCAATGAGAGTGTTTCCGGATGAGATTAGCACTTGGATTGGTGGACTCAGGAAAGTGAATGGCCCTCCCCAGTGTAGAGAAAGGGAGGATTCATTCCCGACCTGCTTGCCTGCCGAGGCTGGGACGCTGCTCTTCCTTAGACTGGGATTTATATCATTGGTTTTCACAGTTTCCAGTTTGTACACAACAGATCATGGGATTTCTCAGCCTGCATAATCACAAGAACCAAATACTTATAAATAAATCTCTTTTGATGTATCTGTCGGTTTCTCTGAAGAGACCACGCTAATATAGGACACTGGGATGTTCAATCATAGAGTAACAGAGACTAACTTTGGCCTGAAGGCTGAGAGGGAGTGACTCTATACATTCAGTGGTGATTGTCATCAGCTCACCAATCAATGCAGTCCCCACTCATCCCAAGAGTGAGAAATGGGTTATGATCCAGTACATCTGAAAGGGTGGAAGTTTTTGTTGTGTGGGTCATGAGCATAGGGAGAGGGGGGGAATCTCCTTCAGTCCAAAATTCTCATTCGAAGGAACAGCCCCAAAGTCACTATTTAAATGGGAAAGGCAAGGGGAAGTCAACTAATGCAAAATTGTTCATGATTGGATGAGATTTACTTAGATATTTCTTGTAGAAAGAGGATACTCGTGGCAGAATTATCAAAGATTGGTATGGGTGAGGCTGGAGATGGAGAGGTCTGTTAGAAAGTGATTTAAATGCAACAGGTGAGAAATGATAGAGTCTGAACTAATGAGAAATGATAGAGTCTGAACTAATGCAGCATAACTGAAATGGAGAAGAAAAGGTAATTATGAAGGTGATTAGATACGGAAGATAACTGAAAAAGGAGAGTCTATGAAGAATTATCAAGTTTTTAGTTTCTATCTCTGGGGACCTAGAAGATGATTCAATTTAGTTAACAAACATTTAAATAGCCCTCACTATGTAGCAAGGACTATGGCAAGCAACTTATAAATATTAATTCAGTTAATCATAATAGTGGTTCCTATGAAATAAAAATTATCATTATCCCCCTTTACACACAAGGAAGCTGAGGCAAGTGGTGATAACCTCACTTGCTCAATGTAACACTCCTGGTGAATGGGGAATTCAGAATTCAGATCCAAGCAGTGAGTTTCTAACACGCATGACCTTACTGTTAATAACCCATGAGTGTGCAAGAAAAGAGAAGCTTTGTGGAAAATATAATACATTTTCTTGGACATCATATTTTGTCTTTAGTTTTCTGTGGCACATTTAGCATTTTCCTCAACAAATTCATTTTGGTACATTTTAAGAAATTATGAAGCAAGAGGTTTGGTAATTCTTGCAGTTATTTATTTATTTTTTTTAACATGGAGAAAAAGGCATTCTGTGAAATACTCATGTTGAATTAAAACAGCAAAAAGTAACAGACCACAGGGAACTATTTCCAACCCAATATTGATAGTTATAATCCAGAATAACAATGATAATGTGATCTGTTTTTATAATAAAGGTCTAACCTCTATCTACCTAATAGATTGGGCAGGTGAATAACATATGTAAATGTGGTTTTAAAATTTCTAGATCCCTTTCAGAGTCCTTACCAGGAAGAAATTGCTAAAATTGTTCATTTCTGCCATTTAAAAATTTTTTGAGGGGGGAGGTAGTTAGGTTTATTCATTTTTTTGGAGGAGGTACTGGGGATTGAACTCAGGACCTCCTGCATGCTAAGCATGTGCTCTGCCACTTGAGCTATACCGTCCTCCTGATTTCTGCCATTTTTTCATCACCACTCACTACTTGCCCATCACCACCCCCTCCAACACACATCCTTATCTACATCCTTATCTATATATCTATGTTTATGTCTACCTCTGCATCTGCATTCATATAATCTACAACTGTCCCTCTGTATCTGCAGGAAATTGGTTCCAGGACCTCCATGGATACCAAATCCAAGGATGCTCAAGTCCCTTCAATAAAATGGCGGAGTACAGTTGGCCCTCCGCATTCTTAGTTTCCACGTCTGTGGATACAGAAGGCTGACTGTCTATCTGTACCCTGGCCCCACTAACTGCTGGGCTCTTTAGGCTTTTTCTGACTGCAGAACCATCTGTTCCCTAATCAGAGTATCTTTCTCCTGTACTATGTTTAATATTAAAGAAATGTTCTTCCTGACTTAGACTTAACTGATCAGATAAAGCAAACAAAGCTAGGATATCAGTAGAACAATTCTGTTACCTCTTCAGCTTTTAGCGACAATGCCTTAACTCAAAAGGACAGTGCAAAAGAGCAGAAACTTGGGGGAACCCTTGGCAGAACCATGGGAATCTTGGCAGCGGGGGACATAACTTGAGGTAGGAAGTACCCGGAAGCCTACATTTGCTCCAAAGGTAACTCTTAACAGAGCTACATCACCAGAATTCTGATTCTCTAAGTTTCTAAGACTAATGATTTAATTTCAGAAACACAAGAAAATACAAGATAAAGGGACCCCAGGCAGCAGTTTTAAAATTTTACTTTGTTTATAGTTTGTCAATCAGTAAAAGTATTGGTTGAGTCTGTGAATATGCAGGTTGGGTAAAGGTCTAATGACCTGATAAAGATGCATGTCATTTTTATAAACACAGGAGTGGCTACCAAGGCAGAGCACGTTATTGGCAGTTGTTCATATCTGACAATGCAAATTAAAACCTTATTATTTGAACGGAGACGTAGATCTGTTTCAAACCTGATATTCTAAATGTTCTGATTATATATTCGTTTCAATGCAATTACCTACATATTTACACTTATCTTTTAAACTCTCTGTCCTTGCTTCTGCTTTTCTCGATGTGTGATTCTGAAGAGGCACAATACAGAGATTTGGGGGTGTAATGGTGTAGATTCAGTAGAGAGCTGACCATCCGTGTCATCTTTGCTTTTCCTGAAGTGAAACAGTAAAATAGTGAGTATTTATTTTGAAAATTTTCTCCCTATTGGAAGATTTAAAAAATAGTAATATTTTTACACTGATAGTTTTCCTGAGTGGAAGTTGCACTCTTTAGAGAGATAAATGATTCATCAAACATGTCATAAGCGTTGGGTGAATAGTAAATCAGTGTTTTGAGAAAGCGTATTTGTGATTGTGAACTGTTACATTAAGGGGAAAAATAATGTGGTTTGTCATCAATCTCTCCGTGTGGCAAACAAGGGCTGACTTGTTGAAATTTTGTAGGCTTTTATTTACAGAGAAAACACAGACCCTGTGCTGCTCGGAGTCCTATCAGCCCACACATTCAAAGGGATCACATCTGAAAAAGAGACTGCTTAAATCATAACCTTTACGGATAATCTAATCCATAAGGAGACCAAAATGACTTTGCTCCTGTGAATAAGAACAAAACCTTAAGAATTTAATTATTTGCGAATTATTCATGAATATTTTGATCCTGGCTCAAGTCTAGAGTTGAAAAAGAAAGACAATCACTGACTGTTGCCCATCAGGGTTTCATGGAAGAAAAATATGGAATCTTTCAGCCTCAGGGTAACACCCCATATTTCCAGGTTTTGTTTGAAAAAAAAAAAAGAGGTGTTGCTAGAGACAAGTGATCCTTGTGTGGAAACAGAAATAAAAACAGACCCTCTGAGAAAGAAACGGGATATGAACTGTTGCTAGGAAGAAATTATTGCAATGATGTGTGTTGTTTAGTTATAATGCTCTGATTATAAGTTAACGTTTTGCGAGAAACATATGGCCACGTGCTAAACATCCATGTGCCATAGTTAATAAAACTGAATTCCATTGATAGGTCTTGTACTACTGATCTTACTTAGTGGTTGGAAAGTTCATAAATGTACAAGTACGTGCGCATACACATACACACACACATCCTGATGCGTCTGGTGGATTCAAGTAATTCACACGTACTTAGTGCTTGATACGGATGGCTTTCGTCAACGTTACAGAAAGAAGTGTAGCTAACCCACCCTGGGGCATGATCTAGTCTCTTGTTTCTGCAGAAGATTTAACACCATATAGATATTAATTTTAATATTAGCTCCTCCATGGTTTAGTGTTGTCAACTTGGGTAAGTAATTTAACTTAAGTTATTTTTAAGTAAGTAATGATCTTAGGTACATACTACATGCTTAATAAATAGTACAGGATTTTTTTCTCTCTCTCAATATATATTAGCTGCCATTGAACAGAACAAAAAAATGCACGGTTCCAATACCCGGAAGCTAGCCATGGCTCTGCACCCATATCCATGCTCAAACCTTGGCTTGCCTTTCTACCAATAGCCAGTCTGCAATAAAACCACACACTGAAACTATTTCCTAGGTAAGAAATGTGCCACTGACTGAATCACACACTCTTTTACTCTTCCTTCTTCAGTTTAGGATGAATAAACAAAACAAAATTTAAATCTGAGAAGCACTTAACAAGGACATCCTTTATATAAAACAGAGATGTGCTGAACTGACTCTGCTTAGTCAGAAGTACAAGATTAACTGATTTTCATGATTATTAGGGAGTCTATATACAAAATACGTCAAAATGGCAACCATAGTTCTCAAGCTCTTGATTTCCATTAGCAGTTAAAATTATTTATTTTGTGCTGTTAAGCAGATAAGGCTTTTAGACAGTTCTGTGCCAAATGTATTTAAATCTTTTATTACATATGTGATTGACATATAATATAATATACATTAAATAAATAAATAATAGACAGGCAAATACATTTAGTGTCTTTCTGGGTTAGACACTCTGTTAACTGCAGAAGTTACAGCACTGAATATGTAAGAAAACGTCATTTCCTAAGGGATTTTTATTCTAAGGAAGGGAGAGAGGCAGTAAACTAGCAAACAAACGAATAAACATGATCATTCTAGATAACGAGCAACGTTGAGAAACACAAAATAGGCAGTGGGATTTAGTGACTGAGGATGATGGGTGAGGGAGCGGCAAGGGACTGAGAAGAACTAATACTTTACATCAGGTATTTGGGGAATGTCCTTCAGAGGAGGCGACATTTCTTCTTAGATACGGTTAATGAAGAAGGGTCAGCCAATTTCAGACAAGGGAGTTCTAGTCTGAAGAAAGAGTGTGGGTCCTGAGTCTGAAATGAGTTCAGGGCATTTAAGAAACAAAAAGGAGGCCAGTGTGGGTAGAACATCGTTTAGAAAGAGATAATAGAACAAGATGGAATTGAAAAATGGGTCAGGGTCCCTGGAGGTCCTTTTGGACCAAGGTAAGGGATTTGGGTTTGGGGTCAAGTGCAAAAGAAAGTCACTGGAGAGATCTAAGTAGGGGCATGAACTGTTAGGGTCCAAGAGTGGAAGAAGTCAGACACATTTTTCAGGCTGTTCTAGTGGTCCAGTGAGATAAAATGGTGGTTGGGATCAAGGAAGAAGCAATGGGATGGAGGGAAGTTCCTGGATTTGGATGTGGGGAGCAAGAGGCAGAGAGGAGGAATCAAGAATTACTCAGCTGGTATAACAGCCAGGACTTGGAAGCAAACTAAATGTCTATGGATGGGTGACTGGATAATGGAGATGTGGTATATATACACAATGGAATACTAGTCAGCCATAAAAAGGATAAAATGATGCCATTTGCAGCAACATGGATGGACCTAGAGATTATCACACTAAATGACATAAGTCAGACAGAAACAGACAAATATCATACGATATCACTTACATGTGGAATCTAAAAAAATGATACAAATTAACTTATTTACAGAACAGAAACTGACTCACAGACAGAAAACAAATTTATGGTGACCAAAGGGGAAAGGAGGGGAGGGATAAGTTAGGAGTTTGGGATTAGCCGATACAAACTACTGTATATAAAAGAGATAAACAACAAGGTTCCACTGCATAGCCTAGGGAACTATATTCAATATCTTGTAATCCCCTATTGTCAAAAAGAATACAAAAAAGAATATAAATCTGTAAAACTGAGTTACTTTGCTGTACCCTAGAAATAATACAACATTGTAAATCAGCGATAGTTCAATAACAAAGGAAGGACTCAGTCGTATGAAGTTGATACCACCTCATTCAGCAGTGAATCCCTGCCTCTTAACACAGCACTTGGCACATACTGGTAAGCACAGAATAAATGTTTGAAGCAATTACCAAAAGATAAGTCCTTTTCTAAGTGCTTTGTATGGATTACTTCATTTAACTCTCAGTTCCCCATGGGCTAACTGCTTTCATTTTCTGCACTTTATATAGAAAAAAAATCAAAAGCTAAATAGTTTGGTTAAGTAAGTTCCTCAAGGTTAGACAACCAGGAGGTAGGGATGCTTGGAAGCAAACCAAGGATAGTTTGTCTGACCTTTCCAGAGCTCCTGCTCTTATTTGCTATTTCTGGAAATAAAGAGTAAATGCAGGTCATTAGCATCTTTCCCAGTAATTATCTACATGGGGTTCCTGTTTAGTGGTATTCCTACTCCTCAAATATGTTTTATCCTTGGTTCCTGGTTTCATAATAAGAGCTAATATTTGTTGGATCATTCCCACGTGCCAGGCACTCTACTAGATACATACACTTACTGGATTAACTTAACTGTCACTCAAAATCTATGAGATAGATACAAGTATATTTCTGTTTTATCGATGAGAAAATCAAAGTCATACTGTTAATTCTAAAGCCAATGATTTTTAACACAGACGTTACCGGAATAACCAATGAGAATATAAAAGTGATCAAAAATAGGAAATGCAAATTAAAACAGCATTAAGGTGTGCATCCATCAGAATTGCTACATGTAAGAGACTGACAAAACCAAGTGTCATACGAATATGGAGAAACTGAAATTCTCATGTGGCGCTGCTGGGACTTTTAAATGGTGCAATTATTTTGGAAAACATCTTACCAGTTTCTAAAAAAGTCAAGTATACCCCTACTGTGACCCAGTAATTCCACTCTTAGGATTATATCCAACAGAGATGCAGACAGTTTGTGGCAGCCATTTTGATTCACATAACACTTAATGAGTATTCAGTAGGTACTAGGATTCTTCAGAGAAATAGAACAGTAAGATGTATAGAAAGAGACTTATTATCAGGACTTAGTTCTTGTGCCTATGAAGGCTGAGAACTCCAGACCCAGGAAAGCCAATGGTATGGGTCCTACTTGAGTCCAAAGGCCTGAGAAACAGGTGAGCCGATGGCGTAAGTTCCAGTCCAAGCCCAAGTCCAAAGGCAGATGAAGTTCAGTATCTCAGTTCAAAGTCAGTCAGGCAGAGAGAGAGATTCCTTTCTTATTCAGCCTTTTATTCTATCCAGACCTTAACGGACTGGGTGAGGTCCACCCACACGGGCGGGAGCAGTCTGCTCCACTCAGTCTACCAAGTCAAATGCTAATCTCATTGTGAAACACTCTTATACATACACCCAGAAGCAATGTTTAAGCAAATATCTGGGTGTGTAAAATGAACCATCGCACGTGTTAAGCCATGTACCAACGACATTCTGTCGTATGCGCTATGAAAGCTCCCGCTGGGGCGACCGCGTGTCACCATGTGCCTGTACCTATTGTCCTGGTGATACTTCTGCTGTGTCCTCTCACTTTCAAAGAGCTCAATTTGCATAGCAAATTATTTAGCCACCCAAGTTCAAATCCATGTCTTCTTCCCCATGAGCCTGTTATCGATAATGGTATAATCTGATATTAAAATCTTACAGCATCCCTGATCCTCCCTCTGCTAAGTGATGGAATGAGACTGAGGATTAAAATGCAGTGAACTGCTCTGCACATGCCTTAGGAATCAACTATTTAACTGAGAAAGGTCATGTGTGCACGTCCTCATATCAAAATGGCCTTTTCAAATAACACATTTGCTTCCCAGCTCTTGACCATCGGGGTATTTTCTCTCATTAACAAGGTGGTAGTCTCACTGTATAAAAAGTCCTATACCTTTCGTTCCTTATGTCTTACTACCGTGTTTGATTAAAAAACAATGATAGGATTCTTGAAAGAGTCTCTTCATGGAAAAAGAGCAGACACTATCTAACCAGGATTCTAAGCCATAAGATGCCCTGTTCTCTCATATGTATTGAGGACCAGTAAATTGTATCTAATGAGGGACCTCCTTAATCGTTCCTACATTTATACATTTCTTTCCTTCCCCACATCCACTGTTAGTTCTTACAAGCATCTTGAATTGCCTGGAAGATTTTCCTATCCCCCCTCGCTGTTTTCCGAGCTGCTAGAATGTTCTTTTCTCAAGCCAGCCTTTGTTGATTAAGCTACAAAATAAAAATCTGATCACAGCTTTCCCTTGCTTAACAGATTCAATGGGTCTGGTCCCCTTAGCATGGCATCAGAAGACCTTCACTAGCTCATTGCCACATGTATGGCCATCCTTTCCCCCACTTTGGTGGAGCCATTCAGAGCTAATGGAAGCATCCTCAGGATAGCCTGTTCTCCCTTACTCTTAGGTTTGGAAGCTTTAGAAACGCTGTTCTCCATGTCTGAAATTCCTTCCCCAAACCCTATCTGAGTAACCATCTACATTCCCTGTTTCTGCTTAGATATCCTATTCTCCATGAAGCTTTTCCTCCAAGACTCCAGCAGCCCATAACACTGCACAGAATTATGCCCCAGCATTGATTAAACCACATTACCATTGCCTCTATAATCCTCTGACTCTCCTTTACTCTTCCAGAGTTTTCTGTCTTAGAAAATAGACAATTTGATGGCAAAAGGTGATGGTCATTTCATTCATTATCACATCTCCAAGGACCTTCTGCATTGCTGGATATACAGTTGGGATTCTGAACATTTCTTGAATAAGTTAATCAATGAATTACTCTCTATTTTATAGGGGTAATAAAGAATAAATCAGCTACACAACTAAGACAATAATCATTACATAAGTATGTAAGTAAATATGGAAAATGATACAAACACAATAAAAGAGATTACCGGAGGGGTGGACTGTGGGTCTGATTCTTTAGATAAATTGGCCATAAAGGTCTTTTCTGAAAAGGCTTGAACTGGAGTCTAAATCATAGGATCCAAGGCCAAACACTAATAAAGTAAGAATTTGTTTCTCATATTTGCTCTGGCAGGAAGAATAAATTCCCTTAGGCAATGGGACATTACGCAAATAAGTCTGAAAGAGGAACACATTTGGAAAAAATTCAGGTAATGAAGTGATTCTACCTATAGAATCTCCCTAGTGAGAAGAGGGGAGCATAGGGGCCATGTCACAAAATAGAAAGAGCAAAGGAGCTCAAAGATGCTGACAGGAAAAGGAAGATGAAGACAGAGACACAGAATTACTGAAGATTAAACTCCACCAACACTGAGCGTTATCAATAACAGAAAAAAATCAAGCAACATTTACTTTGTGAAGAAAATGGAGCTCACTTTTTTTCTAGAGAGAATCATTGTTTGGGTGTGTTTCTCCTAAGAATAGATATATTTATATTTTTTTTCATATATTTTCTGTCTACAAACCAAAGTGAAAACTAATTGAACTCTCAAAACCTTGTCGATTTTCTACACACATTTCTGCTTTCCAAAGGGAGTGCATCCTTTTCATAAAGATTCTGAGAGCTTATTCCAACAAACTTGTTCTTTTCACTGAAGCAAAGGGTTACATGTATTATTTTTCGAACATTAAGAAGGTGGTGAGATCATTTATTGTTGCTAAACTTTAACAACATCTAAATAAAGGGGTCAGTATTTTTTTTTTCTTATTTGTCTGTTGCTTTTTCCGCTCCTGCTGGACCAGTAGCTGCCTCCAAATGACATGAGGCTAAATCAGACCTTTTTTTTTTTTCCCCCCCAGTTTGAAAGAAAAAAAAGCAAACCTCATCTCAGCACCAAATGAGGCAGTTCATGCTGGTTTTGGAAAAGGAATTAGCCCCAGAGAGAAAAATAACAAATCCAGTCCTGAGGTCTTTCCTATATATTGAAAAGGCCAGTTTGGAAAGGAAATGCAGAAAAAAGAAACTGAAGGTGCCCAGGTTTCTTTATCATACCTGGAGAAGGATATGCTAAAATCTCCACGGCCCTGCCCTGGCGCCAAGTCTTCATTAATTTTTCTCTTTTAAAATGGCACCCACTGCTCTATAAAATGATCCATTGGGACTTCAAAGCTGTGGCAATTGCATGTGGCACAGGATGTGCGCAATTAATTATGTGATCCCTAAATGACAGGGTGTAGGAAAAATAGGGGAGAAGAAAAAGTTTAAAAAAAAAAAAAGGCAAAAAAAAGAAAAAATCCAAAGTAAACTGAAAGACTTGGTTGTCTGCCTGCCAAGAACCAGTAGCAGATAAGGCCTCCAGTTGCTGTGGAAACTCGGGCCTCCAGGAGCCAGAATCCAATTTCAGAAACCACAAAATCAACATAAACGTGTGCAAAAATAAAAAGGTTTGTTTGGCAAGTAATAAGGAGAAGGCTACCAATGTATAAAACACACGAACCAAGGTGACCCCAGCCAACTGAAGCCGTAATGGCGGGGATGTCCATGGCAGATCTGGCACCTCTGAAATGAGCGGGAACAAGACACAGTCCACGCTGCTCTCTGTTATCAGGCAATTGCTACCTTTTTGAAATATTAACCATCCGCCACCTCTTCCCATGCCTCACCTCAGAAGACATAACACCACCTTTCATGAAACTGATGTTAGAGACCTTGATTTTAACCCAAGAGGCCAGAAAACAGACACCTAGACTTTCCACATGTTCTTTAGATCACGAATTACATGCTACATCATCCAGGAGAAAGAAAAAGAGATCATATATACAGACTTCTATTTTCCTTTTGCGATATCTGCAAGGAATAATTACATTCGAAAGTAAGAAGCAGGCTTCACAGGTGAACTCTTAATAATTACAAACCTTGATGTGTTCTGAAATCTTTTAAAAAACTTACTTAAATTTGGAATAAAGGTGGATCATCTAAAACAAAAGCCCTTTAATGAGTGGACAACTTTAATGCATCTTTATACTCCCCGAAATTAATTTACAGATGCAACATTATTTTCTGTCTTTCTTTCAGTTCCTTTGGAGACTACATGCTCTTCTAGACACTCTAACGATAGGTTGATTAATTGTTCACTTAGGTAAGACCAACCTTGTGTTCTATTTAGCACTGTCCCAGAGGACTTTCAATATAAATTTCAGAGAATCTACAAATTTGGATCATATAGAAAATGCCCCAGCATATTTTGTCCTGAGAAAGTGACCTCAAACACTTTTCCAGGAAGAAAAAAAATTCAAAAAAAAAATGAATTCCAGATAAGTATGTAAAGAAAAAAACCAAACCCAAGTCATAGAGATGTTGAGTATTTATCAATTCACTATAGAAATAGCCTCATCTTTGTTTCCATCTCAACCCTATGTTTTCACTCCTCAAATCAAGAATTAAATTGATAACGTATAATTTCATTTACAATAAGCAACATTGTCTATTGTTTGTGGAGAAAACTCTACCTCTGTGGCAGAGATCAAACATATATATATATATATATATATATATATATATATCACATCACTTCCTTTGTCTTGTGGGCCCACAGAGAAGCCACTGTCTCCTTGTGATTGAGTTCTGGTCAGTGCAATGTAGGCAGAACTGATGAAAACTACTTTCAAGACTGGCCCTGCTAAACCTCTTTTATTATCCTCCATAATCTCTATAGATGCTCACATGCCAGTTAGATACATAAGGTCCAATGGAAGCTCTCACATTCTTAGAAGACAGTAGATCTCATAATGGAGGGATTCTGGCTCCGTGACCTACCACCTGGAGGACCACCCAATCAAGAACATCCATGCTACATTTGGCAGGAATGACAAATAAGCTTTTAACACGTTGAGCCACTCAGCTTTGTAGCGTTGGGTACCACACTGCATGCCCTATCTAACACAACACTCCTCAAAGAACAATCTAAGCATGATGAAGGTCTGTGAAACAGGCTTTGACATCTCTAGGGAGGTTAAGACATCTACCTACATCTTTGCTAACTGTACCCAGCTCTACAAGAGCCCTAATCACATATGATTGTCACATAACTCTTACTTTAGTAAGCACAGCAGGACTATACTTTTTTTAATCAATATTTTTCAGGTACAGCACAATACTAAAAAGGCACGTTGACATTTGCAATCCAGGAAATGTATTCCTTAGCCTGTGCCTACCCAGTAACGATGAGGATAACAAAGCTACACGTGTCCAAAAAAGGTACATGCTGGTCTCCCCTGCCAAAAGGTCTTCTGGAAGCTCTTTAAAAAGATCAGTGGGAAACCTGGACCTTTCAGGGAAAATTCAAAATCCTTAGCCTTCTATTTTCAAGAATAGAGGAGTGGTCAGTCACAGGGCTGAGAAATACCATCTCAGTGGCAGAGAGAAAGTTCAGGAACTTAAGCTTTTTCGCACTGTGCTGCATTTTGACATTCACGTATCTGTTATTGAACAAGACTTGCCCAATATAAAATTCTACCAGGAGTGGCGAAAAATTTATGTGACCAGAAGCCTGAGAACCTAATGATTTGGAGAGTCAGGGGAAGTTGAGAACACTTCCTTCTGTTTTCATGACCACCTAGGGCACTATAAGAAACGAAACCTAATATTAAAAAGTATTAATTTGAATCTGCTCAGGAGTAGATAACATCAATCATTTTCTACTAGAAGCTGCAACTTCAGCTTTCTTTAAAAAATTCACTTATACTGAAAACCCACTTGTTGGTTATATTAATGGTGTAGTCATATAATGGAATTTTATACAGACCTTAAAAATCATGTTTCTAAGAATATTTAATGACTTTAGAAAGTTTTGACATAATTGTAAGTGAAAAAAATCAGGATATATAATATAATTTATCCAATAATAAAGTATTTGAGAAAGAGGCTGAAATAAACATACAAAAAATTAAAAGCTATTTTATTCAATAGGTGATATTCACTTAATCTCTTTTTTAGAATTTTCTATAATTCCAAACTTTATCTACTAAATATACATTGTCATTTTATTCTTAGAATACATTAATAACTGCTGTTTATTAAAATAATTCAGACAATCTGCACTCAAAAGAAGTTCAAGGCAGCCTATAATATTAAAATATATTTAAACAGCACATCCAGAAAAAGGAGGGATCATGAAAAATCAATGAAATAAAATTCTATAACAATGATAATCTTACAATGTGTTAGGTGCTCTTTTAAGTGTGTATATATTCACTTATTTAGTGACATTCGCATAAAATTCAACAAAGTAGGTAATTAAATTACTTCCTTTTTACAAAGAAACTGAAGCACAGAGAGGATGCCTAATTTGCCTAAGACAGCTAAGCTGGGTAGTTGAGGAGCTGAGATTTGAACGCAGGCAGTCTGGCTCCGGAAGCTGCACATTTAGGCACCCTGTAGGATGTTTGCAAGAAACAAAAATGGATTTGCTCTGGTTACACTCTCGCAAAGCAAACAGGGAAAAATAGGTCATATAGATCTATCTTTCTGTTATAAACACACACCCACACACAAAACACCTCTCTGGATAAATGGATGTCTTCCTAGGCCAAAATTTTAAGAGAGATTGATTGTTAAAGTTATTGAGCGTAAAAGTGGACAAGATTTTCAATTGTATTATTACAGAATACCTAGAAATAAAATCCAATCTAGAGAACAAAAGGAAGCAATGAATCCTTACTTGAGCTCACGAGGCATGGCTTTTCTAAGTTTTCATCATTCTGTGGGCAAAGGCGGATAAAGATATGTTTCCTTACTAAGAATAGGGGTTGTTGCTGGCGAGACCCTAACTTTTTCCCCATTTTCCTCTTAATGATCAAAAACTACTACAAAGGTCAGAGTGGAGCAGAGTAGCAGAGTTAAACAGAAATCTCTTTGGCAAGATCACTTCTTCCAAAGGGACTTGATTAATCTAATAATGTTGCCCATTAAATCAATTTGCACGAAGAAAATGAAAGCCACACAGGGTGATATACAACCTATGGGAGTTCCCCAAGTGAACCCCAAGCCCCAGCCAATGTTTTATTCTCTTGCTACTTCTTTTATTTTACACAGAAAATTAAATTTTAGCAGTTGGGTTCTATTTTCGTTTAGAACGTCCATTAAAAGTCTGGCTGTAACATTTATGAATACCAAAACAAGACCACCAGGGCATATATCTGCTAAAAAGCAAGTCTCAGTTACAGATCTACCAAACAGCTCCTCAGCATTAACCATGACAATAAGAATTTTAAAAATATATAAATACAAATATAGATCATGGTGAAACAAACCACATTTTACAAAGAAGTCCAAGTTGGAGGAACAGATAAAATGAAGAGAAAACTGATTTTTCAGTGTTTTAAGAAAAGTCCTTTTTGTGCTTTAGAAGCCCTTTTCCTTCCTGTTACTTCGATCCTGGGGTTAGAGAGTGGATAACTGGACTCGGGACAGTCTCATCAGGTTTCATTATGCAACCTTCAGGGAGATACTGCAGAGGAAATGTTCATATATTTAATCAGGAACATGTTAAAATCTAAACTGCAAGGATGTTAACTACAATTTTTTTCACTTGAAAACTTTTTTTTTTTTTGCGCTAAAAATTTTGCTGAATTCCTAGGTTTTTTTTCTTTCAAGTATATGTAATGGCTGGCTTATAGACTGAGTTGGGATGGAGTGAGAAGAAAGAGACAGACGATTTACTGTGAGATTGTTAGTGGCCATTGCTAAACAGAGATAAATAATGATACAGCCCATTCAAGATAAACCATCTCATAAATCAAATGTGAGCTAATGGAGGAACAGGATTTAATTTTTTTTTAAGTTAGTTTTCTATACTATTTTCCAGTAATACATTACCATCTACAATCTACGGGTCAATCAGAGTCAAAACTGAAGACCATCATGACGTTTGAAAACACAAACATGCTTTTACAAGATGAATGAATCTGAATCTTCAGCTAAAAAATCAACCACCTCTTTCGGGTTCAGCTTTGGCTGTGAAGTGATCTTTGTCTTCTTCCCTGGATAAACTTCACACAAATATAATATTTTCTGAGCAATAACTTTCAAGACAGTAACAGCCACATCATTAAATGGTTAGACTGCTCCCCCAGATCCAGCGCAAAGGAGAGATAACAGAGGAAGAGGAAATAGGAGAACAGAGTCTCTCTTCACGCTTCCCCAAGTCTTAAAACCTCGCCCATCCTCTCCTGACACTCTCAGTAGCAAATCCATCCCCTTCCCTTCCTTTCACCCTCTCTGCTAAACCCTGGGGAGTGGGGCTTCATTTATTCATCCCAGACTGGACTCTCCCAGAAATTTCTATTTTTTTACATGTTTCTGGGCGCAGGAATGAGGTTATGCAAAGGCTGGCCTTGGGATTATAGAAATCTCGACGATTCCTGCCAACAAACTGCCTTTTTCCTAAACATTTCCCCCTCTTTTTGGATCAAGAAAGAAAGCTTCTCATTTAAACTACAGGCATTGGGAGAAAAATGAGGAGAGAGGGCAGTGACATGGAACAAGCTGATGAAAAAAATACAACAGAGTTCTTAAAGGCTTTACTCTTCATTTGAGCTTGATTTAGTAGCATTTTCTGCATCACTGGATTGGCTTAATCAGAGAGAAGTTAGGTGCTACATTATGCTGAGAGTCACAGACTCTGTGTGTGTGTGCGTGTGCGCGCATGCATGTGTGCATGCGACCATAACCAGGATGACTTTTATACTGTAGAGAACTGCCGAGTTAAAAATCACTGTGCCATGAAAAGAGAGGGCATGGTTTTTTTCTAGCCAACTTTCAAAGGAGCTGCCGTGTCATCCGGACGCAGAGCTCAGATGGCCCACCTCGACTTTGCAGGGCAGACCTGCCGGGGTCTGTTTCTCCCTCTGCCTCCAGGATGGCAAAATGCCAAACTCTCTCGGCAGCCTTCAGCTTTCTCTATCATTTACCTCCGCAGACCTTTTGAAGTGCCTTATTCTGGCTTTGCTCACTTCCCTGTCATTCTCCAGAAGGCCTCTGCGTGATATTTGGACTGTAAGGAAAGGTCAGATTGGAAAATCAAAATCTCAGGACCAAAGTCTTAAATCTGAACACTGCAGGGAGCCAGAGTTTGAGGACTTTTTTTTTCTCCCCTCCAATATTTTCTTTGCCATCAACGTACATCATTTTTAAAAACAGAAGTGCCACTTCAGAGGATTACAATTGAACTCAGCCTTCGAGTGTTGCCTTTTCCTTTGGTGGGGAAAGAGCTAAGATATACACAACCAGATCCGGTTAACTTAATTCTGAATTCAGCTGACTTTCCTGTTTAGTGGGCTCACGGTGAGTCCTCGATAATATAGGTTAATTGAATAAAAGAACATGCCCCATCTGAGTGGATGTGGTAGGTTTTATCACAGCAACTTCTAGAAAGGACCGATTTTTTGAGTCGACTCAAAAAATTCCACGATTCCATACAGAGGGAAAAGATTGAAAAATTACTCTATAATGACCTTCAAGTGCAATCAAAAGTTTGTGTGGGAAAAGCAAAAACGGATTCTCCAACCTGAATAAGATGGAGATGGCTGTACGTAGCACACAGAAGATACTGACTATTTGAAGAGAATGATGTTCGTTCAGAGGATATAGCAAAATCTGACCCAGGGCAAGATTTTATAATTGCCTTCCTTATGGAATTCTGTGAAACAGTCGGTGGTGGTTTGAGATAGGTAAACCCGAGGCTTACCAGTCTACAGGAACATGAACTTGAAGCCCGTGAGATCTTTTATGGCCGTGGGAGCCTGTGAAATGTTGCAGTTAATCCCCTGCTATCACCTCACACACAGGACTAAATGTATTTGCTGGCTGCCTTCCCTTTTTCTGTCAATGGCGCCACCATTCTTCCCGCCACCCAGGCTTGAAATTTTGGAATTAGTCTTCATTCTTTTGCCTTCCTACCCCTTAACCCAGTCACTTACCAAACGCATTCAATTCTTTTATGTCTCCTTCCTATCCAAGTCTATCTTGCTTGTCCCATTGCAAAGCTTTAATCCAAATGCCTATTATTTCATGCCTGTTCAATTGTAGTATCTGTGTTATTGGACCCCTTGTCCATCCAACTGGCCCATGTGCCACTGCTAGATTAATCCCCTTTAAACATCACTTTGATCATGTTATTCAGCTTCAGTGTCTCTGCTGTGCGTTTATTTGTGTTGCACGAGCTGCAGATCTGTGTAGCACCAAGTGGTCATGTGATCAAACACATCTAAGAAAGACCACCTATGGCAAATGTACAGTGCTTCTTCGCATATCAGTGCCTTGAAGGAAATCTCTCCATGGAAAACCTGGTTTATTTCATTTTAACATTTCATATTTCTCAAACTTAGTAGAACATGGAAACTTTTTTTTCATGTAAAAATTGCTAACATCTCTCAGATTGGATATGTTAAATAAAATATTTTGGGAAACATTTGTGTCATAATATTCCACCTCTTTAGCTTGACATATTTCTTCATAACCTCACCCCACTCTGTTCTTAATATTGAACTACTCCCAAGTGCACACAAACACCACCAAGGAGACGCCACCACATACCAGTCTACTCTCTCTGATCAGACTAATTCTCTCTCCATCAACTTTTACTGGTATTTTAGATTTTTAAATCATTTTCATTCTTTAAGAGCCAATTCAATGCCACCTCTTTGACGAAGACTTTTTAATGCTCTAGCTCCAAACTCTAGGTCGGTTTCCCATGATATCTGGGACACAGTGATGTTATAGTCATAGAGAAATTCCCAATCCATTCAACTCAACTTTGCAAGAGTCTGTTAAGTGTCATCTAGTTGCCAGGCATTGACGATAGGAAATGAAGAATGTGATGCTTTACATTAAGGTGCTCACCGAGGGATTTGGAGAACTGGAGATATTGCTGCCATGGTGACGTGCAAAGTACTGTAAAAGTCTAGCTGATTCTAGATGGGAATTGGGATGGTGGCTCACGTAAAGCTAGAGAAAGAGAAAGATGGTCTCTGAGCTGTCTCAATTTAATCAGAACTTTAAACAGTGACCATCATTAGACAATGAATCATGCCTAACTTGTATTCCTGTATTGAACTCAAAAGCCATATTATCATCTATCTGTCTGTGCGTCAAGTGTCAGGGATTCTCGGTCACTGTCACCTGTTAGGAGTTTCTCATCAAGTTGAAAACTATTATTAAATTACTCTTCAGTTACTTATTCTTCAGACTATGGAAACCTAGTTCTTTTTATCTTTTCTCAAAGGTCTGGTTTTTTAAGTCTTTAATCATCATTCTGTTCCTCTGAACTCCCTCCAAAGCCTCATGCCTTTCTGGACTTGTCGATTCCACAGCTGGTTACTATGCTGTGTAAACAGTGGGGCAAAGTCATGGACAACCATACAACGTGGTAAGGCTTGGTTAAGAATCCAACTCACAAATACTTCTTCAGAACATCCCAACCCCGTAGTGCAAAACGTGGCTGTGGATCAGACGTTTTAATGGCCTCTTTGTACAGCATTGCATGAGGGTGATGACTTTTTAAAAATTCTTCTGGGCATAATATTAAACCAGAGAAACCCCCAAATAGGTACATCCACACAGCACCAGATAGTTAAGGGTTATTTATGATTTCCACTATTTGTTTAAGTAAATATGATATATTAAAATATTTAAGGTATATATTTGTATATATGTGTTTGTGTATGTATAATACATCTATACTATACTAAATACACATTAACCAGCTATTTAAAATTAAAGAAGGCATGTAATAGTTTTTTTTCACATGGTTTAATGTTTGGGCTTCTCATGTTCTACAGTGGCATGTTTCTTACTACTAAATAGGGAAGGGAAGCAGAATGCATCCTTCAGAGTGAACATCCCTCAATTAAACACATATTAATGTATAGGTTGATGGAACAATAGGCAGAGGGAAAAGGCATCTCGGCGATAAAGAAATAAGAATTAGAGTCGTAACAGATTTCTTAAAAGTAACAACAGAAGTGAAAAATCAGCGGGACACTCAGAGATGAATGCTTGAGGAACTGCCAGTCTAGAAGAGTGTACTAAGCTAATTTATCACGAACAAGGATGAAACAGAAATACTTTCAGATTAAAAAACAATTTTCACTAATAGACTCAAGTTAAAAATATACTTCAAGGGGAAGAAAAAATATGTCTAGGAGGAAATTCAATATGTAAAAACAAATAGTAAGAAAAATGGTGCCTATATATTAAATTAAGGCAAATATTATCTGGCTTAAAGCAATAATAATAAGTAATTCTGCTATATGGAATCTAAAAAAATAAAACAAATGTATATAACAAAACAGGAACAGGCTCACAGATACATAGAACATACCAGTGGTTACCAATGGGGAAAGGGAAGGGGGAGAGGGTTGTGATATGGGTAAGGGTTTAAAAAACACAAACTATTACGTATAAAATAAATAAGCAACAAGGGTATATTGTTCAGCACAGGGAAATACAGCCATTGTTTTGCAATAACTGTACATGGAGTATAACCAGTAAAATATTGACTCACTATGTTGTAAACCAGAAACACGATATTGTAAATCAACTATACTCCAATAAAACGAATAAGTAAAATAAAATAATGAGAGATTTTTAAAGGAAAGTAATTAAGTACAGGAAATTGATAGCATCCACACTGAAGGAAGGGGTTGAGAATAAGGTTTCAGAAATTGTTCAGCTTTGTACTTGAATAACCAAGTTAAGTATGATGCGACTTCAGGAGTGATCTCTGAAAGAGTAGTAATACTGAGCTTAATTCTAAATCAAGTTTTAAATTTTTAAAATGTTGAACTTTGGACTCAGTTAAATATTCATCATTTAATTCCAGACTAACCTCTATGAAGGTAGAAACAGATTCATTCAAAACCCAGTGGACTTTTTTAAAAATCTGGAAAACTGAGAAGAAAAATAAACCTCAACAACTCAAGAAAGCTTAATCAATCCTAAAGAATGTAATAAAGGTGATTTTAAAAAGAAAAGGATAAGCAGAAATTATAAAGTTAGATACTATAAATGAGACAGATAACACTGATAGTGTAAATGGACTAAACTTGTCATTTAAAGGACAAACATGATCAAACTGTACTTTAAAAAAAATCCCAGTTTATAAATATGTATTTGGAATATACCAACCCTGA
This sequence comes from Vicugna pacos, assembly GCF_048564905.1. NCBI lineage: Eukaryota > Metazoa > Chordata > Mammalia > Artiodactyla > Camelidae > Vicugna > Vicugna pacos. Next base: position 54,963,094 of record NC_133002.1, read on the forward strand.
TTCCTATGCTCTTATGAGACACTTTTCTATAGTGTAAAGACACAGATTATTTTTTTTTAAATTAAGGGACTGTGAAAAAGACATACTTGATATACTAACCAAAAGGCAGCTGACATCTCAATGGAAATGTCATACAACAGATACACTAAGGCAACAGCATTATCAAAAATTGTTACTATATAATAATAAATAGTTCAATACATCAATCAGAATAAAAAATTGAAACTTGTAGTCACCTACTAATTTAGCCCCGGAATGTATAAATTTTAAAAATGGACAGAACTTCAAGAAGGAATTAACAAATTCATAATCACAGTGGGAGGTTACAACACATCTATCTCAATGATAAGTTAAAAAGAGAAAGAAGCTAAATCTATGGAATATTTACCAACACAGCTAACAAACTTGATTTAATGGACATCTATGTAATTATGCATCTGACCACTGGCAAATACAACTTTTTCTTGAGATTACAGTAAAGCTTTATGAAACCTGAATGTATGCTATTAGGCCATAATTCAAGGTTCGGTCAATTTCAGAAAATATAATAAGTCACATTCAGACCATGTTTCTGGTAAATAACACAATTATGTTAGAAGTCAAGACAACAACATAAATCTGTATATTGGGCAAGTAAAAATGTAGTTCTAAGAAAATATGATGGAAATTGGAAATACAATTATTGAATAAAAAGGTAAACCTTACATATCAACAATTGTGGGGGGTATAAAAAAGGAGCTTCATGGAAGATTTAGTTTGAGAAAAAAGAAAGGCTGGAAATTATGAGCTGAGCATCTATCATTACAAGTTAGAAAAGGAATAACAGAGTAATCCTTAAAACGTAATAGAAAAGGACATAGGAAAGTTAAGAGCCCTAAATAATAAAAAATAAAAGTTCAATAAAAAAATCAGCAAAGCCAAAAGTTGGTGTTTTGGAAAAACTAGCAAGTAACTTCTCTCAAAATCAAAAATAGTAACTAGGAATGGAATGGCACATAAAGACATACACACATCAGAGATTTTTTTTTTACAAGGACATATAAACAATTTTCATCAATCAATTTGAAAATTAGATAAAATAGATAATTTTATAGATTTCAGTACACAAAGATAATATCCTGAAAAGCCCTATAATTATAATTTAGAAAAACATGCATACACTTAAAATACTCTCACAAACCAAATACTTAGGCAATAGGGTTTTATAAGACAGGTTTTCCAAAATTTTGAGTACAAAGTTGTTCCAAACTTATTCAAATCTTTCAGAGAGTGGGAGAGCCTATGTCTTAGCTCATTCTTTGAAGCCAGTATAATTTTGGTACTAAAGCCATGTAAAACAAGACAAAAGAAAACAAAACCCCCAAACCAGAAGGGGGAATAAAAAAGGAAAAGCCCACCGATTCAAGAACTTGGATGCAAAAATTCCAATGAATATACCATGAAACTCAACTGAATTCTACACTGTATAAAAGAGATTCCACCACGATCAAACTAAGATTTAACTCAGGGATGCAAGGGCTGTTTAACAATTTGAATTCTATAGACTTAACTACACTGCACAACACTTACTCAAAGGACTAAGACACAGACTAAGGCAGCCGCCCAGAAACTTGCATCCATTCAGTGAACTGAAACTTACAGGAGAAAAATTAAATAATGACTGTCTCACATGAGAAAGACATGAACATCAAGTGAGATAAAGCATACGAAGAACAGTGACTGACATATGGAAAATGATCTACAGAGAGGAAAATACACTATCCTTTTAACGACTTTGTATTTTGCCCAATCCTTGACTCTCTCTTGGGTTCTCTGAATCAGGGATGTGGAAAAATAAAAGTATTAACTATAGGATTGTTTTTTAAAAATGACCTTCTAGATTCTAGATAATTTAGATACTCCAACTATTTTTACTTCTGGACTTTGAGATTCAGGGCAGACAGGTAAAGCAGAAATTGGGAGGTTATTGCCAAGTGAGAAGGTGAATCAAGGCTGCTGAACTGTGATACCTGGAATGACCCAAAACAGCCCCAAAAAAGTGGGTCACTCAAAAAATTGAGCTGTGTATTGCATCTGAATTATTCCAGATCAGAGCAGTGGAATCAGAATGAGTTTTGGATCCTGATTTTAAATGCACATTACTTTTTTACGGCGGTATTTATAAATCACAGAAACACTTTCTAGTGACATTTCACATTTCTGACTGCTTTCTCTAGGCTCCTCTGCTAATTCCTGGAATCTCTCCATTCCGAGTTGGAGTCATAATCAGATTTGGCCAGCTGATACCAAGGCAACTGTCTGTATGTTTTCTTTCCACTGTATCGCAGGACGCCAGCACACAGCTTAAGAAACAGTCAGGAAAATGAAGCCTGTTTCTTGAGGGACTGAGTAAGTCAATTAACATCTGATTCCTCGCAGACTTCTGCAAGCAAATTGTTCCAATTACCGAAAACCAGTGAGCAAATTGTGAGATAATTAAAAGGGGCAGTCATGACTCCACTGACATGGTCCTGTCACTGTGCTGCCAGAAACTCTGGATAAGACTGATTAAAGGGCAACTGGAAACATGCAAATTTTGCTGCAGGAAAGTTCCCCTCTATAATAACAGTGTATATATTAAAATGCAACACCTCTGCATTGTATTTAATTGTAAGTACATTTCAAGTGTAATGTGTTTATCTTCATTTTACATTGTTTTTTTTAAAAAACAGTTTATTGCTTTCGACTTAAATATAAAATAAATGCAACATCTTTACAAAGTGTGTTTGGTATATATATATGTTGTCACAGTCAGGACATTTTACAACTCTATGGAATAAAAGATAGACTCCATTGTTACTGTTTATAGTCTGTAATAGGTAACATAAAAACAAAGTCCACATTAGTTATGTAGACAGCATACTTTTATGAGCCTGTTAAACTTTGTTTTCACAGGCTACTTAGTCATTTCAAAATAGAGCCTAAACAAACTACCCATATATTCACCCTGTTTGTCACCAAGAATTAAGATTTGATCTCATTATGTAGGTGGTCATTAATGCAGAGTTGCAGAAATTTCTTTGTCATATTTATGGAAGAAGCTACTAAGAACCAAAATGGAATGAACCAGCAGATAGGATGTGACAAGGATCTTTCTTAAAGTGGTTAAAGCGGCATTTTTAGAGGTGCCATGACATGAGCCCCCAGCGGAGACAGAAATCAGGCTTTTCTAGCTGACGTGGTTTGGACAAGGAATTTGTAATGTTGTACTTAGGAGAACTTACAAGAAATTCTGCCTCCATCTTGAAAGGGGAGGAGGTTGTAACTGGTTTGTTTGATTTTAGATTTTTGCACTTTCAAGATCTTGTAAATGAAACTCACCGTCCCTGGGCTTTCGAAGGATGCAAAACAAGTGACGTGTGCTTCCAAGAGTATGACAGCCAGAATGGTGAGTAGTCAGAAGGGCAAATCATATGGAGAACATTTTCAAAGTACAAGGACTGTTTAGGGGTGAGGAAACAAGCCAGTTAGCTTCAAGCACTTGAAGAATGATGTGTGGTGGGTTAGATTTTGCTCCGGAGGTCTCCCAGATACACGGACCTTGCTTCATGACAGTGTATGCATTAACTGCGTTCACTCTCATTTATGACATTTTAACTTTATATGTTAAGGTTTTCCTTTAAGTATGCATCTTAAAGGATTAAATGCAATTTAATTATACATTGAATATAAATATTTAATATTTGTTTTGTGTCTCCTGGGCACAAGACAGTCTACTGATTGACTGGCATCCATTTAATCTCTTTGATGCTTCCAGGTATCCTATGCAGTAAGAATTGTTATTTACATCGTGCACATCAGAAAAATGAGGTACAGAATATTTGACTAATTTTCCCAAAGGAGCACTGCTAGTGAATGATGGAAACCAGGATCCAAACTAGTTTTCTGTTCACATATTTTTGTTTTTCATTATACTATAGTGTACCCGTCACTACTTATAGTATGTATTTTAAAAACTTATTTGTTGAATAAATATTTATTAAGCAACTATTCCATACCAGCTACTAGTTTAGATATGGGGAATGTGTCAGTGACATAAAATCAAATAGAGAGCAGACAAACAAAAAACTAGGATGCAGATTATATAAGGGGCTAGAAAGTGATACAGACTATGGGAAAAACAAAAAAGAGGATGGGAAAAGACTGCAGGACTCAGTGGGGTGAGTGAGACTTTTAAACAGGGTGGTCAGGGTAGACGTGCTTGAGATGGTATCATGCATACAACTATGAAGGAGATGAGAAGCAGGGTGCTCCAGGCAGACGGAACAGTGGTGTAGGAACCGCAGGTGAGAGATGGTCAAACATAGAAGAGAAATGACAAGGAAACGACCAGGAAGCCAAAATGGCTAGAGCAGAGCAAAGCACTTGAATTTGCTGATGGAAATTGATGTGACTGAAATATAATCTATACGGAACTTCTTTATAAGAATTGTAAGTCTTTTTATAAGCGACACTATTTTATCCACTTAAGAATTGATGTGTTGATTGAGTACCCACTATGCGCTCACTTCTAGGGCATGAGATGCATTAGTGAAAACAATTTTTATTTTCATGTAATTTACCAATGACCATAACCAAGCAGGGTGGATTCCAAACTTAACATACACTAATGTTAGGAATTTTATGTGTATAACAATCATATGACTATGTCAAAAGAGAAATCTCCCCAAATATGTCTAAGATAATTAGTAATTAAAAAACCCACTTAACTTACATAATAATAAGTATAATTGAAAATCAATGGATGATCAAATACTTAAATAGAAGAATTCCCATCACAATCAGGAAAGAGACAGGGATATCCATCATTACATCAATTATTCTAGAAGTTCTAGTCAACGTATGTACACATACATACATATGCATACAATGTATCACATAATATATCGTATGTGTGTATGTACGTATGTTACAAATATATGTGTATATGTATCATACACATACATGACACACATTATATATATATTTTTTTCTTTTAAGATAATTTGCTGAAGTCTATTTGTCTTGGGTCAAAAGGCCCACATAATTCAGAGCTTTAAAAACAAGTTTTCCAATTTTCCTTCAGAAAGTTCATGCCATGTGTTCATTAGGCTTGGAGGCTGAAGACCTGAGGGAAAAATGTCCTTCTGTAGGAAAACTTTCCCTTCCATAGTTCATATAAAATATTCAAGCTGGATGTGGGGGTGGAGTAAAATGCAGTGTCATCAATGGATTGTATCTGTTTTAAAGCACTCTTCTAAAAGATGATTTTTAAACTCAAACTGCGTTGAGCAATAGTTGTAATTCTCCAACTGGGAAACAGACACAATTTCTAGAATACAAACAAAACAAAAACCTAGAATAGCTTTGGTTCTCAAATTGCCTGAGTGCTTATCGCAATTTTTCTCACGAGAACCTCTTCCATGTTTTAGACAAATTAAATAAAGATTAGATGCACAACTAGGAAGGAGGCTGGGAAAACGTGACTTTAAGCAACGCCTAGTAAGAGAATGTCACAATTTCTGTTAACCTTTGCAGTCAGCCTAGATACCCAGCCATTCTGTTTAAAATGCACGTTGATAGTGGAATGGACAGAGGGAACTTACTGATCCCAAGCAGCTGAAGAATCTAGGATTTAATGATTTGTTCACTGATATTGAACAGAGCTATCAATGAAAGTCCACTCTAACCAACAGCCAACTCCCCTTCCTGAAAGCGATTCAGTGAATAGGACGCCGATTCAACGTGTGGCCGACCTACAGCAAAGCAGAGGTACCTGCCTGTGATTTTCATTACCATGGGGCTGAGTCTGCCTCCACTGGCTTTGGCCAGAGCATCACATTTCCCTTTCGTATTTCTAAACCACTTCGGCTCCGAGTCTCTTTCACCTTAATGCTCCCGCTATCTCCATAGAATATTTAAGCTCTATGAAGACTTATCGGAAAATGTGGCCTCCCCAGATCCTGTCTTTTGGGCCTCCAGCAAACCTGCCTCGTCACAGAGCAGACGGATGAAACCAGCATGTTACTAAGAAGGAAAGAAATCTGTCCAACCTCTGAGAGGCTTATGATTCATCCTCTGACAGCTCACAGGCCTTTCTGGACAACAGCGATTGGCCATCTGGTTTCACTGGGGATGATAAATGCAGCAATAAACACGACTCTTGGTCCTCTGTCCCTCTAACTCCAAGTCACAAATATTGTGAGTCAGATGTCCCCACCCAGCAACACAACGGGCCCTGAGCTCAGACACCCCTTTGACACAGTCCATGCCACCCAACTTCAATTAGGCCTGGGCAACGTTTCTTTTGGAGGCACTTCAGGATTTTTTTTTTTTTCGGTAACACCACACACACACACACGCACGCACGCACGCACACACAATTTTTTTTTTTTTTTAAGGAGGCAGAGGCATCCAGCCAAATAAACTACGTTAAGCAGTGGGTTCCATTTTAGGTGTTGACAGTGTATAATAAATCCAGGCCTACCTAACATTTACAGGAACGTTATAAAATGAGTGAAATGGCATGAGCTGGTTGCCAGGCCAACCAGACAAACACAATAAACAGGCAGCAGTGACAGGAGTAAGTTACACCACCTCTCCGGTCTGAAATAGATCACTTTACATTAGTCTTTGACCACTTTGAAAGCTCTTTGTTTTATATTTTTCAAAATGTTCTTTTACAGCATAGATTACCATTAAATCTTTTCAGGTGAGGAAGTTTCTTCCCCCAAACCCCCAAACTTGCTTAACTCTAGAAAGTGAACATTTATTTTTATTTTAACTCTAATTAAAAAATAAATTCAAGTCTTAAGAACAATGTTAAGGCTCAAATCCTGAAGGTCCCTTCTGGCAGATTAAAAAGAAAAAAAAATTTTCTCTAGACTAGAAAGAAAATAAACAATAACAGTAGTTAGTATACTTGGTTGGTTTAAAATGTTCTGTTAAAACGGTAGCATTCTACAGAGCTTTTTAACTCTTTACAAGTCAGTCTGAATTCTGAAGTACCTTCTCTCCTAATGGAGAATAAACTTTATTATATGCATAGAGTTTTTGAACACTATAGCTTATCATCATAGCTCATAGGATCTTAGAAATCATCAGACAACTCCTTTATTTGACAGAGAGAAAAAAAAGAGAAAGAAATGGAATAGAGTTTTTGTGTAATTATTTAAAAAATGGCATCTCATTTCTGCTCTTGACACTATGCAAAATATCTATTTTTGTTCCTTTCACCAATGTCATATAGTGAAACTTCCCCTCCCATTTTTTACTTAGGCTTTGAGCAACAAATTAAAGTAGAAAAATTTAGGATTTTCCATATAAAATGAAATAAAACTACTATACGTGAAAAAAATATAGAAAATACTTTAGTACGCTATTTAACCAAATTTGCTCGATCCATATAAAACATGGGCAGATTATCAACTGTCCTTCCAGCAGGCACATTTGTGATGAGGGTGGCCAAGTTGTCACTGTCTGAGATGCTTCACCGTTGAGCGCTGAAAGACCGTGTCTCAGAAAATCCGTCGGCTCTGGGTAAACAGTTGCACCTGGTTATTGCTTGTAACTTATTTTCCTCTCATTGTTTTGCAACAGACGTAACAAAAACTTGCTTGGAAATTACTCCAAGGAAAGTTTTGCCCTTACCTAAAAATACTAAAAGTGAGATAAGTTCTTGATAATGGCTCATTTATTTCTAATCAGTGGAACCCACATCGGAAACCTATTTCCACAGCTGGGTTAGTAGGAGACACTCTGGATATAGTTAACTCATGCATCAGTTTTTAAATTATAGCTGTACCACTGGAAAAAGGTCACCATTGAAAGTGAGGGAGAAACTAGCCCAGTTTCCCATTAACTGGTCTATCATTCCTTTACTGGCACTCCCAGGACTTGGTTACAATTTACCGTAAATTCCCAAGGCTTCTTAGAAATGATAATGCTTTGACATCTCCAAGTTTGGTTGACATTTTATGATAAACGGCACAGAATTTATTACATTGACTGAATTAAAGGCACGTTCTTGCTTTCTACAGGTAGACTAGTAAGGCAACTCTACAAATATCTCTTTAATAACTTCCTGTTTCTCCTTCTGTATTTTTGGCATTGTATGTCTCCACACAGCTTGACATCTCGTAAGTTAAAGCTTGAGACAACTAAATTTTCTGGTCAAAATGTTCCTGCTAAGGAATAAATGCATGCAGATGAACTGCATAAACAGGCCCAATTCTTCACCCCTTGCTTCCCCATCGCATTCTTTGGCATTATGGTTTTGAAGTTCCCTCCTCTAAAAGGTGGGGTCGGTTTCCTCATCCTTTGAAGCTGTGATGTGCGTCAGTCAACAGAAGGCTATGGGAGTGATGGCACACTGGTTCCGAGCTCAGGCATAAAGGTCAGGTGCGCTTCTACTTCCTCTGTCTTGATTCTCTACCTCTGCCATAGAAACTTACCTGGACTGTCCTGCTGGGGACTGAGAAACACAAGCCCAGGTGCCATCGCAGACCCAGCACACAGCCATCAAACTGCAGAGAGCTGAGTGATCCCACCTGAGACCAAGGAACCACGCAGCTGAGCCCAGCCTACATCAGCAACCAGCTCCCAGATTCGTGATTTTTAAAATGCCTATTGTCTCAACCCATCCACCACCTTTGATGTGGTTTCTCATGCAGTGTTATTGTGACAATAGATATTTGGTAAATAAAAAACAGAAAGTAAAGTTTCTCCATAACACATCCCCCTGCTCCCCACCATCTAAATACACAACTCTGTAAAAAAATTACAAAAGGATTTTGGTGTCAATATTTTCTCTAACAGCCATGTTAGTTTTGATTGCAACCTTACTGAATCCTATACTCCAAGCCATTGTATTAAATAATTATATATATATATATATATATATATATATATATATATATATATATATATATATTCACATACATACATACATACAATTTTAAAATAAAAAGTAAAAAAATATAAAAATTAGAACCACCCCCACCAAAAATAAAAAGACTGAACATCCTCCAGGAAATTTCCATTTCAACGATATATACTTATAGCTCATATTGTGTTAGTATAAGGCAGTAGTTAACCTCTAGAGTTCAAGAAGGCAGGAAGACAGTTTCAAGAGGCAATTGGCTCATTTTTGGAAATTTTAGACTATGGCAACTGACTGCCACAGTCAGGGATAATTGATCAATTGGTTCATCCTTGAATAATTCCTAGAGCTCCATGCATGCCCAGCACGAAGTCTGTTTCCGGAGATACTGACACATTTCAGCATGAACACTGGAGAGCTGCTACGCCAAGGAGTCATTTCCATACCTTAGGGGCTTTCATTTCTAACTTACTGCTCACTGTCAGCTCTCTCTGACTGTATCCAGCTAATAAGGATCCAGTAAATAAAGATGTAAAACTTAAATTTCCTGATCTTTGTTATTATCCGAAATTTGGCACACAGTCAATGTCTACTAAATGGATACAATAATTATGGAAAGATTGAAAGAAATGATGAAAGGCTCCATGAGAAAAGATAACTTACTGTATTTTAATAATGAGAAGAATAAGAAGTATAATAATAAAAAACAGAAATAATGTTAGAAATGTCATTCAGTAGGCAGATAAAACATCTATTTCAAAAGAGACCAGAGAGAAACCTGACTGATCTACAGAAGATGGATGCTCCTTTGGGCTACAAGACGCAAAGCTGTTTAAGTTACTGTAACTACTTTGACTTCATTCTTACCACCTCTTATGGCCATTTCTACTGCACAGCTTTTTAAAAATTAGGCAAAAACAGGTATTTTATTGACCAACCATGGCCACTCCCATTCTTGAAACCTACCCTCAGAAAATAAATAGTAATGGAAGGGAACTGAAGGTGGTAAGAAAGGAAAAAGTGGTAACAAAAGACAATATTGAATGCCACGGACTATCCTGAAATACAAGAAGCCTTATTTCCCATTGCCCAAGTTTGAAAATACTTCACTTAAATAGTAAAGAAATAAATGATGAACTGTCTAAAATGTTTAGCTACAGAAATCGCTAAATAATCTGTCTTTGAGCAGCTGTCCACAGCTGAGTAAAGCTGCCTAGGGCATGAACCCATTCTTCAGTTCTGCTCAGGTTCATGGCTACGTGTCATGTCCCTCAGCTACCCTCCCCAGTTCTCGATCACCATGCTGTCTGGAAGTCTCTAAAGGAAGGGTGGAGTGAGTCCCATGACTCCTGCTCTCTTGCCATTTTTAGCCGCCTGCAACCTTTCCTGGCTGCCACAGTTTATAGACTTGGGCTCAGTGGTCTTGCCAAATAACAAGCGTCTGGCTCATGAACGCTGAGGTGGACTCCTATTAAATGGGAACATGTCCACTCCACCATATGAAAGCAAAGAAGGGGCTTGAAATGTCAATGTGTGAAAAGTCAAGGTTAATGGAGTGCAAGATTTTTACAAGAGAACCGCCACCCTGCAATGACTAATTAAACTGAGTGAGGTCCAGATGGCAAGCGTCTTTGGAGATGCCAATTATAGATCCGCATGTTTTTGCGTGACACTGTTTTCCTAGAAAGATTAAGTCAGAGGGACGACTCGCTTTTAGTGTCAGACGCTATGTGATTCCATCACAGACCTGGCCCATGGCTGTCCTTGGCTGCGTACATGTGCACAATAGAGGTCAACCTCAAAATGTACCCTGCGTATAGAGTGGACACCAAGCAAATTCAAATGTCTGTGGTCAACCCGGAAAAAGAGAGTGGATCTCTGATGAGGAATCAAGTTCTCTACGTTTGTATTGCCACACTCAGGCACAGTCAGCACGAGCTTGGCTTCCAACAATGTAATTTAAAGACACTTACTGGATGTGCACTGAATCCCAGTAAGTTCCATCATCAAAGCCACCTCTTGAGGGAAGAGTTCCGGTCTGGTTCAAGGACACAAGAGATAAGAAAGAAAAATGCAACTCCTGAAAAGGGTGAAGGATTTAAGCTTTTTAGGCACAGGAGCAAGTTAGAACGAGGTGAACCCAAATTCTTCCACTTTGGAATAGAGAAGACAAATTGATCTTTTTTCTCTCCTACTGAGGCTCACTCCTAGATACTATCCATCAGACTACTATTTTGCAGAAGCTTGAAGAGATTCAGTGAAAAATATCTTAATGAATATTGTACCTACCACCTAACTAAATCAGAAGCAGAGGTTAAGTGGGGTGTGTGTGTGTGTGTGTGTGTATGTATGAATAATTGCCGAAGAGCAAAAGGAAACTCGGAAATGAGTTGATTTTCATAGAAGTTAATAGTAATAATTTTGATTAATATTAATGAACCCTTATTAAATCCAAGAAATCTTTCATATAGACAATACCAATTAATTATCAAAAGAACCTTATTACATAGATACCACCCTTCCCTTTATTAAATAATCTTACTGAGGCTTAAGGTACATACTTTCACGTTTTAAGTGTACAATTCAATGACTTTTAGCAAATTTACTGTGCTGTGCCACCATCACCTGTTCCAGAACATTTCCCAGTAAAATGCCTCATGCTCATTTACAGTTAATGACTATTCCCATCCTCAGCTCCAAGCAACCAATAATCTACCTTCTTTCTCTATATATTTTCTACAGGTACCATTTTAGCCTCATTTTACATCTGAGAAAAATTTTACTTTCTTTCTCAGTTCGAAATAAACTTGTCCCAATCGGTATGCAAAATAAGAAGCAGGATGCCTTTGAAAATCATTAGTAAACACCACCACAAAAGGAATCACTGATGTTAGAATCATAACATCTACAGCATGGGAGATGGCAGATAGTTCTTGCAATAAGTTAGGATTTTCCATGTTTAGTAAGCGAAACACTAAAGTTATGTTCCAGTGTAAGAAGCAAGGTCGTACAAGAAACCTGGTACCAGGAAGAAAATAAAGAATGCTTTACTCAGCTGAGTTTTCAACCACTACCAACCTGGCGAGGTGAGTTTGCGGAAAGCGGGATTTGGCATTCTCCTGGAGAAACCCTGATAGGTAATTGCATTGTCAAGACAGTCGGTTTGGTTGGCCAGGTATTTGAATTTGGCCCACAGTTTGAGAAGGGGGCAGAAATGGACCACATGGAAATTGGCGCTCAGAGAAACTGCATCTGGAAGGCAAACTTTCCAGGCTGCTGACGGCTCAAAATGTCAAATTGTTTGAAAAAACAAACACTGTGACATAACAGATACATGCAGTGAAGTTTTCAAGATGTTCCCAACAGAACGGCATGCAGAAATTGGCACAGTGGACCTATTCCCCAGCCCCCAAATACTGTCCCCATAACCAAAAAAGAAAAAAAGAAAAAGAAAAGGAACCTTTGAGACTGAAGTTGTTGAAAAACCAACTCCTAGGCTGGATTTGTTCCCTGCTCGTCCATTCACACAATGATAATTGGATATTCTCTGTTAAACTCAGCCTTTTTTTTCAAATGCCTCAGTCTCCTGCATCTGGTAAGTGTGCATTTCAAAACTCTGAAAAAAAATTCTCTAAATACTTCCTAATGTATGAAAAGATTAAACCTCACGAATATTACAAAGATAGGACTCAGACAAAGCAAAGACATCTGTTCAAAATGACCTTCAAATGACCTTGTGAATGGAATATTCCTTCAGTGAGCTGATAATCATTGATAACTGAGCCTGTAAAGTAGCAATTGGACAGTTGAGATGAAAAAAAAAAAGTTGGTAAGAAGGAGATGGTAAACCTTGAGGGAATTTTCAAAATACAGTCTGATTATACAAAGCATCAAAGTGAACTCATTCTCTGAGAAGATATCTGTGGTTCACTGGAAGGCTTCTTGGAGTTTCAACTGTGGTTTCTTTATTTTCACTCATCCTTAAAAAATGCGATGAGTGTCATAAGCCTTCCGCCCATTTTCGAGGCTCGGTGTGTATGAAGTCTACCCGGCTCCTATCTAGCAAGCATCCCTCCTGCTTCTGAAAATATCCTTCATCACTCAGCTCCATGCCTCGTGTTCCATCATCTTTCTCAATCACCTGTGTTATCATTCTGGTATCAAGTCTATTAAGCTTCAAAATGTTTTTCCTTTTCACACCTTCTCACTTTTCTTCTGTGTTTATATAGATGATTAATAAAAGTAAAGTCGAAGAAATATGAGCATAGACTCTTTTAAAATGTCATTTCTGTTAGGCATTTTAATTTTTTGATCTTTTTTTTCATCAGCGCAACGAAGGCACAGACCTAGGGTAGTGAGAAACTTAAACGGCATCTCTTTATGCTCTGCAGCTACCTCTGTTTCTGCATTTTTAAAATTATTATGACTTTGTTTTTTTAGAGCTGTTTAAGGTTCACTGCAAAACTGAGGGAAAGGTACAGACATTCCCAAAGGCTTCCTAGCCCCTCATAGGCATAGCCTCCCCTGTTGTCAACATCTCCCACCAGAGTGGTGCACACGCTACAACAGATGAATCTACACTGACACATCATAGTCACTCAAAGTCCATAGCTTACATTATGGTTCACTCTTAGTCTTGCATGTTCGATCATTCTGGACCAAAGTTTAATGACTGGTACCCATCAATATGGTATCATACAGAGTAGTTGTCACTGCCTTATAAATCCTCTGTGCTCTGCCTATTTGCCACCACCCTGCCCCCTCCCCAAGCCTTAACATCCACTGAACTTTTTGCTGTGTCCATATTCTTGCCATTTCCAGAATGCCATATTAAGTGGAATCATACATAGTTAGCCTTTTTGGACTGGCCTCTTTCACTCAGTAACATGCATATAAGGTTCCTCCATGTCTATTCATGGCTTGATAGTTCTTTTTTTTTTTAGTAATGAACAATATTCCATTGTCTGGATCACAGTTTATTTATCCATTTACCTGCTGAAAGACATCTTGGTTGCTTCCCAGTTTATTAGGGATAAAGCAGCTGCTATACACATCCTTGTGCGGGTTTTTTTTTTTATGCAGACATAAGTTTTCAGCTCTTTTTAGATAAACACCAAGAGGCACAATTGCTTGATCATATTGTAAGATTATGTTTGGTTTTGTAAGAAACTGCCAAACTGTCTTCCAATGTAGCTGTACTGTTTTGCATTCCCACCAGCAATGAATGAGAGATCCTGTTGCTCCACATCCTCCCCAGCATTTGGCGCTGTCAGTGCTCCATCCTTTTTACAGTAACCTCTGATGGCATGTAAATCTGCTTGGTTAATAGAACCATCAAGAAAAGTCAACTTGGAAAAATAGACAAAGCAAATAACCATACTTAGGAGTTCGTTCCTCCTTTCCATAAAGCAATTAATTGTTTTATGTCAATTTGAGGCTTTTTCCTTTTATCTTACTTGTTTGTTTTTATCACATGGATAAACATGATTGTCTTAGGAAAAAAAGAGGAAGTATAAACAAGAGTAAAATTCACCCATAATCCCACGTCCCAAGATAGAACAAAAGCACTAATAACGTTTTGACTTCTATCCCTTCAGAAACACAAGCTTGCACACACAGGGAAACGCACAGGGTATCTGTTAGCTCTTGCTGCATAACAAACTACCCCAAAACTTTCTGGCTTAAAGTAATAGCCACCTACTTCGTTTATATTTCTCTGAGTCCTCAATTTGGGCTGGACTCATCTGCAAGGTTTTCCTACAGCCAGTAGGTTAGGTGGCTCCATTTCTGGAGGTTGCCTAGAGGTGACTGGGTCATCAGTGTCACCTTATCCAACTTTGTTCTAATGGTGGGAGTAGCAGGGTTTCCAGAGAAGCAAGAAAGCAAGTCCCAATGCACAAGCTCTTTCCAAACCTCTAATAGTATTATATGTGCCAATGGTGTGCTGGCCAACAATTCACATGGCCATTCCAGAATCCAGGGATGGAGAAACCGACTCTGCTATCTGGTAGGAGGATTTGCATTGGGAGAATGTGCAGCGACTTCTGCAGTCATTCATAATCCTGACACCCAGGGCATGGGGTACTATTAACATTTTGGTTTCTATTTTTTTCAAAAGCACACAAGCCCACCCTACATTAAAACGTTATCAGCGTATCCCCATATCCATACGTACTGCTCCACCACAGTTTTAAATAGTTGCACCTGTGGCCCGTTTGGCTGTGCCGTAATTTATTCGACTTATCGCCTGTAATTTCAGCTTGAGAATATTTCCAGTTTTCACTATCAGGCTGTCGTAAACATCCTTGTGCATTCATATTTCCAGCTACCCATGATGATTCTCTTATACTGACCTTCAGCCAGCCTATTTTATTCACCTTCCCAAGGCTTTCAAAAATGCAGTCTTCATCCATTAGAAGACATGGCGAAAAGAGGATGAAAAGGATAAAAATAAAGGCCAGGCTAAAATCTTGATTTTTTTTTTAATCACAACTTGTCGCCAATACTGAAAAAAGAAAAAACTAAAATGAAAAAGTGAAAATGAATATAAAGATAACTATAAAATCATCACAGAATCCCACTTGTTTACAATTTCATATTCTCAACTCATCCACGTCCACTGCATTGAATATACTGCTTCAAACATGCAAGGCTGGGCCATTTCTTACTCCAGATGGCATCTGCCCGGGTGGCTGGGCCATTTGCTTTGTGTTGGCCTCTTCTCTGTGTTGCTGGAACAGAGGTGTTGAGTGTTCTGCACATCCTGAGGCAACTGCCTCCAGTTCTCACCTGGAGCTTGCCTACCTTCCCTGCCTTTCCTGCTTAGGCTCCAGAGCACAGAACAGATCAAGCCACTCAGGCTCGTTTCACTGGCACTGATAATCTTGGTGTCATGCATCAGTGTCCCCACCTGCTTCGGGGCCTCCTCCGATTCACTAAGCAATTCCTCAGCACTTTTTTCCGTTTCAAGAACAAGGGGGAAATGATAGCCCTTGATGTGCACCTGTATGTGGTGGGTACCCAACAAGCAACACAGGAGAAGAAATAAAATAAACACCCTATTGTAGTTCCAGCTGGACCAGGTCCAGGAAGATGTCTAAAAGCTTTTGTCTGCAAAAAACCAAACTCCCAGGGCTGATAACGGTGACTGGATGTCAAAGGTATAATGAGAAATAAAGTTCTTTAAAAACAAACTGCAAACACCATTAAATCGTATTGTTTTCAACTTCCCTATTTAGTGGCTTTGTGATGCGTGTACATTACAGCGGACATCCAAGCCAACGGAAGACGAGAATATTCTAAGCTTGTCATGTGTTTATACGTGACTTCCGGAATTAAGGCGGCACATATGAATTTTTTTAATCACCCAGCACAATAGATCTGGCAAGCCCGAGAGAACAGAAAAGTGAAGGGGTTTAAAGTATGCTTCATTTGGCTGTTTATCTTTATGTCATTCTAGTTGCATTTTCAGAAAAAAAAAAATCCATTCATCATTTTTTTTTAACTTTCCATGGCCATTTTTCAAGTTCTGAATTCCTAGCTTATTTTTTTGTTGTATGTTTGTGTTTTTTTTTTTTTAACTAGAGACACATGGCAAGACAGTGCTATATGGGAGAATTAAATTTGCTTTCTTTTTTATAAAATGTTCCTGTATGGAAAGATTAAGGCAAAACTCAGATGGGACACCTAAAATCCACTTGTGACCTAGGGTTATGGGATTACAAAAATCATCACTATTTACTTCAATCCAAATAGATTATAGGGTGCAAGTCATAAAATCATTAGACAGTTTAGTTATCATTTCTTATTCAAAACGATTATAAAGATTAAAAAACAAATTTACTATCTAAGTTCTCATTTACCAGTTACACAAAACGTTGTTCAGAATAGAATAAAGCAATGTAAAAGTCTCTAGCCAGGATCCCATTTTCTCCAAGGAGACAAGAAATGCTTCCATTCATAGAGAAAGACCAGTTTCATTTTAAGCACGACTATTGATGTCCATGGCAAGTCTGCTGACTGAAAAGAAAGTGTTTATTGATTCAACCTTTCCATAACCCTCTGCTAAAGTAAACATGTCTGAGACAAGTAAGCAAAACATCAGATTTCACTCAACTACCATGTGGCCCTCTTTGCTTAAAGAACTCGGCATGGGCCACGGGTCCGGCCAACGTCCAGGAACACAAAGGATCCACATGTTGTGCTGTACGTTAACTCCTCCGCACCGCCACTTTTCTGACCCATCACCGTGAACGTCTTCTTAAGTGTCTTCCCTCCTGTCTTCCTCTATCTTCAGGTAATTACTGGTGGCTAAAAGATTAGTATCAGCCTCACTATAATAAATATTGCTGGAGTAAGTGTCATTTTCACCTCATCGTAAATTGGCATAGCCATCTTTTCTTAGGAGCTGAGGGTGTCAATTTACACAGTTGTATCATCTTTGGGGAATTTCTCCTTTTTGATAATGGCGTAATCCTGCATCACCCATGCCTTCCAGGTCTGATTCAAACAAGAGTTTTATATTTTCAGTACCCCAAATCCCCAACTGAACAGGATCTCAATCTTTGCTGAAACTTTAGATTTTGTGCAACATGCAGAAGTTAATGAAATATCTTCACATTCTATGGTATTTCAGAGAATAGCTCCAATATCACTGAGTTATTTTAATGATTAGAGATATGCAAAACTGAGAGATAATATTATATTTGAATTTACATTTACACTTCACTTACTCGTTTGACAAATATCATTGGCCATCTATTATGTGTGAAGCACCACAGCAGGTGCTAAAAGATACAATGATAAATAAAACCTATTTTCTAAAACTCACGGTGCTGGCTCCCAGGAGAAAAGTGTAAAGATGGTATCATGTTGATGACCTATGAAAACAGTACTCAGAAAAAAATGCAGAACTTATTTTTGATGCATATGTGTTTTGTTAAAGAAAGGCATGGTTTTGAGTTTTCCTTCTTACACTGATTTTTAACTTCCACTGCTCCCTAAAGCCATTCTTGGAATACAACTGTTAGATTATGCCATCCTTATAGGGTATGATTTTCTTTTTCTTTTCTACATGAGTAGAGCCATGCATTCAATTAATCTTAAAGTATATAAAACTACAACGATATACATTTTAAAGAAAGTCTTAGGACAGACTAGGAATAGACTTACCATATGACCCAGGAATCCCGCTCCTGGGCATATATCCAGAAGGAACCCTACTTCAGGATGACACCTGCACCCCGATGTTCATAGCAGCACTATTTACGATAGCCAAGACATGGAGACAGCCTAAATGTCCATCAACAGGTGACTGGATAAAGAAGATGTGGTATATTTGTACAATGGAATACTACTCAGCCATAAAAACTGACAACATAACGCCATTTGCAGCAACATGGATGCTCCTGGAGAATGTCGTTCTAAGCGAAGTAAACCAGAAAGAGACAGAAAAATACCATATGAGATCGCTCATATGTGGAATCTAAAAAAAAAAAAAAAAAAACCAAAGCATAAATACAAAACAGAAATAGACTCACAGACATAGAATACAAACTTGTGGTTGCCAAGGGGGCAGGGGGTGGGAAGAGATAGACTGGGATTTCAAAATTGTAGAACAGATAAACAAGATTATACTGCAGAGCACAGGAAAATACATACAAGATCTTGTGGTAGCTCACAGAGAAAAAAAATGTGACAATGCATATATATATATGTTCATGTATAACTGAAAAATTGTGCTCTACACTGGAATTTGACACAACATTGTGAAATGATTATAAATCAATAAAAAAGTTAAAAAAAAAAAAAGAAAGTCTTAGGACATACTCTCTTGTACATCACTTCAAATTATGCTCTTTGCGGGGCCAGAGCCTATTTGTCACATTCTGCTTTTCATGATGGTATTAGAATAAATACTCTGAATGAGAATTAAGAAACCTGGAACAAAAAGAACATCGTATAGCATGGCTTATATAGAATATCTGGGTATAAAAGTATAAGCTGGCAACAGGATGATGAACTGCTGCAAACAATTTTAATTTTGTCCTCATTTTTCAGTCCTATGTAGCTGAAAGCATCAGTGGTCGATGGTTAAACAGCTGTCGCACTAGTATGCACGCTTCCATGTAGAACCTGATAAAGATGATCAGCCCTGAAGTCGCTGGGTGAAGCACAGCATGAAAGCTGGAGACATTCATCACATCTCCACTTTTTAAGGAAAAGGCAGATAATGGTTTATTCTTTCTGTTTTATTCTAAATCTCAATCAGGTAGGTGCTTCTTTGAGTGTGCCCCAAGTGAAGGCTGGAGGAGTCAGGGTATGTCAGGAGAACAGCCTACAAACAGCAACAAGATTTAGTGGGTTTCAATATCTTGTAAATAGCTCTGTTTTTTTCAGAAGACTATAAAAGTGGTTAACATAATCAAGAGATTTTTGAGTCTCTAAATTAGGCCTTAGTTTAATGGAGAATTGTTATGAGCTTTCTGCTTGGAAAGATGGAAATTCAACAACTACATGACTGTACGTTGGTGCACTCATATTAGAGTTTGACTCTTTGACAACAATCTTGTTTCCTCTATTTCCAGACTCTTTGGGGTTCCTCACTGTACTTTCCAAATACTGACAATAATCACAACCGCTGATGTAAGGGTTTCAAAGCAAAAATATTCTCATGACCTTGGGCCCCCAATTTTTCATTTTATCTTAGTCACAGACCTGTCAGAGAGGTTAGTGTTGTCTCCTCAGATCAGTTGTTCTCAACTGAGAGCAACATGGCCCCACAAGGGACATTTGGCCACATCCAGAAAGAACTATAGTGTCACCATTTGGTGGCAGGGGTGTGAGGGCAGAGATGGGATGGAGTGGAATGGGAGCAGGCATTGCCATCAAGTGGTCAGAGGCCATGGTTGCTGTTAAACATCATACAGTCACCCCCCTACCGCCCCCACAACACAGAATGATCCAGCCTCTGAGGTCAGTGATGCCAAGGTTGAGAAAGGCTGCCTTGGATGCTGTCTCTCTTTTTTTTTTTTAAGTATTTTATCATTTTATTTACTTTATTTTCACATATATTCCTTTTCATATTCTTTTTCATTACAGGTTACTTCAAGTTCCCTATGCTACACAGTAGAAATTTATTGTTTATCTATTTTATATATAGTAGTTAGTGTCTGCAAATCTCAAACTCCCAGTTTATCCCTTCTCCCCCCCTTTTCCCCCTAGTAACCATAGGTTTGTTTTCTATGTCTGTGAGTCTGGTTCTGTTTTGCAAATAAGTTCATATGATACTGCTTATATGTGGAATCTAAAAAAAAATGACACAAATGAACTTATTTAGATGTTCTCTTAACTTGAAAATTATACTTACGATGCCCCTGCTTAAATCTCTCAATATAAATGGTAACACTACTGACTTGAGGGTAGTGACGGTCTGTCTTTAACCTTCTATAATTTTCTTAAGCCTTCAATAGCTTTTTAAAAATTTGTTAAGTGCACCTGGAATGGTTATAAAGATGTTTATCAATATCAGGGATGTAAAGCTTTTCCCTCTAAGATGAGGCAGTCAGGTGATGCTGAATAACAAAAGTGTCCTTATAAATGAGAACGTTTTCAGAAGGAAAAAGAAATAACCCTGTAACTGAATGAGTGTTACTGAAATGTGCAGAGGAGAATATGTGCTTTTATCCTTCTAAATAGCAATGTCTTCAAATAGAGAATCAGATGAGTGTCCCTCCTTGTAGAGATCTGGGGGAAAACCGGTCTATGATACTGAGTGTTGTAAGTGGCACGGAAGGGGCATTGAGAGAAATCATCACTTTTGCCTTATTACAGAATAAGTAGCCCAGAGCTTTCTCAGCACAAAGATCACAGTCCAAACAGCGGTTCAGGGGTAACCCGCCCAGTGCCGACAGCCCAGCCATGACAACCGCGGCGTATATGCTCCACTTTCATTTCATGTCTCTAGAAAACCTGGAAATGACCAGATTACTGGTGTCTAAGACGTTCATGTGATTAAAGATGTCACAATCTCCAGTTCACTCGCTTCTCTCCACGTTTACTACTACCTACATATTGCTTTTAGGCCTTACTTCCAAACTTTGAAGTTATCTGGGCTCCTCTCTGAACCTTCTTCAGATTTCCATCACCTCTATTTAGTTTGTGAGTCCAGAAACAACCAAAGGAACAGCAAACCCAACAGCAGAAGTCTACCCAGCCCATCACCGAGGGCTGAGCTTATGACTTCTCCTGCTCTGCTGCCAAGACATTCTCCCAAGCTTCCTAAAGACACACAGTTACGTGAATACTTTCACAGAACACACACACGCACATCTTGGTTCTTTCACGTTGACGTTTTCTTGGGTGAGAACCATACTTGACTAGTTAGACTCCACGCCCCATCCCCCACCACAAAAATTTCCAAAGAAAACAGCTGAAATCTCAGCGTGGCCAGTGTCTGGATGAAGCTGTCTTGAGAATCACAGAATCAGCAGCTCCCTCGGTGGCGGGGCAGGAGGGGAGCAAGTGATTATGTCGTATGCAAGGCCTTTAAATGGAGAGAGAATTAACTCAGCTTATAATAAATCACTGTTGACATTCTCACTAAAGACTTCATGCACTCCCAAGCCAGGGGGAGTTTCTGGCTGGCCAAGAAGGAAACTCCACAAATGTCGGCTATTACTTGCATGTGCAACCTTCACAGAGGAGATTCTGAAGGCTTTTCCCTCTGTGCTCTGAGCAAACTCCACGGAGAATAGCTACCTCCCTAAAGCAAACAGAGATTGATTAATAACTTATTATCATATTTTCCAATTGAGACTTTGGAAAATACGTCCCAGCAGGAGGCCCTGTCTTCACCTCACTTGTTTTTTGACTTATATCTTGGTCTCTCACCAAAGGGAGGAAAAAAAAAAAAATCAAAGCACAAGAGTGAGGTGAGCCATCCTTCCTCCCACGGTTTGAAGAAGAAAGGTATTTCTTCCTTTGCATTTTTCAAGTTAAAAACTACTGGTCAGTCAAACTCTATGAGCTTTTATAGATTTTATAGCATCTAACTTGCCGCTTTATGTACGGTCTTATTTGCTCCCTGCAAAGTCCCTGAAGAAATGAAGGCGACTTCTGTGATAATTCTTTCAAAGAAAGGAACTTTTTAGTCTGAGAGGTGAAGTGACTTAAGGACACCTGAGGAAGAGAAGGTTAATGGGGGAAATTTACCTGCACTGCCGCCCAAAGCCCATTCTCCATCACACAGAAACACACCATAAAGAGGATGTGTTTCTACGTTGATAGAACCAGATTTTGTATTAATGATATTTATTGAAAACATCAAAAAAAAAAAGAGTCTTGATCAAAGTCCTACTAAGCCCCCAGGAGAGAATTTTGTCTCTCATGTTTGTTACACAAACCTTGGTACCAGCCACACAAAGTGATTCAGGGAAAACTGGATTCATGAGGATTAATCTCTGCCCTCCCCTAAGGGTTCTGGCACATTTCTGAATGAAACTAACACATTTCAGTTTTGTTTTGTTTTGCTTTGCTTTGTTTTGTTTGAAGGGGGAATGGAATTGGAAGTACGTATAAATTAAACGTATATGAAAAAGATCTGAATGATGGTTCCAAATTAGCAAACTTTACTTGATGAATAGGTTCTTACAGAGAAACGAATGTCCCTCTGGATACACTCCCCATTTGGGTCCACTCTGCTTAGCGCTCTGAGAGGCGGATCCGTAAATAACACAACAATGATCCCCTTGTGGGTCCCTGTGGGTTCACGATCCATGTGGGTTCAACCAATGGAAGGTCCTGGCAAGAGACTGGAATGAGGGGAGTGAGTTTGAACTTTTTATGCCCCTAGTTTCCTACTTGCTGACAATGCTCAGCTGGTCATTACTCTCATCTGAAGGATCTCTCCAGAGAACTGCTCTCTCTTGGTTCCAGGAAGGACCCCTTCCTCTTACTCCCTCCAGCCCAATGGAACTCTGCCTCCCCTGAGGGGTTCCCTAAACTCCTCCTACATCAGTGTCATATTGTAGAACCTTCCTCAGATCACCCAGATTGCATGAGATAAAGGCAGGGCTCTGACAGGAAAGAGCAAATAACTCAGACAGGGTTTCCACCTTTTGACGGATCTCAAAACTGTGAGTCCGGGGATGTTGATGGAATCAGTCTACCAAGATCAACTTTAGTTGTTCAAAGTACAACTGCTGTGTTGGTGTCATTGTCCAAATGATAAAGAAACAAGCAAGCAAAGTGATCTTGTTCAATAGAGGTTTTTTTTTTTTTTTTTGGTGGGGGGAAGGAGACTGATTTAGAATTAAATATAAATTAAACGTATATAAGCAAGATATGAATGATGTTCTCAAATTAGTAAAATTCACTTCAGTT
This sequence comes from Vicugna pacos, assembly GCF_048564905.1. Taxonomy (NCBI): domain Eukaryota; kingdom Metazoa; phylum Chordata; class Mammalia; order Artiodactyla; family Camelidae; genus Vicugna; species Vicugna pacos. The sequence goes on from NC_133002.1 coordinate 54,986,375, forward strand.
AATAAGGTACTCTAGAAAATAATAAGGAAATACTAAAATGATTACTGGTCAGTCTGTATTAATTGGGTAAATTTAACTATTTTCACTTAATGCAATATTGAACTAATTATCATGGCATAAATTATGTTATGTGATATTATATTAATTTTTATTGAAGATCCATCTTGGATAAATTAAGTTACATGATCAGAAATGTCTGTGTATACACATTTTTTTTTGACATGTATAGAAATCCCACTGTTCACTTATTTAATGGTTTCTACTGTACGACTTACAAATGCAAACACTGTCCATCACTCAAGTTCTGATTTTATACTTATAATAAGCAAACCAATAAATTAATAAGTGTCTTAAAAGATACTCTGATGTTAAATAACATAGATATGATGTTAAATAATGTATATATTTTCAGTTAAATGTAGGATTTATGTGGTTCATTGAGTACGAATTATTATTTTCTCTTGCAACACACTGTGGCATTTTGGCGAACTATTTTGGCATCAGGACATTCCTAAGTATAGTCAATAGGCTCCTATTAATATACTATGGTATTTTTAGCTTATGCTTTAGCTTTTTGAAAAACCACACTGCTTAAATGTCTCCTTGCAGAAAAAAAAATGACTATATTCAGGCATAATCCCATCTGTATATGTCTACCAAAGTCCTTCAGCCTGTGAGATGAGCACTCAACTGACATAGAGATAAATATGTATTTAATTCCGGTAAGATTCCCCACAATAAGTAAATTTTATAAAACAAAAAGATGTTAATCTGTTACAATTATTTTCTTACCTCTTCTAGAGGGTCTGAGAAGCACTGGCAACAACACAAATGAGGATTTAAAGAAAAACGAAATGGCCAGAGATTAAGATGCACCCTCTGTACATCAAGCTCTGAGCAGTCCTACCATAGAATATGATGTGGTTATGACGTCTCAGCAGTGGCTCCCAGATGTGATTTGCTTGGTTAACACGTTTATACGTGTGTGCGTGTGTGCGTGTGTGCGTGTGCGTGTGCGTGTTTCTCATCTCTTTCTCTGCAAAGCATTCTACTCAGACAGCGAGGGTAACAGGTCAAACAAGTTCTCCCACAAACAAACTCAACACTGTTCATCAATCACTCTCCGCACTTCGAGAATTTACGTCTTCCTGGAAACCACTTGTGAAATGAACCATTTTCCCTCTTCTTCAGATTGCAGGATTGGAACAGGGGGAATCAACACGCTCGTGGTTATATTTTGACATTTTGAGACGAGTGAAATTAAAGGCAGTGATTCTGGCTGATAAGTATTCAGTTCTTCCAAGCATAGATTAACAAAAGTAATACAAGAGGCATGAGTCACCAATTGCTACTTCCTTGGTTTTCATTTTCTAGCTTTGCACAGTAAAACTGAGAGCTCAATCCTATATCCTTCACAAAACCAGAGGCTGATCCTCTCGCCATCTCAGTGATCCTAAGCAAATCCAAGAAATGGGGAGAAGAAATGACTCAGCACAACAAATTTGACGCATATTACTCAAAGTAAGAACCACCAAGTCCTTCCTTCAAATGTTACTTATTTTCACACCACACCAGCTTTTTCTCAAAGTGCATGTTAATTAATGCTCCTTGACAAAAATCCTTCTGGGAAAAATCGGCACCCAAAATGAAACACTAAACACCATATTCATAGGTTTGTTTACCACCCAATTTCTCTCCCCACAATTAATGTGTTGCTCCGCTCTGAATTTTTCAGAGCATAAGGAGATGTTTCAGAATTTGTGTGAACCTCCCCTTCAGCCTCTGGACTCTTTGGTAAACACAACTTTAGGCAATTATATCAAGTTGATTATGCAATCTCAACAGATTCGGAAGAAAATAAGGTAGATTGGTGGGAAAGATCATTCGAATTAGACATAATTCTACCGCCAATGAATCACAGCTGATATTCTGGTGATCCCATAGCAAGAGTACAGTTGACCCCGGAACAACATGGGTTTGAACTGCAGAGGTCCATTTTAGGCTGATTTATAAGTGTACTAAATTTATAAATGTACATACTAGATTAAATACACACTACACGATCCACTGTTGGTTGGATCTGTGGATGTGAAACCATGGATACGGAAAGCTGACTGTAAAGTTACATGTGGATTCCTGACTGCAGGGAGGGTCTGCACCCCTAATCTCTGCAGTGTTCAAGGGTCAACTGTACTAAAATAAATAGCAGTAACTCATAGTACGTGATGGGTGAGGCCCTTCAGGGCAGTAACAAACAATTTTATGAAGCTTGCTTCAGAAGGATTTTCTAGGTTCACAACAACACAAAGTAATTTCTTAAAGGATGAACTTTGATCCTCCTCAAAAGTATAAATAATCAAATATTTAAAACTGAAAGTTGGGTGAGAATTGAAAAATTACCTAATAGGGCGTTCTCATTTCAAAACTGAAATTCTGAAAGACCATTAAGTTGTTAGCATGAGCCAATTAGCTTTGTTTGGTTGGTTAAAGAGAATAGAACCCAGGTCATTCATTTGTGACTTAATGCTAACGTCAAGCCATACCTAATATATTAAATATTAGCATGTGATTCTGATATATCGATAAACAAGTTTGGTTACTTCGTTTTGTTAACCCGGGGTAAAGGTTAAAATCTGGAGCCAAGAATGTTCATTATTTACTATAAATCAAATCTTCATTTTTGAGTGACGTTTTCAATTGTTGAACAATATAGAAAATTGTGGAGAACACTTTGAAGGGCTTCCCAGATCCCGTTTCACTGAGGAACTTGTTGCCCATAAGCTGGGAATGTTGCTGCCCTTTGGAGCCTGAAGCAAAAGAAAATATATGTGCCACTGTATACGCATATCAAAAATACCCATGGCTATAAATAGAACCTTGCATTGCCCAACCTATTTGCAAGCCACTGTCGATTGTTATAAACTTGCCCAGTGGAGATGTCATACCTTGGAGAGCCTGAGAACCATCACCTGATTGGAAAAGACGGTTTCCATCACAGGACCATTAAACAGACAAACAACAGCTCGTAGCTATTTAAATTTTGATATTTTATTCATTGTGGATTATTGTATGAATTTGGATCTTTAAAAATTGCTTTAAAATATTAGCTATCTTGATCACTGAGTTTTTGGTGCTGCTTTAATTTTTGCCCTGAGAAGACTGCCTTACCCACTTTATCTGAGTCCTGGCCCCAACGGTGGCCCTTTAGAGACTGCCTCGGTGGTGAAGAGCTGCTTCACCAAGATCACGTCCAGTCACAGATCCATGTGGAAAGAGTCTGGCCATCCAGGCCCAGTTGGGCCAAGTCCGAAGGGTCATTCCAGCTCCAGAGCTTCCTAAGTTTAGCCAGAGCTGATCTGGGGACTGAGTTATAACTGGACTTCCTCTGTCCAGGCATCCTTTCGCCAGGTGTTGACCTCAAGGGCACTTTGCAGAACCATGCGGCACACTCAGCTCCATCTTTGAGGATGCTTCCATGGGAACATTGTCCGTAACAAATATCAAGTTATATCGGCTCATACTGATTGAGCACATATCAGGTTCAATGCATGTTTGAATCTATTTTTATATTACCCTCACAATAAACCATAAGGTAAGAGCTGTAAGCAATGCAGATTTTTTTTTATGGTATTACAATCAGTTAGAAGCAATGCGATATCTTTTCAACGGAAAAGGAGAGAAGAGTGAGTCCACACGAATCCACATCCTATGTTGTAACACAACACAGGTCAGCGGTGTTCCCTTCCTCACTGGCCTCAATGTCATGAACATGTTTAACCTCATGGCGAAGGCTCAGATATGTGGTCCAGAGCATACGCCTTAAAAAGTCAGAGAAGGATGTAATATAGTTTAAGGTTTCAATTCAAAGATTTCAATTTCAAAATAAAATTCACCAAAAGGGACACGCTATTAGACAGAGCATCATTTTCATTTCATTCTGCCATGATACTGTGAATAAACAAGGATTTTAATTTCATTTAGTAAATGTTTGTGATAGTGGTTCAAAATTTAAATGTTTCATAACCTCAACATTTCTACTGATTCTGAAACAGAATCCCACTAAAGACTGTGATATTATATAAACACAAATTATGATCTCTGTATATAGAAATGATAACAGATTTGTTTGTAAAATATAGTAAAAATATTCTTACTTGAATCGGGAGACTTAACTTCATGTGGTCCAGTGCAGGGCCCCACCAATTCAGGCAAGCTCTTCACAAATGCAAATCATCTATTAGAAATTCCTTCACTGGGTAGAGCTCTCTTTTTTAAAATGCTTTTTGGTCTGGATCATTTGCTAAATCGTATTTCTGAGCTCACCGTGGCACATCTTTTCTTTCCGCAGCAAGGGTCCCCATAATTCTGAGCATACTGTATTTTAGATTCAGGTCTCTTAATGTTCTGGTTCATACGAAACGGTGCTATTTATTTATTACAAGATCTCACATTTGTTTTATCCATCACAAGCTAATGTTTGTATGAATTAGGCCCTAGAGATGTAATACCATCTTTAAAAAGCTGCCCCAAAGACAGAAAGCTGAGAATCAAAAGCAGAATGGGAACCAAGGTGCATAGCCGGAGTTTCCAAGTTCATATTTCTTGCATAGCACTATGTGAAAAGCTGAGACCCACAACTTGCCTTTTTTATCCCTTTTGGTCAAAAAAATAGCTATTAGAGGGTCAAGAGAATGTGCAAACCATAGTGGTGTCTGGATAGAGATGTCTGCCCGATGACCTTGGGCCACAGCCAGGAGAAAAAAAATGAAAAAAAAAAGACTCTGTGAAGCTGCTACTCTCTCTTTACCTGCTCTTAATTTCACATCTCTCAGCCTTTTTCAAAACAATACTGGAAGACTGCATCATTTTCCTGGTTGATTTTTGGATGGTAAATGCCCCCTAAATTTACTACTCTTCAGCAAAATAATTTGAGATAGTGAAACTGCTGAATGTTGTCAGCCATTTAATCTATTCCAACATTAGAAAGACCCAGGTAGAACTCAATTTTGCAAATTAAGACAGTTATTTAGCAACTGGCAACCTCCTGGTTTTCCTGGGAGCCCAGGGTACAGTCAGAACAAACCCATCTAAACAAGCATTTACTGAGCATTGCTTCAAGTGTCTGCAACAGTGCTACGCATGAAGCATTCAAAGATCATTCATTGTACCTGTTCTTGAAGCACCCAATATTAATTGAAAGGCTTTCCACAAAATGTAGGCATTTAAATTATTACTATGACAACTTCGTGAGACGGCAGGCTAAATGCTCATTTTATTGAAGTGTTCAGGCTATATCTATAAACCACATTGGAGAATATGTCCATTTAGTTTATTATTGGAGGCCATGCTGGAGTGTGCTCAACAGAAATAAATTCTGAGGAAATGATCAAGGGGAGAAACTGACTTTTACTCCTAAAAGTCCGATAACTTCAGCTAGACCTCAAGGTCAACTGATGTCAGCTGGCACAAAATAATATTCATGGCAAAGCATAAATCAAGATTCTAAACATGTAAATAATCAACCAATATTGCAAGAGTTTATCATTATAGCTAGAAGATAATTCTGGATATTTTTAGACAGTTTGGCAACTTTATAGAACTAGAAGAAACTCTGAATTGGAAACTAACCATCATTACCATAATAATAATATCATAAAAAGAGTTTTATTTAACACCTTCATCCAACAACTTGCATCTGCTTTATTTCTAGACCTTTTTGGCCATTGTTTACATTTCAAAATGACTCGCTTCAGTGACTTTTCAGGAGTTTGAACAAGTAGCCGACTTAAAGCAACATCAGAGGCTGTCTCCATGAAGTTAATGGATCTATGACACGGTTGCCACTGTATGCCCGCACTAAAATTCAGCCTATGATGTGTGTGCCCCTGCCCAAACACGTTTTCTACGCCAGAGGATGTTGAAATGATGTCCTGTTGGCACAGGCTCTGTTTACCACATCGCCTTGACTTCATGAGTTGGGGCACATTCAATTTGGGTTGTGTAAGCCAAGGTCATCATTGCATAAAGCAGGAGTCCACAAATGGCTGTTTCTTAGGTGACCTGATGGCCTCTGTTCACAGCAAAGGCTGAGTGAGTTACCCTGGGTTTCTTTGAGACGTGGCAAAGCAAACTTACTCAGAGTTCCTTGGTTGAATCCAGGAAAAAAAAGTCAAGAACTAAGATGAGTCACTGCTGAGCAAAAACCTTGTCTGCAACTCTCTTTAGAGGTCATGGGTGCTTCTCAAATTACACACTTGGATTGATCTATTAATGTGGCTGCACCGCGGTTGCCTAGAGACAACTTGGAAGCCACCGAGTGGGATGATGATGTTCTTTGTCACTGATTGTATCATCCTGGGCATCCTGCTTCACTCACACCTTTCACAGACAGAAACACAGCTGCCCTCTCTCACCTATGAAGAAAGAGACATTGGCCTTCCTCATCCCTATTAGGAGACAAACTCAAGAGCACTTCATTCACTTGATAATATCCTTAAGGTCACTGGATTTGCAAATCATTTGGACTGAATATTATCACTTTGGAGAGACCACAGAGACAGAAAATGAAGAAACAAAGAAACTCTCAAGACAAGCTTTGCTTCGAGTTATTTTTGTTTTTCTTTCAACAACTTTAATAACTACCATACATGATGTCTGGGGGCAGGTTATAGAAAGAAAATGAAGATAAATAAGGCGCTATAGGAGAGATGCCATATCTAAGGCAGAATGACAGGAAGCTACTGACAGTGAATATGTGGTCAAAGGGAGAGAGCTTGCCTGTGGCAGGTGGGACCAGGGAGGACTTCTCAGTAGAGTTTCTCTGACCTGTTCCTCCAAAGAGCATCATTACAGAATATTTTGAAGATAAGAAGGATGGGCTTTTATTTGCAGAAGCCAAGGCACAGAGGTTGGGGAACTGGTAAGCTGGGAGCTGAATAATTATTTGGCTCTAAGAAGGCTGATATGTTATAAAAGTGGTCTGAGCAGTCATCTGAAGACAACAGAATGTGAATAAAAATAGTTCCACAGTTAAACTGAGGATCTTGGCTAATGCGATGGCATTAAAAATGAAAAGCAACCCATAACTGTGAGGAAGAATGCAAGGGACGGTACAGCAGGAGATTTGGTGACAGAGTGGACTGGAACAGTGAGGGCCAAGGCATTCCAAGATTTTAAATCTGGGTGTGCGGTACGAGAATGGAACTCAGAACGGAAAAAAATACATGTATCAGGAAAAGAAATGGATGTGGCCTGCAGATAGAAGGGAAATGAGTTCACCTTTAGATTTTTATATTATATTTAAATGTGATGACTTCTGGGTGCTAATGGATGATCCAGGGAAAGATGTCCATCAGATATTTGTACTTGTGGGACATACAATAAGGACAGGTGTCAAAATCTGAGAGTTTTACAAAGTATAGTGTGAAACTGTGGAGCCAGAAAATGCTGCTCTGGGCTCCAATTAGGCTGTATCTGTGTAGCGCCATAATTTGACATTTTTTGCTCATTTGTCTTTGAATCGAAAGAGTGAAAGAGATTTCCACTTCTGAGATGAAGTAGATGTTCTTTTTTTCCCCCTATTTTTTCTGCTAAGCACATACTTAAAAAAAAAAAAAAAGTCCCTGGATATTATGTATAAGGCAAACATAAGAAGACTTTGAAAAGTAGAATAAAAAAAAAAAAAGCCAGTTGGCTATGGACCTTGGGACCCCAGGAATAACCAAAAGTGAGTTCTCTGCTGTGTGCCTCATACATTCCAGCTAAGAGCTGAAGAAGCCACGAGTACAGGCATATGAAGCCCCAGTAAAAGCCCACTCTCTCCGGCCAAAGGATCAGGAAAGGGGCAGCCTAGCAAGAAAGAACGCTTTTAGATAATAATCACTCTCCTCTGGCCAAAAACCATACACACACGCAAATATCATGGCCTTGCCCCGACAGTACAAGCAAAGTCTGATTGGGAAGTTCTACCCTCACCCGGCAGTAATGAGCTGGCTTGAGCCCCACGTCCCCTGCGGAAGCAGAGTCCAAACAGCCACCGAAAACTGAAGATACAAGTAAGATCCGGATTCTTGTAACAACATAGCCCAAATGTTCAAGTTTCAATGCAGAAAACGACTCATCATAGCAAAAACCAGAAAGATTTCAAACCGAATGGAAAAAAAAATCAATCAATGACAACACTGGACAAAAACTTTAAAGCCGTTATCGCGCACATGCACACACAATGAGTGCTTCCATGAGCACTTACAAAGATGCCTGAAACAACTGGGAAAAGATGAACGTCTAGGCAAAGAGACAGATGATATGACAAAGAGCCAACGAGGAATTTTAGAATAAAAAAATTCAAAAAGAAATTAAAAAACTTAATGGATTGACTCAACAGCAGAACGGAGGAGGCAGAGGAAAGAATAAGTGATGGACTATTGTTGAAATAACAAAATTATAGAAATGAAGAACAGATTCGTGGTTGCCACCAGCTAAGGAGGGCGTGGGAGCAGGAGGGAGAAGGACAGTGGCCATAAAAGGGCAACCTGAGGGGTCCTCGGGTTTATGGAAATGTTTTGCGTCTTGACTGTACCGACGGCCATATTCTCATTGTGACGCTGCACTATAGTTTTGCAAACTGTTACCATGGTGGGAAGCTGAGAAAAGGATCTCTCTGTATTATTTGTTAGAACTGTAGATAAATCCATAATTATCACACAATGAAAATTTAATTAAAAGCAAGCAAACAAAAAAATCAGAAAATATGGAGGTTCAGATCTTCTTAGTAACATTAACTTGTCCAATAGTGATAAAATATTAATTCCTTGACTGCTGGTTAGTGTTTTAAATGTACCCTTTGCTACAAGGCCAAAAAAAAAAAAAAAAAAAGGAAACCAATGCTGTTATGAAAATCCTGTGTTGCACTTTCTTGAGTTATGGAGATTTAAGTTTGCAATCCTAAACCTGCATTAGCATGTGATTCTGTAATTTAAGAAAATAAACTTGTTCCAAAAAGGAAGAAGAAAAGGATAATACTGAAAAATCACTAGTCAAAGAGAATTATTGTCATACATACAAATACATTTGGGAGGATGGAGCAATATGATTTTTTTGTCTGTAAATACTTTTTTCAAAGTAATTAGAAAATTTATATTTATATGAAAATGAGTAGTAAATGTTCACATGGTCTTTAAATTTTAACATACCCATGTAATACTGGACAACAGTTCAGAGTCATGCTTTTCTTTCCTAACTCTGTTTTTCTTATGTTCTAATTTAAAATCTCCCAGTTAAAATCAAATACACAAAATTTGCCCTATAGAGTGACTATCGCTCTTAAATACTAAATAAAAATCACTTAATGATTTAAAGTAAATTCAGTATTTATAGTTTATTCTTTTAAACATGTAAGAATTTGTTGATGGGTTTTTGTACCATAACTGATTGGAAGGGTTTTTGTTCATTATAAGTAATATATGTAACACGTTTGACTTCTTTACTTTAATAAAAGTGATTTTTCTTCTCCCAAATAATTATATGAATGGCCTTTTATAGTGGGATAGGATGGGCCAGAGGAGTGTGTGGTACATATTCTCATTTGAAGGATAGGGTTATTTCATTTTTATAAATTAATTCCTTCTTGCAAACATGTAGCACTAACATATTCTCATGCATTCACCATCCTTACCTTCTATTCTTAACTTCTCCTACATAATGTCTGTAATGTTGAAACAGCCTCTGCTGTCTGTGCCCCAGGCTCACTGAAAATCAAGTTAAGTCCTCAAAGCCTAGAGTTCCTGCAGGATCCGGCCACCACGGGTATCAAATGGCCTGGATTCTTAACACTCTTCCCATCACTTCTTCTGCTGCTGATACCAGGGTCTCCTTCATGTTATTCAAGCACATTCAGCCTTTTCCCACCTCAGGACCTTTGCACATACTTTCCTTCAACTTGAAATGCATTTCTTTTCATTATCTACATGACTTACTCCTTCATTTCACTTAGGCTCCTGCTCAAGCCTTCTTTTATCAAGGAGATCTCTTCCAAGCACTCTATCTAAAATCATACCCGGCTCCCATCACTCCATACCTCTTTATCCTGCTTTTCTTGCCTTTTTAAAAATCAAGAACACTGACTCGTCACTATATAATTGCTTGCTTTGTTCCCGCCACCAAACGCAAGCCTCATGAGAACAAAAACTTTGTTCCCCTTACTGTGGCACCTCCAACGTCTAGAACAGTGTATAGCACACAGTAGGCGCTCAAAAAAAATCTGTTAAATAAATGAATCACTGAAGTACCTCTACACACGAGGATCTGGCTGATCTCTTAAGAATAATTCTTAACGGATTTCATAATTTCCTCTACTGAACATAGAATATATTTCGAATGCCCCGATATGAAACTCAAGGTCCCTGACATGTGGCCCAAACCACTTCCTTTGGTTTCTTCTTCCATTTCCAACTTAAATAAATCCTCCAATTTAACAGCCTCATTATTTCCCGACCTCGTCATGTCTGTCACTACCTAGCAGGGTGACCAACCATCCTACTTTGCCTAGGAATGCAGCGTTTCCTAGGACGCGGGACTTTGAGTTTTAAAACTGAGGAAGTTCCAAGCAAACTGGGGTGAACCGATCACTCTGGTACCTAGACATGTCATGCTTCCCCTCGGCTGGAAAGTCTTCTGTTCTGTCCTTTACTTATCAAGGTCCCTGTTTCCAGTAAGACCCAACTCAAGCTTCACATCCTAAGCAAAGCCTTTGCCGTCTCTGCCACACTCCATGATGTCTTACCGTCTTACCTGCTATTTTCAGGAGCAATTCTTGTTTATTATTTTGGCAAGTATTATATTTTAAAGTGTATCTGTCATTCACGTATACATATTCTGTCCCTTGAATGGAATTTGTCCCCAGAAAGAAGGAATTCTACCTCCTTTTCATGTATGTCTATCTAGCACAGTGTTTGAAATGTAACAAACATTCAACAAATGTGATTGCTGGTAAGTATGTTATGTCTTTTGAAAGCTGACTGTCTCAAAGGTGTACATCATTATCTAGTCGTCTGCTTAGAGAAAGTGTGAGGTAGAGTTAAAATGCCCAAGAGGCATGATTTTGGCAGATGCAAAACAGGAGATTATTTTACTTTAAAATAAAAGAAACAGAAAAAAAAAACCCCACAGATTTGGATTGAGATTATCCCCTTTGACAACATATCTGATGTTCCTTCTTTTGTTCCATCCCGAATGTGACAAATCCATGAAATACCCTTATGGGTAAATTTTAAATCGGCATTGACATGGTATGTGGTAAAAAGGGAAAAAAATATAATGAAACGTCTCGATGACTTATAATACACCGTGTTCTAATATTTGGCAGCATCCTAATGGCCAGCTGAAGTCTTCACTTTCCATCTCTCTGTTTGGGTGCTGTGTAGACACGGTCCAGGGACTGGAACAGTAGGGAAGTTGCCACAGTAATGCTGAGTTTTACTGGCTTAGCAATGAGGGGAAACTCACATACTGCTTGCCAGAAAAATAACTGGCTTTAGTTGGTGCTATTAGTCTCACGCGTTTTAGGAGCACTTAATTTAAAACAAAATTGTGGGCTTAACTCCCACCCTAATGTTTTGAGACTGCTGTAATAAGCGAATGTTCAAAGTGTTCTTTATCCAACCAAGTGGGTGAGTTTTTTGTTCCAGCTCCATCTAGAACAAAAAGATTTTCATTTGGTGAGTGGCGATCCTTGACTGAGCACAAGCAAACACATCGAGATGCAGTCAGGCTTACAGCACAGGAATCTGCGAGCAGTAAGCTTTAATCTGACAAAATAATCACTGCGGAAAAGCAACTCACAAATCACTCTAGCCACCGAAATAGAAGCTTGGTTTTTCTAACTGGCTTGTAATGGAAGCCCCGGAACAATATGAGGGATTGTTAACACAGGTTTAGTTACTATCTCATGCCCGCACTTTAAACGTCACTCCTGGCCCGTCGCTACAGAGCATGTGACGCGTCAACATTTGAAGGATGTTGGGATTAATCCCTTCTATACTCAGAATACCTTAAAGACTATATTACATTTCAGTGAGTATAAACCTTTGACTTTCCAGTAATGATGTTCTGGCTTTAATCGTTATTTCGATTCAATCAGAAACACGGTTCACTTGGAAAAGAGTAAAGTGGGAAAACATAGAAGGGAAAATGCCTTCTAAACAGAGTGAAATAATCCTTGCGAGTTTTTTTTTCCCCCACCAACTGTATCATGGTTTCCTTCATCCATAGGAAACCTGAGCGTTTCATAGGAATGGTACTAGAAAATGTGCAATATTCCTCCCTCTACTGCTGTTAATCTTCCTATTGACACGGCATCTCTAATACAAAATGCCAGACTTCTGATGAATTTATTCACCTCACCTGATGCCTACTGAGGTCCCGCTGTATCCTCACCTTCTTAGGGGTGATGGTACCGGAAATCAACACACATAAAATATTATTCATTGCCATTTACTGAAGGCCTGCTCTATTCCAGACACTCTGTTGCATATTCTGAAATATTATTTCTCACCCTGACCAAAATTTTGTAATGTAGGTATTATTTTAACCATTTTACAAATGAGGAAGGTGCGTTTTTGCATGTCACTTAACCTCGCTGATCCCCAAACCGCCTGTAAGCTGTGGACACAGTAAAGCCATACCTGAAGGCTTCACCTGCATTCTGTTCCACTGCCCTGGCAGGCTGAGCAGAGGCTGTGCATTCATGGGGGCTCACGTTGGCTTTGGGATAAGCTCTTTTCCTCCACGGTATTATTTAGAGGCAAGTCAGCTTCTTGCCTTTCTTCTCTTTTTATTGAAATTGGATCATTTCAAGTGATATCTACCCCTTTGACATGTTTTTAAGTGTACAATACAGTATGGTTAACTGCAGGCATGATGTTATGCAGCCGATCTCTAGAATCTATTCATCTTGCATAACCGAGACTTTGCACCCGCCAAATAGCAGCTCCGCATTCCCTCTTCCCTCCAGCCTGACAATTCCCGTTCTGTTCTTTGCTTCTGTGAGCTGGGCCGTTAACAGGCACCTCCTATACATGGACTCTTCCTTCTATGACTGGCTTTTTTCACTTAGAAATATGTCCTCCAGGTCCATCTTAATAAGATCAGAGATACTCAATCCTACTGAGAACGTCAGGCAGCAGAATCGTACTAAATGAACAATCCTTTTGAATACACTCTATGTCAAGGAAACAGATGCAAAGCCAAACCACGAGATGAACTTCTGTGAATCCTGGGAAGCTAGGGCACCAACGTAGGGCAAAGGGCTCATGCGGGGCCTTTTATGGTGTTAGATGGCCTTCTTTGTGATGCCTGTGGCTCTGGTTTCATCATAGACTGTAATTAAGTTTTTTAAAAAATGCATAGCCAAGGTTTATATAATTGAATAAAGGCTATTGACTGAAATGATTGGAATGTCTGACTGGCCGTTAGTAAAATCTTACTTATTTTCATTTCCCACTTGCTGGACAGACAGCGCGGGATTACAGGATGGAAATGGGTCGGCTCTCTATTCTGACTGCAAGGTCCCCTCATTTTCACAAGGTCCCCTGAACAAATAACATGCTTAGAAGTGAAAAAAGTTACATGTAATTAACAATAGGGATAAATACGTTTGTGACAGTTACTGTATCATGTAGAGCAAAAATAATCTGAGAAACAAGGATACAATGTGTCCTAAATCAGAAAAACAAAGAAACGAAACTCTCGCTTTTTTTTGTTTTTGTTTTTTTCGAGAAAGGAAAACTAGCATCAGATTCTAGAGACATTCTTGTTTCTGAACTATAAGTTTGGAAAACTCTCTAACAACTTCAATCTTCTATTTTAATGACGCGGTAAAGAAGTATTTGGTACACATTCAACATAAACAACACTGATGTCTGTTGTTAGAAAATTTGAGACTCAAAATCATGGTAGGATGGTTAACCACAGATGTTCTGTCTACTTTGTCTGGGTCATTGTCTATCTCAAGCTATAAACCTTGAATAACTTTGGGTAAGATTCTTCACCTTTCTCTGCATTCATTTTCTAATGTGTAACACAGAAAGAACAACTACTTCATAAGGTTTTTGAAAAGAGTGCATGAGTTACTGTATGTCAAGTATTTAGGATAGAACTGGTACCCAGTAGTCAGGTTATGACGTGAAGGACTTGAACACACCTAGTAACATGTAAATTATTCATTTCAAAAGGAAAAGGATCAATGAAAAATACTTAATATTATGTTTTTTAAAAAAACTTCAGTTCTGAGCCCACGGGGGAAATAAACTCTAAGTCAAATAAGGGAGCGATGAAAAAAGGGGGGAAGGGGTGAGGAGGGGGAACTTGAGTAGCGTAGAAAAGTTGCATGCCATAACAGACATCCTGAAGAACAGTGTCTGTGACAAAGAGCATCCTTTGCTTTTTTATGGAATCAGAGCTTGCAGCAATCAGTCAACCCAAGCTGTACCACACCAGACCTCTACTTTCTAATGCTCCATCTCTGTTTAAAAAAAAAAATCAACTGCAAAATGTACAGACAATTTACAAGTCTCAGCGATGGTGTTTGTCTGGGGGTCTCCCAGCACAGATGATCCAGTGAAGGACCCTGTTGCTGGAACATCATTAATCAGGCAGCCATGGCCAAGGAGGTGGGTGGCTGCTGATAGTTTTGGCCCATTGGAAATGGCTTTGGATGACTGCCAGGTTGTGTGTAAAATTCTGAAATGTTTGAAACAATACAGTCTTTACAATGTTATAAAATACCAGGGTGGTTAGAACGGGCTGCAGACTGGCTCATGGCCAATAAAACCTCAGGATTCCAGTCAGCTGTAACCTGGAGTTTTATGTTGTCTGAGGTGTTCAAGGTCATCTCTCCCCAACGTCTTGTAGGTCAACTCCGTCTTTATAAAGCTGCTGCTCTCCCATCACCCCTGTTCAAACTACTTCAGTCAGTTTGCTTCCCCAAACCTCCCCCCAAAAATCATTCTGAGAGTTAACCTTAAAAGTCTGACTTAGGACAATTCTTCTAAAAGTTGAACTTGCTTTTTGTTTTTCCCTGTTTCACTAGAACGTGCTTGCCATTGACATGAGGCTAAACTTGAAAAACAGCAAAAGAGATCACCTCTAACTCCATCACCCAAAAGGCAATGACACTAAATTAGTGGTGTTTTTCACTCTAGTAATTCTTCCAGTGTGTATTTTGCACATTTCTGGCCATACTGAATTTATAATTTGCAATCATCTTCTCCTGAACTTTATAGAAAAATTCCATTTTGTATGAATATAATTTATTTCTTAAGGATAATATGAGTGGCAGAATAGTGTTTTATTTTGTTCTCAATCATTCTCATATTATTGAATACTTATCATGTTTTCTTTCTCAGAGAGGATGCTATTTTAACTAGTATTACTATTTACATAAAGCTTTTCTGTATTTAGCATTATTTCCTTAGGATAAATTCCTAGAAGTGAAATTACAGGGTCTAGGGAGATAGTCCTTTTTAGACAAATGTTGCCAAATGGCTTTCCAAAACAATTATTTCCAGATTAACGGCCCATCAGTAAAGTATGAGGGGTTAATTTCACCCCTTCATCACCCCTTCATCATGAGCAGTAAGTAACAGCAAGTATTCTTCTAAGGAAAACAAATGTGCTGATAGTAAAAACGAAAAGTTGTCTAGTTCCAAAAATGTATGTATCCATAGAGCGAGGGAGGTGCTCAGCAGTGTGACACAGAAAGGGACACAGAGCTACTTCGTGGGCGATTTGGTTTCAGTTTGTTCTCCAAGCAAGGAGTTCTTCTAAACAAAAGGGAGTTTAATTCTGGGGTATCACCATAGTAAATGAAACACTGAGGACACAGAAAACACAAGACACAATACTCTAGAGAGAGAAAAAGAGGACCCACAACTTGGTGTAGTGTTCCCAGGCAGTGAGTGAGTCCGCCCGGCAGCCTTGGGAAACCGCTGATAAATGCAGAGCACTTGAAAAGCAGCATTTGAGGAAAAGTACAAGTGAACATTTAAGAGCATTCTTACAATTGTAACAGAGTCAAGAAGAGGATGTTCCAGAAGTAATAGTCAAAGATAAGAGACGGATATGAAATGAGGAAAAGGAATTCAGAAAAAGAACTCAGACCGAAAGAGAGACATTTATTCACCCTTCCACGCAGCTTACATAGTGTGGCCAGCTTCCTAGAGAGAACTGATAGGAGGACCCTGGGGAATATGAGACGGTACTCTTGATGTCCACCTAAGTAACTGTATCGTAAAAAGCTTTACATGGTTGCCATTGCATTCTAGAACATTCTTTGGCCACGTCCCAAGTTAATAAATCCCTGCTAAGCGTCTTCATATATCTGGGTTAGTGGGAATGCACCTTACTAACACAGTTTAGATTCTGCTACTTAAAAAAAAATGAAACCAATAAACACCTCCTCGTAAGGAACATTGGTTCGTTTCTGGTCTAAGTGTAATACAAATGGCGCTTGCTCTCCTGGACATGGTATTCCCTTCTTGCCACGGCTAGAGACACTCACTCTGGAAGCGAATTTCTTCTGTTTACTCTTATCTTTTGCTTTTCTTTTGAAGGGAAAGGTATAGAGTCTTTTGTAAGAACTATCATATCAATTTCTGAGCTGAAGTGCTTATAAAAAATGATCATGGAGACGCCTCCATGCATTTCAGTGTTTATATTTAATCCATTTTCTTTCTTAAGGTCTAGGGTTTTTCCCTGATTATGCCCAGTATTACCTTTCCTCATCTTCTGGGCTCTGGGTGACATTATATATATATTCTTTTTTCTCTCTCTCAGGTTCCCATGATTCTCCATCATCCACGAGATTTTTTTCCCCCTCTCTTGCTGATAAAAATGAAGTTCAACAGCTCCCACCATGATTCCTTCTTTTTAAGCAAAATACAGTCTACAAGGAAAGTCAAGGCTATATCAGATGTTCTGGTTTCAGCAAAACTAGACACTTTCCAGATGTCAGGCACTTGAAATCCTCCATCTGTAACATAGTGTGTCTCGATTTCAGTTTCTGACGTCTGTTACTTAGCTGAGTACTTAACCTCTCTGTTCTTCCATCAGCTCAGCTCGAAAACAGATCAAAGGAATCCACACCCCGCGGTATTAGAGAGAATTAAATGAGTTAATAGGTGACGTGCTTAGGGCAATGCCTCCCGGAGGAGCACACATGAAAAAGGTGAGGTGTTCTATTAATGGTTACAGGTAAATATGATAGGAATTGTTATAAATGAACATCATTGTTACAAATAAAGCCTCAGACCACTCTCTCACTTGATCACAGCGCTCTTTCTTGGCTTTAAGTCTCCTTCAAATGTTCCCCATTGTGCGAGCATCCTTAGCCTGTGAATTTCCGAAAAGCTCAGTATAACGTCTTACCCAGCAGCATTTTCCCCTTGTTCTTCCAGTGGCCCGTTTCAGTTTGGACTGTGCACCCCATCCCTCTTTAAAACATAAATCCCAACCCACGAAGTCTCTTGACATTTGTGAGGCTATATGTACAATATAAAGCTTCATGAGCTAAAATATCAAGTTTATTTTATTACCTAAACGCACTCACGTAAATAAGAGGAATCTGGTGTAAAAATCAGTGATAACGAAATCAATATTAAATTAAGTCTTCCTTAATGACTCTTCAAATTCTTGTTTTCGGTGAGGTTAAGCTTTCATTTTAAAGTGCCTTTATGATGACACAATGCTAGGCTGGAGAAGCCAGCGCAAGTTAGTGTCTTCACGTCTTCTCTTATTTTTAGTATCTCTCTATATCCTAGATTATATATGTTATTGCTGAAGGGAGGAAAAGTGCTCCCTTGAATTCAAATCCACGACCGTTCCAACATTTTAATGACTCTGTCCACATACTCAATCTTTTTCAAAACAATTTTACTACAATTAAGAGAAACAGGAGACTGATGACTGATTGCAAAGCAGCTGTGTCAAAAATAAACACGGCTTTGAATTCTACAATCCTCCCTTTTCCCCAACTTCGCTGCGCACATAAACACACCCCACGGCCCCACGTACTTCACACACAGAAAATTATTCCCAATTAGGTGTTTCTCTACTTGCCTTTTTCTCCCCCCTCATTAAAAGCATCCCCCGAGCTTAACCATCTTCATTCACTGCACTGTCTGAAAGTCTCCCAGACCGCCAAGCCTGTGCCCTTGAAGACTTCACATTTACAGCAGACTGACTCGGTAAGCACACTCTGGAAACTCTGGAGAACAGCTCAGCCCGGTGCTGGTCTTGATGCCTGGCCAAGAGGCTCAAACAACAGACATAAAAGCTAAATCTGTACTTCCATTCAGTTACGAGGTTGCCAAGTTGGTTTTCCTGATACACAGTATATCCATCTCCCAATGTCTCAGACTCACTTCATTAACTTTGTGACATCAGCCTCTGATGTTATGAACTCAATTTTGCTAATATAAATGATACGGCACTATATGGAAATTTAAGAGGTTGTAACGTTAGAAGTCTCTTCAAGATTCCCATAACAGTTAAAAAGAACAAGCAACCAAAATTCCCAGAACCAAACCTTGCTGGGAAATAATTCCTTATATATGATCTGAAAGCTATTCTCCCTGCCCTCAGCCCTCTGCTTCTGATTCTCATTTATTTTGTGAATAGTTTTTAATGATAGAACAGGGAAATATATTGTGGTTTCACACTTTCACGGATTTTATGGTCACTTATTCCTAACTAGGAGATAGAGACACACAGCAGAAAAGTTTTCTCTTTAAACGTAAACCAGTTTAGTCTATTATACTCTTTGTTACAAGGATATATTTAAGAAGTGGCACTATTCAAAGATCAACCAATAGAAGAGTGTTTTTTCAATGGCAAAGCCACTGTATCAGTAAGGATGGATTTACAAACCTAGCCACTAAATTAATTTGGCTGAGTAATTTGGAAACGCTAACCTGCCACCATGAATCTACATTATAAACTCCAAAGAATATGGAAACTATGCATTATTGTCCCCACAGAACTGATGGACGTTGGTCCAACGTCAATCATACCTCACAAAATGGGGCTTGTCTCAAAAAGACAGATGCAAAGAGCTCTTCTCACAAGATTCAAGTCTCTTTCTTTCTCTTCACATCTCCTCTTTTTGGGTTTAACAGCTGTCAGTGACGGTGCTACGTGTTGGTTAGTGTATACATAATGAAAGTGTGCAGGCAGTGTCGGGAAGAAATTAAGGCATCAGTAGGCAGGGATGCACACCTGGCTTTACTGTTATTTAACGCGTGACTTTGAACTAATTCTTCAACAACTCATGGCCTTACATTCCTCTCTGTAAAATGGAAAAGAATTCACAAAGAGCTACGATGAAGACTAAATGGTACAGTACACATGAGGCAATTACAGCCGTTCCTGGTGCCTAGTAAAGGTGGATAGGTAGGAAGACAGACAGACAGACAGACAGACAGACAGATGGATGATACAGATATAAAATTGTTATTCAGATATGCTTATAGATGAATATTTATGGAATCAAAGCAACAGAGAAATCACTGTCCTTAAGCATCTCCAATGTTAACACCGATCCTAATTTAAGTTGACTCCTCTGGTACCCCACCTTCTCAGCCCAAGGCATATTCATCCTTTGGAATGAGAGTGTGATGTAGTCTCTGTTGTCAGCCTAAGTACCAGCATGTGGAGCAAGGGGAGAAGTAAAAGGCAGTAATTATTAACAATCTTGGCCCCGATCTTCAAATGGCCCATGTGCTCTTAGAAAAGTCACAAACCTTCATTTTTCCTTTTTTTTTTTTTTTTTTTTGGTGAGGAGGTGATTAGGTTTATTTATTTAATTAGTTTTAAAATGGAGGCACTGGGGATTGAACCCAGGACCCGGTGCATGTAGGCATGCACTCTGCCCCTGCGCAAAACCCTGCCCCCAAGCCTTCATTTTTAATATGAGGGTTTTTTTTGTTTTTGGTTTTCTTTAATCTGCCTTTTAATCTCACCGAGCTTTTATATCCAACCCCCCTCTTGCATAAAGGCAAAGAACTCCAGGCTGTCCATTGTGCTTACAACTGAAGCGCTTAACAGAATCCTTCCAACACGATTCACTGTTATGTACACACGCTGTTGGCAGCCTCTAGACCGTAAGCAACCCTAGAGCTGGGTCCATCTTTGTGCCCCCCTCCAAAGCCCATCACGGAACCCCTGGGAAGAGTTTCTGCAGACACTTGTTGAATTACATGCAACAATAAATATGAAAGTAGCTTACGATAACTGTACGGCATGGTGGTCAAGATTGAAAACTAGGTTGTTAGGTTAATATGGTTGTGGAGTAAATGTTTCTCTTTCAGTAAGGATGCCAAGTTCCCACATCTGGACACACACATTTGGCGTAACTATTGACTTGTCCCAGGTATTCTCCTGTTATTTTTATCTTCTTCTTGATTTCATGCTGAGATTCAAACAGTGTCGACAGACTAGTGACGCTTAACCCAAAGCTGGTTAATTAATATAGTTAACTTTTAAAACTACAGTAGGGAAAAGGGATGTAAAACACCTCGGAAGTGAATGTGTACATCTCATTGCAACTTTTCTATGATCTCTCTGTCTATGATTTCAAATAATTGCAAGGAAAAATTGTAACAACCATAGACATTACGCGTATGAAGTTATGGCTTGAACTAAGTAGACTAGGTTTCCTCCAGCATCAGCAGAATTAACGCAACACACCCCAGAAATGAATGCAGCGTCATGTTTTCTCAGACAGATTTCTCTTCACTCCCTGAAATTCATGAACAGTATTTATTCCTAGTGTAGCTGAACGGGAGAGTCAAAAGCAGGGGAAAAAAATATCAGTACAGGTATTCCGCTCCTGGAAGGCCTCTAATTCTATTTCCCGTTTGACATATCATTTTATTTCCATTTTCCCTAAATGTAACCTAGGAACTTTCCATAATAAACGTTCCTCTAATCTGCCACCTCTTTGACTGGCATTTTCGATTTTTTTTTCCCAAGGAGTCTATCAGTCGTCCCTTCACAAATTGCAAAAATAAACGAGAAAACTGAACCGCCTGCCATCGTTGGGCAGAATTTTCTGAATTTGTCTGGAAGCCAGGAGAATTTATTTGACTGTCTGGGAAGTATCGAGGCAGATTTCTTATTCTCAAACAGATACCAAAGCTGCTTGAACAAATGGTTCGTGTTAGCCGGAGAAAGACAGTGAATCTAAACCATGTGCCTCTGGACCCTGTGGTTTCAAGTTGAACCACAAGCAGCGAGAAGAGCTGTCAGTCTCCAGCCTTGATTTCAGCCGCGCTCACGGGGAGGAGAGCAGGGTGGGTGCCACTCACTGTGCTGTGTCCACAGGGCAGTGCCGGCGAGCCCGCAGGTGTGTGAGAAATAAGAGATGGGATGGGGGACAGCATCCGGGGGACAAAATGAAGACTCGCCAAGTTTTCTCTCTGGGCATCCACACGCGGTAACGGTAGCAAACTGAAGCCTTTTTGAGGAACAGAAACAACCCAGGGAGGCAAAGGAACATAAAAATCTGGCGTCTTCTTACAGCTATCATAAAGCTGAAGAAAAACATCCTAGAAGAATTAGTTTGGAGACCCAGGACGGTTAAGGTTACTAGACCAGAAAAACAAGAAAGACAAATTTCTAAGTGGTACCATTTATCAAATTCCAAAAGCAACGTGAGGCTGTTATGAAAGACTATGAAATGCAATTTTATATCACAAAGGCGAGAGAGTCACTTAACCACACGTAAGTGTGGCCTCCTCAGTGGATACAGACCCAAGCCATTTAGATGATGAAATAAGATTTTGGAAAATGAAGTGAGGCTTGCCTTTAAGTTATCTAGCAACTGGAAGGGACAGTCAAAACACTTCTCTGCTTCTTGTCCCTTGCTTTCTCTTAATGAGCCTCTTTATCACAGGGACATTTCTTTTAAGCAGCCGGCATGTCCATCAGTTTAGGGAAAGGAATAAAGCGCAAATAAGAAAAGTAAATACTCATCACAATTCTTGTTAAATGTTCGTGTAATTCTAGTGTGTCTGTTGTTGAAACGAAATCCTAGGCTCTAACGCCTCCACGAAAGAGACGACAGAAGAGTAACTTGACCACAGACGCCCCATTGGCATGAGTAGGCAGGGTTTTGTGTCTCAGACTAGAAGTGCTACGTTTATTATCATGATATCCAGGGAACTGAGATCAAGTAGAACTAGGAAGTGAACTAGGTAAATTCGGATGGAGAGATACATACACACATATACACATGATATAAAATAAGATAAGATATACTGCATACCCAGACTCAGACAACTTTGGGGGACTCTGATGTTTTACAGTACAGAAGGGATGAATTTAAATGACTTAATATAAACATTTTACCTAAGTCGTCTAAGAAATTCATCAGCCTGAAGCAATACACATCTCATTCTGCCTTAACAAAAGTGCCTTCAAGATGCACACAAGTCACCGTCCACCTCTGTCTTCTGTTTTTTCAAGAGATGAGCTTACTAAAAAAAAAAAAAAAAGACTGTCCTGTCAAAAGCACTGAAAAAAAAAAATTCTTTAAGGGGAAAAATAGGAAAGCAATCTATTTTTGGAGTTTTTTTTAAAAGCCCACTGTTTTGAACAGTGATTCTCAAATTGAATCAAATTGAGTCAATAGAAATTTTTTAAATTATTTTGATACTTGGGCCCCAGCACAGACAAAATTATAATCTTGGATGGGGCCCCAGCATCAATATGGATATTTTCCTGGGTGAAAAAACGTATTTAAATTACTTCATTGAGTTACTAATACACATGGAATTATTATAGCAGATTCTAAACAACTCTGCAATTTGCAGGTAAACCTTGACGTAAGTTGAGCTGTCAACTGGATTGTCACGCCGTACCTGTGCTCTGAAGAATGAGCACATACACTAGACGGACTGCCATGTTGCACCCTGTAAGAATCAGAATAATTTCACGTAACTTTAATTAACTGAAGAGCTGAAGTAGATGTCACTATGCAAAAGCACATTCAAAAGCACAACTTTGTTAAGATAAAGCTAACTGAAACAACACGCCTAGAAGGCTCCCAAAGAGCCAATGACAACAACCCACGGAGACCCATAAGCTCAAAACTAAATTTGAGCCCACATGTCAGTCAGTGCTTATTAACCACCTACTATGTGTCAAGCACATGTGGAATTTGTCAGTCCATATCCTAATGCTACAGAACGTTCTTAGAATTGCTAGCTCAGTCCAAGACCTATGTTGACTAGAATGTCTGACCACATTTAAACTCTGCAAATATCTATGTTACAATGCTGAGCGCCGTATAAAGCAAAACGTTCCCAAACCCCATCATACCTTATCCCTATTTAATCAACCAAACTGTAAACATTAAGTTGACCTGTTGTGTATTTCTGAACGTCTCAGCTGTGCTCATGATCCATTTAAACTGAAGGTTGCTACTGGGATATCTACTTTTCTTAAATGCTACGGTGCCATTTTTTTCTTCTATTTTAACATCTGTGAAGTTAAGATGTGTCTTATAACTGAGTATGCCCTGGGTTTGGGCTTATTCACTCTCCCATGAGTCTTCCCAACCCTACAAATTGATCATTCAATCAAATTTACATCTTGAAATGGAAGGCTGTTTAGACCAGAGTGATCCAGGAATTTCCTAATTCAGCAACGCTATGCATATACCATCCATGTCAAGTAGAAAAGGGAACATGAAGTACAAAGAACATCAGTTTTTCTAGATCTACTGATGGACGCAGCCCAGGTTTCACTGCAGAATGGCCCATATTATCAGTTTCCAGCAGACGGCATCTCACACTCTTAGGTTGGTCAAGAAAGTGCCTATAGGAAAGCGGTACCCGTGCCCGGGGCACACGGGACTCAGGATCATGCTTGTGTTTCATGAAAGCACACTCGCCAGCACAGTCACCGCGAATGGGAAATTCTGCGACTGGCCTCAGCGTGTGGTCACTAAGACTGCCCACAAGCATTTGGTATTTTCAGCAGGACCAGAGCACAGCGCACATTTTAATGACAGTACTGCTGGCTTTCGAACAGTCTGCACAACATAATTGTAGAGTGAGGCGGGAATTAGGAGCCTTAAACAAGTCCTGTAGGTGGGGATAACATGTGTATTAAAATAACCAAACCATCGGCTCTGTTTTTCTGTAGATAAGCCTCACACGGTGAGTCACAGCCCTGCGCAGCTTCCTTTCGGGAGAAAATCTTGCGGTACTTCACTGTGCCTTCTGCCGGGATAGGAAATGTGCTGACCTTTGTTAAAAATGCTGTTACGGTGATATTTCGGTTGAGAACTTTCACAAATAAAAAGATGCATTTTAAAACATCTTTGTATACCAGGTGCCTCTTCTTGCCTCATCATCACTGGAAGAAGGAGAAGCCTCCTGTGGCACGTCTTTTTTGTTTGTTTTTTAACAGTATTTCATCAGACTTTGTGGACTCCTCCTCCCCTTTCTGTTTCCTAGTAAAATTACCCAATAGGACTTTTCCCCCAGCAATCTATTTGTTCTTAACTTTCAGCTAATAATGTTAATGAGCATAATGATCAGCCAGGGTAAGTAAAACACTCCATTTGGCTCAACCATCAACCCTGAAAATTAGTAACAAAGATCAGCCTGAAAAGGTTGCATTTTGAGCTATGCTGGGTCTTCGGTTTGATGGGAGTTCCTGAGGGCTCCAACAGTCAAATATAATCACACTTTAAGACACTACAATTCTAATTTTTTTTTAAAGTTTAGATGGCATTACAAAAGACGGTACATAACAAATTGCTAACTGAATGACCCCCAACATAGAAACAACAGGGAACATCAGGAAGTGTTTTCGGCAAGAACTAGTAAAAGGTGGACATGGTTTTGATTGTATAATGGAGAGAAAGATTCTAGTACAGCTCTTATTTGGAAGGAGGTAATAACAGAATTTATCAATTGAATAAATGTGGGGATTCAATTAAAAGTTACAAATGGGTCCATGTTGATAGAATGCTGGAGTACTGGTTTTAGAGAATGGATAAAAACTGCTTTTGGGGGGATTTTCTTGAGCTAAAAGAAGGACATTAGAATAGAAATATCTAGAGAGCAGTTGCAAACGTGGTTCTGGAACTCAAGGGAAGTGGGGGCTGGAGAGTGCAATTTAAGAGTCTTGCCTGCAGAGATAATAGTTGAAAACTCAGCGATGCATAAAATCTCTGATATAGAGACTACAAAAAGACCAATGGAGAGTCACAGAGACCCCAGAAGTGAATAAAATTTGGGATAGACTGTTCTTCTACAATGTGTATGGCTTGAACTTCTAAGTGTGAGGTCAACTCCACTACAGTTGCATTGAATGAGTTAAGAGGAAATTTTTCCAGCGCTGTGTTCATGTTACAGGAGTCCATATGACTTAGGGTCTTACCTACTTCCTTAAAAAAAAAATAAACAAGAACCTAATTATAATGTATTTATATGGATCAACTATTAACCATTTTCCCCCAAATGCACGGTTTCCAGTCTCCCTTTTCAACCAATAGCCAAATCGTTTTTAACGAGAAAATAAAGGCTATTTTACTTACTACATTAAAGAATGACTTGTGTGATTCTGCCCAATTAAATGGCCACTATCTCGTTATTCCTAAATGAGTCTAGCAAAAACAAAGATTTAGAATATTGACCAATTGAACTGTCTTCTCTACCCCTATTTAAATTATTAGACAGTGAAAATGTGTAACTTGAATGATTTAAAGGGGCCATATTTGTCTTTCAAAGCAACAATTTTTAGGGTCACCTGAAGACAAAAGGAGGAAGTGACTCTTAGTCAGAAGGAAAAATCTCAACTCTTCTCTTGTTTCCAGATGGAGCATAAGCTCACCCGGGGTGCATGTCTCCATTCTCTGTCCGACATTCCCTCATCCCATCCCTGTCTTTTCTCTTCTGCTCCACACCATCAAAAACCTGCTCCTGTGTCTGAAATCCACACGGCGGAAGAAATGAAACAACATTACATAGCTTACCTGGGTGGGCAGAGGACACGGGGAGAGGCAGAGTTGAATTTTACCTTGTAGTAAGTCAAACCCCAAAGACAGAACATTGTAAAACACGGGCGGGGACATTTCCAGCAACTGCCCCTGTGCAGGAGGTTTGGGGGTGAGGGGCAAGTTCAAGAAAACCTTTTAGAGTTTCATCGCTTTACTTGAGGCCAGAGGAGGAAGAAGGCAGCGTTGTGGCAGAGAGTAGGAAGAGGAAGAAACTGGGGATTTCAAAACTATAATTTTGCAAATCATTCTGGGAAGGGCACACCATTCACAGAAGGTAGCGTGACATGTTAGTCTGCACTCCCCAGAGCGCTTCTCCCCTGGCTTATTTTATAATCCACCAGATCAGGTTGTTTTTCTTTTTTTTTTTTAATGGTTATCCTCTATCAGACACATTTTAAATGTTTATCCTTTTAAAGATCATGACGCTTTTCTTAATTTACATTTAAAATCATGCTGTCATTTTTTAAAATAAAATTGACAAAGACTAGGAGAGATTTTCAGAAATCTATAGGAAACCATGAACACCAAACTCCCAAGATGCCAGTGCCATCAAAGGGTTAAATCTACGACCTTCCTGCTAGTACATTCTGTATCTACTCTATTTGGACAATCTTACAGGAGGAAATACACTATATTTTTCCACAGAAGAAATTAAACACTAGCACATTAGTATGTTACCTACAGGAGTTCAATGCCTGCACTGTAGTTCCAAACATATTCATGGGTGATTCCATTCTCTGAGTGAAGGAGACTGCAGACAGAGGGTTCTTCCTCCACGGTCAAACATCCCGTACCTGAGGCACCAGGATCTTGTTCAGCACTCGAGTCCAGAAACAGCAAATTCAATCTAGCTGTGGCAGGCCCAGGGTGAACTGGAATGCCAACTCCAGACTGGGATTCCAAACCACGAGCCTCAGGAAATAAGGCTTGGACTTGGAGAAATGACACTAAACCTCAAGCCAAGAAATCTCACCCAGTTTTTTTTTTAAAAGCACGGTGCAGTGCATGGTGACTACAGATAACCATTAACATCACTACTCTTTTGGTTTAAAACACATCAAACTAAGAGCTCAGGGTAGGGTGTCACAGTAAAGAAAATGGCGTGCTCTTCTCTGGATCCTCAGCCTCCGAGCCATTTTGGTTGTCAACTAGATTGCAAGATGTAGCAGGAACTTCTGGAGGTCTGGTGTGCTTAGATAGTTTCATCCCATTTGCCCACTGATCTTGTCAATTACTAGTTGACAAGGAATGGTTTGTCTGTTTCCGTGGGTGCCATGTAAGCAGGTTCCTTTTTTCTTTTTTTCTTTTTTTTCAATAGATGTAGCCTGAAATGTCTTGCTGGGACAAAATTACTATTTAAGTCAGGGGGAGTGCATTTGAATGATGACGGTAGTAGGGATGATACTGATAGTGAAGATGATGACATCTATTTGTTGAGTGTTTAGTCTGTGCCAAGAACCACGCTGAGCTTTCCAATATATTATTTTAATTAATTGAACATTCTGAAAGTTGATCTTACATACTTTTGTCTTTCCCCTATTAACTGCCAACACTCAGCTTCTGAAGCCAATAAGGGATATTATATCAAGTCCTCATCTGTTCTCTCTCTCTCACACCTTAATGAATGATTTATCTTCATTCTATTGGTGGACACAAGTTCCAACCAGTGGCAGTGCTAATTAATTTGCAGAATCACCAGGCCAATGGAAGAACTAACAAAATTAAAATGGTAAATATTTCTCACTTAACAAGCAAGATAATAAATTACCCACTTATGTCTTCATTAGCTACTATATGGAAACTTGCCAGGCAGTGATAAGCTTCATAAATAATCTTTTATTTTGGCATTTAATATTCTTTGACTCTGTTTAAGGGAATAATATTGCCTGGAGTTAAGAGATATGGTATACCCTCACTGAATAAATTCTAGCTCAATCTTGTAGAGTTGTTGCTATATTCTCAATTCATGATTATTGTTAATTTCTATTCCATACAAATTCTTTATTTATTAATGACATTTTATTGACTGAGGACTTAATTTATGCTTGACACTGTATACGTCATATAAGTTATCTCTTTGGACCCCACAGAACCTCTGTGCTAGGGGTATTAATATATCATCCCCTGCATTTGACAGATGGCAACCAAGGAGATTTAATCACCCAGTAGGATACATCTAGCAAATGAGAGGGCTGGATAGGAACTCGGGCTCTGTCTGACTTCCTAGCTCTAGTCCAGATCTGAAGATCTACCTTACTTAGCTACTCCATCACTCAAGTGTATTTCTGTGCATATATTAGGTCAGTGTGTCCAAGATTTTATATTTTATTTTTCTTAAGCATTAGAACTAGGAGTGATAAGTACAGTAACAAAGAGACCTAGCATGACACACCCAAAGGAGTGTATTTTTCATGATTCCATAATAATGCTGACTGACATCCACACATTTCTTCCTCCCCTAGTTCCATCAAAGAATAACCATTGGATGGGAGGTTAGGTAGCTTTAGGCTGCCCCAGACCCACCATTCTTACTTCAACCTGAGAGATTCTATTTTTATCTATGTATTACAATTCCAAACAAGCTATCATTTTGCAAGGAGGGGCCAGAGGGAAGGGAAAGCGTTCCCTGTATTTATAAGAAAGAAAAGAAGTTTTAAAACTCTCGGTGCTGTGAATGATATAGTAGCACTTCTGAGGACCTCTTCCTCCAAAGAAAATGTCCCGCTGTTCTGATGTAGCTCTCTCACCTTTCTCAATTACCCCAAAATCTTCACAGAGGGCAGCTCAAGCTAGCCATCCTTCCTAAATTCACGTACACGTTTATTTTGATAGGTTCACACACCATGGTAGAGAATTTACATGGCGAACCTTTCCTGAATGTCCTGGTAAAGTTATTAGGAAGTGCAGCCTGCCTTGTAAGTGCTGGCGTATCTCTGCAGGTTGGCTTATCTCTCTGGAGCGTTAATTAAGCACATATGCTCGGCATGCAGGGAGGAGATTTCATATCCATGAATCAGTGCAATTAAATCCTTAAGTCATAATTGGAAGATTACTTTTGAACCATTCTTTCAAAGGTTTGCAGTGAAACATTAAGGAATTCTGAAACTGCATACACTACATATTTAAATCCTGAAACCCATTTGAGAATATGTCATGTTTTGTTTACCAAAGTGATGCTCTGAACTCGGCCTCATTTGGCTCATTACTCGGAATTACATTCTGATTTTGTGTAGTGGGGAGGGGTTGGTAGCGTTTAGCTAAACTTTCTTACTTATTGTTTGTGATTAATAACAGGCATTAGCAAGATGGGTTTTCAGGGTAACATTCATTTACTGCGACAACGGGACAGATTAAATTTAATTGCTTCATGGGATGGTTGACCTAGAGACTCGTTCCCATTAGTGTAGAGCTCTAACTACCTAAGCTAACTGGGCACCTGGGGATTAGTAACCCATTGCTTTCATTTTTTTTTTTGTTTGTTTGGGCTTTTTAAAATTTTTAAAAATGAGTTGTCAACTTACTGTTTTTATGACTAGCACATGCTTTAGAAATAAGACAGTCAATCACATGATGTATCTTCATTCTTAACCACAGAGAAGTTCTGCTAAAAAAAAAAGGAAATTAATCAAAAATCTAAAGCAGAACACCATTCTCTCAATCACCACCAAAACAGAAAACTAATATTTATGGATCACCTATACGAAACCCCAAAGAGAGTGTTTCTGGAATTCATTTTCTCTTTCTCTTCTCTCTCTGGGACTGGGAAGTCTAAGCCAGAGGTTTGTTACAGTTGATTCTCTATGATGCTGGTCATTTGTGATGTTGGCAGGGTCCTCAGACTGAGAAAATACCCAAACAGGCGAACAGTTCCCCTGAAGGATACAAACAACTACGTGAATTTCTGTAGCAGAATGAATTAATTCTCACTCCTATTTTTCATGAAAAAGTCATTCATAATAAAATAACTTCTCATCCACTGAACCCACTCATGGTGCATCTGGATGGATAAACCTTTAAGTCAGTACTGTTAGTGGACGTTGGTCAGACGGGAAAGGGAGAAGGGAGGTAAATGAAATAGGAGATTAGGAAGTAACAAAAGAAGAGAAATGAAAACCAGGCTTCTGTAACTTTTGATCGTTCTTAAACTCAGCAGGATCCACAATTATAAAGGGAAGCAAATCTTGTGGAAATGTGAGGGTGACACGTCTGTACTCCACACTCAGTAATTTCCCGTGGAACAAAAAAAAAAGGGGAAGGTTTATTTTACTATGAAATAATGTACTCCACTTGGCTGACTTGCCAGCAGAGCAATAGAAAAAAATTACAGAAATCCTGTTTGCTCTGGGAATGAGATACTGGTGACATTTTTGAAGCAGAAAGAAATCTGGGTCTAGTGCCCCTTCAGAAACCATCTTCTAACGGTGTAAAAGGGTGCAATCTAGTGATCTCAGAGCCAACAGTGACTTTTTCCTCAAAGCCCTCATCCTCAAACAATTTGCTGAAGCCCACATTAAGAGGTCAAACATATTTGTGGCTAGAATTTGCTTCATGAGGAGGAGGAGGAGACAGACATCGATTCTACATGGTATGATTCTAAGGGCCCCCCAAAGAAAGATCGCCCACCTTCAATATATTTCCTCTAAGCTGGGCTCTTTCAGGGTCTAAATTTCTATCTGTTGGTGACTTGTTGCTTTAAGAGAAATCCTTTGTTTTCTGGAAGACTCAACTTAGAATTGCCTAGAGGGAAATACAGTTTCAATTGGTTGACAAGATCGTCTTCTGACATGAAAGCTGGCTGAATGTGTGCTCATAAGAAAACATGATCTAAGAAATTCTGCCAGGACAGAGAGGAGAAGGCCACGTCCAAAGCAGAAGCAGGAGGTTCTAACTGGAGAGGTCTGAGTCAGAATCTGCATCACAAGCTGGTGAAAGAATGAGCAGATTAAAAGAAAAAGGGCCACCTTTTAACTTGTATGTATGACTCAAAGCATCCTCTTCTGACCACCCTCTCTAGATGTTTTATGGCCTAAGCAGCGATGTTTCAATAATGTATTTATGTAACTTCCTCTAATAGCAGTTCATCATCGACTTGTTATAAAAATGCCATTTGCCACTCTGTCCTCTTCCAGCTGTTATTTTGGACCAGAGCACAAGACAACACGCTTGGAAGTACCGGGCATTTAGAAAATGTTTGGAACTCTCTTTGGGCCACAAACAACGTGAAGACTTCATGCCTCTGGAAAAGAGGAAGTGACTGGAAGGCTAGTCCGCGATGGGCGCACCGAAGACGAGACTCATGACACGAAAGAGGGAACAGGGCGATGAGTACACGAGGACCAGATCCCTGCCTTGTTCATGTTTTCCTGGCGCCTCAGTCCTCAGTCTTTACAGAGCGTGTGGTGAGAACTGCCGGGGCTGAGCCTAGAAATTGTGTGTAGCCCCAAAACTACTCCTGAATATGTTTATGCTTACTGTTACCTCTTTATTGAGTAAAGAGGAACAATTCTTTCCCTACATACTAGGAGTGAGAGATGCAGGAAGATATACTCAATGGGTTAAAAAGAGATAAAGGGTTATTAATCAAAAAGGCAGTTAACTCATTCATCTTGGCTGATGTGGCAACACCGTGATTTTGCATACATAAACTTTAGAACAAAGGCTTTGAATGGTTTTCTTAGTGGTAAGGGTGGGTTTTCTATGTACCATTCACACTCTGACTGTAAAGGGAATTGAGCAGAAGTTTTATTCTATTCAAGTCTATTGGGTTAGAAATAGAATGGAACTTTGTAAACGTCAAGCTAAAGATACCAGTGAGGGGTCAAGCCTGTGACCTTGTCCTCATTAGCACGGTGTTTTAACCAACTGAGTTGACTGGCTTCCTGCGAAGAAATAGGAAATTAAATTCATGGGTACATTCCTTTCCTTAGCATTAATAAAAGTTTGTGCAAGTTGGAATGAGAGAGATTCCAGCACTGCCACTACCAACTGTGTGACACTGGGCACGTGCCCCAACACCTCTGGCTTTTGCAGTATCAGTAATATATTGATATTATTTTTAGCCTCTACTGAGATATACGGAGGCAGAGAAGAGAAGAGTTGGGGGGAATAAGAGAAGTATATTCTAAAAACCTATACCTTAAATGATTAGAATATATTATGTAAACTCCATTACTATCCCCATTATTTTAACTGTTATCACCTGTGATTCACCCAATCGGTAAACCTTCTGAAATCTTTCTGCAAAACTGAAAATACTCCCAAATTCCTGAAACTCACAGGAATGAAAAACAAATTGGTTAGCAAATTTCCTACTTAAAAATACTGAAGGGAAAATTGCACAAAAGGATGGTTTGAGTTTGTTTCCTTCTTCAGTTGTGTTGCAAATAGTTCCCCCAGTGAAACCCTGGAATTTCCTCCAGTCTGTTCCCCATTACCTCTGTGGGAAAATTGTGAAAAATCAATCTGTTTTCTGCATAACCATATTACGTCCCATTATTTGAGGAATGTCAAATGCAAACCCCAACGACCGACAATATCAATCTCGTCCCTCTCTCTTCCAAGGTTAATTTCAGCAGTAGTTATGAAAAAGAAAGGAGAAGTCCATGCAGAGTATCATTAGACCCCAGGCAACTGCAGATTTTAATAAGAATTTATATAAAACAGGAGGGTGTAGTCTCTTTCTAGCTGATTACATCCCTGACCTCGGGAGTCACGTGAGCTTCCTGCAGCTGTGATGTGTTTTAGAAGTCACTGAAGGATGGATGTCGTGGCAAGCAGAACCCAGTGTCTTTCCTCTAATTGACAACACAAATTTATATAATGCCAGGTCAAGGCTGGAAATTTTGTAAGTTTAAAAAAAAAATTTCAGAGAATGTGATATCCTGTTTTGGTGACATTTGGTGTGATTCCATAAAATAAGGCTTAGGAATCAATCATGCTTCAACATCTCTTTATCCTTAATTTTGGACAAAACAAAAATCAAGATTTCTTTTGAATTTAAATAGAGATGCCTAAATGCTTTTTAACACAGCCTGCTGGCATGGAAGGTAACTTCTGTTTTCAAGAACACTTCATTGCAAAAATGGAGTCTTTTTTTTTTCTTCCTGGTAAGGATTTCACTCTTTTCTTTTAGATAAGCTTTAAAAGAAAACAGAATTTTGTTAATTTTTATATAACAGTTGATTCAATATTTTTATTTATACATATTTTATTAATTGTATTTTATGTTCTTCTAAGAAAATAGAAAAGCTGAAAATATAATGGAGTTTGGGAAGCCTGGGGCTTTCTCTCAGTCATAGTCCTTCCATCACAACTGCTTTCCCTTGAAGTTAATCTTCTCACCTAGTCATTTTGCTTTCTCAGCATCTCTCATCCCACTCTTCATTGTTTCTACAAAAAAGAGCCAAAGCCTACTATTGGACTATTACCTCTCAAATGAGTCTGGAATCTTTTCACATGTTCATTTATGGTTGTCATGGGGGAAGAAGCCTGTAACTTCAAGAAGAGAGGGAAGGCACTGGTTGAGGTTCAGAGGTAGAGAGCCTACATCCAGTCCTGGTTCTGCCTCCTTGTATATTAAAACAATGACTTTGAGATTCTTGTGAGACAGTTTCCATGAAAATTGTCTTCAAAGCATACAACTCCAAATGATGGAGAAACTGGATAGCACTGACCAACAAGTTAGAATACCTGCGTTTGCATCCTAGGTCATTCACACGCTCTTCATGCACTTGAGAGGGTTCCTGAACCTAGCTCTGATTCCCTGTCTCTCTATCTGCATGGTGGGGGTAATAGTCATACTTCCCAAAGGGCGTCATCATGAGCCTAAAAGAGATCATGCATTCGTAAGAACTTAATGCTCTGCCACATGGTAAGAGTTTAGAAAAAAAAATTAGATGAACATAGTTACACTTGACTTTCTTCTACTAATACTCTGAGTTCCAATGTCAGGGGGGTATGCATTAGAGTCTTGACTTTCTTCTACTAACACTCTGAGTTCCAGTGTCAGGAGGGGTATGCATTAGAAGAAATCATTCAGAACAGAACACAAAGTCCGCTATCGATTATCAACCATTTTACCAAGTTTCGCGGTGATCATCATCCCTGGAAGCAAGAGCTTCAACCAGATGACGACCAGAGACCCTGTGATTCTTGGCAAAGTAAAATTGCCCTCATTCCATTTACATTAGGTAAGAGAAAAAAATGCCTTCCTAAATCCACGGTATTTTCTTTCCACTAAAGACGGTTCTTTCAGATAACACTGGAAAGGTCTTCAGCAAGATGGACTTCAAGAACTTTAGATTGGGCAAAACATGTATTTGCTTTGCCCTTTCAGCCCTTCCCCCACAATCTGAAGAAGAACAGAGACCTTTCCAGCTGTGGCAGGGACAGTGGTTTTGGTGGTTGATGGGTGGAATCTGAGACCTGTCACAAACCTCCATCGTGGGGCAGCTGTGGGAGGGATCACCCCACGCCCATGAAGCACATGGGCTTTCTAAATAATCTTTCCATCAGCCTTCGGCCTGAGCACAAAGGGAGCTTTTCTTCACCTAGTCTAAGGGAGTCACTGTTCTTGGGTTAGAGTGTTGGACCAGATTAACCAGCCAGGATCCCCAGGTGCCAAACTATGCAGAAGCATAATGAATGGGCAACAGGGAAAAGTTTGATTCACTATTTCTATAAACATCATTTCTTTTTGGCATCCACTTCTGTAAATGACACTAAGTATGGACCTCTCTGCCGAGATAGAACTATGGAGCAGATCTACAAAATGGTCCATGCGTGGCTATGGATGTGTCCGCTGTATCCGTGCTTCTCCATGAGGCTAAGCCTTTGACTCCTTCACTTTCTTAGTATTTCATTTGACTTTCCTACGTGAATTACCCCTTCACTTTTCCCCCCTACCTCTCTCTCCTTTCCTTTTTTTTTTTTCTAGATCATGTAAAACTGTAAAACTAAAACAAAAGAAAAACACGTTTGCCTCTGTTTTCAAGTAGGAAGGAGACTAGCCTCAAGACAGGGAGACTCCCTTACAGCCAAGATGACTGACAAATTCTTGTGGCTTTCTCCAAAAGTCAAACCAAAATCTCACCAGCAGCCAGGCTGAGTTCTGGCAACCCCGCTTTGCCTGGAAATGAGTGCAAGCGTATCCTAATAGCTATTTGGATAATTGTTCATATGAGTGATCTGCCAACTAATGTTGGAATCAAGTCCTTATTACAAATATAGCATGCAGCCTAATCTGGAATATATTAAAGTGTTATTTCTGTAGCTGCCTATTTCCAAACTGAAATAATAACTAAACCATTTATCACATTTGTTTTTAAGGAGAAGAACTTTTAGAACACAATGGTAATATGTAAATATGCGAATGTGTAGTTACATTTGAAGTTCTATTTGAAATTAAAATATTTTGTCTAAATGTAATATTTTATTCATGAGTCCTGTTTTCTGAATCAATATCAGTCTAAAGTAGAATTCTATTTTATTTTTTTAATGCATGACCTTAATATAAATGATTACATATAATCAATGATTCATTTTAACATCTCTATTGGAAATGAACTAAGAGCATGGACTCCAGATACCTGTGGATGGAGATACAGGGTCCTAGTCAATGAGAGGGAGATAAATAAGCGACTTCTCAAAAATCTGGAACTGGAAGGCAATCAGAAGTAAAATTCCCCTAAATTAAAATTGCTTCCTCATTTTGAGGGAAAAGGCTGTGAGTTTAACTGGCGCAGTGGGAATCCTTAGTTGTTCCCATAAAGTTAGAGATAGAGTGGAAAGCTTTTTTGCCATACGTTCATAAAGACACATCTGGCCCAGAGAAAGAACAGGGGCTTTGGACTTCAGACAACCTGGACGTGAATTCTAACTTGCCTCTTAGAAGCTGGAGCGTCATAGGTAACTTACATCCTTTTTTCTGAGCCTCGATGTCCTTGTCATTGAAATGGTCATCATAAAACCTTTTCACAGTATTTTTATGATGATTAAACAAAGAGGCACAGGTACAGTGACAAGTACGGATCAGGCATCTGGCCAACAATGGAGAGGCAGCCGAGCGCGCACCTGAGCCTGAGCTATGGCACCATATTGTCTTGGTTCATATACCCCAGTCTGAAATCTTCCTGGCTGTGGAGTCTTGGACAAGCTACCAACGCCATTGGCTCAGGGTCTTTATTTGTCAAATGGGGACAGTAAGGTCACATACCGCAAAGAGATACTGTCAGGATCGATGAGTTAATAGCATAAACTCCTGGCACAATAAACATTCAATAACGCTGACACGTCATTACTGCTGCTGTTTTTGTGATCCGCCCAACTGGGACAGAGAAAGCTAGCTCCCGGATGCCTTTCCCACCCCGCTATCCAGCCTGTAATTTTCTTCTCTCTCTTTTTTTTTTCCACTTTTTGTCCTTTACTTTCACCTTTTTTCCCCTCCATCTCTTACTAGAAATAAAGAGTAAGTACCCACTTGTAGGTGGGTGTAAACAAACTTTCATCTCCGGTGGATCTACCCTGTGCGAGGCAAGAAGGAAACAAGAAGTGCTTCTAAGGAGGGTGGCTTCCGAAAGAAGTTGATTTTTTTCCCAGAAGATATTTAAACTTGTCTCCATTTGCCAGTGTTAACCTGTCCCATAAACTGATTCATTCTGCACTTAATAAACAGTTATTGGAATGACACCACTGATGAGGTCCTGGGCTAGGCACAGTAAGAATATAATGGTGACAATGGTCGTAAAGAGAGGGTTCAGAGGGGAAGTTTCTACAGGAAGTAACATACAGATGTTTAAAGGGGAGGAGTGCTTATTTTCGCTGTTTCTTGGCCTAATCAGGGTGACCAGGCACTTCTGATTACTGTCATTTTAGGAGGATAAACGGTAAGTGAGCAACACCCAATAAATGGTTAAAAAGATACAACTTCAGTACGCAGAGCCAGAAAGAAGATGGAGCCCTTGGCTCAATTCTAGGGTAGAAACTAAATTTGTTCCACAGTTCTCAAATGCCAGAAATGACTTCTGTGATTTTCCATATCAACGTCTATCTCCTGGTAGGATAAGATGAAGGTAAATGGTATCCATCACCAGAGAGAGACCCAGCTACCTTTCTAGAGTAATATAGGAACCCCAGAGCTGTGTGTCACACAGAAAACAAAGAGAAAGGACCACCAGTCTGGGGCCCAGGGTGGAATCTTCGAGAAGGAAAACCCAAAGCCCATGGTTTTGGTCTTCAGTGACCACCCCCTCACCGCCTCATTCATGCCTGACTCCGTCAGAATGCTCATCACCCCCGGATGCTGCACAGAAGGAGTGAGGTACACACGTCATGCCACTGGAGAACCCGCCATCCCGCCCTTCTCACCACTCCTGGGCTCTGCTGCTCGGGTCAAGCCGCCTCCAGCACTACCCTCACGCTGTCCCTCTCAGTCCCTAACCCATACTGGTCCAGCTCACTTGTCCTAAACCCCAAATAAAACCCTAGGCCTGAAGATGTGTTCCAGGTGCCTGCCAGCTTCTCTCTTTAAAAGCACAAAGCTGTTAAAATCCCCCACAAGCGAGTCAGGACAATCAAACAGGAATATAAAGGGTAAGCATGCAGATCCGTGGGAAGGAAAAAGAAAAATATCACCTTCTTTTATTCTTTCAAGTCTACTACAACAAAAAGAAAGAAACATCATTTAATGTTTCATGAGTAAATCCGTCACACTTTAGAAAACCTACTGAAACGTACCCAGCAGCAACAGTATATACTCGCGCAGGCCTCACAGGACCCGGGCTTCTATTCCAGAAGCTAAGCATAAATCTTGTCCCATTAAATTGGGAGGAGGACGCTGTCCATGGCTTTATATGGAATGAGGAGCTGAGACGTGGTGACCCCATGAGCTTTCGGGGTTCAGCTTTAATGATACTTGCCGTGTAAACTCTTCCATTAACGCCACAGTACACAGTGGCACATAAATTAATTATTTCTATTAAGACTTTTTTCAAGTATACTATTTCCAGTGTAACTGTGAAAACAGGTACTTTTTCGTATTATTAGTTTTGCGCTCTCAATGTTTAGAATAGTTTGTTTCTCGTAGATGGAGTGAATTCCAGATGGACAAAAAAATGATGAATGAATGAACGAATGAGGTAAAATTATTCACGTAACATGCATGCGTTACTACAGTCAATGAAATGACTATAACTCAATAAAAAAAAGTTAAAAAAAAAACCCACTGCTTTCCCAATTTCTGAGAGTCAGCTCAACTCAATGATCTAATGAGCTTTAAACACTTTCTGTACACAAGCCATGGGACAAGGAGCACGAGCGATACATGAAGATGAGCTGGACTTGGTCCCTGCCCCTGCTGAGCCTTCATCGTACTGATGGGGGCAGATACAGAGTTGGAACTACTTCTAACGCTCAGCTTCACGTGCCCTCAGCCCATCATTTTACTCCAGCTGCTCGCCAGTGCCCTGACAGCTGCCTCAGGTGGCCTCAAGCTCTTCCCCCGGATTCTCTTCCGTGCACTGCGGGCTGGTGTCTGCACACGAGTACGACTCGTGTGCAAACCAAGGTGTGCAAGTAAACACCCCCTATGGAGACTTAACAAATGGGACGTGAAGCCAACAGACACTCCCCGCTTCTGCCTCTTAGGCTCTGATCTCACTCCATGCAGCTGCTCGGGGGCTCCCCCCAAGTATCAAGTTCCCATTGGGCACACTGGGGTCGGCTTTCTCTCCTTCCTGCTTCCCTCTGCCCGTCCGCCACTCCTCTCTTTGAAGAGTATTTCCCAAAGTGAACTACCCGCATGCCAGCCCTAGTCTCAATCTCTGATACCATAAAAGCAACTAATTATAGAATAAAGATAAGCCAAGAGATATGAATAAAGGAATTACGCTCTAGTTGGAAACTCTTTCCAAAGGCTCCCTAAGCAGCTCTGAAAATCTCACAGTCCCTACCTGCGATGTCAGTGGACTTTATGCTTACTCTCTTGTCCTAACCCTGAGCATGAGCCTGACTTACTTACAGAATATGATGCAGGTAACATCTGTCTCCTCTCAAGAGTTCTGGAAGTTGTGTTAACAGAAGTTTAGAATATTTGATGAGATACTTAGGAACTTAATGAGAACTTTCTCCTTTTTAGAGATTAATTCATATCTGTCATTTAAACTCTTCTAGTCCCCAAATTAGCAACAGTCCGCCCCAAGAGAAAAAAAATGAACATAAGAAAGGAAGAAAGAAAAGGAGGAAGGAAGGAAGGAAGGAAAATGGGAGGGAAGGAAGGAAGAAGAGGAGGGAGAGAGGGAGAGAGAAAAGGAAGGAGAGAGGAAAGAAAGAAAAGTAAGGGAAGGGACACTTTATTTTATATTTCTTTGCAGATTTTACTATGTTATTGGGTGAAATCTGAGCCTAGGTCTTAACCAGAAAACTGAAAGGAGATTCTTTATTAAATGAGGGATCATCTAAAAATTAGTTGTTGATTATTTAAATCCTAAATAATTCAATAATAATAATTCCAAAGGGGGGAAAAAAAACACATCTGTCTTGGAAATAAGTATCTTTATCTACAAAACACAGATGAGATTTTCCCCTTCCCCTCCCTTGAGTTGGTATAGTCTGCTCATGTTAATTCTTTTTTATTTTTGCTTGTGTTAATTCTAAGCAGGTACCTTGTACTACAGTAGGATAAGAAGCTGCAGTTGGTGTTCCAGATTCTGTGTGGTGCCAAGTAGCATCAGGGGTCCCAATGCCAGTTACTCGGCATAATGAACCCTTGCAGCATTCTGGAGTCTCATTCCTGAAGATTCTACTTCAGATGTCAATTATTTTCACAGCTCAGTCGCTCTCTTTGGATGGAGTTAATATAGAACAAATGCCCCTGCCTTTGTCCTTTATTTGTATTCAACTTCTAAATAAAATATGAACCCATATCTATTTTCGGGACACTTCATTGTTCTGGATATTTATAAACGCCAAGACTCCTGGCACCTCTTACTGTGATACTTGTTTGGACAGCTTCATCTTGCCTCTCTCTTTCACAGTAGGATTTATGTCTGAAACAATTTGGGATCCCCTTCACACTTCCTTCCCCATCCCGTGATCTAACAGGATGTCCTGCACGCAGCATGTGTTAGTAAATAAGTTATGAAAAGAATGAATAAAGGAATCAATGCCAAACCAAGTCAATAACATCTTGAAATAGTAAAATTGAGGATCAAGAGTTGTCTACAAAAGGCCAGAAATGCCACAGGGCTACAATGCCTTAGCAGAATTACACACGTTGACATCTGCACTATAAATACCGGAGATTATATACACACTTGCATTAAGATGCGCTCTTCCAACTTAAGTGCGTTCTGTATTCTGCAGATGTGCGGTGGTAGCCATATTTCAACTCTCCACCTTCACACCTCCCACTGGTGTCAACCTCTTTTCCCCGTGATTTATGCCTTTTTTTATTATTCTGCCTGGAGCCATGCCAGACCCTGGGATCAAACTCCCCAATCTCGTCAAACCCTTGGGTGACGGGACGGAAATCAGACTTGGTAGAAAGGCCTGTGCTCATAATGTGGGAAAGGAAATGGCTTACCCGTCTCTATGGAAACACGCACACTTTCCAATTGTTGCTGAATAAATGAAAGTTGTGTTCTTAATTCACAGATCTCAATTTCAGGCAAACCTAGCAGAGTTCTCAGGGCCAGCACACTGAGAAATTCCTAAAAACACAGGAGTTTGTGGTACATGACTGTAGCTGTAGAGAGAATGGGAGGGGGTGGAATTCAATGTTTTATTTCTTGTTTGTTTCTCTATCCTACCCTCGAATCATATAACTCAGTAATAAAGCCCTCTAGACGGTACCTGCGGAATAACCAGGAAACACTCTGCTCTTCGAAGTATGAAATTACTGATTACGAGTGCTTCAGGATTTAGTTAATCCCTGTAAGAATTCTTGGAAAACTTCATCAAACACAACATTGAGGACCAGACCTTGAATACGTGGTATTATTTCAGCAAAGATAGAGCCAAGTACAAAGGATCTGCTGATCATGCTTAAATCCTCAACAAAGGGTTTTGAAGGATGACTTACTTGAAATAAATCAGTATTTTTTTCTCTACTGTTGAGTTTTGA
This sequence comes from Vicugna pacos, assembly GCF_048564905.1. Classification (NCBI taxonomy): domain Eukaryota; kingdom Metazoa; phylum Chordata; class Mammalia; order Artiodactyla; family Camelidae; genus Vicugna; species Vicugna pacos. The sequence goes on from NC_133002.1 coordinate 55,027,558, forward strand.
AGGAGGTTGATGATGATGTCATCTAGATTGGCAGTGGACTTAACAACTGGCCGTGGATCTTTCAGAAAATAGAGACCTCAAGGTCTCACTCAAGACACAGTAAATCATCACCTCTAGGCATTACTGGAACCTACAGATTCTATATAGTGAGTGTGGTATATTGTACTATATACAGCAGAGCCTTTCAGACAAGCTTGGGAGGGGCTCTGTTCCTTCCCTGTTCTGTGGCCTTGAGCAAATTAACCCCACTGTGGCTCATTTTTCTTACTTGTAAAATGAGAATACTAAGAGTCATCATAGTTAAAACATTTAGAATGATAGTATCTAGCCTAGGAAGTGCTGGGACAAATGTCAGCTGTTTTCTTCATTAGTTCTCACTAGCTGTACGTATGGTAAGCCTTGTAGGTGATTCGGATGAACAGCGAGGGCTTAAAAACTACGATCTAGATCTGCATTGTCCACGCTCACAGCAGCACTATTTACAACATCCAAGGCTTGGAAACAATCTCAGTGTCCATCAACAGATGACTGGATAAAGAAGGTGTCACACACACACACACACACACACACACACACACACACACACACAATGGAATACTACTCAGCCATAAAAATAAAATAAAATAATGCCATTTGCAGAAACATGGATGGACCTGGAGATCATCATTCCAAGTGAAGTAAACCAGAAAGAGAAAGAAAAATACCATAAGATAACACTTATACATGGAATGTTTAAAAAAAGACACAAATGAACTTATTAACAAAACAGAAACAGACATAGAAAACAAACTTATGGTTAGCAGGGGAAAAAGGCGTGATAAAGGATAAGTTAGGAGTCTGAGATTTGCAGATACTAACTACTATATATAAACTAGATATACAAGTTTCTTCTGTATAGCACAGGGAACTGTATTTAATATCTTGTAGTAACCTATGATGACAAAGAACATGAAAAAGAACATATGTATGTATATGTATGACTGAAACATGCTGTACACCAGCAACTGATTCAATATTGTAAACTGACTATACTTCAATTAAAAAAGACATAGACCTGAATTGTTTAATTTTATAGCTACTAGCCTCGTGTGGCAACTGAACACCTCATATGTTCAATGTGATGAATGAACCAAATTTTAGATTTTACTTAATTTTAATTATTTTTTAATTTGAAGCCTAACACTTGATTCAGTTATTGGAAAACTTTTAAATACGCTTAGAATAGCTGAGGTATGTAACTATATTTTTCAATTGTGTATTTTTATGGAAGTGACACATTACCTATGAAACGCTTTCAACAGTATCTGGTAGACAGTAGGCACTTAATACATAGAAGCTGTTATTTTTATAACTAAGCAATGCTTTCGATATATCCTGTATCACAACCACCACAACAGTAAGCATATATATAATGTGTGTGTGTATATATATACATATATATACACACGTATACACACATACATATACCTTTAAAAAGGCAAGAATGTGTGTAATACACTAGTTTATAAACAGTGCTTTGAACACACACAAATTCTCAGAGGTCCTGCTGTAAACGTCACAGCTCCCTTGGAGTCCTCGCTTCGAATTAAGGAACCACAGCTTCACCCTTCCCAGCCCCCCTTGGGACGATCACTCTTCTCTTAGACGTTGAACGTTCATGTTCTCACACAGTTGTCTACGTGAGCTATGTTTTCAGACCCTGATGCAACCTTCTCACGATCCCCTGAATGTTGGTCACTCGAAACAAAGCTGATACTGCCTTTCATCTAATACAGCCCAGACCCAGCTGGGACGAGAGTCTGCTCGAGAGTTTTCCTCCCAGCTCGGCTAGCCAGGTATTAGCAATAATAGGAACATGACTTCAAGCCAGTTAGGGTGATGTCTGCTTTCTGTTCAACTTACGTAGCGCTTGGGGAGTAAAAACCATTGGCTAATATAAACCCAAACTAATTAAGTTGAGGATCCACCCCCTACAAAATTTCCTGAATCACCGTATCCTTGGGTGTGGGTTTCTTAAAACTGTTTTCTAAACCAATGCTCATAAAATAAAGGATTTATAGAACCAATTCCAAGCCCTGCCAGGCCCCGAGCCACCTCCACCCTGCAGCTCAGACTTCACTCCCCGATGTTGACCCACAGCCCTGTACTGTTATTCACTCTAACGATGCTGCCAGCCTTGCCTGGCCGATCGTGTCTGTTGGTTCTAAGAGGTGCCAAGTCATTTTATTATATGGACAAATGCCCACTGACACTAGGTAAAGACCTTTTAAAGCCATTTCCCCTCAAGACTTAAAATGTTCTTGAACTTGAGTTTTTTTTCTGAGATACAAAGTTAACACTGAAACTCACTAAATGTCCATACTCATCAGTGGCCAGACATGAACCTAGGAAAAAATGATAAATAGTATATAAAATAGTGAAGCACTGATATTCTGAGTATCTTGAACCAGGGGTGGGCAAGACTATACCCTTGGGCCAAATCTGGTATACCACCTGTTTTTATAAGGCCTGTAAGCTAAGAATAGCTTTTACATTTTTAAAGGGTTACATTTGAAATGGTTATAGAAGTACTAACATAATACCCTTGATTTTTGCCTCTTTTACAGAAACATTTGTTGACCCCGGACTTAAACTATAAAAAACTTGCTTTTTTGTTGTTCTAAGTCAGTTGTTTGGTTTTTGTCAGAGGCTATGTTTTTAAGATTACAATTGGTGGTGTTACATATAATAAATTTTCTTCTTCAAGAGTTTTGGGTGACAAAAAATATAGTTAATTTGAAGAAACTGTATTATAGATTACCTGGAAAATCTATAATATGAAAGCTTCTGATTTAGGGGGGAAAAAACAACTTTGAACATGAACCCTTGAACAGCCTGGTAAAATAACATATTCTGTATTATCTCACTGTATAAAGCAATCTGGTACCAGTGCCCAAAGCACTGGTATTTTAGTGTTAGAAGTTTTCTTATTAATTTCCCTGCATCTTTGATACACAGTGTACACACGTCTGTTCTGCATTTCAGTATGTAGCATACCTGATGAGTTTTACTCTTTTAATATTTTTGGCAATGGCAACAGTAGCTTTATAATGGTTTGTACAGAGGTGAATTGTCCCTGGCTTCATGATATAGGTGTTCGAAAATTTTTAATGCAACAATGAAGCAAGACCAAAGACCCAATAACAAACAGCTGAGTGGATCAATAACCCCTGTGTTTTCAGTCCATGCTTATTTAAAGTGGTGGATGGAAAAAAAGGCTCTCTATTTATATCTGGAACTTAATGAAGTGAAATTATCACAGCCGACAGGCGCTGGTGTTGTAATTCAGAGACAGAGCTTGGCTTAGAAGGATTTGCAGGCTGTTTTTATTCCAATTTTTAATTTTTTTTTTTTTTGGTGAAACTTAATCCCCTAATCAGTTCCAATTTACATATTTGCTGGTCTTTTTTTCCAGCTCAGTTCTTAAAGGAGTGGTGTTGGAGGCATGGAGCAATTATTTGATTAAATAATTATTCATCGCAACGTGCCCTGCTCTACCCTGGGTACTCCGTGCAACTGGATCAGTGGCCAAAATACAGATAAACTTATAAGCACAGAACCAGGGACTTCTGTAACCATTCAAAGCCATTTCCTTCCACATGTGCATGCGCAGGCATGTGTACATATATGGGTGTATGTGTGTTTTTAACTTGATCCACCCTGCAAAGCTTTGTTCACACTGGCTCTCCTTTCCAGTCTCAGGGGGTTAATATTCTGCTAAATGAAGTGTTGCAAAATTTGAATTTTACTTTGGGGCTAAATGGAATACCAAATGTTGATGCTTATAATCATGGTGGAATTGCGTTCTATCACTCAACATCCTCACTCCCTCCATGAGTAAGCATGTCAGTGAAATTATTTTCCTTGTGTGAAGTCACCAAAACCCTTAATTTATATTTTTCCATCGCATTTCATTTAAAACTGTGAATTTCCAAAAGATCAATAACCTTCTTTTGAAGGGTTATTTTTTTCCTTATTTAGAGATAGTAGTCAAAACTGTTGGAAGACCATAAGTAGAGAGTGAGAAGAGATGAAGACAATTATGCAGTAGTTAAGTATTAATCTGTTGTTTTTCACCAGGTTTTCTGAAGAAACATCAATTATCTCGAATCTCTGAGAATCTTCATGAATCTCAAATAGATTCACTTTAAAACAATCAGAAAAGTAGGAATAACCCTAATTGGACCACAGGCTTATGTAATCAGTAATCTGAAGAGTTGCAGTTTAGTTTCCAGGAAGTACTATTATTCTAATCTCAAAATTAATTCTAGATTTAGCTCAATAAGTATTTGCTGAATGTCTATTAAGGGGAGACAGTGTACTGAATTCTCTGGGAGACTAAATATTAAAAATAATCAAATATGAACACTAGCCTCAAAAATGGGTCACATTAGAAGATAGCATATAGAGAAACCCATATCAAAATCTTTTTGAAAAACAGGAGGCGTTAAATGAAAGATGTCAGGGCTAGAGTCACAGAAAATTAGTGATGAGAAATTCTTGTGGAAGAACCCTTGAGCTTAATTGTCTTCCTGATTCCTCCACTGGCCTTCAAGGAGTTACCAGCAGCAGTTAGGGGCGCCTTTTACTTTCCCTTGTTTATCTGTATTAGAAAAGGGAAGAGGGCATTCGTGGTAAAGAGAACAGGTTTTAGGATCAGACCAACCTCGGTTAGAATCCCAGTGCAGTTGTTTCTCAGATGTGTGCCTTTGGCCAGCTGATTTTAGTTCCTCATCCTCAATTTTCTTATTTAAAGGCAAAAGGAAAAAAAAAATGACAGTACCTATCACATGTGTGGATTAAATGAGGTGATACATTTAAAACTGCCTGACACAAAGTCTAGAGTGTAGTTGGTACTTAAGACAATGATTGATTTGTGATCATCAATTTAGTTGTGTAGGCTGAGGGGACTCAAGCCATGACCTTAAATACCACAGCCCATAAAGAGATGCAGAGATTTTTTTTTTTAATGTTTTGACTTGCAAGAAAACTCTAAGTCAGAAGGGTTAATCTCTGAAACAGGTTTTCCTACAAATTTCCATCAGAAACTTTCAAACATTTGATATGAATTATACACTATTTTCTAAATTGTTTTCCCTGGATGCTGATTCAATTAAAACCAAAAAGTATTTCTTGATCATTTGCTGTATGCCCAGAAGCATGGCAGGCACCATGGGAGATATAAAAATATTTTTATAAGCTCTCCTTGTGGTTAAGAATATTATAGTTTAGTTAGAAAGATAAAAACTACGCCCATGAAACAAGGAAGAAATACTGAAGTAGAATGCAAGCAAATAGTCGGAGGGCTGCTTCCAACCAGTGTTGCGAAGAGAATTCAGAACAGGGAGCAGTTCTGACTAATCAGCAAAGTCTTTGGTTTGTGAAGCTGGAACTGATTTCTGAAGGAAGGATGGATCTGGAGGTCATGGGGAGAGAGAGAGAGAAAGCAACTCCAAACCTGGACAAAATGCTGCGCAAAGCAATGAGGATGGGGGTGAGGACATACTTGATTTGGGGAGAAGAGAGATGCTGGGCGCAGTGAGAAAACAGGTTGGGTAAGCCAACTGAAATGGATCAACGTCTTCAAGAGCAGGAGAAGTCTCGACCTTACCATGGATTATGGATGGCAACAAACTGAAGCAGGTAAGAAGATTTTTTTTTTTTAAGTTTCTGAGGGCAGGAAATTCAAAAGTAGACAAAATAGTAAGAGCAATGACAGAGCTGATCATCAAATGGGGCAAATCGACAGGAACAGTCACCCATCTGTTACATAAGGATGTGGACAAGGTGTCTAGCAGACTAGAAAAGCTGTTCCTACAGGGAAAAGAATGCGAGAGAAACAGTCGGCAGTGAGAACAGGAGGTGAGAATAGGCATTTTTCAGTGCACTCCTGTACTGTCTCCTTCAAATGTAAATTTATCTGCATGGATTTCAAGCACCTTTATTATCTGGCTCACCCTCTACAAGCTATTTGTGTTACACCCTAATTATTATACTCTCTTCTAAAATCTGACCCATCTTAAGTTTCTACAAGCAAACCATGGCTTTTCCTGTCTCCGTATCTTAATGCCCTTATTTCTGTCCTTCTTGGAATTTCTACTCTGATAGTCAGGGCTGTCAAATAAAATACAAGATGCTCAGTTAAGTGTGAATTTCAGATAAACAATAATAATTTTAATAAAAGTATGTCCTAATATTGCAGGAGTCGTACTTCTACTAATAAATGTGCTTGCTTTTTATCTGAAATTCACATGTAACTGAGCATCTTACATTGCGGAATCTGTCAACTCTACTGTTAGCATCTATCTTACTCTCTAACTCTCAGTTACAGATTGTCATGGGTCTTTCCAAATCATTTAGGTTTTAATTTGCCAAAGGATAAGGCTTTACACATATCTTTCCCTTAAAGCAGAAGAGCTGACGCCATCTAAGATGCTGTGGGGCCCTCCCAGATACGAAGGCCTTTCTGTGTCCTCCATTTCTTGTTTGTAGGAAAAAGGTTTCTGCCTCCTAGATCTTCTCTGAATGCCAAAGGCAGATTCAAACAGTTAGTAATTAGAGGAGTGAGGGAATGCAGAAAGAAACAATAATTCAATGTGGGGTCTGGGCCTGGTACCTCCTCAGGTGATGTGCATTACAATTTGATACAGATCTCTAAGTCCTTCTACAAGAACTAAGCTCCCCCCACCCAAGTGGAGGATGGTAGCTTCAGGCTGAGCACAGGCATTCACAGCAGCTCTATTTCCAATAGGCAAGACATGGAAGCAACCTAAATGTCCATCGACAGATGACTGGAAAAGAAATTGTGGTATATTTATACAATGGAATACTACTTGGCCATAAAAAAGAATAAAATAATGCCATTTGCAGCAACATGGATGGACCTGGAGATCATCATTTATTCCCAGCACTTTTATCCAACAAATACTTAGTGAAAACACAAAACCACGATTATACAAATCACTGAAGAATGCAATATTCTGGGTATAAAGTTGAGCATGAGAGAAGCTGAAAACACCTAACAGTCTACACATGCATACTCAAGTAAAGGACTCTATGGATGCCTATGGGAGTGGTACCAAGAGAGTTCTAGAGCAGGGATTCTCAGCTAGGGGCAACTTTTCTCCCCTTCTCCAGGATGCTTGGTGATGTCTGGAAGCATTACTGCTATTGACGTCTTGTGGGTAGGGGCCAGCCATGCTAAGTCTTAAAGTGCACAGGACAGATAGCCAGGGTGCCCAGATGGAAAAAAAAGAAGAATGATCTGATTCAAACTGTCAATAATGTCACAGTTGGGGAACTAAGGTCTAAAAGGATGTAGTTAAAAGAAGCAAAACATCTATCTGCCCATGGTGACCCACACTTAAATACAGTGGAGTGAAGACATGGAGCACGGTTTGAGCAAAGTCAGCGAAGTTCAACATCTGAGAAAGGAACGCTACAATGTCTTGATGATCGTGAGGTCATGGTTTGTGCTGGAGACCAGTGAGCAGGCACTAAGGCAGAGGTCATCTTGAGCCAGGGTTGCGGTGAGCACTGAATGTGAAGCTATGAAACTCCAGATTTTCAAGCACTGCAGCTAAGAAGGGTGATGTTGAATTGGGGGGCGCAGGGCCAGTAAGTGGCAAAGATACATTCAATAAGAAATTTTAGTTTATATTGGGGCAACTTTGAAAGAGTCTCTGGGGATATTTACTCCAATGGGACCAGGCTTCCAAAACAAAACAAAATATGGGAGGTATATAATCTTGCCTATGAGTCTAACTGGAACAGGTTACTTTCCTTGACTCTTCATTCCCGCTGGAACTGCAGCTCTGGCCCCTATGCGGTAACCTTGTGCGTGTGTGTGTGCGTGTGCGTGTGCGTGTGTGTCTGCACACACGCGCGCGTATATGTTAAAATCACAATCTTGTTGGCTCGACGTTTTAATCCTTCCTTCTGATCCTGCGGTAAAGTCACAGGAGTCCCATTTTCATCTTCGGCAACTCTACTAGATTTTACATGCTGAACCAGACCCAGAAAATGGGATACAAGCACAAACTGGATAAGCTGAGAACCTATCTTAAATTCTGTGGTTCAGAGTTTGGAACGGAACCCAAATATTTTGGTATTGGGGCTTATTTCTTCTTGGCAAAACACGGCCTTCTGTTTTAAAGGACTGGGGAGGGGGGAGGTTTTAAAAAGCTTATTAAAATGTCTCGAAATGCTTCTTCAACATCAAATAGCTCCTAGAAAAATATTTTGATGAGTTAAGTGTAAATGAATCAGAAACATATGGATTACATTTCCTGTAGATTACACATGGGTTTCAGAATTAAGGGGGAAAGTGCTCAGGGCAAAATGCATTTTGGGTTTTATTGAACCCAAAATATTTGAGAAATAACTCAAGATACTCCAAGAACCCAAAATCTTGTCAGGCTTCCCAATCCCTGGTGTAAAGCAAATTAGATTTTAACATTCTTTTTGCTTTAGTGATCTATGGTGTTACGTGAAATGTGGATGAAAAACTTCGTTTCCATATATGGTTTTTGTCCTGGATATTTTCACTTACAACTTTGGCAAAAATCGAGATTCCAAGGGTAGTGTAGATGGGCGTTGTTGGCTAGATGGCTCAGACCCTCTCTGCCCAGCATGGGGACAAGAACGTCTGACTTGCCTCATGCACAGTCACAGAGTGAGAGCATTAATCAAAGAGCTTCAGACCCTTTTACAGCACACGGTAATGGACAGAATTTACCATTTGCCATTTTTGCTATGTGTTTTCCACTTATTTACTGGGCATTAATAAAGGCTTCTGTATTATTTCTTATTTCCCTTATGCTTTAAGAAAGCCTGTTTCTAGATTCTCTGCAGTGACCCATGCCTATTTATTCTCTCAGTCTTGTACTGATTTCCAGGGCAAGGCCAAAGTGCGGATGGAGAAGGGTCTTAGATCCCTACTGTTTACAATCCAAAGCCACCATCTGTGTAAAACCAGCATACTTGCTAAGCAAGGGGCTTCAAGACAACCCCCCACCCACCGTGGCTCAGCCATACCTCCAGTTTGCTGTTCCTAAGACCCTCCTGCCTAGAATTCTGAGAGCCTTCATATTGGCTCTTTCGTTCCTTCACAGAACAGATGATTTCTTAGCACCTGCTATAATGGTGTGCACAGTCGTGGGTCTGAGGGACACGAAATCAAATAAGGCACAGCCGCACATTTTCAAGGCGATTCACATGAACACACAACTCTCCAGGACAAGAGAGCCATAAATAGGCAGTCTTCAAAAGAGTGCCGAAGAAGGGGATGCCAGAAAGGAGAAGGCTTCCCCAAATCATAGCTAAATCACAGCCGCTGTTTAAATCCCATCTATGTGATTCTATTCAGAGCATTTTACAGGGAAGAGAGTTGGCAGTAAGGTCTGCCTGTTTCGCACATCTCATGTATTTCCCTCAATTCTCCCCCTGGCCAGCTCTCTCCGGTAACTCAATAGCCAACTCAGTGTCATCTCTGCTGTGAGACATCTCCATCTCCATCATGGCTGAGTGAAGCGCTCCTCCAAATGTACACGCAAATGTACACTGAACATGCCCTTATTTATGTAAGTTTTAGCATTATGTTTTAATTAATTTGTATCTCACAGTCTCCGATTAACCATTGACTTTTTTGAAGAACAGGGTGACATTCTAGTCCTAATTTTATTCTCAGAACACAGCATATCGTCTGGAACATGGTAAGCACTTGAATGTTATTAAATGGATGGACTGCTGGATAAATGGTACTATTAATTAAGAAAGGAAATGGAGAAAGACAGACGTTCACCAAGGTCCCAATCTCAGTTGCGTTACCGCATGCGGTTTTGAGAATCTTTTTCTACATGTACTCATTATACTCTGTGTAGGACAAATGACTCATAGTCACTAAATCTGAGCACAAGTCAGGAGACGTGATGTTTAGATTCACTTAGAGAAATGCACACATTTACAGAGCCAGTCATTTACCCAGCCCTTCCTCCATGCTGGACCATAATGTCTCGAAGGCCTTCCTTACCATCTGTGGTTCCAGAATCCTGGGCAGAACGCTAAATAGTTCTAAATGTGGTGGACTAAAAGTCTCAACTATATCCCAAGTATAAACGGCTGATTTTATCAGATGGGAAATGTACCCCAAGTGTCCTAGTGCAGTGAAAATTTCAACCAGGTAGACTGTTTACATTTTCAAATGACCTTTTTCAATAGCTATTCACAGCTTTTAAATTTCTTAGATTTTTTTTGTATGGTTTCTTGGATTATAGACAATACTATAAATGACACTGGTGCCCATAATTATCTGTAAGGGGACAGGAACATGGCACTAGGAGACTGTCCTTCTCAGGGTCCATGTCTCTGAGACGCCAGTGTAACCGGAATAAAACATAAGAGTAGCACGTTGATTTTAAAACCCCAAGATTCTCTTACGTAGAGATTAAAAAATATTTTAAAAGTTGAAACATATAATGCATATGCCACGGGACCACTGGCCTCTCAAATACATGCATGAAGAAAATTTAACAGGACTCAACGTCTAGTCTCATTCTTTAACTTTCTCAAATCTTTGGTCTTTCCTGATTTTATTTAAAGCCTCTATTAGTTTATTAGTTTGACAGGAGCCCAGGTAATTATGTCGGCTTCTAAGTCCTACTGTAAGTCACGTCTGCATCTCCCTGAACGCACACAAAATTTAGTGCCACTGCAGCACTTCTCAAAACAAATAAAAGATTTGTGAACTAGTCACCAAGCATCCGACGCAATTAAACTGCATTTGTTTCTTTTCTGGCCGTCTTACACAATCGAGGCCTTGTAAGAGGTAGGCCCTCCTCAGATCAGACTGTGTTTTCTTTAGAGGAAAGTGTGCCAAAATCCTCCTGCCCTACGTAACTGAAGTCTCAACTAGCAGGAGGTGGACAGTTACAACACACGCGCGTGCACACACACACACACACACACACACACACACTCCTCCCTCTTCTCCACCACGACCAGCACCGTAATGTGCACATAAAGAAAAAAAAGCACAAACCCATAACGACAAAAATATGAATGTGGGGAGTACGGATAAAACGTGCTAGAAATCAAGTTTGGCTGCCCAGAGTCTCAATCAATTGCTGCGTGACGTAAGATAAAACAAACACAATTCACTGAAAAGCAGATACCCTGGTGGTTAAGGGTAAAAGCAGAGAAAATGAAACAGGAACTGTTTAGAAAAAGCTGCATTTTTGATTTTTCACTTTTTGAGACAAGTCAAAAGAGCGCTCACCTTGAGGCACCCGCTTCTCAATAGCTTTTAACTGCCAACGTCAAGCAGTCACACTTCGAATATTTTTTTTTTAAAGAAAAAGTCTTTAAAATCTGGTTAATTAGAGCTGACTGCCATTAACTCTTTGATTGATTTAGCATCCTGTTGTGCTGGCTCGTGCTCACAGCTTCCCCACTGGTTTCTCTGAGCTGCTCCCCCACGTCGGTGTGGATTCTAGGTATGAACCTGGAGCCACACAACAGTCCTTGTTATAGAAACCATTTATCAGGGAAAAAACAAATAAGCCAAATAAGGTATCCGTGCACTCTGAGCAGATCCAGGTAGCTGCAAAGACTTATATACCCCAACCCCATGTCAGACAATTCCTTTAATGTTTCTGTGATTCCATTTCCTTGCCTGCATTCTACCATACGGGTTGGTGAGAGACCGCCAATTGGCTGGGTGAAGAAATTAAACTCTTTGCTTACGGCCACTAATACCATGATCTATTGAGCACTGGCTGTCACACGCTTTGATAAACATTTTCCATACGTTATCATGAAATCCTATAAAGTAGGTAATGCCATCTTTATATTAAGGATGATGAACCTGAAGATTAGCAAGCTTTAATTAACTGGCATCTAGAAGGACCTGAGTTTTAATTTAAGCCCAGTTTGGTCTAATTCCAAAACTCAGCTTTCCCATTATCCTAAATGACTTGTGTCGCCAAGTGCTTTATGGTCTAATGTGTCAGAGTTGCAGCTCTCACTCCATTACTTTACAGGGAGAGAAAAAGGGGGGGAAATGAATCCTTAGCTAAATAACTAATGGAAATAATAAAATCTCCTGCCTCTATCCCCCAAAATACTATCTTTGGAAGTACAGCAACTTTTTCTTCTTATGCTAGTTGGCTAAAATGAACATCAGAGCTTGAAAGAACTACAGCATTTCTTAGGGTGTTCTTTTGATTACTTATCTGCAAGTTGAAATAATCATTTTGTGGAATGATAAATAACGTATCTAGTTATCAAAAAACCATGTAAGTGACGTGTATCGGGAGATAATTCTCCATACTTCTCTTCCATTTCTTCGCATCTTGCAAGCAGGGGCACTGACTGCCCTTGGTCCTGAACTATCTTTTTGAGGATGTTTGTACAGAGAACAACCCTGGGATGCACGTAGAGACCATGTCTTCTTCTGGAACAATGTGCAGGTGTGATTATTATCCAGTACAATGAAGATAACGTCTCCCTCTGCAGCCAAAGGCAGGCATGCCTCCTGCCCATTATAAAAGATTCAGATATATTTTAAGCTCTTCACTTGTGATATGACCCACCGTGCGTGTAGGTGTTAACGTGACCCCCTTTCGTGTGGCCTTGTGGGAACCAGAGCTCAGGGAACCACTGCAAACATGCCCGTGCTGGGCTGCTGTCACCGCTGTGAGTAATGAACCCTCTTTCATCTCTGACCCAGGACCCAGGGAACCGTGTGGCAGGCTAACTTACGAGTCTGTGAGTCAGGTGAAACCTCCGAACTTCACGGCTCACGATATAAATGACCCCTACTATCAGTGAGTGGTCCGTTAAAATTAGCTTTGCCAGCCTCGAATATTCACAATAGAAATAAAAGTTTGGTTTTGCTCTTGATAGTCTAGCATCATTAACAGACCACTCAGAGACTGTCAGTCAGTCCCCGGTACAGGGCCACTGGAACGTTCACTTTCACGCATCGCCCTTCGTATCAAGTCATTTAGTATCTTTTTAAAAGGAATAATATTCTTCATGAATCTACACAGTCGTTTTTTTTTTAAGTACTCTGTACTTTCTAAGTACAATAGTTCTACCCTTTTCCATTAAAAAAGATCAGGTTAGAGCATCATTTATTTAATAACCTAGACACATGCTTCCCTTAGAGCATTGTTTTTCTAAATGAGGTGCGTATAATTGGGAACTGGAGTTCGTACTTGAGTGGAGCGCCTAGAAAATGAGGTATACTCTCTACATTGGATTTTCATTCATAAAACTGCTTTATATCATATCTTTACTTTCATGTGGTGCTCATGAGACGCTTATCTTTAAAGATTTATATATATATATAGAGAGAGAGAGAGATTTATATATTAATAAATATATATAATATAAATATAAAATTAAAGTATAAATATATATAAAGATTTTATATATTTATAAATTTATATTACATATAAATATAAATATAAAATTAAAGTATAAATATATATATATATCAGAATCATCATGGAGTTTTGATAAAAACGAGGACTGGGGTCCCCTCCCACTCCATGGTGATTCAGGATTCCTAGGGTAGTTGCCAGGTTAAATTTTTTTAATTAAATTAAACCTCCCAATGATTCTGATGCAGCCGTTTTGTAAAACATACAGACATGGCATAAATTACAGGAGAACTTGATTCAGGAGACTTCCAGTTCAAGTCCTTTAACTTCGAGCAAGATGCGAAAGCCTTTGTTTCTTCTGTATCCTCATTTATTAAAATGACCAGCTTACGGCTTATGAAAGTGTTTTTGTTTACTTTGTGTTCTATCAGTATAAATATTTTACATGAAATGGTCATCACTCCCTCCTACGGAGAAGACTGAGATAACCAGACGTGCCTTTGATCTGTGTTATTCATATCCACTCATCTCTTCTCCCATTATATCTAGTTTTCAAAACATAATACTGAGAGCCTATGTTTCGTAGGACAAAGAGCCCAGGAGGTGTCGGAGGCTAAGAATCCGACCTTAAGTCTACATCATCTTTATGGTCATTTAATTTATATATGTTACCTCATTGTTTTCTAAACAATAATAAGGTATCCTTGGTAAGATGTTCGTGCTTTAAACTAACAAGACACGAACAAGACTGTGTTATGGGCACAATGCCTCTAGTTTTGTATTGTAGAATTAGAGTCATAGTATCATGCATTTTGGACACTCGATATTTCTAAATAACTTGGACATATTTTATGAAAGGAGAAAAGACACGTGTGATAGCATCACTAGGGCTCAGCGAACTGCTTTCTGTTTTGTTTGATTCTGTGTTTAAGGCTCTTTCAGACCATTGTGAGAAAAACGGCCCAGACACTGGGGAGGCGAAGTCCTGAATTCAAATCCTGTTCTATTACTTGTTAACCCATGATACTGGGTAAGTAAATTTAATTCTTAGAATAATAATTTACTCTCTGGTAAAAGATGATTAACTTCCGCCAGACAGTAAGTGGGTTAGAAAGACAGGACGTGTAACACATATAGTCATGGTGCTGGCACACGTAGAAAAGATGCACGCTAATTTCCTCGCCACTCTCGTAAGGAAAGCTTTCTAAAAGTGTCTCTTGGCTGATGTCGTGATATTATGCTAGAAGACAAGAGCCTTATCTTTAGTAGTTTCTTGTATTCCAGATTAAAATTTATACTGAGAAATAAAAAATCAGAAGGAAAAATCCAATTGTAAAGAAAGCATATTTAAAAATGCCCCTCTCCAGTAGACACACCGAATCTATTCAATTATATGTCAATTATCTATCCATCTAACAATAGATATGTTATAGACTGAATGTCTGTGTCTCTCCAAAATTCGTATGTCAAATTCTAAAGTCCAATGTAATGGTGTTTGGAGGGGGGGTGGGTTAGGCGGTGATTAGGTTATAAGGGTGGAGCCCCCATGAGTGGGATTCGTGCTGTTACAACAGAGACCCGAGAGCGCTCTCTCGCCCCTTCTGCCACGTAAGGGTACAGCGAGAAGTCAGCCGTCTGCAACCCAGAAGAGGACCCTCATCAGAATCTGACCATACACATACTCGGATCTCAGATATCCAGCCTCCAGGACTGTGAGAGAGAAATTTCTGTGGTTTATAAGCCACCCAGTCTATGGTGTCATGTTATAGCAGCTCAGAGTGACTTAGAACTGAGGTCATGGTTGATTACGTATTAAAATAAACATATTACCTAATTAATACAAAGACATTACGGTCAGGGCTATCTGTTATGCATCAGCATAAGCTTTGTGCCTGTGAACAGAAGTGCAGTCATATTGTTACATGGCCAACCAATCAATAACGATTTTCAGTAGAATGAGGTTTTCCTACCCATACCAGCTAATGATTTTTTTTTTACCACAAATGATCAAATACACATGCAATCAAAACAAGTATTTTAAAAAACTATCCCCAGGTAGCCAATCTTGAATTTTATGGAAATGGCTCTCGAAAAGAATTTTTGACTTGAAAACCGTTGCTCATGGACAAGTTCATGAGCACAGATACCCCGCTAGCGATCACCTCCTAATTCTGACCTCTTGTGGCTTCCATGACATTCGCTTTCATCTGCTCAGGGACTTACGACGGGTGGGAGGAATGTCACATGACGTGATTTCCTTTGAGGGGACAGTCAGGATCCCGCATCCCTCCATAATACGAACTCTTACTGGTTGAAATTTTAGGGGGAAGTGAGAGAGAGGAAAGGAAGGAATCTGAGGAAGAAAGGACAAAGAACGTGAGCTGAATGGGATTATAGGAGAAAACGGAAAAGAAGACAAAAGCTGAGGAGAGATGAAATGAAATTTCACACTTCACGTTGACAGGTTTTCCTTTTTTTTTTTTTTCCCCTCCATGTTAGTTTCAGAAACAATAATTCTACTACGTGCAGAATGAGCCCTGTCATGGCTCAGGACCAGTGACTTCCCTCAACTTGGGAAGATTTTTAAAGTTCCCTCCTCCTCAGTTACTGGAATTTGGAGAAGTCCTTACACTCTGTGCCCTGGACTGGTGCAGTGGGGATGCAGGGAACTCAGAGCATGACGAATTACACTGACTTGCATCCTGAGTTACTTTTCCTGGTGAGCCGTCTTCCATGTTCCTTATTTTAATTTATTTCCCCATTGGAGAGACCTATTGTATTCAACCGGTGTCTTTAAACACATCATACATTTCCTGTAAGGTCCTGCCAAACCGAGGCCTGTACCCAACTTTGGATAATACCCTGTGATCCTAAAACTTTGGTTTTGCTGTCATATCTCACCCTACCTCAGACCCTACTGTGAATTGCATGCTTTTTGTCCTGCGGGTGTGCTAGAATTATAATTATATTTGAAGTGAGCTTCCTACTCGTCTCTAACGATCAGCGACAAAGGTAGCAGAATTTCAAATATACTAGGAGCACTGCAGATCGCCACAGGTAGAGTCTGTCAGTGATGCCTGTCTCGCTGTGAAAACAGTGGGATAACACCTGTTAATGCACTTCAGCAAAAGAGTGGACTAGATTTACTACAACAATCATTTTAAACAAGAGGAGACATAAAAGTAATGACAAAATATAATTATTCACTCATTCATTTACACTGAGTGTCTGTTGTCTACACTTACTATGCAAAAGACTACAAAAATGACAGTTAATGGAACAAAGCAGGAGCCAGAGCCTACAAGGAAGATGTTGCAGAAGTGACGGAGACACAGAGCTGGACAATCTTCACGATCAGAGACTGAAACAGATCAAAAACGAAGAAACAATCCTAAAATAGAGGTCCAGAACAACTTTTAATTCTACCTACGAACACCCGCATATAATGAATGAGGTTATGCTTGATAAATGAAAGTCAGTGTGCCTTCTTGAACTGAAAGAATTCTGTGCAGAAGGTCCATGAAAAGCACAGATCCAAGAGAAAATTAAACCTACAAACGTGCTAGGAGTTTTCTGTAAAGAAATAACTCTTTAAACATGCAATCCCATAATTAGCCTGGATCTCTCATTCAAGTACGGCAGGTCAAAACCACCAACTTTTCCAAGTCAATGGGGAAAAACCTCGCATTTCTCTCGTGTATTTGGATGTGTGTAATTAGACTTCTCCTATGCCAACAAAAACCCATGCAGGCTTTCTCTATACAAGTTTGGATTGTTCCAGCTCCAAAAATGGGATCAGAACGTGCTGGTACACCATCAGCAACACCGCTGGATGGGAAATACCACCGTGCCATTTCAGCGCAGAGGTTACTGCTTTCCACTAAGATAAATAGCGGGGATAAAAAAAGAAATTGAATAAATGGAGCAAAAGAGAATGCTATTAGTTTAACGACTGCAATAGATTTGATGTTGAATTTTGCCTGCTAGCCCACGTTGATTCCCTCGGTGGTAGACGTTTAAGCTGATCGCATTCATGGATGAGCTATTGATGTGGTAAAATCTGAGGTTCCTGACCATGGTATCAGTTGGCATTTGGTTTAAACGCATTATTACATAAAATTAAAATAAAAAGAGTTTAAACAGGATAAAAATCTATTTCTCTCTCCTACACACCAAAAAGAAAAAAAAAAAAAAGAAAAGAAAAAAAGCCTGTGAGTTAGCAGCCTCGGGCAGTTTCAGTGACTCTACAGGATTATTAGCGATCTACACGCCTATCATGTTGTTCCATCCCTGTAGTAGACTGGCGTTTCAGTTTCCAAGGACAATCATAAGGCATGATTTCACTACTACAGATTCTTATGCAATGTGATCTTGCTAATCTCCAATGAAGAGGCAGGAGAGAAAAGTCACCTCTCCCCTTGAATCTGAGCTGGCAGGTGAGAGTAGAATGGAGCAGAAGGGATGCTGTCTAACTTCCAGAGTTAGGTCAGCAAAGACCACGCAGCTTTGCCTAGTTTTCTTAGAACGTCTGCTCTTGGAATCCAGCTCCCACACTGGAGAAGCCCAAGCACACAGAGAGGGCACATGCAGGTGTTCTGGCCGACTGTGCCAGGTGGGACTAGCCTTGCAATCACCCAAGTGCCCGGGAATCCTCCAGGTCATTCAAGTGCTCAGCCATTGTAGCTGAGGTCTCAGACAACGGGAAGCCTCATAGAGCTGAAACGAACTTTCCCCACTGTGCTCTGCCTGAATTCCTGACCCCCAGTGTCTTCAAGCATTCTGAAATAGCTGTCATTTTACATTATCTTTGGAGTGGTTTATGAAACAGTAATACGTCACTGGAACACACATGCTCAGGATGCACTGGACTCTAAGATGCGTGCAGGGGATCCAGCCATCACACCCCTATTCCAGATATCAAGAGTGAAGAAACAGAGAAGCAGGATACACGGATTCCGTTTGAAGGAAAAACATTTTGCTTACATTGTATTAGTGAAAACCTCATCACGTGGGCCTCCTGAGCTTCAAGGCAGGCTGAGAAATGTGGTCTGTAAGACCAACGGTTCCATTTCAAGGTAAACATTCTGTTCTTAGAGAGGCCTGCAGGAATCAACCAACTGCAGGTCTCTGCAACGGGCATTTATTTTTTCTCTCCACTTGGTGTTAGGCACTGCCACTTCAGTCATTTCATCAGAAAAGGCCGTTATGTCTCCTGGAAATTCCTGCTCACGTACACAACAAGAAAGTAAGATCAAAGCTCAGATGTCTTTATCAAATCCCTATTTTGCTTACAGAACAGCTCAGATGAAGAGACATAGCACCGAGAAACCAAGGACATTGCCTCAGGAGCAAGCAGAGAGGCAAAACCCTGGTCTTAGGAAACCCAGTTGTGTCATGAGGGTCCTGAGCTCCAAGAGGATACAAGAGGAATTATCGTAAACTGGATTTCTACTAAAATTGGATGACATAGAGGCGAACCTTTAATATTTTTATTCTCTAGATGAACTTGGTTAAGATACTGCTGCATAGATTGTTCTGCTGGTTTTGTCAGAATAATTTAAGTCAGTACAGACAGGGCTCTCTTATTATCGCCATCTCTTCAACTCAGATTACTAACACCCATGTCTTCTTCTGAGTGAGCCTCGAGACTTGTACTTGTGCAAAGATACGCTTCTTTGGCTAGCTCAGGCCTCGCTGTTGCAGCCAAGATGGGCCATGCTCGGCTAGATGTAACCCAGGGCGGGGACTGCACTCAGAGTGCACCACAGCTGAGCGAGGAGTTCCTCCCTAACCAGACTGAGTATCCAGTCACTGAAAGCAGAGACTGGCTTACAGCGTAGTCAGTTTCTTCTTTGAACACTGGTCTCTAGGGAATCTGGCAGGATGCTCTAAGGATTTTAGGTGATAGACTGGGCCTAAATGTGGCCCTTTCAAGAAGGATGCTTAACAAGCAACCACGCAGACCATCAGGCAGATGAGAAAGCAAACTGAGCATCATGTGCCTTCTGTCCGTCTCATAGTTTATCTCTTTCGACCCGACTGTGTTCACTGTAGAACGTTTGAGGTTTCTGCAATGGAACGAAGCCACTGGCCAAGACACGAGCACTCTAAATCCTACGTGGGCAGAGCTGGAAAGAGAGAGACGGAGGACACTGAGCAGCGATGCCGTCGGGATGTAGGTGAGTGTGTCATAGGCAGGGAGTGTCTTTCCTTCCCTTCCTTCCTTCCTCTTTTTTTTTCCCCCCCTTTTGCAAGACACATGGCCCTCATAGGGGAGTGTGGCTGAGGCGGCCTCACCTGGGAGACACCCTAATACCTCATATTTTTAAAAAAGAAAAAAGCTCCCCCCCACACACTCTCTAACATATATATCCAAGCCAAAAATAGCAAGCCGTCTGTGGCTGTTAAAAAGCCAGGGAGAGCGGAGTCGCGCCCTTCGGTGTTTTTCCTTCAAACACATTGACCGCCCTCCCTTCGCAACATCTTATTTATCGAAGCACAAGTTGTCCAAGTGGAATAAACCTCTGTAACGCTGAAATCTGGATCCCGCCCGACATTCTGTTTCACTATGAGGCTCTCTCTCTCTCTCTCTCTCAGTTCTAGGCATCTCAGCAGAAATATCTCCGTGGAGATGTGGAGGGAAAGGGGTTAACGTGAGAGGCGCGGAGCCAGGCCTCTCTTAACTGGGGAATTGGCAGCTAGCAGTTTGGAACTCTGCCTCGAATGTCTGACTGAACGTTTTTATTATCCTTTTTGCCCAAAGGTGGCTTTTAGACACCCACAGCAGCACAGGGCCTTCTGACTGGGATTCGACAGACGGGAGCCAGAAAGCTGTCTGCCCCTTCTGTGATGACTAGGGAGCCCCACGGAGGAAACCGCCGCCCCCGCCCCAAATCGAGGGTGGACTTGCCCTCCCTCGCCCTTCAATAAACTGCAGACCCACCAGGGGACTCATAAAATCAGGGGGGAGCTCTGAGAGCGAGGCGAGGGGGAGGCGGCGGGGAGGGGGGTCGGAGACACTGAGTGGGGAGGCCCAGAGGCTTAAAACAGGTTCTAAGGAAGACAGGGAAGGACAGGGGAGCTGAAAACAGGGAAAGAGTGACGCTGGGAAGGCAGGAAAGCTGAACGCAAAAGTGAGAGACACAGAGAACACGAAAGGGGGAGGGGAAAGAAGAGAGAGAAAAGAAAGAGAAGCCTAAAGGGCGGAGGCATCTTCACTGGGAACCTGCGATTCCAGGTTTGGCTCCGTCCGTCTGAGCTGCCACTTGGGTGCAGGTAGTTTAATGGCTCCAGAGAGGGGAACCCCGCAGCTCCCGGTGGAACCTCAGATTGGAAGTGTCCTGGGCTCAGCGGCAGTATTCTGTTGCTTTGTCTGATTCCTCTGTTACCCGATAGGAAATCGAATGCACCCCGGTATCTGGAAGGAGGTTGGAGTCAAACACTAACAAGAGGCTGTTGTTAGAAAATACACAGGTTGTGAGCATCCAAAAAGATGGCGTATGGGAAGGGGCCAATCACAGGTCCAGTGGCAAGAAAAGGCTCTTTTGGGTGCATGCCATCCTTAATCTCCTTTCCACGCAGCCCCCTGAGGTCCACGAGAGAACATCATAGCCACCAGCTCACGAACCCTTGCTTAGAAACATCCTTCAGCCCTGTTACTTAGAGGTCGGGAGTCTGCATTCCACATGACCGAAAATGCACCTGGATAGACCGGGGAGTTCTGAGGCACTGAGTGTTTATTTAACAAGAAGAACAATGAAAGTTTCTAAGGTCTGACTACACACAAAGCACCTTCTTCTTCCACATCATCTCTCTGGCTGCACACAAGACCACTGCATACACAGAATGGCAGGTGCCATTCATAGTCCCAACTAGCAGAGAAGGGCGGCAACGAAGTGCGGCTCAACATGTGGTGCACAGACCACATTCTAATTACCTTGTTAAAAATGCAGATCTCCTGACCTCCGCTATACATGCAGACTAAACTGGACTCCCTGATGGAAGCCGAAGTTTTACCTGCGCCCTAATGACTCCCAGTACACTGAATTTCAGAAGCCCAGGGCTAGCAGATTGGGGGAGGACAGTACCAAGATCTCAATGGGGTTTTTTTCCAGCAGGTCACTGATGCCCACTTTTGAGGAAGATGGAATTGAGATTCAAAGAGGTTAAAGGACTTGTCCAGAGTCCCATCAGAGTCCACTGCAAATTGGTAAGGGGTGTAAGTAACAATATATAACAAGCTAGAAATAAATGTATAACTAAAAGTGACTAGAAGTAAAACCTAGATCTTTGGACTTGCATGGTGCATTGTTCTTTCAACTACACCAGAATGCACTCTTCTGACACAGGAGAGATTTGACATTGTTTCTTCTGGAATTTCCATTAATGGAGGCTCCCAGCATAGGTAAGAATAGTGTGCATGTCTGTGTATGCCTCACGGCGCTGTTCCTGATGAAACAGGCCATTGATCTTGGTCGTGGTCCTATGAAAAATGCCCACTTTCTACTCAGATACTAAACTATTGAAGTCCTTAACCAAACCCTTTGAGGCAGGAGAATTGGAAAGATCACTATTCCAACAGACAAAGTGTCATAATATTAGATGTGTCAGGTACCATTCTAAACTCTTAATACATATATTAAACAGAGGAACTCATCCATTTATTTAAAGCAAACCACCGAGGTAAGTTCTAGAATTACCTAATGGAGACAGTGAGACCATGACACCCAATGTGACTCGCCCACAGTCACAAAGATCTAAGTTGTAGGACTGGGTCATTAAGAAAGGCTTTTGACTCTAGAGGTAGCAAGCTTAACCACCACGAATGCAACCTCTCTGTCTATGGGATGGGGGGAGGTACGGGGCATTGGGGTGGGGAAGGCTTTGGGCAGGTAAGTTTTAGCGAAAAGAAACAAATTCAACATCTATAGTTCAGGACTGTTCCAGCCCCATAGAACCATAAACTCACTCTGGCAGAAGGCATCTAAAGGTACATTCAAAAGAAGCTATCACCTTTAAAATCAATCAATCAAATAATACAGATGTAGAAGTGACCTTGAACCCAATGGGGTCTGATGATTTTACTTCCCAGTTGAGGAAATCAAAGATCTGAGAGGTAAAACCATCTTCTTCAATGTCTCAGCTCACGCTCAAAGTTATCAAGTACTAGCCACGCTGTGCAAGTTGCAAGTATAATCAATTCCTGGAAACAGTGTCATAGGTGAGTGTAGCAGTAATGGATCAACCCACTGCCACGGCGGTGCTCTGTCACAGACAACCATGAAGCCTCAGTGAGGTGCGACAGTGTTTACTGCCCACAGGTCTGCTGTGGTTGACTGGGTGCCCTGCTGATCCTGACTGGGTTTTTGTATTTCTGAGGATAATCTAGCTGACCGCTGGCCTCAACTGGGGCAAGTAGACTCTGTTCCATATGCTCCTTGTCCTCTAGCTTGGAAAAATTGTCAGGTCAATGGAGGAGGTGCAAGAGGAAATGTGCAAGCATCATTTCAAGTCTCTGCTTGCCTTGCCAAGACCCCCCCATCATCTCATTGGCCAAAGCAAGTTTCACGGCCAGGCCCAGATCAGAACTGAGGGCACTGGAGTTTCCCATTAATGCAAGTGATCTATCACAGTGAGGGAGGAGGGACAGGACCATACAGAAAGAATTTCAAGGAAGAGGACAGAAATCAAATACAGTCAAATTAAGCAATGTTAGCTTTAACCTTCAAATTTTTGAGATCACACCTTTCGTTCTAGGGAATATTTGCAACACTTACTGGATCAAGAAAAATACATAATTTGGTTAAAATAAGGAAAGTGGAGAATTCAAGACATATGCACCATTTTATAAAATTAGATGCACCATGCTAGCAAGTATCATATTGAATTTGGGGGTTCTTAGCTTATTTATACATAAATAAATGTAAGTTCTTTTTAAGGAAAATCTGAGAAAATAAAATTTAATTTCAACTGAATACATGTTCAATTAAAATTAAATGTTATAAGTATATATATTCATATTATAAATTCATAATATATGTATGTATGCTGAAAATGACTTTTCTCTGGCAATATAAATATGATTTACTTTATAGAACATTAATGTATTATCAATTTATAAAAGTCTAATATTGTTGCAACTTTTCCAGAATTCATCTAGGACTAATTTATATATATGTCACAAAACATTAAAATGCTTTACTTCAGTAAATTAGAGTTCTATTTTTTTAGATGGAGATCTATTTTTTAATGTGTATGAGTATGTGGGGTGAATGTTGTTTAAGGATTAAAATATCTTTCTCAAGAAGGCAAAATTCAAGTGTCACTTTTTTTTTTTTTAAATTGTAGCTGTTATTCCTGGTAAAGACCAAAACTATTTTCCCCTTTTCTCCCTGCTAGTTGGACTAATTCCATAACTCACCATCCTCTAATGATCACTTTTCAAGTCTCTTGAAAAGAGTTCTTTAAAAGCACACATGTACTCACATAGCCTCACAAGCATGCAAGCACCCATAAAAGCAAGAAAACAAAAAACAAACAACAAGCCAAAAAAAACCCAAAGGCAAACACCAAAAGAAAACAATTCTTCTAACACAAACTTACAAAATCTGTTAATAAAAGTATCTTACATATTATAGTAAAGTCCAATTAGAAAACAAAACATAAACTTGAATATAAACAGCTTCATTTGAGCTTCTCAGGAAACTGAGAATATAGAGCTTTGGGTGTCTTTTTTTTTCTTTTTTAAATCAAATTGTTCTAAATAGATTAATATCGTGTCCCGGGACTAAATTTGTAGGTCAGAGCCATCAGGTAGACACTGTCTGATGTTATTCCTACAGTTTCTTGAAGACGTATGTTTTCCATTTGATTCACTGGCTTGCCCTCTGGAAGCAGAACAGCATGTTCCTTTGAGCATCTTACTTTTTCTTCTTATAATAGGGAAGATGGAAACAAAAATGACTCTGTAAACCCAGGTGGTTATTTGCCAAATAGATATATCACAGGTGAATATATTATGTAAATTTTTTGACCTGCTTTTATAAACATTATTGGTTTAATCCTTGCAACAACCATGTTAATAATTCTAGCTGGAATTTTTTTTAATCTTTCTAAATTCCAACAACATTTGCCTATTTCTCCCTGAAGGTACATGGGCTATTAGCCTGCATTATAGTCATTGGTGGATACAGTTTCTCTCTCCTGATAGATTGTAAATGTCTCAAGACCCAGGGGCTGGTTCTTTCAAACCCTGGAATTACCCACAGCCCCTATTACCATATGAATGAGGGCAGATATCCCTAGTTAGCAAATAAACTGAGCCATGGAGAGGTTAATCCAATGTTTTACTTATACTGAAAAGCAACTTTGTGTCTCTAGAAAGTGATTTTAACATATGTATGTATTAGTCAGTTCAAGCTGCTATAACAAATTACCATAGACTGGGTAACAAAAGAACAGAAATGTATTTCTCACAGTTCTGGAGACTGAAAGTCCTTCATCAGGGTGCATGGTACAGTTCCCAGTGAAGCCCTCTTTCTAGTTTACAAATGGTCCTCTTCTCCTTGTATCCTTACATGGTAGAGAGAGAGAGTGAGCTCTGGTCTCTTTATCCCTTATAAAAGCACTAATCTCATTCCTAAGGACTTCACTCTCGTAATCCAATTACCACTCAAAGGCCCTACCTCCACAGACCATCACATTGGAGATTTAGGCTTCAACATATGAATTACTACGAATTCAGGGACAGAACAAAAGTGCTCAGTCTGTAATGATGTGTCTATTCCCTTTAAACCAATTTCCTTTCCAGATGTCTGTGCTAAGAAAGTAAGCATAGATGCAATCAAAAATATTCATCCTAGCATTATTTAAGATATCATTTCAAAGAAAATAAATACAAATATGTAGAGAAATAAAGTAGTCCTTAAAGATGAGGTTTTTCAATGATTTTTCAATAATGGTAAAATACAATACATAGGATACTAAAATAAACAATAAACATGTTTTAATTATTTTTTAGGTTTAGAGTGCAATTGTTTGTATGTTTTTCAAAAAGCTTCTTATTTTTTGAAGAGACATATGTATGGATTAAAATTATCTGCTATCTGGGACTTGCTCTGGCAGTCATGAGGTGAAGAGGTGCATGGGAGTACAGATGAATAAAAGACTGGCCCTGGGTTGATAATTTCTAAACAGGATTATGGGTACATCAGAGATTATTTTATTACTTTGTCTACTTTAATATACATTGAAACTTTCATAGTAGAGTGTTGTTTTTCTTTTAAGTTGTGTAAGTAGAATGCCACAGATGAACAAATCTTCCATTTGTTCCAAAATTCACTCTCCATCCTCATCATGGCTGGTCTCTGATAGTTGTTGATCTGCCAGGTTAGCTATGTGGGCATGTGACCTATACAGTCGTCCACGTTCCCACCTTCAGAAGGGATGCATGCTTGGTTTAAGGCCCTCTAGCCACCATCTTGAAAAATAGTTTCTGAACAGGTGCCCCACGTTGTCATCTTGCACTGATCCCTACAAGTTATGTAGCCAGTCTTTCTGAGCTATATGGATATGTGCAGCAAAGAATTTACTTTGCACAAAGAATGGTTTGCCCCTTTGCCCCCAGCTCTTGGGTGATAAACTCTAAGTTCTTGGAACGTCCTGTCTACAGTGAGTTACTCTATTCACCGTGGGCACGCTAGGTCACACCACGGTCTATAGTAACTACACGCTTTAAGTGGCGCCTTGGGCCCCATGGTACCATCTCACCCTCTGGAGGGGCTGAAGCTTAAAGACCGTTACATGGGCGGTGCTTTGTCTAAGTGACCAACCCTCAGTAAATCTCTGGACATGAGGGCCTGGGCGAGCTTGCCTGGCTGGCAACACTCTGCGGGTATTGCCACACCTGGCTTCGGGCAGAAATAAGCACTGTCCAGACGACTCCACTGCGAAGGGACAACAGGAAGTTCGAGCCTGGCCCCGCCGGGATCCTGCCCTACGCACCTCTTCCTTTTCAGATTTTGACCTGCTTTTATAAACATTACAAACACTATAATAAACCATAACCATGAGTACAGCAGCTTTGTTGAATTTGATGGGTCCTTCTAGCAAATTATCTGAGACGACCCTCGTTTTCGGGGACCCTCCAAACTCACAAGGTAACATCAAAGCGTTCCCATCTCCTCTGACGCACTGTTCCCTCTGGGGAGGCCACCCAAAAGACCAGAGGAAGACGGAGAAGGAAGGCCAAGGCGTTTATAATCCTGATTCTTTCCCTGTGATAGAGAGCCTTACTTAGGCTGGCTGTGTTCCTGAAGGTTCGAGGACTTAATGTTCCTCACAAAGCATCCTGTCCTGCGTTAACTGTCTCTCCTTCTGGCGTCCAGTAGCATTTCCCCTAATTCCTTTTGGCAGGAGTCCTCCACTGCCAGCTCGGGGGCTTGTCTTGTGGGTCCCCTACATTCAGCCGCTCCATTGTAATTTAGTTCCTTTGTAAGTGAACCCCACTTTTTTTTCCTAATGTGAGTGTGTCTTCTGTTTCCTGCCAGGACTCATGACTGATATTAAATATAAGGACAAAACGTGTATAACATTTTTGGCAGCAATGATTTTTGTGTACTGCAATTTGCTACTGCATCATCCTAAACTTTACAACAAAAGCTTTAATACATTTGTAATCAAGGGGGAAAAAAAACCCACTATTTTGAAAAAAGGAGGGACACACGAGGACAACCAGCAGTCCCACTCTCAGACGTCCTAATCCTGGAATTGGCCCTCCCTTCATTTGACCAACTCTCTGTTTGAGGACGGTAATCCCTTCACCCTCCTTTTGTCGCTCACCATCACTCATGTGTTGTTTTGGCCACTGACCCTTCCTTCCTTCTCACGCTGTGAAAATCCTTTAGAATTGCTGAGTAACTACTTGCTGTTAATCCCAGAGTTTTTGTTTTCATTTTACTTCTAGTTCCCACATATACTGAGGGTGAGAAGGACAGGGCGGCTCCATCCTCCATCATGCCTGGTTCTCTCTCACCTTCCTGTGCCCTGAAGAATGGCAGCAGCGAGAGGGCAGGCCACTGGAGAGGAGCCAGCATGGCCAGAAAAGGGAAACTCAGTCATTTAATTTTTAACAACTTTCCCACAGTAGGGTTATCACTATTATTATTATTAAATGTGGTTTATTTTTTTAAAGGAGAGTCATCTTATTTTTAATAATTATTTTTTTAAATAATAAAGATAATATTTAGGTCCTATAAGTGTTCATTCAGTTGCACTGACTGCTTTATACTTACCTCAATTTCTGAGATTCCTACCAGTAGGAAAAGGCAGTTTGTAAACATTATATAATATTCCGTAATACTTGGTTTCTTGTAGAAGCACAAGGTAATTAAATACTTTCATAGGGGACCGTATGACAGGGAATAGAGATGGTTAAAGTCTACTGTTCTGGATAAAGTGGAGGGTGAACAGGGAACAGGGAATTGAAGCTTATTAAACACCTACAACGTGCTATGCACCACAACTCATGTTTTACAGATACTGCCTTATTTAACAATATTTTGAGGTAGATACTATTATTTCCATTTTGTAGACAAGTAACTTGCCCAAAAGTTATGGCTGGTAACCCCAATTCAGATCTTCAAACGTTTAAGTAGAGGAAACTGCTACATTGATAATGTTAATTTATCTAGTAAACATCTTTTGTTCAAATTTTGTTACCCAGTAATTTGCCTAGTAAATATCATTTCCCCCCCAAAATCAAGTATGATAACCTATTTTGTTACAAGAACGAATCTTGTTCATTCATATTGAGGAATGATGAGACGCACTAGGAGACTTTTCAGACACTGGGAAAAGTGGCTTGTTCATGTGAGAAGCCAAAAGTACTAAGTTAAGAAACTAAACCATGAAAGATAATGGGAGTGCTGCTGCTCAGAGAAGGAGCTGAGTAATAAGCTTTCCAAGTAGGAACTAGCCGTGTTCTCAGCCTTTGCTGCGGCCAGCTCACCACGCATCTCTGCTTCACGGGGTTTCTCATTTACTCTGCGTAGCCCACAGAAGAACCTCTGAATGCTATTGGCATCCAAGCTGACCTTCTGTGGCCCTGAAACAGGCTCTCGGGTTTGAAAAAATATAGGTGTGACTGTGCTGTGGGAAGTTCAGGTCCGGGTTCATGATACAGAGCTGTGTGAACCATGTATTATGACTTCAGCACCTGCTGGATGCAGCCACTGTTAACTTTGTTTCATTTCAGTCATGTGCCTTTGGCCCTACGGGGCAAGTCAGAGATGGTCTACTCTAGGCCTTTCATTCATGCCAGTGTTTTGTTTTTTGTTTTTGCTTTGTTTTGTTTTGTTTTCTGATTCCCCTTCATAGCCTCTGGATTGGGAGGTTTGTTGTCTCATCTCCTTAAAAACCATTGGGTTCTTGGCCTGATGAATTCTGATTCAAACTGGCAAACACAGACAAATATCTTCAGAAGGTAAGAGATGTATTCTGGAGAAAAACTGAACTGGGGTGTCTCTAGACATTCGGAGTCTGACACAGCAGAGGAGGGGGAGGCTAAAGACAAGAGAAGACTGTAGAAGCATCCGGGGCCCAGGTGTGCAGGCTTTGGGGAAAGTCTGGGGAGTTACTCAGAGTGAGGCCAGGAAGGCAGTATAGGATTCTGAGCAGACAAGCAATTAGTGGAAGGCTCTGGGGATGTGGAAGACTGTATTTTCCAAAATACACCCCACATATTTTCTTGACACTTCTCCCATTCAAAGGCAAAATCCATGTCCCCTCTCAAATCTGGGAAGTCTGTGACTCTGAAAGTTCTAAGACTAAGACAGAGTGGGCGATGCACCTGCTCTTCTTTTTCTTTCCTCTTTTTGTTTTCAGAGCTCTAGTGTTCAGAGCGCTGAACTTCCATGCAAGAGATCGAAGGCACTACACGAGTCTCCAGGAGATGCTTCAGATGCTTCAGGGAGTCACCCTAGCTCTCGTGTCCGC
Source organism: Vicugna pacos (assembly GCF_048564905.1). Lineage (NCBI taxonomy): Eukaryota > Metazoa > Chordata > Mammalia > Artiodactyla > Camelidae > Vicugna > Vicugna pacos. The sequence goes on from NC_133002.1 coordinate 55,056,975, forward strand.
CTAGCCCAGGGGCCAGCTCTGTGACGAAGAGGCATTCAGGCTTTCCAGCCCTAGCCGTCCAGCTCCGGTCCTGGCCGCTTCTCAGCTGAAGCCTTAGATATTGCGGAGCTTCGGCGAAGAAAAGATAGGCCAGCCCTGCTGTGCCCTGTTCAGACTGCTGACCTGCATAGACGTTAGGATAATAAAGTAGTTATTTTACACCACTGAGCTTGAGGACTTCTGTTTTAGAGCAACTGTAATTGGAACAGTGAGGAGCAGACTTCAGCACCTTGCCGCTTAAAGTGCAGTCCAGGCCAGCGGCATCACCATCACGCGGGGTTGTTGAAGAATGTGGAATCTCAACTCCTTAAAAAACCAAGAATAGAGTAACCATGTGATCCAGAAAGCCTCCCCCTGGGCATATGTACGGAGAAAACTCTAATTTACCTATGTCCCGATGAATATATAAAACACTTCTACCATACCCAGAACACTTCGACGTTTTTTCTGAGTCAAAAACTGTCTCGACCCCTCTCAGAAATAACCGCCTTTCTGACTTCTATCATCCTATATTAATTTAGCTTCTCCTTGAATTCCATAAAGTTGGATTTATCCAGTACGAATTGATGTTTGTTTGCGCCTTCTTTTGCTCAAATAGTGTTTTGGAAATTCATCTATTTTATTGTATGCTTCGGTAGCTTGCCTTTTAAAAAAGCTGCTGTGTGGTGATTCAGATAAACACACTACATTTTAAACTGCATTCTCCTGTTGATGGATATTCGGTATTTTCTAGTTGGAGGCTATTATGAGTGAAGTGTTTCGCGTGAGTACGGGTATGTGTGTGAACACACGCATTTCATTTTTCTGAGAGAAGGGACGCTGAGGAGTGGAACTACTGGGCCATGGGAGGTGCATGTTTAACTTTATTAGAAATTGCCAAAGTGTTTTCCAATGCGGTCAGACCATTTTACACTCCCACAAGCAACAGGGAGCGTCTGAGTCACTCAGCTTCCATGACAATAGATGGTATTGTCCGTTGCTTAAATTTAGCCATTCTGGTGGGCGTCTAGTAGAATTTCTTTGTGGTTTTAATTAGAATTTTCAGATGACTAATGATACGGCCCTTTTCATACACATTATTGGGTACCAGGTATCTTCTTCTAAGAAGTGCCTATTGAGTCTTTCCTACATATTTTAACTGAAGATACATATATATTACAGAAGTTCATCGATATTGCGGATATAACTTCTTTGTCAGACACATGCATGGTAGGCAGCTCCTAGGATAGTTCCCAATGAGCTTTGTCTTCACATCTTTGTTTAATCCTCTTCCCTTGGGTGCTGGTAGATGGAACCTGGGGCTTGGTCTAATCAGTAGGTGGGGAAAATGAGGAGATGTCACTACTGGGTTTAGAATGTGTCAGATTACAACTTCCATCTTGCTGTCAGATTCTACTGCCTCGTTGGCTTACGGAGTTGGATGAAGCAAGCTACTAATGCTGGAGAGGTCCACGTGCACGGGGCTAAGGGAGGCTGAGACCCTTCACCCTCCATTAAGGGTTAAAAGTTCTTCCGGAAAAACTCAGTTCTTCCAATGACCACGTGAGCTTGAAGGAAGGTCCCTTCCAAGTCCAGTCTTCAGATGATATTCCAGCTCTGGCTGAAACCTTAACTGCTGTGTTATGAGAGGTCCTGGAGCAGAAGACCCAGCTGAGCCATGCCCAAACTCCTGGCCCACAGAACTTATGGGAGATATATAGAGGAGGACATATTCTAAGTGAGAGAGAGTATGGTGAAGAGGTGGTCAAATTCTGGACATAGTTTGAAGGTAGGGTGTCCAGGATTTGGCTGTAGGGTAAGACAAAAAGAGAAGAAGCAAACATGACTCCTACATTTTTGGTTTTGGTAACAGAAAGCTCATGTTTTCTCCGTTTGGAGCTTACTAGTGACTGCCCTTTAAGATGAGGAGTTTCCCACAGTCTCCAGTACTCCCTACTATCCTGGAAAACAAGGTCAAAGTCAGTTGCTATTTTCCATCACATTTATGTCATTTTTTAAAACATTAATTGACTTCATTCATTTACATTGCCAGCCTGACTCCTAGAGATCTTTGACTTTACAACTCCAGGTTTAGAAAAAAGTTCCCTGGATTTGGAATCACAAGGCATGTTCTTCAGCCTTGACGGTGCGTGTTGTTGGGGAAACACATTAACGTCTAAGATTCAGTTTTCTCAACTTTCAGGTTTCTATTTCACAAAGTGCGGAGAAATTCATCAAACCTAAATTGATATGACATAATGACTACTTAGCCTTTCTTTTCTTTAGATAAATGTGGCTTTCTGGTTCCTTTTTGTTCCCATCGAGTCAAAATCCCCTCACTTCTTTTTTCCTGCAATATATTCCTAACCTTTCTTTTCCCAGTTTCTCATCCACAGATTGACTGTGGTCACCACCAGATACCCTAATACATCTCACTTATCTTGGATGTCCTTGTCTTGCCTTATTACTCTGGTTAAGACTTTCAGGGCTACATTAGCAGAAGCGACAAGAGTGGGCACCCTTATTTTGTTCTGATCTTACAGGGCTTTTCAGGTTGAGCTTAATGATTTTGAAGTTCATCCACATGGTTAGCATGTATCAATATCACATAGATACGTCACCAGCTGACAAACAACTGGACTGTTTTGAATAATGTTGCTATGAACTTGTGTGTACAGGTCTTTAAGCGGACATGTGTTTTTATTTCTCTTTGGTGTACACCTAAGAGTGGAACTGCTTGATCATATGGTACCTCTGAGAATTTATATTTAACTTTTTAAGCAACAGCCAAACTATTTTCCAAATAGGTCATTTCTTAATTAAAAAATTTTCCAGGAGCCTTCAAATCTTCCAAAACTTTTGACTTTTTCACTATATTTACAAAGGAAAGAAAAATATTTTTGAAGACAGTGAAGTTTTGCTATTGCTACACTTACATAGGTATATATCCTTAATACCAACTGTCAAACCACCATTTTTCCATTGTTTTCCATCACCTGTAGACCAAAATCTATAAGCTGATTTGGAGAAATCCCACATAAATCTTATCTATTTCCATTTAATGACAATAAAGGATTTTAATGCCAAAGAACAAACAGCATAGAACAGAAATACATTGACTCTGAAAGTTAACTGGGAAATTCCAAGAGACGCATGAAGGGAAATAGCACAATCTCACTTTACAGTAATTATTGACCAGAGTTCCTGGTGCTCTCTTTGAGAATTCTCTCAAAGCATTTAAGAAGCTTTCTTCTTTAAGGTAAAGTAGAGCTATCACAGCCACCATTCCTTCCCCTTTAAATGTTTAAAGCTTTATTTTATGCTTTTTTTTTAAAGAAAAAAAAACCAGTCTCCAAGTGTTTAGTAGAAATTAAGCAATGTTGTTGGATCTAGTTGGATGAATATCAAACTTGACATGTAGTCAGATGTGGTCTGTACAAAACATCTTTTGTTTTTTCTAGGAAGTGCCCTATGCATTTCAATTATATCCTGGTGCTCATGAGTGTGATGGATTATTTCAAAATATTATGTTGTCCAATCACTGTGAATTAACGATACACTAAATATCCTGAGAACAAAAGGACTGGGGAAACTAGTTCCAGTAAATTAAGATCCACCTTAGCTGTCACTCCTATGAGCAACCTTCACTTGAACTTGACTAGAATGATTGTAAGGTTTTGTTCAATTTTGACCCAGGTTGTATGCATTTCACTAGTAACAGTAATAGCAACAAATCTTCTCTTTTTAAAAAATAAAGTATATATTTTTCTCTTACCAGTATATTGTACGAAATAAATCAAAGAAAGAATATACTCATTTCAGCTCTTGAATTTTACTGGATATATTGCTTTTGATAAGAAACATATCTTTATTTAAGTCTAAATTTGGTACAATATTGGAATGAAGCCTTTGAGAGGATCATTCAGGGTTCAAACCCGAAGCAGAAAAAAAAAAATCAGAATTTTGCTGTGTGCCTTTTCATTCTGTAGGCAAGTCATTTCCCACAAAGCACTGTGAAAGAGTTAACATGCTTCTGAACGCTCAGAAGGAGAAACTGACATACTGGAAAAATCGGGCTTATTGTTCCTCAAATATTTACCATCTTCTCAGAAACATGTAGCAGTACCATGTTATCATTTTTAAACTGCTACCAACGGCGACGTGGATATCACTGCCATCTCTGAGATGTTTTGCAAATATTTCTCTCCTTGGCCAAGCCACAAATTCAATTTGTGCCCAGTTAACTCCTCATAAAATAGTGTCTTTGACAAATGATTGTTTTTTTCCTTCTCAACCCAGAGAACTGCCAGACTGTGCTATTTTCACTTTTGGTGGGAAATGTTCCATTTAGACTGACGCACAATTACGTGGCCAGTATCTTGATGTTCTTTTCTTGTCATATGGCTGAACTTCAGGGAGTTGTAAAAGTGATCTGATAATTATAATGAGAAGAGCTGACTTAGTATGTTCCACACATGCTATCTGTGATTATAATCACAAAACTGAGCACCTCTAGTATCTAAAAATTTTTCTTATGAACTCATAGATTTTGTGGAGAAATACAAACTGTGTAGGGGATTCATATAAGAGATACTGGACCTCTAAAACAATTCATACAGTAAAAAGAGACTATTTAAAAAATACTTTGTACAGATACATACATGTATACTTATGTGTACTGCCAGAAAGGACTTCTAGGATATGATGTAAAATCCTAGGCAGTGCCTAAGAGGTAAAGTTACAGAAGACAAAACTCCTGTGATACAGGTAGCAGAGAATCAGAGTAACTTGGAAAAGCAATGGCCTTAATTTGTTACCATGGTAATGGAGATGAATCCTGATCGACTGGTCAATAGCCATCGTCCAGGACTGGAAAAGGAGTCAAAAGGATGGGTGGACGGAAGCTGTCCTGACTCACTAAAACTACGTATTTAACCTCTTTTCGCACGATTCATACCATACATACCGACTACCTTAGCCTCTTTGTCGATTCCTATAAATACCAGAAATGATCTGTGGGAAAATTTTTGGAGTCACCTGGAGTGATGACCACCGCCCCCCATATCTGTACTCCCCATTTTAATGGATTTTGCAAGACCTCCTCATCCCCATGCCACCATCTGCGAGCTATGGCATTTTTTTTCCTCCCATACCAAGGAAATGACGACTCAACGACCTGAGAACACAGTTTGAAAGACTGGCCACTCTTGGTTTAGAATAGGGATCAGGGAACTTTTTCTTTAAAGGTCCAGGTAAAAAGAAGTTTTGACTTTGAGAGACATGTATTCTCCATTACAGTTACTCAACTTTGTGTTGCAGTGCAGAACAGCCACAGACAGGACATTAAATGGATGAGGGTGGTGGTGTTCTAATAAAGCTTTATATATTAACACACCTGGTGGGCCAGATTTCACCCACAGGCACGCAGTTTGCCGTCCCCTGGTTTGGACTGATGAACCATGTGATTCAGTGCCGAGATCTTGGTGGAACTTCGATCCCTCCCTCACAGTCACGCAAAGACCCCGCGCATCCCAGGGACCAGGTCCTCCTTGTACCTGCAGAGCCCTGGCCTCGCCTAAGTCTTGTTTAGGAACTGCATGCTCGGATAGTTTCACCCAATAGTACCAGGAGATTAGATACCAGTATTACATTTTAGCCTTCTCTTTGTATGTATTTTTTTCAGCTGTGGGAAAATACTTTATCTCTGGCTATAACTGCTGATGTCGTGAAGAATGCCTAGTGTCATGTTTTCCCTCTCGGACAGCTTTCGGTCATTTTTGGGGGGAGGGTATGGTCTTAGTCACACGGAGTGGCCAGGCAGCATCCGACATCACAGGTTTCTTTGCACAATGCTGTGTCTGTGGCTACTTGCTTTACGTGTTTAATAGGCGGGTGTACTCTGCCACACAGTCTGAAGTTTTAAAAATTAAAGGCTTGCAGCTGGTAGTTTCAGAGGGTTTGTGTCATGGAAAGAGAGAATGGAGGATTCAAATAGTAAACATACCCGTCTTTTCAACAGGCCCTTATTTGGCATAGCATTTGAACACAGCCTGCTTGGAGGCATCTGAGCTTGCATTTGCCAAGGGACTGATGGCAAAAGATGGAAAACAATGCATCCGAGGGCCCGCGCAGCAATTTGGGGCAAGTGTGAGAGTGGATCGGGGAAGGACTCTTGGCAAAGCTCTGGAACTAAGCTTTTAGTCCAGCTCCTCTTTTCTAATCCTAAATCAAACCACTACACTCAGTCTCTCACTTTAATAAGCACTAAATCCACAGGCTAGGTTTCAAAAGAAAGAAAGAAGAAAAAAAAAGCTACCTTAACTGTTAAAACTTCCCTGAAACCTACTCATGGGAACAGGGAACATATGGTGTTGTAAGTTGGTTTTTTGTTTTTTTTTTTAAGCAAGACATCTGTAGGATTCAAGACATAACTAAAATCTGTTAGATTCCAGAAACTTTTACAAGCTGAACTCCAAAATGGATAAATTATTTTTACGAGATCCAGCCATGGACAATTCACGAAGAAAATTCTACTGGAAAACAACTTTTCAGAAGAGGAACTCCGGAAAAGTGTAAGGTGACATCTTGATTTTAAAGAGCAAGTGCTAAGAAAATTAATTTTCGGTCCAGTGTGATTGAGCACAGCCACAGAAATCCTGTGTATAAATAATGGAAACAATGCTGGGCCGACCGGCTCTCCTACCTCTCTGGGAAGCATTTCTGAGCGCTTGGTGCTGCCTGTTCATACAACAAGTATTTTTGAGCACCTACTATGCGCCAGGCATCGTGCAAGGCACCTGGAAGTCAGTGCTACACAAAATAGCAGAACACCAACCTGGGGAGAGTTTAAACCTAAAAACAGACCTTTAAAGGGACGGATCATTGACGGACTCCAATGGGATCTCAGAAAACTTATTTAAGAGGCTGGTTGTTACCTGAAGACTGAACGTGGAACAGTGTTAGTCAATACAATGGCCGGCTGGGAAAACGTCCTGGCAGCTGGAACAGCACTGAGGCCTTGAGGAAAAGAAGTGAGAGATATTTGAGGGAAGCAAAAGGATCAGTACAGATGGAGCGCAGGAAAACAAAGAGGGGAGGAGTGAGTAATAATTCTGAGAGCAGGGACAGGATCGGTACTGCCGGAGCTTGGATAACACAAGGAGGACGGAAAATTTTGTTTGCGTAATCCTTTTCTTTCTCCCTTCAAAAATGCATTTCCCCAAAGCACCTGGGATATAGACACCATTTCCGCAGAGGAATGCTCCATGCAACGGGCTCTAAACACTTGCATGCAATGCATGAGCCAATCTTTGAGTCGCTAAGCACAAAATTTACATCATGGCTTCTCTGTTCTGTCGAAATAAATCAGAGCAATGAGTAAATAGTTTATCTTAGAGGAGATGGTATGAGGACCCACAAATTTACCAAGTGAGGGATAGATGCCTAGTGTAATGCAGATTCTCTCACATTTTTTTCATAGCAATGAACTCTTTTATTAACTAGAAAGTGACTAAAACTATTTTCCAATCCAATGAAAACAAAATAATTAATTGCAGTAGAATAAGACATTTCATTACAAAAATCGATTATAAAAATTCTATATAACAAAGTTAATTGCTTCGGAACATAGAAGGAAAAAAAATCTCACCACTTTAATATCTAACTTCACTTATTTATTTTTTGCAAACTATTGTTCAGTTTTGTACCTCTTCACAGTGGCAATAATTACTTTATTTTCTGTGTCTTCCCTTAGTGTTCCTTTCCACATTTCAAAAGATTCTACATCCCTGTTTATATCTGTCTCCCTAATGACTGCAAACCCTCCATCTCTGAGTAATTAAATGTGACAATTCCGATTATGTGTCAATGTTGGATGACTCAGAAACTTGTTTAAAAAGGGAACGTTTTCTGCACTAGGGTTCAATGTATGCTCAGATCACTAAATTTAAGTAAAAAGAAGTGAATCATTTCAATAAAATTGTTGGAGCAGTACACGGTCCATTCACCTCTAAAATTTGGCAATGCCAAAATGGATGGAATTAAATTTCAGAAATCTAAATATCTCCTAAGACCACTTATTATTTAAATACCACTAATTCTTTTTACTAGACTATTTTTTTTTCAGAGCAGTTTTAGGTCCACAGCAAAACTGGACTTTCTTATTGAACATCTGTATCAAGAGCATGAAAGACAATAGAGAAAAAAAAAACTTATAAAACTTGCCATGCACTCAGTGCACACTGTGAGCCCCCGTCCCTCTTCCTCTCTGTGTCTCTCTCCCCATCTCTGGAGGCCACTCCCATCACATGTTTGCTTCTATCACTCCAATGACACTACTCCGGTCAAGGTCATCAACAGCGCCTTCTTGCCAAATCCAGAAACCAGTCATCTGACTTCTTCCCCCTAGACTGGCGGCTTCCACATGCCACACATTCTGTCTCTGTCCCTCCCGCTGAACACATCTTCTCCCTCCGTGTCCTTCGTTACTTTAACTCCTAACTCTAAACCATAGAATCAAAAGGACCCAGCCACAGAATATCTATTCTTCACTACAGATGCTCCCCTCCCTGCAAGTAATCTCATCCAATCCCATGGATTTAGAATCTTCTATCTGCTGATGAGTTCAAAATTTATAGCTTCAGTCCTGAACCCTCCCTGAACTCCAGGCTCATAAATCCAACTTTAAAACTTAAAATACACAGAACAATTCATTCATAAATCTTCCTTTTCACACCCCCTATCCACACCCTAGATTCAACATTCTGCACTGTCATGCTTCTCAGAAAATGGCACCCCTCTCTGTTCACTGGCTTGAGCCAAAAGTTCAGTCTACCTTCATTTCTCAATACCCAATAGCCAAATCAGGATGAAGTTCCTGCAGCTCTTTCTTCCAAACATCCTAAATCTGTCTACTCATTACCACCTTCCTTCCAAGAAGCCAGTGTTCTCACCTGGACTGCTATGGTTGCCTACCGGGTCTCCCTCCTCCCTCTCGCGTTCCTAAACAGTGCATTCTTCACGCAGTGGCTGGAGTCACGCACCGTGACGTAAGAAATGGACTCTCCTTGCCCCAGTTTTCCTGAAACGTCAGGTACCAGAGCAAGTATCGGGCAAACCTTCACGTGCAGTTTTTCAGAAGCAGCCCAGGACAACTTGTCCCAAGTACCTTAAATCTCTCTCACCCATTCTGAACAAGGAAGAGTCCAATAAAAAGAGGATTTAGGAAGATGCTGAGTGAAGGGATGTCTTTACCTCCCATCCAACAGAGAGGCCAGGATGACACGGAACATTTAGCAGAAGGGGCCTGGAGATGTCCTTCCAGACGCCCAGGAGTCCAGCATGAATGTTTAGTGGTCAACACTGCAACCTTTAATAATACAATAGCCAGTTATTACACCAGCAAAAAAGCAAGTTCATTCAGGAATAGCCAGAGGAATTACAATTTTGGATACGTCGACTATGGCTGACCAGAGGCAAACCCAGAGAAGAAGGAAGGAAAACTTGCTTTTAAGGGAAAAGGGTGGGGGTTGAAAGGGGCTGTAATAACAAAAGAATTCACTGGAGGAAGCCGGGAGTCCAAAGCATGGAGGCTCCTCCCTGGCTGGACTGCCACAATCTCTGATGGGCTGGGCTATGGGGCAGAAAGAAGTTGGCTTCCTTCCTGCTGGACAGTGAAGCAGGCAACATCTCCCCACGTGGGATGCGGGTGTCCGTCTCCTCTTGTCTAAGAGGCTGACAGTGCATGGCTGGCTGTCAGAGCGCCCCCTCCAGGCCTGCCCCAACTCCAGTTTTAGCGGAGGTTCTTGAATTCCACAACAGGAACAGAGACATATGCCCACGTCAAGGGAGACACAGGAAACGTGGGCCCACAGCAGCATCTCATGCGAGAACGGTTCTGTTTTAATCACATCTTAGGCCCAGGGAATGCACCACCACCCAGCCGTGTCTCATCCACCTGCGAGAGCAGCGGGCAGGGGCCACGGCGGGCGGGAGAGGAGCGCTTACACCGCCCTGCCGGTGCGGGCGGCCTTCCCACCCTGCGCCAGCGGGACTCGGAGAGAGGAGGAAAACGAACAGGAAGTCAGAGTCAGGATTCGGATTGTTACAGGGCTGGACGTTCTCCTGAACTGAAGCTCTGTTTGTAATTTAAAGTCATTAGGGAGCTGTTTGTTATCAAAGAATGAGCAGAAGTGTTGCGGGCCTGCCAGAATCTTCATCCAGAACCAGGGCAAGATTATTCCCCTTGAATAAACTTTAAAGAGATGCTGAGGATAATGTATGAAGGCATTCGACTTGTTCAAAATGACGTGATCTACCCAAAATACACAACATTTCATCTCGCGCGTCTGTAATTCTGCCCCCACCCCCATGCCCTCCATTGTATTTAGAATAAAAAACAAAGACGGCCTATCTTGTGGCCTTCAAAGTTCCCCACAATGTGACGCCTGTTGAATTCTCCCAGCTCCTCTGCAACCACTGTCCCCTTTGCTGACAACTCCAGCCACAAACACTGGTCTTGCCATTCTCTGAACGTGTCAAGCTTATTCTTTCGTCAAAAATTTTCCCCTTGCTGATCCTCAACTCTGGAATCTTCTTTCTTTAGATATTTGCAACCTGAACCCTTATTTCTTTTAGGTCTGCCAAGCTGTCACTGCTTCCAGAGAGATCCTCCTTTATTCCACTACCCAATAGTGACCCTCCCACCATCCCACCTTTAGTGCATGACCTTCCCCATTTCACACCACTTATCACTATGTAAAATTATATTTTTTTAATGCATTGATCCATTGGGTGCCTGTATGTTCCTGCCTTCCTCAGCAGTCACAGATTTGCCTTATTCACTACTGTGCTTCCAGCATCTAGATGGATGCTTCAGACACATCAGACTCGCCATAACTCTTTTTGAAAAAGTAAATGAGTCAATGGTCAATGTATGGAATTGAATAGATTTACTTCTTAAGCACAATATACAGTAAAAAAAAAAAAACCAACCAAACAAACAAAAAACTCTTCTTTTTATTGCCCTCTCTTATGGACTGAATTGTGTCCCGTGCCTCGACATTCAGATGTTGAAGCTCTAAATCCCACTACTTCAGAATGTGACGGGATGTGGAGACAGAACTTTTAAACAGGTGAGGAAGCAAAAACGAGGCCATAAAAGCGGGCTCTAACCCAATCTGACTGGGTTACACAAAGAGGAGATCAGGTCACATGGAAAGAGGCCTGTCTTGTGCAAACAGTGAGGGCCAGGCACGTGAAGAAGGAGCAAGAGGGTGGCCATCAGCAAGCTAGAGAGAGAGGCCTGAAACACAGCCTTCCCTCGTGGCCCTCAGAAGAATTCAACCTTGACCTTAGACCTCCAAGCTCCAGAACTGTGAGGAAATAAATTTCTGTTGTTCGAACCACCCAGACTTTAGCGCCTGGCCACCCAGCACACCGCCCCTCCGCACCCCTTCCGCCCACCTTGTGTCTGCACAGTTCTCCTAGAGAGAAAGCCGAGGGGCTCAGTATTCCATGCCTTCACCATCATAGTCGTGATACGCGTACGGGATATGCAAGGACCACTGTTAGGTTGAAAGCATAAACTAATTACTGACAAGTTGTTCAGAAAATATACACTGTCATAAAATACACATGACGTAACACGTACCATTTAAACCAGTCTGAAGTGGACCGTGGTTCATGAAGCACGTTCACACCGCTGTGCGTTCATCACCACCAGTCACCTCCAGAACTTGCTCATCTTCCTAAACAGAAACTCGGTGTCCATTCGACACTCTCTCCCCACTTTCCCTCTCTCTTGCCCATAGGAACCGTCACCCTACCTTCTGTCTCTGTGAACTGACTCCTCTGGGTACCTCGGAACACCTGCCCTTTTAAGCCTGGCTTACTTCACTTAGCAGAGGGTCTTCAAGCTTCATGCATGTTGTAGCATCTGTCAGAATTTCACCCTCTTGAAGGCTGAATGATATTACATTTGGTGTAGAGCCCCCATTTTGTTTACCTAGTCATCAGGTGATGAACATTCGGGCTGTTTGCACTTTTTGGCTCTCGCGAACAATGCTGCTGTGGACGTGGGTGCACAATATGTTTCAGTCTCTGCCAGCAATTGTTTGCGGAATATATCTAGAGGTGAAGCTCCTAGATCGTGTGATAATTCTGTGTTTCATGTTTTTGGAGGAACCTCCATGCTGTTTTCCACAGAGGCACACAGTGGACTTCTAACTATACAACAATAATTATAAGCATGTGTGGCCTCTCTCCGTGTCTGGTCCTTTCCTAGGTGCCTTCCCTATGATATTACTTTTGACTCTCACATGAGACGGGTTCTTTCGTCACCTTCTATTTACAGACGAGGAGAGCTGCCCAAACGGACACCGCGGTAAGGTTTAGGTCTGGATTCGAGTTCAGGTCGGCCCGGAGCCACAGCCCACGCTAGCGTCCACTGGCTGCACTCTGGTACTGCCTGGGGCCTTTGCTGCAAGGCTGTCCAGAGAGGAGAAATGTGCCCACGCTGCCTGGCTGTGACCTGCCCTGTGAACAGGTCCATCTGATAAGCAGATGGCATGATAATGTAGCACATTATCATCTTCAGAACCCACAGAAATTCTTGAAATCATGGAAGGCTAAGCCCAAGGAAACAGAAAACATGTTTCCCATAGGAAGACGGTGATGCATTTTCTGCCGTTATTCGGTACGGTAGGTTATTCTAGGCTCGATTCGGTTGGCACCTAGGTCTTTTCTAGTTGAAGGCTCACTTTCTGAAATTCCTTCTGATTTAGATGGTCAGGCTACGAGAAAAGGCAGACAAATCACTGTTTCTTAGGTGAACTGCAGATGAGCCAGTATGTGGATACATGTCACGGGGCGAGGGAAGAAAAGGGAAACAAGCATGCTTATTAGCAGGCAGCGCTGAGACTACTGGCTCCTCCAGCTGTGATCACAGTAAACTCTCTAACAGAGGTGGCAAGACCAACAGAGCTCTCCCATTAGCCTGAACGAGGCATTCGTCCACCTTCTAAACAGGGATCACGGCATCAAATGACACCGAGACTCAGACAACGTACCAGTAAAAAGCAGCCCAGAGAGGAAATCCTAGTTTATGTGACTCACTCTTTTGAGCAAATGTTAACATTGCCTAGCCAAGATTTCTCTCTGTATCACTCTTCCAGATCACCAAAAAGTTCTGTAATACTTCAAAGTAGCCAGTGCGGGGAGAATGAACTAGATAAACGACTTGGATCACTAGCTTCATTATCCACAGCTTCAGTCAAGCTCCTTAGTATTTCTCTGAAACAGAAATAAAAAATGTATATTTTCCAGGCATTGTAATGGGCTAGCCCTCCTCTGAAAAGTGTTGAGGTGACAGAGAATCTAGAGGCAGCACCTCTTCATATCAACCCACTTAAAATCATCTCTGAGCATAACTGGGGATCTCACCGAAAAGAAAGTTTTGCCAAAGTTAAAGAGCTGCTTCTGTAGGAGCGTCGCCACAGGCTGGCTCATTGCACCCACATACAAGGTGTGTTAACGAGTCTTCAGCAATGACAAAAGTAACTAAAATACATCTCTCTGCTGAAATGGGTAAATTTACTTTATTCTGGGAATTACAAAATAATAATGACATTATTCAGCAAATTAATAATGAATGCCCATATGCAAAAAGTTAATCTGGTTGACCTTAAATGAAAGAGTTAGATTAGATGAGCTATAAATGAAGTCCTGCCCAGACCCAAATCTTTCTGGTTCTTTATTTTCCAGGAAAGCCAAATTCACATGTTATCTCCACACTCTCACATAAAAATTGAAGTAAGTTGCTCCTTTTTTATTCTGACCTAGGTGTGAGGTTTGTAGAGATTTCCATGTGTGAGACAGCTGAGGAAGGGACGTACTGAAGCAGTTTGCTGATACGGAGCCTGGAGTGATCTCCCCCTTAGGACAGAGTGACCGTGAATCTCCAGAATTGTCTTCCTTAACAGTATTTGCCCAATATTGTTCAGAAATGTCAGTGGGTAATAAATGTCCTAAACATAGGCTACATCTGCAGAATCTGGCGTTGACTGTGGCATACAGATGTAAGCAGATGTGAGCACGCATGCAGTCAGAACACGGAGTTTGTAGGGGAGAGTGAAGTGAAGGAAGGAACACTGGATGGCAGGGAAGCAGAAAAGAAAGAGGATTCGTTGCCTCAAACACACACGTGAATTGGAAACCCTGGTAACACAGCAAGCAAAACGAATTCTCACACACAAAGTACACAGTGGCCAAAGTGATGAGAAAAAATATACGTGTGTACGTGGGTGCATTCACTGATACAGAGACTAACGTATATTACCATATGTCACACGTGTGTGAACGTGTAGTTATCCCAGGCAGAACCGTTCAACACAGGTATTTCATTTTGTAAATGAAGTCAACACCTGGGAGAGGGAGAAAGAAGGCTGAGGGGAAAAGTGAAAGATTAGCGAGGTCATAGCTTGACGTTGCTCAGCCAATCCCCTTCACCTAGATTTCTCTTCCTAGTCTATTGATTTAGCTTTGATTCCAAACCCCCCTCATGGATGCCACTTGCTTCAGAAACCAGAAAAAAAAAAAAAAGTCCATTGATTTTCTCATGGTCAAGTCTGTTCCCGAGGCCTTTCCAGCCAATCAGTTACCACCTCCTCCTCTTATCTTATCGGGGCTTTAATTTCCGCCATTAAGAGATGTCTGACTCTGTGGTTGCTGAAATCTCTCAGTCTGGGTACATAAGGAGATTAAACTGAGTCACTGAGACCCCTTGATCTTCTCCACTTCCCCCTGTTGAAGGCGTGTCTCTGTTTACCATGAGAGATAAGGGGGTGCAGACAGGGCAGAATAGGACCTTAGAAGATGTAAAGGACTGAGATATGTGTGTTGTGTATACAGTAGGTGACAAGAAAATTCCACATGGGGAAACTATAAAGGCTTCTTCAACTATAGTTCATTATACTCAGCTTATGAAAAACCGGAGCTCTGACGACGTCTGACGATGTCTGAGGGTGTAACCAGATCCCAGCCCTTTCAAAGAGTAGTGATGAGTTGAAGTGTTTCTGACAGCTAAATAAATATTTTCTAAATAAAAATATACCGTATGCTTTAAATGGAATATCAGAGCCATTTTTAGAAGTGAGGATTGCTACTCTGGGATCCCCCGGCTGCCAGGTTCTGCTCTAAGTAGAAACTGCTATTTTCTGACTGTCGCCAGCTGGAAGCTCTGCTGTGCCCAATGGGGTGGCGTTTTGGTTAAACAACACAAGGTCTGGAGCTGCAAGAAGCAACACAGAGCTGAACAAGTAACGCAAACTCTAGAAAAGTCGATCTTAAAGACTCTGTGGAAATATGGGTCTAGTCCAATCCAGAGTCTGAGTGTTGAGTAATAATTGAAGAGACACAGAGACAGAGGAAAAGAGTCTCAGAGAGCCCCGGACAAAGAGAGGAACACTTATCATACAGTCACCAACCGCCGTGACGGCGGGGGACACGGGAACCAAAGAAATCAACGTGGCTGCGCTGCGCGTACTCTCACAAGATTAAAAACAAAAAGGGATGACAGAAATGAAGGAGTGAGGTATGATCAAGGACAACCAGAAAATTTCACAAAACTGGGAAAGAACATGGGCAGGGTTCTTAAAAACATGAATGATCAGAATATATACAGATATATGTATATATATATATATGTAGATGTGCTTATGGTTATATTAAAATTACATAAAGTCTTCAGACAGCAAAATAGTTGCACTTCATCCCCTGCCTTCATTCCAGAGAAGCAATCACTTAGTTTCTCAGGTGGTTTTTTTCAGTCATTTTCCACATACATGCAAGCATAATGTACATTAGTGGTTCTCAAATGGAAGCTGTTTGGTTCCCTATTGGAGCCCACGTTCAAGTAAGAAAATAGAAATTAAGTAATTATTTGCAATTGATGACTTCTGGCCTATCTGGAACAAGATAAACTATTACATACAAAGAAATGATCTCAAAGCAACTGTCAGAAATCTTTAGAATCACAAAGAGCAGGAGACATTAAGGAAAATGTTAACTTGACTTCAAAGAGAGAGATTGGATAGTTTCTGATAAATGAACACCAGAATTAGAATGTCTCTCTCTTGAAAAATTCTAGGACACGCTGTCCAACAAATGATTTATAGACAGAAAATGTGCAGTTGACACTAGAAGTTCATACGGGTCCTAAAGACTAAATCACATAAAGAAACTTCATTTTACATTTTAATGAAATAAAAATGTAGGTCAGGTGAAATATAGAGAGAGCAATTTTATTCAACAATAAATTATTTGTTAGTTCTCCATGTTAGAATGCTTACTAAGGTGGAGACATTTATATTGGATAATATTATTAGATAAATTTATAGCTGAATAACCCATAATATCTAAGGAATGTCAATCAAAAATATCCAAGTAAAAGGGTCTACATTTAGTGAACAATGCAAATCCTGTCCTGTAAGACATTTTAATCATTATTTTGACAAAAATAATAAATGACTTTCAGAAAAGTCAATTTATTAAATTTTAAATTTGTTAAATTATAGGATAGATATCTAATTAATAATACAAATTATTCCATGTTTAGTACTTTATGTTCTTTATACTTTTTTTTTGCATTAGTATGTTTAGTAATCACAAAACCCAATTATGCGCCATAATTGAAGAGGAAACTGAAGCACAGAGAGGTTAAGTAACTTGCCCAAAGTCACACAGCTAATAAGTTTGGATCTGGGTTATGAGCTCAGGTTGTCTGGCTCCAGAGTCTGCATCATCAGTCATGATGCTTTACTGCCTCTAGCACATAATGAGGTCATAAATAGTAAATAAGGAAGTCAAGACTCAAAATTATTTCAATAAGCCATAATATCATAAGAAAACTTATTAAGGACAAATGTGAAGCCTCACAGCAGACTCTAAAAATTCATTTATTTCACTTGTAGCCTGGATGTTGGCACCTCGTGTGGAAGGTCAGCAACATGCAAAGCATGAGAGCATCAGTTCCTGGTGTCTCCCACTTCGTTCAGCCGGCACCTGGCAGGTATGAGTCCCCAGAGGCTGGTACTTACATTTAGCAACCCCATGCCCACCAGCACAGTAGGACTTGGGAATGACATTTCATCTTCTACCCAGTTTCAGGTGGTCTCCAGGAACCCGAGTGGTCACCAAACCACACCTCTGCCTAACTCTCACAATATGATTAGGTAGATGGCTAAGCATTTGAGTACGAAAGGAGATAACGGATTAGGATTTCTGAAGATATTTAAGTAGTGACCAATTAATCATCGAAGTTAATATGTACCAGAAGGGACTTCTGCAAAACTCATAAAAAACTACGTCAGTAGTACGTGAATTTGGAAAGGAAAGTAACTTAGGAATAGGAAGGTCTGGGAATAGACTACTGATGGATTGTTCCCTGCAAAGGTGACCTGCAGTCGAAAATCAAGGAGGTGGCAAACGGGGTGTCACTGTGGCCTTGCAATGACAAGAGCAGGGCTCTCAGGGTGGGACACAGCAACAGGAGTCTCTAACCAGGGTGGAAACTATGTTTCTTCCCACACACCAAGTCTCACTGACACACAGTGGCTGCGGGAGGGTTAGCATCACAGAAAACTCCGAGGCTGCTCCCCAGCCCCGTGGCCAGGGGCGTCCTCACTGATCAGTGATCGTTCACATGTATATTTCCCTGTACCTCATCAAACTCTTTATATTTAGTCATGCGATACGGAGGATCGAGGTCCTAGGAAGCAACCAGGCAGAAGAGGGACCCCCAAGGGGCTTTCTGGAAATATATGCACAGAGATCAGTTCCAGGGAGAAATGACATATGAGTTAGGCAGGCTTTCAGGACAGAGCTCCACCCCAGGTGGGATGTAGAGCGAGGAGGAAAAGGAACATTTTTAATTATATCAACTGAATATATATGGTGGGTGTTAGTCAGGAGGTGAGCTCTCTCTGAGCAAGCCCATTGGTGGTCACAAGCTCAATCCAGGAATACAGGGTCCCTGGTAAAGAATTTCCAGATATTGAGCTAATACCCTATCAGAGAAATGCAATGCTAGCATAATTCTTACAAGCACGTGAAAATAGTTTTCGCCCATTCTTTAAATGCAAGTTTGCATTTTTAATTTAGTTTCAGTATATCCCACTATCAAATACACAACAAATTTCAAACAAATTTAAATGTAAAAAAAGGGAATGCTCTAATCAGAAGGAAATTTAGATAATCCTGTGATAAGCCAAATAATTAAATGATACAAACAAAAATGTTTAGGCTTCCACCAAAGTGGCCTGTATCTTTCTTTTGGATTATTTATGTCCGTAAGTTGAAACATTTATTTATAAGAACTTTTTATCCCTATAGTTTACCAGGGTCATCCTAATAATTCAAGTTCAGAAAGGTAACGAACGAAGGGCTCTTGGGCATCTTAACGGAACACATGTTTGGGAATGAACATACGTGGTCCTCATGTGACATGGGGTGCTTAGCTGTGACAGTGTGTCTTGCCTGGTTATTTGTGACACTAAGGCCCTACACGGCTGCTGCTACCCAGATTTTATTTTTTGGTCATGGAGAATTCCAAACACATTTCGCTGAAACACAGTTCAGTTGTGTATGGAAAATAATTGCAGTAATAATAGAAGTAAGAGTCACCAAGAAGCATCGTACAGCTTTTAATAATCCCACTGACAGCCCAGATTTGATGTCATGGTCTAATGAGTGGTTGTTATTTTTCCCCTGAGAAAATGAGTAATGTCTCCTCTGTTAGAACGTACTTTTCTGCAGCCGCTTTTTACAGAAAATGTAAAAGCATTCACGAATTTTTAATGAATCAAGTGACTTGTAGCAATAAAAAAAAAGACAGACAGAAGGTAAGATAATTAGAAGGTAAAGAGAATCTTCTTTCTGGAGAACCAGGTGGCTGATTCGTCACGTTCCATTCTTAAAGTGACACCTCTTTCTCGTTAGAGCATTCCATGAAATGCAGTGTGTTAAGGCCCGGCTACAATAAACCTCCACAAATTTCCAGGGCTCTCGGTTTGACGGTGGAACAAACCAATGGGCATTGCTTTACCATTGATTCTACTGTTAAAAGTCAAGGCTGTCCTATGTTCCAGGCCAGGCGGAGGGTGAGAAATGAGGAGAGTTTAAAACTTGATGGAACTGAATTATTTCACAAAACGTTTCACTAGCCAGCTACCAGATTATAACATTGGGAATTGTAAGAAAAATTATTTCCAAAATATTAAAAAAATAGATAAGAAAAACATTTAATTGAAGAACCATCACTCCTGTACCAGGCCAAAAATGTTCTGTGATCTAAGTGCCTTTGTAGCAAGAAACTCAGGGAAGTTTAAAACAATGATTACAATTAACAATTAATAAAAGAGGCTTGTAATCATCACTTAAAATCCAGCTATCCTGTTCTGTAATACAATTAATACCAGAAAATACCAGGTATTTCTTGTCCCTCAGGCCTCCTTCAGAAGGTGTAGAAGTTTTAGAATTCAAGGAACATTAAGACCACTTCCACGATTTTTCTAATTTTTTTAACATTTTTTATTGATTTATAATCATTTTACAATGTTGTGTCAAATTCCAGTGTTCAGCACAATTTTTCAGTCATTCATGGACATATACACACTCATTGTCACATTTTTTTCTCTGTGATTTATCATAACATTTTGTGTATATTTCCCTGTGCTATACAGTGTAATCTTGTTTATCTATTCTACAATTTTGAAATCCCAGTCTATCCCTTCCCACCCTCTACCCCCCTGGTTGGATAATCATTTTTAAGATTAAAAATTGGAATAAAACAAACCCAAACATCTCACTCCTCTCCATAATTTCATTTCTTCATCTGAGACTCTGATTGTCAGCATTCATACATTTATTCCTTTAATATATTTGTTCCTCTGATTTCCAAGTCATAAAAATGTTTCCATCACCAAACGGAGCTTATTAAAATCCAAGTCTTCTATCCAGAGTCGATTCCTTCTTTTCTGTTACTTCCTCAGAGCTTATTTTAAAGTTCCATCTTTGCCAGGCTCATGCAGATCCAATTTTGCTTCTCTAAAGATCTCTAAAGATCATTACTCTGCTGGAGATTTGTCTTGAAGGAGCAATGGTGGAGAAAGAAAGGAACATTCGACACGACTTCAGGTGAGAAATGATACTTGCAGACCTCACGCTAACTCTTTAACAGCCACGATTTTCAGAGGTGGGAATACTACTCTGATTTTTGCACCGAGTCTGACTACAGGGTTCGATTTTCTATGAATTCCAAAGACCATGGATCACCGATGGGTAAGTGACCCTAAACTGGACGATCATAAAAGCTGAATGGTTGAACATGGAATTATTATATCAAGCCATGATCACATAGTGACTGGGGATGCTTCTCTTTACCCTGTTGTCACAATGCACTTCGGTGTGGGTTCATGCTCCATTATTCCACTGAAGACGTTCTTTTTAAGGTCACGGATGACCTCCATGTGACCAAATCCAATGATCCCATTTTCCCTATCCCAGCAGCAACCAGGGATGGTGCTCCTATTTGAAATACTTTCTTTGCTTGTCTTCCATAATACTACATGCTCTGTTTGAGTCTCACCTTACAGACTATCCTTGGAGTCTCCTGTATTGCTTCTCCCTCTGCTGTCAGACCCCTAAGTATGAGAATAGCTCCCACCTTGTTCTATCTACACACTTTCGAGGGCGCTCATTCATCTAATTCCTTGACATTAAATACAGCATAAGAGCCAAATGATTCCTAACTCCAGTCCCAATTTCTACTCAGAATTCCGACTGCCTTCTTGATATTTATACCGATGCCTAATAGGTGGCTATCATTTAATATATATCAACCAGACTATTGGCATTTTCCCTTAGACTCTATCCACTCACAGATTTTTTTTTTCCCTGTCAGAATGAACCACACCGCCAACCATCCTATTGCTGAAGCCAAATGTATAGGACTTATCTTTGGTTAATCTCTTTCCCTCACTCCCCATCCAGTTCATCCTCTACCTTCAAAAGACAGACAGAACTCTCTTCATTTTCTCTCCATCTTCACTACCACACCTCTAGCCAAAGTCTTCATCAGCTTTTACCTGGAATTCTGAAATGGTCTCCAGAATGGCTTCCTTTGTTCTTTTTCGCACTTCTGCAACTGAACCTCCATCCAATAAATCAGTAGGGCATGAACCAGATTGGATCACTCCTCTTCTTAAAACTCTACAAGTTCTTCGCTCCACAACTAAAATTAATCTAAGGTGCTTCTCCTTTACAAAGCCCTACAGAGCCCGACTCGCGCCTCACCGTTCACTAGCCTCTCCTTTGCCGCTGAGCTGCAGCACACTGGCCTTCTCGCTGCGCCTCAAACACGTCAAGCTGTTTTCTATGTTAGGAGGACTGAACCAGCTATTCCCATGAGCTTCACATGGGTGACTTCTTCTGGGAATTCTGATCATAGCTAAAATACCATCTCTTCTGAAGAGACGAGGTCTCCTGAACACCCAAATTCTAAGTACCTACCCAGGCTCTCTCTCCAACAAATTACCCAGCATGTCTCTCATCATTATGGCTATATTTTATTTCTGGTATTCTCCAAAGAGAGAGAGAGCTTCTGTCGCTACTTTATTGATGTATCTCCAACACCTAGAATAGGGCTCCACATTTACCAGGTAATAAGTATTTTTTGTTTTGTTTTGTTTTTTCCACTAAATAAGGCTCAATTTTCAATGAGAAGACAAGATGAATGGCAACTTCCATAGAAATCTGCTTATAATGGACAGTTATAAGCTTACAGCCAATTCTAAGACATTAAAGCTCAGACTCAAAGGCTCAACATTTTTCTTAATCGTCTGCATGGTGATCCACAGCAAGCAGGCCTTATTTACGGCTGAGAAAATGTCCTTCAAAATTGCACCAAGTGTTTACAATAGAGAAAAGGGGTCAAATTTGCATTATTTAGGAGAAGGAAAGAGACAGAAAGAAAGGAAGAAGGATGGCAGGCAGGCAGGCAGAAAGGAAGTTAAGAAAGACATGATTTTGTGTATTTTAGTTTTGTTTCCTAAACTATGCTATCTCAAACTTCTACTCTTCTCTTTGTAGCTTTTTTTCTGACCTAGTACTGGCCTCTCCCTTCTCTTGTGGGGGAAGGGGAAGGCTCATTCACCGGCCCCCCAGATTTTTTACAGGCTATCAAATAAAGCCAGGGCCAGACTTACGAAGACAGATCAAGCCATTCTGACCCAGTGGGCACCCAGAACCTTCAAAGGCTGTCTACCCCTAGGTTTCCTCAAACTTCTCTGTCCCAGGGGTATCGCCTAAGGATTTCTTTCCTGAAGGCTCTCGAGGTTTCTGAGCTCCACAGTCAAATGCTAAAACCTCTGTACCAATACCTCTGGGAGGGAGAATGCTTTAAGCCATTATCGCAAACACCTAAAGGGAAGTACTTGAAAAATGAGAGCGAGATTAAAACCTGATGGGGTGAGGAATGAAACGCCCGGAAGGGGAAGGAGAGGCATCGAAAGAGGAGGGAGGGTGCCAAGACAAACCCCGCCTCCCCGCCAAGGGTCTCAGAGGCACTGAGTGAAGTGAGAGCCGCTTCTGCTTCTGCCCAGCGTTTCTGAACCCAACACCGTCCCCGGAACAGGAAGAAGAGGATACGATGTTGCAGCTAATGTATGCATAGATATGCATTTATACATTCACTGAAACCCGATCAAACCCTTCCTATCCCAATTTGGAGATGGTTCCGTCTTCTGCAGTTCTTAGTGGCAGCTCCCTCTTTACTGGAGCTTGTTTGTGCTGGTAAAACTCCCTGGTGGCAGAGCAGAGGCTTCCGAAACCACGTCGCAGGCTCAGCTTCTAGGACTCTTCCCGCATTTTCTGATGCAATCACATGCAACAATGTTGTATCCTAGTAAACATGGAAATGGAGCAAGGAAAACATGACCCTGTCTACTTCTGAGAAGAATAGACTGCATTAGGACTTAAGTTTGAATCCAGGAACCTGCTTGAATTCTTCATTTTTATACCAGCTCTCTTGTATTCTGTTTGCTTTACAGATGAAAACATCAGCAAGAAGAACAGAAGCCAGTTATGCACAATCTATTATGCATTCAGTTGTACAGATTTCAGAATGGACAGGTGCCAGAACAGGCTGAAAACCTATCTGATCTTTGGTCATTCCAACTGCCCCTCCTAGGCAGGGAAGGTTGAACTTGATCTCCTGCTATGCAAATGCCTTTCCTCTTCATGCTGATCTTTCTGGCTGGGTGGCAGAGAGGAAAGACCCTTTTCTTGTTACTGAATCACTCACCAATGTCTGACCTTGAGGAAGCCTCTAATATCTCTGGACATCTATTTATTCATGTATAAAATATGAGAATTTATTAGGCAAAGGTTCAACTCTTATGAACATGAAACTGAAGAAAGAAAGACTTTTGAACCTTATTTTTAATTTAAAAAAAATTTCTCACTCAAAGGCAAAAGCTATTTTGTTTTAACAAAATACTAGAATTTTTCCATATTAGAGCACATCCTATTTTTTTAATTGTGGCAAAATACTTAACATGGGATCCGCCCTCTTAAAAGGTTTTTAAGTGTGTAATACAGTACTGTTATCCATAGGCACCATGATGGACAGCAAATCTCTAGAACTTATTCATCTTGTGTAACTGAAATTTTATATAAGTTGATTAGGAACCCCTTACTTTCCCTTCCCATCAGCTCCTGGCAACCACCTTTCTATTCTTTGCTTCTTGGACTATCTTAGATACTTCATATAAGTGAAACCATGCAATATTTGCCCTTCTGTCACTGGCTTATTTCACTTAATAAAGTCCTCAAATTCCATCTGTGTTGTCGCACATTGCAGGGTTCCCTTCCTTTTTAATGGCCGAATAATATTCCACTGCATGTATACACTTCGTTTCTTCATCCATTATTCCATCAATGGACATTTGCGTTGTTTCCACAACTGAGCTGTTGTGAATAGTGCTGCAGTGAACATGGGAGTGTTCTTATCTTTGCAAGATCCTGATTTCAGTTCTTTAGGATAAATAGATTTAGGAGAAGTAGGACTATTAGCTGGGTGCCATATTCACCAACAATAATTAAATCATAGGTATCAAAAATCACAACATCAGCCTTTCAGGGAAAAAAAAAAGGTAGTGCAGTGGCTCAGGTAACTTAGAGGAAGAAGGATTTAGAGGTATTTAACTGCCTACTGTGTGTCAAATGTTGAGCTAAGTGATTCATATCTACTGGACCATTTAATCCTTACAGCAACAAGGGGTTTGAGGAAGAGAGACTGAGACTCAGAAGTTGGGGAACTTGTCCTGGGCTCACAGATCTAAGGCAGCAGAGACAGCCTTCATATACTGGGCAAGCACACATGAGATGCTACATTTTTCATGCAATCCATTTTCAATACCGTATGTTCATGGTCACGTTGCTGTGTCGTTACTGATGTTGAACCCATTTGCCGGAATGTGCAAACATCAAGAGTTTCATTCCTGTTTAAAATTTTTTTTAAAGAAATCACCATTAACAAGTAATCTACAAAAAACTAAAGGCAGACTCTTGCAAGAGAAAACAATTCACTTTAGCTTTTAAAACATTTTTGGAGGATTCATCAAATTTCACTATTAAATGATATTTAATAATAAAATCTCAAAAGCTTTGGGTAGGGTTGAGTTACATTTCAAATATACCTGATAGACTGAACCATGCTTCTTGCACGTTTGCTTGTTCAGTACAGTTCGGAAAAGTTTTGGGTGGAGATAGGAGGTCAGTTTTTGAACGTCAGAGGTAAGGATTGACTCCTGTGAACTTAATGTTCTCAGCTGAACACATTACTCAGTCTAGACCTGTGCTTAAGGTAGACTTTTTGAACTAAAGCCCTTTTAGAAGAACACTCTGAGACGTTAAGTCAATACATGATGATTAAATGCCTTAGTGTTTTTTTTTATTTTAACCTTTTTTATTGATTTATAATCATTTTACAATGTTGTGTCAAATTCCAGTGTTCAGCACAATTTTTCAGTCATTCATGGACATATACACACTCATTGTCACATTTTTTTCCTCTGTGATTTATCATAACATTTTGTGTATATTTCCCTGTGCTATACAGTATAATCTTGTTTATCTATTCTACAGTTTTGAAATTCCAGTCTATCCCTTCCCACCCTCTAGCCCCCTGGTAACCACAAGTCTGTATTCTCTGTCTATGAGTCTATTTCTGTCCTGTATTTATGCTTTGTTTTTGTTTGTTTGTTTGTTTTTGTTTTTGTTTTTTAGTGTTTTTTAAAAATATTTTACTAAATATGGGAGATTAAGAACACCAGGCATCATAAATCTCCTCGTCCCTGGCCTACATATGGTCTAATAATAGAATAAAGAATTTGAAACATCTTAATCCTTTCCAATGGAGGAAGATGAACTTATGTCATTGGACTACATCCTTCTGAAGTCAGATTATATGGTTGTCCTCTTTCACTTACTGAAATAAAGACATTTTAAGGATGCTCCGAGCAGAACTAGATATTTTACAAGACTTTCTCCTAGAATGTCACTGGGATGGAGGAGAAAGCTTCCTTTTGTCAAATGTCTCATATTGTTGGTCCTCTTTCAAAGCTGTTATGGGAAAAGAAGCAAACAAAGAGGTTTTGGATTTCATTTTGCTCAGTCTGCGTAGTTACGCATTTCTCAGTATTACATGGTTGGTCAACGTGCTATTGATAAGTTTCTTAATTTCTATGATTTCCTCCTTTTATTCCCGTCTGATGAAATGTTCTCAGTAGAACTTGATAGCCATGAGCCTGATGTGCAATGATGGCAAACAAAGTAGTGACTTGTTCTCTAAGAAAGTCCCTTTTGATGGCAACGTCATTATAATTTGGAAAATTAAAAGCCTGTAGCAGTAACTTAGACAGCATTGTCCGTGCTGGGACCAATTCTTCCATAAAGGGCTCCCCGTGGTCCTCTGTCGTTATAGGTGTCCAATTCCTATCTCCACGCTTGCCTAAAAAAGCTGAGCAGGTGTGGTGGGGGGAGAGATGGTCCCCCATTTACAGGATTCAACCCGCCAGGGTGGCTGACTGTCAGATTGCACCTTGTAAGTGTCCTTCTCATTTTTCAGTTACTGCAAACAGAAGGCGCTGTGCCCACTTCAGTCTGGGTCGCCCTCCTTCCCACTTCCTGCGTGAGCGACCGTCTTTATTCCACAGCACAAAAAAGCAGGACTCGTGTCGTAGGCTCACTCTTTGCATAATACGTTGCTAAAAACCTAGGCAAAAGATGAACTGACAATTGCCAAATATCAGTTCCTTTGTTTTGACAAGTCACGGGTGAAATGCAGAACCTCATTTCCATCAGCGGAGTCACAAACAACCCTTAACTGAAGGAAAATGGATCGGGCTGGAGGTGGGCGTGAAATATTATAAAGGAAGTAAAACTCAAGTGGCAATTATGTGGCCCACAGGCTCAAATGAATTCATCGCCCTCATTAAAGACATTTATCAAGTTACAATGGTAGTTAAAATGACAGCTACTAACCAACACTCCTTACACTTACCCTTCTACAGTGTTCATGAAGAGACTGACGCCAAACCTTCCTGGTCTGGACCACTTCTCCTAAGCCTCAATTTCAGCCCTAGAGAGGCTGACTTTGGAAGCAACAAAAATAGCGCTGCTGTCTACCACAAAAGAGAGTGTTTCTAACTGCTCGTCTGGTCCTTTCCTGACCAGTCTGATTTGTTCCAGGGGGCGGGGCGGGCATTCAAACTGGGATCTGAAAGGTGGAAAGGGGGTGGGAGATGCCTTTTACTAATTCTTGAAAATAAGAGTTGTTCCCCACTCCTGCGAAAGACAGCTGAAGCAACAGTGGACTAGCCTGGACAAAGGCAGTTGTCTTATGTGAATCTATTTTGATTTTCCAACGGTCATGGGTTCATTACAACACCTTGCCATAGAAATTCCCCGAAGATCTGTTAGAAGACAGGATGGTACAGATTAAAATGCGTACTAACAGAAAGAAAGAAAGGAGAGGGGAAAAGTACACAGCCCCACGTTTCCTTATTTGTGACTATATTACAAAATCACTTCTCAGCTCGGTGCCAGGACGGTGCTCGGGGCAAAGGGAAGGTTTGTCAGGGCAGGACTCTTGCTCTGACTGAGCTATTCTTTTGTACGATGATGGAGAAACCTTCTCTAGTTTTAACGACTTTGACAAGAGGTGGGGGGAAAGGCGCTCATGTCTAACAAAGGTCTCATTGACAAAAGTTTATGATTTTTGTTCGAAAGCACTTCCTACCAAAGAACAAGACTTTGAAGTTTTATCCCCTGTTCAGTCATGCTTGTTATGGGTTCTTTAAGAAGAAAAAGAAGACCAAAAAAACCCCGACAAGAACCCTGCTACCTTTAAGTCCAATGCTCTATATGAGAAAAATCTGAAACTGCTTTTGCTTAAAGGGCCACATGTCAAATTTCAAATGTTCCCCCGAAGTTGTTTATATCACACCTTGGATTGCTAAAACACTAAGTAGCTGAGACGGTTCTCCGCTGTGTATACTGTTTATTCCACTTCATGTGAGTGTGTGCGAATTGGTGCTATTCAGCCTGGAAAGGCAAGCACAGTTCTGGAACGGCAGTCATTTCCCTTTCTAGACCTGTGTCTCTTTGTGATCTTTTTTGTGACAGTTTCAAGGCGATGCTTAAAATGATCCCTGCTGTGATTGATTTTCACTTTTTTTTTTTTTTACATCACTCTGGATATTGCAACCGCTGGCTTTCCAACTCAAATCTAAGTGAAGCTTAACGAAGGCAGGAGTGTCACTGTAAATTACTGACTTCTGGAAAAGTTCTTTTCTTTTCTTTTTTCCTTTTTCTTTTTGGTACATATTGCTGGCAAGTATTCGCCATGTGTCTAGGTCTGGTTACTTTCGTGGATGTTTTGCTTTCTTTCTGTTGTTAAGTCGTGGTGGCCTAACAATTGTTTGCGTTGTTCTATCCACCTGGCCCCCAGCTGTCCGTTTGGTTCTATAAAACCATGTTGAAAGCTCACCGTGTAGAATACAAACACCAGCCAAGGAACGAAACGTGTCGGGAAAAGTGTCCCAGGGAAGAAACGCAAATGCACGTGTCCTCCCGTGGCCGACGGTGGAAGGGAGGGGCTGCAGTAGACACTTCGTGAGCAGTTTTATTTCAGACCACAGACATTATGAAATCCCTGCAGAAGGCTTCCTGCAGCTTGACACTCACCGCTGCTACAGCCAAGGATACCCAATGTATTTTACTTCTTACTAACTCTCCTTTCATATTGGACTTTCTATTGTAAACTGCCTCCTTGTATTGTTATCCACCAAGGGGCGGTCTCTTGGCATAGAATGAGGGTGAAACACTGCCAAAAACATTTTTTGGCACAGGGTATCAATTAAAACTGATAGACCAACCCAGTGAGGGGAGATTAGAGTATTTCCCAGCACTGTTTTCTTGATGATTTCAGAACAGGGCAAGAGAGTTCTCTGTGCTGTTTCTTCAGAGTAGATGTCATGTCCGGACTGATTCTTTTGAACTTGGTACTAGCATCCTCATGATCTGAGTAGCCATATTTAAGTTAATTTCTTGTGAAATAGTTTGTTTTCTTCACCTAATGATTTTCCTTATTTCTCTTCCTTGTAGTTATTTTTTAAATTTGAAATACAGATTAAAAGGAAAGGCAGTGATTTTTTTAAAATAGGTCGCAGTAAGAATACATGATAAAAGATAGAAACTGGACACAGTTAAGTACATTTAACATCAATCATAGGTTTATTGTTGGAAATGCCCTCGGAATTCAAATACTTAAACAAGGCTCCTGGGGAAGTGTTAGGAGCAACGGATAAACGGTTTAGAATGAATTTTCTAGAGCAGTTCAAACGTCAGGTCACTTAAATTTAAGGATGTAATATCACCTTCAGGCAGGACTACTTTGGTTTCGTTGTCTTCTCACAACGTATCTGTTCATATCTTAACACCATGGAAGCCGGTGAACACAGTGGGTTGACCTGGGCTCTGAAGTCACAGCACCGGCGTTTAGAGCCCAGGTTTATTATTTTCTAGCTGTGTGACATCTAGCCAGCTACGTAACGTCTCTGTGTCCCCACTTCCTCATCTGGAATCGGGAGCAGTACCAGCAGCGACTTTACAGGAGTCCGGTCAAGATTCAGTGAGAAAACTCACGCAAAGCGTATGATGTGAACTATTATTACGTCATGGTAGAGAAATCAGTGACCGCGACCGCTCTTGGTCCTAAATTTCCTGTGGTTTCTGTTCATTACGAGATCTCCCTTACAGCCACGGCAATCAAAATTACGCTCTGGACATTTAAAATTCACTCCTCCTTCTGTCACTATGTTAACTAGGGTTCTCTGAGGGATCTTCCCATTGCAAAATAACTTCAGATATGGCTTTAGATGAGTTCATTCCTGGAGGCACAAGAAGAGCAGGCTGGAACACAGAGCCGGGACCCAGCCAGAGAAGGTAGGACGCCGAGTCTGGAACCCTGGTGAAGGGCTGAGACTCCGCAGTTCAGCAAAGACTCTTGGATCCCCGTAACAGCGAGTCTTCTCCGGAGGAAACATACCCAATTTAGGCCTTCAGATACCACACAGATTGCGATCTATCAATGAGCCCACCATCGACATCACCAAGCTCATGAAAAGGTAGCTCTCTGTGAATGAAATCACAGACACAGGCAGCAGCAGGACTGGCTAAGTATACAGATGCCAATGAAAAGTGGACCAACTACAGCCCCACTCAGAGGTGGTTCTAAGAGATACTCTAAAGGAGACCCCAAAGCAAGGAGGGGAAGATCTCCTAGCGGGCAGCATGTTGGTCAGCGCACTGGCTCTGTGAAGAGAAAAATGGCCTGAATTAGGTAACAAGACACGCAGTCTCACGGGCAATGGTAGATGCCGTGGCTGCTTGGATGGGGACCTGGAAATACTGGAAGACTGGGGACAAGAGTGCTGAGGAAGAGGCATGCAGATGATTCAAGGGGAATGAACACAAAGAGTGAGAATCTTTGTATCTCAGATTCACACTCAGCAAAGAGCAATGCCCAGTGCGGAGTCACAACCAGGGTGACAGAATGACGCAGCCAGGAGATGTCAGGCTTCCTCCGACATCCCTAGGCATCTCAGTGCTTGAGCAATGGGCTCAAGGATGGAGTACCAATGCTGGCTAAGGTGGGGCTTATGCGCAGGCCCCACGGCAAGGACGGCCCCTCACCAAGCCTGCTGCTGCTGGGCGACCGACCGGGTGGCATCTGGGGAAGGATGTGGACTGACTTCTATTCTGCATGTGTGTTTGCATTTTTGTTGTACTGTGGCTCAGCCACCATCACTCCTGCAGGTCTCATAGCGAATCCGATCTATTAGCACACGAACCTCATATAACATCACATCTGACAAAGGGACTTGCTTTATAGAAGTTAGGGTGTGAGCACATGGTCGTTGGATACACTGTTCCCACCATGTACCTCACCATCCAGAAGCTGCCGGATCAAAAGAGCATGGCCTCTTGAAGTTTCACCTGGGGCACTGGGTTGGAGAAGACACTCTATGAAGAGGGGGTACCATCTTTCAGGGTGCAGCATGTATCTTACATCAACATTATCATACCCAGTGCTGTGGGTGCTGGGTTCCCATCAGGCAGACCACATGGGTCTGGGAATCAAAGGCAGAAGAAGTAGGAGGGGCTCCATTCATACTCACACCTGGTGACCCACGTCACCCCACAACTTTGGGCTCAATGACCTAGACATCCTGGTTGTCAGCGTGGATACTCTCAGCAGGAAACACAGTAACAATCCCGCTAAAATTAAGCTAAAGCTGTCACATGTAATCTGGGGATCTCCATGGCAGTAAACTGCAGGCACAGGAAGGCATTCCCCTGGAAGAGTTTGAACCATTGCTATAAAATAGAGTCGGAGAGGAAGATGTTTGCCCCTGGGACAGCTCTCGGTATTCTCATGCCCAGTTTTAACTATAGTTAAGTACCTACAGACGAACTCAAGGGCTCAGGAGCCTCAAGGATGAGAATCTGGGTCACCCCAGCAGGCAAGCCACCCAGACCAGCAGAAATGCTAGGAAAGGGGAAAGCAGCCTAGAAAAGGTACTGGAGGGAAGAGATGATGGGTATCAGTTACCGCCCTGGGACCAACAGCAGCAGCAAGGACTGTAGTTAATCTCACTCACCCTTCTTTCCCCAGGGCTGCTAAGGCTGTAATGGGGGAGGGGGATGTGGGGATGAGACGAATTTAAGTCTGATTCATCCCCTTACACATGCCAAGTACTCCATAATCAAGGTAGCACACATTCTATGTGCCCAAAATTTTCCAGGTATCTCCAGTTTTTGAAGATCACGCATCCTTTTAGGGATTTTTTTTTTTTAATCTGGATTTTCTTTCTGCTCAAACACAGGGATTTGTCTTTTACCAAGTTGTCCTCCCCAAAAGTTCTTGATAACCTCTCTGAGAAATGCTTATGCATTCCACAAACCAGTCAGCCAGCTCCCTGGAGTCAGGCAGCTAGTCTGCAATTTTTCAGTTGCCTCTTAGTATTTCAAGCATGGCTCCAACCCTGCTGAAGCCACTCCTTCTGTAAAACTGTAGCCCTTAAGACCCCTCATGCTGCAGGTCACAGAAAATGCATATCAGACTGTCTCACACAGAAAAGTGGATTTATCAGCTTCCGTAACAGGACATCCGTCTGTAGGGAGGGCTTCAGGATGGATGAACCAGCATCCGGTACATGCTTTCTTCTACTGTCTTCCTCTGCCTTCAGGGTGTCAGCTTCACCCTATGTCAGAATCTCCTCTATCCGCACTCCCCACGGCCCCGTGGGCAAGGAAGTCTGCCGGGAGCCATAATGCCATGTTTCCTCATCCTTTTGTTAATAAGCAGGAAAGAGAACATGCCTGACCCAGCGTTCCAAAGAACAGTACCCAGATTCGCCCTGACTGCTTGGCTTAAGTTACATTCTGTTATAGCATCAATGTCTGTGTCCCTACAAAATTTGTACGTTGAAACCTAATCTCCACCGTGAAGGTGTGTGGAGGTGCCGCCTTTGGGGGTGATTAGTTCATGAGGGTGGAGCCCCCCTGAATGGGATTAGTGCCCTTACAGAGGAGACCCTGGAGAGCTCCCTCTCCTCCTTCTGCCATATGAGGACCCGGCAAGAAGACCATCGATGAACCAGAAAGCGGGCTCTCGCCAGACATCGAGTGTGCCAGTGCCTTCATCCTGGCCTTTCCAGCCTCCAGAGTTGTGAGACGTGAATTTTTATGCCAGTCTGTGGTATTCTGTTACAGAAGTCCAGACCCATGAAGATAATACCCAACTTTGAACCAAACGTTATGGCCAAGGAATAACACAGCCTGAGAGGCTGAAGCAAGCAGGACCCACCTCACCCAAAGTGTGCCGACTGTGGTGAGGAGACGTGAGCAAAAAGACAGATCTGGGAACCGTTAGGAAGCGAAAATGGGTGTTACATCGGAACTAACAATGGCCACGAGAAGCATGGACAAGGTCCCCCCCTTTTAACTCCCCATGGAGCTGAAGACGTAAGGAAAAACAGAATACAGACAATTAACAAAGTAAAACCAAAAGAAAAAAAATATTACAAGTGAACCCTAGATAAGACTGCTGCTGGATTCCATAGGCCAGTCTCCACCACACAGAAAATCCTTCATGCCATTTCTTAAACTCTACTGTGCACATACGTCCTTGGATACCTTGTAAAAATGATGGTCTGGATCGAGGCCCGAGATTCTGCAATTCTAACAGGTTTGCAGGTAGTGTTAAGATGCTGGTCTGAGAATCACACTTTGACAGCGACTCTCCCAGGCTGGGCCACCACCAAAGTGCTCACCTCTGAGAGGAGGTGCCCTTGGACTTGCCTTTTCTCCTACTTTCCTTGAATCCCATGGAAAGAAATACAAGTTCCTAAAATGAAATGCTTGGCAGAATTTTAAGTTCACCTCCAAGAAAGACAAACTTTCTACTATTATGAGAAGAGTTTAACTTCAAGTTCTTTCCAGTCTTTCCCTCCGAGTATAACTATTCCTTTATCAGGGCATATTCAAAAATGTCCTTAAAGTATCTTTTCTAAAAATAAAGATGTATTTTTCCTCAATGATGAACTTAAACTTCTGTAACTAACAGAAAAAACAAAAATGCAAAAAAAAAAGTTAATTATGTGAGGTGATGGATATATTAATTACTTTGATCTTGGTTAGCTTTCCACAATGTATGTGTGTATATAAATATTATATATATATATATACATATATATATATATCAGATTCTCACATTGTACACTTTAAATGTACACACATTAATATTTGTCAATTATTTCTCAATAAAAAAATTAAATTAAAAAAGTAAAGGAAAAAAAGCTACCAGCTTTAGAAAGTACACAAACAAAAGCTTTAAATGTAATTTTTCCACACTTGCAGCTTTCAAGAATTTTAAAATTATAGGATCTAATCTCAATAAGGAGATGTATGTATGTGTGTGCATATATGTGTACCTGTATATGTATACTTGGACACACAAACACACATGCTTACTAGAACACATTCTGCCTGTAGCTCATGGCATGTTTACTTCTCCTGCCTTTTTCTTTTTCTTTTTCTTTCTTTTTTTTTTTTTTAAGGCTTTGAGTGGCCTGGAAATCTAAACAGCATCGACAGTAACATTTCTATTTGAGTATGCATTTCAGTTCTAAACAACTAATTTGCCAACGTTTCAAGCACAATGCATCTGCCTGGAGAAGACCCGCACCCGGGAAGAAAACCCCGATGGAGGCAGCTGGCGGCACGCGTTCCTCGGGGGCACACGGAAGGACCTCTGAGGCATCCGTAAGTGACACACACACAACCAGACTTCCCCAGATGGAGTGAGTTTGTGACAAACAGTAGAATTCAGCAGTATCAGTTCTTGGTTATTCAACTTACACTGCTGATTTAGAGCAAGCTTTTTGATATTTGATTTTCCTGCACGGGCAATCTTATCCAGTTGGCCACAGAGAAAAACACTTTTCTTAAAAAGCACAAATTGGGGAAGAAATGGGCTTCAAAGGGAGAGCTCTCCATTGAATCTGGAGCCTGCAGAAATGCCTTTTCAGGTGTGGATGGCTCTTTATTCATGAGTCTCTCATGTTGCTTCTACCTTTGTCTGTAATTAAAGGGCCAGCAGCTAGTTTTATATATAACTCAAGGCAATTGTAAAATATAAGTCTATTTCCCCTCTGTTTAAATAAATGAAATAATTTGTCCCATAATCACATTGGTCTCTGTGAGCTCTTGAAGTTTTATTAAGGTGTAACTCGTGAGTCACACTGTTACTTGGTTATTAAGCTTGAGTCTCATAGTACTTTTTAAAAATATGAATCCTAACTTTGTGTAACTTTAAAGAATGGAAAGGTTGGAAGACACATCACGATGAGAACTGTCTGGCAGATCCCTCTTAATCTGAGCATGACCAATGCAGCATCAATCACTTGTTAGAGTCAAGAGGCAGACAGACACGATGGCTGAGAGCACGCATTATAATGTTGGACTGTCTAGGGGTAAATCCTGGCGCTGTCACCTATTAGCTAGTTACAAAGCCTTGGGAGAGATGCTTAAAATATCTTGCTTGTTTCCTCTGATGGAAAACAAGGAAAATTCCAGCACCTTCTTTAGGGATGTTTGTAGAATAAATGAGTTAGTAAATACATATCCCTTCTCTCTCTCTGCTGAGAAAAAGCACTCAAAAAATGTTAGAGATTGTTATCACCAGAGTTGAGTGGTTCTCAACTAGGAGAGACTTTACTCCCCAGGGGACATCTGGCAATGTGCGGAGACATAGTCAATGGTTAGTGCTGGAGGTGCAGACAATACCGGCATCCAGGGCATGGAGGCCAGGGATGCTGCTAAACATCCCACAACACACAGGGTAGTCCCCATCACAGCAAAAAAAAAAAAAAGTCCGCCAGCAAAGAATGATCTAGTACAAATATCAAGAGTGCCCAGGTGAAGTAAACCAG
Source organism: Vicugna pacos (assembly GCF_048564905.1). Lineage (NCBI taxonomy): Eukaryota > Metazoa > Chordata > Mammalia > Artiodactyla > Camelidae > Vicugna > Vicugna pacos. Next base: position 55,092,107 of record NC_133002.1, read on the forward strand.
AAAGAGAAAGAAAAACACCATATGAGACCACTCATATGTAGAATCTAAAAAAAACCCAAAAAACAAAAAACAAAAAACCACAAAGTATAAATACAAAACAGAAACAGACTCATAGAATACAAACTTCTGGTTGCCAAGAGGGCAGAGGGTGGGAAGGGATAGACTGGGATTTCAAAATTGTAGAATAGATAAGCAAGATTATACTGTAGCGCACAGGGAAATATACACAAGATCTTATGGTAGCTCACAGAGAAAAAAATGCGACAATGAATATATATATGTTCATGTATAACTGAAAAATTGGGCTCTACACTGGAATTTGACACAACATTGTAAAATGATTATAAATCAATAAAAAATGTTAAAAAAAAAAAAAAAGAAAAAAGAAAAAAGAGTGCCCAGGTGCAGACACCATGCCATAGCATAAAATGATTCTTTCACATCAAGCATAATCCCAGAAAGAAGTTACAGTCAATGGGTAAAAACTAGGACAACCTCTACTCTTACCCTCCTTCCCCTCATCACTAAGATGGTGAAGGCTGGAGCCAGACAGCCACGTACAGTCACAGCAGCACACTCACTGTCTGCGAGACCCTGGGCTAGTAAGGTCCCTGCACCTCAGTTTCTGTATTTGTAATACGGGGAGCACATATTCAGTACTTACTTCAACATGTTGTGAGACTCATAATAAAAATCTAACAAAAGTTAATAAAAGAAACAGGCCAAGAATGGTGCCTAATGAGTACCAAGTGCCGTTTAGATGTTCCCGCTTACCAGTCTCCTCATCTCATTCACTGAGGTCGCCATCTAAGGTCACTGCTCTGCTAAGAGGCAAAACAGGCACCCAAACTTAGCACCCACAGATCCTCAACATCTTGCTACCCTCTGCTTCTTCAGGGTCCACACTCTGGAAGGGATGTACCTGCGCTTTTTACTGTCGTGTCTGTTAGGGAAAACAAGATTATCTTGAGTCACCTAACAATGTTCATTGACTGAGGTTGGATGTGGGAATCAAAATAATTCAGATGGGTATAAGGTTAAGCATCCAATTCACAGACAAAACCTGTTGTTTCTGACTTAAAAAAAAAATCATTTCTCCCAACTCCTCCACTGATCTCTAAACCAAGTCATGATCATCTGTCTCTGAAACCAATGCCAAAGATGCTTCTCCCCATCCCAGTCAACTTTCTGCACAGATTTAAAGTTCTAAAATGTAATGATAAGGTCCATTGCTCCAGGGCCCAAACCCTCTGATGGCTTATGTTCCATCCCATACACAATATGGTCCAAAGTCTTTGCCGGGGCTCACCAGGTCTGCCCGCTCCTCACTTTCTGACATCATCTCCTGCTCTCCCAGCTCTTACTCTGCTCCAGCCCCAGCGGGCCCTCTGACGGTCCAAAAGCATGCCAGCAGTGCTCCCCACAGGGCTATGATACATGTTGTTCCCTCTGCTTGCAACAATCCTGTCTAGATAATCCACCTGGCTTTGAAGCCCATCACTTCAGCCAGGTTTCTACTCAACTGTCACCTCCCCAGAGAGGTCTTCCCTGGCCACACTTCCTAAAATAGCGCCCCTTACCCTACCGTCCCTTACCGTTGCTTATTCTTCTTTGCAGCATCTACCACCTGAAAAATTATATATGTATTTGGTTTTTATTGGTCCGTCTCTACCACTAGAACATAAACTCCATGAAAACAGACACCTTATTTTATTCTCTACCAAACAGAACATCAGCTGGTATGCTCTGGTGCAATTTACAGGAATAAAGAGTCACTCATCATTACAGTATCAGTAATAACCAACCCGATGAACTTATTTCAGCACGCATTATTGGTGGGCCTCTACACTGGGTGCTTTTTCTGCACGATCTAATTTAATTCTGCTATTGAATTTGTGCTACGACTCTCCCTATTGTATAAATGAAGAAACAGAATGAGAAAGTTCAGTCTATTTGCTCCAGGAACACAGCTAGCAACGAACAGCCCAGGAATTCATTCACTTCACGGCTGGACTCAAGAACTCTTTATTATTACACCCTAGGAAGCAGCAGCAATCAACTCCAGTTAATTTCCATTTTTTCCTTACAAATGTCCGTGATGAAACAGGAGTAGTTATAAACGCGTATCTGATCCCCCGTTCTCTCCTTGACTTCAGAATAAAACTGTGAGTCACCCAAAGGCAGGCAGAGACTTGACCTTTTCATGTCATAATAATGATCAGAATGAAGGGAATTTGAATGTAGCAGGGAGGGCAAAATTCTGAATTCCCAGCATAAGAGAAGCTCACTTTCAGAAAGAGCCTTGAATTTATCTCCATTTTAATGTCTCTCCACATTTTAAAATATTGGTTGAAATTGCGGATTTGAGAGGGCAGCAGAGCCAAAGTAAATATTCAACACACTGTTAGACCAGCATTTTATTATACTCAAGTTCGCAGGCGCCTTCGCTGCTGCTGCTCCGGCCTGTCCAGCGACTGGTGAATCAGTGGTTGTGTCTGAAAAGGAGACAAAGAGGATGGAAAAAATATCCATTTCTCTGTCTCTGTGTGTATTTAAAAGGCAGTACAGTTGCATCATGCACTTATGATAACAAAGTGGTTTAAAAAAAAAAAGCCTGGTTTAAGTATTGAATTTACTTCATTTTTTTTATACCACCATGACACAGTTTTTTTTCTTCTTTTTTTGTGCACCAGACATTTATATTTTCATATTGTCATGGAGACTGAATGTGATTCAAATCATTCTGCGCACTGTTATGGAATAATTTGTCTTCTGTGAAGTCATTTTGTGTGTGTGTGCTATATTCTGTGGATAGAACAGATTAAAGAAGCAAGCTGGAGGGGGTATATTTATGCAGTGCGACAAGTACGTACACAAAGAAGGATGATGTCATAATGTGAGTAATTAGAGGTTCTGGCAAGTATATGGGTGGTGAGCCATGACTACAGGGGCTGCCTGCTCCTGGGGAAATATCTTATTTAGGTTTTTTCTTAAGAAACATTGGGGTTAAGATAGGATTCACTCAAGGCTAATTAACTGCTAATCTTCTGGCTCTTCAAGAAATAAAGATATTCAAGAGAGTCCTTAATTTCACTATCTGTAAATTTGGGTTTGTTTACAAAATGCAAATTTTCTTCTCTAAAGATGAAAACGGTGAAGCTGATGAAACAAGCAGGCCCTCTCTCCATCGCCCCACTGCAAGAGCTCTCTAGCACTCTCAGAACCCCCCTGTTTTCACCTCCCAGTTTATACTTGGAGAAGCGAGGCCGTTCCCGTCGCTGGGGCACGCTCTTAGTAGACTCCAGTTTGGGGGAGGCCCTGTAACACGAACATGGATTGAAGTAGCCGAATGCCTTTGTTGTCCCAAAATTATTTCTTTTAAAAAGTAAAATGTCATTTTGGAATAATTTTGACTTATGGAAAAGCTGAAACTACAACACAGAGGGATCTTGCCCAGTTTTGTGTACAGTAATCATCTTAGATTACTATGAAATTTGTCAACATGCAGAAACGAACACAGGACATTACTATTAATTAAACTCAGACTTCATTTGGATTTCGCCAGTTTTTCCATTTATAGTCTCTTTCTGTCCCAGGATTTAATCCAAGATACCTCATTACATTTATTAACTCTTTTAATTCCTTAAATGGGGGCAGGGAGTGTGGTAGGGTGAAAAGCCCATCGGATTTGACACCCGGAACTAGTAAGTATCACTAAAGAGCTGGGTGACCTTAAGCTATTTAACCTTGCTGAGCTTCAAAACTCCCTACAAACTCATTCTCCGTGACTTGAGACCAAGCCTGCCGTGTATTAGCCAGAGAAAAACCCTGATAAGACAATGCCTTTCCTTGGCCTGAAAGAGTTTTTGCCACTAAGGCAACCCCAAAGAAAAGTTACTGCACAAACCTTTCTTGCTGGCCGCCATTTGCATTTGTCCAACTTGAATGGACCCTGCCATTTAAGGAAAGAATAAAAGAGAAAACTACCACTCTATCAAGCTCTAGAAGAAGGATGCTGCTAGATGGAAAATAAAATCATTCACAGGCCTTCAGCTCTGAAGGAACCTGCCTTTGAGCTGAGATTCTCAACTGGCCTTGAGGCAGAAAAAAAGGGTGGAGATCCTGTCTGGAGGAGCCGCCTGGCAAGCCAAACCTTGTAGCTACTGTGTCTCTCCCTTCATACATCCCCCTCCACCCACTTCCCTGCCCCTTGCCTTTTTGCTGCCTGCTCTGTTCCTGCCTGTTACGGTGTCCCACTCCCTCAGCAGGACACCAATCCTGCAAGCTTGCAAAGGCCAAACAAAACCGGGACTCACAAATATGTAACTGTTTTCCTTAGCTCATGGCATAAATCAAAAAAAAAAAAAAAAGAAGAAAAAAGAAAAAAAAAAAGAAAAAAAAAAAGAAAAAAAAATTCTGTTAGCACAGGGCTCAAGAGTGTTTATTTTTTTGCCAGCTGCAACATGCTACCCTCACAGGGGATCACCTAAAACCAGTTATGGTTTAGGTTGGAGGGGGATGTCAAACTTAAGCTGCGGGCTTGGCCTCTCTCAGTGAATTACGACCTTGTCAAGAACCTATTTTTTTAAATCAATGCAGGTTTTCTATCAAATCAAATACCTGCACACTAAATTATATTTTTGGTGCCAGGCTGGCTCTCCAATTTTTTTTTTCCCTTTGCTAGTTTTTTCCAGCCTCCTCTCCCAACCCTCCCCTTTTCCCTACCATGATACAGACAGTTTTTGTCCATAAGAAGAAATTGAAAAGCAAGCCCTACATTTGGGGGGAGAAAGGGGACTGTCCTTTGTCATTCTATGTGTTGTAATCCATCTGAGTGACTTCAGTGACAGAAGTGCTCCTGTAAATTAATAGTCAAGGGGTCCCTTGGAATCACTCATCCAGGAGGAGCAAAGACATCTTCCTTTGGAAGGAAGACCTTTTTTTTCTTTTTCTTTTAAGTAAATTTTGGTGGAAGGGGACATGGGATGGGGGTTGGGAGGGCTTCTAATACAGGAGTTGGGATAAAGAGTTAAATATTTAGATCATCTTTTAAATATGCTTTTGAGACATCCCTTCCCATCGGATGTGACTTGACAAATATGACTAGATTTTAGAGAATCAAAGGATTTTCCTTCTTCCTTTCTTCTTACCTCCCTTCCTTCCTCTCTTTCCTTCCTTCCTTTCTTCCTTTTGTTCTTCAACTATTTCTTTTAAACAAGGAGAGAGGCTCCTCTGCCCTCAATCCTGCTCTTCCTAATGGGTGAGATATCAAATTTTAGAAGTGAAATTGTCATGTAAACTGGTGGCTTAGTGGAGATGATAATAGGACAGGAACTGCCGGCTCTTAATGACTCCTAGTGCAGCCGGTGGAAGCTTGAAGCACCTCTTGTGGAAGTGTGGCAAGGTAACTTTTCAATAACAGGAATCTCCATGTACCAAATCCACTCACGGCAGAGCCATGGAGGCATACAGCTCAGTGCTGGCACCAGAGGCGGCCCCTTTAACATGGCCTGGAAGTCTTTATTTGGTGGGTTTTCAATGAAATGCCACATATACTTCAGGGCATATGTAAAGAATTCTCAAATGAACTGCAAATTGTTTTCAGTAGCAACTGGGATGGATAAAACACAGACAAGGAAATGCCCAACCAGCTGAGTTTGAGTCTTCCAAACCCAAATCAAATATTTTCTGATTGGACTCTGGACATTTTTGATAGGCTGTTATGGTGCCATACCATCTTCACTGCACACCTGAATGGCTGGTTTGGCAGAAATTTCTCTCCTCTTATTATTTCCCCCATCGTGTTCAACTTTGTGTAGCCCTGGCTGATGGAAGCATGTGTAAGAGTTTCTAGGTAAGGCTGTCTCTGTGAGTTATTTTCCTCACTTGAGAAATTCAAGGTAGAAAGACATATCAAGAATCATCCTGGATGGGGAAAACAAAGGAAGATAATCACTTATACACTGAAGTCAAAAAGCTGAGACACACAGGTATATTAGAGAGAAGCCTCGGTACCCTGGGGCCCACCTACTTAAACCGTCTCCTCCAGACATTTGTAATTCAGTATTCAATATTTCACTAAATTCTTACTATGCTAAAGATTCTTGGGCTAGCTGTTAAAGGATCCAAACATGAATAGAACACGGTTCCTATTCAGAGAGAGCTTGTAGTCTAAAAGGAGAGGGAGGAACATAAGCCACCAGTGATAATACAAAATAAACTAAAGCATATGATACGCGTGGACAGGTTAATTTCGAAGTTCAGCATTCATTTACTTTGTCCCAAGGTTTTTTTGAGAAAATCATTCTCATTACCCCTGGAATCCTCAGCCCACCTGATTTGGATGGAATTGATCTTGATCTCAATTTCAGGGATGGGCCCTGGTTGGTCAGAGCTAATTAATGGACACCCCCCCCACCCCGCTTCTTTTGGTTTCAGTGACTGGATCAGAGATGGGGTTAATCCCCACTTCTCACTAATGAGAACAGAGTGTATGTACATGGACGAAAGTCCAGACCAAGAGGAAGAGGCCTGGAGTTGGTTTTATATAAAGTCAAAGACCAATAATCTAAGACATTTAAAGAGTGAATAATGCCCGTGAAGCCCATTGCTCGGATCTGGGCAAACGGTAAGAGATGAATGAATGTTAGCCAGGAACGCAGATACAATTTTCTCAAAATCAGCAGGACTTGGAGATTGCATCGGGAAGGACAAAGTGGAAAACTTAAAAGTAAATCTTAGGGATTTCTTGTTGTTGTTTTCAGCGTTGTTTTTGTTTTTCTTAGGTTAACTGAATCATGTGCTACCCAGGCATCTATGACAGAGAAAACACAAGTGAACATTCATCCCCAAAGTACGGCAAATTCTTTAGCTAATAAAGGCAGGCACTGTATCCAGGAAGTTTCATTTCATGAGAGGTGACACTGGACACTGAATTCCCTCACTGTATGTTTTTTGCCTAGGGTCATCCTCACACTGGTTCTAAGCTTGAAACTGCCACTAAGCATGCCTTCGACTAAATTATTTCTAAAATCTCATCTGGCCTTTGGATTTCTAAATCTGGTGTTTCTAGGGGGGAACAAATCTCTCTTTAGAAACTACGAAAGAAGACAGTACCCTGGGATAAATCCTTCTTCCTGTGGGATTTCAAGTCCCTGTAGATTATGGGGACACAAGAAGATGCCATTGCTCACCTCAGCTGAAAGAGTAACTCAGGTCTGCTCATAATTATCCACATTTTATTTCCACTCGGGAGTTGGTGCTTTGGAACCACCATGCATGTCAGCATCACACAGTCATATGTTATTTCTATTCTGAGACTTTTATTGAAAAGGGAAAAAAAAATGGATTGCTGACTTCTGCCTGCTTGGCACCAAGAGCAAGGCAGTGAAGATAAACGTAATTTTATTATAATCATTATTAAATAAAGATTTGGGAAAACAGCAAGGGTATATTTGTGATAGAAATTATAAGAAATTTATGTAAATAACCATGTAGATTTTATACATCCCTCAGGCTCCAACGAATATTCCAAATCTCCACTGCTCCTTTGGAAACAGGATTGTTTTTTCTTTTTTGAGGGCTTATCAATTCTCGGGTTCCCATTAAACGGAGCCTACACTGAAAAAGTGTTTTCAAGATGAGATGCTGGCTTGAATAATGAAAACATTTGTTTACAACGGGATGCCCTTTCCTTTCAAGAACTAGGTTTTTGAACTCCAAGGTCATGGTTTTGCCCGTATTGCAGTATCTAACCAATTCACATTTTCCTACTGTCTCGGGTAGTTATGGTTGTGTCTCCTGTGCATGAAGCAGTGTGTCGGTGTCGTGCAGTGGAAAGAACACAAGGTCTGAAGTCAGGGGTGTGAGTTCCCCTCCCTCTGCTCTTCCTATCTGCTTGTGGTGGGAAGAAAGCTGCACTACTTCTCTGACCCGCAATGACTCTCTGTGAAGTAGGAATTACTGATATTCATTGTGCCTGCCTCAGAAAGTTGCTATAAATACCAAATGAGAAAATGCACAAGAACATGAGTTGCACATTTAGATTAAGGGCCTGGCGCTTGGTTTACAGGTAGAACCGTACGAAATCAAGACCAGACAGAGAACTAGAGGGGGAAAGAGCTAACTAGTATAATGTGATAAGTGCCTGGATGGAGGAAAGGAAAGGTTTTAAGAAAGCACAGAAGGAGGGCATCCAAACACAACAGGAAGGAAGGGAAGACAGGCAAGGCGATACCAGAGCTGCAATCTGAACCTTCCTCCTTCATGGCTGCATCGCCTCTTTGGAAATGACATTCCATGTAATCGGTAATGGGTGACTCCACTGCCTGAGTTTTCTAGCACAAAAGCCAACGTGCTTCATAAATTACCCAGACAGATTATCTAATCTGGCCAAAGCTCCCCCACCCCACCTACCTACCAGTTAAGCATTCAGCCCTCTCTATTCTGTGCAACGGGGAAGGTCTCCTAAGTGCAGGGAAATTGCCAAGATGCAATCTGAAGTCTACGTGAGTAAAAAAGGTCATTTTTTGTAAAAGCACGCTTATGTACCCTTAATTCTCTTGCCATTTTATATTAGAGCATGCATACTGAGCGTCCAGAAGCTATTTGACTTAAAGACGTTTGTGCCTTTAGGTTATTTTCCACATTCAGCGTCCAAAGTTGCTGGCTGTTACATGCCCTCCCCTTGGACTAGCCTCCAAGATGAGAGATGACTCTGGGAGATAACATATCTGTATGAGAACGGGGTGCTAGAAAGATGGGGGGCCAAAAAGTTTATCTGTAGAAATGCAGCTCTTGAGATACATACCACGTTCACATGCATACTTCTGAACAAGTTATTCAATCGTGTGTTATGCAGTGGGATTTATCTGTAATGATACAAAATCATCAGGTCATTGCTATTTCTCCACTCCATGTGCTGTGTGAGTTACTTTATAAAACACTCTAAGGGAAGCGAAAAAAAATAACCCTCTCCCCACCCAAGTTGCGAGGGCCGTTGGTTTATTTTACCTGCTACTAATATCAACTTTATGGCATATTTTTGCCTGCTTAAAAAAAAAAAAGTGGCCTGTATGGATCTATTCAGTGTATTATTTATAGTGTTGTGGCCAGATCTCTTGATGATAAAAAGGTAAAAAACTTCCTGTCAAAATTCCTTATTTTAAATAAAAATTACTGCTCCCCAATTTGGATCAGCTCATTTGCTCCGTCAACTACCAAGTCTTGAAAACTTCATGGACACTCATCGATGGACAAGACTTCGACACGCGTTTTAAAGTCAGGTTTCACATCCACTTTTGCAATTGCAAAAGGTCTTTTTTTCCCCCCCGGTCTGGCTAATTAACTGATACGACATTAATCCTTTGCACATCTGGTACTAACTGTTTGCTCACGTGGCTTCCCCAGTGAGGAAGGGCGGCCGAACAGCGACTTTGAGCCTGCTTGATTTCACTTTAAAATCTTCACTCTCTGGGATTAAAATCTTGAGATAAAACATCTGGATTTCAATGGTGTCCCCAGGGAATGAAAGTTACAGTTCTATAGAATACATATTGCACATAATATGGGCTTGTTATTTCTACATTAGCACCACTCCAGCCGGTGCCCGCCGTTAGCATGTCAGTCTCCTGACACATCATTAATAAACAGGTAATTTCATAACTGATTTCCACCTAGTGTCATGTTGAAAACCACCTGGGTTTTCGTTTTCACTAACATTAAAGGGATAGGCTAGAGGGAGGCCGTTATTATGAAACTGGGACTAATTTAATTGAATAATGGATCGAATCAGCGAAAACAAATGCACGTGCAGGAGGATAAAAGAAATTTCCAGGCCAGTGGATAGGTCTGGATCCACTAATCAAAATGTGACTGTTCCTTCCCCTTCCTCTCACCAAATGCACCCACTAGGAATTATTCCAAAACTCTGCCCACTGCCTCCAGGAAATTTCCAAAAGACACCAAGGGAGCAACCGTTAGGGAAAAAGTTATACTATAAAAATGGTGACATGAAATTAGGTCTCTGACGTGCTTGTGTACTCACTGAACTTTAAATTAACAGTGCGTGTTCTGTGCCATTAAAGATTAAAAACGGACTCACCAAGGTAGGCTATGGTCACCGTTGGTCTATAGATCTGGCCAGATGTGTACTGACAGACAATGACATCATTAAATATAATTGGAAATGCTTACTGTGATATAATCCACACCTTGACCCATGCTGGCATTTTTTTTTTTTGAATCCTGATGTTATCATTTTATCAGTATCATTCCTACCACGTTGGAAAGTAGCTGAGAATTGCTGTGGCCTGTCTTCACATCATCAGAAAGGGGAAAAGGGTCTATCGAATGGTTCCTACCATGCCTCTCAGTCTTGTGAGGTATTTCTGGAGGAATTTTTAACTTTCTTTATGAATCAAGGTTAATTACTTAGCATCTCGGTCTTTGACGTCTACTCATGTGAAATTCCAATCACAACATGGAACCCCAAGAATGTTGTTATTATGGAATTTGCTATGTTCTGCCCATTTATTTGTGTTTACAAGACGGGAGAAAAGAGTTACCTGCCATCTATTTCTCTTCGACCTTCCCTTCCACCCTCAACTCCATAATGAGCTACTATCCTTCTTCCTACCAAGTATTCTAAAGGACAGATTACAAAATCTACCCTTAGTGGTTTAGGAAAATTCCTGAGTAGAAACTGGGAGACGAAGAAATCTGAGGCCAAAATGTCCTTAGTTTTGTGTGTTCACAATCAAATTCGTAAGAAATGATTCAGTGTACACAGAAACATTGAATCTCATTGGTCATTCAATACAAAATAATCTATGTAGTGAGAAATTTGAACATAGCTATTTTATCATTTCTATTCTGTAGCTGAAGAAACCAGAGGAATGATAAAGATAATTAACTGACGTGCATAATTGCCTAAATTCTGTCATAAGGGTTATGGTGGAGCCAAGATGAGAAACTGAACGCTTCCAAAGGAAAAGTAAGATTACACCAAAACACATAAAACTATGGGAACTAGCCTTGCCCTATCAACCTGTGCTTATAACCTATTTAAACCCTTTCACACAGTTCTTCACAGGTGTTGTGAAGGTCTTTTGTTCACACTCAAAATACTATAAGCCATTAAATGATAAACTAGTGAGAGAATCAACATTCCAGACACTTACAAGATTCATCAAGATATGTACCACACTTAATAGGACCCTTCACTAGACCAGTGATTCTCAGCAGAGGCTGATTTAGCACCCCAAACCAAGAGACAGCTGTCAATGTCCACATACATTTTTAGTTGTCACGACTGGGTGGGCTGTGGGGACGCTGCTAATGTCCAGTGGTAAAGGCCACGGATGGTTTAAACATCCTATAATGCACAGGACGTCCCCCAACAACGAAGAATGGAATGGCCCCCAAAATCAGCAGTGCCAAGAAAGAGAAACCCTGGAGTAGATTATCTGCTAGAGGCGCTGATAAAGCGACCAGCCTGCAAGACCCTGGCAACCAGAAAGTTTTCTATAGGGCACGTATATTTCATGTAAGCCCTACACTGTTCCATTCCCAAAGCAAAATGTTATACGCTCTTCAAAATCTTCAGGGAGGCTAGAAGCATAAAGCTTTGGGTGAAATGTAAATTTCTTAAAATATTTATCCATCCATAAGTGGCTACATTTTTGACATTATTATAGGGTTTCTCAGTGTTCCATTTTATTAAAAAATATTTATTTGGTTTCTAAGATTACTGCTTTTCTGACCACAGAAAATTCAATTACTGAAAACTGCAGCTATCAAATTGGTTGAAAATAAATAGCCTTTTATCCAAAGCTGGCAAAGACTGGTTCACTTTTAATATGTAGCCATTTAAAAAAAAAAGTAAAAATAAGAAAACATTTCCATTGCAAGCCGATGGACTGCAGAGTCAGAAGCCAGTCTTTTGCATCATCAGGTTTTATTTAAAATAGGATGAGAAAGGAGTGGGGCAGTTTAAAAAAAAAAAAAAAAGAAGTCACCAGAAGAGTAATTTACCATTATTTTTCCTCTTTTGTTTTACAAGACAGAAGAAATGTGAGCCTTTTTGCCAGTGGAAATCACTTTCTCCTGCTTTCTCTCTGTCTCGGTTTGAAATGTTTAGTAATATACAGGAAATGTGGTAAGTGAGATCTACAAACGTGGGCTTCCAATATCAAGGCTAATTATGTGCTAAGCAATGGGGGTGGCAGCAGTATTGCCAGGGAGCCACAGACGAGGCTGAGCTAGGACGCCTAGATCCTTCTCTCACTTGCTTCTTATTTGCATTTTAATCCCCTACACATTTTTTTTTTCATTTCTGACAAGAACACGGGGCCATGTTTCCTCAGTGAAAACCAACCAACCCACAATGAAAAGTCGGTAGAACCACACTGTGAATAAAATCACAGAGACGGTCCCCTCGGTGGATTCTCTACAACGATGTCTCCATCTTCAAATTGCTGTTTTCTCACCACTGAACATGCACCGAGGTCTCTCTCACTTCAGTGAGACTGATCTGCACACGATTCGAGCTAATTTTTATATCAGGCTGGGTTAAACGTCATCGGGCATTCGATCCCACTGAGAAAATCAACGATGCCTGTTATGTCAGTGATTCAGCGCATTACTTGTCCCCTTTCGAAAAATATTTGAAGAATTAGTGAGGTTGTCTGTTACAAGACAACCTGTTCTTCTGCTGGGTGAACCTCAGCAAGTCATCAAATCTCACTGGGTCACAGTTCTTTTATCTGTGAAAGGAAGCGGTTGGAAGAAAGTGTCCATGGCCATTCTACTTCTGTAATTCTCCGTTGGGTTCCGTTCATCCAGCACAGTATGAGCTCTGGGCTAAAGACACACCACCAGTAGAAACAGCATCACTGCTTCAATTTTGAGATTTTGCTTTTGTGCAAAAGCTATTTCCAATGGTGGTGACAATGCGAGAATCTTCCTTGCCAATTTATTTTCACAAGACATGCTCCCTTAAAATGCAAGTGTAAATGATGACGGGTGACACTGATCAGATCAGCCTTGGAAACTGGGAGTGCCCTTGTCCACGACCGCCAGGCATGATGCAAGCTGACATGGAGTCAGCGTGGGCATGTGCTCTGCCTCTCTCCCTCTCTCCCTCTCTTCCCAGCTCTCTGTCTCGCGCACGCGCACACACACCCCATCCTGAAATGACTCTTCTTCTGAGAGCGTGGGAGGGGATTGGCAAAGGAGGCTTAACCACAGCAAACGTATGGTGTCCGTGACAAAGCACACGGTACCTAGAGAAGGCAGAACCACCGCTGTGCCGTGGTCAGAGCTGGGGCTCGGCAGGGAAAGGCTGACTTCATGAGGAAGGAGTTCCCTAAAAAAGTAAAAAGGAAAAGTAACCGCTCCCTCGCTGTTTTCTCGTCTCCCTTGGTTAGGAGGGAACCACAGGCTCCCAGTTTTTACTGTCTGGTTTTGTGGTCTTATTGAGGGCTAATGTGACGACAGACAATAATGGTTCTGGGGCCTCCCATTTTGAAAATTCTTTACTATTTTCCTTAATCCTACTTACTATATTATAGTTGTGGGTGCTGGATAAAAGGGACTGCTTCTTGCAGCTAATCCCACCTGTTTGAACCCTTCCCAGTTTGTTACAGACCGTAGCTGGAAAGGCCCCTGTGAGAACTTCTCTTGACAAGTCAGAAGGACTAGCAGGGAGCACAGGACTTTCTGGGAATTCAGTGTGAGTGGGAGGAATGATGCTTTTATGCATTTTGCCAAAAAAAAAATTAAATTGGGAGTTCAAAACATGCCTCCACCAAGGCAGAGTGATTCCACTGATGTTGGATTGTCCGTTCCAGCCCAGTGGTTTGAGATCAGGGGCTGGTATCTTCCCATCAAAGGGCAAAGGGCATCAAAGGATGAAATTTAAAACATCTTTAAAGAGCACGGGGTCATCAGATCTCTGTTAACAGCTTCTGTTAGCAGAACTGCCAGTGTGTACCCGGTGCTTCTGGGGGGCAACTGCAGCTGATGACGGACAGCGCCGTGATGACGGAAACGTGACAGGAGAATCTCCCATCAAGGCCAGACTTCCGAAAGGACGAAAAGCGGTGGCGAGGGGGAGGATGCTCCCTACTCAGTATCTTTTTAGCTCTGAATAATGAGTAGCTGCAACTCCTCCCTGGTGATCATGATTATAATGCTGTCACCGCAGAGTTAGAAAAGTTAACATCTGATTTAAACTCTTTATATGATTTGACATACACAGCCAAACTCTAAAGCAACGGGCGGATTAGGGAAGTCAGGGAAGAAGGTTAAGCGTTTGTCAAAGAAGTGTGGTTAATGGAAGAAGAGACTTCAAACCCAAGTCCTTATTCACTAGAAAGCAAAATTATTAAAATAATTGTCAGGAGTGACAGATTGGTGGGCAGGATTAACTGACGAACGGATGAAATGGGCTCCTAAATCAGGGCAGACATAGGCAAAGCACAGAGGATTTTTAGGGCAGTGAAATACTCTTAAGATACTACAATGATGGACATAAACGTTACTACACATTTGTCCAAACCCACAGAATGTACAACCCCAAGAATGAACTCTAGGTAAACTATAGACTTTGAGTGATTGTGATGTGTCAGTGTAGGTTCATCAAATGTAGCAAATGTACCACCATGGTGGAGGATGTGGACGATGGGGGAGGCTATTCATGGGTAGAGGTGGAGAAGATATGGGAAATCTCTCTATCTCCCTCTCAAATTTTGTTGTGAACCAAAAACTGCTCCCCAGAAAATGAAGTTAAAAATAAAATCAGAGTATCTGACTGCACCATTTAGACAAAACACAGATATTTAGGAAGAGGTACAGAAGACCCAACTTGTGAAACTTTGTTTCCATCTTGGGTGTACATCAGCAAATCGAAGTAGAAACTTCAGTCTATAGAAGAGGAAAACATGTGGGTGGTGATTTGAACAAATATCACATTAATTTAAATCATGAGAAAAAAAAAAAGAACTAAATTCTTCACTGAGCTTTGCCTAAGTGAACATAGGCTTCGCATTAATAATGAAAAGAAAATACTTTCCCATGTTAAGAATGACTATTGTAGTTTCTGGCAATTAATTGCATTTAAAAAAAAAGTAGCTCAGTTTGGCAGATTCATTGGTCATCTACAATGTACGAAGCATCAAGTCTGCAGGGCGCTGGAATTCAAAGATAAGTGAGACTTGTCGTCAAGGAAGATTTTCTCTTCTATGAATGCCACCTGAATTGTTTTCATTATCCTGCTGTCTTTTTTCCACAAATAGATTTAATTATTGAACAGGAAAGTTAAATAATCACAGAGGATATGTCTATGTCTTCAACATTTTTTTCTCTTTTTTGGAAATCAAAGATGTAGGGTTACAGAGGGAAAACATAAAACCATATTTTCATCTGTTTTACTGCCATTAAAAATGTTTTTGCATCTTTGTTGAAAAAGGGTTTAAACACAGTTTACCCGAGACTAGGGAAAAGCATATGGGCAGAGTCAGCTGTTGAGTACGTGTGGCAAGAAGCAGGGAGTTTCAAAGACAGACAAATATATTGTTTGAACATACATGGCAGGGAAAAAGGTTGAAAACTCCCGCTCTAATCTACTGTCGATATGATTTCCAAGTTCATTTGGTGGCTGGTTAACGAAATCCAACCGCTGCACATTTGAGACATAATTATGTGGAAGTAGGAAGTCTGTAATTTATACCGGTGCCTACCCCGTGTTAGCTTCCAAGAGACCTGACCCTTTCCCCAGCCTCTCTTGGACCAAGCCAGCTCCACTCATTCGCCAGTCAGATGGGAGGCTCCGGGCTCCACTGGAAACATGGTTTATGGATAATGTATCTATAATGGACTCTCCACTCAAAACCAACAGAGCAGTAGCATGGCCATCAGCAATCAGTCCATAAAATCTGCAGTCACCTCCTTTTTTTTCTTACAGGGGGCAGGAAGCTAATGGATTTGAAATTGCAGAAGCGGACCACAGACCTTCTTAATAAATGAAAATAAAATTGAGTCTCAGGTTTATGTTGATCTATAGAACTCCGAGTCCCAGAGTCCTCCCACTATTTCCCTCGGGGTTGATTCCTAGCCTAAACCACCCAACATTTATAGCTGATAAGTGTCTACTGAAGGGTAATAAAATACAGTGTGTGTAGTTGTAGAGAATGTAACTTATCACTTTCATCAAAAGCTCCCTGAAAATGTGTTTATCTAAAAGGCTTGTATGTTTGTGTATGTTTCAAATATCTCTGCCGTTGGATTGAGCTCCTTGGGCATTTAAAAGCTACTCCTTGAAAAGGCTTCTTTGGGAACTGTTTAGCTGTGGGTTAATGGTTACATTTCCTTGGATTGGCGATATCGTCTAGGTTACAGAATTCATACAAATATACACAAATGAGACATTGACTATTGCCCAATTTTATTTTCTCACTAAATCAAGGTAAAGATTTAAAGCCCAATTCATAAAGGAGGGGAAAAAAATTTATGTGGGTGTGAGGTGATTTTTAACTCCGGCACAACTGATGCTGGGAGCTTTCCAAGTATGCAGCTGCCTAGTAGGAAAAAAAAAAAGTTTGAGATGTTGAGAAAATGTTTAGGACACTCTAGTAATAGTTGCGGAGTATGACTGCATGTCACTTTTAAAAGCTAGCCGTGTTGCAGATGGTTTATGGCTGGGATATGGATGGTCTTATCTGAAAATGATTCTAGATCATGCATGAAACAGACAAAAAAAACCCCAGATTTTTTCAATCAAACACTGTTCAAGTTATTAATACCCCCACGACACATTGAGGTTTTCCGTAAAGAAGGTGCTCACAAAGTATCAGTGATGGAACAGTTGCTCATGGAGTCGGAAAGTAATATATTTTCTGCGTATGTATTCCCTGCATGGAGGTGCAGATGGCTCCATGTATACTTAGCCCATTTATAGAATAATGCATGCAAAATGTTGCAAAATGTGAGTCTGTCTGTGGTTCAGAAAACAAGCAGTCTAATTTGTCTCCAGATGTCCAATTTCTGGGTCATCGGGCCATTTACAGAGCATTTGCTCGTGCACCCTGACAGTTTTATGAATGGATTTTGATGGAGTATTGGGGAAAAGCCATGAGGCTGAATGTTTTCTCCCAAACAGAGAATCATGGGGACCGCAGTGTGGCTGTGTTCATTCTGATGCAACTTGGTCCTCACAGTTTAGTCTTTTTTTTTTTCTCGCAGTTTATTCATAATTTTCTTTCTTCAAAGAGTCTGGAAAATTCATTCCTCCAGCTGACATGGTGGCTTCCATTTCTGGGCTGAATCCACCGAGAAGTACACCAAGAATGCAGATCTAGTGGCACCACCCAGTTTGGGGAAAGTTCTTGATGAATGAGTGAGTCGTGGCCCCTCTTATTTGGTTCCATTAGATTCACTACAAGACTCCTCCTGACAAGGTGAAGAAATTGGCTGTTTTCATCCTCAAATTTCAGCCTCCTTCACAGTATATGAAAGAGTGTGGTGTTTGTAATAGGCACTCAACAAATAAGTTTATCCTTTGCTGATAATTCCATCTCCTCTCAAATTCTGATGGTTATTTGAGATTTCAAATTTTAATTTCCTAGGTTAGTAATCTGTAATATCCTAATTAGCTAGACAGTTTATTTCTTTGCTTTTTCCACAAAGACATGCCTCAAAATTGAGACACACACTAAAATTAAGATTTTGGTATCTATTTTTAGGGTCTTTTAAAAATAGAAGTACCACTAAAGTATAGCATAACTTATACAAGTTTTAAAATACAATATTAAAAATAATAATCTCTAATAACATTCATTCATTCAAAGATCTTGCCAGGTTCACAGCTCTAAGTGGTGGAACTGAGTTTGAAGTTCATGTTGCTTTCGGGCTTTGGTGCAGGTGCGCCCAACTACTGTGTTTATTTAAACTAAATCCCAAACTGGGCCACTCTCAGATGGGAGCTGCATACAGAAGGGTGCAGAGTTACAGTCCCAGATAGAGGTCAAAGCAAACCAGCAGTGAATCTGAGACGTTAACCCAGATCCTACGTTGTGCTTTTCTTCTTTAGAAAGAAAAGATTGTATGTCCAAATAGGGTTTCAGCTTCTGCAACAGGTGATAAATAAATGTACACGTATCACATCCGAAAGCCCTGTAAGTCCATCCAGGGTCCCTAGTATGAGCGTGCCCAATGAAGCACTCAGGTAAACAAAATACAACGGGGGCAGTGATCACTGCGTTTTTATTGAAAAATCTAGTATCTGGAGGTTTTATTAATGGTAATAATAGCAAATTTCTTTAGCAGTAAGGCAGCAGAATGGAATATAACTAAAGATTTCTCCCTGTACCTCATTAAAGCCATTCCTGTGAGAAATCCGAAATCCACATCCCTTAAAATCCTTTTCTTCTGTGGTTCGTGTGTGTGTGTCCCCCAAGATTCCACTTGACATTTTGATTTCAATACGCATATTAATTTCTGTACATATGAATTTCAATAGTTGACAAATTACTACTTGTGAAATCAAAACATCAAAAGAACCCTTGGAAGTAATTAAAGAACTAGAATCATTTAGTGTAAATAGTTAAATTACTTTTGTTTTTTTCATTTTTAAGTGGGGGTTCCTGAAGCTATGAGGACATTATCAAATCAAACCAGCTATGACCCAAAAAACATTTTCTGGAAATTTGAAAAAACTTCCATCCAAATCCACATATCAGACTCTTGCTTTTTGTTTGGAACATTTTCCTAATTCACTGAATTTCAAGACATAAATAGCACTTATAAAATGACCACTAGAAAATGAATCTTTTTCAAAAGGCCAATCAGCAAACATTAATGTTTAGATCTTTCACAACAGAATGATGCTAATAATTTTTAGTATTTTAGAAAATTCTAAGAAAATTATATGCATTCCTTATTTGACTCTCCTCTTCAAACTCCTGTTTTTTTGTTTTTTTGATTTTTGTTTTTGCTGCTTCTCGCTATCCCTTGCTTCCTGTCTTCATCCTGAACTCTGGTGCCCTAAAAAAAACCCTTCTGTGCCAAAGGCATTTCAAAGAGGAACAGGGCCCCATTTTGATTCTACAGACATTATTACAACTTATTTTTATAGAGTCAAGCCAAGCCAAATGGAACTCATTTCAAGAGCTGACAAATTACCAAAATAGCCCATATTATAAATTGTCTCCTGTAATATATTGAGCTTCTTCCAAAAGAGGAAATAAGAGATAGATTCCATTTTAGCCAGTTAGGCTACATCCAAATACTTTTAATTTTAGAAGCAGGCTGTTAAATAAATTAAAAGGCTGAGAAACCTCTGCAGATTTGGGGCACGCATATTGACAGGGGTGGAGCCGGCAGGAAACTTCAGCCTTCTTGTGTACCGGATAAAGCGCCTCGCCTGGGGGACGGGAGGTGGAAAAACCACCCAAATTTCTCTAATTTGGGATTCCCTCCACCCTGCAGGGCTTGCAAGGTTTCAAGTCAGACTCTTCTCTGATGGGCAGAGGGAGGAACAGTTCAAGTTGGTTCAAAAGAACCGTCAAAGAGTTGTCGCAGGTAAAAACCAAGTGCTCTGCTACTAGCAACAAAAGCAGCCAACTTGAGTGATTTCTCTGCCACATGTGCAGAGATCTCACGAGGGATCGCAGCAGCGTTCATTTTTTTCCGTGTGCGCACACACACACACTTCAGAGAGGATTGTTTTTCATAGATATTTTATGCACTTTTTTTTTTAATGCTGACCTCCTTGAAATCAACTGTTAATGGAATTCTCCCAACTCTGGTTACACTGTTGATTTATAGAGCTTTGGCTGGCTAGATGTACAGCTTTCCCGAAGAAAATGATAATGTCTGCGCTAATCACTTCCTGAAAAAGTTGACTCTCTGGCTAATCTCTAGCACTATTTTAAGTCTCTCCTCTGGCTCCTGAGAGTTTTAGTTCATGATTTGCATCTTTTAGCTCTCCTTCACAGCCATGTCAGCTTGCTATGTAAATTTTTATTCCAACAGGTGCTCTACAGACGTCTTGAGTGAAGATGTGAAATATGTGTGTGTAATAAATGAATTTTACCTGTGAAGTAAATTCATGTTATTGTTCTATGGTAATTCTATCATAAACTTGGTCAAAATCGATGAATCTCTCCATGACAGTTACTGTTTATTCAGTGCCAAATTGTTCAGATCAAAGGATAAGTTATCAAAACCCTCTAATTAAATGCTCTCTGATTTGTTTTCAAGCTGATAATTTCTTTTCCAAAATGGAGCATTTTTAATATATTGGTATTTTTCTGAAGCTAAAGAAAGATACGCAAGTTGAAACCGTAGAGAGGGAGTCAGCGGTCACGGAATCTTGCCCAAATAACTTCTCTCTGCCCTCCTCCAGGGGCTCCAACGATGCTGCCGCCTCGGATTTCAGCTTACAAACCGCCAGTCTGGCGGTTTATCCGTATGATGCAAATTCCCAACCACTAGACAGCAAAACTGCCCCCATCTATGACAGGTAACTTGTATACAAGTCTTCCTGTGCTCGGAGGTGAAACTGACATTTCGAAGATTAGCTTCATTAAAACATATATTAACATCTAATACGTGCAAATGACATACAGGGCGCTGTGTTGAATTTTGAGAATCCCGTAAGGATGGTTTTTTTGAAGGGCTTTTTTGGAGAAATTAATGCTGAGACTTTTTATTCACGGAACTTGGACTTAAATTCTATCTTTGCCCCTGTGTGACTTGGGGCAAACTACGTACACGAGTTCAGTGTTGTTTCCTCATCTGTAAAAGCTGTAAGTGCCCTCCACCGCTCTCTGTTTTTTTGCAGGGCTGAGTTAGACAGTGGATGAAGGACCGTCAGCACACAATACCCGGCGCATCGTAGACACTTAAAGAACATTAACGGAATGAATGAAATACACAAGCCATGATCACAGCCATCCAGAAATTTACCATCTATTGAGCAGTAGAAACTCACGCCAGTGTAAGCCGACTCAGCCAAGGTCTTTGTGGTAGGAATCAGTTGGTCCCTATGGACTGGATTAGAGTTGGTGGTTGGGGCCCCACAACCTCACAAGTGGGTGGATGTTACTTTGAAAATAATCAGGCCGAGTTCTTCCAGACAGCCAAACCTTGGCATGTTAGCACGGAGACACACACACAGCCACCCAGTCAGTTCTTGTAAGCTCTGTGGTGTCCCAGCTCTCTCTCCTGTACACTCACTAGCATGTGCAGTCTTTCGGATGAAGGTTCTCTCAAGAAAGACGAGACAATCTTTTAGCAGCGGCAGCAGGATTCGTCAAACCTCCTAGTCTGTTTAGACAGTTCTCAATTAAATGATGGAGCTCAGGGGTCACTAGATATGCAGGATTCTCATTCCGTCTTCAAGCAAAAGCAGTAATAATCCACATCCTCAGACATCAGGATTCATTTTACCCATGAAAAGTTCTCTGTAATATAAGGTATTGAGTGAACCCTCTAATGCTGATACAGGTTGAATAGCTGAAGCTTTTGAAAAGACATCTGGGGAAGGAGCCCTTGTAATTCGTGTCTGTAACATACTAACAGCACCGAGGGTCTGTCTCGCAACTGCAGGTGCCTCACCCGTTAGCGAGGCATCCTGAAGGCATTGTTTAAAATAACGTGCTGTTGAAACTCTAGCATTGAAAACTAAAACAATAAAACAGATACATAAAAACCTCGAGGTGATGTCTAATAAGGCAGGTGCCTAAAAAATTTGTGAAGGTTTCAAAATTTTGTGAATGCCTGATTGGTGGAATCTGGACCTGAGTTCTGCCTGTTACTGCGCCATGTTGTGCTAATATGTCTCACCTATCCACAGACCCTTCCGTGGAGAACTGCTAGCATTGAAAACTAAAACAATAAAACAGATACATAAAAACCTCGAGGTGATGTCTAATAAGGCAGGTGCCTAAAAAATTTGTGAAGGTTTCAAAATTTTGTGAATGCCTGATTGGTGGAATCTGGACCTGAGTTCTGCCTGTTACTGCGCCATGTTGTGCTAATATGTCTCACCTATCCACAGACCCTTCCGTGGAGAACTGCTCCAGTCACTGTCCCTGGGGGCAAGGGAGCCCTCAGCACAAATGTAAACACAAACACATCAGCCTGTGCAGACCCACAGCTGATTGGACCAGCAGGGTGTTAACTGGCAGCCGCACTGTTTCTCTATTAACACATTATTGACATTCTGCGCAAGACCACACTTCATTATGTGTGATGATCTCACACACCACAGGACACGATACTCCCATCCCCTGTCCCCTGTAGGCCGTGCTCCCCTAGTCCAGTCACCTTAACAACTAAAGCCACTCACACGTTTCTGGGCTTGGAGGTGGGAGGAGGCACCACCACCACTTGAGAACCACAGGGCTAGCTGTTAGAGTAGGATTACCTGGAGGATTCAGTTCGTAGGGTTTGGGGAAATTATAAGCAAGCCTACTCCCCTACACACATACACCCTTCAAATTTGTATGGGACCTGGGACAAGAATACAAGCAGAGGCTGAAATACCATATACATAAATATTTTAAAATTATAGATCAAGTCAGTCGACTGTGTAATAAGATACGGTCTGCCTTCCTAACCCCAAAGGTACAATATGACAGATGCATCTCTGTAAAGTCCCAGAACACCAGATTAAAACTCTGGATGCTCAGAATCCTTGTCCTTTCATGTACGGAATGTACCTGCACGGAGAAAGGCAGGGACCACTCCTGGCTTGAGACCTGCTCTCTCTTCTCCTTCTGTCTCATTCATCCCTCTCCTACATCACAGGAGACCCTGCACTCAGGCATATGGAAATCTCAGCTCACATGTCCAAATTCTAACTATATTTCCACAAATAGCTGCCTCTTGGCCACCTCTCTGGAAGTGCTGGAAGAAGGTTCTGGGTCATCAGAAGAGGGACTTGCAGGGACCCTCCCCTGAGTGTGGTCTAGGAAAGGCAGGGGGCAGGCTCTGGTTGAGCATGTTGGCTTTGCCTTGGAGATCTTTGCCTCATGAGGAATGTTGTGGCCAGAAAAAGGCCAAAGGAGGATGTCTAAAATGTGTGGCACTGGGAAGGGTCCTCTCTTTCTACTTTGAGGGACAGAACTGATTATAAGCTGTTGTGCATAAACTTTGGAATACACAGAAACTATCAGACAGAGAAAAGAAGTATGCAATACAAGGAAAGAATCAATTGACTGAGTGTGAAGAGAGAATAGAGGTGTGAACGCACACGCAGAGCAGCAGAATCACAGTGATGGCAGAAATCAATCGTGAATCTCCATCAAGTCCCACTGCCTGGGATTCCACAGGGACCTCCCAGGCCTGTCTTCTTGGGGCCAGTCACAGATCACTTGCTTTTTGTCTTTTCCTGTGTCCTCGTACCTACGTATACTCATAGTCAATCTCCATTACTGGAGGTAACTTGAGTGGGTCTGTCATTCCAAATCAAGTAGGAGCACTCAGAAGAGACTGATTACCCTGGGAGGAGAGATCACTTGAGACGGGTCCATCTGAGATAGACTCCCTGGCTGAGGAACCGTGTGAGCAAGAGAGGGCCTTCCTCAGGCGTTCTCCAGGGTGACTGGAGTGACTGTGTATGATGGACGTGCTGGAGGTCAGATGATGATGATAATGGTGATGGTGCTGATGATGCTGGTGATTCAGGATTAGTTTTCATTGCAAAAGACATTAAACAAAATAGAGCTGTCTCGGTGTTCTGGCTCTCTCTCACAGCTATGAAAATTTTACGATTTTTAGGAGCCAGGTCCTTTGTGGTTTCACCTCCAGCTCCAGCCCCCTTACATGCACTCTGGCCTGAAGAGAAGAGAAAATGGAAGGAGAGGGGCTTGTGGTCTCTCCTTTAATGACACTGAAGGATTTGCAAACACCACTTCCACTTATAATCCATGGGTTGGGATTTGGTTCTATGGCCATTACTAATATAAGGGAAGCTGGAAATGCCATCTTTATTTTTGGTGGCCATGTGTGCCCACCCAAAACCAAGGGCTTTCTTGCTATTGGAACAAACGAGAGGACATCTGAGAGATATTCTAGCAGCCTCTGTCATAGTACAGTAGGCTGGGATCTGATTGTGGAGACATTCCATTCCAGACTAAGGATTTCAAATTCAGGGTGAGACAATTCTTCGTGATCAGGGCTGACCTGTGCATCAATAAATGGTTAACAGTATTTATTATGCCAGCAGCATCACCCAGTCCCCTTCCTGGTTCTAACAACCAAAACTGTCTCTAAGCATTGCCAAATGTCCTCTGGTGGGCAAAATCACCCCCAGTTGAGAATTACTGAACTGGAGAATTCATTCTAGATGTGAATTCATGTGAAAATCTCCTTAAGCATTTTATATGTGTAACTTCAATTAGCCAACTCAAGTATAATGTATATTATTTTGATAATGTGGTATATTGATTAATGATTGTGAGAGTTATTAACATAATGTCCAAAGGCAAGACTTTCAACTAGTTAAAAAATAATATGTAAATATAGAAATAATAAATTATCATTTAATACAAATATTAAGGAACATTAACTAGAAAATGTAATAAATACATATTAAATAATAACTCAGAGCAAAGTAATATGAATTCTAACACATGATAATTCTAAGATATTTAGAATTATTTGTTATACTAGCATTCATAGCATCAAACAAAATACCCTTTAGTAGGCAATTAACTTACAGTGAATTACCTACATTTAGTTTAAAAATTTTTAATACAAAAGTTACATTTGTAATTTCTTGAAATCTTGTGAGAAAGAACTAAAAAAAAGGGTATACTTGTCCTCTTAAAAATTTTATGCAAGGAAAAACTAAAGTCCAAAAACAAATATGAAAAGTGGGGAAAAAGGCAAAAACAAAAAAGGCACATACAAAATGGATAATAAATCAGCTTTCCTCCAGATACAGTGAAGAATATGAAGAATGCAAAAAAGTAAGAAATATGGAAAGAAAATCTTAGAGAAGAATGGGGTACTCAGACACATTTGCTTCAACTACTTGCTCAAACTTCGAAAATCACGGATTTTACAAGAATAATTTAAGGAGACAATTCTGTTTAGTTTTGAATCCTTAGTGGTAACTTTTTTAAACAAACCAAAAAAAAATAAAAAGGTGAAATGATTGCTCGTAGACTGCCAACGACTTTCAGTAGTTGAGGAGAAAGGGTTTTGATATTTATATAAGTTATAAATCTTAAGAACAACATTCCTTCAAGAAGACATGTTACTGAAGGCTTGTATTTTATTCCCAGTTATCAAAAAAATTACCATCATTTTAGATGTACCATTGGAAAATGTGAATGCATTTATAATTGTAAATGTGTTTTTATGAAAAAGGCTTTAAAAAAGATCTAGAAGTTGACAGTTCCAAGAAATAATTGTTCCTCCAGTATGATGTAACACACATGCATTTGACAATGATAATTCTGAATGATAAAATATGAAGTTAATGCGAATTTTTAATAAAATGTCACATTTTTCATAGCCCTGAAATTATTTCTATGGCAGTGATCTTTAATTTCACCTTCTATCTCGGTTTTGGCTAAATGTTTGTTATGGTGCCAGGCCGCGTGGCACCACACTGGGCTATAAACATTTGATGGATCTCTACTTACATGCGGAAGGAAGTGTGAGGAACATTGAAAACCCAGCTTGGAAGCTATAACTCAGAGGGCCTCAAATGTCTAAAAAATGAGACCATTTTTAGTTCAATTAGCATTTGAAAATAACTGAAGACACTTGCTCAATTTCACAATCAGCTAGAAGTTTTGCAATTTTAGTAAACATTTAGTGGGTTGTAGAATCAACATGAATTGTAGATATTATTGTCATTTTTTCCCCCTATTTAAATGTTAACTCCCTCAATTTTAACATTCAAATAACTGTTGCTACTTCTGCTGTGACGGATGAGGATAAAAAGAGCTTGGATTTAACAGTCACTATATGCCACTACCCTAGAAAGGCATAATCTCATTGAATAATCAATCCATTCATAAAGTTGCTTATAAATAATAAAATGAGGATTTGAATCCAGAGTCTGTACTCTCTCTTCTAGTGATCAAATGGTCGACAGAATGACTTAGAAGCTTAAATCAGGACATTTTATAATCATAAGTAATTAGACTAGTGTCACAAGCACAGTTTGTGTGTGTATGTGTTTAATACCATCATACTGGCTCCCAAACTGAGCTTTTATAAAAACAATATTCTTTAGGCGTCTCCTTTATCTTCTCTTTCACTGCAGTGTAACTAGCCCCTAACACACGAGGAAAGGCCTGACCACAGAACGCCTTTTTACTGAAGATTTGATTATTTGAGCTCGATCTGAAAGCAGCCACTACCGTCACTCTTCCAACAATGAAAAGCTGACCTTATTTTATTTCTATTTTCATCACGTACATCAGAGGCTGTGTTTACCTCTATCCCATAATATTAATATCCTTCCCACGGATGTGTTACCTGTCCCGGACCAACAGAGTGCATATTGAGCCAATCAAGACACGGCACATGCATGAAGTTGTTTTGCACATGACTTGTTTCTGAAGTGATCTAATCAACTGGAAAAGGTTTGCCCGTGAAGTGTAAGGTTTCCCATGTCATCTCCGATCAAGGACCAGATGTGCTGGGCTTGATGGGGGATACGGTACAAAGACTGCACCAAGCAGGACTTCCATGGGCAAAGGCTTCACCCATCAACTGCAGGTGTTGTCAGAAAAATGAGGTGGGAGCCATGGCATCTTTCATGTGGCTGCTTAACCTTAACCAGCATAACCCTTCTCCATGTCTTAGTCATCTTCTCTGCTTACTCCTCTGACCAAAAACTCTCTCTTAGTTCCTAGAGATGTGGGAAAGTCAGTCCAGGCTTGGCCACATAACCTCCAGTCTGTGTTACGTTCATATGTAACAGGGACTACGAGTCACGTCTCACCCACGAACCGGTGTTAATAGCTTTGATACAAAGCCATGATTTGGACTTGGCATCCCAGATCCCAGAGAGGGCAGCCTAATGCGACAGTTCCCAATGATTTTTTTTCAGCTTCTCAGCCAGTCAAATACCATCCATGTATAGTTAAAACCAGGACCAGACAGCTGTGTGGGGAACCATACTCATGGAGCTCTCCTACAATGCACGCAGTACAGAGAAGCAGGAACCTCTGTAATAAATCTGCTGTGAGCACTTCCCAGCCTCCATCAGCAATTCCAGGTACTCACTGACGACTAGAAATAGTTATTTAAAAAAGAAATACTTACTTAAAAAAAAGATATCTTTCTAGTGTAGCTGTAAAATGTGTATAAACTCGATGCCAGCCTTTGACAGAGAAATTTAGTTTTAGGTCTCTCAATTTATGCCTCTGAGGGGGACCAATTCCCCAGAAGATTAAACTTTCATTAAGTTCTTTCTTTTATTTCCTGCCTTTGCACCCATCATATCATAAGTTCCGCCACTGATGTCTTACTGTGGTTATAAAATGGCTGCGGTTGAACTTTAGGGACCTGTCAAACACCTCTCCCTCTCCCCCTTCCCCCCCAATAAAAAACCTTTTAGAGAACGGTGCTTAAATTGACGGTCTCAGTGGTCAGCCTCCCCAGCCTATGTCAATGAGAATGTGCCTGGAAGAGACGGAGAAGGTAATGTGCACTTTAGACAATCCCATTGTGAGGCCGCTATTCCGCACGCCGCTGCCCCCTACCCCGCTATTGTTATGACTAGACAAGGAAGGGATCATACGGAATAGATTAACCAGTCATTGACTTGGGACACCTACTGCTTGGAATGCCATTGCACTCAGAGTGAAAGGGGATAAAAACGTCTCCCCTCCACCCCCGATCCCCGACTCTGTGGCAATATTTCTGCCACAGAAATACTTGGCTGTCAGCTCCAGCAAAGCAACCCTGGATAGCCGCAGTAGTTTGTTGTCAGAATGAAAAATGGTTCCGTGCAAAAGGTCTTGGGGCTGCGATGCTAACAGTCAAGGAGCCCTAAGTCAGGCATCTGACAGAGAACTTTGGTCTTGCTGTTAAATACCACTTAATACGGTCCTGCCTGATAATCCCTGCTGTTTAACAACTGTGCGATCATGGCTCAGCCGTGGCAGAATGCCTTTTCGACAGGGGGAAAATGGCCAGATGTCATACATTTGCTTGGGAGAAAAGAAAACACATCTTTTTGCATCCAATGAAAATAATAATGCTTCAAAAAAAAAAAAAAGACAATTGCAAATCCATTATAGCCTTGATTCATCATGAGAGCTCCTAGCCAGGGGAGAAATGAAATTCTATCTGAGGTTAGCGCTAGGTGAAGAGCAAGGAGGCTTGATAGAGCCATCAGAACTCCAGACAGTGCCTCTGCTACTCGAATAGTTGGCTGGTAGTGAAAATATTCAAGCCACTGATTTGGACCTGGGGGTTAAGTAATAAACCGGTTTTTCATGCAATGCGGAGACTTGGACTTAAAACTGTGTACCAGCTCGTGTATTTGTTGTTGTGTTTTTCCTGTGTGCAGTCATCATCACTTCAATCAAAAGTATAAAGAACTTACCTAGTGGTGCTATTGCCTTTTTGCCGTTTTCCAAGTAAAATTTAATCATTTTAGTGAGCATTCTCTTGCCTGGAGGCAGAGGTGACAGTTTTTATGATCTTTTATGAAGCTTTCGAGGCTAGATCACATGAAAACAGGTTTAACTCTTAACTCGAGTTCATTGCTTTCTGATGGTTTCTTAGAGTCTGTGCTTAAAATATGACTGTGTCTATGTATATTCTGTAATACGCTTCAGGAGAAAACGTTTAAATAAACAAGCAGGATTTATTAAAAAAAAATAATAAAACTTAATTGAGTTTAAGGAAAGTCAATGTTTATCGCCATAATAAACCCAGTCAGGAAGTAGAAGCATTACTAAATGGAAATTTCTGAGTCACTGAGGATGTTCAGATGGTCCAGGGGCCTTTCCAAAGATACAGAGGACAAGATTCTTTCTGTGAGGCATAGGCTGCAATCTATTACTTGTACACTATTCTTAGGATAATTCAAATGCTAAGTAGATGGACGGAGATGACATGAAGAAGCTTTAGAACACACAACGACACAGAATGATTTTCTTTTAGGATCCCCTTTGTCCCCTTGCTTGGAGATTGATACCCACGTTCCTTTTACACGATACATTCTTTTTCCACATTTTTCAAAAATAATGAAGGCAGACCAGGAGAACTCGACATCTCTGGAATGATGTAAAACTGGTCATCATCGCTTGATGCTGAGGGTCTGCGATGGCTGTGGTTACGCTCCTAAACCTGCATCTAATTGAACAGGCATCGCTGACGCAGGATGACATGGTATGTTTTAAGTCACTCCTGCTTACTCTCTTCACTAAACCTCAGACCTCAGCCAACCCAAGGAACAGACAAAAGCAAAACAAAAAATAAAACACACAGAGAGAAACCTATTAGACCTCATACTTGTGGTTTATTTTGAAATCTCAGTGAATTCCCAAAATGGCTTGCTTATAACTTTCCTTCTGGTCTTGTCACTTCCGATCGTGTGTGAGAGCTATTTTTTAAATATGCCATGTTTTCCTTACCATTCTGTGAGCTCCTTGGAGTTAGCACTGGTATCTGATTAATGTCTGTGTCCCTCAAGGCAGCTAATATGGTTGATTGATTTCAGCCATATTCAATACCGTACATCTCCTCCAATAATTAATACATGTTCTTAAAAAGGGAAAGGGTGTTTCGTTTTGTTTTGTTTTTTTGCCTACACACAAAAAAATTTAAGGAGATGGATAATTTCTTTTCAATTATTAATTTGGTAACATATTTATAACCCCGTATTATGTTAAATGAGATTAACTTAGAGATAATTCATTTTTCACTCATGTTACATAAAAGCATTTTCTTTCAAACCTTCAACAGAATTTTTTTAAAGAAAAAACCTTTTGAGCCAAGTATTACTTTGTTTTTCAAAGCATGTGACTTTTTAAGTATTTGTGACTCTGTCCTTTATGCATTCATGGATAATGCTTCCACTGGAAGTTACATCAAAAGCCATAAGACCCCTTTTGAATCATATGAAGATAATTGTTTTGGTTCAGTTTGAACAGCAGATGTATATCTGTGCTCATCATATCAAACTTATTTTTAAAGCGATCTATAAAGTCCTAACTTACAAAAACAAGGACATCATTTTTACTCTCAAGTAATCCTACAGGCACCCAAAACTGTTATTGATTGATTTATTTACAAGTTAACATGTCTTTCCAAACTACTAATTTCAAAATAAATAACTAATAGGTTATGTCACAATAGGAGAGGCTTTTGTAAAGGCTGAAATTTGAGGTGAGTCTCTTTTCTTTCTTTTTCTTTCTTTTTTTTTTTTTTGACTAATGGTTTTGTCAATAAAAGCGTCTAACATTCAGGCATATTTATGTGATTCCCTCTTAGATCCCAGATTCCCCTCGGAACATTAGAATTATTTTTTTTTAAAAAAAAGGACTCAAATTTGAACATTTCTTCAATCATATCTTACAGGACTTTTTGAAGAATAAAACCAATGTGTAAAAAGTCCCTGATACAGAACAGACATGTCACACACAATAGCTGCCAATGTCCATTTAATCAGTGATGCTAACAGCAGGCAGTAACTATGTGCTACATGCTAAGTGCTTACTTCCAGAGAGCTACTGAACAGTTAGAGTCCTTCATTGAAGAAGATGCTTTTCAATCCCACATGAAAAAATGCTCAATATCACTAATGATTAGAGAAATGCAAATCAAAACTACAATGAGGTATCACCTCACACCAGTCAGAATGGCCATCATTCAGAAATTCACAAACGACAAATGCGGGAGAGGCTGTGGAGAAAGGGGAACCCTCCTACACTGCTGGTGGGAATCCAGTCTGGTGCAGCCACTATGGAAAACAGTATGGAGATTCCTCAAAAGTCTAGGAATAGACTTACTGAATGACCCAAGAGTCCCACTCTTGGGCTTGTATCCAGAAGGAACCCTACTTCAGGATGACACCTGCACCCCAATGTTCATAGCAGCACTATGTACAATAGTCAAGACATGGAGACAGCCTAAATGTCCATCAACGGATGACTGGATAAAGAAGTGGTGGTATATTTATACAATGGAATACTATTCAGCCATAAAACTGATAACATAACGCCATTTGCAGCAACATGGATGCTCCTGGAGAATGTCATTCTAAGTGAAGTAAGCCAGAAAGAGAAAGAAAAATACCATATGAGATCGCTCATATGTGGAATCTAAAAAACAAAAACAAAAAAACAAAGCATAAATACAAAACAGAAATAGACTCATAGACATAGAATACAAACCTGTGTGTGTGTGGTTGCCAAGGGGGCGGAGGGTGGGAAGGGATAGATGGGATTTTAAAATTGTAGAATAGATAAAACAGATTATACTGTACAGCACAGGGAAATATACACAAGATCTTATGGTAGCTCACAGAGAAAAAAATGTGATAATGAATATATATATATGTTCATGTATAACTGAAAAATTGTGCTCTACACTGGAATTTGACACAACATTGCAAAATGATTATAAATCAATAAAAATGTTAAAAAAATACTGTATATTGATGCCATATTGGAAATAACCATGGGATAACTACTGAATATGAAAATTCTGCATCTCTGGTCATTATGGGGGGGAAATTCTCTGTTTCTATCTCAGATCCTCAAAATCTTTAGCAAAAATGACAACAGGCATTGCTTGTTTGCTTTCCTCCTGCGCCCTGGGCTCCAGACTGTGAGCAGAAGACAGCTCAGGCCTGGGCCTCCTCTGCCTGCACACCTGACTTCTCCGGACTGAGTCAGCACTCTCGCCCCAGGACCTGCCTGTTCTCTCTCCAGGCTCCTCTGCTGCTGTCTTCTTGCTGGTGTTTACAGGATATACAGTCGCTATCTGACAGGATCAGCAGACGGAAACCCTGTGACTTGCTAATTAGATTTCCCAAAGATAGTGTCGAATTAAAACCCGGCCCTCTAAATTCACATAAACATCAAGGGATGCAACAGCCAAAGTTTGGGCTCTCCTTGAGAACTGGCAATTCTCTTTTCCTCCAAGCTTCCTCTTATCTGAGCTAAAGAGACCTGCCCCCAGCAAATGACTGCCCTGAGCCCTTAGCTGGGTAAACAACAGTGGTGCTGAGCTCAGGGTGTTTTCTTGGCTTAGGTGCCCCATCTTCTTGCAAATTAAACCCAGTGCTGGGCAGGCTGAAGGAAAGAATACGCCTGCAGCCCAGCCCAGCCAGCATCGCGGGGGAGGTTAGCCACCTGGTGCCCGTGGGCTGTCAGGCTTCAGCTTGGATTTGACTCCCAGCTCTGCTCAGTGACCTTGGGCCAGTTACTTAAGTCTTCTAGTCTCCGGTCTGGTCCTCAGCTTTCTTATTTGCATAATGAGGATATCTGATCTCAGAAGGTTCCTGTGA
The DNA here is from genome assembly GCF_048564905.1 of Vicugna pacos. Taxonomy (NCBI): domain Eukaryota; kingdom Metazoa; phylum Chordata; class Mammalia; order Artiodactyla; family Camelidae; genus Vicugna; species Vicugna pacos. The sequence goes on from NC_133002.1 coordinate 55,124,604, forward strand.
GTTTGGGAAAACGCAGGCAAAGCGCTCAACACAGGTCTGCTCCTCAGGAAGCCCTGAACAACTTAAACGTGCGTTTGCTGCCGCCGCCGCTGGTAAAGCTGTTGCCCAGCTTGCTGGGGGAGTAAAGGGAGATGGTGTCAAAACATCCCCAAGTCCTGATTATCAAGAATGAGACTTGAAGTGACCATGGGAATCAGCCCTGATTCTGAATGCCTGGTCTCCACAATCCGCGGGGGTTCACCGAGAGTGGGCCAGGGGGTGAGCTGGCGACCCCACACGGAGCCCTTAATCTCTAGTTTGATGGGGAAATCCGTGAAAGGGAGACTGGACAAGGTGCGTCACAGGCAGACCTAGCACGTAACACGGTAGAACAAAGAGTCTAGGTTTTATCATTTAACTAGGAATGCCAGCTCCATCGCTCAACACTTCTGTCCCTTTTGGTAAGTTACTTAATTCCCTCAGAACTCAGTTTCCTCTTAAAAAAAAATTAAATGAGATAATGTCTCTAAACATTTAAATCTTTCTTCCCAGGAGTTGGTGAGCAATACTCAATTTTTTTTTTAGCTCTTATAGGTACCCCCTCCCCACATTCTTGTCTTCATCTCAGGATACAGACAACAGGAAAACTAAGTTACAACGAGGCGAGGAAGAAAGGGTAAAAGTTGTGAATAGAACCAACGGAAAATATGTCGAAGAAATTAAGAGCATGAAGCCAAACTATTTCTAAGCCTAAAAATAGTACAACACAAAGTACTAAATATGTTCAAAGGGCATCTAATAGCTGTCGAGGTTCTTATCATAGGGGGCAAATTCCATATTTTCCAACAAAGCATTCACTGTTGCTACTGAAAGGGGCCGAGAGCTATTCTGAGATCCAATGACAGCTCTTTTGTTCTGCATTCTAAGTACCTTGTCAGGCTGCGAGGTTCCAACTTCTCCGTCATTTGCTCAGATAATTTGGTACTTCCACAAAACTCATGTGTGATTTCAAAAGGACTATTTCAGAGACACATGGAGGATCTCTTTGGTTGATGACATCTCAACTCTGATTTGAAGCATGTTGGACTTCTTAAGAGGAAGAAGAGGGGTTACACAGTGAAAGAGTTTGAGGCTGAATCCACTTTCCAAGATAGTAAAAGTGCCAAATACTTAGACCCCGAGTCCCAACAGGGTCCCATTCTGTTTAAAAGAGACAGTCAGGAAACCTGAACCCACAGAACACACGGCGAGCTGCTTCCTGACACTGTGGCTCCACCAGGCACCTGCTCGATTGAGAAATGCTGGGCCAGCGAGCTCTGATTCACCGCCCCCGATCAACGAGACACTGTCATTCACCTCTTCCAGGGATAACACTGACACAAGGAAGTGCATCCCCCATTTGACAAATGGCAAAAATGTCTGGATAAGAAAACAAACAAACAAAAATCCACATCATTTCCAAAAACCAAAATGTGGGGGTTTAACATGTCTCCTGGAAATTGAGGTGAAGGGGACAGGCTTTATCTGAATGCTCCTTTCCCGGCATATCATCGCATCCCATAATCGCCACAACCATCCTGCATCGTAGGCAATGCTGTCCTCCTTTGGTACAACAGGAGACTGAAACTTAGCGAGCTTACAGAACACGCCACCAGCTAAGTGGACGGGCTACAATTGAAGCTTAATTGCTTTCTACTCTCCCATCCTGCCTTTAAATTCTAATTTCACCTTCTTTCTTCAGACTATCTCTTGACATGTGAGACTTAAGATTTCCTAAGTGCACAGCCTGGTGATGCTGTGTCACAGGTTTGAAATGCATGCCGTGGCCCCTGTAAGGAGCGATGATCAGCTGTCTGTAAGGGAATCATCACACGTGATGTGAGGGAAGCACCGGCTCAGGGGGCTCGTCTCTCCCCTGTGGACAGAGGCAGGGTTCTGTGTTCAGAGGAGAGTGGAGAAGGAAGAGACATGTGAACCTTTAGGATTTACAAGGAAGAACGGAGTCCAGCAGTTCTCAGGGGACAGCTGACTTCCAGAGACTTATTTTTGGATGTCACAGGGGTGGGGGAAGTGTGGCTGATAGCGAGTGGGGAGTGGTCAGGGGTGCTGCTACACATTCTGCAATGTACAGACACACAGACAGCACCCCAGTCCCCCAAAACAAAGAGTGATCCAGTTTGAAATGTCCACACTTCGGAGAAACCCAGCCTAAGACTGTAACTCCTTGGGGAGAAGGACTAAGGGCAAATAAAAGGAACCAGAATATTTGTGAATAAGTGAATGAAACAGTAAAATATGAACCAATGATCAGGTTATGAAGTAACTATGTCTGGTAGCACCAATGAGACATGGAAAAGTGGTTTTAAACTGTATTTTGACTGGTAATTGAGGACCTCTAATCGACATGCACAATTACATACAGGTAATAAGGTATCAGTTAATCCAGTGAAGAGAAATACAGCCCTCCTTCCACTCTGACCCTGTCCTGGTAGTTTGTGCAGATAATACATTTGTAAGTTAAAAAAATATATAATTATGCACATCATTGAAAATTTCCAACACTTATTTCCCCCTCCTCCTCTTCCTTTTATAAATTTCTTGAAACTTGTGCCTTTTAATGTGCATCTGGCTGCAGCTTTGATTCCAAGGGGAAAACAGCTAAAACACAGAGTCCGTTGTAATTAATGCAGTCTTTGCTACCGCGCACTCTCTTTCCCTCTCCTTTAATTAAGTTTAGGCCACATCCTTAGCAGACATTAGTCAACCAAAAAGCGCAAAGAGGGAGGGGAAAAGCAGAGCAGCTTAGCCTATCCCTGCACTCTTCACATGTAAAAAGACCAGCCCATAACCTCACTTCCTGGTACGATTGGTATTATTATAGTGGCGCTGTTGACGCTGGGTTTCATTACAGTAAACCCATGGTTTCACTAAGGCATTTTCCCATGAGAACATTTTAATTAATTTATTAATTGCCAATGAAGCTACAGGTGTTCGAGTGGGTTGGCAGTAGCGGGGGGGGTGTGTGTGTGTGTGTTGAGTGCGCATGTGTGTGCACTGGAGCGCATGCGTGCACGCATATGTGTATTTTAATTGCCTCTGTATCCGCCTCCAGCTCAACCTGTCCAGGCTGGTTAGCAGCTCCAGCCACGGATCCCCAGACAAGTCTGTGCGGGTGGCTTGTCACGTGACGGCACGATCCTGCCGGGCCTGCACAGCTATGCAGGAGAATAACATTGTCAGAACCAGGCGCTGGCTTCTTGGCACCTGGACCCTGGCTCTGGGGAAGAGGTTGGCAGCAGGCTCCTCACCGACTGAGGTGTTATTTCTAACTAGGATCAAATGTTTAGATACTTTTTAAAGCTTCCTCTTCATGCCAAGGGAGGTTTGGTCTCCCAGGCCAGTGTTAGCACCTTGCTAATGGTTTTCGGATATAGGTTCTAACCTAGTGATAGTAACTGGCTGGTGGCCTTTGCTCTCTCAGCACAGAGCTCTTGCAGCTGAGTTTTGTGGTTTCAAAAGAAGTGCCATGAAACTGGACAGGCAAGGATTTGAACATGGCCACGTCTTAGGAGGGATTTGGAAGAACAGAAAGAGCCAAGACTTTGGGGCTAGGCTGAGCTGATCTTCAATGCAAGTTCTGTACTCAACCAGGTATCGAGTGGCTTAGCAAAACACCACAGGGTCTCGCTTTGCCGTTAATAAAACGGTTATAAACACAGCTCCCTCTCAGAGCATTGTCAAGATAAGCGGAAGGTAAATACCAACGGCTCGATCTGCGGTAGGCACTCAGCAAACGTCTATCATTTCTTAACGTCATCATTATTCGTCTTCTATGAGCCCTACAAGAACAGGTGGGCTGTTTCCAATCTCTACGTTTTCCGTTTAAAAAAAAAAAACGACTCAGTGTAATATTGAAATGCAAAAATAAACAATTCAAGCAAAGCAACCTGTACTTCCCTTGGCCCTCCCATGCTGACTTATTAGGAATAGGACTTAACTATGGTTCGTCATCTGTTCGCTGGGTCTAGTTTAAATTAAAATGTAAATCCCTCTAAGGCAAGAGCTAGGTATTTCCATGCTGTGTACGCCCGCACCCCTTCAGTGCATTAGGCATTACTGAAGTCTGAGCGGAGCTCCCTGAAGGTTTACTGATAAATTTTAAAGTCGCAATCAAAAGCTTACCAAGTAACATGACGCAGTGTAACTAGGACTCTCTAAGACACATTACCAATAGGGCTCCTAACCCTTCAAGTATCTCGTATCTATAGCTTGACCTCAAATGGGAACTATAATTGGCGAAAAATAAAAATATAAATTACAAAAATAATCAAGGTCCCAGATGACTGTTTTAGCATTTATCTTGTAAGGACAGGGTCCAATATAGAACATAAGATACCTCGGTTTCTCAGTTCAAAAGCTCGTTGCTAATTAAAATAAACATTAGATTCCTGAGGTTGACTGAAACTTTATTGCATTTTTTTTAAAAAGGCAAGTGTGTGTGTGTGAGAGAGAATGAGCAAGAGAGAGATAAAAGTTAATTAATAGAATTTGGCCTTCCTCCAAAATATACTCTTGAGTTTGAGGCATTTGAGATTGGGTAATTTGGGTTGGTTGGTATGTGAAAAACATCTGTCATGAGGATGTTGCCATAAAACGCTACCCGCTGGGGAGGTACAGGAGCATCCTCAACTACATCACTGTGACTTTCAAAAGTGGGCCACTTCCTGTATGTCACCGTTAAGTGTCTGCGTCCCGCCTGCCTGATATGCTGTATTGACTGTAACGCAGTTCACCTTCTAAGATTGGCTTGGAAAGCGGAATGGTGAGTCAAGTCCTTAGTTCCCCTTGGAGCTGATTTATATCCCCAGTGGGAGCTGGTTTTTCCACCGCTCTTTCTTAAATGGAGTTGGGAAAATTTGATTGGGTTTGGTGTACCCTATCTGGTACTATTTATAAATCTATTAGTCCCCATTTATTACAGGGCCTGGAACCAATTGCACATAAAAATTCCCAACTAGTTTCTGAATTAAAATAGTTACTTTTATGGCAAGAGCTGGGCTTCCCAAAGGGTGTGCCATGAAACACAAGTAAAATGAGATGCTCCTTGGAAAAGGATTTGTTGTTCAAATAAACTGGAGGGGAAACAGTCCATTGACTCTCTTCCTTGCTTACATACTGCTTGATTTTAGGGTTCAAGATGGCAGAATCAGTGTTGGTACTGTTTATCATTAAAGCACCTGGCATAGTGAAGAGCAAACGGGAGACATGTAAAAGTACTGTTGATAAATAATGAAACTAATGAAGGCTTGGAAAGTCCTAAGCAAAGAGATCCATTTAGCTCTGCTCAATCAAACATTTTTTTCAAATTTGTAATGATCACATAGCCGTTCTCTTTGTACAGAATTATTAACATACAGAGAACTAATCTTCCAAAGAACACACTTTAGGAAACTCTGGTCATTTCAGTACGTACTATGTCCTATGTCCTGGGGCTATATCGACCAACAAAGCAGAAGCTCTCTCACTGCTGAACTTACAGCCTACGAGGGGAGAGAAGACACACATATTTTCAATATAAGGCAGCATGTGGTATCATATGAGAAGTACAAAATAGGGGATGGCAAAGTGAGAAATGAGAAAAAAATACACTTGGATATCCTCCTCATGACAAAAAGGCTAGGGAGCATTTGTTGCTGGAGTGATTCATGGATGGTTACTGCTTACACTTAGGTTTTAATCTGTAGGATTTGTGAAGAAGAAGGCCCACGGCTCCTGGACAGAGTAAAGAGGATGAGTAAGGCCTTTCTGATTTCGTGAGTTTCTAATGAGCCACCTCCAATGGCCCCTCAAATACTTTCCATCCAGAAATGTAGAAACAGTTCGCTTTATTCAGAGTCATCAAGACCATCCCACACACAGTTATTATTAGCCTTGTCATCAGCTGCTTTGATTTATTTTGACTATAGGGGTTACAAACTTAAAAATCCTACAAAGGCCAAGCAAGTGGTAGGAATGACTGAAATGCTCCAGGTGCAGAGCAATAGGGAGTGGTGGGGGCAGTGTTTACAAAGCACAGCTCCTTTTAAAGGAGGCAGCCGCTGTCATGGGCCCAGTGTCAGCAAATCCTGCTATTTGTCAAGAGAAGCCATAAATCTGGATTTTGAGCTGCAATTTTTTTTATTACAGCAGTATTTTAAAATATTGATAACTAATTCCATTACACACAACTACATATACATATATAATATATACATACACAGTCTCCTATGTGTATATGTATATGTGTGCATGTGTGTATGAGATTAAACAAACACTTTAGTTTTCCTTTCTTTCAAAAAATCCCACAGAAAGTTACAAAAGTGATTTTTTTTAACAAAGGGTGTGAACGCCAAGGCAGTGGGAAACCGGAGAGGGGCAACAGCAACAAACTTCTGGAAGCTGGTAATGGGATGCGTCAGTGGTAACTGGCTTAGCCAACCCAGGCTTGGAATGAGAAAAGCTACCTTCTTTAAGAATTTTCAGAGCTCAGCAACAACACCTGGTGCCCCCGTGACTGGGGAAGAAGGCAGGGTGGTGAACATCAGAAGGTTTAAAAAGCTGACAGAGAAGCATTTGGACCCCTAGATGCTCACTGTAACTCATTCAGAACAAGGGCTCTTCCCCACACTTTCAACGGTTTACAGATTTATCCTGTGGCTAGTATGAAACGGAGGGTCTGTGGATTGGGGGTGCTAGGCAAGCATGAGAACGTGGATGCCCTAATGAATGAAAACGTGGGAATTAAGCAACATGGATTCTGAGTCTTGAAAGGAGACACACTTCACCCCAGGATTCTTCCCCCCTCGTCTGCAAACATACGGCAGCCTGATCTTTAATCCTCAGACAGAAGATTGGGAGAATGTTCTTTTGGAGATCTGACCAGCATTCTCTCGAGATACAGACGTCAAGGGATCCCGAACCAATGGCCCACCTGTATCATTCCACAGTTACCACTAACAGCAGTCCCATCGGCATTATTCTAATCAGGGTTTCAGACTCCACTACTTTTCAAAAAACAGATGGCCAAGAATCAACAGATATCTGAAAACAGCCTCTAATATGAAAGCAGGACCAAACAAACAAAGTAAGACAGAAGGCAGACTCCACAGAAAAACAAAAACAACAATTTAAAAAACCCCAACAAACACCTCTCAAGGAGGACCTAGTATTTAGTTTATACCTTCAGAAACAAGATACTGCTTCTATGAAATAAAAACGCTGTGAAATAGAAAAGAACATGTAAAGAATTCAAAACAAGTTTCGTAAATTAAAATCATGTTAGAAAATAAATGCATAGCTCAAAAGAGAAGGCAGAAAATAAAGTTGAGGTAATTCTCCAAAAGGTAGACACAATGTCAAAGTGATTACAATTAGATAGGAAATCAGAAGTTTTAAAAATATTGGAGAATTTTTACCAAGAATTTTCCCAAACACAAACTGCTAGACTAAATGTATCCACCTTTTAACTGTCCAACACAGTGAATGAAAACAGAATCACGCCAAGGACCATAATGTTGAAATTTCAGAACAAAGTCGTGGTTGGGGGGAGGGCAAGCCGTATACCATGGATCAGGAGTCAGAATTACTTTGCCCTTAACATTGGAATCAAGAAGACAATAGGCTACTGTCTTCCACGCAGAAAAAGAAAGCAAAAAGAATTCTATCTCTAACCAAGTTATCAATCAAACCCGAGGCAGAATAAAGACATTTTCCGACATGCAGGGTTTCCAAAAGTTACTTGCCATTCATTCTCCCCCAAGTAGCTACAAAAAGATGTGTTTCATCAAAATGAGACAAGAAAAAAGGAAAGAAGGAAAGAAAAGAAAGAAAGAGGAAGAAAGAAAGAAAGAAAGAAAGAAAGAAAGAAAGAAAGAAAGAAAGAAAGAAAGAAAGAAAGAAAGAAAGAAAGAAAGAAAGGTGGGAGGGAGGAAGGAAAGAAAGAAAGAAAAGGAAGGAAGAAAGAAAGAAAAGAAAGAAACATGGGACATGGGAAATGGTGCATCTAATACAAGAGAGAAGAAAAATGAATCTCCAGCGTGAGGGTAAAAGGATGGAACTGTGTACACTTCAGATGAAGCAGTGTGACCCAGGACATTAGTCCATTAAGTCTGCTGCCTTTGAACCTTCTTTAAACCTGAGGACAGAACACCTGGCACAAACACTGTTGTGGGCTCATGTTCATCATGTGCTGATGTGATTCCTGCTCTCCCCACCATTCCTTGCTATCTGGTTCAAATAAGATTATTCACTGAAACCTATACATATATTCTGCCTTGCAGGAGGTTTGAGAGCTGGAGGTAAGCCTTTGTGAATTTAGTCTCTGGAACGCATTAACCCAGTGAATGTATTTCTGCCAGGTATTGAGTACCAGGCTCCTACTACAGCCAGGCCAGGGGCACCAGCCTGGTGAGTGTTGGGTTACTCAGGCTTTACTCATGAACTTGCCCATTGACTTCCCCAGAAGGAGATTTCATAAACTCTCGGGAAACTTAAAGCAGAGCTACTGTTCAGTTTATTTTCTCTGTGGACGTCTCATGTAACTTACAATAACATCACCCTGTCCTTACACAGCTAGGATTGTGCTTGCTACTCAGGTTTACAAACTTCACAGTATATCGTTTAAAGATAAATGCATAGGTGGTACAACTTTAAAATCAAACAAATAAGCAAGCAAGTGAGTGATTATCACAGAAGTCAGGACAGTGGTTACTTCTAGCGGAAGTGGGTGTATTAGTTTCCTATGGCTGCTGTAACAAATCACCACAAAGTTAATGACTTCGAACAAGTCAGCTGTATGCTCTTACGGTTCCAGAAGTCAGAAGTCGAAAATCAAGATGGAAGCAGGGCTGGGTTCCTACTGGGGGACTCAGCGGGGAATCCATTTCCATGCCTCTTTTAGCTTCTTGAGGCTACCTTCATTCCTTAGCTCATGGGGCATCATTCCAAACTTTGGTTCCATCATCACATCTTTTTCTGCCTATCATTCCTAGTCTCCCTGCACCCCTCGTATAAGGACCCTTGTCATTATACTGAGCCCACCTGGATAATCCAGGCTAATCTCCCCATGGCAAAGTCCTTAACTTAATCACAAATGCAGAGTCCCTTTTGTCATGTAAGGTAACATATTCAGAGGTTGCAGGTACTAGGATGTGGACATCTTTGGGAGGTCATGATTCTATCTACTGCAGAAGAGGGAGGTTTTAGGGGACTTTTGGGAATGTTGGCTAATGGGTACTAATTTTGTTATCTTTAAACTGTGTATATATATATACAGTGTTTAATATTTTTCTTTGTATGTCAATATGTCATATGTTTCACAAAAGTGGGCTGCAGGTGTTACTTATGTTGGTCAGGTTATCTTGTGGTGTGTAGGTAGCACATTGAATCCAGAAGTATATGTATGTCACAGGTCTACAATAGCAAGGAAGATGGTGCACAGTCTATTTGGCACTTTCCTCCTTCCGGTTTCCTTTGGACCTGAGGCTGCAGGTGAGAGTAAATGTCACATCTGTCTTTTGGAACGCTTTCTTAGCAGCACCAACAGCTCTTTCAAATGGTCACTTGGGGTATGTCATCAAAATGGCAGTCTGGGTTTGATTTTGTTTTGTCTTGAAGTCGAGACATTCTAGGCATTCCCTTCAAGAAACCAACATCCCAAATCAATCTATATTTTTCTTCCTTTTCTCATTTGTTTCCCGTCTCTGACAGTCTTTTTACAAACAGCCAAGGGTATGTATGGTTCTAAGAAACGTTTGGTTACAGGGCATATGCCTAATTTCTCATCCTGTGTGAGACAGCAGCCATTTCTTGGTCACTCTCTTGAAATGTTTTAGGTACCAATTTTTCTGTTCCTTTATCCAAGCCAGCCAGCTCTCCAGGGTTGCTGGGAAACCTTCAACCTTAAAAGAATTTAGAAACAGTGGATGGGATATCACAGTAAAAACCATACGTTTTAAAAATCAAACATCAGAGTCTACTTTGAAAGTGGGGCTAGTGGGTAATCTTGTCCTCAGGAACATTCTAAGTAGGTTTCTATTCAATTACAAACTGAAGAGCAAGATACACAATACATTGCATCTGGGAGTGTTGGATTTCCTTAGCGTTGTATTTCCTCAAATGATTGAAACCGTCATTTCTCAGGAAACTAGGTCAGAAGTTGAATGAATCCAAAATAAAATTTTCCTGCAGCATGTCTTTTTTTCCCCCCAACTTAGGCAAGTGGCATAGAATAGAGGAAATGTAGAAAGAACACAATGCTTCCAGTTCTTTCGAGAATGAAAAAAAAATAGCTTAAAATTCCAAAGCTGGAAGGCTATTGTTATCAACTATCACAAATTAGGGGTGATCAGCTGGGGAATACTTATCACCAAATTCTTCAAGCCTGAAACCTTGAAGAAGAGCATGTTTCTCAGCGAGTAGTTTAAACCATCTAAATGGATGACATCTGCATGTAAAGTTTAAAGCAGCTGTCTCCATTTAAACTGAAAAAAGCAAAAGCTAACACATGACATACAGACATCATATGAACAGAGTATTTACAATTTATATTTTTTAATCTTACAGGTGCGAACAAGAATAGGCTACAACTGAGTAGGGTCTGCCTTCGTTTGAATGTTAGGGAGAAATGTGCACCTGAATTGGTGGGTTTGCCCTGAACCTATACCTTACCTTGAGGCTGACTTGCCCTGGTAAACAGAAGTCTCTAACATACCAGACTAACTGGAAGCACAAGTCTTGAGCTGCTTCCGTTTGCTTTCAACTCCAGCTCCCTGTGGTCTTGCCTTCTAACACGCTGGTTCTGATCTATTACCTGGTCTTGCTCTTATGTTTTGGATTTGGGCATGAGGTCTGTCTGGCTTTCTCGGTTCGGTCCCCTATTTATCCCCAGCGCAAGGTCAAATCCAGTCAACCACAAGAACGGGGAGTGAGTCCTCCATCTCTGCACCTCACCTTCTAGGCAGAACTCACTCCAGGCCCCGAAGAGGAAGACAGTCCTCCTTTATCTTAACCTAAAATTCCCTTTCTAAGTCGTGATCTCCTGCCCTAAGATTTACGTCTCAAAGGGATAATTGATACCTTATTGCTCTTCACAATAACCCTGCCGCAAACACCCTGATCCAGGTACAGCAATGGTGCGTTCCAAAAGTTGCGATTCTGGAGTATTGGGGTTGTTCTGTTTTAATCTGGATTTTGGTCTTAACTAGCACTGAATTTGGGTTATAATCACTAAGTCCATGTTGTACTGCTCAGAGTTCACCCTAGTTCATTTGCACTTTCTTTTCACTCATGGTTCATAGAATCTTGGGAACTATTTTAAGTCTTCATTTTTCCAAGGATATTCCTTACAACTTAGACCCAAAGTAACAAAACAGGTAAAAGGAACAGAAGAGAATCCACGAATCAACAATGTTTAGATGGTTTGGGGTTAAATATCATTTAAGAGCTTCCTTTATTGAAGATGTTTTTCAGAATATATAATATGCTTTGTGCTTTCAAATAGCCACATTAGGTCAATCTTGTTTACAGTTTTCCTAACAATCTTTCAAGAGTGTGTTTATGAGTGATACCCTAAGAATTCGTATTTAATAGAAATCTAGTGTAATTGGGACTAGTATAAGTCTAAAAATAAGCTTTAAAATGCTTATTTAAAAATTGCTTTAAAGCAATACGAAAAAAATTGATCAAAAGATGATGCATCTAAAATTACATCTGGAGAATTTTAAAGCACTTTTCTGAGAAAAGATCTGGCTGGCAAAAATTAACAGTAAACACAAGATTTACAAAAGCCTAATTAACAACTCTGATATGATAGTCTACATCCAACATTTTAAAAGAGTCATCATTTTAAAGCACACATAAAAAATTTACCCCCCCAAAAAATGATCTCTAGGCTAAAAAGGGTATCAACAAATTTGAAATAATACTGAAAACTATACCATGGTTACATAAAAGTAGAAATTACTTAAATATTAACTACTTGTTTAAAAACCTAAAAAACAAACTTTTATATAAATCATGAACACATGAAAAAAATACAGTTGCAAAATACTTAAAACTGAATCCTTAAAATACTACAAAGCAAAACCAGTAAAATGAAATTCTAGTTTTAATATATCAGAGTGGAGAAAATTACGTTTCTTTCACTTCTTGGAAAGCACCCCAAAACAAAAGCGAGGGAAAAAAACAGAAATGAATGCAGACATCATCATCAAGGAAACAAAGAGGCCTCTGTAACCCCAAGCCACAATATATGCTCGAGGGCTGCCAACTGCACTGACGATCTAACAGGGGGGCTGGGAGGGCTGTGGGAGGACACCTGCATCCACATTATCTCTGACAAAGCAAGCAGGACACGGTTCTCTGAAGTAGGTGGGCATCCTGGAAGGGAATAACCATTATCTTTTGTTTGGAGCAATCAAAAAAAGGGCAGTTGGATTATTGGCAATGGGGAATTCTTGGATCTGTTTGGTAAGACAGAACAGTAAGGGGTTAGAACAAGTAGGAAAACAGGCAGATATGTACCCCATGTTTGTAGGGAGCAGTCAGTAAATGAGGCAGGGGAGGGGAGAGACTAAGCTGTGAGCATCTTGCAGATGGCATTGCGTTTCCCTCTCTCTCTCTCCTTCTCTCTCTCTCTCACTCTCTCGCTCACACACACACACACACACACATCCCGTCATAAGTTGCTTACTGTTAATCAGTAAGAATGCCCGCTACAAGGGAGGACAAGTGAGCACCGCCCTGGCTCTTTCCCCCTCCTTCCAACACTCTCCTACAATACACGATCCATGGACAATTCACAACAAACCAGTAATATATAGAATAATAACAGGACTGCCTCTCTGTGTAAAAATAAGTATGTATCTATGTGAAGACTGCTGTGTCCAGTACAAGAAATGGACAAATGCTGCAATATATGAAAAACTCAAGGGAAGTATTTCCATAGAGTGCTTCTTGAGGAAACGGCTAGAGTGAGACCTCGACAATCAAGAGATGAATGGAAAGGTTCTGGCAAAAGAACGAGCTTGAGTATTGACTTCCTTTAACTACAGGTCTAAGTTTGGAGCAACTATAAATTTAGAGCTCAAGAACAGAATGGAATGTGATGTACACAGTATAAATGTTCTATCAACTGATCAAACTATAGACATGCATGCAGTATTATAATATATTGCCTATATTATGCCATGCATAGTATATAGACTGTGTGATACTATAACATATGATACAGTGATATAGTGTATATATATATATATGATCGAGACAAATAATATGTCAAATAAAATCAAAATCTGGAAGAGGAACAGGCATAGAAGTTATGAAATACTTTAATATGCCGATCTTTTATATCTAGGGTTTAAAAGATACAATTTAAAGTATATACAAAAAATAATAATGTAAACTCATATTTAGAAGTATAAATGCAAACACTGTAGGAACTATAAAATAATTTAATCAATTAAATTCTGGTAATAACACAAAGGATGGAAAAATAAGTAAGATGACAAAAGAGCAAATGTAGTATTTTATTTACTCAGTCAACAGACACTTTCTGGAAGAGGGAGTTGAAAGCTGTATGCAAGTTTTGATTGCAAAGAAACTAAAAGAATAAAAAATATCTAATGACACTTTCAAATGATGAGGAGCACACACAACAAACAATAGAACTTGGGGAAAACAGATAATACTGTAAAAGCAAGAACATAAAAGAAGCAGCAGCAATAATATAGAAAGCATAACATAAATTATGACATGTTCTCAGACTTTATCAGTAAATATAAATTGTGTAAAAACGTAACGGCCCAAAAGAAAATAAAAAAGCACCTCCTCCCAGACTAAATTAACTCTCTACTGTAGAGCCCTAAGCAGACTGCAACTCTATATCATGTAACAGTGACACCAGAGCCAAGGGGCTTGATGGAGGGGGGAAGGTGAAGGGCAGGTGGGCGGTAGTAGAAAATTAAACGTGGACAGAGGAATAATAAGCAAACGAGTGATCAAAGGAAATAGAGATTCTAATCTTAATATAAACAGGGTTGAATTCAGAGGGAAAGAATTTAAAAAGGATATACGGGGTACATGAAAAATTTCAATCCACAATAAATATCTAATAGGTATGAAAAACTATGCACCAAAAAACAGACTGACAAATTTCTTTAGACAAAAACAATATGAAATGCAAAAAGTAAACACTGCAAAAAGTAAGAGCAAAAAGTAAATTTCAACAAAACTCTTACTCATAACAGTTTCAGTGGATAAAAAAAAAGTATGAAAATTAAAATCTCTAGGAAATAATAAATGAAGGAGTTCTAAGACTGTGTGTGTGTGTGTGTGTGTGTATTTAACTCCAGATTCAGGAAAAAGAGAGTAAGTCTTTATAAGAATTCACCTGCCATTCACAACTGACAGTATATGAAGCCACAATGAAACTTTAATACATTTCAATAAAGTAGGGATAAGACAGTAGGACAGAAAATGTTTTTCCACCAAAATAGAAGAATGTATGATAACAAAATTAAAGGGAAGAAATAAAAAAAATCTATAAAAATGTGTTAGCTAAAGGTGAAAATAAAATCCAAGATTTCAGAAAATCTAAATAATAATGAAATAAAATGTATATTAATAAAATGGAAACCAGAGTTATTAGACTGCAAAATTCAACTGAAGTATTCAAAAGAAACATTCATATACATAAATACTAAAATTGATAAAATAATGGAGACTAAAGTAACAAAGCCACTGTTCAACTCAAGAAGAAAATGGATAATAAAAGAAATATAAATAAAACATAAGAGGAGACATTGCAAAAATAAAATCATTCATCAATGAATGTAGTAATATAAAATAGAAATGATTTTTAGAATAATAAACATAGCTTGCAACTTGTGTACTTCATCTATGCAAAGCAATTTTTACTGTTTGAATTTACAGTTCTACTTAATAAGAAGAATCAAGAAAAGTAAAACCATTTTTGAATAGACAAACCATTAGAAAGTTGATTGGGGAAACAGAAAAAAAGCAAAAATATACAAAATCAGCTATAAAAAGAAGAACAAAATTACAAATAGAGAATTAAGAGAAAACATCAGAAAGTATATCAAAGCATTTGCTGGGAATTTTGAAATCTTAGATTAAATGGACATTTAAAAAATTTATATATGTATTACCAAAATTGACTCAAGAGGAAATGGAATATGTGAAAATATAAAAAAGCATTAATAAAATCAAAAGTCATAAAAAATGCTCTCCCCTCCCAAAAAACAACAAAAAAACTCAACACCTCAGACGGCTTTAGAGATCATGTAAACATCAATACATACAATGTAAAGGTGCAGTCATCTTTTAAAAACTGTTTCCATATATTTATACAATGGAATACTACTCAGCCATAAAAACCGACAACATAATGCCATTTGCAGCAACATGGGTGCTCCTGGAGAATGTCATTCTAAGTGAAGTAAGCCAGAAAGAGAAAGAAAAATACCATATGAGGTCACTCATATGTGGAATCTAAAAAACAAAAACAAAACACAAACAAGGTATAAATACAAAACAGAAATAGACTCATAGACATAGAATACAAACTTGTGGTTGCCAAGGGGGCGGGGGGTGGGAAGGGATAGACTGGGATTTCAAAACTGTAGAACAGATAAACAAGATTAGGCTGTAGAGCATAGGGAAATATATACAAGATCTTATGGTAGCTCACGGAGAAAAAAATGTGACAATGAATGTATGTATGCTCATGTATAACTGAAAAATTGTGCTCTACACTGGAATTTGACACAACATTGTAAAATGATTATAAATCAATAAAAAATATTTAAAAAATAAAAACTGTTTCCAGACAATAGTAAAAGTGACTGGATTCATTACTCTGCACTACGACGACACATCAGAACCAGATGAAG
This sequence comes from Vicugna pacos, assembly GCF_048564905.1. NCBI lineage: Eukaryota > Metazoa > Chordata > Mammalia > Artiodactyla > Camelidae > Vicugna > Vicugna pacos. The sequence continues at coordinate 55,140,533 of NC_133002.1, forward strand.
ATAATAAAAGGAACAAAATGTATAGATTAATACATTTCACAAAATAATTTAAAAAATCTAAACATTAGCAAATTCAGTCTAGATTAAAACACGATCACTAAGAGAGATTTGTCCCAGGAATGAGCGTAGTAGACTTTTGGAAAAACACAGAGGTAGGCGGCAACTTCTTGGTGTGAAGCGAAGGGCTATTCTCTTGATATGAACACAGAACTTACAGGTGAAACATTTTAAAATAACACATAGTACACAGCTTCACTTTTTTTTAACGAATAAGATTTGTGTGTGGAGTGGCAATCTTTAGGCTCAATAAAGGAAATACATTTTTTTTTTTTTAAAGAGAGAAGAAGCTAGAAGATGATGGATGAATGGATGCTGCAGTTGGGAGACTTGGGGCTGGAACTCCAAAGGGCAGGAGAAGTGACCTTGATCCACACAGGGTGGCCTGAGCCAGATTTCTACTTCCTCAGAAAGCCACGCTATCAGCGAAAAGCTGAGGACACACTCCTTCCACCTGCCCTGAGAAGCAGCGAGCAAGTCTGCCATGTGATAGCGAGCCTTGAATGGGGAAAAATTAAATTGTCCCTAAGAACTGAACATCTTAGGCATGTGATATGCCATTGTACCCTCCCTCCTTAACTGTGTGGGAGGATCTCTCCATAAAAATAATAACTATAAACAAACGAACAAACAAGTAAACAAACAAAATCTAGAACTTTAGAAATCCCTAGCACTCCAGCAGGAAAAAAAAAAAAAGCAAAATCATGCTGGGGGACACTGTCACCATTAGGCAGTGACAGACTCCCTGAGATACGCTTTAACTACAACAACGAAAACTGCATATTATACGAGGAGTTTACAAATAAAGGAGTTCACATAGAAGTGGACGAACCTATCAAAGGAACAGTTTCAGGAGCCTAGGACAGATCCATGTATATGATGAATTCTATATAACCAAGGTGGCCTTACAAATTAGTGATCAGAAATCAGTGAAGAGGAGTCATCGAATGAAGGTTACCAGGCCAATTTACATACACGATTTTAAAAAATTAAGTCAAAAAACTCAACTGAAAATGGGCAAAATATTGGAATCCGTAATTTACAAAAAAGAAGACCTGAATGACCAATGAGCATATAAGAAAATGCTCACACATTCTAATAGTTAGAAAAATGCAAAATAGTAGGCCATCTCACACTTATCAGATTGGCGAAAAGTAAATTAAAGATCTGAAAATACTGATCGCTGAGGTGACACGGAGAAATGAGATCACTCACATACTCACCACTCACAGGGAAAATCACGAGTTCACTAAAAGACATATATATGTTCATGTATAACTGAAAAATTGTGCTCTACACTGGAATTTGACACAACACTGTAAAATGATTATAAATCAATAAAAAATGTTAAAAAAAAAAGAACAGTCTGTTTTTGTTGCACCCTGAATCCTCTGTCCCCCCACAATGTCCTTTGGTTTAACATGTGTCCCCAGACTTACTCAGAAATCATCTTCTAAGGCCTTCTCACTTCTCCCAGATGACATTTGCATCTAAAAAAATCCACCTGCATGTATCTGCATTTCAAATCCCCATCTCCAGCCAGATGTGGCCTCAAAAGGATTCAAAAATCATGATGGAACTACACTTTCCAGGAAAGGATACACATTTCCCTGCATCCTTCTGTTGCATTGACTGGTTGGTGATTTTGTGCAGGCCTATGCCAGATTTAAGCATAAATCCATAGCTCAGCTATCACGTGTAATGTACAGACCACCTCGGTGGCAAACTCACTTTGGCCGGTGGCAGAGCAGCTGGGAGGGTGCCACCTTCTTCACAGGAAGAAGGGAGTGAACATGAATCCCCCAAATCCACTGTCCAAGCAGGGTCATCTGGTGTGGCTCTGAACTTCTGCTTTATAACTGACCCACGTGGAAAGAGTTTTTCCACACTGAAATCAAAATGGGTGGGAATGGCTTTGTTTTAACTAGCTTTCCTTCGTATGTGAGATTTCTGGCATACAGCCTGAGAAGTCTGCTGTAATGAAATGCATTTAGCGTAGAGAGGGGAAATAAAAAAATTCCGTCTTCTTTTTAAATTTTTTTTCCATGCCTGTAAACACTCCATTTCACCTGGCAGAAAAGTTGTTCGTGACCAAAGGCTCATAGGCAAAACAGGTTTGGACCCAAAGGAAATAAAGAGCGCTCTTGTCTTTCCTGTTATGCAGAGTGATTTCACAGGCACTAACCCACTGATGGAGAGGAGGGCTTGGTCCCCCTGGCTTTGCCCCAGGTGGCACAGCTATGATTTACAGGGCAAGTCCCGGGGGACCCGCGCACCGCCTTCATGCTCAGCAGACACCGCTCTCGCAGTCAATATTTATCTGTGAATCCTTGCCAGGGAAATAAAGTCATGACAGTCTATAGTTTCCTGTGCTATCTGCCACTTCTCCTTGGGGACAACAGTCATGGGTGCAAGGCGAGGTGATTTCATCAGGAGATGCATTTATAGGCTGCTGGTGAATGCCGTATCCAAGCGTGACAGGGGTGAAGGAAACAGGGAGCACTTTTTCTGCCTTACTCACTCTCCCGGGCATAACACAGAAAGGCACAGGTGTGTCTGATCTCCTCAGGGGTTTCTCTCATGATAACCACATCCTCTGTAGTTCCCTTACTGCTATTTCTTCCCCCCAGGTTCAGATACAAAGAAGTGATTTAGGTGATTAGACTGACTGACAAAAAACTGTCAGCCAGTCCGCACTGGGACATCTTAAAGGAGACGACCCACCTTCTGCAGGTCCGGCCGCCATTAGGCCCGTGTCAGCCAAGGAACCGCCTCCTGGACGAGCCAGGCTCCTGCAGTAGCAGCCCTGTGTGTTTCCCTTCCCAGCGCCCTTTCACAGGGGATTCAAAACCGAAAGCTGAGAACTTGCACTGCTCTTAAGGGAGGTAAAGGGCACAGAGCGTGCATCACTGCTCCAGAGATATAGGACTGCCCGCCAAGGCTTTATGGTGAATTTTGGGAGGTCAGCTGCTATATCCAGACTGATCTAGTGAATCAAACGCAGCAACAATGTATCTCTTACATTCAGCCTGAAACAGGAAAAACCTCACATCAGAGGGTTGTAAGCAACAGCTGCCTTACTGTGGGATCACTTCCCGTCTGACTCTCAGATAAAGTGTTAATATTTCAATCTAGTTCAATTCAAACAGAGAGGTTACGATAATGCTTAGATCCTGTTTTTGGACTGAGTACTTTGAAAAGTCTATTCATCAGTAAAATGCCTGATGGTTTTTTAGAGAACATTAAACACGGTATTACAGAGATAGGACAACTTATTTAGCCAAAGGTTGTTTTCTATCTGAGGTGAGCGGATGTGCATGAACTTCTCATTATAGGCATCTTTAAACACAGAGGGTGACTGAAGAGTTCTTAATCACTGAGAGTTCTTGTTTTCAACTTTTTGAAAAATAAAAGCCTGTGACTCGTTTAAAGACATAGATGTGCGAAGCTCTGTCCTGGGAGCTGGGGTTGTGTAGGTGGCATGACATCTGTGCACACAGATTTAACATCGTATCCTAGTCAGGGAAATAGGATTTGGATTCGGATTAGATTCTGCCTCAACAGTGGGTACCAGGCTCTTATGATGGCAATTCTGTGCAGCACCAAAATGTCCTGAAAGCAAACACGTCCCAGGCATTTTCATGGACAAATGTGCAATTACACTGTACACTGGCGCTCTGAAGCTATATTTTGCAAAAACCCAATCAAACACTGGTGAAATCAACACAGTTGATGCAACTGAAATGATCTAACAAGAGCTGATGGATGGCTCAGCCAAAACGCCTGTGCATGAAGCCATTTTATACAACATTTACTCAACCATCATGTTTTTAATGGTTTAATGCTCAAGGTTTCTTCTCTCTAAGAGGATCCTTGCATTTTCTTTTTTTCTTATATCCGTGTAGAAGTCCTCCATCAGTCCACACAGTAAGAGTGCAATAAAAACGTCAGTGCTAGTGCTAATACATAATACTAGTTATAGTAACTAATACTATTGACTACTGCGACTACTAGTCAATTCCCCCTTCTTCAAATCTGAGAGTTTTGGCTTTTTTTTCCCCTCGTATAAAAATAACAATAGCAAGAGCAACAAATATTTTAAATATTCACTTTCTCAGGGTCATGAATTTAGAGAAATGGATTATAATATTAAGACTGAAGCCTCTCCCCGAGTTTAAGGAAAGTTCAGCCAGAAAACATACATCACAAGAAGGTAACCAGACTGAGAAATATGAAACACTGCAAGAGAAAGTGGGTCCTCGCAGGTGGTAACTAAAAGACCAGAAGAAATATTTCTCTTTATACTTATAGCTAAAAAGAGACATAACTGAAATAGGGGCAACATGTAAGTTAAACTAACTTATGTACCTAAACCTGATGGGTAGGCTTCTGTCTGTTCATGGTAGAAGAAACAGAAGGGTATGCATTCGTTTTACTACATGAACAAGGCTGCTAACTATGGATAGCATACTTTTGTAAAGAACATAAACAATTTTATAGTTTATCTTTCTAATTTTCCAGTAAGCCCAGGTTATTGATGGTAAAATGACTCGATGCAAATACATATTAAGTTTTCATTTATTTTTCCTGCACTATTCCTCGACACCTGAATGAAACATTTCATGAATGGAAAGCTAATCCACCCAGACCTGGATGCCTAAAGCATTATGAGAAATTGGACCCTTTTTTTGGATTTAGGCAACCACATAGAAGCATTGTGCAAAAAGTCTAGGATAGGGACTTGATCTCAAAGCCCAGAGCTTGATCCGTGGTAGAAATAATCAAGGTGCTTTGCATTTTATTTTTTTCATTCGATTGAGTTCAAATCACCAGCTTACTCAATTTTCACCCAGAGCTTAATGCACTGAGGAATCCCCAGGGCACAAAACTTTAAAAGTGAAATCATTATTTCTGATGACAAATGTTCTTAAGGACATCTGAAACATGGCCATTGTGTAAGTTCTGTGTCTCCAGACAAGCATTTCGGTATGGCTGGATTCGTACACAACTATCTACCTAACTTCTCTATTATGCTTTCCTTTATATTTCTTCCAAGCACATAAACAAGAAGCTTAGCTTAAGACAGGGATTTAAAACTAAAATCTTTTAGTTTTTTGTGAGCAGCTCCATTCAAAAATCTTTTATTTTTTTAAGTTTTAAGATATTACAGACAACTTTGTAGACATTCACTGGAGGTGAGCTAACTAAGCAGATCAGTTCAAGATTGACAGCTACCATATTGGTTCCATCCAAACAGAGGTCAGCACCACGACATGAAACTCTAAGATGACATCTACACTGACAGTTTAATTCCTGACTCTGGAAAGGAAAAGTCGCGCAATCCGAGTTGAAATTAAGAGCACGATGAAAGAACAAAGCAATTACAATATGAGAAAGAGATAGTTGCATGCTTTGACCTTATTATTTCAGTTCACGATTTATATTAAGTAGGAGGTACAGTAGATAAAATAAAATTTATAAAATATTTTAGGGTATAGAAAGAGTCAATACAGCAATGATCTATTCTCCCATCATACTGTTTAAGAAATAGTAAATTATCATTGTTTTTCATCAGTGAATTTTATGTGCACATGAAAAGCTTGATAACCAAAATATTATTTGACTAAGGGATGTAGCTAATTAAGGAAGGTTTTTTTTTTTAGTTATGCTTCTACTGATATATTTATTTGTAAGACTTTAAAAATAAGACAATGAGCATAGATTTTTGCCTTAGCAAAGCATTGGTATCCCATTGATACGCGTTTCTACAAGCATACGATAATCCAAGAGTCAGTCAAAATAAAGATGTTTCTACATTAATGCTCATAATCAAGTCAGAAATTACTTAATTTTTGTAATTATTCACAGAAATCTATCCCACGACTCTGCTATCTTTCTTCCTTGTAAATACTAACCAGGCCTCATTTGTACTCTGCTCTGGATTTTTCACACTGGAACCCACTGTAACCTATGTTTTCTGCTTGACCACTTTCCTGGACCCCCGTGTCAGCGTCACTTCTCTACTATCCCCACAGGGAAAGGCCCAGACAAGTAAGCATCTGTATTTAACTCTTTCTCGCTTTGAATTTTGTGCTAAACTCAAAACTCAGGGAGGAGAAGTGTTTTGTTTTGTTTTTCTTTTCACTGGTATTACCACATGGATGTGGCTCCACCTGAATTTGCCTTGGGCAATGAGGGAGGAGACAGCATGGCATGACTGTAAATGAAGAAAAATAGGGAAAATTAAGCAAAGCATCCTGTTTACTTTCGGCTGGAAAGTTGAGTAGAACAACCTGCTAAGCCACAGCCTTGTTTTTGGACAGACTATGCATTTCGTTAGCAAAAAGGTGGTTTTTCAAAAGCACCTTTTTGAAAAAATAATCACTGGACATGAAGAAAAAAAAATCATCAGTTTAGGGACCATTCCTGGAACAGGCAGACCTCTTAATTTATTTTAACTACTTGGGCAGGGATATTTCAAAGACACAGTCTCTGGGTACATTGGCTCCAAGATGTAACTGGGCAAAAAGTGTATCTTAAGTTCTTTCCTCGGGGAACAGCAGCCATGGACCACTTCTGCAGCTATTCTTCCAGTAGTCTAAATATCAGTGACTCTGCACATTATCCCGCCTCTGTAAACAACTTAGAGTTATTACAGATGGGGACGAACTATTTTGTGGGATTACATGGAAATTTACAGTGGAAATCTTGTAAAACCGTGTGCAGACTCTATATGTAGTGGGGAGTCTCAGCTTGTGAAGCTAGAGACATTGGGACAATGTCCTTGCACTCTGGCCTCTTCTGTAAGGACAGCTGGAATGAGCTTAATCTCAAGAGAGACGGAAGAACTTAAAACAGGAAAAGAGAGTTGAGGTCCATTAAGTTTGCTTTAAGGTCAATTTTAGTGTCAAGGGAAGGGGCAGTTTCACAGATGGTCTCGACTCCCTGGACTCACATCTGGTTAAGAGTAATTTTTAATCAAGTGGTAGTAAAAAAATTAAAATACTAGTCTCATAAAATCTCTGGAAGATATTGAGAAGCCAAAACATCACTGCAGTGTGCCTTCAATACAGAATGGAGATTAAAGAATGGTTAAATGAATATGCCCCATTTTAGACTGCAAAATACTTACCGGGGCTAAAGCAGAGAGCTACACCGACAACATGTGAGCTGGAAAAGCACAAGAGGGTATCTTCTGGGCAGGACTGGGTGGCAGCATTATCAGACATTAGGGTGTGAAATAACAAGGCACGGCACTCAAGGAGCCAGAGAGTGAAACAAGCACAGCTGAAGAAACCCCATGACAAGCAGAGGGGACAGCTTGTGGCTAGCACACCTGAGAGTCTCCCTGGCGACTTCCTAAAAGCATTAGAAGGAATAGTTCAGGACAGAGCTAGGTAAGTACGTCTCTGATGCTACCCAGCTGACTAACTGTACATCCCATTCCACTGCCATGGTCTTCGGAGACAGATTAAACATGCACAAGCATGTCTCTTGACTTGTCTAGGAGAGACAGACTGCAAAGTCAAGAGCTCAACCAATCAGCTGACTACTAACATCTCAAGTAACTTCACTGATAAATCCTTGAGAGGTCTGACAAAATGTAGCTGTTATTCTGGCCCCATGAAGTCTGGTTTTATTGAATTTTCCTCCTTCTAAATCAAAAGCTTATAAAGTCTTATCAGGGTCCTTTGGCTACTCTGACATTGTTAAGGCGGAAAGCTTTATGACTGGCCTTGGCGTACAGTGACATTCATGGCGGGGGCGGGGGACGGGGGTGGGGACTACTACTGATGTGTAGTGGGGCTTTGTGCATTGGTGGCAGGACTGGATGAGAAGACGCCAAACAAGTTTTCCCATCTCGGAATTCTGTAAGTGTTACAAAAAATTCTTCAAACTTTAAGCAACGACCGATTGAACACATCGGATGACAGACTCATTTCCAGGTAAATTAGTCGAATCAAAATTCAACCAGAAATTGGAAAAGTCAGACCCCAGTGCTGGTGCTAATCTAACCTCACCATGTGATCCTGGCCAACCAAAGCCCGTTCTCTCTGTTTTGTGAGACTCACCTCTAAACTGAGATGTCAAGTGGAGATGTTTAATTGAGTTAAAGTAAGACGCTACGTGGACAGACCTGGTTGTATCACCCTTCGCCTCACTGCTCCTCTCAGACACTGAAGGTGTGTGGCAATCCTGTATCGACAACATTTACTGGTGGTGTTCTTCCCAACAGCAGCATTCGCTTACTTTGTGTCTCTGTGTTGCATTTTGGCAACTCATGGTGCTTCAGCCTTTTTCATTAGTATTGCACTTGTTATGGTGACCTTGTGATGCTGACCAGTGATCTCTGATGTTACCACTGCAGCTCGCTGACATCTTAGATGCTGGTTAGCATTTTTCAGCAACATTGTATTTTTAATTAAGGTATGGACATTATTTTTTTTAGATAGTGCTATTGAACACTTAATAGACTACAGAGTATAGTGTGAACATCATTTTTATATGCACTGGGAAGCCAAAAAATTTTTGTGTGACCCGCTTTATTGCTATAGTCTACATCCAGAACTGCAATATCTTTGAGGTATGCCTGTAATTCATCTTTGAAGAAGTTAAAAATCATCAGAGTAGCATACACAAAATGTATTTCAAATTATACATTTAAATAAGAACACTTCTGTATGTAACAGTTGTTAACTTTAATGGCCATCACAGTAACCAGAACTATAGAATCTTAGAGTTGGAAAAAACCCTAAAATTCACAGAGTGCAATGATCGCCACATTCTTTACTTTATCAGAAAAACCCTTAATCAGAAAAAAAAAATCCTATGTAGAAGTCCAATATTTATACCCAGTATGAGTATAGTTGTTCTGATATCAAGAGAACTGAGCAGAGTATCCGTGCCATGAACTCATCAAAAAATGTTCCCTTCTCCCCGTCCTAGGTCCCTCACAGATGCCCCCATCTCCTGGATACAGAGTGGGCACCTCAGTAGTTCTTCTCTCTCTTCTAAAGATGAAAAGCTGAAATCCAGGGAAACTGCAGTTTATGCAGTAGATATATGCTAAGAATTACAATGCTCTGAAAAATAATCCAATTAGCTAAGACAGAATGGACACCAGAGCCCGAACACTCTGGCTCCCTCAGAGCCCCTCATCTTCCCAGTTCTCCATGACTCCCTTCTACAGTCATGGAATGACACAGACCCAGGAGAAAAGCCAATCCTTCATGAGTTTTGAAGCATGGAAAGTTGCTGGGTGTTTAATGAACAAAGAGGCTGTATTCTTTCATCTTCACATGTAAACCTATGCCCTTCATCAAAAAGAATGAAGATCCGCAGCTATCTTGACAAGGAGCGCACGGTTATCCACCTACGCAGACTATGGGAACACTCTTCTATGCTGATGCGTTCTGATTCACCCACGGAATCCAGCTCCCTGAAGCCTGCTTGGATATGTTTGGGATTTAAATAAGATTTTTAAAAAACCATTTTCCTTTTCAAAAATAAAAGCAAAAGCAAATCAGCTTCCTATGGGTGTCTTTTAATATCTCTAAAATAAACATGGTGAACATAATTGCCAGCTCTATCTTCTGTGTGTAATGCCATAAAAATGGACACATCTGAGAAGGTTAGTGGTCGGATTCCCTCTGGCTTAAAGCATGCTAACAAAAGGAGTACATTTCAACAAGTTTTTAATGCCTACCATATGCCCAGTGAAAACCCAACTAGAAATGAGCTGGACTAAACCAGCAATGGGACAACATTTTCCTCTAGCTCTTTATTTCTCTCTAGGAGCTTTACCCAGGGGAGTGTATGAGCTGGTGTTCAAGGTATCCAAAGCCAGTGATCAGAAGGCACAGAATGCCTCAGAAGGGACAGCATTAAAAAAAGCAAACTACAATGAGGTATCCTCACACCAGTCAGAATGGCCATCATTCAAAAATCCACAAATGACAAATGCTGGAGAGGATGTGGAGAAAGGGGAACCCTCCTACACTGCTGGTGGGAATGCAGTTTGGTGCAGCCACTATGGAAAACAGTGTGGAGATTCCTCAAAAGACTAGGAATAGACTTACCATATGAGCCAGGAATCCCGCTCCTGGGCATATATCCAGAAGGAACCCTAATTCAGGATGACACCTGCACCCCAATGTTCATAGCAGCACTATATACAATGGCCAAGACATGGAAACAGCCTAAATGTCCATCAACAGGTGACTGGATAAAGAAGACATGGTATATTTATTCAATAGAATACTACTCAGCCATAAAAACCGGTAACATAACGCCATTTGCAGCAAAATGGATGCTCCTGGAGAATGTCATTCTAAGTGAAGTAAGCCAGAAAGAGAAAGAAAAATACCATATGAGATCGCTCATATGTGGAATCTAAAAAAAAAAAAAAGCATAAATACAAAACAGAAACAGACTCACAGACATAGAATACAAACGTGGTTGCCAAGGGGGCGGAGGGTGGGAAGAGATAGACTAGGATGTCAAAATTGTAGAATAGATAAACAAGATTATACTGTAGAGCACAGGGAAATATATATAAGATCTTATGGTAGCTCACAGAGAAAAAAATGTGACAATGAATATATATATATATGTTCATGTATAACTGAAAAATTGTGCTCTACACTGGAATTTGACACAACATTGTAAAATGATTATAAATCAATAAAAAATGTTAAAAAAATTAGAAAAAAACAAAATGGAAAAAGTCTTTAGCCCCCATGGGCTAGGATTCCAGCAGTATTATACTTTTACAGCTTCTTTCTTAATTTGTGTTTTCTGTTTGCAAGGCATTTCTAGACAGGGTGATGTAACAGCAATGTATGTTTAAAGTTATTTTTGTGACTAAGCGCTTACAAAATGATTACTGCTTATTATAAGAAAGTTAATAAAATATAAAATTTCCAAGAAGAAAACAGGATCACCAAGAGACTGAACAGAAATTTTTCTTTTTTAAGTTTCTGTGAAAATACATGCTACATCTTTCTCTGTGATCACAGCAAGGTAACACGGATACGGCACAAGGAACCTGGGACTGGGCATCACAAGGCCTGCAACCTAGACACCACTGCTTTGCCAGTAAGCAGGTGAGTGACCTGGCAGTTCTCACTGTCTTTTTGGATGTCAGCTTCCTCTTGAGTGAAAAAATAAGCTGAGTAAACTCAGCAAAGATCCCTCGAGTTTGAAAATTCTCCAAGGCTGATTATCATGACCATTATTGAGGAACTGTCATACAGCATAATACATATATTTTGCATGAGCAGAGTAACTACCTTTACATTGCTTTCATGTGCGGTGCCATGATACACACATCTGAGCCTCATGGACTCAGATAAGAAAAGACTTGAGATGAGGAAACAGGATCTCAGAGAGGTTGGTTATGAATTCAATCTTTCAGAGGCCAGCAAGGGCAAATCATTCCTTCAGATTTTCCACTGAGATGACTGCTGCGCAGGATCATTTACTTTTGCCACACGGATTGAAATCCAGTTCCAGTGCCCAGAGGAGAGTGTCACGCATCCACCCAGAATGCTGCTTGCCTGTCCCAGCCGTGGCTCCAGTAACCCGGGAAGTACACTTACAGAGTCAGTGGCTGCTACGAGTTCCCCAGACGATGACAAGTGGCACAAATGCCACTCAGAAGTGGTTCAAGTGCTCGCTGGGTTATCAAAATGGCACACAGGGACATCTGTATATTTGCAACAGTTCGCTCCCCACCCCCATCTGTTTACCTAATTCTATACGGATGAATCATCCACTTAGAATGAAATGACTAAAAATTCCACGAAGGGTTGGCTGTCTTTTATTTTGGGAGAAGAATCCAAAGCCTGCAGCAAGAAAGCCAGGCTCGCTGGAGATGCAGGTGGTATTTTGGGAACGTGAGCGTGGGTGGGAGCCTTAGGATACTTGCCTTCCTCCCCTTCGACAAGCTTCAGCACGTGCTGTGTGAGAAGGTCCAGTGGGTAACTGGAAATCCCCACATGCTTAACACTCAGAAATATTTTGGCATGTTAGGTGAGAGTGAAGTCACGGGCAAGGAGTACCTTCCTGTGATGGTCTGCTCTGTATCTCCCGAATCAAAACTCTGGGAAGGAAAAGCTCCAACTCTAGATATTATCCACTCTTCTCTAGTACTATTACTCACACACACACGCGCGCGCAGTGATGCACGCACCTGCACACCCTTCTGATATCCCTCAAACACGAGGGGGCTAAGGAAAGATAGTTTGGGTGTGCCCTCCCAGGTGTTCTGGCTCTGTGTCAAAGGTGGTATCTGTTATCCGCCCACCTCCAGAATCTCCCAAGAATTCTGAATCTCATACTGTCGGTGGTTAGAGGTCACATATTCTGCCTCAGGACCGTTGGATTTTAGGCGATGGCCTTCTGGCAAGGAATTATCAAAGAGTGAAGGAAAAAGAAAATCGTTCCAGGGAACTGAAAAGCTCTTAGTTTTCAAACCAAGACCAATGGTAGGCTGTTACATCTCTCGTCTTGACAAACTTTGGAGTCTATCTGATGTCCTTTTTGAAGAATCTCTTAAAGCATTATTTCCTTTTGTTGTATGGATGTATTGTCAGGAACAAAAATGAGGCTTCACAAATTTTCATTATCTAGAAATGATAAAAGTTATGTAATTTCTAAGAGTAAGAAAACATGTAAATTATTTTATTTTGCATGTTTAACTAAACACATTATGTTTCAGATGAATTTTTATATGGCTTAAAAATATTTTTTTAATGTACTTAAAATGTCTCTATGTATGTATGTGCCCCATTGACATTCACTAGTTCCACTCTGCTCAAATGTTTTACCCCATAGGTAACCATTTTTATTAGTTTCTTGCATATCTTTCTACTCCTTTTTCTGGATAAGTAGAAGCAGATAAAATCATATTTTAATTTTTATTTTTATTTTACTGTGGTGAGAACAGTTTAACAAATAAAATCTATCCTCTTCACAGATTTTAAGTGTACGATGGAAACATTGTAAAATAGATCTCTAGAACCTTAGAACTTTATTCATCTTGTGTAATGAAAATATGCCTAAGTTCAGGTAAATATATAAGGTAAGTCTCATAAGTGGTATTTCTCAGTTAGAGAAGCACATGAATTTGTCATTTAATAAACATTGACAATCAGTACCATTTTGAAGACAGTTTTAAGTATTCAGGATACAAACGTAAGATTTTGTTCTTAACATAGTATGGCAAAACATTGAATTTGATCCATATGATATCATTTACACAGAGCCAGTCACCAGAATTATTTTAGGAAGATTTTAGATTACAGATTTCTTGTTCACCCTCCAGAAGGTCTGAATCTTTTGGTCCGGAGTGGGGCCCAGGAATCTGTATTTAAAACTCTTCCGGGTGATTTTGATCAGGGTCATTTTACAGGCTTCTTAGGTCTTAGGCACTAAGTCTTTTGAGGTTACTACCCACATAGCATAAAACAGAGTAAAATGACCAACATTCCACTATGCTATTGTAACTAATGGATTTATAATTTAGCTTTTGACATTATTGGCCATTTTGATTTTATAGTGTTAATATTTTGGAACCAACAAATATTTCCCCACTATTGAATAATTTAACAAGGTCTTTGAAAGCCTGTGGGTACCAAGCACTCACCACCACACAATTCAGATTTGCACCTGGAGCCCACCAGTCCACCGTCATCCACGGGTACGATGTTCACGGTTGCAATATTTCAAATTTTATTTAGAATTTCTCTCTCAAACATGCTACCCAGGATTTCAGATAACCATATTCACCCTACTTCTTCAGAAAATGTGAAATTCAGACATTTCTGATCCTCACCACTCAGCAGGGGGGCCTCTGAGGGGCTCTGGATGGTTCTACCAGAAGCAAAGGCGGCAGCGGACAGTGGGGTTAGAGGGAACCAGGCTGAGCGAGGAGGAACCAGCATTTAAATAGATTTGGGGGAAAATGACTTTATTTAATTTTATCACCAGCCCTTAAAAGTTGGAAATTTGGTGGCTAGTTATTTTTAGCCTATAAGTCATGTGTCTAAATGGCCATCCTTGACAAATTTTGTGGGAGCTTTATTTTGAAGAGATTTTTGTTGTTGCTGGCTGGGGTTGGGTTAATCCATTGGAGAGGAAGTGATTGTTATGTCTGAGTGGACACTGAGTTCATTTCCACAGGGGCCAGATAGGTCTCCTCAGCCAAAATGCTGTAGATGCAACCCCGGGACTCAGACCACTGCAGCCTGGAAAGTGGACGGAATAAGAGAAGAGAGAGCAGATGGGCGGAACTAACATCTCTATCACTGGTCCCGCGTTGTGACAACTGAAACACATCTCTCTTGATGGTAACTTGGATTGTCTGTGCATGGAAATCACTGTCAAAATCTCTATATGTGAATTTTCTCAGATTTCCCAAATTCTAACTCAATTTTACACATATTGCATTAAAGTAACAGGGTGTACTAGTGCGCAAATCATGCTGATAAATTCATAAGCCCTACATAGTATCTAATAACCGAAATACCAAAAAAAAAAAATCAGTCAGCTATGTATTTAGTCTGATCTTTTTCTGTTTTTTTCACTTGCTAACCTAAAGTAAACTGATTATGTAGACCCATTGTTTGAGCCCCATGTGCATGCTTACATTAATTACTTAGGAATGTAGAAATCCAACAGTCATTGGAGGGAACACAAATGGCTGATGTCTCATCCAAGGAATCTCACAGATCATACAGTATCTATGACTTGACGTTACTGGGACAAATAATGGCTTAGCCTTTGGATTGTTTCCATTTTAACCAAGAAAGAAAGCGGGTTTTTTGAGCGATTTTCTAAGTATTGGTGCATTTATTTTCATAAAACGAATACGTGGCTCAAAGCTTACAGAAAAGACACCTACACACATGGTTAATTCATGAAACCCCCGTCTATAAAGTTATCTTGAATAAAGGCAGCAATTGTCTGTCTATCAGAAATTATTATTTCTGGGAAGTTTAGAAACACCCCAGAATTCATAAAAAGTATGTTGTTTTTCATCGAGAGTCACTCACACCTAAAATATCAACACATGGCAGACATTGTTAGAGAGCCTACTATGCGTCTGGCACCAGGACACTGAGCTACGACCTTCAGAAAGAATCACATTACTCTATTTCCTCCATTGTATTTTCACTCCAGGATAGCACTGCATAATGGGGAAGCTTGGATGGGATGCAGAGAGCCAGGTACACTTTCCAAGCAGGCGCGTGGGGATACACTGGATGGAAACTTTTAAAATTCCATACAGTTTGTTCAGGCAGAACCAACGATTTTAAAAGGAACAGTGACAGATCAATTTTTAATGGTAACTCTATTATTTTTTTCCATTATGAATACTACTTTTTAGCAGACCATGAAAATTATGTTGACATTTGAAAGGCATGTGATTAATTGCAGCAGAACAAACATTGTGAGTGCAGCCTCCATTTAGGAAGGTGATACCAAGCATGGGCCTTGATTATAACATTGTTGGCACACGAAAGCACTGGCCCCCTCCTTCTTTTTTTCTTAATCCACTAAATGTTAAAGATCTTAGGTGTGCCAGTGATGAACTGATATACATTGGAGGCACAATGGGTTGTGGAGATGCCATTCTGAAAACACAGCATTCATTCAACTAAAATCGAAGTACGTTTCAGAAATGAAACCAAATAGCCTTATAGCTCTGAGCTGTAACACAGGCCAAAATGGCCAAATGATGTTTACAGCTTATAATTTCCAATATTCTCCCAATTTTGCCAAAAGATTTATGCTGAGGCGTTACAAAGCAGTCACTGTGTATCAAAACACACATGTGAAAAATTTTAGTTTTAATACAGCCCAGCAATGTCATCTAAACGTCCTGTTTTTTTAAATGGACATGTGGAATCGTGGCTGTAAGATAATAATGAGATGGACTTTCACAATAGCCAGCTGTCCAGATTAGAGAACCGGGGGGTGTCAACTATGCAAAGACATCTCGGAATTCTAGATATGTGGTCCAACTATCCCTTCTCTTTGAGAGTCTCACCACTTTTAACTGGATGGTTTGGGATACCGTATTTAACTATGAAGCAGACAACACTGAACCAACCCACGCAGGAAATCAGACTTAAAATTATATGCTCACTAGTGCCATGCTCAAAACACCTACATTTAATGATCTAGAAAATACAAGGTTTGTAAAATCCACACTTTACTTTCTTACTTCGGGAGAGAGACAGGAAGGCTGGGATAGGTATTTGATGGAAAAGGAAAACCCCGAGGGAAAATCAAGTTAGAATGTGGACTGGCCCTCAACCACCAAATTAGCTAGCTCTGCCTGGAATACTGCAATCTCTCCGAGGCTGTCTTTTCACCAAAACCCCATGCCTTTACAGTGATATCCGCCTTTAAACCAGGCTATTTGAAAGCACTGAGCAGTGAAGAAATCAGAACACATGAGATAGTGTCCAACCTGTAAGAGCAGGCAGGCTGAGTGCACAGTTTCATGTGAGGAAAATTACAGCTACAGAGTCAATGTATATAAAGTGCTTTAAGGTTTTTTTGTTTCGGTGGGGACAGGAATGGTTCAGTCTTTATAGTCTACAGGCCTGGGATGGATGGATGCAAATATTTTAAGAGTGAAAAATTTCTACAGGGTAACAGACCACATATCGCAGAAAAGAGAGTGTGGTGAAGTGTAGGTCCTGGCCTAGCACGGTGATGTCAATGTGTCCTAATTCTGGAAAGGTACTTTACAGATGTATTTCCACTGGCTGCCTTCATCCTTCCAGTCTGCACATCTTCCCTAGATCAGTAAGGGAGACAAAGGAAGCGTAGCTGGAGGTAAACTGATTTTAGTTGGAAATGAATGGCTGGGTGAGTTCCTAAGACAAGCAGAATTTTCAGAAAGAAAAACAGAGAAAAATTATTTCAATTTGTATGTCTTATTACAAAACCATGCTTCATGTCTATGAATCATTACAAAGTCAGCCCTCTGAATCTGTGGGTCTTGGATTCACAGATTCAACTAATTGAATTGGTTTGAAAATATTCTGGGGAAAAAAAAATTCCAGAAAGTTCCAAAAAGCAAAACTAGAATTTGTCACATGCAGGTAGCTATTTACATAACATTTACACTGTATTCAACATTATAAGTAATCTAGAGATGATTTAAAGTATATGGGAGGATGTGCACAGATTATATGCAAATACACAAATACCACACAATTCTACATACAGGACCTGAGCTTCCTTAGATTTCTGTATCCATGATGGGGTCCTGGAACCAATCCCCGTGGATACCAAGGGACAACTGTATTTACATTTTGTTGGCACCTGCTTTTGCTACACATTATCTCATTGTTACACAAGTGAGCATTTACATATTTGTACTTATCTTCCTGTAGTGAATGAGATTTGAAATCGTGAGAACTATCATAGTTCAGTGACTGGATACGGAATGAAACAAAATGAATGAAATTTAGAGAATCAAATTATTATTAAGTTTTATACACATTATTATATATGTCATATTTTTATGTATCTATATCATTAAGGTTTTTATATTCCTTTAAACAACTGGAAAGCAACCTAATGCGTTTATTCAATATGTTGCTTCTACAAGAGGCAGCTGAAATCTGAAGACGTGATGTGAATCAGCACTTCCGAACGCCGACCACGTGTTGTGAGGGTTTTAATTGTCCATGTTTAGATGGCTTTCTTTTCACTCTGACTGGGTTGAAACTTACATTTGTCTTTGGTGTTCTTTATTCATGACAGTGTATCTAAGCGCTAACTACAATGTGCCTAAGTGTAGATTAATTTTCAGTTACATTTTGTTGAATTTTTGATTTTTGAACCCGAGGAATACATGTTAAATTTTGAGCCATTATTTCTTTTAACATTGCTCATGGAGGGTTTTTTTTTCCCCTTTTGTGTTTCACAGTATGATATGGAAAGATCTTTAGTGGGACTCAAGATTACTCTCCGTCTCTCTCTTTGTAGGACTTTCCTGTGGGCTGGTTTATGGGAAAATCATTCTAGAACAACTTTAGTTCACGTCTAGGGCAAACCATGGTGCTACTATACCAGTGGACACTGGCCCTAATGACAGCTCTTCTGTAATTGTTTTAGTTTGAGGATGCATGAAATATGAAAATAGTGTACATTTTAACTTCAAATTTGTGAAATTCTTTGGATTTCTGGTGTGGTACTGTCAGAGGAGCTGTTTGTTGCTCCAGCAAGGGTTCTGACAAATACTGATGTGCCTCTGTAGGACAGGCTTTATTTATTTTTTTCTCATCTTCTGAAGTTTCTGCCTTTCAAGAATCCCGCCTTTGGCAGAGGTCTCAGTTCTAATTCATTGCATTTATGTCTCCGAACGGACATAACCCAAGTGCGAGGTAACTGGGTCTGAACAGACTCCTCTCTAAGCCTTCGGAAGCATCTCATGATTACTACACTAGTGTTCCGTTTCCACTCAGTTTCTGCAACACGGCAATTTTCTTCTATAGTTTTCAAGTTCAGAAAGAAAGAAATCCAACACCACTGTCTCAGGTTTATCCAGAATTTATGGAGAATTACAGTAGAGGACATTTTAGATCAAGGCATTTACCATTTAGCCCATACCCTGTGCGATTTTTACAGCTCAACATCCTTGCCTTTAACTCTCTGGTAATAAATAAAGGTCCTTTTATTCAGAGAGTAAAAACTCTCTGAACCCTTTGTGAGGAAGGGTGCATGTTCCCCAAGGTCACTTGACAACATATCTGAAACAAAATTCTCTGATCCCTCCCGTTGAGCGTCAACCTTCGGTGGGCTTAGCCACCGCCATGCCTGGGGGTAAGAGATTATCAGACCAATAGGCCACAATCTGCGCTCTTCTAGGTTTGAACTTTTAGAATGTTGTTATGTTTCTCTTCCTATAAGGTCAGGCTGCCATGTTCTGCTCTGCTCCCAATGCTTTTCACACATCCTCTCCTTGGAGAAACGTGAGCAGCAGTCTGGAAAAACATCAGCGTAATGTATGTCAGAGCCTGCTTACACAGGATGCCAACAGATGGCAATATTTTATCATTATTACACAATCCAGAGACCCTTCATCTGTGGCCTCAGGGAACAGGAGGAGTCGGCTCTTTGGTGTGACACACGTCACCGAAGCTTCACCCCCCATTAACCGTGCTGTTGTTTGTGATTGTTAAGCTGCGTGTCTCGCCGTGTGTCACATTCTTGACTTGTACAAGGGTCCATTAGTAAGTAGCATCTGAGTGCCGTGAGTCATAGAAGGCCCCATTCTTGGAAAAATAAACACTGTGCATTCGGCTGAGATTAGAGCCACTGGCTGGTAGTGAACTGGATGGCGTCTCATGTAAAAGGCTGTTTCTGCGATTCATCAAGGCCTTTCCCCTCCTCTATCGATACTCTGGAAGTTCACGTTACTGTCGTGTGGCTCTTCCCGTGCACAAACACACAACGCTGTTTTCTGGCTCGCTCGGGACAGTGGGAGAGCAGGGCAGGAGGGGGAACTGCGAGCCACGTATTTCAAAACTATCAGGAGTGCTTTGTGGAATCAACGGCGTGATTTCAAGCAAAGCATGTTTTTGATTTTCAAAGACGGTTTCCGGCAACTTGCTCCTCATCTTCCTCCGTATCATTCTTACTCCCTTCCCTCTATTTTGTAAATCACTTTTCTTTTTCTTGTATCTTTCATGATGTTTGCCCTTGTTGTTTAACTTTTTTTTTTAACCCCTTTCACCTTTCTTCATCACTTTCTCAGTCCTTCCATACCAAGCTCTCTTTCTGTTCCTAACTGGCATATTCGGACCCTGATACAGAGAACTCCAGCCCAGGAAAGGCATTCCGGCTTTTGGGAGTTGGCACCAAAGGGACACACTATGGCCTTGCCAACACCACCTACCCAAGAAACTGAATTTAAGAAGAGAATTCCGCCTCCAGCTACCACCTAACCCAGCCACCGCCAGCATTATAACTGTAAGTCATCTAATGGTTAGAAACTGGCCTGAGACTAAAGAAAACCAGGCAGATAAACGTTCCAGGTTGGGTTTAGGGAAAAATCTGGGGTTTCTCCATGTGCATGCGACTTTTGAGGCTGGGTTTCAATCCTTGATCCCCTTAGCAATCTGGCACATTCGCTGTTTGTGTTTCTCTTTTCTAACTTTTGTTTTTGAAGTGCAATTCTGGCATTTCTTCCAGGAAGGAAGGAGCAAGAGGGCTTCAGGCACTGCTGGGAGGCATGAGGGCGAAGCTGCACGAACATCTTTACAGACCATCTACCCCACTCAATACAGGGTCATGACCATGTAGTCAAACAACCAGGGGTCAGAGGGGAGAAAACAGATGGGGACCACAGGCTCCCAGATCCCACACCTTCTTTCAGAACCTGTTTCAGAGAGCAGTTTTCTGTGCAAGCAGATTTCCGAGGGTAGTGCTTTTATAAACACGCCACTCATTTCTCGGGCCTATGAGAGGTGTTTTGTGTGGGAGCATTTGCCATCAAACAAGGTTTTATTGAATGTCCCCCTTGTTGTTGTTATAGTAATCCACGCTGATATAAACCACGCTCCATAAAATGCCACAATACACATCCACCGGGCGACGCCGCAGGGCAGGCTCACGCCGAAGCTCCTCGGGCCATAAAACCGGGACCGCCAGAAACACGGCTGCCATTTATTTCCCCGTCACGTGCTTTCTCCCCTTCTCTCTCTAGGCAGATTTTCCTCCTGTTGAAAGGGAACCTCTGGTCAAAAGTCAGCAAGCAAAGTTGTAGAAAGCTTTGATAGTTAGCGAAGTGAATCATGGCTACACACGGCAGTGGCATGCACCAGTGGAGCCTCTTGCTGGGCGGACCTCCCTCCAAGAGCAACTTCTGGTCATCAGTCAAAGGGGCCCCCAACGAGCTGTGCGCAGCCAACGGTTTCACCAGCTCCACGGTGCCTAGGTCCCAAGTTGCCCTTTTCCACAGGTATTGCTAAAGCAAATAGCAGACGGTATTTACTGGGTGTGATGCTTTCAATCACATTAATCTAGCCAGTAAAAAAATTTATGACCAATAAAAATTCCACCATGACATGGCTGATTGGAGGAGAGGCTGCAGGATGGAAATTCAGGCCACGCCTCTGCCTCTAGCTAGACTGTCACAAACCTTGGAAGGAAGTAGGAGTCGGGGGGACGAGAAAGACAGAAAAATCTCTGGGGTTGTTAAAACGAACGCAAGGGGAGATGGATAAAACTCTTAAATCGTTTAATAAGTCCAAACTTGGAGTTTGGAGGGTGACTGACTAAACACCTACTGTGAAAAGCTACTTGGGGTAAGCACAGACCGAGTCCTGCTGCCACTAGAAAACTACCCTGGGTTAATTCCAGCCCTAGAATCACATATTACTTGCTCTCGATAAAATATACTTTTTTAAATGCAATACTTGGAAATGAGCTACAAGGGTGCCTGGGTGGGGACTCTCCATCTGGTTTGGAGCCAGCGGGGAGTGCAGCTCCACATGGCTGTCTCCCTCCCGGTTGACTAGCACGTGGTTGACACAGATCCGGAAGGGCCATGACTAAGCTCTGTTAACATCTGTGAGTCACTCCTTCTTTTCCCCACTCCATGGTGACAGTCCTCGGACTGCACGGTTTCAAACACACACTCTCCAAATCCTACTGTTCCATGGCTTCTCCCTTGAGTGGGCAGCTGATCCAATTATTTGTTAATGATCCCAGACCACACATGGCAATGAGGATGTTATTTTAATGAATGTATATTGGAAGTCCTGCCGCTGGGAACAAGTACCTGATTAGCTAATTGTGGCTAGGCTAATGCCTCAAGTAGCTTATCCAATAGCCATTATCCCATTCTTTCTGAGTAAGAGAACCCCAAATTTAATCTGCGTGGCAGTGTGCCCAGCCAAAAGACTTTATTTGCAAAATCCCTTGTTGCTAAGGGTGGCCAATGAGACGTAATTTGAAATTTGTGTGCGAGGCTTTTGAGAAAGCCCCCTAAGAGGGGAGCAGATAATTGGCATCTGCCTTCTCACCCTCCTCAAACTGCCGTCTACTTCCTGCCTCGGGTAAAGAACCAGTGGCTGGAACGCCAGGGGTCATCCTGGCGTGTGCGATGAACTTAACTGTGGGGGCCTCAGGCTTAAAGCTTAAAGCTCCTCCTGCTTTAAGGAGCAGGGAGATAAAGGGAGCAGAATCTGGGCCCCTGAAGGCTTCCTCAAGCAGTCTGAGCTCGTGATCGCCTACCCCCAGGCCACTTTCTTTTAGAAGAGAAAAAGAAACTCTGCTGTTTGAGCCACTGTCCCTTCCAGTCTCAGCACTACATTCTTAACCAGAATCAAAGCCCTAGAAATCTGAAAGTTCTCTCCAGAAGCCTTTTTTTTTTAATTACATCCCCTGCCCTCAGCTAATGCGCACTCAAATCTCCCAAACAGATTGACAATCCTATTTCAATTTTTTTTTCCTGGGGATAGGCAATTCCACCCAAAAAGCAGCCCTTTGCACACAACTTCATACGTATAAGACAAACTTTAAACTGTTTGCGGAAACATGACGGGCAACATGGAATACTGACTAGATCACGGGTTTTATAGCTGGAAAGATCATACTTTCGAATCTGAAATAGTTCACTTCCTAGCCGTGTGACATTAGGCAAGTTCCTTACACTTGACCCGCACTATTAGAGACTATAAAGTGAGTAAAACAGTATCAACCTGGTAAAAGTACTGACAAGATGACAAAGCATGCATCTAAAGCAGACATAACGTAGCCGATCTTAAGAAATTCCACTCTCTTCTGCCTTCCACCTCTCAGTCTGAAACTCTATACTTTGACTGTATTGGTTAATGTTCTCTTAATTCACCCTCGGAGACAAGGGCAAAAAGTCCTTCTGCCAACAAACATTTCACCAGCCACGGTATTTGCCCACCTCTCCTTCCTCGATTACACCTCCCCGTTTCCTCCCAGGGTCCTCCACTCTGCACCACTATTAAATGGAGACATCAGTATACAAAAGTTAAATAGCAAAAAAACCAAACACAAAAACCACACACCGGGCCTGCCTAATTTACTAAAAGGGCAGGCAAAAGAATAGGCTAAGACGAGTCAATTCACTCTCAGTCCAACAGCTGATTTTCCGTTAACATGCATTTTCTTAGGTAAGACCTGGCATCCTGTAAAGCCAAGGCACACAGCTGCCCCTGCTGGTTCTGATGGGAGCGCCTCGGTGTGCAGAAATGGAGATCTCTCTGAAATCGTACGCCGCCGATAAATGAAGCAGTACTTTACTGGCATTATTCCGATGCAAAGGGCACAATCTAGCACATGCTAGTGAGGGGAGAAAACACGGATTCAGATAGACCTATGGGCCTGTGTGTCCTGGATCAACTAACTGACCACTCAAGCAATTAATTAACTAATGGTAGATACTTCATAAGGCTGTTGTGAGGATTAGACGCATGCAGAGAAGACACCGCATGATGCCTGACATTCAGTGACCACTCCAGTGTCGGGCTTCCTGATCATTATCATTGTCATCCTTAGTGCCGGAAACAGTCATGGCTTATCATTAATAGGAACTTTCATTCACCCCCCACCCCCAACACCCTTCAAGAAGAGTTTATTTTCAGAACTTAAAAAAGAAAAAAAGACTGTATCAAAGTCCTTTGATTATTGTCTCCCTAGCAAATTCTGAATCATTTATTTTAGAACGAGGTGGGACAATGAAGCAATGAATTGGGGGTTATGAAGAATGTACACGTGTCTCTTTGAGTCAGAATTTGGGAGATGCCCTTTTCACTACATTTAGGTACAATGTGGCAGAAGGGTAGGCAGTCTTGGTAGACAGACCTGGATTTGAAACCCAGTCCCACGTTTAGCCACTGTGTGACTTGGGCTAGTCAACTAACTTCCCTAAGTTTCAGCTAGAATGCCTGCCTCTGATGCTTTCAGGAAAACTGCATGAATTTATATATGTGAAGTCCGGAAACCTGTACCATGGCAACCATACAAGAGACATTTGTTTTCTTTCTCCAGTTGTGTGTTGTTATTTTTTGTTTTTTCATGTCCTTGTCTACCAACAAAGTTCTTATTTCTCTGAGGAACAATTAAAAGGCCTTTCGGGTGGGGAAGTCAGGAAGCTGGTGGATGAAGGAGGAAAAGAAGGAGGAGAAGGAAATTAGCCAAGAGTCACTGAACACACAAGCAGTGGAGCATTCTGCTGTGCTTACTCGGCCGTGCCAGTCCTCGAGCTAGTTTCGGCCTGGCACCTTAGTGCTGTCGGGAGGTAGCACCAGGAAACCCACACGCAAGCCTGGGATCCCATCTCAAACCACCGTCTCCTACAACAACAGTCCCTATTCTTCTAGTCTTTGTCTGTTTTAAACCTCTGACATAGGAAGGCATCAGGGACAACACCCCAGCATTAACCAAAATAGTCTGTAATAAATGTCTTCTACCCTGTGATTTGAGACATTTGAAATCAAGATATCCCACCCCCATAACATCCAAGGGAATTTTGCAAGTATTTATAGGCTGTGTTTCCAGAAAGAAAAAAAAAAAAAAAAACAAAGCAAAACGAAAAAGTTCTACATATTTAGGAAATTTCGTTTTTCCTTGGAACAGAGGGTGAAGAGCTGTTAGCTTAGTCTCCATGGAGGGAGACGGTCTCCTTACGAAGAGTAACGAGTGTATAACTTTTTGCTCATTTTCCCTACTCAGAAGTAATGAGGGAAGAAGTGGTGGTCCTGATCGACACTCACACTTTCAACTGCCCTCTGATTATCTTGACCTAGAAACTCGAAAGGCATTTCTAAGCTTGAAATTAAGTTTTCATGTCGGAGCCCTGACGTCACTTACTGGGCATTGCCTAGAATTGGGTGGTCCATTAACCAACGGAGAAAACTGCCTAAAACCATTTCTGGAATAAGGACTCCAGACTCAAATGCTCCTTAGTACTTATGACAACTGCCTTAATATCATCATCTAAGAATGTTAAACCAGCTCCCATGGTAGAGTGATGACAGAGGTGGTCCCTTCAATTCCCAGCAACTTAGAGGAACGCTATGGCTACCGATTTATTTATTTTTCCTCTAGTATAGCTTTGGCCAGTACCTTAGTCTCCACATGTTCAATGTAGCCAGGAACATGACACAGAAAGCCTTGGTGCTGCTAAGTCAGCATGATATTCTCTTGGAAACTGCCATTTTCCAAAGCCAATTCTGTGCTATTGAAGGGACAATAAGATACTGATTTCAGGAGATGGGAGTCCCTCCTGGGGGGAAACAAACACAAAGGGCCACACTGTTTGGAAACAGATGGCAAATATCACTTTGGCTAGAAAGACTTGGGAAGACACTGTGCTGAGGCCTCCAACGCTCTGGAAGTTCCCCATCACTACTGGGCCCGCAGGTCATTCTCCACGCACTCCTCCGAGTCCAGTGCAAACCTAAACACCAACCATGCGTCCAGGTTTTGCATGGTTCGGGGGTACAAATGACCATGTATCACTGGATTTGCATCTGAAATCACACCTTGGCCTATGTGCACTGAAGGGTTTGCAAACTTCAGCAAAACTCTAGATCTCCCTGGCCTTGGCCCTGGACCGGCAACAGAGGTTTCCCACAGCTGTGGTTGTCAAGCCCGGATGAGTGAATGTTTTCACTTTCTGAGTAGGTCGCAGCTGGCTAGCACCTCCAGAAGCAG
Source organism: Vicugna pacos (assembly GCF_048564905.1). NCBI lineage: Eukaryota > Metazoa > Chordata > Mammalia > Artiodactyla > Camelidae > Vicugna > Vicugna pacos. The sequence continues at coordinate 55,166,312 of NC_133002.1, forward strand.
GGCTGGAGGGGAGAACAAAGGTGCAGGAGACAGAGAAAGATGGAGTATGTGAGATAATAAAAAGTATATTTTGATTTCTAAAAATATAATTTTACCTTTACAGGAATGCAAATTTTTGAAAACCTGGGTTAAGACTCACTCACAGCACTGAACAACCAATTCCCTAAGAGCTTTGAGATTTTGAAAAACAGCGGTTGCTTTTGCCACAGTCTGGGATTGCAACCATCCACGGGCCCGAGTGCCAGGGAACGGAGCACAGGGTTATTTGCCACAGGAAATGGGAAACAGGAGAAGACTCCAGTACTTTCTTTGCTACTGGATATTAATTAATCTCTCCAGGCCCTGACTTCTGTGTAGGCAGTATGTGGCAAGAAATGGATTTGGTCTGGAGAAGTTTGAAAGGTCCCCCAAAGGCTGTAATTTCTCTTTACTCTCATTAGCATTAAAAAGTAAAGATAGTGTTAGTTTAAAGAAACAGGGTCAAAGGGGGGAAAAGGGGAAAAGACAGAAAGCATCTTCCATTTCGTCAGCCTTTACCACTAACACTGAATAAGCTGTATTTTAACTCCAAGTCTATATAGCATTTGTAATAACTAGCAGATATTATCTTCATTCTTAAGATTGATCAAGGTGTTAGCTATCATTGTGTAGTGGTCTGTTCTAGAGTAGAAGGCGGCAGAAAGTGTCGATGAGGAGGAGTATGTGGAAGGCTGAGTTGCCAGATAAATACAGGTGTCCTGTATCTGTATTTGCTGACTCTGGCAACACGAGGCAAGAAATAGTTATGGAGTTAGGAGGTATTTGGGGAAGCAACTGGAAAGAGATGGGTTGACCCTGAAAGAGTAGAACTGAATCTCAAAGTGTTTTGTTAGTTTTAACACATCAGTGTTCCTTGCTTGTTCCAGATTTCTCATCGTCAGCTTGGGCCCATAGTAGACTCCCTAAAATGCTGATTGACTGATTCATTGATAGATAAAAGAAAAAGGTCAACATTAAGCCAAAGTAAATAAGGTTTCTGGCTTGAATGTTTTATTTCATGGGCCAGGTTCATGGATTTCACCATTTGGAACACATACTTTTGAAATTGCAAAATATAATGCATTTTTAAAACTCAGGTACCTTTTAAAGTCCCATGCTTATATCTTAATGGATTCCACAAATCAATTTTTCATTTTTCTTGGTGGATATGGCTGATACGCACAAATGAGTATCATTTACCACCCCAATAACCTCTCATGGAGCCAAAACCCAACGCTATAAATATAGAACATTGCTGTTAGGAGCCCTCCTTTTCCGTTCCCTCTCCTCCCACCCCCTCAGCATGTAATGGATTTCTCTTTTCACAGTGTTAAAAGGATCAGTAAATCATCGGGTCACCTATTGATATGAAAGTCTTTTCATTTGAAATCATTATTGTTTTAGCAAATTGCAAAAGAAAAATACAAAAGAGTTAATAAATCAAGAAAAAAAAATTACAACAGGTTTTTATGAAGTATGGGTGGAGTGGAAAAAGTGATCTTGGCTTAATTAACCACACTTAGTCACACGATGCAGGAAGCAGAGGTTTTAAAGAGTCCAATTGGGGCTGTTTTATACACACACACACACACACACACACACATACACATATATTTTAAGGTGTTAATTTCCATCACATCATTCTGTGCTGGGTTGCCATGAAAAAAACTGCTGAATCTTGACCTTCTTGTGAAATGTTAAAATCACACTCCCTCTTGGAAGGCCCAACTGTCACAAAATATTTTCTCTGCATAGTCACAGAGGAGTATCTTTGTCCAACTAACAGATGCTCAGGATCTAGGTGTACATTGCCTGAGGCATGATTACCCGATAAGTCTGGATTTCATTTGTATCAGTAACATCTCATCTTTACCTCCATTTGTTGTCTCATACCATTACCTATGCTTTACATATCTTAATCCCTGCAATCTCCTATGTTTCTACGCTCCAGCCATGCCAATGTTATGCCTCAAGTCAATCCTCCACTCTACTGTGCCGCTAAATGTCTCCTTCTCTGAGTACATAGCTACAACATTTACACTCAATGCTAAACACCTGGTTATATACATTAACCCTTGGTTAGTTAATTCCTTATATTATTTTATCTTTTCTCATGCATCATCTCTCATTCTCCAAGTTACTGAATACACTCTGAGGACTTAAACCTCTCTCTGGGGTGTTTTGGCACCAGCAATCATCCATGCGGAGTAACAGGTAACATATTTGCAGAATGATGCAGAATGATACATTCCTTAGTGAACCTAAGTATTACTATTCCAATTAACTTATTCTAAGGAAACCAGAGATTCAGGTTAAAGAGGGGTGGGCACTCCCTCAGTGAGGGTGTTCTAGGGAAACAGAACCAATGGGAAATTTATATATATTTAAATTTATATAAATTTATAACATTTATATAAATTATATAAATTTATTTATATATATATACACATACACATAGACACACACATAATTATTATATATATATATATATATATATTTATTTATTTCTAAGGAATTCATTCAGCTAAATGGGCGCATGTAACTAACCATCACAGGCACTTCACCCTTTACTAAGATGTGGATGCTTGTGCCTTACATCCAACCACAAGCCCCAGAGCAAGGTCTGTTTCCTTCCAAAAGAAATAGCTACCTGTTGATGCCCACTGCTCACCATAACACCTAGATTTTTCTCCTTTACGTATTCCTGTTAGGCTAATCCTGAATAATTTTTCAACTCTGTAGCCTTGTTTGGAGGAAATGTTGGTATTTAATTGGTCCAGGGACAAGAGAACTGGAACCCAGAAGGCACTTGAATACATGGTAAAAAAAAAATACACACACACACACACACACACACACACACAGACACACACACAAACACACACACACATGCTGTCACTTCTGAACAAGCAAATGCTGAGTCTTCAGTCTAAGATATACAGCGTTAGGGCTTAGGAGCCAAGCAGGAGTTAAAACCAGTGTGTTCTTTCCTTATTGACTGGCAACATTCAGCTGGAATTACTTGGCTGTGTGCACAGAGCTTCATTCTGACTTGAGCACCTAATGGCAACAACCAAGTATCACCATCCTTAAATCCCCAAACACTAGCACCCTGCTGTCCTGCACGCTGTAGACGCATGAGCAGATGGTGGCAGGATCAGAATAAATGTGTAGGCAGGGAGGGTTGGCTCAGCTGCCCGGTCGCAGCCACATCTCCTGAAAGCTTGACAGAAATGCAGAGTCTCAGATGCCATCCCAGACCCCCTCTATCAAAATCTACATTTTAAGATCCCAAGGTGATTTTAATATACATTAGAAATTGGAGAACTACATAAAACATCCAGACTACGCTTAGGTAAGAATTCCTGGTACCACTTTCCCTTCAGTTTTCTGGGACATGGTCTGCCTTAATGATCAAAACCAAGGTTGACCAGCTCACCTCTGCTCTATTTGACCATCAATGGTGGATGCAAAAAATTTTCCAGTGTTTGAACAGTACTGCGCTATTAATGTTCTCCCATCTTTCCTTTTACTCCCCTTTCCCCAGGTCAATGGGGAAGCCCAAAAGGAAGTTCAAATCTCCCAGGAGGACTCAGACCAAAATTCCCTGACCACAGTGCCATGTACGTGTGTGTTTAAACTGAAGAGTCATCAGAAAGTCTAGGGGAAGATGTGACTAGAATTGAGCATCATTGGTACAATACATTTGGGCCCTATTTTTGCATGCATTAGGAAAAAAATCAGCAACAAGATGTGGCTAATTTAGTGTGCATTTTATCAATGTACTTAGCTCAAATACCAATAATAAACAGTGATACTTAGCCTTCAGCAACTGTAAGCCAGAGGCAACAAGGAAAGGAATGGGGGATGAAGAGTAAAAGAATAAGACATGAGTAAAGGGGAAAAATAAAGGTAAAAAATAAAACGAGAGGCAGTCTTTTGTGCAACAATATAAGCATAAGATAGATGGATAGGTAGATAGGTAGATAGGAAGGAAGGAAGGAAGAGAAAGAAAGAAGACAAGAAAAGAAAAGGAAAGGAAAGGAAAGGAAAGGAAAGGAAAGGAAAGGAAAGGAAAGGAAAGAAAAGAAAAGAAAAGAAAAGAAAAGAAAAGAAAAGAAAAGAAAAGAAAAGAGAAAAGAAAAGAAAGAAAGAAAGAAAGATGTTTTTAAATGCTTCAAGGACCCAAATTGGCTAATGGTGACAACTGAATTCGGACAGGTCAGAATTTGAAATTCGCTTCTATTTATTGTGTGGTTCATTAAACTGTCTTTCTTGGTTTCCACTTTTGTAAGATGGTGATGATTATATACTTAGAATTAATTGAAAAGACTATGTACAGAAGGCATGTATCACAGTGCATAATATATACTAAGTGCTTAATTAAACGGTGACTCTAGAATTATAATTGGACATATGACTTTTTGGTATATTTTATTTAATCTTCAGAAATGAATTTAATATTCATTTCACCTGTAAAATGAATGAACTTGGTTTCAGAGTGGCAGCCAAATTGATCTGTGTTTTAAAGTTCCTTGGATAAAAGGTAGCATTTGACAGATGTGTAAAATGTACACTTACTGTTATGAATATTATAGTCTAAAAATAAATCCAACACTTTCTGGTAACAAAACATTGGTTATGCAATTTGGTATCTCCCTTATCTAATTAGAGTAATTACTTAATTTAGACTCCACTGATTGATTGTTTCATTAATGATGAGGAAACAGATCACACATGGAGTTAGCAGCACCGATAGTAAAATAATCATAATAAGATAATGAAGTTAATACTTCTCATCTATATTCAAAGACTATAAAGAGTCTTATAACTTCTGGACATCACTGCAATGCTGGAGAGGCCTCACACAAGACAAATAGGTCATATTTTCAAAAGGCATTGTCAAAATCAAACCATGATCTAGGGTATCTTATAAGTGATGTTGACCAGGGACACAGATAGAACTGAAAAACACTTAGCAAATTGCCGACCTCAGGGATAGTCTTCTGAGGAAACGACACTGGAATAATGGGTATTTAAAAGTGGAAAAAAAAGAGGAAAGAATCATTTCAGTGATCGGGAAATTGTGTATAATTCTTTCCCAAGGGTATAGGATGCAGAGCACGGATGCGATTTTGGAGGGTCCATGTCGGGAAGAGCGGGATGGCAATGAAACGCGTCTTCCTTCTGTAGGATGTCCTGTGCTGGTCAAGCGGGGGTTCGCGGCTGTCACCTGTCTCCCCAGTGCCCAGGAAAATATGATGTCTATTAAACTGGCTGCATGTGGAGGTTTCAAGACGGAGACTATCTTTTTCAAAACAGAATCCTTGTTAACCAAAGAACACATTCCAAGGTAAATGGTCAAACTGCGTAAAACTAGTCAACTTTCAAGAATAGACGATGAGGAATCATCCAGCACTGACTTTGGGATGACTGAGATGACTTAATGAACAAACAAATAAGTTTAACTTTTATAGTCTGACGTAGTGTCTTTTCTCCCAGGGGTTTCTGGGCGAATCTCAACAACTCGGGCAAAATACTAAGAGCTGTTTCTTTGTACATGCATTGAAAACAGTGTTTTTAAAAAAATTTTATATTAAAAAGTTCTAGTTAAAGCTCTCTTAGATAAATATATTTCATCACATTATATGATATGTAAGTTTCTCTACAAAGGGTAAAAAAGAAAAATTGTGAAAACTCATTGCATCCTGTCTCATTGCATCCTATCACTAAATTTAAATAAAAATCTAGAACTGAAAGAGCATTCAAGAGGTCAGACAAAGCAAAGTTCATAATTCAGAGCATTTATAATACTTGTAAGTCTACCGATGAACAAACATCTTTCTGTCCAAATCCTGTAAAAGTTAGAGCCATAGATAAAGGTCACCTCCAAATATTATTTTTTCTGTTCTCTCAAACAAATATGGCTTTAGCCACACATTTCAAATTTTCTTTAAAACCAGAATCTATGAGATACGGGTTCTGAACCATCTATACTTATAATTACCCACTCCATAGAGAGTTTGGATAATTTTCCTATGTGTACCAAATACAAATGTATTATACACTATATACAAATCTGTTGTTAAAAAACAACTGTAAAAAGTATTTTAAAGATGAGACAAGTTGAAAGAAAAGTAAAATTTTAGGTCAACAATGAGACAAAAAAATTGACCATCTCCACTTGTTAAAGGAAATTATACTCCCAAAGAACAGAAGAAAATCTGAAGGATAAAATAATTTAAAAAGATAAAATGATAAAGGATAACAAGACCCAAAATCAGACTAAGAATTGACATCTGAAAAGAAAAAAAAATCACTATAATAATATTCAAAGAGGTTGAACTGAAATTTTTCAACTAGAAATGAAAGATTACATCAACCAATAGAGTCTTTTTGATGTTAATTATGTGGTGGTGTTTTATTTAATTATTTATTTAATCTGTTTTGTTTTAAACAAAGGAAACAGTATAAGGGTAGCACTTTTTCAAAAGAAAAAGTAAAAAATAATTGGTTTAAACATTATAGTCCCATTACAGCAGAGAGACAAACAGAAAATTCAAATAATGGGGAAATACAACTTTATGAAAAATTAATTTCACCTAGAAAGTTGTGAAACACAAAGCCATCCAGAACTAAAAGTAAAACAATTTTTCAACTGGAACTGAAATTGAAATTTCAGTTGAAAAAGATAGGCTTCATTCTTTTGTGTACTCAGAGTCCAGGGAAAACTAGCCTTAACATTTAAAAAAATGTTTCTGTGCCCATAGAAATAAGCTGTTAAGCCCAAGGGAATTATTTTTTTCTTTCTTTCAATGTATTTCAATATAATTTTTTCAAGATTTAATGAAAGAGCTGTATAATCCATACCCCACCCCTTTTCAAGAATGTCTGGCCAAATGCAGCTGTAATATAAAATAATGCCCTGCATTCATAAAACAGGTCACATAAATATTATATACATATGTGTGTGTGTGTGTGTGTGTATATATATATATATATATATATATATATATATATAAAACACTGATTAAATGAGTCTTCCAGATAGGTTGCTTACATCATCCAATATACACATATAGGTATATCCTTAAGAAGTATCCTCTTAACTTTTAAAAACTACAAATTTTACCCTAAAAATGTTTAAGTCATATAGTAGCCAGTACTCATATTCCAAAGAATGACTAGTAAATTAATAGAAAAAAATTGCTAAATGCCAGAGTTTTTTTTCCCCAGCAAGCCTCTTTATTGTTTCCAAAAAAAGTAGTTTTGTCTACAAAATGCCCTAGTGCTCCCAGTTTGTAACAAAATCCATTCCTTGGGGTTGATACTGGCAGAAAATAGTAAGACCCAGAACACCCTCACCAGCATCATTTTCTGAAATATAGACAGAAGTTTATCAAATATATCCAGAAAAAAAAATGTTTTAAGAACTCTAAAAGACCAAAAGACCAGAGAATGTTTTTATTTAGTTTTTTGGGGAGCTTTTTGCCTTTCTGTTAGATGATCTTATGTCCTGGTTTTCCCAGAAACAGTCCTCAATTATACTGATTATCATGGAGTAACTATTAATAGTGCTGCCTTTCACTCTCAAAGGATCTCAGTTTGGATAGTAAATTATATGGTTGCCCACCGTTAAGCTATATATGAGGTGTGGGTTAAGAATTCCTGAAGTTTAATCTTTTATTTGTATAAACCAATAACATACTGAATGAACTATTAAATATTATTAAATTCGGTATAAGACATTATGTATGTGTGTGTGTGTGTGTGTGTGTGTGTGTGTGTGTGTGTGTGTGTGTATGCAGACACACATAACATCCAAATCCACAGCTTATGAGATAAATGCACTTAAATAAGAAGTAATGGAGTTCATTCTATTACAATCATGCTGCTACACATGGACAGATTTCTTTAAAGAAGCTATTTTGGGTCACTACATACATATTCTGTAAATGCAGTTTCTAACACAGCTCAAAGTACATGTTGAATCAAGTTATAAGACATTCAAGAAAAAGTTTACTTGATAGCCAGACTTATTTTCAATCAGAAACTGCATTACCAGACTTGACACCGATTTTAAGTCCAAGTGGCTTTTACTTGCTTTAAGAAAACATATACACTCAAAGCACACACATTTGTATTTATTATGTTCAAGCACAGTACTTAGGATCCTTTAGGTACATCATTGTTGAATCATAATATTGAATTTGAATTTGAATCATAATATTGAATATTGAGTGAATGAATGAGTGCATCCTCATCTTTGAGTTTTTACGGACAGTTCTCAAACCAGAGTTTGCACACTGGAAAAATAGTCGGTAATTGTTTTAAAGGGAACAACACTAACATTCACATGTGAATCCTGGTATAACTATTTTTAAGTCACATTAGCACTCAGACTTAATAAATCCAAATCTTACCCCACATAATTACAATACACCCCTCTTCATGGATGATTTCATTTTCATGGTAGAAATGGATCTGAACTAACCGGGAAACCCAGAGTGGGGCCCACTGTAGACCTTTGCTCCTGAGAACATGATCCATAGATGAGTAACATCAGTGTCACCTGAGCATTTGTTAGAAACAGACCCCACCCCAGACCTCCTGAGTCAAACTCTTCATGGTACCAAGATTTCCAGGTACTCTGTGTGCACGGAAAGTTTGAGAAGCACTACTTACAGGGTTTAAAGTTTGAACGTTTATATTATGCAAGTCAAGACTGAAGGACAGAGAATGAGGGTGTGGAGAGGAAAAATAAAGACTATAAATATTACAAAGTGTATAGTATAGTCTCATGACGTAGACAGACCTGTTTACGTCAAACCCAGTAGATAAAATAAAATAAGAATCAAATGATCTTATAATTTCAGACAGACTAAACTTAGGGCTAGAATGGGGTAAAAACCAACAGAACCTCTGTCTTAGAGAAAGAGCAACAGATCAAAAAACAGATCTTTTGGTGTTGTGTTCATAAATACATACACTTGAGTGCTTCCTCCCTCCCTCCCTCCCTCTCTCTCTCGCTCTCTCACACACACACACCCATACACTTATGCTTCCTACCCTCCTAAAAGGGATTTGATGTGGCTGAAATATGTATCATGGCTATTCTCCAGGTAGTTATGTTTCTCCTAATAACATATTGAAGCCCTAACTTCAATGCCCTCATTAGTAACTTGAATATCTTAAGGCTATCCATAGGGAAATAAATCTCAAATGAAAATAACTGCTTTCGACATGCACTGACCTTGTTAACCTTGCAGGTAAAAGCTCACCAAGCAAATAAATGTCATGTCACTAACGCAGGAATCGACACACAAAACACCGGGTTATGGTGAGGTTCAGCTCCTGCTCTGCCACATGGAGGTTGTAACAGAGCTGCTGCAAACCTCATGCATAGAAAAATAAGCTTACTGGGATGGACCCAGGATATCAACATGAGAACGCATAATGTCTAGAGTTCAGGATTAATCAATAGAGAGCACCTGGTTGACAAAATAACCACACGTCCTTTGGCTGGATATATGAAACACTATCTTAAACGTCTATCTTCAGCCTCTCAGTCTTGTTACTCTTTTACTTTCAACAATATACTTTTAACAATAAAATGTGACTGTATCCCTACCTAAAATCACGTATGCTGAGAAAACCCCACTGAACCATTTACAAAGCTATTGATTTAAAATGCATTTAAAAAACGTTGAACCAAGAAAACCTGGCATACAGACTTGGTGATAACATGCAATTTATACATGTTGTATTATTCTAGAAAAAAATCAATTTAACAAATACTTAGTGCTTCTGCACTAGATGAAAGGTGCTGTACTGTACATCTGAAGTCAACTACGCCATCTCTTTGGGAAGATATTCCTGGACTCCCCTTTCCAGGATGACTAAATATCCTGTCTTGTGTTACCGTTATTTCTACAGTGATTAACACAACTGAATGAAGCGTACAGTGGAATAATAATTTCCTTCTATGCTTCTGATAACTGCTATAGTATGAAGTGCTTTTATCAGGAACAATGTTTTGTTTATTTTGCTTCCTTAGATCCTAATATAGTTTTCTGCATCAAAAGTGCTCAAAAATGTTAGATGAATGAGGAAATAATACGTTGATGGAGATAATTCATACATAACGTAATTGGCTACTTTGATAATTCATGTGAACAATCCTGGGCTATTCTTAATGATGCTTCTCTGGAATTAGACATGGTCAAAGTTAGCAGTAAAAGTCTACAAATATGAAAATGGTAGATGTGTTTTGTCACTTGGAGATGTCTGTTTAAGAGGCAGCATCACCTGAGATTCTATGCGAGTGTTTCCTTTTTCACAGTACAAAGACTGGTCTTCCCCCCAAAATGAACCTGGTCCTGGTAACATCCAAACAGTGGATTCTCCCAGCTTTGAGTTGTCAATGTTTCCTAAGGATGAGAATTCACCGTCTGATAGAAGAGTTCATTCGAATGATATCATAAGCATTTGCCATGGTACTAAATGCCTTGAAAAATGTGTACAATATCGAAGTATTTACAAGTAAAGCGATAAATGACTGGAATTAGCTTCAAAGTAATTTATCAAAAATAAACTTGAAAAACCAGTGAAGCATGCTTCTTACTAAAATCGTTAAAACGTTCTGCCCAAGGCTTTTTTAGAGATTTCGAGGAGATAAATAAAAGGCTTGTCTTCCTACCTTCATAGCAGTAAGTATCTAGATGAATTATTTCGTGAAGTGTTTGATTATGCATTCATTTTTCCCTTCTCATCTAGACCTACTCTCAGTCCAATGGTCAAATGTGAATATTCACACATGAACCAGAAGTCACATACATACTTGATCATGGGTAGGAGCCCCCTGTCTGGTCTGCAACGCAGAATGAAGGTGATGAAGTTTTCTCTTTCTGCTCGCTTGTCCCCGTCTCCAGAGAGCCTTGTTTAAATAGTGCTATAGGTATAGTTTGCTAAAAAAAAAAAATTGGCCCACCTACTTCGAGCAATTGTGTTAGATTTGCCAAGGATGAAATGCACTTCGAACACGGTGACTTAATACAGCAAATTATTCTGATTTGATTCAGAACTTGAATTTGCTATGGAAGCCTGGCTCTTGTTGTCTGCCTGAACATAATGAAGTAATTAAATTAAAGAATTAAAAATTCAGCACTTTAATTTCTCCAACTCATGAAGTTGAATTTAGTTTTGCTTGTTTTAAAATAGTGTATATATATTTTTATATACATACATTTTTAACTTATTAATACAAATATAGGCATAGATTAGACAAATTTGGACATAGGTGGTCAGCCAGCAATGAGAGAACATAACTGTGCTTAGAAAAAAGATATATGTTCACATGCCTGTTTCTCATGAAGTGTCTGTTTTCTCCTAGTTCATTGCTTTTAGAGATTTTCAGTATGCATAATTCATACACAATTTATTTCATAATGAGAGACAGAGTTTTAATACAGACATAAGTATACTGATCTAAAAATAGATCCAGTAAACTTGTTTAAATATTCTTATTTTAAAACACTGGCTCCCTCTCCATGAATGCTGATTCCAAAATGGCTTATTTACACAGAAACTATTACCAGTGTTACTGCTCGGTCTTACCTTCCGATCAAATTATCATATGAACTGATGCCACTTATAAAATGCAGACTTGTAGCGACATTCGCTCAAGGGGATATAATACCTTCTTACCATAGGAACACTGATGGGAGCAGCTGTTTGAGGAGATTTATTTCCTAAAAGAGTAGAAGTTTCTTTGCACTGAGTGGACAAGCAGACACGATGTGTTCACAGCTTATTCCAACAGGAGGTGTCAGGATGTTTCAGTTGCAAAAGGCAGAAGTTATGATTAATACTGTTTTGTTTTGTTTCTTTGGTATCAAGACCAGGTCTCTATGTGATACAGTTCTGTGCTTTCAGAAATGCATGCCTTATTATTCATATTTTTTGTAGATCTAAGAGACTGAGATTATCCAGCAGCAAATCAACCTCCAAATGTTAACTGAACTCTTTTCAAGAAGGAGAAATGTTCATGAATGTAACGTAATTGTATTTTTTTCAGCCACTCCAAGCAAAGCAATGGCTTACTTGGGTTGGCACCTGTGAGACCAAATATTGTTTTTACTTAAGTGAATTAGCAATTATGGATCAGGAAAGAAATATTAGGACCTACTGAGATGTGATGCTTAGCTTATATTTTCCCAAGTTGGGCCTTACATGGGCCAATGGAAAGAAACTAAATTATATCTGCCCTTAGAGTTTTTTCTTTCCCCCAACCCCGACTATTTTATGAAGGTAATTAGTACTTTCAGTAATTGGACCTCACACTCTCCATGGCTTAAGTCCCAAGTTACAGGTATTGCTGCAGAATATCTTTGAGCCTTGATGGGGAAACACTCACCTTACAAGAATTATCAAATTTAATAGAACACTTGCGTTTCTGATTTAATATATTTTTCCAGAGGACAGAGGGGTTCCAGCTGTTCAAGTTCATTAGAAGGGCTGCCTTTGGGGGCATAAAACAGGGAGAAGGATAGCAGGTTAACAGGGAGGGGGAAACAGAATACCCACCAACCCCACGCCTCTTGTCCCTCGGGGCACATACGGCAGGGTCTGACTGGGAGTCTGGACTTCCCTAAATTACCGTCAGTCCTAAACTCTTCTACAGAAGTCACTCTGGACTTGCCCTAGCTTGTCCTACGGAAAAATATTCCCACAGACAGAACAAGCAGAGAGGTTCAAAGGCAGGTTACGGACTTCCCGTCAGCCAGAAACTGACAGTCGTCACATTACATAGATAGACATATCTGGTCTGATTTTAATTTTTTTTAACAATATTAAGCCAATATAAATCTTCAATTGTTTCTCTTTGTTTCCTCTTATTTTGTTATTTATTTTTACCTATGATCATCTTTAACTATCTAGAAAATCATGCAACAATCACATTGTACTGACTACCAAGATCGAAAAAAACTGCCATTTTTGCTTCAGATAGCTCAAAAATATTCTTTAAAAAATTATCTGAAAGAACTGTAGACTATTAGCAAGACTCTTGGAAACACCTCGTATCAGTAGGGCAGATCCTCATTTCTAGTAAACTGTAGTTTGTACATATATGAGATAGATACAATGTACACATATACTATATATAATATCAGTTCTGTAATATATATAAGACTATGTTTAAAGTCAGTTTAGTATTTTATATCCAATGGATGCTTATCTGTTGACAGAAAAGATAAATAAAAATAGAATAGCTTATGAACGACCTATGTTACTCCTATTTAATTTTTAATTATCTGTTTTTACACGGAGCCGTTTTGTTGGTTGGATACCAACTCAGTCAGTTCTTTACATTCTTTTCCCTCTAACCGCTGATTGAGAAAGAGTCCCTTGAACCTGCCACAAGCTCTCAAGAGCTGAGCTGAGCTGAGCTGAGCTGAGCTGAGTGACAGAACGGGCAGTCGTCCTTTTAAGAACACGGAGCATTCTGCATCAAGAGTGACAACAGAAACCAACAGAAATGGAAGGGGTATTCATATCCTCTTTAGACAATTCTCCAGATTAGTGCCTTTGGGGCTTTTGTTTCCAACAGCAGCAGAGGAACCCATTCCTCAGAGACAGCCCTTTCCTAGAGACCGAGAACACGGAGCTGGACCTGTGATGCTGCTCAGGCTCGGGCCGGGGCGGAGGCGTCTGGAGGCACGCGGCCTCCCCCGAGCCCGCCCCGGGCGCCCACGGGCGCTGAGACACACAGTCGGGAAACTCTGAAACTCCGAGGCGCACAGTCAGGAACCACTGTCCAAGCTTATTTTAGTTCTAACAGTTTAACTCCTAGTATCTTTTCAATGAATGGTTTTCCACCCTGAGTGCACTTCGGAATCACCTACAGAGCTTTTAAAAACACTTGTGTGGGGGCCTCCCCTTTAGAGATTCAATTTTAATTGTTCTGGGATGGGCCCCAGAAGTCAGTGGTTCTTAAAAGCTCTACAAATAATTTCAATCCGTAGCTGGCTAGCTTTGAGAAACTCTGCCAAACCCCGCCCCAGTAATAAATCTGCAACCTAACTCTATCAGAGTTCAGCTTCCTTGAGGACACTGACTGTACTTCATATGTCTTTTCCTGAAGTCAACATTTGAATCCATGAAAGAATGAAAGAAAATGTCACAGCCAATCAAAATATCCAAGAACACGCATCTGTCTTGTTTGTGCAGCGTTCCCAGCTGGAAATCAAAGGGCATCCTTCCTTCCTTCACCCACCCTACAATCATTTACATGCCAGGCACCAGGTGAATCATTGTTTTCTAAGTCTAATAAAGAAGGCACGCATTTAAATAAGTAAATAAGTGTTTATAATAGTATCTAGCAAGTACTATAAATGCAATAGAAAAAAAAAAAAGGCACCAATCCACCCTGAAAGACTTTGAGATGCTTCCGGAAAGAAAGGGCCCTTGACTCTGGTTCAGGAGCCTACGGAGGAGGGCACAGACCCAGGGAAGTAATGGACAGGAGAGGAGGAGATACCAAATCGATGACTCTGAAATAGGACCTCAGGTTTACATTAAAAAAAAAAAAAAGGATAAGAAAGAAGAGTTACAGAGTGGTGGCAGAAGGCGGTGAAAAGAAAGGCACAATTTACAGGAGCTGCGAGGAACCAGGACCGTTGTGCAGCTCTTGAGCGAGACGCTCAGTGTTGAGCTGACGGGCGCTACATCAGTGCTTCTCAAACTTGAATGTGTGTAAGAGGCCCCCGGGGGCCTTGGTGAAATGCTGACTTTTTGTTCAGCGGGTTTGGGGTGGGGCCTAAGGTTCTGAATTTTTAACAAACTCCTGGTGATGCAGGTACGGCAGCTGGTCCCTGGATTACATTTTCAGTGGCCGGGTTCTAACGTTTAGCACGAAAACAGCATGTGCTTTCATCCTTCCAAGGGCTGTAGTTTACTGCCTAACTTTTTGCTTTTTCCTAACTTCCTTTATTTTTCAATCTGCCTTTTTGAGGTTTAGTCACTGATGTGTTCTGTGTAGAGAAGGATATAAAAAACCTGTGCAGATTCCTGCCATTATTTGGCAAATACTGTTTTTTTCTATCTAATCAGTTACCACCCCCCAGCATTTCCTGGGCTCCCCTGAAGTGACTAGCATGGTGCTACCATCTCTGGGGACATCCTAATATATGTACTCTACCTTCAGCGAACGAACTACAAACTTAAGGCGAAAGGATGGCCGTGCGTAGCACACATGTTACAACAAAATGCTGAAAACCAGGTGCCCCCTCTGCGGCATTAGAGCTTGAGAAGAAGAGAAAGTCAATCCGGGACATCGGCGTAAACATCCTTCGATGGTGCCCTCTAGCTGCAGCTCTGCTAAAATACGGTGGGAAGCCTCGCCAGCTCCACCAACTTTCTTTGAGAAACATGCATGGATTTTTTTTTTTTTTTCCTAACTGTTCTGAGAACGTAAAGGGAATAAAATAAGCCAAAATAGAGCCATTTTATATCTTTTTTGGGCAACCGGACTTTGTGATGGAGAGGGCTGGAGTATGGAGGCCTTCTTCCCCCACTGTACGCACCTCTAAGCCACTGAGAGCGTGGGCAAAGAGAGATTCTATTCAGCAGCTCCCTAGCATTGGGCTCCAGACACATAAGTAGCTCCTTGGCGTGTTCCTTCGGCCTGCCATACAATTAATTAGGCCACAGTTGTTTATTTTGAGACATTTAACTAGAGACCTTGAGAGAGGCCTACCCTCGCGGTTTGTCCTGATCCTTCTCTAAGTGTGGGAACCTTTGTCTAATTGGATTGACTGTAAGTGTAATGATCATGGCGTGAGTTCTCTGAGCAGCGCGTAAACCACAGACATTCACATGGAAATGAGGTTAATTACACAGCATAGAGGCGTCTAATGATTGCACCTGCAGGGCCACAGCAACCTCCCTTTAACTCAGTTTCACAAACAATTACAAAGAGCAGCTGCATGCGTTTCCACAGTTAGAGTTAAAAAATCTGTAATGATCCCCAACAGAATAGAGGTGCAGGGGGTGAGAGTGAGGGAGGAGAGGGCTCTTCCGGTTCAGACGCCCTTCCCCAGCCACCTGCTGACTGCGCTAATCCCGGGAGCACAGACACGCAGCCACAATACGCCGGTCTTGGTCTTTGCCCCCACTCCCCCCAGCCCGCTTCTGACTGAGATTAGAGTTTCTCATCAGTCGAGATTCATTAACACGGTGATGGAGATTTATTTATGAAGGGCAAGGTCGGCAAGACTCCAGAATATGGGGTCATTGTGAGTAACCAAACCGTGACAGTTCTTCAGAGAAACAGAACCAACAGGATACCCCGTAACAGTCTGTCTCCCTCTCTCCATACATCTCTGTATCTGTATCTGAGTCTGTATCCACAGCTGAAGAGTGTTGTTGTAAGGAATTGGCTCACATGATTATGGAAGCTGTCAAGTCCCAGGATCTGCAATCTGCAAGCTTTCCACCCAGGAGAACTGGTGGGGTGGTTCCATTCTGAAGGCCACAAGGCTTGAACCCCAGAAAGAGCTAATGTTTCCTTTCGAGTCTTAAAGCAGAAAACAAACAAACAGACACAAGCAAAAAACGATGTCCCAGCTCAAAGGCAGTCAGGTAGGAAGCGTTCCCACTCATTCAGGGGAAAGTCAATCTTCTTGTTCTTTTCCGGCCTTCAGCTGACTGGGCGAGGCCCACTCACAACAGGGAGGGTGATCTTTAAATGTTAAACTCATCCAAAAACACCCTCACGGAAACATCCAGAATAATGTCTTACCAAATATCTGGACCCCTGTGGCCCAGTCAAGCTGACACATCAAATTAATCATCAAACTTTCCCCCAGATCCTGGAAGGACTACTTGGAAGAGACAGTACTGAGTAACACCCAGCGGGTGTCCTCTCAGCCACGCCTTTCGCCCTGCTCACCGCCACGCTCTCCAAACTCACCGTCTTCCCTCTTTCCCTCCAGTTGCTCTTCTAGTCTTCTTTGTGCTCTATTTCCTTCTCCTCGTGTCTATTTTTAGGACGACATTATACTCCAGCAGGTGCTGATCCCCACCGCTAAGCCATAACTGAATCTCTGCAGAGCTGAGCTGATCGGATGTGCATCCATCTGATGTACACTCAGTTCCCAGAGTCACCACAGAGATTATCTCTGCATGTATGTCAGTGATGCCAGTTGAAAAAAACCACAGACATTCACATGTCCACATTCACAATCCTCTTGGATTTTAAGAAACATTTTACTGCACATGAAAAAAAAATATTAGTCTCATCATTTGGTATAGTCACAACTATAACTGTGAGATCTGAATGGGATTCCCCCGCTGTGGTTGTGAAAGATAACTGTGGCCGAAGTCAAATATGCCCTCAAATATTTAAATATTTAAGGAATGTGCTTCAGGCTCTAAGAGCAATTCTGAAAAGGGCAATTCCAAAATGCTTAACTTTCAAAAGGGCTGGGTTGGAGGTGAAGGCACCCCTGGTGATGTTTGTTAAAATAACTGGATTGATTTGCCTTTCAGTCTCGCCTCGTGTCTCTTTATATTTTGTCCCCAAAAGACAAGTAAGGGGTCGAACTAATGAGGCACATTCATTAGTAGTCACCTACAAGGCAACCAGAAATTATGTTCTTGCTCTGATCTCTCTGCTCAACATTAAACTAGCTTCAGATGGGTGGGGGGCAAAGATTAGCTGGAACTAAACTCACCTCAGAGAAAAGTCATCTAAATTCCACTCGCCACCTCGGTAGGTCTCCACACAATCGAATTCTGCTTAAGAAAACGGGGCCAAGCCCTCGGCGTTTGCTGTGTAGGTGGAGAGGGCTGTGGATGGAAGAAGGAAGTGACATTTCCGTGCTCGCCACTTCATTTTGAGGGTCAGTCTCACGTGCGGTAGGCAAGGACATTTACTGTTCAAGTGTGAAGTAAACACGCAGAGATAGATCAGTGGGCTTTGGTGAAAATAGACTAATTTTCTGTTCCTTTGACTCTCAAGACACAATCCGATTTGATAAAATGCTTAAAAGAACATACTACCTCCATTTTGGATCAATCCAGAAAGGACACGTCGGGCCTCTTTCAAAAATGTTCATGCCTGGACTTGCTACCCACAGCTTACCTTCTCAGAGATACATGACAGAGTAACTAACGTTCAGCCCAGGAACCTAACCTCAGAATGTGCTGCCATCACCAATAATGGTTTGCAAACAAGTGAAAAGTCACGACGGGTGTGATGGAAGGCATGATACAGACACTTAAGTAAATTGGACTCGGAGTGGGGAAACACAGACTTGATCTAATTACTGGCAAACAGACGCTCGGAACTTGCCCATCTTTACTCACACAGTGGCACCCAGCTGGTTTCAACCGAGCTGGGTGCTACCACCATCAGTCCCCTGGGGATGCTGAAACACGTGCCACACATAGATGCCTTCTGCTGTCGCTGGTGACTCTAGGCTCGTGTTTGCTGAATGTATGAAAACCATTTACAGTCAAGAAAACTTCAAAACCACAGCCTAACTGGGACATTTGGGGTAAAAAAGAATGGCAGGAACATAACATAGCGCTAGTGCTTAGGAGGAACACACATGCACTTTACAAGGACGCCATTTGGTTTAATTTGGATTCTTAAAAACAGTTCATCCAGACAAGATTTCTGTTTACACTTGGGGAGGCTCATTGAACTTGTTCTGTTTTGCAAAGTGCGATGTTTCTGTAATATGTTTTGGTGGCATCATTTCAAATCAAAACAAGGAGAGTGGTTCTCAAAAATAAAACCAGAGGCCAGCTAAATAAGGATTTGCTAAGTCAATTGGTTGTTTGCTTATTTATACTACACTTCGTTTCCTCCCTCCTTTGGGAACTTGTATTAAAACACACGCACACACACAGGACAATCTTGGTAGGGATTTATAAAGGAATGGAGGCGTTATGTCCTCTGGATCCTGGGACAATCTGAGAGTTACTATACACACACACACACATATATATGTATACACACACATATATGAACCAGATGTATATATAATATATATATAACATATGAGACATATCATATATAATATATATGAGACTCCAATGTATGTATGTAAATACTGATTTTTTGTTGATACAAACAAAAGAGAGTAGCTAGAAGCTGAGTGAACAGTTTAGGATGTAAAACAAAGAGACTTTCACCGGGCCTTGCCTGTTCAAACATGCCATCTTTTTTTTTTTTTCCCCTTTCAGGGAAAACCTCTGAAGCTGATTTGCAATTGTTAAGCTAATCTGTGGCCTAGGGGGAAAAAAAGCCACCAAAACCTTATAGAAATGAAGGAAATTACACAGACATGCCCACCCCCAGATTTAACGTTCCACTTCCATGTGGTTTTGGAACACAAGAGAAGTTTGAGTTGTACTTGGAAAGAAAAAACCGGCCCCAACAACATCTGGGCGAGGCGTCGCTGTAACTGGACAGATCCGTACAGTAGTTGGGGGGTGCCACTAATTCAGGCTGGCAGCGGCTGAGTTTTCTTATTAGAAACATTTTGATTCCCTTTACCAGATACTGCAAAGAAAAGAAGAACATATGTATCTGTAGGCTGAGGATATTCGTAAACGGAGGATCTAGTTCATGTGTTCGAGTTCATTCATCCAGCAGACAGGTATTTGTGGAGGACCTACTATGCGCCAAGCCTTGGGTAACAGCAGTGACCAAGAATGATGAGGCACCTCTGCTCTCAGAGCTCACATTCTAGAAGGTACTGGCAAACAATGAATATATTAACATAGAAGCATGGAGATCACAGTTTTTATTAATAGAACAAAACAGAGCAATGTAAGACATAATGGAAGGTAACCCAGGAAGACAGCAAGGGGCCGCTTCCATGTAAGGGGCCAGAGAAGGTCTTTCTGCGGAGGTAGCACTGATCTAAGACCTGAATTCAAGAAGGAGCCAGCCGAGCTAACACCTGCAAAGACTCTGCCTGACATAGTTTTAGTTCCCTAGTTTCTACCAGATTCGGCTCCAACTCTATCCCATCCTTCAAGCCCTCCTGGTCCGACTATGACGTATCCTTCCAGCCTCAGCCCCCATGATGTTTCTGTACAGATTCTTGGCTCCAGCCCTAACTAGGGTTCTTTGTTCACAACCTTATGGTTTCCTCACATAGTTCTCGCTGCACGGACTGCTTCCTCCAGCCTACTTTTTTAATGTCCAAGTTCTCCCATCCTTCAAGACTTTCTGTGCACACCATCTTCTCCATGAAGTCTTTTCTAAAGCCACTTAACGTAATTTCCCCTTCCTTTCTATCTCAGTATGAATATATCTTTTTCATATCACTTTGTGATCTCTCCTCTTTACCTTCTACACTACTTCTTTGTTCATGTCCAGAGTAAGCTCTCTGAGAACAGCTTTCTTCTCTTTTTGCCTTAACCATTGCTATCTCTTCCAGTTTCTTACTGAAAGTTTTGCCAGGTGCTCAAAAAGTGTCTACTGCACGAATAATTGAACGAAAGCTAACTTCCAAATACAAAAGAAAAACTGAAGGGTGTGCAT
The DNA here is from genome assembly GCF_048564905.1 of Vicugna pacos. Taxonomy (NCBI): domain Eukaryota; kingdom Metazoa; phylum Chordata; class Mammalia; order Artiodactyla; family Camelidae; genus Vicugna; species Vicugna pacos. Next base: position 55,186,893 of record NC_133002.1, read on the forward strand.
GTGTGCCAGCAGGGTTAGTGGAGAGCCAGAGCAATGAACTGGGGTAACAGCAGAGTGCAGAACAGCACAGAGACTAACATCACTAAATAATCACAATTTAAAAAAATTGGTTTCTGCTTCCTTTTTTGTTATAATTGTCATCACTACTCAACATTTGGATCAATCCAATGGAATTCAGTATTAATGTGGCCAAGTTCTATATTGGGTGCTGATAAAAGCAAGCAGATTTGCTTATGAGAGAGGAAATGACTTCTAGCCGTAACTCCAGCCAGTGGTCTATCTCTACTAACGGAAAACTTTGAAAAGCATGTCCTACGTACTACAGACTGCAAGCAGCGTCTTGACGGGGTAAGGGCCGTGCTTGCCTTAGTTGGCTTGGCCCTTCCTCATTGACAACCTTGCTGAAGAGGATGCGGACTTGCACCACCACTCACCGATCTGTATTCCTCAACATGATGTAGATCACAGAATACAAACACCAAAAAGGACTTGAGAGATTCTTTTCGAAAAAGATGGATTTGAAACTTTGAGAGGTAAAGTGATTGTTCAGGATCTCACTGGTAGATTCAGGGCTCTCAGCTCTAAGCATAGTATATTTTGATACCATACTGTCTTCATCTCCATCATACCATAATTTTAAATGAAAAGAGTTTTTTTTTTTCCTACTCCCTGTCAAACTGTCTTTTAAGGATTTAGACAAATTGCTTTTGGAAGAAAAACAATCTCTTAATTACTAAGATATGCAAATCCAAAAAAGTCCTCAAAAAAAAATCAATGAAGCTTCACACCAGTTGCATCATTTCTGGCTGTAGGCCACCCAAAACAGAGTTAGGTGGTGTTTATCTCTTTACGTCTCTTTAGGTTTCAAAATAACTGACTTTCAGGAAGAGCTACAACTGAAGTTGTCCCCAACATCACTCAAAGGGAACTGGGTGCATTGAGGCGCTATGGGAAAGTGAAAAGAAAGAAAGAAAGAGGGGGGAAAATGCACTGATGCGTAGTAAAACCAGGACTAGGACAGAGATCTGGAGGGCTTGTTGGTTCCAGCAATAACAAGAGTTGACATTTGTTACATGTTAATTACACGGTATTGTCTTTTGGAGGTTAAATCAATCAGAAATTTCCTGTACAGCTAATAAAATTGGAACCCATCTGTGGTTTGCCAAGTCACGTTAGACACTGTCTCAGGACAGGGTTAGAATGTTCAGGCTTTAATTTGTTCTGGGCAGAAGAAACGAGAAACCACTTCTTCAACTGAATTAAATTTGTTAGTGCTATCCTATCGTAGGGTGCTAATTATAATAGAAAGTATTATTATAGCTGCCACTTATTGTAAGTATATTGTGTACCAGGCACTATTCTAAGGACTTCACAACACAATCTTACTTGTTTGAAATTAAACCTGATTCAGTCAAGTGTGATTATCTCCATTTTAAAGAAACAGAAACTGGATCTTGTGAAGGGAGGTTCCAAGATCACACAGCTGGTAAATACTGTGCTTAGAACTTGAACTCAAGTTTGTCTGGTACCAAAATCTTAGGTTACACCTAATATATTCCAGGGCACATGCTAAGTATGCAGCTAATTACTTGATGATTTCAGTTGAACACTAGTGAGGCATATTTTAAGGGAACAATCTTATAGTATCTAATAAAAACGTTGATTTATTTGACTATCTTCTATTATAAATATGATATTTCCAAGAGTGAAGATGTTTTGAATATTTAAACCATAAGCACCTCCCCAAACATTTGGCTGTTTTCTTTACTGAAATAATTTAGAGACAGTCAATACCATGAAACAGCTTAGATGAGCCTTAAGTAGTTTTAACTAAAGTTATTTCTTTAACTAACACCGGTTTCAGTAAGATAATCAGAAAATGAAGGCCTCACTCATCGATCAACTCCCCATAGGTTGATTCTCATATATGTTGACTTTCAAGGTCTATCTCATGAAAGCCAAAATACAGAACCCCAGATTGACGTTTTTTGAACTATTTTAAAATTTAACTCTGCCAATTCCCTGCACCCAAGGCTCTTCTTCACCCTGTGATACTCCAAATTTAATGCCATACCATTAATGTATTTAGGACTCGACAATTAAAAATGCCAGCAATTAATTTATTGCACTAGGTTTTATAACCACATCAATTGTTAGGCTTGTCCCAAATTCAGAGATGTTAAAATGTAAGAAACAGGTCCATCCTAGAATCTATGAAATACATTTGCATTTTTTTTCCCTTGACAATGTCTAGGTACTGACAATGCTGTGGATTAGCAAACTAGCTGAAGTGGGACTAGAAAGTGTTCAATCTTTGGATTTAAAAAATCATTAAAGAGAACTTTCATCAGCCAAGGTGATCATGAGGGTGGAAATCTGTGTCTTAGAAGGGTTCTGAGGACACAGAACAGTTTCCATTTTCCAAAAGTGGGATTAGGAAGAGCCCTGTCATCTCTCGTTCATTCTGCTGACTATTTCCGTCAAGGAGAGAGTCAGAGATGCCCCAAAAAAGTCATGGAATTTTGTCTTACTTAATTTTCATGTACTCATTTATTTTCATTTCATAATTTTCAAGACTTCTAAAGCTAAACAGGTCTTAGCTCAAAAATCAAAGCCTCATTTTGGTAAGACCAGCTGAGTTAACCTATTGCCTTTTTATGTGCCTTGATGTCCCAAGTAAGTGAAACATTACCAGCTCCTTCTCATATTGTGTAAATCCGGTCCCTCTATGAATCAGCCACGACGTACTTTCTCGAACTCCCTCAAGGCCCATGCTGACTTGGCCCCGTCCTGCTTCCTTTGTGAGAACTGGCTTCCAGCTATCCCACTACTGCAGAAGCCCTTTAATTGGCTGCCTGATAAATGACACACTGTATTCTTTTTATTGGGATAATTCCCAGGCAACTGATTGGATACATGGAAATGACAGCTACCAGAGGATGACTGGCGGGGCTGGAGGCTTGCTTATTAACCAGCACAGGTGGGACTGGCATTTGTCAGCCTAAATTTCCCTCTGCATTCATCTTTGTCATTAGGCAGACCTCTGGCTCACATCAAGATGCGGAAAGTGAATTCTTAAACATGCACGAAGCCTGAAACTTGCTTTTTCTCTTAAGCAGTGTCATGATGGACGATACAAAGGGGAAAATTCACAACGTCATCCAGAAGAACCAAGGTTCCGAAACTGGTAATGAAGGAAAACTAAATTCTGAAGACAGGAAAGAGGGAGCTTAATTATATAAGCTTTCAGATAATTAGACATGTGAATTCCAAGGTCAAACTGACCGTGTCACTATCCTAACAGTTTCAAAGTGTCAGCTCAGCCTTTGTTTCCTTTCATGTCATGTGCTTGGTTGGGAAAGACATTTTTCTTCTTCCTATGGGACAAGTAGAAATGTGCTTATCGGCTTATTAGAGTTTTTGCCCATTTGCTTACACAGATCCAAGCTTGCTCCCCCACCCCCCGCATTTCTAAGGATAAAACAGTTTGACACATCATTGTGCTGTGTAGTATGCGCCATTCTTGTAGGTTCTTTTTCCAAGCCTACCATATGTACTTTGCCTCCAGCAACTGACAACGTCGGTTTTACATGCATGCATGGAGGGCAGCTAAAATTTGGCAGGAAGTTACAAGTAAGCTTTTTTTTTTTTTCCATTTGGAGGAGGATAACTTTGAACTCTTTTCATAGTTCCCTTTAAAGCATGCATGTGTGTGGCTTGGCCATGACGTAAACTAAACGGGCTCGATGTACACTTTCTATTAATGTGCAAGGCTAGTCTGGGGTCTGCGTCCTGTTCCTGGGTTTGTCATCATGACACACTATGCCACCAACACCTTGTAAAATTTTCTTCCCTACGTTATAATTGTTTCATCATTCCAGGGAGGCAAAACATTGTTGTGAGGATAAATGTTAAATTATACATTTAAGAAAACATATTCTTAAGGAAAACTGGGGAAAGGGCCAAATTTGACAGACGCCCACTCAGTAAGACTTGTGCTTCAGCTGCTCTTGCTTTTGACACAATTTCTTCCATTTCACAGAAGCCCCATGACTTTTTAAACTAGTCGGAGTTCTTAACTGCAGCGTCTTGTCTAGGCTGCTCTCTTTCAACAGTACTTACGTTCAAAAGTCTTTCTTGCTCCTGTTTTTTGCTCATTTGACCCCTTCCCTCTAGTCATATTTCAAATTACCTTACGGCATAGAGGCAGAACAGCAATCTGATTAAATGCATCTGCAATATTACATGAAAAGCGGTAAGTCACGAGTTAGCGCCTGCTGTTTCACTTCCCCCTCTTCCTGAAGCTTCCTCCTTCTCCATTTCTACCGAGTTTCTCTACAAAGACCTTTCATGTTCATTCTAAGTCTCTCTTTTCTTCTAATTCCCTAGCAAATCAGAGCTCTCACTTCCTTCTATATTTCATTCTTTAACAGCTTGAATTAGATGGTGCTGTGAAGTTTATAATGAGCACACTTCTCTTTTCCACTGTTCTGCTCTCCCCTAAAGTAACGAGTTAGGCTGTGCCTTTTGGGAGGGTGGAGGCTATGGTAATGGAGAGAGCACAGGAGATGGAGTTAGGAAGACCAAAGACCAAATTTTTCTCTGCCATTTTCTAACAGTGCGACCCTAAACAGGTTATCTTTTCAGAAATGCTTCTATCTTCTGTAAAATAAATAAATAAATAAATAACAAAAACCACCTTTTAGGGGAACAGTGAGTAACTAAATAAGCTATTACATATCATTTGCTTACGGGACTGCCTGACAGTCATCCGGCGTAGTAAGTGGTAAGCCCCATGCATCCTTTCCCCCTCAGTACTTGACTCTGTGCTTTATTTTCAGCAATCAATAACTATTTTTTATTGACATTGCTACCATGAAACCCTGAGTTTCTCCCACCCTCTATCTCTCCCGCAGAACTTTATCTCCAAAAGATAGCCTCATTCTCAGTAAGTCAAACTCTTTATAAGGAAACATGTGTTTTTTTTTTACAGGCTGCTGCAGGCGTCACCCAGCATTCAGCAGCAGACAGGATGGAGGGGGAGGCCCCCATACGAATCCTGCTCTCCCAGGTAGAAATCCAGCCATTAGCAGTCATTTTGGAGCATGCTGTAAACTTTCCCTTTCAATTATACAATAATCGAAGGTTTGGTACAGTTAGAATCCCTCCAAGACCTGAAGGAACAGCTCCAAGAATGAGCCAGCGGAGGCTCACATCAGAGGCAGGAGGACTCACTGCCTCCCTCCAGCTCAGGGCTTCCCTCTGCCCTTTCCTGCTGGGCCAGGACTGGGCGAAGTGTCTGGTTTGGAGTAGCGGTGCTTTAGAAGGTTTTTCTCCAAGGCACCCCTAGAGGGCGTGATAACTCTCTTCCTCTTGCTCGCAGCTGTCGGCCAGGGCGTAGGGAAAGCTGGAGAGAGTTCATCTCTTCTACGCAACAGCAGGACTCAGGTGATTCAAAATTTAGTTGCAAATAATTTAGACCCAACTATCAACTGACTAACCCCAGCGCCCAGTACTTCCAAAGGGCCCACTACATGTATGTATTTTTCTGCTGGCACAATTTTGCAGTTAGACGTGATGAACATGAAAATGGGACCTTCTTTCTTCAGCTGTCAAAAGCTGACTTCTTTACCCTCAGGTTAACTGCAAAGTAATTTAAAAATCTGTTGTTTTTTCGGAAGTGTGCGTTGTCTCATTCATAAAAAGAATGTTAAAAATTGTATCCTTATCTGGTAACTACACTTTAAAATTTTTAATTTTAATGCAGTGTCCTAATGTCCTAAAAGACCAACTCAGTTTTTGTATCACTGCTTCATATATTGATTAAAAATTGCACCTTTTATTTTTTCACTCATACATCCATTAGAAGCATTAATGTCCCTCTAATCACTGAATATTTATACTTACTTAACTAATATCATGCTAAACTGAGGAAATGTCTGCTATACGCCTGTTTTACCATTTATAAAAAATATTGCTACATCTCTCATATGGTTGTTTAAAGAATAAAATGAGACAATCTTTGTGAAGCACTTAGCCCAATGCCTATTATGAGCAAGCGCTCAATAAATATCGGCTATTACTACAAAAGATGTAAAATGTTGTGGCACACTACTCTCAAAACTTTTTAACACGGCATTACTTTATTTTTATTATTTTCTCACAGGTTGTGATACACACGAAGAATGTAACTTCATACAGTCTTCAGTCATTGGAAACTCCACACAAATGAAGAACTTGGTGACTTATTAGAAAAAGAGCAAAGGAGGAGGATCAAAGGCCCTGGTGTTCTGATAAAAGGGCAGGAGTGAAAGAGTTCGTTTAAAAAGACCCACAACTCAAAGCTGATAGCATGAGGGCATAACATCAGTATCTTTAAAGATTTGTGGAAAAATTCCTAGGGGAATAGGGGAGACTGCATTTCTGGTTTCTAATTGTGTCTGTCAAATGTTACCTCCTGGATGACAACCATCTGGGGTCTTTCTTAATGTCTTAGTCTCCTCGTACTTTGGTTCAGACCGATCTTGTAGTGTTTGATGTACAAATACATGGACACAGGCACACTGCACGCGGCACTGTTTTCTGTGGGTGTTCAGCACGCGCAGGCGTACGTGATTTGTGGCTTTGGTGGCCTGATTTGGGTTTTGCCCTTGAGAAAAACTCTGGTTCTGATGTGTGTATCTAGTAAATGAAGCATATTAATGGCATAATCGGTCCACGGTGGATCATGCTGTAACCCCAGATCGCACGGATACCTCAACAGCGGGCTGACTTAGGAACGGCACGTTGCACGTCGCCTCTGGCAACCTCCCTGAGTCTTCCCTTCCAGGTGAGATGTGCGGAGTCGGGGTTGTCTGGGTTCCTGACAGGAGCTTTTGTTCCAAGCAAACGTAATATGCTTACATAATAAAAACTGTGTGCTACACCTGAAGTAAAAATTATTATCCTGGAGATTATCTTTGCCAGTCTCCTCCTCCTCCCATGGGTACCACTGTATCAAAGCCAAGAGAGGCTTTGAGAGGTGTGAGAAGGTCCATTTCAACCACTGAAAACAAAAGTGCCCTTTGTCGGCCGGGATGGGAGATAACATATAACGTCGTCCCACTTAGCTTAACCTAGAAAGTGACATGAAGGATACTTCAAATGTCTCGGTCAAAACCTTAACTTGAGCTGAGATGAGTAGTCAGTCAATAGGACCAAGGAATGAATATTCTGACAGGCAAACTCCTTCTGTAGCACACTAATCAAAATAACTCATTTCAGGTACCAAAGGAATTCTGAAAGCAAGAAGTACGTTGTGCACATCTCAGCTCAGAGAGAGTCTGACGCAGAGACGCATGAGTCCTTCAAAGGCGTTTTGCTTCCGAAGAAGCTAGCTGTGTTCCCCAGGGTCCGAGTGAAGAAAGACCTGGGTTTGCCCAGGATGGCAGGGTTCTTGAGTCACAAGACTTTCAGTCCAGAAACTGGGAAAGTCCTGGGCCTAAGATGAGGCCTTGACAGTTTGATAAGATCAGACTAGTTCTAGAAATAACTCAGCAAAAAGTTGTCCGAATGGGTTGCTGGCACAATCCCATCACCCCTCAGCAGTTAACTTGAAGGCTCCAGTCCTTCAAACAATGACTTTCTACCCCAAGAATATGTTATTCTGTTTCCCATGGTCCTTATATTTTTCACTGTCACCTAGAAATCAACATTCTAAAAATTGCTTAAATCCCAAAGTAAAAGTAGTTGAACCAAAGGGCTTTCATTTTCCCAATGCATTTAATTTTTGGTCACTGACTACAGACGTTTTGAGTTAGAGTGAACACGGCCAGGAGGAAAAAAAAGGGCAGATGTCTAATTCCTTGCAGGTTTTATAATATTATATAGGGACTGTTTTATATTCCATTACAATAAAGTAAGTTGGGTTTATTACATGCTAAACAACAACAAAAAAAAAATCACAAGCTGGGCAGTAATTAGCTTGAATAGACATTTATTTTATCCTTTTACTAGCAAAACAATTGTAATTTTATACTCCAGAAAAACTCATTCGTAAGTGTTATGTCTGAGGTTGCTTTGCCAAATTGATGCTAATACTGTTATTAAGTAAATGGTAAAATGTGTCCTATAAAGGACTTGCGGTTACAGCTCCTCTGAGCTCACGTTTGCTCTTGCGTATGGGTTTGTCAGCTGTAGAACAAGCTGGGTTGGCCATGTCTTTTATGCACAAGCCCATCTTCCAGTCTTTCCATCTGTGCACCCTTTCTCAAAATTCTCTTCCTGAGTCAGGTTTTATGATACACATTCCAAGGTGGAGAACAAGTATACGTTGTTGCACTTTAATAGGTAGCATTTGGAAGATTGGTATGGAGGTCAAGTTTCTAGACCACATCCAGGGCCCAACCAGGAGACAGAAAGTCTTCCTGAGGTCTGATCACTCTTCTGGAAGGCCTACGATACCATGCGCTCCCAGCAAGGGGAGGTGGCCCATTCTGTGGTCTCCGGCCACCACGCAGTGTTACCATTAGAATGTCATGCTTCCCTTTACAGATCAAGTGTCCCAGGAGCACTAAATGGCTCATCAGTTACTCTTTCCAGAGACAGCAGAATGCCTCCTTCAAGGCCTGACCCAGTTACAGCGACACGTCCACAAACTCTACCACTGCTGAAAGACTCGGAATCTGGCTCAATAGCGTGTAGTACGTTTCATCAAACACCCCTTACCTTCATGTACTGAGGAGTGCTTTTCCTTGAGCAACAGCAAGGAGAAACAAAAATGCAGGGGCTCCACTAAATTATTTATTAATAAGCCCAACTGTGGTTAAATCCAAGATACGTGTGTCTTCGAAGGAGGTGCTAAAAGCACCCCCAGCCACACACACACACACACACACACACACACACACGTACATAGTGATCCACGGTGAATTTTCTCCAGTATTTTCCTTTTTCTCTTAAATATCAAGTTTTCCTTACCAGAGGGGGTAAGCTTTCAGGAAGAATCAGAAACACTGTTTTAGCTCTCCGCTATAAATTTTCAATGTTTTGGTTATAAGTATTTTAACCTCGTCCATCTATTTCTAATGTGTTTTCTCAGACGTGTGTCGGCAGGCTTGGTAGCTCAGCATAACTGTATTGTCCCTGAAAGACACTAGCCAGCGGCAGGGAGAGATCAGAGGAAGGCCTGTTTTCTGGACTCACGGTGTCATAACACGTATTTTCTGTTCACATTTTTATGGTACAGGTAGATTATAATTTGCCCACATTTTATCCATATGTGTACATTTTCAATCACCTCTTTGGTTATAAAATTCTATTTTACTAAAGTAAAACATTTAATAATGCTAAGAAATATAATTTAGCAAAGAAACCGCCATTTATTGTAAGCAAACCCTCCCATTCGGCCACTCCTTTAGTTGCTCCCTAACCTCCGCTCGGAATGGAACATAAATTGAAGTTGATCATTTCCTACAAGGTGCTTGATTATATATGTGGTTCAAGGGAGCAATCAGTATCAAAGGGGATCAAACAAAACTCGTTGGTCATTAAGGTATTTGGACCAAAGGGACAAGCAGCTATCTCTTCTCCCAGAAATAAACTGGAAATAAAACTAAATTAGTTCTGAAAAGAATACACACATACCATATGTACACAGCATATATGACCAAGCACTGAGAGTTGGTCATCAGATCCAGTCCTACAGCTCACCGGCAGTTGGTAACACTTAGTGATACAACGTGAAGTAACTTTTGGTATCAAAAGAGTAAGGCTTTGATTTCTAGACATGTTAGCAAAAGCATATATATATATACCTCTTTGGATGAAAGATATTGAAATAAAAAAAGAGAAAAATCTAACAACATTAATGGCATGGTTATCTTTATTCTCTTTAGCATGACTGAGGCCCAAAGATCAAGCAATTGTTTCTGCTGGAAATATGTAAGTATCTGTCATTAGGGGTAAATTTTTCTTAAATTCCGGTAGCCAATTTGTTATACAAATCCGCGTCATGTATAGAAACTGCACAGAGGAGTTCGAAGAGCTGATCTTGTAGCCTCATTATGACACAAGAAGAAGGCTGACTGGTTTGTAGAACATAATGTTGTGCAGTCCGGTGGTGAAACAGTGGTTGCCTGCTTCCTGTGTGCAGGATCTAGTCTCTGAGACACAGCATATTCTCAACGCTAAAATAACAGAGTGATTAACAGCTCTAGGTAGTGGTGTGGACTTCTTCCCACATACACACCCAGTGCGTTAACCTTCTTTCACACTTCAAACCAGTCCAGCGAGCACAAAGAATACATTGAGGGAAGGAGAGATAATCACTGGGAAAATGGATCCACATAGGAGGTTGGACCCTGCCTCCAGGGAAATGGCTTATTGTAAATACCAAGTCTTGGATGCCACCACTTCTGTGTCATCATGCTTTATTTCTGGTGGCCGCGCCATTGTCCTGGGACAACACTGGCTGCAGCAGCTGTTCACAGGGTGCAAGTAGCCCGGTGCTTAGAGGCAGCGATGCTCAGCAGTATCATTTGTGGTGTGCTGGTGATTTCTCAAGAAGTTTGCACCCTGCTCAGAGGTCTCGTGGGCTCTTGGGTGACTGCAGGGCTACACAGACAGTGAGATTATACCATTGAAAGGAAACCAACCCTTCTGGAAAGCCAGCCCCCAAACACATTCATATAATAAACATCATCATATTCCTGATATTTTATGTTCCACAATTGATTTATTTACTGAAAACAAGCAATGGGAAAGAATCCAATCCAACAAGACCTGGGAAAATATGTTTCAAGGTGGTGACTCTTCCCTTCTCTCCCTCTTTCTCTCACGACAACAGATACAGACGAGCTTGGGGTAAGCCATTTATAAGAACATCTTTCTTTCTCTGTTTGCTTTGTTTTGTTTTCAAATGATAAAACTAGAAAAATACCTGAACTTAGGTATTAGAGAGTTTTGTGATTCATCCCACAGACCTCAACAACTGATCTGGTTTCTCTACTGTCAACCACAAGGGTTGTAAGTGCCTTTTAATGGAAGATTATTGATGGAAAACACAGCACTAGTGTATATATGTGTGACTATGAGTGTGTGTTTTTACACAACTTCGTTCTAATTAGAACACCAAGAGCATCTCTAAGCCTTTCGAACATATTCAGAGTAGCCTCCTTTATTAACTTGGCAACAGATTTTTAGCACTCTTGGAGTAAACACTGTGATTTTTATTAGACGGCAAAATTATATCACTGGAAATACAACAGCAATACTGTAGTGTGATTTAAGTATTAAAGAGTGTTATATTTAAAGTCTTTAACTGATGGTTAAAAAACTATTTAATAAAATGTCAGCATTTCAGCCTAATGACAAATACATATTCTACACTAAAGGCCTGTGACGGCTGATAAGTAAAAGACACATCGCGGTTGGGGGATTCCTGAGCATAAGTCTTACTCAAGGTTTCTCATCCTGGGCACTAAGAACACTCTGAGCCAGCAGTCTTTGTCGTAGAGGTTGCTCCGTACATTGCAAAGCTGGAGCAGTCACCGTGGCCTCTACCCACTAGATGCCAGCAGTGCCCCCCTCCTCACCCCCGGCTGTGGCAACCAAAAATGTCTCCAGTTGCAAAACATCGTCTAGGGAACAAAATCACTTTCAGTTGAGAATCACTAGTTGAATGAAACAGAAAACAGAAGTGTTTTTCATTTGTTTGTTTTTTTCTCAAAGTCTTTAGAGATGGGGTTTATAACTGCATCTGAGGAAGTTTATGGGCACTGTCTTTCCAAGAGTCCAGAGGTAAGCATAAACGGCATGGAACTGTTTTCTTAACTTGGGATATGAGATTCAGATTGAGAGAAAATCCTGCACGAGGGCAGACAGATAACAGGACGATCTCCTTAGAGTAGGCTCAACACACTGAAAAAGGCTTGAGTTGAAGGTCTCTTCACATTGGGCAAGAAATGCGAACTCCAGTGTTAAATGCTGGTTTTGACAGTAGACCCCGTGGTACCCAAGGATAAGCTGCTGCCTTTTTTCTTATCCAAACAAGTTTAAGACTGAAGGGGCAGAAATCAGGTCAGACTAAAACAGAGCAAATGAGACAAACAAACAAACAAACAAACACAAAAACCTATCTCGGTTATTCATAGGTTCTGAGATATGGCTCAGGGATATGGAGCTTAGCAGAGGACTGTAGAAGAAAGCTGAGATGTTCTGCCATTTTGCACCTGCTCGTTAAGAGTTCAGCAAATCGAAGGCTGAAGGGAAAGTAACTCATCCTCTCCTTGTGCCTTGACGTCTCATCTGCATTTTAGGAATTCAACGCTGCTGCAGATGAATGTGATCTCTTTTCTGGCCCAGCGCCCAGCACTGTTCCATGTAGAATTCACTGCTCAATAAATGTTTGATGATTTGGGTAAACAGGAGATATGAGCTAGGAACCCCATAATTTCCCATTTGAAGAATCCTAGGCAGAAAGTGTAATACCCATTATTGTCAAGAAAGCAGCTTTTTACCAAAGCCACGTGCCACTGATATTCAGAGACAGGATATCATGTCTTTATTACCAAAAGATGTAAGAGACTGTCCTCATAATCGTCCTCAGGGAGGACATAACACCAACTCTGCAGCAACTTGATATCACAAGAGTTCATCCTCAAATTTCTTAAATGAGAAATCGTCACTAAACTTGTGTGTGTGTATGTGTGACGAAAATGGGAAACAGAAAGCAAATTTATAAGACCTGCTATGTTATTAGCTAGTTTATAAGCTTGATAAAAGTTTGTTATTTAATGTCAGTTTATATAAAATTAAAAGTGGAACACATGGGCTGCAGGCCAGTGTCACTGGACTTGCCCAGTAGCTACCAAGAACCCAAGCCAGACACTGAGAACTGAGGAGAAACAGAATGACTCACAATCAGCAGATAATATTATAAAGTCGGGATTATTTCTGATATTCAGTTAACTAGAGAAGGTAATTTTTAAGCACAATATTGAGGATTGCACAGGGAGAAATTCCACAGGATTTTATTTATGCTTCAAGGAGCAATGGTTTCCCACTACAATCGCCAAAACATTCCAAACCCTTACTATGGGCTAGAAAGTCCACTTCCCTCACTACTGTTCAGCCACTTGGGGCTTTTTTCCCCCACTTCTCTCCTAGTTTCAAAAGTTTGTATTTGCCATCTTTCTCTCTAGAATGCTTCCCCTCAAAAATCATCCACACCTGGTGCCAATTTATCATCTGATGTGCTTTTAGCTCAAATGTCACCCCTCAGAGAAGCTTTCTCATCTTGTCCTTCCGGCTAAAGTTTTCACCCCCTCACAGCCATAATCCCCTGTTGCTAGCTCTCAACCCCATTATCTGGCTTTATTTTTCTCCTAAAAATTATCATTTGAAATTACCTTAATATTTGTTTGCTTACATGTGTGTTGCTGGGCGCTGCAGGAATGTAATCGCTAGAGAGTCAGGTTCGGTCCCACTGATCACTCAGGACTGTTTTTGGTACATGTGTTCTCAACCCTTAAAAGGAAGTAAAAACTCTACCTTTCAGAAAGTCGAGCTTAAATTTAGTGACATCCAGCGTGGAAAGGAGTGAGGATCTCTTCTCTTTATTGTTGTACTAAACTCTTACCTGAAGTAACAAGGAACAAACGGTTCATGAAGAGGAAAGTGTTTGCAATACTAGTCTTGACTCATACAGAGATGGCTTCAGGATCATCTCAGTCCCAGTGAGCCTCACCCACAGGCAACGCGAGCACTACCCATGGCCTTGATGAACTGTAAGAGCAGTTTTCAATTTTCTATAAAGGAAGGGGGCAGCAGGGCCCACGCTCCAGGAAAGCGACCCACCACCATGAGGATCTGTGTACCTGCATCAAGAGCTCTCCCCTTCCTGCCTTCGTCCCTGAAAAATGTGATTTAACAAGTCACTCCTCCCCACGTTCATCACAAAGGACAGCTAGGCAAAATCGGGTGAGCTTTACCCATTTATGAGATGAAAGGGAATAAGACTGCAACGGCAAAATAAAAACACTTTTGAAAGATAGGCATTAAATACAAAGAAGCTAGATCTCGAGGGACTTGATTTCACAGAAAGGATCCTTTACAGCTAACTTTTCAGAAGTGCTCCCAGTTAAAAGATAAGACTATAAGCTGAAGCTTTAACTGGGCCTCTACAATAAAAAAAAAAAAAGCCAATAGAAAAGTTTGTTGCAACTGCAGGCAGATAGTGGAGGAATTAGAAGGCCATGCTGGTTTGTGAAAACAGACCGCAACAATAAGGACTTTGATAAAAACTCTGAAAGAATCTTTATACTTCAAACTATATGCTCTGAAATCGTGCACACTGCCCGGATGCCCAGACAAACGTATCTTCGAACAAAAGGGACTCTGGGGCTTGTGGGAGAGGAAGATAGTCAGTGAAAGAGAAATGTATCAGAACGCGGGTGGAGACCTGAAAGGGGACGCACACGTGAACAGCTGGAGGAGCCCGTTGAAAACACGCAGCTGGAAGGGAGTGCAAGGATGTCTGAGAGGCTCCAGTGTGTTCTAATCAGCCATGAGAGAGAGGGGGGCAGAGGCACTGTCCTCAGCGGGAATAAAGGCTCAGGTCTTGATGAAAGCTGCACCTCGGGGAGGAGCTTTGGGCAGAAGACGAAGAGAAGCTAGGCAAACTGTGTGAAGATTCTGAGTTAAAACTTCAGGTGAATAATTTATTGCCCATCAACATTTCTTATCCAGTGACTTTGGCTTTGGCTAAATGACTGGGTTTTGCCCATCGTTCTTATAATTAAAACTTAATTAAAATATTGCACTGTTATCTTTATTTTTCAACCAAATAATTCATGCCTGGACTGTACTGAATGAGTCAAATCAAATTAACAAGCATTTATGGAATGACACTAGACCCTAAGCTCTTAGAGAGCCGAGGTCATCTCTGGTTTTGTTCATGACATACCCTCTCAACATGTACGATGTAGTATGCATTTACTACATAACTGTTGACTGAAGGAATAAATGGATTAATTAGTTTTCATTGCCAATCCATGTGTTTTCCAGACTCACATCTCCTTTAATTAGATGAATTTCCCTTTGAAGCTCTGGAACTATGACCAGAGATGCACACTAAAACTGAGGCAAGTCCATTGGGTAATTTCTCACTCTTTTTCAGTAGCATTTTTTTTTTTTGCAGCTGAGAAAGAAATTTAAAGGCATCTATCAAGAGCAGAGGCAATTACTCGAGCATTTAGATGCAGCAGTGTACAAAAACGCATTTCTAAGGAAGCTCTGACCTAAAAATACGGAGGTATTCACCTTCTTGGCATTAAATTAACTAATGAGAAGTTCACAGGCACCTGGGTCTGAGGGATATATCGGAAGGAGGGACGTAAATGCTCATTTAATTAATCACTTAATTAACATTTCAAGACTAGAGCTTTTGGTGGGATTGTCATGAAATTTGAAGAACTTCATTATTATTATTTTTTTTTAAATGAAACTGGCTCTCAGTATGTGGTTACTCATAAAGAAAGGGAAAATTTTTAGGACAGCCATGGGTATTTTTAAAAATGGTGCCCATTAAAGGCTATAATATTGACGCAATTTTCCAGGGCTGGTTTCAGTTTCCCCACTGAGTGGTAATTAGGTCATTGGGCCAGTCCCTCTCATGACTGACCATTATGATTTCACCAGGTTTGCTTCTAAAAATAGCCTTTTGTAGGAATTGTTAGTCACTATCAGCTTTTCCCTGAGTTAATTTGGCTTTCATTTAAGGTGCCAAAAGCACCTCCCTGGAAACTTAAGTTTTCCATGTGTTCAGAGAACAAGTCCACGCTAATTCACCCTACCACAGCCCGGGGTTTCTACAGCTCCGACTTGGCTGAACTGGCAGTGGAGGGGAACTTATTTTGCAGCTCTTGGTCTCCTCTCTGGAGACAACAGTTGGCAAGCCCTGTTTTGTTTTCACGTGAACAGCTGCTCCCTGGGATGAGGGAAAGCACCTCGGGGACCCTTGGAGCATCTGTCCTCAACCAACTTGATGTGAACTTGCCCCCTGCCCACTCCCTCATCCACGCCCCGGCTTTCTTCGAGGAGTTGTACTTCTTCACTTAACGTTGTAAGAGTTCCTTCCCCAAGAGAGTGGCCTGTGTCCCCACAGGGAGAAGAGTGGGAGACCAGCCTGGCACCAGGAAGTCGGTACCTCAGAGAACGTGGTCTGCGCTGATGAGTTCAGTTCAGCTGACTCAACCGAGACCATCCCAGGAAACGCCGTAGTCTCACAAGGCAGGGTAACCGCTACCCGCCTGTGACGTGCGAGCTGATTCAGGGCTGCGGCACCGTGTGAGGACGAGGGGCTCAGCACCCCACCTTCACTCCTGATCTCAGCGAGCCACTGCTATTCCTTGTGTCCGCCCAAACCCAGAAATTAAATTGCCAGTTGAAGGAATGCAGAACCAGAAGTCGTGCCTTTTAAGTATGTCTGGTTTATTCATTCCCATCACACAGATTTTTAAGTCCCTAATATATACTAAGCCTTGAGATGTGTATCTCAAAACTGTGAAGTGGCATGTCGTAAGAGTCCTGACTGGTAAGGACATCAAGAGCTTCATTTGAATTTAAACCAGCTCTAGACTGAGGAAAATCTAAGTCTCTTCATTTGCCTTTTCAGCAGGGCAGCACATCCCATATTTTAGAACAAGTAGGGATGCCTTGCTCAAATAAAAATAGCACTTAATGTATAATCCTATGACAGGTTTATGGATAAAGCTGTATTCAGAAGGTAGTACCTACTGATTTAATATTAAATAGCTTATTATTGAAACATTGGATCAAAATGGCTGGCTTCAAAATGTAGTCATTAATACACTAACTTAAAATATGTACCTGGGTAGGAGAAAAAACAAAAAACAAACAAAAAAAAATAATCCCTAAGACACCCCTTAACTCTGCCAGTATGCCATCCTCATCTATTAGATGACTGGACATAAAGAAGGAATCATACAGTTCTGTGAAGTGGCTTTGCAGATTAAAACACCAGTTCCCAAACTGTGGTGTACAGTGTCCAAGGGGTCCCTGAGGCCATTTCATCTGAGAAGGCAAAAGTATTTTTAGATAATGTAGAGACATGCTTGGCCTTTTCCGCCATGTTGATAGTACAGAAGCAAGCTTGCACTTAACTGTTAATCAAGACAGTGGCATCAAACCATATTTGTCAGCATATTTTTCACTGTCATGGATTCATAATTTAAAAAGCAGAGTGAAAAAGCCAAGCTCATTTAAAAAAATCATTAATAAAGAATATTATTTTATTAAACATAGAATTTTAGATTTTGCAATCATGGCTTTTTAATAATTTGTATGATGAAATGGGAGGTCAGCATAAAGGACTCCTACTGTCCACAAAGGAAAAAAAAATACCCTTGTATGTATGATTCTCTTGAGTTGTGAGCTGAACTGGTTACTTTTTTTTTTTTAATAGATACCATTTTTACTTGGAACAAAAAGGCTTAAAATTGTGACTATTCAGACTTGAGTATTTGGCAGACCATTTTTCAAAAATGAGTAAAGCAGTATCTCGTGCTTTTGGTTTGCATTTCCCTGATGATCAGTGACCCTGAACATCCTTTCATATGCCCATTGGCCATTTGCATGTCTTCTTTGAGAGATGTCTATTCAAGTCTTTAGCCCAGTTTTAAAATAAGTTCTTCTTTAAGTTTGTATTGTGTTCTGTTCTGTTTTGCTTTTGAGTTGTAGGAGTTCCTTATACATTTTGGAAACGAAGCACTTATCAGATATTTTCTCTCATTCTGAATGTTGCCTTTGTTGTCTTTGTTCTGTAGAAAATTTTCAGTTTGATATAGTCCTACCTATCTTGCTTTTGTTCTCTCTGATTTTGGTGTCATATCCATGAAATCATTGCCAAGATCAATGTTAATCTAGTTTTACTGCTATTTTTTCTGCTGGGATATTTAAAGCTTGAGGTCTTATATTTCAGCCTTTAATCCATTTTGAGTTGATTTTTGTGTTATGGTGTAAGAAAAGGGTTTAATTTTATCCCACATCTGTAGAATGGCTATTATCAAAAAACAAAAACAAAACAAATGGAAAAAAAACCCCACAAGACAACAAGTGCTGGCAAGGATGGGGAGAAATTGGAATACTTATACACTTTTGTTTGGGATATAGAGTAGTGCAAACATAATGGAAAATAGTATTGAGGCTTCTCAAAAAATTAAAATAGAACAACCATGTAATCCAGCAATCCTACTTCCAGGTATTTATCCAAAGTAATTGAAACTGGGATCTCAAAGAGATATTAGCAATCCTACGTTTCATTGCAGTGCTATTCACAATAGCCAAGATAGGGAAACGACCTAATTGTCCACCAATGATGGGTGGATAAAGAAAAGGCGGTATATAGATACAATAATGGAATATTATTCAGCCTTAAAAAAGGAAATGCTGCAATACGAATAAACATTGGGAACATTATGCTAAGTGAAATAAACCAGGCAAAGAAGGACAAATACTGCATTAGCCCATGATCCAAAATAGTCAAAATCATAAAAACAAAGAATAGAATGGTGGTTGCCAGGAGCCAAGAAGAGGTGGAAATTGCGAGTTGCTAATCAACGTTATAAAATTTCAATTAAACAAGAAGAATAAGTTCTACAGATCTGCTGCACAACACTGTACCTACAGATAGCAATACTGTATTGCATGGTTAAAAGTATAGATTTCATGTTACCATTGTTCTTACAATCAAAAGTATAAATAAATAAATGAAGTAAACCTGTCACTTTAAGGAAAGCAACAGGTAGTATGTGTTGTCATTGACAAAATGTAACCTACCAAAGAGAAAGTAGCATTTTGGAAGACTTATTTCCATCATCATGAGCATGACAGTTTCCTGATATTTCAATACTCTTAATGTGACAGGTGGTAACAGTGACAGATGTGATTGTTTAATATAATGAAAAAGTCATTGTTTAGAGGATCCACATAGTTTGCTGAGCCAATATTCTCCGTGTGACCAATACAACAGCACTACAAAATCTCGCAGGGCTACAAGATATATTCAGTAGATTTTTTTTTAATATAACTGTGTACAAAAATTTTATTGATAGTATTTCACACTCTACATTGCAATCAGTCTTTAAGACACTACCTCTTCTGGAGTCTTGGTATAATATCAAAGAAGAAATACCCATAATTATCTGACAAGACCATTAAATTATTCCTCCCTTTCCAGACACACATCTTTATGTGGCTAGATTTTCTTCCTATAATTCAACCAAAAGAAAATATAGAAACAGAATGATCACAGATGTGAGAATTCAGCTGTCTTCTTTTAAGCCAGACATGAATGAGATTTCCAAAAATGTAAAAGAATGACACCTTCCTATTTAAGGGAGGAAAATACAGTCATTTTTCATTAAAAATGTTACTTAGTCTGACATGTAAATATTTATTATTGCTACTGTGAACATATTAACAAATATTTGTGAAATTTCTCTTCTCATTTCTAATATGATGAATATTAACTGACATTGCCCAAATAAACAAAAAGCTTCTTGGTCTCCATGGTTTTTAAGAGCAGAGAGGGGTCCCAGGACCAAAAAGGTTTGAGAAACACTACTTTAAAGTGAATGGTTTCTGCTGCTTTTCTCTGTTGGTAATACTAACAGAGACCTTAGAAGAAGACACTGGGAATGCAAAGACATTCTGGAGGATGGCTGTCCAAGTACTCAGTCTTTGCACCAGCTCAAGATTCACCAGGTTCATCGCTGAATCAGGTTGGATCTAGTAGTAAAATACTATAATTATTGGTAATCAACTTTCAAGATCTTGTTTTAACTGATTTCCCCAGTTCCCAATGGTATATAATCCCTTTTTCTTTGCCCATTTGGCTTCTTAGTAACAATTGCATAATATTCTCTAAAAGGTAGGGGATGGGATATTCATTGCAATCCGTCAACAACAAAGCCAATGTGCCCTGACAGCTACTGAGGGAATCACTTGCTTGGAGTGCTTTCTTCTGCTTCTGAATAGCTCTGGCCTTCCTCTTTGGAAGCAGCTGAACTGTCCACAAGTAATCATGTGCTAATGTTAAGCCTCAGCGCTTCAGGATATCCTGAAAATATTTCTATTCATGGTGTTCCACATACAACAGGTTGACGATTTTTACAATCCAGGTATTAGAACTGAAACTGTCTTTACGTCTGGATCTATCTTGTGTGCAACTAGCTTAGAACCATAAATAATACACTTAGTCGAAGAGTTAAACATTAACTGAAGTGTGCCCTTGTTTCACTTGATAAACAGGTGTTGCAGACCTACTTAACAAGACCCTATAACCTAAGAGTTTCCATTTCATCCTTGCAATCTCTTGTTCTTCTAAAATAGGCATTGTTATTTCAGTCTTACAGATAGCAAAACAGAACCACAGAGTGAGAAACGTGCAGAGCCAAGATTGAAAGTGAGATTTGTATGCCTTCAAATTGATGAGCTCTGTAGGTAACGCAGTGTGGACACATTAGCGTAAGAAAAGATCTGAAGTAGCAAACGAGTTAGGAAGACAACACGTGGTCCCAAAGAAACGCATTACGATGAAATTCTTTGTTTTCCTTCTTTGTCTTGAAGAAAGATTCAGAACTTTTCCATATATTTTCCTGCTGCATTCTCTCAACAACTGGTCAACAGGGTTGGCAATATTAGTTCAGAAGGACTCTCAAGTTTGGTATTTCCCCTTTATTACTGATTTGTAAATAACTTTTGAAAAATTCCTAGCAAACATATAGTCTACGCTAGATCAAGCGCTGTGGGTTTTGCATTTTAAAAAAGTCAGCAATTGATGTATTTTCACTTGATGCTAATATAGCCGTCAACCTTTATTACCCTGACTAAAAATGTCTCAGTCTACATGTGTTTGTTTTTCTTCCTCCTCAGATCCACAAACCAAGTCTGAGAAGCAAAACCCAAGCCTTTGTTTTGACCTCCATTGACAGGTGATCTTGACTACTGCATCACCATTTCTCTAGAGGTAAAAAGTAGAATTTAGTCATTTACTATAGGCCTAATTCCAAACACAGGAGATTTCCAAAGAATGAAAGATCCCATTTCTTTTTCATAGTGTGATCCCGTTTGAGTGCTAAATTCCCCTTTGTTGAAAAAATAATTATTCAGCAAAAATGCTTTTAGAAGAAAACCCAAGTATTTCTAAGTTTCCAAATTCAGATTTTAAAATTCAGCAAATATTTTAAATCACATTTAAGCTTCTCGTAGTTTTTGAAAAATGATCATCTTGCTCCACCGCCTAAGACCCTCCTGGATCTCCCTCCACGCTCAGGATGAAGTTGTGCTCTCGCATCTTAGCAGAGAGACGACATTCCCCTGCCCACGCTTACCCTGCAGCCTTGGGTACCCCTGACACCCAGCATGTGTCTCTCTCTCTCTCTCACCATGCTGATGTATTTGGTTGCCTAAATACGACATATTATTTCACATTCATCTGCTAATGCTCATCCTGCTTCTTTTTCTTGAAATGCTCTTCCTCCTCCCAGGTTTGTCTGACTGGGGTATGTACACACCTATTTCTTGAGACTCACCTCCAGTGCCATCTACTGACTTGAAGACCCAAGCTTAGAAGCCAGGAAAGTCTATGAAGTCTTCTTCCGAAGCCTCCCGACCCTACCCCCAGCCAAACCTGAGCTTGTTCCTTCCTGTCTGCCGTAACTGTGCCTGAACAGTCTCTCATCAGAGCCCTTTCAAAACCGACAAGTTTACATCCATGTTTCTCCCCATAGATCGATAAACCTCTCAAAGGCAGAGGCCCCTGTTGCAACCTTTTTGTCCTGGGCATACATTACAACATTAGGCACATATTAGTCACTCAGTAAATATCTGTGGAACAAATGCATAGATTTCTTTCAGGCCAAAAACTTTTTCCATCTGCTTAAATTTATCGAATACACATTAAACCAGCATTCTGAATGACTGTAAAAGGCAAAGCAAACACTGGGATGAAACCCAGAAACTGTGATCTGGGATCACTGAGGGAACGGATTTTTTTAATTAGTCGATAAAAATAGTATGATTTGAGGCAATAAATGCGATTTAGAAACGAACTGCTGTTGTCTCCGTTTGAATTATATTCAGAACTTAGTCGATCTGTGTTTCCAGCAGCATGGGTTATGAAAGCACACTGTTAACTTTACCGGCTATACAAGCTTTCTTCGTCTTTTACATTAAAATATGTAGTACTTTTTAAAAAATACGGGATTTTATGCTTAAGAAATCCAATGTCTAGGGCAAGCAAAGTACTTGATCAATATATCTGGAATGAATTAATGAGTGACCTAATGAATGAATGAAAAGCAAGTAAGTCCAAATCATTCCCCTGAGTTTACAGATGATAAACTGATATCCAAGGAGTTCCAGAACGATGACCAATAATCCAACATCATGGCTCTGGGGTCATTATCTACTGGGTTGTGTGTTTATTATAAATATCATCATATATAATGACGTTAGATGGACGAAGCACACAGTCAGGGACACAGAACCTCAGCGCAGGACAAGACACGTTTATCATAAACTTAATATGGACTTAACATTTTGCTTTGTGCTGTGGATACAAAGAAGGAACGAATAAGCCCATGTGTACAGTCTCACAGAGGAGAAATAAAAAACAAGTATTTATCGTCCAGCATGATACATCAAGTGTCAGGAAAACACCAATGAGGGAGCAGTTCCACCTAGGGGTAAGAGAGCGGTAGAGGGAAAGCTACAGGGGACAGAAGACATTGGAGCTGCCTCTGGAAGAGGGAGTACGCGTCTCCCAAGCAAGCGGGGAGGGGAGTCTCATTCCAGGCAGAAGATAGGAATGTCAGCTCGTCCGACACCATCGAGATAATGGACCCAAAACAGAAAGTGCACAAGAACAGAACCAAAGCGGACCTCAGCCGAGGGCGGCCAACCTGCCAGGAGCTACGAAGAGCCTCCGGAGAGTAAGAACAAAGGACAGCCGTCTGTGTGAAGGAGAGGGGCCCTTCCCTGTGGCCAGAGAACCGCACGTCAACACACCGTGGTTAGAAATACCCCAGCGCGAGCTGAGATCAGGAGACAGTGACACACTGTAAGCTCTAGTGGCTATTATCACTGACTTGCTAATTCGCTTATTTACTTTGCTTGATTCATTTTGCATAGGCTCTTTTTGTAATTTGGGGGATATTAATATTTTAATGAACAGAAAGCATTCTTTATTCCAAGGGCCAAAAAAAGAGCTGAGATTTTAATGATCTCAGGACATTCCTGATATCAAAATTCATGTTTCACCACATCCTTAGAAAAACATCACGCTGAGGTGGGCTGCCCTCTGGACTTGATCACATCTAACATTAGAAGTTTAGAAATTCTGAGTTGAGAAAGGCTTCACAGAACCACTGTTATATATTGTCTATAGGCAAGTAGTCTCAGTGACGCACTCACTCTTCACTGCAAGTGTGGACCTGTAGGCGAACCATCTCGGTGAACAGTTACTGAAAAAGGGTTCACCTACCCATTTCACCCCACCTAGCTCAGTTCCCTGATAACCATAGGAAGTATGAGAACATGGAGTGTGAGAGGTAGGAGGAGAAAACAATCGATGAGGATGAAACATTTCAAAATGGACATCAGGATAAAGAAAGTAGGTATCTGAGATAGGAAAGAAAATGGCTCAAATTCCTGGACGACAGAGATTTACTTAATAAACTATACACGAGATTGACAAGAAGATTCCCCAGTCAATTGTGGCCTTTGTCAACTTTAGCACCACCACCACCATCGTCATCATCATCACCATCACTGTCATTACCGTCATCTTCATCGTCATCATCACCATCATCATCGTCATCACCATCATTGTCATCATCACCATCATCACCATCAGTCGTCACCATCATTGTCATCATCACTATCATCACCATCACTATCATTACCGTCATCATCGTCACCATTGTCATCATCACCATCGTCGTCACCATCGTCGTCATCATCACCATCATCATCATCGTCACCATCGTCATCATCACCATCATTGTCACCATCGTCGTCACCATCACCATCACCGTCATCGTCACCATTGTCGTCACCATCACCATCATCACCATTTTGTCGTCGTCACCATCATCATCACCATCACCACCATCGTCATCGTTACCATCGTCACCATCACCATCACCATCATCGTCGTCACCATCATCATCATCATTGTCGTCACCATCGTCACCATCATCACCATTTCGTCGTCGTCACCATCGTCATCACCATCACCACCATCGTCATCGTTACCATCATCCTCACCATCACCATCATCACCATCATCGTCAGTGTCACCATCGTCATCATCACCGTCATCGTCGTCGTCACCATCGTCACCATCACCATCACCGTCATTGTCATCGTCACCATCATCATCATCATTGTTGTCACCATCGTCACCATCACCATCATCACCATCATCGTCGTCGTCACCATCGTCATCATCACTATCATCACTATCACCGTCATCGTCACCATCATCAACATCATCATCACCATCATCATCAGGTAGTGCTGCAAAGTGGTTCAAGCCTCACAAGTAGTTTTCCAAAGTAGCAACCATTCTACACTGACTACTGTTAACTGTGAAACCCCCTAATTATTAGATCTTTTTAAGCCTCAATTTTCTCATCTAAAAAATAACAGTACCTAACTCAAGAGATATTTCAAGGAATTAAACAAGATCACTCACTTTTAGCACAGTACCTGGCTACAGAATAGACTCTCAATAAATTCCACCTTTGTTATCACCTTTAAAAAAAAATTCCTGATTGCCAGTTTTGTGGACTACTCAGCATTTCAGAGATTCATACATCTCAGACCAGACATCTTGTGATGTTCACCCAACAGACAGATGGATATGAATTATCATTGGGGCTGCTTTTTTGTCCTGTGGAAACTGGCTTTCAATAAACAGGGATGTTCATATTCTCCAAAGTATTTCTTGAATTTTCTATAAAATAACAATAAAAGGCTTTTTCTTTCTCTTGGTAAAACATCATAACTGGTCAGTTTGAGAAATCAAAGAAGTTGTATTTTTTTTTTTTGGTCCACTCTGCCTTGCTTGATTTTTTTTTTTTAACTCTAATACATGCTTCTTCTTGGGCAAACTCCAGCCAGACAGATATTTGCCATTCCATTATTGTTTTAAAGTGCTAGCCCCAGACACATAAGCATTGTTGGAATGCAATGGAAAAAAAATCTTTTAAATCTCAAATGGGGTAATAAACTGCAGCCAGAAGCTAATTGTCCTGAAACTTGAGCTTTTATAACATGTTACTACTGTAGTGGGACCACTCAGCACTTCTGTGGTGGGGTTGTTGTGTAATTGGTAGTAGATTACATTGCAGACATATTAAAAAAAAAAAGATGTCAAATCAGACATTTCGGCTTATTACTGTAGACCTCAGCATAATTCTCAAAGCAATCAATGCATTTCATCCATTAAACTATTGATGGGCGGTATTAATTCATATAATGTTTAACTACTCACTGTGGACTTTCTCTCTGCCAACTTTCTTCCACCCAAGAAGTCCTGAAATGTTGCTGCTCCTGTCAAAAGAAATGAATCATTAATAAGATCCAGCAAGACCAGAGGTGAGCTAGAAGCTAGGCCATGATACATAAAGGCTTCACATTCTTTTAATTTGGTGCTGAACTGTACATGCAAAAAGGAGCAAACAGCCCAATGGGATTTTACCAAGGGTCTGAAGGAAAGCGGAAGGCGGCTATACCCATCATATCTTTTTATGTCTGGGGACATGAGAATCCTTTTTGCTTTCAAATTATGTATTTGGTGGTCACTGTAGATTCAGCAGTAACAGAGACTTTAAATGACACCCCAACCCAACTCTAAACTCACAGGAGGCCAGGGAAATGCTCACACTCATCTGCCAAAGCCTTAATGAAATTAGGTTAAGACTAGGCAAGAGGACGCCTATGTCCAAGGGAAATTTAGTGACAAGAATGTAAGAAATACCTCTTTTTCCAAGTCTGAATCTTTGTGCTGTGTTCACATTTCTATTGTTTTCTTTTTTCCCTTTGCTTCCTCCCTCACTTTTTTTTTTTTTGAGACTTCCCACCTTAGGGGGAACTCCACATTGACCTGGGCTTACACATGAAGGAGGATTTTGGCTATGAGAAAAGACATTTGCACGATCACAGAACCATGAATTTTGAAGTCAGATTTGAATCTAAACGCTGGATCTGTCACTGACTTATTGTAAAATCATTTTACCCGCTACCCTGAGTTCCAATTTCTTCCTTTGCAAAATGAAGATAGTAATACTTAAGCTCTAGAGATACGATACAGTATAAAAAGTTGCCAGGTAGAATTCTTAGCACTAAGATGGTCTCAGTGGTGGGTAAGTGACGATGACGATGATGACAAAGGAGGAAATAATATCACCTGTTCAATCAGTTGGGAGAGTCACTTCAGTTAACTGAAGCCCCAATGCAGATCAACATCAATATCCACAAAATTTCCATTCAATCCTATGGGTATTTCTGCTTTAGTTACGTGCTGGGCACTTGCCAGACTAATTTTTAAAGATGGTGGAAGAGCAAGCCTGGCCAGAGGAGGAAGAGAGTTGCTTTGATCTGGATTTGTAGCTGAAAAGCCAAGCCCACTTAGAGAACTTGGGAATAATGTTTGGAACCTGAATATTATCAAAATATTTTCAGGCTGCCTAAAGGATTCTCTCAAACAGGTTCAAATAACCCCTTCAATCAAGTTTTGAATAAATCTGATAGTAAAGAAAATGTCGGTGGTAAGAGATTCATAGAACTGAACTTACTTTTACATGTTTTCTCTTAGTCTGAAAATATAGTCCTTATCCTTACATTTGTAGCTTTTTTTTCAAGTTTCTTGTATTTGTAGCATGTTTGAGATTTTCATAAAACATGTCTAAGATCTCATCTGATCCTCACCACAGTCCTGTGAGGTCCTTTTTACTATTAGCATCATCAATTTATGGTTTAAGCTCCGAGTGGATTAAGCAACTTGCCCAGTTATCACATCACTGATGTGTTGCAAAAACACAATAACAACCCTGAGCTACAGACACCAAGCCCAGGGATATTTCACTAGAGGATTAGAGGTGGGTTTACAGTCATACTGCTTAAGGCCACAGATCAACTTGAGCAGGCATCCTTTAATCTAAACCTCTTAGGGAGGTATCTTTTGGCTCTGAAAATGTTTCACACACAGAGGTCTCCTGGTTTCTGAAGATCTTCCAGCTTTAAAATATTTTTGAGTACACAAAATATGACTGATTTCTTGGTAACCATACTAATTTAACTTCAGGTGAGTAATATTTATCACAAAGAAGACCTTGCAAATATTCCAGACATGTTGTCATTCATTCATACGTACAAAAATACTTTAAAAAGCTTTAATTCTGTGCTGGGCACTATCCTAGGCTCTGTAGATACACCAGAGAAAAACAGGCAATAATCCCTGCTCTTCTGAAGCTTACCTTCTACGTAGGGACAGATGAAATATTCAAAAAGCACACTACAGTATTTGTCTAATGGTGTAAAGTGTATACAAGACACCAAAGAGGAAACAGGATTAGGGATTTCTGAGATGTTATTTTAAATAGGGTTGTTTGGCTCTATGGAGGTATCTCAAAAAACTAAAAATAGAACTACCATATGATCCAGGAATTCCACTCCTGGATATATATGCAAAAATACAAAAACACCAATTTGAAAAGATACATGCAACCCAATGTTCATAGCAGCATAATTTACAACTGCCAGGATCTGGAAGCAACCTAAGTGTCCATCAACAGATGACTGGATAAAGAAAAGGTGGTACACACACACACACACATACACACATACACACACACACATACACACACACACACAATGGGATACCACTCAGTCATAAAACAGAATGAAACAATGACATTTGCAGCAACATGGATGGACTTGGAAGGTATTTTGCTAAGTGAAGTATGTCAGACAGAGAAAGACAAATACTGTATACCACTTATATGTTGGATCTAGAAAATACAATAAACTAGTGAATGTAACAAAAAAGAAGCAGACTCACAGACATAGGGAACCAACCAGTGGTCATCAGCGGTGAGAGGGAAGGGGGCAGGGGCAAGGGAAGATTAAGTGATACAAACCATTATGTATAAAATAAGCTACAAGGATATCTTGTGCAACACAGGGAACACAGCTCATATGTTATAATAACCATAAATGGAGGATAACTTTTAAAAACAGGATCACTGGGGTGTACACCTGTAACATATGATATTGCAGGTCATCTATATTTCAATAAAAAATAAAGACAGAACTGAAAAATAAGTGGAAGGAAGGAAGGAAGGAAGGGAAGTTGTTTGGGAAGACCTCACTAATAAAATCATATGCAATCAGAAACCTGAAAAAATAACTAGGCAGGGTGCCCTGCTAGAAGGCTACTGCGATAATCTGGGTAACAGGTGACGGTGGCATGGACAAAGGCAGGGACAGGGTAGACAGTGAGAGCTGTGAGAATCTGAATGTACTTGGACGATAGAGCCGACAGGATTTGCTAACAGGTTAAATACAGAGTGTGAGAAGCAGACATAACACTTGGCCTAGACTCTGAAAGGTGAGGGTCCCCAACTGAGAGTGAAGACAGAGGTGGGAGCAGGTTTGGGAAGGAAAATTAGGTGTTCACAGTGTTAGGCATGCTACGTTTTAAGTGTCAATTGGACCCACAAGTAAAAGAGCCTTATGTTACACGTAGGCAGGTAATTCTGCAGTTTAGAGGAGAAATCTTGGTTGGAGGTAAAATATTTGAAAGTTGTGTGTGTCTGGGATATACTTAAAGCTGTGAAACTTCATGACTTCTAGGAAGTGTGAGTAGATGGAGACACGCCTCAGAGATGAATTCTCGGACACCCCTAGGATTAGAAGCTGGGGGAGAACAGATGGAAATAAAGACCAAGAAGGCCGCTGCTCTAACGTGGCAGCGTACTTCTGTATCTTCTCAGGGAGAAAATATTTAACCTCTGCTTTGCTGGAGGTCAGAAGTGGAAGATGAGATGGGCCAAGGAGAGTGTGGACAAAGTTGGGAGAGCAGCCAAATGCCACTTGGACCCACTCTAAAGCAACAGGAATACAGACCACGTGTGACTAAGGGGCCTCTATTGACTTCCGTATGGGGCTCTGAAAATGACTCAGGAAGCAAGCAGGTTTGTAAATTCGGGAAACACTGTAGAGTACATAGAGACCTTCATATTTCGCTTCTGATAGCTCTTTTTTTTTTTTTTTTGGTTCTTCTGTGCTGTGTCCTTTAAAAACAATGATGTAGTTCCAGGTTCCTTTATCTCCACCTCTCTTAAGTAATTTCTCATCTTGCCTCAAATCTCTCGATACTGAAATAAGAATTTACTGAGGGCCTGGTTCAGGTTTCAGTGAACTCTGTCTGCTCCTCCTCTACGGGTCCTGTTCACGGTGCCCGTGTGAGACGTGCCCCTAAGCAACGACTGAATGCACAAATCACCCGCTCAAATTCAGAGATTATCTCTGCATTAGGAGTTCATGTGTCCTGCCCCTAACATCAAATATGAGTGAGAGAACAGTCTGGCAGCTCCTCAGAAAGTTAAACACAGAACTTCCATATGACCTAGCAATGCCACTCCGGAATTGAAAACTAGTTCACAAACAAATACGTGTATGTTCATAGCAGCGTAATTCACAATAACCAAAAGGTGGAAACAACCCCGATATCCACCAGGGGATGAACGGAGGAACCAAATGTTGTATATACAACAGAATGTTATCCAGCCATGGAAAGGAACACAAGGAGACACTGCTTCGGGAAAGGTCCCTCGTGTTCCCCTTACTTGCTACAAGTAATAAATCCTTCCTTCTCCCGAAAAAAAAAAAAAAAAGAAAGGAACATAATACTGATGCATGTTATAATATGGATGAACCTCAAAAAACATTATGCCATTATGCTAAGTGAAGGAAGCCAGATGCAAAAGGCCACAGAGTGCATGAGTCCATTTGTATGAAATACCCAGAACAGGTAAACACATAGAGACAGAAAGCAGATTGGTGGTAGCAGGGGCTGAAAAGTGACTATTTAATGGGAATGGGGTATTTAGGGGGGCAGGGGCGATAAAAATATTTTGATATGTGTGATGGTTGCACAACATTGTGAAGATACTACGCACCACTGTATTATACACCTTAAAGTACTTCTGTTAGAGGAATTCTACCTCAGTTTGAAAATATGAGTGGAACTATTCTAGATCAGAATTATATACGTGTGTATAACATACCTATTTGAATAAAATAAAAATAAATATTTATATGTATATATTTATATGTCTCAAAAACACAGTTTTCCTCAGTGCAAAGCTAAATTTTCATATGTGAATTCAGTCTTCCATATGTGATTCCAGAACACTGAATGCAGCACTCTTCAGGATGCTTTAAAGTGTCCTGATTTTTAAATTTTAAGATGATTTCAGACAAATAGAAAAGTTTCAAAACAGTGCAAAAAGATCTTGTACATTATTAACTCAGATTCTCCAAAAGTAAACATTTTTATATAAAACATAAAAAATGTAAAACACATTTTAGTGATAAAACAAATGAGTAAAATATGCACACTCATGTACATTCATATGTACATACGTGTATACTATTTACACGAAATAAATATTTGTACATTTATATTCATGCATGTGTTTCATACATGCATGTAGGCTGCATGTCTATTTACATAAATGTATACAGATATGTATACAATCATGAACATATGTATATGTGTACATGCATACATGCATCATATGCATATACATATGCATACGTATATATATGTATGTATATCTATACATATAACCTTTTTTCTTAACTATTTGACATGCTGCCGCTTGACTCATACAATTTGTTATTTCCTAGAAGCAAGGTCATTCTATTGTATTACTGTAGGACAATTATTAAAATCTTGACGTTAATATTTACAGCACTAAAATCTAACCTATAGCTCTTTTCAAATTTCACTACTTGTACTTTTTAGCAAAAGAAAAAACATAGAGTTGAAATATATGTAATGGATTGGAATGGAATTGGTAACTAGAGGTTTTTGAAGACCTCCTCTTGTATCTAGCTCATTGTATTTTTAATCACCAAGATAATATATTATGCAGCATGCCTGGGGTGCATGAAAATGGGATTCAGGAATTAATTTCATTCAATTACTTAATCCCAAATGTGGGTGCTTTTACATTGTGAAACTGTTAATCACTCTTTAAAGAATAGAAGGAGGGCCAAAAAAAAAATCATAAGGGTATGAATATCTTTCAGCCTAAAAGTGTTCTCTGTTTACTTTTTCTTTGATCATGAAAATCCACAGGCAGCCATAAAAATTTTACTGGAGCTATAATTATTTGAAACTTTCGGAGTGTCTCTAAAGCACTTTATAACAACCTCAAGTATCATAACTTGATATTATTTCTACTTTTCTACTTATAATGAAAACAAGGGTTGTGAGTCCTATTCATCATTTCCACATGAAAAAACAGTCGAAAAAAATGGTGTGTTTATTCACCTAGAAAATGCCCAGATGGGGTTTATTAACCACATTTTAGTTACTCATCTTTATGGCTCTCAAATAAAGATAAGATAAAATCAGAAAGACCTCCCAGATGACAGGTCTAGCAAGGCCACAGGACCAGAAGGAAGCTGAGGTATTCTGTGCCTGCTTCCACAGCCAACGACAAATTATCTATGTTCGAGGTGTCAGTTCTCTGGAATGTTTAAGTAAATTAAAACCTAGAGCCAGTTTCACACCACTATCCATGATCTGAATGGCACATCCCCTCAGTATTGAACTACTGAGCGTACCACTCCTACAGACTCACGTTAACATAAGTCATGTACGTATGTATGTGTGTGTATTTCCTAAATAAGGCTTACTCATTCTATCTATCCATCTATCTGTCTGTCTGTCTGTCTATCATTTGTCTGTCTGTCTGTCTATCTATCATTTGCCTGTCTTTAAAAACAGTCTGCTATAAGCAATTGAAATCAACCATACCCTCTGTTAAGACAGGGAACCAAAGAGTATAAAGCATCTTTGGCCATAAGAAGCTCGCAGTCTAGTTGGGATCCCTGGCCTGTAAAGAGGTAAACCCCAGTCAGCATCAGCGGTTCTCTATCAGACATACGTCTGTACTGAGCGCTGTGGGACGGTGAAGAGGCGTCTAGTTGAGACCTCTTGGATTTATCTAGAAAAGTTTCACAGAGGGGGGGATATCTGAGCTGTGAAATCTTCATGGCTGAACAGAAATGTGTCAGGGAACAAAGGCTGAGAAGGAGATAAATGAATATATAGAGAGAGAAATAGATACCTATGTATTCCTATGTAATAGGTACCCATCTACATATGTCTATAAACATAGAGATATGCTCACATACACGTATCCACACACACGTGTATGCAAATAGACTGCATACCTAGAGACACATGCATAACGTCTAAATGAGAGGTGGCAGTGGGCAGTCATGAAAAGAACATGCATATGTTTAACACTCACATTTACAGTTTGAAGGTGAACTCTATTTCAGAGGGCCGAGAAGACATAAAGGGCCCAAGTTACAGGATAAGTGAAGTCAAGTGTTCTCTGATGCCACGGCTTCTTCTGGGAAACCTGGAATAATGCCACGGTCCCTTCCAGAAAGGCCCCCGTGCCTCGGCCGCCAGGCTCTATCACGTGCCCTGATACACTGGCCGGGGCTGACCGAAACAGGAATATGCACCACAACCGACAAAACCCACTCAATACGCTGGAAGGCAGTCTATCAACTGACCCAGCACAAGAGAATCGGCCCATACTAGATGGTGATGGATGAGTCACTCTGCATCTTTCAGCTTCTCTGTATAGCGTCTGGTCACGGACAAAACACAGAGGAGAAGCCAGGAGATGTAGAGGTGAGCCATGAGTCAAGGCCTGATGTCATCACCCACGACTCTTCCTTCCCGGACGCCTCCCCAGCCACGCTCCCCAACCCGGGTTCTGACCTCCTGCGGGACTCTGCACTGGCTGTGTCCAGTGCGATACCCCTTCCCCAGCCTGGCTCATCCCCTCCTTTTGATTATGTCTTTTCAACAATGGCACCTTTTCAGGGAGCCTTTCTTAGTGAAGGGCGGCACTTCTGGCCACTTTATTTTAACCTCCACCCTCCCCACATTTCAAAATCCCCTTCCTGGCTCCACTATTTTTTCCTTAGTGCTTATCACCATAGAATATACTAACTCTCCTCCCTTCATCTGTCTTTTTCCTGTCTTGTCTCTTTCTCGCATCAGACTGTAAGCTCCATGAGTGCAGACTTTGTGTCTGTTGTGTTCACCCCTTTATCCCCAGTGCTTACAGCAGAGCCAGGCACGTAGAGGGCACTTAGACAAGTAATCCTTCAACCCCAAATCACCCCAGATCCATTTTCAGTCCTTCTGTGCCCTGCTCTGTGCCTTGGGAAGTAAACCCCTGGGGACTGCCTCCATCCAACATTAGAAGGCTTCTCGTGCTTTCTGCCAATGGGAGGCACTGTGAAGATGGGGGAGGGAGGGAGGAGAGAAGCAGTACGTCTTCCCATCCCACCACTGCTCAGTCCTTCATCTCTAGCGGTAGCTGTATCCTTCCACAACCAGAGCTCCTGCCAGTACTCTGGTCCTCTGGTGAAAGCACTCTCTCTTTTGATTCCTCCCACTGTGGGGGCGTAATGGCTTCCTGCTGCTCCAAATCGCTAGGTACTGCATCCTCTCTAGGTTTTCACTTGTAACCCTGCCCACGTATCATTAAGTAGACCCTTCATTAAAATCTTTTCATTTGTACCATCTGTGATGAGCTCTCTTTCCTGCCAGGACTCTGCCTGACAAAGAACTCAATAAACACTTGTTGAAAGACTGTTGAATGAACGAAGCGTGTTGGCATCCTTTGAAAACATGACTGATTGTCTTTGGCACTGGAACTGCCATTGGAGAGACAGTAAAGGAGGGGAGGCTAGAAGTCAGCAGTGGGAAGATAACTCTGGACTGTCCAGCCAAAACTTGAATGTGTGGACGTAATTCTGTAGCCACTGGTTGAGGAGTAAAATTTCAATCCACAAGCAGGCTACTTTTCTTCATTATGCCTATCATTCTGTCTACCTATCTTGTATGTCGGCTGAATATTTTGTGCTGGTAAAATATGGTGTTTGAAACAAATCACAACGCTTGTAGAATGTGGAGGCAGAGTGTGAGACGCAACTAAATCATTGATGAATTCCAGTTTGCTATTCAACTAATTTGCTTAACCTTTCTGAGCTTAGCTTACTCATTGACAAAACTGGCAGAAACTTCATGGGGGAGTTACAGCATAAAGATATGACTTACAGAAAGTGCTTATCACAGTGGGTCACATAGTATTTACTCACTAAGTGGTGGTTTCTGTCCCCCCGCTTCTCTTCCTTGTTTCCTTTTATTTGCCTCTCTTTCTTCTTACTGAACTGCCTCAAATAAAATGGGATCAGAGATTCATGGACAAAGGAAACAAACTACGGTTCCCACAGGGGAAAGAGCAGGGGAGGGATAGATTAGGAGTTGGGGATGAACAGATATACATTACTGTATATAAAATGGATCAACAAGGACCTACTGCATAGCCCAGGGAACTATATTCAATTTCTTGTAACATAAATGGAAAAGAATCTGAAAAAAGATAAATATGAATGTACAAGTCCAACTGAACTGCTTTGCAATAAACCTGAAACTACCGTTACAAATCAACTATACTTCAATTAAAAAAACTGACATTTAAAAAATGGGATCAGAGAGATTTTTCTTCTGCTAAAACTTTTAAATTCTTGATTTAAAAAAAAAAAACCTGTGTAATAATAGTTCTGGTCAGGAAGGAGAAGGAATCTGTTACTTGGTGGGCAATTAGACGTTGAGGTGAAGAGGAGGTTACGTACAAGAAAAAGGAACTGAGTCACAGAAGAGACTGAATAGTCACCCTCCCGACACAAGGCCTCCGAAAAGGTCTGCCCCACGCCGAGCGAGCAACTCGCTATGCTTGATTGGCTGGCAAGTTAAGCAATATTCCACAAGCATTAGAGTTACACCCCCACCGGATCAAAACTGAGCCCATTTCAAGATACTGAACAAGAGAAACTTGGCCGCTTTTCTTTGCCATAGGCGAAAACAGAGGGGCCTTCTTGGAAGATTACTGGTGTGAAATCGTTAGTTATAGCTTTAAAATTTACCACTTTACGCGCACGTTAGAACATACAGACATGTTTCCACGCCAACACACACCTTCCCCCTTGTCTTACTCTGTTTATAAAGCAAAGAACATGCTACGGAGGGAGGACAGCATTAGAGGTTCTGCTTCCAAAAAACTGGACACGCCGCAGGATGGAGTAACAGGGCTGAATGCACTTTCAGACCAAGCGCTGCGTTTGGGGATCCACGCAGCCTGCGAGTCCACTCGCGGGCCACAGCGCCCCCAGCGGCCACGGGGATCAGTTCTCTGTGCCGACTTTCTCGTGCTCCTGTGTCGATTCTGAGCCAAAGCGAGGGGAATCCTCCAACAAATTATAAAACCGCAGTGATGGCTGTATCTATGTGGCTGCTGAACCGAGCTGATGGGATCGTAGAGACAAAAACCAGCTCTGACCTTTGAAGGTCGAGAGGACAGCAATGAAATGTTTTGATCACGTGCAAAACACAAAACAAAACTGGAAAGTAAGGACATCAAAGATCACAGCCTTCGCTTGGGTCCTGGGGAAGCGTTTGCCAGGCTAACCCAATCGTTCTATCTTTGGTCAGGGTCTACACTGCCTTCAGCTGTCAAATACTCACATTGCAAGAGTCAGCATACTATCACCTTCTTCATGATGCTAACCCCACACTCCAGGGAGAATTAACACCCATCCAGAGTTATGTGCAGCCCCTGTCTCTTGACTGCACTCATCGATTTACTGTTTAACAAAACTATAAGCCACATGAAGGCAGGAACCACCCCTGCCAGCCCCACTCATGTCTCACATATAGCAGAAGTTCAATAAATGCCTGTTAAAATAAGTTCTTTTACCCCCCAACTCCTGTAACAGCGTCCACTGGCCCACTGCCCACTGTCCGTGTGTGCTGACTTACTGCAGGAAACTGATCTACCATGACTGCAACAAAAACTCTGCAAGGTTTTTGTTTTTTGCTTTTGTTTTTGTTTTTTCCAGTAGCAGGAATGGATTTGCTCTGCTTAACCACATTCTTATTACTTACTTGACTCTTGACCCAAGTTCGGATTTATTGAGTAACTGGTTGGATTTCAGGTTGTGATCGATGAAACTGGATCTCAGAAGCACACTCAGGAGGTTCAACGCAAACTTGAAATGAATGCGTATGACCTTCTCTAGAGGGTCTCACTCCTGTGCAAAAGTGTTGCACGGAAGGGCTCTAGTAAGACTGATAAATTAATGATTCATATTTTTTGGAGAAACTCTTGGGCTAATACATGTTCTTTGTCTGAGGGGAAAATCCCTACCTGCTGGAGAGGTTAAGAAAAAGGCACAGGAGTAACCTGCTTACTGGTTTTGTTTTCACTGTAAATATCCCGGGGGGGGGGGGTGAGCAATATTTGCTAATTTTCTGACATCCATACATTCTTATTAATGAAATAAACATTCTATAAATTCAAAAGAAATTTGAAGGTATAAACTCCGTGATAATAATTGAAGAAGTCATGTTTACACTGTGTCAGATTTTCAAATCTTTTGATTTTTATTTCCTAAATGTCTCTGAAGATATCCATTTTCTTCTGTATTGCCCCTTGGCCTAGTTCCAATGTTTCTCAGCTGGACAAGTGGAGAGATTTAGCTGGTCTCACCACACCCTTGGCTGCCTCAGCCAGAATGGTCTTTTGAAATGCAGGCAGAATCAAATAATTTCACCTCGTTTCTGCTCCTGCATCCCCCCTCAATCCATTTCCTAAAAGCTGGTTACTGGTTTCCTCTTCGATTTCACACACAGACCCAAGTTCCTGACATAGTCCCTTATGGCTCTGTGTGTTTAACCTGCCTCCCCAGCCCTTTTTCCTGTGTCCTAGCCACACTGCCTAGTCAACTCTTACTCAACCTTCATATCTCTGTTCATCAAACTTCGCATGATAATCATCATCTGGAGAACTTGCTGAAACACAGATTCCTGGGCCCCACTCCCGAGCGATTCCTGCTCAGCAAGTCTCGGGTGGAGCCTGAGAATTTGCATTTCCAACAAGCCCAGGGGATGTCGATGCAGCTCCAGGGACCACACCGGGCATCGCACAGCCCTAATCTCTACTCACTCTTCTTCTCAGGAAGGCCTTCCCAATTTCTTGGACGAAGACCCAGGTCCCTGCTTTACATTGTCACAGGACACGGATGTCACACGTGGTTTTCCTCATGACTGTGTGTGCCTCTGTATGACCATTTGATTGTTTCTGCCACCAGAAACAATTGATTTTACAATGGCATGCGTGCACCTTCGTTTCCAGGACATCTAAAAGTAAGTGTTTGTTACTGTAAGTACATACACCCTGAATTGTCCTTACTATTTAATCTGTTAGTACTTTTGTTGGAAAAACTAGTTTGTTGTACTAATTGCGATCTCTTGATAAACTGTAAAAATGTCTTTACTATGTTTTCTGCTTCTCTGAGAAGAGGTAGCTGTTAGTGAAACATACAAACGCATAGCATTCCAGAACAAAAAACGGTACCATGAAACAGGAAAAGAAGATGGAGGTTTGCCATTTCTCGATTGTTACAGGCATGAAAACCATATATACACTATATAGGCATATAGGTTTAGGGGACAAGCCGTATGAGTGAACACATACTCTTCATGTAGCACAGCTGAGATGGAAAAATTCACTTATTTTAACAGACAGGTGTTGACACTGCTCTGAAAAAAGTGCCAGCATGTTTTACACACACAGACGCACTCATTACTCATGCCTTACCACTATGTTTAGTGTAAGATTTACACATCCTATTGCAGAATAAAAATTACTTACTCCAGACATTAGAAGTAAGAGTTCTTCAGGCAAAAGTTATGTAAGATTGTTATTAACATTGAACTCATTATGCAACAAGCATTTAGCCTGTATTATGTGTTTTTTCAGTATGACTGATAAGATGATGTCTACAGTACATGCCTCCCCTCAAGCAGTTTACAATGGGGGCATAGCCGAAATCAACTACACAAGAACTTAATGCGGCATATGTGCAAACTAAAGCTTACAAAGTGAAGAGAGGGGGGCGATCACTTCCTGAGAGGTAATCGGGAAGAGGAGAATGCGTTACGGAAGAAAACAATTGAATGAGTAATTCGGGGGTTGAGCACAGTTGTGACGGGTCGAAGTGGAAGCAGGGTGAAGAAAAAGGACAACTGTTCCAAAAAAGAAAATTAATATCGCAATTAAAAGCCTAAAGATCTGCACGGACTGTGACATATTGAGAAATATACTGTTTGCAGGGCTAGGACTGGGGGGATCCATTCATGACAGCAGCACAGCCGAGCCTGCCCTGATTTACACAGGGTGGGGTGTGGGGGAGAAGAGTCAGTGCCCTAATTCCGAGGCTCTGTGGCCTTCCTAGGTCCTACAGGGACTCACCCAAGCGGTGTCCTGAGTCCCTCCCATGTTTGTTTTAGCCTTATTTTCTCTTGACAGCCAATCACCCCAGCCAACAGCATGACCACTTCATTAGTTCTTTTTCCACAGAATCATGAGTAATTCACTGGGTTTTATTTAAACCTGATAAGGTTCCCTTTATCAGGATTTTCTGGTATTTGTATAAAACAAAATCCATGTCAAATACTGGGTCATTACTGAGAAGCCCGTCTACAAATATTTGCCCGGAATCTCTTGTCACCAGTCTCTAAGGTCTATGTATCTGTTCATTTAGCAAAATACCACAAAGTGTTTCCCTACCTCTGCGTAGAAGACGCTGTCCGCATCCTGCTCACAGCCCCGTGTCCTTATCATTTCAGGGCACACTGTCGACTGCCAAATCCTGCAAACCCCTTATGGGCTCTCTCTCTCGCCACTGGAGCATGTACTGCCACCCAATTGGTGGGAGTAATAGACCCTAATTATCATAAAGAAATCATGTTACAAAATGGGGCCAAAAGTACGTGTAGAACTCAGGGAATTCGGCGAATGCGTCTTGGTGCTTCCATGCCTGGTGATAAGACGAAATGTGTGGCTGCAGAAGTTGGAACAGGTACAGCCTGATAAGCGAGTAGTAAACAAAGGTTCTGATCTTTAGGTACAAAGGTCTGGGTGCTCTACTGGGCAGGCAACGCGCAGAAATGTCGGGCAAGAATAGGGAAGACCTAGGACATGCAGAAGAGCAGGAGGGAAATGAGTGTCAACTGCAGCCTGGAGACAGTTGAAGCAGGATGTAGTTTATCCCTCTAACCCTCCTGTTTTCAGTATTTCATTGAATTCTTTAATAAATGCACCCGGTCCCCACCTTGAAGAGTCAGCATGGGGCAGAATGGCATTAACACAGGGCACCAGGGATCTGAGTGGTGCAGGGATCAGACGGCAGTGGATTATTCTGGTGCCCCCAGCACCTCATCATCCTCACCACTTCAGTGCGACCGCCGGCACCCACACTTCTTCGCCCCAGACGGCACAGCAAACTGGAGTTGCCAGAGTATTAAAAGACCCTGGGAAGAGTCTGAGATGTACGAATGTTAGACACTATACGTAAAAATAGATTTTTAAAAGTTTCTTCTATATAGCACAGGGAACTGTATTCAATACTTTGTGATAACCTTTAACAAAAAAGAATATGAAAATGAATATACGTATGTGTATGCATGACTGGGACACTGTGCTGTGCATCAGAAATGGACACATTGTAACTGACTGCACTTTGATTTTTAAAAATAATAAAAATTAATTAATCAATTGTTTTAAAAAATCTGGGAAGAGACCTCAGTTAATACAGTTGATTGGAGTCTGTCTGTAATTTCCCCAGTGACCTCACCCTTCCTGTAGGCTGACTCTAGCTCATATGCTTTGTCCCGGTTCCTCAAGTGCTCCCCGCAGGGGAGTTAATCTCCCATTTACCCGCTGTTGTAACTGGCTTGGAAACACGTCCTTCACTGGCTGCCTTCCCTTCCTTGTCTGTCTCCCTCACTCTCCTATGGGTGTCTTCTGTCATTTCCCAAATAAAACAGCTTCACTCAAATCCTTCACTTAGGCTCTGCTTCCGGGAACCCCAAACTAAGGCAGTCTGGTACCTGTCATCTGGTCATACGGTTTGGCTGTTGCCCAGGAAACGGAGCAGATCTTGACTTCAGGTCAACAACCCTCCCAGAAAACGTGGATGAGAAGACAGAAGGTGACTAACGTCCCTGGCGGGAATCCCCCCTCCCCTCTGTCAAGGGCAGCTGTGAACTGGGCTGCAGTGCAGTAGGAGCTGACTGCGGGCTGCCCCCGGCATCTCACCTAGCATCTCACCTAGATCCTCATGAGAAAGAATGGGTTACAGGAAATAGTCCTGCTGCCATCAGGAGGCTGTGTCACAGTCCGTGTGGCAGTGGGAGGGGACCCGTGATTATCTTTCCTTCCTTAGGTTTCTATCAGGTGTAGACTGGTTCACTGACTGTGCTCTTCAAAAATCTCAAAAAAAACCAACGTGTTGCATGACATCACCGACCAGTATCCTCATCCCTGTGGCACTTTCAATATATCGATGCAGGAATTAGTGCCATCAGCTGTATCCGAGAACTCGGCTTACCTAACTAACATCCTTAGAATGAAGACCTTAGGAACTAAGAAATTTCAGACCCTGAATCTTGTAGCCAGCATTGACCGCTAAGGGTATACATCTGACCCAACTGGGACCAGTCCAATTCCTCCATAAAATCTGAGCTGAGACTTAGGAAAGCTAGTAATTGAAATGGGAAGTTCCACAGGGAAACTGAAATGGAAAACTCACCCAAGAAAGCATCATTTAAATCTGTGCGTAGTTAAAAAAAGACAGCTGAATCCTAGAAAGCTGAGAGCAGGAAGAAAGAATAAAGTCCATCTTTAAGAGAAGGAAGAGCTGGTGCAGCCAGCGACTCGCAGAAAGCAATCTTGTTTTGAACAGCTTCGCGGTGCCTACTTCCAGGCTCTTACGTGCTCCTGCTGTATGTCTTTATCCTGGATCTATGGCTACCTCTGTACCTCAGAACAACCTTCTCCCACTGGCCTCAAGTTCACTTGAGGGATTTTTTTTAGGTATCTGAAACCAAAAGAACTTTGGTTAAAATAAGCATACTTGACTCTGAGCTCAGGGAGAAGGGGAACCATCACTTTCTTAGTTTTCAGTGTCTCCAGCTAAGCACTTGGCGCATAGCAGATCCTCAAAAAGTATCGGTCAGAAGAAAAATGAATAAATATATTAATACACTTCAAGAGAAGCACTGAGAAGCGTGTACACGTTCCACAACGTGAAAAGCCTTTCCACCCATGGGAAGCAGCTGACCAGCGTTCACCGACGTACAGGCAGGGCTGGAATGCTCAGGCCCTGGGTTTATTTTAATCAGTAATTGCCCACTCATTTAATCCATTTGAAAAACAGCCTTAACCACCGCTCCAATTACTGGTGTGTGTTTCTCCAGGATATGTAGTAAGGTATTAATTCACCTTGAAACATTTAGGCGTCTTTATCACTCTCAGATGTTCAAAGTGTCTGAGCAGAGGCGAGGGACGAAGTGAAGCTTAGAAGGGGTAAACCAGAAGCAGGAGGTTCTCAATCTTGGGCAAATCCGACACTTCATCAAGCCCGATGGGAAGAGCGGAGGGTTGCGGGCTGTTGTTTCTCGAGATGTGCATTAAGGGAAGACTAAATTTAGCAAACTCAAAAGTCCCTCTTGTAATGTTTTATGATTGTTATAGTATTTGGTGACTTCTGTTCCCCTCTGGCTGTGATGCGAGAGGCTCCCCCACCCCGCCACGTCCCCCCCACGACAGCAATCTCTCGTTGTAAAGCGCTAAGACCGTCAGCCAGCAATAATTTGCAATCCAAACA
This sequence comes from Vicugna pacos, assembly GCF_048564905.1. Classification (NCBI taxonomy): domain Eukaryota; kingdom Metazoa; phylum Chordata; class Mammalia; order Artiodactyla; family Camelidae; genus Vicugna; species Vicugna pacos. The sequence continues at coordinate 55,229,022 of NC_133002.1, forward strand.
GACTTGACGCTCCCTGACATTTATTGAAACCTCAGACCCCGCGCGCTGGTTTCACTTTTCCTCCCTTCGTTCTGTTTTTACAGACAGACAAGTGCTTCGATTTAGGTTTAATAATGAGGAGAAATTTCTCCTTGGCCTCCTCGTGCTTGTGTTGGCTGCACTGGGGCTTGCGACAGACGGGTGGTTGGAGTTAATTACACTAAATGGTGAGAACATTATTTGACCCCACTGGTTCGGCCCCGGAGGCTGCGTGCCTCCTCACAGACACAGGCAGACGGAACGCTTCACGGCTGGGCAGAGGGCAGGAGCCGCCGAGGGAGCGCCGTCCGCCCGAGGCCAGGCACCGGCTTTCACTCCTCAGCAGAGCTCGGAACGCCCGGCTCTTCCATAAGCATAAACCAGCGAAGCTCAGAGTAACACAGGGCGACAGCAAGGGCTAGGAAAAGGCATTTGCACCAGTGGAATTGTCCTCAAAGGGAGCAGTCACCTTCATGAATGGTACCCACCTCCCTTTTCAGGAAGGAGCAATGGGAAGACTTCACCACAAACTTGACTCTGACAGGCCAAAAGGGGAACTGTTACCACTGATGTCATTGTCCGGGACCTGGTGACACACTACAATTGTATTCGAGAGCCAGTGATCACTGCATATTTAGCTCAGTGAAAAATGGTGTTTGCAAGTGTTCTTATTGTCACTATTTCTAACGATGATGGTGACAGGATAATGGTAACAGAATACTCAGGTTCTTATCCTGAGGATAATTTGTCATTCATGACTTCCAAGAAGAAAAACTAACCCATACACCTAGGTGCACTGGAGACTCATCCAGAAATAGCTTGTTGAGCCATCACACCACAGCTTAGGTGTACTGGAAGTGTAGTAAGGCCAGAGAGAGACAACATTCAGTGGGTATTTTAATACTGACAAGATTTTTGTTCCCAGATTTGTGCCTTTCTGTTGCATGTCAGTTCTCTGCAGACCATTCAGAAGCTCTTAGAAATCACTACACAGTAATGGCTTACGTGATCTGTCTGGCAATACTGATCCTATAAAACAGCATTGTACAACGCCATGCTTTTAAAGGCCTGCTAGTATAGTTACTTAAAGTTGCCCTGTCAGATAATGTATAGTCTATGACACAGTTTATAAACCCCACCAGGATAGCAGGGGAGGGAAGAAACGAGTGGCATCTCCAAAGAGGTTCCCCACTCCCATCCGACAGAAAATGGTCCAGACAATTCTTGATCCTTATTCCACATACACACCTTCCTCTTCTGCACTATGGTGGCCACCATCTTTCCCCTTTTCGTCCATGGCCAAAAATGATCACCAGTGAGAGAAATTATATTATATCCCAGCACATCAAAGGTTTCTTGGTAACACATCAGTTGGGAAACGATGAACTAGGACTGAGTTTTCATTTAGGTAAGGGTCCTGACTGCATCCCCTTCAAAGCCGCATGATACATTCTGCTCAGGGGACACACTCCACTGCCATGGTCCTCTTCAACTAACATCGACTTGACTGTCGTTACATTATGTGAGCAAGCACGAGTACTCGGCTCAACTCATCTCCTCTCATGCAGAACTACTCAAAGCATACGTACTTTGTGAATCAGCAGCACCTTTCTCAGAGGCACCACATGGTCACAAGTATGATGGCTGTATCTGGAGTGAGACAGGATCCAGAAATTACCCTGTTGCTTAAACCTCGTAAAATGATTACTACAATTCATATAACGAGTTTGCCTTGCAAAATGTTTACATAAAACAGGTGTATAATGCATATTTTCCCCAGTAAGAGATAATTAAGTGATGGGGCCTGCTGTTAAAGCACAGAAGCAATGAGATTTGAGTGTTTAAATACTGCTATGTCACAGTCAATGATATGTAAATAAGGAGCAAATGTAGGCATAAGCTATGCTTAATAAAAGAGCTAACATATTTTTTAAATGAAGAAATGGCATTTATTGGAGTGACTGCTTTCGGAATAAAATGAGGACAGCTCTAGCGTAGACTTTATTGCAACAGAGTTGATGAGATAGGATCAAGGAATGAGGGAAACCAGGACTGGACACTATGTAAGAAGCAGGGTTAGGCAGCAAGAAGACAGAGGCAAAGATAAATAAAATGAATGCTATTTTAAGCCCAAGGATAAGGATTTCAGGAAAAAGCGGGAGATCACTGCTTCCTGTAGTGACTATTTTCTACCTAATCATATATATATATACATGTACATATATAAATATACATATATATGATTAGTTAGGAAATATAAATATATAGATATATATGTACATATATAAATATACATGCCCCTTATTTACATATAGTTGATTATCATATAACACTATGTAAACACTCAAATCTCATATATAAATATGTATGTACATATATACATATATAGAGAGAGAGAAAGGATCAGAAAAGACTCAATGCTAAATCTAAATATTCAAAGTTTTGTTGTTACTGTTTACTCCATTTTTGTTTGTGGGCTTCTTGTTTATTTCCTCCCCCCAAAAAAATCCCAGGGGAGAGGTGTTCCCAGCAGAGGAAGCAGTGTGAAAAGGGTGTAGGCATGAAAGGTCTCAGTGTGGCTGGAGCCTTCCACGCAGGACTGCGGGCCAGCCGGCCGGCCAGCCAGCGGAGAGAGGTGAGGGCCAGGCTGAGAACTGGGCGTGAATCCCGGGTGCGGCCAGGGGGCCCGGAGTAGTCTGCTCAGGACACAGCACGGTCAGGCTGGGATTTCAGGGTGATCACAACAGCGACGCTATGAAGGACGGAGCGATGGTTAAACTGGAGCCCCAGTGAGAAGGCAGCAGCCTACAGAGCACCGAACAGGGTCTAAAGTAAGAAGGAGCGGAGAGGCAGGGCGACGGGGAATACCGGCGGCAGGATGTAACTGCAGAAAAACCACGTGGAGTGAGAAACGGAAAGCCTACATGATTTACAGGCTTCTGATTTGAGTCAGAGTGGCTGCTGGAGATAGGAAATAGGAAAGAAGGAATAAACCCTGACATAAAAAAACAGACCTCAGATCTAAGTTCAGATCTGGACATAGTAAGTTTGAAGTTCCTATGGGCAACTAAGCTCATGTATTATTAGATAAATATCAAAGCCAGGATTCAGTCTCAGTTCTGTTGGACTCCTGTCTATGGTCCTTTATGTGTCTTGCATCTCCCTAGAGAAGCAACTAGGACATATAAAGGTGTAACAAATTATCCCAAAACAGGTGTGAAATATGTGTAGAGGCAAGAATTGATTCAATATATTCGTAGAAGCAGGCTATTACCTATCAATTTATATTTTTTTGCTTTTAAGAGACTTTCTCTTATAATACAGAAATAACTACGTGTGAGGTACCATCTTCACAAACAATTTGTAATCAAGACAAATTAATGTAGACTGTTAGGCATGTGCTGAAATTCTATCCTCTCTTTCCTTCATCCAGCACAGGGTTGAGTGCAAGAAGCTCTGGAAGGATACCCCTGAGGGTCATGTTGATGGAAATGATGCTACGAAAAATAAATGAACACAGAAAGATTCACCAGATTCAAGTATTCATTCCTCTAGCAGAATTCTATTCTTAATACTCTCTCGTTTTCAAGTGAGTGGATTTTATCTTTTTTAAAAATGATCTGTTATAACGCAAACTTCCTTATCTTTTCAAAGATAAGATTTAACAAAGACATAAGCCTTGACACTGGAGACTTAAATAAATTTAAAGACTTAAATGAGGACATAGACTTCACCATTAAAAGGTGTTATTAAGAATTTTAAGAAGCCAAAGAGGCAGAAAGATTTATGATAGCACTTAGAAACACAAGCTTTCAGACTGCGTGCCCAAGCACGACCAAAGAGCAGGTAATAACAGCTCTCATTAGACACTGTTTATTTAATTTAACATTATTCTGTCAGAGATGTTTTCCCCGCTGGATAGAATTCTTTTTTTTTTTTTTCGGGAACTCATTTTTTTTCCTTTAGTACTGCCCAAGTACACAAGAATATGTTTGTCATAACAAAAGGCTAGGAATTCTGCAAATTCAGAAAGTCAACGAATCATCCCAACTCAATATAACGTTCTGGAACTACAGTTTTATGTTTTCTTCGTCTGTTCCCCTCTTCCTCAAGAGCAAAGAAACAATCCACACCTGTACTCAGGAAGGGCCCTGGAAAGGAAATCAATATGGTGGACACCAAATCTCCCATTATTGTTTCTCCTTATATTTGCTTTCCTTTTCTCTTCCTACTGCTAACACACACACAAATAATCATCATCTTCTCTCTTCCTTTAAATGTCTAATTAAAGTTCCAAAGAATTATGCTTTTTTTTTTGAGATTGAAGCAGCTTCTGGATAGAACTGTCTAGAACAAGATATGCCAGTATTAATGATTTCACATTAAGTATTCTTGAACATTCAGCTGACCAAAATAAAAGATGATCCTGGAAAGACCAACTACATACATGCCCACTTCATTTTCTACTTACATCACTTCCATCTTTGTACAAAAACAGGTTTTAAAAAATTGTCATGTTACTCAGTTTTACATATGTATTTAATATATTATTAATATTTCATTGTTCATTAGGATAATGTAACTTAAACTTAGTGAGGCTATCAGCTTTTACTAGGCATTATATAAACTAAAATGGTCAAGAAAAGGAGTTAAATTGTCCTCTGTGAAGTTGACATTATCTCCAATATGAATATGTAAATAACACTACAAATAGTTGAGCTGAAAATACTGCTCTATGATGAAAACTTCTGAGCACAATGCTAATAGATTGATAGTGTTCATGAAACTCTAGGAATGAAGAGAATAACTTGCTATTATCTGTGTTTAGACATTGATAATGTCTAAAATCTTCTCATGAAAGATGTCTTAAGGATCAAGGATTCACTATCTTTCAGGTGATTAAAAGTGTGAAAAAATTGATCACATCACATCCAAGGGACCTCTCCAGAATTAAGTCATCCTGAGAATCACAGTTTAGGAAAAAGTTGTTGGTGAAGCATGGAAGGTAATCAGGAAAGCCTTGAGATGTTTAGACCACCCAGAAAAGGTTCTTAGTTTGATCTTGATTCAACACTAGAACTAGCCTTGATGCTCAAAATATTGTGAATAATTGCTTATACTTAGAGATGAGGTAATCATAGTTTTTAATTCTCCATTATTTTCTGGAAACTTTCAATCAAAGATGCATACATCTACTTACTCTTCAGAGTCTTTGTTTTCCCAACTTCAGGATGCCCTCTGAGGCCACCATCCTTGCAGTCAACACAGAACAGAAACTTCTACTTGTTTTTTACTTTTCCTCTGTCCCATCCTCTATGCTTTGTCAGATGTTAGGTTATGTCACCACTGGGCATCTCTGAGTTAAAACAAGTGTTGGCCAAATTTTTTTGGTACAATGCCAGATAGCAATTTAGTTTTTGTGAGCCATACAGTCTCTGTCGCAACAATCAACTCTGCTGTTGTAGCACGAAAGAAGCCACAGATGACACATAAATGAATGTGGCTGCGTTTCAATAAAACTTTATTTACAAAAACAAGCAAGAGGCAGATATGGTCCAAGGGACTATACTTTGACAACAGCTGAGCAAGAGCATGTATTTTTTTCACACCCATTGTCACACCTTTAACTAAGCTCTCACTAGTTCACACCTGTATCACTCTGCTCTTTTATCTCCTTTCATTTCCTGTCTCTTCCCAGCCAAAGCTCCCCTGTGTTGTCATAGGAATCTTCTTTAAGTGTAACTCATTCATCTTGTTCTCCATTGAGAAAAGCCTTCTAAGAGCCTCAATTATCTCTAAAACTAAGTTTTATAGTCTTTGCAGAATAAAGTACCAGCCTGGTTTCACGCCTTACCCCTGATGCTAAAGAGGGATACTTGTCTTTCAAATAGTCTTGTTCCTTCTTGCAACTATTTTTTTTTTTTTTTAGTATTTTCTCTTCTGCTTGGAATACTCCTCTCCCTATTTTCACGTCAAAAGCCTATTTGTAATTCAAGGCCTTCATTCCCTCATCAACTTTTCATGACTCACACCTTTCAGTTGTCCACAGGGGAGAGATAAAATTATCTATGTAGAGGGAGCCACCATGGGAAAAAATCTGATATTAAAAATAAGCTAAGAGCAGAATTTTGGAAATTAATTATACTTAGGGAACAGGAGGGGATTGGTGTCAAAGACAAAAAAGAACACTGGGAAAGACAGACAGATAATTAAGGAAGCATTTAATGATAAATCAACATATAGATGAATCATGTCTAACATTCAAGTATCATTTCATTGAATGACTGCATTGTAATATATTTATTCTAAAGTATTCTTCTATTATGAATTCAAATTGTTTTGTGTCTTTCACTGTTGTAAACAATAATGTGAATGGGAAGCCTATTTATTTAACAAATATTTGAATAATTGCTTAGTGACTGCCATGTGTCAGACACTGTACAGTCATCTATGTAATTGACAGCTCTTCTTAGTAATCTGCTGTCCTGGAAATAACCCTTGAAGATGGGCTTTCCCTCCAGCGCCTAAAGTTATAGTAACAATGGGAACATTTTACCACAGGACTGACTCATGCTGAAGAACTCAGGGGTGAGAAGATTGACAGACCTGTCCTGTGGGAAAGTGAAGAATCCTAGTTGAGAAAATGACCCAGGAGATGATAATCTTTATATGTTAGTCTTTTGGTTTTAGATGCTCCAGGGCAGAATTAGAGAACATATACATATACAGTGTATTTAGTATTATTTGTAAAATATAACAAGATAGCGATCGTCTAGATCACAGGGAAAAATCCCAACTCCACAGCTTTTTAAGATTAAATGCTTCAGGAAATGAAACAGGGCTGACTTGCAAATGAAGACTGTTGATTTATCTTGGAGACATGTCCATGGCTCAATTTCTCTTATGTTACACAATGTACGGTGCCGGTGAAGAAGGAAAACATTGGATTTGAGCATCATTCCAGTAACAGAGGAAAGCTTATCTAAATTAAAGAGATGAATCGATATAGGCAAATAATGGTCTAAAGTGAGCAGGCACAGAGAGAAATTAGTTGTTGTAAAGCTGACAACAAAAAGCTTTATAAATGGGAAAGTGTCTTGGTTTCTCCTTGATAAAATCTGATAAGTGGCTACAATCTTCTTTTTTGGATTTTTCAGACCTAGAGCTTGATTACCAATGGATATCACTGAGGGCAGAAGTCCTAAAAATTTTAAGTAAGTACAACAGATTTCTACATTAACTCCTTAATCCAGCTACCTCAACAGCAGAAGAAAAATGCATAATTACTTCTGTGGAAATTCATTCTTTTTAGCTGAGAAAGACCCTCTATTTGGACTGGGGACGAAACATAAATGTTGGTTTACTGTGGGGACAGACAGACTCCAGGTATCATAATCTCAAGTACCTAACAAAGCAAAGCATTATTTCAATGAGCGGAGCTGGTCAGGTGCAGAAGTGCAGGCTATGGGTCATAACTGAAGGCATGGCTAATCGAAGGGTTAGCATCTCCGTCTCAGAAGATTGCTACCGTGGAGGACTGTTGGATCAATGATAAATCCGGTACTCAAAGGAAAGATGAGTTGCCAGACATGTAGTATCTGACCTAAAGCCTGACAGTCACGAAATATGCTGGTAACTTTTCTGCTAGTGATGAAGTTGTTCACAGGAAGAGAAGTTATTCACATGAAGTAATAAGTGATTTGTACTTAGATGGACAAACTTCTGTGTTTCCCCAAATCTCAATATTCTTTCTGTCTTACAGATGGTCACCTTCATATCGTGTGTTCACAGGGCCTTTACTGGGTATATGTGGTGGAAAAGAATGTCTCTCTTCTTCTTGTAATAAGGCTACCAATCCCATGGGAATAAGACTCCACCCTTTGACCTCATCTATCCTTAATCACCTCCGCAGGGCACTATCTCCAAATATGTCACATTAAGGGGTTAGAGCTTCAACATATTAATTTGGAGGGAGAACAATTCAGTCCATTGCACCACTGAGCCCTGAAGATCTGCTGGACTTGCTTCAGTTTGAGTGTCTCCAGCCCTGATATTTCTGAGCCACAGACTTGACTGAAAATTCAGATAACAGAGTGTGTTCACATATAAAAAAATACACAAAACAGGTGATTCTCCATGTATTAATGGATCCATGAGGTCAATTTTTCTTAGCAGAAAAAAACATTTTGGAAACAAAGATCAACCTTTTCAGAGCCCTGAAAAACACCCAAAGGCAAGCAAGAATTTGAGAAGTACTTGTTCATGAAAAGCTACCACTGTGTTGTGGGAAAACAATGAGCTTTAGGGATTCTTGCCTGGGGGATTTTTCTGCACCCAAGTTCCAGCAGCAAAATTCTATTGGCTAGAGGTGGTAAACTTGGTTTTGGGTAGGTGGTAACGTGAGCAGAAATTTAATGAGGAGATTTTGGAAGCAAGAGAATCATAGAAAGGCGGATATAAATCACTCTCTGAGTTACTACTAAACTGCATACACATGTGGGAGACACTAGGAAATCTGGCAAAAATCAAAGGCCTGGGGAGACTCGTAAACTTATTATACCTTTGAACGTGTACCTCAACCCCCACACACAGCTTGGGAGGCAGAAGGTAGAAGCCCTACTGGCTTGAGAAGTTTCAGGACAGCCTCTGCACAAAATGTTGGCTGACCAGTAAAGTGCATAGAGATAGGGGATACGTCTAGAGAACTAGACACAAAGAACAAAAAACAAACAGCATAGACTTCAACAGTTCACACTAGAAGAAAGACAGATTCCCCACTTCGTATCCATGCATGTTAATAGTCCACTAAAACATAAAAGCTGTACCTCTTAGAGGAAAAAATAAAGCCCAGATTATTATAATACATTATCCAAAAATGCCTACTTTAAAAGCAAAAATTACTAGACCCATACTCTTGGAGAGGATGTGGAGAAAAGGAAACCTTTGTGCACTGTTGGTGGGAATATAAACTGGCACAGCCACTACGGAAAACAGTATGAAGACTGTTCAAAAAATTAAACATAGAACTATCATATGATCCAACAGTCCCACTTCTGGGTATCTATATGTATACAAAGGAAATAAAAGAAGATACCAAAGAGATATCTGCATTCTCATGTTCATTACAGCATTATTCGCAACAGCCAAGACACAGAAACAACCTATGTATTCGTCAATAGGTGAATGAATAAAAAGTACGTGATATGCATATCTGTATATCTATCTATACATACGTCAATATAGACAGATACAAATATGTATACACATACATAATTACATATACATATATATGTATATACGATAAAAGAAAAGAAAGAAGAAACTCTGTCATCTGCAACAACACGATGGGCCTTGAGGGCATTCTGCTAAGTGAAGTAAGCCAGACAGAGAAAGACAAATACTGCAGGGTATCATGTGTATGTGGAATCTAAATAAAAAGTCAAATTCACAGAAACAGAGAGTAGAAAAGTGGTTTCCAGGGACTAAGGGGCGAGGGAAACAGGGAGAGGTTGGTAAAGGGTACAAACTTTCAGCTATAAGATGAATAAGGCCTGAGGCACTATGATGAAATATGGTGACTATAGTTGATAACACTGTATTGTATGACTGAAATATGCTATCACAGTCTCACCAAAAAAAAAAAAAAAGTGCAAACTGAAACTTATGCCTAATTGCCCAGATGTTGGATTTAGCAAAGGCTTCTAAGCAGCTATTATAAATATGCTCAAAGAACTAAACAAAAATATACTAAGAATGAATAAACAAATAGGGACTCTCAAGAGAGAAGTAAAAACTATTTTTAAAAAGGCTCAAATGGAAATTCTAGAGCTTAAAAATGCAAAAAAATAAAAATTTTAAATTGACTGGATAGGCTAACCAGCATATTTGAGATAGCATAAGAAAGAATCCTTGAACTTGGAAAACAGACCAATTCAAATGATCAAGTCTAAATACAAGAGACAAAAACTTAAGGAAAACCACACAGATCTTAGAAATCTGTAAGACAATGTCAAACACTCCAACATATCTGGGAATGGCAGAAGGAGAGGAGAAGAAAAAAGGGGGAAAGTGAAGAAATAACAACTGAGAAGTCTTCCTAAATTTGAGGAAAAGTATTAACCCTGATATCCTAGAAGCTCAACAAACCCAACCAAGGAAACATTAAAAAACCACACGAAGACACATTGTAATCAAAATGCAAAACGACAAAGAAAAAGAGAAAGTCTTGAGAGCACTAAGACAGAAACAACACATTATTTATGGGAGAAAATGGCAGGGTGGATGGGTGATTTTTCCGTAGAAACAATGAAGGACAGAAAACATTGGAATGCCACGCGACTGACAGACAGAAAACAATCAAAAAGTGTTGACCAATCATTCCACACCTAGCAAAACCATTCTTTAAAAATAAAAGTAAAATAAAGACACGTCCAAAAAAAAAAAAATCTGAGAGCATTTGTTGACAGCAGCTCTGTGCTACAAGACAGACTAAATTGAATCCTCAAGACTGAAGAGAAATGATACCGGATCATATTCCCAGATCCACAAGAAATGTAAGTACATACATTTACATAAACATCAAACACTGAGATATATATACACTAATCTTTGCTTCTCTTAATTTTCTTAAAAGACATATGACCGTCTAAAATAAAAATAATTTAAGAAATTGGAGCAAACACATCACTCTTAGAGCAAACACTTATTATGGGGTTTATAATGTTTATAGATATTTATATATGAAAATAATAGTATAAACTTGGCATGTATTCTAATACAGAGTTCCCATACTTTGTTGGAAATACTTCAGTGTTAACTTGAAACCTATTGGTGTAAGTCAAAGAAATATACTACATACCATGAAGCAACTATTAAGATAATAACAAGAAGAAACATAGATAAAATTCAATAGATGACTTAACATAGAAAGAGGCTATGTATTATATGGTTCCATTAACATGAAATTTAAGAAAAGACAAAATAGTTTAGAGAGAAAGAAAACGGTGCTTTCCCAGGGTCACAGTTGGTGGCAGACACTGACCACAAAAGGACATGAGGGAAACGCTGGAAGAAGACAGAACTGCTCTGAAGTTTGACTTATGGTACTGGTTTCATTACTGTATGTATTGACTAAAACATAGAATTATACACTTAAAGCAGATGAATTTTATTTTATAACAATTATACCTCAATAATGTCTCAAAGAAGGAGGTGGATTGAATTGCAAAATTAAGGTCCCTACTCTGTATGTATATATCTCCATGACTTTCATTTCTTCTGTGAAGCAATATTTTATTCTACTTCAAAAACTCCGGACTTTCGCTTATACTGATGAAAAGCTTGCTTTTTAAAAGTTACTTTCTTCCGTATTTCCTAAGAAGCTCCAAATCACAGTGTGTTCGTGGAGAACTGAGGGCTCCAAGTTAGCATTCATCACAACACCTGCTAGACTCTTTGGTCACACAGTGAGAGGGTGCAGCAGTGTGGTATGCATTTTAATCTGAGGAAGGAATCCCCTGTTACACCGCACACTTCCTCATGGAGCAGCACAGAGCGCAGCCAGGATAGCTGTCATTACAATTAGTTTTGATTGTGGTAGTGATCACGAACGCCTTGTTGATGGTGGTGGCGGCACTCAGCAGTGATGGGAGCAGCGCCAAAAGCTGTGGTAGAAAGCATGGAAACACTGGGAACATTATTATAAAAGGACAGCAGACCACCACATAAATACTTCACATACATGCCCTCTCTCCCTTAAGTCCTTTGCCCACTCATCAACGCCATCTGCTTTTAGAATTAGTAACCCCATCATTCTCTGTGGCTTTTCTCACAATATAAATGGAAAAGGTCAGTTCAGTTGGCACCCCAATATAGCTCTCCCTCCCACCTCCCTTACTGCATGGAAATCTGTTCTAACATGTGGAACTTTTTTGAGTAAACCAGCTCATTGTGTGTTGACATTTTAGTTTGTCTACAGCAAGAAGGTCATGAAAAGGAAACACCAATCTGGCCACACTGCTTCTTAATCCTTGAGATTCTCAGTGGAAAATATTGCATCGACATGCTCCGTGCTCCATTATGGGCTTGTGCCATTTTATTGTGTTTTATTTTGTTTTCTAGCTAGAACAATGCTTTTTTGGTTTGGGTGCTGTGTTGCCTGGGGAAGAAAGGGAAATGTCTGTTATTGCTTGCTAAACATCTACCACGCAACCAGCCAAACCACAGGAGCTAATCCCAAACTGGGGAGGTGACTTCTCAAGGAAGGAGTCCTGTGGTTTACGTTCCTTTCTACGTGGCCTCTTGAGTCTCCATGCTTCTCCATCTGACTTTCCTGTGTGTACTTCAATACGTGGAGCCTCGTTTCAGACTTGGCGCTACTGCAATCTAGGTGTTGCATTTGAATTTTCTTTAAAAGGAGAGAGAGCCACCAGCAGGATTCCTCCGTCTATAATGCTGAGTAGACTGGGGTCAGATCACATATTTTCGAGGTCTATACGTTGTTTGGACTCTTCCTCTGTGTTACTGCTGCTAAACTCATCCTAAAAGTAGCATTCATTCCTATATTCATTCTTCCAATAAACCTTTTTAAATACTTCCTACAGGCCCTTCTAAAGGCCTTAGTCTTTTTAAGGTACTAGGACATAGAGATAAATATATTTAAGGTATGATTCTTATCCTTAAAGAATCTGCAGTCCAGTGTAGGTAGACTCTCCCCATCAGAGTACCAGAAGCAAACAGACAGAACACTTAAAGGAGGCAACTGAGAAGAGTCTGGCGAAGACACTTAAGACTAATAGAAACCAAAAAGGTATGAAAAGCACCGTGGGGTGCTAGTAAGATCAAAGATCTCTTATCACGGCTACGACTCAAGGAACAAGGGTTGTACATGTTTTGTACATGAAGAGACCCACATAGGGAGAAAGTGATGGAACAGGAGCCATATCCTTAGGGGGAGAAATGCTACCTCTGAAAACCTGTGGCCAGCAGGGTGGGAGCTAGCAAACTGACTACTTCTCTTTCATCCTACCTTCCCAGCTGTTGCCAGCGCTTCTCACTGGCCAAAGCCAACTGTAAGCAAGGGGCAGGTGAGCTTGGCTGATGCAGTCTATAAAGGTAAGCCTCCTGAGACAAAAGGCAGAACGAGAATAACATAAAGTGAATCTGGAGAGACAAACAGAAAACATTCAGAAAGCAGACATGTCTGACAATGAAGCTTTGTCATTAAATTTGCTTTAGAAACAGACTGAAATGGTTATATAATTGATCCATCTATCTGTGACGGACTTTTTTTTTATTGGAAGGAAACAGACACCAAGCCATAGCCATGAATTTGTAAAATCAGAGACAGTAAGAAGGCTGAGTATTGGATCCTACTGTCTTCTGAATAATCATTTCCCTATACCACGACACCTGGCCCAGTTGTTCTTTTTCCAAGCTCTATCTGCACTTCAGTTTTAATTTTATTAGACAAATACTGAATATATATTAGAAGAGTGTGGGAAGAGGAAGGAAGGGGGAGGAAGGAAGGAGGTCAAATGAGAAAGAAAGAAAAAAGAGAGAGGAAAGCGATTCAGAGGAAACATGGCACTGAGGGGGAAATACTCTGTGCAACTGTAGACGGTTTCGAATAACCCTGACCACGTCAGAAGTCATTTTCTGCCGAGAGCGCCAACGTTCAGGCAAGCAGCAAACCCTTCTACCTCCTCTACTTCCTCTGCCTTTTTCTTTGCATGGGCTATTACTCTGAGTTCTCGCCTTTCGTTTTCTCTTCTTGCTCTACACAAACCAAATGCTCCAAATATCACCTCTGTGTTTATAATTCTCCTGTCTATCTGTTAGATTTAACCTTTATCTTCTCCCCAAGATTAAGATCCATATGGCCAGGAAGTCATTGGACATCTCGGTTTGGACGTCAAATACGTTCCTCAATGTGTTTAACGTCGGATCTGCCATCTTTACAATCAAACCTGCACCATGTATCCAAGCCAGAAACTCAGCATTGTCCTTGTATAGTCTCCCACTCTCACTTTCACACAACTCCAGATCCAGCCAGGTGTTGATTCTCTGCATTGCTACAGGCTGTCTGATCCCATGTTTCTCCTGCCTTCCAGCATTTGTAAACACTCTTCACACTTTCTTCCTCCTCTTCATCTTCCCTCATTCTTCCCCAGCCTTGCACTTTATCAGGCAAACTCCAACTCAAAGCTCTAGAGTTCAGGCTAAACCTTCTATAACCTCATGTCTGATGTCGATGACCTCATTTGTGATCTTAATATCGTGTCTTAAAATCCTCTTGTAAGATTTGCACACGATACTATAATGACTTTGTTTCATGTATGTCTCATTCACTAGATTAAATCTCCGGGAGGGGCAGGGCTATATTTATTCTGTTCTCACTGGCATCCCTCGTCTCTGGCATTATGTCTGGGTCAGAGTAGACTCAAATATTACTTGAATGAAAGATGTTTTATTTTGGTTCTTTCTTTCTTTCTTCCCTCCCTCCCTCCTTGCTTCCTTCCTTCCTTCCTTCCTTTCTTTCTTCTTTCTCTCTCTCACTCCTTCCTTCCTCCCTCCCTCTCTCTTTCTTTTTACAACTTAGTTATTATACCCAAACTTAGAATGCTAATTTTAATGTACAAGGGATTTTCCTAATTTAAGCCTTTATACCAAATAATTTCATTCTATATCCCTTTCGACACTGGAATCAAGCTCCACTTTAGTGAATCTTAGACAGCTGTTTGGCATATTAGGTTAAACTGAATCAGAGAAGTGTTTCTCTGCCCACTGTAAGCCTCAGACAGGAACATCCATATGATATAGTCCTGCTATCAAAGTATACTCATTCCAGGTACTGGGTTCTATTTCACCACTGTCTGATCTTAAAACTTAATGATGAAGCTGCTAAAGGGATAACATTCTGATTACAGAGTAAGTGTTCTATGTTTGTTGGGGAGGTACCTCTGCTGACCTCTCTCACTTCCATGCTGGGTTATCCAGAGATGCAAAGACAATCATGAGTCTCGTCTGACCTCTCGAAGAACAAAACCAACCTTCCGAACTAAAGATGTTTTGAAATTGGACCGCAGCAATATTGAGCTTACTCTGAACTATCCAGTGAGGAGTGAAATACAGCTGAACCAT
The DNA here is from genome assembly GCF_048564905.1 of Vicugna pacos. NCBI lineage: Eukaryota > Metazoa > Chordata > Mammalia > Artiodactyla > Camelidae > Vicugna > Vicugna pacos. The sequence continues at coordinate 55,244,181 of NC_133002.1, forward strand.
GCACTGCATTAACAAGCTGGAACTTGGGCTGTATTTGACTATTGATTCATTCTCTGGCATCACCACCTGGAGGAATCTTTGCCTCTCTTTAACCTTAGCTGAAGCCACAAATATTGTCTGATCTTGCTGACACCTGGGTTGCACTCAGAATGATGAATGTAGAAGCTTTGGAGAGGTAATAAAGTCACAACATCCATAATGTGAAACCAGCTCAAGGAATGGCCATGAGCTAACAGGAAGATCCGGCCAGGGCCAGCTAACAGCCTGAGCATCTGACAGCTATTGTCATGCAAAGGCATCTCAAGCTGCCTGCTCCACTGAAGAGGGGGTAAAGGGGCATTTAGGTCTTCAATAAACATTGAAGAAATTTTTTTTGAAGGTTTTTGTTTGCTCGGTTTGGGTTTTTTTGGTAAGTGGTGGTAGAGCAATCAGCAAAATGGGTTTCAGTCTCTCATATTTATCATGTATTTCAATACTTTCTTAATGAAACATTTTGTAAATCAGTCAATTATCTATTGGGTACCTACTGGGGGCAAGTACTGGAGGAAAGGCTGTTTTATGAAGAATTACTAAATATTCCCTCAGTCTCTTGACCTCAGTTTTTGTTCATTATCTGTTCACATCTTGTAAAAATTTAAATAGAAGTAACTGATACTTGAGAGTAATCATCTAAGACACTGGTCCCAATCTCCTGCTTACTCAAAGTCCATCAGAATCTCCAGGGACTCCTCATTAGAACTCATTCTTGAACCCCCTGCCCCCAGGGTGCCAGATGCATTATATCTGGAGTGACGTTCAGGAACCTCAGTTTAAAAGCCCTCCTGAAAACCTAACGTAAGGGGTATGTCTCTCTTCTATGTTCTAGATTCCATAAGCCTCTGTATCAAATCAGATAATAAAAAATCTTGCTTGCTGTTTTACATTCTTTAGATCTTACAGAAGTGCCCTCTTGTAGTTTGTATTTATATATATATATATAATTAATATATATTACATATACAACTGCACATATATTTATATACATATATCTCTGTAGAGACAGATAGATAGATATCTCCCTACATATTTGTCCACCTTGTTATTCAATACCATACCATTTCTATTATGACAAGTTCTTCATTGGTTTAGTGTTAAAATGCAGCATCTCTATTCAGGAGAGTTATCTGATATATAACTCTCCAGAAAAGAGAACATGCTATGTAATCCTCCTCTTTTTTTTTTTTCTTTTTGCTTTCTCTGACAAATTCATAAAAATATAAGCTCAGGAGCAATATTTTCTTTATTTGGGGGATGGACGGCTATATATTTCCCATTGTGATTCATTAATGGACTGTCTAATTTTATGATTATTATATACATGCTTTTAATTATATGCCTTTCACATCTTCTTTGGAAACAGACGTGACATTAATTATAAATGCATGAAACGGGGTAGAGATGAATCAGCCAGCGTGAGAGAAAAGCTGGGACAGAGAGCCAATTCTGTCACTGCCGTGCCAGACAGAACTGATTTGCTATTTTGATGGTATCATGAAACTAGTCAATAATGGAAAATTTTTATAGCTCGACTTTTACCAACTCCTCTGCCTTCCAGGGTCACACTTCCCTTTATTAAATAACAAAAGTCTGAGACCCTGAACGATATGGCTTCAGTGTGCCCAAGGCCTCTAAAAGAACTGCAGAGTGTCCCTAAAAGCTGCTTCTATGTCCTCATCATTGTTTCTCACCCCGACTCCAGACTTCTGTCCTTGGCTTCCCAGCCAGTAGTCATTTCAACATTATTCCATGCAACTGCCACTCTCTTTGGCTGTTTCCCCACATTTTTGCTTTCCAAAGCACCGCTAACACAACGCTGTCCCACATAACAGGAAATCAATAAAGCATCAGTGTGCCGTAAGAAACTCACAATGCCAAATAAGAGGAAATGTAGAAGCATTTCTCCCCACGCCAGTTCCTGGCCCCCTCTCCTGTTTGCCTCTGGCTGGACCACGACACTCTGAGTGTGCACTTCCCTGCCCAGTGGGATAGTGTCTCCTACGTGAACCTCCCAAGCCCATTCTAAACCTCCAGCTGAAATGATCAATGTATAATGGTACTGGGTGAGATGTAAATGGTTCCAATGAAATCTCCCTCTTCCGCGAAGACACAAAACAATTAGCACCACGCACAGAAGTAGCTGTATTTGTATTCAATGATTCAGTAGACATTGTCCCTGGGCAACGGAGGGTCTGCTGATGGACACCGCCTGGGGAAGAATCTTTCTTAACGTAACACACTGAGGGACACTTGGAGTCTTTGGGAGGAAAATGTCCATTTGTAACTCCAAATCTTGTTTGATAACTGGTTACAGTGATTATATATATGCAGCTCTGAGGGTTTGAAGATGGAGGCGTAAAGACAGAGATGACTTGAAAGAGCTCTTTTCATAAAGTCCTTGAGAAAATCAGAAACCTGAAAGCTACATGGAAACCTAGGTATGGAGCAACAGAAGGGCGAGGCTGGAGACTTCCTGCTTCAGGAGTGAGCGCGGTGTGCTGCCTGTGTGCTGGGAGACTCGGGGGCCACAGAGGGATTTGGGGATGTGTGTATAGCTGGTACTTCAGCAGTGCCTTGAGATCCAGGATGGTCTTGAGCAGCATTTACGTCTCAGAAGCTGATCCATCAGAAGTATAAGCACGATGGGCAGACTGTTTCTCCGAGGTGGCCCTGAACCTTAAACCAGCTTCAGGAAGAGGTGCGCACGTGTCTGTGGTCTTGGGTGCCACGTGGATAGACAGGGCTGTGAGGCCGCTTAGCAAGCCCCGGATGCCTGGGCAGGGCACACTTTGAAGGGTCCGGGTCGCGGAGGGAGGAACGGAGTGACCTAACCTGAAACAGCTCAGATCAATCATGCCCAAAAGTCAGTGGCATCACTCCTCAGGATTCCTGGAAAGATTTAGAGAGAACTTACTGGATATTTGGACAGGGCTTTGTAGGGGACCACAGGTCTCATAGTATGTAGGAGGGCATACATGATTTTTATGCAAATATGACCCGATCTGTATCCCTAGGCTGGTGTGGTCTGAAGAAACAATGGTTACATAATCTGTACTGACTCTGGCTCGCTCTTAGCCATTGTTGTTTTAGATAGTCAAAGATAAGTCGGCAGGTGCTGGTTAACGTCAACTGTAGTCAAACCTGGTTGAAAAGTTGTCTTAAGAGTGCTGATTAAGAACTTTGTACCACTCTGTAAGGAATTCTCTGATGATCTGCCGAAAGGCTCTTCTCCTGCATCTGGCTTTTCAACAGCTTTATTATTGATTTGGGCTAAACAAATAAATACATTGTGTGTGTATGTGTTTGTGTGTGTGTGTGTGTGTTTGTATTTGCCACAGCAGCATAATTATCTCATTAACTGATAGCACAAATCTAGACAGGGCATTTAACCCTGTATCTGACCCAAAGATTTAATATAAGCTCACCAACCTTAGACTGATGAATCAAAACCTAAAAGGGAAAATCACATGCAGATAAATCCAAAGTAGCTCTTCTGTGAATCAATTATACAATCACGATACGGTGGAAGGAGCCCTACGCAGGGAACCCGGGTTCCAGCGCTTGCCCTGACATTAGGTGGTCAGTTTAGACAAATTAGTAAATCCCTTTATCTGTAATATGACTAGATTTTGACTAGGTCATCTCTGAAACCCCTTAAGACTTAATTATGAGTGTGAGGGTTGCCTGGCTTTGTTTATTGTAGGAAAAGTACAGTTTGAATCCAGCTGATGTCAGTTCAGGATCTAATATTTAGTAGCTATGTCAGTGTGAACAACCTACTTAAATTCTCTGAGCCTCAGTTTCCTCATCTGTAGGATGGAAATCGTAACTACCTTCCAGAGTTTGAGGACGTGTAAGATAATGCATATGAGGCACCAGAAGGGAGCCCAACATGCAGCAGAAAATAATAAACCTAAGTTCAGCCTCTCGTCTCATTTTCTTTCTTCGTAGTCTTGTTTAAAAAAAAAAAAAAGAAAGAAAAAAGAAAGAAAGGGAGAAAAAAGAAAGAAGGAAATGAAGGAAGGTTGGTTTAGGGAGAAGATCAACTGCTCAGAAATTTAAATGAGCCAACAATATAATATTTACTGACCCAAACTGTAACATTAACTGCTGTTTACACCCCATTAGAAGAGTTCTCTGCTGATTTTTATGTCCAGGAGTGATGTCTCTAAATCAGGTGCTCATAGTTTAAGATGAACTGTAATAAATTAGAGCTTATTGAAAGGGACATCTTATACAGAGAAAGCAGAGCTGCGGAAGCTGTGACAGACAAAGGGCCATTACAGAAAACACAATGTATCACAGAAGACACGCAGGTTGTACAGGAAAACTTTAAAAGTGTATAGAATTAGTGTTGGTGGGTGGTAGTCCACGGCACTGAATAGTGAATGGCCTGGTTTTCTGCTGCCTTTGAGAGCCAAGCTAGAACCAAGTAATACATCTGGCAGGGGGACAGATTTCAACTCAACATGGACTAAATACTGCAACCACACGACACGTCTAACTTGGGAAGGACTGCCTCACGACCCACTGACTTCCCTATCACTAAAGGCCTCAAGAAGACAGAGATGACCTGCAGTCAACATGGTAGAAAAGAATCCTGCACTGGGTTAGAGGCTGAACTACGTGATACTTGGATTTCCTCGTAACTTTGAGACTCTGTAAGTCCAAGAAGGAAGTGGGTTGACAAGGATTACATTCTGCAAACCGGTTTCATCAGAACTGCTGTGTTGCGACCTGAAACATGAAGGCGTTTTTCACAAACAATAAGACAGCCTTCTTCCCAGCACAAGAATTTCCCCTGAGGAATTCTCTGATGTTGGCACCTTATGAAATAGTGCTTTGGCAACATCCACAGGCCCGGAGCAAATATTTCCAGACCCCATGTGGTTTGCTTCCTCCTCATCACCCTAACACTTTTCCTTTCGCCAACACACACTGCTTGGCTTTATTAATTAGTTAGACTGACTGTATATTTGTCCAGATTTCCAATCCCTTGATCTTCCTTCTTCCACTTCTTACTTTACACTGCTGAGTGCCTGCCTAGTGTGGGCACAATCATTTAAATATAGTTTTTGGCTCTGGCTTCAACCACAGATGTTGGGTTATTTTTTATTGTCGTGTCTTTAAGAATGGCAGAGGAACGGGGAGAGGGCAGAGAAACTTGGGCAGTAAAACACACATCTTGAGATCTCCGTTTCTGTTACCACAGCTAAAGCTATAAGCACTGGGGGGAACTGCAAGTTCGTGGCCTGGACTGTGATATCTGCCTCTTCTCAAAGACTGACTTCTCTTTGCTGTTGCTACGCATCTTGGGGCTTCCTGCATTATAAATTATTCAAGTGTTGCCTTATTTTTAGAAAACTCGATGCTGTGGACAGCCTTCTACTATAGCTCCTCACCACCCTCACCTTCTGTGGGTCACACCCTTTACACTCCTCTTCCCCTTGGTGGGGGCTGGGCCTAGTGACTTGCTTCTAGTGAACAGAACAGGGCAGAAGCGATGGAATGTGACCTCTGTGATTACGTTATAAGAGCACGCAGTGCCCACTTCTCTCTCTCTTTTCTTCTTTCTTTCTTTCTTTCTTTCTTTCTTTCTTTCTTTCTTTCTCTCTCTCTCTCTCTTCCTTCCTTCCTTCCTTTCTTTCTCTCTCTCTCTCTTTCTTCTTCCTTCCTTCCTCTCTCTCTCTCTCTCTCGATGGCTTTGATGAAGCAAGCTGCCAGGACTACACGGCATAGAGCTAAGGCCAGACTCTGTCCAAAAAGCCAGCAAGGAAGTGAGCCCCTCTATCCAACAACTAGTGAGTAACTGAATCCTGCCCACAAACTGTGAGCTCTGAAGTGGATCTTTCCCCGGCTTAGCTCTCAGATGAGATCACAGCCCTGGCCCATACTTTGACTGCAGCCCATGACCGACTCTGAAGCACAGACCCCAGCTGGCCAGTCCTGAATACCTGACTCACAGAAACTGTGAGATAATAAATGTGTGTCATTTTAAGTGACTAAGTTTGGGAGTAATAAGCTAGGCAGAAATAGATAACTAATACGCTTGCTGTAATAGATAAAAACCTAAGCCTAGAATACAAATAATTTGGGTGTAAATCATTCATGTTGCTACAGAATTAACTCTAGGGTTCCTTCTAACCTGAGCACCTTTTAAGAGATCAAGTGTTGTGCATCTGTGATTATTAGAAGCAGAGAAATTCAGAGTTAAACAAAACATTCATTAATTGTTAAAAATTAACCACAAGATACAACAGAGCATCTTTTCAATTTTCATGTGTATCAGTCGGGAGCTGAGCAGAGAAACAGAACTAATAGAAGGTCGATATTAAGAGACTTGCTGCAAGGAATTAGCTTACACGTTTATGGGCGCTGGCTATGTAAGTCTGAAATTCACAGAGCGGGCCACCAGGAAGGAGGCTGGGACTCTCGGGTACAAACTGAAGCAACAATCCACAGGCAGAAAGAATATTTTTTTTCTTCTGGGAAATCTCAGTTCTGCTCACAAAGCCTTACAACTGATTGAATTAGGCCCACCCAGATTATCTAGGATAATCTCTCTGACATAAAATCCCTGCTTGCGGACTTTAATCACATCTACAAAATGCCCTCGCAGCAACACCTAGATTCCTGTGCATGTGACTAACTGGAGGCTATCTAAAACCGACTGTCTCACGATGTCATTCAAAGTTGATACATAAACTGACTATCAATCATTTAAATCAAAGGAAAATAAAGAAATGTGGCTCGTAAACATTTGAAATGTTCATAACATTCTAGAAACCTTTTCCTGTGAAAATTAAAACAAATGCTTTGTTTTCATCTTAATGGAGAAACTTAACACATTTGAAAGGTGAACATAGCCAGGTCTACAATTAAGTTTAAAGTGTGTTTTTCTCCCCCCAGAATGTTATTTTACTACATTCAGAACTCTGAAAGTCATGTTTGAATTTACTTCAATTATAGAAAACAATTCAAATAGTTAATATTTAATCATTTTCTAAATTTTCAATCATTTACATGGTAGAAAATGTTAAAATATCATACACATATTTTGTATAATTATCTTATTGATAAAAGAAGGGAAGTGTGATTTACAATCTGCCAAATTGTCAAAAACATTAATAAATTTTCCTTTGACCTGTTTACTAGGTCTGAAAACTTGTTCTTTATTAGCCAACAGTTGAGCCATCTAAGGGGAGAATGGTAGGATAAAGATGCTTTCCCATTTTCCCAGTCACTACAGACCACTACAAAAATGGTTAAGTATCTGGGTACACAGACTATTCTTTTTGCAAATTAAAAAAAAATGTGTTAAGACGGTAAAAATCTACATCTGCCCGCAAGCGCTGCCGTCTCCTGAGGTGGCTTACTCCTGAACGTGTGCACTTTCTGCTCCTGCAGAAACAGCCTTGAGGACAGGGACTCATGGCAACTATGTTACATCAAGTGCTCTAGGCAGCTGGGAACATACTCAGATACATGGTATTGAGGGCATTTTGAGATACTTTTGTTATTAAAGAGACCTTGGTTCATTTCAGAATTCATAAAGACTTTATCGGAGAGATTAACATTCCACTGAGGGTCACAGCGGGCTGTGTGGTTCCACATTGTGTAGGATGTGGGTGGCTTACACTCATATCCCTTCCTCCCTTGTCTCCTCCCTCCTTCATTTTCCACCTCCAACTTAGTGATAACAAAGCTAGTTAATGTGATACAATACAATCTGCTAAGTGTGAGCTACTTGCAGATTCTTCAGGAAGTTTGACGCTAAAAGCATGTTGCTCACTTTAAATAAAATGTAGATATGAATAAATATGACAATAAAACAAAACATTTCTGACAGCAGCAGAACATCTCAAACAAATTAGAAAATGCCTATTTTCTTACAAACTTGAGCCATTAAAGAATAGTATGCCCATCTCTCAGTCAATCTACAAGCATAGATTCATTTTTCCAACAGATCTCCTCCATCCCCTCCTCCAAAATGGAGGGGCTTAAACCAAGAACTTTAACATTTGAAAAAGACAAAAAAGGAGCACGTGGAGAAGTGGAGAGGCAAAGAAGTTGGCATATGCGGCCACATGTTGGGCACTGTCACATTCCTTGGCCCCTTGGCCCTGTTCACCCCAAGTGTCTGTGATGGCTGTTGAAAGGGAGAGGAGAACACACCCATTTCCCAGACTCTTGGCCACCCTCTGTCTTGTCTTTGCTGGCTGACAGCCATCTCTGTAGTTTTTGTCCCATCTGGTAATTACACTTTCCTATCACCTGAAATTCAACAGAAAAATACCCATCTCTCCTTCATCTCTCTCTCTATAACCTCCTCTCTCGCTCCTCTCTCCCCATCTTTCTACCGTCTCATCTCTGTCTTCATTTCTGTCTCTGTCTCTCTCTCTCTCATCCTCAAGATGTCCACAGTCTTCATACAGTCTTTATATTTAGCCTTTGGCTAAATCTGTCCGATTAAAGTTATATACAAAGCTGACACCACCCAGCTAGGCTGAGAGCACATTTCCTCTCAGATTTGGAGCTGTCAGCTTTTGAACAGGATTCTGGAACTTGTCCTTGGAAACCCGTGTGATGTGAATGAATGTGCTGAATACAAAATTCACACAGCCCTCCCACCCGCTAAGCTCCACAGTCATCTCCGCATTGACTTGAATGGAAAATTTCCTTATCTTTTACTCAGATGCTGAGTAACTGAGTTGGAGTTGGCATAGTATCATTTCTCTTTTATGCCATCCCACAAATCTTAAAAAACAAAAATTAAAAGGAAAGGAGAAAGCTTTCAAAACTTTTAAAGCATATTAATATTCTCTACTCATGTCTCCTTATTTTATTGCAAAATCTCAACTTACTAGGCATTACGTATATTATCTGTGGAGCCACTCAATTATTAAGGGCACACACATAAGCGACTGTGAGGATTTTTTTCTTTTGGGTAAAAATAGCAAAAAAACAATTGTGGTTTATATGCTGTGATCAATACAAATCATTGTCACTTTTCAGCTCCATTCTCAGTGATAAAGATGAAATGACAGCCCTTTCGCTCCTCAAAGGCAATCTCTTCATTTAAGCTTTTGATCTATACTTTCCTTTAATGCTGGGAACCTTTTCCCATTAACGTTCCTTTCTACACTCTGTGTTTTCAACATTTTTACATGATTCCTTCTTCAAAGGCCACCATCATGATACTCATCCATCGGAAGAAAAAACCTTAACTGACCCTGGCCCCTTTTACACACAGCTCTTCCTTTCGTCTTCTCTTTACAGCCTAAATTCCGAAGAACAGGTGACAAGCACTATCCCTAATTCCTTGGCTCCAGTCCCTCTGTATTTCTGTCACTTGTTACACTGCTAACTATGTCAAGCATACAGTGGAACGCAGTGAATGACATAACGTGTGCTCCTGTGCCTCCCACCAGCTTTGTCACACATCAGTCTTGTTCCATCTTCTTTTTCAGTCTTTACAAAAGAAAGAACGTTGCAGGTACAGTTAAGCTCCCTGGGTGCTCCCTCCTTTTGAAAGAACACCTGATCCAGCCTCTGCCTTCAGAAAACTAAGCTACTAGGGGTGAACAGCGACCTGTCCTCTTTCTGAAAGTCCCCGAGGAGGTGAAACATTAAACTACCATAGGTGATTGACTACTCTGCGTGGTATGATGGTGGTCAAGTCTTTTCCATTTGGTGTTAAAATCCATACAATGGTTTGTAGTTACACATATTTACGATGCATTCACTTGGAGTTTTATCTGTCTTCCTGACTGTATTTCCCAGACTTAGGGACAGCACCTAGAAATGTGTTTGGTGACTCACAGGGTCTTGTCCCCTTCTCCATCTTGCTCCTGGAGCTGAAGGGACTGTCCCTGGAGCTCTGAGGCTGTCTGTGGTACTTTTATTATGTGTGTATATATATATTAAACAAAACTTCTCACTTCAAAGTTTTGTCTGGGGACTGGCGGCCTCCACCTGCCTCAACATTAATTTGCACTTCTAGAACACATAATTTTTAAGTGATGCAGCCAGATATATTTTTAAAATAAACAAAAAACAACCCAGGATTCAACGTCTTCTGTGGCTAATCCACAAAGTAGAGAAAACACACGCAGGTCAGCAAAAGAGTCCAGCCATCGACAAAAATAAAAACAAAAATACAAAGACCATCCTCGTTTATTCTCTTGTTCAGGGTGAAAATGAAGATTCAAGTGGAGTAAGAAAACCCCTGGAGCAGTGACCACTGTCTAGAAATGTGCCCAGGGCTTGGAGGGGTTGCCATTCACTACTGGTTCCATATAATAATCACCACCCAAGTGAGGGTGCCTCTAAATAATGGAAATGCTGACCAACTTAAAATAATGGTAATTCTAATGAAATCTGACAGCAAACTTCTCCCAGACAAGTTCTACCAGCTGATCCCCCATCCTTTTGTTTCCAGAAATAGCAATAAAGCCACCCAGCGCGGGACAGAAAAACTGTACAGACTCCTGTTCATTGTGGGCACTTAAAACCTCACCACCAAATGGAGGTTTTGAATCTCTGCCCGGCACAGCTTTGAAAGTTTTGCCATGAAGTCCTAATTGCTAAGTTAGTGTTCACTCAATATTTCTCCATAAAGTGGAGAGAAAGAAAAAAAAAACAAAACAGAGAAGAGGAAGTGGGAGAGAATGTATGTCACTTTGTTAGGGAAAACAGATATTCTAGGTGCATCTTTAGGCTGAAAATTCTTACTCCTGCCTATAAAGTTGATAATTTCTTTATATTAAAAAAATGATGCTTCCTGTGTCTCTAGGACTTTTTGTAAAAACACCATCCCCCGCCTGTCACCCAGCCCAGCCTCCTCTGAGCCTACCCCTTACTCTCTAAATGAGATGCCTTCCTGGTCGGTGGTATTGGCCTAAAGGCACGGGTTCCAAAACCCCCCTGACGGTTCACACACCAGGACTGCTTAACCTCTGATTGGAAATGAATTTTATTTCCAACCAGAAGGGCTAATAATGGATCCTCTGAGACCCTGTCAGGCTCCTGCTGAGCATAAGGGGTCAACGGTACCATGGGAGGCAAAGCTAACAGGGATGTTGCTCTCAAACTGTGTATACAATAGACTATACATAAAGTAAGTTGTGTATTCATGATGAATTTAATATAAGTGGCATAAGCAAGGATATAATAATAAATCAGTGTTTTCTCTAGTTTTTAAGCCTTGAATACTGTGTAGTACTTTCGCCTGTATCAGGGCTTCAAAATCTCGTCCCTGTGGACGTTTGGACCGGATCAGTCTTTGCTGCGGAAGACTGTCCTTTGCTGTAGAACGCCTGACAGCATCCATGGCCTCTACTCAGTAATGTCAGCAGAATCCCTGGCAAATCTGTGACACCAAAAACGTCTCAAACGTCCCCCAGTGGAAGGGGACAAACGCACCCTCATCAGAGAATCACTGATTATGGAGTAATCTGATTATGTAAATTGATTACACTGATTGTGGAGTAAGTAAAAAAAAACGTAGTTTGTTTTTTTTTTTTTCCCTGTAGAGGATGGGGGAATCCAAATAATGATGTTCTTCCTAAGTTTGTCACCTCTGTATCCAAATGACACAGGTGAGTTCAGCATGTCTTGACTTCCACAGCTCCCTTCCCTGCAGGCAGCCCCAGGGTCTGCTGATACCGCAGCAGCGGTGGGACGAGGAGGGGCAGAGGAAAGGGGCGATTTCCCTGAGCGGCCCCGAGGATGGATAATCCCCAGGTTCAGTGACTGACAGGTTGCAACGCTCTGCTTTCGAATCATCCTGCCAATACTCTCAGGTCGGCCCACTGCCCCGACAAGGATGCGCCAGCTGTGCTGACTGCTAGGTTGGTGGGTAGAGCTCGACTAGGTGGTGGTTCTTCTGCTCTTCTTCAGAAATCGCGTGAAAAAGAGCCTGGGTCAGAGAGCAAAGCCTGCAGCTAGAGGGCACAGAAGTAGACAAGTGTCTCTTCGGGCCCTGGGCGGGGAAGTGGGGACAAAGCCCCCCATCGCTCGGACTTGACTCTTGAATCTTCCTGAAATGGAAGAAACAGCAATTCGTGTCGGATCTATAAATAGTCGTGTAAGTCAAGTTTCTCTTCAGAAGAGAAAAAGAAATGAAACATTCTCTGGAGAAAACATGATCTTTTCTCCATGTTTTAGTTGTCAGTTTTGACAAGAATGATACAAGCTAATTAAATTTCTGTTAATTTATTTTGTCTGATTCAGTGACTGCCTGTCACACAAATCCCTCAATAAGTAAGATTTCTCTCTGCTATAAACTTTCTCCTCTTTCTCTGCAATGCCATTAGGTAAACGCACGAAAAGTGGACCTGTTTTACTCAAATAAACACTAAAAGCACTTAAACTCAATCCGCCCTCAATACTTCAACTCCTCATGTCTGTTTTGGAGAGGACCTAACTCTTTCCAGCTTATAAATCTCCAATCAGGACCATTACCCTTTAAAAAATAAAAGCCTTTATGCAGATAAAATACAAAGATGAAGTTAAGAAATTGATGGTAGATAAAACAGAGGAATATGCTGCATTCCAGGTTGCCCTGAAACTCCCAAGAAATACTATCTCACATCATTTCTCTTTGAATTTAAATTTGAGAATGACATTGTGCAATCACTTCAACCCTAGTTATCTAGAGTGATTAAAATCTTTTTTTTCTTGTCAAGAGCGATACGATAAAGTCACAGTGTCGTACAAGAACAGAGTTGGATGTTTGAATCCATACCAACGTATTTGAAAGGTATGATTACCTGATCAATATTTCTTTTCTGCATCATTTTCATTGGATACTCAATTTTTCCTCATCTTTTGCAATTTAGCCCAAACATCACTTCACTGCAAATCCTGCCCTAACCACCTTCTTCCTCCATGGCTACCCTAGAAGAACATATCATACTTATTTAGTTTTTCTCACTCGACGTGGCAAGTTCTCACACGTCTGCTGGATGGCTACAGTCCCCCAAGGGCATGTCCTCAAATCAAAGGATAAGGAGGAAAAAAGTGGACAAGACGTACAGCAAAGGAAGAAGACGGGTGGGAAGGAAGAGCGGGAGGAGAGAGAGGGCCCTTTTTTATAACTTACCTGTTGGTCTCTCCTCTAGCCAGGAAGAAATCCCACAGTGATATTTCCATGGTATCCTGGGGTTCGTATTACTCTGTCTGCGTTCATTATTGTTATACAGAAGATGCACCTTTCATCGGTGTATGTTCCCTAGACTTTATTGAGATACGGTAGTTTTCAGAATCAACCGTTAGCATCTCAACGACGTTTTACTGGGTTGGTTTGTTGCTGCTGCTCTCTTGCATGCCCAACACAGAAAATTACTCACTGTACATTACATTGAGATGATAATATTGCAATACTAATGAACCCACTGAATACCTATTTGTCCCAAGCACTTTCCCACATAAACCCTCCTAATCCTCAGAGCAACCCTATGGGGTAGGTACTGTTAGCACTCCCATTGTCGAGACGGGAAAACTGAGGCACAAAGAGATTAAAATAAACTGCCCTTGGTCACACACAGTAAGGAAGTGGCAGAGACCAGACTAAAACCCAACAGAGCCTAGTGATCAATCCTGTAACTATTAGGAGTAGCTTCAGGATAATTAATAATTATTCTATTTGTTGACATTTGATAAATCAGTTTGGTGTCACGTTTATGATTTAAATTAAAACAGAATGTCAATTAACTATCCTGTAAGCATCCCCTTGTCTGTGCTCTCACAGTAGATAAATTCTTCTGTCACATCTAATAATTCTTCATAGACATCTGTACTTCTCTTCCAGACTCTAAACTTCATAGGAATTTACTCGTTATCATATCTCTCACCATTGTTTTTGCTAAATAAAGTACATACTTTTAAGATAAAAGTAAAAACGCTCCTTTCTTCTCACTGCCCACCATAAAGTTATTGATTTTTGTACATATCTCATAAAAAATGTATGTTTGTTATGTCAAATTTTATTGCCTCCCATGTTCAGGGATACAATAGGAACTTAAATTTTAATCATTATTATAAACCTCTTTTAACTCTATATAAGAATGAAAACTTTGGGATGAGCTTTCCTGGTTTTTGGAAATGCCTTTAGAAAACTAACTGGGATGAGAATTTTAATTGGTTTTAATCGAGGGAGGTAAGCAGAGGATGTATCAACTGAATTCTTAAGAATTTTCTTCGTTTGGGATTAGTCGTTTTGTAGGAACTTCATATTCAAAGAAACTTTTAATACCAGTACAGCAGTTCTGTTATGTCATCTTGCATAATGTGGTCACTTCTGCACAAAGGCATCTGCGTGTTTTAATTCTTCTTGGCAGCAGAGCACGCAAGTACGTGACTCTACACTCATAGACACTCTGGCTCATTACCTGTCCCCCCGCCCTCGCACCCCACACCCCACTTCTTTGCTGCCTTCTCTGTGGCTAGATTTCACTGACAGAACACACTGCTCTCTCCCTCAACTCAAACTGAACATCCAGGGGCAAGAAATGAAAGAGCAGTCCGTTACCAAAGAGATGGTGTCACAGACCTGCTGAGTCATCTTGCGATGGCAACTGATTGACTAACGCTCCAGTAAGCCGAATCCCCGTCAGCACCGTTAGTGCATCTCAGGCGGAAGGCATGCCGCTGGGGGATGCTCTCTTTGACTGGGTTTCTCCTATGTTACATTCCTTTAAGTCTGGAGTTGTCAGTGGATGCCCCCCTATTCTAGAGTATTTCCAAGACTGTGAAAGAGATAAAAAGCTGCTACGTACATCATCGCTGAACAAGCACACCCAGCTCTCTAAAATCCCATTTGGATTACTGCAGAGTTGCCATTTGACCAAAAACAGCACTGGCCTGAGACTATACTGGTGCACGAAGGTGGGGAGCAAACACAGGGCAGAATGCCAGCTCTCCGGTACCACTCGGAACCTCAGAGGTGGGGGTGAGGTCCACAGGTCTCCAGGAAGCCTGCTGTCTGCTCCCCTCTTCCAGAGAGGGCCCGGCCCATTACTTTATGAAATCAACTTCCAGAGCAACATAAATGCTAACAGCTTTCTCTATAACCAAGCTCCTTTCCGGGAGCAGAAAGTTTGGAGGGGAAAGAGGTGGCTCCGACAGTGAGCTCTGAAATATGAGGAGGCTCTGTGTAGGGTTTAGAATTAAGATTTACCTGATTTAGTCACTGGGTTATCCAAATTCAGGGAAATGAATATTACATTACACTTATAATCTTCATTTCCTCTCCGACCTCGAGTGCACCCCCATACTCTTACTAAAGCCGCCCAGGGGGGAAGTTAATGTCCATTCCAGACCAGAAAGACCAGGGCTTTTGCGTGGCTTAGCCTAAAGCTCCTAATATGGCGGCTTTGCCCAACCATGCAGGGATTTCTGCAGTTGGACTGGAGAGGAAAATGGCCTCGTCTCCTTGGAGAGGGTGCAGGGATGAGCCAGACCCGAGTCCTCAGTCAGGGAACATAAGGGATCATATCCCACGTTCGTAGTCTCCTAATCCCCACCCCAACCCCACCCCAATGCCTTTAAATGTTCAGTAAATTAGCCTCCAGTGTCATCAGTCACTTCGTAAGTGGCCTTTCTGGGGGAAATTTACCAGGACAACTGTTGAGTGATGTCTCAATTTATGGCCCAAGGGGAACAAGGCATCTCTGGTAATGCCATTAAGTGGAGAAAGATGAGTGTAAATGTACCGTTTTCTCCTTTCGGTGGTAACTTTAAAATGTTTTAAAATATTTTTGGCCCCATCGTCACGGTATGTCTGCTGCCCATGGAGGAAGAGATGGGGGCTCCAGAGGAGAAGAGGAAAACACTTAAATGGGGCTCCTCAGATTTCTTCACTTTTACTGCATAAGATACTTTTTTCCTCCTTCTTGCATGGAAAACAAAACAAAACAAAACAAAACATTCTGCTCTCATAACTTGGATTCTCCAGTAAAGGCTGCAAAGATTTCATAAAGGTTTGATAAAATTCCTCAAGCGGCTGATGGGGTGACTGCCTGTGTGGGCGCAAAGCACAGCCAGTGAAGGCAACTGATAAACTAGCGTCCCCTCTGTCCTCACTGCTTTGTTCGCTGCAGGTAAGGACCTGAGGTCCCAGGGTACCCCAGGGCACAGATCAGGGAGGTCCGGTGAGCTTTCAGGAGAGACTGAACTGTGCAGAGTATCTAATGTGTTCCTGTTTTAACCCCTTTCCTTTCCTTTGGCCACTTCAGCTCTTCACCAGTAGGACAGAAATAATAAGTGGCCCACAAGGCCTGAGGTGGGACCCAAAAATAGTCCAGGCCTGCTCAATCAGTAATATCCTGAAGGTTACAGATGCTGTCACACGCAAAAGCAAACTCCTCATTTCCTCACAGCGTAAAAAGAAAGGACATGATTTGCCAAAGCATCCTCAGGTCAACTGGAGGAGAGCCCCGGACACCATCCTGTCTAGACCTGAAATCCCACAGCCCCTCCTGTCCCTTTTCAGCCCTGCCTTGGGGACCACACAGATCGCTTACTCCCCTCGGAGACAGCTCTCATCCCGCGGGTGGAAGGGCTCCGTCCCCCGGACTCGTGGGGCTCCCAGCACCACAGCTCCAACAGGAATGGACGGAGTCTTTGCCTTTCTCTGCCCCCTCCACCTGGCCGGCTTCTCTTCACCCACCAAAGCCCATCAGTTCTGCTAATGGATCTGCCATATTCGCCAGGGCAAGGTGCAGAATGAAGGGCCCTCGGTGTGAGACACAGCTGCAACGCCTCACCGTTCCTATTTAATTACAGTCATTACTATTATTATGTATTATTTTATTTTTAAAAATGTATCAAGTAACCATACCCCACTTTTTAATATGGCCCTAATGAGAGGCCAGGGGTAAGGTTCTTCTGCAGGAAGTTGTACAACCTTACATGATGGGAGACCTTACATGATGGGAGAAGGTAGCTTGGTGTCTCTGACCTAGGTCCACACCTACGTGCAGTGATTTAAAACAGGATTAAAAATATCTGCTGTCTTACCCAGTTTAAGAAGATTCATTTTACTTCATTGTGTGCATTTGTGTGTGTATGTTAGGAGGGAGGGGATGAAGAAGCATAGATATATGTCCTTTATAAATAATCAATTTTTAATATTGAACCTAATTCATCATCTAACCATTAAGAAACATTTCTGATTATTATCTCTCAAGGTTCCTTTTTGGAGCAAGTCTCTAGTAACAGACTCTGGACACATGCAATAGAGATGGTAGAAACTGGCAAGGAGGGTCCAGACGTTAGCACACAGGCAGGAAGCTCACCCAGTTAAAAGAAGTCGGCACTGAGCCCGAGGAGGGCGTACACTGCAGAGGTAAGACGTGTATGCCTTAAGTGATCTTCCAAGTCAGTGGCTCAGATCCTGTTTCCTGTTACCCAGATCTTATTCTTTCTAGATTTCATAGAAAATCTCATGTGTTTCTCATTTGACTTGACCTTCTATGAGGTGGGCAGGGCAGACATCATCATCCCCGTTGTATGCTAAGGAAACTAACAGAGAGCCCAAATCACACCGCTTCTACGTTGTGAGGCTGGGACATGAATTTAAGTCTCTGGACACGGAGGAAGCTGGAGCCTTTTTCAACAATCTCTTTTACAGCCTTCTACTTGAGCCTTCTACTGCCTAAGCCATCCAAAATCGCCACTCAGAACTGACATTCTTCCCTTGGTGATTCAAAGGAAGAGCTCAAAAGAGCTCTCAAATGTCACACGAGACGCTGTGGTATGAGCACATGGCATTCATCTGTGGGATTAAGTCCTTCGTTTTCATCAAAAGAATCAGAATCCCGGGGACGTTTAGGAACAACTGTCTGAAGAAATGCAGGAGGTCGCTGGCACTGAATCACCGCAATTTTTCCATCCCAAAGTCCTTCCAGAGGACAACATGACTAGGAGAAAACAGGGCAGCGCTCACGTTGGTCCCCTATCTACCTCCAGAACCCCTCAGAGCCACCTCAGGAACTCAGGATGCACAGGGAAGCCCCGTCCCTTCGCCAGCAACCCTTCCTTGTGTGGAAAAACACAGCCACGGACACACGCGAAGGAAGGTGGGGGCTCTGACTCTGACGCCGTAAGCAGTCTGCAGGGAGATGATTTTCTCACTCCAACACTGACTCCCTGGATAAAACGGGGATTGGACTTCCCCAGGATTCTAAAGTTTGAGACAAGTTGGGCAGGGGCAGGGAGTGAACTGAGGCAGTGAGCAAAGAGAATGCTCGTTGACAGGATGTGGCCAGATGTTTATCTTTTGAGCCACCAAGGGCACAAATTGGCCAGGTCTGGCAGGGACTGGCGTGTTGCCTTTCTCACCTCCTGCCTCAGCCAAACCACCTTCATCCTGACGTGTAGAACATTTGCTGCCTTAGCACAGGGCCTCCCTGGAGATCAACAGCTGAGAAGCAGTGCTTCCTCCCCCCGGTCACAGCGTCCAGACATGGTCCGTCAGGGGCCCAATCTGGCCATCAGACTCTTTTCCATTCTCAGTCACCAGGATTCAGAGTCACGAACAAAAATACCCCAGCAGCTCTTTGGTTTTCCTGTGACCCTGCAGTCCAGGAAAAAGAATGTCTACTGTGAAACTAGTCTGTGTTCAAGATGCACTGTGGTCTAGTCAGAAGCTTTCAGGGCTGGAAATTTCAAGCCTTTTCTTCAAAATCAAGCTCTATCACTAGTTCTGTGACCTTGGGCACATAATACAAACTAGTAATTCAAGAAGAGCTAAACTGAGAGAGCTGCCTGGCCTTGTGAAAGCTTCAGATACAGTGAGAAAATACAGATATCAGACAATGAGTGAACAGAAACCTAAAAGCCAAATTACAGCTTCGCTCCAGCTAACGTACTGGATGTTCTAGTGTGTAATCTCTGTACTGACTTCACTCCTGGCTTGGTCTTATCTCCCCAAGCTTCACATTTCCTTTGCCTCCATTTTCATTATGATTCTATTTCTTTCATAGTGCCACAATATATATATTTTTAAAGCCATCTTAAATCATTTTCAAAACATACATTAAGAAAGGGAGAGAGGAAAGGAGGAAGGGAAGAAAGCTGGATGTCGTTCAGCAATATTCACCTTCATTTCATCACTAGCTCTTGCTGAACTCTCAGTCAATGCTTCCTTCTCTACAGATCTGGAACCTAACTCTTGGTTCTGCTTCACCCCAAAGCCTGTCATTATCATGCATGGCAAGGAGAGCCTTTGACATTCCAGCCCCTCAAAAGCTTGACCTCTTGCTCTCCAGTGACCTTCCATTCTACTCCACCATCACTCCATAACCACATCTAGATTCCAACTCCTGGAATTTTTCCATCTCTGAAACTGTAAGTCCAGGCACATCACTGGTATCAGCTAAGCCTCTGTACACTGCAGGTAACAAAAGCTGGTTGAGACTGTAAAGGGAATTTACTGGCTTATGAAACAGAAAAGCCCATTCGTGGGACAGACTTTAGCGCTAGACTGATTCAGCAGCTCAATATGGTCTTCTTTCCGTATCTGCCCCCTGCCTTCCCCAGGGGCATCTTCAGGGTGGCAAATTATGCACTGCTCTGGGCTTCACTCTGCGCCACAAAGCTAGGAGGAAAAAGCAAGTCCCTTTCCAGAAATGCCCAGAAAAAGTCCCCAATACAAACTGAGTTCCACGTTCATCCCAGAACTAGAAACACTGGCTCATAACTGGGTCACCGTATACTGACTAGCAGGGGTCTAAGACATAGATCTACACCCCTAGAGCCAAGAGGAGAATTAGCTCTACTTATCATGCACGGGCTGCAAGAAAGAAGTATAAATGTCAAAATAAAACCCGAGTGGCTTAAAAAGAGAAGGGGAACAAACGTGGGGCAGGTCACTTTCCGAACACAGTCCCCCATTCTTCTGCCTTGCCAGTAATTAATCTAATATGCTAGTTCTTTGTCTTTACCAGGATCCTTAGTCTTAAGCAGTCCAAGATGGTGGCCACTAGCCCTGTGTACCTATTTAGATGTAAATTAATTAAAATACATAGAATTTGAAATTCAGTTTCTCAGCCTCACTAGCCACATTTCAAGTGCTCCACTGCCACTGTGGCTAGCAGCCACCCAACTGAACAACACAGACCTGTAACGTTTCCATCATTAAAGAAAGTTTCCTTGAACAACTGTGCTCTCGCTCCTACCTCTCTGATTCCTCCTACTTGTCAGCATCTTTCTACCTTCAGCTCCACTTGAGACACTTCCTCCATTTTCCTTTTGGTTCATCCGTCAAGGAAAGCTCACCTCTAGATGAATCCAGCTGTCAGCATTCTTTATGTATGTACATGGGCTGCCAAGTAAGTGCTACTGGAGTTAATCACACATGTGTGCAGAGTGGGTCCCTCACAAATTTCACTTCCAAACTCACCTAGACCCTCAGTGCTTCCAAGCAGCTGTTTTTCCAGCCTACTGTCTCTACTTTTTCCTTGTAGTCTTTTATAAACCTTTTCTAGTCCCTTTAAAAATTTTCCCTGGTTCTAAGAAGAGTGCATTATCCTCTCAGGGAAGAAATCTGGTATGCCTTATTAACTAACAAACAAACTGCAAGTACACCTAATATTTTCTCCTTCTTCCCTGTAATGTCAGCCTCTACTATCCCCGTGTTCCAAATTCCTCCACTCTTGGCTAAAGTATCACCCTTTTCACTCGTAACTTAAAATCCTACATCTTCACCGGTTTCTTGTTATCATGCATACCTACTTACATCATTTCCATAACCTCCAAAACTTTCCATGACCTCAAATTTCTCTCCACCATTTCTCTTCACTCTGTCTCTCTGACTTTCCTCACAACACAGTCTTTTAGATGCCACTCAGGCATTTCTCCTCCCCGCATCCCTTCAGTGTACGAAAGTCACCAAGATCCTAAGTCCACTTCTCAGTCCATCCCCTCACCCTGTGCTTTGATTTTATCTAAACAAATTAACCTACAAGTCTGTGTTTTGAGCTTAGACCTTCTACTGGACTTGGGACCTATGTAAGCAACTGCCTACCTCAACATCTTCGGGCTCTCAAAGTCGACAAGACTCACACTGACTGCGCGTCCACCACCTGTGCCTCTCGGTCCATGTGCCCAGTTCCCGTGGCTGATACTAGCTCACTAGTCACTCGAGCCAGGAACCCAGGCATTATCTTGATATCCTCTCACAAAATTCTGGCTATTTTACCATCTAAAGAGCTCTCACATGTTCTCAGTGTCCACGGCCATTCCTACAGGCACGCTTAGCTCACCTGTAACATAGGTTACTGTAACAACTTGCTCACTGGTCTTCTGGGCTCATTCCTTCTCTAGTCTCTTTTCCAGAATGCAGCCAGAATGAACTTTTTAAGGACTGTCTCCTAAGTTCTTCACCCACTTCTCTTCGGATAAACGCTAAGGTGGAAAATGACTTACTGTGCTCGTCATTGTCTGAACACTGCTCATTTCTGTAACTTTGACTTTCCCCCAACATTTTACACATCCCAGTTTAAGCTCCGGGGAAAAGCACCACATGGAAGCTAAGAGTTTGTATTCTAGTCCCCAGGACCTGGGTTCAAATCCTGTTTCTCTTTTCATTGGTTTTTTCCCCCATAAAATGCTGTAAAGAGCAGTATTTACCCTAGAAGGTTAATTTGAAGATGACTTGAAGTTCCAGTATAATGCCTGGCATATAATATATGCTTAATAAGAATTTTTCAAAGTAAGGAATGAACTATAGTTTAAAGAATAAAATATCTTAATGACAATATATCATAGTCTAGACCTCTGATGCATTAAGTGTAAAGAGGCATAGTGTTAATATATGAAAAGAACATATATTGGCCATGCTTTGGAAGGAGGTATATTTGGACAACAGAATATTGCTATCTTATAATAGATAAATACTATTATTTAAGGGCATATCAAAAGCACATTTTATTATGAAAACTGAGGTAAACCTGATGAACATGTAATATAATACTAATAAGACTATAAACAAAACAGAATTCCTTTATGGTATTTTCTTCTTAGTGGGGAAAGAAGACAGAAGAAAATGTGGAAATAAAATGTCAAGAAATGGTCAGTGCTCTGAAGAAAACGTTTACGGAGAAACAAACAGAGGAGATAAAGAGTAGTGGGCAAGTAGGGTACCAGGCAGACAGACGGTTAAGGAAAGCCTATTTGAGAAGGTGACATCTGAATCCAGGGCTGAAGGGACAGAGACAGAGGGAGTGAGCCCCACAGAGCATTCCAGGCAGAAGGCACGGAATAGGCAAAGCCTCAAATCTGGAATGGGTTTGGTTTGGGCAAAGAACTTTAAGGAGGTCTATGCAGCTGCACAGAAATGAGCAAGGGGAAATGGGAAGGAACTGGGAGGAGCAGACAAGAGATGGATTATATGGGACCTTGCAAGTCGTGGCAAAGATTCCGATGTTATTTCAGTTTCAAAAGAAAGACAGAGAACTGCAGTTGCCTTCTGTTGCTTTCATCGCTCACTGCTCAGTATTTAGCTGTAACAGATACGCACAACAGTAAAACAATTTCAGCTGAGCTGCCTGATCGCTTCTGTGACTATTTAGAGTAGCTCATATGTGAACAATCAGTGTCTACGCTTAGATTAGTTTCCAAATAATGTGGACACCGAATGAATAAATTCACTCAGTGGGATGCTCGGAACATATCATTATGATCACACAGTATCAGCCCTCTTTCTCTAAAACTGTGTTTTCTCCACAGAGAAACCATTAACAAGCAGATCTGTCATAACTTAATTCCCGAAATAAAAGCCACCATAGTCTCACGATGTAGTAGAGAAGATGAGGAAACTCCTATCTTTCTTGCAGATTTCATGTTTCTTTCCGTATCCTTATTTTGCATCATCACAGCACAGTTTCTTCTTTGAACAGATGATGCTAATGAGATGAATATATTCATCTCATTATTAAGATAAGGAAGGCAAATCATGTTTAGTATAGAAACTGTGAACCTCAACTGCAGGATTTCTCTTGTAAAAAAAAACACCCACAAATGTCACATTTAGCAGGAGTATTTGAACTCTGGATTTTTGGTATAATTATCTTGCCACTTGTCAATGAGGAAATAGCCACATTTGAATGAACATAAAAAAGAACACCAGTGACATGACCTTGACAGATTTTTCATTTTTCTGTAAGCAAATTTATTGAAAGAAGCAAGAAACTGCATATCTCTACACTGCCCTGTCTCCCCATCGTGTTTCAGGTGCCCTGTGGAAGGACACTGGCTATCAAGGTAGAGAGATTTAATCAAAAAAAAGCAGGGATCAACCAGGATCCAGAATCACTGACTGAAAGGTCTACTGACTTGCAAGGATTACATTATGTTTTCAAAGGTTGTTTTGTACTTTGAGGAAGAAAAATTGCATACTGGTTTTCATGTCAATTACAAGGACTTAATTGTTTTGAAGCAAAGCATATGATTTATCGAGACACATTGAAAGCATCACAAAGTCCAGCTTAAAAGTAAGGCTGTAACTGGTACCCAGCTGACCTGGCCTTTCCCCAGCCTCTAAAAAAGAAAGAAGACTGTACTTGTAAATGTTTTCATGTATAATATTTACATTTAGAACAGAAAGAAACAAATGGGCAACTTGGCCCCAAATGTCTACAATATGTGGGCAGATGTCAGCTTATGGGGTCACTTGAATGGCATTTTATGGCCAAGGACACACGATTCAGCTTGTTTCAGTCCGTTTGAGCAATGTCAGTTCCATCACTCTTTGCTCTTGGGCATATGGTGGGATGTCATTAACCCGGGAGACCAACAAAACCATGAAAGTGGAACCATATGTGTCACAGCAAGAAAAAAATGTATTTTCCTCACTACTCCATTGCAAGTATAAACGTATAATTTCTGCCAACCATTCTATTACATATTAAATGTTAACATGCTGATACATACACTCTAATTAATGTAGCACTGGAGCACTCAAACTTAGCACTGGATAGGTCAGGGATGAACCCCCTGAGTTTGAACCAGAGAACACAGAGATGAAATATGAGGGCAGATGGACCAAAGAGCTCCAGGTGCATCTTTCATCAGCATGTTTAACTACTGCACAGCAATGAAGGAAAAGCTCTTGGTCTGTCATTACAGGGGTCAGATCTACCAGGACCTTTGATACTTGACACCATCTGGAGCCACTCCCAGCTACTATTAAACAGGGCTACTTAATGAGGAGAGTTTGAATACGCCGGCGAACATTTCAAGTTATTCTTTCACCATTCAGTTTCATGCGGGCTTCCACTCCCACGTGGGCTTATGAAGCATCACAGTATGATGGATCTTCTGTTGCTACCCTTGACTCTCTGCCTCCTAATGTCAGTGGACTGTTTTATCTAACTGGAGGTACGTTCCATCAGAAGTGCCTTACGTCTTTTAAGTGTTTCTCTTTAAAATATACGATTCTTTGTAAGCTTCAAAAATTACAACCTGTCTTTGTGAAGACACTTAGGGCTTCCCTAGAAAGTTGCCCACGTATCTCCAAGCAGTCAAACGACTTGTAAGTTTGCCACGTGCCATTTTAGTGCTGGTGATCAAGTCAGAGCTACGTGACACAAAAACAGGAATGGCTGATTGCTCCAAATGACTGAACAGTGTCTTTTAAGTTAAGCAGAAGTCATTTAAAACCTATTTGGACTGAGCCCTTGTCTATATTGTGTGTGTGTATATATATATATATATTTTTTTTTTTTCCTGCAGGCTTGCATATCTACTCATGACAGCAAATGCCATCTGCCTCACTTCTATCCAGAACCTACAGGAGATGCAAAGACTGATTTTTGAAATGAGTTTGGAAATAACTACCAGGATGTTTATGCACAAATACCATTTTTTTTCCCTTTCTCAGCTTATTTCATGTTCCAAAGACTATGTTCCCTTTATCTCACAGGACTCACAGACTGGCCCTCCATAAAAAGATTATTTGCTGTATGTTTAGCAAATTTGTGAAACGCATCTCAATGCAACTCGATGTAACGTGTGTTTGGATTCTGTTTAATCTTCTGTGTGTCCTGAAATGGTGCAAGTGTGTTATAAATTAGGCAACAGAGCCTTAATCCATGCTAATTTTTTCTAAACCTGAGTTCACCTTCTTTTGAAAAGAACTCCTACATATAATCCTAAACAACATTTGCTAAATTTCAAAAAAAAAAACCCAACCTCTTTCTACCATATGATTTCATTTCCCACCCCTTTAAAAAGACAACGGCTAGGCATAACAAAACACACTTATATGATCCCATTTGTATGAAATGCCCCCAAAGCAAATGTATAGAAACAGAAGGTAGATTTGTGGTTGCCTACTGCTGGGGTAGGAATAGAAAGTGACTGTAAATTGACACAAGATTTCTTTCTAGGGGTATGATGATGTTCTAAAATTAGATCTAAAATTAGATCATGGCAATGGTTGTACAACTCTGTAAATACACTAAAATTTATTAAATTGCACACATAACACAGGTGAATTTATGGTATGTAAATTATATCTCCAATTACTTATTTTCTAGGACAGGTCTCCATTTATTTTCTGTTCTCTACAGCTCTCTCCTTAGGATTGAAATATATCAAAGATTTGGGCATTTTTAGTCTTAATGAATACTTTCCAAGTGATTCTTCAAAGTGATTTATCAGTCCACGCCCCAACAGCAGTGACAACAGTGACCATTTCTCCAGATCGTCACCAACTCTAATGTGCCTTGGCAGATTAGATGGGATCTTAAATGGACTGATTTGGAGAAAGAACTTCTAAGTTAAGACTGAAAGAAGTGGAAGAAGCAAGTGTCTTAGCCCGTGCGGTTTCTGTTAGCCAGATATATTAGTGAACGTTCTCCAAAGAAACAGAACCCATAGGAAGCACATACATACACAGAGATATTTATTTTAAGGGACTGGCTCATGCCATTTTGAAGGTTAGCAAGTCCAAAATCTGCACGGTTGGCTGGCAGGCTGGAGATCCAGGGAAGAGGCAGTGTTGCAATTTAAGTCCAAAGATCATGTGCCAGCAGAAGTGCTTTTCGCTCAGGGGAGGTCAGTCTTTTGTTCTAGCCAGTCCTTCAACTGACTGGATGAGGCCCACCCACTTCATGGAGGCCAATCTGCTTTACTCGAAGTCCACTGATTCAAATGTTCATTTCATCCAAAAACACCCTCACGGAATCATTCAGAATAACATTTAAACATTTTTTAATTAAAATATAATTGATTTATAATGTTGGCTTAGTTATCTAGGAAGAATCTCTGACCAATATCTGGGCACTGTGATCCAGCCAAGCTGGCACATAAAACCAACCATCACACCAGGTATGGTTTGAGTGGATTCCCTGTGTCCATGTAGGGCACAGAAGTAGTAAGAAAAATCTCCACAGCTGAAGGAACATCACAATGTGGAAGTATTCACAACGTAATGTTCAGCAGTGACTAGAGTGGATGGTTAATCGGGGACTAGTTAAAATGACCTTCTCAACAGATGCCTGCATGGATTGAGGACAACTAACGAACACCTTCCACCATCTTGGAAGTACCTAAGCCCATTAGGAGTTTGTTATAACTCAAGGGCAAAGCTGGACAGAGAAACCCTGGCTTGATTAAGATGAAGTCTCTCCCACCTAAAATATGTGTGGCTCAATGTAGAATTACTAAACAAGCCATTAAATGAGAGCTTAAAAAAAAAAAAAAGAAAGTCATCCAAGTTAAATTGGAATCATAGGAACAGAGTATTGACTCCCACCCTGGTTCTGGTGACTTTGTCACAGTCTGACCAGGTGAAAGTATCCTGTCTAGGTAACATCTGACTTCTTTCTCCATTTGCAGATTTACCACTGGAACACCATTTGCAGGAACGCCATTTGCAGATTTACCACCTTTATATGAACGGGATGTCAGCGATCCAACAACAGAGCTGATTTAATAATATTGCACATGCTTTCTTCACAGAATATCCTATTACATCTCTGGCTGTTTTTTCTGTGACTTGACCATAGCCCAAATTGGTCAGAGATTCATTAAGACCTCCAAAGCGGCTGGCCAGGGCCCCAGAGAAAGGTGTGAAGATTAGCAGCCTGGAGCCGAGGCTGTTAGAGGATGTGCTTAAGTCACAGTGACAAGGGATTACTGGCTCCATTGCCTTTCTAGATGTCCTTGAACCACAAAATACTGATATTGGTTTATTTTTGTTTGCATTATTGAGTAAACTCTAGAAACTCAGTAGATTTACAGTCTTTCCTTCTTAATGCAGCAGGACCTCGAGGCCCCAGTTCTCCTCAAAAGTGTGCTGCTGGCATCTCCTGAAGTAAACCGCTTCCGGGGCTGTGGGGGGGTGGGAGGCCCTGCCTCGCCCATTCTGTGTGTTCTTTTCCCTTTCCTCTTGTGCTGATAGTCCATTCTTCCCCTCCTTTGCCCCTGTTCCCTTACCAATATCTTACCAATGTCTTACCTATGGTGCCTAATGGTGGCGTTAAAATGAAGTTAGTTTTAAGTTTCTAACTCAGAATCTACACACAGACCAGCAACGGTGGTTAAGTCTCTAGGACATTCCATGTAGTGGTTCCCCTTCTGGGAGCCCTGAAGGTATGTTTAAACAAGACACGGGCTAATAGAGGAAAGAATTATTAGCCATAAATCAGATAGTCATTAAAGACAACCCAAGTTTCCTCTGTATAGCTCTGTCATGGATTCCCAGCTACTTTCTTTCATTGGCCTGCGGTACACATGGAAGCATCTATGTGGCCGATCACATGTAGTTGTTCCTTCAAGTACGAAATGTATTGAACAAATGAAACTCAAATCTATTTAAAATATTTATCAAATCGTTTACTTCTGTATTACAATACAGCCTGAAGAAAAAAGAGTGAATTTTGAACGTTTAGTTATTAAGCATTTTATAAATGACTCAACATGCTTAGTAGTTAGTGCTTTTTATAGACTTTTTAAAAAATCTAATAACCATGACAACATCATGCATCTTTCACCTTCATGCTAAAGACTAGACTAATTCTCTTTTAGAATAGCTAGTGAGGTCGTTAGGGCCTTAGTCATTATACTCATTTTATTAGTTGGAGAACTGAAACTGGAGAAGCTGTCATTGTTCAGGATATTTACGAACACTGCTATGGGAAAATCTTCTCCTCTGCTATGTAACCGAGAGCTCTTTTCGCTAAAAGAGTAGTTGGTAGGTAGGGTTGTCAGATCTAGTAAATAAAAATACAGAAACAAATTGGATTTTAAGTTTAATTTTTTTAGCATAAGGATATCCTATGCTCGATTGACAAACCACAGCCCACAAAACAAACGTTAGGAGCTATGCAGAGTCCACTTATGGACACCCTTGGCGGGAGGAGGAGGAAGGCAGGCAGGGCTCAGGGTTTTCTCATCTCCTTCTCTTTTCAGTCAGAAAGGTTATAAGCTTTTATGGAAGGTTTTCTTTGATGAGAATTCTGAGTCAATAAAAAAGATGAGTTTAAGAAACTTCCTAATGTGAAAAGACTTATTCTTTCACTGTGTGACAAGAGGCTTAGTATGAAAAGAAATGAGAGCTTCAACAGAAATGGACACCCAAATTTGCTGAGATTTAAATAAAACCTACATTTTACAGTTGTAAAGCAATAACTTCAACCTCTGCTGATTTGAAAAGAAAAAAAAAGTCTAACTGTAACCAGAAGGAGTCTATTTTATATGCTTATTATATTGTAACCAGGAAGAAACATATTTTATAAAACAACTCTATTAGAATCAATCAGGAAATACATGTATATACAAACACACGTATGATACGTGATATGGTGCGCCATGTGCATTTTAGAAGC
This sequence comes from Vicugna pacos, assembly GCF_048564905.1. NCBI lineage: Eukaryota > Metazoa > Chordata > Mammalia > Artiodactyla > Camelidae > Vicugna > Vicugna pacos. The sequence goes on from NC_133002.1 coordinate 55,273,055, forward strand.
TAGACAGACAGACAGATATGGATCCAGATTCTCTGTGTATATGATATAAGGTGTATCTAAGTAAGAAAAATTATGTAAACATCTCGTATCCTTTATATAGAAATTTGGTCTTTCGAATAAAGGAAAATCTACTTTGTTTTATTCCTAGTCAAAATCATATGAGAACCCTCAAGACAAAACTTAAAGTTGCCTACAGTTTTAAAAATAAATCTACTTGGGATCACCTACTGCACATTAGCAGCGTAACCATACAATGACATCCATTTACTTCTAAGGTTTTAAGATGTTTAATTCCTAGAAAAAGAGCAGAAGTAGTGAGGATTCTATCTGAAGTCAGAGCAAACCAGCCTGGTGGTCGGGCCAGACTGTGGGCTCATCCACTTGGCCTGTGCACCGACAGTAACACCCTTTAAAAGTGGACTCATTTCAGTATATAAAATACACACAGTGATTCCTATTTATATTATGACAGCAGCACTAATATATCCATTTTCATAAAAGTATACCATCTTGAGATAGAATACAGAACAGCAATAAAGCAGCAGCCTTGACCTGACAAGTTCACATCTGGCACTGGGGCGGAACGGGGTACCTGTGCTTGTATCTGCATTAATATGCATAGGTATTTATGGGAAGAGAGACTTAGAGTGAAAGAGAGTGGAGGACAGGAGACTGAGAACAGTACCGCATGTCATAAAGAAGCATCTGTCTCCAGATGTCATGTGTCGTGTGCAGTCTGCCCAGGACAGGGTCTGGGAAGCCACATTCCTGAGGCTGAGAATCCAGGTTCCTGAAGTTCCCGTTCTAATTCCTGATCTTAGGAAAACAACATTCTTGCCGTAGGCACAAAAATATTCATGCACGCAGTTCATAAAACATCTTCCTAAAGAGTGCTGGAAGGGGAGAGAGAAGTGGGAGCGGGGAGGCACCAGGCGGGAATGAATGGCCCCTTAGAGGAGAGGAAGTGCGGCCGGTGCCAAGAGCCTGCCGGCGGCCACCTCTGAGCCCCCGTGGGGCGCCTTTCGGTGAAGTGCTCCGGGTAAATATTTGAGTACCTCTCCTTCTCAGAACTTTGATCGATACACTGCTCATTGGCAAATTTTTCTATTGGGATGAGTGCACCAAATCTTTCACATCTCCCCATGACTTTTCCTGGAAAGGGAAAGGATTAAGAGATATTTTCGGCACAGATTTTAAATAAGGGAAAGTGGTTTTCCCTTTTCCTCCATTATTCTCCAGGCAGTCATCTCACTGGGGAATCAGGGACTTTTACTAATTTCTTGACATTCTGGTGGTGAATCTATGAATCCATCTAGGAGAAAGGCACAGAGGTGGCACTGCATGGAGACAGACCACCAGGAGAAGGTTCCCCTCAGGGAAAAAACTACCCGAATTCACAACCATACACGAAGTGTGTGTATGTGTGTGGGGGGTGTGCGCGCGTGTGCATGCGCATGTGTGTGTGTGTTGGGTATTTTCCCATTTGAATGGCAATGAACTTTCTGTTTTTGATCCTGAATTCTAACTTTTCTCTAGACATCTAGGACTTGGGCTAGAAGCAAGAGTTCAAGCTCTAAAGAGTGAATTCAAAAGATCTGAAATAGAGTAAAATTCACTTCTGCCTTGTGTCAGTCACACTTCCTTCTAACTGCATCAAAGCAGAATAGACTGCTGCTTACAGAGCATGTTTCAAGAAGTTTTTGAATAGACTCAAGTGTCTTTCTCAATGACTTGCTTCAAATCTCAAAATACTAGCATCAGTTATTTTGGTGAATAAGGAGCACCATACCTGAAGAATATACTTGAAAACAGGAAAAAAAATAAAATAAAATATTACATTAATCCACTCCCTTGCAGTTTAAATATTTTGGGATTTGATGGTGCTTTATCGAGTACATGACTGGAAGCCTGGGTATCTGGTTTGGACGCCTGGACTGGGTAATTTACAGACTGTAAGAAACGGCTGACCAAGGTCCAATCCACAGCTCTGAACTACATCAAGCCCCTGAGAGAAGTTCTTCCCAAAAGAAATAGAAAACTTTATAGAAACCAACCATACCAGCTAGTTTCTACATGCCAGACACTTTTCTGAGTACTAATGCAGGTATTAACTAATTTATTCCTTATAATGATGTTATGAAGTAGGTATTACTATTAAACCCATGTTACAGATAAGAAAACTGAGGTCCAGTACATGTCCAGGCTCACCTAAGAATTGATGGAACCAGAATTCTTACCCAGGCTCAGAGAAGGAAAACAATTGGCCACTTAACAACTGTTCTAACTCCTCTCTCCAAGCTGTTGAGAGTAAGGTCAGAGGATGAGGCAGCAGTGAAGAGGCGTCTTCCCCAGGAGGGCAAGCTGGGTGGGAAGGAGGAGCTGAGTACTCCACAGGAAGTGAAGGTTCTTTGAAGGAAGGGAGGGATGCCAAAGATGGAGTGTACTCTTTTGCACACTGTCCGAGGCCTCTACCAGCCATTCCTTTAATAAACAAAACACCATTTATTCCTTTAGGTGGAATCACTTTGATGCCAAAGATGAAAGATACGTCCTGCGCTTGAATGGACTGTGGAAGAGGTGAGCTGTGTGACACTCATGACCAGAGGGAATTTGTCAAATCCCAAGTCTGTTTGCACAGCAGCAAAGGCACTGTCATTCCTACTGCATTACACTGAGCAATGAGAAACCCACTGCTCTAAACCTCCGAAGACTGTAAGAGAATGTACCACCCCAGTGGGTAATTACCCGTCTTCAGCAGTTCCTCTGTCGTGGAGTAATGGCTCCAGCAAGGCAAGGTTTTCTTTCCAGCTAGTAGAAAAAGAAGCCACTTTGGTTTCTGCAGTCCCCTGCCATGCAAATTAGCAGCCCTGAGGAACGTTTTCTTTTATGGCTTTTTCAATGATTCAGGTATGGAACTTGAACAGGATCCTGGCCCGGCAAGGAAGACACACTGCATGATAAGGACATGGGCTCTCCCAAGCACTGGTCAGCCTTCCATGCGTGGAAGAGGCAGTGGGAGAATCCACGTTAATACTCATGATGCAAACTCAAGGTCCAAAAACTACCCAGGGAGGGAAGCAAACTTGGGTCTCCACTCAGGCGGATGTGGATTCACTCCGGAACTCCCAATATACGAGGGCAGAGGACTTACTGACACTGTGTCCTATCTGTTCTGCTCATTCACTGAGATTCCACTTACTACTGAACACCAGTGGGCTAGGCGCTTAAAGATGGGCACAACACTGGAGAACGTGCTACTCTGAGCGTTTTCAATTCATTTTCATTTGGGGATTTAAATACTAATTCTGACAATATGTGGGATTATTCCCTTGTTCCCAAGGGCCAGCAGGTCAAGCTCAAACATTGCCAAGTTTTAGCAAGTAGTTGAAACAAATACTCAGGGAATGTACCAGCAGTTAGCCAACAAAACTAGTATGGAAAAGATGTAACGGGACAACATAAAGATGCTAATAGTGACAAAATTTGGGTGATAAATTTATGAGTCATTTTTATAATGATAATTGTCCAACTTTTCTCAAAAGTAGACAGAACAGTATAAAGGACTCCCATGCAGTCATCATTTAGGGGAAGCATCTTATGTTCCGACTTGTGCTTTTCACTCTCAAATTTTCTAAATACAGATTACTCTTTTTAACATTGAAAAATGAAAATGATAAATGGCTCCAAAAATTGCATTCAAATTAGTAACACATTTGTATTCTATGAAGGCTATACTTTATACAAAGACACCAACACTGAGGTAACATGAGCGACCCCTCCCCAGGCCTTTCCACCAGAAGACCAGTGTCACAAATGAAGGAAATGAGAAATGGCGGTGGGTGGAAACGGAGTTGCAATTTTCAGCTCTCCTCCTGGCTCTGGAAGGGTCAGAGTTTGGCAAGTGCGACGTACACTGAACAAACAGCTAGAGTCTGCACCGCACGCAGCAGCTCACCTCCTGGCTTTGCATAAGAAGCTGGCTTGGGACTCGGATCCACGCGTGTGGCTGTGGAAAACCAAGTGTGCAGCACCGACCTCGAGTCCTCCACCCGCAGCGAAATGGGGACGTGAATCATAACTGTGCCCCATTTAGAAGACGATTAATTTAGAAATGTGCAATATGTTGAACAGGCACGGAACCAAACCAAATGTTTGCAGTAATAGAAATTTCCATACGCTGTACAACATTTAAAATATGTTATTTGCCTACACTAGCCTTCAACAGCGGGACCTTTCTCTAGAGCTAAAATGACAAGCTCTATCCAGCCGCCAGTACTAACACCGATGTTACAAACTGTACACTGTGTGCCCTCATGGCTTCCAGGCAAGGTGCCTCCTTCCAGGACTACCCATCGCTTAAGGACTCCCCACTCAGCCCTCCCATAGCAGGGGTCCGTGAAGGGGGTTGAGCATAAAGAACTGAAAGAAAATGGTTCTTCGGTGGAGAGCTGCAAATAGGGGACTTTGGAAAGTTCTGCTTGGGATCCCATAAATCCACATTAAATCAGTTTCCCTGAGTTACTATTAGTAGTAGAATTTTATGTTAATAAGGATAATAATATCAAGCATAAATAGAGCATTTTACCTTTTTAATGCTATCCTCAACCTCCCTTCACAAATAAGAAAATCACAGCAGAGAGAAAATTAAGCAATGTCCTAGCATCACATAGCTAACCACACAAAACAAAACCAAACTTCCCCCCCAACCAAAACAAAACAAAACAAAACAAAAAACCCACACACACAACCAGCAGATACTCAGTGCCGTTTCTTTTTGCTTTTGTTTTTGTTTTGTTTTGTTTTGTTTTTCTCAATGCCATTTGACTGCTAGGGATAGACAAGCTAAAATCAATGAGAAGTCAGCTTGCATTCAAAGCATGTCCCTGGTGCCCCTGGTCACAAAGAGGGAGACAGACAGAGAGACAGAGGGAGACTCAGATAATAAAGCCGGGTATCAACACAATTGTGATATGAGTAAGCATTTTTGCAAAACAGACTTTTGACATTTCTTAGCAATCCTCCGCCTAAAATTTCCTCACTCCTATCCAGTGAGGCTTCTGGACTCTTGTGGACTCAGTGCTGACCAGGGAGGACGCCTTTCTTAAGCACTGACCCTGAAATTGACATTGACTGTTCATCCGAACATCGCTCTCCAGTGAATGTTTCCATCTGCGCCCAGGCTGTCCTGCTCAACCAGGCCTCCTGAAGAGCAGACTCCCACCCCCACCCTCCCTGCTCTCCTGGATGCTGGACTCCGGGCATTTTAAGATGCCATCGGACCAATCCACATTAAAACGTTAGAGAAAGAATCACCAGAAATGTCCAGTGCCTGTCCTACTTTCCAGAGCACCAGCTGCACCTTTATAAATTTTTATTGAAGGATGATACACATTTAGAAAAGCGCATGTATCAAAAGTACACAGTGCTGTGACTTCTCACAAAGTGAATGCACTTGTGTAAGACACAGATGACCAGCCCCCTGAAAGTCCTCCTCATGCTTCTTTCCAGTCACTATCCTGATTCAAAACAGCGCAGATTGCTTTTGCCCATTTTGTTCTCTACACAAATAGAATCATATATTTGGTTGCATGTCTGCCTTCTCTCACTGAACATTATTTCTGTAAAATTCATTCATGTTATTCTACAGAGTTGGTGGTCTTTTTCCCCCTTGTTTTGCTACAGTACACAACTGTGTGAATACTGAACAACGTATTTACCCATTATGCAACTGAAGGGCACTTGGGTTGTTCAAACAGTGCTGCTGTGAACATCCTAGTGCAGGCTTTTGCTGCACAGACGTACATGTTTCTGACGGCTACAACCTAGGAGCGGAATGGCTGGATTACAGAGTCTGCACATACTCAGCTTTATTAGATACAGCCAAACGGTGTTCCAAAGTGGCTTTATGGAAGTTCGGTTGGCTACGGACCTTGCTAAATCTCAGCCTTTCCTTTCCTTTCACAGCAGTATCCTTTCTGTCAGGTGTGCAGTGGTATCACACTGTGGGTCTTCTTTGCATTTCCAGGGTGCACATTGTGGGAGGTGCTTGCAAAGATATGTACTCTAATTCAGTGTCCTTTCCTAAGGAATGACTTTCAAAGAAGGCATGATAGGTATTCTAGATCAAGGTTCCTCCACAGAGGAAATAATGACATTTGCGGATGGAAATACTTATTGTGGGGGGCTGTCACGTGCACTGCGGGATGTTTGGCAGCACAGCCCACAGCTGTGACAACCCAGAGGGTCTCCACACATTGTCAAACGCCTGCGGTTGGAGGGGGCAGGTGGGACTCTTGCTGGGTTGAGGACCACTGCTCCAGATCTGCTGGGCACATTTTTTGGAGATGTGTCACTCTCTGCAAAATCTTAGAGGTTAGACCACGTAGGGAAACGCCTACATAGAGCCAGCACAGCAACAAAGCAGGGCACAGTCCAACAGAGCAGGCGGCCAAGGAGGAAAGTCCACTATGACCGCTGTTGGTCCCACGATTAAGGGGGCAAAAGTTCATCTGCAACACTCTGAGAATGTGCGGTTGCCCTGCCACCATCATTCCCACCGAAAATCTCTGAGATTCTTCTGCGCGCTATCCAACCACACAGAATGGAAACACAGCCACTCAGAAAGCTTCCAGCCAGCCAGGACCTGCCGATCAGCAAAAAGTGTGAACTAAGCAATTGAGTCGGATTCCTTTTATTTTGTGAATTTGCAATATAAAAGGAAAGGCACGTTGCCAGAATATGTTCTTCTTATTCAACTCACTTAAAGCAAATACACTTTAAGGCCTATATACATACATATATATATATATATATATATATATATATATATATATATATATATATATATATTTTTTTTTTTTTTTTATTAGCAAGGGTGTATGTGTGTGTCTGTGTGTAACCAGAGGGCAAATAGGTATTGAAGTCTGGAGGTAAACCAGAGTAAGTGTGTGAGTCTGACTGCACGCCAACAACATTGTCTACCACTGTTTCCAAGCAGGCTGAGGCCTCTGGAGTCAGAGACCTAGATGTGAATCCTGGCTCTGCCACAAAGTGCTGGGTCATTTCATTTTGTCTAACTCCTTTGCATCCCGGTTTCCTCGTCTATAAAGTAGGGTTTAGGAGACTAAGCTCTCTCCTAGGGCTCTTTGAGGATGGGTGAGTTAACTGTTACGAGGCACACAGCACCGTGCCTGGCAAGAGCGCTGTTGAAGACAAGTTGGCTGCAGCACGTTATACAGAGGTTCCCCAACAATCCTGTCCAGTGGGTGGTGTGCCCTTGCCTTACAAAAAAAGAAAGTGGACTCAGGAAGGTGAAATACATTGTTCAAAGTCATTTGTTTAGTTTCAGAAGGGTTATGTCTGACACCCAGGCATGTTCCTCAGGCTTCTGCTCATCAAGACGCCTCCATTCTAAGCCTGTGGGCATCAGCTTCATGCTATTTCCCAAGAGTCTTGAAAGAGGAGGCTTAATGGAAATGAGGAGGCTGGCCAAATTAAACGAACTGAACACTTCCTTCCTCCATATCCCCTTAGGATTTGTTATGATTGTTGTTGTTTTCTTGGGTTAATCAAACTATGGAACATCATCACTTCTGCCAGTAGACTTTTTGTGTCTTATTTTAGCAAGGTGACATGGTGGGGTGGAGTGCAGATCACGGGATTTGAAAGTAACTGAGGAAAAGGAGGGAGCAACGGCATTAATAAATATGATTTTATTCCATGTGAATGTTGCAAGACAAATGGAATCTTTGGCCCTGATGATTTTGTAAAACCATTTGCAAGACATAATTATACTCCCGTGGAAAGTATCTGAGTTGGGCCAATCTTTCACTGTGGAAAATCAAAGGAGAAAATCAGTGGGCCTTTGGGCTGAATACAGGCTGACAATAAGGCCTTATAAGTTAATTAAAGTCAGATTTATACCCGAAAGCCCCAGATCATTCTGCCGACTTCCCAGGGCAATTTAAGCTTTCTTACCCATGGACTTGGCCATACCAACCGTCTTTTGCTTAACACTAAGTCTTAGCTGTCTGAAAAACAAAATTAAACATGTAGAAACTTCTGTGCTGGACTTCTTTTGGAAAACCATGACAACTCTCCCCCAAACTGGGCTCCCATCAGAGTCACTGAGAGCTCTGGGTAACCTCTGGACTGCCTGAGCTTGGTTTCTTAACCCAGATCTCTTGCTTTTCAGCACCTCAGTGTTAATCTTCATACGGGCTTTATCCATTTGCTTTCTAAGAAAGAGACTAACAGTTGGTCACAGGCAGAGGAGAGAATGAGCACTTCCTGTAAGGATGCTGCAGGACCTGGAGCAGGTGCTGAGGTCTTAGGTCAGCTTTCTGTATGAATGGGCATCTTCCCTCTTCTGCGACTGGGTCGCCACTGTTCATATTTCCCATTACCCATGACCGACCGATGGCTCCGAAGCTTTTCTACACAACCTACCATCGTGCCTGTGATAAGTCCAGCCAAAAGTATTTAGCAAGCCGTGTTCCTGTAAGGAGCTCTGCTCAAGCAATGAGGAGAGAATTACACCCAAGCTTTCCCACCTTTTACCATCATAGAAGAAAGAGAAAGAGGGAGGAGCAAATTCTGACAGCCCATTCTTTCCTTCTCATCTGACCTGCCTGACGTGAGCCATCATCAGTGGCCAAGACAAACTGCAGGTGGCCGGGTGTGGAAGATGAGACCTGAAGTGGCCACGACGCGGAGAGCTCTTGTGCTGCCTTGCAGCGGTCACTCTGGAAAAGCTGTGTTAGCTCTTCCAGGGCAGCTGTCCCTGAAGCAATTATTTATCTCAGGGATTTGTACAGCAGCTCCAGAGCCTGGCCATGCATTAGGGTCAGCTGGGGAGCTGAAAACCCCATCCTCCTGCTCCTATGCTCGTGCTGCCCCAAGACAGTGAGATCTCCCAGGGCAGGACCTAAGAAACGTATTTTGGAGGCTCGCTGCTATTGCTTATACAGTTTATAGCGTTACCCAGAAAATTTCACGTTATGATCAAGATTTGAACCCCAGGTTTTGTGCACCATCTGAGACACCAAACGGTGTCATCTAGAACAACTTACACCTGAAGATCTCATCGTTTGCAGTAATATTATATGTGTGTGTTTGTGTGTTTGTGTGTGTGTGTGTGTGTGTGTGTGAAGAAAACATATATACATACATGTATGTATATATATATGAAGACCTGCAAGCAATCTTCACCAGGTAAATATTTCCTCCTTGGTAACATCACATAACTGTCTTTCTTTAAATGCTTTGTCTTCCACACAAACTGCTTTTACAGAATTATTGCTCAAGGAAACATACTACACTTTAAGAAAGTACCATAAATAAATTATTTGCAAGAATTTTCCCTTGAGGAAGAGTGCAATGATAGAAATCAAACGTTTCTTCAAGTCTCTCGGTTCCTTGAGATTGCAGTATACGTATTTCTCTTTCTCATGAATAACGTGACATGTAAATAAAATGAAAATGTCAATTTAAAATACAATTTCCTAGATGAAAATAGGAGATTTGACAGTGGGAGTGAATAAACATTTTTTCTGTCAATTACCATTACATCAATTGCATGCTGACAAAAAAAAAAAAAAGACAGGTGTATCAGTTCATTCCATTTTGCTGATTCTGGCTTTTGATTTACAACAGGTTTCTAAATTTAAAAAATTTTCAGGATAGGGACTGTCCATATCCTGTTTTAGTGTATCAGGGGTGGTTCCCTAGGCACAATTTGCTAACAAATGTCCAACATTTGTTCCAAATCTAGTCAATTTTCTCTGATTGCTCCCAAAAGTGTATTTGGAAAAAAATCGCTCAGGATTAAGACTGGCACACCTACCCAGGCTTTAGGGACTGTTTCTTTGAAAATATCAGTGAAGGTGACAATAAATTATTGAATAAACTGTAAGTACTTGCCACCTGACAGTTAAGAGTCTGTTTCCATTCATTCTTGAACCCTCGCAAGGACCCTAAGAGGCGTCCCTGTGAGGTACCCCTTCCCTACTACTGTATTTCAAAGGTGGAAACTGAGAATGGATGACTTATACAGAAAGTCACTAAAACTAGTAAGAAACAGAACTGGTTAAAACCCGCACTGTTTGACCCTTGACTCCACAGGCTTCTCCCCTACCTTTAGCTGTGGGGAGATTTTTCTTAACCGCCTGAGTGAAGGCCCACTGGCCTCTGAGGTTGGTTCTGTCTCGGGGCTCACCTTCTCCTCACTGCCTCGGGGAGCTGCTAATAAATTCTCTAAGTTTACATCCTGGACTTGCTGGACTCTATCCTCAAACTGGTTACAACAGAGAACCAGACATGCTCAAATACGATCAGAATTTCTATGCCTTTTATGATACTCTTCATACTGTTTCCTTTGAAGGTTCTCCTTTCCTTCTACAAAAAGCACACCTTTCTACATTCAGCTCAGAAGCTGTAGCTTCTCTGAAGCTTAATCTGGGCTGCTTTTTTTTTTAATTGAAATATATTTGACATATACATTATACAAATTTGAGGTGTACAACATGTTAATTTTGGTATGTTTATGCATTTTAATATGATTTCCGTTACAGGAATAGTTAGCACCTCTATCATGTGACATGACTATTATTTCTTTCTTGTGGTTGAAATAATTAAGTTTGATTGTTACAAACCGTCTACATTGTCTATACTGTGTATTAGATCTCCAGGACTTATTACTCACTGCAAGTTTGTGCCCTCAAAGAACATCTCTTCTAACCTCCTCACCCCTCAGTGCCTGTAAACACCATTTTACTGTTTTTATGAGTTGGTTGGTTCCTTTTTTTTTTTTCAGATTTCACATAAAAGTGATATCATACAGTATTTGCCTTTCTCTGGCTGACTTATCTCCCTTAGTATAATGTCCTCCAAGTCCACCCATGTTGTCACAAATGGCAGGATATCCTTTCTCATGGCTGAGTAATATTTCATTGTGGTATGTGGTGTGTGGGTGTGTGTGTGTGTGCGCGCGTGCTCATGTGTAAGCTTTTGGAACTAACTTTCTCCTGTTTTTATTAACATATTTTCTTTTATTCTTTCACTTTTTAAAACATACCTTGAACACTATTCATCAGGCATTTGCCCAGCTCTCTCAATGCTCTACAAGTTCCCTGAAGGCCAGCATGTATGCTACTCACATTTCCGTACCCTCCACAGGACCTCACACAATGGCTTCTACGTGTTTTTTGTCTTTTCTTCCAAAATATTTTTAAATTTAAGTATACGAAGAAATGCACCAATTGTAAGTATTCAGTGATAACTTTTCACAAAACAAACACATCAACTAGTGATGAACAAGATTATCGCCTGCCATCCAGAAGCCTGTTACACATCTACCCCTCAATAAGACAACCTCCCTGAATTTACTCATGTACGTTCTGCTTGCTTTTGAACTTTGCACGCATGGAAACACATAGCCTGTAATTTTTGTGTCTGGTTTCTTTTCTCCAACATGATATTTGAGAGAGCCACCATTTTTTGTGTAGCAATACTTTGTTAGCACTTACATAGTATGTAGATTTCACTGTATGAATATATCATCGAGTATTAATCCACTAACTTGTTGATGGACGTTTAGATTGCTTCCAATTTGGGCCATTATGAATAGTGGTGCTATCAACATTCTTCTGCATGTCTTCGCTATACGTGTGTAAGCATTTCTTCTGCATACATATCTAGTATTGTATTCGAGGCATATGGTATACATATGTTCAACTTTAGCAGATGCTGACAAACAGTTTTCCAAAGTGATTATACTAAACTCCCAACAGTCGATGAGGGTTAAAATTGTTCAATTATCTTCATAAAATCTTGGTATTCTTACATTTAACAATTCTTGGGGTGTAGAGCAGTGTCATGTTGTGGTTTTAATTTGCATTTCCTGGTGAACAATGAGAGTGAACATTTTGTTCACAGGCTTGGCTTTTTGAAGTGCCTATTCAAGTCTCTTCCCTGTATTTGTATTGTATGTTGTCTTTCTTTCTCCTACTGACGTTTAGAAATTCTTCATACATTATGCAACCAAACATTACTACTTAAGTTTCATGTGTTGTAAACACTTTTTTCCAATCTGTGGTTTAATGATGTCTTTTTATGAATGGAAGTTCCTAATTTTAATACAATTAATGTATCAAACTTTTCATGTATGGTTCATTTATGGTTTCATTTGTTTCCTACAAATCGTTGTGAACCACACAGCTGCAATACAGTTTTCTAGTTTTCTTCTACCAGTAATCAAAGAGGGGTGCAATGCATTTTTTCCTCTTTTCCATATGCATTATCCATTGACCAAACATCACTTACTGATGTGCAGGGCTACCTTTGTCCAAAACCAAGTGTCCATAAGTAATGGGTTTTTTTCTCACTCTCTGTTCTGCTCACTTAGCTTATTTTTCCTCCTGTAATTCCATGTTCTTTAAATCCTGTAATTTTAGATTAAGTTTTGATGCTCACTGGTGTGTGATCTGTATGACCACAGCTTTGTAACTTTTCAGGACTTTAGGACTATTCCTGAGCCTCTTCACTTCCATATAAATTTTAAAGTCATCCTGTCAGTTCCCACAATAAATATGTACTAGGATTTTTAATGGGATTTCGTTGATCCTATAAATAACTCTGAAGAAATTCAGCATCATTTCATTATGAACTTGATATATTCTTAATATTTTTAGATTTTCTTTAATTTTTCCCAATGTTTTAAACTTTTCTGTGCAATAATATTTCCCATTTTCATTAAATTTATTCCTAAGTATCTGATGTGTTTTTTGATGTTAATATAAATGCTTCCTTTTTAAAATTAAAGTTTTTGTTGCTGGTGTATACAAACACAACTAATATGTGTGTAGTGACATTACATTCAACGTCCTTGCCCAATTCAATTATTGATTGTAGGTATTTATTTTCTATATTTATAACTATATTATCTCTCAACTCTGACAACTGGGACATTTACAAAAGACTCAAGTTGTATTCTGGCTAGGCTTTGATGAGATATTGCAACCATCCTCTGTGTGTGTGTGTGTGTGTGTGTGTGTGTGTGTGTGTGTGTGAAACAGAGAGAGAGAGAGAGAGAGATGGGGAGAATTCTGTACAGTAAATATTAACCCTAATTGATAGCTCCAAAATAAACATTCAAATTATGCCCCAAAGTGACAGACGCAGTATTCAATACATTTTTGTTTTACTAGTGTATATTCTGTATCTATCTAACTCATGCATACAGTTAGAGGTAATTTTTATTTTCTTCTTTTTGTATTTTAATTTAATTTTAGTTTAAAATTAATTTTATGTAACTAGTAAAAATAATTAATCAAAATTATTTTCTAAATAGCTGATATTACTCACTTTATAACATACTTGAAACCTCAGTCACATATACTATGTCCTACGACAACTCTCAGGGTCGGCTAATGGGCCATTTCTTAATGGACTATACCTTGTATAATACGATGATTTTGAGAGATTTTTATTCTTTTAAAGATGCAAAATCTCACATTTATTCAGTAGACAACATGGTGAATAAGGAAAGAATTACCTTCCAGGTCTCACTAGTAGCCTTTGTTTTATTAACGTCAACCCTAAGGATATATCAACACAAGGTAAATTAAAATAATTAGCTTAAGAACTTAGGCCAAACATGCTCTTTAAAAATACTGAATTTGGGGGCTGAATGGCCAAGATCATTTGTCAGTATTGATCAAATTTACCAGCTAGTTGTTCAACCTCTGCTCTTGTCTGCCTTTGAACACACATGCAGCTTTGGGCAGTCAAAGGAATCAACACTGTTACATATTCTGCTCTCTGCATCTGTGTTTATTCTCAGTTTGTTTAGATATCATGCCAAAATAACTAGTTCAAGAGTGAAAACCAATCAAGAAATGAAAGAAGTTTTTAACATCATGGAACTCATTAAGTATAACATATCCCATTAACTGGTCATATATCAACAACTACAAACCCCATGATTATTCAGATAGAGAATATAAAGCTACCTGGTCACAGTTAGTATTTATTCTCAGTGAAAACTCTTAAAAACAAAAATGGAAGCATACTATCTAGCATGATAAAGAATTTCTACCATAAGCCAATAATTAGCATCAGACTTAATTTATATAATTATGACGAGTCAACAGCACAAGTAAATTTAAAAAGCCAACTCATATTCTTTAAACTTACTTGGGAAGTACTGGGCAATGAAATATAAATGCAGGCCATACATATTGCAAAGGAAAAAAAACAAGCATTTTATCTTTATTTTTAGATGATATGCTGTTTTATTAGAAGTTCCAAGAGTATTTACTGAAAATATATTAGAATTCATTAAATGATTCAGTAACTCAGATAGTTTATATAAATATTGATCAATGAGCATTACATGGAATGGATACAATATTTCATTCATAACAGTATGGAAATTAACTACCCTGAAGTACCAAGGAATCACGTTAATGATAAATAACCTGTTACGATTTTATGTAGATAAGTATATATTTCTGAAAATGAACTGTATGTATTATATCATGAGACATATCAAGTATCTGAATGATAAGGATAGTCATATTAAAAATAGTATGAGTGCTGCTGGGTTTTAAGTATTTTATACAGAAATCTCAGTAAGTTTTAGAAGAACTAGAGAGCACAAAGAAAAACTGAACTTGAAAAAAATGGTAGAAATAAAAAAAAATTGTTTTAATGTGAAAAGGATTTAAAATAGTAGATTTCTCCACATTTAACCACATTTTAAAAACATCCCAGTACCTCAGTAAGTAACATAGTGTTATATTAATATTTAAACCTGATCAGAAAAATTAGAAGAACTTAAACAGATCAACAAGGAACAGGTAATATATATGTATGTATAAAAATAAACGTATAAAATGCTAACCTATGGTACACATGGAATCCAAAAACCAAAACCGAACAAGCAAAAAATCAGAGAAGAAGAAAAGAATAGGTCAATAAAAATTTTTGGAAAACTGGTTTAGTTATTTTGAGGAAACACCTAATTTGGTATCTGTTCCATGCTGTATATAAAAATAAATTGAAAGAGAACCTGTCTTCTTCAAATTTATACTATAGTGGAAGAAACGAAATGGGTAAGTAAAAGTAAATAATACAATTCATAAATGGTAAGTACCACGGAGAAAATCAAACAAACGAACGAGTTAGGAAATGACTGGTCCAGGGATTGAGGCAGTTTTTCATGGGATAGTTCAAGGAAGAGCCCGTGAACGAGGGACTTCGGGGCTTCTAGTCAGAGAAGAGAGTAAGAACAAAGCCATGTGACAGGAATGAAGGTCTAGGCTGGATGAAGTACAAAGGCCAGTGTGCCTGGGGGAGAGTCAGTAAGTAAGACTGACAGCAAAGAAACTGGAGAGGAAGACAGCGGAGAAATCAAGCAGGCCGGGCTCGGGTAATTCCATCTCATTCTAACGCTGGATGCTGTACAAACCTTTTTCTGGAGGCAAAATTGGCAATGCTTATAAAAAAACCATAAAATATCTTATGTTTAACTCAGTAATCCTATTTATGGAAATATATTCCAGGAGACTTACTCTACTCCATGTCCTACAGTGATTATTTCAAACATTTCCAGCCTCCAAAACTTCCCTACCCCATCTTCCTAACCCTATGACAGGTTCCCTTTTCCTACAGGATGAACTAACCCACCTTGTTTCAGAAAAAAAAAAGTTTGGTTAGGTAAAAACTCTCTAAGGTCTGCATTTTGACCCAACATGGCATCTTTATACCCAACCTGGCCTCACACCTCCCTTCCTCTCTGGCGGGGGGTGGGGGGGGCGGCTGCTGCCGCCTAAGGTGAGTCTCTCCTGCAGACCTGGACCACGGCCTTGCCCCTCCTCCTCTGGAATCCCATTCCTTTATTTCTCTTCAATGATGAGCTTCCATTTCTCTTTCTCTACCTACTCCTTCCTTTGGACAACTCAGTTCACTCCAAAATCATCATCATTAAAGAAGCAAAGCCAAATACCTACCCCTTGCTTTTTCCCTCTTGACCCTCGGAGCCAACGTTCCTCAAAACTGATTACTCACCTTCACGGACTCTACTTTCTCCCTCTCATTCATTCCCATAGCTCCCACCAGCTTGCTCTTGCTCCCAGCTTTGCATTGGAAGCTGCTCTAGAAAATATTGCCAACGTTCTTATTATTACTGCATTTTTTTTTAAATTCAACCTTTTGCTGTGGGTCTGCTTCAGTCAGGGGTGGACATAAAGCCACCAAGGAAGTATGAAACGTGGGTCCTAAATGTTTTATTGTCCTCCCTGTAATGAGGCCTTAACTTGCTTTATTTTGCATTGTTCTTGGTGGAGGTATTATAAGCCACTTTGCTTTACATAATGTTTGCAATGCCTTAGCTTGGATTAATTCCATGTGTAAATCCTAGAAAAAAAATACTGGAGTCCAGGTAATGGGTCAACAAGCAAATAACCGGTTGATTAGAAAAGGAAAGCTCCCGAGCGTAGGGCAATGGGAGGAACGGCTGATTCCAGAGGGGGAAGGCTGGAAACCTCGAGGACGTAACGGGGCATGGGATGTCTGGTGGTGCACGCCGAGCGACAGGAAAGAGCACATAAAAGAAGACGGAGGGGCTGAGGACGTACTTTTGTTTCTCATAATTCACCCCAATGACCCACGGAAAGCTGGAATATGCGTCCCCTGATGCTCTCTTGGGGGGCGCCCAGCGCTGGCTGTTCTTGTCTAACTGAGGACTCTGCCCTCACAAATCTGAGCAAAGAGGCTGCTTTATGAAATGGAAAGCCAAAAAAAAAAAAATTTCACCCAGGCAGGAGATGCCTCCTCCTATTCATCTCTGATGCATCTAGTTTCCTAACTCAGCCAGCCAAACTGCAGGATAAAGTACATACAGTAAAATTATACAGGCTTGCAAAAATTCTGATTTGAATTCAGGGTATTAATAGCAGAAGGAATGTTCTTCTGGGAGTAATCTAAGTGTTATATTTACCTTTGGTTTGCGAATATTTGCAGTGAGGAATTTCAAATGCAAATATTTTAAAAGCATAGCATGTTGGTAGAGAGACACTGTGGGCACTTCTGTTTTCCTTAAAAAAAGGTTTTTCTTAACTTTTTATTGGAATCCTAATGAGACCATAATTACGACAGCAAAAGGGGGAAAATGCAGCTGTTAAAAGCTTGGTGTTACTGTATATATAGTCCCTGCACTAAATTAAAAAAAAAATTCTGAAGCCATCCAAAGGGAAAAAAAAAAAGATGATTTAGCAAAGTAAATCTTGAACACTTACATCCTTGGTATGCATATATTTTTTAATGTAGACTGTTTAAAATTTGGCAGTCCTGTTTCCTCTTATCTTTTCTTTTCATTTTAATTGGACCTTAGTATAAAACACGTTAAAGACAACCAACCTTTGTTTTTGTCCCTTTCACATATAACCAACCTCCCTCAAATCTAGGTGTTACAATTATGAAACTAAACATTTTCAGAGGCTCAGGGTTTACTTATGCTCAGCTACACCCGTTTGGACGTTCTAAACGTCTGTGCATGGAAGACAGTGCATCTTTTAACACGCCATGCGCACAAGTGTGTATAACTCCTAACAGAGGACTTGTGATTACAAGGACTTCCGCCTCCTGGTCTGAAGCAGGTATTTGTATTTTTGCTATACTTGACCAAGGAGGCATTCTCTCTCTTGAATAGATGACCATAATATATTGGATAAAATTCAATTAAATAGTTTTAATTAAATGGTTCCAAAATGGCACCCTTCTGGTCATGCCCTAAACCCTGACTCAAAAAAAAAAAAAAAGTTTTTTTTTTTTTTTTACAGAATAAAGAGGATGCTCAGAGGAGATCCTAAGCAAAAGAGTGCTCAGATTGGCTGGTAGTGAAAGATACTTGTTGACTTGATAGACATTTTCAACCAGAAGTTGGAGTTGTGATAATCTAATCCAAATCTGCTTTCTTTTCCTTTCTCTGGTTGAAAGAACGAAGCTTGGGGCATTAGCAAAACAGTGGAACAAACGCAGGCTAGCAAAGAAGAGTGACTCCTTCAAGGACTGACACTGAGGTTCACTGAGCACTGCTTTGTTCTTGAGCTTCACCCATCACTTCCTCAAGGTCTCAGGGGCATTTCCTCAAGGTTGACTCCCTTCCCTCAGAACTGGAGCCTCCAGATATCGATTAAGACCAGCACTGAAAAGGGCGACACTGTTACGATGTTTAATAAAGTATGTGGATGTCTCAAACGCTGATCAACATGAGTCTCCAATACAACCGGCCAAACAGTAACCTTTCAGATGGGTCTCTCAGAAGCCTAAATCTCCTGGGTCTGGGAGCACTGAGCTGTCAGCATTTCTGGAGTTCACAAAGTGCCTTGAATAAAACACTCTGCTCTTAGTTTAGTGACTGTGTCAACTTTTATTACAGATGAATAACGCACATCTACGCTAGCTGTTGTCAGAGAGCTGTTGTCAGAAATAAAAAAGAGAGGTGACTTCAAAATGAGTCAAGTTTACATGAGAGTGCTGGGACTGAATGAAGAGGATAAAAGCTGCTTTTCATGTATTTACTAATTGTAGACACTAGTATTTATTTCAGGATTCTTTATAAGTCTACTTAGTGGATGGAGCACATTCACTTTAAAGTACATTACTGGCAATTTTTTTTTCAAATTCTGATACGCCACACCTCTCCGCTGCTCACCCCCACAACAGCTCCCCAACACTGGCATCCATTTCTTTCCCACTCCAAGAATCCAACATCTCACAAAAAGAACACCAGCTATTAGGCAAAAGGCATTTCATCTCTCCCTTCGTCTTCAAGATTTTTAAGTGATCAGAACTTCCTGAAATGGAGATGATCATCACTGCTCTGATATGACCAGGACCATGAGAAAAATAGATACAGGAGGTGATGCTTGTCTCTGGCTGCCCAGATGGAATTATACTGCTTTCTTTGCCTCATCTTACTTGTTACTCTGTTCTATTTGAACATGGAAAAAAGCAGTTGCATGCCACAGCTGTGGAGCCAAGCAATGATGAAACAAAAAGGTCACACTATCCAATTTTTCCTGCGGGGAGTAAGACAGTAAAACACCTTACTTTTAGCCTCACTCTGTATCACATTACATACGCATAGGAATTCAAAAAATATCCAAAGAATCCAAAAGAAGCCGTAGTAATATTGATAGTGTAACCCTTGTACTGGCTCATTCTTCAATACTATAAAAGTTTTTCTTATGGTAGGGTTTTTTTCTTTTTTTTTCAAAGTAAGATAAATTTATTTTGGAAAAAAATCATAAAAAGAATAAGGCATAAAATGGGAAAAACCTTGATATCCAGAGATAACTATTTTTTTCCATTGGGAGGGTTATATATTTTTATCCTTTATCCTTGTGTGTAATGACATATAACCTAAGAAATAGGTTATTACACATATATGTGTAATATGTCATTACACATATAGCCTATTTCTTAGCTTATATGTCATTACCTAGCAAATATGGATACGATTATTAATCTGAATCTTACAGACATGAACTTCTGCACCATCATTTATTTCAGTCATTCCCCACTTGGACATTAAGCGTCTCATACCAGCACCTCTGTTGCTATCACTGTCAGAAACAAAACCTTATAAAACTCAATAACCTCTGAATCCTACGGCCTAAGGTGAACCGCATTCACTGGAAGAATAACACAGGCAGAGATAAAAGGCATGCAGATTATAATTCACCAAGACTGCTCCTTAACACTTTACATGGAGACTCTTATCATCTCCTCATCTTTGGGTCCTTCCTGTCTCTCTAGAACCACTTCCACATCTTCTCTTAGCTCACCTCCCTTATTTAGTCTCTTTTTTTTTTCTTGAATCTGCGCATCCATCAAACTCTGGTTTAACTTGTTACCAAGTGCCAGTTCCTCCCAGCTAACCCTGCTCTGTTGTGGCTCACGTCCCACTGTCACACTCTGCTATAACCATGTAGCTATGCTTTATCCTCAACTCTCTTTTGCTTATCCCCCATGAGCCCCTTTGTCATAGCTCCAGTTGCCATAATAAGACACCACAGCCTGAGCAGCATAAACAACAGAAATGTGTTTTCTCACAGTTCTGGAGGCTGGGAAGTCTGGGCTCGAGGTGGCAGCAGGGTCAGCATCTGGTGAGACTTCTCTGGGTGATAGGTGGCCACCTCTCTCCCTGCGTCCTCACATGGCCTTTCCTTGGTGCATGCATGCAGAAAGTCTCTCTTCCTCTTCTTATAATGCCACGAGTCCTAATGAATTAGGACCCGCCCTTATGCTCTCATTTAACCTTAATTACCTCCTAAAAGCCCTGTCTCCAGATTCGCTCACATTTCAGGTTAAGGCTTCAACATAGCCCACGATTTAATCCACAGCATCCCCTTCAAATAATGTACAAATTTTATCAATACCTCAACTATTCCAAATTCTTCCCTAGAGGAAATGCTCATATTCCCAACATGATGGCAAGTCTGAAAGCAAGATCCAGCACAACCCAGATGCACTGACAAACCACATTCCCCTCTTGACAAAACGTATTCTCATAAACACTCGGCTGTCCCTCCGGTTGACCGCCCCCTGCTACCCCAGCTCATTTCTTTGTCTTAAAAGTGGAGCACCTCAGACGCTGCTTCTGATTACAAACCTGTCTGGCTCCCAAGTCACAAAACAGCAGCAAATTTTAACTAATCAATGTTTTATGGCTGTAAT
The DNA here is from genome assembly GCF_048564905.1 of Vicugna pacos. Lineage (NCBI taxonomy): Eukaryota > Metazoa > Chordata > Mammalia > Artiodactyla > Camelidae > Vicugna > Vicugna pacos. The sequence continues at coordinate 55,293,797 of NC_133002.1, forward strand.
TAAACTACGCACTTACAAATAAAATGTAACACTTAAAATCAGGTCCCAATTTCTCAAAGCTGCATTAATATTTATAAAACGATTACTGCAGACAGGCACATTCTTTTACTGCTTATTAGGGCGCACAATATGCACACAGGGGCAGTAAATTCTTAATTATCATAGACGTGGAAGGCCATGGTTTCTCAGTTCCTCAGCCTTGTCCCGACAACTTCCCACCGTCTGAGGCCTCCTTTATGGATAAGCTTTGGGTTTTTTTTTTCACTTTCTTACCTTTCCACTCCCAAGAGATGCTACCTTAAGAGAGAAAGCTGGAGGAACTCTGACTTTATCTTCTAACTCCATGGACTATATGGAGCAAACGGTTCATCCTCAGGTAGAGCAGGCTGGACAGTAGCTTCCATCTCCTCTACGAATTCTGCAGCTCAAATGATGACAGTTTCTCTCTCTCAAATCCCACCCATAGTTGTTTCCACCAGACCACCACCATAGTCTATTATTAGCCAATATAAGACTTGTAATATCTCAATGGAATGTTTGTAGGGCTAAAAATCACATACTTATATAATGGAGGTGGGAATTGATTTACATTGCAACAGCATGAGCTGTAAAGCAATACAATATTTTAGAAAATATTCATTAGCCCAAAAGGAAACTTTAAATGGTAAAAGCGAACGAACCCCACCAGCTGGCAACAGAGCAGAGCAGAGAGGGGATAACACATTTGGCCAAGGCCATATCCATCTGAGCTTTGAGACTTCACAATCTCAGCCCCTTCTGGAGGCTCAGGTTCCTTTTCTACTTGGCAGAAGGTTACTTCCTGATGCATAGAGAGCAAGCAAATGGTTTTTAGGAAATACTCACAGGGTTCCAACGGTATCAAATAGCTTCTTACAAAACATTTTGATGATCTAACTTGAAATTCATCAGAAACGTACAGATTATATTTACTTCTTGAAAGTGTTCTTTTCATAGAATTATGTCCTAGGTAGGGACCTTTGGGACGATCAAGTCTAAATCTCTCGTTGCAGATGAAAGTACTAAGGTGACGTGAAATGAGCTGTCTGTGGTCGATCAGTTATACACTCAGAAAAAGGTTAGTTGACTGGAAAAGCATTATTGCCTGTGTGCAGAATGGATTGAGATGTAGCTCGTATGTATGAGTACTTAACAGAAACTACTGACAGTGGCAGTGGAGGAAATGAAAGAAGAGGTAATCCTGCCAATTATGTACTGTGAATTCAGAAAATGTACATCCACTCCATAATATTCTCACCATCTGCTACAGGGGCTCAAATGCCCACCATTAGCATTACCCTGTGGAATTTAGATTTTTATCACCATGGAAACTCAGTTATATGCAAATATTGTATGTGTAGAATGAAGACTACAATACATTAGCTCATCCTTATGTTGGCATGAATTAGATTACCAACATACGTAAGAATGACACAGGACAAGCAGACACATTGGGAAGAAACAAAGGGAAATTACAGAGTTCAGGCCTGTGTTCCATCTGGCTTAAAAAACAAAGCAAAATGGTGCAAAGGATGGGATGTGCTGGAGAGCTGGGACATTTAAGGTTTGTGTGGCAGAAACAGGATAAGGGATTTATAACAGAAAGTCAGAGAGATGCCAAAAAAAGAACCTTGCCTTCTTGGTCACTCAGATAGGCTCATGGGCACCTCTCTGATTCATAAGATACACTGAATTCGTTTTAAGCAAGCAAACACAACAGAAAATCAGTGAATCAAACAGAAATCTGTTCAAGAACATGGAACTTGGGGTCAGATAGGCATGGCTTTACAGCAGCTGTCTTCTAATATATCACCTAATAGCTACATGATCTTGAGCAAACCACTTAAAATTGAGAATCAGTATCTTTGTATAAAGAGCAAGGGTAGTGTACTCTTCACGAGTCACTACAAGAATAGTGTCTGACATATACATGGTAGCTACTCAAGATGTAGTGCATACAAGAACAAAGGGGAAATTCCATGTTGCTGGAAACTTACAATTATAAATGCAGCAATTCCCAAATGCCAAAGTCCAGCCTGACCAGCCTTTAAAACCCTCAAAGGATGGGGTTTCCACCCTCCTACTTCCACCCAGTTTCTATGCCAGTCTTGCCAATTTTTTCTTTGCAATATTAAAACTGAGAATCTCTCTTTCGGTCAACGAAACACCTGATGACAGTCACTTAGGAAAACAACTGTTTGCAGAATCAGGAAATCACAAAGGGGGACAGTTCAGGAGAGCACTCACTGCATTTTCTTTCTTCTGCCCACAGTGTTTTATTTCCTTCACAACAGCCAAGGGCTTGGTGTAGAGAAGCGAGAAAGTAAAGAGTGTAGGACTCTCACTCAAAAGTTGCTGGTTCCTCCTGAGTTTCACTGATACATCGATGCTTACTTGCTATTTGCCATACTGCTATTACAGTAGCATCACAGTGGCACGCATCACTCCACTAATGTCATCTGCAAAATACACTCAGCTATGGTCTTGCCACAGAGAACTTGAAATTCAAGTGTAGGAAGAGGAATGCTAGGAGACCAACACCTGGCAGCACCTGGCTTTCAGAAAGGAATTATTTGGGAACTGTATGCTCACTTTCCAAAGGCTGGTAAGCACCCAGTAATTATCTGGAGGAATGTGTGCAATTTAGACATTGTAGCTTGGCAGATAATGTCAGCAGGAATGTAGCTAAGGATACAGACTCGCTGGCTCTAGTAACAACAACAAAAAAATTCAATATGAACTTTTCAAAAAGTTCTTTACTTACTTATTTTTCTAACACTGTGATTTTACAGTCCTGAAAAAGGTGATTTTATATTAAATACGTAATATTTACATTTCACTAAACAAAGAAAACGCCATAGATTCCCTGATTGCCCAGTCTGATCCCTGTATGTGTGTCTGGGGTGTCTGGAGTTGAACACTGCACGTGGGTGGTGTGATCAGAAGAGATCTGTAGTGTTGTCAAATATCACTAGTGAACACTTAGCATCTTTAGACCCCCCAGCCCCCCAAATCTATCATATGATACAAAAAATGGCTTATAGACATTCTGAGTGGTTACTGGGAGCTCCCAAAAGGCGAATTTACATATTACTAGGCTTCCATCCATCACATTAGAGAAGTCACATGTTGACCAGACCCCATTCAACCTTTTTTGGTATCCCCAGTGATGCCCTCCAAACCCACTGAAGTGTCCACAGACCCCCCGCCCCTCTGGGACTCTCCATCAAGAACCAACCTGAATCAGCTTGTTCTCCTGAGCTCTTACCAGCCAGATGGCTACTCTCTCAGACCCAGCTTCCATCCCTCAGCTGGTAACTGGTTTAATTGTTGTTCTAATTTGAAAACACGGCTACGTCTATACTGACCTACCTGTCTCTCTCTGTATAAAATAGCTTCAACAGTAAAAGTAAATACATTATTTGTTGTTAAAATTTATGTAGATAAATTAGCGGTTTGGGATTAACACATACACACAACTATATTTAAAACAGATAAACAACAAGGACCCAGTGTATAGCACAGGGAATTCCATTCAATATCTTGTAAAACCCTAAAAAAAAAATTTAAGAAGGTAAAGAAGAGCATAAAATGAACTTACTATTCATAATTCCATTGCCCTGAATAACATTTTGAGTATATAATTGGGCTTTTTTTATATATGTACACAAAAACAGGTATTTGTGAAATTAAAACCGTAACATGGATAAAGTTCTGCACCTTTTTAAAACGACCAGCCTTCATTCTATGGTGATTCTCTCCATGTGCCAGCACAGGCTTCCATCTTTATTTTGATGGTCTAGTTCCTTTGGCTGAAGCTTACTGAGACAACTTGTTTAGCTCCTGACTCTACCTCTTCGTGTTCAATGACTTGCCACTTTGTTCACTCTTGGCTCCAAGTCTGCAGACGAAGGCCAGTAAGGCTGGGTTCTTTGCACAGAAGAGCAGATTGAAATGCGCAACCCAGACTGGGTCCAGAATTAGGAAACTTTCACTGTAAGGACTTTACTGGGGCAATAGATGACACACGTACCTGCTATGTAGATAACAGCGTCCACAATTTAAAAAGAAACTGATTAGTGTACTTTCATTAAAGAACTGAATGTCCTTATTCTTAAAAAAAAAAAACATACACTTAAGAATTCAGAGGTAAAGGGGCAGGATCTATGTTTCTTTCAAATAATTAGAAAAGAACTAGATACAGTGTATGTGGTAAAATGTTAGCAGTTGATATGTCTGAGTTAAAAGATAAATAGGACCTTTTCCTGAAACTTTTCTATGAGTTTAAATTATATCAAAATAAAAATTACAAACTAAATGACAACTCCCGAACGAATTTCAGCAAAACAGGCAAGCAAATCAAATCAAAACAAACAACAGAGAGAAAGAGAGAGAATGTTTTTATCTAATGGTCTGTTTTTGCCCGTTGAAGTTAAACTAAGCATATTATCTTAGGATAAAAATCACTCAGAAATCACCAAGTGCAGTTTGTCTCCCTTTTTAAAAAAAAAATCAAAAGTTGTTGCTTTGCCTAAGATAAAACAACACAGTTTCAATTCTCTGTCTTAACGCACAGCACAGGCCTGGATCTCTGTTACTTTGAAATGCATTACATTCGGTTGCTTGAGATTTCCCCACTGCAGAATTTAGACTAAAATTTACTGGGAAGATAATGAGAAAGCTCTTAATGTCTTTTAACTGAAACAAGAGAGGACAGAAAGTTCAGTTCAGATTCCAGACATCATAAAATCTATTCTAAAACTGAAAGGTGGTGGGTAGATTGAAACACACACACACACACACACACACACACACTCCTACCTTTCAATCCAAGACTACAGACAGTTTCACTTTTGTTAGGACCGGTATCATGTGGACAGTTTATACTTTTTCAGCAACACAGCAACATTTGCTATATGTGTAATAACAGCATCTAAAATGACATAATAAAAAAAGAATTATCTGCGATTAGAAGTGAACTGTTAAAACTACTCTGGTCAGTGCCAAAACCCGAGAGTTTATTATTTCAGTAGCTGCAGTGAAAAACCCCTCTGGGTGCCTAGAAAACCTGCCCCCTCGAGCTTCCCACCCATCCTCCTCACTGACACGGGAACGGGCTTTGTTACATTCAAAGACAGTTACGTCAGCGATCTGCGGTCTCTCGTGGGTTTTCCAGGCCTATAAAGCACACAAATTATTCCCAAATATTGGCCTGAAAAATTAGTAAGCTACAGGGTTTGTGTTATTTTAGCCAAGCTTTACTGGAGTAAGAGAAACCCAGGGACCCTAAAACTCAGTGGTTTCTTTGCTGCTTTTTTATTTTCTTTTTCAGTGGCCGATTCTGATACATTAATACTGGTTTTTCTCCTTCTTTCTCTCTTCATTACTACATTGTTTCTATAATTTTTGTCTTGCTTGGTTTTCTCTGACACCCTAGGACAACTCTGGCAGCCTTTCATTAACATTACACTTCTGGTACTTCTATAAAATTCTCTTCTACAGCTTTTGATTAGAATTGAGTGATACAAAATTACCTAAAATTGTCTTCCCTTTTTTTTTGAGTCTCTCATGAATATCCCTGAAAATTATAATGCCCTGTGTTACCAGTCGCAGATCCCTAGTAGGCATTATGCCCACACAATTCCATACACCAGTGAGACAACAGTTGAACGGAGGGTGTGGTTTTAGACGGGGCCGGGTCAGAACACGGCGGGGCATGAAACTACTGACAGCTACCACTGATCTCACGATGAAATGCACTGAACGTGGAGCACAAACACTTAAACCCGGCACCAGATCTGCACTTAGAAGCATTGAACTACTATGGCCAAATTTCTTTCTCTTTTTTTTTTTTAAGTTTAATTATACTTTTTAAATTTTATCGTAAAATGCCAACATGGAAAAACCACACAAAATCTACCTGGCTGAATGAGTTAAACTGGACCTCCTTGTAAACAGCCTCCCCAGGAAGCCCCCATGGGCCCCACTCCCATCACAACTCCTCCATCTCCATAAACAGCCATTACTCTGACTTTTACAGCAATAAAGACACAAGAAAGTACTTGCCATAAAAGTCAGAACAGTGGTTATTTTGTGGCCAAACGTGTGAGCCTCATTTTCTTCGCTGGAGTAACATGAAGAATGACGGCAGCACTAACTCGCTCACGGTGCTGTTTGGAAAAACACAGCTTAATAAACAGACACACAAGATAACACGTTCAAGGGCCCCGCAAGCTATAAAGCTCTCTTCCAAGAGAGATGATTCCTGTTTGACGCAGAGATTCTCAGGCAGGGGGTCTGGAAACCAACCTAGCTGTAGCGCATGGCTCTGACGAGATATATTGCTAATCGCTCTTAGCATTCATATTTATGTGCTGTGAGCTGCAGGGAGCTAGGCTCCAAAGTTTTCCATAATATTATTTATCCAGTAGGAAGATAATTGTAAGTAGCAATTGGGAACCATCGTTGTTAATAAATACATGTTTATCTTAGACTCCTTTACTTTGATATGACATTTTCCACTGGACCTTCACCTATTTTCCACACTTCTGACGTTCAGTGTTCATAATTTAATTCCCACAAACATTAGGTCGAAATCCAAGAGGGAAAAGGAGACTTTGTGAAGAAAGTTATTTACATAGTTCATCAGGAGCTAAAACCCAGGAGAAATGCAAATCACCGTGTTCCCAGAGAGGGAACTGCAGTACAGTCTTCGGCCAGCATTCACACCCCAGAGACAAACAAAAGCGCTGACTTTCTTCCCTTGAACTTCTTTTTGTGTATGTGATCTGACTCGGTTTCAGTTTTCAAGTTTATAGAAATAATCTTCTGGGTGAACCAAGGTCAAAACAGCAACCTGGGGTTTAACTGCTGATCAAGCAAACAGGATGTCCAAGTATTTCCCCGAAGCAATAAACCATCAGTTAATGGTGTTGTTCCCACCCATAATGCCCTCTTAGACCAACAGGAAATGTACCTTCATCTGCTGGCCATGGGGAGTAGGAGCCATTTTAAACACTATATAAAAATGATCACATCGGGATTTCTAGCTCCATCTAAGGAAGGAAACTCAGTGAATTACAAGGTCAGTATCTTCCCAATCACCTAACTCTTTTACTCAATTGTCACACGATGTGGGTGGCTCCTTTATTTTAAACAAGACAGTAGAGAGTGCCAGAGAAGGATACTGGGCTAGAATTTAGAAGAACTTGATTCTGGTCCAATATCTGCCTCTGCGGGCATTTTACAAGTCACTTTAAAATAATGAACAAAATTCTAAGAGGTTTGAAATTCTGAACACTATTATGAGTTATAACCTCCCCACTTGAAAAGGGCTTTGCTGTAGGTTATAAGGGCGGTATCATCAAAATAAACCACGGTGAGGACACGGGGCAAGAACAGCCAAAAGAGGGCTTGAGGCGATGGATAAAATCTTAGTGGGTTTGCATTAAGAAACATTTAAGAAATGCCCAACAGGCCTTTAAAGGTTGACACGCCCACAATGCTCTGCTAAAGCCTGGAAAATATTATTCACCTAAGCTTTGAGAGCTGTTTTGTCAAAAGTTATCTTTGGTTCAAGTGAGATCACAAAGTTGAAGCTTTTCGTTTCAGATTATAATGCAGCTACCCTTTCACTATTCTGTTCTCTACACCTGATAAAACTACTTGTGCTCTGCTCTTGCTTTGACACTGAGGTAGGAATCCTCCGATGTTCCTAGACCAAATTCCCTCTTCCTCAGATCCTGGTTGGGTTGGGTTTGAACTCCTTACCTAGCCTGAAACTCACAGTTACCTCCTGTGATGCTTTCTTCTCGAGCAATTCTGGAATGCATCACCCTTTTATTTTTCTCTGATACCAATTTCCACATAGGCAACCCCCTACTCCCACCCGCCATATTTCATATTTAAGCTAACAGGCTTCCAAAGAGTGTTAAGAAAAGTCAAGAAACACTACTGACTGAGGGTGAGAACTGCCAGCGTGAGAAATCCCAACTCAGTCCGTCCTCATCTATGCCTTCAACCCTCTCCTATCAACATTTTTATAGTGACTGTTCTAAAGTTACTGTGTATTTTTAAATGCCTAACGCTGCTCCTTCCAGCTGATCCTCTACTCTGGTAGCTCAGTTTATTAATTCAACACTTTATTCTCTACCATGCTTATCATGATTGCTTTCTTATCATATTCTTTAAGTCCTTAATGCCATCCTCTCTCCATGATTCACAGCTCAAAACCTCCTCTTTTACCAGGGTTCACACTTCTGACCTGAGCATCTTAGTTTTTACCTGTTTTCAACCATCACCATATCCACTTCATTGATGCAGTATTTTACTGACTCTTCACACAAACTTCTTTTCTTTTCTTCCCCCCTTTTTAAAAATGTTCTATTATAAAAATTTCCAAATGTACTGATACATATAAATGTTATGATTAAAAAAATTCTGTCTTCTCCTCTTTTGCTTCCACTTAACCTAATCAAGCCGTAACATTTTTACAGTTAGTTTCAAATCCAGTTTTTCAAATATAGTAAAAAGAAAAAGAGAGAGAGAGAGAGAGAAATTAGGCTCTCTGAAATTTTTTCCAATCCAATCCCCTCTTTCTCAATCCAGACGTAATCAATATCCTCAATTTGGTACCAATTTTCTCCATACATATTTTCATAATTCTATTTCATATGTACTTGTCTATGAAAAACATGTGGTGTGGTATGGAGAAAAATGGTCCCCTAAGCTGTCTATGTCATGTCCCAATCCTCACAACCTGTGAATATCTTATCTTACATGGAAAAAGGGACTTAGCAGGTGTGATCAATGGTAAGGACTTAACAGATGTAATTAACGTGAAGGACCCTGAAGTGGGGAGATTATCATAGATGACATGAGTTGGCCCAAACCAGGAGCGTCAGTCTTTAAAAGTGGAAGAGGAAGGCAGAAGACTGCATCAAAGAGGTGCAACCGAAGAAGGACTCAGTCTGCCACTGCTGGCTCTGAAGACGGAGAGAGGGATCCAAGGGCCAAGGAAGGAAGTGGCATCTCAAAGCTGAAAATAACCCTCAAATTTACAGCTAGCCAGGAAACAGGGCCTCAGTCCTACGACCTCAAGACACAGAATTATACAATCTAAAGGAGCAAGGAAACAGATCATCCACTGAAGCCTCGAGAAAGCAGCACAGCTTGTCAACACCTTGACTCTAGTTCAGGAAGACCTGTACTGAACTTCCGACTTACAAAATCAAAATAATTAATTTCTGTTGTTTTAAGCCACTAATCTTGTGGTAACTTATGATGACAGCACAGAAAATGAATACACATACTACTGTTTTGCATTCTAATGCTAAAAAAAAAAAAGTATGCATCTGTTTGCTTTCTTTTCTTAACCACATTATTATGCTCTGGGGATTAACCCATGTTGATATATGTAGTGCTTAGTTAATTCACTGTATGTCCTGTGATGTTTATAAATACTCCACAACTAATTCATTATCTTCTTTATTGATATTTAAGTTCTTTCTGAATTTTTTGCTATAAATTTTTAATTTTTCCCCAGCTTTTTTGAGGTATGATTGACAAATAAAAATTATGTAAACATATACTGTACATGATTTTTAGGTGTATAACATGATGATTTAATACACATATACAATGTGACGTGACTGCCACACCCACATTAATTAACACATCTATTACCTCACATAGTCACCATTTTTACTTCTGTAGAAAGAACACTTAAGATCTACTCTCTTAGCCAATTTCAAGTATGTAACACAGCATTATTAACCATAGTCACTATGTTGTATGTAGATCCCCAGAATTTATTCATCCTGCACCCCACTCCCACATTCCTCGTAACCACCATTCTACTCTCCAGCTCTATGAGTTTGACTTTTTAAGATTCCACATTTAAGTGAGATCAGAAATTATTTGTCCTTCTGTGTCCACCTTATTCCACTTAGTGTAATGGCCTCCAGGTTCATGCATGTTGTCTTCAATGGCAAGATCCGCACCTTTTTTATGGCTGAGTAATTTTTCATTATATGTATATACCACATTTTCTTTATCCATTCATCCATCAGTGAATACCTAGGTTGTTTTCATATCTTGGCTATTGTGAATAATGCTTCTATGAACATGGAGTGCCAGTGTCTCTTCCAGATACTGATGTTGTTTCCTTCATACACACACACACACACACACACATATACACACCATACCCAGAAGTGGGGATGGCTGGATTATATGTTAGTACTATTTTTTATTTTTTTGAGGAATATCTATACTGTTTCCATGATAGATTATTCTACTATAAATAATTTTGAAATGAAGTATTAAAATCTATTTCTCCTTGTAGACCTATGCATGAATTTCCCCAAATTCTATCTACAAGTAGAGTTTCTGAGTCACAGAGTATCTATGGATCTCGGGACCCACTGGCGATTATTACATTGCTCTCAAAAGTGACTGTAGCAGTTTATACTCCCATGTTGGTGGAGGAGAGTTCATGTTACCCTTCCTCTTTGCAAATAATTGATTTTTATCAGAACTCTTAGTTATTGATCATCTGGTGAACATGAAAAGGAAATCTCATGTTTTTAATGAGCAATTCTCTGATTACTATTGAAATTAAGTCATGAAGACTTTTGAGTTATTTCTCAGGGAATTTCTTGTTTGCATCCTCATTTTTCTATTGGGTCATTTTCTATTTTCTCATTGATTTGTAGTTATTTATCAATTCTGGATATTAATTCATTGCTGTTTATAACTTCTAACTATATGAATTTTCTTTTTATTTTCTTAATAGTTATCTTTTACTGAAATTGCTTTATGTTTAAAATAGTAAAATAGTTTAAAATATTTATCAATCTTTTAAAATTATGGTTTGTTTATTTTTTCTGTTTAAGGGTATCTAACCTGAGATTATAGATATTTTCTTCTGATTTCTTTTTAATGTTTTACACATACAAGTGTTTAATCTATCTGGAGGTGATTTTTGTATTATGTTAAGTATACATATCCCTTCCAAAATCAGTCAACCTAGCATCACTTACTAAATAGGTTATTCAAGGACCTACTGTACATCACAGGCAACTATATTCAATATCTTATAATAACATAATGGAAAAGAATCTGAAAAAGAATATCTGAATCACTTTGCCATACACCTGAAACTTACACAACACTGCAAATCAACTACACTTCAATAAAAAAAAAACAACCAAACCAAGTTGAATTTATGCCTCTCATAATTCAGAATCCCAATCCTGAATATGAAATTCTAACTTCTTTTATGGGAAGAGCTATGACTTCTGCTATTGTCTCACATGATCTCAAACCCTGTGCTTTGATGTAAAATAAATTTTGATGGAAAATATCGAGCTATTACTGACAGAGAAATACGGCAGTGATTATTCTTGGTGTGAGAAGAATGCTTCTGTGGGTGCTTCTGATGTATTATCTCACGGACAAGGAAGTCAGTCACATCCAGAACAAACTATTTTTCTCCCTATTAGCCATGAAATGTATGTGTCTGCCCAAACAAGTTAACAGAGGGTTAACTTGGGAGAAATTTTAGCAATTTTAACAGAAAGATAAATTGAAAACAAAGAGATTCAACCTTGTCTACTCCTGCTGTTTAATTCTGAAAAGAGAGGAAAGAAAAATCATGGAAAACAGCTAGTCTTGGTGAATTTACCCTCACCCCCAACACACACATACACTTAATTGGTTCCATGATTTATACGGTGTGCTTCACACTCCTTTTGTGCCCACTCACAATATTACAAATATTAATCATTTCTCCCTGCTCAATTATAGGGATTATAGCCTAGTACCGTGTATGTTCATCAGCGGTACGGCATCAGATGGAAACATGCTCTCCTTTTTGTTTCCCCCACCCCACCCCCAGCTGTTCATACATCATATTCTCTAAGAGAAAGGACTAAGGGCATCTCAGCAGAGAGCTATGCTAGGGGGGAAAAAAAGCAGACAACAAACAAAATCAAAAGACAGGATAGAATCCTGTTGGGGAAGATCAAATCACATAAAGAGCTCCCAGAGGATGAGTATTTTTTCATACACGGACTCTGGGCTCAAGATATCAGAGGGTAATGTCCATAGCCAAGTTACTGAAATCAAGAAAGCACCAACTGAGAACTGACTAAGGTGGACCAAAGGGCCAGCTGTCGGCAACACTCCACGTGGGTCACGTTGTGCTCCTGAGGTCACAGGCACCGGATAGAACTGAGCTTTCCTAAGTTCAAACACTTGCACCAGCCTGACTTTCAACATGATCCGAGAGGGTGTCTGTGTTTCTCAAGATGGACCGTGGTAGGGGAAGAAACAAGACAGCAGATGAATGAAGCAGCACAGCAAGCAGGTGTGTGCTATTTAAAGAATCAGCTTGCGTTCCTTCATATTAAGTCAATGAAAACATGCCTCCACTTTTCCTCAGCTTCTCAGCCACATATGTAAAGTATATTTTTTTTTCTTCAGTAGAATCAGAAATTGAGAACCACTCCAGATGGGAGTATATGGACCAACCCCTTACATGTTAATTAAGGCAACACTCTGTAACAGTCAGGATAAACTAGGTTAATCTACAATAATGAGTAATTCCAACACTCAAAAAAAAAAATACTGTGTATAGAAGCCATTCTAGAAAGAACAGATAGAAAAGAGGATGGGTGTGAATACTACATACCACTAAAGCATCTCCTAAAACAACTCGGGAAATAGAAACGTGGATGGTATCCAGTCCTACTTTATTTAGTCTTTTGCTTGGACTTTGTTTCTTCCTTCCTTTTCAGTCAATCAACAAACCTCTTCCTGGTCTATACCCTTGACGTTTTCTTTCTCATATTTTTTAAATATTTTACTTTCCATCCCCTACTGTTACCTTATGAATTTTTTGGAACAAAGTGATATATTCAGTAAATCCCCTTGTGATATTTTCAAAGCTTTAAAAGCCCTAATGACATTAATTCATTAATTTTTTTTCCACTCGAAGTCATTCCAGAACTTACCAGTTTCGAGCTTTGACTATATTAGGGCAAAGAAAATAAAGATTTGATTCCTGCCTTTGTAAAATTACAATTCCTCCTAGAGGAACAGCACATAAACAATGAACTACCAGGAGAAAAAAATAATAAGGGAAAATGTCCAAGAAAATATTGTTTCAAGTCCCTATTACTAATGTCAACTACAGGCATATACTTAAACCCCCAGGATCATATATGAACAGAAGCCACGTTATAAGAGGTAACAAAATGAGCTCTTCTGAAGCTTCTTCCCTGTGTTTAGCTAACGAAGAACGTCAAAGGGTTGAGTTAGGTCAGCAAATGTGCAGTGAAGAGTTTAAGAGGTAGTGAAATGAGAACTTTGCTCAAAGGTAGAGAAAAAAATGCTTTTTTTTTCAATTATCTACATAGAAACAAAAACAAATTGAGGTTTTCTGGGGTTTTCTGGTTTTTTGCTGAGCTTTTCCCTAGTTATCACAGGTAATTATTGAAATTACGAATTCAAGCTAAACACAGTAAATCAATCAGAACTGTCCTGACCCGCTCTTTCGTGCAGATACCGAAACACCTGGACCGGGGCTTTCTTGTCTATTCTTGATACACCTACAGGTTGTTGCCTTCAGTCCTTTACCTGAATCATGTTCCAAAATTGTGTGCATCTCTGTGTGTGTGCATGTGCGCGTGTGTGTGTACAATTTTCTGAAATTCCTCCTCCACCCTCCGAAGCCCCCTGCAGTGACTGGCTGCCCAGCCTGTTAATATTGCTTTATTAAAGGCTCAGAGGATGGTGTGATTTGGCTGTTTCCGGAAAAAAAAAAACTGCTGCAGAAACAGTTTTTCTTTTTATCCTGACATGGGTTGGAGAGACTGTCTGAGTAGCTAAGGGAACTATCCACTCTATCTCTCAGGCCTGTGTCAGTGGCTACAAAAGGCCTGGAGCCTCAGTTCCACACAATTTCCCAGCAAAGAACCCTTGGGTGAAGATGATAGTAGCTTATGTAGGTGTATATATTCACAATCACAGCTACATTGTGAGAATTAGTTCAGTTCTTCAGAGCATGCCTTCATGGAACAAGCGATTACAATGCCCAAGGTATAGAATTAGAAACAGAGGTCAGGAGAACATATAAACTACACGAGGCCAGTCAGCCAGGCCCTCCAGTTTCAAGGTCCACTCTATTACTCTTTTCAGCAACTGAGTATATTAAGAGAGACCATTAGATTGTGATTGCCTATCAGTTTCCATAGTTCAGAGTGGTGTGCCTCCACCGCCTGCCATGGCAGTGGATAAAAGTAACACTACATTGCAAGGAAATATGAACCAACATGTTTCCATTAAGACCCAAAATCAAATCTGGGATGTACTTTATTACTGGATATCTTCTGTTGCTGTTGTTCTTTGAAACTTGGGGGGGAGGTACTATTTCTTTTGGAAGTAAGAAAAAAATATCATTACTAAAACATGGAGATATTTCCATGCTACTTCTTTTTACATTATTCTGTTCCATTCCAAATAGGTAATATTTCCATGATTACCATCATTTTTATATGTGCATTTAATACTGTTCAAAATGCTATGGCAGCATAGTAAGCACCAGGCTAACAAGCTACCTTGCAAGAAACCTTTCCCCCGGGAGCTTATAACCCATATATATGAAGAAAACTGGGAAGGGTAAAGTCTAGTGCTTAAGTAGTGATGGAGTTTCTTGAGATGATCAGCATCACCTGTCGGCTTCCACAGAGACATAACCATCCTTGGGCACTGCCTTCTCACCTAACTTTCAAAATGCTTCAGTTATTAACAGTGTGACAGCTTACATCCAGCTCATTGACCATCATTTTCTGCAACTTAAAAAATTCTCCTTGAAAAATAGAAGCAGAAATTAGGAGAAAGGGAGGCGTATTTTTGTAAACTATCCATAATGGAAACTGCTCATCCTTTGAACTGTCCCTCCTGAAAAGAAAATAAATAAAAGAGCAAAAAGTACGTCTTTACAACTGCTTTCTCTCCATGTTCTTGCCAGCTCACACCTGATCTGAGAAGCCTTTTTACAAATCACTTCACTGATCCTGGCTTTTTGACAACACACAAGATCAAAGTGTCCCCAGCTTTGGAGTAACTTTTCTGCATAAGTACGTACCACATTGGTACACTCTAAGGCTATATAAAGAAACTTTGGTTTAAGCAGTAAAACTGACTTAGTTTTACAGAAGCTGATGTCAAGGGGTAGAGCCAAAGACTTAGAATATTACAATAGGGAAAAGAAAAAAAAAAAACAGCCAAGGACTTTGTGGTATTTATGCTTGAAGTCTGTACCAGCAGGACAGCATTTATGAGGCTTTTCCAAGTGAGGTCCACCAATCATCAGGAGAAGGCTCGACTCAGTCTAGCAACACTGTATATTTCTCATCGTTTATGGGATCCCTCTTGGCCTCTGAGTATTGTCAGAGGACTGGAAATGTATGACGTAAATCTTCGCTGGTCCTCTTAAATGAGACTTCAGCTGCCTCAAGGGAGAATGGCACTGGGTCAGTTCCATCCAGGAACCTCAAACAATGATGGAATGGAGAATACAGGTCACAAGCATCCTCAGAGGACGGACGACCCGCTTCTAAGCCTGAGTCTCCTACTCAGGTACAAATATTTCATTACTAATTGCTAACTCTGTGATTAGTTTTATTCTTGAGGGAGCCAAAATTTTAGCGAAATACAAGCCAACAGTTTTGTGATTCTTTCTCCCTTGCTGTCATACGTAGCTCCACCAACCCGTGTCTCTACAGCTCACATACATAAAATTCATATTATATCATCTTACACGTGCTATTTCCTAGTTGTTTTTTTTAATGTATTATTTTCCCCACAAAAGAGTATTTTCCTGAATATCTTAGTCACTTTTATAATCTACTCATCTGTTATTTTCCAAACTCCCTGCCAATAAAAAGTGCATCATAAATAATTATTGGCTGTATGTGTGAATCATATTGGCTTCTTAAATTGTTTCATTGACATTCTTCCTTAAAAAAAGAAAGGAAGGAAGGAAGAAAGAAACAGGAGACCTTGAACTTCTGTTGCCCCCTTGAGAGAATGTTAAGTCTTTCCCATCCTACTGTTGATTCTTCCTACTGTCTTTGCCCATGTTATGGATTGAATGCTTTTGTCCCCTCAAAATTCATACTGAAATCTTAACCTCCAATGTGATGGTAGTAGGAGGTGGGGCCTTTGGGGGGCACTTAAGTCATGAGGGTGGAGCCCTCATGAACAAGATTAGTGTCCCAGAGAGCTCCCTCCGTCCTTCTTCCATATGAGAACACAGTGAGGAGAAGGGCATCTAAGAACCAGGAAGCAGGTCCTCACCAGACACTGAATCTGTTGGCGCCTTGATCTTGGACTTCTCAGTCTTCAGAACTATTAGAAATAAAGTTTCGTTGTTTAAGCCACTTAGTCCATGGTATTTTGTCACCAGAAGGACCAAGACATCCCATAATCTGACCGTGTACCTTGTGTTCCTGCCAGCCTGAACTTCTTCCTGTTCCCTAAAGAGAAGATGCTCTTCCTGTCTTTTCCATTTGTGAACTTGAATTTATTCTTCAAGTCACAGGGCAAATGTTACTTCTTTTATGTATCCTTACTTGGTTCCCCAGAGGAACCTTAATTAGTACTTAAGTGAAACTTTGTAACTATCTCTACCATATCGACAATCACGCTGTAAATGTTATATTGTGGCTGTTTATTTAGCATGCCATCTCTCTCTCTCTCTCTCCCTTTCCCTGTCTCTCTCTGTTTCTGTCTGTCTGTCTGTCTGTCTCTCTCTCTCTCACACACACACACACACACACACACTACACATCCTCCTAAGCATAGGTATTAAGCACCAAGGATATCTGGAAAATAATTAGGTATTAAATACATACAATGTATATTTGTAGAATGAAAGAGTGGCTAAAATAATAAATAAATAAATGGAATAAGTAGGACCTCAGAAAGTATCGAAAGATTGACTTGAGTTTGACTCCTGTTTTAACCAGTTCTAGCTGTTGATCCTGGGCAAGTTCCTTGTCTTTCTAAACTTTCAGTTTTTTCATCTCTAAAATGAAGCCACAGTAACACTTCCATAGTAGAGTTGTGATAAAAGTGATATAAATTAATTCATGGGAAAGTTGGCAGGGTCTGGAAGATGAGGAAGAAATGACAAGAGAGGATGAAGGAGGAGGAGGAAGAGGAGGAGGAGAAGGAGGACGAAAAGGTGGACAAAGAGAAAAGAGAAAGGAGAAATAAGAGGAGAAGCAAATAATGAGAAACACATCTTCACCAGAGGTGAATGGAGGAGCGAGGATAAAGTACACCAAATTCAACTAATCAAATGATAATTCTTACCAGGGGCCCCTACTGAGCTGTGTGGGAAGGGAAAAAGCAGGGTTGTTAAAACAAAGTTGTCATTTCCCTGGTGAGTCCAACATCCATGCTTATAGCTTTTCAACTAAAACAGATATTCAAAAGATGAAGAATGGTTGGGAACTATATTGAAAAAATTTTTATAATATTGAGCAATAAATGTATGAGAGTTTTTTTTTTTTTGGTCTCTTTTCAAATATTTTAACAATACATAAAAACATCATTGGAAGATATTACTCTCATGGTGCATTTTCATTGGGTGGGATGCCAACAGTGAGGACAGAACATCAAAGAAGCACCCTTAACACCAAAGTATTCTAAGCGTGAGAGGAGTCTGAAGAAGCTTGATATAGATGCTTTTTTAAATTGCCACTGAACGTTGTCACCACCACGATGGGCATGTTTTAAAGAGGAACAGAGGAGTGGGGCTTTCCAGAGTCAAATTTCATTAACAGAAACAATTTCTGAATCAATTGTTACACCTACATCAAAGCCACTGGAAACAAATGAGGTCTCATGCACACACTTTAACCTCGAATACAAAGGGGATTTTAGGGTGAGGGTGGAGAGTGTGGTTCACACCCCAGGGAAACATGGAGAGAAAAGAGGAAAGAAATCTCCTTTAACTTACGAATAACCATTACCCCCAAATAAGTAAGACTCAGATCAAATGTGGGCCAGGAATCGCCAGCAGTAGCTAGAGGCACCTCCTTAGATATCAGGTTACCTTTTGCTACTAGCCAAGTAAATCTGGGGGAGAAGGAGGCAGCAGAAATCCTTTCTGAACTGCCATTCCCATACTCACATGTTTACCACTACCATTCTTACTGCTCAGAAGGTTCCAAACAACTTATCTACAAATGCAGACACGCACACCCATACACGAAGTAAATGAAAAGCTCTTCCATACTGTCTCTACTCCCCCAAATCTGTGATAAACCAATGTGAGCAGAGCCGATGATTCTGGAACAAAAGTATCATTACGGCATTCTGATGTCACAGGGGCTTAAGAGTGGAAACATGACGGAGGAACAAGTGGTTTTAAGAATTTTAACATCCTCTAAGCTATCTGATTATTTCAAGAAGTGTTCCATGTGCTAAAAAGAAAGTTCCTTAGCTGAAATGATTTTCCAAAGTTTTCTTCCATATAAAATGAAACAAATTATGAATTTAATTTTAAAAGCTGCCGTATACACATATGTGCATATAACCTCTGTGTATGTGACAGGCCTGCAGCTCGACGAACATATAAAACGTTCTTTGGGAGTCAGAACAACATCTATCATCAAGTGATTTACACATAGAAGTTCAATAACTCTTTTTTTTCTTTTTAATGTACCTGAGCTGTAACCAGAGTGGGTATATGTACCCAAATACATACAGTTATTGATGTCATTATAAAAGTGATTAATATGTCCTCAGAGATCTTGCAGTTTCCAAAGTATATGCCAGAATGAGTGGGCTCTGAGAATACTGGACAACGGAGGGTCGGAAAAGGTCCAGTTTCCATCTCCTGTCGCAGCCCCCAGAGCTATTATTATTTACTGAAGGCCGATGATTTGCTTGGCACTGCACAGCTCGCGGGGGAAAGCTCTGTCTCTGCCCAGTGGGGCTTGAAGAACAAGGCTTGTAAGACATAAAAGACACGTAAGAACTGGCAAGAGTGACGAGCAATCCAAGCCTCTGGCTTAAAATACCATTAAAATAATCATTAAAACCAGGCGCCTGACATGCCCCGTGGTCTAGGCCAAGAACAGGGGAAAATGGAAGATTTTTCACCCTGTAACCAGAGGCTCCGTTTGTAATTGCTAGGCATCAGGGAAGGGGAAGATAAAATCCTTTCTAGATACGCAAGGAGAGAGCTGTACTGTGGTGGATGCTGTTATATGCCCACAGCTTCAAGGCTTATACTGGAACACACACAGAAGCGATGCGTGACTGGGATGGTGTCCACGGGAAGGAGGACTATTCTCTACACTACCAAGGATGTAACACGTAAAAACTAACATCTTATCTAAAAGCATCAATGCCCTGGCTGATACCCCACAAACTGCCATGTACGAGCCATGGATGCCTTGATTTCCAAAGAAAGGCATACCTTTCAAATGCTAATTCCCCAAATACGGAAAACATGGCAAGATGCCTGTGAAAAGATGTTAGGATGGGTGGTAGGCAGAATAATATCTCCCAGAGATGTTTGTGGCTTATTCCTGAGAAACTGTGCAAATATTACCTTATTTCACAAAAGGGCCTCGGCAGATGTGATTACAGACCTTGATATGGGGCGATGATCCTCACCCACTATAGTCCTGATAACAGGGAGTCAGGAGGGTCAGTGTCAGACTAGACGTGACGACAGAAGCAGGAGCTGAAGTGATGCGACCACAAGGGAGGGGATGCAGGAGTCTGCTAAAAGCTGGAAGACAGGGAGGTGAATTCTCCCTACACAGCCTCCACAATGAATGCAGTCCTGCTAAAACCTAGATTCTAGGACTTCTGACTTCCAGATTACTAAGAAAATATACATGAGTTGTCCTAAGCCACTAAGCTTATGGTAATTTTTCATAGTAGCAACAGGAAACTTGTACAAAGGAAAATCTTAAAAAATCATTCTTCCAAAGTAATCTTGGTAAAGGGTACGTCTAAGGTTCTCCTGCATATTCCGACTCCTTCAGAAAGCATTTGGAGACACTCTCATAGCAAGGGAGTCTTCCATTTTCCAAGGACATACTAGCCTATGGGCACAAGGTCTTTTAGCAGGATCTCTGTGTTTAAGACACTACCTACAGGATTTCTGGAGAAGCAGACACTCTCACTTCAAATAGCTTCAGAATACGGCAGGAAACATGCTACGTAAGACAGGAGTTTGGTTTAACATTCAAAAAATTAGTCATTCACGTTTGCCATATTAACAGCATAATCACACTAAGTGCAGAAAATAAAATGGACCAAACTTTATACCTATTCATGATGCAAATCTTCAGAAATTCAGAATAGAAGGAAGTTGCTCCGACCAGTTATATAAATGTGATGAAAAAACAAGCTAACATTTGATTCAATAATTAAAGAGAATGAAAACAAAGTAACAAAATCTGCTCTCACTAGTTCTATTAAAAGTTTTGCTGGAAATCGTGGGTAATTCAATAAGACAAGAAAAAGAAACAAAAGAATTACATGTTGGAAAGGAAGAAATAAGAGATGATTCAGAGATGAGATGATTACCCATTTAGAATATGCCAAATAATTTAACAAACAAGAAAAAAACTAATAGGTGAATTTATCAAGGTATAAAAGTTAATAACAAGTAGAAATGATTATTCTAATAGTTTTAATTGAAATAAAAATAGCATTATGATTGCAATGAGTATCTAAGCATAAACAAATTTCACAGCATATGTGCAAGACCCATAACTGAAAACTACAAAATGTTGCACTAAGAAAATAAAAAAACAACGCTTAGATTTAAGTAAATGGAGAATTATGGCTACAGATCAGAAGGCTTAATTGTTGTTAAGATGTCTGTAATTCTACGTATATACTTAGTGCAGTCCCAATCAAAATAACAGAAGGCTATGTTTTAGAAACTGACAAGCTGATTCTAAAACGTATGTGGGTATGCAAATAGCCTAGGATAGCTATTCAGTGGGGTAAAGTACAGTCTACTACACAAATGGCGTGGGAACAACTGTTTATCTATATGAAAAAGTAAACCTTAATTCTGAACCTTCCATCAAGTAAATATTAACTTGAAATGTATCATAGAACTAAACATGAAAATTCAAAATATAAAACCTACAGAAGAAAACATAAGAGAAATTGTTACAACTTCAGAATACGTTAGGCTTCCTTAGCTGAGTCACAAAAACCACAACTCTTCGAAAGATACTAGTAAGAGAATGAAATAGCAAATAGCCTGGAAAAAAAAAACTGCAATATATTTATTTCTGACACAGGAATTATAGCAGAATATGAGGAATCCACGAAATTCGATGATAATAGGTCAAATCATTGCATTATAACAGGCAAACGCTATCAGACCCTTCACAAGAGAAGACACACAAATAGCCAACACATAAACAAAGGCTTGGCATCATTATTTATCAAGGCAATGGAAGTTAAAGCTACAAATAGGTACCCCTGCGCACTGGAATGGCTAACCCTAAAAAAGACTCTCAAAACCAGGAGTTGACAACTATTGGAATAGCTTCTATTCTCACACACCACTGGTGGGAACACAAAATGGTACAACTACTTGGAAAATAGCTTGCTGGTTACTTATAAAGCTAAACATACATTTCCCATAGGGCATGGCCATCCACGGCTAGGCATTCAGCCAAAATAAGTGTCTATATACACACAAAAAGACTTGTACATGAATGTTCATAGTGGTTTTATTCATAGCCACCTATATACAAAGAAGTCCATCAAGTGGTCCATCTAGGTGGCTAGATTAACAAGCTGTAGTATTTCCATGCAAAGAAACACTAATCACCAATTAAAAGAATAGACTAAAGGCACACAGTAAGGTGCATGAATCTCAAAAACATTATCTGAGTGGTAAAAGCTTTACCACAAAAAAGTACACACTCGGAGATTTTAATTACTTGAAACTCTGGGAAAGACAGATCTAATTTGTGTCTGACTGTGGCCAGAGGATAGGGAGGAATTGCCTGGAAAAGGACATGATCTTTGAGGGCAACAGAACCGTCCCTGTATCTTGGCTACAGAAGTGCTTAGACTGATAGACATATTTCTCAAAACTTATCAGAGTGTATGCACTGAAAAATGGGTGCCATTTAGTTTATGAACTTGCACATCAGTAAGGTTGATGATTTTTTTCTCTTCCCAATATCAAAATACATATATGTCTACCAACTACACATCTTCAAACTCCATCTTTGTGTTTTGGGTTTTTTTTTTTTCAATCTTTGGGGTTTTTTTTTTTTTTTTTAATCTCGTATGTCTGTACTCTAATCCTTTCTTTTCTTGGGCAAATACCTTCCCATGTAGTGTTTAAACAATTGAAGCAAACAGAATCCTGAGAGCAGGGGCATTTCATGAACCCTAGCAGTCTGGGCAGCCATTTAAGAGTTGTCAAATATTATATGATTCTGCTCTCATGGGGGCCTTACTCTCTACAGAGTAAGGACTAAGAGCTGGTGACAAAAGGTAGGTATTTAAGGAATGACAGCAACAGGAAGAAACAAATGTCTGGGGAAAGTCATTAACCGTCCTTGCAGTGATGAGTGACTTCCAGAGACCAATATGTTGCTACATCAAAGCGTCCCTGTATGCTTTTGAAGGAGGTTATTTCTGTCTGCTCAGAGATGTTATGAAATGCTATACTTGGTGATAACAGTTACTGTTCCTCCACCCCCTCATTGGTATAGAATTACAACACAAGGGGATAACAATTAAATATTATTAGAGCCTGTGGTTTCCATGGTTAGAATGCATATCTTAGCATGTTAAAAGGACTGAAAGCGGGTGGCATTGCTGACAATTCACTATTAAATGACAACCAAAGCCTTGAAAAAATAAACGACCATTCCATCAAGATGCTTGAAGTCAGGTCCATTCAGAACACTGCACTATCTTAAAGCCATTTTGACTTACCAGAGCTTCATGAATTTTTAAGAAATATTTCTCTGCATTGCCTCTCTTTAGATCAAGCAGAATTGGAGTTGAAGACAGCAGGCATATAGCAGGTCAATAAAATTAATCTCTTCTCCAGTGAATGTATACACTTTCTGATTATTTGTATAAAGTGAGGAAAGTCATGTGGATATTCCAAAACCGGTGGAATACAAAAAAAGTCATTTCTATCTTAGTTTGAAATGCTATTGTGTGGTGTACAGCTCACTTACTGTTCTCATTCTGGTGTCATTTCATACAAGGATGCTCTCTGGGAAGCAGAATTGGAAACATTAGGCAGATAGAGAGAAACATCTGAGATTCAAAGTTTTCCAGGAAAATGTCAAAGACGACAGTATATCTATGAATAATGGAAAGATAACTATCTGAGGGTCTCGGGGAGGGAAACTTCGTAGCAGCATCGAAACATGTTATCAGGATTCCTGCTGGTAATCTGAGCACACTTCAAAGCTTTTCTTGGTGCATGATGCCAAAAGGACCCATTATCAGAAGGGAGTAGTTAATTAGAGTGAATTATTAGAAGGCTCAACCTGCCTTATTTAAAGAGTACAGCTGCGTAGTCACACTGTAAAAATGAAATTGGACCACTCATCTTCTTATATAGTTAATTTTTTTGTTTGAATTTGGTATCTGATTTTTAAAGCTGGAACAGAGTAACATACCAGGGGAAAAAAAACGTAACCACACTGTTTGGCAGACATTCCATTTAAATGACCTTTTCCTGATGAATTTTAATCATGCCATATGCTTATCTGGACATTTTAAACATTTTAACTCCCGTTTTCCTGAGGTATTATTTCTTCTAATCGTAAAACAGCCACTGCCCCCAGATGTATGTCTTCACTGTACTGAGAGTGGCTGCAAAACTTGGAGTCTCACTATTTAATGCTACTGCTTCATAAAGGGGAATTTAGACTGAAGGTCACAATATAATAAAATCATTTTCTTAGTCATTCCTGAAAGGAACTTGAAAGGAGCAGGTGCACAATCTGGGAGGAAGACTGAGCTGATAGTGTGAAAGACCTCTTCTTTACTATTTTTTTTTCCTTTTCTTTTCTCTCAATGTAGGTTCTAAAAAAAATACATATAATGAGAAAGTAGTTTGATACAAACAGATGCATCGGACTCTAGGGACAACACAAACATCTGTTATGAAGAAACAATGGCACAGACAACTGATTAAAAAGAAATGCTGCACAATTTTCTTTCCTTCATCTTTGGTGTGCACGCATCTGGGAACTTGATAAGCCGTCTTAAGGTGAGGGAAGTAAACAGATGTCGGCTGCTGACGGCAATCTCTGGCGAACCGTCAGAGCCCGGCGGTGATTTGCCCAGTGGCTCGCTCCTTATCGGAACGCCATCATAAACTCTCACCTGGGTAAGCACTACAGCCTGCCCGAGCAACCTTCATCTGGCATCAATCGTATCCATAAAACAAGCCCACGAGTAATCTAACAGCCCAGGTGCCTACAATTTCCAACTTCCATGGCACCTGACAGCATGTAACCACTTTCACATCAAGACTTCCCCATCTCTATTTAAAGACAGCGAAGAGAACTCTTAAAGAGTTGTGGCACAGTCCCGGACATGCTTATGGCTGAATGAAACACCCTTACTCATTTCCCAGAAAGTCAGCAAATGCTGTGAGTGATCAAAGTGGAACGACATACTTGAGGAGTGTAAAAGCAACTGGACTAACATCAGCAACGCAGCTTGCATAACCAGCAAATGCCTCATCTTGAGAAAGATTGTCTTGACTCGCGAACGTGTTCTTCATTCAGAGCCTCGGAGAGTGTGTTGGTGGTACCCAGATTTGCAAGCTTCAGATGTCTAAAGAGCTTTTATGCTGCTAAAGACAAGGTAGCAGTTATGATCAGAAGTATTTCTTGTCGAGTCTATATTTTATCCTGGGTTTTGAGACATACAAATAATGTAGAGAAGCTAATTTTTACGCTGTCTCTAAAGTTAGATAAGAAGAACTAGATACAGGTGATGGTTGCACAACTGTGTGAATGCACTAAATGTCACTGAATTGTGTACTGTAAAATGGTTAATTTTATGTCATTTGAATTCCACCTCAAGAAAAATTAATTTTAAAATTTTGGAAAAAACAGTAGCTCAAAAACGTTCAGATAACAATTTTTGATTAATTCATTCATTCAAGAAACTTTTTTTTGCACACTTAGTAAATGCAAGGGACTCTGATACAGGGCTTGGAAAATTAAGGTACTTATGTTCCCATATCCTTAAATCTCCAAAGGATTTGCAACCACCAAGATTTCCTTTTTTTTTTTTTTTTCCCTTAATCAGATCTTCTGGGAAACAGTATTTATCATGCTGAAGATCCCAGGGTTAGCAAACCTGGATTCAGTCCTGGCTTGGCCCTTTTCTAACTGTGCAATTCTAAGCAAGCCATTTAACCTAAGCCTCACTTTTGTCATGTGAAAATGAAGCTAATAAGGGTATTGACTTTATAAGGATATTTTGAGAATTTCACTCAATAACGCAAGTAAAGCTTTTATCATAGTACTAGTATTAGAATTAAATTGAGGTCTATCTTGATTATTGGTATTATTATGATATGACTTTCTATCATCTGCCACATCACCATGATTTAAAATATATTTGGGATTCCTTAATTTCTTAGCACATTCCCATGATGGTACAATATATCTTAATGATAATAAAAACAGCAGCTTCGAAGCAGATTAGTTTTTAAAAGGTTGTAAATACAGACCATGGAACTATAGATTCAATCAACTGGTCAAGAGCTAATTTTTTCCTATGCCTTCAAGTCTTGCCACGCCAAAACGTTACCTAGTAAATCCTAGTCAATCTGTAGTTACCTGAGAAAATTCTGTTACCTCCTAAGTTAGGCTCAATGTCATGAAATAGCCTCAAAGATAATGAAAGTTTTTTGGAGGATAAGGATAAAACAAATAGATTTATCACTAGCTGCAGGTTACATTTAATATTCTTTCTCTTCACTTTTTTTTGAAAATCAACTTTATTGAGCTTTAACTTACTTCTAGTAAAATCTACTTTAAGTGCACAGTCTGTGAGTTTTAACAGATATTCATATGTAACCACCACACTCATCAAAGTATCAAACATTTCCATCACCTCCCAAATTACCTTTGTGCCTCTTTACAACCAACCGTATCCTATCCCTGGCCCCAGAAAACTACCCATCCTCTTTCTGACACTTATTTTAGTCTAGTTTGGTCTATAACAAAGTGTTTGCAAACCACTTCCCACAGGACAAATCAAGACCATTATTCTTTGTCAGACCCACAGCTAAAAAGAATTTTTTCCCCTGTTTAAATGGTTGGAAAAGCAAAAACAGAAACAAAAATAGTATTTCATTATACATGAAATGTTTCTGAAATTAAAATCTGTGTCCAAAAATAAAGTTTATTGTAATTCAGCCATGCTTACTCATTTACATACTTTCTGTGGCTACTTTTGTGCCAAAATGGTAGATTTAAGCAACTGAGACCAAGATGTTTTTACTATTTGGTCCTTTACAGAAACTGGAATCATTTCTGTAAGTATGTACCTGACTCCTTTTGCTCAATGTAACTTTTGGAAATCTAGCCAAGTTGTTGCATGTAACAATAATTCAGCCTTTTCATTGCGGAGTAGTATTCCATTGTATGACTATACCATGATTTGTTTACTCATTCACAAGTTGATGTACATTTGGGTTGTTTTTAATTTGGAGCTGTTATGAATTAAGCTGTTAAAAGCATTCTTGTACAGTTTTTTTGTGTGAACATATGTTTTCATTTCTCTTGGGCATGTACGTAGGCATGGATTTGCTGAGTCACATGATAAGGGTATCCTTAACTTTATAAGAAACTACTGTGAATGGGAGTGCCACTTGTGCCACATTTTTTGCCAATTATGGCAATATTTTAAAATTTGTATTCTTAGGGACTAAAATGGCAAGCTTTCTAAGCCAAAATACGTAATTTAACTTGGGTTAATTTCTTGGGTGATCTGTATTGTGCAAACCATTAATTACACTTGCATTTCTACCTCTCTTATCCGGTTTTCACACAATTCTATTGTCTTTGGATTTCTATTTAACAACTGCATGTATCTTTTGGATGACTGAAATACACTGTGTTTCTCAACTCAGGTGATGATAAAATAGATCAGGATCAATGTGTCTTTCCTGTAAAGACCAGATAGTGTGGCTTTGTGAACTACATGTGGTCTCTGTTGTGTCATCTCTTCCCTCCCCTTCGTCTTCTTTTTTTTTTTCCCACAACCCTTTAAAAATGAAAAAAACCATTCTAAACTGATGGGCTATACAAAAATAAACCATGGCCCAGACTTTATCCATAAGCTAAAGTTTACCAATCTTTGACACAGAACATGTTTTTCATAATTTAACAATGCTCAAGGTTTTCTATATTGTTTCCTTAAAAATACTGATTAAACGCCAAGTCAATCTGACATAGTAAGAAACAGATAACCTCACAAGGAAAGTGTTCTAAGATACAGAAGATACTTTCTTAGATGGGCAAAAACCAGGGTTATGCTGGAGTCAGCTTCTATCAGCTCAAAGAGCTAATTATTAAAGATTAAATGTTAAGCTATTGGTAGCTTGAAATGGGTTACTGTGGGAGTATTTACACCATGAAAATCAGTAAGTGCTTCCTTCTTTTTAGAGAGCAAATTCCCTGCACACCAGTAGCCCCAACCCTTCTGAATACTCGTGCTTAAGCAATCTGCATGCACAGACTTGACTGTACATGCACTAGCATAAAAAATAAATACACCAGTCACATTCTCCAGATACTCTGGGAGACAACCCGCACCCTTCTTTCCCATGATAATGTGCAAAGTCCATGTTTTTCTCACACTTGTAATCTAACTTAAAACTAAGAGATCCTGACCATACGTTTAGAAGCCCAGTTTCCATATCCCTCACCCAGAAAGCACAAGAAACTAGAAAATACTTGTGTATCTGAATTGCTGCACATTTCTGGTCTTATTTTTCCTGTTACTATGCAAACAAACATTTTAATTTTCCTTAGATAAAATTAAAATTATAAGGGCTCTCATATTTTTAGAGTTTAACATTTTGTTCTCACTGTATTCATAACAATTGCACATGACAGCTTCTGTCTGGTTTTGACATTTGTGAATTGAGTTGGATTATTAATACAAAGGTCAGCTGCATGCCAAATCTGGCCCCTGATCACTGCCCTGCCATGAGCTAATACTATTTTTCAATTTTAAAGAGTTATAAAAAACAAGAAGAAAGAAGAGAAGGAGGAGAAAGGGGAGGAGGAGAGGGGACGAAACGAGAAGATATGACAGCAACCCATGTGGTCTTGCAAAGCCTAAAATATTTACTATCTGGCCCTTTAAATAAAAGAGTTGGCCAATCCTTCAAATAGAAAATCAACATAGCATTAACATTTCATAATCTACTCACTATTTTGTACATTCTGACGTAAAATAGGACTTGGAATAAATTTTTTCCTATGTATTCCTTTTTATCTAACGACAAGTAAGTACATAGGAAAAAGAGTAACAGGTTTAATGGAAATCCGCTTGTTTATCCCTTTTCAAGCCTACCTTTCTTTCAACCTTCCTCATTTTTCATAGAGGGGGGATATTAATCTTAGAATAGGAGAGACTGACTGAAGCAGGGATAATTGACTCTCCATGTCTATCACTTCACCATCACACAAACAATCTTCAAATATTCATAGATCTTTAAAACACGATATGCAAATAAGCTTTACTCACTGTTGGTGATAGGGTACCGCAGAATTACAATATAGTTATCCACACAGAAACTCTGTGCTTCTGGTGTTTACGTGGTCAACTCAAGGTACTTCACTGAGAATTCGCTACACCCTAGGTACCATGTTACCATTCTGAAAGCAGTCTGACACACATTCAGCTGTAACTAAAAAAATTAAGCATAGGACCACACTGTAAGTGATAAATTTAACACTCTACCAGTCTGCACGGTAATTGGCATTTACGGAGGAGATGTGTGACTAGCCTGTTGACAGAAGAGACTCAAGATGGGAGTGTTTCTTTAATCTTGCTACTGTTCTTT
Source organism: Vicugna pacos (assembly GCF_048564905.1). Taxonomy (NCBI): domain Eukaryota; kingdom Metazoa; phylum Chordata; class Mammalia; order Artiodactyla; family Camelidae; genus Vicugna; species Vicugna pacos. Next base: position 55,322,961 of record NC_133002.1, read on the forward strand.
CAGCCTTGCCCAAAAAGCAAACAACAGCTCTGCTTAGTTCAGGTGGCTGCTGATGGACGTCTGACTCTACGTGGTAGAGGCCTCCTGAGCCAATCACCCGAGCCAAGCTCTGGTTCTGCTTCGGGTTACATGCAGCCCAGATCAAGCGTATGTGGTTTGTATGGTACTTAAAATACAGAGATGGAGGAGACGAGAGCGGGAGGAGCAGGGAAAGGGCATTCCGGACAGAAGGACCACAAGTGCAGAGCAGAAGGGATGGGCCAGCCTGAGGGTGGGGGAGGAGGAAGGGGCCGTGTGTGGGGTCAGAGTGCAGTGAGGAGGGGCGGAGCAGGGCAGGACGAGCTGGGCACGCGCCGGATCACGTAGGGGCTTGCCAGACGCAGGGAGAACTTGGATACCAGAGAGAGCAATTAGAAACCATCAGAGTGTATTAAGAAGAAATGATAGGATCTGATTCTACTTCTGCGAGTGCACCCAGTGGCTGTTAGATGGTAAATGAAGGCTAGCAGGCAAGAGAAAAATAAAGAAGTCCTGTTGGAACGTTGTTTCAGATAGTCCAGGCAGCAGATCATGATGGCAGGGAGAGCACACTCATCATGTAGTTCTGAGTTACCACCGTCAGGGTTTGAGCAAGGGTCACTGACGTTCTATTTTTGGTATGGAATTAAATGACGATTCAATGAAACCTCTTATGGGAAAGCAATTCTAGTACTCTGTGTCGTTCTCCTAAACGACACTGTATGTTTTTAAAAGAAAGATAATGTCACTGCTTTCCTGCACAACCACTGAATAGTAACTGTTATGGACTGAAAGTCTGTGTGGCCCCAAAATTCATGCGTTGAACTCTAGTCTCTAATACTATGGTGTTTGGAGGTAGAGATTTTAGAACGTAATTCGGTCACGACGGCACAGCCCTCAGGAATGGGATTAGTACCCTTTAATTTTTTAAATTATTTTTCTTATTAAAATAATCTTTTTGTCAATTTAATCATTTTTTTAAAAATGAACTGTTCCTTTTTTTTAAATTGAACAATAGTCTGTTTACAATGTTCTGTCAATTCCTGGTGTGCAGTATAATACTTCAGTCATACATATACATACGTATATTCGTTTTCATATTCTTTTCCATTATCAGTTACTACAAGATACTGAATATAGTTCCCTGTGCTCTACAGTATAAACGTGTTGTTTATCTTTTTACACACAGTAGTTAGCATCTGCAAATCGTGAACTCCCAATTTATCCCTTCCCATCCTTCCCCCCACCCAGTAACCGTAAGTTTGTTTTCTATGTCTGTGAGTCTGTTTCTGCTTTGTAAGTAAATTCATCTTTGATTGTCATTCCAAGTGAAGTAAGCCAGAAAGAGAAAGAAAAATAACGTGGATTAGTACCCTTTTAAGAAGAGGCTAGAGAGCTAGCTCACTCTCTTCCGGCCACGTAAGTGTGCAATGAGAAATCAGCAGTCCACACCCTGTCAAGGAGAGCCTCACCAGAACCTGACGATACTAGCATCCTGATCTTGAACTTCTAGCCTCCAGAACTGTGAGTAATAAATTTCTGTTGTTTGTAAGCACCAAGTCTATGGCACTTTGTCTGTTCCAGCAGCCCCAACTGACCAAGACAGTAACTGATACTTCCTTCTACATAAAGTTGCCACTCAATTGATGCTTCTTTTATGGTGCCCTCAGGCATGAACTGACCAGAGATTGCTTCAGGACAGACTCCACTGTGAGGAGAGTAGTTAGTGACAGCCTCCACCTGCCACATCCCTGTGTCCACCTCAGCGTGCACATCAGGGCCCCACTTTTCCCAACCAGTGACTGAACACAGCGCAGCTTCTAGGCCAGACCATTCCTGTCGAACGTGTGACCCTTCTAATGTGCAATCTCTGTATTGAGACCACACAGCAGCCTGGCCAACCTTTGTCAGTTTGGCCACACTAGCTTCTGGTAGGTAACTACTTATTTTTCTGAGGATTTTATCTAGGCCAAATAATCACTCACACACACACACACACACACACTCCCCTCCTCCCTTTTTAACTATCAGTGAAACTCCATGGATAGAGCTGAGTTGTTCAGAAATTAAGTGTACCCACAACTGCAGATGGAAAGATGCACTATTGCTAATACAGAGAAGGAATTCCCAAGGCAGGCGTCTGAAGTGTCCCTAGATGCCCTGCCATCTTCTCCTGCTAACCTCTGACCAACCCCACCAACAAGGACAATGGCCATCATGCTGGAATCTAAACTCCTTACTTACACCCCAACAGGCCAGACTCTAGAGGTGGCAGTAGATCTGGTTTCATGCATACTTTGTCTGTTCAGAGGAGGAGACATGTTTAGGCTTTGGCCTGAGAGTATCCTATTCTGTGAAGAGTTTCCAAAACCAAGACAGGGTGTGGTGAGCAATCCTGGCACTTCAGGCAGCTGGAGATCGATGCCCTGTGGGATCCTGCCATACATCGCGCCCACACACTCTATTGTCATTACTACATCTTAGACACCACCACCACACCCAACCATGCACTATTTTCAATGAAAAAAACCTCCTGAGGTTTCCGTGCAAATATCCGACAAAGGGTAACACGCAGGCCATTGTTTATAAGGACTCTGAACAAAAGACCCTGTGCCACCTGCCATCATTTCACCCGGGTACAAAGAGGAAAAAAACGGAGATGAGAAAATGGTGCCCCTCTCACAAGTAAAAGAGATCTCTAACAACTTTCATTGTGTATTTTTTGGTTTTGGGCAATGCTATATTGCTTTACATTTTGGTGTCTACTAAAATTCCCTTCCATTGGATTTTTTAACCTGAAAAGTAACTAACCTAGAAGGAAATATGGGTTTGTACATTCAGAACAAGCCACAGATCAGAACACGATGCTGTCCCATTTATCATGTCTCCGTGGGCGCACCTAGAGGGGAAATAAGAAATACCAGACAACATTTGTGAGCCAACATTCTGTTCACATTTATTACAAATCTGAATTGGAAAAACTTGGACCTTCACATAACTTTAAAGAGATTCAGAAAATGTGTCAATGTGTACTTAAGTTTCTAAGATGCAGAGCTCCTAGGTGGTCACATTGCCAGGACCTTCTCCCCTCCTATGGGTGAGGCAAGCCGTTTTGTAGGATAGTGGGAAAGTGTTCTTTCTCTAACGAAGGAGATCCACTCTCCACACAGGCTGTGACACTGGCCTCTAGTTACCCAGGAAGAAGGTAAATGGAATACTCAGGGTAGTAATTCATTTTATTGTAAATTTTCCATAAAGGTTGCCTTATACTAAATAGTCCACTGACTGATACAACGAGATTTGGGGTTGAAAACAATCATCAGGAAAAGACGGTTTATTCTCCTTTGACTAATTTGCCAATGACACAAATTATCTACTAAGTATGCACCATTTCTGCTTCTTAATGAAATTTCTATGTTTGCCTCCAGAAAAAAAAAAAAAAAACGCCCCTAATTATAACCCCCGCCCTCAAGAGAAGATCTGGAAAGAAGTGATTCAAATCAGCCACCTTTCCCCACATGACCCTTGCCCTAATTAATGACCATAATGACACAAGGATTGGGACTCTTGCCAATTACTAGCTTTATCTCTGTGTTCTGTTTCTCAACGTAGATTCAATCAACAATTCAAGACTTGCTGGAGTTTGAAAGCAAAAATCGAAGCCAAAACCCTGGGTATATTAAAACCATTCCTGCAACAATAACCTCCAGCTGGGAAATGAACTAACCATTCCTGTTGTTCAACTAAGCTCCTATCTGAAGAGGCTGAAATCACAAGCCCCTCAAGTAGGAAGCTCCGGCTTAGCCAACGAGAGAAAAGCATTCACTGACCTTCAGGTACCCTTTGTTTCCGAGCTCCCCTGAGCTACCCTCTTCTTCTACATCGCATGCCTCTCATTCCTCCACGCCAGCATTTGATTGCTGAGCTTAGGATGGTGAACGGTGATGGGTGACTCATAACCCATCATTTATATTCCATTAGAAAAAAGCAAGCAAGACAGAATGTCTGGTAACATGCTCTGAGCCAGACAGTTTTCAATATTTTCCCTTACCTGTGCTTTTCAAAGGCACCAACCAGGAGAAACTGAGAGCACTGTTAAGGAAGAGGTGAATTATCTACTAAAATCACTGTATAATTGCAAATCTTTGAAACATGAGGACATCTTTGCCCCAAATTCTATCTTGTAGTTGATCATACTTTGCATATACCAAGTGATTTGAAGACGTCTGTTTCCCTGAATTGTTCCTTTAACTGCAGGTCCTTTCAGTTGAGTATAAGCCTGATTAGATGCAATGGAAAACTTGGAGAGGACAACATATTCACTCAACAACTCCTTAGGGTTTAAGCTTATGATTCTAAGTGACAGCCCAAGAAGAGTGCTTTATGTCAAACAATTCAATTGCATGTGATGAATAACAGAGGGAAGGATAGAACAGACATAGCACACGTCCTTCAGAGTCAAAACAGAGTTGGTATATGATGCACTGATATCAGAATGCCCTTCTCCTGCAAGTTCTGTAAGTGGAAGGGTTGTCTACAAGCGGACGGTAACTAAGGCAAACTTCACACTGAACACTTGACTCAAAGAAGGTAAGTATTTAGCCTCATTTAATGTGACTCAGTCACATAAAATGAATAAATGTTGTGACCTAAAATTTTCTCTAGATGAAATCTAGATCTTAACCTACCAGTAATGAATGCACTGATTTTTTTTTTCTATTTTTCAGAAATCCCTCTTTGTCCTCTGGTAAAGGAGTACTAAATATTCACGCCTTCAGTTGCCTAGTTAATTCAAGTGCATGCATGCTAATTAGGGTTACGTAGATCTTTATTTAAAGAGATAACATTTTAGTGTTGAAAGTCGTGAGACACACGAAGTTTTGCATCCATAACAGACACTTTTTGTCCTTTCATTCATACTGAAATAGTCTCCTCCCATGAGAGAGACAACAGATGCAGATGTTCATTCTCCCAGCTTCCCTTGCAGCCAGCAATAACAGGGTGGCCAATTAGACACAGGGGAAATCTGCTCAGCCACTACTGAGACAGAATGCTTAACACAAGGAAAGAAAGCATGAGGCGAGCTCACCTCCTACAGCCTTTCTTCTAATATTTGGGTGTTGAGTAAGGTCATACTGCTTAGAGTTGTAGCACAAGGGGAGAGAATGTTAGCACTTAGGATGACAGAGAAAAATGGGAGGAGTTTGACTTCTTAATGATGTTGTTATTCTGATGACCCTAACCCAGGACTGCCATGACTCAAATCCTCTTTGTATATAAGAGAACACTAGACGTTTTTTCTAAAAAAGGTAGAGATGCCTGGGTTGTTTAAGCCACTTTTGGTCTGGAAGGTTCTTCCTTGGCCTGGAAGTTTTCTTTTACTGCCCAACGCAAGTGATGGTTTACAGTTTAGCAATGGGCAGGTGTGAGCCACTCTGAACCAAGGCAACACAAGAAAAAGATTTTTCTGGGCTCTGGGTAAAAGAACCTATCAGATGTGAACAATGAAGCATATTTCTTCAATTATTGCTGACAGTCATTTGAGACCTTGAAATGAGCCAGCCTGAGAATGAGCCAAAAACTGAGAATGGCTGAGAGAAAAGATGAAAAGTATCTGTGTCACTGATGACATTACTGAGTCACTTAGTCAACCAATTCTGTAGTCTACACTAAATATTGGCTTCCCATCATGTGAAATCATGAAGCTGTGTAAAGTTTAAGGAAATAGTATTTTGTGTACTGCGGTAGGTTGACTGCATTGATGGTCTCAATTAATGATATCCCTGGATCCATGTTCCTTGTCTTGTAATTTTGTGGGATCTGCCCTTCTGTGAGCACCGCATTATTCAACAGAAAGTGACAAAAGTGATGGTATGCTGGCTTTGAGCCTAGACCACAAGAGGCCTTGAGTGTCTTTGCTCTCTCTTGGAGTTCTTCCACAGTCATGACTACCAGCTTGGACCAGCCAGTAGAGAATGAGAGAACACATGGAGGAGAGCCTAGTCATCTCAGTTAAGGTCATCCTAGACTAGGCTACAACTAGCTGACACCCAAACATGAGAGAAGGCCAAGCCAAGGTCAGCAGAGCTGCCTATCCAACCACCGGCTGACCACAAACAGATGAATGAGCCTCGCCAAGACCAGAAAATCTACCCCGCTGACCCACAGACTCACGAGCAATAATAAATGTTCATTGTTTTAAGCCACTGAGATTTGGGATGGTGTATTATGCACCAAGAGCTAACTGATTCAGCTGTTTGTGCTACTTGTGAATGATAGCATCCTAGTTAATGAAGCCAAACAAGAAGCTGAAGAAACAGGCAGGGAGGGATGTCCTTAAATTTACTTTGAGCAGTTGAGACACCTTTGAAAATTTTTGATTAGGAAAATGATCATATTTGTATTTTAGACAGAACATTCTAACATGGATGTGGACAACAGTTTGCATAAGAGTAGGCGACTAAACTTTCACTGAAAGTAACTGAGCCTACGGAGGAAGAAAAATTTTAATGTGTAAGATAACAGGATCTGAACAGAAAAAAAGGAAGAGAAGTAAAAGCATACAGGGCAGAGACTGTAGAGATGTCCTGAGTCCTGGCACTGCAGGCAAGTGTGTCTGTAGTGGGGATCAGATGCTCAAAGCGAGGTGTCCAAATCAACAGTGTCATCATCATGTGAAACTTATTAGAAAGTCAAATTCTCAGCCCCACCCCAGACCTACTGAACCTGAAACTGGGGATGGGTCCCAGCAATCTGTGGTTTCACAAGCCCTCCAGGTAATTCTGATACATGTTCAGGTTTGAGAACTACTGTCCTAGGCCATGGGTAAGACGCTACTAAGGATGCCAAATGATTAAGGACACTAGCATCTATTTCAGTTCATCTTTTCCATTAGGAATGGAGCTGTCACCAGCTTTGTTTGGCTGAACATCTTGGCCTGCTGATATGAAGCCTGTTCCCAGGATTACTCCTCTGGATTCTGATTTCTCATGGCCAGGTCCCAGCAAGAGCCCTAATGTCCCCCATTGGTTCTGGGCTTCCTTTATAACATGGTTCAGAGAAGCAGAGATTGAGGTTTTTCTGACCCATAAGCAGAGACTGGAGTGCCAAATGAATATGGACAGGGAAAACTGGATTTACAACATCAGCCAACTGATGATCTTGCTCACCTCAAAGGGACCCAGCCAGGTCTGGTCCTCCACCATCTGGCTGGAGAAGGGTCAATCACGTGTTGAATGGCCTTGTTACCAAGATGTCCTCCACACAGGGCCTGTGCTGACCTCTGTAATTAATATATTATGTCTTACCCTATCAGAAATTTTTTGGAGATCTGTTCACTTCCTGGTTTCCCTAAGTTCTAGGGGCTGCAAACATGTTAGTGATGGAAGTTTATAAAGGAAATTGCCAGAACTAAAGTCTTAAATGCTATAAAAGGCAATGATTTCAATTAAAAAATGTGATGAGTTGTGAGGAAATTCTGTTGGTGAAAGAGAAGCAGCTATCTTTTAAGTTATTCTAGAATTTAATAAGTTCTAGAACAGAAGACAACAAAGGAGCAATTAAGGATGGTGCTAGGAAGGGAAGGGATGCGTAACTGGTAGTCAAACTTCATTCAGCAAAACATCTACAATGGGGGCCAAAACAAATCCCACCTCTCAGGTCTTAAATCTAATAACCCACTGTTTTAGTCTGAAATCATAATAGGACAACATTTAAAGAAAGCTTGAATGACCTCTTAGCATTGTCCACAAAACTGGGAAGCAGCCTCTGGGATCAAGACAAGTCTCAAACCCTCCCCACTCACACAAACATACACATGATCTCATCCTCTTTGGGAAAACTGGTTATTTTGTCTATCTAGAAACAGAATTGGAAAAATTACTGGTTTATCTGTTATAGCCCAGAAATGGTAAGATGTCTTCCACCTAATGGGCTTCCACTGCAATCACCAACCTAACAAGTCTGAAGTCTGTCTTGTGTGGCTGGACTATTCCAAGGCCATAGGTGGGGACAATCAGAAAGGTCTGGCAGTAACACTAACATTGTTACAATAAAGACTGAGCTAAGCTCCTACTTCTGTATTTTAGTTTCCTCATCTATAAAATGAGAATTTTAATGCTACATCAGTAATGACATTAAGTGAGCTAAAAAATACAAAACGCTTAGCATATTGCCTCATTCATAAGAAACACCTGACAGACATGAAGCTATTATTAGTGTTAGCAAATTGCTGACATTATTATCATTATTAGTATTTAGTTTTGTTAGTGAAAACAGAATGGATAATTATGAGAGGTGTTAGGAAAAAATTCAACAGGACACCTTGTCTAGATGGCTCTGTTATTTTGAGCACGGCTGAGTTTCATCAAGCAGTTTAATGTCCTAGGCAACTGGGGCTCAATCCCACTAGGTGACTCTGGGAATCAACACAAAAGATGATGCAGCGTTATCCCAAACAAGAGATGCCAGCTACATTATTGCTCACCTACTCCCTTCCGTGATTGGGTAAGGGCTGTTCCTAGGCCTTTCCAGTCCTGCCATTTCCAGCCTATCTTGCATGTGAGCTGCTCAACCTCCAGTGTCCAGGGACCGCCCTCAAAGAGTCACAGACGTTTGTGACGGGAAGCTATCAGCAGATCACATTTTCCAAAGATGGTGCAACAATATCTCCAACACACATTCTCCTCTGCGTCATGAATGCAGAATGTTGTCTGTAGCTGGAAAGGGGTCTACATTAGCTCAGTCCACCATGTACCTGATCACATAATCTGGAAAGTAATTACACGTACTCTTATTCTTCTTTGATCTGTCACACCCACTGTAGAGTCCCGAGAAAAAGTACTCCCCCATGTAGACACACAAAATTAAGAACAAACTCCTCTCAAAAGAAATCACTGTTTCACTTGATTTCAAATCCAGGAAGTAGGTTTTGACACAAAACATACTTCTAAAAATTTCACAGCTAGAACAACAAGAGACTGTGACCCAAGAATATCTTGGTTTGCTTAAGAAGACCATATAAAAGCTTCTTATTATATGCTCTAGGAATTGCCAAATCTCTGAATAGCATTCAACAGAGTCCCTTGAAAAAAACAGTTACACAAATGTTGAGCTGTATAGCTTGGCATGTAATAGCATGTAATTCCGTGTTCCAGTGGAAGAATCATCACACTTCTGCAAAATAAGCAACTTGATTCACAATTAGAAAGAGCGTCTTCAAGTTAGAGGAGAGGGAGGGATGAACAGGTGGGGCACAGACAACCTTCAGGTCAGTGAAACCGTGCACTCTGTCTGATACGACAATAGTGGATACATGTCATTATACATTCGTCAACCACTCCTCCCTTCCTTACAAAAAGAAAGTTTCCAAGGCTTACATCCTATGCGACCAAGAAGTGTGTAAAGGTGTGTGTGATATGTGTGCACGTGGGCAGGGAGGTGGAAGACAAGGCTCTATGTATGGGAGGCAGTGAAAGCGAAATGGGAGTTTCCACAAACCGAACAGCTGAACTGTAGACTTAGAAATGCTCTTATTTCCAGAAGAAGATGCATTTGAAGACAGGAAGAGAGAAATGCTCAAGTCTCTAGTTTTGAAGTAGAAAAAAAATGGTATTTCATCTTGAACAGACCAAAGTACAAACAGTGCTTCCAACCCAGAACAGAAGTCACCCAGATAGATTTTTACATAGAGGGCCAGGAAGACACAGCCTAAAATAAAATAAGGAACTACGAAATATACACCTTGGGAGAAGACAGTCCAGACAACTCAGATTCAAGGTCTCACGTGTTTTTATTCCACAGGCCCAGACAATGAGAGGGGAATGATATGCAAATTAGACTCCCACAAAGTCTTGAGAAGTTGTGAACAGCGACGTAAGCCGAATGTCCGACAACTCAGCTTTAATTGACCTTGCATTTTTGCATGCTTTGCAAAAGATATAATCATTAATATTCTTTATATGTTTAAAAGAAACAGCAAGCCATGTTAATTACAGGGAAAAAAATGAGAAAAGAAGATTTAAAAAGTAGGTAATTAGAATCTCCTATAATTCCACCACCCAGATATGGCCACTGGTGCTATTTTGATGTGTAGCTTTCATGGGAGCCTCTGCCTACATACACAAAAATTTTTCATGAAATTCACTAAACATAGTATTTTACAAGCTGTTCTTTGCGAAAAGCAGTATGGATGCAAGATCAGAAAAAAATCTGATTGAACTTGAACTCATAATCAGAATGTCGACTTGGGTTAAAGGACTTTAGGAAGGAATACAGAGTGTACGTGAATGTGTTTTATTCAAATTCTATCTCTGTCGACATCTTACTAGAAAGTATAAAAATTGTATTTGGCAAAAAATAAACTGCATCCGAAGCCTAGACTCCGCAGCATTTGCCCTATCTTGTTCTTTCTGGTTTCCTCCCACTGAGACGAGAGCGTACTTTCGGTGCTCCATGATTCTTTCCACCCTCCTTTCCTCTTGCTCTTAGCTGTTCCCAACATTTTCTCGCTCAGAATCGCAGTTCTCCAGCTAGCGGCTTGGACCTACGGACACGGGAAGGCACCGTTGTCTGGCAGCTTCAACTTGCGTTACCATGAAGACTTGTTTTCCATTGTGTGTTCCCCTGCGCGTGCCATATCCACCCCGGCCATTGTGCCAGGCGAAATACCAGCGCTCGCTGATGTGGAAGATGGTTCATCCGGAGGCAATCAGCTCTGCCCAGAGAAGGGAGAAAGAAAAACATGTGTGGTTTTTGCCGCCTTCACCTTGGCAGAGAAAAATGGATGTAAAACTGGGGCTGGGGTACAGCCTTCAGAGTTCTGGAAGATCAGCAGAGCCAGCCGGAGCCAAGAAAGAACACATGGTGGTTGTGTGTGGCAATGACACCTCAAGAAAAATCACTTTGAGTCGTGCGCCTGATCATTTAACTGCCATGGGCCCCGGGCCCAGCTCTCTCCCCAACTCAAATGTAAATGGTTTAAGGAAGCTGGTCTTTTCCCCCCTCCGCTTTTACCGTACTAAAGGGCTGACAGCCATTTTACTGTGTTTACAAATTATGAAAATTCTGGGCAGCTAATTATGAAAATATTGAGAAGTCGAATGAGAAGTAACTCTTGGAGCGGGTGAAGGCAGAGAACAGACTGTAAAGTCCTTGAAAAATGAGCTGCTTGCTCTCCACTTCTGCCAGTAAATTTTGGTATTCCAGCCTATTGCTATGCTAATCTGAAACCAAAAAGAAAGAAATCAATAAAAATCTCAGAGACGAGGAAGGGAAGAGGCAAGCCATCTGTACTCAGCAGACGCGTAAGAGCAGCTTCATTCAGAAGATCTACACGATTCTCTTCCAATGGATCAGAAGCCAAAGAATCCAGGGGAAAAGATGAAAAACAAGTTTTATAACCAAATGAGAGGTGATAAATTTTAAGTCCTCTGTAAAGAGGGGTAGCCTTTCTTCAAGTCTGACCTTGCTGTTTTCACACCATCTGGAAAGAAAATCTAGTTGTCTTCCCCCATTTGCTTTATGCCGAATAAAATTAATGCACGTGAAGCAGTAACAGAAAGAGTATAAGTACGTTCTAGACTGATTATAAAGTCGGTTATATTTCATGGCACATCACAACAAGTTAACAAATGCTGTGTTTCTACAATGCCTTTCTTTCTCATAGCAGATTTCCTTAGTTAATCTTTTATGTTAAGCAAATCTATACAAAATAGAGACTGTCACTCTCCCTGTGTAGGAAAGACGCGTCGTGGCAGTCAAGAAAGTTTATAGATGGTAAAATAATTCTAGAACCTAGTTATTCGTTATCCAGTCCTACACTCTCCCCGTCAGAAAATGAAGCCCTCTGTCTTTAGATAATGATAAAGTTCACTTTTATATTCCACACAACAGCGTCACAGAGCGCTGTGCTGTAAGACAGTCATTAATGCTTTATAATGTACTAAAATCTTCAGTGAATTCTGTGCAGCACGACTGCAAGCAGCGTCTGAGCTATTTATGGACCTAACGTAAAGATGCATCTTAAACTCAGAATCTTGTCATCGCAAATAACATTATGTACAATAAACCCTGCCATTTTCTCATTCTTCCTGACCTTGTACATTTATCAATTATAAGTAAGATAATAAGGACTTTATTAATTGATAAAACGTAAAATATGATCACGTTTTCAACTTCCCCTGCTGTTTGTCTCTGTAAGAAACAGGACAAGCTCTGGTTCTGAGGTCCTCTTAATATTATAAGCCAAGAAATTTACTAAGTTTTGCCTGATTTTCCATTGACAGAAAGCTTTATAAAAGCTGTAATTTATTTAATGTATGGAAAGGCAAGGAACACATACATTAATACATGTAAAAGAGTGAAAAGAAAAAAGGTGAAAAGAACAGTGGAAAGAAATGAACTCTCGGCAAATATATTATCTGACTGAAATACATAGCTACATAAATAATTTACACCTTACAATATTCTCCAGTTACCTTCCAGCTGGGCATCTGTGTAGATATTGACACATATAACTTGAGCGTCCTTTAACTGGCACCTTCTATATACACAGGCAGGCTCTGTAGATATTCCCAGTTCAGCGCCAGACCATTACAATAAAATAAGTATCTCAATAAAGCGAGTCACAGTAACTTTTTTGTTTCCCACTCCACATAGAAGTTACGTTTACACTATATGATAGTCTAATACGTGTGCAATAGCATTGTGCCTCAAAAAGTACATCCCTTAACTTAGAAATATTTTATTATTAAAAAATGATGGCCATCATCTGAACCTTCAGTGAACTGTAGTGGTAACATCAAAGGTCACTGATCACAAACCACTATAACAAATATAATAATAATAAAAAAGGTTGAAATATTGTGCATATGACCAAAATGTGGCACAGAGATTCAACGTGAAAAAACGCTGCTGAAAAAATGATAGATTTGCTTGATGGAAGGCTGCCACAAACCTTCAATATGTAAATAATGTTCTATCTGCAAAACACAATAAACTGCACTGCACTCCAGTGAGGTCTGTCTGTAAAGTTCAACGCCACGGTGAAGACCAATTACATCTGTCTGCCAAATGACAACCTACCGAATGGGAGAAAATATCTGTGAATGATATAACTGACAGAGGTTTAATTTCCAGAACATCTAAACAGCTCATACAACTCAGTAACACAACAACAACAACAACAAAAACTCAGTCCAAAAATGGGCAGAAGACCTAAGCAAAAAATTCTCCACTGAAGACATACAAGTGGCCAATAGGCACACGAAAAAAAATGCTCAATATTACTAATTATAAGAGAATGCAAATCAAAACTACAATGAGGTACGTCACCTCACACCAGTCAGAATGGCCATCATTCAAAAGTCCACAAACAATGGAGAGGGTGTGGAGAGAAGGGAGCCCTCCTACACTGCTGGTGGGAATGCCGTTTGGTGCGGCCGTTACGGGAACAGTATGGAGAGTCCTCAAAACACTAAAAATAGGCACACCATATGATCCAGCAATCCCTCTCCCGGGCACATATCCGGAGGGAACTCTAATTTGAAAATTAGAGTTAGGTCAATCACAACAGAAAAAAAATACTAATTGTGCTTCCTTGATGAAGATATTTTCTCACTATTTTGTCACAAGCTGAGATATCACCCCCTGATTATTGTTTCAACTACGAATTAACTATCTGGTTTTGACATATGGTGACAATATCCAAGTATTAGAACATAATAACCATCTTTATCCTCTGGGATAGACATGCTCAGTTAAGCAAAATTTGCGTGTGTTTAATTCGAAAGGAGTACAACGTGCAAACAGTCTATTCAAGTTTTTTTTAAAGACCCAAATAAAAGAGCAGATTCTTTATTAAAACTGGAAGCACCTGATATGTCGAGACAGGATTTTTTCTCCTTTCTTCTTGCTCTTGCTCCCTCTGAAAAGGAAACATGCAATGGAATGAGGCGGCTAGCTGCCTCTTTCAAAATTGCCGTAATCCACTTGTTTTACATTCTTTCTGCTAAGGTATCATTTAAAAATCAACAGTGTACATCTACCCACATGGAAATTTCTTGAGACTCTGGGAACTGACCAAGAATGCCTTGTAGCCTATCACCTGCTACCAGGCACCTTTTCAGCCGGCTCAGCTTTACAAGGGGGAAAAGATGTTTAAGGACGTGAAAACCATCTGGAAAACAACACTCCAAGGGGATAAGCTAAGCCCTGAGATTTCAAACAGGGCTTCTCTCTTCGGCTTTCATCACCGAATCCTGATGGTTTGGAATTAGGTCGATATTGCCTTTAGTGCATCACATTTTATTTGCAGCAGCTCAGTACTAATCCTCGTGATTTGAAAACGCATGCCTCACTAGCCAAAGCTCCATGAGCATGTACGTTGTGTGCTTCTAGCATGTTGCAGGGGATTCTGCAAACTTTTTCTGAGTAGGACAACTGAATGAATAGTTTAGATTTTGTAGACCATACGGTACTGTTGAAGTTCCTCAATTCTGCATCAGTTGTGCAACAATTTGCTAATCTCTGGCCCAGAATATTGCCTAGCCGCTAATAAGCACTTAATAAAGCTCTGTTGATCAGGGATAAAAACGTAAGTTCGTATCTCAATGAGTTTAGAACAGCCTGACATCACTCTTCGATTCTCTCCAGACTGGGATAAGGCCAGTTAGTAACAAGTTACTAACTAGACTAGGTAAATAACGGTTTTAAAGTTGTCTGCACTCAATATCTATAAGTCATAACACTGTAACAAACCAAAACTGCATCTTCTATCTCCTGGCCTTAACTCCCTCCCTGCATCCCGGCCACATTCCTCTTCTTAAGTCTTGGCTCTCCTTTCTCCCCGGTCTCTGCCTGGCCCATCTCCTTCTCTCTCACTGTGCTTAGTATGGGCTCTAACCTAATGATCCCCAAGTGTATCTCCCACTCCACTGCTTCTCCACCATTCAAATCTAAATGTTTAACTCCAAATGCAGTGCTCATCCACAGAATGAACATACCCTAACATGAACGAATCACTTCTCCCTCAACTTCTTCATAACTTCTCTGTCTTCAGATCTGCTGTTATCTCCCTTCCCAAGACAAAATCAACTGGCAAGTCTTCCCAATATTATCTGTTGCGCTCTGTCTGCCTTCCCTTTTCCTTCACACTCTACCACTGCCGCCCTAAACTGCACTGTCTTGTCTTATCTGGTCTTTTTTCCCCAAAAGATTTCACCCTGGTCTCTAAGTTCAAACTCTTGCTTTTCCAGGTCACTGTCACGCTACTTCTAGAGTCACATCTGTCTGATCTGAAGTTCAAACTATATGATATCTCTCTTCAAAACACCAATTGTTCCTCCCTATCTTTTACAGTGTAAATCAGAATCTCCTTATTCATCAAAATTTAAGATCATCGCCAGTGTGCAACCTAATTATTCACTTTACCAACTTCCAAGCCCATATAACTCCAATCACACTGATCTAATCTCCAAACTTAATACTATATAAACAATTTTTCTAATTAAAAATATGATTTATATTAATAATTACTTTGGAAAAACATGAAATATAACAAGATACCTCAAAATTTGTTATTTCCTTTTTTTGCATGTCATCTTCTCCTTCTATACATGTATACACATTTTACCTACCATTTAATATTCTGATTTTTCAATTATCACAAATATTTCATGTTTCTAAATAGTCAAATAATTGTTAGTTTATAACCTTTGTAGAACCCATTAGTGCGCTGGGTGAGCCAATACAGTGAGGGCATGCTCGCCCTTCCCGCTGAGCCCTGACACACAGGAGCGAGTTACTTCCATCACCACAGCCATCATCTTATCATGATTCCGATGGTTTGAAATTTTTTAAACCTTTATATTCTGGTTGAGCTTGTGCTTTCCTTTCTGCTGATCTGTTGTGAGAAGTTCTGTAATCACAGCAAATACATACACCCAAACTGCTTCTATACTTTGTTAAGAATATTTCTTTAAGATAAATTCCCAGACGCAGGGTTATGAGATCAAAAAGAGAGTATCTTTGTTACATCATAAATTTTCACACCCTGTTGACATTCACTCGCCTGCTCTCTTATTTTAGAATGCCACCACCCACAAGCCAGACACACACAGACATTCCCTTTCTCTGTCTGTCTCTTTCCGCCCATTATAATCTTCATCTCCTTCATGGCCCTGCTCTTGTGCCTTTTTTTTCCACGTAGCTAACTGTGGATTCCTAACAGGAGCAATCATGCTTTCCCCAAAGCAAATTACTAAGTCTCTCTTAGTCTCCACTGGATATTAAATAAGGATAAATATAATTACTACATCGCAGAGTTGTTAAGTTACAGATGATGCCTGGACAATAGTAAACAAGCATTAGACATTAGTTATCTCCTAATTCTATCACTCTCTCCTGGCACAGCAGGCTCCTGAGAAGCAGCCATCAGCATCCAAGCGCACGACGGGGTCCGTCTCACTCAGTTCTCCACGCAGCAAGCGACGGCAACCACTCCGCTCACCTCTGCGCGGCGTCTGCTCTTTGCCCGGCGTGCGTCTAGGCGGGGCTGTGCTGCACCAGGCCGCGCGGGTTCATGAGAGCTGGCTGTGCACATCTCCTCCCAACGCTGTCCACATGGAGTGATGTCACATCAGCAGCTTGAAACTGGCTGTGCTGGGGCTCATTTACAGCGTGGAAAATGGCAAATATTATAAATAAGTCAGGCCTTTTTTTTTTCCCCTTCCTGAAGAGCCAGTTCTTAAAATGTTAACGGTGTTTCTGTGCGTCTCGGCTGCAGTCTATCCCTTCTCTTACATCAGTTGATCGAGTGCACTTCTCAGTAATAGGATGTGAGTAGAAATGGCACGTGTCACCTTCTGGAAATAGCAATCAGGCCCAAGTATGACTTTGCCATACTCAACCTCTCACTTTCCATTTGAACAGCTACAGAGGACCCAGCTGGATTCGAAAATCTATTGGAACTTAATGGATGAAGGATCCTGGGTCCCTGAACTACTCTGTGGGGCAAAGAACCTCTTCAAACCATCATGGGGTTGTGATATAATTGAGAAAAAGTTATTGAGACATTAAGGTGGTTATTACATCAATCAATCGACCATAATACTGTATGTATCTCATCACATTCAGACAAGAAAGCAGTTACTAAATCAAATGAACACTGACTGGTCCTCAGACTTGACCAGCCTCAGACTCTTTAGCTAAATAGGTGTTATCAAATTGGTTAGCATTTAATAAAACAGGGCAATATATATAAATGTATGCCTCCTTTGGCACTGTGCAACCAACGGACTATCTCTGGTGTCAGCTAGCAGGTTTGAACCTATTAGGAACTGTAATTGAAACAGCATGTAATTAATTCTGTAATTCCAAGTTGTTCACTTTAATTCCACTAAAATTGCATCATGAAATTTGGGCATTCTGAGGGATTAAAAATATCAATATAGATGTGAATAAAGTCTCATTTTTAAACCACATTTGAGTGGCATCCAATACTCCAAGGCGAAAGCATGGACTCTAAACTTATCATTGTCACTAAAAAAACTGTTCGTTTCATATCACTGAAACGTGATGATACGAAGTCATTATTAGTCCCATATTCGTAAGAATGGAAAAAGCAATAAACAATAAACATGGACAGGTTTACCCTATGGATTAAGCATAATATATTTCCTGTCTGGAGGAAATCCTGAAAAAATTAAAGGACAGATGAGTAGGACCTACATGGAAATAAGCTTTCTCTCTTGGAGGCTTTCCGAGTACTGCTCACTCCATCATGAGTATGATTAGCTTTACCTAGTAGGTCACCCATTGACCCCAAAGGGCTGGAGGATTCAAGACAAAGTAATCTGCTACTTTCTGGTCTAGAACACTGCGTGCTCCCACTCTGATCTTCTGTGAGTGGCTTTTCTTGTTGTTAATGAAGCTGTAAGAATGCTGAGTAACTGTGTGGGGACAGATATTTGAAAAGACTTCATCCTAATGAGGCATCAGCTTTCATTTTTAAGGCATTGCAGAAAAAAAAAAAGTTGGGGTAATAGGAGGGTAGATACTGGTGGTGAAGAGGGCAGCTGCAGTGAAGCCAGCCAGGCTTACAACAAGGAAAACAGCAAGTTGATGTGAGCGTGGCACAAAGCTGAGTCGCGGAAATCAATTCCTAACTCCCTCGTCACTGAAAGACTGAAGGCTGCCCGTGTACAGAGAACGATGGGGTGTCGCTCCCTCCCGAGGCGGCTGGCATTCTCTTTTCTAAGGAAACCCACGAGGTAGCTGCTCTCTTGGGAAACCTCTGGAACTAGAATGTTATGCCGCGAGCAGAGAGGACACATGGGCTACTATTCCTGAGCATGTGGAAGAACTACATTCTATACAGTGCATGAAATATCCACTTGGCCAGCGCCCTCTAAAGCTAAATTGATCCATATGATTGGAATGCTGCCCAGAACCTTTAACCAAAGAGGGGGGAAAAAGGCATCATTTTGAAATTAGCATTATCAATACGGTAATACATTTTGAATGCTAGCTGGGCCTGACATAGGAAGTGATGTAATAAGAGAGCGCTTACTGCTCCTGCCCCTTGAACAGGAAATATTTTCCTTGAGGAATAGAATACTTGAAAACTGCAGATTGCATTTTAATATTAACCAGATTTCTACATTAAACATGATTTCCGAGAACAATTTGATTTTTCTTTTTTTTTTCCCCCTCTCTCTCTTTACCCCCACTGCGTCTCTCAAGCCAGTGATCAGAACTGTGTTCAACCACGGGCAGCTCCTGGAATGGACCCAGGGCTGCCTGCAATTTAAACGTCAAACTTGGTGCGGCTGAGCGGCGCAGAACCTCCCTCAGCAACATGTGTCACTCATTGCTACCCTGTCGATCATTTCTGTTTCTTGATGCACTCAGATTGCTACAAATTCTTCCCTGGTTTCTCTGATTGTCTCCAAGTGTGAAATTTCAAGGCCTGTTTCTTCTTCTTCACTATGTTTTAGACAAGTAAGTGTAATCACCTTCTAGAACAAGCAAGAAGCAACAAGAAAATTACCGAATCTGTTTTAAATTTTGGAAGAAGCAGAGAGTAGTTTGTTGAGCTCCTAGAACTAGTTTCTGCAAGTAACTGCAGAGTCAAAAAAAAAAAACCAAAACTTTTTTTTTGTTTTTAAACAGGCTAAACAGATCTATTCCCAGTGGACACATACACAAGAATTCTAAGCTACCAAAAATGGCCTCTCTCAGGGCAGATTTGACAGCAGTGACAACCCCTGATTGGTTAATGGAAGCACTTCAGGATTTATCAGTTTTGATTGCTGTCCTCTTTGGCAGCCAGTAAAATAGTGAAATAAAGACAATTTAACCACAGTTGCTCAGGGACAGGGAAGGGTGTGGAAGGGCTGCTACAAGTAATGTGCTGTCATTCTTGATTTGTTGAAAGCAGATGACTGTGAAATGGGGGCAACGACAGAGGAGGAATAAGGGAAAAAACAATACAGAGTTGCAAAGTAGTAAACCAAAAGCATCTAATGACATACATGAGGGTAACTGGAGCCTCGTAAGATAGGCATAAATGGTTACCGAGTTTTATCATTTTACAAAGCTAAAGAAGAATTTCTACTAAAATGGGTGAAGGAAGGAATTAGGAAAACAAAAAGCAACTGTGAAGCTTCTCAGAGGATCGAGGAATTCTCTATACCACCCTCCCCACCCTCAGAAAGAAACTGGCGGTGTGATGGGCAAGGGAACTCATAAGCCAAAACTGTCAGCTGTCACTGGCTCTCAGAAGTGTTCTTCAACAAAGCCAAAGCCACAACTGGGAGGAGAAGTGGTTGGTGGCATCTGCCTGAAAGGGGCACTAACTTCTCTTAGTGGTGAGGTTTCATGCTTCTAGCAGAGAAGAGGCTTCGTCAAGATGTCCAGACTTCAGACATTAGAACTCTCAAAAGTAAATTAGCACTGTTTTAAAAATATTTATTTCAACTCAGCATAAATGTCTCAGGGCTCCATACTCGCCTCTTCTATGTTCATTCTAAATCTAGCTTTCAAAGGAAGGAAGAAATCTACGTTTCTAGAAAGCCGGCTATGGGCTGGGCTGCATGTTTCACATGATATATTTCATGACTTCTTACATCTAACCACCTTACAGAATAGGTATCATCTCAGGTTTTAAAATGAGAAAACAGGCACAGAAAGGTCAAGTATCTCTTCAAGATCAGAAAGCACAAAATATGTTTGAGGTAGTGAGACACAGAAGCAGATTTTGAACTCAAGATTGTTTGAATCAAAGATGAGTGCTCTTTTCATTGTATTATCTCTGCTACCCAAATTAATCTGTTCACAGTTGGATCTGGTATCTGATGTTATCAGTAACTAGTCGTGGGCATCTGTGCTTCAGTGCTCTCAGCCTGTCTCACTGCACTGACACCACATCCAAAATAAGCATTGTGCATTGATGTGTATTCTTTACTCTAATCAGCTGCTCTACTAGAAAGCACTCCATTCTCTGTGCCTACAGTCAGAGTCCTCCACTAATTCCTGCTTTATTTGACTGAAGACCCTGCTGGGACATACATCATCTTTATAAAAATCAACACTCTTCCTTTACACTGGTGGTTTATGCAGAGTATAAGTGAACAGCCACGATAAATGCCTCTTGCCTGACTTTTCCAGTGATTGTTTGATTCCATACACTTGCTCCCTCCCCAAACGTCTCCACTTAGGAAGACTTTAATTCTAGAAGCAGATGGTACCAAAAGATGATGTTCTATCAGTGCCTCTGTCAGAATTTCAGATAGAAATTTAATTGCTTAATGTTCAACTGTCAAAACACTTGAAGCAAAAACTGATAGAAGAGAAAGGGGGAAAAAAGACAAGGGCATAATCATAGTTAATTATTTCAATGTTCCCATCTTAATACTTGGTAGAAAAAAATAGGTAGATCAACTAATTTAGCTTTATACCTACAGAAAAACAGACCCACAAATCCATGGAGTACAAACTCTTTACAAGTACACATGAACTATTCACCAAGATAAACCATACATTTGGCTATAAAATAAGTATCGACAAATTAACAAGAAGTAAAATCAAACAGGATATGTCCTCTGACTACAATGGAATTATATTATAAAATAATAACAGATACATTTCTGTAACATATTCAATTATTTGGAAATTAAAGAACATACTTTTAAATAATTCATGAAGAAAAAAATCACAGGGTAGAGTGAATACTTCTAATTGAATAAACATGAAAACACATACCAAAATCTACAAGATTTTGCTAAAGGAGTGTAGAGTGAAATATGTAGTTTAAATTGTTCATATTTATAAAAAAGTAAAGTCCAAAATCAATGATAAAGCTTCCACCTTCAGAACAGAAGATAAAGAAGGAGAAGGAGAGCAAATTAAATCTAAAATAAGTAAAAGAAGGAAATAATGAAGATAAAAAAATAGAACAGTGAAAAAGAAAATGCAGAATAATAAAAAAATGAAACCATAACTAGTTTTTTTAAAAAATGAATAAAACTGATAAGCCTCTACCTAGACTGATCACTAAAAATTATCAAAATCAGGTCTAAAAATAGATATCACTATATAGTTTTCAGAAACTAAAGGATAACAAGTGACTACTATTAATAATTATGCTAGAAAACTTTAAAACTTAGAGGTAATGGACAAATACTTTGAAAAATAAATTTGCCAAAACTTACACAAAAAGAAATCAGCCATCTAAACAGTCCCCTATCTATTAAGTAAACTGAATTTGCAATTAAATTATCTGTCCCCAAAGAAATGCCCAGACCTATATGGCTTTACTAGGACTTCTAGCAAAGATTTAAGAAAGAAATAAAACAAATCCCATGCAAAATATATCAGGACAAAAATAAATAAACATTTCCCAACACATTATTTAAGGCAAGTATTGCACTGATAATGAAACCACAAAAGAACATTACAAAAAAGAAAACTGTAGGTCAGCATTCCTCACAAACATAGAAACAAAAATTCCAAACAAAAACTTCAAGAAATCAAATTCAGAAATATATAAATTTATGGTACATCCTCATCAAATGGATTTTATTCCAGTAATGCAAGATTGGTTTAGCTTTCAATAATCAGTTGATGTAATTCATCACATTAACAGAATAAAAGAGAAAAATCATATGGCCATCTCAACAGATGCAGAAAATAAATTCAACAAAATTAAACACCCATTTGTGACAAACATGCTAGTAAATTAGGAAAAAATGGGATCTTCTTCAACTTTATAAGGGCATCTACAAAAAAAAAATCTGAGGCTAATATAAAACTTAACGATAAAAGACTGAATGCTTTCTACTTAATCACAAACAATGCAAAGGTATCAGTTCTAACCACTTCTATTCAACATTGTATTGGAATTCCTAGCCAATGCAATAAGACAAGGGAAATTAAAAAAAAAAAAGGCACACTGGGAAAGAAGGAGCACTCTATTCATTGATGACATGGACCCTACACAAAGAACTTCCAAGGAAAAACTATAACAAAGCTCTGAGAATCTGATAAGTGAATTTACACGGTTCACAATGTATAAGGCTAATATAATGGGTTCTTACATACTTTCAAAGAACCATCAGAAAATAAGCTTTTAGAAAACTGTATATATTTCATGCCACTAATTTTCATACATTTCAAACAAATTGTGAGATATAAAAGTTTTATTTTGGCAAGAATTAAGAGATTCAGAAAACCTAAGAGAATCAAGAGAATTCAGATTAGGAAAGACATCCTCTCTTAAAGGCAGTTAAATCTGCACCAGAAGTATCACTGGAAAATCCAACAATATAGACATTACTCTTACAGAAAAGTTGAAAATGAGATATAATGACAGGCCCGTGTTACTACCAATTAGGAAAAGTAATATCACTTTCAGTTTATTGAAACTGAATTCCAGCATGTGAGACATTAACTGTCAATCAGGAGAGACGCCACATATATTAAGAAGTTCTGGAAAAAAGAGTAATAATATGAGTCCTAAATCAGTTATGCTAAGGGATCTAACATCATTTCAGCGCCTGTAATTTGTCATTACTATTAAGCCATGAAATGAAAAGGTGAACCAAATGGTATGTGCTTTCCAGTGGTAAGTTTTTGTTGGAATGAGATACTGGGCCACCAGAGCCGCTAAAATATTTTTTAATGAATTCATAAAGAAAATCCAGACACTTAAAAATAACAAAGCCTACAACGGTGCATTTCAACAGAGTTTGCTGAAGGAGAATCAACATTTTTCCCTGAGACCTACTTCCTCTGATTCTCCCTTTCAAGTACAGGCATTAGAAAGAGATCATTAGTTTCCTCTTAAACGTTAATGAATAAAAGGCAGATGTTTCAAATTTAAGGCCTAGATTTGTGACAGAGCTGCTTCTGAAACAGGCAACTTTACCTCATCCACTCCAGGGAATGCAGCAGCAGGAATTATTTTTCACTTGTTCGCTAAGTAAACAGAATGACAAACATGTACAGAAACTTTACCACCAGGTTAAAATGATCACAGCTGTGAATAAATTATTAAAATCATATAAAATTATTACAACTCCAAGGTTTTAATTTCTATTTAGTTTCATGTAACAATGGTTAATTATTCCTAAGAAATGCCTGGTAATACAGCCACCACTCCTGCTGCCACCACCACTACTGATCAACACTTTGCTTACACTGAGTATTTACTGTGCACCACATGCTGTAACGCATTCAGTCCTCATAACAGCTTCATGAAGAATCTATCATCATCATTATTATTCCCCATCTGAGACGTGAAATAATCGAGGAACAGAGAGTTTAAATCGTTGCCAAGGTCATTTAGCTAGTAAGTGGTACGGCTGAGTTTCACAAACAAGCCTGTCAGGGCTCACATTCACAAATGAGCGTATCATATCCTGAAGATTAAGTTCTTAAACACTATGATAGTCTGTATAATGGAGAAAAAAAAAGGAAAATATCTAGAAATACCAAACATTCTCTAGCTTCTCCCTCAGCCCTTTGTGCTTGGTGCACAAAATAAAAGTATAAAAAAGCACTGTGGCAATTTGGAATTAAGAAGAAATAAGCTTCTATTCTTTTAGAAATTAGAATCTGCTGTATAAGAGCCAACTGCTAAGACTTATGCAAGTTTCATAATCCTATTGAAATAGCCACATAGAAAGTAACTGGAACAGATCAGTCTGTCTGAAAAGATTTCTAGATATAAAGCTCAGAGGTCCAAATTCACACACAAACACAAGTTACCCTTTCTCGCAATTCCCTCAGTTAGTGTACCATAATTTCAAATAACGAACACTGTCTACTTTCTTTGGTTTCCAGTTAAGGAGAGAGAGAAAAAGAAACTGCCTTGGAGAAGTGAAAACCAAACAGCTTCTAAACACATATAACAGTAGGAGAGGTGATTATCATGGGGAAACAGTACTGGGGTGAGCATGTGGAAAGAAACTTGGCTAATGGCTAACTGCCTTAAAGCCTAATTACTCATGTAGAATTACAGAGACAAAGCTGAAAGGATCCCTAAGGATGTCTGAATCCCTCCGTCCCACCACTACAGTACCAGGGAGCCTTAATCCAAACAATTCTAGATAAATGGGTCTCTTCTTTGTTTTAAGGAAATCTCCGGGGTCTCAGATTTCAAAATTGCCCTCACTTGCACATTCCATATATTTTCTCCAACTTTCATAAATCTCTCTTTTTATTAAGTAAATCTAACTTTCCCATATGAGTACCAGGTTTGGAGGAGAAATATTATACAAGCCTTCTCTATTTCCCCAAAGTTCCAACATAACCATAGGAAAATACGTATGATCTTACCCTATCTAGAGGCCAAGGGATTCCTTGACCACCATTTTTACCTGCACGTATCAACTATCAAACAAAACAGAAACACTCACAGACACACAGAAACACACAGAGATCTTCCTTGATGAGCTTTTTACCTTAACATAAATTCTGGAATCATTTCGTTCAAAACCAATCCTGCTCTGTTTCCAAAGTGTGATCTTTGGAATGCAGAGCATATTTTTCATATTCACATGTAGGACTTACTCAATATACATATTCCAAGGTTCCTTTCCAAGGCTATTGAATTAGAATTTGCATGGAATGAGCCTTGGAACCTGTAATTTTTAACAAGCTTATTTAGCAATTCTTATACCAATTAAACACTAAGTTGTACTGAGTAAGCTTAACATTAGGTATCAACCAGTTCTAGTCTAGAATGGCTTCTACTTTTTTTCTGGCAGGAAATTTTAAGGCGCTCAAAACCCATCACCCAGAGTTAAGAATTCTCGTAAGAGATGGGGCATCAGGTCAGAATCCTTGGAGGACTCCTTCCTCAGCAATGGGGGAAACTCAGTCCTATTCTAAAGGCCAGTCTCTTGTCTCTTCTAACAAGTATTAAAACCTGAGGTTCTTTGGTGAACAACTCTAGACTGTTCAAAGGTTGCTAGCCAAGGCTGCTACCACAGGCTAGAATAAAAGATTCCTACAATTGCCAAGACACACACACCTTTCAATAATCAACTATGTAATAAAAATGAATGATGCTCTGTTACTGAAGACTATGCTTTACCCAACATGCTAAAGACCTCAAGAAAGACTATGCCTCTTTCCTGGTGCTCTCTGGTTCCTCTTGACTTCTTGGAATGCTAGTGTGAGGACAACATTTTTTTTTAATCAGTAATAATGAGAAAGTCCCTGAAATTTCTGATTCCATGTCTCAGTAGAGAAAGTTTTGAGGCCCAGGGAGGGGAAACCCATATCTTTGAATAGAGGAGACAGAGTTGAGAGTCAGGAAACTCATAAGGCAGAGTATCAGTGAGTGGTCTGGAGATCCTCAGAGGATTTCACTTGAGTCTTCAGCAGTGTACTGAGGGACACATACTTGTGAAGAAGCCACCTGAGCCAGGAAAGGACCATTAGTGAGGATCAGGATGAATTATTCTCATAACTCATACAGCAAGGAAAAAGGTCATGGATCCATCAGCCAGGGTAAAGAATGCTCGTCAGAGATGGGGCATCTTGGAGGAGTCCTTCCTCAGCAATGGGGGAAACCCAGTCCTATATTAAAGGCCAGTCTCCCGTATCTCCTAACAAATATTAAAACCAAACCTAAAAAGGGTCAAACTGACTTCAAGTAACTTCACTGTGTGGCAGAACAAAGTTCAAAAAATTTTATAGGAATATAAAAAATTCTAGCACCAAAAATGTAAAATTCACAGTGTCTGGCATACAATTTTTTAAAAATGCCAGTCTGCAAAGGAACAGATGACTATGGCCCAACATGAGACTTAGAAACCACACAGATGATAAAAACTAACTAAAAAAAACATTAAAATAGCTACTATAACTATATTATGCCACTAAATTCAACAACTTAGATGAAATGGATGAATTCCTCAAAGAACAAGCCATCAAAACTTAAGAAGCTTTGAATGATAAAAAAAAAAACACTCAGAACACTACAAATGGGAAAATTCCTAAGTCTGATAAAGTAATCTATAAAAACTATAGAGTTTATATCATACATGATGATAAAAGATGGAATGATTTCCCCCACGATGAGTAATGAAACAATAATGTCTATGCTTACCTTTGTTTAACATTTTACTGGAAGTTCCATGGAGTGCAATAGGTCAAGGAACAAAATTAAAAAGCACATAGATTATAAAAATATATAAAAAAAAGTGAGTTTAGTGAACTTGCAGAATACCAGGCCAACTGACAAAAATCAATTATATTTCTATGCTAGTAATGAGCAATCAGAAATTGAAATTTAAAAGGAAATACCATTTAAACAGCATCACAAAAATGAAACACTTAGGATGTAAATTTGATGATATACTTTCAAGACCTGTACACTGAAAACTAAAAACCATTAATGAGAAAAATTAAATAAAATAAATAAGTACAGAAAATACTATGTTCATAGACGGAAAAAACCCAGTATTATTAATGTGCCAGTTCTCCCCAAGGTGACGTACAGATTCAACCCGTCAGAATCCCAGCAGGATTTTTTGTGTGTGAAAACTGACAAGTTGATTCTAAAATTTATGTGGCAATGCAGAATATCTAGATCCATTAAAACGTAAGAACAAACTAGGACAACTTACACTACCTGATTTCAAAACTAGTAATAAAGTTTCAGAAATCAAGAATACTGGGGTATTGGCATAAAGATTAACATATAGATCAATGAAACAGAAGAGAGTCCAGAGATTGAGGCACATATAAGTTGTCAATCGATTTTGAAGAAAGCAACCAGACAATTCAATGGGGAAAAGATGAACTTTTCAACAAACTGTGCCAGAACAATTAGACAACCTTAAGCAAAGCCATGAACCTTGATCCTTCCCTCATAATATATACAAAATTTAAATAGATATAGACCTATAAAGTTATGAAACTTTTAGAGGAAATATAGGAGAATATCTTAATGACAGTGTGTTTGGTTAAAATGTCTGAAACTGATGTTCATGTATAACTGAAAAATTGTGCTCTACACTGGAATTGGACACAACATTGTAAAATGATTATAAATCAATTAAAAAAGTTTAAAAAAAGTCTGAAACTAAACACAAAAGCACAAACTTTAAAAATTTTTTTAAATATTAAATTGAACTTCATCATAACTTGAAAATGTTTGCACTTTAAAAGATAATATAACAAAAAATGAAAAAGCAAGCCAAAGACTGGTAGAAAATATTTGCAAAACACATATCTGACAAAGAACTGGGATCTAGGATGTATAAAGGATTCTTAAATTTTCATGAAAAGAAGACAGACAACCCCTAAAAAAAAGCCCGAAGAGTTTGAACTGACACTTCACTAAAGAAGATATACAGATAGTAAGAGAGCATTTGAAAATGTGCTTTAATTGCAAATTAAAACCCAAATGAGATACTGCTACATACTGAGTAGAATGGTTAGAATTAAAAAGACTAATTACACAAAGTACTGGTAAGAATGTGAAACAAATGTGACTCCTTTAGATTGCTATGCAAAGATAAAATTGCACAACCACTCTGGAAAACGGTTTGACAGTGTCTTAAAAATTTAAAGATATACCTATCATATGACCAAGCCATCCCACTCCTAGACATTTGTGTAAGAGAAAAGAAAGCATACGTCCACACGTTAATTTGTACACAAATATTCACAACATCTCTATTTGCAATGATCAAAAATTGGAAAGAACTCAAATGTCTATAAAGAAGTGAATGAATAAGAAAACTGTAGTATATCCACAGAATGGACCGCTACCCTGAGAAGAAGAATGAGCTACTGACACATGCAATAACTTGGATAGATGAATCTCAAAACAGGTATGCTGGGTGAAAGAAGACAAAAAAAAAAAAGAGCACTTACATAAGCATGCATATGTATTCATACAGAACTCTATAAAATGCAAACTAATCCAAAATGACTGAAACCATATCAGTTGAGAATAGGGGTGGAGGGCGGATATGCAGTTAGGTCAGGATTGAGTATAACGGACCATGAGGTAAGTTTGGGGGTGACAGACATATTCATTATCAATACTGCAGTAATGGTTTCACAGGCATGTAGATATGCCAAAAACTCAACAAATGTACAAATTAAACTCCACGTGTGGTTTATTTCCTTAATAAAGCCACAAAAAAATTTATCTAGAAAGTTATACACAGCATTATTTACATAGTAAATGAAACAAGGTTAGAGCTGATAACAAATTTGCCACTATGTACATCTTTTTCCTCACTGGAATAAAAATGCTATTCTTATGACTTAATAGCATGCTCCCTTA
The DNA here is from genome assembly GCF_048564905.1 of Vicugna pacos. Taxonomy (NCBI): domain Eukaryota; kingdom Metazoa; phylum Chordata; class Mammalia; order Artiodactyla; family Camelidae; genus Vicugna; species Vicugna pacos. The sequence goes on from NC_133002.1 coordinate 55,351,789, forward strand.
TTATAACTGTTGGTGTATAGTCCAAATTATGTAAGTCACTATACAGCAGGAATAAAAAGAGAGGGATCCATTCAACAGATATTGAATGGAAAAAATTCTACAGAATCTTAAATCTGACTATATGGAGAGAATGAGAGACAGCCAATTATGTTTTGAGCCTGTGTTTCTGGTAGAATGGTGTGGTGATGCTAAGAATGAAAACAGGAACTTTGGGGGAGCTTTATTTAAAAGAAAGTTGAGTTTGGATTTGAAACATGTTGAGTCTTCAGAGGCAGCACAACTTGCCTCAAAGTGGTTGGAAACATGAAACTTTAGGAGGAGGAAGCTATCCCCGTTCCTGCCCCTCCACATACAGTCTTCATTCTATTTAGGGCAGGGCTGTCCAACAGAACTTTGTGATGATGGAAATGTTCTGTATCCACACTGCCCAACACGGTAGTCACTACCTGCATGTGTCTGTTGAGCCCTTGAAATGGGGTTGGTTAATTAATAAAGGAATGTTAATTAACTTAATTTAAATTTAAATAGCCACATGTGGCCAGTGGGTACCATGTTGGGCATCACATGTTTAAAGAATCATTACCTATTCAACATGCCAACCAAGAAACTCCAGATAAACCTATCTCCTTCACTTCTTCTTTTTCATTCACTCATTTACTGAATAAATACTGCTTGCCTACTCTGTCTTGCTTATTATTGTATTCCTACCATTTAGCACAAAAAGGTCCTTCTCCTCTTGAAGTTTCTGTTCCAATGAGTCCCATTAATGACCAAATCCTAATTACGGTCTCAACTGAAACTTCATTCAACTTAATCCACTTCACCTCTGCTATTTTCAATATAGCCTCAAGACATGAAATTCATCCAAAAGGGAGACATAATCCAAACATTTTGTTTTAGTTTTCGCTGTTGCTGTTTGTTTGGGGTACCGTGAAAAGAAAATCAAAGTTGCTTTACAACCAGCTATTTTGGTGTCATGTTAAGATAGTCTAAAATGTTAAGATTATGAGCTTCTCAACTAGAAGTTATTAAATGTTCAAGGTATCACTTCATGATGCCCCCATGTCTTTTCCATTGTCAAAGATCTGCCGACAGTAAATGATGGTTTAAAATACACAGCAAACTTTGATTCAGGCATCTTAGTGTTCATGCTGACCTATGTCCACATATTGTTTAACTATGTCTGTATTTATATATATATATATGGCCATAAATTACGTATTTTTATCCAGGTTAAAAAAGTCACCTTACAAAAAGGGGAAAAATTTGAAATGGTCTAAATATTCATACTCGGTGAAACTGTTCATTACATCTGAAGCTCTAAACAATAACATGTGTGATGTATGTGGTAGTTTTTCCTACAAAAAACACACAGCATAGCATCTAAATTATTTTTCACTGGAAATTTTCTTTAGATAATTTAATATAAACCCTTGGTAATCAGACTAAAACTTTTAATTAGCAAAGCATGGTTTCAAGTCATGGAGGGGAGGGAAGAAAAAATAAAAAAAACTTGTCAGAGATTTTATCTTGCGATTGCAAATCCATCCAGGGCTGTAAATTTGTCAGAGAAACCCACTGAACGATCCTGAGGGAGACCAAGTACGTTTATGAAGGAAACACAAACCCTATACAAGTGTCAAAAGGATAGGAAATCAATGTCTGCGAAGTCTTTAGATTGTCAAAAAGGCATGCTTTTGGCTGCTTTGGCCCTGACTCCGTGGGACACCCAAAGGAATTATTAGAACCTTAGAGCAGCAAGCTTCATTACCATAGACGTAATAAAGCTTATTTTCTGCAGACTTTTTGGTTATCGCTATTTAGAAGTGGTGAAATGCTGATATCCCCAGTATTCTCATGAAAGACGGAATAACTAAATCTAATTTCTGAGTCTCAAATTGCTAACTTCCTAAGCAGAGTCAACAAGAATGACACGAATGACTTAATGTTTTTATGCTCACGATGAAAAGCAGCGTGTTGTGTCAAGCACTTGCTACAGTTGAAAGGAACGGGGAAGAAAAAGACATTTCTGACCTAACATCACTGAAACAGAATGAAAATAATTCATCCTGATGGGTTGCAAATAAAAAGTACCATAATGTTCTGTAGCCAAGAATTAGCTTAACATGTGTCTATGTGTACAGTACATTAACAGGCATTTTGCTGTGCCTTTTGCAACACAGGCAACAAAGTGAGGAAGAGCATCAGTCACCTGGAAGGAACATGGGAACCTGAGGAAACACTGAGAAGGAAGGGCTCTTGACGCTTGTCTGCAGACATCAAGCCTCGGGTTCAGTCTCACACAGGCAGGTGTCAAGAGTTAGATGACCACCCTTTATCCCAAATCCTGGACACAGAGGAAAGGCACGAAGTAATCTGCCTTTCCAGCCTCAGAGGAATTCTATTGCCCTATCACCAGGGCGCTTTAATTTCCATCATGAATAAATGGTGCTTTGAAACACTGCACATCCAATTTGTGTACTATTTTCATTGGAGTGGTTTTCTGGGTAACCAGTACAGCAGCAGAAGAGGTAGCTGTCTGAGCCTCAGAGCCTGTGAATACAAGACAACTGGTAACAGAACGTGGCTCTATGCAGATACTTTGTTTTTGTTATTTCTATAAAAATTGTTTTTCTCAACAGCAGCATCTGGTAAACTTTTGATATAGTTTAATCTTTCCATACTTGCCTGAATCTCCTGGAATGACTGTCAAACACAGATCACCAGGCCCTCCCCTAAGGTTTCTGATCTAGTGAGGAGGGTCCTGGAATCTGAATTTTTAACCCTGAGAAACACTGCCCTTAGGTTACCCTGCTGCAACCGACTATCAGAGACTAGACACTGGTGCCAAATGACAGAACTGAGGTCTGAGCAAGTTCATTAAATCCTGGTTACAACTAGTTCCTATCAGCTTCTTCACAACTCTCTTAGTCTTACAGAGATGTTTACAGAAAGTTGCTCATCTGACTTTTTACAAAATGAGTCAAAGGAAACTTTGTACCATGATCTGTTAAAGCTGTCTTGCATTTAACATCGGATTTCATAATTGTGATGGCTTCAAAAATAACTTGTTCATCTTCTGAACACTCTAAAATGGATGTGGTTTGGGTTCACAGGAACCAGACTCTGAGATGGAGTGTGCAGTATGTTTATTAGGGAGCTTTTGGGATCAACGCCTTTGAAGGAGAGAAAGAGGCAAGATTGGCAGAGGGAATGTGTTGAACAAAAAAAAAGCACTGAAACAAAGGTATGAGCTGCTCCCTAAGAGAGCTCTGGAGCCAAGAAGGCCCTTCAGAGTCATTCCAAACTAGGGCAAGATGACCAGGCCTGACGCTTTATTGAATGTGAGCTGCCCTTGGGCTCTGAGCCTGGGCACAGCAGTTATCTTCTGAGAGCAATTAGAACTTAGTCAGGACCCATCAGTAGTCAACATCAACTGGGGACATGAATTGGGCTGGTAGGTCCTGAAGGCAAAAGCAGGGACACAGACCACAGGATCCACAACAAAGACCAGCCATCAGTTCCAATCTTGCTTACTTACCATTCACGCTGGTTGTTCCACGTTTCAACGAGAAAACAAACAGATCAGGCCCATCATCACCTCTGATAAAACTACGAAGCTCTAAACATTTTAAGATTGCTGATTTAGCAGGGAGTTTATGCACGTTTTCAATGCACAATAAGGGCAGAGTGGGAGAGTCAACAACGTATTTTAGCACTAAGACGTCAGGTTTCATTAGAGTTAGTTGTTCCAGGAAAGCGAAGGGAAATAAAACACAGAGAAACACTAACAAAGACTCACATTACCAGCCTTTTAAATACACTGACCATACACTGGTAGCTTACATTGAAAAAAAGGAAATGTGCATTTTACACATTTCGGTGAATCAACTTTCTCATCCACTAAGGCCTCTCATCAATCATTTAGTGGTCAGACAACCCTGCAAACAAGGAGTGCATCCAGGCTCCCTTCCGGATTCACTATGAATTTCAGGTGCTGTGTGATAGCCTTTCACAGTGAACACTTTCACAGGGTGCCGGCAACATGCGGCACCAATCCACTGCTAAATGGTCTGCTTCTCAAATTTTCAACTATGGATAATCATACTTAAGTCAAGTGTCAACAGAGGTCTTATTTAACCGTGAAAACCCAGACAGTGCAATCTATGCTCCGGCACTGCCTGTAAGAGCACTGCTCCCTGGGACTAGGTATCCACATGCACGATCGGGTGCACGCCTCTGCACATACACAAGGAAGCATATTCAGAAAAAATATATAATTTTTTTCTAATTATACTATAATTTGCAAGGCATTGTCACAAAGGACTTAGGACTTGACAATATTAGGTGTGTTTTGCAAGCCACAGTTCTATTCTTCTGCTTGCTTTCAGAAGAAAACTCATTAAGTTGCTGTATATTTGCACCATCCCCACCTCTTTGCCTTTTATTCTTTCTTCAAACAACTGCAATCAGACTTAACATCAACATCACTCCACTGAAGTAGCTCCTACTGGGGTCAAGAATAAGTCTCATGGTGCCAAATCCAGTGGCCAACTCCATCTCCATCTTACTCTAGCTCTCCAATGGATTCGGGACAGCGGAACGGTCTCTCTTCAACTTCTTTCACACCCGCCTTTCTTTTTCGTCCACAGTCGTCTTTATTTACTCCTCTTCCTTTCCCAACCTAAAAGCTGTCTTCAGTTTTTTTTAATTTTCTCCATACATTCTCTCACGAGGTGATTTTATACTGTCCTGTAGCTTACATGCCATCTATATAGGACAACTTCCACATTCATGTTCCCAGGACTGAGCCGTAGATCCTCTACGCAATCAACAGCAACACTTGAAAGTATAATATGCACCCAGTAAGCTTCGTCCTTTAGCTTGGCCAAAAACTGGATTTTTCCTTCCAAAATTATGATTTCTTTTTCCCTCTGCCCTTTCCCCCCATCATTCCCATCAATGGCACACACCACCACCCACTCAGTTTGATCAAATCGAAGAGCTGCATGTTAATCTCCATTCCTCTCTTACTCTCTTACCTCACCTCAGATTCATCGTTGTGCCATGTTTCCTTCAATTCAAACTACAGCCTGGACTCAGTTCCTCACATCCAGCACTTGAATTCTCAAGAGTCTCTCTTACTTGCACTACCACAAAAGCCTCCACCTTAACTCCTGTTCCCACTCTTACTAACAGTATTTTCTCCACAAAAAGCTCAAATTATATTTTTAAGAACATGAACCAGATCAGGTTGCTCCCTTTTTTTTCAAGATCCTCCAAAAGCTTCTATACTATGTAGAGTAAAATTCAAATGCCCTGCCTACACTGGCCACTAAGACCACGCATGACCAATCTCATTTATTTTCACTCCTCTCCCGTCTTACTCGGCAGCCGGCATGGCTGTTCTCTGGCTCTTTCCCAAACATGCCAGTGTGTCTGTTCGGGCTTCAGGTCTTCTCAACTTTCTGCATATTCTGCCTGGAACATTCTTCCCAGATCTTCACATGGCTGGTTCCCTCAATAAATCAAATCTGAGCTCAAGTGGCACTTTGTCAGAGTCTTTCTTGCTCTCTCATCCTACCTAGGCAGTCTCTCACCTCCGCCGTAACTCTCAACCACCTTACTGCACTTTATCACCACAGCACTCAGAGTATCTGAAATTATCTTCTTTATTTTTTGTAAGTCTTATTAAGGCAAGGTCTCTGTGTGTAATGCTTAATCCCAGAACACAGATCAGCGCCTGGCATGGAACAGACCCTCAATAAATACTTGCTGAATGAAAGAATCAGTTTTCCTTCTCTGATTTCTCCCTTTTAAATTGTGTCCTTTCTTTGGCAACAAGAATCAGAGATTTATTTAAGCCATGTTCCTTTGAAAATCCCTACCCCAAGTTATATAAAGATCTGACTCACCCCTTTAAATCACCCATTGGTTGAGCTTATTATTGGATAAGCCACCTTATCTAAGAGGCAGTGGGGAAGGTCACAGAGCTAAGTTATGATTCATTATGGTGGGCAACATATAGGTGCCATAATAAACAATTATGTCATTTGGAAGAAAAAAGTCTCAAGCAAGAATCGTTTTGTCTAGATTCCATCCTTGACAGACTCAGTCCTACCTTGCCCACTGAATATGCTTTTTATGTTAATATTTTTCTTTTCAATTAAAAACTAAATTACCATAAACTTATTAGCCCCTTCTACATTCCCTTACATATATATATATATATATTATCTTATATATATGAAAAAATCCAATGCCATTTCAAAAATCTGGTATTATTTCTGAAATACCAAAGTTATTTTGTAAGTTTAAAATAAACTCTGTTGGTAAAACATGGTCTAAATGGATATAAAATTATTTATACTCTTATACATTTTACTCCATGTGAGTATTCATGTGTTTACCTCCAGAACTGCTGACGTATTTGATCACAGGTACAGTCTCAGACGCCGCTGAGTGTGTGATGTAGCATTCGGGAAATGCATCATAGTATCTTCGTAAAACTTACAATCTTGTTTCAAATGGGAGTTGTCTCTTTCATATACTATCGATTCTGACGGAGTAGAGAGAACATCATCTCTAGGTCTGAGCTGTACCTGCTTTCAATATAAAATCCTCCAGTTTCTCATCATCCATTCTCAACAATCCTCGCTTTCAGCATGCTACTGCACTGAGTGCGACAGAGGAATGCCTAGCCAAGCTTCTGCTTAGTAATTCAATCATTAACCACCAATAAACAAACACTGTTTCTACTGCTTCAATTTCAAATGACATGTCCTGAGTCCCTACAATGTAGGTTTTTACATATCTGTTTTGCCTAATCAATCCTACAAACAACTATTAGGTTGAAATATGTTATCCTCAGTTCACGAAGGACTAAACTAAGCACCATCTACATTGGGATGTTTTTGAGATACAGCTCAAAGAGGAATCCGCCTTTGTCGTGGTCTCAGGAGACACTCACTACGTGTAGGTTGAATGAACACCAGTGAACCAATCTTGCTCTTCTGTTTAAGTGTAGTATTATTTGCTAAATGAGGAATGTTTTCACATGGTACAAAATTCAAACAATTCAAGTTCATTTAAAAATCAAATTTCATCTCTGAAATAGTAAATTATGTTGTAAATTTGTGACAAACTTATTTATTGGTAAAACCTGGCTTTAAACAGATATAAAGTTACTTATACAGGCACACCTCAGAGACATTGCGGGTTCAATTCCAGACTACTGCAATAAAGTGACTATCACAATAAAGTGAGCCACAGTAAGTTTTTGATTTCCCAGTGCATATATGTTATGTTTACATTGTGCTGTAGCCTATCAAGTGTGCAACAGCATTATGTCAAAAAAACAACGTACATACGTTAATTAAAAAAAAACCACTTTATTGCTATCAAGTGCTAACCAACATCTGAGCCTCCAGTGAGTCAAAATCTTTTTGCTGGTAGAGAGCCTTGCCTTCACGTTGATGGCTGCTCACTGGTCAGGGTGGTGGTTCTGAAGACTGGGGTGGATGTGACAACTTAAAGTAAAACTGTGAAGTTTGCCGCATCAACCGACTCCTCTTTCACGAATGATTTCCCTGTCGCACGCAACGCTGTTCGATAGCATTTTACCCACAGTAGAACTTCTTTCAAAATTAGAGTTAATCCTCTCAACCCTGCCACTACTTTATCAACTAAGTTTATGCAATATTCTAAATCTTCTGTTGTCCTTTCAACAGTCTTCATAGCATTTTCACCATGAGTAGATTCCATCTCAAGAAACCACTTTCTTTATTCACACATAGGTAGCAACTCCTCATCTGTTGAAGTTTTATCACGACACTGCAGCATTCAGACACATCTCCAGGATCCACTTCTAATTCTAGTCCTCTTGCTATTTCCACCACATCTGCAGTTACTTCCTCCAGTGAGGTCTTGAACCTCAAAGTCAGCTATAAGGGTTGGAATCAACTTGTTCCAAACTCTTGTTAATGTTGATATTTTGACCTCTTCCCAAGAATCATGAGTGTTCTTCCTGGCATCTAGACTGGTGAATCCTTTCTAGAAGGTTTTCAGTTTACTTTGCCTCGCTCCATCAGAGGAATCACTACTTATGGAAGCTATAGCCTTACAGAATGCATTTCTTAAATAATAAGACTTGAAAGTTGAAATTACTCCTTGATCCATGGGCTGCAGAGTGGATACTGTGTTGGCAGGCAGGAAAATATTAATATCATTGTACATCTCCATCAGAGCTCTTGGGTGACCAGGAACATTGCCAATAAGCAGTAATATTCTGAAAGGACTATTTTTATCTGAGCAGTAAGTCTCAACAGTAGGCTTAAAATATTCAGGAAATCATGTTGTAAACAGATGTACCATCATTCAGGCATTGTTCCAATTTACATAGCACAGACAGAGTAGATTTAACATAATTCTTAAGGACCCCAGGAGTCTGGAGATGGTAAATAAGTATTAGCATCAATTTAAAGTCATCAGCTTCATTAACCCCTAACAAGAGAGTCCTCTGAAGCTTTGAAGCCAAGTGCTGACTTCTCTCTAGCTATGAGAGTCTGAGATGGCATCTTCTTCCAATATAAGGCTGTTTAGTCTATATCGAGAATCTGTTGTTTAGTGTAGCCACCCTCATAGCTATCCTAGCTAGATCCTCCGGATAATTTCCAGCAGCTTCTACATCAACACTTGCTGCTTTACCTTGCACTTTTATATTATGGAGGCAGTTTCTTTCCTTAAACCTCATGAACCAACCTCTCTTAGCTTCAAACTTTCCTTCTGCAGCTTCCTCACCTCTCTCAGCAGCCTTTACAGAATTCAAGGGAGCTAGGGTCTGACTCTGGATTAGGCTCTGGTTTAAGGGAATATTAATCTTCTAACCAGACCACTGAAACTTTCTGCATATCAGCAATAAGGCTGTTTGGCTTTCTTATCATTTGTGTGCTCACTGGAGTAGCAGTTTCAATTTCCTTCCAGAACCTTTCCTTTGTATTCACAACTTGGCTATTCAGTGCTTTTGGCCAAACTCACCTTTCAGCATGCCTTCCTCAGTAGGCTAAATCATTTCTAGCTTTTTATTTAAAGTGAGAGACAAGGGACTCTTCCTCTCACTTCAACACTTAGACACCATTGTAGGCTTATTAACTGGTCTCATTTCAATACAGGTGAACAGCGAGTTGGTGGAGCAGTCAGAATACACACAGTATTTATCAACTAAGTTTTGCATCTTATGCGGGCACTGTTCATGGTGCCCCAAAACAATTACAATGCTAACATCAAAGATTACTGATCACAGATCACCAAAACAAATAAAATAATAACGAAAGTGTTTGAAATATTTTGAGAATTACCAAACTATATCAGAGACAGGAAGTGGGCAAATGCTTTTGGAAAAATGAAACCAACAGATTTGCACGAGGCACGGTTGCCACAAACCTTCGATTCATAAAAAAATGCAGTATCTACAAAGCACAATAAAGTGAAGTTCACTAAAACAAGGTATCCCTGTAGTCTTACCTTTTAAACTTATTGTTACTATTCACATGTTTAGCTGCAAAATCTTTAAGGTATTTGATTATGGGTTCAGTCTCATTCAACCATCTTCTTCCCAGTATCTGGTCTCCTAGACGGCAAAATTGTCACCATTTTTTTGTTTTTCTTTATTTTTCCCAGAGATACATGCATTTAGAATAAAATATTTTTAAAAATGTACACAAATGTAGCACACTAGAAATACTAGACACACCCATTCTGCAAATTGTTTTTTCACTTAATATTTCATAGGTATCAATTCATATCAATAAAAATGTCTATTACTTTTATAACGGTATTTTATTAAATGACTGTGTGTCATAATCTCTTTAGCTAATCCCCTATTTATAGATATTTCTATTATTTCCAAAATTTTCCTATAATAAGCTACATACCAATGTCCGTAAGTCCAGGCATAGATTCTGAATAAAAACTTGTAAAAAAAAAAACAACCTAATAAAATGGACAAAGGATATGAACAGACAATGCATATTAAAAAAATCCAAATGTCTCTTTTCTCATGAGAAATATCTCTTTTCTTAGAGAAATTAAATCTTTGACATGTCTTACAAATACATTTTCCCAATTTATTACTTGACTTTTCACTTTCTTTATGGTATTTTTATAAGAATTTGTTAAAACTTTTATGTAACCAAACGGTTGGCTTTTTTATACATCTTAAAATTTTATGGAATTTATATATTTCCACTCTAGGATAACTGATACAATGCTTCTATGCTTTCATCTATGCTGATATATATGTATTTATACTCAGATTTTGATCTCTCTGGATAAATTTTAGGGTAAGATGCCCAGTATGAGCGGTTTATTGCCACCACTGCCCCCCTAGTCAATGGCTACCCAGTCTTCCTGATACCAGTTATTGAGTAAACCTTTATTTCCCCCAGTTTTTTTCAGTTTTCTTTTCATTACACAAAGTACCTCAGACTACAGAAATGGTAACCAGTGAACAAAATTTTATTTATTTTCTTTTTCATACTGACCAACCCGCAGTTCAATTTCCATTAAGACTGGCAACTTCTCTGCTCCGCTCTGGGTCTGGGGGTTCATATTAGGTTGCAGGACGGAATAAGAGGGCCAAGGGCTGCCACCACCTCCGGCAAGGCCCGGGGGGTAGGGAGGGGTGTCTTTACTCATTTGCATTTGAGACAACGTGACATTTGAGTGCAGGCCAAGTGGTTTTTCTTTCTTCTGCTTCCTGGTACCTATTTTGGAATCTCAAGTATTAGAAAACAGCTGAAGCAGTAAAACAAATATATTTTGTGAGGAAGTTATTCTTCTTTTTCACTGCAGTTTGAAAAGTATGTATTTTGACTCTACAATGGGCCTCTGCAATGAGATCTAATAAACGTTTTTATTATGTGTATCTTATTTTTTATATTTCAATCTTTACCCAGCCACTTTGAATTGTCTAATTAGAATTTTCTTTGTTGACAAATTCTACCAGAAATTTATTCATTCATTCAACGAAATTCCTGAGTAGTCTTTCATGTGCAATTTATTCTCCTAAGGGCCGTGAAGGACCCATAACTGAAGACGTTCTTGTTCCATCACTGTTTTTCCTGGCAGAGGCCAGACAGATTAGACAGTAGCTGAGCGCTTCCTTGAAGGAGCCTCTCCTTGTAACACAAGAAGGTGAAGATTCAAAGGCCGCCCGTGGTGTGTAGAAGGGAGAGAGTGATTCCAAACAGTACAGGTGAAGTGTCTTGGAAGCAGTGGTAACAGACCTGCCCTTAAAATCCACTTACAGTTTTAATATGTCAAGTTAGATACTGGAGGACATTCCAAAATGTGCGACCTGCACTAAAAAAAAAAAAAAAAAGGCATGTGCACTGGTTAGTTTTATGTGCTAACCTGACTGAGCTAAGGGGTGCCCAGATAAAACATTATTTCAGCCAGCACACGTCTGTGAGGGGGTTCCTGGAAAAGGTTAGCATGTGATTCAGGGCACTGAGTAAAGGAGAGCCACCCTCACCAATGCAGGGTCGGCACCGCATAACTCACCAAGGACCCAAAGAGAACAAAAGGTGAAGCACAGAATTCTCTCTCTTTGTGAGCTGAGACGTCAGTCTTTTCCTGTTCTCAAACATCAGAGCTCCTGGCTAGCAGCCCGCTGGTGCTCAGGCCTTCAGACTGGAACTGAATTGTATTACTGGCTTTCCTAGTTCTCCAGCGTGAAGACAACAGGTTGTGCGACTTCTTGGCCACCAAACCCATATAAGCCAATTTCTATAACAAATCAATCAATCTCTTTCCAAATAGCTAAATCTCTACCTACCTATTTATTTATTTATCTGCCCATCGATTCATTCATCCATCCATCTGTCTCTCCATCTATCTCCCCTACTGGCTCTGTTTCTCTGGAGAACCCTGGCTAAAAGAGCATGGAGACAAAATGATTGTTCAGGCAGCAAAATAGGAGAAGGTTTTAGGCACTGAAATCACAAAAAAGGAAGACTTCCTAGCATCTCCCCAACTCCATCTGCCTCAAAACTCTGTTGACTTTAACTTCCTAATTTTTGTTAAACCGCTGTGTTCTTCTCCATCACCAGGCGACTGCCTTAGCTCAGAGCCTCGGCTCAATTGTCTCATTCAATGATTGAAATATCTGGAGCTCATGGTTCCATCCCTTGTTTTTTACAGTGTTGTTATTTAACACAAATACAACCACGTTAAGACTCTAGAGAAAGATCTGTCAGCGTGTATTAATATGTTGACAACTGTGCTCTAAGGTTTGTCTTTATTCTACTTATTCACCTAACTTAAATAACTCTTCCTGGTGCAGCCTGGGTTTCAGCCATCGCAGAATACTTAAGAGTTATCAAATATCACCATGGAATAGTGTATCTTCACACACGAGCTCCTCTCCCCCTGCACGTTTCCTCCTTAACTCTTTTGTCCATCTGTCACACTTCCATTCATCTTCCAAAATCAATTTGAGGTTGTTCTCTTCTGTAAAACTTTTTCTGACCAAACTATCCAGAATGAATGGCCACCTCCACATTGCTATCATCCTCCCTCTCTCATGACTTTAACCATGCCTCTTCTCCACGGTGTTGCAATGCTTGTTAATTTCCATGCCCCATGGTCTAGCAGAGTCCTAAAATGGTATATAGTAGGTTATGCCCATATTACTTAAATATTATCTGAATTACATGCCTTTTATGGCCTGTTCTCTCAGAAGAAACACTGAGTGAGCTGTATGATGGAGTGAGATAGAACACTTGCTTTAGTTTCAGATTTGCTGTATCGTCACTTAGGATTTGGAGACTTATTAGTAAAAGTGCAATGAAAACCAAAAGCAGAGAGATAATTCATCTTAAAAATACGGGAAGAGAGCGGTGATTATGAAAATGGAAGAGTTCTTTGAGATGCTGGGATTGGTTTTCTTAATAACACTTGTTGAAGGCTGGCTCTATGCACGTAAGTCCCAGGTATAGTCCATCTCAGTTTTTAATGACTTGGGAGGAAAAAAGCATTGTTGCTTTATCACTGTTTATAAACATGGAAACATCAAGAGGGTTAGCTTAGAGCAGGGGGATGATGAGAGATAGGATAATATGACAGGTTCTTTCTCAGTGTATTTCTCTTTAAAAGACGTCAGGGGATTATGTGAAAGGCCATCCTTCAAAGAGCCAGGCAGATTTTACCAACTGTCTGAATATTAAAGGGATTATGTAAAATAGAAGATCAGAGAGCTGTAAATCCTACTGTGAAGACTTTCTTCTTTATCCATATCAATTCTTCAGTAACTTAGTCAAGATATCGTTTACCCATTATATTTGATACATCAATTTGTAATGAAATTACAAAAGGTACTTTGAAAGAGAGAAAATTTAATACGACATACCACACACCATTTCCAGGAACACCTCACAGTGCCTTAAAACTTATTTCAGGTGGTGTGTGTGGGAACTACCAACGTTCAGTGTCTCCTTCTTCAGGCTAACACATCCTGATTTTAGTCTGGATGGTAAGTCCCCAAAGCCAGGTATTTGGTCTAAGCCAGTTCTTTAATCTTGTTCCTGTTTACTACCTCCCTTGTAGCCTGGGGTGGCCACGTGACCAGTGGACTCATGGAAACAGAAGAGCACGATGGGAAGGGACTTATGAGAAAGCTCCTGGTGAACCAGTAAAAGGGGATGACCAACTTGCCCTCTTTCTCTTCACCTGTATCTTCAGAAGCCACGTTATGACCAAGAGGCAAAAGGAAGAACGTTTAATACAGGAGAAGAGAGAGAGATTGTATAGGTTTTTAGGGATTTTCACTGAACCAGTGGATCAGCTCCATCTTTTTGTCATGTGAGAACAAAGTCACTCTCGGTAGGGTATCCTGTTACCTGCAGCCGAACACATTTCCACAGATAGAGTGAGCTGGGTAGTAGAGAAGAAAGTTTTTCATTACCGTCTTCCCTCTGCACCAACCCTTTAGAACTTTCATGGAGGGCAATCTATCAACAAAGGCTTACTGATATTTGAACAGATGGACATTAAGATGGTCCGCTACACATATAGTAAGACAGCATACCCTGAAAAAATGATGGCAGTTGTCCGTGATGAATTTAAAGCAATAACAAGAAACTTTCTTTCAATTATCTCTGAATTCTAAAAATTCCCAGAACCTTAAAACTAAGCATGTTGATCTTAAGGTCTGATGTCTTCACTCAAAAACACTAACATCTATCTGTCTATTTAACATAGAGGTGGCAATGCATGGCCAAATTTAATGTATACAGCTAACAGACGTAATCTCAAGAAGAGAAGGCTTTGTTTCTCATTAGAAAAGTAGAGCTCTTGGCTGGTAAATGCATTTGGTCAGCCAGCCTTCTAACCCATGAATTAAAAGCAATTAGTTTTCAAGTTTCAAACTTTTTTTTTCTTGCTGTACAGGCTCTGCCTTCAAGTTATTTTCATCTTAAATAGAGTTTTTGGGCCCTGAGCAGATATTTTGATACCCCGATAATTTGTGGTCTTGCTAAAGACTAACTCTTTGCACAGTCTCCCTGACTTGATTTGTTATTTCAAAGTTCCAATTATTTCACACCTTGCTTTGAGACTTTTCTAACTGGGTTGTATTTTCCCAATTGAAATTAGAACTGGCCCAACTCTTGCCTTAATCAAAATGTAAGCCCCCTTTTAAAGATTAAAATTCTACAATGTTTTTAAATACATGTTGTTATTTTTATAATCTTCCTAATTTCATTTTGTGGGACAAACTAGGACCTTAAAATAGTGAGAAAATATTTTCTTACTCAATCCCCAAGCCCCATTTTTACTTACATAAATTTCCCATAAATAAACACTTTGTACAATATTTATAGCTTTTAAATATTTAGCAGCTGTTGTGATAATTATCTATGAACCAGAAGATGAATTTTATGATTTGAGAATAAGACTCCTTCTAGCTTCATCCTTTTCCCCAGGTAGAAAAAGTTGTATTACTTCCATGCAGCGTATGGCCAAACAGCCACTCAAAACCAAATTAGTCTAAACCCAGATACCACTTTCTCATTAGACAGAAAATAAGAAGGAAAAATTTAGCTGTTCTTATAAGGCCAGAGGAGCTAAATGTCATTCCAAGAATAAAAAGTCTTGTTTTAGTCCCTTGTAGACTGAGAATAAATGTTTTGAGTTGCTGGAACTTGATGGGTGTGATTTGCCATTATTTTCCATTTCCTGAAAAAAATCTTAAAAAAATAAAATCATAGCTCATGTCTTCCACTGCCTTTCCCTAAACTGTCAGATGTTTAAGCTGCCTTCTAAAATATTCCTTAATTTTCATGTGTATATCTGTCCATTCACGTGAATGTTTGCTAATAGAAATTCCTGTATACGTCTGTTCAATGAATCATGCTTCCAGAGTGGAAAGTTGCTTGGTTTAATCAGTGACTTCATAATACTTTATCAAACCCCAATTAAGAAATTTTCAGCCCAAGAAAGTCCAAAAGCATGTTCATAATGTCAAGGGAACAGTCTCACGAGGAATGAAAGAATTGTTAGCTTATACCTTATCTGTGTTCTCCCATCACTATTAGTATTACTATTATTATCATTATGATTATTATTTTGAAGTTACACCTCTCAGACGAGAAATGTTTTAAGGGTCTTAATGTACTAATACATTATTTGGAAAACAAAGGCCAAAGATTCCACAAAACAGATGTCACAAATCTTCCTAGAGTTTCATCTTCCCTCAGTGTCTAGTTGTTCTTGCTAAGATACAAAGGTCCAAACACCTTTGTTTTTAGGTTACAGGTTATATTTCAAGAGAAACTTGCTTTGAAAAAGTCAGGGTTAATATCCTAAAATAAGAAAATTACAAAAAAAATGAAACAGCTATTGAAAAATATTCAGCAAGTAAAGACACTGAAGTCTAAGATAATTCAAAGCAGCAAAAACAAACCTATTTACTCAATAGTTATCTTTTTTTGATAAAAGTTCAGAAATTTGAACCAACAAGAAAATGTAGTATTTTTTCAGCTTGTTGTATTAAGAAAACAGGGAAGAGGCTAAACGCAAAGGCTGACCCTTCCCCAGCCACTGATTATCAGATGTCAGTTTTGTCTGATAGAAACATATGCCAGCCACAAACGTGAGCCACATATATTATTTTAAAATTTGTATTAGCCTAATTAAAAACAGTTAAAAAAAGAAATATGTTAAATTAATTTCAATAAGATATTTGATTTAGCCTAATATAGCCAAAGTTTTATAATTTCAACAGAATCAATATAAAAATATTAATATGATATTTTACATTATTTTATGTATATTAAATCTCCAAAGCCTGGTATGTCTCTTATACCTCAGTTTGGACTAGCCATTCAGGAGCCCAATGGCCATATGTGTGTGGCTAGCAGCTACTGAATTGGACAGGACAGTTCTAAACAAGGTCTCTGTTTTTATGCAGTTTACATTCTACTTCAGGGAAGATACAGAAAATCACAAAAATAACAAACAAGAAAAAAAAATCCACATGATTTAAATGCCTTGAAGAAACCAAAAACGTTGATGGGAGAGAAAATGCTGAGGGGCGGGAGTGCTCTGCAGATGTGACATTTAACCTGGGACCTGAATGAGCGGGAAGCAGGCATGCTATGATGAAAAGCCTGCAGGGCAGAACAGAGAGCTTTTACCACAAATCCGAGGTAGAAATAAGCCTGTGTATCTACGCAGCAGCAACAACAACAAGAGAACAGCAAGAAAAGAGCTAAAGGAGCAGAGAGGGAAAATGGTGTAAATATGGTTGGCGGGATGGGCAGAGCAAGATCACGCAGGACTTTGGAAACCAGGATAAAAGAGCTCGGGGGTGGCCAAGGGAGGAGGGACCCTGGAAACACTACAAGCAGTTCAGCTGCAAACCCTGCAGGGTTATGTCCGACACGTGAGGGCAACAGGAAATGGTCCTCACGAAGCTGAAACAAAGCTCAAGTAGTCTCAATACCTAATTGGATAAAGGTGATCTTCCTAGATCAATTTTCCTATTAGAAAATCAAATCCACTTTGGGAGAATTAATCTAGAGCCTCTATACTTTTTAATGTAAAATGCCCAGCATTTAATCCCAAATCACCAAGAATACCAGCAAATAAAACCAATCAACCATAAGGAAAGGAAAGTGATAAAAAAACAAAAAAGGCATTTTGGTGATCAAGACTGAGATATCAGATAACCTGCTTTATAATAACTATGGTTAGTATGTCCAAAAAAATAGATAGTAAAACAAAGAATTTCACTGGAAAAACAAAAATATATGAAAAATGAACCAAATTCTCCTGGAATTGTAGAGAGAGAAAAGGCAACAATAAATATATAATTCAACGGAAGGGTTCAAAATGTGATTCGATAGAGCAGAAGTAGAGATTAGTAAAATGGAAAACAGATCAGCAAAAAAACAAAAAAAAAACAAGATAAAAGAAAACAAAAAATTACCCAGATCAAAGAACAGAGAGAAGAAAAATTTTAAAAAGTTATTAAGAAGCATAAAATGCATGTGCCATGTGGGAATAAGGAAAAGTGATCTAAAATGTATGTTACTGGAGTTCCAGAAGGAGAGGAAAGAAAAAAAATGAGAATTGGGTGTGTTTTTTTAATCTTTTTAATGCACCTTTCTATATTTTCATGTTTTTATTACTTTGAAAAAAATAAATATAGATCATTACCATTACCTCACATCATATATGAAAATAAATCCCAGAAGGATTAATGAATTTAATGCAAAAAATAAAATCACAAAACCAACCAGAATAAAAAGGAACAGGCAAATATTTATCTTGCCTGTCTCATCACAAACACAAAATCTGAAACCATTACATAAAAACTGTTACATTTGTCTACATATGAATTTTTGCTTATGAAAAACACCATAACCAAAGTTCAAAGGCTAAGGACCAGATGAGAAAATAGTTGAGCCAGGTGTATGATGGAAATATATGCAGTAATTAAAATCGTATTTCACAAGAATATTTAATGACATGAAAGTGCTCATAATTTGTATTTATATTTAAAATAGTTTATTGACTTTCCCTCCCAGTGAGTATGGAGTAACAAGGACTGGATTTACTCCTTCACGATAAGCAACAGGAGAATCAGACAAAACATGTGAAACAAGGCTTTCAGATACTAAAGAACTGGCATCATAGTACCACAACCCTTGAGAAACTGGGAATAAACACAGTGAGTCCTGAAATGCTTCCAGTTTACCCTTTCAAGGCAGTTTTCAAACTGCATCGCAGGGAGGAGAAACCCAAAAAGAGCCAATGATCTCACTGAGCGGAGGGAACACAGAACAGAAGTCAAGGTAGCCAAGGAAGGGAGGAGACAGCTGTGCAGAAAGGCACCTGGAGCTTTGCAGAGGGGTCCCCTCAGGGCTTTGGTTACTAATCTGTGCATATGTGAGAGAAAGCCACCAGAGGCATGGAGAAGAAATACTGGAATAGTGTAAGCAGAGGAATCCCCACAGTCCACAAATGATAGGGAATAGTACATATTCCCACACATCAGAGTAAAAATACTTCATAATACAAGGGACAAAACAGTTGTTATAAAGATCTGCTATCTATTCAGGAATGTAGAGGAAAACATAGTCAATATGAAGGAAAAAAAAGTGATTTATAAAAAGAACCCAAAGGAAAATCCTAGAGATAAAAAAAAATACAATATATGCATTAAAAATACTTTGGGTGTTTTTAATCCAAAGTACCCAGATCTTGTTTCTAATATTAATCTTCAATAAAAGAAACTAAGGCTTAGAGAAATTGCTGGTTCTATGACTAGGGTAGGAAATATGTAAGATGCCCCTGGAGCATCCTGTAGTGCCAGAAAGTAAAAAAGTGCGAAGAAAAACAACACAACATTGACAGGAGTATGTCAAAAGGACACGAGAGCCAACCTGAAAGAGCTCCCCAGTGGCTACAACAGGACTACTATGAGCAACAAAATTAAGTGGTATTGATTAAAACACATAGGATACCATGAATATTCATGGTATAAATGAATGAATAAAGAAACAAATAAACAAACGGTGTGGAAGGAATAGCCAAATATCCCACATGGACAAAAATTCCAGATAATTTATATAGATAATCCATCTCAAGGAAGGAAGTGTAACTCCCAATTGCTTAAGCAGGGGCTGCATAATATGACATCATTCTAAAGAAATACAGTATGGAAAAGTGGGGGAAAGGAGTAACTTCACAGTGAAGAAACCCAGCAAACACTATCGCCATGAGGTGGTCATGGTCAACATGAACACTGATAAATCATGATACAGGATACACTCTTGGCATGATGAACATGACACCATTTCTGTGGGCTTCCTCCCAAAACCCAGAACCCCAGTGTAATCATGAGAACAACATCAGGAAAATTCCAGTAGAGAGGAATTGTACAAAATACCTAAACAGCACTCCTTAAAACCATCACGGTCACCAAAAAGCTAACTCTGAGAAACGGCCACAGCCAAGAGGAGCCCAGGGATACATGATAACTAAGTGTAATGTGGTATCTGGGATGGGATCCTGAAACAAAAAGAGGACATTAGGTAAAAACAGGGAAAACCTGTATGAAGTATGAACTTCAGTTAACAACTGTGTGTGTGTGTGTGTGTGTGGAGACATTTGTTATGATTAATGAATTTATATATATATAAAACAAATGTGCCATAAGAATACAAGACCAGGGAACAACCAGGGAAACTGAATTTGGGGTATATGGGAACTTGCTGTACTGTCTTTATAAATTATCCTTAAATCTAAAACTATTCTGAAGAAGCTAAGTCTATTTAAAAATGCACTGGGTAAGATTAATAGTACATTAAACACTGAAGATGAAAAGAGTGAACTTAAAGTCATAGCAATAAAACAATCAAAATCAGAGAGAAAAAAAGAGAGAAATGGTATCACACATGTGTAACTGGAATCCCAGGAAAGTGAAAGGGTGGCTAAAGGTGGAGACAGAAAAAAATATTTGAAAGAATAATGGCCAAAATTTTTCTAAAGCTGATGAAAATTATAAACACACAGATTCAAAAAACTCAATGAATCTACATGATCATACAGTGGCACTTCATCGCTAAAAACCAGTGATAAGGAAAAAAAATCTTAAAAGAATCCAGGGTGAAAACACATTACATAGAGAGGAACAAAGAAGAATTACCATATATCTCTTGGTCAAAAACTAAGCATGCCAGAAGACAATGGAGAGGTATCTTTAAAACACTGAAAGTTTAAGGGAAAAAAAAAAGCCAACTTAGAATTCTACATCCAGTGAGTATAACTTTTATGAACAAAGGTGAAAAAATAAAAAAAGAGACTGCAATAGTAACACAAATAATGACATACTTAGGCATACATCTAACAAAACATAATTGAAGAAAAAACTAAAGAAGATCAAAATAAATAAAGAATTACTTCAAATTCATGGTGTGGAAGTCTCAATATTGTTAACACATCAGTTATCTCCAAATTGATGTACAGATTCAATATAATCCCAATCAAAATCCCATAGTTCCTTCTGAGGAATTTAACAAAACTACTCTAAAATGTATGAGGAGAAGCAAAGGATGTGCAATAGCCAAAGCACCCTGAAAAAAAATAAAGTATTGGGTAATTGACATTACCTGATTATAGTTACTACAGGGGTGCAGTAATCAGGACAATGTGGCATAGATCTAAGGACAGAAATACATAGTGAGGGAATAAACAATCAAGATACAGATTCACAAATAAATAGTCATGTGATTTTTTGTAAAATAGCTAAGATAAAATTCATGTGAATTTTACCATACAATTTGCACATTTAAAGTGTACAACTCAATGGTATTTCCTATATGTACCCAACTGTCCCAACAGTCACCATAATCAGTTTCAGTCATTTTCGCTACTGAGAAAAGAAACACGACACTCGTTAGAAAGCTTTTCCCATTTATCTGCAACCTCCCAAGTCGTAGGCAATCACTAATCTACTTCCTGTTTTTATAGATTTCCCTATTCTGGACATTTCATATAAATGGAATCATATAATCTGGTCTTTTGTAAATCTCTTTTTTGCTCTTAGCACAGTATTTTCAAGTTTCATCCATGATACAGTATGTGTATTCATCTGAGTTCTCTAGAGAAACAGAACCAATAGAAGATCTACATATATGATTATATATATCCATATTTTGGTTTTGTTTCTCTCTATATATTAAGAGATTTACTGTAAGAAATTGGCTTACACAATGATGGAGGCTGAGAAGTCCAAGATCTGCAGTTAGCAAGCTACAGAGCTAGGAAAAATAAATAGTCTAATTCCAGTCTGTGTCCAAAGGTGGGAGAAGATTGATATCCTAGCTCAAAAACAGGCAGAGAGAAAGACTTCTTTCTTACTCAGCCTGTAATTCTATTCAGGACTTCCACAGATTGCATGAAGCCTCCCTCCCCTGTTCGGGAGGGTAATATGCTTTACTCAACCTCCAATACAAACGTTAATCTCATCCACAAACATCTTCATAGACACACCCTGAAATAATGTTTAACCAAATATCTGAGTGTCTATTTGAAACATAAAATTAACCACCGCAAGTCCACCTCCTGTCAGCCTGACACATATACATCTCTTTACATCACATTTAATCTCCAAATAAAGACAACAGCAAGGTCATAATTGCTCCTAACATGAAGACAACTCTCCTGCACACGACTGAAATACACTAACGCCCTCCACAGAGAAGGAAACATCCTTGAGTGATGCTTACTCTCCTTGAAATCCTGTAACTTAAATACCGTGTTGTAAAATAAACAGGGCTGAGATACCATGATATAAAGTGAATGCATCTTATGTTACGTAATAAGGGAATAAGACAGGAAAGGAAATAAAGATATCTGATATATTCCTATGTAAACACACTCATAACAAAACAAGAAGGAATACAGAATACTCACAACAATGATAGTTCTCATTGCTGTAACCAGTCATGTGGTATTTATAGCTGGTATGTATAAGTATCTTTTCCCAGTATGAATTCTGTATTTCTTTTTCCTTCATTAAATCCTCAGACGATCATGGTTCTTTTACCTGGTGGAGTGACCCAAACCTTCATTCTTGAAGGTTGTAGGACATTATGAGTAGCCCTGACTGGATTGGGCTGTTGCCTTTTTCCATTGACCTTAACCACAAGCATGGTAATAGTGAGAGATGCCCTAAGGGGTCTTCTGTATTCCAGACAGACCCCTCCTTACCTCCAACATAGAGTCGCAGTCTGATTCCTCGTTGGTAGTCAGGATCAATCACCAGAGCTGGTTCAGTGACTCCCTTTTTTGTGTAGATTCAGTGGCATAAGGAGTCCAAAGTGGCCAAGCAGCAGGCTTAATTACCAGTTCAAGAGAATCATTGTTGTAGCTTCTGCCTGAAACATCCCTCCCTTTGGAACTAAGACTTCTAGGCCATCAGAGCATAAGGTCATGAGAAGAAGAACTTCTGCTAGTTAGTAACTAGTGTTAAAAGTGAGTAATGCCACTCCCATTTCTACCCCTTGATTCCTGAAGCCATGAATTCTGGCTACGGGAGACACAGCACTATATATTGGATGCCGATTCAGAGCACAGATGGCCTTCCAGAGAACCTTCTCCCAACCTTGCAAGGGACTACAGCATAGCTTACACTGTCACTGAGTCTTCCACAGGCCATTGTTATCAAGCCAGCTGCTTCAGGATGGTGGAAAACATAAAACCAATAAATTCCATGAGCATGAGTCCACTGACACTCTTCTTTCACTGTGAAGTGAGTTCCTTGACCTGATGCAATGCTGTGTAGGATGCCATGATGATGGACAAGGCATTCTGTAAGTCCACGGATGGTAGTTTTGCAGAAGCATTGCACATAAGAAAAGCAAATGGATATGCAGGGTGTCTGTTTCAGTAAGAACAAAATACTGCCCCTTCCATATTGGAAAGAGTCTAGTAATCAGCCTGCCCCACCAGTAGCTTGCTGATCACCCTGGGGAACTGTACCACATTGGAGGCTGAGCATTGGCATCTGCTGCTGGTAAACTGGGCACTCAGGGTTGCCTATAGCTAGGTCCGCCTTGGTGAGTGGAAGTCCATGTTGCTGAGCCTTGCATCACCTCCATTCTTGCCACGATGGCCAGTTTGTTCATAAGCTCATTGGGCAATGACAGGAGTCACCGGACAAAGAGGCTGACTGGTATCCACAAGACAGGTCAACCCATATACTTGATTATTAAAATCCTTCTCTGCTGAGGTCAAACTCTAGTGAGCATTCACATGGAACACAAATATCTTCAAGTTTTTCACCTGTTCAGAGAGACTTATTTACATATCTCTTCACCAAATTTCCTTGTTGCCAGTTTTTCAATCATGTTCCTTCAGGTACCCGACCATCCAGCCAAACCACTGCCCTCGACTCACGAATCAGATTATAATCACACATCTGGTCACTGCTCCTTCCAATTAAAGTGAGCCCAATTAAAGTGAGCCACACCACTGCTCAAAGTTCTGCCCAGTGGGAGGATTTCCCTTCAGAACTGTCCTTCTAGGGTGTCTCAGAGAGTACTGCAGCCGTCCACCTTCAGGTGGTGTGTGCATATTACGCAGAACCAAGTATCACTCAGGCTTGAGTTTTCTCTTCTTCTGTCAACTGATCATACCTTAAGAAGCTAAAAAAAGAAGAGCAAAAGAAGAGAGAAAATAATTAAAAGTAGAAGAGAGATTAATAAAACAGAATACAAAACAATACAGAGAATCACAAAACCAAAAGTTGGTTCTTTGAAAGTGAACAAAATTGAAAACCTCTAGCTAGAATAAGGAAAAGAAGAGAAGATATAAAGAACTAAAATCAGAAATGAAAGAGAAGACATTACTAAAGTTATAGGAAAAGGCTTAGAATACCACAAATAATTAGACAACCTAGATTAGATAGAAAAATTTCCAAAAACACACAAATTACCAATAATGATTCAAGAAGAAATAACAAATCTAAATGAACTGTAGCAAGTAAAGTGATCGAATCAGCAATCAAAAATCACCCAACAAAGAAAAGATGGCTTCTCTGGTAAATTCTACCCAACATTTAAAGAAGAATTAACACCAATCCTCAAACTCTTCTCATGAGTGAAAGAGGATGGAACAGTTCCTGACTCAAGATGTAAGGCTAGCATTACACTGGGACCACAGTAAGACAAAGATATCAGAAAATAAAACTACAGATCGATAACCCTTATGACTATCAATGTAGAAATCCTCAACAAATTACTAGCACTCTAAACCCAAAATCACACTGAAAGGATTATGCACCATTTCCAAGTGGGATTTATTCCAGGAATGCAAGGGTACTTCAACATAAGAAAATCAATCAATGTAATACATTACATTAATAGAATGCATGAAACAAAACACATGATCATCTCAATTGATGCAGAAAAAACATTTTGACAAAACCCAACACCATTTCATGGAGAAAATAAATTCAGAAAACTAAAATTGAAGGGAAATTCCCCAACATGATAAACTGCACTTATTTACAAAAAAAAAAAAAAATCAAAGGTAACATCATACTCAACAATGAAAGACTAAAGCTTTCCTTCTAAGACCAGGAGTAAGGCAAGGATGTCTGATTTCACCACTGCTGCTCAATAATGTGGTGGAAACTCTAGCCAGAGCAATTAGGCAAAAAGAAAAACAGGTATCCAAATTGAAAAGAAGAGGTAAAACTGTCTCTGTTCACAGATGACATGATCCTGTAGAGAGAAAATTCCAAAGAATCCATCAAATAAAAAGAGAAAATATCATAGCTAATAAATGAATTCAGCAAAGTTGCAAGGTACAAAATCAACATACAAAAACCAGTTATGTTTCTTTAAACCAATAATGATCAATCCAGAAAGGAAATTAAGAAAATAGGTCAGCTGTTGTCAGGGGCCAGGAGTGGGGGAGTGAACTTATTGCAAATGAATATGAGGAATACTTTGAATATGTGGAGATGATGAAAAAATCTTCTATATCATGATTGTGGCAGTGGGAATAAGAATGTGCATTTGGCAAAACTCAATGAACTGTACATTTAAAATCTGATAAATTTATTGTATATAAATTATACATCAAAAGGTGATAAAAGAGATTTTAAAATAAAATGTATACTTGAGACCCTTTCTTCAAATATCCGAATGCACACGGAAAGGTCTGGAATGATAGACAGTACAAAATATCCGAGAGGTGCGTTCTGAGTGATTTTTACTTTCTGTTTATGCTTCTTTTTTACCTTAAGTTGTTTATAATGTATATCCATTATTTTTATCATCAGGGGGAAAAAGCTGTTTAAAAATATATTACAGCATGATCCACTTATGATTGATTTCCATTTAAGAGTTAACATTTTAAAGTATGGGCACTTACCACGTGAAACAGATGTACTTTTGAGCACAACAGATAAAGAGAAGTGTTATTACATGCCACGTTGACATCGAGTACTAACGCCCATTTTCACATTATATCTCATAAAAGTCTGTGTATGAAAGCTCCATTTTTATATGGGTACAACTGAAACGACTCCAAAGATGTAGATCATAACTGAAAATTCAAAGGCCATTTTCCAATAAAATAGTCCCATTATGTTCAAGTAGAAATCTGGAAAGCTGTTTGGTGACCACAAGCCCATCTAAATTTTAAACCAGTAACAAGATAGTTTTAATAGGCCCAGTAAACAGACTTCAAGTGATGGAGACATGGCAACGCAAAAGCTGGGATGGATGTTATTCAAACCCCGTGTTATCCTCGTTCCCATAAAGAAAGATCTACTGGCAGAAGAGGAGAAGGCATCCTGAGAAATATTCTTGAGAACAGGCTAAGAATTAGGGGTCGGGAGAGAAGAAGGTGGAAAGGACAGCATTACAAACCTGGATGAGCTCAAACACAGATGTGGCATCAAATCCTGAAATCCCAGCATCAGCAGTCTAGTTTGGGAGAGGTCAAAGGAAGCACATCTAACACACCAGGTAAAAATATAAAATCTGGTTACCCGAGGTGCAGATCCTGGCTGCAGGATGAACAGAAGCTGAGTCAAGAAGTTCATGGATCAATTTATAGACTATTGATCAGTAACGAATGGTTAAAGTGAATGCATTTAGTTCCACCCTAACGGACAATAAAACCCTTTGGGAAACTTTCCTAACTACAATAAAACTAAATGAAAAAAAATTTTTTAACTAAAATAAAACTTAAAAAAAACCTTCCATGTGTAGAATGCTCACTATATAACAAGCACTCTGTATACGTTATCTCTAATTTAAATTAAATACCCAAATTTAGGTACGAGTTTGTGATGCTTGAAACAAAGGCAAGTGTCTTTAAAGTGGGTAAATATTAGTGCAAGGCTTCACTCTCAGGACTGTTTCAGTAAAAACCTCACGTTCTTTACATCTTGCTTCTTCCCCCTGCACTAGGCTGAGAAAATGTAAGTCTGACTCTGTTGAGAAAGAAAAGAGGAGAAAGCAGAGAAACCTCCTATGTCCTTTGCATTTACCACATAAAACACACTGACTCCAGTGTGTTCTTTGGAAGAACTCAGTCTTCATTTTCATGGAGGAACAGTCACGTCTAAGCTCACATTCAACAGAAGTTCTCCTTTCATAAACTTACAGTGTATGGCCTCTTCTCTTACATCTCAGGTCAAGCAAAAGATAAAGGTGAGTCTTACTTTTTGTAAATGCATTCTCCTTCAGCTCTACCAACTAGAAAGTCATTTCATCTAGCTCACCATTCATCTATCTGTGAGGCAGGAATGAGGATATGTGCTCCACAGGTGGTAAGAATTCAGTTACACAAAAGTTTTAAAGTGCTTAGCATGAGGCTGGCACATAACAGGTACTCAGGTTACGGCAGATATTATTAATGTCACTTTTAGTCCTCAGTGTCTGATAGGGTCACCAACGTGACCATCCTCTGAGGAGTCACTGTGGGAGTAACCACCAAAGTAACAATCAGATGAGCCTGGCACAGTGGACCCGAGGCTCCTACTCGTCCTGTTCCCATGTCCCCAGCGTCATGTTTCATCTCACTGGTAGACAGTTTTTTGAGTTACATCACTAGGTGTTGGCTTCAACACAACGCTTTCTGAATCCGACTCTCAAGCCCTCTCCTCTTTCCTTTTTTATTTAATTGAAGTATAGTTGATTCACAATGTTGTGTTAGTTTCTGTCTCCTTTGGTTTTGCATTTCATAGTTTCAACTTTACCTCCCCAAATAGGTTATATTTCACTTATGAGGAGGACCTTATATGTCAAAATAATAATTTAAAAATAATGTTTTTTTCCATTTCTGTTTGCACAAGGTGAGGAGAAGGTGAGGAACTAGAGACACTCTTGCCTGCACTGTGTTTGCTCAGAACATCAGAACAGTCAATGCGGGGACACTTTGGAAACGTTCAATTTCTCAGCGTGCGTGCGTGTCTCTGTGTCCGTGTGCGTGTCTGTGTGTGTGTTAAGAGACAGCAAGCACGAGAGCAAGACACCAAGAAGTCATTGCCTTGTTACCCCGAACACAGTTTTTCAAATCCAATGTGGATACATTAGACCTTTTACTTTGAGTTTTTACTGGCAATGGTACTAGAAAAACCTTCTGAATAGCCACTACTGCTGAATTTTAAAATCTTCCTGGCCCTTACCCAAGGCCAAATTTTAAAGGTACATCAAGCTTGGCTCACTCCATATTCAGGAACCTTATCTTTTTATTTTACTACCACCAAACAACATATCCGAGTACTACCACAGAGGTAAGACGTATGCCACTCTATACTGTTAAGAAAAAGGAAAGGACGTAGAAATTTTTTAAATTTCTAAAGAAAGACTTATCAACCTAAGCCAAGTTTTATTTCATTTCATCCCCTTTTTCTCTTGGGGAACTTCTTGTTGCTAAGTAAAACGAACTGTATAATTTTTAAGGTTTTATAAAGCAAATTAGTTGACCATGCTTAACAGCATGTCATAGAAGACTTCTCTAGTGTTTTAATCAAGTTTTCTACTAGACTTACGGATCCCAGGGCCACTAGCTCCTGTAAAATAACTGCAGATTTCAGCCTCCGCAAACACACATCCTTTTCATTTACCACTGAGATTTCAGCGTAGGAATGTTTCCCACAAAAGAATTTCTTCAGTCTCATCAACTGGCACACAGGAATTGCACATTCCAAGGAAGAAGGCGATATTTATTTTTTCAAACCCGATTCCAGCCAACTACCATAAACTCAGTTATTCTGAGGGCTCCTTGTTTCACTTTTATTTGGAGTCTGCCAACAGGTGACTGGATACTAGAGCACATTTGCCTGCTCCTCAGGGATCCTTCTAATGGGGCTATAACTTGGAACCAGTACTCCGAGTGGAAAACCCTCAGTCCAGGATCAGCAGCCCCTTCAAGTGCCTCTTCCCACATTCACACCAGGAGGTGGTGTTCCAAGGTGGTCTCAGCAGTGCATCGGCCAGCTTATTACTGGGTCAGCAGGAAGCTTATTAAAAGGAAAGAAAACTCAATGAGCACCAGGTATTCTGCGTTGGGCAAACTCAAGTTGCAACGCAGTGTCGCCCAAGGTCACCCAATCCTTTGAGATTTAAATAAAACTGGCTTAAGCCCCTACTCCACATCCTGTGGGATATGCCTAGCTTTCCCCAAGATTTCTGCAAAATACCAGAGTCTCATGTTCTCATGGTCATATCTAGCTTCAGATTCTTTTTTTTTTTTTCTTTTTCTGCTCAACTTTTGATCTCAGTGCATTTTGCTGGTATCTCATCTCCTGTGGGCATTTTTGCTCCTCTGCTCCAGACATGGAACTCATCTGTTTTTCTCTTCTTCCCCGCAAAAGCATGGCATTTCTGTGGTACGTAGATGTTCATGAAGGTTTTGGATGTCAGGGACGTTACGGCACACAATTTAAAATAGCAGCAGGTACTGAACGTCCGCATTCTTAAAAGTCGTTCAGGCATCCTGACCTTCGGAACATCCCCCTTCTCACCCTTCTCCTTCAGCTCCTGTCCTGACCT
Source organism: Vicugna pacos (assembly GCF_048564905.1). Taxonomy (NCBI): domain Eukaryota; kingdom Metazoa; phylum Chordata; class Mammalia; order Artiodactyla; family Camelidae; genus Vicugna; species Vicugna pacos. The sequence goes on from NC_133002.1 coordinate 55,380,873, forward strand.
CCCTTTTACTCTTCTTCATCTCAGCTCTCTTGTGTCTTCATACTCACGTTTATTCTTACGTTAATTTTGTCTTGTTTTATCTTAGTCCATTCAGGCTGATATAGCAAAAATACCACAGAATGGGTAGATTAAACAACAAATGCTTATTTCTCACAGCTCTGGAGGCTGGCAGGTCCAAGGTCAAGGTTTCAGCAGATCTGAAGCCTTTGATGAGAACCTGCTTCCTTCACAGACAGCCAGCTCCTCACTAAGTCCTCACACAGCAGAAGGGGACAGGGATCTCCTGAGTCTCTTTTATAAGGCAATAACCTCCTTCGTGAGGGCTCCACCCCCATGATCTAATCGCCTCCCAAAGGTTCTACTTCCTAACGCCATTAATTGGGGGTTAGGATTTCAGCATATGAATTTGGGGGGGATACAAATATTGAGTACCTATCATCTTTGTTTTATTCTCTGAACACATCTAATTCTCAGGATCTCACTTTCCACATAATAGTTATTTTCCTAAAGAATGATAGTCTTTTGACTTAATAAAGGCCATTTGTTGTAAGTATTAAAATGCACTAACTCAATTTTTCAAATTCTACTCCGTAACAATGTTTAAAAATGCCATACATACCATGTGCCAATCCACTGAAAGAATTTGATTGTGGAGTCTTCCACACCAAAACTATTTCTCTCAGGGTCCTATCTTCTTCCAGTAACGTCATCCCCATCAGTTTCTCTCAAATGCTATAAGTTGGAAATACTAATATCCTATAGGAAGGGTTTTTAAATCAGTTCCGTCTTTTGACAAACCCCAGAGTTTGTACTTCACGTGAATAGTTTTACAGAAAGCACATCCTCATCTGCCACAGGCTGGGTGATTCCCCACGGACACACAGCTGGTACGATTCAACCATTTATCCTGTAGTGATTTGAGCACCTGAGCCCGTGACCCATGACATTTCTTCTTCCAAACCTGTATCTCTGAATTCTGTTTTCTGATAATCCATCTACTACGAGCTCTGAAGTTAATGGTTTCTGGGTCTGCCAAGAGCATCTTTGTTCACCCAAAGCTGGCCCTCAATCTACCTGGTAGAGGAGGCTAAATTTCCTCCACGGTGTCCTCCCTTCAATCCATCATCCAGCCCAGGTCTAGTCTGTGGTCGTATTTGCCTGCCAGCTCCCTTAGGTGTGTCTCCTCTTGCTTTCAAGCAGATATTACAACCCCAAGTGCCTGTGTGACCAAATGCGTGACCTGAAAGAGGACAGCCAGGGTGAGTAGAGACAAAAAATCCCCACCTAAAGGGACTTCATTGTTGGGCTCCAGCTGACTGCTGCCCATGGCGTGGGAGGCCTGGAGATGCCAATGTGTTCATCCTGGGATGTTTCAGTCAGTTTTATTTGAAATCTCCATTTTCTCATCTTAAAGTTAATATATTTAAAAAGTGTACTGTCAAAACAAAATATACTTCTACGCCCAATGTAGCCCAAAGATAGCCAGTTTGAGACTTCTGGCTTAGACGCACACATGACAAGCCCCAGGAGCACGTTTCCTTGCAGAATGTACTGTGCCCTCTGCCCCATTCGAAAAATTCTGTCCTCTCCAACCTCCTCCAACAGCGCCAGCAGGACTGATCCTCGTCCTCCCAGCCACGTTCTCTCAAACTGGTCCAAATGTAAGTAGCTCTTCCAGTCTGCAAGGACTGGTTCATAATTTGCTTCTTTTACTAAACCCCTGGTTTTATCTTTAAGGTGGACTTTCCATAATTTCTAGATTTGATGTCTCTCTGAAGAAGCCATTTGTTTGCTTGCTGAGTTTTGCCTTTTGTCATTTGTTCCACATCTTTGGGCCACAGCTCTTGTTGCTACCGTTCCTACTACAGGCACAACTAAAATATTCCTTTCTCCAGGTCCCACTTTTCTAAAGCAGTCATAGGGAAGTGTTTGTTTTTGGATAATCTCCTTAGCTTGGCCTATATGATCCAACCTTTCCACAAAGTAAAATTTATCTCTCCCAATGCAATCCATGCTTCTTCCTTTATTTAAAAAATTCTTTTTCTACTCATACTTTTCTTACTGTATGACCCAAATCTTTTAGTGGTTTCACTCCTTCCAGAGTCTCCAGGGAAATCTGATATCCTGGAGATAGTGCTATGGTTCAGTCCTTTTTAAAAATTCCCTTTTTTTCTATACCTTTGGAGCTTACAATAATTACACTGAGCCGTTTCTGTACTAGAAGCCAAGATGATGGCAGAGCCTCTACAATAAGAGCCTCTGGGATCTCTGTCCTTCTACCATCTTTACGAGGTGCATCCTAGAAATCCACAACCAGGACCAAAGACAATTAGAAACGCACACAGCATTTAGAGGAAGGTGAACGTGTGGTTCCCTCAGGAAACCACAGAAGAGCCAATAGAGCCAGAAGTTATTCACTCAACAGTGTCTTCTTCCTTGATGGGAGATGAAGTGAAAGATACAGAGGAAGAGAATTAGGAACACCTGCTCTGTCATTACCACTACAGCAGCAGGACGGACATTCACAGAGCAAAATGCCAAACATGTATACATGTTCTATACCCCACACGGAATTTAGTTCATTTCTGTAGCTCAGATCTAAGAATCTAACTCCAGAATCAATGCCTAAAATGCCGGCTATGGCCATAATATTAGTTCCTACAACACACAAGTCAAGGATGGCCATGGAGGCTTCCCCAAGACTGCCTCTCTGAAGTAGCACTTCTGCCTCCACTGTCACTTTAGAGGGGGCTCCCTGTGCCATGTATAATCTATAGGAGGTTTGGACAAACCGAAGACTCTTCTCTGAGTTTATCTAACAGAGAAAAGAGGTGCGGTAATTACTAGCCCAAATAAGATCACACGATGTGTTCAGGGCTCTCTGATAGGAAACAGAATGGAGTAGCAAAACTGACCTGATTTACACCTCTGCCTTCGTTTGCAGGGGGAGAAACAGGAGAGGGACAGGACACCTCATGCCAAGAAAAGCAAGTTTCCTGGCCTGCTGATCCCATTGGAGCAGGGAGCAGAAGAAGAAGAAAAGTAGAGTGTTTTCTAAGCCAGAGACCATTTCATGTACCATTTTTATTAACTGCCTGCAGCTCTTAGTCCAGCATTAAGGATACAGTAGAAACTGAAAAAGTATTTTTACACTAAGGTGAGAAAGTATAAATTTATTATAATTCTTATAAACTCCTATATTGCAATTTCCAAAATCTTCACTGTTTACTGTGCACTTTGATAGCAGCGACGTGAGGCAAGGACGCATTATTTACTTAACACCCATCATCGCCCCTGCCGATGTAGATAAGAGCACGTCATTACTGGAGGTCCAAGAACTCGACCTCTTCAAACTCGATTTGTTCTCTCAAAAGCTAAATGGTTAATTGGATTAAAAATGAATTAGTAATGAACTTCCTCTTTCCTCCTCTTGCCTGTTACCTCATTTTACTGCATTTTACTTAAAGGCCTCTTCACATAAGGCACCTCGTGCATAAATCATGTTTCTGATACGATGCAGGAGAGAAGTCATAAAGATCAGGGGTATCGTCTCAGACGGAAGTAACCACCATTTAAACTCGGTATCACCACGAAGCACTCACGTCTTCTACTTGTAATAGGACGGAAACGTGCTATAAATCTGCAGAGCTGAAATCCAGATCTGGTACAAAGCTTTAAACTGGCCTTGGCTTTTCCAGCATCGCTTTCTGGCTCCCAGACAGGCCTCCTCTCCTCTGATGTCAATTCCTGCAGTCCCACTAACAAGCTAGAATTTCCCAGTGCATCAAAGCAAGAAGGTGATTTTATGACGACAAAATTAAGAATAAAATAGACATTTTCCCCCTGCGCTTCACTCTCGGCCTCAAGAGTCCAGAAAGAACTGAAACCTTGACCTCAAGGAGTTGTGTGACTGCGTAGGGCAGTCCCCCGCCCTGTGTGTTGGCTCCCTCATCTGTAAAACGATGGGCTTGGACTGAGTAGCACGGAAGAGACCCATCTGATCAACATTCAGAAGACGGCAGCTACCAATGAGTTCTGGGAGAGCGCCAGGAAGGGAGTATTCCTGCTACGTTCATCCAGGAAGGTTTCACAGAAGAAACAGCACTGGTGGCAAACTTCAGAGAACGAGAAGATTTTAAGCAGTGGAAAATATTCTGGAGAAAGGGACAACGTAAACAAAGGTGGGGGAAAAGGATGCGCTTTTCTGGAACTGCAAAGACTCCTACATGCCTGCTTGTTGCAAAAGAACTTTTCCATAGGTTCATCCTCTTTTACAGAATACATAACATTTTCTTTTCAAACAAGTAAAGATCAAATTATGCTTTTTGTTACAGTTTTTTAATATATAATTCATAGCGATACAATTTAACCATTTATACAATTTAATGACTTTTTGTATTTCAACAGGTATTTGTAACTGTCGTCACAATCAATTTTACACCATATTCATCACCCCAAACCCTTGAGCCATCACCCCCAAACTCCATCACCTCCTTCTCCAGCCCTAACCAACCACGAATCCACTGTCTTTTTAGGTTTGCCTGTTCTGGACATTTCATATAAATGGAATCACACCACCTGGGCTGTGACTGGCTTCTTTCACTGCATATAATATTGTCAAAATTAACCTAAGCTGTATCACGGACCAGTGCTTCATTTCATTCATGGCTGAGTACTATTCCCCTGTAGGAATACACGACATTCATCAGTAGATGGACATCTGTGTTATTTCTGCCTTTCAACTATTACAAATAATTCTGTTAATAAACATTCACATATAAATATTTGTGTGAACTTATGTTTTCATTTTTCTCGGGCATTTTTCTCACCTAAGGGTGGAGTTTCCGAGTCATATGGTAATTCTAAGTTTAACTTCTTGAGAAACTGTCAGATTATTTTCCAAAGTGGCTGCATCATTTTACATTCCCTCTAGCAGAGTATGAGAGCTCCAATTCCCCTGTATCCTCACCCATCCTTGTTATCACCTGTCTTCTGATTATGGCAGCCCTAGTGAGCGTGAAGTGGTTTTAACTTCTGTACTTTTAATTTTCCCTAGTTACTAATGATGTTGATAATCTTCCGTTCTGATTGGATATTGGTATATTTTCTTTGCAGAAGTATTCAGATTATTTGCCTATTTTTATTGGGTTATTTGTCTTTTTGTTCTTGAGTTGTTAAGAATTCCTCACATATTCTAGGTACAGGTAGGTACCTTATCAGGTACGTCATTTGCTCTCATTTAGGAGGAAAAGTCAGATTATTAATATTACCACATCTTGAAGAACAGAAATAAGCCAACAAAAGTTCTTCCAGTACAAGATTATAAACACTGCACTACTCTCTGCAAAAACACATTTTAGTTTTCATACAGTAATCATCAAAAAATTTAAACCCTGCTTTTTTTTTCTCATTAAAACCATCCCCAACTGTGGTTGGTAAGAAAATAAGAACACAGAGACATGAATGTAGGTGCCTCTACAGAGAAGAACTTCTGGTGATCAGTAAGACTACTTCAGCTTTTATAAGTCATGTTTTACAAATTCACATACTAGAATTACATCTCAAAATAAGCCTCAGAAGACATCTGGCTACATGTTGTAACCATTAAAATGATGTTCTGTGCTACGGAAAATGTGTTGGAGACACTCTAGTCATGGAGTCTGACTAGATAGTTCAAACCTCATATGATTGACCAAAAGTTGCTTCCAAAGAATGAATACCACAAATCCAGAAGCTATGGCAACCCTGGCTCATTAAAGCAAAGGCATTTTCTTGTTTCTTGTTTCTTGGCTGTGGTCCCTGTTATGTGCTGAATGGCAAAATGTAATCCACTGGTCACTTTGCCGTGAACACCAAAAGATTTCATTTCCGAGAATATACCCAGGCAGGAAAAGGTGTTTTCAGATCACAGAACTCAGAAAACATAACTCTTTATGTGAAGTAGAGTTCAAAGTTGAACAGAAGTTCCTCACTACTCCTGCGCACTTCATCTTCTGCCCTGACAATTCTAGCTGGGTGCCGCGCTCCAGTCCTAGCCTGAAAGTCCCTTCCCTGGAGCAATGAAGGCTGAAGTGCGTCTGAAATAGTTGAACTCTACTCCACTGAGCTGAGCCACAAGCCCTGCAAAGAAAGACCTGGGAAACATTAGCTTGCCTCTGGTCTGGCCATAATGAAAATAAATGAGGGCTTCAATTTAAAGTCGTTACTAAAAATTTGTTCTTTCCTCCATTCTAATTCTGAGACCCACTTGCAGCTAATTAGAACGGTTCCCAGCGTGATCTCCCAGCACACTGCTAGTGTAAACACCAACCATCTGAGTTTCATTACAATAAAGAAATCAAATAAACAGTGGACCAGAAAACAGTAGTTTGGGCATGGCTCATTACAGCACAATGCCGTTAACATTCCTCACTCGGGAAGGAAAAGAAGGCACCGGGGAGCAAGGCTGATGCCCAACGCTTTCCATTCTTATTAACGATGTTAGTGGAACTGGGGATTATTTCTTCCTGTTAAATTGTTCTGGAGAAAGAAGAAAAGAAAATTTTTAAATGAAAATAGAAAAGAAGTGCTCTCTGAAATTCATTGTAAACAAAGAGAAAAGGTAATTGTTTGCTTTGGACTACTGACGGCTTCTCCAGTTCCTCATAGGATACACTGTTTACAATTTAAATAAGGAAAAAGAAAAAGAAAGAGGAATACAGTGTCCATTCATCTGCTTAAAATTTTTATTATTTGTCCTAGGTACAAACAAATCTCTGCCAACATAGGCTAGACATGACTATATGATTCCTAAAATCCAGAATATTAAAAAATAAAATAAGAAAATGTATAAACAAATAAAAAAAAAGTCACTCATGTATTGAGATACTTTGCTCATCTCGTTCCCATCGACTAATATTTGGAAAACTCACATCACTAAATAATAACTTTAAAGGTTCAACTGCATTGTTTAGCATGACCTTGAAATCATTAAAAGGAAAAAAAAAAAACCCAAACATTTCTGTCTCTAAAATTTAACTCAGCTCTTAAGTAACTATAAGAGTGTAAAGACATTTACTGAATTTGATTCACAAACTCGACAAGAGTGTGAGTTCTCCAGTTATAGCAATTCTATGAAGAGAACATTAACAAATTCCAGCACCTCCTGAGATACAACCTGTCTGTCCAGGAGGATCCGAATTCACATTTGGCCCCTGGATCAGGCCATGGTTTCACTGCACATGATAGGAGTTATCTGGCCCCTCAGTGGTAACGCAGCTTCAGTGAAGCAAGTGTAAAAACACCTCTTTTTCCTGTCTTACACAATCTAGGTCGAGCTGTGTAAGTATCCCATGGCTGGTATTTACAATTTTTTTTTAATTTAAATGGTTCTAGAATACTTGTAGGAGCATATTCTCTTGGAAGGTTCTAGATGCTTTGGGCTAAGATTAAAACTTGTCTAAAATAGCCCTTTTATGCTCCCACTTAGACCATCCTCAAAAGCTATTGCATCCAAGGACCCAAACCAAGATCCTAAACCGCATCAATCAATAATTTAAGAAAAGTCACTAAAAAATGCCAGTAAGTGCTGAGATGGACCTCGTGGGTAAAAAAAAGAGCTAAATCGATGGAACAAAGAGGTAAAATCCATGCTTTTACCTTGAGATTCATTTTTAATCTGTGGAAGGAAACAATCACTCATCCCTGGAGTGGGGGGAGTGGGGAGACACAGGGAAGCGTTTGTCTGCAGCAGCTGTCTTAGTAAGGAACGTACAAAAAAAAAAAAAACTCTGCCATTGTTTTGGAATTGTCTATCTATCATCTACATGTTGAAAGAAAATTAAAGTCAAGGAAAATAAAAGTACATGTCCAGAGAAATTAAAACTAAAGACAGTAATGTTTAAAAATCTTAACAAAATGTCATTTCATATTTTTTGATAACTTTCTTAACCTGCTTCACCTCAAAACAATCTACTTAGGTCAAAAAGACATACACTTTCTTTAACTAAATAAATATTTATTCAACATCTGTCTGCTAGATGCCAAATCTATACACCGATGTGTCAAGTGGAAGTTGTATACTCTGATGCCCATCTCTCTAAAATGGAAGATTTAGGCTGGACCTTTGAGAGGGCTGATCAGCTCTTCCAGTTGAGAGCCGTTCCCTCACCCACACAGGCAATGCGCATGCCCTGAAAGGCATCCATGGTCCTTTGCGCAGTCAAAGATGTGCAGAGCATCAGAACTGACCAGGAGGTTAAGGACCGCAATATTTAACGGAGTTGAATGGGGAAACTCCGACTCTTGAGACGTTCCCTTTGCATCATGACCTTGAGAGGTGGAATAATGCTGAAAAATAATCTAAACATTTCATGAATGCCAAAAGGATGACCATCACTATCCCATTTAAATTTATTTTGTATTAGTTATTTTTTCCTTTCAAAGCATTTTCATTATTAATTTCTCATACAAGATGACTTAAATGTAGCTCTTAGAACTGATGGAATATTAAACCAAGCAAGTTGGAATGAACTGCTTAAATAACTTTATTATTTCTCTTGCCAACTGCTTACAATGTATGATGCAATAAAATAATGAAAAAATGCTTCCTTTTATGCCATCATTACAATATGCTATGGGGTCTACACATCAAGACCTGGATTTGCCTGCTCAGTTTCTCAAAGTTGGGAAGTGGACGAGCCAGGTTTTGAAATCAGGTTTATCTTATTCCAAAACCCACGTTCTTTCTTTCTACTTTGACTGCATTTATTTTATTTTTGAGTATTTTGCCATAAATCAGGTTTTAGAAAATAAATACTCTAAATGCATTTTAGAAAATAAAGAAAATTGTATGCTAAAAAGAACACACAGTTCGGAGGCACAGTGACTCCCGTTAGAACATGCTAATATTCTCATGTTAAAGCTTGTATATTCTAGCAAATAAAACAGAAAAGCAATTATGGTTAATACCAGATAACTAAACCACTGAACTGCGTATGCAGAAATCATTTTTAAAATCTTAGGCTGCTTTTCATCTGCTGCATGGTATGCTTGTAGAGCATGGACCCCCATCAATCATGGGTTATCCAGCAACCGAAATCATCTAAAGTAACCAAAACCTGGTGTAAAACGTACATACGGGGAAGACAAAGGGGAGGAAGAACCGACTCCCAGATCATCCTCTGTTGGGGATTAGTCATACAATTTTTCAGACCATTACTGAGAAAAAAGTGAAAACGAGATAACACGTTATGATAAAATGAGCATGGAAAGGAGACAGGAAGACTTTTTTTATCTGTGCTCTGCCAGTAAGCAGTTGCCTGAGCTTGGCTGTAAGTCACTTAGACCTTCTGCTACTTTAGATCTGCAAAACTGAGGGTTTGGTCTCAGATTTCCCTTCTAACTCTAATGTTCTACTAGACCGTGAACCATAAAAAAAGGATCTCAGTGTTGTCCATCATGATTTTAATGCAGAAATTATTCTTTCTTTAATTTTCTTTAATGCAGAAGGAAATTCTTCTGTCTCTTCAAATCACGTATGTATCCCGAAATTCAATTTAATTGTCCAAAAGTCCAATCAAGGCAGGAAAACAACAGATGCTATCAGGAGCTTAAAATACCAAATTTAAAAGACTGTGCGTGTGTGTGTGTGTCCAGGAAAGGTCACAAATTTAACCTCCTGGAAGCAGCAAAGGTTCCATCCACAGAGCCTGCTGTGACAACATCTGGAAATTCCTCACTTGGGTCAGTGGGGAGACATTCTCTGTTTGCTTTGCTTTTGTTTTATACCCATGTGGTGCTCAGCGTATTAATAATATATTTCAATCTCATCATGAAACCCTTTAATGATTTACTTTTCAAACCTCCCAGGCCCATCTAGCCGCAGGAAAACCCATTCCTTTTGTTACAAGCTGAAAGGATGACAGTCAAAACACAGACAGAAGAAAAAGCGCTCAGTGGAATCTTAGGTCGTTCCTACTGTTCACCCCCAGTAGCCAGAGCCGAGCTTTCAACATCTGGAGAGACATGGGGAAGGCTTCTAACTTCCTGTCATAACTTTTTCTGTAAGTGACACGTGTCAAAACGCATGGAGTTTTCACATGATTGACAGCACTCATAGAAAACTTTTCTGTGAAACTGAATATGGCAATAATTGGTTCTGGAACACCTTGGTGTGTTACTATCCAAAAATTTTATAGACCTTTTCCCATATTTCATATTCTCCTATGTACACACATCACATTAAAAATCCATTTAGTTCTACACCATTCATTGTTAGAAATACTCTGAATTTATACGGAGGATGTCACTGATGTTTTGTCCTGCTCAACACATAACTTTGTTGGAATGGTAGTCATCCAATCAAAGTAATTCTCAGGGAATGACACTACTCATTCCTCCACGTGCCCAGGAGAAAAACTGCAGCATTATCTTTGTCCTGTTCTTTCCATTCACCCACTAGTTCGAGTCAATTTCCATGTCCGTCCACTTTTTCATCTGAAGTTTCCCAAATCTGTTCCCAACAGATCTAAAGTTTCCCAAGTCTCCTCCCCAACACTCTACATCCCCAGGAAACCATCCTATGTAGCCTAGCTCACTACACATGCTCCTAGATTCTCCTATGGCTTTCTCCTCTTATACAGCTTTCTTCCTGCCACAGTGAAGGCATGATGGTACTTGAACATAAATCTCACTGAGTCACTTCCACACTTGAGCCATGCAAAGCTTCTCTGTGTTTACACAGATGCTCAATAAATACTGTTTGTTATCAGGGTGACTTGAATAACCAGTGTTCTTGGAAAGGAAGCTGTGTACAAAGCAAAACATTAATAATATCTTCACATATATTTGAAATTAAATAGGGTAAGCAAAATGGGGCAAAGAAAGGAAGGTAGGAAACACTGGTTAACACTCGCGCACCTGCTGATAGACATACGTGATTTTACTTGTCATGGGAACCTTTCAGAATAGACTTAATTACTTTCATCTCAGGAAACTGAGACAGAAGGGAGTAAACGTCCTGCTTGCAGAGTCACACAGGTAACAAACGTCAGCGCACGACTAGGATGCCTGTCTAGTTTCTGTGATTTACTCTGTGCTCATCCCGTGCAGCAGATGAGTTAGTCTTCAATGCTCTTACCCCTTCTTGCGATGAACTTTCTCTCCAGAGTGGGACCTAACTCCTCATCCCGTCAGCTCCTTCCTGCTCTCGACGTGCCTCCCCTGAGTTCTAAAGGAGAAGCAGCTTGTATCAGTCACTTCTTGTCCATGCGTGCCTATTCCACCAAGTCATCTCCCAGTCCCTCCTGAAGCCTCTGTAATGAAACTCTTTCCCACCCCTCACACAGACAACTCCCACGGAAGTCACTAATGACTTCCTCGCCGTAGAATCAGACGGTCCTTTTCAGCCCTCTTCTGTCATAACTTCTCACACTTCCGACCACTTTCTTTATATAAAACACTGTTACTCCAGCACCTCCTGGCTTTCTTTTCATCCTGATCTTCATTTCTCAGGTTCCTTGTGGGCTCATCCTCTACCCCACAATTGTTAATTCCTGGGAATATTCAGTCTATTATCCTCCCTCCCTCCCTCCCTTTCTCTCTATTCTGCCCACGAGATATTTAATGTACTGTTTGTTGCACAGCCCTATAAACCTAAGGGTCATTCCTGACACATCCCTCATCTCCCTCCATATCCATTTCATTACATGGTCCTGCAGGTATCTGAGGTCCTAAATCATCTTCGTAATCTACGGATTTATTTCCATTTCTACCAATCATGTGGTATTTAGTTACTGGTGAGGGTGGTAGCATTAAAAATGTTATTTTTATATATTCCTGTGGTCCCGAGAGAGGCCAGAGGCCAGATCTGGAGCAGGTCTGTGGTGCACCTAGCCGAGGGACTTTAAAACTCCTCTGAGTAGATTTCTCTTAATGTAACTCCTCCTCCAACACACTACTGAACAACTTCCCTATAGACAGTCCCCTGAGTTGTCCCTTCACTATCTGAGGACAGTCAAGAAATGACGTAACATAGATGCTGTACAGACAGAAGCCTGAAGAAAGTCAGGGCAGCTACTTGCTGGGAAAATCCTGTAGCACAAGCCTCGTCACCGGATCCTGCTCAATGTACGGTTCTCTGAGTAACAGGGAGCGTCTCCTGTTCAGGCTTTTACCGAAGCTTGAGTAGAGAAACCTCAGCCCTCCGTCAAACAAGGAGGCTAATGCGCAGTGCTGCGAGTACATTCAGCACTCTTAGGCTCACAGCACACACTCGAGTGTTCCCGAAGTCAAAAGGAAACTGGAAGGGGCAAAAAGCAGTTAGCGGCATCAGGTCCAAAAAGAAATTATGCTGATGTGAGAAAAAGAAGACAAAAAAGGGGTAGGACTGCTAGAACGGCAGTGCGAAGAGCTGGCGGGCTCTCTTCCCTAGAGAAAACAACCATTTAATTAATGAAAATCATTTTTTCAATATAAAATCTCTAAAATTTGAAGAAAAACATCTATCCAAACAATGCACTAAATCTCAGTAAAAAGAGGAATAATCTGTGGCGTCTGGGCCGTGGCTCCTCTTCACCCCCCACCCGCCGCCACCATTTCAGTGTGACGGGAGCCTACTCTGCGGAGGGAAGCCATGAAGACAGAATTTCCTCTCCCCTTCAGCTCCTCGTCTACGGCTACAGTTTCACTCTAGGAGAGACAGGTGATCGGCACCTCTCATACTCCCTAGCACTGTTCCAGGAAGACAGAGCTGAAGAAACAGGGGAACAGAGGGCGGAAGGTCTACTCAAGACCTGGCAGACTAAGAATACCTCTGTCATCCTCTGACAGCCTGCTCACAGAGCCGAGGCACCACACCAGGAGGAGCCAGCCAAGACGAGCAGAGCTACCACCCCTGCCCAGTGCGCTCCGGAAGAAGTAGGCTGCTGTCCTTTTTCCCTGTTCCAGAGCAGGCACGCAAAGGTTTTGCTCAGGGCAGGGGATAGGCAGTCCGTAAGAGCCAAGAGTTCTATAACTCTAAGAGATCTGACATGTGGAACAGACTGTCGGGAGGTTTCTGCCTAAGGACTCCGTCTAAAACAACGGAGATGTCAGCAGTGAGCAATAAAAGGACCCTAAGAGATGCATGACAGCAGAAAGTGAAACCGCAGAACCCCAGAAGCTCAGCAGAGAGAACCAGGTACAGACGGCTGAGAAGGCTGCTGCAGCTGGAGCAAGCCTCGAAGACTGGTGGCACACTGACCTGGAACAAATGCCTGGATTTAACTGGATTAGACTGTGCTGTAATTTAAGCCACAGTGTGTTGTTCAAAACAATAAAGCAATCAACAAACAATCAGGGGAAGCTAACAGATGGGTGTAATATCAGTAGAAGCAGACCAGCCAGAAGCTTAAGGGAGAGGTCAGGGGAAGGGACAGAGTGAGCCTGGGTAAAACCATAGCCATCCCTGCTGGTCAGGGAGATTATGCATGTCATCTCCCAAAGCTGCACTCTCTGAAAAGCCCATCTCAGAGGCTGCATGATGTGGAGGAAACGGACTTTCCTGAACTAGTGTAGTGAGCATTATAAGACTGCATAGTTAGGTTTGTAAAACATATAAGGAAACTATGTTTGACAGTAACAGCTCAAAAAAGGAGAGAAGATATAGAGAAACAGAGATAGGAGTCAAGTTTCTGTATATCACTGGAATTAAATGACTATAAATCTTAAATAAATTCTGAAAAATTAAGATATATATGTAAGCCCAAGGAACCAGAAAGAAAATAAATTTTAAATAGTTTAAAATTTTTAAAGGGGTTAAAAATGTTACTAGAAAATATTCACTTAATGCAATATAAGGCAGTAAAGGAGAAACAGAGAAACAAAAAATTCTTGAGACATATAGAAAACAAAAAGCAAAAGAATAGAAGTGAATTCATCACATCATTAATATCATTAAATGTAAGTAGCTTAAACAATCCAATCAAAAGGCAAAGATTACCATATTGGGGGAAAAATGCAACAAGATTCAACTATATACTGTTTATAGGAGATACACTTTAGATTAAAAAATATAAGTAAAAGAATGGGGAGAAAAAGAGACATATCACGCAAACAGCAGCATAAGAGAGCTGAAGTGATATGTTAACATATCCTAGTATAAAATATCAGATTAAATTTTAAAGTGAAAACATTACCAGATATAAAGGTGGATATTTTATAATGAAAAACAGTTAATCTAGCAGGAAGATAGAACAATTATAAACTTATACACAGCTAACAACAGAGCCTCAAAATACATAAAGCAAAAAAGTGACAGAATGGAAAGGAAAATAAACAACTCAACAATAATAATTGGAGATTTCAATATCCTCTTCAAATAATGGATAGAATGAGGCAGAAAATCAACAATGACCTGATAATGACCTGACTGACAACATAAAACAAATAAAGCTAGCAGACCTAACAGCACTGCTCTCAACAGCAGCAAACACACTACTTTCAAACACACACGGAATATTCTTCAGGACAGCCTATATGCTAGGTCATAAAATGAACCTCAGTGAATTTAAAAAGACTGACATCATACAAAGTATGTTCTTTGACCATATGAAATCAAATTAGAAATCAGTAACAGATGGAAATTAGGAAATTCACAAATATGTAGAAATTAACAAACTCATAAATAACCAATGTGTCAAAGGAGAAATTAGACAATACGTTAAGATGAATGAAGAAAACACAACATACTATAACACACAGGATGAAATTAAAGCAGATGGAAATTTATACATGTATATGCTTATGTTAAAAAAGAAGAACAATCTCAAATCAATAACTGAATCTTCCACTTTAAATAAATGGTAAAAGAGGGATAAACTCAACCCCAGTTAAACAGAACAACGGGAAATAATAAAGATTAGAACAGAAATACATAAAATAAAAATAGAAAAAGAGTAAAGAAAATCAGTAAAGCCCAAAGCTGGTTCTATACAATCAACAAGATTGACAAAACTTTACCTAGACTGATAAGTCAAAAAGAGCAGGCTCAAGATACTACGCATCATGAAAGGTAGACAAGATGTAGACACGGGGCCCATGGATGTGAGGGCAGATAACAGTCAAAGATCCAGGCAGGCAGGTAAGTCCAAACGGTTGAGGACCCCACCCTCATGGATGGGGTATAGGAAAATCTGAAAACCAACGTGTGGCAGACCTGCAGGCTCTGAGGCAAGAGATCTAAGACAAGGATTCAAAGAGGGAAGCCAAGACAGGAATACCTATTCCAGACCTGGCGCTGAAGGAAGAGAAAGGGCAGAACCCAGTAATCACAAACAACGCAGAAATTCTGAGCCAGAAAGCCACAAAAGGGACACAGTACTAATACCTCAAATATTAAGCTAGAATTTCTTTAATCCCTAATGCAAAAGTCAGGACGTTTCCTAAAAACTAGTGCAACTGGCACTTGGTTAAGTGGCCTCTGTTATTAGGAAAAATCAACTTTTGAGTTCTGGTAAGTGTATAATCCTGAACTTGTAACCTGAAATCTATCACTGTCTCTCATTCTTCCTTCCTTTTAAGGAGGTCATTTCAATGTAGTTAAATAAAGGACAGAACTACATATGGATAAATAATTTCTGCAAACAGAAAATTATACATACATTTCAAACGACATATATAGTTTGATTTTCCTCAAGACAAAGGGATCTCTCATTCTCTCAATTCCAAACATCTACATTTTCTTTAAACCTCAGAAAGAGTGAAGAATTTAAGAAGTTAGAGTTTGAAGTGTAATATTTTTATCCAGAATACCGTATTACATTCTGTCTCTAAGTCAGTGCTTCTCAGACAAGGCTGAATCCCAGATTTGTCTGAGAGTTTGTTTTGGTTTTAATACAGACTTCTGCCTCCTAATGAAAGCAGGCATTTTTTGAGTTCTTCGTATGCACCCGGCAAGTCCAAGTGTTATTTCTATGCTACAGATGGGAAAACTCCAGCAGGAAAACTAAATAACTCCACAAAGTTACCTAGCGAGTAATGGAAGCACTGGAATCCACATCTAGGCGGTCTGGCTCCAGAGCTGGGCACGGCACTGGCATATCCATCAATATTTCAGGGAAGGCGCCCAGAACTTTGCATGTTTTTAAAAGTCCTAGAGGATACTCATGCTCACCTGGGCTTGGGAACCACTGTTCTGGCGTATTTCTGTTTGAAAGTGCACTTACAAACAGTTTGTGGTTCTTCTAACATCTGTGCTAACATTGCATTAAGTGCTAGGCATTTAGAGAAAAGGCTGTTCGTGCATCTGCTTTAATTTGTTTGAGAGAGTTGCTACACAGCTTAATAAGCACATTACTCTAATAATATAAAATGCACGAATGTGTCAGGAATACATTTTAATAATAACGATACAGAATATTAATGGTAGCAATACGGATGGCTAAAACTCACTGAGTTCCACTCAGGGTAAGACACTGGGCTGAGTGCTTTGTATTTACTATCTCTAAGTCTTACAACACTGTCACCATTATAAAGATGACAAAATTGAGGCTGTGGAACGGTCCAAGGTGCAAAGCCTGGATCTGAACTCACCTATATTGATTTTAAAATTCCTGTTATTTCTATTAAGCCTATGGGCATCCTCTTCATACACTGAGTTTGTAAGCAGCAGCATCTCAGACGTCTGTACCTGCACCCGTTTTAGATTATCTCCTTTTTTTCCCTACGGTTCTTTCTATGGTTAAAGTCCTATTTAGGGACTATGCTTTTCTTCAGAGTCCTACAGTTTCTGGAAAAGATAAGTCAAAATAATTCTGTTGCTTGGAAGGTTTCTGGAGTAGTAAAAAGTGGATTAACACAATTGGACTCTGGAAGAAAACCAAGAAAAGATTAGAAACATGTCAAATCAAGGAGCTGAAGAAAACGGTAGCAAAGGTATATGACAGAGGTCCTGATACAGCTTTCCATATTTTAAACTATCTGCATACATTACTCCAGCATGCGAAAATAAAACGAAGAAACTTTCCTGAGATAATAATTGTGTGATCCCTCGGGTCATACACAAGAGGACTCAAGTAAATAGAAATGCTTCCCCATTTAAGCGTCAAAGTCACCTAGCCACACTCAAGATTTCTATTCCCAGTTCAGTCGCTGACACATATTAGCTGACCTTAGGCAATATATTTATCCTCTCTGGATCCAAGACTCTCTACATAGACATCATTAATGCACCAATATATTCTATGCCCCTTCTTTCCCGGTCCAGATAAAAAAGAGTCATCTATATTTAAAGGTTACAAATGAGAAGAAAAACGATATCACAATATACCAAGCTTCCAAGAACCTTAAATCACAGGAAATCAGATAAGTCATGTAGTGATGGAGGGGGAGTTACATAAGTTTGCAAAAGACCAGCTAGACTCAGGCTCCAGAAGCTGTGCTGGGTGGGCATACTCTCCATTAAAAAAAAAAATTACCAGAAGAGAAATGGTAAACTAAGCTTTTCTTTGACGAACTTCTCATAAAAGAAACACTTGGAAGATTCCTGTCCTGAATGTGGCACAACTGGAACTTTTATACTGGACGTGGGAGTACAAACTGATACAGCCTCTTTGGAATACCGTTTTACTCGTACCTGCTGAGGCCAAACACGCACAGCCCGTGCCCAAGGATGCGTCCTGGCAACGTTCTGTTTTTGATCTATCTGCATCAAGTGCTACCCGCATGGCTGTACACAGTTCGAAAATGTGTTGAGGTGATACTTAAACTTTGAACGTGCTTCCATGTATTTGTTATAAAACTTGTTTTTGAATCTTCTTCTAACATCACAAGTTGTGAATGGCTGGCTTGAGAGCTTAGCTGATAATGGTGGTTAAACGCATCATCTCATGTAATAATTACAGGAGCTCTATGTTATGGGTTGAATTATTTCTTCCAAAAATTGTTAAAGTCCTAATCCCCAGGACCTGTGATGGTGACCTTACTTGGAAATAGGATGTCTGCAAATATAATCAAATTAAAATGAGGTCAGACGGCATTGGTCTCTGCCAGACTTAGCTCACTTAGCATAATATCCTCAAGGTCCATCCATATTGTCCCAAATGGCAAGATCTCCTTCTTTCTAACGGCTGAGTAACAGCCACTGTGTGTGTCTGTACACACACATACGTGTACATATATATCTTCTTTATCTATTCATTTGTGGACAGACACTTAGGTTGTTCTCGTATCTTGGCTATTGTAAATAATGCCTCAGTAAACATGGGCATGAAGGTATCTTTTCAATATCCTGTTTTCACTTCCTTTGAATGTACACCCAGGAGTGCAGTATCAATTTATACGTGGAATCTTAAAAAGCCAAACTTATAAAAACAAGGAATAGAAGGGTGGTTACCAGGGGCTGGGGAATGGGGGAAATGGGAAGATACCGTTTAAGGGTACAACTCATAACTAGCAGATAAATAAGTCCTAGAGATCTAATGCACAGCATAGTGATTATGGTCAACAATACTGTATTATAAACTACAAAGTTGCTAAGAGACTAGATCTTAATTGTTCTCACCACAAAAAAAAATTATTTGACAAGATAGTGGTGTTAACTAATGCTAAGCTATGGTGGTAATCATATTGCAATATATGAATTTATCAAACTGACACACTGCATAACTTTTTCAATGTTATATGTCAATTATGTCTCAAAATAAAAGAAAAGTGAGGTCATACTGAGTTAGGGTAGATCCTAATCCAATTTGACTGATGTTCTTGTAAGAAGAAAAGAGACACAGACACACAGGAAGGGTACCATGTTACAACAGGGACAGAGATTTGAGCGACGCGTCTACGAGCCGGGAACACCAGGGATGGCTGGCACCAGAGGTTACGAGAAAGGCATGGAGCAGTGTCTTCCCTAGGGCCTTCAGATAGAATGGCTGTGCTAATCTCTTGATTTTGGACTTCCAGTCTACAGAACTGTCAGAAAATAAATTGTCGTTTTAAACCACTCAATCTGTGCTAATTTGTTACAATGGTCCTAGGAAACTACGGCACCCCAGAAGGTAGGTGGTGCTGTTCCCACTTTACAAGTGAAGCAACTAAGGATCAGAGAGGTTATGTAACTTGACCAAGACTGCACAGCTAGAGAGTGCTGAGCTGCTGCGCAAACCTAGGCTGGCGTGGCTCTAAATCAGGGGCTGGTGACCGCATTAGGAAGCCAGCTCCCAGCAGCTTCCTCACAATAACCACCCTTCTGCATTGTGTTTGCTAATGGGAGTTGGCTGTCTCCACCTCCAACTCTCTGAACTAGCTGTGAAGAAATTATTGGTCATTTAAAACACATAATACTGCCTAAGGTCACTTAGAAGGCAAGCATTTTTATTTCTGCCACTCATAATATTCCTTCTATCTTACAGTAATCAATCAAGACAAACCTTCTTCCCCGGGTACTTTAGAAGAAGCCAAATCTGCTCCTAGCTTCTGGAACGGATGACAAAGGGAATCCTCTATGGCCATCTCATGTCCCTGGACACAGCAAAGAATTTACAAGCGAGTACATGCCCCAAGTTGGACCAATCAAGGCCAGTAAAATTTCCAAAGCCTTTGTTCAAGTATCTCAAAAATTTCCTCTTTCTCACTCGACTTACAGGAGGCAAGAAAAAGCTCCACAGTGAGAAAGAACTGCCAAAAATAGGAAGTGAAGACTGTAGTCAACACCACGTAGAGCTAAGCATTGGTTTAATTATGGCTGGAGCCAGACCTTTGATAGATCTTCCAACTCATGAAAGACAACAAACTACCTTTTGTCTCAAGACCATCTGCCACCACACAGTCCAACCTACCACAGCCTTCTCTTCAACAACATAAATACTGCGCTTCTTGTAGGCGGCACCTCCTTCTGATAGCTACTTCCACCTACTTCCCAGGAAAAGCTCTGGGATGTTGTGAAACATGATGGAGTTCCAGGAGCTTTGTCTCTGACATCCTCGTCCAAGCTGAAGAAGGACAGTAAAAGTCCAAGCGACCACCCAGTCCACTTGGCACACGTCCTTTTGTCCTCTGGGTGCATCCTTTTCCAGCCAAAGCCCTTTCATCCTTTCTCTCGGCCTTTACCAGAGACTGATACAGAAAGACGGCAAGGCCCTGGACTGCCCTTCCTTGCCAAACAGCAGGGCCCACGTTCAGTGGTCCAGACGGCAGGGAGTGGTGACGCGGGAGAAAATCCATCTGTCTGCTAACAGCACGTAAGGCAGGCAAGTGAAGCGCGGAGACCCACACTTAATAAAAGAAGGCAGCCGCTAATAAAGCTCAGATTCAGAGACATGCGCGAAGCATCTCCTGCTTAGAGCTGAGAAGCATCCTGAGCCTTCTTAAGTTTTTCTTAAGTTTGGAAACTTCATCATTGGCAGAGGCAGTAAATAAATTCTCCAAGATGCCTTTGTTAAGGAGTTAAAGAACACCCTGGCTTTTTTTCCCCCCACTTTCTTTCTCTTTGGTATTAAGATAATAAAAGGCACACATTTTAAAACTAATTTACCCTCTAAAAAATTAAAGCATTTTTACCACTGTTTGCTTTTCCAGTTTCTTTAATTTGGGTAATTGCTTAGTCAACTTTCAAAAATATATATTCTGTCTTAAAAAAACAGCCAAATATGACGGATCACCTTCATTTTCATTTCAGATTTGGCATGCTGGACCCAGATTGTGTATTCTTTCCATGGCGCCACACCAGCGTCGGATACTTAATTAATTTCCTTTCGTTTGTGCAGGCTTGCACTTAAAGAGACAGTGTCCCATTTTGATGGCTTACCTTTGGCTGAAGTTCAAAAGTATCACTTCTTAAATCTTTTTTTCCCCCTTCAAAACTTCCCAGAGTGCTTTATAGGGAAAAAAATAAAATAAAATAAAAACACCCTGCTGCTTTTCTCCACCCTCACCCTTCCCTTTGCTACGATTTCTTTCACTCCTACTTATTCTTCCTTTGAACCAATCTTTGCTTTAAAAGAAAGAAGAAGACAGAAACAGAGAGAGGGAGGGAAGGGGAGAGAGAGACAGAGAGAGGAAGCAATGGAAGAAAGCACAAGATGTACACACTAGTTTCCCTCCTCCTGACATTTGTTTTTGAAGCTGGTGGCGAGGCTGCATCTCATGATTATGGCAACTGGTCAGAATCACTGGGAATGATCAAGGGCTTCTTGAACACTAAGGCAGTAACTTCTCACTGCAAGAAAGACCTATAACCTTCTCACTGGATATGCCACACCATCCTTAGAGTAAAACGAAATGTTTTTAAAGATAGGTGATAAGTAGGTGCATCTGGGAGCAGGTGTGCAGTTTGACATTCGAGAGGAAGTGAGAGAGATGAGTGTTTGCGATGCAGAGAGACTGACAACGCCAGAGAACATGACTACAGTACACGAGCCTTTTTCCTACTGGAAAGTCCCTGGTCATTCAGCATGCCAACTTATTCCAGAAGAGAATTCTAGAACAAGGTTCATAGGTATCACGCACAGTGGCATTCAGTATTACAACATACCTAGCAATTTAAGATGCTCTGCCCTGAACAAAAAAGAATATATTTTTAACAATGGATTGTTGCACAGTGACTTTTTTGCCCTGCACAAACCCAGCTCTCTACCCCAGGGAGGGAGGCAGGGATGAAGTATTTAACCCCCAACTCGTGAAGACACTAAACAAAAAGAATTTCCTTTTGGGAAGTTGGGTTTAGCCTGATCCTGAACCTCACGTTCCTATTCCATTGTCTCCATCACTCAATGTTGGCTGGCTTAGGAATTTTTGTTTCTTTCTTTCTTTCTTTCTTTCTTTCTTTCTTTCTTTCTTTCTTTCTTTCTTTCTTTCTTTCTTTCTTTCTTTCCTTCTCTCTCTTACTTGCTTTCATTGTAGTAAAAAAAATATATATTTATATATACAGAAATATAAAAAACATAAAATTTACCATTTACCCATTTTTAAATATACACGTCATTGGCAGTAAGTACAATCACATTGTTGTGCAATCATCACCATCATCCATCTCCAGAGCTTTCTCATCTTCCCACAGTGAAATTATGTGCACATTAAACAAGATTTCCCCATCCCCTTCTTCCCTCAGCCCCTGGCAACCACTCCACTTTCTGTCTATGAAATTCACTACTTACTCTCGGTACTTCATATAAGTGAAATCATAAAGTATTTGTCCTTTTGATTACTGGCTTATTTCAGTTAACATATGTCTCCACGCTGTAGCATGTGTCAGTTTCCATCCTTTTGGGGGCTAACTAATATTCCATTGTATGTACAGACCACACGTTGTTTATTCACTCATCCAGTGATGGAAACTTGGGTTTCTTCCACCTGTTGGCCATGGTGAATAATGTTGCTATGAACATGTGTACAAATATCTGTTTGGGTCCCTGCATCAACTCTTTGGGATATATACCCAGAAATGGAATTGCTGGGTCATATGGCAATTTTATGATTATTATTTTGAGAAACTACCATCCTGTTTTCCATAGCAACTACACCGTCTTACATCCCCAACAGCAATCCACAGGAGTTCATATTTCTCCACATCCTCATCAACATTTACTATTTTCTGGGCCATTTTTCTTTTATCAGAACGTTACTCTGTTGCCTAGCAGTTTACTAACTTTCTAAGCAACTTCATCTTTGATTGTTCTTGAGAGTTTTTTTTCCCCAACACTAACTAGCCAAGACTCTCAGTTGATTCTTCTTTCCCAGGTTGAACTGGAAAGCTGATACAGAAAATGGGGAAGCTTGTGAATCTAACCTCCCAGTTGCTAAACCTGAAACAGCCTTCCATGGTCTGAGAGAGGAGGCCCAGCAATTACAGGCTTGGTGAAAATAATTCTTAACTATAATCCATCTGTCAGTGGGCAGGAATCTACTCTAAAACCATTTCTACAGCAAAAAGAAGTGATCAAACTTGGAAGGAATGTTGAAGTAAAGTAATTCCTTGTTGGTGGCCATAAAACAGCGGTCCCCAGTACCACCTCCTCACTCATCTTTATTGCCCCAGGCTCTGGACAGTAGGGAGCCCACACTTAATATTTTATGCTACCTCTTGGTATTGGCTTTACTGTATATTCTATATAATAAATATTTAATAATATATGTACATTTAACATAACAAATGTATTCCAGGGGTTTTTGCTGTATTAAAAATTATACATACATAAATTCTATGTATACTAGACATGTAAATAATAGATCTAGATTATACACACACACACACACCAGTAGAACCACAGCTGTTATAGCAGTACCCCACTTGCAAACATGAGTAATTAAAAGCAAACTCCACTTTGCCTCCTCCAAGCAGATGTCACTGTGTCTTTGAGATCTGCAGACCTTCCTAGTCTTGCTCTGCTGGTAGATTCCTGTATGAGCTCTGTCCTCCGAAGCTGCTCCCACCAACCTGCTATGACAGTGACTGGTACGATACTGATGATGGTGTGCTCCACCATCCACTCATTTGCTGCCTCCAATCCAGGGTTGAGTTCTCCATGGTCAATGTTTCCTACTTATTTAAAAATGCATCAAAGTAACCTAACATACGTAGTCAAGGAAGAGGAAAAGGGAAGTGTCCAGGAAGGATAGCCCTTCAAATTATGCCCTTTATAATGTAATGACAACAGACAGCAATCGAAGGTTCAGAAGGCCTTGTGATTAGTACATAGGAACTAAGAAGGGTCCTCTATTGAAGGGAAATTGGCTGCCTGATACATTGGCTAATAAAATTAGGAGGTCTCCCATGTAGCCTGGACCCAAAACAAGCATGGCAAGTTAAAACATCCATCAACAGGGAAGGCCAACCCATACTGCCAGATCCATGGCCAAGCCATGAGCATCCAGAAGTACCCAACAGGGGCAAACTTTCTCCATAGCTAGAATCATCAACACAGGGAAAGAGACAAGCTACAACAAGAAGGAAGATGGTGTTGGCTACTAATCGTCCTCAGATTTATACCTGCTAAGCTTTAGTTTAATCTCCAAGAGAAAGCGTTCTTCCAGTGAGAGAGGAAATGAGCAGGTGTTACTGTGTAGTAAGCACCTACTATTAGCCACTAAACGTTCATTTACTGAGTGCTTACTACGTGTAAGAACTGTGTTGCCCGCTTTGTGAACCTCAGGTAATTTAGTCTTCCTACCACTTTCCTGAGGCAAGTTTCATCCTCCCCCATTTTACAGGTGAAGAAACTGAGTCAGAGAGGTTACATAACAGGTCCAAGAGCACAGAGGAAATGTTGGAATTCTGGTAGGAACTTTTACCCATAAAAAAACATAGATGTGAAAACAAATGCTCCAAATCTCCACTAAACAAAATCATGCAAAGCTGGAGAAAACAATGTGTTAGCAGTACCCTGAATAACATCACATTCCAGCGTAAGGGCTGGCAAATTATAGCTTACAGACCCGATCCGGTTCACCATCTGTTTCTGTATGCACCACAAAATAAGAATATGTTCTACATTGTTAAATGGCTGAAATAAAAAAAAACAAAATAATATTTCAATACACACAAAAATTACATGAAATTCACATTTCCATATCCATAAAGTTTTATTGGAACGCAGCCACGCTGATCCATTTGCACTTCCGTGGAAAAGCTGAGCAGTTGCAAGAGAGACTCTATGACCTGCCAAGCCTGAAACATTTACTAGTTGGTTTTTCACATTAGGCGTTTGCTCACCCCTGTTCTAGGAAACATCTCATGCAATAAAGCCTTAACTGCCACACTGATCAGCGCATAACTTGGGCGATCTCAAAATTTTCACGAGAGGTGTAACACTAACAGACATACTCCAAATACACGCATCTGCATCCTGTACGAAAGTGAGTTTGAGGTTCAAAAGGATTCACTCAGTGATTTTCATTAGATTATTTCAGATGGGATTTGAGTTGCCAAACTTGGTTTCATTCACTCTTCCACGACGTACGCATCAGGTAAAATGAGGTACACCTGTTTTGCTAAACTCAGTCCAATACAAATCTGACTTGAATCCTATCCAAGGGAGGCTAATTTTCAGAGGACCAGAGGGACCTCATTATAACCACTGTTCCTTCTGCCCCAGACACCTCATAGCACAGACTCCCATGAGCAGCTTTCCAGCCAGGTCCCAGGATATTCAGGCAGAGCGAAGCTAACAAATCAGGATTTGGCTTCAGCCAGCTCTCAGCCAGGAAAACAACCAGACTCTAAAGAGAAAATTACTGGCAGGGGAAATAAAATTGCCAGTGGGCCTTTCCTCAGAAATAAACGGATATAACGTGGGTGAGACAGTACAGAGGGTAAAATTTAAGATAGTCAAAATATCCCATTTCAAAGCCACAGGAGACCGAAGACTATGTTAGGGACATGTCTAGTGTTCCATTTGTTTAACACATGGCAGCTTGATGATAGGCATTAATTCTGGGACGCTGAGCAAAGAAAGGTTTAGCCATTAACTAATACAAATACAAAATAAGCTCATGGACTCATGGGCCAACGCTGGGATATAAAATCAGGCCCCAGAGTGTTCTTAAACAAGTTCCTTTGGGAAAGTAACAATGCACTGGATTTTCACGTGGGTTACTGGTTGAGTCTGGTCATTAGGACTCAGGAGACCTCCCTGTTATCTTTTAGTATGTGTTGGAGTTTCCCTGACCACCCAATTTAAAACTGCAGTTTATCCCAGGCCACTCTTACTCCCTCTCCTGCTTTGTTTTTCTCCATAGCACTCATCACCACCCTACATCCTATACATTATAGTTATTCATTTGCTTATAATCTGTCTCCTACCTCCAGAATGTGAGCTCCGCAAGGGCAAGGATTTTGTCTGCTCTGTCTCCTGAATTCTCAGCCCACTGTCCAGCGACAGCGTGCACTCAAGTATTCTTGAAGGAATAATGTCACTTAAAGGGGTTCTCATCAAAATGCCAGAAAGAATCCGCTTGATCTTTGTGAATTGCCTCTTGAGTAAATCCACACTTTCCTCCAAATAACAGGAATATACTAAGGTGACGTGTAAATCTTTATATCAACAAGAGCTGATCTGCCCCCTTGCTTGCTGGCTTGCTGCAAGGTTCATTTGTTCTATGCTATCAGCCAGAAGCAAATGAATAAGTAATGTTCAAAAAGCCCGGCACCTGACACTTCACAGGGGCCTGACACATGCATGTGACTATCTGAATGATGAGTAAGTGAATAAATGAGTGATACAGATGATAAGCAAATGAACTGACAAGCTTTGGTGACTGATCACCAGCAAGGAGGTTCATTCTGCAAATTTAAGCGTTTAGTTTCCTTGATGTTACTCTATCCAGGTTCTCCTTGACCCTCCCTCCCTGATCGTTCCCTCTTGCCTCCTTCTAAAGATTATTTTCATTTACCTTCCCCTTAAATGAAGATGCATTCAGTGGTTGTGAGATATGCTGGTGTCCCACCTGTTTTACCATATCAAGAAACACTTTACAAGATAGTAACATTTGTACAGCACATGAAGAGGAGGGGAATGATAAAGCTTCTAGTGGTCCCTGGGTCCTGGGGTTCTGTGGGCCAAGCCCTGCTCTGTGGTTTCAGGACACCTCGTGGCAGCCTCAGGATTTAAGGAATCAATGTGCCTGTATACCTGTAACCCACCCAGCACCCCAGGGTACAGCAGCACGCTACCTAAGAAGCTCTGCTCTACTCTCCTGCCTCTATACCTCCCCGGTCAGTCCGGACCCACTGACGCTCTTCATCAGCACCTAGGGATGGAGAACTCCCATACCCATACCTCTTCTCCAGACACCCAACCCCTCCTTAGCTCCCAGGACTCAGGCTGGCGTGCACCACCACGGACTGAGCACGTGGTCAGGATGTTCCACGTCTGACTATGTCCTCTGCTTAAAGTGCACTTTCCACCAGATTTTGCTCTCCTGGGTGGCAATGAAGTCTTGTGAGTCAAACTGAAAACTTAAGAGTAACCTTTCTTTATTCATTTCTCACCCTCCATATCCAAACAATCCCCTAGGCGAGCCAAGCCACATTCTCTCCTCTGCATCAGCTGCTTCTCCGTCAGCTCAGGCCCATGTTACCTTTTGCCGGAACTATAAGCCTCCTACTTTGTCTCCGTTATTCTGATCTACTCCCTGCAACCCAGAGGCAGGCCGGAGCTGGCTTATGAGAGTCAGCGGTGCTCTTCTCTTCCCAACTCCTGTTTCAGAGGCTCCATGTCGGTAGGCTTAAAATCGGCCATGGTGGGAGTATCTACACCCTGGAAATTGGCAAATGCTATAATCAAGACTTTCTGTTTTTAAGACAGGAAGTTGTTAAACATTTACTAGCATATCACTGCTCAAAGCTGTCTTCCACAGAGAATAACTTATTAAAAACAAACATTTAGCCACGCCACACATTTGTTTAAGCCATTCTGTTCCTAATTTCCCATAAGATTAACCCGAACTCTTAAAATGTTATAGGAGGGCCCTCTGAGAACTATTCCCATCTCTTCCTAAAACCTTATCTGCTACCAACTCCTCTCCTTGACGGAGGCTTTTTGGCAACACTGAACTGCCTGCAATCACCCGTGTATCAGGAGAGCCCATGACTTTGCATAAACCGTCCCAGAAGCTCAGGGTCTCTTACCTCAGATTGCCCTCTTTCATACAATTATCTCTTTAATCATAGTTTAATGTAGAGCTGAGACAGCACTTTCTACAGAAATTCTTTTCTGATCACCCCTACGCAATGATGACCACTCACCCTCTTCTAGGCACTGACAGTGTCCTCTTCACACTTCGATCACTACATGTGTTATGTTCTGTTATGATTACGACTCTCTCTCCCCTACCCCACCCCCTCAGAAGGAAACTGGGGGATACTCGAGAGCAGCGTGCATGTATACTCATCTTTGGCAACCCCAGTTCTTGAACAGTGACACAGATATTTTAAATTCAATCTGTAGTTACTGTACATATAGGCAAATGAATAAATAAATGAATGAATCAATATTGGCTGTGACTATGGTAACTTATAACGTTTCAGGTAATCCTGACACTCGAATTCATACTTCCCAATTGACCAACTGGGACCCCTTAATCACATGGGGGTGAAGGGACCACTGAGACTTCAGCCAGCCCCACACTGAGAGTCTTGGCTAGAGGCTATTATAAATATGCTCCTGCAAGGATTATGGCCTTTTCCAGAAAACTCTTATTTCCTATGCATCTGGCTGACCGCAGCAGATCTCCAAATAAACTGGCCACTTATTTGCAATTAGAAAATATGACTGAGAGTGGGCGGGGGCGGGGGGCAGGGGGGGAGGAAGCGTGGGCAAAGCAGAGCAGGAGGCTTTGGGACAGACAGAAGGGTGCTGGGAGACTTCCGGTCATCAAGGGCAACAATATCTGTTTTCTTTCTTCCTGATAGTCCAGCTACCAAGAGAATTCTGTTTTAATGTTACACACACAAAACTTACATAATGTTATAAACCAATGTTACCTTGATAAAAATAGATAAATCTAAAATATATACAATGTTGTCTCCAACAGATTTTTAGAACAGTTTTTCTCTTCCATTTTTTTTTTTTTACACTGAAATATAGTGAGACTCCTAGACAGTAAGTACCCCTGTGAGTTTCTGAAATGCAGTACTGCAGCTGGCAAAGGGGCAAAACATTCACTTCTAAGAGACAATATGTCTTGGATAATATTTTTTAAAAAAGAGAGGTAAGTGCTTCCTGAGCTGCAGCTCAACCGGCAGTAGCTACGATACTTAATATTCCTCTCCTCTGTGCAAAAAAAAAAAAGGCATTTAAAAACTAAAAACTAAGGCTTTTAAGAGACTTTGCAACAACAAAAAGAGCTTCCTTTTCTATCTTTCTTTTTCTTTTAAGGTTCCCCAAAAAGCACTGAAAGTAATAATTCTGTGAGTATGTATTAGATATATTTATTTAATTAATATGGTATTGAAATATGAGAAAAGGTATCAATACACAATTATACAACTAAGCTCAAGGCCATAGAGAGAAGCCACTAATTAAAATTAGACTCAATAGGCATTTGCTGATGTCAAGGAATAGTTACTGAAAGTATTCCGAAGAAGTCTGATGAAGGATTTTCTCCATACCACCCCCACAGTACCATCACAGCCACCAACAGGACCACTAACCATCTGTCTACCCACAGCACTACCAAAAAGGTGACATTTATTGCAAGCTTGGCATTTTCTGACTCTGTCTTGAACCACAAGAATTATGCTGAACTCCCCAAAAGAAATGAAGTTGTTTTTACTTTTTTTTTCATCTCTCTCTTTTTGCCTGACTAGTAACAGGAAGTTCTTGGAAATATCCCAGAGAATGGCTGGTCTTGTAAGAGTCCCAAACCAATCTCGTAGGCGCCAGAGTCTTGGCACATTTGAGGGAAGGGTTTTAGAAGCACCTGCACTGCCCCTTTCAACAAACTTCCCAACACTAAGCCCAAGAAATTCCCCTTGTTACTTAGTAGCCGTGATCTCGCGTGGAGGGAGGTCATGAAGAAGTCACAAGGATTGTCCCAACCAACCTTGTATGTTGATCGCATAAGGAAACGCAGAACATGCCTATGAAGTATCTTGAAGTCTGAAGTCAAATTAGGACCCTTACTTAAGCCCTGAGGTGGTTTAAGTAACCTGTTCCCTATTCGGAACTCACCGTCTTAGCAAATAAGATGCACAGTAGAAGGGAACCCTCAGGACACCTCATTAGTCTAACGAGCAGATCCGCTTTTTCACCTCCAAGCTCCTCAAGAATGACTTGTGAGGGAGCTCACCGACATTCCTGCCTCAGTCTACAACCACACAATCAAATTTTGGGCCCATCCCTTCACCTCCTCCATTAAGTGGTCACAATTCTGAAGGAGCTGGAGACAATGCGAGAACAACCCTGCTTATTTGCAGCCATACCTCCCCCACTGCCTGGAGCTAAGTAGGCGCCACCTGACGTTGTCCTGAACCTGGCGGTTGCATCAGGGAACTCCAGGGACAGCAGGATAGCGTGAGGGCTGCTAGGAGAAAGAGGCGCCCCTGAGGTCCTCGGCGCGGGCTGCGACAGCCATGATGATCAGGTAATTCACTACGCTAGGAGGCGAAGGGGCTGCGGCCGAGGTGTGGTTGAGAAATTCCGTTCTGCTCTTATTTTCCTTCCTCTCGGTAGTTTCGTTAACTTTCCAGTCCCAACAGTAGTTGAGATTCAAAGGTTGCATCTCCTCTCACTAAACAAATGCACAGATTTCTGTAAAAGTACCCCAAGCCCACAAAATAGATTCCTAATTCAGCTGACTGATGTCTGCAAATCCACCATTACACATTTATTTATTGCTCTGATTCAAAGTCTCATGGCTCATTGGAACAAAAATGTTCCCAGAGAAACACATCAGGTAGTATCTGTAATTTCACGTCAGTATAAATTAATAAATTGACGAACAGCTTAAAATCAATAATTCAATGAGCGTTTGCTCTGTGCCTGGGATTGTACGTGCAGTATCTCATTAAATAATTAACAAAATCCCTTGCGTAGCAGTCATGGTGTTTGCTCTCTGAAATCTAGTCTAAGTGATTAAGATAATCATTGTAATGCCATTCTTCTTTTCAGTGTTGATTCAGGCATGGGCATGTGACCAAATCCTATCCAACAAGACATGAAAGGAGATCTGGTGAGGGGCTTTTAGGAAAGAGTCCCTTACAAGAAGGAGACAATCTTTCTTCTCACATTACATCAGTATTCCTGGATATGACATCTGGAGTTAATGCAACCACACTGTCGCCATGAAATGGCTGAGCGGCGAAACAGAAAACACTTGAGTCCTGAGGGGCACTACCGAGCCACTGATCATACTTCACCTGGAGCTGAACTGTCTTCCTGGCTTCCCCTTGTGTGAGATGATAAATTTCATTACTAGGCAGGCCAGCTTGAACTGGGGTTTCCTGTTACTTTCAGCAGAAGTCAACCCAAATGACACACAATGTGCTTAGTAACACTGTCGCCCCCATTCTACAGGTGAAGAAACTAAGGCTCATCAGGATAAAATGAGCTTCTATGTCTCCCAAGCTTGTAAGTTATGAAGCAGTGATCTGACCTAAACAAGACTTCCGAACTCATATTCACGCCACCACGCCATATTTTAATAATACCAAAGAGCAACAACGTTGAAGAGAACAGCAGCCTGAGACTGGTTCCACAGGTAAATCACAGTGCTGTCAGGAGACAACAGGGCACTCTGAGCCACTGAGGCTCTCCAGTGATTAAAACGCTTGCTGCTCTCTGGAGAGCCCTACACAGTCGTCGGTCATTTAACTCAATGGTCAGTCACTGAACACACTGGGCACTGTTTCCCACAGGCTTACTAAGCTCCCTGCTTCACAGTAAAGCAGAAAGACATTGTAGAGAACTGACTATTAAAAAGGCTTTATTATAAGACAATGGCTATAAAATTGCTTTCCTTTTGGGCCATAGCAAAGAGTAATTAATTCCAACAGAGGATGAATCTCTTTATCCATTTTCCCCTTTCATGGCTCAGGCTGGTCAAGAACCTCTTCCGGTGCCACCTCTTTCTGTGTCACTTAATTGCAAATGCAATAAAGCCTTCTGATCTTTTATTTCTTCCCCATAATCCCTGTTCAAGCCAGTCATCTCCAAGGATGAGGAATCCTGGCATCTTACCAAGGCTCCTGGAGAAGGAACGGAGTGCATCTCCTTCAGTCAACGGACGGGCTTGTCTTGTATCTTTGGCTGTGAAACTGTAAGCAGGTGGGAGCTGAAAGGAATATCTTTACTCCATTCATTAATCAGCCATTTAAACAATTTTTTAATCCTGGTATTCAAGGTCTTCTTTTATATACATGCAAATATCTTTTAAGGTCATGAACTCGATACTGAATTTTTACCTAAAAATGTCACAGATCTGTCACTAATTGTTTACTCATGGTGCAAAGCAGCCATGCTGCTCACTGCTACCAGATAGTAGAGACCTGGTAGGACTCTGGTAGCAGCAGTGTAATTATCTCCCTGATAGAACAATGCATGAATGACCCTGACCATAACACCATTATTGAATATAACAGGGAATTATTTTTGTGGAGCAATGTGAGACAGTGTCTAATTGACAAACTCTCTCCCATCCCATTTATGATTATTTTCTGTTAATTCTCAGATTGCTAGAAATATCACTTCCAAAAATACCCAGTTGGACATAGAAGTTAAAAAACAGACTTTTAGAGGTGTTTGTTCCAAAGAAAAGTGTAAATCACACTGCTATTAAAAACGATGCTCACTCTCAATTTAGAGACGTGTCCGCCTTAAGAAGCAGCTGAGCCGGCTACATCGCAGCCCCAGGACCGAAGTCTGCAAGCAACTTTTCTCATAAACGGTCACTGAGAAGCATTTCTTCCCACATTGTATGTCAAAGAACTTTTTAAAGAACTGCTCCAAGTGAGAACATTTACAAACGCACATGCCCGTGTCATAGGAAAGCCATCAACACTCCTGCAGAGCCATATGCCTACCCTCACGGGACCCAGAACTATTCCATTATACCAGAAAGTCTGTGGAATGTAAATCCAGGGGCCTGAAATGCTGTATATTTTTCAAGACGTACAAAGTGGAAGCCATTGATTCCATGGATTCACCAAATGAATGGATTGTTTCATCTGCGTAAATGAACTGTCAGAAACAATGGCCACATTGCACATTTGCTCCTGCTCCCCAAAGAGGAAAAACCCATGTCCCAAATAAAGCTACATCTTTTTATAAAACTTAAGCAAAAAAGCATGGGGAAAGGAAGCTTGATTTATACTCTCAAGTCTAGATGCCTGAATTCAGACAGCATGAGCCAGAAATACGCAGCTCAACTTTCTCCGAAGACACAGAAAGGTATCAGCTCTCTGCCTTCAAAATACAAATGGGCGGCCCTCTAACTCTACATTCACGGTCATTTGAGCAAAACTGCAGAAACACTTCTTGTGTGTGCCTAGTTCTATTTCTTGTCACTCTTTTTCTTAAGTACCTTTCTCCAAAGTTTTTATCCCTGATACTTTGAGACAACTTCATCCTCCACTTTTCCCCACTCGTTTGATTTTGGATGTAGTCTTTCCCTATGAAATATTCACAACACTCAAAAAGTTGTAACGAATGATGTAAGAAACACTATTTTGTCTTTGCTTACCACTAATATCTTATGATTTTTATAAACTGGTCCAAATTTAAGAAATTACTCTATTTATTAATACATGACTATTTCTTTTAAAAAAATCATTGTTTCTTGTCTATTGGTCTCCAAAATCATTACACTGCTCCCTTGTTTTACTTCTTCTTCCTGAGGTCACTGCTATCCAAAATTTGGTATTTATTATTCTCCTTCATATATGTTATTTTCACATAATATTTTAAAACAGTGTGACATAATACATATCCTTATATAATCTGTTTCACTGTTTGGTTGTTTACACAAAACATTCTTTTGAGCCTCATCAGTACACACGTAGCCTGAAGTTATTCATTATGACTGTTTAGCGCTCCACTGTATAACTATGTGACCGTTTGTCTAACTTATTTCTGATGAACGTTTGCGCTCCTTTCCCATCACTGTTTTTCTTTCTTGTCATCTATGATCACTGAAGACTTCCATGGGGTAGTTCCAGTGCTTTCTCTTTGAAGAGATGTCCCTTCGATCTTAGGCAGCAACAGAATGCCATCTGCACCTGTCTGCTTCGGCTTCTTATTCATGTTCTCATTTCCTTTTGGTTTATTTGCATACTGTTTTATGAATGAGCGCTCTGCTATTAGCTTTCTGCATGGCATGTTCAGGCACAGAGCGTTAGGACTAGCAGACTCTTAGAAGTCACAGAGCCCAAATCTTCTTTCCATAAACTATAACACTACCCAGAGGTGGTGAATGACTTGTCCATGGTCATACAACTGCTGAGTGAAGAGCAGAGTTGAGGACCTGGGTCCTCTGGCTGCCTGTGCTTTGTGCCTTCCACTACACCAGACTGCTGCCCACCCATTCAACTGAACAGTATGTTTTGGTATCAGTGGTTTCTCAACAGGTCTAGAACATCATACATCCTTCTCCTCAGGATGACATGGAAACACCCAAAAAGGGCTCCCGTCCTCTGGGACATTAAAGACAAATGAAAACATTACAGGTGACTACATGAACCCAGATATGGAATTTCAACAGCAAAAGCAGTCATTTCTCTATTGGTACAGCTATATAATTTTTATAAACCTTTGAGAGTATGTTAGAGACCTCACGGCACTTTATTGTACATGTGTTTTTCTTTGGAAAAAGGATATTTTCATACATAGTTACAAAACTATCAAAATCCATCTTAGCATTGATACGATGTGAATATCTAACCCACAGGCCATATTCAAATTTTATCAACGTTCCCAGTAATGTTCTTGATAGCTTTCCTCCTCTCTATCCCAGTACAGATTCAACTCAGGGTCATACATAAAACTGTGTAACTTACAAGCACAACATTTTGCTTTGAACTGTCTTTGATTCATCTATTTATGTAACAGTTACTGGAGATCTGTAGACAGAGTTAAGGAGACCATCTCTATTCTCCACACATTCAAGCCACGTGGTAGAGGGTGAATGAAGTATTGTCTGATTTTAATAGATTATGATCAATACTATGAGTCACTTAACACTCTACCATGGGGAAGCTCCTAGGAAAAGGTTTACAGACGCTGAGATTTTAACTAGTGGGAAAGACTGGTAACAGCTTTCCTGCCCAAAGCAGCACACACTTTTCAGTGTGTTTCAACAACTGCAGGCAGCTCAGTGCTTCAGCACAGCAGGGGCTGTGTGTGTATACACGTGTGCACACACATGCACACGCATGTGGTTTGGGCAAGATTTGGCGCTTGACGGAAGTGGAACTAGGTATGAGCTAGATCATAACAGACTTTGTATGTCATGATGTGGAATAGGGTCCTAAAAGCAATGGGGAGTTTGGGGGGAAATTCAAGTAGGAGGCCAGTAAGATTTAATTTGATTTGCCTTGTCTAAAAGATTAGTCTGGTTGCATCATTCAATGTGAGAATTACATCAGTATGGGTGATAAATAATAAAAGCTTGAACTAGGCCAGTAACACTGCTGAGCGAATTTGAAATATTTTGAAGAAGGAAAGTGGACAGAACTTATCAACTGCGGCACGGAGGGTGATGGGTAGTAGTAAGAGGGAAGAAACTGTCGAGAAAAATTTCCCTGCATCCAAGGATGGGCCTGGACTCATATACAAAGGAAAACAAGACAAGTTCTATGATTTCAAGCCATTGGAGCTTTTTCTCCTAATATTCTCTCTATACTCTTTGGAAACATGGAAAAAGTACATATTCCCGATTCCTGCCCACACAGTTCCCCGACTTGCACACAAGCCCCCTTGTCTCCTAGAGGAGACTTGGTCTGGTCTTGGTCCATGCTCCCTGGGTGATCTGGCCATCTTCCTCCTTGCAACTATTTCACCATCTCTCTTAAAGCGAGTAAGCAGCACGCCATCTTCCCTTCACTGCTGCCTGGGACTCATGCATCATCCTGCCACCTACTGCTGCTAGACTTCACAATAATATTCCCACAAATATTTCATATTTGGTGTTTAATATGTCTTAGGGTGTTTATCCTTCCCCTTCTTCAAACCAATAGGCCCCTTCTCATAAACTCGAATATATTTCTCAGCCAACCGCTTAGTTTAAAATCTGCAAGTTCCTTCTTAAATTCAGCAGTGAGCTCAGCTATTCGAGAACACTTCTATGCCTCAAGGCTTTAATGGCGCTTCTTCAGTTGGTTTTGCTTCTGCATCTTGAAATCTTCTCCACTGACATCAGCTTAGGCCAATTTGGTTTGTTCTCTTCTTTGTTTTTTTACTGAGAAGAAGACATCATCTGTCTATAATTTCAGAACACTTGCAAGTTAACAATACGTTATGAGGGTGGGAAGGCAAAGGCCAAGGTATTCGAAGGACATGAAGTGAAATGAAAGAGAAAAGGGGGAAGCAAGAGGGCAACATTCCATTCGACTTCATTCTTAGGGTAACAAGCCTTAGATTCTAACTTCAGTCTCTTCTCCTAATATACACGCATGCCTCTTCTTTACACCTCAGCACACTTTCTGCTTCTTTTTCATTTTCACCTTCACGCAGGCTATGTCCCTAGACTTCCTTCTTGTTCTTAATGTCACTAACATCTAGCATATTTAACTTCTGATTGGGCTTTTAAAACCATTTATCTTTGTTCTACCAAATGCCCAGTTCTACTGGTTATGTCAAATCATCTGCATTGTTCTTCTTAAATTCCATGCATATCTTCCTGATATGTGTCTGTTTCTTCCCTCTTGTTAAGGAGAAGCTGAAATGGTAGCGATGCTTATCTGAAGGATTTTTTTTTTTCAGAAAATGGAGGTGATTATCTTTCTCTTCGTCTTCTGTATCGACCAGTCTTTCTAGGAGCTGTCTTCCACTGTACCATTTCCAGAATGAGTAAAAGCTTAGCACTACTGAAATGCATTCAGTATGGTTCTTCTTTCTTTTACACCCCACTATGACCCTTTCAACCAGCAGGTGGGCCTCTCTGACCTCAGGATCATCATCTTTAAAAAGGAAGCTGCAAAAGATGAAAGGCTGAGGTTCTTTCCATACTGAACTGTAAGAGTCTGTGGGTTAAGCCTCTTATTATCTTCTCAACTTTAGTGTTATTGTGTTCCAGCTTTTATACTCCTCTTAGTTTCCACTGCCCCTTCTATCTACTCCAAGATAATTTCCTCCCAGGATTACTTGAGGTCTTCCTAGATGCCTTTCTTGAGGACAAAGCAAGAATTGTTTTCCTGGTTATGTTTGCTCCTTCTTTCTCCATATCCTTTCTATTTCAATAAGTTAACAAAGATAAGAATAAACAGGCCTCTATACCAAAAAGTACTGAGTTATTCTTCTCGCCTCCTCACCATTTCATCCTCGTTCACTGTTATGATGTGTGTCTTGGGAAGAAAACTATGGTTGTGACTGTCACTGTGGTGAACCAGCCCTGGATTCTCAGCCAAGACAAGTAAATTTAAACATGATGGGGTCATCAAAATCAAAAGTAGCCTCCTCAAAAATGAATATGACTTGCAGCCCTGTAATAAAACAGCTTTTGATGTATATAAAACATATACAGAAATGCTCATCAAAATGTTATTTGTAATAGCAAAAATTTAGAGTCGATGTCCAATATTAAGAGAGAGTGATTCAATACATTGTGTAAACTCCTTTACACAAGGATTTTAGCATGAGGAGTTTGGGAAGTCATCGAAATGTTTAAGCAGGGAGTGCTCTGATCAGATTTTTGTTTTAGAAAGATTACATTTTTCTAATGAAGAGAACAGTATGGAGAGAGATGAGACTCAGACAAGTAAGTAATACTGGTGGCCCGACTATGGTGATGGGAGTGCACATGCAGAGACATCGTTGAGAACTTCAAGGATAAAGAATCGCTAAGGAAGGACTTCGTGAATGGTTGGCTGTGGAAGTTGGGAGGAAGCTCCCACTAGTCAGACATTAATCACATCACTTTGAGGTGTTTCTTACACCTTTTTCTCTTCAGGGCCCTTCCTATGTGAACCTATGTCACTCACAGCACAGCCTTAGGAAATACTATCAAACAGAAAAGTCTGTCTTCAGTGTCACCAGTCTCTCCTTGCCAAGTCCTACCTTCCCTCCCCCTGGCAAGCTCTCTGCCTCCTTTAAATTTAGACACCAGTGCTCTCTGAAGATGGTGGAGTCTGGGAAATCACAGTGTGGAGTCAATCCAGCTCAATTTTTTAATTCAGTTCTACCATTTGCAAACCATGATACTGGGCACATTATTTAACCTCAAAGTCTATTTTTTTGTGTGTAAACAAGGATAAAAGTGCATGTTTCATAGGGATATAATGAGTAAAAATATATATGCATTTTTATTTATACATACATTTATTTACTATATATATACATTTTTATATATACATATATCCTTCATATATATATATATATACACACACACACACATTTTTATTTATTTATCTATATATATAAAAAATCACCTAGCAGTGTGTCCAGCATAGAATAAGCTCTCAAAAAATAAATTATTAATGCAACCCATCCAGGGGAAAAGAAAACATTTTACATTGATTAAAGTCAGATGGCCTCCTCTCCCAGGAATATTTTTTTTTTCTCCCAGGAATATTTGTTCTTCACTCTTGCCAAAATGATGAAATGACAGACTTTGCCTCTATTAGAGAAATCTGTAGCAAAAAAAACTAAGGTGGAAGAGGTATTCTTTTGGGAAACTGGGTCCATTCAATACTTGCTATCACTCCTCCCCAGCAACTGCCTCCTGCACCTTCACGGACACAGCTGGTCAGCACAGTACTATTAGCAAAAGAAATCCACCCCTGCTCTTTACATTTCTGGTCTGGATTCTGACCAAGCTTCTGCAACACAGTGTGATGTTTAAAAGAACAAACTTCTTCCTGGCTAAGGGACCATGGGTGAGATACTTAAATTTTCTAAGCCTCAGGTTTTTAATCTGTATTCTGAGAACAGTAATAGTAAACAAGGAGGTTAAATTAAATAATAAATAACTGGGTCAGTAAAGGACTTAGCATGGGCATGGAATGTAGCAAACATTAAATAATGTAGCAAAGATTAAATAACCTATGCATTGTTGTTACTGGTAGTCATGTTACTTCCTCCAACTCTGTTCTGTCACTTTACTCTTCTTGCCTCTTTCTTACTGCTACATATTTCCTGACAATACACACACATTACACATCACTGAGTACCCATCGTGTGTAAACATTATATGTAATAATATATATAGTATTGAAGTACTGTAATGTCACCAACAGTTTCTTGATGAGGAAACTTGAGCTTTACTCCCAGTTTTCCTCCTTCTATGAAAATATTTTCCTTTTATGCAGGTTTTGATTTGCTACCTCTCTATTCATTATGAGTAGGTTTTCCTTTAAGTACTTTATCATAAGTAGAATAGCTGCTTCAAAATTCTTATCTAATTATTCCCATTTCTGGATCATCTTGAGATGAGTCTCCACTAATTTTTTTTTAAATTCTCCTTAGGAAGGGCTTATGTTTTCCTGTTTCTTCATATGTAAAGTAATTAAGGTTTGTGCCCTAACTCTAGGTTCAGTTATGTTTCTCTGAAGCATACTGACTTTAAAAAGAAAATGCAAGCATTTTTATTATGGCAAAATACTGTGGGACAGAATGGAATTTCTCACTCTCCCTTCAGCTCCTTCTTCACCATGACACGTAGAAGAAGAGGAAGAGGAAGGAGAAGGAGAAGAAGGGGAAGAGGAGGAAGAGGAAGAAGAAGAAGAGGAAGAAGAGGAAGAGGAAGGAGAAGCAGCAGCAGCAGCATGTACTATTTAACTAAATTTAAACTTCAAGCTCTGAAACACAAGTTCAATTTGTTGTTGTTTTGTTTCTTTTTGCCTTAACTGGGCTCCTTGGGGGCTTTCCGGAACATGTGTAGTCCAGGAGTCCATCAGAGATTTGGGAAGAGTTTACACAGAATTCAAAACTTCCCCTTCTGGAATTCTCCCCTCCTACTTTCCGGATACCATGATCACACAAGACTCTCCTTTGGCTTTTCAAGCTAATACGACTAAGGTTTCATGTCTGGTTTTCAGCGGTTCCACATAATGCAGGCTGACTGGGGCCTGCCCTCAGGCTTAAAGCTCTGATGGAAAAATGGGAAACTCAACCACGCTGTGAGACCACCTTTACAACATCAGCTTCCTTTCACTACCTATCTTTGCTTACTCTTGGTGCTTTGTTGTATTTGTATTTTGTCCAGAATTTATTGCTTTTACCTATTAGAGGATTGGTCTGGCAGAAGCTACTTAGCCTTGCTGGAAGCAGAATTCCATAGTATTATTTACATCTTTCAAATAGAGTAAAAATTTGTAATGGAGTTTTTTTAAAGTATAAAAATTATCCAAATATAACCACTCTAAATATTCACATTTTTCTCTCCTGTGGTTCTTTCCAGTTCTTGTCCATGAATCTATTTTCAATTAGTTCATAAAATTCCTATATTACTCGCCCAAGTCTGTCCTTTTGACTTCCACGTTCCACTCTCTGTAACAGAAGTCACAATGGACATTTTTGCTCCTATTGTACAAATAGAGCAATATAAGTCTGCATAGTACACATAACTTCTCCAAGACTGCACAGCAAATCAGGAATTAGAATGCAAATACTCTGATCTTACATCGGGTATTCTAAGAAAAATTTTAACCACCCCTCCCCCCAATTCTCCTTTTCTGACATTCACAGAGGAGGTTAAAATTCAGTGCTTATTCCACTTCAAAATTTATGGGCATGCATGTGGGTTTCTTGAGACATGAAGATAACAGAAATCAAACAGGACAAGCTTTACTCTGGTTCTAAGTACTTAAAATTCAGTTTCAAGAAAAAAAAAAAAACCCTTAACTTTCCCAAACATCCACAAAGTCACTTCTTTATAAAATTAACTTGACTGGTGTTTCATTACCTGTCCATGTCTGGTATCAAATTTCCAAAAACTAATACACTTCACGCTTCCTACACACAAGCAAATTCCAGACAGAGTACTCAGTGCCCACACATTGGGGATGGATTCCCAGCAGGGTGTATGTGTCTTGGATTTGTGCTTTTTTTAATGTGTGGGATTTGGAAAAAGAATGTTGAAAATGTCTTTTCCCCCATAACAGTTTAGGATTCTAAGTCATGTAGAACTGAGACAGCTATTTGCCATGCAATATAAACACCGGTACCATGGCAGCCCATACCCTTCGCCAGTCTCAGCACGCCTTGAAAAACTCGTTCGTTTGGAGATGCTGGTTCAAGATTTTACTCTCCTCTGAGATATTTCTTGCAGAGAAACACACCCTTGGCTTCCCTAGATGGTTTGGTAGACCACCTCTGTGACGGGGAGCTAGGCTGTTGAATGTTTAGCTACCAAGGAGACAGGAGGTCCTTCCCAGATCTTTCTTGTTATATTTAACCTACTCTCATCTGATACATCTTTTAGGAAATTATCTATAAATATATATAAAATAGATATAATATACATATATATGTATACATACACACATAGATGACTGGCTCCTAGAACAGAAGATTCTGAGAATAGCAATCCTACTTTATTCTAATAATCCTTAGACTTCCTACATATTCTGTATGCAGCAGATATTATAGAATTTCTTCTTAGATTCAATTAAAATACAAAATCTAGAAAAGTTATAATATTCGAATATTTCTTGACGGTAAGACCATGAGACCTCTACTTTCAAAATCTAACTAAGTGATAGAAAAAATGTTTATAAAGCAGGAATATTTATTGGATAAGAATTTGTAATTAACTTTATTTCTGTAAAAACCCTTATCAATGCATCTTAGATATTTTAAGCCAAACATAGCCCCAAGAATACTGCCTTAAAAGAAATACATTGTGGTTTGATACCTTAGCGATTTTCAAAACAAACAAACAAAAAAAAGGTACAGAGAGAGAGATAGATACACTTCACCAATTACATATTCATATGTTAAAATAAATTTAAAGAGGTTGGATAAATTGCATGCCACAAACAGTTTTGAAGGAAAGGGGACCATAAAACCATATACTAATGAGCTGCAATCTCAAAATAATACTGATGCCAAGATAGCATTTGCTGGTGTGTTCCTAACAATAGCAATCTTGAAATATGATCCTAGGGAAAAAATACTAGCAGTCAAGTATTTTCAGGAAGCAATGTGTACTATAGCTCCTGATCGGAGACTTGGCAGTGTGGTGCCTTTTATTAAGAAGTCTCGAGGCTTTATTGTGTGAAGCAGTGTGAGAAAAGAAGATGGAATCTGTATTCAGGCACAGCAATTTCTAATCCTAGCTCAGTTACTTATTTGTGTAAACTTAAAGGACTGATTTAATCCTGGAGTCCCTCAGTTTCATCATACGTAAAGTGGGAGGCAATCTTCTCTTCTTGAGATGTTCTTATCTTTAAAGTCAAAATAAGGTATTGCTTTAAAAAGTCCTTACGCACGCTGGCACACACTTGGCACTTGGTAGATGACAGCATCTGCGGATCCTGCTGGTTTTCTCCTCCTCCCCCTCTTCCTCCACTTCTTCTTCCTCTTCTTCTCCTTCATTTACTATCATTTTTCTCAAATGAACACACTGACTCTGGTTTAAGAGATTGTCAGTGATTGCTTTAATCAACCATTGCTTACCAAAAGGTAACACTGAATCCCAGCTCTCACATACACTTTCATAAAGTTCAACAGGAGGTGAATTTAGAAGCCCATTCTCATCTCCTCCTGGCTGTTAAGCTAACAATGGGCAAAAACTAACGTGAAAGGGAGATCCAATTATTTTTCAATTACCTGGCGCACCAGCACACATTCTCTCTCGATGAGATGCCTTCCTTTGACACAGCTCATTAGCTCTTAATGTCTGTAAATTTCCTCACCTTCAGAACTGTGAAAGCCTGGGGAAAGGGACTGTTCAGTCACTTTACTAATTTATATTGACCGTCCGCTGGAGTACAAAGTGGCAGGGACGCACTAATTCGGTGTACGAATGAACAGCGGAGGGTGCTCCGCAGATGCCTATGAACTGAACCAACACTCAGAACTTCCAACACTATGTACTGGGTAGCTAGCATTTGCTAAGTCATGTGCTAAGGGTTTCACCTGCATTTTCTCATTTACTCCTGAAGGTGGGATACACAGGTTAGGAAAGTCTTCCATAGTCAAACAACTGGTAAATTGGAAAACTCACAGTGAAGCCATTCAGATATATCATTTCTTTGGGGGGGGGGGAATCCACAAAGTAACTGGATTCAGTGGGTTTTCCAAAATCGCTCTATCTCCTGAGGTGAAAATACACAAGTGTAGTCCAGTATTGTCATGCATTGATCAGTTCAGCTCTTTTCCAGATA
Source organism: Vicugna pacos (assembly GCF_048564905.1). Classification (NCBI taxonomy): domain Eukaryota; kingdom Metazoa; phylum Chordata; class Mammalia; order Artiodactyla; family Camelidae; genus Vicugna; species Vicugna pacos. Next base: position 55,423,804 of record NC_133002.1, read on the forward strand.
GTCATGCTGCGAGCACCTACTATGTGTACATACTATATGCACATTATTTGCCTGACCTAGAAATACGAAATTGAAGGAATCAGCTTTCTGCCTTTGAGAAGCCTGACTCTGTGGAGCAGAGAGACGCGTAGGGCTATAACAGAGACAGAGATCAGGGATCCTGGGAGCGGAGAGCGCATACCACTGAACATTATTTTGATCTCTCTTATAAGTTCTATGAAATCAAAGAAAGACAAAGCAAAACAAACAAAAATCAAAAGTACCAGAATGTTTCATATTGAGAAACACATCTATGTTTATTTCATATCACAAAAGTACATATAAGAATTTATCCTCAAAATTATTTAAGATAAATGTTTAATGTATAATGTGTAATAATCATTATTGATTCAAGTTTCTATAAAGTACTTTCTGTTGTGCCATTATGGCCTCAGACCTGCCCAGGGCTCAAAAATAGCTAGGAAATGGATTTGACCATCAAAAGTCCTACTCACATACGAAAGAAAAGAAGCTGCACACAAGATACCAGCAAGATGGCAGAATAGGAGTTTTTCCTGTTGTCATCCCCTCACAGAACATTGATTTTGACAACTACTCATGGATGAGAGTAACTCTGTGGGAAGCCAAAAGTCCAGTGAAAGACTTCCAGCACACTTCTAGCAAAACTTCTGGGAAGAGATTCACTGAAGAAAGTAAGAAGAACACTGCACGTTACCCACGTCAGCTCTCCTACAACATGGCACAGCTCAGTGTCAAGAGAGACGCCCTTCAGCCTCTCATTTCTCCCATGCGGAAAATGAGAGCAAGTGAATAACCACGGAGCTTCTTCAGCTGCAAGGATGCTGCCCAAAAGGACCACTTCTTTCTCGCCCCAGAGAGAACAGTAAGGCGATCTGCACAGGTGAGGGGCTGGGAGAAGCTGGGATCACGCGACCAGGGCCTGGAACTCGTCGAAGTCCTCAGGCTCTTTCTCACCTCTGTGTGGCCTCCCTCAGGAAGCACGACCACGAGCCTTCGCAGGCCTCACCTGCAGACACCCCAGTGGCCCACAGGCACCTCCAGCACTCCATATACCTCACCCACATCCCACGGATGGCTCCCTGTGTGCACCCCCACAGATGGGGAGTGCAGCCTTTACAGATGGCTCACAAGCACGCTGAAGAAGGCAGCCAGACTCTGCAGGATCAGGCGAAGGCACACAACCTTGAACATTTTAGGGCAGTTTCCCAGGGAAAACCAAGGAGGCTCTCAGTACCCATCCTGGTTTTGCAGAATTGAGAGAAGGCATACAATCTTCAGAATTCCTCCCAAAGAGGGAATAACAGGTATAAAGTGGGCACATCCATAGAAAAGGCCTGAGAGGACCTCAGAATCCCTATAGATACAATGCGTTTCTTATCGAAATCCCAATGGTATTTTTTTTTTTTGCAGAAATAGAAAAAAAAATCAGAAAATTCTTACAGAACCACAGAAGACTCCAAATAGCGACATCTTGAGCAAAAAGAATAAAGCTGAAGGCATCACACTTCCTATTTCAAATTACATTACAATGCCGTAGTGATCAAAACAGTGTGGTACTGGCAGAAAAACAGGCACATACACCAGTGGAAAAGAATGCAGAGCCCCCAGAGAAACTCATATGTACACAGTCAACTCATCTTTAACAAAGGCATCAAGAATACAGAACGAAGGAAGGACAGGCTCTTCAAAAAATGGTGTTGGAAAAACTGGATAGTCACATGCAAAAAAAAAAAAAGAAATTGAATCCTTGTCTTACACCATTCATAAAAATCAACTCAAAACAGGTTAAAGATTTAATATATAAAACCATAAAATTCTTAGAAGAAAATATCTTGACATTGGTCTTAGCCATGATTTTTTTGGACTTGACACCAAAAGCACAGGAAACAAAAGCAAAAATACACAAGTGAGACTACATCAAACTAAAAAGTTTCTGCATAGCAAAGGAAACAATTAACAAAATGAAAAGGGGACTTACAGAATAAGAGAGAGTATTTGCAAGTCATATATCCAATAATGCGTTAATATCCAAATTATGTAAGAAACCCAATAGCAAAAAAAACCCCCCAATAATCTAAGTCTTAAAAGGACAAAGGATCTGAATGGACGTGTTTCCAAAGAATACATACAAATAGGGATACTTGTATACACAACAGGTACATGCAGAGGTGCTTAACATCACTAATCACAAAGAAAATGCACATCAAAACCACAGTGATATATGACCTCACACCTGTCAGGATGGCTGTTATTAACAAGGTAAGTGTTGGTGAGAGTGTGGAGTAAAAGGAACCCTATACACTGTTGATAGGAATGTAAATTGGTACGGTCATTATGGCAAGTAGCAGTATGGAAATTTCTCAAAAAAATTAAAAAATGGAACAATCATATGATCCAGCATCCCACTTCTGGATACAGAGCCAAAGAAAATAAAAGAAAGAGACAGCGGCACTCCCATGTTTACTGCAACATTATCCACATCAGCCAAGATACGGAGACAACGCAGAGGGTGCACAGAAGGAAGACCATGTGAGGACACTGACAGTGCCATCTTCAAGCCAAGGAGAGAGGTCTCACCAGAAACCAAGCCCGATGGCATCTTGATCTTGAACTTCTAGCTCCCAGAACCGAGAGAAAACAAATTTCTGGTTTTGAAACCACCCAGTCTGTGGTATTTTGTTATTGGCAGTCCTAGCAAACTAATACACAAGGTCTACCAGATGAAGTGACAACGGTGACCAAAAATACAGAAGAAAGAAACCTGAGGAAATTTACAAATCCCCCCCCCCAAAAAACAACCCAAAAACCATGCTTGTATAAATATAGTTGACTGGAATATTAAGAATGTAGTGGGAGGCAGGTTAAACTTACACAGTGTAGGTCTAAATGACAAAGAACATAAATTCAAGACTGAGGGGTATGGACGTGACCCAGTAAGCAGCAGGGAGATGCTGAAAGTGTTTGAGGAATAGAGGAACATGATCAGACCTAAGATTTAAGTAATCAATTTAGCAGCAGAGCATTAGACAGTTTGTAGTGGGGAAGAGGAGGTGGGGAAGCAAGCTAGAAAGCTAGAATAAGAAATACAGAAAAGAGGTCAAGGGAATCTGTGTGACAACAAGAATTAACATGAGGAGCCAGAGACAAAGAAATATTATAGAAATGGCAGTAATAGAACTTGACGTGAAAAAAACTCCCGAAACTGTCCAATTGGCTGAACTTAACTTTAAAGCATATTACTTTTTTTTTTCCTTTTTAAATTACTCAAATCCTTAAAACATGGGATTGGTTTCAACCTGTTGTAGTTAAGTCCTCTTGCAGGGTCATTACTTGGGTGTAATTTTCCCTCCTCGATTTGTTTTTGAGGAGGAACAAAAGAGAAAGGGCGTCTGAGTCCTCAGCTCCATATTTCTGAATGCTTTCTCCCTGCAGAGTTAAACATCTGCTTCCCATCAGCCCCAGATGTGGCCGATGTGGCTGGGATCTGCAAGCATGGCCCAGGGATGAAATGCGGCAGATGAAGTCTAGCATCTCATTCATCAGGAGCTTCCAGACAATCTTCCAACCATGGACAAGGTACCTCAAATGACACCTCCCAGGCTTCCTCCCCTCAGTGGGAGCCCGACAGGGACTGGGTCCCGAGACTTTGGAGTGTTATTCTTGTCCACCTTCCAAGTGGTTCCTTGGAGACCTCATCAACGTCCAGGCCCTCTCTTCAATACAGAGGAGTAAGTCTTAAGGGTGAGAAAGGAGAAGGATTCCATTTGCAATGCAATCTAAGAGCACCTCTCGCTAGCCTCTTCTATTCCGTGAGTGGTTCGTAAAAACTTGCTGTGCAAAATAAAGGGAGGATAACGTGAGAGAGAAAAAAATTAAACTTTAATGGGAAATATAGTCTCATAAAGTGAATTTTATTCATTTTGTCAGCAGCAATGAGCAGCCACAAAGTTGAAAGGTCATTTAATCCCTCTCATTCACATCAAACCAGTTCAGACTGGAGGGGAATACTGACCCATTAACACTGAACCACTGGGGACAGACAACTACTTCGACCCATCACAGACCTAAAGGATCGCTTCCATAATCCACTCTCTATTCAACAGCTAATTTGGGAGAAAAGCACTTTTCCTCGAAATCTCTTGGCTGAATAAGTGATTACTTAATCAATCAAATCTACAAATATTTATCGACTGCCTACCATGAACTACTCTACTTAGCAAGGATACAGTGGCGGGGAGGAGGAATGGATAAAACCCTAGCCATCTTGGCACTTATATTGCAGAGGGCGATACAGACAAAAACTAAAGGAAACATAAAATGTATAGCATGATAAATACGGAAAAATAAAGCATGCTAGAGGGTTAATAAGTGTTGCAGGAAGAAGTTGCATTTTTATACCGGGTGTTCAGGGTAGTCCACCCTGAGAAGATAAAGGGGAAAATGACTGAGCAAAGCAGGTATCTTGCAGAGGAGGATTTCAAGGAGGCAGAGGAGCAAAGGCAAAAGTCAAGTGCGTGCCTGGTGGTGTCAAGGAACAGCAAGGAAAGAGCAGCCAGAGTAGAGTGAGAAAGAGGTTGAAGAGTGGGTAGTAAGCACTTACTGGGAAACCAGATTATGAGGATATTATCAGACACTGGAGGTGGAGAGTTTTCAAAGAGTTTGAGTACCCTCGGGGCATAACATCCCTGAAGTTTGAACCGAATTGAGCTGACTGCTACTCTGAAGACAGACTAAGGACGGATTAATATTGGCAAAAATCTCTTAAATTCATGACAGATATGTAAGGCAGGTGCATCAAAAGCAATGCAAAAGGAACAGGACTTGGAGCAAGGACAAAACCCATTTCTAGTCGAAGTATAACTTGTAAGGCAACTTGCGCAGAAATTTCCTCCACGTTAACTCTCAAAGCGTGAAAAATGAGACACACCTTTGCACCTCGGCACCGTGTTCCAAGTGCAGTGAGCCACTTCTGCTCTTCTCTCCTTAGCTAATAAATGGTTTACTCCCCTTTTCATTTTGCTTAGCTTTTGGAAAGGAGCTCGCATTTTTTGAAAGTCAATAGCCTTATTTTTTTCCCCACAGTAAATGCTGAGCAATGGGTCTCAGAGCATCTGGGCAACCCTGATCATGCCACGACTGCGTGTCCCCTAGGTTTGCTGTGATTAGAAAAGGCAGAGGGAAAATGATGTGTCCCAAGGACATGGGCTATACCTAATTCTGAAGGAAAAAAAACTGTTTTATCATCGCACAGAACATCTGGTAGAATCCAAGATAATGTTACAAATGGTTCTGAAGGCCAATTATTAGACAAACGATGTTCACTGAAACTAGGCTGTGGTTTCACTACCTGGTAAAATGCTACTGATTGCTGTAAAACATACTTATCATGGGATCCTTAATACATATTACATTCATTTTGAAGTTAAAGAGCAGAAGGTGGTTTCTTGTTTAGAATGAAATGGAAGTACAAAGTGCAGAAGAAATGATGGAAGGGGAGTAATTACTTCCTATACCTACGCTGATTTTCCATCAGGGAAATGCAATGGGTCATATTTGAAATCCAAGTACCTGGGTAATATTAAGAACAGCGGTAGTAGTGACGGCTGTATCTATTGTGCCAAGCACTTTACAAGCCTTGTCTCACTTATTCTTCAGGGACCATTACTATTCCCATGTATTCAGTGAGTGAACTGAGCTTTAGAGAGGTTTAGGTAACTCGCTGGGATTCAACTAAACCAAGCCTCGGAGCCGGAATTCAAACCAAGGCATCCTAATCTCAGACTGTCACTTCTGAAATCCGTGCTGTGCTGAACTGATCTGCACTTCACTGCCATGTGCGCATCTCTAGGCAGGACACGGAAATCCCACTGGGGTGAAAACCTGGTAGCTTTACCCACTTGTTCCTCCCTTTCTTGACACTACGCGTCTCACATTTTCCAGCCACAGCGCAGTACAAACAGCGCTCCTCCCATGTCCTCACGCCTGGAGGTACTCTGTGCTCTGGGGACTCCAGGTTCAAAGATAACTCTCCACTACTGACCTGGCCTTTATCAAAATACGTACTTTTACATAAAGAGTTTTAAAGAATAGCAATTCATTTCTGCTCAGCCACTTACATTTTATCACTGGGGAACATCATGCCCAAAATGAATGAAAATATGGAAGTACACACACATACTTTGCATTCCTTTTTAGTGACAACTATTACCTTCAAGAACCCATGGATCAGTGACAGGACAGGGGACATAAAAATTATTCTACTTTCCAATATTTGTAGATTTGAATTTGGTGGCACAGTTTACTAAACACAAATGACTTCCAAAATCTGTTAGATTCTACTATTCCATACTTCAGCTGGTAGCCATCAAAGCAAAAGGCTGAAATAGTTTTTCTTGGTATCTGGGGCCCTTGAAGAGGTAATAAAACTTTTTTTTTAATGTAGTAGTCTCAGTGCTTAAAAATTATGGCAAATTAACTCTGATTCAGAAGCCACTTAAGAGGTCTTCATACTCAAGAAACCCCACAATACTTTTTTTTTAAGTATAGAGAGTTTTTGCAAGGAACATAACCACCTCTAAGGGAAAAGTGAACATATTTTGCAATTTGCATATTTAGCCAAAATGCTAGATTTGACCTCTGACTCTTACATGTATGGCTTGTCTGGGGGAATATCACAGCCCAAGGGCTCATCAGTCAGAAAAAGCAAAAGATACACACACAGGAACTACCTAGATGTCTACAGGGATATACAATTATCTGTCCCAGTTATTAACATAGACTATCTTTTCATAGATCATTGCAATTCTTCTTTAAAGTGTGGAGAAAAAAATGAAAAGTCGTATTTATTAAAGCACTAGAAGCTTTGTTAGTGTGAATGAAATCTTTGTATTTGGCTATTATTCCAAAGCCTGGTTCTCAGACCTTGGTTAGCCTGGAATGATGAGGCCTGTGATCCTGTAGGTAAATCTCCCATTATCCCTAAAGGCACTGGGGCCTTTCCCAGGAGCACCCGGCACAAAAGCCCAGGCCCCATTATATGCTACTCAGGACCCAGGCCACCGAAAGACCAGGCAGTTAGCAGAGGTGGTGGTCTACTATGGGTGGAGTGGGAAGGCTGGAGCCTTCAACTGCTGTGGGGCCAGGCCTCCCTGCGTTGGGATCCACAGAGGTACCCTAGAAACCACAGGCTTCATGTCCATCTAACCATAGGCTGCACACCTAGAACCAAGCCTTGAAAAGAACTGGGATGTGGGAGACAGAGCAGCTGCCCGGCAGGAGTCAGTCACTTTGGAGTTCTCATTTCTTCAGAGATATTCATAGCACAATTTAGATAAAGCTGTTCTAGGAACCTGGAAGATGGATGTGATCATCTCTGGAGCAACCAAAATTCTGATGATTCCAATAGCCAGCTCTCATAGTAGAAACCATAATCTATTTTAGAGAATTGTGTCATCTGATTGAAAATATATTGGGTTTTAGTTTCTAAATGCCACGTATCCATCTTGATACTGCCTCTGCTAACTTTCTTGTAAAAGTGTCAAAAAAGACACTCCATCCCCTTCTACCTAAAAGGCAGTGAACTTACAATAATACAGAAACCCCAACTGCCAGACAACAATTTTCTGATTTTGAAAGGAAATGTTTATCAAACACAAGGTGAATGGAGCCAAAATAGGGGGAAATTGGCTGTTCACATATGATAAAAGACTCTTTGCCTGAATCAAAGAAGGAATGGATACAGTTAGTATTTCTGCCACTTTGGTTACTCTCCAAGAGAGGAAAAACAGCTATCGATTTCAAAATTAGGCAGTCATAACTTCCCTATGTAATACTACTTTTTAAAATACTAAGAAATCTGTTTGTGCTCCTCTTACCCCTTGCCCACAAACTCTTCCATTATTGCATCCATTTGGGGCCATATTTCCAAGGAAATGAGGCCAGAATGTGTGTGGGGGGGTATATGGAGCAGTGATTAGTCAATGACTTCTTCACTGCATCCTACGAAATATGTTCATAGTTAAAGCACTGCACACATTGACAGAAAAGGTGCCTATTTCAAAGACATTAAATTTATATGTGTTCTAGTGTCTCAGGTAAGGAAGACTCTCCTCGCAGTAGAGCAGAGCTTCCAGATGGACGCTCACATAGTGCACGGTCCTGGGCTGGAAGTTTTCACTTCACTGTCAGAAGAATAGAACCCAGAGCACTGCACACACCTTATGTGTCTACAAACACTAAATGAGATTCGTTTCTCTTCATTTACGGATAGGGAAGAATAAACCAGAAGACAACTAATGGGACCTAAGGACAGGGAGACTTTAGAGTAAGATAAAAGAAAAGCCTGTGTAAACTCAGAAGATGGATACTTCTGAAAAAGATACAGTCCAGAAACCAAAAGATAATACTCAACAGTATAAAGAATTGGCTTCTATAAAGCAAAGTTTAAAATCCATAAGTAGCAAAACAGAATAATATTAAAGGATGAGATGAATCAAAAAGACAAAAAAAATAGCTACAAATGCAGTAAGTTGAAACAAAATAAACAGACAAAAAAACCCACATGCACAAAAACCAAGAGAGACACGGAAGGAAGGATTGCAAGGCAACTGAAATTGCAATGGTAAAATTAAAATCTTCATGTTAGAATCTTAAAAGCAATAATGGCATGCATAAATTTTCAACTAGTGATTTCAAAACAAACTTACTGACCTCTTCCACAATAAAGAGATAAAGGACAAAGGACCCAAACTGATGAAAGGACAGATGATAAACACAGAAGCTAAGAATCACAGTTACTTCCAAGGATGGAAAAAATGTACAATTTCAACACCAGCAGAAGAAACAGTAATCAAATTTATAATTAAGAAAAAATGTCTGGAACTCAAAACTAAACACCCTAAAATGGAAACTAAACATATTTAACTTGTTTGGAACAATATTAATGGAAATAAACCTACAGATAGATAAAGTCTAACAAAATTTTGAATTATGAGGAAAAATGTAATTTCATAAAAGATTCTGCCCCAACAGCAACCGGAACCAAAATAAGGTACCTGGAAAGAAATAAAAATCCCCAAGAAGATGTATGTTGCCAAACCATCCTTATTAGGAGCTGCCAAGGGTCACAAAGGACCAAAATTCCACTTGTTCTTCTTGGACTAATATAGATTAGTTATTGCATTTAGAACAATAGCCAATTCTCTATTTCCTTTCAACTCTATAGACTTGACATTGGGTCCATGACAAATCTCTCTCCAACAATTTTGAGCTGATAAACAGACTAGCTGATAGCTAACCTCCAGATAACAGTTCTTCACTTCAGTTTTATTTTATTTGGATTTGGTTTTTATACATCAAAACATCATGGGTCCAGAGTTTCCCTTGCGGGTCACAGGTCACAAGATCCAGGATGCAGTGGTGGGATTTCCCTCAGACTGTTACGAATTAGCTGGAGCCCACATGTTTCAGGGAAATAAAAACCAGAAAGGGCAGGAATTTCTATTTAGCTTCAGGCAGTGAAGCCCTGGACACTTTACGGAGTGTCCTCTCTGAGAGAGACAGTTTGAAATACAGCCCGGTATGGATGAGGACTCCGTGAAGTTTCATTCTATCTAAGAGAGACAGAGTTCAGAGTCATTTGCGTTATTTCAGTAGGAGAAAGGGGGAAATCAATTAGATCATCCAAAAAAAACCTAGAAATAGAATTCATCACTCAAGCAGGAGAGATACACACATGGAGTGTGACAAAAGCTAGGGAAAGGGGGAATCACAGAATAATCAAAAATATTAAATTTTGCTAAAGTTTGAATTATATCAAGAATGGATTTGGTGATTAGGACACTAATAACTATCTAAATGTGTCGTTTTCACCCAGGAGAGGTGTCGGCAGTTGGAGGTAAAGCTATTTTGCACGTCTGTACCTGGTATGTAGTTTGAAACTGCCAAAGAGGTGAGAGACAGGGCACTAGCCTAAAGGGACATTGGGGTGAAAACTAAAGAAAAAAAACCAGGACTAAAGCAAACACTTAGCTTATGTACAGCTAGAGAAGTCGATGGAAAGAGAAGCTTCAACAATTAAAGAGTGTGAATATGAAGAGAACAAGGCACCATGTGACTAGTAAAGGTTTGGAACTTGGATCAAAAGAACAATTAAAAGAACATGCTTTAGCAAGGAGAAAAAGAATATTTACTGTAAGATAGGGACAAAAGCAGAGAAGATGGACAAAGACACGGAATGTTTGAAAATAGAGGGGCTGAGGAAGATCCCATCAAATTGGCCACAGACCTCTTGCCTTTTACGAACACAGTATTAATCAACAGGCTAAAATTGAAGAGACACAGATTAGAGAGCAGCTTAAAGCTCTGAAAAAGGTTCACTACCGACATGAGTAATGAACAATTGTGATCTGCCTAAAACTGCCTGGAATTAATCTTCCTTAGATCAAGTTAACATGATCTCATCACTTTATCCCCACTTGGAAAATCACAAAAGGAAGAGGAGCCAGTGGAGGCTGCCTACAGATGGGGGACATGGGGCTGATAAGGCAAAAACAGGGAAACTTGTGAAGGCAGCTCTGATGGATTCTGAAGAGTCAGCTTCTTCACTACACATGATGGGCCTTATGATTCCAACTGACAAAGGAAGTACGTGGAGCGAAAATGAAGAAGACATTCAGGGAAAACCTCAAGAACACCGGGAGCAGCAGAGACAGCCGCTGCCTCCCAGAGAGCCCAGGGCTCTGCGCACTTCTCACCCTCCACCACAGCTTTCCGGGGGCCAGGTGCTAGGTTCAATTGAAGGGGCTTTGAGCAGAAATGAGGGCGGGTGAGACAGTGAAAAAGTTGCTGTGTCTCTTCCATCCCATTCCACCACTACTGAAGTGACTTTGGAAGCCATATACTGAGTGAGATGACAGTGTCACAAGGGGGAAGGAGCCTGGATCCCAGATGGAAGTCCTGCTCACCCACACTGGAACTGTGTTAAGCCACTGAGATTTCATTGCTCTGAGGATAAACAGAAGGCCGAGCATGAGTGACGGGGTGGAAAATATGATGCAAAGGAGGTCACACTCTGAGGGAGAATTTTCACATTCTGAGAACTTTTGAGTGGATGGAGCAGTTCTGGCAATGATGGGATCCAAGATGCGGCCGCACCTGGCAAGGGTTCACGGAGAGAGCCCTGGACCTGAAGGAACAAGGCAGCCGTGAGCCCAGGATGCGATACAGGCACCAAGGATGATTTCAGCAATTATGATTCAGAGAAAGTCTGACCTGTTCGGAAGTTACAAAGGAAGGTAAGACAGTGTCCTCGAGACTGGAAGAATGCAGTGTCGTCAACAGCGACAGAATCCTTGGAAAAAGAAAGGCAGGACAGTTGTCTGCGAGTCGCCGTGGAGCCTGAATACACCAATTCCTAGTCTTGCACAGCGGATTCAAGGTGGGAGTAAAGGGGACAGTGATGGAGGAAAGAAACAAGTCTGAGGAAGGAATTCTGGAAGTTCTTCAGCGTTCTGACACACTCTACAGATCTGTGCCCCACGTCCTCACGGATCCCAACCTAGCTAGGTCACAAGTGACTCAGGAAGATTAAGGGAGTTACTTCCAAAGCCCCGGAAGGTCCTGCAAGCTCTGAAAATTCTCTAGACTAACTGGAGCCCCACAAGGGGCCCGTCTGCTGTTCCTGGTATAACTGCTTGAGACCTAAGCTGCATCCTAGTCTCCATGTCTAGAGGAGGCCTTTGCACTTGTCTTATCGGAGCCCTAATTCCCTGAGCCAGCCAGCCATGTTTCGTGAGTGTTAATGTTTTGTGACGAGAACAAATTAGCAGCACACAAAAAAAGAAGGGAAAATAAAACAAAGAAAGAAAAGAAAAGAATAAGATACACTTGCATATAGTAATGTACTCCTACACTCTCCCCTCAGTCAGAAACCTACTACCACGTCAGAAGGTCCTGTCACCCTTACTGCAATTTGGTTAGTGAATAAACGAAGAAGAGAACAGGCAAGGCTGAATGTTTAAAATGAGGATCCTTAACCTGAAGTCTGCAAACCACTTAAAAGTGACCCAGGACTCTGGATAGGTGCTACCCACCCCTCCCCTGCTGCCGCCTTGCATTCAGGAGAATTCCGACAGCTCTCACCAGGACTTAAAAGGGCATGTGACCTAAAAGCAGTTAAAAAATAACCCATCCAAAAAAAAAAAAAAAAAAAAAGAACATAGGTGATGATCATTAAAAACCTGTCAAGTAAAGATACCTAAGATGTATATCTTGATCAATTTTCCCATTTCCTAAAGTTAAAATGATTAATTCAGAGATATCTAAGACGCAGTTAATGATCGATTTTCTTATTTCCCCAAGTAAGCATAATCATTTCATTGATAACGAAGTAAGAAGCCCCACAGGGTCTCTGGGCTGAGCTTTCTCCTGGCACGCATAACCTACTGCCCTATCTCACTCTCCTCTCGTACCCTCTTTTATGCCTCGCTCACCGTTTTCTTGTCCTGGAATATCCTTCCCAATCTTGGACACCTCTCTGGTTACTCCCTTGACCGAGAGAATCTTGTGGCATACAGAAAAAGCCAGAAAGCCTGACAAACTAAAAATACTGTAGACCACAAAAATGGGGAGGCAACAGGAACAGTGGGAGAAAATGTAAGAATGTTAAACTCTTTGTGTTCCATAGCACTGCATCAACTCACTAAGTGCAAACAGAAATTTTAAACATATACAGATTTTAACTCTAGAATGTTTTCATATCATTTTTTTCCTTAATCTTAAAGCAACGGTTCACAGCCTTGGCTGCCCACTGGAATCACCTGAGGACTTTAAAAAACACTAATACTTGCATCTCATTCCCTGAGATTCTGACTTAATTGCTCTAAAAAATAAGTCTTTAGGTGTTCGAGGATACAAGTCTTCAGATTTTTTTAAGGCTTCTCAAATTATCCCTGTGTGCAGTCAAAGTTGAAAACTTCTGCCTTAGCGAAATATTCTAAGAACTCATCACATTAGTGTTTACGAAATATCTCTCTGTAACTCAGAAATTCATTCAGCTTTATGTCAGTTTTTTCTTCTACTGAATTCCAGGAAAATTAAAAGTAATCCCGGAAGATGCCTGCTATAGAGCAACGCTCCTTTCTTCGTACCTACATATTATCTACCCTCTTCGTATACAAGGAGAGAGAGTGGGCAGGAACACGTGTGAAATAGTAATGCTGGATTTGGGGAAAATCTGTTTCGGTCTGTTTGACTTCTCTTTTTGTTTGGAATTTGTGTAATGAACACGAGTCACATTTTTTAAACAATAAAATAATTTAAAAATAAAACTTTTAAGAAGATGAAAGGAAGTTAGGCAAATAAAAATGTAAGCATAAAACTGGATACGCCATGCATGTTTCTAGTTCATGAAACAGCTGATTTTGGAAAAGGGTAAGTGGAACTCCCAGCCGGTCAGGACTTCCTTTAATGGCTACTGGCAAGCCTGTCTCTGCTAACCTTTCACTGGAGGGTGAGGGGGACAGAATGAACATTAAGCCTCCCCTGTCACAGAATGCACGAGGTTGTTTTTCACATGTATGGACAGAGGATCTAGGAGTACCAATTAAAACAACAGCAGATGTATGTGTATGTGTAACTGAATCGCTTTGCTGTGCACCTGAAACTAACATTCTTCATCAACTACATTTCAATAAAAAATAAAGCAGAAAAAGAAAGAGAGAGAGGAAGGAAGGAAGGAAGGAAGGAAGGAAGGAGGGAAGGAGGGAAGGAGGGAAGGAAAAAGGGCTTCATAACGACCGGAAGACAGTCCAGAGACGTGGTGCCATCTGACAAGAGAAAGAATGAAGGCTGCTGCTCTCCAGGTAGCGCTCTGGTGTGTCCTTGAAATAATCTGATCTGTCCCTACGCCCCCTTCCCCAAGTATAAATTCCGTGTGCCCTTTTGGAAAGAAAAGTAATTCCATCTCACAGCACTGACCTGGATCAATTAAAATCAAATGTATGTTCATACATAAACACATACATTTACACATCCAAGTATATTTAGGTATTAATATATATTTATTGACCTTATGTCCAAGCAAGTATATGGAGCTGTGAATAATGAGAATGTCTGGAGGTTTCTCTATGAGGGACACTGGTCCAAAGAGGCCAGACGGTGGAGAGACTATTTAACAGACTCAGAATCAGGGCTTTTAGCCTCAGTGCTGTTAACAGTTCAATCTGAGTAACCCTCTGCTGCAGAGATGGTCCCATGCACTGTGAATGTGGAGCAGCACCCTGGCCTGGACCCACTGGATGCCAGGAGCAGCCCCCCTCAACACACACACAGTTGTGACAACCCCAAAATGTCATAGACATCCTCAAACGTCTCCTGGAGACAAAACTGTCACAGACATCCCCACATGTCTCCTGGGGGACAAAATTGTCACAGACATCACCACAAGTCTCCTGGGGGACAAAACTGTCCTCTATTGAGAACCTTCAGGCTGAATTACAATATGGAAAATCTTAAAGGATAAAAAGTGGTTACTAGGGAGTTGGAAAGAACAAGAAAAACTGACTTTCCAAAATCAAAGTATGGCTTGTGAGAAATTTAAGAAATCTCATTTAGCTGTTTATTTCTTATCTTTCATGTTTTGCCTCTTGTGATAAACTATCAACACCCTGTGGGAAAGTATCATTTACGTTGTCAAGTGTTTTTCACAGGACTACTCATATTGCATATGATGAATATATATACGTATATTAAATAGACAAGAAAATTGTCAAAGGTCACATCCAGCACATTCTCCAAGGAACCAGCTGTACAGACTGGCTCCCAAGATTTCCCTCTCTCCCCAGTCCCTCTGGGAAAAGAATACACTACGACTTAGTCAGACTCCAAGGGATTAACTGTGCCCAGACTCGCAGCTACCTAGTCACTGCCATGCAAGCGGTACACAAACCGATGTAATTCTCCCTCTCCTCTTCCTCTTGCACAGAAGGTGCACAAGTGCCACCTGTATCTCTGATCTGTCTACTCGAGACCTGTCCATCCAGCCCTTATTCTTGCTTCAGTCCCATCATAATCTGCAGTGAACAGATTCGAGTTTGAGCTTAGGAAGATGGAAAAGCACCCCTTGGATCACACCCTGCAATCCAGTTTAGCAGAGGATCGTGAGCTTGGGTTCACGTGTGAGATGGGCCAACAGTGAAGTCGCTGTTACTAGTGTCCATCATGTGTGCGCACCAGCGACGACAACTTCACTGTTGGCCCAGCTCACATCTGAACTGTGACTTTGTTTTGTGTCTTCTTTTTTTGCTCTGTTGTCAGCCAATCGGATGGGGGAAGGTGCAACTCTGACAGATCAGACAACGTTCTGTCTAACTAAAACAGGAGAATTCACCTTTCAGCAGTACTTTAACGTCTCCTTCTTGCATAAACACATTAAAGAGAAAATAATGCTTTTAATTGCCCACAATGGCTTTATAAAAATCTCTTATTAATTGAAATATGTAAATGGTGGTATAATCAAGGTCAAGAGATCCAATCTTGCCTACACGATGACTGTTAACCAAAAAGAATCATTTCCAGACACTGAGACTGGTTATGTAACAGAAGTAGGCAATAGGGAAGGACACTTAACAAAATCCCTGACCTGGACTTGTTTCTGAGGTCCTGACGAGAACTGCTGATTGGCTCCAAGGAACTGGCTTTACCTACTTGTCAGAGCTGGATAAGCAGTCTCTGTAAGTCTGCTATCTCTGGTGGGGTGCTGGAGCTTGAAGTTGGGCAGGCAGTTAGGACGGGACA
This sequence comes from Vicugna pacos, assembly GCF_048564905.1. Taxonomy (NCBI): domain Eukaryota; kingdom Metazoa; phylum Chordata; class Mammalia; order Artiodactyla; family Camelidae; genus Vicugna; species Vicugna pacos. The sequence goes on from NC_133002.1 coordinate 55,439,620, forward strand.
ACGGGTATAAATTGGGGGAGGTCAAGGTCAGGTGCAAACTCAGAAGCATGAATGGCAACCTCACCAGGATAGACTGCAAACCATGTCAGTTCTTGTTGTCCCTGACCTTGTTGCTGAGGTTATCCTAGAAATCAGGGCCCTTCATTGAAGAGCTAAACACAAAATTCCCTCTGCGAGCTGGGGAGGCTGAAGGAGGATCCGGGAGAAGGGAGAGAAGTTTCAGGCACCTCTGCGGCTTCACACCAATGAGACAAGTCAGAAGATCAGCAAAGCCCATCCATGAGCTACCGAACAGCTGCTGCTTCTTTCCCACCCTCCAGATCGTCCAAGAATCCTCCCTGTCGCCCAGCCTAACCATAGACGTACAAAGCAGCAGGGTTGCCAGATGAAACACAGGACACCCACTTGAGTTCAAATTTCAGATAAACAACAACAAAAACTTTAGGTCAAGTATGTCTCAAATATTGCATGGGACATACTGATACCAAAAATAATGTATTGTTTATATAACAGTCAAATTTAACTGAGCTCCCTGATTTTTTATTTGCTTAATCTGGATACCCTAAAAGTTAAAAGGGGATTATGGGAAATGTAGCTAAGCCTACTCAAGCTAACACATTACAAACCTATCACATCGTGAATTAGAAGGTTTGTAAACTGAGATTACACTGGCCACAGGTGCTTTCAACTCTGGACCATATCTCTGCCAGCGCTATGAGGCAGAATATAATAAAACATGTTTGCCTAGGGCTGCCCCCTTAGAAGGAGTTACTGACATGGAAGGCTCCCTTCAAAGGAGATGCAGATACACCATCACAGTGAACCTGGGTCACATGCCTGGTAAAAAGTCCCATGTTTCAGAAAGCTTTCCCCTTGAAAGACTGGTCTCCACCCAGTGAACATGCAAATACCAGCTGAGCTTTTTCAGAAGTGCAGCTGTCGGGGCCCCCTCGCAGAACTACTGAATGAGATCTCCCGCCTTGAGAATAAAGCCTGTTTTTTCCTTCTTCCCTCAAAATTACAACAAGTTGTCTCAATGTGCACTCTTAATTAAGAACCCTTGCCTTAGAGGAATAACTTTAAATGAATACGTGGCAGAATCTGAATGATTCGTTACACATTTCCCCAAACCTCGCAGAAAAACCCTGCTAACACTAACGTCAGAGGTCACGGATCAGGCGTTTGAATGTCCTGCTTGCTGCGTGCTGTGCCTCCGGCAGTGCTAGCCCGGGCTCTGGGGCCGGTGTGCCTTACCTAATACTACCCACATCCCCAGCACAGCGGGCAGGTCTCCGCCGTCAGCTCTGTCACCGTTACCGTCGCACGTTGCCTTTGACTCTTCCCTGCCTGGTTCCTTGAGGCTGGAAGCCGCGCAGTCCTCTTCCCTCGTCTCTGCCAGCACACCGAGGTCATACGACACATTGAACGGACTCATTATAAACTGAATAAACCAAAAATACATGTGCATTCTCCCCTTGCTCCTGTCTTTATGCTTTTGTTAGTCTTCGTTAAGACTTTCAGAAATCAGAAAATAACTAAAATTAATGAGAGCTTATTACATACAGAGCTCTGCTGTAAATTCTTCATATTACCAACTTAATCTCCACAGTATTCTGTATGAGATACATGACTGAGAAAACAGGCGCACACAGAGATTAACGCGCTGGCTCCTCGTCACATGGCTAACAGCGAAGGAGTCACGCCTGAGTCCAGGTGCCTCCTCTTAACTCCCAGACTAGTGTGTGTCCCTGCAGAGCTGCATACGGGACAGTACTGCAGTGGGTCGCACGTTCTGAAGACATCAGAGTGAATCTCTTGGAGCAAAACCTGAAACCATTATAGCACTCAGCTTTCTCCCTCTGTGTGTACAAATGTGTTCTCCCAGGGAAGTGTCCTCTCCATAGCAGAACAGGGAAAGAGATCTTTAATTCACACTTCATAGACTGAGTCACAAATCACTGGCTCCCGCAGCCCAGTTGCTCCAGCATACAGAGAGGTGAAATGATTCATCCTCAGGCGTTTCACATGGGGCAGATCTAGGACTCGGACCCACCAGTTCTCACTCACAGCCAACAGCTCGTCGCCCTGCACTCACATCCTCCACCGAGCGCTGCCGTCCCCTCCGCCGTGTGATGACCTGGTCACAGTGCGGCTTCAGAATAAGCAAAGCGGAGGCCGTGCCACCTCAGACGGAACCTGCCGTCGCCCACCAGCATGCCTTCCCCGTCTTCCCTGCAGTGCTACTTCCTTTTGGCTCTCCAGTTTAGAACCCACAGTCTTAGAGCGTAAAGACCTAAGTGCCCCAACCGTAAGACTGCACCAGATGGATCCAGAGAGAAACTGCCAGGCACAGGATGCAGGGGATCCTCAGACCCCTGCCAGTGAGGCAGGAAATGGAACGGGGCAGTCCTCCTTTGGGCAGACCAGAGAGGGGTTTCTGGAATCCTCCTTAGGAACACCAGCATTGTGCCCCTGGCCTGACAGATATAAGCGAGGGAGTTCATGAGACAGAGTCCACGCCACCCGAAGAATTCAGGCATATTCAGAGGTTATGCCTTTGACTTTCCTAACTGCTGTCCCTTTATCTTCTGCAAAAAAACCGACAGCCACAATTCACAGATGAGGACTGCTAAATGGAAAACACAGACCAGACACCAAACAGTGAGACAGGACAGGGAAAGAGGCTTATTTAAGGAGATAAACAAGAAGAGTCATGAAGCCCGGCCATAAACAAATTAAAGAATATTAAACACATATATGCCCTTGAAAGAGCTAAAATGATCAGAGCGCATTTATTTTTTCAGTGTTATTTAGCCAGGTTGGAAAACAAAGCCCTGAAATTAATGCCAAGATAACAGAGCTGGGAGTGGAACTTTTCCCTCTAATAATTATCTTACTATCTGTCCATCTTAGGTCAACAAACACGTGATGATTGACAGGTTAAAATGTTTAGGTTAGTCGGAGCTCACATAAACCATTTTCAGTTTTCTAGGACGGGAGAATGTTATAAAACAAACATATAATCTTCTCTCCAACTTCCTACTTTCAAACCTTCATTCCACCTGCCCTCCCCATCTTCTCAGGGAGTATGTCCACAAAGCATTTCGGTTGCTACCAGGGTTACCACCAAGCCGGTGGACACAAGTCATGGTGAGACCTAAGAAATAAGTGCATGTTTCTAAATGAAAGGAGAGGAAGTGCTCCAGGAGATCAAACCGGCTTCAGTATATACGACAGAAGAAAAAATAAATGAATTTGAATAACTACCATGGTTACTCCATCGAACTCTTTTACAAATTCTGGGTCTCGCAGAGGTCGTGGCCCTTTGTTGTGGAGGATCTGGGTAATGGATGAGATCAGTGGGAGGAGCCCAGACTTGCTGGGTAATTCACGGCAGGAAGAAAAAGGAATCCCTCGTAAAAAAGAACAGGTTCCATCTGGAAGGTCAGACAGAGGCAGAGGAGGGAAGAGAGCTTTCGGGAGAATGTGTTTTGGAAATGTGAGAGGGAATTTGGTTGGTGGGCAGAGTATGTACGTGAGGTGAGAGTGGAACATTTTAGGAAACTCTGGAGTATGTATTAAGTAGAATAAAAGTACACCAATTTTTGATATCAATAAAGATAAAAATGTCTTTCCCACAAATGTCAATTTGGGCCTGGTGTTATCTGAACGTGGCACTGTGTGCAAACAGAACAGGAGGCACCCACCTTTGTGTGGATTACAGATATTTAATGGTCTGCTTTGAATGACGGCTCAATTTATCATCTGTGCCCCACCTTGCCCTCAATGACACCTTTTGCAAGGAAAAAAAATTCACTGTGAGGACGATTACAAGTAGACTGCATGAAGACACAAGTATCAAATACTTTAAAATCCCAAGGGTCATATAGCAGAAAATATGCTGTTACAGCAATGAGAAAACTCAGGTCCCAAAATTTACCACTGTTGGAAAGTGTTAGGTAACATCCATTTATTCATTAATCAAAAAATAGATTTCATATGCCTTCTATCTGTCTGACCCTCTTTGGTGTGACATAATTATAGCAGTGAACAAAAGAAACACAAGCCCCTTGTTTGTGAAGCTTTCTAGTGAGGAGAGACATGCCATCCATAAACAAATAAGTACAATATACAGACTGTCATTTGTGGGGGGTAATGTAAAAAACGTAGTAAATCAACAAAGGGGTTTAGGAACTGACAAGGGGAGGGATGGTGTTCATAATTAGGATGGTCAAGGAAAATGTCACTAATTTGAAGGCGTTGAGGGTAAGGGCCATATGAATACCTGGAGGGAAAACATTCCTGACAGTAAGTGCAAAGGCCCTGTGGCAGGAGTTTGACAGGCATTCTGAAGGAAACTACAATTAATAGAATATTTTATAATTTTCAAAGTTTTATTTATTCATGGATTCCCAAATGGGATAAGGATGTCATTTTCATAGAATTTTGTAAAATAATTAGAAATAATATAAGAAAGGTGCTTGGCTTTTTCGTAACTAATTCATACGAGTAAGTAAAACAATATTCTTCTTGCCATAGTGCTGAGTTGTCAAGAATGCACGCTGCCTTCTGAAGTCAGATCACAGAACAGGCTATGGCGCAGTCTAGCTTAGTGGCAAAAACCACAGGAACAACAGGAGCAAATTCAAACCCCTACCCCATTATTTACAAGACACATAAATTGTATGAATTACTCAACATTTCTAAGTCTCTGCTTCATAGTCTGTAAAATGGGCATAATAATATACAGCCTTCAGTGCTGTCGTAAGGGTTAAATCCAACACTGAGAATAAAGAAAACAGTCGTGAGAGCTAACATGTAAAAAGTGCTCACCGTGTGCCAGGCACAGTGCAAAGCTACTTCCAGGCATCATTTCATTCAGTCCTCATAAGACTAGTATGTAGTATTATCATGCTTATTTTACAGATGAGGAGACTAAGGTCTAGACAGAGCACCCATGGGTCCATAAGTAGTAAACTGTGAGTCAGGATTTGAATCCAATGTTCTGAAGACAGATTCTGGGCTGCTAACGACCTCAGGCTGCGCCTGGCACGTAACCAAAGCTCCGTAAACGGCAGCAGGTGTCACTGCTGTTGATGTTGTTGTTGTTCCATTTAGAAGACACAACTCCTTCAGAAGGAGACAAGTGACACATTTAAAACAACACCACTCATCCAGTTGTACACCTGGAACTAATATGATACTGTTAAGTCAACTATACTTCAATGTTTTAATTAATAAAAATAAATAAAATAAAACAACACTGTTAGCAGGGTTAGAGACAAACACACGCACCACCGGGGATGAACACTCAACAGGCCTGCCAACCAGAGCCCCGGTACACAACAGACAAAGGAATGAATCACAGCTGTGAGTCATGGGATGAAACCCAGGGAAGACACACAGCTTCACGCTAGTCCCAGACACTCTCAAGCTGGGAACACCGAGTCTTGGAAAAATGTATCACTTAATGTTCTCTCAACATCACTAAAAGTCTTACTTTCTCAACAACCCAGCAGACATGTATGCAGAGTGTTGTCAGTCACCCGGCCTTCCTCCCTGGAACGTGGAATAAAAGTAACCCAGACAAGCAGCTGCAATTAGGAGCCCTCCCAACCCAGACCCGCCCCACACCGCGCACGCACACACAAATACACACACACCATCCTTGCTGCCTGTCTTCCTTCTCACGGCTCCAGTAAAGTATGTACAGACGGTTTTGTGAATTGACTTCTTTTTAAATAACACACGACACAGTTGGTCTTTCTCCTGCCCACCCTCACTAGAACTGCTTCTGTACACCTCCTTGGTAACTTTTAACCCAAATGCATCTTCCCAAGTCACTCACACACCCACTCACACACTTACACAAGTTTATTCTGGTAAACTCCTGGCCCCTCAGGAGGTCAAGAAGAACCCATGTTTTGACCTATATACAAAGATACCAGTCCAGCACTTTAGAAAGCCTCAGTTTCCCCCCAAAAAAGAGGATAAAACTTCCTGTGGGCAAAGTTTATTTTGTGGCAATGCCCCATAAAGTATAATTAAACCTCGTGCCATATAATGAGTTTCCTAATCTGAGAAACTTATGTGGGTAGCAGTATTAGAAGAGAAGGTTTTTTGCAATCGGACAAAACAAAGTGGGTGCTTACAGCTCTTGGGAATTTTCGGCTGCATGGGAAGATCCCCAGGACTACTCTGCCCATTTTAGAACAGATTTCCCAGTCTCACTAGGCTACTAAACCAACAAAGATTCAACCAACCTTAGCTGGTACGTCCTACCATGTTATTAGCACACACCTACCCACATGCACATAAAGTCATCTGCAGAGACACTCAACTTCCAATCAGGAGTCCAGCTCAGTTTACCTCCCATTCTCAAATGCCGTTTTCATTCCCCCTCCTTATAGTCAAACTTACTCCTGTTGAAAAAAAAAAAAAAAAGGCCCTTCTTATAACCAGGAAGCAAGTCTTTTGTTTCCAACTTTGCTTCAAATACCTCCATGTCCCCATGTTCTTAACCAAGAGAACAAGAGAAGATAAGGCGTTCGCAAGCCTAGTGCAAACCCGAAGCGTTTTAGGATTCAACAGACCTCACAAGACAACAGCATAAATGCTTAGACTGGAGTTCAGGTTCAATACACTCTTCTCGGTAGCTGCCCAGAACCAATGAACTGTATCAGTCCTGAGTACTTGACTCTCTTCTGTTCCCGTTTTCATACACAGGCACCAATTTTTATTTTAGTTTAGTTTCCCTTCTTACATTCATCTTGCAAACTAAGCATTGCTAGTTCCTCCTCCCGTCTGACCTTCGCAAGTTTTTGTGGGCTAGTTAATAAAGAGTTAACCGGTTATCAAAGCAAATGCAATGAGGGCCCCCCAATGCAGGACCTTTACTCAAATAAGATCTTCTTTCTCCAAAGTGGAGTTCCTGCCAAACTTTCCTGTTCCCCTCATTTCCCTGCTACTTGAGGAAGGTGAGAAATGGAAAGAAAAGTAGTAGCAGAGCATTTAACAGTGTCAGAAGTCAAGACGCATTACCCCTTCAATTGTCCCGAGGCTTTCTAAATGGAGTCAGTGCTGCCCTGAGTGTTTTCTCTCACGCAGTCCCCTTTCGTCTTCTTGCTGAGTGTGTGCAGCAAGGCAGTGAGCTGTGGTTTTCTTAGCCAGGCCAAGGCAAGCAAGCTGGATGCCACATGGAGTGCTGAAAGGCCCCTGGGTCACTTCAAGGTATGCAATGAATCAGGAACTTACCAAGGTATTGATTCACATTCGGGACATATTAAAAAGTACAATCATCTCTGTTGTGATTTCCATTTCCAGTTTCTTTAAAAGCCTGTGTCTGTATCTTATGCGTGGTCAGGATATTCAGGTGAATGTTAACCTATGACAAATAATTTCAATAAAGTCACATGTTTAGATTCAATCCTGCTTGTGAGTTCTTTTCTCATTTAGAATATTCTTCCCCAAAAATCTGCTTATTTCTTTTTATCTCTCTTATGACTCTTATCTTCATTCCTACAGATGGAGAAGAGTGACTCCCTTCTCAAGCTCGTGCTCTTCCTTTTCCAAGCAAAGGGATGGCAAGCAGGACAAACTGACCATCAAGAACACATTCTCCTTGGAACTCTCCTCGGAGGTTCTCAGAGAAGACTGCTGGGGAAACTGAGTCATGGTCAACCTCAAATACGAGTATGTAACACTGAAGAGGACATAGGCTTGTTTTTGTTATATAGGGTATTGAAATGAATTGAGTGTTCATGATTCAACCCAGTTACCTGCAAGAAGAATAACAATTCCTAAGCCAAGGGGAACAGAGAAGGGAAAGGAAGAGAAAGAATGAGGGAAAAGCTAGAAGCTGCATCTCTAGACAGGAGTATCAGCACTCTGCTTGCTTATTTTTAACTAAACATTACTATTCAACAGAAAAGCAGAAGTCTCCATCCTGAGAATATGCTTTATTTTCTGATGGCTCCTTGTTAAGTCGGTGTTTACAGCCATGTCCCAAATGGGATCCAGAATACCACTCTAAAAAGTTACATTTTATTATGTCCGGCATCTACTCAAAATTCTTTGACAGCTTCACATCCAACTCAAGAGTAAACCCCGCAGTCTCTGATTTCCTCACTGTGCCTCCAATAGACCTTTGCAAAGGCTGTTTCCTCTGCCAAATGCTCTTCCTCCCAGAAGATCATGTGACTCTCTCCTTCACCTCCCTTCCTGGTCTCTGCTCAAATCCTCCTTTACCAGCAACATCTTCCCAAACCTAACCCCCCACCAGCCTCTATCCTGTTATCTGGTGTCATATCTCACCTGGTGCTTACTGCTACCTCTGTGTACATCCTGTTTGGTTCTCTATGTCTTTACTTGCTGTCCCTCCGCCCCCCACCACTAGACCATCAGCTCTGTGAGAGCAGGGTCAGCACACAGTATACAGCTGTGTATATAGACTTTATATATAAAGTCTCAACAATCAGTCCTCAAACATACTGTTGAATAGATTAATGAATGGGACAAAGGAAGAGAAAGAAGGAAGGAGGCAGCCAGGAAGGGAGGAAGGTGAGAGGGACATTGACTACTTGCGGAAGAGTCCCTTAAAAGGATTTCACCTAGACTCAGGCTCAGTCTTCCTCCTATGCACAGATGTGGTATCTCCAGCAGATAAATGAGCTACTTGGTCCTTCATTTTGAAAACTCTGAAAGCTACAGCCAATGAAAGCCGGTGACCCCACAACGTCTCAAATACATCAGTCTCCACTGTCCAACACGGGAAAAGCAGACAGATAACAAGCAGATCACAGACGTCACACAGAAAATCACTGCTCAGTGACTTCACTCCAATCCGGAAAGTCTTGCTCATGACTTGCCATCTTTACTAGTGTTTCTCAACCTTAACTAGTAGCTACCAGGCATCTAACACTAACTGTGCTCACCTCTTTAACAAATGCTTCACATATCATAATCTCATTTCATTCTGGGGACAGCTCTGAGAAATAAGTTGTGCAATATCATTTTTACAGGTGACAGGGTACACTTAGGTCACATGGTTTGCCCAATTTCATGCAAGGTGTATGTAACAGAGCCAGGTTGGGAAAAGAAGCAGTCAGACTCCAAATGTCAAAACCTCCAAAAGCCACTCCTCTGCCCTGCCTTCCAACCCCCCAGGTGCCTTGCTTGAAACTGTCTTTCAAAGATTGAGTCCTATAACGATGAAACAAAAACTCAACTTTTCCTGAGAGAACGACTGATATACTGACATCAATGCTGTAATTAACTTGGTGCTTTGCGAATTAATGTTAACTACAAGACATAAAAATATATAACGTGGCATTATAAAGAATGCGTTTTCTTGCTATTGTTTTAAGACAAATTGAAACTACAATTCATCAGTAGTTTGTTGTAATCCTATCAATTACTCAGTTTGCTGCCATGGTACCTATAAAACACAAATAAAATAAAGAAAAAGCAAACATGCTACTATCCTATTGATAATGGTACCTGTAAGAGATGCTGGAAACTTCCTAGGGGGCGGGAGGCATAGGGTTTGAGGGAGACAGTGAGGGAGTTCTCTGCCATTTTTACAAAACTTTCTGAGCTGCATAAAGGATATCAGTGTTTCAGGTGATCGTAAAACATCAGTCAAAAACCACTACTTAGACCTCGTAACATTTCTACTCAATGAAAGAGTCGAATCATTTATTCTAAACATGGAAAAATACAGTCTTAAAATAAAGAAAAAATAATCACAATGAATTTAAGGAAAGCACGCAGAGTGGCTAATGAAATAGGTAGAAGGGAAAGGAAAGAAGACACAGGACAATGACTGCATATTCTGTCTTATCTCCTTCTTTGCTTTGATGTGGAGGCGGAAGGTAACCATAAGCCAGGTGTCCAGCACTTATCATAATATCATAAAATAATGTTCCAGAGAGCAGCTTAGGTTGTCCGATCCTAGAGATCATACAAGGTGGTGGAAGGGATGAATGAGTAGAAAGGCAGGTGGATTTTCCATTTCCTTATAGGTTTAAATAATCGTTCTAGAACATATTCTCTGGTAGACACAGTGCGAAGTGATGGTATATACGTTATTTCATTCAATTTTCACGATGACACTCTGAAAAGATCTTACAATAACCGTTTACTGCTGAAGAAAGTGAGGCTCCGAGGAATGAAGTGATTTACCTCAAGGTCACACTGCTGTTTAAGGGGCAGAATGCTTGGGCCTGGCGCATGGCTTTTCCGGCTACTTTTTGCTCTCTCAATGGACACAGCATATGTTACTTCTTAGACAGCCGTGAGCCTTAGACATTCACACACCAACTGCAAGCTTACCAAGTCCCCACAGCTTACAAGAGACAAACTACATAGGCAGCTTTTCTACATTACAGCATCCTTTAAAGAAAAAAGCAACCAACCAAACCAACCAAAAAGTCCACCAGCCGCTCTGAGGGTCTTCTCAGCTTTTAGGCCAGATCAGACTCCTCTAATCGACCACTTCCTCTCTGTCCTCTAGGGAGTTACAAATTGGATTAATATCTTATCTGATCTTTAAGTGCTTTTCCGTCTTTCTGAGCAAACTGATCTGGGTTTTCCCAGCTTAAAAACTACCAATCTCTTGGTGAAGTCAAAGTAGTCATTCTCTTATTCTGTTACCAGCTCCACAGGGTTAACTCAGATTAGGAAAAATTATCACCTTGTTTTTAAAGAACTCTGATTTCTCAGGGGCCATTGTTATGCTGGTTTCAGGAGCTCTGTCCTCCAAGGTCATGGAATCCAGTAGCTACGGGGAAGCAACGGATTAGAAGAGAAAACTGAGATCTCCTTCCTCTTCCTTCTCATTACTATCTCCAAAGATCTCTGAGCCCTTGCCAAAAATGTGAGTGAGCCTTGACATGGGTTTTCAAGTCAGGTTCAACGTTTGCTTTAATCGTATGGCAATCTTATCAGTTTGACTTCACACACCCATTGGAGTTCAGCTTGATTTTAGGTTTCTGAAGTTGACTTGGTAATTTCTAATAGATGTCAAATATTACAAAGGTTTAGATGTGGAGCCAAACATATTTGGGCTGCAAGTTTTTGGAAAGCTGGAACTGACTCTCTTGAGAGATTTCCAGTAGGGATGGGTTAGACCTTTTTTGCCAAGTTTAGAACCCATTCCAAATCTAAGAAGCTTAGAACTCAGGCTTGGCTAGAATCTTCTGGAAGTCAAGGGGGAGTTGTTCTGTTTTATTTTCCCCGAATTTAGCAAAAGTCTTCTTAGCTTTCAGAATTATGTCCCAAGGGAACTGTGTATAGATATTCAGTGGCTCGGAAGACACTTCCTTCAAATTACTAAATGTGACTTTTAATGTTTATGTTTTTGATCCTACACAGCCAAATGCATCTCTATTTCTTATTTTTTCACTGTCTTACTGTGATTGACAGAGTTCTATTCATTGGAGAAAGCTCACCTCTAAACACGCCTTAGGAAGTAATTTCCTCTTCCCCTCTAAAGTTAGAGGCAAATCGCTCCTCCCAGACAAATGGTTTGTGCCCAAAGTTAATACATTCAAGAAAGCAAAAGTTGTTCCTTGGCTCCAGGTGAATTTTACAAATACAATTTTCTCTAGGCCCCACTCTCCTCCTGTTTATGGAGAAGATGTCATAGCCAGGGCTGAAGCTATTAATGGAATGAGTGGCAGAAAGCAGGGAGTGACCCACATGGACTGGACAGGACACATGCAGAAAACAGAGGGAACCTATGATCAGGAGACCCAGATTAAAGTTCCCAGCTCTGACACTCGCTCACTGCGATCTATCATTTGCAAGTTATTTAATCGTTGATCTTGCCTATAAAAGAGGAAAAATAATACCTGCCTTATTTACCTTGAGGGAAGATGATATATATGAAAGTACTACTTAACATAAACACACAAATACACAAAATTCTAGGAACTGTAAAAAGTGCTTATCCTAAAGTTTGTAATCTGCATCCATTTTAGAGGATATGAAATAGGATCTGCTTAGATAATTCAATGTCATTATCGTCCTTTAACATGATGCAATTTTTAAGGAACAAAATAACTGATGACTGTGGAAAGCTTAATAAAATCTCCTTCCCAAGTCTAAGTCTCTGAGTTTTCCCCCATTAAAAAGATCTCCTTTAAAACAAAGAGGGAGTCTGGAAAAGACCAATGATGATGACTGTCCCAGACTGGCAATGAGCAAGGCCTCACTCTTCTTATTTGGGACCAATTAATATTCATGCAGTCCCAACCCTGGAGGGATTTAGCCCCAGCATTTCATAAAACTGAAGCAATCCATCATGCAAAGGGCAAAGAGGCAAAATCTCTGAGCACTTTTCCTCAAACTCCATCAGAGAGTGTAAGCTCACATTACTTCCCCTCCCCAGTCCTTTCCTTCTTTATGAAGTGAGACTATTGTGGATAACTGTGGTCTTGTAATGCATTTTTGGCTGGCCAAGGCAATACCATGGCTTCAGAAATTCTCTTTAGTAGAAGCTGGCCAGTGTTCTATTGTTTGCATCTGGGCTGCGGCCAGTAGAGTTCGGACATCTGCCCATTGTGTGAGCTCCTTGGGCGCCAGTGGGCTGAAGCTCATTATTCCACTGGGAATTATGCCTCTGTTCCTTGAAAAAGGGAGTGACTCACCAACAGTCCTCCATCACATCTGACATCTGGAAGACGAAAATCCCTTTTGAGTTCCAAGTTTAATCGGGAGTCAGTTTCCTACTCTGACCAAGCTGATCCGTAAAGGTACTGCCTGACCAAGTTCACACTTGATCATCTCAACGGACTTGCAATTTAGCAGGAAATTTGGGAATCCCATTTCTAACAAGCCTAAGACTGTGCCAATCCAAATGGTCAGCCCCCTCTGGCTGCAAAACCAGAAGATAAAAGGAAAGAGCAGGCAGTAAAAGAGGCAGTGGGTTTATGCTGGTAGAGTACAAGAAGTTGGCAAATTTCTCAGTCTTCTCGATAATTTCACTCTTTTCTGTCCTTTTCTTTTAATCCTATTGCAACTGCTTTCTAGTCTCCATCATTAACTAACTGTGGTATACTAGAAAAGCTAGTTAACCTAAGGGTCAATTTCCTTGCCTCAAAAATGAAGAATATATTATCATTTACCTTACAGGATGATGAGGACTGTGTGTTTAGTACAAAAACATGGTACCTAATAAGCGCTCAGTGTTGGAGATAAAAACGATGGTGTGCATAGACAGCTTAGCTCAGTATTTAGCATGCAGTAATAACATGGCAAGTCATGAGAATTATTATTCAAATTATTACATTATTATTTGCTCTAAGTAAAGGACAGACAGGGTCCAGTTGGTTCCTTTGTTAAGGTCTATTTACAAACTATACCCCATGAGGGTCAACACATGGCCTTAGCCAGACCTGAAACTGAGGCTTGATCTTGAAATACCATCATCTCTGCTAGTCCATGACCTTGCTCCCCAGTAACCACTGACCAACTTTTTGGTTCTTTAAGGGGTTCCAACCTGGCCTTCAGGGTTAACAATAGCCAGTAACTTCCAGGAAAACAAAGAGCAGGATATTGGGGTCTTTTGGCCTCTGCATCAAAGAACAGCTGGATCCAATTCAGAGCTTTAACTGAAGAAAGAAAGAAAAATGGACACTCTTCCACTGGTCATGTGTCAGCCATTATGGGCTGTGTCTCTACCACCTGCAGGAACAGATTCGAACGCAGCATTTTTATGACGGAAAGTCTTCCAGCAGATGATAAACAATGACCTGGTGAGGAACCGGTCTTACTGAGAACTGGCCAACCATCCTCTCCTAGGATGTCACAACAAGGCGTGGCCTTTAGAATCAGAGAATTCTAGGTTCAGAGCTTGACTCTGCCCCTTTCTTTGGGCAGCTTTAGCCTTTCTGTGCCTCAGGTTCCTCAGTTTGCAAACAGGAGAGATGGTAATAATTACATACAACTTACTTGGGAGGGCTGCTCTGAGACTGAAACGAGATCTTGTTCATTAAAGAGCACAGCACAGCCTGCAATCCGTAGTAAGTGTTCAACACATGTCGCCATGTCCTTCTTCCCTCTCAGAGCTTTCCTGTGTGTGTGGAGTGAGTCCAATGGTGCCAGATACAAAGGTGTTGAGAAAATGGTACTTCCCTAAAAGGCAGTGCGGGGTCCTGGGTTCTCTGCTCACTGGCAGTGGTGCTCCCGTGCTGAGCGTCAGTGGGTAGCTGGAAACCAGCACGACAGCATTAGGTCTAAGCTTCTCGAAGCCCATTGTTCCTCCACCTCAGCCTGCAAATTACTGTCGCGGCCTGCATAGTATTTCAGCTCCTCCTTCCTCTTCCACAATTCCCCAGCTCGCCTGCCCGCCCTGCGCGTCTAGAGAAGCCCTTCTGGACCCCTCCAGGGAGTCTGCAATACAGCCCAGGTGCTCTCGAAGATTAGAAAGGCTTTTAAGTTTAGTCTAAAAAAATAGTCCTGTCCTTTGTCTCAGGCCATTATTTCTTCCCTGACCAACGGTGGAGGATGCAATGTTCCATTCTTCATTTGTAATATTTTGCTGAGGGTACTCGTAGTAGATCGTCAGCCTATACGTCAAGTCCCCTGCTTGATTACACCATATAAATCCAGTTCCACGTATAAGCTGAAACAACTACCACTAGAATAGGAGTTAAATGCGCTTCTAGTTTCAGAGGCAAACAAAAACTTATTTTTCTTAATATACCTTGGATGAAGCATTATCCCCAGTCTAAAAATTAGAATTTTAGTGCTGCAGGAATGGCCTCATTTTGGAGACAAGAAAGGTAAAGAGCTTGTCTCGAGTGATACTTTCTTGCTAACGGCAGGATCAGGACTTGCGCCCAGGCGACCAGGTGCTCAGGTCAGGAGTCTCTTCACTGTTCCATGACAACCTATCTGGTAGGGTCACCCACGTCTGAACTCCTCCGCGTCACACGTAAGCCCCTCAGCACGCGTGCTCCTGCCGAGGCCTGCTTTCCCGGCAGTCTGCTCAGCGCCGTGTCCACGGACCACTTCCCACCCTCCCAGCATGTTCAGGAGACCTTTTCCCTGAAATAACCCGCCTCGCCGTCTATCTGGGGAATCAGTTCATCCTCTAATTCCAAGTTTGTCTTTTCTTCTGTAACTCTCTAAAAGCCCCTCAGAAAAAACCACCACTCCCTCACCTGTGTTCTAACAGAACTGTGTCCGTCTCATTTATGCACATGGTGCACTGAATTACAGCTGTTTATCTTTGTCTCCCCACTGGACTGTGAGATCTGAAAGGTTAGGAATTGTGCTTTATGCATCACTGCATACAAAGCTCTCCGATGAGTTTCTGGCACACTGTAAGCCTTAACAACTGTCATTTTTGTTCGTTTTTGTTTTGTTTTGTTTTGTTTTGTTTTGTTTGCAGATGGAACTTTCCTGCTAGTTGCATTAGGTGATAAGGATGCACTTACATGGAGCATAACTACTTGCTTCTGATCAACATCTAACTGTGTGTGAACTTCTATAGATACCTTGGATTCTAGATACTAGAAGTATTAAATATAATAATATAATTGGAAAACTTTGCCTGGAGGGTTTGGTGACTTTGTGCAAAAACAGAAAGTTCATGAAATCAGAGCACCAAACAGAATACCCAGGGAGCCCCCCTTTATTCCTTAAGGTAGCTTAATTTGTTAATCTTAAAAATTCCAAAATGTTCCTCCTTTGACGAAAAAAAGAACCCCCCAAAAAACCCCAGTTATGATGACACATAATCCATTATACTAATATCAAAAAAGACCAAAATTTTAAAAATTGTAGTAAAATAAAAAGTTACTGTTTGGAAAGAAAAATAGTAACTCAAGTACACAAACCTCCAGTGACTTAAAATTGGGCCTTTTATTCCAAAATAGTGATTCAGTCTCTAACTATGAAGTACCTCAATAGCTCTTAAAGTTGAATTGTTTAAAAAGAAACATAAACTCTAACCTAGGATCCCAAACCTGGAAGACACCCTGGAATTCCTCAGCTCTGTCATTTCCTCTTTCACGTGCTCTGTTTCGTTCAGCTCTTCCGCAGAAACGGGTGAGCATCCACACACTTGGCAAGTGGCTCAGAAGCTGTGAAACACTAACGCTGAAGGACAAAAACTGCCCTCTAAGTGCTACCTCCATAGGCAAATTCTTCCTAATGGGACACTGTGGGGAATCCACCGCCCCCGAGCATGACCCCTCACCACGTTCCTCTTAGATTAAAAGGGCTGTGAGTTCAGCTGCATTCAGTTTCCAACTCAGCTTACCCTGGGATAATATCAGACGGATATTCTGAGCTTCGTTTGGTTTTTCTTGGCACCAGCCTATCATAGTTTCTACCCATCAGGTTACGACGTGCTATAATGGGAAGGCATGATATATTAAGAAAGCTGAAAACCAAGAGAAGGCCTAATGCATGGAATGCACATGGTGATGTTGAGTGATAAAGGAAGGAGGCTTCAGGCAGATTCTGTTGAGACAAAGCACAACAGAATCCGTACAGAAAGCAGATCAAGTTAGAAGCTACTAAAGTAAAAGTTCTTTGACATAAATGCCACTGTTTATATTCCTTACAGTTTTCTGTGAACTCACCCTAGGGACAGAGAAGAGGGAGAGATACTGGCTCATGTGCAGAACTGCTCCCCAGACCACAGAAATGACTCTCTCAGCTGCAAACAGAAATAAGAACCATACTGATGATGTTCCATGTCAGATGCTGCATGGCATTTGTGCAAATTCTGTTGAGAATTTCAACCAGCTTGGTCCTGATTGCCCATTCCTGGCCAGAAAGGCTCTTTCATTCAAATACATCTAGTCCAGTTTTTAGGATTTTGTTTTTGTTTTGTTTTGACTTTTTCCCTTCAACATCTCCCCTAACCTTACCAAACAAGAAACATTTTTTGGTACTCTCCTTGGGTCCCTTCCTATTTGGAATAATTATAAGTCACATAAATAATGACCTGTATTGGGTACTGGGCCCAACAGAGAGCTGAAGGGACATATCAAAGAGAACAGCACGTCGAGAGGACTCTTGGAAACTGCCTAGGAGATTAGCAAAAGCAGAACAGCACAGCTGAAACTCATAGCTTAGTGTCCAACTGACCTGGGGCTGAATCTCAGCCTCACTTAATCTCTTTATGCCTCCGCATCCTCTCCCGTGAGATGAGGACTACAAAAATCAGTATTTCAGTTTACGGTGGCCGGCTCACTGCCTGGCAGACAGCTGTCATACACACACACATCATTTTGTATTTTGCTGTTACATACTTGCTTGCAAGTGCATTTTTTCCTACTTTGCGTGTACACGCTTTCATAGATTCAGCATATATTTGCTGTTATATACAACAGTTATTACTTTGAGCTCCAATTTTGCAGTAAGATACAGCAAATTAGGAAATAAGGAGAAAACAACACACAAGTGAGGTTCTTCCTTTCCTGGAAGTTATAAACGGTGGGGGATGTATGCAATTCAATGAAAGTAGTTGACGAGACAGACCAGTTTTCCCTGGACATTCTGATGTATGTGTGATTTATTTATGCACGCTGTAGTCCCAGCATATTTATTTTGAGGGGGTGCAAGTTAGGTCTATTTACTTAATGACGGTACAGGGGTTCGAACCCAGGACCTCGTGCATGCTAGGCATGCCCTCTGCCACTGAGCTATATATCCTCCTCCACCGCCCTGCTCAGTATACTTAGTAATAGCTTCTTCTTTCTGAAGAGTGTCTTGACTCGACCAATTAAATGCTCATACATTAATTTTCACATGTGGTGGGCTAAACCTTTTGAGAGGAAGAACACAGTCCAGGCACCTGATCCACGTAGGGAGGTAGGGTTGGGAACCCCTCCTAGGGTTAGGTGAGACCCAGGCTGGTGAGTGGAAGCAGCTGTGTGAGGAATGAGGCAGAAGCATGGCAAGGAGCACGCAAGCCAAAAGGATGGAAGAGCAAGTGCAAAGATAAAAGGAGTGGGCTCTGAGGAATCAGAGAGAAATTACAGTACAGTAGGACCATGCCGTTCACGGGAGAAAACTGCAGAAGATGATACTAGATAGATAGCTCGTTTCTAGATCACGAGGGATCAGACAAAGGATGACACTAGATAGATCAGCAGTGGCCATATCATGAGGGTTCATTCAGACAGTTTGGAGCAATCCATTTTAAGGGCAGTAAAAAACCAAAGAAGGTGTTCTGCTTACTGAAGAGTCTGCAGCAGCAGAATGCGCCGTGAACGTCGGGAGCTGCAGACCTAGAGAGTAAAGGGCCTGTTCCACTGGGAAGCCCTTGGGGAACTGTTGATTTTTACAACAAACTAATCGCACTCCGCACTCCGTTGGTAGCATCCTTCTTCCAGGGCACGGATGTGACCTGGCTAAGAGCCCCCAGGCACGCAGCGTCCGCACCGCTGAGTTTACATTTCAGCAGAATGACCCCAGGACCAATCACTGCACGGGTGTTTAAAGCCCATTTTCAAAGCACCTTTCTACTTTGTGCTCAAGGCTGAGTTTGCAGAGATTTATTTATATGGAGATTTCTTATTCTCCTTGAAAAATATAAAATCTTTCACCAGCGTATTTTTCTCACTGGTGAGGCAATGCTGGGCCTCCCTGTTGTTGCTCCCTGTAAGGTCTCTTCTACCTCCACTCAAATCGCTATCATTTTTACTTAAGAAAGGGAGTAGCTGAGAACAGATAAATTAGCCCCTGACATGTCGTAAAAGACAGAATGGCAACTGAATGCCGCCCTTTGAAATCAGCAGAATGTGAGAGAGAAACCTGCAACTCAATGAGAGAAAACTGCTGTGCGGTAAAACAGAGAATCGATTTTAGGATTCAGTTTCTGAAAATCTCCTGAGAAGGCAGGCCAGCCTAACGTGGAGTAGGGTCTGAGGGATCGGTAGTTCCAACCCTACAGGGGTGACGGTAACTCAGGATTGGGGGAGAAAATCTTCTTAAGGAAAGATTTATATCAAGAACGCATTTACATCCAAGAAGCCTGGTTTACAAAGGCGGGGGTCTCATGAGGAAAGGAGTACAGAGAAAGAGCCAACAGTGGCAGATGAGCACCGGGCTTGAGAACGATACTATCTGGGCTCAAAGCAGGCTCTCCCATGTACACACTGTGTGGCCTCAGCCAAGAGTCTGAAATTCTCTGAGCCTCAGGTTCTTCCTTTGTAAAGTGGGGATAACAAAAGTACCTACCTTATAGGACTGTTACTAAGATTAAATATGTTAATATTTACAAAGTACTGACAGCAATCTCCAATATAGAGCACGCTACAACGGTAACCAAAAAAATCTATCAGTAACTGCTGCTCAGGGATGATGTACGTACTGTAAACTCTCCATAAATTTAAAGTTTCCGTTTCTAAGAAGTGATTTAGCCTCCTGCTATGCTCCTTCCACCTACTTCAAATCCTTCTAAAATCAAGTAGAATTTGTAACTCTTAGAGCAAAAACCTCCGATTCAAAATTAACAAACAAAAGAATTCATAATATTCTCTCCAAACCTTCAGTGACACATCTACACATATACCAGAGTCCCTCGGTGATAAGGACACCTACCAAAGTGGGGATGGGACAGCCCAAGACATTAAGGGGAGCTAAGCAGGGTCAGGGTTTATCTTTATATCTCTTTGTCTCAGTTTAGAGAAAAAGAAGGTCCCAGCTTCCAGACAGCCATGAAAACAAAATAAACAGGCATGTAAATGAGATGTGTTTTGGATGTGGGTTTGTATATGTTGGAAAGAAGAGCAGTGAAACTTATGACTCTACTTTCTTATTCTTTTTTCTCTCTTCTGTCCCTCTCAGTGCCAGAGGAGTTATTTTTAAAAGCATGGGTTTGTGGTTTTGATCATAATGTTGCAGCAAAAGGGGAGACGACCTTGACTTTTCGTTAGTAGCTGCAATACCATCAGCAAGCTCCATATGGCAGTGCTTCATGTTTGGTCCCCAATCATTTGGATATTCCATAGGGTTTTTTTTTTTCAATTGAAGTACAGTTTATAATGTTGTGTCAATTTCTGGTGTGCAGCATAATGTCTCAGTCATACATATACGTACATACATTCCTTTTCATATTCTTTTTCATTATACTTCAAGATATTGAATATAGTTCCCTGGGCTATACAGTAGAAACTTGTTATCTATTTTATATATAGTAGTTAGTATCTGCAAATCTCAAACTCCCAATTTATCCTTCCTCACCTCTTTTTTCGCCTGATAACCATAGTTTGTTTTCTACGTCTGTGAGTCCATTTCTGTTTTATAAATAAGCTCATTTGTGTCATTTTTTTTCCTTAGATTCCACATATAAGTGGTATCATATGGTATTTTTCTTTCTCTTTCTGGCTTACTTCACTTAGTAAGATGATCTCCAGGTCCATCCATGTTGCTGCAAACGGCATTATTTTATTATTATTATTTTTTATGGCTGAGTACTCTAGTTTTTTGTTGCCCTTCACACACAGCACTTACCAAGCTGAACCCGCTGAGATAGTAATGTATTCTTTAATTCATTAAAAGAATATACACATTCCTTGCCAAGTTCTAGCAAAGCGTCTTGCAAGGCCTTGTCTGGTACAGAATCACATGTAGGCATAAGTCAGTGTGCTGAATCTTTATTAACACATACAGGAGCTAATCCAACTTTGTACACCAGGATTGAGAGAAGATGTGATAACTTAACTGTTCCTACGTAAAACCTATAGGATAAAGAGAAAATCCACAGAATCGCAACCACGGAAGATGCAATCTCCCTCAACCAGAACACCGGAGCTCGTGGGTTCCTATCACCAGGAAGACCAGAATCCCATGATGTGTACAGAGTCCTAATTCTTCAGCATTTAAATTCTTTTCTTTTTTATTACTTTGTGGGAGTTATCAACTTCCCAGAGGGAAGAATGAAAATTTCTGGCAAACAAAAACAACAACAAATGCTGACTTCGTGTTTTACGCACTAACGTTTTTGCTGGGGGAAAAAATAAACTGAATTATTTCTGTGACCGAATTTTTTTTTCAGCCCTTACCTGAAAGACCAGTGAGAGCATTCTCAGTATTATTCCAAAATTTTCACAGAAAACTGAAAAATTCAGTAAACATCCCAAATATTTTTTTTAAAAAAAATACAAAAGTAAACAACTTGGAAAAATCTCACCAGGCCATTAAGTGGCTATTTTCTTTGGATATTTAGTGATGGATGGTCTAAAACTGTCCATTAAAATATCTTCATATAAAAGAATATGTACTCATGATGATTTATCTGCCCTTGACGGCTAACTTCTTGTAAAACAAACTGACTGTACTTTTCAATTCTCTAATGTCTGGTCCAATAACGGTATTCTGCAGTGAGAACTGTACCTAACAAAATGGGTATCAGATTAGAGAGATCCACTCAAAGAACCAAATTATCTCTTAAGGAGGGAATGAGGCAGTGGGATCTCATCATACGCCTATAAAAAGCGGGTAAATTTTAAATTATAAAAATAAGTAATGTTTAAAAAATGTATTTCTTTTTTGCATCGAGATAGATTAACAGTTTTGATACCTGTGTTAGCATAATTAATACTAGATTCTGAAATGAGCGACCTCTGAATTTTAGTGGCTTAGCCCAAGGAAGATGCATTTCTCACACATGCAAAGTTCACTGCATGTGGCCCTGGACACCTCTCCCCCAAATGGTTCATAGATGTGGATGACGCCTTCTGTCCTATGGCTCTGCCATCTTGGGGTCCTTTGCTTCCAAAGATGGTAGCCAAGGGGGAGAGACTGAAACGGAGGGAGGAGAGAGAGAGAGAAGGATGTCGTATAGAACAGTCTCGAAGAAGGTAACAGATATCGGAATTAGTTTAAATGACACCTGACTGGCTAGAGACAGTGACCTATGAACCTCGCTGGCTTCAGTATTTTATCTACAATCTGCTACACAATTGCTGGACCTTTATAAATCACACACACACTCTTCTTAAAGGGTAAAGAATCAGACAAACGTACAGGCCAAAAGACAACTGCCAAAGCCTGATTTATGCGTGAGGAGTTAAGTATAAACCACCTGGAGAAAAAGCGACCATCCACCATTTCCAATAAATGATAAAGCACTCTCCCTTTAAATGTCTTCACCTCACTCGTCAAGCACCAAAGGTAAGTGAATATGCATGTCTTTTAAACGACCCCTCTAATATAATTAAGTGCTGGGGGTGTGTTTAAAACAAGTCATTTAAGAGTCATTTATGCTCAAAATTGAGCCATTTATGTTAAGCCCCAGGTTACCAAAACGAGACATAAATAGTCTTGTCTCCCAGGAATGGAATCTTAAACCAGTCAACCAGCACCACTTACAGCACCCCCCCACACCCCCGCCATCCCCAAAAGTAAAGTAACTTTGCAAAAACCCGCTTTTTTGCCTAATACAACGTCCTTGTTCCCACTCCTTCCACCTGTACTTTTTCCAGTTAGACTGGATGCTGCCTGATTCAAAGAGGTTTTTGCCCAAATAAACTCCTAAAAATTTTTAATAAGCCTCGGTTTCTTTTTTTTTTTTAACAGAACTGGTATCAAAAGGGGAAAGAAGGAGACCTCCGTGGTCCCCAGAGCAACAAGCAACCAGGCCCTGATACCTGTTGCGGCCCCTGGGCCCGCAGCTTCCTCTCCGCCTCCGGGGCGGTGCGCGAGGCCCCTCTGCATCCCGGCTGGGCGCTTTCTGCGTCAGGAGCTTCCACACTTCGAGTATCTGTTTTTCTTGACGGAGTTCCGAAACCCGCGCGAACTGGACTGCGCCGGATGTGAGGAACGCACGGGGCCCGACGTCAGACGGGGGGGGGCGACGTCACCCCGACGTCAGACGGGGGCCGACGTCACGCCGACGTCAGACGGGGTGGGGGCCGACGTCAGACGGTCCGCGACATGGAAGCTAGACTGGGTTTCCTGCGAACTGGATCAGACTTAGAAAGTGGACTGGATTTTGGTGGCACTGGATCCCGCTTGCAACCTGAACTGGATTCCGGTCGCACTGGGTCCAATTTATGCTGGACTGGGTCTCGGTTAAGGCCTCCGGAGAGTAAACTGTTGCTTTAAGGTTGAAAATGTAGATTAACCTTACCAAAGTTAATCTTGAACTACATGGGCCACAGTGGAGAACTTTTAACTGTCTTAAATAAGCTTATCTTAAATAAGTGTAACAGGTGCTCTAGGGAAAGAGGAGTCTCAGCCAAGCACTCTGTATACAGGGCAGAGGGAAATTGGTTTTTTTTACCTCCTTTGCAGTTTCTGGTGACCAGCTTGGAATCTGCTGGGACACCCCCATTCGCTCCAGAGCCTGCAGACACAATCCTGAGAAAACTGACAAAAGCTGGCAAAGGCTGAGAATTCTTATCAAACTGAGCTCTCCTAATCTCTGTCTGTGATGCCTGGTCAAAGCGGGAGGTAAAAGTTTATGCTGTCTCTTTCTTTACAAATTCAGATTGGCAGGGGAAAAAAATGTAAGAATTAGATCTGAGTTGTGACATGTGAATTTGCTTTTGAGTACCCATTGGTGGTTGATCCTTTCTCTCCCAAGGAATGCCTTCTTGTTTGTCCCTTTTCGTAGCCTGAGGACTTGACTTGGCAACCATAAGGTTGGGGTGTGAGGGGCAAAAAACATAGTCAGACAGAAATGTGGGGTTTCAGTCCGTTCATGGCTAGGGTCCTACCAACTATTGCCAGCTTTCAGGGTAACTGTCTAAGTCCTTCTTTTGGTTATCTTTGGGAGTGGCTCTGGATCTTGGGAGGGTTGTGCCTTTTGTACCTTATTTAGGGGCACTTATTCTGTCCGTGGGGTTGTTTGATAGTGCCAGGAATATTTACCGTTTGTCCTGGCTGAAACCTGACAAGATCTTTGAAAGATTATATATATATTTTTTTGAGCAGCTCCATAATCAGAAGTTGGACAATTGGAAGCTGATATTCAGAGCCTGACAGGAATTATTTTAGGCCTTCTCCCCCTAAGCTAGACTGAAACTGTGTACCCAGAGGGAAAGTGAAACATTCTGAAGACTTTGTGGAAGAATTTACCAAAACATTCCAAAGACACACAGCTCTAACTCTAGAACATAGAATTTTTTGACTTCCATCTTCGTTGAAGATCCTCTCCCTGATATAAAGAAGTAAATTGGAGATAATGTAGTTGGATGAGTGGGTCAACACCTTACATTTAGAATAGGTTTGATCTCCTCTGCCATTCAATCTCATGCTTCCTATTTTTGTCTCCACCTTTTTTTTTTTTGATGTTTCACTAGTTTCTCTAAACTCTGAGCAACCATGCAGCAATGATGAGAATTTAGAGTATACTTTGCTTTCTCCACCTACGAATTCATCACAAGCAAGCAAGCGCGCGCACACACACACACACACACATACTATGTCAGTTCAAGTCCTCCAGGTAGGAGCCACCACGATGAAACTAGAAGTGAAGAGATTTACTGGTTGAAAGGCGAAGGGGAGATAAAGCAGGGAAAAGTGTTCTCACACAGGTCTGATTCCTACAAAAGGAAGGGGGAGGGAAGGGGCTCAGACTGCACTACAGCTCTGAGACATCCCGGCCAGCCAGTGGAGAGCCCTGGAACTAACAGATGGGCTGAAATGTCCCAGATATTGTCCCCCTGTTTTGCTCAGTTGTTGACTAGATGTGACCCTGGACAGCATGGCTTCCTGTGAATGCTGTGAAGGTCCCAGAGGCCTGTGCATATGCATATAATACATATAATTCATTCAGTAAGAATTTACTGAGTTCCTACTCTCGTCTGTGTTAGATAATAGAAATCCCTGATTTCAATTCCCATTTCCATCTTTTATACTATGTTTTCTCCATCAATTTCATTTACCTCTAATATTTCTAGAATAAGTCTAAGTAGTTTTATCAGAAGTGTACACAAATAACTCATACGGTCTATATTTTCACATCTGAGAACATTTTGCTCTGGCTCGTGAGTGACTACATGACTTTATGGACTATTTGAATCTTGTTTTTTATCATTCCAAACTTTTTAGGAGCTCCAAAATTATCTTAGCATTACGTATTACTGAGGAGATAGGACTTCCTTTTGTTCCTTTGTACGTAACCTAAATTTTCTGCTTGAGTACGTAGAGAATTTTTTTTTAATTCTTGAAATGCAGATATTTTTGTCAGCGTGGGACTTATGTGGGATTCTTACTCTTTTTAGTGTATTTTTCGAATAATCTTACCTGCAAATTTAACGGTCTCATTATTTATAGATTTGAACCTCCTTTTAAAAGCAGGAATCATTTCTGTTTTCAATAATTTAATAATTACTTCTATACTCATTTCCCTCAATGCAAAATCACTGGTGCTGTTACTTCTATATCTGAAAATATAATGGAAATAAATAGTCCTATGCTTCTGAGTGTCAGTTCCAAGAGCTATTTTTCTAGTCATACCAGTAAGCCCTACGTTTAAAGTCCTCTGTTCTTGAAATTTGTCACCCCGTTCTTTTACTTTTATTTCTTACCCAGTTTCAAGCACTCCTCTGGGAAGCAGAAACCGGTCTCTTAATCATCTGTATTTTATTAAGTGTCTAATAGACTACAGGAGAAAGCCAGTTCTCTGTTTTCCCAACATTTCAGACGAGTACCAGAATTTGGGGCCAAACAAATTACAGCAAACCATTCTCTAAAGGGGAAAAAAAAAGCCTCTGGAGTTCTGTAATGTCCTAAACAGAGCAAACAAACCTTGGGTGTTTAGAGACCTTATCCAAAAGACTGTCCCACCATAAACCAGATGCAACTCAATTTATCTCACAAAAGACAACCGGGTGAGTCAGTGTGGCTGTAATTTGAACTTTACGGTTCTAGGGAGTCTCCCCATTTCTAACCTGAGACTTAGACCACTAAGCTATCTTTCCTAGTGGATTTATTTGCCTCTTTTATTTCCTTGGTTAAAAATGTCTGAGTCACTATAAACCAAACACTGCAAGAATCTCTACTTTTAAAAGAGCATTAAAACTGCATTGATTGATTCGGTGAGATGCTGGAAACTGTTCTGTCCTCTGAAAATTTTAAAGGACTTTGTTTGATTCCAGGACTGTCAGTGGAGGAGATTCACAAAAGCAATATTATCAACCTGTCAGCCTGAAAACCCTTACCATTTCCCCTCAGCCCTTCCTACATGGACCTTTCTGGCTGCTCCTAAAAGTGTGTACACAGCAAGATACCTGAAAAGCCTGAACCACCAGGGCTTTCCTTACAGTGAAGCTAATCTGAGCAGAATACAATGATACCAGTACTTCGTAAATAGATGATCGCATTCATTCATTCATTTATTCACTTATTCATCAAACATTCATTGAGTGCCTACTATGTCTGATTACTACTCCAAACGCTCATGCTGCAAAGATGAACAAGACCTAGGCCCTTGAGGACCATCTAAATATCCTACGGTCATAATTGTGAAGAGGAGGAGGAAGATAAGAGGAGAAGAAATATTATTATCCCCATTTTACAGATGATAAAACTTGGGCATCAAGAGGTCAAGGAACATGCCCAAGCACATGGTATTTGTAATCAGTGGGATTGAAATTCTAAGGCTTCAGTCTACACACTCGTAACCTCCATTCTCTACTGTATTAACAGGAACCTGAACAGGTAACTAACAGAAGGAAATCAGTATGACCACATTTGCCCCTTGATTCAGCTTGAGTCACAGTCCTAGCCATGACCCAAATGCTCTATCCTGTGGACCTGAGAGTTTCCCTTTTTTAGACTTTATCAGTTACTTTTGAAGGCCTATGGGGGCGTTTGACAGAAAAAAAAAAAAGGAAACAAACACATTTTTGTCTTATCCCTCAGATTGTGACATTCCACCTGTTCACTGCGTAGCTGAATGATGGAGAATGCAGAACCCAGCACCCTAACTGTGTACTTTGGTGAAGAAAATGACACTGTAGTAATAGCTTCAGAAAATGTATTCATTCAACGTAACATGAAACCAAATCCCAGCACATGAAAGGCTTCTATTAAGCATAAATCGCCACTCTAACTCCCAAGAAACACACAGTAGGCACCTTAATACTGGTTGTGTGATATAAGCTCAGTGTTCTGAGTGGGGTGACCACACATTCTGGATCACCAGGGTGAGCACCAGGTCATTGTCTGCTGTGGCGGTTTAATTACTGGTGGTGCCAACGTCCACTCTCAGGAAGAGTCCCGTTTGGATGGTAAATTAATTACATGGTCACCCTAGGATCAAGAGAAGTACATTCAAAGTATTATGGGAGGATAATGAGAGAGGAACTAATTTTCCACAGGAGGAGGGTCTGGTGCTCTAAATTTGTTTTGTGGTTTATAGGAAGTCACCGTTTTGCGTTCAACCTGCTAACCATGTACTACCACACAAAGGAATACCCCCCCCAAAGAGAAAACATCAGGAAACATCAGGAAAATTGTCTAATGCACAAATTGTCTCATCTCATTAAATGGAAAAATTCTCCCAAAACATTTCTGAACACCCACTACATTCCAGTAGTATGTGGATGGTATATGGATGGTACTAATGGGTACACGGATGGGTAGGTCATTGTCTTTCGAGCTTGACTATAACTACCTTACATGCAGGAACCAAAACACACAAAAATTGTAACACCATCAGTAGAAAGAGAAAGTAGGTATAGAGTGTTAAGGGAGGTACTGAATCCAAGCTGGGGAATTCAGGGAAATCTCCTGGAAGAAATAATTGAATTAAACCTTGATGGATCAATACAAATGAAGGAAAATAAATAAATAGATTAGTTTTAAATAATTTCATTGATTAAATTTAAAAAGCCAAAAAGTAAAACAAAACAAAACAAAAACTGCACTGGAAGAACGGAATTTAAGGCGGAGAGAAAAGTTACCCAGTTACCATCAGGCATATATTTTGCTCCCCTCTGGAGGGAAGTGTACCCCCTCCAAACAACAGGATCATGCACAGAACAGCTGAGATGGACCTAGAAGACAAATGTTTAGGCCTCAATTGATCTAAGTCCCAGGGGACCCAGATGGCTACAGTTTAAAGCCACCTCTTAAAGAAACCATGTTACAGTGGGTGTCACTCACTAATTAAGTAGAATTGATTTGATTACCTAAACTATCTTCCCTTAATTTGAGAGGATCCCTCTCTTTACTCTTAGGCCATGGTTTTAATTTAATGAATTCAAATAGCATATTAAAATATGTCTGCTCCTTTGCGTCCAGTGGCTACCCCCCCCCACCCCGAAAATCAACAGTAAATCTGGCTAATTGCTCAGCTGGATGTTGTAAGTCCATCTAACAAATGTCTTTCCATTATCTGTTTCAACATTTTTTTTAAGTACAAGTAACATGTGGCTGATACCTTGTGAAGTTACTATTTACTCTGACTTCTCCCCAATCTACCAACAGTAAGTATCATTAATTACATTAGTGGTGTACTTTGGGAATGATTCATTCTTAATAAAGGTGTGTTGATTGGACCCTTGTTTCCACCTCCTGGTGGGCAGGGAGGGAAGCAAACCTCCTGTCCATCTTCCAGTTCATCGTTTCACGTCACTGTCTCTCCGGCTGGTTTATGTGAAGTCCAGTGTTCTTTTTGGAAGCACATCACCACTTAAGAGTTGAGGAATGAGAGCAGAGTGATAAGATGGCAGAGAAACTGGAACTCTACTCCACTGGCCTCTGCCCCTATGCAAGCATCTTCCTTTGATCTCCTTCATGACTCTGAGATTCTATATAACATTTCCCTTTTTAAAATTCTGCTGACCAGCAAACACCGTCCAACCCCATGACCCTAGCCTTGTTTTCTCCCATGTCAGCAGTCCCGCTTCTGACAAGAGAGCAATCCTTTCATTCGATTTTTCCTAGTCGTGATGCCATTAGGCAGTGATGCCATTAGTGACGCTCTTAGAAAGCTACGTTAAGTGCGTTAAATTCTATTTAAGTTGGTGTGTTCGTGTCCTCAGTTTACCTTTGTTTGACTTCACTTTTTTTTTATTCCAATACATTTTATATCCAGTTCTTTATGTTTAAGAGTTGCAGAGAAACACTCAACTGCATAATAACAGAGAACTAATCTAAGAAAGAATATGTTAAGGTAAACGGGGTAACAACCTAAGCTCTGGGCTGAGAATCAACTTTTCGCACCTGCCACAGAACAACGGAGCAAGATTACGAGATGAAGTTTTTTTTTGGACTGCTTCCCTAAATCCCACTCCAACCCCCAAATTTTGCGATCTCAGGTTTGGCTGCAGACTTCACTCCCTTTTTGACTAGATCATCACGAAGCCATCAGCATCATAGGGTTTCCCATTCTGGAAAGAAGAAAAATACTGTCCTTCTCTGCTTCTGTCCATGAATAGAGGGAATTCTTAAAAACTCTTAAAAACTCAGACTTGGGGAATACAGGAGGAGGCAGAGAAAGAACCTCGTGCTTATTGGTCACCCCCTTGGTGTCCAATCCACACTCAAACGATACTTTCTCATTTTGTATCCCACTGAGTCCTCGCAACATTCTCAAGGTAGATATTATTATATCCAATGTAGAGATGAGAAACTTCAGGATCTGAGACAATAATTAGCTTGCCCAAGGCTGCACAGCTCACTAGAGACTGAGCTGTAGCTAGAAGAGAGGTCTGTATGATTCCAAAACATATACCTTGATATGCTGTGCTTTCTTTTTTTAAATTAAATGTGAACAGGTACGTCTCCATTGTTAGAAATGTGGATAGGAACGCTGCGTGGGTTGACGCCTGGTAAAACTATTAAAGTATTAAAGCTCAGGGAAAATTAAAAAAAGTTTGTCTTGGGCTATAAAGGTTCCTGATGAGGGGAATAAAAAACTTTACTCCAGCTATAAGAACGTCAAACTTCATTAGTTCAGGATTAGTGACTGAGGCACATAGTTGTACCCAGGACTTCTTAAAGTTTTGGTCTAATTTATGTCATTTTAAAATAAATAGTGATCCATTATACTGAAAATTGTTTTATGATGGGTTGTTTGTTAACTATTTTGTTATTTTATTTAAAAATAAGCCCTGATCGTTGAATGTACTGGGATTTCTCTTATTTGACCACAACCATGGGAGGTTTTACAGGCCGAATGGCAAGGTGGGACTGTAGACTGGCTGGAAGCAGGTCCTATAGTAAGTAGCCCAAATGCTCAAAAGGCAACAATGGCCCCTTGACACTGACCTTGCAGACGGATTCGTCGAGAATGACAGTTCAGTGGCAGAAACTCATCCGGGTCTCTGATCTCCTTAAAACTCCACCTAGTCTTTAAAATTATGCTAAGAAGAAAACACGTCCAAGACAACCGTCTCAGGTTCCCAGACGTCAGAGGCTCTCTGTGATTCTACTTGAGAGAGAGAATACTGGAGGGGAGGGCAGAGGGGAGGGCTCACCAGGGATGCTGTCAGGAAGGAAGGAAGTCAGACCCACAGCTGCGGCCCCGCCTGCTCCGGCAACAGCCTTCGCGGGCCCAGGGGGGACGGGAAGGCCTCTCCCTGGCTCCACTGGCCTCCTCAGTCGCCGTCTTCCACGGCACCCAGCGACTACAAGATCTGCCAACCGCAGCACCTTTAACACTTCTGAAGTCGATTTTGTCTGATACACCGTTAAGTACACCCTTTTTTTTTTTCCTATAGTAATGAAAGAAAAAAAACTCAACTGAAAAAAATCAAGCCACTCTCCCACGGCTTTGATTTTAGGGAAGACTAAAGGTTAAGATGCCACAGAGTCAAAAGATATGAGCATCATTGCTTTCCCCAGACAACCTTTTGGGGACGAGCTTGCCAAGAAATAGATCCTGTCCCAAAGTCAATACATTAAATGAATCGGATTCTTTTATTTTCCCCAGTATTAACATGCCAGAAATGACTAAAATGAAATAAAGACAGAGCTAAGAAGAAAACTGAGTTCTCTGCCAGAGTTGCAAAAAGCACGCGAAGACCCTCGTGGGGAGATGTGTGCGCTGAGTGGATCCCAGGGGCCGCGCAGGGAAATCACAGACACTGGGGTTGGTTTCTTTCCGGAAAATCAGGACACCAGCGATATAAGGCCTTACGGTATTTTATTTTCAAAACAAGGCAGAACCCAACTGCAGCTCCCCGAAGGAAAGCCCTACTTCCCAGCACCGGGTCTGCGTGAGGAGCCCTGGCATTTCCTCTTTAGCAGAAAGTGCAGCCAGCACAACAATCAAGCTGTGATTGGGAGCCGAGCGCAGTAGTTAATTAAGGCTGCATCTTTTATTCTCCAGGGCAATTCAGCGCAGCTTGAATGAGCCCCAGAGCCGGTCTACGGTGGGAATGTCTCCCTGGGCAGTGGGAGAATCCAGTCTCATCAGCATGACAATAGCCCCCCAGGATGCACTTGGACTGATGTAATGGCCAGAGTTGGGGAGAGGGGATCAAAGCCTTGTAGCGGGAGCCTGGAGCGTTTGCAGCTGACTGGGGCTATTTTAGTGCATGAAATTCCTTCCCTCTTTCTTTCTTCCTTTTATAAGAGATGTTTGCTAATTGGTAGAGCTCAGAAAACAATATACCATTAAGTACCCCTTTCCTTCCTCCCACCCCCTCCGCACTCCCATTTTTTTCTTAAAGTCCCTGCTTTCTTGCATCACTGGAAATCTCAACGTTTGTTCTGTGGTTTGCATGAAGTCTTGATTTTTTTTTTCTTTCTCTTAAACATGGAATTTATAAACAACCATTTACTAAAAGAGACTCTGCAACCGACTCTTCTGTATCGGGGTTTCCCTAATGCACTCTCCTCCTTGGAGAACCTTTGGCTGCGGTCCTGCGACAACTTATACATTCGCCTTGTATGTGATACATTGATACAAAACATTTTGGAAAAGTGAGTCATGGAAAGTTTGTCTGATTTGGGTTGTTTTTTTTTTTAAATCACCAGAACCCATTTAAAGCTGGAGTATTTGAATCATTTAAGTTGACAGGGTAATGGTCAAAATGCAGGCAGCGTGGGGAAGTGCCAACTGAGAGACTGGCAATGGACGTTTCGTTTTGCCACCAACCCAGTAAGTGACTCAGGCGAGACAGTGTCCCCCTCTCCTGCCTGTTTCTCCGTTTGCTCATCTGTCCACCTGGAGGGAGGAACTCAGTCACTTCTAAGGCCCTCCTGCTCATAAAGGCACTTTATGACAGACTGTCACATTTTCTTAATTGACATGGGACATTAGTGCCAATGTGCCAGAAAATTTGCAATGTATTCATTGTCTAAAAGAACAGGATTCCCATATTTCATCTACAGTTTTAAAATTAACGCTCTCAATTCTCCTAGGTGGTATTTCCAAATGAGGCAGCCCACAAAGAAGATATGGTGCATTGATTCCGAGGCACCTGAGAGGTTGGCAGCTGATGAACAGAAACACGAACAGCATCACGTTAGGAGAAGGTTCTGAACTATTCAGTGCACAGAGTCCTGAGAACGGGGCAGCTCTGTGTCCTGGTCTCCATTTCCAGTTGTTTCGTTGTCCTCTTTATCCAACATCTGTAGGACCACTGGAGAGGCTCTGACATTGCCTTTTGAGCATTTCCTAAAGTCAAGTAACGTTATAGGTGGTCTAGTGGCCTGGATTTATTCTTGAAATCACAGTCACTCCAGCTTCCTTCTTACCACTCCCATCAAATTATGAGAGTTGATGATCATTGGAAGTAGGGAGTCATCTTCCCCCCAGGACAAATGTCGTTTTTATAGAGACCAGAGTCACCAAGAGGTCTGGGGAGCTGGGGGTGGTTCTTCTGGTGAGTTCCCTGAATTTGGATACACTTCAAACATGCATATTGTACATACTACCCAGGAGAATGTCCAGGACTTTCATTCGGCTAAGATGGTAACAGCCATTGTTTTAAGATTAAACAATCTGAAGATGGAGAATACAACTTGCTGGGGGCGGGAGGGGGCATGGATTATAAATTGAGAGAGACCCTAGGTCTATATGAACAGTCATCTCTTCTTTCGACTATTGAAAGAAACACTGTGACATCTCCCAAGATATTCCTATAAAATTCCTGGTCACTCTCTGCAGACTACTTCAGTTCTTCATCTCATTACTTTCTGAGATTTAACAGAAGAGAAACAAAATAATAAACCCTCAGAAGCTATCAAATCGACACAGCCCCTTAAATAAAATGCAACACCTCGGCTGCAAAAATCGAGGGCACCGACCCCGAGGAACTTCAATTCCAGGGTTATTTTGGGTGAGCCTGGCGTCTGATTCTACTCTTCCGTCTTCTCACAGAGCAGCAGAATTCCAGCAGATCCCCACTCTTCCCCTCTGCAGAGACCCTGGTCACAATATCCAGTTGAAAAGCCTCTTTGAACCTGGTAGGGGACTATTTTATTATCATTATTATAAAACTCTGGAGAAGAATGTAGGTTGCTTGATATTTTTCTCAGGCCCAAGGCTGAGACTGAGGAAAGGGATACAAGACCAGTGTCTTTTTAAAGGTGCCAGATTTATCATCTGAATTTGCCTTGGCAAGGAAACACCAACACACACGTGCACACGCACGCACACACATCCAGACAGCCGCAGTTGTCTCCTCAAAAGAGAAAGAGCCTGTCCCCGTCCTTTAGACTATTTGCAGCTGGGAGCACAGTCTGGTAAAATGAAGACTGCACGTCCCCTCCCCCGCTACTGAAGCCGCCAAAGAAATCTTTGTCCAGCCCAGGTGTTGGCTGTGTCCTCTTCACTGACATCCTGTCTTGAATTATTCAGGTTCATTCATTATGTATCCCACATAGACACAATTAAATCGTTAACTTTCCCCTCCGGAGAGCAGCAGAGCCCCCCCACCCCCACCGGGGACTGAGGACGGCGCTGTCCCTCCCTGCTGGGAGCCGCCTGGTGGAGCCCATGTGAAAGGGAATGCTTTGCAAAGAGGCGCTGGGCTGGGGGCCTCACTGCTCGGAAAATCAGAACCCCACTGCCCTGCCTAGTCACCGGACTGCAAAAGCAGCTCCCATGGACGATTCCAGGGAAGGGGAGCTAAGGGAGTCCTGAGCGACTCGAATTTAGTTTAGGGGTCTGCATAAAGTCCCCGAGGCACTGCAAAACCCCAGATGGACATTTTATTTTATGATGAGCATGCATTTGGCTCCATTAGGTACAAAGCTATGGATGAAGTGCAGATTCTGCCAGAGACTCCGGTGGGAGGGGGGTGGTCAGCCAAGTCTCAGCCTTGTATCTTCTTGAGACCTACAGTCAGATAACTGAAGGCTTTTTAACTCAAAAAAGAGTGCTTCTGTAGGACTGTTCCTTCCCGTGGATTTCAGACAGTGACAAGCGGCTCACAAAGAAAGAGCCATTGCAAGGTGGTTCAGGGCATCGCTAGACAAGCCAGTGATAAAAGTTAGGTGTGTGTCGGCGGGTAGGAGTGCAGGAGGGGGAGTCTCCCTTCCCTTTCGTGTACCCCTTTGTTCTGCTTTCCCAACACTAGGAGCCTAGAACTTCAGGCTGAAGAATTCTGGCCAGCTCTAGGTGTCAACTGAATCAGTTATCTGCCACTATCCATCCTGCTGAGAACAGACCAGAGACAGTTTGGCCACAATTCTTACATTCTTCACAGTAGACAGTTGCAAGCGCCAAGACATTCAAGGTAGAAGAGGTTTTATTATTTCCCCCATGAACTCATTACCCAGTTATGATCAAACCAAGTGTCAGACCAAATCTGTCTCCCCCTTAATTAAAATGTAGATACGAAAGCAAACATTTATTAGCAAGCGGGCACAAAAAACCTCGGGGGACCAGTTCTGTGAGCCCAAAGACAGCTCAGCACTCTGTCCCTTAAGGGGATCTGGGTCCATCTTCTAGGAAAGGACATGATAATGGTCCATTGTCACAACTTTCTTACCCTTATAGTTGGTCCCAAGTC
This sequence comes from Vicugna pacos, assembly GCF_048564905.1. Lineage (NCBI taxonomy): Eukaryota > Metazoa > Chordata > Mammalia > Artiodactyla > Camelidae > Vicugna > Vicugna pacos. The sequence continues at coordinate 55,474,509 of NC_133002.1, forward strand.
ACAATATCCTCTAAACTGGTCTTTCTCAACTGGGGCGATTTTGTCCCTCCCACAGGGGACATTTCTCAGTGGCTGGAGACACTATGAGTTGACAAACAGAATGGGAGGAAAGAGGGTTTCTACTGGCAAAGAGACTAAGGGTGTTACTAAACATTTTACAGTGTACAGAATACCCACCCACCCTGCAACCGAGACTCGGGAAGAATTATCCAGCCCAAAATGTCAGTGGTACTGCGGTTGACAAACCCTGCTCAAAGCCAATGCCTGGACTTCAGGCCCCTTTGATACTAATCCTCAGTTGTCAGCCCCAGTGTAAAAGCTACAGCCTTTGCTGGATTCTTTGCCCTCTAATCGTGAGAGGACGGAGGTCATTTTTAGCCAAGTCACATCTCTGCAAAGCGCTAAATCAACATCCCTTCCAAACAGCTCTTTTGCTAATTAACAAACTACTCATTTACAGACAGACTGGAAATTAGCTAAAGTCTGGCACTGGGCAGAGATCTGTGCCTCAAACATGCTTATGTAATCTCCACATCTGGAATTTGGTTTCTCTGACATATTTCCCGCAACCATCCTTGGGTGTGGGTCTCTGACTAAAGTGATAATGGTGTATAGGATGGGATGTGAGTTCAGCTCACACAAACACACTCTCACACACACAATATCAAAACCTATGCAGAGATAGTATAAAATATATTCCAGACATCTAGGAGTCCCTCAGTGTGTGCAGAAAGATCAAATAATGGACGAAAGCTCATGCTTAGATAATTTAAGTATGTTGTTCATCGTTGCACTGCTAGTTTGAGGCCAAGCAGAGACAAATTCAGGCCCATCCACTTTAAGAAGAGTCCCTAAGGCATCTCCTTGGATCCAGGTAAGACTCAATAAATCCCTAACGGTTACTTACTGTTAGAATATAGCTTTGGCTTGACCTTTTGTGTACACTCCAATGATCTTAAAATGTTTTCTCTGAAAATTGTGAGCACCTATCAGTCACTGGGTTCACACAGACAAAAGAAATCTCCAGCTCAAAAAAAAAAAAAAAGACTCATTTTATACAATAATTTCAACAACTTTTCCCTTCAAACTTTTACAAAAACTTCTAAGCGATTATCTGCGGAGTTTATGTTCCCTTGCCCTCACTCCTCACTTTTTATCCTTAACAGGGATGCCAAAAAATGATGGAATTTTCAGCAAAGAGACAGAGGAAGGATATGGGCAAAATCTCTTGAAAATGCGCAAGATTCATTTATATCATCGTATGGATGAAGAGAAGGGGGTGAAAACTTGCTTTACTTATCTGTTCTCTGGTTGGAGAAATGTCGGATCAGAATGATCAAGGGGGCATCTTTCCAGTTCCCTCTCAGGACGAGTTGCAGTTTTGTAAGGCAGGGTTGGCGACCCAGGAACTCCTCAGGCATCCTGAGACGGGGAAAGGTACGACCTTGGGTTAGGATGTCGTTTGACCTTATCAAAATGGGATACTTGAGAGAGTGAAAGGATGCGATGTATAATTACGCTGGAATAACAAGAGTAAAACAGGCAAACTGAGACTCGCAGTCATTCTGTAACCCCAATTCTGAATCCATTGTTTTGAAGAGATGTGAGTGACAGGAGCTCATTGACAATAAGAGCAAACTCCCCTAACACTGGAGAGGCAGAATCAAAGGCCAACCCTGGATGAACAGAGAACTGGGAAGGGAGCTCTAGGAGAAGCAGGACAGGGACCCAGGACAAGGCTGCAAACACTGCTCACATCCCACGTTTGCCTTGGACGGGCTTAAATACAGGAGAACGAGGTGGACAACATCCTTAAGGAGGCAGAGGATAAATAAATGATGACAGTTTCACGTCCCAGATCCATCTTTACCTGCATTCCTTTGTAATCATTTGCTTTTGTTTTTTCCCTCTGATGACTTAACAGTAATTAGAAGAGAAAGAAAAAAAAAATCTCATTGGGAAGAGAGAAGGGCGATGAATCCATTGGTAGAGAAACAATTTTGCAACTGAGCCTTACCAGAGTTAAATCGGGTGGCATTAAATCAGGACACGGTAAAACCTGGGAGGGAACTGAAACACGAGGGCGTGTGAGTCAGGCAGTCACAGGGGGAAGATGGAGATGAATTCTGAGTGCCATTAGCCTGAGGTGGTCTTGAATGTCCAGTTCAAATCCTGCCTCCGCCACATTACCCGCTATGTGTCATTAGGTAGGAAAAGATACACTCCACACGGTCGGGGGTTGTACGTGTTTTGTGTCTGGAGATATCCCGAGTGCCTAGAACAGCACCTCGCAGAACACAGTGTGTGATTTAAAAATCTGTCAAATGAGCCACTGGATATGTTACTAAGGCTCCAGTTTCTGCATCTATGTTGTGGGTTGTTCTGGGGAGTAAACAGATTAGTAGATGAAAAGTTCTTAGAACAGTGCCCACAGTGTGCTTAAAAGCAGTAAGCTGTCATTGTTCCCAACACAGGACACGAGAGGAGCCAAGTTGGAGATGTGCACGTAGCTCCCTAGGTCATGTTCTGCTTTCAGGCCTTAACACTTTCTCTTTTCATCACGAGTGCTCAAATCACAACCCCGTCCAGAGAAATAAATCTCAGGGGAGAGCAGAAGCTAGAATTAGGATTCTCTGATTCCAAGCACTCGTTAGAGACACGGGAATTTACTTGCAAGAACTAAATGAACCCAAATCATGAGACTGGGAATTTGGAGGAAGGCTGTCTAACTGTTTGAGCAGAGAGGACAGTGGGCTTTCTTTGAGGCCAGATCTGGGGCCCTGTAGAACCGGAGTGATTTAAAATATCCCCTTGACCTCATATTCTTGGCAAACTCCTTTTCAAAGGAACAATTTCGGTGTATGTAGAAACACCCCAAATGAGCTTGGGACACCTGTTAGCTATGAGGAGAGGCACTTAAAGTAACTGGCCTAGACGCTCCCTCTTGGCCCACATTCTGGCCAGGCAGAATCAAACATTTAGCTTTCACTCTGGCGTGACGTATCATCCTTCCTACACCTCTCAACACATGTCCATTAGCCGTAAATGGTCCCAAATGTGGACCTTTCCGAAGTGATAACAGCAGAGCTATTAAAACAGTGACAGACCCTAAAAATACCTGCTACTCCATCCCCTCCTTTCATTCCTCCCCTCCCCACCCCATTTCCTCCCATCTTGAATAACTTAGCTTCTTTCATTTGCTAGCAGATTAAAACTGCTTTATCTTGGCTTATTTACCTTGCTTATCAAACAATGAGTAGGTAGGCTAGTTAAAAATAGTAACTAGAAAAAAAGATACATTTTTAAAGAGGTGCTGATCATGTTTCATAACTCTCCTTTTCTAAAATAATGCTCAAGGAGCTTGGACTCTAAATATAAGACTCCTGCATGCAAGAAAAAAGTGTTCAGATTCTAGTGACCTCCAGTGTGCTTTCAAGTTATGGAATGTTGAAATTGGAATGGATATCGGAATGCACATTAGTTCAACCACCTTTCTTCCATGTATTCATTCACTCATACGTCCATCCAATGTTTTTTCGAGTCCCTACTAGGTGCCAAGCATGTAGCAAGCTCTGGGCGCACAAAACTGAGCACAACACAAACTTGACCTCAAGGAGTGCATTTTTTAGAGCAAGTTTGTTCTGTGAAGGGTCAAGGAGGAACTAATTTTGACGTTGCAGACCTTCTGGTCTCTGTCATAGCTACTCAGCTCTGCCGTTGGGCACAAGCAGCTATAGCCAATGTGCAAGCCAACAGATTTGACGGTGTTCCAATAAAACTTTATTGACACTCAAGTTTGAATTTCATATAGTTTTCACATGTCAAAAGTACCATTCTTCTTTTACTGTTTTTCAACCATTTAAAAAAAATGTAAAAACCATTCCTAACTCACAGGTTGTTCAAAAACAGGCAAGAGGGGCTGTTGGCCTGCAGGTTATATCTCTGGTCTAGAAGAAGGAAAATGTAAGAAAGCATGGCTTGCTCACTGTGACCTCGATAAGGTAAAAAAGGGTTGTGATTAGATGTCACCATGGGCCTATGATTTCTGTTCAAAGTGAAAGAATAAAGAAGGCAGACCTTCACTTGACACCCTTTGCTCCCTAAAAATCACACCTACAAGATCTCAGGTGCCATGTGACCCTCCTCTACCCCCACCCCCAAGAGAGCTCCTTGTACACCAGCCCGAGGGTCTAAGATCATCCAGGCTGTTATTAACACTTGCCTCAAGACAGAGAAGCCTTGAAGAGTGTGGGTAATATCAGACATTGTAAGGATCTGGGAATAAAGAGAACAGAATATGAATGAAAAATTTAACTGGCCTAAGACTCTCAGAATTTTCATCTTGACCAAAGAGTCAAAGTTCTTGAGCCAAGTTTGATAGGCTCCAGAAAGTATGATGTGTATCCAAATTAGAAACATAAAAAGGAGAACAGCTTACTCAGGATGAGGGTACAGGGATTCAGGAATAGGGGATGGGATCTGTGGTAGGTCTCAGCAGGAGACATCTGAGATATGCTTGGGGGATAATTAGAAGCCAGCGTGGTATTTTATTTTCGGCAGCGATAATAGCCTAGTGATTAGGGGTCACCCCGGATTCTTCAACCTTTCTGGAGTGAAGAGCTTGTGACCAGAAGATAAAGGAAGAGCATGAAGGGTCTTGAACAACAGGACCAGAGGAGAGACCCTAGAGGGATTCAAGCAGGAGAATGGCATGATCAGGTCAGATCTGTGTTACACGGGTCAGTTCTGGTGACAAGATGGAGAATGGAATCAAAAGAGAATCAAGACACATGACAACCGCCTGAAGTCATAGAATTCATCATAGGCGTATTAAAAAAAAAAAAAAAAAACCCTAGAAATAAACAAGCAAAGCAGACTGGAAACAAGACCTGCTGATGGCTCTTCTAGTGCCCCCCGCTGGATAAGACTTGTTCTCTGACCTCCAGCGCCTGATCACAGGGATGACCTTCACGTAGAAGACGACAGTGCTGGCTCACTCTGTAAAACGTCCACTTTGAATAACTTCTCTAACCAGGCAAATCTATTTGCCAAGAGCCATGTCCTCTCCTACTCTCCTCATAGCCGATAATAGCATTTGACAACATAGTGACTACGGAACAAAACAAGGGAAAGTAATCCGCCTGCAGGTCAGACCTACTTCCTGTGCCTTATGAACACCAGTAAGAGAGAATATGGGGAATCAGGGCCCTCTAGGAAGAGAGTTTTAATGTTGGCCAATCCTCTATTATTAATTGTACCCCCTATACACTGCGGTTCTTTGTTTGCCACCTGAATTGAAGGTAGAAGGTATGAAAGTTGGAGAAAAGAGAAAGAACCCTTAGTATGTGCCTACCATACCCTTTGACATATTTTCTTGACATAAGTTATGTATGTATTTGCTCTTAATTTTGGTAAAGTAAATGATCGAATTCATTCTACTCCACCCTCATCACTTTTCCAGGTCAGATTGGCATGGCAGACGTGGAGAGGAGAGAGCTGGTCGCTGGATGGAAGGTTCCTCTCCGTGAAGGACGAGAGACAGGCACCTGTCAGAGCAGCAGGCATGTCAGGACGTGTTTATGGAAACAGAAATCCAAAAGTCTACAGCAAAGGGAGGAAGGATCCAAACCCTGGGCATTCATCATCAACTCCCCAAACGAAAAACAAGAAAAGAAGGAAATGTTGCTTGAAGCACAAGTTAGAAAACTTTTTTTTTAATTTGATCGGTGATAAACCATGTAAGTAAAAACAGTGTTCTCACCAGCTTTAAGACAAGGCCCCTAGAAGCTCCTTCCCCCATCCCCACCCCCAGCACTAAGCTGATGCCTGAAACCTCTTCAGAAGCCACCACCAGTCTTTTTATAAGATGGCAAGATGAGATGAATCCCAAGAAGATGTCCATCCCCTGAGTCAGGAGGAAAGGAGTTCCAGAAAGTCCTCCAGTCCTCCAGTCCCGGAGCCTCCCTGGAGACCTGCTGCTGAAATTCCGTGCTTAGGGGAGCAGCCTGGGCTTGAAACGCCAGGAACGCCAGAGAAGGTAGGTGTTTTTACTCCCATTTTACAGAATGCCCAGAGTCACGTAGCTACTGAGTAGCAGAGTTAACATCCCACCCAGGTCTGCTTGGCTCCAAATTCCATAGTCTTCAGTGGGTCACGCTGCGCCAAGCTCAACCAAGAGTGACAACTAATTGTATGGGGAACTTGGAACTACAGAGCCTCCCAGGCAACATACTGAAGACTCCCACTGCTGTTGTTTTTATGTATGTGCTAGGCTGTGAAGGAACACCAACCTGGGTGGCCCGGGAAGGCACAGTGACACATTCTGGCTTATCTCACTTCTTCATCTCCACCCAGAGAAATCCCCAAAGGAGGGTCCATCTGGATGGCCACCATGGCCAGAATGCCCCACTGAGGGACGCTGGCACACACAAAGCTTACCTTTTGCTTTCTCCCCCTCCATTTACTCCAAAATACCCCAGTTCCGTTCCTCAGACCCACTGGAGCCTGAGGGTTTCAAATGAGCCGGAGGAGGCAGGCGCATTGTTAAGAAAATGGGAAACAGAGTAAAAGTGGATTCTGACCAAAAGGCAACTCCTCCAAATATAGTATGTTCCAAAATAGGAACAATTGGGAAGTCAAAACAAGGGGGGGAACGAACCCGGAGGTCATGAAAAAAGTCTCAGCGTAAGGGAAGTTCGAGGCTGTCAGCAATGTTCTGTCACTGCCCACTTGTGACTTGCCCAGAGACATGGATGGGGCTGAGAATCTAAGATTCTCCCTCCTGTCCAGACCTTTGTTTCTGCTAGACCCTACCACGTCCTGGAGACATGGGAGTGTGAACTAATAGGCATGGAATTACTTACGATAATAGTTTCCAGAGCGATTACATTACTTTTGGATTCTAAACACAGGTTTTGTTTCTAAAAGAAAACTATGTTGTTTGTTTCTAATACTTGCCTTTTTTTTTTTTGGAATGCTTGTCTGGAGTTTTCTCCATGGAAGGCGGCAGTAGCAATATTATTTTTCCTAAATAAAAAGCATCCAAAGAGCCATTTAGCAACTTACCATGCATAAATGCAGCCAGATTAAAAAATGTGTGAGTGCAGTCCTGTAGTTCCTTGCGTCTCAGCATCAAAGCCGGAATGTATTAGTTTGTGTATAATAGTGTGGTTTTCTTCAATTATCTTCTACACTGATTACTGGCTATTTTCTAACATTAAAATAATATACTGTCTATGCAAGACATTTTAAAAAATGCAAAAAAATAAATAAAACATAATTTACTCAAGTCATATATAAGCATATATATAATTGATTTATTTCTCCCCTTTCTGTCTCTTTCTCTCAGTAGATGGAGTCAGATATAGATCTACCGACTTTAAAATTGATACATCCAGATATATGGATATTGTATATCCAGACAGACATGCACACACATATAATAAATATTTTGTGTACTGTTTTTACTTAAAATGTCATAAGTTTTATTTCTATTTTCATGACTAAAATCCAATGTACAATCTCACGTAAACAAGCAACTTGAACACACATTGCTGTCTGCACCCTTCATGCATTCTTTATTATAGGATCTTAGCTGCAGATTGCTGAGTGATAGTTACAGACCACCTGATACCAGGACCTACTGTCAAACAGCACCAGTTTACACTTTCAAGTGGAATATGAAGTAACCGTTCTCACAGCAGCCTTGTCAGCACTGAGGGCCATCTACTCTAAAACTGTTTACTTTTGAAAGAGGTGAATGTTTCAATTTGCATTTCTTTACCAGAACGCTTCCCTATATCCATTCGCAATTTGCATCTAGGATGCAAGATGCATCTCATATTTCAAAGAGTCAGAATGGATTAGCTACTGACATTGACTGCACGGCTTTCTTCGGAGTATTTACCGTTTTACCGACCTGATCGCTTGTTTGGTGAGTCCTTGCTGAGACTAAGGCTGAGCTCCCATTTCTGTTCTCCATACACACCAGGAAGTAGAAGACTATCATGAGGCAAAAGCATCACCATGTCCATGTGGGACAACCAACTTCCTTCTCTTTTGTGGCTTCAAAGAGCAGCTTTAACCCTCATCCGTTGTGCTGAAGAGAAGATCTGCAGGTTATTTCCTCACTCATTTATTTTATTTTTAATCTCACACGCCATGCTTGTAGGCAGGAGGGACCCGGCAAATGCTTGTCTAGTGACTGACCATGGCTCCATCCCCTCACTTGATAAATGCAGGGTCTAACAATAGAAACAGAAAAACATATAACCCAACACTGCCACTAAGGAGTGCTACAGTGAACATGGTGCATCTCAGAGAAGGCTGTGTGGCTCACACGTTGAGGCTTATTTGTAATGGATAATATAATAACTGAGCTAAATCTTATAGGATGAGAAGGAACTGGCTATGAAGATGAGGCAGAAGCAGCTTCCAGGCAGAAGCATCACTGTGTGTTTCAGAACGTCTGCACTGTTTGGGGTGAAAAGATTGTGAAGCCTAGATTCAATGAGTAGCTGAAAGCAAGACCCGAAAGAAGCAGGTGGAGGAGATAATGAGGAGTCTTGCTCCTCACGCTAAGAAATCCACCCAGGTTTCTCCTGGGGGTGACTGGAAGCACTTGAAAGATGTGAGCAACGGAACTGAAATTTACACCAGCGCCAGCTCAGAGTGCACAAGCGATTGGAATGTGGGAGTCAGATAAGCCTGAGTTACAAGCAAAGGTGGATCCACTAACAAACAGACAAGTGAAATAATGGATAAACAAAAGAAGCTTGTAGTCAATGGGCGAGTGAGTAGTCATGGCTTAGGACAGAGGTAGAGAGGCAGAAAGAGTGAAATTTTAGACAATACAGTCACCTGACAATAGGGAAAGACAGCCTAACCTACCAATGTCACATGAAGCAAGAGCAATCTATTCAAGCCAATGGAATAATGACAGCTGATAATGAGAAATGTCTGAGTTACCTACAAGTTTCTAGTGCTTAGCGCTGGAAAGTGAGATTGCAGTGATTTTTTTTTTTATTATGTTCTTTCTTATTTTTAATATGTATTTTATTTTATATTATAAATCATATAAATGTTATTTTATATGCATTTTAATTATTCTGCAATGTTGTATATTACCAAAAAAAATGTTAGTTTTGAGCAACTAAAAATGAAGGGGCAAATAATAACGGTCAGCATATGAAGTATCCACCTGTAGTATAGGGTTTTACAGGTGTCTCTAATCCTCACAACAGTGCTACAAAGTATTTACTGCCCTCAGAGTTAAAAAGGAACTAGTCCAAGTGCACAGACTAGTGTGCTAATTACAGAAACAACCCATTTCTCCACCCTCCTCTATATCCATATCCTTTGCAGTATGACTTTTAACCTCCTCTCATCAAGAGATAGAGTCTGTTTCCCCACCCCTTGAATCACAGCTCCTCTTGTGACTTTCTTCAGCCAAGTTGTCATATGGTGGCAGTTGAGAGCTTGGGCTGGGAGATCCATCAGACACCTCTACTTTCTCCTCTGCAGTCCTCCCTGTACCACGTCAATAAGGCCAGGCTAGAGTGCTAGGTAATGAAAGACAGTGTCCCAGCCACATCCATCACCCCAGATAACAGCCAGACAAACTGTGAACCATCCCACATGGAGTGTGGCCATCCTTAGATCAGCCTGACCCTGGCTGACCTGCTATCTGACAATAGAGTCCTGAGCATGCCCAGCCAAGATCAGGTGAACTGGCCAAAATCAGCAGAACTACCCAGCTGACCCATATATAATGGTTGTTGGTTTAAGACATTTAGGTTGGAGCAGTTTGTTACACACCAGTAGCTAACTGATACAACAGAAAGTGGAAGAACTACTATTCAAACCCAGGTCTAGGCTTCTCGGTGTGTCTCTCAAGCTTCCTCTGCCTCAGTTGCACTTAGGCTTCACACCAAGTTCTCTTTCCCTGCCTCTCCTTTCCAAGTGCTTTTAAAAGGAAAGAACTCATTCTATCTCTACTCAAGATCTACTCTTACCACTGTATTTAAATTTAAGGATTCCTCCAGGACTGCCTAATATTGTTTTGTTTTGTTTCAAATAATTTATCAATATAAGTAAGTTGCTGGAATGGAGCATTTCCACACCTTGGTTCACTAATAAAATTAGAATGAACTTAAGAATATACTTCCTTGTATGCCACCTTCACATATTTTATCTGGTTTTATATTTATATTACTACGAGGTTAAAAAAAAGGATCGTTATACCAATTTTACAGGTAAAACAAACAAAACAAACAAAAATCAAGACCGAGATAGATACAGAGGACTTGTCTGGGCTCAAGCGGTGAATCAGACACCCTGCCTGCAAGCTCAGGCTGACCTCACCACCAGACCATGAAATCTAGATTCTGACCCAGAATTATTTAATCCAGCTGTGAGACTTAGGAAGCCATTTCACATGCTGGCTTTCTAGTTAAAAATAACAATTCATTTCCTACTGCATTTCAAACACCGCTGGTTTAACCGAGATTCTTCACTGTCCCCAGAAAGCGTAAGGAAACCATGAGCCCCCAAAGAGTGCAATAACCTCCCAGACGGTAGACCCCTGTCTCTTTCCTTTGCTCTGGATCCCTAGAGCACAGGAGAGGAACATGACATGAAATAAGGAAGTACAAGTATTAAGCATCTAGGTGCTAAATTCTTTAAAATACTCATTTAATCCTCATACAAGCTTATTTCTTGCAAATGTCTCCATTTTATAGATGAAGCATTAAGACTCAGGGTTTTAGATATTTTTCCTAAAATAACTCAGCGAATGAGTGAGAGAGTCACACTGTGAATGCAGGATTGTTGGGTTCAAAATGGACAAACTTTTTTTTTCTAATCACCCGCCCCTCTTACCCAAGTAACTGACACGCTCACCTGCCAGACAACCACCAGGGTTCTATTCTAAATCAGTGGCCTCAGGCAGCTATTTCTACCAGTGATTACAAACGAGGAAACCAGCTCCAGTTAAAACAGAATAAGCATAATAGACGTTAATTTAAAAGCTACTTTCAGATTGTCACATTTCTGAGCCATCAGAGTATACCGCAAAATACAATGGGATTTTCTGATTTGCGGTTTGATTCTGCAGGGAAACAATGCTGCGGGTTCCATGGCCCGTGGGATGGCACCAAGGAGTCTGTGATCATTTCACATAGAGCTGGAGCGTAACTGTAAAGGGCCAGACCATTCCCATTTTGCCTCCTGATTTTCTCTTCATCCAGGCCTTTCCTAACATAGCGTGAACACAAAGGTCAATTTCCTGCAGTCAATTTGAAAAAGGCCAACTCTCAATTAACTTTGCAAAAGGGGTCAGAGGTGATGTGGAGAAATAAAATCAGTGAGTAATGCAAAACACCCATTTCAGCTCTGAGCTCTAATAGCCACTGCTTCCCAAATGCTGACCAGAGCTGCCAACCAGTAGTAACTCAGATAAATGGGCAACCGGTTGCTCAAATCACACCCTTTCTGCTACCCACCCACCTTGGGTGGGTAGCAGATCAACAAGGGAAGAGTTGGAAGACTAGCAACTGGAGAGGGAAGGAAAAAGCAGGAAAAGGGGATATGGGAGTAATATGCAAGCTAAATATTATAATTAAAGTGACTACTATTTAGAATGTATTAGAGTCTTTCCTCCAACCTCACATGCAGACGCATATTTCTCACACATCTTTCATTGCCCTTCCACTCCTGCAGACGAAGCAGCATTTCACGTGCCAAGCAGAGGGCTCTGCAAACTGCTGAAAGGCTATCCTACCCGCCCACACTGCGGAGTAGCTCCCTAAATCCAAACCAGACAGGCCCCTCAGTGGAGAGGTTCACTGTGGTCTACCAAAAATAAACCCCAAATGCTTACTGAGCCCCTAACTGTTGACATGGGGCAAAAGCAGGGACTTTTCAGGATGTCAGGCTCCCTAAAGAAAGGTTTGGTTCAACCTTCGGGAGTAAAGGACGTGAGGTAGGGGGATGGGGATTTGGTAAAAGGCACCATTCCACCTTTGATACAAATCCCTGTAATCAAAACCATATTCAGCCAGCTCGGTCTTACCTCCAAACTCCCTCAGAGACGCTATAAACATTGGCAGACAATGCATATAATTAAGGTGGAATATGTTCTCATAAATGTTTGTTTCCATCTGCTAGTTGTTTTAGCAAGTACTGGAAGATTTCTTGTGGTCAGTCTGGAGAACAACAGGAGGGGTTCCCAAATCTCCCCTGAGACGCAGCCCGGGAGCACGGCGACAGTGCAGGAGCGTGCAGCCCTGGGAAGCAAAGAAAGGCGGAGGTTAGAGTATGTCTTCCCGCCTGAGTTGTCCAAGAGCAGGGTAGGTGCAACGGCGACAAAACCAAGCTCCCCCTTCCTGCTGTAAAGAAACGCTGAGAGACTGTGAGCATTGTTGTCTTTCAATACCAAGGCGGGGGGAAGTGGGCAAAAGAAAGTAAGAGTGTTCTGGCACCAGAATAATTTCTCCATTACCTCAATTAGTTCCAATGATGTGGAAAAGTTCTGTCTGGAGAAATCAAACTAAACGTAAAATGGCTGAAGCGGCGGTGGTGGCGGCGGTAGGTGTTGATACAGGCATTAGTCAGCAATACTGATGGCAGTGAAGTCACTCAATAGCCCTGTCGCTGGAACCCAGGCCGAGAAGTAAACTCATTAGGTCACCCCCTTTAGTGAAACATGTGGTTTTCAATGTGGCACCAACGCCACCTGGCCTCTGCCAAAAGATTGAGCTGTCTGCCCTTGGAAGGCCCAATTTACTGAGGTGTCTGGTAAAGAAATCTGGCTAAGTACCATTATTATTTTCTACAGAAACATAAATAAGTCCTCTCTCTTAAGCACCCACGTTTGCCATTAGTTACGAGATGCGGGATTTTTCTTGAAGGAAGTAACCAGTTCTTTGTGACTACAGAACACAGAACACAGAATAGAGACTGAAAAAAGAGGAAGAGCCCACAAGAGAGGTGTGGGCTTAACGCAAGGAGGAATCTGCAATGCTTGAAGCTGGCCATGGGCTCCATGTAAGGCAGATGTTAAACTCCCGGTTGAGTGTCCAATGAAGGCTGTGTCACACTTGCCAGACTTCGTACAGAGAGGATCCTTGCATTAGACACTTGCTCTGAACGATCTAGAAATCTCTCAAGTTAAGATCCAGTTAGCAGAAGGAACTGAGAGAACAGAAAACACATAGGTTTCTTTTTCTACCCTGTGTGTGTGTGTGTGTGTGTGTGTGTGTGTTTGTGTGTGTATTCCCAGCCCCTCTTCCCCATAAACCCATAAATCTCTAGACTCGCAAAGATGTTTTCTCATACACAGAGTTATAGTAACATAAGATGTACTCCTTAATGTTTGGAAGAATTGATAAAATTTGAGATGCTCTGTGATGGGTTGCACAACTCTCTTAGTGGTATATTTATCTCTCCCAGCTTAAGGATAACCTTCTTCAAGCGCTTTTGATTTTGATAAAAGGTTGATGTTGATGAGCACAACAGGCAGATGGGTGGATGGATGGATAGACAGATAGATGGATAGATAGAAAGAATATACTGTACTTCCTGTGTGGTCAATGATTTATTATATCCTCCCCCAAACAAAAAACACACTTAGGTATTATATCCAGGTTATGTAACTGAAGAAACTGTCTCAGAGACGTTGAGTAACTAGGCGCAAATCACACAGCTAGAAAGTGGCAGAGCCAGGATTAAGATCAGGAAGGAAGGGACTCCCATCTCTATCCACTCCCTCACACTGCCTCTGTGAGCCCAAGTCAGGCTTCACTGGCTTTGGATGACTTATTTTGAATGATTTGAATGTTAAAACCAATGTCAAGGAGGAGCCAAGGTCCCTACTTCTTTATGCAACATTGTGTAGAGATGGTAACTAATAAATGGCTGATTGATAGAAGGGTTTAAAATGTCTCCTCAAAATGATTTTCCCTTTTTTAACGTGACATAGGACATACCAATCTAATGTACTGACAAAGTTGGAATTTCACACCCCAATAGGAAGCCGGAGCCAGTTGGCTTCAGCCCAGTCCCTGAAAACTAGAAGAGTAGTTAACAATGTCATGAGCCCCCAGGGCACATTGTGAAGGGAGCCAAGTTCAGAATTATTTGAATTATTCGTGAGTCCTTTGGAAGCTCAATGCCTAGAAGCAACCTCTTCTCCCTACAAGTCAAAAACATATGGACAGATCAGAGTGATGAAAATATTAGTCCTCCACTTGGGGAACTCAACAACGTGGAGATGTTTGTGAAAATGTCGTCTGAATTTTCCAGTTCCTAAAAAGAGACTAGCGTTCATAGCTTTTCACAGGGTCCCAGGCAGGAATCCAAGCTAGAAAGGGTCCTTTATCCATGGTTTTACCTCCGATTCTGAGCTCTACCTTCATGACCTTAGGTTTGCTCATTCCGCTAGTCTTCATAATGCTAACCAGCTTTCAAATTATACACAAGTCTTTATGAGTGAGAACAATCATTAGGTAATCATTCTACCGTACATGACTGAGTAGAAAATTCCATATAGTCTATCAAGAAAGGGCTATTTCAGTTGTGTTTAGACTAAAACCTTGATTAGCTGCATCGGTGTTGGAACAGGGGTTGCAAAAATAAACAAAGGCTGCAGATTCACTGGAAATGTCACACCAGGCTTTGATTTCTGCATTCCCCCGAACCATTCTTTCCCTGGTCACTTTTGAGGGCATCACAATGATTTTCACTGTAGATGCTAAAATACGTTATGCTGTTTTGACAATGGCCCCATCATGCCCCAAAGTTGTAAACAAGAACCACATGAGCCGCTGTGAAGTACAGCCTAATGGTGAAGAGCTCGGAGTCACTCCACAAGAAGAACCTCGATTCAGGCACTGCTTCTATCTACCTCTGTGTGATCTTGGGCAAGTCACTGAGCCTCTCTGAGCATCTAAAATGCGGATAATAATAGTGCATGCCTTATCAGGTTGGCGAGAGAAATAAATGGATACTTACGAAAAAGCATCCCGCATAGTGCCTGGCTCAGAGTGAAAGCTTGTAAATGAGAGCTATTCCTGTGATTACAGCCTCTTCCACGAATAGTTTTGTGCTGAGCACTCAGTAGAAGCTCAATATAAAAGTGATAATTTGTAACATGAGGGAGACAATAATCACAAATTGGACTACATTGCAGAGTAATTCTGGGAGTTTAAAATTATTTTATTTTTTTTTTAAAGTGTCTCCCTCGTTACCCAATTCTTTCCCTGTCTTTCTTGTTGCCCTATTTTATACTTTGCTCAAGGCATCGTTTAGTGTTCCAAAATATTAGACTCTTATAGGTATTCAGAAGCCCCAGGAGAAATGGAATACATTTACAGACCCATAAACATCTAAATTAGTGCTATAAATGGGAAATATAGTCTATAGTTGGAGAGTGCCCAATACATAATATGTTGTGGCATAGAAGAGACTTCCTTTTTGGTGGCTGGAAAATCTATTTGCTCTAAGTATTCAATTGTAAAATGGATAATAAAAATAAATAATAGGCATGCTTCTGCCTAAATTGCACCTTTCATGGGAGATCTCAAAGAGTTTTTCAACTGTTAATTTATGACCTCTGGGGAAAAGTAGGTGGCAAGTAATATCTTTCTTCCTCAAATGGAGAAACAGACATAGAAAGGCCGGAGTGACTTGTCCAAGGACACAAGGCAATCCCTGGCCTCAAGCAAATCATCTCAGGAAAAGAAAATGAAGAGGTATTTTCTTCAAATGATTAAAACTTGTATTATTTGTCCTATAAAACCTGAGATGCATCCTAACGTGGCTTGTACAACTGTTAATAAAACTAATAGTTTTCATTAGTATACCAGCTGTCTGATTCCTACAAAACTACCATGAGAGCTCAGCAGCATATATTGGTAACTACTTATTCTTGCTCATTCACCTGCAGGTGGGCTGGGAGTTGACTATCTAGGCTGAGCTCAAGGCTGATCACAACTGGGCGGCCCAAGAAGCGAGTTAAGTCTGGACCTTCCCCCTGAGTCTCTCACTCCCCATGGAGCAGGAGTCTAGCCAGGACAAGATCATCTCATGGCCATGGCAGCGGAGCAACCAAACAGCCCCCACAACTACACAAGTAAATCCTGTCATTTCTACTAATCCTATTCACCAAAGAGAGTCAACAACTGGGCACACGTGGAAGGGTGGAGAAGCATATTCTCCCAACCTGAAGCTGAAAAGCCACATGGCCATGCCACGGATCAGTTTCCTTGGAAGGGCACCACCCCCACGAAAGTCAGAGAAGAGAGTGAATACTCTTAAACTATAGTCAGCACTTCATCATTACTAACATTTCAGACACTTCGTGTGTGCTAAACGGTGGCTGCTTCACGTGCCTCTGTAATTTCTGCTGGACCACTGGCTTGACCCCCCGCTTGGAAGGGTGAAATTTAAATAAGATGGCCAATACCTCTTGTCACTTATTAGTATCTCCTTGATGCCAAGTTAAAAATACTAATCCGAGATTTAAAAAGAAATAACCTAATAACCTAAGGAAATAATACTAATTAATCAGATGAAATTGGCTGATGAAAGTAAATAACTTGAGCATATGAGTCTTCAATCCCTGGGATTTCCAAGTAGCCAGGAATGCTTGACATCTATAAAAGATGCAGTGAAATATCTTTAGCATACTGATGCTCATCGCAGATGAGATCCCGTTAACTAATGGTTTTACCTCCACAAAGCCTCAGAAAACTCAGAAACTCCAGGACGCCACGTGAGGATTCTTCCTGGCTTGCTGCATCCTGGTATAAATCTACATTCCCCTTAAAGTCATTTCACGCAAACTCTACACCCTTCCTCCGATACTCAGCTTCTTTCTTAAACTAGACCAAGATTTCCAGCTTTAATATTCACTGAGGATGAGACAGTCTCTCTCTCTCTCTCTTTCTCCTCAGACTATGCAGAGCCAAAGAAAAATAAAGGATTAAGGCTCTGGTCTAATTTGAATTTTCTAGAGAGCGTTGAGATTAAAGGAAATTGTCACTTTAGACAACAGGCGACCTGAAGAAGGGCTCACTGCCCAGCAAGGCCCCTGAAGGGGTGGCCTGGCTATAAAGGACAAGAAGGAAAACTGGTTGTCCCCTTCACACTATTTTGAAGCCCAGCTTTCTCTCCAAGGTAGCCGAGTCCTCTCCACATCACTGCCAACCCCTGCCTCCAGGCTCTATCTGAATCACTTTCCTCTCTGGTTAAATCTGCAGGTTCCTGCAGGGAGAAGAGGGGCTCCCACTGGTTCACGACTATTTCTCCAGGTTATATATGTCACCGTTTTCCATGCTTTTAACAAGACTCAATTAAAAATTAATCGGTCCAGCATGGCAATTTGAGAGGTAATTGTTTCTTTGCCCGACTCCATGGCCATAGGCTAAAAGCACACCCAGAACCTAAATTAATCATCTAATTGGGATTTTTCCATACTCCAGCCACTCAGCCTTCCAGGGGTCCCTGCAATGTGCTGCCTGACCTCAATAATTAGATTGCCCTAGTGTCCACTCGGTGGCTTTCTGCCCTGCTTTCCCTTCCAATTCCCTTTAGTGAAATGGAAAATAGCCATACATGCTTTTTACCTGGGCCTTCTCCAACGACCAACAGCCTCTATTTTCTGAAGATAAAACAGCACTCATGAGCATATGCTAAAAGCAGTGGGTCAGGTTAATATATTCACCATAGTTTGCAATAGCGAAAGTTGGTTTCAACCCAATGGCAATCTTGGATCTTTAAATAAAGCATGGTCTATTCACACAACATGTAGTCTTTTCATACAGCATATTGCAATAAAAAGATACGAGGAAATGTATGTATACAGCTACAGAATGTTTTCCACATCAAACCTTATATATTTTCGTTCAACACTCATGGCAGTCCTGCAAAGTATCTCTCTCTCTCTCTCTTTCTGCCTGTTGCTCATTTTAACAAAGAAATATATTGAGCAGAAGAAGTTAGGTTACTACTAGGAATATCTGTGTGTTGACATATACTAGCTAACACACAAACATAGTACTTTATACTTACTCTCAATATAAGAAATACATTTTGTTTATTCTTCCCACATTTGACATTAATGTCAATCTTTCGGTTTCTGTAATGAAAGAAGGTGAAGGCTTACATTTTATTATTTCATTTTGTAAACCTGGACATGAATCTTGTGCTTTCCTGAAGAGATGGTATGGAGGAGCCTAAGTATCTAATTTTTTCTTAAGTTGCTACCTGGGGAATAATTAATCAAATTTTTTCACTACGTTCTTCACATAGGTTCATCCATCATACACTAAAGAGCAAAAAAAAATTTTTTTAAGAATTTGGAATTATATTTATCTACGTGGAAGATTATTTCTTATATATGTAATTAACAGTCACAATACCAACCGATGTTTGAGTCTCTTTGGATAGAGCTTAAGTTCTCTTTCCTCCATGAAACTGACCATAAGAAAACATTTATGTTTATCATACATGAATTTTCTGAGTACACTCAAACTATAAATTTACACCTTCTTGCAAACTTTTGCCATTTGTGAAAGCTTTGGCTCACTAAAGACATTTTTGCCACCAGGTAGGTAATTAAGAAATTAATTTTAATTGAATTGACCAAAGCGTACCCTTCAATTTCAAACCAACAACTAAATATCTTTAAATGATACCAGCCAAACATCTTTAGTCAGCTATAAAATAATATGCATATTAGGTATAAACAGTAATAGCTACAAACTTATCTGTGTATTTGCAATTAAGTTAATAGCATCAAAAGAGTTATTCTCCTCTAGACACTAGGATTTAATCTGCCAAGACAGTCAACCTCTTCACAGTAATAAATGCAGCTTCCAATGAAACCTGTTTTTTACAGTCGTATGAAGTTAACGAAGGCCACCGTTTTAATTTCTCTGGGATTACTTATAGGTGTACAAAGAATGGTACCAATTCTCTTTCAAAAAAATCTTTGTTCGTCAAAGAAGTGAATGAATAAGAAGTGTACAAGTTTTACGAGTCCTGATACTTTATTTCTTACGTTGGAACTATTGCTTCGAGACCCTAGTTCCATTACTAGAATGTCTTGGCTCTAGGGGAAAAAAAAATGTTCACAGGCATGCCTCTTCATCCCACTAGACATATTTTTCAAACAGATAATTCTGCCTTTAATGGCCTCACCTCCATCTTTAATAAGACAAGCACTTACACTGACAAATCGCAGTGATACTGCACTCAGTCTAATCGTGGTAAGAATAGCCAAACAGTGCTTGGAAGTTTCAACACTATCCAGTTTACACATTTATAGAAAGTGAGGACAAATCCAATTTTTAATTTACCTCATGTATTTCGTTCTGTAAAATTCAGTGCTCAGGCTGTCAGTGCACAGATCCCATCAGGACAAAATTAAATTATTTACACAGCTGCTAATGGCGTATTATAGATGGCATCGCCATGATCCTCCCCACTACCTCTTAATCATAACAGTCCCAGGGCTTTACTGGCTATCTCCAGGCACAGCATCTCCCTGGAAAGAAGAATTTGCAGAGAGCAGGAAGCTCTAGCCTCTTCCTGTTCTTGTCATGAAGACTCAAGAGGACTCCCAAGGACCTCTGACCTCTTCTCCACGGTCGAGGTTGCCGTAGGGGCTCTTTCTCACTGAGAAAGAACTGCCAGCCTGCTTTCCCCTCTCTCCTTCCTCCCTCCCTGGCCAGCCTCACCTGTGATCACCCAGGGTAGGAAGAGTCAAAAGCCCTCCCCGGGCTCTGATAACAGGGTAGCCTGACTGTAATTACAGGCTTTTGCTTCCCAGCTATCCAAATGACAGTCACAATCGAGACTGAAACTCCCCAGTCAGATGGAATCAATTACTGGGCAAAAGGGGGAGGTTAATTTTCCCCAGAATGAGATACGCCTTTTAGCTTTGCCATCTCTTTCACTCCAGCTGGTGGCTTATTTGGCTGCATTGTTCTCTGGCCATACGAACAGAGTTCCATTAGGAAGGATTTCCAAAAGGGTTGATTTGAAAAGGAAACTCCACCAGGCCCCAAACTCAGTGTGCGCTGAATAGAAGGACTGTTATTAACCAAGCAGCATGGATGGCTAATCACTAGAATTTACACTTGATGGACATAGGGTTAATCCAATAAGAAAAAAATAGAATTTGCCAGGACAGTATCGTTCCCTTCTTGAAGTTCCCCTGGCTCTAATGAAGCAAGACCCAGCACCGAAAGAGTCTTCCTTTTCGGAAACTACTGTGAAACATAAACCAATGCTCGTATTAGAATAATTTCCTAAGTATGATAGAGCATCTCTTTAAGAACAGATAAAATCAAACAACCAATATTCATCTTCTCCAAATGGAACTGCCTCTTCTGAATGGCTTAGTAGGAAGGTCAAAATAGCTTCCATTTAATAGGTGATAATATAACAATAATAATGGTAATAAAGTGATGTATATTCAACTTATACCATGTTTCAAGAAATGCCAAATATTGTTTTCTTTTTTTTTTTAATTAACCCAATCCCCTCAAAACTGTCCTAAACTGAGGCACTGAGAAGTTGGACATCTTGCTCATGTTTACCTGACTGGTAAGTAACAGAGCCAGGATATGAACCCAGGTGATCTGACTCCAGAGCCTATGATTTAAAATCTCTCCACTTTGTAATGTGAAAATGAATACATGTATGCAGATGCTTGACTGGGACACTGTGCTGTACACCAGAGATTGACACATTGTAATCGCCTGTACTTCAATTTAAAAAAAAATTTTAAGTAAGTAAATAAACAAAATCTCTCCACTTTGAAAACCATCTCACCCCAGATGTTCATAAATTCCAAAAGGGGAGACATGCTCATCATTTTCTAGGTGGGGAGTTTGAAGCATAGAAGCATAGGTATATTAACTTACTCAAGTTTAGATATCTCATAAATTAATGAAGCTGCTATTCCACACCACATCTGTTAGACTCAAAAGCCTAAACTTATCCATTCAAAACCCTTCAGAAGCTTTGCAAAGAGCCACTTCTGCAAGGTCTTGGGTGGTAGCTAAAGAGTTGGCAGTGATTATCAATGCCAGTATCAGTCATGTTCTTCCATTAATCTTCTTTCGGACTACGGCTACGTCAAATTTAATAGATTTATATGACTCCTACAATAATACTGTGTATTTCTATTTTATCCCCAAATCCTATATAGGTGTTTCCCTTACACCATCTCTTTTAAGAAGGCACTCCGCTAAGTGGGTACACACCTCAACAGGAAAAGGACTCTGAGAGTTTGAATAACTTGGAATAAGATCTTTGGAATTAAAATGTGGTCTCATTTCCACTACTGAACCCCAACATCCCTATGATATCTGACAGACTCAAAGGCAAGTACTTCATTATTGTTCCTCAGTCTCTGGGTCAGAAAAATGGGCTGTCATTTGCTAACTCTATGCCATTTATAAGAAGTAGAGCTCGGTGGGTTAGTTCCATCGCTCGGCAAACTTTTTGAGCTTCTGCTGCATGCCAGCCTGATAGCACGATAGCAGACCAAGGCTAAAGTCTTAGAACAGGGAAGATGATATCCCTGCTCTCATGCACCTTATAGTCCACTCATAAATAAATGCATCAAGAGCATTTACAAATGACGTTTATACTGCCTACACACTGGTAGTATGTAACATGGCGGGAAACTTAATGGCAAATAAGCTACTGCTTTTTGGCTAGGAATAAAATAAGCTAGATATTTTTTCTATCCCTAAGAAGTATATCATGCTAATAAAGGCATTTATGAACATATAAATATGACCAAGAGGAAAATAATCAAAGCTGAAATGGGAAAAGGACAGATAATTTCTCTTTCACTTTGGGGAGTGGGGAGGGGACGGTGGTATTTGTGTTGCAGCAGGACTCTACAGTTCATGTACATGTTGGTGTATGTGGATCTTGATCTTCATGAAGAAATATTACTGCAAAGACACGTGAGCAAGGCAGGTTGACCAGTACTGCTAATTGAAGACCAATTTTGAATAAGCTTAAAACCTTCTGAAGTTAAAAAAATTATAAAAAACAATTATATATATTATATATATATATATATATATATATATATACTATAAGTTATTTGTGTATATAGAAATTATGGAACTCATTATAAGAATTTGGTTCTCCAGCATAGTGTTCTGGATCCCAGACTTCATAAAGTGAGGCTC
Organism: Vicugna pacos; assembly: GCF_048564905.1. NCBI lineage: Eukaryota > Metazoa > Chordata > Mammalia > Artiodactyla > Camelidae > Vicugna > Vicugna pacos. The sequence goes on from NC_133002.1 coordinate 55,496,726, forward strand.
ACCTCTACTTAAGAGACGTCTGGGTGACACTATGTTGAACAAGCCAAGAGGACACTCAGGTCTCAGTAGACACAACAGTGCTTTGTGTAAGCCAAAAGAAACACACAGACACACACACAACTTTTTGTCCCCATAACTTTTTAGATCAGTGTAACATGATTTCTGGATATGGAATGAGACTCCACATGGCTCTGCATCTCCATCCCATTTTTTTTTCTTTCCTTTTCACCCTGGCTTTTCTTCCCATAGGCTCTGTTTTCTTCCTTGCAAAAGGTAGTCCCTGATAAGAGCTGGATCGTAGGCCCAGGCTGCAGGAGCACTGGCCTTCCCCCAATTACAGCATCTTTAGTGTGTAGGTGTAGGAGCAGACCTTGTAAAAGGGGCTTTCTCATTATTATTATTTTGTGGTCAAAAGGTTGCATACACTATTTTTTTTTCTGCTGCTAAAGCTTAGAAAGGGTGGAAAGCAAAATATTTTGATAATTATTCAGGCCATCAGGTTACATAAGAGGTTCCATAGCTTTCTGCATCAAACTTGAACAGTTGAAACCACAAATTCTGTTTTTGCAGCCATAAAACATTCGTGGCGAAAAAAAAAGAGAAGGAGAGAGAGAAAATAATAAAATCCATTTTCCATTCGCTTGAAACTTATAAAATTTAATGTGGTGAAAAATGACAGTTTATTCCCCTTAGGAAACTGCTTGGAGCCATGTTTCGTAGGCTCGATGTGGAGACTTCGATGCACATTTGCCGTCATTGAAAACTGCAAGAAATTGCACACTGAAGGAGGGTGTCTCAAGGTAAAACATCTCAGTGGCAACGTAAATATGGCCTTGATCTAAAAGGAAAAGATTTGCTTCTTTACTAAAATCATTGAGCGGCATCTGTGCAATAAACAGCACTTGATCCCACACTTAACGTGAGAGACACATGCAGGTAGGCGCGCTGTGTTGACTGCAGTGCAGCGCACGTCCCCACACCAAGACTGAGGACATTTTGCTCTTAGTAGGAGCTGAATGTGTTCATCAGAATGGAAAACACTGAATCATTTTTTTTTAAAGATAAGATGGCAGGAGTTGTGACCTCCACAAAACATGCTAATCACATAACATTTGTCCTTATTTATAATGCCTTCCTCGGAGCAAAATCAAAGCATCCAATGTTAAGTAGCAGGAAGATTAAGCACCAGCTCTTTGAGTAACAGAAAGAGTAGCTGTAGGCATGTCCTTTAACTCAACTGGCCTTGATTCCTTTTCTATAGAGTGAACATTTGGACGAAGTGACTTCTAAGCTCAATTTTAACTAATAGTCTGTGGGAATTTTAAAAAAGGAAAATTACCAGATCAACGGAGCATTGAACCAAGTAACAAGTAACCAAGTAAGCAAAAACAAGAATGACTTTGACCATATCTGAGTGAAGTTGAGTATTATAAGTGGTTTGTGAAATTTCTGAGTCCTGCTATTGTTTCAGTTGTATTTTTAATTTTGACTATTTATATCTGATCTCTTTTGCCACAATAAACCGTCTAATAAACCACTCCAAAACTCCTGTGGCTTAAAACAATAAGCATTTATTATTGCTCAAGAGTTGACAGGTCCGCTGGGCAGTTCTGTTGATCTGGGCCAGATCTGGCTGCCCTCAGCTGGGTTTGCTTACGATTGCTTATGCAATCAGCCGGTGGTCCAGCTGGGGGATGGCTGGTCTAGGATGGCCTCACTTACATGTTTCACAATTTATTGTCCGGTGACTGGAGTGACAGAGGTCACACAGCCAAATGTCTCTCGTCATCTGGGAGAAGAGCACAAGCTTGTTCTCATGGCACATGGGAAAGGTTCTGAGAGAGACACACACACCAACAAGGACGCTTAAAGCATATGCCCAGAACTGGCATGTTGTCACTTCCACCATAGTCCTGCTGGTGGAGGCAAGTTGCAAGGCATGTCCAGATTCAAGGGATGGGGAGATACAGGCCATCTCTTGATGAGAGCATCTGTGAAGTCACACTGCAATGTGTATGGATTCAGGGAGGTATGAAGAATTAGGACCATTTTGGCCATTAGACAGTGGTATGGCTATGGCTGAAAGTATGATCTTTATTTTCTGGTCATAAAACATGTGTCTCTCTACCTATTTGGTAGTGTTATGTAATTTCCTATAGGTATGATCTTCCATTGATTTTTTCCTATGTAATCCACTCAATTTACCACCATTCAGTACCGTATTTGGTCAAATCATAATTTGGGACTTAATTCATACCAACTTCATTATTACAACATTTACTATCGAACTACTTTTGGATTAATGATGAGGAAATCTTCATCACAATTAAAAATATATAAATATTAATCTGAAATTGGTCCTAATCTAGTTAGCACTAGGTCCTGCTAGTCTTTGTAAATCATTCAATCCTTTTTGAGTCTTCATTAGTCTTTCTTCAGAAATAATTTACTTACCTAAAAGTTTCTTCTAATGGTGGGTGAGTTCTATCATTTTAAGTGGGCTCAGTTTACCAACCTTCCTGACTAATGCTCTGAACTTTATAACTTACTGAGGCTTCAAATATATTTTTTTTCAATATTCTGAGTAGTCAAAATATCTAAACATGTAAAAATACCCAAGTTATGAGTAGGGACCAATGTAAGCAAATCGCTTTGAAGGAATTTAGCCAGGGACAAATCTTTAGCTCCATAAGATAAAGATTAATTTCATTCCATAAACTGTTTATCAGGACTTTTCTTATAATATGCTTGTGAAAAAATTGAGAATGCTTTTTCACACAAATGTTTTTATATATTTTTATACATTTTATATTTAATAATATGGTAATTACTCTCCACCACTCATGTTCAAATCCTGCCTTATTACTAACAGCCTCTTTAAATCCTGGTAGATTATTATGACTAAAAGGAGAAAGATATTTGAGAACAAATATGGTAATTCTTGTCTCATGTTCTGTGTTATCTCAGAAAAAATAGCTGATAAATAAAAAGTAAGACAAAATGTTTATTTTCGTTCATATGCATCATACCACAGGAAAATATAATTGACATACAGATGAAGACCATTGATTTCCAACTTACAATGAGTTCTAGTGATGTTTATAGGAAAGAGGCTTATTTTTATGCTCAACATTTCCATAAACCTTTCAAAAACTTTAAGTCGTTTAAAAATACAAAATGCAGAAACGCATCCAAAATTTCCTAATAATCAACCACAAAAAATATGACATTACCAACATAAAACCAGTATCATTCCCCCTTCATTAGAATTTGATACATTTGAGCATCAGATACAACTAAAAATATCTTTGAAGAATAAAACTGAATCTTTTCTATTTGAGGAGAAAAACGTAATGCTTGAAATACTAGCTAATGAGCAAATACAAAAACTGAAAAGAAAGTAAATAGAAGACAGACACACCTGGAATAAGCAACGTCTTTAGCATTTTAAAAGCTGGTCAATGCTAAAGCCACGTTTGTTTTGTTTTTTTTTTGTGGCTGAACATGTGTCCTAAGAGTACTTCCAGTTGGCAAAGCAGTGACAAGGTGCATATGCTTTTTCATACTTTTTGTTGTTTATACAAAGCTATTTTGGTTGACTCCACACAAATACAGGGAAATAGAAGCTTGAGGCTACCGCTGGAATTATTCAAAAAAAAAAAAAACACAAAGAAAACCCATGTGCTTCATTCATACAGCAACTGGGGTGAATGTGGTTTTTGGCCAACATTTTCCAGAAAACCACTTAGTCCCACAAGTTTCTTCTGAGTCTAGAGACACAGCCAGAATGCCAGCTGACTGGTTCCACTCGGTCAGGAGGTACAGGCTGGTCCAGGATGTACACACAACGCTCTTCTGAGCTTTTAGAAGATCAGAGGATGTTTACAGATAACATGGAAACAGGAAGCACCAGGTGCCTTGCAAGTTCTAGGAGAACAAGACATCACAGGCTGACTCCCCACAACGGCTCAGGACAGCGATGGCATCCTTGACTGTTTCTCAAGGCCCTTGTCTTACACCCACCTGCCTGTACCATGCTCCCTGGGCTGCCATCCAGGCTCGACTATTCACACCACACTGGGGTCCTTAGTAAGTCACTTCCTCCTGCTTTACCTCAGTTTCCTCCCACATAACATGAGGATAATAGTATATAACTCATCGTGTTCTTGTCAGCAGGAAATAAGATTATCCGTGTAAATCTGCTTACCATACGTCGTGCCTGGAACGCATGAAGCACTCCTGAGTTTGAAATGATAGTTACTGAATTGTTACTATATCAAGCCCTCATCACCATCATTAGTCATACGCAGCCAAACACATACAGAGAAGCCTGACTGTAAAGCTGACAGCAACCTTACACATCACGTAAAACGCTCAAGACTAAGAAAGGAATTCCCAGAGAATTCCTAATTGGAGAATTCCTCATATGGAGAACTGCCTTCATAACTCTGGGCTCCAGTGCTCATCTGCAGCAAATCGTTAAAGAGGATCGAAAAGGCCTATCTCTCCATCGGGCTCCTCCTAATCTCTGAAAGCACCATTCATCCCTGGACTCATCAATCAGTGTTTACAGAGCACCACACCAGACAGTGATGGAATTAAAGAAGGAGGAAAGACCCCTGCTCCAGACAGACTCATCACCCAGAGAGGAGACAGCCATACTCACAAATAATTACCGCGCACAAACGCACTGCACTAGCGCTCAGAAAGCAGCAGGGCGACTAGGAGGAGGGTACTCACAAATGCCTGAGTGGGTTGGAGAAGGCTTGACACAAGAAGGGACTTGGGGTCTAAATGTTGGAAGATGAGAAGTCAATAAATAGAGAAAAGGAAAAAGAGGGCTTTACATACAGAGCAGCAGATACCCAGGGGCTGGATCCATCGCAGAAATCAAACAACTAAGTTTGGGGTGGGAATTACCGGAATGTATCTCTTGCCTCCCTTATGACGCAGAAACTGAAAATAACTTGAAATACAGAGCAGAGATGCCCACACAAACCTCAAGCCTGAAAAATAAAAAAGACCCCCAAAATGGCAAAAGAAAAATAATACTTGCTCAGATAACAGTACATTTTACTTGCTCTCGGGGGGAAAAAAAACTCTCTCTGTGAATGCCTTCTTTCCACATTCAGAATCTTTTTTCTTTTTAATGGACCAAAGGAAACGAAGTAATATTTATTGTGTCTCTTGCATTTGCCCCTTACGAAAATGGCATTAGCCTCATATGGAAACACTTTGACAGGCCCGTGAAAATAATCCCTTAACCACAAGCATGTCTTCCACTTGTCTGATCTCAAAATTGTTCCAAGTGAGAATCACAATTTCAGGTCAGGCTGAAGGATGTGACAGGCACTATCAGTCCATTAAATGTGAATGATACGAGAGAGAGAGCAGAGGTGCTGGCACAAGAGGGAAGGCTGCTGGTGGGAGCCCCATTCCAGGTTCTGTGGGGTGTCTGCCTCGCCAGGAAATTTCCAGTCCCGCCTGAAGACACTTACAGCAGCTCCTCAGCGGGGGTGAAGGGAGGAACAATGGAAGGTCTCTCTGTGTTCATCCCCCAGATACCATCTTGGAACCTCACTGGAGCATGATTATTGGGAGCGAAATAACACAGATGGGGTTTCACATTCAAGCTTCCGATATGGGAATAACAAAGATGGAAGGACACAAACAAGCCCTCTCGCCGCACTCCATCCCTCTGCGCCCCCTGCCTCCACCTCCTTGTTGCTCTTTTGCTTCCAGCTTCTAATTGGCAGACACTTGATCTGCACAGCCATTTCATTTTCAGAGCGCACAAGGCGACCTGAGACGGACTGATACGTGTGGGAAAGTGGCGGCCATGTTACTCGCACCTGTTGCGGGAAGCGGTCCATCACCCCTCCCTCCCCGCAGTCCCCATTGTGTGCCACCTTATTCTGTTTCAGCAGCAGCAGAAGTCAAAGTAGCCGGCATTCAACATGAACACATACAAAGAGGAGGCCAGAAAGCTTCCTTGTACCTCTTTCCCTCCCACAGCCTGCCCAGCGGCCTGGTTCAATAGGAAGTGTAGCAATTCTGTCTCTTTTCAGAGCTACACCATGTAAGGATCAGCAAAAGGCAACAACATAAGCATTTATTTGGATAGCCCATTACCATGGGAACATTACCAGTGTGAATGCACTACACACACACACACACACACACACACACACACAGAGTTCATATTTGGTATCCTAATTCAAAACTATTCCTATTTGGTATCCTCAAGTAGACCATATCTGTTACTTTTCTGAAAGTAAATAGATTTGAGATCAAAGGCACCGGGGACTTTTAACTTCCAAGAGAATGGGCTGCAAGACCAATAAACTTTCACAGCAACCTCCTTGGAATGTGGACTGAAACTGAATAACTCTCTGTGCAGATCTTAATGACAACAATGGAGAACACACTCAAATTCAAAGGAGAAGGGAGGAAAAAGCGTAGCAGCTACCGTCCTGAGTAACTGTGCAGCAATGAAACAAGACCAGATTGTGAAGCTGGATGGCCGGACTGTTTAGTTGGTGTTGGTTACCATGTGGACACTAAAATGTTTGACTGTAACCGCTCGATGGTGGTAATAATACATCATAAGACCTGGAAATGGAAAAGGCCCATTAAATCATCAGGTAATGCCTTTGCCAGCACAGGAGGCCATTCCCAGAGAATACTCCTTACAGCGCCCCTTGGAATGCTCTCCAAAGACCAAGTCATTTTATCCATCTCCGAAGAGCGCAATCCATCTATCTACGGTATCCGATTGCTGTTATGACATTAAACTTTGGCCTTAAAAGCATTGTTCCGTACCCAACTAGTCCTTGGTACCAGGTTTTCATTAAGGGCCAGTCATAGCCCTCGGAGGAGGCAGGAAAGGTCATTTTATCCATTCCCCTACCTCCGGGCAGGTCTTGTGTGAAATGACACCAGCCTGGCTCTTATTATAAAATTCCCAGAGCAGGAAGTTCTGCAACCCCTGTTGTAACAGTCTTTTCCCATGACACATAACCCTCATGTAGAAAGGGCTTTCTACAGTCTAGACAAAATCCCTCCCACCACCCTTAAAAAACATGTTCCCACAGTAGCCGAGAACTATTTATCACTTTCGGTGCATCGTGTGCACCCGAAAAGAAGAGGCTAAATTAATAGTGCTTCCTTTACATTGCACAGTCTTGATTTTAGCTAGGATTTTCGTATCGGAGTTCGTCAAAACAAAAGGTACGATATGGGCTTTTTGGAAGGCAAGGGTTGTTTTCCTTTTTACTGTTTATGGGCCTTATTTTTTATTTTGATTAGTTATGAAACCGACCTGTAGAATAGAATAGCAGTCTCCTGACTGCGACGGTTAATTCAGATTTTGATGTGAGTGACACAAGTCTGTTTAGTTCTTTATTTCATATTTCATTTTCATTATATTAAAAGAATCATAAAGAGATTGACTAAACCAATGGAAGTGTCTAAAATCTGGACTCTAAAAACCTTAAAATATTTACCACGTGGTATGCGAATTACACCTCATTATTACCTGTTCTTCTATTACGTAAAATAGAGAAGAGGACAGAACATTTACTGGCAATCTCTTACCATCCTACTCTAAGTTACTATAAGTAATTGCAAGTAATGAAGTAACAGGCCTCTGCACATGACAATTTGTGTTTACGACCTTTAACTGCTCTTTTCAAAATTTATTCAGAGAAAGTAAGTCTCCATGGTCTTCCAGTAAGGAACCTAGAAATGTATTACCTGATTTTTTTTTTTTTTTTTGGTGGGGCGAGATAATCAGGTTTACTTATTTTTCTGTTTTTTTGATGGCAGTACTGGGGATCGAACCCAGCACCTCATGCACGCTAGGCATGCACTCTACCACTGAGCTATACCCTCCGCTTAGTGTCTGACTTGTAATCAACTGGTGAGAGTATGACTGCCAACAGGATGCTTTGAGGAAAGACATCAGAACTGATGACTTTCGTGATATTCTCATTTTCTCCGTTTTTGAAAAACAAAGCTTACAAGAATGAGTTTATACTAAAACGTATGTTTTCATATTAACATTTACAAAGCTTTCTAAGAGTCACCATATTGACAAAAATGGAACAATATTAAAGAAAATTTTACAACTGAGTCAAAATTGACAACATTTGAAAGCACTGAATTCTAGAGGGTAAAAGAGTGAGCTAGTTAGTGCCTTTTATAATACGTAATTGTTTCCCTTACTCTGTCTTGTGTTGGAGAGAGGAGAGAGAAAGGGGGCATTTTCCTGACGGCAGCAAAAGGATAGAAGTATGCCAGTGGACACTCCAATGTAAATTTTCTAATAAAGTTGTCAGACCAGAATTTCTTCTCGTATCATGATAAGAAAGTTGAGCCTTATGAAAATTCTTAAGATAGAGTGCCTTAACTCAGAGTAGGTCTGGAGCCTTAACAAGGACTTTATGTTACATCCAAGAATGCAGTGCCCCTATAAGCCTGCAAAGCCTGTACACGAGACAGTGGTCATGCTTGACCTTCCCATAAAATTTCAGGAGAACTTCCTTTTCAAGTCTCTGCCTCCAAAGAAAGACACAGCTTTTTGGATTTCTAAACTCAGACAGGGTTGTTGGGAAAACGCTCAGTTACCTGCACGAACACTAATGGCTAACATTTTATTGAGTGCTTACCATGTGCTAAACACACCGCATGCATCATATTATTTGATTTTCATAATCACCCTGTGAAGTAGGCACTATCGTGCTTTCCATTTGGCAGGTGAGGTTCACCAAGGTTAAGTGTCTTGCCCAAGGTCACACAGCTGGTGAGTAGCACAGCCAGGATTTAAACCTAACAGTTTGTCTGCAGAGCCCCAGATTGCATTCTGTACCAGGCTTTGCACATGAATCTCTTTAAGTATATACTTTTACTATCACTCCACTTCCTGGTGTCCAACGGATTCAACAGCTTGGAATCATTAGAAAAATAAAGCACATAGAAAAGCCAGTCAAGTAGATCTGAAATAAAAATGGTATTTTAAAATGCATCCTTCATTTTTTCATGGTAAGAATAAGAGTGAAATTAACCCCCCCTCAGTTAGATTTGCTTTCCTTTGTTTCAAAACTGGAAGGCACCCAAACTGCCTTACTAATTCTGATCTAATCATCATCCTGTGACTTTGGGTCACACAGAAAAGCAGATGAGAATGAGACCAGCCTCCCATCTTCGTACTAGAAATAGTAACGGGAGCAGCAGCATTTAGATGTGCCAAACCCACTTAGGGGGAAATTTCTAAACCATTTATCCCCCTAAAGAGAGTGAATTCAAGTACAGAAAGAAAGAAAATAAGACAGTCAGGAAATAATGACAGGCATGCCATTTTCAATAAAAGCAACTTCTTATTTTAATGAAAGGTTTTGCCCTTCTGTTGTTGTTCAATCATCAATCATTTCATGTAAACAACAAACAGGAACAATTCTATAATTATGAATTGTTCCTTTTTGTTTTTGGGACTCAGCAGAGTATGGAAAAGTAGAGCTTCTGCATTTCCTTTAGATTAAAAAAAAAAAGAGCCCATAACTGTCATCAGATATGATTAGGTATTTTGTGACACAGGAAGTAATTATTTCACACAACTGGCAGTCTTGGCTGCTTTTAGAAAGTTTCTCTCTCTGTGGTCAGGGGCCACTGCTAAGAGCAAACGGATGAGCTTCAAAGCATTGGTTTGGACCATTGGAAACAGATAATCAACAGATGATGGAGAGAAACGTGCCCCCACCACCACCCTCGCCCCTCTTTTTGTTTTTCCCTTCAAGATCTCCTTGTCAAAGGATGATTGATACGTGTGGAGCAGCCCTTCAAACGCCAGCCACCGCCTGAGGCACTTCCTATAATCAAAGCACACGCCCACCCAGAGCTAATTAGACATTAGATTAGTGTCAACTGATTGATTTAAAGCAGCCGTCCTCCCTCCTCCCATGTCCCAGCAGAGTGAGGATGGGGTTGGTCTCCAAAATGGCTCTCTCAACAGACAGGCGAATTATTCATGGAAGCTCCAGGAAGGAAACCTCGAGATCATGAAATGTGGCTAAAACACAACCAGTCGAGCATTTCTAGAAGGAAAGCAGGACAGAGGAGAGAGAGAAAGAGGAACAGACAGAGAGAAAAACAGAATGAATCATGTTTCCGAGAGCAATGAAACCCCTTGGTCCAATTTGTTGAGTTAAGTTAGAGAGAGTGTTTGTGATGTTTGAAAGAAAATTATTTGCAATTTAACCTAGGAGAGTTCTGAGTACATTTGGCTACAATTTAGATACCATTATTCAAAGTCTTTTCCCTTCATTTTTTTTTTCCCCTCCTTTATAAATATATGAGCCGGGAACATTCAAAGTTGTCTTAATGGATTAAGCAGAGACAAGGCTGCAAGGAGCAAATTAAAAATGAAATAGTTACAGCTGTTGGAACTGGCATTGGGCAGAGAGAGGTAAAAAAGATTTCTCTTCTCACAGGACAGAGGAGATTTCACAAAACACCAAGCCCTCGCAGAGTTCAGACATGCATGCTTATAAAACCGGATAGGGGTCCTCCTGACTTCTTAGCGACTGCACAGCCGAACTGCTGCTTGCTCTGTAGAGAAGCCCAAATAGCTGTATTTCGGTTAAAAAGTGAGCCCATTCTCAGAAAGATCACCAGACAAAGGGGGCAGCCAGGGGCTGGTTTTAGACTTTTCATTTGTAGATTAATTAAAGGCCTTTTCCGCTTCTCAGGGCTACGCCTGCACTCTGAGGTCAGGGCCGATCAAACACAACACACCTCTGGAATGATTCTGTGAATATGGGACCCCAAGAAGCACTGCAAGGGCGGCAGGAACATCTAAGAAAGACAGTATAATCATCCCTCGGTAAGGGTGGGGATTGGTTTCGGGACTCACCCTTCTGCCTTCTCACTGCGGATACCAAAATCCAGGGATGCTCAAGTCCTCTACAGACGATGGTTCAGTACTGCTGGCCCTCTATAGAGGGCAGATGCAGAGAGCCGACGGCGCTAGCTAATGGAACGCCAGTAGCTTTCATACGAGGACACTGTCTTATCTCCCGGACTGGAGAGTGCCGGAGAAAAGCAAGAGGGGACCACTCATGACTTAGGGGGTTGGCGCAAAGAAGTTGAAAAGAGCAGCAAAAGCCAAATCAATTGGACTGATGTTCCAGTTAGTCATTCTGCCTGATATTTTTGAAGTATTTACAGCTTTCCAGGCTGTGTGTATTACCTCACTCATCTCCTACAAAATCCCTGGAAGATAAACAAGGTGTGTGTCATTCACTTACAGATTGGATATTTCACCCATTTACAGCTACAATGATGACGGAAAGGATTTCCAACAGCCATGCCCCAACAACCCCACAAGACGGTAAGAAAATTCCGTGGACCGTCACCAGGCCTGAAGACTTCTGGTTTCTGCTTCCTGGTCTTACCAGTATGCCACACTGCCTTCCAACCCTTGGTCTTAATGGCATTTCACATGCACATGTAGTTGTGTGTGTTTTTTTTTAATTTAGATAATCTATCTACAAGCATTTTAAGATTTTAAGAGCTATCTCTCTTAGCTCAATAAATGATTGGGACCTTGAGTGGGAAATCAAAGAATTCACTAGAGATGATCTAGTGAGTCCAGATGAGGAGGTGCTAAACACTGGGTTAAATACAGGGGTGATAACTGGGATTTTTATTCTATACGAGAAGTAAAAACGTAAGCTAGCTCCCAACTGATTCCCACCAAAGCGGCAAAGGTACAGGGAAGTCAGCCCCAAAAACTTAATATCGCTGTCGAAAACACATTGTGAAAACTGACAGAAGCTTCTGGAGTCCAAAAGGCAATTGGGCACCAGAGTAGAACGAAGTTATTCGTGTTTTGTTTCTCTTGTATGTGGCTCTCAGCATCATCACGACAGCTTTTAAGGGCTACTCAGGTTGAAATATGAAGCCACAAAGGCCAAGGGTAGGTAAGTCTGGACAGTCCCACCCACGTCCCTGTTTTCCCCTGGCTTCCCCGTCTCCCTGTGGAGACAGGAATTCAGAGAACAGAGCTGGAGAGCCAAGAGGGGTGAGGCACACAGGAGAGTCCTCCAAGTGCCGATTCGGCAGATTTTAACTTTTTCGGCTATAAACCTTTCAATACCTCCAAATAAATCCTTCAATTTTTATATGAGATTTCGGTTTCTGCAGCTGTAGATTTATGCAGTGGGCTGAGGCCAGGCCGAGAGAAGTGAGAACGAACCGTGGGACAGATAGCGTCAGGATGTTACTCAGCCCCTCCCCGCGGCGCTGCGTGCTTAGGAACTTTCCAAATGCCAGGCAGAGGCCCCTCTCATTAATTAGCTGCTAATGAACGCGAGGGCTCTTCTGCCCTGGGTGGGTGCCCCCGACGGCCCGCCCTGGGCTTGAGGGCGGCAGGAAGCGGTTCACTTCCTTGCCCCTGGCCGGGATCTGAGGCTCACTGCAGGCCTGCCCTCTCTGTGCCAAGCTCTGTGCCGTGGAGGCTAGCGGGGAGCGGAGCACTGGAATACGACCCGCCCAGAAGCCAGCTCTAGCCACTCCGAAATTACTCAAGACCCGCCAACAACGCACACAGCCCGCAGGTTCTGACAACAAGACCACGTGAGAGAAAATAACGGGGCCCATCACTAGATTGCCTCGACTGATGCGCTTACGAGCAAGTTTACTAGTATTTTCCGAGAGTAACGGGGCATCAGGCTCTGTGCTGGTTTTCTTATGAACATCTTAGTTAAGCCTCACAACGTCAGAGCAGAGTACACAGTATCGACGCGACTGTCCGGAGGACGAAACTCAGGGTCAAAGAGGTGAAATGTCTCCACCAAAACATCCCTGGCGCCATATTCGCTTGAGGAGCCTCGCCTCCTTGCTCCTCAGCGCTATACGGTCAACTCCAAGTGGGACGACAGTGCCCTCAGGGACAGCCACCTGTAATCAGAAAAGGCTACTCTCTAGCTGAAATTACCAGGAGACACCCAAGGTGTTTCCCTTGAAAACCGTGAAGGGTTTGTCATCCCAGCTTCAGCAGTACACAAGGGGACTAGACGGTGTCAACAATGGTTGAGACCACGATTTTTTTCATGGAGTTTTAATTTTATCACAGTTGTTCGGCTAAGATGGAGTAAAAGGGACCATGTTGATCCCACCTGAACCAAATTTTAAAAATTGGGGCAGAAATAACAGGAGCCGGTGGTTTTGAAGACACCGGACATCAGTTAATTGAAGGACGGTGCACCCTGAGAGAAGGGAAGCAACAAGTTGAGCCCTACTGTTTACCTAGCCGCCTGCCGGGAGAGAATATGAGAGAAATAAAATATAAAATGTTCCATCATTCTTTGGCCAAATATCTTTAGCATATACTAATGCTGCCTTTCATTATATTTTTGGAAGTCCCTTAATCTGTTACTTTCCTATTTTTGTTGTGGTGGTTGTTGTTTGTTTCCAAGTACCTTCTAAAAGTTTCTGCCTGGGGCCATAAAGGAAGGATTAACTAGGACCAGACCAGCCCTCCTGCAACAAACAATTAGAAAACTGGACAAAATACATTAAACAACAGTTTTCAGACACCAGGCAATAGATGACGCAGGACTGTGATCCCCACAAGAAGGGAAACAAATAAGGTGAGACTTGTGATTACTCTGGCTTTCTGCCTGGGGGCAGTTTCTGAATCCTGGAAGAGGGAGGGGGGGAAAAGGGCAGAACACACTGGTCTCCTTGAACTGAAAAGACAAAGATCAGGGTTTAGAGAGGCTGAGGTGGCTAGAATTCATGTAGCTGAGTCCAGCAGAGAGGAGGGAGCTACACAGAAAGAGTTCCAGGAATCTGCGTGGGGTCCATTGGGTCTTTGGCTACTTGTGGTTAGGGGGACACTTCACAAGGCCCAACAAGGAACAACGAACAGAGACAGGACCACCTGTGGGAAGCTCTCGGAGAGAAAATAATTTCATTACATATATCTGACCAAAAAAGTTGTGTCCGAAGTCTATAACAAACACTTAACAACTCAATAGTGACACATGCCAGTTGAAAATGGGCAATCTATTTGAGCAGCCACTTTGCAAAAGAAAATTTATGGAAGGCTGATAGACACAAATAAGAGTGCTTATTAGACACCACGGAATTGCACATTAAATCCACAAAGGAGTTCTTTATGGTTACTACCACATGACCACTAAAATGGCTAAACTTAAAAAGACTGACAGTAGCAAGTGTTGCAAAGGGGCTTGGAGCAACTGAAACTGTCATACCCCGTTGTGCGAGTGTACAGTCACTTTGTAGAACAGACTGAGAGTTTCTTGCAAATTTAAACGTACACCCACTCTGTGGTCCAAGAATTCCACTCCTAGGTATTCATCCAAAAGAAGTGAAAACATAAGTCCACCAAAAGATTTATGCATGAATGTTCATAGCAGCTTTCTTCATAATGGCCCCAAACTGGAAACAATACAAATGTCCATCAATGACTAAATACATAAATTGTCATATATTCACACAGTGAAATAAACTCAGCAATCTAAAATGAAAAAAATTACTGTCACATATAACAAGGATGGATCTCAAAATCTTTACGCTAAGTGAAAGAAGTAAGATACAAAAGAGTACATACTATCTGCATCTGTATTTGAACAATTCTAGATTAAAACTAATTTATAATATAGAAATCAGATCAGTATTTTCTTGGAGCAGGATTGGCTGGGAAGGGGCACCAGGAAACTTTCTGGGGCAGATGAAAATGTTCTCTCTATATATTGATTTGGGTGATGTTTACATAAACATAAACATTTATTAAAATATCAAACTGTGTATCAAACATTAGTATTACCTTTAGATAACACTGATCTGCTCTGCTTAGTAGGTGGAATTATCTTTTAAAGTTTAATTGTGGATATTTCTACCCCCTGATCCACTAAAAAACAAACTTAAAAAAAGAGAGAAGTTTTAATGGAAAACATAGCTGTGTAACTGAACAATAGCTATTTTTAAATATTCACGTAAATATTCTTCTCCAGCGAAGAATGATTTGACTTTTAAGAGAGAACAGGTGCACAAAACAATCACTGCCCTAACAGAGGAACATTAAGTACTCTGCTCAGCTAGTACAGTGGGAAGCTAGCAAAGTCAGGTAGGGCACCTTCCCAAGTTGACTGCTAACTCTAAGGGATCGATGAGGAGTAAGAATCAGGCAACTAGCTCCTGATCAGAAATAGCAAAATTAAGATCAGAAATGAAGCATATGCATCCAAAAGGAACACAGATCTCCTGTGTTCGTCTGATGAAGGGCTGAGACTAGAACACGGTTGGTCCTTCTTAGCAGGAAGAGAGACAATGTCCTGATCTGTTGAACGTGTGAGCACAAACACGGCAATGCTAGAGAACCCTAACCACCAGCCCAGAATGCCAGAGGACGCTGATCACTCTGTTTGTAGGCGTCTTCTTGCCGACAGACTCTGATTATGGGTTACTGCTGTTCGCTCAAACCATTTGTTTCTACTCAAATTTGAGTCTTCTCTGACTGCAGATATAGAAAATGCCCTCAGAATATTTCTCTCTCTGCTGCAAGATCGTTTGAGAATGGAGACCAGAAATCATTGTCATTATAACAGTAGAAATCCACAGAAAGCTTGGTGTTGAATGACTTGAGACATATGTTATGCTAAATGATTTTCTATTATTTATGTGAAGTATGAGCACTAAACAGTCTAAACATTTTCTTCAGTGATGAATTCCATTCAAAGGAAGGTTTTTGGGGGTTTTTTGTTTGTTTTCGTTTTGTTTTTAAGGCCATGGATTATTAACATTTCAATACAACAAGCTTAGATCTGGCAACTTAAAGACATTTTTCAGAGGAAAGGCACACAACCCAAGTGACTATCTTAATTACCTGCATCAGCCCAATTAATTTGTGGTGTATTTCAAGCTGAAACAAAGGCTCAGGAATGAGCTGCGATGCCCCAACACAGCAGAAGCCTCTCCCTTAATCATTGCAGGGAAAAAAAGTCAATAGGATGTCGTTGAGCCCTGAGGGTCTTGGCAGCCAAAAGAAGTGAAGGGGAAGCTCTGGCAGAGCTCATATCAGGGTGGAAAATCACATCACAACCAGCTACGCTGAAGAATTCTAGAGAAAGGAAGGGGCGGACAGGAAGACATCTGATAAAAGCAAAATTTTAAAGTTGTCCTGAGGATGCGCTGTATTCTCTGAATCAGCAGATTTCTGAAATGCAGAAACTCCTCGGAGACTTCACTGGCCTCTTGACCGCATGTGGCTCCTTTTCCTCTCTATAAGTCATCATCACAGATGGGTAAAGCTGCGTGCTGGGAGGCTCCTCTGACAACAGGGAAGCATCTACCCAGCTGCCTGAGTGTCCCCATCCCCAAACACTTTTCTGTCCTGTTTCCTCCACCAGATCAGAGCCCTCACCTGCGGCCACCGGTTTAAATCAGGTGACGCTATCTGATGCTCTCATTCATATTGTTTCTACTGTATAACAAATGGATGCTGTATAACAGATCAATGCTTAAGTAGAATAGATGAAAACCCAGATGGCATCTTTAGTAAGGATGCTGAGAAGAATAATCATGGCCCAAACACCTATGAAAACAACCACAAGTCCATCTCTGACGTCAGAAATTCCACCATCGCAAGTTTGTTTTCCTGGGTTCAAGTAGGAACATCTACTACCACGCAGAGGGTATATCGACAGATAATTAAATCATTGTTAGGCATCAACCACTTACCATGACTTTTCCTATTCTAAACATTTCGAAGGGAACAAAGGTCCTGAAGAGTTATATATAAGGAGATGAAACTATAAACCTACGCACCAACCAAAAGAAAGGAACCCAAGTGGGTGTAAGGAAACTGGGGCAGGTCAGGGCACCGAGGATCTGGCGAGGAGAAGCACCTAAAGAAAACTAAAAGGAAAAACAAGCAGTTGTCCAAGACTAGGGTTACCTATTTGACAATTAGCATGTAAATTATCCTAACACAGAGAATGGTCCATGGTCAGTACTTCCAGAGGAACAAAAGCCCAAGATTACCCTTCCCTAAACTACTTTTAAGAAATGACTGAGCAAAGTCAATGAAAAGTCACAGTCCCCCTGGGAAGGGGAAAATGCACAGCTTGAGCCCGTGGTGTCAGGCAGAGGCTGGATGACCGCAGGCCCAAGTGTTAAGAGACAGTGTTCCTGTACTGGAAGTCTAGGGTGGGCCAGGTGGCTCTCCCTGGTTTCATCTAGGAGTCTATGATAAACAATGTAGGAGTTATTGTAGAAGAGCCTCAGAGTGGGGAAAAATGATGTGGCATTTCAAAACAAACAAGACAGCTCTACATCTGAAGCGGGATGCCTAATGCTATGCTAGTTTACACTCTCAGTGAATTCCCAGTTTGTCGATTGATAAATAAACTAAGAACAACATGGAAGAGGTAGCTGAATGAATGCTTGGTGACTTTGAAAGAGCATCACACACCCGTTCCTACAGAAGGCTTCCTGGGGCAGGTTACATCTGAGCTAAGGCTTGAACGATGAGCGGTTAAGCAGACAGATCTAGAGGGAAGAGGATTCTATGCAGAGGGGGCGAAAGTATAATGTAGTCACAGGCATGGGGAGCAGAACACACAGTGCCTGGAGTGCATAAGGGGTGAGAGGTGCAAGGTGAAGGCCAGCGAGGCAGGAGGCAGGCTCAAGGGTCTTCTTTATATGCCATGTTAGGGAATTCATGTAAGCATGTGTCCGTGTTTGTATTTATATCCCCAGCCTTATTCCAGGAAGGATTTAAAGGGGCTATTGCTAAAAAGCTTGGAATGTATTATGAATGCAATTGAGTGTAATTGAAGGATTTTAAGCAGGGAATGACATGGTGAGGCACGCATTTAAAAAAGATTACTCGGGCAACGCAGAAAATAAATTGAAGGGAGCACAGGGAAAGGGGAGAGACTTCAGGCAGTTAAGGGAGAACAGAGGCAATTACAATAATCCAAGAGAAAAATGATGCAGACTTGAACTAATGCAGTGGCACCGAGAAGGGAGCGGACGGGATAGATTTGAGGTGCATTTAAAGTTGGGCAGAATAATTTCTAAGCTAGTGGCCCTAATGATACTTAACGCTATGGGAATAAACTGAGTAGAAAGAAATGACTCAGGAAGTATGTCTTGATCAGGAATTTGAATAAGGGAGACAAGTTATCTAGACAATTTGCCTGCTATTAGAAAGCATTTATAGTGTAGAAATAAACAGGTTCAAGGGCTACGGGTTTACTTTGAATTTCCATTTGAATCATCAGCCTAGTTTCTTTTAAGCACAGCCTTATTTCTTTCCAGGCACAGACTTCTGGGATTGTCTAGCTGTCGTAACTGCTCTTGAAACTATTCAGCACGTTTTTCCAAGTTGCCATTGTTGGTAGCAACACCTCAAGATATTAACAACACATCCCAATGTCATGTGTAGTTTCTAGCATGCAGAAACTGGGGGAGGTGACTTTTTTCTAGAAGGGAAAGCCTCTTCCCACGTAAAACAAACACGTCACAGAAAGTTTAACAATCCTGTAACTTAAATTACACATTATGAGTGAAAAGATCTAGCACAGAACCTGGAAGATAATTAGTTCTCAGTCAGTACTCACTGGATCTGAAATCACTTTTTAAAAATCTTAAAAATTATCACTGAAGGAATTGATTAATACAAATACAAAATCTCCTGAAGTTCACTGTAATAGAATTTGGCCAACAGGGAAATAAATTGGGGTGAAGGAGGACAGATGAGAACTGGTTAAAAACATTGAGCATGAACGTTGGTTAAAAACGAGGAAACAAAAGTATGATTTTTTTTTCTGGAAAACATGATTATCTATGTAAAAATGACTCAATCAAAGAAACAATACCAGATTTGAAGAAAACGGAGTTGCAAACAAGTTTACAAAATTAATAATTGTTCTATATACTGACAATCAGGGAGAAAATTAACATCATTGGTAGTCTGTGTTTTGTTCACCTAGTTTTCTCTCTTCTCAGTCAGTATACCAATACACCAAAGACATGTCTTGTTGACTTTAGTAGAAGTCATCCATTTATTTAATGTCATCCTTAATTTATAGAACAAACACTGCTGAGGATGACTATTGTTTAGCTACTGTGATCAGCCCTGGGGAAACCATGCAAGTCCCTGCCAACAAGGCAGAAGTACAGGTCGCAAAGGCCACACGTGAGAGAGGATATGAACGAACTGGGTAGGTTAGGATCAACAGATCCAAGGGGACTGTAGGGGTCATTCAAATCCATAAGGCAGTAAGGCAGTTCTAGATCAACTAGAAAGGGCTAGAGTTTAGAAAGTGAGTAGGAAAGTGGCTGGAGAGAGAAGGGAAAAGGTGAGCCTGGGGAGGTTGCTGTAGGGATTAAGGCTGTCATGAGAACCTGGAGAAGCAACTGAGTAGAAGAGATGGAGAGAAAGGGAGGGACTGAGAGATAGCTGGGAGGTAGGATCTGCTAACACTTGGCAGTTGTTTGGAGGGTCTGGAAAGTGGTGCATTGTCGGAGATGACCAACAAAAGGGAGGGGAGGGCAGGAGGAGCAGGCTTCCCGTGGAGACGGCAGTAGAGCCCCGGCCCTGTATCTTAGGAGATCAAACCGTTGACTGTGACTTCCCAGGTTCGAATTCATCTTGATCCCTTTGGTTGAATGTGTTAAACCTTTAGGAATTTTGGTTTCCTCACTTACAAAACAGAGATGATAGTAAAAGGACCCACCTTGAAGTTATCTGAAATTATCCCTCTAGTGTTGAACAGAACGTCTGCTGACCTGACTGCCACTTAGAAGGTGATCATTAGCATCGTGGTCAGCTGCATTTACATGCATTTATTACAAAGTGTCTGGAAACATCCAGCAGGGAACATTTACAAGATATTTGGCTATAAAAGCCTAGACTTTTGGAAAGAGGCTCGAGTGGGAAGTGCATTTGAGAATCATGGCGTTTGAAGCATTTTTAAGCAATGGGGGAAAGACTGATTACTGAATGAATGGTTGTGCTAACTGGCTAGTCATTAGGGATAGAAAATAAAGTTATATCCTTCTCACAATCTGAACATATAGATGTAAAAGGATTAAATGCTTAAATATCAAAAAGGAAGTGTTAAAAATATTACCTTAAGATAAGAAAATTCTCCCTAAACGAGAAACCAAAAGCAGAAGCTATCAAAGAAAATATAGATGTATTTGAATACATTAAATTTTTTTAAAAACTTTAAAGTTGAAAACCAGTTTTATTTATTTTTAATTATTTTTTAACATTTTTTATTGATTTATAATCATTTTACAATGTTGTGTCAAATTCCAGTGTTCAGCATAATTTTTCAGCCATACATGGACATATACACACTCATTGTCACATTTTTTTCTCTGTGAGCTACCATAACGTTTTGTGTATATTTCCCTGTGCTATACAGTATAATCTTGTTTATCTATTCTACAGTTTTGAAATCCCAGTCTATCCCTTCCCACCCTCCGCTCCCCTGGCAACCACAAGTCTGTATTCTCTGTCTATGAGTCTATTTCTGTCCTGTATTTATGCTTTGTTTTTGTTTGTTTGTTTGTTTGTTTTTTAGATTCCACATATGAGCGATCTCATATGGTATTTTTCTGTCTCTTTCTGGCTTACTTCGCTTAGAATGACATTCTCCAGGAGCATCCATGTTGCTGCAAATGGTGTTATGTTGTCAGTTTTTATGGCTGAGTAGTATTCCATTGTATAAATATACCACATCTTCTTTATGCAGTCACCTGTTGATAGACATTTAGGCTGTCTCCATGTCTTGGCTATTGTAAATAGTGCTACTATGAACATTGGGGTGCAGGTGTCATCCTGAAGTAGGGTTCCTTCTGGATACAAGCCCAGGAGTGGGATTCCTGGGTCATACGGTAAGTTTATTCCTAGTCGTTTGAGGAATCTCCACACTGTTGAAAACCAGTTTTAAAACAAGCACACACTGGGAAAATGTAACATGTAACATGAAAGAATATATATGAATAAGTTAAGAGGCAAAGAAACTGATTGGAAAGTAGAAAAAAAAACATGATCAGGCAATTAACAAAAGAAGAAATATAAATTAGATCAACATTGCTTATTATTTTCCCAACAGACTGGCAAAAAACTTAAAGTTTTGAAGTTTTAAAGTTTATTAAGTTTTAGGGAAGGTAAAAGGAAATGTAAACTCTAAAGTAGTAATTTTGCAATTCTTTGCTCATTTACCAATAAAGTGATATTCTAAAATTACAAATACTTTCGCATTTTAAGTTTATATTATTGATTCTTAACCTTAAAGAGTTGCAATATTGTAAAATTTGACATCTAAAACTAAGCCTCTGTTGCTTTCACATTTTTTTCAATGTAATTCAACAATTATACGCCATCCACCATCATTCATTTAAAAAAAGACTCTTCTCCAAGATTTGGAACTATCTTTAATTTTTTCTCTTTGAATTTACATTTTTATTTCCCTTCATTCATATATATTTTATCCTAATGTATATATTTTATACTTCTACAATTTCATTGATCACTTTTGATGTTTGTCTGTAACAAAATTTAATTTGAAATTTTAAAAGCTATTTTATTTCCTGTGACCATAAATATTTTCTGAATTGACTTATGCTTACAGTCCTTTGTGTTATATAACTGAGCAGAACTACATTCAATATTAAACATTTTATAAATACGTGGTAAACATAAAGAGTAAAATTTTAATGGATATTCATCTTCGGAGTAGGCAGAATAATAATGCCCCCCCTCAAAGGTTCTGACTGTAATATTTGAAACCTGTAAATGTGCTATCTTACATGGAAAAGAGAAATTTAGCAAATGGAATTAAGGTTATGGACCTTAAAATAGGGAGATTATCCTGCATTATTTGGGTAGGCCCAATCTAATCACATGAGTATTTAGAAGTGGAGGAGAAGAGGAGAAAAGTCAGAGATGAGATCACGGGAAAAAAGGAAGGAAGGATTCCAAGCGTGAGAGAGACCCTGTCTGCCGTTGCTGGAGGTGAAGGTGGGGAAGGCAGCAGAGAGCTGAATGAGGGTGGCCTCAAGAAGCAGAGGAGGGCTGTCAGCTGATGACCAGCAAGAAAACAGGAACCTCAGTCTTACAACCCAAAGGAACCAAATTCTCTGCACAACTTGAATAAGCAAGGAAATGGATTCTACCCTAGCGTCTCCAAAAAGGAGCCTTCGGAGCTCTCTCTAGAACACGCTTCCTGGTTCCTAGCAATACGGATAGGCTGAGTGTTTCCCAGACCTTCAAGTCTTGGTTCTTTTTCGCTTGACAGGACCTTCAATTCCTCTCTCGCCTCTTGCAATTCACTCTAATTGGTAAGAAGAAACCAAGCCAGACTTTCAACATTTTGCTTAGAAATTTCCTGGGCTTAAATATCCAACTTCACCTCTCGCAAGTTCTCCCTCCCACAGAACACTAAACACAGTTCAGCTTAGTTCTCTGTCATTTCATAGTGAAGGGTCATCTTTCCTCCAGGGTCCAATAACGTGTTCCTCATTTCCATTTCAGACCTCACCAGAATGGCCTTTAATGTCCGCATCTCTGCCAGCATTTGGTTCCTGATAATGCATGTTCTCTCTAAGATAACAGAGTCTGCCTCTGTAGCTCTCCTCTTTCCAGACTGAAATCTCACTGAGAATTGCCTTTAACAGGCTTAGTAAAGTCATGTTGCTACCAAACGAAATACCCCATAAAAGATATTATTTTAAGATCAGGGGCAGCTTAAATTATAAACACGTAAACAAAGCCATCTAGGATTTCCTTGTGGCTTCCTTGTGTCTCACCAGTTCAGACAACACTCTTTACAGAATACTGATTTTGGGGGAATAGGCTGTTTGCTCTCACTAAATGCAGTCCCTCACACCTCTTTCCTTTTGGTCAAATTCATGCTGAATTCAATTTTAGGGAATCTCATGTAAAGGGATCCTGGTTGTGTGTATTGCTGATTTTCCTCTACCTGTGAGATCAGGGATGACTACACTGATAGAAGCATTTTCATTCCCCCCCCCCAAAAAAAATGTGGCGAATTTAAGTTTTGAGTTGTCTTAATAGGAGAAGACAGAATCTTCTGAAGCACAGAATACACTATCGAGACAAGACCCTGTGGACAAGCCAAGGGGAGAGGCTAAGTGTCAGAGCAGTGAGGGGAGAACCAAGCTGAGAGTCCCTGGGAAGAATTCCGGGAACATGTGTAATGACCAGAATGCCTGGACTCCAGCCCTGATCCCCCCACTCGTTAACTGTGTGGCTTAAGCAAGTCCCTTAACCTCCCAAGTTTCTATTCCCTCTTCTATTAAAAAAAAATTAAATTAGATGGTTTTTAAAGATTTTTTTTCTAGTTCTAAACCTCTACAGTTCTTAATACATTCTGACTTTCTTTCACGTGCTCTGACTGCTAGAAACTCCACCTTCTTTTAATAAATTCTATTTACTTGCAGGTGGTTGGACTATTAAGAAAAGCAAATTGTTTAAATAATGTCTGACTTTTTGACTGGCTTGACTCTCCTAACGGGCCATATATATAATTTTTTTTTTCTGGGTAGTGATTTTTTTAGGTACATCAATCAAGTAGCCAGTATTTATTGCATGGAGCTAATTAACTTTCAAAATGACATTTTCATTTGTAACATGGGTTGAGATTTGAACTCAGATCTCACCAATGGAGAGCAGCTGCACTAATAACGCAAGCCCCCTAATTCTGCCAGCTTACCCTCGCCGTAAATGTGTGATTAATCGCAGGTTTAAGGGGCTTCTCAGTTACTGTGAAAACAAATCATTACCAGAAACTGGCATTCCCAATTTATTTTATTTATTTTATTTTTATTTTTATGACTTATACCCTATTCTCCATATTTTCCATATGTTTTGGGTCCTTTTCATCCATCCAGGACCTCGTAGAGAGCTCTACTCACCCCCATCTTCTACTGGGCCACAATAAACAAGAAAATGTTGTTTTCTCTTCACGTTTTCATTACAAAGGCTGTAGAAATGCAAGTGCCTTCTAGGAAGAGGTGAAGGAACAATACAGGACAGAGTGAAGATGAAGATAAACAGGGTTACTCCTCATGTCAAGTCAACACAGCAAACACAAAACTTCACCCTCCGTGAGACCCAGTGAGGAGCTCGAAAGTGGGCAGAGGGACCTGAGAGTGGCTTCTCTTTACCAGATTCTCATTCACTTTTTCCCCTATTATTGGAGAAAGTTAAATCGGGAAATCTAAACAAACTATGTAACTTCTTGGCTCTTGTTTGTCAAGCCCTTCCCAAAATGATGAGAGTAATTCGACAAAGTTTGGAGCGTATCTGAGGGCTATTCTCGTGAAATTTACTTTGAGGGCGCTGGGGGCACATGCCAAGATGTGGAATCGAATTGAGAAAGACATGCCATGTGAAGAAGCCAGGGACATTGAAAGCGTCAGTGCAGTTAAGTACAAGCCTGAATCCAAAGTCATGGGGTGCCATGGCCTTTAATGATCTGTTGAGCTGCCTCTCAAACCTGCACCTCTGTGTAGACCAGCCTTTCTGGTCGAGTACCAAAAGGAATTAGTTTATTTGACAGCAGTTAACAAGACTCTCTAGCGAAATCAGGTAGGATGGCGTGTGTGTGTGTGTGTGTGTGTGTGTGTGTGTGTGTGTGTGTGTGTGTGTGTGTGTGTGTGTGTGTGTGTGTGTGTGTGTGTGTGTGTGTGTGTGTGTGTGTGTGTGTGTGTGTGTGTGTGTGTGTGTAACTTATGCCTTATCACTTATATATGCCTATATACATCACTCCAAGGTCTCCCGGGTCCTTCAGCTTTGTGAGGATACCTTCTCGGTAAATATCCCCATTCACTGCCTCCATCCTCTATCTTATGAGAGAGACAAGGACGTCTCTTCTAAGATCGGTGGGTTTTCTACTGGAACGTATGCTTCCTCCAAGTCCCTGCTGTGGCTCAACTTTCCTTTATGTCATCTGCGTCTCACGTGAGCCTTCTCTTTTTCCTGCCGATTGCAAACCTTGAAAACACATCCCCCTCTTCCTTGCCTTTCCACAAATACCATCGTCCTAAGCCAGTTCTGTATAATCAACGCATAAGGAAGTCTGAAGTCAAACAAGTTAGAAGTTAAACAGTGAAACAAGATAGTGTCATCGCGAGACAACACAGTGACCCAATCAAGCATTTCTCTGCATTAAAATTCCATTGGCTGATCCTGCATCAGGAAATTCCTCACGGGTTGTCTCTTTTGTCTTATGCTGTAACCACTGCCCGATTTTTCACTTCCTTCTTACTTTCTTGGCTAGAGTCATTTTCCTCCTCCTCCTTTTGATTTGTTTTTTATGCAAAATAGCGCAGCCCTCCACCTCGGCACCAGTCTTGGCAGTAAAAAAAAAAATAATATGAAATGCCGTCTCCCCCCGTATAGATTACATGAGCACCTTCAGAAGGCAGAATTGTCCATGGTCAGGACCACTTGTGTTTTGTCTTATTTCTAATAGTATGTTTTGTTTGCCACCTAACATCACTCTCACAAGTGCTAACACTCCCGTTCTCTCTCTCTCACAAACACACAATCTCTCTCACTCTTTCCTTCACTCACATATTCCTTGTAAAATCCACACACTGGTAAACATGGGGAATCGATGAAGTCGCCAGTTAATCCTTACTCTTCCCTGCGACAGGGACAAAACACGAAAGAGGAAGACGTGGGAAGTCAAAGAAAGCAAGAGACAGGAGGACAGAAAGCGGAAGTCGTAAGGAGGAGAGAGAAAAGAAAACGCCACATGCGTAGTTGTTGGTGCACGTGATTAGAGAGGAAGAGGAGGAAATGTAAGTTCCCTGTCTGGTGAGCAGTGTCTCCTCGCTCTTCAGCTAAGCCCTGGAATCGTCCCCAGCGTGGGGATGATACAGTATACACCTGTGTACCTGGCAAACATGTCCAGGTGAGGACATCACACAGACCCACACATACGGGTCTGCCTGTTGGGTGAGAGCGGCCCCCTCTTCCGCAAAGAATGACAGCTGGAGGGGAATAACATTATTGGGAATAAAAAACCAAAATGCACACATCACCAATAACTGACCCTTCTTTTACGAATGATTTTTTTAACTTTATTACGACATCCTGAGAAATGTAGTGGATTCTCTATGCATTAATGAAGAGAATAGCTTTATTTTTTATGCTTTTCCTCTCCTTCTGGCACGATGGAGACCAGAACTGGTACCGCTCAGAGGAGACCCAGGACATAACAATCCAGGCCCAAACGTCCGGGCAGGGAACGGGAAGCTCTGTGCCCAGGAGGTCTTTTCTTGTAGCATTTCCAGCCTTATAACTCACCCTTCTGAGGTTAAGCGAAGTTGCCAAAGTAGCCAAAGCCGGGGGTCTTAACACAAACCAAACCTCAGGCCCTTTCAAGGCTCCCTGCTGGTGACTGCAGAACTCTCGCGTGGTCCCTCTAGCCTGAGTCGCCACCACCCATGAGACCATAGCTTTGGGTTGGGAGGGGGTCATGCCCACACACACGTCTTTCTCTGTGTGTGACCAGCCTCTGCCAAGCTGTGGTGAGACCTTGGATGCCAAATGCAACCAATTACTGGAGTCCCCATCCTGTGGCTGAAGGCATCTGTTTGTGGGAGTATATTCCATGGATGCTGTTCGAGTGGGCTCAGCGACCACTGGGCTCCCTGGGACATCTGGAAGGGAGTCCTCCTGCAGCTGGCATTTGCCTCTGGTGAGCGTGATCCTTCCCTATTGCCAGTATCTACAACTGCCTCTTTCAGACAAAGGTCGCCGAAACCGTTAGTCACCAAGAAGGGGCTTCTGGGCCACCCATTACCCATCATTTCTTTAATGTGTTGGGTACCACTGCATCCAGGGAAACCAGGACAAAAAGAGAAAACGACTGAGTAGAAATAAAAACTAAAATTCAGAAATAACTTGAAAACTGCCCCCAAGTTAGATGGCAACCTTTTTTTTCAAGTTCATCCTGAAAATTCTGAAGTATCTGTCACATCAATTTCCTCTTCTTCAATTCCATGACCCTTTCATTATCTCTCACTTGGAGTCTTAGGAAATCCTTGTCAGTGTTCTAGTTTCCTCTAATATCGTTGTCTTCCAAACTGTCTAATTATCTTCCTGAAAATAGGCATCTAACTATGTTTCTTGTCTTTAATGGCACTCTCTTCTCTATAGCATAACATGCAAAATATTTACATTTCCCCACTCATGCTGTGCACATCCTTGTCAACATTCCACTGCATATTGTATTACTCCTTCTGGAATGTTCTTCCATTTCTTGTATTGGCAAAGTACTACTCCTTCAAAGGCCAAGCCATTTGCTCATCTGTTCTGTAAGATCTTCCAAAACCCTTCAGACAAAGCTACTTCTCCCTCTACTCTGGTTTTACCTTCTTTTATGCTTACCTCCCTTATAATACGCATTTCAGTTGACATGTTAAGTCAATAGATTGGCTCCTGTGACATAGAATATGCTTAAGGAGAGCAGAGACCACATTTTCAGAACTTAGTATAAGACATGACACATAAAAGGTGTTCAACAGATATTTGATGTGTCTGCTAAAAAACGAATAAATAAATGAACAAATGACTCATTCAGTAACACTAATAGAGAACATACATGCATGGAAGATGTAAAACAGTGGCTAATCTGCACGTAATTCTGTGCATATACATACATAGGTAGTATAACACAATTCATATAAAACCTAATATACGAATACACACAGAATCCAATACTTTGAGTATATACATGGAACATGCAACTTGCTTTTTTTTTTTTTTAAACTGAAAAATTATGTCCTAAAGATCTTTTGGGATCAGGCCTTCGTGTATCTGTTTGTTTTTATTTTTGTTTTTCTTTTTTCTTTTCTAATTGCTACTTTGGATTCCATAGACCAAATATATCCCAGATTTTTTTTAGCTATCCTCCTTGGCTGAAAGATATTTATGTGGATGCTTTTTCTCCCACTATTAACAGCAATGGCTGCTATGAAATTCTTGAACAGATAACCTTCCTCGCATACATATGCATGTTTTTCTTAAGGGTAACACCCCGAGGAAGAACTGCTAGCTAAGTCATTGGAAATGCACATTTCACATGTTAATAAGTTCTACTAAGTTACCCTACAAACCGGTTTACAAACATAGCTACTTCTACATACCCTAATACTAGACAAAGAATGATTTTCTTTTCTACTCATCTAACCTCCCATCCCACCTCCACTAAATTCCTCATTGATGCATCCTGGAAATTTAGTTCCAGATATTTCTTTTTTCACAGTGAATGTTTATTTAACTTAGCATTAAGTTTTCCTAATATTGTTGCCCTATGTAGGTTCATCTATCTCATGATTTCCTCTTAGATTCATCTTTCTTGTTTCTTATTCTTGTAATTCTTTCAGAATGTTTACGGAAATTTAGCTGTCTTCTTCCTCATCTGTAGAAAATTATCTTCTTTTCAAACTCACATTTGAATATCAATGCTAGGTGCAGAACTAGGCTAAAAGAAATTCTCCTTCAGCATATGAAAATTTAAATTTCCTCCAGCATTTAACATGCTCACTGTACTCTTACATCCAATGTTGATGAGACCTCTTGTGTCAATGTGATTCTCCGTCTATGGTAGAGAATCTATTTTTTCCTACTCTGACAGATCTTTGGATGTTTCTCTTTATTCCTGATGTTATAAAATTTTAATGCACTATATCTAGATGAAACAGTAAAGGTTGGTAAATAGTTAAGAAACTCCTAAATGTTTGGATGTTTGATGTTAGGTGGATAAGCTATCTAAATGACTAAACATTTATTAGATTCTATTTTAGATCCAACGTAAAAAGACATAAAATAACTGAGTTCTGATTCTAGCTCTATGGTAATATACTGGTGGCTAGTGTCTGGGTTTAAAACTTCTCTGAGCATCCCTTTCGTCTTCCCTCACAGAAGCAATGAGGAGGTTGCAGAAAATATCTCTAAGACAATTTTTGGTTATAAAAAGGTGTACTAGGAACTCTGAATCTTTATAAACTTTAAAGATTTTAATTGGTTCTTTCTTCTTTCTCAAGACAATATAGAACCTAAACTATCCTAATGACATTACTATTTATTAGAACTATTTTATTAAAATGATTTCTAGAAATATAATACCTCTTAACTCCCTACCTGTGTCCCTTTTCCCTGCAACTACATTTCTTTTGAAAGTTCGACGTTAAAAATCAGAGTACACAAGAGCAGGAACGTTGTTAAATGTTTCTTTTAATCTTAGAGCTGAGGTAGAAGGGAGTGTGTAGAAGTCAGTGAATTAAAGATGGATTCTGTATGAGATGCTGTATGTATTCCAGCTTTTGCCAAAAGGATACTTAAGACATTCACAAAGGGAATTCTAGAAAGCCAAAAAGATTTCTCCCTCCAAAAGGCCTGGGAGCCCTCTGAATTAAAGCTTCCGACCTCTGAGTACCAGGCTGCCCTTGATTAAAAACAAATGGAACATGTGCTGGGGAGCATAAGTCTACCTGATTTATGGCTTGGAAAATTAAGTTACTATTACTTATGGGGCTTGGAAGCAAAGGCCCAATGCAAGAGCTAATTGAGAGTGCAGAAGGGGTATATGCTGAAATTGGGAAAATATATTTTAGAGAATGGCTGAGTGAAGACATCAGGGTATGTAATTAAATGGCCTTAAAAAAAAAAAGTCACACTCCCAACAACCTCTTATATCAAACAACTGGAATGTGTTGGTTTTATTAACTGGTCTTCTGCCATTAGCTCCATCAGGCTGGGTACTACTGAGTTAACTTCACTGTTGACTGACTATGGTAAACATATTAAAACCTTCATTACCAGGTGTCTTATAATAATGGAGTATTCGTTTAGGGGGAAATTTGGTGGTAGTTCTCCAATCATTAAAGACTATTTGAAATACATGCAATTACCAGGTTTGGGTTAGCTACACAGATTTCTTCTAGGCTCTCCATAGTCATAAAAGTATATTTTGATGGGTTTTCTGACTCATCAAGTGAATTCCCAATAAATCCTAGGAAGGAATTTTATTTTCGTTAGAGTTAGGGACCAGGAAGTTCTTGTTGTGAAAGGTCAAATGCTGGAAGACGTGGGAGGGAATGAAATTATGCACAGTACTCCTGCCACCAGCTCTCATTCTATTGTAAATACACTTTCCAAGCAGCTCAGAATGTTGCAGGGTAAGGAACTAAAAAACCTAATTCTTTCTTAGAGTTGGGCTTTGACTGCAAGAGCGAGAAAATGTATGACATATATAGAGACTTTTTATTTTTATTGGCTGATCAAACATTCCAGACTGATTGATGTAATTTGTTAGAACAACCACTAAAAATCTTTGAAACTGAAAGGTGAAGCTGTCTAATAATAGTAAAGACCACTTCCATTATTATTAAACTAGGTTACCGAGGAAATATGTGTATACGCTTATTTAAATACAGTGAAGAGCTATTTTGTTAATTGAGGGTTATTTTTCTCATTGAGACCCTAAAGGAGTATTTCCTCTACCTACTCTTATTTATTTATTTTTCATTCACACACTTTATTCTATAGTTGTGGTTCTCCTCTGGGGGTGATTTTGCCCTTCAGGGGACATTTTGGAATATCTGGAGATATTTTTGGTTGTTACACCTAGGAAAGGTGGAACATCCTAGCATCTAGATGGTAGCGGCCAGGAATGCTACTAAATGTTCTATAATGCACAGGATGGTCCCCCATAATCAAGAGTTACTTAATCCGAAGTATGAGTAGAGCCAAGGCTGGTAAACCCGACTCAAGAGAGACCTTTAACTACTCAGAATGTAGGTCATCAACTCCATAAACAATAATACATAGACACAGAAAGCATAATGGGGAGATTACTAGTTGTCCCTCTAAGAGGACTCAAATCATAAAAATTCAATTTACACATAATTTTCAAGGAGCACATTGATTGCTGAAGGTGAGATCTAGGCTTACAGGTTTGAACCAACCCAACACCACCAAGAAGAAAACCCAACGATGACACCACCCAAAAGGCAAGAACTTTTTCAACACCTGACCTGGCACTTTGCCCACAATGAGAACTCAACAAATACCTGGTGAATGAGGTTTTTACCTTTTAAATCAATGTTACTCAAAATGTTTAAGAAGAGGTATTCTTAAGAATTTATGTAGCTTCTTTTTAATAAAGATCTAAAGTGTCCGACAGGAAAAAAAAAATTATTTCTTGAAGAAACAAAATTCTCACCTTTCCCTAATGTAAATGAGATTATTTTTTCAAAACCTGTTTGGTTTTAAGGGTGTAGACATGGTCAAAACGTATAGTTCTGTGGAATTTTCAGTCTCAGATCTGGCTCTGTTTTAGTGAGATACGCTGACTGTTTCCAGATACAGAAATATGTGTGTGCCCTTCAGAGGAACATTCCCCTGCAACTGTCTCCTCTCCCCGGGCTGTGCTGTCCCTCAGGACCCTCAACATCAGCTCACTAGCCTGAGGTAACAAAGATGTTTCACACTCGCTAATTAGGGGCTGGCAGGTAACCCATCTAACCTCTGAGATGGAAAACACATGGTTAATAAACTGCTTGGTCACACTTCCTGCCACTCTGACTCAGAGATGTTCTCACATTGACTGCCCATCCACAGCTCTCTAACCTTTTGGGTTTTCTGGTCAGGAATGTGGAGGAGGAAAGGGACGCTGGAGAAACAATGACGAAAAGAAAGAGATCCTGAGAGACCCCGAAACAAAGAGACCAAACGTAGAAACAGTTACTTGGGATGGAAGTTTTTAGACTTCCCCAGAAGTTTTCTGTCACTCACATAAACACAAAAAGTGAAATGTCATTAAACAAAGAAATATTCATTAAGTCTAGCTAGAGGTATATAAGTACACGTAGAAACCATCTTTCACAATTTCTTGGTCATCTTGTTTAAATGATTGATTCCAGAACTTAGTATGGCTTTCCTTTATTTTAAAGAATTTGTAAAGGTTACAATAAACAAAAGAAGAATTAAATATTAGCATAATAAGGTTGGGAATGGAATTTAAAGATGTGTAACAAAACAAAACTTCTCTTTCTCTCTCCCCCTCCCTCTCTCTTTATATATATCTGTGTATATACATATTCTTTACATATGAGTTGGAAAAACATTACACTAGCATTTCTTCCTATGGTCAATGATATTAGTCATATTTTATTTTTGGCAGTCCAACTTGTACTTGGAAATAAATTAATGGCTGCTTGATGAAAGTTAAGCATAATTTAAAGATGAAAAATAACTGTATTGAGAAAACTGCATCATGTAAACTTAGGGAATTTTTAAAAAGTAGTTTCACAAAAACAGCTGCACCTAACTTTACTTGTGAGCTATGACATGGAGCACTGAGAAGGGTCAGTGGGTACTTATTTATTAAAAATTAAGAATTCAAATGGATGCTATGAGCTGTTACATTGGAGGAAAACAAAAGAAATCCAACCTAATATCTGCTTGTTTAATAAGTTCAACCACACAGTATTGCTGAGTTTATAGGTCAATAATATATGTCAGCAATTTTACATGGTTTAGTTTAGGGATTCCACAGCCATAATCAGACAAAGGTGTGGGATTAGAGCAAAGGGAACCAGGAAGAGCCAGCACTCACGGAGCCAGACTCCACTCTAACTTCTTGACATGTATTTACTCATTAGCTCTCAGAAGAAGCCAATGAGGCTGCATCCGTACCAGCCCATTTTATAGATGTGGCAACAAAGGCACAGGCTGGTTAAGTAACTCTGCTAAGGTCATACATCGGTGGATATTGAGATAAGATTCACTTTGTCACTGAAGCCAGGCACCATACTCCTCCCCAAACAGCATCCTGCCCTTCCTCAATATGCTCCTTACTCTGATTTATGTTTCTTTATACCCTTTATCCCCACTTGATGAGCAAACTTGCATGGGTCCATATCCTTTTTATTTGTGTCTTCCCTCTAAAGGCAAGGTTCCTGACTGTATCAACTTTGTCTGTTTCATTTGGTGACATGTCCTCAGTGTAGACATAGGAGACGCTATTAAATAGTTGTTGGAATGAATTACTGTATGAATGGATGAATGACTGGCTGACCCTACCGTAGACTAAGGAACAAGGGAAGAGCCCAAGCACCAACTCATTAAATTTAAGAATGAATTCATAATCAAAGGTGGGACATAGCATAACGGAGTAGGGCCACACCTGAGGACATTCCGAGGAGCTGCCTTGGGGTGAGCCTGAGAAGAGTACATTGTCTGATCTGCCTGGTGGGGAACACATCTGGCCAAGCAGGTTGGGTCAGAAATGTGGGCCATTCTTGCCTGTGTGCCTGGTTCCTTCCGCTATGACCAACGCGATGAAGACAAGCTCACTTTTAGCTGCTTTTCAGCAGCGCTGATGCACTGAGTCATGGAGTCTCCCTCTGATGAGTTTCCAAGAGGACTGACCAGGATTCAGGTCTTTCTTTGTGGCTTCCAGACCAAAAAATTTCCCCATGAAATCCAAATAGCCCTAACAAGGATTGAACCCATGCCTTGGTCCTAATTAGCACCAAAAGGTGGCCAAAGCTACCACTGTGGAGAGGGAAATAGGCAGGGTGGAAGGTTGCGTAACTGCATGTGAAATGTTTCCATGAATTTAAATGAGAACGGTTTAAACACATTTTCACTTTTATGGATCATGATTCTGATTGCTTACAAAAGTTGCAGAAAAAGAAAACAAAATCAATGTTGGACAAAACAGGGTGAAGAGCATTTTCTTTTGACATGGAACTTAAGGGAGGAGCCTAAACAGCAACAGTGAATATCAAGTGCGACAAAGTGTTTGTGGCGTTTCCACTGACAGCCAGCGCCAGCACAGACTGGAATTACCCACAGCTCCAGGTATGCGTGTAGAGGAGAGGCAGCCAACATTTGCATGACTGTAATCACTCCCCTGAAGTCCTTTATCCCCAACAGGAGCAAATATCACAGCTGGACAATTTCTTTTTCCTCTCTTGGTTCACAGCAAGCAACCCTCCACACACAAGCATAGATGGAGGTTGGGCTATATTGTGTGGAGACCACGTTTGGTTCCTTCATGCCATCCCCAATCCCAGAGTGGGAGTGCTCTTGGGAATGGGCACAAGGCAAGGTAGATTCTGGAGTTCATTCCTCGATCTACACATCCAGCCACGAGCCATTCAGCAAACATCCATTGAGCCCCTGTTAGATACCAGGCAAGTCCATCCCATGCTGATAAGATACAACCATGACTTCGGCAGGGTTCCTGCACCCAGCACTTGACAGTAAAATGTTACAGAGCAGCTAAGAATTATGATCCAGTCTGGGAAGTGTTGAAATACAAGTAAATGTGGGATTGAATGGGGACATAAAGGGAAGGGCAAGGATGCCTGGGTGAGACTGAAAGCCTTACAACCAGAGGTCCAGACGGAACACTTTATAAAAATATATGTATCTGAGATGTTTAGGGCGTGAACAGTACAGTTTGCCACGTTCCCCATCCTACCACATCAACCTTCACTTATTTGAGGGGTCACGGCTGGTGACAAAATGACCTCTGAGGGAATTAGCTCAGTTCACAAGGCTGTGAAGAAGTGGCATCCATGCTGGCTAAACCTTGACTAAACACTGGCCATGCTGACAAGGGGAAGGGGCCTCAGGAGAGGGGACCGTCTATGAAATGGAGCAGAGGCGTAAATATGTGTGACTAATGGAGAAATCCCTAGGAGGTGAGTACTTCTGAGGAGGGATGAAGGAAAGCATCTTTTTTTTCTTTTTTTTAACTTTTTTTTTTTTGATTTATAGTCATTTTACGACGAAGGAAAGCATCTTAAAGAACAACTAAAAATTTGGAGTGACTTTTGAAATTAAGTAGATGGATGGATGGATGGATGGATGGATAGAGACAGATAGACAGATAGAGATATATAGAAATAGATATATCTTCATGTCCATTGGCAATAGATCTCAAACAAGGAATTTTTAATTTTCCTTTAGTAAAGGGTCTGGATTGAGGCTACCAGATAAAATACAAGATGCCCAGTTAAATTTAAATTTCAAATAAACAATAATTTTTAAAAATGTAAGTATGTCCCATATGTTATATGGAACATATAGTAGAAAAAAAAAAAACTATGTCCCTAAAATCCCATGGGACACTAGAAAAACAATCTAGGGTTGCTTACCTGAAATTCACAATTAATTGGAGATTCTCTATTTTTATTTGCTAAATCTGGCATCTCCAGTCTGCACACTTGAGAACTCCTTCGGAGTATTCTGTTTCTGTATCATGTAGCTTGCATTTGACAGACACTCAGATGCTTTCAGAAAGCCATGAGGAGTTCTGGTGAGCACACAGTAACTTCTTTTAGCCCACACATCTCTTCCTGTTTTGTCTGTGACCCCGGGTCCACCCTCTGATATCACCCCTTATTTGCATCCCACTCTCTGTCCTTGGGCCACTCTCCCAGACATCCTGAGAGCAGGTTACGGAGGAGAGTGGGTGGTTGAACAGGTAACCCTGAGAGTTTAGAGGCTGAGTGGGAGAGAGTAGGTTGGTTGAGAGGGTGAACTGTCAGCAGAGCTGACAGCTTGCTGGTGAAGCTCCACATGACCATGTTACTTTAATAAGAAGAAGTGTGGTCCCAGACCGTTCCAGTGCCATCCCCAGTCTGGTCTGTCGAGGGGACCGTACAGAAGAAAGCTGGCCAAGGAGCCCCTTCTTCCGGATGCAGCTCAATCACAGCACAGACAAGGTGGCTCCTCTGGGTGTATTTCAGCCAAGTGCAAGCAGGTTATTCCTCCCAAGCACCCATGACCACTTCCGAGCGCCATTTCCGGCAGTTGACACCTTTACAACAGTTTTCCATCTTTTCTCTAATCCAGCCACTGATCCTTGAATTAGGGTCATAGGAGCTGTCTTCAGAATACAGTTGAGAAGGGACTCTGAGCTCACCAGAGGCATTCCGACTCCATCTTCCAACATGGAATTAAAATTTTAATCTGATTTGACACAGTTATTTGGGGAATCCGCAGGCTTGTCATGAGGCAGATGATTAAAGCGGAACTAAGGGATTTGGGGCTGTCTTTGTGAAGAAGATGAAAAAAAAAAAAAGGTTGGAGGAATTCGTTTTGTTTCTCCTTTTACACATCCCACACAAGAAAATCACGACAGATGCTTGGCAATGCACTTGGTTCTAACAGCCCGGCGAGGCACGGGGAAAACAAACACAAATAGGAGACAATAAAAGAGCCTCTCTCACCAAGTTGTGAGTGAGTCTACAATGCATTTTTCCTAGTCTTTGTCACTAGCCAATTAGGTCAAAGGAGTTAGCGAAAACAGTGAAGTGGAATTATTTCATTTCTCTCAACCAAAGAGTCCTTACGAGCAGTGATTAATGATGGTAAAAGGTCGGCCGATGCAGCTTTACGGATGTACCCACAAGAGAAGACTGTATGTTCTGTGATTCATTTCCAAGTCCAATTCAAAACTGATCTTGAGTTAGATCCATTTTTACTTCTTTTAGCTGTAGAAACCAAGCTTATGCTGACCAGTCTCTGGAAGGCCAGTAGAGAAGGCATATTCTTAGCCAGTTTCAAGAGAACTCTGCCACTGAAGGTGGTGAGGTGGCTCCCATGAAAACCACAGTAGCCTTTACCCGCCGGGAACACGTGTCTGTGAGTGCATCCCTCAGTGTTTCCCGATGGTTTTCATTTGTCCTTACACATTCTCGCAGATTCCCTCTTTCCTCCTTGGGTACTGCAGAAGGATGATCAGATAAGAGCAAGTTCCTTACTCAAATAAGGACAGGATTCATCATCTTTGGTATCTAAAAAATTTTTTTTTGTTCCAAGCCCAAGAAAACACCAAGATGCAAGAATCAGAGAACCACTTTCATTCTTCCCAAACCAGGATGTTTTCTGTCTGAGGAACAATTGTTCTCACTGGGGTACCAACAGTGGAAACTGAGGTTCCTAAGGGAAGAGTCAGTAGTTTCGTGAACCTCATGCAGCACGTGGAATGCAGTGGGGGTGGCATTTCCTGAGGCCTGACATCACAGGACCATTTTTTATGAGTCCTCCCACTCTTTGTCTGAGAACTTCATTATGCCCCCTGCTGAAGAGGCCCCACAGACCAACAGAGAGGTGCTGTTCTGCCTTGGGTGTAGAGATTTCCAGGCCTTGTGTTTTGACCTTGGGCAAATCACATAAAATCTTGGGACTCCATTTCACTGTCTATAAAATACGAATAATCCTATCTGCACCTCTCACCTCCATGGGGTTGTTTGAAGGGCAAAATGTTGAGGTTATCAATTTAAAAGCATTTAGAAGTAACAACACATTCTAGGTATTAATATCATAATCATTGTCATCATTCTGATAACAGTATCACCAACTTTTTATTTTGTCAGTGGACACTCTATAACTCCCCCCACGTGCACACCCTGTTCCATTATGCACCAGAGATGCTCCTATTTTTGCTTTGACTACACCCTCTGCCTGGAATGCTCTTCTGCCTCATAGCATCATTTCTACCTTCCTCCCTTTTGCTCAAATGCCATCTTCCATTGAGGCGTGCTCTGACTATTCTATTCAAATTACAACCCACCCTTCCACCCCCAGCATTCCTGATACTCCCATGAGCTGCTACATATTTACTCTGTAGAATTTATTTCTTCCAACACACTATAAAGTCTGTTACGCTTAATATAATTATGATTGAAGTAATATATTAAATTGACCTAATAAATATATCATTTATTATGCTTATGATCTATTGCCTTTCTCTGTTTCTCAAGGGCTGAGATGCCTGTTTTGCTTACTAAAATATCCCAAGCTTATTTAGGATAGCACCTGGCATGAAACAGACCTTTAAAAAAATATGTGTTAAAGTAAGTAAGTAATTGGAAATAAACCTGTGGACATCCATTGCGTATCAACTATATATATGCGTCATGTTCCTTAGCCTAGAATCTAAGGTCAAACACAGCCTCGTCCGATCTACCTTTTCAGCACCATCTTCCTCTTCCCCTTTTTTTTTTGTCTCCCCCTTTAATAAACACATTTCAGCTCATGTGTATTGTCTTCAGTTGCTCCAGATACCCTACAGAATTGTATAAACTGTCCTTGTCCTGTTTCTTTTCCTTAGAATCCCTACTCTCCAAGTGTTCTCATTTCAAATCTTATTTATCTTTCATCCAATGCTTTTTCCTCTAGGAAGCCCTTCCTGACCTTTAAATAAGGACATATCCTTTCCCTCCTCTTAACTCAGCATTGCAACTTACGCCTGTAGGATGACCCTTACGTTCACATTGCTCTATATTTATTTGGGATGCTATTTAGTTTGCTAGGGCTGCCATCACAAAGTACCACAGAGCAGGTGACAAACAACAGAAGTGTATTTTCTCACAACTCTGGAGGGTTGAAGTCTGAGATCTAGATGTGGGCAGGGCTGGTTTCTTTGGAGGCCTCTCTCTTTGGCTTGTTGATGACCATCTTCATCCTGCGTCTCCACGTGATCTTTCTTCTGGTGTCCTTAAAAGGACACCAGTCATACTGCATTAGGGTCCACCCTAATGACCTCATTTTAACTTAATTACATCTTTAAGGACCCCATTGCAAAACACAGTCATATTCTGAGATACTGGAGGTTAGGATTTCAACATACGAATTCGGTGGGACCCAACTCACCCTCCTCAGTAGATGCACATCCTTAACCTCCCCCAAGCGACCTTACGACCTGCTCCAGGTTGCAAGCTGTGAGTTTCTTCAGGACAGACACTCGGTCTTATCCGTTTTTGAAACTAGCATAATTTCAGACCTAACCAGCCCCCCAAAACTGTTGAGAAAAACCGTGTTTCTGAGCACAGTCTCTCAGAGACCATAGTATGTGATGAAGATGGTCATGACTCCCTTGTTCTCTGCTCTCTGGATCCCCTGTCAAAGCAACATGATCTCCTTGAATTTTGCTGAGCTTTATCCTTTATCCCTTTCTCTTTCCCCCAGATTTGCTCTCCTAAAGATCGTTTCCCAGCTGGGGAAAGATCTGCCTCTTCAATTGCTTTTTGCAAATGAGAGTATACTAAGAATTTATTCTGCTTGTCAATAACTGAGCACCCTTGTAAACGTTCAGTGAGGGCAAATCTTATGTAAACAGGCTCACACTGCAATAAGTATGGGATGGTCAGAACTTAAGGAAACTTTCTACTTGAACAATGTTATAATGAATTATCTAAGTTAGCACCTGCCTATTTTATATTCAGTACTTTCTGACCTAGAAGCATGCGATATCCCTGACCTCTACTTCAACTGTAGAAATTCTAATTTCCTTCCAAACCACAAGAATGGTGTGTATCAGTCAAAATGTAAAAATGCTGTTCGCTAGGATAAGATTCCCACCTGAGAAACCACTGGTTGAGAGAACTCTAGAAACCGGTGTGAGGAGATTAACAGTAATGAATGCCGTGAGCCTGGAAACACAGAGAATTCTCAATTTTCCGGAAGGCGGCTGATCTTTACAGGACAGATTCTTAGACGCAGAAGTTCAGTCCCTAATCAAATTCTTCAGTTGGCATTTATGAGCAAAACAGGGACCCCTGATTTCCTGTTACTGAAAAGAACACACATTCTGTCAGTGAGACTGAGGGACACAAAACTAGTTTATTGGTGAAAAAGCAGATCTTGGAAGTTAATGCTTTAGGAATGATGATGGCAAGCAGCTATCTCTGAGAAACAAGAAGACTCAAAATCTCTGAAATTAAACAAAATAATCCCTGTAGTAACTTTTAAGAAAAAGGCAGTGTTTTCACAAAGGAAAAAAAAAAGGACTAAATTAGGTGAGGAAGTTTAAGTTATAACCCTGTTTCTAGCAGGCATTCGCTGTGTGAACTGTAATAACTCGTATCATTTTTGGACCTCAACAGTTTCATCTGTAAGAAGAAAGGGCAGGTGAAGGGATAACCATTCCTGAGGCAAGGCTGAACTGTGGACTTTAGGGAACTCAAACTTCTCCATGAATGTGCACTGTACTTCAAAACCTTCCTTCAGTTCCTGCAAGCCTCACTGACGACTTCATGGAGTACTTGGATTGGACAGAGAACAAAAGCCAGGAAAACACAGCACTGTACAATGACCAGAAAAAAAATATCTCAGGATGCACCACTGCCGTGAGGAGCCGTGATTATGGACAGGGTTCTCTGATCCTCAGTGTGTCCCACCTACTGAAGTAGACACACTCAGACCATTCATCAAGAGGTCCCATGCTGACAACAGCAAACACCCACAAGACACTGTGATGATGAAAGTGTGTCAATAAAGCAGACATATCTCCTTGGGTCACACTACGTCACTCCTCAACTATCTTACAGGGCGTAATGCATGAAATACAATACCCATGAAGATGCTGTTGAAAGCAGAGGTCAAGTTCACACAGTAAAAATGAAGAGGGAAAATGACCACTTCTCCACAAATTCCTAGATAAATAGGGCATTTGTCTTGCATTCTTTAAGCAGAATTGTTCTAATAAACCTTTTTTTTAAAACAAGTTTACTCCAGTGGAAAAAAATCTCCTGAGTACCCCCAGGGCAAATGCCAAGAGCTGCTGATATAGGCAATGCCTAGCAGCTCCTAGAAAAATTTGCCAGTTGCCACTCCTAATAGGCTGACCATCTACTGACTGTAGCCAGAAGACCACATCACCCAAGGAACGGTCCAAAAGCTTCTCAGATCACAGTAAGGTCTGTTTATTTACACAACTGTATACCAGAGTGGTATCTTCTTTTTCCCACTTGGCAAGTCTCACGACACTCTAGGTGTGCAAAGCAAATTGAGTTATTAGTGGTTGCTCCTCCAAAGCTTTCAAAAAACATGAAAACTCAGAGAATCTCATTTAGTTACAGACCTACTAACCGAATCCAACAGAGAATTATACCCAGGGTTATAGCGATAATAGCAATAATCACGCACAGCACCAGGCAGTCAATAACCCACTTTCTGTCTTTATATATTGGCCTTTTTTTTGACATTTCATATGGATCGAATGACGTAATATTTATAATTCTATACATATCTTTTGCATATGACTTCTTTCACTTAGCACAATATTTTAAAGGTTCATCTGTGTTGTAACTGTATCAGTACTTAGCTCCTTTTTAGTGCCAAATAGTATTCCACTGCATGGGCTATTCCACACTTTATCAGTTGATGGACCTTTTTAGGCCATAATGAATAATGCTTTTTTGAAGACTTGCTTTCATTTTCTTTAGGTAAATACTCAAAAATGGAAACTGCATCACATGGTAAATTAATCTATAAGAAACTGCCAAAGTATTTTCCAAAGTG
The DNA here is from genome assembly GCF_048564905.1 of Vicugna pacos. Lineage (NCBI taxonomy): Eukaryota > Metazoa > Chordata > Mammalia > Artiodactyla > Camelidae > Vicugna > Vicugna pacos. The sequence goes on from NC_133002.1 coordinate 55,538,136, forward strand.
ACTGCAACACTGTACGGTCCCACCGGCAAGATAGGAGGCTTCCGTTCTCTCCGCACCCTCCCCAACACCTGTTACCACCTGTCTTTCTTATACTAGCAAGAGGTTTAAAACTCAGCTTAACTTTGGGTCTCCTGTGAATAAGTACACAGCAAAAAATGTTACTAATAAATTATCATAAGAGTGTGAAGATGTAAATGTCTGTTGATAGTCAAGAAGCATTCCCTCTTTCACATCAAAAGTCCCCAATTACAACCTGTCCTTTGCTTTACTAGTTGAAAACAAGCTGGCGTTCTTTCTTCTCTTTCTCTCTTAACTATTTGATCACCTCCACTGCTCCACTGTAGCCTAGAATGAAAAAATTTCAATTGCAGCCAAAAAAAAAAAAAAATCACAAACCCAAAAACACAAATAACCGAGAAGTGGTGAAAGAAGAAATGACAAACCAGAGTTTCTCAGCAGACACACAAAAAATTACGTAGCCTGATGTTCCTAAAAGGGAAATGGAAACAGCTCACTAGCAGCAAAGCCCAGGCTACTGAGCTTTGGCTTCTCGTTTCACCAGTTCCCAGTGGCTCCACTGAAATGAAAAGGCTAGTTATTACTCAGTGGAAAATTCTGTTGAAGGGAAAAAAATATATATACTAATGGAATCTGTTGTCCAGACTGCAAATTACTTAACAAGTGATAATTAATTAGAACCCACAGCACACGCACACAGCAGCGCTACCCTGTATCGCAGCAAAGCCACGCTGAGGCTGTTTCTCAGGATGTAACGTTTCAGGGAGGATAGTGGGACATGAGAATTTCATGAGAACTTTTACAGCAGATAAAGGCCACATATGCACTTTGTGGGGGAGGACCTTTCCTTTCTGTTAAGCTACTTAGAGAAGCAGCAGAATAAATCTGATGGATTTGCCGTATGTTAAAAGCTCATTCTCTTTGGGGCATGGATTAAGCGAGACTCTTCCCACTTGGTCTGAGGACATATAATGGTATTTTTCTCACTCATCATACCCAACTTTGACCAACGCAGAGTGGCAAAGGTGGCAAACTTTATGGTTTGCAGTTCATCCAACACACAGGTCCCGAACATCAACTGTATGTCAGTCAATGCATTTCCTGAAATTGTCAATTTGAGTTATTTTTTTTTTAATAGCAGAGTCACAGCATCAAAGCTGCCAGCAGTGGGTGGTGACAGAGTTGGGTGTGGGAGTCAGAAGAACCACAAGATAAAATGAGAAATTAAATCATGGAAACTTTGTAAAACAAGAGAAGCCACTGAACAGAGAAATTGTAAGTCCCCGTCCCCTAGGCTTGTGACATGGTTAGTCAATCCATTCAATGCTCTGCTGATGTTCCAGTGTTCTCTTCCCCCCCGAAATCCAGAACTTTTCCAGGTTCGGTCAATGCCCGAGCCGTCAGGCCAGGTGCTATTTTCAGCTCCAGCAGCTCCCTTGTTTTGCGAAGCAGCCCAAACAGGAAACCACCCAGTCTGGAAGGATTCGGTTAGATCCCCAAAAAGCACGCACACTCAGGTGTAAGACCTTCAAGGCAGCGAGAGATGTTCCAGTTAATCACCACACACCACTTAAGAGATGAGCAAGCAGTCGTTGTTTTTCCAGGGGATTAACACTGTATTTTACATACACACACGTGCATGTGTGTATGTGTATACACACACACACACACATATATGTATATATGTATGTATGTGTATTTGTATGTATATATATGTATATGTATATAAACATATGAGGGGTGGATCTAAAAAGTATTTTACAAATCCTACTGTTCCTCTCCATGTAGGTCCCCCATGAATTTCCATAAGGAACTTGTGCAGAGCTCAGAAAGTATTTTGTTTATTGTTTTGTTTGTTATTTTTTTAATTTGGAAGATGTTTCATTTTGATCAAAAGCGCTACTGGTTAAAAATCAGGTGAGCATGAGGGGAGTAATATACAGCAGATTTTGTTGAGAGGAAGAAAACATCCATCATATACAGAGTTTTAGTCAGAATTTGGAGAACTTCTTCAAGGTGAGCGTGACTTATTCATTGTCTCCTCTGTGGAACAGAGTTTATCTGACACTCTGCTGGTGAGTCCACCTGGTCCTCCCGGTCCTACAAGTGCCTGCAGTGGCTTTAGAGATGAAAGAGGAGAAAGGAAAAGGGCAGAAGGACTCATCAGGTCACCCAAAAGCAAATGCAATATTTGGGACATACTTACACACACAAAAAAAAACAATTACTCGTTGATTTGAAATTCAAGTTTAACTAGGTTTCTGAATTTTGTCTGGCACCCTTATCTCTGGTATTCGTCACTCATTCTTATCCCTTGATTTCCATCTTTTTCAATCTTTGCTTTCCCATGGGGCCTAGTCCATGCTGGGAACAGGATAACCTGTTAATGCTGACCGGATCAATGGGCAGATGTATCAGAGACAGAACCCAAATCATTTATTCTCATAAGCCCCATTAACTCATATAAGATGGTCAAACTGAAATTAGTTGAGGAAATAAACGTCAGTAACACCCTTCAGAGGCGCGCATTCAGAACAGACGACTTAACACAACAGTTCGTTTCTACAGCTGGCGGCCGGTACTTGTTTTGGGGTGAATTTCTCTCCCGCAGAGGAAACCCAGACGTTCCGTTTAACTACAGGTAGCTACCATTTACTGAATGCTTACTGTGGTCCAATACATCTTTATATGAACACTCAACGTTCACAAAACCCTACAACGTAGGAGTTCAACCCTCTTTCACAGATGAGGAAAGTGAAGCACAGAGAAGTTAAGTCATTTGCCCAAGACCACACAGCTGTTTAAGTACAACTGGAATTTGACCCCCCGGGGCAATCTGGCTCCAAAGCTGGTATCCTAACTCTTCAGCTACACAGCAGCTCAAAAAGAATGAGTATGAATTCAGCTCTGCTGACTCCATAGCTTCTGCTTCCAGAAGCAAGTGACTTCTTACTGTCCACACCCTGGCCCTCTGTCTCTACTAGCCAGTAGAGACGTTCTTGCACTGACTTTGTGTGGGTCTCCTTCTACAACCCTCTCCCTCCCCACCCACTTCCGTATAACTCTTGGCCATCACTGCAAATGGCTTTCCAAAATGCTGACAGCAACATACAAGAGGAAACTCCCAGGGGTGTTGTGCCCCCAATTTAAGAGCTTATCAAGTTAATCCTCCCCCTAACTCCCTGCCCCAGAAGAAAGGACAGGGTTAAAAAAAATAAAATAAAAGTAGGAGCAATTAACACAGTGCAAGAAGGCTTCTTTTTTAAAAACTTGAGCTTGTTTGGTAGACAGGGTGAGGATCAGGGTACAGACTTCTCAGTCTGGTGGTTCACTTCCAACAGATAAACCCAAAAAGCTGGACAAGTGATCTCTAGTGACTCATAGCATCTATGTTTGGGGCAGGGGGAGAATATTTTTGGAAAGTTCCCTAAAGTCAGTGCATGTAGAGGACTTTTTATAAAACTATGAGACATCATGCTGTGTTATCTGCATTTGATAGAGATGTAATGTATCTCTATTATCCAATTTAAAACTAATATTTTAGGTGATGACAAGTTGAGAAGACTGGATTCTCGGAACTGGAACTGGAAATTATCAACTGGGAAAATCTAATCCGTTTTGACTGATGGCTGGAAGGAACAGGGGTAAGACTGAATTAACATTTTGGAAGGCCAATTCATTGGCTGTAATAAGCCAGTTTCAAGGGGAAAAATAACGTGTTAAAGCAGAAGATCCTCCAGTTAGAAAGAAGGGAAAAAAAAGTATTCTACAAAAGGCCAATACGAGAGAAACTTCCCAAGAAGGTTGCTCAAACTGTACCATAGGATTTTGGGTTTTGTTTTTTTTTTCAGAACTGATTTAAAAGAAGAAGAAACTAAATGATTGTCCATCTGTAACGAATGGAGTAAAATTCTCACTAGGCAGATAAGGATAGCCAGAATGATACTTTAATTTCTTAAGTGTCTTTGAATTTCATATCAAAGGTTTTCAGTTCAATTTGCAATGCAATGTATTAATTTCCGTTCCCGTCATCTACCAACCGTACCCACACAACCACGCATCAGCCCACTCGACTCTGGTGTCCCGGGGCTTAGGAAACACAGCTGAGGGACTCTGCAGTTCAGAAGCATTGAAAACCACAGGCACTGCCCTATATGGACAGCAATGCCCTATGTTCCTCAATTAAATTCCCAGAAGCCTCAAACCCATGTCACTCTTGTCATTCTGACTACTGTTAGGAACACAAGAAATACCTGCGGTATTTCCCCACCACCACCCCGGCCAGAGGGTCCCCTCCTAGCCAGGCCCAGTGGATACAAGCAAACCCTACGTATGGCTGCAGTGGGACATGCAGACCAGTGTGTAGACTTCTAGGCATCAGCCAGGTGTGTTAAACCACTGCAACTCATCAGGGTGCAAAACCTCATTTTTCTCAAAGCAAAACTCTTGATTAATTTCCTGGGTGGAGGTGAGCTTGTGTCAAGCTCAAATAATAAGAATGCAGGCTCTCTATGCCTTGCCTACCCGCTTTGAGGTAGGGAAACCCTTTGGTAACCTTACCCAGGTGGGTATGACCAGGGAATACTATTCTTTATATGTGGGATCTGATGTCCTCTCAAGTCAAAATGATCACCTCATTGAGAAGCATCAAGAAAGTTTCACCCGGGAAACACTGATAGAGCAGTGCAGGGAGGGAGGGGGGATGGGGTGGGAAAGAGGGGAAGGAACAGGAGCAGGAGCAGGAGCAAGTATGGGAAAGACAGAAGGGTGGGGAGAGGTTAACTGAGCTTGCTCTGATTGAAGCTCTGAACCCCTGCCAGCCCACGAGAAGCTCGCTGTTGTTTTTAAGGCTCCGTTTCATTAAGACCAGGAGTTGGGCAAGGTTCCCGCCTCATTGCTGGGCCAATATGCTGCTCTGTTATTGCTACCATTGAGAAGGAAAAAAAAAAAAACATATTTGGCATCATTGCTTAGACAAATTTACATTTCATTGTGGAAGATTCCTGTTTTTTCAACTTTACTCAGTTCCAATGTGTTCCAGCCAAATAACTCTTTTACCCTTCTTCTACATTTTTGCAGGGACAGAAAGGAAAAGAAAGGAAAGAGATAGACACAGAGATAGAGAAAGAGAGAGACAGAGAGAAATATGATTGAGAACATAAGCTCTTAGGGTCTACTGAATTCTGCCCAGCTTTCTTTGAAAGTAGGGTATTTCTTACGTATGTGCAGAGAATTGAAATTTGAATTAAACCATTTCTTAATTCACCAATTATTTCAAATAGAGAGAAAATAAAGACCCAATATGACTTTTTTTTAATTAGAAAATTTCTATAAAGTTAAATTTAACACAAGCAAGATTATCTTGGTTCTTATCCCCCCAAAATAAACTCTTATTTACAAAATGCCCAAGGAACCTCATTTTAGACCAGATGTATCCAACAGACAGTACAGTGGCTTGAACCTTGACAAGAATGCTAACAGGCTAGACCAACTGGAAACAACAGTCATGCCTCTGACGTGCCTTAAGATCCTGCGATTCAGTAACGCGTGGCATTTTGCATTTGCCAGTGGGACAAGACCGTCCCTATTTCAGGATGAGTCTCCATGTCAATTTGCAAACCACAGAAAGACGGCAAACCTAGACAATATAAATCTCGTCTTAGAAGTTGTCATTAGCAAAGACTGTAATATTTAACCCCCCACCCCCGCAAAAATCTAAATAAATAAAGCAGGATTGTTAAGATTTAAGTTGAAACCAGAACCAATTGCCCAAGTACCTTATCAGGTATGATCCCAGCCCTGAGATGGAGGTAAAGTAAGTGAAGTAAGCGAGCTATAAAATCAGATCTTCAGAGCACGCAAATCCACCCTTCTCAGGTTCTTATTCATTTGGAAAAGATCTGCTGCATTTGGAATTATTTGACTTCAAAAAAAAAAAAACAAAAAAGTTGGTGATTATTGACTTCGTTTTCCCTAAAAGTATAGATAGATATGTATACATGTATAGCTCTACAAATACACATTCCAAATAAATTAGGAAATGATATAATTAGTTTAGCATGGTGGTTGCAGTCACTTAAAAAAAAAAAAAGGAAGAAAGCTCTAACCGCCTGTTGACTGTTTCTGGCTATTTAACAAGGAATTGAAAGGACTCCACATAGGTTCACCCTATTAATGCTTTCTGCCTTGGAAAATTGAACTTCCTCCATCCTGATCAAAAACAACCCGGATTGATATGGCCAAGTGTCTGGATTGTAGAACATCTCAGGGAAAAAAAAGCTGGATATTCTCTACTATTTGTTTTATACAGACAAAAAAGGATAACGCAGAGGGAGACGGAGAAGGAGAAAGGAATAGCCAGTGAGCACTTGAAAAGTACCACCGCTGGGGGAAGGGGAGAGAAAGAAAAAAGAATAATCACATTATGACACAAGAAAGAGCTGATGTATTCCCGCCAATCACTGTCAAGAAATTCCCAGCCTGACCCCTTCACTAACCATAGCACAGACTGTGGCTTAAATCCAGCCCCTGCACGCCATTTACCTAGCGAACGGTTCCACCCCAGATCATAGCACATGAGCTGAACTTCAAAGAGATGGACGAGTTCACTTTACTCTCTCTTCTACCTGAGTCAAACTAAACCCCAAATCCTTTCCTTTTTCTTAGGAAATCCTGAAGAACTGACATGACAATAACAGATCAAAACCTACTGCATGCCCAGAGGATGTAAATGCTAGGCATTGCACATTTTTTCCCCCTCAATGCATTTGCCGGTACAATAGTGTAGAACTTTTCTGCACCCATATTCACCTTAGCAGAAAAACTGCAGAACAGAAATCCCCAAAGAACTGGCAATTCATAGCAATAAGTCAATGAGAGAAGCGTGAAACTTTATTTTGATCAGAGCTTTCTCAGGGTCAGAGGCCCACACCACCCTCAACCAATTCAGTGCTGCTACATGCCAAACTGAAATAAAAGCCGGAGTAAAAGTCTGAACCAGTTATTTCCTGGGTGCCCACTGTCCGAGCACTGTGCTGGGAACAAAGCTGGTGAACCAAGCAGACATGCTCATTGTCTTTATGGATTTTACATCTAGAAGGAGAGAGAGACAATGAGCAAATGGTCACCCAAACTGCGTCAAGAACTAGAAAAGGAAAATACTGGAAATCCTAAGAGGTAGATCCGTGGGGGGACCTAATTTAGATAAGGCAAGAGGGTGAAGGTATCAGGAAAGGTCTGAACATGTCGTTGGAAAAATCTCATTTTCCATCGCAGACTCAAAAATCGCATAGATGCAGCACACAAGACAATTTGAGTGAGCAGCAGACTGGAGGTTGATTGATTCATTAAATGTTCAGTTTTTTTGTCTTGTTTTCAAGGAACACTTTCTCTAGGTAGACAGGATGCAGGATTCTTTGGAGAAAACAGAATCAACAATGAGAGAGCAGAAGGAGGCTCCCTGAACGGGAAGTCACGATTAGGCACTTACTCTAAAGCCATAGAATAACTGTCCATGAACTTCTGCCGTTAGGTGGTCAGAGTTCTCTCTGTTTATGTCATGGTGAAGGGACACTGGGTGACAGAGGCAGAACCTCACCCAGAAGCCCCAGCGCTTGAGCAAATGCCTTCAGTCTTTGTGACAATTCTCAGGAGCCCACATCCTGTTTTCTCCCAGGCTCTGAACTGGTCGCATAGCCAGACCAAGTCAGAATGTTCCTCCCAGCTCTGCGTCTCTGTACTAGACTGGGGACTATTTTAGTAGCCCTCGATGCATCATAGCTCAACGACGACATGACATTATGCATGAGGGACCCAGCTCCAGCTGTCTGGGGAAGCCCACTAATTGGCAGAGGCTACTTTGCACTTTGAATTTTCATATGCAGAAAAAAAATGTAAATCACTCTCTCCACCTTATCAATAGAAGAACCTACGTTAGAACGCAGGCTTCCTGATCTCTTGCCCAGAATTCTTCTAAGTCTTTATTTTTATATTTGTGGGTAGCAGAGGGGGAAAAAATGCACTTTCTTTTTTCCAACTCAGAGGTTTTAAAAATATTACATGCCTTGTTTAAATTGCAGTGTCACTTTATACAATATATTTGTGTTATTAAAAATTGACCAAGTTAAATGGCTGGTAAAATATGTGGAATGGCATCAAACAATTGCTGGGTGGGTTTAAAGGCATTTCCAGTACTTGATGTCACAGGAAAACGGTTAAGGTTATATTTACCATTCTAAGAGTCATATTAAACACATGCAAAATGCATTTAACCTAATACAAGCTATAGGTGGAAAACCAGTTAAGACCACGTTTCATTAACTGCCCTTATTAAGTGCTCTGAGAATGAAGGATCTAGAATCACAAATTGCAGACTTGGAAACGTCACCCAGTCTTAACCCCTTACCAGGTATTTAAATGCCTCTAGTGATAGAGATCTTACTATTAAGCCACAGGGGTCTCACTACCTCCTAAACAGCCCACTAAACAGCTTTAATTTTTAAAAAACTTCAATCCAGAAAAGCATGAAGAAAGGAAGGAAGGAAGGAAGGAGGGAAGGAAGGAAGGAGGGAAGGAAGGAAGGAGGGAAAGAAAGAAAGAAAAAAATAGGAAATCTCCAACCCACCTTCTACGTAAAAAATTGCCAAGTTATCAAGAATACAATACAACATTTTACCAGGATAGCCAAATAAAGAAATCATCTGTTAAAGAAATAAAACATTGCCTTCATGAGGAGCAAAGCCAAGGTAGATTTAATATATCAAATCATTAGTTTAACAAATATTTATTGAGAGCTTATACCTAGCACTGCTCTAGGCATTGGAGATAAAGCAATGAATAAAAACTAGACCATGTTCTGGCAGTTTATAATGGGAATAGTTCACACAAGGATCACTTACGTGAGAATAAGTAAGTAATAATGGTAGCAAGCACTTCTGTGCTCCTATGTGCCAGATTTGGTTCTAAATGTTTTACATATATTAATATGCTCGATCCTCATAATGACCCTATGTAGAAGGTACTTTCACTTACCTGTGTTAAACTCCTTCACGTGAGAAGTCTGAGATCTTTCCTCTAAAGTCACATGGTACCACGTGACAGGCTGTGTGTGCACCCAGGCAGCTTGGCTTCAAAGCCATTATGCTTGGTTGTCTTTCAGAAAAAAAGCGTGTGTGTTGAAGGCAAGGGAAGGCTTGTTTGTTAAATCATTAGGGAAATACTGACGTAATGGAGGAGTATCTGTAAAGGCTCCCTGAAAGAAGTAACCCTATCTGACAGTCAAATAGCAAATAGATCAAGTTTGCTGCCGGGAGGGGAAGGAGTCCAGGGAAGTGATCCCACCAAAGGGACGTCAAGTGCCCGGACCCAGAGGAATACGACAGATTGACGTGGGCCAGGAACAGACGGATCGCAGGCTGTCTGGATCCCCAGTGGACAAGCAGTAGCTTAATTGTGACACAGTTGAGATAAACTCTTTTTTTGGTAATCACTGTTGTCACCTGGATTTATTTATGAGTTAATTTATTCAGTAGTTATTTATTTACTATGATGTGTCAGTCACTCCACAGAAACTTGTCTACGGTGTCCTCGCCTCTAAGGTGTTCCTTGTTCTAGACAAGTGAGGGGATGGAGAATCAAGCAATGCTCGACTAAGCAACACTGAACGCCTTGATGGAAGGCAATATTGTCAGCGCATCATTTCTTTCTAAATTAATCTAGAATTAGTATAGATGATTACTGTTTGTCCAAGCAAAACACCAAAGGCATATTTTGAAACTTGGAAAAATGATTCTAAACTTTGTCTGGGGGAAAAAAAAGTGCAAAAAATAACAAATAAATCTCTGGAAAACAAATGTAAGCAATTTGTTTAGAGAACTGCTAGACAATAAAATGTATCATTAAGCCATCATAACTTTGCACATGGTGGGTGTTGAAGCAAGAACAGACAACTGGTCATCTCATTACAATCAGCCAGCACTAAAACTGGAAATTTAAAGATCATTAAATTCTCTGATGATAGGTGAAAACAGAATGCCATGTTAATTCTCCTTTCTTTAATTGCTATTAAGATTGAACATTTTTCATACGTGTATTGGCCACTTGGGTTTTTCTCTTTTGTGAATGGTCTGTTCATTGTATTTGCCTATACAGACCTTTCTTGACTCATGACGGGGTTATGTCCCAATAAATCCATCGTAAGTTGAAAGTATCGTTAAGATGAAAACGCATTTAATATTTCTAACCTCCTGAGCATCATAGCTTCGCCTGTCTTGAATGTGCTCAGAACACTTACATGAGCCTACGGTTGGGCAAGATCATCTAACACAAAGCTTATTTTATAACACAGTGTTGACTAGCTCATGTAATTGATTGGATACTGTACTGAAGCTGGAAAACAGAATGGTTGTCTGGGTGCAGAGAGGATCACATGGCCCACTGGGAGCCGGAACTCACTGCCACCGCCCAGCCTCACGAGAGAGGATAGTCCTGCTTATAGCTCGACCACGGAAAGACCAAAATCCAAAATCCAAGTATAGTTTCTACGAAATCTGTATTGCTCTCACATCACTATAATGTTGAAAAATCATTCAGTCAAACCACCACAAGTTGGGGAATATCTTATTTCTGTTATCTGGGTTTTATTCGTGAATTTGTTTAAGATCTTCATATTTCAAGAACTTTAAGGTTTGGTAGCATTTACTTGTTGCCAATGAACCTGTGCATTTATTTTCATTTATTGACACACCTGCAGATTTACCCTCTACCTTCTGCTACCTACAGCCTGGAAGCACACATATATGTCAGCCTACCCACTGCCTGTCCACACTCTCATTCTTTCTCTCTCCACAGTGATAACATAGAAGATGGGGCAACTGAATCTGGCAAAACATTATCCTGGCATACTTCTTGGGACCCTACATGAGCCAAGTCACGAAACTTCAGAAGTGATATTTCTATAATATAGTTTTCTTTTATGAGAAACCCCCTACTACCTGAAAAAAGACTGCAGAACAATGTTTGGGGAAAAAGAAATGTGTGTCCATTGGAAGAGAATTTCCAAGATACAAAAATACTTGCAGCTACAGTTCACCCTTTTCCCACAATCTGTCCTTGACTATTTAAAAAGTAAACACCACGCTTTGTTTCTCTCCAAAGCTTATTTCCATATAGATTCAGTGATCTCTTCGAGGAGACGTGTAACTGAGTGGGCAGCCTGACTCTCCACACGCCTAACATCTGAATAAATAAACAAGGACGACGTCTCCCAGCTATGCGCTCATTCACAACACTAAATCCAGTGTCTGTTACTCTCCCTCCCTCGGACTTGATTGACTTCCATCCTTAAAGCTTCTTCCAAGCCTGGGTGCCCAGCAGAGAAGCCTGGGTTACACCATGTTGTATATTTATCTGATGAAATATGACCTGTGGGTACAATGAGCAATGCTTTGCCACAGACACCCCATCCATCTGCTGAAAATAATCAATCTCGGAAAATAAAAGTCCCGGGAAAAGTTAAAATTGGGTACATGCTGAGGATTAACAAGGGGTTCAAGGGCAGAACTGCAGTTATTTTACTGACTTGGAATCAGTGCTTGGGAAAGGGATTTGGTCATTTACTGTTGGTCTAAAAAATTCATCTGTTACATAAAGGCCGGGGTTGCTTACTCACATTCGCCTCTTGGATGGGAAATCGTGCAGTTGTAGTGGGGGCTGATTGATCATTCCGATTTCTGGACAGACTGACGCTCCAGGTTGGTCAGCTGAGTTATAGAACCTTCATGCCATCCCATGGCCCCAACACGGTACCCTGAACCTTGGCTGGAAATGGTATTAATACTATAATAGTTGGAAATAGCACATAACCTTCACTGAGGGCTTATGATATGCCAGGAACTTTTATAGAGATGCTTTAAATTCAGAAATCTCATTCAGTCCTTCTAAGAACCCTTGGAAGCAGTTATTATTACTCCTAGTTTGTGGGCCCACACATAAACTGAGACTCGGAGAAGATAAGATTTGAACTCTGTGACTATAAACTCAGCCAGTCTTAATGCAGCAGCACACTGGTAGAAAGTTAAGGAAAACTGGGTGTTAGTCCCAGTGGAGTTCATTTTCTTCCTGGAAAAAACAAGATGTATCCGTCAGCTTTAACGATGCTAATCTCAGATTGATAGGCTCGTAGCTAACAGAGATGGGAAGAAAGGTTTTCGATGGCAGCATCTGAGGTGGGGAGGATTAAAATTCTAAAGTGGTTTTCTAAGCATTATGAAGCTTAGGAAGGGATGCACATCGCCCTGCCCACCTCTGCTTTGGGCAAGGCTGGTTGCAGACAACTGCCTTTCTACCCTTGTTCGTGGGAAGGACTGCCAGAGCCATCACATACTCCCAATGCTTCCTAATTTAGCTCTAGCCATATTTATTCCTGAAGAAATGAATGAGGCTCAGAAGGGAAAGTCTGAAAAAAAAAAAAAAAAGAATGAGAGGAACTTGAAGCAAAAAGTGAGAAAAAGTAATGTGGCAGTGGGCTCCCTAAATTTTACCCTGGATAAGAATGTAAGTTCTAGAGTCAGCCAGACTTAAGTGTGAATGCAGACTCTGTAATTTGGACTAAGTAAATGTTCTCTTTTATCTGTCAAGCCAGGTTAAGAATAGAGCTTATTGGAGAAAGTTGTTGTCTGGGTTTAATGAGATAAAGCACTTGAAAGAGCTTGGTACATACAAAGGACTCAGTGTAGGTCAGATGTCATTGTTATCAACAGCAGCGCCAACATCCTCATCATCACTGTGTGCTTTCAGTCCCCTTTACTAGCACCCAAGATGCTCCCTGCATCCTTTCCTCCCCTGCTGCCTACATCAAAGTCTCCCACCCTCTTATTTACACACAGTCGGCAGTCAGGTTTATGGTAAGCAGGAGAGAACTGGATTTCCTCTTTGCCTTCAGATATGGCCAGTAACAAATGGATGTATTTTCCCCACTGTCTTGTCTGAAGTAGAAGCAGAAAGAATGGACTCCTGAAGACCTAGCTCTTCTGAACTCCATTTTTTTTTTCCTTAATAAAAACCATGAACAGCTCCTAACTCGGCATGTCCGCCACCCACATTCAGCTGCTCTGGAGCATGTGCAGGGCTACCATCTCCTGTAAAGGGCTTTTTCCTCTCTATACCATGTCAGGTTGCCACCTGCAACATGCTCTTACTATTATTCTCCTGCAGTTTTCCTTAACACTGATAGACCACATGGTTGAAGAAAATCTGGGAGGGAAAATGTGGTCGGGCAAAATGCAGTTTTTAAGAACCAGAGCTGGAAGTCAAGCCGTTTCGCTGAGAGTAACGGTGAGGGACCTATATGGAAGCGAAGACGGGCAGTAGCTGGAGAGAAGGTTGTGGGACAAGAGCAAGGATAAGGGACCCGCTTCCCTCTAAGCCTGGCTGAGTTTCCGGACATTTCCCATCCTGCTCCAGAAAGGGACTTTACCCAGGGATGGACTTCATTACTCTATTATAAATCTGTAAGCACAGCGCTCTGATCGTTATTTGTACAAACTGGAGAATCACTTCCAAAGCCTTCGTATATCCAAACAGAGACTTTAGAAATGGGGTTCGCAGAGACAGACCGCATAAGCCCGCGCAAATGAAAATTTCGGAAACACAGTCCAAATAAAATAAACCCAGGGGTTTTCCTCCGTCGACCTTGAATCACAAGTTACATTTCTCATCCCGCACAGAGAAGCAGAGAGACCTTCCCCAGCGTGGTCCGAGATGAAGCCTGAGTGTCAGCTTCAATATGAGAGTTTAATTCTACATTTCCTCCGGCAGATCACTAATTCCAAGGTTCGGCGTGCCTGAGTGTTCTGTGGTTGGGTAGATTTTAGTGGTCTTTAAGAGATTACCTCAAATGCAAAAGCCTCTCGATGCAAGACCAGAAAGATTTTCAAAGAAAAGAAAAACACTTCCAACTGCTTTATAATTGAGCTTTCGAGACTCTGAATTGCCTTAAAGCCACACTTCCAAACCTAAGTTGTGCCAGCTGTCGGGCATGGGAGGGGTCCTCTTCTTGTTTTGCAGACAGGGTGTTATCAGCCAAGTATTTACTGAGTATCTGAGTCATGCGCAGCATTGTGCAAAGGCGACTGGAGACCTTAGTGGAGAAGAGGCCACTCTCTGCCCTCAGGGGACTTGCCGTTTAATTGGACGCCCTCTGTTTTAGGTGCTGTTGCTGCTGCTGCTATGACTGTGGCTTCTTTGTACAAACAGTTGTTGGACGTACAATCAAATAACAGAAGACTCTCTAATTCTGACTCATTCAGTTTTGGAGACTGACCCTCATCCCTGACCTTTAGGGCTTCCCATTTGTATAACAACTTTTTTTCTCTGACGTTGGCGGCGAATACATTCATTTCAGCAAGGGGGCCCAAATTAGCCTATGCACGGGGGACACAAACGAAGCCAAAATCAAGGAGCAAGAGCTAAGGAGAACAGGAGCAAAGGAGGTCTGAAAGGAGGTAGTGGGCAGGTGGGGGTGTGGAGAGGAGAGGAAAGAGCACTCATGGCAGGTGAGGAAGGTGACGGATGGACGGGCCTGTACTAACCCCGAGCCAGGAGTGTGCCTCGGCCGGCAAGCCGAGGGGACTGGCCGCTCTCTTTGCTTTGGCGGACACAGCGTTGTGTGGAGATGCATTCAAACTGAACTTTAAAGTGCAGGAAACAGAAAGTGTTTTGTCCCCTTCGGAGAGTGTCCCATTTTCCACTCAGGCCCAATTTGCGTGCCACAGTCCTGAGTCGGTGCTCCTCCTCTCAATGGACGCTTATGTTCTCGCCAGGAAGGGCAGCCCTTGCTAAATGTTATGGTTTGGAATGATCCTTCACAAGGATGGAAAACCGAGTTAATTCAATTAAGGCCCAAAGGCCCGGGGTCCTGGGCTTTGAACCAGCCACAGTCTCAATTTTATGAGAGGATGAAAAGTTAATTATTTGCCGAGTTTGAGTGAAGTCTACTTAGAAAATCTCTTTCCAAAAAGAGTAATGTCCACATCAGCTTCCCTGTGGAAAATCAAGGCAGGTTGAACCAGGGTCATAAGGAGAACCCTGGGAGCTGGTGATCAGATTGGGGGTTCCCTGCTCCCCGACCCCCTACCTTGTCTCTATTCATCTCAGATTCAAAGGGCTGGATGGTATCTGGGAGGTGACCGAAGCCTGTCTTTACCTCCACTGGCTACTTTGCAAAATAGAAAAGAAAATCCAAGTTGGATTCAGAAAGTCAAGTTTTTAGGGCACTTTTCTTTAGGACAAAGTCTTAATAATTCATTTGATGGGGTTTTTCCCTTTCTACAAAATGGCGGCTTCATTGCGGCTCCAAATGTTACTATTTTATTTAACTTTAAATGTTTAACTTTCAAAGTTAAACACTCATAGGTATGCATGTTTCTATAAGAACCATGGAACAATTCCAGTGATGTAGAAAATGCAAAGAAAGCGAAGATTATCCATAAACCTGCTGCCCAGATAATTGGTTAATGGTTTTCGTGTATATACGTCCAAAACTTTTTAAGCGTGTGTACACAGATATGCACCCACAAAATGAAGTGCACACACACACAAATCCTTATGCTACCCAACTTTGTTTCACTTTTCACAACAATATGTCATAGATATTTCCATGTAAGCTGGAACAACAAAAGTGTGAAGTGCATGGGTTCTCAAACGATTGAGTGGGTTGAGAAAACTACCCAACCTTTTTCAGCCCCGGTTGAAATACAACCAACTAGTCGTGTGGTTCTGAGGCTTAAAGGAGATGCTCTCTCTAAAGCTCTTAGTATCTTAACTTTGTCAATGCTCAGTAAACATTAGCTATTGACTTAACATCAGCGAATATACGTTTGTGTTTTTCTTTATAATGACAGGAAAGTATTCTACTGTAATTGTGGGTGTAGCACAATGTAGTTTAGTCCATCCTTCTTGATGGACGTTTAAAGCGTGTCTAATTTCTTACTCTCATAGATGAATCTGTGACGCATATTCTGTATACTCAACGTTTGCAGCCTTAGTGTTAATGTAAGAAACTGGAAAGAAATACCTTCTGATAGTAAGAAATATCACACGCCCCAGTTACACACACACACATAGAAAAGTTATTTTAATCTTACTAATGAGTCTACTTAAGTAATCTCAAGGAACATGTTGGAAATGCTACCACAAGACCTAAACCAAAGTAAAGGAACATTTTCAAATTAATGGACTCCTGGCAAGAAGAAAGGACTCGAAGTAAAGAGAAACCAGTTCTAACTCCGAGTTTATTATCATCACCAAACAATGCCAGACTCTCTAGGACTCAGTTTTCTCCTTAGTAAAAGAAGAGGCTGAATGAAATGAACGAGAAGTTCTTTTCCATCTGGTTATAGGATTCATGCTCTGTAGTATGGCTTGTGGGATATCTTACCATGGACATTATGAGAAAACCTGAGTCCTACGAGAACACTGGGCTAAGCCTAGAGGATATGATGACGCTTCTTTACATTCAACTCTAACGAAATGGGATGAACCAAAATGCAAAAGGTGGCTCTTTCCCCCTGAGCCACATGCTAAACTCTAGGCAATTGATACTACATAATATTATACAACATATCAACAATAGAAATTCATAAAAATGGAAGGAGCTCAGAAACAGCCAGCAAACAAATTACTCAATCTTATCATGTACCAAAAAAAGAATTTCAAAGAGCCATGGGGAACATAAGAAAGTTAAGATATGATTTCTGCCCTAGCATTGCTGTCACGTGATGAGAGAGAAAAACCATGCCCATAAAAAGATCTCTGAAAATATAAAGCTTGATTACTTATGAACTGACACCCCTTTTTGTTTCAAAAAGGATTTATGTCAATTTAGAAAATTGCATCTGATACCAAAAAAAAAAAAAAAAACGCATTCAAGTACGTTAGAGAAACAATGCAAACAAAACGACAAATATAGGTACAAGATTAAGGCAGGGATATGCCAAATTCATTCAGTAAAATGCTATATAGTGCATCTTGAACTAAGCATTCTGGCGACCAACGCAAAGAGGGAGGGTTAGACGAGGGGGGACGGACATGACGGTGATACCGGGATCATCATAATAAGAGTGAAGGCTTATATAAGGCTTGCTGTGTGATGTAGCGGGCCATGCCCTAAGAATTTTACATATAGGTTAACTCATGCCACCTCATGATAAACTATGAAGTACTTCCATTATTATCCCCAAAATACCATTGGAGACACAGACTCAGAGTGGTCAATTAGATTTCACAGGGGCACCCAGCTAGGAAGTCCTGGTTGGAGTGAGCATTCAATTCCAAACGGTCTCCCAAGTTACTAGATCAAGACAGCCCTTCTCATCCTTCCCTTGGGCTATGAAACAAAGGGAGAGGAGCGTTTGTAGGTTTTTGTCCTGTTTTTCATTCCTTAGACTTTCTTAAGTGCTCCTCTTTCTCTGGAAACTAACGTGTAAATATTTATTTACAATTGGAAATGTTAATATTCTTACGAAAATGAATAAGGCAGGTTCAACTTAGGGACAAGTCCATAAACTCACCTCAAGAGACAGGAGAGGGAGTCACATACTGAGGAGGGGGAGTGAGAATGGCTTCAATGAAGAGGTGAACCTCAAAGGATGGGGTAAGCGTCTCCGGGAAATAGAAGTTGGGGGTAGACAAGTGTCCTCTTCAGGATCTGCTGACAAAACCGAGCTCCTGAGCAACAGCTGCATGAAACTTGGGCTCGACTGCCACACAATCCGAAGACACTGACCTTTCTGTACCAGCAGATCAAAGTGAGAAAAATCAGCTGGAGCCACACGTTTGCTTTGCATGTATTTTCATGTGCCCACAAAGACCCCCAGATTCCTTTCCGGAAGCTGGTAACCGCCATGGACTCTCTGTTGTCCTCTTTCTCTCCTCTGTGTGTCTTCTCACTTATCCATTCCTAACGTCACAAATTCACAACTTCAGATGAGAAGGACATAGCGGGGGAGGGTGGGGGGCCAGGATCGAGACAGAGAAAAAGGAACCATGAAAGTCACCTTTGGATCCTACTCCTTGGTCACTCCTGCCAGGAGATCCCCCTTGCAAAGATGCAAAAACCCACCCTCATTAACAGCCTGGTGACAGATAGGAGAAGGGTCACTCATCTGAAGCCACTGGGGCTTCCTTGTCTCTGAGAGTCCCAGACGAACAAAACCCTGTGAGCAGATACTTTCAGAACATTTATTTACTTCAAGGGTTGAGAATATTCTCTGGGAAATCTGGTCAGCCTTTAAGGAGAGGATTCTAAACGCAGTCATTGATGCAGTGATTAAGCGGAATAATTATCTCTTCCCTTTATTCTGCCACAGAGAGTTGCTAGAGGCCAAGAACCGATTAGTGCTGGCTAACAAATCCTGACCTCCCCCTCCCCCCTCCCCTCCCTCCTCCTCTCCACGCTCCCCACCCTCCCCACCCCCGCCTCACTGGCTCCCAAATGGAAATGGGGCAGAATATTTTTCAGCTGAACTAATTCATGAAGCTATAAAACTAGTAGCCTTGCTTACCATTCACCATTTGGGATTTAAAAACTCAAAAACAGGAGATTAGACAGATTGGCTTTATATACTGTGACTTACAATTAAATAAACAGCCCCCTGTGTGAATTAATCGCCTCGATGCGGCCTGAAACAGTGCAAGCATCTAGGTGAGAGTTTTTTGAAAAATGTTGAGACTGATTTGAATCATCCAGGAATTGCTAATGGTTTTTATAGCTAACACTTTCAACTCCCTTCCCACCAACACACACACACACACACAAACATACACAGACACACACACACCCCTAAACTCAGGAATACGGCTATGTCTCTGTGAGTTAACCCTGATCTTGCAAAATGAAGATTTCTGTTACTCTTGCACTGCTTTCCTTCTAAGCTTCTCAACAAGGCTAAGAAGAGGCATAGACTACAATGCAGGTCATCTTTCCTTTCCAAAACTGCAAGCTTCTGTTTTGTTTTATGACCTGCCCGGTGTTTATTTCATCATGAGATCTCGGACCAGAGCCCCCAAGTGGTTTTCCTTGAACCTTGAAACAGGACATCAATGGGACAAAAAAAAGGGGGGTTAACTATACATGAACATAGAGAATCTTATTTCCTAGAAAAATTCTACATGTTTCCCAACTCTACCTAAGAAAGACAAGAGACAGAACTGAACAACAGCAATGTGTGTGTATGTAGCAATAGCCACTCACATGAACTTATTTTAATTAAAAATAAAAATGAAAGAAAAATCGTACCAAGTCATTAAGGGAGACCATGGACCGAGGCATCAGCTCTGCAGAGGCAGTCTTACGATCACAACCAGGGGATGGGCGGCACTGAGTTCAATTAGCTTAAGTCTTTAAAAAATAAAATGGAAAGCTAGACACACCACAAACAGCGCACATGATAGTCCTGGAGCTTTATCGAGAGGAAAGACACGACAGGAGAACAAGCTGAACGAGACCTGCGATAGCCTGGCTAACGAGGGAGGGTGGACACACTCGATGAAAGCCCCAAACACAGCAGCAGGTGGAGAAGATGTTGACTTTATTTAGCATTAATTGCAGGAAAGGGTCTATAAAATGTGGTCAAAAATTATTAAACCCCCAATGTTATGCCAACATTATGCCATCCCCTGTTCCAAGGCAGGTGTATTATTGCTGGTCCCCAGGATTAAAGTAAATCATCGCTTTTCCATGTATTCTGAATATTGCGTTTCATTATTTTTTACTGCCCTGTTGCTAGAGGTTTTGTGGCTTAATAGGCCCTGTTACGTATAAAGTCATCATGGGTTCCATGTTGAGAGAGGGAATTCCAGGAAAGCAATACCAGAACACCCTTTCAACATTCCCTCTCCATCCTTACATTCCTAGATGCACTTTCCCTACGTACATTTCCAGAAACTTCTCTGGGGTGAAACATATACCCAGTGATGGCCACGGATGACATTCAGATATGCACTTAGATTCAAAAGACTACTCACTCATCTGAGGAAGCCTGGATTTGCTTACTTGAAGCCCCAGACTTTGTTCTAGAAGCCACAAAATGATGCTAATCATTTCAAAGAAAAGATGGGTTGAGGTCATCCACAAATCCCAAAGGAATCAAAACATACTTATTAAAATGAAATTGAAAATGAAAACGTCCAAGTCGTGCTTTGCAGGAGGCATTCACTACTACCCATGAAGACACATCAAGACCCAAGAAAAGATAACTAAGACTGATGAACAGAGTCCAGAGCGCACTTTCATAAACTGTAAAAATCTCATTGCTGGGTTGAGAAAAATAAAACAATCAAAAACATTCTCAGGATTCATCTCATGAGACTGATGTGCTTACTGACCATCCAACTGTTGGCCACCACCGGGGACTCAGGAATGAACATTCAAGCCAGCCAGATAACGGAGCAGCCTCCCCCTTTCCCAGCGTTCCCAAATTCTGGACGTGGCCAGCACACTGCCCCTTCAAGCTGTTTCTCACACCTCCCCCAACTTGTTGTATCTTTTTGTCTTTAACTCACAGAAAACAGAAGGACCTGCTCCCATGTCTCTGCTTCCCAGCATGCAAAGCAGTGGGCAGAGAAACACTCAGAGAGTAGCATCTTGGTTACAGCACAGCCGGGAATGGTAACAGAACACGCAGAGCACTTGCTCGACATGCTAGGTGCCATGCAGAGCATGGGAGAAGAGAAAGTGCAATCATGCAACACCACTGTTTCCACCTTTTTTTTCCACTATCACCCCCTCCCAAGAAAACTTTTTTGACTATTTCCCCTAATTGCCCCATCTCCATGAAATTTTAGTGTCACAGATGCACTGTATATCCATGTATATATTGTCAGTATATCTCGTATGTATTTATAGATTGTATTTATAGAGTGTATGTATATCACAGGTATATTGTATATCCATTTATATATTGTATGCATGTAAATGTATGTGCTTTATATGTTCAAAAAAAAAGCGGGAGTTGTTGGGTTTTTTTGTTGTTTTTTTTTTTTGGCCTTGCCCAGAAAGAACCAACCCCACCCCTTCACCTTCTGCCTTGGGATGATACCATTTCTCTTGAGAGTGCATATGCCAGCTAATACCAGCTCCTTAGATCCTGGGAGTCAGGCTATGTGTCCACCGCAATTTTTTCCCCCTATAGGGCAGGGTTTCTCAGCCTCCAAACTCTAGATCTGTGGGCCAAATAACTTTTTGCTGCAGGGGCAGTCCTGGCACTGCAGCATGTTTAGCATTATCCCTGGCCTCTACATGCCAGCAGCACCTTGAACCCCCATTCCCAACTGTAATAATCAAAAATATCTCCAAACCTTGTTAAATGTGCCCTGGGGCATCTATGGGGTACAGAACGCCCCCTAGCTGAGAACCAGTGCTCCAGGGCGACAGATGCAGCAGTGAGCGGAGCAGGCAGAGCCCCTGCCTGTTCTGCTACTAAACAGTTAACTAATCTTAACAGCTCTCAGTTGCTCTACTTCTCAAAAAAATATTAAATAGTATCTAAGGTCCTCTCCAACTTTATTGTCCTATCGCAAGTGATTTCTTTGTGTTTTAAATTTAACAAACCTGGACTGTTTCCACCCACCCCCTGCAAAGGTTTGAACTGAAATCACATACACAATTTAATTCCACTTCAAACAAAACTCAAAAGCCTTTATTTGATAGTCTTTCAAAATTAGCTTGTGAATGATCTTATACAGGGAAAGTTATACAAATATCAATCTCCTTGTAGATTGCAGTCCTGAGCAAGCAACATGGGATCTTGCAGCGAGCAGAGCGGAGCAACATACAGAAGCCAGCACACAGTAGATGTCATGCTTTATGAGTATAAAGCCGTCAAAGAGTGTAGTAAAATCACACTGAGGCTTGTGAAAGATTCTGTTGACATTTTTTATAAAAAGCATCTCTATCTCTCCTCCCCTACTACCACCCATCCCGCCCTCATTCATTTCAATCTCTCTCATACACACACACACACACACATATCCACTTACACACACAGACATATATATACACACATATAAATATACACACACACATACACACACACATATATATACACACACATATATACACACACACATACACACAGACACACACACATATACACACACACATATATACATACACACACACACACACATATATATATACACACACATACACACCACCCTCAACGTCTTGTATCTTTTTGTCTTTAATTCACAGAAAACAGAAGGACCTGCCCCCATGTCTCTGCTTCCCTGCATGCAAAGTGGTGGGCAGAGAAACAGCATATAGATAGATAGATAGATAGATATAGATATAGATATAGATATAGATATAGATATAGATATAGATATAGATATAGATATAGATATAGATATAGATATCTCAACTCAAAAGCCAGAACCAAATTCAGTGATTGTAATGGTGATAAAAACAAGATCTTATATTAGCATGGCACCTAGTATCATCAAAAATACTTAATTCTCACACACACCGAGAAAGTCTTAAGACGTCTGTTGTGAAGGTGTCGGTCCAACGTAAGGGGCCATGTAGGGAAAATGGCTTAGAAAAGTTGAGTGAGGGGGAACAGAGTCTGCTCATAGGCACTTTCATCAGGTTACGCGGGAGTCCTCTGGATGATATTGAAAATTTCCCAGTCATTCTTGCTACTGCCAAATTCTGTTTGCCCAAGGTCACCAAAACATTGTATTTCTGGACTTAGGAATAAATGCAGAGCGTCTCTGAATGAGAAGAGGATTGAGGTCAGTTTTTATACCATTAATGTCTCTTCAACTTAGGAGATTACTTGATAGCCCAATGAACAAGGGGTGAAAGTTCAATGGATTCCTTTATTTACCACCTGAAGCAGGAAGTTCTACCTGAATATGGAATTGACTTAATGAGAGGGTCACAAACTGGGTCGAGGACCCGTCTGCATCTTGGAGAGCTGGTACACCCTCCAGCTTGATGCTTTTCCATTGCAAAGCCATCCTCTAAGAGCACTGATGACTCATGTGTTTTGGAATCTCTTAAATAACTTGAGAAGTACATTGAAGATCAGGATGAGTCCCTAATTTTTCAAACTAATGCCTTATGTTCCTTGGATCACTGTCAGCCCTAGAGTAAACCAAATAATTACTCATAAAGAGGCTATTTTCCCCCTCTGTGTAGATAGGCAATGGAAGTTGGCTTCTATTTTCCTTCAATTTTGTTGACTATGTCATCTTGAAAGGAGAGGATATTTTAAGTTCTTAGAACTTAAAATTCTATTTCATTGTAAATCAACTTTATTTCAATTTTTAAAATATCAAAAAATGTAAAAAAGTGAATAAACTCCACTTCCCATTCTGAGGCTGGCTCAGCACCCAGGAACCTTATAAATATTATCTGATGACTTGTTACTAAACAAAGCCCTTTGGTGCTGGAACTCACTGAAGAAACTGAGGGGGCCTTCTCAGTGTCATAAATTCCCACAGCCACCAGACTTTATCTTTCTTTCCAAGGGACCCAGGTGTAGACATCCCATGTTGGCAAATTCGTCTGTTCCCTAGGGGTTAGCTACATGCCTGCAGTGGTCAACGTCTGGAGAACATTGCCAGAAAGCCCGAATGGTGATTACCCGATTTTGGAATCTTCTCACTTTCTGGCCAAAAGTTAAAATAACTGGCTGAAGGACCAGGAACTTCTCCTAAAGAGGCATCCAAAGGAAAAGCCAAATAGCTCATAAAATCCCACTCCAGTCTGTAAAACAGTGACAGAGACACTTAGCATAGAGTGTTGTTTCCCTGGTTTTCATTATTTTATGAGGTCTCACTAAGTTTCCTGGGGCTGCTGTAAAAAAAAAAAAAAAAGATTTCTTTTTAGTGGTTTGCTGGGCTAGATCCGCCCCCCTCCACCCTCACACATGCTGTCAGTCCCACCTCCTCACCACGCCTCCCCTCCTTTTGTTTGGTATACAAGTTTCCCATGTCCTATGCTAGTCCACCAGCTGACATTTTTTGCTCAACATGCTTCTTTTCTATGTTCACTGCTGATGGAGCTTGTCACAGTTCAAATTATAGGTTAAGTGGTGGGCTCTATGTTAGGAGTTTTTTAAAAAAATGAAATGTGGTAACATCTCCTAATCGTGGAAGGTGGACGCTATGATGTGCTGCTCAGATCTCCCTTTGGAATGGATTTCTCCAGTTGCTGGTTGGGCTGAGATGAACGTCAGCTGTCAGCCTTCTTTAAGAATGGCTTCCACTGAAGAAAGATGCCTCACCAAAGGCTATGCCTTCTTTCAAGGCAACTCACACCCAAGGATGATTAATATGAGGCATAAAGGCCCAACTTGCTCACTCTAACTCTAGACAACTCAGAAGATGATTCAAGCTCCAGAGCTACCTGTGGTGCTGGCTCTGTATTGCAGCCTGGCATTTCCTCCTGCCCAATTCTCCTCCCTTCCCCTCTCTGCCACAACACACTAATCCCAGGAGCTCTCCATAGTAGTTATCCTGCACACTACATCTATCTTGGAGTTCTTCCCAGGGACCTCTGCCTGTGACAACTGGTGCCAGGAATGGGCTGATAAAGCAGATGCCAAGATGCGATTTAGGAACTTGATCCCCTGCCACCCATCTAGCCATGAGGACCCCTCACTCATGCCAGATGAAACACAGTGGAGCAGTGCAATTGTTAAATGTGGACTAGGGGGTGCTGTACCTGTGAAAGGTAAAGCACTAGCTGGTGCAATGTATTAAGATGTTTAAAAATACAGGAAGAAGAGCAACCATAGGGCAGTGGACTGGGTTGGCCATTGCTAAGCTTGATTGACCCCCTAGGAAATAGAAAAGCTGAGTGTGATGTGTCAGCAATTAAAAGCTAAGTTGGAAAATCAGAGGACACCAGAGGATGGTAGCCTCGACAGAAGCTCTCCTTGCCTCCAGCAGAAAGCAGAGAAAACAGAGGACTTGGCCAAAGAAAGTTAATTCCCAACAAAGTCAAGGTGGCTATGCCAAGGCCAGCACCTTAGCTGGAAAGAATTGGGCCTTGGTTCATGGGAAAGGGACATTTGGAATCATGGTACCCACAAACAGTAGCCTCTCAGATTCCCCTGAAGCCTCTGAGTCTGCAGAAGTCATCCATAACTCCCAGTGAACTAATGCTTGCCCCTTGCTTAAAGGCATTGCCCAGGCTTCTTCCCTGCCAGACAACATGCTCCACCCTTAGGATCTGTCCCCTCCTGCCGTCCTGGCCGCTGGACTAATATCTAGGGATGAGGAACAACGCAAACCTGCCAGAGAGGTGCTGGGCCTGCTAAGGGAGGAAAAGAACTATACCCCAAGGAAGCTGGAAGCCTGGCCAGCAAGTCCTAGCAGGAGCTGGAGATGCTCATGGGACTGGATTATGATAGTGCTAGACTAAGGGGGAAGAACATAATAACGTTGGATAAAATAGAGATTTCTTGATATGGATTTCCTCCCCCAACCCCACAAACAAACAAACAAAAAACAACAAACAAGTTTTAACCACCCTGGCAAGGACTTCAGGAGATGGCATGAATGCATTGTTAAGATGGTGCATGGGGAAAGTGATGGCCCCCCCTACTAAGTTAGGAAGAAGAACCACACTGCTATTGCAGACATTAAGGAAGGGACAAAAGGCCAGAGACGGGAACACTTTAGAATGACTGAAAAATCTCACCTGGGAATAATGTTCATGGGATAGCCCAAAAGAACCAACGTTTCCCAAAGCAGTAAGGAATATTCTTCAGAGAGGGGTACCAGCCTTAGAAGTAGGTCGGTGGTGGCTCTGTTCTATGGGACAGCGCCCACAAGAGAAGATGCTGATTTAGAACTGAGCTCACTGGTAGCAATGAAATGATAAGATCTCACAACACTAGAGGCCAGATTATAATACTTAACAGCCGAAAGCCAAACGGGTTTCAATTATCATAAGCAACAGCAAGGAGAGAGAGCAACCAAAAGGGCCAGCAGAGACTCATGGAGATGGTTAAAAAAAACAACAACAACAACAAAAAAAAAAACAGGACAAGACAAATGAGAAGCCACCAGGGACTTACTGA
Source organism: Vicugna pacos (assembly GCF_048564905.1). Classification (NCBI taxonomy): domain Eukaryota; kingdom Metazoa; phylum Chordata; class Mammalia; order Artiodactyla; family Camelidae; genus Vicugna; species Vicugna pacos. The sequence goes on from NC_133002.1 coordinate 55,564,247, forward strand.
AACTTTATAATCAAAATAATTCGAGGATGGATGACTAGGTGAGGTGAGTCGCCCCAGTAAGAAGTCACAAAGCCTTGCCTAGTTCTCAGACTTGAGCCCATTTTTGGCCCTGGAACCTACAGAATAAGGAAGAGTCTGAATCCTCAGGAGGAAGGACCCTGCAACACCACTGCAAGGACATGTGGTAATGGTTCCCCCAGTCCTTCTCCAAAGGAGCCTAGTGACATTTAACCTGAGTAAGTACACACAGGGGAAAGGGGAATGCCCAAACGTTTTGAGGGCCATAGAACACTGAGTTCACAAAGACAGCCCACATCCTCATAGCATAATCATGGTCCCTCTTTAAATGGGAGCACATGGGGGCTAGGCAATCAATGATGTCCTGGCTCAAGTTCAGCTAACAGAGGATCCCCTGTGTCTTCAGCATCACCAGGTGGTCATTGCCCCAGTCCCTGAGTGTATAAATGGAATAGATACACTTGGTATTTGGCCCAATCCCATAATGGGCCCTTGGCCTATGAAGCAAGAGTTATCAAAAGCAGAGGACATGTGGATGCTCTGAAACTATCCCTTCTCCTGGACAAGACAGTAAATCAATATCAATATTTCATCTTGAAAAGCACGGCAGAAATTAATGCCACCCTTGAAGACTGAAAGGATTAAATCAGAGACCAGCAAGCTATAGATCACTCTGGTCTTCTACCTGTGAGTGGCCTATGAGCTAAGAACGTATTTATATTTTTAAACGGTTACATTTTACATGTGTTATCTACATACCTATAATGGCTTCAACCTTGCCACTTGATTTGTAAAACCTAAAACATTTACCGTCTAGCTCTTTATAGAAAACGCTTGCCAACTTCTATATTATAAGACAGTTCCCATCTTATCTCCATTGACTCAGGAATCTGGCCACTGCAGAAAAGCAGGCAGATCCTGGACTTGACAGTGGACTACCTCACACTAAACCCAGTTGTAGCCCCAGCTGCAGCCACTGTGCCGAATGTGGTCGTGTTGCTCTGGAAGGTTAACATGAGTCCAGTATATGGTATGTGGTCATTGTTCTGGGGAATGTATTCTGTTTCTGCCTTATCAGAAAAGAGAGTCATAAACAGTTTGCTTGTCTTGCAAGGGACAACAAAATGCATTCAAAGTGTTGCCCCAGGGCTAGCTCAACTCTTTCACCTGTCAAAATACAGTCTGAAGAGATCTGGACCACCTAGACATTCTACAGAACAACACGCTAGTCTACAAGATCCATGACATTGTGTTCATCCTACCAGAAGAGCAAGAAATGACTAAGCACATCAGAGGCCTTGATATGTAGGCTCCAAAGCAAGTGTGATAAATCCTACAAAGATAGATACAGGGGCCTGCCATGTCAGTAAAAGTTTCAGGGGCCCAGAAGGGATGCATGTTAGCACAGAGGTCAAGAGAACAGTCCTTGGCTGGTCTCTTCCAAGCCAAGAGTAGGTGTTCAGAAATTAGAAGGTAATGTGATGACGGTACTGATAATAATTGTAACTTTGAGAGCTAGGAAGACATGGCCTTGCATCTGTTGTTAACCTGCCCATGTCTTTAAGTCATTAATTTTGTTATGCCATGTGGCAATATGAGGACTTAGCCTTGGAATATTGGGACTTGATCAGAATGTTGGCTCAGCCCCCCTAGTGGTCGTGAAACCCTGAGCATGTCATGTCACATTTCTCTGAAACAGGCATATTATCCCCTGTAATGATCACTTTGAATTAGATAACATCTAAAATATCCTCCAACTTGACATAACCTTGCAGTCCATGATGGTGGCTACTAGCTGCATACAGCTATTTAAGCTTACAGTTAAATTAAATTAAATTAAAACTTCAGCTCCTCAGTTGTACTAGCCACAGCGTTCAACAGTCACATGTGGCCAATGGCTACCATACTGGATAGCACAGATAAAGAATATTTTCATCATCACAGAAAGTTCTGTTGACAGTGTTGCTCTATAATGCTATGATATTGCAGTCTTTTTAGATCCAATTCACACATACATACACACACACACATAAATTAAAAAATACATAAATTAAGAGCTAACAGAGCACTAAGTCAGCCGTTCATAAGGGCTCAGTACTGGAGCATTTATCCATGTTATCTCACTTGATTTCATCACACAACACCCCTATGAAGTTGTTCTTATGTTACACCATTTATAGGTGAGGAATCTAATTTCTTAAAGTGATGAAGACCCTCACCCTAATCATACAGCTAGAAAGCGGTAGAATAAAGATCCAAACTTTTCCTGAGTCCTCATCCTTAAGCACCATACCCTACTTTCTCCCAAGGGGCTTCGATGGTAGTGGCAATTACAATGGGGTTGTCTCTTTGAATTCCAACATGACAGATTCTTAGGGACTGGAACTCAAGCACCTATCACTGGCTTGGAAACCCTTGGATGCTGAGGCTTGCCTAGTTTCTTAGTTCTCAGGGCAGCACATTGGAAATCAACAAGAGCATTGCTTGGAAATGCTCCCTTTACTCTGGCTTTCAAGTTAATTTTTTTTTTTTTTTTTGCCTCAAGCTGACATTTTGACCACTTTGTGCACATCCATCCCCTAATCTTCACACATATCCTCTTTGTCGATACATTTTTTTTTCCTGTAGTCTGAAAACAGCCTAGATGCCTGGATGCTGTTTTACTTCACTAGTTTAACAATAGCATAGATGTCTGGATACTGTATTATTCCATTAACTTAATAATAATTCCAGTATTATTCTGCTTTCATCCTATACACTGCTTTCAGAGTATACATAAGTGCATGTGTTTGTGTGTGAAAGAAAATTGCCTAAACCCCTGTTAGGATTGGAGGTTCAGAAGAATTCCTTGACACAGGCAAGTTGAGAACTGAATTTTATATTTTGGAAGGAAAAGGGGGATTCCCAGGTGAGAGTTATGAAATCTAACTCTCTAATTGAAGTTCTACTAGCTTCAAACATTTTTTTTTTTGGAGATGAAATGGTACTGCACATTTTGAGGGACAATAATGTTGCTTAAAGGCAACCTGGCTTGGAATCAGAAGACTTGTGTTTTGGTACTAACTCTGCCATTCATAGCTGTGGAACTTGGATGGGCAATTAAACTCCTGAGTCTCATTGTCCTCTGAAAATGGTAACCATGGTAACATCAGCCTTACCTGCTGTAGTGGATACTGTGGCGCTCAGCCCTGCTCACCCCTCTGAGACCAAGGAAATTATTTTCTCCAAGTATTAGAAGTGTTGTCTACTGACATCTCATAGACCAGGAACTGCCTTTAGCCTAAAGGAGACACCCTGCCCGAGTTAACGCACCTTCCCAAGAGCAGCCCAGGTCCAATGACTGGTGTATGTGGTGTACAAAGGTCCAGCACCCTTATCTGAATTTGGGACATCTCTGAGGGGCCATGCCAGCTCTAGAGCTCCCCATAAGATCGGCCAATCCCTCTGTTATCATTACGTTGCAATTCTATTTCTCCCTCTGCCCAGTCCTGCTTTCCTCACTCCTTTTTGGTTGGTCTTTTCAAGAACTGTCCTCAATTAATCACACGTAAGCAAGTCTACATCACAGAGTCACCTGGACCCATGATACACATCATAGGAATTTTGTTTCTTCACTCCCATCCCACAAACATACTATTAAAGATGTCTCGTGTGTTTTTATATTGAAGCATTTTTCTATGAAATATACAAACTAGGAGGAAACTTTGAAAGGCTTAACTCCTTATATGCTGATGCAATATCTGTAATCTGGTTATAACCATTGGAATATTTAATTTCTTGACCATTTTAGTGGGATCAAAGGTCAGAGTTAACATAACATGACCTGCTTTACAATTTTAAAACAGTGTCATCAGAAAAGGTTTCATTAGTATCACCCAAGATACTTCATGCTACCCGCCTTCCACTTCATGATGTCTTCCCCAATACCCACAGTCAAAATGTATCATTGTGTGAAAGTTGAGCACAGTTATCGCTGTATCTGCTTTTCTTCCTCAATGGATTATGAGCTCCTGTAAGGCAGGGACTACGTATTATTCATATTTTACCCCCCCCCAGTATCAAGTACATTACCTTTCATTTATTAAGCTGACTGCCAATTGGGGTAGTTATATTTATTGTAGTTTATATGTACTTACAGGCCACATTTTCTTCCATTTTCTCTGCAGACTACAGGAAAGAGAAAATGTCTTTAAACTGAAGCCTGAGAGATTTAGGTATAAAAAAAAATTTTCATAATTGTGGGGTTTGTTATATATTAAAAATGGCTACTAACACCCATATATTTATGGCCAATTGATTCTTGACAAAGGTGCTAAGAGCACTCAATGAGAAAAGAGTAGTCTCTTCAACAAAGGGTGCTGGGACAACTGGATATCCACATGCAAAAAATGAAGCTGGACTCCTACCTCATACCATATACAAAACTTAACTCAAAATGGATTAATGACCTAAATATAGGTGCTAAAAACCATGAAACTTTATGAAGAAAACACAGGATGAAATCTTCAGGACTTTGGATTTGGCAATAGTTCTTAAATATGACACTAGAAGCATGAATAACAACAACAAACACTGGATAAACTAGATTTCATCACATTAAAAACTACTGTGCATCAAAGGACTTTATCAAGAAAGTGAAAAGACAATCTACAGAATGGGAGAAAATATTTGCAAATCAAATATCTGATAAGGGTCAAGGATTCAGAATATATAAAGAACTCTTAAAATTCAACAACAAAAATATAGCCAACTCTATTTTAAAATGAACAAAGGACTTGAGTAAACATTAAAAAAAAAGAGTACAAATGGCCAAAAAGCAAATGAAATATACTCAATATCATTTGTCATTAGGGAAAGGCAAAGCAAAACCACAATAATATACCACTTCACATTCACAAGGATGTCTATAATTAAATAAATAATAATAAGTGTTGGTAAAGATATGAGGCAATTGAAATTCTCATACAATGATAGTGGGAATTTAAAATAGTTTTCAGCCACTTTAAAACTGTGGAAAACAGTTTGGTGGTTCCTAAAAAGTCAAACATAGAATTACTACATGACCCCATATTTCTACTCGAAGGTATATACTCAAAAGACTTGAAAACAGAAACTAAAAAAATGTACATAAACACGCATATTTATAGCAACATCATTAATAATAGCCAAAAGCTAGAAAGAGTTGAATGAGTTATGTGAAACCAATTATGATCTATACCTACAACAGGATATTATTCAGTCATAAAAAAGAACAATGTACTGATACGTGCTACAACATGTATGAAGATGGATCAACCTCCAAAACGTGCTAAATGAAAGAAGGCAGACATAAATGGTCACATATCATATGATTCTCTATAAACATCCAGAACAGATAAATCCATAGAGGTAGGTAACAGACTGATGGTTGCCAAGAGCTGAGGGGTGGGGGAAATAGGGAATGACTGCTTAGAGGGTTTTATTTAGGAGTGATGAAAGCATTTTGGAGCTTGATAGAGGTGGTAGTTGTACAACATTCTGAATGTAATAAATGCCACTTTAAAATAGTAATTTTATATTATATGAATTTATATAAAAGCTGTATAAAAATAACCTCAAAAATTATTTTTTAATGTTTAAATAGCTACTACTAAGGGAGGCTTTGAAATGTCTCCTCTGTTAGCCCTCTAGACTTTACAGGATTGTCTAAACATATCATTGTCTTAAGTCAAGGGAATAAGTCATTTTCCCTTCCAGGTCCTTTTTAAGTTGGCAGATAGGAGACATCAGTATTATTCACAAATACCTTCTTCTCTTCTGCTTTGGGGTATATAAAGAATGATACTACCCTGGTGTCCCTTTGAGTTAAGAAAAGCCACTTGACTCTTTCTGTCCAGTAAGCTTTGAGCAGAAGTCACTTATGTGATTTAGAGTGGTATGAAATCCTCCACGTTCTCTTCCTCTGCCATGATCATAGGAAAAACAAAGCATGGGTTGACATGGAGATGTCACAACATTGAAACCATCTAGAATTCTGAGCTTCTGATGAAAGACAGCTTTTCCACACTTAAAATCCACTATAGCCTAAGACAGTTGGTCCAAGATGGCGGCAGGTGGCTTTATGCTCCATTGCTGAGGTCTCGCATGAAAAAGAAAAGGCTTTTTCCAAAACAAAATGAAATACAAGTTTTTCCTTTTGGTCTACCTGAGTTAAGTCAGGTCATACCATATGAAGGAAACACACACTAAAAAATTATTTATTGTTTATCTGAAATTCAAATTTAACTGGATATCCCATATTTTACCTGGCAACACTAATCCTGATTGACTTAGATTAACCCAAATTGTCCTCTAGAGGGAGGTAGGGAGGACACAGGAACAAAATCAGGCTGCTTGTCTGTCTCAGTTTTACAAAAGAAGAAGGCAAACTGGATGCTGAAAATGCAAACATAAGCATCTGCTACACCAGGCATGAGTTAAGGGATTTTTCGAAGAGAAATTCCAGGATGAGTTGCCTTATCCAACAAATAATCTCAAGGATTAAACCCTGGATTACAGTATTATAATTCAATCCAACTGTACAAATTTATTTATGTATTTATGTATTTATTTATTTATGTATGTATGTATTTCTTTATTTATTACAACAAGGCACTGTTGAAGATTCTGGAGGCCTATTGAATCTCTGCTACCAAGGTGCTTCTGAAATAACAGGGAGACTTAAGTTTAAGTACAGGAACAAAATGTGAGGGGCACCATGAGAAAGATCCAAGGAGACACGGGGCTCCAGGGCAGTGCGCTGCTGGAAGAGTCAGCCTTGGAAAGGTGTTAAATGGAACAGACAGGAAGTGTCATGATAGAGAACTGGGGGATAAAGGCTAGAAATAAACATGAGGGCTAATCTTTACTGAGAAATTTCAGTCCAAATCTGGAATATCCACACGTTAAGTGGCATGGTGTGATCAAAGATGAATTTTGAGAAAAATTAGCCTGACAGCAATGTGTAGGATGAACTGTAGGGAGAAAAGAATGGAGGTAGAATGACCATCGATGGAATGATCTAGAGTCTATAACCCACCTACAAACATAATTCTTAGAAAATAAGCATACAGGGGTCATTAAATGACCAAATATAGCCATCAACCTGTTTTTATATGGCATGCGGCCCATGAGATAAAGATTTTTTTTCATCTTTTAAGGTTTTCTTTTAAATGTTTATGTAAGTTCTTACACAGTATCCTTGATGCACTCTTGGCCTTCAAAGCCTAAAGTATTTACTGCCTGGCTCTTTACAGGAAATACTTGCCGATCTCTATTCTCAGGAATGGCTATACAATTCACATGACCCAGTGCAAAGTGAAAACGCAGGCTCCTACTAAAAGTGATTAAAGATTTTTAGATGGTGATAACAAAGCAGTCAACCAAGGGCAGAGTCCATACCCATGGAGCCGACCCTGCCTGTTCCAGTATATAAATATTCAGATGCCACTCTACCACAAACCTAATGAACGCCTCAGACACGCGTCCCTGCAAATGCACCAGCTGCAAATGGAGACAAACATCAACAGGGCCATGCACGCTATGCTATCTTGGGTAGCAGCCCCAGCGCAAATGTATTTCATCAATGCTCCAGTACCACGGTGGTGCTTCCCTTTCTGATGTGATTTTTCTAAAATGACAAACAACTTTTGGAGAATTTTCAATAATACGCAGTACAACTTTTTTAAAATGTGTGTGAGAGTTGCATTTCTGGGATATTTGTGGAACACTTCAAAACATAAAGAACTGTATTTATGTGTGAGATAGAATTAGCTTCTAGGCTCTGATATTAGTAGGTGTTATATGAGTGTTCAGTGAAAGACGCCGGGTAATTCTTTGCTGTGAAGCACTGGCCAGCACATTGCAGAATTGAACAGCATCACTGACCCCTATGTACTCAGTGTTACTAGTATGTCTAGTGCCTCTTGTATTGTTAACACCTCAAAATGCCTATAGTCATTTTTCTAACCACCCTTCAAGAGGTGGTGACAGCCATTAGAGAATCTAATAATAATTAGATATTGGGTGGTAAGGGTGAGATACTATAGAAATGGAGTTTTTGGCCCCTAGCTATTGGTTAGAAGGAGGGGAACATAAGAGGGAAAATTTAAAAATGCAAAACATGGCGTCGTGTACTTGCACAGTCCTTTTAAATGTATCAAATCAGAATTTCTTAGGTACCTCACTTTCTCTTTGTGACATTCCTTTGAGGTAGGTAGGATAAATGCTAATAATACCAGGACATAGACCAATACAGAGTTAACTCTTTTCAGCATTTTTAATTTTACATTTCACAAAATGCAGATTCAGCATGAAGGTTAGTTGTAACTTAGCCAATCCATTTAAATATTTTTATTATAAATATGTATCTGTTTCAGAGTCAATTATCAACACTCCTGTGTAAGACATAGAGAATGGAAATTTATAGAAAAGAACAGTCTGAGACCTAGAAAGAGCAGGCAACTTGCCCAAGTCCCCGTGCCATGTCGACGGCAGAGCGAGGACCAGGATTCAGCTTGTATGATTCTTAATTCTGTTATTCATCCAATTTTCTTCCCCTCATGGGGTAAACTAATTGGCCCAGCACCTGCTCTGGATAGAAGGCATTTCACTTTGCAACTTAGAAGAATGAGGAACACCATCAAGAAAGATGCCATCCAGTTCTCTGCATCACTTGGCTTCCCTCTCTACTTGAAGCAGAGAGAGCAGTTCACAGACAGCTGGCAAGAACTAAAGGCCAGTGAATCCCAATGAAGAGAGTATTCGTATCTATACTTACGTAGAGCCCATGGAAAACACAGAGAAATGAGACACTAGAGTGTTTCTAAAAATTGTTATTGTTGAACCAGGCCCAGAACCCCACTACAGAGCATATGGGTCTGGAACTTGGCAAGACCCAAAATGAATGGTATCGTCATAAAGTTATATATACTATATATACATATTTATAACTTCTTAAGCCATGCATCAGGAAGGAGGCTCACACAGGGTAACCACCTCAGCCCACCCATAAATAATCCATGTTAATATCCTAAGAGAGGTCACGGACTGGAGTGATGTGCTGACATCTGGCTGCTTCTGGCAGGACAGCCTGTATGGTCTAAACAGATGGCCTCTAATTAGTGGTGGGTTATCCCAGCAGAGGGCAGCTTGGGCAGGAGTGGTTATTTGGACTACCCACCTCACGCCTGGCTCCCAGAGCTCTTGGCATATTGTCAGAAGTGCCACCGTGGTTACTGCCAATAGGTCTGACGTCACTGATGGCAGCCTCTTGGGTACCATCATCGTTGGAGGGAGGCCTCTTTGGAGAGAGTCTTGGCAAAGGTGCCATGGTGCAGATAGGCTGGGGGAATTTGGGAGACGGATGACAGTGGACAGAATCCAAGGAATCAACTTGCCTTCAGGGGAGTTCCCAACGGGCGTCTTTGTGTTCTGGAGCCGTGATTGCTGCTCATTCTTCTTGAACTCAGCACACTTCGAACCCTTTTAGTGGTAAGAAGGGATATGAACTAGGGAACGAAGGTTTAAACTTGTTTCCTCCTACGTATGTGTTAAATGGCAGAGGAAAATGCCCAAAGGGTTTCTTAAAGAACCAAACTGCTGAAGGATCACAAGTTCTATTGCTCAGCTATGCAACAATCAGGCTTCTGTTTCAGATGTGAAGAGAACATGATGTCCCGTGTCCAAAGTGGAGCACAACAGCCAGTAAAATCATGTCTTCAATTCACGAGGTCCTGAAAGCCAGAGGACATCTGGCCCCCAAGCAGGGAGGCAAGCTCCTCTTCTGAACTGAAATAAAACAAAGTAAGATATTCTTGACTACCTGACCCTGAGCTGGGGTGTGTGAGAATGGGATGCATTATGGGCCTTCAGAGCTAGGCTGGTTGTGGGTGAGGACCAGGGCTCAGCTCTGCTATCCTCAGTAAGTGAGATGAGCCCTGCTATCCACAGGAGAAGTGACGGCACAGCATTTGGCCAATTTCCTGTTGAGCTTCTCCACTATGGCCTTGGAGTTTACTTTTCAGTATGTGATGGTAGTAGGCATCACACTCAGCTCCCCCAAACTGAGCAGAAACAAAAGAGCAGCAGGATGACAATCTTCTGTGTCTTCAGAACCTTAGGTAGATGCCTTCATTCACTTGTCTGGTCCCTCAATATCTTGCTTGACAATGTTCATAGGTTCACTCAAATGCAGTTTCCAAGGCTGACGTGGTTTGCCCCATTATGCAGAAATCCAAAAAGGCCAGGAGGAATGCTTCTGCCTGCAATTTGAGGAATGCTGCATTGCCTGGATGGGAGCGATATCGTCCCTCTAGCATGAAGCATATTGTACAAACAGCTAGTCATGAGGAGGAGGTCTTCGGCTATTTCGACAAGGAGACTTTAAGGAAGCCTGAGGGAGCAGGAGCAAAACTTCTTTATCCCTGGCGGCTTTGTAAAAGTCATGACACTTTGGGGAAGTGTATAAATCACAAGAACAATCAATAGGAAAACAAAATTCTCAAGTTTTCCCTATGCATAAATGTCAGAGTACCTCCAATCAAATACAGTATCACATGGGCTGAGAATACCCCAGACAGGAAAGATTGCAACGCTTCAGATGTGACTTTCACGGATTTAGGTCGAAAGTCATCTCACATCAACAGTAAAGGTAAGGTCACGGCCCAGAATGTTCCCGATTGCCTGAGGGCTTTCAATATTCTTCATTCTCAGGATAAACCAGAAAGATGTCTGGAGATCCTGGTACAAGTTTTGACTCAGCAATTTACTGACTATGTGACCGTAAAAGTATTCCTTTGTAAAATGGTGATTATGTATACATACGTTTTATTTGTTCATTTAATTGATATTGAGTGTATGCCTTTTGAAGTTTGGGCACCTTGTAAGATGTTAGAAATGCTTCTTTGATGAACAACAACAAAAGACAAAACTACTTTCTACTTTGGGAAGAGGGATGGAGAGTGCCTCTGGGGTGGTGGGGGTGCCGTTTTAGATGGTTTGGAGACCAAGCTCCCTCTCCAACAAATTACATTCAAGCAAGTATCAGAACTGAGTGACGGAACAAGTCATGAGGATGTCTGGGAGGAGACTATCCCAGGCAGAAGAAACAGCACGTGTAAAGGCTTGGATGCTTGATGTGTACGAAGAAATTCCAGGAGGTCAGTGGAGCAGAGAGAGCCAGTGTCCAAGGTCAGAGTGCAGGCGGGGACCAGAGCCCACAGGGTCTCACATACAATTTCCCCCTGTGATAGCCAAGCGAAAGACTTTATTTCCATGGGTTGGGAACCTGTAAAGCTCCGAAGCGGCAAACACAGCAAACATTTCTGGAGGGCTTGCTATGTGCCAGGCCCTGCACCCAGGGCTTGCTTGGGGTCACATCATTTATTCTTCACTACAACCTTAAGACGTAGGTGCTATTATTATTCCTTTTCACAAGTCAGGAAACTTAGGCTTAAAGGTTAGACAACTTGCCAGAGTTGCCCTGCTGGTAAGTGCAAGAGATTCCAAAGCAAACAAGAATAAACCACAAGGAGGTTAAAAGGCTCACCCCGCTGTTTGAAACCCCCTACTCTGAGACAAAATTCCAGCAGACTTAGGCTTGGCCGTGCCTTCCTCAGCAAGGAAGCAAAGCAGGGGGAAACCAAGGGACAGACCCTCTGGAAGAGCCATCTCCCTCTGCGGACAGCCATTCACCGGCTTCTCAATCCCTCATCCCCAAGAAGCCTGAGCTCTTTACTGGCCCCTGGGTTTGTGTTTCCATTGATGCTGAGAACCATGCTCTGTATTCTTCTCCTCGTGTGGTTAGAGGTGGAGGAGAGTCTGGGCAGCGGTGCCAAGGACCACACCTCTTTGTCAGGAACATGTAATTAAAAAAGAGAGAAAAAAAAGGGGGGGTAAAAAGAGCCAAGAAACAGCCACCCACCCCCATTTTTCTTAAACACACATTCATGCGCACACAGACACGCAAAAGCCAGCAGACGTCCATCACCCGGGTCCCTGGGATTCTGATGAAAACATTTTCCACCTGGCACAGTTAGGCATTAAACACCCCTCAAACCCAACCTGAGACTTGGACCGTCCGTGGAGATATTTTTAAAACCATGACACAGAGGAGTGTGACACACTCGGCTTTCTCAGTGGGTGGGTAGAGTGTTATTTCATGTTGTTCTTGTCACGCAGCCCAACATTCTAAGTGTGCACTTTATTACTGCACGGACAAGGCTCTGCAGCCCGGCCCAGCACAGCGTGTTCCCAGCCGGGGGATGGCAGCCTGGCCGGGCGCAGGAACCGCCGGGACACAGGCTGCCTGCTTGGTTTCTCCTTCTGTGCACCCAGCTCGTGCTCAGCAGGGTATGAAGTGTTCTCTTGCTGTTTCTGATACTCTGTATCCATCGGTGGCTGTCCTTGGGAAACTTCTAGATAGTCACAAATTTAGTGACACCTAATTCCTTAAATGGCTAGATTTTTTTTTTTCACTCTCTTGTTCTACTGTTTTTTCTTTTTCCTAATGGGAGGCTCTTCCCAATATCACACCTGAAATTGATGGTAGAATCAGGACTAAGTTTCAGTGTCTCACCATTTACATGCAGAGTCACCAGGGCCCTCACCATCTCCTTGGGGCAGATGGGACAACAATGTACCAAGGGAGTGGGGGGGCAGTGGGTGTGTCTGCCTTGAACACAGACAATAAAAGGGGGGAACTAGAGATAGAGAATTTAAAGGCAACTGAGAAAACAAGTGAGAGTCAATTTGCTTTTCACTGGCATCTTGCACTGGTGATTCTAAACAATTTCATCAGTGAAAACACCTCCCCATCTGAGAAGACCACCCCCACCACCTCCCACCACCACCCTTTGGTTAGCCACTGAGTCTCATGGGGGTAGAAGACTGTTCTGGGGAGAACATTTTATTTCAGCAGAAAATCAGGGACCTCTGGAAGGAGTTCATCTTATTTTCCACAAACGGGACTTAATACTTATTTTTTCATTGGTAGCAATTTTATTTTATCAGTTCACCCTAATAAAAATATAAATAATATTGTCTGAGGAATGATGAGCAAAAAAAAATGGCTGCCACATGAAGCGTGATAAAGTGGAAAGATTCAAAAGTGGGTCACAAGAAGATGCCTTTGAGCCCTCAGCTCCCATATTTAATCCAGTAGCAGTGAAATAGTCCAGAGTTACCATTAATACAATGCCTATGCTTAGGTCCAGGCCAAGCCATCACCATCGCCAGTCTAGAATGAAGGTCTGTGAACTCTGGCCCACAAGCCAAAGCCAGCCCAGGGACTGTTAGTAAGTGTTAATTAATTCACATATTGTCTGTGGCTGAATTGACGCTGTAACAGCAGAGTTCAGTAGTTGTGAAGAGACCCATGTGACCCTCAGAACCTAAAATATTGCCTATCTAGTGTGTTTTAGTCAGTTCAAGCTGCTGTAACAAGAATGCCATAGAATGCTAAACATGTATCTCTCATGGTTCTGGAGACTAAGAAGTCCAAGATCAGGATGCTAGCAGGGGTAGGTTGTTGGTGAAGGCCTTCTTCTTGGTTTACAGATGGCTGTCTTCTCATTGTGTTCTCACATGACAGAGAAGGGGGGTGGTGCTCCTTTGTGTCTCTTCTTATAAGGGCACTAATCCCATTATGGGGGCCCCTCTCTCATGACCTAATTACTCCCCAAAGGCCCCGTCTCCAAGGATCATCACATTGGATATGAGTTTTGATGCATGAATTTGGGGGTGGGGGACACAAACATTCTGTCCATAGCATGGCCTTTTATAGAACAAGTTTGCTAACTGCTCCAGAATATTGCAGTAAGCTCCAAGCTGGACCCATCACTTCTTCCCTTGGTCTCCTACAACCCATTCTCCACCAAGGAGCCAATGTGATCTATCAGACATAAATCATATCATGACACTCTCCTGCTCAAAACTGTCTACTAGTCTCCCCTAACAACGAGAATAAAATGACAACTTCAGGCTCACCCAGGCTGGGAAGAGCTTTCATAATCTGGCCTCTATCTACCGTCACACTCCGCAGTCTATTTTGGGCACTCTGAACTTGCTCTTTCTCCTCAGACGTGACATCTTCCTGACCACCTCATGACCTTCATGCTTGTTCTCTTCTCTACTGGAATGCTTTCTCCTCAGACCCTGCTAGAGGCTTGTGCCTTCCTATATTTTCAGGGAAGTCTTTGCTTTAATGTCTCTTTCTTAGAAAATCTATCCTTGACCACAATTAACAGATAATACCTCCATCCTTCCTTTGCTTCTGGTACATTCTATCCCCACACCCTTTCTTATTTTTCTCATAGTTCTTTCTATTAACATGTGATGCAGAGAGACATGTTAATGGGTTTTTCTGTGCAATAGGAGGAAAAGAAAGGGTTTAAGGATGGCACTTATTCTTGGCACCTGAACAGCTGGAGAATGGTGACACCATTTCTTGAGATGGGGACACCTGTGGGAGGTTCAAATTTGGGGGAAAGGATGGGAGGGAAAGATCAAGATTTCCATTTTGGACATGTTATATTAAACATATCTATCAGATATCAGGGTGGAGATGTCTGGTAGGCAGTTAGATACATGAGTCTGGAATTCAAAAGAGAGATTGGGTCTGAAGATAAATGTTTGTGAGTCATTGACCTATTGATGGTATTGGAAGCCATGGTCTAGGATGAGATCTGCCAGGTAGTGTAGACACGGAGGAGAAGAGGACCAAGAGCTAAACTCGAGAGCAAATTAATATTTAGAGGATCAAGAAAAAAAAAAGAGGAGGGACAAAGGAAAGGAGATTAAAAAAAAATCAATTGAGGAAACAGGAAAACCAGCAGAGTATGATATCCAAGAAGCCAAGTGAAGAAAGATTGCTATTCCAAATGCCGCTATAATCTCCAGATGAGGACTGAGAATTAATCTTTAAACCCAGCTAAGGACTGAGATAAGAGCAAAATAAAAAATGGTGTAAAAAGGCTTGTGGGAGAGGATTGAGAAGAATTTATCAGGAGAAGGTAAAGAAGTGAAGGCAGAGTATAGGTAACCATCCCAAGGAGTTTTGTTATATGACAAAGAGAAAACAAAAGGATAGCTAGAAGAAGCTATCAAGAAAGGTGGAAACTGTCTAGAATGGGAGATTTCCCAGAGCACTGGCAGTCTGATGTGACTGAGACACCAGAGAGGACAGCTAACAGGGAGGGAAGGAGAGGAGACATCACTGTGGAGCAGTCTTGGAGGAGGCAATTCGAGATGGGATCTGGTGCATCAGCAACAGGGCGAGTCGCACTGGGAGCAGGCTGCAGTCTGCAGGGAAAGCAGAAGACCTGTGTCCTGGAGGACGTGGCAGGTGACTCATCTGTAGGTGGATGAGGAAGTTCTCTTCTGCCTGCTTCTGTTTTCCCAGTGAATAAAAGATGAGTTCATCAACTGAGACTGAGGGGGTGGATGTGAGAAGACAGGGATGTGAAATTGTGGCCTTGGAGAGTGGGGCTGTGAACTGACCAGGGGAATGTAGCCGGGCAGTGCTGAGGGCCCGCGTGAGGTTTGTGGTCAAAAATGAGCATGTGACCAGATAGCTCTGCTTCCTGTTTCCCTCTGGCCGTATTTGAAGACTCTGATGCAACTTAGAGTCAGTGGAGAGCTGGGTGGCAGCAGAGTGGTAGATTTTAAGGTCAATAGGCTGGAGGGAGAGATGGAAGCTGAGAGTTCATGCAACGCAGTGATTATCACAATAGAAAGAAGGGAATAAAGCGTACGAGGGATTGAAGGAACTATGCCAAATGGAAGAGTCAATGGGTTAAAGGTCTCGACAGGGTCAAAGAATTGCTGAGGTCAGGGTAGTAGAGGGTGGTGGTTGGAGAGTGAATCCGTAAAAATGAGATTCGGAAAAAAACAGTCCTTACTCACCGGCTGGGTGTGGCCAGGGAAGGAGGGCTGAGGAAGTGCAGAGGACAAGATCACTGGAAGAGAATAAACCAAAAATCTGAGAGCCCTGAGTAGTGAAAGACCTATCTACGTGATGGAAACCACCAATCACGACAAGTGGAAGTGAGCCATGTGCAAAGTCTCCTGCAGGGGAGGGACGATCAGAGAGTGGCAGTGGTTAGCTCACCAAAAAGGGGGGTCGTTAACGGCATATAGTCTAATGCTCCAGGCACAGAAGGAGCTGGGATGGAGAGGGTAGAGGATGGACAAACGATCGGGAGAATGGAATATGGCGAAGGTAAGACCCATAACCCCCTTCTAGGCTCTGTATATGTGGGGAGAGAGGCAGAGTCGTTACCGGGGAAGACTGAAAGGGAAGCTCCAACCTCGAGGGGAGGCTGATTTCAGACGCATCAAGCATTCAAAGAGGACATTCTCAGAAAACGGTAAGGATATGGGGTATTTTGATAATGAGAGACCCCGAGTTATAGGGCACAGTGGAAGGATCTTGAGGGACTGTCTCTGCCCGAATTTCTCCTTCTGATAAAGACACCAGTCGTACTGAATGACTCCTCAGTGTGCAGAACAATGCTTAGTGTGTGTAGGTGCTACATAGTAATAACAACGGCAAAAACAAACAGAGCAACAGCAGTAATAATCTTTGGTAAATAAATGTAGGTGTATGTGAAAAGCACAAGTCATTTAATCTCCCTTAACCTCATTCACAAGTTAAAGACATTGACCTAGGTACTATCTTTAAGATCCTTTCCAATCTTCTAATGCCGGTTATATAACAGCCTGATTATCATCATCGGAGAGACCCACAGGAATGCTAATGCTCAACATACATGCTAATAATATCTCAAGGCCACCAGAAGAAAGGTTCCATGCATTATCCCTTGGAAAAAAAGTCCTCCTTATCAGGTCAAGATAACTGATCTAATGTGAGCAAAGAATGGTCTTAACTGACACCTTTTCCTCCACTTCACATTAATCCTTTAAGCTGCAGCTAAACGACATGCTTAAAAGGTAAGGCCAGGGACAAGACGGTCCCACAGGGGCAAGCTGTGCTGGCTCCGTCACCATCTTGGACCTTTGGGTGAGTTCCATTTGGTTTTGATTTTTCTTCTCGAGTGCTTCGTTTCGACTACACGAATGGGGCCTCCTGAACTGCAGAAGCAGTCTCGTTCTCCCAAGAATCACAAAGATCTTTAGCGATTGATCTTAGTCCAATATTTTGTCAAGAAGCTGAAAATAACTGATTTCATCCATCTGCTTCTTTCTGCAGCCATTATTAATTTAGGACCTTCAACGGCCTATGTCTTCTCCTAAGGAGGTAGGAGTTTAACCCCCTTTTTCAAGCTCCAAATGTCGAATGTTCCCTCCCTTCTAAACTCAGCTGAGCGTAAGGTCACCTGATGTCCCACCATCCCATTCACTTAGGCTTTGGCCCAAGGATCCAAATACTTGAAGAGGTAGTTCGAAACAGCAAAGGTCACGGTTACTTGGCAAAAGTCTCGCCCTCACTGACTGTGGTCCTGAGTTGCCTCTTTTACAGTTTCCAGTTCCGTGTTCCACTTCACGGCATGACAGAGGTATCTTTCTTTTTCCCCCAAATCAGTGCAATATAACCTCCCCTCTTCCCTTCCTTTCCCCTAATTCCAAAGTCCAGAACCCCCTCGTAGGCAGGTTAATGTGCCTTTTGGGGTTGTAGGATCTTTATGAGGCTGAGAGATGGAAGCCAGCAGCCAAGCAGCTCTGCCGGATGGTGGAAGCCTCGGCAGTAGGGGAAAAGGCAGGAAGAGTATGGGAGGCAAAGCCTGCCTTTTTTGATGACTGGTCTAAGGCTTCTTACTTGAACTTTTGGTTTTATAGTTCTATAAAAGGCAGCTGACAAAAGAGATCCCGTTTTGGGAGGGTCCAGCTGGCTGGGCTGTGCTGGGCGGGGCCACCCCAATATGTGAAAGCCAGGCCTGATTTTCATCCATGATGTCAGAGAGGCATGGGGTTCCCAGTGAGCCAGAGGGTGGGAGAGCAGACAGCCCCAGCCTGCGCCCTGCCCCGTGCCAGCAGCAGCTTCAAATGCTGCCTTCCTGGCGCGTCTGCAAGAGCCTTTTCCTCCTCTGAGACTCTTTGCAATGTTTGGAAGGGAAGCTCCCTTGCTCAGCTTGCGGGTGTCTGCTGGGGCAGGAGAGCCTGGAGTCTCCCTCCTCGGCTCCCCATCTCCCCCTACGTCCAGGCTTGGCCAGGCTCTCTGTTTGCTTTCACTCCAGTGGTGGATTCACTTCAGGGCTGGCTGCTTGGAGGCCCACATCTTTTTTACAGACCTGTCGCCCTGAGCCCTGGGGCCCTAGGCCCCCACTTCTGGATTTGGGGGGCCATCCTCTGCTTCCTCCTCTGACACAGGGGCAGACTCTGGACCCTAGTGCAGCCCAAAGGCAAGAGTGTTGGGGGTAACAGTTGTTTTCAAACAAGTCCAATCAAGAGAAATAAACACCCCCAACACACCTTTTTTTTTTTCCTTTTTTTGCTTATTCACATCAAACTACCCTATTGCGCTGGCCCAAGCGCTCCAGTTTCCTGTGGACAAAGCAGGTCAGCTCTCCAAGCCCTCAGGGTCTGGGGGTGAAGCAACAGCTCCTCACTGAGCCCTGACTCAGAGGATGTTCCTTTCTCCTCAGCCAGGAGTGGCTGTTGCCCAGCTCCAGGGGGAGGCTGGAGGAGGCAGAGGGGGATGGAGCCAAGAAGAGCAGTTGCAAGGGGCACTGAGTGCTTATTTTAGGATTCTTGATACTCAAAAGGTGGCAGAAGCAGAGGGGCTCTGGCAGCTCACAGGTCCCATCGTGGGTCGAGTCTGCAATCTGCGTGCTCAGCAGTTTCCTTTGGAAACTGATCAGATTCATCCTCTGAGCCCTGGCAGCTAGGGCAGGAGAGCAGGGTTAGAGCCAAACCCCATGTAGCACTGCTGAGTGGCTCAAAGTACTAAAACCATCCATCTCCATCAACAGTTATCATGCTGTACAATTTAAATGTGTTCCTGTGTTTCCTTGGCTTTCCTTTGTCCAGCTACACGTTATTCCTGCCCGCATTCGTGCATTCGATTGCCGAGTGTTACGTTCAGAACCTACTACTCACTAGATACCACTGCTCAGCAGGAAGACAGCCAGTGAGGGAGCTGACATGACACAGTGCTTCACCGATAAACAGATTCCCCAAAGACCAGGGCTCTTTTCACGAAGCTGCCCTGGGGGCAAAGGGTTTTAGAGGGGATGTGATTTCCTCTGTACCATGTGAGACCAGGCATGAGGGTGGCCCTCTGATCCTCATGGTCTATGCTTGAGGTTGCACAATGTTCCAAGATTGTCCCCTTCTCCCTGATAGGAGGGGCACAGATTGGAGAAGAAATTAAAGAAATCTCCCAAAAAAAGTGACAATGGAGCTTCCTCTACTTAAGGCAGAGGATGAGTCCTTGCTTACTTCTTCCTTTTAAGAAAAACATGGGGAGTTTGAGATTTGCAGATACTAGTATATATAAAACAGCTAAACAACAAGTTTATACCAGCCCAGGGAACTAACATTCAGTATCTTATAGAAACCTATGATGAAAAAGAATATGAAAACGAATATACGTACATGTATATATGACTGAACTATTATGCTGTACACCAGAAATTGACACATTAGAAACTGACTATCCTTCAGTAAGTTTAAAAAAAGAAAAAACATTCAACTCCATAACATAATTTTACTAATTAGCACTGGGGGATGAGTGTTGTGCTTGCTCTCAGCATCACGTAAGAAAAGACTTCAAAGACCTGATTTGCTTCCCACCTCTCTGGTTGTAGGTTCCCTCCCTGAGCCCCATTTTCCTACTTTGAAAAAGGGGGATGATAACAGTAACCTCACGGTGCAGATGATTAGATGAGTCAGTGATTGAAAAATGCACATTACAGACAATCAATCAATATTAATTCCCTTGCTTCACCCCTCTTGATTGCATCAGATTAAGTGGTATTATCCATATTGGTCCTGATCCCCCAACAGGGGACTAGGTTTCTTCTTTCAAAAATGACCATAATTAATTCCTAAAATGGTAGAAACTAACATGTTTTTAAAATCTACAAAGAGAGAGAGAGAGATTCTACAGTCTCCCTTGGCCCATATTTCCTTCTGCTCTTCTCAAGCCCACTTGTGTTTATTCTGTCCTCAGCAATAGTGACACAACTCGTTCCTACTTTCTGCTCATAAATAATGCAGCCCTTGGCATTTTCCCTCCATGTCACACGGATGGCGTTTGGGAGGCTGTTCACTGAACATATTTCTTTGCTGAAGTGTTGTTAGTGTTCATGTGTTCACATCCTCCTGTCCGAGGTCATGCTATAAAAAGACTGGTTCACTGAGCCGCCATCACACATTCCTTCCCTCCACACTTTTACATCAGAAGGATGCCACGATGGCTTAATGAGGGAAATATGTCCCAAAGACTTTCACCTCTAGGCTTCTTTCTGGTGATCCCAGGCTGGGATGACAGAATGCCATTCCCATCTGATAACTGGTTTCTTGGCTTAGGTGAAACCAACTTCCAAGAGGCAGAACGCCAAATTCTTGGTCAGGCCTTGGGCAGGCATTCCCTTCTGTTGTGTTCACTTGTCCAATAAACCTTCTTACTGATGGGGTAGAGATGACTCTTGCTGGTGCCTACATCCCCAGAACAGGAACAGAAGCCTCCATAGACTTCTTTAAGCCCAGCAAGTCAAACATGCTCTGAATTCTCCCAGAACCACCAGAGATAGGAAAAAAAGTGAGTGGATGGTAAGGACTTCCTGGAGGCTCCGGAACTGGTGTGGGTTCCTTAGGTAAGATCCGCCATCAGTTTGGTTCTTGGTCTGACTCTGCTCTGTCACCCGTGGGGCCTTCTCGGGCCTTGGTTTCTTCTCCATGAAATGGAAGGGGCAGGATCCAATGATCTCAATGGCCTAGTCAAGCTCTCAAGACCCTGTTTCCCCTTTCTCCTATTTTCAATACTATGATGCTGCCTTTGTATCCCAGCTGGTGAATGGCACTGCAGCAGGACCTAGAAAAATATATTTTTGGTATGTTATTAAATGTGTTTTATTTTTCAGTGCTAACTATTCCCCTGTTTAAGTACTTCAGGCCAACTGAAGCCATTAGAAATAATGACTATTAGTCAGTCAGTGAGCATTTATTAAGGGCCACTCTGGGCTGGATCCTTGGGCACAGGACAAAAGGCGGACAGATCCTCCCCATCCTAATGGGAGAAGACAGAAAGTAAACATGGAAGTAAGAATGAGAATAAGAATAACATAATGAGTGCACTGGGGAAGAGAAAATTGGGTGATCGGGAGGGCCCAATGCACTTAGAAGCACCAGCTTTTGAGAAAGAGCTTTATTGCAAGGTGGACCAGCCAGGAGACAAGACTCCCAAATCTGTCTCTGACATCCAGGTTTCATGGTGAAATTTAAGCTGACTGGCTAGTGTCGAATCAGTAATCAAGCTACTTGGGCTGCGGGAAGCCAGATTTACCTATTGAACATTGACATTCTCCCTTAGTAAAAAGCCATGGTGGCAACATTTCTATTTTTTGAGTTCCTTAACCTAAAGATTCTTGGTTCTAGGGTCATCCTGGAGACAGGGGTTTCAATCTTGCACATGTGCAGTGGCTGTCTCTGTAAAATAACTCAAGGTTTGATTAATTAACAATCTATTTAAGGAGGCACAACCAATCCAAGCTGCTCAATGTTTTCCTGCTGGTTCGGTACCTTGGCTAGGTTGCAAGGAACAGAGAAAACTCCTCTAAGATGATGGCACGTGAAGATTAGAGGGAAAGGAAGGTGTGTTCCATGTAGAAGGAACAAAAGTGCTCAGACTTGCTGTGTTTGAAAGGCTAGAAGGAGTCCAGAAAGATTAGCAAGGGCCAGATCACTAAGGCTTTGTAGGCTGGGGTTAGGAGATTTTTATTTTATGTTAATTTAATTAATTAAAAAAATTTTTTTGGAGCAGAGAAAGATTTATTGCAGGGCCATACAAGGAGAATGTGGGGCTCATACGTAGAAGACCCAAACTCAGAAGATTCATTTAATTTGA
Source organism: Vicugna pacos (assembly GCF_048564905.1). Lineage (NCBI taxonomy): Eukaryota > Metazoa > Chordata > Mammalia > Artiodactyla > Camelidae > Vicugna > Vicugna pacos. The sequence goes on from NC_133002.1 coordinate 55,586,310, forward strand.
AGGATTTTGTGATTAGACTAGTGATGAACTGAGCTATTAAGTTCCAGAAGAACTGCATACAATCCTAAGTATAGGTAAAGTAACATAATTTATACTCAGAGTTCAGCGGTAATCCACAGGAAGAGTGTGGTGGCTGTCAGCAGATGGAGGCCTCATTCCAGGTTAATTTGGCAAGTCGGCCTGGGAGGGCTGAGACTGGAGGAAGCGTCCCACTGAAGACGGGGAGGTTGCTGAGCCAGAGTGGAGAATGCACCAGGCTCCAGGTCCACCCAGGGAAAGGAGTGGGACAAGGGAGCACAGGAGGAGACAGGTAAATTTACCCAGGAGAACCCTGCAGAAATGATAGGACTCTGGTAGAGACAAAGAGGGGAATAGTCTGGGGACCCCTGGTTTCTGAAAGAGGGTGAGAAGTTTGTGACGTGAGAGAACTTATGATCAACACAGACCTCACCTCCCATCTTTTCCACTCCTCATGCAGACCTTACACATAGGAGGCGAGTTCAAAATTTGACAAGAGACTGGTTTCCCCTGGCCTTGCTCGTCAACCCTTTCCTCATTAAGAGTCAACAGTTATGTTTGTATTTTTTTCCTTGCCTCAACATATGTAATTTTCTTGTTACTCCCTACTGATTCTAATTTATATTAGAAAACACTTAGTGTTGACTGGTTATGAAAAATAATATTTAGAATAATTGTTTAATCATTTTGGGGGAGGTAATTAGGTTTTTATTGACTTATGTATTATTTTTTAATTTTAATTTTTTAATTTTTATTTTATTATTGTGATTATTTCACTAACATTATTTTTTAATGGAGGTACTGGGGAATTGAACCCAGGACCTTGTGTGTGCTACACATGTGCTGTGTCCTTCCCCACCAAAATAATTTTTTTAACAATAGCAATTAAGTCAATCTTACTCCTGTCAGTCTTAATATTTGATGTATTTCTTAATAGTTTATATATTTTCTTCCAGTCCTTTTATGTCCATCTGCATACATTCATGTATTTTCTACACATCACTAGAATAATAATGCATATTCTTTTCATTATGAACTTTTTCTATATGAATATACCTTAAACTTATTAATTTAATGGCTGATATTTCTTTATTAAGGTCATACCAGTATTAATTTAACCATCCCTATTATTTCACCTTTAAAAAGTAGTTGCAATTTGATACATGTTACTACTATGTAACAGATCTTCTTTATAAAAAAATTTACATGTACCATCATGTTGAATCTTCACAACAAGCTCTATAATTGGATATTACTTTTAAATCCCCATTTTACAGATGAGGAGACTGAGGCTTAGTGAGGTTTGGTCACCTGCACAAAATCATCCCAGCTAGTAAGAAGTAGAGCCCAGGGTATTATTACTTTAGGGAATATTCTCACCTTTACATATTTGTATCTGCAAAAAGTTTCCCGAGATAGTCTCTCAGAAGTGGAATTTCTGGATCAAAGGGTGTAAATTTTGCTTTCTTTTTGTTAAGGTTTTAACGTATATTACCAAATTTCTTTAAAGTATCTCACCCTCAATCAACAGCATATGAAACTGTCCACGTCATGACATTCTTACTCCAAACACTGTGACATGATTGTGGTTAATTTCGCTGTTCTCTGATTGCTTACCTAGTAAGGCTGAACTTCCATTTTTTTAAACGTTGATTCCTTCATATTTTTCTTCATTGAACTGTCTATTCACACTCTCTGTCTATTGCCAACTAGAAGTTTTTCAATAAATTTGAAAGTTTTTCAATAAATTTTGCATCCTTATGGTATTATTCTTTGCTTTGGTATGTTTGTGTCCAGTGTCTCATTTTTTTTCCTGTTTGCTTTTTAATTGTGATTTTTTTTAATGTAGAGCAAGATTAGCAGAGTTTTTCTATAAAGTGCCAGATGGTAAATATTTTAGATTTTGTGGGTCCTATATCCTCTATTCCAACTACTCAGCACTGCCATGGTAGCCGGAAAACAGGAATAGATGATGCATAAACTAATGGGCATGGCCAGATTTGGTTCGTGGGTTGTAATTTGCAGACCTCTGATGTAAAAAAAAAAAAGTCTTCTCTTACATTAGGAAATCCTCCAGTTGCTCCTCATTGAGATTTTTCTCCACTGCTTTTATAGTCGTAACTCAGAGACTTGGTAGGCACCTCTTGCCCTAAAGAGACTGCTGACAGCCCACGCAGACTCTGGTTTGGAAACTGGAAACAGCTCAACACCTTGCTCCTTCTAGACACTCCTTCTCCCATTCCCCTCCACACACATGATGTCTTCCTTTGTTTTACTTCCTTTCGCTTCTCTTTTGTTCTCCCTTCCCCCTTCCTTGTTGGAGTATCAAGGAAAGTCTTCTTGTCTCCCACAGAGCAGTGTTTTCTTTCTCAGCCCCAGTTACTGTCCCCCTCCCTACTTCATGAACTTTCTCCAACAAATGAGTTCCATTCATAAGTGGAGTTGTGGTGAATAAAATTTTCCCCATCTCATTATACAGAGACGAACTAAACCAAGCTCAAGATCAGAGATATATCCATCTCTATTTTATTTTGGCTCCTTTTTGTGCATTTGACTATTTAGTCCTTTTGGTCTTTATATGGTGGTGCATGCTTTGAGAAATGATGCCAACTTTATTTCAAATAGTTTACCACTTTTCCCAAAAATAGACTTTGGTATATAAAGAAGAGTGAGTTTATGATTAGATCTGGCATTCAAAATTAGAGGAGAAAGAATCATGAAATAATGCTGGGACATCTTCTCTGTGCATTCTCTGCTGATCACTTCTACCACCACCATGCTGTTTTGATTATAATCTATTATAATCGTTCTTAAAAAAATGTCTTGGCTACATGCACCATTTCTGCTTCCAGATATATGTTAGATTCACTTTTTCAAGGGTCCTTTTAGCCTGTACTATTAGAATTTTTATTAAAATTTATTTAAATCATAATATAATATTGGGAGAATGTATATCTTGATACCATCTGATCTTCTGACCAGGAATATCTATTTAATCTCATTTTGTACCTTTTTAGGAAATTTTCTTTAGCATTTATCCTAATTAGTATAAAAATTTTTTCATGTCTTATCTGAATTGACAATTTTGAAAAATGTATTAACTAAGAATTGATGTTGTAGAAGCACAATTCACTAGCATTTTCATGTGTGATTTTTACATCAGTAATCATTCGTTAACAGATCTTTCACTTTCCATTCATAAAAAGTGTCTGTAATTCTTTAACTGGTCTTTGTTTTCTCTCCTGCATATCAGTCAATTTGCCTTTTTGGCTTTTCCTGCTCTCTTTAACCTTTTTCTCTTCATTTGGAGAGTTTTTCTTAAGTTTGTTCTGATCCTATGTTCTATAGTGTCAAGTCTATTACTTACCGTCTGCAGGATAGACATCTTTAACATTCCAAGTTGTTTCTTTGCATTAATTCTATTTCTTTTCAGAATCCTTTACAGTCTCATACGTGACTTTGTTTTACTGAGGATGCATAAATGACTTACACTCCATGAAACAAAAGGAAAAAAAGAACAGGAGGCAAGAACAGGTTGAACTGAAAAGACTGAGAACAAAGAGTCGGTTTTGTCTGTTTGTTTTTCTTGTTTTTAAGTCTATGTCCTACAGAAGGTAGTTTTCAGAGGTAGGCTTTTCTTTTAGTTTTTAGGATAAAGCTCTGTTTTTTTTGTGTGCGTTGACTGCTTTTCCCCCCTGGGTGTGATGTTGCTATTCTCTCTCTCTCTCTCTCTCTCCCGACTTGTCCTAGAAGGAGGAGAGTTCTAGCCAAAAGCAATGCTTGCAAACAGCTTCTACATTTGGACTCTTCTGCTGTTCACTTCTGGGCTAAGTGAAACTGTATCTTACCTGGAGGATAAGTTGAAAAAGTAAATGAATCCATAAGTCAGTGAACTGTAAAGGGGCAGCCTGATGAAGACATTCCTCAAACCCCATATCCAGAAAGAGGATGAAGATTCCTGCCAAGATGTTCATAGCTGAGACCTCTACATCTAAGACCACGGAGTCCTGTAAGCTATGGATGGTGGCATTTGTTAAAACACTATTTCTGAGATGTCAAAGATTAGTTCCACAAGGCTTTGTAGCAGGAATGAAGGGAACCATGGGAGCCTGCCAGAACTGTAGGAGGCAGATCCACTCTGCCCTACAAATCTCGTTTCCAGGCACCAACGATGCAAGCAGCGACTCAGCCTGTGACTCAGTGATTCCCAGCTGTGTGGGTGCTGAGCACATAACTCCCAAGGTTAGACATGGGCCACAGGGCATTGAGTATTGGTCTTGAACAGCACAGAAGCTTGGAAGAGGCCAAAGGACCCCTGAGAGGAGGTCCTGACTGTGTCTATTTGGGATCTAATGACAGGCATGGGAAGGTTAAGATGGATGGGGGAGAATGAATAATGAAGCTCCACACAGTTACTTTGATCCTCTTATCCAGCATTAAATTGTTCTTCCGAAGAGCAGGATCACACTGTGGTGAAGAGCTCAAAGTCTCCCTCTGACGCCCTAACTTCTGTTAGTCAGCCATTTTGGTTCACCTTTGTATCAAGGTTGCTGCTAGGCAGGGTCATGTGACAAATCTGGGCCAATGAGCTGTGAGCAGAAGTGACGTATGTCATTTCCAGAATATAACTGCTGTTGAGAGACCCTTCAGCATTCTCTTCTCAGCTGCCAGGGCAACCAGGAGGCAATGTCCCCAGATTATGACACTTCAAGATGGTGAAGCCTCCTTCAACGGGTCTCTGAGTAATTATATGAGCCTGTAGTATGCATGACAAATAAATGTTTGTTGCTTTAAGCCCTGAATCTGAGGGCTACTTGGCGGGCTTGGAGGCATGGTATAACCTTGATTATTTAGACAAATATATTCTCTTCTTAACTGAGTGTTCATGAGCAACTCTCTGAATCTCTCTGAGTATCTATTGATTTCCTCATCTATCAAAATGGAGAAAATCACAGCACCTGCCTTATAAAAGAGATGAAAACAGATCCTGCTTGAAAGCGCTAACCGATGTCATATATCAAGTGTCTCACAAATGTTACCTCTTAGCTTTATTTGCTTCTCCAGGAGCTAGAAAGTAAAACTAGCATTCTTCTGTCAAAATATCTCAGTTTAGATGTGAAAAGAGAAAGAAGGAGAGAGCAAGAGAGAGCGAGGAGGAATCCTTTGGAAACAAATCTCATTTACAGACCAATTAATGGCATCCTCATCAAAGCAACCAACACTTTTATTGCCAAAGTCACACATGCCAGTGTGTTCAAGGTCCCATGAGATCTGAGCCACTTGAGCTATTTTGATATAAGTATCTGAGGAGAATAAAGGTTCTAATTCCCCAAGACAACATTCCCACATGTGATTCCTCTTCCTCTTCATTATATCCTAGGATGGTGGCAGCAGACCTCTGGGAAAGCAGGATTGATTTCTAGAAGCTGTTATTTTCTCACAGCAAAGAGGGAAGCCAGCTCAGGGTGTGGTGTCCCCATCTGCCTCTCTACACACATTCTCCTTGGGGTGTCTCAGCATACCAGAGGTGTGGTTAGGTGAGTATCACTCCACCCAAGAGGTGTCTTCTTGGCCAAGCCGTATATGACCCAAACCCTCATAAACAGGGCTGTGCAGTGGGAGGAATGATGGGGATACATTTAGTGTTCTCCAATGTCTCCCTCAATAGACGTGGATGTGTCTTCCAAGAGCAATCTACATTCAATAAAACCACCTTTCTCTAAGTAATTCCGTGAAGATCTCCTTCTCATATATCCCATTGGCCCAAGCAGGTTTCTTGGATGAGCACTGACACCGTCACAACGCAGGTATGATGGCAAAGGGCCACAAAACATTCCAGCACAAAGCTAGGGAAGGCCTCACACTGAGGCTGCAGGGTGCTTCCCAAGCATCACACCCAGGAGAGCCAGCTTCTCAACAGGTGCTGTTCAGGCTTGTCCCAAATATAATCACACAGTGGAGTCACCAATGTCCCAAGACTATCATGCAGTCCTTTGAGACTAGCAAGGTATAGCCAAGCTCAGAATCCAACTCCTTTCTCTGGTGAGGGTAATATAACAAAGACCAGTTCTCTATAAACACATATGCAGCCCTCTATAAAAACACATGAATACATTTCCATCCAGGTTGGGCTGTCAACATCCTCCCCATCCTCCCTTGTACCAGTCTATTCTCACTGGACATGGTTCTGAAATTTTTTTCTAGTGAGAGAACATCCAAGGACAACTCACCTCAAAGAACAAAGAAAACAAAGCCTACCTGGCAGAGCTGGGAGCAAAGCCATACGCATATACATCTGACATTGGTGGACGCATTGGACATTGGTGACAAGGGGTGTGTGTGTGTGTGTGTGTGTGTGTAGTGTGCACAGCCTCTATTTATAGGTCTTTCAAAGTGGCAGAGCCAAAAATGGAATTGTTGAATCCCAGGCAGTCTTTTCAACCTTACTTCAAAGGGAAGAACATTTTTTTAAGACTCTCCACCAAAAACTGGATAAATCATACTACTGTACCAATCATACTGATCCTATAAATACTTGTGCTGGAGGCTAACAAGAAGACACTGAGCCCTCTACTACCAACTGTCTACACATTGTGATTCTTGTAGATAAGTGTCCCCTACTCCTGTCTCCTTTGTTAAGGGTAGATAGAAAATGATGACTTTTGCCGGCAGTCTGGACCAAGTTAGAAAAACCTCATCAGTCCAGACTGGGAAGTCCCAGATGTGGAACCCTCTAGCCTGTAAGCCCAGTCCCAATAGGACAGTATATTGAGGGGCTTGAGAAGAAGAAGAGGAGGAAGACTCATTGGATACTTGTGTATTTCTTCATGCCCTCTCAGGCTCTGAGTTGTTTTTCTTCCTCCACTGGAAGAACAGAGATTAACATGACATTAATTTGGGGACATCTAAAAGGATGTAGCTAAACCTGGTTTCTATTTTACAGACTCAGTCCTCCAGAACTATCCTGAGAAAGTGGAATCAGGAAAATCTACTTTTGTTTCTTTTCAAAATCCTCATTTTCTCACCTCACCCATAATGCTGCCTCCAAGAAGCTATAAAGATATAAAAGAGTAATTGATGGGCTCTAATTTCTCTTCTAGTTCTCAGCATCTATAACCCTGGATTTAAATGAAATTAGGATCATCTGTATCTAGAGGTCACAAACTGGCAATTAGCCATTTGACATTTCTCATTGGCCTCCCAAAAGCACATCTCAAAGATAAAAATAACTAGATTCTTCCTTGCTAATACTGTTTATCTAGGGTTAAAACTCCTGAAATGGGTTCCTATAATTCACTGAAGTCATTTAAAATTCCCAGGGAACCAGCTTCCATGGATCCCATATGGCCTTTCCACTGGTTGCCTCTATTGTCCAGAAGTCAGTAAGGAGTTCAATAATATTTCGTTCCTGAACTTTCTGCCAGTTGCTTTTACAGGTGGAGCCCCCATTACATACAATATCTCATGCTAAGAGAAGGCATTTCTATGTAGATACACTTTCAGCTACACTGAACTCTATCAGCCAAGGTGCATATTTCCAGACGGAAAAGCAGTCCTTGACTTGCAGAGCTGGTTCCCACCCACATTCAGATCCCCATATCACCCTATTCTACTGTGCTCAAAGAAGAATTTTGCTTTGCATAATTTACCTATAATACTTTAGCACTTTCTCTGTCTTCTATCCCCCCAAAGCCACTATTTTAAAAGGGAATATTGAAAAAAAAAGAAAAAACAAGCAAACAAAAGGCAAGCTTCCTGACTCTCCAAGCCCACTCGAGATCTTTAAAGTTGCAGGGAATTGTGCCATCAGTCTCTCTCGCCGCCGCCACCACCACCACCACCAAATTTCTGGGGATAATAAATCACTTATTTCCACCTGAAACTGCAACTGACAACTGCTGAGAGCGTCTGCCAAGGGTGTGTCATAGCCAAAGGCAGTTACAGTCCCTACAGGAATCCCATTCTCAGACTGGGGGACCCTGAGATACCACTGGAATTTGCCTTAAAGGCCAGGACCAATAATAACAGCTCCCAGTGAGGGAAAGCTCAGGATTTCCTACAAACCGATCCCTTAGCCTGCTTCTTACAGAAGGATGCCACAGATGTCAATGAAGGGATCCTGGAAATGCTCTCTCTGCTACCAGCCAGAATCCACCATCCCCAATGGTAAGATGCTTACACTACTTCTCCCCCTTCTCGTGTTAAGGCTGAGGAACACATCTCTCTAGTCCACAACACTATTTGAAATAGTCCCTTTTAATATATATCCCTCATTTACTGAGGGTGTTTATTTACTGACACCCTACATTCTCTGTTTACTTTGACTTGACAGTCAGTCTTCAGGAAAGGACACGGAAACCAAAAATATCACCATCACAGAACTCTAGGCAAGTTTTAAGACAGGAATACTTGATTTAACTTGGCGTGTGACATCAATTTAATGGATGAGAAGCATGCCCCTTAGATGGAATTAACTGCAGAAAGAAATCAATCAGAGGACTGATGGAGAAAACAGATCGCCTTCCAAGTCCTTCCAAGTTAGTGGAGTCACAGATTGGCTTTGCTATTTGGAGTAAATCATCACTCCATTGGCAGAAAGATATAAAAAGATGATAACACTAAATAGAACCTATTTTTTTAAAATAATCTGCAATTGTTTTTTATAATTTCAAGATGCAAATTGTCCAATTTGAGGGGATCTGGATCATTTTTACACAAGGGAGAAGATTCATCTAGTGATACAAACAGACAATTAGTACTCCAGAGAGATGAGACATTGAAGATAAGTCAGTGAAGGCTTTACAGAAGTTAACCAACTTAGCTAAAGTCTTAAAAGACAGTGGAGATGCTTGGAATCCATCCTAAACTCTCAGCCCACAAGAGTTAAGAACCAATACTCTACTGAGGTATTCAACAGGTTTAAGCATACAAATAGCTTCTTTGCTTACCCAAGTGATGCTAGCTTTGACAGGGAAAGATAATAGAGTGAAATGCTAATTATTTTAGTAAAATACAGAGTAAAATAGAATGTAAAATATATTAGTCACACTTACTTCTTACACCTGATTTTCATAGCCTGGCCAATATCTAAAAATGTTGTGTCCTCCAAGATTCCATTTTAACCCACTTCTCTTCCTTACTTTTCACCAGAGTGTCTACAGATGATACGTACTTTTTAAAAAAAAAATGCATGGAGCAAGCCAGGTGTAAAGAGAGGTGCCTCGTTGTTTATGTTGCAACTAAGAGTGATGCTATCATCTTGCACCACCTTTGAACACTTAAAAATGCCTGTCTTTGCAACATAACATGTGGGGCAGCTAGTCTGAGTCTCTGCTTCTACACACTCCTGCTAGGAAAATGTAGCCCTGTCCTCAGCACCGACTGTCATATGCTGTCAGTGGACAACTCTCAAATTCACTTTTCCAGTCACTGTGTCTCTGCAGAGTTCCAGGATTGCATCTGACCATCTGGTAAGCATCTCAGTTTAGGGGTGTGACAAGTACACAACTCAACATCTCTAAAGCCAAAATGAAGGATGCTTCTTAATAAGGGAAATAAGGACCCCAATATATATATACTAAGGGAAAGGCTGCAGTTTGAAAAACACCCAAATCCCTACCCTCTGCACCCGTGCTCTACAAGGTCCATTTTCATCTCCCACTCATTCTTCTCCGGGCACATGGCCCTTTCTGTTAGCTTGTCTATCACTCACTGGATCCCAAGTTGTGGTCTTCAATATCTAAACTTCTTATTCATTCTTTAAATTTTTATCCCCCTCTCCCACCATGTGAGTGGGGACATTGCTTGCCTTGGTCATTACTTCCCCGGGACAGCATTTGACACACGGTAGTCATTCACTAAATATATGTCCAATAAATGACTGATCGACACCATGCATCATCATCCCTCACAGACCTGTTCCTCCCATCTTTTTCTCTTCCTTGTAAATGTCACTGCCATTTACCTAACTACTCAAACCAAAAAGCACCATCCTAGATCTTCCTTCCTTCTTAATCATATTAAATTCACCGACAGAAAAAAAAATTACCTTGAGACATTTCTCACATCTAACTCCTCCTTAGTGCCTCCGGGTGGCAACCCAAGTCGAGGGATTTCTCTTTGTTTACTACAACTATTATCCACCTAACTCAATACCCCAACCAAAGGAACCTTTCCCATTTACCACCTAGATCTCTCTAAAACCTAATTTTGGTCATATCACTGCCCTTCTCAACAATCCTTCAACAGCTTCTCATTATTCAAGGATAAAATGTAAACTCCCTATTGCATCCCGTAACACATTTCATGAACTGGGTTCTGTTTGCAAGTCCAGCCTCATCTCCTACCATCATCTCTTGCTTTTTAACTTCAAGCATAGAGCACATGCTCTCCCTCCACCACCTGGTGGCTGTCATCAGGTGCTCTAGTCTGCCTAAAACGTCCATTACACATGCATGGACCTGCTGTGTAACCAATCAATCCCAACTAGTAAGGGTCTAGCTCAAGCACCTTTCAGCTTGCCTGGATACCTTTAGGCACACCTCATCCAACCTTACCTCCATCGTAGGATTTTTCACACTATCATAATATTCTTTTTTACATCTCTATTGTCTTCTCTTACGCAATGAGGTCTTTGAGGGGCTGTGTCTTCTTTATGTTCACATTCTAAGCACCTAGCATGATGCTGAGCACTTTGAACTTTTTGTCCTTGTTGAATTAGTAGGTAGAGAGATGTCAATAAATCCACAGAAGTAAATTTTGGTGGTGAGTTTTAATCAATTATCTGGAATTTCTTGTTGACATATTGGCTTCTGACTAGGAGCCATTATTCAAATGCTGAAAAGATTACAACTCCCCTAAGAGCATCTGTTTTAGCCTGGGAATGTGCAGAGGGCTCCAGTAATCCCTGCAGAATATGAGACAGGGGGCCACACCCAAGCTCTGCTGGATGTGAGCCCTCCTCATTTTAACTGTTTGAAATACCATTTGAATGGGATCAGTTTTTCTAGTTTCTTATGTAACATAGGCAATCCAGTCACTTTTTGCTTTTAAACAATGAGAGGAGACTCCTGCTTCAAGCCCAGATGGAGTACCTGGTATTAGAGTTGCTTTTCTCTATAAACAATAATAAAATTGGCCAAAATATATAAGGCACCTACTTGATTTCAGGCATTGGAAAATAGGTGGCCTCGGATTGAGATTCTTGAGAAAAGGGAAATGAATGAGGCAAGCCCCATGTTCACCTGGGCTCCCAACCATGGCACAGGGAGGTAGAACCCAGAGTACATGGCAGTCCTGCTGAGCTGAGGACGCAGAGATCAAAGTTTAGGAATACTAACACAAGTGGCAACTTTAGAGCAAGGTACTAGAAGCATGGGTAAGCAGGGAGTGAGGAATGATGTGAGGGGTCTGCAAGACCTTAGCCAAGGGCTGGGCTGTAAATATGCAAGATGAGACTCCATGAGGCCTGGCAGAACGAAGCTGCTTTAGGACTGAGGATGGAAGGAAGACTAAAGGTCACACAGAACTTGGAGACACTGGATTATTATCCCATCCAGAATAGAGAGACACTGTTAACATCTCAGGCACGCAGCTGGACACCAGCAAGGCCATTTGTTAGGAGTAAGGCCCATGACTGCAAACAGAGATCAGCAAACCATGGCCCATGCGCTTACCATATATTTTTTGTAAAAAAAACTTCTACTGAAACACAGTCACACCTGTTTGCTTACCTATTTTGATGGCTGCTTTCACACTACAAGGGCAGAGCTAAATAGCTGCATCAGAGATGATATAAATCATGTGCCTAAAATGTTTACTACAGGCTTTTAAAGAAAACTCTGCCAACCCTTGCACTAGAGTAAGGAAGGTTGTCCTACTGAAGCCTAAAACCAAGCTCCAACAGGATCAAGGAGAACCTCTAGTGTACTATTTGCCTGCCAGGATATAACCTAACATGCTTTAAAGGAAGACAGTGTAATCCAGACTCCTTACAATGTATGATCTATAATATTCATCAGATGATAAAGAACTAAACATCCAAAGCAAGAAAATGTGACCCATAATCAGGAAAATAAAAGCAGACAATAGAAATAGATCCCAAGATGACCCCAATGTTGGAAACATCAGACAAGGGGCTTTCAAACAGATATTAAATATTTGTTCAAGAACTTAAAGGAAAATATAGTCTCAATGAGCAAATAGATGTAGCGTGTCAGCTATAAGCAAAAGAACAAATTTTGAGAATGCTAAAACTGCAAAAATTTTTTAAATGAAGAAACATAATAGCAGATTGAAATTAGCCAAAGGAAGAGTGAGTGAATCTGAATACAGGTAAATAATACCCCATGGGGGAGGGGAACAGTTTAGTGGTAGAGTGCATGCTCAGTACACATGAGGCCTTGGGTTCAATCCCCAGTACCTCCATTAAAAAATAAGTAATAATTTTAAAGTAACCCAAACTGAAGAGCAGAAAGAAAAAACAAAAAGACTGAGCCTACATGGTTTGTGGGAAAACATCAAGGAGTTAACACATGTGTAAGTGTTATCCCAGAAGGAGAATATAAGTGTATGGGGCAAGGGGGAAAAAAAAACCCCTGAAGAAAAAATGGTCAAATATTTCCCCAATTTGATGAAAAACATCCATCTGTATGCCCAAGAAGCTGAGCAAACTCCAAAAAGGATAAATACAAAGCAAATTATAACCAGGTATATCGTAGTCAAACTGCTGAAAACCAAAGATAAGGAGGAATTCCTGAAAGCACATTACAGAGAGATGAACAACAGTACAAATGGGTGCTAACCTCTCATCTGAACAATGAAGGCCAGAAGATAGTGGAATGACATCTTTAAAGTCATGAAAGAAACAAAAAGGGTCATCCCACAATTCTCTATCCAGTGAAAATATTCTTCAAAAATGAGGGTGAAATAGGACACTCCTAAGAGAACATTACAAGAAATACTAAGGAATTTTTTCAGACTAAAGGTGAAATGATGCGAGGCGGAAACTTGTAGCTACAGGAAAGAAAGAAATGCACCCAAAATGGTAACTATCTGGTTACATAATAAAATTTTAGCTATTTGTCTAAAATTTTGTTGAAAGAGAAATCATTTTTAAGACAAAACTAATATTCAACCTAGGGTTTGTAATAAATACAAGTAAAATAGGTCACAGAGGATGGGGGTTGTGAAATACAAAATTACTCTGCTTTAAGGTTCTTGCAGTGATGAATTTTATGTGTCAGTCTGACTACACCACAGGATGCTCAGATTAAACATTATTTCTAGGTGTGTCTGTGAGGGTGTTTCCAGATGAGACTGGCATTTGAACTGATGGATGCAGTAAAGTAGATTGTCTTTCATGATGTAGGTGGGCATCGCCCAACCCATTGGAGGTCTGAATATACTTGAAAAAAAAGGCAAAGAAAGGAAGAATTTCCCCCTTTTTCCCTCTTGCCTGCCTGTTTGAACTGGAACATAAGTCTTCTCCTGTCATGGGACTAGGATTTACACCACTGGCTCCCCTGGTTCCCAGGCCTTTGGACTGGAATTGTATCACCGACTTTCCTGGGTCTCCATCCTGATAGATGGTACATAGTGGGACTTCTCAGACTTCGTAATTGCATTGGCCAATTTCTCATAATCAAGCTCTCTCTCTATATATATATATGTGTGTGTGTGTGTGTGTGTGTGTGTGTGTATTTATGTATACATACACACACACAGGCACACACATACAGGCACACCTTGGAGATACTGTGGATTCAGTTTCAGGTTACCACAATAAAGAAAATACCACAATAAAGTGAGTCACACAATTTTTTTTTTGGTTTCCCAGTGCATATAAAAGTTGTATTTTCACTATACTGTGGTCTATTATGCATGCAATATCATTATGTCTAAAAAGCAATGCAGATACTTTAATACAAAAATAATTCATTGCTAAGAAATGCTAACCACCGTCTGAGTCTTCCACAAGTCGTAACCTTTTTGCAATAGCAACATCAAATATCACTGATCACAGATCACCGTGACAAATATAACGATACTGAAGAAGTCTGAAATATTGTAAGAATGACCAAAATGTGACATAGAGATGCAAAGCGAGCAAATGCTGTTGCAAAAATGGCACCAGTATGCTTGCCTGATACAGGATTGCCACAAAGCTTTAATTTGTGAAAAAAGAAAAAAAGGCAATGTCTGCAAAGCACAATAAAATGAAGTGCAATACAATGAGCTTTGGTGTCTCTAGAGAACCCTGACTAATACAGTTCTTACATTTGTGTTGTACCATAAATGAAACACTAATACAACACTAATTCTAAGTGACTACAAAAAGCCAACGGAGGAAATGAAATGGAGGATAAAAATATTCAAATACCGTTATCCCCCCCCCAACAAAAGAAGGGAAAAGAACACGTAAATCAAAAACATATGGGACAAATAGGACGTAAATAACAAGATGGTTGACTTACCTACCACCAAATCAATAATGACATAAAATATGAATGGACTGAACCCTCCAATTAGAGTATTTGTTCAACTGGATAGAAAAGCAAGACGCAACTATCTGCTATCTACAAGAAACTCACGTAGATCTCCTATATTTTAAATAAAAAAGTTTGAGTAAACACTGACAAAGAAATATATTCAGCATTTATATCTGTGAACACCTTTTAAATAACTGATTTGCTTGCTTTGTTTATGGCTTATATGAATAAAGAACTAAAGTATGCTACCTAAGCAATTAGATAGATGGACAGACAGATAATAGATAGACAGACAGACAGATAGATTGATTGATCATTTCCCCTAAACAGTAATGAGTGTACTATTTACGATCTCTGTCTATCTTCAAAATTCCAATAAATCTCTTGTGGCAGTACCCTCTTCTAACATATTATTTTTCTTTAATTGTATGTCTTATTTTCTCCCCTAGACTAAAAGCTCACTGAGAATTCAAACACTGAATAAATATTCAGACTCCTCAGTAAATACACCAGGCATTGAAGATACAGCTAGGAACCAGTTTCACCACTTACAGAGTAGTGATGGGAAATGACAAGTAAGCAGGCAATTACAATGAACTTAAGAGATATGATAGATATTTGATAGATAAATAGATAAGAGAATGAATGATCGGACACATTTCCCTAGTTTGGTAGTTTTAATTTCTAAATCAAGTCCAGTCACACTCTGAACAATCCCAGGGCATCTCTGTGCAGTGGCAGCTGGCAGAGAAGAAAGCAAAATATCAGGCAGGAACTAAAACCCCTTAATAGGATTTGCCCTGAAAACCTGGCATTTCATAAAGCAACAAAGTAAAGGCATTGTAGTCAAGTGGAGCACAGACAATATCTTCCCAATGCATCATATGAACCATAATGTCTTTGTTGTTCTTCAGCCTTAATTTAATTGTGAAGAAATATGGTATCACATTTTGTTCCATGAAGAGGAAAATAATCTATGTATTATGCCAGCCAATGAAAACAACTCAATATGACGTCTAAACTTCTGATTATTTTCATTTCCCCTAATGCTAGGTTTTTGTTTTGGGGGTTCTTTTTGAGTATTTGGCGTTAAATCAAACTCAAGTCTTGAGCAGTTCTTACGTAGCATGGCTACTGTTGTTCGTGTTAGTTAGTGTAGGTATCCAGCAAAAACTTGAAAGAACATCAGTTCATCACGATAGGCTTTGGTAATGACCACATAGCAAGAATTCAAGGTCACTCCCTGTAACACAACCCAGGGAACCGACATCATAGTCTTATAAAGGAGAGACAGAGGCAATCAAATAAGGAATTTGGAATCCACTCACCTAAGCACACAGTCTTGAGTGTTCCAGGGTTAATTAATTGACTATAAGAAGCCAATTAGCCTTTGCCTTTTTTCGGCAGAACTGTTCATACCTCATCTCAATGAAACATTCTATAAGCCCCTTGTGTGGTACAGTAATCTGCAGGACAGGCATGGTCGTTTACTGATTGCCTTACCCAAGTACCTGCCCATCCACCACCCTTTCATGCCAGCCTGCCCTTATTTTGGTCAATTCTTCTTCCAACAAGTAACTCAAAGGGGATGAATAGTGATTATTCCTATTCAATCTTGGTAATCCTTTTTCTCCTTGAGAGCGATTGGTTTGAAAAAGGACATGTGACCCAACTCTTACCAATGAGATGTAGGAGAAGTCCAAAAAGGGGCAGGTTTCAAGGAAGGGTATCTTTGTTACTTCCTTAAAAGAGCCATTCTGGCCATCATTTAAAAGTCCACCAACAATAAATGCTGGAGAGGCTGTGGAGAAAAGGGAACCGTCGTACTCTGTGGGTGGGAATGTAGTTTGGTGCAGCTATTATGAAGAACAGTACGGAGATTCCTTAAAAGACTGAAAATAGACTTACCATATGATCCAGCAATCCCACTCCTGGGCATATATCCAGAGGGAACCTTAATTCAAAACGATACATGCACTGCAGTGTTCATAGCAGCACTATTTACAATAGCCAAAACATGGAACAACCTAAATGTCCATTGACAGATGACTAGATAAAGAAACTGTGGTAATATTTATACAATGGAATACTACTCAGCCATAAAAAGTAATAAAATAATGCCATTTGCAGCAACATGGATGGACCTGGAGAATGTCATCCTAAGTGAAGTAAGCCAGAAAGAGAAAGAAAAATACCATATGATATCACTTATATGTGGAATCTAAAAAAAAAAAAAAGACAAATGAACTTATTTATAAAACAGAAACAGACTCAAACATAGAAAACAAACTTATGGTTACCAGGCGAAAGGAGGTGGGAAAGGATAAATTGGGAGTTTGAGATTTTCAGATACTAACTAATATATATAAAGTATCTAAACAACAAGTTTATACTGTATAGCACAGGGAACTATATTCAGTATCTTGTAGTAACTTACAGTGAAAAGGATATAAAAATGAATATATGTACGTTCCTGTATGACTGAAGCATTGTGCTGTACACCAGAAATTGACACATTGACTACACTGCAATAAAAATATACATAAATAATAAATAAAAATACATAAGAAGAGCCATTCTGCAAAGCCTCTTTCCACTCCTTCAAAGGAAATTCTTTGAGAACTTTTACTCAGAGTAAAAGTTCCTAAAAGAATAATATCTAAGTTTATCAGTCTTTAAAATCTAATACTTCATTTACAGTTATTATAAAATATTTGCTATATTCCCCATGTTGTATAATAACTATAAATGGAGTATAACCTTTAAAAGTTGTGAATCACTATATATATCATGCACCTGTAACATATAGTATTATACATCAACTATACTTCAATTCAAAACACTTAAAAAAGAGAATCTGATATTTCATCACAGTTTATCTTCAAACATTTCATTTTCTTTAAGATCTACTACTACTTGAGTTGGTGCTGAGAATGGAACTCAGAGCACCCTTCTGAGATCTAATCAGTCGTGTTCTTCCAGGTTGGTCAAACCCACAGCACACAGAAGAAAGTTGAAACCAGAAAACAACTAGCCGTGGGCTTCAGGTTTTGAGGAATAGTATGAGAGCTATCACAACGGGGACCAAACTAGTATATAGTTACCATCAAATGAATTAACGGCACAAATTAGCATCCTTTTTTTTTTTCTTGAGTTCACAGCTCAGATGCTTGATTCTAGGGCTGCATCAATTCACCACAGATCGACTTAAGAAAACCTGTTCCGGACGGCCACTGGCTTCAAATCAAACTAGGGGAGCAATCAGGAAGACAGAAAATGGAAGCATTTGGTTTTCAGGAAACAATTTCGGGTCTGTCTTATTTGCAAACACAGAGGTAGCAAAACTGAACCTTACAGAGACCTGACTGGGGGGTGTGGGGTGAGAGGTGGACCGGGGACCAGGAAAAAGGCAGTCTGAGTATGAGACCCCCTGCAGTTGTTCAGATTCAACCGCTAAGTCTCAGGAAACCCTGAACTATTTCTCCTGGAAATTAAATTGAGATTTGAAACTAATGAGGGTCCGTGGTATAGAGGAGTGTTGGATAGCATGTGCACCTAATTATTTCATCCAGAGGAGCCAAAGGGACCTTGAGACATTTCCATTCTGCCTATAAACTAGGGAAATTAACTCTAAAAGCTTAAAGGGAAAAAAAATTAGAATCCCAGCATAAAAGTACAGATATTAAATCTGCTGATAATTCCTCATCATCTTTCTGGGAGGTTACCTTAAGGCCAGGTGGAAATTTTCGTTTCCAATTAAGGTCAATCTGACTCCGTGAAAATCTGGCTAGGAACAAAAGGATTGCTCTAACCTGGGCCAGTCCCAGACTACTGTAAATATTTTCATACGAGAATCCAATGCTCTATGGGTGCAATTTTATTTTCATGGGGAAATTCTTTCCTAAGGAAGGGAAGGAAGTCAATACATCTTATCAGAAACAGCACTATCTAGTCAGTCAAGTAACTAGGTTTGGGCATCCCCTAGGTACAAAGTTCTGGCTCGTAACCATGGTGGAGATGGGGGAGCTTCGAGGGCTGGGAAGTAAAAGATTTTTTAAAAAATAGGGAAATCAGTTTCGCTGTCAAAGGGTTCCAAGCCAGGTGGTATCTGTAATACTTATCCGTCTGAAAAGTATAAAGTAAAATAATTATCTTGGCCGACTGTTCCCAAGTTAGGCTGATTCTTAGCACTGCTGGTAGAACTTAAAAATGAAAGCCAAACAAGCAAGTTCTGAGTGCCATACCCAGGCCCTACTTCGTTAAGCCAGGGCATCTTTTAAGTTTCCCTGATAATACTGGTGAGCAGCCAGTTTTGTGAAATGTGTACCTAGTTTATAAAGCATCAAACATCTGGGGAAGTGGTAAAATTAGGAAGATTGAAAAAAAAAATGCCTTCTAGATAATCATTAACATGTAGAAAAGCCCAAATCTAGAGGAGGAGACAAAGGCAGAGTCCACACAGGTGACAGTCTCATAAACACTTAGCAAATGTAATTTTTAAGTGGAAGTTATTAATAGACTACATGGCACACGCTAAAAGGGCAGTCAGCACACATACACCTGGTGTAAAGAAGCAATCAGTAAATGCTGGTCATCACTGTCAGTACCATCAGCGCCAGTGGCATCATTATGTGCGGACTTTTTAGGGCAGGCTATGGCAAGCTTTTTCTGTGAAGAGCCAAAGAGTAAATATTTGGGGCTGTATGGGCCATAATGTCACTGTCACAACTATTCAGCTCTGCTACTGGATCACAAAAGGAGCTGCAGACAGCACATAAATGAATGAGCATGGCTGTGTTCCAATAAAACTTTACCCACAGTGACCGAAATTTGAATTTTATATAATTTTCACATGTCATAAAATACTATTTTTCTTTCCTTTTCAACCATGCAAAAATTGTTCTTAGCTTGTGGGCGATCCAAAACCAGGCTGTGGACAATACAGTATTGTTAACTGTAGACTCTCTGTTTGTGTAACAGATCTCTAAAAACTTACGCACCTTGCACACCCAAAATTTTATCTCGATTGAGTCACTTCACTTAAATAGTCGTTAAAAGGGTAGATCTCAAGGTAAGTGTTCTTAACCCCTAAATACAAAAACAAAACAAAACATCAAAAACAGCAACAACACCAAAAAGAAAAAAGGAACACAACGGAACTTTTGGAAGTGATGGATGTATCTGTTACCTTGACTGTGGTGATGGTTCCATGAGAGTCTGCCTATGTCCAAGCTCATCAAACTGTGTTCAGGAAGACCTTGAAGGTGCTGGAGGGTTCAGTTCCAGACCACTGCAACAAGACAATACCACAATAAAGTGGCACACATGGATTTTTTGGTTTCCCAGTGTGTATAAAAGTGATGTTGACACTACACTGTAGCCCATTAAGTATGCAATAATATTATAGCCATAAAAACAATACATAAACCTTAGTAAAAAAAATACTAACCATCATCTGAGCCTTCAGGGCTGGTGGAGTGTTTGAAATATTGTGCGAATTACCAAAATGTGACCCAGAGACACGAAGTGAGCAAATGCTGCTGGAAAAATGGCGCCAATATACTTGTTCAACACAGTGTTGTGCAGATCTTCCATTTGCAAAAAAACCGAAGTATTAAAGCACAATAAAGCAAAGCCCAATAAAATGAGGTACGCCTGTACTTTAAATATGTGATATTCTTTGTGTATCAATTATACCCCATTAAAGCTATTAAAAAGAAACAGACACGGTAGGCCCAGTTTGGCCCACAGACTTTAGATCGCCAGCCACTGCACTGGAGTCGAACTCCCCATTCATGGAGCAGTCTGCAAAAAAAAGATTACACACCAGAATCTGGCATCTGTGAGTGGTTGGTCCCCCAGCAGCGTACTGGGTGTGTACGCTTTAGGGATGCACCTGCCATTCAGAAAGAAAATTCTGCCATCTTTAAAGGTTTTTCTAACCTCTGATGCAAAGAACATCTGATTTTCAGAATGATGTAAATCCCAGTTTTGCCTGCCAGTAAATTCATGTATATCGTGTTAACATCAGGTTTATATTAAACATTTACATTAAGGATTGGATTAGAAGATCAAATTGTTTGCATACGGTCCAGCTGCAGAGGGAGCGGCCCCACCACTCTCTCTGCCAACGGCACTGCATCTGACACTGACCCATCTGAAAGGTGGGGGAGGACACTAATGCATGGTCCTCGGTGAAGCTGGGCAGCCCCTGTCCACTCTGCCTGTGTCCTTAACAACTGCCAGGCAAGCTGTGAGCTCTACAGCCAGACCCCACCTGCAGAGGTTTATTTCATGACACCAAAGATAACAATTTACTCCCACATGAAGACTCAGAATTGATGTCTTTTCCCCAGCACTAGAATTTTCCTACCCACAAAAATTGCTGACTTTTTTGTTACTTTGGTTCAAATCAAACGGCAATGCTGGATGTTGTGGGGTTAAGATCAACATTTGATTATGCAGCTTCTGTATTCTGCAAGAGATTGAATCGAGGAGACACCAACGGTGTTTCTAAGTTGGGTTCCGAAGGAACACTGTTGTCTTTTCACTCTGAAATCCACAAGGAACTGGGCTTTGCAGCCTCCCTGGGGCCAGATTTCCCTGCCATGAACCAAGAGTTGCCCAGGATACTCTAACAAGCAAATGGTCTGCAGAACAAATGTTTTTGTGGGGGAAAAAAAAACAACCACCACGGATGCCAAGTGAAGTGGCTGGAGAGGAGTGATGTTGTTAAAGTGTATGATTCATTAAGTCTTGTCTGAGTGTCAGATGTTCAGCATTCGATGCTATTGCCTCCAATTTAAATCATTTTTAAAGAAGTGCCGGAAAAGGTGCTGAAAGGCACCTCACTCTGTTCCCTCACTTGAAAAACACTGTCTGCTTGTGCGCTGTGGTAAAACTTTGCATTTTGGCTAGACACCCTGTGCGGAGCTACGCTGGAGCTTGAGGGGTTTTTTTTAAGTTTGTACAGTCACCCAAAGGCAGGAAGAGAACAGTATTTCCACAAGCCAAAGAGTCTCTCCTGATGGCATCTGTAAAATTAAAAGAAAGTGCTAAATGGAACTTCCCCTCTGCAGGGAGAAACCCCAGCACAACAGCCTCCAAGTCCGCATGTGGTTGCCTCCTCCACCTCCAAATCGCAGAGGGCATGTTCTTTCCCGCCAGGAGGGAGTCTTTGTTTCCTAGAATTCTTTTCAGAACCACCAGAAGGTCTGGAGCTTGGTTTATCACCACCAATTAGGAGTAAGGCTAATGTTGCCATCACACCCTGGATCCTGTCAGTATCCAGCGACGTCAACTGAACAGGTTGGCTCCTCGGTACCCACCAAATGTCCCTGAGGGTCATTGCTACCATTCTCGCCTGACACAAAAAGAGAGGATGCACACCGCGAACGATACGATGTTAAGTGAAATAAGCCAGTCACAACAGAACAAACATGTATGATTCCACTCATAGGAGGTTCCTCTGAAGAGTGAAATGCAAAGAGACAGAAGGTAGAAAGGTGATTGCCGGGGGCTGGAGGGGGCAAGCGGGTGGAGAGGTATTGCTCAATGGGAAGGAAGCTTCAGTTTTACAAGATGAAAAGAGTCCTAAAGATAGATTGGTGGTCATGGTTGCACAACAGTGTGGATGTAGTTAAGACCATTGAACCATATACTCAAAAAAATGGTTAAGATGGTAAATTTTACATCACGTGTATTTCGCTACAATTTACCAGGATGATGCAGGCCAGAAAGTGGTTAGGAAAGTCTCAGTTAAGAGTCCAAGTTCTTCCCCAGATTAAGTGTGAGTGAGCGTCCTCAAATGAAATGTGGATTTCAGGGATATTCCTCTGAGTTGTGGGCCTCCACATTCTCAAGCATTTTTGACAGGGATGTTACCAGTTTTATTACAAGTGCAATTCTTGCTGATAGAAACTTCTCCAGTTCCTCAGAGTGTTGCCAACCCTGGCCTTCAGCAGCAGGCTAGAAGGTGTTTAAGACTTAGCTGAAGAGTTCCGTCCGTGTGTTTCCTATAGCTCAAAGAGAACACTGCCGACAGCTGACTGGAGCTGGAGTTTGGTTGGTGAGTAGACAGACATAGGCAGGTAAAAAAACACCCAGACCATTTGAGCTATAACTGCATCAAGAAATAATAATGATTCCTACTTTGTTTGGCAATGTATAGATTTTCAAATATTCTCACAAATGTGAATCACACAGTCATTACAGCAAACCCATGATTAACTGTCATCACTGAAGGCCTGCAATATACCAACTGTCATCTCCAGCCACTGCATTATTTCATCTTCAGTCTAGGTTAAGAGGTTTAGAGAAGCCACGATCATTTGGCCTAGTAAGTGGAAGAGACAGGACTGTAAGACAGGATTGTTTGTTTGCTTGCTTGGGTAGTTCTTTTTTTAAGCTGTGAATCCTGTACTTTGCCTTTTCCCCTAATTTAACAGTCAAAGAGGAAAGGAAAGAAGGGTATATTCCTAGGACTCTCTAGGTGATACATGGATTTGAGGCCTTCAAACAATATGGAATAGCATCTCAACGACAGCCATCTCTTGAAGGCTTTGGGAAATATCCTTTTGGTAAGAAAGCATCACCAACACCAAGGCCCCCAAATAAAGTACTCATGGCATTGAATACAATGATGTTCTATTAGTCCCACTGTATCTTTTTTTTTAAGCAAGGTAACCGTTATGTTGAGCAGAAATAAATACAAAAATTAAAATTAAAAAATTTAGTACCCGTTATCCTCACCATCAGATGGCCAACACTCGGATGGTTCATTCTTTAGGTCAACTGTGGTGTGGCATCATCTGAAAAATTTAAACACAATGTTCCTCCCCTCTTCTCCTTCCTATCCTGAGTGCAGACGTCCACCTAAACTTCTCTCTCCTACAGAATGACTACAGACAGATATTCCCAAGTCACAGACTCACTAAGCTGGAAGGAGCCTAAAAACAGACCCCCGCAGGTCTGTTCTTAATCCTTTCCAGACAAATGCGATACAATTTCAAAAGATCTTCAGGAAATGCAAATCCCCTCCGACTCTGGTGACTAGTTTTGAAGCTTTACTTATATGATCAGAAAAACCTTCATTATTACCTTCCAGTCCACCCTGATACAATTTCACCTTCTCAAACAAGTGGTGTGCCCAACTTCATGAAAACCTCTCCAACATAAAAATGAATCTGTAGAAGAAGTGACTGAGTTGTCGTGGATCACTTACCAAATGATACCATAGTCTACAAAAGGACATGGCATAGAGAATTTTTACATCATGACTCATCCTAATATCTTTAGAATATGATTCAATATAGGAATATCTGTGATATAGAAAACTTCACAGAGACACAATTATTGAGTAAGGTTAAAGACCTTTGCCTGAATATATTCAGACAATGCTTTCTTGGTGTCAGTTTCAGGTACCCCCATCCCATGCTTGCGTAAGCAAATACAAGTTTCTAGATGTGTCCACATGGATTGGACTTTGCTGGTCTATGCATTTGCATTTATCCATGAATGAGTCCATTTCAAGTGCATGTACGGGTCTGTGTATGGACAGAAAGATAAGCTTAGCAATTGTGTGATTTGTTTCTGCTTAGGCAGTAAGTTACTAATCTCCTGATTGGAACCAGATTTGTATGAATTAGGAGTTGAAATTGGAACAGTCACTGCTGTGTGCAGGATGTAAAGTGAATAAAATGAATGGGGTATTAACCTTCAACCACTGAATATTAATCAGCTTTTCATAAGAAAGAAAACACAGAGCTTGCCACACTAAATATTTTCAGCGCTTATTGACAGGATATGATTTCCTTTCTCCCTTAGCCCTGTTACTTCCAAGTCAAGGACTGAACACGGGACAATAGTCAACCTGACCCAGACTAATGATTTGAAAAACCCCAGGTCCGTGGGTAGGTCAGACTCTTTGAATGTGTGGGATCTGACGAAATGATATGCCTTTATCAAAAGCAAGGTTGTCTTCCACTCACTCCTGCAAACATGGGCCAAACTTAGCCCAAAGGGAATTCAAAGAAAGACCATGGACAGGAAATCGTGATGACCACAAAATGAACATGTAAGAAGAATACATTTCCCATTGCCCTGGAAAGGACTTGCAACTGGGGAACGATTCCATTTGGTTATTTAGATGAGATCTACATCTACCCCAAGAAGGACTTAAAAAAAAAGAGTCATGTAATAATGGAATCTGGGTAAAAACAAAACCTGTAATAGTCCTTTTTTTCTTATGCAATATTGCAGTTGCTTCTGTTTGAGAATGCAAAGTCTTGTGTTAAAGTCTATTTGATGATAACAGCATATCTGTATCATTTTCTACATTTACCCATATCTGTCTATCTCTACATCAATCCATATCTATGTATGCGGACAAATAGAAATACATGTGTGGTATATGTTATGTCATCAAAGAAGACAATAAATTCTTATCTCCTGAAGATAATTTGGAAATGTATAATATTTAAACATTGTGTGTCTTTATCTATAAAACCACAGTACTATAAAGAACGTATTTCATGTGGCTAGGCTTAGGGGGCAACTGGGCTCGATTTAAAAATCTAAGGAGGATGAAAAGGGAAAGGGTAGGATACCCAGCTCATGCAAATCTCTTCAAATTTTTTCTCAAATTGATGCTCAAATACTCAAATATTTTTTCATTTATTTTCCAAGCAATACTTCAAAGGAGGGCAGTGTGTATTTCTATGACATTGTATTATTTATGAGTCAGTAGGTGCCTCTCAACCTGAAACGTATCAGAGTAGTGTTAAGTCAATTATTTTCCCCTTTGGTGATCTCTCTCGTTTTATTTATTTTTCCAGTACGTGACCCTTTCTCTGTCTGTATCACCTAGCTTAGATTTTCACTGCCTTCATATGCTTGCTCTCTGCCAAAAAAATCCTAATCCTTGATCTCAAAAATTAAAGTAATCTCCTGCACAATGTCTATTTAGCACTTAAATAGTAAAAGGTGTTCTAGTCCCTTTAGCTGGTAGTGATACTAGAAATACACCCATTGGGTTAATTCTGTAAAGGTGCTGATGATCGATAATAGCTTTGTCCCCGTCTAGGACAGTTTCTTAGGCCAAAATTCTAAAGATGCTTTCTCCCCACCCCCACAATGTCTGTGCCTTGGTTATTCAATCAAACGCTCGTCTATGTACTGCTGTGAAGTGACTTTGAAGAGAAAAATTGCAGTTGCTAATCAGCTGGCCTTAATGTAGGAAGAAGAGACCGGATTACCCAGATTGGCCCCATGTAATCACGAGAGTCCGTAAAGGTGAGGAAGGCAGGCCAGTCAAACAGGAAGGATGCGGGAGAAGAAGCAAGCACAAGAAAGGAAGCTAAGGAGGGGAAGGTCAAAACTTGACTTTTGACTTGACTTGCTCTGCTGGCTTTGAGGAAGGAGGAAGGGAGCCATAAGCCAAGGAATGCCGGTGACCCCATTGCTGACAGCCATCAAGGAAACAGGGCCTCTGTCCTGCATCTGCAAGGAATTGAATTAGACAAGAACTGCATGAACTTGAAAGAGATTCTTCTCCAGAGCCTCCGGTAAGGAGTGCAGTCCTGCCAACACTTAGATTTTAGCCTGGTGAGACCCACGTTGGATTTCTGACCTATCAAAACTACGAGATAATAAATTCATGTTGCCTTAAACCATTTCATTCATGGTAATTTGTTATGGCAAGAACAGAAAACTCGTACAGGCAATCACCAAAGACCCTTGAGAAAAAATCAGTCATTCGTCTTAATGAATAAATCTCAGGTGAGCCCCAGAATAGCCTGGGAAGGGAGTTAAGTGTTGGGGGGAGAAAAGACAACTGTAGACAGGGCATTCTTAAATCCCATCTCTAGTCAATCTGTATTTATAACTGCCTCTGAGAAACTATACTGAATCACAGTATTGTAAATCAACTATACTTCAATTAAAAAAAAAAGAGAGACTCCAGCTCCTCACCTCAATATTCCTGACTAGAGTGTGGTTAACTCTTTAATAACATAGCGCTGGCAAAAAGAACCGTGCAAGCGTGACCTAGAGGTCACAGAAATCAGCGGTGCCTTCCATTAGTTTTCCCACATGTTTGGTCATAGCATCTTAGCCAATCCAGTTCCCACTGGAGACCTCTGACCCTCAGAGAAGTTATGCAGCTTTACTAAGATCAGACAGCTGGTTAGTAGAAAATCAGAAACTTGAGTTCAAGTCCTCTAATGTCTTATACTAAGTTCCCCGTATCATTTTCCCGAATCCCTACTTATTATGAAAACTGGCTGAAACTGTAAAAAGAACATTTAATAGGGCACAAGAAAGCATGTTGTGTTAGTACATGTAAACGGAACAGAGGCATTTACCTGGACCGTTTGCTGCCCAAGTTGCGTCACCAAAATGCAATGTTGGTTGTCTGACTCAATGATAACATGGACACACAAAAAAGCAAAGATATCCACATACTTGGGATAAGGAGGATTCAGTTTAGATAACCTAAATTGACACTTCAATAATTCTCTCTTGCACTTTTCCCAAGATCTCATGGCCACTCTCAACATGGAACAGCCCTGGTACTAACAAGCCTGCATTTGCCTTAGCAGATAATATCAATTTGTAAACCTGGAAGGCAAATCGAAAAGCCCTAGGAAGAAAATGGAATGACTCAGCACGCATGTTGAGAATGGAATCCAGAAACTCAAGATGCAAATAGCCAGTTATTTGAAGGGAACCTTTTTTGGAGGATGTTAGTCCTTACCCCCTCCCCACCCATCTGAATTCCTTTGGCATTGCTAGCATCCGCCCTTTGGTCTATTGGGTTTCTCCCTTTCTGTCATTCTCAACCAACAGCCAAACACCTCCAACCCCAGAATCTTGAGGCAAATAACTGTTGCTGTCTGCTGGGTTTCAGGACCAGACCACAGCTCCATCCCTATTTCAAGTCACCTCATCAAAACATCCAGAGCTGGAGAAAGATTCAGGTGGTTTCTGCTGGAGCTGCTTATGAACCTCCTGGCTAAAAGCTATTCAGCACATGGAGGGAATCCTAAACAGAGGTGGGTGGGATGGTTTATATGACATTTTGGCTGAGATCATGAATATATGGAATATCATAAATAAGTGGAATGCCCCTCCCTCCACCTTTTGGGATGAGATCCATAAAGAAGCAAAACGATCTGGAAAGCATCCTTCAAATTAAATGGATGTGAAATGTCCACTTTATTTCAGCTTTAGCCTAAGAACTGCCTCTTAAGTCTATGAGAGCCTTAAATTCCTGGCTGAGATTAAGGTGAATCCTTAAGCTGAGGAAGAAAAAGCTATAGCCTCACTGGAGATTCTTACAGGGAAGAGAGAATGCACATGGACAAAGAGAAGGAGCAGATGCAGACACATCTCTAATGCACTTCCCCCTACACCGGCCAAGTCTAATATCACTCACTATCCAAAAGAGCGGCTGATGGAGGGAGAAGAGGAGAAGGAAGAAGGGTGTCTTGATATTTTTGTCCAGAGGAAGCCACACAAGGCTACTGGGATGCCACCATCTATCACCCTCTGGCCCTCTCTACATGATGATCAGATATTCTTTGGAAACCAGGAGTAAGAGCAAACCCTCAAGCAATGACATCGGCAGGCTTAGACCTCCAGCCCTCACCCCCTACCATAAACCACACAATAATGACCTCCAGTGCATTGCCACCATTCTTTCTGTCTTCAGAGACACACAGCTACATGAGTTGACATGAATGGAAACAAAAACGTACAGCCTCTTGTTCCCTGTACTAACTCCCTTCTATGTCACTTTTACAGCAACACTTTTCAGTGGCTCTACAAGAGCACAGAAAGCTGCCAGCTTTGAAAGATACATGTTTACTCAAACTGGAAGTCTTCCTCCAAGTCCAGAAAGGTTATGGAGTGAGCACATTCTGTCCTTGGGAGCACAAGGGCTTAGGAAGGTGGGGAGGAAGTGAAGGTCAGGACAGCTCTTCAACTGGTATACAATCCAGTTCCAGGACAGACCTAGGATGATTAAAATACTGTTTTTGCAGCTGTCACACAAACACTGTTTTAAAATTCCTATTCTGTATCCCAGAATTTAATGCAAATTGTCCACATAACGGAGGGTCAACATGATAATTTAGATGCAATTAGCCAGATGTGTTGGAATGAAATTTCTCCCACTCCCCCTCACCTCAAAATCATCTGAATAATTTACACATCCATAATCACCTTACTCCAGTGGGAAAATAGTATGCTCTTGTTTATTTCCCCCAAAACCTAGAATTTTCTAACAGTGTTACACCCAGAAATTGCCAAGTCCAGAGAAGCAAGTAAGGTAACTTTTTGAGGCCATGCTGTCTCTCTTAAATGCAGACAGAATTAATTTGTTTTCATTAACTCCTTATCAAGTTACTTGACTTTGATTCCCAGCACAAAACGTATTTTGAAAAAAAGGGTGGGGGGGCAGGGTATGGTGGTAGATTTTCAGGAAATAGCAAGTTCTTTTTCTACTGAGATAGAAATCATTTGGCAAGCCACAGTGAAATACTTTTAGTTTCCAGTAGAAAGAGAGAGAGAAAAAAATTTTAGAAGATGCTAATGAACCACAAAAGAAAAAGAAGGAAGCTGTTTTTTTTTTTTTAAATAAGACCTTACTTTTTAAACAGCTCCGTTTGCAACCAATTTTTGTAGAAATGTCAAGGTGATTCCTTTGGGAGCTATGTCAGCGTGAAACTAGGCCTTAGGATGACTGCAGTAAAGCAGTGAGCAATTCAGGTGACGTTAATTAAAGGGCCCAGCATCGTCAGAACTGACATTTCAGACAGAGCCTTTCATCTCCAAAAAGGATGAAGCTGGTAAGAGCCAGTGATATGGAACAAAGGGAGGGGCCTTAGAGCCTGAGTGCCAGACTTCATGGTGGGGCAACTGTGTGGGGGTGGGCCCTCAGGGGGTGGAAGCTGCTTCCTGGGGAGGCAATTTGTTTCTTAAAATTACATATCTGAAGGAAGGAAGATAACCTGCAAAGAATGAGACCCACAGATGGTTCACTCGCCCTCTTAACTGGGTGTCTTTAGAACCCCTTGGCCCCCAAGATGATCATCTTCATCTCAGTCTCTAGGATTCAGATGCTAATATGAAAAGAGATGGTCAACAGGAAGGGCTGGGAAAGTGGTGAGAAAAAGGGGCACCCAAGAGACAGGCAATAATATCCCCGCAGAGCGTCAGCCCTTGCCTGCAGCCACATTCACACCAAGGGCAGCAAGGCCCCTTAGCTCTGCTCTGAAATGACGACAATTCAGAGGCCAAGGCTGTTTACCAAACTGCCCGAGAGAGCAGCTCAGAGACCGTCCATGGAAGAAGTCATCAGCCCAGCACGTCTTCCGGAGAGAAAGCACATCCCCAGCAGTTGGGAATGAGGTAGAAGGCAGAAAAGGAGAAGCAGGAGTCACAGGGTCTGGAAGGAAAAGGGGTTTGTGGAATCTTATTGTCTGCATTTATTCAAATGGATGGGGATCCCAAACTTTCCTCCTTCCCTTCTGGGGAGGATTAAGACACCTGAGGGTCCCAAGCAGGGAAAAGATTACTGTCCTCCGTATCCCTCTGCCTATCTGTGTATAAAGCTGTGATCGACAGACTGTTCATTCCCCAATGTATAGGCTTTTCTCCTTCAGCACTCATGGAGGAACTAACTGCCAGTCCTTAACTCCCTGAAGTCAGGTATGCCAGGAGATTTGCTCTGGCCAATGGAATGGAAGCACAGGAGAAAGACACAGAGAGAAAGAAAAATACCGTATGATATTGCCTATATATGGAATCTAAAAAAAGACACAAATGAACTTGTTTACAAAATAGAAACAGAGTCACAGACAGAGAAAACAAACTTATGGTTACCAGAGTGGGGAAGGGGATGTGAAAGAATAAACTGGAAGTTCGAGATTTGCAGATACTAATATATATAAAATAGGTAAACAACAAGTTTATACTGTAGAGCACCAGGAGCTGTATTCAATAGCTTGTAGTAACCTACGATGAAAAAGAACATGAAAAGGAATATGTATATATGTATGTATATGACTGAAACACTAGGCTGTACACCAGAAACTGACACAACATTGTAAACTGACTATACTTCAGTTTTTAAAAATGCAAAAAAAAAAACTCTAACTGTAAAAAGAAAAGAAAAAGAAAGACACTATCAGGTGGAAGACTGATTTTAAGAACCTACGGACAATGGCCCACACTGCCTCCCTCTGTCGCAGAGGCCAGGCCTGCTCCAGTTGGTGGAAGTCCTTCCAGCCTGCTTCCCTGAGTGCAGACAAAGTGGCGCAGAATCACCCCACCCCACCACCCTCCGTCCCCACTGGTTGACCCACAGTGACTGTGCAGTACAAATAAATAATAGGCCTTTGTTATTTTTAGCCACTGATATTTTGACGTTGTCTTTTACTAAAGATACAAAACTATAAAAAGTCCAAAAGATTTCTGACTGTTTCCCTAATGACTGCTTTGATAATTTGGCATTTCCATGAAACCGAGTTTTCAAAAACGTCTCTCCTTCTCCTTATGCTTATGCTGTTACAGTGGTGCATTAAGCATGTGCCTCATCTCTGTTGGGAAATGAATCCTTCTTATGATGGGAACTTTGCCTGATGGTAAAGCACAGCGGATTGCAGGGGCTATTTTAAATACTGGGCTAAGATTCCCCCACTGTCACTGACCAGCCACGTGTCCTTGGAAAATTTACTCAAACTCTCTAAATCTCAAACTTACTTAGCTATAAAATTGGCGTTGTAATTTCTATCTTCCCAATTTATTGTGCCATGGTGGGGAAAGCACACAAACTGTAGCAACTCCCCTCCAGTCGTCTCCACGGTGGGGCTGATACTGCCTACCTCCCCACCTGCGGTCAGGAGAGCTCCGAGCAGGTATATGCACTAATTACACAGCAGTGGATGTAATCCCTGTGATCATCACTAGAGTGATAAATTGTATAGGACCTAATGTGTACTCAATAAATCTCAGCTGCTTCCCTTGCCCTCAGAGAAAGAGCCCTTCCCGTTTCGAAACGGAGTCATTCGGAATCGGATTATCAATAGTCGATCAGCAGGGTGGCCAATGACCTACTAAGAAGAGAAAGGGGCTCAGGAAAAAAAAAAAAGCCTCTGCTTTAGACCTATTTACAGCGATACATGTCTGGATCTCTAAGATGCCAGGTTTTTTTCCATTCTGCAAACACATGGCTCCCATTAGTTGACTGATACTGACACATCCAAGGCTTCCAAAGTGCTCTGGGCCTCTGATGAGTGAAAGGCTTGCCTGCCCAACAAGGAAAGTCAGGCTCTGCAGGCATGAAAACGCTGCCAGGGGTGGGGCAGCAGAGGTGCTGACTTTAGGTAGGAGACCAAATCTGGCTCTGTTTTTAATGACCATCCTGTCCACACCTGAAAATAAACCAGCCACACCTGGTGAGATTTCTAATGCTGTAGCGCTCCGAGGCTTATGTCACTGTGCATATATGGCTTCCATTAATCAGAGGGAGTGTTGTGTGGGTACCGGCTAAACAGGGACTGGGGAATAGTGAATAATTTGCACCATCCCTGCTGAGCTTTCTAGTCCAAAGAAACCCAAGCTCCAGGGTTGTGCTCCTTTTATTTTGTGTTCTAAGGACATCGTTGTTGGGTTGGCATCTCAGAAACAGGCCTGAATTCTAATTAGTTTGCAGTTAGAGGCTGCGTAGTGGTAACTCAATCCTCACCTAACCTTTATCATCTGTTTCCCGTCTTCGAACCTGCACGGTCCACTTTTGACCTGCGCAACAGTGATGTTAGAGACCTCGCTTTGTGTTTTGTGCCTCAGAGCAACAAATGCTATTGGCAAGAGGGGGAAAAGTGGGGGTGTATCATTGACCTGATGCATTTGGGATAATTCTTTTCTCTAATCATCCCCTTGGGGATGATTCCAAGGAAATAAGGCTTTGTGTCCTTGATAACAGAGGGAACCTACTTAGGGTAGCCCTGTTATCTCTCAAAATGTTTGCAGCTTCAGATTGTGTAGCAAGAGGGGAGCAAATAAAAGTGTGAGGAAAGAATCATGAGGGTACATTTAGTATTTGGAAGCTGACATGTTTTCATATATACCAAATTGCCTGGTTCTTTTAACAGCCCTGCAAGTTAGGTGAGCAGTTACTATTAGCCCATTTTACAGGTGAGAAAGGTCAGACTGAAGGAGGACAGCCCACTTTGATTTGCATCACAGCTCCACCCAACTAACTCTTAAGCCCCAGGCTGGTTTCTCCATCTCTCTGTGTCTATGTGACCTCACCTGTGAGACAGGGGGGAAACAACAGTTGCTACTTCTTGAGTTGCTGTTAGGTTTAACAAGTTAATGTATGTCAAAGTGCTGAAGGGTCATCTGTGACACAGAAAAGTGTTCAATATATGTCGGCTATTGTGATGACTATGAGAAAAAGTATAAAGTTGAAAATTTGGGGACCCAAGAAGCTTAGGGCTGAAAAATGTCCATGGGAACGAGACTTGGGCTTGCTGTCATCATAGCACAGAGAAAACAAAACCAAAATGCATTTATGTATATAGCTGTTCAATACCTGACTCATCTATATCACACAGTTTATCCTGGAAGGTCCTCACAAAGAGATGACACAAGTCCTCACAGTTACCAGGAAGACTGTAACTAAATCTGGCAGCCGGTTATGGAAAAGTTGTGTTCCCCTCTTGTTTTACAAAAGAATACTCAAAATGTATGGGATTAAAAAAAAAAAAAAAGATAGTTTGATTCCTTCTAATCCATTGGCTAAAGTAAAAATTTTTTGTGCCAGGTATCATGCCATCTGTGGTATACACATTTTCTTACCTGCTTCTCATAAATAGTGTGACATACTATTCCAGTTTGTGCAGGCCTGAGGAGTTACCGAAATGCTGGACTTCTCAGTGCAAAAACTGGGAGAAGCCTAGGCAAGCAGGGACAGCTGGTCACCCTACGTAAGACAGGGACTCTGTGCATCCCATTTTGCAGGTGAAAGAACTGAAGCTTAAGGCATCCCAAGGTCACACAGCTAGCCAGTCTAGTTGGGATTTTTAAACCTATGCTTTTAAACCATTATAAGACACCAGCGAGAAAGAGCTTCTTCCTGTGAGGCAGTGCTGTAGCACACCAGCAAATGAGTGAAGCTGGCTGTTGCTCTCCTTGATAGAAAGGGCCTAATATCCTCCTAGACTGTGTTTCTCTGCTATGCATGTTGCTCTTTTTCTTTCTATTGCTGTTAAGATTTCCAAGTGATCTGGGGGCACAATCTGAAATGTTAGTGAGCAGACAGACTTTTGTTTTTTAACCCGTGTCATTCTGTCTCTGAGGAAAAGAAGAGTGGCATTAGCATTGCCAACTTCAAGAGAATCAAAACTTGATTCCCTAAGAGGAAAAACATATACATACAATAGAATTCATCTATCTCCCCTTCCAGGGAGATCTTAGCCAGCAGTGACTTTCTGTGCATTATAATTTCAAGGCCACCGGTAACTCTCAAGAGGCATTATCTTAGCTCCCACACACTTTCCAAGTCCATTTCAAGGCTACATATCACCAACTATGCTCCTCTGTAAAACCGCCTCACACAGTGGGAACCGTGGGTTTGTGGGAACCAAGAGTCATCATCTCAAGTTATAAGGCGGCCCAGAAAGAAAGGTTCCACATTGAAAAAGGATTTTCCAATTTCCCAAATAATGGTCCATGAATGGATGTACATACGTAAGAGCTTAAGTGCATTTCAAAAGAAACCAGTGATCATAGCTGCAAGATGAATACTGCATAAATTTAAAGGCTACTTGGGGACACTCTAAAATTCCAAGGCAAAACTGACTTTCTTGACTTGATAGAGGAATAGGGCCAACAGGGAAATTAGGCTGATTCTGTTTTTCATGAGTCATTTTGTCTGTGGACATGCCTCACAAATTAAAGCACACATTTAAAAAAAATCCCTAGGTGTGAGATGATTAAAGTTTCAAATCTGGTCAATTGAAAAATCACAAAAGTGTTGGATAAAAGCCATGCTGTTTTGAGGATTTTATTTTTCTTTTAAAATCCCAGGAGTTGCTGAGCTTATAAAAATCCTTGATTCCAATAAAAAAAAAATGAGGGCTTTTGGAGAGAGTCATTCTCTTTGATATCAGATGTATTTTAGTCTATAATTTTCCACCCTGGCTTATGTGAATGTCTAGGCTTGATTCCATCAACTCATTTAATCTCTGATTTCATTTCTTTTTTTTTTAAACCATGTTTTCTGTTTATCTTTGTCCAAATTGAGTGAAATCTGTGCTTTCTAGTTCTTCTAACAATCCTAGCTTTCAAAATTTCGTATCAGCATGCCTGTGTGGCATAGGAAATCTATGCTTGTCTTGACAGACTGGAAACTGCATATTCATAGTGAGAAAATTGAGTTACTACCGTCAAAGACACCCACTTACCAAACTGTAATTGAAAAGTAGAACATCCCGTTAATTTACTGCAAGTAAGTGAGGGGGGAGGGGGAAGGGAAGTTAATACAAACAAATGCCAAGCTACAAGTCTCAAAATTCATGGGGAAAGCTCTCTCCTAAACGTTTAATTTTCATATACAAGCTAGTTACTGAATTGGAGAAAAGTTAGCATTCAACACAAGATCATCTGAAACCAACCAAATCCAGAAACTTGAACTGAATTCATTTATTGTTACATACCTCTACTTCTCAAAGCTGAAAAGACTAATTGTATTTCAGGAAAAGTTTGTGGCCATTTGGTCACAGAGGCTGAACATTTTAATATCACATACCCTCCAAACCAACATACAGATGAGAACGCTGAGGATCATTTTTTGTTACTACTAAAGATCCTTGTATTTTTCACAATTTGGTCATGAGTTTATAAAGACATATTTCACTTTATTGTATCCCATCATTACACCAAAGAGATGTCCAACATCCAATAAACAAAAATAATTTTATGGTCACAAGCATTTGCTTCCCAAAAATACTTGCAAAATTCTGTTCGTCGATTTCTCAATACATATTTAGGATCTGTCCTATCTCAAATCCTTAACACTTAGAAAACCAAGGCCAAAAAAAGGATGAATTCTCTACCCCCAGACATCTACACATACATATACACACACACACATACACATCCACCCACCCACCCACCCACAAAGCAACAGCTTTTCCAAATGAGTACACTACTGAAGAAAACAAAGTACAGTCTACCAAAAATCATGAAACAGACTCACTTAAGTTCACTGCTCACAGGGAATAAAGTTTTAAAAAATAACCCGAAAGTTCAGATTAAAGGCAATACTTCTTATTCATTTGTTTTTATTTCTAATTCCTCATCAGTTATATAACTTTGGTCTTTTTAAAAAGAATTTATTTGTAAATAAGAGTAATGAGTTGGCAGTTGAATTTGGGTCTGACCATTTTACCTGAGCAATGAAAAAACAAATGCCACAGAGGCCTGTAAAACTGTTTAACTCTCCGTTGGCAATTCTCTTGTGTCCCCCTGAGATTGTCTAATTACAGAGCAATGCTAGAAGTATTCTTCATTTGTAGATTAATTAGTTGATGCCTAAGCAGCTCTCTGAACATAAAAGGCAACATGTAAATCTAAGTATAATTATTCATCCTCAAGCTAATGATCATTTAATTAGTGTTTTCTGCTAGTTTAACGGCCCATAAAGAAAAAGGCAATTTGGGGAAGGGGCTTCTACCGTTGAGATAAGCGAGGTTTAGTCCTGTAGATCTAATTAGAGTGAAAAATAATGTTTAATGTTCAAAGAAAAAGATTTTAAAACTGGAAATAAATTGGAAATTGACTCTCTCCTATCCTGATGCCTAAAAGCCCTAAGGGAACTGGAAATGAAGCACAGCTTTTGTCATCATTTGCATTTTTCCTGAATTAGGAATCACGGTTTGAATGGGGCTAATCTGATGTTTTGTGGCAAGTGTAAAGGCCTACCTGAGATGAAGTTTATAGAGCAGAAAAGATGCTAACTCTGGGGTGTCCGTACATGTTATGAAGGCGCTTCTGTCCTCTTTGTAAAATAGGATACGAGTTTCCTAAATAGGAAATCATAGTCAAGTTAAAAGCCATCAGATAAAGCTAAGCGTTTTGCAAAGTCCCGGCATGGTTTTTTAAGTTAGTTGTCTCTATATTTCCCCTACTAGATTATACAGCCAAAGCCGTACATTATCTTTCTCTTCCTATTTCCAGCCTTATCCAGCCAATATTAAGTATTCATTGAGTCAGTCGATGAACAGTAACGAGAAATAGACGTATACAACTCAGAGGAGCAAGTATGCCCCTGGGCGCATAAAGTATTCCTCTGAACTTAAAAAAAATACTACGTCAAAGATGTGAAAAAGCTCTGTCACATGTTCTCCATTCACAAGTCCCTGTTCTGATGCTGGGTCGTTAAGACAAACATCATTACACAGAGACTGTCCAGACAACATTCTCAAGCAGCCCGGCACTAGAAGCAGCTGCCCTGGTTTATCTAATCAATGTCCGCATCGGGTGACTTCTTTCAGCCACCGTTTTCTCAGCTATGCAATGGGGCAGTTGTCACAGTTAAATGGAATGATCGTAAATCATACAGAATTAAATTATTCAATAAATGTCAGCCATAGCCACATCAGCTGTTTTCTTTTTATAGGAACTTTGATTTAAGAAAGAAAAAAAAATTTTTAACTTTGCTGAAAATAAGTGTAGCTTTACCCTCCACGGACAAGAATTTTCTTTGCCAACTGATAATGCAAGTGGCATAAAGGCAATATTAGAGATCATAATACCGGTATCACGTGATCATAAGAGGCACGCCTGACACCTAAGCATCAGGGAATGCTGTAAAAATGAAACATTCAAAAAGAAGTTTAAAAAAGAAAAAGGCAAAAGCAATTATGAAGTTATGTCACAGCAGCTTTTTATCAAAAGGAGAAAAATACAAAGACTGCAAAGAATTTAACAGTGAAGTAAACTACAGGGTCATTGCGAATATAATAATAATGTTATTTGAAGTTTTACTTAAAAAAAAAGAGGCATGTAAATAATAAGTGGGAGTTGAGAATCTTAAAGTACCCAAAAGTCTACCTTGTGTTTCAGAAGGATGTTTCTCATCTTCCTTTTAAACTCATGAAGAAATTTCTAAATTTAATTTCCTCAAAAATCTCCACATCTACACCAGACACTATAGAAGAGTCAAGCATTCCTCACTCAATAAGCTGTAATACAGCAGCATTTGACCAGGTTACAAAACATGCTTCTCAAGAAACTCTGTTGGAAAGGTCCTTGCAAAGGTTGGGCATCCAGAATCTATACTGCCATTGGACCCACAGGTAAGGCATAGGATTCACAAAACACTTTCTCCTGGGACTTTTGTGATAAGGGGTGTTGCGTGGTTTAGCCTGCAACGCCTCTTATTTCTTGACCACTATTATCACCAACTTCTACAGTGTATAAAAGATCTTGGTCTCTGCTCCTGAAATCATATGGGAGAACAGCAGAAAATACATTTCAATCTGAGTAAAATACCAGTTTTTAGAAAGCCTGAATCTGTTTAGAACAAGGCTGGAGAAAACAGATATTGGTAATGCCAATAACTTGAAATGTACACCCAGAAAAAAGCCTCCACTTGATAAATAATATATTCAATGAATCTTAAAAGTGTTGTCTAAAATTTTTCCTTGGCTCCTGTTCTGAATATAAATGCTTTCTGTATTTGCTCAAGACGATGAGGATTAAACAAATAGTAATAATCCAAAAACAGAACAAAATTTTCATCACTGATGATTTCATGGAAACATGAAAATAATGTACAGCAAACAAACAAACCTAAACAAGAGGCACTGAGATTCTGCGTCATCAACTTTAAAGATTAATTGGTGAAACCAGATTAAAACATGGGAGTGCCCGTTTATAGAAATGACAGGCATCGTGAAATGCAAGAGAGTCCCCTTTTAACATAGGAAGCCCAGGGAAACAGAGTGAAAACCTGAGGAGATCGCACTCAAATAATTAAAGTACAAATGTATTTCGCCGAAGACTCTGATTCCAGACAGCTGCCCTCACTGTCCTTCTCCCGCTTTTATTGGAGTCTCCAAAACCATTTTGCTTTGGGGGAGAAAGTAGATTTTTAGTAGAGTGGGAAAAATGCCAAACATCCATGGCAACTTAGAATTTTTCCACTTTCTTTACATGTTCAATTGAGACCTTCATAAAATTATAAATGAAAGGACACATTATGAGCACTTTCTTTGAAGGGGAAGAAAAAAAAAGGGGGTCTTGCCTGGAAGTAAAATTTTGGAGTCTATATCCTTCTTCTCTGGAGAACACTTGGGAGATTTTTCTGCCAACAGCAGGGCCCCTAAAAGAGCTTGTCTTTGCCTTCAGAATTCAAAAAGGTAGAACCACCAATTGTTCCCCTGACTGTGGGTGAGACGGTGAGCACCAGGAGGGGACTGGAAAGTTCTGGGCTCCGTGTTGGTGTGTCTCAGGGGCTGAGGTCAGTGTGTCTTGGCGTCTGCTTTCCAGCTCCCCCCCTCTTCCCTCTTCCCTTCTTCCCTCCCCCCTCACCAGGGATTCACTCCTGTTTACTTTGGGGAGACTGCAACTTCTGTTTCTTAACGTTTAAAAGAAGTTTAAAAGCTTATAAAAAGGCTCTTAAGATTTCTTGGACACTGAATGCCTCTTACAGAACAATATTTTGATGAGTTAAGTGTAAATGAATCAGAAACCTACGTATTAAATTTCTCTTGACATACACATCAGTTTAAAAAATTAATGGAAAAAGTGCCCGGGGCTCAAAGTGTTTTGGGGTTTTCTCAAACCCAAAATGCTTGAACGTGCAGAGTGGAATTCCATTTGAGTCAGCCAGGTTTGCTGAACACCTCCCCCACACCCCAAAACCCCTAGTTATAGTGGAGGGAGTAGCATTTCCGGACAGTGACCGACTGGCTAGGGACATGTCACATTCCCGGTCATTATGCCTGGGACGCAGCAGAAGCCAAAGCCTGGGCTGATGCTGTGGAGATGCCCAGCCTCTGTTCACTGAAGGCTGACCCTAAATGCTGTTTTTTGTTGTTTTTTTTTTTTAAGATGAAGGAAACTAAATAAACAATCACCCAAGATCATAAATCACTGACAAAGATATTTAGATTTGAAACTAGCCTCGAAAACAGAATGTGCCATGATTTGTCCCTCAAAGATTAACTCTGCTCTGGGTCCTATAATTGTGGAGCCCATGACTTCTGATGATAAATGAATGGCACAAGGGTCAAAACTTGAGAACCAGTATAGTTTTGGTGGGTTTTTGTTTGTTTGGGTTTAATACTTATTGTGGGTCCAAGAAAATACCCATGGAAACACAACCAACCCAAAATCCTGAAAACCCAGACTTGATCTCTAAAATCATCACTCTTCCGATTTTTTTTTTTTTAGTTTTCCGTTTCTTTTGCTTTTGTTCTGTGAGCGGATGAGCAGCTGACTCGGAAGACTGAGCCAGGTAAATAAGATTTCACTGCTGTCCTTCTGCGATCTGATCATCTGGGGATGCGTGTCATAGATATTAGAACTGGGAGCGGTTGCTAACTTCCTGTGTGTCCAGCAGACCACAAACACAGTTGTGCTGCCAAGGAAGCAGGAGGCCTGCCTTAGGCATCTTTATCCCCAGCACTAACCTCAGGGGCCAACAGGGAGGGATCATGGCTTTGAGCTCACGCCTGACAGATCCTCAAGCTAATACTCCTTTGGCTAAAGCACGGGAAAGCTTTCTTGTGAACCACGATGAGCTGTTATTTTCAAAATTCACACCCTCCAACTCCATCAGATTACACAATCCCCAGGATTCTCGAGGAGGCCTGTGATAATCTCTAGCTCAGGAAGCCTGGAGATGCAGGGGAGTTTTCTTAGGACAGATCTGTGTCTTGCTCTTCCTTTCTCAAAGAAGCACGTTCTCAAAAGCCTCAAGGGCATTGAGGGAAGGGGAGGTGATCTTAAGAGAAATACACCTTTTAAATACAATGTTTAGCCTTATTCCACCATGAGCATGTGCTGTACCCATGTTTGTTGAATGAATAAGTGAGTGACTGAGCGCAGACCACAGCCCTTTCACAGGAACGTTGCAAGGATGATGACAAGTTAACAGATGGTCAGAGACAAGCATAATACGGATTCCCTCCACCTCAAACAGCCGTCCCCTCACCACAAGCCCCTCCTCCACACGAGAGATGACTACCGGGGTTTCGTTCCAGCTAAGAGGAAACGCTACCACCATCAAAGACCATTAACAATAGAACCTGGGTAATAAAAAAAAAAGTCTAACCTTTTAGCACTTCCGACCTGAGTTTCTAGAGGAAAACTGTTGGACAACACCTCAATTCAAGATGGCGAGGTGTGAGGAGCGTGCGGAGAAGCTGCGCAGGGAACTGAGCTCTGGAGCCTCGAGCAGCGCAGCTGCGCCTACCTCGCGAGAACTCTGCCCCTTCCAACGAGAACTCCTGCCTTTCCCGCGAGAACTCTACCCCTTCCCGCGAGAACTCTGCCCCTTCCCACGAGAAGTCGGCCCCTTCATGCAAGAACACCGCCTCTTCTGTCGAGATTTGCATCCCTCTCTCCAGGGTCAGGAACCTTATAAAGCAGCCCTACCCCGCTGAGCCTGTCCAGAGACCCTGAGCGTAAGAGCGTGAGCTTCCATCTCTCCATCCTTACAACAGAGACTAAAGCTTTCCTTTGCTTCTGGCTCCAAGGACACCGGGCAGGAGGACGCTTGTTAACGGCCTGACTCAGAAGGGTAGGTAACAAGGCTATCTAGCATTGAATCACTCCCAAAAAGAGCAAACTAAAGATTCCTTTGTTTTTTTCTGTACACCTTTCTGGGGGCACCAGCTCTTAAAAGCTCCTAACCCTTATTGCAGGAAATATAAGAAAGAGGGAAAGCAACAGTAGTAACAGCTTTATGGGAACCGGAAAAACCCGGGAAAATACGGAGGTGCTAGGACAACAGATAAAAAGCTGTATTTCCTCTCAGTGCGATCTGGGGGCTGGGGAAATATGATCATTAAGGAATAGAACAGATATCAGAAATGAGTAATTCCAACACCTTCTGTCACCCTCCTTTCCCAGGCAAACCTCAAGAACGTGCAGATATGGGTAGGAGTTCCTACCACAAAGGGATCTCTTTCCATCCTGAGGAATTGAGAGCAAATAAGGTCCCCCCTGGCAGAGTTTCTCTCGTTCCACCTGAAAATTCATTGTCTGCCTTACAAGGTTGGCTCTGGTAAACGAAGGGGCTAGAAACAAAAAGCAAGCAGTCTCTGGTGTTACCAACCGTCCGATGATGACGTGCAAATTTGGAGGCTTCTCCTTTATCCAGAGAAAAGCTTTAATGCTGACTCCTGGAATTTTCTCCCAAGCCTTTACCTTCTGTGTTCAGGGAGTGAAACTCATGTTAATGCTGGTTAAGACCCACCTCTCCCTTACGGGAAGTCTATGCAGGTGGAAAGCTAACCGAATAAAACAAAAGTTACGTTTCAAGACCTAGAAGATAACCCTGCTGGAGATCGCCAGCCTCTCCCAGTCGTTCAGCCCTCCCCTGTACCAACTGTAGCAGACGGAGCCGGACTGTATTTTGATTTGCATGTTTGCGTGGAGGAAGAGCCACAGAAATGAGCTTTAAAAACTCAGCTGGTGTTGGAAATCTTTGGGGCTTGGACTGCCCCCTTCCCGCCGCCACCTCCTCCATCCCTCCCAGTCCAGGTCCTGAGGTGAGGTTGCACAGACTTGATCCTTTTCCCTTTGATACGGAACCTGTGCCTACGCCAGGCTCTCAGTGCTAAAGAAAACAGGCAGCCCTTTCGCATCGGATTTGCCTCCTGCTCTGGTTGCTGTTATTCTGTAACAGCCGCTGTCGCAATATTGCTGCCTTCAGAGTCGATGTCACCGGGGGCGAATGGCAGGGGTCCTTTCTTCTTTGGGTTTGATACATCCTTCCTTCCGCTGCTCCTTGCAATCAACCACTAGGAGAAGGAGGGAAGCAGGCAGGAGGGAGAGCGGGAGACTTCCGGAAATCTCATTCCCCCCTGGCCTGCACGGTTTGCCCGATAATGACCCCGGAGGCTTCCACCTGCCCCCGCGAAGGGATTGGTTACTCTCCCGCAGCCCTCCCAGGCATCGCCCCCTTGCTCACTTCCTCCTCTTCCTGCCCCCAATCTCTACCCCTCCAGCCTCCTGTGGCTTCACAGCCGAGTGCCCCATCTCAGGAAGCCCGAGATGGAGCTCTGTTAA
The DNA here is from genome assembly GCF_048564905.1 of Vicugna pacos. NCBI lineage: Eukaryota > Metazoa > Chordata > Mammalia > Artiodactyla > Camelidae > Vicugna > Vicugna pacos. The sequence continues at coordinate 55,629,128 of NC_133002.1, forward strand.
CAGTGAGCCTTCCATGCTTCACTCTACCTTACCCTCATCTCCAAACGCACAGACTCGAGCAACTGCTTTCCTGGAATCATTTGTGATTCTCGAAGTATGAGGGGTCAGGGTGGTTTTAAAGAGAGCAGGTAGCTTATTCTTCTTTCTGTTTATAAATAATATCCAGGTGTGCTGGGGGAAGGGGCTTCTTGATGTGCATTTTAAAACTAATTTAGAATTTGTTTTTTAATATACAGTCTCTCTATCTTGCCTTGGAGTCAAACAATATAAACTTTAAACTTGGGATTTCTGCAGTTTTTGAATACAGCGCTGGGGGACACCCCCTCCGGGGACCCACCCACTCTCTGACTCCCCCCACTCACCAGTTTTGCCAGCATTTGGTAATATGGCTTGTTTCCTCTTTGCCAATCCCTGCAGACTGAAAGCAAACGCTGGTGATCATTCTCGCTTCTCAGCTGACGTGCACACCTCTACCTGCAGCCTGTGGCTGGTGAGAGACACACCCCAAGCAAAAGCACTGGTAGGTAGAAAAAAAATTGTTTCTTCCCTTCTGCTGCTTTTATTGGAAGAATTATTATGGCTGGGAGGCAGGTACACACCTGTGGCAGTTGGGGTCTTTCATTAAGAATACATGCTTCCGATGCTTATTTTTGTGGAATCAAACCCCTTGTGGCCAATTAATTTCAGTCTATTTCAGGGTCACAGATCATACCTCTAATCCTGGCCAGTTGTCTCGCGAGTATGTGTCGTAACGGGCCTGGGGAAAAAACATAGATGGCCCAGCATAACCACTACTTCTGTTGGAGAAAATCAACTCAAAGGGCATGTCCCACATAGAGAGACCACAGTTAGAGGCAGGCATAATTGAAGTCACTAAATTAGCATGCGTCTCTCAGCCGGGGCCTAATATAAGCCAGACCTCATTGAATGCCAGGCCACGAGTACATCACAACTGCAATTAAAAAGAAAAGAGAAAAATCACCCTTGCGTCCCAAACGTTTATTTTTAACGTGACAGGTAGTAATAATACGAGATCCTAAGGCATCTGCAATAAGCAAGAAAGGTAATTTGGGTTAATCACCGTTGAAAGACCAAAGGACTTTAAGTATGTCTCCAGGGCCAAGCTCTTTGCAATGCTCCCATTTCTCTCTCTCACGTCAGCCACATCCATCGCACCTCTATTACTACATCTTGTTGCTACCTGAGATCTCCAGTCATGCAGGGTCCCACTGTATCTACTGCTTTACCTGGAGCCTCCTGCTGACATCCTCAACGTGGCCCACCTAAGCTGTCCAGTTCCCCCCAACAGGCCACAGTCCTTGGACCTTCTGCATTTGATCTTTTCCTTTCAGGTTCCGTTAATGCCCGTAAGGCCCTGCGATTCTAGACTATACACTAACCCTTAGTCCTTAAAGCTCACTTCTACCTGAAGGCAGAAACCAAGTCTAGAAATCCATAACAAATGTGCTTTTTCAGTGGTAGGGTTCTGAGTGATTTTTTTTTCCCCCTACAATGAATGTGTATTAATTTTGCATTCAAAAATCTTTTTCTTTTTTTGGTCCACTTTCAAAATCCAGTATACAAGCCCACCAAATTTTGCATCTCTTGATTTTTGAAACTCAATTTCTCAACCCCCCCAACCCTGGAATTCACTAGTGCAATTTGTCTTTGAGTTTGCCACTTGGGTTTTTTAAATTAAAGCGGGTATCAGAGACTCATTGTGTCTCTATGGATCAAATCATGGTACAGTGTTGCCAAGAATTTATCTGTATGGGTGAATGGGAGGTCTATTTTTTACAGTTTTTTGTTGTTGTTGTCGGGAGCTACTGCCTTGATAAAACTTAGGCCTTTTCCTGGCTAGGACCTGGTGACCCCTCCAGCCATATTACAGTGAAGTTTGAAAAACTTGGCCAAACAATGGGCCCTCCTGGAATTTTATGTTTTTTAAATTTTGGAATAAATAGGCTATTAGCAGGACTGTGGATAACTTTTGATCACACATAGAAACACATGGTAATAGGATTTTTTCTTTCTGTGTTAATATAATGATTTAATAAAGACATTTGGCACATAAGTAAGTCTCGTAGACCAAGCATTTTGAACAACAAGAGGATTAAGATCAGCCTATAGGGGATATTAGTAAAAGTGTCTTTTTCCTAGCTTTGGTAAAACATCTATCTGTTTGGAGATAAATTCATTATTCTTAACTAAAAACCCTCCTGAAATAGATGTGGTGAGAAATGTTCTGCCCCTGTTATGAGACTCTCCAAACAAGCTTAAAATTGCTTAGAAACAAAAGGCAGGAGGAAAAAGAAAGGATTGTGTCTCCAGATAATGAGGTTCTACCTTTGTGTTTTATCTGCAAAACAGCGTGGTTTGAAAAGTCTGGATCCCATTTCATTGGAACTGAACCTAAATGTAGTGCCTGGAATTCTCCCAAATGAATAAATTCTTTGCCGATAATTTTTAAGTGAAGAAAGATCAACAGGATAGGGGCATGAGGGAGGATTATAAACTGCAGGGTGTATGTGTGCGTTTCTGTGTGTGTATGTATGGACATGCGTGTGCGCACACAGGCGGTTGAAGTTGTGGGTAATAGAATATAAACGAAAGAACACAAACCCTCAGCAAATGTGCCCATCGATGTGGGAATCGAAAAAAACAAGATGGGCACGTGTGTCTTTGCATTTAGCGGGACAACTAGGGGAGTTGTAGACACAATTCTTTCTTTTTCTTTTCGATGTGCCATGCTGAATTCCATCTCTCTTTCTTGGAAAACTCCAGTGGATTTATTTCCTTTAAAAGAGTTCCTGCTGACTCTTTGCTCTTGTTAATTCCTGCTCAGTTTTCCTATCCCCATCCTAAGGACAGCAACATGACAAACCTCCCTTCCTTCCATCACCTTCTGATCTTCTTTCTCTGTTTCCATAGGCTGGTTTTTCTCTGCTGGATAGTGGCCAAAATGACGCCAGTTTATGGCAGTAAGAGAATACACAGTAGACCATTTCTGTCTTTAACTTTCCTCCATTTTGTGGGGTCTTGCTGAGCAGTCTGCAACTTCTATAAGGAAGGAGAGGACATGAAAGCTGTAGGATCATCACTTTCACTCTCAGGATCAAGGTTACCAAGGAGGCACTGAGTAATTTGTTTATATAAATCTCTCCACCAAGTCTTGAAAAGTCCTGCAATGAACACAATTCTTTTGGGGGACTTAGGTTCTCATTTAGCTTCTTTGTTTGAAAAATGAAGGAAAAAGAAAAGATCATTGAGTCTCCTTCTTCTTTGACCACTGGAAGAAAGGTAGAGAAAAAAGAAAAAAGAAGTTAAAGAGAGGACATACGTCTCTCCTCTTTCCTTCCCCTCTCCCCATCCGTGGGTAAAATCTAATAAAGATGATTAAATTACATGTCTTTTCCTCCCATTGAAATCCACTGCATACTATTCAAATATTAGAACTCAGGAAATAAGGCAGGACAAGGTCGCCCATGAAACCTTAGAAGGCAGCACAGGGGTCTGAGCTGGAGGTCTGCCTGGCTGGGCGGCTCTAATTAAGAAATCACCCTGCTGAGCAGAACTTAATCTAAATAAAATATAAAAAGGAATTCAGTGAAAACCATTACCTCCTCCCTACACACCTCAGGTCCAGAGCCTTCATCCATCCCCCTCGGCCCTAGAAACTCTCCCTCCCAGTCCTGGGGAGTTCTGTGTGCCCACGGTACCACCAAGTATAAAGACTCAGCTCTTGAAGAGGAAGCTGGGTCTTGTGCTGGCCTCTTGCTGTTTGGCCAGGCATTCTCAGGGCCAGAGGCAGATTTAGTCAATGTTGCTCTGGTTTGGAGGGGGATAGAGGACGAGATTTGATCAAGCATTGGTTAAAGACTTGTATATCTAGCCGACTCTTCCCGTTTTAACACAGTGAGCTGGGAACTCACAGCCTCTCTGTAGGGTGGCTGGGGTTTTCTTGCCTATCCGTCAGCTGCTTTTGATGGAGTGGTCCCTTGAGAGCCAAGACCAAGTCTGTTTCACTGAGTTGTGTTCAACGTCCTTGTCCTAGTTAGACCTTTAAAACTGTACTGAGTCAGCCTCAGGCCTCTTTTCCATCCAGGTCCTGGGGGATCCCTCTGACAGTGGGTGACATTCATTTAGCCTCATTTCCATCCACACTCCGTAGAAACCTAGGTTGTATTCTTGCTGTTGACTCCTGTAAGTGTATTATTCTCTTTCACACATCTGTGGCTTTGCACAGGCTGCCATATCTGCTCACAACAGTGATTCTTAAACTGTTAAGAACCCATTGGAAGACATAGACCCTCTCCCTAGGAGGGAAAAAAATGCACATATGCATATAAACACAGGTTTTGGCAAACAATTTCAGGGAGCACCTGAGCCCTCTAAGGAGTCCATGGTCACCAATTTACGGACCCTTGAAAGGTTGTCCTTTCTCTCTTTTCTCCACTGACAAGGATGCAAAGACTCTCTTCTTTGACCGTGCTTAAGTCCTAAGCCCTCTTTCTGACTAGGCCCTGTCCCTGGATTATTCAGTCTAGGTTTAGCAAGAATATTGCTGAATCTGTTTTGCAGAAATCCCCCACCCTTCATATCTGATCAAATTTCTCCTCTTGCACCCTGGATATCTTATCACCCTGACCAGCCTTCAGCAAAAATCCTGTCAAGTTGGTTTAGCCCGAATCCCGCTATTCTTGCTGTTTCATCTTAGTAATTTTCCACCAACCGACCCCACCTTGCTGCTGGGCTATAAATCTCCATCAATCCTTATTGTGTTTGGACTTGAGCCCAATCTCTCGCTCCTACTACAAAACCTCATCATAGTAGTAGTCTCTCTTGAGTGAAGTCTTCCTTACCATCTTTAACAAGTGCCGTGAATAACTTTTCTTTAACACCTCCCATTCCAGGGAAACCCCTACTTACCCTCAAGGGGACCTCCACAAAGCCTTCGCTGACCAACCCAGAAATAGTAATGAACAGAAGTCCCACCTCTGTGCTCCCCGTTACCCTTGTCTGCGAGTCTAGTAGGTCACATATCACAATGTGGTGATTACTTGTTTGCATGTCACTCTTCCACTAGACCAGGAGTGGGCAAATTTTCTCTGAGAGGTCCAGATAGTAAATATTTTAGGCTCTGTGGGCTGTACGTTCTCTGTAGCATCTACTCAACATTGCAGTTGCAGTAGAACCAGCCATAGACAAATGTAAATCAATGGCCATGGCTGTGTTCTAATAAAACTTTATAAAGCACTGCAATTTGTATTCTGTATCATTTTTGTGCATCACAAAATAGTCTCCTCCTTTGCTTTTTCAAACATTAAAAAATGTAGAAAAGACCACCCTTATCTCATGAGCCACACAAAAACAGAGGAGGGAAAGGACAGACAACACCCAGGACATAGTTCGCTGACCCCTAGTCTAGACCGAGGAGAGACCCTCAAAGGTAAATCTCGTTCATTTTTGAGTTTCATTATCTAGTTCCTCAGAAGTAATTTATCTTTGAGTTTCACTAGCTAGCATTATCTGATGCATAAAATGAGTGAATAAGCAGCTAAATGACCAGTGCTCTGCAAAAAATTTCCTTGAGACAGATACTGAATAGAACAAGTAAATGTGACTTGTGGGACACTGTTGAGGGCCTATGTTTCTTCATGTTTGGGGACATACTGTCTCAGCTGTTAGCTACCAAAGCTGCAGTCGCTGTTCTGTAAGCCTGGGATTATCCCACAAACCACTAGGTAGATGCTAGAAACTTTCTAGAGCAGTCCAGTATCAGACTGGCCAGAAAATACCTCTTTTTAAAGATAAGATTTCTTATACCACTCCCTGTTTTGACAGAATCACGGCTTCTTTGAGCCTCTCTTTTTAACAATCCCTTAGCCTTTATGAGGTTGGCAGCTTCTGACTTGGCTCCCAGTGATCCCCCTTCCTGGTAGTCGAGCCTATGTGTCATCCTCTCTTCTTGAGAGCGGCCTGGACCTAATGACTCATTTTTAATGAATTGAATGCACAAAAGTGATGAGGTGTCACTTCCAAAAGTGGTTTATACAAGATGGTATAAACCATCTGCTTTTGTCAGCAGACTCCCTATTGCCTTCTCAGCTTGCACACTTCGATGGCAATCTGCCATGTTGGAAAGGCTCATATGGAACTGAGGCTGGCCTTCAGCCAACAGCTGGTAAGAAACTGAGAGCCTCAGTCCAACAACCATCAAGGAACTGAGTCCTTCCAATGACCACATGGATGAGCTAAGAAGAGAATCTTTCTCTAGTTGAGGTTTCAGATAAGACCACAGACTCTAGACCAACACTCTGATAGCAGTTGTGCCAGAAAACTTAAAGCAGAGGACCCAGAGAAGTCATGCCCATGTTCCTGACTTACAGAAACTCTGCAGTGATAGATGTGGTATTAGCTTAAGCCACTAAATTTGGTGGGTAATTTGTTATGCAGCGATGGATAACTAATACATATAATTACAATTGGATATATATTAACTTATCTTACCCAACAAAATGTTGAATTCCTCCAGGGCAAGAGTTGGTTACATCATACTCATCTTGCCCCATAATACATGTTTAACAAATGTTTGTTAAATTAACTTGTATTTTGAGCTTCACTGAGTTCAGTTAATTTAAATAACAATAATATTTAAATAAGCACCAGTGGTAGGAAGCTGACAGCTGGTTAGGGCTGAAAGTTTTTGAAACTTGTGAGAGGGAAAAATATTATTCAGATTTATAACCTACTGTGCCCAGCTTATGTTTCATAGACTTTGGGGGTGGGGGGCATCATTCATTTTCAAAAGACTTCAAAGTTGGTGCCTTCTAACCGCAGTAAAGAGATACTTGCCTTTCTTGACCCAGACACACCAACCTTCCCATTGGATAGTCAGTCTAATTGTTTAGGCAATTCTCCTCCCTTCTCTTGCTTCACATTTCACATGGTCAATGAGAAATACTGCAAGGAGAGAGAAAAAATTGGAAAGAGAACTTTGAAAAAGTTGAAAAATAATGGAGAAGAGGAAAGAAAAAAGCAGAGGAAAGAGAAGTGGTCAGAACCCTCAAGCCAGATGCAGAGAAATGATTTGAAGGAAGATGTCTGATTTTCCCAACTTTAGTCATAAATATTTTGACAAGGAATTTGGCATTTATCAAGAAGGAAAACAAGAAAAAACAAAGTTGTCTTCCAGAGGGCCCAACAATGTTGGAATTCAGTGATCTAATTCTTTATAAGGTTGTGGTGAGAGATTGCCTCTCTTGTCTGAGTCTCCTGGCATTGGGACCTCTATTTCCTCAACAGCACGTGCCACGCCACTGTCAGAGATCAGGACTAAAAACAGAGGATGCGAGGGAAAGTCTGGATACTATGCTTAGGAAACAAAATTTTAAATCACAGTAGATTCTTATTCTTTATCTTACTGGTTGCTTATCTTAGCAGTTAAGGCAACTTTTCATTACTTTTGTAGACATTATATAATATCTTCTTCCCCTGCCCCAGCCACCAGCTGTTAGCCAGTCTCATCTCAGAATGGGATGGGGGTTGGATCAGCCTCAGCTGACATTTGAGAGAGCCAATTCCCAGCGACTGAAGAAATCTAAATTTTCTGCAATTACTATAGAGTCAAATCGACCTCAAGAAAAATCTATTTCTCATTCTCTATGAGACATAAGCATGATTCATGGGAAGGTAAGCTGGCACAAACTTTCTGTAGGATAACATGTCTCTAATTTTTAGCCTTTTTGGTAATAAATAAGACAGAGATTAAAAAAAAAGCAGTGACTATTAACCATCAAAATGATCTCATCCACTTTTGCTCTAGAAATATCTTAACATTTATTAATACTTAATAATATTTAATACTTACCTGTGCCTCCCATGGCATCAGAACTCAGTAAGTGGTGTTTAAATCTTAATATAGGCAATGTGATTGGTTAAAAAAAAAACCAGATAAATAAAGCTCTGGGTTTGCCCTAAAAAAAAGAAAGAGAAGGAAATCTTAAAAGAGTTAAAGGTCAAAACAATTTGTTAGAATTTTTTAGTTACATTAAGCTTAAATGTTCTCATTTAAGAAAGTGAGGACAATAATTGTATGTATCTCATAGGGTTATTTTGAAGGTTAGGTATGCGTGTTAAAGCCTCATTCTGCAGCAAGGCTGATCAGCTTTAAACACTATTGACATTTCAAGTGGGATAAATTTTTATTGTGGAGGCCTGTCCTACGTACTGTAGGATGTTTACCTGTATCCTAGCTTCTACCCACTTAATCCCAGTAGCCCCCCCATCAGCCACATGTCAACCCCCCGCCCCCCCGCCCCAACCACTATCACAATCACAAATATCTCCAAATATTTACAAATGTCCCCAGGGGAGCAAATTCACCCCTGGTTGAGAACCACTCTTCTAGGGCTTAGCAGATAGTCATTGTTCTATAAATATTAGGTGTTATTTTTATTATCATTAAAGTTATTACTAACAGCAACATCACCCTGCTATGATGACAGTTCCTTTCTCTCACTGAATTGTTAAAATAGTGCTGCATTTCTGCATCCTTTCAATAGAAAGAGCTAGAAAGGAAAAAAAAGGCAAGGTCATTCATTTGATAGCAATCCAATAGGAAACCTACTATCTCCTATGATGTCTCCTTTCATGGAAGGACAAAGGGCTGCCATTCGGTTCAGCTCTAGGAATTGGGTACCTTTCACAGGCTCACAGTTCATGAGATGCTACAAATTCCTCCACTGGCATAAATTTTCAAGCTGTAGGCACTCCTGGTTTGGTTGACTCTTGAATCCACTTGTGGAGATTTTCAAGAGTACTGCTACCTGAGAAAGAAAGGAAAGAGATGTTCAGAAGGACTCTTCCACAAGACTTAGTCCCTCTGCTATTTTTAGTGGTTTTGTGCTTATTTGGGTTTACAAGTACGGGGTTTTTGTTTTTTGGAGTTTTTTTGCCCAAATTGTTCATGCATATTCTAACAGTGTTTGCTTTAGCTGTTTTGATACCAGGATGTTTTGAAGGTACTAATGTTTTTCATGGCATGTCTTGTGTTCAGTGTGCAGATGGAGTTGGTGACTGAATACAGTGCCGTATTCCTCAAAGTCTTTAACCAAATAATTGCTACTAGCAGAGAAAACTGAAAAGAGTTCTGGGGATCTGGGAGTGGCCAGCTGAAAATACAAAATTCCTCCACACCTCTCGGTTTTATCTTCGAATGCATGCACATTTTACTTTCTGAGCTAAAATATTTTTTCTTTTGTTTCAAAATGTGGAAATGAGCTCTCCATGTTGGGCCCTGTGCATCTGGTGGCTTTTCCTGCTCCCCTTTTGAAAGCTTGCACCATGCACTTGCAAAGGCAAGATCGCAGCCTTGAAACCTGATAGACCGAAACAAAATTTTGTTTTAATAATAAAAAAAAATCAGTGTCAGCCTAGCAAGCACTTAGAGCCCACATTTATCCTTTCTTCTTCTTCTTACTTATTTATTTTACTGGAGGTACTGGGAATTGAACCCAGGACCTTGTGCATGCTAAGCATATGCTCTACCACTATCCCTTCTTTGCCACAAAGCCTGACTCTTCCTGGCGTGTTGAGTGTTTTTCTGTCCCCACTCCCAGCACCCACCACTATGCCAACTTCCTTACACCCCTTGTATACTCTGCTCAAACCTGGAGGTCCCCCCCTACACCTTCCTAGAGGCCTGTCTCTCTGTGACTCAAGTTCTTCAAAAGCTGTCTTGCATTCAAACTACCTATGAGAGTTTCCCTGATGAATTCCACCCCATGACAGTCACCCTTGCTGCACATTAGACATATCTTGTCAACATAAAGAAATGCTTTAAAAAAAATTCACTTTAGAGTCAAACTTTCTTCCCTCTTACTCTTAATTTTTTAATCTAAGGATGGCTAGGAAAAAGTGATGTCTGTCTGAATTTGCATTTCACAAATCACATATTTCCTAGTAAATAACAGACTCCATACTTACAGTTTGCAATAAAAATATAAGCAGGAGCTACTTCTCATTTCTCCTAATGGGCTAATTACAATTTTCTCGAGGGCAGGAAACCTCTCTGTTTTCCGTTCTGTTTTCCTCTTGTGTGTTTTAACTCAAAGGTTTGGACATTTAAGACCTTCAAAGAATATATGCTGAATGAACCTAAGAGTGAATGAGTGATTGCGTTTTTAAATTAATTTCTTTGAGCTTTAGTTGATCTGCATATTTTGGCAAAAGCACACATTAAGACACCTTATCAGTATCAGGTTTGTACAGTCTGCTTGTCGCCTTGTAATTGGTGGCTAGTTCTGGGCATGGTCATCGAGTCTCCCTTGTTGACACTTGACTTCATCCATGTCCTTCAAAGCCCCAAGCATAGAGATTTGCCTGTAGTAGTTACGTTAGAAACGTTACGGGATGAATGTCATTTACAGCATAATACAAAGAGCGTAGGCAAAATAATTTGGAGAAAAGATAAGCAGTTAAAGTAAATAACAGCCAACTTGTCCCCAGAGTATGTATAAGGGTAGATTCCATGTTCATAGAGGGAGGGAAAACCGTCTGATGAAGAATGATGGGCAAGTCTGGGGACTAAGATACCAGGATCGAGACTTTCTCTGTAAATACTGTCATCTCTTCCTACTTTCCACGGGGCTGGATTGATGTCTTCAGGACATAGAACTGGAGTATATTTTTTCTAGATATTTGTGCTTCATTAACACCTGTCTTCCAGGCAAGGGGAAGGTCTGCCTTTTCTGAGGAGGTTGTGGTCTTCTGAGTTGTCAAGAGCTTAATTAAAAATCATACCTTGAATTTGATGCAACCGTTATGGAAGACAGTGTGGAGAGTCCTCAAAAAACTAAAACAGAGACTTACCCTATGATCTAGCAATCCCATTCCTGGGCATGTATCCAGAGGAAACTCTAATTCAAAAAGATACACATACCCAGATGTTCATAGCAGCACTATATACAATAGCCAAGACATGGAAGCAACCTAAATGTCCATAGACAGATGACTGGATAAAGAAGTTGTGGTATATTTACACAATGGAATACTACTCAGCGATAAAAAAGAATAAAATAATGCCATTGCAGCAACATGGATGGACCTGGAGATTGTCATTCTAAGTCAAGTAAGCCAGAAAGAGAAATGAAAATACCATAAATCATTCATATGTGGAATCTACAAAAAAAAAAAGGAATGAAAAAAGAGGACACTAACAAACTCATTGACAAAACAAAAACAGACTCATAGACATAGTAAACATTCTTACGGTTACTGGTGGAAAGGGATAAATTTGGGAGTTAGAGATTTGCAAATGTTAATCACTATATAAAAATAGATAAGAAACAAATTTCTTCTGTATAGCACAGGGAACTCTATTCAATGTCTTGTAATAATCTTTAATGAAAAAGAATATGGAAATGAATATATGTATATATATGCATGACTGGGACATTATCTTGTGCACCAGAAGTTGACACATTGTAACTGACTACTTCAATTTTAAAAACATCAGACCTTGTATTGATGAATGTAGCCTGTGGATATTTTCACTTAGAGATGCTATTGGGACTTTCGGAATGAAGACAAGCCAGTAGTCCCAGTTAGAAGTGACAGCATCAACTGAGGGCAGTGTGTGCTGGCTGACAGAAGAAACAATGGGAACTGGGACCATGATGGGGACCTAGTCATCAATAGAACCTGGAATTACGGCTTTTTGCCTAGACTTAGTCAAATACCAAGGACTTCGAGCACTTCTGGGCACTCACGTCTAACTGGGAAGTTGGAAAGCAACACATAGATCTTGTATGCTGGACATTACAGGAATAAAAGTTCCTATGAAGCGTTGTTTCATGGATCTCTGGACACACTCTAAACTAGTCTCAAGTGATCTACTTGTGACATCTTAAAGTCCAGTGTGAGTCAGGTGGGGACCACATTTAACAGTCTGTCTTCTGACCAGTTGAAGACACATGTGGTCCTCCGTGTCACCAGAACGCATCCAGCTATGACAGAAAGACCACAGCTGTAGGGTGGGGTGTGCGTTACTCTGAATAAACAGCAGTAAGACTACATCACCCATATCTCAACAGAACTCAGTTACAAATATGTGATGAATGACTCTGAAAAATATCTTCTGGTGGACCTCTCAATTTCAGGTATGATCAAGTTTTCCAGAAAGAGTGAAACAAAGCTGTCATTAGGTGGACAAGGACTCGAGAGAAAAGTTCTTCTATTAGTGAGATTTAGTGTAAAGAAAGATACAGCACAGGAGGCATTCCAGGCTGACCTCGTCTGGTGGTTGCAGTCAAGCTAGCACATAACCTGGCGACTGTAAAGCAGGTCCAGTGATCCCTAACACACGGTGTTGCTGTAATGGCTGAATGATAAAATGCATGCAGTATGACCGGTGCAGTCCCTGGTGTGCGGTAAGCATTTACAAATGCTTGACCCCGGAGAAAGACTAACACCCAACCATATACCCAATTCAGACCTACACTCAGTCTCAGTTTCCACTGTTGGCTCTGATGAAACAGTGCTAACCAGGAGGGCCACGCCTGCAGAAGGACAACAGGGAGCATTCTTGCAAAGCCCATCTACAGCTCGTGGAAGGTGATGAGCTACAACTTTGCCTTGTGAGTCTGAGTGATGGGGCAGGGCATGCTCCCTGGAGGGCTTATTAAACAGCTGTGATTTGCCCACTGCATCATCCCCCGGACTGAAGTTGCTTGCTTCCCTTACAGTAGCCATCCAGTAGGTAGCTTGTGGCCAGTAGGCTAAGAAGCAGAAGGCAGTTGGTGTCAGCCTCCTGAGATGCCAAGTGGAGAAATTTTTCTCAGGTTTCTGGGTGGGTTTTTAAGCCAACACCCTTGAAAGAAAGCAGAGCCTGCATGCCACAGGCATCTGGGGCACAAGGCCTACACAGTATTTTTGAAAAGTCAGTATCGCTCGCTGACGATAAAGGGGCATTCACTGCGGGCAAAGGCACTCCACGGGAGTGGGTGGAGTTGGGGCTGCCAGGCGGTCCTCGGACTGAGTTTGCAGCCAATTTTCTTTTTCCACCATCTCTAGAGTTGAGTGGGTGCCAATACAGCTAAAAGCTTTGGGAGACACCCATAGACACAGATAGTAAGCCCCCCACTCTCCCAACCCCTGTCTTTTCCATGGAACTTAGCAGCCGCGACCAGGGGCGTCATCACACAGCATTAATTTTTTCCCTTGCCTGGTTTCCCACATTCTGTGACCACCTCAGAGTGTGCCAGGGAAAATATTGAGAGCCTAGGTAAACGAAGGGGAACCCAACATTCACCAGTCTGGCCTTAAAATAGCCAGTGGAACGCCCCCATCCCGGAGAGTACACAGGCGGTGACTGTTAGCTAGTGTGCTCAGAGCACCCGCCCACCCCACCCCAACAGCTCACCCCGATCCCCGTGAAAGCCTATCTCAGACAGAGGACAAAGAAGTAGCCTTTGCTGCCTCGGTCCCTTTTGCCCCCACCCCCCACCCCATGACTTCAGTGAGTATTAATGAACACAGAGTGGCCCGATTGATGCAAACCAGTGCACCCCAGTCTGGGTGGGGTGGAGGGTTGGACAGAGCAACCAGGGAGAGTCAAGAGGAAGAGTGTTCGTGGAGGAGAGTGGAGGCTTCAGGAGTTTCAGGACACTCCCCAGAGCTGAGCACCCAGGAAGAAAGAAAAAGGTCTCCATACAGACTGTTGGACACCCTGGGAGAGACATAGCTCTAGAGCTCACTGCTTGTCACAAGGCTATGTATTCTGGATGGAATGCACGCAGTGGGGAGGGGGGCTCAACAGGAAGAGATGTCAAGAAAGCAGAAAGAAGGAGGGAAGATAATCAGGGGTGAGGCTAAGGAAGAGCGTATGGTATGTACTGCACCAGCATAATGTTTTCCAAGCGCTCTACATGTGAAGTTGCCAGATTTAGCAAATAAAAATGCAGGATGCCTGGTTAAATTTGAATTTCAGATCCACCGCAAATACATTTTTAGGATAAGTATGTCCCCTGCAAATATTTGGATATACTTATATTTTTGAAAAAATCATTTTTATTGGAAATTGAACATCCAGTTAAATTTGTTTTAGATAAACAAATGATTTTTAGTATAAACACATCTCATGCAATGTTTGAGACATAATTTAGATAAAAACAAACAAACAAAACTTAATGTTCGTGTGGAATTCAGATGTAACTGGGTGTTCTGTGTTTATCAGCACCCCAATTGCCACGTCTTGGCCCTTGAGCAGAATGAAGATCCTCAAGGGCAGAGACTGTTTCGGCCAGATCCCCTCTGCAAAACCTAATGTTGCGTGTTCCATACATTACTTTGCCATGAAATGCAGTACGCCAAGGCGTAAGAACTGTGATAAGCGTGCACGCTCTGCAGTCTGACTGTCCTGTCTTCACCTGTTAGGAGCCATGCGATCTTAGGCAAGTACCTTAACCACTGTTTCCTCGATTTTATCATCTGATAAATGGCAAAAATGATAATTGCCTGCCTTAGAGAGCTGTTGTAAGGAAACAACATAGGGAAAGCATTTAGGCTCATGGAAAGTACTCAGTAAATGTCAGCCATGGTTATCACTATTATTACTGTTATTGTTATGGGACACTTGCTGAATAAGGGGGTGTGAGAGAAAGAAACCAGCTCGAGGCTGTTAGAGACCTGTCTACGCTGACCCCTGAGCTTCTTCCACCAGCTCTGTGACCATCAGAGAGACTTTGTCTTTCTGAGGGTCTTTTCCTTGGGGTTCCAAGATACCTTCCAATTTGAAAATCTCATAATTTAAGTAGGTTGAATGGATGAGAACCAAATGGCACAGAAACCATGTCAATGGAAATGGGTAAGGGGGTTAAAGAAGAAGAAGGGCAGTGGGGGGAGGGGTGTTTCTCTTGTAGACAAATTAAAAGGATTGTTCCAAAGTGTAGGGACTCCAGCCTTCTCAGTGTTCTGATCTTATGGAGGCTAGGTTTTAGAGACTCAGACAAAAGAAAACCAACACGAGAGCAGAATGTTCTGCTTCAACTTGGATTGGCACCAAGAGGAGCCTGGTGTAAGGCTGAGTGGGGAGCCTTCCCAGTGGGCAGTCAATAAATTCACAGCATCCCAGGGCCAACACATCAGAGAAGCCATGGTCCCCCCAATCCGTGAGGTCTTTTGGAGCCCAGAGTTGGTCTTTGGTGATTTGCAACATTTCCAGATAATTTTAGATCTCCCTAGTGACCTTTAGAGCTACTTCTCACCGCCCCCGAGAAATTATCACTTAGCCACAAAGAAAATATTTGTCCCTCTCGTGTTATTCTGAGGGGAGAGTATGGGCACCAGGAATCCAGGGGTAGGCAGATATCCTTCCAGCAATGGTTTCCTCCCACGTCTTTCCTCTACCAGATGATGAAGCAGATGAAGAAGAGGATCCATCAGTAATTCTACCAACAGTATGAACTCACTTCTCATTGGCTTCTGAAGCCTTTGGGGAGTGATGCAATAATTAGGAGGTACAGTCCCCTACCCCAGAGTATTTATTCCCCATACACCTGGAGGGTAAAACCATTCTTCAGCATAGCAGTGACTTGGGAGGCTGAGCATAGCAACACGTGGGTGCAAATAATATAGGCAAATGGAGTTCATTTGTGCTAAAACGACAGAGAATGAGCCACATGACCCTAACCAAGATGTGAGCTTTCAATGGGTACATGGAGAGTTGGGGAAGAAGGGGAGAAACTTGAAAGAATAAAGAACATTCTATGCAAAGATAAGAAGGTTTCAAGAGCATGCCAGAAAACTAGCATGAAGGGGAGCCTAGTTAAGGAACCAGGTCGAAGTCTTCGGCATGTAGATGCCTTAAATTAAGTCACAAACCAAGTTGCAACTAAATAATTGGATTCCTTATACTTTTTTATTTCCTGTTGTGCTGTGATTTAAGGAGATTGGCCAAAACATTGAATGGTCCACAATTTAAAAACATTTCCTCCACCAACTGGAAATTCCATCCACTGAATCACTTTGATTATACATTACTAGGTGAGTATAAATCAGTTCCCTGTCTTTTGAAGGCAACTAGTCAGTAGCTTGAGAAATTACAAATCACGCTCTCTTTCAGTAGCAATTCGACTGTCAGGAATTTGTCCCACAGGTATACTTGAACACGAACCAGGTTATTTATTCCTGCATTGTTTATTAAGCCCCAAATATTGAAGCAACCTAAATGCCCATCACAAGGGGACTAGTTAAAATCAGATATACTATTAATACATTCGTAGGATAAATGCAAGTTAATAATGAATGTGTAAGCTCTTTAAGTACCAATGTAGTACAATCTCTGAAATACGTTGTTTTAAAAAATGGTGAGACACAGGAAAGCCTGGAGAGGATGCTGCCAAATTGTTAGAAATTAAAGGAACTTCAAGAGGGTAAAACATAACTCCCTACCCATTGCGTGTGGGTTGAACTTAGTGCCATTATCCCAAAGAATTACGGTGTAGAAGGGAGAAGGAGTGACTTTACAGTGTGGAGGCCTAGCAGACACCACTTCAGCCAAGTGAGCAGGTTCACACCATCACTGGTAAGTCCATGGATACCGGGTACCTTTGATACAGTGATGAGAAGGGCATTTCATCTCTCAGGTCATCCTGCACAAACTCCATAACCCTGGCAGACCATGAGAAAAATAACAGCCAAACTCAAACTGAGGAACATTCTACAAAATATTAGCCAAATGCAAATTGAGGAGCATTCTTCAAAACTGTCAAGGTCATCAAAAGAAGGTATGTCTGAGAAACTGCCACAGACCAGAGGAAGCTGAGGAAACATGACAAGGTGGTATCAGGGATGAGATCCTGGACCAGAGCTGGGACATTGGGATGAAACTAGTAAAATCTGATAAATTATAGAATTTAGTTATTGATAATATACCAATGTTGGTTCCTTAGCTGTGACAAACATAACAGCTTATGTAGAAGTACAAGATGTTGACAAAAGGGGGAACCGAGTGATGGCATATATAGGAAGTCTGCAACAGCTTTGCAACTTTAAATTTAAAACCTTTCTAAAATAAAACGCATTAAAAATAGAAGGGAGTAGAGATTATATGATGGCTCACATGTTCATGAAACATCTTTGGAAGAATAGACCATAAACTAATAATTTGTGTTGCCTCCAAAGAAAGACCTGAATTATTGGAGGAGAAGCTTCCACTGTTATGCATTTTTATATTTTGAATTATGAATCATGCAAATTTACCACCATTTAAAAAAATAAAATTTAAATTAAAAAAAAAATTTAAATCCAAGTTGTTTCTAAAAGATGTAAGTTTTGAGATTCACTTTTTTGAGTAACCCTTTAAACTAGAAGCCCCCAAAGAATTAATTTGGATTAATTTCTCCTATAAATAAGTTGGATGGCCCAAAAATACAAGGCTTTGAGGACAGTGGTATTGGGAATATGGGAATATGGAGGAGAAAGGAAGCATTCAGTAATGGCCTGAAGGTCTGGTATTATTACCAAGAAAATTCTGAGTACCGAAGTGACAAAATAAAGGTATGTGGTACCAAAGAGATGCTGGAAAATGGAGAGAGAAGATTAGCTCTCCATCTGTTTCCCTGTAGATTATCCCAGTTCTTTTTTTTTTATTTTATTTTAATTGAAGTACTGTCAGTTACAGTGTGTCTGTCTCCGGTGCACAGCACATCCCAGTCATGCGTATACATACGTGTATTCAGCTATCCCAGTTCTGAGATGAGCCTTCCTCCGCGTTTGGCCCTTAACCAAGAAAAATGGATTAAACGGTTGGACCTCTAAGGAACAGTCTGAACCATCAGAGAACTGATTCTGGAGACATTTCCTTCCCTCCCTGACCCATCACCCTTCTGTTTCAGCCACTTCTTGGCCAAAACCAACAAGAGTGGTGACAGTGAGGTGACTTCAGACTGGACTCCAGGAAGAGAAACCAGGCCCTTCAGGCAGAGCCACAAGCCTGAGAGAAAGGACACAGGATTAGCAGGTCGTTGAGCCCGCTGGGGGCCAGGAGCCAGAAGGACACCCACCAAGAGAGGCAGGGAAACGGTTAACAACTCAAGGTGACAAATTACACCAGCTCCTCCGCGGGGGCTTCAGTTTGGCTGATTGCAAAGTCAAAACAGAACTGTCGGAAACTGGGAAGGCGCTGTCACTTTTACTGTACTTTTCCACACTTTTTTTTTTAATTTGGAAATGTACGCGGGGAGCTGGAAAACGCAGGCTGGGGAACTCCCGGGGTCTGAGCGCGAGAAGCTGTCTCTGCTTGGCTCTCTGTCTCATTCAGATCAGAGCCTCCCAAGGGCATTGGCTGCCACCAGGGGCAGCTAGCTTGGCCAGCCCTGCCACCCGCCCTGTGGAGCACCCTCACCTCCTCTCGTTTTCCCTGCCCTCCGATGCCAGCGTGCAACCCCTGCCAAATTACACTCAACGGCACGCTCAGTCCATCAGCCACGCCGGCCTTCTTGTTACTAAACCCAGCAGCCGCTTAACAGGGAGCAGATGGAGAGAGAGGAGCCTTAGCCCTGATGTGGACACTGCAGACTCCCAGGGCAGAGAGGCAGAGGAAAAGTAAAATCCTCAGCGCTTATCCCAGCTGCGCCTTCGGCATGGACCCTGCTGTCACGATGCCTGGCATTTGAACCGCTGGTCCATGGAAATTCATGAAAAACAAAATGGTGAGCTCAGGATGTTTGACATGATAATTGTGCCCCATTTTGGGGAGAGTACAGGAAATCAGCACACACTGTGATGGACGTCCTGGGGAGGTTTACCTGCCCTTTGGATCTTATAAATCTTTGGCTTCTGGTTCTGAACTTCTAGGCATAAGTATTTACTAAGCACTTTCCAAATTATAAGGAGCATCCTCGTCACGACTGGACATTTAAATAACACTTTCCACATTAGAGGTCGTGTCCCCCTCACAGATAACCTTGTAGATTGTCTTAACATTAAGGATATACACATCCATCAACTCCCTTACATACACACACACACACACACACACACACACACACACACACACACACACCCTCAAAGGGCACTGGATCTGCCAACTTTGAAACAGCTGCTGTTCAAATGACTTAGCTGTTGATGTCTCCCTATAATTCGGCCAATGCCATATCGCCCAGACCTCGGGTTCATTCACAATGGCTCAGGGCTAATGCCCAGTGGGTCATCCATCGCAGACCTTATCCACCCTGTCCCCTGACCTATCTCGTGGAATAGTGCAGAAACACAATTCCTCTGTTGCTCTCCGACTTGGGGGTTGAGGGAGAGGGGATTGTGCATGCACACGAAACTCCCCTCAGAAAGATTAGCGCAGTTATTAGCCAACAGTAACGGCCACAAGCCAATCTGCTCTTGGATCTTCCCAAGCACCGGGTCACCTCAGAGCCTCTCAGAGCCCCAAACACAAGACTATGTGTTTTGTGTTCTGCATTTTGCAAGGTTTTTCAGAAGGTGGCTGGGCCAGTGCTTAATGTCGCCCTTACCCACAAGTCTAAGAAGCAGAGGAAAAAAAAATACAGTGAATAATGCATGTGTCTGAGCCCTGGGTCCCCATACCCCCATAAGTCTGTATGAGGGAGATGTCTGGGGCCAGACGCCTTTGGTAACTGCTTCACCCAGTGTCATTTGGGCAAAGTGCTTATTGGAATACTGCTGCAGATTGTGCTTCATGTAGACCTCTCCACAATGATGTCTTTCCCCCCCTCTCTTCACCTTATCTGAATAATAATTGTTGACTTCTGTGCTGCCACTCTCCTGGCCATTCTAGGCTCCCATCAGAAATTATGGGTATGTATTCGAGAAGAAATTAAATTGTTCCACAGCTTAGTAAACACGTACTTACACTGCAGACATATTTCAAATCGTAGTCTCAAAGAAAGTGAGGCCTTAATATTAACCTGCCCAATATATGTTGATTAAATAGAGATGACGTTGGGTGATGTACAAAGAAGGAAACTTGGAGGATGGAAAGATGGGCGATATATTTACCTAGTTCCAAAGCGATCAGCCGATGAACTGAATTTAAGTTACTGATGAACTAAATGAGACATTAAAAGAATTTGCCAATTGAGTCCAGACTGCTAGTCCAATAACTCTGTAAATATTCTACTCCAGAGAGTACATGCGTGCATAAATAAATACAGGGGTGGCCGTTACCTACAGTTCAGGAACTATTATTCAATCGTTCCTTTATTCTTCAGACAGTTACTGATTCCCTGCTGTGTCGGTCAGCTTTCTCTTGGAGCAGCCATATGAAACATCCTGATATTTCCAGAGAAATCAGTGCTGCTTGAAAAACACAAGCCTGGGAAAGAAAGCATCAATGCTGAACAAATAAAGAGGACATTTTCTATGCGATGGCAAATTGGGAAAGCTTTCAAGCATCTGTGGTTCATTGTTGAGAAGACCTAAGGGTGGTAAACTTTGCACATGTCTGTGAAATACATCTACGAAGTATTAGATATAACCCCGTTCGTACGAATTACTACCGTGTCTTTGCAGCATCCAGCCTCATTTCTCATGCATCAGTCTGTCACAGGCGCCTCTGCTGAAGGATCTAAAGCCTGCATCCGAATTACCAAGGCACAATGACTCTATTCTCCAGCACAGTAATTTTATACTCACATACACACACCTGAACAGAACAAGCAATATAGCACTGTTTGTATATGACGCTCATAGTGTGTGTTCTCTCTGTCATCTGTCTCTGTCTCTCTCTCTCTCACACACACACACACATACACACACACAGAGTCTTGCCCATCTGTGAAGTCGAAGTTTTAGTTAAATTCCAGAAAGCCTTCTTTTGTAACAACTGGGATACAACTGGAATCCCTGATGAATCCATTTCTCAGTCTACTCGCAAAATGGAAGTTAAAAGTAATTAATAATAAACGGATTATTCGGAAAGCACCTAAAGTCCTGAGGCTAAATGCATAAACAGAAGAGAGACTAATCATACAGAATGTATACGCTGAAGCACTATACACTGAAGTATTATTCGCTAATGACAAGACAGATGCAAATACACAGCTGCCAGAACAATTTCCTCCTTACGATGCCTGGAACTAGACGCCTGATATTATTACACTGTCTGTAAGCAAGACAGGCGTTTTTGAGGCTTTGTAAAGCGAACCTTTGAAGTGTGCACAGCACGCTCAGTTGTGCCTGTCCACGCACAAGCACAGGCACAAACCCATCCAAGCCTTAGACTTCTCTCTGCAAAACTGATACAATTTCATCGTGTTTCATTCCTAGATTATATTCCCAGCAGTGGTGGTTGTGATCCAGGAAAAGGAGAACAAATAGCAAAGAATGGCTAGGCTCTGATGAGGCACAGAGACCCCCCCCCAAAACCATGGGGTCCCCTCATTCATCTTTAGTTACTTGTCAACCCAGAGGTCCAGCCTGTCGGAGCCCAGCTCACCAGCACCTGCATGTGGATGAACTTTGTAGACAAGGGCACACACTGGGTACCAGCTCGTGGGAGGAAACCAGATCCGGGGCTGATGCCTGCTGTTCCCCGATGCCCAAGCTACTTGTCTTTGAAACCAGACAGGGCCAAGAATTCCCTTGTTCACTGATGGTGAATCTTGCAAATTGAAAGCCAAGGAGAATTACGGAGGAGGTGAAGGCAGGCGGAAGAGGCTCGGCCAGGACTCAAGGCAAGAAGAAAGCTCGCTTGTCAGGAGAAGAATCATTTCTACCTCTCTCCAAACACTCATGGCTGATTATCCCCCCAGATCCAGCGAGCCCACCCAGCTCATCCGCACACATGAACGCAATTCCCTGGCAGTCTGGCCTGTTCCTCCTGCGGCAGGCAGCCAGGCAGGCCTCAGCTGGGAGACGGCTGTCGCCAGCAGTGCCTACACCGTGGCAAAAGGAGGAGAAAAGAAGAGTCACGACTGGATCATCTGTCAAAGCAGCTGTGGGGGAGGAAAAAGTCAGATTCGACTGACAAACGGCTTTTTTAACCCAGGTAGCTACTCACCTGGATCTGGCCTGAGGATTGACAAAGTCAGGGCAAACTCCAAAATCCAAATGAGCAGAATCCAAGGGGAATCTATCCTGCCATGTTTTCCTCGGTGGTCGGGGGCGGGTTAGCTGACCAAGGACATGGCCCCGATCAATTCAGCCGGGGTGGAGAGAGGGTGCAGGGGGTCCCGCCTAATTCCGCCTCAGTCTGGAACCTGCTCCCGAGGCTGAAAGCTCCAACGGTGGTGTGTAGTTTGAATGAGCCCACAGAATACCTCGATCTGATCTTTTATAGTGCTTTGTTTATTACCCGTGTGCCCTTATTTCATAAGGGAACTGAGAGAGAGAGAGAGTGTGTGTGCAGGAATGATGAAGATGACTATTAGCAGCAATCCAAAGACAGCTTTTCTGAAGCTCCATTCATAGCAGCAAACAACCTCACAATTGTTCTCTCAAATGTCACCTTCCCGTACGGGCCACGGTGCCGATAAAACTCGGCTCTCTGGTCTCTTGCTCCCCTCGTGCCCCTCCCCTCCAAATTGCTGCATTATCCTCCAAATATCTCCGCAGAAATGGAGCCGACAAGAAAAGCTTTTCTTCTTCTCCCAACGCCCCCCCAATCCCACCCCCCCATCCTTTTTTTCTTTCTTCTTCATGCGGCTTTGAACAATTTGGCTCTGTTCTGGGTGCATTCCTGTGGCCCATTCTCTCCTAGTCCCCTGCGCAGGGCTGAGGACGGTGGACCCGGAGAACACAGGCCCGCATTCAGAGCCAGGACGGTGCTCGGAGCAGGGGGTGGGGGTGGGGGGGTGGAGGCAGTGAGAAAAGTGAACCGAATATACCTCCAATTGTTGTGCCACCAACTTAATACCTGGGCAGAGAGAGACAAAGGCTCTTTAGAAAAAGCCTGGGCTGCGGGGTAGCCTGCTCCCCCACCCGCTCCCGGAGTTCAAAAGATAACAGCAGCTGAAAAGAAAGCCCTCACGTGATTGAAGTTCTCCAAGTCATTTCAGGAGCTATTACGAACGATGACAGAGAACTCACGGCTGACTCTTTGGGAGGAACAGCCTCTTCTCAGGTGTGAGGAGAGGTTTTCTCTCCTTGCGTCTGTGTGCGTGCATGTGAGTGTATGTACACACATACAAGCAGCCATTCCTGAGCAACGTGACCAGTGCTCTCCAAGCTCTCCACCCTCTCACATAAGCAGAGGTGTCACCGAGGCTTGGAAAGTCTCCGGCTTGAGGGGAATCTACAAAATGAGGAGTGCACTCTACAGACTTCCCTGCGTCTCACCTTTTTCTTAAACAACACATTTCAGAAATTGTCGTATATTGGTACTTAAAGAGCTTCCACATTCATTATTAACTTGCATTTACCCTACGAATGTATTAATAGTATATCTGATTTTAACTAGTCCCCTTGTGATGGGCATTTATTCTCAACAAAGGGTAAGTGGGTAATTTATAACTTTTATTCATGTGTTTAGGTCTCTGCTTGGGATCCACAATTTGCACTTGCCCGTGGAAGAGGGTGCAAGTCTCAGGAATAGGTTCTAAGGGTATAGGAAGCGGGGTTCCTGCAGTCCGAACAAATCGCAAGGTGTTTATCACGTCTCCTCTAGATGGGGAGGGTGCCGGGCCCGTTACAGTCAGACGTCAGAGGCCAGCTTGGAGACAGCACCTCATGGTCCTTAGCGCCACAGTCTTACCCTAAGTTCTTCCTTGAGAGAAAGATTTTTTTTTTTAAGCTGGGAGCCTGGAAAGCAAAGACAGAAAAAGCCAAACCTAGAACGTAACTGGGAAATGGTGAGACGGATAGGCACTTGAACGCCAAACAGAAGTTTTTGATCTTGTAACTAAAAAAAAAAAAAAAAAAAACAAGCATGCACTTAGAAAACGGCTCTAAATCACTGCTCTATTTGTTTGTTTTTCCAGAAGATGGGAAACTCCATAAGGACAGGGATGGTAGCACTGAATCCCCAGCATCTAGCTCAGTAACTCTTTTTGAATGTTGAAAAATTCCAAATGCACAAGAAGAGAAAAACAAATATGCAGGGCTGGGCTGGAGCCAGCCTGTCCTCACTCATGGGGGCTGACCATCCAGTCCACCAGAATTCTGCAAGCCAGTTTTTAAGCACGGCCACTACTAGAAGTTAAATTCTGTAAACTTAACACTTAAATAAATCATATCAAAAACAAAGCTGACGAGGAATATCACTTCCTTATTATTTTGCAACATTTTACTATTGTCTGTACCCTTGAGGTCATTTACATCGCTTGTGTCCATTTGGTAGAAATACCGTATGATGGTTGATGACTACACATCTCTCCCCTGTTCTGTGTTCAGTGTTGTTACATTTTTAGCTTAGTCATGATGGTAACGTTAACGCCATGGAAACCCAAAAATACTACAAATCAGGATTTGATCTATGGTTTTGTAAGTCCCCAGACTAAGAGCGATGGAGAAAATAATAACGCAAATGAAACATTAAAGTGTATGATGTCTATAGTGTTACCTCGTGAGTAGCCAACAGATACAGATCCAGGAAATATTCTCCCAGTATTCAAAAACGATTCTCTGATCTAATGAAGGAATCATATCATGGTCTTTGAAGTGAGGTTCCAGCATACGTCTTCATTCTTTCATCTCATTCCTCGACAAAAATGAAAATTATCAACCAGCCTTCGTGTCAGAATTACACTCTTTCCTCAACTGCCAAAGAAAAGTCTGAAATGTTTTTCGAGAGTCAATTTGCTGTGCAGAATTTACATTGAAGGGTATTGCACATTTTAGAATTATTAGCAAATGTCATCCTTTATGTCAGTACGACTTACTATCTACTTATGTGTGTATAAATATAAATGCATTTTCTTCAGAGAGCTGGTTGCTAAACATTTACTGACACATTACTGTTCAAAAGCATAACTGCATGTAAGGAAAGCAGGTCACTTTAATGGCTTAGAGAGTGATAATTAAATAGAAGTGCACATATATGTGTGTGTTTGCACGTGTGTCGCTTAACTAAGGTTTAGTGGAGGCAGATCATAAAACAGTGAAAGACGCTATTGCTAGAAAAATGACACAGTACGGGCTGTTCCTACCTGCCCTACTGTTTTGTGAGGGTCACCAGGAACAAGGCTCATCAAAGGACAGGCAAGGGAGGCAAGAGCCCATCCTTAAAATTGTCATCCATCTGAGTAGTACTTTATAGTTTCCAAAAGGAGTTTTGTGCAAATTGTATCATGTGAGCGTCGTAAGGGCTTTGAGAAAAAGGCAAGATAGAGAGTGTTCCCATCTGCTGGATGAGCGTATTAAGGCTCGAGAGGCTTATGTAGCTTGTCCAGTGTCACACGGCTGTGGGTGGCTAAGACTAGAACACAGCTCTTCCAAAGCCCATCCCAGTGTCTCTCAAGGGAGGATCGAACAACGCGCTTGGGAGTAGCTCTTCTACTAAGCCCCATCGCTCCGGAACCTGAGTTTAAGCGAGGAGGCAGTGCAGTGGGAAAAGAAGGCGCTTTGGCACCTGAAAGTGCAGCTGTCACCTCAGTCACACTTCCTAACTGTATCTCTTTGGGCCAGGAACCCAGATGTTAGAGCCCAGGTTTGGCCCGGTCTGCCAGCCCACTTATAGCCACTGCTCCAAAGTCCGCAGTCACCAGGCCAGAGAACCAGACTCAGTGGACGAATATCTGTGCAGGATCTGAGTCCTGGCCCTATGGCTCTGTTCATTTGAGCACTTGTTTTCACAGAATCCGTTTCAGTCTTTCAAGCAAAATCCTATATGAAATAGCAAAATATAACTCAGACCAAAAGGCCAGTTTCTATGGGCAGAGTGGGAGGCAGTGGCCAGTTATAACCAGCTGTCTGCTCATGGGAACCCTTGAAGCATCACCAAAGAACCCTAGTCTTGAGGAGCTTAAAAAAGTCCACATCAACATTTAATGTTAATGAGGGCATTGTGTGTGTGTGTGTGTGTGTGTGTGTGCGTGTATAGGGGGCAGATGGCACCATATTCTTCCCTGTAGGTCTCCTCCTGAAGCTTGGCTAGATACCTTAAAATCTCCTGCCACCAGCAACAAAAGGGCAGAATGAAGGAGTGAGGGCCCCTTGGTAGAACTAGATGGGAGAAAAATAAAACTCCCATCGTACGTCAGAGTATGGAAGAGCAAGCAGGTGAATCTATAGTCATGATCATGGCTAGGAGTGCTTCTTAGGTACCAGGCAGTGCTCTGACCACTTCAAGTGCACGATCACTTTAAAGGTTTTACAACATGCCTTTGAGATAAATGCTCTCATCTTCACGACTTTGTAGATGAAGAAATTCCTGCTTCAAGAGGCCAGGTAACAGTCTGAAGCTTTTTCTGCTTGTAAGTCGCGAAGCTGATCAGGGCTGGCTTCCTGGGCATGCAACCAGTGCGGTCAGCCAGGGACATCCCCAGGGCCCATGCTCTGGGTTTAATGCTCTGCGGATGCCGTCTTAAAATTCTTAATAATTTTGTCTTTGAATTTGCACTTTGTAAATCGAGTCGGATGGAGCATTTCCTGGGGCCTTGGGGCCTCTGCTAATGTGTGGCCCAGCCTCCTGCTACCTTTTGGCCTCCCTGGGACATGGGTTCCCGACCACCTGTGTCCCATCTTTGATGCTCTGGGTCTGCTTGTCCTCCCCTTTGCCACCCCTGCCACCTGCAGCAGCCCCTGGGTCCTGTAGACAAGGAAAGTCTATCTTGTGTTCTGTCATCACCCTCCATGCCCATGATGCAGGCACACAGAGGGACAGGGTCATGTGCACACCCTGGGTTTCTCAAGTGAGGACGGCCCCGACTGTTCCCACCTGGGGGACAGGAGGGGGCCTCCCAACCATCCCCAGTCCAGATTCGAAACAAGTCATGAGCGGAGGTTGCATGTTCACTGTGGGTCTGGGCTGCGGGCCCATGACTTCCCTTCTCCTGGCCAAGGCTTCACGTTTTTCATTTTGCAATAGGCCCCATGCGTGCTGCAGCTGGCCCTGCAGAGGTGCAAACCCAGATGCCTCAGGTCAAGTGACGGAGCTATCGATCCCTGTGTGGGGGAGAAGGGAGGCCCTCTTCTAGCCACGAGGGTCAGCATCTTTTGATTATTCCCTCCGCTGTTCAGCTGGCTCCTTCCTCCAGCATTGATGGATTTCCTCCTTCGCCAGCGCCCGTGTGACAAGAAGGGAGAATGTGGGTGACTGGTAACCAAAGGACCTCGGGTTTGCCCAATGCTCACCCTACAGGATGAGGGCCTTTCCATTCTCCTGCAGGAATATATGCCTATTTATATTCTCTGAAGAGTTCCTGAAGGTTCCATTGATCATTATTTTAGGGCCCCTGAAAAGGATAAAATTCCTCCCAAAGGATAAACGGCAGGATTCTGGGGGCTTGTGAAATAGCATATAATGTTGGAAGCTTCTCCAGTGAAGGGAGGAGCTCAGGCAGGGAGCCAGCGGCAGCCCCTAGAGGCAGCCCTTCCCCCCAGCGCCCCAGCTTCCTAGACTCATGAGAGATGTTCCAGTTCTGTCTTGGGGTGAGCAGCGTCTGACTTCCCAAAGGGCAGGAGCTCTGCCTGTCTCGCTTGCTGCGAGCAGGGGACAGTGCCTTGTAGAATGTAGATGCTTCATAAGTATTTAGGGGATTGTCCCGTTGGATGGATCTGATCCAGATGCAAGTGTCCCATTGATTAATTCCATCACTGGCATTTGAATCCTCTTTAGCGCTAGATTTTAAGAATTAGGAGTGAGGAGGAAAATCCTCGCCCTCCTTCTTGTCCCCTCCCTTCCTCCCCTTGTATCAGTCTCTGCAGGAACCAACAGCAAGCAGGGCCAGGGCCCCTTGGCTCCTTAACAAAGCCAAACAGGTGTGAGAGATTAGCTCCCTGGACGGAGCCTCTGTCCAACAAAACAATGTCAAATTCCCCCCCTAATAAAGTCCAGAGCTGTAAGCAATCCCCCTTGTTATTAAGCAGGAAAGAAAACACAGCCCGGCTCCTTCCCAATTAGCTCGGAGGACCCTCCGATGAGCCGAATTTAAACCAGAGACCTGCCATGATCTGGCTCCCAGCGCAGACAGGGCCTGCCTTCCCCCCGGCAAATGGAAAGTCACTGGCCCAGGTTCCCAGCCATCTTGGCACGAGGGTGCAGACGGCCCCCAAGCCCCCACCCCAATATCCAGGGGCTGTCTCTGCCTCTGATTCAAACCATCTTTGCGCCTCCCTGCCAGATCCCTTACTTTGATTTTCCATATGGAGGCTTGGTCTCCTTTGCCAGGTTAGTGTTTATAGGGATGGGCTTTTTGACAGTTTTGCTGTCAGTGGAAGAAGGGATGGGATCCCTCCCCTGAACATGAATCATTTCTTGTCATCCAAAAACGGGGGAGAAAGATCAACATCCTGAAGCAATAACAACAAAATGGAAACCCCAGAGGTATCTATCTTCCCTTTCCCCCACCCCAGGCGAGTGGGTCATGGAGTGGGAGACAGACAGACGCCAAGGTGCTTCCAGAGATGGTGCACAGGTCAGTTCCTTCATATTTACGCAGGGGGTTAAAGAAACTCAAACCACTAAGGCCATCTGATCCTTCCCCCGCCCCCGTCTTAGACAGTGATCCGAGGGACTCTCAATCTTGAACATCTTAACTGAGTAGGGGGCGTTTAAACAGTTTTTTATAATAAGCCCTGAGTTAAGATTATGATTACCAGGCAACGTCCTAAGGCTTTAATGCATGACTCATTTTATAAACAAGGTAACTGAGTATTAAAGTTGACCTGTCCCAGGCTTACAGCTAGCCACTGGTAGAACTAGAATATGAACCCAGAGTCCAAATCCAGAACTGGGGTAGACTTGAGTGCTGTTTGCCAAATAGTCCTTCTCCCTCCTCAGCTCCCCCTTCTGGGCACACGGTGGGATTACATCTCCTGGGCTCTCATGTTGGAGGGGGCCTCGTGACCAGCACTGGACAGTGAGTTGCATAAAAGAGAATGTGGGCCATTTCCAGGCTCAGCCAGTGTGCGTCTCCCCAGAATACATTGTTTCCTCTGCCACGCTCACTGACAATGTCCCAGAAAGTTCTGTCAGCCTGGGTCCCAGAATAAGGATGTGAAGACAAGGGAGCAACACCCTGAGCTTCTGGGGATAGATATGTAGTATGAATAAGAAATAAACATTAATCATTTTAATCCATTAAGGTTTGGGGGTTATTGCTATGAAAGCGAGGAAGGTGATTAGTTTAGGAGATCAAGGAGGGATAGGACATGTAAAAGGGATTTCTGGGGAAACTTCTAAGCCCCATATCCTAACTTAAGTGCTGTTAGAAGGATGCTAGCTTTGTAATAATGTGATAAATATTTGTTTCCTATGAGTTACTGTATCTGTGTTTTGTCTTATACTGAAAGGTTAAAAAATATCTGGGAATTGTTTGTTACCACACCCTAACATCCCTGACTGATACAACGCAGCCAGCTCTGACAGAATCACCAACATGGCCCCTGTTATGAAATGCTTTCTTGTGTCTCAGTGATTCCCCTTTCTGCTTAGATGTCAAGAAATTTCCATCTACAGAGATGATAACTGAAACCTTGTGTTTTTTTCTTTTCTGATAAACCGAAGTCTTTTTAATGAAAAGAACAAAGGAGAAACATGAAGTAAAAGATGGCATGGATTAGCTGGGGCAGAAAGTTTTCAGAGTTCTCATCCATAATTCCCTTAAGGATTCAAGCTGCTTTCCAAAAGGTTAGACTTCTGAAATGGAGAATCCAAAAAGTGGACATCATCTGTACCTTCTCTTGGGCTCCACCTCCCTCTGCTCCAGCACCTCCTGCAACACGGCCTCTTGTGGTTACTTCAGTCTGGAGAGCATGATGTTCTCATTAATCACACACACAGAGGGAGGCAATGAAAGCTTCATGGGACATTTAGGCAGGAGGGGTCACCTAAGGCAGAGGAAGGTCCTGATGGTCTGTCCCTGTTAGCAGATGCCTGAGAGATATTCAGAGGAATCTTCTCACTCACCTAGAGGTAAACCAGAGTAGAGGGGAGCTTTAATGCCTTTCCCCTGCCATGACCCTGGCTCCAGCAGTGAAGGCTGGTTCTTGCACTATCTTGGAGCTTGGAAGGCAGGGAGGGGCTACATATGGTGCCAGAACAACTCCCTGCACTCCAACCCATGTTAGCTATAATGAAGCAGGATGAAGGCCACCATGGTGTAAGCCATCCACCTTCTGTGCATTGCTCCCCACACACCCACCCTCCGGGAACTTAAAGGCATCACTGCATGGGGACAGGACAAGGACTACCAAATTAAAATTAAAAAAAAAAGACTCCTTTTTAATTGTGTTTTTGTTTCATTTATTGAGTCACTGATCTACTAGTGCACAAAAGCTCTCTGCGGGTTCAACTGTTTTTCAGAATGCTCGCCCTCTTGAAAGCCAGTTCCCATTCCAAACCTCAGATTCTTACCACCCACCTGCAAGCGAACTGCTGAGTTTTCACTCCAAATTCAACCCTTTGAGGGCCCTCTGTCAGCACCCGGAGGCTGTTGACCAACAAGTGTTTCCCAAGCTCCGCGCCGGCTGATCTAACCTCATTAAGCCGACGCAAGAAGTCAACGAGATTGATTTATCCCATATAATAAAACCAGGCTATTACTCACTGGGGCAACCTGGCACACGATCTGGTCCCTTCTGTAAGAGGAGGCAAACCAGCAACATAATAAACCGCCCTGCTATTTGGGGAGAGAAATTGCTAATCTGTGGCCGTCCTGCCATAAATGAATTTTCATTACAGTCTGGGGCAGCACTAAACTTCAAGGTCCTGTAATTATAATCCATTGATTTTTTATTGTCACCTGCTAAAAGCAAAAGCATAAAACATTATTACTTTTAACACCAAGGTCCAGTTGGGTGTGAGCCCTTCTGCTGTAAATTACAGGTGGCAGCGGATAGACACACCAGGTGAGGCCGTTGTACCCTCCCTCCCCGGCACCCGGAAATGGGAAATGCACTCCGGAGAAGCCTACACTGGGGATGAATCATTTACAAAGGGATCACAAGCAGCCACAGGGGTCTGCGCTTCCTCTTTTCATCGCCTTTCTCTCTCTCTCCCTTTTCATCGCCTTTCTCTCTCTCCACCTTTTCTGTTAGTTATTTGCAAGATCTTACAACATTCAGGTAAAGGGTGCAGAGCTGGGAGGCAAAACTCCTGCCATTGAATTCTGGTTCCCCTTTATTCTGAGTTATGTGGCCTTGAGCTGCTGTGCCTCAGTTTCCTCCTCTGTAAAATGGGAGTGTTGGTAAGAGTAACCACCTGCCTCACGGTGTTGCTGTGAGGACAGAGTGAGTTAATTCATGTCAGGAACTTCAGAGGATACCCGGACAGAGGAAGAGTTCTATGCAAGACACGAATTATTATTACAGCATGAATGCAAGTGTGGGTGGCCGCCATTCTTTTCCTTCTAGACTCTTAAGTTATTTGTTACTGGAACACTTATTTTGGACATCTTTTTAGGTATTTTAGATATTTAGACTGAACTGGTTAAAGGCAAATCCTGAAACTGACCCATCATTACCTCCTATGGCCCCAGTGAGGGGCGGGGGGGGGTGTCTGTTGCATAGTAAGTATTTAATTATAATGCCTGACACACTATAAACATCATACATTTTTACTGAGTGGATGAATGAATGTTCAAAAATGACTTCTATTCACTTTTTCTTTAAGTGACTGTGTGCTCTGTTTAATAGTTTGTGCTGATGAACAGAGACTTAGGGAGGAAGGTTCTCCCTGGGCAGGAGGGGAGGACACGGCACGGTGTGGAATTGAGAGAAGAAAAAAAAATATCTGTCCTGTTCACCTGGAAAGAGATGACATTTTCCCCTGGTTATGTATCTTTTGTTGTATGTTTTCAACTCTGGGGACCACAACAAAGCGCCGTGTTTTAAGGGAGGTGATGAGGATGTTGGAGCTTCTGGAACACATGTGGTATGTGGTATACTGAGTGAGTGCCAGAGGAGAGGAGGCTCCTGGAGAAGCAGGAGAATGATGCTCAGGGCGCTGCAGGATTTGGAGCGACGTTCTCCGTCCCCTTCCAGTTACAGCAGTTGCTACGTTCTGTGATCCTGCTCCCAAAAATGTCTTGAATTCAGTGCGATCTCGGCCCCAGATTCTGGATTCTTTTGGTTCAGTCAGCAGCTATGCTGCAAATGCCTGTACATTCCTCACTGTAATGGCTCCTCTCCTTAGCAGCGTGAAGTCCAAAACTCTGGGCATGGCACTCAAGGTCCACATGGACCTCACTGCAGCCCACCTTTCCAGAATCATCCATTCCTGAGCACCCCTGTTCTCTGTTTCCAGTATGTATGCAACGGACGATTCTAGGTCAGGGAGGGGTGATTATGTTTCCGTTCCTGCCCAGCATGCTCTTCTGCCATGTTTTCAGCATAATGAAATCTGACCCTACCTCTCAAGGTTCAGTGCTAAGGTCACATCATCTGCATCTTGCCCCACCTCCCCTAGCAGAACTGAGCGCGCTCCCACCTGTGTCCCCCGGGAACTGTGTGCACTACACCCTGTAACCTTGTCCATCGCTCCACTCTGAACCCCTTAAAGGCAAATCCTGGCATGTACTCAACTGCATATCCCGTGAGCCTAGCAGCATGCCTGGCACTGTTATAACAGGGAGCGAAGAGAGAGTGAAAAGAAATTGGAGGTAATTTCCCATTGAGTGAGAGAAAGAGGTTTTAATTATGAGAATAAGCCCCCACATAGACTATGCTGGTCAGAGACCTATGATTCCCGTGTAAGGACACTGTAGAATGGATTGCCACGTGAGACAGAAGGTTGAACCAGCGGAACTTCAGGGACTTCGTCAGTCTGGACTTGAGATTCGAGGACACTGTGACATTTGCAACTTCAGCTCCATACCTTCAGCCACTTCACTGGAAAGAGACATATAGAAGTCTTGGTCCTGAGACTCTGCAATCCCACGGTGGTGTTTCTCTAAGAAATAAATGGTTTTCACCTTGAGAAAAGAAATAAATATGAATGTTTTTAAGTCTAGAGTGAAAAAAGAAGGATCGTCTGTCTAGCAATGATTACAACCTGGACTGTCTAAGACCTTTCTCCAGAAAGATCCAAAGCCATGAACTTGCTGCTTCTGTGTGTGTGTGTGTGTGTGTGTGTGTGTGTGTGTGTGTGTAACGCCTTTATACACTGTGTTCTCACAATCAAAACAGCTCGAGAACAGGAGAGAGGCAAAACATGGCCTTCTCGATGTGTCAGAGCTGTGATAAGTCATGTTTAAACTTTACCCAAAGTGAAATAAAGTGTCAACAGAAACTACTGCCCCAACTCTCTGATCAGGTCAGGCAAACAACCAATCGAAAAAAATCAATCAAATGTGAAAGGTGTCCCGAGGGGGTGGGAACGCTGAACTCTGGAATTCCCATAGGACTCTGGTCTATTCAACATGTCTTCTGCCAGCTGCTGCTTCTGCTTATAGTTTCTGCTCGTAGCCAGAAGTACATTGGAGAGTGGTATTTTGCGAGCTGGCTTGGCCATGAGTGGGCTAGGAACTCAGCGGCGTTGGCTGAGGATGCAGGAAGGTTGCTGGGGATGGTGGGCTCACGGCAGATGGAACGAATCAGTCCCAGGGCCAGTGTTTTGGGAAGGGAGGCGGCCAAAACTCCAGAGAGGAATGGAAAATTTGACCTCGAGCTGGAATACTGTAAATACTCAAGGAGATTGGCTTTTGTGGGTGGGACAGAGGAGCAGAAATTTTTAAGTCGATGTGACTGAATGACAGCAACGTGTTTCCACGTGGTCCATCCAGTTGGAAACACCCTGCATTCCCCTGGGGATACCGAATCGGCAGGAACCAGACAGGGCCTCCAGGCCCCAGAGAAGTAGGGCTAATGTTTAGGACAGAGTTTCCTTTGCAAGGAGGAAAGAAAGCTAAGTTCAAGTCAGGAATTGGGGTCGTGCAGGTCCAATCTTACGGACTGAATAAACATGGTGGGATAAAATGGGTTTGCTGGACAGGGAGGTGTTTGGGTATCACCACCCAGACCTTAAGTCCAGACCCCCCACTCCCAGAGCAGGTGGAACTCCTCATGTGTATCCAGTCTTGTCAAGATTGGTTCAGGAGCTGGCCGGCTGCTCCTTCAGATGAATAAAGCTAGGCATGGGCAAGGATTTGACATGACCACCAGCTCACAAGCCTTCCCACTCAGTGATGCTGGACCCCAGAGCACACCCTCCTCCCCACCCTCTTATGTGTTAACATGAGCTGAGACTAGGACAGAGAGCAAGAAGCAGCACCAAACAGTCAAGGTCTGGATGCAAATAACAGCAGTCCGTGTAAAAGAAAACGTGGTACAAACTGAAAATCACCTAGTGGCCCAACCCGAGACCTTAACAAATGTGTATATGCTTGAAGTGAATAGCTACAATTCTAGGATCTTGTTCTTGGGGGCGGGGGGTGGGGGGTGGGAAGTGCATTAAGACAGAGAAGGAGGAAAGTAGGTGGCGCACGAGCGTTGGAAAGGACAGCATTGTGAATGTTCATCGCTGTTCTATTAGAAATTTTACATGCATCAATCTCATTTCATCCTCTCAAAAATCTGCAGGATTGGGACAACGATGCTCACTGCAGTGTTGTTTATAATAGTGAAAAACTGAAAACAGTCTTCTTGTATAATTGCTGAGAGTAACAGTCTGCTGTGCTCACATCATGCTTTACCACCAGACCCCTTAAACTGTTTATAAAAAATTCTGTACTGACAGGAGGCAACGCTCAGAGTATAATCTGAATACGAGCTTACAAAATCGCACGTGCCGTAGGATCACCAAAGCACTTACGTGTTGCTGGTTTACAGGTCTGTGTGTACGCGATGCAGTTATATCTTCATGTACCCACTTACATATCAGAAAGTTAACAGCATTAGAAATGAGCGATGGGATTGTGAGTGGTGTTTATTTTCTTTTTCACGCTTTCCAATGTTCTGTGAAATTTTGACATCACTATAAAATTACTGATGTTTAAATTTTTGCAGAATTGCTAATCAGATAGTCAAGATATTTAATGGAAATAGCTTACTTACCATAAGCTTTTCATGCTAATATTTGAACACATATTACTCCTCTGCTAACGGGCCACCGTCAAAGGAATTCAAGTGGCCGTATTTGTCTGACAGTGACAAATTACAGCCAATCGGAAAACATCTAAAATAGTCAGTGACTGCTCTGCTGCTGTCAGCCTCGGAAAACACTTCACATGTTCTCACAACAAGCAAGGAGTGTGACCGCAACATCAGCAGATATGTATTCACTGCGTTTCTGGTCTGAAAAACCCCATGATCTGCTAACAGTCTCTACTGATGTTGAGAATACTTTAGGACTGGCTTAGGAAATGATTAGGACCCTGTATGTGTTATTCTCGTATCCTAAAAAGTGAAATGGCAAGTTGTAGTTTACAGTATGTCTTATTAATTGACGAGAGTCCTAACATCATCATCGAAAGATAAAGAATCTTATAACCATTTTAATAAGAACACACAGTAAGGGAGAGTGACAGAGGAGAGCTTTTGGAAGGTAGCTTTCTTTCTCTAAAACAAAGTCATAAAGGAAACAGGGAGGCCTGGGGGAGATTTTTCTCAGATCGCTGAGAGCCCCAGTTCCAGCCCTTTTCTTGGGAGCTGGGGGGAAGGCTCTTGGACTTCATTAGACTTTCTTTTCCCTAATTAAGAAGGTGCCACCTTCCTTCCCTCTGCTGAACCCGAGTCAGATGAGCGGTCCGCCTCCAATGGATCCTGTGACTCTGCAACAGAGAGGGCTGACCAGTGTTAATAAGGCACACAGAGAGACACGTCACATTTAATGCCAGGAGACTCAACTGCTCTGCAGTGTAGCAGGTCTAGGTCATGGCTATTCCGAAACAGTACAAGTGAGATATTTTCTTACTATATTCAAGAGTTCAGAGTTAGGTGAATGTGGCGATGTCATCTCAAGGATGCCATCTTGTTAAGTTCCCAGGTGTGTTTCCAAGGGAGATTATGTAATACCTTGCTCAGAATAGTAGCATCCATCAAGTAGCTATCGAGAGTGAGTGACTGCCCATACACAGCAATCTGAAGAGATAAAAGAGGCTCATAGCCGAAAGTGTTTTCTTCCTTTGGGTGGGATCACACCCAGGACTCGACTACTGGAAAACGGGGCTAAGCAGTATTTTTCTTTCTTCAAGGACTCTACTTAAAAAGGCTGAGAAAGTTGCCAGTGATGGCAGGATGAGTTGCTGACTTTTGTGCGTGAACTCATCTGTTAGATTGTGTTCTCCTGGGGGTTGCAGGGACCCAAAGTCGCCAGAATATTGCTCACAGAAGAGGAAGAAGAAATATCCAAAAGAAAAGAAGGCACCAAAAAGAGTGCAGGTGATGGAGGGAAGTGTAGACAGACTGTGAACAGCGATGCTGAAAATGGCATAATTCATGGTCTCACCTTGGCTGGCCCCTGGGTTTGGTGTTTCAAAGCAAAGACATGGAAGAAATGGTCGTTAAGGTCCCCTTCAGTTCCAGAGTTTCTTCATCCAGTTATTGCATCCTTGGGGAGTCTCTCAGTGGCCTCCTTCCTAATTCCCACACTTGTGAATGGACAGAGAACTCACCAGAGAAGGGCGGCAGACATATTTTGAAGCCACGTTTGATAAAGGAGGGGTTTCTCTTGACTCCACAGCCAGCCTAGTGTAGTCAACCTTAAGCAAAACCAAATACGGTATAAATAACTGAATTTGAGTCTTCCCACCAAACAACAGGAAAGCTTTAGCCTCACCACCACCACCCTCCTACTCCTCTGGAACCTGGAGTCACTAAATCAGGATTTCTCAATCACAGCACTACTGACATGTGGGACAGATCATCCTCTGCTGTGGGGAGCTTCCCTGTGGGAACATGGTAGGATGTTCAGTAGCATCTCTGGCCTCTATTCACTAAATGCCAGTAGCACTCATCCTCCCTTTTAACAATCAAAAATGTCTATGAACTTTTAAATGTCCACTGGAGGCAAAATGGCCCCCAGATGAGAGCCACTGCACTAAATGGAAGGAATCTTCATCATCAAGGAAAGGAGAGCACATAAATGCAACCCCATTCTATTGAATCCTGCATGCCAGAGTCCCTCGTGGACATTGCAGCATGGTTTTAAGCCCCAAGGTAACAGAAATGGATGTTCCTTCTGGTGTATGGGGCTTAAACAATGAGAAGACATTTCTTGTGACTGGGAGGGGGCCTTCCCAAGAAGTCTATTGGCCATAGGTCCAAAAGCCTCCAGGTTCTCTGCACCTTGGACTCTGACTAAGAGACCTGAGTAGCATTTGTAATCAAGGTAGTTCTATCTTAGTGTAACTTCCTGTTAGTGTGAGCAGTTATCTTCTCCTTAGGGGACGTCACATGGAAGAATAACCAAAAACGTCTCCGTGATTCTCCACGCTGTGTGGCCACTGTGGTCCCTGGCTGGGTTTGAGACGATGTAAAGGATAACCCAAGAACTTTCTTTCTGTCCTGCTACCACCTTATGGATGGCTCGTCTGGAGTTCGAACCTACCTATGTCTGTTCTGCAGACATGATGAGGTACCTGGGGGTAGAGACCGTAGAAGTCAAAGCTGGAAGGAAGCAACATTAGAGACCACCAACCAGCCCTTCACTTGATAATGAGTTGGAGACAGTCACCAGCTATTTAACGGCAGAGAACCCAGCCAAGAGGACAGTAAGCTAGTCACAGCTTCAGGTGGACTGATTATGTTCACAGCAATAAAGAAGAAAAAAACTATGCTTAAAAAAAAAGGCAATTAGGCAATATGTACGTCTGTACTCATAAAAACTTCTGACTTTTTTTTTTTGTAGTTTAGTAAGATTGCAGATTCAAGAGGACAGACTGCTGAAAGGTCTGTGCAACATTTTGATTTGGCTGATTTTGAATTGATTATGTATAGCTTCTACAACATCTAGAGAAATATAGATCAAAACAAAATACGTAAAAATGTGGGGGAAAAAAAGAAAAAAAATGTCAGAGCGAACAGGAACCTCCAACTAATGACAGTCAGTGGTGCTTGGTTGGTTCTAGCTCCGTAAGGTGTAACAACAGTATTTTCAAAAACATTTTTACCTTGAAAAAAAGTCATATTCCATAGATAAGTTTTTGAAACTCCCAGTATGTAGAATGGCAAGTCGTCAGTCACTCTGAAAGCACTGGACAGACTGGTGGAACAAGAGGAGGCAACAGGTTGATTGTTTGTAAGGCAATCAGTTCTGCCCACTTCCCCAGTCCGCTCCCCATCCCCGCACCATCCCCTGCTGTCATTTATCAGGACTGGCCTGGTCCTGTGGAGTTCCTCTCATTCTTCATCAGGGCTCTGACCTCCTCCAACCAAACAAGCACACGGTACATGCTGGGAGAGCGCTAACACCAGGGCACGCAGTGAGGGGGTGGGTGTTGAAGAGGAGGAAACAGTCGATGCTCTAGGACTTTCCCACACTCAGGGGAATCAGTTTTATCGGTGTTTGGACACTGGGTGTCAAGGCCGGTCAGATGGAAGCCAAAGGTTCTGCGGGGGAGGGAGGCTGACGGAAGGCTGCTGCAGCTGTGGCTCAAACCGTCACACGGCTTCCTGGCGTGACCCTGGCGGCCAGCTCATTCAGAGCGACCCGCGTCTCACACTCCGCCTATCCATACTGTGGGCCCCTCCCTCTCTCTAAAATGTGAAAAAAGGACCCCCAAAGATCCCAACATGCCTTCTCTACCTTGGGAAGTCACAGGGAAATGTGGAATGGTTCTAGAAAAGTGCAGATGCCGGGAGCACAGGACTCTGCCTTCAGGAGTAAATCAAGCCTGTTCTCATGGCCGTCTTCTCTCCATTAACCAGGAGCCGAGTATCCCAACAGGGTGTACCTGTAGGGACAAGTGGTATCAGGAAGAGGCTGATATCAAATGAAGTCTTCAGGTCATGTGGGTATGGCCAAGAGCCCTCGCATGTGAGTCACGGGGACTTCAGATTTCCTAGGTCCTCTCTTGTTTGTACAGTTCTGTTGCTTGGAGCAGAGAGAGTGGGGTCTTCTGTGGGTTCTTTTCCTTTGGTTGCTCTCTGGGGTAGTGATGATGATCGCTTTCATCAGAGGTGAGCAGAAGTCCGGGGAAACCCAAGTCGGTCTGCTTGGTACCCGGTAGTGTGTTTGAGCAGAGGAGAGTGAAGCTGCTGCCTCAGTGAAGACCCTAAGCTTCTCATACTCTCCTTCCCGCTTTCTCATGGGCACCAGGCTGTTCTGTCCCTGTGGGCCTGCAGTCGTGTTCCTTCCTCCCGCAGCCCCGACCTTGACAGCCCCTGAGCTCCCATCCTTGTATGTATCAGCACTTAGGTCTGCGGCTCCTTTCTGAAGTTCTCCCTGAAGTGTCCTAGTTAACTTACCTCTCCCTCAACTTTGTTCCCACTCTGCCAGAAAAAAAAGAGGCCTATAAAAATGTGGCCATAATGCTCTATTATATGCACTTATTAACATTAGAGTTCCGCTGGAGGCAGATTCTTTTTTTTTTTTAATTGAAGTATAGTCGATTTACAATGCTATGTTAATTTCTGGTGTACAGCTTAGTGATTCATTTATACATATATATGTATATATTCCTTTTCATATTCTTTTTCATTATAGATCATTACAAGGTATTGAATATAGTTCCCTGTACTATACAGTAGGCCCTTATTGTTTGCTATTATTTAGTACCTACAAATTCCAAACTCCCAATTTGTCCGTCCCCACCTCCTTTCCCCTCCGGTAACCATAAGTTTGTTTTCTATGTCTGTGAGTCTGTCTCTGTTTTGCAGATAAGTTCATTTGGGTCTCTTTATTTTTTAGATTCCACATATGAGTGATATCATATGGTATTTTTCTTTCTCTTTCTGGCTTCCTTCACTTAGAATGACAATCTCCAGGTCCACCCATGTTGCTGCAAATGGCATTCTTTTATTCACAGATTCTTCTTTATGTAATTCATCTACAAATCCCCAGGCCCTAGCATGATGAGTAGCATATAGTAGACACTCCATAATTATTTGATGAGCACATGCATCTGTAGGTTTATATGATTAAGAGTCTTTCAGTTCCTTATAATTCAAGAAACCTGAGTCATAAGTAGGCATGATTGCTTCTCTAGACTGATACACTGATTGCTCCACGTGAAAATGTTACTGATGTGTCCTTTAGATATTCTATCAGTTTCCTCTCTGCCTGAACCCCTGGCTGCTGTTCATCCCAAACTGCTAGGGAGTTTCTAGTACCTGCACAGCTGGACAGGGGCGCTGCTACCACCACCACCTGCAGCCTGGCCTGCTGCAATCTCCTTCTTCCCACACCAGCCCCACTCTCTCTGCCCCAAGCAACAAGACTGTACAAACAAGAGAGAGGACCTAGGAAATCTGAAGTCCCGGTGACTCACACGTGAGGGCTATACCTGCATGACCTGAAGGCTTCATGCTAAGTCAGCCTCTTCCTGATACCAATTGTCCCTACAGGTAACTGGTGCACCCTCTGGTCATCTGAAAGTGTCCTGCATACCTGTGTGAGGCAGTAAGCTGTTGTTGCTCAGCTCTAAAACTCCCGTGCATCACTTCTGATGCCACGGGGTACTCTACAAATGCCTTTTCATCCTTGCTAGCTGCTTCTCCATAGGTTCTTGCAATAGGGGCACTAGAGAGAGACTGAAAACAGGAGAGAGAAGAATGCATTCCCCTCTTCCTTTTCACTTGCGTTCTTGCCAGTGCCACCTAGCAGCAGCACTTCATCCATCCCCACAGCAGCAGTCGGAGGCAGCCTCCATCTCCCAGAGCCAGCCCCAAAGTGGTTTCTCAGAGGTACAAGTCCCGGCAAGGCAGCATCACTCCTTCCTCAGAGATCTGAATTCCAGCTCCATATATCACTTCCTTAAGCTCCTCGGATGCCATCAGCAGCCGTGCAGAACTTCCTCCTCAGAGATTTGGGCTCTGTCTTCTCAGGGTCCTTCCTCTGATCTCTGGACTTAATCTCTTCCCGTGTTCCCCCAGCCTTAGAGGGGAAGCCTCTTCCATCAGCTACTATGTTACCTCCCTGTTCCTATTTCACTTTTTCAGTCCTTGAACACCTACATAACCAATCCCCTATATTAAAACCCCTCTGTTGAAATACCTAATGTGTTTGGGTTTTTTTGCCTGTACCCCTAACTAGCACAATATCCAGCATTTCTTTCTGCTTGTCACCTAGGGAACATCTGAGAATCAGATTCTTAGCCCAAAATGGCAGCAGAGTCTAAGAGAAGAAAACATTCCACTGTAGTTTTGGTGCTAGTTGTCTGAATAACCTTAAACAAGTCACATCATCTTCTTGAGTCTCTAGTCTTCAGACCATAAATGGTAGCAAACTATCTCATCTCCTTGCTTTCTTTGTCCTTAAAAAGAAAAAAAAAATTGCAGAGAGATCTATAGAGAATCTATATGAAAGAGCTTTAAGGCCTGTGTTAGAAAGGCACCATCATCTGCACAAAATATCAACAGGTTGTAAAGACACTTCCTAGTTTTGATCCCAGTAGGTTCTGCAAGACAGCTCCTCCCACCAACATCAACCACCCTGCAACCATCCCAGATTTGCTGCTCTGTGAAGGACTTACCTTGATGGAAAGAGGCTGAAATCTCCCGTTCTTTTATTGATAAGATCACAGTTGCCCATTTTCAAAATAAGATTTATTCCAGATGTTGCAGTGCTAGGTTGACCATTCTCTTTGCTGAAAGAAGTAAGTTTTGGGGGGTGTGGGTTTTGAGGAAAGAATAGGAGGCAGAAGGGAGGGAAGAAGTGGGCCCAGGATAGGAAGAATGTATTTCTTTCATCTTTGGAGTCATGCCAGGGTGCTATATTCCCGCTAAGAATGGTCAGATCTGGAAGAAACTTGAGGGATTAGGGCAAAGTGGGGGTGGGGGGAAGAAGCGGCACCATCAATTGCCTGAAATTGGCCCCAAACAAATTTCCTCATCGTTCTGCCAATTTGCTTTGCAATAAATTGGAGGAAATTTGGCGAGATAGTCAACCAGAGCATGGACAGTGTATTGGAACCAAAATAAACAACCGTGAAGAACTTGGCAGTTTCTTATTGGATATTTCAGAAGTGAGTTATGAGACACCAAGTTGTGAGTTACCTCTTACAAGTTTACCTAATGAAAATTAAACTTAGGCCACGGATGACATGTTTCCCTCTTAACATTTGAGAAACAAACAGTAAATAGGAAATACGTTTAGGAAACATACACAGAATTAGAGAAAAATAGAACTAGATCAAATATTTAAGGTAATTGAGTTGTAGTCAATGCACTGAACTAAAGGGATGTAGTCTAGAAACTCCAAATGTAGAAACTATTCAGGCTTTCTAGTGACTGGGGTTTTTTTCCTAGAAAGAGATATCCCTGAGAGCCAGCCTTTGCTTTATTGTCTTGAATGAGCGTCTGTGAATAAACACAAATTCTTAACAACTGGTGTGCCATGAACCCTTCTGGAAACCTGTTGAAGGCTTTTTCTAAGAGTTGTTTCTGTAAATGCATAACTTGAAATATGAAGGATTATTAAAAAATTATATTGAAATACAGCTCTCCAAATAGTTAGAAAAACAAAATCGTGATATATGATACATGCATTTCTTCATTAACACATCCAACAACGAGATCTGAGTCTGGGGCTACTAATGGTCTCCTGCTAATGTAAATCAGGTGATACCATGCCCTTACTAAAGATTCTCATTGCTCTTTTTTGGTCTCCATTATATTCTGTCTTTAGCATCATGTTTATATAACTCAGAGCCACAACAGGAAGTAGAGGGCACATTTGAAGATGACAATTGGAGAAGGGATTATCTACATAGCAACCATTTACACAAGTGGGGGTATAGGGGAAATCACAAGAGACAGCACAGTAACCTAGGGCTTACCAATTCTAGACCCAGAAAGATAAGGAGAGGCAGAAGTTACCTGATCCTGGAAGGACACCTTCAGTCGACCAATGATTTTAATTGGGAAAAGCAGTCAACCCAAGATGACTTCTCGTGGGGGGAGCCAGTGGAGCAAGAACACCAAACTCACTCTCCTCCCTCCTTCCAATCTCCTGCCAAGGCTCCGCTGGGTGAATCCAACCAGAAGCCAGAGGGCAAAGGAACTCATTGATGTCCTTCCAAGAGCAAGGTGCACAAGGGTGGAGAGTGACCTGGAGGGACAAACAGAAGAAATCTAGCACAGAACTGAAGGCATTTCAAGCTCTGGTCCAAACTGCTTCCCCTTTCTTCTCCACCCCTCACTCCCATGTACCCTCCGAGGGGAACATTCCAAAGCTTTCCAAAAATACCAGGTTCTTTGAGTTGTTCAGACATTAACCTGGTCTAGGGTAATATGCCATGAGCCTCTTTCTCTAGTTGAGTTCCTTCTGAGTCTTCAGGATCGAGATAAAAGATCACCTCCTCTCAGAAACCTTCTCCAATACGCCAAGGCAATTTTAGTCAGCGCAGCTTCTGTGTTTCTCCCCAGAATACTGTACCACTCCAACATTTCCCGAAGAATTTCCCTGAGAACACAAGTCCTTGGAAGCTGTTATTAGGTGGAACACGAAATACCAGTTCACAGGGGATCAGTGTTCCACGGAATGCATTTTGGGAGATGATACCTTATTACCAAATTCTTTTAGACTCCACATAGAAAATTCCCAAAAGAAGGGGACAAATTTATGTGAAGAATGATCCAGAGAGCAGTGGAAGGGAGAAGGACAAATTGGAAGAGCTCGTGCCCTTATTGTGCACAAAGGGTATTAATCACGTGTGCTGCATAAACATAAAGAACGAGATTCTTCCTCTAAATCATAATCCTGTCCTTAGAGGATAGACACTGAGGAATACATATATTTGAAACAAGAAAATGCTAGTCATATGTAACTTTAATCAGAGCAGGAAGCTCAGACTAATTTCTAAGGAGTGAAAAAGTCCCAGACCAGATGGGACAGAAACAGGAAGCCAGAGAAATGAAGACAAAAGCCTGTTGGTCACAGGGGCTATTCTATGGTGATATTTCAGTTCTCTAAGAATTATTTTTGAAAACTCCACTAATTCATGTTACTCATACATTTAAATTTTTTTTCTTCTGATAAAGATCTATTTTTAAACATTGTGAGACTTTTGAAAATTTTTAGTCTGTCTTGGTTTAAGAAAGATGTAAAAGATCTCCTGGTACTCCCCGATTCCCATGAGCAAGAAGGAATGTCGTCACCCTGGGCTGTGACCACCCCAGTGGTGCCACCAAGAGGGAGGTAGAATGGTAAGTGGTAGAAAGTTGGATTTTGCTCTTGACTTTGCCGTCTTCTCCCCAGAGCCTTGTCTCCATCAAAAGCTTCTCATTTCTTGTCCCTTCTCAATTGAGAGGGGGGTTGTTTGTGATGGTTCTTACCGCAGTGGTGTTCTCACTCCGTAGAAATGGCCAACCCCAAACCAGCAGTGGTGAGTGAAGCATCTCGGTCCCCTGTGGACACTATTTTTCATACACTTCTTTGTCCTTGATGAATTATTCACTGACGGTTGGGCTAGAAACGTCCATGATGACCTGTGGACGTTTTCTTTAACTTCTTTGGTGAATTTTCCAGATACTGTGCTTTCACGGCTGGGTTG
The DNA here is from genome assembly GCF_048564905.1 of Vicugna pacos. Lineage (NCBI taxonomy): Eukaryota > Metazoa > Chordata > Mammalia > Artiodactyla > Camelidae > Vicugna > Vicugna pacos. Next base: position 55,673,854 of record NC_133002.1, read on the forward strand.
TCAGGGGAAAGTTTTAAATCAGAGGTGATTTTCAGGAAGTGTGTCCCTGCAACAACCTGGAAGCGTGACGTTCAGACCTGTCACACCCAGTTAGGATCTCCATCAGTGGCTGGTCTGGTGTTGGCAAGGTCCTGAGAGTGACCCCTGTGACCCCCTTGCTCAACTACAAAAGTAAATTAATCTCTTCCAAATGCAGTTCCTTCCATTGGGCTATTAAAGCCTGAGCAGACCAGATGGCTGGGTTAATTGAAATGAAAACCATTTTTCTTGTGACCAACTCGTAGTTTCATGTCGAGCAGACCCAGCCGTGACTTGACCTCTTTTCTACTCAGGTTCATAAAGAAGCAACAGATCTTCAGAGGGCTGAGCGTGCCTGCATCTCCTTGTTCCTAAGAGGAGAAGCACCAGAGGTGATGTGCAGTAGAGACATGAGAAACTTGGATCGTTCTGTTTCTTTGAGCAGGTCCTGACTTGTCTGCACCCTGAATTCCCTTCCTTCCTTCCTTCCTTCCTTCCTTCCTTCCTTCCTTCCTTCCTTTCTCTCTCTTTCTTCCTTCCTTCCTTCCTTCCCTCCTTTCTCTCTCTTTCTTCCTTCCTTCCTTCCTTCCTTCCTTCCTTCCTTCCTTTCTCTCTCTCTCTTTCCTCCTTCCTTCCTACCTTCCTCTTTCTCTCTCTTTCCCTCTCTCTCTCTTTCTTTCTTGTTGTTGAGTAAAGGTAGACTTATTCAGAGAGATACATACCCCATAGACAGAATGCAGGCTGTTTCAGAAGGCAAGAGAAAAGCCACACGTTTTCCAGTTATTTCTTTTTTTTTAATTTGTTTTAGGATATCTAGGGTATTAAAATCCTAACATTCTCAGCAAGCTGGTCTTTACCCCAAGGATCACTCTTTTTTGGTGACCATGAGACTGAATTGCCCACCAAAGATTTAAATATGCACCGTCAGGTGACTAGAGGCAGTCACCTTTCATCACCTCAGGTTTTACCACTGATATCTGGCAAAGTCATCCAGCGTGGCTGAGACTGAAATGAATATAAGTAAACTCAGCTTAGCATGCAGCAAAATGCTCTGTGTGTACACATGTCTATGTGGGGAACCAGCGTGTGTGAAGATGTGTAGTGTGAGTCTTAAACCACCCAAGCTGACAATACATGTTTGCAATATGGCTTGTCGACACGGTGCCTGATTCAAATAACACTGCACAATACAGATCCACTAAGGACAACCCGAATGCAAGAGTAGTTCAGACCTCCTCACAGGGACCAGGCAATGTGGTTAGTTAGTCGTGTGTAGCCTTACTCTGACGTTGGAATCAAAACCAACTTTACAGAAAACGGGAAAGCAAATATATTTAGATAAAGCTCCAGAATCCAAGAAGGTTTCATGCCAGCTGGAAACACACTCGTGAAATGAATGAATGCCAGCTTTCATGCCCCATTGTCCCCTCACAGAACTTCCTCTGTTGACGTCCTCCACCCCCCAGCTCCCAGTGATTGTGTTTTGAGTCCCAGGGAGCCAGAATTTCTTTTCTAAATAGGCAGTGATAACGCAGTTCATATCTCACCCTTCCTTCCTCAAAGCTTACCCACCCGGTGTCTTGTTCCAAGGTGACCCTCCTGGAGGAGATGTGAGTTACTCCTAAAGTTGAAATGGAATGACAGTGTGTGCTCATGCTTGAGATGACACTTGTGTAAGGGGGCAGTTGCTCACAGTTCATTCCTGAGTCCGCTCTCTGAGAAGATTGGAGGCATCTCCGGAGATTGGGAGGTGAGGAGCTCCATTTGGGACCAGGAAGATCCTCCTCAGCTCGGACCCAGGTGATGGCCTCAGACTCTGCTTAGGCTTCTTCCAGCCAGGTCTGCCACGAGGATGGAGGTTTGGTCACATGGTGGGCAGGCAGTCTTGGGCCCATGTCTCTCCACGTTTAAAATAGACGAGCGATCCGGCCTCAGAACCTGAAATGCAAAGGCTCAGAGCAAATCCCAGACTCTGCAATTCACTCTTCCCCACAGGCCAAACAAGAGCTAATTTTAAACAAACCACCATGACCGAGCCTGCGGGAAAAGCCCGGCTCGCGAAGCAATGGAGCCGGCAAAACTGCTCGCTCCACCCTGATTGTTTACTTCTCCAGAGCCTTTCAGGGACGGGGCCCTGGGCTGGGGTTTGGGATGCCGTCCATTCCACCCCAAAATTCCCTTTTCAGCTTAGGATTAGGAAATCCTTCCCCACACCGGTCCCCACCAAGCCAGAAGCTCCTGCCTGCATCCTTTGGTGTTGTTTTCATTAAGCACTCAAGTTTGGATTCCTATAATAGACGAGCTGAAAAAAGATTCCTGCTAAAAATTGTCTACGTACGTGTGAAGTCATGGGTTTCTGTGTCAGTCAGGGTTTTCCAGAGAAACAGAACGAACAGGACATTTTATATATATCTAGATATTTATATGTATTTCATATACCTATTTTAAAATATATAATATATTTTTATATTACCTATAAATATATACATTTAAAGATACAATTTTATATATAAATACATATTTATATATAAATATATACACTTTATATATATAAATGTACATATATATGAAGAAATTAATTTCCAGAATTGGCTCATGCAATTATGGAGATTAGAAAGCTCCAAGTTGCAGGCCAGCAAACTAGAAAATCAGGTGTGCACTGATTCTGCAATCTAGAAGCAAGATTTCTACTTTTCTGGGAAACCTTAGTTTTTGCTCCCAAGTCCTTCAACTGACTGAACAAGGTCCACCCACATTATTGAGGTAATCTCCTTTACTTAAAGCCAACAGATTGTGAATGTTAACCCCACCCACAAAATACCTTCTCAGCAATATTCAGATGAACGTTTGATTTAAATAGCTCGATGCTGTAGCTTCAGCAAGCTGACACCCAAAATTAACCATCACAGCTTCTCAAGGCTTTGCTGGCATCTGAACCCCTCTGAAGTTCTTGGAGCTTTGGAGTTGTTCAAGCCTCTTAACTACGTAAAACCAAAGATTCTGTGGACTTGGGATTCATGGCTGCAACTTTACCCCAGGCCAGGCAGCGCCACCCCCAGAAACGGGGGCTCCCAGTGTCTAAATCAAGTAACAATGAAAGAGTGCTCAAGTTTCATGCTCATTATGTGTTAGGCAATTTGCTGAGCAGTTTAACAGCACCATTTGACTAAAGTTACTTCACTGAAATGAATCCTCATGTTACTCTTTTGCGGATGAGGAAAATCCAAAGCTCAGAAAGGTTGAGACACTGGTCTGAGGTCACACAGTGCTTTCAGTGGAGGATGGAGATTTGAACCCACTGTTCTCACTCCTGATGCTTGCACCCTCTGTGTCCTATAGAGCAGCATCTCCAAGACTAGACCTGGATGAATTAGGCAGTTCTTCCTTCCCTTCTGTCCTCCCCTCTTTCCCAGCTTCTTCCCATCTGCCTTCCTACAGTTGTTATAAGTGTCGACTCTGGGCATAGCCCTCTGCTTGGAAGTTTGCTGTTGTGGGGGGAAGAGGAGTGGGGGGTGCACAGAGCTGAGGTGCTGAGAGTTTTCAACCAACAACTAAACAGGGTAAAGCAGGAAGAGACGTTTTGAGTTGCAAAACGTGTTTTTGCCAAAACTTAAAATTTGGCTCTGGATAGAGTTAAATGTTACCACTGGCCAAAGATGTCCCCAAAAGCAGCTACCTTCATTCACACTTACACTTACCCAGATCACATTTTTGCTGTGAACTTCCTCTGAGTCCCAGGCTGGAAGAGGTGAAAGATCCAGTCTTCAAGCAAAACTGCCCGCCACATTCTAGATCTTCACGGAGGAAGAGTCCAGGCCTCACCTAACTTATTCACCTGCCCAGTAGGTGACGTAGAATACTGTCTTTGCAGTTTTTGTCTTCACCCAGCCTCAGGTAGGACTTACAAATTCACAGCGGGAGCACCGCCATCTTGTGCGACGTTCGAAATCAGAGACCAGAAATCGACACATTGTAAACTGACTATACTTCAATTTGAGGAAAAAAACAAAACAAAACAGAGACCTGAAAACACCACCCCAGGGAAAGACTAACGGAAACAGAGTCTGCAGCAACCCACCAGGAATGGCTTTAGTTCACACACCTCGGGCAGTGTCTGCCACAACTTCTTCCTCCGGGCAAATCAGCACAGATGAAAACTGGCTGATGCTCTGGTCCGCCGGAGACTGGAGAACAAAACCGCAACATGGAGACTGCCCAATTCTAATTCAGTTCAGAAGAACAAACAGGGAATCACTCAGCAGACCTCAAATCCCCCATCAGAAGATTATGCCCGTGGAGCCTCTGGAACATAACAGTTCCAGGGACCATCTGCTCCACCTCCTCCCTCCAGCCGCAGCAAGTAGATTGAAAGAGCTCATAAAGCCTTGCCTTGGCGAGCGACATTCTCTTATTACATTGTTGCCCCCAACAAGCTTGTGGGGTTTTTTTTTCATATAAAGTCAGATGCACATTAGGAAGAATTTATTTTACAAAATAACTGCAGCATGTCTATGTGAGCCTTGCATTTTGTCTCCCTCCTTTATATCCCCCAAGATCCTACTCAAATGCCACTTTCTCAGAAAGATCGTTCCCGGCCACCCCCTCCAAAACATCACCCTCTACCAGCCAACACTCATTACCCTCTAGATCTGCTTTATTTTCCTTCTGCAACTCCGTACGTTTGTTTAATCACAATGTATGACTCTCACCCTAACTGAACCATGACTTTTAACACAGAGAAGATTTAGGTCTTGAAATAAATTCAAACGGAGAGGATAAAATGGAAGAGAAGTCTGTAATTTATGATCAATCTTTTAGTAACCAGCGTTCAAAGATGCCACTGGGGTTGTTAAACCATTTAACTAAATTAAAGGCAGCACAACATTTTCTGCCATTTTTATTCCTTCCCCCTCTTCCTGTGGCTAAAAGATAGTGGTAGGTCGTCATCCAATGAACTGACCCTTCAGAAACGGACGTCAAAATGTTCACATTCAGGTTGCAGGTGTCCTGGTTAAACAGCTGGCGATGGAATTTGCCTCTCATGGGAAAAGGGTTTAAGATACGATGTAGTCATTGACCTCCAGTGTTTGCTCTGCCTTCTTACAGGCGAGTTCGAAGCGGAGCTGTGAAGTTTCCCAAGCTCCACTCAGGTGACAGAGGTCCACCCTGCAAACAGCAGTCCTTCGCCGTCTGGAGACCTAACACCTATGAAACAGCAAGGAAGGAATTTTCTGGCTCTGCTTCCGAGCACAGTCATCACCCAGGATCTTCTGGTCTAATTAGTCGGGCTTCACAACTGAGCCTCAAGAAATTTGTATTTAGTGATCTGAGTGAACTGGACAATTGAATCCGAGAAAGCAGCAAGCAGACCCCTCCCCCTGCCTCCCACACTGACCTGCAGCGTCTGGACTGGACCAAAGAAAGAGGGGCTGGTGAGACTGGCTTCCGGGAAGAGCAAAATCAAGGAGAGAGGTCGGCAGACTTGACGCATTTTGAGTCCAACGTGCCCAGTTTCTTATCTACCTGTATATCTTGCTGTGGTGGTGATGGGGACCCCATTTAGAGGTGGAAGGGCCACAGGAGATGAAGAAACAACATCTCTTATGTCGTCGTCAAGCACAGGGACGCCAAGGCCCCATTCAACCTCCTCCCTCCTGATGTGGGGGAGGACTTCTAACTAAGGTGGAAAATCACTCAGGGCCTCACATCAGTGTCTGCATCCAAGTGGCTTCAGCCAAACATTCTTCAAAACACAGCGTAAAGGGCTACCAGTCAAGGGGCCGAAAGTCCTGAAACCCAGCACCTGTCTTTTCAGCGTCCCATTAGTGAAAAGAGGGGGGAGCACAAACCTGGACTAAAAATCAGGAAGGGAGCACGTGCTCTCACTGGGGCAGGGCGGGGCTGCGCCATCCACTGTGGTAGCTCAAATCCCAGAAGAGGAGGATGGCAGAACCCTTCTGGGGAACCCCCCAGAGTACTGAACCAGATCGTGAAAAAAAAAAGAATCCAAGGCTCTCACTGTTTGAATTGGGGATGGGGAGGGAGGAATGCCAGGTCTGAAGCAGGGAAGTGGCCTATCACACCAGGCATTCTGGTTCTAAAATGTAAATCCGAGTATGTCTGCCTTCCTTTGGTTTTAGATAAATTCTGAAGTCCTTAACATTGCGGGTGAGACCTCTTCTGATCTGGCACCAGCCGCTTTTCCCAGATTTCTCTCTCACACCCACCCCACACCCTCACTAACCCTCTATATTCCATCCACCTCGCTGACTTGCATTCCCAAGACCTGCCATGTTTTCTCTTGATACCTGGGTTTTGCCCATGCTGTTCCCTCTGTCTGAAGCTGAATTTTCCCCACCTTCCCTTTCTCTGGCTAACATCTACTGGACTGGAAAGTATATGACATAAAATAAATAGTACCAAGTCTCAGCTGAGGTTTTGTATTCTGTTAATATTTTGCTCCTCTGAAAGCTCAAAGAACTAAAGGATGTGCAAAGCCATGAATCAAGCAATGCTCTATGGTAAATAATCTTTAAGCATTAAATGTTAAGTACAGCTTATAAGTGCTTATGCAAATTTATTAAAAAGATGAACATCAGTTAGTCAAATTTTAAGGTACATTTCTTAACAATGATCCATATATATGTAGAATTGGTAGGTCATCCTTTTTGAAGTCAGATATACATGGCTTTGAGTATCAGCCCTGCCACTTATTAGCAGTATGACCTTGGGCAAATTATTGACCCCGTTTTGGCTCAGTCTTCTCATCTGCTAAATGGGGATGAGTCTAGCATCTGCTTAATAGAGTTGTTAGGAGAATCAAATGAGATCATAAGAATGAACTGCTTAGTGCTACTGACCAGATGCAGTGGACTGAATGTTCGTCTCTCCCCTAAATTCATATGTTGAAATCCTAACTCCCAATGTGACGATATAGGAGGTAGGGGGCCTTTGGGAGGTGATTAGGTTATAAGGGTGGAGTCCTTGCCCTTTCTGTTATGCGAGGACACTGAGAAAAAAAGCTGTCCATGAGAAAGCCAGCCAGCCCTCACCCCTGAGTCTGCCGGTGCCTTGATCTTGAACTTCCAGACTCCAGAACTGGGAGGAATAAATCACTGTTTAGCACCTCGTCTCTGGTATTTTTGTTTCAGTAGCCGAAGCACTTAGACCCCAGGCATGCAGTAGTGGTCAGTCAACTCATTTAACAATGCCTGTCACCATTGTCAAGGTCATCGTCCCCACCATCATCCAAATGTTAACATAGCCCTGCTGCGTCTCTCTATGATGGACCCTAAAACTTGAGTTGGTACCATTTTGCAGCTACCAAACCCATTGGTGGGGGGGAGGTAACCTAGCCTAGATCACTGCAAAGGTCTCCACCCACTACCGTCCCCTTTAGAAAAAGGGAATTGTAAGAGTCTTCCCACGGGGTTACGCCCAGGAGGGGAAAGGTCACCAGGGCGTTCTGGAGGGTCTAGCCAACGACACAATTAAGGAGGGAGCAGCCCCCTTTGGCTGTCCCCTCCATCTAAAAAGTGCACTGCCTTTCCTACGGCTGTCCTCATTCCTGTGTCCTACCTGAGGGAGGCAAGGCAGATGTTAACCTTCCCATAAGTTGAGATGAGGAAACTGAGTCCCCTTAAAGAAACTGCCCAAGCTCACACGAGGGAACTGCTCAGCCCGTCTTCAGACTCCCCAGCCCCGGCCCCACCGCCCACGCGCCCTGGGCAGCGGCCCCTAAACTCAATATCCTCTCCCCTTCCCAGAGGCGCCACCGTGCTCCTTCACACAGTTTAACTTTCCTTCTTCTGACAATGGCCGTCTGTAAGAGGCCCTCGGCGCCTGGAATTCGAAATTGTTTTTCTTCCCTCCCTTCCTAAGGACCAGATTGTTCCTAAGCTCCGGGCTGCCCGGCCAGTGCAGGCCTGACTGGCTGGCACTAGGGCTGCACGGAGGAGATGGATTTGTTTTTTCAGGATTGCTCATGAGCGATGGAGTGCTGGCGTTGGCTTCCTCGTGGAAGGTGCAAGGCAGTTAGGCATGTATTTGCAGGGAAGTAAACTTCAAGAATAAACAGAAAACACACACACTCCACATCCTGCCAGCCAAGCCCCAGCCTCCCAGTCCTGACGGGTGATCCATCCTGACTTCCTTACAGAGGCACACGCCCAGCTGACTGCACGCCTTGAAGCATGGCGGGCGGGAGAGAGCAGACTTGGATTCTCCACTTTCTAGCAGGGCGGGCTTGAAAAAGTGACTTAGCTGCTATGCCACAGGCTCCACATTTGACAACTTGTCGGCATTCTTTTGGTTCCTCCAACATACCAAAGTCTTCCCCGCCCCAGGGCCTTTGAATGTGCTCTTGTCTCTGCCTGGGATGCTCCCCACCCCTTCCTCCTCCTTTCACTCCCTCCTTCTCATGAGTGGCATCCCTAATCCATCAGGCTTCAGCTTGAATGCCGTCTTCTCAAAGAGCCTTTCCCCAGCTGCCCTGTCTAAAGGAGGTCATTCTGCACCAACCCCAGCCCAATTATTCTCTCTCTCAGGCGTTCATTGGCTTTCTTCAAATATTTGTCACCATCTCTAATACTCTTTATTTGCTTTGTCTTCCTGTTCAAACTTGAAGCTCCTTGGGGGTTGTTTTCTGCTGTATCAGCACGGCGCCTGAATTTGATGAGGCCTCAATCAATATCTGTTTAAATAATAATAAATGTCCTTGCTTTGTCCAGGCTTAATTAGTTCAAGGGAAAGATCAATAGCTGTCACCAGGATCCAGAATCCCTGATCCTGCGGGCAATTTTCTCTTCAGCTGAGTTCATGCGAATGATAAACATCAGTGGCAGAAAGATGTGCAGCCCAAAAGGCCGAGGAAACGAATGCTCTTATTGCCAGAAGAGACATCACAGACGCTTCATTCTGTATCCTATAACATGGATACTACCCTGATGGTATGACATTTCCCACACGTCTGCCTTGCATGGGTGTGGGAGTGTGTTTACAAAAAAAAAAAAAAATCTAAACCATCAAAGAATTTAATAGCAGACTGGATGAAAAAAATATTATCAGTAAGGGTCGATATATGGGAATTTACAATTAAGCTCCATTTATACAATGCAGATTTGGTGAATGCCCGAGTTAATAACTAAAAAAGTGATATAACTCTATGCTTGATAGCTAACGATCTTGCTCCGAAAACAAAATATATACTGATGAAACTATCCTAGGCGCCCTATTTTAAAAGCATAAAATAATACTCCAACACCATTTAGTTAAATGCTTTCAGTTAGAGTGAGTTATGAAAAACTTAAGAGTGTCGGCAAAAGACTTGAAGAGAGTGAATGAATGGGGTTTGGCACCAAAAAAAAAAATTATAAAGTCTTAGAACTGGAAGAAGAATTTGTTTTGTTATTAAATAGAATGCCCTTATTACAAGCGTTTTATTTGAAGTCTATTTGACATATAATATTGTATAAATTTAAGATGTACATCACATTGATTTGATACAATTTTACATCGTAACATGACTGCCGTTGTAGCTACAGCACCTCCACTGGCTCACGTAATTATTATTTTCTTTTGTGGTGGGAATACTTAAGACCTCACCTCTTAAGCAGGTTTGGTGCTCATAATAGAATAATGTTGTCTGTATTCGCTAGACTCTACCCTAGATCTCCAGGACTTATTTATGTACAACTTGCAAGTTTGTAACCTTAAACAACATCCCTCCTGTCCCCCTCCCTCCCAGCCCTTGGTAACCACCATTTAACTCTCTCAAAGTTTGGCTTTTTAAGCTGCCACGTATAAATAATACCATACAGAATCTGTAGAGCTGGAGTCCACAGTTATATATATATATATATATATATACACACACATATAAAATCACATTTATATCACATCTTCTTTATCCATTCATTCATTGACGGGCACTGCGATGGTTTCCCTATCTTGGCTATTGTGAATAATGCTGCAATAAACTTGGGAGTGCATGTATCCTTCCAATATCCTGTTTTCATTTCCTTCAGGAGAACCCTTTATTTACAAATGCAGAAAATGAGGTCCAGTGGGATTTCCCCCCTGCCTGGTTCCTGTAGCAGAGGAGGGTCCGGGAGTGAGGAGCCCAGGTACCCAGTCTTTCCACTACTTCATGCGGGGCATTTTAGGAGGAGGTGGGGTAAACCCTTGGCCGTGGCACCAACGTGAGTGAGCAGGATGTGGCAGTGGCCATAGCAACAGGACTGGGCTAGGAATGGAGAGACGTGACAGGAAAGGCTTGGAGGTGAACTGAGGGGTGGCCAGTGGCTGGTTTCCTCATGGAACATCCTTATTTGGGGCATGTTGACTTGCTAAGTGGCCCCTGAGTCATCCCTCTCGAGGCTAGGAACCAACTCAAATAGAGGAGCTCACACATCACTCCTTTCAGCTTAGGCATCGGGGGTGCCCACCACCACGTATTTGTTGATTTGCTTTGACCGTGATGCTGGACCTACAAGCGTGCCGTGGGGGAGTCTGCGTGCGCCATGGCCATAGAGTGTTCTATTTATGTTGGGGAGGTTCAGAGCAGGAAAAAAAAAATAAATCACCTCATTTACAGATAGCAGGCATTGCTCCTGTTGAACCGAAATGCTCTTGTTGACTGGAAACAAGAAACAGTTGAGCTGGAAGAACGTGGCCAAGAATGGGAATGTAGCATGGAGGTACCATTTTCACCCTCCCTCTGCCGATCACAACCACGCCCAAGCATCGCACCACGGGTGTGGTCCTCGTCCTCTAGCTGGAAAAAGAACCTCCCCAGAGAACCGTGGCACCCAGCTCTGCTTTTTAATAGCTGGATAATTTGGGACATGACTTTCTCCTCTTGGAACCACAGTCCCCTCCTTTCCTAACCCAGGCAAAGCACCCAGCACAGTGCACGACAAAGAGCAAATGCTCCTTTGCCTCCTGATAAAAGTACCCCAAGGAGAGAAGGCAGCCTGCACAGAGAAAGAGAACAACCCTGTGTGGTCTGGGGGCAGCTGGGTGGGAGCTTGAGGAAGACAGAAAACTGAGACTTTGTCAGATCATTAGCCAAGACTTGAGGCTTCCAGCGATAGGAAGGGATGGAACCATGGTGTGGAACTAAGAGCAGGGTTCAGAATAACGTGGATTCAAAGCCCACTTGAAGGCAGGAGCATCTTGAACAGAATGATTCCCTCTTTGGACCTCAGCGTTCTCAATTAAAAATAAGGAAGCTTTAATATTGATCTCTGAGGGTTTAATGGGTTTATTGAGGGTAAATACCATGACAGAAAGCAAGGGCCCAGGCAAGACAAATCTCCTCTCTGGTTTTCCTTCTCATGGCAGAGCAGAATCTAAGTAGACAAAGAGACACATGTGGATCTAGTGGTTCTCAGGATAGTAACAAAGAAATGAAGGTGAAATACGCTCACTCTTCTCAGGCCAGAGGGTCTCCACTTTCCCCTTGTGTTCCAGATATCTTGGGGGGAAGTTGCGTGGGAGGAGTGTTAAATGGAACACCCCGATCTGTTTCAGAGGGCCCTGAGGCTGGTCAAGGAGGTAAGAAGGAGGAATTCAAAGTGGAAGTCCATCATACCATACGTCTGCCTCAGCTGCATCCTGACCCCAGTTAGCAATGTGGCCCGAGGCTCGCTTGGAGTTGATTCAGTCCCCTGAAACTTAAACGCCTCCGAGATAGGCCAGGCCCTTCCAAGACATCGGGCGTACCAGATGGAGAGCCTGGGAGTCTCCCACTGCCCCTGCTGGAGAATCAAAGGACCTGTGTGTTCTTTGGCTTGGAGAGACTGACACTGTGTTCCTGGCCAGTGTGTCTGGATCTGTAGAAGCTAGGTGCATTCGTTTCCTCAGGTTGCCCCAACCAGGCACCACAAACTGGGAAACGGATTGTCTTGGAGATCTGGAAGCCAGAAGTCCAAAAGCGTGATCCTGGCAGGTCCATGCTTCCTCTGGATCACTAAGAAAGGATCTGCTCCAGGTTGTTCTCCCAGCTTCTGGGAGCCTCAGGTGCCCCGTGGCTCAGAGATGCATGAATCCAACCCTCTCCCTTCTCCTGGCATCCTCCCTGCCTCGTCCTTCTGTATGTGTGTGGGTCCAAATTTTCCTTTTTTAAAAGGACACCAGTCATGTCGGATCACGGGCCCACCCCACTCCAGTATGACCTCATCTTAACCAGTTACATCTGTAATGACTCTGTTTTCAAATGAGGTCACATTTTGAACCACTAGGGGTTAGGCGCTCCCACAGCGTTAAGGGGGACATAGTGCAACCCAGAACACTAGCCTTCCCTAACTTCTGATCAAGAAGTCGAGTCGTGAAAGTAACATTCTCCGGAGATTAAAGATGTGAACATTTACTCCTTGTCCCAATACTCCTTCACCAGAAGTGATACATTAAAATGGACCCCAATGCAGGCAGTTCCAACAGATAACTGGCCTGTAAACTCTCTCCCTTCACTCACCCCATGTCTGAAAACTTCGTGAGCTCCCAGACTCTCGAATGCATTTTGGCTACCAAGTAACACCCCCCTCAAACGATTCTACACCAAAGCTGTTTGTGTAACTTAAGGAGCCTTGATTAAGCTGCATCCAAGTAGAAGGAAAAATTTTATTCTATCCAGTGAAGGAGGGCTTCCTGGGGGAAGTGGTCACAGAAGGCCGAGAACAGAAGCAGGCGTCTAGGAAAAGACATGTATGCGAATAAATCCCAACACTGAGAACGTTTCATATCAAATCGTTACCCGTTTCTCCAAATCCCCACAAAGAAACATTTCAGGCTAGAATATTTTCGGGAGGATAAAAACACAAGAAATGACATTTCGCTTACTTCTGCCCTTGCTTTCGGTACAGAAAGTTGTAGGCGAGGGTCATAAAAAAAAAAAAGGCTCCCTTTCTGGTGTCTTCTGACATATTATTTCTACATTAGTATTATCAGGCTAGTTACTCAAAGACGGATGCAGAACAAGAAGGTGATCACATTTCCCAATCTTATTTGCAAACAAGCATTCATTTCCTGCTTATCAAGGCAGAGCGCGGCTACTTTGTCCATTCAAATCATTGTCTTAAGCCAGTGATGCAAACCACGGAACAAGGTTCGCCCCAGCCAGAGCCTGGACGCTCAGTGTCATTGAACTCAAGGAGCAGATAATTAGTATTGAAAGGTGTGATTGCAGCCCAGTCGGCCAGGTAATCAGCCTCTGATTTCTCTTCAGGATTCTAGACCAATTGGAAATCTTAGCCCAAGAGGAGGCTGGAGGGAATTATCCTGGAAGTGTAGTATCCCTTTTCAAGTATAAACACTGGACAATTATCCCAGCCAGTTAGCCCTTCCTTGCCCAGTGCCCTGCAGCCCAGGCAGCAAGCAGAGGGGACCATGCTCTTCCCAGGCGGTCTGCCTCCCAGCCCTGGCTCCCCTCATCTCTTCCAAGACTGTAGCAACCTTGGGATGTCTCTGCAGACTAAGCCTCTTCATCCTGGTGCTGGTTTTGCAAACATTTGGCTGCTGCATGGGAACTTGCCCCAACCTGAGGCCCGAACTCCCTCTTGGCTGGGATGGTGAAGGCTCCTTGAGAAGAGCTGGTCTCGTTTCCCACTCAGATCTGATGACTTGGAAGGGAGAGACTGGAATGCGTCTTTCTGCTATCCCTTCAAGGACGGAATTCCAGTTCTCAGATGTCAGCTTTGACACAAAACTTGGTTAAATATTTAAACGGTTGTTCACATAAAAACAAAATTTGGGGTGGGAGGCAATTAGATAAAGCCTCAAAAGAGAGCTCTAATCTCCCTTTGGGCCCTCCTCCGTGGACAGGGTTGCCATCTGACAAAGAAGATCCACGTGGAGAAGCCCTTGACTCTATCAAAGAATGCTTTCTCCATTTCTTTCCAGTGCTTTGCTTTAACCAAACTCACAATGGCTAACATAGTCAGACAGCAAAATAAACATGAGTGTCCATAAAACACTGACTCTTCCAGGCTCTGGTGGAGGCTGGGCAGCCGGCTACCTGCCCCAGACGCAGAGGGAGGGCCAAGCATATAAACAAAGTTTGCATGCAAGACTCCATGTATTATCAACACAGCACGTTCAGGCTCCTGCCAGCCTCACAGCAGGCACAGAACTCCACATTGTGCAAGGTTTTAGGAAAAGGGGCTTTCTGTTACTTAGAACCTGTCTTCCACCGGGGCAGATGGCCCCTGAAGTCAGGCCGAGCAACTCTCAGGAGCCAGGCCCCCAGGAACGATGCTCAGAGCATCAGGCCACTGCTGTTCCTCTTTGCCTCTAGAAAAAGCTGAGATGACAGTTCGTATTTCTGGGCGAAGGCCCTCTAACCTTCTGCATCAACCTCCTCTTGCTCCCATTGTGCCATAATTTTTCCCAACATTTTATTGTGAAAATGTCAAGTATCCAGAAAATTTCAAAGGATCGCAGATTAACCACCTAGGAGATTTTTTTCAGCTTTTTTTTTTTCAGTCATTACCCTCCTCCTGCATGGCTCTTACAATCCCATCCTTCTCTCCAAGCCACATTTTTCAAGACACTTGTCATGGGAAACCTGTGACACAGGAAATCAGGGCTTCCGGCCACCCTCTTTCAGAAATGCGAAGAACCCAGGTGATGGTTACACACAGACCTGGGTTTTGATCTCGACCCTTCTACCGACCAGCTCTGTGCACTTGGGTGCGTTATTTTATTGCTCAGTTTGCCTTCAGTTTATGATGGGCAGAAAGTTCACCCCATAAACCCCATGCTCAGCGTTTGCTAGACGCTAGGAACTCTTCCATAGACACCCGCTAGCTCAGATCCTCACAGTGTCCTCACGAGAGGGGCCCTAGTGTTGGCTCCTATTGTAGAGAACCAGGCTGGACGTCCATCTGCTACCTTGCAGTGCCCTGGTGAAATGAGCAATAGTGGACGTGGCACGTTTGATACAAGTTTTTACTTATGGTAGCTTTTCAGCGAATCATTCAAGGATGATGATGATAATGAGATTATTAGCAGTTGTAGTGTTTTCAGAAAAGGTACCGAATCAGCACCCTGTTACAGCAGAGAACATAGCCAACAGTGACAGTGCCTGTCACTCCCAGGGTTTCCCATACTCAATTCTTTGAAAAGTTGAGGCCATTACTTCTGCCCTAGCAATAAGGGTGTGACCCCCAAACCAAGGGTTCACGGGAGAGCTGTTTTCTGTCTAGCTGGCAAAGACCTTTCTGCTAAAGCACTGCTTTGAGTGCTCAGATTTTAAATTCAGAACACTGGACAGTCTGGTTGTGTTAGGGAACTGGAGGACATTAAAATGCCCCAGTTGGGTAACTCCACACTGTATCAGACAAATAGAATTCAGATACCAGCACTGGTTAAGGTATATCTTTTATTGGCTGGATCAACTTTTTTTTTAAGTGATGGAAATTTATGAAATCTAAACTCCATCCATATGCCCTCCTGTAAGCATGGCTATTTACATTGTAGAAATATTTCCAGACGGCTTCATCCCTCATCTCTTCAGCTCAAAGCTATTTTCCGTGGTGGCTGCCATACAAATGCAAAACCCTGAGTGTTCTGGGGCTAGTGACCCAGAGATGATTAGCTCTTCTCTGTTTCGAGGGCAAGGCCTGGGATTCCTTAAGCAAATGGATTGCCATCTTTCAGGCCAAAAAGCTCCTGACAGTTTGCAACCCTTCCCTCATTCTAAGCCCTTCAAACTCAACTCTAACCAGGCTCCTCCAGAAAGGAGCATGTCTGAGATCTCTACGAGAAGTTGTCTGGCCTCGGGAAAGGCAAAAGAACGAGTGAGTGGACGCAAACTTCTGATGAACCATCTCTGGGTGGGAGACACAACTGAAGCCCAGAGATGTGGTATAGCTTTTCTAAAGTCACAGGGCGAGTTGATCAAAAAAGGGAGAGGAGAGAGAGAGAGAACTTACGGGAGAAAGCCAGATAAATAACACCACCCATTTGCGTGAGTCCAGAGACTCGAGGACTGAAACAAATCCTTGTAGAAAAAAGCATTTTGGGAAAAACTGAAAGCACCCTGATGATATTGTCTTTCTCAAAGAGATGCCGTTTCAGATACACCAAGATAGGATGCTGTTGATGAATCTGATAAATTTTGCATCCAAGATGAAAAAGAAGGGGCATCTTCCGAGTCTTGGCCATTAATAGTTGAAGAAGATAAGTCAGAGTTTGGATAAGAGATCTCCAGCCCAGGAAAGAGACAAAGAGCCACAGAAGGGATGGGCATGTTCCGAAGGAAACGGACCACCAACTGATCCGACAGTGAAACTCTCCTGAAAGTGGAGTTATAAGCAATTTCAGAGCTGTCTCTAGACCAACAGGATTCTCGCTAAAATCTAAGGAGAAGGAGTGAGGGGGTAGGAGGGATGAAATAAGGCAGCAGGGTCCATCAGGAGCCGACACACATTTATGAGAATTATATTTAAGAACTTGCTATTGGAAAGGACTCTCCTGCCAAGACATCTGGTCACATCCACCCTTCCTCGGGCCATGGACGTTCACCGCCAGCAGCCGACATGTCATCGTAGAGAAACAATCAAGGTTGGGGAAGAGAAAGTGATGTTTTAGGTGGGCTGGCAGAACAACCGTGTGGACTGCCCTGTTTTTTAACGTACCCGCAGAACTATGTGAAGCAAATGTTCTTCAGGCCGGGCCAGACTTTCCTACCCCACCTTGGGGGTCTGCCAGTTTTCGCTGGCTCTCTCCCCACTGTCAAGCCTTCTTGTGAAATGACTGGTACTTCCTGCTTCCCGTCGCACCCCAGACCCAGACACGCCACCTCTCCCTGGGCATCCGCCCTACGGTTTAATGAAAGGGAGCCAAGGGGCTCTTGAGGACACAGGAGCCCCTGTTCAGATGAGGACGAAAAGCACAAGGTCATTACCCTCCCTGTTTCCTAGTTTTCTTCACTTTTCTCTGCTCCCCGCATTCCTTCCCATGGTTGCTGCGCCCTGGCTCTAATTCAGCACCGCATTACTGCTGTTCTGTGTGCCAGCCTCCCAGCTGCAAGGCCACGGGGATGTTCAGAGAGTTCTAGATCCAAGAAATCCTCATCTCCATAGACCTGTCTACCCACCTCCCACCTGGCCTCCCGAGAAACAGCCAACATTCCTTCAGTCCCACAGAGAAAGGGTGTGACTTGGATTACTCAATGAAGCCTTCGAGCCAGCATCTTATGCCCCCCAAACAATAGAGTTGTATTTTTCTTGGACTTCTTTCATTTCATTTGGTTTCTCCTTTGATTAGCAGAAAGAAGTCCTTTTCCTCCCCCTCTATTTTCTTTTTTCTTTTTTTTAAATCCGCCATCCCAGTTCTTCTGTTCTCCCGGTAGAATCCCAACCCCCAACCTCAGTAAGATAAAGCCTTGGATCGTGAACTTGAGTGACGTCAGTGAGCTTGAGAAACGCCATCCGTTTCTCCTAGGCTTTCTCACACGTGGGAACCGTCTCCTGGGAGTCTACAGCCCATCTCCCATCTGTTTGTTTTGGATGCTAATCCCAGGACGCTGGGTGAGGTGTTAGTCAGACTGACCTTTCCCGTTTTCTGAGTCAGTGATCTTAGATCACTAAGTCAGGCGCTAAGTGTTGAAAATTAAAATCAATGTGTGGGGCCCCGACAGCGGAGGGAAACCGGGAAGGTGGAAACAGAAGGGCTGAAAGGGGAAGGCGACACCTTGGTTTTGGTTGAAACAAACAAACAAAAACCTATCCATCTGCTATCGGGAGCCATTCTCATCAAAAAGATTCTGCTCATTTGGAACGAGGCTCATGTTACAAAGAGTATTACATGGACGTGACCCTCTCTAGACACATATCACCTCTGAAAGGGCTGGCACAAGTCTGAAGTCTCGAGGGAGCTGCCATCCATCCCCAAACACACCCATCTCCTGGTATTCAGGTCTGTTGGCCTGGGAGAGAGATCTACAGAGTGTCTTACCTCTCACCAGGCTGGGACACTGAGGACACCCACCCACTCCACCCCCAGCTTCTCTATCGAGCAAGTAGATCTAATGGGTAACAGCGCTAATAATGCCAGGTGTCTGGTTTGGATTGGCCCTTTAAATTCAGCTCTTATCTCGCAAGCCAAATTCCCTAGGACGGAGTCAGTGCAGCTTAAATACCTATGGAAACTCAGACCAGACAACGTCTCATTTTTAACAGGAGAAAACAGGCTCCATGAGAAGCAGAGTGTTTTTCAGAAGGTCACACAATGTATTGACAGGAACAGAGAGGCCACCATTTTGGTCTAAGGAATTCTGGATCTAGGATTATTTGCTGAAAGGCATATGGAGCTTGGATTTTGCTGACAAAAATTAGCTTTCAGGTTTAACCAAATATGCAGACCATCTGCTGAAGATTTGTTGCGTTAGAATCTCCAGAACTCTATCTCCCAAATCATCAATAAAACCTTTTCCTCCCACCTAACCAGTTCCAGCATATAACCAGGACTACCTTCTACCTAAACATAGCAGGGGGAACTCTTCTCAGTGAGTATTTGTTGAGCATCAATGACCTTCAAGGCATTTGCTCAAGCCAGATAAAAAATGCTAAATCTGCTCGTGAAGCAAACCATCATATCATATTCTCCATGCAGATGTTTCCAAAATTCAGTAACTCACTCCTTTTTTTGCTTTTTCACAATCCTTTTCTCAAGAAGAGACAACATGTTTGTAAAATGAAAGAAGTTAGCCCTATTTTCTATTTTTTTCTGAGAACACGCACACAGATACACACAGACACACAGCCACTCATGCACACCTGTATAAAATAATTATTTGTCGAGTCAGATCTCCACGTATGTCATGGATGTAAATACACTAGGCCTGTCGAAGCTCCAAGTCTGCACCACTCTTTTTTTTAAGGCTCCACAAAGAGAAAAAGGGAAAATCCGACAGGACCCTAAAGGAGTCAGCCCTTCTGTATTGTCAGGTAATTGTTAGCAGAAACCGGCTATAATAACAAGCCATTTTCGAGGAATGCCAGTTCAGTTCTCTCCTGCATGAGGAAGATCCAGAGTCCGCCTTCGTTCCTAACCTGGGCAGTTTTGAGACAATAACAATACCCTCTTTCAGAAGCTACGGGGAATCTGAAAGGTGAGGCTTCTGCTCTCCCAGAGGAGCGCTGGCAGGAGAGGTGACTGCTGTCCAGAGGACGCTGGCGTGAGCTCTCGGAGGTCAGCCAGGAGCCCCCGGAAGACAGGACCCGCCTCCCGAGAGGCAGCGACGCTTGGGGACGCGGGGGGCAGGAAGAAAGTGTCTTGCTTTCAGAAACTTTAAAAGGACCTCCAGTGCTCTGCTCGGGGTGGACTCGGCGGCCGAGGCCTCCAGAGCGGCAGAACCACCAGTCTCTTCGGAAACGGCTCCCTGCTGACGGTATGTTTGTAGTCTGGGGCTGTTTTATGCAGCTGGTTCCTTCCAAGAGTCTGAGGTTTAGAGTCTGGGTGAGCTTGATGGTTAGCTTTTTTTTTTTTTTTTTTTTTTTTTGCTTCCCTCTACCTTTTTATTCACAGTTTCCAATACACAAAGCACTTTATAACATCCATGGAAACCTTCGCGGCCGCAGACCTAGAAAAAGACTATGACCAGTGTCCGACATGCGGGGAAGGCACGTGGCAGGGTCCAATTGTGTGGCTTTCTCTTTTTTTAATCAGGTCCCCCCATGGCGTTTCTTTGCAAAGGCCAGATGGGCAAGGGCTTCGGCTGAGAAAGCAGCAACCACCACGTGCCATGGTGGCTTCAGAAATGACGCTGCCCTTGAGGTGGTCCATTTGGGTGGTTGGGTAGCACCGAGCCAGGCCTCTCTTAGACGTTTGTGAAATGTTTGTGGAATGAATGTGTGCTGTTCTGTTTTGTTTTGTTTTTAAAGAGCTCTGTGTCGTTGTTGGAACGTGCTGGATGCTTCCCAGAGACAGGAATGTGAACACTTGAACAACGGCAAATTCAAACATTCTATCAATGACTCATCTCAGCTAGACCCCCTGGCTCCCCTGAGAAGGCTCCAAGCTCAGGAAACGTCAATAAAATGTGCCCCTAAACTAACCGATCTTTGTCCTTCTCTTCAAGTCTTCTGTCCTCGTTCTGGATAATCTCTGCAGACAGTCCCATGCCATCCCTTTTACCCACCTTTCCATTGTTTCCAGCCAATTATACAGGACTCGTTGCCAAAAACTAAGGCTGAGCCTTGTTGATTCTAATCTGGCTCTTTCTGGAGAAAACAGCTGGAGAGTGGTGGAAAGCACACCAGCATCATTGGGGAACCTGAGTTCCAAGTCTCCGCAGACATCCATCCCCCCCACCCTCTGGGCGGCAACTTCCTCTTTCCTTAAACCGGCACCATAGCCCTCTCCCCGCGTGTTGTACATGATCGAGTCTTAGACACCAGTCTTCGCCGTGCAAATGAGATGTGTTCTCACACAGGCCAGGTTTGAACCTGGGGATTCTAATCTCGATCCCTCCCTCAAAAGAACGTGTCCGTCTCCTACATGGTCCTTCTCGGGAGTCTGGGCAGAAGGGGAGAATGGCTGTGAGGCAAACAGCGAGTCCCACTGGGGGGTGAGGTCATCAGGTTACCCAACCAGCCACGGCTTATGCCGAGTGCAAGACAGCCGTTGCAATGCAGGTGTCCCAGCACCCCTCCTTCCCTCCCAGTCCTCATTCTCTTCCACTGACAGCCTCGTTTGGGAGCTTCTGTCCCCAGGTGTGGACCGCGCCACAAAACACAGAGTCCAAAGGAAACAGGGCAAGGCTCAAAAGAAGCAAGGCCGTAGGTGAAGTTTCCCCCACTGGAGACCGGTGGTTACAGTGGTATAGCCCATCTGGTCTTGGTGGTAAATGAGTTTTTACATAGTAAGCATCCAGGGGTTGGTAGCGACTGCCTTCTTGTTTCACTGTTGCTGTTAGTGTGGAGTTTTTACCCTTTACTGCTTAAGGCTGTAAAAGTTTGGACAAGTGAAGTCACCAGGCAGAACCTCAGTTTTCTCATCTGTTAAATGGGGCGGGGGGGGTGGGGTTAAGACCTACCACGAAAGGCTTTCTTGGGGGATTACAGGTGCTGTAACCAGGTAAAGCCCTTAGCAGAGTGCCAAGCGCATAGTAAGGACTCTGCAAACATTTCCTCTTACTGATAAATGACCCAATGTGGCAAAAAGGAAAAGGGACAGGGTGGTGACAGAGGGTCCTGCACTTCTGGAATAACGAGGGCTTCTCCAGGATTAGGTGGATGGTGACCTCCCATTTCCAGTTTGTAGAACAAAAGGATTTTGAAAATCTGGACAAGCCTGCATCCAGAGGTAAAAAGGCTGCCCCACAACCCAGAGGAGAGCGATCACCGTGAAACAAAGTCAACCCGGGCACCACTCCTGTAAACCCGGAGAAGTTCTCACGGAAAGGAAATTAAGAGGAGGGAAGACGCATTAGACCTACAAGGTTCAAGTCACACTTTATTCTCTGCTCCTCCAAGACAAAGGCAGCCAAACTCTGATTAGGGGAGGAGGGAGGAGATAAGATCAGAGACACACTTCACAAAAGAGTGGAGCCCCAGCCTCTCCACGTGACCCACAAAGAAGAGCCAGGGCCCAAGGAGAGCTCTGGCGGAACAATGAGAGCGTGGGGGAGTGGGCTCTGTGGGCGAGCTGGCCTGCGTGCCTGGGAGCCAGGGTTCCGTGGAAACTGCAGCCCGTGGAATCCTGCGAGCGCAGGGGCGAGCGGGGGAGGCACGAGACCCAGGGAGCTGCCTCTCCCATTAACAGTGTGACCTTGAGCACGCCACACGCTATTTTCAGGGCTTCTGTTTCTGCACTTGAAAAAGCAAAGAGAATAATTTCTTCCCCTCACAGCCTCCTAGAGATGTCCGGGGAATAAAGCTGACGAGTGGATGTAAGGCACTTCAAAAGCAGAAGCAGGAAGCGGCAGCAAGGAATATTCGTTAGCAGTGAAATGATTTTTTCAGCAATAGGTGAGAAGGTACAAGAACAGACGGCTGTGTGTGCTTTAGTGATGCATGTGTGTGTGTGCATATGTGTGTGTGTGTATGCAGCAGAAAGAGAGAGAGAACAAATTTGTACCCCTAGGATTCCTGGACAGGAGTGAGTGGTTCTGCAGTGTTTGGTGTTGGGGAGCTGTGATGGGTGAGTCCAGGCAGTTGCCAGTTTTGGGGGGACAGAGTAATAGAGACCATGATGTGGATGGAGTGGACACAGTGCCTTGGACTGAACAGGGAGTATAGAAGTTCTGAACAGACTGAGGGCAAGCTGGAGGTTTCTCCTCCCCAAGCCGGTACCCTACATTTCCTACATGGGGTGGCCACCCTTTGGCTGGAAGAGAATGCCCATCCTTGATCCCTCACTGCATCGCTCCACCCATCTGGCAACAAGTTTCACCTAGGAGGAGCAAAAACTGTGGCACTCTGACATTTAATAACTAAATAAATACCTGTTGAAATTAACTCTGCCCACCCCACCCCACCCTCAAGCCAGTTCAGTATTTCCTGAAGCTAGTGTTTTTCTCCTCCTGTTTCTCATTGTCCTCCGCCTCTCCCGCTCCTCCTCCTTCTTCCAAATAAATCACAGTTTGGAATTAGGGGCAGGGGTGGAGATGGGTGATTTTTGTTTTTCAAGTGCCTTTGGTCCGAGAGGATGGAGGGTGCTAGGTCTAAACATTATTGCACGAGTCTCCCAAGTTCCTAGACACCGCACATCCATGGACACACTGTTCTCTCTTTCCCTTTAAATCCCCCTCCCTCAAAGAGGAATGGGGGAAAGATTTGTGCTTCTGGGGCTCCTGGGACTGCAGTCCCTGGGGCCATCTGGGAGTGATTAGCCTACAGATTTCAGGTAGCTCCAGCCACACGTGCAGCCCACATGACACCCCCTAATTCCATACCCACAGCTCTCCTTCTCCAAACAAACAGCAGCACCGTTTGCAGAGAAAAGAAAATGCCTTTCTTCAAGGAGCTGCAGAGGAAAGCCAGGTCATAATTGTCTCCTCTGCTCTGACCCCCTCCCCTCCCTGCCCCCTGCCCAACCACCCCCGCCCACCATTCATTCGACAGACCACCACATCACGGCTCATCCGTGAAAGGACTGTGCCTTGTGCTTAGAAAAGCAAGCAAGAAAACCAGGAAGAAAAAAATATTTATTATCCTTGTATATTTGGGCAGCAAGGTCTAGGGGTTTGAGAGGCTCTGATATGTTAATAATGATTTCAGTTTGTGGTTTGATTGTTTTCTCAAAACCTGTAAATCCAGGCCAGAAATGTATAAAGATTGCAATCTAAAAGCTTTACATCCATCACTCCAGATATTCTCTGAAGGCATGTCTCCAACACCCTTTCTTATAGAAAGAAGTCAGAGGGTGGGAAATTTAAAAAAGGATTCCAGAACAAGGACAGACTTCCTCATAAGTGGCACAGCAGCCATCTACAGGACACATTTTGAGGGGAGTCATAAAGCTATTCCACCCAGCTGGCCAAGGTGTCCCACCATGTGCCTAGCTGAAATCTACCATTAGGTATTCATTGCTTTGGCTAAAATTTTGGTCATTCATTCTCTAAATGAACATCTAGTCAGCAGAGTCTTTGTGGCATACAGACTGGGGATATAACAAGGATACCACTCTGTACTTGTCCTCAAAAAGATCACAGTTTAGTAGTAAGCATATCCACACAAAGAACAAATGACAGCACAAAGAGGCATAAACAAAATGTTATGCAAACAGATAAGAGCAAATATCTATTCCTGACGAGACCTGAAGTCTTCAAGGGGTTAGCATGTGAACTGGATCTCCATCCCCTATTAAAGGCTGGCTACCTCTTAGATTGAGACTATATACAAAGTATATAGTCATTTACACCATAGTCTGAAAGAGGCTCACATCTTTCCCAAGAGAACAGTAGATGAGGGCAGCTTTTATCTGAGAGAGACACTCTTCCTTAAAGAGGGAAAGGAGTGCTTCAAGAAAGGGCTGTAAGGAAATCTTCCCAGTCCACGAGCAAGGAAAGTCTTGAAGTTGGGGAATAAGCCAGTACATAAATCCAGAAAGTCTGAACCAGTTTCATATATGAGCCATTGAGAAACAACCAAAAAAATATGGAGGAGACTCAAAGAGTTAGGGCTACTCTCAGAAATGAGCAAATGAAGGCAAATCAGTAATTCTTTCTAAGGAAATTCTACAGAGGCATTGCTTGGGATTTTTTTAAATCAAGTCTTTTCTCTGGACTTACCCTTAAATCTCAAAGACAACCTCACCCCCACTTCCTGGCTTGTTTGACTGAAAAATCAAAGTGCCCTTTGCAGAAACGGGCCGGGCCACGAAGCCCAGGGACAAAGGAAGAGGGTAGGTGAATGTTCACGCCATCCTTTGTCTAAATGGCATGGTCCTCTTCGCTAATAATACTAACCCAAGAGTTGGCTAAAGCAGGTCTCAGGGCTCGCTGAGCTAAGGAAGTGAGCTTGGAGGCAAATGCTCCCACCGATATCACTCCGAAGGCCTGCTTTCCTCAGACCTCCGTTCCTGGAGGAGGCTCAGAATCAAGGGAGCCTCCTCAGTGCCAGGAAAATAAAAAGCAATTAGTGACTTTTGCTTTAGGCAGAATCTAAAGGGGAAAAAGAAATCTTGGAGCCTCCAAGAACTCCACCTCCCTGGGCCTCTCCCGGAACCACAATGTTCAGCCCACTCAGCGTTTGGCCAGTGCCCCTCTCTCCTCCCCCAGAAGATTTCTTTGCTCCTGGAAAATCATCTGGAAACTGTCATCACCACTGCACTGGTTGGCAGATGTCCCCCAAAGAGAGAGGGAAGTGTACCACACACTACAAGGCCTTTCTGGGCTTGGACCGAGAAAGGGGGCAGGGGAGACGATGGATGGCTCCGGCCCAGAGCAGCGCAACATCACCAGGGACAGAAGGCGAGAGGGGACTTCTGCGGGCACGAGGAAAGAGACAGAAGGGGGTCCGACACTGAGCCAGGAGCTCAGGACCACTGCTCCCTCCTGCTTTGTCTTCCCCTCAGCACTTTGATGGAGCGGCAAGGATGGGGAGCAGCTCTTTGTGACCCATGAGTTTCTTCAGGGCAAGAAAAGGGGAATCTGTGGTAGAGGTGGAGAGAGAGGGTCTCAGGACCCAGGGAGCCCAGAGAGCAAAGCAGGGAATGGGTGGAATTCAGAGGCTGAATTCTGACGGAGACAATGACAGCAGGGACCCCACCTTGTCCCCTTTGGCTGTTCAGGCACATAGGAGGCCCATCAAGTGATAGCTGCTGAACTGATTTAGGTGGGATCTGAGAAGGATTAACCTTGTTGGGCTCACTGGGAAAGAGGAGACAAGTGAAAGACGACAGGGGATGGTATAATGGGATGGAGAGGATAAGATGTTCCCACTGTGTTACACTTCCTCTACCCAGAACTGTAGTCCACCATCTGGGGTCCTAGAGACGATGCTCAGACCTGTCACCCCACTCCTCCAGTTCCTGCATGGCCTTCCGTGGCCACCCACACCTTGAAAATTCACAAGCCCCGGTGGCCACCTGGTTGGCTGCCCACCATACCTCATGTGTTTGTTACAGCTGCGATTCAAACAAAAGCTGGATTGGGGCTCCCTTACAGGCCAAGAACAGACCCTGGAGGAAGGGAGTGAACGCCTGGGCAGAGCATCTGAGCCAAGACCACCCACCCTGCCTTCCTCTCCTACTGAAGATAGCGCCCTTCCCTCCACCAGACACCAGTCTTCTCCTGGTTGCTGAGGAGAACAGCCCAACCTGTGAGAGGTGTCCACGGCTCCCAGAAAGCGAGTGTTTAAGGGAGAGGTACCT
The DNA here is from genome assembly GCF_048564905.1 of Vicugna pacos. NCBI lineage: Eukaryota > Metazoa > Chordata > Mammalia > Artiodactyla > Camelidae > Vicugna > Vicugna pacos. Next base: position 55,699,693 of record NC_133002.1, read on the forward strand.
CCATTGAGGGCTAAGATTACCCGTCCCTTTTGAAGAATGATAGATGCCCTGATATTTGACTCTGTGGCGACCCTACCCCTAAGTTATACCTGTAACTGCTGTTTGTCTCTGCGTTGTAGGGAGGGTGCTCAGCCATTCCGCTTCTGCCAACCGAAGCTGACAGGTCTGTGAGCTTTAGGGGCACCGAAAGGGAAGCAGTTTCTGCAACCACTCCTGCCTCATCCAGACCCTGCTCTGCTGAGCCTTCTCTCACATTTCAGCCCACCTGGAAATTGGGGGAGAAGCAAGCTCCAGTCGGAGAAGAATGGCTGTGACAGATGTAATCTGCACTCTCCCATTGGACATAAGCACATGTTGTCCTAAAGACCATGACAGGAACACTGGGAGATTTTCTGAGTCTTAATGATTTCGAAACAAAACAAAACAAAAAATTGTCCCTCTCCTTTAAGTCTTTTTTTGCCAGGCCAAATTTCATACTCATCCAAGAAAAGGGGGGGTAGGTGGCAATTAAAAAGGCTACTTACTTCTTTTACATCAGTGAAAGTGCCTTGCGTGTGCCAGAGAGAGGGAAGGAAGGAAGGAAAGAGGACGGAAAGAGGGAAGGAGGGAGGAAGGAAAGAGGGAAGGAGGGAGGGAGGAAGAAAAACTGCTTTCTCAAAAACCCTCTCTGCCTATTGGAAGTTGGGAGAGTACCAGAGACACTCCTTGCTTCTCCCTTGAAACAAAGCCGGGACAGATTCGGTAATAATGCTGCCCCTCGCTCCTGCAGGTTTGCAGACAGCGACGCGTCCCAAGAAATTAATTTGAAATAAACAGTGGCAAGGCGGGAAGCCCATCGGGTCCCCGGGTTCTCTGTGGCCCCCACTTGGCGAAGCCCCAGGGCTGTTGAACCAGGCTCTCGGTCTGCCTACCCTCGGCAGGTTTTGCGACGTCACAGCTTCGAGAACCCTCCGTGGCCACAGCCCGCCGCGTTAAGACGTCTCTCCCGGGGACACCTGGGAGTTGGGGGCTGACCTCATGGCCTTGAGCGCGGACCGAACCGGAGGGCAGGCGACCCAGCTGCGCGCTTCTGCCCTCGCTCCTCGCTCACACCGCTCCAAAGCGGAGCCCAACCCGCAAAAGGAAGGACGCCCGGCTTGGCCCAGTGAACGTATAGGTTCCAGAAACTGGGGGCATGCGCTCTGCCCCCGGGCCTCCGGGGGCCTGCTGAGATAGAAAAGGATTGCGAAGAAGACCCAAGATAATTTGTCTTTAATTCTGATGGTTACCTTCGGAATTGTGTCATAAGAGCATTTCTTGTTTTCGCGGTTTGATGGAGACATTTCCTTCGAACAATAAAGATCTGAAATAATCACCCACCCATTAGGGCATCTTAGGGGGAGCAACTGGTTAGAGTCCCTTTAGGCTGAGATGAAGCTGTTGCTCTGGAGCCTGCCATCCCTTTGGGAAATCGTACATAACTGTCCTGAGAATCTGAGCTCTTTTCTGTCGGTTCCATCCCTGGGACCGAACATCCCTAGACCGAAAGGTGGACCCGAGGGGAGGCAGGTGGGAATCCTCTATCTGCGGAGGAAGGTCGCTGGCTCGAAGTGAGCCCCCGGACCCCGCGGAGCCCACTGCCAAGGAGGCACCGCTGCCTCGAGGGTTTATTTTATTTGTATTTTTGAATTAGCAAGGCAAAAAAAGCACCTTCAGCTGAACATGCTTGAGAGGTTTTTAAAAGAGGAAAACTGAGGAACGAAGAAAAAAAAAAACTTGGCCTAGGAAATTTCCCGCTTCTAGGGATGAGTGGAGGGAATCCGAATGACGCGCAGCTCCCTTGTACCTTGACTAAAAACAGGTATTTTCGGAAAAGGAAGGCGAGCACGCTCCCTTTGGAAGCAAAGTCCCTTTTGGGACTGGGACTGGGACTTCCCCACTCCCACACCTCTTTTCCCCCTCAGATAGTCAGCCAGTCCTGGACTAGCCAGCTCGTCCAGTTTCTCGCTTTGGCTCTGGTCCGCGCCCCCGGGGCGCCGCGCTGGGTTGCAGCCGCCGCTGCCCCGGGGCCGGCTGGGTCACCGGGGGAGCATACTGACGGTTCATGCCTCTTTCACCCGATACCTCCCGTCCACCTCACCCCTCTTCTCTTCGAAAAGAGAGAAGGGAAGAAAATTGAAGTTTCCCTCTCGGCCTGCAGTTTTAGGGGCGCTGGTCTTGGGTGACACATGTCGGACAGCCTCCCAGAGCAGGGCGTCCGTTTGGGGAGAAATACACACGGAGAAACATACAGCCACATGCGCTTACGGAACGTGTCGCTGGGAGGTCTGCAGGCCTGTGATGGGACATACACACACTCGGGCAAAATGTCCAAAGGTCATATTTATTTGGCCGGTCAACAGATACTTATTGCGTACCTACGAAACTATCTGGGACTTTCCTTTTGCCTTTTGCTGCTGCTGCTGTCCAGCCCAACGCTTGTCCGGAGACAAGCCTACCTGCCGTTCTTTTCCAAAGAGAACTGGTGTCGGGCGTGAAGAGTGACGGGCAAAGGCGCTCCATGCCCAGGGAAGAGTGCTAATTACCGAGGAGCGGCTGCGAGCGGAGGGAGGGCGCGGGGACCTCAGTGTCCCACCGGGGATAGAGGTCTTTTACCTCCAGGGAACCCGGTCAGGGGAATTGGCAGAGAGGAAGGGTGTCCCTTGCCCCCGAGCGCCTCTATGGAAAACGTGGCCCAGGGCTGAGATCTTTGGGAGACGCTGCTGTTTTCACGCCCCCCTCCCCACTTTCTAGGACCTGCCTTCCCGCAGAAAACGGATTTAGACGCAGTCCCCACTTCTGCTAAGGAATTTTGGAGAGGGAGGTAGTGGCCCTTAGTTCCCCAGGTAAAGGGAACCTTATCAGCCCACACCGTCCACCACCATCCAAGACAGAAAACCCCAGGCACCGAGCGTTTGCGCCGCCCCACAGAGCCGGCGAAACGCGCTCTGCGCCAGCAACCCTGGGCTCCCGCGTAGACGCGGAGGGCGATTGGCAGCCCCGGCTGGGGAAATTGAGCCCGGCGCCGGTCCCGGATGCCGAAAGAGAGAGAAGGGGGGAGGGGGCGGATCCCAGACCTCGGTTTCCCGAGGTCTCCCTTGGGATCCGCTCGCACCTCCAAGTCTCCGCTCCCGGCGGCAGACCTCGCGGCGCTGGCTCCCGAGCTGGACCCGAAAGCACGTCCTGTATTGGTGAAATGTGGTCCATTGCCTGTCCCTCTCCTTGATCTGCGCCGTTTCCCTTCCTCAGCCCCACCAGCCTGTTCCTGGCAGAATGCTCTGGCTGAAATTGGGCCAACAGCCTCAGTTTCCCGATCTGTAATCGGAACCTTGTGAAGGGTTCCTTTCCCCTCGGGCTCTCTCTGACTCGGGTTCTGTGGTCAGAGACTGCAAGCGTTCTTCCCTTGGCAGGGAAGAGAGGTCAAGGGCGACCCGGAAAATTCACACCCGAGCGAAATGAGTCCCGGCACGGAGGTGGGGGTATTGGCACCAGAGCACCTGCAAAAATGCAGGACCGCCCCACTGGCTAATCGACGGTGCCCACACGTCAGAATTGGCCTGATCCTGGCACACTGAGCAAAGGGCAACGCTTGGCACTTGAGAGATGGGGGTCCTTGTGGTCTCGGTGTCCCGTTCTGTGCAGAATAGAAATGTCAGGCATCTCGAACGCGCTTTTTTTTTTTTTTTTTTTGCCCAGTTCCCTATAGACACACACCTCCCAGTTCCCCGAACTGGGCTGCTCAGAAGTGGATCCGCACGGGAGGGAATATCGAGTAGGAATTTCTTCCGAGATAAATCTCGGCAGCAAAGCAGTCCTGATTGAATGGAACACATCCCCCCACCTCCCCCGCCCAGTCACCATCTAACTTTTCCTGCAGTTTCTGAGTTAGACAGTTTCTGGGCTTTTGGCGCCCCCTCTGGATACAGCTAAAAATTGCAGTCCATTATTTAAAACTGTTTATCATAAATTTTCAAAAAGATACAAGAACACAAAACCGCTGGCATCAAACGAACAGAAAAGGTATATACACCCGTAGTTCGTGGTTTTACATGTTATATATTACGTATCTCCTATTACATAATTGTATTAAAATATATTTTTATATGTACGTATTTATCTTCACAAATATTTAGTGGAGTATTCCAAAATATCTTGAAGTCACAGTCGTCTTCACTGCCTTTATACCAGTAAATACAGGAATTACAATAAAATGTAACTAAGTACAGACTGCCTGGTTAAAACTTCTGCCCGAAGTTCTGGTCTATGGGTTCCCTCCTGGGTCAGGTGTCTGTGAATCACACAGCTATACTAGCAACTGTCCTCTCCCTAGGACACAGAAATCAGTCCATACTAAGCGGGGCTTTTTTATTCCAAGCCAGGACGAAGTTGTTCTTATACTTTCCAAGCCTATATACGGAGCCACGAAAGCAAGCTATTGTATGAGGTCTCAAACGTGTAAACAGGCTGTAGGGTACTGGAGATATCCACTTGTGAGTTACAGTCGTTTAAAAAGTAAATACTGTTTTAAAGGCTTGTAACTTACTATCTTCTGAACAGTTCCATATTTCTATAACAAATATCGGCTTCTTCGGAAGAAAACGAGAGAAAACGAGATTTCAAAAATTTCTTCAAGGAAAACATTCTTTGAAATCTTGTAATAGTGTCCACAATTTGCAAATTAGAAATAAGCAAGTCTTTGATATGACGCGGGCCGATTCACAATAACAATCACTTAATTCGGAGGTGAACGTTGGCGAGAGCCAGAAAGGGGAGGGGGTATTAAAAATTGAATTTTCCACAGTTGTGCGTTTATTTGTGATTTTGAAGACATGTAACCCGCAGGCGACAAAGATTTTTCATCTTCCCCAGGACAGATACCCAACCAGGCTTCTAAGCAGTTCGTGTAAACAGAAAGGTTGTGCTCAAATCATACTTGAAATACATTAGAGACACCCCCACCCTCTCCCCAGAACTCCGGAATGTCTGCAAGTCGGAAAGGACCCGACTAAAGTCAGGACGACAGGAGCTTCACCGCTCCAGGTGTTTTGTTTAAAAAAAAAAAAAAAAAGGCAAAAGCAGGCAAGCATCAGGACTCCACCGAAGTGGAGTGTTTTGTCTGCGGTGGTGCGCATTCGTTTGGCCTTTTCAAACCAGGTGCCCGGCCTCAGCCTCGCGGCCCAGGACAGCCACATTCGCAAAGTTCGATTTCTCAAAGCCAGAACAGTTTGCAAACTCTTTCCCGTGGCAACTCTGCTGACGTTCTGACGGCCAGAGGAGAAGAGCAGAACGTCCAAGCGGTTGCCCTGTCACTGAGAAGCATCCGCGGGTTGGGGGCTCGGGAGGGCTGGAGAAGGACTTGTCGGAGTTCAAGGTCGGTGAAGCGCGGGACGTCTCCCGCGAGCGCAGAGCTACGGCGTCGCCGCGACCGCCAGCTTGTGCGGGGGACTTAACTTTAGTTTTCATTGATTCCCTTTGCAAGAGCGCAGCCGAATCCCGACCGGCCGCACCAGCCCCGGCAAACCAGAGCATGTTGATCTATTTATATGGATTATTACACAGGAACAGCGGGCGTTGAGTCACCAAAACATTTGCTTCAAAAGAAAATTTCTAAGCACTTTCGGAGGACGCAGGCTCCAGGCGCGGAAACTGGGCTACGCTTTAAGGAGAGACAGCTTTTCGAACACTGCAAACTCCGGCTAACTCCCCGGGACCTCGGAGAAAGCAGTGAACAGAAATGCTTGGGGGTGGGGATAGATCCTAGTACACACACACACACACACACACACACACACACACACACACGCAAAGATTCGCGCGGAGACGGCACCGAATTCTGACATTACGAGAGGAAGGCAAACTTACACACTTGGACGTCCCGGGTCCCCCGCCTTTCCCGCAGCACCCCCCACAACCCCACCCGCCGGACCAGCGGCAGAACTCCCCTCCTCGCTCCCCCCTCCCCTCTCGTCACCCAGCCCAGTGCCACAATCCTCCTCCCCCCAAATTGGACCCAATCAGCTGCCTGCCAACCCCTGAAATGCCGTGCCGTGATTGGCTGTAGGTCTCTAAGGTGAGGGGGAGTATTTATTAAAGAGCCCCTGAGCTGGGAGTTGGAGAGCGGAGAGCGGAGCTTGAAACTGACTGGAAACTTCAGTGGCGCCGCGACTTGCCAGTTTCACCCCAGGAACTTTTCTTTGCAGGAGGAGGAGAGAAGGGGTGCAATCGCCCCCGTTTTTTTGCTCCTTTCTTCCCCTTCTCCTCCTCTCCAATTCTCCTTCCCCCACTTGGAGCGGGCAGCTGCAGGCTGGCCACTGCGCGCCTTCCTAAAAGCTCGCCGCTGCGGCCGAGTGACGCGCCAGGCTCCCCGGGAGCCGCTCGCCCCGCGTCCGGGCAGCCGAGGGGAGAGGAGCCCGCGCCTCGAGTCCCCGAGCCGCCGCGGCTTCTCGCCTTTCCCGGCCACCCGCCCCCTGCCCCGGGCCTGCGTATGAATCTCCTGGACCCCTTCATGAAGATGACCGACGAGCAGGAGAAGGGCCTGTCTGGCGCCCCCAGCCCCACCATGTCCGAGGACTCGGCGGGCTCGCCCTGCCCTTCGGGCTCCGGCTCCGACACCGAGAACACGCGGCCCCAGGAGAACACGTTCCCCAAGGGCGAGCCGGACCTGAAGAAGGAGAGCGAGGAGGACAAGTTCCCCGTGTGCATCCGCGAGGCCGTCAGCCAGGTGCTCAAGGGGTACGACTGGACGCTGGTACCCATGCCGGTGCGCGTCAACGGCTCGAGCAAGAACAAGCCGCACGTCAAGCGGCCCATGAACGCCTTCATGGTGTGGGCTCAGGCGGCGCGCAGGAAGCTCGCCGACCAGTATCCGCACCTGCACAATGCCGAGCTCAGCAAGACGCTGGGCAAGCTCTGGAGGTAGGGCGGGCGCCGAAGGGTGGGCTCCGCGGCGGCGGGAGCAGGGGGGGCGGGGGGCGCTGGCCGGGACCGTCTCTCCACGTCCCGCCTCCCAGCAGGAGGGAGTTGCCGGTCCCAGAGCCGAAGAGGTGGGGAGGGAGGGGGGAGTGGGGACGAGGTGTAACTTGGCTCAGAGTTTGACAAAGTTCTTGGATTGCTCTTGGGGGGAAGGGGGGAGGGTAGGTGGAGCGGGGAGGGGCGAGGGCGGGGGTAGATAGCCAAATGAAGGGAGAACTCTAGTAGGAGACACGGTGGGAGGGAGGGGGCTGCCAGCCTGACCTCCTGCCGCAGTGAAGTCCAATCCCAAGGTGGGGGTTTGGGGGTGGGACTTGAAGTTTACCTCTCCCTCCCTCAAACTGCGCTCTCTCGCGAAGCTCTACGCCTAGGGGATGGGATGCAGAATTGGGGAAGAAGCCGAGGCTAGAGGGCCCCCTGGCAGGAAGGGTTGGGGGGAGAAGAAGGGAGACTGCTGGAAATAGGTGGGTGCAGTGTGTGTGTGTGCGCGCGGTGGCGGGGGACAGAAGGAGCTCCTTGCAGAAAGTTTTTAAAGAGTGTTGGGGACAGAAGGGGGGCGGGTATAACTCCAGTAGCAAAGGCACTGGGAGCCAGAGCAGCGGAGAGCTATTTTCATCTCCAGGGTTTCCAAAATAGAAGATACGGGGAGAGGGCGGGGCGGGGCGGGGCGGGTAGTGACCGCTCAGGTCGGACTAGAAGAGCGGAGTTTTTTTTCCTTTTCCTTTCTTTTATTTTTTTTTAAGAAAATTTTTGAGCTGCTGTAGTGTCTGGAAAGCAGGGAGGAGGGAGGAAAGGGGCTGTGTGCGAAGAATCCAAGTGGTGGGGATCACCTTCCCCTCCCGCCGAACTGACAGCCCAGCCGGTTTCACAGAGCCCTTCTTTTTCTCTGCGCCTCCCCCTTCCCGCCCCCAGACTGCTGAATGAGAGCGAGAAGCGGCCCTTCGTGGAGGAGGCGGAGCGGCTGCGCGTGCAGCACAAGAAGGACCACCCGGATTACAAGTACCAGCCGCGGCGGAGGAAGTCGGTGAAGAACGGCCAGGCGGAGTCAGAGGAGGCCTCCGAGCAGACGCACATCTCTCCCAACGCCATCTTCAAGGCGCTGCAGGCCGACTCGCCGCACTCCTCCTCCGGCATGAGCGAGGTGCACTCCCCTGGCGAGCACTCGGGTGAGTCTCCTCACGGCCCCCAGGCCAAGCCACTACCACCCGCACAGGCCAGGCCACCGCGGCCCCGTCTGACACACCCCCAGGCCACCCCCGAGTAGGCTCTGCTTAAGGACTTTGCCCTCCTCGGGGGAGAGAAGCACTAACCCCTGCGACTGGTTCTCGTCCCCTCCCTGCCCAGGGTCCCACGAAGCCTCTAAACACACACACACACACACACACAACTTAATCCCTACATCCTAACAGATTAATTTTTATTGAGAGGTAAAATGCCTTTACAGCTTCACAGGACTTCTCCCTTCTTCTCTCTGCTCCCCCACCCCAAAAGCACACACAGGGCTCTTCTACAAGTAGCAGCTTGGTCTTCCGGACCCTCTGGGCCTCAAACCCTTCCCCGATAAAAGGAGACTGCCGAGTGTGTACTGGCAGGTTAATCATTCTGCGACTTATCTCGGGTGCATCGCGCCTCCGGAGCGCATATGGGTCCTTAGGACACTTTAACGGGAAGGGAGGGTCCCAGGAGGGTTCCTAAGACTAAAGCCTTTGCACAGCCCTGGTTGATTTCCCTGTGCATCTTCCTCTTTTATTGCCTGCAGGGCAATCCCAGGGTCCACCGACGCCACCCACCACCCCCAAAACCGACGTGCAGCCGGGCAAGGCTGACCTGAAGCGAGAGGGGCGCCCCCTGTCAGAGGGCGGGAGACAGCCCCCCATCGACTTCCGCGACGTGGACATCGGCGAGCTGAGCAGCGACGTCATCTCCAACATCGAGACCTTCGACGTGAACGAGTTTGACCAATACCTGCCGCCCAATGGCCACCCGGGGGTGCCGGCCACGCACGGCCAGGTCACCTACACGGGCAGCTACGGCATCAGCAGCACGGCGGCGACCCCCGCGGGCGCGGGCCACGTGTGGATGTCCAAGCAGCAGGCGCCGCCGCCGCCCCCGCAGCAGCCCCCGCAGGCCCCGCAGCAGCAGCAGGCGCCCCCACAGCCGCAGCCGCAGGCGCCGCCGCCGCAGCCGCAGGCGCCCCCGCCGCAGGCGCAGGCGCACACGCTGACCACGCTGAGCAGCGAGCCGGGCCAGTCGCAGCGAACGCACATCAAGACGGAGCAGCTGAGCCCCAGCCACTACAGCGAGCAGCAGCAGCACTCGCCGCAGCAGATCGCCTACAGCCCCTTCAGCCTCCCGCACTACAGCCCCTCCTACCCGCCCATCACCCGCTCGCAGTACGACTACACAGACCACCAGAACTCCGGCTCCTACTACAGCCACGCGGCGGGCCAGGGCTCCGGCCTCTACTCCACCTTCACCTACATGAACCCGGCGCAGCGGCCCATGTACACGCCCATCGCCGACACCTCCGGGGTCCCTTCCATCCCGCAAACCCACAGCCCCCAGCACTGGGAACAGCCCGTCTACACGCAGCTCACCAGACCTTGAGGAGACCGTAGAGGGTGATAATGGCCGTGATGATCATAAAAATTAACCGAAGAAACACGTAACCAACCAGAATTTCCTTTGAACATTTTTTTTCTTATTTTTTGAAAGACATTGACTCTAAAGGCAACTCGAACCCAAATTCCAAGACAGAAACATTGGCTATTCAAACGCATTACCACCTTGTTGGGAATCAGTGGCCAGGCCACTTTTGGCTAGACGGACCAGCGCAATCGACAGGAAACTGGACTTGAAACCTTCAGAGCAAGTGTGGAGGATGATGGAGTTTCGTTGTGACCAATTTGCTCACTCTCTGCCTGTTTGGACTTTGTAATTATTTTTTAGCCGTAATTAAAGAAAAAAGTCCTCTGTGAGGAATATTCTCTATTTTAAATATTTTTAGTATGTACTGTGTATGATTCATTACCATTTTGAGGGGATTTATACATATTTTTAGATAAAAAAAATTAAATGCTCTTATTTTTCCAACAGCTAAACTACTTAGTTGAACAGTGTGCCCTAGCTTTTCTTGCAACCAGAGTATTTTTGTACAGATTTGCTTTCTCTTACAAACAAACAAACAAACAAAAAAAGTGTGTGTGTTGTATTAACCTAAAAAACCCCACAAATTTGTGTTATGGGATCAGTTTGGGGGGTTAGCTTTGCTTAATTCCTCAGGCTTTGTGATTCAAGGAGGAGTTGCCTTAGAAAGAAAAATAAAGGCCTTATTTTGTGAATATGGAAGTAAACAATAGTCTAGAGATGCACTTGGTAAGCTTTATCATATATATTTTTTTTCAACAAGAGAAAAACACCTTGAGCCTTAAAACCATGCTGCTGAAAAATGCTTTCGCCCACTTTTAGTGCATTTCCTCCAGTGTTTGCTTGTTCACCGCAATCTTATAAAAAGGAGCAAAAGGCAAGCAAAGGAGAAGAAATCTGTTTGGGGGGTGCTCCAGCAGCCGGTATGTGCGTGCCCCAGCACACTGCCCCCTGGTTGCCTGCCCGGGCCCCATGTGGAACACAGATGCTAGAGTCCCTCACTTAACTGTCACCTGTGCCTCTCTGAACACCAGCAGTTAATCTTCAAGACATTCCACGTGCTAAAATTATTTATTTTGTAAGGAGAGGTTTTAATTAAAAACAAAAACAAAAACAAACTTCCTCTTTTTATTTTTTAAATTTGCCTTCTTTAAAATAGGTTGTCAGAGCCGTCCTCAAAGGGTAGGGTCATCTGTTGTTAAATTATGTTCTTAACTGTAACCAGTTTTTTTTTTTTTATTTATCTCTTTAATCTTTTTTTTTTATTAAAAGCAAGTTTCTTTGGATTCCTTGTCCTAGATTTGTATAAATGCCTTTTTGTCTGTCCTTTTTTTTTTTCTTTGTTGTTTTGTTGAAAACAAACTGGAAACTTGTTTTTCTTTGTGTACAAATGAGAGGTTGCAGATGTAGTGTATCACTGAGTCATTTGCAGTGTTTTCTGCCACAGGTCTTTGGGCCACCTAAACTGTGTGTGTGTGCGCGTGTGCGTGTGTGTGTGTGTTGGGACACAAAGCAGTGCAAGTATGTGTCATCTGTGTCCCCCTGCATGTTCTCTTGGAGAGAGGGAGGAAGGGGGAGGGAGTCGGCCCACTGACAGATCTTAATGCTTAATTCCTTCTGTGGCTGGAGAGTTTGAGGATTGCTTTTTAAAAAAGACAGCAAACTTTTTTTTTTATTTAAAAAAAGATATATTAACAGTTTTAGAAGTCAGTAGAATAAAATCTTAAAGCACTCTTATAATATGGCATCTTTCAGTTTCTGTATAAAAGCAGATCTTTTTTTAAAAAAAAATATTTCTGTAACTTAAGAAACCTGGCATTTAAATCATATTCTGTCTGTAGGTAAGATTTGGTTTGTGTTTGTGCTTTGTTTGTTTTGCTTGTTTCACCCCTCCCCAGACTTCTTGTTTTCTCTGTGAAACTTACCTTTCCTTTTTTTCTTCCTTTCTTTTTTTGTATATTATTGTTTACAATAAATATACATTGCATTAAAAACAAAACGGCCTATGGTCTTACTCACCTGGTTCTCTCTCGCCCAAAGGATGATTTGAAGAATTGGGGCACCAAAGAGATTGTGATATCCTGATCATTGCGATCTTTTTGGTTTTTTATGCACACTTTTGGCAGTCCTAAAATTGACTGTGAAGAAAAGACTGTGTCCCCAAAAATCAAAGCAGAAAAACCTTGAAAAGTGCCACCCCCTAAGGTCACATGGAGAATTACACGTCAGCAGTTGCCCTCCTGGCAAAAAGTTTGTTGTGGTTTTAACACCCTCATGCTTCAGGGCAAAGGTGTTCCCTTGTAGAAGTCAAAGGGGTAATATTAGCCCTGAAATTGGTTAGCTTGTCAGTAGACGGAGTGCCAAAGGGGGTGACTTGCTTGTCTGAATTTAGTAGAGCTAACCTTCTGTGATTATGAACACACAGCAAGGAAACGGGTGTCCGCTTAAGAGGCAAAGGGAACCCAAATAAAATAGTGCCCGAAGGGGATCAGAGAGAAATCTGTCCCCTTTAAGTCTCCTGGTTTATCTGCAGGGACAACTAAATGAGATTCCCTTATTTTTCTGTCCCCTGCAGTTTAACTCACTCTGAGAAGATGCAAAGCCATCGTAGAACTAATAAGACCTAATCCTGTTTTCCTTGGCCTCAGTTACATGGGAGTTTCCAGGATCAGAGAAACGTTCAGGTCATTTTTCATTAAACAGATGAAATCACTCCTTCCCTCCCACCCCCCACACTGAGACACCCCCCACCCCCACCCCCCACCCCCACCCCAGCTGACTGGGGAAGCGGCTCTAACGAGGCAAGCCTGCTGTCACAGCTCAGGCTGGTCTGACTACTGGGCCCGTGTCTCTGACAGTCTCACCAGCATCCAAACTCTGGTATTACCTCACGTTGTCTGTTTTTGCTTACTGGATTCCTGGCTTGCGTCCCACCCCAGGAGCATGGCAACCAGGAAAATGGTAGTTATCAAATCGAGGCCCCTCTAGTACTCTCCTCCTTTGCAAATTCCTTCAACAAACATGGACTGAGGGCCTGTGACCTTCGGGGTGCCGTGCAAATCCCTCCCTGCCCTCCCCCAACCCCCCAGAGTCACACTCTGCTCCTTGGTTGTGTCAGACTGTCCCGTTCACTCAGGCCCAGAGACAATCCTCCAGGAGTAAAAAGTCTCTGTTTTCCCCCCTTGCCAACATTCACAAAGTCCCTTTTAACAGTCTTCATGGAATTCACTAGTCCGTTAAAATCAACACATCCCATCCCATCACGACCACCCTTTCCCCAAATCTCTACTGTTTGCTGGACGGTTCTCTCTTCTCCTAGAAGTGGGCTCTTGCCCTCAGTATGTGACCTTTGGCAGAACTTCTTGGAGCCAGAATGGCCTGTTCGGACGTAAACGTGCTCAGTGACCTAGGGCACGTCCCTTACTCTCCCTTGCCTCGGTTTCCCTTTTGGTTAAAATGTTTACAGTCCTTCCCTCCTGAAACAGAGCTGTCCTCAGAGCTGTTTTTAGCAAGGAGCAGCCTGGGGACTGACTGCATCAGAATGGACTGGTCTGTGCAGGATTCCTGCTGCATAGGCACAAGAGGAGAAGGAAAGAAGGGTTTCCCAAGCTCCCCAAGTGCCTCTGATCCCCAGGGAAATACAAGAGACACTGGAGCACAGACAGAAAATGCTTCTGAATCGGCTCAGCCCCGTCCGTCCGCCAGATCTAGTCAAAGCCCGGTATCAGCAGATTGTAAAATACTTGAGAAGAATTTTTATTCTAAATCCAGAAATGCAGGGCTTATCACCTTGACAACAAGACCTCTATTGGAAACCTAGGGAAAAGTCTTCCAGACCAGAAAAGGCTTGTACTTGTAGATCCAGGGTTATTTGTTTATTTGTACTCAAAATAAAATCTTTCTCTTTCTCTCTCTTTTATTATTTTAACAAAAAGAGATTTTATTTTTAGCAAAATGGAACAAACAAAAGGGATTTTAAAAAATCTCATTTAGAATCAATTGTTTGCACCGCTATTAAAATGGAACTTGTGAATTAGTTTGAGCTGTGTGTTTAGCTTTCCCACCTCAACTCCATCCCATCCCTTCCCTTCCCCTGGTTTCCAAAAGGAGCATTTTTGAGCTCATTTTGAGCAGCACTTTTTAAATTAAATTAATGGATGAACCATGGCTATAACCAGAGATGGACGGCCTCTTATGCTAAAGAAACTTAAGCGTTAGCACTCATCACATCACTTTCACAGGCTCCTTCTAAGACCCTGTAGTTACATTTGTATTTTTAAATTTTATCAATTTTTTAAGAGCTAACCTCTCAAAAAACAAAAACAAAAAAACCCTGTAAGCTTCAGGCCCCACAAAACCTGGGTCTGTCCGTGACGACTGCTGCTGGACAGCAAACCATGACTTCAGCGGCTGCAAACAAGATGCTTTTCCTTCTGTTCTCCGCAGTACCAGGCACATAGTAGGTGCTTAATAAAGGCCGACCTTTCTTCCTATCCATGGACCTGCTGGCAGTGTCACAGAACACGTTTTTGGGAATCTGTGCCAGAACATTCCATCATTGGCTTTACACGATTTTCTTAGTCCTCTAAGACTCAAATGATGCTACCTCAGGGGCTTAATAGAGGCTAAAGGAAGTAAAGCCCGCAAGAAATATTAATCACCTGTCCTTCCTCATTCCTTCCCTGCCCTCTTCCTACTCTTTTTTTTTTTTAACTTTCCTCTCTTATGCCACCTTTCCCCTGTATTTTCTTAGGATCTCCCACTGATTTTTGCAGCTGCAAAAAATTTGCTACACCCTGTTGGGGCTACTCTTTCTCCATCGCTCACAGACAAGGACCGTCTTACTCTGAATATCTGAAAAATTAATTTTTGACCAAATACAACAATGATGCATATTTGCATTTATTTAAAACAACCAGGCAAAATTTGGGACCGTATGTACATTACCTTGCAGTTCTTGCTAGACGTATTTCTTGAAACTTCAGGATTTTATATTGAACTTAATCCATGTACCATGATTTCATGCTGCCATTTTCCACTTTAGGAAGATTTATGCTCCTCATTCTTCCCAGAAACATTTTCAGAGCATCTCCTGGGGGTTAGGATTCAGCAGTGAACAAGACAGACATAATCCCTGACCTCATGGGGCTTACATTTTAGAGTGATGGAGGCAGGCAAAAATAAGTAGCACTCCGATATTTATTTGTTCACATGCTATGAAAAAAATGCAACTGATTAAGGCCAGTTGGGAGGTGGTTGCAGCCATCCAGGCGAGAGATGATGGTGGTCTAGTTTAGGATGGCAGAAGGACAAGGTAGTTAATGGATTTGGGAACGATTTTGGTAAGAACTTCCAGAACTCCTTTTTTTTTTTTTTTTCCTGTCCTGATCTCCAACCATTTTTCAGTGACATGAAATTTACTCGGACCCAGTTTGCAAAAAGCTGACCCACTCTATCTTAGTCATTCTCTCCTGTCCCCCCACCCCCGCCCAATGACCTTCTATCAGTCTTCTCTACTTCTTGACAAAACGCAGATTCATATATCACATAATCCTCTTATTTTTTTTTTTTCAACCAGAGACCTCAAGAAAAGGATCCAGTCCCTGGTATCCAAGAGAGTCTCTTAATCTTCAGAGACTTAACCACGCTACACATTTCCAATCCATTTTTACATAGGGTATGACTCCCAAGCCCTTTCATATCTTGTCATTTTTCTCTGGATGTACTTCACTTACTAACATTTCTCTCAATTTAGCATGCCCAGAGTTATTTCCAGGACTCCAGATAGGATTTGACTAACACAGAACACAAATAGATTCATCTCTTTTGTCATCAGAAATTGTGCGTCTATTAATTTAAACAAGTTGTATTTGTTATTGCAGTAGCCACGTCACCCAGTTATGGGGAGAAATTCTTATCCTATAATTGTGCAGTTGATTTTTTTTGAACTCAGTTACCAAGTTTTCCATGTACCTCTGTCTCGACTGGAGCGTGATGTATACAAATTCAATGGGAGGAAAAAGAATTTACATCATTGAGCCCCTACGGTGCCAGGCACTGCGGCAGATGTTTTATATACATGATCTCATTTAACCCAATAAATAACCCTGAGGGACAGGTGTTATTATGACAGTTTTATTAAGAAGGAAACTGGGGCTCAAAGAAATGAAGCGATTAACCTAAGATCACAGCCACGTAACTAGCGATCGGCATAGACAGCTACCTTGACCCCTCCTCACCTTGCTGACTGCCTCCCCCGCCCCCTACCAAGTCCTCAGTTTTCAAAAGAGAGTTTGCATAGTTTTTAATAAGGATGGGAGAGTACCTTCTTTTGTTGTAAATTATATTCCAGGGAATATCTTTTAAGTAAAATCTGACATATGACGCCCCCCTCCCCAACCACTGCCACCTCTGGTTCCAAACATTCCAATGGCTACCTGTTCGCTTGGAATAAATCCAAATTCCTTACCATAGGCTATCAGATCCTTCTCCAGGGGTTTGCAAATTATAGCCCAGGTACTCAATCCAATAAAGGTTTATCAGAACTCAGTCACGCCCGTTAGCCTACCTACCAGCTTAAAGTACTTACCAGCTGGTCTTTACAGAGAAGGTTTGACACTGTTTCTACACAGTTTGGCCCTTGCCTACTTCTGTGACCTCATCTCTTCACATTTCCCCCTTACTCTCTATGTCTCTACCCTTCTGCCTTCTTTCTCATTCTCAGATCTGTCAAGTTCTTTGTCATGTAAAGGCCTTTGCACTTCCTGGGCCTAAAGCACCCTTTCATCAGAAATTTCCTTTCAGTCTTTCAGGTCTCGGCTCAGACAGCATCTCTGCTGGAGACCTTGCCTGACCACCCTAGATCAAATAGCCATGCACTTATTTTTCAGTGTATTTTTGTAGCGCCATCACTTCCTGAAATGATCTTTCTCATTTAGATGGCTCCTCTCTTCTGACTAAGGCCTTGTTTGAGCTTTGCCTCGTGTCCATCTTATCTCTAGTACCTAGAGAAGAGTTTGACCCACAGCAGGAGGTGAGAAATTGTTTATGGATGAATTCATTGAGGTTTTAAGCCCTTTTTATTCCCCTAGATTCTGAGGTGGGAATCAAGAATTCAGGGTTCAAAGGCCAAAAGTCATCAATTACTCTGTAATTAAATCATCAACTTGGTGAACATTCCATGAGTGCTCACTCTGTGCCAGGTAGGATTTGGAGACTCCAAGACTAACAAGATAAGGAGCTCACAAGAAAAAGGATGGAGGTAAAGCCATTAAGCCAATAATAGTGTTGCGTGTTCAGCTGGAGGTGTGCACAGAATCCTCTATGAATGCAGAAGCTGGAAGGCAGAGGGAGCCTTCTGGAGAGGGGGAAGCCGGTTAGCTGAGGGGGGAGACTCTTCAGGCACAGTGAAGGGATTATGCAAAAAAACGGAGGCAGGAAACTGTCACACTTGGGGACAACGATAAATTGGTTCAGTTTGACTAGGGTTGGATGCGGGTAGGTAAATGGAGGAGAATTAGTTATGAGAGAAGCAAAGGTGGAATCATAGGGAACTTCAGAAAGATTTTAACCAGAGTGATGACAAGAACAGGTGTGTGCTTTAAGAATAGAGGGCGTCATTCCAGCCCAGGCTTTTGACTTTGCTGTTACAATCCAGGAACAGGGAAACCATGTAGGAGTCTCTTGTCAGTCCATTGAGGAAGAAGCGTTAAAGCCCCAGCTGAGATCAAGGCAGAGGCAATAAAGATGGAGAGAGGATGATGGCTCTGAGGAGACTCAGGGGGTTGAAGTGGCAGGATTTGGGAACTGGTGGGATGTCAACAGAGAAGATGCAGTTGAGGATAACCTCCATGCTCTGTCTTCAGCGACAAGGTGAGAGGTGGTGCCACTTCACGAACCGTGGAGCATAGGAACATGGTTGGAGATCCCTGTGGGCACGTGGACATACACGTCACCTATAGTACTGAGCAAGTGCAGTATGTGAATTGTGCTCAAGATGCAACTTTATTTTTACCTTTACTGCCTCTTTAGACTTCATTCAGGAGCTGGGATCTCCTTGATCCTGAGTGATCCCTGAGGGTAGGGGTAGGAGCTGGGGGCGACACGAACAGGACTTTTCCCATGTGTTTATCCGTTTTCCTGCTGCTGGACATTCAGTTTTTTTTTTTAAGTTTGGGGCTATTTTGAATAAAACTGATACAACTCTCTCTTGGGCAAATATCTAGAAATACTATTACCAGGTTATAGAAGAGATCGATGCTCCACTTTGTAAAAAACGTCTAAGCCATTTTCTAAGGTGCATAAGTCATTTCACGCTCCCACAAGCAAGATAGGAGCGTTCCAGTTCCTCTACACCAATACCCACATTCGTTGTCAGATTTTAAAACATTGACACCTATTTCTGTGAGCGTGAAATGGTATCGTGTGCTTCCAGCATGCATTTCCAGTGACCCGGCTTCCTCGACACCCTGCGTAATTTCCCGGCTCAACTTTTCGCATTAAAGAGTTAATATGATATCTGATCGAATGACCCCCTACACTCTTTTGGAACCCAGATGTTTATTTCTTTCTTTGGATGGGAAGAGTTTGAATATTCATTTTTCTTGCGACTTTTCATTTTTTGCAGCTGCCTTGGCACTGTATGAATCCTGCTAGACCCATACGGGGTGTGCCAAGCACCACGAGGGAGCCAATTGTACTGGCTCCCCAGGTCCAGCTGGAGACAAATAGGGCTGGGAATCCAGGAGCGTCTAATATGAGACTCTCAGCTCCCTTAGAGGCAACTTGGGAGGTGGAGGAAGTTAGGATAATGGAGGGAAATGTTAAATGCAAACAAACATCTGAACTGCTAGGTGGTGCTTATTCAAATTACCATAAATTCTCTGACCTGTGGGGAGCTGACCCACTTCCATGCAGATAAGGGATCTTACAGAAAGACAATGTTTGTGGGGTTTTCATACTTTATAGCTTGAAGTCCCTCGAAGGGGTGAGATTTTCTTCTATCTAGAGTGTCCTACCTCTCTGTAAATTCAGCAAAAAAAAAAAAAAAAAAAAAAGGGCATTTTTTTTTTTCCCTAGAGTTTTCCAAAAAACAAAGATAGTGGAACGAGTCTGGGAACTCATTTCCCCTTAAGCCTGAGGCCCCTGAATCCCAGGATGATCACACATTCATCCCTGCCTCCCCAGTCAACAGATCGCCTCTCTCCAGAACCAATTTTGAAAGTCCCTGAAATTTCTGAAGCCTTCACTGAACATGAGCACACATCTGACCTCTGAGTTGATTTCATCACCCAGCTGGCCTCTGTCTGAACCCCTGCCTCCATGGAGAATTCTTGAAATCCATCCTATTCTCCACCTGCAGCTGTTTTCTGGGATTGGAAGGAGAAAAGAAAAAAAAAAAAAGATACGGCATTTTTAAGTCTCCCCAATGCCCCTGCTCCTTGATCCCCTGTTCCCACCAAGACTCTTTGGAGTCCAGTTTTCACCTGTGTTCTCTGGTCATTTCGACTGAACCATCGCGCAAGTGGTTAACTACTGAAACCAAGCCTGCACCTCGTGCCAGACAGCAAAATGAAGATGGCAGGAAAGTAACTTGAGCCAACAGAGTATCAGAAATCAGCCATGAGCAGTCACTGATCTGTGGACATGAGGCCATGAAATTCAGCTGTCCAGCTAGAGGACAGCTATTCATCAGAACAGTCTTGCTCCTGTCTATTCAGCCCAATGGCTCAAGAGGTCATGATCATCGAGACAACAAATGTTTCTTGCTCATCCGCCGCCTGACAGGCTCAACGCTGGAAGTTAGTAGTTTAGTGGGACCCCACACCTAGTAGGGAGAGATCTGCATTGAACACATAGATTTAATCAATGTTGGAGAGTTACGTTCCTAGATTAAATATAGCCAAGTTCAGTTAAAAAAAAAAAAAAGAGAGCTTCTAGTCAGAAGTTCCCTTGCTTCTAAATGTGTTCGTCTGAATGTATATTGCTTTTAAACATCAGATGAGAAATAGAAGATTATTTGATAAGTAAATAAATGGATTGCCCCCAAATAAAATTTGTAGAGCCATCTTCCAGTTGATTGGCATTTAGGTTCCCCTACGTGACAAGGTTATATACATTTTATTATAAATTTAGGGATTTAACTGAAACTATAATTACCGTTCATTACTGATGGTGGAGAGTGTGTAACAAACTCCTCGCTTTCCCAGAAACTCTGTCTACTCTGTCTAGTCTGCTACGCTAGCTACCCTCTTCCCCTGCCGTGGCCACATTTTCCCTCTTGATTTCTCAGAGCTGCCCAGCCCAAAAGTCCCTCTGGAGAGAGAATCCAATAGCTTTTGACAGGGAGCCAATGATGATGACTAAATGTCTTTTCTGCTTATTCAGTGTATCATCCTGGTCGATGGTGGACAAAAATGACACCGTGTGCCAACCTGCTGTTGGCTTGATGTGCCAAGACCCAGACAAAATGCGGATTTCAACCAAGTTGGGGAAATTTACACGAAAATGAAGAAGAAACGGACAGCCACACAGACGGTTAACTACCCAGCAGCAGTGAGGGGTTTCTTTGCAAATCTTCTCCTCTGATGCAGGTTAATTTGATTCCCATCTTACAGTCTGGCTTGGGGAGCAAAGAGGGGAGGAAGGGCGGGGGGTCGATCTGATGACCCACGGAGCGGGCAGCGGCTGTGCTGAGGACATCGTTTTTTGGTGGCACCCGCCCCGCCTAGGAGGAGACTCTTGACAGACTGCAACCCCCTCAGGCGAGGACCCACCCACAAGCTGCTGCTGTCCTGCCACAGCTGTTTCCGTTTTTTATTACGATTTTCTCCGCCTTTCATTTTTCCAGGCCGAAGAGAAGCTCAAGGGGCCCATCTGTCTCTCTCCCGTGCTTTTCCCTGTTCCCAGGGGCGAAGCACAGGCAGGCGCGCGCGCACACACACGCCGCGCCAGGCACCACGAACGGCCCTCCGGACAGAGAAGGACAGGAACCAGAAGTGAATGTCCCCCACCCGCCGACACTCCGGGGACCTGAAATGAGAGGCAGCCGTGGGGAGGGGAGCTGGTGTCCTCAGAAAGCTTTAAAGGAAAGAGTCTGGGGAGAGCAGCCGCGAATGCAGGAGCAAAACCTTCTTGTGAAAACAATGGGTTTTCTTCCTTGTAGAACTTGCTGTTGGGTTTTTTATTTTACTTTAACTCTTCTATTAAAAACAAAAACAAATTAAAAAAAAACCAAACAGACAAATTCACTCAATTCCAGAAAACCTAGGAGGAATGATGTCATCAGGCTTAAGAAAAGTTGGAAACTAGTTGAAATACCAACTCGCCCCTTAAGAGGGAAGAGGCTAGTGTCATTCTTGAAAAGAAGGACCCCTGTAACTTATATATTAGGGGTTTGGGATTAACATATACACACTATTATATATAAAAGAGATAAACGACCAGGACCAACTGTATAGCACAGGGAACTATATTCAATATCTTATCATAAACTTTAATGGAAAAGAATCTGAAAAAGTATGTATATATATGAATATGTATAAATGAATTACTCTGTGGTACATCTGAAACTAACACAACATTGTAAATAAACTATATTTCCATAAAAGTAATAAATTAAAAAATTTTTAGAAAGGATACTGTGAGATCCAGCCAAAGTCCCTAAGGTCCCAAGGACAAAGCTAGGGTTTTGAGGATACTGTCATACTGAAGTGCCGAAACCAGGCTTTTGTTGACTATTTTTCCTTCGCTCAGTGGCAAGAGTATGTCCCCACATTCTGTTAACTCTTTATCTCCAGCTTATCTCTCCGGACACACCCACCCTAGGAAGAGCCCTTGCATTTCACACTAAAGTTGGTTGAACGGTCTTCTTGCTTCTGCTGTCATCAGAGCTTCCTGGAGCACCAGCTTTCTTACGTTTCTGGATCGTTCAAGAACCCACAGCCCTGGATCCTAAAGACCATGCTCAGCCAAGCAAACCTTTAGGTATTTTTTGTTTTTTTTTTTTTTTAAGCCCGGCTCTTCCCCCTTCCCTAATGGATCCATCCCCCATTGCTTCTCTGGATGATCTGTCCCACACCCCATCACAGTGCTGGATTATTCATCCTTGCAGATCCAGGTTTCTCAGCCTCAGCCGTACTGACATTTGGTTGAGATGCAGGGTGTCCTGTGTACCATAGCAGCACCCCTGGCCTCTAACCACTCAGTGCCAGTCTCACCCCGCCCTGGTTGTCCAATGGTTTTTATCTTATTTGCACGATGAAATCCAGAAACTCTTGCGCTTTTCCCCATCCCACCTTGGCTTTCTCATGCCTCTCCCCCCTGCTCTGTATTTATTGCCTCCATGTTTTCACCAGCGTCAAGTTCTTACTTGCCTCTGCGCTTTGTTCACGATGTTCTTTCCTTCAAAAATGCCTTTCCCCGTGGCCTTCTGTCCGCATTCTGTGCATGTTTATGCCTGTCCTGAGCCTTGTCCTCCTCTGCTCTCGCACCCAGCCTGGAAGAATCGCTCCTTCCTCTGAACTAGCAAAGCACCCTGGAAGGATTTTTGTATTTGATCAAATCTGAAATGCTACAGTGGGGAGGGCAGAGCTCAGTGGTAGAGCACATGCTTAGCGTGCACGGAGTCCTGGGTTCAACCCTGTGTGCCTCTGTTAAAAAAAAACAAACAAACAACAACAACAATGCCAAATCTAAGATGCTATCGATCGAAAGACAAAATGTGCCTCTTAGAATCAATGGAATAAAGTCCTGTTGTGATACCTACTCACTTCTATATGCTTAACCGGTGTTATGGTTGCTGTGTAATGACTTTTTCTCTTTTTCTAAGCTGCCATCTTCTTAAATCGTGGTCTCCAGGGGATCAACTTTTGTGGTCCTCACCAAACCTGGCTCAGAGTTTGGGCTATATATACACACATGAATACATCTTTATATATATACATATATATATATATATATGTAAATGTATATATATATATGAAACTAACAGTAAGAATGAATAAACTTTCCAGTCTTTAAGAATCTTTGCACAAATATTCATGCATTAGGTTTTAAAGTTTAAAATGTATACTTACATATTTTTAAAATCCTAGCATACTTTTCAGAATATTGAGTTACATTGACAAGTAGAGACATTTACACCAAATTAACGAGAAAAGGGCATAAACATTACAAACTGTCCAAACGTTGCACCCGAGTACCTGCTAAGTGCAGAAACTCTCCAAGCCGCCTTCATTCTCACAACAGCCCCCTGAGACGGGGACTGCGAACCCCACTTTGCAGATGAGCAGTGTTCATTCGTCCAGCCTCAGTCAGGTCCCAGCTCAGAAGCAGCTGAGGTAGAACTTGAACCCATTTTTATCTCGACGTCAAAGTCTAAGCTCAAAAATTTCTGAGTAATGTCTAGTCTAGTTCTCGCATCAAAGAAGAAAAAAAAAAAAAAAAAGCACTTGCTCCTGTAGAAATGAGCAAATCTCACTGCCAAGCCGGCAGTGGTGCTGCTGCGGCTCAAGGAAAGAACCAGGGCATCTCAGGATATGGTTCCAGGGGAGGCCATGCCAGGCCCTGCAGGGAATCCTGGAATTTTCCTCCCTCCTCAGAGGGAGAAACCAACATGGATAGTTCCTCCTCGGCACCCTGGAGGTTGCGGACAGGAAAACAGAAACAAACAAACAAAAAACCCAAGATGTGTTAGCCTGGGTCTTCTGAGTAGAAGATGCGGAGATGGGATTAAATGTGCAAGGACTTTATTAGAGGAAATGCCTGTGTGAAGGAACGTAGGGAGGGAGCTGGACACGCTGGGAGAGCCAGCAGACCACAATGCAAGTCTGACCCTGAATGCCAGAGAGGTAAAAGCATCCTAGGCTGCTGGGCAAGGCCATACAGGGATTATCCAGCCAAAGTCGGCCTTCACAGGGATGCTGGCTCTCCCCGGAGCAGGTCTCCCCGGAGCAGTTCTCCCCGAGCATAGCATCCTTGCTGGGCTCAGCCCTTGGCCAGGAGGAGCCTGTGAGGGGCGTGTCTTCTGCACCAACATGCCTCTGGGTTTCCTAGAGCAGCTGCCAAGGCCTTTAGTTTACTACCCTCCCTGCAGGTGGAGGTGCATTCTCATGGGAGGCAGGGAAAGGGGACACTCAGCTGAATTAAAGCAGATCATGTGCATGGTTGGTGAAGAAAGGGATGATACTGACCTGGCTCATGAACTCAGGAACCCTTAAAAACTATGGTCAGAACAGTTGCCTTTTCTCATCCATTCTGTGAGTCTGAGTAACCACTGTTCACACCAGATGAGATGGTTTCTCCTGAGCCACTTTGCTGTATGTAGGGTATGGTAAAAGATCCTTCATTTTCTTTAATACTATGATACGTGAGCCGTTCTTTTTAACTGTAAAAGATGTCTCACTTGTTGTGAACAACTCACACATTGCAGAGGAGTAGAAATAAGCAGAAGAGCCCACACACTCCAGCTCCCAGTGGAAGCGTCCGTTAACCATGGCACGTGCCCTTCCTGTGCCTGTGTGTCCGGCAAGCACAGGAGTGAAACCTAGGGCAGCGTGATTTACCGGACTTCCATCCATCTAGCACCTTGTGCTGAGCGCCTGTCTCATTCCACCCTCCTGACAACCCCATGAGGTAGGCAAAGCTCGTTGGCTCCACTTTCCAGGTATTTAGATGAGAAGGAAGCAATCGAAGGAACCACAGAGGTGCTGAGAGTCAGGTAGGCTGGGAGCTAAACTAGGGCCAGTAAAGCCAGAATCTGACAGCAGAGAACCACTGAGCAGATCCTCAGTTATGACTCTATGCTTCTGGGCAGAGAATCTATAGCTCATACCGATCTGTTCCTGTTCCTCTTCCCCAAAGATTGTACTAGAACTTACTTCTTAACAAGGCATCTTCTGTGAATTCTGGAAGAGGTTTCCACACTCCCCCTGGGAGACAGATTGGCTGTCTTCCTTCCATGGGTGTCAATACTGCATTTTGACTCAGGATTCAAGGCAAGACAAAGATCTGCCCATTCATCCACTTGTAATAAATTGCCTGTCTAACCTTTCAGTTGTTAGAACAAAATACCAGACCAGGGAAAAGCAGATTCCTGAAAATGATGCAGCGTTCCCATCCCTATAGCACATGAGCAGCCCATCCCGTAACCTCCAGCTCTCACACCTCCTGTCAGCTGGCTGTACAGGCTTTTGAACGAGCAGATGCTCTCCCAGAAGGAAAGAAAGGTAATATCACCAGGGATGCTAAACTTGGATCATATTTGCCTTTGATCATCTCTGTTTATAGGTCTGTGAGGTCTTCCCACTGGGCTCTGTTTTCCACCTAAGGGATCATTACCCTGGGTTGCTGGGGCTCTCGGGTCCTGATCGCCCCCAGTGGTCCCAAGTCATAAATTTCAAGCTGCCATTAATGTGGCCAGACAGATGTTTAAGACTCCTATAGACAGTGTACAATTAACCATCTCCTGTCAGCTGGAAAATCAGCTCAGTAGCTATTCAAGTTCATGTCCAAACTCCTTTACATTAAGGAAGGCTTAGCAAGGTTCCTCGAGTCTCCGAACTAGAATCCCTCTGAAGCTGTGGAGACAGGAAGAAGTGCAAAGTGGGAGCCAGCTACCAGGAGAAAGCTTCGTGCCAATGTCCTACGTGCATACAGATTATATGTCAATTACTGTAGCTACCAGCTGCTTTTTTTTATTTAACCCAAATCGCTTTATTGGAATAGTTGTGCAAGTAAGCCTTGCAAGATACAAGCCCATACATTTTTTTTTAACCAGGTTGCTCTGTCCCTGGAAATTTATGTGGAAGAGGGTACTTACCTGGGGCAAGTAATAAAAATGGCCAAATGGCCGTGCGTGACAGAGGGTGGGGACACCAGCATGGATCAGTCTATAGACCATTCCTGCAGCAAAGCCTAAGGAAACAGTGCACAGAGAAAGTCTTTCCCCCTTGGCACTGGGGCCCTGGCCACCAACTCAGAAGGGAGGTACCATAACTAAGCACCATAAGGAGAGATGCCGAGAGCAAACATGTGTGGTCACCCCAAGGAACAAAGCAGGCAGGACTGATCGTGGCGCGGAAGACTTCACAATCAAAGATGGCGGGCAGCTCACACAGGTAACAGACAAACAAGAAGGCCTTCCGTGATGTTGGTGCCACTCACATTGTGGTTCTGAAGTCTCCCTCGTCTCCCCTTCGACCCTTCTATGTGCCGTTCACGCTGGATGACCTACTTCCCTCCCCAGGGCCTTTCCTCTGTCTCTGTGTCTTCAAATCCTATCTGGATTTCAAGCCCCACCTCCAGTGCTACCTCCCATGTGAAGCCTTCTGCTGTCTCCCCTTCATCCTATTTGATGGCGGTTACAACTCGGAGTAGTGCTCTTGCCTAAGGGGAGATTCTAAAGCCCCTCTAGCTATGCCCATCTCCGGTGTTAAAATATTTCAAAGGCTCCCCTTGTTTAGAGAATAAAGTCTGATCTTTTTCATCCAGCCTGGAAAGCTCTCTGTGACCTGGCCTCTCTCTGCTCTGAACACCTTTATCTCTGGGCTCCCCTGGAGTTGTTTGCTTTGCTCTTCAAGGTGAAAGCAAACCCAAACTGCTTGTCACTCCTGGCTGTTTCTCATGGCTGTGGTGGCCCCCGAGTGGGTTCTCTTAGCTGATCTCTTGACCCCTTTGCGTGGGAAACTCCTACTCATCCTCCGAGCCCTGACCGTGAGTCACTTCCTCCAGGAAGCCCTCCCCTCTTCCCCTGAGCTGGTTCAGCCTGCCGCTGTACTCTCAGAGGCCCTTATCACCACTTCTTTCCTAGCATTTACCACACACTGTATTACAATGCTCTGTGGCCATGCATGTCTCTCCCATGAGATTGAAACTTCTATGAAGATGACATCAACATTTTATTTACAACCCAGTACCTACAAGAGAGAGCATCTCTCTCTCTCTCTTTTTTTTTTTTTTTTTTGGCGTCACTGTTATAAATGTAATTGGGGCAATATGAAACTTTGGTGGAATGTTTTATTGCCTTAATCACTTTGATTCCCATTCCTTAGAAAGATTCACAAGGAAAACAAAGTGCCAAGAGGTGTCAGGGTTCTTGCCCACCTGGTACCTATCCCTGATTCATCCTGGTGTTCGCTGATTGTGAACCCCCTAAATTAGGAGGCCCACCAAAGTGTGGGTCTTTGCCTGCTGGCTGGAAAGAATTCACAGCTGAAGCAGAGGGACAGAGGGAAACTGCCTTTATTGCTCAAAAGAGGAAAAGGAAGGAAGATGCTCGAACAGGGAGAAGGAAGGAGAGCACTGCAGCGAGGAAGCGGTGCTGGAGCAGGGAGCCATCAGCCAAGATGGTCAGTAGGGACAGTAGGGACAGTAGGGACAGCTCCAGCCAGGGTTGGACTTTAATGAGAGGCTTCTGCCATCATATCCTCCTTTCCTGTGTGATGAAGCCAATCAGTCCTTGTTCGAGCCTTTCAGTCCTTGGATGGGCCTTTCCGGTTGTTGTCCTGGTCATCGTCAACGGTCATGGTGCTGGTGTTCGTGTCACTTAGCATGCTCATCTGTTACAGTGAGTGTATAATGAGGCTCAAGGTCCACTGGAAGTCAAATCCTCCACCATCTTGGTCTGGGTTCTAGCCAGTTCTTGGTTTGTCTCTGCAGCTGCCTCCTGAGATAAGAGAAGTTAGTTTCTATCTGAGAGAGGGGCAAGGGTATGATCCCGGAGGCAAAAGGCTTGGTGAGAAAAAGGAAAGTTGCTTTTAAACAGAAAGATGGCAGTCTAGTGGACCCATCATCCTCACCCCACCCCCCAAAAAAATCATGTCCAGAGATTCTGTTCAGCCCTGAAAGTTCTAAAGGGAAGCGAGGAAGCGAGTTAATCACTGAGATGGGTGGTCAGAGTCATTGCCATCCCCCAGTGCCTGCAGGCTTGTCCTAACCTACTGCTTGAGCCTGTCCTTCCTGGGAGACTTCAGCTTTTCTGTAAACAGAGGCCCGGGTTTGGGGGAGTGACCACAGGGTCCTGTTCCCTTTCATTGGCATGACTGGGTTGTTGATGGAAACTACCTCAGTCAGTCTGGACTGCTCTAACTGAATGCCATAGACTGGGTGGCTTACAAACCACAGGCATTTATTTCTCATACTTCTTGAGGCTGGAAAGTCCAAGATCAAGGTCGAGGACAATCTTCTCATCTTCTGCTGTGACCTTGCATGGCAGAAGGGGTCCAGAGAGCTCTCTGGGATCTCTTTTATAAAGGCACTTACCCTATTCATGGGGGCTCCACCCTCATGACCTATCTGCCTCTCAAAGGCCCCACCTCCTGATACCATCACATTAGGGGTGAGGATTTCAACATACGAATTTTGCGGGGACACACCGTTCAGTCTGTTCAGAAACACAGCAACTTCCATGCACCCAGGCCAGGGAGGAAATTACATTATGAGATGACTTCATTAGTGACACGTCATTATTTTAACCATGTTCAAAACTTAGATGTGTCAAGGATCAGAAAGTAACAACAAGGACATACTGTAGAGCCCAGGGAACTCTATTCAATATCCTGTAGTAAGCTATAATGAAAAAGAACATGAAGAAGAAGGTATACATATAACTTTATATATGTATGTATATATATAACTGAATTACTCTGCTGTGCACCAGAAACTAACACACACATGCGCGCGCGCACACACTCACACACACAGAATTAGAAAGTAAAAGGAAACATAAAATAATAATAAAAATAAATCACAGTGAGATTTCCTCTCATTCAGAAAAGATTTCAACCCTCTAAAAGCTCAAAACTAACATGAGGTTGCTGTGATTTCCCTCCCCTTTGCCTGGAAATGACCACATGAACGGTGAGATCTAACAGTTCAAAAGTCTATGAAGGAAAAACAAAATACTCCTAAGTCTTGAAATTCCAACAGAATGCAGTCTGGGCCTTGAACTTGTGCCTTTTACGGGAAATCTATTTAAATGCAGATTATAACTTTCTACCTGGGGTTACTAATCTGTTTGGCAGCCAAACCAAATAAGAAAGCCTTTTCCCAAAATGGATTTGTCATCGATCTCTTTTGCCTCCTTCGCTGGGTCTTTCTTCGCGATGGTCAGCTTTCCCTGCCCCGCGGTCCAGCTGCCCCGGGAACTAAAGGAGCCGGAGGTGTTGCTTGACTGTGAGGAAGGGAAGTGCAGGGTCTGGGGAGGAGGAAGGAAGGCAAAATGAGTGTACAGTCTGGAAGCAGTTAGACAGGGTCTTCCTGTCTGCAGATGGGAATCCGAGTTATTATTAACACTGCTGTTCGGCTAGATTTTGAACTCAATCTATATCAAAGCCTGGTGAATTTAAAGCACTGTTTCTGGGGGTTAAAAATACATTCTGAATTCCAAACACGGTTATAAGTGAAGATTTGGAAAATAATCTCCTCTAAACTTGGAAATCTTTATTAACAGATCTTAAGACTGAATTTAAAGTATTTTTTAGGTCCTTTCTCCATGCTTTTGAATTTGACGGAGTTAACCCAAACATCTAGTTTTATACCCATAAAAACCAATTCTAACTGATTATTGGAGCTAACATTTTCAGGACTTGACTTTCCACCCCGTTGAGTTTCCCTCGGCTTACCTGTGTCCGTTGCTGCGGACTCTCAGATCGTTCTGAATTTTGACTGGTTGGTGGAGCTATCAATGTGACATCCCTTTCAATTATTGATCACAAACACATACCATAAGCATTTCTTTTTTAAAATTATGATTTTTTTAATTTTACAAGGAGGCAAGTAGATTTTTATTTGTTTATTTTTTTACTGGAGGTACTGGGGATTGAATGCTAAGCACATACTCTTACCACTGAGCTATAACGTCCTCCCATTAAACCTTTCTTTTATGGCATCATCTAATTTTTATTGATTAAAATGTGGAACAGGACTGAGGCAAAATAGAACCAAATGACCCTCCTCTGGAGATTTGCTGTCATGTCAACGCCCCTCTAGCATACAACAGCTGAAACTGGTCTACGAGATATGGCTATCTTGAGCATAAGAACAAACAGGCTTTACGTCTGTCTCAAGTCCACCTCCTGATGTCATCCTGCCATGGGTACCACTCACTCATGGTGCTAGAGCTTCATGACTCAAGACCAGATGGGTGGTCCTCCCATCACACCCTCTAATAAAGGACTCACAAAAAAGGATATTTAAAATTACCACCTGCTTGATTTACATTTAGTGGAAATATCTGTTTTGAAATATTAAATGACAGCACAGGAAATCAAATACTTGTATTTCTCAAAACTGAGCCTCAGAATTTTTTTTTTAAGTGTGAGAAAAATGCTGCAAAGATATTCAAGACTCATTGTCCAAGCCTGTAAGTCACATGCTCCTCCAGTGAGATGCCCTATTTCTTCTCTTCAAGGACACTGTGGGGGCAAAACTAAGCAACTCAAAATTCCTTTTAGATGCAAAATTTCAACCTCTGCAATCAAATCCTGTCCTGGGGAAGAGAGAACACTTTATACCATGAGACACATTGTATATAAGCCTTCTAGAATTGCAGCAACCACAGTTAAATGAGTATGTTGGGCACCTCTGCTAACCTATTGGATACAATGTGACAAAACAGGGACAGTCCCTGCCTAAGGGTGCTATTTGCTCCTGAGCTGTCCAGTCACACCAAGCCTGCCACCCCCAAGGCGGTGGTAGTGATGGGGGACAGCAGTGGAGGGGTGAGGGTGGGGCTGCCAATGTAATCAGACATCTAACAGCCTAAGGGGCCACCTGGGTTATTTTCTAAAGGGACATGGAGACAATGGAGGCCGTGGAATGGAAGAACTAGCCAGAGAAGAAAGGAAGGATGGTGACACCTGACATTTACTGGGTGCTTTCAGTGTGCCGGGTATGTTCTAAGCACCTTCCTTAATGGTGGTGCTTATGTACCAATTTTACCCATAAGGATACTGGGGCAACAAAGAGTTAAGTCACAGGGCCAAAGTCAGATGGCTGGTGAAAAGTTGGAGATGGGATTTGAACCCAAATATTCTGGCTCCCCTGTAATTCTACATCCCCCTCCACCCCCAGAGCAGAAGTGAGGGAAGCAAGGCTGAGCAGCTGCACCATGCCTCGTTTCAGGTCCTACAAGAGAGCGCTGATGAGAAAGCCACAAGGGAATGGCTTGCTTCCAGATGGCTTCCCAGGTGCTTGAATAAAGTCCATGCCACCTTCGTCTCCATCCTTTCTCCTGGAACCCGCTCCCACCCTAAACTTTGGCATCCTCTGCCCCACCTGCTCCCACAGCGTCTTCCCCCACACCCGTGTCATCAGTTACCAAGAGGTTGGCAGTATTGCAGATCCATTTGTTTTTAATTAAACTACACACACACACTCACACCTCCTTCTTGGTCATTTCGTAAGAGGTGGGAGGGAGAAACACGGGTCTGGGGGAGGTTTTGAAAAGCATTCCTTCCACCTCAGAGCACCCTTTCCTTCCCACTTAGAGTGCTGGCCCCGAGGGGATATTCCACTGGGTGAGCGATTGGCGGTGGGGGGGGGCTTTCCACTGTGAGAAGGAGGAGGAGGACAGGAGAAAAAGAGGGAGGGCAAAAAGGAAGGAGGAGGGAGGAGGGGGAGGAAAGGGAGGAGGAGGGGAGGGGGAGGAGGAAGAGGTTGCCTCCTCAAAGGAAGATCCTTTTCCCATGGAAATGCTCCGAGGCTGGTACCCATTAGCATTCCTATGCATAATAAGGGGCCGGCCTATTGTCATGCAAATTAATTCAGATGACAACACCCTCTCCTGGACAACGTGCCCCAGCACGAGGAAGTTTCTCACACGGCCTCAGCCAACTCCAACCGGTGGCCTCTACACCATCTTTCATTAATTATTTTCGCCCCCTTCACTCCTGCGAAGTTTGTTTTCAGCTACAACCCCCTTCACCTCCCAGCTGCTGCCAGCGACTTCTCATTCTAGACCAGTTGACAGCCTCCCGATAAACAAAACAAAATCTAAGAAAGAGAAGTAGGAACTAGAGGAACAGCCACATTTCAGATCAATACTGGAAACAGAAGGGTTTGGCTCAGTGGCGTGGTGGAGTTATTTCCAGGCATCCGCCAGCCGAGGCTCTCTTTATTTTTACCTTTCCCATCGTGGAGAGGCCACTTAAGCAGCCTCTCTCCTCCCCCAGGGAACAGCGGTCCCCTGTTGGCCATTCGGGGCCTGATAAGATAGGTTCTTTGAGTTTGACTCTACAGGAGCTGACTCATCCTTGCCATTCATCGTTTGGCTGGCCACCCTCTTACTGCAGGCCACTGACCAAGTATTTCCCACTTGTCCACATCGGCAGGCTTCGCTTGGGCACGGACACAGGCTGAGACCAGCTCCAGCCCTGAAGGGAGTTCTCTGTCAAAAGAAAGAATACACACTGGTGGCTTCGGACAAAGCCAGAGCAGGACAGAGCGAAAGCCAAGCTGCAGTTTGTTCATGCTGCACGCATGGCCTCAGCAGCCTCCCTCCACCACCTGAGTCCCCGGACATCCAGACATCCTGTCCCCAGCGGTCTCCTAGCCGGAGGGTCCATCCCTCCAACCTGAAGCTAAGAGGTGGGCTCTCTCTCACTCCCAGAACTCTGCCTCCTTGTTCTGTACACAGCCTAGTAGACTAGCTCCACCCAGCTCTGGAGTCTGAGGACCGATTCAAGTCCTGATTCTGTCTCTTTTCAAGCTGCGTGATCTCAGGCAAGTTACCGACCGATCTGTGGGTCTCAGTTTACTCATCTATAAAATGGGGGTGACAGTTGTGCACACCTTGTAGGGCTGTTATGGTGATTAAACACGTAATATGTGTACGGTGCTGAAAACAACACCAGGCACTTTGTAAGTAAGCACTTTGCATAAGTGTTAGCTACTGTCATTAATTAATTTTCCCAGAATTCACTTTATTTTGGCTTTTCTGGCCAACCATCCCCTTTCCAGTTCAGCTGAGTTCACTCCTCTACGTGTTGCTTCCAGCGCTCCAGATCACCCTGTCCTGGAATCGTCTGCTGTCCAAGACACTTTGTGACAACAAAATGCATAGTGGAAAGCAGCATTGCTGACACACAACGTGTGTGACCCGGCCACTACCCTTGTCCCCCGAAAGTCTGGACGTTTCCACTATAGATAGTAGATGGGGCGAGGAAAGACAGGGCAGAGTGGAACATTCTGGAAGCCACCTTTAGCTTAAACATTATCTGAACAACAGACAGGCTTTGTAGCAGGACCCAAATTATATGTAAATCAGATGCAAATCTGAATGTAAATACTTTGGGCCCAGGGAGAAAAATCCTGGAGGAGACATCCCCTTCCCTTCTCCCCTACTTCCCGAGCTGCATTCTGTTTTCTCATTGGCTACTTTGGAATTAATTATGAAAACTCAAAGGTGCATTTAATTCTCCAAGGAAGTTCTTTTTACCTGCTCGTCGGGGGTCAGAGGCTGAGGAGACCTCGGGAATCAGATATCACTGAAGGGAGCCCCCTGTCCACTTTCCCCCGGAGCCAAGAGAGAGAGTAAACAGTTGCTGACACCTTGATCTTAAACTTCCAGCTTCCAGAACAGTGGAAAATAAATTTCTGTGGTTTAAGCCACCCAGTCGGTGGTATTTTGCTGTGGCATTTTGAGAAAACAAATTCATCCTCCCAGAGGATTTAAGTTTTCCAGCAGCACCTAGCACACCCTCGGGGTCTAATGGGACGCACCTCTGACGGGAGAACTCTCCTGGTCATGACAAGCAGCCCAGGAAAGACGCTCGGCCTGTTCCTGTTGTGCATCAAGCCGACTCCGTCCTGCCACAGCTTCTCTACGCTGTTTCTCGTGTTCTGAGAAAGGTCGGCACAGACCTCTGGGTGGGAGACTTCAGCCTGATCTCTGAGGGGGAAGGAAAGACATGGGGAGATATTCTAGCCACAGTGTGTTAAGCTCTTACAGTTCCCCTCGTCTGAGTGCTTGCTCTTGACTCTGTGCCTCAAAACTGCTTCCGCCAGTGTGCAACATGCAAGGCTAGGTCCTGCACCTGAGGGCCCACGCCGCCGCCTCTCACCTCCTCTGCGGTCCTCTCGGGCCATCCTTCCCCTCTCAGGTCTCCTTTTCTTCCTCACCCTCTCTCACACTCTCCCTACCCTTCGCCCACCCTCTCCACATTTCATGTTTTCTTCCCCTGTTGTTCTTTTTCTACAATCCTTTCCCTTCCCCCCCTTCTCTCCATCCCTCCCAGAATCTCCGGGGGAATAGGTTGGAATGATGGAAGACCACCAAGACTTGGCCTACAGGCTCGCTTCACTGGGTGGGGATGAACGACCTTGACCTCTCCTTGTTGGGGGCTCCCCGCTTTGAGAATTTCTCTGGCTTTAATGGATCCAGTAACGGACTTCAACTCGGTTGTCCTTCCCTCTCCTCCCTGAGTGCGGTAGCCCGGGATAGAGATTTAGATTCTGGAATTGTTTCCAAAAGCCATTTCCTTACTACAATGTGCCCTTCCCAAGGCCCGCCTTCCACTGTCGCCCGCCCTCTCTTTTCTGCGTCCCCTCCACCCGGCCACCATTTCACAGGTGGGGAAGGCACGCGAGGGCCTGTGCCTCTTGCTTGCCTCGAGCTCCGCCAGCAGGATGTAGGGTCCCACAGAAACCTAACACAAAGCGGAAGAAAGGAACAGTGGAGCCCAGCCCACTGCTTCCCGCTTGTTGCCTGGTTCTCATTTATCCCCGTCTCAGATTTCCAGTGGCCACTTCACTGCTTTCTCTGATGGCCTGAGCGCGTTGAATAGCATTCATTCTCAGAGACGCTCCCTTGTGCCACCAACAGAGACAAATGGTGGGACCCACTGGCCGCCTTCCATCTGACTTCATCTGCAGAGTCCAGGGAAGAGGATTGGGCATCGCACCACCTCCCCTTAACAATGCGGGGAAGGGCGGGGATGGCTGACTGGGCAGAACAAGAGAAGACAGCCCCGAAGGCAGCTCTTCCATCAAAGTACTCCTGCCTCTGATTTTGCAGCTTGTACAATACGTCTCACTGCGCCTGCCAATTGCCCCAGCAGGGGAGGAGTCGGGGGTGGCTGGTGGGGGAGAGAAAAGCCAAGGTGGTTCAAGCTGCCTGCCCTTGGCCCGTCTTTCCCTGTGTGTGCACGGACCGTGCTTCTCTGTTCTCAGCCTTCACTCCCCTGAGGTGTCACGGTGCGATGGGATGAGGCATGCTTCCTCATGGTTTCCCTAATCCTCCCGTGTCAAGTAACATATGCATCACTCGCTTACCCTCAACACAGTTTTGGCAGATCCTCCACCAACATCTGTTGCCTGAGGTCTGCCCCATGCAAGCTTCCCCTTCATCAAATGACAGGGCCAGTAGGTAAAGCATGTCTCTTCCTCCCTCTTCCGCCAGCTCGCAGCTTGGGGTCCCTGGGGTCCAGCGCTTCAGCCGTCAAACAAGCACGGAGCCGGCCGGGAGGCAGAGGCGGCCCCAGGAGTGTATCACCAGAGACATCTTCCTCCCCATCCCCCAGCGGAACGACGCCCGGGTGACCTCCCCAGCATCAGTGATTTGTCTTGGAGGACGGCCATACCTACAGCAAACACAGGAAGGGTTAGAACACAACATATGCCGTCCAGCAGCAGAAACAAGCGAAGGTCCTGCCTGAGTCTGAAGGATTATTGAGGGGGAGGCGAGGGAGAGACAGAGAGCAGGAAAGATGACTGTCGAGTCAGAGAAACCCCGCTTATTCATCCAGGACCGAAAGGAAATGGATGCCTCAGATCTGGGTGCGTTGAGGTCAAATCCGATAGGGGCTTTGAGTTGCAGCCGCTTTAAAGCCTGTTGGTGACAGATGTGGACTTTTGCCAAGTCAACCACAAAACAGGATCAAAGGAAGTTGAAAAACAACAACAACTGGGGCTCCCCAGCTGAAGTTTTTTGCTGCCCTTGGAATGTTAGCCCAGTGGACCTGATCAGGAAGTGGAAGAGAGACTGGGAAAAGCTACATTAAAATGAGCTGGGGGAAGAAAGAAAGATCCAGAAAGCAGTCTGATTTCTTGAAGATGTGGGGTATTCTCCTTTGCAGCAAAGAAGCAGAAAACACGAAAACCAGGGTGGAGAGGGGCACCTAGAACCAGCACTGCTACTTAGAACACTTTTTCACTTTCATTCAAGGAAAACAGATGTTGAATCATAATTCATGCATTTTAAAGGTGAAAGGGACAGGAAGGCGAATTGGGTTTCAGCTTCCTGGCTTTGAGATCTAATCCAGTTACTTATTGAGCTCAGAACTGGGTTTTGCCACGTCATGGCTGTGTGACCCTGGGAAAGTCACTTACCTTCTCTGTGTTTCATTTTCTCCTCTATAAATAGGGTTGATGATAGTACGCATCTTAAAGGGTTGTAAGAATTCAAGATACGTGTGTAATGTGCTTAAAACAGTGCCTAGTGAGAGCAAAAGCTTTCAATAAATGTTAACTACTATTTTGCCATTAATTTGTAGGAATTAATTTATATTCTGTATAGAATGCCCACCTCAGGGAAGACAAGATCAAAAACACTGTGCGTTCACAATTCTAGACTCAAAGGATATCATGTGACAGTATTTTGTAAATCAAAATTGTGTTGCACAAACACATGTGAATTTCCAAATACCTCGTTCTTCACATCTAAAGCCAGGCTCAGTGACCCATCCTGTGAAGGCTGAAGACAACTAAAAAGCCAAAAATAATCTCCTTGAGAAGAGAAACATATCTCGGAAAGGGTTAACGTACTTGCCAGTACTTTCTCTTTGAGACCATGTTCTAACTATTCTTTAGCTAATGAGGATAGCTAAAAACAACAACCACTGTTTGACTATCTGGCTGCCCTTTACCGCCAGTGGCATATTATCCCTTCTGTCCCCCTTCTTCCAAACGGGCTCCACCCTATTCTCACATAATCCAAAGACCTGGCATTCTCAGGTCCTTCCAGCCCAGGTCCGTGTGGACCAGCTCCCCAGGTGTCCCGCTGAGTTACGCCGGAGCCTTGTGGGAAGAAGAATGTGCTACCACTGCTAATTCTGGGGCAAGACATTCATGCCCTCCACCAACAAATGTCCCCAGCTGTGGGAGGGAGAGTTGGAGGCCCTTCCACGTCACCCACTGGCTATTCCTCTCTGAGGAGCTCCCGCAGAGAAGAAGTTGATACTTCACCATAAGAATATCTCCAGGGCCAGCTCTGCGCGCCCCAGGGTAACAATCACAGATGTGGAGGCACACCCACATTGTCTCTGACTCTGTGACTTAACAGAGATCTTTCAGGTGGGGGCGTTGGGGAGACTGTGTTTGGAAGGGAATTCATCATCTTAGAAAACAAATAGAATTTAATTGAATGAATGAAGTGGTGTTCTGGTTTTCAGACCTATTCATGGAAAGCCATGGAAGATGTCCATGACAGGTGTGGCATTTAGGTTTTATCACCCCTCAGCAACCAACCCTGATGGTTTGGCAGTCGATTGTGGAAGCATTCTACTAAGATGGTCTGTGAAACCATAAACTAGCATTCAGTTGGCT
This sequence comes from Vicugna pacos, assembly GCF_048564905.1. Lineage (NCBI taxonomy): Eukaryota > Metazoa > Chordata > Mammalia > Artiodactyla > Camelidae > Vicugna > Vicugna pacos. The sequence continues at coordinate 55,736,869 of NC_133002.1, forward strand.
GTAATTGATCAGCAATGTCTGCTGTGTGTGGTGGCCTTGGGTCTGCTCCTCAGATAATACAAAATAAAATCCATAGTATTTTTAATATGACCATTCCAAGGGCTTTGATTCGTTCCTTAAAATTCCTGGGACTTCATTTCTGTTTTTGTAGACTATAAAAAGGAGAGGGGAAGGAAGAATTTTTTTTTTTATAGCGTTTGAAATGAACTGGTGTCTAAAGTCAGTTTTTGAGGGAGGGGATAGCTCAGTGGTAGAGTGTGTGTTTAGCATGCACAAGGTCCTGGGTTCAATCCTCAGTACCTTTATAAATAAATAAATAAATAAGCCTAATTATCCCCCAAAATTAATAAAAAATAAATTTATTACAAAAATAATAAAGTCAGTTTTTATTTATACATGTTAAAGCAGGTATGAAAACCCTGCTATCCAAACACCAGGTCCAGTCCTAGGCAGTCCTGTAAAAGTTGATTTCTGAATCTGTAACAGATTTCATTGTTGAGCTCTCTAAAACAATTTACCGATAAGCTTGACTGTCCCGCCACCTACCCAACTATGGTCATTCTTGCATCACCATTTGAAAATCTGGAATCTTACTACAACCACTGAGGTGCAGGATCTCACTGGGAAAGCAGGTACATTCATAGCAGGTGATATTAAAGATACGGATAGGGAATAAAACAAAACAAAATGAAACAAACAAAAAGTGTTAGTTAACATTGGCTGAAATAGATCAAAACACCTCTCTCTACGTCCAGGATAATTCCCTCTCTGTCTCTTTCTCTGCCTGTCTCTGTCTCTGTCTCGCATCTTCAGAGGAGACATGCCAGAGGAAAGGAGAAAAACAAAACCCTATAGTCTAGGGTTCCCTCTACAAGGAAGTGAAAGAGAAGACAGAGATTCCAGAACATGAACGAACCCAGAATTTGGAACTAAAGTCAGATTGCATTGGCTTTACATAAAAATAGTTTGTCCTAATTGACATTTTAAGATGAGCTTTTGCTGTCCTGATAAAAGGGACAGACATAGCTAGTACTTCCTTCTTCTTTTTTTTTTCTGGTATAAATCTAGAATAAATTTATTATAAATTTACTCTCTGAAGTTTCTGAACCAGAGATATTCTGGATTTGAGACAGTAATGCAGTGAAGCTTAATTGAAAGTCTGTGTACAAGGATGACACACAAATTTGTGAAATGTTCCATATTTTTAATATCTTGTAATAACCTTTAATGGAAGGGAACATGATAACGAGTATATGTATATATATGCATGACTGGGACATTATGCTATACACCACAAATTGATACATTATAACTGACTATGCTTCAATAAAAAGATAAACAAAGAAAACAAAAGAAAGTCTATATAAAAAGCAATGAATCCAAGTACACACATATTAGACTGCTTGAAGTTGTCCCACAGCTCAGCGAGGCTCTTTCTCCTTCTTCTTGCCTTGGATGCAGATGTGATGCCTGGAGCCGCAGAAGCTGTTTTGTGACCATGTGACAATATCTGTGACGGTGAAAGGCCAACAAGTTAAGAGAAGGCAGTGTAGAAAGGTAGAAGGAAGCATAGATTGCTGGGGGGAGGGGGTCATTATTGAGTGGTGAACTGGCCCTGCACTACCATCCTCCAGACTTCCTTGTGAGGCTGTTAAATGCCTTTCATTTTAAATCACTGTTATTAAAGTTTTATTATTTGTGGCTCAAAGTATTTCTATACAACTATTTACCTTACTACTATAAACTGGTATTTTTTAAGGCATTGGACCCATTCTGATTTTTCACAACTGACTTACATTGGACCTTTAAAAAAAAAAGAATGTTAAGGATGTAAATCTAAATTGTCCAGGGGTCACAGAGAAAAAGCGAGTCATACCAGCTAACATAAATGAGGGTATTGGAATTAGAGGATGAGGGTCTATAAGGAGAGGAAAGCCAGCATTTCCATCTGATTGACTTTTCTAACATATTCTAGAGGATTAGAACACAGCCCAGGCCATCAGCCAACGCTTTCTAAATAGAGCATTTCCCAAAGCTGTGCTCTAGATGTCAACACCTTTGAGACGTGAGTCAGAGCAAGAGCCCATCTGTACACACAATCTCCACCCACCTTCAGCTTATCCAGTAAGCAGAGTATAATTGAGTCAGCTCCCAGCACCTGTGTTAATAATTTGGAGGGCACACAGCCTGCCCTTCACTACGTACAACTCACAAGAACAACCCAGCAAACTGCTCTGACTTTCGACGTCAGTGCCCTGAGCTCATGGACAGTACTATTCTGTGCCTTTATCTTTTCTAACAGACCTCGGAAACATAGCCACCAAAAGCAGTCAGGAAGGGCTCAGCGTGGGCTAGGAAGACCTCTTCCTTCCAAACAGCCAGAGATTACTCATTTGCCTCGAGAAGATGCGCAAAGAATGCAAATGGCATCTCCTCACCTCCTGATTTATCCAATTAAAACCATATGTGGACCATCCTGCTTCCTCTCTTCCTGTGGGCTCCCAGAAACTAACAGGGAGGGAGGGTAGGGAGGCAAGCGGTCTTGTAGCCTCTGCTCTGTGCCTGGCATTGTGCTGGCTGCCACCTTCCTATGCATGATCTTATTTAATCCTCAAAGAATTCCAGAAGCTAGAGGATATTGTCCCCACTTTACGGATAAAGAAGTAAAGCTTGGAGAGAAGAGGTGATCTGTCTGAGGCCGTCAGTTAAGTGTGTGTGGCAGAGATCATTCGTGTTCACCTACATGTCTGTGCAATTTTGCATTTCCCAGTCTTCTTTGCAAATGTGTTGTTCATCTTCCTGAGCACTGGACAGAAGCAAAGCACAGCACCTCTCAGCTGGACAGCTAACCCAGCTTGTCCCTGTGGCTGGAAGGGAAAGACTCCAAGATGGCTGAGCTGCCGGATCAAAGGAAGCAGATCTTTGAGTCAGCACTTAGAGGAGAGACGGTCGTCTTTTTGGATTGTGCAAACTCATAGTTTTGAATTTGTTACTGTGTTACTATGATCCATACTACTCTGTCTTACACAGAGGTCCCACTTCAAAGAGCATCTGTGACACACGACTCTGTGGAGAAGTGGAGGGAGCTTTGGAGCAACAGACAGAAATATCACACAGGTCCGCCATGTCCAGCCCAACAGCCGAGCGAGTGACACCACCCCAAAATGAGTCAGGAGGGTTGTACGCAGACAGGAAAGATGTGTTATGATCCCTCCACAGCATCTCTGTGTATCTGTGCCTCCCTCTTCATCTGTCGTGGTCCTCAGACATAACAGAATCCAGAAAAATACACGTTGAATCTAACCTAGTCTTGCCTCAGGTTGGACTTGAATTTGGCATAAGAGCCCTTGGTAAATCCCCTGGAAGGTTCGTGTCTCCGTTTCTTCCTTTCCTCAGTGTAAGTGGGAAAACGACCGTGGCTCTCCTTCTGAAGTCTTCTTGAGGTATATGACCGCTGCATAACGGACACTCGGCCAGCCTAAAAGGAAAGGTGCCCAGGAAATCCATGACGTTACGGGTGGACATGACTTAAAGAACCATGTGCCTGTACAAGTTCAGTACACGCTGACTCTTCGGGGTACGTGTTCCAGGCAGGGCTAAACTCTGAGAAGCCGAACTGGTGATTATCCCAAGAAGATCAACGTTTTATTAAGAAGCTCGTCAAAGCGAAGTAGGTGGAGAGATGGATTAGCGGACTGGAAAGGAGCTGGAGGCTGCTGCTGAAAAGCAACAAAGGTTCAGAGGAGAGGATTTTGAATCCTTAGTCCTCCTCATTATACTAGCATCTTCCATGGTATGTGACTGTTGATAAATATTCATTGAAGGGGGAATGGACCTAATGTCATGCAAATCACATGCAAAGCAACATGTAAATTGGGACCATTCTATGAAGTCAATAGGTGAGGTACTATGCATATTAAAAGTACAGGACAACAGCTCCCAAAGACCCAGAAAAGGCCTGTAATACTCCCCGGGGAGCTTCCATTCCAAAGGGAATCTGAGAGTCAAAGAGGGAACGTTGCTGCCAAAGAATGTCACCAAGCATGAAGTGGGGACACCGAGGCCATGACAGAGAGAAACAGGGATGGGCCTCCTGCCCTGCTCGCCCCAACTCTTTCAACGCTGTATTCAAAACAAGCTTCTCCTCGTCGCCTTCCCATCCTGATGGGACCTGATTACTGATTGATTGGTCAAACCCACTTAGCGACAGGGAGGCAGTCGGACCCACTTGTCCATTCGCCATGCTACTCAGGTTGGCTCCGTCAAGCCTTCGAACAAAAGAGCAAGGGACACCAAGACAGCCCGTGTAGGCTGGCCGCTTTGAACCTGCTGGTACCACAGGCAAGACCTTTACAAGCTTTTGTATCCCATGAAAGCTCTCTTCCCATGAGGGTCACACGCTCACACGCACGAGTCTCTGGCCCAGGTTTGCACGCATCTGCAGAAATGCGCCAAGTACAAAGCCAGGCCCAGGCACTCGGATACAGGCTTTTCGCCTCCACCCAAGTCCTAACGGAGTCACAGGAGAGTTGGACCATTGTGACTGCTCTGGGCCAGAGAAGGTCACAGGCTGTTTCTGATTGGAGTCCTCCACTGTGTTTGCTTTCTGTGCCCCCATGGACCTCCTGACAGGGCTGGGGGACATGGAAATAAGTCAGGGGTGACCCTTCTGGTGACCCGTAGCCTCACCAGCAAACTCCTGATTGCAACCTTCTGGCTTCAGTAACAGCCTTTAATGCGGGCCTCTTGGCCTCGTGAAGGCCAGAGCTGCTGCAGAGCTGGTAGCAGTAAACACGGGCTGCGCTCAGAAAGCCCGCGCCCTCCCTCCCTGCAGGAGATGACCCAAGGCTGGCGGGATGGGCAGGGAGGACGCAGAACGCGGGAAGGAGCGGAGGCGAGAGGAGAGAAGGAGAGGGGGAGAAGCTTCTGACTGTTCGGCAAACAGATAGCCTCCCTTTGGCTACAAAACACCCTTCGTCCTCCGTACCATGCTTTTACCTGACTGAGGACCTGCCAGTTTTCAAGTCATCGGATGCAGACCTAATATGAGCCCCTGAACAATTGCTGTGGAAGCCCTGCCTTCAAATCCCTGCTTCTCTGACACAAGGTTATAGGAGCCATTCTCACAATTCCCCAATGATGTAATAAAACATAAATGTAGATGGCGACCTGATTTTATGTAAAAGCAGCCCACACATTGTTTGTAAAGGGTTTCCCACATGCACACCTTTGCCTATGGCACCGTCAGTACGGCCCTGTACACTGGGGACGTGTGGCTTTTACCAAAAGGATCTTAGGTCGGTGGGGAGGGTAGAGCTCAGTGGCAGAGCACGTGCTTAGCATGCAGGAGGTCCTGGGTTCAGTCCCCAGTACCTCTATTAAAAAATAAATGAATAAACACATACATCCATCTAATCTCCCCGCCCCCCCCCCAAAAAAAAGGATCTTACGTTACGCAATGGGCGTGAAAGAGCCAAAGCAATGTCCCTGTTTTATGCAACCTTTTGCTGGGACTTGCTCCCCAGTGTTGATGGGACACCTCGGAGATTCTGAAACTGAGAACTCCTCCCATCCGATTGTCCCCTTTTACAGATGACGGATCTGTAAGGAAGAAGTGACCCGAGCAGAGTGTCACACGGCTGAGTCACAGGGACAGTGACTGGACTGAATCCCAGCGACTGGACTGCCCCTTGACCACCACACACATTCTCAGATGGCTGGCCAGGGTCAGGTCCCTCCAGCCACTGCTTTCACAAGTTCCCCCCACCACCAGAGCCCGCCCTCTCCTACACAAGGCTCTTGCCAGAGTAGATCTTAAATAAAACAGCAAGGATGAGCCAAGGAGACGTCCAGGTAGGAAGCAGAAGTGAAACGTAAGATTCTACAAAGGAAGGCTGGACCTCCACCGGCCAAGAGCCCAGGTCTGATCAAGGTACCTCTGAGAGCCAGGCGCCGCCCTCTCCCCCAGCTTCACCCATCCAAACTCAAACATAGCCTATCTTTTGGAAAATTTGCTTCTCAACTCCAAGGTCCTTTTAGGCTCAAGTTGCTGCAAGACAAATAGTATAAAAAGATGAAGGTTGCTGGAAGGAAGTCAGCTCTGATAAGCAGTCCTTTCCAGGATTGTAAACGCGGCTCCTCCCTCTCTTGGGAGGAATCAGCACGTTGCCTTTCCAGTACGTTCTGCGGCTCAGGCCCCCCTCCCAGCGCAGCACGGGGTATGAGCCTCCCAACAGAAGCAAATCAGCCGCTTAACCCCCCCCCCCCCCCGCCGCTGCTTCTGTGCATATTAAACACACTCTGTCAAGGTGATGCGGGCTTAACTTTTGACCCACTTTCATTTTTCTTTCCCTTTTGCAGAAGTGGTGGTGGCAAGTGTACATTTCTTTGAATTTACTTATTTTGAAAACTTCAAAACAAGCCCGAATCACATTATTTAGGGATGAACCGCCAAGTCATTCTCAGGGCTCCCTTTCAATGACTGGCATGGTGTTTAGCCCAAGTGCTCTTCCAAATGCATGCCTTGCTTTTAAAAATTGGACCCCCTTGCTGTATGTTTGTATGGAAGCATTACTTAGTCAAAGCCTGAGACTCGGACCCACATTCAGGAGGGGCTTCAGAGTAACTCCTTTCCTGGAGTTCAAGACCTTCCTTTCCCAAATCTCCACAGGATTAAGGGTTACTAAGGCATCATCTCCTTTTGGAAAGGAACTTTTAACCTTTAAAGTCCTGGGTAGTTTATTAGAAAAGGATCTTTCCTAGGCTGAACATGGCACTAGGACAATTTTCCGAGTTCAAGCTCCCCACCTAAGTCATTCATTTATTCATCCATCCATCCATCTATCCATCCTTTCAATCAACAAATATGGTGGGCAGATAAACATGACCCCCGACTTCACAGAGCCCAAAGCTTAGGGAAACAGACAATAATCAAGGGCCAAAATTGGTGGAGCTTAGTTGCCGAGGAAAAGGAGGGCACAAGATGAATCTAGGAGGCAGATAAAGGCTCATTCCTCAGGGCCAGGAGGCCCCAGAGGCCATCCTAAGGGTTTTGGTGTCCAGTCTAAGAACAGTGGGAAGCCATGGGTCCCGCCGCCTCCTTGCTTCTGCCCTCGTGGTCTTCCAGAGAGGACACGGCCTTCTGGTTTGATTTAAAATTTGACTTCCATCCATACCAAAAGTCTCTCCCCCAAACCAGAGAATGCCTTTCATATTACGCCACCCACAAGAGCCCCTGACACCACAGGGCCCGCAGGAAGAAGACAGAGTGGGTGTTCAAAGTCTGAAGATCAGCCATGAGAAGGCGCGAAAGCCCGGAGGCTCCCAGCCTGGACCGGAATTTCAGCCCAGTCAGAAAACAAGAGTAAAGGCGACCCAGTCGTAAGCTGGCCAGCCTCTCCTGTCCTGTTTGGAAAGGTAGCGAGATGGCGCAATATCAGTGTTCAGAAGCCAAGATGGGTCACTGACCATCCCACCGTGGGCCTCACACACGCTCGCTCAGGCAAGGCCAACCACGCCTTGCTAGTTCCGACACCGGCAGCGGGCTCCTGCCCCATGAAGAGGTGGTTTTGCTAACAACCACCCTTCCCAGCGTAACAATTGCACAGGAGGCAACATACGCCACGATGTAATTAGCAAAATGATGGGAAACTATGTAAGCAGTTCAAGTACCATTGGCGCCCCCTTGGAGGAACACGTGATCAGCCTTCAGGGTGAAGGGGGAAAATGCAACTTTCCGACCCCACTGGACAATTTTGCAAGTATCGTATTCAGAAATCTCTAGATTGTGGTAATCTTTTGAATTAAAACCTTCTTCAAGAACCCAGCTCAGAAAACTCGTAACCACCTGTCCCCCGACCTAGGCTGAAGTTGTCATCAATCTTGTCTTTTCCTGCTGGTCTTCAGAATGCAGGATCTGCTTAGCGTGGTTTTCCAGTCAGGCTGGTGACCGGACTGCGGCTCTGAATAATGGAGGCCCTGCGCCCAGACGCAGATGCTCGTATCCTCACACGTTGTCTGAATTATATTCTTCTAAGGGGATCGGATAAGCAGACTTGACTTCTAATAAATGGTCTCGCTGGCTGGAATCGAAAAGAAAAAGGGAGGGGGGAAAAACAGGAAACAAGCCAAGTCAACTGTCCATTAGCCCCTAAATTCCTGATGTTCGGAGCTGAGATCTTCCATCCTTTTCTTAAAGGAAAAAGAATATTATATAAAACTTCCCCGACACCTAGAGGGGCTCCTCAGGAAAACAACGGCCAGGAACATGGAAGAGAGTCCAGGATGTGCCCCCAGCCCCTGAAAGACAACATATTCATTATTTTCATTATTTTTCTCTAATGAAATACTTCTTTTCCTGTCACTCTCTGTCCTAATTAATGACACCACCAGCCATCCAGATGATCGAGCCAAAAAAGCAGGCCCCATCTTGGGCCTTTTGTTCACTTCCCAAAGCTAGACATCCTTTCAATTTCACCTCCTAAAATTTTCTGTCATCTCTCCCTATCATCACCCTCTAATTTGGGCCATGCTTATTCTCACCAAAATATTTGTATAGTTTCTGCCAAGTATCGGCGTGGCTGGATCCCTCATTTCATCCAGCTCTCTGCTCCATTTCCATCTGCTCGGAGAGCCCCTCTCCGGGTCGCTGGTCCACTGTGGCTCCCCATCACTCTGTGTCCTTACTCACTTCAGTTTCTTAACAGATCCTGTCCACAGCTCTCATCACACCACACATACATACGTATCTATCATGTAGTTACATGTCATGCATTTCTAGATCATATATTTAGTTGCATATATATCACGTATTTATTGGCTTTCCCTTCCAGAAAATAATCTTGTTTTGTTCGTTGCTGTATCCGAGGACCTGGAATGATGCCCAGCATACAAAAGGAACTCTATCAATATTTGCTTAATGAATGAACGAACCAGTCTCCCTCCCTCCCCTCTCACATATCCTCCAGTCCATCATTCTCTGTCTCGGTGAGACTAACTTTCTTTAACACAGATTTGACCGAATCATTTGACTGCTGCAAAAGCTTCCATGCCATCACGTCACATGAGGTGCTACCATGGCAACTGCAGCGTGCACATCCTGGCCCCATCACCTCCACAGCCGCATCCCCCATGCCCACCTCCAACTGCCCAGGACTTACCCACCCAACATACCAGCCCTGTGCAATGACCGTGGGTTCCCCAAACATGCCATGCTCTACCTGCCCTCATACCTTCATGGGGGATATTTTCTCAGCCTGCAGTGGCCCTTTTCCCTTTGACTGCTGGGCAAACCCTCAAAAGCCATCTGTTATCCACCTAACACCTGTCCTCATCCCCTACCCAACGCTTTTACTACGGAACCTTGCAGAATGGAGAGTAGGCACTTGTGTCCTAGTCTGTATGCTTCCCTGGTCTAGGAGCAAAGACCATGTCATAATCATATTTCAGTCGTAGACACTCAATTTTTCTAGCAGTGGAAAACTCTTCTTTCATGTTTGCATCTCTTATGAAAGAAAACAAAGCTTGTGAAAGAGACGAAGAAAGCCCTCTAAATCTCTCAACTCTGCTTTTTTCTTTCCCTCCCCTGAGAGCACTTACTTATTCAGAAAAAATATATAGATACAGACACCACAAAGAGGAAACAGAAGGCAAATTAAGAGAGTAGTGAGAGATGAAATTTTCAGCCGAGTGAGGAAAAAAAAAATAATAACTGGCTTTTGCTTTTTCATCTCATTGATTACATAACTGAAGCCTGAACTCAGATGACAGAGAACTTGGCAGCCCCACTGCACCCACCATGAAGAGCTGCCGAGCAGGTCCAGTGAATGAAAAGGGCGAGAAGCCAAAATGGACTGGAAATCACTCTGGGTTTCGACTTTGATTTCTCTGGAGTGACGGAAAGACTAAGCTGGGAGATTAGGACGCCTCCGATCCAGGCCGGGCTCTGTCACCCCTGCCACCCAACCGATGCCGGCAAACCCATTCTAAGCCCTAATTCAACTCGCTCCCTCCCGCCAGGCTCCTCTCCTCCCCTGTTCCAAACTTTCCTGTTACATGACTCCATCTGTCCCCAGACCAGTTTCCTTTTCTTCGCTCTGTTTTCTTTGATGAGCTCAGGCCGGGTGCAGGGAGAGAGCTGGGGACACTGTTCATGAATGTGCAGGGACACGAGCCACTAGTCTTGTGGCCGCTGTCACCACCCAAAGAATGTATAGAGGAAAACAACACATGTGAAATCAAACCCAAAAATATATTTCACTTCTGTGAAAGGGAAAGTGGATAAAAGACTTAAAGGAGAGAAGAGCCTGGACTGGAATGTCCAGTGGCCGTGGGCTGTTCACGGAAGGAGGAGAAACTCGGGGACCATCATCAGCAGGAGGCGCTGGGTGGGAGGGGATGCTTGGAGCTGAGAACACCCCCCCTCAGAAAAGAGGGACCCTGGGAGGGTGATCACGCCAATTTGACTCTAGCATATTCACTGCTCCACACATTGGAGCAAGGAACTCTTTCTGCTCTATCTTAGAAACTTGAGTGTAAAAATCTCTGGTTTGATCCCCCCCTGTTGCCAGGTCTCCTAGAAAAGTCTGGAAATGTGCCAGGAGACATCCCTAAGATTCCAGAAAATATTTCAGCAGAACTTAGCTTCATGCCCAGCCTAGCCCAGGAGGGACACACATCCATTCTTTCATTAAAAAGAAATGCGGTGACTGTTAGAGGCTTGGAGATATGGACACACACACGCACACACGCAGCAAAATTCTTACCCTCTAGGAAATTATTTTCATTTAGGGCGGGGGAAGGGAATAACAAAATTAAAAAACAAAGAAATAGTTCAAATATATGACATCAGATGGTGAGGGCTAAGGGGGGAAAGACAATTAAGGGAGTGTATATGATGTGCTGGGAAATTGCTTGATTGGGGTCCAAGAGGGCTGCCCTGGGAAGATGACGTGTAAGGGGCCACAGGAGGGAGGGTGCAAGTCTGTAAAGCAGAGATTTAGGGTTATAGCAAAGCTTCCTGGGCGTCTCATGTTCTGCCCTATCCTGAGGCATGAGGAATAAAAAAAAAAAAGGGAGGAGAAGAATCGGAAACCGCATCACCCACTGCACTCGTTGCCATCTGGTGGGCCCTGGAAATCATCAGTGCGTTCGGTTCCTGTGTTTACACAGCCGGCAGGACACACACTGTTCACTCAGGGCTCCCCAGAGCTGTCGGAATGGTCCCCGCTTCCCCGGATTCCTGAGGCCTCCACATCCGGGCGCTGGAGCTCCACCCCTCCCAGGGCTTCAAGAATCCCCTTGGGTTGTCCGGAGACAGGGGCTTCCAGGAACGTCGCAGACAAGGCTCAGATCTTTATCTAGACCAAGTCCTGGGCCTGCAGGTCAAGTTGGGAAGGAGAACTTGGCTCCACCAAGAAGGGAAACGATGCTGGGCTGAGGGCTGTGAACGAATGACTCGTGTGACGCCTTCCAGCAGTGCCCGACCCTCGGGAGAGCGCCCTGGACGTCGGCCCCTCTAAGTAGCAGTCACTGCTGGAACTCTGTTCCAGGTGCGGAAGTCTACACCTCCACACCAAGGATGCTACATGCAGGGTTTCTTTTCTTTTCTCATGACCTTCTATTTTTTGACCAGTTTTGGAGCAAAGACACTGACGTTTAGAATGCTTCAATACCGCTCACGTGTTGGCCCCGTGAATAAGTGGTGGCCGGAACTGGAACCCAATTCTCTCCAGTCCTAAAACGGGCTCTCAATCTCCGTGTTCTAGAGAATAAAATTGAGGAAACACCTCCTGGTCTTGTGACAAGCCTGAGCCCTGTCTCTTCCCAGTCCAGAACAATGAAAAATTAGGTAAGGGCCCTATTCATGTGTCTCAACGACTTCACGTGCTTCTTTACCAAGAGGCTGAATCTACATTTCTTTCAAGTGCTAAGAACAGCGTTTGGAATGCCGGGAAGAACAAGCAGGTGGCTCAGCGAGTTTACACAGCATGGGGTCTGTCATGGGAGGGGCCCAGTCAGCCCTCGGTGCTGCAAGCCCCACGGAGTCTGTGAGCCCTGATGGGTGCCGTGTCTCTGATGGAATGACTTGCTTTTCCTTTCAGTGGCACTGAAAGCCACCATAAGGAAGGCTCAAAGGATCTGTGGCTTCTGTATAGAAGTAAGAAAAAGAAGCCGACGGGGTGCGAGGTCCCGTCGGAAGTCCCCCACCCAGTTAGCGCCGGAGGCCAGGGAGAACCCAGCCGACTCCGGGCATCACAGGCCACCCGGCTGAGCGCACAGCCTTCTAACCTGCGGGCTGGAGTCATCCGGGCAGCACATAAGATCCGTACTTGGAAGCAGAAAAAATGTTCCAGCTCACCCTAACCCTTTCCCACCACCTGTGCCCCCAAACCCCCAGACTCAGAGCCGCATCCATGTCCGAGACCCATCCAAATAGACTTTTGAGGCTGGGCTGGGCCCACTCGCCCACACAAGGGGACAAAAGCAAACACTTTCCTCCCAGGGACTGGCACAAGGCGGTGGGTGGACCAGCCCCGGCCAAGTCAAGCAGGGACAGGGCACCGAAGGCATTATTGACACACTGGGTGTGTGCATGGGCCTGGAGAGACGGAGAGAAGCTCCAGAGAGCGTGCAGGAGAGAAAAGAACTTCCAGACTGTCTCCTCCAGCCTCAGCTCCCCGCCGCCGAGGACCCCAGGTGTTTCTCCTCCCCCCTCCCCTGCTTTCCTGCCTTCGCACACCGAGCTGGGCCTTCCTTCAGGCTGGCTGTTTAACGAGGCAGGTTGAGAATGTTCAGCCTCTAACTCGTGTGTTCTAATCCTATTAAATATGCACCGGCTTCCAAACTCAGTGTTTTAAAACCTTGTCTCCCCGCCCCCACCCTCTCCCCCGACTTCGCCTTAACTTAGTCCGACTTGCTCCCTTCCAGCTTGAAAAGCCATTGCTCAGTTGTTGGCAGGGGTCCCACCGGCGTTTTTGCAAGGATTTGGGCTGTGATTCAGCTACCTGCAGCTGTTCCCCAGTTACCACCCACGTAAAGGAATTTCTGATATTAAAACGGGTGACAAACTTCCTCCCCCTCCCCCAACACATTAGTTTGATTGACATCCACAGTCTAAGTGGCCAAGTTCACCCTCACTTGGTTTCCCATGTTCCCTTGATGATACATTTAATTCCGCCCAGCCCACCCCCGCAACCCCAAGGCTTTCTACACACATCCCCTCTCCCTGAAGGACACCTGTGGATAAAGACCATTGAAATAAATACCACTGGGGGATATTTAGAGAGCAATCTGCTACATCTCTCGAGAACCAAGTTTTGTTCTCTCTTTTAGTTATCATCAGATGAAATCCTCTTCCCACTGTTGCAATAAATCTTCCTAATTTCTCCCCCAAGGCAGAATGTCATCAGTGGGAGTCGGGAGAGACGCAGGGCAAAGAGACGGCTGAAGCTGAAGATCCAAGTTCATATGGTGGCTGGTGGCCACCGACTTCTCTCCGACGGTACAGAGATAAAGGGGGCGGGGGGGTTCCTTTTGACCAGATGGTGTTGCCTCCAACAGGGCACAATGAGAGGGTGTCCAAAAAGCTGGGCACTGGCCTGAGCTTCCCAGCTGCAATGACTTTCCTCTGTATGTGTGTTGGTTTGGGAGGGACACGGGGACATGGGAACAGTGAGGATAGTCCTAAAGTCAACGCCCCATTCTCTTTCTGGCAGAGTCCCATCTCACCTTGGGCTCGTCAAAGGAGAGGAAGATGGAGGCCAACAGAGCATCAGCATTGAGCCTTCTAGGTACCAATCATGAGAGCAGACACTCGAAAGGGGGCTTTCGAGCACCGATAACACGGGAGCCCCTGGAAGGATGCCGAGAACCTGGGCTTTCTCTGAGTTTCTCCATTCTGCTTGGCAGACACTGTGCCGGGGAGCAACAGAAAGGTCCCACCAGTCTCATCTACCCCGAGGCCGTGTCCCCTTGCTGCTGGGCAGTAGCCAGTAATATGATCCTTCAAGGCTGCGCCAACCACCCCCCCCATTGGGAATTCAGCCAATCTTGGGGCTCTTCGGGGAAGAAAAATTCCTTTCCCTGACCTCTGCAGGTGATCGGATTGAGGTCCCTGCAGCTTGAAATTTGATTTGATCTTTGATCTCTGCTTGCACAGCTGCGATGGTTATTGTGCACCATAAAGGGTCCCAGCGCCTTTCTCACTCACCTGCCCTCCAGAGCGAGCGCTTGGGGCCAGGTATTCCTGGGCTGGGGCAGAATATTACTTCTCTGTTATTCTCATACTGCACTGCCCCCTAGTTCAGACTTGCTTTCTTCATTCCCCTCATTCCCGGGACTTAACCCCAAATTCCAAGACCATGGACATTTTCAAGTCCTTCTAAATGAGAGCATGTGGTTTCAGGGGAAAAAAAATAACTGTGTGTTAAGAGCCAAATATTTAAACAAGGTCAGAGTCCCCGAAGAGCATGGCAAGTGTCTAAACAAGTTCTTTGAGAAGAATGGTCCTCAAAGTGGGTTTTCCTGGATTTAGTCTACTTCTCCGTCCTGGTAGGGTCACCCCGTGTGAAGAGGCGTAGCTAAGGTTGCAAGTTTAACAGAGTTCATCAAACCTATTTCCTTTTTTTAATTAGTGGTAAATAGCAGGTGATGTTAATTGGAAGTTTACTGCATTTTGGACATTATACTAATTGCTTTACCTGCATGGATACTTCTAAGCCTTGAAAGCTCTGTGAAGAATATTCCATTATTCTCTCATTTTACAGACGTGGAAACTGAAACTTGGAGGGGGTTCAGTAGCTGGTTTAAGATTATTATAAGCAGTGAGCAGAGCTGAGATTCCCTCATGGGCCTGTCTGATCTTGAACCCAATTTCTGAATGCAACTCATCAACTGTCCATCTTAGGAAATTACGTGATCGAGAGAACCTTGATGTTTTGTCTGCACTGGGCACGACCCAAGAGAACCAATTCAAGATTTATTTTGTGGCTGCCTTGATTTTAATCTGAAAACAGGCCCAGAATACCACATTTTCATCCCTTATCTTTTAAAATTAAAATTGAAATGGTATTCGACGGCTTCCAAGAATGATAAAAGATTAAGGGGGCGTCTTTTTAAGGAAACATCCAAATGGATATAATGTGGACACTTCCATCCCAATATTTAATTCCTGGGTACCCTTGTGGATGCTACCTTTGGGACTAGAATTAATAAGCATATTCCTCTAGCTAGCCTTTCTTCCTCCACACTATTAAGTGCCCAACGTTAAAGCACTGCAGTTGCTTTAAGGCCATGATTATTTTTCATTACTTCAAGGAAAGGAATGATCATGTGTCTCCTCACCACCCACCTCCATCGCACTTCCTCTGTGATGGTTTTACTCCCCACCTCTCCATTTAGCTGCTTTGTTCTTTCATATCGTCTTCGTCCTGTACTACGTGGAAGAAGCACAAAGAGAAACCCATTGCGCTGGGGCCCTTTGCCTACGGCGTGAGCCCTGAGAGATCGGATCACCTTCCCATTTACAAGCTGTCTCCCAGCATCTCACGCTAGCCATCTTCCTTCTCTGTATTTATTTTTTATTTTTTTGGGGGGTGGAGGTTTGTGTTACGTTTTCCCCACTTCTGATCTATAACTTCAGTAGGTTTTGTCCTGCTAAAATACATTTGCACACATACTCTTGGCTACCTTTTACAACCGAATCGTGACGAAGAACTGAGTCACAAAACCTCAGCTTACACAAGAAACTACATCCTTCCAAAGAAGGTGACAGCGGCCTTTCCACTCAACAGTGTTTTCTTAACTTTTTTTTTTTTTGTATCAGCTTACAGGAAGTTCGAACAGTGCTGGGAACATCGATAAAGTTGGTCCCTGGGCTCGATCATTGTTAATATTTTTGCCATATTTGCTTTGTCTCTATATGTGTGTGTGTGTGTGTGTGTGTGTGTGTGTGTGTGTTTGTTTGATTTTTGGTTTTTATGTTGTTGCTGGACCCTTTGAGGGTAAGGTGCAGATTTCAGGACACTTCACCTCTCAAAAGCCTAGAATGCTTGCATCCCCTTACGTCACCACGTACCTCGGATGCACCCGAGAAACACTCCCAGCTGTTGCCCATCTTTATCTGCTCCCCAGCCCAAACAAAAATTCCCCAGCTGTCTTACAAACCTGTTTTAGAGCTGTTTGTTTTCATTTTTGTTTTGTTTCTGTTTTTTATGCTGAATTAGAAGTAAAATGACCACCATCCTGGCTCGCCTGCATGTGTCCCTGTCTTAGCACTGGCCAACCTCCTCCCAGACTCCATCCCAGGCAAAGGGGATGATCGGTCCCCCTCACTGGGCACCAGTCAGATTTCCTGCGTTGCCCTGGATTGTTGTATCTATTTCGTACTTGGTCTCTTTTCATCACATGGGTAACCAGCTTGGACTCGGAAAATCCACGGTTTTAAATCAGATATCTAAAGAAATCTCCTGACACCCAGGGTGACTTGTTTGGGGTGGTGGTGGTTTGTCCGCGGAGAACCGGCAGAGACATCCGGTAGATCCAGTCTTATAAATGAAAGCCTCCACAAACGAAAACTGTTGAGTGTCACCCCCCAAATGGGATTTTTCTTTTCCTTTGCTTTGTTGTCTGGGGTCTGATTTGTTATTCTGCTGTGGAAGCGTTCACAGGTGAGTTGATGAATCGTGGGCACAGGCAATACCAGCAGGTAAGTGACCAGTTCAGACGCTGGACCTTGTCGTCGGCCACGAACATCGAGGCGCCTGGGCACTCCGGAAACTCTTCCTCGTGAGACTGTGTCAGACAATCAAAGGGTGGATATTGGAGAGTCTGCCCTGCTCTTCCATCACACCTGTTGACAGTACATTCAGAATGATCCTGTCTGCAAAGCTCTCCATGAGGAAATGTTGTGGGAACCAAGATGACCCCCAGGTCCAAGGTCCAGCTCCACGTGCAGAACGACCTTGGTCAGGGCATCTCTCTTCCCCAGGGCTCTGTTTCCTCATCTGCAAAGCCAGGAGCTGCTGTGGCCACTTCCTCCTTGGCTGGCCTCATTTCAGGCCCTCCCAGGAATGAACATCTGGGGCTCCCAGCACTCCCTCCGATGATAATTAGAATTTCCTCACTTTGTCTCCAGGAGGTCGCCCCTTTGATGCAAATCTGATAAATGGGTAGAAGGTCGGGTTCCTGGCACAGAGCAGGCTTCAGGGGTCTGCTGTGGCCTCTTCCTGCCCCCAGAAGAGTACAAATGATACACCTGGTCCTCAAGAACAGCTCTACCTCATCCACTCTGTTAGCTCCTTTGTCCCCCCATGCATTGGGAAGACCTCACTTCACTTCTTTCAAGTATCTTGATAAATGGTGAGAAATGTATTGGAGTGAGAGTTATAATACTGGATTTAAATTAATCTGCGTGCTCTGAGCTCTTAATCTGTCTATTAGCTGCCTTCTCAGCATCTCCAACTGGATGTCCAAGCGGCATTTCAACCTCCATTATGTCTTCAACGCAACTCTTAATGCCCTTCAAACCATTCCTCCTCCAACTTTCCCCAAAGCATAAAGTGCGTCGCTGTTCACTCAGTTGCTGAAGATGAAAGCCTAGAAGTCTTGATGTCTCTATTTCTGCCACACCCCGAATCCAGTCCATTCACTAGTCAGGTGAGCTTGACCATCAAAATACGGCTGAGATGCTCCCTTCCCAGCAGCTCCACTGCTGTCCCTCTCAGCTAAGCTACTGACAGCATCCTCTGCGTTTCCAGCTTCCACTTTGCCCTCTTACTATAAGCCCTGCTCAGCCACCACTGGATCATCCTTTTAAAACCAAAAATCAGGTCAGACCTCACCCCTATTCAAAATGTGCCGAGGGTTTCCCACATTTATGAAGAGTTCTCGACACTTGACCTTGGCCCTTCCTCTGCTCACCTCGGCCATCCCTCTTCATGCCATTTGCTCCCTTCCTGACTGCAGCCAGCTACAAAAAGCATCTTGCTGTCCTGCAGACACCCCAGGTCCATTAGACCCTTTACCCCTGCTCTTCTAGTCACCCGGGCTGTGCTTCTCATAAAAGCCACCTTTGCCAGCTACCTGCCTCCCCACGCCCACTATCACTGCCCCACTTACCTCTCTCTGCCCTTCTACCCCACATCCATGTTGCATGTCCTTGCTTAGTGTCTATACTCTGCGCCCCGTGAGAACAGGTGCTTGGCTTGCTTTGTTCAACTATGAATCCCCAGTGCCGAGAACATTTCTTGTGCCAAGTAGGCACTCGGTAGATCTTTACTGAATTCATTAATTAATAAAACATCATTATTCCAATTAAGGCAAACAAGGATGCCGGGAATAAGCAAGAATGCCTTCTGTACCTCGCCATTTTTGTAACTGCTTTTAATTCACTTAAAAATAAGACTAAACTGCCACGAAGTCTTCCCAAACTGGTCCCCAGCGCATTTCTGACATAATAAAACATCACTCTGTACGTTTTCCCTCTGGCCCTTATTACAATCCATAATTATCTTGTTATTTTTTTCATTACTGCCCTTTTTTTGGCCTCATCCATTTTATGTTGTAGAAGAGTGGGAACCTTCCTACACTTGCTCCAGGCTGTATCCCCAGGGCTGAGCTACCGGTCTGGCCCATAGTAGGTGCCCAGCACACGTGTGTGGAATAGATAATTAAATAAGAAACTAACCAGGGCTAGAAATCTCATTAAAAGAGATCGGGAACCGTCGAAGAGCATTGAGTAGATTTTTTTTTCTTCTTCTTTACTACACCCACTAAAAGCCGGACACAGCGCTTTTGCACTTAGTAGGAGTCCAGTCAACATATTTATGGAGTCGAATTTCACTGAACGAGCAAAGTTTCCGAGGCTCCATGTCCTAATTAGAAAAACTCTCCTGGAGAGGATAAAGGCTTGGAGGAGGAGGTTGTCAGGAGACTCAGGTTCCCAGCTTCGCAGAATAGAGACAAAGGGTTCAATGGCTCATTTGCATGCGTTTTGCATAAATATGCAAGCCGGGTTGCTGTGCTGGTGTCTGTAAGTATGTCAAATGGCAGCTGACTGTGTTTTCAAATAGGATATTCAAGATCTCACAAACAGGCGGAAGATTCCCACCCCAGAAAGAAGGTTCTTCATCTGTCCTGGTTATGATGAGACACCCCGAATTCGGTTGAGCACAAGTCGCTCGCCTGGGCCCTGCCAGTGCCCTGACCACTGCCAGCCACTTCCCCACGCTCACCCCCCACAGGGATCTTGGCGAGCCTGTCTAAGGTGTGGTCACTTCCAACAAGGCCCCGTTGACAGGGCTTAAAACAGACCTCCCTGTTCACACACTCCTGTGGGTGGAAAGAGCCAAGTTAGGACAGCCACTACGGACTGGCTAAGGCTACCAGTGTGGAGGAGAAATTTCTAACAGAAAACAGCACTTTAAAAAAAATAAATAAATCATCTTTTCTGAGGCCAACACAGGGTGCTGGGAAGGCTCAGGGAGACCATGGGACTTTTTTTCTTCCCAGTTAATCTAGTTGCCCTGATTTGCATGGGATTTGCATAAACAGCATGTTGCATTCAAGCTGCCCTCACTTCAAGGGCCAAGATTACGGCTGAGGATTTGTCCCACCCATAGTAGTTTTGTTCAACTTCCACTGTGGAGAAGCTCAGGGACACCTAAAATAGCTCTTTATCTACTGACCGAGGTGAAAAGGATACATACAAATGCTGATGGAGAAACGGACAGGGGAACTGGGGCAGGCGGGAGTGCAGGGCATACTCGGCCCTGTCTCCTAGGAGGGGAGGTTGAACAATAAGAATTTTGAAGTCTCTTCCAGTTCGGGGATTCTGTAACTCCCTGCAGAGTGCCAAGCATTGAAGGGCTGGCCTCGCTCAAACCATGGGACGTACTGTGGCCAGATCTAGGTTGAGCTAATATTTGTGGAACACTTTTCTGTGACAGCCACTGTCACATGGGATATGGGAGGAGATGTGACTAGATTGGTCAAGGGAAGGGATGGGCAAGAAGGAATATGGAATCCTTCCATTGGCCCCACTACCATTGCCCTGCTAGTCATTAATTTGTGATGAGCCCTTTAAAAGCCTTTCACTTACAAACCTCTCTCAACTTCCAGCCATGAAGTCATACCTTGTCCTTAAGAAACAAGAACACAGAAACACTTGTTGGCACCAGCCAATAATTACTTTCCAACTCCCAGTGTCAGGCTTGACTCGGAGCATTTCCAAATGGGTCTTCCCACCCACAGTTGGTTCTCCCAGTGCCAATGGGGTCTTTGAAATCTCCCCCCCCCTTTTTTTTTGGTTTGCAGGAAGATGCCTTGGCCCAAGCTCTCTTGAATCCACACCCAGAGAGTCCAACCTTAGCTTTTGCATTGTGCCAAGGAGGATCCTGGAGTGTACTGGTCTACCCCAGGTAACATGAACAAAGGTAATAACCTTCCAAGGGCAGTTCAGGCAAATGTGCAGGACACTCATGAAGAGGGATAAGGGGAGCAATGTCCAAGGTCCCTGTGTTTTCTCCCCAGCTTCCTCCATATGTGCATAGAATACTAGTTACTAATTACTATTTGTGCAGTTGAGCATCTGATACACGCTGCTTCCAGGAAAGCCCTGCCCTGAGAAGGGGAGGGAGGAGGGCCGTGAAAGGGAAAGGACTGGGGCCCTAAGACCTTCCCGGCTTGGCTTCATCTAAGCACCACTCACTTCGTCTTTATAAAACCATGTAGGTCATCTCTCTGCTTCTGAGCATAATGGCAAATGGGAAGGAAACTGGACTGGACTGAAACGAACAAGCAAACACAGAACACTGGGGTCTAGTCTTAACCCTAAGTCTTGAAAGTTATGGAACTTGCTCAAGTCATTTTGATTCGCTAGGGTTATTGCTTGCCCTTCTTCTTTATAAAATGGAGATATTAAAAGCCTGCCCAAGGTAGTTGAGAATCACAAAGAAAATTACACAGGTGCCGATTGGGACAGGCAGGTGTCAGGTACTGTTGGTCCCCTGGCCTCACCCATGCCCCGAAAAACAGACTTCTCTAAAATTTTTTCCAACCTGTCCACAAATACAGAAGGTATTCTGATCATGCTGAAATTGATTTCCCTTACACATTTTATGATCAATTTCATTTTCTTCTTTTATTTCCTTTCCCCCCCCCCCTTTCCTGGAGGACATTGGAAGAAAGGAACTGGCGATTCCTGGAGTCTTTCTACCCACGTGCAGCTTTTTTTTTTTTTTTTTTACAGCTGGTAGGGTATATACATGCCTGGCCCACGTGAGGCAGTGGTATCAGTAACTCATTAAGACCTTATGACTTAAGAAAACCCTGTGTGATTTGGTGACTCTAAAATAAAGAAGACTTTCTCAAAAGAAGTAGGGTTTCTGGTTTTCTACGGTCTTACGATGCCCCCGGGAACTAAACCTACCCTTTAAAGATACGGAACAGAATGTCTTGTTCCCGTTTTTGATGCTATTGTCCTATCAAGCTTAGATGCCTGTGGATTACTTGACACAACTTTAAACAGTTTCTTATAACTTTAATCATCCTGCTTCACTTCTTTCTCTCTCTCTCTCTCTTTTTTTCAAGTAGCCAGGAGGCTCAAAAGGTTAATCTTGAGAAAAATTTCCCAATGCCCTTAGGCGAGTTTCCCATTTAAAACCCAGGTTTTCCTCTGAAACCTCTGAATTTCCATGGCAGGTGAGCAATATGTCATAGGCCCCCTTCAGCGTGTACCTGAGACCAATGTGCCCCAGCTATTTATTTACAGATAAAATGATTTCCACCAAGTGATGCTGCCAAAGTCCAGGAATTTGGGATCTGGGGAGGGAAAAAAAAAACCCATATTGTTGCAATCCCCTCCTCCCCCTTGGTCATTAATTGCATCCTGCCGGGAGCCCTCCCTGCACGCTGGGTGAGCATGTGTCAAACACATTTCTCTCTTCCCAGCACTTGCTAAGGTTGTATTAGTCTCTTAGTTTTGAAACCCCCTCTTTGAGACGCAGAGAAAGTCAGACCAGAGGAAAGGGGAGGAGACGATGGCGGCCGTGCAGCAGGCTGGGGTCAGGCTCTGGGCTGGAGCTTGCGAGTCTCTCTTCCTCCCTGGACGAAGCAGTGAGGGGCGGTCAGCTCTTCTGCGGGGACCAGCTGGTGGCTGGGCGGGCAGAAGGGACCCGCTGTGGTGACCGGAAGTTAAGAGGCTACAGACTCAGTTGGGGATCTCCTTAAATGACTGAGCAGCTGATCTTTCTCTCTTGGCTCTGTTCCGAGGCCCCCAAACCACACTGGCAGCCAAACACGGCTGCTTCCCCTCCCAGCTGTTTCGAATTCTTCTGAGAGAGCAGAGTAAGTAGAAAAATCCTTCCTGGATATTTATTTCCCGCAGGGGGGCCACAAGGTACATCACCAAGGAACCAGGAAGAGTCTACTACCTTTTATCGAGGGAAGGAGGGAGCCACAATCTGGGGCTTCCTCAGCCGGCTCTGCTCATACGTAAGATTCTCGCGTGTCAGCGTTGCTCCCCACGCAGAAACATGAGACCCGAGTCAGCCTCAGCATTTCCCCACAAAGAGGCACGAGGTTGGCTTCTGCCACCTGGCTTAGCCCTCTCCTCCCTTTGGCCTCAGTGGTTTGGAAAGAAATCAAACTATTTTTGGAGATCAAAGTTGGCTCTAAGAGATGCCATTTCTCCAAGATACAGAAGAATCATCTACATTTTCCCAGGATCTGGAGGGGGAGCTATCAAGCTTTCATCTGGTTTCGCCACAGTCTCACCCCTTTGTAGTGTAAGACGCAATATCTTCAACCTTCCATGGGTCTCGGGTCTGCGTGGTCCTTGGGATAAATAGTGAAAGTTGCTGGGAAGTGGTTATCACCCGCTGGTACAGCATAACAGCATAACAGCATGCCAGTCTTGGTTCAAATTTTCTCTCTTACTTCTACTGGCTGCATGATCTATCTCGTCTGAACATCTTGAAGTTTTAGCATAATCATCTCTAAAGTTATTTTTAAATGTATTTTTAAAAGACTGGATGAGATTATGTCTGTAAAGATTGTGTAGGTAAAGGATATAAAGGGCACGTGGCACTCAAGACATCTTCCTTATTTTACTGTTGCAGACAAAGTTAAAAACGGCAAGAGGGACATGCAGAAGCTCACGCTGGCTCGGCCACATTTACCAGTGCCATCTCCTGGCGATGTTGCTCCTAGTGCCGCATTCAAGGTCATCTCTGGGCTGAGAGCACTCACGTGTCCATTAGGCACAGACTCTTCACCATCTCATGAAAATTCAACTCAAATGGAGACAGGTGGGGAAAAAAAAAAAGGCGAAGGCTGGCCCTCCTTAGAGCCTTGCTGGACTTCCATGGGCACATCGCCCAGCTGCTCTTCCCTCCATGCTCGGCCCTGAGCATCTTGTATGTCCCCGCGGGCCAGAGTCTTGAACCCAAGTCACAGCTGGCTCCCTGAGGCAGCCTGAGGCCTGACACCACCTGCAAAGAAAACTTCTCTGTCTGTAGAAAATGCACAGGGCCCCCTCTGCCCCAGTCCCTGCCACTCCTCCAACATCGTCCTACTACTGTTTCCGTGTGGCGCATCTGGCCAAAGCAAACAGCTCTTCGGAGCCAGCGCTCCAGCAAGCAGCTGCAGTGCAAAGTTGGCAGGAGGTTTCAGGAAGCCCCGGCCTTCCCCCGCCTGCTCACCCTGCGAGCTCTCCTGGAAGGCACAAGAGATGAGGCCTAACCTTTTCATTAGCCCTCGTGCGGAGCCCGACCTCATTCTCTAGGGGAACTGGACCCCCTTCCACTCCCCTGCCGTTACCCGCATCCACTTTCCACGAGTTGGGTGCCCAAAGCCTGGGACTAACGTCTGTCCTCTTTGAGAGAAGGGAGCATGTGCTGTGAGCGCAGGGTGATAGGAGCCAAAGGAATAATTATGAGTCTCAAGTGAAAGGTTTTCTATTATTCCGTATCAGGGTTCCATCTGAGCTTAAGGTTTAGGGGATGGGTGAGGGTCTCACATCTAGGGGTAATGAGAGGAGGAAAAACTGAAAGAATAAAGAGAGGAAAAGAAAGAGAATGGGAGAGAAAAAAGAAAGATTTTATATAGGTTACATCATGTGGAAAACATTTTATGTCTTTTTCCCTTTCAACTCTATAAGGCCATAGGTATTGGACACCCCTGTTTTATGTGTAAGGCACTGAGGCCCTGAAGACAAGTTTCTTGCTCAAGATCACTCAGTGGGTAATAAAAGGCAGAACCTGAGTCTTCCGGCTGCAAGGCCAGAAACTTTCCATCAAGTTGCTGCTGCTGCCAGCAGTAGCTTTGGGATTGCCTCTGTAATTTACTTATTCAGTCCCATCATTTTGGCTAAGGCTTTTGGAAGTCCTTAACTTTGGTGTTCCTGGCAGCTACTTGGTGGTGGCAGTGGTGGTAGTTATGGTAAAGGTGATGATGGTGGATGGTAGCGATGGTAATGGTGGTGGTGATGGTGTGGATGATGGTGGTGGGGACGGTGGTGGTAGTGACGGCAGTGATAATGGTAATGGTGGTGGTTGTGAGGATGATGATGATGGTGGTGGTGGTGGTGGTGACAGTAACGGTAGTAATGATGGCAGTGATGTGGCAGCGATGGTGGTGATGGCGGTCATGGTAGTGGTGGTTGTGGTGACGATGGTGCTCGTGGTGGTCGGGCAATGATGATGGTGGTGGTGATGGTTACGTGTTCTTACTGTTACTAGGGGCAATGGTGGGAATAACACAAGACATAAATGAGCCAGCTAATCATCTTTCTCTCTCTCTAAAATCATCCTCCCCTGCATCCCACACTCCACCTTCTCATCCTTCGATTTTGTAAAAAAAAATTCAGAGTTCTGAAGCTTTGTTTGTCGGTAGCAGCATCTGTAAGATGATACGAGAGCCTTATATTTGTTTATTTATGGAAGGATGTAAGGGAAATAGCTTCCCTTACTTAAACAAAACACAGAGTCCGCAGGGCTTTAAAACTGGAAGCCAGCTCTCCAGGTGGGGAGGGAGCACTGACCGACCGAGCAGAGCTGCCATCTCTCCCCAGCTTCCTCTTTGCCTTGCCCTTCTCCACCTCTGCCTCTCACGTCTGCAACGGGGAGACTGGGATTTAAATGAGAAAGAGGCAGAGACAGAGCTAGAGAGGCAGAGCCACTGAGAAAAGAAATCCAGAAGAAAACAAAACACAGGCTGGGTTTAGCCAACAGCCAGATTACAAAGCTTGCTTTTCTGAACCTTCACCACTAAGTCAACCCCAGGCTCCCTGACTCCGTCTCAGTCCACACGTTGTCTCACAGGCTCAAGGTACTTAGGACACTTTAGGAGACATCTTCCAGGACCCACACTTCCCGGAGCTCCTGACTTCGCTCCGTGGAGAAGGGGTCAGGGCACCTCCTGTTAAGTGTTCCTCTAGTCACCCTGTGCTGTCAGGGCCCAGGCGAAGGTTCCCACTTCGGCCGCTCCCTGGGGGGGATCCTTCTCAGCCCCACTGACCTGACGTCCAGCAGCACCATGGCAACACCGAAACAAATGGACGCGGCCTTTGGTGACTGGCCTGGCTCTGAGGGTCCATCTAACAGTCCAACAACCTCATACGCACAAGCCACTTTCTGATGAATTTCACCCGTAAAGCGACAGAGCAGCGGCCACCACGGGGGCTCACAGCTGTCCCAGGGCTGAAAATCTAGGTGCGCGGAACCTCCTTCAGCCATCTCCCTGGTTCCCTGCTGAAGGCGACGTTGAAAAACAAAAAATTCAAGGAACAGGCAACTTGAAACTCAAAGGAGAGTAATTCAGACTTCCCTGGGGCTGCAAACCGAGTTACTTTAATGACAACCGAACTTCCTTTTGAAGCATAAAACGTAAGGTAAATAGACAACCGGTGCACTTTGCACCGGCTGCCGACTGCCAGTTCCCACTCCGAGGCGGGCAGCCGGCTCTCCACACCCGGTGCTCCCAGAGCGGGTGTGCCGGCCTGAGGGTGTCGCAGGACCCCCTAGCTTCCCCTTTCCTGGCCCTCACACGATGGCTCCCTCCGGGAAGCTTCTAGAAACATTTTGATAAGGGACCCAGAATGAGAAGATGGAAGATCCGTATGGGAAGTGCACCTGCACATTTTTTTCCCCTTGGCTGTTCGAGTAACAGCTTTCGGTCCGCTCGGACAGCAGGTCCTGCTCACTTTGCCAGACTCCGACCCTATTCCCATCCCAGGGGTGGGGCGGGCTGAGAGTTTCTTTCAAGGCTGTACTGAAAATTCCAGCCTCCCTCACGATGCTAACCCTCCCACCCCCGGGATCACCACGGCAGGCGGCCAGTACCTCTTCGTCCCTCTCAGGACGGCTCCCGAGGCCAGCCTCTCCCCCGCGTACGTGGGGCGGCCTTGAAGCATTTTGAGACACACGTCAGGTACAAGACCTTCTCCCCCCTCTCCTATCTCCCCAGTGTGCTACGTGGGGATGGCAACTGTTTCCTTTGAGCAGAACATCTCTGACAAGACTCCCCGATTCTCCCCCGGGTTATCACCCCCTGCCGCATGATGAGTCCTAATCTTTCCTCCAGAAGTAAGACTGTTGCCAGAGCCTCGTCCCTCAGCCGCTGGCTTACCAGAGTCTCTCCTTGAGAGTGACAGTGGGGTTTGGAGGGGACTCTGCAGCCTGGTACTCGGAGGGTTAAGTTAGCCTGACTGCGGAGGACGGACGGATGAGGAACAATGGAATTCCCTGGATCCCAGATGGAGACTGCTGAACAACTCCCTTCAGCAAGTCAGCTTGTTTGGTTATCTTGGAGTGCGTACCGGGGCGAACTCATCCTGGCCGGTCCTTCCGGACGTAGCCTTACTCAAAATCGAGCCTTATACAGGAGTCTTACTCCCCGGGGGCTGCCTCCTCCCAGGCTGATAAAGAGTTTCATCATGGATGATTCAAGGGGTTGAGATGCAAGCTCTGGTGATAGCTAACGAGGCCTCCAGCCCCCAGCTGACCTCACTTTCTGGTTGTTGACAGGTTCGGTCAGGCTGGCCAAACAGCATCCCCGTGACGCCAAGACAAATGAGCTCCAGCTCTCGGACCCCTGGTGCCTCCAAGTCCTTCTGGATCGCGGTCCACTTCTAAGCCTCCCCAGGGTCATTCCCAGGCAGCCGCTGCTTCTACAGGCAAATGAGCAGACCAGCTGAGATGGAGGACACTGAGTCTGTCCTCCACGTCTGCATCGCTGGCTACCCAAGATGAGCTCGGCCTGGGTCCTCTTGGGCCCTCCTGACTTCTTCCCAGACTCTCTCCTTCCCACTCAAACAATTCAGGACCTGAGTAGGTGGTTTTCAGTCTTGAGTCACTTTACAAAGCATGCGGTAGGCCCGATCCTCTTATGCTGAGAGGAGACTTTAAATCAGGCAGGAACACACACACACACAAACACACACCACAGCAGCTGCCCAGCCTGCTCTCCAGCTGGGGCTGTGAGGGGAATTGGAAGCCTCCACATCGTCCACACAGCCCGCGGCGTTGAGGATCCCCCAGCTCCTGTGGTCCAAGGACAGAACTGCATGAGGTCAGAGAGATAGCAAGGCAGCTCTGAAGTCTCCGTGTGGGTGAGCAGACAGACTGGTCCAGGACGTAACGTTCCCCCTGCGCCTCCTAGAGTTAAGTATCACTTTGGAAACATCGGAAGGGCCGGGCAGTGCTGGGAAAGTTTGGGAGGACTCATACCCCCACTTCGCCCGCACAACCAGTTCTTGGGGACCAGGGCTCGGTCTGACGTGCAGCTTTGGCCGTGTCCCCATGGGGCTCTCGGCTGAAACTAAAAAGGCTCCAATTCTCGTGTGCAGGTTGGTCCACGGAGTAAGACCCAAGGGCCTCCGTAATAATAAATCACAATCCCTGACCGCCGTGTGACGCTTTGCTGTTCAGTGAAGGCTTTTCCCGTATTTTGTCTGATCCTCATGCTACATCTGTGACTTAAACATTATTACTCCTCTCTCTTTTAGAAAGGAGGAAACTTGGCTTAGTAAGAGCAGAATGAGGACACAAACCTTGGACCTCTGACCCCAGGTCCTTTGCTTCGCCTTTGCAGGAGGCAGTTCATTAGGACTTGGGAGATGGATAATACTTTACCACAACATGGGGGAGGTGAAGACTTAATGGCACAATGATGAGATTAACAAAGGTAAGGTGACAAAAGCATGGAGGACATTTTTCTTTTAAGAATTTTTTAGCATATGATAAGTTCAACTATTCATTACTTTATGTAGTTAGTCTGTGGTTATTGTAGAAAAATTTTAAATACTGATAAGAAAAAGAACAAAAAAAAAACCCCATTAATTACAACTCCAGCCCCTGCCTGTGTGTACATACACACATATGTACGTCTGTGTCCCTGAAGAGTTCTTCTCTCTCTTTATGCGTATAACTATATATAAAGGTCACATATGAATATATATTAATTGTACATTAATATATATC
Organism: Vicugna pacos; assembly: GCF_048564905.1. Taxonomy (NCBI): domain Eukaryota; kingdom Metazoa; phylum Chordata; class Mammalia; order Artiodactyla; family Camelidae; genus Vicugna; species Vicugna pacos. The sequence goes on from NC_133002.1 coordinate 55,765,347, forward strand.
CTTGCATAACTTCTCTTTTACTTAGAAACATAGAAAAAGGCTGGAACTATCTTTCCATGTCAGGGTATAGGTTTATATTTTTCTTTAATGATTGTCTAGTGTTCCATTATATTGATATTATTGGACACTGAAACTGGTTTCATTTTTTTATAATTGCAAATTAGGCTGTAATGAAGCTTCTTATGCACCTATCCTTTTGCTGCTGTCTGATTATTTCCTTAAGATAAATTCCTGGAAGTGAAATAACTTGGTCAAAACACACCAAGGTTTTCAACATATTTTGGCAAAGGGTGTGCTTTTTTTTTTTCATAGTCGCTGCAGCCGTATCTAGGAGTCAGAAGGTTTAGTCAGAGGACATGTGAGGAACAGGGTGGCTGGAGGGTCAGCGTGCAAGGCCTGTTTAAGGGGACTTTGCAGGACATGAAGTAAAGACGGGACTTTGATTTAGGGATGAGAGAGGTACGAAAGTTTTTGAGCAAAGATTGACTTGGTCAGAAGTGGCAAAGGCAGAAGGAAGGACAAGTTGGAAGGGGGAGAAGCTGGGAAGGGACAGAGCCCTGATCTAGGGGAGGGAAAAACGGAACACTGAGAGCACGGAGACTCGGGGGGAGAAAGACGCGGGGAGGAGAGAGCGAGAAGGAGGAGATGGAGGATGAGAAGGAGGAGGGAGAGGAGGAAGGACAGAAGGAGGCAGAGGAGGAGGAGGAAAATAACTGAGAGTCATGCCATCTCCGACGGGATAATTAAAGATGATGCAAAGCTTCTGAGTCTGAGCAACTGGGCAAATCGGGGTGCTAACACCACCAGTGGAAACGGAGAGAAATTTCAAGGGAAAGTGGGACGTGCGTTGAGCAGTTTGAGTGTACCATCCAGGCAGCGCTGGCCCTCGGGCAGGCTGCCGAGTTGGGACAGCGATCTGCTCTCAAGGCAGATCCACATTTGCGGCTGCAGGAGAGGGTGACATGGCGAGGAGCGAAGAGCAGCATGAGAGGAGGGCCGAGCACAGGTCCTTGGAGAATACCGACTTTTACACAGTGGGAGGAGACAAAAGAGCCACGAAAGCTCTTCAGGAAGAGTCGACAGAGAGGAAGGCAGAGAACAGGGAGCACCGGGTGTGATGGGAGCCGAAGGAGCGAAGCCTGGAAGAGGGGCGACAGCGTATCGTAAAGGATGCAGAGAACCACACAGTAAAACTACGGAGAAGGAGCCGTTCGCTCCGACCACACTGGCGAGCTCCTCGTGGAATGACAGCGAGGACGTCATCCCACTTGCCGTGAGCCTGGGTGGAACTTGGCCTGAGCCTTCGCTGAGGGCAGAGACGGGAGCAGAGCAGAACAGAAGGAGTGTATTGGGCCCAGGACAGTGGCAAGAAGGGGCTTCGCAGGCCCGGGCCAGCCAGGAGTGTTTCCAACCAGCTGGCCTGGCTTGAACCTTTTAAGCCTGATCGGGGGCCTGGGGTGGGGTCAGTATTTGTGAATTATCTGAAGAAACGCAGAGCATGCAGAGAGGGCCCCAAATGAAACTAGATGCACGACGCAGGCTCTGTTGAAAGCAGTGGCACAATGCTACCTAATTAATATTTTTTTAAAGTCAAATTCCAACCTAGACTGAGAAAGATAAGGTCTTACTCTCTGTGATGCGGAGGTGGCCAAATTTCCCTCTTCCTAATTCAACAACAACAACAAAAATGTAAAGCTCTTTGGGCTGGCACACATGCCACCCTCCCCCGTAAAACATAAAATCTGAGCTACAGAAAAGTTACTCTCCCAGAGGAGGTAAGCATTTGGTTATAGCCGCCACGCCATGGCTCTCTCTGAAGGCAGTTCCTGCGCTTGCATCCCGCTGCCATGAGTACCAGAGGGCAGGAGCAACGCTTCGGCTGAATCCCCCTGCTCTGTTTTGCCTCCTCCAGGACTCAATTGAGAGCACACACTAGGCAGAACAAAACAGTGGCAATTGATGACAAATGGACCGAGATGCCCCCACATCCCCCTCCCCACTCTCCGTTACCGTGGTGACACCAGCCAGCCGAAGCCAAGAGATCAGGAAATACCATAAAGGACAGTCCGGTGAACATAGGTGTTTAGGGAATCCGTATGAACCAACAAGATCCTTCAATCTGTTGGGGGTCAGAGAGGGATAGGCTGTGAGATGGCAGACTGGGGGCCAAAGTACAAATGGACGGGCTATGTCCTTGGGGTTAGAAGCTTCTTTTCTCTCCACTGGGAGTTGCACCATTCTGATACATGTTGATACCACGTATCAATGCTTTGTTTTCTTTTCAGTGCTCATTTCTTCTTTCCTCTTCTACGTCCCCTGCAAATCTGGATAACTTCTAAGATGGGCAGCTGGCTAAATGCTCAAGAAGCCGTGGAATGAGGCAGAATGTTTGAAAGGAAGATCACTGGAACCTCCTTCAGTCACTTTGGAAAGTAGACGCCAAGGATCAAATCCCGTCAAAGGACTCTTCCCCACTCTTTCAGGTTGGGACAAACAGTAAAGAGATCCTCAAATTCTACAACAGAACGGCATCTCTTTAACAGGGTAGAGACACCAAATTTTGAGAAAGAAAAGGAGAAGAGGAGACTTAACTTATATGGTGGTTTATTCTTCACTATTAGTTTTTTGGGTAACAGGAAGCCAACCATCAAATATTAACAGCTCAGTAGGTCTGGTGGACATAATTTCCACCAAAGAAATGTCATCAAACATAAACATGAGAGGAAAGAAACTTCTCAGTTACTCCTACTTTTTTTTTGCAAAAAAAATGTAAATAACATGTTCCTACTTAGGTGCTTTGAAACTCAGTCATTTGAATCATTCAGATTCTAGGTACTCATCAGGAATCTGCAACAAGCCATTCTCCACACTCACCCCACAGCTGCTGGAGAACAGACTCAGCATACTGCTCTATGCTTCCAGGTCATTGCTTTGTCATTGCAGTCGCCGTAAAGGTCAAGATCAGGATTTCTGCAGTCACCTGCCAAAACCTATCAGGTTTCATTGCTTGTAGAGAGCACTCAGAACATGCTGGTTTATTGAATATTGAAAAATGTTTTTTAAAGTCTTACTGTAGAAGAAATTATAGTTAAATCCTCAACAACTCTTCTTTCCTCCATAGTTTAGCAGTCATGGAATTTAAGTGGAGACTGACCCCACCCAGATGCAAAATTGGACCAATCAGAGACTAGATTCTGGTCCTCCTGCCACAATGACTGGTTCAGGTAAATGCAATCTGAGCAACACATGGTATTTTCCCATCTGAGACCTAAGGGCAAGTTTGCTAGGACTTCTGAAAAGTCTTTTTAACTTTGTCAGAAAGACGACCAGGACCCACCTCCTCCCTCCTGGACAGCATGGTTTGAAGATAACGCTCCTAGAGATTTGGACATCTGGTCATCCTGAAGGAAACTGGCCTGGAGATAAAGGTGGCACCAATGATAACAAAGCAAAGAGTCAGAACAAAACCAGGTCCATGATGACTTAATTGATGAGTTGACTCAAACCAACCCTGAATTCCACTTTATCCAGTCTTCTTCCAATAGAGTAAGTCAATAAATCTCCTCTGTTGTTTAACCCATTTTGAGATGGGCTGACTTTTTGTGTACTTGTTTGCTTTGTTTTCAAAATAAAGAGTTCTAATAAATTGCTTTTAAAAATTGTTTTAATAATAAAGGGTCCTAATCAATATACTTAATTAACCTATCATCTCTTTGACTAATGGCCAAAAGAAGTAAGTTTCTGGGTGTTGGAAACTGAAATAACAAATGAAGTCTCCTATTTGGAGAGATACAAGTTGGGGAACCCATTAAACTGTCTCATCAGGTTTATACTTTCCAAGACATTGATGTACAATCAGCTCTTGAGAGTTCTTGTTAAAAGGTGTGGAAAAAGTCAGAGAAGATGGCAAGCATTTTTCAATGCACAGTATGTACTCTGAAAATCAGATCCATCTTTATATGTAGCTAAAACTAATATTAAAGTGAATTTGCATCCTGTAAGCATACAATATGGACCATTTGATTGATTGATAGATACATAGATACATAGATGGAAGGAAGGAGGGAGGGAGAGAAGGAAGGAGGGAACGAAGATATATATATATATATATATATATATAAATAAAATTTAGATATAGATATGGATATGCCTGAGGGTTTCACTGACCCACAAATTTCTCAATTTATCAGATCCAACCAGTCCAGGGCTATGCTATAGTCCATATCTATAAACCTGTTTTCCAAATGGAAATTTGGAGGTTGCTCTCAATATTCAATTTCTTTCTTCCAGTATCTAATTAACTGGTTCTGTTGATTCCACCTCCTAAATATTTCTCACTTCCATCACCTTCTGCCCATCCTCACTGTTAATTACCCTACTTTAGGACATGTCATCTAATGCTTGGGCTGTTGCAATAGCCTTCGGACACATCTGTCCATCTCAAAAATATCTCCCTCCTATCCATTTGCTTTTAACACTCTCTCTCTCTCTCTCTCTCTCTCTCTATATATATATATATATACACACACACACACACAAACATTATATATAAAACATTATATATATAAATAAATTATATAGATATATTTAAAACATTATATATATATAAATAAATTACACAGATATATTTAAAACATTATATATATCTATCTCCAAACCCCCTTAATTATCTGGCCCTTTCTCTATAGTGGCTTCCTGTACAGTTGTCTCCCCAGGGACTCTTTTGAGAACTGGCCAAATCCCCCGTCCCCATTCATGGGGATGCAGAGGAGATGGCCATGTCAGGACATGAGCCTGCCCTGTGGCCAGATCTGCTCAGTCCTGAATGGGCATTTGGCCACGGTTGGGTCAATGAGTTCCCTCACCAGGAACTCTGTGCAGTATTAAACTCAGGAGTGGTTCTGACCCATTTTGTCCACTATGCTTTACATGAACCTGCCAGCAAACACAGAGGAGTGGGAAGCTGGCCCAGAGAGAGAGGCCTGGTCACACTTGAATCTCTAGCTGTTCTTGAGGTCTAGCTGTTCCTGAGGTCAAGCCACATCACTACCCTTCCAGAAGCATCACTGAGAGACTCTTCCTTGGATTCCATGAGCAACACCAGTATTCCTCCCTTTTCGTTCTGTTTTGACGTATGCTAATTAGAATTGGGTTTCTGTATTCGCAAGCAAGAGTCCTAGCAGTGCACACACCCCTGCTCCTCCCCGCATCTCAGCTCCTTGAGGCCAGGCCTATGTCTCAGTCATCTCTGTTACCCTCAGTGCCTAATTACTGCTGGCACGCAATGCTTGCTGAATACATAATTGGTTTGGTACCAAGTATAAGTCTCTAGCCATCTCCTTCTGGCCACCTTCCCAGCTCAGAACCAGAGAGACACTGAATAACAACTTGATGTAAGAGGCATTTGCAGCTTTCACCTCTTCCATGCTTCTGGAGCAGGAGCGTCTTCTCTTCGGAGAACGTTTCCGGGATCACGGCAACAGCAGTGGACACTCACTAGTGACGACTGCCAACACCCCCGTGGGCCACTCACAGGATCCTCCCAACGATCCCAGGGGGTCTCGCTATTGTTACAACCATCTCCATCTTTAAGGATGAATATACGGAGCCCTGGAGCGAGGAAACAACTTGCCCAAGATCAAATGGTGACACTGCAACCCCGGAAGTGTAGATCTGCTGGGCTCCAAGCCCAGAGCCCTTACGATTTTGCATGGTGGCCTTCTTATCAGATGTCCTGAACTGACTGATTCTGTTTTTGGAGCGGAAGCCCCAGAATGTGAGCAGGGATTTTAAACTCCCTGTTCCTCTGCCTCCAGTCACTTCTGCCAGGTGGAGAAAAACCCACCCAGGCACCTGCAGAGAGGTGAACGGTCATATTCTGCGCTAGATTCAAACCAGATGGTCTTTACTGCCAGCAAAGTGGGACCGCGTGGGGGCGGGGGACACACTTGATTGTCCAAGAGAGTCCCAGGTGTGGACCCAAAGCGCCCCTCCCCCGTTTGGCATCAACACCATCCTCCAGGCCCAGGAAGGTCATTGTCAGAGTTGGCGCTTTGAGGAAGGAGCAGGCGAGTGAAGGGCCCTCCCTCAGGGGTGGGTAAGAAAGAGTTAAGGCCGCAGCTGCCGGTGCCTGCAGTGGAGTTATGCTCACACGGTTCCCACTGGCGACCAAGTCAGCTGTCATCGGAGAACAAAGCATCCCCCAGAGCCGCTCAGCTCGTGTCACACCCGGGAAGCCCTGAGAGCTCCCCGATCAGGGCTTCTAAATCAGCCCCATCGAGGTCTGAAGAATAAAGCTGAGGAACAATGGGCAGCTACATTCACACAGTCCGCGGTCCGGCCTGGCTGCCCGCCTCCCCGCCTCCACCCCCTCCCACGGGGCCCCAGAGGCCACTCCATCTCCATCGAGAAAATCAAATCACATCGAAAGCCCTCAACCGGCTGGGCGGGTGTCCAGAGAACTCCGGCAGTGACGTGGGGGAATTTGCCACCAGGGGCTTCCGACGCTGTCAGAGGAAAGGGGCAGAGGTGGTCACTCAGGTGTGTGCTGGCAAGAATGCAGGGATCGGGGGACCCTGCAGACACAACAGAGGCTTAATTTGGGATTTGGTAGCTCAGATTTTGCTGTTCCTGTTTCATGCCATCCAAGTCGAGGTGATAACAAGTTTTGTGCTGGAATCCTGGAAGGTTCTACCCCAATCACAGCCCCAAGCCTTGGAACCCCTCTCAGGTAGCAGCTTTACTATGAGGCATCATATACAGGGTTGTCAGGCTGGGACCTGGGGACCTCAGACCCTGGAAGGAAACCACCACCTTCTCGAGATACTGGTAACTTCAGCTTCTGTTTAGGTATCTGTGTTTTGTGGATGCATCATATGTCTGGTGGATCGAATGAATGAGTAAAGAATGAATGAATAAATGACACAACCACCTCAACTCAAGACTTTCTCTACCGTCAATTAACTCTTGCCCCATGACATCAAAGTGTGATCCAATCCCTTTTCTCAGATTTTGTGTTACAATGTCCATTCAGCTCTTGGAACACATGAAACTTCCAAACTGATGGAAGTAGATGCCAAGAAAAGGCATCAAAAATTGCTGCTGCTCCTTCATGACTGGTAGGAACAATTGGCCAAATGCTGGGGATGTGATAGGACCTGGGGAGTGAGGATATGTCAAGGCTGGAAGGAGGAATGAATAACATCTGAGGAAGACACGATCGTCGTGATGATCTTATGGTGTTAACGGAGGACGCAGAGTTTCAGAACTCACGGGGCAAGATCGTGTGGCGAAGTTCCTAGTCGGGGACTTGGAAGTCAGACAACTGAGGGTCTGGATTCCAACTCAACCATTTACTGAATGGGAGACCTCAGTCTGCTCACCCATAAAACGTGGAAACAAATATGCATGCTTTCACAAGGCTGTTGTGTGCCTGGGATGAAATAAAACACAGACACGGAGCCTGATGCAAGAAGACACTCAATGAGCGGTAATACTATGGGGTGGACATGAGTGGGATCTAAGGAATAAGACGAAGAGAGCAGTGGGCCAGCAGATGCATGTCAGGATGTAGAGGGGCTAAGATCTGGGGCAATACCCGCACCGGTGGCTATTCCATAGGTGAGAACACTGCCTGAAAACTTCTCTCAAGTGACTCATTATGACATTAATAAGGGAAAGAGAAAGGAATGCCTATTAACTCAGGGGAAATAGAAAATGGGAAAGTCCCCAGGAAGGAAAGAGAGTGTGCGGGTGATCTCCAGGGTGCCGGCTTAGCCCTAGGAGAGGTCGCTCTGATGGGCACCGTGGCCCCGGGGGCCAGGACAGGCTGGATGCAGATTGCGAAATGCTCTCCACCTGTCCTGGCGGTGACTGTCTCCCTGATCTGTACTTGTTCTAATTCCCAATTTTAATCCTTACTGCCAGAACCCAGGGATTTCACACTGTCCCCCCTCTCCCTGATACAAAACCTGCTCTCCAAACATTCATGCAGTCATCTATACCAAAAGATAGGCAACAGGTGATGATTCAAATTGTAAACCCATCCCACGATTATTTACCTTTGAAAGCTAATTAATCAAAAGAGTTGCTTAGGAAACATTTTTGGAATGCTGGTTTGTTCCAAGCACTGAGATAGGCACCGAGGAGGAGAGAGAAATTCTTCATTCCTCCATTAATAATGTGACATGCTCATCCTGGGAACCAGGCGAGCTAGCTGGTCGACCCCACAGAGTCCTGGCATTCCATCACCAGGTAAGGAAACTCCTGTCCAGAGCCCCATTCAGTGGACACCGCCCCCCACCCCTCTGCCTGCACTCACCATCCTGGGAGAGCAGGGCAATTCTTCTTTCCATCTGACCGTTAATTCAGCCCTCCCTGTCTCATTGCAGAGGGGAAGCTGTGCTAGAGAAGAAGCCGGAGGGGCAGAGTCAATAAATTGGAAAGCGGGAGACTTCGTGTCTCTTGCTCACTTGTCCTATGACCTTGAGCAAGTCATCTTTACTCTCTGTGCTTCAATGTCTCTTTATAAAAGCCAAGGGACTCTTCTAGTTCCAACATTCTAGGAAATAAGAGGGATGGCAAATCATATTGGCTTAGAGGACCATTTTGCTTTTTTTGCAAAATTACAGACACACACACAGGTACACATATATAACATACACATATGTATGTGTGTTGATCATCCCATTTAATCATATATGTACATATATGCGTGTGTGTATGTATATACATATGTGTGTATATATATATTTATGTGTATAATTTTTTCTAAAAGCGAAGTGGCCATCAGAGCCAATGTGAACAGATGGGAACACAGGTTTGGGAGAAAGATGCTTTACAATTCAGACTCCTTCTGTTAAGGGCCAGTGTTCAGAATCACAGAATAGCTCCCCTATAAAGAAGGACCCACACAGTTTGGTTAGTCAGGAGGGTGTTTGCTGCTCTTTGGACAGTATCGTTATCTTAGAGCTGGGTACCTGGGGGCCCGGGTACCTGTAAGGATGAGTCTTATTGCCCTGGCCCCTGTCTGAAAGGGCCAAGTGAAGATCTTCCAGGCTTACCACCCCGGTGTGCACTAACCCCTGTGTGTACTGGGACACTGCTTTTGATTCTGGGTGGCCTAAAGGGGAAGGTTGCCTTTAGACAAAAAGGTAAAATTAGTAAGTGAACTGTTGAAACCTAATATCAAAATTAATGATAATGACAGTGATGGACGATAACATAGCTGTCTCCAGGCAGTGGACAAAGCATCCTGAAAGGACTTTCTGCTTCCCGTGCCAGACATAGAGCCAGATGGTACCAGCATCATTCTTGAGCTCACAGAATATCCTGGTTGGGTTGGATCTGAAAGCTTGTTCAGCCCCAGCCCCCCTGATACAGGTAGCTCATCTAAACCATCCAAGCAGGTGGCCATGCTGCTGGTGTTTGCATGCTGCTGAAGGTGCTCAGGCATTGCAAACCCCAAGTTTTAAGGTGTGAGTTAAGGTCCGGAGGCAAGTATCAAGGTGCCAGACTTTTTTTGCGGTCCTGCAATTATGGACTGCTGTCTACTGCATGACCTCTCTTGGCACTCTGCAAAGGGAAAAATCCAACAGAAATACCATGGAGCAGAGTAAGACAAGGTTTCCCTAGTGTTTCGAAGAAATTCACAAACTTGGAGCTACATTAGATACTCAGGGTGTTAGGTGACCTAGTCTCCCTTCTGGAATAGGAATCCTCATCCACAGACCTATGCAGGCAGGTCACCAGACCCACCACCCAAATCACAGCCGATTGTATCTCCTGACCCACAGGCAACGATCCAGTTCACCAACGGAACACGAAATGATCAGGGCTGAGAGATTCCGCCATTGGGTGTTAGAGGATTAACAAGGAGCGAATGACTTGGTTCCCAGTCAGCTGCTGGAGTTGAGTAAAGAGGGGAGAAGGAGGCGTGGAGGCTGGCTCCATGTGGGGCCAACCACAGCCCTACACACGATGCTATGATGCAGCAGAAACTACTGCACACCCAGCAAAGCAGCCTTGGAAAGGGCTGGTGAAGCACAGAAGAATCAGCAAAGCAGAAAGGAGAGACCTGTGGGCTCCTGAGAGATGGGAGAGAGAGGGACAGCCCCGCCTGCTGACTTCCCAGGCTCAGCCTTCAGTTCTTCTGAGGCCTGGCAGCATCGGGTACCCTGTGTAAACCAGATCAAGGGCAAATAAAATCCTTTAGGGCCGCTGGTCGCACACATCATATTACTAGTTCTAAATTAACATTGAGAAAGGCCAATTGCGAACCTTCCAGTAAATTTCCCTGACGTCACCATCCCGTGCTTGCTCAGTGTTCTATCTCATCCATTCATTTTCTCATGCTAACCCTCTCGCCTGTTTTAGATTTTAATCCCTGGCGGTGAAGGACCGTATCTGTTTGTTTCCCATCAGTACTACACGTAGCCCAATAACTTGTTTACACTTTAGGAGTTTTTTTTTTTTTAAGCGTTCTACTTTAAGAATGAGATAGGATTTTATCAATTGAAAAATGACCTCCTCTTACAAGCTTTGTCAGCCTGCTTGACTCTTTAAACTCTACGCATGTTCTGGTTCTAATAGCCCAAACTGGAAACGATCCAAATGTCCATCCACAGCAGAACGGAAAAATAAATTGTGGGATTTTTCACACAATGGACGATTTCACCGCCACAGGAATAAACAGCCCACAACTTAATGCAACCATCAGACTGAAAGTTGAGTTAAGGGGCCTGACTCAAAACCACAGGGGCTGTTGCTGGTTTCATCTCTATAAGGTTCAAAACTAAGCAAACGGATTCATGGGGTTAAAAGTCAGGATGGTGGGGAGGAGGGGGAGATGCTGGAAGGAAGCAAAAAGGGGCTTCTGATTTCGGTTCCTTGATCCAGGTGCTGTTTGCAAAGGTGTGTTCAGTTCATAAAATTCATCAGCCTGCTCACCTATGACTGTGCACTTTTTTACAGGTATATTATTACACTTCGACAAAAAGGCAAAGAACTCTGTGTATAACTATCAGTGACATCAGACCAAAATAATACATAGACAAATATATAGGTTCTACAAAGCAACGTTGAGGTTTATGGATATTTGGACTCTGTACTGTTGCTTTGAAACATTGAGACAAAGAACATGATAGGAAACCACTTTTTGTTAAGAATGCTTGCTTTAGGAAATGGTGGTTTTTCACTTCAGATTGTAAGCTGTCCTAAGAGATCCTTCTGGACCCCATCCACCTTGGTGAGAATTAACTCATTATGACATCACCAACTCGGCTCTGATGAACTGGACCTTTAGAAAAGGTGTGCAGATTTTCTCAAAAATAGGAACAGAGCTCAAGACGTGTCTTCTTATTTTTAAAATACGTATTTTGAGGTGTAAAATGACTAATCGATTAGCTTCAGAAAAACAATACCAATTTCAGTACTTCCTTTTGATAAACCCAAATCTATCTATTCGAGACTTTTTTCCTATCATATTCCCTGGACTTTCTCCCTAACAGTTCCGAGCCTGCTTCAACTCTCAGTTATAACTGGAGGCATAAACATCCAGGGTCGTGCCTGATTCACACAAAATGCCCTCTCAAAGTTATGTCTTAAAGTCTGAGCTCTCAGAAGGCCGCAAATGAATAAATGCATTATCTATGCAATGATGCAGGCAAATAGATAAATGCATAGAAGCTTGCAGAAGCCTATTTTGAGAGAGAGGCACTCAAGTTTTGAACCCAACGAGGGATTTTCATTTCAGAGACAAGCACTTCATCTTTGAAGGAAACGTTTCTCAGAATTTCCATGATCTTATCACATTTGCAAGTCTACCTTTTAACCTCCGATGCCTTGGAAGATGGATCTTGCTATTGTAACATGAACTTTTTTTTCTATTAAAGCCAATCCTCTTAAAAAAAAAAAAAGTAGGCTCTTTGGGTTACTTAATTGAATTGAAAGTAGGTTGGTTTTTTTTTTAATTTTGAGTATTAATTACTCCTAACTAAGGCTGCTTCACTCAGAATCGCTGTCAGCTTCCTTGCCGATCAGCACCCTCTCCGGAGGGCAGTGTGCACTGTGGTGGGCTCTGTGGGCACCACAGAGGGCTTGGATTGAACTCGTCCACTCAAACCAATCGTTTTCAGTGTGCATAAGGATCACCTGGGTAGTTGTTAAAATGCAGAGCCCCAGGCCCCCGCCCCCAACCCAGAGACTCTGAAGAGTCTCAACTGGGGGCCAGACTTGCATTTTTCTTTAACACCCCCAGGGGACCGGCACAAGTCCCCCTTGGCGGACACACTGGGATGCGCGCTGTACACGACCCTTTGGATTCTGCACTAATCAAACAAGGAGGACCAGATGCCCTCAGAGGCCCGGCCACTTCCTCCATGTCCTAATTCACTTTGGTTCCCATGTCCAGTCTACGTCCTGATGCCAATTTGGGAAGGGACTGTAGTCCAAGTAGTACTTTGTCAAGCTTGATTGGACCTAAGAACTCATGTGGCTTTCTTGTTCTTTTCTTTTGAAGAGCGCTTTTGGTCCTAGGCCTCCGTGTTTAACCTGTAAGGGAGCCTTGTTGCAGTGATAACTATTGTATGCAGGGCTCTGGGGGCAGCGGGATAGAAAAGTGAGAAGTCACTGTCAGACTTCCCAGACAGGAATGATCTTAGGCAAAATGTTGGAGGACAAAGCAGGAGGCGGGGTGCAGGGGGCAGGATGGAGGAAGTTTGCTTAAAACCACACCTCTCCCTTTCCGCATTTCTCTGAGGCTGCTGGGACTTCCTTAGCCTTCGTTCAGCCCTTCCCAGGTAATCAGGTTCCCACTCTAGCAATCACGCTCCCATTATCCAGGGCAGCTAAGACCAGCTAACACTTAAGGGAAAAGCAATTTGATTGAACCAGTTTATGCTGATCTGTGATGCCGTGGAGCAATATTTCAGGAGCACGGGGGAGGGTGTCTCTGAACGGTCACACTCCAGTTGTCTGGTTTGTCCTGGAAAGATGGGGCTTCCAGCCCCTCACCCGTGTACCTAAAAGGAGTCCTAATTATCAGCATAAAGTTGGCCATCCCACTTAGAAGCCCCCTTCCATGATCTCGCAGACATACCCCCACTCACAGCCAGAACTAGCCAGGATCTAATCTGAATTCTTGATAGCACTCCTAAAGCCGTATGACTCCGGAATGCTTGGTCTAATGTTACTTTTTCACTTAATACGTACAAAGACCTGGCTTGTGCATCGAAATGCTACCATTTGCCTCATTCTATTTCCCCCCTATTTTTCGTCTTTCCCCGTTTGGACATTGGAAGCTGTCCCATTTCCAAAAATCGATATCAATTATATCAGAAATTAGCAAAGGCATTCTCAGCTACCTGTGCAAACGTGATCATCAGCCTGACAGCCATGCAGCTGGTCCTACAGACAGGATGACCTGGGAGTGGCTCAGTGGAGCATCCTGACTCCTCAAAATCTGGGAACAGGTCCCTCCACCAACCTGCTGCTGGGACCTTCCTCAGCGTCTAACCGTTTGAAATGCAATGGTTCTGCTAAAACCACGCACAGGACAGATGAAGGGAAAGCTAGTTTGGAGCAAATCAGTGTCACTTTACAAAAGGGGGTCGGGGGGAGGCACTGCATACTTTCTAGACTAGTCCCAGCACCCATGACAGACCCGAAAGAGAGACCCAAGGCCTGTGGTGGGGTCCAGCTGCTTTCGTTCATTTCGTTCAATCCACAGCTATTGGACCACGCCTCCCAAGGACACGCAGTCTGAATCGGCACCCGTCGGGGGCAGGTGCAGGAACAAAGGTGAACCAGAGACAAGCCCTGTCTTCTGGGCTGGGGAGGGAGGCAAGGCATACGCTGGCATCGTGTAGGAAGCAGTAAGCCCAGGGAAAGAGGTACAGAATCATTCGAGACTTCTTCCCACTGAGAGAGTGGGACAGACACAGCCTGAGCTGGACCTAACAAGGCCTGGGATTTATTCACGTAGGCACGAGGGGAAAGAGAGACTCAGGGGGAAGGGACAGAAGGGCACAGGGCAGAGAGAGAGGGTGCTCCTTCCAGCACCGGGTACTGGAGACAGACCAGCATCTCCAGGTGGGAAGCCCAGACCAGGGGACAGGCGGGAGGGGGGTGGTGGGGAGGGCTAAGATTCCAGGTGGGCTGCCAAAGCCAAAGGACTCCGTGGGCAGAGAGAACAGGCAGGTCCTGAGGAATGTGCCCCGTTTTCCTGGCTCCTTGGGGACCCCAGGCATTCTAAACAAGAGATGGTGTCGCCTGCCAGCCAGCAGATGTGGCCCATGAATAAACATCCCCTCGGGGCTGGGGGTGGGGGAGGTTGGGGGGGAATAATAAATATGAAGAAAGTGGTGGCCTGCCCCTCCGTGTCCCCTCCCCTGCTCCCAGGGCGGCAGACACGCTCGCTGCCCGAAGGGGCGGACTCAGACGTCCTCACTCCGAGGCCGGGTCGGCCGCACATTAATCCGGGTAGATTTGGCCATCTTGTGACACAGCCAATCAGTTCGAGGGAGGGGACGGCAGGAACGCCTCTCCTTTCACGCCACAAAAGGATTTTCGTCCCTTGAGAGCACAATGAAAAAAAAAAGCCAATCAAGGCGGGATCAGCTGTGGGCTGGTCGCTGCAGATCCGTCTCTCCCAGAGGGGGGTGGGGGGGACATATTGGTCCGTGTGGGAAACCCACAGCCTCCGCTTCTCACACATTGTTCTCCTTCTCTTCAACGGCACCCCCTCCCCACCAGCCCGTACCCTCCCCTCTCCCCTCCCCAAAGCCGTTAATGCCACAAAAGATACTTTCCCCATTGTGCCCGGGACAGCTGAGAGGTCCCAGCGAGCTCCGCACAGCTCTGCGTCCTCTCCAGGGAGAAGGGGCCTGGACCATCCAAATGGAGAACTGGATGCTTATCATACAAAGGAATTAAACCCACTTGGGCTCCCTCCTGCTAATCTGGGGCTGTGGGGGGTTAAATACGGTTACGTTTTCATTAGGTGCTAATAGCAAAAGGGCAGCTCAGGGCAGCAGGGCCCAGACATTGTTATGCAGAAAGTTTCCCCCCAAAGGGTGGGCAGGGCAGGTGGGGTGGGGGGGATCGGAGTGAGCAGCCAGCATTAAATCTTGGTCCAGGGAGAAGGGAGAGGGGGGCATACGCAATGGTGCATTGTTGGTCCAGGGGAGGTCCCATCAATGGGGAAAGTCATGTTTTCTCTGAAGGAAACAAGTTGAAATTGTTGGGGAGGGGAAGGGCTGGTGGGTGGCTGGGGACAGAGCTGGGCTCCTTGTGACTAAGGCCACCTTGTTGTGGGGGGGGGAGTCCTCACCACCAGTTCTACACTGAGGCTTTCCAGGGCAAGTGGAGGATTCTGGTGCATGTCTAGGAGGTGGTGTGGAGCAGAGGAGGTTTTTGGAATCAGGGAGAATGAATGTAAGCCGTGAGCATCTCTCTCACTGGCCCCACAGCCTGGAGCATCTGTGTGACTCTGAGCCTCGGTTTCTTTTTAGCACAAAATGGAGATGAAACCTACCTCCGTGGATCTGTAAGGGTCCTCAGTGAACTTAAACTAACAGGTATCATTGAAGGGCTCAAAAAGGGGAAAGCCTTTCTCCTCTTACCCAGCAGCCCCGTTCGCAATGACCCTTAAAGAGAAATTTTAAAAGGCAAAGTGAAAGGATGCCGGCTTTGATACTGCAGGCTAATGTCCCTTCACCCCGTGCAGTGTTCCAGCCTCCTCAACCTGGGAGCAAACTCCTCCTGTCTTCTCTTCAGTCTCCTCCAAAGCTTGGTCTGGACCTCAGCTTGACCACAGTGTCTTCTCGCTTTGACATCAGCCCGTTCAGACATTCCAGTGTCCCAACCCTGAAAACTTTGTGCCAAAATAAATCAACAGGTAAGCTCATGATTTATTTTCTGGTTTGCCTTGCTCCGTGTGGGGGCTTATTAACACGCTGTCATGAGGACATTACTGTGGGAAGGCAGTGCAAGAAGGACTGCATGGGGCTGCTGAGAGGTATGCAGAAGGCCAGAGAGTGAACCTTGGCTCGTTCAAGTCTGGAGCCCGTGGTTCTCCATCATTCCCCACGGCAGCCCGGATGCCCAGGAACTCAGGATTCAATCTCAAGCTAAATGACAAGGTGGTGGATAAAGGACTGCCGAATCAAAGATACTAACGATCCTTTCTACATCGCAAATGACAGGAAAATATATGTGTCAGCAGCACGAATTCAGCAGAGGCCAAATTTGTATTGACATTTGACTTTCGGACCCAGTGGGGTCTGGGAGGGGACAGCACCCTTTCACATGTAGTGATGTAGTGATGTCACAGCCGGCTTCTCTCACTTTCTCTCCGGCACAGACCTCTGCATACAGTGGTCCTGGATCCGCATGGAATGCCTGATTGCTTCTGGTGAGGTTTCAGGCTCCACAAGACTGCTTTTCAACGAGAAAGAAGTGCCAGGTCAGAATAATTGTTGCCATGAGTTCCGAGACCGGTTCCAGAGTCTCTCCACACTGGCTCGTGGAAAAATAAAAATTCAGCTGGGGCGTCTGTGTGGCTGGGGTGGGTGAAGCAGTGGTTCCCTAAACTGGCTGGGAGTGCCTCGGTTGCTGCTAACATTTGTCTCACCCTGACTGAGGTCCTCAAGGCATGTTTACTTCACAGAAAGCAGTCTGAGAATCCCAGGGATAACGTATGCATCTGCAGCGAGACCTCTGGGGTGAGAAATGAGATTATGCTCCAATCCAGGGAGCGTCCATAAGACCTCTTCACTGCGGACTCATCACCAGGGGTCTGAGACCTAAAGTCTTGGATAAGCTTACCTTCACCAAATAGCACATGTAGGTTTTGATCTCTTAATGAATGTCAAGGGTTCACACCAAAGAATTTGGAGGAAACAAAGCACTGGGGCAAAATGAAGTTTCTAACGTCAACCTGGACTTTCCCCACCCCAACCGGTTCATAAAATTAGAATTCAAAATCTTTTCCAGGTGCAATGGTAGATCCCTTTAGAGGAAACTGCTTCCCTGAGCCAACAGTGCTCAGAAATTACAACCGGTTTCAGCAATTAAGAGAAGTAAAACATTAAAAAGCATGAGGCAAAGTGCATTTGCATGCTAATCGCCCCTTCTGTAGTGCTGGGAAGCTGTGTTTTACAACAAAGCAGATAACTTTCCCACTAGGGCCATATTAACCCTTGGGTTCTCACTCCAGCTCCGTGGCACCCCGTTCTCCTGTCTAGAATTCTTCTGGCCCCGGCTGGGGAAGATATGGGTTAACTCTGCATATCCATCCATCCTCTGTGGCCAAATTTTCTCTGGTTTGGGTAGGAAAAGGAAAAGAAAGAGACTTAAAAGTTTTGGTTGTCTTTCAGGGTAGAGAGAGGAGGGTGGGGAGATGCACTGGGGGTGAAAAAGAACATTCCCCTAGAAAACACACTGGGAGGGGCTGGGCACAGGGTCTGTGTCCAGTGAGACTTGAATTTGAATCTGGCTACACCTCTTCCAAGTGATGTGACATTGGACAAGTTACTTAAATTCTGGGAGACCTAGTTTGCTTCTGGAAGAAGATGGAAGGAGAATTAAATAAGGCAATGAGGGTAGCACGTCTATGCCCCTGGTGACTATCACGGTTTGGGGACCATGGGGATGCTATGAGGACCTTTTGGTTACAACGCCATGAAAAACTCTCTGGCCTTATTGACAATGGAAAGCAGTCCTTTTTTGCCTCATGAAGAAAGTTAATCTTTGGAATAAAGGCAGATTATGTATAAAGACTCTTTTGATCTCTTTCCAAGGTGGAGGCCACCAGTGTTTCGGATTCCATCAAAGTGGCAGCCCTTGAGAACATACCACAGGCCCCCGAGAACAAGGAGAAAACTCTCCTATCAGAAAAAGACAAGGTAGCAGGGCACAGAGCTTGGGTTTTGGAGCTGGGTAAACCTGGACTTGAGATCCACTTGCTTTGAAACTACCTGGCTGTGTTACTTTCAACAAATTTCTCAACCTCTCTGTGCCTCCGTTTCCCACTGTGAAATGAGGATGATACAATCTCACACATTTGAGGTAAAGTTTCTGTGAGTAAGAACCTCAACACGCCAGTTATTAAGGGATAGTTCTCATTTCTGTTTTAACAGTGCATCTCCCCTTGTCCTTCCTCATGACACAGGGAGGAAGCAATGCCCAAAGGATGTCATGTCTTAGATTTCAAGCCAAGCCACTGAAACCAAGTAAAGATGAAGAAAGAGAAGTTTCTGTTTGTACACCTATGTCCTTGTCACTCACCACCGTTCAGCTGATGGGAAAGAGAGGCCACCGGAAGGAAAGGCAAGTTCATCAAGGGCTGGCAAAATATTAATCTGGGAGCTCACGGATGGGCAGCGATGCGCGCTCCCCGGCAGCAGGCGTTCCGTTCCTGTTCAGGCTACCTGTGGGCTGCGAGAGCCCACCACCCCACCCTTGCACCGTGGCCACACCGTGACCCGCCATTCATCCCCTGCTCCAGATCGACTCCCAGACTGCTTTCCAAGACAGGGCTCGGGAGGGGAGCAGAGAGACAGAAAGTGGGCTGGAGGAGAGGAGAGAGAGCTCTGACTCGGCAGACCACCCTTTCCTCTAAAAAGATGCTTTCCATCCCACTAGCTGGATGGTTTTTAACCACGACTGTGCACAGAATTGCGGAGAAGCTTTAAAAAATTATACTGGGGCTCTACCCGCCTTTGGTTATGATTCAGTTTTTTCTGGGGTAAGCCTTGAACATGGGTATTTTTAAATAGCTCTTCAATGATGCTGATACATAGCCAGACTTGAGAACCATTGTCCCACTTGGAAAACCCACCTGGAGTGTCCCCTCCCGCCCTCTTACCTTACAGGATGTGTTTGATCTGCCACAGTGCTCCTTGCGATTGGCTGATGTTAGGATTTCCCACAGGGCTTTTTAAAAATGAGGATGTCTGGAACCAGCCCCCAGAATTTCTGATTTAATTGGCTGGAAGTGGGCCACAGGCGTCAAAGATATACCTCCACAAGCTTATAATTCCATACATACAGGATTACTCACTGCGGCGTAATTTGTAATCATGAAGACTGGGGACAACCCAAATGATGATCTGTGAGATTCATTAAATAAACTCTGGTCCAACTTCAGCCTAGAATAGTATGCATCTGTTCAAAAAGAATGAGAAAGATTCTCTGCACTGATATGGAAAGACCACTACGATATATAAAAAGGAAAAAAAAAGCAACAGACAGAACAGTGTTTATAGGGCACTATTATTTGTATAAGAAGAAGGGAGAAAAATCAAGAATATACTTTCAAACTGCTTGCATTTGCATAAAAAAGTCCTGGAAGAACACACAGGAGAATAATAAACATGGTGACTACGGGAGGTGGGGGGTGACAGACTGTTGAGGGACGTGGATGAGACAGAGACTTTTATAGGGTCTTGACCACTGAAACATACAAGTGAACAGAAGTTCCCCATAGACCCTGCACCCGGTTTCTGCTATTACTAACACCATTCATGAGTGCGGTATATTTGTAACAACTCACGAACAAAAATCCTGATCAATTATTCTTACCTAAAGGCCAGACGTTGTATTTTCTTGGTTTCCCTCTCATGTCCTTTTTCTGTTCCAGGATCCCACCTGGGACGTCACAACAAGTTTAGTTATCACGTCTCTTTAGACTCATTTTGGCTGCAATCATTTCTCAGACTTACTTTCCCCATCTGTGATGACCTAGACAGTTTAGAAGGACACCGGACACGCACTTTGCTGAATGTCTCTCAGTTGGGATTTGCGTAATCATTATTATCTTTTCATGCCTAGACTGGGGTAACGGGTTTCGGGAAGGAAGACCACAGATGTCAGGTGCCATTCTCACCCCATCGTATCGAGGGCACCTGCTTACTACCCACGAGATGGATCACGGTTGGTGTCAGCCTGGGTCACCTGGCTGTGGCGGGGTTTGCCAGGTTTCTCCAATGGAAAGTTCTTCTTTTTTTTTTTTTTTTCTCCTCCCTTTCCACATTGTACTCTTTGGAAGAAAGTCACCATGTGTGGCACATGCTTAAGGGGCGGAGTAGCTACAGGCATTATTTAGAATTCTTCTGCATAAGACATTTGTCTGTTCACTTTTTTCTTTTTTTTTAATTAAAGTGCAGTCAGTTACATGTGTCAATTTCTGGTGTAAGGCACAGTGTCCCAGTCATGCATGTACATACATATATTCATTTTCATATTCTTTTCATTAAAGGCTATTAGAAGATACTGAACATAGTTCCCTGTGCTATATACAGAAGGAAATTTTTAAAAATCTATTTATGTATATAGTGGCTAACGTTTGCAAATCTCAGACCCCCAAATGTATCGCTTCCCATCCCCTTTCCCCAGGATCTGTTCACCTCTTTGCTCGATCACTTCTTTGTGTTGTGATGAATTCATGGGCATTGATTTTATACTTCGGGTTATACATAATATTACTCTATGCATTTTCTTGCTCAGCCAGCTTTGACCATTTCTTTCAGTTGGTTCCTGTATCCCTTTAACATATCCCATCATTATGGAGGGTTTTTTTTTTTATGAGCATTTTTTTATTTTCTGACGCTCCTAGACTCTCCAGGCTGATTTGGTATATTTCCTGCCCCAGCAGAAAGAACCATTTTTTTTCCAAAGAGCCATTTCTTTTTACTGGAGAATATCTTGTCATTAAGAACAAAGTTCTGGGCACTAGGTGTGCTCATAGCTTCTAGGGTATCATGGCTTCTAGGTTCTCTCAGTTGACAGAGAAAACAGACGTATGTGTAAATACTAACCTGCATGTATGCACATAACTATAAATATTTCTGAGTTCATCTTATCATTCATCCTGGGATTCCTTCAAACTCTTCAATGATTCTTTTAAAAACCTGTAAATATTGAAGTTTACTCTTCGGGCTGTAAATTTCCATAACCGATAAATGCTTGCCATCTTGTACTCATTCTTACAGTATAATCCAGAACAATTTCACCACTCTAAAAAATTCTCTGTGTTTCTCCTACTCAACTGCCCCCCTTCTCCTTCAAACTCCTGGCAACCACTAATCTGTTTACCATCTCCATAGTTTTGCCTTTTCCAGAATGTCGTCTAATCAGAATCTTAACACTGTGTAGCTTTTTTAGACTGGCTTCTTTTATTTAACAATATGCAATTAAGATCTACCCACGTCTTTTGAGGACTTAATGGCTCAATTCTTTCTCTCCCTGAATGATATTCCATTAAATGGACGCACCACAGTTTATTTACTGAAGAGCGTCTTGGTTGTTTCCAGTTTGGGGCAATTATAAACAAAACTTCCATCCACAGGCATACTTTTGTGTGGACATACGTTTTCAAACCCGCTGGGTAAAGGCCTAAGAATGTGATTGCTGAACTGTAGGGTGAGATGACTAGTTTTATAGGAAACTGCCAAGTTGTCTCCCAACGTGGCTATACCATGTTGCACTTCCACCAACAATGAACGACAGTTCTTGTTGCTTTGCATCCTTACCAATTTGTTGCTGTTGGTTTTGGGGTTTCAGGCCCTTTTAATAGACATGTAATGGAATGTCATCATTTGAATTTGCAATCTCCTAATGACAAATGGTGTTGAGTATCTTTTCTTCTGGTTAGTTGCCATCTATATTCTATATTCTTTGGTGCGGTCCTGTTTTTACCTTTCACTCATTTTTTAAATTAAGTTGTTTTTTTAATTGTTGCGTTTTATGACTTCTTTGTATCAAGAGCTTGTGGGTTGAGTTTGGATGCCGGTTCTTATTAGGTTTATGCTCTGAGCTCAATGCTACTGGCCTAGAGGTATCTCAAAATGTCCACCATAGAGCCTGGAAACAGGAGGTTCTTAACACATGTTGGATGGATGGACGAAGCAAGGAATAAATGACGTGGTATGGAAGACTCTTCCAGTGGTTCCTCTGGGGACAGCTGAAGTGCAGAAGTAACATCCTTAGGAGCTATGAACCTGGGGACGAGCAGCACAGACTCACGAGCCATGAAGTGGCAGCAGATAAACGGAAAGGATGGCACAGCTACCATGAACACTGGTGTCTACACTTAGCGAGCGTAGTCTTGAGTTGAGTTGGTATCGGCACCAAAGCAATATGGCGGAGAACACTCATGAAACATCACCATGTCCCAGGCACCGAGCCAGGTAGGGTTTTTACAGATGCTCTTTCCAACCCACACAACAGCTGCAAGGGACTCGGCAGAATTCCAGGTGTGCAGATCAGCAAACCAGGGCTCAGAGAGCAAAGTGTCTCCTTCCCAATCTCTTCGTTTCAAAGAAGCAGCAGAGCCAAAACTAACCGTGCCGGGGTAAAGCAATCTTGAGCCACATCACTCCTTTCATCCACATTTAGTGTGAGGACAGTACACTGTACAGCTCCCTGCTTTTATTCAGTCGGCACTTACAGACGCCAACTCCAGGGATCTCACAGGCACATCGTAGACGTTAAGAAACTGGCAAATGTATTTCCATGTCTGGGAAAGCTCAGCCCTAATCTTAGTCTGTTAATCCACTGTTTGGTCAGCCAGCGGGCATGACGTCCAGGTAGAACCGAGCCCTTCACAGCAGACACAGCGAAGGGAGAGACCTATTTCCGGCCACAGGAACCTCATGCTTTCCTGGGGAGTCTAGCATGTGCATCCTCCACCCCCCCACCAGGAATGTCAATGAATCCATTAAAAATCAGTCAGACAAGTGATGACAAGTGATACTTGCTACATAGATTTATCTATATAGGCATTGACTCAGTGTGATGAAAGCTGTGGAGCCCTCAAGCTCTTCGATTGCTTAAGCAGTCATTTATACAACAAATCCTCATCAGGAACTGATTTCCACTGTCCAAGTCATCACCTTAAAAAAATAAAAGTAACATTTCTATAGCATTTTACCGTTTACGTAGACCTCGCAAATGCATTACCTACTTTGCAAGGTAACTAGGGCAGGATTTATTGTTGTACCCATTTCAAAGCTTTGTATACTGAGGCTCAGATAGGTAAGGAGATTCGTCCAAGCTCACGCAGTTAGTAAGCCAAGGTCTGTCCACTCGCTTGCCATTCTCTTCACTGCCTTCCTGAACCCAAAGCTCTCACCCTCTAATCTTTTCTCTCTATCCAATGTAATTTGCATTTCCCCAAGGCACTGAGAAGGTAATGATGAGAGTTTCCTTTTCGTCTCTTGGAGCTTCAAAACTAGAAGACTTTCCAAGGGGTGCTTGGTAATTTCCTTCTCCTGTATCCAGCAAAGGGAGATGGCACTTGTCCCAAGGACCAGAGCTGATACAGTCCACCTCTCAGTTGTAGAGCATCTGCAAACTCTGCGGCTGCCCCAGCCTGGCGGGTCTGTCTCTCTCTGCATGGAAAGCAGGGAGGCTCAGGAGCCTTCCCAATGCGGTGGCCAGGGCATCTCCTCTGGACCCCTTAGCACAAGGCAAGTGGATCGGCTTGAACTCTAAAGCTCTGTGGTCTCACCCCATTCCCAAGACACCCACAAGCCAACCCCTCAGTTCTCACCCTCTACCACGGTCTTCCCGCACCCTGTGACCCTCCTGTGTTTTCCAGCCAGAGACACCTACCATTCCGGAGCGGTGGGTAAAAGAGAGAGGGAGACAGAAGTGGGGGTGGGTGGGCTGCCTGAAAGAATAAATAGGAAATCCCGCACTACCCGCCTTCAGCATTAAGCAGCAGCCGACCCACCCACGTCTCCGATGTTTTCTGAAGGGCAGACTCAAGTGCCGGAAGGTGAAACGGATGAACAGTTCCGTGGACGGGCAGGGATGATGACCCAAGCTCCTGGATACAAAGGCTGGCATCCAACCACCCATCCGACGTGCTCCTCAATGTGCAATTCAAAGGACTGGCGTGCTTGACAAGTAACGGGCCGGGAACCAGAACTGGGCCAGCACAGGCTCTGAATCTCGTGCCTGCATCCACCAGGCTCACTGCGGGCGGGGGCTGCTGCGTCCTGTTGGACACCATCTCTTCCCTGAGCTACGTCCATGACATTGAGACCAAGCAAGATCAATCCTTCTCCGTGGGCAGTGAACCCATGACCCCCGGCCACTGTTTCAGGCTGCACTAACAACGTGGGCCAACGTGGTCGTAACACAGAATAATCAGAGCGCGGAGGGGGCGGGGAGGGGGCGGGGAGGATTGAAGGCGGGAAGCCGAGTGGTCGCCAGCTCAGAGCTTCACAGCATCCGGACTAGAGAGGACCCGCCTGGGGAGGCACTGAAGATGGTCAAACTCGGAAGGCCCTCTGCAGGGACGAAGGGTCTGGACCCATTTCAGAGTAAATATTTCATTTTCTGATTCAAGATTCAAGATTGGCAGCTCCAAATATCAACTTGCGAAAAACTCAGAACTAACAGATTCCTGCTCCAGGAACTCCGGGAGAGGAAGTATATTATTATTGCTGTTGTTGTTGTTAATTTCTGCAGCATTACCTGTTGTTATTACTAATTATTACCACTACTGCTTCCTTCTCTGACTCATTTTTCCCTTTGGCTGAAATTTCTTGCTGGAACTGCTCAGCAGATCATAAAGAAAGAGCTACCAGCACACTCTCCCCAAGCCCCTAAATTTATATAAAGAAATATATATGAATCGAGAGAGAGAGAGGGAGAGGGAGAGAGAGAGAGAGAGAGAGAGGGAGAGAGAGAGAGAGAGAGACAGGTCTCAGTCCCCAGCCTGGGCCGAGCTCCTGCAGCTGCAAAGTTCTAAGCCATAAATAAAGTTTATGGTTAAACGGGCCTGACCCGGCTTTGCCCCCAGGTACAGAAGCAGTATCTTGTCATTAGTATGCAGAACACATCAGCCTAATGTCTGCTCGTTTGTTCTCAAGCCCCTCTGCTCTATAAATCTCCGGGCGAGGGCGGGGTGGGGAGGGGGGAGCCGAGGTGAGGGGCAGACGGCAAAAGGGTCGGAAGAGGGAGGGGCGGGGCCGCTGGGAGAGTCCCTGCTCAAACCCAGCAGGCGGCGGTCACTGGCGCGCCTCCTTTGGTGGAGGGGAGAGTCACAAGGCACAGAAAATTAAGTATTTCGCTTCTCTAGCAATAGATGGGGAAGTGGGAGGCTGTGGGAAACAAACTCTAAATTCAACAAATGAAAACTTTTTTTTAACTCTTTTTTAGCTCAGAAAACAAGTTCAAAGTGATCTGTCGTATGCTTCAAGAAGCAAAGTCCCTGGCTTTTTTCATTGCTTATTTTTGTCTTTTTTTTTGTTTTTATTTTGGTTTGTTGTTTGGGGGGGGGGTTCTATTTTAAGCAGAGCACCGCTTACCAGCATCACCAGGTGGGGGGCTCTCAGAGGGGCTGATGGAGGCGGAGGCTGCGGCACCCTTGGCGGGCCAGCCGCCTGCTGAGTGGGCTGGCTCAGCCCTTTGGCATCTCTGGACGGCCGGGCAGGAAAGCCCACCTGGAGAACACTCCCTGAACTAGAAGTCACTGAGAACTGATTTCCTTTGCTGAATATGAGACAGTTTTCACTGGGGTAATTTTCGGAAGAACCTAGGACTAAATCCTGACTCGGGCCGCCTCCTGCCTGGGAACTCTGGGCTCAGGGTGGGGAGGAAAGAGGTGGGTTTCGGGAGAACGGCGGGCCCTGAAATTACTGCCTCTTCAGGGCTTTCAGATTTCCCATTAGGCACCTCTCTCCTTCAGCCTCCGTCTGGGGAGGAGAGGTGTGGCGGGAATCCTGAAGGGCTCGCGTCGACCGGGATTGTGGCTGGGAAGGGCAGGGCGGAAAGCTGGAGAGGAGGGCCTGGCCCCACATTGTGCAGACCGCCCATCCCCCAACATTGTTCTAGGCAAGAAAGATGGTTAGAATTAACCTCCAGGGCAGCCCTGAAGGGGAAGTCGGAGGCAGGGTCTTGCAGCCCCGGAGTGGAGGGGGTGGTGGGATTACAGGCCCCACGCTGCCTGTTCAGTCCTTGATGAGATGTCTGAGGGCCTGAGGGTACTTTTAGGCTGATGGTTTGTGTTTGAGCCTCAGGCCAGAATTTTAAAGCTGGTTTGTTTCTTCCTTTATTTGGAAACGGATAATTCTTGCCTGAGTGCCAAATGTCCCCTGGGGGCAAAATCCTCCCCAGTTGAGAACCATTGCTCTACGAATCCTCTCTCCTTGGCCTCCTCTGGGCACTGCCATCCACCGTGAGTGTGCTGGCCTCCCAAGGGCCTTCTGCAGCCAGGCAGGAGGGGCAGGGCCCTGGGGGACCCAGAAAGGGAGGAAATATGAAGAAGGAAGCCCAGCTCCTGACCTCAGGACATTTATCCCCACAGACGGTTTTTAAACTCATCCTTCAGACAAAGACCAACCACCTGCGAGCAAAATGCCTCTTCAGCTAGGGCTGTCAGATTTAGCAACAAGGAACACATTTTTTTTTTTAGTATCAGTATGTCCCATACAGTATTGGGGACATACTGATGCTAAAAAAATTACTGATGGTTGATCTGGAATTCAAATTTACCGGGATAGCTTACATTTTATCTGGCAAGACTGTCTTCAGGTAGAAGTAATCGCACAGGGGAAAAAAAAAAAAAAACCCCAGAGAGGGAACAGATGTTCTCACGGTGCAGAAAAATTCCATTTTCTTGGAGCAGGATTTGACCGGTAATCAAAAAAATTACAAAACAGAAAAAAAGGCAACCTCTCCTTAATCTCACTTCATCAGGCTGTTCTGAAAGACCAGAGGATGTCTGCGTGATTGTCCAGATCTCTCTTCGTCTGAGGAATAGTCTCTGCTCCCCGCTGGTGGTCTTCCTTGCACACCCACCTTGGAGACTCTTTCTCTGGGCTTGGCTGCAAGAGGAAACGGGACTGTGGGCGGGCGAGTCTCTGCCAGGCTTTATCTGGAAGGGGGGATGCGCTCACGTCATAAATCCATACGGAGCGGACATGTTTTCTGCTGGAGCGGGAGGAGCACGGCAAAAGTCTTCCCTGGCCTTTTCCTCTGTCATCAATCTTGTTTCCTCTTTGAAGGAGAGAGACCATTACTCATAGCCTGACAAAGTGAAAAGAGGGAAGGAGGGACCGGGAGGGAAGAAGAGAGACCTAACGGGACAGGTGAAGCATCTGGGGTCCCCAGAGGGCGGGGTGGAGGGGGCAGCAGCAGGGGCGGGAAGGGAAGATGAACGGGGCCAGCGCAAGGCTGACCACAGGAGGCAAACTGAGAAAGTCTGGCTTATCTGAGTGAAAGGCGGGACCTACACTCAGGGCGGAGGGGAAAGCAGGAAGGGTTTCTCCGGCAGCACAAAGGCACGTAGGTGCTTACGTAGATCCTTCAGGGCCACCTGGCCTCTGCGTTAGCGTTCAGAAGGACGATGCTAAAAACCGTAGCTGAGAGTCAGGACCACGGTCCAGTCTTGGCCTGCCTGACTCTGGATGCTTTCTCCCCCACATGTCTGTTTTTTCATTTGTCAAATAAAGAGCCTGATTGAAATGATTCATACAGTCCCTCTGGTTGTCAAAACTCTGCCTTGGCTAGTTCTGTTTTTCTGCCCTTTCCTGGTATGTTGGGAAGGACCAAGATTGGGGCATTCTGTTGCTTTCTTCCTTTCATGACTCCCTGAAGCTCTAGAAACTGTAGGGAACCCTTGACTGCTAAGATTTTCTTTGAAAATGATGCAAAGAGCTACCGTGTCCAACAGGAGAACACAGTCTGTCGGAGGACTAGCAATCAGAAATCCTAAGGGATGAGGAGGGCGCCTCATTTACCTTGAAACCTAAGGGAACCAGGTAACTCTGAGACTCAGTCTTACCCATCTGCAAAATGGGGGAAGTGATCCCTGCACCATTTACCCATTGAGACAACAAATGAGATGGCTGTTAGGAAAGCATTTTTAGATTTTTTTTTAAATTTTGTTTTTTATTGAAGTGTAGTTGATTTACAATGTTAGTTTCAGGTGTATGGCAAAGCGATTCAGTTATACATATACATACGTATATATTTTTCAGATTTTTTTCTATTATATGTTATTACAAGACATTGAATATAGTTCCCTGTGCTGTACTCTACATAAATATATTATACATAATACACACACGTAGTGTACACACACACACATACACACGGCTATGTGACTCCAGCAATCTCTATCCTCCAAGAATGGAAACAGAACAAGAGCACGTCCGGGAAGGGAGGGGGCAAGTCTCTGGGAAGACGCTGCCAGCCTGTCTTTCCTTCGGGACAACAGCTAAATTCCAGAGCCTCCTCAGAAGGGCCCTCCATGTCTCAGCAAAACTAAACTGACAAGCATGACCTCCCCTTGGCGGTTCACCTTATTGAAGCTGTCTGGGAGGTGAGACATTTATTAACGTGGATGGACTGCCTTCTGAGAGGGCCCCCGCTGCTGAGGGCCCAGCAGAATGAATCCTTCCCCAGAAGCACTAAGTCTCTGCTTCAGTGTGGAATTTGATAACATCCTCCTTGCCGAAGGGCCTTGACTGAGGAGAAGCCGTGCTTTTGACAGGAGAATAGTCAACCCACGGGGCCGAGGAGCTCTCATGCAAACCCCAGTCCTGGGAGGCACATGGTTCCATAGTTCTGGATGAACTATGACCACTCCAGTCAGTTTTTTCATCTGGGATCTGGGTTAAAACTGGACCACAGCGGGGACAGGGATGGGAGGGGAGCAGTAAATATATGACTGACTAGGTCATCCTGTTCAAATGTTGGATGACTCACAAACCCCTCTCTATACTGGAGACCCAGTACACATACCCCTATTGCTGTGTAACAAATGACCCTGAAATGTAGCCGCTTTAAACAACAGTCATTTTCTCATGGTTGCTGTCGATCAAGAGTCTGGGCTCCGTTTAGCTGGGTACCTCTGCCTCAGTGGTCTTAGAGGCTTCCTTCATCCCAAGGCTCCACGGGAGTGGAGGGTGGGGAATGTTGTGTGAAGGGCCAGTATGATCTGACTGATGTTTTAAAGTTCTGAGGACGTGGTGGGGGAGTAGTTACTTATTCAGTGAATACCTAACACAGTGGTTCTCAACCTTAGCTGCACATTGGAATCCCAGGGGAGTTAAGAAAAGAAAAGCTCTGACTCTATAATTGAATCCAAGTTTTGGGGAGTAGGATCCAGGCATCAATTAAAATAAAAATGAAACAAAACAAAAAACCTCTGAGGGTCATTCTATTGTGCATTCAGGGTCAAGATCTAGGGCCTAGAGCTGGCAAACTATGGTCCCAACAGGCTTCTCTCCCCAAACTGAAATGTCACAAGAGCCATTTTAGTCCCTTGTGAAACCACGACGCAATGCCCTCCAACCCAGGTCCCTGAATCCCAGGCTCAGAAGTGGCATCCCTGGCTGCGGTCAGGCACCGGGGCAAAGCGTGGACAACGTGCAGGAGCTGGCTATGTTCTTGGGGAGGATCTGTGAGGCCCATACCTTTGTTCCTCCAGCTACCTCCTCTGTTATGTTTTGCTCAGGGAAACAGCTCCAACATACGTCCTCTGTGAGGGATTACTCTGGGGCCATGGACCGTGCATCCTTGAACCCCAGAGGAGCTGAAAAGAATGAAACAATGATCTGATGCTTGGAGCACACTCTTAGAGATTCTCACTTCGTAGGTCTGGGGGCGGCATCTGTCGTACACAGTCACTCATGCCTGGAAATCCTTGTTCTCGACCCTAAAATCTAGAGCAGTGATTTCCAAACAATAATGTGCATCAGAGTCCCCTGGAGGGCTTGTTAAAACCCAAGATTGCTGGGCCCCACCCTAGAGTTTCTGGGAGTTCTGGGGTGGCACCCGTGGCTTTGCGTTTCTAGCAGGTTCCCAGGTGTTGCCGAGTCTGCTGGTCTGGGGACAAGACTGTGAGAATCACTATTTAGATGGATCGTGAGGTCCTACCGTGAAGAGCGCTTGAAGAGGCAGAGGAGCTTGGGCTGAATTCAGAACATCGGAGCCCCGTTGCTAAACCATTGGCCAGATGGTCTCTCCAGATCTCTGTTTTGTCACGTGCAGACACAAAGTCCCTTGAGGGGCTCAACCAGGTAACATGGCATCAGCTGGTTTTTCCTGGAAGACTCCAGGGCAGGACCAAGGATGACAAATAAAGGGCGAGGAAAACAAAGCATTTCAAAAGTAGAATCACCCAAAGCTCCTTTAAAACCCACCACCAGTGGGAACCTGACAGGGTAATTCCATACCCGGTAAAGAGGTGCTTTCCTTCTGTCCCCGCCTACTTCTCCCAGGCTTTGGCAATGGGAGAAAGGGGGAGGGGGTCCTGAGAGTCTCCAGAATCAGGATGTAACGCCCAACATTCCCCTGCTCTTATAAACTTCCTCAAAAAATAGGACTTGGATCTGTCTGGAGCCAAACCCCAGAGCTTCTCGTCCATCAATTAATATTTATGGGGCCTTCACAATGAGCTAAGCAGGCATATAAAAGACAGCAGTTCGTGCAGACTGTTATTAAGCCAAAGGAGAAGTACCTCGCCTTCCTTTTCACAAGGTGTTGGCAGCTGGGTGGTTGTGTCTGGGTCAAAATGAGCCTCCGACCACTCATCCCACAAAAATTTATGGAGCACTCACTGTGGCCCAGGCACGGTCCTAGGCAGTGGAGGTGTGGCAGTGAGCGAAACGGACAGAAATCCCTGCCTGCTTGGGTCGAGGGTAGAGCAGAGAGGCTCTAAGAGGCTTGGGGGCAGAGGCTGGAGGCAGATACCCACTCGCACGTGGCCCCATCCTGCGGCTGGCTCAGCCAGTCTGCCAGAAAGGCGTTTGTTCATTTCATATGTCCCGGTCCAAAAGCGACTCTCGGGGCTTAGACATCTGCAATTCCAAGGCCAGTAGGTGAAGGGGTCTGCGCTTAAACACGCAAAATGCATTTTCTCCGTGGATGAATCAGATGCTTCTTGGATTTCCAGATCTCTTGCCTAAACAAAATATTCACTTTAAAGCCATGGATCCAAAGCATCAACGACCCCTACTCTCACCCTGGACCATCTTCTCCTCAGCACCCATGCTGCTCAGCATCTCTGTGCCGGCTCAGAGTCTGCCTTAACCCTTGCCGGAACCTCTGGCTGCTCTAGGTCAGTGTTGGCTTCTTGACCCCACGTCCCAGGAGGCACATGTCATTTTCCTGAGAGAAGTACTCTTCTGGGAAGGGGGCTGAGTACTAGGGAACCAACCCTGAGCCTGCCTGGTGGCCACAGCAGGAGTGTTCTGAGTCAAGATCTTGTGAGTGTAGGGGTTCACGGAGGTAGGTACCATCTGCTTTGTCCAGTGTGGCATCCCCAGGGCCTAACACTGTGCCTGAAGCCTAGTGGGTAAGTCAAGGAATGAATGAGTGAATGAGTGAATCAGAAACACTTCATGGAACTTCAGAGTCCCAACGGCTGGTGCCAGGAACCCTCCCCACCCTCATGCTTGTCACGTTGACCTCACCAAGGACACTCACAGTGCCCATGGGGCATGGAGGTGAGACATGAGGCTACAGTTGTAACTGAAGACTCACAGAATAGGAGAAACATCCACTGGACAATCTAGACAATTGTCCTGCAAGGAATGAATGGAGGGGTGAACTGCGGGCTGGAGAGAGAGCATTGAGCGAGCCCCATTCCCTTCCCTCCTGCAGTCCCACTTCCAGACTTCAGTTAAAAGGGGGGAATTAGAGGGGATTTTCAAAGAGAAGGATTCGAACTCATTACCTTCAAAGGCAATAGAACTGGAATGAATGGGGACTGAGCCCCATATCTGGAGGTGAGGAGGAGGAGGAAACAAAACATAAAGGAAGCTCGGCACTGGTGCCATGTGAGACAAGACTGTTTTAACCATGCACAGCACGTTGACATAAACACACCAGCATGTGCAAAAAACATACACAGGGCAAACCTAGTAAATGTTCCACAGGGAAGCGAGACTAAGAAAACCAGACAAGTCCACAAGAAAAGTTCCACCCGGGATAAGCAATCACTGAGTACTTGCTCTCACTCTGAAGAAGGTGCTTTGCTCTTCTGAACCTTGAGATCTTTGCACGTGCAGTTCTTGCTCCCTGGGATGACAAGACTTCTTTGCCCAGAAAACTCCTATTCAGCCTTCAAAACCTAATTTTCATTTCATGTCTTACTCCCCAATGACTGCTTTCCCCATGGATTACTGTTACACTCTGCACCTCTGCCATCATTGTGGGTATGACTTAACATTGTGATTCAACTTGTTACCCATCTATCTAGTTTACTTGACCGTGAGTTTCTGAAGGCATGAATCCCGTCCTATCTAGCTTTGTCTCTCCAGCCTCTGGCATGAAGAAGTCTTTGATATATGTTTTTTGGATTTTAAAAAATGAGAAAAGACTTTAAAACACTATGTCAAATTGGAACATCCAGTGGGGACATGTCTCTATGAGGAAGACCAAGTTTTTGTAGAGAGTTGGAAAACGCTCCCTGAGTCAGACCTTCCAAGTTGTGGGCCACAGGGAAGATGACATGTCAACACCAGGTGAGAGCCACCGCATCACTCAGGAGGCCCTCTCAGGAAGCAGGGAGACTCGCGGACGGCTGGAGACGTGTTTATATCAAATAAGCACTTGCTGGAGTGTTCAACAACCAGCAGGTTCCAACTTGAACTTTCCAGAGAAGTCATGGCCACATACCCTACATTTGGCACAAGAGTGTGGGCAACAAAACCGGGAATCCCTTTACCGCTTGATCAGAGACCCCTCTGACCTGCCGGAGCTCCGGTCCCAGCAAGACCACCAAACCTTTGCGAAGATAAACTGCCCCCTCCGTTTCTCTGCCAGGTGTCTCAGCATTGCCACCTGAGAGGGTGGTAAGCAAAGTGAAATAATTGTGGGATTTACCGCTGTTAATTAACAGCAAGGTGTTCGTGAGTAATGTTGTGCTATTAAGGGCGTGGTGCCCCATCTCGTTACCGACTGCCTCCTTTGCAGGGTTATAAACTCCCGAACAGCTCTTCCCTCCTGGCTGAAACTTGGCAGCCGGCCCGACGTTCTTCCCCTGTGGCTGGTGCCGGACGTGCCTGCTCAGCGGCCTGTTGGGATCTGCCCCCACTTCCACAGCAGACCACGCCGGGGCTACGAGCTTCTGGAAGTTTTGCCCATTGGAAGCTACTTAGGCGGTGACACTGGCATGTGAAGCCCCTACCGCAAAGAATTCAAGCGTGAGATTGATCTGCTCTGTTAGTGTCCAGGTCCCTGTGAAGTCACCCAAGAAGCCACCAGGAGATTGTCCGTGACGTGGACAAGGCTGTCTTTATATGGCAGGTAGGATCAGAAGTGTTAAATCAAGAACAAATCTGTTATTCTTATGACTCAATACTCAACATTTCTAGCAAAAGCTCTCAAAGGGTTGCTTAGAGGAGAGGATGTATTTGGGAATGGGAGGGGGTGGTGCATCTTTTATTTGGATTAAGTTTATAAGTTAGAACATTTCTCATTCCTTGGGCAAACGTCACATCCCACTGTGCTTTGCCCTTTGGCCATTCTATTGTTTTTTCACAAACAATATTTCATTTTAACTTTCCTTCCTCCAGCAACCCTCTGAAGTAGGTATTAGGACCCTGATTTCTAGAGATAAAGAAATCGAGTTTTGGAAAATCCCACTGACTTGCCCAGATTCACACAGCAGCATCCCGATTCAAATTCAAAACTCTGACATCAAGCCCAGTGCTCAGACTTTCCATCCTAGCATGTTTAAAAAAAAAAAAAAGAGTCAGCATCTTTCTCCCACCCAGTCCCACTTCCTGCAAAGGTGACAGTCAAGAGAGTTGATGGTACCGAATTATGAATTTCCTTCTGGGAAGGGAAGTGTTGCTCAGTGAGCTGCGACTGTCTTCTGCTTAAATTCGGAGCAGCACGGTTCAGCTTGGCTTGAATTTCTATTGGTTAGGGACCCATGATGAAAGGTCCTTCTGAATTCTGCCATCCAGGGTACCAGATAGAAGAAAGAACACCAAGGCAGGTGACTCCAAAGACCACTGCCAGACCCTTACGTCCCAGCCAGACAAGAGCTATAGGATAACGTAACCTTATCCCCCCGAGCCCTCAAAAGGCAATAACGTGGTAAAAGGAACCAACAAATTAGTAACCCATTACCTACAGATTTTAATTAGTAATGGGAACCAGACCCAACACGAACTCCTCCCTAGAAATTCTTCCTGTTCCAACCGCTTGGCAGAGACATTCACTCCAGTCTGGGAATGCTTTCAAGAAGCTGGCAACAACCAGCTCAACCTGTCCCATCCTCTAAGACGAAGAAAAGAACTCCTGGATAAGCCACAGAAGCCCAGCTAATGACTCCAGCAGAGCTCAGAGACTCATGGAAAACAGAAAGGGCGTTGGTCACGGGGGCCTCTGATTTCTTGGCAAATTTTGGCTGAACGGAGTAGAAACCAAAGACCAAGAGAGACACCTCATTTTCGTACTTGGAAATTGAAAGGCTGCTCTTGACTAGCCACCTGCAGAGAAGTCACTATCCCAGAATGTATAAAGAAATACTTATATTTAATTTTGAGATGAACTAAATATGCTTTATTTTGCAACTGCTTCCCTACCTGCCTAGAACTGGGTCACACTTACATCACTGTGTATCCCCTGATCACCTACCAGCTGTGCAATGAGGGGAAAAAAGAGGTGATGAGAGGGGAAGATGACCTGAATAGGAAGACACAGAATGGAATTGCACAGAGGAAGAGCCCGCATGGTATGTGGCCCTTGCTTCTTTGTCACAGGCATTTTCCTTGCTGACCAAGGAGGAGAGGAAGTGATCCTGGGATGAGTTTTAATGTCTACTATGTCCAAGGAATTGTCTCAGCCACTGATGGTCTTCTGGCCCCTCCACAACTGCTGCTCCCCTGAAGTGACTTGGCTGGTGGTCCCTGGGGATGCCCATGCGTACCCTCCCAGCCCCGTATCGGTTGGTGCAATCCACAGGGTGATGGGAGGCAAACCTCCCTTCTTGCCTCGGGACCTAATCGAGGGTATTGGAATCCATGTCACTGAGACTTGATTTCATCCTTCTGCTTTTCTGGTCTTCCCCAAACCACCTACTTGAGTACCCACATCTTTCCACTGAAGGGTCAGGATGATCTCAAAGAGCAACACTGGGAACTTCTCTTACTTACTTCCTTGTGCCACACCAAGATGAAGAAGTACTATGGAACTCGGGAAATTAGGGGTCCTACGCAGACACTCCCTTCTCCTGACCTGTCCTTTTCTCATCTTTCTTATTCTCCCATAATTTCCCCCCCAGTATACATCCCACACTCTTCCCTCAAGAGCTCCACCATTCCCCTCATTCCCTACTTATGTCTTGCAAATTTAGCATTCTACCGGATGCTAATGGAAGCTCTATCTCGTCTACAAGGGTTTGAACACTGAAGGAACTGAGTCTCAAGAGTTAAGAAGGTCAGAGTTCAAGTTTGCACTTTCTTCCATAGAAAGCTGCAGCTGATATGATCACGAGTTATCCAAGAAGGAAACCCTCCTCATCAAAGCCAGCATGATTATTATTTTCTTAGACACGTCCCATCTGGTCTTATAGGAGGAAAGTACATCTCTCCTAATGGCATAACTTAGACCTTATTTCTTTTGAAGACAGCAGTCCTGGATTTGTTGTACTAAAATGTATTTGATTCCAGAGGTTTCCTTATATAATAAGAGTATACTGTGAGTGGATGAAATTTACTCCTCAAGGTGGATGGTGACAGTTACATACAATTAGATGGAGATACAATTAGATGGTGACTTAATCTCCCCTTGTTTCATCTCACTGCAAGGTGGTTTACTGGGTCTTCTTTCTATGAACAAAGCTTGTCTTGATCTCCTCCTCATGATGAGATGAAATATAAGTAAAGTTTAATAACTAAAAGAGCCCCAGAAGCTTCCCCTCTCGTGTGATTTGTATTATTTTGCTGCAAAATGACAGTAAGCAAGAGGTGAGGGTTTTAACAAGGGAGAATTCGCTACTCACACAACTTGATGGGAAAATTAGCCTTCTTGGTGGAGGAAGAATGCTGGTCTCAGCTGAGCTCACAGGTGTGGGAGGGATGTGATTTTAAAAAAAAGAAATGGGACGCTCACTTAGCCAGCCAGGTCATTCAAGTGGCCCCTGTGATCAGTGGGTGACAGATCATTCTCACACCTGTAAACAGATATGAATAGATTACACATAATAGGCAAAATAAATCAAAATCGGTTGGGTTTTTTTTTTTTTGCAATCAACCGTCAAAGAATATAGCCAACGGGGAAAGCCCATGGGAATCTGATACTTCCCTTTGAAGAACGCCACCAACAAAAGTGATGCTCGCAAGACAAGTCACGACCCCACGCGTTCATATGATGTGTGTATTATTTCAAAGCCCTGTCACATCTCTCATTTGTTACTTTCACAGCCTGCGAGACTCGGTGAGACACAGCCTGCGTCCTCTGGATGAGGACCTTATTATCTGTAGGTTTCCAGTGATAAAACAGACAGCAAGGGTAAGTGACGTTTTCATGGTCACATAGCCAATTGAAGTTACGTCTAGGATTGTAATCCACATCACCAGAACTTGACTTCGTCCTCTCCTCCCCAAACACGAGGTTCTGTTTATGCCATCTTGGCCACTGCGTTTCCAAGGAGAATAAGTGCCCTTCCCAAGTCACACTCAGGGAAATAATAACCTGGAACTGCCTTGGCCTTTTGACCTTAAGGCACCCTTGTAAGTGTTGACAGGCATTTGTCAGAATGAATGAAAAAGAGAGGGTGCCCCTCTCCCCCTCTTCCCTTTTCATGTCCTGGGGTTATTGCTCTGTGGTGCAGGTAAGTTCAGCCCCTGCCGTACCAGGGAACAGGATTAGACAGGTTCGCTGGGCATCAGATTTCAGACTCTCAACTTTTTCACTTTTCTTCTCAGCACGTAGGCTTGAGAACTGACACCAAGACAGGAAGAGGGAAAGTGACAGATGCAGAACGGAAGATTAAAAGTTGACGGACAACTCAGAGCGCTAGAGGGGAGAGTCAGAGAGGAGGAATGACCCCAGAGTATCTGAGGCCGCCAAGCAAATAGAATGATGTGGTAGCCATGTCAGGGTTTGACCTGGGGACATCGGAAGCCTTAGAGAGGAGGGAGGGGATATGGGATTCAGACAGAAAGTGCACAGGAGAAAAGCAAATCTCATCAAAGGTGAGAGCCTCAGTACTGGCTGTTGAAGTCTGTGCATCCCAGTTCTTGAAACAAATAGCATTTACTCAGCTAATGATCCATATAATTAAGCTCCAGTGCATACAAAGAATTTAAAAATTTTAAAATTGTCTCTAGCTGTAGCAGGAGAGAACAGACAAAAGGTACCAGAAAAGATTCCTTATCAATAGTGAGGTTGATTCAGAAAGAGGCCAGATGATCCAGGAGTGCATTGGAAGAGGGAATCTGACCCCATTTACTATCTGGATGCGAGGCTGAGCTGACCTCCCATGGCCCTCCTGAATTCTAGATTCCACAATCGCCATCTGTTGGAGACAGCCCCAAGCAGGCACTGCGTCCTACAGCAAGATGGTGTTAAAAGCTGAAAGGACCTGCTGATTGTCCAGTTCAATTTCCTCAGTAGGAGGATCAAGAAGGGCACACCATCTGGAGTCAGAGACTTGGGTTTAGTTCCTGAATCTTTCATTCCCTGTGTGACCTTGGCTGAATCACCGAAAGTCTCTCTGAGTCCAATTTTTTTCCATTGTGTCTGACAAATGATGATGCACCTGACACAGTATTGCTGTCAGCGTCATATTGTGGAATATGAGTAAATGTACCCAGTGCCCGAACATACTTGGTAAGTGCTGATATCATTCATCTCAGAGCATCAAGACCCAAGAGGTAAAATAAAGCTCAAATGGTTAGTTAAGAAAATAGCCAAGACCGTAACAGCTAATGCTTCTTGCTGGTTGAGAACCGATGATCAAGGGTGCTTGTACATATTATAATGTGAGGATTTATCGGCACACTTCCTTTTGCCATCTGCATTGAGCCACGAACAAACCCCAACGCCATGGCCAAGGTGTCTGTTTTCTTCCCAGTGGCTATAAGGAAGCAGCAGTGGGCAGGATGGATGGGGAGGGCAGTCCGGCCTGCTCACAGAAGGCGTATCCAGGTCAGAACAGAAACCTTCCAGGGTGCAGACAACCCCTGTGGGGCTGAGCGCTTGGTACCACCTCCCGAAGGGAAATGGCCACGGCCACAAGCACAGGCTCCCTCCTCCTGCCGCTCCGCACGGGACTGCTAAGCCGTAAATCCACCCGCTGGGTGAGCCCCAGCAGCCTGCCCAGCCCTGCTGGGAAACAGCACATCCGGCCCTTGACGGCACTCTGATGACTGCTTGGCTGAGAAGTGGTATTTTAAATAAAGAGAGAGAGAGAGAAAAAAAAAACGCCCTATTATTTGACTCTGTTAATTGACAAGTTTCTCATGAGTAACTTTATAGCGCTCAGGGTGTGCCGGGGGTTGATTTTATTTCTCTTTACAGGAGCCTCAGACTTTAGTACAAACACGATTTGAAATGGAATGAAACATGCTTCAAAAATCCAAATAAATATGGTCAAGGCGCTAGTGGAAATAGCCTGATGCCCTGGCCCCTTAAAAGCCTAGTTCATAGTTTCTTCTCTCAAGTTTTACTTTTGGGAAGAGAAAACGTCTGAAATTTGGGATCCTGAGAGATTTTAAATGATATGACAACTTAGGTTGTGTTTTTTTCTTACGGCTCTATAGCATTGCAACCAGTGAGCAATTCCCAAAGTGGAATACACAGGAAATTAGTTCCTCAGAAATTAAAAAAAAAAAAGATGGGGAGTGGTTCCTGCAGTCAAATCTAATCTACTCTATAAAGGCTGCTTATTTGATAAGCTGCCTTATTTAAACACTGCAATTCACAATCTACATTAGTGCGACAAAGGCTCTGAGAAGGCCTGCAGAAAGACAGCCTTGCCCATTACTGTTCTGAACAGAGAATTTCCCAAAGTAGGTAGAACACAGGATTTCTCTACAGGAAATCACGTGCACACACAAACACATTCCACCTCTTTTTAATTCAACAGTGATATGTGATCTCACAGAACAAGAATTTCAAGGAACAGATTTTGAGAAACCCTGGGCTAGAAGAGAAGGAAAGAGGAACCGTCAGAGTTCAGGAGTAAACTGCTTTACCCTGGCCTTTGTAACCCAACACCCCAGTTATTCATTAAACAAACATTGATTGAGTATTCAGTACGGATAATGGACTTGGGAGATGCCG
This sequence comes from Vicugna pacos, assembly GCF_048564905.1. NCBI lineage: Eukaryota > Metazoa > Chordata > Mammalia > Artiodactyla > Camelidae > Vicugna > Vicugna pacos. Next base: position 55,804,611 of record NC_133002.1, read on the forward strand.
AGAGAAATTAGATAGGAAGAAGCGTAGAATACAGTACTGTTGAAAGAGAATATGATAGACTGAAGAAAAAAAAAAAAACAAACGAATCTGACCTCCTTTATACCTAGACAAGGAAACTGGGATTGAGAGAAGTTAGAGGATTAGTCTCTGGACACAGAACAGCCCCTGGACTCTGAAGCCCCTTCTGTTAGAACAGGTACATGGGCTGGAATGAACATTTAGCCTAGAGGAGGAAAAATGGTTCTGTGTACCAGCGCCACGAGTTAAAGGCACCTGCATATACGCTCAAAGGGAGGGGCTCAGGCCCCATGATGATCAGAGAAGGGGCAGGAATTAGGAGTGCATGTCTCCGGGAGAGACGTCACCGAGGAAATTTGATGAGCCAGAGGTCCTGCGTTGAGGAGGAGCTTGGACACTCAAACCTGGTCTCTGCATCAGGAGGAAGCAGGCCTGTGGTAGCCACGTGCAAGGTCACTTGGTACCTCCTAGGACTCTGTATGGCCCTAGGAATGCCCTCCAGTTCATGGGACACACCGCCCTTGTCCTCTCACACTGGGCGCCCAGGGGACTTACTGTGTGAATTCACAGTTAAGTGCTCTTCGTGTTCTGTTTCGCTTTTGTTTTTGGTTTTCCTCCGTTCGTTGCTTTTCATGACGAACTACTTATGACTTACGTACGGAGTGTTAGTTCAGTAGTGTGATTTCTCCTCTCTCCAGCCCTAGGAGAGCTCCTTCACCCTTACAGCTTTCATTTTGACCCACGGACAGATGGTTCCCATGTTTCTCAGTCAAGTTCTGAACTTCCATCCAAGCTTCATCCGTCAACCCCCAGATTCCTGTTGGGTACTTTCGTTAGTCTCGAAACCTTCCTCTGAATCTTCACATATCCAGCCTATCTCCTCTCAAACACCCTTCCCCTCCCAAAATCCCTAAGTCCATCAGTAAAATCATCTTCTATGATTCCCCAGCCCTTCATGCTCTTTCAGGTACGCGGTTTTGAAAACACAGAACTTTCCCCCTCTCTTTTCTGTTTTCCATAGGCAGTAAGTAACTAAGATGTGTCCTTTCTTCTTTGACATGTCTCTTATCTACCCTTGCCTTTCCATTTCTGTTTGCTACCAACACAGGCGCGATCTCACCCTTTGTGGTTGGCTCGCCCGTCTTCTAACTCCCGGACACTATTCACTCCTCCTTTGATCCATCTCTGTGTTTCTCATCGTGCCAAGCAGAACCACCACGAGAGTTCGTTGAAAACAAAATTAAACGAAACTAAAACAAACAGATGCTCAGGATGCTGTATATTTAGTAAGTCCCCCAGGTAATCCTGATGTCCTGTCATGGGTTAGAAACCATTGTCCCGTTTGGTCTTAGTGGCCCTTCAAAGCGAGGTGGTCTCTGCAACCAGCATATCCCCTGGGACACATTCTCAACCTCCCCGTCAGACACAGGTAGTCCCTGTGTCGGCTGCCTGCTTACCAAGAGCCAGGTACGTACTGAGTGCTTGATGTGTTAAGTAGCTACCATTATGCACTTTCATGGAAGAGAAACCTGCCATCAACATCGAACACTTCAACTGAAGGTGACTTCTCCTCTTTCCCGTCTGCAAGGACATTAGGAAGGACAAATGGCAACTGAGGGTGTTAAGATCCAAATTTGCATAGCCGTTGTTGTAGTTCCTTATTTGAACATCAGTGGAAATAATCAAATCACTTGGGAACAGCAAGCGAGAAGTGAAGGAAATCCATGTCTCTTTTAGACAGAGATGGAGGAAGCAAGTGGACAGGGAGAAAAAAATGGAAAAGCTGAAACAAATGGGAAACTGCCTGTTTGGGACGCAGAACCGCCCGCTCTGCACTGGGACCTGTTGTCAATGTCAACCTCAAAGCCAACCAAGTAGCTTGTTTTTTTTACATTTTAAAGCAAAGCCTTAGAGACCGCCCACCCCCCCAACCCACACTCTTTCAGCAGGAACTTGTTTAAACTCCATCCTCCACGGAGTAGAGTTCTTGGACCCTTCCCCAGTTTCCTCCAATAGTGGCTGTCCACCTTCACGTCGTCCCCAGGGAGCCCTTGCCAATCACAGCAGAGCGCTCTCCCTGCACCTGCCTCCCCTCCACCCTGGCCCCCAGAAAAGCAAAACCAAGCAAGGGGGCGGTGGGATTACCGCAAATGAAGTCAAGATAATCCTAGGCAAGGACCTTTTATCCAGGAAAAGTCTCCATCGAGTCGTCATCACAGCCCTTCACAATCTCCTCTTAATAACTCGCACGCCGGAATGTTGCAAAGATTAAACCTTTTGAGGAATGTGATGTTTTGTAGCCCTGACATGGAGTGCTTTGAGCCGGGGAAGGAGGGGCAGGTGCGGGTGCGGAGGGAGAGAGGGGAGAGAGACAAAAGCCAACACACTCTGCAGTCTTTCTGCTAAGAGCCTTTGTTCAGCCGGCACGTTATTTGATGATCCAGACAAGGCATAATAACGCACTTTACCTGTTCAGTTTATTACGTGTGTGTGTCATAGGTGTACCTGCACATTAGTGGCTATAAAATATATATAATATGTGCCAGGAAGCGAGAGAGGGGAGAACACAAGTGCTTCTGACTCAGTGAGAGTTTGCTTTCTCTCCGGCAAGCTGGCCTCTGGTACCCTAATTGCGATTAGCATCCCAAGGCTTTTGAGAAGAGGCCATCTCATAAAGCAGGAATAACTTTTGAAAAAAGACTATATGAATTCTTGCTTTCAAAAGCCTGGACAAAGAATAAGCAAAACAACTTTGCCTGGCATCTGCTTTATTTTCTGAAAGTTGCAGTTGAGGAGAGAAAAACAGAATGGGAAAAGGACCAGAATATTATTGAAAAAATTCCATTTCTGCATGTTCACTTCCTGCTTGCAGACCTACTACAGCAAATTTGCTGATTTTTATGTTTTCTGAAACGTGTTCTTTTTTTTCTTTTCTTTTCTTTTTTTAATGGAGATGCTGGGGATTGAACCCAGGACCCTGTGCATGCTAGGCATGCACTCCGCCACTGAGCTCTACCCTCCCCTCCAAAACATGTTCTTTACTAATGAAATTTTCATAGAAAGGGTTCCATAGTGGAATGAAAAAAAAAACCACTTTGGGGTTAGACAGACCTGGGTTCAATCTTTCCTCTGCTCCTTGGGAGCTGTGTGATCTTGTATAATCCTCTTCGGTTCTTGGTTAGCTTATTTTTTTAAATGGAATGACAATGTCTACCTCAGAAGTTTCGTGAAGAGTGAAGGTCATTTATGCATCCAATACTCTGCATATAGCTTTATCATCTCATATTTACAAGGATGCAACTGGGGAGCAGTTTTGCTCCGGCCTCTAAGATAGTCCTTCCCACCTACTGCACCACAGATGAGACCACAACCGTGTCAAGGGGATGAGGTATTGAAGGAGACGGCTCTCTCTGACCGTCCTAATCCTCTGCCATGTCCAAGAAAGAAAGACAGTGAATTCTAATCAATTAAGCCTCCCCAGAGCCTCAGAGTATATGTTATATCTTAGTTAATACGATTCTTTTAAGAGAAAAGATTGACATCAGAATTGGTTAATTTAAACTTCCCTAAAAAAAAGGGGGGAGACAAAGGGTCTTCAAGACCATCTGTGGGCATGTTCGCTATTTACAGGATGTAGTTTAGAGCCCTTGACTCCTGTGGGACCGAGGCTGCGCTCTGTCACTGACCATCTGATCACTTCCCAGTCATCACAAGTTGGATGTCTACGGCCATGCATTTATTCAGTCATTCACTCACTCAATCAGCAACTGTTTGTTTTAAGAATACAACTGGGAGTTACGATGTGTGCAAAGGAGACGTGAGAGGAGGGTGTATTTGCCTGGAGACTATGTCTTGAAACAATAACAGACAATTCCGACAAGTCTTAAAAATCTTACCCCGCGCCTTCCTTGCTGCCTTCAGCCGCCTGGACATCCGTGGGCATTATCAAAGACGGGACGAGGCAGGAGGAAGTGAAACGCACATTTTTATCAAGCAACATTGGAGGTGCTAGGAGGATTTTTAAAAAGCAAGGATCAAAAACAAAAGAAACATCCTGTTTAATACATGGCCGTTGCCTTCAAGAGCTAGTTTATCCGGGTGAGAAAAAACTAGGCATGTCTATGTGAGGAGGTCACCACTGAAGGCCACAATTCAAGAAAAGTCAAAGCACTGTTCTTTCAGCTCTTCTGAGGGTTCAAGATTTTTTTAAAAAAATGAAAATAAAGATGTGACATTCATTTCCACATCAGTGTCTCAAACAATATTTGTATTATTGGAAGAGTTGGAAGCAGGGAATGGTTGTCCTCATCCGGAATGGACAGGAAATTCTCTGTGAAAGGAAAAAAGAGTTGAGTTGAGTCTTTTGAGATAATACAGTAAATCTCATGGTTACGGAGGAGATAAGTAACATTCACTTCTCTAGTTCACAGGCTACGTGCTTAATGGAAACTACCGCTAACATGTAATCATCACAATAACCAATATGAGTCTTGTGGCCCCATTTGACAGAGGAGAAAACTGAGGCTCAGAGGCAGTGAGTTCAAAGTCTAACGGCAAGGGAGGGTGGGAAAGCTGGGATTGGAACTTGGTACCGAGCAATCCCAAGCTTAGTGCTCGTTTCTTTCTGGGAGACGACTTCTCTGAGAAGCAGGATTTAGATAAGTCAGAGAGTATGTCAGGCAAAGACACCATTTTGCATGGCAGCACGGTGACAAAAAGAGCCATGGCTTGCGAGGAAAGGAAAGGGTTGGCTGCAGCAAGGATTACTGGTTATTCCCAATAGCCTTTCTCACCTTTTTACTTTTACAACAAAACCCTGAATCTTAGCCAGGCACAAACATTTCCCCTGCCAACAGTAAACAGACATTTCCCAGCCTCCTTGGCGCCTGCATGTGGCCATGTGACTACATTTTGACCAGTGAGATTTAAGTGGAAGTCATCTATACAACGTCAGAAAATAGCCTTAAAAGGGAAAAGCACCCTTCATTCTTTCCTCCTTTCTGGCTGGACTGTGAGTGGGACAGTTGGACCTGAAATGGCTAATCCGCATCAAGGGTGACCTTGGGACTGGAGGTCACACGAGGGGGAGTAACGTGAAACACGGCAGAAGCAGCCTGGGTCCCCGGGCACTCGGTGGAGCACAGCTCCCCTTCTGGTCCAGGGCTGCCTGTCCTTGCTCTTTGAAATAAGAGAGAAATAGGCCCCGGTGCAGTTTAAGTCTCTGTTATTTGAGGCTCTAGTGTTACCGGCAGTTGAACTGAATCCTAATTAGAACACAGTCTAATTTGACTTGAGCCAAGAGTTTCTGTAGGTGGGCAGTGGGAGAGCAGCTTGGAAAGGCACAGAGGTCCTGGAGAACTTCTCAAGCCCAGGCATGTGTCACTTGTTCTGTGGGCTTTCCAGGCAGACAAATACAATAAAAGCGGCATTTCCAGGAGAATAAATACTTTGGCTGTGTTGTGTAGCATGTCCTAGTACGGAGAACAAATGAAAAAATTTAAAGCATTTGGGAAATCACTCCAAGAAGCCAGAGGGGAGGTGTTCAGGGCTGCATAAAGGGGATGGGGTGGTGCGGCCAGGAGTGACACTGTAGGATTTGGATGGGGAGGGTCAGACTACACAGCAGCCAAAGATGTGTGACTGCTGAGATGTGTCCTCGAAGGGCCATGGGACACGGGCAAACAGAGAGATCAGAAAGTGAAAGAAAAATCAAAGGGCGACAGAGACTTCCAATTCAGACGTGTGGAAATCATGGCAAGACCTCGAGAGATACAGCTGGGGTACACGTGCCTGCAGCTTGTTGGGTGAAAAGTCTGAAAACCCACATTTTGACAATGGTCAGCACAGAGGGTAGAGCTGAAGTCGCGACACATTAGGAGAGTTGTTCAAGGACTAGGATGTGAACCAGGCCCCAGTGGCAAGTATGGGGATGGAAGAAGAGGCAGCAGAGAGAGACGTGGTGAGTAAAGGGGAAGGAGAGGAATGAGTGTGGTCCACTGTCTTAGAGTCGAAGGGAAACGCTTCCATCGAATACGGAATGTGCCGGAAAAGAAAGAGAAGATCTGGTGAGAAAAGATGATTGAATTTGACAGTGAAGAGGTAGGTCATTGTTGACCTTTGGATGACAGTGTCGATGGAGCCTAGTTTTAGGGGACTGAAGAATGAATGTCTTCTAGGGAAGGGAGGCACATCTGAGAAACTTGTGTATGAACTGAAAATAGAAATAAAGGGGCTGGAAAGTCAGGCTAAAAGGACAGTGGTGTCAACGTCTTCATGGGGACAGCGGTGCCTAGTATGGATTAGTTAGTAGTGACGTAAACTGGGAGGGCCACCTCTCTAAGCTCTTTCTTCTTCACGTGTCGTATGAAAGTGTAGGTATCTGTCATGCGGCGAAGATAAATTAATGTCTGTGAAAAACACACAGTGCGGAGCTTGGTAGGTGGTAGTTACCCATCAAAGGTCTGCTCATTCCTGAATGCCGTCAGATTACTCCCTTCATTTTATCATGGATGTTTAGGCCTAGCTAATTGGCCCCCACATAATGGTCCTCGTGCTTGTGGGGATCAGACGCGAGTTCATTATAAGCCCATACCGACCATTTAAAGAAACAGTCGATTACACCTGCCTCTTGGCATCCCATGTGGTCCGACAGCTTTGAAGGATCTGTTAGGGAGGAAGAGAAGCCTCCAAGGTGGTGACTTCAAACAATTGCGATTGATCTGCGGCACCCGAGGGGCATACCAAGGCACAGGAATATCCAAAGCAATAGCCAGACCATGTGCTAAGCCAGAACCCACTGCATCTTGCTGAATCCATCCTGTGACATTGCTACAATAATGCCCCGTTCACAGGTGAGAAATCTGAGATGCAGAAGAGTTTAACCAAGTATCGTCTGTGGCAGAGCTCAGGTGAGGGAGACGAGGGTTTTGAGCGCCTTCGATGTCAAGAACCCACAAGTTCTACCATCCCTCTACAGGACTCTTTCTGTTCAGGGGTTTTGAGACCCAGACGTTCATCCAGCACCCTCCCTGCTTCCATGAGCATCTTCCCAGGAAGAGAGAAATCTGAAGTCAGCCCTGACCCAGATCTGGGCGGGACGGTCACCGGCTGACAGTGACACCAACATAGCTGTGGTCAAAGGCCGTCAGAATGAAGAAAGAGCCTGTTCTCAAACAGGGAGGGGTCCAGGGCAGGGCAGTGGCCCAGGTACCAGAGTCTGCGCAGAGCCCTGCCGCCCCTTCATCCAGAGGCAGAAGTGGACCAGATCTACGGGCTTGAACCTCCAAACAGTCTGGCAAATCCTGACAAACTGTATGCCTTCCCCGGTGCCCCTCCAGCCACCCAAAGCCACTGCTTCATGGAGACAGAGACAGCTCTGGCCGTCACTCACCACAGTAATTGTGGGGGTGGCCGGCCCCCCAGATGACTCCACCCAACTCAGACACCTCCAAACAGCCATCCTCCCCGAGCACGCCTGAGACTGTTACCCATCTGCACGAAGTCAGCTAAAAGATGAAAGACCATGGTGATCATTTTAGTCCGGCTTATGCGCAATTATGCGTTCACCAGTCAGAGCTTTAATTACCCGGAGATAAAGGTGCCATTAGCGTTTGGGGGAAAACTGGCTCCAGCAAAATGCACTTCTTTTGTCTCCCAGCCAGGGACAACTAACTGTTCTTCTGGGAAGGGCTTAGCAGGTAGACTCCAACCTAAACCATAAAAGGCCCTCAGCCGTAAGGGGCAACCACGGAGTTGGACATTGGCGGGAGATGCTGCAGGGCCGGGAAGCCCAGGAGAGCTTCCGAGGCAAGGGCACCCTTCCTAGAATGACAGAGAGTGGAGACACATCGGGGGAAAGAGAGGGAAGGGAAAACTCCGGAGCCTTACGTGAAGTACCACCTTGCTCCTCCCTGGCGCAAAATGCAGCCTCTCAGATTCCACCCAAGACCTACAGAATCAGAATCTGTCTCTTCACATGAGCCCCAGGCGGTTTACGTGCACGTGAAAGCGTGAGAGGCGTTGCTTTGGAGGCCCTCATACCCCAGGACAACGTGCCTGCTGCTCATCGTTAAAAACGAGGAGCTGAGGTCTGCTCACCTCTCCTACATCTCCGTGTGTGTTACAGAGCAAAACGGGAGGCAGAAATGTCTGTGTGTGTCCAGGCAGCGTTTTGCTTTTCTTTTCTCTTCTTTTTTTTTTTTTTAAACATCTGGCAGGAGGAATAGATTTTTCCCGTCCAGTGTTGCTTTAAAAGGTAAACACAATTGAATGGGGGCAAAGTGGGGGCGGAAGCGAAGACCGTAAAACACACAGAGTGTCAAATTGAAATGATTAATAAAGCTGAGAGGCAAAGCATCCCCTGGTGTGGTGTGAGCTGCGACAGACAGGTCAGGGCAAACGCTAGCGAATCCGTTTCAGCGCCTCCCGCCTCAGGGCCGGGACAGGCAACAACAGAGAGAAAACCATTTCACAATGCGGAGAAGAGGAACCTGGCGAAAGAGAAACCTCAGGAGAGGGGGGACGGGGTGAGAAGGAATCATGTGGGGAGAGAAATTCCTTGGGTGGCGAGGTTATAGGTGCGGTGGGAGGTTAGCGCGGCCTCTAGAGCCATCCCTACGAGGCTGGATTAACAGACCGTAAATACCAGGCATCCAACCCAGAGTTTTGAATAATTAGCCCGAGTTCTAAGGTCTGAGGACAGATCCACCTTTTAATCCCGAGGCAGCTACTTATTCGAAAGGGAAATCTGGAACTAATGGACATTTTCTCAGGGACCCTCAACGTCCTCATCTGTAAAATGGGGGTGACTCTATCCACCTCGTGGAGTTATAATAGCTGAGCGAGATCATGCATGTCAAACCTCACTAGCGCGATGCCCGGTTCGGGTCACGCTCTCAAAATGATATCTATTATCATTTATTATTTTCCCAGCCGTATTCCCAGCACCGCTGATTTCCCAGAAAATGCCTTCTCTTGGCCCTGACCTTAGTCTGTGTTCTGAAAGAGGAATGGGACATGATTCAGTTGCTTTTAGAAGCACCGTCCTCTGCTCCCTCAGTGCTGTCAAAGTAAGATCACCTCGCCCACTCATTCACTCTCTCGGCAGCACGATGGCTTACCGTGTTAACCGGCTAACCTGCGCCCGCTGGCATCAACGCATCCGTGGGAAGGGGAGCACAGGGAAACTGCGCAAAACCAGGCGAGTGCCGAGCCTGCTCTCAAAACACCTGCGTTTTCTATGACCCAGCTCTGAAGATGCGCAGGAAAGGGGTCGAGCCCACGTCCTGGAAGTAAATCTGTGCTCTCAGGAATGACTCCAGCATGAGGTGAGCAGCTCTGCAGGCCCCGTGTCCCCTGGACCACTCCTTCCATGCTGTGTCCCGCAGATGAGGGACACGGCGCCAAGGAAGCCAGGCTCAGTGACTCCGCCAGCGGCTTGAGGACTGCGGTGCAGTCTGCACCCCAGACCAGATCATCTGCCGCACCCGCTCGTGTCTTTTGTCCCCATGACGATGGACTGAGAAGGCAGACGTAGCGTCACAATTCCCCTCTTCGGAGGCAGAGTGGGGGAGGGGTGGGCTTCGAGAGCAATGCTCAGCGGCTGATGAATTGCGGGTGCCTCTGTCAGAGACTGTCAGCACAACAAGGGACCTTCCAGAAGTGCTGAGGTGCAGCCAGCCATCATGAGGTTCTGCGATCAGACCAACCTGGATCTGAATCCCCGTTCTACCTCTTCTTGGGTGTGGCCTCAGTCACTTCGCCTCTCTCAGCTTCCGTTTCTTTGCCTGTAAAATGGGAAGCAGGTTAGCAGCTACTTCTGTACCAGTCAGGGTTCTGGCAGGAACAGAGGCACACTCCCGCTGGGTAATTTAAGGAGAGTTTAATAAAGGAACGACTTGCAAAGGAACTATCGAGGGCAAGTTCTCTCCCTCAGGCTGGAAACAGTGGGGGCCGTCCTCCAGGACCGAAGAGCAAGGTCTCAGAAGAGCGATGCGTCTTATCAGGAGCTGTGAATTCTGATGGGGAGATGGCTCGCTTTCCTCGCCTCCCCTCCGTGGCGGAACCCTGCTGGAGGCCAAGGGCAGGCCAGCCCGTTGACAGTGACCCCTGAGCTCAGCCTGTTGGGGCACAGAGCAGGGTACACAAGAGGAGAACCGAGAATGCCCAGCACATTCCCACGGGGTCATCTGCGGGAACTGAACGAGATCACACCCGCAAAGTGCTTGGTCCGTATGAACACACGATACATGTGAATTCTAACAAGGACCCTTTTCTTTGACGGATGAGAAAAGTGAAGCTTAAGAAGTTTCGAAACATTTCAAAAGTTATACGGAACTGGACCGATTACTGGTTATCAGTCCAAAGTGCCCAGAATGTCACCTCCGAGGTATAGGTACCTTGGCAGTGAGAGGGGGACTCCTCGGCAGGTGGAGGGAGCGTCTAGAAGAAAAATCTCAGGCTATCCAGTAACACTGGCCACCCACTCCCTCTTTGGAGCATCTCATATTAGGTTTTGGGAGGAACGAACAGGAAAGATCACCATCTGAAGTATTTATGGCATAAAGAGGGGGTTGGGACTAGACATAAGGGTCTACATGGATACAAAAATATATGTATTTGCAAATTGCAAGTCTGTCTTGGTTTAATCTGAGCAAATTTGGAGCCAAGTATAGTCCATCAAAATCAACACCTGCGTGTGCCCACGAGCCCAATGCCAGCAGACTTTGGTGGCGTTGTCAGGACCGCCCACAGAGAGGTCTGGAAATTGCCTGGTCAGTGGCTGTTGGCCAAACCTGTGCCATCTGTCCCATTCAGCTGCATCATTTGGAGCCCTGCCTGCTCAGGGAGAAAGGGCTTGTTCAGCCAGCCCGCTGGAATCTCAGAGGACCTGCCTTGCTTAGACTCCCGATTTTAGCCCCATGTTGCTGACATCTCGCACTGAAGTGCTATTCTGGAAATGCCGCCTCTCCTGGAAATGAGCCTGTGGACACCACAACTCCTCCCAGATCAGAGTGATCTACTAACCCTTCTGAAAACAAGAGATCACCCCACTCTATTTAACTTGCTCCTCCTTCAGATCACTGAATCCTGGGGCTAACCCAGAACTTAGCAAGGTGTTTGATTAACCTCCTGTGAAGATAAACTACTTCTAGACCCAGAGCAATGTGTGTGGAAACTTGACTTTCTACAGTCTACCTTAATTTTCTCAGGGACATCCATGAGGCATCTATGAAATATTCCAGAGGACAGTGTTTTTGCCATCAGCTCCCTCTGTTCTTGGCTTCCACTACCATTGGCAGTCTATAAACTATTCCGCACCTGGCCGTCAACCACAATCCACTGCATCCCCAGAAGGAAAACATCAAGGTATTGCAAAAACCTCATTTGCAAACCCCTGTAGCACTTACTCACATCCAAATTGTTTCACCCAGAGCTCATCTAATGGGCAAACCGAGGAGCTGAAACAATTCCTCATTAGAGGGAACCTCAGGTAGCACCAACACCAGCGATCCCCAGGGAGGGTCGCCAGTGCGCGCTCCATCTGGACTCGCTGGGTGAGATTGCTCAACCTTCAGACAGCCACCAGCTTGTTCGACAAGTAGGCAAGCAGCTCTGCCCCTGGGTGCATCTAGGCTGGGTTTATCCCCTGACACCTTGGTTTTTCAATGGACTCCTGAAAAGTGCAATTTGAAAATAAGAGAGCTACAGCTTGGTGTTGGGAGCAAATCCAAGCATGAGCATATATTTTTTATTTTATTTTATTTTATTTTATTTTATTTTATTTTATTGCTGGCAGAAGTAATTAGGTTTATTTATTTATTTGTTTTTCAGAAGAGGTCCTGGGGATTGAGCCCAGGACCTCGTGCATGCTAAGTACACACTCTGCCACTGAGCTATACTCTCTCCTACCACATGTTCTTAACAGGATGCTTTAAGCTTCAGGATGCCCTGCATGTCAGACCTCAGACCTCTCATTATAAACATTTCTACAAACCTGAGCTTTAATTCTGTTCCCAGAGGAGAAGTTGGCAATGCCACTTACTGCTTCTCCACTGGCTTTTGAGTTTTTAGGACCTTGGGCTCTGACCAGCATTCAAAACTGAGGAAAGCAGTGCACGGAGTGGTTCATCCAGGGAACAGGTGAGAAGACAAACATTAACCTTCAGGCTTAGAAATTTCCCCAGAGATTTTTCAGCCTCTGTTTCCACATTTGTAAAATGGGGCCAATAACACGGCCTGTCTTGTAAGGAGGCTATGGAGGAGGGAGCTAGATTCATAAAATAGTGAGACTAGCAGACAGTAACATTCAATACATATTCAAAACAAAGAGGGGGAAAAAATGCCTGTCGTCCTGACCCATTCTCTCTTCCTTCTATTCTCAAAGCGGGTGAAAATAACTGTACGCTGGACTGGTTTGTTTCCAGGCAATAATAGAAAACCATCAATCCTAGAGGAATTTTAAAGGAAATAGGCCATTTCACCTGATTGATACAGATGCACAAAGAGGTGGAACAGGGCGTGAGGGAGAGGAACCGACCAATTTGACCTCGGGGCTGGGAGGAGAGGGAGGGGAGGAACCATCTGAGTAGCTATACACTGATCAGATGAGCTCTGGCTCAACATCTCTTAACTACTGAGATGCTGACTCAGTTGATGAAAAATGGAAAAAGTTAATAGGAAAAAATGAATCCCATGAGGCTGACTCCTCTTGCATGTTGGCTCCAAAGCTAAATGCACCGCAGGCTTCCAATAAATATGAACTAATAATCGAATTTAAAAGCGAGGAAATCATTGTTCTTCCCAGCCTGGCCGCCTGCCCAGCTGCTGCTCCGAGGATGATGCATTGCTCTTTATCTGAGAGTGGATCTCCCACTCTGCCCGGAGAAACTGTTAGGAACCCAGTCCAGCTGGAAGACTTCGCTCAGCAGTGTTTGCTTGGACCATGTCCTTTCTTTCCCAGCACAATTCTAACACCACACCCCAGGGAAACTCACCCTTGGCTTCTTTTTCTTCTTCTTCTCCTTCTTTTTTTTTTAATTTAAATAAACAAATAGATTTGTTCCAGTTTTCTTAAGGATCAAAGTATACAGAGTCTACTTTTGGCTTCGAAGTCTCTGTTGCCAAGACTGGAATTATATTGAAATCGATCAGAGCCCAGGAAAGACCAGAAAAGTGATGCCTCGGTCTTTAAGCTAGGAGAGCCCTGGGAGTTCCTTGTCGACTCAAGTCCAGAGCTGGAAGGCACTCTCCAGTCTGCAGTGGATTTGTTCCATCTCTGTCCAGTATCCTCACAGCCTCCTTCTGTTAGCTTTTCTTATTTCTTCCTGTGAAGTTGCTGACTAAATACTCTGAATAGCCGAAGAGGGGTTGTTTTGGGAGATGGCAAAAAAGTTGAGTTTCTCAAAGGAGTGGGGGTCAATATATGTTAAAGGTGATTATAGAAATTCTTGGTTTCTTAGGAGTCTCTGTGCCAATAGAAGCTTCTAAAACATCAAACAAACAAACAAAATTTCTGAACAAGAGTGTTTCATTTATAAAGAAGAAATATGACCTAAGCAACTTTAGAGACCAAGAGAAAAGACGCCCACATGTCCCCAAAATGCTAAGTGGATCTCAGAAAGAAAGGTATGAAGATGCCAAAGACCTTTTTTGCTTACTCTGAATTTTACTCAGGCCAAGCCCATTTTTTGTTTGTTTGTTTGTTTGTCCTAAGCTGTGGGACACTTTATTCTAAGCCAACCTAAGGCAGAAAAATCTGGGTAACAGAAAAATTAAAAGAAACAATGCACTTCACAAAGGAATTGTCAAGGATTTCCTCTGATGAGCTCCTTAAATACATTTAAAATGTTTCTAATTTTCTGTGTATGTACATGGATGTGTAGGTACCTGTTTACTGCAAAGGTAAGGCTCACACCTGTAGAAGTTGTAACTTTTCAGATGTTTTGTCTTTGGGAATGAATATCCAGTCTTTATCCCAATTGATAGGAGAGTTTAAATTATATTTCACAAACTTTGGGAGAAAGTGCAGAGTAGAGAATTGACTCCAAAAAAATTCCACCAGTTGCGCCTGTGACTCTCCACGCCAACGCCCACCTTTGGTGTGCGATCATAGGACGCCAGGAAGACAATGGCTCAAATTCTGGCTGAGCAGACAAAAGACACCTTGGGTGTCACTGGATATGACCATTTCGGAGGCAATCTAGGACAGAGAGATGGCATCTGAATGGAGAAGGTGGACACCCAAATCAAAGTTGCCACCACCGTCCCCACTCCAAAACACACACACACCTACACACACGTACACGCAGTCCCTTCTCCCAGGAGCATCGCAATTAATCGCGTTCAAGGTGAATCACCAGCCACACCCTCCCGTTACCGATACAATGCAAGGACCCCAGAGTGCCTTGGGCTGACAGCTTAGCTGAATTTCCACCGACAATTTCAGAGCCAAATACATCCAAAGGTAAGAAATCTCTAAAAAGGAGTCAATTAATCCAGCTCAACTGTTCTTTACCTTAGGCGAGTGTTCAGAGAGGAAAGAAAAAAAGGAGAAAGGAAGCCATCCCATAATATCCATCCTCGGGCCTCAGAGCCGGTTTACCTAAACGTCACCACGGTGATGTGTATATAAATCGATCTTCACTCTGAACCACAATCGCTGACTTGACAGAGAACACCCATTTGGACTTCCCTGTCAGGTAACAGCCAAGGTGCGCGGTGACACCATTTCGTTCAGGTTCCAACCTGAGCGCTCAGCTCGCTACAGGAAGGCACGCGGCTCTTGCAGATTGTTTTTCTCTCTGCGCCCCTCTTCCTCTTTTCATCTGCTCCTCATCTTTGCAGGAAGAGAGGATAAGGAAGAGGAGGACTCTTGAGGATGCGCCTCCAGGGAGAGTGAGGGCTGGCCCCATCAGGTCTGGCCCTCAGGAGCAGAGGGGTGAGGGAGGCGCCACCCCCCCCCCCCGGCAGCTGAGTCCGGGTTCTCCCTGCCGCCAGAGCAGACACGCGGAGCGTCAGAGCAGCAAGAAAACTCGGGGGACAGACGTGAATCCCTGAGGTGGGAAGTGACTTGCTCAGGGTCACCCAGTGAAGACTTTATTTCTTGACGCCCATCCAGGACTTTTCTACAGAAGTGACAATGACCTCGCCCAGCGTTGCCTAGGAAACCAACACACTTCATGTAGGAAGCACCCTGCCTGTCCCCCACAGAGAGGAGGACGGCAGATGTTTGGTGAATCAATGAATCAACGAGTGACTGTAACATAGAGAATGGGCCACTCTTTCTTTTCAGGGTTTCTGGATTCCAGAGTATCCCCACATCTGCAAAAGAACCAACAGCAAAGACTCTGCATCTCTAACCCAGGGCCAGTCCTCCCCCAGAACCCCACGATGAAGAACTACCAGACTTCTCCTCGAGTCACTCCCCTGCTCATCACAGGAATATCGAGAAACTGACAAACCAAACTGGAGGTCAAGTGTGTGAAGGGGGGTGAGGTGGGGTGGTGATGAGGAGGGAAGGTGATCACGGGTGCTGGGAGTAGACCGAGAACATGATCCTTACACATCCTCCCTCCTGGTCCCATTTTGGACCAAGGCTCTTCATGTATAAAAAGTGCCACCTCGGATCAGCAGTGCCTTGAATAGAGCCAGGCTAGTTAAATGCAAAGGGGACTGAACCAGCGGTGGCATCCTTACCGTAGATGAAGCCAATTAAATTAGCCAGTCACATGCCACCTTTAAAGCTCCCCCAAAGGGCATCCCCGGCAACACTGCTCACCTATAAATATCAAAGCCGTTGAGAAACGTGTGACTTCCGCAGAGAGAAGCTGCAGGTAGAGACACACACACAAACTTGCTGCTTCTTGGGCTTTTGTAGCCAAGCCCTGCTGGCTGGCAGCGCGGTTTGCCTCCTTGGTGAGAACTGGGATGCATTTGGCTGGCTCTTGGCCCCCAGTCCTGCTCGTAATTTGAAGCAAGGGGAGATGGTTGGGGTCAGACAGCAGGGAGCCTACAGGCTTAGAAGGAAGCCTCCTTGCTCGAGGAGGCTCCACATGGCGCCGAGGCAGGGACTCTGCGGTGCTCTGGATCCTACCCCGTATCCTTCTAAAAGTCTAGGAGAGGGCAGAACTCAACTCTGGATTTAGGAAGCCCCTGGGGCTGAGTGCAGAACACACCTAAATACCCACCGGCTTAACACTCCCCGCACCATGAGACGTCTTATTTAAGCATCAAGGATAAGACAGATTCTGCTGCCACTTGCTGAGAATCCCCAGGGAAGATCGAAGACAGGGCTCGGCACATAAATGTCTGTGGCGTAAATATTTGTTGATTTAAACCAAGACGACCTGCTCCCACCCCCTTTCTGGCTTACCCTATTGCCATTTGAAAAAGAAATAAATAGTAGTAATGGATGAATTTTAAAAAATTGGATTGACATTGAAATCTACAATATGGTGCTTTTTAAAGTTGCTTCATGAGATTTATTTTGCTGATTGTTTCAATCGGGTTGATAAAGAAAATCATCTGTGCATAAGGTCACGTATGGACAATACCAAGGAGTGTCCAGAGTGGACGGGGAGGTCTCTCAGGCCGAGGAGGCGAGTGGAAGACACAAATCACAGAAAGCAGGTCTGTGCCTGTCCTGCAGAAGAGACATGGTGCCAGTCGGAAGGAAGTGGACATGCCGGGTGGGGCAATGCACGTCCCAAGACGACTCAGGCAGAAGCTGAGCTCAGAGTGGGTTTCAAGTATCCGGAGTCCCAAAGGGCTAGGCTTGAAGACAGCAAGTCCCAGCCAAGGGGAGACCCAGTTCGCTCTCGCTGACCCTCGGGGGAGTTTGACAGCTCAGACTTGCCTCTTCCCGTCACTGTTCCATCAGGGGAGACAGCAGGAGTGTACACTCACCCTCACACCAGCCCCCCCAAAATATGTAATTGTGAGTGTCAGCCTACCTTCAAAGTTAGGTACGTACGTTTCAGAGCTAATAACTGACCCTGTTTTTCTGGGTTCTCTGCTGATCTAAATGATCAGAGACAGTCCAACCCCCCAGTACTGCCAAGGCTACTGGACTGGGATTCAGGGGACCTCAGCTCTACCTGTTACAAACTGTGTAACCTCAGGCGTGTCGCTCAGCCTCTGTGGGAACCCTCAAGATTGACACGTTTGTAACCTGTGATCCAGGAACCGTGCTGGGTGCTGGGGACACAAAGATAATTAGGACAGTCTGTCCTGGGCGAGTCTACAGGGACCATTAACACCTCAGCCAAGAATTTTGAGACCACGTGGTCAGTGCTGAGATGTACTAGGCTCTGTGTGTGTGTGTGTGTGTGTGTGTGTGTGTGTGTGCGCGCACGCGTGCGTACATGCACGTGCGCTCATGGGACTGGAGGATAAGATTAAATTGCTACCACTAGTGAAAGCACCATGTACAATTTATATCCACAGCCTCATAGGTAGCTAATATTATCCCCATTTTACAGATAAGGACATTTTATGACTCAGAGAAGCAAGATAGCATCTTCATATTACACAGCCAGTCCACGGCGGAGCCAGACTTCAAACTTGATCCTGCCTGGGCTCGTCACCATCGTCATCACCACATCATCTCTGACCTTGAGGATTTAGGGTCTGGGGAGGGAGACTGAGCAAAAGGACGTAAGAAAAAAAAATGTACCTCGATGTGAAAAACAGACACGCATGGATTTATATTTTCATTTCAGCCTGATACTCCAAGTCCCCCAAATCTGACTTACTAAAAATTGTTGTGAGGGATCATGGGAATCCGGGAGCCACCCTGAAGTTAGCAAATCCAGCAGCATCATCCCTCCCACCACCCCCCTCCACCTATGCACACACACACCTGGTCTACCTTCCTCTATCCCTTACCTCAGTCTGTGTTGTAATTGTTCAGACAAGTGTCTTCATGACCCTTTCCGTTGCCCCACACACCCAAATCCTGCTGAGTCTACCCTCCAGCCTCTCACAGAGTTGCTTCCTCCTCTCTCTTCCCGCTGGCATAGCCTTAGTTGAGACCACCTGACAGGTTTCCCAACTCAAATGTCATCTTCATGTGATAGTTGGTGTAATTCTCCCAACAAATCCTCCTCACTGTGTCCCTAGCTTGAAAACTCAGATGCCTCTCTGATGTTCACCACACCTTTAGGATAAATTAACACTCCCTTAGGTCAGTCCCTACACGCCTGCAGTCCCATTCCAACTCACGTTACAACCTACTCACCCATGACTCTGAACTTCTCCATGTTCTCTAAACACATTGGTTTTTTTTTTTTTCAGTTCAACAAATATCACCAAGTATCCGTTTACTTGCCAAGCCTTGTGTTGGGCATGGGAACGCAGGGCAGGCGTTCTCAATGGCAGCACTGTTGACATTTGGGACCGATAACTCTTTGCTGTGAGAGCCTATTGCATCGTATATATTATAGGACGTTCAGCAGCGTCCTTGACTTCTGCCCACTGGATGCCAGTGGTAACTCCCCCCAAAGCTGTGACAGCCAGCATTGCCTCCAGACATGGCCGAGTGTCCCTCAGCTGGCAAAAGCACCCCCAGCTGGGAGCCCTCGCTCTAGAATAAGACGTACTCCCTGCCCTCCAGGCACCCGCCTGTGGTTTGCTGGAAGCAAGCGGTGCGTGCTTCGTGCAGGGCAGCCCGGAGGACGCTGAGAACTCGGGCTTTTAGACAGGCTCACCCTGGGTTCGTGTCCTGACAGTTCTGTTTCCTTCTGCGGGGTTTTGGACAATTTTAATAACCTCCCTGAGCCTTCAGTTACTCGTGTGCTAAATACGGATTCCCCTTTCAACTTCAGGCCCATCATGGTCTTTACATAAGTGAACACCTGTCGATAGTTGGCACCCTGAGACCCTCAGGGTGTGATCTTTTCCCCACCCTCACCCCGCCCCTCCTGCGTCTCCGGGACACAGCCCCGAAGCAGCCTGCCTGCCCCTACACGGGCTGCTGCTTCTGCCTAGAATCCGAGCCCCTCCCCTCTTCCCACCCATTGAGGAATCCTTTAAAACCCAGCTCTGATGTGAGTTCTGACCAACTGGTACAGCGCCCCAGAAACCAAACCTTTCTTTGTGCTCCACACGTACTCTGCTTGCATCTCTCTTAACTTATTGGTCACATTGTTGTCTGGCTCTTCCTCCAGGTCAGGGGTCAATATATTTTTTCTCTTAAGGACCGATTTGGGGCCACAGAATCTCTGTTACAACTATTCAGTTAGCCTCTGTAGGTGAATGCAGCCATAAACAATAGTAAGTGAAGGGGTGTGGCTGTGTCCCAGGAAAGTTTTATTTGTAGAGCAAGATGGCCGGCCTGGATTTGGCCAAGCCTAGGGTCCCTGCTCTGAGCAGGGAGCTCCTTGAAGTCAAAGCCCTCGTCTCACTGACTTTTGTGTCTTTAGCACCTCACACAGCGCCTGGTGCATCCTAGACACTATTTAAATGATTATTAGGTCAATGGATTCATATGAGTCATCATTACCAGTAATAATAACTATAAAATCCTCTGAGAGCGTATGAATTAAGAAACTGACCAAAATAATAAAACTGACTTCCAATGTGAACTCAGTAAAAAGGATGCCCCACGAATTTTGAAATTCGGAAAAATAATACATAAGTTTTTGGCATAAGTCTGTCCCATGCAATGTTTGGGACATACTTACACTAGAACAAACTTATTGATCGTACATCTGAAATTCGAACTTAGCCAAGCGCCGTTTATGTTTCTTTGCACTTTATTTATACATCGAATGTTGACAATCTCTTCTCTCAACTTCCCAGCCGAAGAGATGGAAACCTGTCTGACCTGCTGATCCACCTTCCCACCCCCCCAGGAAGAGGGCCCCCTGTAAACCTCAGGGCAGCAGCGAGCAGTTCTGTTGGAACTGGAAATTTAATTAACCAAATGCTAACATGTAATTTGAAGGAGGTGGAGGGGGAAAAAAAGCCTTATCACGAAGTTAATAAGAGAACTATTTTAATTACGGTATTTAACAAGTCGTGACCATGCCGCTGTGTTCTCTGGGGAGAGATCCGCATCGCTCAGGAATCTTGGAGCAGAGGAGGGATGTGCTGGGGAGCGGAGGTGGGAACACCACCACGCTGAGCTTCTCTGAGTTCTGGCTTCAAGTCCTCTGGCTCGGGGGTTTAGAAGCCCCCCCAGGAGTTGTGGTCTTCCTCTCTGGTGACTCAGAGAAGAAAGCTAGCTGTCCCCATCTTCCACATCAAGTTCCAGCCCAGCAGGACCCGGGGAGGCACAGACAGCCCCGACCTGATGTGTAAAGCTGCTGTCTGTCCCCACATGCCCCTGGGGGAGAAATAGCTGGATTTTCTTTGGTACGCTGGCTCCTCCCCTCTGTGACCCTCCTGCTTGTTCAGTACCCAGTGGTGGCACTTCTCCGGCCCCTTCCTCAAATGCACCAAACAGCAGCAGAAGCAACGGACCTTGATACAGGGAAAAGAGATGGTGGCAGTGTCTCAGAGGGACAGGTGGTGTCACAGAGCAGGAATAGTCACCCGGCCCTTTGCTTTCACAGGCTAATCCCAAATCCGCCAGTGGCAGGAGAGGGCCTGTCCTCAGTGTGCAGGGCAGTGGGCCCTACTCTTTCGCCAAATCTCAGGAGGATGAGGTCGGCTCCCCGGGAGAACTAGGGATGTGGCCTCCTGGCGTGAGACCAGCCAGGCCCGGGAAAGGGATGGCCTTGCCTTTCTCCGTCACTGAGTCCTGACTCCCAGGCGTTCTGCTACAGGAGCAGGAGGGGCCCCTGTGGGGGGAAAGGCGGGCAAAGAGATCGGGGCTCAGCCTGTGAAAGTGGCCATTGAAGAGGGGAAGGGGCAGGGAGGTGGGGGCAGAAGGCACTGCCCCCCCACCCGGGGATGTGTCTCTCTTTTCTGTCACCAGAGGAGGCTCTTTAGACCCAGACCCGAGCGGGCATCGAGGGATGTTAACAAGCAAGGTCTGGGGTTGGGCGAGCAGCTTCTCAGGCATCCGCAGTGTCCCGAGGGGAGGGGAGCAGAGAGAAGGGAGAGGAAACATACACGACGTCGGTGGGATGGAGCACACCCCAGCACAAGCAAGCCGGGGAAGACAGATCCGATAGACCCGCCTGCTGCTGGAGTTCCACCCGCCGTGGGCACTGAAGTCATCCCTGCGAAGACCAGGCATTGCCTTCTCTATGCCTTCCCTTCCTCTCCTCCCTTTTTCATCCTGAACACATCAGGCCCCAGGCCCTTGGTGGAGCTGTCCAAGCTGGGGTCGTAGGGATGAGCCATGGTGACCCAGGTTGGGGGGTGGCCTGAGGGATGGCGTGAGTGTCCACATGGGGGAGAAGCCTGCTGTGGGGTGTCAGAGCCCGTGCAGGGTGAAGAGGCATCACGCAGAGGAGGGAGTGGCAATGGGGATAAGATGTGGGTTACACACAAAGGGACTGATCACAGATCACTGATCAGCTCCCCTGAAGACAGCAGGAGGCAGATTTCTCACTGTTGGGAAAGAGCGTTGCAGACCTAGAAGGGGAGAACTCAAGAATGAACCCTGTGGTGTTGGGTGGGAAATGGAGATGATGGTTTCCGATAGATGGAGACACAGAGATAAATATGAATGTCAATTTGACCAGATGCGTGCGTGTGTGTTGTGTACGGCTCCACGTGTGTATGTGCACACACCTTCCCCTGGGAGGGTCTGCGAGTGGCAACACCCTAGAAGGAACGAGGACGCTTCTTTCCCAGACTCGCGTCCTGTTTCCCTTGGAGAAGTAGCTGACTTCGGGGCTGGGCAGGGAGAGTGCGAGATGAGCCTGGACCACGCCGTTGCTCCATAAATTAAGGAAGTGCTCAAAAAATGACGGAGACATCCCAGAAGGGCCTGAAGTTCGCCTGAAGGAGCTCCCGCTTGCCAATTCTGGGATCGTTCGAGCCACCAAATGAATGAAATCATGGCTTATGACTAATAAAACATAGGAATCCATGAGTCCAATCTGATATAAATAAATAAATTGGAAGTTTGATGGGAAACGGAATATTTGCACAGTCTCAAAGTGCCTTCCCACACAAGAGAAATATTTATTCACTACACGGGGAGAAAGGGGGATGGGGGATAGCTTTAGGATGGAGAAACCCGGTCGATCCAGCGTAGTCAGGAGCTGAGAGCTGTGTATCAGGTATCAGGGTGTGCGGTGCCTCCGGGATAGCCTTGCCAAGCGGGCACCACCTGAAGGTGATCAGCAAGAATCATCAGACAAACGAAACTGAGCAACAGTCTAAGTATGACTGGCCGATAGTCTTTAAAATTGCCAATGTCATGCAAGTCGAGGAGAGACTGGGCAACTCGTGGTTCAAGGGGCCCTCAAGTCCTATGTCAACTAAATCACGCTGGATCCATTCTTGGAACAGCTGGTGAAACTTGAACGGGGCCCAGGCTTACGCGGGCAGCGACGTGTTGGGGTTGCGGTGGCTGCAACGTACCTGTGTAGGATGTCGTTACGTGTATGCAGTTAACGGAAGCGATGCTGCCTGAAGGAATGACCTACTGATGTGGTTCCAGTGATGGGGCATCATGTGGACAACTTACTCTCAAGGGGTTCACGAAAGAAAAAATGTTCTCTGTGCAGTGTTTGCAATGTTTCCTGTACCCCTGAGGTTGTTTTGAAACAAACACCTGAAAAATAAAGAAGACCTGGCACGGAGGTCTATCTGATAACAGATATCAAAAAGGAGCCCAAGGGGAACTGGATTTGGGATTCTATCGAGGCAAACAGGTCAATTACGATTCTGACTGAGCCCGAACTTGAGCTGGAAGCTACAGGCGCGAATGTACAACTTCGCGAAGCGTGGAGGAGGCACAGGAGGCGCCAGAGCGTGTGTCCAGCTCCTCTTCCCCAAAGAGCACATGCTAATGGGTGACGCTGTTGCAAGTGTCTTGGTGCCCGTTCTTCTGCTCCAGGCGCCTTGCCTACACTCTGGTTTCATCAGCTGACTCCTGCGGGGACGTGTCAATTCTCTGCTGCCCTACTGTGCGCTTCACCACGCCTGGCTGTGCCTCCCACCTGAGCCCTCTACCCGCTCCTCTCTGTAGAGCCTAGGGGCCCTCAGCCCGCTGGGCCGATGACAAAGACTCAGCAGGAAACGTTCCTTTCTTCCAAGAGAATGAGCTGAAAATACAGCCCCTATTTGTCCAATCTTAAGAAATCTTCTAGCCACAGTGGCCCACAGGCATCTCAAGCCTTGTCTAATCTTTTCATCACTACTATTTTGGGGTCACCACAGGGGAGTTAAGAGGGAGATTCAGTGGCTACTGGAATGAGTAGGCTCCTTCCGGGCGGCCAGTCCCACGCAGGGTGACATATTTGAGGAATAGAAGTTGAACTTGATCTCCATGAAATACAGATGCACTCAAGTGAAGCCATAAACATTCCTGCCTGTCCGACCCAAATGCTAATGGAAATCACGGTCGTGTCTGATGATCGGTGAGTAAAGCCTCAGAACCCATCCATGGCCCCGCTTCTCCGGACGAGACGGCAGATCCAGCACAAAAAGGAAGGGGGCATACCTAGCAGACCAGCTCAGGTGTCTCTCTCCGTAGAATTCTCCAGGAGAGAAAGAATGCCAACTGCGCTTCTGTCTCCTACACCGGCCGGCCGAGGGGCACGGCCACAGGCAGGTCAGCGAGGTGGTTCAGGTCACGTAACACGGCCCGGGCACCCAGCTCCACGAGGCGCCCGGACACACCAAACACGAACCTGCCAGGGCCCCTGCTCTGCCACCGCGCTGCTGGGAATTCAGCTCTCAGATGAAATGAGAGTTTGTTTAAAAGTGGGAGCGATCCGCTCAAGGGTCCCAGCAAGTTTTACAGGGTAGCCTTGAGAAATAGGTCCCTGCCATCATCCTCATAAGGTGTTGCTCTGCAAAGCGTGTGACTGTGACCACCCGGATGAGGCACGGAAGTGCTAGATGGTCGGCTCATGCTCATATTTAGAGATTGGTGGGTTAGGGTGCTCCTGGCTATTAGTTTAAAAAAAAATAGTCAGAGAAAAATGACTTTTAAAACTGAGGACATTTAATTGTGTCACAAAACAAGTAGGGTGAAGGTGGATGGTCCCAGGGTGGGTTATTTTGGCAGCTCCAATGTGTTAGGGCTCTGGGTCACCTTCCCTGGAATTTTCTTCACCTGTCCTCATGGTCACAAAATGGCCACTGCAGCACCAAACATCGAACCCTGTATGGAGCACTGTATAGGGATAGCTGAACAGATGGGATCTCTGACTTCTTCAGGCTTACAGTCTATTGTTAGTACAGAGAATGCCCTGGACCACATCCATCTACAGTGATTCCTGTTCCTTTTAATTCTGTTTGCATAAAGCAGCTTCCAACACATCAGTCTGTACTCAGATATTTTAAATTTAGAGGTAGCTTAAAAGCTGGCTTATCCAGAATTCCTTTGGGACTCTTTGGAGTCCAGCCAGGACTCCAGCTTTCCCAATTCCTTGAAGGGCTGTTGTTAAATAACTTCAAAATGTTTAAAAAAAAAGAAAAAGAAAAAGAAATAGAAAGCTTACTAGCACAGTGCCTGGCACATGGTGAGAACTCAAAAGAGGAAAGGTCCCATCCTTGCTCTTTTCTTGATATTCGAGGCTCCTGGCCACCACCACCCCATCTGCCCCGCTTTCAGGAAGGAGGGTCTTCTTGTCAAGTTCTTAACCAAACTGTTTCCTGGTGACATGACGGTCTGTGATTTACAGAGAACCTTCCCTCCGTAGCTTCAGTTCACCCACACGGGCATCTGAGCTGGTCAGTGTTTTCAGAACATGGCTCGTAGTTAAGTCCTGGTCAAGAAATCAACTCCAGATTAATTTTGTGTCGAGCAAAACACAGTCCCACAGCTTCAGGAATCACTTCATAATTAGCTCAGCATCTTAGAGACACCTGCCCGAGACCAAAAGATGGGTCAATGGATGTCTACATGGATGGGCATCCAGAAAGAAAGTTCTACCCTTGAGTTTCCTGGCTACATGTGGTCAAATTTAATCTTCCTAACAATCAAATAAAGGATGTATTAATTCCTTTTACTTTCCCACGAAGAAACTGGGATTCAGAGAGATTCAAAGATTTACCTGCGGCCACACAGCTAGGGGTAAAGCCAAGATTAAACCC
Source organism: Vicugna pacos (assembly GCF_048564905.1). NCBI lineage: Eukaryota > Metazoa > Chordata > Mammalia > Artiodactyla > Camelidae > Vicugna > Vicugna pacos. Next base: position 55,829,796 of record NC_133002.1, read on the forward strand.
AGGGGTCTCAGGACCTGATCGCTTTTCTTTTTACTATTTTTGTTGCCTTCATCACCGGGGGCAATGGATGAGCGATGAGAGCTCAGCGTAATGTATTCCCGACACTTTTATTCAAACCCTGAAGTACATGCTTTGGAGTGGTGGGCAAAAGGGTTCCATCTCTTCATTCGATAAACACATTGCATTCATTTGATAAACCCACTAGTCCGGTGTTAAGGACTAGCCAGCTGCCTGCTGGACATCTCTACCCACACCTTCCACGAGCATCCCAGACTCAGCACACCAACCTCTGACTTTAGAGGATTTTAAAATCAGTAAGACCCAGCAGAGTCCCAGTCTTCAAGGACTTCACATGCACGGGGGTGGGAGCTACACGCACACACAGATTTTTTTTTTCAAGTGGCAGTGGAAAGAGAACCAAGCACGTCTACTACTGAAATTTAAAATACAGGGATTTTTTTGGACTTTGGGGAAAAGAAGGCCTTTTCCAAGCAAAAGGTATTGTTCTGGAAGCGTTACATCTACATAAATAGCAGCAGAACTGGAAGGGAGGAGGAGAAAGAAATGATTCGATACCTCCCGTTGCTGTGCAGGAAAAACATCCCCTCCTGATTCTCGTACCACTCTGCCAAGTGGGAAAATTCCCCTCCACGTCCCTGTATCAAACCGAAACGCCAGCTCTCCAGAGGACGTGCGTGGAGGGGGCCCGTGTCGTCCCAGGTCTGCTGCACTAGGTTATATGCGAGAGCGGACGCCAAGTTGGGAGGGCGAGGGAGATGAAGTGACAGAGGTCAGCCCTTCAGGGGTGTCATTCTGGGCCAGGCGCTGACACGCTCGTCGAAGTTTCCACTTCTCTGTATCCTGGAAATAACTAGCTTTGCCCCTTTGCTGTGAAAATCAGAGGCCTGGCAGGACTGGGCAGTGGGACTAGGTGGATGGGAGACCAGGTGCTGCGAGCATCTGCCTTTCGACTTGGGGAAGTCTTCATCGCTCAACTGAGGCTCATGTCTTTAAGCTGTTGGGTCCTTCAATCTCATGCTTGCTGCTTACAGCCCGTTCCCAGGAGAAACCCTGCAGCCATCCTGTCCAGCGGATACTTCAGCTTTCTGGTTCCTTGACCTCAATTTCAATGTTCTTCTCTGCCTTTGCTTTTCATCCAACAACCCACTCTTCTGGCCACAACTTGGACTTGCCGTCACCCAGAACAGTCCCACCTCTGACATCTCAAAACCTGAGATCTCTGACACAGTGTCCTATCTTTCCAGCCCCTTCTCTCTCCCCATTCTCTCACCTCATCATGCTCTCCACATCCGGGACACCTCCCTTTTCTCCCAGTGTGTCACCTCTCTCCTAGTGCCAGTTTCTTCCCCATTAAGCCCACTTGGCCATGGCCCTTCTCTGCCAAAAACCTAAAACAGCACAGCTTGTCTTTCCACTTCCAAGCCCACGTAGGGAGCAGACCGACTTCCTGGTGGCTATGCACTACCGGAGAATCGCTCACAGACCCCAGACACGGGCAGGGCTACCCACTGCCCAGAGCTAGTCTCGGCTGAACCCCTCACAGGGCTCAGCAATTCTCCTAGAATTTCCTGGTCAATTCCATCCCTCATTTTCCCAGCAGCAATGTCAGCATTGAAGCCCCTTCTACCATCTTTCCCTCCAGAGATGAACTTGCTTCTCATTTCATTGAAAAAAAAAAAAGAGGCAATGAGATGTACACGTCCTTGCTGCATCCTTACCCAACCCTGCCTGCATCCTTACCTCCTTCCCCGGGTCTCTAATACAATTGTACCTTCCCTTCCATCCCAGATGAGTCCATGTACTCATGCTCATTTCTTCCCATTTCAACCATAACCTCCCTCAAACAGTTGACCCAATATTTCCTGCATTTTTAATTTCCCTCTTTCCATTGACTTTTCCCTCTTAGTCTATTAGCATACTCAAATGTTTCCTATCTTAAGAGTTCATACACTTTTCATCTTCCCTAAATAATATTCAGTCTATCTATTTATTTATCAATCGTCCATCTCTCTTCATTCTCACTACCAAATTTCACTAAGTGTAGCTAAAACGTAGAGCATTGGCTTTCTCACCTCTCCAGGCGCTTAGCGCACTAGATTTGCTCCCCTTCCTCTCTGTACTACAGCAGCTCTCTCCAGGGGTGCACGTGACCTCCTCGTTCCCAAGCACGAGAGTGTTTTTCTGTGGTCCTGTTCTCCCCTCCTGCTGTGTTTACCGTATTACCCATAACATCCTTCTCTAAATGTCCTTTCATTTCGGACACACTCCCCTCTCCTAATCCTCTCCTTCTCTGATTTTCCTCAATTTTACACGAACTCCTCTTTCTCTACTCACCACTCGAATATGAATGTTTCCCAAGACATATTATCACTCGACATCCCCTCCCGTGGGCAACTTAAGCATACCCAGACTAACCACTACCCACAGGCTAATGACTTCCAAATGACAGTCCTAACCCAGACTCCTCTCTCGGGTTCCACACTTGTAAAGCCAGCTGCCTGCTGGACATCTCTACCCACACCTTCCATGAGCATCCCAGACTCAGCACATCAACCTCTGACCATCGAACCCTCCCAACTGCTTCTTTCCTGATCTCCCTATTCTGAGACTAGAACCACCAACCACAGTCTGTCTGAGTGAGAAAATCAAGAGCTGGGCTGAATAGTCCCCTTTCCCTCGTACTGGCAGGTAAGTAAAAATTAAACCTGTGGATCCCACCTCCCCAAATCCCTCAAGTCAACCGCTCCCTTCCCATCACCGTTTACATAGTACTGCTCTCAGCTTCTTTTGCCTGGAATTTTGTATCATGTGCTTATCTGGCCTTCCTGCCTCCAGTCTAATTCCTCTACAATAGATCTCCTGCATGATACCAAAGTCATCTCAGCCCCGTGTGCTTAAACTCTTGATTGGCTCCTTACCACTGATGAGATAAAATGTACCCTTCTTTTCATAGCACATAAGACCTTTTGTGATCTGGCCCTTTCATTCCCATCTGGCCTCTAGTCTCCTCATGGCTCCCCTTGCACAGGGTCCTTCAGGCATCTGGAATGACTCACCATCCCAGAACAGCCTGTGCTCTACCTTGGTGCCTTAACATGGCTTCCCACCTGTCTGAAATAACTTATCTCTAGTCCCGATCTCCTCCTGCCTTCTTGCTGGACTTGGGGATCTTGGCTCCAGCATCTCATCTCCTGAGAAGTCCACGAGTCCTTCTTAGATTTGGAGGCACCTTATTTCTCTCTCTTCGCTCCCACTAGACGTCAGACGAAACTCCACGACAGCGAGGAACACACTGCATCAGGGTTGCTTCTCTGCCCTTCTCTTTTCTCCAAGGGAGGAACCACTTTCTTTCACTTAATATGTTCCAAGAGCCTAGACTCAGGTCTAGTGAGCGCTCGTGAAATTGTGCTGAGCAAACATACAAATGAAACAAAAGAAAGAACACCTCTTTAACAGTCTTTAAAATATACACCACCGGAAGCAAATGGCCACCAGAAGGGAACAAAACAGGGTGACGTCAATAAGAAGCAACCGGGTCCAAAAATGAGGGTTTTTCTCTAGAGCAATCATTTTGCCAGTTGGATCATGTAACCAATGTGGGGTGTCTGTGCGTAGAAGACCCTTTGCTGTGTGTGAGCTCATGTTATTCGGAGTCCAGGATTGCTGACATCAAATCATCCTCCCAGCCCCTGGAGGGTTCACTGTGTGCTAAGCCTCTTTGAGCCCCCGACCTCTTTTCTCCCATCACCCCAGGAACGCAGGCCTTGCCTTGGGGTGTCTGGCCACTGGACTGGCTCCTGGAGTGGCTGGATCGGCACCCCAGCGAGCAGATGGACTCCCTAAGTGCCATGCCACTGTTCCCACGGACCCTTTCCACCGTGACTTTAAATTTCCTGAAACTGTGTCTCCCTGTTAGTCTTGGCAGGAAGCAGCAGCTTCCCAGGCCAGTGGAGATCGGAGGCGGGGCCCAGAATAGCCAGTTCAGCCCCTCCTGCCCACGGCTTCTTGGGTAGAAGATTTAGCAGCAAGCCAGGCCCGAGCTGGGGGAGCCGGAGTGCAGGGCGGAGCTGGCCGGGAAGGGGTGCGCCCTGATTTCAGTCTGGTTTTACAGCCGGTGAGATATTTTGCTCTCTTTGGGCCTCCAGACAAGCAAGTCTTTTGGGAAAAAAAGCCAGATTGAAGAGGGTAGCATGAGAGAAATGGCTTCAAGGAAAAAAAAAAAAAAGAATTCTGTCATGTCACCACTTATTACAGAGCCAGGATTCCCCAAATACTTGAAACCATTTACTGGAATCTGGGGTGCGTTCACAGTCAAGGAACACTGTGCTGGGCGGCCTCTTAGAAGAATCTCCCCACTATTCACCTCCCAATTCTCTCCTGCCTTCCTCCCCGCAGTCCCATCCCCCATACAAACCAAAGAATCCCAGAGTTCACCACTTTGTAAATCACGTTTCTTCCATTCTCTTCCCAAGGCATCATCAAAGCACTGTTGAGAATGGCCGCAGACAAGGGCCACCTCCTTGGTGAATCCTTGTTCAAATCACCAAACCTGAGACTCGGTATTTTTTTCATAATTCCCCAAACTCAGCAGCTTGTGTTTTACAGGCCATGCAATTTAGCATAGAGCCACTGATCCGGGACTCCAAAAATTCAGGCCAGGACCAAGAACACGTACCTGGCTGTTGCTTGCTGTCTCCGACAAACAGCCCCAGGTGCGGCTGGACGCGGGCCAAACAGTGGTGAATTTTATTATGACCTCTGGAGACTTCGTTTAACAAAATACAACCCCAAAAGCTAATGTATTGAAGATGGATAATACAGCAGGTGCTGTATGAGGCACGTCACATGAGTTGTGTCATTTAACACTCAAAAACAGACTTTGTGCCTCCCTTTATAAGGAAGCAAAGGGAGAAGATAGAATTTGCCCACCCAGCCTCTGACCCTTCAACCATCCCCAAATGCAACGGGACGGAAGCCCAGACCCCCCAGAGGTTCCCCCGTGGCTGACTTGGGTGCTCTTGGCTTCTAAACTGGGTACCGTCTCAGTCATTACAAAGCTCTGAACCTTTCTGAAGCATCCTTCCTCTGGCTCTCTGGACATCACCACATCAGCACCACCGGTATCCGACCCCTGACTCTTCTTAGAAGGCTTCTTCTAATTTGCCTGTGCCCTGAGCTCTTTCCACCCAGCCCCAGGCCCCTCAACACCAACCCCTCACTCAGGCGGAAGGCCACTACGTCTTTACTTTGGCCACCACAGCAAAGGGTGCCTGGGAGAACTGCAACACATCGCCTCCCTACAGTCAGCACCACAAACAGGGGGATGGCGCCACGTGGGGTGGGAAGAATGGAGAGGATGCTCCGAGGTGGACAGAGACAAGTCACAGCGTCCAAGCAAAGCCAGCCTGTCACCCGTTTACATTGCATCAGTCCTGACTGTGGTCTTCCTTCAAAACCAGGCCTTCAAAGAGCCGGACCCTGCCCTGGCAAGAAAGGTGATCCCTCCTCCCGAGTTCCTGGGAGCATTAGCTCATCAGACCCTCCTTGCTCACCGCCATGAGATGAACTTGCTCAGAATGAGCTCAGGGGGAGGAGTGACTGAATCAGAAACTGGCGGCAGCTTGCCCGTCTGAACACATCTCCCTCCTGCTGCTCGGATGCTGCATCTTAGGAAAAACACTCTCAACTGGTTTGGTCTCAGCTTCCCTCTGAGCTGCTTTTCAGCTCCAGGTCCTCTTTCCATCTTCCCTGCACCCTCTCCCTGTTCTCCGGGCCGCCCCCCACCCCACCCCATTCCCATTTGCTAGCTCTCGTCCTGGCTGAGCAGACAAAGGGTTAAACAACTTCAGGACCGGATATGCAGGTGCTGCCAGGGAAAATGTGGGCTGGAACCCAGACTGATCTGTCACCATCCCAAGAGCTCCTTTGGGTGAGGAGCGAGCCCAGGTTTCACTCAAAGTCTCCGGGTGAAAATTCATGAATCTAGAAACGGCAAAACTTGATGGGAATGCAATTAGACGAGCTAATATATGTAGAGTGCTTGGGACAACGACTGGCACCCGGGAAGCTGTACAAACACTTGGAAATGAGTGAGAGTTTGGGGAAATATGCGTTTCAGCATCACAGCAGTCTACATATGACAGAATCCCTGCCAGTGGGGATTTGACCTCATGTCTGTACGTTCTAAGCCTCTCCACTCTCTGCCCCAGTCCTACGGTTTTCTCTCCCCTCCGTTTCCTGTCCTAAGACTCTGTGAGTTTGTGTACATGGCTAAAAATCGCTGTCTTTTGTTCTTGCCATCACGCCTGACTCTCAAATCCAGTAAAAACCCCTGATTTCCCTAAACCTTGTGTTCGTGTGGCTTATGTGGTATCTTCCCTAGCGCCTTGGCAGCAAACACACTGGCTTGATAATAATAACCATTTAGTGCTTTAGAATCAAGCTGTAATTATAGGAATGTTCTGGAAAGCACACAGAAAGCAAGCTTTCCTCTCCCAGACACACTGGCAAGGGTTCTGGTTGGGTTCTGAGCGAAGATCCTCTCTGGAAGTCTCATGAGAAAGGGTCGGAGCAGAGGAGGGAGGTGGGACCCAGAGGTCTTCACCGCAGCACTGGCCCTGAGCATGCCTGTTGCTGCTGCATGCTGCCGGGGGCAACTGCAGACTTCTTCGCTCCACAGCAAGCGATGCTCAGTGTCCTTCAGAATCCAAACTCAGAGAGGATAGACTGAACAGAAGTAGGAATGCTCTCTTTCCTCTTTTTAATGCTTCCAGCAGGGAGGGAGGAACATGGTTAAGAAAGCTGGAAACTTCCTTCGCCCACGTGTGCGCAGGACCCACGTTAGCGGCAGACCTCCCAGGTCTGCTAATTGCTCAAGGATGATGCCTGGTCCGGGCTGTGCTGAGTTGCAGCTCAGACTCTGCCCAAGGCCCTCCCGTTCACCAGGAGAAGGAAGTGACAGACGCCGCTCTCCTGAGACGTGATGAAAGGTCTGATCTCAAGAAGTGGGAGGGAAGTTGGCTCCAGGATCAGGGGCCCAGCGCACCAGCGGCGGGATGGGGCTCGAGGAAAAGGAGGGGGATCCCGAAGGAAACAAAATATCCCAGCTGCCTCCTTTCTAACCCCCTCAGATACTTCAGAAATATGCCAGAGACAGAGTAGGGCAAGTCTGAGAATCAAAAAGCCATCTGCAGATACATACTGAGGGCTTACTCTGTGTCTTATGCTGGGCTGACCAATTGGCAGGGGCCAGCTGAATGGGGAGGACCAGGCAAGGGTGATAACCTAGTTTTAATGTGGCTGCACCATATAATGTCTGAGTTAAAAGAGATCTTAGAAACCACTGATTTGCAGCTAAGCAAACCAAGGCTCAGAGAGGGCAAGGAGTTTGTCTAAGACACACAGCTCCCAAGTTGGCTGGCAAGACTTTGCTTTGTTTGGCCCCTAGGACAATGTGTAGAAGAGCTGGTACATGAATCCTACAGGGACCAACTCCAGAGTGGGGACACTCACCTCATAGCAGGTCTCCACCACTTTGTCACCTGTAGGCCACGGGACGGACACATAGGTGACGCCCATGACCATCTCACCTGCCCATTTTGTTCTCTGGTTCCAGGTTAGATTCAACACCTGTGATGAGCAAGCCCCACAGTCCCAGGAAAGTCAGAGAAATCCAAGTGCGGCGGGAAGGTTTTCAGATGTCGCCAGGCTTGTGAATCTTTCACTCCTTTTCATTGAACAATAAAGGGACCCACAGCTGATTTAAACACTGCATCATCCACCTCAGTGCCTTGAAACAGCAAACAGTAGGATAAACAACCTGTAAGCACCTGGACAACAGAGTATTATTCAGCACTAAAAAGAAAAATGAGCTCTCAAGCCATGAAAAGATACGGAGGAAGGTTAAATGCATGTTACCAAGTGAAAGAAGCCAGTCCAAAACGCTCCCTACTGTATGATTCCAGCTCTAGGGCATTCCGGGAAAGGCATGGCTCTAGAGACGGTAAAAGGCTTGGTGGTTGCCAGGAGTTAAGGGGAAGGGAGGCCCGACGAGGCAGAGCACAAAAGATGTTTCGGGCAGTGATCACACCCTGTATGATACGATATTGGTAGACAAACGTCATTATATATTTATCCAACCTCACTGAATGCACACCACCGAGAGTGAATGCTGCTGTAAACTATGCCTTTGGGTGACAATGATGTGTCAGTATAAGCTCATCAATTTTAACAAATGTCCCACTGGGATGGGAGATGTTGGGAGTGGTGGGGGGGAGCTGTGCATGTGTGGGGGGTAGGGGGTCTCCGGGGAATCTCCGCACCTTCCTCTCAGTTTTGTTATGAACCTAAAATTGCTCTAAAAAAATAAAGCCTCAAAAAAGAAAAAAAAAAACCCCATTATGGTAGCAGGAATCCAATTCAATTCAACCAATATTTAATTGCCTTGCTAATTTCACCAAAAGAATTTTTTTCTCCCCGCCATTTGCCATCTGCTCTTCTCACGATTGTCTGCGTTCTGTCTTATTTTGTGGAAGTAACAAGAAAAACAGCAAGCGACCTCTGGTCCTAGGAGAGTATTCTCAAATCGGGGTGCACATGTTTCCATGCTCCCCGGGCACGCTAGTTAAAAATGCACATTCTTGGACCTTACCCCGGCCCTCTAATTCAGAACCTCTAAGGCCGGGCCAGGGGATCTGCGTCTTCACAGTGATTATTATCCATGCTAACTGTTGAGAAAAACTGCGTCCTTGGCACTTGAAGCAGAAAAGGCCTCTGGGAAGAGGAACCCCGGCAGGACCGCTGTGCCGTCAAAGTTTATAATCTTAGACTGATGGGGAAAGACACATCAAACCCCCACAGATAACAAGGTAAGAGCAGGGAGCATGGAGCTGACACTTCCCCTGGAATCACCAGACCCGAAAATGCGAGTTCACCGTGGCTTTCCCCTGCTAGACCGTGAGCGCCTGCATCCAGCATCAGGCTTGCCCGTGAGCATCTCCCCACCCCCTGGCCCCGAGCAGATGCTCAATGAATTAGTACCAGAGAGATAAATTAAGCTAGTCCAGGAGCAGGGATAAGTGAAAACAGGAGCAAAGATTTCCCAAATGATTTACTCATCCCCCTCCGTGTAAACTGCAGCTTTTACAGGAGGCCAAACACTGAGCACGCAGGCAGTGGAACTGTAGGGTGAGATAAGGTAGACACAAGGCACGGCCACTACGGAGAAAGTGATCGGGGCAGGGATCGGGTCGGGGGCCTATTTTATTTTCTGGAAATCAGGAACATTCTGCTTCCAGAGGTCACAGCTCTAGGGAGCCCTGCCTGCTCGTGGTGGTGGTGTGAGCATTGCTCAGTCTCCAGGATACCAAACTAAGCCGCTAAACACACACCAAGGTCTCAGAGGGGGAAGAATGTGGAAGAAAATGTGTCTTGGGGGGGTGGGGGAGGCTGCGCCCGGCAGGTGGCAGGAGTGAGGTGAGGCCTGCCCCCCAACATTTGCCCCACCGCACTACAGAGTGCCCGCACGCCCTCCTCTAAGATACGTTTCTTTGACCTTTTTCTACTCTTTGAAGTTGAAACTGCTCCTGGAATTGTAACCCGATTTATGCTAGGATGTATGTTACTCACTCCCGAGTTTGCTAAGGGCTGCTGTAACACAGTGCCACAAACTCAGTGGCTTCAAGGACAGAAGTGCAGCGTCTTTCAGTTCTGGAGGCTGGAATTCCAAAATCAAGGTGTTGGCAACGTTGGTTCCTCCTGCGGCTGTAAGGGAAGGGTCTGTTCCAGGTCTCCGTACTTGGCGTGCAGACGGCTGTCTTCTCCCTCAGTGCTTGTCTCTGTGCCCAGATGTGTCTGTTTCCCGTTTTTATTAGGACATCAGCCACACTGGGTGAACACCCACCCTAATCACCTCAGTAAAGATCCCAGCTCTGAACAGAGTCACACCCTGAGGTCCTGGGGACCAGGCAGGACTCCGACATGCGAATTTGGGAGAATGCAATTCAGCCCCTACCCACCAATCTCCTTCCTCTGGGACAGAAACAGTACAGAAAGAGACTTGGGGAGAAAGGGGTCCTGAAGGTCAGAGAGGCACTGACAGGAGATCGGCAGCCCTCGGGGAGGTGGGGAGAGGGAAACACACACACAGTTCTGCCCGGCGGTGGTCTCAGCCCCTGGTGGTCATTGAACTGTCTTCGTTTTGCTCTGGTCGTCGGAGACACCACTTCTTGTCGCTGCATATGACCCTCGGGTGGGACGGGCATCTCACCTGTGTGTCCCGGCAGGAGGTGACCGTGCAGAATCTCGAGGTCTGTTCACGAGCTCCATCTCTCAGAGTCCTCAGTCGCCCCCAAGACTTGCTGCTGCCAGACTGACCTCCCTTTAAGTCTGCCACGCTATGCTACTTCTGCTCTTGGGTTGCCTTGAAAATATTTCCCAGTCTTGACAATGCGATGTATCCTGTCACTTTTAATATTAATACATGTTAAATTCTCTCAGCATCACCTGATTCATCACTTACCACCTGTACGGCCTTGGGCAAATTGCTTAACCTCTCTGTGCCTCAGTTGCCTCCTCTTCGGCAGAGATAATGGTAACTCTCAGTGTTATTGTAATGATTAAACAAGACAGCGTATGTAAAACACGTAATAAATGCTGGGTATTATCCACCACCGTGCATTTGCATAACTCCCACTGCTTTCACTGTGTGCGACAGATAACAGATGCTCCCTCACACCTATTGTTCTGCGGAGTATATGGAGACATTGAAAAGCGTGCACCTGCTGAGTCGCGTGTTAGTGGCAGTGACTTGGGTCAGCCCCATTCTGCGCGCCCCTCTCCATAGATGCGAGGCATCACCGCCATCTCTGCACCCCGGACTCTACACCCTCCTCTCTAGCCCCAAATGGTGTGGTCTGGGTAGACCAGTTCCTCAGGTCACTTTAAGGAAAAACGCTCTAATGCATTTTGGGAGGAAATGGTCGGTAAGGGGAGGAAATCACACCTCAGAACTTAAGGACCCCAGGTCATCACACCCAGATTTCCAAGGGGTCCTGATTCCAAATGTCCCGGATAATCCCAAGCTCCATATGAAGCAAAGCCAGGCCCTCTGGCCCTGATCTGGGGTTACTCTTGAAACCCAGCATCCAGGCTAAAGAGTTAACAGAACCTCATGGCAGAGGGATTTCTCCATAATCCGTACACATGTCCCGGGGATCAGGACGGCGGGAGGTGGTGCTGTTTCGTGGCAGTTGCTCAGGCCCTTGGCCCACAGCCCACCCGGCTCCCAAAGCCCTCTTGTTCAAGTTGATCTCAAATTTAATTAAGAACAACCGAGCAGAGGCTGAGGCCTCGGCAGGGCCATCACGCCGGAGCTTGGAGAGGGCCAAGGAGATAAGCATCTCATCATGAGACAGAAAGTTGGAAGAGGCTCCCATCACCCTCACCTGTGAAAACAAGGCAGCAATAACCACTAGGGCGCAGAGGCACGAAGAGTTTGGACTTAGCAGGAGCCATAGCTGTGCCTGCGGAAGGCGGGGCCAGGAAGTTATGAAAGGTTCTCTCCACAACAGTCTCAACGAGAGCCACGTCCCCGCGGCCCCCATAGGCCGAAGGGCCTCGCCTGCCTCTCCATCTCCCCTCCCACACCCTCCCTCCTGGTGTGAGTCAATAACCGATATTTGAGAAGGATTTAAAGAGACAAAAAGAGAACAGAAAAGGCAAAGAGAAGGAAGGCAGAACGGACCAGAGGGTCCCACAGACCTCTGGAGTTGGAGCCCCTGGCAGGGTAGAGGGGTGGAGAAGGCTCGGGGCCTTGGTTAATGTCAGGGCTACATGATTCTCAGATACTCTGAAAAGTGTGGTTCACTGGCTCCCATCCTCAGAATAGCCCCCAATTCTAGGATGCTTCTGATCAATATGGTTTCCTGGACCTTCACCCAGATTTAGGAAAAGACCACCTAAGGGTGCCAGGAAATTAGCATTTTAAAACACCCTCCAGGTGATTTTGAGCACACATTTAAGAAGGCTGGGAGAGTCCAGGACAGGGATTGGTCAGCTACAGCCTATGGGCCAAACCTGGCCCACTGCTTGTTTTTATAAATAAAGTTTTATTGGAACAGAGCCACACCCACTGGCTTCTCTATTGTCTGTGGCTGCTTTTGCAGGACAACGGTACAACTGAGTAATTGTGACAGACCCTTCTGTGACCCTTTGCAGAAAGTGTTTGCCAACCCCTGGTCTAAGACAGTGACACTCAACCTTAGCAGTACGTTAGAATGACCTGGGGAGTTTTAAAAATTACTCATCTGGACACATCTCAAATCAATTACATCAGAATGGGAGTAGGGATGGTCTCAGGCATGGATAAATTTTTATGCTCCTAAAGTCTCGACAAAGTTTGGAGAAATCTTGTGCAATTTTAGAGCAGGCAATGAAAGCAGCGTTTTCTGCTGTGTCCTGCTCTGGTGGTCATCAACTGCAACCAGTATTTATGGAAGACCTTCAAGTATGAAGACACTGGTGCTAAAAGGTGATTCAGCCATTCTTGCCCCCTTGGGGTGTGCTGATTTTGCAACAAGTTAAAGTCAGTGAGTTTTTCCCGTTGGATGCTGAAGTCCTGCTCTGTCCTCAGGGGGACATCCTGCAGCTTCAGTGGCCTCCCAACGCTGGCTGGCCCAAGAGCTGGTTGCATCAGAATCACTGGGGGGAGCCCACCAGAAACCTCGACCCTAGACCCCAGCTCAGGACTAGGAAGCAAACGCTCCCAGGCTGGGGCCTGGGAGTCGGTGTTGTTAATGAGCTTTCAGGCGATCCTTAAGGCATCTGGACTTGGGAACCACTAGCTGAGGTCTTTTTGAGGCTTAGCTGGAGGAAACTTTGCTTCAGTCAGGTTGAAGGTTTTCTTTTCTCCGAGAGCCAGGCAGGCCCAAAGGGGCCATTTCCCTGCTGACGGGTACAGATTTGGAGGGTAGCTGACCCTGTTCCATTTCTTCCCAGTAAGGGGAAATCCAACCAGGATGCCGTGATCACTCTTAAAGTTGGTGTGTGTGTGGGTGGGAGTGTATGCACATGCATGTGCATGAGTGTGAGACTGTGTTTGTGGGTGTGAGTGTGTGTGCACGTGGTATACACACACGTGAATGTGAACAAGTTAGTGTGGGGTGTGCAGATGTGAGTGCGTGTAATTGTGTGTGTGTGCGTATGTGGGTGGGTGAGTGTGTACATATGTGAGTGTGAACTCAGTGTGGATGGGTGTGTGGATACATGTGAGCACATGAGTGTGAGCATGTGGGTGAGTGCATGAGTGTGAGCACGTGCGTGTGTGAGCCATCACTACACGAGGACGGTTCAGTTCAGCGGTGAAGAGCTCGGGTCTGCGGGCGGGCAGCCAGGCAGGGCAGGGCCAGGTGAGGCTAGTGAGGAGCCAAAGATGCTCACTTTCAGGGGCATGTGACTCAGCCAAGAGCCGGGCCTGCTTCCAGCCTTCAAATCCGCTCCGCATCTCAGCCGCCCTGTGAGCTTAGGCAGCGACTGCTGCTTTTCCAAGCCTCAGTTTCCACATCCAAAGATGTGGGATAATAGCCATGCCTACTGGATAGAGTTTGGAGAGGAAAGAAAAAAGGACAAATGAGATAATGCCTTTCTGCACCCAGTTCAGTGCCTGGTTACTAGCAATTGCTCATCTGTTCATCTTTCATGAAATATTTAGTGAGAACATGCTCTGGACAGGTTCTGCTGTAGGTAATGGAAATAAAGCACTGAAAACAAATTTTTAATCCCTTTCTTCATGGAATATATGTTCTAACAGGGATGGAGAGGGGAAACAAACAAAAAAAACCCCAAACCAAGTAAACATATAGGAGGCTCAGATGACTAAAAGCTATAAAAGCTATAAAGGAAGAGTATATAGAGCCAGACATCACGCTAAGACAGGGACACAAAGATTGGGTGTAATTCAAAAAAGGATGCAGTTGATAGCCACGCCTCCCCATGGGGATGGTTTAGCTACTACATTCCAAGATTCTTCCTGGGACTCAAGTATAGCTATTTGTGGTTAAAAAAAAAAAAAGAGAAAAGAGCATTCTATCAAGGAAGTTATGCAAAGCAAAACAAAAACAAAAATAAAATAAAAACATAAAAGACAAACAAACAAAAACCCACACTTTTGCCAGAGGTCTGTTTTTGCTGGCTCTTCTGCCAAGAGTGAATCTTTATCCACATGCACTACAAGAAGCGGTGGGGCGGTGCTTCCAGAGCACAGCAGAAGCCAGGCCCGGTTTCCAGAGGCCGCCAGCTGTCAGCTACAGGGACGGCTGGGACCCTGAGCCTGCCCCTCCCCAGAACCCACACCCTCATTTTTAGTGTGTAACTCGAGACGCACGAAAGACAGAGAAACCAAGATTGTGGCAGTGAGGGCCAACCACCCTCCCAGGGGGAGTTTTGTAATGGAGGAAGAAGATTTTGAAATAACTCTCTCTTCCAGCCAGTAAGAAATAAATCTCAGTTTCTGGTCAGAGGCTGAGACTCACTGGCTCTCGGAGTCACTCAGGAGAGAAATCTACCCTCTCGCCCCTGCCGCGTCCCACCCCGACCCGGGACCTCCGGGGAAATGACGGTTTCCGCGCCCCATCCGTCCGGCGTTCAAAGGGCCTTCAAGGCATCAAGAAACGAAATGCTCGTGCTGACTGTGTTTCTCAGCCATCACCCTGCTGGTCTCCTTTAAACTAGAGCCATAGTGCAAGTGTCGTTCCTATATTTCTATTCTGCTTGTCTCCTTACACACACACACACACACACACACACACACACACACTAGCAGTCAGGATCCAACTAGTAGGTAACAGTCCTTTACAACCTATGGACCTACTACCTATAAAAAATATGAAAAGGAACATATAGACAGATATGTATAGCCGAGTCTCTATGCTGTACATCAGAAGTTAATACAACATTGTAAACCAACTATACTTTAATTAAAAACAAACTCTGGACCTATACAAAGTGGGACTATCATGATTCCCCGTTAAATCAACCAAACTGTCTCCCAAGGCCCTGGAGACACACACACCCCGGAGCAACCGAGTGCATTGAGAATTCTCAGAGGGCTGTTTGCACTGATTGCCAAAGCTGTGAAGAGAGGACAGTGGAAGCAGGGCAGCGGTGACATGAGATCCTGCCATGCAAGCTGCACCCTAAGGACATTCCAGATTCTTCTGTTGATGCCACCACACCCTTCCTCAGAGCTCCTGGGCCAAGAGGAGATAGACCAGGGAGAGAAGTTTTTCCCGCCTGAAACTTAACAACGAAGCCAAAGAGAATCACTCAATACATATTTTACAAGTACACACTCGGTCTGTCCCCAGATGATGCTAGATCTCTGAAATGCAAAAATAAAGAAGTCAAGTTTTCTTCTCTCTAGGAATGCAGAGTCCATAAGAATAACAGATAAGCAGATGTATTTTTAAATGGCAATGGCATTCAACCTCCTTTTTTGGACCATTAAGGCTTCATGTGATCTGATCTCCACCTATTTTTCTGAGCACATGTCATGCTGCTTTTGCCTCATTTACTCTACTCCAGCCACACTAGCCTTGATGATTTTTGAATGTGCTAAGAAGATTCCTGCTTTAGGGACTTGGCGTTTTCTGCTCCCTCTGTCTGGAATGTTCTTCCTGAAAATAGCCAGTAGCTTGCTCTTCCACTTCTTTCAGTCTCTGCTCTCCTGTGGCCCTCCAGGGAAGCTCCCCAGGCCACTCTACCTGAAACAGCCCTGTGGTTTCTCCACCTACCCTCTTACCCTACTTTACTTTTTCTCCATGGCACGTATCACGTCTGACACAAATGGTACAAATTCATTTATTACCCGTACCCCATCACTAGAAGTAAACCTCTTGCTTCTTTTATTCCCTGCGAAATGCTTAATATCTAACATATAATAAATACACAATAGATATTTAGTGCATAAGTGAATAAATTAAAAAATAAACGCTATAATCAAATCAGAGGGTACCATAATCTATCCAAACCACTCCCAGGCTAGTATGGGAACATCCCACTGGAAGCAGCCTGCTTTCCTGGAAAGTTTCCTCTGAGAAGTTTCAAAGATCAAATCTTATTTCCCTCGTGACATTTATTTTAAGAATTGGAGATGCGTCTCTCTAGAAAAGGTTTATACCAACATACAAGGAAATCTCAGAGAACTGTTCCAAATCATATAAAAATACAACATGGTGATTTTCTAAAATATTGGCTGCAGAGTTTGAGAAAACTCATATGTGATGCCCTAACAATAAGATAAAACAAAGTCAAGATGGTTTGGTAGAAGTAGGAGCAGGAACCAGAGGGGTTTCTTCATCTACCAGACCCCCTTAACTCCCCAAAAGCAGTCACTAATATGCATTCTAGGACCTCCAGCCACACAGAGGCACAGTTTAAAATGCAAATTCCAAAACGTATCGAGACAAGCCAGGAAATATAAATAGGAATCAACGAGAGCATATTTCTCTGTTGACACCAAAGCTTCAAAGCTTCAAGGAAGTATCACCACCAGTCTATGACACAAAGTGCCCTGACTGAGCCATCCCTAGCTGTCTACTGCAGTGGCACAAGCAACCCTTTTGGATGGCTCTGCTCCAGGGGCAAGACACTTGAGCACACTGGCTGGCTTTTAAACATTGGTTATGAAAGTGATTCGAGCAGCTCAGTCTGATCAGAGGAGAAAGGAAATTATGAAAGAGCGATGATTCAAAATGCAGTGGAAAACGAGGAAAGAAGGAAGGGTTGTATCTGAAACGTCTGGAAAAAAAAAATGGAATAAAACAGAAACCTATTTATTGAATCTGGTGGAAAAGGGGAGACCACAGAGCCAAGATGGATCATGTGTGGGTGAGACCACGAGTGCTATGTGTCTACTTGCTCGGAGTTCACGCCACTCCACGCAGTTGGTGCCCTGGGGAACAGCCCTGGGCTGGTGAATCAGACGTCAGGTGGAGTCCAAGGAACTAACATCTCATGTCAGCTCTTCCCCGATGGCTGCAAGAGCACCGTCAGGAGAGCCTTGGTAAAAATACCAGCACAACGGCAGCCATGAGAATTCTAGCTCACACCCTGGAGGACTTCCTCTCCATCAGCAAGGTGCTAAGCATCTCACGCTCAAGATTGCCATAAATCTGTCAACAATCTGTAAGCCCTGAGCTACTATTATCCATATCTTTCAGGTACGTTGTGTGGTTTCTCTAAGGTTGCACAGTTCGTGGAGTCAAACCTGAGGTTTGAGGGCTCTGACCCTCAAGACCAGGAGACCTCCTTCCCACTGTCTCCTCATCACCACAGTAGCCCCAGCTGCTTCTGTCCTGCACACCTCATGGGGCCACTGTGAGGGGCACAGACATGTTCTGCGTGCATAAATGATAAAATCCGCCCTAGTCGTCCTTTAACTCAAATCTGCCTGGCCGGCTTCCTCTGGGACTCTTTTTTTTTTTTTTTAACCATTAGTGATTTTATTGAAGACTCATTCACAGGATTCTGACCAGCAAAATCACAGCAGAGACCAGACGGACAAAGGCTCTGATCTCTGGGGCAAGCACAGGAGACACAGGGACAGACAGAGAGAGAGTGAGGTGCAGTCTCGGGCAGAGTCAATGGGAAGACCTCTCTGGGGAGGGAACATTGGAATAGACCCCTCGGTAAGAGTGGGTCCGTAGGACCCAGGAATCCTGCTCCTGGGCATAGATCCAGAAGGAACCCTTCTTCAAAAAGACGCCTGCACCCCAATGTTCATAGCAGCACTATTTACAACAGCCAAGACATGGAAACAGCCTAAATGTCCATCAACAGATGGCTGGATAAAGAAGATGTGGTATATTTATACAATGGAATACTACTCAGCCACAAAAGCCGGTAACATAACACCATTTGCAGCAACATAGATATCCCTGGAGAATGTCATTCTAAGTGAAGTAAGCCAGAAAAAGAAAGAAAAATACCATATGAGATCGTTCATATGTGGAATCTAAAAAAAAAAAGAAGAAGAAGAACATAAATACAAAACAGAAACAGACTCACAGACATAGAATACAAACTTGGGGTTGCCAAGGGGGCGGGGGGAGGGAAGGGACCGACTGGGATTTCAAAATTTGTAGATACTGACAGGCCTATGCGGAATAGATAAACAAGATTATACTGTAGAGCAGAGGGAAATATATACAAGATCTTGTGGTAGCTCACAGCGAAAAAGAATGTGACAATGAATATATGTATGTTCATGTATAACTGAAAGATTGTGCTCTACACTGGAATTTGACATGACATTATAAAATGATTGTAACTCAATAAAAATGTAAAAAAAAAAGAACTACAATAAAAGCATATCTTTTCAAAAAAAGTGGATCCAACCGTGGGGCTTTCTGGGGAAGAACATTCCTGATGGCAGGAAGGGTCATGCCAATGACTGAGGCAGGTGGACAGACTCCAGGAGGCTGCGGCCCGGTGACTGAGAAGGGTTGTGAGATGGGTGAGGTCAGAAGGCAGTGAGGGACAAGACCTGGCAAACCCAGGGAAAGACCCAGAGGCAGGAGAGTAGCAGGAATCGCTCAGGCTGATCTCAGAAGCAGCCTTATTGCTCTCGGACCAGAATCACTTCTGGCAACTCCCGGTTTCCATGAACCCAGCAGAAACCACTCAGACTGACCACCCTGTGGCTCTTCTCTGACCTTCAACTTCTCTACGTATTTATTTATTTAGTTTAATCAGCATATTAACTGCTAAGCACAGAGACCAGAGGACGGGGAAGTTTGTTGAGATGCTGCCACCTGCCACCAGGTTACCCCCACCCCGCCCCTTCCCTGCTAATTTGCATGAGATAACAGCTGTCACTCATTGCAACAGAACAACAGAACCGGGGGATGTCACAACAAGGAAGTGATCAGGGTTGGAGGTAAGGCAGTAAAGCAAAAAGGGAGCTGGGACTAATTGGGGTGCAGCCGAGACTTAACCAAATGTGATTTTCCACGTTCCTGCAGACGGACACTCGATGCAAAACTATTTGCATGCTGCCGCTGCCTGCCGCACCTGCTAACGCGGCCAGGGCGCATAATTCATAGGCAAAACTATTTGCGGGACCTGCCTCTGACCACAAGCAAGAGCTCCCTGCGTGAGGTCCAAAGGTGGCCGCGAGGCCGCACCGTTCTGGCTTCTCCACTCGAGACTCGTCTACCAGAAAGGTCTCCTTTCCACAATGGCAACCAGCACTGTTTCCCTCGGGGCCTGGTGCTGGGCCATGGAGGGGCCAGGTTTTAGGCTGTAAAGTGCTTTCCTCACTGCTGGACCTTCAGAGTGTGTCTCAGAATGGGAGAGAGAGGAACTGGGTTGGCTGGGGAGGGCAGTGACGTCTGATAGAAGGTTCCGGTTCACCCTCAGAAGGAACCAACCTTGTGGACACCTTGACTTAGGACTTCCAGCCTGCAAAGCGGTGAGACAGTACAATGCTGGTGTTTTCGCAGCTCCAGGAAACTAGTATCACCACCAGAAGCAGCATCCACCCCACGGCAGGTCTTTGGCAATTGTTAGGTTTCTTTGGACCCTCCCTGAGGCTTGGCAGAGGGGGTTCAAGGAATCGAAGTTGTGAACAACAGCCCTGTGGTTCTGAAGGATGCTGGGCTCCGCTCACGTTCCGCACTGAGAGCTCAGAACACCACCACCGCCCCCCACCCCAACAAGGTTTTCACCGCTCACTTTGTCTTAGGCAACGGAGAAGGATTTTATGTGGACTATCTCATTTCACTCTCATGATAACAGATGCTCTTGTCCCCACTTTTGATGGGTGAGGAAGCCAGGGCACCTGTTCCTATAGGATATTCATGGTAGACGGCTCAGGGATCTGGTGCATCTGGGCCATGAAAGCATCCTCTTGGGGGGGCTCCTCTCGTAGGTAGGGGAGGGCATGGAGCTGTGAGTCCTCCTGGTCCAGGGAGACACGTTCCAGAGGAAAAGAAGCAGGCAAGCCCAAGTTCTAGGCCCAGCTCTGCCTCCCACAGACACGCAGCCTTGGGCACCTGGGTTCTGGGGCCTTCTCCGTGGGAGGGGTGCACAGGTGTAGGGCGCTCAGCCTCCCGAGAACCCACCCGCTCACTGCAAGAGGGACCCCATCCCACTGCTCTGCAGGCACTGAACCTCCAAAATCTCCCCACATGTTCCAAATACCCTTTAAGGGCTGGTACCCTAACCAGCTGAGGATCACAGTCACACTGCGTTTCATGAACCTCACTCCTAGAATGAAAAAGAGACTCCTCCCCAGGCTGCAAGAGAGGAGAGAGTTTTAGACACACTGAGAGCCATTTTTCGCAACTGCATCACCACTGACATTTTGGGCAAGACAATTCTTCATCACAGGGGTCTGTCTTATACAGCATCCCTGGCCTCTATCTTCTAGATGCCAGGAGTATCCTTCTTTCAAGTGGGGACAATCAAAAATGTCTCCAAACATCACCATGTGTCCCCTGGGGGGCAAAACCACCCCCGCCGAGCCCACTGAGAAGCACTGATGTAGACTCTCCCAAAAGTATGAGGGTGTAGCAGGGACTGAATTGTAGCTTTTATTCCCAATTTATTCCCATTTGTCTGACTGAACTGGACTGGTTGAGGAGAAAAAGAAGGCGGCTAGGAATAAAGTTATAATTAATTCCTTCGTGGAGTTTTTACTTAAAACGCTGATTCCTCCGCCTCCATCCCCCCACCTGCTGGGAGCATGGCAGCCAAACGGACTGAGGAGCTGAAGGTTTTGTGGAGTTTATATGAGCAGACATATTTACTTGCACATAAAGATATGATCTTCCTTTCGTTACTTATTTTGTTCACAGGCCGTTCCATATCAAATCTGTTTTTAGTTTTTTATTTTTTTAATTTTCTTGTAAGGGGCAGGTAATTAGGTTTCTTTAAGTATTATTTAAATTAATTTTATTTTATTTTTTAGTGGAGGTACTGGGGATTGAACCCAGGACCTTGTGCATGCTGAGCACACACTGTACTGCTGAGCTATATCCTTCCCCAGTTCTTGGTATTTTTACTGACTTCCTATCAGTGTCTTTGATCTTGACTTGAATCTCAAGGGCAAGAATCTTCTCTGGTCTTTTTTAGTGACTTTTCATTTTAAAAGAGCTTTCAATTTACAGAAAAGTTGTAAACTTCATCCAGTGAGTTTCCCCTCTACCCCATCCCAGTTTCCCCTGTTAGTAACTTCTTCCAGCTCTGTGGTTCGTGTGTCATAATTTATGAACCACTGTGGATACATTGTTATTAAATAAAATCCCTAAGGTTCTGGATTTCCTCAGTTCCTCCTGAAGTCCTTGTTCTGTTCCCAGAGCCCAGTCAGGGCACCATGTTACCACGTTACGTTGAATCCTCTGGTCCCTTCCTAACAGTGACTTCAGACTTTTCCCTGTTTTGCGTGGCCTTGATCGTTTTGAAGAGTGCTGGTCAGGTGTTTCGGTGAATGTCCCTCCACTTTTCCCTTGTCCGGGGTTTTTCTTATGATTGGACTGAGGTTATGAGTTTGGGGAAAGAAGGCCACAGAGGTCAAGTCCATCCCCATCACAGCTGATGCTCTGTGATCCCCGGGCCGAGGCAACGCTCCTCAGGTGTCTCCACTGTCAACATCCTTCTCTCCCCTCCTTTCTTCACTGTGCTCTTTGGAAAGAAGTCACTAAGATCCATCTCCTTGAGGGCAGAGTATCGACATCAATTGTCTGGAATCTTCCTGCAGAGAATTGTCTGTTCTCTCCCCCCCTCATCTAATTACTTATGCACTCATTTATTCACATCAGTACGGACTCATGAATATTTATTTGACACTTATCATCCAAGTCCACATTATTTATTTTTTGCTCAAATTGTTTTCAGCTTGGGCCTTGGAGAGCTCTTCCATTTGGTTCCTGCATCCATTTCTCCTCCCTTCAAGGTTGTGTCTACGTGGATTTTGGTTTTGGTTTTGGTTTTTTATTTGTTTGTATTTTAAGTATTTCCTTACTTTCTGGCACTCCAGATGCTCCAGGCTCATCTTGGCTACTTCTTTCCTCAGCCCTCGAGTCAGCCATTTCTCCAAGGAGCCCCCGGTCTTTTCACTGGAGAACAGTCCTGGAAACAGAGATGGGAGCATTCAGTGTGCTCATTGCTACTGGGGCGTTGTTCGTTCTGAGCCATCTCAGCTGACAGAGCAAAGAAAAAATACATGTGTGCACTAGTCCGTGTCCACACACACACTTACACGCATGCATATGTATAAATGTTTCTGTATGGCACCTCCTGTATCCATGTTGAGCCAAACATGAGTTCATACTATTTCCAACTCTAACCCACTAGGCCATGGATCCTTCTAGCTTCCTCCCACTGCTTATCTGTAAAGTTCATTCCAACAGTGAACCTGACCACGGAATAATAGGCCGTGTCTTCCTCGGCCCCTAAATTCCTTTCAGCTCAGCCCTGCCTTGTGGTTTCTGAGATAATACATGTCAGAGGAATAATCATTTCTATTAACTGCTAAGCCATCCCTTAATGTTTAATTGTGCGGCTCAACCAAAAACCACATTTTCTCTGTTGGATAACTCACTTGCCTTCTCACTCATAGACAGGCGTTTCCCCCAATCCAAATAAACTTGCTGCCACACCCCCAAACGGGGCGAAGCCCATTCTTCCAGGAAAAAAAAAATTTACTATTAAAGAGCCTAGGCTTACACAGAGGCTCTCAGACCTCTCCAGCAGGACTTGGCTCCCCTCCAACGCATGGGAGGACCAAGGAGCCTGGCCCTCTTCTTTTCCAGCACGTGATGAAAGCAAAGAGGACTCAGGGTGTGTCTGTATTCTCCTGCAACCTCTGCAGATGGAGCCCAGCCCAGTGGGTTTGGGACTTAAGCATGTATTCAAGTTACCTAGAGGGCTTGTTAAAACTCAGACTGCTAGGAACCAGCTCCATAGCATCTTATTCTGTAGGCCCAGGTGGAACCCATGAACTTACATTTCTAGCAAGTTTCTCTGGGTGATGAGATGCTTTGGGTCCCAGACCACTCGTGGGGAATCAGCTCTTAGAAGACTACCTTCCACACATCCACACCTGCCGCTCTAAGATTTGCCTTCCCTGCTCAGATGGGAGACACATCTGAAAAGAAGAGCTTGAGAAGGTTGAGCTCAGGGTTGGGGAAAACAGCCAAGGAGTCTTGACACATTGATCCTGGGCACACCAGTCTCCTGCCATTCTGGAAATACGGGCGTTTAGAGATGAAACGGATTACAGTGACCAAAACCCCTTCACTGTAAAAGGGAACGAAATGAACCCAGTGGATGGGGACGGCTCTCCCACGGCCAACCAGCGCAGAGCCCTGGTGACCCAAACCTGCTGTCTCTCCCACAAAATCAGAGCTACTCTGCCTTGTTCAAGGCAGCACAGGCGCCTTCTGCAGCCAGAGACGAGGAGGGCACAATCCAACCCATTACAGGAACAACGGCGTTTGAATTGCTATCTCAAAGGGAAATGAGCAAGGCGCAGCTCCTCCCTCCACCCACCCCCTGCCCCCGACACCCCCCCCCCCGGGAGTTCACAAGGGCCAGCACTCCAAAGAGACAGAGGGTGGGAAAAGGGCAGGTGAGGAGGATGGACGAGCACTGTTTTTACAGCAGCACGAGTCAGAGCGATCATTTGTGTCTGACCACACAGGATCAAAAAATGCCAAGCACCTAGAAGATGAGATGGCTGGAATTCTCAACCGAAAACCGAAGCGGGCAGGAGAACCAGAGTCGATGCCTTCAGTTTCTCCTCACAAATAAAAACCACCCCAGCCATCTTGTCCTCAATAACCCTGGAAATTGCTCACCTGAGCAATTCACCATATTTGTTTAAGATGAATCAACTCCCAACACAGTGCAGAAAAGGAGAGAGGACTGGCAGAGGAAGGGGGTAGGGGGCTGGAGGCTTTGTCTGCTTTTCCTGAGATTTTAAATATTATTAGGTGACTTCCTTGAATTCCTAATAAGCAGGTTGAAGTTTCAATTACAAGATCTGTAACAGAGTCAGGATCCAAACAGCACAGGAGCCAACAGACGACAATGGCCGCGGCCGGATGGGTTTCAGGTTTGTTCTTTGCAAAGACAAAGCTCCCATTGAGTGGTGGAGAGGAGAAGGCCTGGAGGGGAGGAGGGGGAGCCCACGGAGGGTTTTCATTACCCTGAGCAGCACCCCCATGGCCAGGAGAGGACGCAGGAGGAAGGCAGCATAGCCCGACCTGGCCAGTGTGCTGCGGAGGGTGCCAGTGCAGAGGGAGCCCACACCTGCTATTTGGGGCTCCTCTGGAGTAAGGTGGGGACCTGAGACAAAGATGAGGAGAGAAGGAAGCAAGCCTGTGCATTCAGCCAAAACATAAAAGCACAAACGTCAGAGCAGAGAATGAGTCCTTGGTAGCAGACAATTATGCCGCGATTTGCGCTACAGAAAGTGAGCTCTTGAGGGGGGACGGTGGGAGATGCGGCGCACACTTCCTTCGTTTTGTTTGAGAAGAATTTGCAAAACCCTTAGAAGCCGGGAAAGTTCATTCAATCCGTTCTCTCAGAGGCAGGGTAGCAGAGTGGTTATGGAAACAAGGTTTTAGGATGAGGATGTCAGTGAAGACTAAATTACATCCAAGCTCCATGTTTCTTCTAGGGCTACTGTGAGCATTTAAATGCACACCTATGCCAACATTAGCATTGTTTTTAGCCCTTGTCAGCACCCAACAATTTGAGGCTATTTTCCTTCGGTCTCCTCGCACCTGGAGGATAGGGTCTCCGAGTAGCGCTGGACCGCTCTCAGCGTCATTCCCTCCACCAAAGGACCTTCAACCGATTGCTTTCTTGCTGAAGTTTCAACATTTCTGGTTTCTTCTCAGGAACAGCTGGTCCCAATCTACTAAATAACCCCTTTGCACACTTGAAGACCATTATTAAGATTCCCTTTGGCCATAAACATATGAAGAAGTGTTTAACATAGGAAAAAAAATGTTTAACCTCACCAGTAATCAAAGAAATCCAAATCAAAACAACAAAATGCAGTTTTTGCCTATCAATTTGGTAACCGTTTTTAATGATATACTCAATGCTGGTGAGAGGAGGGTAAGGGGGCAATTTCGTACATTGCCGGTGGGATCATAAATTGGTACAATCTTTCTGGAAAGCAATTTGGCAATATGTTATCAAGACCCTGAAAATTGTCCTTACCCTTTAACCCAGTAATTCCACTTCTGGGAACGTCTCTCAAGGAAATAAGACGCAGGCAAAGATTTCTGCTCAGCGGAATTTGCTCTAGGGCACAACATTTTGATTTATGAATAACTACAAACTACCTAGAAGGTCCGTGACGCTGTGACACCTATTAAAAAGTTATTTCAAGTCACGTTAACGAGGACAATTCGAAGACGTGCAAAACGGCCACCATAAAATGGGAAACACAGGCACACACAACCAGATCTGGAACTCAACACAGTAGGGTTTTAATTGCATAATGATATATACTTCTATTTTTATATGTAAATAGAAAAAGGCTAGATGCAAACACAGCAAAATATTAACAGTTCTTATTAGAGGGGCATAGAATTATGGGTGCCTTTTTATTTTCTCCTTCATAATCTTATAATCAAAAAAAAATTGCGTAAGAGCGCTCATGGCCTTGTATACGTTGCCTAAGTAGCTGAGTGTGATCCTCTCCTGCCATAGTTTGTTGTCTAGAATCTAAACCATGGACTAGCAAGGGTTGCAGAGTTTTTCCGAAAAGGGCCAGACAGTGACGATGGTAGGTTTTCGGGCCATAACGTCTCTGTTGCACCGACTCAGCTCTGCTGTAGCCCAGCAAAAAAAAAGCAACGTGACAAGTGGGCATGACTACATGCCAATATCGTCCCTTACAAAATGTGGCAGTGGGTCCACTATAGCCAGTGGCCCTCGCTTGCTCCCCCCTAGATTAGATGATCTGAATCTCTCCCAGTCCCCCCAAAATCTATAGTTGCAAACAAATATAATTGGGGAGACTTCTAGAAGCATAGGACAAAGGAAAGTGCTTCCCCACCCCACCCTTGCTGAGTCAGTGGGTCCTGAAACTTTTATTCAGAAGCAGTCAGCTGGGGGGCACCCTTCATGGGGCTGGTTACCCACTGCTGACAGGTGTCCCGTCTTCCCGATCGCTGGGAGGTTGTTGGGCACCATGCACTTGAGTCCTTCCTGCAGACGTAGGGTGGGGAGTAAAGAAAGCCAGAAATCGTGGTGATGTCAGGAAAAGGAACTCAGACTTGGCACAGTTGGTAACGGGTTTGAGATTTCGTGTCTCCACCATCCATGTGGCTGTAGAGGTCCCCACGTTCCGAGGTCTGCTTTTCTGTTTTCCTTCTGGACACTGTGTTTCATACGGAGGGAATGAGAGAGACAGAAGATTCACTGTTCAAAGTGGGGGGCAAAGAGATGTAGTTTGGAGATGAATCCAGCCCTGAGCAGAGCACATAATGAACATATGTAAACACAGGAGAGCTTGAGATTTCTTTCCTCGGAACTGGAACCCTTCATCACTCACCTGGGTATATACACACGTCCTCACCAGGTAGAGGTCATCTTTCTGCCCACTCCCAGCTCTCTTTCCCTGCCTCAGCTCCTGTTGTATGTTTCCAGGGGAGACACCTCGTCTGAACAATTTCAGACATTGGGCACCTGTCCAGGAGGTATGTGGCATCTCAGAGCTGCCTGCATACCAGAGCCAGTGATGTGTTAGGAGGTTCTAAGACGAAAGTGCCATCTTAGTGCCTTTAAGTCTGTGTCACTGTTCCCTGCAACCCAGTGAAAATTGAGAACCACCAGGTGACAATGACCCAAGTGGAAAGAAAAGCCAGTAATCCACAGGTTCTCCCCAAGTCCTCTCCTGGTTCTTGGTTTTGATTCCCCCAACATGGCTCTAACTTGTTTTCATATTTTCTCTTCACTCTGAATCCAGGTTGTAAGTCCAAGGGACAGGCACTGGGGTCCGCCATTTTTCTGATGGAGAGAGACAGAAACTCCATCATTCTGGTGGTCAAACCATGATGAGGAAAGAGAGGGAAACAAGGAGATTCTGCGTTAAAAACATTGAAAGTGTCAATGGCTTATTTTGCTTCTAAAATCTCTCACACCATCACCAAGACAGAAATATGTGTATCCAACCCTCACCTCCACCACCACTCTCCATTAGGCTGCCTGTCTTTGACTTGTTTTCCGGTTCGAGATCGACCTTAATGCATATCTTACTCTGATTTCTCCTGGATAGAAGTGTTTGGTTATTGTTTTGTTGGAGGAAGGGTGTGTTGAGGGCCCATTGTGAATTTCACCATTGCACGTTATGCCCTATTTGTATTAAATATTTTTTTTCTTACTTTTTAAAATCAAAGTAGAGTTGATTTACAATGTTAGTTTCTAGCGTAAAGCAAAGTGATTCCATTATACACATATATGTGTTCTTTTTCATATTCTTTTCCATTATGGTTTATAACAGGATGTTGAATATAGTTCCCTGTGCTATAGCGTAGAGCATTGTTGTTTATCTATTTTATATATAGTAGTTTTATCTGCTATTTTTATTAAATCTCATTCAATAAACAAATATTGGAAACAGCACGGTGTACAGAAAGATGATAGGATTGCAAGGCATTCATACCTACTTTTAAGGCATTTTTCTCTGTAGAAGGCAGACCTCAGTGTGAAATGCAGTTCTACGATGTGCAACCTATATGAATTACTTAAATCTCTCAGGCTTATCTTTCTTCTATTTAAAGAAAAAAAAGAAAGTGTGGGGTGGGAGCAGATCCGTCGTATGGAGTTGCAGAGTCAGAATTAGACGCCCTGTGAGACGCCTGGCACAATGTAGATGCCTGGAACATTTCATTCCCTCTTCACTCTTTAGACCAGAGATGGTGCTTATAGTTCTGAGAGATGCAGAGAAGAATGTGATCTGGCCCTGCCCCCTGCCAGGTGCCCAGTCTTCAGCTTGTGGACACCGATAACCCCAACGTTGGGCATCCATGTACGATCATGCAACCAACGTGCTGCCGGAACAGAAAAGAGGAAAATCCATTCTAACTACTGGTGCCAGTGAGGGCTTCATGGAGGATGTGGCTTTTGAGCTGAGCCTTGAAGGACGTGGATGGAGATGCAGGCGGGAGAACTTCAGAGCACAGGCTGGAGACAGGAAAGGACCAAACGCCTCAGGAAACGATGACGCGTTCAGGATGGCTGAACAGTCAGGTGCCTAAGAGCCCAGAGTGAAGGCGAGTCTGAAATAACAAGGAGGCCAGATCATGAGGGAGCCGCGATCACCGCGCTGAGAAGATGAGACACGTTATTATGGTTGCCATGAGACTCTGAAACCGGGAAATGACATCATCAGAATGTCATTTTAACAGGGTGAACATGCACCTCTGTCTGCCCAGGACAGTAATTATTAATAGAACTCCCTTTCACTCCCCAAAGTGTTTCCGTTTGGACAATGAACTACTTAGCCACCCTAATTTTGGATCACCTTGCTCTCAATGGGAAACTGAAACTGGGACCAAGAGAGGCTAGACCCAGACAGACCAGTTCAAAAGCCACCATTTCAAGCAATGAGTAAGCAATGAGCGCCTGCAAAGGCAGAGAGCTCGTGGGAATGGAAAGAAAGTAACAGATCAAAGGACCACTTGGAGGGTAGGTTCAGTAAGACCTATGAATCGACAGGTGAGAGGAGTGAGCACTAAGAAGGCTTCGAAGATGACGACTGATATTTGAGTATTAGGTGCGTTGAGCTGGTGGAGTAGGAGCAGGACGTGCTCGTGCAGAAGAGCAGGGAGCTGTAAGGGAGAATCTGGAGCCTAGAAGAGGTCAAAGGTGGAGACGTGGATTTGGCAGGCTCCTGGGTAAAATCCTGGCTCCTGAGGGAGTGTGTGAGACCACCCAGGGAGAGGGCAAACAAGATGACACGACGCAGAGGGGGCACACTGACGGATGAAGAAGCAGGAATAGAATCAGGGATGTCCTAGGAGAAGAATGGCTGGGGCCAACTGTTTGGATCGACAGAGCCAGACGCCCCCGTAGGACGGAGTAGGATGGAAGAGGGCAATTAGGGAGACCTTTGAAAGTTGCGTGTCACCAGAGCCGTGGGGGCAGAGAACAAATTGCAGGGGGCCGAGGAGTGAGTGGGAGGCCAGGAAGTGGTGTCAGCAAGCAGAGATGATTCTTTGGGTCAATCCATCCTTGAAAAGACTGTGGTTTGAAGGAACAGTCCAGAGAAGGGAAGCACTTGGGGGAGTTAAGTGGAACCTGAACGCATGTGAACACCCAGAGGAAGATGCTGGGGGAGAGAGGGAGTTTGAAGACGCCAGAGACCATCATTTGGGACAGGATGGGAGCAGATGGTTCCTGCTTGAGCAGAGAGGCCAGCCACAGACAAGAGGCAGGACTCCACCTTCTCTGAGAAGGCTGGAAGCGAGTAGGGCTGTACCACAAGAAACTCTTGATGGAGGAGGATGATAAGATAAGGGAGTGAATGGGGGTGATGGTGGTGGCGGAAGGGGTAGAAATAGTAGCAGTGGCGGAATTATTCCCAACAGTTAATAATTATGTAATTTGTTTACGAGCAAGTTTCCTGCCTCGTTTAAGTTAGACCTTGCGACAACCTCATTTTACATGGGAGGTAACAGAGCCTGAGTGAGAGAGGTTAAGCAAATGGCCCACAATCAACGATAAACATGGTAGAGCACAGATTAAAACCCAGTCTTCCTAGTGGCACAGCCAGACCCCGAGGCCGCCTGGAGTCAGTACGAACCAGAGGCGCAGTCCTCTGGGTGGGGCCGGAGGTGAAGTCATCTACTGCAAATGATGGGGGTGGATCTGGGGGCCTGAGAAGGGAGGAGAAGAGTTGAAACAGCTGCTGTGAAGAATGCAGTAGGGATGGGCCGGGGAAGAGACAGGGCATGGATGTCTTCCCAGGGGCGCTGATAACTTCCGGGAGATTCCATCTTATCGCCCTTACTCCCAACCCCGCTTCCTGCTGGGAACCCGCACCCACCCCTCCACTCTTCTCATTTCTTTTGTTGACCTCTCCTCTGATCCTTCCCTCAGGAGAAGCGAGTCACGTGGCTCCAGTAGAATGGGCCAAAGATTCTTCCAGCCACTGGAAGACTTGTGGATGGTGGCCAGGGAATGGAGCTGGGGGGGGGGGAATCCTCAAAGTCTTTGTGCTACCAAAGAAATGCACAGCCTGAAAGGTTCGAGGAAGCAGTGCATTCAGTGGGCGTTAATAACTGCAGGTGGGAAGTCTGGGAGCCATGGTCCATTTGCTTGGACTTAGCTAAAAGAGAAAGAGAGATGGAGCCATAGAACTTCACCCTCTCGGGCCATCAGCTTCTCTTCTATTAACCGACCCATCCATTCCACAACACCTCATTCTGTTGGAGAGCTATTAATTCCAGTTAGCAGTCAGTAAAGAGAACTCCTTCCTTGGAGCCCTAAGCTTAAATCTTTACCTCGGATTCACTGATTTGACCACTTTGAAAATAGTAGCAGACTGAAACACGCTGGCCTCCCCTACCCCTTTGGGAGAGTGTCATTGAATTATTAACCCAACGTGTTGGCCTTAGGGACAGGCTTGAAGACACAGGATTACTCCTTTTTGGATGTGGCCCATCAGCTCAGACAGAACTATTAAACCGATGGTCGAATTAATAAAATCCATACGGGACCAGAGTCTAGAAGAAGCTGGGCTCAATTCAAATTTCCATAAAAAGCAGCTAACAAAACCAGAGAATTGGCCTTAAGTTCTAGAAGCGTGCTGGCTCCCTGCCCCCCCCAAATGTCAGTTTCAACACATCGGGACTCGGAATAGAAAAATCTGTGGGCTGGGAGATTCCAGAAGCTTTTATTAGAATCTTCTCAGGGCTTTCTTTTCCATGGGGCTAGAAACTCACTCATAAGACAGTAATCAGAGTTGATACTTGAAAATAGAGAGAAAGCACGAGGGAAATGATCGTGTCTTCTGTTCAGTCTAAAATAGAATCATCTGGGGGATACAAGCAAAAGATGCTCTACTTCCTATATGAGTGGGACCAGGTGTTGTGAGATTGGGAGCAAGGGAGAGGGGAGGGAAATGGAGTTCTTCATAGATAATTCTGCTAAATTTGTGTGTATTCAGAATCCATGGGCAAATGCTTGAGAAGCAGTGATATGTGTATGTGTACAGACACACACACACAGAGGCTCCGAACTTCTGAAGAGGCATGTTCCATTCTCCAGCCCAAGTTAAAATAAAGTCCATGCCTCTCTGTAACCCCTGGTTTAAACTGGTTTCTCCTCCCACAGGCAGCAGAACCTCCTAAAAACCCTGGCCAACAGATTACCATCTTTCCCTTAAGTCGCCCTGAAAAGGGGCCCGGGGGCAACAAACCCCTCCCTCTTCCACTCGCTCCAACATTTCTCTAATTAATGCAGGAGAAAATTAATTACAGACGGATTTTTCAGGACCTCAGCATCTAATGACCAGCCCAGCTCCCCCGCCTCCCTCCGGCTCAGGGCAGCTCCCATTGGTCCTGCCCAGCCCTGCCCTCCTCTCCCTGCCTCGCCCCCTCCCCTCCCTTCTCAGAGCCCCAAACAATACCACAGGCTAATTAGGCAGGGAAAGAGTTTCTTGGCAAAGAGGGCTGAGTGCTAGGTCAGTACCTTGAACAACCCAGAAGAGAAACAAAACAGTATTAAAGGGGAGAAAAAAAAAGAAAAAAAGAAAAAAGAAAAAAATGAAAGAAAGAAAGAAAAAAAAAAAAACTCTGCTAATCCCAAGTGCATTTCCGCCAAATATTCTCCTTTTCAAGTGTTTTCTTCCTGGTAAACAAAGTTCTGTCGCTGGCTCTGGAGATTTTAGGACACGGTTGCTTAGTAATATTGGGGAAAACCCGAAGTCCTCACCTCCGCCGTGTTTTGTTTCTCTTCTCTCCTGCTCACTTCACCGAGAGGCCCTGCCGTTCCCACATCACGAGGGACTGCCCGTTTGTGAAGAAGAGTTGAGTTTTCTTTCTTTTTCTTTTTTCTTTTTAGGCTAACTGCTTTCCCAAGCCAAGCTAGGAACAGAGATGCCACGTCCTCTAGATCAGAAGTCCGGTGGGACTTCCTGCCAGGATGGGAGACTTCCTCATCTATGTTGTCCAACACGGTAGCCACATGTGACCACTGACCACTTGAACTGGGGCTCATGGGACTGAGCAATGGAAAGTTCCATGTTACTGAACTTTAATTCATTGGAATCTGAAATAGCCACCTGTGGCTCATGGCTCAGAGTGCCACGGCTCCTGACATAACCCCAGCAGAGCCACTCAAGGGACAGCCAGAGTCTGGGTGGCTCTGTAACATTAGTGAGGGACAGAGGATGGTTTAGTATGAGGAACATGTCAGTGCATGAAGCCCCGTCTTCTCTCTTTGTGGACTTGGGCATCACTTAACTCTTCTGTAACGTTTAAGACAATCACATAAGCACATCTCAGGGTTGTGTTTGGCAATGGACCCCAAGTCTCTGGCACATTTGTGGGTCCCCTAGTGACCTCTTCCTCCAGTAATAATGAGTACAGCTGGCATGGCTCACACTGCAATCCTGCTCTTCTTGACTTGCATTTTTGCTCCCAGAATCCACGCTGTTTCCCACCTCCATGTCTTTGCCCAGGCTCTCCCCTCTGCTGGAATGCCCTGCCCTCCCTGCTCCTTTGTCTTGGCCTCAGAGATTCCTGTTCAGTCTGAAAGGGCCTGAAGACTCAGCTTGAGAATCCTCTGAACCAGGAAGCATTCTCTTCTCTCTGGCCCCTTTTCCTCTTTCTTTCTCTTTCTTCAATATGGTAGCCACTAGCTGCATGCGGTCATTGCCCTTGAATTGTGACAAGTGCAGCTGAATTCTTGTTTCTAATTTTGATGATCAATTAAACATATTATTTGATTGCATTTAACTTTAATTAGTTGAAATGGAAATTAATTGAAATTTAATTATTGGAGCCCAAATGGCCACATATGGTGTTCTGTCTCTCTCTCTCTCTCTCACACACCCCCCACCCCACATATTCCAGCTCGGCTGGATGCTGTCCTGTAGCCTTGTCTCCGTGAACCTCTGTTCCTCTGAGCTCCCCCAGGATCTTGTCTTTTAATGATCTTTTAATAAATCTATCATCCCTATGAGAAGGTGAACCTTTAAGGACACCGCCTGTGTTTGACTTTGTCTTGTTTTGCTGGACAGTGGTGTCCCCAGCATCCAGGCACCCAGGAACTTCTCTAAATATGTGGCATCCATGTAACAGCAATTCTTCATCACAGTTGATCCCCTACATCAGGAGTCAGCAAACTATAGCCCAGAGGCCAAATCCAGCCCACCACCTGCTTTGGCATGGTCCTCAAGCTAAGAAGGGTTTTTGTTTTGTTTTTAATGTCTAGTTAGATTTTTAAATGGTTATAGAAGTACCTACATAATAGCCTTGATTTTGCTCTTGGCCTGCAAAACCAGAAAAGGTAACTTTCTGGCCATTTAAGGAAAAGTTTGCCAACCTCTGGTCTCGATCCCAAGAAAGGCTGCTGGTGGGGCTTAGAGCAGCCTGCATTCAGAGAAAAGGAGAAAGGATGCTTGGGGAGGGGCCCAAAGTTCACATCTTGGACATTTCCTACTGAACGCAGGGAGCTGAGTATATCGGCAGGAGCTGGCCCCGGGATGCGGCCGCAGAAACTGCACAGGCAGGCCAGACCTGGGCTCCTCTAACCAGCCGCCTCCCCGCTGCTGCAGACATCTCACGAGTTGGGGGTGGAGGACACTCGGCGTGGACTTCGGAGGAAGCTCTGCCTTGCCCACACCCGAGCCACGGCGAATGGGAGAGGGGCTTTTCTGGCTTCTGTGTTGCGGTCTGGCTGCAGTCAGTAGCAGTTTCCACTTAGAGTCAAGCCCCCAGATGTGTTTTTAATAGCAAGGGAAAGGTCTTCCCAAGCAACACGCATAGGGGCTGGGAAGCAATCACCCGGCAGGCAGGAAGCAATCTGTGCTTCCCTTTCCTGCTAAGGCACGAACCGGGGTTTCTCAGGACCAAAGCCAAAAGATCGCTCCAGGTCCTGATCGAGGTGAGCAACAGGGGCCCCCGAAGTCACCCCATCTCTGTCTCGCACCCCTTCGCACCCTCCACACACCCTCGACGTCTTCCGAGCTCCGGCTCAGAGACAATTTGCCAAACTTCAGGGCATCTGGGAGCGCCCGGAGGCTCACTCATTTCCCTGTTCCATTCACTCTTCCAAACAGGGAGCGGCTGAGCGCACCCAACGTGCTAAATATTTCCCCGCTGGAGAAGCTATTTCCCTGCTACTGCTGCTTGGCAGCAAAGAGACAGGAAGCTATTTAGATAGATTATCTTCCTTTTCAGAAAGTTGAGAGGAACTTTTCTATTGCAGTTCACACAAACATTCCGCCTAATGGTCACTGTAGTCATGCCCTCTCATTAGGTCACCAGTGAAGAATGCTCAGCCCGATTAGACGCTGTCTGATTTTCTCCACACTTGCTGTTCCAGCTTCAAGGGGGAAAAAAGAGCTTCCGTGGCTTGGTGATGACCAAGCCTGGGAGACCAGCCTAAAAGGCACGAGGGTCCAACATAAAATGATTCTTACTTCCCCAGGTTGCTTATGGTTTTATCGAGTAATGTATATGTCAGTAAGAAGATGACTTTTGTGAATAGTTTCTGGCCAGATAATGCCATCTTTTAAGGGAGATCAAAGAGAGTTCTTGGCAGGACGTAGCAAGAATCCTGTTACCAAAAAAAAAAAAAAAGTGATGGGCCTATGTACTAAATAAAGGTCAGGTCATGGAAATGAGTCCACAGCTGGAAAGCAAGACCAGTGCAGACCCTCATGGGTAACTCTGATGGATCTGTTAACATTCTGTAGACACTATTCTAACTGCTTTATGTGCTGAACTCATTTAAACCTCAAACAATTCAAGGAGGTAAGTATTATGAGGAAACTGGCCCAGGGAATCAAATACTTCGCTTAAGCTCACACAAATGGTGAGTGGAAGGGCTGGGATGTGGCTCTGGCCGGAGCTGTCCAATAGGACGTTTTTTGCAATGACAGACGTGTCCTGTATCTGTGCTTGCCAATATGGCAGCCACTACCTACACTGGCTGTGGAGCACTTGAAAACCTCAGGTATGACCGTGGAATTGAGTCTTGAACTTTTTTAAAACTACAACCTATTTAAATTTAAATAGCTACATGTGGCTGGTGGCTACCGTATTGCATTTCTATATTTAGGCAACCTGGCTCCAGAATTCACATTCTTAAACATTAGACTCTCCTTCCTTTCAAATCAGTTGAAAGAATTTGGAACTATTTATTAGGAGAAAAATTAAAATCTAGAGCTAGAGTTTTATCCGTATCTTCAAAGACGGGAACATATGAGAAATTATACTCGATGGAAATGCAAGATAGAAAAGTTCGCTTAAATGAAAAGGTAGGTGTTCGGGTCAGATGTTTGGGGAAATACCTATAAAGGAAAGAGGGTGAAATATCAGCATGGTTTGTCAAGAGACGAAGTGGCTTCTTTTTGTTTAATCAGTAAATTGCACTGAGCTCAGACGAAGTGGCTTCTTTTTGTTTAATCAGTAAATTGCACTGAGCTCTTGTGATGTGACCTTATTAAGCCTCTGGTCTCTAGAGCCATGAGGTTTAGGAGGAAAAACCAACTTTAACCCTTCAAACAAATCAAGGCTGCATGGTCCAGGTGCCGCCACTCAAGTCTGTGCATCCTGTTGGAATTCAGTTTAGATATTTAACAGTAGCAGCAGGAGTAATCAAGGAAATCTTCCTGAAGGAGGTGGCATTTTTAGGTGGAACTTGAAAGAAATGACTTCTCCTAGGACAATGGGAAGTTGGGAAGAATGAATACAATGGCGGATTTGGCAGGAAAAATAAACTCTTCTGGGTGGCTCTCTTGGAGAGTGACATGCAGGGATTAACCAAAAATGACTCCAAATTTTCTAGCTTGGATAAAAATAGTGATTCTGGGGGCAGACACAGGAACTCCAGGGGGTGGTAGGAAACAGTTTGGGGAAATTATGACTTTGGTTTTGGGCATGTGGATTCTGAGGTGACAGCTTGTGTAAATCTTGGATTAATATTCACTTTTCAAGAGCCATTAAATGTCCAATTTAGATGGGAGGAGGGTGGACCAGAAGGCTGCCCAAGATCATCTCCATCCCAATACTTGGAGATTTGGCTTTCCCTCTGAGACGGAGAAATTAGGCCACCACAGAAAGGAAGAGGAGCCACAGGACTCCAGAGGTATCCACGTCACCACCCGACTAGTGACAAACGCATACCCTGTTTTCTCTGCTCCTCTGAGCTGACAGACATCCGGTTACTTCATCTTGGAAGTTATATTCATTTGCCCTTTGGAACATCCTGCCCAAGGACCGATTTTTTAAAACAGTGCTTTTTTCCCTCTGATTTTATTTGTAATTCCTACTCACTCAAAACATTTGGAAACTTCAAAAACAGAAATGAGGGAACACAATCACACACACATATACACAGACCCACATATGTATGTGGCTGTGGGTGTGGATGTGTGCGTGTGCGCGCGTGTGTATATATAGTTTTAGCTCTCATCCAGTTCCAGCTAGTATTCTAAAATATATTTTAGCTAAAAGAAAGTCTGTACATATACATAAACAAGAATATAACACTGGCCAACTTTTATTGAGTTGCTAGTATATTCTAGAGTTGGAGAGAAAAGTGTTCACCAGTCTCTGCACACAAGCACACCTAGAAGAATCTGTCCCTGCAATGAATCTCTAGACTTTCCCCTAGTCACCCAGCAGTTACATCTTTAACATGTCCTTCCATGTACTCATTTCCCTTTCAACAGATGCCTATAGATCCAGGGTTACCACTAAGGGACCGAGACCCAGCCTATGAGAGGCCAAGAGCCAGCCATTGGAGGTGAGGAGTAAAAAGCAGAGACCGAAAGAAGCAGGTGCCCTACTCGTATTCCACACTTCAAACCTGGAATCCCTGACTCCCAAAGGATGCCCGACAAGAAAACAAACATTGAGCAAACATAAGGGAAGACGGCAGACAGACTCATGTTAGCAGCACGGGGAGAGAGGGGGAGTTCTCTTGGGGAAAAACTAGAGTGGAGAAGGCACAGGTGAGGGAGGGTGGCACCAAGGGTACTCTGTATGTTGTCCTTAAACTGTCCCAGGGAAATCAGGGATCAAAATACTTCCTGGTGAGTAGTATCAATGTGGGCAGGGAATCTACAGATAACTGAAACACACACACACGCACGCACAAGCACACAATGTCAACCAGATTCTTCCCTCCCGCCTTGGTTTCCTGGGGATTCAGACCAAGGGACTGGCAGACACCCACAAGCACCAAGGATGTGGGTGGATCCTCATCTGGCTCATTTGTTCAAGAAACTCTCTGAGCGAAGCTCGTGGGAGGAGAGAGTTGTCTCAGCATATATACCTCGGAGAGGGGGACGGAGGCGGCGGCCTTTCCTCCAAAGATAACACAGCAGCCCCAGGCCGCCTGTGAGTCTCTCTCCAAAATCTTCCTAATGAGCTGTCTGGGGGAGGTGGTGGTGGTGGTGGTGGTGGGGCGGTTATTTTCCACCATATTTTGGCCGCTGCTTGCTTTTTAGAATTCCGTCTCCATTTCTTGATTTCATAAACGCCATTCGCCATGACCTTTTCCTCTCTACCATCTTTGACAGCTTCTCATGCGTGAAACATATTTTTGTTCATTATTTTGTTGTCCACAACCACCCCTCACAACCGTCCAGGCCCGGGTCTCCCTCCCTGCACCCTTCACCCCCCACCCCGCCCCATGTCAGACATATAATGAATTACCATTCCTTCAGACAACGAGCTTGAAAACTTGTGGTCTCCAAGGCAACGGGGCATCCTGGGGTGGGGTGCTGGGGAGGGGGGCTTGCCCAGCCAGGAAAGGACTGGGAGTAAAAGGGGGTGGGGAGGCAAAAGCAGAGATGATATCATTCCTGAAGCCTGAAAGCAGCCAATCAGCTCCCGGGGATATGATGTCATCCCCCTCCCCCTCCCCCCTTGAGCCTAGGTAGCCCCACTGAGAATTCTAGACAAGTATTGAATCGAAGTTGTATTGCTGTGAGAGAAAGGGGGTGGGGGATGGCAATGGGGGGAGAGAGCGAGCGTTCCACCGACCCTCTGGATGGCCCTCGCAGACACTAGTCTTCACTAGAGGCAGCCCCATAAAAATGTCATCAGCTTGGGCTCTCCCTGCATTACAACACAATGATTTCTTTGGAGAGAAGAAAAAAAAAAAAACCCAAAGATTTATTTTGCAGCCACACCCCCGCCTCCCTTGGAAGAGAAAAACTAACCAACAACAAGTTGTGAATGAAGTGTCTGCCGATCGGCCCCCACCGACCCAGCCTGAGAACTTTCTGAACGGAAAGAGTAGAGGCAGATGCTCTCACAGAACCGGCTGGCCGAACCACGCGGCTCTCTGCAGCCACAGGGATGGGGGCTACGCTCTCCGTGCTGCAGGGTGGGAGCCTGGTCTGGGGCAGAGCTGCCCAACCAGGTGGGACGGGCTGCTTCTGGCGCTGGTCGGGGAGAGCTGTCTGCCCCGAGACAGTGACAGCATCCAGGGCTCAGTGCCAGGCTCCGAGGCAAAGTAACCAGCCTTGGCTTTAGGGAGGGGGACAGGCTCGTTAGGGCGCCCACTGAAGTGTTAGCACCACGCAGAGGGGCGGGGGGAGTGTGCCCTGCTCGCTTCTGCCAGATCTCTCCCTGGGGACTGGGAAGCAGTGCCATTTCCCAAAAATGTTCCCAAGAGTCCAGGCCATAGGACGGTGTGTCCAAGGGCTCAGACAGGGTCATGGTTGCTCTCTCCCTGCTCCTGAACAGCGCTAAAGAGGCAGCTTCCTCCACGTGGCCTTTCTGGTGTTGTCCCACATGGGCCCACCTGTATCGCCTTTGAGGAAGCACAAGCCAAGACCCCACGTCTGCTCCCCATTGTACAGACGTGGACACCGAGGTCCAGAGAAGGCCGGGGACCAGCCTAATGACCCGCAGAGTCACCAGTAGCTCTGGGGCTCCCGCCCACTGCGCGCTGTTCTTAACCACAAGCAGGATTTGGAGATGGAAAGCCTTCAATTTCAGCATCCCCTGGTCCATTTTCTGCACAAGTAATTACGTGGTTGGAGTGAGTTCCTGATGGCCTCTACCCCGTCTTCCATGCGCTGTGAGCAAGCATCGCTCTGCAGGCGTCTCCTGTGCCTCCAGAATGCGTCTGGCCTCCCGTGACCGGCACAGGAACAGAAGACACAGCCACGGTCCCAAGGGGCCCACATCCAGGCGGGGCCAAAACAGCAGGCATGAAAATATGCGTGAATTGTACCCATGAGCGCTATGAACCAGGGCTGGGGACGCTCTAGGGCAGGCGTGACATCCGTATGCTAGCAAATACTGATTCCCTACTCTGTGGCAGGTGCTGAGAAGTGCTTACGACACTTCTATCAAGTCAAGGAGACTGAGGCAAAACACACAGTATCTCCCTATGAAAACTCTAGGAAGGCAGGGTCTTGGCTGTACTGACGGCAGGTAACCCCCATCACCCAGGGTGGAGCCTGGCATATAGCAGACACTCAATAAACCCTTGTCAAGTGAGCAGAGGAAATGACCAAACAGAAGGATGTTTCTTACTCTGGAGACTGTTAGCGAGGAAGTGACATCTCAACAGGGCTTTGGAAGGTGAATAACGATCTGCCAAGTGGAAGGAGGAGGAATATTCTAAGTAGAGGGAACAACATTTGTAAAGACATAGCATGTAAGAATAGGACAGGACAGCTCATGCTAAGGTAACAAAAAACCCCATGTCCCCATGGCTCAAAGTAACAAAGGTCTGCCTTTTGTTTTTGCTGCACGTCTGTCACGAGGCAGCTAGCAGCTCTGCTCCGTGCCATGGTCCGGACTCACAGGACAGCCAACTGGAATACTGTTGCTCATCAAGGAAGCTGAAAAAGAGGGCTTAGCTCTGAAGAGACAAGTCCCTTCTGCTCACAACTTATTGGCCAGAACTGGTCCCATGATCCCACCCAACACCAGGGGCCAGGAAGTACAGTCTTAGCAGGTGCACCGTGGGCAGAGCTGGAAACATCTGATGAGCAGTGTTAATGACCATCACATGGACACGTGTGTGGCACCGTCAGGGAGTATGAGCTGGAGCAGTCCAGGAAGGCTTCATGGAGGAAAGGGGGCTCAAACGGGGCTCTGAAGACTAGGCAAGATCCAGGTAGACGGAGAGAAAAAGGAAAGGCACTGCTGACAGCAAAGACGCCCAAGTCAAAGCTGGACACTGGGAACGAAGCTGCTACCAGGCAGTCGGGCGAGGGTGGGGAGGGTGGGCTAAAGCTGCAGGATTTGGTCATTTTACCAGCCAGATGCTGATCCTTTCACAATGTCAAGCAGAACTCTTCCAACGGGCCAAGAGGACAGGTGGGGCTCTGGCAACCCAAGCCTCTTCGGCGGTGCCTTAGTTTTCTTTGCCTTTCCATTCGGGAAATTTTGAAACTTACACAGAGTTGCAAAAATAAAAATAGTAAACATTCTTTTCCCAGAGTTGCCTATGGTTAATATTTTATTCCATTGACACGCTGGCCCTCTCTTTCTCCCTCCATGTGTGTGGGTTTGTGTGCGTGTGTGTGTGTGTGTGTGTGTACGTGTGTGCGTATGTGTGTGTGTATGTTTACTTCTTTTTCTGAATCATTTCTGGATAAGGTACAGACATCATGCCCCTTTACTCCTAAATAAGTCTGTATGTATTTCCTTAAAATGGCAATTTTCTCTTACGCCACCACAGTTAAGTTACCAACCTCATAAATTTGCATGAATATTTTACTCTCTGCCCATGTTTCAGGGCTATCAGTTGATCTAGTAATTTCCTTTTGCCAGTGCGTCCCTCCAGCACAGAGCCGGTGAACTGAGGTGTCATGTCTCTTTGACCACCTTTAATCCGGAACATTCCATAGCCTTAGACTAAGGTCTTTTACGACATTGACATTTTTAAAGGATACAGTCCCACCCCACACTTCTTTTTCTTTTAATACATGTTCCTCCTCGGGGGTTTGTCAGATGATTCCCCACGAACAGATGAATGTTCATTCCCTCACTGGTGTCCTGCAGAGGTGTCCTTCTGAGGGTGTCCCTCCCGGAGGCACAAGATGTCATCCGCCCCTCGTGCGGGATGGGAATTCTGATCACCCGGTCAAGACGTTGCCCAATTCCCCACTAACAGCTGCTGTGGTTGTGGGGTTTTCAAATAATAAGCAGTCTGAGAAGGTAAATTTTAAGATGATGCAAATATCCTGCTCCTCATCAAAATTTCTTCCCAGCTTGACCGTCCGTGGATGAGCCTTACCTGATCCAATCTTCACCATGACGGTTTCCAAATGGTGATTTTCTGATTCTGGGGCTTCCACTACCTTTACCCGCTGGCCAGAATTCTATCAGCAAGAGCCCTTCTTTCTTCCCCATTAATCTGTTATCTAGCTATATCTATAAGTAAAAATCCATGTATCTATAATATCATTAGCATGGACTCATGAATTCTTAATTTTTATAGTTTATAATTTTTATGAACTGAATGCATACCACCCTCCCCTGCCCAAATTTATATGTTGAAATCCTAACCCCCCCAGGTGACGGTGTTAGGAGGCAGGGCCTTTGGAGAGTGATCAGGTCATGAGGGTGGTGCCCTCCTGAATGGGGTTAGTGCCCATATATGTGTGTGTGTGTGTGTGTGTGTGTGTGCATGCACGCAAGCACATGTGTATATATAGGCACTAATACATACATGTGATCAAATCTGTGCTAGACTTGGCCAAGAGGAGCCCCTCCCAGCTGATTTTTGTGTCCTTGTGATAATCCCCCATGCTTTTTTTTTTCCAATTTATATCATTTTGGTGATTAGCACAAAAATGACCTGATTGACCTGGATGTTCCAGTAAGACCCTGAGGCAGCTGAAGACTCCAGAGAAGCAGAAGGAAGCTCCCACTTGCCTTTTCCAACAGCCTAGAAAAATGAATCTGCTTTGTCAAGGAACAGATGAGCCCGTCTTAACACAACTCATCGTGGCACATAAGAAACTCAGAGAAATGACTATAGAAAATGCAAATTTGCCTTTCCCCTCTGTTTCTTGGAGTTGAGAGTAAAGAATTTAGAGGCACGGGGCAAAGACAGGAAGACACTACCTCCTTGCACCACTGTGGCTCTCAACGCCACATTCCTAGAATTGTTGTGGATTTCTGTGCAGTTTTTAGCAGCCTGGATACAAGAGTCCTTGGTGCCAACCTCATTTCTTGGCGCCAGAGCTGTCAGATTCTTTGTGCTATTACTCTTTCCTCCCACACTGATCTCCTAATAAAGAACATCTGGGTAAGGTTTCTCCACTCCCATTTTACAGATGATAACACCGAGGTTCCAAAACTTCAGAAGACTTGCTGATAGTCACACAACCATCATGCAGTTGGACCCTGGCACTGAAGAGGTCCTGGCCACTCTGTACAAGCAAGTACTTCTGGACTCTTTTCTCACCCCAGCTTAACTTACATGACCAACAGTGTCCCCTACTGAGGGTCTCCCACCAAAATGAGCCTCTGGAGGCTGCCCTGCCGGTGCCATTCACAAAGAGGGAGGTTTCCTTGGGAAATCCCTCATCCAAAAGTGGAGAGTGGACATGCCCCAACTTTAAGATGCTAAGAGGTCCAGGCAGCTGTCCAGGAACCACACCCAAAGCAGGTGTCTGAGGGCTCCAGACATCGTGGCATAAGGGGACCCATCCAGATGAGACAGACAGGCCTCTGTCCAGGGTCTGCAGGAGGACAAGACCCACAGATGCAGGAATTATCAGCTCCA
Organism: Vicugna pacos; assembly: GCF_048564905.1. Taxonomy (NCBI): domain Eukaryota; kingdom Metazoa; phylum Chordata; class Mammalia; order Artiodactyla; family Camelidae; genus Vicugna; species Vicugna pacos. The sequence goes on from NC_133002.1 coordinate 55,872,780, forward strand.
GCAATATAGGTCAACCAGTGCCGGCTGCAAGATGGCCCAAAGAGAAGACTGGAGATACCTGGCCCCTCATCACAGGACCAGGGAGCAGTGACTAACCCGGAGCTTCAGATGCCCCCTCAATAAAACGAGGGGGTGCCCAGAGGCCCACTGAGGGTCTGCAGTGTTGTTCCCAACGCCCACTCCACACAACCCCTCTTCTTTCATTCTTTCTGTCCTGTGTCCTTTGGTTTTTCTTTTGCTCAAGAGGCAAGGCTTTAAAATCAAGCACCGAGACCAATTTCCTTCAACCAGAGTTTTCCAGGATCCTGTTTACTCTGTAAATGGGAATGAGGGCACTGATAGATCAGGGCTGTGTGGTAGGTAAATCAGAACAATGGACTGTCCACTGGTGCTGAGCCCAGAGAAAGCCCTGGGCACAGGGGAACCAGGGCTGTATTTGGAGATAGCACTTCTGAAGACGTAATTCAGGTAAAATGAGGTCATACGGGTGGACCCTGATCCAATATGACTGGCATCCTCCTAAGAAGGATTAGGACACAGATGTGTATGCACAGGGGATGCAGCAAGAAGGCGGCCGTCTGCAAGCTGAGGACAGGGGACCCAGAAGAAGCCCTCATCTTGGACCTCTGGCCCCAGAGCTGTGAGAAAATCTGTTACTGTTGTTTAAGCCGTGTGGCTGGTGGTGCTTCGCTGTGGCAGACGGAGCCAGCTGAGACGGACATTGGTCAAGTCCTTGGCCTTTCTCGTCTCTCGTGCCCGCCTTTTCTTTTCTTTCTCAGAGGACAAGATTCAGGGGGCTCCTCTAGCTCAAGCCTCCAAAGTTTCTGAGCCTTTGGCTCAAAAGAGGAAGAAGAAAACCATCAAAGATGTGACTTGGCATTTTGCTCAGACCTGTTTATTTTTCACTGCATAGACCCAGATCCCCTGCCGGCCACGTGTACCCACTCCACAGACACCACCAAAACCCAGTTCACAGCACCAAGCCTCCAGAGCTGGGGGCAGAGCCACACTGAAATCAAACCACTGTTTCTTGGTCTCTGGCTTCTGGCAAAACTGATTCTCTACCACCCACCAGCCCGGCGGGCCCACAGCCAAGTCCGTGTGGAAGGGTCACCAGCCCAACCTAGGACACGGCTGCTGAGGGTGGGCAAGGCCTGAACTCAGCTCCCACTGAGCTGCCAACCAAAGTCGATCCGGGTCCCCAGAACCCCCAGCCCCACTGATCAGACAGGAACGGGAAATATCCGCCACCCCTCCTCCAGCATTCTCACAAGGCCATCCCTGTGTCCCTGTGTCATGCGGTCCCAGCCGCAGCCTCCCTACCAGCCAGGAAGCTTTGGAAGTTAGAAGAGTGTCTGGGAGGAGGCGTGAGCGAGCGGGAGGGCTGCAGGGGCAGCGGGACCGGAGGGGACCCTTACCACCAGTTCAGTCTGGCTCCAGTCACGGGGCAAGGGGCCTGCACTCAGGCTCCACCTGTGGACTGTTCTCACGCAACCACGGCCTTCTCCCTGAGGGCAAACCAGGGCATTTCCAGAAATTGTTACAATCAGCCACGCTAGCCTGAGAGCTGCCCCAGAGCCCTGCCAGGGCCCAAAACACACTGTCCCTCCGTTTTATGAATGAGCAAACCTGTATGCTTTCTATAAACGTCAGCATAAATCAATGCTGGACATTCCCTTCTTGGCACAAGGAAAACCATCCCAGGCTGCAGAGGTGGCCTCTTCCCCAGGAGGGAGGTGAAGGTGCCACTGCCTCCACTTCTTCTGGGTCCTAGGGAGCTGCCCTCTGAGCTCTCCCCTGGCTCTGGAGAGAAAGCTCTTGCTCAGACAATGACTCAGCCCCAAAGGGGCAGCAGCTCACCTCTCCAGGGATCTCCAGGGAAGAGGTCCAGACAAGGTCCAGCCAGACCTGCGGGGGTTCAGGGCACCCTTCTAAGCAGCTTTCCTGGGAGCTCCAGTTCTCCCAGACCCAGGCCCCCGCCCTGCCTAGCCCAGCGCCCACGGGGCAGCGCCTGCTGGACTCGGCCACGGAAAAGGTGTCTGTGCCGCTGGCGCTTTGTGTAAAAGGTCCACGTCTACTTAACTAACAAGTAGTCATTAATATTACCTCTGGCCCATGTATCCAACTGTTAAACTGACACCAGCAAAATGAGTCGCAGGCACCATGGCCAATATTCAAACCAAGTAATTGACTCGGGCTGATTTATACAGCGTGCCTTGCATTTAACCAGAATGGAGGGTATTTTATATCAAAATGCACCGACAGTTCTTCTAGCCTGGCTTTATTCTTTCTTACAACCTCTCAGCCCCAACTGGATCAGACCAGACCACCCTGAATGGTCCCCGTCTCACTTATGGGGATCACAGTTTCTGCTTCTTTTTGAAAAGGGTGTCCCAAAGGAGGGGAAAGTTCATAGAAACTCTAGTGGTGAAAATACCGCAGTATATGTGAATTTGGAATCCGCTCTGATGAGCCTGGTGTGGAACTGGCCAGTTTAAACAGTTTGAGTCTTTGTTGATTACGATTATGATTAAAAATAAACATGTCTGGAGGGGGCTGGGGAGGGGCCTCCCGGAGGGGAGGCTCTAACTCAGCAGGTGTACCTTATCCATCTTATCTCTCTGAGGCTGGCCTCTGGGAGGCAGGAGAAAGTCAGGATCCAGAACCGAGTTGCGGAAACCCTGACCAGTGAGGGGAGCCACCCTACTTCTGCCCTTACTTCTTCCCGATCACGCTGGGATGGGAGGCCTCCCTTAATCTAGAGGCCTCTCCCTTGACCTCAGGGACACAGCCCATTTCGCACACCAGGACGGTCACTCAGCCTCCGTCCTCTGCCTGTGAGTCGCAGACTCCACGTGGGTGGGCAGAACCCAGGAGAAACACAGCCACAGGCAGCCATGGTTCTCAGGAAGCTCTCAGCGGGGCACACATGGGCCAGACCGGGTGACCAGGTGGCCACAGACTCACGGGTGTCTGGGGTTAGGCAGCTGTTGGGGCATTTAACTCTGAAGACCTTAGAAGTTGGTGCTACCATAGCCAGCACTGAGGGTAGGGGGTGTTCTGGGTGGGCAGAGAGCATCTCCTCCCTGGAACCACTTGAGAAAGACCAGGGGGCCCAGTGCCGAGGGAGCCACCCAGCCAAAGAATGAGTCAAGGCAGCCCAAGATAAAAGATGGTGCTCACCCTCCCGTCCCAGCAGACACACCTACCTCCCCCCGCCACCCCACCATGTGGCCCAGTGGACCGGCCTGGAGCAAATTAATTTAGGATAAAGTCTCCAGAGTCTCACTGCCTGAAATTTTTTTTTTAAAAAATTCACTTTTGGGTTTTGATTCCCAAATTAATCATGTATTAGCTGTGTGGCCTTGGGCAAGTTACCTACCCTCTCTGAGTTTCACTTACTCCATCAGTGCAATAGGCACGATAACAACTAAACCGCTGACATAAAGAGATTGCGACACATACACATGATGCTCTCTGCACAGCGCCTGGCACGTGGTAAATACTCCATAAACATTTTCAGCTTCTTTACTCGTCCCATCGGGCAGTCTGAACTTCATCTCTACAAAGATGGTGCTTTCTCCCAGGCTCCCAGCCTTTCCCTACTCATGTGTTCTGTGTCCTCTGGTTTATTTGGTTCACACAGGTTCTCCCTGGGAACAAGAAACACTTGTGGCAGGAGCTGCTGGCTGCCAAAGGGCACGGGACAAGCTGAGAACCTCCCCACGGCGCCAGCCGTCAGCAGCCCGTTTCCACCTGGACGGCACGATGTGCAGTCCCAGGGTCACATCTGCGGGGTGTCGCGCTGGGCGCTCATTTTTCCCCTGCCTCCCGGCCTGGCCAGCCCCTTCCGAGGCTTTCAGACAACTCTGCTGCCTCGTCAGGCCCTAACTCGTCCGGCTGGCTTGCCTCGGTCTCGAGGCTTATCCAAACATCTTCATCGCTTTTCATAAATTCAATCCCTCTTTATCAGCCGCACCATCAGGAGGAAGGGCAGGAGGGGCTTGTGACTGAAGTGCGGGGAAGAGGCTCTAATTAGCCTCCTTGCTCGGCGGGGTCACCCACAGTTCAATCCCCCCGCCTTCACATGTTCCCCATCACATAGTGGGAGCCAGAGCATCACACACCTCGCTTGCATCTGTCCTCTGCTCCCTGCGTGCAGGGCTGGGGTCCAGCCCCTGTGTCTCCTCTGGGCAGGAAGGCCTGCAAGTTGTAAACAGCAATCAGCTGGCTTGATCCCCTCAGAACATCAGTTCTAGGAAAACAGCTTTGTCACCATTTCCCAATTCATAGGCGCTTCTCTGTCCCGTCAATCACTGTATCAACTGCTCTAACAAAACCCCAGCCTTGGTCCTAGGAGCGAGCTCACCCTGCAGAGAGCGTCAAAACACCTGTTACTGGACTGCAAAGCGCTTCGGCCGGTCTTGCAACACTATCTCTGTGATAACGTGGTCAGAGGAGCAGTGGGCTCGGAAGGGCTCTATTAGGCCTGGATTCTGCCAAGTTTTAGCTGAGCAATTTTGGAAAAGTTTCCTTGTCTTAAAAATAATAATAAATGGGGATGGTACTATCGTTTCTCCCCACCTCCCATTGCTAGGAGCCCTGCGTCAGAACATATGCAAATACACTTCCTCATGTGCCAAATTCTAAACAAATGACACGAATTCCTAACTATCCAGCCCACTGGACGTGTGGCAGCGCCACGCCACAAACAGGTCCCGAGACTGCTGCTTGTGTTTCCACTCAACTCTGCTGTTCCCGAGGCCCCATCGCTTCCACGAAGCCCTTGACTTGAATCAAGCATCTCACCGACAGGGTTTAAACGCTGGGGCTAATTTTTCACGGTGTAACGATATTACACAAATGCCACCCCCATGCACCTCTGGTCACCTACGTTTCCTGCACAGTCAGTCCCTGGAAGGTTGGACAGGAGCTCTGATACAACCGTCCCCAGATCCCTGCCCCGAATCCCCAAGGGACACAAACAGCCGAACTGTGTTCAATAATCAACATCTTGAGGCTCCTTCTTGGTGCCAAGCCCTGTCCTAGCGTCTAGAAAAGGCCGTTGACTTCCTCATGGTTGCCCAGAAGGACTGTAGATAAAGAAACCCTAGGACTTACTGTCCAGACTGGAACACTCTTGGGAATGGAAACGTGGTATCAGTAACGATGCTGGGAAACCCGGTGTAAACCAGGACTGTCTTGGGCAAACGAGGAGGCAGGTTTGTGGATTTTGTAGATCTTAGGGGAGAGAGGAGAGAAGGCAAGAACTACTTCTCAAAACAGAATTTGCAAAGGGGATGCCAAAGGGGCCGAATAAATGAATTCTCCGATCACCGCGCGCTGTCCAGGAGAAATGGAGGGCCGCGTTCTCTGACTTGGTTTATTCAGGGTCCTGCTGGGGAAGGAGCACCTCCCAGGCCTCACCGCAGGGCCCGGCACGTTAACCTGCAGTAAGTGTTGGCTGATCTGAGCTCAAGGGAGGAGACCGATCTCAGGGAAAGAGACACAACCCTAGATTCCCCAAGAGGTCCCAGCCCAGGCATTTATGATTATGATTGTAACTGGCATGTGCGCGGTAACCAGGACTTCCGAGCGCATTCTCATGCATTTTCTCTTTTGATCTGAAGTAGATAATGCAGACGGGAGCATGCGTCGGAAAGGCCACCCTGTGGAACAGCACACTGGCTGAGCAAGAACAAAGACCATAAATGAAGAAGGATGTTTGCACTGTGCTTCCTGCTTGCCTGAAAACAGGAAGCTTCGGAGGCCTACTCCGGCGAGGTCTCCACCTCTTCCTTACCCCAAAGCTACATGGCCTTAGAGGCTTTCTTTTTATTACTTTTTTTTTTTAATGCAGCAAATCTCTTCCAAGACACTTTTTTTTTTCCTCCTGTCTCCTTTTGTTGCAATCAGAAGCAGGCAGGCCTGTTCTGAGGGTTCAGGGAGGGGAGTGAGGATGGGGAGTGGCTGCCCCCCACGTCCTCGCATGTAACCTGACATTCAACCTCTGTTGAGCTCACCTTCCAAAGCACCTTCGAGGAGAAGCTGTCACCCATGGAGAACACCAGCAGTTGACCCAGTCGAAACAGCTGGCCAGACTCCTGGGGCCAATGACTTGGAAGAAGTCATAGGTGGCGGGCTGCGGAGGCAGGCTTTCCTGTGCATGACAAGGATTGCAAAATGGTGAAACTGACTCATCAGGAGGATGACATTCGTTGACACCAGAAAGGAGAGGAGGAGAGCCCTTTTGCTGACCAAGGAGGACCAGGGACCAGCCAGCTAGGAACGCTAGCAGTTGGCTACAGCGGAGCATAGCAACGGGGGCGGGAGGTGTTTCTGGAAGCAGCAGGCAGAACGTGGTCCAGACTGGCCTCGTGGGCTCCTTTCTGCAGCCTCAACAGCCTCTGGGTCTTCCAGCCTCCGGTGCTTAAAATTTAAATACAGGCAACAGAGTAAATCTCTGAATCAGTCAGTGTTCTCCAGAAAAACAGGAACAACAGGAGATGCATCTATATTGACAGAGAACAGATAGATAGGTAGGTAGATAGATAGATAGATAGGCAGACAGACAGACAGACAGGTATTAAGAGATTTGTTTTGAGGAATTGTCTCATGCAACTGTAGTCAAGGCTGGCAAGTCTAAAATCCGTAGGGCAAACAGGCTGGAAACTCGGGCTAGAGTTGATGCAACAGCTGAGAGCTGAGACAGAATTTCTTCTCTGAGAAACCTCAGCTTTTGCTCTGAAGGCCTTTGACTGATTGAGTCGGGGCCCACCCCCACTCTCAAGAGTGATCTCCTTTACTTAAGGTCAGTTGATGGTCAGTGTTAACCGCATCTGTAGAATATCTACACAGCAACACCTAGATTAGTGTTTGATTAAATATGAGGTATGAGAGCCTGGCCAAGGTGACACAGAAGACCAGCCATCACGGTCTCACTCACGAGAGGCTGGAAAGCCATTTTGGAGGCGTGGCCACCCTCCCATGGGAAAACACAAAGCTCTGCCTTCAAGTGACAGCCTGTCGCGGGCGGGTAGAACATTCACCTCCAAATCACCACGCACTTCAGAGGCTACTGGTGTGCCCAGCAATGTCTCTTGAGTCGGACTGAATTACACGGAGGAAACTGAGTCAGTGTCACGGAAAGGCCACAGACTTGAGAATCAGAAGACCTAGGGGCAAACTGTAGCTTTATCGTTGGTTGGTAGCGGTCTTGCAGGCAGGTCAGTTTTCCTCTCGGGGTCTCAGTACGATATACAGAACTTGAACAGAACATTCTTCAACCCTCGGCAATAACCGCCCCCCAACAGGTCCTTGAGGACACGCGCCTAATGCCTTCAGGGGCAGCAGTGCTCCAAGCACGTGGCAGAGACGTGAGGGAAAATTCAAAAGTAGGTAGACAGACAGATAGAGATAATCTGTATTTAAATATATCAAGTGGAATATAAAATGTTATAAGTTGATATGAGGGGATGCGTAATCCACATGTTTTAAGATTTGGATCTTCCTCTTTTGTTTCTTAATCTTGGTTCTCCTTGGCGACTCACTGAAAATCTCTGGCTAAATCATATGCTTTGAACTTAGAGATAACTTCAAAGAGCAGCCCACGTTCTGCAGACTCTGTTTACTTATCTCTGTATCTGAAGATAACAGGGTCCAAGACAGCCACCCTGGAGAAAGACAGTAACAGCAGAAAAGGGAACAGGAAATTTGCAGAAGATACCCAAGTGTCAAAAGGCAGTAAAAGATGCTCGGCCTCGTGGTAATCACAGAAACCAACATTTTAAAAAGCGTTTCTGTATTCTTCCATCTGATGGGCAAAATTAAAGTAGGTTGATCCTACGCGGAGTTGGGGAGAGGGTGAGGGAAATGTACTCTCACGAACTACTGACGTGGCCTTCATGGACGTCCATTGGGCAGATCTACCAGATTGAAATTACATTATTTAACCGAATTCTACATTTAGCTCTCTATGTCAGGAAATATCTACTTTGGGATGCATGTGTGTGTGTGAGTAGGCATGAGAATGCTCGTTGCAATGTTTTGTGTAACAGTGAAAACGACAAAAAAAACCCTACCCACCCACAAAATGGTTAAATGGCTTATTTATATCCAGGGTATGGACTATTACGCAGCGGTTAAAAAGGAATGAGGTATCCCTGAATACTGACAGGGAGACTGGCAGAACAATGCATATACTATGGGCCAAATTTATGTTTTATAAGATCCATATTTGTGTGGATCTGTACATGTGCGTATACAAAAATATCTAGAAAGACTAGAAAAAAGTGCACCAGGTAGTAGGTGAAAGAGTAAAATTGGAGGTGGCATAAGGAGACATTGAATTATTCAACCTATACACGCTCGTATTGTTTGATTTGTTGATAATCACAATGTAGGCAATTCATTGCCACCTGCATAACTGTAACAATAAAAATGACAACAATAATAAAAGGAAAAACAGAAGGAAGTGGATCGCTTTTTCCTAGAGCCTGTGGTTGGCTCAGTGTCGTGTCCCGCCCCTCTACTTCCCAAATTCTCCAAAGCTTCGCTTACTCTTAAGGAACGTGAAAGGAAAGGGTTCAGTAAGTTCCACCACACTATTTAAATTCTTCCCTTTAACTTTCAGTTACTGTGTTAGTCAGGGTCTCGGCAGGAAATGCAGGACGCATTCAAGTGAGGTAATTGGAGGCGAGATAGTAAAAGGATCGTCCTGCAAGGTGTGGGCAGGTGCAGGGAAGTCGTGAGGGACAGTACCATCCCCGGGGGCGCAGCTGCTGTCCTTGAAAGAACATTGGCCGGTGAACACATAGGAGGACAGAACTGTGGGTCAGGGTGCGGGAAATAGCCCAGCTCCCCTCCCCTCCCTCTCTCCCATCTTCCACCAGAACTCACCGTTGTCCAGGGCCACTTGGAAGCCAGAGGGGAAGAAGGTTTTGATGCAGTTCATACAGGTGGGTCTCCTGAGGCAGAGAACAGGTGGGGCAGGAGGGAGGCGGGCAAACAGGAGAACGCCACACGCACGGCTGTCCATTCTAATAAGGGGAGACGTGCAGGATCCGATTTCAGTCCCAGTCCCCTAGTTTCTGGATCTGTAAGATGAGCGTGTTGAGTGGACCTACTTATTTCCCAGAAGCCTTCCAGCTCTAACTTCCATGACTATGAGTCTGGACCTCTGCCTGAGCCTTGAGTCCTTCGCATGGTTGGTAACCACTGGTGACAGCCATCAGCTCACTGGCAGGAAGGAATCAGCCAACGATAAAGGACCCGGGCAGGCTGTGAGTCTAGGGGATGTTTGTGAAGATACTGCCTCTTCTACTTGGCACAAAGAAGGTAAAAGAGCTTTGCAAAAATGGACCGATCCTTCACACTTCCTCTGCCCATGCTCCCCACTGGAGGGGCCCAGCGACAGTGAGTGAAATCCACACTGTTGAACTCATGGGCGATTCATCACTTCCAGACAAGAGGCAGGTAACTGGGTGAAGGCAAACACAGGTGACAGAGATTTTCTCCTAGTCCAAGGCTCCCCTTCCCCCTGTGCCCTGCCAGCCCCAACCCTCTGAGTCAGAATTAAGACAGTTCAATTCCCAAGGAACGTTGCCAAAACCCGTCATGTCTCAACCAAAGACTCACATCTGAGGAATGTAATTGCAAAGCACACTTATCTGGGCCCTGATACCATCTACACGGGAGGACGGTCTTGTGACCAAGTGACCCCACTGGGGTTTGGCTCTGTCCCCCAAGGCCTTAGGTTGAGCTCTCCTCTCTCACAAAGACAGTAATTCCTTTGAAATTCCAGCATCTCCTCTGCCTCCAACCATACGGGCTCTTGGCAGTGACCCTGAACCAAGAGCGCACAAAGGCTGAGACATCATCTAACTTTCGAAGGATGCAGAGCCCAGCTGTATGCCCAGAAGAAGCTGTAGTTGTGATCACAAATGCCTCCTCTGTGGCTTAAAAAAAAAATCACTCCCCACCATCTTTCCCGTAGACTTTTGGTTTCAGTATCTGGTGAGTTCCCTTAAAGGCAAGAATTCTACCATGCATTTCTTTCTAAAGTGTTACAGCTGCACTTCCATTGGGTAGGCACTCGTAACAGTGAGCCATGGAATGGAGCCAACCAACTGAAGAAATTGATACTGAAAAAGGAAACAGTGGGAGACTCTCAGGTATGAAGTGAGTCCCCCAGCAACGCAAGGCGTTGCTAGCGACTGAGTCACACCACGTTAGGGTCTGTGCCAAGATGAGATACTCAGCTACCCATCTTCCCAGGTACTGGAGCTAAGAAAGAAAGGGTAAAAAGGTCTGGGCAGTTCTTCCTCTGCATTTACCTCTTCGTTTTCAGGGGCTGTTTGAATGTCCCCTGTATTCTCAGCATTACATAGTCAGGACCGCAGGGCTGAGAACCACCTCTCATCTTGTGGACTTCCTAGAAGAGAGAGAGAGGAACAAACGTAACTGATCACGAACAGACAAGCCAAACACTGTTCTAAAAGCTTTGTAAACATCGCTGTATTTTATCTCCACAAGGATTACGCCCATTAAAAAATGTGGCAATGGAGAAAAAAAGGGAAATGAAATACATTTCCCAGGATCACTACCAACTAGCAGGGCTAATATTTAAACCCAGGTCACTCTCGCTTTGGATTCCTTGCCCCACCCACAGCGGCACACTACCTAGATGTGCGGAACTGAATCTGGGTTTAATAGCTCTTGAGATGCCCAAGGGGGCATCACTGGTATGTTTCTGCTCTGTGGGCTGTACCCCTCTTCCCAGTTCTGGGTCTGTTTCCCCACCCTCTTGATTTAATGCAAGGGAGTCTGGACATTGCAAAGGAAGGACTTGCTAATGAAAAAAAAAAAAATAGAGAGTGAGCCACCCCATCCCCATCAGTACCGGACTGAATTTTTGTCACCACTGAGGATGGAAGATGACACCAACTACTTTTAGACGAGGCAGGAGAGGAGTCAGGCTCTCACGTAGGACAATCTCCCCAGAACAAGGGTTGAGGGGATGGATAACATTTTTGAAATATTAACCAATGCGCACTCTCCTGAGTGCCGCCCCCTACGATATTTCCTTGCACCCTTTGGCCTTTCCTCGGATAGTTAGTGAGGTGCTACTGAATCCACTGCATTAGCCAATGCACAATACAACAAAAACCAAAGAAAGAGTACATTGTTGTTTTCACGTTTCAAAGGCAGCTTTGGAAATGGAGAGCACATACATCTCCAAATAGGGGAGAACAAATGATGAGGAAGAGCAAAGCGGCCCTTAGACAAACACTGAGAGAGATTCCCTGCGCTGGGGAAGCAATGGGAGCCAGATACCAGGCGGAGAGGGAGTCGACGTGCTGGAGACCAAGATGCTGGCAGGTGCCTTGGAGCAGTCGCCAGAAGCGTGTGACCCTGGAGGGTCTCTGGTTGGGAACAAAAGACAGCCTAGCAGTGATCAGTGCGGCCGAATGGCCAAGGACCCCCGGCTATGTTGTTGGAGGTCTCAGAGGAGTCCGGCGTGGATAAACGATGCAGAAGGAGCACGCTGCCCGGCCCCCTAAGGCCACACGTTCTGTTAACCTTCCCCATCCCCTGAAATTCGATGCAACACCAATGACGTGAAATGCCCGGTAGAAGAGAGTTGTAAGAAAATTGAGTGGTAGTTGTAGTTCTTGCATGTCTGAGTTTGTAAGCAGAGATTCACCCCCGCTCGCTGAGCCAGGCATCTCTCCAGGGCAGACCCCTGCCCTCCTGTCCTCTTCTCACCACCCCCTCCTTACCCCAAGGCCCTGGGCCACCTAGGAAGATCCTTCAGCATCCCTGGGTGCTGCATATCCACAGGGTGCTGCACAGCAGGGCCTGTACCCTTGGAATCTTGGCTTCAATATGCCCCACAAAAGGACAGCAGGTCCAGTGACAAGTCCATCCCAGCCTGACTCACGGGCGGAGGAAAATGCTGGGGGTGCAGGAAAGGCTAAACCAGCGAAGGACACCCCCCACCCCACCCCAGTCTCTGGGACCACCATGTCTGATGTTTACTTGGCCATCCTAGGTGCTGGACTCTGCCGGACCCAATACCCATCCCCATCTGACAGCACCCACGGCCGCCTGGAGTGTCTTTTGGCCCCCCTCCGGTAGTTCTGTCTTTTGTTTCCCTCGGAGATCCCCTGGGCTGCAGGTTCCCCCTCCTCGCCCTGCCTCCTCCCTGACTTGCACAGCAGGCTCAACAGATGTCACTCAGCCAACCTCCAAGAGGCAAGTGACAGGAGGCCCCAACATGGCGACTTTTTAAGCTTTTAAAACCTTGGCAGCATGGCAGGGTAGAAAATAGTTTGAGAGAGTTTGGAGCAGGTGTCCTCTCGCCCCCACCAAAACATGCGCTCGTCTTTGTGCAACATTGTTTGAGCATCTATGACTCTCTGTTCTGGGGAGTGGGGGTCGGCCGTGAGAAGGATCTGTGAGGCCCCTGCTCCCGGGAAACGCACAGCAGGGGAGACCCGGAGACGATCTGCTCAGATCCCCCTCCAAGGAAGGACTCACTGCCCGGCTGAGGGGACAGCCTCCAGCCACGAGTGTGTCCAAAGTCCCCTTCAGCTTCCAAGATGAGGTCATGCTCTCCTTGGGGCAGCCCCTGGTCAGTGACCAGCAAGGTGACCGGCCAAGGGCCAAGCCCTTCCCCTCATTGAGGGCGAGCTCTGCTCCAGAGCCCTCCGCGGGCTGCAGACTCGGGGCTCCATGTTCTGACGGCCCCACCTGCCCAAGCTCGCTTCCGCCCCTTCCTTTTACAGGTGTTACCACCACCACCACCCCCGTCGCCATAACCCTTCAACCTCAGCATCTGCTTCCTGGGGAACCCGCCCCTACAAAACCAGGGCGCCTGCAAGTCATGACATGTGCTGTGGAGAGAGAAGATGACAGAGGTGACCCAGCAGGAGAGACCAAGGTCACTACATGTCAAGTGCACCCACCATCTCTGGGAAGGTGACACTGGGGTGGAGACATGAGGGAGGATGAGGAGTCAGCCATGCTCAGGGGACCAGGGAAAGGGAGCCTGGTGGCGTGGGAAGGAAGACGTGTGTCAGAGGTAGAGAAAGGGCTGACTGGCTGGAGCACAGTGGTGAGGGAGGGGAGCAAGGGGGTGAGGGAGGGGAGCACAGGGCTGAGGGAGGGGAGCACAGGGGTGAGGGAGGGGAGCAAGGGGGTGAGGGAGGGGAGCACAGGGGTGAGGGAGGGGAGCACGGGGGGTGACGGAGGGGAGCAAGGGAGTGAGGGAGGGGAGCAAGGGAGTGAGGGAGGGGAGCACAGCTGAGGGAGAGGAGCACGGGGGTGAGGGAGGGGAGCACGGAGGTGAGGAAGGGGAGCAGAGGGGTAAGGGAGGGGAGCACGGGGGGTGAGGGAGGGGAGCAGGGGGGTGAGGGGGGAGCAGAGGAGTGAGGGAGGGGAGCTCGGGGGTGAGGGAGGGGAGCAAGGGAGTGAGGGAGGGGAGCACAGCTGAGGGAGAGGAGCACGAAGGTGAGGGAGGGGAGCACGGGGGTGAGGAAGGGGAGCAGAGGGGTAAGGGAGAGGAGCACGGGGGGTGAGGGAGGGGAGCAGGGGGGTGAGGGGGGAGCAGAGGAGTGAGGGAGGGGAGCTCGGGGGTGAGGGAGGGGAGCAAGGGAGTGAGGGAGGGGAGCACAGCTGAGGGAGAGGAGCACGGGGGTGAGGGAGGGGAGCACGGAGGTGAGGAAGGGGAGCAGAGGGGTAAGGGAGGGGACAGTTACAGGAGATGAGCCAGCAGGGCTGACAGTGCCTTGCCCAGCACACCACAGAGTCCAGCTCCTCTTGAAGGTGGAGGCAGAGGAGAGCCGTCCCCTATGCGGTGCGGTCCCCTGGGCAAACCCACATGTGGCAAAACAGTAAAACACAGCCATAAATTGTAGTTGAAACACTGCTCAGGGCGTATTGGCAAAAGCTGCCTCCCCGACCTGGGCTGTGCCCAGAATGAGGCAGGCGCAGGGTAGTGGCCGCCTCCGGCCACTTGGAAATCCGTTTTGGGAGGCAGAGGAGTGGAAGCTGTGCTGCTGTGTGAGCACCCACTCTAATTTGTTTTAAAAAGTGAATCACTCGCAAACCTCAGGATGTTATTCCTAGCAAGTCACTTGCTCCCCTCGTAAGTGATGGTGACACACACACGCGTCACCCCTCCCTGGATCACAGCCGCCTCCCTGGAGCTGGGCTGGGGGCGGGAGCAGGATTTCTGGAACCATGAACAGCCCCCTGCCCCACCTGGACACCTGCGACATGGCAGGAATTCCAGACAGCCGCTTCCTCAATCAGTGGTTCTCCCCGAGTTTGTCCCGGGGGAGCATCTGACCATGTCTGGGGCATTCGGGGCTTTTTTGATTTGGGGTATCTAGTGGGCAGAAGGCATGGGTGCTGCTAAACACCCTCCCGTGCACGGGACGGCCCCTCGCTCAGAACGATCCGCCCCAAATGCCTGCAGTGGGCGGTGGCGGGGGGGTGCCTGCCTCTGCACGGGGGTTCTCCAGGTGTGGTTCCCAGACCAGCAGCTTCAGCTTTACCTGGGAACCCTAGGAATGCAAATCCCTGGGGCCCCGCCCCAGATTTTCTGAATTTTCTGCCTCAGCTGATTCCTTCTTTCAGGGATCGCAGAGTGAGTGTAAGGTAAAGCCCACTAAGGCATTCTCAGTGTTGATCTGGAAGCAGAGCTCACCTCGCCCCCTCCCGTGTAGGGATCCCAAGGTTAGAGTCTATAAAACCAGGAGCGATGCTGCCTTCCTTCCAGGGAGCATGTGACAACGTCTGGACCCATTCTGGGCCATCACATGGTGACAGTGGCTGGGGATGCTCCTAGCAGCTCGTGGGTAGGAGCCGGGGATGCTGTTAAACATCCTGTAATGCATAGGACAGCCCCCATCACGAAGAGCGATCCAGCCCGAAATGTCCACTGTGCCAAACGGAGTTTGAGAAATCCTGCCCTAAATCAAGCGCCAACCCGTTCAGCTCAGAACCCAGGAATGCTTCAGGGAGGTGCCTTCCGATGAGAACTCGCAGCCACGTTTGCTAAAGGCCCCCAATGTGGGCTTCCTTAGTGTAATTCTGAAATTGTAGGCCCCACCTCGGAAGGCCTGCACCGCCCTACTTATTGTAGTTAAAGTACCACGAAGGAGTTGCACTGCAGACTCTCCCTTGCTGGCAATCTTCGAAGGCTGGCTGGTAGGGCCGCCTGGGGTACCAACCCAGCCAGAGGTTGCGGGGGCGGTGCTGGGCAAGATGACCCTCCCAAGGGAGGTCTTTTCCAGGCGAGCATTCCCATGATAGTAACTTAAAATGTGGCTGAGTGCTGCATTTTAATTAATTTTAGTCCCTTTCAAGCCCACAGTTATTATTCTAAAAACACCGATAATACCAAACACATGTTGAAAGGACACAGCCCGCTGCAGCTCTGGAGACCTGGGGACGTGCTAAGTCATATGTCATCTGGGCTGGTGAGAAATCAGCAGGCCCCCTCCCCTGTGCCCTTGGAGACCCCAACACCCTTCTCAGTAGGCCTGCTCTCTCTCCGCCACCAGCCCAGCCCCTTCCCAGTCCCGCTCCTCCCCACCTCCCACCGAAGCTCAGCGCCACCCCCCTCCCTCCCTGCAGACTCTGCTAGGGTGGTGAGGTGTCGGGCCTCCAGAAATCCCAGTTTAATTATTTTATTGGAAAAAGGGCGGGGGGCAAAAAAGCCAAGAAAAGGCGCATTCTCTCATTTTGGAAGAATGCTTCATTATCTGCCTGGGCGCGTGTGAAACACCTCTCCGGGCTGTAGGCAGTCCTGAATTATTACGTGAGACGCTCAGGCGCCTGCGCTTTCCTCTTCGCCACATCCCCCCGGCCCCCGCCAGCCCACCCTGCCGGTGGAGGGGTGCAGGCAAGCACAGCCCCACTTTCAGGGGAAGGCTGGGAAAGGCCAAGAACTACAGCACAGCGTGGCGTTGTCAAAACAGGCTGGGACCCGGCCCTGTGCCCTGCAGCCCCTCCAAAAGCTTGAATCCCGAAAATACTCCCCAAGAAGAGCACTCAGGCTGGAAGGGACCTTGGAGTGCGTCTGGTTGCATCTCCGTTCCTGCAAGAACCCCTTCTCCTGCATCCTTGACCTCTTGTTCATCACTTCTGGTTCCCAGGGGCCCCTCGCTTCCCAACGCAGCGGCTCAGGTCCACAAGAAGCCCCTTCCTCACTAAAACGGAACTAGAGACGCCCGCAAGGGGGTAGCACTTCGTGAGCAGCTCTAGCAAATTTCTAAGTCTTCCATATCCACAGTCTTCCTTAACATCACCTCCTCTTGGAGAGGGAGGATCTGATCCTTGGGTCCCAGATGGCGGCCTCCAACAACAGAAGGCATCCATTCGCAGGTTCGTAACACTTGCTTTCAAGGTTACAAACCAGATGCTGCTTGTCACGCTGGGTCCTCCCCAGGGAACAGGGGCTCCAGCACTGTCTTTGAGCCTCTAGCCCCTTCCTCCCCAGCACCGTCTCTCTCCTGCAAGATGCCCTGCAAGACTGCCCTCCCCCATCCAAGGCACTGAAGGGAGGCCACCCCATCATCTATGGAAAGACCAAAACCTCTTTCTCGATCCACCCAACCTTCTAATGACCTGGGTGGGAAGTTCCTTGAGGACAGCTCCTTAAAAAGAAAAAAGGAAAAAAAAGAACACAGATTGGCATGATCGTATGTTGTACGATTAACTCATTGAACTCCATGAGGTGGGTACCGTTTTATGGATTAAGTAACTGAAGCACAGAGGCATCAAGTAACTTGTGGACGTCACATAACTAGCAAGTCAGGGAAATATCAGACCATTAAAAAATGCAGAGAAGGCATCAGGGAGAGGGAGAGTTATAATTGCTCATACTGGAGCCATTTCTCCAGGAATATTTCCAGGAGGTTAAAAAAATCACGCTTTCACTCTTCTAAGTGTCCTGTAATCATGGGAACAAGACAGTACCGTAGTGGAGCATTCCGCCACATGTATGCTTAGTACAGAACCATCCAGTCTCCCTTGGATGGTCATCCACAGCTGTCTTAGAGCAATCAGCATAATGAATGCTAGCCATTATCACAAAACACTCCCCGAACATCAGTGGTTTAACACAAGAAAGGTCTTTTTTTTATTCTTGTCCTCATCCGAACGGGTGTTTGATAGGGAAACTTCCAACGGGATTTCCAGTGATTCAGGGTGCCCATTCCCTTCATCCTGCTGTTCTGTTGTGCCCGTGGGGTGAGTGAAGGGAAAAAGCAAGTCCGTGAATAACACCATGAGGACACTTTCCAGGGCACTGGGAATGGGGTGCCTCCACCCTACTCATAGCCCACCATCCAGAAGCCAGTCAGATGAAGGTCCAAACTGACCACAGGGGAGGCTGGTAATTGCTGACTTCCAACAGACCTAGGAAAAGAGAACGCCATGGCGAGCGTCTAGTGAGTCTCCACCATACCACTGATCCCACTTCAAAATCTGCAACTCTACCTCCATTGCACGCCTCCCACAGTCACTCTGTTTCTCTTCCAATGTGATGCTCAGGATTAAACAAACTCCCCTAGACCTGGCCTGATCCGGGCGGGAGATCCTGTAGCATCACCTCCCGGGATCTGGACACCATATGTCCAGATTTAGGCAGCCTACGAGGATTTTTGTATTTTTTTTCCAACAGTCACACTGTTGGATCAAATTAGGCTTGTGGTCAACTAAAACCCCCAGATCTCTTTTATGTGAACTGCTGCCAACGGAGGGCTCTCTAATCTAGTTCTTGTGCTTCTGAATTTGAAACCACATGAAATTGAACAGCGCTCGTTGAAAGTCTTCCATCTTGTTGGGTTTGGCGGAGTGGTTGGGTCTGTGGACAGTATCAGCGATCTTAACGCTAGCATCCATCACACTGGCTTGACTCCTAGCTCAGTGTCATCTTGAGACTTTCTTGATCTTCAGTCAGGTCAACGATAAAAATTTAGTCGAGGATGGAGACCTATAGCACCACTATGGTTTGAAATGAGCCTTTGATTGGGACTTTGGGTATATGGTTGTTTAACCATCTGGGAATTGGCCAAACAAGACTACTAGGCAGCTCAAATTTACTCCTTCAACCAGACGATAAAGTCAAATGAAACGTCATTCATGTGGAGCTTGCTCTTTGAAAGGATCTAATTTCCCCCAATATATCATTCTTATTGAATTCAATATGCTATAAACCGTAGCTATAAACCTAAAGACCAGAGACATAGTGACTTATGTTGAGCCATATGGCTTATTATGAACAGAATCCAAGCTGGAATGGAGGTGTCCTGGATCCCAGGGCTTCGCACACGTGCACCCAGTATACCAAGAAACAACTGAGGGACGTGGCTTTGGAGCACAAACCAACCCAGCTAAAGTGGTGCCAAGTGGCTGTTCCTGCATCCTCGGAAAGGCCCACCTATTTTCCAGCTTGCAGCTTCCCACCCATCAATCCACCCCTTCGCCCTTCCGATTGGAAAGACAAAAACTATGACTGCCAACTGTCATGCTGAGTAAACTACCTGGAGTCATTCACGTGTGACTCACGTCACCTGTGTGTTCATCATGTGCTTGGGGAAGGCCTCCCAGCGGCTCCCACGACACCACCCATCGAGGTCCCGCAGCTCCCAAGGTCAAACTCTGGGAGGAAGCCTGGTCTGAACGAGTGGAAACCCTCTGTTACAGGAAGGCGCAGAAGACAGGATGCTTTAGGTTATTTCCAGCCAGAATACCTGGTCTGGGAGGGCATGGCCAAGAAGAGGCTCTGAGGGATCTGATAAGAACCCTCCCCAATTAACACACTAATTGCTTCCAAGTAGCTGTTCCTAAAGGCTTGAATGTTCCCTCAAGTAGACCCCAAACCTCCCCTTCTCCAGCAAGTATCATTTCTATCATTAATTCTATCACTAATTCCAGGAGCTACATTTTTGATCATAGAATGTTTAGCGGTAAACCTAAAACACGGTGAAATTATTCTGAATTCTTAATGAGTGATGCTGATCTTTTTTTAATAAAAAATTTGAATTTTCAGGATCTTACTGGGAGAATAGGAGAAAGTTGGCTGAATTAATTTATTTTTTTGGCCAGACTCTGGAGTCATGTGTCTTTTGTTGATTTGAGTCTTACAGCTAACACGCGTAACCAGATAGCTTTCTAGGTAGGAGACGGGCACTGAGCTACGTGTTTCCATTTATTATCTTACTTAATCTTGTCAGAACAATCACATGCAACACTGAGACCAAATTAGCCCATTAGCAGATGGAGATAGTGAGGCTTGGATTGGTCACACGGTGACATTTAGCCAGGAATCAAACCCAGGCTTCGACTCCAGCACAACTTTCCCTTTTTAAGGCAATGCGGGCATAGTGACTAAAGCTTACAGGCTTTTCGTGGGACCATGAAAGCACTTGAAAAGGAAAGAAAGAAAAAGCATGGACTCCAGAATATTAACTGCAAAACCTATCTTTACCAAATGTTTCATTAAACATCTACAAAATAACATGGTTCGCTGGCCAATGACAATTGAACCCAATTCTTAAATAGTTATTAATGAATATAATAAAGATTGAGTCACAAGAATAGATTTTTTTTGCCCTCTGAAATCGCCAAGTTATAAAAAAAAAACATAAAGGGTCTCCTCATTCTTTTTTTTTCCTATGAAATTATATTTAATGTGGGGTGTGGGTGCATTTTAACTCTTCTGATAAGATACAGGGTGGAGACTCCAACAATAAGAAAGCCTGGGAACTGCTAAAATCTGAAGGCACCCATGGATTTGAGAGTCATCTCGCCCGACAATTCCTCTGCTGAACTGCATCTTGTGTTCAAGTTCATACTTCTCCGTCCCTCGGAAGAAACATAAACCGGTTGCTCTCGGTAATTTTTGCACTACTTTACTCATCACCTTCTTCTGTATCTTGGCTTATGGGGTACAATCACGTTGAATGTATAAAATGATATTTCCTGATAAATAGTCTAAGTTAAGGATTTAGCACACTGTAAAGTTGAGGATTTGGGCTAAGTCAGAGGGCCCTGGGGAGACAGTGCTGTTGGCTTAAGTAGTATTTCACGACCATCCGGGCACAGGCAGAACAACTTAAGAAATGAGCTTTGTCACGGGTTCAACAAATACCTTGGCCCAGCTCAAAGGGACCATTTCGCGCCTAGGGGCACGGAGCGGGCTTTTTCCAGGACGAGCTGGAAGGGTCCAAGGCACGGAAAGCTTGCCAAACTCCACGTCCGCCCACTTTCTGCAGAGAAATCACGTGCGGTGTCACCGGTCACAAGAGCCCGGACTTCCTGGAGGCCACGTCCAGGCCAGGCGTCCTGGGCATTGGCCCGGCTGCCAAGAGGCTCTCTGTCTCTCATGGGGCTTTTATCTCTATCAGAAGCCAAGACAAACAGGCAAAACCAACTTCTTGATTTAGAGAAAGTTCCCGAGAACTCAGCTAGGGGTGACGGTTGGGGGTGGGGAGGGGATGGGAATCAGGGCTGAGCACACGTGAGCCCTGCTAACCAACACTTGGAACAGATACCAACAGCCCTGGACATTTTTTTTTAAGAGTATTTTTTGGAAGCTGCTTTCAAACATCTATCGTCCCACATAACTGCCATGTCAACTCTGGCAGCTACGTGATGCAGAATCCTTCCCCTGCAATAAACAGGTGGGGCTCAGAACAGTTCAGTGATTCCCCTAAAGCCCCCAGCGATGCAGGACCAAAGCCTTCAGCAGCCCAGGGCCTCCGGACCTAAGGATAGCGGTGTTTTGGCTGTTACCAAAGGCTGTCACATACGTGGTCCAGCCTCCTGGAAGAGATACCAGCTCAAATCCTCCACTTCAGGGTACCAAAAAAACAAAAACAAAAACAAAAACTGGAGACTCAGGCCTGCTGGCAGAGGGCCTCAAATTACCCAAGCTCTTGATTCCAAAATAGTGTTTGTGCGTCTAAGACCTGGTAACTTAAACTAGGCTTCTCATTTTTGCCCTTTGGAGGAGACCAGGAGCCTGACTCACAGCTCGCTGTGCTGGAAGGTGTGGTCACACCACACCGCCCATCCGCCCCTCCCACCCACTGCGTTCCTGCCCTCCTGAGCTTGCGGGCTGAGCGACTTTCTGGCCAGACTACACCCCATTCTCCGTCCGCTTTAGAAACTGGGCATCCGTCCTGCCACGTGGCTTCTAACTCTACGTCAGCTCCTCACGTGGGGGCTGCCGGCAGCATCTCTTAGAGCAAGACCTCTGTGTCCTCCGACCACCTTCACTTCCCATCACAGGTAAGTCTCCCAGATACCTGAGATCCAGGAGGCCCAACACAGGGCTCTGCCCACTGGGATGTGAGCTTCCTGTGGACATTTTGGGTACCTGATTCATCTTTAAAGCCCTTGTTGTGTCCACCATGGTGACCTCTTCCCCGGCCCCTCCCACATATCATGATAGTGTTTGTTGGCCCCCCTGGAGAGCCAAGGGCTGTGTTAGGCACCTGGGATACAGGCTGTACCTTTGAGTTCATGGCCTAGGGGACTAACCAGATAAGGAAACAATTACTATTCAAACTGATTCATATGATGGGGGAAGCTTAGGGCAAACTGTAAGCCCAGGGAAAAATTTGTTTAAACATGTGTAACTCAGGGAAGGCTCCCTGGAGGAGGTGATGCTGGAGTAGAATCGTAAAACCTGGATTGGATTATGTTTCCAATCAGGGTTCTGCTGGGTTGCTGGGGCCAGCCCAACTGGGCAGAAACTCTTCATGCCAGTAGGTGCAACCTCCTGGGAATATTACCAGGGTCTCCCCAAGTCTGTAGCTGGTCTGTCCTTTCTCCAGGGTTGGTGGCAAGGAATCTGACGCAGCAGGGAATGTTCTGATGAGAGCCTTCCTCATCAAGGCACCATAGTAGCCATAAGGATGGACCCCAGAAGTGGGCTACTCAGGACCAGTGGCCATCAAGGGGTGGTGGCATGAGTACCCACAGATAAGCCACCAAACCTTGGCTCTCTAGGCCCCTGGAGAGTGAGATGCCAACTTGGCTTGGCTACCTTCCCAGGTGATGAGACACCACACAAACCTCAGGGGCGGCAGTGTCCTTCCAGACGCCGGCTTTTATCCACAATCACGTTAAAGCTCAGCTGTGTCTGCGCACAGGGATGAGGGCCACCCCAGCTGGCCACCAGGAACGTGTGACCCACAGCTCCAAGTTGGATTTCCACCCCATCCTGTGACTAACTGCAGGCCGGGAGCACGTTGGCCCAGCCTGGCTCCTCCCAAGGGAGGGGCAGATGCAGCCTGGTCACTGGGCTCCACGGGGATCTGTGGGACAGGGTCGGTGATAACCACTTGTGGGTGAGTGGGTGGGAGGGGGCAAAGCACAGAATTACTTGGAGGGAGGAGGAAGGATGTTCTAGAACAATGTATTCCCTGCTTGTTATATGTCCCAGGTGCTGTGTTAGGGGAACTGAGGCTCAGAGAGTCTAAGTAACTTAATTGCGGTCAACCAGCCCAAGCTAACTGCACTGAGGGCAGAGCCGGGTTCATCTGGCACCAGCACCCCTGCTCTCCTCGCACACGATCCTGCCTGAATAAAAGCACCTCTTCCACCACCAGCCCTGCACCCCCAACCCCTATTGGATAGAAAAGCTTTTTCCAGTTGTCCTGAGGTCAGGGATGAGGGGAATGACCGGAAGTGGGGGGCCAAGAGCTGGGACAGGGTTCGACAATGCAGTCATTTGGGCTCAGCCGGGGAGGATGATGACAGCGAGCCCCCGACAGGACAAAGGAGCACTTGCCAAGTGGGCTCCCCAGGAGCATCCAGCCGGTGATCACAGGGCACTCCTCCCTACCAGCGGCCCAGGCCCTCCTTCCCGTGACCCAGAAGGGACCTCTGTGCATCCAGCTGGGGCCTCCAGCCCCTGGTTCCATCTCTCACATCCTGCCAGCTCCATGGAGCCAGGCGGCAACCTCTCCACCACCCTCAGAGGTGGGTGGGAATGCTGGTGCCTGGCTCGGGGAGGCTCCTGGAAGCCGTAGTCACGGATCACTGCACTCAGCCATCGGATTAAGGGGGCTCAGAGCGAGGGCAGCCTGCATGGCTGGGCCTGCTGGGCTGCTCTGGAGCCGGGCCAGCAGCCTTTCCCCACTCTGCCCGGCCAGCGGGGCGCCAGGCAGCCTGAAGGAGCCGAGGACAGGGAACAGGAGTTGAGCTGACCTCAATGTTTCCTTCCAGCTGCCACAAAGGGCAGGGCCCCTCGGGGTCCGGAGGTGGCCTTTCCAGCAGGGAGGAGGGCTCAGCGGGGCCGGAGTCCCTGGACGGGCACCCTGGCCCAGCCTGCAGGGGTGTTGGCCTGCCCTGCGGACAGTGTCCCACCCGGGTCTTGTTTAGAGTGAATCATTTGGAAGGAGACCCAAAACTGTATCCTGCAGGAAATCATAGGCCAACAGCCAGGAAGAAACCAGGTCAAGCTGCATGGAATCAGGCCACCAGGAAGGAAGGCAAAGAGACCAGCGTTTATGGAGTATCTTCTCCAGGCCGGGCATGCTCAGCGCCTGTGAAATGTCACCCCTTCCCGGGAGGGTGGCGTCCTCCTTTCGCAGGAGGGCCAAAGCAGTGAGTGACTTGTTGGTGGTTACGAAGGCAGCAGGTGGCACAGCTAGGCTGCAAATCCAGGTGTGCCCAACACCAGAGTTGAACTCCATCCGTCACTCAGGACCATCGACCCACCCTCCAGTCACCAACCCCCTCCCCTCAGCCCCAACCCAGGAGCACAGGAGAAGACTGCATGGAAACTCTCAGAGGCCACCTCCATCCAAGAGGCAGTGTGGTGTGTAGGTCAAGAGCATGCAACCTGAGTTCAAACCCCAGCTCTGCACTTACAGGCTGTGTGACTTCAGGCAAACATCTAACCCTCTCTGCGGCTTAATTGCTTCATATGCAAAATAGAGCTATGGATGGTCCATCCTCGGGGAGTGGGGGGCTTCACTATGAGGGATTCTGGGTAAAATGTTTAGGCGGATGCTTGACCATTCTAAGTGTTGAATACATTGTAGTTATTATTACTATTATGGTCAATATCAATGTCCTCCCAAATCTCAAAGACCTAGCTCCTGCCACCAGACCTTCCTTCACCAAGTCCCCTCACCTGAGCCCCAGCCGAGGAGCAGGCTTTCCGGCTGCTCAGGGCTGTCCCGCAGAGGGAGCTGAGACAAGCAGGACAGGACGGGAGGGCTGGGTGATTGAAAATAAACACTCATCAACAGACCACACACTTCACCCCTCGCCCCTCCCACTGTGAACGGGGCAGGAGGGGAGTGTGCAAATTCCGCAGCCCACATTGAGTCAGGGCAAACATGTTTTTCTTCTTCGAGGGAGATGAGGCCACGTGACACCAAAGACAAGCATCCCCAGGCTGCCGCTCTGAACATCACCTAGTCTCTTAGGTGCGGTCCCACCTGATACAAATGTGGGGAGGAGGCAGGAGGGGGAAGTTTGGGGATCATCCGGGGCTGGGAAGCCGTGGGTAGGCACATGAGCCCACAGAGGGGTCCCCAACACAGCGATACATAACCCTCCCATCCAGCTGCTCCTTAACTCAAGCGCCCTGGCCTCTGGGGGAGCCACAACCTTACCCAACCTTCCCCCCAGGACACAAGACTCAGAGTCACAGGGACTCGGGGACTCCAAAAGGAACACAGTGTCAGACACAGATACCCCCAGAAGGTTCCTAGAGGCTGGACCCTCCTACATCTGCCTCTGGGACCACGCCCAGACCATCTCAGGGTGGTGAAAGTCCATTTTATTTTGAAAGACAAAGCATCGTCCCCTTGCTCGTTCCTCATGGGCCTCTGCCAGAATGTGTTTCCATTCAGGTCAGCCGTTCTGGGATTTAACCCACTGTCCCGCCAAGGAAGCCTCTGTCTGGGTACCCCAAGGGCCCCAGGTTGCAGCCATCTTTCCCTGCTCCTCCTTAGGTGCCCACAACACTGTGGTCCCTGCGTTTCCCCACCCTCTACCGTCCAGGCACCCTGCTCACCTCCAGTCTGCTTGGCCCTGGCTCTGGGGCACTTGTAAGAATTAATTTATTTCCAATTCTCAAGGCTCACCTCCTCAACTCCATTTCCATCCTTCACTGCTCCCCACAGCACAGCAAATAATACCCTATTTTATATGGAAAACACTAAAATAGGATCACACCTTTTAAAAGATATTTCCACCTCGCAGCCTGAAATCAGACTTCACCTTTCTCCCGTACTCCACAGCCACCACACTGACCCCCTACACATGCACACACACACACACGCACACGCACACACACGCGCGCGCGCACACACACGTTTTGCTACCAGACTTCCCCAAGCCAGTTTAATTGAAAAGGCATGATTTAGGCTAATTGACAGCAGATGGGTTCGGCTGCAAAATGCAGAGAAGCATTTGCTGAACATGATTTACAGCAACGAGGCAAAACTTTCTCCTTTTTATATCTTTCTCCGAGCTCCACGGCCAGAACAGCTCAGCAGAAATGAGAGGAGAAAAAAAAGTAATTAGTGTTTAATTTTTTAACAATTTTTAACTCCCTTTTTAATTGCTTTACATAAACCTGTCCTAGAATTTTACAGCCTTCAAATCTCTGTCTAAGTCTGGTCCTTGTTTCTGGTTTTAATTACAGGGAGGCTTGTCTGGCACATTAAATTAGAAGGGGAAAAAAAAGAAAGAAAGAAAGAAACACACACACACACAATTTCAGAAATATTTTGCTGTTGGACTCCAAGCTGAACATCTAATATTTCAGCGTGTGGACGGGAAGGCTCGGCCCGGGAGGGCTCTGGGAGAAGGCAAGCAGACCAAGCGCTTGTGCAGCTTTATTGCGTCACCCGCTGAACTGTCTCTGACTGTTATTAGGAGCGAGGGAGCAGGCAGAGGACAGCATCTGATAGCCCACAGCGGCCCCAGGCACCTCAGCGCTGCTTCGAAAGGCACTGGCTTCCCAGAAAAGCTGGGCGTGTGCAGACAGCCCGGGCTGTAGGCAGACCTCGGGTTCTCTTTTCCAAGCCAGGCCATCAGATCTTCTGCTGGCTTCTCGGCAGCCCATTTTAAGCAGGACAGGAACCAGCGAGGAACACTGTGTGCAGAAGACAAAGGGGATGGGTCTCCGGTGCACAGGGCTGGTGGGAGCAGATTCAGGCTGCTTGACGGCCAGGCGGCTGCCCCTGGGCGGTTCCCCTTGGCAGGGGGAGCTCAAGCCAGGTCTGGACCAGGGGAACTTCCTGCACTCTCCAATATGGTAGCCACCAGCCTACCTGTGGCTATTTAAATTTAAATGAATGAACCTTAAATCAAATTTAAAATTCCCCTCCTCGGTGGCACTAGCTGCATTTCAACTCCTCCACAGGCTCCTGTGGATAACGGGATGCTAATACATTGTATGGGGTAAATACGGCATTTCCATCTCTGAAGAAAGCTCCATTGAACAGGGAGCTCCAGCCCCTTGCTATTGAAAGTAACGGTCAGGCAGCATGGGTGTCCCAGGGGAGGTGGCTGGACATGCAGGATCTTGGGCCTCACCAAGACTTGGAAATCGCGTTATAACAAGACCCCAGCTGATCTGAACACACATGCAGGATCACATCCCTAAAGCGGCTTGGCTGGCTGGGGCCTGGAGCAGAGTAATGGTCCATGGTTTCCCTTCAAGGTGTGCACAGAGTGTGCAGATGGTGGGTCAGGGGAGGTGTGCTGTGAAATGTCCTCAGGACACAACCTGCAGGGCTGAGGCTCCCTGTCTCGTGTTCATTAGCGCGGAGGCCACAGACCCCCTTGGCAGACCCTGCCCAAGCCTGCCCCGGGCTCCCCAGAACTCCTGCTGGGAGGCGGAGGGCTGCCTGGCGCCGCTGGGCGGGCAACTCTGGGGATGGAGCCAGGCCAACGCTGGCTCCCCACACACGGTCATTACCTCCCGAAAACCCAGGAGTTATTACAATTAAAACACGTTGCAGGGGGGGAGTCGGGGCTGGGAGAGGTCCCTTTAGGAAGGAACACTGGGATTAAAAGAAATTAGAGCAGTTGTCATGGAGACGCAGCCAGGCCGGGCCTACCCTGTGATTATTTCAGTGGGAACGGGATGGGGGCAGATGGGGCTGGGACGGGGGTGCTAGGTAACCAGGCCCAGCTGCACGGTCCAGATCTCTGCTTCCTCCCTCAGGATGGGACACAGCAGCCCGAGGCTGATTCCTGCTGGCACTCCTGTTCCCTGCAGCTACCACTTACCACTTGCTGGACACTCTGCTCCAGCAAGTCCACATCCCAGGCCTCAACCTGGTTTCTTTTTAAACCAGGAAACTCCCCAGAGGGTTCCTGCTCTCACGGCTCCATGGGTGGAATGGCCTGGCCTGGTTTCCTATCAGCTCAACCCCTGCGATTAGGAGACCCGCTTTCTCTAACCTCCAACAGGAAGCACAGGAGTGTCTGGCGGGAGGGGCCGGAGACACAGTGGGTGGGAACGTCTTGGAAGTGGGCCCATGATAATGAGGCAGGTGGAGATCTGTGCCTGGGACACCTCCAGGTACCAGCGGAGGATTAGGGTCCCTGCAGACAGGGAATCCTAGTTTGGCTAGAGCTATGGGGCCTGCAAAAGAGAAAACAGTAATTAGCTCTCCGTCTCTTTGCTGGTCTCCTGGGGAGGCTGGCAGCCCTGAGCAGGTTGGCCAACTGGAAGGAGAACTTGTTTAGAAACCTCTTGGGGAGCAGAAGAGGATGGGCTGGGATGGGGTTGGGATGAGAGAGAGAGGAATCCAGTCTGCTCATAGGAGGGAAGTTCTCAGCAAATCCTCGTCTTCTCCAGTCTCATTTCCTCTGATGCCACCTTAGTGGACTCAGACCGCAGGGAAAGGGCTAAAAACACTAGCCCGATGGAGGGGTTTCAGCCGGAGGGAGGTTGGCCTTCCATCTTAAAGGTTAATCTGTCTCCAGGCAAGTCCTTGGTCCTCCCGAGACACCCCAGCTGGAGACCTTTGAGCTGCCGAAGCCGCAAGCAGGAAACGCTCTCAGGACGCTGTCCTCCTGGCCTCTCCCTCCCTTTTGAAAGCTGATTATTTCCAACCCCAGGAGCCCACCATTCTGGGTCTTCTGCAGAAATTTCCCGGTTAGTGTCTGCACCATCCAAGGTGTTTCTGCATAGAAGACATGGTGTTGGAGGCAGGTCTAAGTGCAAGACTTGCCTCGGCCGCAGGCTTCAGGCGTGAACTTGGGCAACTCAACCACCATCTCCCGCTCACTTTCCTTCTTGCGAAAACACCGTCTCATTTGCGGGGCCGTCCTGAGGACTGCAAAGGCCCAGCTCTGCTGTAACCAGCCTTCCCAGTTTGCCCCAGTCTCAGGGGGTTCTTGGGATGCAGAACTTTTCATTTCAAAATCAGGACAGTCTCTAGCAAACCAGGACACGGTGGTCACCCTTCCAGGCACAGGGTGTGCGTCTTGGGGGCCAGCTTTTATTGTATGTAGGGCCTTGCTCCCTTGTAAAAAGTCTTTACCTCTTATATACATGTATATAAGCATATATATATATTTATATGTACAACACGCATGTACATATATGCATCTGAGTTTTCCAAAGAGATCAATTGGCGGGTAATTAGTCACATTTCAAAAAGAATGTTCACTGGCAAAATAGTAACATACAGCATTCCTCTCTCTCTAAGGTTGGAGCAGGGAATGGGGCTCCGCAGATGAAGCAAAGCTGACGGATCAGAAGGGAGTCCATTTACTTCTGAGATCCTTTTGTTTCTGGGCGAGACCCCCAGCATTTCTAGACGATTCTTTTGCACCCAGCGCTCCTGCTGGCGGGAAGCGAGCCCACCTGTGCCTGGGCTCCACACGCGTTCACCGCGGCCACTGCCACCGTTTGCCGGGGAAGTGCTGTCGGGGTGGGGGTTTTCAGAAGGCCCCAGGGTGCGTCCCAGCCAGATGGGAGTTCTGAGTTGGTGTCAGCATTTCATCACACGAGCACTCTGTTTATTTTTCTGCCCTCCCCTCCGAGAGTTCAGAGACTGCCCAGATTTTAGCAACTCTGAAAAAACTTCAGGTGGAGCGCTCACACACAAATCGAAAACATCAATATCTTCTCATCCCACCCTTGATTTTTTTTTTTTTTACCACTCAGCTCTTGTAACAATGGGTGAGAGGGGATGGGGGGCAGCGGGGGAGATAACAAAGGGGTCCCAGTCCCCTCCCCACTCACGACCCCCTCACCCAGCTTGAAAACCCCGAGGCATGGCTGATTAATGCTGGCAGCTTGGACTCATAAAGGGTTTTCAGAAGCACTGGAGTCCTGCAGGGCAGGCCAAGTTGCAGTCCTGGCTACTGGGAGACCCCCAGCTCCACCCAGCTGACCCCCAGCCCAGAGCTCTAGCAGCAAAATCATGCTGGGCAGAGCTGGGGTGGGGGGGTGCTGAGGACCCACTTTCTCTTCCCCTCCCCTCCCCTCCACCTGATGCTCTCAGGTGCAACCTGAGCCCTGTGGCCACAATCAGTTCCCTGAGCTTCACTCACTCACAGTCTAAACCAGGAAGAGAAAGGGCCCAGCTGGAAACACATCCTGTCTCCTTCAAGGTGAGGTGACAGCGGTGCCAGCACAGCAAGCAGGGAGGATATTGGAAGGTGCTGAAAAGGGAGAACTCTCTTTTCCCCTGGTGGGACGGATCAAAGTCCTTATTTAATGAAAGAAGGCAGATCACCTCTGCGCTCCTGAAGAAGTTCAGGCTCCTCCTCCCTGGCGCCCCAGCCTCCCAGAGACCAAAGCAGCCCCCGGCTTGCAGCCCCCCAGCTCCCCAGCCAAAGGCTTGTATCCCAGGGAGCAGCAAATGGTAGCTGCCTGAGGTGGTCCACCTGCTGTGGAGCCAGGGGCTTGGCCGGGATGCCTGGTTCCATTAGTCCTCATTGCTATTTGGTGAGAGGTGCCCTTGCTGTTTCCAAGACCAAGGCTCAGTCTTGTTTGGAAGAGAAAACTGAGCCAAAGGATTCTGGACCACCCCCCCCCCCCGCAGACACCCCCATCTCTCTCCAAGCCTCCTTCTGCTATTGTTTTTATCAAGCTACTTTTATCAAAGTTTGATTCTCTCTCTCTCTCTGTTTCGTCTTTGACCTCTTAGAAGATGAGACGAGCCCGGGCATTTTTGTGTGCCTCTGTATTCCATGCACACAGGAAGCACTAAATAAATGTTGTTTACCTAAGCAGATTCGTTACAGCTTTCCCACTTTGTCTCTTCAGGTGAGAACGGAGCCTCTGCGGTACCCAGGCCAGCGCCCCAGGAAGCCAGGCAGGGTATCCCGGCCTCGGCCTCACTCGAGCCCTCACCTCTCCTTTTCCACACATTTTCCTGAAGGAGACTGGGAACTTGCCCATGGCTCTGCCTCCCCCGAGTTAACACCGGACAAAAATGCAAACAAGCCCCAGAGGAAGAAAAGTAGTGAAGAGGAAAGGAAAAAAAAAACTGGGAGAAAAGAAAGAACACAATCTGCAGGAGTTCGCGTACAGCAGGCGTCAGCACATCCCAAAGCCCCCGACAGAAACCAAACAGGAAATCGAGACTCATTACCAAATGCGCTTCCCCTGCCTGCCTGGCCCTGGCCCCCCGGGGGTGGGTCAAGGATACTCAGGCCCAGCTCACCCACTGGAAGAGGCAGGAGGGTGGGGCTTTGATGGATTGATTGGCACTTCCTCCTGACCTCTTGATAGGGTTCCTCCGTGGATGGCAGGTGGGATGGGACGGAAACCTCCGGCTGCCGACTGACACCTCCCAGGAGCAACAGCTCTCCGGCTTTTCCACGCAAGCCTCTCGCGGCGTTGGAGCAGAAGGCGGCGGGCAGCTGGCCGCCCTCACCCCACTCCGCTGAGAGCTGTGTGAAGGCCCTGGCTTTGGGATCAGGACCTCCTGCTCTTCAGAAAACAGATCAGAAACTTTCGCATCATAATAAGATCTGTTCAGAGGAAGCAAGCCGTAACCCTGGGAGTAAAATGCAGGCCACAGGATTGAAGTCAAAAGTCAGCAGAAACCGGAGGTATGGTGACCACGAGTTCAAGTTCATCCTACATGGGCCACTCCTTCCGCTCAGAGCACAGCCAAGAATTGTGCCCTGGCTCTGTGCTAGCTGCCTCACCAATCCATCAAAGGTTGCCCAACTTTTTTTCTGTAAAGGGCCAGATAGTAAATATTTTTGGCTTTGCAGGCCCTGGGGTCTCTTGCAAATGCTTAACTCTGCTGTTACAGCATGCAAGCAGGTGCAGACCATACGTCGATGAAGGGGCATGGCTGTGTTCTAGTAAAACTTTATTTACAAAGACAGGCAGCTGGTCAGATTTCGCCCACC
Organism: Vicugna pacos; assembly: GCF_048564905.1. Taxonomy (NCBI): domain Eukaryota; kingdom Metazoa; phylum Chordata; class Mammalia; order Artiodactyla; family Camelidae; genus Vicugna; species Vicugna pacos. The sequence continues at coordinate 55,904,163 of NC_133002.1, forward strand.
CACAGGCTACAGGTGTCCAACTTCTCAGCACAGATCGTGGAGACGACAGAGTGACATGGTAGTTCAAGAGCATAGCCTTGGAAGTCAGTCAGACCTAGTTCTTGTCTCCGCCCAAGACATTAATTCGCTGTGTTAACTTGGTCCAGTCATTTAGCTCAACCGAGCTCAATGTCCCCGTTTTTAAAACAGGATAACGCCTGCCTCTGCGAGTACTGTGATGATGAAATGAACTGACCCAAAGCGCCGGACACTCAATAAACGCCGAGCTGTCGCTCATTCTCATTATGAGGGGAATTAAGCAGAACTGAAGCGGGTGGGGGGCTTTGAGTCTTTTGAGGTTGGGAAAGCCTCTCCACACGTGGGTGATGAGGTCTGTAGCCTCTTTCTGCGCAAAAAGTCATTTCCTAAAATGTAATATTCTCGCGATTCACTTCGTGCCAGGACATCAGTAGCTGCACCTTAGAATCCTCTGCGGAGTTTTCACATCTCACTGCCCAGGCTGCAGCCAGAGTCTTTGGGGATGAGACACCCCCGCCCAAGCATCCATTTGTTTTAAAGCTCCCCAGATGACTCCAGCGTGAAGCCCAAGCTGAGACTCACGATGCTTGGATGTGAAGAACACAGTCGAGTCCTCTCTTCCTGCTCAAGGTGTGGTCCGGGTACCGGCAGCGTCAGCAACACCTGGGATCTCGTGGGAAAGGCACACCCCACCTTCGACCTGCCGGATCAGACTCTGCACTCTCACAGAATCTCTAGGGGGTTCCTGTGTGCATCCAATCGATTCCAGAGAGGTCCCGACAAACTTGGCTCATTCTCAGAATCCCTTGCAAAGCTTAAAACATTCCTAGACCTCATCACCGACTCACTGAATCGAAATCACCATGGGTGGCCCAGGGACTGGTACTGTCCCCCGGTTATTTTATTTGAAAATATCCAAACATACAGAAATATTACACCCACATACACCTAGATTCTGTGACTGTCAAGATTCCACTGGGTTTGTTTAATCACCTATCTATGCATTTATCCATCTGTCGAACCATCTTATTTTTTTAAGACTTGGTAAAAATCACCCCTCTCTCTCCAAATTCTTTTTTGAAAAAGGGATGGTTCAGCCTCTCCTGGTGCTATAACTTTCACAATTCCGAGATGATTTCTGGCGTTTGACCTAATTCCACGTGGCCCCTTTTATCCCATCTCCTCTCTCCCTTGGTGGGACATTAGACCATATTCACCACTACCCCTATTGGATCCCCTGTATTTAATGATGGCTGCCATGTCTCCAAAACCCTCCCCTGATGTCTTCCCTCCAAAAAATGTCTCCTGGCAAAACACTGTCTCTTTTCAGCATTGCATCTGTGGGAGACTGATGGTAAGTCTTCCACTGTGCTTTCTAATCCTATGGTGGAGGATGTGCGGGAGAGGCTCAGGGACAACACGCTCCATTGCCCTTGCTTCTCGGTTTTGGAATATCTTGGACCAGAGGGCGGTGATCTCACCTACACCTCTGCTTTTCCCTCCAGTTTGTTCTTTTCCTTTGACTGTTACCTGCTGAATACAAAACTCCAAGCCTTGTCAATCAGGGCTGATGTGGACCCCAAAACTAAACAGGGATATGTTTCCATCAGTGTAACCCAGAAAGGAGGCTGGCCCTAGGACACAAGGCAGGGCCACTCGCTCTGGTCAACGACTCAAGCGCTTTTAGGAAAGAGGCTTTGCCACTCCACGACTGCGCCACTCAGCATTTTAGGAATCTTTCAGAATGCCTGAGGTGGGGCTGCAGTTGGAACCAGTCCAGCCTGCACCCTTCTGCCCCTCCACAAGCGCTGGGATGGTCACCAAAGCCCTCGGGATAAATTAATAAAAGGGATCACCCCTAAGTAATTGCCCAGTGATTTCAAACACTCTTCAACAATCTGCAAAAAGGCCATCCCAGGGTCCGAACACACCCCACCCCCGGAGTCGGAGATGGAGATAACTGGGCCAGGAATGAGGCCCCCCGTCACTCAGCATGTGCACCTATGGACCTAAAAAGGCATGGGTTCTCTGACCCCTACCCTTGCCGGCTTCTAGTCCAGACCACCCACTCTCTGTTTGCCGGGATCCTCCAACCTTGAAACCCGACACCCTCCTCCGTGGGAACCACCCATGTTTAAACAAACAAATACCCCAAAGTAACCAGCTCCCTGACGGTATTCAAATCAATGTCCCAGGAAGGAGAATGGGGGAGGGGAAGGGCGCGCTGGGCCTTCTGTGCGGCTTGCCTGCCTCAGAGCATCCTCAGGGGGCTGGTGTCGCCCCGCAAACACTGTACAAGACCAGCAGTGATGTCCTCCCAGAGCTGAGAGGGATCCCATGGGCTGAGGGGTTCTGTCGGTCGCCTCCTGGGGAGGTTGTGGCTGCCAGAACTCAGGGGGGAGCAGCGGGGATGGTGGGTGGGGCCCAGAGAGGAAGACCTCCCAAATCTGTGCAGAGATCCCCTCTGAGCTCCCAGTCACTCAGCCATAAGCCTTAATATCCCTCTGCCATTGGGGAGGGTGGATGGGTGGGTGGGAGGGCGGGAGGAGCAGCCATCAGCTCCCTCTGACTCAGAAACACTTAAATATAACCCAGAGATCAGCCTGCAGCGAGGAGGGAGGGCCAGACAGAAGCAGGCGGGACCCGCAAGTCAAAAATCTCAATGCCTCTGACTCAATGGAGAAACCACGGAGCGCCCTCGGTTTCACGGAATGCGGCCGGCTAAGAATAAAGTCTCGGCCCTCACGGGTCCATCGGTCAACGGAGTCACTAATGAAAGGGATTTTCAAGTGGATCTGAGAAATCAGACGGAACACGAGAACTGCCCAACTCCAGGCGTGGCAGTACCCCCCGGACCCTCCTGTCCCCAGGGGAGGAAGGGAGGGAGGGCAGCCATCCTCAGAAGCCGGCCCGGTGGGTTTACAGATGGAGGGACACGCGGCAGATGAGATTGTATTAGAAAGCTGGCCGGGCACCGCGAGTGCGTAAGGAAGAGGGGGCCGTGCGGGTAACCACGTCTCAAAAATAAACACAAACCCCAAAATAAACACTGTTAATGGAAGTGACTAATCAAGGGTGTGCTGAACTTGGTGGTTCCTGATAAGATACAGGGGGAAATGCACTTGGGAAAAATAACAGATTTTTTTTTCCCTCTTTGATAAATAAAGCGATGGGGAGAGGGTGGGAGGAAGAGGGTTTGCGCTTGGTTCAAACTGGCGGCAGAGGTTTAAAAAAACTCGGTTACTCAATCCTGACACTGTTGACACTTGGGACTGGATAATGCCTTGTAGAGGAGGGGGCCTGCCCTGGCCCTGGTAGGATTTTTAGCAGCATCCCTGGCTTCTACCCACTAGATGCTAAGAGTACCCTCCCCTCTAGCTGTGACGACCAAAAATATCTCCAGACATTGTAAATGGCCCCTGGGGTGGGAGTGGGGGACAAAATCGCCCCTATTGAGAACCAGTAATTTCAAATCAGGAACATAGCGGAAAGTCACCGACGGTCTCCCAAAGGGCTCAGAAGGGCCAGACAGCCGGCCAGCTGGGAAGAAATGTAGCACCTCCTGCGTTTTGAACATTTGCTGGTCGTTAATGGCTGTGCACTACCAGGACCTCAGGAGGAAGCCCCCTTGGTGGCCTTCAGACCCACACGCCCAGGACCCTGTGGGTTAGGACGGCGCCAAGATTCAGCCTGTTCACAAGCAGGCCCAGAGCTCTGCTGCTTCCAAAGTTCTCAAACGACAGTTGTCATTGGTCTCAGAGCTGCTGTGGCCGGGAAGGTGAGTGACTATGGCCCATTTTGAGGAAGAATTCTGCAGAGAAGGGACACGGAGGTTGCTAACTGGAGTCCAGTGAGCAGAGCACCTGTCTCACTGGGCTCCAAGGGGAACCAGCCCTGGGGGGGCATGGGATTCACTTCCCAGACACCAAACTTCTACTGCGAGACAGAGGCTGAAGGGAGAGCAAGGGATGGGAGAAGCGTTTTTAAAGACACTGTTTCACAAATCCCTTGGCCACCCACAACTCTCTCTCTGCCCACAGTGTTTGCTGTATTTAGCTCAGCTGTCCCTTTGGTGGGGGAGGTGGACTAGCCCAGTCCTGTGAGCAAAGCGGCCGAACACCTCGTGCGCCATCTTCGCTGGCGCGTATCTCCGTGATGTTTGGGAACCACCTTTAGTGCAGGCTGCCCACGTTTCCAGGCAAGAATTGGACCACAGGTCATTCTGCACCCTGGCCCTGCTGTGTCCTGAGTCCACACAGCAGCACGCACCCCAGAAGCGGGCACCTGCTGCAATGGGGCTTTGTGTCGTGTGGATTCGAGAATTTAAAACGTCGCTTGCCTTTCTCATTTGGCAGGAGTGAACACAGTTTCACTATCGTGGTTCCATCAGCTCTGCCCAGAGATGGACTGCTGGGCTGGAGGGGAAGGTGATGGGCTGGAGGTGGGAGGGGGGAGATGGAGGGGGAGAAGTGCCTCTTGCTCTGTCTGTGCCTTTCTCTCCACCTCCCTCCACCCCTAGTTCTGAAAACCAGGGCAGAACCAGCCTCCTCCCTGGCTGGCGTGGTGCGTTCCTCCTCAGCAATCTGCTTTCCACAAAAAAAAAAAAAAAAAAAAAGTGTTCTAAATAGAGCGGAACTGAGAATGGGCTGCAGCCCGGAGGAAGGCTTCCCCTCCCTGGAGAGCCCAGCATCCCCCGTGGAGGGCTGGTCCTCCCCCAGTGCCTCTTATTCAAAGCATTCTTGACCCCGGAGCACCCAACCCTGACGGCAGGCAGAAGCTGCCACAAATGGATTCTGCTTCTGCAGCACTTTGTCTGGTCTGGATCCCTCCTCCCTCCCAGGCTCCCAGATGCCTTCCCTGGACTCCTCCCGCTGCAGGTACCCTTGAGGCATCTGGGGCCTCCTTTTCCAGGCGGGGACCAGAGATCAGCTCCGCCAGTGTGTACCATTAACTTGCCGAGTGAGGCTGGGTGGCTTCACTGACCCCCCCTGAACCTCAGCATCCCCCAGACCGAGGTCCACGACCAAGGACCACAGTCTTGCTCTCACCACGCCAGGTTGTTGAATATGAATTTGCATTAAGTTTGAGTCTCTCATGGCTCTCAAGGGGGCCTAGGTTCCAGGTTGGGGATGGATCTTTACACGTTCCTCCTTGTCGATTCTAGAGAAGTCTACCCAAGGCTCTTCCCCGCCAGGCACAGGGCCAGCGGCCCATTTTTGGATCCAGGCTCAGCACACGGTTCTGAACGTTTCACTCATCAGCATGCACATCCAGAATCCTTCCAGTGCCAAGCAGGATTTATTGATGAGGTTCCCACACTCTCCAGAATAAGAACCGTCCTTCAGTCCTCAGAAGACAGGGTTGTGAGAAAGCCCACTTACTCCGAAGGGGAAAGGATACTAATTTCCCCTTCACCACATCACCAATTCGTGGCCCAAGTAAAGCCTGGAACAAATGATTTGTGACAGCTCTGGGATGTCTTTGGGAAAGGGATGTAAGAGTGATAGTCGGGAAGGCCATTTGCAGGCTGGGGGCTCACTGGGAAGCTGGGATGGTGTGGCCGAACCCGCCCTCTGCCCCAGGCCACTTCCTGGTGCCTCCACTGACTTAAACCTTAAGGAATCTGAAGTTAGAGCCATTCCGTGACTTGTCCGTGAGTCAGCACTGCTCTGCTCTTCGGGGCCTCTCTGAATTCGGCACCTCCAAGAGTATCAATACATCCAACTAGGCAAAGGCAAAGAATTTAGAAAGTGAAGAGAACTTGAATAGAAAGTGAAGGTTACCCACACTTAGCTCTGTCAGCCTGGGGTGTGCTCCCCCCTCCTCCATCCCAGCACAAAAGGAAAAATAGGGGGCGGAGGGGAAGGAGGAAGACAGATGGTTTAAAATATGCAAATAGAGGCCTTTAATAACACAATGCATTTGTAAACAAGAATAACCATTGTTTTAAGTTGTTTGATTCTTCTTTTTTTTTTTCCCTCCAGTTTCCCGTACTTCAGAGCTAGGGAAAAAAACAAAACAAAACAAAAAACTATTCCTCTCCATCTCCTTTCTCACAAGTCTGGTTCAGAGCACTGAAAAAAAAAATTAAAATGCTGAAACAAGGTATTTTTTCCCCTCTGGATGAACTGTTTTACAATAAGCTACCTGCTGGGGTCAGGAAACCTGAGATCAATGGCTTTCTGCTCACACAAAAACTCACAAGGGGGATTCATGCCGAAGAGCTTTTGCAGAGAGATGGTCACCCACACACAACCCTTTGTATCGGTTCCAGCTTTTCTTTGAAACCATTTCTCTCCTCTGCTTCACCTCCTGCCCTCCTTCCTTCTCACTTAACCAAGGCTACTAGGTGTCCTGGAGAACAGCATCCATCCAGCACAAGCTGCCACCATGTCCGGGCCCTGATGTGGAGTCGGGAGGTAATGGGGTGATGGAAGAGAGGACAGAAGGGGAGGCTGGGGAGCTGCTCCCTGTGCCCTGAGAGGGAGCACGGTTTCTGTACTATTAGGTGTGTGATGCTCAGAAGGGGGAGGAAGGGTCAAAATCAAAATAAATAGCCAGCGGAAATAGGCAGCCCCTCCCTGGGAATGGTAATTACCCAAGATGAACGTTTATCCAAACACATGAGAAAAATGGTTCCTGTTGGAGGACCGGGGTAGGAGCACTCTTTACTGGAAAGGAAATTTGTTTACAACATTTTATTTGCTCCTTAGTTTTTAATGCTGTTCTGGCCCCAGGTCCTGTAAACAGACCAGCTTTTCCATTCTCCAGAGGTGCCAGGAGGGCCGAAGACGAAACCGGCGGAGCTGGTGCCAGAATCCCGGGCGACTGAGGTCTCAGAGTTTCAAGAACCCACGCCCAGCCGGGGGTCTGAGAGAGGAGCTTGTTGGTCCTCAGTGGAGAAGAAAGGTGTGATCTGAAATCTAGGTGTAGAAAGACGGGAAGGCTGCTTGACTTACGAGATCAGCTGTTTTCTCTGTCCCAGGAGAGGAGGCAACCAAAAGGGCTTCAAGAACCCAACGGGTATGTCTCACTGAGTATTCAGTAGGGCTTCCTTAGTTAGTAGAGGCAACTGACTGATTCTGGAGAACACTTGGCCTTTGGGAGAAAAAGCCTGACTGGCATCAGAGTCGGGTGAAGCTGACGTGGTGCTGAGGGTCCCCAGGAAAAAGAGTCCCTGTTCCGAGGGCCAGTATCCAGGCATCACCAACACCTGTACTCTTGGCTGGCAACTCAGCTCTAGCCCCCAAACCAAACTGAACAACCAAAGGGCTCCTCACAACCACAGAGATTCAGGGATACCACTTCGCATCTGGGAAGCATAAATGTAGTGGCGGAATTTGCATCTGACGCCTCTTCCCACCCAGACACAGAGATTGTGTGAGCCAAGAGTCATGGCAGACGGGGCCCAGATGGCTCCACACTCAGAACATAGAGCCAAGAGCCCACATTTATCCAGCACTGTGTCCCGGGTGCTGTTCTAAGTGCTGCCCCGACAATAGCTCATTTAAACCTTACAGCAACCTTAGGAAGTAGTTTAAAGATGAGGATAAGTTACTCCCTGGAGGTGTCACTGCGAGAGGTCAAGAAATGTCCTAAGATAGAAACGTGAGTCCCTGAATATCTGCATGAAAAACTGCATTCTTCCCCCACCACTGCCAACTGACATCCCCCTGAAGATTGAGTGGGAAAGACATTAGGTAAAACAATGGGGATTTGGGGGTGTTTGTTACAGCAGCCTGCTGTGACTGATACAGTTTGCACAGAGAAACTGTAACCGCCTTTAGGACAGGGGCTTTCCAGGTGTGCTCTAGGACAACTCATTGAATCTTCCTCAGCTTACTTTCCTATAACAATGAGGTCTCAATACCATCTTACAAAGTTGCTGTGAGATTCAAATAAGAAGCTTCGCAAAGAGCTTTCCAACTGTAATAAGACATCGGGCTGTATTATTTCCTGAAAAACGCTGGACTGCATTATTTCTTGAACTGGCTGATTTTTCTTGGCTGGATTCTTATCATCTCTTGAATGTCTGAAACTGGTCCTGATGACCAGAGCCCCCAGAGGACACCCACTTTGTCCAAACTCTAATTTTACTAGTTTGTACGAAGACAAAGAGGAGATGGTCTTTGAGTTCTTCTCTTCATCAAAAAGGTGACACTTCTGCCTACTCTTCTACTGTCCTCCCTCCTCCTCTATATGCTCCTCCCCAGGGAAGGGTTGATTAATCAGACAGCAGCTGGGAACAGGTTCTTCTCTCCCTGGGTCTGCTTGCTCTCAAACGGTGCCTCTTCCACCTTTGCCCCTGTCCCCAAGAGGTATCCCCTTGGACCAAAGCCCATTTCCTGAAGCAGGAGGTCTGCTCATCATTATCCAATTTCTCTGCTTGGGACTTGCTGGAAATGTTCATGTCGGGGTGAAGAGTGGGCAGCATTATCCCCCCAGATTCTCCAGTAACACTAACCATAAGTTTACTTGGCAAATGTGATTGATGGTCTTATGGCTACTGTTCTTGTCTAACCAGACTGTACGCAGGTCCTAAAGGCAAAGAACATCTCACATGTGTTGTCTTTTTCTTCTGTATTCCTCGTAGACATTGTGAACTTCTTTAGAAATTCTGACCGAAACTTTTGAGTTTGAATTTCTCTTTCCCACCTTCAAAAGCATCCCAGCTCTCAGATAACTGGCAACAATCAGACATATTCTATTTCAAGGAGAGTTTCTTCAGGGAAAACCAATCAACAAGGAACAAGCACCCTTTCCATGCTGTTCAGAGAACACTTTCTAACAATGGACAGACAAGAAGCAGGCAAATCTGGTGGTAAACACAGTAACAGACCATGCATAGGAAAAGTCAACTCAACATCTTTTTGTATATCTACCGGGTAAAAGCCACCACACTACAGCTTAAGAGCGCTGAACTTCAGGTCTTCAGTGACTTAGTTTTGACTCTCAGCTCTCACATACGAGACTCGAGCGCAGTGATTGATCCCCACACACCTCCATTTTTTGAGGATTAAATGTCAGTCGCAGTGCCTGCCATGTGATACTGAACATTGCTGGGCATTTCAGGGATAAGTTTCAAGGAGTGTAAGGAATGATCCATTCCTGCTTTTATGAGAGAGGGGGAGAGAAAGGGAGAAAGGGAGAAAGGGAGGAAGACAGAGAAAAGAGGGTAATTTTTTAAAAGTTCAGTTTAAGCACAATAAATGACATACAGAAAGTGCTACAGTCAAGCAAGGAGGGATCGGTATATTTGAGCTCCTATCCAATGCCAGCTGCGTTAAGAGAGTGTGTGAGGGAAGGAGACAACAACTGATTGAGAGAGAGTAAGAAACCCAGGAAGGCTTCCTAGAGGAGGCAGCATCTGAAACGAGCCTTGAAGGATCAGCAGGATTTCAGTCGCCTGGGTGCCCAACATCTCTCTTTTAAAACATAGACTCATCCAGGAAGACTCGCCAGAGGATTAAAAACCATGCTGAGTTCAATCAAAAATCGCCACTGGAGTGTGAAAGGAACTTTCCTAATTAAGCAATTCCAGAACATTCCCAACTCTTGACTGTATGAGTAGCGGTGGGGGACCGTTATATCCGGGCAAGCTGGTAAGATGCCTTCTCCATGGATGGTTACCTGTGTGGCCTGGAAGAGGGCATTTGGGGTCTGAAGTGCAGCGACATGCCTTGGTGTACTGTACCCCACAGGGGGTGGATATCAGGGGACACCATCCTGGAGACCTGAGTCTCCCAGAGGGGCAGTGCTTTAGAACGGACTGAAGACGTTTAAGGCAAAGGGTAAAGAATGCGCCGTCTAGTTTAATTTTCTGCAGCTCATCCTTGGAAACTGGATAGACTAGGGGTGGGGTGGGGCTGTCCAGCCTCTGGGGGGTCTGGATATTTCACTCCATGGAGAGTAACAAGCCCTGGTCGGGCTGTGATTAGCACTCCGAGCTCTACCTTAGCGGTTAATCTTTCAGCACATCAGGCTGAAATCATCTGTCACTGGGAAACAACTTGGAGGCAGGGGTATCTGTACTTTCCACCCCACCCCCACCCCAGCAATGGCTGCTATGATGCTCATTAAAAGTTTAATCAGAGGCCAGACCTTTGCGTAATAGCCTGGGACCTAATTTTTTAAGAGCTCAGGGCAGAGGATGGAGGAGATCCACAAGGTCCACCTGGTAGACTCACTGCCCTGGGACACCACGTGGCAGCTGTGGGTAGCCCGCAGGGCAGCCGGAGCCCTGAGCACAGGCAGCTTCATGCACAGGACAAGGAGTCTTCCATGCCCTGCTCTCCCCACCTCTCCCAAACTCAGGCCTGAGTTACCATAAAAGGTGGGAGTAGAGGGCAGGCAGAAGAGGAAGGAAAAGAAAAGGAGATGGAAAACAATTTTTAAAAAAACCCTTCAACAGAACCCAGTGACCTGGAGTACACGGTGATCGGCGCCGGACGGCACACAAAAGCCAAAAGGCAGGTCCCAGGACGGGTCAACTTAAGACTTAATATTTGCCTTTCGCTAAGCAAACTAATAAATCCCCTACAGTTTTAGCCACGCAGGGCTCCCAGTTTTTATTTACTGGTTAAAACTGCAGGCAGGTTTTCTTTTTCGCCTTCCCGGTCACCCCAGGCAAAGAGCAGCCCCCCTTCCCGCCTCCTGTCATCGGTCTGTATGTCTACTGGCTTTCTCCCTCAACAAACTCTTGTTCAGTGCGGCTGACAACGCGTGCAAACAGCTTTGAAGTATGCTTTGGTAATGGACTTCCAGGCACAGCCCTGTTTTCAGCTGGTGCAGCCGAAGGCAAAGAGTGAAAGAGCTACTTGCCAGACCTCAGCTGGGTCAGGCGAGGTTCAGAACTTGACACACGGGAGGGACCTGAGAAGATCATCACAGCCAACCACCGCTCCCTCTCCCATTTCACTGATGAGAACACTAAGACCCAGAGAAAAGGCTTGAGTGACTTACCCACGACCTTGGAGCACGTTGACGTTAAGGCGGGACTAGAGCCAGAGAGAACAAAAAAACAGCAAATCTTTTAAGTCATGAACTCTTATCAAACGTGGCGGCACTGTGGATGGCAGAGCTAGAAGGGGCTTTGGGGAGCCTGTGGCCTGACGTCTTCATTTTCCAAGGACGGCACTAAGACGAGGGGCTTTCTGAGACAAAAACGCAGGTCTCCTTGTTTCCCCACTCTGTGCTTTTTATCAGCGTAAGAAACACACCTGGACCCAGAAATAAGATGCATTTGGCTCAGTATCTGATAAAGAAATTGACATTCATGGATACTTGGCAGCCCATGAATTGCTCTTTACAATTCTGCTTCCCCATCAGGTTGACTATCATCCAGCCTTCTCTCAGAGTCTTCTCCCACTCTGCCAAGAAGGCTGCCTCCCCCACAGCTGGACCATCCCTCACCCCATGTCGGAAAGGGGATTCCTGCCTTAGTCACTGGTAGATCTAGATAAGACTGATGCTTGAGACCACTTCACGCTCTGAGATTCTGTGACTGCATGTGGCTGAAAAGATAAGAAAAGAGAGAAAAAGAGGACGTTGTTGCTTTTGGCACAACGGTGGGACTTCTTTTAGAACCAATGACATAAATGGACATAAATGAAGGAGACATCGGAAATGAGTCCAGCTTTTAAAAAAGAACAATGGTACCCAAGGAGCTGGCAAGCATTCCATCAATGGCAGTGAAGGCTGGGAGAGTCAGAACAGACTCAGGAGGTGGGGGCAAAGGTGCAGGTGCATCAGGCCGGGTCTGAATCTCCACACAAGGGCAATGAGAGAGGCGTTTCCAGATGTTTGCATGCTCATCTCTACCTCGGCAGGCAACGACCTCTGGGGCCACACCAGGCAAGGTGAGCATGGTTAGCTGAAGGTCCGTGTTCCAGGACTCCAGATGCTCACGCCTGTCTCTCAGCAGAGAAGATGGAGCCTTGATCCCCGACAAGAAGCAACAACTTCAGGACAGCATGAAAATCCTAAAAGCCCAGCTTTAACCAACCTGAAAAGAACCTGTAATTTGCCTTCAGGTTGTTCTTACTTGTCACAAACACCCAAAATTGGGCTGCCATGTCCTCCTCCTCCTCAGCTCCCCCGCCACCGCTACCAAGTTCCGCTCCTTTATCCCAGATAAAGTCAGTGCCTGGAGAGGTAAGGTGAGCTGGGAGGTCCCATTCCACACTATCTGAGTTGAGCTCAAACGGCATCTGGGAGACTTGAGAGAGAAAAGACACACCGAGGCCCAATTTACATGCTCCTGATACCTCAAGGGCTCCTAGAGGTCAAAGGAATTTCAGGAAGTCTTTGAGCCAACTCCTTCCCTCTCCAGACAACCCATCCCAAAGATCTGCAGCTTAGTCTCTGTCCAGCTAAGATGCAGAATTTTCTTCTTGGCTGATTATTCTACACAGCGTGTGCTTCTGTGACACACACCGCCCCCACCACCACACACACGCATCATAGTCTATTTTCCATCCTCTCCGGTGGCTATGTTAGTTTTTGTTTCATAATAAACTGTTCTTCACAGAAAAGGTTAACTTCACCTTTATAAGCAGGACTGTGTCGGAAAGGAACCCCTGGTGCCTTGAAACGCCTGCCGTGGTGCCTACTGTCCACAGCCGGTTGTTTATAGCTAGGCTTTTATTCAATATTACGGCAGCCCTGCTCCGCTGGGAACAACCGATGCAGTCAGGATGGGGTGGTGCCTGATCCAATGACACCCGCCTATGGGCTGCCCAGGGGCCAATGAAAGGGCCAGGCACAAGGGCTCTGAGTGGCAACTGGCCGAACCAATCAAGGGCACCAGCCGGTTACACCAGGCAAAGCAGACGCAGAGGCAGGGTCACCCAGTAGGGCAACCAGCCATTTCCGTTTGCTGAGGATGGTCCCACCAGGTTCAGCACTAAAAATCCTGCAGCCCGGGAAGCCCCTCAGTCCTGGGCAAACGGGGACCGTCAGTCACTCACAGCTCATCACCACGGCAGAATCCTAGAATCAGGAGCAGGGCATGCTGATGCTCACAGCAGAGCACGATGACCACGGTACCACGGCGGTACAGTTCTGCTATCCCTGGAAACCATCTCTGGAGACTGGGTGTCTTGAATGACCCGGGCTTCTTGGGCAGGACTAGCTGGACACCACTGGGTAGACTGTTTCCTTTCTACTTTACTTCCAGGGCAACTTGAAACAGACCGGCATTTACGGAGGTAATATAAGTGGGTCTCTGCCCCTTCAAACGTGAAGGGATTTAATGAAATGAGTGTGCCCACAGGGCAAGGAAGGAGGGTGAAAGTCCACAGACAAACCTCACATTTCAGCACCACGGAACACTCTCCAGGGGTTCTCCTTGCTCCTTTTGGAGACGCCAAGCAGGACCCCCATCACTTCCTTTAGAAGACTCTGAAATTACTAAATGCTCATACAGACACATCCTCTACAACACAAGGAAGATATACACATGTCTAGCTTTAATTCTTTTCACAAAGGCAGGGCACCCATTTGCTTTGGAAAAACAAAGTACAGACATCTTTGGCTCTGCATTTTGGATAAGGCTGAACCACGATCGCTCTCTAGGAAATGTTTTCTGCCACATGGATGGTGGCCACAGAGTGAAAGGAGCGAACAGGACTTGTGTGGGGCCCATCAACTGTCGGACGTACATGTTGCCAGCACACACTAAAAGCAGAAGGTCCCCAGTAAACACCACCAACTCTGGGCGCTGGACAGTCTGTAATGAAGCACCGTGTTTGGACGTGGACCCCAGCTGCCAGCTGGGAGGAGAGGTCTTCACCGCTGACCATGCATCCACGTCAACAGAAGATGTGCTCGCTTTCTGCTCCCCCAGAGGTGATCCAACAGATCCAAACCACGAAAGCTGAACACGGGGAACCCTAGCCTTCTGGACCCTGCTCTCTGTCGAAGCCCCTTCTGACATCCCCAGCACCCGAGAGGCGGAGGGCTTTCTGCACCGATCTGCATCGCTCTGGAACCCGTGGGCCCATATTCCAGATAAATGAGGAGGGTGACTACTCCGAGGCTGCTTACACAGCTATACACAAACACTGGTTTCTTGGAAGGAACAGGAACAGAAATTAAGGTCCCGTTTGACCTACGTGTAGTTAACTATTCACTCTGCATCCGGCTGGAGGATGATGGAGCAAACAAGAAGAACGGCTGAGCCCAAAGGCACAGCAGACGTGGGAGGCGGCGGGCAAGAAAGGGCGTGGCAGAAAGAAAGCCCTGTGGTTCCCGAGCACTGGTGCAGGGGGGTCTTAAGACCAGGGAGGGAGGAACACGGCCTGGGACACCGGCATCTTCGTCAGCTGCAGGCCACCTCCTGTTCTTGCAGGCCAGCAGAGAGGCAGCTCCTCAGGGCTGGGGGCTTTGCTTTCACCTCAAAAGTCTCCTCAAATCCAGAAGCTTCTCCAAAATAAGCACTCTCAATCAAATCCAGAGCTCATGCCTCTTAAGAGATGGTCTGGTCTTAGCCTGGTCCCCTGCGGGGTCCTGGTGGCAAACGTTGGCTCCACTAAGGTTCCTGGTGGGAAGTGTGAGTGAGAAAGACCAGCTCGTTACCAGTCCTCCCTTCCAGGCCTGTGGACCAAAAAACAGCAGAAGAGTGAGATTCTGGCTTCCGTCCAGGCAACAGATGTCGTTCAACAGTGAGCATCACCTCACTGTCTTTAGTCTGTAATGTTCCAGCTACTGAACAGAACATGTGCTGCTTCTAAAAGCAGTATTTTAGTTAAGGAGGGGGGAAAAAAAAGACCTATTCATACCGTTAAAGGAACTCCCTGTACACTGAATCATCGCCGAGAATCCTCTACACCCATAGCTGATTAAAAAAAAAATACAACAACAACAAATCCGCTGAATACAGCCAGCCCAGAAGAAGTGGAAAATTCTGTTTTTCAGCATGTCGCGATGATGTCCCTGAGATACGGGGCCAGGAGCATGGAGGTGTCAGACCACCCAGTTTATAGATGGGAACACTGAGGCACAGAGGGTGCCAATGTCCTCGGTACAGGATGACAAGCATCTGGTCCTTAACCCTCATGCCCACTGTAGCCAGAACATCTCTCTGCTTTCACAAATCCCTTAACCACCAATGAGGAGATACTCCGGAGTAGACAGGGGTCCCTCAGAGGACGGAAAGACGCGATGTAACACATTTCGCTTTCCCTAATGCTGATGGCAAATAAATGAAGATGGACTTGGACTCTTCACGCTTTCCTGGCTTCCCGCCACTCCATCTAACGCCCCACTTCTGAGCGTCAAATATATTTAGTACCGCTGAACGCCCTCAGGGGGCTTCCCTGCTTTAAAATTGCCGAGGCCCAGCAATGCAAGTGAGAGCCCTAGCACAGACAGAAACAATCCGGGTCCCGTGACGAAGGCTGCTCACCGGGTCTCTGGCCCCAGCAGTCATCACCACGAACCTGCAAGGGATGCCTTGGGCAGGCGCAAACCCGTGCATTCACGAGCCCCGTGTCGGCTTAGACACCGTGGACGCAGACATACACCAGACAGGCAAGCCCCACCCTCGGAGGCCGTAAGTAGAGAGGCAACCCTGATCAAGCATGAGGCCAGAAGGACAGAAGCATCTGAGGGAAGCGCAAGAAGGATTCTGGGGGCAGTCGGGCCAGCGGGCCCCTCCTGTCCCTCTACAGACCTGGGAGGGTCGCGTGGCTCAGCCCGGTGCAAGGGAGCCCTCTGTGGGCTTTGGCTAAGCCCCAGGCGGAGACATGTGCGGCGGCTGTGAAGCCAGAAGGAAGGAAGCCGATTGTCAGAAATGGGAGGATGTCACCCTGAGGGCCGGTGGGGGAGACTGAGTAGGAAGACGATGGTTCAAGACATTCCTCTGCAGGAGAACTGTGGCAGGAGAGGGAATCTGCATTTAGGAGTCAGCTCCCCCAAAAAGCCAGCCAACAGGCCTACGCAGAGGCCCCTTGGTGATCCAGGCAGCTCTCTGATGGGTGGCCAAGAGGGAAACCAGGCGTCTCGCCCAGGTGAAGTCCAGACCCTCTGGACACTCTCTTTCCTTTGGACCCGAAAACACCCCAAACCACCCCAAAGTCCTGCTAAGCTTCCTCTCGTTTCCTCTCCCCTCCTGGCCAGCAGCCCCCTGAGCCGCCTCAGAGAGAACCAGAAGCCCCTTCCCCAGGGAGACGCATGCAGCTAGCAAATTAATTGGCAGCGGCCGGGTGAATCACACAGGGACTTCCTCCTTGTCGCCCAGCAACCGCATGCCCTTGGCAGAGGGACATTAAACACAGAGGGGAATGTTGGGAGGCATGTGCAAAATAAAGTAAAAAGCAAAACACACAGCCCCCCCCAGACTCATCCCAGCCTGCAGACCCGGCCAAGGGGCCTGGGGGAGGGCTAGAAATGAGAGCAGCAATGCAGGGGGAGAAAATGAGGCTTGCACAAGACCAGCTTAAGCAGAGCCTTAACACTCCCTCCCTGCCCCCATCCAACTCTTCCAGGTGTACCATTTGTATCTGGCCAAAGACACGCCTCTGTTAGGCTAGAGAAAGGCACTGGGGCCACGTGGATTAGCAGGCACCTGGAGACTTGAAAGTACTTAGAAATACGGTGCAAAGGGTTCAGGAAGTTTGCTGCAGGACCGCCAGACCTGCCGTTTCTGCCTCTCGCTCCTGCATCATTCCCCAGGCTAAGTCACTCTGCCACCTGGAGGGCCGGATTCCCTGCCCACCCTGCCCCACCGCCCTGATCTTTCCCCACTTGAATGTTTTCACATCCGTTGCTATGGCCACTAGGAGCTGGTTAGACAAGCCTCCAACATACCCTTCAGACCCCAGAGACCCCGTCTCTGGCCTCTTTGAAAACTCCCGGGATGGAAGTGAAACGGATGTACATTCTACACTTGGAACAATCCATGGAAGAAAAACTGGGGACCAGGAAAGAGGAACAGCAGCAGGAAGGGCCCCTGTGACAGGCTGAGCATTAGCCCCCAAGGAGCCCCGTGGCTTCATAATCCCTGCGGCCTGGGAACGTTGCCATCTCTAGCAAAAGGGACTGTGCAGACATGACTAAGTCAAGGATCTTGAGATGCCGAGATTATCCTGGTTTACGAGGTGGGGTGGAGGCCAAATATAATCACAAGTGTCCTTATAAGAAGGACGCAGAGGGAGATCACAAGAGACGGAGCGGGAGATGCGATAATGGATGCAAGAGGCTGAGCGATTCGAGGGAAGCAGCATTAGGCAAGGGAAACAGGTGGCCTCCAGAAGGAAACGGCCCTGCAGACGCCTTGACATTAGCCCAGTGAAACTGGCTAATATAAGAGATTGTAAGAGAATAAATGTGTGTTGTTTTCACAGCAGTTTTACGTCAGCATAGGAAATGAATCTTGTCAGTCAGGGCATCCCTCGTGTGTTTCCCCACAGATCTACAGAAGAAAGTGTCACCGTAGCGACACTGGTAACCGTGGAATGGAACTGGTCAGAAGGGGAATTTGGCTTGGAGATGTCAACCAGACACCCTCTAGGCTCAGAAAGAAAAGGTCAGGTCTCTGAGAGCAACTGAGGCAAGAAGAAGCCTGGACACATATCAGGAGGGAACTCTATTTCAAAAAGATACAGGCACCCCAATGTTCATAGCAGCAGCAGCACCATTTACAACAGCCAAGACATGGAAGCAACCTAAGTGTCCATCAACAGATGACTGGATAAAGATGTGGTAGATACACACAGTGGAATACTACTCAGCCATAAATAATAAAATAATGCCATTTGCAGCAACATGGATGGATCGTCATCCTAAGTGAAGGAAGCCAGAAAGACAAAGAAAACTACCATATGATTTCACTCACATGTGAAATCAAAAAAAAAAAAAAAGGACACAAATGAACTTATAATAAATAAATAAATAAATAAACAGAAACAGACTCACAGACATAGAAAACGAACTTACGGTTACGGGGGGGAGGGGGAGGGATAAATTGGGGGTTTGAGATTTGTAGATATTAACTACTATATATAAAATAGATAAACAACAAGTTTCTTTTACATAGCACAGGGAACTATATTCTATATCTTGTAGTAACCTATTATGGAAAAAGAATATGCAAAGGAATACATGTATGTATATGTATGACTGAACCATTATGCTGCCCACCAGAAATTGACACAACATTGTAGACTGACTCTACTTCAATTAAAAAAATAACAAAAGCTCAGACTTTTAAGTAGATTGTCAAATGACACCATTTGTAACTGTCACTGGGCCCAATGGCTTAATCCCTGAAAGCCTGTTTTGTCATCTGCCAAACAGAGGTAATATTATTGTCTGTCCTGCAAAGCATTCAGAATTAAATGAGATACTATACTAAAAGCACATGGCACATGGAAGATGCCAAATAAATGATAACTCTTAAGAAGGATTAGGCGCTCACAGGTGGGCAGTATCTGTTAGGTTTTCACCCGGTATCTAGTCTCCCTTTTCTACTTAGTAACGTAACTCTTGAGTTTTGGCTGGCATATTGTGGCCCAGAGTAAAAAGATTGTGTTTCCCAGACTCCCTTGGCAGCTATGGACATGTGACTATTATCTGGCCAAAGAGATGTAAGCGAAAGTATTGTGGGACTTCTGGGGAGGCTGTTCAAAAGGTATTCGAAGGAGCCCAGTTTTTACCTATCTGCCTTTACTGCCCTCCACTTCCAATGAGGACATGATGGATGGTGCCACAGCAGCTATCTTGGACTATGAGGGACTCCATTGAAAATGAGAGTCATGCACTAAGATAATCAAAGAAGATGGAAGCCTGGATCCCTGCTAAGTCCAGAACTGCCATATGAGCTTTGGATGGCCTCTCCTGGTTCCTGCTATGTGAGAGAGAGTGCTCTTCTGCCTGAGTGATACAATCACTGTTATTTTAGTTTTCTAGTAATTGTAATGGATATAATAGATCACAGATCTAGGAAAACAGGATCACCTGGGCCTGTGATCAGAGCCATTCCAGAGTAGCAGTCCTCAGTGTGTAGCCCCTGACCACCAGCTTCAGAAGCACCTGGGAACTTGTTAGAAATGCAAATTCCAAGGCCCCACCCCTGACTTAACTGAATCAAAACCTCTGGGGGTTGGAGCCCAGCCCTCTGTGTTTTAGTAAGTCCTTCAGGTGATTCACTCAAGCGTGAGAACCACCATTCTAGGTTTCTCAACCCTGGTACTAGTGACATTTGGGGCTGGATAACTCTTGGCTGGGGTGGGGG
The DNA here is from genome assembly GCF_048564905.1 of Vicugna pacos. NCBI lineage: Eukaryota > Metazoa > Chordata > Mammalia > Artiodactyla > Camelidae > Vicugna > Vicugna pacos. The sequence goes on from NC_133002.1 coordinate 55,923,415, forward strand.
CAGGATGTCCCATGCATTGTAAGAGGTTCAGCAGCAGCCCTGACCCCTCCCCACGAGAGCCAGCAGCAACCCCTCGCAGAGTGACCATCGTAAACATCTCAAACTTTGGCACAGGTCTGGGGTGGGGCGGGGGTGGGGTGGGCAGCAAAATTGCTCCCCGTTGAGAAACATTGCCTCTGAGTGGTAGTTCACTCTTGACTTTGGCTGAACATTGGAATCACCTGGGAAGATTTTCAAAATTCCAATGCCTAGGGCTCGCCCCAGCCTGGTTAAGTCAGGGCGAGAAAAGGCAGCAGTTAAAGCCGTCCAGGTGATTCCAACCTGTGGCCAGGGCTGAGAACCACTGCCCGTTGCAAAGGGCCACTGGACCTGGAGGAGCACCCGCTCCAGGCTGGAGAAGGTAGTGACACCCCTGAACCCTGACAGCAGCAAGACGCAGCTAGGCAGAAACCGTAATAAGCATGACCGGGGCAGACTTGGGAACGAACATCCCGGCTGCCAGACGGGGTGACTGGATGGGGTGGAATTCCTGGTGGCTGCGTCACCTCCTTTCCCATCAGAACAGGGTGGACACCTTTCAGTGTCTCCCATGAATAACCACACAAAGCCTCAGTTTCCTCCCCTAATAAACCCAGCACACAATGAGCCAGCTCCCACGAGGTGCTATAAACATGAGCTCACTCAACAAAAAGAACTGTCTTCATAAAAACTGTGATACAGTGATGGGGCCGATTTACAAACGGGGAGCAGAAATTCTCCATCCAATTGGTCGACTCCCCAGGCATTGAAACCAGAATCCTCCCACAAGGATGCACTCTGAGCCAAGAGAAAGTTCACAGTGATATATGGAGCGTAGCCCTGAAAATCAGCTTGGCTGATTTTGGGGTCTGTAAGTGGGTCAGAGGAGAAAGGAAGGAGAGAATTAAATGAGAAAACAGCCACGAAGAAAGAGAGAGCTGAACAGGTTGATGCTCTGGCTCCTTGAAAAGAAGGATGAAGTCATGTGCAAATTCTTTCTCCTGCCAGGACTGTCTTTTTCCTTCATTATTTCATCCTCAGCCTGTCCCACTGAAATGCTGATACAAGTGTTTCCTTGTTTCCTTTGGCCCTGATCATGAAGTCCAGGATGTCACTGGGGGAGGCAGAGGGGAGGTGGAGAAAAGGAGGAGGAAGAGGAATAAAAAAAAAGAGGAGGATGGGCAGGAGGTGAGAAGGAAAGAGAGGGAGGAGATGGGGGACAAGAGGAGAGGCAGACGGATGAGGGACGAGAGAGGTGCTGAAAGCACCAGGATGAACTGGCCTCTCTGGCCCCTACTGATGTCAGCCCCACCTGGCCAGCCCAGGATGGGAAGATGAGGAGCAGGTATGAGTCTGTAACGCACACAGGAGAACCTAACTCCCTTGCGAGTCTCTAAGAGGCCAAGGCTCAGCGGGATGGAAATCCCCAGGATGCTCCCTTCCCTTCCTCGGGGCCCTGCCTTCTGTTCTTCTAATCCACTGAGTGGAACAAGGTAGAAGAAATCCGGCTTCCCTGATACTCGTGGTATCAAAGAGGCAAGGAGCCCTCGTGACCTTTCTGTTCCCAGAGACTCGGAACAGGTTCCCGTGCAAAGAGTATAGGGCTTTGCAGCTCTCACTGGCCATTTCCAAGGTCCCTGCTTTCCTTTCCTCCACTACCGCCCTTCCTCATAGTCGGAACGTAGCTCGCTCTTAACAAAAACCCCTGGGTTCCCTCCAGCCTGGAAACCCTCATGTGCAAATGTCCTGACTCTTTCAAATGTGTTGAAAAATACACTTTAAAAAGCTTTCCAGATGTTCTGTGTGTACTGGGTGGGGAGTTTCTCTGCTCCTGTCTCCAGAGGCCAATGCATGGTACACAGCATCCTGACTGCCCAGCTGAAAGAGGAGATAGCCAAGAGGCACTGCCTCCGGGGAGGAGGAGGGGACGCCCCTTCCTCCAGGATCACACTCAACCAGTGTGTCTGTCAACTCTACCCCTACAAAGATGCGACTTTATACTTCCCATTTATTCTTCCACCGTCCCCCGTGCCCCGTTTCTTCCACTCTTACAGGTGAGGCATCCATCCCTGGGATATGATCCATGTCATGCAAAACCCTCCAAAAGACAACAAAGGAGCAAGTCTGCGATTCGCAAGGGAAAAGCTTTGTCCTCCCTGGGCAGCCACCTCATCTCTCCCTTAAAACTCTTATACCAACTGCCTCTGTGACACAGAGTCGAGGACAACATGACACAGGGCGGTCCTTACACAGATGATGTTAAATCATCTTCTGCAGGGACATCTCAGCAGCTGGACCAGCCAGAACGAGGGAACGGAGTTCATGACTGGTCAAGGCCCCTCCGGGGTTGGTGGCCTCTGATCTCTAGCAAGGTAATTGCCAACGGGCAGCCTTGTGCACACACAGCCACGCACACACCCTTCCCGACACGCACACACCTGAGGGCCCAGGGTTCTTTGCACAAGGTGACGCCTGCTCCCTTTGATGCTCGCCGGATGTGTTCCCATTGGGTGAAAACCAGACCTCAATAAAACCCGGCACTATCAAAAGGCCGCTGGTGGGTGATTGCACCAGCCTGTTATCTCCGCTGCCCGGGGTGGGGCTGCTTTGTGGTTCTCCACTGAAAAGCGTTAACTTCTAGGTGGATCAAAGACCCTTCCGAACCAGTCAACCTGGGTCCCTTGTTTATCCACAGGGGATTGTCCCTAATGATGGACTTTTAAGATAATAGGGACCCCAGTCCCAGCCTCCCTCGGTCCTCTCCGTATCATGCGGTATGTCCCTCAGGGGCCACCCAACGGCCAATTACAAGGCCCTTCTCTTCCCCTTCTTCCGATGGCCCATTTAACAACAGCAAGAGTGAGGGGACTGGGCCCGGGGTGTCCCAGGCAGGCTGCAGCAATGGGGGTCGGGGGACAGAGAGACACCTACTTGGGGACCCTGCAGGAGTTCCTCTCCCCTCTGTGAGTCACACCAGGGAGGGGGTTCCAGACAAGAGGGCACTTCCTACACTCTTTCCTCAAGAGGGAGAAACTGATAGGTCCCCACCCCTGGTCCTTGATGTCCCCCGTAAGACTCTATTGTCCACCCAGACGTCCAAGGGCCAGCGACCAGCCTGCAGTGAGGACCTCTGAGCACCAAGGTCTGCCCAACGGCACGGAGACAGAGAGCACGTGCCCTGAAGGACTGCTGGTCCCGGCAGCTTCGGGGCCTCCCGAGCGTCCCTCGGCCCCACACAGGTCTGGCGGCTGGAGGGTGGCTGCCGCCACTGTGGTTTTCCTCTCTGTGTTCACGGTACTTGGCCCAGAAGAGGCACCGGAAGGAAGGAGGGAAGAAGGGAGGGAAGGGAGGGAGGAAAGAAGGAAGGAGTGAATCCCTGGCAACTCAGGCTACTTATGTCACGAGCGTGGGAGGGCCGTGGGGCAGGGACACTGAATCCCACCAGGAGGACACTCCAGGTAGCACATCTCACTGGGGACACCTGAACTTAATGATATGATCAGGGTCAGACCAAGGTTCAAATCCAGGGTCCTGGGCAAGTGATCTCAATTTTTTTCAATCCATCTGTAAAACAGGACTAAGGACCCCTCTTCCATCATAGGGTTGTTATGAGGACCAAGGCTCAGTGAACGGTATCTGTCACTGCGACCATATTTCACTGGAGCAGGGTCTCTATTAAAGACTCCAGGCAGCCCATTTCCAAGGAAGGCAGGACAGTAAGGAAGTGCCTTGGTCATTTTCCTGGTGTAGACCCAACCTAAGGGGTGTACAAAACTCCAGCTCCATCTTGTTTCCCCCTTTTTTCTTTCCTTTTTTAATCAGTAAAGTTGTTCCTAGCATGTAGGTTAACCCTTCCCTCAACTCTTTCCATGTTCCCTCCATGGCCCCTACAAAGTCTGCGAACTCCAAGTGCAGGGAGAGGGTGACAAAGCCAGGAGTCAAGGACAGGTGATAACGGCCACCCCTCAGGGAGCCCCACCGTGCACAAGGCCACTGATAGAACAGGGGCCACGCCCTTGACTCCATCCCAGCCGAGGCGAAGAGGAATTCTAACTCTGCCATCACCCAGCGGGGAAACGCACAGGCACCCTCCGCCTTCAGCTCTTCCGTCTTCCCCTTGCTTCTCTCATCCATTTAATATGTGTCCTGTCTTCGTCAAACCCCTGGTTTGTCTGACTCTGTCTCTTGTTACAGATGCCACAGGTTGAAGAGCCAGCTCAGGCCACCCCAACGGGAAGAGATGCCTACGGGACTCTGTCTGGTCTGCCCGGCCCCAGCCCCGCCTGGACAGCACGTGGTGGGGGTGCCAAGGTGACGCGGAAGCTGGGTCTCAGCCCCCGGCGGTCACGGCGGGGCCAGGCTGTTACCCAAGGCTGCAGCTGGGCTCTCAGAGGCGCTGGGAGGTCAGGCAGCAATCCACAGGACAGGCCACCCACACGGCACATCAGGGCCGGCGGGCTGTCCCCGGGGCCAGCTCAGCTCTGGCCCTTGGCCCTGACTCGGAACACTCCACCATATGGCCTCCCTTGGGGAAGATGAGAGGAAGACAAGACTTCAACCAGGGGCAAGAAAGAGCCACACCTGCCTGGACGTGCCAGGGACCCTTCCTGGGCACGGGGGAGGGGCGGCCAGGACTGCCCCCAGCAGGTCCGATAAAGGACACCCCGAGGGCAACAAGCCCACGACGAGACCGGGTCTCCCTCTCGGTGTCCCCTCTCTCTGCAGCCCCGGGTGCGTCTCCGGGGCTTGATGTGAACTTCAAAAACCCTGCGCCTTGGGTTACTTCACACTTTCCTAATTAAAGACCCAAATTGGATTTTCATGTTTGCAGAGACAGCTTTGACCCTAAGTGTAGGCAGGGAGCAAAACAGGAAGAGAATGATCTCTCCCGTTCTCTCTCTCTCTCTCTTCCCCCTCTTTCCTCCAAAAGTACAGGGGGGTTGGGAGAGGGGAGCAAACAAGATCTTGGCAGCCTTGGCCTCTAGGCCTCCTGGAGCCTGCCTCTGTTCTGTTGCAAGCTTTTCTCTTTTCTTTGGTCCCATAGACACCGGTCCCCATCCTGGTGGGCTGGGCAGGGGTAGGGGTGGAGGGGAGCTGGGTGAGGCTCTGGGAAAAGAGAAGAAAGAGGGCGAAGAACAGATTCTCGGGCAGAGCTGCCAAGAAAAGAGCCCAAATGCCTCGTCTGGGCGGAAGGCAGACTTCCCAGGTTCCTCGGCATGCTGGGACTTGCTGGAAACCAGAGCCCCGGCTGGCAGAATGAGGGTGGACAGTGGGACCAGAATGCAAAGGGGCAGCAGAAGGAGGGGGGCCCGGGGAGGGGGGGCGTTTCAGTGAATCATATAAATTAGAGACAGAAGGGATGTCAGGCCACCTTCACTTCCTTCCTCTCCTAATGGGAATTATCTCATTAGCCCCGAGCTTCCTAGAGGCTAACTTTAAATGATTCCTGTAACGGGGAGGGGATTTCGGTCTACAGCACCACCCCTGCACCCTCCCCATCCGATCTGACTCCTAGGAGAGCTAAGAAAGGCTCTTAAAGGGACAGAAGCAAAAAGGCACCAATTCAATCTACTTAATTCTGAATACTTTCTCCAAACATTTCACACGATGTGAATACTGCCCTCTCACCCTTTATTTCCACTTATAGGAATTTAATATGAGAAAACAGTCATGGCCGTGGTAATAGGCTCAAAAATGACATCCTTTATCTGCTCCCCAACCCCCAAAAATAGACACGTTCTAATCCCTGGAACCTATAAATGCTAACCTTATAGGGCAAAAGGACTTGGCAGATGGGATTAAGTTAAGAATCTTAAAATGAGGAGATTATCCTGGCTTATCCAGATGAGCCCTTACTGCAATCCCAAATGTCCCTGCAAGAGGGAAACAGAGGAAGATTTGACTCCAGTGAGGAAGACATAATGGGATCATAGAAGTGAAGACTGGAGGGATGCGGGTACAAGCCAAGGAATGCCCAGCAGCCTGCGGAAGCTGAAGAGGCCAGGAACGATTCTCCGCTGGAGCCTCCCGGGGGAGTCAGCCCTGACAACAACTTGATTTTAGCCCCACAAGACTCATTTCAGACTTCCGGCAACTAGACCTGTAAGAGAATAAATGCATGTTTCTTTAAACCACCAAGTGGGTGGTAGTTTGTTACCACAGTGCTGGGAAACTAGTACCGATATGAGTGAAGTTCTTGCCATCAGGATTGTCACCAGGGCCCTTTTTCATCACAAAAGGAAAAACAAACATTGAAAATGTTCAGAAATAACTGTGCCATAGTCCCACACAATGAAAATACTCAACAACCATAAAAATACTGAAATGTTTCATAATAAAGGATTAACGTATAACTGAGTATTTATCCTAAATATTTCCTTTGCCTTTTATTAATTATTCTCATGGTAATTTAAGCATCTTATAATTACTTCTGCCATTGTGAAAGTCACATATGCATTTGCAGGGTGGTGTGAAGGTTAAGGATGGTTTGATCTCTTTCTATGAATAAAGAAGGAAGCACTGGGGACAATTAAGCAGAGGTCAAACAGAGTCCAAGGATCCAGAGTTGGTACCTTTCTGGGCTCTGAAGACTGTCAAATTTCCTGGCAAATGGGTTTTCATCTATAAACATCACAGTCTGACATCATGGCCCTCCACCCATGGGCCCATCTGGCCTGCAGACCCTCCTCCCTAATAAATGAACCTCCCTTACATGTAGCCCACCCCCCTTGGCCCCTCACCTCAAGTCTGTTTCCTCCAGGCCCCCGCAAAGCATCTTCATCTCTGCCCCCCTACCCTTATGCTGATCTTTGTAGTTGGATAATGTGTTAATTTCCCAAGGCTGCTGTAACAAATTACCACAAACAGGTGGCTTAAAACAACAGATGTTTATTCTCTCACAGTTCTGGAGGACAGAAGTCCAAAATCAAGGTGTTGGCAGGGTTGGTGCCTTCTGGAGGCCTTGAGGGAAAATCTGTTCCAGGCCTCTCTCTCAGCTTCTGGTGAGTCCCAGCAATCCTTGGCTTGTCGATGCATTCACTCCAATCTACGCCTCCATCTGCATGCCGCCTTCTCCTCCGTGTATGTTTCCCCTTCTCTTGTAAAGACTTGCCATTGGATCCTCACCTAATTACATCTGCAAAGGCTCTCTTTCCAAATAAGGTCCCACTGTGAGGTTCTAGGTGGACACGAATTCTGGGGAAGGACACTCTACAATCCACTACAGATGGCCTGTGGCTCCTTTCCCTCTCCACTTCAGCCCACGTTTTCTTCAAGTCTCAGCAACCTCACAAGTTCTCCTTTGTCTCTTCCAGGTCCCAAAAGTCAACTCCTTTTGGAAGCATCCGGAGGCAGATGGAGTAGCCCTAAATGAACGAGCTTCCCAGTGAGTGGAGTTGCCAAGGTTAGAGTTTGGCGGCCTTAGAAGAGATCAAATTCTCCATCATTGAAGTGTTTAAGCAGGAAACACCTCTCTGGAAACACAGGAGATCCTGGGTCTGGATGGGAGAGGGGCCTGGGTAGTCAAAAGAGCTGGGTTTTATGAGAGCAAGGGTTGTACCCAACCTACTTAACACAGTGCTGGACACAGAAAAAGCACTAAATAGATGTTTATTGTCCCATCATGGATACCCCTTTAAATCTCAACATTCCTCTTTTCAGTGAATGCATGGAACACTACAGGGCAAAATAAACTAAGAATTAAATGATTTGTGCCTTCAGCACCTGTTGGTGGGCACCTCCTTGGGAAACTGCATACCATCTGGCACTCCTATGTACCTCACTCTTCTTTGATGGCAAGAAGGTGACAAATCAGGACAGATCACACAGCAGGAGACACCAGTATCAGCACCCCAATGATTACGTGGACTGAGAAAGGGGCTCTCACCACCACTAGAGGTTCTATATGGGCAGTTGGAGGGTCCCTCGGGAAAACCTAAGCACTAAGGCCCCAGGATCTCTTCTTGCTCCTGCCCTGCCCACTAAGAAGGGGAGAGAAGGCAGAGGAGCATCCTCTGCAGCAGGCTGTCTGTTCACGCTGGAGCGGAGACAAAGCACACCCACCAGGCGGTGACTTATCAGCTGTGGGAGGCCTGAGAAGCTCTTAAGCCACAGGTGGGTGCCTGCAAAGCCACCTTCCCAGGGGAGCGCAGGCCTCAGGCCCTGCTTTGCAGCTAATCACCGCAGGCAGCCCAGTGTCTCCACGCCAATCTGGGTGGCCCTTCCCACTCCCAAGAGCCTCGTCACGTGCTTGGTGATCTCAGCTGGCCTCACACAAACCCTGTCAAGTAAGCAGGACAGGTGTTGTTATGATTTCCACTTCACAGACGGGGAAACTCTGCTGGAGAAGTCCGACAACTTGCTCAGGGCCACCCAGGGAGGACCCGTCCCAGTGGCTAGCCCAGGGTGCCTCCCGTAGCCCGGGCAGGCAGATGGTGTCCCCGCCCTCTCTGTACTGCCCATCGGTACTTCAGGGCTTTACAGAGGAAGCAACAAATATTGGGGATGGCTCTTCCCTCTGCACATTGGACTTCCTTTTTGGAGACCGGGAAGCCAGACTCACTAAAATTCCCACCTCTCCCCATTCCATGAACCTCGGGCCTCCTGTTTGACGGCTGGAGGTGGGAGGGCATGGACAAGGTGGGAGCAGGCATGGCTTGGGCCCAGGCTGGGCCTCCCCCAAGAATAGTGAAGCAAGCTTTTGGGGATCCAGGAGAAGAAGCCCCCTGTGGACCTTTCCAGGCATGGAGAAAGGAAGAGGAGAGAGCAGAGCTGATCCGAAGGCCTGGCTCAACTCACGAGCTACGGCTTTCCCAGCCCGCCCCGTAAAGGTCCCTGGAGCTGGGCCCTCTGTCTCCCTGAGCTGTCTCAAGCAGCCTCAGGGAGGGGCTGGCTGCCCTCAGAGCAGAATGGATCAAGAACACTACCCTCTTCTGGGGCCCCAGGTCAGCAGGGCCGGAGTTAACCGATCCCAGGTGAGGTGCCTCCATGGGAGGTGGCCTTGTTCCTCTGTGGTGGGGCCCCTGGACCACGTAGCCCACACCGCCTGAAGGCATGCACTGCAAATCTGATTGAGCCCCAGGAACCAGGACTGTGGAGGTGGTCCCTGCAGGGCAGGGAACGTAAGGCAGGCGGGGCCAGCCCGTCCACAGCCCACTCCTGGAATGCCCGGATTCGGGCTGGTCTGTCAGCTGTGGCTTCCCCTCCCCAGGCCTCAGCCTTTGTGGAATCTACATGCCCAAGGGGCGCACCTTGGGAGATGCTGTACAACTGAGAGCTCCTTGGCCTCTTCTGTACTTGGGGTCAGGCCGGAAAGGGGCTGCAAGGAGGCGAGGAGGTGGTGTGGGAGCTGTGAGAAGTCAGGCTGCCCCCGGCGATCCAGGCCAGCGTCCGGTTCCCATGACACTCTTACTGGCAGCGTTAATAACTAACCGCGTCCCAGACAGGTGCTGGCGGCCTGGCTTTAGGAGTTCTTGTTCAGGGTTGAAAGTGAGTCACTTCCCTTTTATCGTTTGCTAGCAGACTGAGTCACCGGAGCCTCACACAAGCTCTCACACCTTGGCCAAGGAACATTCAGGCCCATACCTTTGACTACCTATTTTCCAGGTCAGCTGGGCCCTGTGGAGCTGGTCCTCATGGTTTAGGCTAAACAGAATCCCAGTGACCCAGCCTCCACCCCTCCCACCCCTCACCCCACTCCCTCAGCCGGGACAGTGAGTCCTGACCCAAGAGGAGTCTGGACGGAGCGCCTGACAGGTGTCCACCCAGGCCTGAGGCTGGGTTAGGTCTGTGTCACCTCTGAACTTTAATAGTGCTCTCCTGCCTTCCCCACCCTCTGTTTGGAAAACAGACTCAAAGTGGAAAGTTCCAGAACTAATGAACCAAAGGACAAAACCCTAAGTCAGCTTCCCTCTTGGGAATAACAGAGGCTGTGGGTGGTAAACTGAGTCCTGTAACTGTTAACATGTTTCCTTACTGCCTGTGTCACGTGGGAGCAGGACTGGCCGCCCCAGCCAAGACTCTGGCACCGGCTGAGCTCCTCTGGTGGCTCTGCAGGAAATCTCTCAGGACAAATCGCCCGGATAGCTCTCCAATAAATCTCACCTGGGGAACGCGCTCACCCACCTCTTTGGACAATCCTTCCTCCCCATTCGTGTATGGTATCTACTACAAAATAACTTTTTTTTTCATTAAAAAGAGAAAGTTAGGGAGAGAAAAATAAAATATGAAAATAAAAAAACAAGAGTTAAAAAAAACTCACTGAAATAGTTTGGGGATTTACTTTCTTCTCTTTTCTTTCTTTTTTTTTTTTTTCATCCTCAGAAAGTCCCTCTCGCTACCTGGTTTCTAAAACAGACAGTAAACAGAGATGACATCAAATTAGACAGCACTGGGTGTCTCCCAGCCAGGGGCTGCCGGCAGGTGTGAGACTGACAGGTTGAGAAAAGATGACACTATTTCTATCCTTAGAAGATGAAAACCGAGGAGGAGAAATGACAGCAGAGGCTGAGCACTGGGTGTGGCAGGAAATCTGACACCATGCCAGCCGCTGGCCTTTTGGGTGAACCTGCTCGTCTACATGGGGAGAGGACAACGTGGAGCTCCCCTCTGGCAAGCTTTGTTTATTCCCCAATCTCTCAGGGATCCCAGCGTAATTTTATTTCCGCATCTCTCAGGGATCCCAGTATATCTCACGCCTGGGGCTCGGAGAGCGCGGACGGCGGCTGCCTTAGCTCCACGGAGCGCCCCGGACTTTCCCAACTGCATTTTGAAATCCACTTGCCGTGGCTTTGGCCTGACCCCGGCAGGGTGTGCGGTGCTTTCCCCGCTGCGCACGTCCTTCACATAGCATCTGCGTCGATAGCACCAAGGGTACAGATGCCAGGAGAGGGAGACCCCACCCCCGGCGGCTGGCTCAAGGGACCGAGTGAGTCACCAGGCCTGACCAGTGACCATGATGTCCCAGGGTGAAGTGGGAGGCCTGGGGACAGAGCCCGCTGCGGGGACGTGAGCCATGGTGACTCACATTTGGACCCTGAGGGGGAAGTTCTGTCGGCGAGTCCTCTGGATGGCTCTGGTCCCCTGGGTGAGGTCATCCCTATGACTGCTCAGAACTGAGACTTGCTTCTCTCTCTCCCAGAGCCCCAGCTTTTCACTCTCAATTATGGTTACCGCAAAAATCATCATTTTGGCCGCAGCCCTTCTCCCCTACCCACCACACACACACACACACACACACACACACACACACACACACACACACACACAATGGATGGACCTGAGGAAAGAGCCTGTCCTTCCCAGGTGTCAGATTTTTCATCTGTAAAATCAGTTCTTCCTCCCAATGATCTCACGCAGAAGCCTCCGGGGCTCCAAGGCAGTGAACACGACCGTTATTTGACAGGTCTGCCAAGTCAATGCAAGTCGGTAATATCTGAGTATTACTGTTTACGACTATTGTTCCATGGACCCGGCCATCGGGCCGGCATCTTGCTCCATCTCCCTGGGCCATCTGGTCTGGAAGTATAAGAGCGCCAGGCGATGGGAAGGAAAGTGTTCCCAGGAGAGCCGGTACCCAGGAGCTTGGTGGAGCCATGCAGAAATGCACTCAAGCTCGGGGGAATATGCAAGAAAAGACTCCCCTCTGCCCACTGCCTTCTCCTTTCTCCAAGCGTGTCCGACAGAGCACATACACATTTTGAAGGTGTCATCGGTAGATGGGGATCCAGGTGCATGGCCCTCAGCTAGCCCTTCCCTGCCATACGCATGGCTCACAGAGGAGTCCCCCAAAGATGGGCGCCAGGCGTTCCATGATGGACTGAGCTTTCAGTGCAATGCCATCACAAGGCATTTGCTAATAGCCAAGACCACGTCTTCACGGAAGCATGCTAAGAAAGACCTTGCTTCAGAGGTGAGCTCTGGACCACCCCTAGCCCGCCCACCTTGATGGTCCCTCTGACCACAGGACAGGAAAGACAAAGAGAAACGATGGCATTCCTGCAATCGTAACCATGGGCTCCTGCAATTGTCAAGGCCCACGTTCTTGGAGGGAGGGAGAAGGGGGATGACCGTGAGCAGCACCGGCCACCCCACAGTGTGATGACCCCACTGTCAGGTGTCCTTTGAGAGCAGCCTGCACCCCTCACTGTCCTGACACAACTGGATCGGGAAAACAGGGGACTCTGGTCTCCCTCCTCCTATAATTTCTCCCCTCTTCCCTTTATTTTCACTCTGACTCTGCTACTCTTTGTTGCCGAGCCTGCAGCCTGCCCGTGTGACCCGTGGCGACTCCACAGGCAGGGATGAGGGGAGACTGACCCTCTGTTAAGCCCAATCCCAGGGCAAGAGGTGCTGCACAGAGAGGCCGTCACAGCTGCTGGGAATCAGCACCTGGGAGGTGGCCTCATGGATGCTGAGCTCATCAGCACCACGAGCATCATTCTGTTGTCATGTGGATGTGAGGGGACAGGAGAGAACGGGCGCCTTCAGCGCCCCTTGGGTTGCCACCTCCTCCCTCAGCTGCCCTGCTCCTCTAGGCTTCCACACCAGCCCTGAGTCAGCGGGCTCCCAGCACACCTCGCCAAAACCCTGTCTTGGCTCCCAGTGCCCTCGGAGGGAAAGCCTGATGCTCTCCGAGCCCTCCCAGCTCTGGGCCTCGTCCCGCGGCACCCAGCTCCCTCACTGGCTCCAGCCTGTCCTCCAAGACCCCAGGGTAACCCTGCCTTGGCCTAGATGGGGCTGCTCCCTGTGGAGATCTCTTCCTCGCTCACCTCCTCAAAGCCTGTGCTTGGATGTCACCTTCTCAACGAGGTACCCACCCTATTCTACGCTGTGACACGCCCACCCCCTCCCTGCCCCGAACACTTGAACGGCCTTTCCTGATCCCATTTCTACTTCTCCCCCCTCCCCCGCACAGTGCTATCACCTTCTTATGTACTAGATAATTTAGTTACCATTTTTGCTGCTTACCATCCACCCTCGCCCCACTGGAAGGCATCTCCATGAGAGCAGGATGGCGTTCCCTGCCTAGAACCGTCCTGCCACATAGTCGGCACCCAATGACGATCTCTTACATGAATGAATGAATGAGAGGATGAATGAGGGCATCACTGCCACCCCGATGAGGGTAAAGGGCCTGATGGAATGAACCGGCATTCAGTCAGAGGGTCCCCCAAGGAGGGAAGGGACAGGGCTGGCTAAGGCAGATGGTGCTGTTCTCAGAAAGGCAGTGCCCAGGATTCACCTGGAAATCCCCTCGGCGTCACTGATTAACCTTCCCTCCAGCCCCGCCCACGCACACAGCCTGCCAGTCACCCAAACCCAGACAGCAGCGCAAGAATAATGCAGGCAAATGACTCTCCTTTCTGGGCCCATCTTCTTCCCCCCAGGTCATCCACACCATCACCCCAGCGCCTGTCTACGCAGGTCCTCGAATGAGCAGCGTCAAAGGGAGCGGGTAAACAAAACGCCCAAGTAACGGAGAACGAGCGCTGCCCCCACTCCCACCTGCTCCCAAGGCACCTGCTGGGGAGAAAAGCAAGGCTGCACGTAAGGTTCTGAAAGAAATATCCCAGTCTGGGGTGGGGGTAGATTCCAAAGCAAGCGAGCTTGACTGCAAGGCTTCAAATTCGAGTGCGAGTGGCAGGTGATGAGGCCGCGTGCTCAGTGAGGTCTGGTTTCTGAGATGGCCCGTAGAGAGCCATGGAAGGCTTTATGACATGATAAATACTGGGTCTGGGAGAGAGACTCAGGAAAAACACACATAGAGTTACTCTGGGAAAGAAAGACTGGAATTCCAAAGGTTGGAGCCCCTGGGGGGTATCCCAGCTTGGGCTACCAAAGTCCAGAGCGGAGGGGTGGCTGGGAAAAGAGAAGAGAAGGATCGAATTGGAAAATCTCTGTAGGGTCATTGTCGGGACTCAGGATTCCAGTGGAGGGAGGGGCTAGCGTCACTCGCTTCTTCCTTCCGATGCATCCACGTGCATAATGGTAAGTGAGCAGGAGAACTAACAGATGGGGCACCCATCGTGATCCAGACGTTTATTTGTGTTCTTTCATTTAACCCACATCCTCCTCTGAGGACAGGGCATTAGCATCCCCATCTAACAGATGAAGAAACTGAGGCTTGGTAATTTACCCAAGATCGTGTCCAGAGCTAACAGGAGAACAACAACGGCACTGGCATCGATTCTCTGCTCAGTATGTCCAGGCAGGATGCTATCTGCGTGTTCTCTCATTTCAGGTCACAGCTTGGCAGGGACAGTCTTCACTATTCCCATTTTACAGATGTGGAAACTGAGGTTTAGAGACCTGAAGGTCACCAGCCTCGGGCCACAAAGTGAGGAAACAGTGAAGGTAGGATCTGAACGCAGGACCTCTGGGTCCGTGCTGTTTACCCTGAGGCTGGACCAATAGTGGCAGATTGGCACCATCATCTTCCAGTTCCAAAGCCCTGCTTTACTGGGGCCGGACTGCAGGGGCAGCACGGCAGGAAGCCCTGAGATCGCCCTTAGCCCTGCTCTCAGTCTCTGCGCTCCTGCAGGGCAGCAGGTGTTACCCATCTACCCTTTGTCTCCTGGACCTGCGGGCTTTGAGTCACCTACCTGATGGCTCTCCCTGCGACATGCAAGACCTCTGTGCCCGGCCTCAGACCCACGTGCATAAAGAGCAGGTAGCAGGTGCGCTGATGCCCGGTGTGCCAGACAACCAGGACAAGCCATTGTCACTCCAGGTCGGAAAGAAATCACAGTGCTGGGTGCCAGCTCTGGCTTTAGATCCTGGCTCCCTCGCTAATGAACTGTGTCGCCCTGGGCGAATGGCTGCACCCCGGTTTCCTCCTCTGAAGGCTGGGTATTACACGACTGATCGGCTTGGACTGTGAGAGGTGGTAATGAGTTCACCTAACTAAAAGCTGCTGAGAGCATGGCCCGGCCTGAATCGATCATGATGACTGTTAGTATTTATCACCCTGCGTCTCTGCACCTTCTCTAATGGCCAACTGCGAGGCTCCTGTCTGCCAATCACCACTCGGGGCTGGCGTGCAGGTGCGTGGGGATAGCGGGGCAAACAGGTGCGCCGCAGAAGTAGAACCCCCAGCGCCAGAACCAGCAGGGGCGTGGCTGTGCTCTGATTACCGCGTACGGCTCACCTTTTGTCCTGTCCTTCTTTCTTGGCTCGAAGCACCTCCCCAGGGCAGCCACAAACCTCTGATTTCACCTAAAAAAAGAAGGGGAGAGTTACATCAGGAAACAGGATAACGAAACTCATCTTCAAGCTTAAAATGTAGAGGGAGTGGTCTCGGGATGTCCGACAGCCTCCCAAGGACACAGAGTGTAATAGTTGCTTATTTTTCAATATAGAATAAAACTACATTAATTCAGAATAAAGGGGGAAATCCATTTCCTGTCAGTCGTGTGCATGCTCAACTGAAGAATATTTTTCAAACAAACATAGATTATCACTGTAATAAACTAGACCTCGAATAAACTGACAGGAATGGGTATTACACTGGGATAGTAATTTTTTTTTTTTACGGGTTAGAACCAAATTTAAATTCACAATGGACCTTTACTATGAAATTAATCTATTGCCACACTTACAGAGCCTTTTACTCAAAGATTCCTACGACATTACTTCTGAATGCTTACATTTTCTGACCTTATGGTACGTTTGAATTCATTAAATGGGACAACACAGGAGGAACACCTAGCTCTGTGCTCAGCCCGTCCCGTGCATCCAATAAATGTTAGCTATGCTTTTATTAAATTTTACTCCTTTGAGGGTTTCTAGAGAGCAAGGCTACTCTGTACCATCCATATAATTTCCAAGCGAGCCTTCACAGTCATCAGCATAGTTGCTGTTGCTGCTAAAATAGTCGTTTAATCCTTAAATCCGACCTCTGTTCAACCTAATTCAGACACCAGGAAGAGTAGTATTTCAAAAGGTGTTGAAAGATAATAGCCCCATTCTAAGATTCTCCATCATTAGACCCAAAGAAATCACTCTGGACCCTTAGGCTGGCAGATAGAAACAGAGAGAAGAGAAGAAAAAAGGGGGAAAACAAGACCATCAGATTTGAAACAGAAAACCTGTAACCTTCATTCACAAGAGAAAGGATTGTTTGGGTGGCGTTTTGTTCTTTCACTGGATGCGCACACAGCATCTTGGGGCTTGGATCACTCCCTGGGTTTCTAGGGTTTCCGAGGACGGGGCCGGGTTGGCCGTCTGCAGCCAACGCCATCAACCCAAGCCCGCCGCCGGATCAGGGTCCCCGTGCGCTCCAGCGCCACCTCCCCCGTTCCTGGGGACACATGTTGGCTGGGCCAGCTGCCTCTCCCACACCCATGAACTCATCTCAGGACCAACCTCAAATGCAATATAGGGCTCTTGACCACGGAGCAAAGAACCTGGTAGCACCAATGAACCCTGCAACTCTTGGGACCTAACTAGACAACTTGCAGATGCTAGAAAACTCATCCAAAAAAAGGAAAAAGGCAAGAAGATCAGCAAGACACTCTGCAACTCCCACTCCAGCATCCAGGATGGATTCCTGTTCCTGTTACTACTTCATGCAAAGCCACCGCCAGAGGATTTAAAGAAGGCTCCCTCTGTGTCTCACTACCCCTGCGCCCAGCCCATGATCAGCTTGTTAGGTGGAAGGCATCTGATAAACTCATTCACGCTAAAGCCTGGGTGGATGGAACTGATTCCAACCACTCTTCCAGGGGAGACATGAAAGTTAACACAGTAAATCTAAACTCACCATGGCCTCTTAATCCTGCCAATTTAGTAGCAGACTTACGGGAGGGAGGTAGTGGACCACTGCGGGGGGGTCTTCCTTAAACCCCATGGTGGGGGATGAGACGAGGAGGGGAAAGAGGGTTCTTATAGCCGTGGTTCCCAGACTTGGCTACTGACTGAAGCCACCATTCCCCCTCCGCCTGGCAGCTGGAAAAACCACACTGAATCCTGGGTCCCACCCCTAGTGATTCTGATTGGTTCTGACTGAGGTCTGGGCACTGGGTTAAAAAAAAAATTTTTTTTTTCATTCCCAGGGAAAGTCTAACAGGCAGCCGCGTTTGAAGACCATCTGGAGATCTTGTTTAAAATTCAGATTCAGTAGGTCTGAGGTGGCAGGCTGAGATTCTGCATTCCTAACAAGTTCCGGGGTGAACCCAATGCTGGGGGTCCACACAACACATTCTGAGAAGCCAGCGCTCAGAAGGGACCCCCTCAAATACTTCCTTGTGCCCCCTCCCCGCAAACCTCAGGGGAGCTGACCCCACCCCGTTCTTCCACTAGCACTTCCCCGTCCTGGGCTGGAAACCAGCTCTTCTCCAGTTGGTTTCTGGACCTGCCCAGCTGACTTCTGGGGCGCTGGATGGGTGAGAGAGGCATTGCTCATATCCCAGGAGACAGCTGCCCCCTGCCCTCTCTTCTATAATCCAGTTCTAGGCAATCCAACCTCTAACCCAGAATACATTTCTAGGAACTGCCGTTTCAAACAGAGTGGTTTGTTTCTGCTCTGGTCCCTAACACGAGCAAGGGTCCTCTTCCCCTTTGCTTTTCTCGTCAGCAGGCAAGACGCAGGGCATCTCGGGAGCCTGGGTGGACCTGGATGCTTCCTCTCTCTGCCCACCGCACACGGGCTTCAACGTCTGCCAGGCGGAGCCCTGCCGAGGCTGCACACACCTCCCCGCTGCCTTTGCATCCTCAGTGCGGACGACATCGGGACAGGGAGCAGATGGCACTCCCTCGGAAGCAGGCCAACAGCAGCATGCCACGCCCCACGTCAGACCTCTGAGGGAGGCCAGAGACTGCCACTGGCTACCCACAGCCTGTCCCCCAAGGTCCCTCCCTCCCTCCCACACCCCCCACCCTGACACATTCTTTCCTGACATCTCAGGGATGCCTTGAGCCAAACACCCCCTAGTGGATCGTGGTCCAACCACCTCCAACCGAGATGGAAGGGGCTGGTCCTCCTGGATACCTTGCATAGAGGAACTAAAGGCCCAGCTGGTGAGGCCCGGCGAAGACATTCGCCTGGCACACGTCCAGTCCCAGAAAGGGACCCCACCTATACTGTGAGCCATGCCGACAACACAGGGTCACGTGCGGCAGGAGAAGCCCAGGGCTGGAAAACAAACGGGCCAAAACACGGGATTTCAACGCTACGTAAGCAAGAGCCCCCTCTTTGGTCAAAGTAAAGATTGCAGTTTGAGGGGATCCTTGGACCTTCTGAATGGGTCCAAGATTAGAGGGAAGCGACGTCTACAAAACAAGCCACGTAGCTGTCAGGACACCAAACCACCAGGTCCCGTTTCTCGGAACCTACCTGAGACCAACACGCCCACTGGGCACAGGGGGCAGTGTCTGGGACCCGTGAGACGTTCAGGGGCCCCCGAACACATTGCAATTTCTTTTAAAATCAGAAGAAATAATACTATTAATGCCGATACAACAATGAACCCAGCAGGGATAGATTCGTCCTTACACCACTGCAGTCGTAAAATATCATCACCCATCTACTGACTGATTTTTATAGGGGAAGGGGTTCCTCAAAGAGAAAAGCGACTCAGGTCACAAGAATCTCAATTCAGCCCTGAATTTGCTGACTTCCGTCCAGTCTCCCAACTTGCCAGTCTTTACTGAGACCTTTTGTTGAGTGGCCCTGCCGACCCCCACCACCCCTGCTCTTTCTGGGAGACCCCACCCCCACCCCAGCCGGAAGACCCTCGCCCAACTGCTGCCCGTTGGTTTGCCCCTGTAGCTCGACAGCAAGCTTGTCTGCTCCACCCCAGGCAGGCTGGGCCTCACTCTGACCAGACAGATCACCCCCGCTGGTGTGGAAACAGTGCAACCTGGCAGGACAGAGCCGCACCTCTGAAGTCCAGACGCACACACTCAGCCCCCTGCAGGGTGAACACCCAGCGTGCATCACACCCAGGCCTATAAAAGATCAAAATTCGGAGGTTCGATCAGCAGGAGAAATTAACTTGGATCTTTATTGGGATTTGTCCCCAGGTCAGGATTAGGGTTTCTTCCTTTCTTCCTTTCTTCCTTCCTTCCTTCCTTCCTTCCTTTCTTTCTTTCTTTCTTTCTTTCTTTCTTTCTTTCTTTCTTTCTTTCTTTCTTTCTTTCTTTCTTTCTTCCTTCCTTCCTTCCTTCCTTCCTTCCTTCCTTCCTTCCTTCCTTCCTTCCTTCCTTCCTTCCTTTCTTTCTAATTGTCTTGCTAAAGGAGGGTGGAACAGCCTTTCTCTGCCTCCTGCCCCAAGTAAGCCTGTTAGCCTCCGTCATTACATTATTTCTACCTGAGGATGTAAAATAGGACTGCGCTGGTCTCCATTTCACAGGCTGCTTATTGGTACTAAATTAAACCAGGTGTTCAACTGCATAGCATACTTCCTGGTCCGTAGTAAGTAATTAATAAATGCTAGCTATGACTGTTATTTTTAAAAAAAAATACAGAATTGCATAGGTTATAAAAACAAACCAGGAAGAAGAAAGCAAAGGTTAACAGCTGTCATCTCTGGGTCGTAAGCGAGGGGTGATTTGTGTTCTCATTTTTGCACGTCTAGAGTGAACAGGCATTGTTTGGTAAAGAAGAACAAAATGCCGTGGGATTTGAAAAAAATTATAAAAAGGCAAGGGGTATCCGTCATCTTGAACTGGAAATAAAACTATAGGTGCAGTTTTTACAAAAAAAAAAAAACAGTCAAAACAGAAGCTGCAGGTTGCTTGTGAAATCAGAAACGGCTTGGAAATCAGGGATGGGGGGCTGCCACCTTGGCCCAAAGTTGGGGTTCCAGGTGCAATCCGGCAAAGGTACCCTTGGGACCTCCTGCCCGAGCAGAGTGAGAGCAGGAGTGGGACCCGCTCGGGCCACAAGGGCCACGGGGTGATCTCGGAGGCAGCCTGAGATCTATCTCACTGACAGGAGAGCCGCACTTCCCACTGTAAGATACGTTCGTATTGGCTTGAGCCGTGTACTTGACCAAGAATCCTCGCCCAGCCGACAGGCTGCAGCCACAGGGTTGAGCTGACCTGCTCCGCTGCATTTTCCAAATACCTGCGCTGTTACGGACTGAAGGCTCTCAGATGACATTCACGTTTCAGTTCAAGACCTACCACTTCCCGGAGCCTGTTACACAACCTAGGGCTGCAAACTGAGGCCAGGCTCCACTCCACGGCTGCAGAGGCCATGCCGGAAACGAGGGGCCTGCCGCCCCGCTTGAGCTTGGACAAGATGGAGAGGATTTAAGCCCGAGAACTGGGATTCTCATGGACCTTGTTCAGGTGCCCAGGTCTCAGAAGCTTCCCCTCCCCTCCTCCTTCCTTGGTTCCTCTTCTTCCTCCTGGTTCAGCACAGAGGAGGCTTTGAGGCTCAGTCCTCAGCCAGCTGAACTCCCTCCCATCCTTTAAGATTCCCTGAAATCCTGCCCCTGCCCCTTTTCCTAAGCCCTGCCTTACCAAATCATCTCAAATTCTCTGCATCCAAAGGGTACCTCTCCTGCCCAGCTGACAGTAAACAGGCTCCCCTTGGAACTTCCCCATTTCAGTGAATTTCGCTTCCTTCTCTCGGTCGCCCAGATGGGCAGCCCTCCCCTAATACACAGTTAATCACTCTACCTCCAGTTGCTTCTTCTGCTAATGCTGCTCATGGTCTGTCTTTTGTTAGGTCCCCATGGCCATGATACTATCTCAGGCCCATACTAACCTCAGACCCCTAATGTTCCCGTAAGACAAATGCCATTTATTGCTTACTGCATTCCAGTCCTTTACCTGTGTTCCCTAATTAATTCACTCGTCTAGTATCATTTCTCACCTTCTTCACTATCCTTTCACACACTGGCTCTATTTCTGGGCCCGAAAGCTCCAAGCACTTTGGTGCCTCGGGGCCTTTGCACTTGCTATTTGAAAAGGCAAAAACACTTCCCTTAACTTTCAGTCTCTGCTCAGATCGCACATTCTCAGAGAGGCCCTCCACGATGGCCCTGTTACACAGGCCACCCGAGCAGTGCAAATCACTGTGATCTGAAATGACTGATTTATTTCATTTTCATTTGTCTCTGCCGACTAGACCCCTGAGTGGAGAGAGTGTGTGTCCATTTTGTTCTCCAGGGCATATGAGCAGCAACACTGTATGATACAGCCCTCCTTTGGTTGAACGAGTTGAACGAATATTAGTATTCCCATGTGAAAGAGAAGGTAATTGATGTACAGATCTAAAGCTTGCCCAGGTCACGTGGCTGTAAGGAGTTAAGGCAACACTTCGCACCAAGCTCCTTTGACTCCAGGGGTAAAACTGATAGCAACCTTGTTACTCTGCCTTCCACTGTTGCAATAACCCCCTACCTGGGCTCCTTGACCTCAGACTTGCCTATTCCAGTCCACCCTCTACAGTTCTCCCAGCTTATCATCCTAAAATATCAGTTACTGGGCCAGACTCTGCTCTATAGTTGTCAATAGCTCCCTACTGCCCTCCAGGCAAGGACCGAATGCTTCTGCTTGGAATCAGAGGCCATCTGCACTCTGGTTCCTCCTCTTCTCTATCCGGCCTTGCTGGAAGATTTCTTTGCAGGCATCTTATCTAATCTTAAATTCCTTTGAGTGGGCAACATGCCTCGCAGGGGCCTAGGTCAGTGTACAAATCATTATTAAGAGCAGCCATGCCTCCCCGTGCCACGCTCTCTGGCCCGTGGTCCTCCACAAATACAGGTGGCTGATCTCAACAATGGCAAAGCTCTCTCAGGATTGCTAGCCCAGGGGAGCTGAACTTGCTCCTTTGGGTGGCTCTCCGACCTCTCAAAGTCTTTCCCAATTCACCTCCATCTGGAGCTGCTAACACTGGCCCCATGTTGAGCCCCCATCCCGGGTCTTCCTTGAGCAGAGTCTCCAATAAGGGCCTGAAGACTGAGCCCAACCCACTGTACTTAAAAAAAAAAATCAACAGTGTTACAAGCCCTTCACGTTTTCTTTTTTAAAATCACACCTTTGCCTCTAGGGACACCTTCTGAACAGGGCATCGTACTGTCAGCGACAGGACACCGCATCCCCGGGGAAGGGATGGGCAGGGATCAGGCTGTTGCTGTGTCTGCTCGCAGCTCCCAGCCTGCTGAAGATGTGCGAGGCCCAGGTCCCCCACCCTCCCTGCCGAGCCTCGGCCCCTGTGTGTCGGTTTCACCATGTTCAAATGGAAAATAAAATGCTCAACTGAAAAACGCTTTTCCGATGATACTGGAAGGAAAAATGAGATCACAGAAAATCAGGGAGGTAAGTTTAAATGGTGTGACCCCAAGGAACTTTTTTTTTTTTTCCAAAGAATCCCCTGAGACGATTGCTCACCAGATTGCCGGGGTGGGGGGCACCTCTGGGGAGACCACCTGGGCAGCAGCAGAATATACACTGATACAAAAAGCCCGGATGAAGCTCTGTAAGCCCCCACCCTCACTACAAACAGGCCCAAATGGGCCCCAAGGTCCCTTGGGTTTGCGAAAATGGCCAACAGCCCCCTTGCCAGCCAGGTCAACATTCTGCCTCTGCCGGAGATCCCAATGTTTCCTCCACCCGCCCCAAGCCCAGCTCACTGAGCTATGAATAGTTATTAATGTTAACTTGGGGCATTAATTAAAAAACGTTCAGCCAGGCGAATTCTCATACTTTTAAAAAGTCATTTGGGTAATCGCCTTTCCATGCCGCAAACTTTCCAAACGACCGGCAGGTTGACATTTCACGAACTTGTTTGTTTTAATCAAGAAAAGGGGGAAAGAACTGGTGTGGGTCCCCGGTTCACTTTTCAGGTGCCTTGATTTATTGACGGGCAAATCCCCACTTAATAGCTGCCCCGTGAGGCTAGGGGACAAAGAGGCTCCCACCTCCTGGGGTTGGTGTCTGGGCTGGTGAGGAGGGACGTCATCTGTCTTCTCCCCTCTTCCAGAGCCCGGCAGCCAGCTTCCCCTGTCACTAGTTCAGCAAAATCAGGAGTTAGGGGGCAGTGGGGACTAAACTCTTAATGGTTCTCAAATTTTTTCTTAAAGCAGCAGGACTTGGAATCAGGGCGGATCGTCTAGGTTTAAATCCCACCTCTGCCATGTGTAAGCCTTGGATTTTTCTGTGCCTCAGTTTCCTCGTCTGCCAACACTTGGTATAATAATAGTACCTCCCTCTAAGGTTGTTTGGAGGGTGAAATAAATTAACACAGTGTTGGAAACAAGAAATGCTATATTACCCACTGTTTGTTTAAAAGCCTCCCCTCCACCCTAACACACTGGAATGCAGGACCCTAACAGTTAAGCACAGAGGTGGACCTGCTCTGCCTGGTGGGAATGAGGAGGCCGGGCCTCCCACGTGCCCTACTTCTCACGGAGCCACCGAGGTCCTTCCAAGGCCCAGCTGGGTCCCGGGGACACAGTGTGACAGCTCATTCTGAGGACTGAAGACACTAGACCTTCCGCTTGACACACAGAAGCCTGCCCCCATGAGGGAACGAGCCCTCCAGGTCCCCGGCACATCCGGGGCCGGCAGATGACAGATGGGCAGGCAGCGGGGAGGCGTGAGGACAGCCTGATGGACACTGGCCACCGACAGTGGCCGCCACACATCCCTGCGAGGAAGGAGGGGTTTTCTTAAGGAAACCTCACCACGAAGCCTCCCAGCTACACTAGAACAACAAAATAGAACACACAGGCAGTCACAGGCCTTATCTAAAATCCCTGCCCACTCCAAGGGCAGCCTGGGGTTGCTGGAGCACCTACTATGTGCACGTGGTTTCAGAGCAGGTGCCAGAATTGCCAAGCAGAGGAGGCAGGTCCCAGGATCCCAAGAGCAGAAAACCTAGTGGAAAAGATGACACTGAAAGCAATTGACGCTCATCTTTTGTGATACTTATTACAATGCACTAAATACGGGTAAAGAACATACATTATGTGCATGGGACAGACTATATGTTACATGTTACGTGTCTGTATGTACATATGTGTACATGATATACCCAGTGTGTGCAGCGAGAAGCTGGGGGGGAACACAGCTCCCACCTCCCTGGTGGCAGGTAAGGGCATCCGGGCAGGTGAAGAGGGAATGACCTCGGGGTCGTTTGCCAGAGGGTTAAGTTGACTTCGTGGAAAGGAAAATGTTGGGCCTTTCCAGGTACGACTTACAGCTCTGACAGTTTTTAGCTGTATGATCTTAGGCACCTGGGGTCTTTAACACTTTTTTGAGCATCAGTGAAAAAAAAGCATAGTCCACAGTCACCCACAGGCTGGCAATCACTAGGTGATCAGTTCATTGTGAAGGAGAGAAACTGAGAAAGCCTGGCAGAGGCCGTGGTCCTCGGGAGGTGCTTGGCTGAGCTCAAAGCCAGACAAGCAAGCGGGAGCCCTCGTGGGAGTCGAATGGCATTTACGCTGCTTCATCATCCATCCGCAGAATTGGGACCATCGTTCCTCCTACTTCCTGTCTCGCTGGGCTGACTGGGGACACAGGGGAACCAAACTGGGGGCTGGGGGAGGCGGGGTGGAGATGGGCGACTTTAGAAGAAAGGCAAGGCTTGAGCAGAAGGATGGTTACTTTACTTGTGGAAGGCATGTGTGGGCATGGTTGTGGGTTTCTTTGGGTTTATCAGAAAATCCTAACAGAAGAGAGGTTATTTAACCGAGACCAGGAAAAGAATGTGCAGATATTTTAAAATATTACACGGAATTCCTAAAGCCCCATAGTATGCCATCTCCTTTTCCAGGCTGGGTGATTTTAAAGCCTCGAGCTGTGAGCCGGGGCCGGAGAGATCTGAGGGCTGCTCAGCTCAGCTTTCCTGATCTCACGGCGACAAGCCCCTCTCAGGACTGGGCAGCGTGGGGACTCACCCTGGCTCTGCACGTGGTCTGACACCACGGCTCCCGGGCTGTGTCTGGAGTGTGATTTTAGACAGTTACTTAAACCAAGGGTCAGAGGTAAGACAATGATGAGCCTCAGTCATCACAGTCCAGGCTTCCGAGGAGACCAGGGACCTGCTGGGACTCGGGCCGCACACCCGTGGACAGTCACGATGAACGGGGAGGAAGGCTGGGGAAGTTGGAGGGCAAAATGGGAGAAGTCCAGCCCTCCTGCCAAAAGGCTCCGAAAGCCCCCAGACACGGGGGTAAACAGCCCTTTAAGAGGGCAGCGATCTGCACATGAGGGCATGCGTGTAAGGAGCACAGAATAAACACACTGCCGCACGCTGGATGCAGAAACCGGACACAGCCCAGCTCCACAGTGCACACAACGCCCTGCCTCACACCAGGACGTGAGCAAGCCAAGTCTTATCAACTTATGAAGTTGAAGGCTCAAGTTC
Source organism: Vicugna pacos (assembly GCF_048564905.1). NCBI lineage: Eukaryota > Metazoa > Chordata > Mammalia > Artiodactyla > Camelidae > Vicugna > Vicugna pacos. Next base: position 55,948,757 of record NC_133002.1, read on the forward strand.
ATAACTAGGGGGAAGACTGTGTGTGCCTACTGCTTAGACGTGTCAGAACGAAGCAGGTGGGACTTCTATTCACAGAGGCAGAGGGGTCAAGACAGACTTCAGTTTCCACTAGTTTCCTGTAACACCTGGTATACACACTCAGCTCTTTCTACTCGGCAGCTCAGAGACGCCACAGCTCTCTCACGCTCTTGTACATTTCCAGCGCTCTTAACCATCCCTATGAGGATGGATGCCCCTTGAAGGCATGGTGCATAACCAACCCACCTTTCCGTGCTTTTGGATTAACGTAAAACCCTCCGAGTTTCACCTTAAGAAATCCCACTTCCTCAAACTTCCTCCATTCAGGATGGGGATGAAGATTATTCTACTGTCTCATATGCAGAAGACCTGGGGGCGCCCAATCCTGCCGCCATCAGATTCTAGGCTCTTTCCAATGAATAACAGGCAAGATTTCATACTGCAAGATCAAGAGATGGCTGAGAAAACCAGAGGCTGTAATGTTTGCCACTAAATGGCTTAAAACCTTGTAAGTTGGAAAAGACAGTGTCTTTCAATCCCTCCTCGGTGTGAGCAAGAGCTAGTGAGTAGCTTTGAAAACAGACAGCATTTGAAATCAAGCAGGAGAGGTGACAGGAAACGAAGGAATGAACAGGAGACTAAGAGCCAAGACACCTTTATCTAGAGCAAGGTCGTCGAGGTCAGTGCTAGACACATTCGGGGCTGGATCTTCCCCTGTGGTGGGGGCTGTCCTGTGCACTGTAGGATGCAGGACGTTTAGTGGCTTCCCTGATCTCGACCCACTAGAGGCCAGTAGCATCCTCCAGTTGTGACCATTGAAAATGTCTCCAGACCATTGTCAAGTGAACCCTGGGGAGAAGAAGGGAGGGCAGAACTGCCCTGGTTGAGAATCCCCGGGCTATGGTCAGCTCAGCCACTAACTCGTGATGGGCTCTGACGACTTGTCAGCGGCCTTCATTTCCACAGGGTGAGGAAGTTGTACTAGATCATGGTTTCCCCAAACAGCGGCAGTAGTATCCCTGAGTGGTACCTGAGATAACTGTGGGTCACACTCAGACGTGGCAACAAATGACAATGAGTCACAGAGAAACGTTTTTGCCCTTTCTAGACTCTTTCCACCCTGATCAAAGCAGGAAGGACATCTCCATTTGGTGCTTCCAGTCTTGAACACCTCTACAATGGTAGCTACAAGAAAAGAGAAAGAGCAATCCTCAGGCTCAGAGCCTTGGGGAAGCCACAAAATCGAAATCTTTCATGATTTCATCTTATCTCCTGTTTCCGTCCAGTGACCCTGGATTCCATTTGTGATCGTTGTACAGGGTTTCCTCTTAAAGTGTGTTTATTCAAGAAGAATATGAAGCCACACAGAAAAAGATTAAGAAAATAAGAGCACATGCACCGGCGTGGCAAAAGCCACGAAAGTCTTAGGAAGCATGGTAAGGGTTAACTCTGCCTTTCCCCTGTACGTTTCTAAGTTCCTACTGGACTTTTTCTCAGATGCCGCCAATTAATCGCAAGACTTGAGGTGAAATTAATAATTTGAAAATTCTTGAATCCAAGCTCCCTCTAGTTCTGCTGTAAAGATTGGTCATTTGTCATCTGTTACGGCTTGAACTGTATTCCTCCCCGCTGCCCCAATTCATATGTTGGAGCCCTAACCCTCAATCCTTCAGAATATGATCTTGTTTGGAAATGAGGTGGTTGCAGACGTAATTAGTTAGGATGAGGTCATAACTGAAATAGGGTGGGCCCCTAATCCAAGAGTGCTGGCGTCACGATAAAAAGGGAAAATGTGAATACATACACACACACAGGGAAAATGTGACGTGAAGAAGAAGGTAGAGGCCAGGGTGATACAGCAGAAGCCAATGGTCAACAAAAATCGCCAGCAAACCAGCAGAAGTTAAGAGAAAGGCCTGGAACACGTTCCCTCTCACAGCCGTCAGAAGGAACCAAACCTGCTAACACCTTAACCTTGGACTTCCAGCCTCCAGAGCTGTGAGTCAGCACATTTCTGCTATGTAAGCCCCTCTGTCTGTAATACTTTTTGTTATAGCAGCTCCAGCACGCTCATACAGCCATGTCTGATTTGCTGTATATGCCAGGCCCCCAGCTCCCCATCCTGGAGGCATTAAATCACATATTGTTTGGCAGCTCCCAGATGCTGCGCTGGGAGTTGGGGCTTGATCAGTAATAAGCCGACCCAGCCTCTGCCCTTGCTGCTTACCTATATCCCAGGCAGGCACACGGATCATGAACAAGTAAAGACAGACACGGAATTATCAACCATGAAGCTTCTGTGAAGAAAAAGAGAAGAATGCTATGGGGTGGGAAGCAAGTTACAGAGACAGCTAAGGTCCCTCTAAGGAAGTGACATTAACCTGATATCTGAAGGCTAAGACCAAAGTCAGCCACTCGAGTTAACACGGGCAGCCGTCACCTTCTGGCTGTCCCCTGGACATAACTGGGGTGGGCCTCAGCTCCAAGGCCGCACTGCAGAGAGTGGAAATTCTGAAATGACGAAGACAAAAATTAACCAGGCTTGAGAGAACACAAGACCCAGGAGGATACAAGTCAGGGTAACCCTTGTTTTCACAGACTGCAGACATGAGCTCAAGGTGAGCGAAGAAACTCAGAGAGCCCTTGAGAGCAGGGCCTCGTCCAGCACCTGCCACTGAGCTGTGCTCGGAAAGACCCAGGCAGAATCACGAGATTGTACCCTCTGGCCCACTGAGTTCTGGCAAGGCACTGATGGGGGCCTCAAGCCTGACCACTCAACCTTTTATCACCACGAGTGAAACTTGGTTAAATTTTTAAAAAATATTAAAAAATAAAGGCTTCCTGATTCCCGGTCTCTCATTGGGATAACCTCCCCAAGGCAAGCGTGGGAAGTCCCTAGGCTGCTAGGTCACTGGGGCTCAAAGTTCTCCTTTTCCCAGCCCCACCTGACAATGGAAAAGTACTGGCATCTTAGTGGCTGGGTTTCCTCCAGGGGTCCCTGCTGCGGACATATCTATATCCCCTCTCCACATCCCACAGGAAAATCCCACCCTGCTGGGTTGAGCCCCAATCTCTCTTTCTGGCCCAATTGGTTTCACACCCTCAAACAACCCTGCCGGAATAACCAAGCAGTCAAGCGGGGCCCGGAGCCAGGAAACATGCCTTGAAAAGCAGTGAGCTCTTCAGCTCCAACGGCTGGCAGCTTGGCTGGAACACTGCCCAGTGTGGACCTCGGACAAGGCGACCCGGTGGAGTGAGGCGGGGAGGGAGCCCCCACATCCTGCATAATGGCAGATGGTCAAGGTCACACACACACAGTGATCCTGAAGGGGGCGCTTCCCAAGTAGAACAGAAGCTCCAGCGTGGGAAGGCAGAGGTGGGCACTAGGACCCTCGTGCTCCTCTTCATCAGAGGACACACCTGACTGGCCCGGGCACACCTGGACGCGGAGGCGGGCCAAGCTCTCCAACAGTCGTTCAGTGTTCCCTGGGCGGAGAGACCTGGCAGCCTAGCTCCTTGCAGACAGGGGGGGTTTCTCCTCCTTGGTGGGCCACGCCCTCCCCAGGCACACATTCCCTCCGTCCCAGTGTTCCGTCCAAGCCCCGGGCTCTGACCACAAAAAGTGCCCTTTTCTTTGGCGGGCTCACCTCAGACGTGAGGTCCCAGGGAGCCAAACCGCCTGCAAAAAGGACATCCCCAGCACTTTTCTTTCTAGTTAGAGGGTCTGTGGCTGGCGGCCACAGACAGCACGTCCTCCCCATCCTGGGGCCCTCCGGCATGGCTGACCTTGGCCCCTGCCTTATTTATGACAGCGGAGGCGTTACCTAAAGGAACTGCTGGCTTATGTCGGGTGCTCCCGGCTGACCCAAATAAAAGCGGGGCAAATCTCTGGTGAACGCCAAGCTGTTGAACAGAGTTGCAGGTCTCGGCCCAGTCAGGGCTGCTGCACCCGCTCCAACATTTCCATAAAAACGCAAAAAAAAAAAAAAAAAAAGGCAACACCCTTCCCTGGTGATTCGGGGTGGGGGAGACGACAGCCTCTGCCGAAATACTCCAGCGTGCTCTTGGCAACAGTCCACCCTCGTGGTGGGCTGGAGGGACACCCTTCATGAGAGTTCAGAGGATTTCTTATGAAAAAAAAAATCCTTTTTTTTTTTTCGGTCAGACAAAACCTGGTTGTGAAAGGAAAAGAAAATGCCAGCCCTGTTTGACAGACATCAGATTTATGACCGTTTTTTAAAGCCTCAAGTACGTCACAAGGATCGGCCCACCCACTGTCCTGCCCCAACGGTAAACACGGCCGGGTGCCCGTCCCCGCTCTCCCCCTATCGGATCTGTGGTCCTCCACCTCTGAGCAGCCCTTGTTCCCTTCCCTCGGTCTCCGGTGGGTTAAAAAGGTGCCTGGCCGTATATATACGGGGAGTACGCCACGGAGCTCTCTGGGCTAACCCTCCAAGACAAACAGGGCCCGCTCACGCCTTCGCCGTCTGCCGGCAGGCCGCAGATGTTAATAAACACGGTTGGGGTTTATGGTCTGCCCATCGATCTCTCCATCTATTTTACACCCGACAAGTCAGGAGACCGTTTTCTTCCCCCACCAACCCTTCCCTTAATGTACGAACTCAGTAAACTGTTGTCAGGCTTGGCGATAAATTTATGAATTTTGGCCTCCAGATGTGGCTGGAAACAAAAGTAAACACAGGGAATGAGCAATTGCATTTCAGGTTTGTGCCCGGTGAGGCTGAGTCTGCAAAAACCAGGGCCGAGAGAGACTCGTTTGCCCTTTTCGACGAGACACCAGGAGATAGTTTTTCTTAAAGGTAGGGATGCTATTCAGACCAGGAAAGAGATGCCAAAGTTCCCTGGAAAATGCAGGGTAAGGATCAGAATGCAGAGATCTGGTCCCCTACCCAGACTCATTCATAATCCAGTCCCCCACTGGCCTGGTGGTCCCCACGGGGCCCTCCAGCAACTTGGGCTAGGATACATGTCTGTTGAAAGAAAGTCTTCAGACGAGAAAGAACTGAAAAAATGCCTATCATAAGATCTACTTTTCTGGTGTCATTTGTCCGGAAAGAAGAGGCAGGGAGGTGTTCAGAAGAGACACAAAGGGTCAAATGTAAACAGATAGGTTTACAAACCAATAGGTTTTATTTGATTTTGTAGGTCAAAGGCTTGTGGGGCCTGAAGGCCTTTCAAATTAGAAATCCAGCTGACCTGTCTACAGTGATACACGGGACAGAAAATAATGCATATATCTGAAAAACACAGTGTGATATAACCTGGCATTTATTATGATTTTTCTTTAGAAGGAAAAAAAAGAGACAGAGATGGGCCTCTAAGTGTAGGGTTAGACTGAAGTAGGATACTGCATGTCTTTTGGGAGTGTGTTTGCTTTAGCAAGGTAATAAAACAAAAATTCATAAGGCAAACGTTTTCTTGGTAACAATTCAGTGGAAATATTTGTGAAGTCGTGACCAGCTGCACAGATTGAAGATGTTCCCTCTGGAAATGGCTTGGCAAAGGGGGGAGATGACAGGCTGCATTAGCAGGGTGGCTGCGGTCCTTACAATCCCCTTTTGTTCCGGAGGAGAGGCTGAGAACTCACCTCCAAGCATCAAGTAAGATTACTTCATTTGCATGAAAACTGGATCCAGTAAGCCACTGGGAATGGACACTTTAGGGACTGGTCATTAGCTATACCCTTGGGACTTGGATGAAAAGAAAACTGTTTGGGTTTTACATGTGCGGATTTTATATCTTGTTTTATTTTTTAAATGGACCTCTCGGATGAACTGGAAAGAATTCCTCTTCTGGATAAGAAATCACAGAATCATCACATTATATCCTCAGGAGGACTCATGAAAGGTCAACTATCAATTCTCTGCCTCTCTACTAGCCGGCTGGCTCAGCTCACAGACCTGAAGTGTGCTTTCTTTAGCCTGATATGTGTTTTCACATTTTTTAAAATTAGGTGATGAGATGTAAAGACGGGAGATTTTTAGGTTTTACATAAAAATCTGGATTTCTGGATCATCCTGAAACATGAGAAGCTCTGGCCACCTCACACCTACATTCCCACACAGGAACAAGTGGCCAAAGCTGAGAAGCAGCTGCCTCTTTACGGCAGGGCACGTGCTCTCTAGTGTACTGCAATCCACACCGTGCCAAAACACAAGTCTTACTCCTTTGAGTTCCCTCGCTGGACCCTGTAGGCACCTGAGTTTATAATTCCCGGTTAAAAAAAAAATTACCTCAACTATATGGCTCCTATTTGATCTTTCTCATGTGAATGTCAACAATGGATGTTGATCCACTAAGCCCTTCCAATTACATATAAATTACAAGGCTTGGTAAGAAGATGTTAAAAAATAAAAGAGCACATAATACCGATAACTGGCACTCTTCGATTTCCCAGCGCAAGCCAGCAGAAATTTCAGTGCTGTGAACTCCAGAGTTCCTAATTATAAAATGATTTGAGCAAGTGTGTGTTAGATCTTGGCATTATAGAAGTTACTCAGCAGCATGAAGGGACCCAAGAAAGCATCCAACAGGCACTCTCTCTCCTCACACATTTGAGTTACTATCACTTATGGATCACAATATTAACGTGTTCTCAAGGGGCTTACAATACAGTAAGCGTGCATTCGGGTAAAGACACAGGAGCCGGTTTGAAGAAATTCCCATTGGCCAAATCTGGAACATTCCAAGTAGCAATATAATTAAGTAGTGAATTATTAACCACTGGATAATTCATGAACTCAAGAATTCATGACTCCATGCCAATAGTGAATAGACAGGTATATAAATAAATGGGGCCGGGGAGGTCTCTTACCAACAGCAGAATGTCAAAAAGCATATGATAAATGTGGAGGGAGCACTGGAGTTGGAAATTATTTGCAACCATCATGGTAAAGACTGGATCAGGCAAGAATCATCACTGGATGCTAATTCTAGGAGGAACTTTTGAGATCTTTGCATGACCTTAAAGGCTCTCCCCAGTAGACTGTTTATTAGTTGCAAAGGACAAAGAACACAGTTATTCTACACTGGAGAAATCAGACAACACTTTATGTGGGCAACCAAAATTAGCATCACCAACTGCAGACAGGTGGACGTCGGGTACCTCCAGATGTGACATGCTGAGGATACTGCATCACTTATCCCATATCCAGCCAAGAATAGTTAACCTCAATCTAATCACAAGGAAACATCAAACACAAAATTTTTTCCCTTAAAAAAATGGAGGAGAAGGGAACTGCAACCTTCAAAAATGTCTATGTCATGAAAAACAAAGAAAGGTTGTGGAATTGTTCCACATAAAAGGAAGTTAAGAAACATGACAACTCAGTGAAATGGCTGACTCTAGACTGGATTCTCTACTGGAGGGAAGAAGTGCCATGAAGGACATGATTACAACAGCTGATAAACCTGGAACATGGACAGAAATGAGATAGACGTGTCCATGTAAATTTATGAAGATGCTCATTAAAATACCATTACATAAGAGAACGTCTCTTTTCTTAGGAAATCACACTGATGAATTTAGAGGTAAAGGCCCATGATGTATGTAACTTACCCTCCAGTGGTTTAGGATGAAAAATATAGAGCAAGCGAGAGAGAGAAGATGATCAAGCAAATGAGGTAAAATGTTAAAAACAGGTGAATCTGGATAAAGGATGCATGAGTGTTCCTTGTGCCATGTTTGAATTATTTCCAAATTAAAATTTTAAAATGTGTGAGCATCTGCACATGGGCGTATAAGAGCAGGGCAGCACACAAGCTGACTTTAAGTACGAACGTGTGGGACAGGCCCCTCAGCGTGGGCGGAGTGAATACCAGCGATGGTTTCATGTGGGTCTAACAGACAGGTAGCTCTTAGAGTTTAAAAAAAAAATTAAACAGTACTATTAAGAGCTAAGATCAAGCAACTGGAACCAGGTGCCTGCTGGAGGGGGAAAAAATTGCCCAGAACAGACTGCATACGTCAAAGGGGAATGGACTCTAAGGCTGGAGAGGTCGGACCTTGATGGCAGGTTAAGGAGCTTATTTTCAGGATCCAGACCAGGGTAGAAGCAGGAAGGCTTCCAGCTGGAGGCCGCACATGGGAAAAGGTACATAACCTACTAGTGTGTAGGACAGACTGGAGAGATGGGCCCTTGAGCCAGGAAAACCAGGTGGGAACCACGGCTAAAGTCTAGGCTGGTGATCATCAAGTGGCCACAAAGTTAACGTCAAGTTCCCACAAAGGGTAGGCACACTAAGCGTTGATAGAAGACTGAATACATTCTGTCTTACACAAACGTGTTGCATTTTTCAAGTATTTGGTAGATAAATTACTAAATCATTACCCAGTCAACAGGAGTCCATGAAAAAAAAATGTAATATTAAAACGAGTCTTCAGTGGGTAGAGATGGTACAGCTCATCAGTAGAGCGCGTGCTTAGCATGCACGAGGTCCCAGGTTCAATCCCCGGTGCCTCCATTAAAAATAAGTCAATAAAAACCTAATTACCTCTCCCCCAAAATAAAAAAAATAATAAAAATTTAAAAAATAAAACGAGTTTTCACATTTGAAAAAGTGGGAAGCTCTGAGGATGAGGTGTCAACCTCCCAGCCAGGGTGATGCCACAGAGAACAGGAAAAAGGAAGGAAGGTGGACCACAGTGCTGTAGATGATGGGGGAGTAATACTTCTAGTTCAATTATAACACATTTTGTTAAACAGTGCAGAGCGTAACGCCCGCCCAGGAAATGCCGAGAGGAATAAGACATAACCCTTGTTTTTGAAAAGCCACATTACAGGTAAATATTGAATCATAGTGACCAGCTGAATGACAGCCAAAAGGTAAAGAGATAATAAAACTGAGTGATGATGTCCAGATGAATTTTTTTGTCCTCATGAGAAATGAGGAAATGCAGAGCAAAGCACATCCGGGGCTAAAAGGCCACTGGACTTCAAGGGTAATGGACTTGAGGAGGTGGAGACAAAAAGGGCTACGCAGAGCTGACATGCGAAGAAATCTCAAGGCCACAGATGCAAGTTGGGGAGTCACTTCTCCATGGGTTTGGGGGGTGTGTGTGACCAAAACCAGACCAAAGGCAACGGACTTTAGAGGCCATGGGCCAAAGCTCAGCCCATGAACAGAAGAGGGGATCAGAAGGAGTCTGTGGGTGGTCAGTGTTGAGGAGTTAGGAGCGAACACGGGGAGGAAAAACTGAGAAAAGGCAACCAGATCTGAAGTGGTCTGGAGGGAACCACAGCGAAGAGTTATAAAAGCTGGAGTTGGACTTCCAAGAGGAAGGATGGGTGAGCTGTGAAAATAAGACACAGGACTCACAGAAATCTCCACCTCTCCGTGTAAGGGAAGAACAAATTAAGAGGCCATGTCTAAGAAAAGTTTTCAGCTAAGAAGGATCCTTATCCACGGTCACGGAGCGGGTGAGAGAGTGAATTAGAGAAGAGAAGGAGTAACCGTTCACATCCATTTTCTCAACTGCAGGAAGGATCCTTTGGGCTGCCAGCTCTGCAGAGAATTGCAAGCCAGGACTGCAAAGAATGAAGCAGCAATTACTTGAGAGGCATGGGTGGGGAGGGAGGGGCAGATTCACTGTCAAGGATGAACTGAATGGGTTAGGGTGAGGATGAGGCATGAACACACTTGAGAGGTTGTGCTTCTGAGCTCTCTCACCTGTGTTCGAGACTTGGGGAAGGAAAGGGTTAAGTGGGAGAAGGGACAGTGAGCACAGAAGTGTCTGAAGGGAGGAGGCAGGAAGAGCTTGCATGTAATGGAGAAGGACAAGGCGGAGACCAGGTAATGTGCCTTGATTGGGATATTTTTATTCCAGGTGGGAGCCCCCTCCCTTGTCTTGATCCCAGTCTAGCTCCGTATCATTTACCTGGCTTAGTTAGAAACCATGGTAACAGGAAGCCGGAAGAAATGACTGAAATGCTAGGAGGACATCCCGCCGCACGGGGCCACCCTTCTGTCTTCCGGCGAACTAGATCTTTTAGCAACAAAGAGTGAGATGACAACCCTCTGCTGACGGCTCCAACAACCGGATCTGGCCTTTACGGGACAAGTGAGCTGGCTGCAGCTGTGGCCAGGCAGTGGACGGGGACAACGGAAGCCTGATTTCCAGTGTCACACGAGGTCTGGGGCCTCTGTGCTAGGAGCATGCTCTCCCCACTGCCAGCTCACTCCCACTCCAGCCCTGCTTTCATGCTCCTTCTTCACATCCTACAAGTGGCAAGGGATCAAGTTCATCAACAGATGCAGGAGGACCTGTTCCAGACTCTGATGCTGCTCTTGGGTCTTAGTGAGTGGCTATTCGCTCTGCATCCTTTTCCCCTACCATACTTGGTGCTTCACAACTCCAAGGCCACATAGAAAGGTGCTATGGACTGAGTACTGTATCCTCCTCAAATTCATATGTTGAAACTCTAATCTCCAATATGGTGGTATTTGGAGATGGAGGTGGTAGTTAGGTCAAGAGGGTGGAGCCCTCCCTCATGATGGGATTAGTGCCCTCATAAGAAAAGACAGGAGCGGGGAGGGTATAGCTCAACCGGCAGAGCGCATGCTTAGCATGCACGAGGTCCTGGGTTCAATCCCTTGTACTCCTCCAAAAATAAATAAATAAACCCAATTACCTCTCTACTCCCACAAAAAACAGATTTTTTAAAAAGTTAATCAAAAAAAAAAAGAGAGAGAGAGAGAGACAGCAGTGTATTCATCACCAAAAATCAGTTCATAAATTCAGGGTAAAACAAAGCCCTTGGACCTCCCGGACAGGAATTTGCGCTCTCTTTCTCTCTGTCTCTCTCTCTCCTCGAAACGTAAGACTGCAATGAGAAGAAATCTGTAAACCAAGAACCTGACCATGCTAGCACTCTGATCTTGGACTTCCTGGCCTCCAGAACCCTGAGAAATTTAAATGTTTGTTATTTAAGGCCCCTCCCCCAACAGTCTGGTGGTATTTTTGTTAGAACAGCCAGCACTGGCCAAGACAAAAGGTAAAGGCTTTAGATAAACACACGACGGAGCTGGGGATGGCCACTCTTTCAGACAAGAGTTAAAGCAACCCACACGGTCCCCTGCTCTACGCCAGGCACACATGGGGATCTCTGTGCCACGAGAAGTTTGTTCAGTCCATACCTGGTGGCATTACCAACATAAACAAAAACATACTCTCACTCCCTCCCTCCAGCTCCAACTTGAAGTACATTTTCTGCCTTGATTTATTCAAGCCTGTGGGACAGAGCCTTTAAAGGCCAGTAGCCCAGGCCCCTACATCTCCCGTCAGATCATCTCCCCTGAAGTTAAGAGACTCAGAGACCCATGGTGATTCCACTGTCAGGTTTCAGTGTCTCTTGAATCCTGACGATTTCACTCATTTTTCCCCTTTTCTTTTTTTTTTAACCCTTGGGAAATAGTATGAAGTGGCTGCTGTCACCCCATTGCTTCTGCCCCCAAGCCCGCCCTTCTGGTTCCTTCCCCTGACACCTCACGATGGCTCCCCTCCCGGCCAGGTCCAGAAGTGTCTGGGCCGAGCGCAAAGGAAATGCCGCGGCGCCCACAGGCACCCAGAGGCTGCTCGCGCTGCGGTGGTCCTTGTCGATGCGGTCACGGCTCGTGGCCAGACACCCTCCGTCCTGATGCTCGGGACCTGCCAACCACAGACATCTTCAAACAGAGCCTGTGAAAAGGAACATTGCTTCAGCCCCGCTCCTCCCAACATCCTGGGAAACAGGGTCCATAAGGAAAATATTTTCTTAAAGTAACTCCCTGGTTTGGTGGGGTGAGGGGAGGGGGGTACCTGCCATAGGGGAATTTTATTCATTTATTTATTTTTTAAAGAAAAGCATTTAGCTGCCCCTGTCAGAGCAGCTGACGGAAAGTAGGGGAAAAAAATGTCACCCTCTCTCCAGACCCGCCTGAATTTGAGGTTTGGCGCAAATACCAAGGCCAGGCCGGCCAAGAGAAAGGTGTGGGGCAGGGAAGGCCATGTCCAGGAGTCCGGTGGCAGTAAACTTAAATCCCAACCCTAACCTCACCTAACTCCCAGCCCGGACTGCCGTGACTCACTTCATCTCTCTGGCCTTGGTGGCACCATCCAGTAAAACAAGGGACTCCTGACCTCACTGGGAGCAGGGAGATTCGCTTATGTTCGTAAAGTGCTTCGAAGATGAAAAAGCCTGTTCCTAAAGAAGGCTGTTATCCTTATAACTACCTGTGAAAAAAAAGAGAAAAAAGATTCGCACTGAAGCCTAATGATCAGCTCCCAGCTCCCATGGAGCCAGAGGAACAGGGAGCCCACCCGTGCGGGCAATTACTCTTAGCTGCTTCTGCACAGGTCCATGGCACTATGATACAGTGGTTCCCAAAGTCTGGGACAGGGAACCTCACGGGGGTACCCGGTTTTGTTTTAGGTGGTGGGCAGACAGCACAGAAGAGCATCAAATCACAGCAGGAGGTGGTGACGCCCTTTGCCTCCTTCTCTTTTAATCCTACTGATGACACCAAAGGAGAAAAGCTCGGGATGTTGGGGACATCTCTCCATGTGCTAATTTGCCTTCATTATAAAGAGAAAGCCCAGAAGCTTGGCGGACAACAGCACCTACCTAGAATTTATAAACACGGTTTCGATTTCAATGTGCTCATTATTTTTATATTTACTTTGGATGTACGGGAAGTGATACGGCCTCACCAATTTTCATTAAAAAGTAATGTTTCTTTAAACCAGAGTTTCTCAACCTCAGCCCTATTGGCATTCTGGGCTGGATAATTCTTTGCAGTGGGGACGACGCTGTGCACTGTAGGATGATTAGCAGAGCCCCGGCCTCATCTACCCACTAGATGTCAGTAGCACCCTCCCCCCCGCCCAGGGGTGACAGCCAAAAATGTCCCCAGACGTCGCTCAATGTCCCCAGGAGGACAACCTCCCCCCTCCCCTGTTGAGAACCACTGCTTTTACATCAATTCACTTTTTTAAAAGAAGTAAATAGAGTTAAATAGTAAACTATTTAATCCAGTAGTAATAGCTGGACGAAAACGGCTCCAGTTTGGGAAAACTTGTAACAGAGAAGCAGTCCTCCTTGGCCACGTCTGCTTCAGCTCCAGAACCACAATTTAAGGTCCCGTGGGCAGGCACTGGTTCATATCCAAATACCATCATTCCAGAAGCCTCCATCAGGACAGGAGTCTGATGTGTGCTGACTGATGGACACACGTTTCAACCGTTTCTGGAAGTCACAAACTGGAGTGTTCAGAAACTATTTTCATTCCAAGCTTTTCACGGAGGTCATGCCCTGCGTACCAGATCTCCAGAACTCAGCGGACACCTGCTTGTTGCGACTGCCGTAATAGCTCAGAAGGCAAAAAAAAGACGAGACTGGGACGGTCATTGGGAACAGTGGGCAAAGCCCCTCAGAAATGTTTTGAGGACCCAGAAGGGCCCCACAAGATCTCCTAGTTCCTTCTACCAATGGAGAAACTGAGGCCAGAACGAAAGGCTCTGTGACGTGTCCCAGGACAGATTCCGCCTGTAATAGAACAGGCCTGGACCGCGGGGGCCCTTGCAGGATTCATTTTCTCCAACACTGCATTCTGCACGGCAATATGCTGGTTAAAGAAAATGTCACTGCCCTAACACCCAAAATATGAGGCAAAGGCTTATAAATGGGCTGCTTTCAACGTTCAAAAATCAACAGCAGCACTGCTATATAAATGAAATAATTAAAACCTGCATTGGCAGCCACCCAGCAGGCAAGAGGAAAGCCTGTTCCATCACCACCTCCAGCCCAGCACCCACTAAGTGAGGCTGTGAGCAGCCGCAGTCAAGGCCCCTTGGCACCGCGACGGCTGGCTTTTCCATGGGATGTTTTCCTTCCATCTCTCTCTCTTTCTCTCTCTCTCTCCTATCTGGCATTTTCATTCCTCACCTCCTTCTCCTGAGATCACAAGGAAATTAAATGGCCAAACTTCCTGGTTCATGCAAAGTTGAGACTGTCAGTTGAACAGACAGCAGGGAAAAAAAAAAAGTCTAATTTCAAAGACTTGGTGTCAGCTCAGCCCAATTTCTCTGTCTCAGAGAGCGGCACCAGGCATCTAAAACACAGTCCGCCTCACAAAAGGAGCTTCTCTGGACCATCAGTAGAAAGGATGTAAGAGAAACACTTGAGCCCTGCCTTGCCTCCTGGGAGAATCAAGCCCGTGTAGACTTAGTGACCGATACGAACACGGCAGCTTACAATGTTATACTGTCAGCGGTCCCATCCAGTCAATCAGGAAATCAATGTGGACTGAGCCTGCCCCGGGGAAGCCCGAAGTCAGCCCTCTGAGGACCAGCCAGACCCTTAAGCCGTGGTCTGACCCTGAGAACCTGGCATCCCAGCACCTACTTAGAGACAGGCCACCAGGTGACATGTGATTCGTTGCCAAATGCACAGCACCGTTACTAAATGCTGTGAAGTCAAGAGAAGAATCTCTGAGGGCCAAGGTTATAGAAGAGCTGGGTCTGTAATGGTAAGAAAGATACACGTCTGCAGAGAGGACCTAGGCTGGGCATTCCCGGCAGAACAGGTGTGGGCAAGGCGTTAGGCGTAAGAACACATAATTCTGGGCATTTTCACATGTTCCCTGCAGCCCAGACCGTGCAGCCAGCCACTCAGCTCTATGGGTCCAGATGCTCCCGAAGGTCCCCGAATGTATTAGGCATGATATATCCCCTTCAAACACAAACAAACAGAAAACTAGTGCCTGAATTCACTTCTGTTCAGCTGTAGAATGTAAATGATTGCTTTATAAAATAACAAATTTCGGGGGGGTGGGTGTAGCTCAGTGGTAGAGCACATGCTTAGCGTGCACGAGGTCTGGAGTTCAATCCCCAGTACCTCTGTTAAAAAGAAATAACTTTTAAAAATAATAACAAATTTCTATTTTGCTCAGAAGCACTTAACAGGAGATGGTATTTCTTTATTCAAAAAAGTATCTTTTGTGTTTCCATTAAGTGCTTGCACGTTGCCAGGCTTTGGGAACAGAAGGAATGGATTCCAGACACTTTCAGTCTAGATTGGGACGTTGGGGAAGGTGAAAAATAAATTAAAAATTTTTTTTAATTTATTTGAAAAATTTTAAAAATCTGTACTATGGATAAGTTAACAACACTGAGTTTAAGAACATCACCCTTCCCCACTTCCAACATTTATTCGGCCTCTGTGGTTTTCCCAGTGCTTGCATGAATGTGGTCCCCTTTGATGATGTACTACGTAAACCCCTGAAAATGAACCAGGGGTATTAAAGGCTCTAAACAAAGCCCAAATAAGCCATGTTTGTCCCTGAGAGAATCAACAGCCCTGATGGTAGGATGTACGGCAGGATGAGATGAGGCAGGTTCTGTAATCTGATTAAAATCGCCTGTTGGGAGTTTTACGCAGCCTTGCTCATCCTAAGATAAAAAATAACTCTTTTCCTGGAGTCTCACACAGGATAAACCCAGTGACATGGGAAGGACGCTTGTTGAAGAACTGTCTTTTGTGCCAAAGAGCTGGGGACAACCGAGGTGTCTGTCACCAGGAGAATGGACGCATAAGAGTGCGTGCACTTTGCTCCAGCCTAGATCAGCAGTTGGCAAACCTTCTCTGTCGAGGGCCAGGAGACCTTTGTCACAACCACTTAACTCGGCTGCAGTGGTGAGGAAGCAGCCACAGACGATACATACTCAGTGGGCGTGGCTGAGTTCCAACAAAACTCTATTCACAAAAACAAGTGGTGGCCAGTTAGGGCCCAAGAGCCATTGTTGGCTGACCACTGGCCTAGAACATTCTTCCCCCAGATACCTGCCCAGTCTTGGTTCAAACATTATCTCCTGAGAACACATTTCCTAGCCACATTCTTAACGGCACCTACCATCACTCCATCCCTTTACCTCTCTGTCTTTCTGCTGGCATTTATCACATCTGGATCTACTTGTTTATCTGTGTGCAGCCTGCTTTTCCTCTAGAGATGGAAAGCAAAGATTTTTTTCTGTTGTGTTCAGGACCAGCCCAAGGCACATAGATAGCAGGCACTCAGTGGACATCTGTCAGGTGAATGGGTGGCTGGGGGCTCATCCATCTGTGCATGGCACCCAACAATGCATGGCACCCAACAATGCATGTGGCTCACACTTTAGGGCAGGGGAAGGTTGAAAGATCAGCCAGGTTATCAGACCATCTCCCTGCCCTGGGGAAGGCTGCATGCAAAACCACCCTACCCAGATCTCTGTCTTCCCAACCCCCTCCCCTTTCTAGAATCTCCAAAGAAAACAGTGCTCCTTGGTACCAATCGCAGGTCATTGCTCTGAACCACCGCTGAGAAGATCCCATAAACCGACAGCATCTTCTCTTAGAATCTGCCAACCCCTTGGAACAGGATATTAAGAGAGAGAAGAGGGGGAAAGTGACTCTCAAGAGCTCACCCTACCTCCCACCAAAAGCCAGTCTCACTTGCTTTTGGGAGACTGAGCAAATACACTTTTTCTGCAGAGAATAAAATCCAGTCCTCTCTTCCTCCAGATCTTGTGAGTCCCTGCTTCCTGAACTCCAAACCGGTTTCGCAGTGCTGACACTGTGAAACCTGCCTTCCTAAACCTCAGGGCTTTTCAAGAAGCCAAAACCTCCACCATCACACAGCCCACGAGACTCCGCAGAATGGATTATAATCCCCAGCCCCCTCCCTCCCCTGTGATTCAAAACCCAGCTAATCTCTACTGACGGATTGTGGATCTACTGTTCTGCTTGTGCGCAGGGCCGAGGGAGACCAGCCAGGATTGCTGGCTGCAGAGAGAACACGATCCCCCCGAATCCACGAAGCAAACAAGACTGAAGCTTTTCCCTCAAGTGCAACCTGATGGAACTCCATCCCGGGGCTGGTCCCTCCGGTGGGCCACTCACTTCCCCACCTCCTGCTCCTCTGGACCTGTCCTAGCCTCCCTCGCCACTCAGTCTCCGTGGAAGAGTCTGTGGCCACACTTTCTGTCCAACCGGTTCTGCCCTTTATTTTTGTTTCAGGGAGGATTATCGCCATGGTGATATCCAGGTGACAGCGACAGGAGGGGGAAGAAACCCACCTGATTCAACCCTTAATCCCGGACAGCGTGTCAGAAGGCAGCAGCCTTGGAAAATGAGAAACCTGGCTGGTGTTTGGTACCCATCCCAAGACAGAACAAACTAGAAAACAGCTGAGCCGCGGCCTACAGACAGGCGACTCTCATCCAAGGAAACTTGGCCTGTCCCACCTCCCCAGACGCTCTGCACATCACCCCCGACAAGGAGGTTGGCCCAATGTTGTTTTTATGTTCAGAAGGAGCGTGGCAGCAGGGAAACAGCAAAGTCCGTGATGAGGGAAAAAGGAGAGTGGTTCTCGAATGTGCCCTGGATGACGCTCCGTGATCTGAGGAGGACCATGGCACGTGCACCTCCCACCCCGGCAGTGCTGGTCACTTCTGTGCCTGCTGTGCCCACGGTGTGGCCGCCTTCGCTGCACCCCTGCCTGCGAGTGGGTGGGGCAAACAAAACAAAACCCAGTGCCTGGGCATTAGCTTCGCATCCCACCCACAAACGTCCCCTCTCTGCTTCTGAGGAACTGTCAGGATGCTAAAGCTACCCCCACTCACAAAGAGCAAGAGGAAAGGGGGAATTCACTGGAAATTTCCACCCACGATGCTGGGGTGAACCACCACTGGTACCCAAGGAGGCCATCAGCACATACACGGGAGACGGATGGTTTCAGCGGAATAACGGGTCTATAAACACCAACTTGTAAGTGCAGGTTACTGCTTTCAGGAAGCTTCGTTTTGGTTTAAATAAGTATTGAGTACTAATGTGCACTGCAAACCAGCAATCCAGCAGATGTCGCGAATAGGTGGACTCCGCCAGCTAAATCACGTCCCCGGTTCACGCCACGCCATGGACCCACTTCTGAACCCCGTAGCAGCTTCCTGTTTGTTTCATTTCATTGGTAAGGAAGGATCCATTCGATTCCTCCTCTTCTTGGCTCCATCACCCATGAGAGACACTCTATTTAATTTACTAATTTCTTACCGAAGTAGAGCTGATGTGCCACGGTGTGTTAGTTTCTGGTGTACAGCAGAGTGATTCAGGTATACATATTCTTTTTTGCATACTTTTTCATCGTAGGTTATTACAAGCTACTGAATATAGTTCCCTGTGCTCTACAGGAGGACCCTATTGTTTATTCGGTATATATAGTAGTTTGGAGATACTCTGTTTTAAAGGTTTTCATGTTTTGGCTACCCAGGAAGGCCGGGACAAGACAAGGGCTTTTCAACCTGGAGGCCACCGCAGGTGAGCAAAAATAAAGATTTTATAAAAAACATAAAAGAAAGATTTAATTCAGCAAAGCCCAGTAACAGCGAGAAGGGAAAGGCTGCCTGGTATCTGGGATTTGGGTCGTCAGTTGCGTAAGAGAAAAGGCAGCGGGAGGAGAGGCCGCTGTGGGGTCTTTTCCTTCTCTTATAAATGATCCACGTAGAAGAGGGCCTGATGGGCTGATTTACCTAGAAAAAGACGCCGGAGCCCTCAGGCTGATGCTGGGAGAAAGAAAGCAGCTGGAGAGGGCTGGCCCGGCCTCTCTGAAATCAATTAAAGGTGGCCAGCCCTCTCTAACCACACGATTGGAGCGTGCATGCCAAATGAGGAGACACCATAGTTGACTAGGGAATGTTTCTTGCAAATCGTGGGTTTGGAGCAGAATTTTGTGGAGGGAGAGTCTTTGAGAAAAATGTTGGGACGGCTACAGACAGACAGGCCATCCATCAGAGCCATCTCCTCCCTGTGATCACAGAGGAGGGTTCTCACCACCCTCCACGGACACAGAGTCAGTAGCCAATAATGAGGTCCCTGAACAGAAGAGACACATCTTTCAAAACGTGCACACTCACATGCAGACTCATGTGCACACACGCGCGCATGCGCGCGCGCGCACACACACACACACACACACACACACACACACACACACACAAAGAGGGTTCAGAGGCCCACCTCTTTGGCCTGGGATTTTTCACGCGGAGGAGCTGGGTGTTACCCATGGGAACAAGTTCCTCTGAGGCCACATGTGGTTGAAACTCCTCTCCCGGTGATGACGTCACGTCTCCCAGACACTGGCTCCCTTGGGAATGTGTGCGCGGCTCCTCCGGAGCAAGGAGCCAATGCTGGGGTGACTCATAACCTGTGCTCTCAGCCTGGTCACCCATGGATTCGTGGTTTCTGTCCATTACTCAGTCTCATCCCGGAGCCCATCCCAGCGGCTGACCTCAGGCCTGAGGCTGCTGCTCCCAAGCTGGCCACCCTGTGGGGGGTCGACCTTTGCTTAGGGCTACCTTCCCTCAGTGCCTGCCCTCCCCTCCATCAGTCCCCAGCACACACAATGAGTCCCTTAGAGAAGCAGGGAGTGGGAGCAGGAATGGGGGTCCCAGTGGGCAGAGGGAAAAAGGCAAGAAAAAATGCTCCCTTAGTTGAAAAATTTGAACCCGGTTCCACTGTCACCTCTTTATTTTTATTTTTAGCGGGGGGGGGGGATTAGGTTTGTTTGTTTGTTTAATGATTAGGGGAATGTAACATATTTTTAATTTTTTTAAACATTTTTTACTGAGTTATAGTCAATTTACAATGTCGTGTAGGTTTATTCTTTAATGGAGGTACTGGAGATTAAACCCAGGGCCCCATGCATTCTACCACTCCTCATCCTCGCTACTGCCATCTCTTTTAATTTTGTCTGACAATTTCTTCCGTGTTTATTCCTCACACACATTCTAATAATTACCATTGTCAACATGATCATAATAGTCTGCATCTTGTCACTTAACGTGTATGTCTTGAAGGACCTTCCATGTCAGCACCTACAGATTTACCTCCTTGTTTTGTTGACGCAGGGTTGGTCTATAATACTGTGTTCATTTCAGGTGTACAGCAAAGTGATTTAGTTGTACATACATATTTTTTTCCAGTTCTTTTCCACTGCAGGTTATTACAAGATACTGAATATAGCTCCCTGTGCTATCCAGTAAATGCTTGGTGTTTATCTATTTTATACATAGTGGTGTGTATCAGTTAATCCTATATTCCTAAGTCATCCCTTCCCTCCCCTTCCCCTTTGGTAACCATATGTCTGTTTTCTATGTCTGCCTGGTTACCTCTTTTAAGCCACCATTGACACTCCAGTAAGCTTACTCTTCTCACCAGGGCCCCCAAGCTTGGCTTTCTTCTGGGGTTTGTGATTCTGCCCTTTGGAGGGCCCAAGCTGCTGTAAAAATCCTTTCTGGAACAAGGTGGAATGAGGCAGAATATAAACAGACAAAGACACACGGCAGGTGAAGTCAAAGGAGCTCCCCAAGCAAGGCGCTGTTTTAACAAGCGGAGTCCACTTGGAAAAGGGAGGAGGGATGGGGGTGGAGATGCGCTGAGCCTCCCCCCTGCTCACCCACTCCCACCAGCCCCTGCTGGTCCCGACCCACTCAACAGCCTGGGGGTGGGGGTGGGGAGGTCCCTCGTTACGGGACTTTAGAACACACAGCTTCTGCAAACCCTTGGGGCCTGGGGTCCTGGAGGGCAGAGCTCGCTTCTGAAAAAAGGTGGCATGAACAGCACCGCAGGATTTCCGAAACTCGGCGCCCACTTCCTGTTCTCTTATTTTAAAAGAGCAAAGCTTTGTCTTCTTTTCTGTGATTGGGTTTATTCCAATCAGCATTAAGCCTGAAATTTTTGCTCTGGGTGCCTAGACTCACCTTCCCTGCTTAATGGTTAGTCATCGAGAATGGGGGCTGGCACATTTTCCGTAAAGGACCAGATAGTAAATACGTTCGGCCTTGTGGGCCGTGTGGTCTTTGTCACAACTCTCAGCTCTGCCTTGGCGGTGGCAGGACAGCCACGGGTAACACGGAAACAAACGGCACGGCTAAGTTCCCATAAAATTGTACATGTGAATGCTGAAATTCACATTTTATATCATTTTCACAGCCCACAAAATATCACTTTCTTAAACCTTTCAGTGTGAAAATGACTCTTAGCTCACGGGCTGTACAAAAACAGGTGGCAGGTTGGTTTTGGCCCGAGCGCTATGGTCTGTCAACCTCTGGTCTAAAATCAAATATTTAAAGGGAAACCCTTTGTGAATTCTTTCTTTGGAAAAGAAATATTAGAAGAAGAAGAAGAGCTAACGTTTATTGAGCACTTATTACATGGGAGAACTCAACGTGGAAAACTTCTGTTCATTCTCGTATTAACACACGAGGTCGGTAGATACGAACCCTGGTTTTGTAGATGGGGAAACTGAGGGTTATGAGAAGACAACGGATGTACCAAGTTCACGTGCCAAGGATTTGAACCCAAGAGATGGGGATACAGTCAGAGACACGAGGACACGCACGGTCAGCATCCCCGGACAACAGAGTATATTAGGGAGCAGCTGATCAGAAGAAGGCGTGTGAGCCGCCACCTGCCTCGGGCTTTGTGTGACTAGTTCAGAAAGACCTCGCATCAGAGCCCCCACTGAGGAGGGACACCCATCTCCTTCCTGCACCAATTCCTTCTCAAACGTTCTCCCAGGTCAAACAGGGCTCGCGAGGACTCGGAGAATAATAGAGCATTGGAAAGAGAAAAGAGCATTTTACAGACGGTCAAGTGCCACCTTGGACGGTGGGTCCCAGAAAGAAGCGCAGTGAAGGGGCGAATTGCAGGGATGTGAGACTCAGCTCATCAGTTTCCACGCTGGTGGGTGAACGGGCTCACTGCTCCCCCGAGGTCTCACCAGGCTCCCCAGCCCCACTCAACAGCCCCCATGAGAGGCCTCTGCCTCCAGCCGCTCTGGTCTCCCAAATCTTGCCCGTTTCTGCCTTTCTTCCGCCCCAGCCCTTCCCACGGCCAGCCTCCACCCTCCAGGCTGGATGCAAAAACGCCCTGGTGCGTCTGCCGCCACCCAGGCAGAAGTGGGGGGGGGGCAGGCAGGGAAGAGAGCTGGGTGGCTGCTTTCACTTCTTTTTAGGCTCGCTGCCCGATTTCTTTTCCATCCCGGGCACCGAGGTACATCTGGGTAGAACACCCCTTGGCTGCCTCTGGTCCCACCACACCCGGTGGAAAGCCACGGATCCTGGATAGAAACCGACCAGAGCGAGAGCGAGCCGTCTGCTGGAGCAGTGCTCTGCCCACCAGACACGCACGCGGGTTTCCTGATCTTCGGGGCTTCAGGAAAAGGAGGCCCGACCCACCCTCCTGCCAAGCTCCCTGAGACTGAGCAGGCAGGAGGTGAGCTTCTCATTATGTAAAACACTTGGCTCCTTCCTCTTTCTCTGCATCCTGCTAGCAATTTTGCATCCGGTTTGGGAATTCCAGGAACATCTGCATTGTCTTCTGCCCAACCACACGTGTGCAAGCCCCAGGGCGCGAGCGTGTTCCCACCTGCCGCTGCCCTGTCATTAGCCGTGAACTGCGCAGTGAAACATATAAAACCCCGGCCGGCAGCCACACCTGCAGGATTCCAGCTCCCTGCCTCATCCTGCGCAGACCCAAGGCACAGAGACCAAGTCCCTTTCCTGCAGGGAGAAACGCTGGGCGCAGAGGCCCTGTTTGAACAGCCGACGTCCTCTAACCAAACATACGGCACCTTGTCAACACCGCACTGGCCACCCCCCCCGGCCTCTCCTTGCATTTGGGTGGTGAGGTCAGAGGAGGCCAGGTGGAAATGGGCACGGTCCACTTGAGTTTGAGAACCTCAGGAGAAGCACCAGCTTGGATCAGTTCTATTTCAGGCAATGCCGGTGGCCTCTGCTCAGATCCAATGGTGACTCTTTGGGAAAGAAGCACCCGAGGTGCAAGAAGCAGTCATCTCCGGAGACAGGGAGCTCTTCCTGCCTCTCTGAGCTTCAGTCTGGAAAATGGGGTCAAACCAGTGCCTACCACTGCTTAGTGAACTAGATTAAATGATGCACATAACACGTTTGCAAGGCTGCAGGGGCCACAGCCCATACTGAACCAATGGTTATGAATAGTTATTATTATAGGTCCTCATCCCCATCTTAAACCCTGCCCTTCCTCCCACACCTGCACACCCTTGGCTTCCTCCTGTGTTCTCCACGGCTCATCTACCTTCACCCACTTTATCACTGCGGTGTTCTCCAGGGTTCCATCCTCACCCTCTCCTCCCCTTAATCTCCGGGCTCTTCCACTATGGGCCCACCCCCAGGTCACATCTCTCCTGGGTGCAGGTGCACATCCCCAGTCTCCAGAGTCCTGGGGCACAGGAACGTTGACTATTGCTATTTCTTTGTTCATGTGCCCATCTCTCACCATCGGTCATTTGCTCAGCTCTAAAAGGCTAGACGCCACTCATGCATTTGTCCCTAGGACCTGGTATTACCTGATGTGGAGACGGAGCCCAGTAAATGTTTAAGCAAGTAAAGCACTACCTCTGGCCTCTCTTCCTAACTCCGAATTCCCATCTCCAGCCGCTAAGTAGACATCTTCCCACGTGCAACATCCAAGCAATTCCAGAAACCTACCATAACCCCTCCTGTCTTATCCATCTCAGCTTACTCGTTACACCCAGATTTTAGCACGGGGGAGACACCCAACAGATGCAAGTTAAATACTTAGGGAAATAGTGAGGACTCACCTACTAGTTTAGACTTGGGCTTGTATTTGCGGCATCATCTTGGATGCACCCCTCTCTTAACCCCACAAACACTCAGACCCCCACGTGGTCAATTTCACATCCCCAGTGTCGCCTGCTTCATCAGCCTCCATCCTCCACTGTGGCTGATGCCCCATGCAGACCCTTACGGCTGGCCCTCCCATCCACCTTCCAAACCCCGCGCTCACCTGCCGTTTCTCCCTCCGTAACCTGCTGCCAGGGGGTCAGGTCAAGTCGAGCCTGAGCTTAGAAGCCCTCCAAGTCCTGCAAACTCCCAGGCCTGGCCTTTGAGGTCCTGCCTCTTTCTGACCAGCCCCGCCCATCGTCCCCTCCACTCCGGCCCTCCAACATAAAATAGAACTTCTAAAAGTGAGGCCATTTCAAACCACCGCCCCAAACCCCATCCTTGTTCTGCAGTGCCCAGGCCGCAGCTCGAGATACAGGGTGTTCTGGAGAAAACAGACAGTAGAAACAGACCAGCCATGTTTTTCTAATCAAACTCTTAAAATGCTTTCCTTGAGTAACTGCGGTTCTGATTTTAGAGTAATAATAAGGACAATAAATTAAAGCGAGGAGCCCCAGCGGTTTCCAGCTGGAGGTTGCTCTCTGATGGAACATCCTAAAATTCAGACAGACGTAAGTAGGAGAAATGACCCTAGTTACCAGGGCCAGTCCATCTCCCACTTCCCTCCGCATCCCGTCCATAAAACAAGATGATTTACAGAGACGCAGGGAGGGACCTCTTGCTTCCCCTCTGCAGAATTTATTTCTCTTTAATGGGCTGCCATGCCTCCCCCTTCCTTCTAATCTCTTCCTCTCCTTGTCTGCTCACCCGCTCCTGCCTCTGCTCTCTCCTCGTCCAAGGGACAGCGTGTCAAGGCGGCACAATGCTACTGGCTGAACAAAATGGTTAAAGGGACAAGTGAAGTTGGCAGAAGGAGAGGAAGTGGCCTCAGACTGCAGGGTCTGGCCTGGCAGATGTGAGTTTCCCTCGGCTCCCACCTGGCTTTCATGGGGGAAAGAAACTTATTAAAGTGAATAATCCAGCCTTTCGTGAAAAATCAGAATGTAACAGACAGTGCTGGCAAGGGCGCAGGGGGTGGGAGATTCAGTCCCCTTAAGGGGGAAAACAGATGATTTATGCTCCCTGCACACGGCTCCAGGACTAATGGGGACCAGGATCTGTAATTACACAACCACTGCAATTACTCCAAAGCCTACCGTTTCTTGCTCCCACCCAGTTCTTGTCTTTTTCCAATAAGCAATTGCTCTGAATCCTGGAGGCCAGAGGTTAAAAAGGGAGGGAAGGTCTTGGAAGTTACATACCTGCTGGTGAAGGTTCCTGCCCTGGACTACAAGGTCTCTTCTTGGGGAGAGTTTCCCAAATCCCTCAGCCCAAGCAATAAGACACTTGCTTGTCACACTTTACAAAGTTCCTTTTCCCACATTAGTTTCATTGGATCCTTGCAACTCTGCTAGATCAAGGTGACTCTGTTTCGTGAATGAGGAACTGAGGCTCAGAGAGGTTAGATGACTTGCCTCAGGTCACACAGCCGACTAGTGACTGATCTTCCTGACTGACAGACCAAGTCTAGAATTATTCCTACTTAAGTACAACTACCAAAGTTGTTTGAGAGCAGGCAAAAACAAACAAACTAAAAATTATGAAAGCGGCAAAAAAGCAAGCATTAATGGTTAGAAGAAAAGATCTGAAGGTCAGACTGAACTTGGGGAAACCCATCCCAGATGACTCTGAGAGAAACAGCCAAGCAGGTACCTTGCTAAGTCACATTTTTCTTTTCAACAGCAGGAGAGGATTTTGCTCCCCTCAGTACCCGAGTTATGGCCTCTCTCTTCCCTTCAGGCCCCAAATGCCTTTTAATCTTCGCAATAGCTCTACCAGGAGAGACATGGGGCAGGAGGCTGTCAGGCATGAAGGATTCCAGATCACCCATAACTTCGTCGGAAACCTGCACAAGCTCCCTAGAGGCCAAGAAACCCAGATGGCTCCTCTGGGAGGAGTTTTCTCTGGGTGGGGCCAAAGTCAAGGTTATGCTGTGGTCTTCAGGCTCCAGACCTCCCAGGTGGTCGGGAAGAAGGGTCTCCAGGGACAGAGTCCTTGTGCTTCCACACCTGGACTTAGGTTACACCCACCCTGCTAGACAGACACCTGGGGCTACCTGACAGAGTCAGCTAGAAGTGAAACAGATATTTCTGGAGAGTCTAGGCCCACAAAAGCCGCGAAAATCTCATAGTTCCATTGATGGTCTGTAGGAAGATGGAACCGAGACCAGGTGGCCAGGCACGACGGCTTCATCCACCCTGAGTAAACCTCAAGGCCAACCTGCGCCTCAGGCTTGGTAGACCAGAAGGCTGATCTTTTTAAAAAAAATTTTTTTTGCTTTGTTCTCTTTCGCAACAGGGACCTCCATGCAAATGTTTCTGGCTGGCTCTGACCCTACGAAGAGCAATGGGGAAGGTGGAATGTTCGCCTTTGTCTAACCGATGCAAGGCAACTTCCTTACAACATCAGGAAAGGCTGGTCCATGATTCTAGCCTCAGAGATGCAACCAACAGGTCCCCAGCTGGACTTGACTGGGGCTTTGCTCATAAAGCGAAAGGCTTTGTAGAGAACGAAAGGGGACCCTTACCAGGAGAGTACACCCTCTCTTAGAAAGTTAGGAAGTTGTGACATTTAGTTCCTGTGGCCACTCAGCTCTCATTCCCTCCCTCCAGGGCTATCCACCCCTCCCTCAGACACCGCCCAGATTCAGATCTTACTCCCACAAAGCCTGAGCAGGTGTTAACTGATAAGCAAGGTAGTAATTTAGTCATATATATGCCTAAGTGTAGCCAACCCGCCCCCCCAGGGACTTCCACAAGTCAAAAGAACATTCTGAGTAAAAATCTCTACAATTCAAAGCAAAGGTGCTCTGACACAGGCTTTCTCAACCTTGGCACTCCTGACTTTTTAGGTTGGATAATTCTTTATTGAGGGGGAATCTGCCTTGTGCTTTGTAGAATGTTTAGCAACATCTAAACTGGCTTCTACCTACCAGATGGCGGTAGCACCCCTTGTCCCCACAAAGTTGTGGCAATCAAAAAGGTCTCCAAATATCGCCAGACACCCCCTGGGGTGGGGGTGGGGGCAAGATCGCCCCTGGTTGAAAAACGACAATCTAGCGGTAGAGGTGGGGGTAGGGTGGAGAGCGGGAGGACCCACTTCTGGGGCCCCATCAGCTGCTTGGTCAGGCTGGCCCATAAAAAGTCTGACCACCAGGCATTTTCGAAACCTCAAGATGACACCAGCAGAGGGAATAAAATCACCTTCTACATCAGAAGGAAAAGGCAAGGCAAAATCGGATTTCTAGCTTTCTCCATTCCTGGCAGGGGCAGGAGGAAGACATACTGGGGAAGGGAGAGCTAAACTCAAACGTTCTAGAGGAGCCAAGGGCCACTTCTAAAAGTCCTTGCTTTTTAAAAGAGATGACTCATCTCTTTGCTGTTTCGCTTTCAGCTCCTCCTTTGTCTGCCATCATTACCGCCCCCACCCCCTTCTCCCAATCTGTCCCTTCATCTCTTCTAGGGCAAAGTCTTTCAATGTCTCTTATTCGTACAGGAGGAAAGAGACACCTGGAAAGGCCCAGGTTGGTTTTTCTTTACCTGGGCAGGTGTCTGTTGGGCCCCCTGAAATTATCCTGGAAACTGGAGTCAAGCTAGGACCCGGATTAAGATGCTGAGAAAATAGCAGAGGAGAAAGGGGTGGGGGTTGTCCGGGGGGGGGGCAGATTCCTGATTAATTGAGAAAAGCAGCCAGGCCATGTTTGAATAAGACTGCCCAGTGGAATGCAGGGCCCTTTTTTGTGTGCTCATTCGTTTGAAACAAAAGCGAATCGGGTGGACTACAAAGGGGTCAGGGGGAGGGGAGACCGGCAGCCAATGGATTCCTGCGAGCAGACCCTGTCTGGGGGTGAGACGGAGGCACGAGGGTGACAAGCGCTTATCAAGGCGGTAAAAGGGCATTTGCAGATGAAATCTGTCCATGTAAGCCCTTCAGCTCATTTTTTATTCCTGTTTACAATAAATAGACTTTTCCCCCCAAATTTAATCATTTAAACTTCCTCTCTAGGCCAACAATGTCCAGTACAGAAGCCACTCACTAGTCAATAAGCACTGGAAATGTGGCAAGTTCAAGCTGAAATGTCCCATAAGTGTAAAATACATGCCAGATTTCCTAGACTTTGTATGAAAAAAAAAAAGTATATCTCACTAGTAGAGTTTTTATATGGACTGCATGTTGAAATAAGATTGAGGATACACTGGGTTATATAAAATGTATTATTATTTTGATTTTATTTCTTCTCTTTGTCCTCCTTTAAATACAGTTACAACACGGTCCCACTGTACAGCACAGGGAACTATATTTGATCCTTTGTAATAGCCTATAATGAAAAAGAATATGGAAAGCAATATATGTATCATGACTGAATCACTAGGCTGCACACCAGAAATTAACGCCACATTGTAAACCAACTGTACGTCAATTTAAAAAATGCAATTACTACAGAGTTTAAAATTACATATGGGCTTGAGTTTTACTTCTATGGGACAGTGTGCCGGAGGCTAACAGTTCTTAGGTCCTGGTTTCTCCCTCTTCTCCCACCTCCTCCCCTTCCTTGCAGATCTACCTCAGATTATCTGGAGCCTTTTAAAGAGTACATCAATCTTCATTCATTGGTCAGAGTCTGTCAGGGCGTCTTCTGCACATGAAACACTAAGTTGGCATCTGGTGGGGGACCCCCAAAATGAATCAGACTACCGGACAGGAGACCAAGGATCTGAAGGGCCTGACCAAGCCCATAGCCTTCACTTTAGAAGTGAGGTCGAGAGAGCTGGCCCCAGGGGGGTCCCCCAACACAGAAACTACAAACGGTCTCCCCTCCCAGGACCGGCCGCCAGGTTGGATTGGTTCCACCTGCGCAGCTGGAGAAGCTTGATTTTCACCTTCAACACAGAAGTGGCTCTTCTGGTTCTGCTTATCTTCCTGGTGACACTAACCCTGCCACCTGTTGTCCTTCTATATACCACAACTTTCTTTTTCCCTTCCCTGGATAACACAAGGATTGTACATCTGCAACAGAAGAACCTGTGTTTGGAGAGATGGGTTTGTAGCTCTCGTACCCCCCAAGACGGAGGGCTTTGGTTTGTCAAGTCAGTGCAAGTCCAAAAAGAGAGCAATGGGAGATGGTTAAGATGGACCTGGAAGAATAAGTTTCATCCAAAAAGTCCAGGGTAAAGTAAGTACATCGGTAATCGGTACCATGACTAGAACAGGGGTTCTCAACTGGGAGCAATTCTGACCCCTCCAGGTGGCAGCTGGTAACATGTGAAGACATTTTTGGTTCTCAGAACTGGGGCTGGGGAGCATCACTGGCATCCAGTGGGGAGAGGTCAAGGGATGCCACTACACGATGCACAGGATGCTGCCCCACAAAAATGGCCCCAAGTGTCAGTAGTGCCAAGATTGAGAAATCCTGAGCTGGAATACGGAGGAGACCAGCATCTCGCACCACCACCACCAAGCCAGAGCTTGCTCTAATCTCTGGCACCAGTGAACACTCATCCTCCCTCAGCACCATCTTCCAACAAACACACCTGGGAGTGGATCCAGGAAAACCTGAAGGATCAGGGCAAGAAGAACAACTGGGAGAAGGAAAACAGTACAAACATGATTAAATAAATTAGCCCCGCTAATTACTAAGTGTCTAACTTAGCACCTGGAGCAACAGCTGGGGTTGCAAGAATTGAGCAAACATCATCCCCAACTCAGGCAGGCTCTGGGCACATTGACTTGCTCCTCCCTGCCTTCCTCTGGCAAAAGACTTGACTGAGAAAAGACTAGGCAATAAAGTCTTAAAGCAGTGCACCCGCCCTCTGGAAACACACCTGCACACCCCACCACGGACATTCCCAGAAGACATGAGTGCAGTAAAATCTCCTCCTAGGCTGAGGTCCCGGCTTCCCAAGCTGCTGACTTTTGCAACCTACACAGTCTCCTGCCTCCATGAGTACTGTGCAACTTTTACTTGGAAAATGTCCCAAGAGAATGTGATTGCCCCTCTCTCAGCCTCTGTTTTTAACCACTTCTCTACTTTGTTCCTCTGGGCGGAACTGTATTTTCTCAAATTCTCAATTCTGAAAGAGCTGCGATTTGCACTCCCACGAAGACACACAGCCCTGGATCCTACTGCTGTGATTTTTCTCCTGAGTAGAAAGGTCCAACTAGAAGCTGCTGAGCTGGGCAGACTCTCCAGGCCACCCAGGGCTCTGAGTCACAGCAGTGCAGTAGCCAGACACTGCGGCATCACGCACCGCCCCACTGCCCAAGGCTGCTTCCTCCCTGGCACCGCTGCAATGCACCTGCATCGCAACCACGCATCTGCAAGTAAGGAGCACCAGGACTCTGCTCAGGGGCCACATTTCATTTCAATTTAAAACCTGCTGTTGAAGTGACCTTCCCAGCTTGCATCCTTGACTGGGTTGAACGGTGGCCCCCAAAAGATATGCCCACACCCTCATGCTCAGAATCTATGTCTTTATTTGGGAAAAAGGGTCTTTGCAGATGAAATTAAGGATCTCGAGATGAGATCTTCCTGGATTACTCAGGGAGGCGCTAAATCCAATGACAGGTGTTCTTACAAGAGACAGAAGAGGAGAAGACAGACATGCAGAGGAGAAGGGCACGTGAAGATGCAGACAGAGTTTGGAACAATGCTGCCACGAGCCAAAGAAAGATTGTAACCACCAGAGGCTGGAAGAGACAATGAAGGATGCTTTCCTAGAGCCTTCAGGAGGAGCCCAGTCCTGCTGACACCTTGATGTGGGACTTCTGGCCTCCAGAACTGTGAGAGAATCGGTTCCTGCTGTTTTGCCCAGCTGGTGGCAATTTGTTCCAGGAGCCCTAGGAAATGAATGCACTCCTACTCAACACCACCCCTGACCAACCATGCTGCCTGTGTATCTGGCTTGTTTGGCATAAACTATGGAATTCTGGGCTTGACTTCTGTGTTCATTCATTCACGCTTTTATTAGACATCTGCTCTGCCCCAAATCACCGCCTGGAGAGTTTCCATGGCAACTCTGTCAAAAATGGTCCTACTTATGATTATCGGGGGAAGAGGGTGGGAAGGGATAAATTGGGAGTTCAAGATTTGCAGATACGAACTACTATATATAAAGTCGATAAACAACAAGTTTCTACTGTAGAGCACGGGGAACTATATTCAATGTCTTGTAGTCACCTATGATGAAAAAGAGTATGAAAACGAATATATGTATGTACACGTATGACTGAATTATTATGCTGTACACCAGAAACTGACACAACATTGTAAACTGACTATACTTCAATAAAAAAGGTCCTTCCTCAACCCCTGCATATCCCTCCATAGCCTCTTGTCCTGCTTCCAATTTTTTCATATCCCTTATTGCTCCGCAACATCATGTATGTATTTGTATACATGAATATTACCTGTCTCCCCATTCGAATATGCTCCTTAAGGGGAGGGGCTAGTTCACTCGTTTATTGCTAAAACTCCTGCAAAGAAAACCCTAGAACCTAGCAGGGTCTTAAAAATATTTAGTTGGATGAACAAAGGCATAATCTTTATCTTCGAAAGCAAAGAGTCTACAAATTCTACTGTATTCTAATTTTAGAGCATTTTTGCAAATAAAAAATTCTAACACTCTCCCTCTGGGTGACCGAGCTCTTTTATATATATCACACTAGCTCCATAGATTAGCAGTATATCATGTTTTGTCTTTGGAAAAAATGGGAATTTTCTCCGAAGGGAAATTCCTGTGCTCCTGGTGGCTAAAGCACACTGCCTGAAATGCCCCTAAATTTTTAGCAAATTACCAGGTTTTTTTTTTTTTTTTTGCGTCTCCCATTTATAGCACTTTCTTTAAGAAACCCAAGTTGAGATGCACAGTGAGTGATGATTCGGGGAAGGGATGGTGTCTCAACAGGCAGAGGTCACTCTGGTCAGCAGACTGACGGTCCCCTGGGCAGTCGGAGGCTCCCTGGGCATGGCTGCTTGAAATGTTCCTGCGCACCTGAGGACATTGATGACAACAAAGCTACAAAGAGAGGATCCAGTCGGACCTCTTCTTTATATCCGAGAACCCTCCATGTGAAGGAATTGCACCCTTTGGTCAACAGGTAGCTGTAGCTCTAGCTCTGCCCAGACTAGAGCAACAGGACCCGGGGTAACTGCCACAGAGGAAGCTCTGGTCTCTCTAGAAGGCATAAATTCACTCCTTCTAGGCTTTAGATCTGCCAGTAACATCAGAGGCTTTTTTTTTTTAAGGCAGGATAATAAGTAAACAGAAGTCGTTAGGGTTTCGATGAAGAGGGGCATTACTAGGAGGAAAAACTTGGAGTAAAGGAGAATTTGGAAAGTTTAAAGAACCTCTGACCTTCCAGAGAAAGCCAAAAACATTATTTGCACTGCAGTCTGCATTCATTTGGAATGCTTACAAAACGGGCTAGGATGGTGACTCTTTTTCCTAAGCTTTCCATTGAAAATAGTCCGTCCACCATATTGTCACCCTGGCCCAAGGACCACGTCACCCTACCCTCAAGAGGCAGAGAAAAGAGCAAAAGGATCTTAATGGAACAGAATAAAAAGGTTCATTAAAATTTAGATTGCAACCAACTTTTTTAAAAAAAACTACAACTTGTCGAGTTTTGGTGAAATATGAAAGAGGAATCTC
The DNA here is from genome assembly GCF_048564905.1 of Vicugna pacos. Taxonomy (NCBI): domain Eukaryota; kingdom Metazoa; phylum Chordata; class Mammalia; order Artiodactyla; family Camelidae; genus Vicugna; species Vicugna pacos. The sequence goes on from NC_133002.1 coordinate 55,981,238, forward strand.
CACAATTATTCTTCTATGGAGGAACACACGTCTCCTTTTTTGTAATACATATCTGGATGAAGCCGGGTCGTCACAGCCACACGCATCTCCATGGATTGAACACAGAAGCAGATATGAGAACTCAACCACTTTCTATTAAGCCAGACAAAGTAGAGCTTAGCAAAAATAGAAAGAAAAAAAAAAGCCATGCTTCTCAATTTTTTTGTTTTAGAAAATAAAACTGTCTTTTATAAAAATGTTTTCTGGTTAAAATGCAATGGGTTTAGTATTGTTATTTTTAAAGGAATAAATAATTTCTGAAAATTTCTCAGCTTTCATTTCTAAGGCAGTCAATGTCAATACTTACAACCAACATTAAAAAGCTCCTTGGGGAGGGAGCGTACAGCTCAGTGGTAGAGCACGTGCCTAGCATGCACGACGTCCCAGGTTCAATTCCCTGTACCGCCATTAAAAATAAGTACATAGATTAAAATGTGAAATCATGTTTTTAAATGCTCAAAAAAACAGAATTAAAATAAAGTTCTTTGGGGCTGCTCTCAATCATTTGATTTAGTCATGAGACTAAGAACCACAGCTGGAAAAGAATCTTTGACAATTATGGTAAATAGGGGGAAAAAAACAGATAATGAAAGACTATGGTAAATATCCGTGATTTTATTCCCTTCTTTGGGTTTTTTCTCAAGTTCTAATTTTCTATGAATACCCAGAGCATGTTGCATTTAATGTTTTACAGATACAGCAGATAAGTGAGTCAGCAGGCAAGTGTTTTAAAAATTATTTCAGGCCTTCTCCCTCCTCGTCCTCTCTAATGAAGTCCTAGGTGGTGTCTGGCGCATAGTAGGCACTTTGTAGCTCTTCCAAATGGCCTAGAATAATTTTTCACACAAGGGCAATGACCAGCTGGCTTAGTATTAATGTTGTCTCCCCATTATGTTTCAGGGAGGTTTGTCTGCTTTTTAAAAAGCTTCTTAAATAAAAATTCAATCAATCAATCAATCATCCTCATACACAAATGTAACATTGTACTAGCGCCTGTATTTAACACTGTCTCCCACAATGCAAAGAACACTGTTTAGAGTGTATCGTTGGTGTAGGTCCAGAATAATTAACAATTCCTAAAACGAAATCTATTTTCTTCACGGAAGTGGGAGAGTTATTAAATCCTCAAAACAACAACAACAATATATGATCCTTTCAATTAAAACTTAAAAAAAAAAAGCTATGAGAGAGAATGGAAGAGTCATAAAAGTAAACCCAGGCTGGGAGTGGGCAGGGGTTGTGAACTTCACAGAGAAGGCTGAGCACTGAGGCTTGAATTTGTCTCCTGTGAACAGGGAAAATAATCATAACTAGCAATGCCTGCATATCATTTGACGATGCTAAGAAAAGAGTAACTGGGAAAAAACAAAACAAAAAAAACAAAAAACAACCAAACCTGCCTGGTCTTTGGTCCCCTGGCTCTTTCTGGGTGGCCTTGGGCAGCCAACTCTGAGATTTCTGTTTCTGCAGGCATGAAAAGAAGGTCATGGTCATCCCCAGAGGAGCAGGGAGAACCAGAAAGCTAAAGACCAAGCGGAGTGGTTCTGCAGAATTTCTGGAATGGGCGTGCTGGATTTCAGAAGCTCCAGAGACCACAGCCTGGCACGGAGGAGGAGGAGACGCTCTCAGAGTCCGCTCTCTCCTGCATGGAGAACCGCCTGAAGACTCATTTTGAAAGCCATTCCTGTTGACGTGCAAGCAGCCGGGGCATCCAGTCCTGCTTCCCGCAGACCCAGCGCATCGCAGCCCCAGGGGCTATTTCCTGATCAGACCCAAGGCACACAGACCCCTTCTGAGGTTTTCCATGCCACCTCTCCAGGTGGCTCTGGCAGGTCCACATAGCTCCCTCGGGCTGCATAATTAGCGGGCTTCAGGCCGCCATGCCTGGCATGCTGCGGTTCCCCACTCCCAAGCAGCGCTCCAGCCCCCTCCTCACCGGCGCCGCTCCACACACATCCCCGCCCTTCCTTCCCGGCCCCTCCTCGGCCACGGTGGGTCCCCACACAGCAGCTCCGAGGCTGCCACCACCGCCCACACACGGACGCTCCCTAACCTGCGCACGCAGAGCAAGCTACATAAGGCTGTCACCACCTTGGAGCCAAACTTAGTCTCAGCCTCTTTTGAAACTTACAAAGCTCTAGCGGGAATAAGGAAAATGCAGAGTGAAAACTGACACTGATCTCCCTCTCCAGCGCCACCGTCCCCCACGCCATCCCCTCCATCTCATGCCATCCTTCTCCCCCGACCCTGCCCCAGATCACAGATTCCACTATTGGAAGGCAAGGGCTGAAGAACTCATTCAGTCTAGCCTCCCGCCATTGGGCAGGGCTGTCCTCAAAATAAATGTGAAAAATAGTCATCTCTCTCTAAAGGGCTGATACCATGGCCACCCCTGTTATAGACAGACATGAACTGTGAGTGCCCAGTCATGCTTGTACCCACGCACTTGACCCAAAACATTAAACACACAACAAAACCCGCTCTGTAGTTGTCTCCCTGCCAACTGGGTCACTCCCGGGGGTCACACGGACACCCTGACCCCAACCCAAGCCGTTGTGAGACCCTCTTCAAATCAACCTCGAAGAGGCAAGAGGGAACACACCAGTTGATGAATATTCCATTTCCCAGAACAGGGACCCGGGAAGCACACCTCTTTACGCTCTAAAGTTCACTGTCAGCTTCAGCAAGTGAAAGGATTTTTTTTTATATAATAAAAAAAAAGTTATATGACTTTAATTAAATGCACTTATTAAAAGGGTGAAATATTTGGAGAGACTGTTTTTGCACTGGAGGCACATTTTCCAGCGTGCTGTAGAGCGTCTGCATCCGTCTGCTCTAGGCAATTTTTAATACACAAATAAATCCGCACCTGACGTGCTGACAGATTATTATGCAGTGTGGCAGCCAACAAAAGTAAACACAGGGGCAAGTTTTAACCTCTTGCAGTCCCAGAGCTTTCCCTGCTGGGCCTGGCTCAGGTGTACCCGACTGCTGGCAAAGCCTTCTCTTCCAGTGAGGACCTTCTCGTCCTGGAGCCTGTCCTGTCCCCAGAAACAGGGGACTGCTCTCCCATCAGGCTGCCTGCAATGTGGCACGAGCCAGGGGACAGGAGATGACCGAGGGAGGGGACAGAGAGGAAGAGCAGCAACACGTGGGGCTCCTCGAGAACCCTGCCGTCCTTCCATCCTGTTTATACTGCGGCCGTGAGATCTGCCGGCTTCTGCACAGCAGGCTGGTCAGCAAGCCGCCAGGACGATCCGCTTCTCCTTCCAGCCGGCAGAGCTGGCTCTGCAGATGGAGAGCCCGGCCAGCTGTTTCTCCCAGCTTTGCCCCAAGTGCAAGCATCAGGACAGTTACTATAGAGCTAAAGACGGATCAGGCAGCTTCCATATGTGGAATCTTAAATTATAGAAGCTCCAATCAGCATATGGCTAAGGCATTTCCTGAAACTGAACTACAGAGCTGCCCCTCTCCTGTTCCTCTGGTGAGATGAGGCTTGCAAAGCGACACTCCTGGAAGGGCTCGCTTTGCAGTGATCAGAGGTTTGGGCTGCACTTGCCTGGACCCTCCAGGGTGGCTCTGTGGGCACATTCATCCTGCAGCCCGTCTTTCAGCTGCTTTGCTACAAAGCTTGTTTCAGACCTAGGTTTCCTCATCAGTGTAATGTATCTTTAGCTGAGGGGCGGGGCAGGGGAGGGAGATTCTTGCAGTGGAGGAGGGCTCTCCCCATCTGTCAGCACTGTCATCCCACCCATCCATTACTCTAGTACCTTGTGGCTGAGATCATAGCTTCTATTCTGCATCTGTAAACAATGGCTATTGTTACCATAATTTACGGGCTGTTTACTACGAACCATACCCAGTGCTAAGTGCTTTAATACATTACCTCCAAATAGATTTTAGCTCCAAATTCTCCAGGGTGCGGCCCATGAACCCCTTTATTATTACCACTAATTTAACAGCTATCCATGCTTCACCTTTTTAACTCTCTCAACTACCTTGCTCTCCTCGGTGTACAGCTGAGGTGTATGCTTAGAAAGAGTAGGCGATTTTCCCGAGAAATCTGTAACATGAACTGAAAAAGCACAGACACAAGGAAGCAATATGTCCACCTTTAACAACACGCAGCAGGCATCTTTCAAATTATGACCACTGAAGAAACAGTTTTATTTTCCTCTCTAGGGGTAAGACCGAGGCTACATAAATTTACTTTTAAAACAACCGGAAAATCTGGGCACAATGAAATGTCATCAAATAAACAAAGAAAATTCCTGCAGTGGGTGGACGGCTGAACCAGGTGCCCTTCAAGTATCCTGCCAGCACATCTCTTTGCAGAGCTGACCGCTCTGACTCTGGGACCCACCCCTCGCCCTAGGACTTCAGGGAGAAGCTCTGGTGCCAGCTTCCCAGTTAGCCGGTATCTTCATTTCCAACCTGCCCCTCCAAGGCGCTTGGATTGAATGCCCCCTTCCATGCCGCCTGGGAACTTCAGGGTTGTGGCAGAGGAGAAACAATTTCTCTTTGTGGGCACACTTTCTCTCCGCTCTGGGAAGGACCAGCAGGATTCAGATCATCCCACTGAAAGCTTCTGCCCCTAAGAGATCCAGTTGGCCATTACCAGGCAGATCATCTCACTTGTGGACATTCGTCAGTCTCCTGAGTTTGGGGAATGCCCCACGGGTCTAACACCTGCTACTGAAGCTGACAATGCCTAGTCCTTCTTTTCCCAGCCTCCCTCGCAGGTAGGGCAAGAGCAAATGGGCTGAAGTTCCCCTAATCAGTCCCACCCATGCCTTTGAACCTGAAGCAGTAATACAAAGTCACACAAGCCCTGAGAAATCCACTCCGGAGAGGATGGGAAAACAGCAGCGGCAGGAGTGATGGTCAGCTTGGGGAGGCAGGGGTCCCAGGGCAGCCTCCTGCACCAGCATCAGCGGGGTGGGCTGTGATGGATGAGCCCAGAGGTTAGCAGTGATGCCGTCATCAGACCAACTCGGCAGCATTTGGGACATGTTCCTGGCTGCAGAACCTCCAAACCTGGTTTCCCCACCCTAATGGAGATGCCGAGCTAATGCAATCTGCTTTTAATAAATCTTTTTTCAGCTTAAATTAGCCAGGGGTGATTTCTGTTGCTTGCAAACAAGAATTCTGATGGATACAGGATTCTGTACAAAAATCTTGGCACAGGTACTTGGAAATTATAACACTGTGCCTCTTAGGTTGGGTTTTTGTGCTTTTTGCCTTTATTAATTTTAACTTTTTACTGCAATAAAATATACAACAGAAAAATGCACATTTCATGAGAATACAGCTCACTGAATTTTCACAGAGTAAACATACTCGTGTAACCAGTACTGCACATCAAGAAAGAAGATCGTTACCAGTACTCCCCAGAGCCTTTCTTGTCATCAGCACCAACCAAGGGCAACCACTCTCCTAACTTCTAACACCACAGATCAGCTTTGGCTGTTTCTGAACTTTATGTAAATATAGTAATACAGTGCACGCCTTTCTCTGGTCCATGCATTACCTCTGTTTATCTTTCACTCAACATCATGCTTGGGAGATTCCTCTATACTACTGTATGCAGCTGTAGCCCATTCATCTTCGGTGCTGTATAGTACTCCAGTGAATGACCATACCACAGTCCACTCACTCGTTCTACTATCAACAGGCATTTGGGTACTTTCTCATTCGGGGAATATTTCAAAAAGGGCTGCTATAAACATTCTTGTACACACCTGTTGCTGAAATGTTAATGTATTTTAGTTGGGTACATATTAATGTTTATAAAGTTTATATACATAATGTTCGACTTTGGCAGATGTTGCCCAAATAGTTTTCCAGAATGATCAGATCCATTAGAATGATTTTTAACTGCACTCCCAGAATAATTTTTGCTCCTCTAAGATCTAAGATACTAGGGAAGAATGAGAAAAGTCAGTAGAACAATGTAGGTGAAAATTCATGTGGGGACATTTCCCCCTTTTTAAATGATTCCACCCACAGGTGTATTAAGAAGCCCTGGCATTTGGCACTTTGCCACTGGCTTGACCTGGGTTAAATGATTGCTGACAGGTCACCGTGAAAGTCAAGGGCACAGCTGGGACAAGACCTCTGAACTCTTGGCCTTTTGACCCAGCAGCAGAGACTGACACATTCTCGCTGGCAACCCTGGCCCCAGTAAATCATCAGCCAAGTCTCCAAGCCTCACACAGCATCACTGCTTCGCCCAACATCCGAGAGGAGAGAGCTAGCACTTGGTTGGGGATCCTGTGCCTGAATGCCAATGGGGCCAGCAGTCACCAAGTCAGGCCCCAAGAAGGCCAAGCATGACGGGGATCAGGTCAGGCGTGGTGGGGACTGGAATAAATTGAGAGCGAATGTCCAGTCTTAAGGGGACATTTATTCCCCAGCTCCTTGGTTTGTGCCATATGGAAAAGAAAACCCCACTGTTGCCAGACTTTCTGACTTTTCAAGGGAAGCTGGAAAACTGGATCTTTAAATGAGATGTGGCCATTCGTAATACCGGCAACTAAACTTAAAGAAAAACACTGAACGTGGTCAGCCTGACAAAACACACCCACAGATCAGATCTGGCCCGTGAACCGCTGACTGCCCACCTCTGATTTAGATGGACTCAGTGCTGGACACTCACAAGAAGAGCAGACCCGAACAGAAAGAACTCACTGTGGGCTCAGCGAACACAGACAGGAACTAACACAGACAAGGACCGAATCCCTTCTCTCGTAGGTGGGGGGGCTCCCTCCCGTCCTTACCGAGGACCCTTTTGTTACCCTGATGAAGTCAACATCACACCTAAACCGTAAACACTATGAACACCTCGGACAAGGTGCCTCACCCTGAAGGAGGACGGCCCTCCCTGTTCTTTCCTCGACATCTGAAAACAATGCGTCGTGTAACTTGCAGGTCGCTGCCTCCCCCAGCCCCGCGCCCCCATTTCACTTGGCAGAATTCATCTGAATTGACTACACCTGGTGGAGGGAAGCACAACTTGAAAAACACTTGATCCAAGAAAGAAGCCATCAATGAGAAGCCGCTCCCACTTCAGCAAATCAGACCCACTTTGCAATCAGCCCCCAATCTCCAGGTGCGAGTTTTCAACACTGTTCCTAACCAAGCTGGCTACACTCGCATTTAGGAAAGTGGGCCACTGAACTCTTCTTTTTTTTTCTACTTCTCCTCCAACTATTAAGCATACACACCATCTCCCTGCCTCTGCCCTCGCTTCCTCTATACCGACTGCCCTCAGAAAACACATTACACACACATGCGCGCGCGCACACACACACACACACACATCCATTCAGCAATTCCAAGAGTGAACAGGTGGGAACAATCTTAGCAACAAACACGGATAGAAATAAATTTGTGCTTATTTTTTTTCCTGGCTTCACCACCCACTCTCTGGTTCCTAGCGAGGCCAGGCACATAATGGTCACTCAATAAACATCTGTCAAATGTCCTTTAGTTTCCAAGACAAATTTGCAAAGTCTCACATGTGCAATCAGTAAAGAAGCAAACAGCCGCTTTGGGATGACATGAGTGCTTACCAAGGATGTGTAATCTTGCCACACCCCACAGGCAGGTTGAGACAGGTGTGTCCCCCCCTCCAAGACAAGAAAAGAGAAGCACAGAGAAGCCGAAGCCATTGGGGCAAAGGGCAGTCAGAGAGGCGAGAGGAAAAGCCTGTTCCGGATCATATGTAAGCCCACTCCCAGAGTGGCCACGTGTCAACTGGTGACCGAGATGATTATTCAGTAAACTAATAATCTAAGTGCTCAATGAACATTAGCTATGTACCAAGACACTTCATGCCATGAACTAATGTGATTCTTGCAACAACCCTCGAAGGCTCCATTGAAGAGCCTGAGGAAGAGACACAGCCTGCCCAGGGACACCATCCAGAGAGCCTCAGAGGTTTGCAAGTGGGGGATTTGGGGAACTATGGCGTGGGGACATCTGGGGTTGTCACAATACACGGGTGGGCAGGTATCATCCCTGCTGACATATCTGCATCACACGAGACTTCCCCCACCTGAAGGCCAGGAGCACCCCAGTTGAGAAACACCGGGTTATTTTGTTGTTTTGGGGGGGGTGGTTAGCAAAGGCAGAGTCGGGAGCTGAAGAGGGGCAAGCCAACCTCTGGTGGAGTCTCCCCTGACTTCTCTGCTCTGTGATCTCAGAGAGGTTATTAACGCCACGTGGACTGCTTCCTGGGCGAATGACTGTTTGCCCTTTGGGCAACATCCTAGAGTAACTTCAGCATGTAGAGAACAGATCTCGATCTAGAGCAAAAAAGGCATCTCTCCAACAGAGAAAGAATATTTATGAACCCTCCCCTATAAGGGATATAGCTCTGAGTTTAGCACCATAAGGAAGTGCTTTGCTATTTTCTTGAAAGATAGAGGCATTGCTTCAAAGGCTGCACTGTCATAGAAGAGAGAGAATTCAGAGAATAAAGCAGACCATGAGGAGGACCCGAATGACTAGTAAAGACGATACATGCTCAGAGATTTAGGGTCCTACGGGAGACTCTTTGTGACTCAAATGTCCAGAGGAGGCTTCGTGAAGAAAGCAGGACTTCCACGGGGCTTCGAAATGTGGGACTGACTCCAATCAGTGGGAAAGAAAGAAGGAAATCCCATGTGCAGGAGTGAGGTTCAGCCTGCCGAGCTGAGGGACCCTGAGAGGTCCATCTTACATCACTCACAGATTCTGTTTCAGAGCACAAGCGGGTAACCCTGAAAAGGATGGAGGAAGGATGCCATCGACACCCAAGGGGTTCCGATCTATCTTGTAGGACCTAGGAATCCGTCACAGGTTGTGTGTATGGGGGGTGGAAGTGCTCACTCCAGGAGTGAACAGATTGGACAGGCACGGGTTGGAGTGAGGGGTCAGTGAGAAGCTCCCTCAATACATCCGGCGTGACGGAGCATCCCCACGAGACGGTAGCAGCAGAAATAGCCACCGAGCCCTGCTAACTCCCCGATACCCTTTTATGTGTTCAACTGGATAGGAAACCGTGTTGGGGACCTGACAGAAGGGGAGAGGCTGGACCTCACTTCATATTTTAGTGATAACCCCCCCCAAAAAAGGATAGCAGTACTGCTCCCAGCAATACCGGAGGAGAGGAATATAGCTGCAAAACACTCAGCTGGAATCCTGGAGGGAATGGTCAAAGCTAACAGCAGAGCCAGAGGCAATCTTGTCTTTCTCAGGTACAAAATGAGACCTCTCCCATCAGCTAGCCTCAACTTCCCGTGCTAATACCAGGTCAGTGGCTCCCATGGAAACTTGACTCCTGACACCGTACCCTCATGGAGTCCCCTAGCCTTGAATTTAGGCTGGCCCTGGGACTTGCTTTAACTCAAATAGGATGGAGCAGAAGTGATGCCATATAAACAGTCATGCCGCCCCCACTGGAGGGATCACATGGAGAGACCATGAGGAGACAAAGAAGCCCTGTAGTGATCGGAAAAACAGAGAAAGGCCCAGTGTCCCAGGGACCTCGCTGAACCCAGCCCCCGGCCCACACACCAGCTGAATGAAGTCTCCCAAGTAACTACCAACCAGACCGGCAGAAGAACTGCCCAGGATAGATTTCAGAATCATAAACAATAAAATAGTTGCTGTTTGAAGCCACTAAGTTTTGAGGGGGTTTGTTACACAGCAGTAGATAACTGACACACATCCACGGGGTCATCTGCTGTGTCAGCGCGCTCTGCTGGTCCCTGCAAAGTTCTATGCACAGGCAGGTATATGCCTGTCCTTAGTGGTGAGAAGCGCGGATATGAACAGCAGCCATACAGAATCACTGCCACCTACAAGTGATTCTCAACCTATTGGTGCTCAGACTTAGCACAGAGTTGGCACCTAGATGAACATTTGCCAAATGGATGCACAGCGATCAATCTGATTTTAGTAAACTTGAGAGAAGCCTGCCCAAAGCTTACTTATTCCTGCAAAACCTCCCAGGAAATCATGACCTTCAACATCACAAAATGTCCTCCTCAATCTGCGCATCATTGCCAAGGCTCCTGAAGCCCACTTCCTGGGCCCCCAAGTTAATGGACAGCAGAGGGTCACCATGTCCATGCCCACTGGTGCCACTCCTGCCTCAGCTCAGCCCAGCCCACTTTTCATAGGGAAAGAAGACATCTGACGCTGGCGAATTCGATTTTTCCAACCTTTTCTGGAGAGGTGCTGTTTTCTGTTTAACAAGGACCTCCCGGGGACCCTGTTAAAATGCAGATTCGGACTCGGTAGGTCTGAGGCGGGGCTGAGAGTGTGCAATTCTAGCATTTCTGATGCAGTTAATCCAAAGACCGCCTGGCCTGGCTCTCTCGTTTTTTATAAAGGAGGAGACCGAAGGGCAGAGGGAAGGTTCTACCACTAATCTCAGGTCCCAGACCAGACTGCGTGTTCCCCACGGAAGAATTAGGCTTAAACCAGTGTGGGAAATCGGGGCCGAGCTGACTCGGCTATAGAAGGGAGTTCTAGAGCAGTTGCTCCCCAGCCACCTAGGAAAATGTTTGCTGCATTGGAATCACCCACGGAGCTTATAAAATGCAGGTCCCCAGGCCTTCCTGCTGGAGCATGGCTCAATGGGTCTGGTGTGGGGCTCTGGAAACTGTGTTTTTAAAAGAGCTTCGTGGGTGATTTTGATGCACAGCTGCGTTTGGGATTATTTATCTAGACCACCTGGGAGACAGTGACCCCAAGAAAGTAAGACTTGAAATGATGAGCTAGCCAATACTTATGAAGGGGCTTCTACATTCTAGGCACTGTTCTGAGTTATGTCACTATTAAGTGATTTAAACTTCACCACAATTCTATCTGGCAAGTGCTCTCACTCCTCCCATTTCACAGAGGGCAAAACTGAGACACAGAGCAGCCGTCTAATAGAGCAAAAGTCACACCCCTTAAGTAAGTGTCTGAACCAGGATCAGAACCCAGGTATTTCGTTTGAGTCCACGTCGTAACCACTACGTGTTCTGTTTCTCTTGTCTACAGTAAAGGTAAGCTCCTTGGAAGATCCCAAAGGTAAACTTGGACCCACTGGAGTAGTATTTCTCCAAGCAGGAGCCACCCATCACGAGTTCTAGGGAATTTCAATACATGCGCCTCAGGGGAGAAATGGTAGACGATCTGGGTCAGGTTTGGGAACCACTGGGTTAAAGTAAACTGAACAGATTTCTTCCTGCAGAACTTCTCAGAGACTTCCCCAGCAAATATAAGCATATTCATTTCCAAGGCGGGGTGGAGAGGGGGGTGAGGGTGGGATGTGCGTTTTGCAACATTCTCCAAAGAACCATTTTGTCCAAGAGTGGTGAAAGACAGAGAGCAGGGCATCTCGAGGTGTGAGGAGGATGCCAGGGAACTCCGCTGGGGAACCAAGGGCTCAGAGCAGGGCTTCTCCACCTTCAAAAGACACAGGAACCTTGAGACATGAAGTTTCCCATTCAGCAGGGCCGGGTGGGGGGCCTGAGAGCCTGCATTTCTAGCAAGCTCCCCAAGCGATGGTGAAGCTGCATCCCACTTGGCATGACGAAGGCCTGGAGCACAGCGCTGGCTGGGGCTGCTCCTTCCTCCCTCCCCAGACAAGCCTGATTCCAGCTCACCATCCCCAAGAGAACAGCCCTTACACAGATTTCCAGGGGCTCTGGCCGCTGCTTACCTCCCCAAACCTGGAACTGGTCCACGCATGGCAAGTTTCATCACAGGCCCTTGGGGGAACCCAGACCCTTCGAAAAAGGCACCTCTCCCAGGGTCTGTACCCCAGCCTTCCTCTCTGTCTCTTCCACCCCTGGCACCCCCTCCCCTGGCCTCAGGAAGCCCTCATGCTAAAGATGAAGCTCATTCAACAGGCAGCCTCAGCCCCCTCTTCTCCCCCGGGGGCCCAAGGTTGCTGGGGATGGGAGGCAAGGAAGGGAGAGGAGGGGAAGGGAGAGGAGGTGAACGGAGGATAAGCAGAGAGCTAGGAGGCCCCGTGAGGTCTTGTGACCAACCGGGCCTCCCGGTGCCGCCGAGGTGGCAGTGCCAACGCGCAGGGCTGAAGTCCTTGGCCGGTCTCCGAAGCAAACGCCCAATCCAAACAGGCCCTAGTGTGTCTCTGAACAGACTGTGTCAATAAGGCGGGGGGAGGGAAAAAAAAACCCAACTGGCCACAGATCCCGCTTTCAAACACGTTGAAACAAAATAATCCCTCTCTCCTGCTCCCTCCCTCCCGCTCGCTCTTTTTTTTTTTTAATTTCCACTGGTGCCGAGGCCTCAGTGGAGCCTGGCTGGCGGCTTGTTAGAGCCTGCAGCCTACCTGTCCTGCATAGGAATGAAGCCTGGAGCACTGACGTGATAGGCCCGCCGCTCGGCAGGCCGGGCAACTCCAGCTACTGCCTTCAGAGTCCAGGAAACAGAGCAAAAGCTGTTCCCAGAGCTCCGCTGAGAGGGGACCCACGGAGCGGGGGAATGGGGGGGGGGCACGGACAGGAGGAGGAAGATCGCCGGGGAGCACGCTGTTTGGGACACTGTCCCATGAACCTGGCTTTAACCAGTGACCCAGTCCCCTAGCTCTGAGAATCACCCCCTGCCTCCCAACAGCAAAGCCCCCAAAGAGGCTGTTGCTGCCCCGGAGCAGAGCTGGAGACACAAAACAGACCAGAGAGAACTCATCCTGGGTGACCTCTCTGCAGGGGAGTCTGAACTCCCAGCGTGTGTACAGATAAGGGGGCAACTTTCTTGTGGTTTGTTGCTGGTTTTGTATTGGGTTTTGAAGTTTCTAAGGGCAGGGTGGGGCGGCGGCGGTGGGGGGACAGGGTACATGAGTCATTGGCAGATGAGAACCCATCTCCCCCTCTCGCTCTGCAAGTTGCAACAATCGAGTTGTCCCTCCCAGTGCTTGCCAATGTCTCTTACTCAATCTTGGATCAAAAGGGCGGTGGGGAGGGAGGCCGGGAGGGGGATCCAGACAGTCCTCTGCCTCTGACATCAGGCCCAGCTGTTAGAATTGCGCTGTGGATACAGGACCCAGAGGGGAAGTCGGGCCTGGCTTGGCGAGGCGGGTGAAGAAACAGCGGAGGGTGATTGGATGTGTGGAGCCCTCGGAGGTGATACAAAAGTGAACCGAAAGCAAAGGACCAGCTGCGGGGAGCTTTCGGATTCACATCCACTCGCCAGCTCCCTCCTCGCCCATATTCTTAGAAATAGGACTGTGATTCCATCCTTTATAAAGGCTTGTCCCCTGTAGGCATTTCACGATGATTATTTACAATCATCGTTAACTAAGAAGGGACCAGACTCAGCTGGGTAAGCCCCAAGAGCCCGCGGCTGGGCAGGAAGAGAAGTCTGGGTCCCGGGTCCAAGAATATCATCAAATCCTTATGAAGCATCCGTTGTTGTAATTTTAAAATGCTAGTTTGAAGAGCCCGTCTGAGATTATCCAGGTCTGTGAGCAGAGCCAACACCACACCCATTATGGGGTTTATGCTTCCTTTTCAGAATTAAAAAAAAAAAAAAGCCCTTACACATGAATCTCCATTGAACATGGAGCGCCCATTCGGGATGCAGTTGTAGACTCAGCACTGTGCACTGAGGGAGAGCCCAGAAAAGTCAGACAAGATGATCCCGGCTTTGAAGGAATTTATACCTTTGCTGGGGGAGATCCAACCTACCCACTGAGTTTAGCGGCTTTTGTCTCTTCAGATTGTACACAACCTATAAACATAATGAGACTCCCCCCTCTGCCTCCTCCGGCGAGCATCTGTACCAGGCACCATGCTCGGGACCTTTCAGGCAGGAGCTCTAATCCCCATAACCGCCTTGAGAGGTGGAAACGGTCAGAATCCCACTGCACAGATGAGCACACGGAGGTTACGGGTCAGTTACGGCCCAGCCGCACAGCTGACAAGTGACCGTGGGCCGGCGGTGAGTTCGCCTCTTCCTCTGGTTGCCCAGCCTTTACCACTTTCTGCATGAAAGTCTCTTCCTGTACAGACAGAGCGCCCAAAGGCAGGCACCAGGTCTCATTTACTTCCTAACTGCCCTTAGCCTCCGGCTTGGCACTGTGGACACTGCAGACCCTTAGACAATGCTTACTGAATAAATGGATTAAAAAAACAAAACTTGCAAGAGGGAAAAGGCAACTCTATCCCTTTACTCAGATGTTATTAAGTATCCACGATGTGTCTTTCATTCCGCTGGGCGTGGAGACCCAGCTGAGCTGAAAAGCCCTGGCCTCAGGGGTTAGGTCTGGTGACAAGGGAGGTCCCAGAGTCACAGGAACAAGCTGTGCTTGCTCAGGTCTCCAAGGAGCACTCCTGGGCTCCCCGCACTGGGAATCCAATGGCGATGCAGTCCCTGCCATGGAGGTGATTGTCATGTCAGGAGAGAAAAGATCCACGAGAGAGAGAGAGAGAGAAAGAGAGAGAGGAAAATGGAATCAGAAAGCTCTGATCTTCTCTGCACTGTTAGTGGGAATGTAATTTGGTGCAGCCACTGTGGAAAACAGTATAGAGATTCCTTAAACTAAAAACAGGGTTACCAGATGATCCAGCCATCCCACTCCTAGGCATGTATATGGAGAAAACTCTAATTCAAAAGGATACATGCACCCCAAGGTTCACAGCAGCACCATTTACAACAGCCGAGAAGCAGCCTAAGTGTGCATCAACAGATGGCTGGATAAAGAAGATGTGGTAGATACATATGATGGAGTACCACTCAGTCATAAAAAAGAATGAAATAACGCCATTTGCAGCAGCATGGGTGGTTCTAGAGATGATCATACTAAGTCAAGTAAGTCAAGACAAATATCATATGATATCACCTGTATGTGGAATCTAAAAAATGTTACAGGTGAACTTATTTACAAAAGAGAAACAGGCTTACAGACATAGGGAACAAACTTATGGTTACCAAAGGGGAAAGGGGATGGAGGAAGGGTAAGTTAGGAGTTTGAGATTAGCAGATACAAACTATTATACACAAAATAGATAAACAATAAGGTCTTACTGCATAGCACAGGGAACTATGTTCAGTAGCTTGTAATAATCCATAATGAAAATATATGTATGTATAATTGAATTACCATGCTTTACATCAGAAACTAAGACAACACTGTAAATCAACTATACTTCAATTTAAAAAAGAAAGCGAGCTCTGATTTTCTAAGAGAAAGGAGGTTCCTGAGGTCCCCAGAGGTAAGATGCTCCGGAGGTCACCCTTACATAAGAACCCCTCCTTCTGCCTTTTCATCCTTCTCTGTGTCTCAGCAGAGGCAACACACGTAACGCAAAGTGAGGACACGTGGTACCACCACACACCCACCAGAATAGCACTCGGGAAAGGTGACAGTATCAAATGTTAAGGAGGAGCAACCGGAATGCTCATCCACTGTCGGTGAGAGCTTGAAAGGACGCAGGCACTTTGGGGAAAGGCCTGGCAGCATCTTACAAAACTAAATAGATACCTGCTCTGTGACCCAACGATCCCCTCCTAGTTATTTACCCAAGAGAAGTGAACACGTGTGTCCACAAGAAGTTTTGTTCAAGGATGTTCAAGGCACCTTTATTCAAAACAGCCAGAAACTGGAAACAGGGCAGCCACCCACCAACAGGAGAACGGATAGACCAACTGCGGGTTAGTCATTTAACAAAGCAGCACTCAGCAGCAGAGAGGCACAGACCTCTGACATGTGCAGTAACATGGATGAATCTCAAAAACATTGTGCTGAGTGAGAGAAGAATCACACAGTGGAGTATGTATCGCTGAGCTCCATCTATATGCAGTCCCCCTGAGAATCAGCAAAACTCATCTGGGGAGAAAAAGAATCAGAAGGGTGGTGGGAGAGTGGGGGCGGGGGCGGACTGGCAGAGGCCAGGTGGAAACTTGCTGGGAAGCTGGGAGTGTCTGCCTTTGGGACACTTCAGATCTGTGCAGATTTTACCTTAAAAATGAAACCAAAAAAACCTTGCAACCAAATATCAAGTTCCAGTTAATGATATGCATGCTGTGGTATTTGGAGGGACGCATACTCTTATGGGTAACTTACTTTGAATGGATGAAAGAAAATGGGACACAAAGACGCCTAGGAATTAGGCTGGATATGTGACAAAGCAAGTCCAGCAAAAGCCAGTTACGGAATTGACGCAGTGGGTATACGAGTGCTCGGTGTAAAGTTCTTTCAGTGTTTACGTATATTTGTAATTTTCCATAATAAAACCTGGGGTGGTTGGGGGGGAGACGTACAGGGTATCCCAAACACTTTCCTGTGAAAAGAGCACTGATGGGGTGAGTTTTCTGAGCTATTTACGCAAATCCACGGCGTACAGATTTAGGAGGCCGCGGAGAAACGAGAGTGAGGCAAGGCATGGAGGGCGCTCAGGGCTGGGTTTAAAGCCGCCCGACACGGAGATTCACTTTGGGGTCTGGGTTACGACCAAAGTCAGAGCAGCCCTGGGTCTGCCATGAGTTACTCTGCACAAGATGCAATTTCCTGTTCCTCCGGATTCAGCACCTCTTGGACCTGAAATACCTCTCACGAAATAGCATTTTGATGAGTTAAGTGTAAATGAATCAGAAACAAACGGATTAAGTTTCTCAGCTCACATACAGGACTGAAGAGGGGGTGAAAAACAAGAAAAGGGAGAGAGGACAGCGCGAGGCAGGGAAAGGGTCTCTGTCTCAAACTGTGCACAAAACCACCTTCTGAAAAATACTCGACTGACTCACCGATCTCCATCCCATATACCGAGGGCTTCTGGGGCCCCGCTCTTTAGTATTTGAATGACTGTGAAAAATAGTTCTCCTCCTGGAAAGCAGAGGGGAGAGGAAGTGCTTTGAAGCCCTCCTGGTTATTTAATTTTTTTCCAAAGGTAAAGTAGTATATTTTTACCCAATATTAAATAAACATTTTCTTAAATGGTATGTTCAAAGTCTTTGAGCTTCTGATGTTGGTGCGGGACATTTTTTGCTTTGTGTTCTGCAGCGTGAGTGAGGATGGTGCCTCTTCTCTGCCAAATGTTCCAGAATCACAGAACATGAGACGCAGGACGTCTAAGAGGCCCGTGTGCTATTATGGTGAAGAGGGAGGCTCGGGCAGGCTCTAGTGGCCTTTCTCGAGAGGTCAGCAGTGGCCCAGCTGGGATCAGAATGCAGGTGGCATGGTTTCCAGGGGCCTGGGCAGGACATTCCATTCTTCACAGGAACATACCAGGCTCCGGCCCTGAGTTGACAGTCCTGGGGTCACCCTTCCTGGACATGCGAGTTTATGGAAACATCTCTTATCAGTCACCACCAGGGATGATGACCACGGCCGCCTCCCCAGGGACACACGGAAACTCCTCAAGTACTCAGACGTAAGGTGGGGTGAGGACATTTGAAGTCAATGCACCTTTATGAGAGAATCTGGGCTGAGAGGGAGAGGAAAAAAAATCACACCTACGAAGGATTTTTTTTTCCCCAACTGGCCTAATTTAGACACAACATATACAAAGACAACCCACAAAGATTATTTAGGCACAGGACTTGGGACAGTGGGAATGAAATGGGAACAGCATGATCGTGATCCTCAAATACTCAGTGTTTGAGTAGCAGACCATAAATTCTTATTAAGTGAATTAACAAATAAATATAATTCACACTGTCCACTCTCATGGAAGTGGCAATGCTTAGTGTAAAAGTTTTTTAAAAAGATGTGCTCAAGGTAAGACACATCAAACATCAGAATCTGGTAGGAGCAGAGACCACTGAGGCCACTGAGGACAGAGGCCACTATGAGTAACACAGTGTTTACGTTAATTAACTTTAAAAAATGGTGGGAACACTCCTACACTGCTAGTGGGAATGTAGTTTGGTGCAGCCATTATGGAATAGAGTATGGAGATTCCTCAAAAAACTAAAAGTAGACTTATCATATGATCCAGCAATCCCACTTCTGGGTATATATCTGGAGGGAACTCTAATTCGAAAAGATACATGCACCCCAATGTTCATAGCAGCACTATTTACAATAGCCAAGACATGGGAGCAACCTAAATGTCCACCAACAGATGACTGGATAAAGAAGCTGTGGTATATTTATACAATGGAATACTACTCAGCCATAAAAAGAATGAAATAATAATGCCATTTGCAGCAACATGGATGGAACTAGAGATCATCATTCTAAGTGAAGTAAGCCAGAAAGAGAAAGAAAAATACCATATGATATCACTCATACATGGAATCTTAAAAAAAAAAAGAAAGAAAAAAAGGACACTATGAACTCACCTACAAAACAGAGACAGACTCGCAGACATAGTAATCAATCTTATGGTTACCAGGGAAAGGGGGTGGGAAAGGATAAATCTGGGAGTTTGAGATTTACAAATGTTAGCCACTATATATAAAAATAGATTTTTTAAAAAGTTTCTGCTGTAGAGCACAGGGAATTATGTTCAATATCTTGTAATAACCTTTAATGAAAAAAATATGAAAACGAATATATACATGTATATGCATGACTGGGACATTGTGCTGTGCACCAGAAATTGACACATTATAACTGATATGTATGTCAATAAAATAAATTAATTAAATTAAATTAAAAAAATATAAAATAAAATAAAAACGGCCTTATGCGATCAGGATCATTAAACCCATTTTACAGATTTAAAAAAAATAAGCCAGAGACAAAGTAAGTAACTGGCCAAGACCACACAGCTGGTACGTGATGGAATCAAACACATCTCTCTGATTCCAGTGTCTATGTCATTCACCATAGCCTATCCTGCCTGCCTGGCTGTACCCAGAAGGGACAACTTAAACCCTAAAGGATCTATGAAGTCTAACAGAGAGAGAGAGAGGCTACTGTGTCCAAAACAAGGACAACAACAAAATTATATCTTGAGAGGGACAGGGTATATGTATAGCTTAGTGGTGGAGTGTGTACTTAGCATAACACAGGTCCTGGTTCAATCCCCAGCACCTCCACTAAAAAAATTAATAAATAACCCTAATTATCTCCCCCTCAAAAAAAATTTTTTTTATTATATCTATATGCTACTTTCTTTCACCAGACAGAATGAGCTTTACTGATTTTTTTTAACATAAAAAAACTCTGACTGTAAACTAGAAAATTAAGATCACCCATAATTGCAGCACTCAGAGGTAATCTGTTAATCTTTTGCTAAAAATCCTTCCAAAAATTTTAAGTGCTCTCATATGCTTTTTTTAAACTTTTTATTTTGGAATGATTTTTAGATAAACAGAAAAGTTGCAAAGGCCCCAGAGATTTCCTGTATATCCTTCACCTAGAAAGGATAAAATGTCACGAGCATTTTACAGAACCGTGGCATATTTGTCAAAACTAAGAAATTAATATCGGTACATTATGATTAAATGCAGACTTTATTTGCATCACCCCAGTTTTTCTACCCATGTCTTCTTTCTGTTGCAGGATCCAGTCTGGGGTAACACACAGCAGTGTATTCGTATAATTTTTAAACAAATTGTTGTTACTCAACAAAACATCAAGAACCTATTTCTCTATCAACATAGAGAAATCTCCAACATCATTGTCAATGGCTCCCTAGCGTTCCACTCTAGGAAGGGGTGATACCCTTCTCTCAAAGGGCATGTCCGTAAGCCGAGGATGGGCAAACATCCACGCTGTGCATACTTGTCTGAGATATTATCAGGATAAATTTCTAGACGTGAACCGAGAGAGTGTCAAGAGTGTGTCCTTCAAGGCTTTTAATTCATTTGGCCACATCCTCCTCCTGAAAGCCTGAACCCAACCTGCCTCACCACTGACATCAGTAACTTGAGCTTAGATTCACTGTGGACCATAGAAGACTAACTTGGTGAAACAACTCTTCTATAGTCTAGAGAGACAACCACGGGATGGGAAAGAATGAACAGGCTTTCAAGACAGTCATTCCCTGCCCCGCCGAAACAGACGGATCACTTTAAAGGCTATCCCGAAGTTACACCTTCACTCACTTCGAGCGAGTCCCCCTCTCCACTCTGGGCCTGACAGACAGCGAGATGTTCAGGCCTTCAGCATTGGAATCAGAGAATTACTTTCGGGGTATGGGGCAACCCTCACCGAGTTTAATTTCTTTCTCATCTCTCTGTAGTGGCTATTGAAACTCCCTGAAGGGAAAAGGCTGAGCAGGCTTGTGCCATAATGCATGCAGCGAGAAGGACAAAAGGATCTGATGGTCAGCAAAGTTACATGCCTCCTCCACCACGCCCCCGCTCCCCCTTCACTTAGTGAAAGGAGTTGGGGGAGGGGTGGAGAGTACAAAACTGCTTGCATATCTAGAAATGGCTCCAACTGAGCTTGAACCAGGGGACCTGCCCAGCATGTTAACTGTGGCCATAGTCTCGCTTCCAAAAGAAGCCCATATTTTACTTGGAGACTCCATTCTTCAATGCAAAACACTTTGTCCCCACGGGCAGCACTGCAAAATGCTATCTATCTGAGATGACTGGGGTGGGGGGGGTGCGGGGGAAGGGGGCAGGGTAGGTTTAGAGAAATGGAGACCTACCCCATGCTGGGGAATTCTTAAGTGCCACCCTGGCTTGCAAAAAGAAAAGGAAAAGAAAAAACAAGCTACTGGTCAGAGGGAACGCTCTTCCAAGCCAAACTCAGCTTGAATTAATACACAACACAGCCTCTTAGAGGGCGAAACACTGCTTTAAACTAAGAGTCTCTTCTCTCAAGGCAACTGATTAAAAACAACAGGAAGTTGAAAATATTCTGGGAGGAGAGAGGGCTGCCACATGAGATAGTTCCTTCACCCCAGTGTTTGCAATCTTGTCACTCTGGTCAAGGCCACACCTTCAGGTCAGGAGGGACCAAGTCTTTGAGGCGAAAGATGCCAGTTCCATTTCCCCAAGAGGAACAATGTCCCTGATTTGGGGCTTATGATCTCCCTGGGGCCTCTGTGATCTGCTTGAGTGGCTGGGAGAACCCATTTCACTTTTGAATTCCACCCAGAAACCACAGGAGGTTCTGCCCAGGGAAGAGAAAACTCTAACTGGTTACAAGGATGTAAGGTCTTCCCAGAGGACATCCCTGTCCCCTTTTCCCAAATGGTCCCCTGGCCATTACGGAGGAGAAGACTTCAGTGGAAAGACAACATACAGAATCAGATTACGAGGAAGGGAAAAAAAAACAAAAAGACTTTAAAGCGGAAGAGACACGTTCTCCTGTTAGCTGATAAAACACTGCAGTAATTCAAGAGGAACGAGTTACTGCGCAGAGAAGCAAAACATCATTACTCCAACATCTCTTCCGGGGTACAGCGGCACCTTTCTGCTAAGGGAGTCTCGTTAAGCCAAACTGGAGATCTTTGACGTGTGGGTGATTCAACCCATCAGCCTTAAACTAAAATCCAAGCCATTACAAGATCAGACCTTAGGATTCTAATCATGTGAGGGTATCAGCGTGTGCTTTACCATGAAGCAGAATTTGCAGAAAGTGACCACACTTCCATGAAGCTTTACCAAAACCCCAAGCTACATAAGCAACACTCCCTCAGGGTCACGTTTGTTTTCTTCTCACTGTGAATACTTATGCATGCTCCGGACGCACAAAACTGCAAAGGAGGGCAGGGACAATGGACAGATCTTTGTACTGTAAATGAAACAGGTTGTTGGGAATGAAATAAAACTTGCAGCAAATTAAGCCTGACGCTTAGGAATAACCCTGGTGTGACTGCACGACACAGAACTCCAGCACAAAAGACAAACCTCTTACTGAGGGGACTCAGACGACACCTCTGAGGGCCGAGGGTGGGAAGAGGGAGGGAAGCAGAGAAGCAGAGAACATCTTATCTGGATGTTAGTCCCCCTGGAGGCTGGGTTACAGAGGCATCAGCCTGGATGCCACCCCAGGCTGTGTCACAGGATAAGCAAAACCACATGACTCCCTCTCTTGGGGATTTTGATGCCAGCCAAGGTGCAGACCTGAGTTGGCTTGGAAGCACCTGCTGACGGAAGGAGGCTGAGGACCTCAGATGTCCCCTTCTCCCAGTGTCTCCTGGTCAGGGAACCCAGGAAGTGTAATTCAAGGATGGCCGTGCCCCTCCTTTAAAGGCCATCAATTTCTTCTTCACATCATCTGTAACCCCTCCAATTGTGCGCTGTGACTTACATCGAACGCAAATGTCTGGAAGAACCCTAGAGCGCTTTCAGTCCCTCAGAACTGGGCTGGGCTGGTTCACCCAGCGAACTTTCCTAGCCGGGATCAATCGCAGAAGTGCAGGCGGTTATATGTGTGATCGCGGGCTTCCAGAAAACCCATCCTTTCGTTCTTTACCTGCTCTCAGGTTCCCCTGCTGCATGGAACTGGTGCAGTTGCCACGTTTCCCACATCCCAGAGAAGAAGGGCCAGAGAGCAAAGTGGGAAGATGGGGCACCTCGGGAGAGAAACACAGGGGCAGTCAAAACCCATAAAATAACACGGTGCTCAGAGCTCCAGCCAGCCAGAGAGGAGAAAGGAGAGACACTGAAGTGGGTGGGCACCTGGACCAAAGCCTGACTTCCAGTTGGTCCTGCCCCGTCCATCCTCCCAGAAGAGAAGTGGTTTAACTCCAGGGTCCCTCGTACTGGCCCTCCCTACTGCGTCTACCAAGAGGCGGGCAGTGAGAGGAAGGGGAAGGGAAACCATGGTGTCCCTGGACTGGCCACCCAAGCCTTTAGGCTGTAGCCAACAGATGGCGCGGGCTGGGTGGGAGCTGCGCAGGGCACTGCTGAGTTCTGTGCCAATCGCTCGGGAGGGAGCTGAACTTGGCCACCCATGTTCAGAGGGCCTTATTCCACATGTACCCAACCGAGGCAGGAGGCTGGGGTCTACCAGATGGCAGAAAGGTCGATGGCAGAAGCTTTGGGATCATCTCTTCATTCACACATATCACAATTCAAGATCCTGTTCTATGCCAGGTGTTGGAGATACAAAGTGGAAGAAAACCAGACACACCCGCCCGAGTCCAGCAGACAGGAGAGACATTAATCTAACAGACAGAGTAATGAATCTATGGCCATAAACTGAAAGGAGCCCTTGGAGGGTTGGAAACCCAGGTGGACCCTCCTAGCTCACAAATGAACTTGGCCTTCAAGGGCAGAGAGGAAACCTGAAGAAGAAGAAACTGCTGATCTTCTCTTGACTTTGGATGAGTTCATCCTTCTCAGCCTTGCTTTTCTCATCTGTAAAATGGGCTCGTCCCCATGTGGCTACTGGGAGGCTTAAATGTGAAACTGCATTGAAGGGCTTCGCTGAATGACAGCCCTCAATACATGCTGACTTGTTTTATTAGGAGGATAGTTTAAAATAAAGGAATCAGACTTAAGCCCACAGAGCCCACCCTTCAGACCCCCTCCCTCAGCAAAGTCGAGGAGACCCACACTCATCTCTTCCCCTGGCAGACCAGAAGGGCCTGGGCCTTCCCCAAATCGGGGCGGATTCTAAGAGATTCTGACCTCTGCATTCCCTGATTCTAGCCTGATTACAGCGAAAACCTCTCACCCCACCTTTTATTTCGGTCCTGGGTCTCTTTAAGCAGCGGCTGCCAGCGCTGTGGGGGATGCATGGTGACTCAGCCCTGGCCCCGGGGAAGCTGGAGGCCTATCGCTCAGCCAGGATGTGGCTGTGAGCCCACAGGCTGCTGTGAGGAGAGAAAGCTGTGCTCTCAGGCCTTCTAAAGCTGCCTCCCTTCTGTTTGACAGGCATGCTGCGTCCCAGCCACCATCCCTGAGGTGGAAATTTGGAGGCGGGCTGCACTCTCTCCAAGGCTTGAAAGGCAAGGCAATCGCCTGCCTGGACCCCAGAAGGGAAACCAAGCAACTGGCAGAAAAAGCAGAGTGTTCCTGCCTGTCTCGTTGAAGGCAGCTTGTCCAGGGCAGAAAGTTCTGCTGTTCCCGCCTCGCCGAGGACGCAGGAGCAGGGCGGGAACCAGCAAAGTGGGAGCAGGAGGTAGCTTGTTCCAACCTGGTGGCCCCACAGAGTCCCCGAGCCCCGCTTACAGTGTTACTGGCCCATTTCCACCCGTCTCCAAGCAACGTGACACGAAACCCATTAGAACATGATCACCAAGCCAGCAAACTGGAAGGCGCTGGGGACCACTCTCGCTCACGCTCCCTGCCCCACCGCGAGTAGGGGGCTTGTTCGTGCATCCCTGGTGCACATGGTCTAGGGGTCTTCCAGGTACACGCTCACAGCCAGGGTCAGCCCCAGGGAGTTAGGACAAGCCTGCCTGAACCCTTCCTGCTGACATCCAGGTGACCTCGCCTAGCTCAGATCTCCTCTGCTCAGCTATCTTCCTTGAGACATTTGGGCAAAGACCTAGCAACTGTTACTCAATTTCTCTAAAAGGAAACAAACAAAAAAATCCCTTCACCTGTTTTAATCTATCTCCCACTTTCTAATTATGCCTGAAACAATTTAAGCTCAAGGGTTATATACACGGAGGCACACCCTCCCCAGTCCTCAAGTCTGCAGGCATAGACAGAGTTGCTACTCTCCAAACTGGATTCTTGAGGATATTTTAGGAAAGGAGACTTGCATTAAAAATAAAAAGCCACTGGACACAAAAAGACAAGGGTGAATTTTACTGTATGTCAATGAGACCTTAATAAACCTGACTCTAGAGAAAAATCTACAGGTTCATCCTTCCTGAAAAAAAAAATACACACGTACAATATCAGGGAGAAAATAGAAGGGAACTAGCATCTTTTGGCTTGACTGAAGTGGGGTACTTTTTGTTTTTACTTAAAAGTGAAAAACTCCCTCGTTCAGGAAACAAAAGTGGGTTGAGCTCCCAGGGCCAAGCAACGCAACAGCCTCAGAGCTCTGAGGAGTCTGCCGTTGGACGGCCAGACCTGTGTCTGCCCAGCTCTCCTGAAAGGCCCACAGAGAGCCGGCCCGGAGTGGGGACCAGGCGCTGTGCAGGGGGCGGCCCAGGCTCTCCCCTCGCCCCACAAGACACACAGACGCGGATCCCAGTAGAGACGCCGTACCTCACGCATCACTCAGAACAGCCCTGCGTGGAACCCGACGTCACACGCCCACCAGCATCTCACAGCCTGCTCCTCGTGCGCACGTGCTAGGTGCTCAACAAACTGCAGAATGACACTGAACCTGCGTCCGGCTACAAATGAAATGAAGCCACTTCCCCCTAACCCGTGAGGCCTGGGCACTCGGGATGCACACGAACTCTTTCACACTCTCCAGGCCCCACACGTGTCACGTGAGATTAAAGAGCTCTGTGTCCCCACATCCCTCAGGTCGGCCTCCTGGAACGGAAGCACGAATGAGTGGGGCATAGCCGTAAAAGGGGAGAAATCCCAAAACTGGTGGCAAAAGAAAAAAAAAAAAGCCAAAATGGGGACATTTTGTTTTGCGGCTGACTCGGATAGAAGGTTTGCTCCTTGTCACAGCCCAAACTGTGATCTGAGTTTGGAGCTTTTCAGAATCCTGAAAACCAGCAAATGCATCTAATTAAATGGTACTTTCTAGAAGGTGCCAGAACTCTAGAAGGGCGAGAGTTGATGGGGGCTGGGGGAGGGAGTAACGCACTGATTTTACTAATCCTAGACCTCATTGACAATAACCGATTACTGTCCACGTCCCAAACGTCAGGCTCCACACACAGCGATTTACGGTTATTCATGTGTCCAATCATCACACAGTCATCCCAGCCCTAAACAAAGGTCAGGCTCTGCCATCCTTATTTTACAGGTGGAAAAAGCTGAGGGTGCGCAGCAAGGTGATGGCAGAGAGAAAACTCAAACGCCCAGCCGATTCGAAGCCCACATCCCTAACGTTGTTATACAGACTCGGATTAAAAGTGAGGGCTCTTCTATACAATGTGCAGAGCCCGGTGTCCGGGGGGGAATCGATCCCAGAACTTAGACTTCCGATCCACAGGATGGAAGGACAGTTGCACTTGGTGAGGTTCCGGGGGTGGAAGGCTGCTCAGGAGGGCTCCCTCCGCACACAGCCTTCCCCAGGGTCCAGGAGCTCCAGACCCGGAAGCCCACATGCCCCTGCCCAGCCGGGCAGAGAAGGAGGGTCCGGTGGCTTCAGTGAAAGTCAAAAACAACGTCCCCCAGGAGGCAGTGGAAAGTCTCAGGAGGTAACAGGCCACTGAAGGAGAGATCAGAGACTCAAGTCTGCCAGGAACAAGTTAAGACCACCCCAGAGGTCCCCAGCCACTGTCCCATTGTCCCTTGGAGGGGTCCCCACCCCGAGCAGAAGACAGAAGTGAATCTCTGGAATTTTGAAGACATTATGCTAAGTGCAAGAAGCCAGCCACCAAAGGCCACCGAGTGTGTGACTCTGTTTACACGAAATTTCCAGAAGAGACAAATCCATAGAGACAGGAAGTAGATTAGTGGTTGCCAGGGGCTTGGGGCAGGGAGGAAGGAACAGGGAGAGACGGCCTAATGGGTACTGCGCTTACTTCTGGGGTGATTAAAAAAAAGAAGTTCTGGAACAAGACAGTGGTGAAGGTCGCACAACATTGTGAGTGGACTTAATGCCAATGAGCTGACCGCTTTAAAACGATCACAATGGTAAATTTCAGGTTATATGTATTTTACTGTAATTTGGAGGAAAAGGGTGAGTCTCAAAAGAACCTTTGAATTTATTCAATCAAGCATGAGACCAAATCGTGGAGCCAGATCTTAGTCTCTTGGAGGCTTAGAACTGGACGTTCCCCTAAGACCCTCAAATTTATAAACTCGGTGTTTAAAGAGAGGGTGGAATGGGCAGAGAGGGAAGGAAGAGGTGGAAAGGCAGCCAGGCAGCCAGAGCCGGAGTGCTGGCTGGCTCTGCAGCAGCCTGGGGAATGGGGAGGCAGGGCGCCCCCCCGCCCCCCCCAGCACCCTCCCCCAGGCTCCGACAGCTCCAGACCCCACAGCCCCCCCTTGCCTCCGCCCACCTGGCAGGCATCGTGGTTACTTTCTTGGGGCCGGGAGCCCAGTGTCCTTGGTCCGCATCACAGAGTCAACAACAATTTATCTGCACTGGGCAAACAAGGTTGCAGTAAGTGGCGGAACTCTGACAATATTTAACGACTCAGGGGGTGGGGGCCGCTTTGCAGGATGGAGGAGGGCCTGCGAGGAAAGGAACCAGAGAGCAGGCAGAAAACTCCAGGGGAAATTCCGTGGGGGGGAAGATGAAAGGGGACTGTAAAGCAATTTTGACAGGTTAACAGACAGGTAATATTCCAACGGTGTTTACTTAACCAGGCTAGCGCGGCATGCGGCTCCGATTAAGCCAGGCACAGGAGCCTCAGCAGCGGAGGGCTTCACAGAAACAAAGATCTAGTCAGAGAAAACCAAACAACAGCCAGTCAGATGCTGACAGCCGGGCCTGCCTCTCCCCCAGCTCGGAAGCCACCCGGAGATGCTTCCTGGAGACCGATCCAGAGAGATAACTTCCAGCAGGACGGGGCGCAGGAGCTGCCACCTGGGGACGCGAGGCCTGGCTTCTGGCAGCTCCTGGAGAGGGTGGGGGCACAGACGACAGTGGCAGAAATGCCCCCTCCTCCGTCCCATCAAGGCAGAACAGTTCTGCGATCCCCAGCCCTAGAAAGACAGCCTTGCTGGTCCCACCCGCTGTCCCCGGGCCGCCAGTTCAGGATATGTAGACAGCGATGAAATTCACACCAGCTCTCAAACCCCCATTTAGCCACCTAGATTCAAACTCCTGTTCTGCCATCTTCTACCCGTAATATTCAGTTCCTTAACCTGTCCGGGCCTCAACGTCCCCATCTGCAAAATGGGGCCATGATTCTCAAAAGGTTGGTTGGCGAATGTATCACTTATGGTTAATTATGTGCTCATGTCATTGGTATAAACTTCAATACTATTTATCACATCCTTAAATCACGAATAGGAATAAATAAATAATGTGAGGGTCAAATGAAGCACACTGCCTGGATGATAGCAGGTACTTCATACAGTTTCCATTTCCTTTCACAACTGTCTCTGCCGCCCACCTGCCCAGATTCAGAATGTGATCTTCCAAATATAGCGGAACAACTTACAGACTGGAAGGTATAAAGGTTGTTCTGTCTCCACCCATGCTCTCTAAGAACCGGGGGGAAGCTCCTTATGGGGGATAAAAAAAGTGTCACCCTGACTTAGGTACCCCAGGCACTCCCCACTCTCTGAGACCTTGGCAGACACGCTCAGCAACCCGATACAGTTCCATGCGCCTGCGTTTCTTGGAGGACGTAAAAGTTCTCAAAGCCACTGAACCAGCACGCATGGGGTGCCAAGATTCTGACTTCATTTCCTATGGGGTTCCCTGGCCTCTGTTACAGGACACTATTTTTGAGGTTGGATTATATATTTTTAGGTTATTTGGAAAATCATTGTGGCTTTAAATAATAAAATTCTGAGTGACATCTGTCAGCCCTGATTACCATGAGTCTGCTAAGCGGCGTTTTCTTTTCTTTTTCATTTCTTAAAAGTGCAATGAAGTAAGTGTTACCCAGAAAGGTTTGCAAGGAGTCTGCAGGGTTGTGTGTTAAACACTCTCTTGAAACTGGCCCCAAGGTATGCGCCAGAGACCCAGCTACAGGCCTGAGGTGGCGTCCCCTCGAGCTAAGCGGGCAAACGCTGCCAACAACATGGGGTTGGAACCGGAAACTCCCGCAAAGAACTACAGGGGCACCTGGTCAACCTCCTTCATGTCACCAGTGGAGAAGCAGAGGCCCACGGACGTAGGGGCAGGTCTCCCAAGGCTCCGTCCAGCACACTCCCAGTTCTCTGAGGGGCCATGTTTCCCTCTCATTCCATAACTTACAGCAGCAGCACACCAGTGAGAGCTGCCTCTTGCTGTATCAGTCAAGACACCATCTCACAAAAGGGGTCCTCTGCAGGAATCCCCACCCCACCTCTTTATTTTCAGGATGCAATCATTATCCTTACTCAGAGGCATGCATCTGTCCTAACTACGTCTTGGTTATTGGTCACGCGGCCTTGCCTAGCACAGGACTATAAGTTTAGGGGATACCTGTGGCTGCTATAGCTTCAGTCCTGAAGGGAAGGTGCTGTCTGCAAAGTGAACTTGGAATGTCTGCGTTCAGACAGCCTCTTCCTCAGAGAGTAGGGACCCCTGGAGGGAATATCTACCAAAAGTCATCTCTACCACGCCCCTGACCCCTGCAGTCACCACCAAGCTCTGAGTGTCAGTAATTCCTCGCTGATAGTCCCCGTTCATAGAGAAAATGATGGTGACATAGAAAGACTGTTTTCCCTCCAAGACCTTGAGGTAGGATCTGTGAGTGCCAAGAACACGGTGGACATCCATCTAAAAGGGACAAAAAACTGTTAAGAGTCAAACTCAACTTTTTTTTTTCTGGTGGAGAGGGAGGGAGGGAGATAGGCGCTGGAAACAAAGTCTGAACTAGCCTCTGGGCATTACAATCATCTGTTGATAAGATTTCACAGAATCCTCCTCTTTTTCCTTCAAAAAAGTTTGATCAGCATATATTTAATATCTGAAATTTTGTTCACCCCTCTCTCATGAAGATGTTAATTTAGCGCCTAGCACGGGGCACAGTCAACGGATGTTTGATGAACAGATGAACGAATTTGGAAGGTAAGCCTCTTAAAGGAAACCATGAGATGGATATATGTGTGGGATATGAACACACACTTGTTATGCAGGTCACGGGACTGGAAATGGGTTGGGGGTTCCATTCAGATTGATGGGAAGTCCGTTTTTAAAGCATCTGGGCTTTGAACCATCTTTCTCTGTGACACAGGGAGGGTGGGGTTATTCTCCATGTGCAAACAAAGAGAAAACCAAGGAACAGGGACGATAAAGAGCCTTCCCAGAGTCTCAGTAGGAATTAGCAGAAAAGCTGGGACTAAGCACTCAGCTCACTCACCTTCCTCGGTATTTTCTGATTTCTTGAAATGGTGTGTTAGAGCCTTAAGTCTCTCAAAGGATACATCTTCCACTTTGCATCAAAAGCCTTCAGACATGACTAACTTAAGGGGAAACGAAATGACCCCCACATCCCATCGGCCTTGCCAACAGCTGATGCCTGAACCACGTCAGCGTCTGTGGCCTTTACACCCAGGAAAACAGCCCTAATCACCCTTCTGGGAATCCAGGAGAGGCGGCTTGCCAGAAGAGGGAAGTATTAGGCCTCACCTCAAAGCTCTCTGCACAAGGAACACTGGAAATCAGAAACCCGAAACCACACCTGGAAATCCCCCAACAAGACAAGAGTTGCTCGGTCTGGGAACACAGCGGGTGCTCCATACGTGTGAAATGAGGAAGACTCTGGGTCCACGATGCGCTTGCATTAGAAGCTCTGCGCCCCAAGTGAGGTCCATCCTACTATTCAGCCTTAAAAAGGAAGGTAATCCTGGCCCAGGCCACGGTGTGAATGAACCTGGAGGACACGACGCTCAGTGAAGTAACCTTGTCACGAAGGGACAAATACCGTAGGATTCCACTTAGGTGAGGCGCCGAGAGTGGTCGAATTCACAGACGCAGAAAGCAGAATGGAGGTCTCGGGGCCGGGGCCCGGGGGCCGATGGGGTGTTGCCGCTTGACGGAGACAGAGTTTCCATTTCGCTGAGAGAGTTTTGTGGATGGATGGATAGCGGTGACGGCTGCATAACAATGTGAGGGTATTTAATGCCACTGAAGATGGTTAAAATGGTCCATTTTATGTTATGTACGTTTTACCGCTACTATAAATAAATATATAATGGGAAAAAGAACTCTGCTCGAAAAGTCCACTGAGTCTTTAACCACCTTCTCCCCAACAGGGCAAGAAGCAGGAAGGAGACTCCTTCAACAGACATGGTTTCAAAGTCACGCTGCCCATCACTCCATCGCCAACGCTCCCCAACGCAAGGCAGGGGCCCAACGCAAAGGGCATTAAAGTCTCCCCCCGCATTCTGAGACCACGCGGCCTCGACGGGGAGCTAAGACCGCTCCATCAAGCGATCCCCGGGCAGCTCACTGGAAAGCAGGCTCCTGAAGGTTCTAGAAATCAATGGACTTAACAAAAATCAACAAGGATCACTACACGTGAATTGTCCAAAGTCCAAAAATCTTGCACTCCTTAAAGGAGGCAGAGGAGAATGAATTAAAAACCAAGAAGGAAAAATAATAAAATAAAACAAAACAAAATAAAATAAAATAAGATCCAAGAAGGAAAATGCAGCCAAGGTCAAGCAGAGAAGGACCCCAGTGCCACCGAGAGTAAGACCTCTAACATGGCTACAAGTGCAAAGCTGACAAAGGAGTTTTTTGGTTTTTTTTTTTTTTTCCAGCATCCTCTCTCCTGCTGCGCAGGCAGGAGTTCTCTCTAGAGAAATACATATCTTTAGCTCCTTGCTGTGAAGTCTGCTCCAAGAAAAAGAAAACATGTTTAACCAGAGATACAGGCTAGAAAGGGCGGCCAGCTCTTAAAACTTGGGCCATAAATGTGCTCGAAGGTTGGTTTTGCCCTTAAAGGAAATAAAATTTATGGTTTGTCAGATAAGTAGAAAGGAAAACCCTCAGGATGGAAACCTGGCCAGATAAAAGTCTACAAATGAGTAAAAAGTTTTCTTAAAATACAGTGTCTAAATATTTCGGCCACAAAAAGGTCCTGGGATCCACCAAGCTTCATTTTTAACTCCAACCAAACCTAGCCACATCTCCGCAAGAAAATACTCGTTTCTTTCTTTGTTGGATGGGTTTGTGGGCCATTTCGCTGTGAGAGTGTAACCCTTCCCTCTGGCCCCATTAACAGCACAATGAACCATATAATGGTTAAGGGAGGGAGAGGGAGGAAGGATTACTGACTGAGGACTGACAGAATGGTACCTTCCAGACAGCTGGAAATATTCTATTTCTCGATTTGAATGGTGGTTACAGGGAGGTATACGTACGGAAAAAGGCATTGAGCTGTCCGTTTAATATTTGTTTATTTTATACACATTACTTTTTAGTAAAAAATACACATATGTAGATTTTAAAAAACCACCACAAGGTTTATTTTTCGCCCAACTAGAGCCAAGTTGTTTGTTAAAAAGGGCTCTGATCAAGGGTTAATTCACTCCCCCCAAGTTCCTACCTCTCCTTTCCTGAACCCCACATTCCTGTTACCTAAGCGGGCTCTCCCAGCAGGTCATCTGGAGGAAACAGAGTCACTGAAACTCAAATCAAGTAGCTCATTTCCTGTCTGGATGGGTCTTGCAAGGCAGTTAGAGATCCTCACCAGTGAACCTCTCCCCAGAGTGTGCTGCGCTCTGTCACTCAAGGACTTTCACGAAAGTGTCCTCCTCCTGCGCTGCAGAGGAACGTGCAATGAGCATGCTTTCCTCAACATGGTAGCCTTTCAAATACCCAACTCTGTTGGCAATCTCACTTCAGCCCCCTTTTGTCCAGATGATTCACTCATTCAACACACAATATTGATCGGATGACCACATATGACAACTACTTCTTATGTAGCATGATTTTTCAGCCCCCTTCCCTGTCCTGGCTGCCCTCCTCCAATTACACTCCCTTGTGTAGGACCCCCCAAATAACCAAATACTCTTAGTACTCCGTGTGGCCCAGAATAGTCTGACTATGACTTTTCATTACCTGGACACTGTGATCCTACGAATGTAGCCTGGTGTCCCAGTCATGCGACTGACTTCCAAAGAGCTCTCTTCCTCCCGTGTGCATTTATGGGTTTGCGACAAACGCAGGGCCCAACATTGTTGAGTTTTGTCTTTTTCAGCCCATCATTCCTGCCCCTTGTGGCCATTTGGAATGTGATCCCCTTTGGTGTGCCAGCTGTCCTCCCAACTTGGGGCCATCTGTGTACAGGATTAAGTCCAGCAACTCTTCAAGCAAGAGGCCAGTAGCCACCGTGGACTCCCATGTGGTTCAAAACTGGCTCACCTAGCTGTAAATTGGAAGCTGCAAATATACTCAAAATTTCTAGTATCTACCCCACAATTGTACCTCCTCCAGAAGCATATCAGAAAGGACCATCATATTTCTTGAAATCAGGACGCACTAGCCTGTAGCATTCCTCTGACTGACCAGCCCCACGAAACCGTGTAAAGTGTGTGCAAGGTAACAGCTTCCCCCCTCCACATCCGTCAGTGTTACCACCAACCTCCTGCTACACAAACAGGAAATTGTTTTCTTGTCCTTGTCTACTTTCTGCCATCTGTCACCCCTCTAGTCCCCACTGGTCTTGCTAATTTACCCTCTGGGGAGTGTAACACCTTCACGTATGTAGTCACCATCCCCGTGGGGGTCACACTCGTCCCTTGGGTCATTACAAGCATGTGTTTAAACGTGTTCGATACAGATTCCGAGGCCTGCATCTGAGCAGAGAGGGATGCAGCCTGGGAAACGTGGGTCCAAGGCTGACTCCGGTGTGCGGACTCCCGGGTGAAGAACACCAGGTCTAACTGGTCTCCCTGGGACCCGTCCACCCCACGCCCAGCTTCCCAGGGTCTCTTCTGCTGCTCTGTGATCATGTTATTTCTCTGCTTGTTTATCTGCAGCCCATGTCTTGCCAGAGCCCGGTCTAGAACTCCATCCACCAGCTTCCCCCGACTTTCCTGATCTCACCTTGCCCTCAACGGTCCTTGCCATCTCCTCTCCTGAACCTACGAGGTGTCCCCACCTTCCCACCTCTCCCCACCCATACCCATGTCTACAGAATGCAGCACAAAGGGACCACGATGCTGTGTGCACGGGGCTCCTAGACTTGGGTTTATACAATGCTCTCCTCACACTCCCCTCCATTCTCTCAATGCTCAGGGCGCCCCTGGCAGCCCTAATCCATTCATTCATTCGATGCTTCCTCAGCTCAGATACATGGATCCAACCTCCTCTTTTGCCTCCTCTCTGCTGCCTCCCATCCCCAGCAAAGGTTTCACATGCTCTCCTTGGCTGGCATCTTCCCAGACAACCAGGAGAGTAGCGTCCCTCTTGGGTCCACTCACCACCACCTGGTGTGACAACTCTTTCCCTCCTTCCTCTGCCTGCTCACAAGGGCCATTCCCAGCCCACCCTCCCGGGTCTCTCAGGTGGCCTCAGAGACCTACACATGCCGTCCCCAGGAAGACACATGGAAGGATGAACCGTCTGTCCTGGAGGACGAAGCTGCATGACCTTGGAGCAGCAAAATCAGTCAGCACAAGAGAAAGACACCCACTGGGTAAAGAGGAGCTCCCAGAACCCCAGCATCCTTGGCGAGCCCCACCCCAGAGCTGCCGCTCACCCGGACCTGGTCTCCTAAGGAGAGCTGCGTGCCTCACTGGCTGCGCAAAATAGAAAGGACAGCCCTCGTGGTTCACTCTAAGGCATTCATTTGTGGGTTTTACTTATAGTCCTGCATATAGTTGTGTACAAATAGATATGCCAGCCAGGAAGCATGGGCCCAGGTACACACTCACACACACACACACACACACACACCAGAAAAAGCAACATTTACTTGCACACATGCACAGTCCGCTGAAAGGTAAGTATGTTCACTGTTTCTAGAAGCCAAGAACCTATTCATCGTCACACTTTCAGCTCCAGAAACAACCCTAAAACACCGAGTCCATCGAATCTACTTTCAAAGTCACACAAAATGGTGCAGGTAGTACGAACTTTAGCAAGCTTCCTCCCTTTGCTCTTTTTTTTTTTTTAATGTGTATTTAACAAACTAGGGTTAAGCTGAGCAAGATTAAAACCAACCAGTAAATGGGGACACAGATTCGGCTTTTATTGACATTTGCCATTAATGTTCAATACTAACCAAACATAAAAGTCAGAGTTAATTTAAGCACACAGGGACATTTTCAGGCAGGCCATATCATTATTGTATATATAAAGAGGATTTTCACTTGTGAATGAATTGGTGATTTTATCCTAGAATGCATCTCCTCTGTTGGACAACAACTATGTATTTATATTTTTATATATATGTTGATTGTATCACTTAGATGATGGCTGTTTTTATTTCTTTCCGCCAAAATCAACATACATGTATGAAAAAGGCAAAATCCCCGAACTTTAAAAATTTTAAAAAGTTCAGAAAGTTTAAAAATGAAAGTTTTTTTGTATATATCAATAGTTGACAGATGTCGTCAGCATTATCTTAAGGATACAAGATGAGGGAACTAAGGATTCAAAACTGAAAACAAACATATTTCAGGTTGGAGATTTTTTGTATGGTAACAGTTGTCGTGAAAGCTCTGTTTTTAAAAAATCAAAGTGTAGTTGATTTACTATATTGTGTTAGTTTCTGCTGTACAGCCTAGTGACTGTTATCTGTACATACTCCTTTTCGTAGTCTTTTTCATTACAGGCTATTACAAGATGTTGCATAGTTCCCTGTGCTATACGGTAGGTCCTTGTTGTTTATCTATTCCTTTGCTCTTAATTAATCTAAGAATTTGGAAAATGGAGGGGGAGCGAGGGAATAACATCTGGCCTCCAAAACTGATCCCCAAAGCAGCCTGTCTCCGACAGCATGAAACTCTCTCCCCTAGCCTCTCTTCCATCTGCAATTTCGGAATCAGCTACTTGGACACAATCCACTAAGAGATCCGTTGGCCACTGAGTAGGTCCTGAAACGTGTTCGGATAATCTCACTGGGGTGGGGACAAAGGACAGAGAAAACCCCCCAAGAGATGTGATTCATTGGTCGCTGTGAACTGAGAAGCAGCAGGACAGGACCCACGTTCGATTATTCTTTGTGCTTGAAAATGCAACCTGCCCTTCAATACCTTGTAATGACCTATAGTGAAAAAGAACACATTTATATGTATAAATGAATCACTATGCTGCACACCAGAAATTAACACATTATAAACTGACTATATGTCAATTAAATAAATACATAAATAAAAGACATAACCTCCCCCACTTGTTGAAATTCTGCAGGAAAAAAAGAAATCCTGCTGTTGAGGTGACCAAACATTTGTTTCTTTTTTAATGTTGATGATCTTGCAGGACATCAGCCCCCTGGCCCTCTCCTTGCAGAAGAATCAGAAGTTCCTCTCCTATCCACCCACATAAGCCCTTGATGGAAAAAAAAAAAAAAATCCCGGCCCTGGAGGGAGCGAGCGGTCTGGAGCACATGACAGAGAACAAAGTCGGCAAGAATGTTGCAGATTGCAGCCCATAAGTTACCCAAGTGGTGGGAACATTTTTTGTGGCACGCACGGCAGCCAACTGGAAGAAACGAAAATGTTCTCTGGCTAGAATGGCTTGTGCCTGGACCCACGATTTAATAGACAGGGGAGGCCAGGAAGGAAGAACCCTTCCTGACTCGCGCCCAGGGTTGGCGACCAGAGGGCGTTGGAAACTCAAATTGGGCATAGTCTGCGACACGTCATTTCACGGTGGGATAGGCTCAATGAAGGGGACTTGCAAGAAATTTCTAGGCTGCAAAGAAATGTCCAGACCAAACCCCTAGGCCTCCTAAGAGCATCAATTCATTTCTGTGTCTATACCTCCCAGGAGGGTTTGGATGTTAAAACTTGAAAAGCCTTCAACAGAAGAGAATGTCTTCTGTATCTCGGTTATGCGTTCCCTCCTCAGCCTCTTGCTTGTATCCACTCACCGTGGCCTTTCCTCCAACCTCAGCACCTTCCCAATAAAACCCCCTACAAACTGCACGACACACAGCCAGATGCCTCCTGAGGGGTTATTAGCCTAAACTCAGACTACATAAGAACACAGAAGGTGTGAAAAGCAATTTTAAAAACACATTCCCTTCCACCATCAAAACACATTGGTTATCCATCATAATTCCGTGTCTCCGAAACTCAAATTCCAGCCATCAGTTCAACCCACACTAAATTACAATCGTTCCTGAAAGGAAACATATCTCCCTAGTTCAAAGCAACATATTATATGAGTACGTTGAAAATAACACCCAACGTTTCACAAGGGTAATAGCTGTGTCAGGTTTTCCTTTGACAATGATCATCATAAAGCTTCTCATTTGATCACGAAGAAATGCATTCAGGATACTGAGGAAGGAAGGAAAACCGGACAAGGGGAGTGAGGGGGAGTGATGTTAATCATCTTATTATCAGAAAGATAGTAAGAGCCAATTATTTTTTTTGAGCACTACTTCCGGGCATCAAGCCACGCATTTTACACGCACTGACTCACGGTCTTGTCCCCAAAACCTTGTTCCCCTGTGTGCAACCAACTTCCAGCATCACCATTCCTTAAATACACCCCTTCAAACCTCTGTGTTTCTGCACATGCTGTTTCCTCTGCCTGAGATGTCCTTTCTGTCTCACCTCCTCCCTGAAACATTCTCTGAACCCCTCTTCTCCTTCCCATGACATTGACTAGCCCTCAGGAAGTCCTCCCTCTGGCCCCAGAGTCACACATCCCTTGGTGCCCCCCTAGAAGTCTAGACTTCTCTCCAGCAGCTTAGCCCACGTCACTGTAATCACCTGCTCACAAGCCTGTCTATCCATCATCTGAGAACTGTCCTCAAGGGCATTTATTTCAATGAACCTTTGTCTCCCCAGCAGGTCACACAGTGCCAGGCCAACAGTATATGCTTACCAAATATTTGTTGAATAAAGCAACAAATGAATATTTTTCTCCCATGAAGATCTAGAGATCAGAGGTTTTATTTTCAAAAACAAAAAAACAAAACAAAACAAAAAAAACAACAAAGCACACACCAAAACTCATTCCAGGTACAGATGCTGACAAATGTAGGACACAACAGCTCAACCCCAGGACAGTCTGTAGGGATGGTGCTCAGCCTGCAATTTATTTAAGAAAACTTCTCTGCTGTCCATTTTGGCCAAGCCAACCACGGCTTTGCTTTTTGCTCTCTCTCTCTTGCTAACAATTTTCAGAAAGTGAATCTTAAAGGATTTCAGAAAGTGGGTGGGAGGTGCTGGACTAACCGCATTCACTAAGGTTTAGGTCCTAAGCCCAAGCAGGGTCAGCCTGTTTCTCACCCCTCAATCCAAGGAGAAGAGCCTCCCCAACTGCACTGCAATCAGGAGAAGAGCCCCTGCCTGCACAAAGCCGCCCCAGAACTGCCACCTGGCTGGGGGGGGGGGCCTGCTGACACTCAGACCCAGGACAGCAAGCCCTCCCCGCCTGCCCCGTCCAGAGGCGAAGACACTCAGGTGTGTGCGCACAGCCGTCACCAGGCGCCAGCGGGTTCTGTCTTAGACGCCTTTTCTGCCTGGAGAACTTACTGGGGAGGCAGGGAGCCCAGAGGGGTCGGATCACAGCACGTAGCTGTCCAGCTGGTTCTTGTAGGACTGCCAGACAGCAGAGATCAGATCTCAGGAGCCAAGCATGTGTTCCTCTGTCCTCTTTGCCCAAAGGGCTACCAAGCCGCCCCTCAGCCCGACATCCCACGCCGCCTCAGGGAATAGGGCCGCGGGCTGGTGTGGCCCAGCCAATGGGGAATCTTTACCTGGCACAGGCTCTCAAGAGGGCAGAGAGCAAAGAAATTATTTTCTTTCTTTGAGACCTGAGTGTGTGTGTGTGTGTGTGTGTGTGTGTGTGTGTGTTAGTGAGACCCCCCCACACACAACCCCTACTCAGTCTCACTCAGGTAGGTTGTTAGGCAGACAGATGAGGGCCAGGTTCCCAGCTCTGCCCCCAGTAAGCTGTGTGACCTACGGCAAGTTGCTTAAATTCTCTGAATATGTTTCTTCATTCATAAAAAATAAATAATACTTACTTTCCAGAATTGTGGAAAGTATCAGGATAACCTATACAGAGTACCACCATGTGGGCACAGACTGTGGTCAATAAACAAAAGTTATTATTATTATTATTATTTTTAGTATTTACACTGAGTGTTCGACTCTAAGCTCCCAGAGGGCAGTCTTCTGTCATCTTCTACGAAGCAGTGTTCTCAGCACAGGCCTGACACAAACGGCACCATTGGGAACATCCTGGCCTACCTGCAGGCGGGGTGCACGCAGGATGATGTACGCCAGCGATGCACAGAGACCTCTGGACAGGTAGACAAAACACCAACACAACATCAGCCATCAGTGCCCCCTCACCACCTGAGACAGACTGGAAATGCCAACAGCCACCCTAGACCATCTTCTCACGCTTCCCAGAAGTATCACCATGGGGTTACTTTAGAGCCAGTGCCTCCAACCCAGCAGTGAATCCACACGCCAGCGACCAGCATCACAAAACTGAAACATTAACCTGCGCTGAGCACAGAGTCATCTATGGGAGCACCAGGCGAACATGGGGCCCGCGGAGTGGGTTTTCAGGATAACCGCACGTCAGGTGGGACGTAGCGGGGGATTCCTCCGGTCACCACGGCCGGCCTGGGGCACACTTCTGGCTTCCACAGGCTCTGACTGGCACCCATCCCAACTGGAGATCTGCTCCAGCGACAATCTGTGTGTGTGTGAATCTTCCAAAACTGCCCCGTGCTCTCCTGAGCTTTGTCACACAGGATGGAGAGGTACCTCAGTTAGCAAATCCTAGGGAGAAAGTTGCAATGAAGTTGGCCGGACTAAAAAGGAAGCAGCTCCGGCCCACGCCAGTTTATCAAAAAGCCCCTCCCTACAGACGCCTGGCCTGGCAGAAAGTAAATGTTGTCACCCCGGCAAAGTCCGGTCCCCGGTTTGCTTTGTGTCCGCCTTCCTCTTGCTGCCCATCAGGCAGAAGCCTTCATCACTGCCTTCACACTCTTCAACGTGGAAAAGGTTCTGAAGAGCAGTCGTGCCCCTTCACCAATTGATTCTGCTTTAACTGACGCTCACTCACACCCAGGAGTCACCACGGGCATTGCCCTGTTAAGACGGCCCCTTGAGTGTCCAATGAAAGGATGTTTTCTTCCTCAAAGGAATCTGCGGAGGCACAGAGCAAGGAGACAGGAGCCCCAGAGGTCACCCCGACCTTTCCCCCTGCCCTGGAGCGCTTTCTCTGCCTCTCATCCCCACTCCCCCCAGCCCACCTTCCTGGGGAGACGCAATGCCCTGTCTCACGTCCTGAGACACATCGTCTAGCGCCTGTGTTCCTCCCACCTCCAGGGGTGAGAATCTCCAAACACACGCAGGTGCACGCACACGACACACACACGTCTTCAGAGGCATGCTCTTCATTACTAGAAATGAGACATGATGGAGACCTTTATTTTTCATGTTTTACCACCACAGTTGTGCGGGACTGTTATGGAATACTCTGCTTCTTCATCCAAAACTCTAGAGTGGTTTATTGTTCAGTTTCTAAAGCGAGGAATGGATCCTGTGACTTCAAGACAAAGAACGCCGCGAAGCTCTAAACCGAAGTCCTTGGCAAGGGATAGGATGAGCTGCCCTTAGACCGGATGCCTTCCCCGTCCACGCACATGGGGTGGGGGTGATACTGAGGGGCGGGGGAAGTGGGCACCAGTCATTCAGTAAAACGGGTTCTGGGTCCCAGTTCTTGCTCCAATGCCTGACATCTGGGTGACTTCGGGCACAGAACCGTGACCTCTCTGGGTCTCAGCTCCAACCGCAGGGGATCATCACAATGCCTGCGGCTGGGGGTCTTGTGAGGATTAACTAAAATAATTTCCACAAATCTCTCAGCACCGTGTTTGGCTCATGGGAAGCATTTAATAACCACCAGCTTTTAAGAAATCACCATCCATTATCTCAACTTCCTCCTCATCAACCCTGTGGACCGGTGGGTGTCTGCTCCACTCACGGTTCAGAAAACTGAAGCCGAGAACCTTCTGTGATTCGCCCAAGAGCCCACAGCAAGAGACAGGCAACACCAGGGTGTGGGGAGGCGGGTCAGCGTGGCTGCGGGGTGCTGTCCCCGCTGTCCTGTCCCAGGGCCAACCCAAGCCAGGGGACCTGAGTGCCCCCTTCCCTGGGCCAGCGGGGCTCTGTGGAGTGCAGGGCTCTGTTCCCTTTGTCCCTGTCCCCTGTGCTTTCTTTCCAGACGCCTGAGAAACCACAGGACCCCTTGTGCCTCCAGGAGGCAGCCAGGCAGTTCCGCAGGAGACCAGCAGCAGGAAAAATTTTAAAAAGAAAAGAAAGAGAATGTTTTCCTTCTCCCAGGAGGGGGGGGGGGAGCCCTCCAAGCCTGCCCCAGCCTCTTTCTGCCCTTGCCCATGGCCACGCTAGGTGGGAGCACAGTTCGCTGAGTCCTGCATCTGGACACGGCCTCCCTGGGGGCTGCAGGAAGGCCTTTTGCTCAGGCAGCCCCCCTGCGCCTGCCGAGGAAGGGAAGGCAGACCTGGGAGGAGCAGCCTGACCGCTCCCCCCCACTCCTCACAGGCCCTCTGCATTGGTCCCAGGGGTCTTCCAGAGGGACAAGGGTCTGATGCTGTGACCCTGAGCCCTGCCTCTCTGTCTCCAGACCCCAGGCAGCCTACATGCAGATGCCTGGAGGGTCCAGGAGGCCAGCTCAAAGCTCAGAGGCCGGGCATCCCAGCTGATCCAAAGTGGGGCCACTCCCTTTGCGAATCGAAACTGGGCCACTCTGGCCTTCACCGAGAGCCCCAGCAGCCCAGTTTTGCCCTCCCTGGAAGCTACAACCCAAGCATCCTCTTCCAAAGGTCTGAATCACAGCCTGCCTGAGAACTTTGCACGCAGACACCTAGCTGAGAGCCCGTCTGCATATAGAACTTCAAAAGCGGACCTACTTCAGTGTGACTGTCAGAAGTTAGCTTGCCAAGGAAAAAAACTAACTAACACCACATCTTAAATTAAAAAGGCGACCAAACCAGTGAATAAACGTTTCCAATTTGGGGGATGATTGCGGGGTAGGGACAGACCTGTGCACGGAGTGACAATAAACCTTGGAACAAGATACCAAATATGAAAGTCAGTTCTAGGTGAAAACCATGAACGCTTTTTAGTTCCTTCTTTGTGTTTTTCAGGATTTTATGAAAGCACCCTGCAGAATGTTTGGAGTCGGATTAAAAAGTTCATCTTTGAAAAGCCTCCTTTTTCCACTTTTCTCATTTTCTTCTCTGGGATTCCTCTCCAGCCAGCTTGCGTGATGTCTGAGTTCAAACACCTTTCTCTCCCAAGCACAAACCCTAAGAGAGTTTTTGGGAGCGAAGTAAGAGCGACGGGGAAACTTAAAAAGAGGAAACAGACTAGCCGGGCCATTTCGCCCTTGAATTTCGCCCCAGAATCAGAGTAGAGATTAAAATTAAACTGCATGGCTTCAGCACACCCTGGGCCTGGGGTAACTGACCTGGTAAATAGCTATTGGTAAGACGGCAGAAACGTGGTGCAGTCAAATACACAAATAAAAACAAGAAAAAAAAGAAAGAAAGATGGTTTAAGAAGAATAAAGTCGG
Source organism: Vicugna pacos (assembly GCF_048564905.1). Lineage (NCBI taxonomy): Eukaryota > Metazoa > Chordata > Mammalia > Artiodactyla > Camelidae > Vicugna > Vicugna pacos. Next base: position 56,023,579 of record NC_133002.1, read on the forward strand.
TGGGAAGGATCCTCGGTGTTGCCAGGCCCAGGAGGGAAAACGCCAAAGACCCAAGCTTCTTCCACCAGGGGTAGTCAGCGGGGAGGCCCGGGGCTCTGAGCAGTGGCTTTGTGCTCCCGGGAAAATTGGCCGGAGGGGAGGGAAGGGGTGCGCGCCCCCACAAGCCAGGCAGAGCCAGGCGCCTGGGGTGACGGGCAGGACTGCCCCGAGGCTGCAGCAGACGCTCCGCCCGCGTCCAGTGGAGCCACAGCGCCATCAAGCGGCCGCTCGGAGAACAGCCGCGACGGACTCGGGGAAGTCTCAGCCTCAACTGGCCCTGGGGGAGGGTCTGGCGCAGAGCCCGGGCCGCCAAGCTGTCACTCCTGGCCCTGAGGCAGGAGCCTGCAGACGGACACCAGCTGTCCAGGCCAGATACACAACCCAGGTCTGGTCTGGAACCAGCTGCCCTAGAGGACGCTCAGGGGCTGCTTTTGCAATTCCGGACCCACCCTCCCCTTCAGCAACTTACTCCAAGTGAAAAAGATCTGTTTCCCAAAAAGAGCAGGGCCAGAGGAAAGGGAAGATCTGATGGACAGCAGAACTGTGATCACATCCTCAAGGGCTGCACGGAGGCTCACACCTCAATGCATCAGGAATTCAGCCCCAGGCTTGTGAGCTGGGCCACTGGTACTTGTGTCCCCAGAGAGTCTGGGCTTATAGGTCACAGCCCTCAGCTCTGCAAGGTCTGCAAACCTAGAGTCTGTCTCCCCTGGAATGTAGCGCGTGACTCCAGGTGCCTCCTGGGACAGAATCTGGTCCTCAAAAACAAAGTATGGAATTATGGAGTCATGAACTCAAGAACATGTGATATCCATTCACACACCACTGGAGGACCCCGGCATAGGCGGAAAAAAATCCTTAGAACACCAGCCAGGAGTTCACACATTAAAAAGAATATTATATAACAGGGAATCATAGCAAAGGCACTGAGCAAATCACTTTACACACATCATCTTATTTAATCTTTGCAACCCCTTTAGACGACAGGTGCTTTTATGATTTTTGTTTTACAGAAAAGGAAAGGGAAGTACCCAGAGGTTTAATAACTTGCCCAGGTCAGCAGCTGGCAAATGGCAAAGCCAGGCCTGGATCTCAGAGCCCGGAGCCTACTCCTTTGCTCACTGCCTGCTCAATTCCATCTTTCCACCCGGCTCCCCCTCCCAAGAACGGATCCAGGTTTCGTGGGACCTGAAGCTTGTACATTTTTCTAGAGGGAGGTGCTGCTTCTTTAAGAAAAATAATGAGTATCTAAATACATGTGAGAGTTTAAATTCACAGTCCGGATGGGGCGTGGAGGGCCCGTGGAGGTGAGGGTGGTGGCTTCATTATCTCCAGGGCAGATCCACTCCGCTCTCTCCCACCTTCCCTGCAGCGGCTTTCCTGAATCCTGGCCTTCACCCACTGTTCTGGCTTCTACAACTGACATCCATGCCCAGCTCATCCCTGAATCTGCACTGACTCAAGGTCAGCGAATGACACCCCAACTTCCAAATATGAGTGCTTTGCAGCCCTTCCCTCCTGGAGGAATGGGCAGCCCTGACACCTCCGCTTCCGGAAGCTCTTCTAGCATGCTGGACACAACATGTTCCCGGCTCTCCTCTTGCTGCCCACCACCCCCCTGGCCCGGCCACTCTTTCTCTGTGCTCCTCATTGATAGAATCTCTGTCAGCGGTTCCCAAAATGTCCTGCTGAGCATGGACAGAGGAAACAGGGTGACCACAGAGACAGCCAAACTTGAGGTTTCACCCCAGACCCCTGGTCAAGAGCTGTGTGACCATCAGCAGACTCGTTACCCTCTCTGAGCTCACTGTCTCTTCTGTGTAATTAGGATGATATGGCGTAAGTTACCTGAAAAATTAAGTGAGATGATATATGTAGTGTGCTTAGTAGGATGCCCAACATGTAGTAGGGCTCTGTGATTGCTGAGAGCCACTGTCAGCCCTGAGTTCCAGTCCACCTCTCTGTCCTGAGCACCAGCTTACTATTTTTTCTTCATTTCTTTTTATTGAAGTATAGTCAGATACAATGTTGTGTCAATTTCTGGTGTACAGCGTAATGTTTCAGTCATACATATACAGACATACATTCGTTTTCATATTCTTTTTCCTTACAGGTTACTACAAGATATTGAATATAGTTCCCTGTGCTATACAGTAGGACCTTGTTGTTTATCAATTTAATATACAGTAGCTAGTATCTTCAAATCTCTAACTCCCAGTTTATTCCTTCCCACCCCTCCCCTCCCCGTAACCATAAGTTTGTCTTCTATGACTGTGAGTCTGTTTCTGTTTTATATATAAGTTCGTTTGTATCTTTTTTGAAGATTCAACATATCAGTGATATATGGTATTTTTCTTTCTCTTTCTACTTACTTCACTTAGAATGATGATTGATCTCCAGGTCCATCTATGTTGCTGCAAATGGCATTATTTTATCCTTTTTTATGGCTGAATAGTATCCCATTGTATAAATATACCACAACTTCTTTATCCAGTCTCTGTCGATGGACATTTAGGTTGCTTCCATGTCTTGGCTATTGTAAATAGTGCTGCTTTGAACATTGGGGTGCATGTATCTTTTCGACTCAGAGTTCCCTACAGGTATATGCTCAGAAGTGGGGTTGCTGGATCATAGGGTAAGTTTATTTTTTGTTTTTTAAGGAATCTCCATTACATCACTATCTCCAGCATCTACAGGATCATCTCGTCTGTGGGGCCCTCCCAGGAGCTCACCCTGTCTATAAGTGCCTTTCCCACCACCCACAAGCCTGCCTCCTCCTTTTTGTCTGCCAATTTCTAAACAGCACCATTAACTATTCAGCATGGAGACAAGATGTCCGGGACCCGTCCTGAATCCACCCTCCACCGCACCAAAAATCTCCCTGGATCCACACCCCAGAGCTCCCTCAAGCCGCACCTTCCTCTCCCACTTGTGTCCAGGTTCTCCTGATCTCATCCTCAGACCCCTGACCAGCCTCCCCCTGCTCCCCCCAACCCACCCTCCTCGCCAGGAGGGTGAGCTTCCTCAAGCCACCTCAGATCATGCTATTTCTCCACTCTGCAGCGTCTTCCCTTTGCTGTCGGTATGATGTTCAACCCCACCACAAAGCCCAGGGTTGCCAGACTCCTGTCGCCCTCTGTGCTTGCTCATCCTCCCCTAAAGCCCCCTGAAGGATTGGCTCAGATATCCCAAACTACCTGTATTTCCCAAACGTGGCACCAGGCACCCTTCCAACTCTGTGCCTGTGTACGTGCAATCCCACTACCTGGAATGCCCACGCCTTTCTCTACCAATCCCCTTCAGAGCCCAGTTCAAATGCCACCTCCTCTTGGAAGCCTGCCAGGATGCCCCCTTGAGGTGCAGGACCAACTCTCTGCGTGTCCTGCATATACCTAGATAATAGCACTATTTGAACACCACAACGGTAGTATTTAGTTCTTGTTTCAGAGGCTATGTGCTGAGTTCTGAGAGCACTAACATCTTAAAAGGCAAAAGAGTGCAGTGGTCAAGAGGAATCATACCCTGGGGACAAATCTAGCTCTGACTATCCCGTCACCACAGCTGGATGAAGTTGCATCGCGTCCCCACGCTTCCGTTTTCTCACGTACAGAGGGGGCCGGGGAGATGACACGGCGGAGCACAGCACCTGACACAAGGCAACCCTGACCACGCCGGGGTCAAACGCCGGCCCCAGTAGTGATTTTAAATATTCCAGTAGCCGCACTGAAGAGCTAAAAAGGAACGGCTGAAATTAATTTTAATAATGTTTATTCAACTCACTCTACCTCAAATCTTACCACTTCAACATAAAATTGACACTTTAAAAATTATTCATGAGCGACTGTATGTTGCTTTCTCCGTATCAAGCCTTTGAACCCCAGTGTGCATTTTCCACTGAGAGCGCATCTTGGTTCCCATGAGCCACACCTGAACCGCTCCCGGGCCACGTGTGGCTCCTGGCGGCCATCCTGGCAGCACGTCGGACTTCTAGAAGCTTGCGCCCGGTTTCCTCCAGACCTCACTGCATGCCTCTTTTCCCTTTGCTGATTTTGCTTTTTAATTGTCCACTGGAGTCAGTCAGAGCCGCCAGGACAGCCTTGTGCTGAGCCCTGGGAAGTCCCCCGAACTCACAAACCATCGAACCCAGAGAGCAGCTTGGACGCAGGCATTTCAGGACAGTGAGTTCATTCCGGTAGGCCAAGCCGGCCGGTCCCTGCTGGCCCTGCGCACTCCTCACTCCCGGGGCAGAGCCAGACCTTAACCCGCGCCCATCGGATGCAACAATCCATTCAAACCTCTGAGCGGGCATGAGACAGAGGGCTCCATCTTCATTCCTGTCTGCTTCCCGAGGCCCGTCGCATCACTCTGGAGGGGAGTTAAAGACTTCCTGATGTTAATCCTACGTACTCTCGATTCTAACTGCCTTTCTCCACAAGGACGTGACAAGCTGACGTAAAGGACTTTAGAGCTACCACGTCATAGGCGTGTGTTGTTACTCACTCCTCCCTAAGACACAGGTGTTGTTCTTTCCACTCATATCATTTGCCCAAGGTCACTCAGTTAGGACTTCCTGCCCAAAACACGGTAATTACTGGCAAACACTAATTACTCTTATTTTAAAACAAACATAACGTCCAGACTGGCGGGGCTGCATCCCGTGAACGCAGGCACCCAGAATACCGTCCGCTTGGTCAAGGCTGGCTTGGGAGCAGCAGTGACTTCCGCTTGCTGGCCCCCTCGCTGACTCCCCTTCTCTTGTTCTTTCTCTGTTAGCCAGCTGCCGCAGTGACCTGCCCTGCGGAGGCCCATGTGACAAGGAACCAAGGCCCTCAGTCCAACAGCCTGCAAGGGACTAAATCTGTCCGACCACCAAACTGAGTGAGCTTGGAAGTGGGCCCTGCCCCACTCCAACCTTCAGGTGACGGCAGCCCAGTCACCGCTGAGTGTGGGCCGAACCTGGCAACTCTCTTGTAATGAACAGAGCATGCAAAGGGAAAAGCAGAAGCCTGCCGTGGAGAAACCGGGCAGCCACCACCTTATCCAAGTGACCAAGGTCAACATCGTGCTGATACCACGTGCCTCTGATCCAGTAACGTGAGACTACTTCATCTCGGTGGTAATTCCCGCCCACCCCCAGACCCCAGTCTGTTATGAGAAAACATCAGACAAACCAAAATTGAAGGACATTCTTCAAAACACATGACCAGTACTTTCCAAAACTGTCAAGATCAGACAGGACTAAATGCCATGTGAGATTCCAGCTGGACCCCGAACAGGAAATGGTTATTAGTGGGTGAAAAAAAAAGTGACATGCAAATACAATGCATAGTTTAGTTCACAGCATTGCAACCATGCCAAGTGCTGAGTTTTGACAACTACATGGGGTTAAGGAAGGTGTTAACAATTGGAGAAATGAGGTGAGGGGTACTCTGGAATTCTCTGTACTAACTTCACAACTGTTTGGCAAATCTAGAATTATTCCAGAAGGAAGAGTTTACTTTGCAAGTTGAACTTGACACAGCAGGTGGCTAACTGGTCCAAACCATCATCCATCCCCATGGGTGATATAGGTCAGAAGAGTTGTGTGCAGTTCCGTTCGTGACAGATTCACGACCCATCATGAAAGTCAGCAGAACACCCACCGTGTGCCCCGGTGCTTTATTATCTCTGATTCCCACACCGCCAGGAGTATCAGCCTCCCTCCACGTGGGAAACTGACAACGGGGGGAAGTAAGGACCCTGACGAAGTCACACAGCCTTCAGGTGTGCATCTGATCCAGGGCGCGCCCCAAAGCGCACGCTCTCTTCCACGAGCCCCGCTGCCCCTTCCTGGACCACCACCCCTTCCTAGCAGAGCCTTCGGTGCCCTTCTGGGAAGAGGGCCCCCCGTCAGGTGGGTTTCACAGTCCCAGCCGCCCGAGTGAGATGTTGTTTTGAGGGCTGATGCAGAGAGGAACCACTAGGTGGCGACAGACCCCCCCACCAATGTCAAGATGGGTCCTCGCCAACCACAGACCACCCCTGCCTAGCTCAGACACCGTTCTCTGCCTAAGATTCCCAGCAGCAAAGCTTGTTACGAGCCAGTCAGGGCTTTCGTCTTGGCCAAGACTTGCGTAAAGGTAGAAAGGAGGGGTGTCTTTATCATTTTGGAGGTCCACCTGTCAGAAATAACCAAATTTGTTCTTCCTTGGCCACTAGCAGAAACCGGCAGACAGCTCTGAGCCCCTGACCTGGGGACTCCCCCCAGACACACACGCACGTGCACGCATATTCACACACCCAGCTGGGGTGGACTTTAAATTCACTCTCCAGAGTCAGGCTTGGCAGCACCTGTCTTGACAAACATGCTAATAATCGCCACACAGAACACAGACAGGGGTTCTGGTCCCCCACCTTTTAAGCCTCAAGAGGTCCAGCTCCAGAACCTGACTGCCTGGACTTGAATCCCAGCCCTGTCCCTTACTATATATGTGACCTTGGACAACTGGCTTAACTGTGGGCCACACTCTTCCTGGTCTAACACCTGGAGATGGGGGCGGGGCTGAGCCCACTCAATATCTACCTCACCCCTCAACCCTCCAGCCCTCCAGAGACTGGGATCCCTTCATCCGGGAGGAGACGGTCCACTGCGGCAACTCCAGAAGCCCAAGCAGACATGCGCCCGGCTGTCAGCTCAAGGCTGAGGACTGAAGGCGTGATTCCGGCGTGACCTCTAACCCACGTCCAAGCCCACCGCAGCTGGCCACGCCTCCTCACGCAGCGAGCACGTGAGGCAGCCCGCATCTCCAGGGGGACTCCAGCCGGTCCCACTGGCAACTCTGCAACGTTTTATCCCTGCTGTACTGGACGGTTGTTTTGTTTCTTAAGGTCAAAGTGAATGTCTAGGAACAACTGCTCTAAAATCCACTCCAGGCTCAGACACTGCAGGCTGTTAGCAACTCTGACGCCTGACCTCGTTACTCTTGTCACTCATGTGCGGACCAGACCACGGCGTTCGGGAGATAGTGGAGCTGGAGCAGAGCTGAGACAAGGCTCTCCTTTCGCCAGAAGCCCTGCGATGTTCACAGAAGTGTGTCAGCCCCACCTGGGCAGGGGGTGTCCGCTTTACCCCCGTATAGGGGAGCTGCCTCCCGGGGCCGGCATGCTGGGGGCTTCCAAGACTGTGCCGGTGAATATTCCAGCAACGACTCATGGAGGGGAGACAGAAAGACGCACTGAGCTGTTCTTTCCAGACCAGCGGGAGCTTCTGAGAAATGCAAATTCTCCGGCCGTGCCCAGGAACTACTGAGTCAGACGCTCCGGGGTGGGACAAGGGGTCTGGGTTCTAACAACCCCCAGGTGGCTCAGGTGCTCGCAGGCTGGGGAACCACCACCCTGGATATTGGAGAGGGTCCTTTCACTACACCTGACCATCACCGCACTGCTCCAGGCTCGGTGTTTACACCACAGGCCTCTTTAGAAAGGCGTGGCAAGGTACAAGCCGAGACGTTTCCTGAAGTTCCGAATTTCCTGTGGGAATACGATGCCTCGGCCACACGGCTCTCCTGGGGAGCCCGGAGTCCCCGGGCATCCCTCCGGTCACAGCACACAGCCAATGGGGTCTAGCCAGAATTGGTAGACCTGATCTAGAAAGCTCTAGACTACCCTAGACCATATTCGTGCCATCCTTAGCAGTCATATAGCGACTGCAGATTTTATTTTACCCTAGAAGATTTTATGCTAGCTTTGTCCATATCTTCATCTTACTTTTTGCTATCTTTATTTTTTCCTACATTTTTTTACTTACAAAAACAAAATTTTAAATAAGTTGCCTTAAAGCCTTTTGGTGACAAAGCCAGGTATAAATATGTTTAATGTTTTGCAGACGTGACGCATGACTTTTTTTTAAAGTAACGTCCAAGTAGGGTGAAAAGGTAAGGCTGGATTTTCCATTTTTCAGGCTCCATCTGAGGTTGGTGATTTTGTAGAAGCGCCTGCAATAATCCGGTCTGAACACTAGAGGGCACCACAGCCCACGACTCTGGCCGCCCGGGCCGTGGCCCTGGGCAAACGCCAGGGGTGGAAACTCCACAATAAGAGAAAGGCCCGGTTCAGACCTCATCGTGGTCCGAGCTGCAGGAGGCTACAAGATGCTGCCAAGACGCAGGCCCTCTTTGGCCTCACACCCCTCAAGCCCCCAGCTGCCCATGTCTGTCCACCAGGGCATCAGTAATGAGGCCCCTGGGGGCACACAGAGCACAAGCCCAGGCCACTGGGTCTGCACGTGGATTAAGCGCTCCCGTGTGCCACGTGCTGCGAGGATTTTTTTTTAACGATGATGCCACTGAGCATGCGCACTGCACATCGCTTTACGGAACATTTTCCCCCACGCGGACGCACACATTTACATCGCAACATCGCAACATCGCATCATCACATCATCCAGCGCCCTGTAAGGGGGTTCCATCAGCCCACTTTGCGGAGGCGGGAACGGGCCCCACACATGTAAAGTGACTTTCACAGCTGGATGTCTGGGCCGGTCGGTGGCCGAGTTCAGGGAAGGTTAACTCAGTCCGGGCGGTTTTCACTCAAGGGTAGCACCTCCCCAAAGGTAAACGTTCTCAGGAGTCCTGCCCTCAGCGGCCCCGGAGCGGGGGTAAACCTGCTGACGAAGGTCAGGGCGGGGCCCACGGAGCTGGGCCCATCGCCAGCCACACAGGGAAAAGCCGCCCCTCGGGGGTCTGGAGCCCCTCCACCTGCCCTGTGCCTCCCCCCAGCTCTAACCACCACCCGCCCCCGGCACTATCAACATTACCTCTGCGGCCGTATCACTCTATAAAAGTCAGGGAGGAGCCGGGTGGGTGTGCACGTGTGCATGTATGTCCCCTCTCCCGGCCAGAGACACGCGGGCAGGAGAGACCAGCCTGTCCCCCCGCCGCCACAGTCCCTCGGTCCGGCCACAGCGGCTATCCACCAGCCAGCAGGGTCCTGCCCCAGAGCAACTCGGGAAAAGCAACAAGGAGGCAAGGTATCTGGCCACAAAGCCACAGAGAGCAGAGGACATCCCAGGCTATCTTTCTGCCCCAAGGCCGATGGGAACTGTGGCTTCCCAGGCAGAGCGTGGCCGCCCTGTCACCCAGCCCAGCTCCACGCCAACAGACCAGAGCTGCCCTGCAGAAAGGGCACAGCAGGGGCAGACACCAATTTTTTTTGCAGCTACTTCACATTTGGATCAAAAATGTAGATTAAATGCTCTGGCTCCAATTCTCTAGGCTTTCTCCCTTTTGTCCTCTACCAATAAATATTTTATGTCAAAAAACAATCTCCCCAAAATGGTTTCCAGGCAGAGAATGACAGCGTCTACCTTTCTGATGTCCACAAGAAGGGTGAATCTGTTGAAACTCAGTTAAGCCCCAAATGATGCATCACCCCTGCATGAATGCCACCTTCATGCCAGCCCAGAGCAGCCGGGAAATCCTACCTGGCCCACTTTGGTGGCCCTCATCCCACACTGCCCTGAAATGTTTGGTTACGTACACAGGCCAAGCCAGTCCAGACAGACCATCACTCCTGGGAGGCAGTAAGCCCCTAATCTTAGCCCTGTGCCCCTACGATGCATGAACCCAAATGCCGGGAGAAGCGGGTCTGGAAATGAGGTTTGCTTTGGGCAGAGAACTATATCCTAAGTCAGCCATCTAATTCCTAGAACAAGGCTCAGCAGAGCCCATGCTTGGAGAAGATGCGAGAGAGTCCTTTTCCTGGCTACTGCCCTCACTGATGTACACACTGAGGATGGGGGGGGGCAGTCCCATGCTCTTTGGCTTCTGTTCTCATATCCTCCCCTCTGTCCCATGATGCAGGGCCCCAGGGAGTCGAGGACCGAGTCAGCACGCAGATTAGGGGATTCTAGAAGCATTAAGGCCAGCTGGGTCTCCCCATCTCAACCGTGAACCCATTTCACCCAACACTTTGGCAAACACTGGCCAGGCTTCCCATCCCCCCTCATCCATGAAGAGGGGAAGAAACTCGCCATGTGTCCCGGGAAAACAAAGCCACAAAGGGGAAGGTGGGAGGGAACAGGAGGAGGGAGGGAAGAGGGGGCTGAGAGATGGGAGACGCTGGAGAGGGGAAGTCTGGAGACCACGGCCCCTCTGGACACGTCCTGCGGTGCCCAAAAAGCACAGAGACCCTTCCAAAAATGGGGGAGCTTTTTTGTTGTTGTTCCATTTTTTTTAATTGAAGTATAGTTGATTAATAATGTTGTGTTTCAGGTGTGCAGCAAAAATGATTCAGTTATACATACATATATTCTTTTTCAGACTCTTCCATTATAGGTGATTACAAGATATTGAATATAGTTCCCTGTGCTATACAGTAGGTCTTTGTTGTTTATCTATTTTACATATAGAAGTGTGTATCTGCTAATCCCAAGCTCCTAATTTATCCCTCCCCTCTCCCTTTCCCCTTTGGTAACCAGAAATTTGTTTCCTATGTCTGTGAGTCTGTTTCTGTTTTGTAAGTAAGTTCATTTGTATCATATTTTAGATTCCACATATTAGTGATATCAAATGGTATTTGTCTTTCTCTGTCTGATTTACTTCACATAATATGATGATCTCTAGGTCCTTCCATGTTGCTGCAAATAGCATTATTTCATTCTTTTCAGGGCTGAATAGTATTCCATTGTATATACATACCACATCTTCTTTATCCAGTCATCTGTTGATGGACACAGTTTGCTTCCATGTCTTGGCTACTGTAAATAGTGCTGCTATGAACATTGGGGTGTATGTATCTTTTCAAATTGAATTTCCTGCGGATATATGCCCAGGAGTGGGAGTGCCAGATCATAAGTCTATTTTTAGCTTTTTAAGGATCCTCCACAGTGGCTGCACCAAACTACATTCCCACCAACAGAAGGAGCTTTTGTTTGAAGTGGAGGAGGATGGGGAGAGGCAGAGTGTAAGGCCCAGAGGAAGAGGAGCAGGCTAAGACCACCACAGCCTCAGCTAATCAAGCACCCGGGCTTCTGTGGCCACCACTCCAGTGAATGCCTGGAGGTGAGAACCAGGAACAGGGGGGGCCCATTTTTGCTCCTGTCCCCCAACCTCACTGGAGTTTCAAGGAAACTGAAAAGGGCTATAATGGCCAGATCAGAGTCTCAAGTCACTTCAGATGGTTCTATGACTAAAAAAGAAAACAAAGGCACAAAAGGGAAGAGAAGTTTATGGCAGCCTGGTGGTGAAAATGGAAACCGAACAGCCCCGCCACGGGGACGTGGTGAGAAAACAATGGTCCATTGACTCACTGGCCCTTATGTCTCAGAGAACCATCATCAATGCTGAGGCACAGGAAAACCACCCTCATTATGAACATGAAAGAAGAACAGGACAGAAGCCACACTCTGGGTACCCATTCCCACGCGACACGGGCTCCGGGCAGGAGCTTCAGGGAGGCATCTGACATAGTCCATCTCCAAGGCAATGTCTAGTGTCCAGATTTTCTGACATTGTTTTAATGTCGTGGCCGCCGTGAGAATGAATAATAAACAAGCCTCAGCACCAGTCGGTTACGACATTTACCTTCCGACATTGCCCATCGCCTTCCCTCCTTTTATGGAAGTAACTAGTTAGAAGAGCTCTCTTGGACTAAAAGTTGGCTGCCCCCAGCACACACACACACACACACAGGGACACACACTCTGCAGTGTCACTAAGCCATTCTCAAGTCCAGGCAATCGGTGGCACTTGTGGTCAGGCCATCCACCCAGACAGCACAGTCAGCTTTTCTCTTTCAAGGGGCGTTCCCTTTAGACCGAGAGCTCCTGAGTGGGGCAGGGTGACTTCTCAGCGCCTGGAAGGAATCCCAGGGCAGGTGGCTCCCTTCTGTCCAGCTCTCCTGAGCCCACTGGTCCTTCCAGGAAGCGGATGAAGGAAGACAGAGGAGGGGTAGGCCCATGCGGCAGTGGGGGCCGAGACAACCTGGGCAGAGGATCCCCCAGGGACACAGAGCAAGCCTGGAGACTCAGGTGCCCCCTTTGAGCATCCTTCAAGAATTCTCCACTCTACCACAGCCTGGAAACCCACCCCTGATTGACAATCAGTCCTTAAGCTGTGGCGGGATGGCAAGCAGGTGCAAGAACAAAACTGAAGAATCTCCAGATATTTCCAGAATGTGAAGTTTGAGAGGGGAAGAAAAGGAGAACCCAGAGGCCAGGAATATGCTAGCAGCTTGCACCCCATTATTGAAACATCCAGTTTAGCCAAAAAGTAAAATAGAGGAAAAAAAGTTTCACAGCATCATTTGTATATAAAAGTCAGTGATCTAGACTGGATAAAGAAGATGTGAGATAGATATAGATACAGATATAATGGAATACTATTCAGCCGTAAAAAAGAATGAAATCATGCCATTTGCAGCAACATGGATGGACCTAGAGATGATCATACTTAGTGAAGTAAGTCAGACAGAGAAAGATAAATATCATATGATATCACTTATATGTGGAACCTAAAAAATGACACAAAAGACTCACATACATAGAAAACAAACTTATGGTTACCAAAGAGGATAGAGGCTGGGAGGAAGGACACGTTAGGAGCTTGGGATTAACAGATACAAACTACTGTATATAAAATAGACAAACAACAAGGTCCTACTGTATAGCACAGGGAACTATATTCAACAGCTTATAATAAGCTATAATGAAAAAGAATATGAAAAAGTGTATCTGTATAACTGAGTCACTATGCTGTACACCAGAAACTAACAAACATTGTAAATCAACTCTACTTCAATAAAATTAAACAAAATAAAAAGTCAGCGATCTACTACTACTTCATAGTTACATTAAACAAATTGTGATGTTAGTTTTGCAGAATACTGCACAGGCATTACAACAAAATGCAAAGACAGGGAACATAAGAATGTGGGGGAGAAAACAAACAAAAGATTAAGGGGAATGTGAGAATTAAACCATGTGCTCTGAGATCATGACTGCGAAGCCCACCAACAATGCCAACACTTGATGGGGAGGCAGAATTCTAGTGAGGGTTTTTTAAAATACAAAGTTGTTTTGAATAACAAACAGGGTTTAAACAGTGGGTAAAGTAGAAAGAGAAGCTCCCAGATGGCAGCAGAGAAGAGCACTGACGTGTGTCCGGGCGTCCAGTGCGCTTGCCCCCAGCCCAGGGTCAACTTCATCCAGAGTGGGGAGTCAGCGTCTCCCATCGCGTTTCTCCCACCTCAGACTGCAGGTCAGGAGTGGCCGCAGCCCCGCAGCCTGCTGACGGGAGCTCTGTGGGCTGCCTGTCTCAGAGCAGAGCCTGCCAGCTCCTCCAGCCACGCCGTGGCACATCCCCGCCGGTGACACATGCACCCCTCTGCCTCCAGCAAGTCCCGTGTGGTCTTCCACCTGCACTGCCATCCCCTCTTCCAAAGAAGCCCTGTTCCCACCCCGCAACCTAGCCCTCAGGTTTCCACGTGCCCCTCCTTCCTGACAATTCTAAACAGCTGACCTGCGAGCCAGTGGTCTTGCTCCTTCTGCCCTTAATCACTCCCTGCCTTCGGCTGTTCATTTCACACCCTCTCTTCCAACTCTGGCCATGAGCTCTGAAGGCCTGCGTCACCTCCTCCCCGCCTGGCCGTGCCAGACAGCCAAGACGTGTTTGCTGATTGAGTAAGTGACTCCTTCCCCTCCCCATCTTCCCGGATTGGGGTTGAGGTGATAGGAAGGAAGGGGCCTGGAAATGAAATTAAATGGGCATTTTTGCCTCTTAGACAATCAGCTGGGGAAGAGAAAAAGCAGCAGTGTGGGGAGCCTGGGAGAGGGGACGGATTTGCCAACATCCTCCAAGACCCCCTTTGCAGGAAACGGGAACAATGAAATGGGAAGGTCAATTCCTTCTTGGCTGGGAGGAGGGCTGGACCAAGTTCCAATCTTCCACTTACTTTAATTGCTAGGAAACAGGCCTTCTCCGTCTGTCATTGCAACTTAATTAAGTCACAACAGGCGGAAGGAAGAAGCCAGGTGCATTAAAGCTGGCTGGCAAGGTGGGACGCAAGGATGAGGAGCCCGGGCAGGAAGCACTGAAGACCAGACACTTCTTAGACCCGCAGGTGCAGCCCCCACCCCACCCCACCCCACCCCAGCTCCACCTCAGCCACCCGTGGTTAACCCATTCACTGCCATGTACTGAAGTTTCAACACACACTTGCTGGACTCAATGAAAAGTCAGTGGTGGCCACTTATGAAATGAAGGAAGCCAGATGCAAAAGACTACAGATGTTGTATCATTCCATGGACAGAAAATGTCAAGAAGCAGCAAGTTTACAGAGCAGACCAGCAGCAGCCTGGGGCCGGCCGTGCATGTGCCTCCAACAGGCACGAGGAAACCTTTGGGGGCTGATGGAAATGTTTTAAAACTGCATCTGTGGTGATGGTCCCACAACTTGACACATTTACTAAAATTCACTGGGTTGTACGTTTATAATACATGACTTTTAGAGCATGCAAAGTGTCCCTCAGGAAAGCTGGTTTAAAATAAAAAGCTGGTGGCCAGGCAGGCAGCTCAGAAGGAGAAGAATCAAGCCATCGTTTCAAACCCATCACTTGTTACCAATGAGCCTCACCAAGAATGTCCCTTGCCCCCTCACTCTGGCGCTGCAGCCCCAGCTGACAGCAGGCTGGAGAAACTAGGGGCTTCAGGGTCCAACAGGTTGAGTCCTTGACCAGCTGTTTGATCCTGGGCACGAGTCACAGCTTCGCCGAGCCTCAGGTTTCTCATCTGTAAGACGGTGTTCATAACATTCACCTGTATGTGTCATCTCACCAGCATGCACACGTCCCAAGCACTCAAATGACACACTTAGTGCTTTTTCTTTTCATTGAACAGGTACTTAAAGAGAGCCAAGCAGTGCGTCTGGCACTATGCTAGGTGCTTTAGGGAATACAAAAGTAATAGGAAAGGTGCTATTTTCAAAGGTGCTTGAATCCACATTGCCGATACACTTAAAAAGCAGCTCAAGGTCGTTGAGGACAAAACCTCATCACCAGGATCTAAAGTCAGTGCTGCAAAGTCCAAAGGTCGAGGGGGCTTGTCGTGGAGGGGAGGGGTTGCTGGGGGTGGGGGAGCTGGGGCGGGGCCAGCAGGGGCCAGAGGCAGGAAGGTCGGTTTAAAATCCTTTAAAATCCGACCGAGCTGGGATGCTGAGCACACACTCTCAAGCCACATCAGTAACTCCTCCCAACGTTTGTGTCAGGAGGAAGGAGAAGTTGTAAAGAATGTGGCAGGGCCCGGCTCCCAGCAGGTGCTCAGGTACCATCAGGCGCCTCTTTGTGCAGGAGAACAGGCTGAGTTACAGCGGAGTGAGGGCTGGACATGGAGGAGCCGGAAAGGGACCAGCTTGCAAGAATACTGCCTCTGTGAGCCTTCCTTTCTCCCCGAGGAGCCCCGGACTCCTCAGCTGGGGTGCCAGCCCCGGGCAGGACCTCCTCCTCGGGCCCAGATCCCCTGACAAACAACAGAGGCGGCCCCGACCCCAAACAGTTATGGGGAAGACAAGAGCCATTTCCTTCGGGGAAGAAACCGGTCCCACTTGGTGTCTGTCTCAGCTACGTGGCCGTCCTCACGAGCCCGTGACGGTGTGTCATCAAAGATGTAAAATGAGGGAGGACCAAAGGTGAGAGAAAGACAAGGAAAATCACACCGGCCGGTGTGCCAGGCCCAGGAGTCCAGGCTTGCGGGCCGCCAGAGCCGCAGGGCCAGCTGGGGAGGGAGAGGGAGGAGACAAACAGCGGGACGGCCCCCCACCCAGCCAGGGAAAGGGCCAAGCCCCCTCCCCTGCCACCTCCTCCAGGGTCTCCCTCAAACGCAAAAGGTACAACTTTAAAGAGGCAAACACTCCCCCAAGACAACGTGCCAACAAGGAGCAGGGACCCCTTTTGACTTTGGGAGGGAACCCCGGCCTCTAGAGGAGACCGAGCTGGGCTGCCAAGTGGGTGACCCTGAGTTGAATGACCTCTGTGACCTCAGGCTCTGCCACTGCGAAAGGAGGATAAAGGACAGCCCTCGCAGGGCCATCAGGAGGGTAGACCATGCAACGTCTGTCCAGGTCCCTGGTGACATCATCACCTGGTGCTCAGAGCACCACCCCTGGAACCTGAGGGCTTGGGTTTGGGGCCAGGCGGTACCCCTTAATAGCTGTGTGATTTTTGATAAGTTACTTGCCCTCTCTGTGCCTCCGTGTCCTCATGCGTAAAATAGGGACAGGAGTAAGGCTTACTCCATAAGGTCATCTGAGGCATAAATGAGTATGTGTGAATGTGTGTCTGAACATGCACATGTGTGCGTGCATGGGTGAGTGTCTGCCTTAGACTGACTGGTGTCTGGCACACAGAACGGCCACTGTATGAGCAATTGCTATCATGAGCTACTACCGTCAGGGCTCATTATGAACTCTCAAAGGGAGCTGAGCTCACGGCAGCCTCCACATCGCACAGCTGCTCTCTCAGACCACGTCTGTCCCTCTCTCCTGTCAGAAGTTGGCATGAAGGGGGTTAACCAGGCCCCTGAGCTGTCCCAGGGGGATTCCGCTGGCCCCGGCGGGGCGTCTGTCAGAGCCGAGCGTCTACAGCCCGCACCAGGATTCCCCATCCCGCTCCCGTGGGGAGGTGGTGGTCACATCCAAGTTCCCCCAGCACGGGCTTCTTACGGGCAGTCCAGGCTGCAGGCCTGGGAACCAGACCCCTGTCCATCTCTGGGGGCAGCTGCACCTGATAGGGCCCCACAGGCACCCATGGCGAGAACAAGGGCCAAGGAGCGCTGGGTCATCCCAGAGAGGGCAGTGTTTCTGCTAGAGAGAGAAGGGGGACCACTTAGGGGTCTACGAGCCCCTCTAGTTACCAAGCAAATAACCCATTAGTTAGAAGCCTGAGTCACTGGGTTTGGGGATACGTGTCTACAGGGTCAGCAGGGGTGTCTGTGGAAAGATGAAATCGTGGGAGGTGCTCAGGGGGTGGCCTTGGAAGGTCCGTCTGCTGCCCCCGGACACCCGAGGTCGCCATCTGCACAGTGAAGCCAGCAGGGTGCCCTTCTCTCCACATCCCCTAGGGCGTCCCTCCGGGTTCTGGGGGCTTCTCAGCCCCAGTGGAAGATCACCCATCCTGCTAAATTGCAAGCAGAACTGTCGCCCACCGGGAGCCCCGCACCAAGGCAGACGCCTCCATCCGTCCTCCCTCCCACACCCCAGGGTAGCTTCTCTCGGGCCACCAACGATGAGAACTGACAAGGAAGCGGTTCCCCCGAACCTGCCCCAGGATCCGAGGCCCTGAGACCAGCCACCCGGGATCCTCCACCAAGCTTGGGTCCTGGACTCCGAAGCCCCCCTGAGGGGCCCAGGCTCGTGGGACAGACGCTGCGATTCCCCCTCACCCGCCGCGAGCCCTCCCCCACGCCCTCTCCCTGCCCCAGCCCCGCGCGCCCTGACCTCCCAAAACAAAGGTGCTTTTCTCCCTGCTCCTCGGGGTCACCACATTTCCATCAGACCTGCACTTGTTTTCCTTCGGCTTGGGCCCATCTTGGCTTGCCTCCCCAGGCACCACCGCACCCCAGAGACAAACCCTGTATTGTTTCCATAGACCTAATAAATGACAGCACTCCCCCACCTCCTGCCACTAACCCCGCTAGCCCGCCCAGCTCCCCCGTCCCGTCTGAAGTCTCCCTTGTGCTACGGGCCGCCCGCCCCCAACCAGAGAACAGGAGGCTTATGTCAAGCGGAGAGAGGAACCGGCTTGTGCTAATGGCGCCCCCCCCCCCGCCGCCACCGCGTGTTATCAGGTGAAGGTTTGATCCAGAGAGAGGCAGCATCAGTGATCCGGCCCCTCCCTCCCTCCAGCTCAGGCCCGGAATTGAAGGGCATGTGGGAAGGTGGCAATTAACAATGCCGTCGCTGAAGCAGGGGGATGCTCAGTTTTCCAAAACACGTCTTTCATCAAAAAGGCTCCTCCTTGCCCCTTGACAAAGCCAACGATGAAAGAGATAGAACAGGACTACGCCTAGCACAGACTGACTCTTTCCCCACGCGTCAGATTGAAGAGGTGGGTCAGGCGCACTCCGGGAGGGGATTGTTGGCCCTCCAGGAAGGGTGACCATCAATTAGGAAGGCTTCTGGGCTGTTTGAATGCAGGTTGTGCCGGTGTGCGCAAGCAAGAAGCCGAAAGACGAGACACATGTCCTCCACCCAAACAGTCTCACACACGGATTGTCCAGAGCCTCCAGCTTTCCTCAGGGATGAAAGAAGCCAGAAGGAGACAGCAGCCGCCCTAACTCTGCAGCCAACTGCTCCAAGCCCTGGCCTCGCCGTCAGCATGCCCGACCCCTCCCCATCGGGAGAAATCAACCACCCAGGAGATGGGCACCCTGACTTCCCATCCCAGCCCGGCTCTGCCTGCCCTCCCTGCCCTCACTAAGGCCAGGGAGGCCAACAGGCTCTTGCATCCTCACTGTTGCCAGTGCAAAGGCCTCCCCTGGGCGGCGTGGAGGGAGGGAGGACAGACCACCTGGGGCAGGAGCAATGTGAGCCCCGGGGAGCCCCAGGGAGATGAAAATGAAGAAGGAGGAGGCACGAGAGCCCACAGACAGACCCAGACATGCTCAGAGAGCCATACGCAGGCACATCATAAAACACGACTGCTCTGTGTAGAGAGCTGGACAGGTCTTCAGCGCTCACCCCGGTGTTCTGCCTATGACACAGATGGAGGCACAGAGCAGCAGAGACATGTGCCCAAGATCAGGCATCCGGGAAGTAATGCGCTAGCACTGAGACCCAGATGCTTCAAACCGGGGTCTGTGGCAATCTCACCCTCCTCCTCTGTGTCACCAGGCTGGAAATCGGTGAAACCCAAACCTCTGTAGAATGTGCCGAGAAGGTCCAGTATGGGATAGGGTTCACAGCCTGGTAACAGGAAAGAAATGACCAGGGCACACCTGTCATGGCAGCCACCCTGCCAGGAGGGACAGAGGGGTGGAGTTCATCTTCTTGGTCCAGTTCTGGAAGACTGGTCCAGGATCACACCAAGGATGCGGGGACCCGCCCTCCAACTGTCCAAGATGGGGCGGCCACTGTTTCCCTGTGTCCAGTCACCATCCTCATTCCCATCATCATCCCCCTTCCTGCCTCCCCATCCAAGACAAGAACTTTCTCTCCTCTCTTTTGCTCCGCCCTCCCATCCAGCTCGCGGTCCTGTATGTGGTCACTGGTGCCCGTGAACCCGATACCCGTGGGACGGAGCACAGCTCATCTCCCGCGCGGCCCCTTTCAGCTCATCCCGAGTTCCCCCAACAACCCTCCCCGACCCTGTTGCCCAGCACCTGCTCACAGGGCAGGGCTCCTTCTGAGACCGGCCCCTCCTCGGGCAGGACGTATGTCTGCAGAGCCCGGGGCTTCTGCCGTCTGCAAGAGGTCAAGTTCTCACCAGGGTCTTTCCTCTACCAGTGCCCAGAGGTTTGGGGGTGGCCCTCGTTCTCCCAGTTGACAGTCTAGGCAGGCCCGGGGTGGCAGGTGGGCTCAGCCTCCTGCCCCTGGACTTCTGACCACCCTGGCGGCTGTGACACGTGAGCACGGACTCTGAACTGGGCCACAGAGCCCGGCTGGGATGGCCCTGATCGCTACCACTGCGGCCCCATCCCGCCCGCTCCAGGCTGCTCACTGCTTCCTGGAGGGGGAGGAAGTGCAGGCCGCACGGTGAACACAGACACCTCGGGCACCCGCTGACTCACACACACAGGTCAACCCCCAGGGCCCGGCACTCCTTCCTGAGAAAAGAAAATGAGGGGAGAGGGTCATGGATTTGGGGCTGGGTGCTGGGTCAGGGTTCCTCTCTTTAAGACGGTAGAGAAGGCTTTTCCTTGGCCACAGCTCCAGCGAAATTCCCCAATCTGCTCGTTTGCCAAAACAGCCAGGCTCCCCCGACTCCCAGTGCCAACTGAACCCAGGGGCTCCGGCCCCTCGGCCCCTCACCGCCCCAGAGCAGGTGCACGTGGGTGCAGAGCCCTCCAAGGACACACGGTACGAGGGATGTGGGACAGTCTATTACACGCAGCCTTGCTCTCCGGCACCAAAGTGGCAGAGTCCCAGCCAGTGCCAGGGCGAAGGGGCCGGAGCAAGGCGGGGAAGGAGCAGACGAGACCCAGAGCACAGCCAGCGCCGGAAGACAAGGACCTGGCAGTGCCCTCGGTTCTGCTGTGGCCTTCCAGGTGACATCAGGGGAGGCACCTTCCTCCCCTGAGCCGAGCATTCCAGGTCTGGAGGATGCCGTAAGGACTGAGACATCGAGACACATGCACGGGGTTTATCCGGTGTTCCACACACCGCCTGTGAACAGCTGATCGTGGAAAGTTCTCATTTACATGACTGAGTGGGAAGTTCTCTGCCAAATATTAAAGGAAAGGCCACGCCAGACAGTTACGGCTACAGTCACCTGGGGGGGAGCGCACACCCACACATGCCCAGATGGGATGCACATGACAGAGCACACACATCTACACCCCAAGACGGGGTGTGCACATCGACACACACACCCAAGTGGCCAAAAGTGCCCAGAGTCCCTCAGACAGAGCATCTTTCAAAGCGAACACCCGCACGCACGGCGGGGCCTGGCCCGCCGACTGCATGAGGGTTTTTTCGTTTGGGGTTTGTTTTTCTTTTTAAATCCAAATAGACCATTGGAAGAAACACGGGATTTCTCCCTGGCAAACCAAGACAAACTTGCCGAAGAGCTCCTCAGGATTTCGGGAGGAGAGGGGAGGTAGTTCCAGCAGACTGACAGCCAGGTGCCCCATGCTGAGATTTCCCCGAAAAATAAAATGATAAGGCGATAGCCCTTCACCCTCCGGCACCAGGCCCGCCGCAGGCCCCTCCTGGGCTCCTCAGGCCCCCGGGCTCCAGCGCAGAGTCTCTGCTGGTCCCCCCGTGAGGGTGAAAATAAAGGGGGTTTTGTCCCTCTCTCCTCCGCGGGGCCCAGTGAGTTTATCTGACACTCCAGCAGGCTTTGTGAACTGAGTATCCCAGGGTGAGCACTCCCTTAAGAGTCGCTTGGCCTGGGACAGAGGGACCCTCTCCAGAGGAGAATGGGGAGCTTGTTCCAATGGTCTTTTAATACGGGGGGTGGGGTGTCACCAAGGACAGGCCTCCAACAGACTCTCACAGAAGGGTCTCTGTCCGGGGCTACAATGGAGGGGATTCTTAAAGACACAGATGCTGAAAGGAGGGAAGGACTTTCATGTTTTTCCCTATGAGGAAGGGAGGGAGGTTCGGGCGGGAAGGAGAAGGGGTGTGGGGAGGACTTCGCACCCCCCAGAGCAATTCAGGTTGTAACAAGGCTCTCAACCTCAAAAACCACTGAAAAGCAGATGTGGGCCCCCCAGAGCAGAAGTCTGCTGCAATCACCATCTGCTTTGCAGCTCCCGGTCTGCCTCCCAAAGCCAGGCTGTGAACCCACCAGCCAGCGGGGGAGAGTCTCATTTCTACCTCAAGGGAAGGGCCTCCATTGCACTGTCCTAAAAGATCAGTCCTTTGAAGGCAGTTTGAGTCCAAATGTCCACTCTGGAAAGGGGGAGGCAGAGTGCCCAAAGGCCCTCAAATAAACAAAACTCTCCCCATCCACAGGGTAAGGAGGGCCATTTACTCTTCAGGTCGCTTATCTGGGCACAGGGTCACCCTAACGGATTTTGGAAGACACCCAAAATATCACAAATGATGTTTCATGAAGATTGCCCCGCAAGCCGGTGTGTGCTCTCATTTCATTTATGTTTGGTTGAGTACTTCTGCATGCAGCTGAGCAGTGCTGCACGGGCAGCTGGCAGTGGTGTGGCCACTGGGAACAATCAGGCGCTGAAAGCAATCAAGGAGGCACCTGGTCTAAGGTACGCAGGAAGGAAACCGAGTCCTGGAGATGTGGCAAAACTTTCCCCAAACCACGAGGCAGATCAGGGGGCTGCAACTGGGCAAACACCAGGGCTCTTAGCTGAGCCCCCATTTTAAGGCACAAGGGAGAGAAACGTACAGTGTTCAGGACCAATCCCAACAAAGACCAGAAACACCTTCTGAAAGCAAGACATGTAGCTGTTTTTCCAGTGGAATATGTTGGGATAATCCAGCCAGAATCCATGGACCGGGAAGCAAAATGGGGGACCTGCATGGGCCTCGGAGCTGTCAGGGCACCATGTACACATGGTCTTCACTGGGGCTGACAGCAGGCAGGGTGCTGTGCAATCAGAGAATGCACACCTCTGGTTTTATTGAAGAAAACAGATCCATGCATGTGAAATAATATATAATACTGTACAGGCAGTACATAATGTTATAAGTTGTTAGTGCCAGAGAGAGACGTTCAGGGAAGGGAAAGGTTGGATGAAAAATTAAACGTTGCAAAAGTAGAGAGTTAGCACGCGGTTGGTGAGTTTGTTCAAGTCTAAGTTGGGCAGTTGCTGGGCACAAATATTGGGTTCTGTGTCCCCTGCACTTGTGAGTGTCACTGACCTTGCACTGGGGGAGTCACAGAGGGAGAAGAGAAGGCTAATGTGAGGAAAGAACAGCAAAAAGGTCACAGGGAAGACGGCTGAGAGAGGCTCACTGCTTATTTCAAGGAAGAGCTAACGCATTGCCTCCTCCCCCCACGCCCCACTCCTGCCCTCCCACCCAGGCCAACAGAGGCTCCCAGGGCTGGTCATTCGCCATATCGGTCTTGCACATCAGAGGGTACATTCTCCCTTTACAAAAGTCGTCTCACTTAAGCCAGTGGGGGATGCAGCTCAAATTCTGCACTTCCAAGAAGAAAGCCAAAAGTAAACTGGACCTCTTGGGTAGAAAATGGAAATTTTCTTCCCCAATTAAATCCAGCAACATCAGAGCAGATATGCAACTGCAGGCCAAGCAGACAGAGCTGCGGAGTTGGTCCATTTCTTTAAAACTGACACAGGGTTTAAGCCAAGAAGGGAGAGAGGACAAGAGGGAGGAGAAATCCAAGATTCAGTCCACCTTGTCCAATGAATGAGACATGCTCTGACTCCCACCCACCTCCTCCAACCTCAAGGTCACACAGGCTCCATTCTCTCCCCTCCCAACCATGTCAATTAAAGGGTTCTTTGGGCAAAGGACAGAGTATACGGTGGCTGATACGAGTGTAGCTCAGATGGGGCAATAATTTCTCGCCTGGTCTTTATCCCACGTGGAGGTGATGACGGTACAGCATCGGACAGCTCCCTCCAATTTCCACATCAGTACAACATCAGAAGGGCAAGCCGAGTCATGGGTCTATTCAGGAGCCTTAGCTAAGCTTTGAGTTCATGGAGTGAAGTGTCCACAGCACTGTCCAAGTAAGAAAAAGTTAGAAGCCTCAACACAACACTCCCATCGAATGTCTTGACAACAGGCCAGCCTCTCCTGTCCCACCCAAACGTATGCACCCAACGTCCCCAGCCTTCTTTATGGAGGACACAGGCCTTTTCCAGAACCATCACTCTACACGCCCACAACTGCAGGAGACAGAAAACACGATCGGAATCCAACTCGGTATGCCCTGGCCTCAGCATCCTCCCCGGGATTTCGACAACGAGGGACTCAGTGAGGCCTGTGCATGTTTTGGACATGTGCATCGCCGAAGTGAAGAGAGTCAGGACAGCCCTGCCGGGAAATGTGTTGGTCTGAAAAACAAACAGACCTGCCTCTGGATCCTGACTCCACGCTTGCCAGCTGGGCGAGGCTGTGCAATGGCTAACAGCTCTCCAAGCCAGATCTGACACCTGGAGGGAGGAACGTGAGGACGGCAAAGCAGAAGAATCAGAGCTGCGGCAGAGGCCTGGAAACAGCTCCATCAGGTAAGACTAGGAGCTGAATCTTTTCGTCAGTTTTGGTGTTAATTACTTTCACAGTCTCGTCTGTAGAGGACAGCTAAGTCCCAGCTCCACTCCTGCAGGAGGCAGGCTGCACCTCCAGCAGGGGAGGGAGGAGGAAACACTGGCTTAAACTCACTGGTGGGTTACTGGGGAGGAGGACGTGTGGAGGATGGAGGAGGGCTGTAGAGATGCTGTCAGATCCACTTGATTTGTGACTTCTAGCACTTTCTGAAAGAAGCAGGGGTGGGTCCAAGCTTTTGGCTCCTGAACCAAGTTGGCAGTCACATGCCAACTTGGAAGCAGATCCAGTTCTGGCTCTGCCACTGACCAGCAAGGTGGCCCTGGGCAAGTAACTGAAGCCCTGGGAGCCTCAGCCTGCTGGTCTATTAAATGGGGCGACACTAAACACAGCAGCTGGCAGGGTCCTAGGACATCTGTGGCCTTTCACACACCCCCTCTCCTCCCACTTCGCCGTCCTCCCTCAAAAGTCTCTTCAGACTCCAGCTTCAGAGTGGAGATAATCTATCACATGCAACGAGCTTTCTCCCTCACGATGGCAAATGAGGACAGTTGGGAGCACCTGCCAGAGCAGCGAGCCTTCCTTTAACAGCTCACGCAACCCATGAGCATGAGTCACAGCTCCTCAAACAAAGGCTACCTGTGTAACGTGCGGACAAAGCGAGGAGAACAGGGTCCCCAACCTTGAGCTCTACAGCACGCAGAGGAAAGCCATCTCTCCTGCACGGAGGCCCCAGAAGATGGGGCACAGGTTGGCCCACGGACGTGCAAACACAGAGGAGCCATCTAAGTCAATCCACTGGTCAGGCTGCTCCCGGGGAGCCCTCCGTCCAGCCACGCTGGACGCTCTGTCTCTCCGCTGGGCTCCCCACACACAGGAGCCCAGGGAGAAGTCGGCACAGATCCATTAGCCCCAACTCCCATCGCTTTTTACACCAAGAACAGGACAAAATTTGCCTCTGCAAGGGAACCTGGGAGCTTCTAGCCAAGGGATGCTTAAAATTGGGAAAGGCGTTTTTCTTTGCTGGATGAGAGCTGCCATTCCAAGCATCAGGTTGCTGTTCCAGTAACAACTCTTCGTGCAGGTAAATGAGAACCCAGTCGTGGGCGATCCACTGCTCAGCTGGGCTTCCCAGCTCCCTGATGGAGTGAGACAATGTCCTGGGGAAAAATGAACTCGCAGGTTCAGAAATTCAAGTGGAGGAAAGAACAACGGAGGCTCATTCACGTGTCGACTTTTCGCTGAGTATCCACATGCCCTGAACTCCCGCCTCCCCCGGTGCGATGGACACCAAGAGAAGCAAAATCAATTCCCTGTCCCTACCGTTAAACACTCCGGCGTGTTTATCCATTGGTCCGATTCATCCACAGCCAGCATTTGCTGTTGTCTTTCTGCATCTTCCCCGCCCCGATGTGGGGAATCCCAGTGTCTCTGGGGAGGGAAGCAGGTGCCCCATCCCTCCTGGCCACGGGGATGGGTCCAGGGGCGGGCGCGGGTCCAGGGGCGCCCCTCGGGGATACGGAGACAAAGCACTCTCGTGCTCTGGGTCTGCAGAGGCAGCGGCCCTGCCGTTGCTTCTGCCCTTTCCACTTCCACCAGGGAAGTAAAGCTAAAAATGAAAAGAACTGGATAAAGACAGAGAGCTGAAGAAATCGCCAGAAGCACAACACTAACTTCTCAGCTAAGTGGACAACCCCAGACTCAATGGTTTCAGCCAGTTAGAGCTGGATTCTCTGCAACCTGCAACTAAAAATGACCCACCTAAAAGCGACCCAGGGCTCTTCGAAGGATGAGGAGTTGAATCCAGAGGGGCTCGGCGACTTGAACAAGGTCACACAGGCGTTGGTGACTGGGGCAGGCTGGGACCTTGGTGCTGGACATGGACCACAGCCTGAGTATGAACCACCGCTCCATCCTTCAAAGCTCTGGGGCCTTAAGGATGTTCCTGAAGCTCTCTAAGCCTCGGGGTCAGAGATGAGAGAGCTAAGGAAAACAAGCCTCTGGACCACCTGCTCCACGTCTGCCCAAGGCTGGCTGCTCTCCCTTCAAGACAAAACACCGCTGCCCTGGCAGCCCGCCTGCTCGGTGGCTTGGACTTGCTGAATCCTTACATAGGGACATAGAAGGAACAGGGCCAGGTCCTAGTTTAGGGGACAAGCAAACATCAAATGGCCAGTTTGACTGGTGAATGCAGCCACAAGAGCACCTCCAGCAAGTCACTGCCCCACAGACAGCTGTCCGCAATGACGAGGGCAGAGACAAACGTTTGGAAAAGAGGGAAGGAGCCAAGTTCAAATACCGGGCGGGGGGTGGGGGCACAGGATGAAAGACAGCAGCGGGAAGTGATGAGGAAAACAATTCCAGGAAAGGCGGAAAAGCCCAGTGGTCAGGGTGGCATGAGAAGCCAGGACCATCTCAGCTCTCTGGTTAACCACACTCCTGGTTTCCACTTAAGAAATTTAATTAAAAACCCAAACATCGACATTTCCCAACTGGCTTGCCAATGGCCACGGATTTCCCTTAGATTCAGAGAAGCTCCCTCAGCATGATCCTGGCTGGGGCCACGACACAAGTCTGGTGTGAAGGCAGAGGAGGAAGGGGCAGGGGCAGGGGTTATGCGCAGGGGTCAAGGGGAGGCAGCCCACCCCCTGCAAGGAGAAGACCCTGTTCGGAGACCCCAGGCACTGGAATAACAGCTTTGTTTCTTTTCTTTTAAAGAAAATTTTTATTTAATTGTAGTTGGTTTACAATATTAGTTTCAGGTGTACAGCAAAGTGATTCTATTATATATACATACATACATATTTTTTCTTTTCATATTCTTTTCTGTTATAGGTTATTATAAGAAATTGAATATAGTTCCCTAGTTCCCTGTGCTGTAGAGTAAGACCTGGCTGTTTATCTATTTTATATATAGTAATGTGTGTAACAGCTTTGGTTTTTGCTGCTTAATTTTAAAAGTTAAAAAAAAATCATGGTGAAAAAAATTTAAAATGAGAAAGAACCACATTCATGACGGCTCACGAGACACAAGGTCACCTTCCGCCCAGCAGGTAGGGGAACATGCAGGAGCCGAGGGAGGCAAACAGCACAGACCAGGGGACTGGCTGTGTTCCCCGGGGTCCATAAAACCACTTACTGCCAGTGCCTCGCCCCTGCCCGCCTTGAGGCCGAACACGCACTTGGGACGTCCAATGACAAACGGGATCAGACAGACCCTTCAGGGCTCACTGAGAGCTTCAGGAGGAAAACCCTGGGACAGAGGTGATCATCTTAACCCAGCCAATGAACAGGGCTCCATCAGAGCTGCCACTGAAATCTGACATCACCCCCAGGCTCAAAAGGGCATTTCTTAGACCACAAAACTGCAAAAAACGGTTCTCTAGAAAAAGAATTTTTAATTTAAAAAAAAAAAACCACACTCAGCAAACTTCCTATAAGAAATCTGACCACATGGGATGAATGAACAGAGAGGATTCGCTGTAAAGTTCTCTCAAATTGTGAATCCAAGCTCCATCTTTCCAGCCCTCCCTCCCTGCACCAACACTTCCAAAATATTCACTTTTCACATGTGTGCAAGGTCAAGCGTTAGGGACTGGTTCTCCTGGGTCGGTACTTAACTGTGTCATTTCACTCATCCGTACCTTAATACCCTCTTCTGGAAAATGAGGATGACACCTACCTCACCAGGTACCAGGTGGGATACAGGCACAAAAGCGCTCGAAAAACTCCAGTGCAAATGATGGGAACCTCATGAACCCAGGAGATCATCAAACCTTGTCACTGATAAAGAAGAGATGCAGTGGATTCGGAGCTAAGTGCCCTCCCCTTCTCCCTATCCCTCTAAATTCTCTGCTTCTTACTTTCTTGGGCTCTTAGCTCCTAGCAAAGATTACTCCTCAAAGATAAAAGGAGATTCCCCAGGCTCCCTGAGTGTACACTGAGGGAAAAAAAAATCTCACCATCCTGGTCAATCTGCCTTTAAAATTAGTTAAATGCCACTTTACACCCACTGGGATGGCTATCAGCAAAAGGAAAAAAAAAAGTGTTGGCCAGGATGTGAAGAATTTGGAACCCTGTGCCCTGCTGGTGGGAATGTAACATGCTGGAGCTGCTGCTGGAAAACAGCATGGCAGTTCCTCAGAAATTAAACATAGAATATGTTTAATATGAATATGTTTAAAATGTTTATATGATCCAGCAGCTCCCCTCCTGGGTATATACACAGAAGAACTGAAAGCAGGGACGTGAACAGATAATTGCACACCCACGTTCACAGCAGCAGCATTCAAAGCCAAGAGGTGGAAGCAACCCAAGTGTCCACTGATGGTTTAATGGGGAAACAAATTGAGGTATACACATAAAACGGAAAGTCATTCAGCCTTAAAAAATGGAAGGAACTTCTGACACCTGCTACAATATGGGTGAACCTTGAGGACATTACACTCTGTAAATAAAGCAGACGCAGCAGGACAAATATTGTCTGATTCCACGTACACGAGGTGTCGACAGTTGTCAAACTGAAACAGACAGAAAACAGAAGAGTAGTTCCCAGGGGCTGAGGGGTAGGGGGAAGTCAGGGTTAGTGTTTAATGGGTGGAGTTCCCATTTGGGAGGATGACAAAGTTTTAGAGACGGATGGTGGTGATGGTGGCACAGCCATGAGAATGAACCCAGTGCCATGACTGCACGCTTAAAAATGGTTACGAGGGTAAATTTCTGTTACGTACATCTTACCATAATAAAAAAAAATGGTTAAATTTTTTTTTAAGTGAAGGAGGACACATGCAGACATGATAATTGTCCCTTAGAGTTCCTGAGGGTTTGTTTCACTCACATAGTGAAGAATCTGTCCCCAAAGGCCAGCATCCCAGACATCTTCTTTGTCCCACCGAAAGCACAACGGAATCCCTCCCCTACAAAGACTGGCCCCAAAAGCACTCCAGCCCCTGGGCTGAACCGACACAGCTGTACCAGCGTGCAGAGAACCATCCAGCAGGCACACAATATTTGCAAAAATTAACAAGACAGGAAGTCTAAGGCAAATGATTGGAAACACGTTTTAATTTGGGAGAGTGAGGCCCAGAAAGCATTGCTAAACTCCCTAGTGAATCGTCTGATGGCACTGCTGGGCAGGCAGAGGTGGCCTTTCCCACCCTGTCCTGCTGGGGCTTCCCAGTCCAGTGGAGGGAAAGGAAAGGAAATTGCTAAGAGAAATGAGGTCAAGCGCCTACTTTACGGGCAAGGGAAGTGGGTCTGAAAACCATTAACATCAGACCCCATAAGAGGCATTTTCCAAACACCTGGGAGTATCACAGACCTGAGGGGAGGGACTGAAGGTCTGATTTATTTCCAGAGACCCCCCTGGGCTGCAGTCATTGTTATCTGCCCAAATGGAGCCATTTCTGTTTTCGCCAACTGCAGAAGGCACCTGGTTTCAAGACCTCTACGTAAAAACCTGTACGGACACACCAAATATGGGAGGAGGTGATGATTCACATTACAAAAATAATTCTTTGACAGAAACTTGCCACTTCAGCATTCCTGCAGCTCACAAACTTCCTCCAGGCCTTTCACATATCATGTGATTGACCAATTGGTTTTGTATAGATAACTTTTCCAGGTACAAACCTAATCTGTAAAGCTAGGGAGCCTGAGCGACTGTAAACAGAGTCTTTCACCCACAGCACAGTTCAAAGGGAGGAAATTCATCCAGGACCTTTCCCATCCTCTTGCAGAGTGAGCTGGGGGCATCTGTCCTGTGACCAAGCGGGTAGAGGACCCCAACCAGTCCCATGATGACAGTGGACAGTGCCTAGGACCACGCTGGCCACAAAGAGAAGGAGCAGGGTCTGCATGGGCACACAAACAAATGTCTTAAAGGGCATATTCCGAGCTCCCGGGGACTCACACACCCGAGGGGAGAAACTGATGATCTTCCTAAAGCCCAGAACTGCAGCCTTTGTCCCTCACCAAAGTGCAGCCACCAAGTACACTGAACCAAGTACAAAAGGCACCTGACTTCAAGACTTCTATGTCAAAATCTGTGCCAACAAACCAAATAAGTGTCTGTGGGGGCCAGACCAGGTGAAGGTAAGCTGGGAAGGCTTCCCAGAGGAGGCGGGGAGAGAGAGAAAGCAGCTTTGTGGCTAGGTAAGCTTTAGTGGGAAAAGGCTCAATGCTGGCTTTAGCTGGCCAAGAGGCCCGTCAACTTCCTGTTTCTTAAAGTGTCCATCTGTATTGGAATGGCCTGGGAAGCTTGTTAAAAACGCAGGTCTTTGAGCACTCCCTGCCCTGCCACCCCACAAATCAAAACAGAACCTCTAGAAGTTGGGGGTGGCCAGGGATGGCTGCTAAGAGAACACCTTTTAATCAAGTTCTCCAAGGAATTCATTCTTATCCAAACCACAACTTGCAGGCCAAGGGG
Organism: Vicugna pacos; assembly: GCF_048564905.1. Taxonomy (NCBI): domain Eukaryota; kingdom Metazoa; phylum Chordata; class Mammalia; order Artiodactyla; family Camelidae; genus Vicugna; species Vicugna pacos. Next base: position 56,053,937 of record NC_133002.1, read on the forward strand.
AGCTGGGCCCATGTGGCTCTGGGATGAGCTGGGTGGGGAGGGCCCACGAGGAGTCACTGAGGAGAGAGACAAGGCAGGTGTAGACAGAGGGCTGTTCCAGAGCTGTTTAGTCACAACATCCCCAACCCCTCTCCCACCGAGACTTCCTGTTATGATCCTCCCTGGAGCTGGCTGGTGATGGAAACCGTCTGTGCCCCTGCAGAGGGAGGGGGAGAGACAGAGAAGATGAATCTCTCTCAGTCTCCAAGCTAGAATAGGAAGGCAGGGAGTGTTTCAAAGAGGAAAAGAAAAACCAAGTCGAGGCCACCAGACCCTAACAGTAACTGAGAAACTCTATCTGGACAACAGAAGCCTGTTTTGGTGAGATTTAAGTAACCTCAAAACTTCCTTATCCCAAACAAACACCCCCTACACTCCAGGCGGGCAAGCACCCTAGCTGGAGAAGACAGCCCTAATTTGCGTTTGTATTGTTGGCAGCAGGTTTAGACTAGGCGGTCTCTGATGTAGGGGGGCAGGAGAAGGGCCTCTTTCATGGGTTTCCTCAACTTCACACAAGCACTCCCTTCTGCAAAGACTCTGAGCTGGTCTCCATCCACATCGGTTGTTTCCAAAAACCCCTCCAGCCTGGCTGGAGAAAAGGGGATCACTTCCCAGCCCCAGATTGCTGGGCAATACCCTCAATCCATTCTGAGGTAAGAGCAAAAACCCATGTTCCTTTAAGTCTGCCCAGATCACCAGGAAACGCTGCCTTGGCTGGCTTTGCACACTCAGCTCCCCGACACACCTGCTGCTCAGGTGGCGTGAGTCACCCGCACAGGCGCTGCATGCTGGACCTGCCCACCGCAGGCTCGGTGCTTGGCGCCTGGCTCTCACGCACACCGGATGTCATCCGCCCTCTACCCCTCTGGAAGGCGTGTCGGGACAGATCGCATTGTAACCCAATTTCTCCTAAACGACTCACTCCGGGGCGGAGGTGTGGGGAGAAGGAAGAAGAGAGGGACATGGAGATGTTCCTTCCACTCACAGGCAGGGGTCCTCGCCCCTCTACATCCTGGAAGGTAGCATCTGCTCGGCTGGTGGTGAAGAGGGAGGAGGGGCGAGTTACCCTGGGGAAGAAGATGGATGGGACTGCTCAACTGTAAACCTTCTCCAGAATAAAGACCCTCTGCGGAGACGAGTAAGCTTTAGGGCGCTCCCGTACAGCAGGGCGCCCGCAGTTCACAAGACTGTATCGTACACGTAAACATTCGCCAAGAGGGCAGACCTTCTGTTAAGTGTTCTTGTCACAAAAAAATAATAAAGTAATAAATAAAGAGGGCAGCAGGAAACTTTGGGAGACGATGAATAGGTTTATGGCACGGATTGTGGTGTCGGTTTTATGGGGTACACTGGCCACCAAATGCACCAAATTGTGTACGTTAGACGCACATAGCTTTTTGTATGTCAATCGCGCCTCAATGACTTCATTTTTAAAGGAGATGACTCTCTCTCAACTTTCACTTTTTTATAAGGCAGCATTTCTGCATCACAGAATCCTGAACTGGATCCCAGACCAGAAAAAGGACATGGGGGGGGGGGGCAACTGGGGAAATCTGAATGAGGTCTGGAGATTAGTTCAAAGTATTCTATTAATGTGAGTCCCCCGCTTTGATCATCTCCCCGCAGATATGTTAAGATGTAAAAGTTGAGGGAAGCTGGATGAAGGGAAGAAGGGAAGTCCGTGTAGTATTTTCACAACTTTCCTGTAAATCTAGATTTATATCAAAATCAAGAGTTAATGGGGGAAGGGTAATAGCTCAGTGGTAGAGCACATGCTTAGCATGCACAAGGTCCTGGGTTCAATCCCCAGTATGTCCAGTGGAAAAAAAAAGTTTAATATGAAAAGGAATTTATTTTTGTACAAATGAATCACTATGCTGTACACCAGAAATTAACACAATGTAAACCAACAATACTAAAAATTAAAAAATAAGCTAAGAATTAAAAACAACCAAAAATTAATAGTAATTTTTAAAAGGACAACATTGTTAATCCAGGTTCCTAGTAAATCTTAATCTACGGCATTGCTAAGTAATTTACATCCTAGTCCTAAAGGCAAATTTTTAAGTTACTCTCATACCAGCGCTGATCAACTCTTTGCTTCAGGAAAAACAAAATGAAACAAAACATTGCATGCACTCAGGAAGCATTTTCTCAGCTCCTACAGTATTCTGGCTCCCAGCTGTGGTATTATCTGATGGATAGATGGTGCAATGTCCCTCCAAGCCCATCTCCGAAATGTCCACCAAGAGGGGCATTCCTCTCACTTTAGACATGACTGACTGAAAGCCAAGATAGTTATTTCTGGGAATCCTCCAAAGGAAATTATTCAAAATGTGGACAAATCCTTACGTACAAAAGACACTCACCAATGCATTACTTCAAAGGGTAGAAATTTGGAAATGCCTTGGTGTCCAACAATGGGGGAATTGTCCAGCAAATTATGATTCAATGCCTGCAGCAGAATACAGTCATTATGTGGGAAAATGTTCAAATAAAAGTGTGTGGGGGGGAGCAGGAAGCAAAGCTGTGTATATTGCAGGATTTCAGCAGTGAGGAAATATGTCAAATTGCCAGCAATACTGTGGGAATTGGGTGTTTTTTCTTCCTGCTTTTTGTATTTTTTTGTAGTTTTCTATAAGAGAGAGAAAGGGCACAGATTACTTTTTAAATCAGATGGGGTGCGAGGTGGGGCTGCGGGCCATCAGTGGGACAATTTCAACAGTTCCTCTCCCAGGGCCACAGGGAACGTACTGCACCAACGTGGGCAGTTCCAGGGACCTGGGTGTGGCCAGAGCACAGGCTCCTAGGGGAGAGGCAGTACCAACACACATCACTGGTTTTCTTCCTGTGGTGCCTGGCTCTCCCCTCTTCCCAAGCAGGTGCTCCCTGGACGTACTGGCACCCTGCACACAGTCCAAGGGAGACACGTGACAGCTTTCAGAAGTCTTCTATGCAGGAGGGACTTCTGGGCAGGAAATGGATCATTACAGATAGGCTGCCAACAGGGCTGGAGGGAATCCCACATCTGGGAAAGCATCTCCAGGAAACCATCTTCAGAGGAATGTCTCAGAGTTGAGAAGGAAAGGGGTGTCCCAGGTTTATCTGTACATCGAGGTAGACTCGCTCAGTTATTCATTCAACAAACACCTATTCCACACCTACTCAGTGACAGGCACCGCACTGCTTGAAACAGCAACACACAAGGACCAGGAAAGGAGGGAGCTGCCGATACAGGAGCAGCTCACTTTCAGTTCAGGACTCAAGACTAAGTCCCCTCCCCACACTGGCCAGGTAACGTCTTCTATTAACAAGTTGCACTGATGGGGTTGGGGACGCACTGGACTGAATTCCTGTCACCTTTCATCCGTTCAGAAAGCCTTGTCGTCTGCCTGACGGGTGGCCCAATCCTTGTAATAAAGCCGCTCACCAAAGGACCAGCGACCAAGGACATCCACCCCCACCGGTGAGAGGGGCTCGGTTGGGTCTCCTGGTCCAAGCGCTGCGCCCTAGCCGCATCCTGGGTCGCCCGTGGGCAGACGGCGGGAGCTCACCGAGGCGGCTCAGCTCCCGAAGTAACGGGAGGTGCAGTGCGGAGAGGTGAGAAGGGAAGTGCTGGGGGTCGGGTGGGTGCGCCGCGGACGCGGGCCTCTCCCTGGGCTGGGGCTCTGTCCCCTAGACAGCGGCTAGGCGTCGTTAGGAAGGGCGATGACCACCTCCACCCGGAAGAATCAGCTCCGCCTGGAGGCAGAGGGATGGCTAAAATGACTTCTGAGAAGATGTCAGTTACAAGAACAAAAATTTCAATCCAGAACCCCAAGACCTTCGTAAAGCGACGCGGGGTGGGGAGGTGGGGGCGAGGAGTCAAATCATATCGTTTCCTCGAATCGCGGGGAAACTTACCTCCAGGTGAGCGACCCGACTGTTAGGTAGAATGCATCAATCCACGGATGGCGATGAGGCCGCGCGGATCTTCCGAGCCCAGCCGATGCGCACCAAGTAATCCAGATTGGGGGTTCCGCAGCCGCCTATATTCCATTCCCCACTTCCCATCCAAGGCCAAAACGCCGGCAGTCGGGACCCGCAGAGACCGCGGGGAGTTCGCCGGCCGGGGCTCCCCAGAGGCCACATTCCCGGGCCTGGGGGGCGGGCGCCGCGCGCCCCGCGGACCCGGGAGAACGCACGTCGTCTGCTCGCGCTCGGAGAGCACCCAGCCTGGTCGCAGCTCCTCGCCGTTCTTCGCTGCGCATCGTCAGCGCGACCCCAGAGATCCCCGCCAGGTACACCTCTGCCAAACCTGGGAAAACGCCAAGGGCAAATCCGCTCTGGGCCCCGCGTTTGCAGGTCCGCGGGGTCCGGAGGCGTGGGGTGGGTGCCTGCCCGGCAAGAGAAATCTACGGCAGCAAGGCATGGCGGCTGCCAGCCGGGAAGATAACCATCCACCGGCCCCACCGCGGTGCCCTCCCCGCTCTGCCTGCAGCGGGACCTTTCTGCCCTTAAGTATCAGCCGGCCGGGCCGGGGGCGGAGCATGGAGGGCGGAGCGTGGGGAGGGGGCGGGGTGGGGTCGAACGGCTTCCTGGGAGATGTAGTTCTGTTTTCCAATCACAACAAATGCAGGGTAGTGGTAGGAATCGTCTGGTCCCCCCACCCCCACCCCGCAACAGCTGTCCTCGCCTGCGCCCTTCCTTCCGAGGCAAGACTGGGATTCCAACCTCAGTGTCAGCTCCGTTTGATCTAGGCTGACCTTAGCACATAATCTGGGTCATACCAAGCCCCGAGATGCCGCCCAGGCCTGAAGTCAGACAAACCCAGCAGAGTTGCAACCCCTGCCTACCACCAGCTAGCTGTGTGACCTTCGCGTCGGAGTTACCGTGTATGCCTGGGATTCTCCATCTGACACAGACGGAGGATATTAGTGTCTGCTTCCACAGGACTGTAGAAGGAGGCAACCTTACAGGGTGGCCTGCTCTCCGCGTCTCTAACATGAACTGTTATCCCCTCCTTGCACTTGTGCTAAGCAAACTTAGTTTCAAGGCTCCACTTCCACGAACCACTTGCCACCCTGAGACCCTCTGAGATAACAATTCCGGAGCTGCCACTGCCTGTCATTCAGGCTTCAGTCTCTGCGGCGCCTCCCATGCTTTCAACACCTGCACACACTGGGAGGAGAGAGGCAGAGTCTTCCCAGAGGTGCTCAGTCCAGCAAGAGGAGGACGCAGTGATGGTGATGACGGTGTGGGCGTGAAAGAGGCTGTAGGAACCAGAGGCACCTAACCCTGCCTGGGGGCAACAGCCAGGACATCCAGAGGGTGGGCTCCGACCTGATTCTGGAAGCAATGGTTAGGAAGGAGCCAAACAAAAAGACACAAACACAAAACAACAACCACAAGGGAGGGCAAGAGAGCCATCTCTGTGGAGGAAACACGGAGGGTATAACAGAAGGAAGAGGGACATGCAGAGGGGGAGGGGAAGGGCTGCTGCGCAACAGCATGGCTGAGAACTAAAGAAACGGCCGTCTCACGGTCCTGGGGGATGTTTACAGACATGCGTATATACATGGGTCAGGGATACACACACGTACCTCCCTGCTCTCTCTGCTGGTAGGACCTAGAGGCAATGACACCCCAGCAGCAAAAAGCACTAGATCCACGGTTTGTTCCTAATACCGCCGTCCAAGGAAAGGAACCAGGGCTCCTCAGAGAAACGACTGATTCTAGGGCTGGGGCGGGAAGCACACAAGACGAGCCTGGAGCATCTCACAGTGCCAGAAAAGAAGACAGCGTGTAGGCACACGCCACACGATGATGGGGTGTACCAGTCAAAGGGACAAGGAAACCAACCCAAAGAGTTCCTCACGGCAAAAGTGGAGGGATGATTTGAGCAACAAAATAAGTTTAGTAGGATCAGATTATAACACAAAGTATAAAATAAATATTCACGGTGTCAAGTGGATATAATTAGATAATTGAACAAATACATGAGGGAAAAATAAACAAAATTCATGTAGACATTCTGCCCTCAAGGAAGTAAAGGATAACTTTCGGCTCCTTAAGTGAAGGCTGCTCTTCCTCCCAAGAGTAAAGTATGGAAGGTGGGTCAGGGAAAGAGTACTCCCTCATTACCAAATTGTGAGAAAAATTCCAGCAGAGGGACATCCTACAAAATGCCTGACCAGTACCCCTCAAAGCTATCAAGGTCACCAAAAATAAGAGAAGTCACAGCTCAGAGGAGCCCAAGGAAACATGTGACTAAATTTAACATGGGATCCTCGACCCATGGAAAAGATCATTAGATTAAAATGGAGGAAATTGGAATAAAATATAAGTTTAGTCAATAATAAAGTATCAATATTGATTCATTAATGACTCAAGTGCATCATCCTCATGAAAGATGCTAATAACAAAAGGTGTGATGGACACAGAAACTCTCTGTACTATCTTTGCAGCAGAAACATCTCCACCCTACTCCACCGTTCCAGATAGCATGGCTGTACATTTCCTGAAAGCAAGAGCTGAATCTTTTTACGCTCATACCCGCTGCACCGGGTTTCATTCCGGGAAGAGTAAATGCTCTGCTCAAGCTGGTGTTAAGAATGTGGCTGACCAGGTAGAAAGCACTCAGCTCAGTGTCTCGCCAACGGCAGGCACTCAATAAATGTTAGCGATCCAGTGCGTCCACCTGTCCCCTGGTCCTTCCTTTTGTCCCATCCCTGCCCCACCCATGCTCATCACCCATTCTCCTCCCCCTTATTGAAAGGAGATGCCTCCGATGGTCCTGCCATGGTGACAAGCAAGGTAGTGGATGTAAATGAGCCAGGGTGCAGGAGAGAGGGGTCAGTGTGATGGTCAGTGTGAGGGGTCAGATGCACTGCCTTGGGACACGAGTGCTCAGAGCCAGACACCTTGCCTCCATCAACCCACAGACATAACACATCATATGAGGGCATGGGTCTGCAGATCATGACTTTGGGAAGGTCTCTAAATTCCTATTGTTTCACTCATTAAAGAGGGAAAATCTAAGAGTAGGTACACTCGGAGGCAATAAAGCATCAGGTTAAACAGGTGATCTGAGCCAGACTAGGTTCTAGGCTTAAAGTCCAGTCCTGTTACCTTCTAGTTGAGTGACCAAGGCAGGGCACTGATGGATCTATGCCACAGTGCCATCATCTGTAGAACAGGGGAACTCATAGGGCTGTTCCCAGGCACAAGTGAGTGATTACTTGGAAAATATTTGGGATAGTGCCTGGCACAGAGCAAGCACTCAAGAAATATCAGCTCGTGGGCATGTTCTGGGGGCTTGTTCAGCTCTTTGCTAGAGCACCTCAGAGTGCCAGGGGCTTAACCCTCAAGCAATGAGGGAAGGAAGTTGTTGGATACACATCCCATCCTTTCCCTCCTTCGATCTGGCAATTCTGGATTTTATTCTGCCCAGTTGCTCGGAGGGTCCCCAGTGAGATTCAGCCCTGAACGCCCACAGCATAACCTCTCATTAACCCACCATCAATTGACTTTCCTCTCCTGATTCACTCTCCCTCATCCTTCAGTGTGCTTCCAGAGAGAAACTCCCAAATCAGTTACTTACACCCAAACATGTCTGCTTTAAGAAGAATCCAGAATAAGACACTGCCCATAAATTGGCTTTCATTTCTAGATTCTTTGCACATGCCTACGATTTTTTGAGTCTCCCAGATGTCAGGGTTGAAATCTTCAAGTCACTTTTTTATTGACAATTTGCTCTTTTTCATTATTGATTACTTGCACGTGTGTATTTCTGGCTCCCCCAATAAATTTTAGTGTTTTAGGGTCAAGGAGCATATCATATTTTTTAATCCCCCCAATAAGGGCTCAATCAACATTGATTGGTTCCATTGGACTGACCAGCTTACATTGGGAACAAGGCAAACACAGGTAAATGGTGTTCTGGCAAGTGGACAAACTTAACTCATCCCCTACGCTGTACTGAATCAATCCCCAGAATCTCATCCACAAAGCTCCACCCAAAGCTTAATAGTACGCAAGCTGCCCGTGTTGGTAGAATTAATTGGCCTGCACCTATACGCCAACACCACTTTAGTAATTAGTATTTTTGATGGTTTATGGTACCATAGGGGGTTAAATTTGATGGTGTTGCCACATATACAAAGAATATCTGCCTGAGAAATGCTACAAAGATGAGAGTTGGTACCTTTCTGCCTCTGGACTGAACAATGGCAACCATTCATTCATTCAGCAAACATCTATTCAGCACCAAGTAAGCACCAGGCCCTATGCTAGAAACTGGGGTTAAAATTACAAAACTGACAGTCAAAGTCCTTGTCCTTGTGGGGGAGACAGACAATAAATAAGTGAACAACCAAATTAAATAATTGCAGACTGTGATAAGAAATAAAGAAAGAAAGCAACAAGGATAGAAAGAAAAGATTACAATAGACGAAAAAGAAAGTCTGGCTTGGAAAGGCTTCTCCAAAGAAAGGACAAGTCACAAAACTGATTAAAATGAAACCATCGCTGGTACACACACATCCATATATCTGAGACAGCAGTGTGAGCACCTTGTGTAGCCAGAGAAGGAGTGCCTGGGGAGCTGATTTCAAAAGCAGACAGAGAAGTTTGGTTAAAGGATGATGTAGAGGAGGCTGAGGCAAAGATTAAGATGTAGGGGGAAAGGTGCGGGCTAGGGAGATGAGCAGGAAGGAAAGAAAGCCCAGCAAGGCTCTTCTGCCAGAGGACACTGTCCGGACAGGTGCGACACAGTGTCGTGTCCAGGTGGAACGCAGCGGCCCGCCCTCCGTGTCTCACACAGATGGCAGGAAGCTGTCCAACCAAGAACCCACGTTTTCCCCTAGGAATGAAGGAGCTTCAGAAAGCCTCAGGCACTCAGGTGTGCCGGCCCAAGGTAACGGAAGGCATGGGACCCTCTAGAACAAACCTCTTCCTTTCACAGAACTAGCAAAATCAAATATGGCATCACACAGAGAGGTCCCGGGATGGGACGAGTGTGACAGGAAATCAGAGCTTGGGACTTGAACTGGGCTCCTCCAGGAGGGAGCAGGAAGCCCTACCCTGATTTTGCAAGCAGCTTTGTTATGCAAATATCCTCAAAGCCTGGGTCCAGGCATTCACCTGAGACACCCTCCCTTCTCCCTTGGGTCACTTCTTCCATTGCAGGGAGCGGGTCAGATGGGTGGGAGATGTGATTGAGCAGTGCTGGGAAAATGCCCCGGCCTCACCCACTCCCTCCTACCCGTCCCCCAGGAAGGAGGAGGCGCACGCCGGCGCTCCCCTGGGAACACTGAGGCTTTGTCTGCTGGAGGTTCTGAAGTCACCTCTTGACTTACCTCATCCAACCCTGAAAGTTCTGTGTCCTCCTCCTTCCTCCCCGAGGAGTTTGGAGGGCTAGAAGGATTGAGGGGGAGGGTGGCAGAAAAGACCAGGTAGCTAATCATGGCCAACAAGACTGTCCCCCCAACCCCCGTGTGGCAGGGCCCATAACACAAAAGTATATACTTTCTTCAGTGACACTCTGATTTTGTCCAGGACTTCACCTCACACACAAGTCCAGAGGAGCATCCTAGTTAGTCTAAACCAATCAGCGCCGGGCTTCCCTCTGGCCAGTGACTGCTCTGGGAAAAGGAGATTGGTGAACATGACAGAAATGGGCCCAATCCGACCAAAGAACACACAAAGATGGCCACAAACTCCTTGCTCCTCCTCCCACTGAGAGGTGGAGTCAGCTTCCTCTCTCCTCGTAGCTGGAGATTAATGACCTGTTTTAATGACCAAGAAAATGTGCTAGAAGTAATGCTCTCAGATTTTGGAAGCTACATTATAAGAAGCCATTCAGCTTCTTGGATCATCCTCTCTGGCATCCCTGAGCCACCACAGAAGACTCTGAGTAATCTGAGAGCGCCATTTTGGAGAGATCGCCTGTGGGTGCTCTGGTCGACCATCATAGCTGAGCCACCTCCAGCAAAGTGTCAGGAGATGTGAGTGAAGCTGCCCTTGGGCCCCCAAGACTAGCCATCCACCAGCTGAAAACCACTGAATGGCTGCCACTGATGTCACATGAGACAGAAGAACCGTTCAGCTGAATTTTGCTCAAATTTTGCTCACCTACGAATCTGCAAGATATGGTACGATCAATGTTCGTGGTTCTGAGCCACTAAGTTTGGGGGTAATTCTTTACAGAAGAGTGTATAATTGCTGTATATGGAATATGTATAAACACATCCTAAGCTTGGATGAGAAGTTTTCTTCTCTTTTTTCCTTTGTGACCAAGGAAGCATGTAGTCTTAATTGCCAACAGCCACTATTTACAATAGCCAAGACATGGAAACAGCCTAAATGTCCATCAACAGATGACTGGATAAAGAAGATGTGGTATATTTATACAATGGAATACTATTCAGCCATAAAACCCGACAACATAATGCCATTTGCAGCAACATGGATGCTACTGGAGAATGTCATTCTAAGTGAAGTAAGCCAGAAAGAGAAAGAAAAATACCATATGAGATCGCTCATATGTGGAATCTAAAAAAATCAAAAAACAAAAATACAAAACAGAAAGAGACTCATAGACACAGAATACAAACTTGTGGTTGCCAGTGGGACGGTGGGGTGGGAAGGGACTGGGATTTCAAAATGTAGAATAGATAAACAAGATTGTACTGTGTAGCACAGGAAAATATATACAGGATCTTGTGGTGGCTAACAGCAAAAGAGAATGTGACAATGAATGTATGTATGTTCATATATAACTGAAAAATTGTGCTCTACACTGGAATTTGACACAACATTGTAAAATGATTATAACTCAATAAAAAATGTGAAAAAAAAGAAACTTAAAGCCATTTAAATATTGTATTGTACTAGAAAAAAAAATTGCCAGCAGCAACCATCTTGCTGCCAGGCCAGTGACTAGCCTTAGGATGAAGGTGACTCTGGGGCTCGGAGAGCTACAATGAAAGAACCAGGGTCCCCAACAACATCACTGATCCATTGAATCAACTGGTCCTGGAGCCCAACCTACCACTAGAATTCTTGCTATGTGAAGACGTACATGTCCTCATTGTTTAAACTCAGGTTATGTCGGAGTTTCAGCCACTTGCACAGAAATCATCCTTGACTAGGTGACTAAACCAGGCTGAGGTCAGAACGCCTAGCCCACTCTGGTACTGCCTCTGCTGTGTGATCTTGGAGAAGTTACTCAACCTTTCTGAACCTGTTAACTCCATCTCAAGCATGGGGAGAGTTTTTCCTATCCCTCCTTAGTTTTGCAAGATGACTTTGAAAAGCAGTGAGATGCAAAGGGCCTAGAGACACCCGAGGCTGTGTTGGGATTTATGGATTAGCCTCTCCCTCTTGGGTCTTAAACTCTAAGAGGCGCTGCAACATCCTTTTACAAACATTCTATCATTCAAATTCCAAGTACCATGATTCCCATTTTTGGAAACAGAGAAACAAGAAGTGACTTGCCCAAGGTGACTTGAATCCGTGTCATCTCATTTATGGTCCATTATTACCACACTGCTTCAACCACCACCCTGTCAAATACCTAAGCTGCATCCATCTGCAGTCAGAAAGTAATGAGTTAGCCCTGCACTGGCACTGCTATTCCTCCACTGACATACTTGCTTAACTGATAGCTTCCGTCTCTTAGAATATGTCTGATGGTGCTTGCTGAGCCTAGGAGACTCTCTTTAATGCTGTTTACTTTGTTCCTCAAAATAACTGAACAATGCCTGCAATGAACGGGAACTTGTCTAGTATTCCTCCCTTCCTCTGAGAACAGCTTCTCTTCCTACCACGTGAAGAAAGCAGATCTGCAACAAGAGAGAAGACAGCGACAGTGCAGGGGCAAATAGTTCCACACGTGTTCTGAAGACAGACTGTATTCTTTCCAACCAGCTGTTGATATTTCATCCCATCGTTTGGGTTTATTTTTTGCCCCCGAATCCTCCCAATAAATTCCTCTTCGCATCCCTGCTGGTTCCATCTGGGTGTTTATCACTTACAACTAAAGTTCGGCTCCCAAACCATGTGCTAAGAGGTCCTAACAGCAGCTACTGAGATGGGAAAGCCATCACAGCATGGCGGGCACGCTCACATTTTAAAATTGATGCCTGTAGGCTATCTTCCAGCTAAAAAGTTTCTAAGTTTTGGAAGAAATCTCAATAACTTTGAACAAAAGGCAATTAATTGCTCCTGCTCCGAATTCCCTTCTGCTTGGGTAATGCTGGTTCCACTCTAGGTGGCCCACTGTAGCAAAGAGTCCATCTCTGTTGGCACCACAGGAAAGAAGGTGGAAACTGACCAAAAGTTGACTTGGAACAGCAACCTCCCTTAGTGTTCAGAGGAAGGTTTGAAGTCACCTGGGTAAGTCGGTAGTAGACGCAACATGACACAGAAGAATCTAGAAATGTTAACAAGCAAGAGATCGAGAACCAGTACGTTAACCTTCAGAATGATGGGGGAAACCTAGGAAATCCCTGCGTCCCTTCAGCTTGTAAAGCTTTTCCCAAATGTAATGATTACGTGCACCTTTCTTAGAAGGTCTCAGTTGATCAGGAATATCCTCTGTGAGAAGGAGCTAGGAGACTCTGACTCTGTGTGCCCTTTGACTCTTTAATTTTTGTAGTATTCAGGGTCCTGATAGGATCCAGATGGCCCATCCAAATTGGAGGATTGAAGAGAGTTTAAGACAGGGACTCTATGCATGGATGGAACGGGTTTGGGGAAACCATCCTGGGAGAGGTCAGGACCTCAGGACCAGACACAGTAGTGAGGCTTGGCCCCAACGAAGTCAGAAGGAACAGGGGAGCAGCTGTTTCCAGGATCTAGAGGGGGCAGCGACATCAGGAGAACCACCTGCCAAGGACTCTGGCCACTTGCCTCTCACCCTCCAGTCTCTTGCGCATTGTGCCACTGGCTGAACCCAGCTGGAATCCAGAAGCCAAGAGAGCTTGATGATGCAATCCTAATAGGGTTACAGCAACGAGCAGGGCTGGGGAGGGCGGGACAGGAAACGGCAAAGGGAAGAGATCCAGCCCATGTTGCAGAGATGTTTCCTTCTCATGGAAGATGAGAGTGGAGAGCTGGGGAGAAACTGCAGCCCTGACTTCCCACCTCCCTCCCACCTTCTAGACTTTCATTTCCAGCCGGCTATGGGACATCTTCCCCTTGGTGTCTTGCTGGCCTCTCCAACTCAGCACATCCAAACCATACTGCTCATCCTGCTTCTCAGCTCCGATCCTTCCCTGGACCTCTTGATTCGTCCTGTTTCCCTCGTTCTGTTCTCCTGGTTCCCTGGGATACCTCAGGGCCACTTCCACTCTGCCCTCTCCATCCACTGCTGAGCCCTACGTCACCCTGTCCTTCTCCATCTCTCCCATTCTGTCTTTTCTCGTTTTCTTCTCTCTGGACTGCCGGCACCTTCCTCCAACTGGTCTCTACATTGCTAACATCACCCCCTGTACATGTATCTCACACAGCATAGCTCGATTAATCCAACACCATGGATCTTATGTCATCTACCCACGACCTAACCAACCCAGTCCCTCCTTGTTCCCCCAATATGCCCCGTGCTTGCTGGCCTCTGTGACAACTTCTCCTTTGTACCCCTTCACTTTTTCTACCCAGAGCCTAGCCTCCCTTCATGCTCCTCAAAGACTCTGGTCTTTCCCTAGATACTTCGCTTGTACCTTTCTTAGGGCATCTGTCCCACTCCACGTTACATAACCACAGTCCAGGGACATGGGTTCTTTCTTATTCTCCCTACCACGTTGTAAACTTGAGGCAAAAATCATGCCCTGTTCATTTCTGCAGTTGCCCCTAGCAACCAGCCCAGCAGCCGGCCCGACCCGCTGTAGGTGTTTAATACCTGTGTCCTGAATGAATGAATGTGACTATCACTTGGGAGATTGTCCAAAGGTCAAATGTGCAATATATTTCTTGGTCTGGCTCTCTTGTCTACACAATAATGCAAATCAAGCACAGCCCTAATGAGCCCCGCGTTGATTGTGGGGCAGAAGACTAATCTCTAATATGCTTGCACTGCTTTATGAAAGCACTTTTTAAACAGCTTTATAGCATATCCAGGCACACAAGGTTGGAAACAGATATCTAGAGATTTATTGGATCATTAAATGAAGTATAGGACAATAGGCATTGTGTTCATCGACACAGTGAGGGAGACCCAGGGCACCTAAACCATCCCCGTGGTAAAAATCAGCCCTCAGGCTCCATGTCTGCATCTACAACTCACCAAAACGCACCCCACAAGGTTTGGATGAGCCTGTCCCCAGGTTCGTGGAGTCAAGGAGAAGAGTCTTAAAATCTTAAGTCCACGATAATCAATGTAGGTTGGGGGAGGCCGGGGGGAGGCGAGAAGAGAGGAATTGTCAAAAGTGCAGTGATTTAGTGTCTGTCTCTTTCTTCCTCTCTCTCTCCCTCCTTCCCTCCCTCCCATCACCCTGCCTCCTGCACAAGGAACTATTGAGAAGGGACAGAACAAACGCTCCCTTATGCAGCTCCCACGGAGTCTCTGGGTTTGTCCGAGACAGCTGCCCATAGCACGCTATGGTTACTCATTACCCGGGTTCCCAGGCAGGAAAAGGAGCAAACTTAATAGACCCGAACTAACCCTCAGCTCAAATACTCCAGCCGTAAATAAATAAATAAGTCAGGTGTACCAGGACCGGGGGGGGGGGGGTTGGGGGAGGGGTGGCAGAGCAAGTGGACTGACTGGGGGGGAAAAAACACTCCAGGAGTTCCTAAGGGGGAGGGGGAGGGGCGGAGGAAGGAATGCTCCCTTTGGAGAAAGGACAGAGGGGTGTTTGTGCTGCTGGCTTGTCCTTGCCTGCAGAGTGGACTCGAGTCTGAGCTGGCCATTCGTCGACATCACAGAGAAAGAGGACTTTGAGAGGCAAGGGAAGAATGACCCATTTCTCCAGCTCCCACACCCGCACCCTCCCAAGCCTGGCTTGCTTCTGGAAATGATCACCTGCCCCTACATTTGCTGGTGGTAGAGGAGCCGTGAGATAGGGCACGAGTTTCACCTCCCTCCAGACTTCCAAAGCAAAAGGTTTAGTCCACTGTCATCACAACTCCCACTGAACAGATGGGGAGGGGAGGGTGTGGGTGGATGAAGGAGACAAAGAAAGGGACTAAGAGGCAGGGCGACTGCTGGCACAAAGACAGTCATCCACTCCCCCAATTTAAACATCTCTATACCAGTGGTT
This sequence comes from Vicugna pacos, assembly GCF_048564905.1. Classification (NCBI taxonomy): domain Eukaryota; kingdom Metazoa; phylum Chordata; class Mammalia; order Artiodactyla; family Camelidae; genus Vicugna; species Vicugna pacos. The sequence continues at coordinate 56,069,218 of NC_133002.1, forward strand.
CTCAGGCAGGAGTGAGCTCTCCTCTCCCTCTGGGGACACTGGGCAATGCCTGGGGACATTTTTGGTCATTGTGGCTAGGGTGGGGGTGGTATGGCATTGAGTGGAGAGAGGCCAGAATTCTAAACACGTTCCAACACCCAGGACAGCCCCCAACGACACAGAATGCTCCAGCCCCAATGTCACAGTGCTGAGGTCGGGAAATTCTACTGCAGATCTATGTCCCAGAACCCAGTCCGCAGCCTAGTCCACCTCTAGTTTTGCAGATGGCAGCAGTCAGTCCCTCAGCCCATGACAGTTCCATAAACCCACCCACTCTTCCAGGGTGAATGAGGGAGGGAAATCCTAGACCCACACGTGCCATGATGCATTCATCTCCTTTTGACTAATTCTGGAGACGAAAACCACAGAGCAAGCCCGACCCTCATCCAGGAGAAGAGGATGTGTGTCCATCAAACTGGCATTCGTAAGTCACTGCCTGGCCATTTAACAGATTGGCCAAGTCATTTCAGTACCAAGGGGTGCGGGCACCCATCACTTTGCCGTAGAACCTCCGCCCACCTGGGCACATGGGGGGCTGGGGGTTGGGTTGAGATTGGGTTTTGTTTCTTCCTACTTAATTTGTGGTTCACCAGCTGAACGATCTTACACTCCATCTGGGCCTCAATTTAATAAAGTCAACATGGGCAGGGATGGTGGTCCCCAGTCACCACCTCAAGACAACTGAAGTTTAATGAGCTCTTTCAAGAGTTAAAGTGGCCCCAGGAGACCTCCTGAAAAGACGGACATTACCCAAGTTACTGACACCAAGTGTGCAGTAAGTGTGAACAACTTCAAGGGCCAGCATGAGATCTGTTTCCCAGGGTGGCTGCGGCAGCCAAGTGTTGGTGGGTCCAGCCCAACCCTTGATGCATTCCAGGAAGACCCTCAGTCTCCAGGGGAAGAACCACTGCTGTCGGGTCAGTGAGTCTGTTGCAGCTGAGCTAGTTCCTCAAAGGCTTGGAGGGGTGCAGAGATGGGAGGGGGATGACGTGTGTGTGCATGTGATGTGCACATGCGTGTAGCAGGTGTGTGACGTGTGTGCATGTGTGTGAAAGTGGGGTTGATGTGCATGTGGGTGATGTTGGCGTGGGTGTGGGTGCATGCGATATAGGTGTGCACCTGCATGGTTGTATGTGTGCATGTAATGTGTGCACGTGTTTGTGTGTGTGTATGTGTGGCCACACCAGCTGACTAATGCCAGAACAAGAGGGCCAAGGAAGATTCCAGAGATAAGGCTGTCCTAAAACATCTCGTCTGATTGGTGGGTACCTTTGAGGGCACCGGATACCTGGAGCTTAGAGGCTCCAAGAAGAGGCTGTCTGAGTTTAACCCCTGTCCCAGCTGCTCCGGAGCTATGTGACCCTGGGCAAGAAGCTTAACTTCTGCGGGACCTGGCTTCCTCATCACTATAGAGGAATAACAAAGAACCCACCTCACGGTTACAGGGATTAGTGGGTTCGCGTCAAGTATCTAGTGTGCCGGGTGCACAGCAGGCATCCAGTACAAGTCGACAGTGCTGACTGTCGCTGCTGAAGAAGAAAGTCCTTCTTGGAGTCTCACCTAACACCACCTGCCCTCTTCCTTGCTCCCCTGGGAAAGCCCTTCCCCTTGGGCTGATCACCATCCCTGCCTGAGTCCTCTCCGGACTTCAGCGTCTCTGGGTGGAGACGTCAGATCTTCCCCCCCTGCAGCTGTTCCCGGTCCACCTGGCCCAGATGGGAAGGAACAGGTGGGCGGATCACCAACCTTCCGCCTCGCAGCCGCCACAGCCTTCCCTGGTGGCCCGGCCGACTGCAAAGAAAGGCTGGCTGGGGTTTCCCCACTTATGCCTGCAGCAGACGCCTGCCCTCCTAGGTCCCCCAGATGCCTGATGACATTATTATTGCCACAATAAAACCATGACGGCCACTATCAACACTCAATCAGCCTCGCCTGCCCTTCACAACCGGTTTGTCAAAGCTGCCCCTCCCTTCCTCATTGTTAGCCCTCCGCCTGCTTATCTGCTGCTGGAGACAGAAGTCTCTGGTTTAACTGTGGCAAATTAATTATTGAACTCCATAGCCAGCGCCTCCCCAGGCACACGACAATTGCTCCCATTCAGGGCCGAGGCGAGGCAGAACGCACAGGCACCGCAAGCCAGCCGGGGGAAGAGTCAGTCTCACACCCAGAGGGGCTCGAAGCAGTGGCTGCGGCGAAGCTTTCTCTGCAAATCAGCAAATGGTGCTGGACCACCTAACCCACCAGCGTCCTCCTGCTGAGCCGTGTAAACCCCGACGCCTGGTTCAGAGCAGACGCGGAATCAGTGTTGAGCTGACGCATGAGCACAAAAGAGTGTCTCCTCCAACTCAATCCCAGTTACTATAAAATAGTTGATAGATGCCCAGTAACACAGGCAACTCGTTTACTCAACCATCACCAGCTGCGCTTATGTGACAGGCACTGTTGTAGGCACTTTCCCCTAAGAACTCTCTGATGCAGGTACCGCTGCCATCAATCCCAATTCTGCAGATGAGAAGCTAATGTAGAAGGAGGTGAAATCACTTCCCCAAACCAGGATTAAAACCCAGGCAGAATCCACACACCTACGCGTCACGTTACGCTCCTTCTTGTGAGGATATTACCCTTGCGTGCAGGTGACGGGAATACCGGGCCTCCACCACCCACCTTTGGGTCTGGAACGTGATCAATACCACTGATATGCGTGCAGTCAGCCCCCGGCCTCCCCCTGCTTCCCAGGGGGACGAATACGCTGAATTCTGTTTATTAGTTCCTTTATTTTCATTGCAGTTTTACTACACATGTACAGACCTCTAAAAACATGCTGCTTAGGTTTGCTTCTTCATCTTTTTTTTTTTTTAATGGACACACTGGGGATTGAACCCAGAACCTCATGCATGCTAAGCATGCTCTACCACTGAGCTGTACCCTAGGTTTGCTTTTGAACACCATCAAAATGGCATTACGTCACACTGAGCCTGCAGCCTCCCCTGCGAAGTCAGGCGCACATTTGCCTGTATTGCCTCCTCCTCCGTGTGTGCTCCTCTCCACCTCAGCACTCCTGGGTACCATCTATGCTCCTGTAATTATATTGAAGGATATGTTGTTTACATTCCTTTGTTTTTCCATTTACATGGAAGGCTGTCCTCAACGAAGATCATAAAACAGGCTGGACAAAGAGTTTCCGGGCACTGTCTGGGCAGCCTGGGCACGGCGCTGGGCACTCAGATCAATATTTCTTGGATGTTTCGTGGCCTGTGGGACAACAGCACAGGACCACGTTAAGAATGGGCTTCGGAGCCAGCCTCTCCTGGGTTTGAATCCTCCCCGTATGAATCAGTTGTCCGCACAACTGTGTTACAAACAAACCATGGGAACACTCCGTGTCTTACAGCAAGAGGCATCTATTCCCACACCTGCAGGCCTGCAGGTTGACTGTGGTTCTGCCAATCTGGGATGGATGCGACTGGAAAACTTGGCTTGAAGTTGCCTGTTGGCTGAGCTTAGATCGCAGGCTCTGAGTTGATACTAGTTTTCTACTGCTGTGTAATAAACTACCAAAACTTTGTGGCTTAAAAAAAAATGAAAAAACACAGCGATGTCTTTCTTTCTTGTGATTTCCTCAGGTTGGCTGAGTAGATCTGCTGATCTTACCTGGGCTCATTCACGTGGCTGGGGTCCCAGATGGCCTGGCCTCACTCAGATGTCCGGCAGTTGCTGCTGGCTCTCCACTGGGGACCCTGGGCCCCCTTTCTCATGGTCTCTCACTCTACAGTGAGCTCAATTGATGTCCTAACACCGTGGGCTCCAGGTTCCCAAGAGGGAGAGTTCAATGCACAAGGTCTCCTAAGGGCTCGACTCTGGAACCCACACGCATCCCTTTGGCCACATCCTAATGGTCAAAGCAAGTCACGAGGCGGCCAGTCCAGATTCCAGGGTAAGGGGCAGTAGAAATAGGCTCCCCGTCTTGATGACACAAATGGCAACTTCTCATTGTAAAGGGGAATGGATTCAGGGAGGCCATGATTCACTGGTGGGGCAGGGCAGAGAGTTAGTTATTAACTCGATCTGCCACACTTGGGTTCAGACCTGCTCCACCTGTGTTTTTTCCAGAGCCAAGGCTGAAGGGCCAGTAGAGACCTGGGACATGGTCTTCTCAAGGCGGACCACAGGAGCCCAGACCAAGCCAAACCAGGAAGCCTTTCCTCCTGGCATGGTTGTTAACATTCCGTTGGCCAAAGCAAGTGACATGGCCAAGGTCAAGATCCCCGGTGCTGGGAGAGTGGGAAGAGGAGGAGGGTGCACATCAACTGAAACTTCCAAATTCTAGTGCTTGCCTCAAAAACATGACTCCTCCTTTGGAGGGTGAAGGTGGGGTGATGACCACCCCGTCCCGGTTTGCCTGGGACTTTTCTGGTTTTAGCACTGAAAGTCTCAGATCACAGGAACCCCCTCCATCCTGGGAAAACAGGGATGGTTTGGAGACCTTATTTTGAGGACTCAGTGAGACCTTCCAACAACCCCCAAGCAGGTTTTGTTATTATGACTAGCCTCACTGTACAGAAGGGAAAAGTGGCTTGTCAGGGGCCACCCAGACACTTAGTGGAACAACCACTATGTCAGCGTGACCCTTTCCAAGCAGCTGCCTCCTGATGTCCAGCCTCTCCCACTGCCCTGCCTCCCAAATCCTTCTCCCGTGTGTGTCCTCCACATGGCCTAGTCACTGACAGGGCTTGGCTGAAAATGGCTGAACCTTGGCGCTGACCCTCCTGTGCCTCTGGGCCATCAGCAAAGAGCCCTGTGTTGACCCACCCAGAGCCAGACTCCAGTCCTGGCCGGGCCCCTGACTCGTTCACTGTGTGACCCAGGGCAAGTTGTCCAAGTTCTCTGGGCCACCACGTCTCTGTTTATGAATCACCTTCCTGACTTCCCAGGCAACACTAGGAAGGCGAGCAAGGGGGCCCCTTAGAGCCAGGAGCTGTCATGATAAGTCACCAGGTCACCATCTTGCAGGTAAGCCCCCAAACGGGGGTGGGATGTTGTATTTTTCTTGAGGAAATGGTCAAGAGGAAGCATGCCATCATGGAAGACTGGTTGGATTTGGAACCAGAACACAAGGCTCTGGACACATGTCTGCCGTTTTAAAACTCACCCATCTTCTCAAGGCTATAGTTTCACTTGAGTGTGAACCACCATCCTTGCCTGTACCTCAGCTCAGGCTGCTACAGCAAAATACCACAGAAGAGGGAGCTTAAACAGCAGACATTTATGTTCTCACGGTTCCGGAGACCGGAAGTCTGGGATCAGGGCGGGGGATCTCTCCTCCCGGCTGGTGGAGGGCCGTCTTCTCGTGGTGTGCTCCCGTGGTGGGGAAAGCAAGATCTCTCTTTTCTTCTTACAAAGCCACCAGGGTTATCAGATTATGAAACAGATCACCTTTTTGATTTCATTTAACTGAAATACCTCCCTGAAAGTCCTATCTCCTGGGAGTTAGGGCTTCAACATGAATTTTGGGGGGCAGGGCACAGTTCAACCCCTAGCACCTTGCACTTTTCACTGATGGTTGGGTCAAACTAAACGGGAGTGTGACCAAGCTCACCCAACTGGAAGGTGCACACACGGGAGAGGGTCACGGTGCAGGGCCTCTGTTGATGCATTAGTTAAATGCTAAGTGGACTGATTAGGACCAAATTGATGTGTATGGGGGACATGATACTATGAAGCCCCCACAGTTTTCCCCAGGTCCCTTGGGGTGGGGTTTGGGGTCCCATCTCTGAGGCCTGGGACTGGCACTCCCGAATCCTTATCCTGGATTCTTCCCTCTTCCGAGGGCATTTCGAGGACCAACCCCTTCTGATCGGAATATTTTCCAAATACTCAACATCTGGAAGGGCTGGGGACAAAGGCCCCCTTTGTGTAGCAGGGAAATGGGCTGGCAATAAAGCAGCAGCCGACCCTGCGGAGCTGGGAATGGTAGGGGGCAGAGTGAGCCAGGGAGGCAGGTGAGGAGGTCAGCGGGAGGGGGGAAGACAATAATGGCCCAAAGCTGATCTAAAGCTTCCTGGGTGCTGGGTGCTGTTCCAAGCACTTCACCTTTCGTGCCGTACGTATATAAAAGGAAAGTTAAAAGGTGGTCACAGAGAGGGAGGAGGAGGTATTTGAGAGGATCTGGGGCGTGACACGGAGAGTTCGAGTAAGAACAGGATGGGGAGAGGTGGAGGAGTTCACACAACGAGAGGGAACATTTTTACCGTCTGGACAGGGCAAGGCAGAGAAGCAATTGCTGTGGGAATGTAAGAAGGTAATAGCATCCCAACTCCGTCTCTAACCAGATGACTTCCTCACTTCCTTGGAACCGTGTGCTCAGAAAGCAGGTACAAGTGTGCCTGCAGAAGCCTCCGGTCCCTTTGTTCCAGCAGGTGGCTCTGCCTATAAGTGTGTGTGTGTGCATGGGGGTTACCGGGACCCTGTAACAGCAGACCACAGCACGCCGGGTTCTTCCCGCCCATCCTACAGCAACCAAGCAGTGCTCTGCCTCCACCCCAGTGTGACTCCAGCCCCAAGGCAGCCCCAAAACATGACTGGAGCCCCCTCTCGGGAAAGTTCCCCGAAGCCTGCAAAAGTCCTATCAAAAAGCCAGGAATAGAAGGCTGTAAGGATGCTTCTTTCATAAAGCATCTGAAAATCCATTCAGGCAGCTCTTACAGAATCTCAGACTCTTGGAACTGGAATGAATCTCAGGAATCTGGTCACAGTGGGAAGTGGATGGACCAACTTGGTGGCTCTTATTTAAAATTCATATTCCCAGGCCCTGTCCTAGACCCAGCCAATAAGCAGGGGTAGGCAGGGGGCATCCAGGAACCTGCATCTGGGAAACTCTACAGGTGACCTTTAAATGCACATTCAAGTGCAGGAAGTCTTGGTCCAAATCGTGACCCAGCTTCCTGGAGAGCAACACTTATTGATCCAAGATATATGGCTGTTCATTTGACTCTGAAACATCTCTAAGGCTGCACATTTCTCAGCATTCCAAGAGTCTTTCCCAACTTTCTCTTTTTCTTTTTTTTTAATAGCTAATCTTATCTTTTTAAGCTTCTTTCCTGTATAATTTTCCTGAGCACAAACTATGTGCTGGGCGAGTTCACTGCATATTATCTTATTTAACATTCATGACACTCCTTTGAATTAACAGAATGGAGGCAGTTTGAGAAGCAGGAGAGAACACGAAGGAGGGAGGTCCTAGGAAAGGGGGAAGGCAGAGATGAGAGAAGACATTCCTGGTCTCCTGGCTTTGAGGAAGCAATAGGTTGATTTTCTGGGGTGTCCTGGTCACTTTTACAACCAGAGTATGTAGCATGGCATCAAAATTCAGAACCGTCACATTTGGAAAAAGGAAATTCTACTCTTGTTTTTCCAGACTCCCTTGCAGCTAGGATTGACTACATTACATATTTCTGACCAATGAGATGTTCCAGGAAGTCTGTAGAGGTGCCTCTAGGAAATCTTCTACTTTCCTGATAAAAGGGATGGGAGCATCTGGTGTTGCCCCCTCTCTCCTTCCAGCCTTGGATAGTGTATTAGTTTCTAAGGGCTGCCATGATCAATGACCACAACTTGGTGGCATAAAATAGTGGTTTTATGTATTCTTTCACAGTCTGGATGCCAGAAGTCTAAAATCAAGGTGTCACAGGGACACATTCCTTTCAAAGGCTCTAGAGAAGAATGCTTCCTTGCCTCTTTTACATTCTGATGGCCCCGACACTCCTTGGCTTGTGGTACCAGCTCTCCAATCTCTGCCTCCATCTTCTCATGGTCTTCTGTCTCTGTGTGCCCCTTTCTGAATCTTGTAAGAATAACATTCATTGGATTCAGGGCCCACTTTAATCCAGTATCATCTCATCTTGATCCTTCCCTTAATTACATTTTCAAAGACCCTATAAGGTCACATTCTAAGGTTCTATGTGGACATAAATTTTCACGTAGAACACTATTCAACCCACTATGAACAGGGATGTGATTCACTGAGCTGCAGTAGCCATTTTGTGACACTGAAGTGCAAACATGAGGACAAAAACAAAAATAAGTTGAGAATGGCAGAGTGAAGAAATTGAAGGCTAAATGTTAAGACTCTGGGAGCAGAGCCATAAGCTGTTAGGTCTGGAAAGAGTCAAAACAATAAAGGCAGAGAGGGTTGGAGAAGTGAACATTGGCTGTGGAGTCACACAGACCTTGTCTTAAATTCCAGGCCATCATCACTTTCAGGAGGAAAACCTACCTAAGTTATCTCACATCTCTAAACTTTACATAACGTGTCTCTGAAAGTATTCTTTGAGGAATACACAAGACAATGCATGAAACCCTAGTAAACACTCAATAATTCTCTCTCCCTGTTTTTTCCTTCAGAGCATCAACTTTCGGTTACTTATTTTTATATCTCCACTGTATGGCATGTCATATGTAATTGATTAACATGTATGAGCCCAAACTGACCAACCAAACATTTGTTAGGTATCAGTGGCGGCTTTTATTCTATTTCTGGGCTTCAGTTCCTGCCAGTGACATACAGACATGCGTTGAGCTAGGGTGACTGGAGTGGTTACAGGGATACAAGCAAGAAAGGACAAGAAGGCTAGAGTTAAAGATGGTTGATCAGGCCAAAAACACAATGAGTGAGGAGAGGACATGAGATAATTTCGAAAATTGGCAACCGATGTAGCCGAGTCAGGAAAGCTGAAGCCCACCTGTCTGCGCAGAAGGAAGCCACATAAGTCCACCCGCACCTTGGAACATTGAAGAGGCAAAGGCTTGGAGGCACTGGATTCCTCCAAAGGCAGGGTATAAGGTGGGGACAGCAGATTCCTTGAAAGTCTGTCCCAGGGGCTACTAGAGCAGCCAGATCCCCAGCACATCCACAGTCTGCAGCCAGTCAATTTCAGCCCCAACTCAACAAGAGACTGATGCATTGGTCTCCAGAGAAACTGAGCCAGAGGGAGTCCAGATGTGGGCACTCTAGAGGGCACAGGCCAAGCAGGAAGCAGAGACAGGGATATCAAAGGAATGTCTACATGCCCCTTCACTGAGTCACTTCTCCAATGTGATCACCCAACTTACACCGCCCCCCACCACCAAAGAAACATCTGGATTCCTCTATGGTAAAACTGACCATCCCAAGAGAAAAGACCCAAAGATAGTGATGCTTGAGGGTCCTCAATGAAAAGCCTAGTTTCTCCCCAAATGCCTTCCAGGGGGCGCTGACCAGCTGTCAGACCCCATCCAACCTCACCTCCACATACAGAGCTTTCAACGAGACCAGCATCACCAGACAATGGAGAAAAGTTCCCCCAGTAGGACAGACAGAGACCGAAACAACAAAATGGGCAGAGGGGAGAGGAAAGCCACCCAGGGGAAACTGAGGCAAGGCAGGGAGCAGGAGAAAGCGAAAACATAGCAAAAACCGCTAATGCCTTTCATCAGTATCCTTGGAGACATAGAGGAAAGTATTGTGCCCCAGAAATAAGAATAGGCGGCCCCAGGAAGAATTATTATGGCAATTTGAGCCCTTGGAAATTAAAAAGTGTGACGGCAGAAATTGAAAAGAAAAGGTCAGCAGTAGAGCTGGAGTACAGAATTAAGAGAGCCAGACACAGGAAAAGGCACGGTAAATGCAAGAGGAGTGATGAGAATGAGGATCAAGACAGGAGCTCCAAGACCCAAGAAATAAAAATTCCAAGAGAGAAACAAAAATTAAGGTGCGGAAACTGGGAAATAAATAACACAAGAGACGGACATGAGTTTCCAGGTTGAAAGGGGCAATCGAGGGTCTAGAGTAGAGGCTGAAAACAGACCCACACCAATATCCCGTATCATAAGTTATACACATAACATTTTAGCTCATTAGGAATAAAAAGAAGACCTTCAAAGAAGGGAAGTACAGGGGAAGAAAGGAGAGACAGAGAGACAGAGATCTCCCATTAAAAGGACCAGTCATCAAATAGTATTGAACCAGTTAATAGCCACAGGGGAGCGGAGGCAATGGAGCCTGGGCAGAGCTGAGTTCCTCCTGGAGGCTCCACGGGAGACCTGTTTTCTTGTCTCTTCTGGCTTCTCGAGGCCACCTGCATTCCTTGGCTCCTGGCCCCCTCCATCTTTAAAGCCTGTGATGACCAGTCCGTCTTCCTCACATCACATCACTCTGCTCTCCTCTCTTCCCCCCTCTTTCACTTCCAAGGACCTTTGTGATGACACTGGACCCACTGGGATAATCCAGGGGAACCTCCCCATCTCATGGTCAGCTGATCAGCAACCTTAGTTTCATCTGCAACCCTTGTTCCCCTCAGCCTGTGACGTGAGATATTCTCAGGTTCTGGGGATGAGAAGGTAGACAAATCTGTCTACCATAGTAGGTACATTTGCAGCTTTGTACAAAATCTGGGTCATTTTACCCAGGAAAAGGGGAAGAGTGGATGTAAGGTAGGCACATGCTAAGGACGATGGAGCAGAAAGGCAGGAGGAGGCAGGGCCCCCAGCAGCCATTGCTCCAATCCCAGACTGAACCTCTACCACGCTTTAAATTACCAGGGAGAAACACACCCTCAATTGGTTAAGCTGCTGTGGGAAAGCTTTTGCTGCAGGAAGCTCAGTCTCAGGCTAAGGCAACTTTCATTTTTCAAGGTAAGAAGGCAGCAGGTCATGTCTACAACCAAACCGGGGAGAGAAGGCAGACCAAGCATGATGCTGGGAAATATGAGGAGGTAAAGAGCAAAGCAAAGGTAAAGAGCATCTCCACGGCAATTCACAGAGGTGATCTTGGGGAACAGACTGACAGCTGAGGAAGAGGGCGGAGCACGGCTGACTTTCTTTAAAACTGTTATTGCACTGTTCGATTGATTATGTTTTATTTCTCTGGTCCTTAATAAAAATAAAAGTTTAATTTAAAAAAATGATGCAAATGGTTTGGAGCATTGATGGCAACTGCCTGGAAGGTACAAGGAAAACATCTTCCTGGGGAATGTTCCCTGGCTGTAGTGGGTCAGGCTGGAAGAGTCCAGGGAGATGCGAAATGGGCCCTCCAGGTGCCAGCGGGGAGCACGGCCAGGGGGTGACCTCTCTCATGAGCATCCAAATCTGCCCTCCCTGGTCGGTCAGGGTGCCCGGTGCCCTACTGCTCCCCATCAAGCTCAAAAGTGCAAGAGGTCAGGACAGGATCCGAAGTGCCCCTCCCTAACAAGACGCTGCTCTTAGGAGCAAGCTAACAGCAGACGAGTCCGAGGCCGGCTTCCACAGAGAGAAGAGTGACCATGGCCGTTCCTCTGCACATCTGCTTCTCCAAGCCTGGCCCTGGGGAACAAAGCCAAGATCTTAATCACCCAGCGCCGCTCTGGCACGCTGAGTGTGTGATACACCTGTCTCCACCGTCAGGCAAATGAGTGGGTTTACAGGCAGAGGCCTGCCCCGACAAACAATGCACCCCTTTGTCCCCGCCCAGAGCTCAGGATCCACAGGGAAGCCAAATCCATCAGCACTTGTCAGGGCCCTTGATGTACACAATGCAACTTATGATCCACATTCTCCAGCAAAGCCCCAGGCTTCCAGCAGGCAGCTCAGCTGACACGCAAAGTGGCAGTCAACCTTCTACAAGCCTGGGGTGGGGACCCTGGTAAGGGTGGGGGAGGCGGGTGGCACCAGGCTCTCATTCCCAGAAGCCAACCAGAGCCAGAGAAGGCGTCCCTGGAACTCTGATACTTCCCTTCTTAAAAGCAGCCCCTTAAGGAAAATTATCTCCCCACGTGGGCAGAGGGTTCTTCTGGCTGCTTAAGCACACACAATGGGCACCTATGCCAGGCACGCCCCCCACCCTCGGCTCACGTGGCCCGTGTTTAAAGTATAGAAGCCTGCCTGGGGCCAGGGAGGACGGAAGTCTGAATTCCCCAGTGGGACTCCCTAGAAATGTCACACCAACCAGAGAGGTGGAACTCTGTCCTTTGTAGCCAGAGATGGGGCAGGCTCTACAGAGGTTTGGGGGTTTCATGTCCTAAGAGAACCCGGAAGTGGCCTCTCCGGATGCTGCCCGCGTTACTATGCGTATTTCTCGGCAGGCCCTGCAAACCACTCCTGGCCGCCCCGTTCTGTCTGGTCACCCCCCTCTTTCCCACTCTCCATCCACATGACTGCCAGTCACTCCAGCCAGGAATACACAAGCACTTTCCTTGGGCAAACAACTGCTCCTCTGCAGAATCCTAGACTGACCCCGGTCCTCGACACGGAGGGAAGGGACAGGAGAGGAGGGTGTCTTCAGATCTGCCGTCCCTCTAGGGTGGGGTCGTTGGCACCATCAGCCCGGGCCATGGGTCAAGGCGAGTTCAGAGCTAATCAGTGCTGGTTCAGCTCTATTCCCTGGATCTCATTCCCGGTGCTCACCCCACAGGCTTACTTATGGGAATGGAGTGAGATAATGAATGAGTTTTGAGAAAAGCACAAATTTCTTTAGAAATACAGGATATGTGAGCTGAATAATATTGGGTCAGATTTTATTTTTTTGACCCAAGGCCACTACTTAACTTAGAAGGAATGACACATGCAATATTTAAAGTCACTTACATAATGTTATTTTTGTGTGTGCCTGTATGTGCATGAAAACGGTCTTCGCATCATGTAAAAAGGAAATCCTTTCCTTTTCAAGATACACACTGACTTGTTTATGAATAAAATGGCACGATGTCTGAGGCTTTTTGTTTTTTTTTTGTTTGTTTGTTTTGGGGTTTTTTGGGTTTTTTTTCGGTTCAAAATAATGAGGAAGGCAGAGTGAAGGGGGCTGAACTGGCCAATGGGTAATGGTTTTTGGAATTGGGTGATGGGTCCATGGGGTTCACGACACCATTCTGTTTACTTGAGTGGAGGTTCAAAACATTTCATAATAAAGAGCTGAACCAAAAACTTTAAAGAGAAAAAAAAAGAGTCAAGAATAAATCTGCCAACGTAAGAACTTTATGTAGGCGTCGTAAAGCAACTGATCACACCTGGACTTGCTTTTAAATTGTAGTGGCTAAAATAGACTTGGTTGTGCTTTTTTTAACCAGACAGTATAAAGGTGAGTAAGCTTCTGCCCTTGTCAGACAACAAACCACTCATCATTTCTGGTCAGATTCCAGACCAGTCACGAGTGACATTTACTCCCCAAACTGCTGCAATACTAGATTTATGTCACCAACAGAGATCAGGTGGCAGTTCCTAAACTCAGGATAATTTTGATGAAAGCTGTAGGTGTGGTTTTAAAGGCTGTCACAAAGACTTACTGAGCAGAAGGAAGGGCAGATTGGTTGGCTATAATGGCTGGTTAAGCTCATGTTTAATCACCTTGCACTCCCAGACAGAGCATCCCAAGAGCCTGACGGACATGGTCATTATTTCTGCAGGATTTTTGAGAAATCAGCAGTTCTATTTTCAACTGGTAAATTGCTCAAGCTAATGGTAGCCATGGAATCCTTTCCTCTCGCTGTTTTTTTTCTTAGCGGGTTGAGGTGAAGATTAGAGAGGTAATATCAAAAATCACCACTTAATATCTGAAATCATCACACCTTCACAACCAAATGCATAGATGCGAGCTTTCTTTCTGATTGGCAAGATACTAGCCTTCTTCTCAACTTATTTAAGCATCTAACACCCTGAGCTGGCTCAATTCCTCTCTAAACCTGCCAACAAAATCTAAGTGAAGAATCGTAGTGACCAATTTGTGGGACATGCGCAACCCGGGATGTCAGTGACCCAGAAAAACGCAGGGCATCATGGCCTGGGATGGGTAATATCTCCAGGGGACATATGCTTGAGACCAGCCTCCCTGACCTGTAAAGGGAGGGAGGAAATGGAAGCCGAGCTCTCGGCGGGAGGAACCTGGATGTGGGTGGCGGTGGCAGCCCTGGGCAGAGAAGGGCGTGTTTCTGGGGGAGCCTTGTGCCCTACTTGTTTGCTGCACTTTTCCAAACCACAAAGCCCCTGCCAAGGCTGATCACAATCTTCCACGCTATCTGCAGTGTCATCTCTCATACAGACACGCAGTCAGTGCTGTGAATTCTAAGGGCGCTCCCATGAGGAATCTTGCTTTTTCCCAGGGCCATGCTGTCTGGCCCCCCAGGCCCACAGCAGCACATACCCTCAACGGTGTCAACGGGACCGACTACATCCCCATTAACTTCCCTCTCTCCTTTCCTACCTGCCCCATCTGCCCCAACCCTACCACAACCAAACCTTGAGGTGAAGCTAAACCATCCACCCATTTTCATCCCCATCTCTCACAACGAATATTCAGGATAACAGAGCCCTTGAGGCCAGGATCTGAACCTGACCCTCCCCTTAACCTTGATGGCTGTGTTGTCCAGCCAAAGGCTGTCACTGTGTCTGGTGCCTGGAACCCTGTGTGCTAAGAAAGGTGGCATTCTGCTGGGTGGAGCTGTGACGATGATGCTGGGAAACTGACATCTGAGGTTTTTCTGGTTTGGAAAAAGAGGATTTTACCTTTCAGCACTTGCCAACCTGATAGGTGTGCCAAGAATTTCACACTTGCCAAGAATTCTACATTCAATAAACACACACGTGTATATCATACCCCTCCCCCCAAACAGGCATAACTTATTGGGTCAAAAACCAGCTCTTAGGGAGGAGGATGATATGGGTTCATGAACCTTTCTGGTTTCCACAACACAATCCATTTTAACCTCCGTCAGATGACCTGAAACATCCCCTTTATGTTGAAGTTTGGGTTTCAAAGCAGGAAAGCTAAGGCTTGATTTTTGACCTATAAGATTTTTGTTGTTTGTATTATATAGGTCTATTATACACACATCAAATGTGCAGGTATATTTAAAAAAAAAAAAACTTTGGGGGACTTCTAGGTCCATATGCTCTTACAGACCTGGTTAGTGGACTCCGTTTGGGGGTACTGTTGTCCCTGTGTCCCTTCCTTTCCTTTTGCCTACAAAGTGCCACCAACGGCTGAGCTTTAGATAGCCATTGAAATGGAGTGTGTCATGTTGGGAGCTGATCTGTAAAAGTTCCTAAATCAAACTAAAGGCAGTGACCCAAATGAAGTCATACCTGCTGCACCCCTGTGAGTGTCTACACGAAAATATGACTTGAATCTGAATTATTTTGGTACTTAGCACCTCTGTGCTAATGAGAGAGGATAGGGTAGGAGAGGGCAGAGTTGCAGACGCTGCTCCCCAAGCCCTTAGCATCTCCAGTTCCTGGTAGTGGGCCACATAAAGAGGCCAAGAGTTGGCCAGAGCCCTGACCCACAGTCCTGGGATCAGCCCAAGGAAACAGCACAGAGAAGAGGGAGGCAGAAAGGCCAGGATTCCCCAGGGCTCATGCACACAGTCCATCTCGATGGGTGTCCCTGACCCCAGTTTCCTCCCCGCACACTAAACCCTTCCATTTTTTCAAAACACCACTCCAAAGTGTATATGCAAATCAGGGTGCGAATAACATCATTTCACACCTGCCTGTAGTTTGCTGTGTCAGGCTTATCCGGCTTGATGAAAAAGATGACCATGAACCTATGACATCCACTTATGATCCCAGGGAATATTGCAAAGGTGACAGGCTCTCACTCGTATGATGATAGTACACTACATAAGACTCCCTCTTGCTAGCAAACTCACCCAAAGGCTGGCTTGCTGAAGGAAGCTGCCATGCTGGGAAAGTCCAGGTGCCAAGGAGCCGTGAACAGCCTCTAGGCACTGCAGGTGGCCCCTAGGAATTAAAGAAATCCTCCAGCCAATGGTCAGCAAGAAGCTGGGCCCTCAGTCCTACAACTGCCAAGAACTGAACTCTGCCAGCCACCTGCAGGTGCTGGAAGGCAGCTTCTCCCGGCAGTGAGCCTTCAGATGAGAACACAGCCCAGCCGACAGCTTGACTGCAGCCTTGTCAGACCCTGAGCAGAGGACCCAGTTAAACCATGTCCAGATTCCTGACCCAAGGAAACTGAAACAATAATGCATGTTGCTTTAAGCCGCTCGGTTTGTGCTCATTTGCTTCACAACAGGACAGAGCTAACACAATGACCATCTTCCACCAAGTTACCAAATATGACCATATGTCCACGTGGAAGAAATCTACAGATTTCCTGAACCACTTATTTAAGAGCAGTCCTTTTTCTTTCGACCTGTATTGTAGGCTTATTAGGAAATGAACACTTTTACATTCCTTACAATTTCACATATTAAGTTCAATCAGCATTTTGATGGAAAAAGCAGAAAGGGAGCAGGTTCCTGTTTAAGAGAACCTTGAAAGTATAAGCCTAAGTACTAACCTTAAATCAGTTAATTGTTCTTTTCCATGGGGACACCTTCCAGGGTGTGGTAGTGACCAGTGCAGGCTGCAGTGCATATTAAAGTCTAATCCTAAAAGGCAAAGGCCAGAGAAGGGGGTACACTTCTAACACCCTTACTGCACACCTAGAAAGCTGAAAAATTGGCAAAGGGCCTCTCCACTCTTCGCATGCACCGCCGCTCAGGGTTGTCCTGCATTTTCATTCTTCCGGGCACATCCAGGGGTTTCTGAGGGGTCATGGCTCTAGCAATCAGTGAAGGGAGATGTTAGCCTGGCATTAAACCCCAGGGCTGGGTCCTCACCAACTCCAAACAGGCTAGATCCATACCCCCTCCTACTATATGGAGAGAGGCCAGGGTTGTCCTGCATTTTCATTCTTCCGGGCACATCCAGGGGTTTCTGAGGGGTCATGGCTCTTGCAATCAGTGAAGGGAGATGTTAGCCTGGCCTTAAACCCCAGGGCTGGGTCCTCACCAACTCCAAACAGGCAAGATCCATACCCCTTCCTACTATATGGAGAGAGGCCAGCGAGAGACATTAATTTTGTGGCTCATAGTTTGCCAGAGAATTGGGATTACATCAGAAAAGATCCCACACAATCTCCAGCCTGATTTTTTAACTTGGGCATGATCAGGGGGTGCGGGGACCCTGGGATACAGGTCCCAAGGTTTACCCTGTGCAACGAATCACACACTCCTTTCCTCGGGCCAACATAACCTGGCTGCCCTCTTAGCTCATCTATGCACCACGTCCTTCCGCGTCTTGGAATAGAAGGCCATAGCAAATGCCCTAAGGATGCTGGGGGTTCCTGAGGCGGGCAGCCCCTTCAGAAGCTGTAGGTGTCTCAGTGACAGCTCTTGGGGACACAGATGCCACGCAAGGCCCCTTTGCTATCAAGCCACTAGAAGAGCCAGGCATTGTCAAAAGGATGAGAAGGAGAAGAGAAGACGGTTCAGAAGAATCCAAAGGTGGGTTCGGGGTTGCTGTTTTCCACAACTCTCATTGGCAGCCCAGGTCCAGCCTCCCTCCTGCATCCTTTTGGAAGGTGGGCAGCAGGGGGGGCAGCAGAGGAGGGGTAACAGTCCTCTCTCCAGGTTTATTTTTCCTCATGAAGAAACTTCCTCCTGCCTAGGAACACACTACAGGGCTGAGCTGTGAGGAACATGATCAAAAAGTGAACTCACTAACTAGGACTGCTGAAGTTTTGCCGAAGCCTCTAAATCCCCGAGGACCGCAGGCCTCCCTGCCTTGCACTCGGGCAGAGCAAATGAAAGCACGGGCACCGGAGGCACTTACCTGAACTGTGAAGCCTGAACTGCAGGGCCGTGGGCTCAGAGGCGCCCCTCCAAAGCCTGCGTCTAATTTTGTGTTTTGTACCGTCTACTGTTTCCCAAAGAGCGCGCCTCAAACTGTACAAACTTCAGTGCCCCCAAACCTGGGTCCATCCTTGGAAGGGACAAGCTGGGAGCGACCAGCCGCAGGTAGCAGGGAGCCCGCGGAAGCCAGGGGTCCCCCTGGCGGAGTGGACAGGCCTCACTGTAGCCAAGCGGGGTCACAGGGCTTGCGTTCCTCCGCAGGCGGGCGACGGAGGGAGGCGGGCCCAGGGCGCCCCGAGCGCAGCCCGCTGCGCGCGCGCCAAGCCCCGCCCCGTCCCGCCCCGCGGCCCCGCCCCGCGCAGGTGAAGAGACCCCACCCCCAGCCCTGCTCGCCCAGCCCGCCCCTCCCGCCAGAGGACCCGCCCGTGGCCCCGCCAGGTGCCCCCCGCCAGGTGCCCCCCCCCCCCCGCCAGGCTCCGCCGTGAATCCACGCTGAGCCCCAGGAACGTGCAGCCGGCCTCGGATCGCACGTGCGGCCCAGGACAGCAGCCGGAGGCAGATGCCGCGAGAGCTGAGGAATCCGCGCCTGCCGCAGGGCCCGGCCCTGGGTGTACAGGTTAAAAACTGGTTGGTGCTGTATACACTAAATATCGGTGCCTCTTGTTACATGTAATCATACTTCAATTTAAAAGGAAGGAGAAAAATAAATAAATCAAAGAACAGCTCCTGGGTTCCTATTTGGCCGTTTCACAGATTCAACCAACATCTATTGAGGTGTGCAGGACGTCGTATCAGGAAAGCTTTCAGGTCGGGAAGTCAGTTTGGACACCCTCTGCGCAAGGCAGAACCGACCCAGCCCCTGCATACCACCCCTGTGGCGAGCAAGCTTCCTGGAGCATCCCGGAGCATCGCTCGTTGTTCCAGCGCGGTAATAATACTGAAGTCAAGGAGGATTAAAGGCAGCGGCCAGGACCGGAAGCACTCTGCCTGGCTCACAGTCTGACTAACGGCCTTTTGCGCCTTCCCTCGGCCCAGCAGGATGAGGATGTCCCAGAAAAGATCTAGACGCCCATACCTACCCCCATCTCCGCTCTTGTCATACCAGGCCCCTGGGATGACTCAAGGAGTCCGTAGAAAGCAAAGCCTTGAGGGAATGAGTTGGTTCTGCCATCAAAGAGTCAAGGATATTAGGACTGAGAGCCAGGCCTTTTAAGTGGTGCTAGCAGCTTAAAAAAAGACACTGGCAAGCCGGAGTCCTGAAATCATTTGCTCAAACGACAGCGGGAAGCCTAGGGATTTCCATGGCGGTTCTTAAATACCTTCTTACCTCTTGTGTCTGTAGGACTGAGAAACGTAGAAAGCTAAATGCAAATTCCCAAGAACTGACTGAATTTCTACTCTGGTCAAATTATAGCCTTTTCATTAAAAAAAAAAATGGAGCATTGATCCAGGAAGCAGAAGGACCCAGAGAATAAAAATGGGTATATTTTTAGGGGAGGATTTAGAAAACTTGGAATTGTCTGAATTCTCGATTCTCAAAGGGCTTCCCTCCTTTGTCAGCTGAAACAGCCCCTTTTCTCCAGTTTTTCTTCTGAAACACTTCTTGAAGACACTGTCATTGCTTTGCCTAAAGGAGTCACCTTACAAGAGAAAGCCAGCTCTCATGCCAGACCCTGTCTGGTCCCCAGAAATGATGGAGTCATAACCCAGCATGCCCCTGTAGGGAGGGCGTCGGCAGTTTCAAGCCAGGGAGGGTAAGGATTTGAAACCAACATTGTTTCAGGACTTTTCTCTTTTATTGACAAATCTGGAGAAAATGTGTGGGGAATGGAAGGGAGAACATACATTTAAATTAGTCTTAATTTATTGACATAACAATTGTTCCAGAGATTCTGTGTTTACTGGGCTAGCATGAAAAGCTAAGAGGAAATTCCAGACCTAAACAGACTGACCATTGGACACCAGGTGATTCTCCCAGATTGTCATCTGTGACCCCAGCAGTCCACCAGGTACTAGATCATCCAACATACTTATAAAATCCCATTACTAGTTGGAAATGGCTTATATGGGACTAGGCCTGGCCAGGTCCTGAAGGCACAGGTAGCTCACAATCCCCACGTGCTTGTTCCTATTCCTGACCCCTCCAGCACCCTAACAGTGGCCTCAGGGGAAGTTTCCCAGTGACAAAGAGGAAAAAATGCTGAGCCTAGTTTATAAGACAGCTGTGTGATAAGCTGGCCTGATCTGGAAATGGACTGCTGTGATGTTATGGTTCCACTGAAGACAGCAGGTGAAGAGAAAACCTCCCAGTGGGGAGAAATCTAAACACACATTTCTACATCCACTCTGCTTGGAAGGGAAAATGGTTCGATGCAAGAAGCTACACCAGGTTATGAACACTGACAAATGGTCTGGCCAAATGGTCAACTACTTGAAAAAAGCAAGATTAGAGGTTTAGGGACAAAGACATTTGGGGAGGCATATATGGCTGCACCTCTCAGAATGGGGCAAATGTGAACATAGTTGTCCCTCGAGTAGGTCACCCAAAGTCTCCACTGTGGAGGAGATTCTTACTAATTAAGTCGATAAGTCTGCCTACTCATTGAACGACAGCTTCTTTCCCCAGGGGCGTTGTCACTTTCCCAGCGGATTCAAGAATAAAAGTGGCCGTGTTGCCAAAGATGGAAGAATGCATGGATTCAACCACTCAGCTGTCTTCATCCATCAGATCTGGCCACTGAGTGTGCATAGGATCAACGATGACCTCTGACCCTGGATACTGATGATAATCCAGTAGTCCCATAGACTGCTGAGTGGCAGACTGAACACTTTGCACCTCTTCCATTAAGAAAAGGCAGCAGTTTCTCCTCCTGGAGGCAGGCTCATATGCCTGGATTTGGAATTGCCTCCCCACCTGTCCTGTCACCATGGCATCCTAGATCACACTGCTTCTGACCAAGGAATCCACGTTACAGTTGAAGAGGGAAGGCAATGGGCAGATACCCTTGCACTTTGATCCCATCACCCAGAAGTAGTCATCTGTTTTGGACGGTGACATGAGTTCTTGAGGATGTGGTTTCATGACCTGCTCTGAGCCAATATCTAATGAGCATGAGATACTGCTCTTTAAGATGGCTGTCTGTTCAGAATGAGTGATCCATATGTGATGTGATTTCTCTCATTGTCAGACTAAGCAGATCTAGAAGAAGGGAGAGTGGGGATGGTGCCACCTCCATTTTACCAAATGACTCTCTCTCTCCTGGGCTGGACTCTACCAGGTTAGAGTTTCTGAATCCAAGAAAGGGATGCTCCACCACTGGGCCAGCTAGCCACTGGAGAAGCTCTCTTTGTAAAGAGGAAGTATGAAGGTTCAACTGCATGGAGAGCTCCATTATCAAAGCAGAAAGGCTTTTTCCCAAAGAGAAAACAGAGGAGTCACAGTGTATGTAGATGTTGAACAGCAAAAGAGCGCGATTGTAATAAACCTAATTTCTTTCTTGTTTTGGCTCACCACCATCTGAAACTCATTCCAGAAACTGGAAAATCCATTATTATGTGAGTCTTGGTAAGAAGGCAAGACCAGCTAGTTCATGGGCACAGGATCTAAGCTCTGCTAGCCAGATGTTCCTGCTCAGAACTTCAAGTGTGAAGCCAGGACACAAAGAATCAGGGTCAGTTTAGAGTTCTTTCCCAGGGTGGTGGTGTTAGCATCAACAGGCAGTGGTCTGAGTAATCGTCCAGTATCTAGGGACCATGGCATCCAAATCAAGCTGTTTTTGAGATGTGATTGGGCCATCATCCCAGACCTCTCATTTTCTTGAAGCCAACCCATTTTCAAGCCTGATTCTCTATAGATCCTATAAGCTCCCTGTTCATCTTCCATTAAATTCTCTGTCTAGGTAAACTGGAATTAGATGATGTCCTTTGCCACCATGAATCTAGCTAGCCCTTCTCTTCTGAGCTCTTTCCTTTGTTTCTATTGGCGTTGGGTAGGAGAGATGTTAAGACTAACTTTAGTTTGCTCTTATTTTTGTCCAGCCTGGAAAGAAGCATCTCTGAGAAGGACTGAACATAGTACAGGTAGGTCATCCACAACAATATCCTCTTTATTGGTATGAATCACAGTTTTGAGGTCTTGTCCATCAGAAAGAAGTCTGCATTATGTAGAACTACATACGAAGACATTAAGATACATGTATGCCAACCACCAAACCAATGAATCTCTACCAATCAAACCTCTGAATGTATCTTCAATTTTGATCATCAGTGCTCTGGAAGAACATACAGAGATCCAGCAGAAGGTCTTAGGGCATTCACAGAACAGTGTATTCACACTTGGAAGCAATTAAGTGTGTAAATGCAGGGCGGGCATCGATCACACAACATCTGGACACCTGGCTCTTGGGCTGCCTGCCTTGTCGGCGGAGCCCACTCAAGGTCCCACATGCTCCTTCGACCAGGGAGGACGGCAGGCCTTAGCTACGCTCGAAGCAGACAAGTTATGTCACCCCTGCTGAAGAAGCTACGTGTAGGAAGATGTAAACTGGCTTCTAGTCTCATTCAAGTCATTCTGTTAGGTCATTTTAGAAAGATGAGTGGGCTACAATTTACTTTAAAAGGGAAATGTTAAAAAAAAACACAAACAAACCACCTCTTCTTTTCCTACTCCTTTTCCTCTCTCATTCTGAGTTCTCTGGCCAAAATCCAGCAAAATCTGCTGCAGCTTAAGAATTCTGGGTCAGGTCACAAGTAGCCACATGGTCAATGGAGAAGGACCCTGTGCAGATTCCAAATGTCTTCCATTCACTTAAGGTAACTTCAGTGGCTCCCTCCATAAGTACACGAAGGGTTTGAATTCTAGCAGTTTGCTGGTGTCCTCAAGTCTCTTAGAAAAAGGAAGGCTATAAACTCATCAAAATCCACACCTGGGGGATTTGGAAACCATGGCAAACCAATCTGCTCTTCAAATTCATAGAGAGCAGAGGTCTCTGATCAAAGCTCCACTCTAACCCTCTTTTCACAGGGCTCACTGTGTGTTCACAGTTGTCCTGATTCCCTTAAACTTCAATAGTGTCTATCTTTGCCTTTAAAAAAAAAAAAGAAAGAAAGAGAAAGAGAAAAACTAGCCGATTTTCTTCCTTTTGTCTGTGCCTCCTTCCATATAGCATCTCCCTGGAGGGAGGTAGAGGAAGATATGTTCCTCCTCGGGGTCTGGAAAGTAGGTTGCTCTGTCCAAGATGCTCCGGTTCCAGGCTGCATGGGTAGCAGATCAATGGTAAAAGATCAGGAGGGACAGATGAGAGCTGTCCTGGCCATTCTGCTCTAAGTCACTAGGCAAAGATGCTTAGAGGCTTCTCTCTTGGCAGCTCGCTTCTGTAGGTGACCTTCAGGAGCTGCCACTGAGTCCAGCGAGGGAGATTGAAGATACGAAAGCAGAGATTTCCCTGATCTCTGTCTTTGATAATTCCATCGAAGAAAGATTCCATTTAGTGGCCAAGCAAAAATCTATAGTTCCGTGACAACTTGAAATTGCAAATAAAACCAGTATCTCCCTCAAAAGAAAACTAAAAATTGGTCACATTCTAATCAGAGTCAATCAGGATAATGAGATGAAAAGGAGAGAAAGGAAAAACGTCTTAACGTGAAGAAAGAGGCTTGTGGTCCTGCAGAAGCCAACCGGGGCCGTTTCCTCGAGCTGCCTTTCCTGGGGTCCGGCGCATCTCAGCACTAGCCCAGACCAACGTCCAGCGACATCATCACCACAAATCCCAGGACGGAGGCCCAGGACGCCAGCTTCCCATTGCCGCTAGGAGAGGGGGAAAGCGAGAAAAGGAAGACCTTAATGCCCTGGGGGGCACTGTCCAGGATGAAAGCATCCTCCCCCACGTCCAATTCCAATAGAAATATACTCCTACTATTAATAATAGATAATAATAATATTGACAAGTCACATTTATTTGGTCTTACTATATGCCAGGCGGACTGACTAAAATTCACGTAATCCCAAAGGATAAACACATGAGATCAGTGCTATTATTACCACCATGTGACTGGCGGGGAGACTGAGGCATAGAGAAGTGAGTAACTTACTCAAGGTCACTTATCATGGCTCTGGAATCCACACTTGAATAATGAAGAGTGGCCATTATTTGTTGAAGCTGTTATTTAATCTGACCTTGTAAACTAGCCTCAAAATCTTTCTGCTATAAATACTAACACAAAACACAGAGAAGCTTCCCCCACCCCCGGCACTTGACCTCCAGCTGGACACTAAGAACCTGGAGGTGTAGCTTTGGTTAATACTTTAGACCCTATCTCTCCCTCATTCAAGAGAGACAGAGAGAATATATGAAAATAATCATGTTTGATTGGGGGTGGAGGGCGGGGTGTACAGACCTAACATCCCCTGGTCTGACTCTCCACCCACCTGCCCGCCACTCCTCCTTTAGTTTCAAAGAGTCCAGCTGAAGAGCCGTCGGGGATGATCTTGGGGAGGGACAGAAAGGGGTGTAAGTAAAGAAAAGAATAGCATGTAAAGAAAGGGCAGATCCAGAGGCTGGGGCCCGGGTTGGGACAGGGACGGGGACAGAGGAGGGAGGGGACGCTCTCCAACCTGATCTGAGCTTCAGGGATGATGTCGTCCATGACCACATAGACCATGGCGCCAGCAGCAAAGGCCAGCGCGTAGGGCAGGAGGGGCTCCGCCAGCACCACGGCAAAGGCTCCGAAGACCCCGGCCAGAGGCTCCACCATGCCGCTCAGCTGCCCGTACCTACGGAGAGGACAGACACACATGCCACCATGGCGAGGGTCAAGCACACGCTCAACAGGCTGTGACTCAACTCCGGAAAGCGGATGCGTTTTCTCCCACAGCGTATCTGGCGTGGCCGTGCAAAAGCGCTTCACTGTTTTTTTTGTTTTTAACCACCTCGTTCTCCTTCCCCACTTCCCTATTATGCAGTTACAGTTGACACCCCCTTCCCAGGTTTGTTTTAGTTTTCAGTTTCCCACATTGTCTGTTTAAAAATAACCGCATTATTGAGATACAATTCACATACCAAATGGCTCTCCAACCTCTCCATTTAATGTGTACGGTTCTGTGGTTTTTAGTATATTCACAAGGTTGTGCAACCATCCCCACGATCTAATTCCAGAACACTTCATCAGCCCAGAAAGAAACCCCATCTCCTCCAGCAGCCACTCCCCATTCCTCCCATTCCCCACCCTCCCCACCCCCAGCCCCTGGCAACCACTCGTCCAGTCCTCTTTGTCTCTATGGATTTGCTTATCCTGGATATTTCCTATAAATGGACTCATACAACATGTGATCTTTTTGCTGGCTTATTTCACGTCGCATCATGTTTTCAAGGTGCATCCCCGTCGTAACGTGTATCAGAACTTCATTCCTTCTACGACTGCACGATATTCCGTTGTATGTTTACACCACGGGTTACGCATCCATTCACTGGTTGATGCCTACATTGTCTTCTGAAGGATGCGACACTGACTAGGAGTGGTATGGACATTTCCCAAGGACAGCTGTGCCTGGTATGCTTGGGGGTTCCGGCCACAACTACAGCCCTCTGAAGGAGACGCACCAGCCTACCTCTGCCTAGAAGGTGGACACACCTGGCCATGTGTGTAGTGAGGGCCTGGCCCCACTACCTGCATCCTGGATTCAGGTGAGAGTTCACCTTTTGAAAAATCCCTTTATTTGAGCTAGTGAGAGTGGGTTTCTGTAGCTTGAGCTCACGTGAGCGCTGACTAAAACCACAGCCCACATGAGCACTGAGAATTCAGAGGCAGCAGATAAGCCAGTACCTGAACCCCACGACTGACCCTCACCATCGAAAGACACTTGCACGGGGCGAACACCAATAGACAAGGTGTTGGGATGTCCTTCTCACTGTCCCTTGCTGGGGGCATTTGGCAAGATATGCTGCCTCAGAGCCTCAGTCCTTTCATCTGTAAAATGAGAGACAACTCCCCTCCCAGCTTCCCCAGTAGACAGAAGAGGACTGTGAACTCCCACCCCCTCCCTGCTTCTCCTCGGCCAGGAGCTGACGGTGGGCAAGGGGGAGACACTGTTTGCTCTGTAGCATCCTCCTAGGGGCCACTGCTTCCAGGCTCCACGCCTGCATGCAACAGCCAGCAGACTTTGCAGCTCCTGAGTGTGTACGATTACACAGAAAGTTTAATCTCAGGGCCTGGACATTGACCACAGGTGTCCCCTTCCCTCCCCTCCTTGCCTGTGGAGCTGGTCCTCTATGAGATGACAGTCACAGCTTTCAGACTCACAGAACTACCACTGAAAAAAATCCCTAAGGCCATCTTGCTCTGCCATCACCCAAAACCTCTATTCTGTAGTCTCCAATGATGGGGAGAGAGATAATAGAGGCTGGAAATAAAATAATTTCAGTATGCACAAGAACTTGTAAGGCATCAGGCCCTATGAAATGGAAGACACTTTTTAATCATTGTTATTCGCCATCCCTTAATGCCCTCAATATACACTTGACAGTGGCAATTGCTTTGATAAAGAGGTGTTCTGAGGCTCTGCATCCTGAGTTAAGATGCAGAAGACTGCAGCCTCGGCACCACCACTGAGGAGCCAGGGGACCTGAGCTGATCAGCTGACACTCGCGGCCGTGACTGCCTTCTCTGAAAACTGGGGACTCATCTTACCGGTCTTTACAAAGGTAAAATTAAGGAAAAGACTGGAAAGCCTTTTGGGGGCTATGAAAACACGAAGTACAAGGACCACGGGCATCTTCTGCCCGGATGTTGTTGACACAATTCCGGTCTTCACCTTGACAAGGTCATGACAGGAGCTAATGTGATGGCTCTCGGGGACCGGAGGCATGTGACACGTGGAGCAGAGAGGAGGCCTACCTCCTTTCTTCCCACGCAGCAGGGAGAAACCACGACACAGTGGGCATAGCGCCGCTACCCACAGAGGGGTTTTGAAAATAGGAAACACGGTCGTTTGGGCAGAAGATCAAGAGATGAGTCTCTTGAGGTTTCTCCTGGCCTTGGGGGTGCAGAATTCAACCAGACTATGGATGTTTCCAGAAGCTCCAGGTTCACTCCCAGGTCGGAAGAGATTGTTCTTGGAGAAAGAAGCCTGCAGGAGGAGTGCCCTGAGCTCCACTTCAGACACGACCCTGGCCTCTGGCAGCCGAGGTCTGGAGCACTTACCAGAAGGCTCTCCAGGTGGAGAAGCCAGCCCCTCGCAAGGGGAGGCTGACAGCGAGGCCCTCGGGGAAATTCTGGATCCCAATTCCAATGGCTAGATTCCTGAAAGACCAAGGAGACACATGAAAGCAGTTGTCCAAACTGAGCACCTACACGGACAGGGGACCCCTGGTCTCAGTCCAGCGCCATCCTATGGTGTCAGAGGTCCAGGGGGAGCCCTGTGAGAGGTGGAGGAAGGAGAAAGGTTAGGGTGTGTGTGCAGGCGGGGAACACAAGGAGAGGGAGGGGTGACACAGACCCCCTCCCCCTTCAACCCTTCACAGTGTCGTTGGTCTCTGGACACGCATCAAGTTTCTGGCACTACAGCACAGCAGAGAACGGCGGCTGGGTGCTATGATAACCCGAGTTCTGCCACGAGGCTGCACAACTTTGCACTAGTCATTGAACTGTGACACCTCAGATCCTCGTATGTAACACGGGAGGGGTTACATGGGATAACACCAACCGCGAAGGGCCGCTGTGACCCAGAGACCAGCTGGATGCCTATAAGGTCCCAGCACGGAGGATGCGGTCTGCAGAACTCTGGTTCCCATTCCCTCACGGCACGGAGGTGGATGTGTCACATTCTGTCGAGAAGCAGCTTCAGAAAAGGGACAAGGAAGTCCTGATGCAGACTCTGACAGATCTGGGCCTGGCTTGGCTTCCCTGCGGATTCTCCATGCGGGCCTGGCACCGGACGGCACTTCTCGGGGCCCCTGTGGAGCTCATGTGACCCTCTTCCTCCTGCCTCGGCAGGACACTGAGGGGCTGGGCTGTGTGAATCGGTCAGTTGGTGGGAGCCAAGCCTTAAGAGCCTGCTTTGCCCACAGACCAGGTATTGGAGTGCAGGGGAGGGAGAAAGAGAATGAGGTGGGGACCAAGGCGACAAGTGACCCCCACCCCGGGAGGTCCCCAGGCATGCACATAAATTAAGAACCCTCGTTCTGCATGCAGGAAGCTACTGTGACTTAACTGTCCACGTGCAGAGGAAGGAAAGGCACAATGTGGGGGGAACAGAATCAGTCTGAATGCAGTGGGAAGGCAGTTTTAGAGTATCTCCCTGGACCAGATCTACCTTGGCTGGACAGCTCCATGGGGTAGCCGCCCCCCCACTCCCACCACAGAGGGCCCACCTGATCACCAAAGATCTCAAGGGCCTGAGATGTGGGTCCCACTTGGCAAGCAAGGTCAGAACGTGGCCCAAGGGAGATGTGGATGGTTTGGACAGAAAAGGGCTACTCCACTGTCACTTGGCTTTCCGGTCAATTCGCTCACGTCCATCCACCTTTCTGCCCATAAGAACCCACCCATCAGCTCTGGACAGCGGCAAGGGAGCGCTGCAACCTGCAGCCGGCTCCACCCTGTCCTCCCTGCCTGCTCACCCGCCCCAAGGGCCTCACACTTCCACGAAGCCAGCTCTGGCCACGGCCTCCTGTTCTGTCCTCCAGCAAGAAGACCTGCGATAATCCCCAGTGGTTAATACTTCATCTTCATTTTGTTCGAGGGCTTGAATCTCAGCCTGCGTTTGCTTTTCTTCCCCCAGGTCACACACGTATGCATGCTTCACATGGGACTCACTTCATATGGGACTCACAGCTCCGGACATTTGGGGAGGGAGCATCCACCTGGCACCTGCCTGGGTCAAGAAGACGCTTAGGAAGAGACTGATGCTGCTAGCATCTTAGACTTACATGTGGCTTGCGTGTGGTTCATTTAATTCACTCACATCCTGTCCCTTCTTGACAACTTTACAGTGTCTCCCCTCAACATCCACCCATCAGCTCATCAAAGTGATGGCATCTGAAAAATTATTATTAGGTTTTTGATAAAGGAACTGTTCTGGTGGCTTAGGGACGACAGTCATTGAGAATATCTCCCCAACTCCAGGCACAAGTGTTCATGAAATGAAGTGGGCAGACAAGAAGACGCCGTGGCATGCCCACACAGGGCCCTTGGCTGTGTTGCTCAGTGTGTGCTGACCTGTCCCCGCAAGGTGACTGGCACCCCTGCCTAGGCTACCTAAGGCAGCTCTCTCCTTTACTTCTTAGTGAGGGAGGAGTTCAGACCTGCTCTGACCTCGTCCCAGGAGCCAGAGGGCAGCCAACAGGGCCAGAAAGTAAATATTTGAGCCTTTGAGGGCCATTGGGTCTCTGTTGCAACTACTCAACTCTGTCATTGAAGTGGGAGAGCAGCCAATATGTAAACAAATGGGCATGGCTGAGTTCCAATAAAACTTTATTTACAAAAACAGATGGTGGGCCTGATTAGGCCCATGGGCTCCGGTTAAGACTCATGCCCAAATGCCTCAGTGGCACAGAAAGATCTTGACAAGATGGAACCACAACCTTGGGCCTCAAGCATTCCACCCCTCCTGAGGTCCTCGCCCCCCATGCATACAGTAGTTGAAGTTTAAGCTTCTTGTGTCCAACTCCTGGGCCCCTGATGTGTTGGCTGTGCAATCTCCCATTTCCCCCACTGTAAAATTCAAAGAACAGTACAACCTCCCTGCCCTCTTCACAGGGGTACCGGGATGATGACCTGGGATGGGCCCACTAAACCCTTAGTTCACAGGAGCTGGCGTGTGGTGAGGACCTGATCAACGTCTGTTGTGGGCTGGGGGTGAGTGTTACCACGGAGGTTTCGGTGTGAGCTGACGATGGAGCTGATGTAGGACCATCAGTATCAACAAGATGACGGACTCAGCTTCAGGAAGCAGAAGCTTTTCGGGGAGTGATGTAAATTAGGTTGATAGATTCATTGATTGATAGATTGATTATAATGGAGGTACTGGGGATTGAACCCAGGACTTCGTGCATGCTAAGCACATGCTCTACCACTGAGCATAACCCTCCCCACTAAGGCTTCTTCTAGAAGCTTCTGTTATCACCTCTCTAGCCCAAGCTGACCCTGAGCTCTTATTCCAGGAGTAAGAGGGGAGCATTTAAAATATATTTCTGTTGACGAAGTGAACCTTAAGGGCAAATTCTTGCCAATATTTCCAATATTTCATCAGCCTCTGCCCTGCCTTCTTGGACCAACCCTCACAGCAGGGTCCTTTTCCTCCAAACCTTTTAACTATCCCCTCGCTGTTCCTAAATGGTTGACCAAATGTGACCAGTTCCCTGACTTTTTGCTAAAGTCCAAGTTTTCTTTCAATGGGGGAGGTCAACGTGCCTGGCCAGGTCTCATGTCCCCTGTCTGACGTGGAAACAGCAATTTGTGGCTGGCTTGCTGACCACTGCCATCACCTGTGCCTCGTGTTCATAGGCAGGCACACGACTCACCCCAAACCTAACCTCGGAGTTGGCCGCCCATCGTCCCCAGCGTGTCACAGGTGGGGCTCCCATGTTCAAAGTCCTCACCATGACTCGGGGCTGACTGCAGCCTTCCAACCAGGCGGGTAGTGGAAGCCTCCTCCACATCCTGTCCAGGAGCCACCATCCTGATAAGCAGCACAGAAACCCTATTCTTCTGTCCCTGGCAAGACGCGCTCCCTCGGCCCTGCCCCGGCTCTGGCGCGGGGCGGCCCGCCCAACCAGGTGCCGCACCCTCAGGATCCTGCCAGCCTTTCTCAGCAGGGCGCCACCTCACTGGGCTGTCGTGGAGTCCCTCCTGCGTCCCTCTGGGCTCCCTCAGCCCACGGCGAGGGCTGGACCACAGCTTCTCTGCCCTTCCCACCTTCATACGTGTCCCTCCTCAACTCGGCTCTCCCCTCACACACACTGGCCCACTGCGTTCCCTTGGCCACTGCGTGCAGTGCATCTCAGCCCAAGGGAAGGGCTCAGACCCCTCCATGCCCTCTATTCTGCTTTGCACTTGCGTCAGCTCAGGAATGTGAATTAAATCCTTTTGGGGTTGGGGGGTTGGATTCTGAAGGATTGTCATGATGTCAGGCCCTGGGTCTGCAGGTTTTAGGGGCGTGCAGACGACATTGAGAACCACTGGCCTAAGAAGTCATCAAAGGTGATGAGGATGGGGACTTTGCCCGCCTCCAACTCAGGAGCCCCGTGCTATGCTGGTCAAACAGTGAACGAAGGAGCATCCTGGGGGCGGCCCCTGCTGGGAGGACACCAGCGGCCACTTGCGAACGCATCAGGCGGAACGCGGGAGGGCATCCTGGGAAACAGAGCAGAAGCATCAAGGCGGAGGGTCACTGGGGACACAGGACATATCAACAAAAGCAATAGGGGGTGATGGCCACCGTGCGTCCAGGTGAGAAGGAGCAGAAGGGAAGCCCGGGCTCAGGCTGGCAGGGCTGGTCTCTAGGAAGCGCGAGCTCAGAGCTGACTTAGGAGCAGTGAGGGCCTAGACGGCTGGCAGGGATGGGACGCCATAAAAGAGGGCAGCGTGCAGTCTGCCAAGGCGCTGGGGCGGAGAGGGGCTCCAGCCGTGCTCACTGCCTCCTGCAGCCCTACTGTGCTCTCCCTGTCACCTCCACACTGATGGACACTCTGCCGGCATCCCTGGGTCATGGGGTTTGCTGGCCTGTCCCCTCCATAATTTCCATTTGGGAAGGGAAAGTCCGAATGAGAGGCTTCCTTTCCAGGACGGGCTATGAAGATTCCAAGCAGGATTCAAAAGCAAGAGGAAAAACCCAAACCCTGGCTGTTTGGAAGATTCCAGGCTGCTGTCTTCTGTGCTTTGGTCTTCCTGGCAGAGGAGCAGAGAGACGCCATGGCCAGTCTGGACGTCGGCAGGTCAGCAGCAGGGAGAGGCAAGTGGGAATGAAGGGCTCTTTGCAAAAGAGCGTCCCTGCCCTTTGGTGACAAGCCAGGCCCCACGGTGACCTGTCCCTGGGCCTGACTAAGAGTAACGAGGGAGGGGAGCCTGTGAGAAGGGCCAGGAAAGGCCATCCATGGGAGAGCAGGGGCAGGGAGGGGAGTAGCGTAGGGGGAGATGAGGGGAGGGAGGAGGGAGGGTTAAGGGCAGGGGGTGGTCACGGGCAGTGACGGCTCCTGGGGGCTAGGCTGCACCTTCCCATTTTCTGCCTCTTCCTCCTTCTCCGCCCCAGAGTTAAAAGTCAGAGAACACTCACTGGGCTTCACAGGCCCTTGTTCAACGCCTTCATTGATAGCAGAAGAACAAAAGCGAGGGGAAGTTCAGTGTCTTTGCAGGCGGCGTGACTTGCAGGGGGTAAACCAGACAGACCCGGGTGGGACCGCAGGTGCACCACGAGGAAGCTGGCCTTCAGCCTGTAAATCGAGCATCAAATCCTCAGGGTTCAGGGTTCTTCTGCTGATGGGGAACGGTCGCCGGGAAGCGCTGGGCACGGCTCAGAGCGCAGGGTGGACGCTCCTTAAAGGGTGGCTACTGTTGAAACTGCCCGAAGTTCCTGAATGAGGCAACACTGAGACGGACACTCAGGGCCCCTGTCCCCCACAGCCGGGTGACCCTTCCAACCTCACACGAATTTCTTTTCCAACTCACACTAACCAGCCTTCCAGATTCTGTGATACCCACCCCCTCCAACCCCAGTCAGAACCAAGGCTAGAAATAGCAGCTGATGGCCAGTGGGGACACTTTTTTCAGGGGTGACTTCAGAATCCACCACTAAGCCCTGGTCACGTGTGAGAGCTTCAGCGGCACACGAAGGCGTTGGGAAGAGCCCCCATCTTCCAGGAGTTTACAATCTAGCAGAGGATGAAGAGACCCGCATACAAATAACCACAGGACTGCACAGAACTTGCCGTAGCTCGTAAGAGAAGCGCAGAGCCTCTGGGGAGAAATGATTCTGGCAGAGAAAGGTGATCTGGTAACACATCATGGAGAAGGTGACACTCAAGATGGACTCTGAAGGATGGGGAGCCTTTGAATAGCCAGAGAGAGCTGGGGAGATACTTTTCCTACAGGAAGAAGGGATGATGTAGGCAACAGTGTGAGATGGTAGAGCAGGGCGGGCGGTCAGGTCTGCCTTTCCCGCCCTTTCCCCAGCTTAAAGCCAAGGCACAAATGAAAACAGAAAACGCTTTGGAGTCGAAGCCCTCCCTCCCGGCGTCATCTTCTAAGAACCTTTCCGGTGCATAGCCGAGTCTGCCGGCTTTTCTGGGACAAGTGCTAAATGCTCCAGCCCCAATCCAGGGGTCTTCCCAAGGCCAAGATGGGGTTCCACCCCAGGGGTCGCCACCCATCTCTGGAGGCTGACCCCCGGAGGGGGTCCCCTTGAAATCTATCCCTTAGCATCTCCACTCAGACCTTTCACTTAAAGAAAGTCTCAGGCCTTGAGCTTGGGGAAGGATTTTTGGCGAGTGGCGGCGGCGGCAGCAGCACAAAGCGTGTGCCCCGAGCAGCACAGACCCCGTTCCAACAACCTGCGGCCGAAACCGGCTTGTCTTTCATGAAGCCACGCCCGGCGGAGGGAGACCAAGGTCCTCCGGCTAGAATAAAAATGACGGTAATCATCCCTGCCGGTTAAGGAGGGTTACTGAGTGTCAGGCGTGGCTGTAAGCATTTTACACGTAGCAACACGCTTCGTCCTCACCACCACCGCACACGTGCCTTCTATCACGGTTGTCCCCACTTTACAGATGGGGAAACTGACACACGAGGAGGTTAAGGGACTTGTCCTCAGGTGACCCAGCTGGGAAGAGACGGCGGGGACTCTTAACCACTACTCTATATGCCTCAGTTTCCCGGGGCTCACAGAGACCCATCAAAGCATCGTGGACAGAGATGGTTCCCTGGGCTCAAATCCCCAGGAGAGGAGCAGGTGCTGCCTTTTGCCTGCTTGCCCAGGGAGCCAAGGCTCTGGCCCGCTCTGGTAGACTAGGAGAGCAGGCCAGATGGGGGAAGATTTTAACGAGCAACCTCCAGGTTAACGGAGTCTGAACACCTCATTCATTCTCTGGCATCTCTGAGCCAGAGAAACATCTGATCTCATGCACCTTATTTGAGAGTCTCTAGGCTCAGTGGAGTTGTCTTCCAGGGAGCTTAGCTGTAGCAAGACAGATTCCTAGGGATCAAGGTGGAAACAGCACGCGAGAACCACCAGACCCTCGCTCCCTCATTCTGACGGCAGTAGCTTTGGAACCTCAGTGTTGTGCAGTTCTGGGGGTGCACTGTGTTCTCTGTGAATGGCACCCCCTGGAGTTGTGCAGTGGGACACTCCTGCTTGAACCCCAACCACAGATCATTGCTCCGTGTAGGGGTGAGTTCTGGGGTCAGAGGTGAGGCGGCCTGGGGAGGTGGTGGAGAGAGCCATGGGTTTCTCTGAAAGCTGGTAAGCGAGCATCCTTGCTCACTCCCTCTATCCAGGCTACGTTCTCCGGCCGGCCGGGGGTTATGAAAGGAGAGCAGCCCATCCCTGACAAGCCCCGCTTCACCCCGGGGTTCAGACCCTCCCATGTGTGACGAGCGTGTGTGTTCTTGTGTGGCAGGCCCTTACATACTGTTTTGATTGTTATCATCCCGCCTTGAAAGGCCGGATTGTTCGGGCTTGGCGATGACATCACCAGCTTCCCGCTCGGGCTGCTTGTCGAGGTATTTGGTGAGCCTCCAGGTGGGAAGGGGCTGGGTGCTCCCCGCAGGGCTGCCCGGCCCTCCCTGCTCAGAGGCGCTAGCTTAGCACGCAAGGGACCCTCCCCAACCCCTTCCTTCTGTTCCGGGAGGCTGACAGCCACGGGCTGGGAAGACGAGATGGCCCGTCCGTTCCCTGAAAGCGGGCCTCCCTCCCCATCGTGGGCAGGCAGGAGCCCCAGGAGCTCAAGCCACAAGGCAGGGTGGTGTCTGAGGGTGACACGGCCACCCCTGCACACCGCTCCTTGCCTGGATGTCGAGAAGCCTATGACAAGATAGCTACAGACCTCCAAATCCCCGAGGGGCGCCCCGGGGACCTTTACCTGCTGAGTCTCCTAGTAAGGCCATGCCCAAGCTAGGTGTGAGGCTGCCTTCAAGTGCCTGGGGGTATGTACCCAAGAGTGATAAGCTTCCATCCTCATTAAAAGACGTGTACTAGGAGGTTCACAGTGGCTCAACGGCCGCAAACTGGAAATTAAGCAAACGCCCATCCAAGGCACAATGAATAAATACATCGCGTTCTGTTCCCACCGTGGAATTCCGCGCATGGCAATGGGAACACACGATCCGCAGTGACAAGCCACACCGCGAGGCGTCTCAGAGACAAGACTTCAGTGAAAGAAGCTAGACACAAAACACTAAAACGTCATGTGAGTCTGTTTACATCAAGTCCCCAAATGGGGCAAAACTAAGCTGTGCCCTCCTATCTATTAATCCATACAAGGTGCCTATAGCCAAGAGCAACAATTTACCGGTTAATTCTCCCCATATTTGGAATTTTAAAAACAACGCATTTGCGCAGAATCTAGGGACTCTTTAAAGGTAGGAATTCAGGTCCTGGGTGGGGGGCAGACTTTGGGGAAAAGAAGAACTTCCCCTGGCCTTTCCCTAAGGAATGTTTTATTGCCGCAGAGAAGAGCTCACACGTGTTCTGGCTGATGAACGTTCAGAAACTCGACGAGTTTCATGAAACCCACACCCAGGTGGAGAAACAGAACATTACCACCACCCCAAGAGCGCCTCCATCCTGGCTTCCTGCTCATTGCTGACGGCCCTGGCCCCACTTCTAGGAGCACAGCTCGGCTTGTCTGCTTTTGGGCTTCACATCAATAGCTCAGGCGGCGGGGTAAGACCCCAGGAGAGGATCACCCGGGGCGCTGGATGACGGGGGCTTTGCCTTCTCACCTCCCGCGAACTTGGCACGTGGGTGGTTGGTAGTTTCCTTAGGCCATACGCGCGGACCTCTGTCCAGGCAGACCTCGTTTTAATTCGCTCTGCAGATACTGCATTTTTTTTTTCACAAGATGAAGGTTTGCAGCGTTGACCGAGCCTATCAGCACCATTTTTCCAGCAGCGTTTGCTCACTTCGTGTCTCTGTGTCACATTTTGGCGATTCTCGCAAAGTTTCAACCTTTCTCATTGCTCCTGTACGCGCCGCGGTGATCCCTGGTCAGCGATCTTTCATGTTACTGCTGTAATTACTGTTTTCTATTTTTAAATTAAGGTCTGTACCTTCTCATTTTTTTTTAGACATTGTGCTATTTATTGCACACCGAGTAGACTGCAGTAGAGTGTAAACATCACTTTGATATGCACTGGGAACCCCCAAATTTGTGTGACTGGCTTCCCTGCAGGAGGGTGGTGTTTCCAAGGTGGGTGTGCATAGGGGATTTTCTCAGGACACCCGCGTTCATCCTCCAAACCTCCCCTTTCACTCCACTTTCTTATTGACAGTCAGTCCCTCTGCAGGATCCACATTTTAGGGGAGGAACTGAGACAAAAACATGTTGTTCTCCAGCAGGCAAAATACCTTTGCAAACCACTACAATGTTTTCCAGCATTTTGGCACTTCCTTCTAAAGAGTTTTAAGTGCCTTTAGAAACATTTATTCTTTCTTTCACTTAGAGGTGTAAGTTCATTTTCCATTCCGTAGATGCAGTAACCAGAGCCTACGCAGGGTAAGCGATAAGCCGGGGAACACGGCGTGGGTCCCTGCAGGAGGGAGCGTGTTGGGTTCCCAGCCCTTTCCCACAGCTCATCAATCAGGGAGAAAAAGGGAAAATGGCCGGTGCGCCGGGCGGGAGCCCCCACCGCCTCCTTCCTGGCTGACAGTGACAGCCTCCTAACGGGCCTCCTCGCTTCTCCCCTTGTCCCTGCGGTCTATCCTCTGTACACTTGTGACGTCATTCTCTGCTGAGAACACTGTCCCAGTGGCACGCTGCCCTCAGAGCCAGAGCCCGAGTCCTTCCTGTGGCCTGCCGTGACCTCCGCGTGCCCGCCCTCCGGTCTCCCTCTGACCTCTTCTCTTTCACCTCCCCTGGCTACTCCTCCTCCAGCCACCTGTTCTCCATGCTCTTCCTCAAACAAGCTTGGCTGCTCCCACCTTAGTGCATGACTACTGGAACATTCCTTCTCAGATCTTTG
Organism: Vicugna pacos; assembly: GCF_048564905.1. Taxonomy (NCBI): domain Eukaryota; kingdom Metazoa; phylum Chordata; class Mammalia; order Artiodactyla; family Camelidae; genus Vicugna; species Vicugna pacos. The sequence goes on from NC_133002.1 coordinate 56,106,063, forward strand.
CGGCTCACATCTTCACCTTGTTTCAGACTAAGTCTTTGGACTTCTCCCAGGCTGGGTCAGAAAAGACATCATGGCTTCCGTCTGTCTCTCTTGACTGTGAGTTCTGGGGGGAAGCCAGATGCCGTGGGGTGAGGACCCTCAAGATGCTCACGTGACAAGGAGCTGAGACCTCCTGCCAACGGCTGTGAAGGTGGATCCTCCAGCCCCGGTCCAGCCTTCAGATGACTGCAGCCCCGGCTGACCTCCTGACTGCAATCTCAAGGGAGACCCTGAGCAAGGAACACTCAGCAAAGCCATTCTCTGATTCCTGACCCACAAAAACTGTGAGATAATGTTTACTGGGTTGAGCCACCAAACTTTGAGCTGTTTTGTTACACGGTGATAGATAACTAAGATCACCTCCTTCTCCATGACATCCACCCTCATCCCCTTGTCACCACCCCCGCACTCCCCTTCCCAACTCAGTCTATCTTCCTTTTTTGTCTTCGGACAGCAATTCCTACCCTCTAACCTACCATACAATGTACTCATTCTTTGTGCTGATGGTTCATTTGTTATCCCACATCTGACCTGGCAGAACAAGCTAGGAATCTTTGTTCCCCTGTGGGTCCCAAGCACCTAGGAGACAGCCAGGTGCACACAGTGATGAAACAGACGTGCGGACCGGTACAGCCCTCGTGTAGCTCTGGCGAGGCTCCGGTCTCGTCTGCTCCCAGCTGCAGGTGATCCACCAGCAGCCAGCAGGTCCCAACTCCCTGAGCCGTGGAGTGGTCGAGTCAGGAGGGTAAATTGGGAGAACTGCAAGCTCTTTTCCAGACCCTAAGCTTTGTGATCCCTGCACAACGACCGCTTTGTGGGCTGTGCGGACTCCCGTGGGCTGCAGGGACAGCCCCCCCCACCCCCGCCTGGCCAGAGCTCATTTTCCTGTCTGTGCACATCTGGAGAGCCAGAACACAAAACCGTCACACTGTGCACATCTGGACAGCATAAACCAATCACGCCAAGAGGAAACTCCAAAAAGGCTGCTCAGCAAAAACTGTAGCGCAGGCCAAACGAGAGGGGCTGAAAGGCTCCTTTCTTTTCCAGCCGCAAAACAATCTTCTGGGCACGATCTTAGAAGCTGAATGGCTCGGCAGCTGAATAACATACGCTCTCAACAGCCTTCGACGGCAGTCACTGTCACATTGCCCGCTCTGCCTTGCTCCTGGCCAACGCGAAACTTCAAGAACAGGGATTTTTTTTTTTCTTTCTTCTTTTCCCCTACTCTCTTGTTTAGACTGAACTATACCTTCCCTTCTCCTTGGGGGCATGTGGACCAAGTTCAAAGCTGAACACCACCTGCTCCTCCTCCTTCAGGGAGAGTAACTGAACCGCACGCCTAATGCAAGCTGAACAAGGAGCTTTGAGCTCGGATGGGAGATCGCTCGCCGTTTGCACGCAGTTACAATGCACTGGTCCCTCCGTGGCTGGGAAGAGAGAGCTGCCCATTAATAGGCAGGCAGTCTGACAACCAGCCTGGGCTTCCAGAACAAAGAGGAATAATATTCCTTTGCAAATGGAAGGAGTCTCAGGGGCGCGAGCTCTCTGCTAGCTCTTCAGCCGGCAAAGACTAGCAGGGCAGTTCCCTGGGAAAAGCGGGCAGGGAAACGTGGGGATCTACACACTTGCACCTTCTCAGCCAATGATGTTAACGGCTGGATGGCCAGGACACTTGGAGCCCAGGGAGACTCAGGCTGCACCAGGGAGCCTTTGGGTCAGTCCTCTTCCAACAACAGGGGTTGACTGCAGGAGCGAACGAAGGTGGCTGAAGACCCTGGGGTTGGAGCGTCTGGTCATCCTTCAGCATCATTCTTTAGACTTCTCTTAAGGGTACAGGGAAAGAGGCAGGTGCAAGACACAGGAAGTTACAGCCCTGAAGCTCAGTCCTGAACCCCTGCCCTCAAACAGCAGCCCCTCCCCAAGACTCAGAACATCTACATCAGTGAGGTAACTTTCTGCTCTGAAGCCTGAACAGCACTGAAGGCACACGGCCCAGAGCCCACAGCCCCCTGCCTCTGAGTGCAGACTGGACCTGAAGAAAACCAGGCGAGATGCTAGAAAGAAATCTAATGAAAAAGAAATCTTTTTCCTTCCTTGTGCTGTATATTTTGAGGTTTGCTTTCTAGCTAGCTTTGCCACTGGGAAATATGACTCAATAAACTTGGCTTCTCAATACAGTAATCATTAGCTGGGAGGTTCTATGCTCGCTGCTTTGCACATGCTACTTAATGACACCAAGAAGGTGGGCAGAGTAGTCACCCCAGTCAGGGCCACTTCCTTTAGAAACGTCTGGTGGTGACACCGAGAATAAAGGGAACACCATTAGGACTTACCCAGCCCCTACACTTGCACCAGAGCCAATGCCAAGGACCATGCATGCACCACTTTGTTTGACTCTGGCAATTCCCCTAGGAAGGAAATGCCATCAACCCATTTTGTAGATGAAGAAACTGAGGCTGAGAGCGGGTCAAATATCTCTCCCAAGTTCATCAGCCCGTAGGTTGCACAGCTGAAGTTCCAGTTCAGGTCTGCTGATTCCAGAGCTCAAAGGCGTGTTCACCCGTGTGTGCAGTGCAGCCCACCACACTCCACACATGGTGCAGAATGAGGGTGGATCTTCCTGAAATCTGGTTTGTGAAGGGTAACTTGTGATGATAAGCAATATTTCAAATCATGAAACCATCTATTACCAATTTTCCACTGCAAGGGCAGGACCTAGCACCAGCATTGCAAAAGATCCCTATTTGTTTAAAATTATTAATGCTGTTCAATAACCTCTAAAAGAAAAAGAGGTTCCCAGTGCGCTGACAGATGTCTGATGTCCTTTCCTTTCTGGACCAAGTCAGTAACAGCAAAGAATTCCTTGGCTATTATATGCAGATTTTAATTGGCTCCAGCGGATGCCCCGGGGGGAGGGGGCAATCCCAAGGTGCCCGGAATCCCCAGCCCGCCCCATGGGAGGAGGCGAATTAAACACTGTCATGTTATCCTCCCTCTGAGGGGTGATGGAGCAGTGGAGGAGAAGGGAGGACAAGTTCAAACTGAAGGGAGAGCGTAACCACAGGCTCCAAATGGGCACAAAAGGAGAAAGAAGAGAGGAAGGAGCCGTATCCACCACGTGACCAAGAAAGCAGAGTCACGTCCACCACTGAAGAGCCCCTCAGAGACCGGTGGGGTTCAAGTCAGAGCTGGGATTTCAGAAGAACCGTCCTGGGTGAGTGCGAGTTTGTGGAGCTGGCCTCCTCGCCCACTGCGTCCTCCTGGAAACAGCCATTTCTCTGGGCTCTTCAAAAAACGTCACTGTCACCCAAGACAGACCAGGCAGGGACCACTTTCCATTAAAGGAGGTTGTTGACTGAAAAAAAAAAGTACACCCTAAAAGTTGAGAGTTACGTTTCATCCCGCGGACCTTCTGAGGACTGGAGCCAGGAGCCCTCTCGGATGGCTCAGAGGGACTGACCCAAAGAGGCAGGGGAGGAGCCAGGGTATACTGGAGTCTTGCCACAAAGACCAGGTAGTTGGAACATCAAAAACTTACTGTTAAAGAAAACCAGACATCTCAAGTTAAGGAACTTAGTTGCTCTTCTATGTATGGGAAGGTACAAAATCCTAGGTTCACTGAAATCATTCCTTTGATTTGCACCTAAGCTACCCAGGGCCAGCATCCCCTTCTTTCTCACACTGAGTTCCCTTTGGGGCGCGGTTTGGGTGGCAGCAGAGGCCGGGGTGCTGCTCGTCTCCATCCCAAGTGCCCTCCGCTCACCGTCGGGGGCGGCGGGTAGCGGCTGATGACTTGATGGCCGCAGCATCCTTTGTTTACTGATACGGTCGGCGATAGTTTTCATTCACGAGGTTAAGCAGGTAAGACAATGAGGTGCATTACAAACAAACAAAATAACCGCAAGCAAGCAAGTCTATAAAGGACACTGGGAACAATCTGAAAAAGTGCATGGGGTCAGTGTCTCGGGTAATCTTATTCTGTCAAAGTTACCTTTCTAGGATGGGATAGTTCTCTTGTGCTTCTGTGGGAGAATGTCTTTATTCTTTCCTTTTTTTCTCTCAAAGTTAAATAGGTGACTTTACTTTAAGACTTCTCAAATAATTTAATATACAAACTGAATGCTTCAGCAAAGATTTAGAGTCCGGACGGTCTGCCAGGTACTCTGTATTTTTTTTTTTTTTACTTTTTATTCTGAAATAATTTTAGACTTATAGAAAAGTTGCAAAAGTAATACAAAGGCTCCACTCTATACCCTTGCACGGTGGGCTCTCCTACAGGACACACAGCGTCAGTGGAGACATGTGGTTTGGGGAAAATAAAGCCAGAAGCTCAGCTCTGTTTGCGAAGAGTCTCCGGCCGTCCTCCTGGGAGAGTCTGCAGAGCGCAGAGCCGGCACCACAGCGGGTGAGGCAGCGAAGGAGGGAAGGATGTCACAGAAGGTCTTCTCTCTGCCACCAAAGACGTGGTTGTGGCCACATCGCCACCTCCAAGCCCAGCAGGGCCCACACGCTCTCCTTTTAACTGGAATCCCTAGCTCAAGCCAGCGCCTTCTCCCCTGATGCATCTCAGAAAGAGTCAGATTCATCCACTAACAGCCCATAAACAGAAGAGGAGCGTCCAAGTTTCAATGGCATTTTGGAAATAAAGACATTTATACCTTTTTGGAACTCCCAGCAAATTTTCCTATAAAACTGTGTTATAAGTGGCAGGTTGGGTGCTCACAAAAGCCCATTTAACTCCGATGTGAGTAGTTTATAAGGATCTAAGTACCTGGCGGGTTACGTAAAGCTTGTGGGGGAGTTCAGGAACTGAATCACCATTTATAACCTGTGTGTGTGTGTGTATGTGTTTTCCTATGGGAAAACACCTTCCCTCTGAACTGTGGGAAGGAAACAAGAGGGCACTAATTAGATGAGTATGAGACGGAAAGGTGGATGCTGGAGGAATGGTCCATGTGCCTTGAAACTCCGAGGAGGGCGTTCCCGCGTCACTGGTGTGACAATAATGAAACGATTTAGGGATTCATCAGTCCACAACTAATGGGGCTGCATTGAGGACGCCACCAAGAACAGAGCATGACAACACAGACGGGGCGAGAACCTCCAGGGAACCCTGCTCTACAGGGGAAGGGCAGGAGCTACTGGAACGTGAGAAAGACGGCCACGCCAGACCTCAGGGTTCTTGAAGATTTCTCGAGGGAAGCTGGCCAGGTGCAAAGATGAAGACCACATCAAATGACAGCCAACCTGTGCAGGGCCCTGTGGCAGGGAGCGGCTGCAGCAGGAGCTGATCGTGACTGGCGGCGGGTGAGCAGGGAGACCGTGGCCTGATGCGAGACCACCTTGGAGGACACAGTTAGGATTTTTTTTTTAATGGTAGTGAAAGTCACATAGCATAAAATTTACCATGTCAACCATTTTGAAATGGGCAGTCCGGTGGCATTTAGTACATTCCCAATATTGTGCAAACATCCCCACTGTCTAGTTCCAGAACACTTCCATCACCCCAGAAGGAACCCAATACCCATCAGGCAACATTTTCCATCCCCTCCCCGCCAGCCCCTGGCAACCACTAAGCTGCTTTCGGTCTCTGTGGGTTTGCCGACTCTGGAAAGCATTCAAATGGAATCATACACTAGGTGGCCTTTCATGTGTGGTTTCTTCCACGTAGCACATTTTTAAGGTTCATCTGTATTGTATCATGTCTAAATACTCCATCCCTTTCTCATAGCTGAGTAAGTATTTTCATATATTTCGTTCACGCCCTCATCCACGGATGGACATGCGGATGGTTTCCACCTTTCACTATTGTGACGAGGTGCTACAAGCTGGTGTCTGAACACCTGCTTCTGCTATTCTGGGCACCTAAGAGGAGTGGAATTGCTGAGCCACATGTTAAGGATCTGGTGCGTGTCTTAGGAGCAGCTGGAGGCTTTTAAGTAGGGGCCCCATGATTAGAGTTGTGGTTTTAAGCTGGCGTGGGGAGAGGGTCAGAGGGTGGCTGGAGGGGCCAGCAGTGGATGTTAGCTCAGGGAGAGAGATCAGACGAGGGTGGCACTGGGTGGGGGAGAAGTGACAGATTCTATCTTCCTCGTTCTGCTGTCCCCTCCTGCTCTTCCCATCACAGCTGTGGACGTCCAGCCACAAGTGAGGAAGAGCCATTTTTCCCTGAAACTACCAGTGATTGGATAGGAGAGCCTACTGCAAGCCAGACAGGTGTGTCCAGGTGACTCTGAACTTCTCCCCAGCTGGACTCTGAGAAACTCACTGACCCCCTCCCCCATCCCCCCCCAAAAGCTTTAAATGCTCTTTTTTTCCGCTAAAGCTAACAGTCCCCATTACGTCTGGGGGGGACCTTCATGTCCAGACCATTGCCTGTAACCTGACCACGCAGCTCAACGCCACACCTCCAGTCAAGAGGCCGTTCCCTCCCTAAAGGAAGCTGTTTATTCAAACGGCGCCTCAGCTATCTTCTTATCAGCCCTACTATTTACGTAACTGCTTGACTTATGAGTCAATCTCCAGCACAGGGTAAAAGTTCACCTCTGAATACGTTAAGACCTATATACCACTACCAGGAGGCACCCGGTTCTTTAAAACAGAAACAAAATGTCAGCGGCATGAAACAAAATGAAAACGGTCCGCTGGAACCTAGGCCCTCTGCAGGGGACCAGCTCCATGGGAAGAAGTCTTGCCCGGGGTCTTTACGAGCTATTTCTACCCCTGTTCTCGATTTGAGGGCAGGTCCAGGAAGGTGTGGGCACTGGGCACTCAGACTGAGAAACACATCCCGTGGCCAGGCAGCTTCTCAAGGTGACTCTGCTCCCTGCAGAATCTTCCGGGCGCCTCCGACAGCCTACGTCCCCACAAGCGACTGGCGGCAGAAGACCCGCTTGGACCTTCCCGTGTGGCCTTCTCAATCGGCCCTGGTTGGAAGGAAGGGAGGATGGGCAGCTGGATGGAAAGAACAGGCACTCCCATGGGAGAAGGATGCCCAGAGCCATAGCTGCTTTGCGCTTGCTGCTGCATTCCCTGGGGGCTGATCCGGATGACAGTGCAGACAGGACTGGGTCGGCAGGGGATTTCACACCCAGCACTTGGCCCATGAAAGCTCCCACTGAGAGGCAAAGGGTTGACCTGGTAGAAAATGCCTTTTAGGCGAACACACAGCCAGGACGCCGAAGTACAGTCGAAAGCCAGATGTGGTAGTGGAGGCTGGGTCCCGCGGGGAGCCCGAGTCTCAGCAAGTCCGCTCTTTCCATCTCCCTGGAGGAGACCGAGCCCCAGGGTTCTTCTTGGGGGTCTAGCAGCGTGGGGATCTAGCCAGGCTCAAAGCAGGAGATCGCCTTGCCTTTTCCGTGTTGTACGTCTGACCATGGCTGGCAGAGGGGCCCTTTAAGTCCTAGGGTAGTGACATCCAAGAGCTTAGGAGATTTCCCAACCAAACTTTCGAGGGTAAATATTTGCAGTGACTCACAAGAGAAGTTTTCTGCTCTCGCTCTGGCCCCCGAGAAGCCATGGGGTTAATTCTTGTTAACAGCTTGGGATTATCCACAGGCTATGTCCAAAAGTGGATTTTTCTGGCTCCTTGAACAGCTCATGAGTCAGACATTGGGTTCCTTGACCCACTCGCGCTCCCGGGAAGCATCTGGGCTCAAGGCGCCAGAGGTCAGCAGAGCGTTTACAGCCCCCATATCCTGGTGAAATCAATGATGCAGGTGTCCGGCTTGTGGGCTGGAGGCTATGCCCAGGCTCGTGGGACAGGCAGACAATTTATGAGCGAAGTAACACATCATAAAAGTGAGCAGGAAACGCTAAGAAGCCAACAAGCCAGGACAGAGGACCTCTCTCTCTGACCAGGGGAGCCGCCTGGGCTGCCACGTTGGGTTGGGGCAGGCCCGCATAGCCAGTCCCTACCACGATGGCCAAGGATAACTCCTGGGACTCCCCTCCAGACCCCACAAAGCTAGGTAAACCTGGGTTTCCACAGCCTGGGTCCCCTGCAGCTTGAATCTGTCAGCACGTCTGCAGCACATGGGTTGTCCCAGGCCACCGGCAATTTTGAGGACACATTAAATAGCTCACAGGTGTTACGGCTGTCATCCTGTTGCCTCTGATTCCAGCTGACCCAATTCAGGATGGGCCATGCAAGGGATTGAAACGGTGCAGAGCAGGAAAATGATCCATGAAACTCTGCTGAACAGGTACCCATTGAGCCAACAGAAAAGTACAAAGCACGTCGGACCTTGGAGATGGGACGGGGAACTTCAGGACAGGACCTAACTTAGAGGCGGTTAGGGATGGACTCTTCAGAGAGACGAAATTGAACCTGAGATCCGAAGAATGGGAGGAGGGGGAGGAGCAGCTTGGAGAGTGAGCATCGGGGCACGGCGGGGTCGGGGGGGGAGTTCAGTGCCGAGGAAAGTGGTAGAATAAAGGCCCAAAGGTGAGCAAGGTCTTCGTGTGTTCAAGACATTTATAGAAGTCCTGTGTGGCCAGACTCCTCTGAAGGACGGGGAGAGTGAACGTGAACTTTATTCCAAATGCAACGAGCCCCAAGATAATTCATCTCAGGAACGTGGCACGATTTAGTTTCCATAATGGGTTTGAACCAGGCGCCTTGTGCTTTTTGTGTGGGCTTCGTTGTAACACAGATGCAGGATAATCAGCGAGGATCAGGGCATGGTTTGAGAACACGGGCAAGTTTCTGCTTTTGAAGCAGCCAGATTTTCAACCTCCACATCAGATCTCTCCATGCTGGACTCCCGGTCACCCACCCCTGCAGGCCCTACTCTTGCCACCAGGACCAACCCTGATTGAACACACAATACACTTAGGGGTTTCCAGTCCAATAACGTGAGAGCCAACATCCCCTCTTTGCTGTTCTCCAAACGGCATCTGTCCTTTTCTGAAGCTTGAATGAGTCCCTGCAACTCAGCTCTGTAGCTGGCAAGCTTCCTGCCTGCTGCTGAGTTTTGCCAGGATTGGAGCCTAATAATCTTACTTGCTCTTTGTCGCCTGCCCCTGCTCCAAGAGCCCAAGTCCTTTCTGAACCATCGTCTGATGTCTAGGGTCCTGCTGGGTGGTGACAAAAATCTCCCAAAGCCGACTGCAGTCTGCCTGCACCTTCAAATGATGCTCAAACCTGGATCCCGCCACCGTCACGCTCCACCTGCCTCCAGGACCCCACATGACACGTTACTCTTCGCGGGTTCTCGCTGGTAAAGACAGCTGTCCCCGCTTCTGCCTGGGGCCCTTCCCTGCAGACCCGGGATCGGCCTGGCTGGTGAGCTTCCTCTCAGTGTCTGCACCTGGGTGCTTCCATCCAGGGAGGAGGCTGAGTCCCAGGGCCACACCTCTGCCCATCTCTTCTCCAACTGCTGCTGTGAATGCCCGGCTGTGGCCCAAGATATAACCACCCAGGGTGGCCACCTGAGACACCAGCCTTGGTGTGCCCCACAGGCAGAAACTAGGGATGCCTTCAAGTTTATAAGTGGGGGTTACAAGCAGCTGCCAACCACAGCTCTCCCTTCTGAATAGGCTTAAATTGCAGTGAAGAAGGTTTAAATTTGAGTGTCGTCAAATCAGGGACATAATGGGACCTCTACAGGTCACTCGGGCCATCCCACCGCTGCTTGCAATGAAAGTTGGAGAGTGTTGGTGCTACCGGGCAAAGCATTCATCGCATCACTTTGTGGCCAGACAAGCAAATTGCTAAAAGAGTGAACACACTCTTGGGGCTGAGGGTGGGATAAGTCAGGAGTGTGGGGTTAACATATACACACTACCATATACAAAATAGATAAACAGCAAGGACCTACTGTAGAGCACAGGGAACTATATTCAATGTTTTGTAATAACCTACAATGGCAAAGAATCTGAAAAAGAATATATTCTTTTTATATGTTCTTTCAAAATACAAAAGCATCTGAAAATACAGGCATAAAATATCTACTTATATATACCTAACTACTTTGCTGTACACCTGAAACTAACAACATTGTAATTCAACTGTACTTCAGTTTAAAAAAAAAAAGAATTTTTTTTAAAGAGTAAACAGACTCTCAAGAGGCTTCCAGAACAGCTACTTTCCAAACTCATCAAGCTGGGGAATCCTTTTGTTCCAGAGAAGTCGTGGGTAGGGACACAATATTTAAAACAGATGAGAGCAGAGCCTGGCTCCCCACTCCCACCATAGAAGTCTAGAGCTTTGAAAACCACTGCTGAAACTTCAGAGATTCTAAGCAGTGGAAGCACAGACCCCAGTGAGGATGAGGCTCGGGTAAGGGAAGGTCCCTAATGCTAATCATGATGTGATGACGAGATCCTAACAGCCTTTTACTGTTAATAAAATACTAAACATATTCGTGCATGACTGGGACATTGTGCTGTACACCAGAAACTGACACATTGTAACTGTACATTAATAAAAAATATAAAATTAAATCATTTTAAAAATAAAAACTAAGCATATTTGTATTTATACAAATATTTAAAATATTTCTAAATGATAGCTGCCTTTTCCTAAACGAGTGCGTGCCCAGGCTGAGCTCAATGCTCCATCTGTTCTGTGGCTGAGCCTCCAGAATCTTCGTCAAGTAGGTAAGAATTATGCCAATTTTATACAAGCAGAAACTGAGGCTCTGGGAGGCTAAGTGACATCCCCAAGGCCACACACCCCCTGGAGAGTCACGATTTAAACCCTGCGTGCATTCTGCTTCTAACCGTGGGCTTCAGAGGGCAGCTTTGTGTGAAAAGCCTGCATGACTCCAGTCGGACGACCCAAGCTGGTTACAAATCAGGAAGAACCCAACAGAGCTTTCGAGGCCACTTGAGCTGACTGTCAAGTGCTCTGGGCTGATTAACTTGAACTTAAGGGAAGGCAAGTGTGCTCTGACGCCCCAGATCTCTCCCGGGCCTGCCGGGGCCTGTCTCTACCCTCTGAATGAGGAAGCTGTGCTTTGCAGGCACCCAGGAGAACAAGAACAGGCTCTCAGACGCCTGAATGAAGAGGACAGAGCATCGCCATTGCTGGAGATGGAAACCGGTACCAGGCTATGGGAGGGCCGGGCGGAAAGCGAGGATGTTAATATTCTCTGGGTAGACAATGCAACGTTTCTAACTGGAGACGGCGCAGCCATGACCTCCTGCTGGACAACCAGCTCAACCCAGGCCAGGTCAGTTGGTGGCCACCATGCCATCCCACGTGTGTCCAGGGCTCTCTTCGAGATCTCAAGACCTCCTGAAGCCTCAGCTCAAAGGAGCAAGTCCATAAATGGAGATATGAACCACAAGGGCAGTCTGGGGGCGAGGGATTGGATGCTGACTCCCTGGGGACACGGTCTGTTGCGCACGTTCGCGAAGTGATTCAGACGGCCAGGTGTGGGGAAGAGGCTTCGAGCAGACTCTCACCTCAAGCCCTGGCTCGACCATCTCCCGGCACTGACCTTGGGCAAGTTACTACGCTCTCTGCATCCGTTTCTCTCCATAGAAAATGTATTGCGCTGTGTTCCTGGTGCCTTCTGCACACCTATAGCCCACTGGACTGTGGGTCTGGCCCCTCTGAGATTCATAATCAGTCTGTACGGGTTAGCTAGTGCCACCATTCAGAAACTGACGACTGGGGCCCCACCAGCAGACTCAGATGCATCTACGGGCTCAAGATTTATTGATCATCCATTTTGCGCCAAAACTGCGAGAGCTAAAGTTCTGGGCTTCAGAAGGCTGGCGTTCCCGCGGCTGGATCCGAAGGTGTTTGGAACTGAAACAGCATGTTAACTAATTTCAGCTGTTCGAGATTAATTCAGCTAGCATCGCAATTGTGAACTCGCGGCGTGCTGGAGAATTACGCACAAGCGGAAACTGTATGAATTGAGCTTGTAAGTGCACTAGACTCACGTGCGAGTCATGTCCACATGCAGGTGCCTTTTGTTCCTGAACGTGATCTCTAAAATCCTGCGCACGCCTGGATTTCCGGACCAGATATTTCTCTTCCAGCTATGACACTGTCAAAGTTTGGTCAATGGGGCTAAATAGGGGCTGTGACTTCCAGCCTTGAGGAATCGGGAGACAGGGGACGGATCTCTCCTGTTGAACCCAGGAACTTTGGCCTGACCGGGGGTTGCCATCCATCCCCCTGCCTACCTCAATGGCATGGCTATCCGTTTGTGCTGAGCACATTTTTGTAAAACCGCTCAAATCCCAGGGCAATGAGATGGGGTTGGGTGAGGAGAGAGAGGAATGTTAGGATTTGCACATGTGCACTTGATGTTCCTGAGACCCTGTGCGCCCTGGTGAGCTGTGGGCTCGAGGGAGGAGGAGATGCAGAGAGGAAGGTCATGGCTGCATTTCTCAGCAGCATCTTGTCGACTCTGTCCTCCTCCTCGCCTGAACTGGGCTCTGACCTCTCCCAGGTCCGCTTTCTCAGGTGAGACCTGCGTGCCAAGAAAGTGGCAGGATCGGACACAATCGGGGTCCACCGGCACTACAAGGATATTCAATTCTGTCAGCATTCCGTGGGTTTGATCCTGTGCCAAGTACCTTCATATAAACCAAACATCTGGATCAATTTTAAAGTTGGGAGAGTCCTCAGACAAAAACGGAAGAAAAGAGGTACGAATGTCAGAATTCAAAGGCGCCCCCACCTCCGATCTAGGTCAAAAGGCTGAGCCTCCCAGTGAGGCACGTACTCCAGCCACTCCTCACCGGGCCTACCCGCCTCTCCGACGGCCCCTCAGCCCCAAAAGGGTGTGTGAGCTCTTGGGTCCTCCCAGGCCGCACAGCTCCAAAGCCGACCGTCCAATGTGCTCGTGGCCTGGGGAACTTCCTTCCCTCTCTCCCTCCCGTCTTTAATCAAAATAGACGTGGAGGCTGGCAGAGCTGCCCACAAAGAGCTCTTGAACCAGAATCTGACTAGATGCTGGGTGGGTCCTGGCCTGGAGAGAGCCTGTAAATGTTATTAGAATATTTTATTTCAAAATCAGATCAATGAACCGTCCGTTCCTTGGGTGGTCCCAGAGTAGCAAGCATCCTGCCTTCCAGAAGAGTGGCAGATACCGCATTACCTTGGGAAGACTCCTACATACCCAGCAGTGCTGAGTCCACCGGCCGACACAGGCCCTGAGAAAAGGGGACTCCGGTCTTCCCAGCCCCTGGCCCGTCTCTGCCACCCACGGCCGCCACAGCTGTCTTCCCAGAGCACAGATTTTGTCACTCTGTTCCTCGGCTCAGAAACCCTCCCCACTGTCTCCATCAGGGTCGACAAACGAAGGCCACAGGCCAATCTAACCTGCCCCGTTTTGCAAATAGAGTTTTACTGGCGCCCAGACACCCCTCATCCCTTTACAACGCCCATGGCGGCTTTGGGACTCCAAGGGCAGAGCTGTGCAACTGCAACAAAGCTTAAAACGTTCATGCTCTGGCTTTTTGTAGAAATAGATGGTGCCTTCCTTCCTGCCCTGACTCTCGAGGGGACAGTCTCAGTCTGTGGGCCATGCTCAGGGGGGTTTGGGGGAAGGAGAGGAAGAGGAGAGAGCGGAGCTGCTGCTGGGGTCCCCAGCCTGCAGCCGGGGCTCGCGGTCGCTTTCTCCGGGAAGCAGAGCCTGGGAGGCGCTGAGGCAGCACCGGACCCTCACCTGCTGAGCGCGGATGCACCGGGCTTCCAAGAGCAAGGCCAGGGCTTCTGGATGCTGTGTGCCCAACTTCACAAACTCCACAGTGACGTCACTGCCGGGCTGCGGGACGTAAATGTGAACTGCAGACAGTGCTGGTTCTGAGGTTGCCAAGTTTTCTGATTTATGTTAACTGCAGTTGGGAAAGCTGGAATTGGCTGCTCCGGGACATTCCCCGAGCCCTGGCGTCCTCTGCAGCTTCTTGCTCTGGCTCCTGTTTGATGGGCTTCCGCGGAACCGTCTCCCGGATGATCTCAGACATCAGTCCCCGTGGACTCAGCTGCTCGCCACCCCGCCATCGCTAGGAAGCGTCCACGGCGCTCCCCTCCGCGGCCTTCGTCACGGGGGAGCCTCTGGTCTTGTGCTGAGCTGGCTCTGAAACTCCTCAAGAAAGAGCCAGTTCTGCTGGGCTACCCTGAACCAGATGAGGCCCCAGTGTGTGAGGCCCCCCACGACCCGTCTGCTGTGGGGCAGCAGCTGGTGCTTCGTGAGGGGCGGAGGGGGGGCTGCTGCCCCCGCGCTGCTTGGTCTTTTCCTTCTTTGCCACCTCCAGTGGTTCTACGACTGTTTGAGGACAGGTGGCAGTAAAATGATCACAAGGCATGAATATTCGGAGGCGGGGACCACACAGTGGTCCCCAAAAAGAAACGTCCACGTCCCCGAACTTGTGAACGTGACTTTATTCTGGGGAAGGGTCTTTGCAGATGTAATTAAGTTAAGGCTCTGAGATGATCTGGAAGGGCCCTAAATCCAACGACAAGTGTGCTTACAAGCGACAGATGGAGGAGGCACGCAGAAAGAAGGGGAGAAGGAGGGCCGTGTGGAGATGGAGGCCAAGACTGGAACGAGGCTGCCAAAAGCCAGGAGTCACCCAGACCCCGCAGAAGCAGGAGGAGATAAGGAAGGGTTCTCCCCCGGAGACTTAAGAGGGAGAGTGGCTCTGCCGACACCTCACTCTCAGACTCCTGGCCCCCAGACTGTGAGGGAATCCATTTGCGTTGTTTTAAACCACCCAGTGAGTGGCAATTTGTTCTGGTCACCATGGGAGACCAGTACAGAGAGGGGAGGGCGTCTGTAACACCTGGACGCCAGGTGTGGAGAGACAGATCCTAGTGTGGGGCAAAGAGTCTGCGAGGAGACAGGTAATAATTAAGGAGAGAGAAAAGTATGTGTAATTACAGCTTGCGAAGGGCTCAGGAGGAAGCAGGTTGGCTGGTGGGGGTGGGGGCGGAGGGGGAGGCGGGGCATTTCAGCAGAGGTCTCAGGGATGGGAAGTGCTGCGGATGTCCTGTCCTCATCTGGGTCCTGACTCTGGCCTCTGCCTCTGGCCGCTCCTCCCTGCAACCTACCCCAGGTGCCCGCCAGGACTGCTGCAGGGTATGAGGTGGCTGCTATGAAGTCTCCTGCGACAGATCAACAACCAGAGGCTGGGGGGTTAAGTGACACTTGCATGTGTAAACTGAGATCAGACTCCAAAGCCTTTTCCTCTTTTCCCCTGGGCTGCAAGGATGCTCCTCTCCCTGCTTTTCTGATTCAGAAGCCTCCAGGGACGGTCCCCGGCCTAATGTAAAAAACCCGTACTTCTCAGCGGAACACTCAGTGCCCCAAACTCTTTTTTTTTAATCTTCCCTTTATTTATTTATTTTTATTGAAGTATAGTCGGTTTACAGTGTTGTGTTAATTCCTGGTGAGTGCCCCTGACTCTTACTTCCATGTACATCTTCTAATTTTCTGCCATACCCCACCAAAAACCTTCCAGTTTACCCACCCAGATCTACTCACTCTTTTCAGCACCTCCGTGAACCGGTACTTATTATACATATATATTACAGCTAATATTCTTGTTCAGGTATCATTGCCCACATTTTTTGAGCCCCGCCAAGGGTTCTGCTCTGAGCCAGATGCTTTATGTATATTATCAACTTCTCACTGCACCCGCCTCATGAGAAATGACATTTTGTACACAGAACTGGGGACCATGGCTCAGAGCCCAACGCATCTACTGCTCTGTGCACAAAGCATTCTTGTGTCTTTCTGCTCATAACAATGCCAGCAATTTTTACATGGCCTTTTGTGGTTTTGCAAAGTGCTTCTGTGTGTGTCATTTTACCGCAAAAACTTCCACCTCCTCCCAGATGAAGGCAACTCTCTTCATCCGCTCCCAACAGGGACCCAGAATATGGGAGAGTCTTTGGCTCACCGAACCTCCCGCAATCTCCATCAGTGCCCACTGCCACCCAAATATCTCAAAGAAGCCAAAAATACAAGCGTCCAGAACAACGGGCTTGCTATACTGCAGGGCAAAGCCCTGGATCAGATCACCGCGGCTGAGCTCTCCCCCTGAGAGGCATGGAGTCCCGGCGGGGGATGCGCCCCTGGCGGGGATCACATCGCTAAGAGCAGACCCCACCTCCCCATGATCCCAGGGGCTCAGGAAATACTCTCCCATCTGATCTGATCTCGACGTGGCCGTCGGGATGGGCTCAGGAAGGAGAAAACGCAGGGCCCAGCGCTCTGCCAAGCCCCCTGGCTGCAACCCTGGCAATTTATTACCAGACAGGAGCCACCCAAGCTCCGTTATCACAGTTACTGCCTTGTCCAGAAACAATGTTGCCTTTCAAATTGTTTTCCGCCTGGGACACTGGATTTATAAACTGAACTGGTGACTAGGACCAGAAGCCCCGGCTGCAAAGACTAAACTTCTTGTTCTAAGTGGGCCCGGCTTAGTAGTATCCTGATAAGATAAACACAGATAATGACCTGCTGGAGGTGGAGTGCTTGGCTATATATATGTCTCCACGTCTGCGTTTACTCGGGCACAGGCTGACACGTTAGGGGACTGCCTTTCAGACCAAAGGGAGAAGAAAAAGCTATTTTCTGGGTCCCTTTCCAGTAAGGAAGTTGGGTATCATTGTAAGACGTTAGTTTGATCTCTCTGGGAGCAGCTCAGAAATATACTGATTTGGTTACTTTCCAAACAGGTGGCCCTAAAATTGTCACGGTGTTTCCAGCGCAGCGCAGCTGGGTTGCTGCTGTCGACAATTGTTGGAGCTGGGCGATGCACCCGTGGGGCTCATTAGAGAAGGCTCCTAGTGTTGTGTATGTTTGCAGATTTCCATTATATAAGCAAAAAAAGTACATAGATAAGAGGTAATTCGGACTGAATAATGACTGAAGCTGGGTGCTGGGCATATGGGAATTTACGATTGCAGTGTTCTCCATCCTGTATGTTTGTTTCAAATGTTTCATGGTAAAAATTTAAATAAGATAAAAGGACCTTGGCTGAAAGGCAATGGCTGAAATCCCCCTCTGCTCTCATTCATTCATTCCACAGAAGTGTTTGTGCCGTACGCTGTCCAGTGTGGGCAGTCTGGGTCCCTGCTCCCACGGAGCTGACATTACCTCCTAAGTTCAGATATTTCTCCGGTGTGAGCATTTGGCTGGGTTCCGCCAGGGGTCCCTCTGGGAGTGGGTTTTTGGCCAGGGGACTGAAATCATTCTAGACTTTGCTGGAGGTTGGAGGGGTGGGGCACTGGTCTCTTAGCCCTAGGAATCCTAGAGCAGGACAAAGGGAGAGGGGCTTTGGGAGGTCCCCACAGTGTGTGCTGGGATCTGTTTATTAATGTCATTCATTATTAACAGCCGTCCCCTTGTCCCTGCCCTCTAAGGCTGAGAGGTGTTTCCAGAGAGGGTCCAACTCATTGGTGGCTTCGAGGCCCTGCTATAAACTCTCCGGACAAACAGCTGTCTATCATGTTCTTAAAGGTCTCTGGGTACCCCGAGATACAGGCTGGCTGGCAAGAGCTGCCGGTGCTGTGAACGCTGTCAGCGAGGGACTAGGGGACAAAAGCCATCTGTGCTTCTCTGTGCTGTTAACTGCACCACATGTGATTCACCTTAACTGGCCAGGGACGGGCAGCTGAGATCCCTAAGCCACCAGCTCTGGGTTTGCCAGGTACGTTCATCCTCCAGGAGGGCCGTTTTCACAATCTGGGTTTGGATGGAGTCCCACACCTGAAAATCGGTCCACGGGACACCCCACGGGGGAGTGAGCCAACCCCGGAGCCGCACCCCTGAGAGCTCACTCACGGCCAGAAAGCAAATGAGCTCCAGGGTTTCTGTGAGAACAGGAGCTCTTGGGAGAGGAAGGTCGAGAGCGTGAAAACCTTGGTTTCATGTCAGCATGTCTCCATGGCCCCTTCCAAGGGTGAAACGCCACCATGTCACTGGCTTCTTTGCCAGGAGATGCGTGAAGTTTGCATCCACCTTTTGCTTTAATTGAAAGTTCGTATTTGGCAACCTGTGCTCATTCTGATGAGTTTGATCGAGACTAGGAACTTGATTCAGATTTTCTGGATCATTTTCCGTCAGGTGGAGAGGTGATCTTTAAATATCTCAGACTCATAAAGTCATTTCCGTCGGCTCTTTGGCAAATGAGAACATCTCCAAAGATGAGAACAATCTTTGGAGAATGAATGGCTTAGGAACCACATGGTCTGAAGGAAACTTAAAATGCCAGTGGGCATGTGTGTCATTTTTTTTTTTTTAGATTCCACATATAAACAATATCATATGACATTTGTCTTTCTCTGTCTGACTTACTCCACTTAGTATGATCATCTCTAGGTCCACCCATGCTGCTGCAAATGGCATGATTTCATTCTTTTTCACTATATACAAAATAGATAAACAACAAATGCCCTCCTGTACAGCACAGGGAACTATATTCAATAGCTTGCAATCACCTACAGCGACAAAGAATATGAAAGAGAATATACATGTGTAACTGAGTCACGATGCTGTACGCCATAAACTAACACAACATTGCAAATCAACTCGACTTCAATAAAAAAATTGTAACGCCAATAGGCACATTTGACTATTTATAGATGTAACATTAAACGTCTAGATGTATTTACTGGTTTCTGAGCATCCCCTAGATACAGTACCACAAAAGTGGGGGCCTGGGGACTCCCGGGAAAGGAGGCACAGGAGTCAGGATGGCACAAGCCCTGTCTTCAGGCTCTAGTAGAAGAGACATACAAATAGCCCAAAGGGAGCCAACGGAGGGCAAGAGAGGGGAGGGGGGAGGCGGAGCTGAAGCATGCGGCCCCACCGCAGCCTGAAGCTCCCAATCCCCCACGGCTGTGACGGCCCGGCGGCGGGGCCACGTGCGCGTTCCATCCCAGTGGCAGAGTTCGGAAACTTGGGAAGCGTCGGCCGCATCTTGCTGTTCTCATCCAGATGTTTGGCATGATTTCGGCATTCCCCACAATGCCTTGGGGGAGGCTGGAGACCTGGAATTCCGCCTGGAGAGAGGGAGGCGGGGAGGAAGGCGGCCAAGCCTCTGATGTGTGGGTCCACGGAAGACTGGGAGCAGCTGCTCCCTTTCCACCGAGGGGGGCGCCTGTGGCATGGTTTTCAGGGGCAGCTGGATAAGAGGGCCTTAGGGCCAGGGAGAGCTCTGTTGGAGGACACAAAGTGACCCAGTTTACGGAACAGAGCCACTTCTCAGTGTGAACAGATCACGAATATACCCCAGATGCATCAATCCACACTCCACGCATTTACGCTCATTTGCAAGTGATTTTAACTCTGTTCTTCTGGGTCCAAGATTAAGAAACTACTGTTTCTTCTCTAACTAGAACCTGGCACAGTGCCTGGCGCATAGTAGGTCTTAAAATATTTGAAGGATGTACCATCTATGGCAGTGGTTCTCAACCCACCCAGCCCAAGACACTGGGCAATGTCTGGAGACATCTTGGGTTGTCGCGACAGTGGGGAGGGGTGCTTCCGGTACGTAGTGGGTAGAGGTCAGGGATAAACACCCTACAGTGGAGACGACAGCCCCCCCACAACACAGACGACCCATCCGAGAGATGGACAGTGCCCAGTCCTGGCCAAAGCTTTTGCACGAAAGCAGGAAGGATGCCTTGGGGGAGGATGTGAAGTTCTCTTTTCCAAGGAATTTCAAGAATGGGTTCCAGCCATCCTTGTGGGTTTGGGAGTTCAGGGTGGGCAAAGAAGACTCAAATGGGCCGCCTGAGCTCTTGAGCTCTGTTACCTCCCGTCACCAGGCGCGGAGCTGTGGATCGTCAGGTCTTCCTTATTCTGCCTCTTCCTCCCACTAGGATTCATTTCATAAGCTTTTCCTGAAATGTTAGGGGCTTTCCATCAGGAGTGGATCCTTTCCAAACCATGAGGCGTTAAAAAGTCCCGCCTGTGGGACCGATGTTCCTGTTGTGTCTGTGCTTCGGGAGGGAGAGAGACAGCAACATAAACCCTGCGTAGCAAAATCAAATCCCTCTAGACTCAAGTTCCAACCTGCAGAAACTTTACGGCCAAGTCCTGACAGGCAGAGCTGATGGCCTTTTAACTATAGCAGTTCTGGGGGGCGGGGGGGGGTGCGGGCAAGAGATGGGCGAACTACTGGAGTCACAATACACGCAGGCAAAAGGACGCCTTCGAAGGGACATCTTCCTGCCAGGGTGAAGGTGAGACAGCAGGGTCCATGCCCACAGGTCAGGATTTCAGGCCATCTTTGCCCCACGGGGCTCCAAGCGTGTCACCCCTATTCTTTGTCTTGACAACAGGTCCGTGAGGCTCACACAGTAAGATTTTCTTGTTCTGAGCCACTTTTCTGATGCACAAAAGCAGTTTTTATAAGGCCAGAGGTCGGGCAGATCCTATCTTGAAATCCTTTTGGGAAAATGGTGACATCCCTTTGCAAACCATGATGGACTCAAAGCTTTTAGAGACCAAGACTCTGAATGAATGTAGGAAAAGCTTAGCTACCTTCCTCCTCAGTATCTCTTTGGGAGAGACTTAGAAATTAATTTCCCTAAACAGAGGAGCCCACTTTATAATAGTAAAAGCTATTATTTTTACTCTGAAGTACCCACTACATGCCAGACACTGTTCTGAGAGCTTGGCGTGTACTAACGTTAATACGAGGGACACAATCTTCTCATCCCCAGTTTACAGATGAGGACACCAAGGCACAGTGAAGTTGAGTAATTTATTCGAGGCCACTCAGCTTGTCAATGGCAGAGCCTAGACTTGGACTCAGGAAGGGCGGTTTCAGAGTCCATCTTTATAACAGCGAGCTAGGATACCTCTCTGGAGAATGACTCCCCCAGTTCTTCAGCATTTAGACTGAAGATGTTAAAGGAAGCAGCTAATTTCACAGGTCCTAAGGCACTGCAGGAAAAGAGGTCTTCTGCACACTCTGAGTTTGCAATGTGCTGGGCAGTTTACCAAGTACTTTTCTTCAATCTGATCTCCAGTGGGTCCTGCAAGGCTCTGAATTTGATGGGAGCCTCTATGCATGACAGCAATGACACTGTCACCAGAAACAGCCAAAGCACCGTCTCTCTGTGTGATTCCATCCAAGAAGGACCAGCGGAATCAACCGTGAAGAACCAAGAATATGAAGGCCCCTTCATACTCTTAGAGTGACCAGGCGTTCTCTCTGGGGAACCCTCCTCCCTGACTCTCAGTCCACGAAGCTCAGCTTAGGCTCCTTTCCAAGCTCCAGAAAGCAGGTTATGATCTTACTCTGATCAATGGATTTAGTTCCACCCTTTAGTCCCAGTAATTGACTCAAGGGGGCGTATATGGTATCATTCAGTCTAATTAGACCCCAAGGGAGCTACTGAAAGAGACTACTTCTGTTGGACTTGAACTTGGGAGGACATAGGACGAGAGCTGTTAGCAGAAAGCCATCTTGTCACCATGTAGAACCTGAAAAGCAAGCCACCACTGAAGAAAGCAGAGTTGAGGGAGAGAAAAATAAGGAGAGGCCTGGTGTTACCATTTGTGGCCCTGGATCAAACTGTTCCTGAAGTTAGATTCCCTGGAGTCTTCAGCTCTGTGAACCACCATGTTCTCTTTTTGGCTGAAGACAATATGAACTGTGCTTCTGTTTCTGACACAAGACATAAATGAAAACTAACGGTATCTTGTTAAAATAGTTGCAAAAGGACATTATACTGGTTGGGAACAGAGTGAGGAAAAGGTTGGCCATCGAGATCTAAAAGGATAATGTCAACTGTAGGAGAGCATGAGAGACAGGGTTGATTTTATAGGAACTATACTGATAGGCACAGTAGCTTGTCTTTGAATGTTATTAGTAAATTCATGAAATTTTTCTTGTGTGAATGATTCATCAAACTGCACCAACCCTCCCATCCGTAGCCACACTGTATCCTTGACAGCAGCTGGCCATTTGCAGTTGTTGACTATGGCTGACAGGCTGGATGGATAAGGGTGCCTGGGTTGGCCCATCTCCTCTACCTGAAGGTCAGCATAAAGGGTCTGACATCCTAGCCAATGAAGAGCTGCCCAGCTTGGTGGCCAAGGCTGATTAGACGCATCTTCCCAAACAGATTCACTGCGGCAAAAAGCATTCGCTTGAACCAGATACTTCTTTTTGAATTCTGGATTGAGAACACCCAACAGAGTAAAAATCAAGCAAGTGTCACTTCCTCCCAATGGTTCTATTCTCTGTGTATTTTCCTCTGGATTCATAGCCCCCAGAAAACCTTCAGCAATTTTCTGTTCCCCAAGATGCGTGGCTCCCAGCTCTACACCAGCCCTGGGAAGTCTAATTCGGGTGTGAGGGAATCAACGGGGCAGGTGGGGGCCCCAGGGTTTGCGAGCTGCTGGAACTGGCAAACAGCTGCCGGCAGGCACCCTGGGTTTCAGATGTGGGGCGTCATCGTGTTTGTTTTCCCGCTGATCGAGTTACTCATGGCTCATTTGTCCACTTCCCTGAAACAATCTTTTCTGGATGTGTTTAGAAACCTGAGTCCCTGTGGTTTGTCTGGACTGGTTTCTATTTGTGGAGGGGAGTTTGCTTGTCCAAGGCAAAGAAAAATGGGCTCAGCAGAAGTCACAGTACCCAGGGTCCCCTGTCCTGTGTCTTTCTGCTGTTCTCTCCAGGAATCAGGATTCCTCGTGGAATCCTTTTGTTCCTGTTGGAAACGCCCAAAGGAACACGAGGGTGGGGTGGGGGTGGGGTATCTCGCCAAATCTGCAGTGTTCTAAATGATTGTTGATTCTCAGAGACCAAGAAATGCACTGCAAGCTTAAAGGGCAGTAGCAAAACAAATAATTACTGAGTCTGTTGGTAAACAGACCCACAGAAGACAACTGAATTCAGCTTGTTCACTCTTGCCTGTCAGAAGGAATTTAATACCACCCTGTTTCTGTTTTTCTTCTATCCATGACCCAAGTTAGAGCTTGCTTAATTTCTGTTTACAATGTGAGTCTCATGGTGATGGAGGGGAAGAGGTCTGGTCAGAGTGGGGGAAAGGACTCTCTTTCCCAGAAGAGTGCCCTGTAGACCAGCGGTTCTCAACCCAAAAGGCTCCTCAGCCTGAGCAGCCCAGCCCCATCACATCAGAATCACTGCATCAGTGTCTTAAAGGTCCCAAGGTGGCTCCATTGTCCAGCCAAGGTTCAGAACGACTGCCCGAGAGCTACGCTATCCAATATGGCCGCCAGGAGCCATGTATGCCACTGTTGAGTGTCTGAAACATGGTACATTCGAATTGAGATGTGCTGTAAGTAGAAAATGCTCACTAGGTTTCCAAGAGTCAGCAAGAAAAAGAGGACGTAAACTATATCATTAACCATTTTGTTATGATTACAGTGAAAACCATGTGGGCCTGTCCTGAGTGACGAGTACATATATGTAGGCAAGAACATGGAGGTGGGGCCGTGGGGTAGATCAGAAATCCATAAGGAATCCCCCAAGGAAGAGAACGACAGAAGAAGAGCTCACACATCTTTAAGCAACTCTTAAGACATTGTTATTTCCATTTATAAGGAGCACAAATTCCCAATCATCCCCTTTAAAACACCCACACCCACAGGGGCACACATGTATCTTGTGCTATATTGTCATGTGGTCATGGTTCATTTTCTTTCCACCAAAGAGAACATGATTAGGATGGCAAAGTCTATGGTATGGAATAATAGTTTTCAAGTTAAAGTTCAACCTTGAAACCTCTTTGTATCCATTCTTCTCAAGTATGGCACAAAAAAAAAATCCTCAACATATAACCAGTTTAAATAATAAAGGTTTTATCAGCAAGAGGCAAGTTGCTAGAATTTAAAGATAAACACATAATCAATCAATGATAATCTCTGTGGAACAGTAACTACACAGTAATCAACTTGTACCAGACATAGTGATTGGTTTGCTTGCCAAGTCTCGTGTACCAGACCAGTCTGCTCCACCCCAGTTACCTGTATTTCTGCCTGAATTCTGGACTTTGGCAGAGAATTTCTTGAGCAGCCCCAGAAATTCTCACGTGTGATGGTTCATTTTATGTGCCAACTTGTCTAGCCTGTGGGATGCCAAGATATGCGGTCAAACATTATTCTGCGTGTTTTTGTGAGGCTGTCTTTAGATGAGATTAATATCTTAATTGGTAGAGTAAAGCAGATTGCCCTTCTCAATATGGGTGGGCCTCATCTAATCAGTTGGAGGAGTGACTAGAAGAAAAAGACTGACCCTCCCTAGAGGAAGAAAACAAAATCTCTAGCAGACTGCCTCAGGACTAGAACTGCACCATTGGCTCCTCTGGGTCTCAAGTCCACCAGCCCTTAGGGCAAATGTGGACTTGCCAGCCACCTCAACTGTATGAGACAAGTCCTTATAATAAATCCCTTTCTCTCTATACATATCCTACTGGTTCTGTTTCTCTGGAGAACATGCCATTCCTAAAGTCTCAACTGCAGTCTGTCATATCATCTCCCAACACCGGGGATGGTCTCAGGGAGGAGCAAGGACTCAGTTTCTCACCCAGGGTGCCTGGACTTATGGCAGCTGAAGTGCCCACATCCGTCTGACTAAAGCCACAGCAGCCCTGCGGTGACAGGTAATGCAATTCAGAAGCAAAGGGGAGGTGGACTTGGACCAAACAAGCAGGAGATGAAGAAGTCTTGAGATAAATTGCTTGTCCTTTCTTCTACCACCCCCTTTGCACCTTCCAACAGACAGTTCTGAGACTCAGCAGTTCTGCTGGATCTCCTTGAAGACATTCTTCATCACCCATGACTGAGCATCGAGAACTGCTTTTTTGAGAAGCTGTGACCAGCCTGGTGATATGCCTTGGATCTACTTTCTTGCCTTCCCTGTGTCATTCACTTCTTTCCCCTGCCTCACTCTTACGTCCCCAGGAATGTAGCTCCTAATAATAAATTGTAGAATGTCAGCTTTGCCTTAAGTTCTGGTCTCTAAGAAACCCAGGCTCAGGTACTTGTTCTTTTTCTTCTTCAATTCATTGGCTTGACCAGGAAAGAGCTGAGCTCTTTTTTTGTCTGGAATGCCCACATGCCAGACCAGGAGTGGATACCTTGCCCAAGGTGAATACAGGCTGGTGTGTATCTGTCGTTTGATGGCCACTCCCTGAACAAAGATGAGTTGAGCTGAACATCTTCTCTCTCTCAGTTAATTAAAATTTAACAGAGAGGTGTAGTCAGTAGACAGTGGTTGTTGGGCAAAGAAATTATGGAACAACTGCCTTGTTGAGCCGTGTATAAACAGTGAATGAGGTATGTGACTATATGTGTGCGTGTGAGTGTGAGATTGTACAGACCCCATTTTCATTGTTCATGAGCCTCCAGGCTTTCTTGTTCTTAATTTCCTAAATCCTTTCAGTGAATGTCCCTTTTCATCAGACCTCATTTCTGATCAATCTGAATTTAATCTCTTCATAAGTAAACTGCTTTTCCTTCCTAACTGGATGGTTTTGTGACACTTTTTGTAACTCAAACAATCTTCCAGGATATCTCTAATTGTGTTTCTTTTCATTAAATTCATCTGCAATGTGGTGAGTTCTCTTCCTCTGCATCCTCAGATTTTTTTTTTTCCCTCTAGGTCCCTAAAACTGTATTTTTCATTGTAGCTTTGATTGCTGTTTCTGTTCGGATTGGTTTGGTTGCTCCTTTGGGAGCACGTAGAAATCTCAGGGTGATCTGTTCTGCCAAACATACCTATTACTTACCCTCAATTTCATTTAATCTATCCTTTTCCCTTCTCATTTTTATAATAGAAAGTAATCTAAAAGGCAAGATGCAAAGAACATTTGCAGGATGTCTTAGATCCAGCTAAACCCTTGGCTATGACCCTACCAGAAAGCAGTGTTTGTGATTCTGAGGTTGGAGCTTTTAGTCTGCTTTGAAAGGTTTCCAATGCTTTACTGGGTGATATGAGGAACCTTCCAGAGAGCTTAAAGGTAATCCTCCCCTGGAAAGCTGCAGCATTTCCTTGTTACTCCATCTACAAAGACCCTCAGTCAAAGGATATGCTTTCATGTATTTAACTAAACCACGGAGGGACACAAATTGAATTTTTTACCTTGACAGTCAATACCGGGGGTCACAACTGAGATCTGATCAGCAGCAGGATGGGACAGGCCAGGGGAAGCCAGGACCAACAATACGGACAGACAAGATGTTGTAGGAGTAACGGGGAGAGGTGAGGTCAGCGGGTTATGGAACAGCACGTAAGAAGAGTTAAGTCTGGCGGTGGGGGGCAGGATACAAAAGTCAAGATCTTGGTGATTCGGGGACAATGGAAAAGGGCAGCATGAATGGGGAAGAGCAGAGAAGCAGCTCAAAATTTAAGAAGATGAAACGCTCCGAAGAGTCCACGCAAAGGTAAAGGTGGAGGAGAAGAAGCAGGTTCAAGCACGAAGAACATGAGGTCAGAGCCTGGGGCCACGAGGCTCAGCGCCCGCGGTGTGCGTGCAGGATGAGGACTTCTGTACCCACATACCAGCAGGCAATGGGATCAGAACCAGGCTGAAGGAATCACAGCCAGAGATCTATAAATCCCAGGTCAGAAACTGAGCATCAAGGTGGGAGCCACATGTAGATGAAGAGTCTGACATGACTCTCACTTCAATACTGTACGTGCATCTTACACAGCAGGAACCTGAGGGTGCACAGCATGAAATGGCAGATAAAAAAAACGAAGTGAAAAAATTCCTCAAGAAATTAAAAATCAATTCCCACGTGATACAACAATTCCACCTCTAGGTATACACACAGAGCAAAATTGAAAGTAAGGTCTCAAAGAGAAATCTGTGTGCTCATGTTCACTGCAGAATTGTTTACAACAGCTCAGAGGCAGAAGCAACCCACGACAGATGCGTAAACAGAATGTGGTCTATATGTACAATGGAACGTTATTCAGCCTTAAAAAGGAAGGAGATTCTGACACAGCCTACAACATGGATAAACTTTGAGGACATTATGCGAAGTGCAATCAGCCCATCATAGAAAGACAAAGACTAAATGATTCCCTTGGTATGAGGTACCCAGAGTAAGCAGTCAAATTCAGAGACACAGAAAGTAAAACGGTGGTTGTCTGCAGCTGGGGGAGGGTGAAATGGGGGGCTGCTGTTTGCCGGGGACAGGGTTTTACTTTTGTAAGATGAAAAGCTCTGGAGATAAAGAGTCATGATGGTTGTACTATAATGCGAACATACTCAGCGGCACAATCCGACACTTAAAAATGGCTAATTTGACGCTACGTATATTTTGCCACAATTAAAAATTCTAGAACTAAAACAAAACACCATGGCAGGTCGAGAGAGCCATCAGAGAAAAAGGAAAAAGCTTTTTTTCTTGCTTTTTGGACAAGAGACCTCGCGTTTCCACTTTGCGTAAGGTCCTGCCCATTCTGTGATCATTCGCCCTCCTGGGTTGAAAAGCCTGTGTTTCTTTCCTTGTCATTCACTTGCAGCAAGATGCTCATTCTCTGAAGCGGTGCCCCTCTCCCCCGACTGAGGAAAGCCATGGCCTTGGGCAGCATACCTCCTTTCCGAAGAGAGAGTGGAAATGGGGATGGGGTCCCCTAAGCCCCTCTTCTCCACTTTCCTTCTAGAAGCGCGGTTCTCCTGCTGTGCGGTGCATCACAGCACAGGGGAGCCGCTCGAAGATGCGGAGTGCCCCCTCCCCCGGACCTCAAGTGCTGACTCAGCGTCGGAGGTGGGGACCTGTGCTCAGTCACGCCCCGGGGTGGATGTCATGCCTGGTCCTAAGCCAGAGTCGGAGAAGCAGAGATCCGGGACCTGGAGAAGGAAGTCGGGACAAACACCCACTTCGCCATCATCTGAAAGCTCAGGCCCTTGTCTGCCTGTCTTTTTATAAAACCCCTTCTTGGAGGGCATTTGCTTTCACGACCAGGATGTGGGCTCCCTCCCAGAGGCCCGGGGAAAGCCCCCTCCTCTCCAGCCTCCATCTGCCCCACCAGCCCACTCCCTCGGCGGTCAGGAGCGGGCTGCGGGCCCTGAGGCCAACCTGCTGAAGCAGTTCCCAGGGCCAGGCCGGCTCAAGGGGCATTTTGGTCAGTGGTCCTGAGCAGGCAGTGACAGTCTGACGTTAGGGAATGGTGTGGCCTGGGGCAAGTCACTTTACTTCTGTTTTTCTCCTGCATGAGATGAGGCTCTCTGAGGTCTTTCCCAAGTTGAGTGCCAAGTTACAAGATCATTAAACATTGTCACTTGGCCTCTGTGACTTTTTAAATCACTTCTCCCTTCCCTGTACTGAAAAAATACCTAACTCAGGCCCTGAGTCCCCTGGCTCCCCCATGGCCGCCTCTGACTCCCCCACCTGCAGGCAGGCCTGATGTCATGCGAACGGGGAGCTGGGTGGAGGCCCCCAGCCCTCGGTGCTGGACAGAATTAAAAACCCGACAATCTATCTGATGGAATTACACCGAAGAAAGGAAATGTGTCTTTTAAGAACAAGTGTGAGGCTGATGACTGAAGTCCCAAAGAATTTTGTGGTTGGACCTTTTTTTTTTCCCCTGTTGTTTGTTTTCTGGCACAATCTGTGTCTTGTTTCTGAGCCGAGGGCCGTGTTCCCCGTGACAAAGGCCTCTTTCTTAAACAGTTTAATAGCTCCAATGCGGGGGACAGCGCTGACTCCCGTGGGCCAGCATCTGAAGGCGGCTGCTCAGAGAAGGAGAAAGCCACCGCTTTCCTCCAGTTGGGTCCAAAGTGAACTGAGAGCGGCTTAAGGGAAAAAAACAAAAACAAAAACAAAACCGAACCTGAACCTCCTTTTGTAATAGGAAATGAGGGCCATCAAAGGGGTGGGGAAAACAAGATGCATCGGGACAGAGAAGAGGACAGATTCAAGAGTGATGCTCAAGGGAGGAGGTACAGCTCAGTGGTAGAGTGAGTGCCCAGCATGCACGAGGTCCTGGGTTCAATCCTCAGTACCGCTATCAAAATAAATAAGCAAACAAATAAACCTAATTACCTCCCCCTGCAAAACAAAAACAAACAAACAAAAAAATGGTTAAGAGTGATGCTCAGGTGGGGCTTGGAAGACGTGAAGGGAAAGCTGGGGGGGGGGCCCTGTGTATCAGTTCCCTGTGGCTTCTGTAACCAAATACCACAATCTGGGTGGCTTAAAACAACAGACATTTATTCCCACGATCTTGGAGGCTAGAGGCTCAAAAGCAGGGCCACATCCACTCCCCCAAGTCTCTAGGGAAGGAGCCTTCCTTAGCTCTTCCCACCCTCGGCATTTCTTGGCTTCTGGCTGAGTCACTCTGACCTCTGCTTTCGTCATCACGTGGCTGTCTTCCCTCGGTGCGTCTCTGGGTTGTCACACAGCATTGTCCTCTGTGTGTGAGTGTGCGTGTGCGTGTGCGTGTGCGTGTCTTTCTCTTGGTCTTATGAGGACACCAATCATACCGAATTTAGGGTCCACCCTAATCCACTGTGACCTGATCTTTAACTAATTGCATCTGCAAAGACCCTACTGCCAAATAAGGCAAAGATGATGACATTCCCAGGTCCTGGGGGGTTAGGACCTCAACATCCCTTCCTTGGTGGGGGCTACCATTCCACACAACACCTGGGGCTCCCAGCAGCCAACCACCTCCCTCGCTTGTAAGGCAGGTAACTCTTGCTCAGAAGTTCCAGCCTCCTAAGGACCCAGCCCACCTGTCTGTCCACTTTCCGGGGGTAAGGCTGGAAGTGGGTCATGACGCAATGACAGCCCAGGGCATCCGGTACCACCTCTTTGGAGCTTTCTCTTCCCTCCTCTTACTTCCCTTGGCGCTGGCTGCATGGAGGCACCTGGCAAGGATTACGGTTCTTACTGCAGCAACAAATGCTCTGGGTGACCAGCAGCACGATCTTTAATGTACACATTTGCTGTCAGGGAGATAGGCTAGGAAATCTGCCCTCCCTGAAGAGTTTCTACACCTGCTTCTATTTCCCAACGCTCCCAATGAGATAGGATTTTAAAGACGCACTTGACAATGGAATCAGAACTCCTGTAGCCAGGGCTGAAAGCGTTCGCAACGGGGATGAGATACTTTTTTACAACAGAGACGATCTCCTTTTTCCCCTGTGAGGAGGCAGTTTTCAAGCCTCTAGGGTCATGGGAGGTACGTGACTTGGGAGGCAGGAGAGTGTAAGGGTCAAAGGCAGACTCCAGAGCCAGGCTGCCTGGGTTCGAATCCCGCCTCTGCCCTTCACTCCCTGTGTGCCTTTGGGGACAGTCTGCATCTGTGAAATGGGCGTGGTGCTCTCTCCCTCACAGGGGGCTTAAGGATTAGCTAACACACAGGATCTGCACAAGGAAAGCACTCACTGGACGTCAGTGCTTGTGAGTGCTTGTGATAGCCAGAGGCAGGGGTGGGCAGAGGTGTTAATTCACGGCTCCCGCACATCTGCCACCTGCCATAAGCGTGCCCTCAGGGACCATTCCCAGGCTCTGTGTCCTCATCTCGGTACTGGGATGGCAGTAGGGACTGAGGGATGCCTGTAAACAGCCCCTAAAGGCAGCTACTATGCCAGCAGGCAAACCAGCTGCCATCTGAGCCCAAGCTGCCTTTCTTAGCGGCCCAGACGAACACAGCCGCCCGCCCGAGCCCTGCCCATCACCCCCTTCGTGGTCTGCTCTGGAAAGTGCAGTTGCTCTCGACCTCTCATTGCTCATAACAAGCTGTCCGGGGGGATGGACAGGGCAGCAAAGGGAGTTGAGGACAGAAAAGTCTGTGTCGCTTCCAGCGCCGGGGAAAGCCACAAAGAAGCTACACTGCTGTTCTCAACGAGCTTCGTGGGGTCTGTGCCTCCCCCCTCCCCAAGCCCGCCTCAGGCCAAACAGAGTGCATGTTGTGTGGAGATCGGTCCCCCGTGCCAAGATGGCCAACCCTGTCGCCAGGGATTTGGGTGGGGGTGGCTGGGGGCAGTGGAGGAGGAGGGGGTCCAGCATAAATGGCTCCTTGTGCGCTGCAGCTCGGCAGACAGAGAAGGGCAGCCTGGTGCCTCCCTCCTTGTTCTGGGCATGCAACTCGTGTGGTGGCATTGGAGGGCTTGACAGTGAGTCCAGGGAACTCGCACGGGCGGGGAGGAGGGGTGCGGTCAAAAAGGAAGTATTTTGTGTCGTCTGGAGGGGCTGCCCATCCTAAAATCATCTATAGATTTCCAGGCAGGCCGTCAATGCCGCGGGTGCAGAGCAGACCATGCACAGCCGGGTCCTGGGTCCCATGCAGAGAACAGGAAGAGGCACCTGGGCTCTGCTCCGGCCGAGGATGCAGATGGAGAAACACAGATGCTACACATTCACCCTGTGGCACAAAAGCAAGAGCCAAGCAGCCTGCAAATGCTGTGCAGAGACAGGAGACGGGACAGCAGAATCAGCCTGGGAGGACCAAGGGGGAGACGGAGGGGAGGATGCTAAGGCGCAGTGTCAGGCGTGGAGCCCGAGATGCAGGAGAGCAGAAGCAACCTCTCTGGTGTGGTCCACATGGAAACTGAGGCATAAATAGTAAGAGCCAAGAACACGAGGAGACGGCCAGGTGCGTGGCAGCCAGAGTCCCCCCGGCTTGGCAGAGGGGTACTACTGGGGGCAGAGTGATGAAGTGGGCGCATTCCTTAATAATCTTTCCAGGCATTTTCTCTGTCTTTCTAGCACGTTGTAGGTGTCTGTACTGGTGTGTGAGTGATAGCATTGCTGTCAGGAGGTTTAAAGGAGAGAATCTCCCCCACACTTCAAAGGAAAACCACCCTTTAGAGTGAGACATCACCAGGAAGGGATGAATGACAGAGCTGGGCCTCCCAGCAAGGTCCCCCCGACACAGCCGACGGCCACCTTACACTCTGATTATTCAGGCTGGTGGAGGAAAGCAGAGGCATCCTGACTTTCAGAACAACCCAGAATCAATCTGGTTTTTCTTTTTGTCCTTTTGCAGGGTAACATGCTGACCTTCCTAACGGCTTTTTGTTAAAATAATGTTATTTACCACGGCGGTCCTGAGAAGTGTAGCGAGTGGGTGAAGCCAGACTAAGAGCAAGCAGTTTCTCAAGGACAATCTCAGGTAACAGGGAGGTGATACATAAACAGACAGCTATTCATCCATCTGCCACCTGTCCATCCATCCATCCAGCGCAGGGACCTACGAGCGCCATGATGGGCGGGTTTCACAGGCAAACGGCTGACAAGTTTCAGAATCTCTTCCTTCTCATCTGAAGAGTTGCCGGGTCTCCAGGTAACGAGGACATTCTACCTGCCTGCACAGACCTGGGACACAAGAGGCAAAGTCTCCAAGAGGCTGCTCTGGTCTCCCAGGAGGATTACGTCAGACAAAGAAACACCTTGTCGGGGAGCTGGGGGACATTAACACAGGAACTGGAGACATGGTGCGGGCAAAGCACGGTAAATTTTTTTTTTCTTTCTGTAACATGCTGCTCTTGCTGGGAATGCGAAAAAAAAAAAAAGCATCATTAAAACCCACAGGAAGGAAGAAGGGGTCAGGAGGGAGCGTGGCAGAGGGAGGTAAGGACTGCCCACGTTTGGACGAGGACTTTGGAGATGGAGCCAAAGATAATTCACTTCTCCCCTTCACTTCCCAGCCCCCACCCCTTCCCGCTCCTTTTAATTCAAGCTTCCCACAGCAATGCACCCAGCAGACTGCTCCCCAAAAGCCTGTCTGGAAGATTCGAGCTGCTCCAAGGATGGGAGGGGCACTCCTTGAGATTCAAATGGGGATGAGGGAAGAAATGTCAAAAAAGCCTTGAAGGAGGGAGCGACCCTCAGAAGGGAAAGCAGGGACATCCTCAAGTCCATTAGGTTCTCTCGAGTGGACCCCACTGACCATCGGGTGACAGGACAGCCTGAGAGCAGAGGGAAGAGTCCCAGGAGTCAGGAACCGGGAACCCTCTGGGACTTCAGTTTCTTCACCTGTGAGACCAGAGGCATGAGCTAAATCTGTGGTTTTCTGCCAAGAGCAGAGGGGGAGCATCTATTCCATCCAGAAAGTGCTCTCAGTATCTTGTTCCAAAAGGCTCCATTGATAAAGAAAAAATATTTAAGAAATAAGAATATTTAAGGCCATCTCTTAAGACCACTTCCAGCCCACGAGTCCTATGATGCAAGTTTTCCCAGCTGCAGTGGTTGGAGCAGCTGTCCTAAGGCACCTTTCCCCCCAGAGATGAGTCCTGTGCTCAGTAAGGTCTTGGGGGTTGGATGGGTAGGTGGATGGCCAGGTGGGTAAATGACTCGACTACCTGTCACCCAAAACCATCTGTGAGAAACTGCTACGTCCTGGCTGGGCTTTGCCCAATGTCTGGCAGGCTTTTAGGACCATTCTCTTTATTTCCAGGACTCATATAACAAATAACATTATTTTTAATTCATGACAAAAATAAACGTGGCACCCCTAAATGACATAAAGAAAAATCAAGTTGATTTTGGGGGTGTTCTGAAGTGTGGATTCTTCACATCTCTAATTCTCCTTTCCTAGTAGACAATCAAAGGCAGGGAGTAGCTCCTTGCTCCTTCGTTGGCCTATTTCTTCCTCTCAGTGTAGGGTCATACGAAAGACAGACCTTGAAGATACTGCAGATCCCATTCCAGACCACCGCAAGAAAGCAAATATCGAAATAAAGCCAGTCACATAAATGTTTTGGTTTCCCAGTGCATATAAAAATTACGCTTACACTATACTGTAGACTATTAAATGGGCAACAGTAGCATTATGTCTAAAGAAACCATGTACATCCCTTAACTGAAAAACAGTGTATTGCTAAAACATGCTGACCACCATCTGAGCCTTCAGCAGGTCATAGTAGTGACATCAAAGATCGCTAATCACAGATCACCGTAACAAACACAATCCTAGTGAACGTTTTAAATATCACGAGAAATGCCAAAACGGGACGCAGAGATGTGAAGTGAGCAAGTGCCGTTGGAAAAATGGTGCCGACAGACTTGTCTGATGCAGGGTTGCCACCAATTTGTATCAATTTGTTAAAAAAAAAAAACCCAAAAAACAAAAAACCACACAGTGTCTGCAGAGCGTGGTGTGCCTATACTGTGACTTTCTGACATGGGAGAACAACATGACGTTGAACACTTTTAAGGACTGAACTGAGTGATGGATAAGGTATCAGGGTCAAAACAGCTTGACTATAAAGATGCTATTTTGGAAAAGGCACAGAGCATTTTTATAGACTTGTGTACATACGGCCCTTAACTTTTGGAGGTGTGACTTCTCTATAAGCCGCACGCTGCTTCAGTCATCAGCCCTTCTCAGCTGCCTTTGTTCCCCCACCTGTGTCATTCTGTGTACATCACCCAGCAAAGCTATGGTGTCCCACCACCACATGGTGGCGCTGCCAGCCAACCACCACCTCCAAATTCCACTGTCTCTTAATAATTCGAGGTAAGGCTGTGTGGGAGGACCGGAAAGAAAAAATTATAAGAAGGAGCTGCCAACAGATGACTCCAGAATTCCAGGTAAGGTAGTTTGATGGGTGCAAGAGAAGGGCATGTTTGCATAAAATAAAACTAGAAGTGCAACCTGCTATTGCAAAGAAAAAGCAATGCACGGATTTACTTCCAATTCTGCTGAAGTGATTGCAGGGAGGGGTCATGGAGGTGGGGGTGGGTGGAGGGGATGTGTGGTTCTCCGGGGGCTGGGGTCGGGGGAGGGAGTGGCTGGGTCACGGTGAGTCCTCACGGAGATGTAGGGTTCCACATCTCAGGCTAAAGACCACTCCTCCAGGGAGCCCAGACTGGGCTCAGGCTTGCCCGGGGGGATGCTGGGAACCAGCTCAGTGGGCAGGGAAGAGGTCAAGATGGTAGCCTCGAGGGAAGAGCAGTCTCATCAGGGCTCACCAGAAGCCTGGGAACTTGGTCCCGCCGCAGGGAAGTCTAGGGGCATCTAAGAGCAGCCTGGGATTGGGAGATGGCTGCTGTAGCTTGCTCCTTAGAAGACACGTGAGTGTCTAATGAAAAAGTCTGTTGTATTTATTTCCCTAAGACCCATCCCACCACCACAACAAAGTCTCCCCTTGAGCTGCTCTACATTTAACTTGAGAACACGTTTTCATGAATATCCTTGAACACAAGTAGGGGGACGACCTGGACAGATGGATGCACAAAGATGGATACGCATTTTGACATACTCATCAACTGCTTAATGTGGATTAATGACCGGGAGAGTGTGGGCTGCCGTCTTTGTTCCTAAACAAATGGCTGCTTCGTTGACAGACGGCTGCTGTCTCAAATGACTGTTAATATTTCAACATGCATATTGGTATCTAAGCCAGGCAAAAGGTTCTACCTGACACGTGCTTTACTCTTTGATCTGAGAGGCAAATCTACACTTGGAAAGATTCATTTTGATGCCTGCATGTGTAACTTAACG
This sequence comes from Vicugna pacos, assembly GCF_048564905.1. Classification (NCBI taxonomy): domain Eukaryota; kingdom Metazoa; phylum Chordata; class Mammalia; order Artiodactyla; family Camelidae; genus Vicugna; species Vicugna pacos. The sequence goes on from NC_133002.1 coordinate 56,141,466, forward strand.
AGCTATGTTAGGTCTAATTGCAGGCTGATCTAACAGGGCATCCTTTACACAGCGTCTGGGTGTTGCTTAATACTGGCTGGCCCAGAAGGGCAAATTAGGAGTTTGGAATTAGCAGACACAAACTACTATATATAAAATAGATAAACAACAAGCTCCCACTGTAGAGCCCAGGGAACTATATACAATAGCTTGCAATAACCTACAATGAAAAAGAATATGAAAGAGAATATATATGTGTATAACTGAATCACTATGCTGCACACCAGAAACTGACACAACGCTGTGAATCAACTATATTAAAAATCAAAATGAAATAAAGAGAATATTGGCTGGTGGGGGCATTCAGCAGAAAGAAATGTCCAGGCCTGTGCTGGGGATGTGCTTTGTGGACCATGCGTCGCACACAGTGAATTCTACGGCGAGCTCCTCCTGCTTGCACTCAGCCAGATCTGAGACGCTGGCTGTACCTGCCGGTCAGGGCGTGTTCTCGGATGACAAAGTGCTTAGTCAAAGCTTAAGCAGGAAGCAAAATGTTTCAGCGTAAATAACCTTGCTCTCCCTGCTGGTTTGAATTGCGCCTGCCAGCCAGTTAAGTGAGAGCTGAGGGCATGTTTCCTCTCTGGGGAACACGTGCTGTGGAGGTAATGACACTTGAGAGAGGAAAATCAGCTTAAACAGTCAACTCCCCAAGGGCAGGCCGTCTGAAGAATTTCTTAACCAAAAGAAATTGCTGTGGGACCGGATCAGGAAGAAGCAAGCTGTGTCTCTCTTGGACTCCAGGCTGCCTTTTGCTGGCTGAGATTGGTCATCATTCATGGGATGTTGAATTCTGAATGCTTCCCCCCATCAGTCCCCCAACGAAAGCTAACCTGGTGAGGGAGGAAGGTGGACCGGGTAGCAGGGCAGTGGGGAGGGCACCACGCAGGTGATGAAGTAACAGCATCGAAACACTAGGTGGCAGCAGCCATACACAAATTATATGCTAGGGACTTACCGGTCCTCTCTCCTGGTCTGAGAAACTCAAATGGGCACTGAAGATGGTGCCTTTTTGGAGTATTTAGTTTTCACCTCTTTATTCTCTCGTGGTGTGGCTTCGATGCCACAGGTGAGAGAGAGAACCTCAGGTGCATTACCAACAGGGCACACGTCGTTAAAAAAAAAAAAGGTAGTTGGAGTCAGAATTTGATGATAACAGGCATGACTGTGTGCCAGTAAAACGTCATTCATTTACAGAAGCAGGTGTTGGGCCAGATTTGGTCCATGGGCCGTCCTTTGCCAACCCCTGCGCTAAAGGAGCAGAGAACTGTACCTGGCTCAGATAGCTTGGTCCGCACGTCCCAGGCATATGCTGGGTAACTCTTCTCTTTCCCCAAATCCATGCAGACCCATCCTTCCTCCCCTCTCAGCCCCCTCTATGTACCTATGTGATTACTTGTCTCCTTGTCACCTGGACTTGAATTCTCCCCCACACAACAGCATCAGTGACAAATGCTGCCCATTTGTTCTGCATTTAAGACCCCTTCCTTCCATCAGTCTCTCTTCCCTCCCATCAGTATCAACACACCCCTCGTCTTCTTTGTAGCTGTGGTGTCAGTGAGTGTCTGTTCAGTGTCTGGGTTCTTCACGCGGATCTGGCTACCTCTTCCCCTCAAATTATTCCGTGGAAGCCAGGTCTTGGGCTCTGTCATTTCTGGGCACTGGAACTCATCAAGGTGGTCAGGGTCTTGCAAAAGAACACACCTTCTCCTTGGCCTTCGGTCTTACTTCGTAAAGCACCATGTGGCCCCACCTCAGTGACGTCATCTGCCCTTAACATTTCTGCTTCCCCAAGACGATCGTCCCCATGCTCCTGACGAAATGCCACCTATTCTATGAAGCGCCCTTGAGATGGGGGAAGACCGTGCCCTCCGTCCACTGGTTCCTTAGATAATTTGGTTTATGTCCCTCCCCCGGGAGCTGGTGCCTCGTCTTACGGCGCCTGCAGGTCTCACTGGCCACTAGCCAGTTGTTTTCACTATCTCTTTTGTTATTGATTTTCAATTACATCTCACTGAGGTCAGAGCAGGGGTTCTGAATGGTATCAGTCTGGGGGTGTTCTGACTTTCTCCGTGACACGGCATCAATTTGTGGAAACACGCACACGTGTGCTTGCAAAGAACGTAAGTTTTCTCGTTGCTGGGTTGAGGTTCTGCATTATGTCCATGATGCCCATTTTGTGAACTTCTTAGCTACTTTATCAGTGTCAGAGCGGGGAATCGTACTCCCCACCATGACTGTGGTCTTGTCTGCTGTTCCTTGCTATTCCGATGATTTATCTCCGGCATTTTGAGGCGTCTGCTGCTGGAGGCGTACAAGTGCAAGATCATTATGTCATCCCCTGCGTTGTTTCTCTTTTCATTAATGATAAAATGACCTTTATTCTGTAGGTGGCTTTCTGCCTTGAAGTCCGTCTGGTCTGATACTGAAACTGCAATGCCTGCTTCCTTTTTGATCGGCACTCGCCCTGTGTCTTTTTTCATCCCTTTATTTTTCAACCTTTGCCTGTCGTGTTTTTTAAAAAAGCAAAACCTCTCTCTTTTAAAAGACATATCTCATCATCCGATGACTGTGTCTGCACCTCTCCCCCTACTGTGTCTGTCTTTTTCGTCTTCTGCCCCCCTCCCTCCCTCCCTCCCTACTACCCTCAGGTCCCTGTCCTCCGACGAAGCCCTGGTCTGGAGCAGAAGCTAAAGGCAGAGAAGCCTCTTCTGGGGGCTGTTCTACATTTTACCCTCAAGAGTAAGATCGCAGGCATTCAGAAAGGAAGGACCCAAATCACGAACTATATGTGGATTTGTACGTGGGGAAAACAGGCTGCGATGGAGGGTCTGCACGAGGTCACCCTCTTTCCCTCTCTGTGGCCTGAGTTGCAGAGACACCCCTCCCCGCCACCCCCCATGCCCCGTCCTGATACTCTGTACATAGTGGTGATGGAGGCAAAGCTCTGCCCCGCTGGCTGTGGTGGGGGTGGGTGGCGTGTAGGGGCATGAAAATGCCCCAAGGATGCTTGCTTATCAGAAGGTTTCTTGAGGCTAAAAATACTGAGTCGTGCCGCCCTCGCCCAGTCCCAGCTGGAGAATCCCGCTGAGGGTTTATGTAATGCAGAGAGGAGCTGTCTGGTCAAGGGGAGGGAGGAGCTGGGATGGAAAAGCGTTTGCTCTACTTTCTCCAGAAACATAAAGATTAGCAGAAAGTACAGGTGACAAAATTGAGAGACATCAGAGTTGACATCTCGATGTTGCGGGAGACGTGGCGCCACCGGACAGAAAGCCCAGCCCGCGAGTGCATTGCCCCGGGCAGGGCTGTCACTTGTGGGCAGACATTTCTGGAGAGCGTGTGGTTCCCCGGGCTCTGGAAGGACCTGGCCTTTGAATGCTTATGGGGTCAGCCCCTCAGGGCTCTTCAGCCCCCTGGACACCACCCGCCCCTGAAGTTCCTTGTGCTCTAAACGAAGCCAAGAGCAAAACAGTTGTGCCCAGGGTTGGGGGCTGGACACAGAGCCCAACTACCCCGCCCCGCGCCCTAGTCCAGGGCAGAGAAAGCAGCCTGCAGGGCACCATGAATCACAATTGGCCCTGGATTTTGGTGACATTTCCTACTTTCTAAAACCTTCTCCCCATCTACCATCTCCTCCAATTTTCCCAATAGGCATCTTATTAATGGATGACGAGGGAGACGGGGCGAGGAAGTGACCCGGGAGTCTGACAGGCAGCAAAAAGAGGTTGAGAACTGGGAAAATTTCAACCGAGAACATGGCCAGCCCACACGGGTATTTGGGGCTCCGGGGAACAGACATGTCCCTTGCAGATAGCGTTAGAATGCAGTGACTGGCAGTGATTCCTCCGAACATGCAGGGACTCCACATCAGCTGGGGGAGCAGATGAAAAGTGATGGGGCTTAAAGAGGCCCCACATGAGCTCGGAAATGAGGGACGGATGGAAAAGGGCCTTAAGAGTGAAATTGGCTCCGAGTTCATGGTTCCTAGACACAGGGTAGATTATTAAAGGAGGTGATGTTACTGTCTTGAGGGGAGAAAAAATCAATGTTGAAACTGTAGCAGTCAGAAGGCAGTGGGCTGAGCTAGACACAGAGGTCAGAAACCAGTGACCCCTGGGCCAGCTCTTTGAATTATGTTTTTAAAATAATTATGAATCCAAGCGCCTTTAGACAGTGCATGTGCAGTCTAGCTGACATTTCCTGTCTTCCTCACCATTCCCACCTGTCTCCACCTGACTGTCTGTGCTCAGTCTTGTTACACTTTAGTCCCCTGAAGGCATCTGAGTTTGCTGCCCTTGGATGGAAGGCTCCACCCTGCCCTCCTTCAACCTGGAGTCTACAGTATCCATGGTTTTGTGGGCACACGTGGACCGTGTAGCTCATCTCCACGGTGCCTCTTTGTGATCCCAAGGCTGTAGCCTTATCCAACCCTACGATTCAGGGGAGGCAGAGGAGAGGAAGAATTCACAAGGCCTGGTGATTGCCTGGGGAATGATGGGGAAGATGAGGCATTGAGGGTAGCGATGAGTTTGGCTTGGTCAACCGGGTCCATGGTGGTGATGGGGAATGCTGGGGAAGGGGTGGGTTTTGCAAGATTGCACATGGAGGCGATCTGCTCAACTTGGGAAATGCTGAGTGTGGGGACCCTGTGAAACATCTCAGTTGGAGACATCCGGAAGGTGGCTGGACCCATAAGAATAGGTTTGGAAGAAACAACTGGGTTGAAGATCAACTTGTGCATCACAAGTAAACAGATGGAAAATAAAGCCATGGGAAAGGGGAGGAATCCCCCAGGAGAGTGCGTTAAGTGAGAAGAAAGGATGCCTCAGAGACGGAGGGATCTCGTTGGGGAACATCAACATTTCAAAAGGGGCCTGGAAAGAAGCAGAAGGAGGAAAGAGGAGGGGCCAGTGGCAAGAAAGAGAAAGTGAGGGCTTCGAAAAGGAGGGAGCAGTTAGGACCATCAACTGTTGCCTTCATGATACAGTTGGCCCTCCTGGATCCTGCGATCCGCCATTGGTTGAACTCGGGGATGTGGGACCTGCAGACACGGGATCGGGATCGGCAGATACTGACAGCTGACGGAGACACCTGAGCATTTGCGGATTTTGGTGTCCGCCGGCGGATCCTGGAACCAATCCCCCCAGAATACTGTCTTTATAACGTATTTATGCATTTAAAGGGTTCGGAGAACAGTGTGAAATTATATCCATGTTTTGTTTTCAAGATGTTTGTTTTCACCCACTAGATAGTTCATTGGAAAATGGCATAAACCTGCTTCTTTGATGGAGTACCTCTCTCAGGTATGAGCTGAGCCAACCTCCTCCGCGCCACCACTTGTCTTAGACCTGTGGGGCTGGAGGTGGTGCGCGATTACGTGCAGACGGTTCACCCAAGACATTAAGCATTTCCGAGCATCACGGGATGCAGCTCTAAGACATTAGGTGCTGGCTTACCTGGCGCTCTCGAAGGTGGCAGACGCCGTCTTTTCTACAGCCCCAAATCCAACTCCAACAGCAAGACCCTCTGAAACAGACATAAAAGAGTGTGAAGGGTATAATTTTTCGATAATACATGCACATAAAAATCAAAGCTTGCTCAGAGGCCAAAACCAGGAGACTCTTGTGGGCTAGATTAGCACTGCTGTCCAATCAAGGCGGGGCGACGGCCTGACCCGTGGGATAGCATGGAACCAGCGACACACTTCATCACATCGGCCAATCCCATGGTCTTTTCGTCATACCCTATGGTTACTTAAAAGGATTATATTTACTCAGCTGTTAAGACTAGGCAATTTCTTTCACTTCTTCCATAAGATACTGAGACAACAGCATTTTGATGTGGCACAATGCAAGTTTAAAGAAGCCCTTGCTAAGGGTAATCTCTGAAATGGATGTGCCACTCTATGTGCAAACGCAAGTGAAGGAACTTGATGAAAAGAATGAATCTTACATTTTTCAATGTCATTGAATTTTCCCATTATGTATTGACTTTGCCACTGAGAAACTGGAAGTTTTTGAGTCCCATAGTTCATTCAAATTTGACCATTTTAATCCTTTTGTCAATTAAAAAAGGCTTGCAAAAATAAAAAGGTTCATCCCTTTGTCGTGTAAGATTTCACAAAGCCTCCAGTAACAAAAAATCCACCGAACAGTAGCTTAAACCAAGGGACAGCAGATGCCAGCCCACTGCCTATTCTTGAATGGCCTGCAAGCTAAGAATGATTTTTACATTTTTAAATAGTCAAAAAAAAAAAATCAAAGAAACGATAGTATTTCATGACCCATGAAAACTATCTGAAATTCAAAATTTAGTGAAAATTCATAAATAAAGTTTTACTGGCACACAGCCATGCTGGACTGTTGATGAATTGTCTATTTTTGTGCTACGTCAGCAGAGATGAGTAGTAACAAGAGATCGAATGGCCTGAAAAACCGTAATACTTACCCTCTGGCCCTTTAAAGAAAGAGCTGGCTGACCCCTGACCTCAACATGCCCGGTTGAACGGGCTCATGAACAATAAGCCCAAGGTTGACATGGTTGCCCAGTGACGTCACCCCGGACATTTGATGACCCATTCTTGAATGGCAGAGACCGTCACAGTCCACTCTGAGACGGCGTGCCTGTCTCACACCAGCCTGGGGCTAAGGAGTGGGCAAGACGATCTTCCAGGTCCTCTCCAGTGGGACTGAGTTGCCGAGGTCACCAGTGCCCTGTCTGTGATCGAATCGGGAAGAGCAAAGCTGGGCTATAGTGTCTGATGGAGAGGAAAGCAGGGCTATTTAAAAAAAAAAAAAAGGAACTGCCCCAGTGACCTGGGATCAGTAGAGTAGAAGCATAATGTTAAGACACCTTCTGACATCTACGGGGGCGTCCAGCCCCAACCCGAATAGGAAAGAGAACAACCGACATTGCTTAGAATCCAGACCAAGGCCTTGGGGCCAGGAGGAACGCTTCTTCATGAAAAGGGAAGGGGTCAAAACGTACCAAGGGAGAAGGGCTTGTCTTCTGAATACTATTCAGCCATAAAAAACAATGAAATAATGCCATTTGCAGCAACACGGTTGGACCTAGAGATGATCATACTAAGTGAAGTAAGTCAGACAGAGACAGATATCATATGATTCCACTTATATGTGGAAACTTTTTAAAAAAATGATGCAAATGAACTTATTCACAAAACAGAAACAGACTCCCAGACAGAAAAAACAAAGCTATGGCTGCCAAAGGGGAAAGGGAGAGGGAGGGGTAAATGAGGACACTGGGATGAGCACATATAAACTTCTATAAAATATATAGACATATATAAAACAGACAAACAAGGATTTACCGTTCAACACAGGGAACTATAATCAATAGCTTGTAATAACCTATAATGAAAAAGAATATGAAAATACATATATATATATATGTATCACTGAATCACTATGCTGCACACCAGAAACTAACCCAACGTTGTAAATCTAATACATTTCAACTAAAAAAAAGAATGAGCGTCCAAGATGAGAGAGAGCTGAATTTCAGGACAGGCTATGATGGATCTGCCTAAGGGTTTCATCCTTTCCATCCACCTATCAGGGAGGAGGCAGCCCTCTTTTTGTGCTGCCCTGGAATCTCAGGAGCTGCCCAAGGTTCTGAAAATATAAAGTCAGAGGCCATCTGAGATGCTTCCATCTGGCCAGTCTCCTCCCTTTGGGGAGCCCAGTGCTTACAAGCCTGATGTTCTCAGCCTTGTTCTGTATTACCACAGCCCAGACCACAACCCACTCCCATTGGTAAGTGTCGGTCCTCAGGGCAAAGTTCTTCACCAGGTATCAAAAGCTAGGGAGAGACTCGCGGGGTTTCCTGACATCAGAGGGGCAAATCCCTGGCTTTGAAAAAATTTGCTTTTCTAAACCATAAACAACAGCTGGTGGGTCTTTTGTTAAGGATTCTGCTCTAATTAGTCATTTTTAATGTAAATGATAGTGCAGCCCAGAGCAACAGAACCCACATTCATTAGCAAAGGAATCCTTCTGGTTATTCAGCAAGCAGCACCCCCCTCCACCGCACTTGACTTACATAATGCTCACAACAGCCTGGGAGGTTGGGGAGGGGTGGGCATCCAATTTACACGGGAGAGAAAGGGTTGCCCCAAGTGACACAGCGTCGAAGGGCTGAGTCAGGCTTGAACCTCAGTCCCCTGGTCCCCCCACCACCCCAGGTTGCTGACGTGGGCTGTGGTTTTTCTCCCAGGCATGGGCGGCGAGGGCTGGCATCGGAATATCTGTATCCTAAAGGGGTTCTGAGCAAGGTGAATGCCTCCTGCCTCTGCTCCGCCCTGTACCTTGGCCACGCCCACAGCAGGTACCACAACCCCCAGCTCCCAAATGCACTCGCTGCCTTAGGCGGTGGCCAACTCAGCTTCCCCCTTGATTTAGAATGGAGAGGAAGAAGGGGCACTGAAGGAAGAGAATGGAAAACGGAAGAATACTTGAGAGCTACACTAAGGCGAGATTAAGACCAATTACACACGGGAAAAATACACAGATAAGGGGATTCAGGTAGATACTGAAGACCAACAAGTGGTAGAAAAAACCTGCTGGGTGAGAGAGAAGCAGAAGAAGCAATGCCCGCTGGAGCTCACACCCCAGGTGTTCCATCCAAAGTGCAAATTAGGAAGATAATTAAGACTAGGAATAGACTTACCATATGACCCAGGAATCTCGCTCCTGGGCAAATATCCAGAAGGAACCCTACTTCAAAATGACACCTGCATCCCAATGTTCATAGCAGCACTATCTGCAATAGCCAAGACATGGAAACAGCCTAAATGTCCATCAACAGATGACTGGATAAAGAAGATGTGGTATATTTATACAATGGAATACTACTCAGCCATAAAAACTGACAACATAATGCCATTTGCAGCAACATGGATGCTCCTGGAGAATGTCATTCTAACTGAAGTAAGCCAGAAAGAGAAAGAAAAATACCATATGAGATTGCTCATATGCAGAATCTAAAAAAAAAAAATACAAAACAGAAACAGACTCACAGACTTAGAATACAAACTTGTGGTTGCCAAGGGGGCGGGGGGTGGGAAGGGATAGACTGGGATTTCAAAATGTAGAATAGATAAACAAGATTATACTGTATAGCACAGGGAAATATATACAAGATCTTATAGTAGCTCACAGAGGAAAAAAAGGTGACAATGAATATATATATGTTCACGTATAAATGAAAAATTGTGCTCTTCACTGGAATTTGACACAACATTGTAAAATGATTATAACTCAATAAAAAATGTTACAAAAAAAAAGACTCCTTCTTGCTTTGGACCCAAGGGAATCCATGCCCTTAAGAGTATCCATTTGGGCACCACCACCCTGAATATCTATCAAATAGCCATGAGGTGCCAGGCATTTTGTAGGATATACAAAGAGATGTGGGAGATGGGGTTCCCATCCTGAAGCAGTTCACCATCTAGAACCTCCTTTTAGAGGTATAAAATTAGAAATGTAATTCTTTGCTCAACATGTTTAGGAAGAGAGATCTGGAAGACAGTGTTGAAATATAAGAAAAGCTGTAGTTTGGGGACAGATGGGAGGCTGCGGACTGACTGGGAGAGACAGCCGCACACAGGCATAGAGTGAGGACCAGGTTCAAGCCCCGTGGGTCAGCCTCGGAGCACTGCCAATGTAGGAGAAACTTCCCTGCACGTTCTGTCCTCCAGTTTTACAGCTTTCACTTTCCGTCTGTGAACTGAAGGTTTGTTTTCTACTTAACCTTCCAGATGACCAGCTTGGCCTTTCATCTAGAACATTCTTATCAGTCTATCCATTAAACTTAAAAAAAAAATTTAAGCAATTTTAGTGTTAATTTTGAGGAAGTCTTTCTTAGTTTCTGATTATTCCTTTTTCACGATTGCCAGTTCTTGTTTTATGGGTATAATGATACCCTCTTGAATCAGCCGAACATACTACTTGGAATTTTTACAATCTTCTCTTTGGTCTCCTGGGTTATCCGTTTTCTCTGGGATAGGTTGTCCTATTTGTTTTGCTCCTTCTTTCCTGTTCTCTGGGTTTTCTGCCTATGTCTGGTGGTCCTTTGCTCCAGGAGTGCATTCATAGATACAGAACCGGGTGGACCAGGTAACTCAGAAGGGCTTCCTCTGTGGTTCTACAGTCCATTTCCCCCAACAGGCAAACCTAAAATTTCACTTGATGAGTTTATTTGTTTGTCTTGGCATTCAAGGTAGAGAAAAGAGCAGGAATGACAAAGTTAAGTGTCATGGATTTTTAGATGACAACACACCAAGTGTTAAAAAGGATTTAATAACGTGTTCTTCACACTGCTGCTTCCTGAGCAGAAACGCGGCATGATGGAGAGCAGCCGGGGTGCCATCTGCCAGGAACATGATACAGGAGGCACAAAGCCTCCTTTCCCGGGGACAGACCACCTTACACAGGCACACACACAGGGGTGCAGTGGTGGTGTGAGCAAAAGGGACCACGTGCAGAGGTGAGTGTGCACACATACATGCACACACACATGGGATAGAAACACACTGGGAAGACGGCCTAAATACACGGGATCCAAACTCTGACTTAGATGTTTAAATGCTAAACCACTGGAGCTCCCTTTCACACAGCCTGCCCTGTGGTGCCCACACTGAGGGTTTGTCATATAGAAACTCAGGTCTGATCTGTCTGATTAGGGATGTCAGACCTACACACCCAGGACCACACATACACAGGGACCCCGAGGGAGGAGAAAAAGACAGGTAAGGGGAGGGAGGGCTGGCTTCAAACACCTGCTGGGGTCATAGACGAGAAACACGAAGAGTCTATGAATGAGTCCACAAGTAAGTTAAGGAAAACCTTTGCAAATAAAGGGTTAATAAAGAGACGGATGAAAGTCAGGTTGGAAAGGGTGAGGGACTATGAGGAAGTCAGGAAGTGAGGGCAGAGAAGTAACAGAGGGAGGCTGATCGGCAAAGAAGCTAGAAGGAAAGTCAGGGCTAAACCCACCGAGATGAAGCAAGGGTATCTTTAAACTACTCAACAAAAGCAGGAAAGGTGCAGAGGAGTGAAAAAAGCAGAGAATACAGGAGTTGGGAGAACAGCCTTGGATCTCAACATGAGCTGGCAACAAACTGATGACAGCTGGCCGAATGAGGCATCGTACCCAGCAAAGGAGCGGTAAGGACGATCCCATACATCATGGCAAAACACCTGGCAAATTTAGAGTCTGGCATAAATGCCACATATTAATAAAATATGCAACTCAGCCAGCAAGGTGCTCCAAGCCCAGAGGCCTTTTAATTAATGTCAGAGATAGATGGGCAGGCAGTCAGAGAATCCTCCCCTGACCCAGTTCATCACCGACTTCCGTGCTCATGGAGAATGTGCCCTCCTGCCTGGCACGAGCAATCCCATGTTTCCTAGGAGGGAGATGCGCAACACACGTGCGATCTCTGGAGAGTTGGGAACCAGCAGACAGGGGAGGGGAACGTGGAAGGCACAGGTGATGTGGTCATGGTCCCAGTGGGGGTCAGCGTTCTAAAAACAAGGTTGAGATTTAAAAGTGCTTCACTAATTAATCTTGAAAGCTTTCACACAGCAAAAGAAACCATCAACAAAGTGAAAAGACAACCTACTGAATGGGAGAAATATTTGCAAATGATATGACTGAAAAGAGGTTAATGTCCAAACTACATAAACAGCTCATCCAACTCAACATCAAAAAAAGAAACAACTGAATGGAAAAAATGGGCAGGAGACCTGAATAGACATTTTTCCAAAGATGACACACAGATGCCAACAGGCACATGAAAAGATGCTCAACATCGCTAAACATCAGAGAAATGCAAATCAGACCCACAATGAGCTATCACCTCACACTTGTCAGAATGGCTGACATCAAAAAGACTATAAATAACAAATGCTGGTGAGGATGTGGAGAAAAGGGAACTCTTGTACCCTGCTGGTGGGAAAGTAAATCGGTGCAGCCGCTGTGGAAAACAGCATGGAGATGCCTCAAAAAACTAAAAATAGAACTACCAAATGATCCAGCAGAAACGTAACAAAAACATAATTTTGAAAGATGCATGCACCCCAATGTTCATAGCAGCATTATCTATAATTGCCAAGACATGGAAGCAACCTACGTGTTCACCAACAGATGAATGGTTAAAGAAAATGTGGTATATACGCAAAGGAATACTACTCAGCCATAAAAAAGAATGAAATGTTATGATTTGCAGTAACATGGATAGACTTAGAAGGCATTATGCTTAGTGAAAAAAAATCAAAGAAAGATAAATGCTGTATGTTCTCACTTGTATGTGGAATCTAAAAATTAAAACAAGCGAGTGACATAACAAAAAGGAAACAGACTGATGGGATACACAGAACAAACCAGTGGTTACTAGTGTGGAGAGGCAAGTGGGGAGGGACAAGACAGGGGTGGGGGATGAAGAGGTACAAACTACTGTGTATAAAATAAATAAGCTACAAGGATATATTGTACAGCACAGGGAACATAGTCAATATTTTATAATAACTATAAATGGAGCATAATCTTTAAATATTGTGAATCACTATGTTGTAACACCTGAAACTAAGGTAATATTGTAAATCAACTATACTTCAATAATAAGCAATAATAAAAGAGCTTCGAAGCCCTGAGGGGCAGGATGAAACTAAAATCTTAAGGGCAAGAAGAGGTTAAGACAGGAATCACGTGACCAAAGAAACTGTTAGCAATTTTCCACCAAAAATATCAAGAATAGACTTTTAAAAATTAGCTTTTTAGCTTTTTATTAATTTTGGGGGGGAAGCAAGGGGAGGTAATTAGGTGTATTCATTTATTTTTTAATGGAGGTACTGAGGATGGAACCCAGGACCTCGTGCATGCCAAGCATGTGCTCTACCACTGAGCTCTACCCTCCCCCTAACTGAGAATAGATTATTAAAAGTCTAGTTCACGAATCTCTGAAACAAACAAACTCACACACAGGGCTGGTGATCTAGAAGCAGCAGCGTGGATTCATAAATAATTCATTTCAAACTAACTACAAAATTCTTTTGATTGAATTTCAGCTGGTAGAGCAGGAGATGGCAAAGGATAAAAATTCTGTTGTATCTGGATTTCGTCGTGGCTTTTGATTTTCATGATACCATATGAACAAAAGAAAATAACACGGCAGCATCAGGGTGCATGTAAACAAATTCCTAACCGGCTGAGCGACTACGCTGGAGGTGTAAATTAATAAAATGATGCAATCCTGGGGGCGGGGGAAGATAGGTAGACCTAAGCTACATGGCCCGGTTGTCGCCACTGGCTATGCAATATTAATCTCAACAACTTTAGTGGGAACATAAAAGGAAAAATTATGAGAGAACAGGAAATCCAGAACATTATGCGCTCTATAGAAATCTCAAAGGGTGGAAAAAGACGTAGGACATTTAGCTCAGATTTGGCATTTAACAAAAGTACATGCAATGTTCTGAACTTAGATATAAAGACCTGAGTAAGAGAAGACAGAGGTGGCCAGCTCCTGACTCTACCAGGAAGCACCCCCCTTGTAATTAGTTACTTGTGAACTGGGGCTCCCTGTAACAGAATTACGGGGGCAGAGGCGGAAAATGCAACTTGAGGGACGTCATGGTTGATATGCCACAGGACATTTAAATGATTGACTTCTCTCCCAAACCTAAATTTATTTATTCCAAAATGTTCCATTCCCAAGTAGGGAAAGGTCACACGCCCTCCTCTTGGCAGGCTGTGCTGGATTTACGGCAGAGTTTAGCTTGATGTGGAAAGCGGTTCACAGCTTTGAAATGTCGAACGCCTTGAGGCAGGGCGAGCCTTCCCAGTTGCTGAAGACTCCATCAGTCCCTTGATGCTTACATTTTAGCCCAGTCTCATATTCCTTTGCCTGCCTGACACCTGCAGGCATTTCCGTCTGCAATGCTGCTTTGGATGTGCCTTTTAAGGTTTTGTCCAGTGGGTGAAATATTTTCAAACAAGCCTGGCTCTGCCTATAATTCCAGTCAAAAGTCTAGCTTACCTGGAACCCACTTAAAATGGTTAAACAGAGAGAGGTCTAGGCACTTCCCGAAGTGAATCTGGGGAGTGCGGGTTTAGCCCCCTGCTGAGCATTTATGAAATATAAAATACATATACACCCCTGTATGTATGCATGTTTATATGTATGCACATGCACTTGTGTGCATATATGTACACGTGTGTATGTATTTATATGTGCGCATATATGTATATACATATACGCACATACATGTATGTACATATAACTGTGTGTGCGTATGTAAGCAGATGTCTCTGACTGGTATGCATGTTCTGTGAATCTGCAGAGTCTGTGGCCATGGAATCCTTTTCTCTTCTTTTTCTTGCCAGGTCCCATGATACATGGTTTTTGTGGAGCATATTTTCGTATATGCTGTTTAGAAAAGACATCAAGGAATTACTCTGCTTTCTGCAAAGTTGGAGCTGTCTGAGACTGCTGCTCCCACCTGTCTACGGAACTGGGCCCTGGGCTCTAAGACAGAGAGACAGCTTCGGTTTCCAGGTGGGATACTGAGCCGTCCCAAGGCTGCTGAGCGGATGATGGACTCTGACCCCACCAGCTCCATCCAGGCACTATCTGAGTGGCACTGAGGGAGAAAATGTGGATGATTCAGCAGAAAACTCGCCCACGATTGAGAAACAATTTTAACAAGTTTTGAGACGTTAGTGGGGTTGACGTGATCAACACAAGATGCATCCTTTCATTTTTACTGAGACCGGATATTCAGGATCAAGGAAACCAGCAACACAGCCCCCAGCCCACAGCCACATCAGAACCAGCTCCACAGGCAATGCGCATCACCGCTCTCCCTGGGGAGGCTGTGAACTCGTGCTGCCACCCGTGCCACCGGGTCACTCCATGGTCTGTCTTCCAACGTCCCCCCTGGGAACATCCTGGAGTAGAAGCCACTGGCAAACGCACCTGCCCGACCTCCTACTTGACTCTCCTCCTTCACTGGGCTTGATGCCCCTTTATCACACGCTGTCCGATCAACAGCCACTCTGTCCCGTTGCCTAGCACCGTGTCCAGGCCTAATCTGTATAACCACGCAAACTGTAGAGTGCTAAAGTCAACCAAAGTAAGCAGGATAAGATGTCATGTTCACCCAGCTCCACACCAGGTCCCCCACTTTCAAGCCCTGCTAACGCATCTCCATGCAAGAGCTCAAACGAAATGCCGAAGCTCAGAAGTATTTGCAGAATGAGGAGGAGGAAAGGATACCAGGGATCCACTGTTAATCAGAGACCAGGCTCCATTCTGGGACAAGCTATGGGCAGATGGGGACAGAAGATACAGATTCAGCCTTCGGAGAGCCAGAGGTAGTGAGTCAGCAAAGCCCAGTCTTCGAGAAGGACGCAGGATGCATCTTGGATATGCCATTGTCGGGGTCCCCCCAAAGGAGGGGTGTGTGCTGCCTTGATCTCACTTCCTCAGACTCCCTGCAGGCCTTCCCTCCATCTCTGCTCAAACAGGACCCTCTTCTTCAACTGCAAAGGACCAGAACGCCCAGGACATTTCAGCCTCCTGGTATCTGAGTGGCGGTCTTATGGTGGAATGTGGGATGCAGTTTAAGAATAAGGATGATGCCACGTGGCCTCAGATCATTTATCAGTCATTTGTCCCTCCCTGAATCACTTAGTCTTGAAGGGTCCCAGGAGCCTCTGCACTAGACCAGGGAGGGTGATAAAGTACCCACCCCACAAGGCTGCAGTGAGGGTCTGTGGAGATGGTGTCCACAAAAGTTTCCCCTTTAAACTATAAAGTGTTATGGGACGCAGGCTGAAACCACCGTCCCTTGTTTAGGTGAAGGGAGAAAGGCAATCAATCTCGAAGGAACTGTAGCCCAAAGAGGGTCTAATCAAAGCCCTACCCCTCAGTGGGTGGAAGAAAACCTAGTAATTTTGTCATTAAAAACATGTTTTCTTGGTAAATGTAGTCTTTTTCAGTCCTTGGAACTTTTGGTTTTCCTGAGTCTGCTTAGCTTCTAGAAAGCAGGGTAAAGAAATCACTCTTTTTTTTTTTAATAGTCTTGTGGGCCAACAGCCAGAGAAGCTGCACCCACCCCAGACAGGCATCTAGTTTTGCTGCCTGTGAAACATGGGTGAAGGTGTCTTCCACTACCTTTGCCGTCTGAAGGTAAGAATGGGCTGATGGATACATCGGCAATGACGTCCCGTGTGTTGGCTTGGCCATGGGAGGCTCAGCCCTCTGCCTCCAAGCCCATAAGGATGGACTCAGGCAGGGCAGTGTTTGTGCCGCAGAGGTAACTGGGCACATTAGGCTGTCTTAGCTGTTCCCTCCATAGGTATCATCACCAACAAACACTTCCTGAGAGTTTCCTTCTACACTGAACAACTGAAGCCAACAAAGCATTATTACCATTGCTATCACTGAGGTGGCGTTCACCTAGCACAAGAGCCACCACTTCAAAGTCTACAATTCAGAAGCACTTCGTGCATGTGCCATGTTAGTGCAACCATCACTTCTATCTGGTTCTGAAACATTTTCATCCCCCCAGAAGAAAAACCCATCCCAATTAGACAGTCACTCCCTACTCCTTCCCCTCACCCCAGCCCCTGACAACCACCCATCTGCTTTCTGTGCCTATGGGTTTGCCTATTCTGGATATTTCATACAAAGGGGATCATTCAGTACAAAAAAAAACACATCCTTTTGTGTCTGGCTTCTTCCACTGATATTTCCGAGGTTCATCCACGTCGTAGCATTTAGTAGCTACGAGTAACACTCCGTTACGTGGGGCAGACAATGGATAAGAACCACCACGTTTTGTTTATCCACCATCCACTGATGGACAGTGACTTGCTTGCCCCCACCTCCTAGCTGTTGTGAATTGTGCTGTGAACATTCACGCACGAGTGTTTGTTTGAGCGCCTGCTCTCAGTTCTCTGAGGTATACACTTAGGAGTGGAATTGCCGAGTCAATGGCACTTCTGAAAACACAGATCTCGGCATTGTTCTCCAGCAGTTTCTCTCTGCACTTAGGAAGATGTGCAAGTGGAAAGCTGCCCCGTCTGGCCTGGTCTGTCTTACCCCAGGTTCTCTCCACCTTCCAGCTTCCTGGACTATTTGCAAATAGTCATCCTTCCTCCAACCTCAGGACCTTTGGACCATCGCTTCCTCTGGTTGTTGCTCTTCCTCTTTCCACTCTGTCTGGCTAGTTAACACCTACTTGTCTTTCAGATTTCAGTTTTTCATCTAACTTCCTCAGAGAAACCTGCCCTCGCCCCCAAACACCCACTCTGTGCGCCCAAGGCACTCTCTACTTCTCCTTCACCAGAATTTCAATTGCACTTTACTGAAAGTATTTCTATTTTATGGCAAGTATTTCTTTTCCTGATTTGCTCACTGAGAATTTATTCAGCACCTACACTGGGCTGGGGATTGCCTTTATTTTTAGTTGAAATATAGTCAGTTTACAATGTTGTATCAATGTCTGGTGTGCAGCATAATGTTTCAGTCATATACATACACATATATTCCTTTTCATATTCTTTTTCATTATAGGTTACTACAAGATATTGAATATAGTTCCCTGTGTTCTACAGTAGAAACTTGTTTATCTATTTTATGTATATTAGTATCTGCAAATCTCGAATTTACATTCTATCCCTTCCTACCTCCTTCCCCCCTTGGTAACCATAAGTTTGTTTTCTGTGTCTGTGAGTTTGTTTCTGTTTTGTAAATAACTTCATTTGTGTCCTTTTTTTTCTTAAGATTTCACATATAAGTGAGATCATATGGTATTTTTCTTTTTCTGGCTTACTTCACTTAGAATGACATTCTCCAGGTCCATCCATGCAGCTGCAAATGGCATTATTTTATTCTTTTTTATCACTGAGTAGTATTCCATTGTATAAATATACCACAGCTTCTTTATCTAGTCATCTGTCAATGGACATTTAGGTTGTTCCATGTTTTGGCTATCGTAAATAGTGCTGCTATGAACATTGGGGTGCATGTATCTTTTCAAATTAGAGTTTCCTCCAGATATATGCCCAGGAGTCGGGTTGCTGGATCATATGTTGTCTATTTTTAGTTTTTTGAGGAATCTCCATACTGTTTTCCATAATGGCTACACCAAACTGCATTTGGGCTGGGGATTGCTTTAGGTACTTGACAGACAGCAGTACTTCCAGGTATCACCCTTAACCCTTGATCTGTGTGGAGAATCAATATATAGGTAGGCTAGGCTGGTGGTGAGAACTGTAGGCATGTTGGGGACAGGAATCTGTTCTTAATGCCTTCGTAATCCTCAACAGCACTGAGCACGGTTAACACTGATATGTTGTTGAATAAACCACTCAGCAAATGCTTTAGGAAGTTAGGATCCCAGTCCAGACACTCAAATTTCTAGCTACATTACCTTTCCACTAAACTACAGTGACCCTCAGAGCACTTGAGATAATAGTCCAGGAGCCAGAAAACCAAAGGAGAATTCTCAGATCTGGCCACTAACAAAACAGCGGTGGTGGTAGATTAAATTTGTCATTCTGGTTCTTAGCTTCAGTTTCCTTATCTGCCAAAGATTGTGTCAAATGTATTCAGAATTTTCCTGGGATGCCAGTTCTTTTAGGAAGCAGCTGGTTCCTCACATAACTAGCTATCAGAATTCAGCACTAGGGCCACTGGACAGCACCACCAGTACTTGGTAACCACTAGTCTTCCCTCTAACTCCAGGCTTCCCATCCCCAGGGCATGCCCATTCTCCGGCTTCCTCCTGAGGAAGCCTCGGCAAACAGACCCAGAGCTCTGTCCACCAATAAGCAGTAGAAACCAAAGTGAGGAAAAAGAAAAGCAGAGACATTCCATTCCATGTCTTTAGAGATTACAGCCTGTCCTAGGTTGACCATCTGTGGTGGCCATGAAAATGCAGCCTTCAGCTCTCCTGCTATGGGAAGCATGGTGAGTGATGACCCCAGCTGCTGCTCTTGAGAATCCACCACCACATCCCCCCAACCCTGCTCCATCCCCAGCTGCTCCCAGCCAGTGACTTAGCACGGGGGCAGGGAGGTGTGCAGTACAGGACAGGAGACATCTTACAGGATGCCTTTGGCTCGGTGACCTCCCCTACATTGTCCCGACTGAAACATTCCTGGGACTGTGCTGTGGCTGGAGGCTCTTCCTCCCCAGTCCTCCTTCCTTCTGCCTCTCCTTTCACCAGAGCCAGGCTTGCATCGCAGGCTGAAGGCTCTCCCTGCCACCTCCTGCTCCCTCCTCTTTCTCCTTACAGGCACTTCCCCCAACAAATCTGCATCTCTAATCCCTTCTTGGCCCATGCTTCTTGGAGGACCTGAGTACACGACATTGTCAAAAGAGTGAAATGGCCAATAAACACCCTGCAGAACAGCATATGCGTTTGGACAAGCAGCTAACAAAAAAAGCCTCAAATTTCTACAGACAGACCTTACAGTTTCCATTTTAATAAGTGTGTATTAAGCCCCTGGTGATGGCAAACATGTACCTATCTCACACCTCCACTGCCGGCTGTCATTCTTACCCTCATTTTGCACATGAGTAAACTGCAAGGGACTGTCATAAATATACAATTTGGTTTCAATTAATGATGATAAAAAATCATAGTCAGCGTCAGTTAGCCTTTACTACACACCAGGTGCTGTTCTATACTTTTTATGTTCTGCTCATTAAAAAAAAAATCCTAAAAACAGCCCCATACTTCAAGGAACAATGAGGAGCTAAGAAGCACAGATGTGCACTGAGACTCACCGGTGTGTTTGCTTTACAGGAGGTGACCTGGGGAGGAAAGGGGGAATCCTAGCACGCCTGGCCCTGCAGGCTTGCCTGGCAGGAGGCTGCCTCCTCTCCCCGTGAATCAGCCTTGCCCTGGATGACAGAACCGCAGAGTTGAGAGTCTCATGATCTGATGGATTATCTTTAAAGTTTCCTGCAGCCGCCTCCGGTTTCACACCGGGCGCCATCAATGAGAAGACAGGACAATGGCTAATAAAGCACACGTCTCCGATTCCTAATAAAACAAGACGGTGCTGTAACGTGCCCAGTAGCCACGGCTCAGGTCAAATGCAGCATAGAAATGAGAAAAATCAATGCGTGATTTACAGAGAGAACGATTTTTTATCTTTTAGATGTGAAACAATGGAGGAAAATGTAACAACATCTCACACCATGTTAATTTTTTAAAATGCAACCAACAGGTCACCAAGAAAAGAGATGGAGATGATGTTCAAAGCCTGGAGGGAAAAGGAGAGTGGTAATGCAAAGAGTGAGTCTCTGAAAGGGTGGGCATGTCTCCACATCACAATGCTCCTTTCCTTGCAGGAAGTGGGGCTTTCTCCCATCTCAACCTGCCACATCCTTCTTCTCTCCCCTGCCCATTTCTTCATTGAAATAAGAGTGTCTAGACACTTTTTCTTTATTCTTCCAGGTCATTCATTCACCTGGCCTGGTGCCACACCTGAGATGAAAAGCTATTTCCTGGGGCTCTCCTTCCTCCTCATGAGCCCTTTCCAACAACACTGAACAATAAAAGGGCTGGTTCAATCCTCCACTGCAAGACGGATCTTCAGGAGGGCTGAGTCGGGCTGACTCTAGACATTTTGTATTACTCCTTGATAGCCCCACCTGAAGTCCTGCCATCTCTTCACCCCAGCAAGGGCAGTTCCCATCCTTCAGCCATACTTGTTCCTTCCTCATTATGCCTGAGTCCTCTGTTCCCTTACTGACTCATCCAAGTTCAAGACCTTCTAGGTTTCCAGCCCATCAGTACCCCCAGGTACAGCACCAGGACATACATCTTTGCCCTTTATTTTTCTTGATTTTTTAATATATGGTACTCCCTCCCCCTGCCAGGCCTCTAAGCTACTTGGGGTTGGGGACCACAGCCCTGCCTTGGGCAGCTCCTTTGTCTCCATGGCTCTGGAAGCCACGCAGTGAATATTTCAAATCCATGTGTAGCGTGACTGACTCTGCTCGAGAAAACGCTGTCCATGGTTCTGGTGAAGTGATGAAATGAATAAGGGGAGCCAGCCCCCGCCTGGGAGGACTCAGCTCGGGGGAGAGACAGGAAGAGAAGGTAAGTGGGAATGAGTCGCTAAACTCCAGAGTTCAGGTTGGTGTTTTGTTACCCACACTGCCAACGGCCTGCCCACAACACAGGGCTTGGCTCGTGACAGGTGAACGAAAGAGTGAAACAAGTGAGTAAAATGAACAGAGGGAACAATCAACATAGAGAAGGGAAAGAGGAAAGAGAGAAACGCACATCTATTCTTAGATCTGAAGGAGTTGCTTAGAGATGCCTTCCCCTGGCACAAACTGTCCTGAAATGAACCTGAGGAGAGGCAGGCTTTAGCCCTGGACTGGCTTGCTGCTTTGAGAGGTGTCTGCCACAGACAGGGAGACACCGACTTCCTCTGACACACGTACAGGATATCGTGCTGTGGTGTCTGCTGTAGTGAGACTGAAAGCACGGGCTGTGACCTGGCACCAGTGGCCTGGCACCAGGCTGACCTCCATAACCACTAGGAGAGGACCTGAACAACTTTACCATCACTGACCTGTCGACCTGGAAAACACTTTGGGCTTAACCGTGAACAAGGCAGACACTTCTTCAAGGAGGGCGGGGCTGGAGGCCACAGCACCAACCTTCCCCGCAGCTTCTGAACTGGTAGGAACAGTTTGGTGCACCGAAGAAGCCTGCACTGGGCGCATGAATATTTCCTATCAGCCTGATCGTGTAATTAAAAAGCCGAAGAGCAAGGGATGATACTAACAAGGCCAGAAGGACTAGCAGGGACAACTCTGAAGTCAAAGCCACTTGGGCTTCCAACCAACCACCCTGGGCCACCACGGCTCTTTGGTTGCAAGATGTCGCAGCACCATTCTCAGTTTCCCTTGTTCTCTGGAGCTTCACACCTGCAGGGTGAAGTGGTCCGTGGAAATGCAAATAAACAAGGGTGAGCTCCTGCAACAGATAGCTGGAGCCAGAGGTGGGGATCGGAGAGGCTTGTGCTCCTTGCAGGGACTCAAGTTGTCTGCAACCAAGGGACAATTACCACAAAACCTTCATTTTCTTGCTCCATTGATTTATGCCTGGCTCCTGAGAAATTAATGACCCAGGAGAGCTTGTGGTGGCTCGCCTAGCCTCCCCAGAAGGGCTCGGTGCCGACTTTGGGTAGTAAAAGCACCAGTTTCCAAGCAACCAAATAACAGGTCTTCAGTTGCAGCTCTTTGTTTTGCAAAAGCAAAACAGAGCAGCAGGTAATTAAATTGGCCAAGGCGACATCTCCCTGGAATAACCTCAGCCAGTGAAGACCCTGCTGAGACCCCTTTTCACCAAAGAAAGGAAAACAGACTAGTCTGAAGTCATGCCTGGGGGGGAGCTCCCGATCTTGCACTAATTGGGGGCATCAGTTGGCCCTAAGAATTCAATCAGCCAGGCAGTGTCCCAATCAACGGCTGACAAATGGGCCACTTCTGTGCCCTGTTCTTTATTTTAAAAATTAAAAAGCTTCTTTGAAAAGGAAATAGTGGCCTCCGGTTTGAACATCTCCCATCTGTCTGAAGCTAGCTGTATACATTTGCCACTGAAGCTAGATTGTTTTATTCTTCTTCCTAAGTCAAAGTCGGGGGAACATCCCATTAGCCCACGGTGACTAGGAGCTCAGAAAATGCTGTCTTCTTACTCTCCCCTCTTCTTTCTCTCTCCATGAGGCTCAGGCTTTGAGACCTCTCCCCTCTGTTCTGTTTCACACTGGATGTACCATCTTCTGATTCAAGCGTGTCTAAATTTCAGGTACCCACTGTCAAGGGAGTAACGAAGCCTGGCTATGCAGTGGAGGGAAGAAAGAAAGCTCTTGCTAATGTTTTGAGTGCCCATTTGTCCCACCACCCCAGCCCTTTTCTTTGCTCCACTTGCTTTCAACAACCCCCTTTCCATCCCTTCAACACCCTACACTGTGGAGCTCAGCCCAAGTGGCACCTTCATCCCTGTCTCTATGGCCGTTTCTGTGGTTCTAAGCCTGGGGTACCACTAGAGGCCCTGGCCCCTTGCAGTCCGGTTTCCAGGCAGCTGGGGTGCCCCACTGGTCCTTGGATGGGCTCAAAACACATCCGCCTCAAAAACACACACCGAAGGGGCAGGGAAGCTGTATTTGTAACAAGCATGTGAGATCGATTCTAGTACTGTCTACTGGAGGCGTTGGGGAACCAGGTCAAGGGCACAACTTGATGAGGTAAAAAGAGCTGAGCACATACACAGCTGACCCAGCGGGAAGATCTGCACCTTAACAGAAGCCCCCAGCAAACAAAGTCTTTCCTAAGGGATCGCATCCTGTGAGACAGTCATGGCTGAGCTGTACCAATCAGAGGGAATAATGACCCGGGGGCAGCTGCAGGAAGCCAGGCTGCAAGGTACCGGATAATTTCAGTGGGGGACCCCTCAAGACTCATCACACAGGAATCATCCCCACCCTGAGCTTAAGGCCAGACTCTGCCTTGAAGGACCAAGCTAACTCTCTTCTTTGGAGCTGGGCTGACACTGGGGGTGAGATTTTAACTCCTGCTCTTCAGCTCCTGAGGAGGGCTTGGTGCTCTCTTGGCTCTATATTTACACTTATTTCTGAACGATCATGGATATTCACACAGA
This sequence comes from Vicugna pacos, assembly GCF_048564905.1. Taxonomy (NCBI): domain Eukaryota; kingdom Metazoa; phylum Chordata; class Mammalia; order Artiodactyla; family Camelidae; genus Vicugna; species Vicugna pacos. Next base: position 56,165,219 of record NC_133002.1, read on the forward strand.
GCTCCTCCACCACGGCTTCCACAGGTCCCCCTGTGGCTCTGAGTTATTTACGAAACCTTCTCCTCCAGGCAGTGCCCACAGAGCTGACACATGCTAACTCTCCTGCGATCCAGCTCCTCCAAGAACTGGGAGATACAGATGGGCCAGACTGCACCCCTACCCCCTGGGCGAGATGTGATTACAAACAGCAAGACGGGGATACATGTTTGTAAGTGTCAGATAGCAGAGTGGAGTAACACTCCCCACCCCACCCCCCGCCAGGGAAATCCACTTGGCGCCCACCCTGAACAGACACTTGGATCCTGCAGGGACCCACAGCTAATGCCTCCATTCTTTCCCCCTCCCATGAACCCCCACCACTGCACCTGACACCTCCCAAATGTAACCCATCCTGGGATCACGCAGGGAAGGCATTAAGCAAAACCTAGAGACAGGCTGTTGATAAGACAACAGCTAGATGGAGAAGAAGAGAAACCAGCACTCACTGGGCAAGTCCTGGCATGACACACACGTGGTCTAATTCAATTCCCACAGCGGCATTTCAAGGAAGATGTTATTCACTCCATTCTACAGGTGCAAAAACTTGTCGTGGTCCAGAGAAGTGAAGTCACCTGCCAACGTAACATCTTGTCCACAGTAAAGCAAGGATTCTGCCTCTCACTTGGCCACCACCTGCCTCAATACCAGGAGTCCAGGGCTCTGGCTTTAAAGTTGACATTTACAGTTTATTAGCTACATGACCTTTCTCAACTGCATGTTTTCCATTCGTAATATGGGGCTGTCTGATCTGCCTACATCTCTGGGAGACTGTGAGGACCAGCTGAAGTCAAGAGCAGACCTGCTTTGTACATTGAATCCCTGCAGTCACACTCAGGCTTCAGTATTTAAGTAACACCTAAAACAACAACAATTCCAACAAGGACATCCTTTCTACCAAATGAAGCAAGTCCCATGATAGGGTCAGGTCTCCTGCGGCTTCGAGGGGAGAGGCAGGGGCGGGGGAAAGAGTTATGTATTTGCAGGACCTGCTCAGAAAACTGTAAATCACGCTAGGGACTAGTGTGCCAGGCTGAGCAGTGTCTGCTCAAGATTCATGTTCACCCTGAACCTCAGAATATGATGTCATTTGGAAACGGGGTCTTTGCAGGTGCAATTAGTTAAGATGAGGTTGTACTGGATTAGGGTGGGTCCTACATCCGATGACTGGTGTTCTTATACGAAGGGAAAATAGAGGCACAGAGACACAGAGAGAAGGCCACGTGAACATGGAGGCAGAGAGTGGAAGGATGCATCTCCAAGCCAAGGAACACCAAGGATTGCCAACAGCCACCAGAAAACTAGAAGAACCAAGGAGCAGCCCCAGAGCCTTCTGAGGGAGCCTTACGACCACCCTTATTTCAGACTTCCAGACTCCGAATTGTAAGAAAATAAACCGCTGTTGTTCTAAGCCACTTGGTGTGTGACCCTTGGTTATAGCAGCCCCAGGAAACTAGTACAATTAGTGATGGAAGTTTCTGGGACGAGCGCTGTGCTTTACGCACATTTTCTCATTCATCCTTACGAGGGAGATAGTATCAGGCCACCATTTCACAGAGAGGGCAACGAAGGCTTAGAAAGGGGACGGAACTCGGCCAAGTTCACACAGCTCTGCGGACACAGCAAGACTCAGGAGCTGACCAGCCAGCCTTGGCCTCAGCCAGTGGACCACACTGCCGTGCACACAGCCGGCCACCGAGATCGGCGCACTTGCCCCAGGGGAGTGAGACGCAGTTACCCAGAACCTTGGGGGAGCCAGATGATGTCATTAACACAGTTTTTCCTCTAGCTGAGGGTCCGTCCTTAGGCACAGATACTTTCCTTTATTTTGACAGAAGTTGTTCTCAAAGAACAGCTCATTTTCCTGCATCCTTAATTTAATTTAATTTACTTTCTGCACTGATGACTCAGAATTAGCTCAGAAACATTCATTACCTTGTGAGGACACGAAACATGATGGCCTCAGACATCTGGAGGTAGGAGGGGATGTCAAGTCCTCATTAGAGCCACCCAGCTGGTCTGCTGATTGAGGTGGCATCTGTCTGAATGACATGTGGTCATCAATTTTACGTCCAGGCCATTGTTAAGGCATGTGTTTTCCTATCTCCCGGTTGTCAGGAGGCCCAAGGAGAGTTAGCCCTTTCTCTTTCACATTCCATTTAGTTTCTCTTCTTCATCTAATGAAGGTTTGGGAGGCAGATACCCAAATGTCTTAGAGTTGTCACAGACCAAGGCATTTTTCTAAATTGAAGTATAGTTGACTTACAATATTGTGTTAGCTTCTGGTGTACAGCAAAGTGATTTGGTTTTATATATACACATATACATATTCTTTTTCAGATTCATTCCATTATAGGTTATCACAAGATATTGAATACAGTTTCTTGTGCTACACAGTAGGTCCTTGTTGTTTATCTAGCTTATATATAGTAGTGTGTATCTGTTAATCCCATATTCCTAGTTTATCCCTCTCCGTTTCCCCTTTGGTAACCGTAAGTTTGTTTTCTATGTCTGTGAGTCTCTTTCTGTTTTGTAAATAAATTCATGAGTATTATTTTTCAGATTCCACATATAAGTGATATCATATAATATTTGTCTTTCTGTCTGGCTTACTTCATTTAGTATGATCATCTCTAAGTCCATCCGTTTCTCTGCAAATGGCATTATTTCATTATTTTTTATGGTTGAGTCATATTCCTCTGTGTGTGTGTGTGTGTGTGTGTGTGTGTGTGTGTATCACAACTTCTTTTTCCAGTCATCTGTTGATGGACACTTAGGTTGCTTCCACGTCTTGGCTATCGTTCATGGTGCTGCTATGAACCCTAGGGTACGTGTATCTTTTCAAATTAGAGTTTTCATGTTTTGTGGATTATATTCCTGCTCTTTTGTGGGTCAAATCCATATGCTTTAGGATTTTTGTGATCTTTCTCTTGGAATGCAGAGCCTTTCACCTCTGATTTCCTGTTACCCAGCTGCATTTGCCATGAAAGAGCTTTTTACCATCCTACCCCAACCTTGTTGAGCTGTATAAGGAGACCTGGTTTCTGGGGCTGGGAATGAATTAATGAATTATACCAGGCTCCCAGCACGCGCACACACACACACACACACACACGCACAGATGACCACTTAGTGTCTGTCTACTTTCTTCTCTTAATTGGCAGGATGGCCTTCAGAAGGCACTCAGGGGGCTGGGTTAGAGAGCCTCTGAAATAGCTGTTCTTTCATTTTGATCTCCTCTCAATACTCGATCAGCATTCTTTTTTTTTTCCTTTAAAACATTTCCTAAATCAACTTCTTTCTTTCTATCCCACACTCATCACCTCAGCCCAAGCTCTTATCACCACACTGGTCTGGCATCTTCCGTCTCTCCCCTTTCCTGTGCTTCACATGTAACACCATCACCAAAATAAACATCAGAGATAACAAAGTGGTATTTACTAGTTCCGCAAGGAATCCTACGGAAACTCAACATGCATTTCCCACTGCCACGCTGCTTCCTGAACCTGCCATTCTCACCATCCTCTTCTTCTGCTCCAACCCCTCCAAGCCAAGAAATTCCACTTCGGAGAATCCCTCTTCCCAGAAATGTTTTTTTTTTTTAAAACTAAACTCCATCCTCTCACTCCCATCTCTTTGGAAATGCTTTGAAGTTCCCAGCATTTTATTTTGTTTCATTTTTAATCCAACCTTATGTGGTGGATGGGGAGGCGGTGGGCCTGCTATGACCAACATTCTTGAAGAAGCGCAGCTCCGGGACGCTGTTGTCCTGGGAGAATACTTCAGACTTTCCATCCATCATCATCAGGAAAAAAAAAGATTCCATTTCTAAAAAGATTGTAGTGAGTTGAACTGGGTTCTCCCCTAAAAATGACACGTCCAAGCCCCAAGTCTCTGTACCTGTGAGTATGAACTCGTTTGGAAAAGGGCTCTTGGCACATACAATGAAGGGCAGGGTCTCAGATGACATCATCCTGGGTTAGATCCAATGGCAAGTCCTTGTAAGTGTGCGAAGGAGGAACCGACAGAGAGATACACGGAGGGGAAGACAAGGGGAAAGGCAGAGACTGGGGTGAAGTGTCCATAAACTAAAAAGTCAAGAACGACCAGCAGCTACGAGAAGCTGGGAGAAAGGCAGGGAACAGATTCTCCCTCAGAGCCTCCAGGGCACCAGCCTCATCAGCCCCTCGATTTTGTACCTTTTGCCTCTAAAACTGTGAGCAATGAAGCCGCTCAGTGAATGGCACTGTGTTACTGAAAACTAACGCACCTGGCTAAGCCCCTTGACACACACTTTCTAGGGACAGAATCGGAAGCTCCCACTTTGCTGGGAGGGGAAGTCGACAACGGGGTGGAGAGAGATGGCAAAAGAGCCATCACGTCACCCCACAAACGGTCATTAAAATCGTCATGAAATCGCCTCCCTTCTGAGCTCATTTGCATATGAAGGGGTCACAGCGATAGGATGGATGACAAGGCCACAGCCCGTCAACGTGGCAAAACAGAACTTCAGTAAAGGAACAGAGCTGCAGGTTAACCCCCGCCCGCCCCGCCGACTCCCCAGACGTGCTCCATCTTTATAGAACGGGTCCCGACGTGAGCCTGTTCCCCTTCCTGCCCTCCAGGTGACTTCTCTCTCCCAAATTAACCAGTCACCACTGAAACTGCATAGAAAACTCGAGTTAGTCATCTTTGCCTTTTCAGCCTCCAAACCGTTTTGTCACCCAGAACCGTCTGTCCTTCCCAATGCCTCTCAGATCTCCTCCTTCCTCTATTTACACCACCGCAGCTCCAGCCAAGATACCCTTCGCCTCGTTCTGATCTAAGCAGCCTCTCAGCACCCTGCTTTCAGGTTCATTGCTCTAAAATGACACTCTAATTGCATCCTTTCTCAGAGCCTGTGGAATCTAAAAGAAAAAAGAAAAGAAAGGAAAAAAAGAAGGCACTAATGAACTTACCTACAAAACCGAAACAGACTCAGAGACGTAGTCAACAAACGTATGGTTACCGGCGGGGAAAGAGGGTGGGAAGGGATACATCGGGAGTTTGAAATTTGCAAATATTAACCATTATATATAAAATAGATTAAAAAAACAAATTTCTTCCGTATAGCACAGGGAACTATATTCAGTATGTTGTGGTAGCCTATGGCGAGAAAGAATATGAAAACGAACATATGTATGTGTGTATGTGTGTGTATCTATAGGACTGAAGCATTGTGCTGTGCGCCAGAAACTGACACACTGAAGCGGACTATACTTCAATTAAAAAAAAAAAAAGTTGAAACAGGCGGGGTTGGGAACAGGAGGAGGTGGGGGTAACTCTGAGTATGGAATCTGAATGAAGCCTTCAGAAGTGCCCCGAAGACAAACAAAGCAAAGCAAAAATGCCCAAGACAGAGGGTTTGTCAGCAGAATGTCAACACAGCAAGCACACCTGGAGAGAGTCTCTTCCAGGGCCTCAACCTAGTTTGGAAAAGAAACCGGGAGACAGGATGAGGGCTTGAGAGGAAATTATCGTTAAGGATAATGCATCACCTTCCCTTCTCCTTCCTTCCTCCTCCCTTTCCTTCTCTCTTTTTTCTCTAAGGCTAGGAGAGACGTTTGTAGGCTGAAGGGCAGAAGCCAGAGAAGGAGGAAGAATGAGAAAAGAGAGTAACTTTAGACAAAGCTTTAGAGCGAGAGAGAGCGAGACTCAGGAGAGATGGCGGGCGAGGGCGTGAGCAAGGAGGGGCACCAGCCCGGCAGCGTGGGGCTCCTCCATCTCTGAAGGGGCCAGAAGGCTGGAAGACGGATTGTGACCCCATGGAAGCTCACAGGTAGAGAGAGGGGAGCGAAGGAACTTCCACCAGATGGCCTCACAGTCTTCAGGGGAGTGAAACACCAATTATCAGAGACGGGGTGGAGGGGAGGTGGAAGGACTTGGTGGAGACTTCGGTTGGCTGCTGCCGGGAGGAAGGAAGACTGCTGGGAAGAAAGAAGCACGGAAGCGCTGGGCAAATGGCTTTCTTTTTCACCATGTGTTTTTCTCGCACTCTCAGCTGAATGTGAAGAGCTTCAAGGTTAAGGTACACATGTATGTGAACCTCCCCGGTGCTGCCACGCAGAGATGCTAAATGCATTTCACACACAGGTATGCAAATATACCTTGGGCCAGATAAAATATATTAGCTTGGCTAGAAACGATCTTTGTACGTCCCCCCAAAATGATAAACTGGACTGGTCAAAGCCCGTTCTTCAGCCTGCTGAATACTCATTTTCTTTATCTCATCAGATGGGATTCCACCCCACCCCCACCCCCACCCAAATCCATGGATCACAACAGGGCAAGTGATCAGAAACGTACAGGAAGGCTGAAACATCTTCAAAGGGCCATGAGCACACACTGAGGTCTTGCGGAACAACCTTGGGTTTTAGTAACTTACTGGATGGGAGACCAGGCATCAGGGCCTGGGTACCCAGCAGGAATCCGATGGAAACGTCATCCTACCCCATCTATGAACATATGGAGAGCTTCAGTTAAGACCCCCAAGTGTGCCAGAGGAGCCGATGGAACGTTCTATTCTTAGTTAATACTGTAACTACAGATGCCTTTGATCCTGGCTCTTCCAGACAATTAGCCTGTAGTCTGTGCCAGCGAAGTCTTTTTCATCTATCTTCCTGTCTCACTGTAAATAACCCAATTTCAAAGGCAAATGCGCTATACACCCTCCCACGTGTACGTCTTATTTTAACCACCGCATCTTGCCTTTCCCTCAAGATCGGAAAGTAGTCCTAGATACCAAAATAAGCTCCCCTCCCCATGCCTAAAAGTGCCCAATTTGTTGGAGCAAAAAGATTTAGGGATGAATGCTGGGGCTTTTTTTTTTTTTTTTTGAGATTCGAACGCACCCTTCTGTACAGGTAGGAAGTGGGATCTACATCTGGGTGGGCGATGGGATTAGGGGATGGGGATACTGAAAGCAGCGCTATGAGGAATGCTATGGACCGGGGTCCTAGACGCAGCCGCTAAATGTAGAGGCAATCCCCTGTCTTTAAGATACAGCACAGGGGAGCTGGTATCAGCTTACTGGGAGAAACACACCTCAAGAGGCTCTGAAGTAGCAGGCCCCCCGCTCTTACCATTTGTCACTTATGAAACCCAAGGCTTTCAAGGCAATTCCCCTTTTTAAAGCTGAAATACTGAAGTTCTCTAACCACTTCCCCTTTGCTTGAAATCCTTCCTGCAACTATGCAGACTGTCATGTGCTCAGCCAATGATGTCTGCAGACCCTTGGAGGTAAAGATCATCTCTAAGGTAGCAAAAGTCAAGTAGGAGACAGAGAACCCAACGCTGGTAGGCGAAACGCAACTTCGCACATCGGCCACATCCACCGTGCCCCTTGCCCCGAGCCCCTTCCGGTCCCCTCCTGGGAAGCGCTGTCCATCCCAGGAGACTCTCCTCCTTCCCTGCACCCATCCGCTGGGCCAGTGCGGTTACTGTGCGCTCCTGTGGCGCCACGGCCCTCTCTGTCGTAGGCAGACCTGTCAGGGCTGCACGTTCACATTTATTTGCATAATTCTTCAATGAGTGTCCTTCTCCCCACTGGGCTGCAGGAGGGCGGGCGCAGCGTGCTCTATGAACCACTGTCCCCCCAGCACTGGGCACAGTTCGAGGAGCCTTGAATGTGTTAAACACTGTCTCCCCAGCATTTAGCCAGTCACGCAGCCTCTAACTGCATCCTGTGCGCCTGGGAAGGAGAGGCCATTTCCCCACTGATTGGACCCATATTAGTGCCTGAGGCTGCTTCCTCCACATTTCCTGGATCCCTCAGTCAGAAACTTCTTCGTCTAGCTCCTTTGCCAGCACCCATTCTGCCTCAAGCCCCCCCCCCACAGCTCTCCTGTCAGTACTTCTTCTGGCTGAATCCATTTTTTCCCCTCCTGTTCCTGTGCATTAATAGCTTTCTTTCATGATCTCTCTCACTGGAGAATGATATCACATTAGCATCTGGAGAACTTCTGTAGCTCAGTTCGTGTTTATCCATTTACTTTTACACAGACGAGAAAGTTGACCGACGTCACACAACCGGCCGGGCAAGCATTCTTCCGTGAGCCACAGGCCCCGCTCTCCCTACTGTCTTTCACTAGCTGGCCTGCTTTATTTACACGACTTCTTGGTCCACTGAGGCATTCGTATCTGTAATCCTTGCACTAGACAGATTTTTTTTTTCTTTAATAGAATATCTAGGATTTGATGACAGAATTCACCGTGTAGAACAGAGGAACAGACAGACAAGGGAGGAAAAGGATTAAGGATAATGGATTTCAAGCTCTGAAGGGGGAAAACGCCTCTTGCTATGCATATGGTTCTGTCTGAATGAATAGTATGCGGTGCCCAGAAAGGGATTAAGCCATGATGGCAAATACGTTCCACTTCTCTGAGATTAGGGCTGATGGAAGACCTGAGCCATTTCCAAACCTAAATCGTTTCTCGTTTCACGGCAGGGCTCGTGGAAGCAGCACGGTCCTATTCTGCCAACGCGAACCAGACCTCTAGGCTCCTCAGACCGCACACGGGGGAGAAAACAGAGTCTTCAGGCTGGAAGGGAATTGAGGGGCCCACAGTCATGCCTCCAACTGGTAACAGCAGCCTGCACACCTAGGTCGCCGGTAGCCCCCAGTGGTGCCTGAGATTAGCTGCGTTCTCCGGAGAGCACCCTTTTCATCCCGGGGAAAGGAGATCTTGGAGCTGATGGTCCCAGCGCCTCCTTCCATGCAGAATGAGGAAACTCAGCAGCTCGTGCTTATCGCTACCATGTGGTCCAGGAATACAAATCGCCCATCAGTAGGAGAGGGGCTTGTCCCAGAGAAGGCAGCAAAGCTCTGGGGAACAGAGTGGAGCAGACCGGCCCCCAGAGCCAGTGTGGGCAGTAAAACCAGCACAGTGCGGTTCCTCTTTTCTCGGGTCCCAGGCACTCATTTTGCTAGTTGAGTGACAGCATCTGATAAGTTGCTCCCCTGCCTAAAATCTTCTTTGCCTCCCATTGCCCTCCAGATGAGATGCAGAATTCTTAGCATCTCCCTAAGGCCCTGGTACCCTGTCCTCCACCTACCTTCCCAGCCTCATCATCCCAAGCCACTCCAGGCTCCCCGCTTTCCACACTCCTCTCTCTTCCTGCATCTCATCTTCTGGGTGCAGGGCCCCTGTGCGTCCTTGCCCCCACAATCACCTCTTCACCTGGTCAGTTCATCTTTTCCTTCAGGTCTCAGTGTAACTTTCACTTCCCCAAGCAAGTTCACCATCACGTTCCCCTTCTGCTCTCTGCCTCTCTTTCTGAGTTATCTGTTACCAAGTAGCAAGTTACCCACAAACTTAGCAGCTTAAAGCAACCAACATGTATCATCCCTCACAGTTCCTGTGAGTCCAGGTGTGGGGGAAGAAAGGCTTTGGACACATCAGCAACCGAAGTGGATGCAGTGGGTGGCTGCCTTCAAGATTCTGAGGAAGAGGATTTCCAACTGGAGGACAGAATTCTGTACTATCCTAGAATCAACTCATCAATCAACGGTGAGGGGATAATAAAAACTGCAGCTGAGCAGGGTACTGAAACATTCATCTCATACCCTGGATGATTTGCCTATTTGTCTATTTAATTTGTGTGTAATGAATTATTCTAAAACTTAGCGCTTTTAAACAATAAACATTATCTCACAGTTTCTGTGAGTCAAGAATCCAGGAGTGGCTTGGCTGGGTGGTTCTGCCTCAAGGCCGCTCATGAGGCTGCAGTCGGCATGCTGCCCGGGGCCACGGTCATCGGAAGGCTGGACTGGAGCTGGAGGATGGCCTGCCAAGCCCACTCACACGGCCGCCGGCTGGAGGCTTCAGTTTCTTACCACCTGGGCCTCTCCAAAGGGATGCTCATGATAAGGTAGCAGCTTTCCCCAGAGCAAGTGATCCAAGTGGGAAAGAGAGCAATAGAGCGACCCAGAGGGAGGCAGAGTGTCCTGATGGCCTGGTCTGCAGAGTTGCACGCCCTTACTTCTGCTTTGTCCTGATCATGAAATCCAGCACACCCAAGGCAAGGGGAATTGGGCTCATCTCTTGAAGGGATGACTATCAAAGAACTTACGGACATAATTTTATAACTACATCCTCCCAATAGGTGAGGTCAGAACTCCCTGCTCGCTGGCTCAGCCGTCACAGCACGCCACACTCTGCTCCTTACTCCGTGTCACCGTGGCAGGCACGTGTAACGGGCAGGGCTCGGTCCGCCTCGCTTTCTAAATTCAAGATGCTGGGAAGACAAGGCCTATCGCACATCATATTCCCAGTGAATTCCAGCACAACATTAGGTACATACCAAGGGCTCAACAAGTATTTGTTGGATGAATGAACAAATAAATGAGTGAAGGCACAAACAGAAGGGGACAGGAGGATGGGGGAGAAAGCAGGATGCAGAAAATGACCACAGGAAAGGAGTCAAAGTTGGGATGACTCTGATACAGGTGATGAGACCATAATGAAATGCAAATCCCATTCGCCGCAGTGTGCCAATCAGCCTGCATTTCTTTTGACAGCAGCTCAGATACTCTTGAGTTATCAGGAGGGAGCCCTGGGCTCAGCTGCAGGTGGCAAAAAAACTCCTTAGATGGGCTCAGCAAGCCTCTGGTCACAAAGGGAAACCTAGTATATGAGGCCGAGGCGCCTGGAAGTTACATCTTGTTTGTTAAACGCAGCTTCCCTCATTATCCTCCCAGTAGTAACGGCCGGAAATCCACCTGCTCCCATAACAGCCCCCAGGGAAGCCAGCCCTGCCTTCTTTACTCGGGGTGACCCGTACATATGGGGGCTCGTTGCCCTGCCATTCTCAGCACCCCGCTCTGGATTCTTGGAAGCACGCCCTCCCCGTGGAGCTGGGCTGTCACAAGCAATCACATGACAGCCTGAGACGTGGACTCTGCAGGCAGAACCTTCCACCTTCCCCCGCCCTGCCCCCGGGGAAATGTCACATCAGGGGGAGGGCAGGAGGCAGAGGTGGATGGCAGGGCAATGGCAGGAGGAGGGATGCAAGGAGACAGCATCTCACCAGTGGGAGGCTGGAACAACAACACTGGGGCCCTGGAGAGGACACACGGTGTCCAGAGATTCAGATCCAATGGCATCACAGCATCACCCCCAGGAGTGACTTAGCGCTGACCATGTACAAGATACAAGAAGTGCTCGGTATACAGAGAGACACCACCCCCAGCCCCTGGTTTTCAGAGCTCCTTGGGAAAACAGCGCACACACAGAGAAAGGATAAATGACAATTTAATGCAAGATGGCAGGCGCCACAGGCAAAATAAGTCATTCACACAAGAGTTGTCAGAACAGAGCTGTCTACAGGGAGGAGGCAGCCCCAGCCCCTGAGGGAGTCGGGGCGGAAACTTCCCGAAGTCCTGCAGAGCTTCAGGGAATATGACTGCCAGAGAACAGGGCCTCAGCGTGTAAGTGCCTGCCTCTGGATGAGGAGTGTGATGAGCTGTCCAGGCGCAGGACCCTGGAACAGCCTGAATACAGAGCGAGGATCCGCCCGCCAGGAGTTTACAATCTAACTGATGATATGAGGGTCACACGTGCACAGACACCTGTGATCCATGCAGTGCGGGAGACTTCATTTCTGTGAATGATGATAAGTAATAACAGTGACGTGCCTGAGGAATGCAATGGAGGTAATGGGGAGCCTCTGCAGGGCTCAGTTTCCACATCTGCAGAATGGGTTTATGAGCACCACCTAACACAATGAATAAGGCAATCACTGGCTGTAGAGAGCACTTGAATGTCTTTCCTTCCTCCTCCTTCCATCCCACCAAGGTGATCAGGCGAGAAGGAGACAGCATTAGACATGAGAACAGGAGGCTCTATTTATTCCAGGAAATGCTGGAAGAAAAGGCCAAAGGTTTGGGGAAAGCTAACGGATTGCAGTACACATAGTCAGACCAGCAGGTCCATTTACTGGCTCTTTGTTAAGTGCCAGGTTAGCATGCACTGCCTCATCTAATCCTCACCGCTAACACGTGAGATGTGACCATCGCTGTCCAGACCTACAGACAGGAAATGCTATGCTCAGTGAAAGAAGGCAGACACAAAGGACCACTTATTGTGTACGTCCATTAATAGGAAATGTCCAGAATAGGCAAGCAAACAGATTAGTGGTGGTTTAGGTCTGCAGAAGGAACACAGTTTGGGAGGGGACAGCTAAGCGGGGCAGGGTTTTTCAGGAGGAGGGCACTGGAATGTTCTTAAGTTGATTGTGGTGATGGTCGCACAACTCTGAATACACTAAAAGCCATTTACGCTTTAAATGGATGAGTTGTATGGTACGTGAATTCTATCTCAACGAAGTTGTTATAAAATTTACTATGTATTCACATGAGTATGAAAAATCTTTTGAGGGTGATGAAAGTTCTACAGTTGGATTATGGGGATATTTGCACAACTCTGTAAACTTACTAAAGAACATTGAATTGTACATTTAACATGGGTAGACTTTATGGTATGTCAATTATGTATCCATAAAGCTATTTAAAACAATTTAAAAAAATTTTAGCTTTACAATATAGACAAAACACTCTTAATAGACCTTCAGCACATGCAGATTAAAACACTTCAAAAACATACGAAGTCATCCATGAAAGGGGAATTACAGTTCTGCCGAATCACTGTGAGGATAAGACGAGATATTTTTGGTGACACACAGAAGACTCTTGATAGATGCAGCTCTAATTCTAATCTCAACTCTGAATCTGCTACCTCTGAGATACAATCCAGAGAGGGAGATGAGAGAAGAGTCATCCCCTTCCTGGGTGGACAGGAGGCTTGTGGTCCTACAGATAAACTTGGCCCTGAAATCACACTGGCCAACGTGAGTGGGGAGGGGAAGGGCGGAGACGTGACACCTAGGGAGGGGAACGGGGAAAGTCAATTCTAGCTGTTGGACAAGAGAGAACTGTGCTATGTAACCAGCAAGGCTTTGCAGGTGCCCTGGAGGAAGCTGGAAGGAGACAAGAAAGAGGACGCTCATATGTGTCAGCTGGCTGTGTTCCCAGAGCCCAATGGATGCGTCAAAAGTTCCCATCACAGAAGAGCCACCCCTAGGCTGGAAGTGTCCATGGAATCCCTCCGCCTGTTGGGACAGGTTGCCGAGCCGTCCTGAGGGCCCTGCAAGCAGCCTCAGCGCTTTCAAACTCATGGTCCCTTCTATCAACAAAAATGGAATGTCTTCCTTTCCTGCTTGCAGAAGAGAAATGCAGGATTTGGTTCTCCCATCAACAAATTAAATCTCAATGCCAATGTGCTGCGTTAAGCCACACTGTGCCTCTGAAGCACCGGCCCCCCTCACCTACCACCTCGCTGCCCCTGGTTCAGGGCCCCCCGTGCAGCCCCACCCCTCAGGGTGCAGCATGGGCAATGCTTCTGGATTCGGAGCCCGTGCGAGAGAGGTCCACCCTTCAGCCACCCGAGGGCCTGGCAAGTGACCCCAAAGGTAGACTTTGCTGGCTGTGTCCCTGTCTCTGCAGTTTAGGACCACGAACCTTTCCAGGGTTGAAGCATCTGTGCACCCAGAATCTGCACCACCTGCTTGGGCAGATGGACTCCTGAATATCAGTGTCTGGCGATGATGTGTTTGAGACCCTCCAGTTTCTCCAGCAAAGAGTCCTTTCCTCCCTGGAGGACACGATTTACTCTTGGTTTGACTACTCTTTATATCAGCTTTGACCACCTTCTTTGTTTCTTTCTGGTCTCTCCAGCTTGTCTTCTCTGTGATGCCCTAGTCAGATGCCTCTCTGGGATCTTTCACCTGGATAAGATCTGTTTCTCTGGCCACGTTGCAGGAGAGGCGATTGCCCAGCTGTCTGGTGAGGGATAAAGGTCGAACTGCTCGATACAGACTGCAGCCCACCATCCTGTTCGCCATCCCATCTTGTTCCCGCCCTGCTCCCAGCCTGGTGCCTGGGATTCTCCAGGCTTCCCACGATTTACAAAGCGCATCTCAGCTGCCTTCCCAGAGGCTCCTCTTCTTCAGACTTAGCTGCTTCTCCACTTTTACGTCAGTCCACACCTGTTGACCTCTCACCACGCCAGGTCTCTGTCTTTACAGGCATCCATTTCTAACTCTCATTTCAGTGGGATTTGGGGAAAGAGCAGAAAGGTATGTGCTAAATCTGCCACGTCCAAAGGAAGATTTGCTTAACTATGTGAAGTCCTTTGCTTCGGATTTTACTTTTTTAATTTTAAAAATGGAGAAAATAGTAATAATAATCAGTGAACAGTGTGGTAAGAAAATGTCCTTCTCAACTCTAAAATGGTACTGGTGAACCTACTGAAGCTAAATGCACCCCTACCCCAGTCCCCAGCAATTCCATCCCTCGGTACATACAAGAGAAAGAAGCGCGCATGCCCACCAACACAGGTACACGATGCCCATTGTGGCTTTCCTTCTCACAGCCCCCAACCGGAAAAACCCAAGAATCCACCCACAGCAGAATGGATGCAGGGCAGCATGTAACTGCGACAGAATCTACTTAACAAACTCATCACCCCTGTCAACGAATGCAACACGTTCATGGACGAACCTCAAAGCAAAAGAAGCCACATAGAGCAGAGAATCTGCAGTGTGATCCCCTTAACCGATATTTAAGAACAGGCAAACCCATCCATGGTAAATTAAGTTAGTCATAATTACCTCTTAGACAAAAGTCACTGCCTAGAGAGAGCCATGAGGAAGTCTTCTGTGTTGCTAGAAATGCTTTGTTTTGATCCACATAGCGGTCACAGATCACAGGGATGTACACAGACGTAAAAATTCTTTAAGCTGTATATTTAAGATTTGTCTTACTGTGCATAGGTGATAAATTGATTTTTTTTAAAAAAGGGAAAAGAAAATATCCCCAATTGCAATTGGAAAGCTTTGTGAGAAAAGATTTTCTGAGGGAAAAAAAAATACATTACGTTTTGAGAAACCCACCTGGACCTAAGAAGTAAGGGGCGGGGCCGGGCATCTTTGAATGTCAAAGGTAACAGTCTTTGAGATGCTGTTACTAAAACACAGAGCTGGCGCCTCCTTCCTCCTCCAGCTCTGGGATCAGGGGTGTGCCCCTTGGCAAGCCACACTTTCTCTGAGCTTTAGCGGTGACCTACATTATCTTTGAGGTCCGTTTCAATTCAAATTCTTTGATCACTGAGTGAAAGATGGGATTTTTTTTTATAATAAAAAAGTATTCTATCTCCTTCCTCCCTTTCAGCCACGATTTCACTGACTGGATGAGAAGCTCTTAGGGTTCAGAGACCACATCACCCACATCTTCTGGACTCAGCTAACTAGCTCAGTGAGATGAATACAGCAGACACTGTAGATGAAAAAGCCTTATTTTGCCATAAAATATATTGGATCTAAAGCAAAGCTTTATATCTACAAAGCTATGAAACCCACAATAAACCTGCCACATCCACAATAAAAAAAAAAAAAGTTTATCAGCAAAGCTGTCTAACAACACAACGCTTTGGAGAGAGTAACTATTTCTACAAGCCAACTTCATGGACCAATGAATAAATCACCTTTTTCCTCCACCCCAAACTTGGCTTTAGTAAAAGTGATACTGTATGTCCTTTGGCCAGAAATAAGAAAAACTAAACGTATTATGTTTGGAGAGAAAGCTACCCCTCAAGGTCATCTTAATTTAGCCAGAGATCATTTCTGTGGGAAAACGAGTGTCCAGGCACTCAGTCTGATGGGCTGGCAGTCTTTTTTCTTCAGCAAATCACCCTCTAGGGTCAAGTTGAAGCATCAGCACCATTGTGTCCTAGACATTTTGGTTGCTATTTGAAATCCGAGCAATAATAAAAGTAATGTGAACTTGCATGATTCAGAGTCTAGAGTCTAGGGCTGGATACAACTATTCTAAAGAAAAAAAAAAAAGACTGCAAGAGGACTGCTTAACCACACAAGAAGATAATGTGCTTTTAAGCAACTTAAAAGCATTTGCTGATGAGTGAGGCAGAGTGGAAAAGCAGCAGGAGCATTCATACTGCTTCAGGACACCTGCTTCTGGTCCCATCTCTGCCACTACCTACCTGTAAAAGCTTGGACAAGTCATCCAGTTTCTTGATCTATAAAGTCAGCATATCAGAGTAAACTACTTTCCAAAGTCCCCTTTATATGATGCATTTTACTACTGTATGTTACATGGATTAAAAACTGCAAAGATAAATACAAAATCCGCTCCTACAACTCCCTCCTGTGCCGGTGGGTATTTTGAGACTATCGTGTCTGGGAGGGGCTCAGTTCTTAAAGGTTCAGAATCCCTACCCCTCCTTTTTGGAAACAACACCCTGCTTCTCTTTGAGAAGCCACCCCCTCCTCACTAGACTAGGCCAATCAGATTTTCTCTTCCAGCACTGAACCTTCTGAATGATCCAAGGGCAGAAAAGAGTTGTTTCTGAGTCATTCTGGTGTCAGCTCTGTGACAAAATCGTCCATTAGTGCAGATCTCAGGACACCTTGCTATTGGTCCTCCAAGGTCTGGCTATTCCATTTTCACTCGGATTCTCTGAGTTACTCCTTATACTTCTGATAAAC
This sequence comes from Vicugna pacos, assembly GCF_048564905.1. Classification (NCBI taxonomy): domain Eukaryota; kingdom Metazoa; phylum Chordata; class Mammalia; order Artiodactyla; family Camelidae; genus Vicugna; species Vicugna pacos. The sequence continues at coordinate 56,181,855 of NC_133002.1, forward strand.
TCCTTGATATGCTCGAGCTGGCCAGAGTTGACCTCTGTTGCTTGCAACCAAAGAGTTCTAACTGACACAGACCTCTTTTCTGGTTTATTGTGGGCCCTTAAATTAGCTTTTGAAATAATAAAATTGAATTCATTTTAAAGTATCCTAAAAAAACTAAGTTTTTTAAATTTAATAAGACTCCCCTTTCCTCTAAATCGAAGAAGTAGAGCTATTGCACATTTTGAATCGTAAACTTAATTTTCTGCTCTAGTCGAGGTACTAGATTAACTCGGTCAAACAGCACAGCACTTTATCCCGCTGGATCTGAACTAAGGGCAACTGCATCCAAGCATCAAAGCCTGGGACTAGCTCTGTCCTCTTTCATCATGGATATGACCAGAATCCTCTGCAACTCTTGGCAGCATCTGATCTACCAAGCATTCCCCGGGGAGCAAAACAGAAGCTGATCACTCAACCAAAAACCCATTATGGCACGGCTGGGAGGTCTCCTGTCAGGAAAACGATGAGCTTCTTTTTAGCAGGTGCTCAAAAGATATGCCAGAGCTATGACTTCCACAGTTGCTTCTGAAAGAGTAAAATGCCTCCAGGCAGGGCGGGATGGGGCGGAGAGAGGCTGCAAAGAAGGACACCTACAACCCAGCAACAAAGACTTAAGTCAGTCTCCCTAAGATCACGGCTTTGGAAACAACACTTGGAACCTTCACTGACAGTGCTACTTATTTACAGCCGGGGCCCGGTGGTTCCCCAAGGCTTTGAGGATGGTTTTCTTGAAAGAGTGGAGCGAGATATATCATGGGACTTACCTGGTCTCAGAACTGTTGCTGAGAAAAACAGCTGGCATTACCCTCTGGTTCTAAAACTGTGTTGTCCTAACACAGTAGCCACAGACAGCTATTTAAATTCGAGTTAATTAAAATAAAATAAGATTACCATCCACATACCCAATGTGGTGGCGGGGGTTACCACCTGGGACACTGCAGATACTGAGTATTGCCATCATCATGGGGAGTTCTGGTGGGTAGAACTGAGCTACACAGAGGGGCCTGATGCTCCTGGCAGGTCTTAATGAGGAAAGATGCCTCCGAAGTGGCGCTGCTCCCCAGGGGACCCATGGCAAGTGGCTGAGCCAGGAGAACAATCACATCAAGGACCCTCTGGAAGATAGCTGTCAAAGTGCAGATGAAGGAATTTCTTCTGACTCAAGCCAAGCGAGTGGCCACTCCAAGGAATACGTCTGCAGAACTTGACATGTTTCCTGGGAGAACTGCTCCCTCAACATCTCCTGGAAAAGGGGAGGGGAGAAGGTGGCAGGGAGGACTCCAGTGGTTGACTGAGGAGAGGGGGCTGTTCTGGGACTAGCCTGCGTTTCCAGAGGGCAAAGGGCCAAGGTGACATTTGGGAAGGTGACTTGACACCATCTGTAAAGGTTCACCCCCTCAGAGACCCACCTACAAGGGCAAATGGACTGTCATGGAATCTGTGCAGAGAGGGCCATCGGGGGTGAGAGGGGACTCCTTGGGGGTCATCCACAGGAAGCCCTGCCCATACCAGAGGATATTCCCGTGAGGAGGCTCAGAAGAGACCTCAAAATTAGGACCCCATGAAATAAAGAGTCCACACTCGAGAATATGCTATTCTGAGGGCACAAACACAAAATCACAACTATGACCTTCAGGGAAGACCTTTAGGTACCCACCACCCAAACACAGCCCTGCCCCGGCCTCTTCTTTCTTTCTTCAACCCCAAGGAACCAGCAAGATGAGCAAAATGAGGGGTTAAAAATAAAACCAGGAAAAGACAGACCACCCACCTCTGACCTGCTTCAGGCTTCCAAGGCTAATCAGACCAGGAGCTCTCGGTGGAGAGGAGGAATATTATACTGAACGAGAGACTGAAGTTACATCGGACGGATTTGAACATGACAATGAAAACGCTCATCAGCCTAAAACTTACTGAAAAATTGAGGTATCGTGCCCTTGGAAGCATCCAGGGGTGGGAAGGGAGAACTGACAGAGGAGTTAGACAGTGATGTGAGAAAATAAATCTGTTCTATAATTTCACTCTACAAACTCAGAAGGTTCTGGGAGAAATGCAGAGAAAGGTGCAGCTCAGGCAGGACAAGAGAGATTCAATAACTGGCACAAGAACACGAGTGAGTGGCTGAGCGAGGATTCAAACCCCAGTGGGCTCTTAACCAGCACACAGCCCCTTCTGCACAGAGTGGTCTTCAACGGGGGCCCCTTTTAAGAGTTGCTGAAGCACATGACTGGGTCTGAGAGTTTCTGGCAGACCACCGTGTGGGACAGAGCTGTTGCTGCCTTCCAATATCCTTTCTCTCCCTTTGCTTAGCAAGAGAAAACTGTGTGCTAGAACTTTCCAGAAGGCAAAGCAAGAGTTCAAAGTTGCCCTCCTCAGTACTATTAGAAGGAAGGAGTGATGGCTGGAGCTCCAGCGGCAATCTTGGACTACGAGGCAACTTTAAGGCCATGTGCAAAGCCAGGAACTAGAAAGTGCCTGTGTCTCTGGATTTGTTTTGTTTTGTAGTCGCCATACCTGTGCTGAACCGCCTGTCTCCAGACTTCTTTTAAATGAGACAAGAAACCATTGTTTTGGGTTTTCTGTATAGGCAGATCACCCCTCATCCAAACCAGGAAATGAGAAAGACCATTAGAGAGGGGTTATATACTTTGGTCTACAAAGTCCCACACGCTTCCTTCAAAAGCATCTTGCCCACATTTCTGTGGACTGAGATAGGTTCCTGAAGGTGGTTGCCCAGTTGTAGACTGTATGTAGATTTCCATGACTGTGTTCCTCAGACTGGAATTCACCCTGAGGACCGCTACACCTCTTCCAGGCATAAACTCCCAGACAGCCTTGATCATTGGTGGCATCGGGCAGGTTTTTTTTTTTTAAACATCTCTTACCTATTTCTTTTGTTCTTTCTTCCCACCCTCATCTTCGTGCCAGGGAGGGAAAAAAAAATTAGCCGGGCAAGACTAAATCCAATCCCCTTTCTTAATTAGAAGTAAAACATCCAGAAAGCGGTGGCACAGTTGCTTGAAGAACATTTGCAACTTATCCACAACCGCAAAGCTAGCATATTAAGGAAAGCAACGGGGGTTGGAGAACACGTTCCAGGCTAGCGGAGAAGGTGATCCGGGTCTCCGGGGGCATCTGTCAATCACGGCTGGAGCGGGCAGGGGCTCCTAATCCGTTCACTCACTGCTGGCCGTGCACAGAGAAGGGTTCGCGTGAAATACCAAAAAGAAAAAAACGTGCCAACAGCACAGCTAGAAAATCTATCATCCCAAACTAACACAATAGAGCGCCTAATGGGTTTTAGGGAAGCGTTCAAATAAATAATCATTTCCTGGTAGCGGAGGTTAGATTTCATATACCACGGCTCCGCTCAAGCTTAAGTGGAGAAATATGGAGAACAGAGTTCTTTTCCCGAAAGAAAAATTTACTTCTCAGCCACAAATAGACGAATTACTCTTCCTTCCAAGCCCCGTGGTCTGGGGAAGAAAGCAGTTAGCTAGATCGTGAGCATTTTCTGACCTCAGAGGTTCTTGGGAGTCAGTTTGCGTTACTACATCAAATGTAGGAATGGGTGACTCGAGCAGACCCTGGGCTCTCCTTCCCCAAAAAATGTTAAGAGCAGGTTGGCGCACAGTCAGCACTCAATGGATGCTGGCTCTGATGGCGCCATCGCCTCCCAAGACCAGCCAGGGCGTTTCATTTCTAGATGGTTCTCACTGCAAACAAGTTATTCCTTACACTGTGCTGACGTCCGTTCCCCTGGTCCTTTCACTCTTATTGAATTAAAACCCAAATTCTTTGTCCTGCCCCTGAGTAAGCTTTCATCACGTGTTTGGGGGAGAGGATCTGATTTCAGGACTCCGCTTGGATCCCTGTTTCTGTTCATTTTCACCTCATTGGAGCCCATCGGGACTCCAGCATGTTGAGATCTTTTGGTTTAATGATTTAATCATCACACAAATCATCTGTCCCTCTCAGCTGCGCATCAGCTACAGATTAATTGGTGTGCCATCAACATACTCATCTGAGTGATTAATTAGATCATATGTGGCTTATATTCGTGTTACGAGTTTTTAAAAGGCAGACGGACTAAAGATCCTTTGTCTTGTCTTTCTGAATGGAGGGTGTTATGGGCTGAACCCGGTCTCCCCAAAACCCCAGTGTTGAAGTCCTAGCCCCCAGCAGCTCAGAACACGAGCTTCTTTGGAAATGAGGTTGCTGTAGACACATTAGGTGAGATGAGGACATACTGGAACCAGGGAGGGTCTCTAGTCTAACAGGACTGTGTCCTTATAAAACAGACACACATTGAGGGAAGATGGAGAAAGACACACAGGGAGAAGACAGTCATCTACAAGCCAAAGGGGGAGGCCTGGAACAGATCCTCCCTCCCAGCCTCTAAATAAACCAACCCTGTCGACACCTTGATCTTGGACTTCCAGCCTCCAGAGATGGGAGCCAGTGCACTTCCGTCTTTAAGCCACCCAGTCTGCGGTGCTTGGTTAAGCAGCCCTAGGAAACTAACACAGAAGGAGAGGGACCAACGGCCTCCAGGGGCCTCTCAGCTCTGTCTTCCTGCTCATCCCACCTCGCGGCCCACCCGGGACCACATAGGGCCCCTCCCCATTTCAGGTGGGAACAAAACCGGCCCCGAGGACCTGGACGATGCGCCACCATCTGCAAACGTCCCTTTGGATTTTGAGAACCTAGAGATGTAAAGGCCAGCCTGTGACAATCACGAATGCACGAGCACTTCAGCAGGGCACTGATCGCACTTTAAGCTTTTCCAACTGCTCTGCCAGCATTTTTGGTGGATCCTTCAAGCCATCTTGGGAAGTAAGTGGCACTGACTTTATTGCTTTCATTCTGCAGAAGAGAAATCCCAGCCAAGTCATAACAGTCTCAAGGGACTGAAACTAGACAGGGGTCAGCTCGGAAGGAGAACCCAGAGACAGTAACTCCCTCTCGGTTTGAAGGGGCGCACACCGCCTCATGCTCCTCCGGGCTGTGCAAAAACGCGATCCCCCAAACTTGGGCCTGGCCCTGTGTCCCCTGCCCCCTTGGGGCCTCTGCCCAGGGCTGAGTCATGGGTGTTCAAGGCGGGAGGACTCCAGGAAAGACAGGTGAGACGCAGGACAGACAAAACACCAGCTTACTTTCAACTTGCGACGGGTATTCAGAAGCCAGCAAGTCAACGACCTCTGCGAAGCCCCTCGGTTTGCAGTGAGAGGGAAGGTTACTCAAGGTTTAGTTGGGTGACGGGGTGTGTGGACAATCGTAATAAAAACAGTCCCATTTTCTGTTAGAAAAGGTGGGTTTAGGAGCACCTGCCCGCTGTGGAATAACCTTTGACAGTTCTCCTCTCGGGACTTTGAAAGTGTCTTCTAAGTAACAGAATTTTGGGCCATCCAGAGGGTCATCTGAAGCAAAATGAAACACATACATCTTCAGGGCCTTCCCAGCTCCCCTGTTAATTTTTCTTACTCCTCCCCTCTCTTCCTGGCAGCTCGGGGCCCCCTCACCATGCCCTGCAGCAAGACAGGCAGAGCCAGGGCTGGCCGCCCCCTCCCCCGCCACCCCCACTCCACTGCGGAGCGATGCTCCGTGCTGGAGCCCCAGCGAGCTGTCAGCAAGAGCCTCAGGCAGCCTGAGCTCTGACCAGGGAAAAGCCGCCATGAAACAGGATGGGAAGCGCAGCTCGGGCTGGGGGAGTCCTGCGTGCTGGGGCCACGGCGCACAGGGCAGGTGGGCATGAGGCGGGATCAGTGCTGTTCCACCAGGAGATGCTCCCTGAACCGGGCACTAAAGGGAGAGTAGAAATCAGCCAGGTGAAAAGGGTGGGCCAGAAACAGGAGGGTGGCGGGCAAGGAAGGAGGGAGAGGTGGGGGTGAGCAGCCCGTGGTTGTTAGGGCTACACTGGGTGAACGACAGAGCAGCGGGCATTAGGTGGGGGAGGGGGGTCGTGGGAAAAAATCCGCAAAAAACAAAGTCACAGCACCACACTGGAGGTCAGAACAAATCAGCGTGTTACCACTTGCAGGAATAGCTCAGCCAAGAACAGCTCATGCCTGGGCTTCTGGAGACACCCAGGTAGGTCCTCTTTCTTTCGCATTCATCAAAATCCTATGCATCTTTTCACCCGTCTGCCTGTCCTTCCCAGCTACGCATGATACTCACATTCCCCACACACAGTTAACTGTCCCCTCCTCTCTGCTCCGGGTGTCCTTCCTCCGTGTCACTAACGTCACAGCATCGCCCCCCTCAGTGGTTGTGTTTTTCCATCCTCCTCAGTTGGTTGAGTAACCCCCAACTCCTCCACGGAGTGGTGGGGTCTGAAACGCTCCAGGAATTCAGGAGAGGGACAGAACGGAAGGTGACTGGGACTGCCACCTCACGGAGCAGATCTGTGCAAGGTTAGGGCAGGGTATTGAGAGACAGATCAGAGACTCAGAGAACTCGGGGTGCTACTCAAGAGGAAAACACAGGCAGGTGGGAGGGAGAAAAGCCACTTTTTAACTCTAACAGACAACTAGGGAAAGGTGTAAGGCCACAGAGGGTCAGGGGCCACACACACACACACACACACGCACACGCACAGTCTCTCAAACTCCCAGCAGGCTACTAGGAGCTAAAACTGCTACTTCTGATACACGAAGAACCTTTGTCTGCACCTTAACACCACCACCCCCTCCACCCAAGGGAGAAGGGAGCCTGTGGGGTACCACTCCTGGACGTGGTCCTCTCCAATTCTTCAGCCCACTGACACAAAAAGCGTAGTGCAGATGTGAATTTTTGTGGCTTCAAGAAAGCATCCCTTAAGGATTTTTTTTCTGAATTACGAGGATCAGAGTTAAGAGGAAGGTATCTAGGTTTATCAATGACCACCTTCTGAAACACACAATTAGTTCAAAGATGGAAAATGGAAAAGAGGATGCTGCTGCTGGAAATCTCCGAAAAGAAAATCTCGATGCCACGAAAAGAGCAAAGTTGGGACAAAACATGAACACTAAGAATTCAAGAGCCAAGGTGTGTCACAGAGAGGAGTTGGGTCCTGCGGTCCACACGTCTGGAAAGAAAGCAGGATTACAATCGTTGCTTAATTCTGTTTGTATCAGAGAGCGCTCGCTGATAACAAAAAACAACTTGAGACTCAACTCTCTGTTTGTCAACTCGGGTAGTTAACTTGGCCGTGTCTTGGACAACACATCAATTTGTTTAAAACACACACAGAAAAGAAGACTCTTCTCTTCCAGGCGTCAGAGCAAAAATCCTTTACTCTTCTGTCCAGCAACCCGAAAAAAAACAAGGGAATTTGTGGCTCGGTTTCCTTGACAACCTTATCTTCACTGCAGGCACTATCTCCTGTCTCTAAGCAACAGGGCACTCTTCAGAATTAGTGGGAGGTAAAACCCAGCACTTACCCTGAGTCTTCGAGAACCACGCAAATCAGGGCAGCGCCCCAGGAGCAAAGAAAGGTGCGTGGCCCCAGATGTCCTCGCCAGACCTCATACACACCCCAGCATCTCCCCACCCCAAGTTCTTAAGTGCCTGGAACTCCTCCTCCCCACTCTCCTCCCCTTTGCTTATTCCTCAGTCCTCTGGAGGGGTCAGTGACTCAGTTCATCAGCTGGCTTCTCCCACTGCCAACAGAAAAGCCCTGCGTGGCCCTAGCATGAAGGGGAGGCTGACCCCAGAGCACGGGGCACAAAGAAGGAAAGCCAAGATGCCACTGTGACTCACTGATTTTTGTAAACAAAAAGCTCTGCTGGAGAAAAGTCATTAAAAGAGGATGAGAGAACATGTCTATTTTGTTGTATTGACATTGAAGAAGACTTTGCACCTGGAAGCAGGATTCAGAGATTATTTCTTCCCTGCCAGCATGTCCCCACCTCCTCCCTAACATCTCTGCACCAGGAAGGATTTCTGCGAGTCTCCAGACGCGAGGCAAATGAACAAAATCTCTGGAAATGACAGCTCTGAACTTTAATCACAGCAAGAGAAGAGAGCTGATGGGTGCAGAGCTTGGAAGTTGAAAGGGAATGGAATTTGCAAGGGGAAGATGCCAAAAAATGGTGCTTTCAACTGCCGTGTCCAGCCATCAGGGATGCTGCTGTGTACCTGGCACCTTTATGTCTCAGGCAGGCTCGCTTCCATGACCGTATTTTATTCTCATATCACCTGTGAAGCAGGGGTGGGGGCCAAAATTATTCACCTTCCTTCCTTCAACTTGGAAAGCTGTCGTACGTATGATCACATAGTCAGTTACTTTCAAAGCAGGATAAAAACTGGAGACTCTGATTCCTACCTCTTACCCGTGTAAAGGGGAGTTTGGTCTAAATTGCTGTAATTCAAATGTAATTTCCAAATGTCATTGTCCCCAGGAGCTGTGAGTTTTTTCCTAATTAAATTTTTTCGGTAGCCCATTCACATGACGGATCTGTTGGCGATTCCTGTCCTTCCTTGTTCCTTCTCCCTTGAGTAGAGCTGGTCAGCAGACGAAACTGTATTCATTTTCGAGCCCTCGTTGGAGTTCCATTTACAACAGCTGCTTTGCTGAGAGTGGGGCAGAAGCCATGTGCAAAGATCAACCTTTTAGGAACACTTCCAAAAACAAGAAGGACTGGGAGGGGGAGACGGGGGGCAGGGGCGCTACTGGGCTCTGGCACTTTGCAGGACGTGGGGGCACGGTGGGCTTGGGCGCAGGAAGTGGGATCCAGTGTACCCTCCCAATAGCTACCAACCGGTGCAAGGGCAGGCAGGCAGAGTCACGGGTTAGGACGAGAACTTGACTGAGGATGTGGTGCCGTCCCTGCAGGCAGGTAACATCCAGAAAACACAGACCATGGCGTTGTCTGTTCTCTAAAGAGATGAGCCACTGAAGATGGGTGGTTTGAAATAGCTTGGAAATCTAGATGTTGGAGGAAGCTCAGGTTCACCGCGAGCCCCCAGGGGCTTCAGGTAGACTGAATTTGCAGAGTTTCCACCCTCTTAGGCTTGCTGACAGGAGCAACCCATCTTTCTCTCTCCTCTCCCAAACCCCCATGCTGAGCTCATCACCTCTGAACGGGTCTCCATGTCACCAAGAAGATGGGAGCCCAAAGCAATGAAAGCTGTCAAGTCACGACACGTCTGCGCTAAGTGGGGAGCTCAGGCTGGTGATGACCTCCCTGAAAAGCAAGACAACACAAACACCCAGAGCAGGAAATGGACTCCAAAGACGCTCAGGTGTCATTTCGCTCACTGCACTTAATCAGAGAAAGGAAAAGAAAACGGAATTTTGATTTCAGGATTCATCCTTGGTTAATCGTTATTTGCAGAACACAAGTAACATTTTAATTATTTTCAACTCCACATCATAACAGCAATCAAGGGAACAGAGACAAAATAGAATAAACAGGGACTTATTAAATACACAATTAACGGGGTGCAAAAATTAGCATATATGAATATGGATGAGCTGGGACTCATAAAGTATGCACCTCGAATGTTATCACCTGATTAAACTGCACCTCGCATGTTATCAGTTGATTAAACCTCTTAAACGCTACAGCTTCTGAACAAATAAGGCCGCCTCAACGGGGGAGGGACAGGCGTATCAGAAGACGAGAGAGTTCCTCTTGGATGAGCAGGCTAGCAAAGATGCTGGGTATTTTTATAAACCAAAATCTCAGAAATGCCATGACCATTCTCTTCACAGTGAAGCAAGTGCAAAGCAAGCCCTGGCCAAGGATCAGCGTAAAGCCAGCAGGGACGCTGGAATTTCTAGTTAGCGACACAGTGATTAGCTTCTATTAATGAGGGTGGCAGCAGCCAGCCCGCTGCAGTGGGAGCCGTCCTCTGTGGCTTCTCCAGGAGGAGGAAGAGAGTCGGAAGGTTATTTCTCATTGCAGCCTTGGCCTCGGATGGAGCCACCGGCAGAAAGAAACAGAGGCGGTAAAATTCTGGCGGAAAAGATGACTCCAGACACCAAGTGATCTGCCCCGCTCGCGTGGAGGTGGGTCAGTGCTGTGGCTACGCATGACTGCCTAGTAACCTCGCTAACTAGCGGAAGAAAAGAGAACAGCGTGGTGTGCAGCCAGCGAGTCTGATGCTTCCTGCTCGTCTCCTGCTGGCTCCTCTGATGCCCTCTCCTGTGGACGGAAACCCTGGCAACCAGCCCTCCAAGGCCTGGGCTCAATCGCAACTCTCCAAACAGTAAATTTTTTTTTTTTAACTGCACCATCCTCCACGTCTTGCATGTTCACTGAACCCAAAGAAAGACACCTTTGCACTGAGGGCTTGTGTTCATGCGGCTGACTTCCAAGGATAATCGATTCATTCTGCACTGTATTACAGTATGTGCATGTACAAACTTTCTCTCTCCTGCTGGATTAGGGAACCCTTTCAAAACAAGGACCATTTTGCATTCTCTCCTGTAGCCCTGAGAGCACCTGGACCTGAACCATCCAAAGTGGCAGCTACCACCCACGTGTGGCTACAAAGCACCTGGAATTTGGCTAGGGTGATGGAGAAAATGAATAATGTAATTTCAATTAATTTCAGTTTAAATTTGCAAACTGAAAAAATATTAAGTCTTTTCCTATCACATGCCTTTTTTTGGTTTTTTTGGTAGGACAACATTGTACCTGAATCCTTGAAAATTTGGCATCCAAACTAAGACTTGCTGGAATTGTAAAATACACGTTGCATTTCAAAGACTTAGTAAGAAAAAAAAAGGATGCAAAAGAATCTCAATTTTTATATTGATTCTATGCTGAAACGACAATATTTTGGCTGTTTTAGGTTCAAGAAAATATATTTTAAAAATTAACTTCACCTGAGTTTTTACTTTTTTTTTAAAACACAGCTACTAGAAAGTTGAAAATTACCTTTGTAGCTTATATCATGTTTCTATTGGACAATGGCGATCCCAATGACTCACATATAGAAAGTATCCAGAAAGCATCATTGATTGATTGTTTGGTTGAACACGATAAACATTACTTCATCACCTCTCATCTGGTGTCCCTTATAACCAGAGAAACGCATTTTGGGGGCCATGTATCTGGATTAGAAACATAATCTGTGCCCAGGAAACAGAATGAAGAAAACTAGTGGCAAAGGAATAAAGTGACTTGTGCCAGTTACTAACCTCCCTCCTTTTGAAATGGGTTAAAGTGCAGAACAGCAATCAGTTGTGAAACGAGAGAGGACGTCAGACAATCAGAGCACAAGAACTCATTTCATTCTGATCTCAGCAGCCAGGGTGGGGGCAGAAAGGTATACACAATAAATCACGAACACTGCTTCCACGAGGGAGGCAAAGCTTTTCCAAGGGGTGCACTCTGAAATAAATATCTTACTTAGGAGAACTGCATGAGCAGTGTCTCTAGTTAAAAAAAAAAAGTGAGAATAGATGGTGCAGTGATTTCCATAGGACAGTTACTGTCCTTCCTTCAACCCCAGGGTGAGTCAGGAGAAGGTGTTCTGTGGTTGGGGCTAAGCTGACACACACCAGTGATGCTGCCTTGCTCGGGGGACGGGTGTGTGTCTATTTGCAGATAACACATCACACCCAGAGGAGAAGACGATGGATGAGCTGGTCCTGGGAGCAGCTGTCCACTTCCCCCGACACTGGTCATGATACGAGCCTGCGGCACGACTCCCTGCACCAGTGGTCCCCACCCCGTGCCGTCCCCACGAAACCGGATCAGAACCAAAGGGAGCAAGGGAAACCGGAGGGATGACTCTGCACCACTCTTAACTTACCCCCCAAAATTTTAAGTATTTTATTTATAAGATTTTTTTTGACAATTTCTTAACATTGACTTCAATTTTCTCAGTAAATACAATTTGTCCAAATTCTCCCAGGAACTCCAGCTCTGCTGTCACAGTTCTTGACACATGTCACCCTGTCCTCATGTGGCATCGACTCTGAGAAGCTCCCTGTTGCATTCTTCTCCAGATATTTATAGACTGGCTAACAAATGTCATCCACTTTCCTTAAAATACCTGGTCAAGAACTGGTATCTACAAACACGATCACTATTTTGAAATAAATTCTTTATTATGGCCGATAGGTTCAATGTGATTTGGCCCCTGGCCACCTCTGAGACTTAATCGTAATCTATTCTTGATACACCCCATGACTGAGAAAAAACCGTCTCAGGAAACAGAATGTCTCCCCTAAATAAAACTCATCCCAAGGCAAGCTTGGGGAGGCTCTGAATAATCTGTGAAGTTACATCTTCGCGTGGTGCAGAGCAGTGCCATCCAGCAGAACTCTCTGTGATAACGGAGCTGCTCCCTATCTGCCGTCCGACGTGGTCGTCACCAGCTGCCTGTGGCCATACGACTGAGGCCCTAGAGTCTGCACTGTATCTCATTCTGGTCAGTAAAGGGTAGGGCACTTGGTGGCTCCAGAATTCCAGCCCTGGCCTTTCTGATTCTAAAGGCTGTACTTGTCCTTGTGACCTGTAGCTGCCGTACTGGACAGTGCAGGTCTAAAAGGCTTCCCTCCGACCGTGTTCCAGCCAATGTTTGTCTGGCCACGGCAGAAAGACAACTGGAAGTTTCTGGGAATGCTGAGCCCTAATAACTCAGTGCTCGAATTCTCTTGCTTTGACTTTTCTCTTTAATTTACATGAGGTAGGAGGGTGACATAACCTAGTAGATGTGGAAATGAATCTTGATTTCAGCCCTGATCCTTGTGCAGCCTTAGAATGTAGCTTTCTCGGTCTGAAGGCCAGAGAGGAGGGCGTGGGCATCTGTGTGTCTGTAGCCGGGGGCAGGAGTTGGTGGTGAATCTAGAAGCTGCCCTGTCGACTTTTAATGATCATGCAGGGATCCAAGAGTCGGGGTTTCACCCTCAGGGTGCTGGCGCTAGTTCTCATGCCCAAACTCAATTGCGGGATTTGGGGAGTGTGCTACCAGCTTCTGCTACAGTGCACGCCCAGGAACACGATACGCCGTGCAGAATGTCATCCCAGATGGAAGCCTGTGCTAATTATAACGTCAGGCTTCCCACTGAGAACCAGATAATTAAAGGAGACTATTACAGTGTTTCCAAACTCCTGGAGTAAACGCATCTTCAAATGTAACCTGTTGGAGATGAAAATTAAAGTGATCTGGGATGGTCCCACTGGAGACCACCAAGACCAGAACGAAACGAGGAGCAAAGGAAAGCCAGAAGTAGGAGGCAGGAGGGGTGTGGGGACCAGGAGGAGGTTCCAGGTCCTGCTGTGTCCCAGGCGTTCTGATTCACACTTTCTGGCAGAGAACTTGGTGAGTGGCCTTGCCTGCAGCCATGGCTGTCATCTCACTTAATACTGAACCGCAAGATAGACATTATCCCCATTTTACAGCTGGGAAAACTGAGACTCCCATGATCTTACCTATGGACACCGAGCTAGTAGAGCATTTGGTGGCTCCAGGATCCAAGCCCTGGCCTTTCTGACTCTAAATCCTGTGCTTGTCCCATCCATCCATGATGTGATTGAAGCGCTGATGATCCACTTGGGTCCTGGACCGTCCTTGGCTGGTAGTGGTGGTAGGTGTGTGGGGGCTGCACGGTGTTCATTCTGCACACATCTGCCAGGAGCCCACGGTGGCAGGCTCTGGGTGGGTGGGGAGGAGGCTTCTGGTCCAGGTTTCCTCTCCCCAGATCTTGCAGAACAGAGCCCGAGGCATCTGGAGTGATCACACCAGCACGCCAATGTGGTGCTGCAGACAACACCATTTAATGGGGTGAGCTTTGAACAGTGAGAAGCATTTCCTGAACTTTCCTGTAACCATGGCTAAAATGCTTTGGGATCCACTGGAAGGAAAGCAACGTGGCTCACCAAGGCGAGAGGCAGATTATAGATGACACAGAGAGATGAGTGTGAATCACGCTCTACTGGTATCTGCCTGTGTGACCTTGAGCTTGGTCTTTAACTTCTCCGGGTTGCAGTTTCTAAACTGTAAAGCAGGGATACAAGTATCTAAATCATATACGTATAGCACGTGCCATCGGGAACTTGGAAAGGCCCCAGGAAGTGGTGGCCTCTCGTGTCATCAGGGCATTGTATTACCACCAAGGATTTGTAGTTGTGAGCAGCGCACAGCTCACGCACTCGCTGAGCCAGGGTCTCAGGCTGCAGAAAACACCCCTCCGGTTTCTGGGAGCAGAGGAACGTGAAGTTTTAGAGGCCATTGCATGGGTGTTCTCCAGGGAAAGGTCCATGTCTAATTGCGGAATTTCTATTCCGTCTTTGCCCCCAGGAAAATGAAGACACAGTCAGTTCTTCTTTCTAGTTATTGGCTCCTTCCTGCCCATTCTAAGTGCTGCCCCTCCAAAGCCGCCCCTGCAGCATGTGGAAGCCATGGTAGGATAAAGGGAATGCCTGGCTCACACCACCAGCGATGCCTGGAGCCCCTGAGTGCTATCTTTCCTGGCAAAGGAGACTCTGCAGATGGGATTATCCTGGATTAGCTGGGGATGAGGTCATGATCCTGGATGGTCTGGGTGAGTCCGAGCTGCAGTCACAAGGATCTTTATAAAGAGGAGGCAGAGGGAGATTAGATCCAGAAGAGAAAGCAGCGTAACCACAGAGGCAGAGACTGGAGCTACGTGGCTGCCAGGCCAGGAAGCCCAGCAGCCTCCAGCTGGAAGAGGCCAGGAAGGAACAGATTCCAACAGAAGCCCGGCCCTGCCAACACCCGGACTCCAGCCCCATGAAAGTGATTTCCTACTCTGGCCTCCAGAACCATAAGGGAATATGTTCAGGCTGTTTTAAGCCACTGAGTTGGTGCTGATTTGTTACAGCAGCCGTAAGAAGCTCATACAACCCTTTGTTCTGTCTCCAACCAGTAATTAAAACAACCCCATTAAGATTATCTCAGGCATAAAGGAATAGCAGTAACTTGTACATTTGGTGTGTGTGTGTGTGTGTGTGTGTGTGTGTGTTTGCGGGGTTAGGGATGTCAAGGTGGGGAGGTGATGGAGGTCCCCCTTGCCGAAAGGCATTTTGATCCAATGATACAAATCATAAACATTCCTTAGAGAAAAGTTGAGTTATACATCTCACAAAAACATGAAGGAAACAGAAATCAGCCAGAATTCATACTCCCAAGAACAACCAACCACTGGTAACACATCAGTGTGTCATTCCATGGGGCTTTGTTCCCTGAAACAGAATCACGTCTGATGAAAATGTCAAGTGTTTCATTTAGAGCCGGGAAAGTTGGTCGACTCGGAGCTGTCAACGAAGACAAGGCAAACAATTAAAATCAGCTGTCCTGCTGCTGTCAGAGACACGAGCAGTGACCTCCAGTCTCTCTGCGACATGGCAACAACCAGCAAAGTGAACTTGACTCCTGGCTCTGATGAGATGAAAATAAAAAGCATTCGGCGCCCCCAGCCTCTTCTGCTGTGGACCTGTCTAAATCATTGCAAGCAGAAAGGAAGGTCCAGTGCGTCCTGGAGACCCATGGACGTGAAATGCCATCACGCAGCCCACCAAGCGGCTGGGGTAGAAAGGGCACTGGGACACCTGACTCTCGAATGGCCTCTCCCCTCCTGGAAAGGAGGTCAGGTCCCAGAAGGCACTGGTCATCCCAGGAGCCTGAATACACGATTCGCCTCAACAGGAAGTGTAACATGGGAGCCAAAAAAGGTGGCCTGAACCTTCTTCCAAGAAGCTCCACCTCTCGGGGGGAAACAAGCACATTTAAACAACTGTCATTCACTGACATGCACAAGGTCCTGGGTTCAACCCCTAGTGCCTCCCTTAAGGGAAAAGGGGGGGAAAATAATAAATAAAGAAACAAATACGTAACTGCCATTCACAATGATAACTCTCGAGACAAAAGCAGACACGGGACACAGGGAGGTGTCACCAAGGAAGGAGTGATCACCACTGGTTTTTTTTTTTAACTTTTTTATTGATTTATAATCATTTTACAATATTGTTTCAAATTCCAGTGTAGAGCACAATTTTTCAATTATACATGAACATATATATTCATTGTCATGTTCCTTTTGCTGTGAGCTACCGTAAGATCTTGTATATATTTCCCTGTGCTATACAGTATAATCTTGTTTATCTATTCTACAATTTTGAAATCCCAGTCTATCTCTTTCCACCCCCCACCCCCTTGCCAACCACAAGTCTGTATGTCTATGAGTCTATTTCTGTTGTGCATTTATGCTTTGTTTGTTTGTTTGTTTTTTAGATTCCACATATAAGCGATCTCATATGGTATTTTTCTTTCTCTTTCTGGCTTACTTCACTTAGAATGACATTCTCCAGGAGCATCCAAGTTGCTGCAAATGGCGTTATGTTGTCGGTTTTTATGGCTGAGCAGTATTCCATTGTATAAATATACCACATCTTCTTTATCCAGTCACCTGTTGATGGACATTTAGGCTGTTTCCATGTCTTGGCTATTGTAAATAGTGCTGCTATGAACATTGGGGTGCAGGTGTCATCCTGAAGTAGGGTTCCTTCTGGATATAAGCCCAGGAGTGGGATTCCTGGGTCAAATAGTAAGTCAATTCCTAGTCTTTTGAGGAATCTCCATACTGTTTTCCACAGTGGCTGTACACCACTGTTAAATAAATGAAATAAATAATGTACTACTCATCTTATTTTTCACAGAATCATCCAACACCAGGGCTGGATGGAACCACAGTAATCATTTAATATCACCCCCGCCCGCCGCCGCGCCCCACCACCAAATTTTTAAATAGAGCAGTGCCTGAATGAGAGAGCGTCTAGAATCCCTTTAAGCGCTAAATTTAACTTTCTTATGTACAAAGCAACGGCGCGCTCTTGAGACCATAAGCTACTCATGAAAAGAGATTAATAGGAATTTGATTGCTGGTTGATTTTTAATTCCATCCTGACACAGAAAGGGAGCGTGTTTTTCAAAAGGCCCAGAAATCTCTGCAAGGCTCAGAGCCCTGGAACCTACATGATGTTGCAGGAAATTCCTGTTAAGGGTCAGTGTGCTCCGAAGACTACAGAGCAGGGTAGTTTTCAAAGAAAAGATGTCGTTTCCTTGGGATATCACCTTCCCAAGAACTCGGCTCCCCAGGCCCCCGCTGCCCATGCACAAGGTGGGCCAGAGAAGGGATGCGGTGTGCCGGGGCAGCACCTCCACCACGCGGGCCAGTGGGGCTCGCGTCTGCTGTCTTCCGTCAGTCATCACACCTTCCTCCAGAAACATTCCAAGTGCTTGCAGGACTGTACTGTTGGTTTCTCTAAAGCGGGGGTCCTCTCCTGCTCTGGAGCAGTGGATGGCTTTCGTGAGGTCCGAGAACACTCAAGACTGGCTGCAGACTCGTTTGTGGGCAACATTCTGTTACAAGAGGGTCCAGAGCTCTTCTCAGATTCTTCGGGAGGGCTGTGAGCTGCAGAAGTTTAAGGACTCATTTGTCCTTGACCATGGGTATTAAAGTGCCGCGGGTGTGCACACACACTTGTGTGCAGGTCCTTGCACCCCAGAAACCTCCAGGAAATTGCACATGTGCTAACAAGCTCTCCTTTTAACTCCCACATTAAAAGAAAAAAAAATTTTGTTAACAAAATGTCATCCCCAGGACATATAAAACTGAATCAACCAAGACAAAACACTTCAAAAAAATCAATTATCCATTTAGTCACTGTGAAAACCTATCTTAAAACCCAGAGTCTCAGGGAACATCAAAGCTCTAGTTGAATTTTTAATAAACTGTAAAGGATAGAGTTAAAGAAAAGACCTTTTCGAAGGTAAGCTGGTGACGGACAAGCTCTTGAAATAATCCAGTTGCCAGTCAGTGTCTCCACTTGAATGTCTAACAGCAACCGAACCTCATGGTCCAAAACTGAACTCTTGACATTCCCTTCGAGAACCTGCTCCAGCGTCAGCCCTCCCCAGCCAAGGTGACGGGCACTCCATCCTTACAGGCGGTCAGCCCTGAAACCTGGGGGTCCTTCCTGGCTTCTCTCACACCCCACATCCAATCCATCAGCACATCCCACTGCCATGAGATGAAGTCTTAGATGGGACCACCCTCAGCAGACACCAGAATGGGATCCCTTCTCACCACCCCCGGCAATACCACCCTGAGCTGAGCCACCAGCGTCTTCCACCCGGATTCCTGCAGCGGTCTCCTCACGGGCCTCCCTGCCTTCCCCCTCACCCCTCCTCCGCCCAGCCGAGCTTCTTCTTTCTTTATAGCACTAACCACCACCTAACACATTACATAATTCACTCATTATTACTAAGTTCATTGTTTATCTCCCCCAGAAGAGTATTAGTTACAGGAGGTCAGGGAATCTTGGTATGTTTTATGACTGATATAATTCAGGAACCTAGAACACATTATTAAAATGCAGTTAATTAAAAACAAGACTGGCCAAAAAAATGTCCCCTCAAATCTCTCGATCCAGGCAAACCAAAGTCTGTAACTACCACCACCACACTTCTTTGAAGCCAGTTCAGTTAGGATTTCCAATAAGCTGCCCAGTCCTCATTTCAAAAGATAATTCTGCATTCTCCATAAGAGGGACACGAAGTTGAACCTGGAAGTGTCAAGGATTCAAAACAGGGTCTCTTGTCAGGGAAGAAGTAACATTTGAATCTGTGCTGATTTAGGATCATCAAATTTTGGTGTCAATTCACACATTTTCCTGCTAACACGCTTTTGTTTCTGGCCTTGATCCAAGTTCTCACTGGAGTCAATAAACATTTAAGAGCATGTACTCTGACGCTCCCTGACCTGCCGTCAGAATGAGCCAGGAAACAATTTCAGGTGAGCATATGGGTACATAGAAAGGTCTCAGCAGGTGTGGCACGGGATGGGGTCCATCAGAGGAAAGTTTATTCCCAGGAACTATGAAATTATTTATTTATTTGTTTGTTTGCTTATTATTAATTATTTATTCCCATCACTATGAAATCTGGATCTTAGAACACCTTTTCGTTCTTCAGGGAGAAACAGAATCACCATGGGACACCTCAAGCCAGTACAATTATCTTGTTTGGCTCTAAACCCACTGGACAGACCTTTATTCCTCTTCAACTGGTTAAACAAGGAGTCTTAAATGGCAGAAAGTCAGCCGCTAGCTACTAAGACTGAAAAGACAGCAGAAGCAACTCCCTTCTCTAGCATTTAACGGGTGGGACAACAGTGGAGGTTTTCTGAGCTGCGCTCTGCAGAGCCCTTGTCCTCCCACTGAGCTCTTTCAGATGCTGGTGGTGAGTGTGACTGGATCCTTCCATCTGGGCAAATCCACTTTGGTCACGTTTATGCATTGGGGTCCCACCTAAGACTTCATCTCAAGGCATACTGAATAGCAAGCTCTGGAAAAACACCCAAAATAGTTTATTCACAACCCAAAGGGAAAAAGCCAAGAGGGAAACAAGAGAGAAACATACTAAAAAAAAAAACAAAAAAAAACTGGGGGAAAAGCAGCCTATATGACCACATGATAGAAATTCCTAAGATCAAGACAGAAATAACGGAGGAAAATGCTTCTCATCTAGCGAGAGACCTGAGCTTAAAAAGTAATTGGACACTCGGTGTTTTGACAGATTTCACATACATCCTGGAATATACAACATATTGACATTTTCATTCTTTAGAGATGAGTAAAAAAAATAAAAGTCTTCATTGTACAAGCAAAAGAATTTCAAGTTACCCACAGAGAAATAAACTTGCTTTCTCAGTGGCCTTTGATTCCACAGTATTGAAACCAGAAGATAACAAAGCAATATCTAAAAAAGCTTCAAGGAGAAATTTGTGTGCCTCTTGCAAGGTTTGCCCACTCGAGTCTTCGCTCCTGCCCTGGGGCAACAGGTGGACACTGGGAACTCTGCGAGGACGCAGCTAACAGGTCCTCTGGGGCTGCCCCCTGAGCAAAGTTATCACTCAAACTTGAGTCCCAAAACTATGAAAGATGGATCAGGATGTTTAAGAACTCAAGACTGAAGACGTCAGGAGTATTATGAATGCTCATAATGGCCCAAATATTACCTTTAATTATCAAAATAAATATAGTTTATTTTGTAACAGTTTCCCAGTCATCTTGGTAGTAGCATAATCCCCACTTCACAGATGAGAAAACCAAGGCTCAGAGAGCTCATGTAATTTATCAGGATAAACTAGTCAGTAAACAGTAGAGCTAAAATTCCAAGGCGTAACCCACAGCTTGTAACTTATTTTTTTAATACTATCTTTATACTTTTTATGCTTATTTGTGTATTCTAGTTCCTCTAAATAAAAATGTTATTTTTGAAATACAACACCATTAAATTATTTTCAATCAAAATAAATCCAAAGACACAAGACAAATTACTCCAAAATGCTAAAAAGGAGAGGACTGGTAAGGACATCTCGGAAGGATGTCCACACGAAGAAAGCAGGGAAGGCAGGTATCAGCGTTAAACTGCACTGAATTCAGTACTTTGAAAAAGCATGAAGAAGGGGTCTGGGATGAACAAACACGCATTACTACATGCAAAACAGATAAACAACAAGGACCTACTATATAGCACAGGGAACTATATTCAATTTCTTGTAGTAACATATAATGGAAAAGAATCTGAAAAGAAAAACATATATATGTATATATATGCATAACTGAATCACTTTGCTGTACACCTGAAAGTAACATTGTAAATCAACTACACGGCAGTAAAAAAATTTTTTTAAAAAAGCATTAAGAAGAATCAGAGACATTCCATGTTTACAAAAGGCTCACTCCACGGTAATCTGGGAATGGTTAGGCATTTATGCCCAAATGACTTGGTATCAAATACGTAAAGAAAGGAACTCAGGTGGAAACTGGAGAGTGAGATTGTTTTCAGTGCCTGGAACAGGAACTTTTAACGTACAATAATCAGTCTAGAGCAAGTAACCCAAAAAATAAACTCAAGAAAGATTTGCACTCCCTCCCTGAGACCCCCTGGACAAAGGACCCGCATCACGACTGCCCCAGCCTCTTTTCCAGCCAGGCAGCCGAGATGATGGAACGGCTTCACCTTCAGACGGGCGGCTGGACCGCTCGGGGCAGGACCTCACCTGGGACGTTGTGGACGGTGATGGCCAAGATGAGCAGCGCGATTCTCCTCCAGCTGCTGCTGCTGGGCTGCGCGGGGTTCCCTCGAGAGGACATGGGGGCTGCGGGGCCCTCGGGGAGGTCGGTGGCCACCGCCTTCTTCCTCTGATACGCCTCGCCATTCTCACTCTTGTCTGAGTACAAAGAGAGGGACGGAAAGAGAGAGTACTTTGAAAACGGGCACATTAGTGCTTGGACAAGCAGCGGCTAGACAAGGCTTGCTGGACCGGGGTAAGGTCTGTTTCCTAACTTTCTAATGGACCCTGCATGCTTCTGTTTGGTCCTTCACACCTTCGTTCATTCACTCACTCATTCATTCCTTCAACATTCGTTGAGCAGACATTCAGTGCCCAATGTTCAGATACTAAAAAAGAGTAAAAAGATGAAAACGGGGCATCTCAGCAATACCTACTTAAAAGAAGCCGTCCCGAGCAGTGACTCAGGAGCACGGACTCTGGAACCCGGCTGCCCGGCTCACGACCTGACTCGGCCCTTCATCAGCTCGGGGGCGCGAGACTAGCTGTCTAACTTTGCACCTTAGTTTCCTGATTTATAAGCCGGCATAGCACGGCCCCCTGTGCCTCGGGGCTTCTGTGAGGATTAAATGAGAGACTGCACGGGAGTGCTCAGACTGTACAGAGCGCTTACGTGTGGACTGTGGCTGTTGTCACGGGTCCCCTCTGCCCCACAGCCCTACAGAATTTCATATCGGAGTTGAGCCCGCCTCTCCAGGTCACACTGACTCAGGGGGAGCCAACTCAGACGCCGGGCTCGGCCAATCAGAGCCTCTCTCCAGGGGTGGGGGACCGGGATGGGGAAGGACCAGGGGACTCCAGCGTGGGCTCTAAATCCGGGAAGATCACATGGTGCAAGGGCAGCCATGGCTATCGTGTAAGAACAGGGATGAGGCAGCAGCTGGACAGATATAAGGGAAAGGATGTACAGAGACGAGCAGAGACGGAAAATCATGCAGCCAGAGAGACAGACAGACAGACAGACAGACAAATGGCAGCCTGGTGCCGTAGGACAGTCTGACCTTCACGGGCCGACTACAGCATCCAGACCTTGAGTTTCATGAGCTAACCTGCCCTTTAAAAATCCCCCTTTGGGGGGAAGGGGTGAGGAGGGATAAATTGGGAGCATGGAATTACAGATGCACACTACCAAAATATAAAACATATAACCAACGAGAATTTACGTATAACACAGGGAACTATATTCAGTATCTTGTAATAAACCATAATGGAAAAGAATTAAAAAAATAAAGAATATAGACATATACAAACATATAGGGATCACAGAATCAGTTCACTACACACCTGAAACTAGCACAATATTGTAAATCAACTGTACTTCTATCAAAAATAAAATAAAATAAAAAATAAAAATTCCCCTTTGGGTGTATGTCTGAAGGGTGTCATTTCTTGGGTCCATATTACCCCAAATCCCCAGGGTCTCCTGGGTTATTTGTTGATTCCTAATGGAGGGAAATCACCTGGAACTGAAATACAGGAGGGCAAGAGCGATGCTCACAGCGTGGGCGGGGTCTGTGAGAGGCTTCCTGGAGGAGGAGGGTCTTGAGCAAATCTTACGCACGTGGTGATGCAAATGGAAAGAGTCTCTCCATCACCTGAATCTGCAGAGCCTAAGCCAGAGGTCACAGACAGGCCACCAGAACACGTTTGTTGGGGGTATCCACCATGAGCAGGGCAACTCTGCAGCCCAGTTTTGACTTGCTGTCCCAGGGGGATTATGAGGGCACCCTTTCACTCTCAAAAGTTTGGATGGTGAATTTTGCGGCTCCCCAGGTTGGGGAGGACAGCAGAAGCTTGACTGATACTCTGTTCTGTTGGGGGACACCCCCTCCATAAGTTAACGGCCACCAACTGGAGGGGTGGAACTCCGCAGTATCCGCTTCCCTTCTCAATTGACGGAGCAAAAGAACCCTCATCCCGAAGCTGAAAGTTGCAGAAAATTTTTCCCAAGGTCAAATTAAGACACTTCGAGGACTCCTTCTGGCCCTGACCCCAGGCGTCTGGTGTGGCCTCGCCTTACTCCTCGCTGTGAAGCCAGGCAAGCGTAGTTATTTCATCCCCTCGGGTGCTTCATGTGAAGACCAGAATCTTACCACCTAAACTGGAGCAGACCTTCGATTTCCTTCTCAGATGAGCCTACCTGAGTGGAATATGGTTTTACATATCAAAACTATGAAAAGAAAAAAAAAACCTACTTCTTTTACAAAGTTATGATGTTTGTTAACTCAAATCAAGCCAGGGCAGCTTGAAGAATAAAAGTGCCAATGGGCAGGGAGACTCAATCCTCCCCAGGTGGTCCTGGTTGGTTCTCTCTTACAAACAGCCTGATCTCAGATCCATGCAGGAGAAGGGGCCTTCTACTGATCCTCTGAAACGCCAGGGACGGCTGTCCTCCAGTGGTCAGCAGCCACGATTCACAGCACTGGCCTCTGGAGGACCCAGCTGTCTCAGCTGGGTGGCGACTCCTCCTAGGCAGTATTTGCATGAGTTGAAGCTAAACACTCACTGTGTGATGTCTCCCCCGGTGTGTGCACACACACATCTGTACGATTACCACTGGGTACCATCCTTCTGGCCTCAGGCGTCAGACCGTCTTTCTGTGTGTACGCACAGGTGTGTGTCTCTGCACACACATGGAGGGGAATGTTTTGTACATTTTAAGCTGGCAATACCTGAGCACTCAGGCAGCAGAGGCTGGATGGGGAGTTGAATCAAACACATGAGATAAGCTCATAAGCACTAAAGACACAAGCAGAGCAGGCCGGAGTGTCGTGCAGGAACGACGCTGCACAGTGCTGGAGGGCACTGAGCCGTCTCCTGGGCCGGTCAGTGGACACCCCCGTTTCCGAGGACCCCGAACACACAGCCCTGAGCCCTGGATGCGCTCCAGTGAAAAGTTGGTAGGGATAGGAAGAAAAAAAAAGCCTCTTCCCGTTGGGATTTTATCATCGAAGAGAGGACAGACAAGAAACACACACATAAATTCCTTTACGTCTAAGGGACAGGAATGAACACTCTCTAACAAGCACCAAAGGCTACATTTGTTTTTGTCAATGTCACACAAAAGAATCCAACTCTGAATCTTCTGCAAATGCACAGAAAGCAACGGAGATGAGGGTCCCGTTAGCATATTCCAGCACCAAACATACGACAAATAGGAACACCAAGGGGCATAAAGAGTTATTAACCGAGGTAAGGACGCACAACTCGCCTTGGGGTCCCGACGTGTGAAAAGTGACGTTGCTGCCTTCCGTATTGGGGAATGGGGGGATGTGAACGCCTGATGCACTCGAGAAAGTTAAAAAAGCCACCGTTTGGTGACAGCCACTAATGAGTCTGCAACGAGGAAAATTAGTCCAAATACGTCATGACAGACACTACGGATGCATCCTGAGCAAGGAGTCGTCTTGCCTCTCCCGGGGAGGTGGCTGAAACCACTGCACACCGTCAAGGAAAATGCCAGCGCTGTGGACAAAGGATGGCTGATTAACGGAGGCACTGACCAAGCACCTATGAGACTTCCTGAAAGAGGAAGAACGGTCTGGGCACTTCTCAAGTAGGGTTTTGGCAAAGAAGAAGGGGGTTTTGGCAAAGAAGAATGACATTTTGGGGAAGGAGCAGCCGATGTCGGGCTCAGAAACGAAAAGGTCGTCAGTGACATGGGGGAATAGGTGATACCAAGAACTTATTCTCAGTTAATCCTCAATCCTTACACGAGCCCCATGCAGTGGAGTTCATTCCCTTTAACAAAAGGGGAACTTGAAGAACAGAGAGGTGGCGTAACTGGTCCCAGGTCACACAGCCAGTCCAAGTTGGATTCAGGAGTCAAGCCGCGTCCTGTGCCTCCAGAGGCCACCTCTGACCCAGGTCGACCAGGGGGTGGACGGATGGACTGCTGACCAGCTCCTCTGCTCACCAAAAAAGGTAGGGAGAGCAGTCACCACAGTGACATTTAGGAGCTTGAAATCCCAGACCTTTAGTTCAGAGAGAGCCTAGTGAGCTCGCACTGTGTGACACCAGAGGCAGAAAGGGCTTCATGGAAACCTCGTATTTATAATCACTCCTGTTCAGAGACAAACCTGAAAACGTTTCATGAAAACACTGTTTCCAAACCCACTAGACCTACTATTTCAAGTGTCAAGCAGCTGTAAGTAGGAAATATTTATTAACGCCAAGCACAGGACACAAGGTTACAATACTTTAAGGAAGGTGGAAAGGAAAAATTTCAAAGCTCCTCATTATCAAAACCTTTCTTTTTTTTTTTTTTAATTTAAGCTCAAGCATCTATGAATCCACACAAAGAAGAGACCCAGTGCTGAGGCTCAGCCCGTCACCCCTTCACTTCACCCTTCCCGGGGAGGCACCCCATTGCTGCACTTGAGAATGAGAACCACAGGGGAACAGACAGACCAGTCCAAGGCTCACCTTTTCCCGTTGAATCACAGGATGAGCTTATTGGACACACTGGCTTCCCTGCTTTCTTCTCTCCCAAACGAGGGGCGTGATTCTTGTCCCAAAACATATCGTACCACATATGATGGCGGGCACAAGCCGGGGGTGGGGGTGCCCTAAGACAACCCCTCAGGGTCTGACTTCCTCCCCTTGAAGTGAAGAGCCCTGATGTCTCTAGAACAGAGGCCCTACACTATTTCGGATCAGTGACGCTTTTGAAAGTGTGGTGATACTTACTATCCTCTCTCAAACAACAACAACAAAAATACACTGACAATTTTGAAATGATGTTTGAATCCTTATTGATTCAAGAACCTCTTCCTGAGAGCATCTCGCTAGATAAATGCCACGGTGACCTTCCTTTCATTACCCATGGGCCCAGTCTCACCAGGGGCACAGGATGCTGGCTGCCCGTGTGATGATGTAACCAGCCAAATCTAATCGGCCCAGCAACGGGACCTCAGGTCGTCAAATGTATGTGGCAACGCTAATGAACAGACTGCCAGCCACCAGAGCCTTAAAAACATCCCCCAGATATCACTGGAGATGATTTGGTTGAATTAGCAGAGATAGGCAAATGATCATTTGCTAAATGCAGAAAAAAATTCCTTCTTTCTAAACCCCTGTTACAAAACACAAAATAAAGAGCAGTCAACAATCTATATATTCACTGTCTAGCTACACACAAACAAAATCAAAAGGCTGATCAAAAGCAGGGAAAGAGGAGGGTCCACTGACTTTTTTTTTTTTTAATTGAAGTAGAGTCAATTTACAATGCAGTGCTAATTTCTGGTGTACAGCTTAGTGACTCATTTTATATACATATACCTATGTACATATACACCCATTCATACACACACACACACACGTGTATATATACCTTTTCATATTCTTTTTCATCATAGGCATTACAAGGTATTGAAGGTAGTTCCCTGTGCTGTACAGTAGGACCTTGTTGTTTATCTATTTCATATATTGAATCTATTCACTTATTTTTCCCCTTCCTTTTTGTTTCCCAGAGAATCAGAATAATGTGAGGGGGGAAATTCAATTATCAACATGAGTGTGACAATGTTTGCTAAGAAATTTGGTTCTGTTTCTTTAATCATTTATGGGATTGGCACAACTTCCTTTATATCACGAAGGCTGCATCTGAAATATTGAATGTGAGATAATTACTCAACATTGGTTAGCATCAACCTCGGCATGGAGAGGAACCAAGGCCCATGGTGGATGCCCTTCTTAGCAGCACACGGAAATTTAAGAAAGAGCCAGGGTGGTTCTCTCAGTCTTGGCAGAAGTCCCCTCAGCTTGGAGACATCCGAAACTAAAGCCTACTTCTGTCTCTAAAGCAATCTGCAACTCTCGTACTGTTTCCTTTTCTGTAAAGCTGTAAATATAACCACATTAAAGACCGCTCCCCAAAGAGAGTCACCAGTATCCTTAACACGTTGACTGCCTTTTGTCCCAAGCCCTCGTCCAGTTTGTGCATGTTCACGTTCTGTATATTTGCAACAAGTGCAGACGGTCAAGAGAACAGATGCCCGACCACACTGGCTGCTGTGGGATCGAGGCTCTGTCAACCACAGGACTGTGGGTCTGTCAATCATTAGCCATAAAGGCTCCAGGCAAGTGCTGTGTCCGTGCCTCAGTGCCTTTGCAATAAAATAGGTTTCATAATCGTATCTACTTAGTAAGGCTGTTATGAGAACTAAAATACATTTAAAGCACTTGGCATGGCATCCTGATCGTGAAAAGTACAATTAACGTTAGCTGTTGCAGTGGATTCTGCGTCTTAATATACAGTTTCAGGGGGGAGGATAGAACTCAAGTGCTAGAGCACATGCTTAGCATGTACGAGGTCCTGGGTTCAATCCCCAGGAAGGAAGGAAAGAAGGAAGGAAGAAAGAAGAAAGGAAGGAAGGAAGGAAGGAAGGAAGGAAGGAAGGAACCTAATTACCTTCCCCTAGATAAATAAAATTTTAAAATTTAAGAAATACAGTTTCATATTCCACTCGTTTTATTTAAAACTACAGAAATATTTTCTAAATTTCTTAGCCTCTGTGACTCTAGTTTTTAATGGCTCCAGGGCATTTTGCTTAGTTCCCAGCCTGTCATTTGCAAAACCACTTTCTTTTTTTCCCAAATTGACTCATCACTCTTTTGCAGATGCTAAAAGATGCGGTGCTTCTCTCTTGCCACACGGGGGCATACTCCTTCTGCTCCCTCCAACCCAGGATGGGCACCCACCCAGGGGACGAAAGTACTTCCTTGACTTCATGCACTAATTCTCTGTTGTATGGCTTCATGATTCATCTATACCACTGGAACATGTAAAAGGCACTGAGCTATTCCAGGAAACAGAGCTTAGCACGTGAGGAAAAATTCCTATTGCAGTTGAGGGGTGGGGATCTTTGTGCAAAGATCCTTAAATCTTTCAGGTGCTTACTTGCTTGTCTGTAAGTAATTGCTGACCAACAATTGGTTTCCTAAAATTGAACGACAACGGAGCTGTATCACAACCTGCGTCTGACAAATGCAGATACAGATAGGTGGATCTGAAAATAAACAAGGGAAAACTGCCTTCATTTACCCATCACTCCCTTTCCACCTTCCAGTGCTGCCTCTTCAAACGCACTGTGGCTTCAATTTCCCAAGAAAGCAGAGGCATTGGAGAGAAAAAAAAAATTCATTCTTGGCTTTTGACCTTCTTGGGGTGGGGATGGGTGGGGGGCAAGATTGGTGCTTTGAGAGAGAAAAAGGATTTTCAAGGGGGTGATTTTGACTCTTCAACATTTTGCCTTGAATGCTGTCTTTAGAGCCCAATGGGCACTTGAGACGTGACCCCCAGTGTCAGGAACAGGGAAGCGGGAGTGCTGCAGGGGTGATATAATGCAGTCTATTGTTGGATGAGGAATGGTGGAAAGAGGGAAGGAAAAGTGATGCTCACAGGGACTTCCCTGGGAGAAGTCTCTTACGAGGCCACCCATTCAGGAGTGTCCTCAGATCCTCCAGAAACCCTTGTAAACACCGACATATAATCTGCAAATGTAAAATCCTGGCATAAAACTGCCAGCAGGACATTCATATAAATGTCATCAATTTAATAAGTTTAATGGGTTTAACTGGTCAAGGCAGGGCTGATCAACTATTCAATTCATCTCGCCATTGGGCAAGTGCCCCCAAACAAACTTTCCTTCCAATAATCTCATTTCTGATTAAAAAGATACAAATGCATATTGAAGTAACCTTGGAAAACCTAAAACTGTACAGAAGGAAGTTGAAATCACACATAATCACATCAGCTAGGGGAAAAAAAATTTAGAGTTTGGTGTATTTCCTTCCATGCTTTTTCATGTGGTTTTCACAGAACTGAGATGATCTCATTACACAACGGCAGACTATTTCTGTTCTCACTAAACATCACACAAGCATTTTCCCCCATATGATTAAAAACCCTTGTAAGCATTTCAAGCAATACAAATTACTATTTACGTTCTCATCCCACTGGGCATTTAAGCTATTTCGAAATTTTTTTCCCCTATAAATATCACTGCAAAACTTTTAACCTATAAAGACAATCAGAGATTTGCACAAAGTTCCCAGAAGTTGAATTGCTGATCGAAGAGCCTGGATGCATGTGTCTAATTAATTTCCGGAAAGGCCATGCCACTTACAGTCCCCTGAGCAGAGTTTGCAAGTTCTCCTCATGCTATTTTTTTTCAAGTCAGCCTGGGTATTTTGCATTTAAAAATAAACATATTCAAGGGGGAGGGCAGAGCTCAGCGGTAGAGTGCTTGCCTAGCATGCACAAGGTCCTGGGTTCAATCCCCAGTACTTCATTAGAATAAATAAATAAACCTAATTACCACCCTCCAATAAATAAATGTATTCATTTGTGGGAGAAACGACATTTCTTTTCATTTGTAATTTCTTTGACCACAAGCGAAATCGAACCTTTCTCATAGCTCCAGGCTTATTACTTTCCTCTTTTGTGAAAGGCGGTCCTCTGCCCAAATGAGGCCTCTTGATGAGACAATGATTAGCTAATTCCTTACAGACACGAGTAAT
This sequence comes from Vicugna pacos, assembly GCF_048564905.1. Taxonomy (NCBI): domain Eukaryota; kingdom Metazoa; phylum Chordata; class Mammalia; order Artiodactyla; family Camelidae; genus Vicugna; species Vicugna pacos. The sequence goes on from NC_133002.1 coordinate 56,211,517, forward strand.
TTTCCTGGGACCCACTTATGTTTGTCGGTGAGTCAGGACACGGAGCTGGGAGCAGCAGGCACTGTTACCCATCAGACAGACGAGGCCACCCGGTCACGTTGGAGTTTCAGCCTCCACGTATCAAATTCCTCCTTGACATCCCTCAAGACAGCAAAGTGCCTTTTAAGAAAGGAAAAATCACCTGCTTCATTTATACCACTATCTGGGATGGCCCCGAAAGCCACTTTTCCCTCTCAATATTGAGACACCACCCTTTTCAAAGGCGGAGGGTATCAGAGCTTCTCCTGCTTTGGGAGGCTTCCTCCTCCCCACACCCTGGGATTGTGGTGAGCCACTCGGCAGCTCTGCAGACAGTACGCACAGGCAGACCTCGGAGACGTCGCGGGTTCGGTGCCAGACCAGCACAATGCAGCAAGTATCACAATAAAGTGAGTGCCACGAACTTTTTGGTTCCCCAGCTCATACAGTCATGTTTACACTATACTGTGGTCTGTGGGGTGTGCAATAGCCCTGTGTCCAAAAAATACCTTACTAATACTTCATTGCTAAAAAATGCTAACCATCCTCTGAGCCTTCAGTGAGTCGTAGTAGTAACATCAAAGATCACTGACCACAGATCACTATAACAAATACGATAATATCAAAGAAGTCTGAAATATTGTGAGGGTTACCAAAACATGACACGGAGACAGGAAGTGAGCAACTGCTTTTGGAAAATGACACCGATAAACTTGCTTGATGCGGGGTTACTGAAAATCTTCAATTTGCATTAAAAAACGCAGAATCTGCGAAGTTTAATGAAGCAAAGCATGATGAACTGAGGTATGCCTCTACAGCAAGCAAGCAAGCAAGCAAGCAAGGCCTAGTTTGGGCAGGAACCTTGCTAGAGTTTCTGGATTTAGCAAATAAAAAGGCAGGGTGCTGAGTTGCATCTGAATTTCAGATAAAACAAAAACTTTCAGTATAAGTATATCCCAAATATCACATGGGATATACTTATGCTTAAAAGTATTCATTGCTTATTTGAAATGTGGACTTAACTGGGTATCCTGTATTTTAACTGACAGTCCTACCTGTGCCCAATTTAAGGTCTGAGTTCCAGGGTGGGGAAAAGTTGGGCAAACTGATTGCTGTCTCCTCTGAAGGCAGCCACACACTTGTCTCAGTGAAAAAAATCTTTCAAGGATGCACTCCCTGGGTCATGCATAATCCAGGGCAGGAAAAGATTCCATTAGAGGCCAAAGAAACTTCATGGGAAGATAACTGAAGTATTCATTAAGCTTAATTACTAATCTTTAGGCAGAGAAGCATCTGGGGTTAAAGAGACATGATAAACTTATTTATAATCTTTGTAACTATAATAGATGTGTCTGCTTATCATTCTAATTATCACAATCCACACAATTATCAGAGGGTCAAATGCTGTCTGTGTAAGAAGTCCGATTAAATTCCCCCATCTTTTCGGTCAGTATCTATTTTCCAGACACTGAAAGTAAGCCATGCCTTACTTTTGATGCTTATGAATAAGCAAGTGCTTTGCGACAAAAAAACACAAACAGATCTGCATCATTGGTAAAAATTAAGCGTGCATCAGAAGAAGAGATGGGTTCACTATTAGCTAAAGATTTCTCATCCGTTAAGCAAACCACCCACTAAAACCTTGCCTGTTCCAAATAGCTAAGTGAGGTAATAATTTCTACTCTCAGTCAAGGGAGCCAAGACTTCCAACAAGATGAAAACGCCCACCTACCAGGTCAGCTCTTCTACTTTAAAGGGACAAACAACCATTTTATCACCAGGAGCTCATTCCTGATGAATTAACTGTGCCCTGAAACAAATCCCAAGCGGACTCCGGGGCTGTCTCTGCAGTTCTCAGCTTGTCCTGCACACTACGTTCTGTCCAAATCCCCTGGTCGGGAAGAGACCGTCATAGCTTTTTTTATTCGAGGGAGGGGGTGTCCACCAGCAGGAGACATTTCCTTCAAAGGAGTTCCAGCACCCTCATTAGAGAAAGGATGTTTTGGAGAATTGAAGAATGCTTACAAGGGCTTTGCAAAGGACTCTCAGCTTCTCCGGGAAAGATGATGGCTCCTCGCTTGAAGTACACGGTTGTAAATTACCCGGTCAAGGTGGAGGCATCCCAGAGGATGACAGCACCTCTTTCAGGGCCCGTGTCCAATTGCTAATATTAACCCAGCAGTCATTTGGCTCGTGTGCACCTTTGACATAATGCAGCTCTGACACCTCCTCTAATTCTGAGAATAAAGGTGAGTAGCCTGGACCACTGCATCTCCAAGTGTGGAATGAAGACCACCCACTGGCAGGCATGGTGGGAGCTCCAGAAACGACCCACCCTGGTAGCTATTAAATTAGAACCTCTGGGAGGAGGGCCCAGGAACCTGCATTCTACAAGCCACATGCCCCTTCACTCTCACCCCAAAGTAATTCTGACAAAGACTAAATTCTAAAAATGAATGTTTTAGACTGTCCAGCTACAAGTCAATCGAGGTAATTTCTCTGTGCTTAAATTCACTTCAGTCTAAATATTACTGTCTAACTAGGGGTCTCAAAGAAGTAGACGGGGCTATATCTGACCCTGAGTTACAGCTGAGCACCTAAGGACATACAGGATTTTTTTCCCCAATGCAGTGGGAAAGGAAAGGAATTTGAGATTAGGAGGTGAAAAGGAATTGAACTGTCTTGATCGGAGCTATATTTCCTTTCTTCAAATAAAAATCCTTTTATTATTATTATTTTTTTTAATAGGATAGGAGCCACCACAAGGAAATGTAACCACCGGCAGAAGACTTGAGAGAAAAATAAATTCCTTCCAACCAAAACACTCTCTCATCTTCCCCAAGCGATATAGGGTCTAAATATAGGGACAATACAGGGTCTAAATCAACATGATGCCTCTCTATTTATAGCTAGCGTTCCCTCTCTGATCCTAGTCAGAACATGACAATATCAATGAAAACCTCTTAGCTGCTACAGTCAAGACAGTATACGTGCGGCCAGTGTTAACAAACAGCATGACAGTCTGCAAATGACAGTGGAAAAGAAAATCTTTCTCGTGTCAAGGGCCGCAAAACTGTAAAGCAAGCACGCTGCTTTTAAGAAGCTTTACGTGAGACTCAAATTCCACAAATATATCTTGGTTTACGGATTGTCTTGCTTGACTGGATGCAAACAATTGATGCTGGATCGCAGGATAAGCGCTGGAGAGAACAAAAATGAAAGAACAAGACAGGCACAGAAGACTGAAGCTTTAGGGTTTGCTTTCTGTCTTGTTATGAGAAGGCCAGAGAGCTGAGACTTTACCCGGATGCAAAAGAGAACGGAAGTCCGTGCCCAGCTTCCGTAGGAAGAGTTTCTCGGCACAGTCCCCAGTGGTGGGCGACAGAAACCTGCTGGTTCATCAGAAGGGTCCTGAGGGGCTCAGGGAATCAACCCAGGAAGGCCACAGAACCCAGCTTGGAATGCAGATGGGGCCAAGGAAGACCAGGATTCCTGCCCCGCCCACAAAATGCCCCCACACGGCCCTCAGGGTGGTACCTCTATCCCCAGCACCCCAAAACGTTAGCCACTCCCTCTTTGCTATCAGGTCCATCCAACTGGCTAAGCCAAGGTCACCCCTAGCTGCCAGAGAGGCTGGAAGTCCAGCTTCTGTCCTGAAAGGCAGGCTCTGTCTTCCAACAAGACTCGAAAACTGGGGGGGAAGAGAGAGTCACAAAATGGTCAAGGGATTCGGGAGCCAAGCAGCTGGCAGGGGCGGGTAGGGAAAGTCCGCCGCAGAGAAGCTTTATTCATGTCCTCAGACATCCAAGTCCTCATGTCTTTAGTCCACGTTAAACTTGCACCAGGTTTTCCTCTCTCTTCAGAAGACACAATGAAGTAGAGTTCTCAGGCCAACTCTATCTCCAGTCTCCTGCACGTAACCCTAGGAAAGTCCCAACCCCTAAGGCCTTTGCTTCTTCCGACCGTGAATGAGCTGAACTAGATCGAGTCCAGGGCCCCTTCCAGCACTAACCTCCTGTGCTTCCGGAGACAGCCTCCTACACGGCTGGCCTGAATAATCACTCAGCCCTGGCGAGCAGGGGAGCGGCTGTTTCCAGGGCCAGTGTTTCTAGAACTCTGCTCCAGCCCAAGAAATGCCCCCAAGATGAGCCTCACAGACAGCACGTTCCAACCCTTCATAAAATCCGAACATATCCTAAAGGAGGAGCGAGTTCATTTGCCCCCAAGGCATCAACATCTTTGGTGCCCTCAAATAAAAGTGTGATTTTCCCTTAAAAAATATATTAAAATATTTTCTGACAATGCCAAAATTCCCACTCATTATAGGAAATATGGAGTCAGCACAACGAAAAACAAAAAACCATTCACCCCCGAGAGGTAACCACCTTTAAAAAATCCTGACCATCTTTTTTATATTTATACTGTGTGGGTATAGCTGCACGCACACACACATATTCATTTTTCAAACTGGATCATACTATTTTGAAACACGATTTTACACAGCAGTAAAGCATGAACATTATTCCACACCATAATATATTCTCCCGTGTCAATGGTTCAGATGGGCACAATGCAGAATTTCCAGCAGCCAAACAGAGAACTAAGAATTCATACTCCAGATTTCTTTCCTGGTCCGAAGAAAAGATAAGCTTATTGACCGAATCATTTCAAAGTCAAGCACAACAAATTAACTTCCAGGCCTCCGGTGAGCTTTGGTGTTTAGAATAATAATAATAGCAAGCAGGAGACAGGAATAAGAAATCAACACATAAAAATCAGCCAAATGCTGGTCAAACATAAAAGGGCCCATATTTCTTGTTCTGACACTTCTGTGATGGAAATGTGGTCTTTGTGGGTGGTTTCTAAGCCCTTCTTTCTTCAGGTGCAGTTTAAATGGTATATGAGGAAGAACGTGTGAGTGGCCGGGGGAGTCCTTTTGCAGCTTGACTTTCCATAATATTTCACATTTTTTTCACTGGATCATTTATTTGTTGTCAGTTTGCAAGGCCATCCCTCTTACATCCACTCACGAGGGAAGGGCTGGCGCCTTGCTCACAATTTTATCTGTGGTGACCGGCACAGTGTCGGCACAGAGGACGTACTCAAATATTTGTGGGGTGAATACAAAGCCGGTGAAGCTCTTTCCCAGAAAAATGCCCACACACATCTACACGGAACATTTTGCACATAGTTTCAAAGAGTTTACAGTTTTATTTAAGGTGAAGAACCTCCACCCAAAATATTCTACCTATGGACAGACCAACACTGATTTATCCAAACATCTATTTTATGAACATCTAGGTCAAGGATCAGTAAACCCCCTTATTTTATTTTACTTTATTTTTTGCAAAAGTCCAGATAAGAAATATTTCAGACTTTGCGAGTCATTCTGTCTTCACAGCAATCACTTAACTCTGTCATTAGAGCACAGAGGAAGCCAGGGAGAATCCGTAAATGACTTGGCCGGTCTATGTTCCAATAAAATTTTTTTCTTTTTACAAAAACAAATTTTATGGATCTGGTAGCAGGCTGTACTTTGCTGGCTCCTAATAGAGACCATTAAAAGCAGGATTTTTAAGATCTCTCTCTTCTTCATTTTTTTTTTTTAATGGTTGGTGGTCCTCATGAGATTATTCCAAAGCCTTTCTGGCCTCTGAGAAATTGAACTGTCTAGTCCCACCCAGCATCTGATGGGGACAATCCAGCTATGTGTGACTCACAAGAGAAGTCACTGGTCAGCTTGACTAATTCTAAATACGAGTTCAAGGAGTGACAGAGCACCGCCTTCCCTGGAGAAAGCCCGCTAGTATCCTCGTGCTGCTCACGCAACGCCTTTTCACTTCATGTTTGCTTTAACATTTGCACCAAGCCTGGTCTGTCCTCACCTCCAATGCTCCCTGAGCCCTGCGCGGCCCATTAGGATGGGCCTGGACTTGATAACCATGGTTGAACCTGAGCTCAGTGCGCCTGGATTTCCAGGAAACACTATGCAATCAATGGAATTAGACAAATCTCCTTGGGAACTTTTTTGCACAGTAGCCCTATTGGAGGTGTTGTCTTAACTAACTTCTCACTCACAGAAGGCTGACTTCAACCTAATCTTTACCAGGAGACAAAGGGGAAAAACCAAAAAGGAAGGAAGTCCAGCTCCATGGATAGTAAATGACGCCTTGAAAAAAAGTGATAAGCTAACTCTCACGAGCTTACACCACCACCAGGCCCCCGTGACACACGGCAGCCCCAAAGGAAGCTGATGCTCTTGCCTTACGACCTTCTCTGTGCCCGATTCAGGTTCAGCTCTCGCTGCCCGAGCGCCTGTTGTGGACCACGCAAGGGCCCAGACGTTTAGCCACCTGGAGAAGTTTTGGCCTTCTTTAATCCTAGGAACAACTCGACGAGGTGGGTTCTTTTAATTCCGTACCTATCCAGGTAAGGAATGGGTTGGCTCCGGCCCTCTCCCAACATTCTTCCTTCCGAGGAGCTGCGCCGCCATCATTCCCAGCTCTGCCTTCTCCTTGTAACTGCCAGGTGGGTGTGGAATGCTTCTCCCCCAGTCCTTTGTTCCAGGAGGACGGACTTTCCCTTTAAAACTCTCGGCCTTTTGTCCTGCCCTTCGTGCCTCGTGGGGACAGAGGGAGTTTCTTGAGACGTGAATTTGGGGGGAGGAACCAGATATGGATGCTTCAACCCCTTCCCTCTTCCCTTGAGAGCCAAGGTGCCCATGGGTAGCATGACTTCTGGTCTCATCTCCCATGCAGCAAGGTGCCCAGGGCCCACACGGCCCCAGATGTGTCTGGTCTCATCTCCCATGCAGCAAGGTGCCCAGGGCCCACACGGCCCCAGATGTGTCTAAGCTGGTGGGCCAGTGGGCCTAATTCTGCAGTCACCACCACGAATCCCACTGGCAATGCACATCAAAGACCTTGCCTCTCAGCCAGTCTTCACTGGCAATGACGGTGATATTTTTATTTCCACCTGCCTCCTCCTTCGCTTCTTATAGTTGATTCAGAATTCAGACGGAGAAGACTGTGGTGTCCAACATTAGACCTCTCCGGGTCCAACACCCAACCCTAAACCTGCTCTAGTGTCCAGGCCAGAGTGGCCAGTTAAGGGGTGGACTTATGATTCAAGCCAGCCAGTCAGAGCCCTTGGTCTATGCATAATGCCCATGGGCCCTTCCCTGTGGACTGAAGTCCAGCCACACCACCAGACACAAGGGAGACACATCAGGTGGAGAAGGCACCTCAGTGGTGCCACGTTCCCTGTTCCAGATATGAAGCCTGATTTCATGAGCTTCCAGAATCCTCCCCACTAATAAGCCAATAAAAGTCTCTTTGGCTTCAGGAGTCAAGTTGATTCCTGGCATCAGCAACCAAAAGAGGTCGGACTAAAGTAAGAGAACAAGGCTCAGAGACTGAGTCATCTGGCTAAGGATGGCTCAGCTACAAAGCAGCAGGACCAAGGGCCACACCCAGCTCTCCTGCCAGTTTGGGGCTGTTTCCACCAACCACACCACTTCAACCTCTTTCCCCTCCAGCCTAGCCTCCACCTCCTCTAAAAACCAAAATCCCCTCCATCTACTAATTCTCGGAGGCATGTGGGGAACAAACGTTTCCTTCCACCACACAGATGCCTCAGGAGGCACCTGACCACCTTGCCCGCTGCAGCTTCGACAACCCCCGTGCTCACTCCCAGGTGGGGACAAGTTCCAGGGAGAGTCTGCCTGCTCTAGGAGCCCTGTTGTCAGAGGCATCACTGAAAGGATTGAACTGGTGCTTCTGAAAACTGACCTCATGTCAGAATCATCTGAGGAATAAAAAAATCCAGATCCCCAGCCTTAGCTGTATTGACCTGGCTTCTCTCAGGGAGGAACCTGCCAATCAGCACTTGGGAAAGGCCCTGGGGTGGGGCCAATGCAGCTGGTCTGCCAGCTGGACCACACAGCATCGGTGTCCCTCCCAGCAACAGCCTCTGAGACTGCCCGTTTCAGCCCGCGCTGCCAGGCACCCTTCCAAGACCACCGTCACTGGAGTGCTCGTGACCTCCAGACACCAGAACAGTCTCAGCTCACCAGTCTCACCCTGTACTTTCCAAGCCTTGCCTGGTCTCTGCAAGGACCCTGTGATTTTAAAGGAATTAGCCAACTTCGGGTGACTGTTAGCTCTGGAGGCTTCACTCCAGGCTGCAGAACAAAACAGACACGAGAGCAAAGAGGACTTAAACTTGGCCTTCAGGCCCAAACTGAGGTCCACCTTCTCACCCAAGGATCGCTGCCCATGCAAATCCCCAGTTCCTTACAATGGTCTCCTGGCCTGAGTTCTGGCCGGATTAACCACTCTGCCCCTGAAAGCAGCCGATCTCCTTGACCGGGCCAGTCCTGGGCCCTGGTCACTCACATGTTAACCCTGTCCAAAAGCCCACCTGGAGCAGAGCACATTCTGCTGAGGAGAGAGGCAGGGTGGACGAGCCAGCACAGGTGTCCCCATCTGCCTTCCTCTTCTTCTCCAGAAAGCAAGCCCTGCTTCACCACGACGGAAAGCTCCCAGACATTGGCCAAATTCAAGAAAATCACATGAGGGGAGGGATAAACCAGGAGTCTGGGATTTGCAGATACATACTACTACATATAAAATAGAAAAACAAGGTCTCACTGTGTAGCAGCAGGAACTATATACAATACCTCATGATAACCTATAATGATAAAGAATATGAAAAACAACGTGTCACTGAATCACTATGCCGTACAGCAGAAACTAACACAACGCTGTAAATCAACTCTACTTCAATAAAGAAAGAAAGTTTCGTTACCAAAAAGAAAAAAGAAAGAAAGACAAGAAAATCACATAAAGAATAACAAAGGATGATGTGGGGATGGGGCAGGTGGTTGAGCTGCATCTCAACAGAGAAGCTTACTAACCAAGAAGAAATTCCAGGAGATGATGGAAGTCCTGGGGGCAAATGGCACAGCAGTGGACAAGGATCAGCAAAGTCCATTTTCTGGGGGCGAGGATGCAGGTCATCACGAAGTATATTCTGCCACAGAGAACACACCTGCATGCGCAGGAGCCCTGCATTCTACTCAGTGAAAAAGAACTCCCGTGTTAGCATGACCTCCAAAGCTTGGAAGCCAAGTCAAGGCCCTGATGGACGTTCATAGGTTAGGTGGGCCCATTTCCAATCAGCCTGGGTTTATAAATAAGGAGAAATTAGAATATCATTGAGATGCAAATAAACATCACATTATGTAAATACCGCTAAATATTTGTCTCTAAAGGTTTGTTTTCTTCATCAGTTAAATATTTCCCCGGCAATATTTTCGTGCTATTAATCTGCTCGGGAGAAAAACATTTCAGATAGAGTGCAAAGGTAAATTTCAGCATGGTTACCCATGCTGTTAAGAAAAAAAAAAAACAACACAACTCTATGAGAACAGGGTCCCAACTAGTGAAGAAAAGCCACTCTCCCAACCTGGGCGCTCTCTGTGAACAAGAGCACAGGTCACACGGATGACAGCAAGCTTCTGCCGAGGTCTGACTAGCAGGTGGAGGGTGGGGCGTGGAAAGGAAAATCCCCGGGCACCACTAGAGAAACACGGCGGGAAATTCTTGGCAGATCTGGCACGAGTTTGCTAGTTTTGCCCCCACGTCCCCACTCTCCAGATCAGCAAAAGTGATTTGGACACGGGGGCCGCCTGTTTCCCAGGCCAGGATTAATGGGGAAGAAAGCTACCATGGCTGTGAGTCCCAGAAATTTCCCTTTTCTCGCCTTTCCAGCATATGCATCTCTGTGTGTGTGTGTGTGTGTGACAGAGACAGAGACAGCAAGAACACACGTGTGCCCAACCCAAATTATCATCAATGTGTTTGCTTTGAGGGGGTCTGGCAGTTTCTCCCAGTCTCCTGGGGGGACTGTCAATCAAAGCTAACAACGGACCGTGGGTGTGGGCAGGCAGGGACAAGGTGGACAGGCTGAGTGGCTGGCGGTCTGGCTGCAGGCATCCAGTCCTGCAGGAGGCACACAGCAGGGAGACCAGGAGAAAGCCCCTGCAGGCTCGCTGACACTTTCCTCTTTTCTCCCCTCTTCAGGCTTCTCTCTTTCCCTTTTTCTCTGTCACTGGGAAGGAAAAAGCAGGCAAGAGTGGTTCTGGGGAAATGAGACTCTGGATTCACTCACTTTAAAGGCGCCGTTTCCCCGGCCACCCAAGTTCACATCCCAGTTCTGCCATTTCCTGGCCGCGCATCTTTGAGGATGCCATTTGGTACCCACCCCGTACCTCAGTTTCCACGTTTGCCAAGCAAGGGTGATAGTATTACCCGCCCTCAAGGACAGCTGTGAGAGGTGATGAGGGGGGATGTGGGGGCCCCTGGTGGGCACACAGCAAGTGCCACACAAACCACATCTCGGCACTTCGCATCCCCAACTTGCACTACATTTATAAAAATATAAAGGAGAGGCTAATGGCGTGTCTAGGACACCTAATCCATTCGTAACGTAAATCAGAAAAGCAGGGGGTTTGCAGGGAAGGAGGAAAAATTAGATGGTGATAGGATTTAGTGCAGAATTTTCAAGAGCTGTCCAATCCCAACCGTCCAGCGTGCAGGGCAGAGCCGTGCCTTGGCTGTAACATGGACACTTTTCAAAATTTCACAACCTTGTTGACATTTTCAACTTTCAGGACAGATCACCTGCGGCTAAAGATAATAGAGACTTTCCGTTAATAAAAGGAGAGGGCTGGTGCTCTTTAAGAGGGTCTATTTTTGCTTTGGAATACAAAGTCACTTTTTCTCTCCCTTTTTCTTTCTTTCTCCTTTTTTTTAAAAAATAGATTTACCCATCTAATGTAGTTGACCTAGGCTCACATCATACCAGTTTGCACTTCCTAAAAAAATGTTACGACCAAGGAGGTGGGAGCAAAGTCGATCACTAGCAACCCTGAAGCATCCTGGCTGGTTGCTTGTTATCCAGAGAAAATCATGATACACAGATACATACACAGGCAGGTGGACTGACAGATAGATAGACATACACAAATACACATGTGATCTATATAATTTATATAAATAATATACCTATGCTATTTCATTAAGCCATTATATTTCCTTTTTCAGGTTTAATTCCTTAAATTACACATATCTATAATTTAAGAGATATATTTATCAAATATATATGTAATATTTTTAGAACTCCACCTTGGAAATGGAAACTTAGCAGCTTAATGAAATGGCATCACACAGCTAACTGCCAGGAAGAATTAAGCACTATTCTTTACTCTCTGGATTTGACCATAAACACAGGCAGTAAGGGGAAAGAGCCAGGAGGAAAATGGGTTTCTAAAAACTAATCAACCCAACAGAATGCAGCTCCCAGCAAGGGAAACATATTTCTTTCTCTGACGTTTTTGGTTGAGATTTGGCGTCTTCAAAGGGTGGCTGTCTTTGGGTAGTGGATCCAGTGGGCACTAGGCAGAGACATGCACTTGCCTTGGCAGGGGCTCCACATGGACCCCGGTGCAGGGAGGCTGAATCCTTGAGGCCTCTGCTTTCTGAGGCAGAAGTGCTGGCTCAGACGGGAGGCTGACAGGCAAAGGTAGCTTTGCTGACCTGAGGTTGCTTGGACTCAGTGGAGCAAAGGAAGAAATTGGTTCTGAGACAGCAAGAATAAAAGAAATTAGGAAGCTGATGGAGTGGGACTTCTCAGCGAAATCAGTGAGGGGTCGAAGGAGGCCACCTCATGCTCAGGAGTGGACCCTGCCTGGTGAAATGAGAAAATTTAATGGAGCAGAGTGGAAATGCTTGCCAGGCTGGAAGACACTTTCTCATGCTGTTCCTACTTAGCAGCCACAGGGAAGCGTGAAGGATGGCATGCTTTTTAGTGGGGAAACATATGCCATCCAGCAGAGGTTCAGAGAAGGGGAGAGACATGGCTGGTGAGGGGTCTGTATGCTTCAGCTTCAGCTCAAAGCAGAAATGACTTCCTGAAAATGAAGGGACGTTCAGATGATTTTTGACCATTAATGCAAAAAAGGACCACAGGGCTGGAAGACGGGGCATCAGTCATCCTCCCGCCTTGTAGCTCATGTTACACAAGGTGGCTGGGGAGGCTGAGGCCACGTGTGTACAGTGGGAACAGTCTTGTGAGTGGCTGGATGGTAGAAGATCCTAGCTGAGCCCAGGCCAAGTTTAGAATCTTTCATGGTGGTTCTCAAACTTGAGCATGCCAAAATGAATGAATGAATAAACAAAAAACAACAGAAGATCACCATTTAGGGAGGTTTTTGTGGTCATTTTGGCTACACATATACCAAAATTTGAAAGATACAGAGAAGACTAGCATGGCCCCTGGACAAGGATGACATCCAGACTGCTGTGGCAATCCATATTTTTAAAATAAGAAATTATGAATTGTCAACCAAAAAAAAAAGGTACAACTTAAGAGTTGTGAATTATGTTTTATTTGGCGGACTTGCTGAGGACTTCCAGCCCAGGGGGCAACCTCTCAGATCACTCTAAGGGACTGCTCAGAAGAGGGAAGGGAGGAGCCAGGATATATAGGAGTTTTGCAAACAAACAAACTTACTAACAAACAAACAGGTAGTTGGAACATCAAAACATTACTGTTAATTAAAGAAAAAAGACATCTCAAGTTAATGAATTTTCTATGTAGGGGAAGATGCAACAGTCTGGGCTCATTGAAATAATTCCTTTAATGTGCACCTTAACTCTCTAGGGTCAGTATCCTGATTTCATTTTTTCTTTCCATCCTGAATCCCCTCAGGGTGCAAAATGAGGGTGGCTGCAGTGGCTGACAGCTTGATGGCTGCAGCATCCTTTGTTTACTGATGTGACAGGTCACATTCTTTGTCCACAGAATCAAAGGGCATAAAATTTCAGTTAAGCAAGATGAACAAGCCCTGGAGATGTGCTGCACCACACTGCACCAGCAGTCAACAGTAACACAGAGTGCACTTAAAAATGTGTTAAGGGGGTAGTTAGCACATTAGTATTCCCATCATAATAAAATTAAATTTACAAGGAAATATCACCTAAATAACTTTAATAAAAAAAAAAGACTTTAAAAAAATTTTAAAGTGAGGATTCTTGGAGCTCATAGCAGACCTGGGTGGGCTCGGGAGTCTGCAGGAGTGACAGGCATACTAGATGACATGACTTCGGAGAGGAAGAAGGATCCAGGAAAATACAATGGAAACCCATCAAGAGCGGACTCCCAGGATTGCTCTGTTCAGCCCAAATCTCTTGCCACCTGTTTACTGAGAATTCTCCCTTGAGGGTCTGACTATCATTTTGCTCCTTTTGCACTGAATGGAACACATCACCTTCTGCCCAAAATGTGTTCCTCCGCCTGTCACTGCTCTTAGGATGACAGAATCCATAATCACTCTGATTTACTAAACCAGGAACATGGGAACCAACGTCAGTGCAAAGCCCATGGAACCCACACTGAGAAACCCTGTTCTGGGAGGACCCAAGGGAAACCCGCAGAGGAACACTGGGTGAGTGAGTGCCAAGGGGAGGTGGCATGGAGGGGTGCTCTGCCTGTGGGATAACTGGCCAGGCCTTCGCTTATACAGTCCCTGAAGCCAGTCCAAAGCACGTGACCAAGAACAGAACATCCGACCCAGACAGAGCTACCCGGCACTTTTCTGGAAGTTATTAGGCTGTAGGGTTTACCCACACTAAACTCCCTGAAGTGGCAAGTTCTCCCCTGCCACCAAAATCTGCCCACCATTATGTCACTGCAGCCCTGAGCCTGCAGAGAAGTCAGGGAGCCTGCAGGAACACTGGTACCAGAGGCAGGTACCCGGGATGGGCTACAGAAAGCAGTGCGCCTGTTGCCATGGCAACCCATGATTAACCAGGGATGGGAGAAATGTACTCAGCTTAATTGAAACCCAGGCAACGTTTTAACTCAAACCCTGAAGAAGTTAACGCTCAGTTGGATTTTCTCCTGCCTTCTCCCCCACCTCCTTTCTTTTTATGTCACCAAGTGGCTTTAAATCATCTCCTCCCCCCACCCCTAAAAAATCACCTCCAAAGATGAGGCTTTTGATACAAAAGCTTTTGATAAGCTTTTTAATGAAGCTTTTGAGCAGGATTCCCTCCCCTACACCACGTTCAAGCACAAAGCAGCTTAAGATGCCCTCTTCTCTGTCTGTAGCCTCTCCATCTCAAAGGACATTCTGTTTGCCAAAAGATTCCTAGGAATGCACTGGTTTCCCCATCACTTCCTCACTGCAGGAACTCAGGACAAATATTCTCACACTGCAATACAGACAGAAAGAGAATCACCTAGAGAATTTTAAAAGGCAAATTCCCCAGTCCCATCCCAGGAGAGGGGATTTCAGCAAATCAGAGGTAGAGCATAAGCATTTGTATTTTTTTCTAGCACCGCAAGCAATCTTGAATACATAGATCAACACCCACCCTGTGAGACCTGTGAACCAACAGGTTTGGGCTTTTCCCATAGACTGATTTGTCCTTCATAGGGCAGGCTGAGCTCAGCAAAAACTGGACATCTGATGGCCTCCTGCTTGCCAAATAAGTCACAGACTGGGAAAAGGTTAAGAGGAGACCCCCCCACCCCCGCTCCTGCAGTGCGAGTTCCCTGACACACATTCTGAACATGACGGACACACATGGAAAAGCACGTCCTAGGATCCTCACCATCATGGCACGCCTTCTCCACCCTGCAAGGTGGAAGGAAAACCAGCACGCTCAGAACCCCAAAATATTCACGAATGAACTCACCCACCACTTATAAAATGAATCCCCACTCAAAAATTTCCCTCCCTGCCTAACAGCTTAACAGAAGCCCTAACCTGCCTCTTAGGCCAGTCTTGAGGATCGTGAACATCTGCTTGTATTTTCATTTTCTTGTCAAATGCATGGAAATGTCAAATCACAAGTCTTGAGAAAGATACAAGCTCGTGATACTAACGAAAGGCTCGCTGCCTGGCAGAACCTGGGACCCACAGGACCTGGAGAACAACTGAAGACAAGAGGGAAGCAGGAGTGTTTTGTGTACATTTAAGTTCCTGCTCGAGATATGTCGGTTTCCAGCAAGATTAAAGATGAAGATAAAACCAAAAGCTCCCTCCACAAACACCATAAACAAACCAAAAAGGTTTCAAATGCACATCTGAGCATGCAACCAAGAAAGGGAATCATTCATCATAAGGAAGCTAGAAACCAGAGCCTAAACACCAAAACCAGTTCAGACGCTGCCTAGGGACTGACAAGGGTTCCAAGAATAGGTTCTGGGTGTTACCGTCCAAATGGGGCAAAGATGAGGCCTTGGGTCACATCAGGCAAGAGATGAAATTCTATAAATGCAAGAGTCTTAAAATTCTGTCCCTGTGTGGAAGAGTGGACTAGAGGAAAAAAAATCCATCCAGCTGCAGAGAGAGACAAAAAAGCCAATCACATGTTCTACCTGGTCTCTGGAGGGGAAAAAAAAAAAAACTTGTAAAATGAAAACCTGGAGCTTACACCTTGAACAGGTCAGAGTTCTGAGTTTTTGCTTTCTGAGAGGACTGGGAAACCCCAGCCTGGACATCACTGTAAAAATGGGTCCCAGGCTAACGTTACTGCAAAGGCGTCTTAGAGAAACAGATGCAAAACTACTGAAGGGTCTCCCATGACCCAGGACCCTGGGAATCCTTAAGGAAAAGTGCATCCCACTGGTGGAAAAGGATGGTTGCTAAAGTGTTACATAGCCTAGGAGAAAACAGCACACTACGAATGGGAGCCAGTAGATGCACGTGCATCTGAAGGGGGCACCCCAAGTTAACTGCCCCAGTGTTGTCATCCCTGAGTCGCAGTAGTGGAAGTAAAAAGCAAGCAACAGACAGCATTTTCTGACTAGGGAGGCCCTGGCATTGGTCAAGAAGTCCATCTGGAAGTATCCGGGATTACAAGCCAGATTCCTGTAGGGAAGGAAAATAAAATTTCCTATACCCTCTTAGGTTCTGTGATTGGGGGCCTGGAAATTAAACTAACAAAGACAGATTAACAAGAGAAAAACTAACAGAGCTTATTAACACATATAGCGTGCATCCACATGGAGGAAGCTTAGTGATGAGTAACTCATAGGGGTGGTTACAACTCGGGGCCTTCTGGGGCATCTTAACAAAGAACAACAAATTTGTACAGAAATGTAAAGACCAAGGAAAAGAGATTTAGGCTTTTAGGAATGACAAACTGGGAAGGTCACTATATGGGGGAAGTGACAGAAGACAAGGCCTGTTACACAGATTCCTCTCAGTGCCTTCTCTGGGCTGAGCAGAGTCTCTGGGGAGTGACTAGTCCTTCTGCCTCTTTCTTCATTTCATGTCCTATTTTTAGGTAGAAGGAGGGAGGTCAGAGAGCCCTTCCTGCAACTGCTGTTTCTCAAGTGTCTTCAACTCCAAATAGTCAATATGCCAAAGTGGCATATTTCGGGGTGGTGGGCTCTGATCCCCCAAATTCTCAAATACCGATGTGCATGTTAAATATGGGACCCTGGGCTCCTTTCTGCCAGAATCTGTACTGAAAGCCAGTAGCAGATTCATTTTTTTAAATTGTATTTTTAAAAATTGATTTTCTTACTACAGAAAGAGCATAAAGAAGAAAGAAAATGATCTGCAGTCCCACGGCCTGGATAATCCCTGCTGACACTCAAAAGCATAAAAGTAATACAGATACGTGGTTAGAAACACAAATAGAACAGACAGGGCTGAAATGAAACCTAGGAGTCTCCCTCCCGCACCCCCACGTCTCTCTTCCCTAGGTAACCAGTCATCACAGATCCTAACGTATTCTTCCAGGAAAAAAAAAAGAATATTAGATTAACACTAGGATTTCTGTCCCTTTCAACCATTTTTCTCCCTACCCAAAAGAAATGACAGTGCATCTAGTTTTGTAGTTTGCTTTTTTTGCTTAATATAACCTATAGATTTTTCTACACCTGCACTTAAAAAAACCTACCTTGTTCATTTAAATGGGTTTAACATAGAGAAGGAATCACATTTTCAATCGATGCTTAAGGTGATTCTAATGGAGGGGTCAGCAGAGCGGACTGAGAAACGCTGGCCCCACGTGGAACTCTCTGTGAGGTTAATCTGCGCAGAAGACTTGGAGACGCCTTCCACTTCGCCCCAACAAGCAGGGCCCTGGGGTCCCTCTGGACACCCTGCATTTAGGCACCGCTCTCACAGTACAGGCAGACAAATGTTCTTAACCAGACTCCGTTCCTCCACCTGCAAGGGTCTCAGGATGATTGCTGGGGGACTCAGACGGCCCCAGGCAGGAAATCAGTCCTGGCTTTACCTCTGAAAAGAGTGGGCCCAGAAGCAAGTCGTGCATTCGCAAAGCATCATGGGTAGACCCCCAAATCGCCACTCACCCATTTTTCAATCTTGGTTCAAAACTAAAGCAAAAGCAGCAGCCAAGAGGCTGGTCCTGCACGGCGCCAGGTGCTGTCCAGATGCACAGAGACCCCCCTCTGTCCCCTGGTCCTTGGACCACACTCTCCTGCAGATTTTTGTTGATAGTTAAGTGGCTCCAAAGGTAATGTTGCTTCTGATTGGCTGGAAGCGTCATTTTGCAGATCTTTTAAGCAGAAAAGATCTGCCTGCTAATAAGCCTATGATATCCTTCACCTAATGATCTCCAAAATTCCTTGGCCATCCCCTTTCCCCATCTGCAGAGATGATGCCTGCGCCCGGGAGATCTGCAGGTGGGATGCCTGTGATGGCGGTTTTGCGCCTGTCCCGGTGCTGGGGCCGGGGGTGTAGGCGCCAGAGTCCTGGAGGTGAAGGGAGCTGGCAGCCGAGACCCACATCCCAAGATCTCTGTATCTTCTAGGTGTGCCCTCAGATCTCTACCCACACCCCAGCCACGTCCTCTCAGGGCTCTTCCTCCCGCGCAGGAGAGCCTGGGGACCAGGAGTGCTCGACTGTGTTCCCCAGGGGGGTCAGCTGGACCAGGTGGGTACAGCTCACCAACTCTGCCAGATTCTCAGACCTAACTGCCATCAGCCTCACGTGTCCTAAGTCCAGTGCCCACGAGGCCCAGCTGAGCGCATCGCCCGTGGATGTGAGGTCCTTAAGACGCATTCTCCTTTCTTCTGCTGGCTAGTCTGAAGTGGGTTTCTCTCCCTTTCAATCGCAAGCAAGGTTTTGAAGGTGAAAGGAGGAAACAGACACCTAAATTTCTTTCTAGACTGATAACTTCTGGCTCCTGTATCAGCCCCCCTGCCCAACGGGAGAGGGGGAGGCAGCGACTACTTTGAGAAGGAAAAACTGCTGCAATTTGGCGAGATGCTGGAACCACAGTTTGAAGGTTGGGGGGGTGACAGCTTCAAGGAATGTAATTAAGTGAACTGTATACATTATTTTAAATCCTGTTCGCATTAACGCTATAAATATTCCACTTAATTCATCATTATCAAATTTGCCAGCAAAGCTGCAGGGTAAAACTTCAGCCCAAAGTGCAATTACAGCCAGACAGAGGGGAGCATTTTTCACATCCCTAAGAGCTGCCGAAAGAGAAAGATGCAGTTTTCACAATGGCCTGGGTGGTAAGCACTTTTCTGAACACAGCTGCCACCCTCCTGAGGACTTCCTAGGAGGGCAGAGGCATCCTGGAATCCTCCGAGGTTGCCCAGCATACGCCAGCAAACTTGCAAAGTGAGACAGAGTTTTATGGAAAAGTTATTCAAATCCAGTGATGCCAAATGCTCCACAACCCATCCATCCTTTACACACCCACACCTCCCACCAGCGCGTGCACGCACGCACACACACACACACCCTGCCAAGCATGTGCCTGTCCCCCCACACTCACATGGCTCGTGCCAATTACCTTGTCTTTGTGTGTTCATTTGTTAATGCTGGTCTATCCTGGAGTCAGGGCTTCTTTCCTAACTCATCTCCTTCCTTCTCCCTTGGAGCCCTTTCAAAGTGCCTGTGTTAGCACCTCCTTCTGTGTAGTTAAACCTGGGGGTTTTCCCTTTCGTTCTCGTGAGACATCATCGTGCCCTGCCACATCCAGAAACCTCCAGATCCCCAGGTGGAAATGAAGGTGGGATGGCGATGGCTGAATAAATAATAAACAAAGAGAGATCACTTACAGACAGAGGTGGGCAGCAGCCAAATGCTTCCTCCCAGGGGCTGACTTCCCCTGAATCCCAAAACCAAGGTCAAGCAGGGAAGAGCCAAAGGAGCACGTTATTAAGTTCTAAATGTCTGACTGTGCGTGTCAGGATACAGTGCTGGCAGGCCACAGTCACTGGAACTTAGGTCCTAGAGGGCCCTTTGCAGGTTCCCTGTGGCCGGGCTGTGCTTTCGAGGGGAAATGGTGGAAAGGCTTCGAGATCAATCATTCACGTCTTTGCAATGTAAGAGTGCGTCAATCTCGCCCTCTTTCCTCGTTTGCTTCCATCTTCTCTCCTCTCTTAAGCCACTGCTTCCTGATCACCCATCACACTGGGTCTTTGAACAGCAACTCATAAGGCAAAATTATCAGTGGCTTTATAATCAGGCCCATTTCCCTGACTCCTTTGAAGGGCAGGCAATTAGACCCTCAAAGATAAAGATTTTCACTCTGGTCGGCGTCATGTTAAAATGAGGAAGGAGGGGAAGAGAGATCCAAACCTTTTATTTGTAATTGGTGTATGACGCTCCATTGAAACGCATAATTCTTTTCCAGTTATTCAGGGAAGGTCATTAGGGTGGAGGAAATATCTGCAGCTGGGCCAAGGAGAAAAGCTACAGGTACTTTTCGATTAAAGGGACCTGTCTGGCCGCCGGCCGCGGGTACCCCTACCGGGAGCCCAGCAGACGCGCTGCACGGAGTCTGATGCGTTTGGGCTGAGTCCTAGGTGAGTCTGCTTTACTTTCACTTCGCGGTGCGCTTGTCATGGTTTCACACCCAGGGCATGGGCAAGGGTCGCCCCCCATCCCCGCCTGCCCCGGGGGCAGCAAGCGAAACTCTTGGCAATACAGTAACTCTGTCACACCTGCACAGCCAGCTGTTGCTACTACTACAGAAAGGGTGTCACATCTCTTGGGGATTTCGGGGGAAGCGCCAGCCCGTTAGTATACAGTTGACCCTTGAGCAACGTGGGTTTGAACTGTGCGGGTCCGTTTACACACGGATTTCTTTTCAATCGTAAATACTGCAGGACTGCACCCTGGCGGTAAACTGAACGGTAGATACTGAGGAAATAAGTTATACCCAGATTTTCAACTGCAAGGAGGGTTGGAGCCCCTAACCTCCACGTTGTTCAAGGATTAATTGCATTGTCTTCGACTATTTCAGGAAAATACGCAGACGTCCAGCCCCACGGGCCTTTGTCCTGTTTGAACACACCAAACTTGCTCCGGCCTCGGAGCTTTTGTGTCTGCTTTTCCCAGTCCATCTGGTATTCTGTTCCTCCAGACAGACCTCCGGTGTGTCCCCTTACCCACTGCAGGGTAACTTCTTGGTAAACAATCTCAGCATCCCAGTTAAAACATCAGTGCCCCACCAACACCCCCTTGCCGGCTTAATTTTTCTCCACATCACTCACGGCTGACTAGTTCCTGCAGGTTCTGCTGCGTTTTCACTCTGCTCATCACGAGTGCTCCTAATATGAACACAAGCTCTAGGAGGCCAGGGGGGTTGCCAATCCATCTAATGTCATATCCTCAGTACCTGACACAGAGGAGATGCTCAATGAATACTTACTGAATAAATCAACAAATGAATGAACAGGAAAACCTGCATAATTGAACTAGTAGGAAGTATTTCCACATCACCCAGGATCCAAGATGAAGGCGGAGCCTTACACATAAAACCTCCCAGAGGAAAAACAATTTAAGTCGCAAGGCAGAGAAAACAGGGATAATTTCTGGGGACAGCAAGGAAGACCATGAAGATGAAACAGGAAGCCCTCGTTACCCCGATGCCAGGGTTGGAAAAAGTCTTTGGGAACGGATTTGAAAAATTCTGCTTCAAAAAGGCAGACTACTAAAAACTGATCATCATGGAGTCAGAGGTATTTATGACTCACTCTTGGATTCAGAAAGCACTCAGAATCATTCAGAAGAATCCAAATCACAAGTGGACTCGACCCTCCCTTGAGCTAGTTGGCACCTAGGGATGGACCCTCGCATGGGAGGTCCACAGATGAGGGCCACAGCAGGTCTGGCTTTATCTCCTTGGCCGGCTCCACCCAGCATGCCCTTCGGAAGGATGAGCGTGGTGGTGAGGGCCCCTTGTTCCCTTAAATAATAGCATGTGGAAGTAAATGATAAGTTGCAAGAAAAATACAGACTGTGCTCTGGAGCTGAGGACCTCAAATTCCACCCACCTAGTTTAATAGGCAGGTTGAGGAACAAATGTAAGGTTCTCTGCAGGATGCAAAGTAAGGACCAGAAGACTGGGGAAAGATCAGCATAAGGATAGTGGTCAGAGCCTCACACACCGGGTGCAAACCATGCCATGAATTTTCCACCAAAATCCCCTCCCAAAAGCCAGAATTTACACAGGGAAAGGGAAAGTGGCAGAGAATGGAGCAATGGTGCTGTATTTTTGCATAGCTCATATTTTCAACTGAAAAAGGAAAACCCTACAACCTTCCTTTCATCCCCGTAGCATCCAACAGAGGAACAAAAGTCACTGTTCTCCTCCTCAGCTCCTGCCTTTCTGTCCAGAGTCACCCTGGAAGCCAGGTCTTGCCTTTCTGGTCCTGGTCCGACGCTTTGGCGACTGCAGTGTATATGGTACCAGACAGAGAGATGAGCAAACAGACACAAAAGGAAAAAGAGAATAAACAAATCACCAACCAAATAAAACCACTTCTTAGTACTTCTTCATGGTTCTGTGACGGAGCCTGTCCCATCGTGGAAGTTCAATTACAAACCGCCAGAAACACTACTTGGCGGCTGCTGGGCAGAGAATCTGAAGAAAGGCTGCAAATACCGATAATGACACCACTCTGTTTCTAACAAGCCTGCCCCTCTGACTGCACAGCCCCCAACACCCAGCTCTGAATGATGCTCCAAATGAAGCAGAAAGCTACCCGGGTGGCTCTGGCTTGGCCCATGAGCAACGTCTGAACAGGGGAGTGAGGATGCTGAAAGGCAGGTGGGATGGTGAGACTCTGAAATCACACCTCTTGGCCACCCAAGTCCTTTCCTATGGGGTCAGGCAACACCCTGTTATCAGGCCCCTCGACTGGTGGATCCTCACGGGCATAACCAGCAAGGCAGTGTCCTGCTCTTTGTGGAGGTTGCAGATGAGGAGGACGTGGTGTCCCAGGGAGGAGAGGAGCAAAGATGGGGGTGGGGGGAGTGAGGAGGGAGCAGGGAACACCCTCGCAGCATTCAGAATAGGGATGTCCAAGTTCAGTTTGGAGGCATTTTGACTGCACTTGTAAACCCTGAAAACAACACTTTGTAAGCATGCAACCCAATGCGCTCTCAGAGCTGCCCTAAGATTTTCATCAGCCTGCACGTGCCCCATTACTCATCATCTCCAAGCATCCGGGGCATCTGGGCTAAGAGGAAGCTGGCAGTAGGTGAAGTCCCTTCAAGGCTCCAACCACACCACCTGGGAGAAGGCACGCCATTTGTAGTTTGCCTAAGAGACTGGGACCGTCAGCCCAGCCCTTCCAGCGCCGTGGAGCCAACCTGTTGCCTACCCCAAGTTTAGGTGGTCAGCAGATCTTCCACAAAGGTGCCCAAACAATTCAGTGGGGAAAGGAAAATGTTTTCCAAAATGGTGAAAGAAAAGAAAGAAAAGAAAGAAAGAAAAGAAAGAAAGAAAAGAAAGGAAAGAAAGAAAGAAAGAAAGAAAGAAAGAAAGAAAGAAAGAGAAAGAAAGAAAGAAAGAAAAGAAAGGAAGAGAGAGAGAGAGAAAAAGAGAGAGAGAGAAAGAGAAAGAGAGAAAGAAAGAAAGAGAGAGAGAAAGAAAGAAAGAGAGAGAAAGAAAGAAAGAAAGAGAGAGAAAGAGAGAGAAAGAGAGAAAGAGAGAGAGAGAGAGAGAGAGAGAAAGGAAGAAAGGAAGGAAGGAAGGGAGGAAAGAAGGAAGAAAGGAAAGAAAGAAAGAAGGAAAGAAAGGAGGAAGGAAGGAAGAAAGAAAGGAAGTCTTAAATCTTAATCCCTACATAATACCATCAACTAAATTTAATAAAATGTTTTTCAGGCTTAAATATAAGGTTAGAACTATGTTTTAAACTATACAGCAGGTAGAAAAAAATACAGGATGGTCTCTTCACAACCTAAGGGTAGGCAAAGATTTCTCAGAAAAGACACAAAGGCACAAACCATACAAGAAGAACCTGATAAGTTAAATTTTATCAAAACAAAACATTTTTCTTATCCAAAGATGCCATTCAAAAACTGAAAAGGCAAACCACAGGTGGGCTAAAAAAACAAAGTACTCACAATACACATATCTAACAAAGGACTCGTATCCAGAATATATCAAGAAGGTCTACAAATCAACAATAAAAAGATAACAGACCTAATAAAAAAATTTGCGAAAAGACCTGAACAGACACCTCACTAAAGTAAGTATACAAAGAGCCAGTAGGGGGCGTCACACTGTGTTCAACATGTCAGTCATCAGGGGACATAAACTGAAACCTTCAGACCCAGACAGAGCAGTGATGGAAGGGTTGGGGCCAGGACTCTCCCCCGTCCTCCCTGTTTTTCATGACTCTCATTTCCTTCTCACTTCTAAACTTTCCTGCAGCAGTTAACTCTGCATTCCTCCTCTGGAAACACGTAAAGTCATTCCTACTCTTCTTTAATAATGAATTTGTTCTAAACGTTCGTAGCATCGTAAGTGGTCTGCACTGTTGCTCCTTTCATTTCTGTTAGGAAGATGACTAGAGATGCTAAATGTTAATGTCTAAGAGGTTCATTCACCTGTCACAGAGAGCATGGCGGTCCGGGGATTTTAGAAAAAAAGAGTTTTATCGAGAGTTTCTGCTGTGGTTTCGGGTTGTCAGGGGTACTTGCTGTTAGTCTGAATCTTTGGAGCCCTGATACTGATCCAGGTTCCCAAATGTTCCTGTCTCAAAAGTGAATTCTTGGAAAGATCGGGACTAGCTTCTCACGAAACCAACCTAAGAAATTTGAGATTGGAGAACAGCGCCTGAGAAATAGGAACTCTAATGAAACCACCCAAAAGCAGAGTCATGAATTCAGCGGTTATTCCCTTGGCTCTGCTCACAAGGCATTACCTTGACCTGAGGCTCCTAGAAGTCACTGTCACAAAGAGCAAAGGCAGATAATATAGAAGCCTTCTCATTGCATGTCACCTCGCATCAACAGAATTCCAGATAAACGTTAGCTCCCATCTTGCCCCAGATGGTTCATCTATCTTGTCCCTAAAGAATAATTTTTTAAAACTTCTGTGATTACAGATGTCTCTGAGAATCTGATGAAAGGTATTGGCTATCTCTTTACAAAAGTTTACACAAAATCTCTCATGACTTTAAATGGCTATTAATTAATCTTCAGTTATTAACTCCTGCCTTAGGGAGAGAGTTACAGGGCCAGAAGCACCAAGATGCAGTAAGAGGAGGCTTCTCGAACAGCAAGATCCCCAGCCTTACCCCACATCTTGGCGCTAACGCGACATTCAGTTGATTTGGATCCCATAACTAGAAAATCAACATCAAACTTTGAGCAAAGAAAAACCCACTTCATACTATACTTACAATTTTTCCTTAGCCTAGAAATTGAAATCCCATGGAAAAAAAATTAACCCACACATAGAAAGCTTCATTTTTCATACTGATACTTAAGCTTTTCGGTAGCAGCTCCTACTTAGATCTCAAGAAGTAATGCAAGTAAATACAATAAATGATGTAGAAAGGTAGAATCGCACATTGGAAACACTGCATTTGCAGCAAAAGTGCTTAAAAATATGTTTGCAACATGGTGGCATCGTACTGTGGTTACTCTGACAGTGAAAACGAAAAAAAAAAAGATATTCTAACATTTTTCAAAACATCGTAATTTCGTTGCAACTTTGCTGCTCCTGGAAACCTGGGAGAGAAAGAGAACTCCATTGGGAAAGATGTAATATAAGGGTCTTCTTTAAAACTATTACTGGAACGTGGGGCAAAATAGTCTCTGCTGAGCAATCATAGGGACCAACTTCAACAGCAAAATGCACAACCTCTTTAAAAACTATAAGAACAACCACCAACCACCACCTCGCACCGCAGACTCTCAGGACACAAAGACTTTGACATAAAATCCAACGAAGCTGAACCCTTTATTGTGCGTCAAGTACACCATCTGGAAAATTCTGGGTTAAATAATGTTAAGTATGTTTCTTCTCTGTAGGATTTCCAGAGCCTCTAAATGCTAAGTGGGCATCATTAGTCTGTGGAAAGAGAATATAAGTCATTTCCCAAAATTCTTCTTCCACAGAATCTTCTTTTTCCTCCTTTTTATTCTTTTAATGAGTATCTCAAGGAGCTGGCATTCCACGGATCGCTTTGGGAAATAGAAAATCTGTTGTTGGTTAAATTGCTAAGCAGCAAATGGCAGGAAGACGCCTTTTAAGCTGTCTTCAAAACAAGAGAGGTTCCCAATTTCATAAAGTCTGCTCTCGGACACATACATGAAAACATCCCAGCTGCCCACATAAATGTGTGTACTTTGCCTCACATGCTGCAGAATTACCTTAGTTTCTCTCTACAGCGACAGACCACGCTTATTGTTTTCTGCAGTTCCTACTAACTGAGAGGCTGGTGGCTACGATTCATTGGTCTGTTTTCTTCCTACATCCCACGACATCTGCTAGAACTGCTGGTTATTGGTAATAAAAATAATACTAGATGATCTGAGCACTGCAGACTGTGATAGGCTAAGGAAGCCATCAAAACAGCTGTATTTTCAGCTCCTTCTTTAGGAAACACACACTACGCAGAGCCACAGTTCAAAGAGCCAGGGAGAAGAGAAGAGCTCAGAAGGTCCAAGGGCGATGATTAGAAGGATGTTTCCGAGCTCTCAGAATGCCATGACGTATTGTTCACTTCACGGCTCTGCTCATATCTCCTTTGACGACTCCAGGACTGACCCCAAGAGCTGCAGCTCTACACAGATGCCTTTTAATCGTATGGGTCAGCTGGCTTGCTCTGTTATTTCACTCCCTCGTCACTTAAAGCAATCATTTAATCTGGAGCTCTAGACTGTGGCAAGGAATCACGTACGACTTGAACAAGACTGGGTCGGCAGCGTTTCTTGATGAAAGATCTCACAGCCTGCTCGAGGCAGAGGATGCTTTCAAGTGGAATTATCAAGAGGGTTCATCGCTCAGCGCCGCGTCACTCGGGTGGATTGGCTCTAATGGAAACCCAGGCCGTATGTAAGCGAAAGCTGCACAAAACACGGGCAAGGGCTGTCTTCGATGAAAAGCACGCTATTAAACTCCGCTATCTACCACTGACTCAGGCACACCAGGGGCTGCCTGTGCGGGCAGATCTGGACGTTATCAGAGATGCGTGCACTGGCTCTGCTGTCTCTTTAAATCCTCTCTAAAGCCAGAGAGGGCCGTTGCCAAAAAATCTGGATGAAAATCACAGAGGCAACCCAGAATGGCCCCTTTGTGATGAAACAGCCAGTGAAGGCATCCTCCCAGTGAATATTTAAATGTGTAAAACTGATGCTCAGGCATCACTTTTACCAAAATTTTTTCAAGTTCCATGGAGGTAGGAGCTAGCCAGTTAATAACAGGGAAAGTATTCCAGGTTCAAGCCTCTGTTCTCCTGGTGTCGTTGACCGATCCAGGGTGAAGTGACTGAATTTTCTGAGGTTTGACCAAGAAATGACCATTGTCAGCAAGCTGTAAGGGAGACACAGCCAATAAAAATGTGTTCTGGCCTCATTAAAAAAGACCCAAGGGGAGGGTATAGCTCAAGTGGTAGAGCGCATGCTTAACATACACAAGGTCCTGGGTTCAATTCCCCAGTACCTCCTCTAAAAATAAATTAATAAACCTAATTACCTCCCCTCACCAAAAAAAAAAAAAAACCAATAATAATAATAATTTTTTAAATAAAAAAGACCTGGTCTGGTGGAAAGCCACAGAGATGGTTATCATACATGCCCCCCATCACAGTTGAAGACGGACGTGCGACTTTCTCCTGCAGGACCAGTTAGGGACTGGTCTTTAGTCTGACTCATGGGGTTGAGTCATTGAAATGCATTGATTTCAAGCCCATAGAAAGGAGAATCTGTTACAGTGGACCATAGTGCCCCCGGGCCTGCTAGCTGTCCCATGGTTAGACTTGGCAAAGCAGCACGTCCCTGCTGACGGCCCTGGGAAGCACTGGTCTATGTGCCCCTGGGCTGCCCCTGGACATTTGCAGGAACAGCACATTATTTTAAATTGCATTTCAGACAATGAATCCTCAGAGCATTCTT
Organism: Vicugna pacos; assembly: GCF_048564905.1. NCBI lineage: Eukaryota > Metazoa > Chordata > Mammalia > Artiodactyla > Camelidae > Vicugna > Vicugna pacos. Next base: position 56,238,965 of record NC_133002.1, read on the forward strand.
TTCCACCCAACCTGTTCTTCATCTGCTGCAGTACAAGGCTGTGCTCAGGTGTCTTCAGTTTTAATTTTTTAGGAAGACAAAACTGCCGCAAGCATGACTAGCTGGAAGGGAATAACTCGCTGTCAGTGTCATTTATGGCTCAACATGAAGGGAGTGACATCCTGTTAATTCACCTGGCCTGGGTCTGGGTTTGGATTTGTCAGGTAGCCTTCTGTTCTAAACTATCACAACTAGTATCTTAATGTGGCAGGATGTGTAAGCAAGAAAGTTTGGGGGTCTGTCTTGAGTGGTAGATTTTTAAAGGAAAACATGAGACAAGCTGAAATATATAACACAAGAAGCAGACGAAGAGATATTCTGTGTTCTCGGATAGAAAGGTTGCAAACTCTGAAGCTACTCTTCTCAAATTAATGATAGCTTTAATAGAGTTCCAGTCGAAATAACAGTAGAATTTTTAAGCTAGACAAAGAGATTCTAAGACTCATCTGGAAAAAAGAAAAATACATAATGAGCGGGACTCACCACTAAGTATTTGAGGAAATAGTAACAAAACATCTTTCTTGTTTTAGAAGAATACTTAACTTTCTTCAGATTTATCATCACCTTAAAAAGGCTGTTTAGACAAGGGTACCTACTACACAGCTCCTGAACGATTTTGTGTGTATGTTTCTAGAGTATCATCAAAGCATAGCGATTCTCATGCCAAGGACTTACAATACTTGCAGGTTATCAAAAACAGAAGAGACTTCTTGTGGACTTGAGGATCTTTTGGATTCCTAAAATCAACTTGCAGGTTTTTCCTGCATTTTCAGACCAGCTTTTCTTTATCATTAGCTCCCTCACTATGTTCGGTGAAACAGCTCCTTGTGGACCCTGGAACATCAGCGCTTCCTAAATACTCAAGTTTCATATTTACTGACACCAAGCATGCGGTCTACATAGCTGTGAATCTATTCCAAAGGTTGGATTAACTCTACAAGTACTTTTTACATCCCTCTAATACTGTTAGCTAAGAGGTCATCTCTCGCCATGATCTAGTTCTCATCTAGACCCTTCCCCATTCATTGAAGATTCAAGCATCACAATTTTTGATGTCAGTATTCACATACACAAACCATCTAATGCATTGATTTCAACCCCTTATTTGGCTCCTGCCCTGCCCTGCTGTCAATGAACTCGTCCTACACGATATTTTACCTAACTAATCCCAAGGGCATTACTAATAAACGAGCTACCTGCAAAATTTCAATTCCAGGGATCCCAGATGGTCGACCACCTGCCTTCTATATTTCCAGCTCCTTCCTTCTGAACTCTCGATCCAGTAATTTTTCAGTCCCACTGGTACCTCTATTCCATTGGCCCAACCACCCTTTTACTTTCAACACTCACCTGTGTCCTCATGTCTCTCCTTAGCCAGCAGCGGTTCTGTGTTAATAATCACCTGCACACATGCCTAGTTAACATCAACCCTCCGTCCTCTCTGCACCTGTTCCCAAAATTCTGAAGGGGGACTGGAGGAAAGCGCACCGCCATGATGCCTGGCTTGATCTGAACTCTCTACGGGCTGCCTGGCATTTGTACTGCATTTCCCTCGAGAAGCCACACTCCCACTCCCAAAGGCATCTATTCCATACTTTCTCCTCCATTCTCCAAACCTCCTTCCTCCCAGCTGATGTTCTTTTTCTTAATTCTTCCTTTGAAATTGGAAGAAAACTTCCTCAGCCTGCCACCCCCAAATGCACCAGTGTTCCTATATCTGCGTCATCTGCTCTGCCTTCTGTCCTGATATCCGGATGGGCTACCCTTATTGTTAACTGCATCCCCTCTCCCCACCAGCAGCATGGCTCCTGCAGTTCTCCTGGGTCAGCAAGTTCTCCTTCTCTACTGGATTATTTTGATTAGCAAACACCTTCTATGATATTGCTCTTTTTAAAAAAAAATCGTGACACAGATGTCATATCCCCCTCCGCCACCACTCTGTTCCTCTGCCCTTTTTCTACAGCACACACTCCTCAAAAGAAGCACTGTCTTCACTCATCAGTCTCTCATTCTCTCCTCAACCCACTCCAATCAGCCCTTCATCTCCACCATTCTACTGAGACTGCTCTCATCAGGGTCACCATATGGCCCAACCCAACAGTCACTTCTCAGACCACACCGTTATCCTCTCAGCATTTCACATGGTTGTCAATGCCTCGTTTTTGAACGGTCCTCATTTGGCTTCCAAGACATTATCCTCTCCTGATATTACTACGTCCCCAATAGCCACACCTCATCAGTCTCCCCTCTTGGATTCTTCTCAACCTCTGGACCTCTAAAAGGAGGGTCCTGGGGCTCAGCCCTCAGCCCTCTTTCTCCTGCCCACACTCACTCCCCAGGGGATCTCGGCCAACCTCCTGGCTTTGACCATCCCCATATGCATATCTCTATGAACTCCAAAGCCATGGCTCCATCTGCCTGCTCAAAATTGCCGCTTGCATATTCAAAAGGCGTCACACACAAGCCTCCTGATGTCCTCCCACCCCAATTGTGCTCTTCTCCAGCACATTCACCAGGTCGCCCAATTCAAATGCCCAGGAATCTTTTTTGGCCTTTCTCCTTCTCTCACAGCCCTCACCCATCAGCAAATCCCAACAGTTCAACATTCAACTCCACCGCTGTTTTCGTCCGTCCAAGTCACTCCCTCCTCCACCACAAACATACCCTCCCACCTGATAACCTGGGTACTACTCGTCCCCCAGCTCCCAGGACCGACCTTTCACAGGGCCACCAGGATAATACTTTCTAACTTGAGTCAACTCATGTCATTCCTCTGATCAAAACCCCTTGATGGCTTCCTGTCATATTTGGAATGAAATCTGAAGGTCCTAGGGTTCCGAGGACTGTCCACACTACTGGATGCCTGCCCTCTATGGTCCCCTTATCCACACTGGTCCCCTGGCTGACCCTCAGAGACACCAGGCACTTTCCAGCTCCAGGGCCTTTTCACTGATGCTTCCTCCAACCAGGATGTTCCCTTTGACTGGGATGCTCCCTCTGACCAAGATACCCTCTCCACAGACACTCTACTCATCCACTCCTTCTCAAAAGCCACTTCCCTAACCGCCTGACCTAAAATAACAGCCCAGTCACACTCCCATCCGGGTACTCTGCTTTCCTTGTCCCCTTAGAGCTGGAGAACATTATATTATGCATCTTTGTCTATTATTTGTGACCCCCATTGGATGTAAGTTCTATGAGGGCAGGCACTTTGCCTTTCTCAAGATGCTGAAGTAGCCCCGGAATTTAGGGTGGCCCCAAACAGATGCTCACTGAGTGAGTGGATGAAGGGATGAAGCAATCAGCCAATCAACTGGTCATCAAGTGAAGTTAGGAGTTGTATTCCTTGTAAAGTTGGTCTGGCTCTTCTGGACTGTATCAGAAGGCAGTCTACACCACAGGGCAGGGGAAGCACAACAAAAAAACTCTGTTTTCAAGTCCACAGCCTAAACTCACAAAGGAAACATCCACAAAGATCACGTCCCCTTCTCCTGGGAGGCTGTGCTCCTACTCTGTCATCTGCATCATCTTCCCTGTGCCTGTGTATGCAGTAGGTGGCTCTGAGCAGCAGAGAAATGTCAGCAAGCAGAGCTAGAAACAGCTCCCACTGCCTTCAATAGCTCCCTTTCTGTCTCTGTGACGAGAACAGTCGCTGGTTGCATCTGTAATTTTCTGTTTAGGTAACATCTTATTTGCATGCGGAAACCATGTCCTTTTTCCGTGTTACTGATGTAAAAGATTGCTTCTTTCTAATTATGTTGCAGGCACTCAGGGAATTCAAAGAGCAGAAAATATGTCAGGAACAATTTACAAATGGTGGCTATTTACATACATGCTTGCCTGGACTCCAGCAAAAATAGAAAGGGGGAAAAATGCTCATTAAAAATACCAGCTCTCCTCAGCAGCTCTCCACTTGCATTTGTTCCTCCAGTCCTAGTTAAATTCAAACCTAAACCCTCAATATGAATGTGATTGCTGAAAAATTTATTTCCCTATCTCTCGATTGTTTTCAGCGGGAGTTTAGAAATGAAAGTTTCCTTAATTGCTCTCATCCTGCCTTGGAAACTCCATTTCTCTTGCCCTCAAAGTCATTATTTTTAAAAACGTTCATTTTTTTTTTCTGTTGTTGTTAACTGAGCCATCCCAAGAGCTGGAAAATTCTTCCCAGACTCATATGCATCAGGACTGAACAATTATGCCACGGACTTTGGGACAAAGATGTGCATGAGATGGGGGACTTTCACATTCATCTCACAACTCTGGGACTACGTTTTTTTTCTACATTTGAACTCCACTAAACTATAAGGTATTTGAAAGCCTAATATATGCCTTCTGTTTCTTTGAAATCTCACCACAATGCTAAGAAAAGGACTGCACAGAGCTTCCAACATGTTAACTTTCAGCGCAGAAACTTCAGTAGATGTGAACCAAGCCGCTCAAGAGAACCCAAATACATCAGTTCCACCATTACCAACAGATGGGACAGTGGTTGCTTGTAGACTTGGGTTTAAGAACAAGAGGTCTTTCAAAAGGCCTTCTGGAACATTCACCAGCCTAAATAGAAAAGCTTCTCAGCATCTTGTAAGGCATGACCTTCTCAGAGTACCAGGCTGCAACAATGCTTGGCCTCCCTGGTCAGCTCTACGCTTGTTTCACTCAAGGTGAGTGTTGGGAGTAACCAGGTACAGACACAGAGCTCAAACACAGTTATGAGGAGGCCTATGAGCCGATCAAAATTCCGATAAACTCTTACATGAGCCAAATATATACTGACCCCGAATCTAGGGCCAATCTCCATTTTCCCATTAAAAAGAAGGTGTTGGCCAACTTGAATATATAAACTTTTGGAGATGCAGATGTGGATGGAATCATCAACTGTCTTATTTGCATTAGTGAATTCATGAATTTAGTTACGTATGCACATTAGCATAAAATATTATATACTCACTTAAGAAATGTTACTTCTGCTCATTCTCACATTTCACAGAACAGTTTTGTTCCATGTCTGTGTCTTTGACGCCAGAGTTGTTGCATTCACAAGAGGAACTCCTTGAGGCATCAACATTCAACAGAGCATCATTTTTACCTCCATCTACGTTGGGGTTAGGCTCTTTCATAATCCACATGTGATGCTGTCACTGTAATTCTATTCTGAGCCACAAGGACCCATTTGCAAGCACAGCACGAAGATACGTGATCTAGTTTGTTTCATTCATCCTAGAGGAGTATATTTGACTTAACATTCAGTAACCTCATGTTGTATTATTGCTCAGCATGGCTTGGGCACCATAAGGAGCAATGGACTCTGACCCAGTGAAGGGCTGAGAGCAACTGGATGCATAGAGTTAGATGAGTGAGAAATGGGGCAGGACCAGAGGCAGGGAAATGTGTAAGGAGGCCATTTAATGGTCCAGGCAAGTTACCATGAGGCATTCAACTAGACCAGACTTGTAGGAAGGAATTCAAGAAATATTTATGAAGCACAATCAGCAGGGCTTGGTAAGTAGCTGAATTTGGGGGATCAGGAAAAAAAAAAGGAAGAGAAGTAAATGATACTGAGGGTCCTGGCTTGGGAGGCTGGGTAGATCTGGTTCTGTTACAGCATTCCTGGTGTGAGGAATAAAGAAGACAGAGCGAGCCAAGGTCAGGGAAAAGGAGAGCAGGTGTTGCACTGTAGACCCATCGGATGTATGTAAGTTGCTGTTGGACAAATAATGATACCCAACAAGAGTAGGGATCTGCTACAAATCACTCATACAGTTTACTATCAAAAAACAAACAACCCTATCAAAAAATGGGCAAAAGAACTAAATAGACATTTCTCCAAAGAAGACATCCAGATGGCCAAAAGGCACATGAAAAGATGCTCAATAGTGCAAATTATTAGAGAAATGCAAATCAAAATTACAATGAGGTATCACCTCACACCAGTCAGAATGGCCATCATTAATAAAAGTTCACAAATAATAAACGCTGGAGAGGCTGTGGAGAAAAGGGAACCCTCCTACACTGTTGGTGGGAATGTAGTTTGGTATAGCCACTATGGAGAACAGTATGGAGGTTCCTTAAAAAACTAAAAGTAGAGTTACCAGATGACCCAGCAATCCCATTCCTGGGCATATATCTGGAAAAGAAGAAAATTCTAATTCAAAAAGATAGGTGCACTCCAATGTTCACAGCAGCACCATTTATAATAGCCAAGACATGGAGGCAAACTAAATTTCCATTGATAGATGACTGGATAAAGAAATTGTGGTGTGTGTGTGTGTGTGTATAGATACATATATAATGGAATACTACTCAGCCATAAAAAAGAATGAAATAATACCATTGGTAGCAACATGGATGGACCTAGAGATGATTATACTAAGTGAAGTAAGACAGAGAAAGACAAATATCATATGATATCACTTATATGTAGAATCTTAAAAAAAAGATACAAATGAACTTATCTACAAACCAGAAATAGACTCACATAGAAGACAAACTATGTGAATATAAAATAAAATAAAATAAAACAAAATAAAGAAAACAAATTATGGTTAACAAAGGGGAAAGGGGTGAGGGGAGGGATAAATTAGGAGTTTGAGATTAACAGATACACATTACTACATATAAAACAGATAAACAACAAGGCCCTACTGTTTAGCACAGGGAACTATATTCAATATCTTGTAATAACCTATAATGGAAAAGAATATGAAAATATATATATATATAAAATATATATACATATAAATATATATACAAATATATATATGTATAAAAAACTGAATCACTATGCCATACCCATGAAACTAACACAACACTGTAAATCAACTATACTTCAATAAAAAATTTAAAAAATTTTTTTAAAGAGTAGGGATATTTGTTTCTGACATCCATGAAAGAAAGTTTGACTCAACAGTCAATTTGGGGGCCTCAGCCCATAAGTTCTACGTAGAAGTGTGAGCCTGGGGTGAGATTCCCCAGGAGAGAATGTGAGTAAAAAGAAAAAGAGGGCTGCTGATGAAATGCTAGGGAGAGAAAGCCTAATTTAATGGATAGACAGAGAAGAGAAGCCCCAGAGATAGATGGGTAAAATATTGCCAGAAAGGAAGGATGAGCTGAGATCTGAGAGGGAGAAGGGTCACAGAAGTGAGGGGAAGGTATTTTTCAAGAGGAGGTAGAGGCTAACCATTATACATATACTGGGAATTTCAGTAAAATGACACAATTTCCCATTGCACACAATTTTCCAATGTTTAGGATTCACTGGTCAGGAGGTGATAGGAGGTGAAGACATGAAAACAGGTAAGGGGGCCCTCTATTTTCAGAAGTTCTGTTGAAAAGATGAGAAAAGAAAATGGGTGGCAGGGTTGAGGGAAGATGTGTTTTTTTTTCAAGATAAAAAATAAAGGAGCACGTGTGAACTGGCTGAAAGATCCAGGACAGGAGGGGATAGAGAGGAAAATGGAATATGTGATGGAAGACCAGGTGGGAGGAACAAAGGCTGACCTTGACTCGGGGGAGCAGACACCTCATTCTGGGTCTGAAGAGAAAGATGGTTAATACATGTGTATTTGGAGCCAGGGGAGTAGGAAGCTGAGGGTGTCCTTGCCTTATTGTCTATTATGAAGTTGTTCGCTGAGAGTTAGAAGTCATGAAGGCTGGTGAAATCTTTGAATAACCACCAAATGCACAGTAGAAAGAGCTGATCAAGCCTCGAGGGCTGACAGAGTTGGAGACCGGGACTCTGAAATGGCTCCACTCCCCGGATTGTGTGTGATCTTTCTCGGCAGTCCTTGGTAGCCCAAGTCGGGGAGCACAGATGGCTTGTAGGATTGGTCGAGGCTGAGGTAGGAGGACAAGGTGCAGAGAGAGCTGGGAAGAGGGCAATTCAGAGGATCACAGGAAACGTTGGAAAGAAAATGAGGAAGGAGGGATGTCCCCCCAAATAATGTCCAAGACAGAGGTCTCTGGAGGAAGTGAAATAACAAGGGGCATAGAAAGACAGGATGCTGAGGTCAGAGGACAGGATGCTGACGTGTAATTCTGAACTGAGAACAAGGCTCAGGGAGTGACAAGGGAGGACACATGAAGAATTACCAAGAACTGTCCACATGGAAGCTGACAGTGATGGTGTGGAGGGGATGTGGGGTGCTATGTGCTCACCAAACTCCATTTCCTCTTTCTTTTGGGCATCGAGGTAGACTGCACTTCACAACATTCCTGGCGGTTAGGTGGGTCATGTGACTTGGTCCTGGCCAATGAAATGTGGGCAGAAGAGATACATAATATTTCTAGATGTATAACATAGCCCCTAAAACATCTCTTGTGACATCCTCCTTGCTTATGCTCTTTCTTTGTCCCTAGGCCAAGGGCAGAGGACCTAGAGAGGAACTCTAAGACCCTGGGAGCCACCAGATGAATGGAGGCCGGGGACCAGAATATAGCAAAAAGCACTGCGACAGAGGATGGAGCAGAACACCCCTTTCCAACCCACCCAAACAGGACTGTGGCTGGAGCAAGAAATAATCCTTTACTGGAGCTTTAGGGGCTGTATGTCACAGCAGTTAGCGTGCGCTGACTGAAACGGAAGTGCTAAAGGCAGATGGCACAAGCCTCAGAGAGGAAGGGCTTTTAATTAAGTGTTAAAATAAGAGTGATATGAACCCTGCCTCTTGGGTGACTCCATGGCAAGAGAGGCTGAGAGGAGCCTCAACTTGGACAGAAAAGCACACAGTAGGTGCTCAAGAAAGATTTGCTGAATGAATGCTCTGAAGGACCAAAGTAGAGTAAGAATCTTGATTTTTATCAAGGACTGCACAGGATGAAATGAGTTTCCATGACAATACAAGGAACGGCATTTATAACTTTCTTTTCCAATTATAAAAGTTATTGGGAGACCAGAACAGATGATGATGAAAAATATAGAATCTCCTTCTCTTGAGCATTGTGGAGGAGGGGAAGAAATGAGATAATTATCTTCCTGGGGAAGAAGAAGGATGAAGAGAAATAGTTTAATAATATTGTATGTTTCCTTCCAGGTTGAAGAGTCGATTTCCCCATTGATTTGGGGTGTTCTTTTTGTTTCTTATATTTTCTAAGTGAGCAGCAGCCTGTATTGAAACTCTCCGTTCCAGGGCGATAACAGACACTCTAAATTTCTGCAGATTCTAGGTAAGATGACAGTGCAGAAGCAGCTGGTCCACACACCATGCACTGGGCTGGTTCACGCACAATTTCTGGAGTTAGGAAGAGCTCAGTATGGCACTGTTCAAAGAGGTTTGGCCACTGCCCACCAAACTCCTTCCTCTAACTCACTGACTGATTGGATCCAAGAGACAAGCTGAAGAGAAGAGGGGGATGAGAGCAGCTCGTAGCTCACTGCCAGCACTGATGTATTTTCCAGGGTAAGTTCGCCAAGAGGCAATTATGTTAAATTAATCACCGGGAAATGAGGTCTTCATAATGATGGCTGTGACTCTGACTTCAAATACGGTGCCAATCAGGATGAGGGCTTTTGTTCCCTTGTCAAAATGATCGTTTATACAAAGTTCTGAGAAAACAATACCCCCATCCACCCCACCCCCAAAAAGAGAGAGGGAGAGAGAAGAGAAAGGAAAAAGCAACCGCATACTGCTGAGCGGGCCAGGGAAGTTCAGGGTAACAGTAAACTCCCTGGCCACCTGTGCACACCGTTTGTTCCTTAGAAGTCATTCCTGCGGGGTTGCCTGAGAACCTCACCTTGGAAGAACAATGGGTAAGAAAAGGAGTCGGGGGAGCTTGACTTTGCTGTCAAAATCCACGACACACACACGAGAAGAACCTCGGTTAGAAAGAGATCGATTAAAACGAGACATGGTTCTAGACCCTGAGGCCAGTAGTCTAATGGTTACTAGGGAAAGAGAGAGTCCCAAAGACCAACTTGGGGGAGGGGAAGTCACTGCTGGGTAGAAAGAGGGTAAGAGAGTTCTCCTGGGCTGCTAAAGGCGCTGACTGCAGCAACAAAAATACTGTTCTCCATCCAGACATTTCCTGACTACCTGCCACATACCAGGTCCTGTTTCAGGTGCTGGGGATACAAAGACAGGTAATGACCCGGCGGCTTGAAGAACCAAATCTTGAGTGAGATCAATATGTAAGCTCATAAAGGAGAATGCAAAAGGGCCAACGCTAGTAACACAGAGAGGAAAAGGCATCATAGAGGGAATCTAAAAGGGGGCAGCGGTTACCTTAGTCGGAGACTTTCATAGAGAATATTTAAGCTGCGTCTCCAAGGGTGACTCTGAGATCGCCAGGCAGTGGGGAAGACACGGCAAGCAGAGAGGACAATTTCGGGGTAGCGTGGAGGGGCGGGGCTGCAGAAGATGCCTCTGGGGCACTGGGCTGAGGTCAGGCTGGGAAAGCCTCCTGCATGAGGCTGGAGTTTGGACTTGATGCTATAGACAGCAGGAACCCATCTGGAAACTGCGGCGAAGCGGGGACCACGTTCATCCTCCTCGCCGCTGTCTACCCGGAACCTAGCACAGTGACGGAACAGATACCCATATCTTTGCTTAAGTGATTAACTAAAAGGAGAAGAAGGTAGGTTTGGGGGAGGAGGGTTGACTAGTTCAAGGGGAATGGTGCTGGCAACATCATTGGGAATGAGGCAGGAATATGGAGGAATAGGCGGATGGCAGGGGACCCCAGAAGCAGCAGGAGAGAAGCCAGCATGGGAACACGTGCCCAAGATGGTAGCGCACAGAGAGAAAGAAACCTCTGTCCAGCTTTTAAAACTGTCCAGTTGGACCAAATACTTCCCTAAACACGCTGCTGAGATGAAGAAGAGCCTTTTCCCACCCTGCCTCTGAAGAGAAGCAAAGAACTTCAGCTGCTAACTCCCCACCACCCATAACAAATTCTCCATGTCTAGCTTCCTCTTCCTTGTCTACTTTCTATTCTTCCAACTCGGTGCTCCCACCACAGTTTGCTTGGCATGCAAGGAAAGAAAATTCCACGTCGGCGTCACCTTCAGCAAAACCCGGCTGAGAATGTTCATTCAATAAACTCTTTCTCTCTCAAGAATGGTTGGAAAGGAGTATTATATTTAACCAAACGCTGTAGTTAAATGAAAATTACTAATATAGATCATACACGAATTGCCAATTTTGAAAGAATTAGTGCTTAATAATGTGCACTCATCCCAAAGCCCTATTAAAAATATTTTTAATCTGGTTTTTTTTTGTTGTGTGTATATATGAGTCAGTAACTTAAAATCAGTGGTCCTCAGTGAATCTAACTTATTTTATGGCGCTATGAAAACAGTTTCCAAGTTATATGATTTTCAGTAGATGGAATTTTTAACAACAGATTATCAGAAGCATATAATGTGATCCAAAGCCAGAGGGAGCATACTTGGGGGATTTCGTCCACTCAGTAAACACGTGTTAGCACTGTGCCACACCCAGGGCACCAAAAGATGAGTAAATCCCACTTCTGGGTATTCATTGAAATAATATGAAAACACTGATTTGGAAAGATACATGTGCCCCCTGTGTTCATCATGGCATTATTTACAATAGCCAAGTTGTGGGAACAACCTAAGGACCCATCAGCGGATGACTAGATAAAGAAGATGTGGTCTAGGGATACGATGAAATGCTACTCAACCATAAAAAAGGATGAACTCGTGCTATTTGGGGCAACATGGATGGACCTTGAGGGTATTATGCTAAGTGAGATAAGTCAGACAGAGAGAGAGAAATACTGTACGATTTTGCGTAAATGTGGAATCTAAAAAACAAACAAAAAGCACAAGAAATGAACAAACCAGACCAAACCAAAATAAACATGTAGATACAGAGAACAGAGTCATGGTTCCCAGAGGGGAAGGGGTTGAGGGGGGTGAGAAATGGGTAAAGGGAATCAACTATATGGGGACAGAGGGACACTAAATTTTTGTAGGAAATATAATGTCCCCATGGAATTCACATAATGTTATAAACCAATGTAACCTCAGTAAAAAATAAATGTTTAAAAATTTAAAGAACAAGCTGGTAGTTCCTAAAAGAGTTCACAGAGGGGCACACAAATCTATTTTCAATAACATTTAAAATATATTTGTTAATGGTAATAACGGAAGCTGGAAAAGAGACACAGAAGAGAAAGCGCTTAATTTAGTCTGTTCTTGGGGGTGAGAGAAGGAAGGAGCTTCCTTGGGAGATGAACTGAAGCAAAGCTGTAAATGCTGAGGGCTCCAAGAACACAAACTCGGAAAGCTTCAGAAGCATGGCAACCAACTTGGAAGCCACTGTGCTCATTCCTGGGGGAGATGCTAGAGGCCTGAACTGAGGGAATGCCAGTGGGGATGGATGGGGACCAAACGGACACTGGAGCCGAGGGGCAAGAAACCGGACTGCCCCATATGGGAGCCACCAGCCACACGCAGCCATTTAAATGTACAGTCACTACAACTAAATCAAATGACAATGAAATCAGTCACACTAGGCACATTTCAAATGCTCAACAGCCACATGTGGCTGGTGGCTCCTATACTGGACAGAACAGTTATGGAACTTTTCTCTCACTGCAGAAAGTTGTACTGGACGGTGCTGGTCTAGGAGAGCCCAGCGTTCCACGCTTGAGGCAAATAGGTGAATGTTGGTGCCATGGATTCAGAGGAAATGCCAGCAAGGCCATGGGTTTGGGGCGCTGATGAGTTCAGCGCTGGACAGGCTGAGTTTGACGGGAGAGTTTGATGGGTGACGCCCAGCAGGCAGCTGGAAACGTGGGCGTGTTGTGCAGAGAGACGTGTGGGCGGGCATCAGAGGTGGGAGGCCATGGTGTGCTGTGAGCAGCTGGCGTGGAAAAGCTCACCCAGAAGAGGGCAGAGGAACCTGGGGGATGGGTGCAAGGCAACATTTGAGGGATGGATGGAGAAACAAAACCCACAGAAGCCTGGACATTTTCCACATTTATTAATTGTGGGAAAACAGTCAAAGTAGAGGGAGAGAATCAAGAAAAAAGTGGTGCCCAGAAAGCCAAAGATGGAGAACACTTTGTGAGGGCAGGGAATAAAGGGCTAAGTAAATCAGATGCAGCAGGAAGTCCAAGAAGGCACTGGAGAGTGTCCGCTTCATTTGGCAATTAAGAATTTAGTGAGACCTGTCTCAGTGGACGGATGGTGGAAGGATGACTAAGCATGCTACCAGGAAGGGAATGTTCATTTTCAACTGGCAGTGGGAATACACTTGGAATTTCTGGCTGGGGGGGAGGCTGAAGCACCCAAACTCATGAACTCAAAAATAATTTATCAGGACACTTTGAGTCCAAGGGGAATCTGCTGCTAGCTGTACCTCTGCTGTTGGGAGGAAGTGTTTTGTTCCCCACATTAACACTCTCAGACAGTCTCAAGTGGTCCCGGAAAGAGGCAAAGAATGGGTTTTGGGGCTTCTCCCCTGACCTGAACCAAACCCAAGAATCCTAGTGAAAAACACAGGGGAAAACTTCTGCAGCGTCTTAAAAGCAGGGCTTCTGAGTTCACTGAAAAGCTCTTGAACTTTTCAAAGAAGGAACACACATACACACAATAATATACACATGCGTACACACATACACAAGTGTGTGTACAATCACACATACATGCACACAGTTGCATGCATGAGCATATATGTGTACATGCACACATGTACTCATACACAAACCCACATCAACATGTGTGCACGTGCAAGCACGTATGCAGTGTGATGCACATGAACACACATCCAGATGTATGCACACACTCGCACACTTGTGCACAATACAGGTGCACACACTTGCATTTATGTACACATGCATACATGCTTGCATGTGTACACACTCAGACATGAATGTGCACACGTGTGCAGTGAGGATGCATGCACGTGCACACATGCTTGCATTCATGTCCACACAACACACACATGCACACATGCTCATGCATGCACACACATACACACCGCCCTTGCTCTCTTTTCTCTTCTACAGTGGCAGAGCCGGGGAGAGCCCATGTCTCTCGACTCCAGACTCAGCACTCTGTCCTCCACAGCAGCTGCTCAACGCTCAGGGAAGCTACTGCCAAGAGAAAGCAAAGAACGTTTCTTGCAGGACAGAAGGGGACATTTCACGGATTATGCGGTGCCCAGCCTGAGGGGTGTGCCCAGCGTCCAGACTATTTAGGTAAAAGCCACCTTCCTGAGCCCCATCAGCCCAGATAATTGGATTGCCCTCTCTCTGGCTTCATCCAGGAACTTGAATGGTTTGGTTAGAAACCCAAACGTGAAAAAAGGAAGTACCTGTGCTGGGCTTCACAGTGCCTGGGCTGAACCTGGGTCCACACGCAGTAAAGGGGGAGCGCCTGTCGGCACCCCCAACTCCGACCTTTGCTCCGCCCGCCCCTCCCCCACCACTGCACACTCAAAGCTGCAGACGGAGAGGAAGGGAGAGGCTCTCGGACTCTACCTCCCAAGCCTGCGCTGGACCCTGAACCCTGCTTTGGCTCCTTCATCCTCAAACCCAGCAATCGCAACTACCTAAATCTTATTTATTTATTTATTTATTTGGTCTTAAATCCCATGTTGTTTGGGTTGAATCCTAATCCGAGGAGGGGAGAATGGAATCTTGTGGGAAGGCAGGGGTCTGACGGACTTGGACTTGATCTCTCTCATTCCCCTTCATTACTCCAACGCTACAACCCCCCTTCACCAACATTCAACACCCATGAAGCACTTACCCCTGGGATGACAGCCACCGGCAAAAATGAGAAACCCTAAGGTCTCTTGGGAATTTACACTCAGGGAGGGGGGACGGGCCATGAAGAAATGCACACATAACAGAAGGTCTTCGTGCTGTGAAGGCAGACACAGAACAACGAGAGGGAGTGGCCACAGATGTTCTCTGATAGGAGGCATTTGCCTCTCCCTGGGGTGTCATTTGAACAAAGAGGTCCCTACAGCAGGAGCAAGCCCTGGGGACCGCGAGAGGGAAGGGCGGCTCAAAGGCTCTTAGAGGGAAGGCTGCTGGGTGTGGTCAGGGACCCGCTAGGTCCAGTGAGGATGAGGGACAGGAGAGACGGGAGGGTGATAGCGGACGAGGCCAGAGGGGCACCCAGGAGCCTGAACCTACAGGGTCTGGGAGCCTACAGTCAGGTTCTGTGGACCTGGTTCTGACCCAGTCGATTTGCATTTTTATAGGGGCACACTGGTGGCTGGGCAGAAAACTGACTGTAAGAGGGAAGAGTGAACAGGATGGGTGGGAGGCAGGCACAGCCCTCCAGAGCAGAGAAGCTGGGGTAAGTAACTGGGGGCCACTGTTCGGTAAGAGCCTTATCAGAGAGCCTAACCTGTAGTTATTAACACAGCAACACAATAAACAGCAGACTCCACGCTTGTGGGAGTTTCGGAGACACTCGCCAGGGAAATGGATGCTAATTACAGAACAGCAGCCTTTAGAGGGTCCGTAACCACTGGCCACAATGCAGAGGGGGCCCTCGTTTCCAGCTGCTTCTTTTCCCTAAACAGAACCCAAGCTTGCAAATCTCACCTATTAGAGAAATAAAGCACGCTGCCCTCCAGGAGAATTATGTTGCAGGAGGTCATAACCCCAGAGAAATCCATCAGAAGATCAGCCACGCTGATGAGATTTGAAAACGGGGGGTTCATGCAGAGTTGGTGAGAAAGATTTCTCCTTGCAGATTTATGAGGACGGAGGCTGAAAGCCAATGAGGTGGCCGCACTGGCTTGGAATTCCGATGTGGGACAGCATCGCGGGTGACTGGAGTACTTTCACTGCAGGTTCTAGACTTCTCTTACCAGGTAGGAGGCTACCCTCGCCCACAGTCCTCCCTCCGAGAGGGTGAAGACCCACTGCATCCTGAAGATGATGAGTGTGTGGCTCGGGGTCCAGTCCCCAGACAGCCCATTAGAGGTGTGGGCTGCAGGGGAAGGTCAGGGCTGACAAGAAGAGCCCCACCCTCCTTGGCTGGGGATAAAGACAGCAGCCTCCGGTGTGCCCTCCAGAGACGCGGACACCTGTGCGGGAAGGCAGGGAAAGCAGGCAGCGGGGGAGAGGCTCCAGTTCACAGCTAAATATTTACTTGAAAATTCCATCACTGTCTTTCTGACTAGACTGGAAGTTCTCGGAGGGCAGGGCCATGTCTGCATTTGCTACTGTGTTCCCAGCAGATGGCGCTGTGCCGGGCTCACGTTATGCTTTTTGATGAATCCTGGCGGCAGGGAGTGGAAGAGCACGGCTTGCCGCCCACGCCGCCCTCAAAATTCAGGGAGGAATGAATGAATGAGCAAAGGAAAGAGAGGGCGGGTTCACACCACCAACCCAAGAACAAACATATGTAGACAGGATAACTGGACATACTTTGAAAACCAGTAAAAGAAAAACTAGGTTGGACACGCAGCTGGTGAAAGTAAACCAGAAAGCATAGTATTAGCTTAAAACTCACTACTCATTACAGAGTAGATCTAGCCTTACAAATAGGTAGTGGGACCCAAGAATTATTTTGATGGGTTTTTTTCCCCCTTTCAGTCAAAGATGATCAATTGTAGTTAAGAGAAGAGTTTAGGAAGAGGGTCGTTCAGAAACTCCCTCACAGGACACAGGAAGGGGTCACAGGCAGAACGTGCCTGCCAGGGCTGGTCTAGCTTCTTGGATGGATGGTCCACGACAAAGCCCGTTTCAGTCCCTGACGCTGGGCGTCTTTGAGCTGCATCCCCATCTGTAATAGTCCCCAGTTTCTAAGATGCCCCTTGTCAGGCAGGAGAAGAATAATCGAAGTTTGCCTGTGCTCTGCGACAACCACTGGGAATGGCTCCAGCAGCTGTGAATCCCTCAGAGGCTTTCTTCGCTGGACCGTGGCCGAGGGAGGCCTGAGCCAGCCTGCAGCACAGAGGGGCAGCTGAACCCCAGGGTCATTAACAGACACGAGATGTCCCGGAGCCTGAGGACACCAGATCGTTCATCTTCATAGTTTTGGGGGGTTTCTTTCCATTAAATTTGAAAGGGGAGGTGGGGAGAGGACAGGATGGGGGAAATGATCAGAATGTTTCCAGGTAATTGGGCTTGCTTGCTCTTTTCTTCTTATCTGTCTGGAAAGATTTGTCTGCCCCCAGGAATAGGGGTCATGAGATCCTGGAGTCTTGATAACCTGCCTCCTCCCATAACCTGTACGCTCAGCTGCTCTCACCTAAAGCCGCCGCCCTGCCTTCCCCTCCACTCCTGCCAGACACAGAATGGGAGCCCGTGAGCTCTGGGGCAGGAACACACTCTGGTGGCCACAATTCTGGTTACTGTTGACTGTGGACACAATGCTGGTCCCTCACCCAGTGTATGCCAGGCTCTGCGCTGGGCACAGGGGACCCTGAGATGAAAAAGACACAGCTTGCACCTCGCTGGGGAGAGGGACTGCATAACCTGCCATTACCAGGAGTAATTTCCACAGGGGAGGGGAAGAACCGGTAAGAGAGCAGTAACTGGGCTCCAACAAAAGAGGCAACGAGCGAGCCCAGTGACAGAAGCCCAGAAGGATTTTCCAGGAATAAGGGTGCTGTACAATGAATGTTTGTGTCCCCACAAAATTCACAGGTTGAAACCTAGACCCCAAGGTGATGGTGTTAGGTGATGGGGCTTTTGGGACAGGACCAGGCTCCACCTTCATGAATGGGATCAGCACCCTTATGAAAGAGACTGAAACCCAGGAAGAATGGCCACTAACTACAGAGACAAGCAGCAGTGGCCGAGGCCCCTCTGGGTCACAGCGGTCCGCAGGTTAGCGGGAAAACTGAGGGCGCCTCTGCTGACTACAAGCCTCTGGCTTCCCAGCCCATCATTCTCAGTCCTCAACCACTATGCTATACGCTTGTGCAGAAAGCCACGGCCAGCACGTTACGGGGACAACCAGGCAATCTGGAATGAGGTCAGGAAGGGAGGATCTTCTCCAGAATTCCACTCCCACATCTGTCACTCCTAGGGGTGCTGAGTTTAGGACCCATGGGCCCCTGGACAAGCACCATGCTGGACTACCCATCCAGAGGGACAAAACCCCGGTTGGACATGCAACCAATCTCCCTTCCCCACCCGCTGCTCCCACCTCTTCACTGAATTAGATGCCCCTGACTGCTTAGGAGGGACTCTGCCAAGAGGAGGATAAACAAAGAGACAGAGGCAGTGCCCAGCTGGCCCTCAGACGTGCCAAGGTTGACAAAGCCCTGGGTCCCAGTCCCAGCCCTGCCAGCATTTTCCATGTCACATTCCATCCAAGTGCCTGTAAAGCAAGACAGTTTGTGCTTGTTAAATATGGGGGCAGGTTGACCCCTTAGATGTCTTCAGAAAAATCATTTCTTCATTAGGTTCTGGTCCACTTAGACCTCTTTATAACAGACTGCAAACATCCTCTCTACCACGAGCATCCTGGGAGCAGGGGCGCATACGTGGTATGGAGCCCGTCCTAAGGAAACGCTTCTCGGAGTTGATGGCCCAAACGCAAATGCACTTTTCTGCGGACACAGCGTGTCAGGCCAGCCGCCCCCTCCAACTCCAAGTCATCTCAGTTCTTCTTCTTCTTGGATGGGCTTCTCCTAACCTGACCCCAGCAGATGCTGATCCAATCTGCTCATAAATTTCACTTTCCGAGACAGATGCTTCTTGCCTCTGGTAGTCACCTGTCCTGGCCAACACCGTTCCGTGCTGCCCTAACAGCTAGTCTCCACCCCCGCCCCTACAGCTCCCACTCTCAGCTCTGAGACTGAGAATGCCTCAATATTTAATGTTTCTTTTAAGCCACAACTAGGTAGATTAGACCAGCATGGCCAGAATGAGGAATATGGCCAGAGGAGACCTTAAAGTTCTTCTAAGTCATACAGGAAAGCGATCAGATCAAGGAGGCCAGTGATGGCAAAGACAAGCAGGTGGGAAACTGGCTGGGGGTTTGTGTTCAGAGCTCTGTCCCTGTCCAGGAGTCCAGAGGGGAAGGTGAGGGGGTCAGCCAGAGGTCTGAGCTACAAAGGGCCAGGAAGCCAGGCCAAGGAGTCCTGCAAAGTCAGGATGGAGACGTGGGCACTACAGGTCAGAACGGCACCCCTGCCTTGGGAAGCAGTGTCATCCTTGAGACTTCCTTCCTACCTAAAACAAGAACCAGCTCAGTGCTCAGCTGAATCTGAGCCTACAGGAGGAAAGAGTGGACCACTGCTGGAGCACAGGGATGGGGAGGCAGATGCCAGGCAATTCCTGACCCAGTGCCCAGAAGGATGCCCACGCCAAGGGTATTTCAGGTGGCCTGTTGCGCTGCAAGAGATAAACACTGAATCCTCCCAACTCCAGTGGATGACAGACGGCAACTCAAATGAAACAGCCCTTGCTTAATGAAACATGGCTTTAATGGACAACTCAGAATAATATCCCCTGGCAGAGCTTCCTGAAGTAAATCTCATTAAAGGACTAAAATCAAAATCCAGTCATGTCCCAGATAATCCTTCCCCTGTAGGACAAACTTTACAGACCATGACGGTATTTCGTCTCTCATCCACCTGATGATTTTCGGTTGCAAACCTAGATGTTAACATGACAGAGTGAATGCAGACCACCCTTCAAGACAAATCCCACCAGCAAAGCCCCTGAGTTGACTCCTCCAGCTGAGAGCCAGGGTTGCCTCATCAGAACGCCTGCTCCTGCCCGGGGAGCTGACAGCCCATTCCCCTCCAGCGGGAGAGACTGCCATCCAGAAGCAGCCAGAAGAAATAAGACGGGCTGATTAAAGTCCCACACTCACACGGGGAGAGAGGTGGGCGGGAAAGCTGGCATTTGGGAAGCCGTGATATTTCTCATGATTTTATGCGGCGGGTCTCTGCTGCTTGCCTCTCGCCCGGTCCTGGTAGTGGTGTGGAAGGAAAACACTGTCAGTGGAGAATGAGTCAGGAAGATGGCATTAGACATCCTTCCCACGCGGAGCCAAGTGGAAACTGGCTCTGATCTTCCTACCTCACCAGCGTTCTAAAATAGCTGTCCTTTCTCCCCCTCCTCCCTGAAAACAACAAACACACCCATCCCACCTCCACTCAGCTGGTCCCCCCCGAACGGGTCCAGGCACCTCTTTCTCACCGCACATCAAGATGACTACTCAAACTTTCCAGCAGAAAGTTCTGCGTGCGGGTCCAGTGCCGTGGGACGAGGTGTACCAGCATGGGGCAGTCCCAGGAGGAGGACGGGGTTGCTGTGCTAAGAGGCAAAGAAAGGGAGATGGACGTAAGAGACCAGATGTTCCTGCGCATAGGGATGTGCAAAGTGGGGCGAGAGTGGAGCATACAGAAGAGGAGAGAGGGCCGGGCTACAGCTTAGCTCTCGTCTGTTCCCAAGCACTCTTCGTGGGGAAGGCTCCAAGGCAGGCCTCCCTGCTGATGACCCTGTGGGGTGGCATTTTCCTACTGTCCTTTGTCTCTCTCCCTCTCTCTCCATAACGATTCTTTCTCCTGGACCTACCACAAGCGAGACCGCAGACTGTCCCCTGGCATCCAGGCTTGTCCCTTGCGTGGCTGTCCTCACCAAAACCTCAGGCATCCGTGGCCAGACCACTGGGATGGGTGCTCTCTGTATGAACTACATCCCGATAAAGCCACAGGTGTGAGTGGGAGGAACTTAGCAACTGCCACTCTTTCTCAAATAAAGAGCGATTTAACAGTATTCTTCTAGAGGCAGAAGGCAGGAGGAATCACGAGACAGGGATTCTGGGAGGACGTAAGGTCTTAGAACCTCCTTCCAATCACTGGTCCAATGCGCTTTCCATTTGGGCACGGCCCAGCTCCTCACTTAGAACCTAAACAATATGGTTATATCTAACCCAGACAGTACACGATGGGCTGTGTGATGCTACCACCATCTCTGCCCAGACTACGGGGAGTGTTACCCAGAGACCCTTGGCTTCCCAGGTCGGTTCTCAATGGAAGCAGATCCACACTGGTCATCAAGGCAGACGGGTCTCTTAAGGAGGGCTCTGAGGAAGTAGCTACTCCAGTGGAAACAGCCACCATAGACAGTCAGGAAGAGAGGAGACGGGGAGGCCATGGGAATGACACCAGGCGGGGCCTACATAGCAGAGGGGAAAGGGACCCCAGGATGGTGGCAGTCGGCACCTGGTGAGATCTGCACCCTGAGCTGCCGGGGTGGCCGTGTCAGGCGGCTCAGGCTGCTGTGACACATGACCATAGATGGCGGGGCCAGACATGTGAGCAATAAGTATTGGTTGTTTAAGTCCTGCCGCTCTCGCTAACTGTCGAGACAAGCTCCCTGAAGGGATGGGGATGGAGTTGGAGAAATTAATGCTGCAGAAAGAGAGGGACCTGACTTCCTCCGAAAGGAAGTGAGTAAGGAGTGCAAAGTCAGGATGCCTGTCTTGGCAAAGGGGAAGGAAGTTGATGGAGTCCCCTCCTGGGAGGCTCTATTTGCTCAATGAAATAGGAGGTGATGTCCATCTGCTGAGAATGGAAATTCTAAAGGGCAGGGACGAGGCAGGGGAGGGGGTAAGGAGACAGGTAAAGACTTGGACTAGTCACCATGGGAAACAGCGAGGGAGCACATGTGGTGTGTGTTAAAGGTTTGGGAACTTTCACCCGAAGCTCATCCTCTATTAAAGACCATGAACTTGACATGGAGACCATCTGCAGAGCCCCGGGGTTATGTCCAGCTCTCTGGCCCCTGGATACTTCTCTGGCTGGAGAACCAGGAGACCTGATAGAAAAACCCTCAATCCACATCTATCAGAATAATCTTCGTGACATATGTTTCAAACGTCTCCCGTTCTAACTGAAAAGGGAAAATTTTAAATGTCAAGAAGTCTGAACACCAGCATCGGAAAGCTGAAATACGTAGTTGCAAAAGAAAAAGAAACCCATATATAAAAGTCTGAGTATGTGAGCCTTTGGTTCATAGAGGGGCTTTGCTTTTTGCGTTTTTGTTTGCCATTGGAGTCATTCCACTGGTGTTCTAGTGGCACCGTTAGATTAGCTTCTTTTCAAGTGGGAAAAACTGATTTTCTCTGTCTTCATGGGTCTTTTGCTGTCCTCACCTGAGCTTTCGGGTTGTCTCAGTTGCACTCAATCTTGAGAGCTTGTTGTCACCCCCCACCCTATGTATTAATCATGCAGATGCTCTGACATTGCGGGTTGGGGGGGGTGCCTTGCCAACCCAGGCGACCTGCGGAGTGACAGTCCCTCCCAGGACAAGCTAATTCCTAACAGAGTAAACAACTTACCTGGGAGAATGTCTCTTAAACACAGGCCAACCATCACCGTATCAGACTCTCACATGCCACGCTAATACTTCCCCTGCCCGGGTCAGGTCCTGGACCACGAGGGACAACTCCGGTAGCCCAAAGCTTGCAGGATTACTCAAACCAGTCAATGCTAAGTTGTTTACCTTGCCTGTCTCGCTTTTCTCGTGGAAACCCCAATAAAAGCTCTGGCCTGGGCCTTCCCCTCCCTCCTGTCCACTGCCTCCTGACCACCCTGATGCTTCCCCTGTGGCCCTGTGCGGCCTGGCATGCCCCCTTCCTCTTGGGAAATGTAAGTAATAAATTCTTTCAGTGGCATCACTCAGTCACTGCCATATCAAAATCCTGTGGGTACAAATGAGACACCCACTCCCCACCCCACCTGCCATTTGCCTCTCTCCAGCCATCCCCCCGGTCCAGGTCCCTGCACATCTAAGTCACGTGCTAGCACCTTGCTGAGCCTGGCAGCAGGTGACAGCTGAGCCAGTCCAGCAAGAAGCCACGTACCAGGGGGCCCAGATGGTCCCCAGCATTGTCACCCTGGAGCAGTTCACACGGCAGCAGCTCCAGCATTCACACCTCTGTGACAGTTTTAACTAAAATGCCCCTGGATTCTTTTTTTTTTTAAGTCTGCTAAGTAGACATTTTTAAGAAACCTCCACTTTCTCTTTGTGCAAACAAAAACCAGCCACCTACACCCACGGACCCTTATGCCGAAGTCTGGTGCCGTCGACACAACACGTGCCCACATTCTGGACTCACCCGGGAATAGCCCAGTACACAGAGGAGAGCTGGCCTTTTGTTTTTCAAAAGGGGATCGTGTGTGAGGGCTGCTCCATCTTTCTGAACAACAGGAATTTCGGCTCAGTCAGTAAGTAAACCCTAGAGTGAATTACATGCGAACGTGTCATTAATCTCAGTACTACGTGTAATCTGCAAGACATGACACGCAAGTTGTACTCACAGCAGTGAAGTGTATGCATATTACACGTGCGTGCACATGTACACACACACACTGTGCACACAACACAAACACGCGTAACGGGAGGGAAAAAAGACCTTCTAACACTATTTGATCACCTTAGACATAAACAAAACCGTAAGTCACTAACTCTTGCCACACTGGCTAAGGCAGGCGGCCGGGTTCCTACAAGTATTTCTGTGAGTCCCCAGGCCAGTCCCGTCCCAGGAGTTCTGAAGAGGTCCCATCGCTATGCTGGCAGCCAGTGCTGCATTTTTCCTTCTCTTCCCCGTCCTCTCCTCTGAGCCTCCTAACCTGGAAGCCACGTGCCCAGCTGTCGCCACAGCAACCTAGCTGGGTGCTGCAGCCGCTTCTCCAGGATGTCATTCCTCTATTTCACACACCTTCCTTTCTCCCTGCTCTCTCTTTCGTACAGGGCAGGAATTCAATCATCAGAATTGGACCACAGGCCAAGCTCCAAGGACAAACCCCAGCCTTCCACTGGCCCCTAAACTGTCCTCCTGGGCCCACGCTTGCCTGGCTTCTCTTCACCAAGAACAAACTCTCCCAGGAGCTCCCGCGTCCCGTCTGCACCTCGATTCATGCCCAGGCCACCTGATCAGTTGATCAAACATGCCCGGTGGGGCAGCTTCCCCCACAGCGGACACAGCTCAAGCTCAAGCTCAAGCTAGGACTACACACACTCCATACACACAGGGAGAGTTCAGATTTAGTCAGCATTGGGATGGAACTGTCCACTTCTTAGAACTTCTGCACATTAAAGCAGGGTATGAGGAAGTTGGAAAGGGCAGAGAAAGGAAGGGGATGGGAATAAACATCATTATTTACTAAGGGCTCCCCTCCCGAATCTCAGTGACCAGGTAGGAAGTGATCCTCCCCTTAGTAAGATGACCCCAAAGGAGAGAGTAGCTCCCTGTTCCCACGGTGACGCCTCAGCCCCAGTAAGGCACATAAAGCTGCCGGGAGGAACCAGGTGAGTCCTTACATACTTCCCACAGTCCATCAACTAAAGATGCACAGGAGTTAACACTCCCTCCGCCACTTCCTGGGGTCAAGCCCCAACTCTCTCTGCTTTGCCAGCATTTCCTGAGCATCTGCTAGCTGTGCAGCACTCTGTTTGGGCTGTGGATACAGAGGCAAGGAAGGCTGGATCCCTGCTCTCTGGAATTTACCTTACAGCGAAATGCTCTCACCTTAAATGAGCTGGGGGGAAAAAACTGAGTGGGGAAGGAGGCTGGAGGAGAGGAGTGAGGCATGATGTGGGTACACCCACCCGGGACATGTGAAGGACAGCAAACCTCATTTCCCAATGAAGCATCTCACTCTGGAGAGTCCTGCATAGCCAGAGGGAAGTTTGAGAGCACTGGAAAATTCGGGAATGGGGAGAGGTATTTAGAAAGAGGGAGGAGACACTTTCCAAAATAAAATCTCACAGCCGTTGGATATTCTATTTTGGGTTTTTTCCATCTTTTTTCTATTTGCTTTTCAGTTAGGGAGGTTCCTACTGAGACATCCGTAGGCTCAGAGGCTGTTTCCTCAGCCGTGCCTGCTCTACGGACAAGCCCATCAAAGGCATCCTTCATTTCTGTTTAGTGTCATCTGAACAGGTCACTAGCATTTCTTTTAGGTTCTCTTAGACTTCCCATCTCTCTGCTTACCTTGCCCATCTGTTCTGGCATGCTATCTGCTTTTATCCATGAGAGCCTTTAGCATATTCATCAGAGTTGTTTTAAATTTCTTGTCTGGATATTTCCAACATCTCTGCCATACCTGAACCTGCTTCTGATGCTTACTCTGTCTCTTAAAATGTGTTTTTTGCCTTTTAGTCTGTGAATGAAAAATGCCACCTGCCGTATCCATAAACAAAGGATGCTGCGGCCATCAAGTCATCAACCACTACCACCACCCTTGGGGGACCAGAGAGAAAGCAGGATGGAGACAAGCAGACAGGCTGGCCTCTGCTGCCACCCTCAGTGGCGCCCCCTGAAAGAACGCAGGATAGGAAAGAACAGAATACTGGCCCTGGATGGCTAAGGTGCATGTTAAAAGAATGATTTCAATGAGCCCAGATTTTTGCACCTTCCCACGCACAGAAAAGCACTAAATTCCTTAACTGAGATACCTGGCTTTCTTTAATTAACAGAAATCTTTTGATGTTACAACTACATGGTCTTTGTTGCAAAGACTCCTGTGTATCCTGGCTCCTCCCTTACCTCTTCGGAGCAGTCCCTCTGAGCAATCTGCGAGGCTGTCATCCAGGGCTTAAGTCCTCAGAAACGTCTGCTGAATAAAACATAACTCTCAAGTTTTAGGTTGTACATTTTTTCGGTCGACAAGTATGTCTTGTAATTTTTTCTTAACAGCTCGACATGATGCACCAGTTAAATGGAGCTGCTGTGAGTAGGACTTTAATGATGTGATGTGATGGTGAGGTGTCGGGGGAGGGGAAGTGTTCGCAGTTCTGTGATCGGGTCTCAGTCTTTCAGGGAGCCTGTGCCCCTGAACTGTCACCTTCATAAACGTTTCTCAGTCTTTTTCTTCCCCACTGGGAGGGACAGGATGGCTAGAGTGGGCTGGAGTTGGGTATTCCCTTTCCCCCACATCAGTTAAGCGCTGATCAGTTTCTCCAGAGGACAGATTCTGTTACCACACAACGCTCTGATGTATTTCAAAAGGCTTCCTTTTCTTATTCTCCCACCAGCAGCACGGGAGGATTTTTTTTCTGATATTCACCGTGAGAACCCAGATGAGCTTTGGGAGGTAAAGCACAAAAGTGTGGGGGTCCCCCAGTGACTGGTCCCCTCTCAGACTAGTCCATGGGGGGGTCTCCAGGAAGTCACCAATGACAGTTCAGGTTTCCTACCTGGCCCTAGTGCCCGCCGGGGTGCTAGCTCGTGGGCTTCTGCTCCACAAAGTGGTGATCCTTTGTATTCACCTGTTGGTCTCTCCAACTGGAAGATAACAGTCTGCCTTATGACCTCCTTTCTCTTATAGATCTAAGAAGACTTGTTGCTTTTTCAGTTTGTTCAGCTTTTTACATGCTGTGAGGGCGGAGTGGTGACCTCCAAGCTTCTTACAAGCCAGACCAGAAACCAGAAGTCCTGTTACACATTTTTTCACAGGACTTCCGTTAAAATACATAGCTTTTTAAAATTTTTAAATAAAAATATAATTAAAAAATTAATTAAAGTGTAATTTTTTAAAAAATAGTAAAATTACAAAAATAGCTTTTAGTTCATGATGAAAATATCAACTTTCTTTTTTTGAATATCAACATTTTAAATAAAGTCTGGACCTGACCCTGCACTTAACACAGCCCAAACTTACTCACCTCCCCTAATCCCAACACTGTCCGAATCCCATCCATATTTAAAATTCTGGCATTCTGCTCATTGTGGACTTTTGCATTAATTTGAAATTCTTAAAATGTTGCATTAAGGTATTTTTTTTACCTCTATGACTAAGGGTTTTGGGGATCACTTTAATTTCACATTCAGACGTGTACCTCACTTGCCTCTCTCATCCAAGCCCTGGGGTTCACCAATTCATCAGGTGCTGATGCAGACAACTCAGGAGAGAAGCAGCAACAGGCAAAACCCACAGACCAACCCCACCTGGGCTCTGCTCTGGGGCAAGCAGCCCTCAGGCAACCAAAATGCAAATTTACCCCATCTTCCTTCCTTTCCCTCACTCCATCTTTGCTGCGGCAGCAGCGAAGAGGCCTGAACACCGGGTAGGTGGCTCAGTATTGTCATTCAATCCTTAACAAGCACGAACAGGGGTGTGATTATCCTTATTTGACAGATAAGAAAACTAAGGATCAGAGACACGAATCATCTCCCCAGAGTCACACAGCACTGGGTGGGTGGGGCTGAAACGGGAACCCTGGTGTGCCCAACACTAAAGGCCACCATTCTCTTGCTCCTTTTACCCTTTGCTCAGGAGCTGGTCACATGGGCCACACTTTATATGTTCCCTACCCCCAGCCTTGGCCAGAGAACTCTGGTGCTTGACAGAGCTCCCAGAAAATATGGCAGGGAAGAAATTCAGTGAGTTGATCACAACTGGTCTCAGGAGAAGGGCAAAGGGGAAGAAAGAAAAGTCCCTCTCAGCTAACCCCAATGTTGGCCCTTGCTGTGCGTGCACACTGGCAAAGAACTTCAGCATCAATGACACACTTATCACAGCAACAGTCAGCCTGCAGAGCACCTCCAACTCAAAGAGAGAAGCGGCAGCTTTGAAAAGCAGGCTCAGACCCCAATACATGCCTCCAGAGCTGACTAGAGACACAGGGGAAGAGACGCAGAATGTTCTGGAAGACAGTCTCTGCCCAATCTCACAAAAATGTTTTAAAAGGTATAGACTAGGAACACATAGAAAAGGGTAACCTCTTTTATAAAGACAGAAATGAACAAACAAAGCACTTTACCATGGTTATAAAGATGAAGAGGGAGGGAGAGAGAAGTTGGCAGTCCGCAGAGGGAATGAGGGGCAGCCTAGAGCGGCTTTGGCGACTGACATACACGGAGCCCAGAAAGCCCAGAAGTGGATCTTCGAGAAATGAAGAGAAGGTCAACAGCTGACAACCCACAGGGAGAGAAGTTCAGAGCTCCCTGACCGTGATGACCGCCCGGGAGTGGAGCCCGAGCTTCAAGGGTGACCAGGCCGCCCAGTCCCCAGGACTTTCTCTGTGACTCTCGGATTTACCCCCATGCCCTTCCGGGAATGCAAGACCTGGCTGATATTCATTTTCAAAGAGCCCAGTTGACAAGGACAAATGTGGTCACAATGAATTTCAAGGACCTCTTGAAATGCTTGCGTTGCCATAGATTTTCACAGTCCTGAGTGATGTCTGGGACAAACGGTCCACAAGCTAGAGCGTCGATGATTTTCCATTTCGGTAGGGATAGTGGCAGTAATAAATTTAGCCTGGATGGCAGTTTTCAAAAGGTCTTACTAAAAGTTTTATAAAATTGTGATGTCTCTGCCCACCAAATTCTGTTGGAACCGTTTTAGATGTAAGGTGGAAGTCCAGCAGGCGGAAGAACACCAGAGCCCGGATGAGCCTCTTAAGACTCAAGTCAGGCCATGTTTCTTTCCTCCGTGGCTTGTTGGATTCCTCGGCACAAAAGCCAACACCTGACTGTGACTCAGGAGGCCCCCATTTCATCTCCCCCCTCCTAGCTCTTTCTACTCTCTGCTTGGGCCACACCTCCCTCTTGGCTTCTTTGAACACATCAGATGCACCCACACCAAAGGCATTCGCACCCACCATCCCTTCTCCCTGGAAAGCTCTTCTCCCTACATATTGGCATGGCTTGATCTCTCACCTCCTTCAGGTCTTTATATAAATGTCACCTCTCAGGTGGCCCCCAACCATGCCACCTAAATTTACAACACCTTCATCCCAAACTCACACACCCACTTCCCACCTCCTTGCCCGAAGTGTTTCTTTCCTCTTGGCCGTCGACACCATCTAACATAGAATGTGTTTCACTCCCTTGTAACTCCTTATCTGTCCTCCACTGGAATGTCAGTTCTCTGTGTTGTTTTTGCTGCTGGGTTCATTCGCTTGTTCTGGTTACGATCGTATTGCCCAGTGCCTAGATTGTCCAGGACGCACAGTTAAGAGTTTGTTAACTGCATGAAATGGATGCAGAGAAGAATGCCAGCCCAGCACACTGCTCCCGCTCCCTGCCTGGACCATGAACTCGGGAGCCGTACTCCGTGGGCACGTGCCCCAGTGCTGGACGTGGGGGCAGGAGATGGGCACGTGGCCACTGAAGGGCTAGCGCTCTTCCTCAGGGGAGACTGACTGATGGTGCTGAGACAGACGAGACAGAGGACAAGGACAGGTGAACAACACCGGCAGGGTGGCCACTTACTGTAGAAAGATGTTCATTTCCTAAAAAATGAGAACAGCTACCGCTTAAATATGACTCAGTGAGCAAGCTGGAGTGGACAGAAGGAAAAGAAAAAATAAAAGCAGTAATACTACCACCAATAAGGCACGATGTCCTTACCTGTTTCCAAGGGGGAAGGTCCAGGGGAGAGCACCAGGGTATTTTAAGGAACCCTGAAATCATATGCAGAATTTTGTGGGCATATGCATACTTCTGGAAAAAGATCTATACTTTTCATCATCAGCTTCTCAAGGTGGCCCTTGAC
Source organism: Vicugna pacos (assembly GCF_048564905.1). NCBI lineage: Eukaryota > Metazoa > Chordata > Mammalia > Artiodactyla > Camelidae > Vicugna > Vicugna pacos. The sequence continues at coordinate 56,268,409 of NC_133002.1, forward strand.
CAAAACAAAATTTTAAGAGAAATACCAACTTACGTACTAATGCTTTCTGCATTTCATTTTAGTTCCATCAACACCCATTTATGAAGTGCTGATTACCTTCATCAAATCGTAAGACACAACAATTTTAACATACTTGTATTTTGATAGCATGTCAATTCCACTACGACATGCCATTGGCTGTAAAACAAATACTAATTTCAGCGATGTTAAAAATGCAAAAAGTGTGAGTTGTAGAATCTGTGAATCATAGAGCATGTCAAGCACTTGCGCTAGTCTTTTGCATATTTTAGCCAAGCCCCAGTGCAATCAATACTATTATTCCTATCTTATAAGTGAGGACACAGTCAGAATTCCAAGAATTCAAACCCAGGTCTGTTTGAAAGCCTCCCACACCAGCATACCACATCCCAACAAAGAGGTGGCTCCCAGTGCTACAGATCTTATAACCAAGGGCAGCACAGAACCTCTCACAATCAACTGGCTGGGAGGCGCCGAGGAGTAATTAGAGTTGGGTACCAAATGATTGCAGAAGCACCCTGCCTGTATGAGAAGCAATGCTTCCAACAAACTCCCAAATGCCCAGAGCAGAGTTTCACCTTTATTATGCCAAGGAGCATCTGCTCCTCCATCAACTTTATAGCCTTCTCCCACTTGAATAAGCAACTCTTTAAGTGGGATTTAATAATCCAGAACAGATAGTGCACTGTGTGGAAGGTGGGATTAAAAAAGAAAAGGTGCACGATTCCTTGTCGATCTTGAAACACATCCCCATTAGCAAAGAATTAACAAAAGAAAGTCTCCAAAGGTCAGGGTGGCGTAAGGCATGAGCATGTGTGCGTGCACACTGTAGAGTGTGAGGAGAAAGAGGCTGAGAAAAAAATTCTATTGCACTGGATATCTTCACAGACGGGATATGCCCCCACCCCCTGAGGAGTTTTTAGGAACTCAATGTGTAAAACCACCACCAGGAAAGAATCAGAAAGAAATCTCTCCAAGACAACAACCTGCATCCCGCATGCAATTTGAAAGCAAAATCAACCTTTGTGGCTGGGAGCCTCTGAGATTTCAGAGTTGCTTGTTACAAGGCAAAGCTGACTCATGCAGCCTGTTATGCTCAGATAAATGAAACCAACGTTAAAACTCTTGGCAGCACACAATTTAACACAAGGAATATGCCTGGAGTCACGTGTGAGCTCTCAGGCTTTTAAATCTTCATCTTTCCTGGGAAGGAGCCTTAGAGTACAGTTGGTTCTATATAAATTCTTCTTTAAATTTTGCATAAATGCCATCATCTTTGTGAGTCATCTAACAGTGAAACTGAATACTAATGAAAACAAAAATGCAAACTGTGATTTTTTTTTTTTAACCAGCCACGCACCAGGAGAAGACCAGCTAAAGCCTCAAAGGCCAAAGAGTCGTGAGAAAATGTCCTAAACCCCAGTGCAGGGAATGGGTTTGCCTTGGGAAGCCCTGTCCCTCCTGCGGGAGAGCAGGGACAAATGAGCGGAGGCTCCTCCGGCTTTGGAATAATTATTTTGAATGTTTCAGGGGAAGAAAGTTATTTTGAGAATGTTGTTGTTGTCGTTAAAAATCATGGCCAACCACACACAAAAAAACAAAAACTGCTTTGAAAAAAAAAAACGGAGTGTAAATCAATCCTCAGAAGCATCCTAAAAATACTTCCAAAAGTTTTCCGAATAATGCCATCATCCCTAGCTGACCATTTCCAGGGAGCCCAGACTCATTTGTTCTGATGAGTTCTACCATGTTTGTTCACACATCAGCTTTATTACTTTTTAAGCAGTTGTTACTTCTGACCCCAAGAGGAGATGCTGAGCACCTCGGAATGGAGTCCAGGGGCATGGTGGGTCCGAGTGGCTCTTTTTGCCCCTGAACCAGCTCCTCAGGGGACACCCAGGGTGCGGGCTGAGGTAAAGAGCAGACAGAGAGTCTTCTGGTAGCAAATAAATGCCCCGTGGGACCTAGCACATAATCTGTCGGACGGAAGAGACCATCTACTCCGATTTGCAGCATCAAACACAGAGCCATGAAGGAAAAGTCTTCCTGCAGATGATGACACCTGGTGTGCTGACCCTTGACTCCAACCAGCGTTCACTGGAGCGTTTCCAAGCCTGCTCTTATATACCCATGTTTAAACATATATTCTGAAAAGGACCTTACTGATGTTAAATAGAATGGAAGGCAAGCTTTTATAAGTTTCAGAAACACCGTTTCTGTTCAAAAAAAAAACCTGTTGATTTTAAGGCTTACAAGGAGAAGCTCGCAGGGTTCGTAAGTGAACATTCCTTAACAAGGATCATCAGGGATGCCAGTTCCATGCACCTGTCACGCTTCGCTCCGGGTCCACAAGCCTGCTATTAACGTGCGCTGCTGCGGAGCAATTACCTTTCGTTTTCCCATCACATTTCAGGAGGGAAAAAAAATGCAGTCGACTCAGACAGTCTGTGAAATCAATAGGAAATTTCATCACCTACGTGCAACAACATTTAATTCTATTGGGAAGGAAATACGTCAACGTGGGCGGGCACGCACATGCACGCACCACACACACAGCTGTGTGTGAGAGCCCTCATTCCCCCTTTACACACACAGAGAATATCACTGACAAGGGAGCATTTGCAATGTCTTCCTGAACCATATACCTTAGCCCAAGAACACGGGTTAATAAAAGAAGAAACCATCTGAGTCTCATTAAGGTTGAATCTGATGTGCTCAAATAACACTCACTGGCCCAAAAGAATGATAAAATTCCTGCAAAGAAGAAGATCCCAGGCCTAATGATTGGGTTCTTTTCTAGACAACTATAACCACCCTCCGGAGTCTATAAAAGGAACCAAACACCAAAATCACAGTATGACAATTTGTAGTTACTGTGGTTTGTTCTAGGCACCTGCCTCTCCTGGTCTCAGAAAGGAGGGACCAAGTTCGCTGATCAGACTCAGCCGAGCAGCGTGGTTGGCCTGATAAAAAGTATGAATGGATGAATGAACTCACGAAAAATGGAAGATGAAAGTTCCATACACCAAAGAGAAAAAACTGGTGAATCTTGGCAGCACCAAGCCTGGCCCTAACCCACCAGCAACCTGCCGGCAAATAATGAAACAAAGGGACGATAAAGGAATCTCGGTCCAAGCTCTTAGAACACAATTCCAAACATCACTTCGAGAGGTTTAGACAAGAGATGAGTATGAGAGCGGAAGAAAAGAGAAGCCAGACAGGGAGGTGGGTGTGAGAGCGCAGGGACTCGGAATCTGGGATGTGACTTCAAAGGGAAAAAAAAAAATGAGCTTTTAGGTACTTGGTGCCCTAACTGTGGGTTTTCTCTCGCATTCTTTTGTTTTAAGTCTCAAGGCCAGAACATCCCTCCCGGCACCAGGGCCTCCCACTGTCTGCACCTCAAGTGTTAGTGTAAGAATGAGAAGCGTTCGAGATGGAACCAGGCAGGAACTCATCCCCAGGGGTCTTTGGACCGCAGAGAGAACCGTAAGAGGGCTTTATTTAGTTCACTCAGTCAGCAGGCATGCTCCTGCTCCGTGGCAGGCACTGGGCTCGGAAGTCGAATGTCAAAGGCGTGTGAACCCACACGGTGTGTTTTTCCGGGGAGGGAGTCTCCGGCAGTGGTTCTCAGCCAGAAGCGGTGGTGGGGTGGCAGCCTGCCCGTAGACCATTCAGTGCACACTCAAAAGGTGCCCCGTTCTCCGAGCAGCCCCAGCCTGCCCCAGGCTGACCACTCGACGAGCAGAAGCTGGGCTGCAATTCAAGCACCAGTTAGGCTGACATCCTTGTACAAGATGCAACCTGCTCTGTCTTACCTGATGCCTTGTAGAGAGCCTTCCAGGGAGGTCTTTGGAAATGTCTGGAGGCCTTCTGTCCCACTGTCACAGTGACAGGGGAAGACTATGGGCTGGGGACTGGGGACACTAAACAACATGCAATGTTCGGGACATTGCTCCACAACAAACAACTAACCCTCCCCAAACACCAATGACCCAACAGTCCGTGGTTGCCATCAAGTGCTCGGTGGTCTCCTTCCCATCAAACGGTTAAGGCCGATGCTCTGGGCATAATGCGACAGAAGGGTCATCGCGGGAGGGTCCAAGTAAGAAAGAGGAGAGTAGCTACTTCAGAGCATCTAGACAGACATCATGGCAGCCTTAGAAAACCTGCCCCATGTCTTTGAGCCAACACTTCCATTTAATTAAATTTTTTTTATACTGAAATCACATTTTAAGTTTAAAGTTGCATCATTATTTCTTAAGGGGAGGGAAATACGAATCCAGGCAGATGACTCCCTTCCCCTCCTACGCCCTCTGGAGGCGTTCCAGGGGTCCGGCAGCCCTTGGAAACTAGATTTCATGCTCATTAAGTGCCCTGTAGATTAATGAAAATAACTGCCAACAGGTTCAAAGAAGACACTGTGCTTAGAAAATAAGAGGCGTCTCTGTGTCGAATTTACGGTGAAGAGCCCCCTCCCAGGAAGGGTGAGGTGTTTGCCTCCCTCCACGCACCCACCACGATGTGATACTGAGATGTCCCTGACTTTGTACACGTAACTCAAACAAGGGGGGCAAGGCTGGGAAGACATGGAGAGAGAGGCAGGGAGAACGGAGCTCCCGCAGCCCTGGCCTGGAGCTCTCCTCATCAGACTTTCAGAATATACGTCCTGAGTTGAAATGTCCTGTTCTACTGGTCAAGATGGATAATCAAAACGTGCCTCCGTGCAGCCCTGTGCGGTCAGAATTTTAAACGAGCTTGCAGAGCCCCACGACTTCCCAGGAGCAGGCCAGCGGGGGAGCCAGCAGCAGCTCATTAGTTCTGGGAGAGCCATTTCAATTTCAATCTAGTTGTGGCCTCGCCTGTTTGTTGCCCTTTGTTGTTCAACATAATGCTCGCAAAGGCTACACTCCACTTACCCCAATCCTGAAAATTGGCTGAGTGACAGGACTGCCTAATCCTATCACTCGCAAAAATTGGCTGTGAAGTCTCGGTCAGATAATAGGATCCCACTAGATGCCAGCAAGGCGTCTCTCTCTCCTCATCCCTTCTGTCCTTTTCCAGCCCCAGGCAGGTAGAGAGCCGCAAAGGGGAGAAGCGTGGTACAATTAGAGCCCTTGAGTTGAGTCCCGTTGGAACCTAAGACCCTGCAGGAAAGGAAATGAATATGCAAATCTCCTTTATCCCCTGGCTGCCGGAAACACACAAGAAGCAAGTACCATTTGACACTCAGTGGTTAGTAGCTCTAATCAAGCAGGGCCAGATGACGGGTGGGCTGGAGGACTGTCCCCAAGACACTGAGAGGGATGACATCAAGGAGAGGCTGGCTCTCCATAATAAATCTCCCGGGTGTCTAGACCTGTCACAGCGCTCCACCCCAAATGTATGGCAGGGACCCCATCAACAGATCGCTTGGATGAGTTTAATTAGCGCTGCCGGCTAACAGGCTTCCACTCTGCAAAACCAAGCCAAAGCAAAGCCTGGAGGAGAACTTCACCCAGATCGAATTTTCTAGAAAGAGGGGAGAGGCCCCCGGGTGGAATCTGCCCACATGGATTTCCATACATAGAGGGAAGAAAGTGCCTCCAAAGAGCTTTTCCAGTTACTGAACCTCCCAGGAACTGCTGCGCTGGGGCTGCAAACAGCACCGCTGGGCCCAACAGAGCCCGAGACAATTCTCCAAGGACCATCTGTGCTGAGGGTGAGGGAGAGGCTGGGGGATTCACTCCAGCCTCAAGGAGAGAGGGGGAAAGGAGGGTGACTGGAGAGAGGAGATGAGGAGGGGCGTGGACACAAAAAGAGAAGTGCGGAGAGCAAGATATAAAGAGGCAAGTGAGAGAGACTGGGAGAGGTGGAGAGACCGCAAGAAAAAGAGATGAGATGAGATGAAACAGACAAGGGAGGACGTCTTGTTAACCAAGCCGAGAAGTACCAGTGGACTGGGGAAAAGGAGAGGAAAAGTCACCATGGCAACGCCTTGCCGGAAGTACAGGCTGCGAGGCTAAGCTCAGAGAAGACACCTGCTACTTTCGCTCACCTGGGAGACTGTGCTGGGAAGCCTGTGCCCAAGCTCCCACTCTCAAACTCCAAGATCTCAGACCAGAACCTGCTGCCCCAGATTTTCAAGTCACCATGAGCCCTTCCCCTACAGATCAGATGGAGCCTCCCCTGGGTGTACTTGGCTGGCTCATGGGTGAGGATTTGTGGGGCTCACAAAGGGGGTCTCAACTCAAACATTCACACTGCACAGGAAACCCCTCTATAACTTCCCTGACCATTGGTCACCTAGCTGGTACTTGAATCTTTCCAGTGACGGGGAGCTCAGTCCACTCATGATTCCATGAGCCCATGTTACTGTCCCATCTACCACATAACCTGACTCTACCCCCACAACTCTTCACCCAGACGCCCCCTTCTCTCCTCCTCAGCCCATGATTCTCTATAATTTTTCACATCTATCTTATGGTATATTTGCCCTTAGTCACATATTGGTGCTCCCTTAATTTCTCTAGGGATTTCCTTTTCCTCTGAGGAAACTCCTCTTCCATCTTAGGGACAATTCATTCTGTTCCAGTGTATACTCCACCCCCGAGTTGGTGGCCTGATTGTGAACGCTTACATATTTTGAAGCACCTTGAGAACACTGGGGACCTGAGTGTGTTTAATGACTGGAGAAACCATACTCAAATCCGAGAGCTCTCTGTACTTTTCAACGTGGGCAGTAAAATCTCCACAGTCTGGGCCAAAAAATCCCACATCCAGAACCCTGAGTACTTTGGCCATCTTTACTGCACTCCAGACAGAATAATAACTAATACTCACTGAGGGCACAGAAGGCACTAAGCACTATTCTAAGCATTTTATCTGTATTAACTTAGCCTAGCTTCACTGCAACTCCATCAGGTAATTACTATTATCCCCATTTTCTATATAGAAACTGAGGAAGAGGCAGGTTAAGAAGGTTACCCAAGGACTAGCAGCTGCTAAGAGGTGGAGTCAGAATTTAAACCTAGTCTACTCTCTGGCCCACTCCAACTCTACACCATTTCTGTATCATGACATTTTTGTGGAACCTGGTGGTTTTTCAAGTATGTATGCCTTTTGTCTACCATAAACCTATAGATAACATGGTACTTAATGATGAAAGAGTCAATACTTTTTCCCTAAGATCATGAATAAGGCAAGAATGTCTTCTCTCACCAGTCTTATTCAACATCATACTAGCAGTCTTAGCCAGTGCAATTAGGCAAGAAAAAGAAATAAAAGGCATACAGATTGGAAGGAAGAAATAATACTGTTAGTGTTCACAGACATGACATAGAAAAATCCCAAAGAACCTACCAAAAAACTGTTAGAACTAATAAATGAGTTTAGCCTGGTTGCAGGATAGAAGGCTAACACAAAAATATCAATTCTATCTCTGTATACTAGCAATGAACAATTAGAAACTGAAGTTTAAAATACTGTATCATTTATAATAGCACCATAAAAAGAAATAGTTAAGTATAAATCTAATTAAATATATGTAAGACATATATGCTGAAAACTACTTCTAGAAGAAATTAATGACAACTTAAATAATTGGAGAGAGATGTCATGTTTACGAAATGGAAGACAGTATTATTCAGATGTTAGTTTTTCCCAAATTGATTTACAGATTGAATGCAGTCCCAATCAAAAGCAAAAAGTCCATTAGGATTTTTTGTAGATATTAACAAGCTGATTCTAAAATTTGTATATAAAGGCAAAGAAACTAGAATAACCAACACAATTTTGAAAAAGAATAAAGAGGGAGGACACACAATATCTGATTTCCCTCTTTTGTCAATAAAAGAACCTAACATCCAAGCCTGGGCAAGATGGTTCTTTGGGACACTAGTCCATCATCTTTTTGGTCTGCTGGCTTTCCAAATAAAGTCTCTATTCTTTGCCCCAACAACTCCCCTCTAGGTTCATTGGCCTGTCCTGTGGCAAGCAGTATGAGCCTGGACTCGGTAACACAAGAAGTCGAGAATCCTAAGAATGAGTCCTGTTTTGGATAACCAACCGTGTCACTGGGACATCTCTTGACAGCTCTAGCTCCAAAATACTGTGATTCTCGATGTCATATTTAATTGAGGCGGGTGATTTTAGTTTTCAGATACTTTGAGCTATTTTCTTTCTCTGGTCCCAGGAGGCTGAAATGCACATGAGAGAAAAAAGCAGAACAAAATACCAGAATGCACACAACCCAAAGAGGAGGTAGGAGGTGGGACAGGAGGCACATGCTGACAAAGACCACACAGGTTGAAGGCAGCTTATCACAGACTCTTTTTCTTAAAGGCAGGATTGCACCAACGTCATCCCAGATGCTGGAGCTGTCTCTGTTGATTACACAGGTCCAAACCCTACACAGGTTCATACCCCAATTCCTCATCTTCCCCATCAGCAGATTCCTTCTCTAAGGCTGCCTATTTCAGTAAGTGGCATCAATTTCTTCTCTGTTTCATGGGCTCAAAATCAGCTTCCTACCCTTCTTAGGCACTTTCCAAACAAGCAAAAAGGGAAAAAAATGTAAACAATTGAAATGGGAGTGAATAAATAGAAAAGACTTCAAAAGATCTCAAATACTTGAAACCAAAGTGCCACTCTGCTACTCCAGCTTAAGAAGCTTCTGAAAAAACAAAATTCAGAAAAGCAAAACAGAACTATCTGAAAAGAGCCCAGGTTGCCCAGCTTTGGCAGCAGCCCCCTAAATCTCTGGGTAATAAAAGCTTGGCAGGAATATCCTAACGGGGGCTGATGCTGCCCAAGACACTTGTCTGTTCTGTTTCCCAAAAGCACATTAAAAACACATTTCTCTGTTTAATAGACTTATGAGCTGAAATGAATGTGTCAGAATTCTAATAAATATGATAGAACCTGCTAGCCCAGCAAATGTTAAATTTTGCATAAGGAGACAGTATCCCTAACTCATCAGTAGACACTTGATGAATATTTCAAACAAAGAGCCTTGAGAGCTGCTCTAAAGGCTCCCAATGAATTAAATTGGGTTTATTACTGCCAAGATTAGCCTCTTCTCGTTTCCTCTAATTTTCGCCCCCTTCCCTCACTTGAGTGTATCAAAAGCCCCTCCAGACTAACTTAAGTGCCTGAAGCCTTGTCATGGAGGGATCAGAGTGTGGGGTTGGTCAGTGTAGTGGGTTGAAACGTGTTCCCCCCAAAATTCATGTCCACCTGGAACCACAGAGCATGACCTTCCTCGGACATGGAGTTTTTGCAGATGGAATTAGTTAAGTCATGGTCATACCAGATTAGGGTGGGCCTTAAATCCAACAACTGGTGTCTTTATAAGAGAAATAAGAGAGAGATTCAGACACACACACACACACAGACAGAGGGAAGAAGGCCATGTGACAATGGCGGTAAAGGTAGGAGTGATGCGTCCGTAAGCCAAGGAATACTAGGAGCCACCAGAATTTGTTAGAATCAAAGAAGTTATTAACAGGGTGGCCCTGTAGGTGCTTTGAGTTCAGACTTCTAGTCTCTGGAGCTGTGAGAGTATAAATTTCTGTTAAGACACAGTTTGTAGCCCACAGTCATGGCAACCCTAGAGAATGGGCACAGTTAGGAAGTATGTCTACACATCCCAAAGTATGTTGATATGAATCCCCTTCAAAGTTATCTGAGTTGAGCATTTCAGGTGATGGTGGCAGTGGGTAGCATCGCCTCACCCCTTTCATTAGCATAGGCTGCACACCTGCCAGCCGTCTTGTAAGCTCAGACTTCAAACCATTTGACTTTCTCTCCAGCTGGTGTCTCTGAGAAACTTTTCAACTCCATTTGTAGTAGGGAGGAAAAAATCTGACTGGTATTAAGTCTGTTCCTTTGGCTTTAACCCTGTGCTCTGTTTCCTGTGCTTAGTCATGCTGGTTCTACACCTTTTGTAAAAGAATGTTTCCTATTGCCTAAAATATACAGGAGAGCCCATTCTCAAGGCTCTGATCTTTAAGGGTAGAACACTTTTCCATTCATATGAAAATAAAAGGTTGCAGAACAGAAAATAACATTGGTCTTGTTGGAGGTTTACAGGAACATCATGACCTGACCTGCATGGACAACTGCAAGAACAAAGGATTCCGATACCGAGTTTACACCAACCAGCCATGCCCCTTCCCCTTTTTAGTATAAAAGGAGCCTAAATGGGGAAAATGGTTCTCCAGGGCACTAGTCTGCCATTGTCTCAGGCTGCTGGCTCCCCAAATAAAGTCGTTATTCCTTGCCCCAACACCTTGTCTCCCAATTTATTGGCCTGTTGTTCAGTGAGCAGAACAAGTTTGGACTCGGTAACACACCCAGCTCTCTTACACACTGCTTACTCAGCATTCTCAGCCCATCCAGGAATGACACAAACAGATAAAGAGGCATACAGTCAGAGAATCTAAAAACTAGAAAGAAACAAAGAGAACCAAGTGTTCTTGCCACCTCCTGTTCCATTAGGTGGGTTACCATCCACAGGAAGACAACTTTTCAAAAAACTTGTTAAGCACCATTATAGGCTGAGTTGCATCCCCCTCAAATTCATGTATTGAAGCCCTAACCACCAGTACTCAGAATTTAACTCTAAAGTTGTGGTATATTTATGCAATGGAATACTATTCAGCCATAAAAAGGATAAAATAATGCCATTTGCAGCAACATGGATGGACCTAGAGATGATGGTCATTCTAAGTAAAGTAAGCCAGAAAGAGAAAGAAAAATGCCATATGATATCACTTATATGTGGAATATGAAAAAAGAAAAAACAAGAGGACACTAATGAACTCATCTACAAAACAGAAACAGACTTGCAGACATAGTAAACAATCTTACCATTACTGGGGGAACGGGGATAGGAAGGGATAAATCTGGGAGTTTGTGATTTGCAAATGTTAGCCACTATATATAAAAATAGATTAAACAAACAAATTTCTTCTGTATAGCACAGGGAACTATATTCAATATCTTGAAATAACCCTTAGTGAAAAAGAATATGAAAACAAATTATTTGTATGTATATGCATGATTGCGACATTGTGCTGTACACCAGAAACTGACACATTGTAACTGACTGTACTTCAACTAAAAAATAAATTAATACAATAATTTTTAAAAAGAATTTAACTGTATTTGGAAATAGGGTCTTTCAAGAGGTAACCACATTAAAATGAGGTCATTCATGTAGACCAGAATCCAAAATGACTGGTAGGAAGAGGAGATTAGGACACAGACAGGCAGATGGAAGGCCAGGTGAAGACACAGGGAGAAGATGGCCATGCACAAACCAAGCAGAGAGGCCTCAGAAGAAACCCACCCTGCCCACACCTTCATCTCAGACTTCCAGCCTCCGGAACCGTAAGAAAATCCATTTCTCCCGAATGAGCCATGCATTCTGTGATGCTCTGTTATGGCGGCCCAGGCAAGTGTGTCCAAGTACCACACTGCCTCTAGGCCCAGGCCTCATGAAAATGCACTCCAAACTGACTGCCTCGCTCAGAAAATTGGGACCAAAAAAGAAAAAAAAAAAAAGTAAGCAGGAAAAGTGCTATTTGAGTGCTAAATATTAGTCAGGCAGAATGTAACACTCTTCAGAAGCAAAAGAATCTATGTAAGATGTAATCACCGGGTAACGTTCCCCTGAGATGGGGCACGCCAACACTCAGTCATGCCAGCCCCACGGAGCCCTGTTTGAGGGGGTGTTTCTGTATTACTTCCTTATTTTACTTAACATCCATGATGTTAAAGAGCTCCTGGTCTCATTATTACTGAACACTTTGCTCTTTGTCCTCCGGCAAAATATTTTTGTAATTTTTTTTTTTGTATTGAAATGTCACACGTTTTAACAGCCTCAGAGCTGTTGGCCATGCGCTGACAGGTTTGGTTCATTGCCCAAACCCGGGATACGACTCTAGCCCAGAAAGGACTTGCGGATTTCTCAGGCCCCAGACAATTCCTCTCAATGAGACCAGGAGACGAGTTAAAAGTGTCCCCTACCCAAACAGTGACAGAGGAAAAAAGAGTCTAATTGCTAAAAATCACAGGCCAAGACACTAAATGTACAGGAAAAACTGTGAAGTTCTTCTTTCATCTTTAAAGATCTTACCAAGGAAAACTCAAAATTACAAATAACATCTCAAGAATTCCCTAAACGCATTATTTTGGAAACCAAATCATTAAAAAAAAAAAAAAAAAGAAAAACAATAAAAATTTCCCCTAGGAGCTACCTCTGACTCCTGATCACATTTAAGTTTACTAAATTTGACTTGGAAATACCGGTGATGGAAGTCAAGGAAGACTTGGAAAATTAGAAGACATGGAAGAAGAAAAAAGTGATTGTCACAAGGGAGCCTTGACGCTGTTTTAAGTAAGTCTCTTTGCTTTCTGAGGATTTGATTATTCTGAGGAATTTCAGTGCCAGGGAGATGTAGGAGTCGGGAGTTGAATACAGGTGGCTGGTCTTTACAGAGAACAGACAACTGTCCTCAGAGAAGGCATTTCACCCCATACAGGCTGACTGCCCGCCCCCATACCAGCCCCACACATGTGCTGAGAAATGTAATCCTCCAAAGGTCAACCAGTGCGAAAACCCATTTAGGGGGGTTCCTCACTCAGCTGGAGAAACGGTCCCCAGTTAAAACACAAGCACATGAGCAGGCGTAAAACGCTGGCAATTACTGATACCTCCATGTGCAAGAGTTTGTCCCATCTTTTCCCAGAGGCGCCTGAGGGAGGGTGTTTCACAGGGAAAACAAGGGAGAGGAACGATTTCAAGGACATGATGAAAAGAGAACGGGATGGTACCCGGAGGAGCAAGGCGGGTGCTGGGAAAAGGGAGAAGGGCATCAAAGAACGCCTGGGCTCCACCACAGTTCTGAAGGGACGAGCCCTGGAGGGGCTCATTCAGAGGTCCGGCTCTTGGGATCCCTGAGTTAGAAAAGGCAAATTCTGTCGCCCAAGAACAGTTCTGTCTCTATGGGAAAGTGCCACCCAACAAGTCCAGAGTATAATCAATAAGGAATTCAAGATCTTAGACTAAGATACAAACAAATGTGTGCGGCTGGTGATGGTAGTGCATCCAAATTTAGAACCCACTTAACGCTAGGTCTGCATCGGTTTCTCATCTGCCTGGCTGTCCAGGCAGAGTTATTGCTGCCAGGTGAATTTTCCTAATATATAAGAATACAACATTAAGGAAAAAATCTCTTTCTAATGAGATTTTTCTTATAGTTCATGCTTGCTTGACTTAAGTCCCCATTCACTGTTCCCCTAACATGCTTTGGAAAGGTTTATGGGTAATAAATAGGAGATCACTTCTCAAATTAAATCCACCCTTCTCTTTACTGGAAAATAATGCCTACTTCTGTTCCTTCCACAGATACACAAAATTACAGACAATTCTCCATCTGCTGTGCTAACAGATCAATGAAAAAAACAAAACAAAACACTCTTGAAGAGATTCAACTTCCTCTCTCAGAACAAACAACATATTGAAATGGGGCAGTTAACAATTAGTAAAAGAAGGATTCACCTTTCACTACCCTTTTGAGCCTAAAGAGAGTACTAGCAAAAATAAAAATAAAAATTAAGTCCCCTGGCAGCTGAATGGGGGAGGTTGAGTCAAAGAAACCTGAGTTCTAGATAAACGCTGGGGTCACGGAGCCATCTGAACTGTGATGGATGTTATGCATTCCAAACACACATAACTTTTTGCATAAAATGTCAAGAGGTTCATAAACCCATGCATGGACTCCAGAGGTACAGAACTCCTGGCCTAATTTCTAGAATTTACTCCACAATAGAATAGCCCATAGAGATGTCTGGGTAAAAATGCTCTCTGCCGCATTCTTCATGAGAGCAAAAGGTTGTAAACAACCTAACAGACCATCAAGAGGGGACTAATTAGGTAAGATCACGGCCAAGAATAAGAATGGGATGAATCGATGAGTGTCCCAGGAAACAAAGACCAATCTGTGTTATTAAGCGAAAGACACAAGGTACGGAACAACGGCCAAGTCTGAGTCTATAAACGGAATATGTCTGGAAGGAAACCCGAGAAACTAGAAACAGTGTTTGTGTCTGAGATGCAGGGACCATCAGGGATCTGAAGGTGGAAGAAAAATTATTTTCACTTGTAATCCATGTTATTACTTTTTTTAAATTAAAAGAAAACTAGTTGGAGATAGAGAAATAGTTGAGGGTGATGGGGATTAAGAGAGAGAAAGAGAAAGACTATTTTAAAAGAACTGATCTAGCTAAGTCCCAAAATATCCCGGCCATGAAAGCAGTTGATGTTGTAAAACATTTGGCACCAAGACATAAATAGGAAAGCTCTCATAAATGCATAAATGCTTTTTCCGGCTTGAGCTGCAGCCGACGCTCAGCACAGCAGAACTTTCTCTCCCCAAGTGTGGCGTTTCTGGCTTTTCCTCTTGTTGAACCAATTATGGGACATTATAACAGCAGCACCAGTGTTATTTTTTACAGGCTGTTGTTATTCGCTAAACACCCGTTAAACACGCCTCTGTGCTCCACGTACAGCGAGCTGAAGGGCAACTCCAGATGGTACAAATAATATATTCAGACTCGATGTGCGCGAGGCCAGTCATCAAATAGCCATTATCAAGTTTTAGAGCCTTCAGCTGCCTGACACCCACAGGTGCGTCCAGGCGCGAAGACTAGCAACCTTTCTGGAGATGGCTGGGCTCTCTCAGCCTCGGCAAACCATCACTGCGCTCCCCGAAGGGCTGCATTTGCCTCTGTATCTGAACAGTTAGCAACAGCGACCAAGGGTTGCTTGGTAACCTGGTAACAGGCTGTGCCTAGGTGTTCCCGAGCAGAGGACCAGATTACATCACCCTCCCACACAGCCCCTGCTCACCGCTTCACCCTGGCTTGGCCAAGAAGATCCAGAAACCCTGAGAGACTCTCCGGCAGAGTCACCTCCCGGTGGCCCTATATTCCCGTGGCCCCACTGGAAAAGGTTCATCTCAGAGGGATCACCACTTGTTACCTTTTTTGATTGACAGGCACTGAAACTTTCCCCTGTGACCTTGAAGATTTTTTTTAAATGGGACGGAATAAAATCTGGCCAACTTCGTCTTCAAGAAGGCTCAAAATTGGGATGGTAACATCTTCAGAGGGGACCCCAGGAGCTCCATGACAGTACAGCCAGGGGAACAGACAGAAAGCCTTCTGTCCCTGTGTTTCGAAGACTCGGCCTGAAAATGAGCTTTGCTGGAGGACAGTGGCCCATCCTAGTCACCAGACAGTACTTGACTCTCCAGTAAGAGAACAGCAGACAGTACCTGAGTGGTTCTGATTTGAGTATGAATGACATGGGCGATCAGAGGCAGGGGGTAGATTTTTCATGCTAACCCTCTATTACTGGACCTCTTGCTAGATGAATTTTTATTTCCTGATTATATCCCACAAAGGAAGAGGTGGGAGGCAGCGAGCATCAGTCCGAGTGGAGAAGGTGTTCGCCTTCTCCATGAATAATTCATGCAGGATATCATCTGAACACAGATAATTGAGAATTGGCTGGGGCACCGTTGTTAACTTTGGTACATTTACTCTCTCGGGGTCTAGAGATCGCCTCAGCCTCCACAGGGTGAGAATATCAAATTAAAATGCCAGCCCGGAAACGTGAAAGGGCTTTCTTCCTTCAGTCACTAATGTGAAGACAGTGACTCGTGCCCAATCTGTTTCTCCCGGATTAACTTGAGAGAGAACTCCACGCAAGGGAGGAGGCAGCCGTTCTCAACATCCTTCCCCTGGTTTTAGTTCTTAAGTCTGAGGTCTACAGGAGAAGTGAGGAGGGGGGAGAGACAAAGGTTTCACGATGCCTGGAGCTTGCCAGTTAAGCACGGGACTTAAATAAAAGCAAAGGAAAAGAAAGGCAGCCACTTCTCCTGGTGCAAACTGGCCCTTAAATTAGCCAACTGCCCAGGGTGAACTATGACTGAGCAAGGAGGGTGGAGCCTTACACCGAGAATGGAAACCAGCGTAACCCTCCCAATGTATCTCCCTCTCGGAGGGGGCATCCGCCCAGTCTGCCCCTCCCCCTTCCCCAGGAGATCCAGGAATTGCTCCCCTATTCCTCTCAAGGGACACACTCCCTCTAACTTAAGAGGGAAGGCATGACTTTGCCGTCAGTGTTTTTAGGTTTTCTGGCTCCAAACTGCACCAGTGAGAGCAACACCCACAGTTCCCCAGGTGGCCCAAAAAGCTGAAAGTCACATAAACAGAAAGGAACATCCAGGGTCGTCAGAGACAGGGAGACAGAGGGACTGGTGCCCGCACTCCAACCCAAGCCAGCCCAGCCCCATCAGAGGGGCCCCTGTCCACCTGAACCAGTGGAAAAACAATCAAAAGGCGACGTTACATAGAAAACAAACTTACGGTTACCAAAGGGAAAAGGGGGTGGGGATTGGGATTTGCAGATACAAACTGTTGTACACAAAACAGATAAAGAACAAGGTCCTACTGTACAGCACAGGGAACTGTATTCAATAGCTTGTAATAACCTAAAATGGAAAAGGCTATGAGAAAGAATATATGTATGTATAACTGAATCGCGATGCTGTACAACAGAAATTGACACCTCCTTGTCAATCAACTCTACTTCAATAAAATAAACCAATAAATAAAAGGCACTGTTACCTCCTGTGCACCGAGCAGGTGGTTTAGAGAACACACGAGGAGGGAAAGCAGGGGGCCGGAACCAGCTCAGCCCTGCGCAGTGATGAGGGGGGCTTGGGAAGGACAGGACACCCTCCCACCACCAGGCCCAAGCCTGTCCTGTCTAACTCAGCCCAGGGTCTGCAGCAGGGAGCTTGCCTGAAAGAAGCCCAGCTCTACCTATCCGGATGGAAAGTTCACTCTCGGGGAAGAGCGGCCTGGGACCCTCGGCATCAGATTTCTTCTTCATCAACGCAGGGTCGAAGTTCAGTGCCAGGGCCGTCTGGGGGTCCTCGGCTGCACCCTGAAACGAGAAGCAGGGGCATCACTGTAACGCCTCTTCTGCCTTCCTTCCCCAGGCCCCTCCGGCTCCGAGCTGCCCAGGCAGCTGGCCAAGCTCTACCAAGAGCACCAGGGCTGGGCCAGTCCCCCAAGCCAGACCCATTCGGCGGGCTGGGCTGAGTCCTGAGGAGGACGACAAGTCTTCTGGCCGCGGAACTTTTGAGGGTGACAAAAACAGGATCTGGGGTGTCAGTGCTGATCCTGGACATGGGGGCAAAAAACACGTACAGGAAAAGAGTGGCTCGAACATCAAAACCCCACTCCATGATCCAACACCGCCCGGCAAACGGCAGGACAGACTCGGTACCCAAACTGTCAAAAGAAGTTTAACGAGCAGGCCCGCTCAACGGCAGCCTCAGTACAGGGGCCAAGGTCGGCATTTTTAGGAATTCACCATCTTCACGACTCTCATGAGATCCAAAGGGGAGGAGAACCCAACAAAAGCAGCTCCAAGGAAGGCAAACGGGAGTCATGGAGGACACTGCGTATTTGGAATTAAGCCCAGATGGCCTTACACCAACCATGTCACCCTTCTGCTTGGTCTGGAACCAGTTGTTCTGACTGTTTTTGCATTAACTACGCCGAGTCTTGATTTTGATGCCCACGTTCGTTTAACAAGTATTTTGCTGATCGCCAACTTTGTGGATACTTGTCGAACTAACAAAATTCTAGTTCTTACGCAGCCTACGTTCTAGCCAGAAGCAAACCAGCATGTCTGCCACGGGGCTGTGAGCTCCTCTTCCAGGGGCATCGCCAGGACCCCTCTGTCCCTAAGGGAAGGCGAGCAGAATCATCTCAAAGGGCAAATAAACAGCAGAGCTTTTTTTTTTTTGAGAACCAGGCAAAAATAGTTCCGAACAAACAAGTTTCCATCTAACACGTGTGTCCCTCCTAGGGGAGAGGAGAAACCGTATTAATCCAATCACAGAAATGCATCCATGTCTAAGCAGATCCTGAAACTTGGGTCAGTTCCTTTCCTGAAGGAATCTCACAAAAGTTATGCCGGCCTGTGTCTTCACACACACACACACACACACACACACCCCCCTCTTGTTTTCTCATCCTCATGTTGATCAGGAATCCGAAAGAAAACCTAATGATTCTGATACTTTATTTCATTATTTTTCTCCAACTAAATGTGAAAAATGATAACATTAACCCTTCCTCTCCTGTCTTCTCATTGGTCCCATATATCGATATTGTCCTAATAATTTATTTACAGTGTCCTCTATGATGCACTTAAAGAAGGGTCCCAACACCTCCTTTAACCCTGTTTTAAAAGGGGAAGCGGGCAGGGTAGAGCTCAGTGGTAGAGTGAATGCCTAGCATGCATGAGGTCCTGGGTTAAATTCCCAGTACTTCCATTAAACAAATAAGTAAACCCAAGTACACCCCCCTTAAAAAAATTTTTTTCATGTTAAAAAAATTAAAACAAAATAAAAATAATTTAAAAAATAATAAAAGGGGTAACAAGCCTCGGGACTCTGTTGGAGCCACCCTCGTGAAAGTTCTTAGGTCCCTCTGTAGAACCCGAGGGGCAGCAGTGTCTCACCTGCTCCGTCACTGGGAGAGGCACAAAGGGAGGCAGGCTGTCACACTGTGTCAGTCAAGGTTGACACTACAGATGGACGGATGCTGGGGACAGAAGGGACTTTGAGAAGGCCAGCCTCCCCCTCCCCCCGCCAAAATCCCCTCTAACCACCCCCAAGTGACAGCTGGTGTCTGGGCCGTGTGCTGTGGGCCACGGACCCACAGCTCTCTGTTTGTTTATAAGCTTTAATTATTTCTAATCCTACATCTCACGCTGACATCTGAGGAATCACTGCGGCAATAAAAGTCGTGTTTCACTAGAGAGGGCAATGCAGTCTGATGTTTCTTCCTTTGTCTTGCTCCCTTTTAGAATGTGATTGATGCATAACTGGCGGGTGGGGGAGAAGGATTGGGAAGGAAAACCACTTCATTACAACAAGGATGGGGTAGCATTAATAAGCTCCAAGCTGCGTCTTTGACTGGAGCCCATTCAGTCAGGTGCAGCCTGGAGAGACCCCAATTTTCATTGAGAATGGTGGTTTTCAGTTGGGGTGATTTTGCCCCCAAGGGGACATTTGGCCATGGGCATTTTTGTTTGTGGCGGTGGGGGAGAGGGGAGGGGCAGGAACCCCGTGGGTAGAGGCCAAGGATGCCACTGAACATCCCACAACGTGCAGGACAACCCACACCACAGAGAAGGACCCAGCCAAATGTCCACAGTGTTGAAGGTGAGAAACCCTGCTTTACAAAAATTCAGGATGATCACAGCCCCAGAGCTCCTCATCTTATTGGACCTGCTGGGAACACACAAGACCCTCTTCTTACTGTAAAGATAAGAATTTGGCTACTTTCTCCAGGAAGCCTTCCTGCCTTCGTGTATTTGGCAAATTTTTATTAACCATCAACTGTGTAGCAGAACCATTCTAGGTCCTGACAGTACAAAACAGCCAAGTCCCCTGTCCTCCTGGATCTTCCAGAGATGGACCATAAACTAACAATATATAATGAAATAAAGTGCCAGGTCCAGAGAACACTGAGAAGAAAAAAAAAAATCACAGCCATAGTTAATGTACTAGAATTGTTAAGTGTACTGGCTTCGAGCACTGTGCCAGGCACTTTCCTGACATCTCAGGTGTCCTCATATGCTCCAAAGCTGGAGCCCTCCTCCACACAGCACGCAGAGGGAGGGCGCTCAGAGAAGGTGGCATTTGAGCAAAGACCTGAAAGGCAGGGGAAGGAGCCACGCTGATTTCTGAAAATGGTGTTTCGTGCAACAAACTGGAAGGCAAACACACGCCACCCCTCCACCCCCACCATAGCCTTTGACCATTTTATCAATCTGTATTTTGCTGCTTGAATTGCTTTATTTCAGTGCTAGGGGTGGGGGTGTGCTAAGAAAATACTACCCCAGCTTCACATAGAAGCTGCCTTTTTTTTAATTAAAGTATAATTGATTTACAATGCTGTGTTAGTTTCTGGTGCACAGCATAGTGATTCAGTTAAATATATATATATATTCTTTTTCAGATTCTTTTTCATTATAGGTCATTACAAGATCTTGAATATAGTTCCCTATGCTGTACAGTAGGATCCTGTTGTTTATTTTATATATAGTAGTTTGTATCTGCTAATCCCAAATTCCTAATTTATCCCCCCGCCTTTCCCCTTTGGTAACCATAGGTTTGTTTTCTGTCCGTGAATCTGCTTCTGTTTTGTAAATAAGTTCACTTGTTCTCATTCTTTCAGATTCCACATACAAGTGATATCATATGATATTTGTCTTTCTCTGACTTCACTCAGTATGATTATCTCTAGGTCCATCCATGTTAACGCAAATGGCATTAAGAAACTGCCTTTTTAAAAACAGGACAAAACCCCAGCAGATCCCACTGGTAGCCACCCCGTAACTAGGCACTCGGTCTCACATTTAGGGTGAGGGCGGAGGCCAGCCGTGCAGAGTGGGAACTGGAGGGAGCACCCGCAGGGTGATGCCAGGGGCAGCTGCTATGCCCCATGCCGGGCAGTGCTCTCTCTCCGTGTGTCCCTGAGCCCAGGCACCAGCTGGCCTCCCGGGGGCTCCTTTAAGACGCCCTTCTGGCTTCCCAACATCCCCCACCCTCCACCCTCAACCAGTGATGAGGAAAACAGAGAAACATATTCCTCTAAATTTCAGGGAACAGCCTGGCAGGAGAGGCCAGCCCTGCCTTGATGGCTTTATCATAATGTCTGTGACATCGGGGTTGGGAGTTTGCGGGGCCAAGGTGGCTCCCATCCTGCAGGACTGACGCCACCCCTCGCTCTCTGGAGCCCCATCTGCTCACGGAGAAGTGAGACAGCAGGTGGAGGGCGCTCTGCATTGTTTTCTTAACCAGAGCCTTAAATAAACACAGCCTTGGCCTCTGCAGGAGCGCCCAAGACCTGCGGGGTAGGGGGTAAATTCCTTCTCGACATCCTCCCCTTTCTTTCACTTCTAAGGCTTTTTTCTTTTTCATCTCTGCAAAGCTTTTCCATCCACACCGCCTCACTCAATCTTTGCAGCCTCGCGAGGACGGCGAGGTGAGAGTGCCCGTCCAGGGCAAACATCGGACTGCTGCGAGCTGCGCCTGCCCTCCACCGCGGCCCTGGGAGCGGGCTCGGCGGCCCGTCAGCCGGCGAGTGAGTCGCTCATCCCCTGGTAGTTTCCACTGGGCTCTTGGGACTTTGGACAGTCCAGGCTTGCTGGGTCACCTTCCTGCTCTCAAATGTCAAGGTCCCCAAACGCAGGCTCCTTCCCAAGCCCCAAGTCTCCCTTTCCTTCTGTACCTCCCCTTCCTCCAGGGCTTCCTCTGCCCTCCTCCCTGCTCCCTGCCCGACCCTCCAAGTCCAGCTCGGTGCAGAGAACAGGGAGGGGGGCCGCTGGGAGGCTCCAGGTGACACCCATGCAGGACCATGGTACTTGAGATCACAGTCCGCTCGAGACTATTATTGTTGCTGTTGTTACTGTTATTAATGGTTGGGGCAAATCCCTGGTTCAGAACAAACAGAGCAACTTCCACCCACTCTGGAAAGGCTATGCCAAGAGGCAGGAGCTGGAGGAGACCCACACTTTCCAGAAGAAAAAGACAGTGAGTGGAGAGATGCGGAAAGGGGGAGGGAATAAAATGAGGGGGGAAAGAGGGGGAGGAAGAGAGAAACGCAGCCCCCCAATATGCTTTACATGGAAACAACAACAAAAAAGCTTCAAAAAATAACATGTATCTCTCCCTCCAGAAATGGAATCCAGGTGCCGTTCGTCACAGTCGGCTGTCCCCGGCACCAGGGAGACAGCCGCTGGTTGCTGAGGCTTCTCGAACCCCAAAGCAATGAGTCACAAAAGGACTCACAGCGTGGAGCGTAGCTGGCAGGACGCAGGCGTCTCTAGATGAAGTCCGCGATGACAACGAAAGCCCCCTACGCGAGGCACACGTGGACAAAGGCCAAGGGGCGCCGAAGCCCCATGGGACCCGCAGCCCCCAAAACTCAGGGCAGCCAGCTCGATGCGTCTGCCCCAAGTCCCAGCGGCAATCTTCCACGTGTTCACTTGCCTCTGGTCCTTCTCCCACTGGGATGTGTCATCGCTGTTAACAACTGTCAGGGGAGGCAAAGCAGACCAGCCTCTGGTCCTCACTTGTGGCAAGCCTGACCTTCTCGAAACCCACACACAACCCCGTATCATGTCACACCGGGCTGGGGCAGCTCGGGGATGACTCCTCGCCTCCCCGCCCCATGGAGTGCCGTCTCTTTAACTGCGGATGGTCAGCGGGTCAGAGCTCCCTGATGAAGAGCAAAGGGAAAGGTCGGAGGACTAATTGGTGACCCCTGCCAGCCACCGCCGGAGCCAGCGGGCTTTGGGCCCCATTGGTGAAGCCGTACCCCCTGGAGCTCTGTGTGGGCTCTGTCCTCTCCCCCGCACCAGCCGCTGCCTCTGTCATCCCCACTTAACCCAGACACACAGGGCGAAGCTAAATAATTGATGCCGTTTTTATTACTGAGAAATTGCAATAATAATGACACTCATAACACAATCTTAAATTATTCCACATAATGGAAAAAAAATTAAATGTCACCCCAGATCACCAGCTGGAATATGGATGATGCTTATATAATAGATGACCTTCCCTCCCCGGGTGGCCAGCACCAGCCTGCTGGTCGGTGGGGTGGTGAGGAGCTGGCTTCAAAGCCAACAGGGACACGGAGTGGCATGGACACCGAGGCAGAGGGGACAAGTCTACCTCGGACTCTAGCAGTCAGATCGTTGCCATCTTCCCTGCCTCCTTTGCCTCCATGTTCAGGGATCCTGGGTCAGAAGCCCTGAAGACAAGGAGAATGACAGTTCAAAGTCTTTGGTCCCTACTGGTCTGGGAAGCAAGGTTCCCCTTGCCTGAGTGCACTAGGACTGTACTCCAACTCAGCCTCCATCCCTCCTCCCTACAGCCACGGCACGACATCCAGCCCATGGCCAACGCGGCAGGTTTTCAAGCTTCTAAGTGTTCCACCCTTGATGCTTTTAAACTCCTGGCTGTTGAAGCTTGAACTCCCTCCTCCAGGAAGCCTTCCTGGATAAACCCAGCCTACCTAGTCTGGATTAAATATGCCTCCCTCTCTGTGCTCCCCTGTCATCCCTCACATGTTTTTGCCAACACATTTACCAAACTGCACAGTCACTTTGAGTTTCCTCGGCCATCTCAAAACCGTGAGATTCTTAAAGCAGGAGCTGTGTCTTCTGACTCTACTGTCAGCGCCCAGCATGATGTCCAGTGATCAATAACTCAATTAATTTACCAGAATGGGCGGCACTACAAAATCCCCAAAAGGAGAGAGGAAATGTTGTATAATGTAGAAGACAAAGATCCGGAGAACCACAAATTGTTTAGGCCTTGAGAGAGAAGGAAAAAGGCATTAGGGCAGAGAGGGAAAGAAACAGCCTAACAGTGTTCAAGACTTTCTAGATAAAGGCTAAAAGCACGGCTCTCCACCCACTCTCAGCTTCATTCCCCTTGATGATTGTCTGAGATACTTAGCATCCGCCCTGAGACCACGTGCGGATGGGCGGCTATCTACCCTGTGACTCTCCACCCACGGGCTCCATCTCTTCTCCCTTTCCTGGCAGAAATACTCAGAGCTGGGCAGCCCAGCTCACTCCCCCGAAGGTCCTTCCACCTTGAAGTCCAGCATCCACCCGCAAGGCCACGTCTTCCAGATGCCTCACCATCTCCTCCATGACCTTAGCCTAAAGCTTACCACATGCAACGTTAATTAAAGAATTCTAGCTATATTTACGCTATGTAAGTATGCTATTGCTCTAACTATCTTTTTAGGGACAAAACTTTCTCCTATTTCTGATGCCAAATTACTGTTCATAATCAAGCCTATTTAATCATGTAAAACAGATTTTAAAGCACGACACAGCTCTGCAAAGATACAGCTCTCCGAGATTCTACAAAGATAGCCCTCCGATGCCTCTTCCACGTAAGTGGCTCTATGCTGAGTTCCAAAGAGCTAGGTCTCCCACCAGCATGGCTAACAGAGAGATGGGACTTGGCAGTGTTTTCCAAACCATTATGTTTTCTCTTATAATTCAAAATGTAACTTTTCCTTAAAACAAGAATATAAATCTAAATAAATGCAAATACCTAAGTACAATGAGGTATTTTCTTTCTAATCCTCAATAATTATCCTGGACTTCATCCTAGATATCATTAAAATACACCTATCAAATCCATGCTGAGAAGCCTCTTCTGGCTTCTCCGAGGTTTGAGAGCTACCCACCCCCCCCCCACCTCCGCCCTGCCCCAGCTGGTCTTTCCAGGCCACTTTTCCTGACCTATACTATCCTTTTGGAGAACATCAGATCCCTCCAGAAATCTGCTGGAAGACAAGATTTCACTTCCCTGAAGAAAAATGCATGTGTATCAGACACTTATGGCTGGCGACAAAACACCCCAAAACTTGGTGGCTGAGAACATCAATCAGTTATTATTACTCATAAGTCTACAGCCAACTGGGCACTGCTACTGATCTGCCCAGACTCAGTTACTGTTGCCTGGACTCACTTGTGCATCGGTCTGTTCATGGCTCCCCCAGGAGTTGGATGGTCTGGGATGGCACGTGCACTGGCAGCCAGCAGGCTGTCAGCCAGGAAGGAGTTGGCTGACTCCTGGCCGGGAAACCTAGATTCTTCTCCACGTGGCATGTCATCCTCCAGCAAGCTAGACTGGACTCATTTACACGGTAAACTTGGGTTTCAGGAGCAGCAAGAGAAGGAAACATTCAATGTCAAGTGTTCCTCAAGCGTCTGCTCACATCATTTGCTACTGCAGCAGGTCCATGGCCAACCAGATGGAAGGGATGGATAAACCAACTGTACCTCTTGTTGGGAGGATCCAGTGTCATGCTGTCATAGTATGGATGACAACAGGGGAAGAATTTGTGGCCATTTTTGCAAACTGACACAGCACACAGGCAGAGACATATGCCATACCATGCAGCCATCTAGATGCATGGATTAAACTCATAAACTCAGTCTCGTTTGCACTAAAACAGTGCTTCTCCAATAGGGGCCTTGGGACATATTCTCAGGGTTCTGAAAGTTTCATATGAAAGTTCTTTAATTTTGTATTTTCCTTTAAACTCTAAAGGAAAATAATAACACCAACCATCCAAGTCACCAGGGTGACCTCTTGATAACCGAATCCTACCGCCGGATGTCAGTGCCTCTGTTTGCATCTGTGTTTACGATCGAGTTGGTACCACTTTCATGGTTGAGGGCTAATGGTTGAGGACAGCCTCGACGGACAGATGTTACGAGTGAGCCAAGCTCAAGCCAAACTTCTTCATGGAGCCCTGGACAGATGGGGGAGGTTTCCAAGTGGTTCTAGAACAGCAGGGGAAGAAATGACTCCACCCAGCCTCATTCCTGGGACAGAATGCTTCTCTGCAAAAGCAAAGATGAGCTTTGATCATGGCAGTCAGTACCACGGGCTCTTGGAAATGGAAACGCTGGTTTATTTTTAGCAAAACATTACCTGCCACGTCAAGGAAACGTTGTCGGTTTTGATTTGACAGATTTTGCTGTTCAAATGTGAACTGACATGCTTTGGTTTCAGGACTGTTGAAAGAGCCAAGAGCGCCAGATCTGACACGGGCCTAACTTTACACTTGTGCGTATTTCTGCGTATAAATGCGTCTACGATGGCACAGTAAAAATAGCCTGAATCAACACTGGGAATGTGTGAGTTTTATTTTAAGGTGCACACCTATGTTGAGTCAAACAGGAAAAACACTAGCTTGCAGTGCAAAACAACAGATTTCCATCCTGTGTGTTTCCCTGCGTATCAACTGTCATTCAAAATACAGCAATGTCTTCACGTGGCTAATGTTTAACGGTCCACAGTGACCTAATGATGGTTTTTCGATGCTCAAAATAGTGGAAACTGTTGAAGTCATTACCCTCCGTGCCTCCCATAGCCAAAGCAACATACTGACAGAGACACCATACACACCCCTGTGTGTGGACAAAGACATCTCCATTATTAATGACCCCTTTTGTCCTGAGCTACCCTTTCCCAGAGTTCCCTGTTCCTCGAGATGCTCTGAAAGAAAAAGGACAGGAAGTCTGAGAACGTCCTTACAGAATTAGATAAGGATGCTGAGAGATCCCACGGCAAAGAAATGGTTTTGTTTAAACCTCCCTTCCTCATACCAATTTAGCCACATACAGAACTTATTAATATTCAGCAAATGCAGCTCTAAGGAACGGTGCTCAGAGCAATTCTCTTCCGTCCCTGATGCTCAGAACATTCAGCAGAATATTCCTCCTTATACTGGAACATGATTGTATTTTACCCAGGAAAAAAAATAAAAATAAAAAAGGGTGGGTGAAGTATCTTGGCCTCAAGTATCCATCCCTTTCACAAATAAAGATCTGTTTATCCTCCTCAGAGATGAGTCAGGAGACTTTGCTGTGTGTCTGTCTCTCCCCTTGTACTCACACCAGCGAGAGATTATGAAAACCAAGAAGGCAGTTCCTTTTCTTACCCCTGTAAGTAATACTGATGATGATAATAATAATAATTTTTTTTAAAAAAACAGCCTATGATCAGGGCTAGAAAAGAAATCTCTATCACAGCACTGCTGAGGAGAAAAAACTAACGTCTAGTTTATCAATGATATCTGTAGCTTTGACAACCACAAAATCATAAAATGATTTTCCTTGACTCTAGGAAGAAGAGAGAGAGAGAAAGAGAGAGCAAGAGAGTCATCTGTAAGACAGTCACAACCCACAGAGTGAACTGATCACTCAAGAGGCCTCTTCCCTTAAAATTCTGGTGAGGAATCCGAGTACTAAAACAGTGAAACACCAGATCCAAGGTGAGCTGCGGCAGAGCAGCTGGGTCGGGTTGGAAGGAAGCATCCTTGGCATTGACCCCAATGTCACAGAAAACAACTCTGCACAAACTTTCTTGTCCATCCCACACTTAGCTTCTAACGTGCCTTCTCTTGTGTTACTGTCCTGGATCCTCGATATCTTCTTGGGATGTGGATGGACAGGTAGCATCACAACCCCTATTACAGGCTGAACTCTTCCTCCCCTCCTCTAAAATTCATATGTTGAAATGCCAAACCCCATGTCCCTGAGAATGGGGTTCTACCTGTAGATACGTAATTAAATTAAAATGAAGTCATTATACTAAAAAATAGACTTATCATATGATCCAGCAATCCCACTCCTGGGCATATACCCATAAGGTACTTTAATTCAAAAAGATACATGCACCCCTATGTTTATAGCAGCACTAATTATAATAGCCAAGACATGGAAACAACCTAAATGGCCATGGGCAGATGGCTGGATAAAGAAGTTGTGGTATATTTATACAATGGAATATTACTCAGCCATAAAAATAAAATAAAATAATGCCATTTACAGCAGCATGGATGGACCTGGAGATTATCATTCTAAGTGAAGTAAGGCAGGAAGAGAAAGAAAAATATCATATGTTATCACTTATATGTGGACCCCCCCTCAAAAAAAAACACAAATGAATTTATTTACAAAACAGACTAACAGACATAGGAAACAAACTTTTGGTAGGAAGGGATAAATTGGGAGTTCGAGATTTGCAGATTCTAACCACTATATATTAAGTAGATAAACAAGGTCCTACTGAAGAGCACAGGGAATTGTATTCAATATCTTGCAGTAACCTAAAACATAAAGAATATGAAAACAAACATATGTATGTATACGTAGGAATGAACTGTTATGCTGTATACCAGAAACTGACACAACATTGTAAACAGCGTATACTTTTAAAAAATGAAGTCATTACAATGGGATCTGATCTAACATGACTGGTGTTCTTATAAGAAGAGGCAATTCAGACACACACAGGCATGGAGAGAAGATGATGTCAAGACACGGGACAAGACGGCCATCTGCAAGCCAAGAAGGGGGGCCAGAATAGACCCTTCCCTTCCCCATCTTAGAAGGAACCAACCCTGTCGTCACCTTGATCTTGGGCTTCCAGCTTCCAGCACTGGGATGCGAGAAACGCCTGCTGTTTAAGCCACCCAGCCTGCGGTACGTTGTTAAGGCAGCCCAAGCAGACGACTCTTCCCTCCCAGTTCACATTTGCGGGAACTAAGTCATAGCAGCTAAGGACCTAACATCACACTACTGATCAGAGGCACAAGCAAGATCTGAACCCAGAACTTCTGACTCCAAATCTCACAGCTCCTCCTGCTGTGATCAACCACAAATGCACTAAGACCATGGGAGCTTCAAGAAGGAACCCCACCGATATCAACCCAAGGGGTGCGAGCAGGGGGGAGTGCACACACACTAGGTGCAGATTCGTGAGTTGTGCGCTACCATCCTCAGTGGAGAGGGCGGTCTGGGTGTGGTGTTCACACAGAGGGTGAGCGGTGCTCCTGTCTCTCGGGTCCTGGCAGAATCTCAGCGATATGGAACCAAGAACCTCAGCTTCTCTTTGTGGTGGCCCATGAAAACTCACTTCATGGGTGCAGATGGATGGAAACTAAAGCAGGATTCTATGCGGTTAAGGACCCAACTGAAAACCAGGTCTCCAAGAGAAAGATGGGGCTATGTGACTACTGTTGTTAAAGATGACCTAAAGCGAAAAGGAGGACAGCTGGTCATCAAAAGGAACAGGGATGCTCTCAGGACCATGCTGGGGGCCCCCACACCATCAGACACCCAGAGGAAGAAGCACCCACTCCAACAGACCAGAGGGGAAAGATCCGCACCCAGCTGAGATGTCAGGACAGCTTCCATGTCTGTCTCCCAAACCACTTCAGGCAAAGCACGACTCTGCCCACAGTCCACTGGGGAGAGGCCTGCGAGGACAGGGGAACGGGGGGCAGGACGCTGACGGGGCCCTGGGGTGTGGGGAGGACTTTACAGCACCATCCCTGCCCCGCATCCTCACAGTCAATGCCTCCATCCATTCCTCATCCTCGGCCCCTGCTCAGAGCCAGCAGCCCCCTCAACAGCATCGCATCTCCACGGGCCCTTGACCACCAGGCTCCGAAACCTCAAACCCTTTCTGGAAATAGTCTTTCTGACTCCGGATAATTGCTGCCTCCCAGGCTGACACACACAGCTTCCGAAATGGAACTGTTGACCATGGTACACGGCCCAAATGAAGCCGGCTGGAGAAGATGGAATTGGGGGCTGGTGAGTGACTCTAAGGAGGGCAGGAAGGGGAGGGGGAGACTCTAGAAGAAGGTGTAAATCCCTATGCATTTTTATGCTAAAGAGCCTGTAAATGACAGGCAAACCACTTCAAAAGCAAAGCTGCAGCTTTGAAGAACACGCTTGATTTTTTTTTTAATGGGGCTTTATCCACAGCGTTACTCTGCTTAGAGCAGAATTAAATATTCAGCTTATCTGGGCTTGATGAGGGCTTGGCAGCTGAGAAGGCACTGAGCAGCTTGCTTCTAAGGAATGTATTTTTCTGCTTCCTGCCCCGGGTGAGGGGCCCAGCATCTTCCCCTCTTCTCTCTTTTCCAAGCCTCAGTTCTAGAGCAGACAACCAAGCTGAGACACACAGCCAGCCTGTGTGAGGTCTCTGGTGCTGTGCAACAAGTCACCCCAAATTTAGTGCTGAAAGCAATATTCACTTATCTCTCAGCCTCCACGATTCGAGGATCCAGACTGAGTCCTTTGCTCAATCTCACCAGGATGAAATCAGGATCACGGCCGGCCAGGGCTGCCATCTCACATGAGGCTCTTGTCCAAGTGAGCTGGTTGTTGGGAAGAGCCCCTCGCACCTAGACACCAACCTCAGGTCCTTGCCACACAGACCCTACTGTAGGTAATTCACAGCATGGCTGTTGGCTTCTTCAAGGCCAGCAGGAGACGCTGTCTCCCTTCATATCCCTCTGACCTCAAGCAGGGCCCAGTCCCTATTTTAAGGGATTGACTGATTAGGTCAGGCCCACCCAGGATCACCTCCCTACTGATGAACCCCAAATTAACCGACAGATAATCTGAGCAGTAACCCAGTGGGAGGGAAATCCCATTGAGGGGAGGGGATCTTATGATGTGCACGCCAGAGGGTGCAACTCTTAGGGGCTATCTCAGAATTCCACTGATCACAATCCCTGTAGTACAAAAAGAACTCTTTTTAACACCTCTATCACCCTGAGATTTCTAAGGTCTAAATTTTCCCTTAGATGACTAAATTGGAAGCCATACATTATGGACAAGACGTAATGTTCTACCAATTCTCTGCAGCACAAACTCTCCATCAAAGCCCCAACCTCACAGGACAAATCCAGTGTCTTCCATCTCATCAATAAACCGTGGCAAGGTGGCTGCATGTTCCGGAAGTTCTGCCAGACAGAGGCTTCAGCTCAGCCATCACAGGGCAGAGACAGATCTGCAGTGGACACAGGTTCAACTCATCCACTAGGCATAGAAAGTGTGGTGCCTGGTACCCATTTTTAGGGGCCCCTGAAAAGATTTTAATTTCTTTTAAAATAAGAAGAAAAAGTGGATAATAATGAACATATAATAATGACTATGGATTATAACACCTGGACTATATTCCTCTTTATACCAACATAGCTGTAACATAATTTTTCATCTTTTTTTTTTTTTTTTTGGTGGAGGAAGAGGCCCGCAGAGACAAAAGTTCCTGCGGCCGCTGAAATTCCAAAGTGGGCCTGGCAGCGGTGCCCTTCAAGGCACATGTCGGTTTTCCTTGCACTGCTCCAGGGTGATTCCAGAGGGCACCTGAGTCTGTCTCAGAAAGAGGACTCAGTCAAGCCCGGGGTCCTAGAGCACGGACCTCTGGGCTAAGTGAATTAACAGTGCCAAGCAACAAATCAGGATAGTTTCCGGGCCAGCTCAGGACAGAGCTGATATGCTAATTAGTCGGATGGGAACAAATTAGCCCGAAGTTAAAAACACAGGATTAACAGGGCCATGTTTGGTCCCTGGATGAGCTCCGTCGTTTTGCTGGAGCCCATGGTGGTGCTGGACTCCTAAAACCCGTCAGCCAACTCATGGCTGGGAGCAGAAGGCCTCCAGGGGATGTGAGGCAATTTATATCCTTCTCAAACGCCAGGAAATGGGCATAAGACTCTTTGTGATCAACAATGTCCATAGGATCATCGTCTTATTTGAAAAAGAAACAGCAAGGAGAGCTGGTCCCTCGGTGTTTGGAGGTGGGACTTAGTGGGCTCCTTGGGCACTAGTATGAAAGAGGGGTAAGAAACACCAACAGGAGCTGGAGGAAAGAAAGGATGGGAAGATGCCAAGATGGACAAAAGCATGAGGGAGAAGGAGGAGTTTGGTGAATGAGGAGGGAAAATCGGATGGGGGACAACAGAAAGAAGCAAAGAGAGGCAGGGTTGTCCTGTTCCCCCCACCCCCACCCCCACCGAAGACCTGCGACACTGAAACAGAAAGGAAGCTCTGTTATTAACATGTTTCAACTCCTGTTGCGTAAAACAAGGGGATTCAGACTGGATAGTTCCCCAAGGCCTCTTCTACACGCAACTATCTATAAATCTACAAATTTCTAGTTCCAGAGACATTAACTCTCAACTCCATGGAAGGGAGAACCCCACCAACCACTCCTCCTCGTAACTTTCCAAGCCATTTATACGGCGCACCTGGAGTAAAAAGTCCCGGCTGCAAGGTGGGACTTCATCCCCGATGGATCAGGGTGAGAAGCCCAGCAGGGGACGAGACTGGCAGAGGACAGACACCCCAGATCTGCAAGGGCATCCATCTGAGTGGGTGGCACCTCTCAGAGCAGAGGGAAGCAGGGCCACCATTTCTCAGGTAGAGAGTCCTCGTGGGACTAGCACATGCAGTGGGTCCTCAAGAGGAAGAATGCTCACCTCTTCTGAGAATGGATCCCCCGACCCCAGCCTCGAGGTGGGGCCTGACCAGAGAAAAATGCGCCCCCCCACCCCCACCTCCCACTGCACAAGCCAGCCCAGACCCTTTCAGGCCAGGGCGTTCCTCCCATGAGGATCATCTGTAGAAAACAACTCCCTCCGCACCACACAGGGAAGCAGGGAAGCTGAGGAAATATCCACACACGAACGGCGTGAACGTTCTGATGGGGAGAGTATATTCAGAAATCCATGGACCTGCTACAGTGCGACACTATACCTTTTTACTATAGAGAAAGCACCCGCCGAGATGAACATGCACCATCAAGCGTGCGTGCGTGCGTGCGTCCGTGTGTGTTGGTTGGAAAACCCAGGAACATAAGATGGCAGAAGTCCTAAAACTGGCCTCCACGTCAGAGTGCCCCCCTGGGAAGGAAGCCAAAGGACTGATGTGTCCACTGGGGGAGGCGGCCTAATTAAGCAAAGAAAAATCACAAGCACCCCTTCTCAAACTAGAAAAAGAATCCATCACGGAAAGCTCAGCCAGAGGAAAGAGCCTTCTGCAAAAAAACACAAAAGCATCAGAAGCGAAAGGTCCTGAGTGCTTTTCTCCATCACGCAGCCGCAGCTAGACCAACATATGAGGCATATGCGCTCTTACACCTTCGGAATGGGTGCAGAAGGCCAGCGAGTCAGCCTCGGATTAACAGGAGAGCTGGCTGGAGAGACAGTCATTGTCAGGATACGATGGATCAATGAGAGAGGTTAATATCCAGGGTTAACTGCATCCCGGTCCTTGGACCACACATCTAAGGAGAGCGCTTTCCTCGGCCTGCTGGGTTCTTTTCCACCTGCAATTGTTTGTTGCTGTTGCCTCCACGTGGGCAACTAAGAGCATTCAGACCCCCTCTTTCCCACCTTCCTCCTTCTCCTGGCAGCCTCATCCCTCATCTAACCTGCAATGTCCTCCTGCGTGTCTGCAGGGGAATGAGGAGAAAAGATTAACGTGTTCCCCAGGGAAACTGGAAAGCGGTACCAGAATTTGGGAGTAGGAGCAAATGCCTATCTGGAAAATTAGCTGTTGCCCAAGAAACCCCATGAGCTCCAGCGGTAAGCAGGAAGGGAAGGTGTCTTTATTGAATTTAGAAGGGTGTCCCTCTGAAGGTAAACACTGAGAGCCCGAGGCTCAGTGCAGGAAACAGCTTGGACCGATCATTGCAAACTGACTGCTTGATGGTTTTTGTCTCTTTTTACCCCCATTTCTAAGACGAGGACAATCGAGTGGAGAGAAGTAGGTGGGAGTCTTAAGGGCCCCAGGCCGCACATTAAGGTCACATGGGAGGAAATGACAAACGCGCTGTCGGATCCCCCAGCCACCTGGATGGCAGCCCACCTGCCTCCACCCAAAGCCTGGCCTGTGGGAGCAGGTGGGTGGGTGGAGCCAAGGGCCACATGACATCCATAGAGGCCCCGCCTTCTACCCACACCTGCCTGTGCTTTTGGTTCCAGGCAGCTGGCAATCAGCTCCAGGACCTCCCACCACGCGCATGGAGAAAGGCCTGAGGACAGAGGCGTGGAGTTGACCCATACTGAGTGAGAAAAGTGCAGTGTGAGAGAGCACTGCTCCAAGTCTCAGCCTCGGAATATTCTACACACACGCTAAGGATGCAGCCCTGGCCTCACAAAGAGTTACCTAAAGGGGAAAAAAAGCCCTTTATTTTTTTGGCTGACTTCCCAAGCTAGGGTTGTTCTGGCCCGTCACCATCCCCTTCTGGAGTCTGGAGGCTGGGGCTCCCCCATCGGAAATGCACAGCTCACCCATCAGCATCACGGTGGGAAGCCAGGGCCGCAGAGGAGGAGGCTGAAGCATCCTGGGTTCCTTGAGCACAGGTTGCTCTTCCCAAGTCTGGGACACATTCCCCCCACTTACAGAGCTGTCCTCAGGGAGCGTGACTTCAGACAAGTCCCACAGCAGACTCAACTAGAGCCCAAACACCAGGGCCCCAGCCTATAGGAAGGATGGGAGAACTGGCTGAGTCCTGGAGGGGGAAGGTAGGAAGAAAACAGCCAAACTCAGGGGGGATCCTGAATTGGGAAAGGGGGGTAGGGTGGGAGGAAGAGAAGATGCAATGCATTTTAACTGCACCACTGCTGGGGACAAAGCACAGGGCATCTCCACAGCCCAGAGCACCAGCCAGGGAGCCCTGAGACATAACACACCTCTCTCTCTTCCTCGTCCTCGTCCTCCTCCTCTTCGCTCTCTCATACACACACATACACACACGCACCTCTGTATTTCCTATGGGTATTTTCAAGACCTGTGTATAAATACACAGAAAACAGTCTGGAAGAAGACACACCAAACTCACCTCCCCGGTTACACTGAGAACAGACGGTGATCAAAGAACCACAGACAATGGTCTTCTCTTTAATATTTTAAGAAAGTCTCAAAGCCCACAGGGCATATGTGACACATAAGAGACCACAGTGAGGTGAGTTCATCCCAGAGTCTCATCACCTCTGGAACATTCTCCCCAAGCCTGGCTTTCCAGCTGCTGGGGCAAAGCGTCCCTCTCCGAGGACTGAATCCTCCTGCAGAAGTCTGGGGGCGGGTCCCCTGGGGGAAAGGGGAGGGGGCACCAGCTCACCGCCCTACATCCGGGCCTTCCCAGTATCCACAGAGCGCTTATCTTTTGCCCAAATAACTCTTAAAAGCCCTCAAACCATTTAGCCCTTCCACTTTCAACAGTTTAAAAGGCAAAAAAACAAACAAACAAAGACGTAGGGAAAAGAATCACTAAATAAGCAGGGTCCTTTGTGGGGCTGGAGAAGTGATTTCAGCTGAGTACACTCCCTCCGCACTCCCAAAGACTCCTCTCTCCCTAAAAAAGGAATTAAAAATTTCCCTCTGAACCAGGAACTAGGTGCCTAGCCTGCAACTTCCTGTTCTTCGTGGTCGCAACTTTCTCACCTTTACATTTGCAATACTGTTGATCTAGGCTAAGACGTGAGTTTATCTCAGGTGACAAGCCGTGCATCAGAAGCAACAGCCCCCAGGAGCCAGCTACATCGCACTAATACGGGATTTCCCTTTTATGCCTGAAACAAAGAAAACCCTGAGCAGGTGGGTTGTTGAATTGCCAGAGAGGCAGGGAAAAGAGGCCGCTAATAAGACAAAATATATAACAGACCCCATCAGCTTAATATCTGCATGAAAAATCCAGCTTTGACATCTTGCTGAGGGCGAACTCGCTGATGAGAATTAAGTCAGCTGTAATACACCAGGATTTGCCCCGGAAGGCTCTCATCCTATGCCTATTAAAAGGGCGACTGGGGGATTAGCTAAGAGAACGGCAATCTGGGGCGGAGTGGTGGGGCCTGTGAGTCAAAGAACCATGAGTCCTGGGGTCACACTGGGCTTCTAACCTCCCCAGGCGGGGAGAGGAAGCTTCCGCATAAAAGCAAAAGCAAAGGAGAATAATGCCACTTGCCCCAACGTGGGTGGACCTAGAGACTGTCATTCTAAGTGAAGGAAGCCAGAAAGAGAAAGAAAAATACCATATGAGATCGCTCATATGTGGAATCTTAAAAAAAAAAAAAAAGAAAGAAAGAAAAGATAAAAGAGGACACTAATGAACTCATCTACAAAACAGAAACAGACTTGAAGACATAGTAAACAATCTTATGGTTACAAGGGGAAAGGGGGTGGGAAGGGATAAATTGGGGAGTTTGAGATTTGTAAATGTTAGCCA
Source organism: Vicugna pacos (assembly GCF_048564905.1). Lineage (NCBI taxonomy): Eukaryota > Metazoa > Chordata > Mammalia > Artiodactyla > Camelidae > Vicugna > Vicugna pacos. The sequence goes on from NC_133002.1 coordinate 56,304,138, forward strand.
GTATATATAAAAATAGGTTTAAAAAAACAAGTTTATTCTATATAGCACAAGGAACTATCTTGTAATATCTTATAATAACCTTTAATGAAAAAATATGAAAATGAATATACGCATGTATACGCATGACTGGGACATTGTGCTGTACACCAGAAATGGACACGTTGTAACTGACTGAACTTCAGTTAAAAAAAAAAAAAAGGCAAAGGAGAGGACCCGAGGAAACTCATCTCTCCTGGAAGGACTGGGCAAGCTCCCCTCGGGGGACTCAGTGGTCCCCACCTGCCTCTCCCGTGCGCAGGACACAGGCTGACCGTCAGCAGAACCTCCCTGGTGCTGCTGGATGATGTAACTGCGGGGCTGATCATCCCGCCTCTGGATCACCCAGACCTCTTGTTTTCTGGCATTCTGTGCTTTTTTGGTCAATCCTGGCTTACCCAAGAGTGAGGTGGGAGAAGGGGGTAGATAAAACAGTGAAGGCTCACTTCCTACGGTTACCTCTTACGACAGATTTGGGAATGGTGGAGAGCTTGGGTTAAAATGAGATTTTTGGTAGCCAGGTACCTCTAGGATCTGCCTACAGAAATAATCAAGGTCTGTAGTCACCGTCCCTCAGCACGCACACGCACACACACAAACACACACACACACACACACACACCACACACACTCATTTTTCTCTCTAACTCTGAAAAGTCTGTTTATTTCTCAGGTGGCATGAAAGCAGCTCTGGGTTGCCTGTTCAGCTCTGCCTCCCACAGGAAATGGCACAATGCCCCCGGTTTTAATGAAAATCGCAGCCGTTTATTCCCAAACCCCTCCTGACTGAGAATGTTTTCTTCTATTTTCCATCCAGACGGAGAGCAAACATAAAAATCACGGGAGTGAGGCCGCTATCGGCCCTTGTGATCAATAACAGCGCTTCAAGAAAGTTTGGCTCCAAAAGGAGCAGAGAACAAACATGTGATGATGCCGAGCAGCTCTGGTCCACCCCGGCCTGGGGCAGAGTGTGAGGACCGCACCTGTGGGTCCAACTCTTCCTTCCCCAGAAGGGGGACCCCCCACCACCACCACCGAGGAGGACTGCTGTTAGGAGCCCAGGGCTCCCTGAATGGGCTTCCCCAGCCCAGGATAACTGGCCACCCAACACCTGAGCGGGTTTGTTGTTTGTTTAGTTAAAGAAGGGATGCTGAGGGAGGTGGAGCGGCCACAGACCTCCAACGGAGCCATTTGGGGAGACAAGATTTTATCTACTGGGCATCTGTGGTTCGCAAAGAGGAGCTGAAATTCCGATTCTGGAACGTGCAGACCCAAGGTCGCTTCCCACCTGCTGGGACGTGAGTTTCCCTCTAGAGTGAGAATAAAGACATTTAAACAACGAATGTAGCGGGACACCTGGCATGTGATAATCTCTCAATTAGTATTAGCTGTGACTAGCATCCACATCACTGCCATTACACGAAATACTCTTACTGGGGCTGTCTTGGCAGTGGAAACAACAAGGGAGGGGAAAGAAAACAAGACTCGATGTCGTCGTCACAAAATTTCAATCACTCGGATCTAAGTGAGCGTATGAAAGCATAGCCCATAGAGCAGAGATACTTTGCGGTTATCAGTACCATCGCTTTCTCCCTGCACCACGGATGATGGCCACCTTGGCCTGTCACTTGAGGAGAGAGAAAAGTGAGAATCAGTACGTGGAAGGAGGTGGAGGAAAGGGCTCAGATCCCGGCCGGATTTGGGCATCACAGTATAGATGGTTCCCCTCCACCCCCACTCCGACCCGTCCTTTCGACAGATTCATTCTGTGGTCTCCCCATCCAATCATAAGCCTAATATTTACCCAGAGAAAGCAGTATTTGTGTGTGTTGCCATCTAAAATCCAATAAGTTATGAAGACAGAAAAGAGGCTGCCTGCTTATGAGGCAAGAGAGTAAACACAGCCGGCTCTTTAAGAACCATTACACTAATCAATACCCTCTCCCATTTCCAGTCAGGGGCCCTGGACCAACCGAGACTTAGTAATTATTTTCCATCATTACGTCCCTCTGGGAAGCTTAAAAAGAAAAGGTCGCTGTTTCTAAGTTTGTTCTCCTCTATTTGCCAAACAAGGATGACTTCCTGGGGTCCATGAGGCTCCCTTCCCGGACGGTACCAACCAAAGGCAGTCCACGCTGGGTCTTTTGGAGCTGACTTCAGAAACAGAATACTGTTCTACCCGTGGAAATCACTTTAGTCATCACATTCAGTTGCGTGGCCACCGGCCCCCAGCCTCCTCTGCCAGGGCCAGGTTTTGGACCAACTTTCCCTTGGGCATTTTTTTTTATTTGTCCAGGACTCGGAAAAATAAATACCAAACTCTGTGGTAGGTCGGGCAGGAAGGAGGAGGATGCTATGGGTTGCTGGACACCACGACCAGCTCCTTCAACCCGACTCCTTACTCTATGGAAACCACACAGGCTTCTAGATGAGCCCTCGTGTCCATCAATGGATACCTCCGAGTCTTGTTCTGCTTGTCCTTTTTTAGGGAATGTGACCTAACAGTAAAACAGAAAAATTACAGAATCCCTCTTTTCCTTGCTCAAAAGTTGGTTCACCTCCTACATTGTTGGTGGGAATGTAAATTGGTGCAGCCATTGCAGAGGACAGTATGGAGGTCCTTAAAAAACTAAATGTACCACATGATCTAGTGGCATATGTCTGGAGGGAACTCTAATTCAAAAAGATACATGCACTGCAATGTTCACAGCAGCGGTATTTACAATAGCCAAGACATGGAAACCACCTGAATGCCCATCAACAGATAACTAGATAAAAAAGATGTGGTATATATACAATAGAATATTACTCAGCCATAAAAAAGAATGAAATAATGCCACTTGTAGCAACATGAATAGACCTAAAGATTATCATACTAAGTGAAGTAAGTCAGAGAAAGACAAATATCATACGATATCATTTATATGTGGAATCTAAAAAAAAGTGATACAAATTTTATTTACAAACCAAAAATAGACTCGCAGACATAGAACACAAACTATGGTTACCAAAGGGGAAAGGGCGGAGGTGGGGGATAAATTAGGAGTTTGGGATTAACAGATACACATTACTATATATAAAATAGATAAACAACAAGAACTTGCTATTGTTGCAGAAAAATGTGTTACAGCTCAGTGTTACAGCTCAGTTGTGACAGCAACCTGGATCCAGGCAAGAGACCAAGCAGCACTCGGAGAGTTGGAGAACTCAGGTTTATTACGTCAGCAGGCCCAGAGGAGTTAACACTTTAAGCTCTGGATCCCATTGGTAGGGTTATACAGGCCTTTTATAGGCTGCCAGTTTTACACTTTGCAACATCATATGTAAATAAAGTACAACAGAAGTTGACCAACCAGGAACAACCTTTGTAGAAACAGACCGATCAGGAGTGAGCTCCATGTAAATGAAGTACTACAAATGGACCAATCAGAAGTTAGGGAAGTGGACCAATCAGAAGTGACAGTAATAACCAATCAGAAGTGAGCTCAGGGAACCAATATAATTTTAGGTGTAAATTAGCCGCTTTAGAGGCAAAAAGTGAGCTAAAACCTCTGGGTCAGGGACCTGGACGGTGCTGGGAGGAGAGCAGCAGCCCTGCCTAGGGGTCCTGCCGGTCTTTTTATGGGGCTTCCCGCCTCACTATGTAGCACAGGGAACTATATCAAATTTCTTATAACAACATATAATGGAAAAGAATCTAAAATATTTCTATACGTATGTATATGTGTACCTGAATTGCTTTGCTGTACACCTGAAACTAACACTGTAAATCAACTACACTTCAACAAAAATAAAATTTTTTTAAAAAGTTGGTTCAGGGGGAGGGTGCAGCTCAGTGGTAGAGCGCATGCCTAGCATGCATGAGGTCCTGCGTTCAATCTTTAGTACTGCCACCAAAAAAATAAATAAATGTATTTTTTAAAGTTGGTTCAAATAACTAGTTTAGATTGGGTTTGATTAGAAGAAACATAAAACCCTACTGCAGTGACTTAAACACATAAAGGGTTTATTTTTCTCACTCGGCAAGAATGTCAGTGGTCAACAATCCAGCTGGTACTGTTGCTTGGACGCTGCCAGGAGGAACCAGGCTCCTCCTGGCTTCCTGCCCCATCTCCCTCAGTGATAGGTGCTCCATCCCCAGGTGCTGCCATGTTGTGCCATAAAGGAGAAGGGGTGAGGAGAAGATGAGAAAGAAAGTTGTCCCTTAAGACTTCTGCCATCCCTATCCCGTGTGTCTAGCTGCAAGGGAAGCTGCCAGACTGAGGATTTATAGCCAGCACATCACTAGACCAAATAAATCCAGGGTCCGTTAGAAGGAAAGAAGGGGTAAGTGGAGACGGGTGGACCTCATTTTATTGCACTTCACATTTTTTACAAATTGAGGCTTTGTGGCAACCCTGCCTTGAGCAAGTCGATTGGCGTCATTTTTCCAATAGCCCTTGCTCACCTGGTATCTCTGCATCATATTCTGGTAATTCTCCAAATATTTCAAAATTTTTCATTACTCTTGTATTTGTTATGGTGATCTGTGATCAGTGATCTTTGATGTTATCACTGGAATTGTCTTGGGGCACCACAAACCACGCCCACATAAGACAATGAACTTAACTGATAAATTGTGTGTGTGTGTTCCCACTGCTCCGCTGACCAGCCATCCCCTACTCTCTCTGCCCCTCTCCTTGGGCCTCCCTATTCTCTGAGACCCAACAAGGTTGAAATTAGGCCAATTAATAACCCTAACATGACCTTTAAGTGTTCAAGTAAAAGGAAGGGTCAATCGATGCAACAGACTTCATTGCTGTCTTAAGAAACTGTCACAGCCATCCCACCTTCAGTGACCACCACCCTGAGTCAGCCGCCAGCAACACTGACGCAAGGCCCTCCAAGACCCTTCCAGCAAAAAGATTATGATTCACTGAAAGCTCAGACGGTGGTTAGCATGTTTTAGCAATAACATATTTTTAATTAAGGTAGGTAGGTACATTGTGTTTTTAGACATAATCCAGTTGCACACTTAATAGACTACAGTCTAGCCTAAAATCACTTTTACATGCGCTGGGAAACCAAAAAAATTCGTGTGACTCACTTTGCTGCGATATTCACTTTATTGCGGTGATCTGGAACCAAACCCAAAGCATCTCCTAGGTAAGCTTGGATTTGGCAGGGTACTAGTTCAGCTGCTGTAACAAAGGTAGAAAACTAGCCGTGGTTAAAACAGGATGGAAGATTACTTCTTAGGAAATAGTCCTGGCAGTTGGTCTCGGGCAGGTATGGTGAACAGGGCACGGCCCACAAAGGACTCCGGCTTCGAGGGAGAAAGAGTGAAAATGTAAACAGCGTCGTATTGTGATGAAAGTTAGTTAGTTCTTTAATGATTCAGTTTGTTATTATTATTATTATTGTTGTTACTATTATTTAACCTGTCAGGTCCCATGAATGGATCTCCGGGAACCTCCGCAAGTCTCAAGACCACACTTTGAGAACGAAGGAGGGCCACACCTCCTTAATAAATGAACAATGGTGTCTGGACATCACGAACAGCCACAGGTCGGGTTCTCACCTCCCATCTCGATTTTCCACTTAAACGTTTTTTAAAAAGTAATAACTGAGGTGTTAGAAGAAATTCAAGTCGGCCCTTGGCAACTGATGAGAAAACTACAGTGGGGGAGAAAGTCTCAATGTGCAGAAAGGCACGGACACTTTTGTGTTCGTCTCTGGATAATACAGTTCCACTCCTGGGCCAGGTGTGGTGGACAGAATGTCCACAACGGCCTCCGAAGATGTCCTGCCAAGTTCCCAGAAACTGTGACCGTGACGAGCTAGCAGTCCCAGGACTGCAGGAGGCTGTTCGGCACAGCTGACCCCAGGGTGAGAGAGGACCTGGGTGGCCTGACGTGGTCGTGGGAGCCCTCGGACACAGAGAGCTTGGTGTGCTGCTGTCAGGGGGGCTCAAAAGTGCGAGAGAGTTGATGAGCCATTGCTGGTTTGAAGGTGGGGGAGGCCACGTGAGGAGGAACGTGGGTGGCCTTAGGGGACTGAGAGGTGACCCCAGCTAACAGCCAGCAAGGAAACGGAGACCTTGATCCTAAAATCCAGCTGAATTCTGCCAGCCTGGAAGAGCGCTGCAAGCTCCAGAAGGTTGGAGGCTGCCAGCCGGCATCTTGATTTGAGCCTGTGAGACCCCAGCCACGTCAGCCCAGAAATTCTGACCTACAGACCTTTGGGTGCCGTTGAAAGCCACTAAGTTTCTGGTGATTTGTTACACAGCAAGAAAAAGCAGATGCACCAGGGCAGGGAAAGCAGTGTGTGTGGCCCAGACCAGACTCACCTTGTACATCACTGAGGCACTGGGACACCAACCAGCCCCTTGCCCTGGTGAGGCGAGCCACCCGCGAGATTTAGATTAAGCACCTGCAAAAGCATCAGAGAATGTGAGGAAGCAAAGAGCAGCTCCCCACGCCTCCCAGAGAAAGGGAAGACACATGGAAACTCACCACGAGGTGCCAGCCCCTTATGTAACAGACACGCAGACTAAACAGCTCAACAGAAACACTCACACAGCAACGCGTCTGGGGAAATTAGAGTCGCATTAATGGTGATATCCAAAGGGCAACGGCTCCCGAAGTGAATAAACGCCTTCATTCAATAAAGCCACAGAGTGGCCTGGAAAACACCAGCAACCAGCCAGCTGCCTTGGAGAGGAAAGGTGCCCAGGAAATCAAGTCCATCAGCATCTGTTCCCAGGAGCCTCCCCACCCGCAGAGATGTGTGAGTGACAACCAGCAGGGAGCCACTGGTCCACCGGGGAAAAGCTAACAGAGCGTTGGCCCCCAGGATTCTCCAGCATCATTGGCTTTCTAGCTGGAATGGCTGCTGGGAGCCCTCGGGCAGGCCTCCAGGCTGCAGGCACCAGTGAGGCCAGGAACCCATCCGTAAAGCCGAGGAGAGCACTCACCTGCCCTGCCCTGTAGGGTTTCCCTCCTTCGTTCCATCAGCAGATCCTCCCCCAGCATTTACAAACTCAGCCCCTGTGCCGGCGAGCCAGCTGGGAACAAGCATGACAGTTCCTGCCCTCGTGGAGCCTACATTCTGGGCAGGGAGACCCAGAGAGAGGGTTCAGTGGGCACAAAGGTTGGACAGACCTTGGCGAGCTCCAGGTGACAGATGCAGAAGCCAGAGCCATGGAGCGACCTTTTTTCTTGGTTGGAGATGCAAAGGAGAGTGGTCAGAGGGCTCTAAGCCAGGGGACGGCATGCTGTCATGTACGCGTGTGGTTGCCGAGCAGGGAACAGGCTGCTGGGCTGCGCCGAGGGGTGGGGACTGTGCAGGCAGGCGGGCCTGGGGGGCAGCTCCCGCGGAGGGAACTCCAGCAGAAAGCCGATAATGGATTTAGGACGTTGGCAGCAGAGGTGGAAGGGAATGAACAGATTCCAGAGACCTTTTAGGAAAAGAGCCAACAGCACTTGTCCGTGAGAATGAAACAGAATGACAAATCATCCTTATCCTCCTCAAACGCTCACTGCAGCCCACTCTGGAGAAGACGCCGCCCTCAGCCCTGGGATACGAGGTGTGAGGCCTGGTTCTTGCCTTTCATGAGGTGTCCATCAAGCCAGACGCTGAACAAATAGAGACAAATCAGCGGCACTGATAATCCACCACCCTAGGAGTGTGGAGAGAGAAGTGTGGGCTCCGAGAGCTTGCGGATCAGGGAAGACGTCACCTGTCCTCGCCTGGCACTTGGGAAGCAGGGAGAAGACAGGAGAACATTCTGGGAAAGGAGACTGGGAAGGCACGGAAACATCTGATGCTGGAAACTGTCCTGGAATCAGCTGCCTCCTCCCTACTCAGTTGACTGCAAAGGGGCCACTCAACAGGGCTCACCCTCTGTCTCACCTACAACATCAGACCTGAAGCAGGTGGAGTGCCAGGAAACTAAGGCCTCAGACCGTGCGGTGAGCAGACTGTCAAGCCCGCCCTGCGGCTGCCCATGGGAAGTGAGGGGTGTGGAAGCAAAGCAGCCCGCCCGCTTCCCGTGACCTGCTCCCCCGGGGTCCGGATCCGCTGATTTCACACCTGTTCCCCCGCTGGGACAGCAGCCCTTCTTCATCCCCAGCCAGCCTGGTCTGTCAGGATCATGACATTCACATCTGTATCGGAAATGCCATCCAACAAAAGCTGTACCAGGATGCTGGCCGGGCATCCTGCCTCTCCTGGGAAAACCCGCCAGAATCAGACCCAGCTCCCGCCTGAGTCCAAGCATCTCCACTGCATATCACCTCCGAGTGCCACCGCCTCACAACTCACGGGCTCCAGACCTTTTTTGTGTATTAACAGTAGCCCGAAAGTGGTGGAAATTTCTCAAGTTCCTTTAGACACCAAGTTCAGGTAGCTGGAGGGAGTTTTGCTTAAAGCCAGGTACATACGGACGCACTCCACCTCTCTGCCACTTCCAGCTTCCTTCCTCAGCCACCCCCGGCTCATTGCTCTGAGGTCCAGAATGGTTTACAGCTCAGAGTATAAAGAGCAAGAGCAGTGTACCACTCCTGCAAGATCTTGATTAAATCCTCTGAAGCTCTTAGTGCCTTAAGTCTTGCTCTTTAACTGGTGCACCCAGAGTACAGAGGGATCTTAGTAAACCTCAGCTCTGATTCAGTGGCTCAGGGTCAGGGCTCCAGGTTCTGGACATCTAACAGGCTCCAGGTAACGCTGATGTGCAGGTCATAGACCACACCTAGAGTGGGAAGGTCTTGGAGTAGACTAGAGCATCCTAGACACATGCCTTTCCCAGTCCTCACCCTCCAGGCTTCACATCTCCCAGACCCCTTTCTACTACAGTTACAGAGACAGGGCCTGGCGATACACATAACGAGTTCACATGAATGCAACTGTGATGGAGCATCCTGTCTTCACAGATACCTCAACTCGTGTGAGAAGTGAGGGTTAGAGCACCGGGGATGAAACCTGCTGAACTCTCAGCTAAACGATGTCCAGGCGTCCTTGTGCTTTCTCTATCCCAGTACTGCCACCTGGTAAGTTCCTAAAGCAAAGGAATAATGACACTCCAGTCTGGACTGTGCGGTGCTTACACCCAGCTTTGGGGGATAGAATGAGTGCTGCCTGGAGAGGATGGAGCGGAATCAACAATGAGCACCACTGGGCTGCTTCCTTAACGACCGCAAACTCTCAGAAGGAGAGGGACGAAGCCGAAACACGGCAGGTGACCGCAAGGATGGGTCGCAAAAGGGAAACACTCAAGACACTGAAATATGAGCCAACATCCAGAGAGCTGACCTGGAGAACTCACCAGGCAACATAGCTGAGTCAGCAGCAAATCACACAGGCAGGAGAGCTGGGAGAGTCTGAGGACTCCCCTAAGGATAACGGTTATTCAACTCAACTGCCTTCCTTGTGGCCACGGAAGGACTAGGAACGTCTTCAGGCAGAGAGAGGGCTCCAGGGATTCCTCACTCTCTGGTGTCCTGGACCTGGATGGCCCTACACGGAGAAACGCTGGAAGCTGGGAAGAAAAGAATGGAGGCAAAATGCCTGCCACTGCCCTCAGGGGATGGATTGTAAGGATCTCATTTGCCATGTGAGAGAGTCAACGTCCCACGTTCCTGGGAGCCGACCTCAACGTTGCAAGCTAGTTGCTCTTAGTCTTCTTCTCGTTTGTTTCCCTGTGGTCCTCCCTTAGTAGTTAACCAAGTCTTTAATGAACTTATCTACAGAACAGAAACAGACTCGGAAGACAGAGTAAATAACCCTATGGTTACCGGTGCAGGACTGTGGGAGGGATAAATTTGGAAGTTTGAGATTTGCAATTGTTAGCCACTACCTGTAAAATTAGATTTTAAAAGTTTCTTCTGTATAGCACAGGGAACTATATTCAATATCTTGTAATAACCTTTAATGAAAAAGAATATGAAAACGAATACATGTACGTATATGCATAACTGGGACATTGTGCTGTGCACCAGAAATTGACACGTTGTAACTGACTGCACTTCAATAGAAAGAAAGGAAGGAAGGAAGGAAGGAAGGAAGGAAGGAAGGAAGGAAGGAAGGAAGGAAAAAAGAGGAAAGACAGACAGACAACTGCAATAAAACAAAACCTAAAAAAAAAAAAAAAGTCAGCCTGTCTCAGCAAAGAAGAACCAGGTATTTCGATCCAAACTCCTGTGTTAAAGGGAGAGTGATAATAGTCAAAGTGAAGATCAGGGAAAGGTGGATCTCATTAGGTGCCTGCCATGGAGCCTCCCTCCAACCTGAAGCCTCTGAGTTTTCCTTAACAAGAAGCCAGTCATTTTGGCTAAAGAATCTCACTTCAGATAACAGCTAACAGTAACTGAAATGTCAGGCACTGAGATCATTGCTTTACGTGGATATTTTCATTTAATCTTCTCAAACAATCCTATGGGACAAGTGATTATTTTTGCCCTCATTTTACCGACGAGGAAACGAGACTTGGAGACCTGAACTAACTTCCTTAAGGACACGCAGCGAATCTTGCAGGAGCTGGGAAATAAAAGCCAGCCAAGCCTCTGCTCATAAAGACCACCCACACCGCCTCCCACTGTCCCAGACGCCAGAAATATCATGACTATGTCTCCAACACTAACTCTGAGGCAACAGCAGAAGGGTGGGAGAGGTAGGTACGTAGACCATAAAGAAGAGATGGTCACCAACAGTGTCAGGAGCCCTCAGAGAAGGGTCCCCCCAGGAACCCCTAGAACTCCCAGCAACAGGCAGCCCAAAAGACCTTTCAGACTCTGAATGAGCTGGTTTCCTGGTCATCCTTTGAGGTACGCAAGTACAATAATGTCCCAGACTCAGGCTCCTGGAGTGCCACCTCTGAGAGGTTTTGAAAGCCACCATCTCAGGAGCCCACTGTCACTAAAGGAACCTCACTAAGTGAACTGCCTTCTGCCTACATTGGGCACCTAACAATCACGTTTTTTATTTACTTTCCCATCCCAGTTGCAATCCGGTGAGTCTTTGCCAAAAGAATCCAAGAATTTTTTAAAAGTCAGGAACTCCAAAAGTGGCTATGTCATTGCCCTTTGGATACTCCAGCCCAGGATAAGTCAAAGAAAATCATGTCAAATGGCTGATTTATTTTCTTTAAATGTATTCACTCCAGTTCAAGGAGGCTTTAGGCTGGTTAGCATGAGATCTTTTTGCACCCTTGATTTCTTCTCTGCAAGGGCTCTGCTGAGTTTGCTAAAAGCCACTGAAGTCCCCAATGGGCACATCCTAAGCTCTGCTTCCCAGCTGCCCAAATGCCTTCTGTCCCTCAAGTGACTCAGAAAGCCTGTGGTAAAGGAAGTTATCGCTGAAGTCAGGAAAACCTCAGGGGGAGAAACAAATGGAAGAGGCAAAGTCCTGACAGACATCTGTTTCTCAAGAAGCACAGGGGGTCCCACCTTGAGCCACAGAGCTTCATGTCAGCAGCAAAGGCAGAAACAGGATGCCAGGAGGTCTTTGGAAGTCTCCTCTTATCGTGTTTCTTTTAAAGAAGATCCCACGTGAATTAAAAAGGAAACGAAATTATACTCCCCCAGCATCAGATTTCCACTGACCTCCCAGTGGTCATCCAAGCTTGCCCCCACCACGAAGACTGGGATATTCAGCAGAAACTGAACCCAGGGCCACTTCCCTCTTTGGGAACTTGGGTCTCTTAAATTGCCCTGAAGATCTCTCTGATTGTCAGCACGATGCCTCGAAAACATCTCAAAGTTGTTTAATGTCACTTGACTTATAAGAAAAAGCCATTCACTGAAACCAAATAGGATGCTAGAATCCACTTCTCACCTCTCCTTTGTCCCAACTCCTTGGACTCATTTTTACAGAGAAATAAAAATTGTACCTTAGTCCTGAAATAGTTCAAAAACAGAATATGCGATCTTGTAAAGTAGTAAGTTTCTGTTTCACAGAATGGTCCAGAGCAGAGGGCCGGATGACTGCCTATTGCACAAGCTGAAGCCAAGATTTTCATACTGGATGGAAGGTCTGCCCAGAGGCCACCAGCTCCCTTTCACCTTTAGGTCCTGTCTTGTGGTTCCTACCATCACCTCCACGGAGTCCCTCCCCACCCAGGACACATTAACAGCAGCTTCGGCTGGTACCCCAGACTCCCATTCATCTAACCTTCTGCCAAGCTGGCCCCACCATGGGAACACTGAATTATTCCCACTGTCCTGAAAACACAGGATTAGGGATTTGGGAGTCAGAGAGAACTGGGTCCAAGGCACAGCTTCACCATTTTTTTTTCCTTTTTTCAGCCATTTAGCCTTGGGTACATGATTTAACTTCTCCAAGTGTGGGCTTCGCCAACCATAAAATAGGGGGGAATATTGCCTCTGGTTCTAAGGCTTGAATAAAATCACCTGTGCAGTGTCACTCACGATGCCTGACCAGGAAGGGCATCCGGTACACGTGCACCTTCCCTGCTCCACTGCCCCCAGCACCCTTCCTCTCTGCCCCCGACTATTCTGTAGGTTGCTCCTGGACAAAACAACAGATCCAGACAGACCTGAGTCACAGGAGCTTACTTAACAACCGAGGCTGGACACGTTTTGACAAGCCCTCCTCCAGCCTCCGACTTTATGACTGACTCCCCACACCAGCAGCTCCAAACCTTCTCTTCTCCCCTTCAGCTTCCAATCAAGTATTTGCTGAACAGCTAGGATTCTGAAAGCGGCAAGCTTGAAGTTTCAGGGGAGACAAAGATGCGATGTCAATGGTCTCCACACGCCAGGAGTCTACAATCTCGTTCAGCAAGTGAATACAAAACAAAAGCAGTTATCTGAAAAGCACCACATGATGGGGACAGAAACTCAAGTGTTATCCGAGCTGTAGAAGATGGGTGAGATGATCAGAGAAGGTTTTCTGGAAGAATCATTTCAGTTGGGTCTCAAAGAAAGAGAGGATTTCCATTTAGAGTCACGGGGCAGAAGAAATCAAGAGAGCAACAGTATGAAAATGGGAAAGCACACAAAAAATTGGAATTTCAAAGCCAGTTGGGTTCAGAAGTAATAAAAGACCACTTGCTCTTAAAAAAATAAGAAGAAGAAAAATGAATTAGATTCTGGAGACAATCCACTTATAAACAATGCATAGCATCCATCTCTCAAAATAAAACCAGTGGTCACAGGATCAATGCCTGAGCTGGGTAAGAAATCTAATGAGCACACGTGTTCATGGTATGAGAGCTGATGGGAGGGGAAGGAGGACTGGAGATGAGTTCCGATCTCATCCAGAAAGGGCAGCAGCCACTCAGCTCCGGTGGACTGTTGCCAAGATGGAACCACCAGCCTTGGAACTTGGCCAAAAGAAGAGAGATCAAAAACTGGGTTTCTTGTCTGAAATTACCGGTTGTCCCACTCGGGTAAAACCTAATTTCCTAACAATAGGAACTAAACTAAAGAAGGTGACCTCGTGAAGCAGTGAATTCTCCATCATTGTTCAGATAGAGACTGAATACCCTCCCCTAACCCCGCCAAGGATGCTGTGAAGATTTCTGAACAGATTGACAATTCGAGCCCAAGATTCCTGGAGTTCCTTCCGGTTCTAATGATCTCAGCTCTCATCACATCTCCCTGCTTAATAACTGGCACTGTCCTTCAGCTGTAGAGAGAACAGGAGAGCTGTCTCATGTTCCATGGTCGCCATCACGTGTCTTTCTTGCTTTCCCCGCCAGAAGTCTCCCTTCCCTTGACTGGTGGCCCATCCACGGGTAGCATTTCCCTTCTGTAGAACCGACCTCCAGATTTGGACAGCCCTTCTCTCCTCTCCGCAGCCCAGTCCTACGTGCCTTTGTTTTTTCATTTATTTTTATTGAAGTACAGTTGATTTACAGGGTTGTGTTAGTTTCAGGGTTACAGCAAAATGATTCAGTTATACATATACATATAGATTCTTGTTTGGATTCTTTTCCATTATAGTTTATTACAAGGTATTGAGTATAGTTCCCTGTGCTGTTTATCTATTTTACATGTAGTACTGTGTATCATTTAATCCCAAACTCTTAATTTATCCCTCCCCCTCACCCCTTTCCCCTTTGGCAACCATAGTCTGTATTCTATGTCTGTGAGTCTATTTCTGGTTTGCAGATAAGTTGATTTCTATCATTTTTTTTAGATTCCACATGTAAGAGATATCATGATATTTCTCTTTCTCTGTCTGACTTACTTCACTCAGTATGATAATCTCTAGGTCCATCCATGTTGCTACAAATGGTGTTATTTCATTCTTTGTTATGGCTGAGTAGTATTCCATTGCATACACACACACACACACACACACACACACCTTTATCCATTCAAAGGAACCCTCCCACACTGTTGGTGGGAATGTAAATTGGTGCAGCCACTATGGAGAACACTATGGAAGTTCCTCAAAAAAATAAAAATAGAGTTACCGTATGATCCAGCAATCCCACTCCTGGGAATACATCTAAAGAGAAAACACTATTTCAAAAAGATGCGTGCACCCCGATGGTCACAGCAGTGCTAGTCACAACAGCAAAGACAGGGAAGCAGCCTGCATCCCCACTGCCAGTCCCACACGTCTTACAGGCCCCCTGCTCACCGTTACCTGCCCCTTCTGCTCAAAGAGGCCCAAGCACAAGTCCAATTCTGTGCAAGACACACAAGCCCCTCTCCCTCTTGGTTTGTCTGAGACCATGAACTGCCCTGTCAGCCTTCAGGTGCATGGTTTTCGTCTCCGCCAAGAGCCTGTACATTCCTTGAGGACACAGACTCCCTTTCTCCCGTGTTTCTCTACCATGTCCAGAGCAGTTCGGGGTTCAGGGACAGCTTGAACAAAGCAGGAAGCATCCGCTAGATCCCAAAGGGCCCAACTGATGAGGAAAGAAAAAGCCATAGAGGCTTTATGGCAAACCAGCTATAAAACTCCCAGACCGCAGGTTCTTAAAATAGCATAACAAAAACATTAGTGTTCACACAAGAGCTGCTCAACTATAAAGCCAATCTCATTCTTAAAAAAAAAAAAGTCTTGTGTTAACTGAACTTCCCCACATCTGCCTCCAATTTCACTGTCAACTATTTTGAATTCTTTGGGCTATTTTCCAGAATTTCAGTGTCTCCATAGGCTTTTTACTGCTCCCAGTTAGGCAGCTCCATCACTCGGGTTAATGCTTCAGGAGTTAAAAGGAACAACACAACACTAAAAATAAAATGTAAATTCTTCGCTGAGTAAGTAGCAGGGAGGGGGGAAAGACAGGAATAAAACTAGGGAACAGACGATCTATCTGATAATTAAATGCTGGGTTATCAGCATAAGACAAGAGAGG
This sequence comes from Vicugna pacos, assembly GCF_048564905.1. NCBI lineage: Eukaryota > Metazoa > Chordata > Mammalia > Artiodactyla > Camelidae > Vicugna > Vicugna pacos. The sequence continues at coordinate 56,319,487 of NC_133002.1, forward strand.
GGGGAAAAAAAGAAATGAGACGTAAGAGGTAGAAAAATTGGGGAGAAAAGTAAACCATAATTATTGATGAAGATGTTACCATATATACACAAGTCTCAGAGAACCATTTAAAGAACAATTACCGTCCATACGCGTGTGCGCTTTGGCAGTTCAGTACAAATCGTTTGGAAAAATCGATGACTCTCTGTGCAAAAACAGTAGCCAGAGAGAATATATTAGGAAAGAAAAGATCCCATTTACAACAGAAACTAAAGGAAATGCAATACCCAGGAATACACTGACACAGAAATAGGAAAAATCCTTATGAAAAAAACTTGCAATGCAACCGAGAAATAGAATAATATTTGAATAAGCGGAATGGCCTGCCTTGTTCTTAGGCAGAGATTCTCATCACCATAAACCTGTCACTTCCAGGGGAGGGGACAGCTCAAGTGGTAGAGCGTGTGCTTAGCATGCACGAGGTCCTGGGTTCAGTCCCCAGTGCCTCCGCTCAGAACAAATAAACAAATAAACCTAATTACCTCCCCCAACAACAACAACAAACTCTAACATGAACCTGTCACTTCTGCCTAAGTCACTCTATAAATCTGAAACAGATGCCATAAACATACCTCGCCACCGTGGTGAGGGCGTGGGGAAAGTCACTCTCAGACGTTCCTGGTGAAAGTGTGAACTGGTACAAGCTCTACAGGGAGAAACCTGGGAATTTCTATAAAAATGGAAAATTCACAAGCCACTGCATAATCCTATTCCTAGGAATTTATATTCAACATGCTCCCATGGACCAAAATGTACACTGTTTTGACGTGACCGATTCAAACCGGTCATCAGTTAATTTTAAAAGGGGACAAAAGGGACAAATCTTCCCCTAAAAAATAATTTTAATTGCAAGCCAATAAATGTGCATTAACTTGCCCATCGTATGATGTAACACAGGGGCCATTTCAGTGCATCTAGGTCAACAGATCAAGTTTGGCTTCATCTATTTTGTAAAAATCTTATCCATAATATTAAGTTTACAATCTTCAGATATGACATCTTTAAAGTGATGTAAGGACTTAAAGGCAGGTGGGAAGAAGAAATCAGAAAACAGAGTCGTTCTCAATTTTTCTGATTCATTGCCCCGTCTTTAACAGCTGTCTCTATTATGCCTTATTTGACAGAAATTTGGTGATTCAGCATTAGCAAATCCATTCAAAGCAGCTGACTGAACTTTCACTAAAGCTTCTTTTCCTTTCTTGCCCTCAGATTTCATCAGTCTGTGTAATATTTGGTTAAATCAAATGATTGCAACAAGTATAACTGGCATAAATAGTGTGAAGCAACTGACTCTGGGTGAGCTAAAGACAGGGCAGGGTCTCACCAGTGGGTGTTTGAAGTGTTACAGGGAACAGAAACACAGACTATTTGTTAATCAAGCAACTCCATGAAGTCAAGATCAACCAAAATTAAAGTCTACTTAATGGACCAGGATAGTCAGTGCACTACTGTTTGTAAGAGCAAAGGACATGAATCAACCCAAATGTCCCTCAATGGACAGTTGGTTAAAAAAGTCACAGGACCTCCATTTGATGGAATACTATGCAGTTGTTAAAAAAGACAGCACAAGTAGATGGGCTGATATGGAACCCTTCTCTCTGAGAGGTGATGAAGTCAGGGTGCAAAGCAGTATTGACATTTATACTTAGGTGCTAAGAGAGACATAGGGCGCCTCTGGAAGAATAGGAGTAAAAAAGAAAAAAACCTTGGTTTAAAGCAGTGGCCTCTGGGGAAGTGAAATAGGTAACGGGGTGACAGGAGTTAGAGAGAGAGACCCACTTTTCACTGTACATCGTTTTTGTGTGTTTTGAATGATGTCATGGGAATACAGTTTAATTTTTTCAAACATGAGCCAGGGTGCTCTCCACCCAGTCTTCATAAAAATTTCCGATAGTGGGAAAGAAGTCAGGAATAAAGTTGGGGGGGGGACTGAGAAGTGGTGAGTCACTGAGAAAGAGGAGCCCTGTGATCTGCCCCCAGTGCCTGGGCCAGGCCCCGGGGGAGTGGGGAAACTGCAGAATCCCCAGATGTATCTGGGAGTCAAAGAGCAGGGACCCCCACGTCCTCGTTTCTGGGTGGAGCTCGGGACAGCCAGCACGCTCCCAAGAGGTGGCTGCAGGGTGTGTCCAGGGCAGAGAACTTGAGACAGCCTCGTGGTTTCTTTGACCCAAAGTGGCACTGAAATAATTCCAGGAGCCTCAAAGCCACACTGAAATAGGGAGAACTGAGGGTAAGCCTATTAAGTTTCCATCATCCAGCGTGGGACCACAGCAAAAACCAGCCTTTGCCCCATGCCTCCCTCGTGAAGGAGAAAGGCCTTGGGGAGGTTCACAGAGCAGAAGAACAAACCCAGCAACGTCCCCCCCACTCCACCCCTAGGATAGGCAGAGAGGCAGCCAAGACACCCAAAGAGGTCTAGTACCACACATGGACCAAATTCGGCCCACTACCGATCTTTGTAAATGAAGTTTTATTGAAACCCAGCAATGCTCACTCATTTGCATATTGTCCAGGGCTGTTTCCACGCTACTGTGGCGGAGCTGAGTAGTCACTACAGAGACCACATGGCCTACAGAGCTGAAAATACTTACAATCTAGCTCTCTACAGGAAAAAGCATTGCTGACCCCTGATCTGGGGAATACAGAACAACTCAGTGATGACCGTAGGGGCCAACGAGGACCCAGATCAGATGCCTGTGGCCCTCAACCACTGAAACGATATGCTAGGCTGGGGAGTAGGGAGAATTCTAAACTCACGAAGTCTGGGTTTTTAGTTTCCCAAGAGACTGAGAGCTCAGAAAAGGGTCTTAGGTATACCTGGGTTTGTGGACTGAGATACATTCTGAACATAACAGTATCCCAGGTCTATTTCATTTAGTTCTAAAGCTGGTGATTCTGTCAACCAGTAACTCCAGCGGACTGCGTGCACCAGCGGCAAGAGACCCTCTTACAGAATTGGTTTTCTCTGGTTAGGAACAAAGAAGCCACGCCCCCTAACAATTCAGCCTGCACTGATTAGTTCATCGGAGCACCAGGAGGCCCAGGATGGGGGTCGGCCGGGCACAAGCACACTGGTGCAACCCACCCACGAGGGCATCCGCTTGGCACAGAACCAGGTGCGAGGCAGTGATCTGTTTACCTGACGTGGCCCCCGTGGAAGGAAGCCACACCAGGGCCCGACAGCACAAGCTGGAGGTGCCTATGGAGGAAGGAACAAGTCACAGCCTCCCTCTCTTTCTATCTGCCCACAGCTCCCCCGACAGGGCTGGTTGCTGTACCCTACTCTGTCAAGCAGTATCTGAGATGTTCACTTCCATCCAAACCCACCTTATGAGCATAGGGCCCCATTTTCATTTCCCCCTATGAATGCCAGCATCTGCCACTTTAATACAGTATCTGTTCATCCTCCAGTTGTCCGTGCCCTGCCTCCTTGTTATGGGTTGAACTGTGTCCCCTCAAAAGACGTTCTAGCCCCAAATCCTGGTACCTGTGAATGCTGCCTGACTTGGAAAATAGGGTCTTTGACGATGATCAGATTAAGGCACAATCATTAGGGTGGGTCCCAATCCAATGCAACTTATGAAGAGGGGAAATTTGAATACAGGGACAGGGATACGCACAAGCCAAAGAACTACCAGGCGCCAGGACAGAGACCTTCAACAGATGTCTCTGCCTTCAGGAGCGTGGCCCTGCCAACATCTTGATCCCAGACTTCTAGCCACCAGAGCTGACCTGATGCATTGCTATTGTTTAAAGCCCCCAATTTGGGGCACGTTGTTACCGCGGCCCTAGGAAACTAATATGCTCTCCAATGAGACCCTAGTTCCCCTAAGGCAGGATGGCGCTGGGAGCTGCCTCTGGAAATAGGCCTTTTCCCGTCTCTGCACAACCTTTAGGGGGAGATGTTGAGACAGAGATTCAAACCACAGCTGGGGAATTGGACTAGATCTGCTGGTTCCCAAACCTGGCTGTGCATCCGAAACCCCCTGGGAGGCTGCTCAGAAACACAGATGCCTGAGCCCCATCCCAGGCCTCCTAACTCAGGATGTCAAAGGGTCGGGTATGAGACGCCACCTGCCGGGCACTGGCCCACAGAGCCTTCAAGGCCCCCTCCAACCCAGAGATTGCCTTGCTGCCGGACGACCAAATCAGAATCTGCATGTTCACAGTATCCCTAGGCAAATGGTGCACACACGTTCAGGTGCGACATGCACTCGCAGGTGCAGGATGAAAGTAAGCCAGATGGTTATGAGGGAAGGATAAACAGAGGAGAACTGTTGGACAGGCAGCACTGCACAGCTGTCAACAGCAGGACTCCCTCTGCTCTGGGACTCCAGGCTTTGATCTATAAAATGGGGATAACATGGTACCTGCCTCATAGGATGGAAGACTGAATGCATTAATAAACAGGCAGGTTATATTGTATAGCACAGGGAAATATATACAAGATCTTATGGTAGCTCACAGAGAAAAAAAATGTGACAATGAATATATACATGTTCATGTATAACTGAAAAATTGTGCTCTACACTGGAATTTGACACAACATTGTAAAATGATTATAAATCAATAAAAAGTGTTAAAATTAAAAAAAGAAAATTTTAAAAAATAAAATGAATAAAATAAACAGGCAGGGCTCAGAACAGCACCTAGCACATACTAAGCACTCAGTAAGTACTATTTAGCCCCAGAAAAAAATTAAGGAATGCCCTAGTTACTGTCTTCAACTACAATGACTACAGTTTTTTTATACAAGAAGAGGAGGAATAAAAGGGTAGGATATTACAAAGCTCTGCCAGGAGCCAAAGTTACCTCTCATTAAGTAATCACCAGAGGGACTTGTACAAAGTATATTCAATTTGATTGAATGGGCACTTACTAAAGACTCTTGGATTTCTGACATAAATAGAACAGAATGAACAATTAACCCCACAATCCACTGAAGAAATCATTGAGGGAAACCTACTCCTCCCATGACAAATTAAGCCATATTAAAAATGCTCCCCATGGCCCCCAAGAGGAATGGAATGGGCCATTACAGGGACATGTGGGCTGCATTAGATTTCTTCAGAAATCTCTGAAGAAGAATTTTTTCCCTTTGCACAAAGATGAAGTCTTGAACCAGAATACCCTCTCTTCTTCCACACCAGATCCTTCCCCACTCCCAAAACTTGTGAAATTTACAGAGAAAGGTGAGGTTCTAAAGTCAAGCAGACGGGATACCCCTTATCCACTCATCATCCCAAAATGACATCTCGTAAAAATAAACAGCAGGGGAGGACTGTTTCTTCTTATGTTTTTGTCCTGTATCCTAAAGAAGCAAAGCCTACTTTACATTCTATTTGGGCCACAACATAGACAGTTTAAAGAAAGTGGCCATAAACCAGAAAAGAGATAGACACAAAAGATGGTAACCAGCTTCTATTTTTTATCTTTGTTAGCTGAGTGGATCTAAAACAAATGAAAAAAATCCCCGGGCTTGTATTTTAAATAGCCGAGTGTTCATTTGGCAAGGGTAGCTCTCTTTCACTTTATGAAATCAAAAGCTTTTTTTTTTCTAAGTTAACTATAAGCAGTTGATATTTTAAAGAAGAAGATTCTATTTTGCCACTGATTTTCACTTTTAAAAATAGAAGTGCCAAGCTTTTGCACAGCAAAGGAAACCATCCACAAAGCAAAAAGTCAACCTACTGAATGGGAGAAAATATTTGCAAATGATATGACCAATGAAGGATTAACATCCAATATATAAACAGTTCATACAACTCAACATCAAAAAAAAAAACCTCAATTAAAAGTGGGCAGAAGAGCTGAATAGACATTTTTTCTAGAGGAAAGGCAGATGGCTAACAGGTACATAAAAAGATGCTCACTATCGCTAATCATCAGGGAAATGCAAATCAAAACCACAATGAGATACTACCTCACACCTGTCAGAATGGCTATTGTCAAAAAGAATATAAATAACAAATGTTGGTGAGGATGTGGAGAAAGGGGAACCCTTGTACACTGTTGGTGGGAATGTAAATTGCTACAGCCACTGCAGAAAATAGTAAAGAGTTTCCTCAAAACACTAAAAACAAAATGACCATATAAGTTAGCAATTCCACTCCTCGGTATATATCTGAAAAAAACAAAAACACTAATTCAAAAAAGCACATGCACCCCAATGTTCATAATAGCAGTGCTATATACAATCGCTAAGATATGGAAACACCTAAGTGTCCATTGACAGATGAATGTATAAAGAAGATGTGGTATATATACACAATGGAATACTACTATGCCATAAAAAAGAATGAGCTAATGCCACTTGCAGCAACATGGATGGACTTGGAGGGCATTATGTTAAGTGAAGTTAGTCAGAGAAAAAAAAGACAAATATATTGTATGATGCCACTTATACATGGAATCTAAAAAATGCAGCAAACTAGTGAATATAACAAAAAAGAAGCAGACTCACGGATACTGAGAACAAGCTAGGGGTTGCCAGTGAGGAGAGGGAGGGGGGAGGGGCAATCTAGGAACAGAGGACTAAGAGGTGCAAACCATTAGTTGTAAAATAAGCTACAAGGATATACTGTACAAAAGGGGAAATGTAGCCAATATTTTATAATAACTATAAATGGAGTATACTCTTTAAAAATTATGAATCACTATATTGTACACCTGTAACTTATATAATATTGTACAGTAACTATGCTTCAATGAAAAAAATAGAGGTGCCACATTTGAAAAAATTCCACCCCACCCCCCCAGTAAATTAAATTGAAAAGCCTGGGTAGGAAAATAGTCAACACAAAAATCAAATAACCCTATTAAAAAATGGGCAAAGGACTTGAACAGACATTTCTTCGAAGATGATATACAAATGGTCATAAAAAAAGATGCTCAACATCACTAATCATCAGAGAAATAAAAAAAAAACTACAATGAGGGGGAGGGTATAGCTTAGTGGTAGAGCACGAGCTTAGCATGCACAAAGTCCTGGGTTCAATCCCCAGTACCTCCATTAAAATAAATAAATTAAAACCTAATTCCCTCCCCCCAAAAAAAATTTTTTTAAAAATCTACAGTGATATATCATTTCATACCAATTAGGATGGCTACTATCAAGAAAGGAAGGAGGGAGGGAAGGAAGAAGGAAAGAAGGAAGGAAGGAAGGAAGGAAGGAAGGAAGGGAGGAAGGAAGGGAGGAAGGAAGGAAGGAAGGAAGTGTTGGCAAGGATGTGGAGAAATTGGAGCCCTTGTGCCCTATTGGTGAGACTAAAATGGTGCAGCTGCTATGGAAAACAGGATGAAGTTTCCTCAAAAAATGAAAAAACAGAATTACCATACAGACCATCAATCTCATTTCTGGGTTTCAAAGGAATTGAAAGCAGAGTCTCAGTGAGATATTTACACACTCATACTCATAGCAGCACTACTCAACAATAGCCAAGAGGTAGAAGCAATCCAAAAAATATTCATCAACAGAAGTACGGGTAAACCCAATGCAGCATACATCTACAGTGGGATATTATTCAGCCTTAGAAAGGAAGGAAATTCTGACACCTGCGACAACACGGATGAACCCTGAGGCCATACTAAGTGAGACAAGCCCATCCTAAAAGGACAAATACTATCTGATTCCACTTCCATGAAGTATCGAAAGTGGTCAAATTCCACTTCCATGAGGTATCGAAAGTGGTCAAATTCATAGAAACAGAAAGCAGAATGATAGTTCCCAGGGAAACACCATGAGGAGGGGGAAAAGGGGGAATTGATGTTTGATAGGTATAGAGTTTCAGATCTGCAAGGCGAAAAAAGTTCTGGAGCTCTGTTTCACAACAATGTGAATACACTTAACACTCCTGAACTGTCCACTGAAAACAGTTAAGTAGTAAATTTATGTTACCTGTTCTTCACCACCAGAAACAAAAAGAAAAACAAAATGACCACCACCACCACCACAACAACAACAACAACAAAAACAGTCAACTCTGTGATTAAAAAAAGAATAAAATTTAAAAAAAGAAAAAAGAAAAAAAAGAACAAAATAATGCCATTTGCAGCAACATAGATGGGCCTGGAGATTGTCATTCTAAGTGAAGGAAGCCAGAAAGAGGAAGAAAAACACTGTATGAGATCGCTCACATGTGGAATCTTAAAAAATAGAAAAGAAAAAAAAAGAGGACACTAGTGAACTTATCTACAAAAGAAACAGACTTGTAGACAGAGAAAATCTTATGGTTACCTGGGAAGCGGGGTAGGAAGGGATAAATTTGGGAGTTTGAGATTTGTAAATGTTAACCACTATATACAAAAATAGATTAAAAAAACAATTTTCTTCTCTCTAGCACAGGGAATTATATTCAATATCTTGTAATAACCTTTAATTAAAAAGAGTATGAAAATGAATATATGTATATATATATGCATGACTGGGACATTATGCTGTTCATTAGAAACTGACACATTGTAACTGACTGTACTTCAATAAAAATTTAAAAAAGAAAAAGATACCAAATGGCTTGGACATCTGTAAAATTAAATTAAAATAAAATAAAATTCCTCCCCCATCACCGAAAAAAAAAAAAGAAAGAAATGAAAAAGAAAACAGGCAGCCCATCCTCCTTAAATGCTAGAGGTTGGAATTTTGCAGAACGACCAGATCTTGGCTGCATTGTACAGTTTTCCTGACTCTGGTGTCTCCTTTCCTCTAATGCTTTAATACTGTCATTTGCAATGAAATGATTTTACCGTGATAACTATGAATAATGAGCATGCAGTACAAGTGGCTCTTAAATTGCTTGGAGCAACTATCATGCCTTAAAACACGGTAACAGCAAGGGTATAAATATTCCGTTTATGTCAAATCATTCTGTTTACACCATCCTGAGATATGTCTTAAGGATATAGATCACCTTTAAATAATCCAGTCTGGTACCTCTGTTTTTTACCTTTTAACAGAATTTTTAAAGAGCATCTTCTGTTCGAAGAAATTAGCCTTGTCCTTGGGAAGTATGTTAACTTACGATGACAATTTGTCATGCACTCTCACCCTGTAGTTATCAAGCCAGGCTTTGAGTGAAGATATTTTTTTCTTACTGCAGTGTTTCAAAGTGATTTTGGTGGTGGGGGAGGGTGGGGCGGGTAATTAGGTTTATTTATTTATTTTAATGGAGGTACTGGGGATTGAAGCCAGGACCTCGTGCATGCTAAGCATTCGCTCTACCACTAAGCTATATCCTTCCCCATTATTCCACTGTTTCAAGATGTAGAGGTTTGCACTCATTAAGAGAAAAGAAATAAGTTCCCACCTTGAAAATTAAGCATAGCCCGTTGCATAAGACTTTCCATCAGTATCTGGGTCCTGAGATACTGTTCTTCCAGTGATGGGTTTCACACCTGGATCTCACAGAACTTATTTGTTTGGGGACATTATTGTCACCTAGGATAAAATGAATGTTCTTGTAAGAGGCTCTCCAGTAATTTCCTTTGTCTTCACCAGTAGAGCAATTTTCTCTTTCCGGCGAGAAGTCCTCCTAAATTACACAGCACAAAAAGGGATGAAGCTGCACATATTATCAGGCTATCTGCAGATGATGCTATAAATGGCGTATCCATCTCATTACATGAAAGGCATCACGTCACAAACCCTCCATCTCAGAAACAAGCATTAGGCTGAAAACTTACTTAAACAAAGTAAGAACTGGTAGTGTGTGTCACCCTTGATGTCCTGCTTGGCTTTAAAGTTAGGAAGCTGAAATTCAAATCAGTGCAGTACCTTAATGACTACGAATCAATTCTTACAATCCCTTACAAACCCAAAGACTTGGACACCTCGATTCTCAGTAGTTACCAAAATTAGAATGTAGTAATTGTTGCTATAAAATGACCAGGGAGGAAAAAAACAGGAGGGATTCAAGTATAATGGACTGAATACATTCAAAGTAGGCATTTCCTTTTAATTTTAGGATTTTATAATAACTCTGTCCCTCCCCAACACACACACATTCACACCAAAATCTTACAGATTTTTTTATAGCTTACACACAAAAATTGAGAGTAAATGATATGACTGTCCAAGCCCAAAGACCATTACTACAAAATGTGGGCGACATTTTGGAAACCATCACATGAAAGCATCAAGTCCACCGATCTGTTGTCAAATACAAAGTTTCTCCTTCATTTTGATGTCATTTACTTTTATTATTTACAATTTTATCTACAGTTTTGGAGACTCCTCCTCGAGGAACCATTTCAGAGATGGAGACAAAAGTCCAGAAAATAACAAGATCAAAATCCATGTACCTCTCACCTACATTTGATAAACGTTAACCTTTTACTATATCTGATTCAGAGTTTTCAAATAAAATATTGCAGAAAGAACTGAAGCTCCTCCTTCCTCCCACTACTTAAAGATACTAAATAGCTGGAAAAGCTCCTGAGTACCCATCTTAGCCATGTTTTTACACTTTTAATAGATGTGTTTATATATTTGCATACGCCTATAAAATAGGTAACGTGACTTTGCACAATGTCATTTTTAAATAGTATTTTACTACAAACTTGTGGTTGCCAAGGGCGAGGAGGGTGGAAAGGGACTTCAAAATTTGTAGACACTGACAGGCATATGCAGAATAGATAAACAAGATTATACTGTATAGCACAGGGAAATATATACAAGATCTTGTGGTAGCTCACAGAGAAAAAAATGTGGCAATGAATGTATGTATGTTCATGTATAACTGAAAAATTGTGCTCTACACTGGAATTTGACGCAACATTGTAAATGACTATAATCAACAAAAAAATGTTTAAAAAGAATAAAATGAAAATAAATAGTATTTTACTATATGTAGTATTCTGCAACTTACTTCTAGTTTCTGCTAAATATTGGACATTTATCCGTATCGATATATAGATCTGGCTCATGCATTTTAACTGCTGTTTAGCATACTATTTTATGAATTTATCACAATCTAATTATCCATTCTTCTGATGCCTGGTATTTTATTTACAATCTTTCACCATTACAAGAAATGCTGCAATGAGCATTCTATGCCTGGCTCCTTGCGTACATTTGCAAGAATATTTCGAATGCACATACCTGAAATTGCAATGGCTGGGTCATGGGATATGTGCACCTTCAGTTTTACTAGATATTTCCAAATGGCTCACCTAGATGGTTGCATTAATTCACATTCCCACCAACAATGCATGCAGGTTCCCATCTGCCCAAATCCTGAGAGTAGTATTATCAACTTTTTTTCACTTTTTGTCAAATATAATGGGTGAGAATTTAAACTGCATTTCCCTAACTACTAGTGCTTTCATGGATTTGTTGGGCCTTTATGGTTCCCTGCTCTGAAACTCCTAATCAAATAGTTTGTTCATTTTTTTACTCAGTATGGTTTGCCCTTTTCTTACTGACCTGTGGGAGAGCTTCATGTACTCTAGACCTCAACACTTTGGGTCGGTTATACGCCTTGCAAACATCTGACAGGCTTTGGTTTGGATTTAACTTTATGGTGTGTCTTGTCAGAGAAGTGTTTTGTTGTGTTTTACTGTCAGCAAATTTTAAATGCTTCCTTTTTGTCATTCGTTGGCTATGCATTAGAATCACCTGAAGAGCTTTTTAAACTGCTGAGGCCAAAAAACAAAAAGCAGTCTCCACAGGAGCAGATCAGTGGTGGCCTGGGACTCGTTCCTTCGGGGGCGGGGGGGCTCACTGCGAAGGGATACATGCACATCTGGGGGCACTGAAATCTGCAGTTTGTGGTGAAGACTACACAGGCACACGCGGTTGTCAAAATGCACCGAACCGTGTACTTAAAATGGGTGCATTTTATGCATATTGTACCTCAACAGAGTTGATTTAAAAAAAGATACAGATGCCTGAGCTCTCCCATGTACAATTTTAAGTCAGACGCTCTGGAGACAGGGCCCAGAATCTGGCTTTTTTTTTTTTTAAGAGCCCACAGATGATTATGATGTGCGGTCAGTGCTGGGAACCCCTGTTCTAAATATTTTTTAAGCTTTGCTTACTACTTCATCTGGGGTTATTTTTGCATGGGCTAGAAATCTAATTTTGGAGGAGGTCCAGTTGTGCCAACATTTATTGACAAGTCAATCCTTTCCCCTCCGATTTATGATGACAATTCTGCCACATTCTGTACACCGAGTTTCTGTATATGCCTGGGAACGTTTCCGGTCTCCCTGACTGGCTCTGTACAGCTTTGGGACCATGCCACCCTGTTTTAATTACTAATACGTTTTAGTGTCTGGAAGGCCTAATCCCTTGTCTCCTCTTCCTTCTTCTCCTTTAAAAGTGTCTTGTCCAGAGAAAGACAAATATTATATGGTGTCACTTATATGTGGAATTTTAAAAAGTGATACAAATAAACTTATTTACAAAACAGAAACAGACACAGAAAACAAATTTATGGTTGCCAAAGGGGGAAGGGTGGGGAAGGGATAAATTAGGAGTTTGGGATTAACAGACACACATCACTACAAAGGAAATAGGTAAATAACAAGCACAGGGAGCTATATGCAGTATCTTGTCGTCACCTATGATGGAAAAGAAGCTGAAAAGAATAGACACATATGTGTATAACTGAATCACTTTGCTGGACGCCTGAAACTAACACAACGTTGATTGTAAATCAACGACACTTCAATTAAAAAAAAATAAAAGTCTGTTGCCTATTCCTGGTCCCGTATTCTTCCATGTGAACTACATGATTGGCTTGACAAGTTTCATCAGAAAATAAGTAACTATAAAGGTTTTTAATAAATTTGTGTTAGATTTATATTTGGAGAAAATGGCCATATTTTCACGAGTCTGCTCAGAAGTGAACGTGGTATCTCTATTCAAATTTTCTTTCAGGGCAAAAGAAGTGTTTGTTGTGTTGGGAGGTGTGAGAGGGGCCACGGCATCTAGCACGGGTCCAGGCACTGATGTTGATGGGAGGATTCGGTGGTGAATAAAGTTCCAGGATTAAACATACACTCATTCCTTCCTCAAACAGATCATGTTCTGAGCCCCGTCTCCGTGCCAGGCTGCATGGCAGGATTCGGAGCAAACAAGAGTGACCAAGTCACCGCCCTCAAGGAGTTCACAGCCCACCAGTGAAGCAACTTGCAGGCAAAAGATCTATTTGCAGGCAGGAGGAGCTCAGCCACTTAGCCCAGGTCGGAGCTCCAGGAAAGCTTCTCGAGGGAAGGATGCCTCTGGCTTAACCTGACCGAGAACCAGGAGTTGGACAGGTGATGGCTAAGAGGAAGGTGGTTCCCGGCAGAGCGAGACCGCCAGGAAAGGCTCAGGATGACAATGGCACCTGAATCCTGAGAACCAACTGCAGCAGCTGGTGTCTGGTTTGAGGGGCGGAGGACCGACCTGAGCTGAAGCTAAGGAGGTAGGGAGGCACCCGGAGGAGAGCCTTGAAGAAAGCCTGGGTTAAAGAAAAAAGAAAAAAAGACAAAAAGGCTTGGACTCGATGGAGAGATAGCAAAGGATGGGGAGTGAATGGTCAGAAATGTATTTTGAATCAGATTATTCTTGCTGTTTCTGTTGCAACCCTGCAAAGAAAAGGCACTTAAAATCAAAGCTAGCCTGAAGCCATGGCCAAAGAACGGCACTGCCCCTGAACAGCTCCCTCAGGACCTCCCCTCCCTCTGGCCCTGTTACCTGCCCAGCTGTCCTCCTGGCCGCTCCTTATTCAGAGCTGAACTTCAGAGAGCTTCGCGCACGTTACTCCAGCACACTGTGGGTCCGCTGGGCCGCCAGCCTAGCTGCCCACCTGCATTGACCTGACTTCACAATTGGTTGTAAGGAAATTGTTCTATACAGCCAAAAGAATTGAGAATGGGTGTTCAGACAAAGCCTGTACACCCATGCTCACAGCAGCACTGTTCGCAGTCACCAAAAGGTGGAAACAACCCAAATGTCCACCAGTGGATGAATGGAAAAACGAACTCTGGCATACACGTACCATGAAATATTGTTCAGACATAAAGAGAAACGAAGTTCTGACACATGCTACTACATGGATGGACCTTGAAAACATGATGCTGAGTGAAAGAAATCACACACAAAAGGTCACACACCTTATGACTGTATTTATATGAAATAGCCCAAAATCGGTAAATCCATAGAAACGAAGTAGATTAGTGGTTCCCAGGAGTTCGAGGTGAGGGAAGAATGGGGAGAGACTGCTTCATGGGGTTAGGGGTTTCCTTTGGAGGGGATGAAAATGTTTTGGAACTAGACAGCAGTGTTGGCTACACAGAACTGTGAATGGCAGTGGCAAATGTTATGAAATTGTTTGCTCTAAGATGGTTCATTTTATGTTATGTGAATTTCACCTCCTCAGCATACTCTTCACCTTCCTGGACTGTTCTGTGATCCTCTCACTTTGATGAGCATCAAAAGCCCCAAAAGATCTATTTTTAAAATGCAGATGTCTCACCTTCACCGCCAAGAGCTTGTAAATCATTGGGTCTGGGGTGTGGCCCAGGCACCTGCATTTTTAAAGCCTCCCACGTGATTCTGGTGCATTCGGAAGTTTGCAACCGGTAGAACCAGCTCCTTTCCCCCTTTCTACCTTGAGACTGTCCCTTCATCACCTGCAGGAAGCCCTTCTTTCCCCCTTTACTGAGCCTTTTGCAATAGTAAGACTTTGGCCTCCAAGGGAAAGAGAAAGGTACTTGAATTGCAGTGAAGCATCCAAAAAACAGCACCTGAATAAAAGCAAGTTGTAAGGAGCCTCAGACTGGTGGTCACCAACCTTGGCTGAACACCAGAGCTTTGGTGGGGATGTTTTCATTAAATACCTAGGCCCCACCTGGGACACAATGACTCAGTGCCTCCAGAGGGAAGTTCAGATGTCAATATTTTTCTAAAGCACCAACGGCAGCTTCCCTGCTCCTCCGCACCCCCCACTCCACCCACCCCACCTCCCTCCCTGCACGCTTCCTGGTCACACTGCTCAGGAAAGGTTTACCCTAACCGGCAGTGTAAGTCTTCCGATGCTTAGGCAAACATACTTAAGAAAGTAAACAAAGCATGAAAAATCATATAACAGATTCAAATTTCAGACTGCTTTTCACCTGTGCGTTTAACTCTCTGTGCCTCGTGTCCGTAGGGCCCCCAAAGTGGTCAATTGCCAAGGAGCAGAGATCTGCTTCCGGAAAATAACTCAGGGCAGTAAAAGCACTTTCAACTGAGAGGCTAGAAGGAGTTTTCATAAAGATGATCTCAGTTGATCTTCCCAACACCCATTCATTCATTCATTCATTCATCAAATACCTTCTGAAGACCTACGACGCCCAGGCACAGTGCAGGTATCACAAGGGAGACCAGAGCAGCCCTGTCCCTGCCCACTGTCCCTGCCTGCAGCCCACATGTGATCGGGTCCGCAGGTCACAACAGCACAGGGAAGAGAAGGGCCGAGATGGGGGAGGTGCAAAGTGGAACCGAGACCTGGGGCTGCCAGGGAAGCCTGCTGGCGAAGGAACACTCAAACCACACCCTGCAGGGTAAACAGGAGAGAGTCGGCAAGCGCTGGAGGAACGGTGTTCTGGGCCGGGTACCTGTCATCGAGTTCACAATGGTCTGCTGGTTTTTGCGTTAACTTCAGAACACGTCCGTCTCGCTCAGGTCGAGGTAAGGTTAAGTCCCCCTATTGCTCACTCGTGTAATCGGAAAATGGAGGCTCCAAGGGCTGTGATTTTGGAGACATTCTGAGATGCAGGGCTGAAAATCCCTTACCCTGCCCCCTCCCCACCCTAAGACACGGGACAGGTAAGGAACCGCAGGCGGGGAGCTGCCTCAGAGGGAGTTCTCACATATCACGATCATGGGTACGCCTCCTGTCCTTTGTCCCAAGGGCTCCAGAAGGGAGAGAATAATGCCTTGCAGTCGTTGTTTTGGCGGGTTTTGGGTTTTTTTTTTTTTAATCGAAGTATAGTTGATATTGTCGACTGAAAAAATATGCACAACCTAAAAGCTGAGAGGTATGCTTTATTTAGGGGGCTTTCTGAGGGCTCAAGCCCCAGAGGTGGTCTCTTGCATCGCTCAGAGGGACTGCTCCAATGGGGCAGGGAGGAGCTGGGGTATATAGGAGTTTTGCCACACAGACCAGGTGGTTGGCACATCAGATGATTACTGCTAATTAAAGGAAACCAGACATCCGAAGGAATTCAGTGCTTTTCTAAGCATGGGCAGGTGCAAAGGTCTGGGCTCATTGAAATCATTCCTTTGATAGGCATCTGGCTATCTAGGGCCAGTGTCCTGTTCTTTCTCACCCTGAGTTCCCTCGGGGGCACGGCTTTCGGAGCAGCAGAGGCTGGGCTGCCTGCGTGTCTCCATCCTGAGTTACCTCCGCTCATTGTTGGGGGTGGCGGTGGTAGCTGATGACTTGATGACCGCAGCATCCTTTGTTTACTGATATGGCTGGCAACAGTTTTCATGCACAGTTTACAATGTGTTAATTTCTGGTGTACAGCATAATGATTTAGATATCTATATATATCTTTTTCTGATTCTTTTTCATCATAGGTTATTACCAGATATTGAATATAGTTCCCTATGCTATACCGTAGGTCCTTGTTTATCTATTTTACATTTAATAGTTTGTATCTGCTAATCTCAAACTCCTAATTTAAACCTCCACTTCCCTTTCCCCTTGGGTAACCATAAGTTTGTTTTCTATGTGTGTTTAAGTCTATTTCTGTTTTGTAAATAAGTTCATTTGTATCATTTTTTAGATACCACATATAAGAGGTATCATAAAATATTCATCTTCCTCTGTCCAATTTACTTCACTTAGTATGATAATCTCTAGGTCCATCCATGTTGCTGCAAATGACATTATTTCATTCTTCTTTACGGCTGAGTAGTATTCCACTACACACACACACACACACACACACACACACACACACACCCCACATCTTCTTTATCCTTTCATCTGTTGATGGACATTTAGGTTGTTTCCATGTCTTGGCTATTGTAAATAGTGCTGCTGTGAACATTGGGGTACACATATCTTTCTGAATTAGAGTTTGAAAGAACAATGTTGTAGCTTTTCCAATGGCTTTAATCCAACTCCTTCTTCTCTAAGAACTGGTCAAACCAACATCTCCACCCCTAAACTTCACTCATTCTTTTCTTCTTTGATACCAGAATGCTAACTCCCCCGGGATTATGGTCCCCCAACCTTGAGGTCTGCCATCAACACTTTATCACCACCACTGTCTGAGAGGAGAATGACAAGACGGGCATGGACAGGACCTGCTCTATTGGGTATCAATGCACCAGCCAGCCACCTAGCCAGGGACACAGCTGTGAGCCGACAGACACACCCTGCCACCCTTGGGAGGAAGGAATTATGAATAAACGCACACCCAATTCCTTTAGCCAGCCAACCTCGTAAATCATCTTTGCTTCCATCACCTTTGCCAACCATCCACTGGATCAGTAAATTTCCAAGGGATGGATTCGAGATGTTTCTCATCAACTTATTGCCTGACTCACCAGATGGCAAGAGAATCCAAGTATTTGGTCAAACTTTATGGTCTAAAATATGAAAAGGTGTTCTAAGCATGGAGAAGGAAGTCCAAGCCTTAGAAGGTTTCAACTAAGCCTATTTAAGAACCCTGACCACTTTCTTAAAATAACAAGATCATTCAGTGCTTGGGGAGTCCCTTCGGCAAGGCAGCCTATACTGAAGTGTCCACTTCAGTGTGTGTGTGTGTGTGTGCACACGCGCACATGTACACATGTGCATTGTGTGTGTGCAGGTGTGTGTGTTCATCCCAGACCCAGTGAAGGTACTTGGGAATACACACCTCCCACAGCGGTGGGTTTCCGAACTCTGAGCGGGGACACTCAGATGCTCTGAGCCACTGGCTGCAAAGCTGCAGATATTCCTCCTGTAGCTTCAACTAACCAGGACCGTGTGCACAGCTGACACACCCAGGGTTACAAAAGGGTGGAAGAGTATTCACCAACTGCCGCACAAAGCGAAGGGAGCAAATGGAGGGGAAGAGGAAGTTCATGGTGTGTGTTCACCCCAGCAGGTAAATGTTCATGGCAAAGCATCCACAGGGTGGTTCACCTGCTGCTTTCTCCAAGAATCAGCAAGCACACCACACCAGGACATTGCATCAACCCCCTCTGAGCCCCTCTGCATGCCAACAGGACCAAAACTGACACCTGAGCATCCTCCTCAAGGAGCATCTTCACAGGAGGCTGCAGAATGCATCAAAAGGCAAAAGAAACCACCTCAGCCATGGCTTCCACATGCACCTTGAAAATGGGTGCTTGGGACCCAGGGGGACCTGAATACCAGCTCTCTACAAATACCACATTGTGAAGGGCCTGTGGCATCAGGGTGCCGAGAGGACCCCGACTCCACCCGAGTGTGATGAAATAAACTGTTTGTTTCACAAAAGACTGGAAACTCTCTGGTCAGTGAATCCTCTGGACCACAAGGTTTTTGCAACACTCCCCCGCCAGGACCCATCAACCGTGGATGACTTCTAGCACAAGCAAGCTCACAGGTTGGCTTCATTGCAAACTAAAGTATTAATTAGTGTTGTGCATTCATTAGTGAGCTTTGCCCCTCAGGGCAGACCCAGTCAGAGCACCCATTCAGGTACCAGGAGACTTGCAGCTTTCTCTGGTTCAGAACACCCAGTACCTAAACTGATGGCCCCCAAGACACCCGTAGGAGGAGCTAACTCCACTGAGTGGCCTCCTGATCTTAGTACCGTAAATACCAAAAGAAACTGAGAGGATGCTGTTGTGGGCTGAATTGTGCCCCACCTCCCAAACTCACATGCTGAAGCTCGGACCCCCAGGACCTCAGAATGTGAATGTATTTGGAAATAGGATCTTTGAAGAGGTGATTGAAATGAGGCCCTTACAGTGGGCCATAATCCAGTCTTACTGGTGCCCTTAGAAGGAGAGGAATTTTGGACACACAGAGAGCCACCAGGGATGTGCCCACCCGGAGGAGAGACCAGGCGAGGGCACAGTATGAAGGTAGCATCTGCAAACCAAGGAGAGAAAATTGGGGAAGAAGCCAAACCTGCCAATGCCTCGACCTTGGACTTGAAGCTTCCAGAACCGTGAGGAAATACAGTTCTGTTGTTGAAGCCACCCTGCACGCGGTATTTGGTTACGGAAGTCCTAGGAAGTGAGTGCAGATGTGCAGACGGTTAAGCAAAAGGTCTGTTTGCAAAACCTCACCCCTCTCTGAGCTGGTCTCACGGACGGCGGGGCTGCCCAATCCACCCCAACGCCCAGCCTCCTCTGATGGGGCCGTCACGTCCCCACGCTGGAGGAACCCGCCGCTGCTGCTCCGGAGGCTCCCTCCAGCCCAGGATGCACCTGACAGTATCAAGTAGCACTGCCTACCTCAAAGCACGACAGAGTCTGGGAAAGAAGGAAGAGTTAAACCGGAGACAGTGGACCAGTTTTCACTGCAAAGCTGATGGGCTTATCTGACAGTATCAGGCTTACGCTGTAGACTCCAGAGCTGGGTGTCCCCGCAGTTTCTCCTTCCGTGAGACAGCCTTGCCACCCCCACCCCCCACCCATATCTCTCTCTCGCTCCCCTCTGTGAGGCATTCTTTGGAGAAACAGAATCAGAATGCGATAGATGGAGAGCATCTATGAAGGAGAAAAAAACATGCAAACCCCGCTCCGGGTTGAGGGGGGAAATAATCACCTCCTGCAACATCTGTCACTTCTGGACAGTTGTCATACGTGGTCTCTCAGAGCACCTCCAGCCAGCCAGAGACTGACTCCAGCAACAGCGGGCTGCATATTCAGGGTACGTGCACGTCCTGCTCCTTTAAGAGGATGCAGAGGCATCTTTTTACCATCACAGAGAAAACAAAGGAAAACTGAACAGGACTGGGGATGCTACCTTAAGGAGGGCACTGGGCAGAAGGTAGTACCCCTACTGCTGGCTGACCTCCCTGCCCCGGAGCCTGTCTGGGCAGGACTATTAGCCCCGGTCTCTCCAACAGGAGAGTCTCGGACAGAGCCAGACATCACCACCTTTCCTTCCCCTTGCAGTCCTCGGGCAGCCTCTTCAGATGTCAAACCCCAAGGGGGGGGTGGCGGGATCACACATCTCACGGAGAGAAGACTGCCGAGATGTAAAGCAAAGCTGGAAAAGCAAGTGGCAACCACACAGCCAGGATGTCACCACTGGTTTTTCAGGACACACATAACCAAAATTCCATTTCCAGGGGTACATATACACACAGGTGAAAGCTCAGGGCCGTCTGATGACTCAGGCGGTCTGGCAAGCCACTACCGAGATGGTAGGATGCTGTACAGGTACTGGAACGGCTGCAGATAAAAACCATCCCAAATTTTTAAAACAACACACAAAAGAATGCACCGGTGGGTTCCAGCTGCACACATGCACACACGTAAGTAAAGAGAAGGGAAATCTAAACACGTGGGTCAGGATTCATGTTGCGCAAGAGGTGACAGAAAGTAAACTGCAACAATCCAAGCACGGGGAAAGTGTTTCTATTTCAATATTTATTAGACACAACATAATTGGTTTTCTTAAAGAGAGGGGGAAAAAGAAGAAAGAGAAAGGGGAAGAAATCTGCAAGGACTCTCACTAAACAGATGACTGATGGCTGACTGGCTTGGGGAGAGTGCGGAACAGAGGAGAGTCTTCCTCCATTCAGGCCGCTTCAATAAATTCCCATCAACTGGGTTGATAAATAACAGAAATGTATTGCTGGCAATCCTGGAGGCTGGGAAGTCCAAGGTCAAAGTGGCAGCAGATTCGGTGTCTGGGGAGGGCCCGCTGCCTGGTTCACAGATGGTATGTGTGCGTCCTGACACGGCAGAAGGGGGCTCTCTGAGGTCTCCCTGTCCTTCGAATCTGAGGTCCTCTTTATAAGGGCACTGATGCCATTCATGAGGGCACCACTCTCAGGACCTGATCACCTTCAAAAGGCCCCACCTCCAAATACTACCACCTTGGAGATCAGGTTTAACATATGAATTTGGGGAGGACGCCGTCTACAAAAAGAAAGGACTTCCACCTAAAATTTTGTTCAATTTTTATAATGAGATTTTTGTGTTATGTTGATGTAATACCAGTATGACTAAAAAGAAAGATACGAGGCCATGGAGACACACCCCCCACCTCCTTCCCTCCCCTCCCCTCCGCCCACACCATCTTTAACTCCACAGAGGAGCAAACTGCAAAGATCATAAAAATGTCAGTATCTCCAAACAGCCATTCAACATCCATTCTCTCTCTCCCTAGAGCCATCCAGAGGGGAGCGCTGGGCTCAGGCTGGTCCAAGCCGCATTACCCACCATCATCCTCTTCCCAGGCCCCTTCCCAGGGCTGGCAGCCTGCATCTTCCTCACCTACCCCACCTCCTTCCCCCTTTCATTAAGACATCATTCGGCAAAGTCTCTGTCAAGACTTTATCAGTTCATTTCCCATTAACAGTTACTGCATGAGCCTTCTCTACTCAACTCCCAGATAAATAAATGAAAATAAATACCCTTTCAGAGAGCGATTTGATGCATATGAAGTTAATGAAGCCACAATGGGTTCAACCTGAGGGACGGTTATGAGTAAAACCCTTTTCATGAGCAATATGTGACTCCGGTTCCAAAAGGCGGAGGAAAGAAGGGGTTGCAAATAAATCTGAAAGGCTAAATGAACGGAAATGGGGTTAGAGAAGAGAGTCGGCTGTTAACCATTTCCTTCCCACAGTCCCAGAGTCTTGCCACCCTTCAGGTCCTGACTGTATACACATAAGCAGGGTGGGTGTCTTGGATGTTGACAGGCAGTGGGACCCTGTGCTTGAATGGTCACGGGCCAGCTCATATCAGAATCCCTCAAACCACATCTCTGCACTTAGTGGGCTCATTTCTCCAGGTGAATTGAAGTAAGGCAGACTGACTCACTGCCTCTCACCTGTGAAACGCCACTCACGGTCCCAGAGGACAGGAAAGGGGCCACGGGGCTTTCTGCAGGCAGGACCCCCTTTCTCCCGGAGCCTGTCCTGCAGGATGAGCCCCTCCATCAACACTGCAGCCAAAGCCTTTTGCTCTCATGACTTCATTCTGTTTCTGGGCCATCAGCTGAGCGTGGGGCTTTGGCATAAGGCAGAATAACCAGGACAAAAATCTCAGTCTGAATTTACCCACAGAACTCCTGGTTCCTCAACCCCAATCGCCGAGAGCATTCTGAAATCAAATTCCAGCCCCCCACCCCCCACCCCAAGAAGACTTTATCCCCCGAGGCTGCTCAATCAATGCTGACAACCACATGGACTCAAGCTCAAAACCCATTAACTCAGACTTCGAGAAGCATCTTCGATAGATCCAAGCGGCTGCCCTTTCTGGCTTCGGTAAGCAAATGAATCGTGAAACCAAGGGAAACCTCCAGCCCGTCTCAGAGTGACGGCGGACAGACTGCTTCCAAGCACCAGTCTTACGGCAACATTTGTATTCAGTGACTGCAGCAATTACAAATAATGCTTGTCTATTTCCAAGACCTTCCCAGACAAATTCTTCTTCTCACGTCAACAGCAAGAATTAATTTCTTTTAAAGTGTCCCAGAACAGGCGTCTACTGTCGGGCTGAGCTTTCTGCCAATTAGCGAGGTTCTGGGCATTCATGCTTTTTATGCCCTTTTCGGAGACCTTTCATTCTCTCCCTGCATGCTCACCCAGCACTCCCAAACCACTCCTCATTTCCTCTGTAGTCTAGCCAAGACTTTCCCCTGGGATCCTCTCTATATTCAAAGCATATACTAGAACAAACAGGAAGCAAAAGGTTAAAAAAAAAAAAAGGTACTGCTGCACAGAAGAAATTGTCCAATGACTATTTACACTGCCCAGAGAAAGCCTCTGCATCCAGACAGCTGATCAAATACACCTGACCCGACCCGGCCCTCCAGCCCCAGTGCCCGTGAATGGTAACCCATCACGACTGCAGTGAGTCCTCTGCAAGGTACTGTCCCAGAAGCCCAGGTGGGCCCAGGAGGGAGGGGCAGAATGAGACCCAGCAGGGGCTCTGCAGAGCCACTGAGCCAGCCCCCAGTCGGCTGTGCAGGGGTTAAGGCCACTGGCTGCTCAATCTTCCAGCCAGAGCAAGGAGAACACACTCCGACAGCAAGTTTACACACAACCAGGGCGGACTGGAGAGCAGAACACAGCAGCCCACGCTGAGGACCGAGCCGTTGCCAAGCAGATGTATTTGACAGAGAGGAAGCCAAGGGCCCGGGGGCAGAAACTGACACGGCCATTCAAGTTTCTGATGAACAAAAATGATGTATGGTCTTCCCTCTGAGACAATGCCATGGCTCTCTATCCAACCATCACACCCAGCTGTTTGGTCCAGAGGCTCTTCATTCTGGGGTGTCAGTAATCAGTTTCTCATTAGCGCCTGGCCCAAGTTCCCAGGAATTCGTCCTTCCCTTTCTCCGACAGGGAAGAAAAAAGACAGGTGGGCAGGGAAAGGAAGGTGAACCTACCTCCTGGGGCACGTGCCTGGCTGACTCCAGTGGGCTTCATCTGATCCTCACTCATCCGACAGAGAAACTCGGTTCTCCCCTCCCCCCATGCGGGCCCTTCTGTGCCTCCTCCCTTCCTGCGAGGGCAGAGAATTCAAGCAGCAGCTCAGGTCTCTCAGGAGGCTTCTGCCCACCTCCCGGACTTGCTGGGACACAGCGACTGGTAAGGGGGCATACGCCTGCACCGGGTTCTTAGTGACATCGACCCCACCACCAACCTGGTTGTAGCCGATGGCGTCGGGTTATGATCTCATGGCCTGGCCTGGGCTCTCTCTGTCCAGCGATCACAGCCAGACATCAGGCTGTGGTTCAGATTATGCTTCTCAAGCAAATACATGCTCATTCCCCAAGCCCAGCCCGCCAGCACTGTTTACACAAAAACAAACAAACAAACAAAACACTAAAACCTCTGGCTCCCCCCAATTCTGGTGCCTCTTTAGATTATTTCATTTTTACTTTGCAGCCCCTAAAGGGACTTACCCTCAAGTCAAAAGAAGGAAAACTGGGGCTAAGGGACACACACCAGTTCACGGCAGAAATGAGCTCAACCCAGAACCCTCCTGCCCCGTCTCCCCACCTCGCCCTCCTATTAATAAGCCCTTAAGGATGTGATGCTTTGTCGGTGGTATTAGGCTGCAGTTGGGCGTGCCATCATCTCCCTGGTGACAGTATGAGCTCTTTAAGGGTCAGGACCACTCCGATGGTCACTCCCTTCCCCCAGTTTCCAGGTCCACACCCACGTACAGAGTCACACTGCATGGCGTCAGCTCTGCTCTACAACGAAATCTGACATTTAAAATCTGAACTTACCAAAACGTAACGAAGGGGATGACTAGTCACACTCCCAAGAGCTTATCTTCTTATAGGAATTAAGTCACAATTCAACTCCTCCAGGTAAAAGCCCTAAATGGGTTGAAATGTCCATTTCGACATCACTGGCTACAGAGACACGACTGGGGAGGCCAGGTTTGAACAGAAGTGAATCTGCTGCACAGAGCGGGACACATCCTGACACAACAAGCCCCGACCAGAGTGCTACTCACCAGGTGAGGCATCAGGAGGTCTGCCAAGTAGACAAAAGCAGCGCCGAGGGTGAAGCCGACAGCCACGGGGAAGAAGGCCAAAGCGCCGAAGCCGCCAGAGGACGTGGCCATCTCCACCGCTGGGGCCAGGAGGGACCAGTAGGAAGCCGCCAACATGACCTGCAAAACCACGATGAGCAGCAAACCATTAAACCATCCCCGGAAGGCCTTCCGGGGGGGGACTTCCCTTGCTCCCCTATGGCCCAGACTGAACCCTACAACGGTACCCGGCTTAGACCTTTTATCCTCAGTGGTAGGTATGTCCCAAAGCAAAAAAAAAAAAAATCCCACCAGGAGAACATTAGTGCTGTAAGAACTCAACGTGAGATAGGGTGGAGCTGCCCTTGAGAATGGGGAGTCTCGTTCGCTGTCTGTCATCTAGCCTCTAATTTAGTGGTTCTCAACCCGGGGCGATTTTGCCTTCCAGGAGACATCTGGCAATGTCTGGAGACATTTCCGGTTGTCACAAGAAGGGCAGGGGGCGAGGGGGAGGTTGCTCCTACCATCTAACGAGTAGAGGCCAGAGATGCTGGTAAACGCCTCACAACGTACATCACAGCCCCTGACGGCAAAGAACTACCTGTTGCCCCAAATGTCCATAGCACTGATGAGAAATTCTGTGCTAACGGAATACTTTCCAGGACCAGCTGCTCACTACTTCGTGAGCTCCACGGCACTGGACATGAGACGGCTCTAGCTATGACGTATGTCTTCCTTATGTTGAGCTGAAATCTGTCTCCCGTCCATTTTTACCCATTAGCTCCAGGTCCGTTCACTGGAGCACCAAACTGAGTGTCTTTCCTCCGTGAGAGGTTATAGCCTCTGAAACATTTGAGGACAGTCAGTCAGTGTCAGCTCAGTCTCGCCAATTTTCTCGTCTCTAAAAAGGAAGAAGGGAACTAGTGTTTACTGATCACCTTCCATTTCCAGGGACCAAGCTTCACATCTGATACCTCATTTTATCATCCCAGCGACCCTGGGAGGAAGATGTTGTTTTCTGTTGTGATTCGTAGATCAAGAAATTGAATCTCAAAGTAATAAGATCAAGGTGGCAGATCCAGAGGACCGAGAGAACAGGGCCACCATCACCTCAATGTGGGGGAAAAACATGAGGGAAAAGAGAAAAACAAAGCCAGACTCAAATCTCAGTGAGGTCAATTTGATCAAAGGCTTTCCAGTGTTTAGTGAATTAAACACTCATCCCAGCTGTGTACTCTTCAGCGGCAGTGACATCTGGGCTGGAGCACACCCACTACCCACTGTCACCATGTGACAGTCATCACTGACATGTAAAATGTTGAATGAGTTTCTAAAATTATTTAATGATGCCTTGCCTTTAAAAAAAAAAATCTGCATCATCCATCTCCAAAATCTCCTTCAGGGTGACAGAAACAGGTATTATAGTTGCAACAGTAAAGAACAAATCCGTGCAGAGAGTGATTTCTCTTCTGCCAAGCATCAGCCAAGCACAGTCACTTGCTGGGGACTAGATTCTCCCAGCAAAAAATCTTAGTACCGCCAGTAGGAAGCAGCATCTGCCTCAGAGACTCCGGAAAGAATGAAAGTGTCTGGGATTTCAAAATGTAGAGTAGATAAACAAGATTACATCGTATAGCACAGGGAAATATATACAAGATCAATGGTAGCTCACAGAGAAAAAAGAAATGTGACAATAAATATATTTATGTTCACATATAATTGAAAAATTGTGCTCTACACTGAAATTTGACACAGCATTGTAAAATGATTATAACTCAATAAAAAATGTTTTAAAAAAAAGTGTCTCATCAGTTCAGCTCCACAGGACCATCAAAGGAAGCCTCTGGGCAGCCTTCTCTCTGGCACGGCTGACCCACCCCTTTCCCAGACTTTGTCTCACTTGCCTTCTAATTCAACAGCGCTCCACGGCTGCGATGCATGGTAAACTCCCGCCAAGGAGGACCCGCGCAGAGGCACACACGCGTCCAGCAACCTCTCTCCTTGCATGTTTCAGGGGACCCCATAAAATCCCACTGCCAATAACTCTAAAACTACACCATCCAGTCAGGCCACTCATCTCATCCTCCAGTCCCTCCCCACACCCCATCCTTGTCAGTGTCACCTGGGGTACTTCCCCAGCCTCGGCTCCCCATCTCCTTCTCAACGCAAAGTCCACCCTTTTCTGGCAAAGCTCTTTTCCATCCCCAGGCATCACCGGGTGCATCTTTTTTCTGCCCCTACATGTGAGAAATATGCTATTTTTTAAAAATAATCCCTCAACATAGGTAGCTTGCCTGATACTGTCAACACTAGCCAAGCTCCTTTCAAGGTTTGGCATTTTTTAATCTGGATGTAGTGACATATTAACTAGCTGATACAGAAGCAGGAAGTAGTGTATCTGATTAACCTTCAATTACCCCTAAGAAGCAGCGCCTGGAGGGGACAGTCTACCAAAGAGGAGGTGGTGACCACTGGGCGCTAGACTTCAGGGAATGAGCTCCAAAGAAACCAGTCGTCGCTGACCAGTCCCTTTAGGACCCCAGATGATAAATACCAAAAGTCCTCCCGCAGTTGCAACCCTGTTTACAAAGGCAAGCTGGGCCAGCAGCACCAGCCCGAAAGGTGTCAGATGTAGCCACGAGGAGCTGACCAGCGGGGCCTCCCTCGTCCTGCCTTTGTCTATGAAAGGAACGCATAATCCAGGTTTCAGCACACGTGACAGGGGCCTCGTTGTACCCTCAAAGTCCTTTTTTTTTTTTTTGCCTCTTTATTCCCAAAAAGAAAACTGAGGAGCCGCGGGAAAGCTCGCCTTGGAGACCATCCTCCAGCTAGATGTCGCTAAGACCAAAGCAGTCCAATTTCGTGCAAAATAACCAAAGAAGCTCAAGGGAGTGAGCGTGTCAATGACAACAATAATTCCTGCAGAAAGAGCTAAGGAGGAAATCAACACACACAGACTGAATGTCATAATTTCGGTCATCGGCTGGCTTGGTCGGTCTCCCACAGGGCTTGGAAATCTGAATGTCGGACAAAGACAGCCTCAGGCAGGCTGATCTTGGGAAGCTGGATGCACTCTCGCTTCTTCCCCAAGCCCAGGGTCGAATCCTGCCTGGGGTCTCTCCTTCTCACATGCTTCCCGCAGCATCTCAGCCACCGGTACGACGTCCACCTCCATCTCTATGCTCAAGGGCCAATGAGTGAATGAATGGCTTGAGCTAATTATAATATCGACCTTGATCTTGTTCATAAATGCCAAAAGAGGGGAACAGCCCTAGATGTTCATTAACGAATGAACGGAGAGACAAACTATTCCATCCGATGGCAAATTCTTTAGCCATGAAGAAATGAAGGACCGAGACATGGTGCAACACGGATGAACCTTGGAAACCTGATAAGGGAAAGATGCTAGGCACAAAAGGTCACATATTATATGCTTCTCTTTATAGGAAATGTCAGTAGAGATGAATCCAAAGACAGAAGACAGATTAGTGACAGGCAGGGGATGCTGGGAGCAGGGTATGGGGAGCAACTCTTAATGGACACAGAGTCTCCTTCGCAGGTAATGAAAATATTTGGAACTAGACACAGGAGATGGTTGCACAACACTGTGAATGGACTAAATGCCATTGAATTGCATACTGTAAAATGCTTGTTACGTGAATTTTAACTTACTGTTTTTATAAGTTGAGCTTGGCCTAACCAACCATTAGAACCGTGTCTTGTACTTCTGCCCCCCAACCCCCAGCAATGTGCTGAACCCTCCAGCCCCCCGGCCTTGGCACAAGCTCGTCCATCTGTGAACCTACCAAGCCATCAAGACCCATGTCTCATGCCCTTTCTTCCAAGTATCCCAAACTCTTAGCCTGAGGTCATGTATATCAATGGACCAGGAAAGGCAGGATTTAGAATCCAGTTTGAGTTTGACTCCTGGTTCTGCCAAGTACTAGTGAGGTAGCCAGAGGCAAACAAATCTAAACTCTCTGCAGCTCAGCTTTGAAAAAACTAAAAGTGGGGGCATGGATACTAGGTAACAAGGTTGTTTTACGAATTATACGGGACAATGCCTATACCCTACCAGCCCAACTGCTGGCAGGAAATAACGTGTCGAATCCTGCTGTGTTGGATTCTTCCTTCCCTCTGCAGGCTCTCACCCTCCTCCTCCTCTCACCCCCTACCCTACTCCTCTAGGAGGTCCCTTTCCCATCACACAGGATTCCTTATTTGTGTCCACATC
Source organism: Vicugna pacos (assembly GCF_048564905.1). NCBI lineage: Eukaryota > Metazoa > Chordata > Mammalia > Artiodactyla > Camelidae > Vicugna > Vicugna pacos. The sequence continues at coordinate 56,348,391 of NC_133002.1, forward strand.
CCCCTGGGACCAGGCTCAGGGCTGTGCTAAGAGCATCTCTGTAAACTGGCACCATCCATCTGAGCAGTCCTGGGCAGAGCAGCTGCTCGGTGTTTGTGGCCCGAATGAGTTCTCTGTTATCCTTGCTAATGAAAGGGAGCTATGGGGGTGGAGAAATCAGCAGAAGGCATGATCAGAAGTGATTCAACACTCATTTTTCAGTCTGTTACCTACATTATAAAGTGATTTTTTTTTAAACTTCCTAATCAAGTACCCTATAGGCTACTACTCAAATGCCTTCATTCTATTGACAAACACTGGATGAGTAATTGTTTAAAACAAGGGAGTTTTCCTCTGGTGTGCAAAAAAGTTGACAGAATTTTTCAGAGCTTCATGGATCATCCACTGAAGATTCTACTGAAAGAATCACCCTCTTTCAGAGTTGGGATGTCAGGAGGCTGCCTGGTCCCAAGGCTTCACTGAACAGATGGTAAAACTGAGACCCAAAGGGATTCAGTGGCTTTCCCAGAGCCCCAGAGCAAGCTAACGCCAACCAAAGCTGACAGTACCACCCCCAGATCAAATTAGGGCCCCCCAGCAGCCCTACACAGACCCAGAGTCTTCTAAGAAATTCTAAGAGCTGCAGAGTAAAGGTTTCAGTTGCTGCCTCCCTTACCAAGGAGTCAAAGCATCCCCAGAGCACAGCCTGAGATGAAGCAGCTTTGGCAGTAACCAAATGGAATCCACCCTGTGGGCGTTCTCCACTATTGCAATATGAGCTAGTCCACTATTGCGATATGAGCTAGTCCGATAGAAGCCAGCGCTAAGGAAATGTTTGGCGACTGATAAACAGGTGGTAACAATGTTGTCACACAACTTCCTCTGCGAGACACAGCACACCTTACAAACCTAAACCCACGACTGCACCTTGGATGGAGGGAAACAAGCAATTATGTAACTCAGACTATAATTCCCTCTCTAGCAGCATGATTAAAGCTGAGGTTTCAAAACAAAGCCAAGGTGTATAATTTCGGTTCAGGGCTCTGACTCAAAGGCACACCTTCCTCTCTGGTTGTCTACACCTTAAAATGCAACATGTATCCTGGACTGGATCCTGGGAACAGAAGAAGGGCGTCAGTGGGAAGACTGGTGCAATCCAACATCTGAAGATTGGGGAATAGTAATGCACCAAAGCTAATTTCCTAGCTTTGACAAACGTACCCTAGTCCAGTAAGATGCTCCCGTTAGGGGAAGCTGGATGAAGGGTATAGGGAAATTCCCTGTACTATTTTTGCATCTTTTCTGAAAATCTAAAATACTTCCAAAAACAAAGAGTTTATAAAAAATTAATATTTGTTACTGAGGCCTAAGAGAAGATTGAGGGGGATGGGGATCTTCCCAGCGGAGAAGCATAAGCTGTGCAGACAAAGACTTGAAGCCAAGAAAGTGCACAGTTCACTTCATGAGGTCAGCAAAGCGACTGACCTGGGGCCACACTCTTCATGGGGATCAGAGGGGGCTGCGTGCTTCCCATGCTTCACCTCCTTGAAACCTACAGCCTCCTCTCTGCGCTTTGCAGAAGTTAGGTCACCCACGGTCACCCAGCTGGAAGTGACAGAACTGGGATTTGAAACCCAGGCCACGCCCTTAATCCCAAAGCTAAATTCTGTGGCTTAGATGTTTCAAATTCTTTAAAAACAATAATACTCACAAGATCTCCTACTGAGTACATCTAATCAGAGGACAACTTCCCTCTAAGCGTAATTTTCAATGTTGCCTGTATTTACAGCAGCAATAGCTACTGTGCTAAAGTATACATCCTAGTCCATTATTGAATGTCACAAAGTGTAAGTTGCAGAACTTCCAGTTCAATGTGGCCGATCCAACACAAGCTTCTGGCTCCCAAATTCCCACTAGGGTGAGAGTAAAGGGTTGAGAAGGACCTCAACCACAAAGACAAAAGGACAGAGCGAGGAGACAGCAGCCAAGGAGCTTTGGAAGCTAAAAGAGAGAAGCAGGTGATGACTGACAGACACCCCAAGAAGGCTGACACTGGAGCCCCGTGGAAGCAAAGGGGTTCACTTCCATAGAACCCCAGAAAAGCTCAGGGATCAAGGGCTCTGGAGCCACTGGAAAAGGGACTGCACACGGGCCAATCAAGAGGACTGGTGGAGTTTCTCTGTGAGCTACCATAAGATCTTATGTATATTTCCCTGTGCTTTACAGTATAATCTTGTAAAAAAAAATGTGACAATGAATATATATATGTTCACGTATAACTGAAAAATTGTGCTCTACACTGGAATTTGACACAACATTGTAAAATGATTATAAATCAATAAAAAATGTTAAAAAAAAAAAAGAGGACTGGTGGAGAATGGCCATCATTAAAAGGCCCACAAACGATAAACACTGGAAAGGGAGTGGAGAAAAGGGAGCCTCCTACACTGCTGGTGGGAATGCAGTTTGGTGCAGCCATTATGGAAAACAGTATGGAGATTTCTTAAAAAACTAAAAATAGATTTACCATATGATCTAGCAATCCACTCCTGGCATATATTCAAAGAAAACTCCAATTCAAAAAGATACATGCACCCCAATGTTCACAGCAGCACTATGTACGATAGCCAAGACATGGAAGCAAACTAAATGTCCACTGACAGATGACTGGATAAAGAAGTTGTCATACACACACACACACACACACACAATGAAATACTACTCAGCCATAAAAAGAATAAAATAACACCATTTGCAGCAACATGGATGGACCTAGAGATTATCATACTAAGTGAAGTAAGTCAGACAGAGAGACAAATATCATATGGCATCACTTATCTGTGGAATCTAAAAAATGATACAAATGAACTTATTTACAAAAAAAAAGACTTACAGACATAGAAAACAAACTTATGGTTAACAAAGGGGAAAGGCTGGGGAGAGAGGGAGGGATAAATTAGGAGTTTGGGATTAGCAGATACAAACTACTATACATAAAAGAGATAAACAACAAGGACCTGCTGTATAGCACAGGGAACTATATTCAATAGCTTGTAATAATCTATAATGAAAAAGAATATGTATATGTATAACTGAATCACTACGCTGTACACCAGAAACTAACACATTGTAAATCAACTACACTTCAATTTAAAAAAAAAAAGGAACAAAAAAGACTGGGTAAGAAGCCACGAGACCCCACTGTACCACGTGCAGCCACGCAACCATGCCACCTGACTCTCAGGGACCCCCGCAGCTGAGGAGTGGGCAGCACACTATGTGCTGAATGGGAGCACCCAGCATGCTCCCAGCCCAGCCCAGCTTCTTCCCCAGCCCATCCATCCCGACTCCCTGGCTGCGCCCCTCCCAGAGCACTTCTTCCCTAGATTCCTTGCACAGGTGTCCCCATGTCAGGCTCTGCTTCTGGGGAAGCCGGCTGGAGATGTCACCTCCCTGATGCTCCTCAGGAAAATACTCAAGGATGTGTTTACTCCACGGTATGAGGAAGAAAAACAAGAAAGTCGACGACAGGGGAAAGAAATGAAGGGCATTCCCCAGGTCAGTGGTTTAAAAAGGGACATGGGAGCAACAGTTCCAACAGCCTCAGAAAACCAGACCCCAGATGGGAAGAGGGCCTGAAGGGACCCGACAAAGAGCAGCTTGTAGAGCCTATGGGTTTGGATGTGTGCAGGGAAGATGTTACACTTCTGTGTGGGAGACTGGTGGCCGACTGATAATAGGAACCCAAAAAACTAGGCAAAGGGAAAAAAGGAGACCATTACTAACTCTGGAAAAGAGAAACATTGCACAAGAAAGGAAATAAATGAACACCATTAACAGTCTTAACAATGTATGCTATTTTTTATTTATTAACTAAGTTACTTATTTGTGTGGTAAAATGGACATGACATAAAATTTGCCATTTTAGAGTCTAGACAATTCAGGGGCATCAAGCACATTCACAATGTTGTGCAACCATCATCCCGATTTCCCAAGCTTTTTCACACCCCACACAGAACCTCTGTAACCGTTAAGCAATAACTCCCCATCCTCCCCTCCCCCCAACCACTGGCAACCTCTAACCTACTCTCTGACTCTGTGAATTTGCCTATTGTAGATACCTCATATATGTGGAATCATACAATATTTGTCCCCTTGTGTCTGAATCGTTTCACTTAGCATAATGTTTTCAAGGTTCACCCATGTTGTAGCCTGTGTCAGAATTTCATTCTTTTTCATGGCTGAATAATACTCCATGATTAAACTGTGACCACTGAACTACTGAACTAAAATAATATAAAACATATAATGTATCTGTAGGGTAGTATGCAGGCGGAGATAAGAGAACCAAATCCTCATCTTCCACACCCAGAAGTCATTTATAGATGTTTAAAGCCAAAAAAGTCAAGAAATGTCAAAGTAAGTATGCAGCTGAGAAACATGGGAGGCAAAAAGTTGAAGAAATAGCTAAAACGGCTGTTCACACTTATCCCTAAGTAGGAATCAGGGCTGGGGAAGCGCAGCAGGCTTTTTTTATTACAAGCCTGTAGAACAATCTGACTTTTTAAACTATCCATGTATATATATCGTGGGAATGGGGAGGATTTTTTAATAAATTGATAATATAATCATAAAATATGTAAATATTATAAATAAATTTATGATAGAATTTTTAAAATGCTTTAATAATAGAAGACCTCGATTTCACAGTGAAAACCCAATGGGTGGAAAGGATCCTATGAACAAAAATTGAATTTTCAGACACGTTTCTGCATGATAATGAGACACCCACCTGAACTGTGTGTTTTTGCTGAAGGTCCCTAAATCACAGCCTTGACATCAAAAGGCTGAAAGGGACTTTCAGAGGAGACATTTAAAATCAGCTGACATGTGCAAGCTCTTTCTCACGCTGCCTTGCAAGTAAAATCCTCCACTTCCCTTCCATAGTTTCCCAAACCTAGCAAAACTCCTACAGTTCTTTTTCTCAAAATATCATGCAAAATGCCACCGGGAACTATACCTCATAATGGCATTAATTTCCCTCTGGTGTCAGGGGTACCAGCACAAAGTAATCAAAAACAATCAGCTGAACACCAGCCCAGAGCCGGCAAACCTTTTCATTTCTGCATAAGTGCTCGTTTTGGGACAATTTCAGCTCTGGAAATATAAATGAATGTGTGAAGAGTTTCTTAAGACATACATCAGAATATTCTGGCATGTTGGGTGCAGTTGAACATTTCTTTTATGACAGCAATGACAGTTTAAGGACTGGCAGAAGATCCAAGCTACCAAACAAAAGTTCCCTCTCAGTAAGAAAGGGGGAGGAAATTGCACAAAGATCATTTAAGACACAGTGAGTGTCAGTTTCGGCTATGCCAGGAGCACGCCTCTAAGGAAGGTACATAGGAGTCTACGGAAGCCAGAAAGACAGTTCAGAATAACAGCACCCAATGCAGAGTCTGCTGCACACCAGGTCCTCCTCACATGTTTGCTGAAGCACGTGAACATGGACTCTGACCCAAAGAAGGCCACTGCCTAAACAAGGAATAGGCACAAACCTGCAATCCACATAAATCAAGGCAGTAAGTGCTCCAAAAGGACAGAAGCCAAATAATGCCTCTAAGTTTGGTCTTCAAATCAGATATTAAATTAATTTTTAAAAGTCAATCAACAAGTACTTCACTGGTGACTGAGACATGACCAACATTATGCTAGATCCTAGGGGACCAGGAGGGAGGAAGTCAGGACACAAAAGCTGACCTGAGTCCTGCCTTTGAGGAGCTGGCTACGTACCATACTAAGAGAGATTATAGAAGACATCTGAAAGGGTGAGGAAAGAAGGCATCAGAAATGACAAAGGAAGAAAGCTTGTGGTCATTCCAAGGAAGGCAATGACAACGTTGTTAAAAAGTAAAACACCAAAGAAAATGTGGTGAAGGGCTCTTGAAAGTTGGACATGACTTGGAAAGGAAAATAAAGGTGTGACCTTCTAGCTGGTTAAGAACAGTGTGAGCTGTCTGGAAGGCAAGCTTACGTTGTGGGCATCACAGGATGCTCAGCCTGGCGGGGGCACCAAGAGATAGTTGAGGGGCGCCTGCTAGAATGGCTTGACCTCAAGACAATGAGCAGGTTGCTTCCTGTTGGTAGCATACTAGACTTGCCTGGAGTTTTCAAACTACAAGAGCCAGGGCCCCCCCATAACCTATTGGAACAGACTCTCCTGGACTGGAAACCAACAGACCAGGTGCTGGTCTACTGATGTAATCTAGATGGGAGGCAGCAAAGCCCTGACCAGAACAGAGGCAGAGGGACAGGGAAGAAAGAAGAAATCCGCAGGCAGCTCTCCAGAATGAGGTCACCACGTCCATTCCAAATCAAGTCACCCATCAGAAACCCACAATGGGTGACCACGTGAATTTTGCACTGAATCAGCTTTCAAATTTGGCGTGTCGATTATTAGTCATGACTCAAGTATGAATCAAATTCATATGGGGGCTTGATCTGTATCTAATCTCCTCTTATCAAAAAACCCCCATGATATGCCAGCTTCGTGCAATTTTACAAAATTAAACCTACCAGCTCAAAATTACAATCATTTACGTTCAGCTTCGATTACAGTTATTAATGGAGACAGACCCACTCAGGTGACCTAACTCCTGCTAGCTACAGCTACGCGGAAGAAATGATGGGCAGGGGCTTGGCCTACCAGTTTGAATGCAATCTCCAAAACACAAAAGAGCACCTGAGCTTAAAAAAAAATCTCCCCTATGACCCTCTCCCAGATACCTGCCCCACGAGAAATGAAAACATGTCCACACAAGGACTTACACAAGGATGCCCACAGTAGCTTTATTCATAGCCTAAACCTGGAAAGAACCGAAACGTCCAACAACAGGAGAATGGGTAAACCCATTTATAAAATGAAAATATTTCTTAGCAATAAAAATGAAAAAAAGTACTGACACCATAATGACGTGGAGGAGCCTCAAAGTCATGACAGTGGGTGAAGGAAGCCTGGCAAGTACGTACCGGATGAGTCATGTACACGGTAGGATTCCACGAGGCACAAGAATACGCAAAACTCACCTATGGTGACAGAAATTATAAGGCGGTTGCCTGAGAGGAGAGGCAGAGTTGACTTGAGGATTAGAACAGAAGCGCTTTCTGGCATGACAAAAATGTTTTCCATCCCATTTTGGGTGGTGGTTAAACACATGTATACAACTGTCAAAGCCCATTGGGCTGACACTGTAAGATCTGGGCATACTATTATATGCAAATTATATTCATTTTTTTAACTCTTAGGAAGGCTCCCCAGATTCTAATAAGTCATATTTGTACCACAGACAGTAATATTGCATAGCTAGATTCCAGGGTCTACCCTAAAATGGTCCCTCTGGGTCAACCAACACAATCACCAAGCACCCGGCAAGGCCCAGGCCCAGAGCTGAGAGCCAGGTGAGTCTTAAACACCACGTGCCAGCAGTGTTAGATCTGTCAGCCGTACCCCAGAGGACCTCTCGCCATCCATTCTCAAGAGACCCCAGGTCTCCACTGGTGGGGTCCTAGACCACTGAGTTCCTTAAAGCAAGGATAAACACCCAAGACATATCTGGGCTTGGAATTTACTGACCAACAACCTAATGCTAACTGTCTCTGCCAAAACAGAGGGAGAAAGAGCTGAAAAATAATCCATCATCAAGCCTAGCCCTACTCCAAACCTAAGTTCCAAAGTGGAACTCAACAAACATCTACCAATTACTACAGTGCGTAAGATGCCTGTCTACGCTGGAGCGCCCAGTGGCGATGATCTCAGCTACACTTATAGCAAGACCACAGTGCTCCAAAGTCAAATGATATTGAGTTCACCATCCCTCTTCCACAGACACACTATTGTGAATAATAGAGAGATGTGAGCATGCTAATTATGTCGGTCCTTCACGGCACATTCAGACCAGCTAGATGAATGGGGGACTCCCAGAATCTCTCAGCCTGCCAAAATTATTAAGTCCATGTAGACTAAAAAAAGGCGGGAAGGGAGAAAGGGAGGCATTCTTATCAAACCTTTTCACCAGCTGGTCATCAAGAGAGTGAGAACACGATGTTGCCCAAAGCAACCTCTCCGTGGCACCCAGCCACCAATCCATCAGCACCCTCTCAACTCTGGCCTGATGGGCAGTTACACCAGCTGTTCAAGCCTCCCCTACCCCAACACCACCGCTCACTCACGCTGATCCAATCTGTCCCAGCTCTGGCTGGAACGCAAGACCTGCCAACACGTGAAGGAGGAGACAAGAGGGAGCCGTCTGGCTCTGCGGAGAGGAAACTCCCAGGTCTAGGCAGGAGCTGCTGCTACTTCGCTGACCTCCCTCCAGGAAGGTGGCAAACCACCCAACCCCTGGCTCCGTGCTTCTTTCCTGGCTCAGAGGAAATCAGGAAGGAGGCTTAGGGACAGGATCTTCATGGTCAAGGAGAAGGAAAGACGCCACCCCTCATTCCAAACAAAGTTACACTTCATTTTCACCACATATGGAAGCCTGGGTTCTCAAAGTGTCTTTGGTCCTAAGTCACGCGAGGGGTGCAAGAGACTGCCATCAGTGTGGCAGGGATCCCCGGCGGATGGAGGGCAAGAGGTCTGGAGTGATGGGGCAGAATTTCAGGAAGGGACTGGATGGAAGATGAAAAAAAAACCCACCTAGGGCTGCCTGATTTCACAAATAAAAACACAGGACGTCCCGTTAAATTGGAACTTCAGATACGCAATGAATTTTTTTTTAATTTGGGACAGGTTTATACTAAAACATTATTACTTATCTGAAAGTCCAGTTTAACTGACCACCCCGTATTTTACGTGGCCCCCATGGCTAGCCCCACCAGCAGTGCCACAGCAGGTCTGCCCTCTCTCTTCTCTTTCTCCCTCTCTCTCTATGAAAGGCAATGCCGTGTCGTGGATACAAGGCGTGACTCTGGAGTCAGACAACCTGAGTCAAGCAAGGCCCACCACTTCAAGCCCCCAGCTCAGACACCTTGGGTAAGAGATTCCTCTCTCCAGGGCTACGATTTCTTCATATGGAAAATGGAAATAATAATAGAAATAATAGTGACACTTGTAAGTCAAATGGAATTAATAACATAACAACAACACTTACAGAAAGACTGACTGTATGCCAGGAGCTTCCTTAATCCGCCCAACAGCAAGAGTCAGGTACTACTGTGATCCCTACTTCACATATGGGGGGAAACTGAGGCACAGAGAGGTGATGTAATTAACAGTAGCTACTAATAATAGCTAGTAAGCGGGAGAGCCAAGATTCAATCCCAGCCAGCGTGGCTCTTGAGACCCTGCTCTTGACTTTCATGACATTGTCCCCAAAGTGGTGCTTGTCTCTTAGAGTTGAAATAAGGACTAAATGCAAGAAAGCACAAATACTGGCCTGGAGACTAGAAATGCTTGATACTGCATATGCTTAGAATATGTCTTGGCTTTTACTATTATCAGAGCAAATGATTTGCGAAAATAACCAAACAGGAAAAATGAAGGCTCTGGGAGGGAACCCAGGTATCTTGGGGAGACAACGACTGTAAAGAGAAAACCCTATGATGACTACCAGACAGATACGAATGCACGGACTAAATCCAAGAACAAGACCGATGCTGGAGGGAAAAACAAAACAAATGAAAAATACGGAGAACAAGGAATCGTTTTCAGAAAATGAAACTATGAATACAAAAAAAAAAAAGAAAAAAGAAAAAGAAACGTTGGCTCTTTCTATTTATTTAAAATCAGTGAAATTCCCCACCATGCAGAACAAAATGGCAAAGATTTTATAAAATACGAGAGAGAAAAGAGAGGAAGATGACAGCTCAGTCCAGGAAGTCCAACAGCCAACTAATCAGACTAATAAACAGAGAACAGAGGACCAGCGGTGGAAACATTAAAGGAACATAAAATAGCATTTACCAGAACTGAAGGACACTGCTTCCCAAATCAAGAAACTGCAGAATAAATTTACTGAGAAATGCAGGAGAAAATTTCTCAAGAAACAGACTAAAGCGGTTACCTCTAAAAAAGAGGCCATGGGGGTGGGGGGGGTAGGGAGAGAGGACTGCTGTTTTTTTTTTCTTTTTAAGCCTTTTATTAACATCTGCTCTTTCTTGATGGGTGCATCTATTACCCTGATAAAAATAAACAGTGATCACCAAAATTGAGCCCCGCTTAAATGTCCAAGAAGTCATTAGTAAAAGATAACACGGTTGTGCATGCTGTTTAATGTACTTCAATTATCCCTCCATAAAGATGAAAACAAATATTAATTGTGGTCAGTTTGCGCAACGGGGTACCACACCACGAACAAAATAATACAAAAACGTTCAGGATTATGATGAAAGGACACATTTTTAACTATGATGTATGGTATGATCCCATTTTTTAAATTATATATAAACAAAGAAAATATAAAAGAGCATGCTGCTGAGAAGGTTTGAAGGCATCAACTGAATAAGACAGATGCTTAATAACACTGAGGACCATGTACTGGAAGAAGATTCTTCCAAAACCGTAGCACCCAAGTTCTGATTGATATCTAATTTATACCCATCCCAAATTCGTCATGTGTCCTCCACCCATTTCCTTTCATATGAGATAATAATGATCAACGGGTACTGGACATTTGCTATGTGCCAATCACTGTGCCAAGTGCTTCAAACAGACTTAACTCATTTTACCTGCATAGCAACCATATAATGGAAACAATACTATTATCTCCATTTTACAGGTGAGGAAACTGAGGCTTACAAACTCTAAGGGACTAGCCCAAGCTCACAACTAATAAGCTGAGAAACCAGGATCAAACCCAAGCAAGGTGCCTCCAGAGCTCATTGTAACGCCAGAGCACATGTCTCCCAGACAAAAGGTTCCACCTCTCGGTGCCCCCTGCCCTGAGCTCAACCCACATGGCTGATGGTTTGAGACATTTCCTGGCATGACTACATCCTGAGAAGTTCATCATAATTAAATCGTGGAGAAATTTTCAAATTGCTTCAGAGATGTAATGAGTTTACATTCAATTAGTTCCTTCCTTCATTGGGAGAATCATAAAGACCGATTCCCTTAAAGACTCAGCAGGGAGGGCTCCTCAGTGCCTATTTTGAGATTTCATTCTGAGGTTCCAAGAATGTAAATCAGTGCACATAGAAGATCTGGAGAAAGTGGGCTGGACCTAAGGCAGCCAACCCCGGAGAAAACCTCAAATGTACATGTCACACTCATTTAACACTTACTTCAAAAAATATCTTCGAGTATCCTATACTAGGGACCAGTCTCAACAACGGAAAAGGCAGCCTTCTAGGTACTTCTAGTTTGAGAAGGAAGAAGAGGAGTGAAGCACTTAAAATCCAGAGATAAGTGCAGTACAGAATAAGTATGAATAGCTACAGATACTTGGCCAAGGCGTACTAAATCCCATCCTGGAGGGGCTGGTAGATTAGGATGGAGAAAATGAGATGCTAAACTTCCCTAAGGAGCAAACTTTCAGTGGCCAGGACCTGGAAGGGACCAGGCTCCCAGAGGGACAGAGCTGGCAAGCCCCCAGGGCTTTGGGAACTAGGTTCATAATGAGAAGGCCAAGGTAGAGCAAATGGCAGGCAAATTCTCTCTTGAACAGTTGGCAACAATTTACTTCCAACTCAATTTGTACAGTGCCAGGAGCATTGCTGTTCTAAGCCAGTTGGATGCTGGCTCTCTCCCGCAGGGAGAGGCTCCCCTTCTCCAGCGGCTAAATGAGGTGAGGTTGCATTTAGGGTACTCCACATCAATTCATGAAATGTGGAGTGTGAAAATATTTAAGTGCTCTAAGGCTCTTAGAGGAAGCACAGACCTATAGGGGGTAGGACTTATCCTTCCTTTTCCATCCATCCATCCATCCATCCATCCATCTATCCATCTACCCATTTATCCATCCATCTACCCATCTATCCATCCATCTACCCATCTATCCATCCATCTACCTACCCATCCATCTATCCACCCATCCATTCATTCATCCCTACACCCATTCATTCATCCGTCCATCCATCTAGCCATCCATCCACCCATCCATTCATCCATCTACCCACCCATCTCAATCCATTACCCATCCACCCATCCATTTATCTACCTACCCACCCATCTACCCATCCATCTATCCACCCATCCATTCATCCATCTATCCCTCCATCCATTCATCCATCCATATCCATCTATCCATCCATCCACCCATCCATCTATCCAGTCATCCATTCATTCATCCCTACACCCATTCATTCATCCATCCATCCATCTAGCCATCCATCCACCCATCCATTCAACCATCTATCCATCCATCCATCTATCCATCCACCCAATCATCCATCTACCCACCCATCTCTATCCATTACCCATCCATCCATCCAACCGAACATTTGTTTATTTGCTACATCAAACAAACAAAAAAATCGAGAGCCTCCCACATGTCAGGAATACTTCCTTAAGTTCTTTACTGATCTGCTTTTCTTGAAATTGCAATACTCATGACTTCCACCCCTGGCAGGGTTCTCTCTATCCTTCTTGTTTCCTTTATTGTTCTCCATCACATGTATCTCTGTCAGACATACTGTACATTTTATTATAGAATTTATCATGTGACCCTCTCTCCTAGAATGACAGTCCCAGGAGGGCAGGAATTTTTGTTTGCTTTGTTTATTGTTTTATCCCCAGTGCCTAAAACAGTGCCTGGCATAATTTTAGGGGAGATGGGAGGGACCAGGAGGACCCCTGGAGACTCCCTTCTCTTCCCCACTGCCCTAAGCATCCCACACACATCAAAGGAATCCAGCATGGAATGCAGCTCACTTGTCATCTATCATATGCAAATAATAAAATCTACAAGCTACAGGATTACTGTGAGGGTCAGACGACTTAGTGGATGGGAAAGAGCTTTGAAAAATATGAAGCAATAAAGCAATGTTACATAATAATATTTGGGACTCATGAGCCCATAAGATGCAAGTGTTCCCTGGAGTGAGCACACGGACACCCCCTCCCCATGGATCATTCATGCACAATTACAAAGTGTTGCACACAGTCAACTCAGTAAGCTATTTGAAGCTCATGCACAGGCAGTGACTCTGTGCCCCTTCCTCCTGCCTTAAATACAATACTAATCCGTTTTCCCCTTGTTTATGCATTTAACAGATACATTTTTTTTCCACCCTCCCGGAGAACTAACTCACTTAGCCCCAGGGCTGTCGTGGTTGATTTCTTCACAGAAGACCAGAACTTCAGAAACAGAAAGGTTTCTAAAGAAATGCTACAGCAAGAGGGGGGGAAAAAAAAAAAGGAAGAAGAGAAGATCTGTGTACAGGTAAAGCCAAGCCTTTCCCTCACTTGCTTGTCAACTGCACAGTCCCCGGGGGACTGCATCTCCATTGGGCCTGATGATTCTATTCCATTTGCTGTCTGGCGAGTCCAGGGGAATCAGTTCATGGCCTCAAGCCAAAGTCAGACGTGGGATTAAAAGCCAGGACACCCTGACAGCAAAGATCAGCTTCTACCGGCAAGCTATCAGAGCGTTTGCCTCCCGGTATTTTGTTCTCTCTTTGTTCCGGAGGGCACAGAAGCATTCAACAGCCATGACTAAATTTTTCCTCCCACCATGTGCACAAGGTAGGAGGGCAGGATTTCAGTCTCGGGGGAGCCATGAGATGCCTGCCTGGAGGTTACAGGACTCGCCACTAATCTCGGGGATTCTGAGCAGCTCAGGTAGAAACAGAGCCCAGGGCTCAGGACTCCCTCTGATTCCTGGCCTCAGCTGCCCTGAGAGGGGCTCCTCTCCCCCAGGGAAAGCAGCACTGATTCCTTGGGGCTGGAAGCATTGGGAGGGAGGGCGGAGTGAGCCCCAGGAAACCCCTCGCCTCCATCCCGCAGCCCACCCTGAGGCCGACAAACCTCTCCAGGTCCCGGGAAGGACAGCAAGCCAGGATTCTCAGCCCATGATCCCAACTCCTCTGATCTCCATGCTTCTCACCACCCTCGTGGGGGGCGACGAGAGGAATAAAAGCCACAGTCTGGCACCGTCCCCACTGAGCTGCCCACACGCCCGCCCGAGAAACACTGGGCTGGGCTTTCTCTCCAACCCTCCTGCCCTCAGCAAAATGCTCTTCATATCCATAACTTATGTTCATAACATGAAGCAGGGACTCCCCTGAAAAGAGGGAAGAAGATTGATTCCTGAATTTAAGAGGAAACGTTTGGACTTAGAAAATGAAAAATCAAAGAAATACAGTTCCAAGTTAACAAAACCAAATGAGCTGAAACATGGGATATTAAAAAGTAATGTTTCTCCCAAGTCTCTTCCAGCTCCACAGCCCGGACACATCCACCCTCAAGAGGACAAGTGTCCTCTACACAAAAGGATTCCTGGGAGATTACAGGACTGCTAACCGCAGCATGCCACCTCACTTAATAGCTAATTCTTGCCTCCAGAACAACGCAGTCCTTGTACTGAGAAGAATTCGGCCTGAGCCCTCTTCTCTCAGGAGACCAGGGCACCTATGACTAATCTGGCCCAGAAAGGTCTCGTTTCTCTGCTGCTTACAGAGAGCAAAGTCAGTTTCGCTGGCTCTTGGAATTTCTTCCTTAAGTTAGCAAACCGACTGGAAACTGAGAAAGCCGGCATTTCCTCTCTCTGAGTGGGCTGTCCAAAGGGAAGCTGAGAAGCAAGATGGAGAAAACAAGACAAAGGGAGACCCAGTGTAGGGGTCCAGTGACTGCTGGAAATGGCAAGAAGGAAGGCACTGGGCAACCAGGCGGGAATACTGGTTCTGGGAGGGGAGACTGACAACAGGCATCTCCCCTGCAAGGGATGGTGGCAGCTGGCAGAGCCTAGCCGCGACATTCTGCAGGATCCTCCCACCCAGAACTAGAGAACCCCCGACCCCGTGGATCTGGGTGCGCCTTGCAACCTGCTTTGGACAGTGCTTCTGTGAAGGCTTCGGACTCTAGGCCTCCAGAGGCAGAGTTTCCCCCTGCACCTTCTTGGAACTCTTCCACCAAGAATTCCTGGGCTCCCCCCACTGACCCATGAGGTGGGCAGACCCCACGAGTGGACAGACGGCCAGGCAACAGGCAGTACCAAGGGCCAAGCCCCGCAAGCGAGGCCCTCTCGCACCCTCCAGTCTAGTCGAGCTGCCAGGCGCTGGCAGCCTCACCAGTGACCCCAAGCAAGACCAGAAGAACCACCCAGCTGGGTCCAGCCAACCTAGAATCACAAGAAATAATAGAAGGTTATTGGCCTAAATCATGAAGTGTTGGGGTGGTTTCTAATTGACCCATGAGCGTGGGGCACGTTTGCTGTATGTCAGCTACCCGACATCCATTGCACCCACTTAGGCAACAACACCTCAGTTTTGCTTTGGAGAAGCCATCTCCACTCCCCCAGGATTAGTCATTATTAGTCTTTGCTTTTTATCTAACGGGGAGGGGAGGGCACAGGCCCAGCTCTGGCCAGTTAACATGCTACCTCCCCGCGGGAGCAGGGATTGGTGTTCAGGGGTGAACACATAACCCACATAACCCAAGTCAGGCCAGGTACCCCCTGCCCGTGTGCCCACCCCTCCACTAGATCATAACTGCAGACAGAGGCCGTCTCTCCTAGCACGCCTTCAAATGCTCAGCACCTGGCTCAGTGCCTGGTGTAAGGCAGGTTCTGCATAAGTGATGAATGAATGAATTAATTAATTAATTAATGGGTGGATGGATGGATGGGAGGGAGGAAAGGAGGGAAGGAGGGAAGGAGGGAAGGAGGGAAGGAGGGAAGGAAGGAAGGAAGGAAGGAAGGAAGGAAGGAGAAATAAAAGAAAGGAAGAAAGGAAGAAAAATAGGTGAGCCAGTCGTTTTAAAGGAATATCTACTAAAGAGCTACCTGTTCGTACAGACATCTGTAAGAGTTATTGTGACTTTGGGGCACTCACATTTGACTATTCAAAACCTCTCAAGACCTTCTTTAATCTCCTGCTGGTCACCTAAGTACCTGCCCCCCCCTTCTTCATGGGAACATGGGAGGACACCCCCAAACAAAGAAGAATAGAAATCCCCAAAGACAGTGCCCTGGCCCAATCTGTATAGGAGGCCCAGGACCACATGGAGAAGGAGAGGGGAGAAAGCAGGACGCAGGGGTTTCCAGGCCATGAGTGTGGACACAACCTGGGATGCACTGAGGGGAGGGGAAGAAGGGGGCGGGAGGGCGGGGCAGGGAGGCCTTGGGGCCGCACCACCCGGATGCTCAAAGCCATGGGCTCTAAACACCAACGCTGTTACTTTCCCTCACCGCAGAGGAAAGGTAATATATATCATTTCCTCCCCCGCGCTGTTTATAATGACATTGGAAATCTGAAGCATGAAATTGAAAAGAAAAAATACAGTAATAATAATAATAATAATCTATCTCCTTCTTGAGTGTTTTTCTTCCCCTTTCTCCCCTTCTCACCTCACCACCCCCTCCCCCTGCAGCACGACCTCGCTTCCCTCCCAATGTGGAGTCGGGAGTCAGGATGCTTCTGGAAAGAAGGGCCTCACTTTGCGGGCTCATGTTGCACAGAACGAGGGGAGGGCTGGGGGACAGAGCTATCACCACATCACCCTGGTAATCACAGGATCCATGACGGTTTGGGGGCCAGGATCACTGGGCCAGAAATCAGCCTTGTCTCCTGTGACATGTTCAGGGTCTCCTGCCTGTGCCTGGCATGGTTTTGAGAACACTCATCTTAGCTGAGACACAGCAGTTCCCCACCAGAAACTGGTCATTTGAAACCTTTAAAAGTAAAATGCCTGGTGGCAGAAGTGGCCAGTGCACCTTGACAACTGTGCCAAGAACGCTGCGAATAGTCCTGGTCAGAGAAGGGCCCTTTCCCCATCTTCTTCCTGGCACCATGCCACACTTAGCTTGTCAAGTGAGACCCGTGAGGCAGGTGGCTCAAAGTCACAGCAAACCAACCCTGGAACACTCCCTCACTTCACTGATCGCCTACTTAAAGGGCAGCCTTCTCCCCAAAACAGACCGACATCTGCTCCCCGGTCATTGCACTCCAGTGCAGGAGAAAAGCTGCAGAGAGTAGAATCTAGGAGGCTCTGGGGCTCCCTGGTTTCCAAAAAGCTTCAAAAAGCAGATTTAAGAAAGGAGGTCCACAGGGAAAAACAGCCCTGAAGCTCCCAAAGTGATCTGCCCCGTCCAGGTGATGCTGGGGATGGGATCTGCTCCAGGTCCAAGCACGTTCAGCATCCCCGGGACATCATCTGGGCTCTTTGTTTCACTCAGCCTCAGAAAGAGGGAAGTCTTGGCTCAGAGAAACACAGAGCAAAAATCTCTGAAGAAGTTTCATCAGAGGCCGTTACAATGCTCCCTTCATACTGTCTGGTGGTGGTCCGGCCCACTTCAGTGTGGTCCCATTGAAAAATCTCCATTAGGACACATTGGGGTCAATAAAAAGGAGAAAAGGTACCAGCAATTATTACTTCGCAATCCAGGATCCATAGAACCAGGAGGATAAAAGCTAGGATTTCTGAAGACCCAATTCAATGGCTGCTCTCCACCCCCATCCCTTCTCTCTCTACTATTTATTCTAGAATAAACCTCTCCAATGAATCTGGCTGGAGTCCCCTCCCTGAATCCCTCACGCTACAATTTAAGCCATTCCTTCCCATCCATCTCTCCTTGGAAGGGGAGAGCAGCTGGCCACCATCGTCCCTCCAGACTCAAAGGCCATCATGGGACAGCATCGTTAACTTCCAACAATGAGTCAGTTATTTGCAGAAAACATCATTCACCACTTGCTGCACAAAAGCAGACTCAGCCAAAAACCCCTTAAGAAGAATCATGTCTTTCATAAGAAGCCAGCTCCCTACGGGATTAAATAATAGATATTAAATTGCCTTTTCATGCTTAGAAGTAAGTTCCTTGATTGGTAGCCTGTCTTTCTCTTCTGCAGTTTCATGGTCATATTTATTCCAAACAAGTGCTTCTTCCTTGAGAGAGAAGATACATTGATTTAGAGATTCTCAGTGAGTTCAAGTCTCACAAAAAAAAGGGACATCAAAACCAGTGCAACAAATATTAAAATGGTGACCCTCGATGGTTTAGCCTCATCCAAATCCATCGAAAGGTTCATCTTTGGGGATAATGACTGCTTTTCTCCCTTGGATGAAAGGCTATTCAATTACACGTTTAAATGTACCGTTGAATAGGTGAGTCGGTGAATACGTGGACCAAAAACTGAAACCCTTCACGACTGCCTTACAACAAAAAGACATAAGCTCACTTTTGCAGAAACTTGCCCCATTAAACATGCAGATCCAAGAAGCTCTTAATGAACCATCCATTTCATGTCCTCAGTTCCCAGCAGACTCAACTGAGGTCCAGGACGACTGAGGAGCTTGCCAAAGTTACACAGCTAAATGCTGGCAGCCCCTGACTTCTCATCTGGGTTTGATCCTAGCTCTGCCACCATCTAGCATTTTTAAATTCTGGATAAGTCACTAACTCTCTCTGGCTCTGTTTCTTGCCTGTACATAGAGGCAGCTGGACCAGACATCAGCTAGAAGGCACTGCGGTCTAAGAGTGGGAACTCAACAGGCAGACAGTGGGTTCGAGTCCTGGCTCTGCTCCCTGTATGAGCCTGAACAACTTACTTGTACTCGCTGTGCCTCAGTTTCCACATCTGTAAAGTGAGGGTAAATGACAGGACCTGGTATTCACCTCATAGAGTTGTTATGAAAATTAAATTAGATGATCTAGGTAAAGTACTTGGCAGAGGCCCCTGTCCATAGTAAGGACTCAATAAATATGAGTTATGACAATTCTCTAAAATCTTTTCCAGCTTTAAAGGTGAATTACTCTAGGAATCTAATAGGAAATAATGACAATCCTTTTTTTTTTTGAAAACAGTAACATTTGTCCTTATTACGTTCACTCCTCAGGCAAGAATCAAGGCCAGACAACTGGTACTGAGAAGAGAATGACAATGATTACTAGAGACCTGGAGAGAAATTTACAGAGTCAGGAGAAATACAGGCAAAGGGATTTCAAGAAGAGTCATATAAGAAGGACTGATTAATGCTTCCAAGGCCCTGCTAATGAGAAAAAACAACCTGCAGAAGATATTGCTAGGCATATTAGGAAAACCCGTGGCCTAATACACACTATTATATATAAATTATTGATAATCAGCAAGAGTCTACTGTATACCACAGGGAACTAGAGTCAGTATCTTGTAATGACCTATACAAAAACAATCTGAAAAAGAATAGATTTCTATATAACTGAATCACTTTGCTGCATACCTGAAACTAACACAACATTGTAAATCAACTATACTTCAACTTAAAAAAATAAAATAAAATAAAATAAATGAATCAATACCAGTGAAAAAAAAGAAAAAAGGAATACCCATGTCCTTTCTCCCAGGAATCTCTCTTACGGAAATGCTTGTTCCAGGACATAATTATATATCACGTACATATGTCACTGCAGCATTTTATTGGAGATAGATTTTAATACACATAAATGAATGCAGAACTGACTGTAGAAACATGTTACATCTGTGCCAGGCACAGCAGGACCCCAGCCAACGGTCTGATGGCCAGTTTTCCCTTTTTCTAGATTCAGAGCATCTCAAAGCTGTGCTGAAGAAGGACACGAGGCCCTGTGGGACATCTAACTGTCCTGATGCTTGGCGTTTGCATAATCTAAGTTCTCCAAGGATATGCGCTCAGGGTTAACAGTGGTGACCTTTGGGAAACTGGGGGAGAAGCAAGGGGACTTTTTCCTTCTTTGTCTTTTTTAACTTTAAATACAACCAAATTTGTACACATTCTACTCTATAATTAGAAATAACACATCAAAATGCTCTCAACTAGGCACAATGGACACTTTGGGGCAGACAATTCTTGGTGGTGGAGCCTGTCCTGTGCATCGTGGGATGTTTAGAAGCATCCCTGGCTTCTACCCACTAGATACCAGTTGTGACAACCAAACGTGCCAAATGTCCCCTCAGGGGGGCCGGGCAAAATCATCGCCTACCCCCTCACCCCACCCTCGGTTGAGAACCACTGTCTTAGCCAATAGGATGACTATTTTAAATATAAATCAGTCCATGATAAGTACAAACAATTATTACAACTCAAACCACTGGGGCTCCATTGCCTTTCCCTAGTTTGGGGAAGAATTTATAAGAATCCACTGCAAGTTACCAATGCCACTGACTTTTTCTGAGTTTGAGTCCCAGCTGCCTCCCCCATCAGGCTTTCATTTTTCTCTCTGTATCAGGAGACCTGTCAAGGAGTGCCTTTGTGCAACCAGCATATATTCAAGGCCAGTCTTAGAAAAGTCAGTGACTTATCTTCTAATAAGGACACAAAAATAACTTTCAGAATCTTTTTTCCAACCAACAACTTAAAAAATCAGAAGTAAAACCATTTTTAAACCTCCTAGTTAAACAAACATGTTAATATACAGATCTGATGACATTTTTAAAGGAACGCATATTTGCATGATGTGAGGCTCCCAAATTCATTCTTACACGTCCTGAAGGCTATTATTCTCCACCTGATTTTTGTCTGTTCGTTTCCTTTCTTGTTTCATTTTGGCTTTTGTTTGTTTGTTTGTTTTTGTCTCTTGATGTATAAATCTTACAATGGCTTTTTGCCTAAAAGAGTAAACCAACCAAGTGCCTGGTCAGCACAGAACAGGATTCCTCAAGCTTTGTACCTGTGTAACCCCTGAAAGAATTTTGAAAAACTACGTACCCTCCTCGCTCAATTTGAAATTCACATCTGAAATGTTTTCATCTCAAATTTGAAGAGTTGCAAAAGATGTCAATTCTGTCATATAAATATGTTGATGTGTTTAAATAAAACTTGTTTCATCAGTGGTTGTAAATGTATCCAGTGAGATCTAACCAGCACAGGGATTTGATTCCCCTCATCCACCCCGTTACCCACCTAAAAATATATACAAACTAAGCTATGTGTTTACACTTTACACACTTTCCTGTTTGAGGGTTATATTCTACACACAAAAATGCATGAGCAAGTTTTTCTTCAAAAGTAAAAAAATTACAACATTCCTTTTTCTCCTTGACTTGTATTTCAATTCCATTTCCCCACAGAATTTTATACTGGAGCAACTTATATTTTTATACTAGAATGTCTATTATTGGTCTTTTTTTATCATGCTGCTGTGCAAGAAAATATCTCTATACACTTCAATTTAATTTTTAAAGATTTCTTGTGAGCCTAGGGCTCTAACTGCTTGAATAACAATTTGCTGGATTAAATTACCATTAAAACTATTAGTGGTCGAGAACAGAGTCATAATAACAGAAATTAAATATGCCATTTCATAAATATTAAACATGCAAAAGTAAAATATTCTTGGAAATGCATATTTTCATGGATGAGACTTTTTTCAATACATTCATGTATTTGTGGATAAACATTAACTAGTCATTGCTAGAATAAGACAGGGTTAAACACCAATTAAATTCTACTTTTCTGGGTTTTTGTTTTTCTTTTCTTAATGTAAGCAGAGAAAACGTGCTCATGTAAAGAAGACAGAAAAAACAGATTTTTTTTTATAATATTGTCATTTTGTTCTTTGAACTCTAAGAATGCCCCAAATCCCAAAGTAGTCCACTGTGAAAAAATCACTTTTAAGGATTTCTCTGTTAACAGTTTGATTCAAAGGACAGGACAGTATCTGAATTGAGAAAGAATTTATGTCCAGTGATTAGTGATTAGCATTCTTCACTGTCTCTATACCAGCACCAGCATGCCAAGGGTCCCTCTGTCTCTGCATGGAGAATTCGTGGAGAATTTGAGAAACACTGGAATAAACACTCTCCACTTAACATTCCTCCTACCACATGCTACTTACCCCTGCAGCAAAGCCAAGGCTTCCATCTAAGATCTGCCTCTGAAAATGAAAACAAGATGTTTCAGTTTCTAAGGGCTGTTTCCTGGGACAAGAGGAAACCAAAAGGCTTAAGAGAACCACATGAGTAAATACTAGCCCATGCCTGAGCTTGCAAGAGCCTATCTGGAAGCTTAGACCTGAGTCTTTATAAAATGAGCCAAGAACCAGGGGGAAAAAATATTTTTAAACCTTCCATCCATCCTACAGCCAATCAGAGCTGTCTTTCAGTGAGACCCTTGGCTTGCACTGGCCCACATGTTTTGCCCCGACCCCGGCTCTCCCTGTGAATTACAGCTATAAGCCTTTAGTAGTAAATAGCTGGTCTAAACAATAGAAATCAACAAGTATCGGCAAGGAGCCTATGAACCAACCAAAACCCTCCCATGCTGCAGATGGGAGTGCAAACTGGCACAGCCACTTTGGAAAGATAGCTGGTAGACCCACCAGAAGCAAACCTTCATAAGCAGATCCTATGACCCAGCAGCGCCACTCGTAAGCAGTGACCTAGCAGAAATGCATACTTGGACCCACCAGACACATGTACGAAAATGCCCTCTGCAGCCCTATTAATGAGATCTGAAAACAAGAAACTACCCGAAGGTCCACCAACAGCAGAATGGGTACATCGTTGGGATGTGTTCACACGACAGAATACCGTTTGGCACAGAGAACACACATATATAGGTAAACAAGCTCTCCATCAGGCAGGGGCACTCAGTAAACAGGAAAATACATAGGGTGAAATCAGCCAGACACAGACGAGCATAGACTGTATGATTTACTCCATTTATACACTGTACAGAAACAAAAATCTCTGCTGTTAGAGACCAGGAGAGGCACTGCTCTTGGAGTGGAGGTTGGGGGTGGGGAGCAATGACTGGAAGGAAGCCTGAAAGTGCTGCTGGGGGGGGGTGCTGTTCCAGTGCTTGATCTGGGTACTATTTTCATGGGCACTGGTGAAAAGTTATCAAGCTGCACACTTATAAAATGTGCATTTTTCTACAGGTATTGTATATTTCAATTAAAAGTTGTTTTTTTTTTTAAAGAAGTGCCCTAAGTTAGGGATATAATCTATAGCCACATGGACACACTACAGACATGTTGAAGTGTTGATTGGTCTGACCCTTGAGACTCCCAGTGAGGTCCAGGTTCCTAGTGCCACCAGCTCAGTCATCTCCAAGTATGGGCAGCCTCTTTCCACCTCTGTGTGGCTATGGGGTGGATGGAAGGTTTTAACCCCAGTGAGCCATACAAATGACATTCTTCTCTGGGCATGTCATGACATAGGCCAAGTTGGTCTAACCAACTAATTTAATCAAAGCAGACAGATGGAATTAAAAAGTCAGCAATCAACTGGATCCTGAAAGGAGAAGCATCATACTTTAAGAAGTATTATACTGAATATGAAAATGAATTTATGTATATATACATACACATACATACATTATGTAATATATGTATATATACATATATATATGCATGACTGGGACATTATGCTGCACACCAGAAATTGACACATTGTAACTAACTACACTTCAGTTAAAAAAAAAAAGAAGCATTATACTGATTTAAGATCAATAAACCTGTTATTCCACTTTTAGACATTTATCTCAAGGAACCGATCAGGTATGTGCTCAAAGATTTATGGTCATCATAACACTATTTCTAAAAGCAAGAAAAAGGGGCATAAACTCATTGCCCAGCAGTTGGGGACAGGCTAAATAAACGGCAATATATCTTTATGACGGGATATTATACAGCCACTGAAGTAACCAAAGTAATCAAAATTATCAAAGAACCATTTTAGGGAGGTGGGAGGATGCATGTGATACCCAGTGAGAAATGCTGGTGGTAGAACATCACGTACAATTTGATCCTCGTGATGCTAAGCAAACAGGTATGTGCTTATGTATTCTCATATACTTACACCAGAAACTGGCACCACGTTGTAAACTGACTATACTTCAATAGCAAATATATATACTCATATACGAACTGAATCAATGTGAACAGATACATTTGGTTTTCCTTCCTAAGAAGTGGGATCAGGAAGTGGTTTTTTTTTCAATTTCTTTAAGCTTTTCCATGTTTTCCAAGTTTCCTACAATTCAAAAAGGGTTTTTCAAACAAGAAGATGAATTTTGAGGGGGAGGGTATAGCTCGGGGGTATAGCGTGTGCTTAGCATGCCCAAGGATCTGGGTTTAATCCCTGGTACCTCCATTAAAAATATAAATAAGTAAAATAAATAAATAAACCTCATTACTCCCCACCCCCCCAAAAAAGAAAATGAATTTTGAGTGAAGTTAAGCCAATGCTGATAACGGCAACAGGGAGCAGATGGCCAACCGCCCACTGTCCCAAGGGATCCTCACTGAAGCCCCCATTTAAGTTGCGTGAAAACTGAGGTGGGGGGCTGGGGGAAGAGCCCACCCCACTCATGTCTGCGGCTGACTCTGTCTCCCCATGCTGTGCCCCTCCCCGCTCCTCACACACACCTCCTGGGCAGAAAGGGTTCACATAGCCCACCTGAGCCTGCCACCTCTGGAGGGTCCTGCTTTTGGGGTCGGTCCCTGGCTGGCTCCTGGGAAGCTGGCAGCGGTACTGCTCCCTCCACCCCCCACCCCATAAGGGTGGGTCCCTGTGCCTGTTTTACAAACCAGGTGATTTATGGGGGGCACTTGCTTGCCTTCTGCAAGTTCAGAATTTGGGTTGGGAGCTCAGCACAGCACGTGGCCAGACCCCAGTAAAAACCTTGGGGGATGGGTCTCTAGTGGGCATCCCTGGACAGACACATTGCACGTGTCACCGCCTTTTCCAGGCCAGGGAAGAAGCACTGTCTGCACCCCTCACAGGAGGGAGGGAGCATCGGAAGCCTGTGCTCAGATTTCTCCAGACTCTGCCTGTCCTTCCCTGGCTGAGCCTATCGCGTGTCCCTTCGCTGTAACGGACCTTAGCCTGAGTACAACTCTATGCTGAGTCCTTGGAGGACTCACCAAGTGTGTGGGTGGTCTTAGGGACCCCCTCTATGCCTCCACACAGAGAAAAGGTCTCAGCAATTCCTCCTACTAAAAACCTCCGGGTTACACTAACCCAAGATGAGTTAGGGGCACTAAAGCTCCAAAGGGGAAGGGGGCATCTGTGTGATGGCTTCTCCCTTCTGAAAAGCCCCCAAGGCATTGGCCAGGGCTCCATGGGCTATGGAGTTCCACCCACAGCAGCGCCGCATTTAGCTCAGGTCCCCACGGCCCGCTCGGCCAGCTAGACCCCAGCTATTTTGACTCAGATCACTCCTTCTCCGCGCAAACGAAACTGGTGAAGATGAAAACATGGGCCGCTCTACCCCAGGAGGGCATGAGGACAGCACCCCGGAAGAGCGGGTGTGTCTGTCATCAGAGAGGAAGAGGGTGAGGTCACCTGGTCACCTCTCCTCTGGCTCCTGGTGTCTCTCATTCAGGGACTGAGTTTCAAAAAGTTTCACAACCTGTTGACAGAAACCTGGGACTCGGGGCTGAGTCTCAAGGTCCAAGTCTCCACAGGATCCCAAACCTCCACTGAGGAGGGGAGGTGGGGGGAGGCGCACAAGGTACCACCGTACAGCGACCCCCACGCTGCTTTACAGGGCTCTGACACGAGAGTGCTGGGCGGGCCAACTTCCTAGACAGGTTTCAGTTTCCAGACAGGCCTCACGGCATGTTTACCTAGATCCTCCACCCCTTGCTCAATTACCCTGCCTACAATTTGACTTTGCATCCATCAAGATAAGGATAGTTGGCTCCAGGCAGTGGACTGAGGGAGACAGGGTTGGAAAAAAGGAAGGAACGTCAGGCACAGGAGGTGGGCATGGGTTGGGGAGGAGTTGGATGAAGTGTGTGGGATGTGTGGGGGGAGGGTCTGGAGTATGTGTGGGGGAGGTGCGGGGGTATGCGGTTAGGGGTGTAAGGGGGGCTGGGTGTAGAATGCAGGGGTGTGAGATATGTGTGGGGGATGCGAGGGTGTGTGGGATGCACGGGGTGGGGAGTGTGGGTACATGTGGGGGTGAAGGGTGGGGATGAGGGTACCTGTGTCAGGTATGGGGGATGTAGGGGTACATGGGGGTGGGGGGGTGGGAATGGGGATCTGTAGAGACCTGAGGAGGTGGGTCTGTGTGTATCCATCCCAAGACTGATGGGGGAGGCGATGAAGAGCCTGGAGATGGCATGAAACAGAAAAGGAACAGATGCCCCCTCATCTCTCCCAAGGTCTTTCAACCACCTCTAACTCAAGGCCACAGGGCAGGAGAGTTACGTGCAAACCTATTATTCTCCTATCATTGTGCATATTACCACCTGCTCCAGGGCCAGGAGAAACCAGATGGAAGACAGAAATCAGGCAGACAGCTAAAGGAGGCTGAGTAACTGGTCTTCTCACTCCTGACTCTCTCCGAATCAGGAGGGGAGAAGCAGGTGATGGTGAGTGCGTCTGCAGAGAGATGGAGGGGACAAGGGAGAAAAAAGAGGGCAGGACTCACATCTCCCCCACCTGGAGGTGTGGCCGGTGGCATTAGAGAGTCTGGTAGCCCTGCTGTGCGGAGGGGCTGGTTTCAGAGCTCGCTAAGAGGGTCCCCAGGAACCTCCGGAACTGAGTCAGGGCAACTCACCTGTCCGCTAGAGAATATGAACACGAGGGCCGCCCCAGCTGCGGTCATCCCCCAGGTGAAGAAGGTCCCCAGCAAGGCCTGGGACACGGGGCTGTGGCCTTGGAGCATGCTGGATACGGCTGTGTGCAGAGAGGCAGGAGAGGGTCAGCATCGGCGGTCCCTCCCGGTGGCACACGCGTGTTCTAAGGGGCTCTAGGGAGATTGCCTAGGGAGATGCCAGAGGAGGAGATGCCGCGAAGGAAGTGACAACATGACAACATCGGGAAATAGTTCCAAAGAGAAGCAGCTCCAAGAACGTGAATTATTTAGCCTGGAGGAAGGGAGCGGGGAGGGTCTGACTGCAGCCTTCTCGCACATTCTGCCTGTTCTACCTGCCCTTGTCTACCATCCATCATCAGTTCTGTCTCCTCTGAATGCAGGTAACCAGCTCAGATTTCCTCTTGAAGCTGTTCCATCTAAGTCCTGATCAAACTTTCAGTGGCTCCCACAGCGGCTCCCACAGCAGCTCCCACAGCCTGCCAAGGGTACACTCCATCGACTGACCTTTAACCAGCCCAACAACTCTTCAACCATTGCGCCCCACGTGGCCACCGTATTCCAACTCCACCCAGTTATTCATGGAACCTTCGACAAGCCTGGGATGGTCCTCCTCCAAGTCTCTCTTCATCCGGTTCCCTCCCGTGGCATGGCTTCCTTCCCAGCCTCCAGCCATCAGACCCAGAGCATCTTCTGCTGCCCACCTAATGCCAACTGCGATTCCGTGCTTTCCTGGTCCCTCTCCACTGCCATCCCAGGGCACCTCTTTGGTGCTTTCTTTGTGTGGGCTTGCCTTCCTTTTTTAGATCATTAGTTGCTCAAAAACAGGGATGATGCTTTTTCACAGTTGGCACCCCTGTAAAATAGGGCTTTCTGGCACCCCTCAAAAATATTTGTGGCATTGAAAAGGGTCAGCTTATCTTGAATAGGACACTTAGCAAGGACAAGGAGACAGAGACACAACTGGCGTTTCCCCCAGTCCATTCAGCACGCCTGCTGCTGAAGAAGTTACACCACTGCCCACCAAGGAAGGAAAGGGAAGTACCCTTCCTCCTTACTCTTGCTCCAGGGACCTCCTCTATATTTGGACATGTTTTAAAACCTAGCTCTGAAATGATAGGGAGTCAGACTCTCGCTGTGGAAAGTTACAAGGTGGAGAAACCTGTTTGTTAAAAAGCCCTGTGCTCTGGTACATAAACATTGGGGCTCAGGGCCTCATCTCAAAGGGCTCATTCAGCTCCCCCTGTTCTCCCAGCACCCGCAGGGCTGGATGCGACCCCATTGGGCTCAGCCCTGCCAGGCCCTAGTGGTCTGGGAGGAGCCAGCAACCCTGGGCTTGCAGATCAAGAGCTGAAGACGCGGCCTCTCTCTATGAACCTTGGAAGGAAACCAGGGCAGAGGGTAGACAGAGCCTTTATGCCAGAAGGGTCAGCAACACAGCAGGATTCAAACCTAGGAAGGCTGTGAGTCTGGGCGAACCCAGATAAGCCAGGTGAGCCCGGGCTCAGCCACGGTGCCAGGAAACCTTGAAGAAAAACACAATCTCTGGATTCAGATTGTGCCTAAGTAGAATTCAGGATGATGACTGCACCAAATAAAGAAAAGCAATCACTCTGGGGGGAATAGGGGGAACAGCTCAGTGGTAGAGTGTGTGCTTAGCGTGCACAAGGCCCTGGGGTTAATCCCCAGTGCCTCCCTGAAGGGGAAAAAAAAATCATTTTTTCAAAAAACCACCCTTTTACATGTGTCATCATGTTCAGGCACCCCAAAAAGAGTGGTTTGCACTTGTTTTTAAACCGGGACTTCTAGATCATTACACCAATCTTCTATTTCTAGTTGCTTGTGGATAAAACTTCAAACAGCATTTACAAAGAAAGGCTCATAGCTATCACCCTCTTAGTACTTATCCCCCAAGACAGGTCATAACAAAAAAAAAAAAACAGCAATTTTGTTTTTCAGTGTTGAATGTGCCTTTTACCGACTACAGAAAAGAGGAAAACTGTTTACATTTACCAATAGGCCAGAGTCAACGTGGGCTTTGTGGGCTGACAAACAGGAGAGCTCGTGGGTGTTCCTGGGGGGTAGTAGGAGGGGAAAACCCTCTTCCAAGACTCCGCTTACTCCTGAGCACCCTGAGAAAGGGGGACACAGAGGGAAGACCAAGGCCACCGTCCTTCCCATCCCAAACAAGAGCAGATGCATCACTGGCAAAGCAAGCCCAGTGTCCCTTGGGGAAGATTCTTCCCTTTGCTGTTTTAAATCCTCACTCCTCGAAGGGTGGTCCCAGAACCAGCAGTGCTGGGTCCTCTTGGGAGCCAGGTTAGAAATGCAGATTCTCAGGCCCCACCCCAGACTTGCTGAACCAGAATCTGCATTCTGTGGGGTCCCATGGGGGCTTCTGACACACATCAAAGTGGAAAGCGCTAGTCTAAAATTGGAACAACTTGCTCAAGGCTGAGAGCTTAGAAAGGGAGTTTTCCTGCCCAACAAGGGAGGGACTGGCAGGGCCGCTGCTGCAAAGAATCAGGAGAACAGAATGTTTTCTCCAGCAGGTAGACCAGGAGCACCTTATGAATAGGGAGCGTTGGCCAGGGCACCTCAAAAAGCCACCTCCACAATGGGCCTCAGCCTTTCTCATGAGCTGGTATTAATACATAAGCCTCGGTTAGTTTGCAGAAGGGATTATTCTCTGCCTGCTCCAACTTTAAAGATGTCAACACCACCCCACAAAGAGCAGCCCAGGGCTCCCAGCTAATACGGGATCTATTTCTTTTCTTTCCCTTTTAAACCTGTTACCCTGCTTCCAAGAGTCAGCTTCAAGATACTAGTGAAAAAGTTGCAGAGGTGGAAACAGCACATGATGAAACCTACATACACACCCTGACTCCAGTAGAACTGAGCAAAATGATTCCAGTTTGGACGGATATGACTGTGGAAAATGTTCTCTAATACCCACTCAAAGTGCGGTCCGAGGACCGGCTGACCTGGGAGTTGGTTAGAAATGCATTATCTCTGGCCTGCTGTCCCTTAGCCAGACTCCCAGTCAAGTTCAACAGGTCCTGCTGACCCCCAGAGCCAGTGGGAAGGGACCCGGAGCAACTGGAACTGCAGCCAGGTCCGCTCCCAGGGATCCCTGGTTCCCCCCACGCCCACCCTGAAGCACTGAATGAAGATCTTGGGGAACCACTGTCAAAGGAAGGCAGGTCAAGACCCTCCAGCTCGCCCTGAAGAGGGGCAGAGGAGGGGGCTCCCGGCACCCTTCTCCCTCCTCTGCCACCTGTCAATGCCGCCCTGCTTCTGCTCCAGCCCCCTCCTCTCCCAGGGACGCCCCCTTCCAAACTCCATGTTGCTGCCCCTTCCGAGTCCCACACTCGTCCTGACAGCCCCAGACCCCGGGCCTCCAGCCCAACCGAAGGTGCCGAAGGAGAGAAAAGCCGACTCACTAGATGCCCTCTCAAGCCCTCACTCCACTTCCATCAGCCCCCGCAGCCGCAGGCTCGCCGGCTCCACTCCCGGAGTCACTTCCTGCTTCCCTCCCCCGGCACACGTGTCCCTCCGCCACCAGGCCCCGCCCCGCGCTGCCGCCACTGGCAGATCCAGCCTGGAGAATAAATTCTCTGGTTCACAGCCTGTGCAGGCTTGGGAACAGAGCAGGACGGGTAGAATAGAGAGCCCTGAGACCCAGCAGAGAACACTGTGCACATATGACCCTCTGCAATCTTCTACAAATCCATGGAAACCCATGGAAAGAACACCGTGTAATGTCCCTGATAACACTGGTGTTACTACACTTTGGCAGCTGAGTCCAAGGCCCTGAGTGAGCAACAGAGCAGGAATCTCCTACCATCAGCATGGATCTCTAGTTAACGGCCCTCAAACTACAGAGTCACGTGGAATCACCCGGAGGGATGTCAAAAACTAGAATGCTGGCATCCTCAGAGGTTCTGCCTCTGAAGTCCGCGTGGGGCATAAAGGTTTCTGTTCTAAACTAGGAGCTGCCGATGCTCTGAGAAGCACTGCTTCGGGTCAAGAGGTCGGCTCTCCTGGACCTTCTAGAAAAAGATCATACAATAGGAGTGCTAGATTTAGCCAAAAACAAAGATAAGATGCCCAGTTAAACCTGAACTTTAGATAAACAGGAGACAACTTTTTAGTGTAAGTATATCCAGTGCAGTATTGGGGACATGCTTATGCTAAAAACATATTTTGTATTTGTTGAAGAAATTCAAATGTAATTGGGTGCCCTGTGTTTTATCTGATGACCCTACCAGAGGGTGACCTGAGCAGAAAACACTGCCCACAACCACAGTGGCCACAGACCAGAGCATCCAATAGGAGCAGCCTTCTTTTGTCCATAGAAGTCAGCCGTGGACAGTCGTGGATCACGTAACGATCGTACCATACCCACACACTGCGTCAGGAAGGGAAGACGGCGTGGTGACCGTAGGGTGGGCTCTGCTCTCGGGACAGTCCCAGACCCGGGAGAGAGGCAGGCCAGCTCTCTTTGTCAGCTTGGGCTGCCACGAGAAAATATCACAGCCTGGGCGGCTTGAACAATGGACATCTGTGTTTTCACACTCCTGGAGGCTGCAAGTCCAGGATCAGTCCAAGGTCAAGGTGCAGAATCCATCCCTGGTGAGGGCTCTTTTCCTGGCTTTCAGATGGCTGCCTTCTCCCTGTGTCCTCACGGGGACCTTTCTTGGTGCAGCACGTGAAGAAAGAGAAATCTCCCTCTCTCTCTCTCCCCCTCTTCTTACAAGGCTACCAAGCCTATCAAACGAGAACCCCACCCTTATGGCTTCATGTAACCTTAATTACCTCCTAAAAGCTCCATCTCCAAATGCATTCACATTGAGGGCTAGGGCTACACCGTATGAATTTCACGGGGGGAGCCCTCACGAATGAGATTGCTTTCTTTATAAAAGAGGCTCCCTCACCCCACCTGCCATGTCAGGATACAAGGAGAAGCTATAACACAGGAAAGGGCTCTCCCCCAACCATGTCAGCTCCCTGGTCTCAGACTTCCAACTTCCAGACAGTGAGCAACACATTTCTGTTGTGTATAAGCTACCCAGTCTGTGGTGTTTTGTTACAGCAGCACGAGATGGACTAAGACACCCATTTTACAGATAAGGAGACTGAGGCTCAGCAAGGCTCTGCAGTGAGCCCACGATGGCTGGAAGGTGTGGGAAACCAAGCCCACCTGACTCCAGAGGTGGTGTTTTTCCTGCATCAGACATTTAGGACTCAGAGGATGGGTCTCAACACCCTGATCAGCAGAATCTCTCACTTCCCTTTCACCACACCAACACCCTAAAGTAAGGTGGCCAACCCCCAAGAGACAAATCCTGCCACTTCCCATCTTTCCCAGTGAACCCCCTACATGCACACACCACCAACCCAAACATACAAGCTGCCTGCATCCTTCTCACACTTACCCATGAGAAGTGCCCGAACGATGGGCAGAAGAAAACATTTCCTTAAAGCCAAGTACACTGGCTCTTGCCTCCAGCCCGTCCTCAGCCCACCCCCATTCTCTCCCTCCAGAGCAAGCGTGCCCTGCAGCCTGCTTGCGCTGGGAGAGGAGAGGAGGGTGTGAGAACAGACCAGGGCAGGGGCTCATTAAAGGGTAGCCAGTGCTGTACAGGCAGCGAGGGTCACAAAACTAACTCGACAACCAGCAAAGTATCCGTGGGGCAGTGGAGTGGTGGCCCTTTCCAGAGGAATCACCGTGGCTTGATCTGGTTAAGCAACCTGTCAGCACCTTCCGCTGGAGCATGTTGAGCGGGGAAGTGCGGGGCAAAGGGGTGGCAGCTTCACAGAAAGGGTTGGGGGAGATGGAGAAGAGGCAGGAGACGGGCACAAGTGGTCCAGCCCAGTGAGTCCTGGATCTCCTCATTACTGCTTCTCTTATTCTCTCTTCACCTCCTCCTTCTCTTCCTCCTCCTCCCCCTTCTCCTTTCCCTTCTCTTCCTCCTCCTTCTCCTTCTCTCTCTCTCCCTCCTTCCCTCCCTCCATCCCTCCCTCCCTCTCTGAAATCTTATTTCCCTTAGGAGGTACCCCAGCAACTGAGCACCTGCTGTGGAATCTGATAGCCCAGAAGGAATCCCAGCTTGGCACCTGAGTCTCCTTGGACAAATTTCCCAATCTGCCTCAGTCTCCCCCTCCTGCGTCTGGGCATAATAACCCTGTGCTGTCTCGAGTAACGGGAATGAAGCACCCAACACCCAGCCCAGCACCCATCATGGCAGCCTGAGCGGTCATTAGCCCTCGAGCCTCACTCCTTCCTTCGTTTATTCACTCACTCATTTAGCCAGTGGATATTTCACGAGCCTCTGCTCCATGTCAGGCACTCTGCTGGACTCTGGCACACGGAGATCAGCTAAACACAAACGGCTTGGCCTCGCCCTCCCTTTCCTGAAGTCTGGCCACAGATGCATCTCAGGACTAAGATAAGCCTTTGAGCCTGGGGTGCCCGTTCCTTTCCTCCACAAAGTGTGGGAGATAAACCCGGGGAACTGGAGCTGATAGGCTGAAGGGAATGGGGAAATGAAAGCAACAGGCAGTTCAGACAAGTGCTGTTGAAATGTAAGGGGGATTTTGTTGTTGTTTTAGGGGATTTTTAAAGTATGCCCCACCCATAAATCCAGAATTCATCTGCTTTGCCCAAAATAACAGCTCTGACTCGTCATCCTGCCCTGACCACTTACTTAATCTCCCTGATTCCCACTGTGCCTCCCTCAACAGTGCATCCTCCAAACAGCAGCCAAAGTGATTTTTTAAAGATAGAAGTCCAACCACATCAGTCTACTACTGCAAACCCCCTGAGGGCTCCTCACTGCCCTTGAAGTAAAGCACCAGCTCCCTTCCTTAACTTCTGAAGCTCTACACAACCAGGGTCTGCTCACCTCTGGAACATCTGTACTCCTTCCTCATTCAGCCAGGCTGCTCTGCCTTCTGAAACAGCAATCTCATTCCTGCCTCAGAGTCTTTGCACGTATGGTTCCCTCTGGAACACTGCCTGCAGCCTCGGCCTGGAGCATCTGTCTCCAGGTTTCCACTTGGCTGGATCCTCCATCTAATTTGAGTCTCGGTCAAGTGTTGCCTTTGCAGAGGCCTTCCTTGAATACCCCCTCTAATATAGACCTTCCAAGTCCTTCTTTATTTTTTTCATGGCACTTCTTGATATCTGGCATTCTTATTTATTCAGTCCCCTCACAGGCAGGTTTCATGAGAACAGCACCATGTCTGCTGTTTGGGCTGCTGTGTCCCCAGTGCATGGCACGTAGTAGATGTTCAATATTTAGTGAATGGATAAGTTGCTTGGATACAAAAGTGTTATGTGTTGGCTACACTTTACATATTGAAGACCTTTCCTGAGAGTTATGAGGAAAACAATATTCGTGTACTAGATCAGACAGTCCTAGCTACTTCCATCATACCTTGATGGTGTCAGCCAGTGGCTCTCAACCAAGGGCAATTCTGCCCCACAGGGGACATTAGCAAGTGGGAGGGCACTAGTGGGTAGAGGCCGGGGATGCTATTAAACATCCAGCAATCCCCAGGACAACCTCCTCCACAGAGAATTATCTGACCCAAAATGTCAATAGTGCCACAATTGAGAAGCCCTAGTGTAATCCTGTAAAATTAATCTTCTTAGTATGAAGTGATGACAAAAATCACTCTTTAAAATTTAACATGCCCTTCAAGAAGCATCTGGTCTCAGTCAAGGCTCTGGTTAGCATTTGATTCACCCTCAAATGCAAGAAAGAAGAGAACCAGCTGTCCAGCCAATCTTTATATTCCAGTCACTGCAAAAATACACCCACAATCAAACATCCTATGTGCTCAATTCCCTCCACCCCTTTGGGTCTTGACTATATAAGGTTCTGACGTCATCATCAGGACACTATGACATCACAGGGCTTCCTAAATGGAAATGCAGTGAGTCCCTGGCAGGTGGGACAGTCTGGTTGCCCTTGACACCTGCTCTACAGTATGCCTGATAAACTGACAAAGAGGAGATCCTAACCAGCCTTTTATCTAAGCACCACCCGAAGGAGCCAACAGAGTGAGCTGACATCAGTTTTCTGAGCCTTGTACAGGGAAGAGCTGCCCTCGAGGGCTTGAGGGGGAAACTGGGTCAGCAATCGTGTCCCTTCTTACCTTTGTTCAAATCCTTGATCCTGCACCTGCACCAGCTTGCTTACGGGAGAGCATAAACGCACAGGTCCTACTGACTTTATACAGATCTGTAATTGGGAGAGAAGTTTCCGGTATTAGGAGAGATCTTTAAAATGCAAACCCAAGCTTGCTCAACCGCCAATTTAATAGGAGATGGAATTACTAGGTAAAAACCACCACTGATTAAATATTGAAATCAACCCTGTCTCTGAGATGGTAACTGGCATAAATCTGTTTTCCATATTTTCCACATTTGCTTCCAACAACTCTCCTGGCATCTCACAATTAATTCTAGGGAGTCCATTTTCTTGGTTTATGAAGAGGAATCAATGAACAAATAAATTCTCCTTTGAGCCTGTTCGTTTATAGCCGTGTGGCTCACATGAAGAGCCTGTGGGTTCCCTGAATAACTCAGCAAACGTTTACTGCACACCTACTACCTGACAGGCGTGTTTCACGCACTGGACACATGTCAGTAAGTGACACAGACACAGCCTGAGCCCTCAGAATGCTTCCAGTCCGGGTGCTGCGGGCATTGCCTTGTGGGTGTGTCATAAATGAAGGCTTATTATGAAAGCTCTTGCACTGTTATGCTGCTGTTTTCCTTTTCTTATTCCTCAGGAAAGACACATCCATGCCATCCTCTGCTGGGCAGTCTCTCCAGCCAGTGAGGACGAATCAGCAGGGGACAGCCCCCTTCTTTTGGTGGCTAAAGAAGCATTTGACCAATGCAGCCCAGCTCAGGGCCCTCGCCTGCAGGGGAGCTGCTGTGAGTGGAGAGTGTTCTGGGCGGGGAGGGTGCCAGGGTACACACCAACGTAGGCACTGCTGATAATTGCCGAAAGAGGCCTCAGAAGAAAAGGACATCAATCTATGATCTGATTGGTCTTTCATTCTAAAGTAATATTCTTTAGTGTAGCCATTATGGAAAACAGTATGGCGATTCCTTAAAAAAAACTAAACATAGACTTACCATATGATCCAGCAATCCCATTCCTGGGCATATATATCCAGAGGAAGCTCTAATTCAAAAAGATACATGCACCCCAATGTTCAAAGCAGCACTATTTACAATAGCCAAGACACAGAAGCAACCTAAATATCCATTGACAGATGACTGGATAAAGATGTGGTGTGTATATATAGATACATATATACAATGGAATACTACTCAGCCATAAAAAAGAATAAAATAATGCCATTTGCTGCAACATGGATGGACCTGGAGATGGTCATTCTAAGTGAAGTAAGCCAAAGAGAGAAAGAAAAATACCATATGATATCACTCATATGTGGAATCCAAAAAAAAGAAAGAAAAAAGAGGATACTAATGACCTTAGTAGACAACCTCAGGAGACCGGAAATGGGGGCAGGACATCCTGCAGAGGGAGCTGTGATTTGGGAAGGGGAAATTCCAATTCCTCCTGGGAAGGAGGCTCTAGGCAAGAAAATATGCAGGAGCATCTTGGCAATCAGAAACCAGTGGACCAATATCTGAGGTCTTCAAGTTTTCCAGGGGTCTATGAAATGGTTAAGAATTGAAAAAATATACATTGGATTTTGGTTCCCCCAAAAAACCTGCCGACATTTAAATTAATAAGTGCTTAACTAAATGTCTATAAAACCTTGTTAACTGTTGACTTTGGCATTCATAAAAATTTAATTACATTCTAAAAACAATCTGAGGCTTAGCTTTTCTCACTTCAAGAGAACTCCTAAGTAGGCACAATAATGGCCAAGAAATCACAGCCAGGCATAAATTAAATAAGCTTAGAGCCAAATAATTTCAAGAGCAAAATTACTTTTAAAAAATCTTTCTGATTATTTCATGGAGGGGGAGGGAGAAGGACTTAATGTGGAATGTGGGAGCATTTAAATAGGCTTGGTGCAATATGGGGTGAGACCTCAAAAAGCAGGAGTCATTTAGGTGGCCGCAAAGATCCTAAGAGGCCCCAGGGAGTGGAGGATTGGGGCGAGGGGGAGCAGGAGTACAACTCATCTCATGTGGATTAGCTGCTGTTCATGGAAGGCTGATGATAGGGACAGGGTAGAGCTGGGTGAACTTACCCAGAAAGGATGGTGGTCTCCAACTGTCACCACCCCAACCCCCAGGGATTGGGACCAGCAAACCAGGAACCCATAGAAGACAGGATGATGGGGAGAGAAATGCCCCTTGAAGGCGGAAGGGAAGAAGGTGGGGAGGTGGCCCCTCAACCTCTACAGGCAAAGAGAAAAGCAGACCCCACGGCTCTCCAGACCCCGTCAGACTGAGCCAGGTCCAGGACTGGAAGTGTGTGGCTGCCATACGACGTTATCCAAGGCGCCGTAATGCTCAACCAAAGGATAGTTTAAGTAAATCACAGAACATAAACGCAGTGGACCTTTATGCAGTTAGTCAAAATGATAAATGCTGTAGCAGCATAAAAAATAGTACATGAAAGCGTGCTTTCTGAAAGAAGCGATATATACAAATATATTCCATTTGTTATTCCAATGGCAAAAAAAATATATACAAGTAACAGAAGACTAGAAGAGAATTCATACAAATTAAAGTAGTTGGGCGATGAGAGTGTAGAGTTTCCCCCCTCTTTCTACAATGTTATGTTTCTTTTGTAATTTAAACATATTTCAATAAGGCATAAAAGAAGGTGAATACAGAAAACAAGGCTCATTGAGCTTAAATAATAAGACCTAAGGTCAGTAGTGACACCCACTCTAGATACTCCTAACTTCCTGCACAAGACTCTCAGCCAATAAAATAGACTGTGCTCATATGCAAAGCTACGTGGATGTCTGAAACACCCAGCTCTTTGGAAAGCCAGGTTCCCTTGAAAATCTCCACGATTTGTTTCAATCCATCATTTCCCGTGGATTTTCTTCACCTCATTAGCTCTTGGACAGGCCAGCTGCAGACTGAGATCGTCTGCAAGTGATGAGAACCAGAGGCCTTAGAACCGTCCCTCCCTCCTCCCACGCATGTGCTCCTCCCCGAGCCCCAGGGACTGCCTGTCGCCACCAGGCAAGCCTGTCACGCGGCAGGTCACGTCTCCTGCCTTCCAGCTCACAGACAGATGGTTGGCGGGGCCTTGGCTCAGACAGAACACATGAGCCCTAAGGCACCCACAGACATGGGGGTTCTCACCACCTGCCAGAGGCCCCCTGCCTCCAGCCACCTCAGATGCTCCCTAGATACTCCCAGGAAACCACGAGCTCGGGGCAGTGTTCACGTCTAAGGCTCCTCTTCTTCATCCAGCCCCAGAAAAGCACAGAACTCAGGACTTCACACAGGGCCCCTGACAGGTACCAGCTACAGTCAGGGGGTCGCATGACAGTTGGACTTTAGAATGTTGTCTCCGGAGACGCCTGTTTCTGGGGTTGAGAGGGGCTATGCTGAGTTCTTCCAGAAACTTCTATAGCCTTTGCAGAGGAGCACTCTTTGGTCCATTTTAATACCAAAAATCATTACAATGACAAACACTGATTATCCAGCAGGTGATCACCTCTGTGCTCTCTGTGAGCCCTGTTACTGCCTCTCCAACCCCAGCCCCTTCAAAAAAAATAAAAAAATAAAAAAGAAGCTCGAAGGTCTTTTGTCAAACAAATGATGTTAAGCAAAAATTCATTCTTTTCCTCGTTTTTAATTCATCAAAGACACGGCAATGTCACTACCAATCAGGGCTTCAGATGGACATGAGATACCAGGGCTATAAAAATGAGACTCTATCACTCCAACCAAAAGCAAAGAAACTGGATTTTAATTTGCCTTTGAAACACACAGTCCTTGGCTTTGAGAAGCTAGGAAAACAATGTGAATAAATTCATGCCAAACAATTAACTGAGTAGCTCCCCACCCTCGTCCACTGTTCTGACATGGCTACCAATTAAGGTTTTCAACCCTAAAGGGAATTATAATGAATGTGTGCTAACCCTCTGGTGAACAGAGAAGACACTTAATAAATATTTGTCAAATTAATGAGTGGTGACCTGCATTTTTTTTAAGACTCAATTTCTACAGCACACACTCCCAGGCAAGACTTCTAGAACGTGATCACACAAGAACCCCTAAGCACAAAATTAATCAAAATTAATCACAGAAGTTCCTGCTGCTCCAGGAGGCTGGTGACACTTGAGATGACAAGGTTGGTGGGGGGTGGGGAGGAGCTCACCCTAGGATGGTCTCTTCCCCGTCAATGCTTATTCAGTCTCTTCTCTTGAAGAAGTTTCCCCATTTTGAACCCTTATTGGGCCAGACTGTGGTTACTACTCAGTTGGAAACCAGTGCCACACCAATTTGATGCTGGAAGTCTTTAGAATGGAGATCATTTAGGGTTGGAAGAATGAAGGGGGTGGTGAGGGCGGGAGCCTACAGAACAGTGAAGGGTATGGGGTAGACAGAGAGGAAAGGAGAAGGAATTCTTGATGGGAGACCAGTTTAAACAAAGACCCAGAGACAGAAATTAGGCAGAATGTTTGGGCAACTACACAGAAATTGGCCAAGCCACAGCAGGGGTGGTTTAGATGGCGTGCTGACTGATTCTACTCTAATTCGTCTGCAAATCCACATCAACACACACCCTACGCTCTGTCTAGTATATGGTAGCCCTAAACTATATAAAATTTTGGATTTTTAAAAAAATGAGTCTTATATTTGTCACTCATTGGGCATATAAACTACTTAAGAGTTTGAAAACATCTCATTTTTTTTTTCTAACCACCACAAAACTTAGTCCCTTGAGAACAGAACCCTTGAGAGCTGTACCAGTCAGGAAATGCTGAAAGTTGTGCAGCAGTGGAGTGGCCTGCTCAAAGGAGGAGGTGGAGAAGATTCTGGAAGCCGCGGGTAACAAGAACGGGAGGGAGAAGACAGGGGGTTGAGGGACCTTTCGGTGAACAATACAACACACAGGTGGAGAAAGACGATCCTTTCAGTGACACAACACATGCTCCGATGTTAGGCAGTGAAATTTCCTGACATCATTCCTGCTCCTTTTCGTAGAATAGAAGAAAAATTAAAATAACTAAATAGAAGGCTTCCCTTGAGTCCCCACGACATGGGGTTCAAGAGCCTTCTTCATTAAAGGAAACTTGAAAATTCCAACCTTGCCTTTCCTGGGGCTATCATGGGGCTCACAGGGTAAGCAACCATCCTGGTTTCAAAGGACCGAGGGGTTTCTTGGACAGGAGATTTCTGGTTTTAAATGGAACAGTTCTGGGCAAACCAGGGTGAGCGGGTCTCTCTACATCACATCCCTCGGGTGAAGGAAAGCTGACTGTTAGCACACAGAGCTTTGCTAGGGTTTTCCCATTATCCAGATTTAAAGGAACGGCGGACACCACAATCCCAGTCCCTCCGCAGGCTACAGATGCCCAAGGTCAGGTCAGTGCCTCGTTCCTCAGCGTGTGACCTATGCGCTCATAGCAAGGGCCCCACCTTGCAGCTCCTAGGGGCTGAGCCCGGTAGAAATGCAGAATCTCAGGTGCCACCCTGACCTGACGCATCAGAACGTACATCTAACCAGACTTCCAGGATATTTCTATACACACTCAAGTGTGACGAGCACGAGGTTTGGGGATAAAATCCGTTCCTGAAGTGTCCGTGAGTCTGTGCATGTGCTTATGTCCTTTATCACTTTAACATCAGGGGAAACCACCCAAAAGTGGTGCCAAGTGAATTTCAGCTTTTGATTAGCAAGGACAGCATCACAGGGCAGGAAGGCCACGGTGGATACTGGCTGAGGTCATTTTATTTCCTCTCTTCAGTCTCTCCTCCAGATTTCATGAAACAGCATAACAGGCCAGGACAGCATCATGGATTCGGCAGCTGCTGTGTTTATTAGACAGTGTTTCTCACCCGCGGCAGCATTCACATTTTTGTGGCCATCATTCCTTGCTGGGGCAGGGGTGGGCGCTGTCCTGTTCACGGCAGGAGCTTCAGCAGCAACCTCGGCCTCAGTGCAGGAGACGGCAGCAGCAGCCCCGCCCAGCTGTGACAGCCAGTCCTGTCTCCAGACACTGTCCAATGGCTCTTAAGGGCCAAAACAGCCCCCAGCTGAGAACCACCATTTCAGACACAGAGGAGACACTCAGGGCGACAAGCACTGAAGGGAGACATTAGGGCGCTTCTGCCTGCAAGGGAGTTTGTTCAAGTCTGGAAAACTAGGCCACGCCAATCCCTGCAGGCTCCTGGAGAGAAGAACCAGCTGGGTGGCCCAAGGCCCGCCCCATGTCCAAGGCGACGCTGTCTGTAGAGACACTAATGAAGACAAGCAGTCCCACTGCCATCGGCTCGGGCTGCCTGCCCCTCCACTTACAGCTGCTCTTTATTAGGATTTAACTGCAGAGACGAGGAAGACCTTTCTGCCTTTTTATTAGAGTGCCATGCTGAATGGTTTGGATGATTTCTAAGAGCACTGTTTTAAAAAAAAAAAAAAACCAAGACTGGGTAGTTTACATTCCAATCAGCAGAGTAAAGCATCAGGCTGAGTCCTCAGCCTCGTCAAGTAAGGCATAAGGCCCCAGGCACTGGCAGCTCTGTTCCCTGGGATCCGCAGCCCTGAGCAGCCCCAGGAAACTTGGGGACAGGGGAGAAGATCCCACCCTGACCATCAGGCCGGCCTGAGCCTCACCCTCCCTCGAGGCATGCAGAGCAGGTTAACCACTGTATTTTGTCTATTTAAAGATACATGAACCATCACCCGACCCCCAATTTGGCATCTTGGAAATCTGATTCATCTTGCAACGTTACAAATGCCGTCAGCTGGGTGGCAAGTGGGAAGCAACCATCGCAGCCGGATCAGGCTCCAGCATCAGAAGCACGGGCATAACACTCTCCGCAGGGCCTCGGAAGCTGGGAAGAAGCAGAGGCGGACTCTTCAGGCCCCTAGGAGATAGATGGTCATGGAACACGGGTGAAGAGGTGTGTGTGTGTGGCAGGAGGATCAGATGTCTCCAGAAACATCCCCGAAGGAGGCAGAGGGGGCCAGTCCTACAACCATGCTACTCAAAGTGTGGTCCCTGGCCCAGCAACATCAGCATCACCTGAGGTCTTGCAAGAAATGCAGATCCTCAGGCCCCACCCCAGACCTACTGAACCAGAAGCCCTGGTAATGGGGTCCAGCAACCTCTGTTTCCACAAGCCCTTCAGGATAGTCTAATGACACTCAAGTTGAAAAGAGTTCTTCTATATATGTGGCTTCAATCTACAAAGCTGGCTTAAATCAAGAGATCAGCACCACTGGCTTTTATTTCTTTTATGGATTCTTTTAAGAAATGCCACATCGGCGACACTCTAGATAGGGACTAAACTGCATGTGGGGAAAAATGCTGCTTAAATACTCTGACTTGAAATGTCAAATATGAAGAAGTTTCAGGAAGTGATTCCTCTTCCAGTTAAGTTCAATTATATCCCCTTTACCTCTGTTCACAACATATATATTAATGTACACGTATGCCTATGTGTGTATCTTCCTTTATGTGTATGTATAATATAAAACAAAGTACGAAAGAGTGTTTTGAGTAAGTAAAACTTAAAATTTCTAAGTATAAGCGAGTCGTATCGTTTTGGGCAGTCATCTTTTTCTTTTTCTTTTTCTCGGCGCTTCACAAAGTAACAGCACCTCCTCGGGTAGATGGAGTCTTAGAGTCAATAACATGCATATTCTGCGATCTGATTTTGCTCGGGCTAACCGAAGTCTCTTGTGATACAGTTTAATCCTTTTCTTCAGCAAGGCGAGACCGCGGTCAGTCTATCTTCTATGCAGGGATCTGTTCCACACGCCGAGATGATTAATGGGCCTCTTCTCGGCTTTATTTTCCTCCGCTAGGCTCCTCCTCTGACCCCTTCATCAGTCCCATTTCCTGATCCTCTCAGCATCATTGTGGCTTTGCTCTGAATTCCCTCCAGCTCACTGATGCTTCTCTTCAGTTACAGGGTGTCTGCTGTAAAGTATGGGGTAAGAGGCCAGGCAGAGTTGGACATCTGGACCACAGCTGTGCTCTGCTGGCAGAGGCTGGCTTCAGTCCCTGAAGATGAGCTGAGTTAGGGTGTCCATGAGAGCCTGCGAACCAGAAACAAAGCTCCCTGTAGGACCGAGGACCCCAAAGTTCTCAAGTAAGTCAGGAAGCCAAAGAGGGCAGCAAGGGTACCAGCACAAGCAGCAGCCGGTCGTGCCACTTACACTGCCAGCCGTCAGCCCCTCGACCTTTCAGCCACGTTTCTCTCCGGGGCCTGTGTGAACTCCGAGGTCCTCTGGTGACCCAACAGGAATTGACTAGAGGCAAAAATCGTTACTTTGCGGCCAAAGACAACCGAGAGGGAAACGGGACGTGAGCCTGTGTGGCTGACGTGGCCAGGGAGCGGCAGTGGGCTTAGCCCTCTGGCCTGGCCTCTGGAAGCAACC
Organism: Vicugna pacos; assembly: GCF_048564905.1. Taxonomy (NCBI): domain Eukaryota; kingdom Metazoa; phylum Chordata; class Mammalia; order Artiodactyla; family Camelidae; genus Vicugna; species Vicugna pacos. The sequence continues at coordinate 56,391,609 of NC_133002.1, forward strand.
CCGGCCTGGAGAGAGAGAGAGGCGGTGCCTTCATTTCCTTTGGGCATCGGAGGATTAGAAAGTTCCTTGCAAAGACAGACTTCAGGGACCTGAGGCATCCAAGCAGAAGAATGGCTCGGCATTGAGCACTGTACGTGGTGGGTTTTAAATACTTAGAGGTGACCGTTCAAAGTATTCACTGAATGAAGGAGTCACACATGAAGGCGTGGATCTTAGAATCCAAATATGCAAACTTAAATAACTTGCAACATGTAATTGATTTGTTCTCGGTTGTAGCAGGGTGAGGCGGAGGGAGGGTGGTTGCGTTTGGTTGGTCTGTGTCGTCCCTATAAGAATGGAAGTTCCGAGGCACAGTGTTCAGCCTTGTACCACCAGCCCCCAAAGAAACGAACCTGCACCAAACTAAATCTGCTCAATTCACCAACGAATCCATGGGTTCAAAGACCTCCTTCTAACTTAGACTGAAGACGCTCAACTGGTCAGGTTGGGGAGAGGGGTGGAAAGGGCAGGGAGATGTATCAGGACCACCTCAGGAATTTGTTTAAATTACATATAATATTTAGGATTAACAGATACACCCTACTATCTACAAAATAGACCAAAAGCAAGGATCTACTGCACAGCCCAGGGAACTGTATTCAATATCTTCTAATAACCTATAATGGAAAGGAATCTGAAAAAGAATACATATATATATATATGAATACATGGATAACTGAATCACTTTGCTGTATACCTGAAACACAACATTGTAAATCAACTATACCGCAATAAAAAATGCAAAAAACACTTAATTTTGTAAATTACATATAATGGCTAACACTTAACCACGCACAAGGTTGCATTTTAAATACATAACCTGTTGCAACTCATTTGATCTTCACCTGTTGCAACACCCTGATGAGGCTAGTTACTGATACCATGCCCGCCTTACAGATAAAGAGACTGAGGCAGGCCCCACACAAATGACCACCGTGTCTTAGATACAGCTGGATTGGCAAGATCCTATAACTGAGAATAACTGCCCTGGGGAAGGGCCACAAACCCTTCAGTGCATCAGGGCAGAGACAGAGTGGAGAAGCCCTGCCTTGGCTTATCTAAGCCAGCGCCTGAACCCAATCAGCGGTCATCTGCTGAGCTGGGTGTGTGGCACACCCAAACGCACAAGTGTCCTCTACAATATCCCCCAGAGGTGGGACATGTCCACCAGCCAGCTAAGCCAGGGGAGGAAATAAATGAATAACATCAATGCAGCTTCTTCCCTGCAGCTCAAGTCTCTCCTCCCAGTACACACAAACCATCTACAGTGTAATTTCTTCCAAGAACACACCGGAGACTGGGAGTAAATTAACAAGCCTTGGTTTGCAGTGTTTTCTTTCTTTACCATTTGGAAAACACAGACAAAAGTGAACGTCCCTGGTCTTTTGCCATAATCTCCCTTCCTTGTGTTCTTTAAAAATCCTACTCAGCAAATCCACAATTTCATCTACAAGTCTCTAGGCCATCTTACTCATCTGGGCCAGGAGCACAGCTGTCAGGTAATGTGAGTCAGAATTTGTATTATTCCTTGGTGATCTCTGGAAATGACTTAATCCCCGTCTCCTTAACCCACACCTTAGCCTGCACTTCGAGAAGCAAAGCTGTGCACCTCTTACCACCCCACGGCTAAGCCCCATGCCCAGATCCAGGGCCCAGAAGCAAAAGGCAACACAAGGACACACATACAACCAAAAGAACAGGTTCTGCTGGGGAGGAGGTTGGCCTTGAAACTGAATAGGACCAAGCGGCTTCACGATGATTTTTTGCTGGGTACAGTGACCTTTCATTCCATATTTATTTGGAAATGCCCTTTAAGCAGCAATCAACAAAAATGAAATGCTTCAATGGAATAAATTAGATAATGCAGGTGTTCCCCAGTGGTAAGTTGTGCCTGAGGAATACAGGGGAACACAAAAGTGGCTCTGCCCTGGAAGGCCACCATCAAGTCTGTCTATTAGACTAATAGGTGAATCCTGAGTCCTTGCCACTCTTGTCAATCAGACCCTCGAGGACCTAAAACCAGGCTGACCTGGGCAGGAAACACGATTATTTCCAGAATTGAACCCAAACTACCAGTTGACATTTCATTTTAATTCGGTGTGGAGCAGGGGTAACTGCAGTACTTGGGTGCCCGGTAAGTAATTTACCATCTTACTGGGGTTGGGGGGGTGGAATCCCAAAGGTCGGGGCCTTCTTTCTGGAGAAGGGGGGTGATTCTAAGCTTCCAGTCACAGCTTGGTCTTTCTGGTGACTAGCCCTACCTCCAGGAGACCTCTTAGAGTCACCTCGTTAGAACAAAAGATGCTCCTAGTACTTTTATCACTCAGGGATTCACAAGGATTTCAGGAGCCCTGTGCCAGAGATGGGATCAAAAGCAAATATTAGAACAAGGGATGCTCTTAGTGCACTTACCACTTAGGAAATTACAAGAATTTCAGGAGCTCTGTGCCAAGAACCAGGGGCAGAGACCAATATATGTACTTTCTATTATCTCGCAGATGGTAAATTTTATGTTTTCTCAACCACAATTTTAAAACGCTGCAGACACAGGTACAGATAAACGTATTATTATCCATCTTTAATTTTTTTTTCATAAGTGGGCCTGTGAGAGGGTGATTGCACCCTTGAGAGCCTTGCTGCCTGGCTTTGAGTGGGACCACCTTGGCAGATGAGGTTTTGGACAGCGATGCCCTTGAGGAGTCCTGGGTTCCTGGAGTCCTGGGTTCCATCTCTCGTCTCTAGGAACCCATCAGTGCAGATTGGAAACGCGTTACATAGCTGGATGGAGTTGCAGGGGGACCATCCAAACAGGCTTATGAAACAAGAGTCATTAACAAGAAAACTCAGCTAAAGCACTCTGTGCCAAGAGCTAGGCTGCACAAAACACGGCCCAGAAAATGTCGAGATCAAGTCCCAAACAAAGTGGGTTTCTCCTAGAAGGCAATGGGGCCCAGGAGAGACAGAGCGGGAGCCACCGGGGGCATGCTAACCTGCACCGTTAGAAACTTTCAAAGGAAGGGAGGAAGCAGGAGTGAACTGGATCTTCATGGACTTTCTAGCTCCAGAGTGGGCAAACTACCCACCACATGGGCCAAATCTGTTATCGCCTGTTTTTGCAAATAAAGTTTTATTGGAACTCAGCCATGGTCACTCATTTTGGGGTTGTCTACGACCATTTCTGCTACAGCGGGAGAGTTGAGTAGTTCCCACAGAGACCATATGGCCCACAGAGTGGAACATTGGCTCCCTGGCCACTTCCTGAAGTTTGCCGGCCTCTGCTATGGTGGAAGAACACAGCGTCCTACTGCAGGGGAGAGCACCCGCTCCACCCCTTATGCCAGAGCCACCAAGTTTTCTGCTCCCTTTTGCTTTCTCTGCCATTCCATATCCTAGAGCAGCCAACTCCCAGCTGTGCACATGATGGCACAGAAAATCCCAAGCCGCGGAGAATGCAAAGGCATTTACAGTTGATTTTAGATGCTAATAGGAGTCCATCTCCTTCTACTTCCCCCAGCAGCTTTACCTTCCTAATGACGCGTGATTCAGGCTGATGTTGAGAGGCATCTGCGCTCCCAGAGCAGCCCCACTACCCCGCCCGCTGCAAGGTGGGAAGGCAGAGGCAAACTCAGAGATGACGGCTCTGTGGCCAGTGGTCAGGCCAGGAGAGGACTCGGCAGGCTCCCCCAGTGAACGCCCAGGGAGAGGCACAGGGGGTTGAAACTTACTCTTCAGCCAAGGGCCTGAAAGATTGGTGGGGTCTACCTCTCGGGAAATGCTGCGGCATCTTGGAGCCATTGAATCCAGAAGGACTGTTTCCTGTGGACAGTTCCTATGGTCCAGGAACTCAGGAGACTTACAGACAAGGGAGGGAGACCACAGAACATCAAATAACACTACAGGGGAGAGAGACAGAGAGACAGAGACAGAGAGAGAAGGGCTGTGCCAGAACAGTCAACGAGAAATTGCCAACTAAGGAACCTCAAATCTTCTATGGAATGAAAGAAGGTGTAAGAACGCTTTTTTTCTTAATGGCCAAAAGAGAGGTATAAACACGTACTATGAAACCAAATGAGGGGGAGACAGCTTCTAGTCAGAGTAGCCCCAGAAGGCTTTCTAGAGAGGTGAGACCATGGACTGGATGTTGGAATGTGCAGGACTCTGCGGCCCATGGCCACACAGGATGGTCAGTGGCTGTCTACCCTGTCATGGATTCCAAAGCATCACCCACCAGAAGTTGTTCTGCTGGGATTCCTCAGCCGCTTCTCCATCAGAGCTTCCCCAGGCTAAAGAGTAAGAGAAGCAGCAACAACCCAGCCAGTGAGCTCTGCTCCTGAGCCAGCCCCAGCCCTTTCTTGTCTGACCATCAAATAACCCCATAGTGTAAGCGGATCCCCATTTCTGGCACGGTATCCAGCATGCAGTAAACTCTCCGGGAATTTACATTTGTGTATTCATTGGCTAATTTTTTGTTTATTAAGTCGAATAATTCCCACTTTACAGATGGGGATGGGGTTGTAAGGTGGCTAGATTTAGCAAATAAAAATATAAGACAATCAGGTAAATTTAAATTTCAGATAAATAACAATGTTTCGTTTAAGCCTGTCTCAAATATTGGGACATTAGGTGTCCTGTATTTTTCTGAAGCAGCCCTAGGAAGCAGGGGGTGTGGGTGAAGAACTTGCTTAAGGTCACACAGTTAGGAGATGTCAAAAACACATTCACGACCAGGTATCCAAACTCTACACCAGGTTTGATGGGCCTCTCTGTACGCTATACCACGTGGCCTCTCCCTTCTTACCCTCCTATAGCCCTTTGAATGCACCACTGTTAACACGTTTAATATACTGCATGGTAGTTTACAAGGATACATGTTGATTTCCTCCCTTACAAAATAAACTCATCCTCTTCTTTATAACTGCTTACAGTAAACACAGCTAACTGTCTTCAGGAATCCATCCTCCTGTTCATCCTCAGTTAAAGAAACCCCAGTTCTTAGCTGGGCACAAGGCCACCGGGGATAAAGACTACATTTCCAAGGAACCCTCCTACACTGTTGATAGGAATGTACATTTGTACAGCCACTATGGAGAACAGTACGGAGATTCCTTAAAAAACTAAAAATAGAGTTAACACATGATCCAGCAATCCCACTCCAGGGCATGTATCCAGAGAAAACTCTAACTCAAAAAGATAAAGGCATTGCAATGTTCACAGCAGCACTATTTACAATAGCCAAGACATGGAAGCAACCTAAATGCCCACTGACAGATGACTGGATAAAAAAAAAGTTTTTATATATATATATATATATATATATAAAATATATATATAATGGAATACTACTCAACCATAAAAAAGAATGAAATAATGCCATTTGCAATAACATGGATGGACCTAGAGATTATCATATTAAGTCACATACCATTTGATATCACTTATATGTGGAATCTAAAAAAATTATGAAATCTAATTACCTCCCCCACCAAAAAAATAAATAATAAAATAAAATAATTTTTTTAAGTTTTAAAAAATTATACAAATGAACTTACTTACAAAACAGAAATAGACTCCCGGAATAGAAAACAAACTATGGTTACCAAAAGGGAAAGAGATGGCGGTGGATAGGAATAAATTAGCTTGGGATTAGCGTAGACACACTACTATATATAAAATAGATAAACAATAGGGACCTACTATATAAGACAGGAAACTATATTCAACATCTTGCAATAACTTATAATAGGAAAGAATCTGAAAAAGAATATATATGTGTGTGTGTAACCAAGTCACTCTGCTATACAGTTGAAACTAACACTGCACTGTAAATCAACTATACTTCAATACAAGACTACATTTCCCAAGATCCCTTGCAGCTATGTAAGGCCATGTGACTAAGCTCTAAACAGGAATTTTTCTAAAAGGGGGAAGCATGCCCTTCCTCTCTGCTTCCTCTTTCCTGCTGATGGAAATGCAATGCAGTGGCTGTCACTGTAGCAGCTCTCTTGGACGACAAGGTACTATGGGGATGAAAGCAACCCCCAGCAGAGCATTAAGACTCGAGAAGACTGGGTCACAAACACGGTGGGACACAGTATCAGCCCTGGACTACTTGCAGATTTTTTTCTACCTAATTTAAGCCAGGGTTCTTTTGGGTTTTCTATGCTTGGAGCTGAATTTAATCGTAAGTAGGCAGGCAGGTGCTGAGGCACCTGAGAAGGAAAAGTTTGTTGGAAGGATGCTTGCTGCATATCTGGCCAACTCCCTGTACTCTCAACGGTAGCCTGTGAGCTTCCTCCCACACTAACGTCTATGAAATACATGGCCAATAACTCACAAAATCCTTGATGGAGAAACATGTGTATGTAGCTTTATGCTTCTGGGGAGAAGGGGAGGATGGCTGGAAAAAGAATATTCTCTTTTTCTTGGATATCCCCCAGAAATTGAGATTTTAATGGTGTTTAAAGATGACTTATTAATAATATCATATTGGACTAAATAGGCTAGGATTGCAGTAACATGAAAAATCAAAAGACTTCATCACAAAACTCCTACTGTTATGTAAATGTACCACCACTTGGGAAAATGACTAAGTATGAGATTCATTATAAGTAATGTTTTCATCCCAACCTTCACAGCCCTTTGAAACTTTCAATATATGACCCAATTTATTAGCTAAAAGAAACAAGATCTCTAGAATACTTAAATCACAATCACTCATAAATTATAAATCATGCAAATATCTTGTATTAATTTTTAAAGCTCTGAAATTCTGAAAAACTGTCATGACCCTTAATGCACTTCCTGGCGCTACTATCATTTTATTATATAATAAAACTATTGAATTAGCGGTATTCATGGTAAATATATGGAAATAAATGGTAGTACGTGTACATCCATCAGAGTTTTCAGTTGCATGTAATAGAAACTAACTCTGATTTATTTAAACAGAAATAAAATTTACTAAATGGTTATTGAGTGGCTCACAGAATCCTTAGGAGGAACAGAAGTAAAGAGCCAGGTGGAGCCCTATAATTATACCACAGAACTAACCCAGCGAGGACAGCGGTGCTCGGACCCCCCCCACCTCCCGCAGGGTGTGGCTGATGCAATCTATATCACCAGCACCCCAGACCCTTGGGCACCATTTCCAGAACGACTGCCATTGTCCCTTCTGCAACCTGGACACCATCACTGCTGTTGCTACCATCCTCAAGAGACTAGACCCAGTATGGTCCCTACTTCTTCGGGTCACCGGCTTCTCATTCAATGTCAAGAGCAGGTGCATATGATTAGGATTTTCCAGCTCCTGGTACCCATGCCCCAGTTGCAATGGAGGATAGGAGAATCCCACATCTGGTTATTCCAGAGCTGAGCTGTGTCTCATAAGGGGGCAATTCCCTGTACAGAAGACAGTTCTTGTGGCGGGTAACCACAGAGACAAGAATCCATCACAATACAACTTGGTCAGGTGTCATTTTGTCAGGATGATGACCTGATCCAAACTACTGTCCTGGTGTTTTCCCCAAGTCTGAGTCATTCTGGAACACCTGGAAGTGGTTTTATATATAACACCTTATTTTTCCTACAGTTCCAGTTCTTTTTTCTGCTTTGTGATTTTTATTTCCAATTTATTTCCAGCTCTGTGTACAGAATAGCAAAAAGTTAGAAACAGAGCCTTAATGTGCGCCAATTAATTCAAATGAATTAGGGTAGATTATAAAGTAAGATGTATACCAACGTAAGATATAAATACTATACTCAGTTATTGCAAAGACTTCACACATTTTAAAAACTGACAATCGCTGCCAAAACAGTAAAGCAGGAATAATTGCATGAAAGTGGTTTGGAAAACCTTTTAACTCTTCCCATTCCAAAACATTCATGCTCTTTTCTCTTACTATTTTTCTCTCTACTGTTACATAGTTTGGGGATTCTTTTTTCCTATTGCAAAAGCAAGATGTGCACGGTATAAGTAAGAAAATACAAAAAAGACAAATATAAAAAGTCCACAGTCTCATCCCCCAGTGACAAGTACCATTAGCTTGATGCCAGTGGCTTTGATCACAGATTCTAGGTTTAAACCACCTGAGCTAAGACCCCCATAACCTCGGGCAAATTCCTTGACCTCTCCACCAGTGGTTTTCTCCTTTATAAAAAGAGGATGTTAACATCCCCTGTATAGAGTTGCTGTGGGGATTCAGAAAAATAAAATCTGCCAAGATGTGAGCAGACGCCTGGTAAACAGTGAACTTTGGAAACATTGGCTATTATCTCAGATCCTCGTCCACGAACCGATGTAATTATTTTTACAAAAATGGCACATTTTATCAATCTTCTATTACTGGACACCAAGGTGGTCTCCAAACGTAACAATTACGATCAGCCCAGAACAGTAATTATTTGCTAAAAAAAAATTTTTTTAATCAGTAATTTTAAAATAGGGAGGAAATCATAAAAAGAAAATTCAAAACTCCTTTTTGAAGACATTTGTAAGATACTGTGAAATTGCCCCCATGGTCCACCAAAATTATCATCTCAGATGTACACCACTATCTCATAAACACACACACACACACACACACACACACACACACACACGGTGCTTGGGGAAAACAATTGTCCACTCAGCCAAACACTTTGGAACGCATCTCCTGTGATCAGTTTAAGGAGCAGAGTCCTGCTCTGACCTGGCATTTCCCGAGCTCGGGAAATGCCCTCGCACCAGCTTTGCCAGGAGTTTCACCGCTAAAGTAGGATCAGTGGGAAACGCATCCTGTGTTGCCCAGCAATGCTGCTGTCAGGCAGGCTGCCCTCTCGGGTCCTGCAGTCACCTGCTGGCTGGGACCTGCCCAGCACCGGCGTATGCAAACAGCAGCCCTGCACAGATGGGATCAGGAAGGATGACCCAACCACGGGTGCAGCCGGGGGTGGGGCAGACGGATCACCAACAGGAGTTGCAAACCCCGGAGCCCAGCAAACCAACGTTGCCCTGGTTGACCTGGAAGCTTCTTGCTGGCTGTCTACACCTCCAGGAAGCCCACTGTCATCTGGCACTGCGGTGGGGGGGCGGGGACGGAAATGGGAACTAAATCCATTCTGGATGTCTGGATTTCTCTCCCCTCCTTTCTTTGGCTCCTTGCCAGCCTAGGACACATTTTTCTAGTGACAGCTGGTCAGGAAGATGAAGTTGAAATGGCGGCTGGACCATCTGGTAACCACCCCCCGACAAAGCACCGCCTCAGAGCCTGGACCCTCTGGACCTCTGGACCCTCAGAGCCCCTGAGGGGTCTTGCCCTCTTTCATCTCTGCTTCCTGGAAGCCCAGTTCTGTTTCCAAGTAGCGCTGGGGCCCTTCAATCAGCCTCTAGATCATGGTACCCTCTCTGGACTTGAGATAACCTTGCACTCTCCCCTTGAGCTCCCTCAGTGATCCCAGAAAGGGGACAGAACCAAGGCCTGGGAGCCAAATTAGCACCAATGCTCCATGAATTGGCCTCAAGAACTGAAGGAAGTCCCTGATCTCTCAGGAGTGCGGGTAGGAAGTTCATTGCTCCCAGGAAGGTAAATCCCTGTGTTGTTCTAAGGATTGGATGGGGTTTGGCACCTAAAGCAACATCACTGGGCGGTGTAGAGAGAACACACGGCAAACATTGTATTCCCTCCCCCTTCACCCAGTCTCTGTGCATCCAGAGCTGAGAATCGGTCAAGCACTCCTTCCGCGGGCTCTGGCAGAGCTATTAAACGCGGGGTTTTAAATATGGCTTTAAAATATGGCTTTGCCGACAATGTTGAGAAAGTAAGAGGGCTGTTACCCTGCCTCCTATTTTATATATTGAAACCACCCTGCCTGGCTTCCTGTCTCCCTGTCACTTCTTAATTCAACAGAAATGGCCACACACCCAAATCCTTTAGAGGCAAACCTCTTGACAGCTGCTTTGATCACTCCAGGGAGAACTTTGAAGGATGCCCTGTCAGAGGGAGCAATTTGCTGGGAAGAACAGCCTCCATACTTCCGTCCTGGCAGGTTTTTATTACAAACTACATTTGCATGGAAACAGGATTTGTTCATTCTTGGTTCCGAAGCGCATGTTTATTGCCCCCAAATAAAAGCATAACTCTCCCCAGTCACTCTGATCGGGTGACATTTGGCAACATCAGACAGAGGATGGCAGGGGGTGGGTGCCAGCCTCCGTGTTTTTTAACGAGAAACGGGGCAGAGCCTGTTGGCAGATTTCGAGCGGACATCTCTGCTACGGGAAGAGAGGGACAAAGGGAAATGTCCCCTGAAAGGCTGTTTAATTTTTAATTAGCAGAAGGAATCTAGGTCTTTGTTGTTGTCACTGGCTATGCCAGCACTTTACAATATTAATACAGAAGATGTCATGCCCACCCCTCAGTCCCTGGGCAGGGAGAAAGACAGGCAAGGGGGGCATGGGATATTAAGTACTGTCAGTGAAGCACTTGGCATCAGCGGCTTGTAGCGTGTCCCCCAAAGACAGTGATTCCTATGGAAGGAAAAGGCGAGAGGTGGACCAGGCAGCTGGCGGACTGCACAGACGGGTCTGTAATCCCTCGCAGCGCTCAGGACACTAGGAGAAAGGGGAGGCTGAGGAAACCAAGCTGCTAGATGTGCGTGGAGGACAAGGATGTGCTTATATGAAGCCACACCAGGCATGGAGAAGACAGGAAGGCCACACACAGCATTTGTACAGAGACTGGGACTGGAGAAAGAGGGTCACCTGGTTTTTTGGTTTGTATTTCTTTACTCTCTGCTTTTCTGCGTTTTCCAAGTTCTCCTGACTGAGCGCATAATTCTTCTGAGATTAAAAAATAATCATTTGGTTTTATTTTTAAAGAAGCAATGTGTTCCTATGAGCATGGTCTCCAGGAAAGTGGGTATGGCAGGAGTGGGGGCTGGGAAGGGAGAGGGCAAGCAAGATCTCTTTGGAAAATGTATATATGGAGCAAGACATGGGATTGGTTTTTCCCACCCCCCTACCTGCCCCCTCCCCCACCCAAAAGTCCCAAAGCCTCAATCCCCTTCTGGGGTGGTGTTACGGACTCAATGTTTTTGTCCCCCCAGAATCCATGTTGAAGTCCTAATCCCCAATGGGATGGTGTTTGGAGGTGGAGTCTTGGGGAGGTAGCTTAGGTCATGAGGGTGGAGCCCCCATGAATGGGATTAGTGCCCTTATAAGAAGAAACATAAGAAAGATGATCTCTCCCTCGTGTGAGAACAACACAGCAGGAAGGCGGCCGTCTGCAAGCCAGGAAGAGAGTCCTCACCGGACATCAAATCTGCCAGCACCTTGACCTTGGACTTCCAGCTTCCAGGACTGTGAGAAAATAAAGGTTTGTTGTTTAAGCTCCCTTAGTCTGTGGTATCTCCTTATGGCAGCCCAAACGGACTAAGACAGGTAGCAAGAATATGGAAGGAAGGACTAGGGTGGGACGAAGACTTGGCTCCTACCTACGGATGGGAACGGACGCAATCACAGCTCATCTGTGTGTGCACCGCTGCCTACTGCATACCAGGAGCTCTGACCTCAGAGAAATCACCTCGGAGGTGGTCTAAATGCAGATTCCTGGGCTCTTCGCCATCCACTAAATTAGGAAGTCTGGGGTTTGGGCCAGTGTCTTAGGCCATTCTTGAGAACACTAATGTCTGAGGATCAGCAAAGAGACAAAAGACAAAGAAACAGCCAACTGTGAAGGACCTATGAGCAGAGCTTGCTCCCCACACAAAAGAGAGGGTATGATTCTGTTGTGGGGGGTGGGGGAGGCTTCTCTGAGGACTGGAGTGGACGCGGTGTCCCTGTGCTTCAGGGACAGGTAGACCTGTCACTTACAAACCACTGAATTGGTTGATTCATCTTTTCAGAACTCTTTCATCTACAGATTTCCCCTCTGTCTCATTTTTAGACGCCTTATAACCCTATTAACCTGTTGAAGAAACGGGTTTTTTGACCCATAGGATGATCTTTTTCTGGCACAGTCTGACTGCGTTACTCCCTTACCTCAAAGCCTTCCCCGACTCCCCATGCACACAAGTGGTTCTGGAACTTTAGTGAGCATGAAAAAGAACCTAAAATCTTGCTACAAGCCAGGTTCTCCAGGCCTTTCTCCAGAGAATCCGGTCCCATAGGTGTGTGCCAGGCACCCGGAATCAACATTCTCAGGAAGTCCCCTGGTAAACCTGAAGCCAGTGGCCCACAGACCACATGCACAGGAAACTGCCCCTCCCTCAGTTAACATCGAATAGATTATCTATATTAGCTTCCTAGGGCCGCCACAACAAAGTACCACAAACTGAAGGTTTAGAGCCCAAGAAACGTGCTCTCTCACGGTTCTGGATGCCAAAGTCTGAAAACAAGGTGTTGGCAGGAACATACCCTCTCTGAAGGCTCTAGGGAAGAATCTACCCTTGCCTCATCTAGCTTCTGGCATTGCCAGCAATCCTTGGTGTTCCTTGGCTTGGAGACGCATCACCCCAGCCTCTGCCTCCGTCATCACGTGGCCGTCTCCCTGTGCGTCTGTATCTGTGTCTCTTCTTATTAAAGACACCAGTCATACTGGATTAGAACCCACCTTAATGACCTTGTCTTAACTTCTGAGAAACTGGTAGACAGACAGACCACAGCCAGACCATACATAGATAGAACTCTGACCCACAATCTGTAGCCCATCCGGGAAGCCAACTCATTCTACAACAGCCTCCAAGACCTTCAAAACCTTGACCTTGGCCCTGCCTGCCTTCCCCTCCCCTATATTCTATTTTCCTTTCACACCAAAACTACATTCTGTGCTCCCAAAAGGACACCCACTCTGCTGTCAGAACACTGAGCACCTGACACGGAGAACGTCTGCGGGTCTCCTCCGCCGGATGCTGATACCGCTCAGTGGGGGTGAACACGATGTCAGACACACGTGCCTTTCCCCCCTGCATGCCTAGCACCGTGGCTAATGCATACAGGTGCTTAATAACACCTGTGCTTAAACTGCACAGCCAAGCATGTGCTTCCCTCTTTGTCCACCTGGAAAATTCCTTCTCTTCCTTTCAGACCTCACTCCATGGTGAGTACCAGACTCACCCAATCAAGGCTTCCTGACCCCACCCCAGGCAGGATTCCCTCAACATTTTGTATCCTTGTCTTTCTGCACCGTGCCCCCGAGATGGTGAGCTCCCTGAAGTTCTGGGGCGCCTTTTCCATTTCCCTGTCCCAGAAAGAAATACAGCGTCTGGCATTGTATGGGGTAAAGACTCAAAAAGTGTTTGCTCTATGGATGATTCCTGGGCCAAAAAACTCACATTTTTCCTGCTTCTTCCATAAGCATGCCACATCCGCACCCACACCCACATCCCTGCTGATGCCTGCAGGAACTTCCCGCGTGTATGAGCTTCTCGAAACACAATGGGAGAGAAGCTCTGCTTGCTGTCCAAGTCCATCTTTCTCCCCATCTCCTCAGTCTCCCCCTGCCTCTGTCCTGCTCCCTCTCTCTCTCCTGTTAAGCATACACAACATTTACCACCTTGAAAGAAACTCTTTCCAGCCATATGCTCTCCTCTCTCCACTGAGGTCTCCTTCTTCTTCTCGACTAAGCTGCTGAAAGGACTGACTACACGTGTCTGCACCCCCTCTCCATCCACGCCTTCTCCCTCCTCAACACACGGCCATCTGCCGTCTGCCCACACCGCCTCCCAAGGCTCCGGCGACTTCCTGGATGTTGAATCTAACATCCCCCTTTCCGTTCTCTTCTCCCATCACCCTCCTTCCTCAACCTCCTTCCCTGTGAGATTATCTCCCCTCCCGCCATCCAGACAAAACCAGCCTTCCTTCCTGCTTCCTCTCTCTCTGTCTCTCTCTCTTAGAGAACCTAGCTCTTATATGTTGGCATTCCCCATTCTCTTCTATTTTTTCAATCTTTCTATTCTCTCTGGATGACTTCATTTACTCCCTTACTTCCAATTATCACTCTTCAATAATAACTCCCAAATTTAAATGTGTAGCTCAGTTTCTTTCTTCCAAAGTATCTAGACTCATAGATCAAACCATTCACCAGGCACTTCCTTTGGCATCCCATAGGCATTTCAAACTCAGTACAACCAAAATGGAACCCACTCCCTCCTGCCCACAGCGTGCCCTCCTGCTCTGTTCCTCTTAGGGCAAATGGTAGCACCATCTATCAAGTTACTGAAGCCAGAAATCTGGTATCCTCACCTCCCCACTGCACCGCCACTCCCTCATCCCCTAGATCTGATAAGCCAAGGCCTCTCCAGAGTCTTCCCTCATAAAGCTCTCAAATTTGTGTCCGTTTCACACCCTTTGCTGCCGTTCGAGCCTTCAACAGCTCTCTCTCCTGAATCACCACAACAGACTTTAACTGGTCCCCTCCATTCCCCAGTCATCGTCATCTACTTTTGATCTGCTCTTCCACATCCAGGCCAACTGTCTCCATGAAAGGATAATTTGATGGCATCACACCCTTGATAAGATCCCCCAACAACCCTCCCGTTTCCTTCAGTGTAAAATCCAAACTCCTTAGCGAGACGCACGTAGCCTTAGCATCATCTGCCCCGTCAGTCTCAGCTACTGATCCAGCTTTGGGGACTCCTGGGAAGTTAGCAGGTCTAATGAAAACAGTCTACAGATTAAGGAGGTGCTCCAACCAAGTGACCTGGTCCCCACATGATAATCCTACAGTGAATCCACCAGGCAATAGCCACACCTGTGTGCAAAGACCTTCCAATATGCATTATAGTGCTTGGCTTTTAAATATAATCAATCAAGGATCACCAAGGAGATGTGCAGAAAGCCTTGGAAGACACAAAAATAAACAAGATAAAGGATTCTGAAGGAAACAGATAAGCAAGAGGTAGCAGAAAACTAAAAATAAATAAAATCCTTAGAAACTTGAGACCAAAATATTACATCCATGAAACAAGAGTGGAAAGCTATAGAAAGAGAATGGTTATAGACTAGCACAAGCCTTTAGGATTTAAAAATACAACCATTGAAATACAAAGCCAATAGAAGGGGTAGAAGACAAAAGATCACCCAGAAAGTAAGACAAAAATGACAAAGAGATAGGAAATAAGAGAGAAAAGTCAAGGGAATTGGAGAAATGGTCTATCTGAATAATAGGAGTGCCAGCGAGACCAGTGACAACAGAAGTGGAATAATCTCCAAAAACCTAAAGTAACAACACCTTTCAAAAATAAGGAATTTGGGTTTCCATCCTAAAGAGGCCCACTGGATGCCAAATACAACAAATGATAAAAGGAAAAAGTGATTCACACCAAGGCATAGCCTCATGAGATGTCATTAACACCTGCAATGAAGAGAAGATTCAAAAAGGTTACAGGAAAAGGAAAGGCATTGGACATCTCAGCATCCGTACTGGAAGCCAGGATACAATGGACGAATGCCTTCCAAATTCAGAGGGAAGAGGTTTCCATGCACAGTTAAATCAGTAGAAAATGGGGATCTAATACAGACATTTTTAGATAAGCATACTATCAAAAAATTGACCACTATCATATCTATCGCTGCATGACAAATCATTAAACCAAGAGACATTTATTATCTCCTATGTTCTAGAAGTCAGGAATTTGAGGATGCTGAGCTGGGTGGTTCTGGCTGGGGGCTTCTCATGAGGGAGAAATGACTGCATCAGCCAAACTCGCAGCCGTCTGAGGCTTGACTGGGGCTGGAGAATCCACTGCCAAGCTCATTCATCCAGTTGTTGGCTGGAGGCTCCAGTTTCTCACCATGTAGGACTGCTCACAACATGGCAACTGGCTTTCCTCAGAAGGGATGATCGGAGGGGGAAGGTGGTGGGGAGAAGCAGAAGGAGCAGGAGGAGGAGAAGGAAGACTGGAAGAGGAGAGGAGAGAACAAGCCAGAGATTCAGAAGTCACAATGTCTTTCATCCCTCAATCCCTGAAGTGACATGCCATCACTTTGGTTGAATTCTATTGGTCACACAGACCAATCCTGGTACAATTTGGGAGGGCACCAGTAGATGGGGATTATTAGGGGCTGTCTTGGAGGCTGGCTACCACATATCTTTTCTCAAAAAACTCCTGGAGGAGATGCTTCACAAAGACAAAGAAGTGAGCTAGACAGAGAGTGAAAAAGAGAAAACAGAAAACTAAAACTGAGAGCAAGAAAGAAAATCCTGAGGATGGTGAAGACAGGAGAGCTATACAGAGGACTTAGATGACAACTGGTCCAGATTGAGCAGAAGGACAAAAGGATCCAGGAAGGATGCCTCCAAGTGCTCACCTAAAAATGAAGCCAATATGTTGAATAAACTTATAGAGAAGATTTTCAACTCTGTCAGAATTGGGGGATGAATTGTGGATAGTTATAGAAAAATAAGCAAGATTTAAAAAAAAAAGAGGTAATCATTAACTCCAGGGAAAACAAACAGCTCTATAAGAAAGGGGTGGCCAGCAGAGAATACTGCTTGTCTCAGCTTTAAGTCATATTTACAAAGTTATAATCATGCAAACACTGAGCACTGATTTGACAAAAAGGATGATAACTATATTGAGAGGAAAGGGGGTAGGGAAATTCATTGTATGAGTAATGAGTTGGGGATTTTTTATAGTAGGAAGCCAAAATAATCTAAAACAAAAGTCAAGAAATTGGAAGTCCCAATGTGTTATTTATAAACATGGAGGTAAATAAGTAAAAGAAATAGCAAAAAAGACCTGAAAGTGTTTGCCCTTAGGGAGTATCAGAAATGGAGACGGATGGAGCAGGAAATCTGCTGTTTTTCATTTGAAGCTCAATCCTACCATTTGACTTTTTGACCACATACATACATTACTTGATAAAAATAAAATTAAGTTACAAATAAAAAGATTTTACTAGCCAAGCAAATCCTTCTATCAGCTTGTACTAAAGAGCAGCATATATTATCAGCATATATTTTACTATCTGGACCTCAAATTGTAGAGAAGATATTATCTTAGAAGAAAGTAACCAGGATGAGTAATTCAAGCCCACCAGGCAGCCTCGGACTATACAGGGCTGCAGTGCTGTCCTCCCACCTGGCTGAAAAAATGCATTAGTGCTCATTAAGTCAAGCACCACTAATTGCTTTTTGACCAACTGCCAGCTTTGTGGCAAGATACCAAAAACAGGGACAAAGGCAGTTTTAGAGATGACAGCCCTTTGTAGCCTCTTTCCTGTGTGGGATATAAGAGACCAGGAAAAAACATCTGATTTCTGAAAGGTCCACAGAGGCACATCAAATGCAATTATTGCCCTGCAGGCTTTTTGAACACTTGCTAAGGATTTAGGGTCCGAGGTAGGGACTTCAGAGTTCCCTTCCCAAGAAGGCACAGTCCAAAGTTTGATTGCAGAGTTCAGAAAACAATTTTCTCCCTTTTTCTCTGATATGGTCTTGTTGTTTACTGAATAAATGGCTGGATTGATGAACGAATGAATGAAATCCTGTACCTGTGAAAAACGATCATGTACAGATAAAGTCTTCAGAAGCCAGACTGCATTGTCACTGCCCAGTCTATGTGTTGGGTTTGTTTCTTTGTGCCATTCACTTCAGAAATGCACATCAAAGGAAGCATTGGCTATTTCTAAGGGGGGAGGGTATAGCTCAGGGGTAAAGCGGGTGCTCAGCATGCACAAGGTCTTGGGTTCGATCCCCAGTACCTCCAATAATCAAATAAATTAACAAACAAACAAACCTAATTACCTCCCCACCAAAAACAACAAAAAAGTAATAATAATTTTTAAAAAACAAAAGGAGTATTGACTATTTCTAACAGTCTCACAATCTAATAGTGCTAAAAAAGGGCTCATCTTGGAAAACTAAACAAGCATTCAATCATCACCGCTGCCAACTCATTTCTGGAACTCCTCTCTAAAAAATCCACTTTGAAGCCCAAAGCACAATATTGAAAATAGGCCCAAGGGTGCCAAATCACCTTCTTAGGGATGGGTACCCTAAGTAACTACCCAGTAAGTAGTTTCAAATTGACATATGCCATGTAGACACAGAAAAATTGTATGGAGAAAAAAAGTTTTTTAAGTTCTCTTCAGTTGAGCTTTTTTTATGTAAAGGACCCTAAAGTGAGTCCTCTGCAGTGTCCCACGGTGAGGTCAAGCCCTGCCTCCCTCGTCACCTGCTCTGTCTGGTGGGGTGGGGTCCCACAATGCTCTCACCTACCCCTACTGGGAGCAGAGACGCCTTCTAAGCCCTAAATCCAACTATTCCAAAGGGCTCCGTGTTCCAGCAGGCTAGAAACAAAACCCTCGAATTGTCACACTTCACGATCCCAGGGAGAAAGATTGTGTCCGAAGTGGAATGGAGAAATGAGCGTTTGGCAGCAGCCACGGGGCAATCTGGCAGAGGAGGCTCTGGCTGCAGTAGGAGACCAGGGTGGGGGAGAGGGTGGAGGAGGAGGACCAGAGGAGGGGGAGCCATTGGATGCTGTGGGGCTGTGGGGGCAGGGGAGGACACACAAATGACTTGTGGGGCTTGGAAGCCTCAGCGCCCCCTCCCCAGTCCAGCCACCTGCTCTGGGGCCTCGGGCATCCGGCAGGCACCGCGAAGCGTGGGACCAGCAAACAAAGCCAACAGGCCGCCCCCGCGCTGAGGAGAAGCTGACATCGTCATTTGTCTCTCCTTTTGGGGAAGTGGCCAGGCCTCAGCACTACAGCCTCAACCAGATCAATGCAGCCCCACCTGGCACTGCAATTAAAACCCGTGTCAATGCCCGTGGTCCTCATGGAGGCCCTCCTACAGAAAAAAGGGAAAATCTATCCTCTTTGCCACAAAGGAACTTTTGCACCACTCAGCGACAGCCTCTCTTGTGGCTCCAGCACGCAGCCCAAGAGCAGGCACTAAGGTGCCCAAGAGAGCTCTTCCAGACCCTTTGCCAAACCCATCTGGCTGTAAAAACTCCCCCAGCCGAATTTGCATCCGCCCTCAATGCCTCCGCATCTCACCCGAAACAAAAAGCTACAGCTGTCACTCCCAGCAAGGCCGCCCAGGGTATAGGGCCAGGGAGAAAGGAGATCCTTGTCAGTGATGCCAGAGGGGCCACAACTAACACGGGAGGGGGGACAGGGAGAGACTGCTTATCCAGAGGATTTCAGAATCTGCAGCAAGTGACTGGGTTCCAGGCACTGAGATCTCATTTCCAGTCCATCAGGGCTGCATCCTATCCTCAGACTGGCGGGAGGGTGGAGAGGGGAGGAAAAAGAAGAATGAAAGGCCAAGGAGTGGGTTGAGGGGGCTGGCTCATCCTTGCAAGGGCTGGCACCCAAGCTGGCAGAGACCTGATGAGGCGGTGAGTTCTGTGTGCTCACGCCACCCTGGGGCCAGCGAAGGAACTGCAGTCTCTTCGGAAACGGCATTTAAATCCATCAACTGCAGTTACTGGAGTAACTCCCAGCTTTTGCATCTTGGAGGACCCAGGCCCTCCAGCCTCGGAAATTCCTGACTCAGAGAGAGAGAGCGCTCCGTACTTGCTCTGCCATCAGAGACGCCTTTTGGGAGGAAGACCCCTCTGCCAACATCAAGCCAGCATCTCCACTTGCAGATCCTCTCCCATGGGCTTGTGCCTCCCCCACATCCCTTTAAAATGTAAATATTCTATGTCCTGTGGAGGGCGAACTACCCTTGTATCCACTAGCACAGGAAGAAAAGGACATGGAGAATGTCCCAAGCCAGAAGGAGTCGTCTGTGTGAATAGGACACGGTGGGATTCCTCACCACGGTCCCCGGCTGCTGGCGACACGGAAAAGCACAGACCCCAGGAGGGAACATGCCAGAACCAGGAGGGTGCCCCCAGCTTGTTAATTCTCTAACTTGGCCTGGATGCAACCTGCCTCTGCTCTTCCTTGACCTAAATACAAACTAAACCACAGAGACTCGTTTACTGGTCCCGGCCCATTTGTGACATCGCAACCCACCACTAACAAGCTGTGAGATACCCATTCCTACAAGAGACAGAGCATCTGCAGTGAGTCCGTGCCAAAGGACACCAAGGTGCTGCCCCGCTCCCCACACCCGGGTACCCCTGTCCGCGACGGTGTTTGCTGCTGAACGGAGTTTTTCCTTATGGGAGGGAAAACTCTGGTTCCATCTACCAGTAAAGCAGACGCTCCCAGACTCCACACCTGCACACACCCTGCCCAGCGCCCCCTCTACCAGTGTAACAGGATTCCTGGAATTGCGGGATGTGCTGTGAGTCCACAGGGGCCTGGGTAAAGAGACCGAGTTGCTTGGTGTCTGACCCAGGACAGACTTTTTGCTTCCCTGACCCAAAGTTTCTGCACCTCTAAAATGAGAAGGTTTAACTATCCAGGGTTCTCTGCTCGAGTCGGCCTTAACCTCATCCAGGGAGCTTTCAAAAAAAAACAATCTGGTCTCCATCCCAGGACCATTGTATCAGAATCGCTAAGGGTGGCACTAGGGCATCTTTTTTTGCTTTTTTGTTTGTTTATTTTATGAAGGGGAGGTAATTAGATTTAATTATTTGTCTATATTTGGAGGAGGTTCTGGGGATTGAACCCAAGACCTCATGCATACTAAGCATGCGCTCTACCACTTGAGCTATACCCTCCCCTCTAGAACATCTTTAGTTTTTAAAAACCCCAGATGATTCTGCTGGGCTCCCTGGTTGTAAGCCCTGTACTAGGTGCTCTCTGAGGGCCTTTTGACGTCCTGGAGTCTATAAACTTGATCCTAAAGGCAGCTCTCCTTACCTCTTTCCCCTTTCCCAGGAAGAGGGCTGCCCAAAGAGCAGGCTAATTAGGCGATTCAGCCTGAGAGTGGGAGGGGATACATCACACAGCAAGACAGCACCAGACACTTGTCACCTGGCTCGGTCTGGAAGCAGGTGGAAAAAGGGTCCTAGAAAAGACTGGGTGGTTGTCAGGGCTGCAGAGAACTTGGAAACAATCCAGAACTCATCAACAAACACCCAGAGATTAGGGGATAAATGGAAAGGAAAAGAGTTTAAAACAATTAAGACTATTCATAGCACCCCCTCCATTTTAATCAGCTTCCAGGAGTGACTGGAGGAAGGAAGGAGCCCCCTTTTCCAACAGGCTGCTCTGCATAATCATGCTTCAGGCATTGGCACCTGGGAGGGCAGAGTGGGTAAGCTCTGTCACTTGGTAGCTGTGTGGCCTTGGGCAGAGTACTTAACCTCTCTGTGCTGTGGTTGCTTCCTTCACAAATGGCAATAGTCATAGTGGTGACAGGCTTCAATGAGATTACGTGAGTTCACATAAAGTGTCCACTACGGTGCCGGGCACACAGTAAACCCTTAACAAGTGTTAAAAATTATTCACAGGGAAGGTCCCCGCACCTAAATTAATTGGGGAAACATCACTGGGTTTCAGATAAACAGGTTTCTTCATTGTGAGATTTCTTGAAATAACAGTATTAATAATAATAATGGTGTGTATCGGAAAGGTTGAGAGGATTAAATGGAATAAAGGATGTGAGGAATGCTCAGCACCCCCAAACACATAATGGGTACTTAATAAATGCTACCCAGGAGAGTTATTAATAAACACGGGGGTGGACCTTCAAGGGAAGGAGCGGACACGCAGCGCTTCCCAGACTTGCGCTCTTTTCCTACAGAGCATCTTGCAGAATCAGTGCTATCACACGTGCTGGGAAAACCCCAGGAGAGGACAGCCACGTGTTTTCCAACTCCGTCACCAAGGGGCTTTAAGGAAAGGATGCAGGCCAGGGTGAGAGTGACCGGGATCTGGTTATCAGGAAGAACACACTGCTGGAAGGAAGTGCTGGACCAGGTGAGGGGGGAGCCGGGAAGGGGAAGAGCCGGGAATCCTCCTGTCCGGCTTCCACACACCGTGCTGGGGGGCGCTCTGTGGAAGGGGCAGGCCTCTCAGACCCAGAAGAGCTGATTCAATTCGACTTTGCCACTCGCTGTCTGGATGACCTGGGCAAGTCACCAGGCCTGTCTGAGCCTGGTGTCTTTAACTGTAGAATAATGGAATGTGGACTATAAACTTGAGCATTTCTAAGGTCCAGGATTCTACGTGGATATTGAAATGAGGGGGAGGGCAGAGGAAAAGGAACAATATGTATAGGGTGGTGTCTTCTGACCACGCTCCCTGATTCTCAACCTATTTGGGGTGATTTTCAGAGAGGTTCTGATGCCGATCCTCTTACTCAGCCATTGTGTCCCCTATGGATTGAGGAATCTCATCAAGAAAAATTGCTAACTCCTACCTGTTAAGGGTTAGGGAAGAGAGAAGCAAAGAAAGGGCCTTCTGCATCTGAAGAGACCATTAAACCCACAATGCTAAATGGTCAGAGTTTTAAAAGAGGTCTGGGGACCATATTCCACATTTTCCAAACCAACCATCAGGACTCAAGACGTCAGAAAGGGTTTCTTGTGCCACCAGGTCTCCAGGAGTCTCGGAGATGGAATGTGGAAGCTGACATCTCAAATTTTGGTAAAAGGCACACGGTGTGTGGGTGACAAGGGACAGAACAGCTGAAAACAGGAGTGTCCCAGGAAGTCCAGGTCACATGATGAACACGCAGGGGACCTTCTCCTCCTCTGTACACCTGTGTGTTCCCCACCGTAGGAGCCCTGCCCTTCCCGCAGCCCCAGAAATGGTGAACCTCATCCTCAGCATTCCCATGGAGACAACAGAAACCACATCGGATGCTTAGCTGTGCACCCATCACTCCCAGCTAGGTCCAAGCCTCCTCCCAGGGCTCTCCCGCTTTCCTTTAGGCTTAATTGCAAGACTTCCTTCCACTAAACTGATTGCAGAGTAACTATTCCCTGCCATTTAATTTACTAAGCCGCTAAGAGACTTAATGACCTACTTGGGACTTGGGCATTCACGTCGGCGCTCCTGGGCTGTGCACTTCTCTTCAAGAGGCTGAATTCACCAGTATCTCCCCATGTCACAGGCTAAGCACTGGCCTGGTCCTTTGTCCAGCTCCTGTTCATAATTTCCTGCTGCCTATTGTCTCTCTGATAAATGCTGTAAGAGAGAAGGGTATTGTTTAATTGCTTTAAAGATATCAAACAAGCCAGTGTGGAGGTTATCTCCTCCCCAACCCCTCTATTTTTCTGGCTCAAGGTTTGGTTACTTAGTTACTCAGCAAGCTGCAGAGCGGGGGAGGGGGGTGCAGCCCCAAGGGGGACAGTGCAGACTTCATTCAGCAGATGGAGGGGAAGTCGAAAGAACAGCCATTAGGACTCAAAGAGGGACCCGGAACCTGAGGGTAGCCGCCAAGTGCAGGTGGTAGCAAAATTGAACGGCGCTTTTAAGGCATTCAAAGCGGGGAGAGGGAGCCTCTATTATCCGACAAAATCAACAATTGTTCTAGATTAGGCAGGTTCTGCTGTCAAGGTCAAGGCTGTTCAGACCCCACTCACCCAGCCCTGCGGTGGAGACAGGCGTGCCTGAGGTGGGTCGATCAGCCAGCACTTTTTCCAGGCTGGACTCATCCCATCTGACCTATGCGGGGAGAGGGGAGGGCAGACCTCCCAAGGAAAGCATGGCGAAGGGGGATGTCAGTGTATCAGACCACCCGAGATAACCAGCCTCGTTGGAGAAAGTCATGGAGAAGACGTGACTGCTGGTTGACCGGAGAGCCGGACCCGGGCAATTGGAGGGAGCTCAGGGCCCCCTCCCTTGTCCTCGGAATGGACGTTCCCTCACTAGGAGCTATTTCAAAGACACAGCCTTGAGAGCAATGTGTTGCTGAGACCATCTGGACTGAATATATGACTGAACCCTGATAAGGCCGCTGTATACACTTCTAGGATTCTGGGGGTACGGGCGCGTCCTGCAGGGCCCAAGATAAGCCTCCTCTGTAAGTTCCTGCTTCTTAAACCTGCCACCTCCCGATCTGGAGTGTCTGCCTCTTTCTTCCGCCTCTCTTTGCCCTCCGTGTACAGGGGAAGCAATTTCGAATTTCACCTGGGAAACTCCAAAGGTTGCAAACCAACAAGCAGACAGGGTCGGGTCGGGGTCGGGGTGTGGGGGCGCCAGCTACTCGCCCCAGCTAACTGCCCTGAAGGGAGATGGTTATTCAGCTGATCCTTTGGGGGCAACCTGGTTTTGCTGGTAGTTCTCATATAAAACTAAAAAACAAACAAACTTGCATTGGCCCATCAGGGCTACCTGCAGGGTGGAGGGGAAGGCGGGTATTGAGAGCCACTGTTTCATGTCTTGCATAGGTTAGAAAACTAGTTATTATTTTTTTAATGATACAAGAGCTTGGCACCAGCCGTTCAAGACCTTTGGTCCCCGGGAAGGGAATTTGAGAATGGAGTCGGCATTTCCCAGATCTTCCTTCTCCTCCTCTTTTCCTGGAAACCAGTTTGGTCATTGGTTGTAAACTAGAAGTAGCAACAGGCTCCAGTGCAGCAGCCGTGTCCCCCACAAGCGGGCGTGTGGAGGTCTCTTGAGCTCAACTCCACTCTGCTCCCACCCCCCTACTGCCACCACCCCTCCCTCTACCTGCTAGGAAGGGAGCAAGGGCGCGCCTCTTCTGGCTAGCAACCCACCCCACTCCCTCTACCTGCACACAAGAGAGAAGCGGACTCCCAGACTGGCTGGGACATGAGGCAGTTATCCACCCATCCAGCCTCTGAGCCCCACGATAATGATTCAACATGACCGACATCTCAGAAGGAGACAAAACCAGCGGTAACCCCTGATTTCCACCTTCGCAGTGGGTACCTCAGGACACAGTGTGGCCAAGATAGAAACTAGCAGTTGATTGCTGCCTTGCCTGGTGGTTCCCTTCCCGGGTCACTCACCTGTCCCTTGGGCTCACTCTAGCTGCTGAACAGCCTGTGGGGTGTGACTTTCACTGATGAATTGCACATCAGATAATAGCGTGGACAGTCAGAGGCAGCTCAGCCCACAGAGAAAACTGTTGTTGGCGTTTGCTTTTTGTTTTCCCATCCTCTAAAACTGTACTCAAGGATGGTGAGAGAGTGTGTGTGTGTGTGTGTGCGCTTGGAGGAAGGTTAGGAAGGAGAGGCTGCAGGATTGATTATGACTTATTAAACTATTGGAACAGAGGCTGAATCATCACAGTCAAAAAATAAATAGCTGTAACTTAATGTGACACAACTCCCACTTCTTGTACGTGTCCCTTTGCTCCCTCCCAGCAGGTAGGAGGAGGGGCTGTGCCCAGTGGCACCAGCAGGTGCCCACTGACAAGGTTAAGGAAGACGACTGCCTGTAAGGTCACTGAACCTCCAATCTGTGGAAAGCTGGGAGAGCTGGGGTAAGTCGCTCCCCTGCTAAGCCTCTGCTCCCTGAACTGAAATTTTGAATGCATGTGCGGTCTCACACCCTGTGCACCGGGGCGTTGGTTGGCCACTGCATGAAGTGCTTTCCCCCTGGACCCATTTTCTCCCGGCCCTTTCCCTGGCCCTGCGCCTGGGGGTGACCCATGGTCGACACAGTTTTGCAAACTTGTCTGAATGAAAAGAGAGCTGAGGTCCCAGAGCGAGTCTGGGTCACCAGGCCGCCACTTCAGCTGCCTGGAATATGCTGGGTGAAACAGAACCGATTCTGTGAAAGCGGAGGGAAGACAGCGAATGTCCCTACCATGGGTCTGGGGGAGGCTGAA
The DNA here is from genome assembly GCF_048564905.1 of Vicugna pacos. Classification (NCBI taxonomy): domain Eukaryota; kingdom Metazoa; phylum Chordata; class Mammalia; order Artiodactyla; family Camelidae; genus Vicugna; species Vicugna pacos. Next base: position 56,417,279 of record NC_133002.1, read on the forward strand.
ATCGTTGGACCCTTCCCGCTCCGCACGCGGGTCCCTCTACCCTGGGTGCTGCGACCTCAGCCAGCCGCCACCCGCAGGATTCTGCACACCTCCCCTACCCCCGCTCACCCCTGTCCGCCCACAGGACCAGGCAGGCGGGGCGAGCTGCCGTGACGTAATCGGGGGGAGGGGGTGGGGGAATGAGCCGAGGGGCCCGCGATCCGCACCGCCAGTCCAGGCGGCGCAGCCACCTGCGCGCGCGCGCGCTGGTCACCCGCACCCGGAGCCACCCGCGGCTCGGCGCCCGGGGTCTGCGGGCAGGACGAGCTCTCGGCGGCGCCGAGGGGCCAGCGGAGCGGGCAGCTGTGGACACGGAGCGCGGGGTGCCGGCCAAGCGGCTGCGCGCCCGTGCGCCCTGCTGGGTTGGGGACAGCCGCTGGTTGCCGGCGAACCGAGCTGACGGATTACAGCGGAAAAGCAAAGGTGAGGTGTGTTGGAGTGCGTGCGTGTGTGTGCGTGTGTGTGTGCCAGTGAGAGAGAGAGACAGAGAGAGAGGGAGAGAGAGACGCACTTGGGCACCTGGATGAATCTGCATGGTGGTGCGCGCCCTGGTGTGCCTGAGTGTATGTCCCGGTGCGTGTTTCTCCACCTTTGTGCTCTGGGGGTGGGGGGAGGTAATTTTAGTGGGAATTAACGACAGCCTGTGTCCCGGCGTGAGCAGCGCACAGTGGGTCATGTGTGCTGGAACGGACGTGTCCGCACAGCTGCATGCTAGTGTGGGAGGCATGCGCCCTTGTCCAGTCCTCGTCTCCCAGCCGAGTGTCCCGGTGGGAGCTGTGAAGGGGACAACTTCTCTCCCAGCCGCTTGCAAAAGAGCCCCGAAGCGAGGGGGGCGAGGCCGGCGGGGAGACACCGAGGGGGTTCCTGCGGACGCGCACCCCCGAGCCGAGCGTGTGAGCGGCAGGCGGCGGAGCAGAGGAGAGAGGGATTTCTTTCTCCCTTGTTCTTCCTCGTCCCGCCTCGGAGACGGATCCAGAGCGGTATAAGGTCCGCTCTCCCAGCGCTGGGGCGGAGTGGACAGTTTGCCTAGGTTTCAAGAGACCAAGTCTCTGTGTGGCCCCGCGCCCCGGAGCCGCCGGCCAAATCCCTAAGCAGCTATCGCCCGCTCCGAGCTGTCCCAGATCTGCAGGTCCTGCTCTGCGTTTAGAGATGCGGGTGCTGCCTGGACAATCTTTAATCTCCCCCTCGTCCTCCTAGAAATAGCAGGGAATCCTTTAGGAAACGCTTGGGTCTGATGGTCAGCGAGTTGGATGAAGAAGAGAATTTTTCTGCGCCAGCCTGGGGAACCACCTGGTTGGTCTGGAGTCTCAGCTCCCTCCCATGCCCTTCGGCCAGCATTGCCTCGGCTTTTCCTAGGCGCTCTAGCGCCGCGGTGGCCCGCACCTGACTGTTGTCTCTCCCCACCGGTGGGGCTCCCGCTCCAGCGGCCCAGAGACCCACTCAGGTTTAGGAGGCCCTAGGGAAGTTGGGGTTTGGGCTGAATAGGGGGAAGATGCTGGAGAGAAGGGAAAAAACTGGTGCTGAATAGGATTTAGGACCACCCTTGATGTGCCGTCCCCATCCCAAAGCTCAATTCTTAGGCTGGGAACCACAGCCCCTCTGAGAGGGGAGGGATGCCGGACTATTCTCAGGGTCCCTGCCAACAGAGCCGCACTCAGTCTCAGAGGAAACCAACAAGCAGGCAATTCCAGAATCTAACAATTCTTAGCCTGGAAAAATAAAGCAGAAAACCAAACTTCCTGGTGCATTTAATTTAACCACAATTCAGCAAGCAATGTGCCTGGCATTGGACTCCACTTTCAATGAGACACAAATGAAACAGAGGTCACTCAGAGATCTTAAGCAGCTGACTTCACTGTTGATGAAATGATTCACTGTGATTCAAACTCATTTCTTCCTTGGAGGAGGCTTTTCACTCTGGACTGACCGCCCAGCTTACCATCTCTGCTTTCACCAAGCTCTGAACTCTGTCTGTTGCTGCCTCTCTCAACAGTGGAGAATGCTGCTTCTCAGCCTATTTCGGAGAAAAAAAAATGACCCTACACAATTCCATCCCTTTAAGTGAGACTCCAGCCAAATAGTCAGAGTCAGGGCTGGAGATCAGCATTCAATCCTCCCTCACCCACCTGCATCATGATCTCTATCCCAAAAGCTCTAGACAGGACTTCTTCAGCCCAGGGATCTTCAGTCTTACCCAGACATTGGAGTGTGACCTTGCATGTCACATAGATGGGCAATGCTGGTGATTAATGTGCTCTCCAATACAGGCAGCTTAAATAGGATTCTGGGTCGGAAGAATTAAAGTAACTAACAAAACAGTTGGAAATGATATTGGAAACCACCCAAGTTAATACAGGGATACCACAAATGGTTTCTTGAAAGCTTCTGTTTTGAACAGCTGCCAGTTTATGCTTTTTACCCAACGCAGACATTGAATCCTGGGTCCCCAAAGTACTTTGCAGAAAGGTCAGTTACAAAGCCCAGACCGCACTTTACGGACAGTCGTGTAGTGGTGAAATCGGCACAGAGAGGCTAAGCAGTGCGCCCGGCGGTGCGGAATGAATCAAGAGGCAAAGGTGGGCCAGGATCCTGAAGCACCTGTTGCTGCTGAGTCCTTGTAAGCCATCAACAGTCTCTCCAAGCATAAAGGAGCGATCTCCAGTCCTCACTCAGGCCCCAGGAAAAGCGCCCTGCCCAGGGGAAATGTGTCTGCCAAGTGAATTACTCCCACCATGTGCTGAACACATCACCCCTTTTCCATCTTCCATCTTCCCTCTTCCCAGAATGACCTCTTCCCTGCCCTCCTCCCTTCACTCTTTATACATTCAAGACTCAACTCGAACACTCCTCATGTGAAGCCTGCCCTGCATCCCCCAGGAGAGGAAGGCATTCTTAAGTCCTTTGTTCATGTCTCCCTGCAATTCACGTCCTATAAGAGCTGGCTTCCTTCCTGTCTTGCCTCCTAAGTTGTCACCTCATCTCTGGCTCATTCCTGTGAACAAAGAAGTTCCCCAGGGATATTTTTAAAATAAATCATTTAATGATGTGCTGAGCTATTGTTTTATATCTTAGGCCAAGCCAGTGGTGTTAACACTTATTTTCTTGGCATGGAGGTAACACAGGAGTCGGCTGCTTCAAACCAAAGCCCAATTATCAGCCACCAGTTTTCCAATCCACCAAGCAGCAGGCGTGATGCTGGGAAAAGTGCAGAAGACTTGGATGTCCTGTGTTCAAATCCCAGCTCCACCAGTTATGTGCAAGGGAATGGAAGCAAGTTCCTTAAACTCTCTAAGCCTCAGTTTCCTCATCTATAAAATGGGGATAATTACCCCATCTCATAGGATGGCTGGGAAGACCAAGGGGATAGTGGGTGTGAACAAGCTGCATCAGTGTTTGGAATTCACTTCTGTGAATGAGCCTGCCTCCCTCACACCTGGCTCCTGTTTTTGTCCTTCATCAGGAGATCGAGGGCAAATTCTCTGGGGTGTGAGAACATGAATATCTTGCTGAGGGACTTGGGAAAGGACTCTCTGAGGCATCAGGAAGTCAAGCCTTGGGTACTGGAGAAATGCAAACAGAAGAAACAAAAATCAACTAAAGCATACATTTAAAAAATAAAAGCAAACCAGATTTTTATCTGTAACATTTAAGACTATACATTGGTTCACTATGTAGGCAGATTTTGATAAGTTAGAGATAAATAAGATGGTAGATGAAAAAGGGGGAAAAGATAACATTTTTTAAAGTTCTGATTGTGAGCCCAGCACAATGCTAGGCATTTTCACACACACTTCATCACTGAACCCTCTTGACGCCCCCATTTTAACAAATCAGAGTCAGAGCGATTAAGTGCCAGGCACAGGTCATGTGGGCTCCACGGTGGAACCCTAGGTTTTTTCACCTCTAAAGTCTGGGATTTTTCCACTATGAGGTTTTCAGAATGGAAAGATTCCAACGCCATCAGCAAGACAGCATAGATTTCCTCCCAGGGAAAGGCCAAGAATGCCGGTGTCAAGCTCCTCTGAGGTCAAGGGCTGGACCTCTCCAAACTCTGCCTTTTTACAGTTTGGATCAGTCAACTTCTTAGGGATCAAAGTACGCTGTTTTGCAGCCACAGCCTTCTCCCACATGTGCGTCACCAAAGACGACAAGATAAACTGTGATGACTTACCCTTCCCTGCTATTGGAAAAACAACTCAAAAAGTCTGCACAGTGATGAGAATGGGCTGGGAGTTCTAACACTGATGTAAGACAACACACTTTTCGACTGAAGAGTGTCTGAGAGGGCAAACCAGAAACACGGAACGTTGGTGAGAGGTTAAGTAGCCTCTGACTGATGAGCCAATCTTCCTTTTTTCCTTACAGATGTCACAGTGGATCTTTTGCCTCCAAGACCCGTTAAGGTGAGAACAAGATCTTCAGCTGGTTGGAACGAGCCTCAGATTGTAAGGCAGCTGTGGACATGGCGTATGAACTACTCAATGGGAGCCAGCCATGGCCTCCCTCTCCATTCGACCTCAATGGCTCCGTGGCGGCAGCCAACATTTCAAATCAGACAGAGCCATACTATGACCTGACCAGCAATGCAGTCCTCACATTCATCTACTTTGTGGTCTGTATCATTGGGCTGTGTGGCAACACGTTGGTCATTTATGTCATCCTCCGCTACGCCAAGATGAAGACCATCACCAACATTTACATCCTCAACCTGGCCATCGCGGATGAGCTCTTCATGCTGGGGCTGCCCTTCCTGGCCATGCAGGTGGCCCTGGTCCACTGGCCCTTTGGCAAGGCCATTTGCCGGGTGGTCATGACTGTGGATGGCATCAATCAGTTCACCAGCATTTTCTGCTTGACCGTCATGAGCATTGACCGATACCTGGCTGTGGTCCACCCCATCAAGTCGGCCAAATGGAGGAGACCCCGAACGGCCAAGATGATCAGCGTGGCTGTGTGGGGAGTCTCTCTGCTGGTCATCCTGCCTATCATGATATATGCTGGGCTTCGGAGCAACCAGTGGGGGAGAAGCAGCTGCACCATCAACTGGCCAGGTGAATCTGGGGCATGGTACACAGGCTTCATCATCTACACCTTCATCTTGGGGTTCCTGGTGCCCCTCACCATCATCTGTCTTTGTTACCTGTTCATTATCATCAAGGTGAAGTCCTCTGGAATCCGTGTGGGTTCCTCCAAGAGAAAAAAGTCTGAGAAGAAGGTCACCCGGATGGTGTCCATCGTGGTGGCTGTCTTCATTTTCTGCTGGCTCCCCTTCTACATCTTCAATGTCTCTTCTGTCTCTGTGGCTATCAGTCCCACCCCAGTCCTTAAAGGCATGTTTGACTTTGTGGTGGTCCTCACCTATGCTAACAGCTGTGCAAACCCCATCCTGTATGCCTTCTTGTCTGACAACTTCAAGAAGAGCTTCCAGAATGTCCTCTGCTTGGTCAAGGTGAGCGGCACAGATGATGGGGAACGGAGTGACAGTAAGCAGGACAAATCCCGGCTGAATGAGACCACGGAGACCCAGAGGACCCTCCTCAATGGAGACCTCCAGACCAGTATCTGAACTGCCCGAAAAAAGTCAATCAATAAAACGCCAAGCTCTGCTGACTGGCAGTGTGCTCCCCACCGCGCCCCGTCCCTTCCTCCCACCCATCACACCTGGCTTCTAAAATAGGGAATTGCTCAGCATGAGCCCAATTCAGAGAACAGTGTTTGACTCAGGCTTGTCTGAGTGAATGATAATGCATTAAATTGATTACCTCCCCCCTTAAAGTGAACATTTCAATGCAGGCAGACAATTCAGCGTCTGGAGAAGAGATCATGCCTGGGTGTGATCTTTAGAAATGTTGAAGCTCAACAGAAATAGAAAACTCTGTGCTTGCGTGTTTAAAACTCAATGCGTAATCTTGTGGTCGTACATTTATACTTGTATATTTCGATGTCATCCCTGTACAGTCATTCCCTGCGTTTCCTGAGTTCAAGTACACAAGTAGCAAGTTCAAATGTGCTTAGTATAGTTGGACATTTATTTCAATATGGTACCTGCGGAAATGGACTTACCATGAAGCCAATGAAGTTTAAGCTTCAGGGATCTCTCTTGCTTGGGCAGTATGTTTACATGGCCATATGTTTTTGTAAAAAAAAAAAATTGTACAAGTAAGGTATTTTTGTATTCTCTTTCTTAAAGAGATCTCCTTAAACTGTATAAGTTTCCAGCCTCACAAAACCTTTCTCTGCCCCTGGGTATTTGCTTCACCAATTTCAGGCAAGTCAGGTCAAAGGAAGAATGGAGGGAGAGAAGATATTTGAGGACCCAGAACATAAATTTACGCGTCTTCTCTTCTTAGATATAATCAAAGAATTATTCATCTGCCCAAAAGGACTTAAAATGGTCCTGATCATCTATCATTGCATTTATCAAGACAAGGTCTGCTTTGTTATAAGATTGCACATTTTTCTTCTCAAATTGCTTAAACTTTTCTTAGGAAGCCATAGAGGGGGTGTGGGGTCGGGTAGGAACCACAAACATGAAAAGGAGAAAATGGACTGTAATTCTTGTGGGAAACAACAGTATTCTCCCCACTGTGAAAATAAATGAGTAAGAATGAAGGAAAATTACACCTTTATGAGAAACCATGAAATTGCTTTTTAAAATGGCAGACATGACTTCCTAGCGAAGGAAAATGGAATTCAACCACCCCTTAAAGGGTTTTTTTTTAAGAAGTTGATACAAAGCTGGACACTAAGGAAGTCACAGTGCGTGCTAGAGACTTGAGGTCATTGTTCCAAAGATGTAAGCACACACACCAGCTGATGACTAGGTCGCCTGCAGGGGATGTGCAGATGTGAGAGTTGGAGGGGACCCCGTCCCTCATAGGTATGGTCGTGCCCCCTTCCTCACCCTCATCATGGACATTAAACATGGACCTTTAATCCACGGACTCCCTGAGCTATTCCTCAAGCACTGTCGTAGACAGGCACTCCACACCATCAGGGACATTTTTCTGTTCCTGAAATTGCAGCTGGGCTTGTAAACCAGCAATAGGCAGAGAGATGGTGCCCAGTTCATTGGCTGATCAGTTTCCAGGGAGTGAAGACATATACACTTGGGTGTTCGTCAGGACACCATCATCTCTAGGTTTATATGAAAGCCTCACTCTTAGTGTCTCACACATACATTTTACCATATTTAAAAATAAGCTAGCCCCTTCCGGCTCCCTAAGCAAGGGCTGTCTGACAGCAGGAATGACTAAGAACTCCACCTGTGGTGGTTGTTAATGTGCTGCCTTTATTCTGTCTGTCTGTGAATTTATGCCACCTCATTCCCAAAAGTACTTACTGTGGCCCAGAAAATATGTTCAGTAAGATTTATGGTAGATAAATAAGTCCATGCAAAAATAAAGAGAGGGACAACTGTAAGATGAGACAGTGGGAAAGACTGTTACCCAAAAATGCATGCACTAAAATCCCACATGTTTACTGAAGGAAAGGTCAGCTGCAAGCTCAGCTCAGGACGTCCTAGCAGCCACAATTAAGGGAGACTGACTCCTCCTCCACTTCCTCCTCCTTCTTCTCTGCGTCCTCCTTCCTCTTCATAAAAACAAGCAAAGAAAGATTTGCAATGAAATGCTTTAAACCCGACTTTACCATTATTATAATACGAGATGTTCCTGGTCTTTGCACAAACGCTGACCTTTACTTAGAGAAGTGAGTGATTCCAAGGGACCAAGAACTGGTAGGAATAATTTCAAGGCAGGTAGACTAATTTATAGCACTCATGCCCCCTGATCAGAGAAACTGATGGCCTGCAAGAAGGCCAGAGTCCAAAGCAGCCAGCTAAAGTCTTAAAACGAAAGGCATACCCAGGTAGATGCTGGATACTTCTCAGCAGGAAGATCATTCTAGGGCTGTAAGACAGGACCTTTAAGATTGATGCTATAATTCTGCCCAAAGAAGCAGTCGGCTTTCTACCATATGAAGATGGAGTCTCCACTTTGCGAAACACACATCTCTTTCAAGGATAATTTGCTCTCCAGTTGTTTCCTTTGATCCAAAGAGGGAATAAACATTTTAATTTAAACATTAACATAACTTTAATTCCAAAATTTAATCTTAGCCTCCACTCAACATGTAATTATGAAGACAGATCGACTGGGTGCTGAGAAAGAATAAAAAGTAATGATTTTTGCCTAGGTTCCATCCCCAGTACTCCCACTAAAAAAAATTTTTTTTAAAGTAACGATTTTAGAATATCTGATCGTTTAGATTATGCAAGCTACTACTTACCTTCCATTAGCATGGGTAGTTAAGAGCTGATTAAACCTAAGAGTGGATTTAGTGAGAAAGATATCGGAAGAGAGACTATGACACTGGGGCCTGTGCTGAGTGACGCTAGCTTGCATCTCCGTAACGGAGAGCTGAGTAACACTGGACGTGGAGTCGGAACTTTGGTGAGGTTCACGCCACAGCTTGAGACAGTCAAGGAAGATACAAGGAGAAGGCTACTGGATGGTGGAAGGATTACTGCACTTCTTTCTCTTGCTTGTTTTTATAAACAAGAGGAAGAAAAAGGAGGAGGCGGGAAAGGAAGAGGGGTGGGAGTCACACTCCATCAGTCGCAGCCGCTGGGAAGCCCTTAGCTGAACGTGTCGCTGAGCTTTAGTAACACTGTGCAACTCTGTCGCGTGCGTTGATGTGTAACAGCCCCTGCCGTCTCATCTTATCATTGTACCTCTTTCTGTTTCTCTGCATAAATTTATTTATCTATCACAAATGGCACACAGAGAAGAAAACGCAGGTCAGTGATTGGGGCTTCCAGAGCTGGCAGTTTACTGGAGTCCATGGGCTTCCACAAATCCAGCCTGTTCTCCATGACAGAATACAAGGATTGAAGCTTTCGGCCCCAGCTGCCCTAAAGACAAGCACCGGGCTGGAAACGTGGACAGCCTGGTCACGGAAAGAGGCAGCCAGTAGGTGGCTGTCAAGATAGATGTTCCTGACCAGCTCCGGACGTGTCTGTTCAGTCAAGACAGTCGGGTTACAATGAAAGACAGAAATGAACTCTGGCCTTGTTGAAGAAGGGTGATGACAGAACCACCCAAAGTTTCCATACATGGTTGGGAAGGTGCAGCGAGTGTTTCAGTAACGTGTATCACCACCAAAATCACAACAGCTGGCAAACCAAGTGTTTGAGCTTATAAGTAATAACTTAGAATCTGCCACTTGTTTAATCTGTATTTTTGCGATTCAAAAACACTCAAATTTCCCATCGAATGTTCTAGCAAAGCAAACCTTCACCTAAGTGGCTGTTTTGCTTCTAATATGTGAGTTTCTGGGAATATTCCCATAGGCAGAGCCTCTTTTTTTTTTTTTTTTTTTTTTTTTTTTTTTTTTAGCAGCTCATCTGCAAAGTAGACACCAGGGGCTGTATTCTACCTACAGCTGAAAAGCTTCTGTGGTTGTACTACCCAAGCTAGGTCGAAGAACAACAGCTCAAGGACGAGCTTTCGCACCTCCCACATCCTCCACCAATTTCAGTGACTGCCCACCCTCGTCTTTAACTCAGCAGTGACCGAACACAGGCCGGGCATCTTGTGTTCTCCTTTAGACATGTCCGGTTGCAGGGATCCAGATGAGGCTGAAAACCAGAGCTAAATATTAAACAAGACTTATCCAAGCTAAATATAAAACATGACTGATTCTCCTAAGATTAAAAGTGAGTATGATTATCAATTAAATGAGACACTGCGGCTTCATCACTGGGCTCCGTGAACGCCTGCTCCCACAAGACAAAGATTTTCAGCAGGAGAGAGAGAGCTAATGACACAGAGATTCAACTTCAGGTGGGCAGAGAGGGAGTTTACGTGGAGAAGGAGAGGCTTTATTTTTCCATCTTTCTCTCCTTTCCTGGCATCACTGAAGGACCAGATTCGGGGGAGAAAAGACCTCTTTGCCAGGACATTGGCGTCTGGTCTGTGATAAGGAGCACTGGAAGCAGAAAAGGAAGGTACCGGTCAGAGATGAAATTACCCCATCCTTTTGGAAAAGCCAGTTGAGGAATCTGACGCAAGGCCCACTTAAAAAGAAATCTGAGGGGAGGGTATAGCTCAGGGGTAGAGTGCAGTGCTTAGCGTGCACGAGGTCTTGGGTTCAATCCCCAGTACCTCCATTAAAATAATAATAAATAAACCGAATTACCTACCCCCCCAAAAAAGAAATTTAAAAAAATCTGAAAGGGGCTTCCCATAGCTTTACCCACCGCAGTTATTCAGTGACTGGGACCTCCAATTGCTTGAGCAACAGAGAAAGCCCCTTTGCAGTGGCAGCCCCTGAAGAGAGGAGGGGCGTGCTGGGATCTACCAAATAAGACGGCTGTAGCCTGGGCACAGAAGGAGACACAGTGGGCCCACGTCCTACCAGAGAACAGATTACAAAGTAACCAGTACAGGGCAGGGGGGGCCTGAGAGAAGACTGCTAGTCTCAAAAAGAGTAAGATCCACCATCAGCTCTACAGGACCACCTGTAGATTCACCAGGTACCAAAAAGGAGCACCGATGCCTTCCTGGACAGGGTCCCTCCACCCCCAGACCTGGCACATGGCTGGGTATCAGTTCTTGTGAGGCTCCCTGTCCCCAGGCCAGGGACTATGGTCATTCCTGGCAGAGCTGATATTTTTTTCTTATGGGTATTATTTTTTAACAAGAACCCCAAATGGTTCCCACATAACAAAACCCAGGCTTAGCTGTTTTCCTAACGTAAACCAGCATCCCACTTCTCTGGAGAAATGGATGGTCTTCCAAGGCTCTCAAGTGCAGTTTAACCTGCCCCTTCACTACATCATGTGCACTCAGACAAGTACAGGTAACACAACGGAGCACACGCATGCCCACGTGATGCTCATGCATATGAAGGACGTGCTCACGTGTGTGCACATGACATGCACGCACATATGAGGCATACATGCAACCCGTGTGTGCACACACACAACATAACTTTACATCTTTTAGGCAACGCCTCCAAGATGCAGAGATTCCCTAACGCTTTCGAAGGAGGAAGAGAACTAGAATTTGATTAACTCATTTGAAGTCTAAGGATATTGAGTCATTTTTTTCTAGACAGAGGTGGGGGATTTTGTGCCCAAGCAAACTTTTCACCCGGAGGATTCTGTGCCAGGTCACAGACTGCATGCCTAGCCGCAGCCAGCTGTCCCTGCAATAACACCTCAAATTAAAAAAAAAAAAATAGAGTCAACAAAAGGGTTAGGTGATTTACTACAAGTCATCCCCACTAGTCACCCAACCTGAGACACATGTTCTGCTCATGGCAGTATTTTTACATAAGAAAAACAACACAACTTCTTTGCAGAAACATCACTCAAAATAATTTCCCAGTTGCCTTCTCATCAAGGACAGTGTTTTAATAGACACTCCTCACCCCACAACCCCCTGCCATGCTTCTCAATGCAAATCTGAGGCTGGACATTTCTGGGGAAGCTGAGATCCTCAGCCACCAAGCAAATAAATCACAGTTCTCTTCCTCAGCCATGAACGCACCTCCGCAAAATAGTCTCTTCAAGATAAAAGAAGTCTTCCCTGAGTCTACCGTTCACCCTAGTCCATTTCCATGGATTGGGACACTTACATCACCTCACCTTGGGCATTTTACATATCCACCAGCATGTGATGGGCAAGAGAGTGTTGTTATAGCCTTCTTCAATGAACAGAATTCTCCAGGGTTCATTCTCAAGATTAATTAAAATTAGTTTAGTCTCAGCTGCATTGCCAACCTGGAGTCTAGATACTTCCGGAGCAAAGGCTCAGACTAGATGAAGACTCCCTTTGTTTGACTTCCACTTACATGCTCTTTGGCAGACCAAAATAGTCTCCTAAATTGCTCTTCCCAACTCCCAGGTGGATGGGCGCTGTACTATGTATCGCAGCCTTGCTCTGAGGGGCGACAGACCACAGCTGTGTTTCGCTGCCCTTCTCTCCTGCACCTTCACGCGACACCTCTGCTTGCTGCCACCTCCAAGGGCTTGTCAACCGGAAGGCGGCACCAATCGCATCCTCAGCCACATCGCGTGTGGCTTCTACTGGGGCCTGTCATTGCAGCCAAGGAAACCCATTCTCCCTCGATCTTAAACTCAACATCTCCAGTCCAGCTGAGCGGACACGAAATCTAGTTTGCCATCAGCTACGTGATTTTGGGCTGTTGGGCCAATGAGGAAATGGGTACTGAGAGGGTTTGGGATTTCGAGGGCTTCTTTTCTGTCCCAGGACGAATAAACCCTAATAGCCGGAGAAGAACCACAGCAAGACGAGAAAGCGGCAGCTAATGCCAGCAGTAAAGCTCATTGCCGAAGCTCGGCTTCACTTAAAGAGTGCCAAGGTCGGCGGAGGCCCCGGTACCCTGCGCGGAGTCATGGCAGGAGATGGGCTGCCTTTGAGCAAGGAGTTTCACATTTTTGGAAACATCACTCATCAGAGTTCATTTTCTCTATTTCCTCCATCTGTCTTTCCAAACAGTGTTCTCTAGTATTTATATATATTTTTAATTTTGTGGTGGGGGAGGTAGTCAGGTTTACTTATTTATTTATTTTTATTTTTATTTACTCATTTATTTTAATGGCGGTACTGGGGATGGAACCCAGGACCTCGTGCATGCTAGGCACACGTTCTACCACTGAGCTATACCCTCCCCCCACTATATTTAAAATTTGAAATTTTTAAAATGCTTTCCCTTTTTGAGAGTTCCACATGCCCACCTTTCAAAAATAGAGAGAGACACTTCATTTTTGTAACACGAGGCAGGGAATGGATTTTGAAGGAAACAGTCGGCAGAGAGGCACGTCATCCTTCGGCTGGATGGAGAGCCTCGTTCATCCTTCCTCTCCCTCTCTCCCACCTTCCCATCACCGCGTGACCTCGGAAGGAAGCAGTCTAATAAGTAGTTCCCATGAGAACAATCATAACGAAGACTGGCTTCCCGTCTGCTTGGAGGAGGAAATCAGCCAGCCCAGCCACGCAGGGAAGGGCCAGGAGCAGCCACCACGTTCACCCAATCTGATCTCAAGTAAAAGTAATGGCATATGATTCAACTACCGGGAATGATTTGAAAGCTTCTTCCCCTAGGAAGAGTCTCCATTTGAGTTTCCAACAGCCCGAGAACCATCTCACTAGGAAAGAACAGAGCACAGAGTACCAGAGTTGACTTTTAGAACGTGTTGAAGATAGTCTAACATATGGTGCGTTTTCCCTAAAGTACATTCACTCCTTATTTCAGAGTTAATCTATCCATCACTCTCTGGCTGCCACCATAAACAACAGCAGGTTTTTACAAACAGCAGATCAATCATTATCAAAGGAGACTGAAAGCCCTTCGCATATAGGCTCTCACGTGCTTCTCATCCCCTCTTCTGTTCTTTTGAGGTGCTGGCATTGTCTCCCCACTCCCTTTCTGAAGGTGCAGGAGAGAATGAAATGCGAGCCTTCAGGCTCTTTCCACCCCAGCCTTTGAAGGCTTCATGTTGTTTCCTTCTTCCTTCCATGTTCCACAAATACAAAGAAATCTGGGACATCCAGAAAAAGCCTTCAGCAGCCCCCCGGCAAAAACAGTTTTAATTACGTGATGAGAATGATGGTTTTAATATGTCGAGAACAGGTGTGCGCATAACCGAAACATTTTTACTATTCTGATGGTATCTTGAAGGTGGCTGTTCTTGCTAACGTGTCTTTCCTGCATGCCCAGGACTTAGAAGAAATAGCTAAAACTATGCGGTCAAGTTCGCTGCACCAGCCTTTGTGATTGCGTGTTTCTCTGGGGGTAAATCTGTCTTGATCTTTGCTGTAATACTCGATTGTATGTACTAGGAAACAAGAAGCAGACATTTCTTTAGTGACTCTATTTGTTTATTTATTTTTGCAAGCGCCCCGGTTTTATAAACTGCCTTCACGTGAAATCAAGCTCTCCACTGAAGGGACTCAGACTGAAGTGCGTTCCTTAGGCCAGCTACGTGGACTCAATTCACCTCCCATTTACTTCTGAAAAAGACCCCATAGACTCAGGAAAATGGGCCAGAGTCCTAGGTGACATAACCCCCACTCCCCAGGTTTCCTAAAAACACTGAACTGGAAACTCTAGAATTTTACAATTTGTTTTAAAACTCCCAGCCCAACGAAAAGCCTACAAAAGGTTTTCTAAGTGTCTTCATAATCACCTGCCCGAGAGCAAAAGAAAAAAAAAGGCTTAAAAACAGACAACGGTGGGTGAGTCCCATTTTGCACACAGACTGTTTTTAACGGTCCCATCTGATTTCTCCCAGATTTCAGTAACCTGGTTTAAACAGCATGACTAAGTCATTGCAACGCAGATGACGAAAGGGATGCTCTAAAAATGTCCTAAAGACATGTCACGTTTGCTAATAGCAAAACTGATGGCAGAGAAATGTCAAGAGTTTTAAAAGCAAAGAAAACAACTTTTTTTTAAATCATCTTCTCATCAGGTCTTTCACTCAAAATTAAAACACACCAAAAAAAAGAAGAAAAAGTCCAGGTGCTTAAAACAGAGTCTTAACTAGGATTAGACTGCTAAAATCAGAAAAGAAAATTAGCCAATTTGGGGAAGGCTCACGATGTCCTGAGCGCTGTTCAAAGCTCTGTTCGAATTCATCATTGCATTCAGTCGTCACAAGAGCTCTATGAAGTAGGTCCTCATGTTACCCCCATTCCACAGATGAGGAAACTGAGGCATAGTATACTTGCATCACTGGCCCAGAACCTGATTTCTTAACCAGATCTCTGCACTTCTGCCAGTGGGAGGTGTGACCCAGAGCCTGACATTTTCAAGTCCTCATTTACCTGTCTGCAAAACAGGGATAATGCCAAGGACCTCACAGAATTGTGTAAAGATTGGCTGAAAAACCATTAAAAAGAATAAAATAATGCCATCTGCAGCAACATGGATGAACCTAGAGATTATCATGTTAAGTGAAGTAAGTCAAAGACAAATATTGTATGATGTCGCTTATATGTGGAATCTGAAAAAAAAAATACAAATTTCATTCACAAACCAGAAATAGATTCATGGACATAGAAAACAAACTGTGGTTACCCAGGGGAAAAAGGCAGGGAGGGATAGATTAGGAGCTTGAGACTAACAGATACATATTAATATACATAAAATAGACCAAAAAAAACAAGGACGTACTGTATAGCACAGGGAACCATATTCAATTTCTTGTAATGAACCGTAACAGAAAAGAAACTGAAGAAAAACAAGTCCGTATGTATAACTGAATCGCTTTGCTGTACACCTGAAATTAATGCTGTAAATCAATTACACGTCAATAAAAATAAGAATTAAAAAAAAAGATTTGCTGAAAGAAAATATTTTAAATAATGGATCACATTATCAGGTATATCAGGGTGTCCAGTAAACATGAGGTTCCTCTCACCTTTAATCACAGCAAAAGAAGACCAGGAACTTTTTGGCTGTTAAACCACTGACCATTTTCCAAATTGGCTAATATTAAACCACAGCTTCTAATCCTGCCATGAGGAAAGCTAAGCTGGGCACCAACACAACCAACCATGTGATGCAGGATGAAAGCAAGTGCGGTGCAGAAAAGTAAACGCATTATGCGTCTACTTGATAAGGTGCTCCATGATTTCTATCTACACAATGTTCCTTCCTGGCTAGAGGACTTTCCTCCTCTGCTAAGCCTAACTAAACTTTGGTCTCCACCAGAATGGACCAGGGATATCAACTTCTCACCTCGCTAAACAGAGCCTCTTATCATCAACGTGTTCTAGAAACTGACAGTTCATGGCACGTTATACACTGCTGAGTTCTTTGTTCTTCCTTCAGTATGAGAACGTGGTTGGCCTGGGGCCTGGTGCTAACCAGAGGGAGCGCGGATCATGCCGTTAATCCCTGATCTGTAACCATCTGTATCCCTCACGGGTCCAGCTGGAAACAGATGGCACGCTCAAAGGGCTTTAACTGAAATGAATGCAATGAAGGAGCTGCGTACAGATAGGTGGGGAGGCATGAGGGAATCAGCAAGAGATGGGGGGAGATGCCCAGAGGCTAGGTTAGGGTGGAAGGAAGACTTCACTAGCCCAAGAGCTGAAGGGGCCAGGCAGGGGGTGAGGTTGTGAGAGCCCAGTGAGAGAGCCGAAGCCATCGGGAAGGTGTGACCCAACAGGAGCTGTGGCTGTAAAGTAATTTAGCCACAGCCAGAATCACAGCAGGTCCCTCTGATCTCCTCCCACGGCCGAATTCAACCACAGCCAGAGGACAAGAGAGCCTAAAGAGGCCGTGCACAGAGGTCAGCCTCCAGAGAGGGGTGCAGAATGGGTGGGGTGATGGGAGGTGGCACATGGAAAACCACAGTATCCCCCCTTCATAGGCTATCCTCCCTTCCTGGAACCCCAGCACTCTCAGAGCTGCCCACGTTCTATTAGAACAGCTGGAACAGGTTCATCCAAACTTCCACCAGGGTACAGGCATAACTGAGGGGCCCTCAGGGCCTTCCAACTATAGACACACTCTCCAAAGCCTAAGAAGATACATTGGATTTTCAG
The DNA here is from genome assembly GCF_048564905.1 of Vicugna pacos. Classification (NCBI taxonomy): domain Eukaryota; kingdom Metazoa; phylum Chordata; class Mammalia; order Artiodactyla; family Camelidae; genus Vicugna; species Vicugna pacos. Next base: position 56,433,904 of record NC_133002.1, read on the forward strand.
AAAATAACCATTGGGCAGCTTGGGAGCTGCAAAAAGGATGGAGGGCTAGAGCTCCACCCGCTCACACAGCCTTCTAGGTGCTCAGTACCCGAAGACTCAACTCTGCTTGGGCACTGAAGATGCGGAATGCAACTGTGTGATCTCCCTCTGCAACATACAAAATTATCAGCACGATGGAGACCCTCTCATTCTTAAGGTGACAGGGCAGGATAGAATCACCTAGACGGGGACTGCAGATCAAGAAGGGACCAGTGCAAAGGCTTGAGCCTGGGCCCATCCAACACTGCAAGGTCAAGCAAAGGAAGAAGAGCCAGCAAAAATGGTTGAGAAGCAGCGCCTAGTGAGGGAAGAGAAAAGCCACTCAGAGCCACGTCACGGAAGACAAGAGGCGACTGTGTCAACAAGGGGCCGAACACTGCTGAAAGGGCAGGAAACTGAAAGGGGACTCCTGAAATTGACAAGATGGAGAGGGAGGTCTTTCAGTGCATGGAGTGATGATGATCTGAGAATCCCTCACGGATGGAGCTGAAAAAGAGACAGGGAGGTGACTTGTGAAGACAGAAGTTACCAAGGGTTAAGACGTCTCCTTGTGATGAGGAGAGGAAAAATGGGCGAGTGCCGGCAGGAGAGCTGTAGACAAAGGAGCATTTTTATAAGATGGGAGGCGCTAGAGAGTATTTTTGAGATAATGGGAACGATCCAGCTGAGAAGGAGAAAATTACGGAGGAGAGAGAAGTGAAATCTTTGAGAGGTAGGAGGGGTGAGATCCAGAGTTAGATTTAGTGGATTTAGCAGGAGGGTGATTTAGCATCATTCCTGTCTGATTACTTCTGTGCGAGAGCTTATCAGCGAGGGTGGTACAGTGGGGAACAGGAAAAGACAACGTAGGAGACTTGAAAAGAAGTGAGAGCTTATTACAGTATCATTGGCTTTAATCAAACATCTTTTGTATTCTCTGTAGCATCCAACACACAGCTAATTAACATAGTGGGTGCTCAAATAGACACTAGTTAGAGACATAATGTTTGCAGTGTGAGTTCCCATATCACCTTTTTTAGTCAAGGTGTTGAGAATGTGTGTCGCCCAGACGTCCAGGCTCCCTTCCATCAGGTGTGATGCCTGCCTGGCTATTTGTTGAAGGTGGGGTCTTAGGTATCTGCAAATAGTTAAGTCAAATAACCATCCCTTCTACTACAAACATCACCTCCCATGGGCACCGGCTGATAAACGCTGACATGAAGATGTCAAGACTACTGCATTAGGCTTTCTTAATCCCACTGGCATCTCAGCCAAGGGCAAACACCCACTGTCTGAATCACGTCGGGCAGCAGTGTGTAACTCAGCCTTCGGTCCAGCCCCTGACACTCTTTTTATTGACATAGTCTGTCCTTTACCAGATCAGATTTCCCTTTCTTTTCCTTGCTCTCCGTTAATTTGAGGTTGGATATCTCTCCTTTTTTTCCCACCTTCTTGCTTTCTCCCTTTCCATTTCTCCTAGCTTAGGCAGAGTTAAATTTCTCATTTTACGTTTCCTCTGTTACTTTGTCTCTTCCATTTATTCTCTCCTCTCTGGTGTGCCCAGCCCCCATTCCATCCTAACTCCATGAGAGGACAGCCCTTCCTCCAAAGTGATCAGGGTACAGATAGACTCAGCAGGTTCACTCTTCAGATCAAACAGCGGCATGCCAAAGATGCAGCCACATTACACAGAAGAAGAGGTCCTGAAGCAAGGCACTGAAGTGGGTGTGATACAGGTGAGAACCGTCTTACTGCTGTCAGTGTTTCAGCTATTAGGCAACACATGGTAAAAGACTCTTTTGCCTCTTCCAAAATGCATCCTTTGAGCAGATACTTTGTGATTGTGTGGCGTATATGAATAACACCAGTCACTCATTTTGCAAATATTTATTGAATCATTTAGTCAGGGAGCCAAGGTCGAGGGGACCCTTTCCCAGATGCTAGACCACTTAATGCATAAAAGAAAAAGAATATGGAGTGGGCGGGGGGGGTGTACAGCTCAGTGGTACTGCACATGCTTAGCATGCATGAGGTCCTGGTTCAATCCCCAGTACCTCCATTAAAAAATTTAGGAGAAATGCAAAGGAACAGAAAAAGAACATGTGGTATCTGCAAAAATCTGTTTTTAAAAAAACCTTCTATTTTAGGCATTATGCTGGCTTGCTTTCTATCTTTCTATTAAAAAGTAAGGCGAAATCTGCCTCCTCAATGTTCTGAGTGAGGTAAGAGTCTGATGGCCCCAGAGAAAGTGTAAACGTCAGAACATGTTCCCAGTTTTAAAAGACAGCCCTCCAGCATGCAGACAGCTTGGCATGGCCACACCATGTACTATCTGCCCCCAAATCACTGGGGAGCCACTCCAGCTTGGGTCCCAAGCTGCCTATACTTTTAGAGACTCACCTTTGGGCACAGGACAGGAAGCAATGTAGGTACCATCTGAATGATGCTCAGAACAGCTTGGCTTTTCTATCTCTTGATGTTCTGAAAGTTTCCTTGAAGCTAATCATGAGACTTTAGAGTCAAACTAACTGGGAATCTGAAGACGGGCTGGGCTGTTGACTGTGTAATCTCAGACAGGTTCCTTGGTCTTGCTGAACCTTGTTTTACCAATCAAAGGAGTGTAAGACCACCTATGCTGTAGGATTACAGTGAGAATTAAAGATAATATAAGCAAAGTGCCTAGGTGGTGCTCAAAATCACAGCTATTATAATTGGCAGAATGCCTACGTTTGATTTCAGGAGCCCAGGGCTAAAGGTAATCTCTTGGACTTAAACGCTGGATGTTTAAAATTCTACCCCTAAAGATTCAAGGTGAAAGGAAGAAAATCTGACATCAAGAGCTGCCACCACACCACACCACACACACAGAGACACACACACACACCCATTCCTAAACCAAAACTAAACCATGGCAACAAAACTAGGAGGTGCTTCTTGTTTGTGTGCCTCCTTGAGAAAAAAAGAGAGAGTGACAGACTCTATTTCTCATCTCTGCTGCTCTGTCCTCAGCACAGCGCCTGGTTCAGCGGCCGAAGCTGAGCCCTCTGCCCTCATCCTGGTTGTGACAGGGGGACAAAGCAGAAGAAGGCAGATGAGCAAGGGGCTGCCTCCTCAGTGCAGGGGGAATGGGAAAGGAGACATGGAGAGTAAAGGGTCAAAGACATATCTCTTCCAGCACCCGGAGCTTTCCCAGGTTCCAGGCACAAAGATGGCTTGTAACAGCCTCAGTCAGGCTCTCGGTTCTGCCAGCAGAAGAGCAACAGTGGCATCTTCAGGGCAGCCAGATGAACTTGGCAGGGGAAGCAGAGAGAGAGGCTAGGGAAGGCACCACCCTCAGAACACGCTCCTCGGTGAAGATGTTAGCTTGACGAGCTTGCCTTTTCTCTACCTAAATGACAGGTATATGCACAAGTGCGTGCCGCCTCCTGCAAGCCTCTTGCAAACCTCGGGGCCCGCACACCCTGACTGACTGTTGACAGTCCTCCCTCTTGTTGTTAGAAAGACACCAGCCAAACTCTCACAGAACTGGAAAACTGGACAGTGCATCAGTTAGGGTCTCGAGCACAAGCAATGGAAACTGTTTCGATTTTAAAAGAAATGAAATTTATCAGTAAGAGACTGGACAGCTCACAGAACATCTGGGAAAGCTGGGGAACCTGACTCAGCGAGCAGACACAAATAAGGGGAAGCTGACGTTCAGAAACCAGTCAACAGATGCCTCAGGGAGATGCTGGTGAGGACACCACTGTGGTCGCCCATGGCTGTCACCAGCACTACCACCAGCACTGGCAGCTGGGCGCTTCAGCTGGAGCCAGTGTCCCTGCTGGGCTTGGAGTGTGGATGTTTGCAGGTGGTACCTCTGCCACCACCAAAATCTCCACTGTCCCTGCTCCTTGACATCACTAGCTCGCCATCTAAAGCCCTAGGTGGTTGTGTCTGGTTGGCCGAGCCCAGCACAGCTGTAAGGGGAACGGATCTTGCCTCAACACAGATGACTTCTCCAAACACAGAAAAGCGATTTCGCAGATGCTGGGAAGCCAAACACCGGCAAGCGTCCCTACAGAACAGGGCGGCAGCGAGAGCAAAGTGCAGATCCCCACCAGGGAGCGCTCTGAGTTTGTGGGAAGTTGTGTGACAAAGCAGAATAGATGGCAAAACGCTGATCTGAAACAAAAACGACAACTCCAAATAATAAACCAACCCACAAAAGAAAACCAGAAGCAAACCAGCGTGCGCACACCCCTTAAGGGGCAGACTAGCCCTGCGCTCCCGCCCGGTCCAGGGCAACTGTGAAGTTACTCTTTCCAATGAACAAAAACGGACTCAAAATTTCTCTTTTCCTAACACTGCACTCGGTTGATGACCATAGAAAGTAACGAACAACAAAGACGCCCGAGAAGGCGGCACGCCAAGAGCCAGCAGGCAGAGCAGGGGAGACAGGTTGCGTTCCAGCTGCGGGTCGGCTCTTCATCCATCCCAGGACACGGGGCCGGCCGAGGGATTCCGAGGGAATGGGGGCCGGCAGAGAGTTTAACTGCATCCTCACAGGGGAAAGACCCCTGTCCTGAGGTCGCGATGGCACTAGTAAGGGACAGGAGCGTCCGAGGAGGTATTACAATCAGACTGCCGGCGCTAGATCGTAATTAACTTCGACGCGGAAAGGCTCCACCCGCGCTGGGAGGGGCTTCAGATCCGTGAGAGGGCGAGCCCGACCTACCTCCAGCCTTAGCGATCTCACCACCAGTCTCCGCTTAAAAAAAACCGCCCAGCGCCGGCCCCGCCCGGAACCAGCACGGCCGCCAGCGGGGCGGAACCGCTTCCGCCCCCAACCAAGATGGCCGCCGGGCGGGATCGCCGGGCGGAAGCGCCCCGGGGAGCCGCTGACGGGTCCATCATGGCGGCCGCGGCCGCCTCCCCCGCGCTGAAGCGGCTGGACCTGCGCGACCCCGCGGCGCTTTTCGAGACACATGGAGCAGAGGAGATTCGCGGGCTGGAGCGCCAGGTTCGGGCCGAGATTGAGCACAAGAAGGAGGAGCTGCGGCAGATGGTGGGCGAGCGGTACCGCGACCTGATCGAGGCGGCCGACACCATCGGCCAGATGCGCCGCTGCGCCGAGGGGCTGGTGGACGCCGTGAGGGCCACCGACCAGTACTGCGCCCGCCTGCGCCAGGCCGGCTCGGCCGCGCCCCAGCCGCCGCGGGACCCGCAGGTGAGCCCCGGACCCCCGCGCCCCGCCCGGCCGCTGCCGCTGCCACCCCCGCGAGTCAGTCCTCGGCCCCGGCGGCTCCTCACCTGCCTGGGGAAGAGCCTGCGGCCGCTCTCTGCGCTCCGCTCCCCGGGGAAGCACGCCCGCAGCCCGGTCCCCGCCGCTGAGCCGGTCCCCAAAGTCACTCGGCCGTTCCTTCAGGAGCCTTCCCCCCGGGCCTTGCTTCCCTCACCTCGCTTCTTGGTTCACTGGGCTTTGCTTGCCAACTTTAGACGGAAACGCCAGGGGTCTCTCGCTAGACAGCTCAACTCGTTCCGTATACTAACATTTTCTCACATTGTTTCTAGAAGAGCTTTCTCCCCCGAGTCGACACCTCCCCCCGCCCCCCGAGTCGTTCCCTCCTCCTCCCGGTCTGCCCCCCGCCCCCACCGCGCTCCCAGGAGTAACTTCCGCAGTCCCGGAGAGCTCTGGCTAGCCTTTGGTGGAGTTGTCGGAGGGCAGAAGCCGACATCCAAAGCTCTCATCTTTTAATAGCAGAACATTTTCATTTTGAGGAGCTAAGGTTATTCTAATCAGGTTATCCTAACTGCCTTTTCTTCCAAACACTAATGATTAGATGTTGAAAGATTCAGCCCTGAACACATCCTAATATTGGAGCAGCGTTTTGTGTCCCTAAAGAACATGGACTTAAGGATGGCAGAGTGAAGGGGCACGGAGGGTGAGAAAGGTAGGCACGGACTTTGTTCTTAAACCTGGGAGAACCACCTTACAGGGTGCGGAAGAAGAAACCGCAGAAGTACAATTTAGCTCCAGTTTGGAACTTCTTAACACAGCCTTTTCAATACGGAAGAATTCAGGTTATTAGGCTGGGCTCACGCAGTAGAACCAGAGAAGATTGAAAATGCTTCATTAATTTTTGAAATGGGAGACTTCATTTCTCCCTAAGCTGTGCATTTAGTACCTGCTCCCCACTGAGGCGGCCGGCCTTTGCTATAATTGAGTCATGCCTCAGAGTTTATTAAAAAAAAAAAACTAATTTGTACTATGTTTATCTTTAGAAATGTATTTTTATTGTTGTGTCTGATTTATTCTCAGCCAGACCCACAAAATTTGAGTGCCTTCTGTGTTCAAGGCACAAAGAATCAGAAGTCTCCCAATTCCTGCTCTGAAGGAGTTTACAATCTAGTTGAGGAATTAAATCCATAGAAAGTTGATAAGAAAACCATAAATAGTTTAGAATAGCAGGTAGGGAGGGTACAGCTCAAGTGGTAGAGTGCATGCTTAGCATGCAGGAGGTCCTGGGTTCAATCCCTAGCACCTTCTCTAAAAAGAAATAAACATCATTACCTCCCCCCGATCCTGCCAAAAAAATAATAATAATAATTAAATAATACAATAATAAGTACTTTTAAGAAATAGTCTAGCAGAAGACGACATTTAAGGATAATGGATGATTGATTCCCAGAATAATTGTGTACACTTATTTACCATAAGAATTCTGAAGCAGGTCACTTCACGCTTGAGTCCTTCTCAGTAAGGAGGGTCCTTTAGGACATACGAGATTTGGAATATGGGTCTGGAGTCTGTAAAGACAGTGAAAACCAGGTATCAGTCTGATTAAAATTGTTGGTACTGTTGACATTTGGGGCTGGATCGTTCTTTGTTATAAAGGCTTATCCTGTGCATTGTGGGATGTTTAGAAGCATCCCTGGCTTCTGCCCACTAGATGCCAGTGGCCCTCCTGTTCCTCCACTGTGGCAATCAAAACTGTCTCCAGATACTGCCTCATGTTCCCTAGGGTCACCCTCCCATCCCACACGAGACCCAGGGGATTCAAGGGTCCCTGGAAGAAAGCAGCAGCAGGTGAGGCAACCCTTGACCACCCGGCTAAGATACTAAGCAGCAAGGAACCTTTTAGAACTGCGCAAAGATGGGATCTAACTGGCCTTTGAAGAACGTTAATTTGGCAGCAAAGGAGGATAGATTGGAGGGGATAGAGAATGAACATAGCGCAAGTGAAATGTTTTTGGATGTTTTTGGATTAATCTAAGTGTGAGATGATAATGACCTGCATGAGAATCGTGGAAGTGGTAACAGCAACCTAGGTAGGAGAAGTATCAGCAGAACCATCAGAAGGCCATAAATTTCCTGGGAATTAGGGGCGGAGTGGTGGTACATGCGAAGATATTTAGGGAGATCAGATACTTCGGGAGATCAGGTATTTTGGTAGGGAGATGAATTTAGTTTTAAATATACTGCTTATAGCGCGGCAGTGAAACTTCCCAGAGGAGAAGTCTGGCAGCAACAGAAAAGGCTCAGTAAGGATTCAGGGGAGATTTGAGGACTGAAAATAAAGATGTGGTAGTGCTCTGCCTGGAAGTGATGTTTGCGGAAAGAGAACCATGAAGTAAGAGGACAGACTCAGATGAACAGAAGCAGGAGGACTGAACCAGAAGAAGAGTTGGTGGAAGGCTGATAAAGAGGAGCAGCCAGCCAAGAAGTCCACAGTGCCCTCAGAGAAGCAGCAGAAAACGGAAGGCTGAACATCAGAAGAGGGAAGGAGAAAGCTCACTCGGGGTGATGCATGAGCTCCGGGCTATTGAAATATCACGAGGATCCCCGATAACCAGACTGAGAGATGATCAGAGGAAGTCTGCCCCTCCATGGGACAGAGCAAAGGTGCAACTGGTAGGAAAAGCCGGACTCCAGTACTTATGCTGCACCAACCTTCGATGTCTTGCTGAGTGGCTTAGTGAAAGCTCTGTGCCCCCAAGTACCCCTACATTTCTCCCCTTGCTGGCCCAACACTGACCTTGCTTTTGTTTGCTCTGACTTAGCTCTGTGCCTTTCCTGCAGCCACAGCAGCCGTCCCAGGAGAAGTTCTACAGCATGGCTGCCCAGATCAAGCTACTCTTAGAAATTCCTGAGAAGATCTGGAGCTCGATGGAGGCCTCGCAGTATCTCCACGCCACCCAGCTCTACCTGCTCTGCTGCCACCTGCACCACCTGCTCCAGCTGGATTCTTCTAGTTCCCGATACAGCCCTGTCCTTGCCCGATTCCCTATTCTCATCCGGCAGGTGGCAGCGGCCAGCCACTTCCGGTAAGTGGATCCAGCATAAAGGCCTTCTCTGGTGATGGCCACACCTCACCCCTGCAGTTTTGTGGAATATGCCTTCTTTCCTGACATCCTGGGGTTCTTCTCCCCAGATGTAAAAAGTCCCCTGCTGACCTTTGTCACCATCTCTCTAGGTCCACCATTCTGCATGAGAGCAAGGTGCTGCTCAAATGCCAGGCCATGTCTGACCAAGCTGTGGCTGAGGCCCTGTGCTCTGCGATGCTCCTGGAAGAGAGTTCTCCTCGCCAAGCCCTGACAGACTTCCTGTTGGCCAGAAAGGCAGCTATCCAGAAACTTCTCAACCAGCCGCACCACGGTGGGTGTGGCTTCCCTCCAAGCTTTGTTCCTTAAACAGGGGGATGGAGCCACATGAGCTGAGGGAGACTGAAGCAGCCGGACTGTTCTCTAACTTTACTAAAGGAAATTGTTAAAAGAGGACACTTGCTTCTTGCAGGTGCTGGTGTCAAGGCTCAGATTTGCTCATTAGTGGAGTTGCTGGCCACCACTCTGAACCAGGCTTATGCTCTTTTCTACACTTTACCAGAAGGTCTGCTGCCTGATCCGTCCCTGCCCTGTGGCTTGCTCTTCTCAACTCTGGACTCCATCACAGGCCAGCATCCTACTGGTGAGCTCTTAGCCAACCTCTTTTATTTTCCGGTTCTTTCAGCAGAGATTTACTGGGCCTCTACCATCTGCCAGCTACTGTGCTGGGCTCTGGGGATACAGCAGTGAACTGGACAGATAGGGATCCACCTTCATGGAGGTCAGTCTAATGGTAGAAGCAGATGTTGAACTAACGAATACAAAAATACCTGCTTAATAAGATATTGGTTATTGCCGTAAAGGTAGAGTAATAGTTGACTTGGTGGCATTGAATGGAGGGACCACACCAAGGTCAGAGACTTCCTTGGGGCCATGATACTTAAACTGAAACCTGCAGGTTGAGTAAAAGTTAGCCAGGCAAAGAAGGCAAGCAAGAGTTCCATGCAGAAGGAAGAGGATGTGCAAAGGTCCTGAGGCAAGGAGGATGTTAGTATGTAAGGAACTGAAAGAAAGCAGATGAGGGTAAGGGGTAGTAGGTGAGGGGAGGAATAGCATGAGAAGATATGTGTCCAGTTTGCCATTTGTAACCAGATATTGCAGAGCCACGTGAACATGTTTCCATGCATCCTATACTTTTATTTGGTAGCATTTGTCCCAATTGGAATTAAATGCATTTGACTAGTATGTGGCAGTGGATGCCCATGGGGCTGGAGTGAACACTGAGAGCTCACGTAAGAGGCTGTCACCATGAACCAGGGGACAGACGATGAGGGCAGTAGAGATGGAGCTGATTGGACAACTCCAACATGTATGTAGGAGCTGATTTGGTGAGGGGTTGGCTATGGAGGGTATGGGACGAAGGTGTCCAAGTTTACTAGAAAAGGAATTGGGTTTGTGTTTTTGTTTTTTTATTGAAGTATAATTGATTTACAATGTTATATTAGCTTCTGGTGTACAGCATCGTGATTCAGTTTTATATATATGTATGTATGTATATATTCCTTTTCATATTCTTTTTCATTATAGGTTATTATGAAATACAGAGGATAGTTCTCTGTGCTCTACAGTAGGACCTTGTTTTTGTCTTATTTTATATACAGTAGTTTTTATCTGCTAATCCTGTACTCCCAATTTATCACTCCCTGCCCTAAACCATAAGTTTGTTTTCTATGTCTGTGAGTCTGTTTCCATTTTGTAAATAAGTTCATTTGTGTCATTTTTTTAAGATTCCACATATAGGTGATATATGCCATTTGTCTTTCTCTTTCTGACTTACTTCACTTATATGATAATCTCTTGGTCCACCCATGTTGCTGCAAATGGCATTATTTCCTTCTTTTCTATGGCAGAGTAGTATTCCACTGTATATATATACCACATCTTCTTTATCCAGTCATCTGTAGCTGGACACTTAGGTTGCTTCCATGTCTTGGCTACTGTAAATAGTGCTGCTGTGAACATTGGGGTGCATGTATCTTTTCGAATTAGAGTTTTCTCCAGAAAACTCAGAAAAATCCCAGGAGTGGGATTGCAGAATCTTATGGTAACTCTGTTTTTAGCTTTTTAAGGAGTCTCCATACTGTTCTCCATAGTGGTTGCTCCAATTTACATTCCCACCAACAGTGTAGGTGGGTTTGAAAGGAGTTGGTTTGAAAAGGCTGATGATGAGTTTACTTTTGAAAATGTTGTATTGGAAACAACTGAGACCTTGGAATGGAAATGTGGGGTGGACAGGCGACTGTGGTCCAGGACAGAGCAGTGCATGGTCTGGCCAGAGACGCACGTGCAGGTGCGTCTGCGCGTGGTGGTTGTTTGAAGCCTTGGGGAGGGATGACATCACCCGTAAGAGGAGGGAGCAACAGAGGACTGGCCTCAGGACACTCCAGAAATCCAAGGTCAGATGGAGGAGACACAGGCAGAGGTAGAAGGGAAACGAGTAGAACGTGGTGACAGCCCTGGGGTCCTTTTCTGAGAGAGATGTGTATTAAACAGTCTCTTCTCTGGCTGACTTATCTTTCAACAAGGGCACGACTTCCTTCTGCCTCGGTTTCCCTCCAGGCACTTACATTTAATACTTCCTCCCCCTCCTGAAAGGTGAGTATTGGCTGATTTGTCCTGGTGTTGGAAAACCAGTAGGAGGGACCTCAGACAGGTCCCCAGGTCTCAAACACCAGTGGGTGCTCATGCAGCGGACATAGTGAATGGGCCCTCCAGAGTCACTCAGTGTCAGCCTGTGCCCTCCTGGGGACGCCCCCCGCTCAAAGAGCCAGAGCAGCTCGCCCGCAGGATGAGTGGTCGTCAGCTCCTCCCTTAGGTCCTCCAGGGAGGCAGGAGGGTGGTGAGGAAAGGGAAACCATCACCTTTTATTTTTTGACAACTTAAGTGCTAGTTTTAAAATGCCAAGGATGGCAGAGCCCTCATTCCTCCTCTCGCTTCTTCCCCCCCATTCCTCTCTGTCCTTCACCTTCTTCTCAACCAACAGGATGACAGAGTTGGGGGACGCTGCCACACGCCCTCCCTGATGCGGGAGCCCTGCACGTACTCTGTACTTTCCTTTCCCCGGTTTCAGGGGTCCAGTCTGGCCTGCCTCGAGGAAGGACTTTTTAAAATTCCCTCCAGGTCCCTTTTAAGTTTGCTGTTCAGAGGATGGTCCCGACGACGTCTCTCTGCCTTGGCCTTCTCCCTAGGAAGGGGCACTGGGGTCCTGCAAGAGGAGATGAGGCTGTGCAGCTGGTTCAAGCACCTGCCCGCGTCCGTCGTCGACTTCCAGCCCGGCCTCCGCACGCTCGCCCACCCCATCAGCCAGGAGTACCTGAGGGACACGCTGCAGAAGTGGATCCACGTGTGAGTGGCAGCAGGCAGGACACTCGTGCAGCCTCACGTGTGGCCACACGGGGCCACCGAGGAGGGAAGGGGAGGCCTGATGTTCTGGATGGTGCTCTGCATGGGGAGTCCTACTAGTTTTCTTAATAAAGGTGTGAAAACCAGGAAACTAATGAAGCCCAAGAAAAATGCTTTTGTTGCAGGTGTAAAGAAGACATTAAAATTGGGATCAGCAACCTGCTTATATACGTGACGACCATGAAAGGGCTCGCAGGGATCCGAGACGCCATGTGGGAACTGCTCACCCACGAGTCCACCAATCACAGCTGGGACGTGATATGTCAGCGGCTTCTGGAGAAGCCACTCTTGTTCTGGGAGGACTTGATGCAGCCGCTCTTCCTCGACCGATTACAGGTGAGGTGGGGAATCACGTGGTCCCACTGCTTTATGGCCAATCCCACTGTTATCTTTTGACTGGGTAGATTCCTGTCACTTGCGAAGTGTACCGCTGCTGACACTCCAGGGGTGACTCTTCCAGATGATGAACCATAAAAATGAACAGATTCTGCTGCTGAAGAAGAGGCCAGGCCCCCGTCGGGTGATCGGGAACACGTCCACAGCCATCGATCGTGGCCTTGTTCTCTGTCACCACCGAGTCAGCTTTCTGAGCGTGCTGGAGAACATTCTGAATGCTGGCAGAGATTGCCACTTGCTGCTCTGGTTTTGAGATTTCCTGGAAGGAAGTGGGATTTGAACTCTTCTCTCATTCTCTTTTAGACTCTGACAAAAGAAGGCTTTGACTCCATCTCCAGTAGTTCCAAAGAACTCCTGATTTCAGCTTTGCAGGAACTTGAAAGCAGCACGAGCAGCTCCACTTCCAATAAGCACATCCACTTTGAGCACAACATGTCCCTCTTCCTCTGGTCCGAGAGCCCCAGCGACCTGCCTTCCGATGCTGCCTGGGTCAGTGTGTCAAACCGGACCCGGTTCCCCGGCAGCGGGCTCTCCATGAAAGCCCAAGCCGTCAGCCCCTGCACACAGACCTTCTGTGCTGCCCTGGATTCTAAGCTGAAGGTGAAACTGGAGGACCTCCTGGCTTACCTTCCCTCTGGGGACCCGTCACTGCCCAAGGACGCCTCCCCGACGCAAGCCAAGAACTGTGCCTTTGACAGATACGCAGACGCGGGGACCGTGCAGGAGATGCTGCGGACTCACTCCACGGCCTGCATCAAGCACATCACGGACTGTGTCCGGGCGGAGCTGCAGAGCATCGAACAGGCTGTGCAAGGGCAGCAGGATGTGCTCAGCGGGGTCAAGCTGCATGCGGTCCTTTTCATGGCCAGACTCTGCCAGTCACTGGGAGACCTGTGTCCCCACCTGAAGCAGTGCATCTTGGGAAAATCAGGGAGCACTGAGAAACCAGCAAGGGATTCTAGGGCTCTGAAAAAACAGGGAAAGGGGAAAACTCAAGAAATAATTCCTACGCAGGCCAAGTGGCAGGAAGTTAAGGAACTCCTCCTGCAGCAGAGCGTGATGGGCTACCGGGTCTGGAGCTCAGCCGTCGTCAAAGTGAGTGACGCGTAGGCGGGTTCTTTCTGTGCCCGCCGGGCCGTCCCTGTTTTATCTCCTCTTCATCGTAGTCCACGCGGGCCACGCCCAGTGAGGTCTTTTCACAGTAAGGGGGTAACAATCCGTATTTCACATAGCACTGTCACTTGCCTCTGCCAGGGAGCTCAAATGTAAAAACTTCTCCGTTCATTTTAGCCCAGGTTTTAGAGACAGAAACCCTGCATTTTTTTTCCTTTCATCTGATGAGAATGAAAGACTTTCTCCTTGGATGGTGGTCTGTATTTTCTGCTTTTTAACCCAAATACCATAATGCCTGTAGTCCCCACTGGCATCTTAAGAGGTGGCTCCTGGCATTTGCAGAGTGATTAGCAACCCAGATTCCCACTGCTGATAGCAGCCGTTAGCCAGAAGGAAAGTGATGTTTGCCCCTCGCCTTCCCACACGTGACCCGAGTGGCGGAGGCTGGTCTCAAGGTTACTTGAGGAGTTTGAAACAAACTGTGAAGTATCTGAGCAGCCTCTGTGGGTATTCGCTTTTTATTACCAGGTTTTGGCTCATGGATTTGCCCAGTCGTTACTTTTAGATGATGCTGGCTCAGTCCTGGCCACAGCCACCAGTTGGGATGAACTAGAAATTCAGGAGGAGGCAGAGTCTGGGAGCAGCGTCACATCTAAGATCCGACTCCCTGTACAGGTAGGCACGTGCCAGCGTGAGGGCCCGTGAACCGAGTAGGGAGAACCTGCTCTGCGCAACAAACAGGGCTTTGGATAATTGTTCAACATACAACTTTTGAGGAAGAGCTGGAAGTAATGTATAACTTTCTCCTGTGGGAGCACAGTGGGCAGAGGGCCAAGTAAATAGCAGACTGAGAAGTCAGGTAGTGATTCTTTCCTTTTGGAGCACAGACTCTGCTAATTAGAGGACCATTTTTACCTAAAGTGAAAACAGCAACATAAAACATAGTGCCTGGTCAACCCCAGACCACCAAGGGAATGATGGCAGATGTCACTTGTCTCTGCTAAGTGGTCTGCTGTGGTCTGAGAGGGGCTGACGGGCAAGGTCAAGGTCCTGGCGTACAAGCCTAGTAAGGATAGATGGATCCACTTGTACTGAGTCTCATTTAATTGGTACAAGATGGCAACTTGACATTCCTTTGTTCTTTTAGCCGTCCTGGTACGTCCAGTCCTTCCTGTTTAGCTTATGCCAGGAAATTAATCGGGTTGGAGGCCATGCCTTGCCAAAGGTGACACTGCAGGAGATGCTGAAAAGCTGCCTGGCTCAAGTAGTAGCTGCCTATGAGAAACTCTCGGAAGAAAAACAGATGAAGGTAGGTGTGTGAATCTTTTTCCATTAAAAACAGAAGTAAAAATCAGAGCTTTTTTTGGATTTGGGTAGTTTACAGCCAGGATTCCAAGTGTGAAGCACCACTCGCCCCGGGCTATCTAACTGGTAGTGGCTTCCGGCTCTGCGAGTTTAATCACATCCATTCTCAAGGGTCAAGCAGGTCTTCGCTAAAAAGGCCATTCAGTACAAGTGGCGAGGATGAAAGCCTCAAAGTAGAGAAGACCTAGTTTCTAACCCTGGCACTGCCACGTGGTCACTGCGGGCTTTGGGCAAATTATTCACCTGTTTCCTCAGGATCAAGTGTGTTCAGGCAGATGAACTGCTCCGGGGGAGTGTGAGGATGTGGGAGCAGAAGCAGGGCACAGCACACCCATGTCAGGGAGGTCCTGTCCCCAGCCCTCCGCCCCTCTCACTTACGATGAAGCATTCTGCCTTTGGCGTATACTCCCATCTCATTAGTAACATTTTTAAGATGGGACCAACTCCTGATCAGGGAAAGAATTCAGGTGAGTCTTCTCTCCTGAGCGTCCTCAAAAGGCCTCTCCGTCATGCAAGGAGCTTTTCTTCCTTTAAAAATGACTGTCTGCAGCACCTGAGACCTTTTTTTAAGGGCTGGGTCTCTTCCCTGCCATTAAGTTCTTAGTTTGGTTTAAGCCCAAGTATCTAACAGAACGTTTTTGTTGTGGTTGTGAGATTAAATCAGCCTTATGAGTATAAAATCTTCTGAAATAACAGGCTATAACTCAGCCAAGTCGTGAAGCTGTTTATTCTCACAGAAGCCGGCTCCCTTAATGGGTGGGGATGGGAAATTCATTTGCAGAAAGAAGGTGCGTTTCCAATGACCCAGAATCGGGCCCTGCAGCTGCTTTATGATCTGCGTTATCTCAACATCATTCTGACGACCAAGGGGGAAGAGACGAAAAGTGGCCGCAACAAACAGGACTCCAGGTATCCTCGCCCTATGAATGCAGTCCCTTCCAAGTCTGCAGAGCCCTTCCTTGTCCGGGAAGCCACCGAAGAGTCTGCCTCTTATTGCCCATTAGTTGTGTTTGTTTTAAGCAGTCAGTGCTCATTATTACCAGCAAGATAAATAATGGCCACCTGCTGGATAAGCTCCATGGTCAAGTGTATTGGCTGGGATCTCATTCCTCTCTCTTCTGAGTCAGCCTGCCGACTGTTGGCTACAATTTGAGCCTTTGGTGCCCTCCCTAAAAACAACATGGGGGAGGAATGGACTCAACTTAAGACATCCCATCAGGTTAGAACTCTTGAGGATTATTTAAGCATGACGATTAGTGACAAGTGGTACTAAGCCAGTGATTAAGGAGAACAGATGCAGTTCCAGGACTTCTATAGCATTACAATACCCTGAGATCGGCTTTTGTCCTAAAAAGACGCGGACAGGAACCATCCTAATCCTTCTTTCAGAGTTGAGAAAGTGGCTGACTACCTGGAAGCCCTCATTGACCCCTTTGACCTGGACGTATTCACACCCCACCTCAACAGCAACCTCAACCGCCTGGTGCAGAGAACTTCCGTAAGTCCGGGGAGAAGCACGCTTGGTGCCAATGACGGGTCACAGGCAAGGGTCATAGGCCCACATCCTAGCAGAAACCTGCTCCAGCACGTAATCCCCCAGGAGGCAGTGTGGAGAGCGGGTGAGACAGTCAGCTGAGTTTAGTTATAGAGGCTGAAAGAGGGTTAGGTCAACTCTCTCAGCTGAGTGTCCCCATTAGTTGTGGGTAAGGACTGCTAAGGGTTTACCAGGGCCTCAGAAAGAGGAGTAAAATCAAAGAGCTATTCGACTCTGAGATTCTGACCTAGGGGCAGTGATAAAATTCTGAAGCATTAACACACTCAAAGGAACATTCCCCAAAAGGATGGTTGAAAACAAAGTGGTGATTGATTACTAGCAGAGAACTGATTTTCTTTTAACTGGACAATAAAACACCCAGCCTGTTCCTGAGCTCCATTTCCTGTCTGTCAGGTTCTGTTTGGCCTGGTGACTGGTACGGAGAACCAGTTCACCCCCAGGAGCAGTACGTTCAACTCCCAGGAAGCCCATAACATCCTGCCACTGGCATCAAGTCAGATCAGGTAATGATTCTTAAAGATCCTCTTTCGGGGCCCCAAAGCTTTCTGTTCGTGCTACTGAAATTCCTTCATCTTGTCTTGGAGGTTTGGACTTCTTCCGCTGAGCATGACAAGCACTCGAAAGGCCAAATCAACCAGCAGAAGCATTGAAACAAAAGCCCAGGTTAGTGCAGAGAACGAGAGGTTCATCCCAATTGATCCCCCCCCATTCCCCACCAAACCACCCAATCAGCTCCCCTTTAAATAACCGATAAAGAACCGAATGACAGGATGCACTAATGCTGCTTTTAATGGCGGCGCAATATAGAAGTACACAGTGTTACTAGCTTGAGCTAATAGTTTTAAAAGATGCCCATTTACACTATCAAGCAGCCTCATAACAGAAACACATCTCAGGCTGCCAAGGCTGTAGAAAATATGCAGAACAGGATGGAGATTATTTCGTGTGTTCAACAGGGTAAAAGAGTTAACTGCTAACCCAGCACTATGATTGTACTTATTTGGAAAAAAAACTGTTTTGTTTCAGTGATGGTTTCATCTTTCTTTTAGTTGGGTGGGAAATAAAAGGAAATTTGCTTTCTCAAGTTTTACATGTTGTTAATACACGTTTTCTTTCAGTAGGCTGCCATTCATTAAGCCCGCGGGAGTCCTCCTGGGTATTTCTGAGTTGTGTTGTGTACGCGTGTGTTTGAGAGCTCAAACAGCTTGTCTTCTCACAGCATTTAGCTGCTGTTTGCTTTCTTGTGAGATAAAATATTAGCAGTGTATCCTTCCTATATTCCCTGCCATCAAACCCATTAAGATCCAAAATCCTCATCAAACATCTGGTTTCAAAACTTGGGAGATGGTAGTTAAAAAAAGAAAAGGTTCTTGCATAAAGCACTCTGTTAAGCATGGGCCTATGCAGTAACTTCCCCTGTGAGTCTTCATTTCTCCTTCAAGCAACTGACCTTTCAGCTCTACCTATATTAGAGGAACAAACCATGGAAAGGAGGCACATACGTTTACCCTCTTTCCATATGCAGTTCTGTCGCAATAAAATGTCATGCTGTCCCCCATGTCCTTTTCAAATACAAGGAGCAGAGCCCCCTTACTAGAGCTTTCCGCGCTTCTCAGACCTGCCGTGTGTGCTGTGTGGACTCCGAGTGGAATGGAGGGTGAGAGCAGGCAGGAGGGTTCGGGCAGACTCTAAGGCACTTTCCTCTACATACAATGGCAGGTTGTCCCCCCGGCACTCTCCCGAGCAGATGACCCGGTGCATCCCGGCTCCTTGTTCAGACAGCTTGTCACTGAGGAAGAAGACTCGTCTACGCCTTCGTTATTCAAACTTGGGTGGCTCTCTAGTATGACTAAATGACACGGGAACAGAACGATCCATCTTTCTGCAAATAAATACTGCGTTATTTCTTCTACAGGTGCGTCTGCTCATTTGTTTCTAAGCCACACTAGTCCTTCCAGTTTCGGTGATGGAATGTGGCCCCCTAGTTACCATCAGGGGTTACTTTAAGCATAAAGTGAATCCTTGTCCAATAGTTTCACGACACTTGTGACGTCAGACATCAGTCCGGATAGCTTACGCTTTGTCAGCATTCACCAGCGCGTTCACTGTCGCCACTACAAGGTGGAATTATCAATGAGATCACATAAGCTGCCACTGGACAAGTTTGTGAGTGAGACAAAAAGTCACTATGTATTTCTTGACTGTTGGAACTAAGCAATGTTTTCTAAGTCTGAGATGTAGGCTCTGGAGGAATAACGGTAACAGGTTACCTGGGTATCCAAGAGTCTGAGAGACCTTCTCTCTGGAAATACAAATATATAACAGAGAGAGAAGACAGTTATCAGGGAGGGTGCTCACTTACACAGTCTAACGTGGATCTGATTGTTCTCCTGTCACAAAGGAGAGTACTTTCAACAGGACATCTACATACTAAGAGGTAGCATGGCAGTTAATTTCAGTGCAAGACTGAATCAAGCTTTCTATAGTTTGGAAAAAAAAAAACTTAGGTTTTTTTTTCATGGAAACTAGATATTCTTTACTAGTTTATTGAATTTAAAAAATTGAAGAGCCCGCATTGTTAAAAGGCCTTTTTACATAAAGTAGGATTTCTAATTGACACATCTGGAAATCAGTCTGAACTGGACAAACTATGGATTCAACACGTAGATGAGATTTCCTCTTCCTATTACCTCGATGTGGATTTGATACCCACCCTCAAAAGGATCCTATAAAAAACTGCTTCAAAGCCCCTTTGAAATCGCAATAGTGCAGCAAAACCACAAGTAAACAACTGCCTGTTAACCTGTAATTTCAAATATAGACTGAAAAGCCAACAGGCATTTTTTTGTGCAATTTTTTTAAAACATCGTAAGTTGAAATATCAAATCTGCACAGCGCTGTCCCTTCACAGAAGGCAAGAAACTGCCGGCACATCATGTCGGAGGCCGTCCTCGGTGCTGGAGGCTGTGAAAGTGGGCCTCCTTCAGGGTCTGGTTGATATGGAAGTAAGGGCCTTGGCACAGCGCGGACTGCTCGGGCGCGGGCTGTGGGGTGTCGGGGCTGGAGCCGGTGGCAAGGGGGCTCAGGCTGTTTTCTGGACCGCTGGCCCTGTCCGGGCTGTTGATGCTGCTGCTGCTGCCACCACTGTCACTGCTTGAAGACTGGACGAAGGAGAAAGAAATGGCATCACAATTAGGCTCTTTTGTTTCTGAAGAGCTTTGCTGTGCTTTAACTTAAGATCCCCTATTTGGGAACATTTCTCCTGTTTAGTTTGAGGAGTACCAGATCAAAACATACAGTTTTACAAAGCACATTCACCTAAGACATTTCACCCTATCCTCACAACTCCCCTGCGAGGCCTAGGGGGATGGTGACGCCCATTACACGTCCCTAGGAAGAGGAGGCAGCAGGCTCCAGATGCGAACACAGGCCTTCCACCCGCAAATCCCTTCAACTGCATCTTCTCTCCCTACTTTTATCATGCGTTCCAGTAATTTCCAACAATCACAGAAGGGAGTGCTTAGCCTCCAAGGGGAAGTATTGATCATTGGTACAAAAAAGGCGTCCTCTTAACAAACAGATGGCTTCTGGGCATAAATTAAAATGAAAAACTTGTGGTAACTTTGTGATTGTCTTACGGGCGCAAAACTATTCTCTGAATGCAGAACATATCCTGAAAGACGTATTTTTTAATTGAAATACAGTTGCTGTACAATATTATATGTTACAGGTATGTAATATAGTGATTCACAATTTTTAAAGGTTACACCCCATTTATATAGTTGTTTTAAAAAACTGACTATAGTCCCCGTGTTGTATAATATATCCTTGAAGTTATTTTATACCTAATAGTTTGTACTATCCTGAAAGACCCGAATACACTTTTTTCCCCAAAAATTTGTTACTGGAGTACAATTTACTTTAATATACTTCTTATAAAGTTTTATAGCATTTTTGTAGTTCTGTATGTGTATGCGTGTGCATGTGTGCACACGTATGCCTAACTTTATTTTTAATGTCACTAACATGACTTGTAGAAGCTTCTCAGAGTTCCAATGAGAGTTACTCTCAGAAATCTCCTTCCTTCCAACGCTAAGATCTTAAAAGGGAAGGCAATGGTAAGGATGGGCCCTTTCCAGAATTATGGTACTTTATCATTTTAATACTCTATTTCTAATTAAGCAACAACCCCAATAACTTGATTCACAGCACCCTTCTCTATTTACAACTCAACACGGTATCATGCTGGAAGGAATCAATGCACAAGAAAATTAGAATTCTGGTAATGATCTGGTATATAAATTTTTTTTTAATTTAGCCCTTTGACAAAAATTCATACTCCCTCAGACAAAAGCATTGGTTTTTAAATGTCTGCTTACAGCTACATGAAATCTACATGTAAGAAAAAAGACTGGAAAGAAACAGACCACAGAAGTTATGTTAGAATGGAGGGGTTATAGTTGGTGATTCTTCTTCTACCATGTTACTACAACTTTTTTCCAATATGGTTATTACATATTTTTTATTATAAAAATAAACGTATACATAAAATGTTGTTTCCAGACAGATACTTTAAAAGTGATTTTAAAAATACCAGTTCTGTCCATTTTTTGATCAAAAGTTGCTGCTAACAGTACACCCAGATAAACTTATCTGAAATGGCAAAGAAAGCAATGATCATGAAAGGCATCCATGCTTAAGATGTAAACCAAGAACTATCATGGTCCACGGGTCACTTGGAGGTGCTCAGACTTAACAGGTGACATAGCCCACCACCCGTAGGTAGTGGGAGGCAACATATCTTTCTATTAAAAAAAAAATTCAAGAAAGCCTTATACTGGGCTGAATGAGGTCAGATGGCAGGGTGAACAGCAGCAGCAGCTACATTTACTTAAAGACCTAAGAAATCAAAGCCAATTCAGAAACAAAACTTGTTTTCCATACAAGTCTCCCCTGACCTAGCATGGAGTCAGCTAGAACAGCGGGGGCACACGTGGCAAGGCCGTGACTAGGGGATGAGCAGGTCACTACACGAGGTAAGAAACCCACCGCGCAGAGCACTTTGTTTCCTCTTAGTCTGTTTTCTTTACTGTTTCTCGTTACAGGTACTGTCTGAAAATTAAGGCAAGAACTAGAATCAGTTTCTAGTAAGTCAAGTTTCTATCTCAAACTGTATTTATTGCATACTATTATAGCAAATGTTCTTTAAAGTAGACAAGTGAGAAAAGATTTCTGTACAATAACTGTTAAAAAGGGGAGAGGGGGAGATAAATGGACCTGCAATTTCTAGTCCACTTTAAGTATCTTCTAACTCACATTTTGAAAAACATGTATAAAAATGTTGAGTGGGGCCTTGTTCACAATAGCTAACACGGGAAACAACCCAAATGCCTACAAGTAGAGAAACTGGTTCAACTATAATCTATGTATATAAAGTATAATGAATGAATTATAACCCATAATGATGAAATTCTATGCAGCAGGTAACAGTGGCGATAAAGATGTACATATACCAAGACAAGAGATCTTTAACACCTTTTTTATAGGTTACAAAACAATGTGTAGTACATCTGTGGCTTTTAAAGTGTTTTCTTTAATGTATACATATACATACACCAAAAATAATCTGGAAAGATACACATGTCAAAATATTTAGAATTTGGACCTTCTAGGTTTTTGTTTTTTTAACTTTCTAGTTTTTTTTTAAATCTTTATTTTCTATAGCTTCTACAAAAGTGGATTTCTTTTGCGGACAAAATATAGTCATGAGTAAGTGAACTAAAGAGTGCTATACTACAAAACAGAGTAAGGTCTTCAGTTACTTCTAACTTCAAGACTGAGACTGCAAAAAATACACTGATACTGTCAAAATTTTAACTTGCATCTCCTATAACTACTTAAGAACCTCTAAAATGCTTCAGCTGAATCACCAGCAGACGGTTGGCTGATGATGCTTTTAGACTAATAAGAGAACACCTGGGAATCTGGGTGAATGCACTTGACACGTTATTTTAATACATATAAAACCTTACATACATACTGTCAGCAAAGGTAAGAACAATACTCTTTCAGAGATGCTCTGGGTCCTATTTTCTGCCAATTCAGACTAGTCTTGGTTCTATCTGGGGGGCTTTAGGGAATATGTCACCATCTATGGATGGACCAGAGTTTTTCTAACTGACAGTGAAACCATCAGTGGGTAGCAACCCCAGCACAATAAAACAGTGCAACATGGTAAGGATAACTGTTCCGTGAACCTTTTTTTCAGTGAGGCACAAATACATCTGGTACGCACTGGGTCACAAAATATAACGTTTCTACAAACTGGGTCAAAAAAGTTTGAAAGTTGCTGTAATGAGTCTTAACACTGCCAGCCTTCAAAGTATCTGACTTTATGGGATCAAGGAAAGACCATTATTTCCTTTTAACACTAAAGGCATAAATTCGAAGTTTCAGTCTCTATCAGAGACTTAAGATGTACACAGAAGTAAACCGTTTTGTTTTATAAAACCAGGAAACTTGAGACAGGAAAAAAATTGTATTCCCCCACTTAGTGGAGCTTTTCAGTATCAGACTGCTTGGGGGCAGAGGGGGTCCACTACTTAACAGTGTGCATGGTTCCGAAAATTAAAACTGCTAAACTAGTGCAGAAGTGTTTAGCTTGTTACATCTGTTTGTAAAAGAGAGCAGATTCTTTTACTGAAGGAGAAAGAAGAGTCCAAAGACTTCGGGGCTGAGAAAGACTCACCAAATATGAATCCTATCCCGGTGACCCTAATTCCCTACCGAAAATACCCATTGGACAATTTAGCCACGTTGACAGTTACAAAGCCCATTTTCTTTTCTCTGAGTTTTCAGTTTTGGCTTAGTGCTAACATTTGACCCGGGTATTTTCGTGACAAATTTGTATTGCAAATCACAAGAGAATAAGGTCATGATCTGTGAAATGAGAGCCCCCTGCAAATCTACATACAGAAGCACAAGAACGTTACATCCGTAAAGATTCTGACCAAGAGCATTTCTCTAAATATACAAAGGCAGCTCATACGAATCCTGTAGTGAAGATCTGTGTGAAAGGGGAGGATCTGAGGTTAGCCTAGGCAATAATAAAAATCATTTTACAGTCTGCAGGACATCCTTCTTAACTGCAGACGCCCGGGGAAGATCCAAAAGAGAACTACCATGATACAGTCTGTTTTGGAATCGCTTGTGGGCTTTTCTAAAAAGTGTACGTGCGAGGGCCCCACCCCTAGAAAACGTAGCTCAAAGAGGCACAGGATGTTCTGATGTCCAACCACTGTCCACGTGTTTGTGTCCCTGCTGTGTACCAGGAGGCACTGCACTAGGGCTACTTAACCATTTACGCATTTACTGAGCTTAAGCAAGAATATAGTGGCAGCACAGCCACTGCTGACAGCAGCGCAGAGCTACCGCAGTGACAGGCATCTAACAGCGGGTGCTGGCAGCAGGGCCAGGAGAGACGCCTTAACGTGAGTAATGCCTGGACTGGGTCTAGAACGATAAGGAAGAATTTCAATAAGCAGGCTGTGACAAACTGGGAGAACAGTGAGCAAAATCGAAAGAAACGAGTGTTTTGGGGAGGACAAGCTAACAGTGCGGTGTGGCTGGCCCACTCCAGGAAGAGCCAGACGAGATGCATGGGAGAGAAGTGACGGCCAGATGATGGCAGACCCGCCCCGTCCCACAGGAACTACTTCTGGGTGGATAAGACACGCTCTGACCTGCGCTCAGAAGTGAGGAATCTAGGTATCTGAGTGAGGTGAATGAGGTGGGGGAGCACGAGCAGGGGCCATCTGGAAAATTCTCTAATAAGTCAGGCAGGAAAGGTAAATGGAGGTGGGGCAGGGGGTCACATCCAGGGGAGATGGGTGGATTCAGGAAGGAAATGAGACAGCCCATCCAAGGTGACTCCAAGCATCTAGGATGATGCTTGGCAAACACTAGGTGCTCAGTATGGGGTTGCTGAATGGAAGGAGCGTTGTCAGCCTTGAGAAAAGTTTCAGTGGAGCCAGGGAGGCAGCCAGGATCCAGAGAGGAAAGGAGGGAAGGCAGCCTGAGGGTACTGGGTGGCTGGTAGGGAAGGGAAAAGAAAGCACCTGGAGGTGGAGGTGGAGGCGAGAGCAAACAGGAAGGGAAGACAGCACATCCGTGGGCTCATGCAAGAAGCAGTGGGTAAGAAGGATCTGAAGAGATGAGAAGGGAGAAGTCCTCAGAAGGGCTTTCAGGAGCCTTGACAGAAGGCACAGCAGAGAAAGGCAGAGGGCCGCCTCACTGTCTCTGGCAGAAAGGAGGATATACATAAACTGTGGTGCAGATGACACAGAAGCTGAAGTTCATTTTCTTAGTCCACAGGGCTCACATCATACACCAGAGGGAAAGAACTCCTGGCCTCGGCTAGGCCTGCCCTGGATTTTATTTTCCCACAGCATGAGGTCAGTCTGAGAACCCAGTTACACCCACACCAGAAACAAATAACTCTAAAGACTCTTTCTACTAACAACCTTTAGAAAGTCCCCCAGGCAGGATTGCTAATTACTGAGTCCGCTTCATAAAAAGCACCAGGATAAACGTGTGTATTTATTACCTAGAGCTGTAAGCTTTCTCCTAATTAGAAAAACAGGTCAACAGTATATTTTCTTTCAAGCTCCAGCTTCCCTTCACATCCATCTGCTCTTTCAATGGTGCTTTTAACTTACGTAAACCTCCAAAGAAAAAAGAAATTTCACTCACTATATTATACACTCCACCTCTGGAGTCATAATGAAGTTATCTGAAGGCCACTGCAGAATCTGGATCAAGTGCAAGATATGATCCTAGCCAAGTCTATCAGAGCTTCTAATGTAAAATTCTGTGCTTCCAAAGTACCCAATGATTTACGAGAGCTCCAGGTCTGCTAATACCAGCGAGACCATAAGACTCCAAATGAATTCAGTGGGACAATTAAAACCATTTTCTAAATATGCAAGGAAACAAAACACAGGTGGTCACTTTCCTGTGTCAATGAGTAATAATGGCATATCCTTATAAGATAAAGTTGGACCCCAACATCTGTTTGAAGTTCCTTCCCAAAAACATGTATGTATCCTTACAACTAAACAGTGTTCAGTTTCAGTTTGAAACTGCTTAGGGTAGCACTTCATGGTGTCAGCTGATGCAACATATTTGTATTTCCAGGACTTGAACTGTGAGCAAAGTTTCTTAAGACGTATGCTACAGATCAGACTAACTTCTGAAAGGACTGTTCCTCCATTTCTAATGGTCTTTTTATAAGTTAATCTCAGAGTTAATTGGCTGCAGGGTTTTAAACACACAACCCTAGCCTTACCCCAAAGAGAGTCTGCCAGAACAGTTTTGTCTCTTAGGCTGTTCCTATCACACTACAATCAACTAAAGATGAGAATAGCAAAAACAAAACCTTAAAATACCTTTTTTTAAAAAATTATGCTAGATATTTCTACTGCCATCTAAATTCACAGTTAAAAAGAAAAATCACCTGACATTCAGCTAGTTCTTTCTCATCAGTTGAAACAAGTGGGTTTATAGAATCCTAATTTTAATGATACATGGATTCCCCTGGTTCTGTTATTTTTTTTGTCATGCCTCTACACTCCAACTAAGAATACTCTTGGGATTTTAGGATTATGACATCAAAATTTTTCCCTTCTAGAAGAGACAGGAAAAACAGTAGAGGCTGTACTTTCTTTGGAGGGAGGCGGTAATTAGGTTTACTTATTTATTTATTTATTTTTTAGAGGTGCTGGGGATTGAACCCAGAACCTCGTCCATGCTAAGCATGCGGTCTGCCAGTGAGCTCTAACCACCCCCGAGGCGGGGTATATAAGGCGTATCGCTTTTATAAGGCATATAGCTACATACCAGAAGCCAGTTTTATTGGAAATGTGTAGTATAATTTGTAGATAAAAATATTCAAACTGGAAATACAGAGCATTATTCCTACAAGTAAAGATACAATTCAAACCAAAAAGGCCAGCTCCTAAGAAAATGAACTTCAATAGTTAAACCTAGCTAATTTTTCCTCACTCAGTAACTGCCTGAGATTAGGGAATGGCACTACCTTTGTAAAAGACCCAACAGGAAGATGCAAACTGATGCATCATTTCACTTCTTGCTCACCTGAGAGAAAAACAACTGGCCTTAGGTGTTAACCACCAGCAATCATCGAGAATGGCTTTACAAGAAACTTTTTTATTCCTATACCTGTAAATTATATATCTCACTTTAAAAAACAGTACCCTAGGGTTCACAAGGCATTAAATCTAAGTCACTGGAGTGAAAATTCAAGATCTTTGATGCAAACACCATTTAGTTAAAAAAAAAAAAAAACTAGACCCCAATTTCCATACTTTTTGTAGCTAAGAAATCTAAAATTGCTTTCTAGCTAATACCATGTCATTGTGTTTACTGGGAAAAATACCTACCAGCTAAAAGACAGGGCGAGGAAAATTACTCTTCTCTGCTCCTATGATTCAGGAGAAGTCTAGGACCTAGCCACCCCTATCAGAACCTCCGTTCTGTCTTCTGGGGGATGGCACAGACCATAGGCAGACGCAAGCAGCTCACCAGTCAAAACTCTGGGGCTCACCCACCTGCCTCTCACCAGCTGTGTATCTTTGGGCAAGGGGCTTTATTTTTCCGTGCCCCAATTTTTCCATCTGAAAAGCAGAGTTCATAATACCTACCAAAATGACAGGAAGAAAATACACAAGCAGATTAAAAGTTTCTCTTTACATAACTAATCTGGCAAGTCAGCTCACGTTCTTTAGCATCCTAGAACCTAGGAGAAAAGAGACACGTACTGTCTCTGTTTTACAGGTTAAGTGTGACTTCCCTGTGCATAGTTTAACATAATTCCAACGGCTCAGACCTAATTTCCCAGCACTTGCCAGTATTATTCCATTTAGGAGAAAAGGGTGATTTTTGGATGTTAATTGTAATTCTAAATCTCCCTTAGAATTAAAACAAATTTCTTCCAAATGAAAGTTCATGTTACAGGAAAAAAAATTCTAAAATTATCTAAGCATTTCAGGAAAGACACAGGATAGTTTCTCTTAACTGAGTCAGGCTTAAGGGAATTTACCTCGTTGGCCCTACCTTAGAATTATTAAAAGACACCATTTTCATTAATAATATATTTTATTATGTAAACCTACTAGAAATGACTTGCCTTATTATTTCCCCCGTTACACACAGTTATCAAAAAGCAGCCGACTATCCCTAAACTTGGTATTTTTATGCTATAAACATAATGATCTACTCCAGTGGTCACGACTCAATTATTCAGGGCTGAACTTTCCGTTTTAAAGATTTTCCCCTCCTTTTGCTGCTCCAGCTCTCCCTGGGTTCACTTGGCCTCATTACTTGTTAATACCGCCGCTGGGGAGGAACAGCACAGGAGGCCACTGTGTCCGAGCGCCGGTAAGTATTCGCTCAGCAAGGCTGAAACGGAGAGTCATAGCCACCCATGATGGGTCTACCGGGGGATTCAGATTACCATGACAGATAAAAATCACCTGTATTGACTGTTAATCATTACAAGGGCAATCTAGTCCATCCTTCAGACTAATGATTACAGAGTGGTTTAACGGCTGAATTTCTCTGGACAAGTAAGAACAATACGCATGAACCAACAGGCTGAATAACAGTACGTTGTTTTCTTCCATGAGACCAAAACATGGGTATCAGAAACGGACAGCAATTTGAACAAGACAAAAACTAATGCTAAGGGAGTATTACCTAAAAAATAAGGGATCAGAAATGTTTAATTTTTTTTGTTATGACAACTTATACTCTTGTTCTCAGACATGAAAACTGCAGATACAGAGAAAAAAGAGCAATACAAAGACTCAGATCTACTGTACCTTAGAAGTAACACAAACATCATATAGTGGGATTGACACACAGACGCAAAAAAGAAATACTCATGCTGATACCATGAAAGTAACCACCACATACTCTTTTAAGGCATAGTCTCATAATTTAAAAGAATAACGGAAATTCAATTCTGTTAGATTTATCATTAAATGCTCATGGCAGCCTCTGATCTTTGGTTTTCTCCCATCTGCGAGATTCCCCAATTATCACATTAAACAAAAACTCAGTTACTTCTCTGTTAAGAAAAAAGAAAAAACAAAAGGGGGAAAAAGTGACAGGAAGATTTTACAAGGGGGAAAAGCTAAAGAAATTTAAGTCCCCACATGGAAGGGTCTCGTCTGCACTGCTCCTGAGTGAGTATTACCTACAGGACAGCTAACTGATTTTTCCCCGAGGGAGTTCCTCTGGATTCCTGGTAAAGGCTGGATATAGGTCAAATCCTATTATCGGGAACTAATTAAAGCATAAAGTATCTTGGTTGTGCAAGAACTGTGATACACGGAACTCTGCTTTCAGTGGTCGGGCTAGGGCATAGGAGTCTTTGCCACTGAGGAGCGTCTCTCTCGGGGACAGCGGTTAAGGGTCAAATCTTTAGGTGCATAATTTAATAGCAGCATCCTTTTAATGTCAGCTTCCTCTCCCCACTGGAGATCAGCCGTTCAGGTGCACAGAAGCACCGAAACACCCAGGAAGCCAAAATTCAGGAGCTCCCCTCACCCCGACTCCACTCTGCCTCCCGCAGGTGCTCTTTGTAGAACAACATAACGAAAACAAAAGAACACTTAAAAATAGGATTTTGCATATACATACACTATATATTCTGAATGCCTGTATAGTTTTTCTTGAAAACACAGAAAGCCTATCTTTAAGAGACACAGAAGCAGCAAAATATATTTGTCTTAAGGACAAGTAATAGTTTATAAACGTATTAGAAAATTAGTTGGTTTCTGAAATACCAAATAGGGGGTTCAAAGATGGGCTTTCAAAAGTCTATAAAACTTCCAACACAGACAAATTGTGGGCTGTGTGCAGGTATGAATAGGTGCAGGCACAGGCCGTTTTGCTGGGGAGAAACAGTCATGACTCAAGAAAAAAAGGTTGAAAACATTACAATCAAGCAAGATCTCTTTTATTCATTCAAGGAATCATTTGGTTACACGGAAGTGACCAGGTTATTTAGCTCAAGCAGTAACAACAGCAGAGGCTGCTGACCACACTTCCTACCTCTGTGTCCCAGGAATCGTGAAAGACCGGGTTCCTACTACTCCTTTTGGTCTGCGGGGGGAGGTGGTGGTCTTCTTCGTTGCCATTCCTTCTCCTTTTCCTGAAATTAAATCACAAGGAGAAAAAAAGCAATCCAACAATTGATCTTTTGGACACTTCAAACTGTAAACCATGACAACACAGGAATTTGCCCTCTTGCCTGAAAAAATATAAATCATCATAGGACATCTCAAAAGGTAAAAGGGAAGTACACTATCGCTGGGCACGAAGAGCAAAAATATAAAACAGCAGCAGTAAGCTCGAGCTTAAATTAGTACAACTAATTTCTAAAAAGCAGCTTGGCAATTTTAAATGCCTACTGGGGAATAAACAAGAGCAGGAAGACATTAATGACTAAGCTTTCAAACTCTACCTAATTAAAGTTATCTTTTTCTCCATTTCCTGAAATTACAATCCCAAGTTACCTAATTTCACTCCCTTCCCAATGGCAGCATCTAAGACAGCAGTGACTGTCCTTGCCTATTTCCGCTGAAAATCCTTATAAAAATGGGGCTACGCAAGAGCAGCCATTAGAGGTTCGTGCTGGCCTCTAAATCTTCAGTTTTCTTTCATCCCTGATTTTCCCCCAGTTGTCACACTAGCACAAAAGTTCTATGTCCTCCGACGTATTAAATTACTTTTCTGGACCATCACTGGGAAAGGCTGCTCTTGGACACATTAACTTGACTATTCTGGCTATACCACCTGGTATTATAAGTTACTTCACTAGACTGTTACTTTGAGATTATACCACCAGCTGCTTAAAATGTTCAGGTTTAAAGAAGAATTACACATCTTTCTCAGTCAAGTGTTCTAAGATGTACAACAGAGACAAAGCTTGTATGTTTTCTGTGCAAGAATCAGGCACCACCAGGACTTCCAAACCCCAGTGAGAAAATAGAAATAAATTAAACAAAGTATAATTTTAAGTCAGACAGATGGAACTGTGCTGTCTGATATGGCAGCCACCAGATACATTTGTTAATTTAAATTTAAAGTAATGAAAATTAAATAAAATTAAAAACCCAGTTCCTTAACCACACTGGCCACATTTTCAGTGCTCAATGGTCACATATAGCTAGTGGCAACTGTGCTGGACAGCACAGATATAGGACATTCCTGTCACTGCAGGAAATTCTATTGGACAGTGCTGGCAAGAGGCCAGTTTATACCAAGCAGCATAATTTATTATAATGAAAACTCTTCATTCAAGATTCAGATTTCTATAGCCAGAGGGAAAAACAGCTCTTTGGAAAGTACTGAATTTGAATGTATATTACCTTCTACACAGTTATACTTCCTATGTGAGAAGGGTGGCTAACTGTTGCAGGCCCTTAATTCTGAGGCTTTGAGTTGAGGTTTGGAAACTGGAGAAAATTTAAGTCATCATCCCAAGCTCAAATCTCTGTACTCGGTAACATTCTGAATACATCTCAGCTTATTAATTACTGAGTATGGGTCCAGTTTTGGCTTTGAATGATAAATCATGGGTGTGTGGTTCTGATAAAGCGTTAACCAACCTGCAGTGGGCTACACCATTCACCTCATTCCAGGACCTATTTGTTGGTAAAGCAAGATCACCATTTCTGCTCCTTGTCTTTCTCCCAGGAGATTCAATATTATCTGCACTTTAATTCTGAAGTACTTAGAGGTTAAAAACTAGATGAATATCAGGTTTTAATGATCATTAAATGGATGTGCTAATCTCATAGATTTGAATCAAGAAATTGCTACTTCTATCCTAATAAGAACAGAGAATTTTCACTGGAATGTGTGTCAGTTACAGAGCAATGTCGGATGGAAGGCCAGCTGACACCCAAAGAGAAACTCATCAAATGACAATGTGCTGGTCCCCAAGCTTTTATCAGTGTGCCAACAGATGACTGTGCTTTGGGCTGCTGAGTCATTCTAACCAAACTTATGAGCCTGACAAAACTTTCCAATTTCTTTATTTATAATGTGGGATAAGATGTATCTTTCTAGTGACAAGAATACGAATGCCAAGAGGATGGGCTGGTTTTGAAGATTTCAGTTAAACTCTGGGGAAGTCACAGGAAATAGCCCTGCCTCATAATCAGCTGATTTCTCCAGGAACCAGAATTATCTCTTTAGCCTCTTGGGAGTCCTCTCCCTTGGATGGTACTGGAGTAAGAATGAGCCTGGCCTGTTCTTCATTCTCCTTTTTCTAGGCTCTTTGCAGATTTCATCCTTGGATCAACAGCATCATTAATAATTGGCAAAATTACAGCTTCATGCTCAACCCCATCCACACAATCAGTCAGATTATAGCTCTTAACATCAATGCCAGAGACCAGGTTATAATTTGAGCAGCCACCCTATAATTGATTACATTCTCCCCCACCATCTAGTTACAGATTATTGTCTAGTATGTTACTTCTAAGGATGACTGAATTACATAACTTTTCATCATTCCATTTCTCTCCAATCTTCCTGTCATCTCCCAGAGACCAAACATACAAGAAATCCTACAGTAATGAGACTAGTGGTTTTCAAACTTTTTTTAAAAGGTAACAGAACCCTTCTGTCCTATAAAAAACAAAAACAAAAAAACAAACCCTCAATTTATCTAAGAGATAAAGGATCTGTCTTGATTAAAGTAGGGTTCCTTCGCGCACACTCATGCCTCTTATAGTCTGAAAAACCACCTTCTTAAACCAATGCTTCATCTTAAAATTGAGGACACAGATCCAGAAACCTGAACTGACCTGGAGATGCTAAGACAGCCAGAGCTGGCAGAACAGACCTGTCACACTCCATGACACACAGGTGAAGAGAAACCCCTGCCAAATCAAATGACTTACTTTATAGTAAAGAGGTTACCATATTAAGATCGTGTGAACTAGATAAAACAAATCTGCTACTAGTATAAGCACATTCAGATTATTTGTGTGCAGCACTAGATAAAGAGAAATTTTTTCTAAGAAATATTTAGACTTTTTCAGGTATGTGAGACATGCCAAGGGGCTATCAGAAGTACAAACTGGGTTTGGGAAGGGGAAAAGCAGATCAGGCTTACTATACCTAAGGACCTTGTGACTAGTTTCAGGAGCATGTTGGTAAATTGGGCCCCTGAGTTCAAATTTAGTCCACTCTTCTTTTACGTACAAGTAGAGGCTTTATGCTCCACTCACTACATCAGCCAAATCAATATG
This sequence comes from Vicugna pacos, assembly GCF_048564905.1. Lineage (NCBI taxonomy): Eukaryota > Metazoa > Chordata > Mammalia > Artiodactyla > Camelidae > Vicugna > Vicugna pacos. Next base: position 56,466,466 of record NC_133002.1, read on the forward strand.
CAAAAGTTTGGAGAACCCTAGCTTTTCATTATTGGCCCAAGTAACTTCAGGATGCTCACTACTGGCCCAAATAACTTCCGGGATTAATCTTAATCTTATAAATTTACTACACTCCACAGCAGGGTCCTTGTGGAAAGATTATTACATTCAAAGCCAATGAAAACATAGAATGACAAGATCCAGCATAATCTATTAAAGCAATCCTATCTTCACGTAATCCTCACTGAGACTATTATGGAATAAAGGAAAGAGCAGTGAACCTGGAGAATTTACTTAACTCTAAATCTTTTTCTTGTCATAAAAACCAAAGATTGGACTTGGATCTACAGTTTTCACTTCAAACTCCAAGAAGAGGAATTTTTCTAATTTCAAGTAAAGCCGATCCTCTTCATTGTGGGGCACAATCCCGCTTCTCCTCCCCACATTTTTACAGGGGAGAAATAAGGAGAAAAAAAAAAGAAAAGAAATCGCAGCTTGGCCCAGACTGTCCTCAGTATGTGTCAAGCGACCAAAACACACCCTAGGTTAAGACCGAGGTCCAGGCTCAGAGAAAAAGTAGTGCATCACAATAGGATCCTACCTCCCGCCTTTGGAGTCAAACGGTTCCGCATCCTAACAGTTTAGAATCCTGCCTGTTCTTAATGCTACAGCCGAGAGAATCCACAAGCCACTTTGGTCATGTGCCCCTCTGTGTTCACAACTGTCCAGGATACAAGTTCTTCAGTCTAACCTAATCCTTCCCTGCTGCAGGGTTAAACCCAATCCTTCTTTCTGACCTTGGGGAGACGGCAGCTCCCCGCCCCGTCCCCTCACAGATGCCCTAGGGGCTCCCTCTCGAGGATCAGACATTCCTCCCATCCCCCCACCCTCCTAAATTTAGGACACAGAAGCTTTAGGGCCACCGTCTCCCTTCCGGGGCCGACGAGACTTCACTCCAAATAGGGAAAGACGAGGGTGGGGGAGATGGGGTCGGGGGAGACCTGGACCCTGGGGAGTCACTCCTTCAGTTCCCCCAGGGACCAGGTAACCAATCACTCGCGCATCCCTCTCCCCTCCGCCCCAGAACTGCAGAGCACTCAGATGGAGACGCGCAGGGCCCACGCTTGCTGGGACCCTGCTGCGCGCGCCCCCTTGGCTCCATCCCCCAAGACACAGCATTGGGCAAGGGGCTAGAAAGGAAGGGGGTCCCTTGCGGTCTTACCTGGGGCGGAGGCGCTCGCTCATGGCAGCCGATGGAGGCGAGCGACGCGGCGCTGCTCCACGAGAAGAAACAGAGGATGTTGTGTTTCGGCGGCCGCCACGCCCACCCCCTCGGGCCTTAGCTCTCGCCGCAGCTCTGGTGGACACAGCCGGCGGTGAGTACCCCTCGGTAGGACCCGTACCACCGCTACTTCCGGCGTCTGCTCCGCGCCCCCCCATGTCGCAGCCGGCGTGGTACCGCCCTCCCGCGGCTGCGCAGTGGCGCGCTCCAAGCCGCGCCGACCGGTAACCCCGCCCACAGGAAGAGGCGGGCTCGGCGGGGGAGGAGCCGCGCGGAGCTTCTGGGAGAGAGGACCTCACTAGAGGTGGCCCGAACTTTCGCCTGTTCGCAGCCAAGCGGGGACGGCGTAAAAGTCAAGCCAGGTTTAAGTTAAATTAAATTATATCATAACAGTATGATACGAGTATTTGAGTTAATTCCTTATGAAGTAATAATTTTTAAAAAATAGCTGAGAAGCATCAGGCAGTGGTGCAGATGGCCTGCCCCGGGATCGGGAGTTGGGAAGACGCTTGTGGGCCGCGCGGGGGCTTTGTCGCAGGGGGCTTCATGGTCATTTATATCCAGCAAGGTGAGGCGCTACCATGGGGGAGTCTCAACGGGCGGGGACGTTTCCTGAGGTCCCCGCTTTAGGTCTCGGGGCGGTTGTTGAGGGGAGAAGGGAGTGGGCGGAGGACTTCCCGGAGCCGAGGATTCAGCCCCCTTTGGCGTCTCAGCGGCTCCTCGGGCTGGAGGGCTGCGGGGTGGCTGGTCCCGGACCCGGAGCTGCTCGCCGGTCCCGCCCACTTCGCTGGAAGCTGCAGGACTGCTTTCCTGAAACGTAATGGATCGGAGAAGAAGGCCGGCCTGGGGAAGCGGCTGGGAGGCGGAAAAGTCCGCAGGAGAGCGCAGGTGGTGAGGGCGAAGATTACCGTAACTTTGGGATCCGGCCTGTGGAGGCTGTTAATCTTAAGACTCTGCTTCGCAGAACACTGGGGTGGAACTTCCCTGCTGATAATCCAGTTATATGTATTTGCCTCAGTACTTTCCCGCAGTTACTCATATTATGTGCTGTCCAATTACTTCTCTGATTGTGTCTTCCAGAGGCTGACTAAAATTGAGATTCATTCTGCCAAGCTGGAGAATGGCGATCGTGAAGCTTGCTGATCGAGGAGAAACAACCGCAAAATTAGCATCCTTCTAGAAGAGAAGCTTTGGTAAGGAAGCAGTTAAGCCCTAAGACTACTGTGTGTCAGCAGGGGGAAAAAACCTTAAAAGTTGAGAATTATGTTTTATTCAGCAGTCTTTCTGAGGACTCTGTACCCGAGAGGCAGCCTCTTAACTCTGAGGGACTGCTCGAAAGAGATAAGGGAGGAGCTAGGTTATATAGGAGTTTTGCAACGAAGACTAGGTAGTCGGAAGATCAGTAGATTACTGTTAATTGAAGAAAACTAAATATCTCATGTTAATGAATTTATCGCTTTTCTGTGTATGGGAAGATGCAAGAGTCAAGATTCATTAAAATCATTCCTTTGATACGCATTTAGCTATGTAGGGCTGGTATCTTGTTCCTTTCCATCCTGAGTCCCCTCAGGGTGCAACTTTGAGGGTAGCTGCAGTGACAGTGGGCTGCTACATCCTCTGTTTATTGATATTGCAGGCAACATTTTTCATTCACAGTGTTTTCCCTTTGGTCATAATTCAGCCAACATTTGGGAGGCATTTCATGACCAGTTTTGTCCCACAGTGCTAGGAGGGTCATTCTAGATCAGGCAGAGATTCTGCTGATAGGCTTTTCAGTGTGCTGATCTCTTTTGGATCAGACCCTGTTGATAATCTAAAATTCTCTGTATCCCATGACTTACTAGTCTATTATCCATAAATGTTTTTCTTTGTTGCTTCTTCCCACCCTTAGGGTTGCACTATTATAATTATTCTGTGTAGAGTTGTATGTGATTAATTCTGTCAAGACATCATTAATTTTTGTCAGAAACCTGATTACACAATGCAAGGGACAATGATCTTATAAAACAGACAGGCTATAAGTAATACAGCTAGTAAAAGTAATAAAGTCATAGAGTAGCAGAGAGAGACACAAAGCATAAACAATTTGGAAGCAAAGAAAACAAATTAAAACAATGGTTAGTATAACTAATTGTAGTCTGGTTGCAGTAAACGATCAAGTCCATAGGAGAGCCAGCTGGAGAAGCCAAATTCTGGAAGGATCAGGTAGAGAGAAAAAGATAAAAATTTCATCTTTGTTTACAAAGGTGTATTTCATCAGCTTGTTGCAGAATGTAGCATAAGAGGAAAGGTTTTTCTGAGAAACAAAGATTAAAAGCCAGTATATTTCCCCCAAAAGAGTTGTAAAGTTATAAATCATATTTATCAATTTATTCAGCCCCATGTAATTAATTCCTGTTGATCCAGATTTAGTCATTAGGTTTTCCATTAGAGTTTTGTAATTTCATACCCAGTTCAGTTGTATGATCGAAAGTTATCAGAAACTTACATTTGTCAGTAAGTCCTTTTTATGAATTTTCTTGAAGATCTTCATTTTGTAAAAGCATCAGAGTAAAACAATGTTTGCTTATAAATGACAGGACTTAAATAGCATGGTTAAAGAACTGATTACAATGCAGTTGACAAGAAACTTGGATATTTCTGTATAGAGGTATATGTATATCTGTATCATTGTAAGATAATTAGAGTTATAACTGGTAACATTATACTAGGGTGTATCAGATTTTTAGGAATTCCATATAAATTTTGGAATATCTATATTAATGATATTTATTGATACAATATAGCCTCAAGTTCATCTCCAATCACATGACAGTGCTTCTCAAGTAATTTAACATACCAAATAAGCCAATTAGTTTAAAGTTTCTGATATGTCTTGGAGTTCCTTTGTGTTTTTTTGTTTTATTTAATTTTTAATTCTTATTTGTTATTGATGTATCAGTTTACAATGTTAGTTTCATGTGTATAACAAAGCAAATTCAGTTATAAATATACATACATATATTATTTTTTCAGGGCTCCTTTGAAGCATCCCAGAGTGAGCTGGAGGTCAACAAAATCCATTTACCTAATTAAATTTAATCCTAATCGCAGTCTGACCTCGTACAAAACTGGTTTTTTCAGGGCTCTCTTTCTACAAGCCTTCTGAAATTTTCTGTACCTGTATTAGTTTGTTAGTTTGTCCCTTATTTTTCCATCCAAAAACAACCAGTTCTAGAACAAAATCATTCTTTCCCATTAACAAAATATATTTCCATTTCTCATACCTTCTTTTGATGAAAAGACATCCTACTTTTTTTGCATACTGAAATGTTTCCCTTATTTTTAGTAGCTTTAATTACGTATTATAGATTTAACCCTTTAAAAACATACTCTAGCAAAAGCTGACAAGCAGCAAGTAATTGTAATCTGTTTGTCATACTCACATTTCTTAATTGAAATATCCCATAACCTCTAGAAATGTATAACATAATTTTTTTCTTCAATGTGGTACAAGACGTGTAGCTAACCTAAACATCTTTAATTTCCATCTTGAAAGGAGACAAAAGTAGATAAATTTATACCTAGTTAGCAATTAATGTTCAAATATTTTATCTTATCTGAAATGACTTGTATAGTCAGTGAATTCCCATCATTTAACTTAGCCAAATTCAAGTTACCAAAATCTGGAGGAACTATTTTAGATAGACATACCCAAAACATAATTATTTCTAAAGAGTCCACCTGAAAACTCTTGCCCCTTTTGCCTTTATTTTATAAGTTAGGAAAGTATTACAATACCAAGTTAGAAAAAAATTTTCTTACTGACATACTCTGCAGCAGAAAGAACACGAACTTAATTCACCTTCAGTAAACCTAGGTAGAGTAAAAGTAAGACATGTCTATGTTGATTAAACCAGTAAGCTGAAGCTAGCTTTAATGCCATATGTTAATTTAGTATTGAGTGTTTCCTAGAGCACATGAACCTGAAATTCATTTTGGCCAGTTTTTTTCATATTTGGAAATACATAGTTTGTAAACACTAACTTTTAAGTCAGTTAGGAAGAGCTCTTTTATAAGTTTAATTTTGTGAATTTCCGTATATCTCATGTATAATGTGTACACAGGCATATAAACAGACAAAACTAGAGATCTCATAGCTTCACTTTAAAACTTAGTTATGAATCAGTTATTGCAATATAAAGTTACTAGTTTATAAATAATAATTGGGGTAAGTTAAAGTTGCTTGCTCAGATGACTAAGATTTTACTGTTTGTGGGAAAGAATTTTAAGATTTGTTTTTGATTAACCCTTAAGGAGGCCATGAATTAGATTTTGGCTGAGGCAGCCTTCCCAGCCGTTTTGAGTTTAAAGGGACCACTTTTGCCCCTTTTTCTTACCCTTTGGTTTCAGGTTCTACCTGATTGAGCTGATGAGGCTCTGGTCAATGGGCCATATGTGCATTTCTGATTTGTAGAGATTTGCAAGACAGACCTTTGCTTTTAATTCTTCACATATCAGTGAGAATTCTGACTAAACCAGAACTCCAGGGCTCTATGCTCTAAAATTTTAGGATTTAATTTATCTTACCTTCAAAAGCTTGCATAAGACATTCAATAAGGGCCTCTTTCTGTTATCAGGTTCATGTGCCTGACGGACAGTGGGGCCAAGCAAACTGAAATGTTGGAATTTGGAGCAGAGAAAGGTTTACTGCAAGGCCAAACAAGGAGAGGAGGTGGCTTGTTCTGCAAAAACCCAACTCCACAGTTGTTTTCAGGGAGAGGTTTTGATAGGCAAAATTTGACAGGAGGGCTGCAGGGTGTGTGACTTTCTTCTGACTGGCAGGTGGAAAGGTAACAGGGTGGTGTCTACCTGGGTAGGGCACTTAGTTCCAGCAGAAGTAGTCAAAGGTATTGTTATGTATATTCCTTAAGGAGGAACCAGGACCCTGCCCCACAGCTGCACTATTGTTTCTTGACCTTTGTTTCTGCATTTCCTCCCTACCCTGATTAGCAATTGTTTGAATCTGCCCCCTGGAACTCAGGGAAGGTCAAGGAGGCTGAAGGAAGCCTATTTCCAATAAACAAGAAACACAGACACAGAAAGGATTTGTACCAAGGAGAACTCCAGGGTCTTGCTCCATTTCATTTCTGAGTGCACAAGTTAAACCCAGAGTAAAATCTCTACGTTTTTTTAAAATTTAGCCCCTGAATACTAGCTCTCAGTTTTGCTTTATATTGTACAGGCTCAAGTAACCCTGTCAGTTTTTTAGTATGTTTAGTATTTCCTGCGGGGCAGATCTATATACCCTGGCTTATAATATCATGCAGGGTAAGTAGTGAAACATGCCTATCCCAGAATATAACCATCTCATGTAAGGCCATTTAAATATACACGTTTTTATAAACTTTTAAGTCTACCAACTTTTATTCCTTTAACTTTAGTTTTCATTAGGCCACAATCAAGTTTTGGCCTTACAAGGAGTTCTAGCAGTTTTTCTTTTTATCCCTCGATCATTTTCTCTAGTTTATATAAAGTCTCGAGAGCCCAGTGCAGGGTTGAGGCTGTGGACTTGGGCCCTTTGTCAGTCTTTAAACTTAATTAATTGGCTTAACTGTTGCCCCAAATAATTGTTGGTCTGGTATCTCAGTGTTATTTTCTTTCAGCTTTGTGTGTGTGTGTTTGTGTGTGTGTATTTTTTTTAAACTGGGGTTAACTGGGGTAAATAAAGCAGACTTGTTTGGGGCCCTTTAATGTTGGAGACCAGGTCGTCTCTGGCTTATACAGCCTTAGGTGGTGTAGTAACGAAATCTTGTGTTTTAATCCCATAAATGTCCATTTTATTTATCCCATTTCTTAATAACTGTCTAGAGATTTCTTTATCCATTTGGGACAGATCCCTTTAAAATTTCTATTTTGTTGGGAAAGCGTCTCTAGACTTTCCTGTCAGTTTTTTTGTTTTACTTTCCTGTTAATCAACCTAATTTTAAAAACTTTTTAAAATAATAGCCATCCTAACACGTGTGAGGTAATGTCTCACTGTGGTTTCTTTCTTTTCTTTCTTTTTTTTTTTTTGACTTTTCTTTAATGTATTGAACATTTATTTATTTATTATTTTTTGTGGGGGTGGGGGTAATTAGGTTTACTTGTTTATTTTTAAAGGTGGTACTGGGGATTGAACCCAATACCTTCTGTATGCTAGGCATGTGCTCAACCGCTGAGCTATACTCTCCCCCCAATCAACCTAATTGGCATTAATTATTCTAATGTTTTATATTAGCATCTGTAAGACCCATTGAGTAGAAAAGGAAAACAGAAATAAGGCTTTCCAAACTTTTCTGGTTTGTTTTAAACTAAGGGAGTTCCTAGGTCAACTATTAGATGTGCATTTTCCATCCTGTAATTTGATTTCCTTTTTTTAAATAGGTACCAATAAAATGGCTGTTTATAATAAGAGCTCTAAAAATTTAACAGTTTAGAAGTTTCTACAATTTGAAGGGTCTATTATCCAGCCATTAATGATATATCTTAATAGTGACCCAAACCAATGAGACACAAGGGGCTTCCCCATAAAAGAGTGTTAAAGATGCCACCTAAACAGGATTCAGAAAGTTCACTCCCCAGAACAGAGAAAGTAAAGGCCTTCGTTGTACGTGCTGACATAATGGAGGTTATGACGACAGAAAGGCCCCGAGAGATGGCACAGCCAGACAAGACTGCTAAGAATCCCAGTCTGTAAGCAGTAAAAGAGCCCCGTCTTAGTTAATTTTAGGGCAAAATTTCCTTTAATTCCCAATTAAGTGAGTACTTGGTAAGTGTAAGTATCGTACATGCATAAGCCTGGCTGGGGTCTTGAGGCTGACCATCTGTCGTTCTTTTTCTTTTGTTCTGAAAGCTTTATTCCCCATTCAGAGTTCGGTTTGTCAAAATAAAATTGCTAGTGCGGTTGTGTGGTGGGCCAGCGTGCTGCCTGTGAGCTCAATTCCTCCAAGTTTTACCCTAGAGTCGTTTCTGCTCCCTCTTCAGAGTCTCGGCTTCTCCATCTGGTAGCGTAAGACCACCATGGGTGCACAGATCTCTGAATGGCCGGTTCTCATCCATGTCTCCAGCAGAACAAGCAAGCTTTAATGAAAATGAGTGGCTCTCCCTGCGGGGACAGCTGCACAGTACAAGGACTTGCCTCCACCATTCTCGCAAGTTTCTCAGCCGCCTGAGAAAGCGCTTGCCGGCCGAAAGGAGATCCCTTCTTCGGATCTGAAAAGCTCTAACATTTCAGTTTCATGTTAACAAACTCTATTAAAGTAGCTAATTCAAGGCAAAATGACAGGTCAGTCTTCCACCTAATTACACAGTCCGACCCTACTCAGAGTTCTTCCAACTGAACAAAGTCTTCCCAGTCTTTCAACTGAAGATGAAACCACTCAGTGTCTAAACTGAGCGAAATCTTCCCAGTGCCTTTCACCAAGGATAACCTGCTCAGTGTCTAAACAGAAATCTTTCCAGTAGGATTAAAAGTGAGGATGAAGTACTGTGGAGGCAGACACGGTTAACAGAGGACTCAAACCGCTTCTACAATTATTAGCCTAAGGCCCATGGACTGGCTTCAGTTATGTGTAGTTTTGTAAATAAACAGCCCATAACATATATTGTCAAAGAAGTGCCTCCAAAGTAAGAATAATTCCTGTAAAGTCTATTGGCTAAAAACATTTTTGTTTTGCCTGACATTGTGTAGGATAAGGTAGGCTGGTTACTATGACAAATGAAATTTATTTCGTAAATTTGGGAGGTGGGTAGTAATTGGATTTATTTTCAGAGGCGGTACTGGAGATTGAACCCAGAACCTTGTGCATGCTAAGCATGCACTCTAATACTTAAGCTGTATTCTTCCTCCCCCTGTAAATGGTTTTGAAGGTTCACTTTTTGACCCATTTAGCGGTCAGAAGATACTCACAGTCACAGTACTTTATAATGATAGTGTTTGCGCATTTATGTCCAGAGAAAATTCATTCAGCAAGTAGATGCCAGGCCCAGTGTTTGGTTTTGTGAATACAGCTGTGCACAGGGGGTCTGACAGAACAGGAAATGTAAACAAAGAAATAACTTCCATCTGAGCTTTGCAATTAAATATTTCCTTTTCCTGACTGGAGCAAATAACAAAAAGGCACAAGTGGTACATGGTATAAATTTTTAAAAATATTTTTACATGGTATAAGTTTCACAAAGATGTTAATAAATTTGCCATTAATCCATTGTACTACAAACTATCAGTAAAAAATTTGGGACCCAGTCTCCCCTCCATTCATGTATTCTTTGTACAATGTCAGTACTTCTGCATATGTGTATACAGGTGCATATTACTGATGTGTTAAATGTTAGTAGAGCTTCATTTTTCTTGCTTAGGGAAAGGAATTTCCAGTATTTTCTTGTACCCTCAATGAACATTCCATATATCACCTTGGAAACCACTACTCTATAATCAACCACCTTGGAATCCCAGCCTGAGTTTTTTATTCTTCACCATTCTTCCCTTGAATGATGTGTTTAAGGGTTTGAAGACTTTAAGAAATGTGAAATACCAAGCAGAAATGGAGCCAGGAATGTTGATCTCAAAATCCAATTATTTCAGTTTTCTACCTATGGAAGAAAAAGAATGGATCAAAACAGATTTTTTTTTAAATGTCCTGCAACCTAGGTTCTTTCAAATGACTTTAAAAGATACAACCCAAACAATATTGGTATTTACAAACAGTATCCTTCATAACCTCACAATTGTCTCTTTCAGGGATAGGAGAGTGATACTCCACCCAGAATGGAAGTGTGTCCTTACTGTAAGAAGCCATTTAAACGACTGAAATCCCACTTGCCGCACTGTAAGATGAGAGAACCAGCTATACCTGCTGATGGAGAGGTTTGTCAGCCCAAGCCAGCTACACTCCCACATGCTAAGAAAATCAAAGGACCAATCAGAGGCCTAATTAAAGCTAAAGAGAGAGGGCTAGGGACAGACAGTGAGAAAAGAAATCCTGAATTGAAAGGAGACAAATCAGAACAGACAGTGAAGTCCTCTCCACTACTAGCCGTTGGTTTGGAAAAAGCAAGTAGTACAAAGGCCAGTAAAGCCATCAAGAATCAAATTCAACCCTCCTTCAAAATGTTAAAAAATACTGAACCAAAGATTACTCTCCAGGGAGAAACTACAGCTCAGTTTTCTGCATCAGGGAACACCACGCCTAAAAAAGGACTTGCCAAAGATTTGCCTAAATCAGGGAAAAGTAGAAATGATCCTTCAGAAACTGAAGCAACTTTATCTCTTGGCCCAATGGAACCTTCATTGTCAAATCAAGACAGCAAATATTCTTCCGTCTTCCCTAATGATGTACAAGCCACTTCTGCTGATTTAAGATTGGATAAGATTGATTCCCCAAGACAGAACCTTCTAGTAAAATTACTAGATACGTCTGATGATTATCATAGTTCTCCCATGAATCTCAGTTATGCAGTCAAAAGGGTAAACACATCATCATCAGGCAGTGAGAGAAATTCCAAGGCCAGGAATCAGCGCTCTGAAGTGTATGCTGATGTTAAGGACTCGGGGGCTCAGGGAAAGAACACAGGATCACAAGTTGCAGCTTTTAAAATTAACCCATTAGGTCAAATCCAGGTCATGGAGAACCAGGGAAAAGGACTTAACCTTGGAGCAGAAGCATGTGGAGGCAAAGAGAATGCAGAGAACAGTGTATTTGTGACAGAGATGGAGGAATGCTCTTCCATGAGCGATGACTCTAAGAAGGCCTTTAGTACCAATTCAGTCACGGAGAAGAAATTTCAAGATGAACGTCCCAGTTTAAACCTGTTCACACCAGCAGAGACAACTCAAAATGAGCTTCTTTCTGTATCACGGTCACACAATCAAAGTCTTCCTTCTCTGGCTGTAAAATTTCTCCAGGAAGAGAAAGCAGAAGCCTGCAGTCATAATCCAGTCTCCGCTGTAAAGGCATTGATGAAGAGAGAGGAACAAGCATCTCTGGCACCCGAATTGGGCTGTCAGCCCCAAGCATTGCACTTTAGGGACCAGCAGTCTTCATATTCCACCCAGCATCACGCTTCTACAAGCTCCTCTGCCGGTCAGATCAGTGTCACCAACCAGAAGACCCTGTCGAGCTCTCTAGGACTGGAATGGTTTCCAGAGCTCTATCCTGGTTATCTTGGACTTGGGGTGTTGCCAGGGAAGCCTCAGAATTGGAACATGATGGCCCTGAAGCCTCTGCTCTTCAGTCGCCAGGGGGAAAGATTCTCACAAGGTAAACACGCTCACTTTCAAGCCCATTCAAACAGTTTTGTGCCTTTTGAACTAATAAGGTTCAGAATGCTAACGGTTGTACTCACTTAGCTTACTTCTATCTGGGCGTTCCCGTGTACTGGACTTACAATTGTTCTCAACAGATTACTTCTTGCTCCCAGGAGTCAATAATAGTGGTTGATCATCCTCCCTCCCCCTCCCCCTCCACCAAGAGTTGAAGTTTGGACTAAGACAGGCTGGCCAGTGATGCTGATAAAAGTTGGATTTCTAGATTGGAAAGAGGTATGGCCAGTGGAAATTGAGTGAATTTTCAAGCTGAACAGACTCAAGAAAACCATAAAGACTTCAGGGTCTGCCTAAACAGAACAAGTGCTGTGCTTAGATTTCAGTCAGGACTAGGTTAGACACAATAGTTCCCAGGCATGTGGTCAAATGCGGCATCTAGCATTTTAGAGTAGCAGAGGATGAGCAGATAAGATTTTTGAATTTGGGGCCAGGTGGGACTAAAACTGTCCATGGGAGGCATGGCAGTCAAGGTAGGTGGAAGTGGAGGTTCAGGGACGATCCAATGAAGATCAGGACCAGGAGCAGAAGGTGTGGCCAAAAAGGGGTAGAAGTCCATGCACTCCAACAATTAGGCTGTCGAGAATAGGACCCAAGAGTAGAACCAGAGGTTGACTTGAGAGATGAGGTAAGAAGTACTGGGGGAAAGAGACAACATCAAGACTGGTTTTGAGTCTACCTCTTCAGAAGTTCACTAGATGCTTCTTGCTGATGACTAGAGGTTAACCAGTGGGATGACTGAGGCCTGAAGCAGGAATTTCCCAACAGCCATTTCAGGTACCCTCTTTTTCCTGCTGATCCTTGCCTTTGGTTCCTGGACTACCTCTCTAGTTTCAAAACATGGTTTCTTCATTTTCCTCACCAGAAACTTTGGATTACTGTTTTTCTTTTTTGTTTCTTTTTCTAGGTGCATAGTTACAGTATTGTCCGTCTCTTTTTTGCTTAGAGTTAATTTGGTGCTTTAGGTTGTGTGTGTGTGTGTGTGTGTGTGTTCGTTTTTAATTGAAGTATAGTTGATTTACAATGTTGTGTTAGTTTCTGCTGTACAGCTAATTGATGCAGTTAAATACATATTTTTTTCAGATTCTTTTCCATTATAGCTTATTACAAGATACTGAATGTAGTTCCCTGTGCTATATACAGTAGGACCTTGTTGTTTATCTGTTTTGTATACAGTAGTTTGTATCTGCTAATTCCAAACTCCTAATTTATCCCTCCCCTCCCCCTTTCCCCCTTTGGTAACTAAGTTTGTTTTGTGTCTCTGAGTCTATTTCTGTCTTGTAAATAAGTTCATTTGTTATCATTTTTTGTATTCCACATATAAGTGATGTCATATGATATTTGTCTTTCTCTTTCTGACTTACTTCACTTGGTATAATAATCTCTAGGTCTATCCATGTTGCTGCAAGTGACACTTCATTTTTTATGGCTGAGTAGTATTCCACGGTATACATACACCACAAATTTTTTATCCATTCATTGGTCAATGGACGTTTAGGTTGCTTCCATATCTTGAATATTGTAAATAGTACTGCTATGAAAATTAGAGTGCATGGGTCTTTTTGAGTTAGTTTTCTCCTGATGTATGCCCAGAAATGATATTGCCAGATCATATGATAGCTCCATTTTTAGGTTTTTAAGGAACTTCCATGGTGTTCCCTGTAGTGGCTGCACCAGTTTACACTCCCACCAACAGTGTAGAAGGGTTCCTTTTGCTCCACACCCTCTCCAGCATTTATCATTTGTGGACTTTTTAATGTTGGCCATTCTGGCTGGTTTGAGGTGATACCTCATTATGGGTTTGATTTGGATTTTTCTAATAATTAGTGATGTTGAGCATCTTTTCATGTGCCTGTTGGCCATCTGTGTGTCTCTGGAGAGCTATCTTTTTAGATCTTCTGCCAATTTTTTGATTAGGTGGTTTTTTGTTGGGTTTTGCTGTTGTTGTTGTTTATTGAGCTGTATGAGCTGTTTGTATTATTTTGGAAGTTGATTCCTTGTTGGTTGCATTGTTTGCAAATATTTTCTCCCATTCCATAGGTTGTCTTTTCGTTTTGTTTATAATTTCCTTTGCTGTGCAAAAGCTTTTAAGTTTAATTAGGTCCCATTTGTTTATTTTTGCTTTTGTTTCCATCACTCTAGAAGACAGGGCCAAGAAAATAATGCCGCAATTTATGCCAGTGTCCTGTCTGTTTTCCTCTAAGAGTTTTATAGTATCCAGTCTTACATTTAGGTCTTTAATCCATTTTGAGTTTGATTTTGCATATGGTGTTGGAGAATATTCTCATTTCATTCATGTACCTGCCCAGTTTTCCCAGCACCACTTATTGAAGAGACTGTCTTTTCTCCATTGTATATTCTTGCCTCCTTTGTTGTATATTAATTAATCATAAGTGCATGGGTTTACTTCTGGGCTTTCTATCCTGTTCCATTGGTCTATGCGTTTGTTTTTGTGCCAGTACCATACTGTTTTGATTACTATAGTTCTGTAGTATAGTCTGAAGTCAAGGCATGTGATTCTTCCCGGCTCCTTTTTTCTTTCTCAGGATTGTTTTGGCCGTTAAGAGTCTTTTGTGTTTCTTATATAAATTTTAATTTTTTTGCTTCAATTCTATGAAAAATAACATTGGTATTTAATAGTGATTGCATTGAATCTGTAAATTGCCTTGGAGTAGTATGGTCATTTTAACAATATTGACTCTTCCAGTTCAAGGACACAGTATCTTTCCATAAGTTTGTATTATCTTCAGTTTCTTTTATCAGCATCTTACTGTTTTCAGAGTGCAGGTCTTCTGCCTCCTTAGGTAGGTTTATTCCTAGATATTTTATTCTTTTTAATGAGATGGTAAATGGATTGTTTCCTTAAATTCTCTTTTATTTTGTCATTAGTGTATAGAAATGCAACAGATTTCTGTGTATCAAATTTTTATCCTGCAACTTAACCAAATTCATTGATGAACTGTAGTTTTCTGGTGGTGCCTTTAGGATTTTCTTTGTATAGTATCATGTCATCTGTTAGCAGTAACAGTTTTACTTTTTTTCTATTTTGGATTCCTTTTCTTTTTCTTCTCTGATTGCTGTGGCTAGGACTTTCAAAACTATGTTGCATAAAAGTGGTGAGAGTGGGCATCCTTGTCTTGTTCCTGTCTTAGAGGGAATGCTTTCAGCTTTTTACCATGACAATTTTTTGCATCTATGTCCATCAGTAATATTGGCCTGTAATTTTCTCTTTTTTGTAATATCTATGTCTAGTTTTGGTATCAGGGTGATGGTGGTCTCATAAAAGGAGTTTAGAAGTGTTCCTTCCTCTGCAATTTTTTGGAATAGTTTGAGAAAGATAGGTGTTAACTCTTCTCTAAATAGTAAAATTTGCCTGTGAAGCCATCTGGTCCTAGACTTTTGTCTGTTGGGATTTTTTAAATTACTGATGCAATTTCAGTGCTGATAATTGGTCTGCTCACATTTTCTCTTTCTTCCTGTTTAAGTCTTGGGAGATTGTACCTTTCTAAGAATTTGTCCATTTCTTCTAGGTTGTCCATTTTATTGGTGTATAGTTGCTCATAGTAGTCTCTTAATGGTCCTTTGTATTTCTGTGATTTCAGTTTTACCTAAGTCTTATACATTTCTGATTTTATTAACTTGGGCCCTCCCCCTCTTTTTCTTGATGAGTCTAGCTAAAGGTTTATCAATGTTGTTTATCTTTTCAAAAAAAAACAGCTTTTAGTTTCATTGATCTTTTCTGTTGTTTTTAAGTCTTTCATTTGTTTCTGCTCTAATCTTTATGATTTCTTCTACTAACTTGAAGTTTTGTTCTTTCTCTAGTTGCTTTAGGTGTAAGGTTAGGTGGTTTGAAATTTTTCTTGTTTCCTGAGGTAAGCTTATATCACTATAAACTTCTCTCTTAGAACTGCTTTTGCTGCCTCCCAAAGGTTTTAGATAGTCATGTTTCCATTTTCATTTGTCTTTAGGTATTTTTTGGATTTCCTCTTTGATTTGTTCAGTGATCCATTGGTCATTTAGTAGCAAATGGTTTAGCCTCCACATGTTTGTGTTTTTTTGCAGCTTTTTCTCTTGTAGTTGATTTCTACTTTCATAACATTGTGATGGGAAAAGATGCTTGATATGATTTCAGTTTTCTTAAGATTGCTGAGGCTTGTTTTGTGGCCTCCCGTATGATCCATCCTGGAGAATCTTCCACTTGAAAAGAATGTAAAAAAAAATAAAAGGAAAGATAAGAATGTGTATTCTGCTTTGAGTAGAAAGCTCTATTAATATTAAGTCATTTGGTCTAATGTGTTATATAAGGCCTGTGTTTCCTTACTGTGATGATCTGTCCATTGATGCCAGTGGGGTGTTAAAGTCCCCTACTCTTGTTGTATTACTGTCAATTTCTCTTTTACGTCTGTCAATGTTTGACTTGTATACTGAGGTGCTCCTATGTTGGGTGCATGTACATTTTCAGTTGTTACATCTTCTTGGATTGATCCCTTGATCATTATGTAGTGTCCTTTGTCTCATAACAGTCTTTATTTTAAAGTCTGTCTGATTTAAGTATTGCTGCTCAAGCTTTCTTTTGATTTCCATTTACATGGAATACCGTTTCCATCCCTTCACTTTCTGTCTCTATGTGTTTCTAGATCTGAAGTGAGTCTCTTATGGGCAGCAAATATACAGGTCTTGTTTTTGTATCCGTTCAGCCAGTCTGTCTTTTGGTTGGAGCATTTAGTCTGTTGACGTTTAGCTTAATTATTGATATATGTTCTTACTGCCTTTTTTCCCCCTTTTCTTTTGTGATTTGATGACTGTCTTTAGTGTTATGCTTGGATTCCTTTTTCTCTTTTGTGTGTAGATCAATTTTAGATTTTTGGCTTGTAGTTACCTTGAGGATTTTGTGTAGCAGTCTGTATATATATATACATAATTGTCTTAAGTTGCTGATCTCTTAATTTCAAATGCATTTTAAGTACCCTGCATTTGTATTCTTCTCCCATCATGATTACTGTTTTTGATACCATATTTTACATCTAATTGTTGTGTGTATCCTGTAACTACTTATTGTGGATACAGATGACTTCACTACTTTTGCCCTTTAATCTCCCTGCTAGCTTTGTGTGTGGATGATTTCCTACCTTTACTGTATGCTGTTACCAGTGAGCTTTTTCATTCCACAATCTTTTTGTTTCTAGTTGTGGCTTTTTCTTTTTCACCTAGGGAAGTTCCTTTAACATTTGTTGTAAAGCTGGTTTGGTGGTGCTGAATTGTTTTAGCTTTTGCTTGTCTGTGAAGCTTTTTGATTTCTCCCTCAAATCTGAATGAGAGCCTTGCTGGGTAGAGTAGTCTTGGTTGTAGGTTTTTTCTTTTCATCACTGTAAATACATTGTGCCACTTCCTTCTGGCCTGTAGAGTTTCTGCTGAAAAATCAGCTGATAGTCTCGTGGGAGATCTTTTGTCTGTTATTTGTTGCTTTTCCCTTGCTGCTTTTAGTACTCTCTCTTTACTCTTAATTTTTGTCAATTTGATTACAGTGTGTCTTGGTGTGTTCCACTTGGGGTTGATCCTGTGTGGGAGTCTGCACTTCCGGGACTTGGGTGACTATTTCCTTTCCCAGATTAGGGAGGTTTTCAGCTATCATCTCTTTAAATATTTTCTCAGGCCCTTTCTTCTCCTTCTGGGACCCCTGTAATGCAAATATTAATGTGCTTGATGTTGCCCTAGAGGTCTCTTAAGCTGTCCTCACATCTTTTCATTCTTTTTTGATTTTTCTGTTCAGTGGCAGTGATTTCCACTACTCTGCCTTCTAGCTCACTGATCCGTTCTTCTGAATCGTTTAGTCTACTGTTGATTCTTTCCAGTGTATTTTCATTTCAGTTATTGTATTCTTTATCTTTCTTTGGTTGTTCTTTATAGTTTTTTAACTCCTTGTTAAAAATCTCACATTGTGCATCCATTTTCCTCCTGAGTTCTTTGATCATCTTATAATCATTACTCTGAATTCTTTCTCCTGCCTGTCTCCACTGCACTTACTCCTTCACGGGTTTTATCTTGTTCCTTCATCTAGAACATACTCCTCTGCTGCCTCGTTTTGTCTGACTTGCTATTTGTATTTTTATGTACATGGTAGGTTAGTTCCATTTCTTGATCTTGGGGACGTGGCCCTCTGTGGGAGGCATCCCGTGTGTCCCAGCAGTGCACTCCCCACTCGTCACCCAAGCTTTGCTCCAGGACTTCACCGTAAGAGGCCTGCATGCGTCCTGTTGTGGTGGGTTCTGTAGGTAGTCTAGGTGCTTGCCAGGTCCTGCCTTGTGCAGATGCTGCTGGCTGCCATTTAGTGGGGCCTGGTCATGAGGCGGCTGGCTGTGGAATCCTAGGGCCCCCTGGGCTGTGCTGGCTCACTGGTGGGCAGAGGCAGAGTCTCGAAGACTGTGCCTGGTGCCCACCCACTGACAGGTGAAGCCAGACCCTGGGCTTAGTGCCGGGCTGCGGACAAACAGAGCTGGTTCCTGGAGTCTGGCTGCAGGGCCCCAACATCCCATCGCTTATTTCAGATTGTTGGGGTTGGGGGGGGGGAGTCAGTTCTGGCACAGCTGGGTTTCGGGGCCGAGGTGTCCTGAGGTCGCACTGGCCTGCTCGTGGACCTGGCCAGGGCCCAGGTGGTTGCAGGATGGTGGTTTCGTCGCTTCTGTTGTCTGCCCCCGGTGGATGAGGCTGGTCTAGATGCTTATCAGGCTTCCTGGTGGGCGGGGCCGGAGCCTGTCCACTGCAGGGTGGAGCTGGGTCTTGGCCCTCTGGTGGGCTAGGTCATGTCTAGGGGCCAGCCCAGAGGGCTGTTCAGTCCTCAGGCAGCCTGTCTGCTGATGGGTGGGGCTGTGTCCCAGTGCAGTTAGGTTATTTGGCCTGAGGCATTCCAGCACTGTCGCCTGCAGGCTGTTGGGTCGGGCCGGGTCTTAGAGCTAATGAGCCAAGATGTCAGCTACCAACATCAACTGTGGTCACAGGGCCAAATGTTCCCCAGTATGTCTGCCACCAGCTTCTGGGTCCCCGGGGTGAGCCATAGCCACACAGTCACTGGCCCCTTCAGGAGACTCTCCGAGACCAGCAGGTAGACCTGGCCCAGGCTCCTATCAAATTTCTTCTTTTGCCCTGGGTCCTAGTGCACATGAGGTTTTGGTGTGCGCCCTTTGAGCATGAAGTCTCTGTTCCCCCAGTCCTGTGGGGCGCCTGCAGTTAAGCCCCACTGGCCTTCAAAGCCAAGTGCTCTGAGGGCTTGTCTTTCTGGTGCAGGACTCCAGGCTGGGGAGCCGAAGTGGGGCTCAGAACTCTCCTGTGGGAGGGCCTCTGCAAAATACTTACTCTCCAGTTCGGGAGTCACCCACTTCAGGATACGGGATTCGATTGTACTGCAGGTCCGTCCCTCCTACCCTCCTCATTGTGGTCATTTTTTATGTCGCCCATAGAAGATCTTTTCTGGTAGGTTCCAGTCTTTTTCATCGATGACTGTTCTGCAGATAGCTGTGGTTTGGGTGTGCTCGTGACAGAAGGTGAGCTCTGCGTCCTCCATTTTGGCCACTCTCGACAGTCCTCACTCCCAGGGAAAAACGACTCACCCCACAACAGTCTTCGTGCACAGCCAGCGCGTAGCAGCCTCTAAAGGGAGTCGCACTTAGAGGCTCAGCCCACTTGTTTATCTGTTCCTCTTATTTCTATTTCCTTGGGAGACTGATGCTTTAGGTGTATTTTGACAGGAGACCTGTAGCCACTCAGAACAGGCTTGAACCTGAAACACTTGTCCTATCTCTTCCGAAAGGAATATATTCCCCCCCCCACCAGCCCGGTATATTTTGTAAATGATCACATATTCACTAGACTGCAGTTTGTTCTGAGAAACATTTTTTTTCTATTTTAATTATCCCTTTCTAAAGGTTTCAGAATGGAAGTGTGTTAAGGAGAGAGCATTGCTAGCTTAACGCTACATCTTCTTCAACTGCCTCAGTAGCTCACTGATTAGCACTAGTGCTGCCTTGTGGTTTTCGGAGGGTTTCATCTATTTTCTGATTTTAGCCTCACCGCTCTGAGAGGTGCACAGAGTGATTTTATTTCTGTTTTGCAGATGATGAAACAGGTGGAGAGATAATAAGTGATTTGTCCAAGGTCATGTTGCCAGTAAGTGGTAGAGCTGCAAGTAGAACCCAGTCTCCCGGGGCCTGGTTTAAACCTTTCCACTAAACCACGCTGTGGAAGATACACCACAGCTAGACGCAGGGGTGTTGATTCTGTGTTTCTGTTTTTCATTTGCATAAACACCTGCAGCCCATACGAAATCTCTAGCAAGTGAAAGTGCTTCTGTATTTTCTGTTCTACCTTCTGTAGTGCTAAGGCATGTCCTTGACAGACCCACTTCTCATTTTTGGAGGAAAAAGTGAGGGAACTAATAATGTTTATCAAATGATGGCTGTTTCTTGTCATTGTACTTAGGTGCCTGATAATACCTCCTTTTACCCTCATGACAACTCTGAGGTGGTGTCACTGCCCTACCCTCTCTTAGAGGAGAGGGATCTCAGTACGGTATCCATGTGAGATGTTTGCACTTGTGGGGAGGGGGCTCACAATGGTCAGGATCAGGACTTGAGCAGGAATCTGATAGGCCAGGGTGGGGTAGATCCCCTGTTCTCCAAAGGAATCCATAAAAGGGGGTGTTTTAGAAAGAAGCATATGAGTAACCGACAGCCAGAGACATGAGAGGTAAGTCAAGTCATACTTCTGGGTTTCTGACCAGGCCAGAGGGGCGATAGGAAATGTTAGAGGTGTAAAGGGCGGATGAGGATTTCCAGTGTTTGTGTTAGTGGGATCACTGTCACTAGGTTTGAAATGCAGGGACATTAATGTTGGCAGATCAAGGACAGTGTCTGAAAGATAGGCAGCAGAGGGATGGCGGTGGGTAATGGCAGGTGAGGCTCACAACCAGTCCCAAAGGGATGGAGATCGGAACCCAGAGTACCCGGGCGGCCAGCAAAGGACGTGGAAAAAAACCATAATGGGGCTTTCGTGGGTTCTGAGCTAGACTCTCCTGGGCCTTGGGCTGTTTACAATTCCAGCTCAGGGCCTGAAGTGTGGTGTCTTTCATGTAAGGTACTGAGCCAAAGTGAAGTAAGTTGGCTCATCTAGCTGGAGAAAGACTTGGGGAGCCACCCAGTTCCTGACCCTGCGGAGAAAGCGGTTGTACAATTGCAGGTTTCGCGGCGCAGTTTCTCCCCCATCTGCACATTTTTTCCAGCATGAATGGGTTATGTCATGCTTTCTTTTTTAAGACAGTAATCTTCACCTTACAAGGAAATATCTGTGTGATTCTTGGAAGCCTACCTGGTTCTTTTCATTGTTAATAGATTGATGATCATTTGAATTTTTTTTAAACATCTACAGCAACTTTTACCATACCTGCTAAACCTGTTGTGAAACCTGTTGTAAATGTTTGCTTAATTTATCCTTTATCCTTGGTTTGATGAACCAAGACCAGAGAACTAGAGGTTTCTGTGTCATTAAACATGGAGAATAACCGCAGGGCAAATGTAAATACATAGCATAAACCCTCTTTTCTGGCTCAACTTTACTCACATATTGAACGTAAATAAGCCGTGTTTGCGGGTCAGCAGCCGTGATAATAGAACACGCCTGTCAGCTGTAGGTCGTGGTGACAGGTAGCTAACATTACAGTGGAAAGTCAGGCTTTTTGCTACAATGTCTAGTGGATGATAGGAGGTACAAATGAGTCGTTTCATTAAGCATGTGCACGTAGGTCGTCTGGGCACTGTATTCATCAGATCACAGATGGATCTAGGTCTTAACCCCCAGGGACCCTTCGTCTGTTGAGGAACCTCTTTTTGACCTGGAATAGACTGCTTTGACTTGCAGAACTTCGAAGTTAGCCACAGCCCAATGCAGACATTAATCTACCGATTTAGAATACACTTTTCCTGCAGCCTCGCCCTGGGAACTTTGGGCACTGAGTGTCGGGGAAGAGGATGAATTTAGATGAACTATGACAGTGACTTCTGTTTGGAACCCTAGTTCCTTTGTTGGAAAGAAGTTCGACGGCAGTGAGGAGTTTGGAACCCCCGACCAGACTCACAACCTCCAACTTCTCTCTAATGAGGTTCTTGGGAGCTCTCCAAAAAGGTGAGGCTGGAGTCATTGACTGCTGGGCTCTGCTGCTGGTTCCAGGCATTTGGAGAACTTTGTCTCACTTTAGCTGTGGCTGTTACAGCAAGGCTCCAGAAAAAAGGAGACAACTTTGTAGTCTTCCTGCTCTTCTGTCCGTCTCTCTTCATTCTGGAGTCTGACCTGATGGAAAGCACCGGAGCTAATGCGTTAGCAGCTGCCATGTACTGAACAGCTTTCATTGCTTTAATTCGTACCCCTGCCTCTCCGCCACCTCCCCGTCTCTCCCTCACCCAAAGCTGGGAGGACTCTAAACCTCAAGTTAACACCACTCCCCAAAATAAGACTGATTTAAGTGTATTAAAATTAAGGACTTCTGGGTTTTAGCCTTTTCGTTTATTTAAAATATATGTATAGTGATACGTAAATTCTTTGCATTACAGTTCCTTTGCCTAAGCTAACTGGATAACTTGAATAACTCGCAGGTAAGGGCCCCTACTACTTACATTTCACTCTGACAGACCTGTTTCTTTTTAAACAGGCTGGATCAGGTGCAGCACCACCGTGAAGTGTGGAGTCGGTGGCATCACGATGCTGTTTGCAGGATACTTTGTCCTTTGTTGTAGCTGGAGTTTCAAGCATCTGAGTAAGCTGTTCTGTATTTTCAGCCTAAATTACAGGTCACATCCCATCATAGGCACCTCCGGGGGATTTTCCGAATTGCTTTCTGTATGTCAGTTTGGCATTATCTGACTTGCCCTAGTGAATGAGCTGTTGCCTGAGGCTCTGGGGTTTTTTCCTTAGAGGTTTTGGTTATATAAATGGCCTTATAAGATTTGACTAGAATTTACATAACTGCTTTTATGCTCCATTTAAGGCTGTCACTGGAGATCTGGTAAGCTTGTGTTTTTTCCCTAAAGCTGTTTGCTTGTTAAAAGATAGGGCTCTTCTCCTTGGTCACTCAATTCCTACCTGAGAACTTTCTTAAGATTGAAACCAGATAGCTTTATACCTCACAAGAGAGGGGGCTAAACAGAACACAGCTGTCACTCGTCAGTGTGTCTGAGGCTTAGAGCTGTTTTAGTTAATCTACTTTCAACATTAAAAAGCAAACACCTTTTGAGGTAAGACTTTCAGCTTGGACCAGATCTTACCAGAAAGGAAATGCCTGGATTTCATTGTTCTGTTAGCTCCAAATAACTTTTGCTCATTCTTTAAAGTATTGGTTTATAAAAATATATCCTAATTGTTAAAAATGAGGAAAAACTACCAGGAAAGGCCCAGTATTCCTCTGCAATTTAAGAAAGAAGCCCACTTTCAAATGAAAACTTTCAGTGTAAAAGTATAAAATAACCATTCATACTGGAGACCAATAGAATTCACAAACTTTTAAAGTATCAGATTTGACTGTAATTGGATGTTTTGGCTAATTCAGTGCCAGCACATAGGAGAGCTGGTCAGGCAGCGGAAGTGTGTCCGCAGCAGGCTTCCATGCTGAGCAGCAGGGCGTAGCCGCCGGCCCCGGTATAACACAGTTGGCCGTTGGTGAGAAAGAGGAGCTCCTTTCTGATCATCCCCTCAAAAATGGAGATGCCCGAAACCTCGAGTCGTTCCTTTCACTGGGAGAAGGCCTTCCCTGAAAGCTTTACCTGCCCGAAGGGATCACGGAGGTGATGCTGGAGGTTATTTTTCCCTTCTCTAAAATGAGACTGAAGAAAGTGAGGCAGAAACATTTTGTGGTGCCTAAAACAAAAATAGAATGAGCGATAGAGGCAAGAGATAGGAACGGTCAATAGCGTGGCCTTTGGGACCTTACGTTTATCTCTGTTTATCCAAAGAGCTGCAGCGCTGGCGTAAGTAACATTGACCTGAAACCACTTAAGAAAGCTTTGCAGCTCCAAGGAGAGCGCGGTGGAGACAGCTGCAGCGTGTATTTAACAGCGTAAACTTGTGGTGGGGGCAGGGGAGGGTGAAAAGAATAAAATTACTGGAATCTAATAATTATACAGGAAGCATGTTTTTTTAAATGTGGACAGATCTGGTGCTGTCTGCATATTTCTTTGGCTTGTTCTCAAAAGAGACAAAGTTACTGGAAAAAAAATTCAGAAGATGACAGAGTTCAGTGTTAAAATTTTTAAATAAGCTTTTTATTTCCTAATACTCAGTAAAAACTAGCATCTCAATTTTAAATCTTTCCCGAAAATTGTTCTCTGTGTCTTGGCATTTTGCCATTCATCTAAACTAGAGACTGGGCTACATGTACGCTGATTCAGTGTAGTGTCTGAAGTGGCGGAAAATCGGGACACATCAGGCCCTTTCCCTTGGGAATGGGCAGGCTCTCTTGGGTCGCTGACCAGGCCTTGGCAGATGTGAGGCACAAAAAGCAGGGTTGGGGCTCAGAGTTGCAGGGGAGCCCATGAAACGTCCTTGGCAGATAGTTTTAAGCTGATTAAAACAGCACACTAAGCAGGATGTTGAATCACCTTGTCTACATCTTAAGCATCATAGTGAGCAGATGCGATTCTTTTCAGAATCCCACCCTCCCCCCTCCCAAGAATTTCAGTGAAATAATCAAATATTCCTTTCACTTTGTTAGTCTTGTTGGCTGGAGGGGTTTTTTGTGTCTTCCCTCATCAAAATTTTCAGCGATTTTTAAATTGTATGACTTCTGCTTTGGTCCCTAGAGAGAAACTTGGCTACTGTGAAAGGCTGTGAGGGAATTTAATTGGGATAGCACAGCTGGATGACTTTTCCAACACCGGGCGTTGACTGTGTATCATATATAGATATGCCCCTACCTGTCAGTCCTTCTGTCTGTGTCAGCCTTGCTTGTGATGTCCTCAGGCCAGAAGCCAGGCGTGCCATTTCTCTTGTTCCAGCTCCCTCAGAATGACAGAAAAGCAGGCGTGCTGTTTGAGGGCCAACATTTGTGTGTTGCCTCATCGTCCTTCTCTCTTCCCATAACCTGAGCTGCTTTGTCTCCCATGTCTATTCTCCCATCCCCTGTCCCCTTCTCCCTCTCTAATTATCCACCGTGGGAGTAATTTAATTCTGCCTCAAATCCTCATGGTTAAGGAAAAGGTACACTAGAATTCCCCATAGGGGAAAACTCAAGGTTGAGGGAGAGTGTACTACAGGTCTGTATTTTAATGACTGAGAATGTCATCAGAACTCCAAAAACAAGGTCTCCTTTTGGAGTGGCTTTGTGGCCATTCTTTAACGCCCTTTGAGAGAGACAGTCAGGGAGGGATTCTCCCTGCACCTCCGCTATGGCCTTTCTCTACATCCGAAACGCTCAGGGTACAAAAGTAGATGAGAATGACCGCTCCGCTGCGTCCTCTTCCCCGGCCCCCTGCAGCAGGGGTCAGCAGACCACGACAGCCCACGGGCACGAGCCAGCACCCGGCCTGTTTCTGTGATGTCTCCCTGGAACACAGCCCTGCTCCCTCGGCTAGGTGCTGGCTGTGGCTGCCTCCACGCTGCAGAGGCAGGCAGAGCCCCCAGCGCCTGCAGAGCTGAGAATGGTTCCTCTCTGGCCCTTTTCAGAAGGCAAGCCGGCCCCAGCCCTAGACGAGCACGACACCTCACGGTCGCCTGTGTCAGAGGGATGAAGACGACTGGGGATCATCGCTCTAAAACATTGGGGGTTTAGACATTTCAGTAGGAGCCGCCATTCTGGACTTAGTACCTTAAGTGCCCTAATGTTGCCCCCCTAAGCACGACATTTAAGTGCAGTAGTGGCCACAAGAGTTAGCTTGTAGCCCTCCAAGATTTTTATCAGGAACATTTCTGCAGTACCGTCATAGTCAGAATGCTAAACGTAATGAAAAAATTAAGCTCCGTTGTAGCATGGTAAATATTTCACATGCCTGAAAATAAGTTCCTGAAGAATGAACTAACGGGCTGTCAGTCCTAGAGGGCTCTCTGTATCCATCGTATTGCCGAGTTTAAGACAAAAGTGGGCTCCTCCATTAATAGGAGGATTTTTAGTTTGACATGATCGGTACCAAGACTCCTAATTCACATGTAGTAGGAAAGAGCAAAAAATCTTAACTGATTGCTTTGAATTCGATACTAAGCATGGATTCTTAAAATGATGTGAGTGACTTTGAAAAAAACCATCGGCAGTTTGTCTAGATTCTGGAATTACTTGGTTATGGCCACAAAATAACGGAGGGAAAGGGTTCCCTATCTACTCACTGCGGCCACTTGCGGGTGAGAGGAGGAAAATCCTTGAAGACCTTTTATTGAGTCTTTAAGGATTTCCTGATGGTGTTGAGAACAGTTTCAGAGAGTTGAGGTCAGCTGAAAACAAATTAATTCTTTTCCTAGATTCAGATCTAAACAAATGCAGCATGATCCAGGGATCATGTTTGCAATATTGACGTCAGCTTGCCTTATGAGGAGACATTCATTGTTCATATACACAACCGTCCCTCCAAGAGAAGTTTGTTCGCACAGACAGACCTACCTGTGTGTGTGAGCTGGCAGGTTACATACAGGCCGCCTCCAGAAAGAGGAGCGATTCCTTTCAAAACTGGAGGTGTAGACGAGTGAGTGTGCTCTCCGTGCGGAAGCCAGGGTAGCTGATGCTCTCTTCACAAAGCCAAGAGGAAAAGGAGTAAAGAAAGCTCTTAGCGTGGTTCAGTTTTAGACAGCCTCCTAAATTTTCTCTTAAAATCCTGCTCCACGTCTTCCCCAGCCTTGGGAGCTAAGCAGCCAGGCATAGATTCTGCTCCAGGGACAGCTGCACGTGGCCCTGAACGAGGCTTCCAGCACCAGGCGTGGAAATTAGCCCGAGACCTCCTTACCAGAAGTGCCCGCCCCCCTCCCACCCCCCCTTGCAGAAGAGCTAAACGGGGGTACGGGGCTCCTCTCCGTCCTGGAGAAGACTTAAGGGAAGCATGCACCACTGCGGGCTGGAACTGTGCAGGCCTCGGCACCCTCGCGTGCGCTGCGGAGCTTGGGCTAGCCCTGCTCCCCGCGGAGTTGACTCCTGAGTGACAGTGTGGACTGTGGCATTTCCTGGGAAGACTGTATTTTTTTCTCTCTATATTAAAATATTCAGCTGGTAAAATCATTTTGTTGTATTATCAGTGGGGTGTTTCATACTCTGGGAATCCCTATCTGCTGCCACAGTTGTCATCACATCTGTTACACATGATCCTAACTACTCTCCATACCTGCTCCACCCCCACGGGGTTCCTCCTGCATGTTACCACCACTGTTCATAACCGGAATGTTTTCAAAAAATAAAAAACATTATTCTGGTTTTTCGCCTCTTCCAGGCCCTCACCTGTGGAATGGGTAGGTGTGGCCTCGGGTCAGTTGTCTAACTTCACTGGAGATCCAGACTATAAAATGCAGACAATTACACTTACTTTGCAGAGATTTGGTGAGAAGTCTTGCCTCTGTTAATGTCAGCAAAGTCTTGACACGTAGTAGGAATGAATGAAATAGTAACAGCTTTCCTAAAACCGCTTGTGGCAGGCATGACACTACATTCACATTCTGAACTCGAAACAAGCCAGGGCCCCCCACAACCCATGCTGAAGTCCCGCTGCCAGGTGGGTGCCAAGTCCGTGCGGTGCTCTTGACCCGCCTTCTCGCATTTATCCTCAGCTCACCCCGCGAGGCAGGTGCTGTTGTCACACTCGTTTCCTAGAATGAGGAAACGGGCTTGAGGAGGTGAAGGAGTTTGTCCCCGTGGCTCTGTGGGTGTGTCACAGCAGCCCAGGCTGGGGCAGGTGCTCAGACCCCCTGAATCTGTCTCCTGGGCCAGCATTCTTTAGGCTGCCTTCCCCCTCTGCCTCCTCCCGCTCCTGCTCCAGGCAGGATAAGGCCACAGCCTCCACCTGCCAAAGGGCGGGGGAACAGTCCTCCCGCTACCGTGGGTTGTCACTCTTCTCCATTTCTCCAAAAGGCTCAGCCTTGTCACCCTGCCCCCTCCCAGAGGATTAACTTGCATTGATGTTTGATGTTTGACTTACACAGTGACATCGACAATGCTCCGTGTCACTTCCTTACTCCCCGGGGCAGGCCTTGCTTGTACCATCCACCTCCCCATAATTCCTCACGTAAGGCATCCACGAAATCTAGTCTTAAATTTTAGGAAGCCATACAGGAGAGCAGCTGTCATGCTAGAGAAACCACTTGATTTAATTGCAAGTTTATAGCAGCAGTCGAGACCGCACGTGCAGGAACTGCCCCGGCCTCCTAGGATTTGCAGCAGCAGCTTGAGAGCTGAGTGGAGTATGCCGACTTTGCCGTGTGCTTGCACTTTTGGTTCTGCGAACGCTTTGCTCCCCCACTTTATGAATAACTCGTTCCTGCCACAGTCCATCTGCCTGTGTATTTTTAGTAGCCCGTTCACTTACAGGAGAAGAGACACACCTGCAGGCAGCAGGCTGCTTCTGCATCTCCTTCCCTGCTCAGGCTGGCAGTGGGCTCGCAGGGGACAGACTCCAGCAGACTGGTCTTTGGGCATCTTCACTAGAAGGTCTTCCGTTTCTCTAGACAGACCAGGGTTCATTTTTCTGTGACTCCTATCCGTTGAGTCTTAACTTACTGGCACGATGGCTCATTTTTCAGCACTAAAAGAAAGAGTTAATGGCGTGACTTTCTGTAAATTCAAATCCCAAGAGAAAAATCCTGAACTGTCTCAGGCACTGCAGGAGATGGTTGGCTGGCTTTCTGAGGGACGTGATGGATTCCACTTGTAAGTGAAGCCCCCGTTTCTGGCCTGAAAAAGACCTTTGAGATTCAAGCCTGGCATCACCATCCCAAAGGACAGGGCTATGGACGTCTGAGGGCCAGGAAGTCCACTGTGTGAGGAAGGCAAGCCCTCTGCCTCCTTCACCTCTTACCCTAATAGGGCCTTTCTCTTGCAGAATAGGGAAGTCAAGGGTCAGGACAGTTCGGAGGCTAATCTCATGAAGGTATAAAACAAGGATTTTCTTCCTGATGAACCAGAAGGCAGCAACAAAGAAATTCCAGGTGTGACACTGCCTTCCTTACCAAACTGTCCCCTGCCCCTGCCAAATCTTAAGACCATTGTGTATAAATAACTCGGAATCTTTAGGCAGCAAACTAGGGAATGAGAGATGTTTAACTCACTACTTGTTTAAAGAAACAGCCTTGTCTAGTAGGCGGTGCAAATAAGGTTAGGTTATCGAGACCTTACAGTTGGAACGTTTGGCTTACCAGCTAAATTCCCCCGTTCAGTCTGAATTCACTCTTAAACCTCAGTCTGGTTTTATCATCTGTTGCAGAAAAGGAGCCTCACTTTCCCCTGCTAATCACCTCTCCCCTGTCATCACTCACCCTGTAGCATGGGCCCTGCCCCAGCGCTGAGCCCCAGAAGTAGGTGACCAGGTGCTCCTGGGGCCCCGTCTGAGGGTGGAGGAGCAGGCAGTCTGTCCGGGAAGGGGACTTAGATTTCCAGGCAGAAGTCGGAGGTGCTGAACCCAGTGGCCGGCTAATGAGCTGCAGATAAAAGTGAAGGCAAGAGGAAACACTGCAGACACTCCCTCTGTGCAAACCAGGCAGCTTTACACAGAGGGCCGGGGCTCTGGCCGGGTGTTCAGGCTGAAACTGGGTTGTGAAACGCCTTCGTTTACAGCTTACTGCCCAAAGCATACTTTTTGGTGGAAGTCGGAAACGGGCTTGTGAATTCCCCTGAAGATGGCTTCCCACCTTCTACCAACGATCCCGCTCGGAGCCAGCAGGGGCCGCCCTCCTCCCGTGCCAGCGCCTTCCCCGCCCAGCGCTGGGCCCTTGGCTAATTGACTGGGTGCAGAACCACTAGCAAGAGCTCAGTAGCGACCCCCAGCGTTCGCGCTCCTGTTTTGGTTTCTGCCTGACCTCCAGTCACCCAGACCAGGGATCAGCAAGCTGCTTCTGTGGAAGACCAAATAGTAAATATTCATTCTTAGGTCCCAGATCGTACAAAAACAGGCTAAGGGCCAGATTTGGCCCCAGAGGCTGTGGTTTGCGGACCCGGGGAGGAGGCTTGGTATCAACAGGAAGAGCACCTGTTCCGCAGGGACCGGGCACGACCAGGATGGCCCTGGTGTAGAACCACTCAGAACCACAAGTCCTCAGCTGGACCCCACTTTCCCTAATACAAACCAGCTGAGGAGGAGGGCTGCCTCGGGCTGAGAAGTCCTGCCCGAAGCAGAGGTTATGGAGGTCGGAGGGGGTCCGGGAGGAACAACCATGCATGTGTGCCTTTCCCAGGGTGGGTCCTCGGAGCCGATGAGGTGAGGGCAGCTGGGAACAGTGCAGTGCCAAGGGACCGAGAGCTCCCCCCGGGACCGTGAGCAGTAAAGGAGTGAGCCACGTCTGCCCTGCCCCCTGCCTGCCTGCACTCACCTTCAGGTAACTTGGGTTGAATAAAAGATTCATCTTGGGACTGAGGGAAGTATGGAGAGAGAGGCAATTAGAGCCGGGCTCTGACTCCCCCATCGCCTGCTCGTTAACATGCTGGGCACCCGCCTGCTGCAGATTTCTTGTCGCAGGACCCCGCACCCCAGCCAGGGAGCACTGCAGAGGATGGCGGCTGGCGGGGCAGGTGCTAACCTCTACTCCGGTTTCTGGAAGTCTGTGAAGAGCTCTGCGCCCATCCCCAGCATGAACACACGCGAACAGGGTGGGTTAGAGTTCAGCGCAGCTGAGGACGCTGCCCAGGAGGGAGGGCTGGGCGTAGGGTGAAGGGTGCATGGAAAACGTTGTGGGCGGGTGCTTGCCGGACACTTCGCTTCCCACCTGGGCCGGTGAAGGCACAGAAGGATTGAGACCTCAAAGCCAGAGAGTGGGCCCAGCGCTCAGGAGAATCACACTTACTGTGCAAACTGGCATTTGGATCCCTCGGGGCAGAAGCCAGCTAAGTAGTTAATACACATGACCCTGCGGATGTGGCGGTATTTACACAGGGGACCTGCTGGGCAGACAGAAAAGGGTCAGAAGGATCTTCAGCAAGGGGGGAAACACACGATAAAGCTGACCACGGGGCCTGGACGGTCACAGGCTCGGCCTTTCGCAGGGGTGTAGAAATCTCCTTCCTGTCCTTCCCACACGGCCGCGAAATGCGACTTCCCGGCATGTGACTGAGATGGGCGAGGGCCCTTGGAATGTGCGGGGGCAGGTGTCAGCTGGCCAGTCCTGAAACAGTAGGGCCTGCAGCGTCCCAGCACACTGTCCTGGAGGACTTACATGGCTGTGGACTGCAGTGCACTCCCTTTTATTTACCTATGAAAGGATCAGCTGAGCAAAGGCCAGCCAACCACGTCTTCCCCATAATCCCTCCTTCCCCATAATCCTCCCCAAACTGTGGCCTCCAGGAACTCAGTAAGAACACCACACCTGAAGACACAGGAAAAGAAAGGATGCTGGTGCTCAGAGCCCTGCCTCTAAGTTTGGCCATACAGAGATAGTGAAATGTCCTTACGTGACATCCAGGACACCCCCAGGTGATGGCACAGAGGAGAGAACTGAGTGTCTCCTACGAGCCAGACCCGACGCCCAGGGCTTCCCAGAGGGTCCTACATCCGCCCAGCCAGCAGCCTCTGGGGGAGCTGCTCCCCTTCTCATAAGTGAGGTCACTTGTTTAAGGTCACGCAGTCAAAACTTTCTGAAGCCACTGGGATGTGAACCTAAGTGAGCCTGCTCCAAGCAGCCCATCCGGTGCCACGGAGGGCTTCCACCAGAGGGGGCCTGGGGAGAGCTACGGAGAGGCTTGCTGTCGGGACTTCAGCCCGGAGCAAACCCCGTGGGGCCACATCAGGAATGTGCAGGAGACCCCCACCCCACTCCCCTTCCCCTGGCTCCCTCTTCTGTCAGGGCCTCACCATCCTTGCAGAAACCTTGGTCATACCAAGGACAGTCCCGGGTCTTGAAAGCCGGCTTCACGTGGAGAAAGGGACATTCCTTGTTGTTGCAATCACCTGAAAAGTCCAGTGTTCTTTGTGCATAAACAGGCTCGTCTTGTTGGTCACTTCCGCCCTCCTGACACTAGACTGACCTGGCCCCTTGCATATAAGCCACCTGCCTGCCTTCTGGTCATCAGCAGCTTCTTGAAGACAGCAAGATATTTCTAATCCTTCCTGCAACCTAAGAAAGCTGGATCCCAATCGTATTTGCCAAACGGGGCTTGGGTGTGAGCAGCCATGTCTGGAAGAGTTGGGGCAGGGCCAGACATCCAGGAGGAGGGACTGGAACTGGAGGTGCTTAGGGGCTACTAAGGAGGAAGGGACAGGGAGAGGTGGGAAAGGGGAGTCCCAGAGCTAGAGGCCCAAGAGGACGTAGACGCTGAACGGAGATGTTGCCATGCGTTGTGGTCAAAGCCCTCTCTCTGTCTCCACAATGAGACCTACACTGCTTCCAAACCCCGGGGTGCAGTTCTTTCTGGGGGAAACGCCAAGAAGGGCAGAATACTGCCTCACAGTCACCACCGGGATGAAGACAAACGGGGTGCAGAGGGACACCTGCAGTTCCTCTAAGCCTGTGCTCTAATCTGTGCGTTAGACCAAGACTCCTGCTCTCCTAGGAGCAGCCAGCCCTGTCTGCGTAGACCACCAGGAGATGCTGGAAGGGCCCTCTTAGACTTCCCTTAGGGACCCGGGGCTCTGAAGGAACCATGAGCAGGCTTCAGTAGAGAGCTGGCAAGTGCTTCCCACCTTGCACTTGTACGGTGCTAACTTTGGGCTCCATCCTCCTAAGGAATGGAAGTGACATCCCCCGCTGGGCTGGCGAACATTAATAGAGGGAGACCCTGGGAAGTCAGTGCACCGGGGTTGCCTTTCCGCCCTGGCCTGGGTGCCGGCTCTGCGCTCCTCTCTCAGCCAGCAGGTGGCACCCGCCCCTCACCCTGCGGTCCGCCTGTCACAGACACCAGCCCCAGGTACCTTCTGGACGAGCACAATCAAGAGCAGAGCCGAAGTCCCCACCGGGGCTTCCTAGCCCGTTTCAACTGCCCTTCCCCACTCCTACATCTCCCCAACAACATTTTTAAAGTAAAACAATTCACTCCCAATAAAAATGATAAGTACACTTTGACATTAGAAAGAGATCTCTCATTCATTAACTCCAAGATCAAAAATACAGGTTACATATTGTAACCACTGATGTATATGTCTGCCCCTCACAATGGGAATTATTTGAGGGCAGAAGGGGACCTGGTCCTATTCCCATATCCAGGCCCCAGCCCAGTACCCGATCCCCAAAAGGAAACCGACCAGGGCTTACTGAAAGAATAAAGTGGCATTTTAAAATAAAAATTTTAGGTGATGACCAAGGGGAGCCAGGCTCCAGATAAACTTTGTCCTTCCTTACAAGAGACACATGCAGGCATCCCTCCTGGATTGCCATAGCCAGTTCTCAAGTCCAGGGAGCAGGCAGGAAACAGAATTTGAGCCTAGGGGAAGCCCTTGCTGACCTTGGGATGGGGAGGGTGGTTTGCCTTCTTCCTGGATACCCAGGACCCCCCATCCATCAACACTAATGAGAAACAGCTGCCCACAGCCCCCAACGCTTCAAAGGCAAGCGGCCTCAGACAGAGGTGTCCCTGGAGACTGGTCCAGCTCTCTCCCTCCAAGTCCCTCTTCAGAGTACAGTTTGAAAACCACTGGACTAGATAATCCTTAAGGCTCCTTCCAACTCTGTAAAGCACTGAGCTGTAAAATTTTATTGAGAAAGCGAAGACCTGAAACACATTCACAGAATCTGTTCATAAACGAGGCGAGAATTGGCTGTGGCTTCCCCTATGTAGCCCCTCGGAGGACAAAGACATGAGTCAGAGGGAGGGGGGGCGTGGGTCCAGATCTGACCACACAAGACCATCTCAGGGACCACACTTCTGAAGCTCACGATCGTGTGTTTACAGTGACTTTCTACTGCCAATAAGCGATGCTGGTTTTCCATTGATGGAAGCAATGTAACATTTTCTTCTAAAAGAAGAATTAAGAATAGCAAAACGGTTGAAAGAGCGGTCGACGGTGCGTGGCGATGGGGCAGGTGCTCCGTAGGGACCGCGAGCACGGTGAATGGGTCTGCTGTTTGGGAAACGCTAGCTCGGACCCACTCCCGGGGGCTTGAGAGATGGCCTGTTCCAGGCTTATTTCCAGACAGCCAGTCTGGCTGTGCGATTAGCCGGTTCTGGGGAGGGAAACAATTCAGCCTTTGATTCCAGCCCCACCCTCTCCTCCCCTTGCCGGGATGGGCTGTGTGTGCCTGAGTCTGCTGGGGCAGTTAAGCCAGGAGCAGAGGCCAGTTCTGGTTTCTTTAGGGGGTGGGAGAAGCAGGCACCGGCGGCTCAGGGAGGCCTGGTCTGCCACCTGGGATGCGCGAGGCCTCCTTTGGGTCCTGCGCCCAAGCCTTCCTCCCACCCCACGGCCCCCACTGCTACCCTCCGGGGTCGGGGGCTGGCATCAGGAAGGGGCGTCACCAACCGAATTTGGAGTAGAAGTAGCACTCGGGCATCCTGGTGACGTCATACTGGTGCAGGAACTTGCACTGGTCGCCCTTCTTGCAGAGGCCGCGAAGCCAGTGCTTGCACACCACCATCTTCTCCCCTCTGTCGTGCCGGAACGGGCACAGCCGCCCTGCGGACACCAGAGCACCCAGCTGAGGGTCCCCACTCGCCCGAGCCTGGGCCCAGCACACCCCTGGAAGCTTCCCTCCATCCCTTCACCTGGACCCTGGGAGAGGCTAGAATTGGAGGCCAGAGATGGCTTAACCTCAGCCCTCTCTGGCACAGTGCCCCGGCCCTCCTCAGCCCCCGGGAGGCCCCCAGACTGTCAGGACACCTCCTACAACAACCTACACACCCCCACTCCAGCCTGATTTGGGGGTCAGCGGGGCTTCTACCAGAGAGCTGTGGTTTCCAGCCCTGCCCCCACACCCACCCACCCAGCCAGGTCCCAGCGCAAAGTAAGGCTCATTAAGGGCCTATTGAGTTCGTGTCTTAAAAAATTGTTATGTTTCCTGATTCCGGAGATCTAACTTGGTGACGTAAGAGCCAACTTTGTAACAATTAAGGAGGAAATGGAAGTGTTCTAGTTAACTCTTTGTCGTCTTCACTAAGGTGGCCTTGCCCTCAGCCGGAAGGACACCGCGGTTCCTAAGTTTCTGAGCAGGACTGGCTTCCCGCTTGGCCATCTCTCAGATCGAACCTGAGGGGCGCTGGGGACGTGTTCTTTTTAAACAGCCTTACCCTTTACCCCTGGCCTTTGATGCCTGGGTCTGACCTTCTGGACCCACGAACAGTCCTATTGCTCTCCAAGGGGGCGTCACTGCGAGCCACTGCTCCAGAGCCTGGAAGGGCGGAGCTGAGGAGGCAGGACCCCAGGACGCATCACTGGTCCTGGCTTCACAAGGCCAGGAGTGACCAGTGACCTCATTTCCCTCCTCACCCGCTCACCCAGTGCTGGCCCAAACATAAAGGAGGCTCGTGGCAAAAATGGCTCCAGGTCCTCCCCTGCCTGGGCTCCTCCTGGCCTCCCAGCTTCTCCGAAACAGAAGCACTTGGATCCCAAAAGCAGCTCCTACACTCATTTAGAGTTTGTTAACCTGGATCTCCAGGGGGACTGGAGACCCCCATTTTGGAAGCAAGAATTTGGGGCAACTATATTTCTATAGGAAGAGCTTGTGAGCGGTTCATGAACCAGAAGAAAAGTTGAGAAGCCCCACATTTGCCCAGAGTGGCTGCATTTGGGGAGAGGGGTTTGGAAGAGCATCATGTTGACCCACATTGGGGTGGGCGAGAAATCGGGGTGCTTGCTGTAGCATTTCACGGGCTGTGGGCAGACCTCTCTTAGGACACAAGAAATGGTCTTGTATAGCTGAGCAGGTCTTGTATAGATTCAGAGGACAAGAGTGGGGAAAGGAAGCCACTCTCCCGGCTGGGAGGAAAACAAAGAAGTCAGGGGGCACTTCTTTGTGTCCCCTGGGGGGACACAGCTGACACCCACAAGCACTCCCACCCCCAGCAAGATGGAAAGAAGGGAATGTCTCCTTCGGGCATCCCTGACTCCCCTAATCAATGCTGTGGAATCAGGGAGACCTGGGGTGGAGGGTGGGGGGCGATTAGGAGGGGCAGGGCTCTTGATGGACCCACCCATGTGCCCTCTGCCTACTTGTTGTAAGACTAAAATTTTCTCCCATCCCACCTTGCCCTCCCTAGGTGCAAATTCAACAGCCTATTCCAGGCCCAGCTGAACCCTAGCCCTGCTCCCACCCACCCAGGCCCACCTGCTGACCCACCTTTCTCGCAGAGCCCCTTAGCGAAGAAGTTGCACACAGCTGAGCCCGACTCTGGACGGGGAGGAAGGTAGAGGAGGCAGCATCTTCAGAGGCTGCAGCAGCAGGCCTCTCCTCCACCCCCAAGGCTCGGGCCTGGGGGCCCCCAAGGACTCTCCCTTTGGATGCTGGCCTCCGGACCTCAACACGGTGTCTAAGCACCCCCAACTCTGAAACAGAGGCAATGGAAGGGCCCAAGGCCAGCCTGGGAGCTCGAGACACCAAGATGGTTTTTTCCCAGCTTCTCTCAATTTACCTCTCTGGGGTCTCTGCTCTCCCAGGGCCAGCCCCGTTTTTGTTTTTTGTTTTTTGGAGTCCTGGCGAGGATGTAAGAGGGGAGGCCTGAGAGGAGAGGGGGCAAAGCTGGGTATCCCAGACTGTGGGCCCAAGGCCCCTACTCAATCTCCCTGGCGAGTAGCCGAGTGCAGGGGCCGCCCCGTGGGGGAGCTGAGCAGACAGGCCTGCAGAGAAGCCTGGGGGAGGGAGGGAGGGCTGGTGCGGGGTCCCCCATCTCACTCACTGTCCATGCCCTGGAAAGGCAGGAGTCCAGTGCCCTTCTGCATCTCTACATCCTTCTCGAAGGTGAAGGTGAACCGCTCCAGCCCTGCAATGACCTCTTGCATCCTCTCTCGCACGCTGGGGCTGCTGGAGGCTGCTCCCACGCTGCAGGTGGAGACTATATGTATGTACATCAGGACCCTTAAGGGGCCAGGCTCTGAGGCCGACCCCCATGACCACGATGACTCCCAGGCTTGGCTCCCCAGGCACAGCCAGACAAGAGCGGGGCCCAGCTGTCTCCCCCTTCCCCCACGCAGGTGCAGACTCCCCCGGGGCCCCCCACCCCAGGCGGTGTACAGAACTCCCACCTGCAGCCCTTGCGGCGGGGGAGGGACAAGCACAGCCCCCCACGCTGCTTATCTGTACGTTCCCAGACACGCAGCCCGCACACGCAGACGTTACCAAACCTGTGTTCAGACTTTCCACCTGAAGACACAGCCACAGGTGAGCTGTGAGGAGAGTTGCACAAACCACCCGCGAGGCTGCTCCGATTCCCGGATTCGCAGGAGCTGGGGAGACCGAGGGCGCGGGGGCGGGGCGAGGGCTGGAGAGGTGGGGAGGCCTGGCCTCCCCGCCTCCCCGCCTCCCTTCCCTCGGGTCCCAGCCCCCCGCTCCCTCCGGGACTCCTGACACCCCTCCTCTGGCCTGAGTGACCAGCCAGACTGGGCTCTTCACAGGAGAGAGGGGAAAAGGAATGAAACCCAGAGGAGTCGTAAATACTTAGATGAATAGCGCTTTGTTTACCTCGCGCGCAGTCCCAAGCTGCGGGCCGCGGCCTCCCAGCCAGGATTCCAGGGGCCACCCCGGCGCCTCCCACCCCTGAGAAAGTGCTTTGTAAACGAAATCTCTATGCAAATGTTGTTTTATTATTATTGCACCATTCCTGCCCCAGGGCAGGGACGTCTGAAAGGCTTTGAAAGGAGCATGTTAGGGCTCTAACTAGGGCGGCCTTCTCCCTCCCCCTGCTCTGGCCTCCAGCTGGCCTTCCCGGGAGCGGGAGCGGAGGCTCCGAGTGGCCTGGGCGTCGATGCCCGCGGAGCCCGGGCGCCCTCCGCCCTGGGCCGGCCCGAGCCGAGCGAGGCGGGCGGCACCCGGCAGGCCCACGGCCGGGCCAGCAAGAGGGAGCCTGCCTGCTTTTGCTTCCCCGTGGCTGTCGCTCCCAGATTTGTTGTTCTTTTGAACCTGGAATCAGAAAAAAAATAGCTGGAGACGTAGACACCTGGAGTGAAGGCGGGGCGGGGAGGGGCGGGGAAGGGACGCAGGGGTCCCCAGGAGCTTGGGCTGCCCTCCGACCACATTCACAGGAAGGCAGAGGGGCGAGCGGAGGGTTCCCGTAGGTGGCCTTGCTTCTTTGGGCTCTATCCGTGGACTTTGATGAGTGTCTCCAAAACGCATTCATCTGTCGACACAGACTCCTTGTAAGGCTCCCTTCTACTAACCTGGCGGGGAGGCAGGTGAGAAAATGGAGGGCCAGCAAGGCCACGGGCACAGGGAACATTCAGATCCGGGTCTCTTGGTGACTTCCTTCCATGAGCATCCACAGAGCATCTCTGTGCTAGGAGCTGGGGACCCCAGAACCAAGGACCATAACCCTACCCTCAGAGGCAGCCCAGTCAAGTGGGGGAGACGCTGACCAGCACAATTATACAACGGGGGTCTTGGTAACAGAGTGATAATTGGGAAGAGGGGAGCGTGCTATGCAGAGGAGAGTCTGGCGATGATGGAGGGAGAGAATGTTCCAGAAGAGAGGAATGCTTCAGTAGGAAATCATGGGCCACGAAGCAACATGGCGAGGGGTGGGTGCGGCAGGGAGCCGGCCGAGGGTTTGGTGTGGTGGAAGCGTGGGTTTAGAGAAGGGAAGTGCTGGGTGACAAGATTGGGGAGGTACGTAGGGCCCTGAACCTGGAGTGCCTTTTAGGGCTTGGTTTTTTATCACGATTCCGGTGGGGAGCTCCTGCAGGGCTAAGAGAGAAACACACAGCACCCTGGAGAATGGGTTGTGGGGAGGTTACTTAGTGGGGGAAAAAAGTAATAATTTTAGCTCTGGAGATGTCACCGGGGGTGCCCCCAGCACCTCAGTGGCCCAAAAGAGTTTATCACCAGGGCTGAGAATGAAGGAGGCCCCTGTGGAGACTCCTCCCTCCATCCACCCCCAGCACCTACCGGCCTCTCCCAGCCAAGGTCCCGCCCTCCACCTGGGCTCCCCGTCCCACCTGTGTGCCTGGCCCTGGTACCTGTGGAGTCCCTGCTCCCACTGCCTCATTAGGCACCTTGCCTTCAAGGGTTTTTCTCTTCCAAAATACCTTCTGTAGTGGGTTGCATTGTCTCCCCGAGAAAGATACTCCAAGCCCTCAACCCTGGGACCTGTGACTGGGACCTTATTTGGAAACTGGGTCTTTGCAGAAGCAATTAAGATCTCTCAAGGCGAGATCCTCCTGGAATTCAGATGACTGGTGTCCTTCTAAGAGAAAAGACAGGAAGATGGGAGGCGCAGAGATACAAAAGACACCCAGAGAAGGGGTCACGGTGAGGCCGACGGGAGGAGACTGGGTGTGCACAGCTACCAAGGGACCCCACGGGTGAGAGGGGCACGGACAGCCCCTCCCTTAGAGGCTCCAGAAGGATCCAACCTATGGGACACCTTGATCTCGGACTTCTGGCCTCCAGAATGGGAGCGTGTCTGTTGCCTTAAGCCACCACCTTTGCGATCATTTGTTACAGCAGCCTCAGGAGATGTCTTCCCACTTGGAAACTGAGTTTCGGAAGTCCTCACTCCTTTTCCAGATGAGCAAATAAAAGTGCAGAGAAGTTGGGTGATCGCCATGGTCCCATGGCTGATGAGCGTCAGAATTGGGAGTCAGGTCTGGGTCTCCCACCTCGCAGGCCTTGTGCCTCCCCTCAGACCAGGGGAGCACCCCCTTCACCCCCACTTACACCCCTACTTCATGGCTCCCGAGTGGACGGGCGCCCCCATAGAGCAAAGACAAAAAGTGTGCCGCATGTGGGAGAGGCCCTGGCAATGCCTGGAGAAGGGGCCGGGCTGGGAGCGGGGGCCCCAGCGCTGGGATGTCCCCTCTGGAACCACCCCATCCTCTCTGCGTGCCCTGGAGCGGGTCCCCGGCATCTGTGTTTTCATTTATTAATTAATTCACGGCTGCTAAGTGGACTCACAAGTCACTGTACAAACAGTGGTGTTAATTTTTAATCACCATCATTATGAGGTTCTCATTTCACTGTGGCTGCAGATTTCCTGAATCATCACCACCCGGCTCCTTTCCCTTTATAAACGCGTTGCTCTGAACAGCAGAGGGTGCGGGGGAGCTCTAGAATTCTCTGGCCGCCTGGAACTGCCGGAGGTCATCGTGCCCAGCTCCAGCTTCAGCTCGGTCCGGCCAGTGCTTTTCTGGACAGAACGTGACCACACCCTCCTCCCTAGTATCAGCGCACCTGACTTACTCCCCACTAGGGACCTGAGTTCGTGCCAAGGGGGCAGACTGGCATCGGGCAGGCCAGGGTTCAAATCCAGCTGCTGCCTGTCACCAGCCTGCAGGCCTGGGCCAGTCATTACATCACCCCCTTGAGCCCCAGATGCTGCATCAGTAGAAGGGGACCCACAGGGTGATCTCCTTGGGGGGCTGAGGATAGTGAGAAGCCCACATGGATGCCTGACACAGGACTGGTTTTATTAGAGCCGTCCTCCCAGGAGGTATGTGCCATGAGGTGTGACCTGGTGCTCAAGGCCCCAGGTGTCCCGCCCCCAGGTCCTTAGTGCCACCTCTTCTTCAACTTTATTATTCCTTCGGGCCCTGATGATAGGCACCGTGGGGCCGGGGGCTCCATGCTGACCAGGCGCTGTTGGAGGGGCTGCTCCAAATCCAGTTGGGATGGGCCTGGTTGCTGGACAGGTGTTGGGAGGGGGTGGAGGTCAGAGGAGCCCCAGTGACCCACAGCTGCCGCCACTCTGGCCCAGGAACAAGGACTCAGCCTGCCCCGCTCCCCTCCCCCATTGCTTTTTTGTGCCCCAGAGATGCCACTAGGCAAGGACAGCTGCTGGCCTCACAAAAGCCACTTGAAGTGCAGGGCAGGGAGGTCCAGCAGCTGATGGCCCTGCTCTGTCCTTGCCCGGGAGCTCAGTCTCTGGGAGTCCGGCGCTTCTCGGAACTCTGCTCTGGGAAAGGCATCTCTCTCCCCCAGACCATGGCTACAGTAACAGGACTAATGACCCACCCCACGTCTCTCCTCAGGGCTTCTTCCAGTCCTCACTGCAGCCACGCAAGTTGCTTCTGCCCATTTTACAGGCAAAGAAACCAAGGCCCAGAGGGATGAAGCAACTGCTTAAAGTTCATACAGCCAGTAGACATTGGAATGGGGACCAATGACCCCAGCCATTGCCACCACTTGCTAGGACTTCACCAGGAGATGTTCACTGTGCACACTGTTCTAATTCCCACAAAAGCCTGGCAAGAGAGCCATTCTTGTTTCTCCTCTAGAGTCAAGAAAACCAGTGCTCAGTGGCTTAGAGGAGCTTCCCAAAGACCACAGGCTCAGTCTGCAGGACCCCAAAGCCACACTCCTTCCAGCCAACCAAGCTGCAGTGCAGGAAAGGGCCCCACTCCTTGCCAGGCTGGTAAAACCAAGACCCCCGAGGCCCCAGGAGTGTGACTGGGCCAGTGGGTGGGCATGTGGGTTATCTTTCCAGCCGGAGAGTCAAGAAGACAGGACATATTGGGCTCAGGGAGTCAGATCTGGCCCAGGGGGTGTCCCAAAAGCTTTGCTCTCATGGAAAGAGAGAGAGAGAGAGAGATTTGAAGATACTATGGAGCTGGCTTTGAAGACGGAGGATGGAGCCGCGAGCCAAGGAATGCGGGCAGCCTCTAGAAGCCAAAAGAGGCCAGGAAACAAATTCTCCCCTAGAACCGCAGAAGGAATGCAGACAGACCTGCCAACGCCTTGATTTCAGCTCAGAGAAAGCCATTCTGGCCTCCTGACCTCCGGAACTGTGCGATAATCCACTTGTGTTGTTTTAAGCCACTAAATTTGGTACAGTAACAACAAGGAAACTAAGACAGAGGGGAAAGTTACCCATAAACAAGCAGCTCCCCCAGCGTGGGACACAGAGGCATTTGCAGAACTGCTACAACAGCACCTCGCTGCCACCTGGAGAGCGAGGACAGGCTTCTGGGAGGACGTGAACCGAAGCCGTGGCAGGTGAAGACTCGTCGAGACGGGGAAGGACAGTGTTCCCAGCAGCGGCAGTGCATCTGGGAAACCACCGCTGGTCTGCAGGGCACATTGGCTGTTGAGAGAAGTTCAAGGAGCAGGGAGCTTGGGAAGGACCTTGAATCTGAGGCCCGGGGAGTCACGGAAGGAGCCGGCCTTAATAGCGTTGGGTCTGCCCTGCATTCTAGAAAAAGCCCTCTGGCTGTAAAGTCCTGGGCCCAAGGAAGGCTCAAAAGAAGGGCTTCCAGCAGCCCCTGTG
Source organism: Vicugna pacos (assembly GCF_048564905.1). Lineage (NCBI taxonomy): Eukaryota > Metazoa > Chordata > Mammalia > Artiodactyla > Camelidae > Vicugna > Vicugna pacos. The sequence continues at coordinate 56,508,553 of NC_133002.1, forward strand.
CCGGAATCCAGAAGTTGCTAGAAAGCAGCCTCAAAGTGTCCCATGCATTGGAAAACTAAAAAGTGTGGAAAGTTCAGGTAAACTGCAATTATGAGCAAAGTTCTAATACCTACTTCTGCATCCCAGCAGATAGCCCTGCGTGCCCCCTGGGGTGCATGGGCCCCCCCTCCCCCTCACTCGGAGGAGGGAGAGGAAGGTTCTGGTAGCACACAGACCGCCAGCTGGTCGCCGACACCATGATGGATTGGCTCTCCCAGCCACGGCCTGGTGCGCTCACTTTGATGGATTGGGGGCCAAGGTCACAAGTTTGATCTGCCTTTGGGTCAATTGAGTGGAGAAGAAAAAGTCCATTTTCATCACCACGGTCTGCCCTGCGGTCTGTTATCTCTAAATGATTCTTGGGTCACAAGGCCGACAGACAGCGTACAGATGGAAAAACCCTCCAGGCCCCGACTATTGACAGGGAGTCAGTTGTGCCCACTTTGTGTGCAAAGCCCAGGGGGTGTGGGTGGCAGGAGTGGACAGCAGCCCCTCTTCGCTCCCAGCCTCGACAAAGCCCCCTGGCACCGGGGCTGGGGTCTGGGGGAGACGGCAGGGCCCAGAGGGGAGAGGCTCACCCATCCCGGCCTCCCCTCCTGTCTGGCGTTTGAGCCCACCCGGCTGCCCCTGCTCTCACTCACTGGCTTGACATTGAATTCCACCTCTGGCCCATGACTCCGCATCTGGATGAACAGTTCCAGACACACCGGGAATGTCCCACTGTCTCACTCTGCTCAGGCTCCGTAACCGAGGACCACAGATGGGGCGTACACAGCAGACATTTCTGTCTCTCGCTTTGGGAGGCTGCAAGTCCGAGATCAAGGCACCAGCATGGTTGATTTTGCTGAAGACTCTCTTCCTGGCTGGTGGACAGCCACCTCCTTGCTGTGTCCCTCCAGAACAGAGAGAGAGAGAGCTCTGGTCTCTTCCTCTTCTTGTAAGGACACTAATCCCATCATGGACCTCAAGACCTCATCTATGCCCAATTACCCCCAAGGCCCCACTTCCTAATAACATCACATTATGGTGAGGGCTTCAATATATGGATTTGGGGGGGGGTCACGAACATTCAGTCCAAACCCCCCACTCCACTGACAGCTGCCTTCTTACTTACTCTTTCCACTTGAAATGGCTTCCATGACTGAGGCAAAACCTAACTTCCCTGAAATCGGTGCCGCCTCAGTCTTCCCCTCCCAGGAATGTCACCACCACCCAGATGCTTGGGCCAAATTTCAAGTGTGCCCTTGGCTCCGCAAACATGCTGGCTCCTGCTCTCTCCATGTCATGGGCTCCTCCTCTTCCTTTGTTCTGGTTTCAACGGCGCATCCTTGGGGACACCTCACATCACTTCATCTGAAGTGGGGCCCCGGCTCATCCTCCCACTTCATTGCCTCCAAAGCCCTTAGTGCCACGTGCAATGTTTCCATTAATTTGTTGCTGGTTGGCGCTCTGTCTGTCCCCACCTGCATCCCCGTCCTGAGCCTGTGAGGGCAGGGCCCATGCTCCCATCCTGTGACTTCTCCGTCCACAGGTGCAGCACCCAAGCCCTCTGCACTTTTAGAGGCCCACAGAAATGTTTTAATTCCCTTCAAATTAGAAGGCTTTAGGTCAAAGGAAAAGTTTTAACATATACTATTCATGCATTCATCTTTTTACTAACACAATCATAAAATATGATCTTAATTTTTGTGGAGGCAGGGGGCCCACGAAAGTCACAGTGCCTCCCTGGGGTCGTGTGTGGCTTGCCTGCTGTCCTGTGTCCTCTGAGTGCTTGGCGCAGAACAGGTGCTCGGTAAACATCAGACAGAGAAATGAATCTGCACTGTGGATTTCTGTTTTCAGAGAATACAGCTTCACACTGTCGCCAGCCCTGGTGTGGCTGGGGGCAGGCGCGGAGCTGTGGCTGGAAGATGTGATACTGACGCAGTGTCATCTTCCAAGACAGCGGGAGGGGCACAATCCCCTCGCCGCCCCAGGTCTGCTGAGGGCAGCCCACCGCTGGGCCACCTTCTCAATACATTCCTGACTCCGGCCCCAGGATGAGAGGTTAAAAGGCCACCTCCGTGTGGCTGATTCTCAGATAATACCCCCATAGTAACACGTTACTGGCCAAAAAGAAGTGCCAATTTTCTCAATGAAAGCAGGTAACTTAAGATGGAAGCGTATATACATTTCCCCCCATGGGACTCCATGCGCCTTTTTGTGCTTTGAAGAAAACACATGTGGCCTGAAAACATTTTTGTCTTAGACTGGCCTTAAAAAAGAAATCTCTCACCACTCCTGTGAGAGCAGTGGTTTCATCACCACAGGGACAGCTGGCAATGTCTGGGCCATCTTGGATTGACATAGCCAGTTGAGGGGTGCTCCCGGCAGCTAGTGGGAAGAGGCCAGGGAGGTTCCTCGGCATCCTACAGGGCACAGGAGGGTTCCCGATAAAAATAACGATCCGGCCCCAAATGCTGATGGTGCTGAGGTTGAGAAATCTAGCTTTGTTTGTAAGGATCTAAATTGCATCCCTTGAGTGAATGACTTGGATGGCTTGGGTCCGGCTCTCCGTAGGGTTGGTCTTATTGATCTGCGCCTTGGCATCAAGCCCAGATCTTACACTGAGCAGAAAAGCAGCCTGATGGCGTTTGAATGACTCTATCTGTTATGAGACTATTGTTGAGGCCATTGGCTGGGACCCCACCCCTGCCCCCTTCAAAGAGCTCACAAGAATCCCCTCTCAGACCTCAATGCCAGAAAAAACTGGGCTGCTTATGGGATCGTTCCAACCTTGTGGACTTTGTTGAGTCTCCTAACAGGTGGATTTCCCTCTTTGCTTTGACTGATTGGAAGCTCAGAGCCCAACGTGCAGCACCCCACCTTTGAGAACACTTCTGGGTACCACCCTCTTGGTTCACTGTACTGTTTGTTCCAGCCTTGTTTTCTCTCTGATCTATTTTTATCCTATTGTATTTTACATATTTTTGTAAATTGCCTCCAATCCTTTTGGGAACAAAGAAGGGCATAAGAACAAAACAAAATTCAGCCGAGTTCTGTGGCCTTGGCAGGTATTTTTTTAACATAGCAAGTGTCATGTCAGGGTTGGAGTCCTGCCGGGAAGGCAGCTCTCTCCGGCTCCTCCTGCCCCCTCCTGGGAGTCTCTGTCTTAGCGAACAGAAGCTCAGTGGGTCAGAGCAACAGGTTTCAGAGGCAAAGCTTCCAACATCCATCTGCTTGCAAATACTTTCCCTCCCCCAAAGTGTTCTTTCCAGTCTCCCATCTGGCTGTTGGCAGGAGGCCCCAGGGCGCAGAGGAGCCTGCAAAGGGGAAGTAGATAGCCCAACTTTCCAGCTTTCATTCCTAACTTTTCTCTCCTGCCTCTTAAATCAGGGTCTTCGGGGTCCAGGGGTACGCTGTGTGCAGGTTATCGCTGCAGGAAGGGGTCATGCCAGGAAGGTCCCCCGCCTGAGTGTGGAGTTGGGGCATTTGGGAGGCTGCTGCTGCGTGAAGGCAGAGGGGTGGGGGTGACATACAAACCTGAAAAAGCCACCCCTTCTCCCTCCACCACCCCAACAACTCCCATACTCAGCTCGTCCCACACAGTCCACCAGCTCAGCCTGTCCGCTCGTCTCTCACACCACAGAGCCAAGCCAGCCCAGTCCACTTCACAATCTCTGCTCTGCTCCACTCACAGGACTTCAGCCAGTGCCTTCTCCAGCTTCTGTTTCCCATCTATAAAATGGGTAGGTGGCGGGGGGTGGGCAGTGAACCAGATCCTAACATTTGAAGATCTTAAGAATCCCCTTCCTGCAGATGCCCTGACCCCTTCTACTCCTTGTCTGTTCCCTGTGTCCACTTTCTTCTGGGAACGTGACGCAACCCTGGTGTGCAAGAACGGGTGGCTTGGGTGTGAGAACAGAGTCGCAGGTGAGCACCTGTGGCTCCAGCCTGGACACTAGCGGGAACAGAGGCTCGAGCCTGCAGGCAGAGAGCGAAGCCAGTCCTGAGTGACCCTGGGAAGGGCAGGGCCGCTCGGCTCGGCACACATTGCACACACACCTGCTAAGCCCTTTGGACAATGTGAATCCACAGCAGCTGCTGAAAGGGTCCTGGAGCTGCCAGCGCCCCCGCTGGCAGCAAGCACACCCCCTTGTCTCTTGGGCACACCCTGACCAGCCAGGCTGTCCACTCGGCCTCTCTCTGCACTGCTCTGCCCAGCAGGTGACTGGCCCCACCTAGTCATCCCGGGTCCCAAATCTATCAGGTTGGGACAGTGGCTGTAAGGAAGAGCTTTGGAGCCCATGCCCTGGGTCTGTACCCACCGCCTCCACTTCCTAGCCCAGTAGGGCTGAGCCAGGTCCTTCACCTTCAGCTGCCTCAGTGTCCTAATCTGTAAAATGGGAATGGCGCGAATAGCATGGCCCTCACTGAGTTGTTATGAGAACCGAGGGAGGCCAATACGAAGCGCAGTCAGTGCCTGGCGGACGGCGGTCCTAACAGCTAAAACACACAGCCCCTGTCATGTTAACAGCACAGGACAGCGTGTGCCCTATACATGAAAGCAGACGCCTCGTGGAGTCAGGGAGGTGGGAGGGAGGCACCCCAGTGTTGGCTGCACCAGGGCGGGGCCTGGCCTAATGCATCTCTGGGCCATGACTGCAGCCCTGCCTGGGGCAGAAGGCTTTGGAGTCCCATCACATTTCTGGAAATGTTAGCGGCCATCTGGATTAAAATTACTAAATTATCACCCAGAAATAGTTCCTGGCTCCTGCTTTGAGTTGCTAGAGGTAGAAGGGGCCCCACAGAACATCTTTAAGGTGAGACGTGCTTGGTGGGGACCCTAGGCTTCTCAGGCCAGCCTGAGACAAAAGGAGAGAGAGAAAGAACCCCCTTCCATCCGCAGCCCCATCCAGCGAAGCTCTGGCTTGGTCTGTTAGTATAGTACCTCATTACAAACACAACCGCCGGTAAAAAGTTGAAAACAATTGAGCTAGTGCCTAACTTTAAAGATGGAGAAATTGAAGTAGCCCAGAGAGGGAAAATAATTGGCCCAAGGCCACACAGCGAACCCATGCTATCCCCGCACCTGCCTGGACCTTGCTGAACGATGCCCTCTCCCATCGCCCAGGAGCTGGGGGACCCCTTCACCCACACTGGGCTTGGATGCGTGCCCATCCCCTCTCTGCTCCCTCCCTCGGGGCCACCGTTCCACCCACTCGTAACTGTCTTAGCCACATCCCTCAGTACCTCTAATGAGCCAGTCTAGGGACAGACAGACCTGGGCGACATTTAATTATGCTTCTAATTGCTTCCCAGGAGGAAGATGAGTACAAGCCCAAATTTCTCCATCGATGCCTGGGGAGAAGGGCAGGGTTTCCAGGAACTCAGCCACCCTGGGGCCCGTGGTGGAAAGGAGAGCGTGAGAAGGGGCTTCGGGGGCAGAGGCAGCCCCGCCCATGGCAGAGGGGAAGCGGATGAGGGAGGAGCTGGACCAGTGGGGTGGCGGGGTCATGGGGTCCCACCCAGGACTGACATACCCCGCCTCACTTCCCAAAGTAATGACACTTCAAGATGACTGTGAATGTGGAAAGGGTTTCAAATCAGTAATGTTCTCACTTCACCACTGGGTGATTTCAGAGGTGGCGGCCATGTGGCCTTGGGAGCACATCTCGTCTATAAAATGGGGACACCAGAGTCTACCTCATGGGGCCATGAGGCTGAACTGAGACCACACCCCCTGTAAGCTGATTCTCCAGGTCAGATGGTAAAAGGGAGGAGAGGAGGGAGGGCGGGCCCTTTCCTGGCCCGCAGCGCCCACCGCCGTGTAGTCCAGGTGGCCACAGCTCCCACAGTGGGGAGGTCAGGCACCTTCCAAGTTTTAATAACAGCTTTGCAGGCACCACTGCGGTGACTGTGCCTGCAGCCCAGCCCTCCAATCCCAGCAGGATTCCCAATTAGCAGATGCGGAGAATGAAACACAAAACAGCTAAGTGACTAAGTGCCCGAGGGTCCCCAACTGGTAAGTGGCAGTCAATCCCAGAGCCCCCAAGGGCCTGCCCAGACAGATGGGCATATGAGGCCTCGTCCTTCCAGAGGCTGGAGAGGAGGGACAGGACCCATGAGAAGCCATCTGGGGCCCCTGAGACTGTACCTTGGGGGCTTGGGGAGCCCCAGGACCCGCAATCCACACCCTCACCCCTGCCCAACCCTGTCATGTCCTAAAATGACACCCCCCAACCCAGAAGCAGAGATAGACACCAGCTGTGCTGTAGGGCTTTTTTTTTTTTTTAATGTTTCCTTGCTGTTTTAACATTTTCATGGAAAAAATATACAGTTTAGAATCTGGAACTGACCACTGTCTGGATGGGTTTCAAGGGCAGCTGGTGGGGGCTGTAACCCTTCGATTCCTCCCCCAGCGAGGGAGCTATGCTACTGGAGCACCAATGGGGCACTCGAACCAGGAACTAAGCTAGTGTCTCAGTCAGGATCTGGTTAAAAAAAAAAAAACGGGGAGGCTAAAGCAGCTACACCCCCAGGCCCTGACCGGGTCCTGTGGCACTTCTGTCTGTCCCCTTCCCTCCACTGGCTACAAGGGGACAGGAGGCCGGTTCCTAGGACAGAAAAACAATCCATTAACCCTGGCAGCGTTATGAGGACGCAGAGAGAAATCTGAATTTCACAAGGAACACGAATCATTTGTTAGCATAAGTATGTCCCAAATAGGGCACGGGGCATACTTACACTTAAAAATTTTAGCCTCTGCAGGTCTGAGATCCTCATTTAACTCCGCATTCTGTTGTTTTGTTTTGTTGCTAATGCTGTCCCCTCAGGGCCATTGACTCAGAAGTGGGGAAGGGGGCGCAGCTGGCAGAGGCCGGAGGAAGGAAGAGGAAGTAGTCAGTCCCGGGGTGGGGGAGGGTGGGGAACAACCCAGTCAAAAGAGAGCTCTTATCTCCCTATGGGAATGACTTTTTTTTTTTTAAATCATTTTCCAGAAATTTTCTACTCTGGCTGCCTTCCGTCGTTAACAGCTATGGGGTTGGGGGCGAGGACATATACGCACAGACACCCCCCCCATGTAGTTCTAAGTAAAGTCTGGAAGCGCTTAGTATAAAGGTTTTCTAAAAGGTTTTCCTTCTGGCGGCGGGTCTGCTAACACCGTTCCTGATAGTGTTCTAGAAGGATTTAAACAGAACAAGAACAAACCAACCCACAGAGACCGCGCAAGGGCCGCAGCCTGCTTCCTAGTGTCATCCTGGAAGGGCCCCTTCTTGAACATTCAAGAATCCCAGGGGCCTTCCTTCCATTCTGCATCCTGTTCCCTTCCCCCGGGGAGGGGTCACGTTCAGTGTACACAGTCCGTCCGGCTTTCCTCCAAGGGGCTCCCCATGTGGCGCCAGGGAGGGAGGAGGGAGGGGCCAGGACTGGTGACCTGTCACATGCATTGACCGCGGCAGGCCCCACACAACAGAAATGCCAGGAGAAAAGAGTTAAATGTCCGTAGCCCCTGGCTTCCCCGCTACTGCTGCACACGGCAGGAACTCAGGGTGACATCTGGCGTCCACTTGAGGCCAGGGTGGAGGAAAGGGAGGCCGAGAGAGGAAAGCTGGTTCCTGCTGTGAGAACACAGCCCCATCCTACAGAGCTCGGGCAGGGCAGGGTGTGCAAAGAAGTCAGGCACCCAAGCCAGCTCCCCGAGTCACTCTCCGTGGGCCCCCAGGCTGGGCCAACGCCACTCAATGAGGTCCAGGGTCTGTGGCCCCAAGCCAGGCTCTTGGCTGCCCTAGTGTGGCTGGGGGCAGGGAGGAGATGAAGCCAAGAGCGTGGAGCCCCCACTTCCAGCCCACCTCACACCCGGATCTCATCCTCCTCCTCCTCGTCCATGAAGGAGAACTCGGTGTCGGGCTGCCTGGGGAGAGTGGCCCGGGCCCTGTCTGGCCCCCGGAAGGCAGGGCTGCGCTCCTCCAGGACACCCGAGGTGCAGCTGGACAGGGAGCTGCTGTCCCGCGTGGTGTGGCTGCCCAAGCTGCGGGCCGAGCCTGGGCTGGGGGCCGCCGCCGCCCACCCCTCATCCTGCAAGGTGCGAGAGGACAGCGGGGGCAAGTCTGAGCCCCCCTCGCCTTCCTGCCTCCCCAGGGGAGGGGCTGCCGCCACCAACAGGGGAGCCTGGGTGGGACTGCCTGCTGGGTCATCATCACCGTGGTAACCGCCATCCTCCTCCTCCTCTGGTTCCCACTCCTCCTTGTCCATGATGCTGAGGACATCGCCCAGCATGGAGGGCCCCAGGTCGATGTGGAAGGACATGATGGACTCAGCGTGCTTCAGCCCGAAGCCGGCCTTGGGCATGATGGGCAGATCCGTCAGGTCCCCAAAGGCCTGCTCGTCAAGGAGGGGGTCGGGGGAGTGGGGGGCGGCTGCCCCGTTTCGCCGGGGCAAGGCCTCCTCCACGCCCACCTCCTCGGGGCCGCCCTCCCCGGCACTCCCCTTCTTCACGGGGCTGGACGACAGGCTCTTGGGCAGCTTGCTGGAGCCCTTCTCCGTGGCCTCCTTCTCATTCAGCTGGGGCAGGGACATGGCGTTCTTGACGAAGAGGGCTGAGTCCCGCAGGGAGCCCAGCATGTCCCTCTGCTCTCGGTCCCCTCTGGTCACCGACTGTGACCGCTTGCTGCCCCTGAACTTCCGCGACAGGAGGCTGCGTTTGGAGGACGAGGAGGAGGCCGGCTCGTCCATGGACTCACCGTCCAGCTCACCAGCCTTGCTGTTGAGAAAGGAGGTGTCCCCAAAGGCGTCCCCCGCCCGGCCCACGTGCATGGTGTGGCGGAAGTCGCCCAGCGGGGCACTGATCATCTCGGCCGTGAGGTCCACCCGGGAGCGGCGCTTGGAGTGCACTGAGCTGGACACCAGCTGCTTGAGGATCGGCATCTTGCCGGAGGGGAGGGGAGGGGGGCCCTCCCGAGGCAGCAGGCGGATCTGGGGTCAGATCTGAAGTCCGGCGGGTGGAGAGGGTGATAAGGAGAAGATCATAGGGCTGCAAGAAGAGAACAGTAGGTAAAGGGTTAACCTGGCACAAAAGCCCACCTGCTCTCCTACCAAAATGAAATGCTATGAAATAAGCCAGCAGTCGATTTCCTAACCCTGCCTATTTCCTCACGCACAGGCTTCCGGGTTAGGGGAGTGCCCTCTGCAGTTCAGGTAGCCGCAGACGTGCTTTCCCTGAGACTTGAGAGAGAAAGAACTTCTTTCTTCTACAGGACAATGTCTCCTCACCCGGCACCGCCTTCCCTCCCCAAACCAGGACACTGCTAAGGGACCGCGGCCACACTGAAATCGAAAGATGTGGAGGTGTGCAGCAGACTAGGGAGAGACTTGACTCCCGTGACCAACCAATCTGGAGACATGCTGTAAGTTCTTCCTGCTGTCTGACCTCAATCCCTGTGAAGTTCGTGGACACCTCAAGCTGAGTCACAGTCCTCAGAGGAGGGGAGGACAGGACAGGCCCCAGGGAGACGCAGCCTGGCACCTCCAAGGCCATGGGCGGCCCCACTCACTCTCTGAATCAGAATTAGGGTGGGGCTGCTGGGACCCATAGAACCAGCTCCCCAGCCTTCCAGTCCTTGCCAGGTGTCCCAAAAGTGAGGTTCCCGCCTGCAACAACTCCCCCGTGGGGCCCCAAGCTCTTTGCCAAGGATCCATGCCCCCCACCTCTCAGAGACTAAGATTGGGAAACTCCCCATTTTCTTAGTCACTAGCAATGCAGGGAGGCAGGGACTAGTCCCTAGATGGCCGGGGCCCCCCTGGAAACTGCAGACCCCCGGGTGATTAACCTGAACCAAAGAACATCAGAGGGGAGCCCCAGGAGAGCTCTGAAAGCTTGAAGTAGACCACCCATGCGGCTCCTGGGAAGGGCCAAATTGAAGTCCAGCGTGGAAGCCAAACCAGCCCCTTTCCCTTAGGAGGACCTGCCCCAGATGCTAAACCCAGCAGCGCAGGGCAGAGCAGGGTGGGGAGAGGTGGGTGAGGGGTGGTGCTGGGCCACCAGTCCTGCTAAGAGCACAGCTCTCAATGGCCCCCTCATTCCAGACCCACACTTCCTGTTGCAAAGCTCAACTCATCATGCCCCACGAGGTTTCTTCCACACCCCCATCCTGCCCCAAGCTAGGCCACCACATCCCACCTGGCCCTGCTTTCCTTTCCCCTTCAACCACCCTTCACCTTTTAACTAAAACAAAACATGCCCAGGGCTCCCCAGAGCAGACCCCCGATCCAGCTATCGGTCCCTGCCTCCCTCCTCGCCGCTCTCCCAAGCTCACAGTCTGCCCCGGCCCTGAGCTTGTCTCCCGGACTGGACACACACAGGTCCCTGCTGGAATGCCTGTCACCTGGCTCACCTAGCATCCTCCAGGGCCCAGCTGAGATGCCCTTTCTCCCGGGAAACCTTCTCCAGCCCGGGGGAGTCCTCCTGGCCACCTCTCCCCTGACCCCCAGCACTTTGGATGCCCTGCTCCTGGCAGGCACTGGCTACATTGTTCTATCGCTGCGGCTGGACTGTAATCTTCCCACTGGACTGTGAGCTTCCAGAGGGTTCCAACGGGGCTGTTCACCACCAAATCCCATCTGGCAGTACGTGGTGCAGTCGGTCCTCAAACACCTCCCTCCTGCTCCCACCCTGACCCCCAACCCTAGCCCAGACCCTGGGTGGCTCCCTTTCTGCCTTCCCAAGCCCAGTGACAGCGCCGTCATCACTTCAGCCTGCAGCCAGACTCCAGGGCTCCCAGCCTGACCTCCTGTGCCCTCTAACCCCCTCCCCACGCTCTTCTTCCTTGTTTCTTGTCCAGATGCTGACGCCCAGTCTGATGGTTCCCCCAGCACGTGCTCCCCCCACCCCCAGACAGTCATACGGCCAGTCACTCCGGCAAACAAAGTTCTCTGGGGCGGGCGGCGGGAGCCAGGCACCGGGGGTGGCCCGGGCTGGGCTGAGTCAGGTGAGGACTGCCCTGGAAGTCCTGGAGATGACCCATCACGGTCACTCGGCTCCCCCTCCTCACTCTCCTCCTTCTCCCCACCGAACTCTTTGGAAAGTTCGCCTCCCCTACCCCTGACCTGGCCCCTCAGTCCTGCCCACACCCAGGATCTAACCTCCAAATAATCAGACATGGAACAGCTAGACTAGCACCTGGCAAACATTTTCCATAAAGGTCCAGACAGCAAAGATTTTCAGCTTCACGGCTGCTATGGTCTTGGTCACAGCTACTCAACTGTCTGAGCAGTAATAGGAAAGCAGAAGACTGTATGTAAACAAATGGGTGTAGCTGTGTCCCAATAAAACTTTATTTATAAAAACAAGTGGTGGGCCGCATTCGGGCTGACCCCTAAAGTAGACACAGGAAAACTACTGGCCTCAGTGTCATCCTCTCAACACTGCTCAGGAGAAAGTCACCGTATGTGACCCTCTGGGCCAGCCACAGGCTCCCAGGCCAAACTCTGGGGGAAACTCTCTTCGGCTAAACAAGAGAAAAGGAGGATGGAGTCGGCCTCAGACATGTTTGGCACTGAAAGAAGTCAAACCAGGTTTCTAAGGAACTCTTGGAACTGAAGGAACCCTCGGGCTTCCACTGCCACCAGGGCAGTGAGGTAAGAACAGAAAGAAAGGGTCCACGTTCTCAACCTGCCTGCAACTCGGCTTGCAGCTCTGCTCACAGAATCCTGGGATCTCGAAGAGCTGGTAGGGAAGGGACACCCAGTGCAACTCTTTCATTTTCCAGATGAGAAAACAGGTTTCCGGAAGCAAAGTCTTTTCCAGATTTATGTGCCAAAGGGCAGAGCGGGGCTCGAAGCCGGTCTCCTGGTCCAGTGCTCTTTCTGCTCCACGCCAGGCTGCGCTCTGGCCTCTGGTGGGTGGCCTCTCTGGTCAGTTACCAATCACACCCCCCCACCACCTCCTGGCTGGAAGGGTCTAGAGAGAGGAGACGCCTGGGTGCTGCCTCAGGAAGGTCCTTGTGTTACCTGACACGGCTGGCACCTTGAGCCAGACCGTTCTGCGTTGTGGGGGCTGTCCTGCACGGTGTCAGATGTTGGATGGCACCCCTGGCCCCTGCCTCCTAGATGCCAGTAGCATCCCCCTCCCCAGGTGTGACAGCCAGCGTCTCCAGATATCCCACATGTCCCCCCGGGGGCAAACCTGCCCCGGGCTGGGAACCCTTGCCCTGGAGCGACAACACACATGGGACAATGAGACACGTATTGTTCCCCGGGTAAACAAAAACCAAAGAAACAAAAAAGAAAAATGAAAAAAAGAAAAGAGAAGAAAGGAAAAAGGGAAGGAGAGGGGCCATAAAGGACCAGAACTGTGGGACCAGTGACATGGGCCTCTGGAGTTGCATAAGGGTTTCAGAGTAACGGCAGGAATCCCCAGACCCAGTGAGCAACGTCAGGCGCTGTGGTTTCCCCGATCTTAAGTGCTCGTCAGAGAGAAGAGAAAGGAAAACCACAGGCCGGCTGCCCAGGACTGAGCAGAGATGGTGCAGAAGCCTGTGGCCACCCGACAGACCAGGTATCCTGGCCGTCACGGCTACAGCACAGGAGGGCCCCCCCCATCCCATTAACCCCGCTTCTAGCTCATTTTCAAAGGTAAGACCAGAGACCAGGATAAGAGGGGCCCGCAGGAAAGTCCCTAGGCCAGCCCCAAGTTCGCCAGGACCCCGCACAGCCCCACACCCCAGGAAGGTGGGGCAGGTCTGGCCAGTGCTACCTGCCATCTGTGGTCTCACTCCCTGGGGGCAGGCTTTGTGGCCTGTGAAAAACCAAACCATCTTCAACATCCAGCATGAAAAAGTCCCGAGTCCTGAGAGTTGGGACCCAGACAGAGTCACCTGCTGGTCCCTGGTCCCGCTGCCCAGCAAGGAAAGGTTGCAGGACCCAGCAGTCCTGGGTCGGGGGATGAGGGGGTGGGGGTGGGGCGAGGTCTGGGCCCCCGGGGCCCTCCCAACAGCTGGAGCTCAGATGGGCAGGCCAGGCTCAGGGCTGGCAGGAGTTCACTCACTGGGTGGTTTGAAGTCCTTGGTTTTATGGCCCCTTAGTGACACCATCACCCTAAGCTTTGAACAGAAAGCGACTTGGGGGTGAGGAGATAGAATTCTGAATATAAGTCCAAGCAGGTGGCCTGGACCTGTCCTGGGGGCAGCTTGGGAGGCCTGAGTGCCTGCCCGGAAGGGGACTGTGCCAAAGGGGCTGTGGCTTTGGGAGGGGGTGTTGCTAAGCACAATGACTCAGCTCCAAGGAAGTGGCTAAAATAGGCTGCTGGCCAGACGACAGGGCAGCCACTCCCCTCCCCCTGCCCTGGGTGGGCAACCCCACTCCAGAAGCTACATCCCACTTTCCTGGCAGAGTGAAGGAAGTTGGAGCAGCAACTGGCATCTCTCCCGGACTCCCCTGCCGCTGGTGGAATCAGTTCCCTCTGCCCTTGGCCCACTGACCACACAACATTCCTCTAAGGCAGGGGCAACTAGCCCTCCCCGGAAAGGCCAGGCGCCTGGTTGGATGGACACTACCACACCCTCAGCCCAGCTCTGTTCCTGGGACAAGAAAGGACAGCCCTGGCAGGGACCCCTCCCTCATTCCACGTGCTGCCGTACAGAGCACGGCCCTCCCACATCAGCCAGCCCAACGGCTCTGAGACAGACCTGTGACCTCCTGGGGCAGCCAGACCATCCTCCCGCTTTGCAGCTGACCTGTAAGCTCACCCCAGTACACAGAGCGCACACGCTTCATCGCCCACTGCCCCTGGGCAGCCACTCCCCCATCACCTCCCCTCCTAACCACCCACCTGACTCCAGCTCTGAGCAATGTGGCCAGACAGAAGGGGGCATTCGACCCCAGATGACTTCAGCTGTGGCTTGGACTGGGTACAAGAGACTTTGTTCATTTACTCACTCATTCATTCATTGGCTTACTACACACCCACCAATTTCCCACAACTCTTCTAGGCCCTGGAGACAGAGCAGTGAAAATAACAGTGTGGAAAGCCCTGCCTTCCCAGGGCGCACTTGTAGTACAGGTGTGGGTGGGTGGGGAACAGGGCGGTAAACATGCAAATAGAACAGTGTCTCGCAGTCCTCAGTGTCAAGAGGGAAATGGGGGGAGCGGTGCGAGTGAGTGTGGGAGTTATGGGCCTGAGGGAGGCCCCCCTGAGGAAGAGGCAGCTGAGAACTGAATAATGAGAAGGAACTAGGCATGCCAAGAACATTCTAGCAGCTGGAATAGCACATGCAAAGGCCCTGAGGTAGGAACAAGCTTGTGTTTGAGGAACAAAATGAAAGCCAGGGGCCAGGTCCTCCCAGGAAGACTAGGTGGGAATTTGAATGGTGTTCTAGGTGCCAAAAGGGGACTTTCTAAGCAGGAAGTCATCCAATCTGTGTGTTTGGAGGTTCCTGTGGCGGCTGGATTGGAGGCATGGAGAAAGGAAAGCAAGAATTCAGAGCAAAGAGGAGGGGGGCCAGGATGAGGGTGTGGTTAAGGAGGTGGACAGAGCGGGGCACATTTGGGGCAGGGTTTGGAGGTAGAGACACCAGGAGCTGCTGAGGGCCCAGATGGGGTAGAGGGAGGGCAGAATTGAAGGGGAACCGGGCCTTCGAGGAGCCACCTCGAGCCCAGGCGTCCTTTTCCGGGGGTGGGTCTCACCTGGCAGGCCAGGGATGCAACCAGCAACCTGCCACCAGGAAGAACTTGACTTTGCCCAAACAGGGGAAGCCTTCTGCTACACAACATTAGTCAGCTGGAGCCACATGCTGGAGGGGATCATGCAAGGAACGCCGTGTAACATGGGCCACGACGCCGTAAGAGGTGAGGGGCTCCGGCTTCTGTGGCCAGAGAAAGACCCAGCACTTTCTGGAATGCTCACCAGCCTCATCCTGCGAAGATAAGAAGCCCCAGTGAAGGCAGAAGGCTGTTTTACCCCAATAGCTGGGGGGCAGCACAGGGAGCACATGAGGACTGTGGGTGTTCTGGGACAGAGCTACACAGAACAGAAGGAACTTTAGAGGGGGCTGCGTGGTCATCTTAGCTGACTTTGGTGCATTCGCAATCTTAGCTCCTTCACAAATACTGCCAGAAGCCCTCTCTGTATTTGAAAGTGTGCTGTTTGCACCAGGACATTAAGAACCCCTGTCTTCAAATGATCTGAGCCCGAAGAGCCGCAATTAAATTAAAAATAAAAAATAAGAAGAGCCCAGGATGGGGACATGAAATATCATGATGCTGACTCCTGTACCACTGGTGGATCTGTGTCAAACATGGCCTTAAAATACGTGGGCGTGGAGCAACCCAGCAACCATACCCACAGAGATGGAGAGACTAAATTAAGAGACTTGCCCTAGGTCATGGATTGAAGCCAGGGCTTTATTCCCACACCAGGGCTCCAGCCACTGAAACAACCATGCGCGACCCAAAGTGTGGGGGCCTTAGCGCACCCAAACCGGGAGCATGTGATTCACTCGTGTGCGTGTATACACATCCACATGTGTATATTTTTTATAGGTTACATATGTGGCTGTTGTCAATTCATGAATCGATGAATTAGCTCTAGTTTTCCTTCTTTTGAAAAAAAAAAGAAAGTCAATATACTATATGGGAGTTCTGGTGTTTTCCTCCCACATCCCGGTGATTTCTCTTGCACACCCCTGGGGGCGCTATAATTCAGCGCCCAGTGTCACATGACTCCCACTGAGGCATCCATGGCGCCTGCAATTTTAGAGATTCCAAGACTGAGCGACGGGGGACATCCCAGAGATTATCCAACCTGGTGGCCTTGATTGGGTTATGGGGGCGGAAAGAAGTACTTGCCCAAGGCCGTGGAGCTGGTGAGGGACCCAGGTGGTGGCAGTGGTGCCCAGGTCTATCTCCCTACCTCTAAAGGCCCTTCCCAGATAACAGGATGGATGACTCACTGCCAGGCGCCGGGCCACACCCTCTCGTGTCTGTTACCATCTTGCCCCCCTCGAGCTGGGGAAGGAAGAACTTCCCTCCCACCGAACAGCAGGTACTAGGTGCCACCAGGCAGGGAGGGAGGTACAAAACCCTGGCCCAAGAGCAGCTCAGAGTCAAATCCCAGGACAGGGTGGGCACCTGCGGCAGGTTCTTTAATGGCTTTAAGTCATGCATGATTTAGGCATCGCAACAGTGGGAAACCTACCCTGTGGAATAATTTCAAAGCTGAAAAAGATCCCAAACACAGATATTCATCAAAGCGTTGTTCATAATAGCAAGAGACTGGAACCTACCTGATACCCAACAATAAGAAAATGGTTGAGAAAACCAGTCACTCAACAGATCATCCTGCAGGTGCAAAGAGCGCGTACCTACAACGTGGAAAACTTTTTCTAAATGGCATCAAACAGAAGGGAAGAAAAGGGCAGAACTTATACTTGTTTAGACACAGTGATCACAGACTACGCACACACACATGGGTGAATAAAGGCAGAAGGGCACACAGAGCAATGAATGAGTGATGTCAGGCTTGAGTGGAAAACAGCCTTCTTTCTTTTTTTCTTTTTTTTTTTTAAGTTTCCTTTAATGTGGTAGGACTGTTTTGATAACAATAATAATAAAAATCCCACAGCATCAAAGGCTTAAGGAAAAAATTTTAATTTCAAAACCAGCTTAGAACGATCAAGTTCTCCGAGTCCAGCAGCTGCCGCCGGGGGCAGGGGCGGGGGGAGAGTGGGGCTCAGGCCACAGGTTCTCATATCCCAGAATCTCCTGTGAATGTCTGTTCTCTTCCTCTCTCTCCCGCTAAATCTGCATCTCCCCCAGCTGGACATGTTGATTATGACCTTGTTTTGTTTTTCAGTTGTCTGGGAGGACAAAGTGGGCCATCTATAAAAGCTGGTGGCAGGGGAAACAGGAGAGCTGAGGACTCTCCCAAAAGAACTCGCCCCCCAACAGCTGCTTCCTGATGCTTGAGCCCCCTCAACTGAGCAGATGAGAACAAACGACCCCCACCGTCGCCCTCACCCCCATCCCCGGAGACGGGCCAGTTTCCAGTGACACTGAAGCCCTAGGCTAGAGGCCAGACTCCCACATGGGTGACCCCACAGCCGGATCCTATCCAAGATGCCCTGGGCAGGTGAAGGTTCTGTTTCTGCTGCTTCCATAGTCCCAGCTCAGCTCTACTGATGACTACAAGAGAGCAGAGCAAACGAGAAGGGGCGGGACACAGGGACAGCGCCCCACCCCGCCCAGTGCTCCAGCAACTGGCAGACCACCAAGCCGTGTGCAGAAATAGCAGTGCTGTCAGCAGTTCCCATTTATTGGGTGCCTGCCTCATGTAGGCATCGTGCTGCGACATCATTAATTTATGCCCCGAACCCTGCAAGGAGGGTGTCACGATTGGCCCCATTTTCCAGAAAAGAGAAACTGAGGCTCAGATGGAATGAATGCCCTTGCTCACTCTCCTAACTACGAAATGGTGGTCTGAACCCTTTCTAGCAGACCTTGGAGGTGGGATGGGAATAGGGAGGCTATTTATCCAAGAACGACCCTGGGAACAAGACTGACTCCCCATCAGAGATCTGCTCCCGGGGATGATTCATTCGGGCTCCTTCTTACTCAAGATCGCATCCTGCTTCCTGCTCTGAGGACCCTCCCAATGTTCTGACTCCCTGGGAGATGAGAGGCGGGGAGGACCACCCAGTTCAGAAGCCGGGGCTCCCCCAGCATATTTAACAGTGGACCCAGCACAAATGTTTCCCAATCTCCATCTTGTTGTTTCCTGGTGGTTCCAGTTGCCAAGAAGGAAGACCAGAACCTTGACCCAATCTCTCCCCCAAAGATTGGCTGTGTGCTTGCTCCAACTTCCCGGCCTGCCGGCCCATCAAGACTCTGGGCTCATTGGCCCAAGGGTACCACTGCCCAGCCACACTTGGACACATCCCATTTCCTGGAGACAAGCATCCTCTGACTGATAGCTTCTTCCTGGAAGGAAGGGAAAGTGGCAAAGCCCCAGTTTCACTACATGCCTTCCACAGCGGCAAGCAGCCACTCTGCACTCCCCAGGCGTTCCTGCTTCGGGGCAGGGAGAGAGCAGTATTACTGAGGAGGGCGATGAACCCACCCCAGGTAATCAGGACGCGAGGCTCTTTTCAGAGCGGGGCTCACAGGGTGAACGACGTGTAGTCCACACCAGAACTCACTGACTTCCACTTTCTGCTGCCTCTCTAGGGGTTATTAAGTAATTTATGCCTGCACTGTCCAATATGGCAGTCACCATGCTACGGAGCATGAAATGGGGACTCGAGACGCAAGGCTTGAAATGTCCAAATCGACATGTGTTAGAGGATACAACATCCACAGGACTTCAAAGCCTCAGGATAACAAAAGAATGCAAAACAGCTCATTTTTTATATTGATTACATATTAGAATGATAATATTTGGAATATAGTGGGTTCAATAAAGTGTTCACGTCACCTCTTTTTTACTTTTTATAATCTATCTATTAAAACTGTAAATTACGTAAGGGACGTGCATGCTACTTCTGTGGGATAGTGCTGATTTAGACATTTTCGTTCTTTTTTACACAAGCAGCATTTTTCATTGTAGATGGATAAAGCCAACCATTGTTCATGTTCGAGTGAAAAAAGTTACATGTTAATAAATAGCGCTACATCATCTTAGATTAACTCCTAATATCCTAAACTTCACATCCAGCGGGCCACTGATGGATGCTAACTTGTTTCAGTTTCGTTCAAACGCTGTCACAAATAACCTTCCAGCTAAGTCTGCACAAGTCCTTATTTCCGGAGGATACAAACTTCTAAGTGAGTCAAATTACTTCTGTTTCTTATGGTTAACTTGTTCTCCAGATGGTTTTGGCAAGTTACAGCCTCACCAAGGGCGATGACAGTGTCCAGCATCAGGCCTTACTGTTTCTTTAGCTGAGCTGAAACCAACAAAAACACAGTCACCACCGCCGCCGCCCTCACAAACTTCTAATTTGCTTTTCTCTGATTACTTCAGAGGGTGAGCATTTAAAAAGCACTGTTGGCACGTGTATCCTTTCTTTTGTGAATTGCTTGTTGAAGCCTTTTGTCCATTTTTGGGGCGGGGGGGAAGGGGCTTCGCCTTTTTCAATGGGTTTTATGACTTTCAATATTAAAGCTATTAAGATTTTGACTGTATTTTGCAAATATTTCCACAAATATATCAAAAGCCCATTTACAATGTGGTAATTTTGTTTTTTTCCATAGAGTGCTTATTAATTTTCACAAGGTCAAATCTATTTTATGATTTCAAGCTTTTACACTAATGAAGCAAAGACAGTCCCCATTCCCACGTTTTATGACACTATCCACTTCTTTAAACTACCAGGTAAAATGATAAATAAAAAACACTCATGGCAAAGAATACTAAAAAGAAATTCACTAAAGATGTGTGTGGCTTATAAAATTGTGGGTCATTCAAAATAGATAATAAATTAAAATATAACAATAATTAGTTACTGATTTCGTATAAAATTGTCATAAAATATGAGTAAAGAAATCAAATGCTACCTTCATCAGATATTAAATTCTTTACATATAGATTCCACCCACCCACGGATCTATCTCCAGGCTTCCTTTTCTGCTCACTGGCCTTGGTTCATCCCTAATCCAGGTAGGTGTACTCTGTCACTCTGTAAAATAGGTTCTGAGTATCCAGTTGGATAATATTCCTACTTTCACTTTTTTCTAAAATTTCCTTGGCTTTTCTAAAGCAGTTTGTCTTCCAGATGGACTTTAGAAACATTTCCTAAAGTTCCAAAAGAAATCCTGATGGAATTACATTGGAATTGAAAGCAAACAGTAAATTAATTGGGGAAGAACCGACGTTATCACAACACAATGTCTTTATATCCATTTATTCAAAACTTAATGGAGTTTGTGGTTTTTCTTCCTACAAGTCTTACACACATCTTGTCATGTTTATTCTGAGTTATTTTATGGTCTCCTGTTGGGAACGGATTTTGTACTCTGCCCTTCTGCACAGCTATATCTTCCAACTGGTTAGAGCCGGTACATGGAAAAGCTACAATTTTAAAATTTATTATCTATTTAATGGCAACCCTACTAAGCTTGTGCTGTCTTACACACCCTCAGCATCCATGAGATTAAGTCTCCTGGGCTTTGCAAGTAGACCAGCCCATCACCTGCAACTAATAGTAATTCTGCCTCCTCCATTCCTCAGCCTTATCTTGTTATACTTGCTACAATTGCCAACATAATGTTGAATACTATTACTGACAGTGAAGATCTCTGTTCCTGGCATTTACAGGGATGTTCCCAACCTAGGTCATCCAGTACAGTAGCCGCTAATCCCATCAGGCTGCCGAGTGCTTCAAATGTGGCTAGTGCCTCTAAGGAACTGAATTTTTAATTTTATTTCATTTTCATTATTTTGCATGGAAAACTGATGCTTGCTTCAGTTATTGGAAAACCTAAGTATGTTTAAAACACCTTGAGTGAATCTTTTTCAACTGTAAATTTTATGAAATCCAAATTATAAGTGTTTATGAATTTTAGCCAGATTGAGATATCCTGTAGGTATAAAATACACCCTGGATTTTGAAGGCCTTGTATCAAAAAAAAAAAAAAAAGTAAAATATCTCATTAACATTTTTTATGGGGGAGGGTATATAGCTCAGTGGTAGAGCACATGCTTAGCATGCATGAGGCCCTGGATTCAATCCCCAGTATCTCTATTAAAAAAAATAAATAAACCTAATCACCTCCCCCCTCCAAAAAAAGGAATGATAATAAATAAATAATTTAAATGAGTTTTAAAAAAGAAGGTATGATTTTTAAATATTTTTATGACTACATGGCAAAGTGACAGCATTTTGGATATACTGGCTTAAATATAACATATTAAAATCAGTTTCATGGGTCGGCAGTTTTTTAAGTGTGGCTGCTGCTAAACTGAAAGCTACGTGTACCTGACATCACATTCCTATTGACTGCACTGTTCCTGGGGTATTCCCATCAATCATGGTGCTCGCCATTGGATTCATACAGATATTCTCAATCATCTTAAGAGAATTTACACTTCTTACAGTTTTAGAAAAATGATACCAGTCACTCAGCCAGGCTGAGTTGTGGGAAAACATACTGTAGCTTGGATAATTTACCCCTTGATTGCTGGAAAAATATAGAAAAGGTCCAATCTAGCTTAAAGAGTGCAGAATGATACCCCACCCATGGACACAGGCAGATACGCCTTCCGCCTTCCCTGGATCAGGGCTCACGGGGGGGAGTCTGAGGAAGGGAACTAATATCATTAAGCTTTTACTTTGTACCAAGATAGCTGCTTTATTTTGATTAAACTGCCCCACTCCTTTTTGGAACAAGTAATAACACTGTCCTTGGCATTTGGAAAACCTCTTCACACGTACTCTTCCCACCAGTCCCAGGAGTTCTCATCAATGTCTCCATCTCGCAGATAAGAAAGCTGAGGCTTAAGGGTTCAGTGCATCACCTGAGTCACATAGCTGCTACGGACAGAGCTGTACGCGTCTGCCTGACCTGGGCTTTTTCTGAACCCTGCGCTTTTTCCACTTGACCCTAAGGCGTGTCAGGGGAGCTTTATAAGTATGGCACAGGACTCTGAGATCTGATGAAGGTTATGGATGTATGAACACCCACAGGATGCACAGTTTTGCAATAGAATTTCAGGTTAAAATACCCCTAGTCCAGGCTCCGCATCCCCCACCACTCCAGAAAAAGTAGAAATAAATCCTGGGAAATACAGACCCCGGGGCCCCTGTGGGAAGCCCATCCTGCTGGGGAGCTCTGCTCCTCCAGGGCTGGGGATGCGCCTCTCTCTCCACTCTGCTCCTCCATCTGTCTCTGCCTCCACCTCCCTCTTCATCCCGGAGGCCTGTGCTCCAGCAGGCGGGATGCCGTGAAGGCACGGTACAGGGAAGGAGAGGAGCCCCCTTCACTGCCCCGGCGACACACCAGCTCAGGAAGGGACAGGGGTGAGCCATGACCAGGGAGTGACAGGAAGCAACAGCTCCGGAGCCAAGACTCGAGGAGCCAGCAACTCAAGGGCATTCGGCAACTTTGCTCGTTTACAGGGCTCTTCCTAGAGGGGTGTGTGTGTGTGTGTGTGTCCCCGCCACCCAGCTCCCGCCACAGAGGGAAGAGCCTGGAGAGGAAAAGGGGTGCCTGCTAGGGGCCCCATGGCTCCTCCCTCCCACTGGGGCCTCCAAAGGAAGCGGCTGGGCTTGAAATCAGATCGCCCGACCTTGTTTGGTTTCACTTCACTTCTGAGAGCGGAGTGCTCAGCCAAGGGGTGGGGAGTCAGAGGACACCCCTGGGTCCCCAGAGGGAGCCAGGGCATCTGGTCTCACTCCAGAGCAGGCTGGTGAATCTTCCATCTTGGCCCTGCTGGATGGATGGTGCAGCAGGGGGGTGAAGAGCATGGACCCTGGAGCTGGACTCCCTGGTTCTGAGCCGGCTGGGCCGCACTGGGCAAGTAACTCGTGCCTCAGCTTCCCCATTAGCCTTCCCAGCGATGGATAATATTATGTACTTCCCAGCACTATTGTGAGGATTCAACAAGCTAACAGAGGTGAAGCCCTTCCACAATGATGTGTAAGGGGTGTTTGCCATGAAGATGACGCTGTAACGTGTTCTCTCTCAGCAACTGCAAGATGTCTACACCCTGAAAGGTGGGAGGAGAACTTCAGCATCCCGGTGACACTCTGGTCACTGTCACTCCCCAAGTTCATTATTAACCTGGGACACCCAACTTCCTTATCACCTGAGGACACCTAATCCACAAGACTCCAGGGCTGACCCCTTTCAAAGTCCTTGGTTGGGGGGGGGATGAACTATTGCTGGGGGGCAGGGTGTCCTCCTGGCTTCTGAAGTCCAGGTATGGACTGTAGTCCTGATCAGCAGTGGGGTCACACAGCCCTGAGACGAGGTCTCTTCCCTCATCTGCCTTCCCTTCTCCCTTCTTTGTGTTTCAACCTTTAATGATGCAGGAGGAGGAGTCTGGCTGGTCTCAGACAGGACTTCAGCTCTTTCTGATTTCAGTTCAATGTAGGTGGACGAGTTGGAGGTGGGAAAAGAGAAAGCCCTCCCCTTCCTCTCCTGGATGAAGGTTAGAGAACTTAGGAGTCTGGGGGACCTGGGATGCTACCAGCAAAATGTAATGCACAAAATCTCAACATGATCAATCCCCCCCCCCAAAATAGAGTCTAGTCCTTTGGACCTAACCTGATTCTCAGTAGAGGTGTCCACAAGTTATACTGCCAGCCCCAGGGAGGATCTTCTGTGCCCCCTCCAGCTCCCTACTCCCACGATTTGATTGAGCCTTAAACCTCAAGGGCAGCGGGTACACAGGGGCTCCTTCTGATGTGCCGGGGCCAAAGGCAATATTCTGAGGAATGGAGAAGAGTTGCACAGAGTGGAAATCTGAGTGTGGAGAGGAAGGAGTGGCACGGAACAGACGCCGGAACGCAGAGCCTGGCTTCACTGTTACACTGGGGAGATCTGAAGCTGGGATCTGTGGACCAAATTCACTTACCCTCAGAACTGTACAGACACAGGGATAAGGAGAGCCCAGAGACGCTCCCAGGGAGGCTGGAGGCAGCCCTGCTGATATCAGCCGTCACCCCGATGGTCAGAGCAGAAGATGGTGGTCCGAGCGGCCCTGGCTGAGCAAGGGGTGCTGTCCCCAAATACAGCCCCAGAGATCTTTCTGGCCCTGGCACTGTGGCTTTTCAGATGCCCTCAGCCCCTGGGATGAAAGAACGAGGTGGGGAATGCCTGTGGTTTCTTACAGGCTAGGCAAGAGGTGTAAGTGTTCATTCATGACGATATCCCAATGTGCCCTCTCCAGAAGGGAGACCATTTTGCAGCTGGGAGGCTGAGTGGAGACCGCCAGTGAGTGGCCCTGTATCTGGCAAAGGAGAGCTCTGGATGTCAGCGCTGCCACCCTGGCCTGGAGCCCTGAGCTGCAAGCTGGCGGTGCCCGGGGGAGACTCATGTACATTACTGGAAAGAACCCAAGGCTCCTTGTATTTTAAGCAAGAGCTTCAGGGACACAGTGAGAGGGGATGTGGGATACCAGTGGCTAAATTCCCTTCACAACACCCTGCCAGCAAAGAGCCTTGTCCAGTCACGCCCTCCCAGCACGACCACCTTGTCCCCTGTCCAGAGCGGGCTGGTGCTGGTGGGGGTCCATCCTTGCGGAATGCCCCAGAGGTGCTGGCCAGAACTGGCCTTCAGGACACTCTGGTCAGCGGGATCCAGTGTTCGGTTCCTTTTCCCAAGGTTGAGAAAAAGCCTCCAGTCGTAGGTCAGGAGACCAAGGATCAGGTCAGCTCTCATAGCTTCCAGGGCGGGATTGCTCAACCCCTCTCCCTCTGCCTCCAAGCCTTATCTCTGGCATCAACCCAGATCCTGTTCCTCCAAGGGACAGACTCCTCCCACCCCCCACTGGGACAAGATCCTCTGGGCCTGCAGAACATCCTGCCACTAGAGGCTGGAGTCACTGCCCCCACAGCAGTTCTGGCCTCTGAGCCCTCTACTCCCACTTTCCAGACCAGGGGAGTGGGGGCAGGGCAGAGAGAGAGAGAGAGAGAGAGAGAGAGAGAGAGAGAGAGAGAGAGAGAGAGAGAGAGGCAGCCGATTTCAAACACTGTGCCTGCCACACCTGGGCACAGCCCGTCCTGGCCACAGAAATCAATCAACCACTCCAAAGGTGGAGGCGGTTAGACTCTCTGAACCAGAGCCAACCAGAGCCCTTCTGGGAAAGCTCCCGATTTGTAAGACCCCTCTCCTAGGTCAACATCTGCCCACCCCTTGCCCCAACACCACCTTGTAGACTCTTAATGTGCTCAGGGCTCCCTGGTCTCCAGTCCTAGGGCTGGACCGTCAGGTTCCACAAGGCAGCAGGACAGAAGGAAGCGGGGTGCGTCGGTAGATCACATTGGAATGAGCATCGGTGAGTGGGCGTGTGGAAGAGATACGAGGAAAATGGAAGAGGGGTCAAGAAAGAGGAAGGTAGAAATCCCAGAAAAACAGGAGGAGTACTCAAAGCAGAGACCTGAGCTGGGGGGGCGTCATGTGAGCTACAGGTCATCCAGGAACTCAGGTAGATGGCAAAGGGGCTGAGACCCCAAAACACCGCCTCTTGGGAGCAGAGTCATTTTATCACACTGGCCCCTTCCCAGTCCCTGAAGGGGTCACTGGGATCCATGGGAAGATCAGGAGAATCTGCTCGGATATCTCCCAAGGTTCACTGAACCCCCATCTGTGCGAAGGAGCAGCTGTCCTCACGGAGCGGAGGGGCAAAGTCCAAGTTCGGAGGAGAGAAACCGCACTAAGCAGTCACGTGAGCAGCTCACACAGGGGAGCTGAGGAAAGCTGGAACCCACACGGCACCCCCACACTCACACCGGGTCCTAGCCGCCCCCCAGGGATGAAGCCTCCCAAGTCAAGTGGGTGCCCCGTTACTGCTTTGGGAGCCCTGAGGCCACCTAGAGGCTGGGCTGGGCCCAGCCCGCGTGCAGCAAACTCCCCGTTTCTGGGGGAAATCCACAGCTCCGCTTTCCCCTTCCTTTGTGCCCTGTTCTTTGTTCTCTTAAAATTCAGTCCATCCTGCCGGTGGTCCCCTCCTCCACCCCGGCCTCAGAAAGGGGGCGGAGGGGGTGGGGAGTTATTAGAAGCCCAGACTGCGCAAAGAAGTTGCATTGCTGGAGGCCCTCCTGTAACCGGGCCCCTCATTGTTTACGCTGGCTGGATGGGGAAAGCTTTCTCTGGTCCGGATGGCCGCTGGGGGTAAGGATGAGGGAGGTTCCCCCTCGCGCACCCTAATCCCCCCAGAGGAGCAGGGGGCTTCACACAGCTCTGGGACCCCTTCCCGGTTCAACTGCTCAGATAGAGGAGCAAAGAATAGGCACCGTGGACGCAGCCAAGGGCCGTGGGAGCCGGTCAGATTGCAAGGGTTGACAAGAAAGGAAAAAGCATTGTATTTCCCCTCCATTCTCCCAGGGAGAAAAAGAAAACTTCCAAAGCTCAGGCTGCAGTGTCTCATCAGGAAACAAGGAATCTGGTTTGAGTTAGCAGAGAGCACCCCTCCCCCAGACACACACAGACACACACACACTCACATTCACACGCCCGGCTTGGGCTCAGTCCTCTCCCAGGAAGCCCGCCCAGCCTCAGCCCTCCAGCTCTCGCTCCGGATTCCCGCCCAGCTCTCCCGGCCGGCCGGCACTCACCCGCAGCGCCCCGACCCGCAGAGTGGCTCACTGGGGACGGACCCGGGGCAGGGGGCAGTTTTGTGTCCCGACTGGGGGCGCTCCAGGGAGGGGGCGGGGCTAGGGACGGCCGATCGAAGTTCCACCGCCCCAAGCGGGTGATTAAATCATTAACCAACCGCTCCCGGCTCGTGGCCAGGCCAGGAGCGCTTTGCCCAGGGCGCACCCCGCGCGCGGGCTCCGCGCGGGCTCCGCGCGTGGCCCCTTCCCGGGCTCGGAAGGAGCCGCCGGCTCGCCCGGGCCCCACCCCGCCGAGGGGCGCCTCGGCCTCTCCCCGCCGCGGCCTCCGGGTCTTCCGAGGAGGCGGGGGCGCGGGGCAGGTGCCTGGCGGGGAGGAAAGGGCTCGGGGGGAGGGGGGCGGAGAGTATTTGTTCCCTCGGCCATTCCCTTCCAGACAGCTCCTTGCCTCTCTTCTCCCCGGCCCGGTGACATTGGGTGGCGTGTGCTGCAGTGTGTGTACGAGCGCCGAGAGGGCGTGTACACGCCCCTGCCACTACGGGCGAATAATTCGGCTCTTATTCATGGAGAACTCTGTGCACACACGCCCCCCTCGGGGAGACCGCGGGTCGCGCGCCGCCGATTGTTGTACTCCTGCCCACGGCGACACACGCCCCAACCCCGGGCAAAGGGGTGGACCTCTCAAAGCCGGGTCTCCCCTCTCACCCCACCTTCAGCCCTACCCCCAGCAGTGCCCAGGGCCCAGCCAGCGAATCGCAGTCTGGGGAGAGGAAATCGGTGGGGAGCGAGGCTTCACCCGGCTCTCTGCCACCTCCTCCTCCCCGGCCCGCCCTGCTCGGACACAGGGTGCTTGGCCCCGGTCCCAGGAACCCGAGCCGCCCCGCACGCGCCCCAGCCCCAGCCCTGCCACCCGGGAGCGGGCGCAGGAGTCGGGGGCTGAGCCCTGCTTCCCGCCCCACTGCCCCAGTCGCGGCTTTTTCAATCCTTTGCCCCACAGGTTGGCTCGAGGCCCCCAAGCCAAGCCCACCCAGGCCCCTCAGGGCTCCGGTGCTGTCACGGCCAGAAGCTGATGCCCGTCGCCTACCTGGGTGCCCAGAGACGCGAGCGCCGGGCTGGAGCGGCTGCGCTCTCCCCTCCGTGGGCTCCGCGAAGCGCCGGGGCTGGCGGCCCATGTCAGCGCCAGCGTCCGTTTCCCTCTCACTCTCGGGCTTTCAGGGCCGGGAGCCGTTCGGACACTCCCCTTCCAGGCTCCTCCCGCACCCTCCCCCCCGCACCGCTCCGCGCTGATGTCACGGCGCCGCCGCAGCCAATGGCGCTTGGGAGCCTCGGCCCAGCCGCTCGGCCTCCTCGGTTCAAATCTGAAAGCCTGAAACTTGGGGATCTTGATGCGGGGCGGCTTGGGCCGAAAGGCCGGCTAGGACCAGGGTCGGTGGGGTCCCGGGGCGCCCCCGCCACGCTGCGCTCCGACCCAGATCCGCGCCCCTCTAAACTTGGGGCTCCCAAGGTCTGGAGCGCGACTAACCCCGGGGGCCTTGCACGAGGCCCTCCTAAGACTCTTCCCCGTCCCGAGCCGAAGCCAGTAACCCCGCCCTGGGGCGTTTCCGCTCCCTCCTCCCGGATCCAGTGCCTCGGGAGAGGGAAGCCCCCAGGGTCGACGCCGCCTGGGCCACAGATTCCATCCGAGACTCCTACTGGAAACGGGAGGGCGGGGAGGAGCCGGCCCCGAGGCCGGGCCCGGAGTGGGTGTAAGAAGGACGTGGGCAGGTGACCTGTCTTGGATGGTCCTGCTTTCCCACATCTGGGCCCCCTGCCTCCTGAGTATCAGCCAAGACTAAGTTCTGCTCCAAGTGAACCTCAAGGGTGATGCACTCCTGAGACCCCTTGTCTGAATCCTATGAGAATCTTTTTAGAGGAATAGCTTCGTCCATTTGTAAATGATCATTACTAATAAATGCCACAGGCGAGAGGGCACAGCACAAAATGAAAGTTCCCGAGCTGTTCGCAGCTCCCATGCCTGGGGTTTTAATTTTAAGGGAAAGGAGTGAGGGTGGCAGAGGCTCTAGACTCCCTCCCACTAATGTGACGTTTGATGGGACCTCTCAGTGGGTCCTTTTGGGCTGGTACCTTCCCAGACAGGGCTCCCAGGAATCGCTGACGTCCCAGGTCCCTTTCCACCTGAAATCAAAGCTGAAGTCTCACCTGTCCTCCCAAAACGTTCCAGATGCTCTGAGGCACCTCCCTCCCACCTTCTCTCTCCCCCCACTGTTAACTAATTATTTTGTCTTCAGGGCTGGCTGTTAGTAATTGGTTCTCTTTTTACAGGTGTCTGGGGTTTGGCCTTCCCAATTAGATAACCTATCAATTTAGCATACCTCCAGGACAAAGTCTTTGTCATTCTTCCACTCCTTATCCGAATCCTGTGCTTTGTATTTGAGTCCCCTTCCACAAACTTTGAACATTCATGAGGTTTGCTCTGGGGAAGAAGAAAAATAAAGCCCAGTCCTTGCCCTCAGGATGCCCTCAGTGGACACAGTCTGGTCCAGGAAAGAGCTCAGCAGTTGCTTCTGGACACTGGTCCCCACTGCAGTGCTAGCACCCTTGCAGTGAGTTTGGATCAAAAGAAGCTGCTAATGTTCCCTGATGTTTGGAATCCCAGTTCTGTGAATTTCAAGCGGCCTTTGCCTCCTAAGTGTCTGCTGAGGCTAAGTTCTGCTCCAACCTCTCACACTAGAGGCTGTCTATGCATAATCAGAGAATACTAACAAAATGGAAATCTTGAAGCTTGAATACCTACCTTGACATTCCTGGCAAGCTCTAAGCCCCTGATGTTGGAGAAGGATTTGAGGTCTTAACTGCACCTTTGGTGTAACTTGACCTATAAGCCTTTAGGCCCGGACGTGTGTCTCTGCGTGTTCTAGCGGGGGCCTGCTCCTGTGTGATCCTTACAGCTGTGTGGGTCTGCCTCCCCGCATGCACTTCCCCCTTCCCAAACACACACCTCCCAGCATTTGTTAACACCAGGTTCTGGGCAGTTTGGTTCACATAATTTTGCCCCAACACTAATAGGATCAGTGATGTGGGTTAATCCTATTTCCTTATAGAGAAGTTGGAGGCCCCACTCACTCTGGTCTGGTGTTTGCCATAAAACAGGACTCTGGGCAGGTCCTTTCACTTTCTGGAATGAGCTGATCTCCAAGGCTCCTTCCGACACTAACGCTCTGTGACTTCCCACCTCTATCCTGAGTCCCCCACGCCCTGAATTTCCTCCTCCTGGGGTTAGCGGAGGTGGTCCTGGATGGACACTTCAGCGTGTCACCAGGGCCTGATATCCGCGCACTTTGGGGTGGAGCCTTGGTGCTCTGAGGCCCTGCCTGCCCTGGGCTGTTCACTCCCTGTTCTTGGGAACCACCTGGGGCCCTTTCTCGGGGCCTGAGCAACCTCTGCTGTGAAGCCTGGGAAAATCCCCAGGATGCTAGGCCACGGGCAGAGAGCCTGGGGCTCAGGGCAAGCCCTTTACCACAAGTGGCAAAGTCCCCCCCGGGGGGCTGTTTTGCTCTGGGCTGCAGGCTCATGAACCTCCTTGGAGGGGTTTAATATACATCAAGGCTCTAGGGCAGCCAGTGCACCGAGAAAACAAAACCACAGGTCACTGCACCCCAGTGTTCACAGCAGCAGTATTTACAACAGCCAAGACATGGAAACAACGTAAGTGTCCATCAACAGATAATTGGATAAGGAAGTTGTGATCTATATATATATACACACACACAATGGAATACTACTCAGCCATAACAAAGAGTGAAATAATGCCATTTGCAGCAACATAGATGGACCTAGAGATGATCATACTAAGTGAAGTTAGCCAGAGAAAGACAAATATCATATATCACTTATTTGTGAAATCTCAAAGAAAATAATACAAATGAACTTATTTACAAAACAGAAACAGACTCATTGACATAGAAAACAAACTTACGGTTACCAAAGGGGAAAGAGGTGGGGGATGGGTATAAATGAGGAGTTTGGGATTAGCAGATACACACTACTATATATAAAATAAACAGCAAGATTCTATGGTATAGCACAGGGAACTATATTCAACATCTTATAATGACCTATAATGAAAAAAAAGTCTATACATATGTGTGGGTGTATATGTATAAATGACTGAATCACTGTGCTGCACACCAGAAACTATCACAACATTGTAAATCAACTACACTTCAATTAAAAACAAAAAAATACAAAACACCAGGTCATCCCCATGGGATCCTTGGAGACAGGATGGTGTCTGAGGGGCGTCTGAATCCCCAGTGTGGGTTAGCACATAGTACACTGGCCAGCTGAATGAACGAGCAGAGTCCAGAGCCCTCCAGCCCTCCTTCCTTGCAACTGAGCTGGGACATTTTCAGGAAGGTGGGAGATGGCACTAAATGTCTTGTTTACCCAAGAGGGAGAAAAGAAATGCAGGAGAGATACAGCAGAGCTCTGGACTCCTTAACATAAAATTAACATAGACGTCAGCTAAAGAGAGTATGTTTGGGAAGCAGACACTGGAAGGAATGTTCCATGTGGTCCCCAGAGTTCTGAAGTCCAGAGGTCCACCCACCAGTGACCCCCGGGACAAGCAGGAGAGCCCAGCCTTGCCCCTAAGCAAGGGGTTCCTCTTGGACTCCAAGGGCCTGTGGGTCTGGTTTAGGAACACAGGCCCTGGATGTGACAATCCCACTGTCACTCTATGACCAGAGAGAAGTCGCTTGAGCTCCCGGGGCTTGATTTTCTCATTTGTAAATGGGGACCATATGGTGTGAACTTGGTGGATAACTCAGCTCAGAGTTCAGGGCAGAGATGGGACCACACCCAGGGCTCCCCACATAGACACAGGCCAGTCTCAAAATTAAGGGCCAAGTTAGACTTTCTGCAACAAGTTGATTCCTGACTGTCCCTCCTTGGCAGAGTGCACCCTCCCTGCTGGGGTTTCCCAGAATTGAGCTAACAGAAAAAAATGAACCACATTATCTGCCAGAGGCAGTCCTGGGCTTCTGATAAAGGGATCTGCCAGTCTCTGGGAATCGGGTGGGGGGAGCAGAACCCCGGCTCTGCTGGAGAGCAGCCTACGAGACAGCGATACCCTCCTGGACCTCCGGAGAGATGGACAAAAAAGGGACTGGGGAAAGGAAAGAGCATCTGTGCTCAGAAAAGGCTTGTGTTCTCCCCAAGAGACCGGCTTGGAGGCAAAGGCAGCCTCAATAAAAAGCACTTAGAAAAAGCAAGGTTTGCCTTCATTTGCTGAGACTTTACTATAGGCTGGGAACTCTACGGCTCAATCCTAGGGAGGGTGGTTGCTTTCATTAGTCCTAGCTTTCAGATTAAAAACAGGGAAGGTGAAATAACTTGCCCCAAGATTGCACAACTAAGTCCAGAACCTGGGTAGGAAAAGCCGAAGCGGTGGGGCTCTGAGCCCACAGTTCCAGCCACAAAACCACCAGACAGCAGGAGAGGAAACAGATTCTAGCTGAAGCATGAATGATCTTGTTACCATACTGAGCCATGGCGGGCAGTCCACGGTCGCTAGGGGAGACTGGGCACCATCTTACCAAACAGACAGACTCCCATCTGCGTAGGAAGGTTCCACGTGGTTTCAAGGAGAGCGAAGCACCCCGCTTCAAGGCAGCTCTCAGAAGGCCACGGTTATGTCCCCCTCTGCCCCGTCACCGCCCTCCCCCAGCCCACATCCACACTGAAGACCTTAATTAAACCCCTTCCCGGAGCCCAGTACACAGCCCAGGGGTGAAGAGGAGCTGAAGGCATCACTCCGCATCCTCTCTGTCCCAATGTGATGTGACATCTGCCCAGATGTTCCAGGCGCTTAAAGGAACAGCCTCCTCAAACCAGCGGGTTCTGGTGCCTGTGTGCATTTTGTTGGGGTGCTTCTGCCTCCTTTCCTCCCTTTGCACTGAGCCCCCCAAAATCTCAGACGCTTGGATTGAACATGTGATGCATGTGTACTTCTGTCTGACCCTGGGGTCTCCCTACACTTTCCAAGCCCCACTGGCCACACAAAGGAGGCTCTTCTGGAAGAAAGGAGCTTTAAGAGATACCTGTCTTGCCCTCCTGAATCTGCCCCCATGTTCAAGGCAATGAGATTATGTCTTGAGCCACTGGCTGCAAAGGTGAGAGTGGAGAAGGGCCTGGCATCTCTGTGTCCCTTCTCGTTGTGGGGAGAATGAGGAAGACGTGCAGGGAAACGTGTCTGTGTGCTGGGTGTAACTGTCAAAGCTCATCATGGTACCTACAAGCCTACAGAATGTCTTCTCCAGTTTTTAGTTTCCAAAGTGTGGTCTTGGCGTGTGTGTTTGTGTGTGTGTGTGTGTGTGTGTGTGTCCTTCCTTTGCTCCTGTGATGCCTTTGAGTCATAGCAATAACTCATCCTAGCCTGATGTCAAGGCTAGTTTACACTTCCCAGCTTGATGGCTTGATGCTGAAGGACGCTAGCTGTCTCCCCTCTCCAAGCCCTCTGTCCCCTCCACAAG
The DNA here is from genome assembly GCF_048564905.1 of Vicugna pacos. NCBI lineage: Eukaryota > Metazoa > Chordata > Mammalia > Artiodactyla > Camelidae > Vicugna > Vicugna pacos. Next base: position 56,541,371 of record NC_133002.1, read on the forward strand.
CCAGTTGCTCTCCAGAAAGCAGTTGCGGCTGAAGGCAGAAGGCATGTTAGGGAAGCCGGTAATGAGGAGTCAGTTTCAGGCAGCAGGTTGCCCCAGGCCCGGAGCAGCGGAGTTTCTGAGTCGCAAGTGAAGTCCCAGCCGAGTACCATCTAGGGAGTCCTCCAACAAAACAAAACTTTTCTTGTCTGAGGCCACCTGAAGGTCACCGGGAGAGAGAGCTGGGGTGAGAAGGCTTATGGGCCTTAAAATGGAATCTACAATAAATTAATTACATGGAAATTTGTCTGATTTGGTTTGGTTTTTTTTTTTTTGGAGGAGGTAATTGGTTTATTTATTTAATGAAGGTACTAGGGCTCGAACCCAGGACCTTGTGCATGCTAAGTATGCATTCTACCACTGAGCCATACCTCCCCCCACCCCTCGAGGAAACTTGCAGAAGAGAATGTTTTCCCTTTCCTTTAGAGCAAATATTTGGGCTAATGTTAGTGATCACCCAGGCCACTCAATTTACAGAAAAGAATATCAAATCCAGAGAGGTAAAGTGACTTGTCCAAGGTCACACAGCCAGTTGCTAGCAGAACCTTGGACAAGACACGAATACCTCTCAGCCCCAGCCAGTACTTGCTCTACTACATGGGTGGTTTTCAAGAATTTTATTTTTATAAGTGTAACTGAGCAGGACCCTGTGGGACCTTCCAGGGACACACCCCTACCCCATGTCCTCTGCTGTAGCTCCTCTCTGAAGGACCTAGATAACAGTATCTCATGCATATTTCCTGAGTTTTTCAGATGCTAAAAACCACCACCAAAGGGAAGAAACTAACTGCTTGATGATCAAGAGCTCATGGCCCCCAGACCTTCTGGCGCCCAGGGGTTAATAGTGTTGACCGCCCTGCTACCTCAACACCAACCAATCAGAGGATTGTGCACTAGGTGATCATGTACCCTGCGACCCGCCCTCCCTTAACCGACCTTTAAATATGCTTTGCCGAAACCCTTCAGGGAGTTTGGGGTTTTCCTGGGTGTGAACCACCCCATCCTCCTTGCTCTGCCCTGCAAGAGGACTTTCTCTGCTCCAAACTCTGCCGGTTTCTTTCACCCCACTGTGCATCTGGCATACGAGCTCGCATTTGGTAATATACGCAGGGGAGTCCTTCCCCCACCCTCTAAATGAAACTGCACAAGATATTAAATGGATCAAGGTGGTTCTGCTGTATTTGAAGTGGAGCAAGGGGCCCAGAGTCCCACCCGCTTTACCTCTTTTTAAAAAAATTTATTTTTCTTTAAATTTTTTGGGGGGCAGGAGGTAGCTAGGTTTACATGTTTATTTAGAGGCAATACTGGGGATTGAACCCAGGACCTTGTGTATGCTAAGCTTACCCCTCCCCACTTTACCTCTTTCAGTGCGGTTCTTGGGGGTATATCTGGGAGAACCTGAGGCTTCAGGACACTGTCTGAAAATCTCAACACGAATCACAGCAATAGTAAGCCATCGGCACATGTCAGTTTCCATAAGACGCCAAGCCCCCTTTTAAGAGTTTTGCAGGTATTAGCCCCTTTGCTCTCTGAAAAGCCCTGGAAGACCCTGCGCCAGTGGGACTGCAGGTTCTTCAGAGGGCTCTCTCACCTACATCTGCCAAACAGCATTTCTTGGAACTTGGGCTCTTCAAATGGGCTCTTTGCTAGTCGAGGATGACTTCGTGCACACACACCCCATCCCCACCTGGATAATCCAGTCCTTGCACCCTATCTCATCTCCTCCTCCCTCCTCCCTACTCTTCATTTCACCATTGCTCCCCGCATCCTGGAGGCTGTGGAAAGGCATGGCTCTGGGTTGGGCAGCTTTTTCGGCCTTGCAGAGTCCACAGGCAGCCCAGCTGCTCTTATCCAAAGGCAAACCGCTGGCCTGTGGGTGGATGCAGCCGGAGGACGGACTCTGGCGTAGCCAGTCATTCCCGTGACTACGACTGCAAAACAAAGCCCTTGCCTAACGACCATTTTGTCTTGCTTCTGGGTTCTGTGGGTCTCAGGGATCCAGTGAGAGCACAGAAGGGATGGTGTGTTTTTGCTCTGTGATGTAAGGAGTCTCAGCTGGGAAAACGTGAAGATGGCGGGGTGACTGAAGGGCTGGGGGCCAGAAGCCTCTGGCTTGACTTCACTCACACGTCTGGTGGGTAATGCTGGCCATCACCTGGGACCCCAGCTGGGCTGTCAGTCAGGACAGCTATGTGCAGCCCCTCCACATGGGACAGCTTGGGCTTCCTCACGAGATGGCAGCCGTGTGCCAAGCTCCGGCATCCCAAGAGAAGCAGGTGGAAACTACAGGACCTTTTCTGATTATATTGGTCTCCTAGGGCAGCTGTAACAAAGTACCACAGACTGGGTGGCTTGAACAACGGAAATTCACCGCCTCACGGCTCTGGAGGATAGAAGCAAGTGGCAGCAGAGTTGGTTCCTCCTGAGGCTGCGAGGGAGAATCTCTCCCACGCTTTCTCCTAGCTCCCAGTAGCCCCGCGTGTTCCCTCACTCTCAACCTCCGTCTTCACGTGGCATTCTCCCTGCATCTTCACATTTTCTTCCCTCTGTGTCTGTCTCTGTGTCCAAATTGCCCCGTTTTAAAAAGGACACGAATCCTGTTTGATTAGAGCCCACTCTAAAGACCCCATCTCAACTTGATGATCTGCAACGGTCTGTAAAGTCCCTATTTTCAAATAAGGTCACCTTCACAGGTATTAAGAGTCAGGACCTCGACATCTTTGGTAGGGGTGGGGGCGAAGGTGGGGAGGAATAATGCAGTCCGTAACAGTGATCTAGCCTTGAATGTCACAGAGCATCACTTCTGCTCTGGTCACAAGCCCCTCCCAACTGAAGTCAAGGGAGGGAACAGCATCTCCACCTTTCTGTGGAAGAGTGGCAGACTTACTTTGTAAGGGCACATGAGATGGGAGATACTGTTGCAGTCACTTGTAGAAGATACAGTCTGCCATAACAATGCTTAAAAATACATGTAATATCAAAATAAACAATCTATTAAAATATATTAATATCACATTAATATATATTAATATATTGATATATTAATATATTATATATTAATATATGCTAACATCATGTTAATATTTAAATTATATAATATATTAAAATAAATAATAATAAATTTTACTGCTGATATTTAAGCATAAGGGGAGTCACATAAAATGCGGATTTCTGGTTCGTGAAGAATTCGACCCTGGCAACACGGGTCCTCATTTCTCCGGTGGCAGGCAGAGCTGCCCCGAGCAGGAGGCTGTGAGGTCTGTAGCTGACCCACTTCCTGAGCCTCGCTCTTCTGAGGCCCAGTGTCAGTTGTCATCAGATCACCGTGTGGAGCTGTTATTTCCCTAACACTCAGCCTGCCTCTCTGCCCTACGTCCTTGCTGCAGGCTCCCGGGGTCTCTGAGTGTCCCCCCTGGTCCAGGCCGTGCAGAGGATGATCCCAGGGTCAGAAGCTCAGGGACTCCCCCGGGGGTGAAGTTACAGTGTTATGACTGGAATGACTCCCCCATCCCAAGGGCAGCAGGAATGAGCCAGCCTCTGATTCATGGCCCGGTGTCGGCAGGACTGGTCTAGGCAGGGAGGACGAGGCCGGACAAGCACAGGCAGCTGGCTGATTACAGAGGGCAGGGCGAGGTGGGGGTGGGAGGCAGGCTGGAAAACTGCAAACAGATGTGGTCATAGCCACCCTGGCCAGGCCCGCCGGCCCCACAGCCCCCGGCCTCTGCCTGCCCCGCCCCCCACGGGTGTCCATCCCAGAAATGACATGGGGGCTGCCTCTGAGGAGGCTTTTCTGCCTTCCCTCCAGTCCCAGCCATCCACATTCTCTAGATCTTCCTGGATCTTCCCTGCTATTGGCCAAGTCCCTATGCAACACGCCACCAAAGTAAACAATGACAAGATTGCCGGTACCAGGTCAATGTTATCCCAAGAGCCTTGAACGAGAGCAATGACTTTCTCCCCGGAAGAGACAGTGGAACAGAAGCAGTCCAGGACCCAGAGTCAGGGAAGGGGTTCCAGCTGGGGTCTCCCATAGGCGTGCAGGCAGGTCCCTTCCCCCCGAGGAGTGCCGAGCTTTCTTTAAGCTGAGACATACAGCATTTGGGCTTGGACAGTCCCCAGGCATTGGGGATGGCACTGAAGACCCTGGCCTTGTCACCTGCGGCAGGTTTCTCTGGCTTCTCTGTGTTTCCATCCCTGCTTTTGTAAGACTGAATGAGTTAACTGATGCAAAGCCCTTGGGAAACTGTCTGGCTAAGTGTGAGCTCCCATTCATATTTACACATGCCCTTGGCTGCATTGGGGTGTCGGGTCCTAATAGAAGTTGGGGGACAAGGCTGAGAAAGCAGGCAGGTCCTGCCTCCACCTGTGTGTGGGCTGTCTGCACCCCCTGTGCTCCCCAGCTGCTCCCCTGATCCCCTGAGCTTACCCACGGAGTGACAGCCACGGAGGGAGAGAGGCCCCTAGAGTTCCGGTCACCAGCATCTGTGTGTAATATTTTGCAGTTTGAAGGCCAGTGATGGTTTTCCTTGACCTCGGGGAATGACTGTTGTCCAGCTCTTAGTGAGAGGCGGAAACAGTTTAAGAAGGGGGGAGTTTGGGGAGAAACAGGAAAACAAGCGTCCCATAATTGTTAATTTAATTCAGGGCTGGCTGGCACTTTTCTAGAGAAATCTAAGACTGCGGGGGTAGGAACAGAAGGGAGGCCTGAGGTCCAGGAGGTGCCTGGTCCTGGAGTCCTGCCAGCCTCTGCGAGTCTACTGAGCTGAAACTCCCAGAGATTAAAGATGCACACAGGCGCTCCAAGCGAGCCTGATTGCTTGGCCCCCTATGGCTGCTGCAACAAATTACCGTAAATTGGGTGGTCTCAAGCAACAAAAATGTACTCCCTCACAGTTCTGGAGGCTAGAGATCCAAAATCCAGGTGCCAGCAGGGCCATGTTCCCTCTGAAAGGTTCTAGGAAAGAATCGTCCCTTATCTCTTCCAGTCTCTGGTGACTGTGACAATCCTTGGCTTGTGACTTCACGTGGCCTTCTCCTCTGCATGTCTCTCTGCGTCCTCTCCTCTCCTTATAAGGACACCAGTCATTGGATATAGGACCCGCCCTAACCCAGTTTTAACCTCATCTCAACTTAACGAACTACATCTGCCAAGACCCTGCTTCCAAATGAGGCCACGTTCTGAGGTTCCAGGTGGATGTGAATTTCGGGAGGACGCTATTCAACCTGCTACAGTACCCCCCAACGACCCCCTCTGCGGGTCACACCACCAGCCCGGAGGGTTTCCAGAGGTGTGGGCCTGACCAGAGGCCGCGCTAGCCCAGGAGTCGGCAAGCGCGGGCTGTTCCTGTGTGGCCCGTGAACTAGGAATGATTTTCACATTTTCCAATGATCCAGCAAAGATGAAAACCAGACTATTTCGTTACACGTGAAAATTACATAAAATTCTATCTTCAGCGTCCATAAATCAAACTTGATGGGAACACAGCCATGCACATTCATTTAGGTATTGTCTTTGGCTGCTCCCTTGCTGGGATGGAGGCCGCGTGGCCCGAAAGCCTGAAATATTTACCACCTGGCCCTTCAGGGAAAATCTTTGTCCAGCCCTGCAGCCATCGTTACCCTGAAATAATGTTTCCTGCCTGGCCTGTGGCTGCCCAGAGTGTAAAAGTCCTCTGCAAGGGCTCAGGTCCCCCGTCCAGTCCCAGCAGTGTCTGGACCGGGGGTGAGGGCTGCTCGGTGGTTAAAAGAGGGGAGCAAGAAGGACCTGGGGCAGAACCCTGGCTCTGGCCCTTCCCCGGTGGGTCCCTCCACCTCTTCCATCTAGGTGCCTTTATCTGCTAGATGGGGAGGCAGTGAACCTCCTGCATTCCTGGTGAGCCTGTTCTGAGGATGACTGACGTTGCAGAAAAGGCCTCAGCCCCGTGGTGGGTGGGGCCCCAGTCAACAAGGATCAGCTGGTGAGATTGTCCTGCGGCCCCAGCTGGTTCCGGAGGTTACAGGCCATAAAAGTCAAAGGCCTTTTAAATTCTCTAACATCCCAGAAAATCCCACCTATCCTGGTGAGAGTGCCCCGAAAGCCTCTTGGGTCCAATTCCACTCCTGATCAACACTGAGAAAAGGGAGGAAGAGGACCGTCTGTCCTCTACTTGGTCCACGGGATCGTCACTATCAGAAGGCGCAGGAAAGCACTGCTCTGTGCCCCGGGGAGGCCTGGCCTGGATGGATGCCTCCCAGTGCCCCTGACTTCCCTGAAGCATGGACCATGAGGAGCCCTGGCAGGAGAGTAGGGGATAGAGGGAGAGCCAGTGGGGAAGAGGGTGGTTCTCCAGCCCCCGAGCCGCCCCTGTGTGGGGTCTCTGTCTCCATCTCTGTCTCCATCCTCTCTGTCTGCAGGTCCAGTAGCCTCCTCCACCATTTGCCACGCAGGCTTAGGGTGATCATGGTACCTGGCTCTTCGTAACCCCGGGTCCCATGGTTCCCCTTTGTAGCTCTCCAAACCCGTATCACCACAGGATGAGTGGTCTTTTATGAAACTCTCCTCAAATGATCCTAACTTGGTTGCCCTATTGCCTTCCAGCACGTTGGATACACTCTAAAATGCCTGTGCAGCTCTCCTCTCTGCAAATCCTCCAAATATCTAAGATTCAGATTTCTATTGCCATTTCCATCTAGGAAGAGTCCTGAGGCAAGGTAGAAGATGACTTGGGAAGGGAGTGGAAGTGGGGGCTGATTGAACCAGAATTGTGTCTTAAAGCCAGAAGCCCTTGGATGATTCCACATAAATGTTACTTTATCCACGAACAATAGCAATAATCCCTTATGTGTGTAGGATGTGGTACAGCTTACAAGTTATGCTCCCATGTAATCTCCCTTCTAATACCCACATGCTTTTGGTGAAGGATGCAGTGCAGTTTTCAGCACTCGCCTTTTCCTGGAGGAGGAAACTGAGGTTCTGAAAGTTTTGCACGAGCCCCCACATCTGGTATAGTTAGGATCTGAGCCAGGTGGCTGATTTAACAAATAAAAATAAAGGATGCCCGGTCACATTTGAACGTCAGATAACAACAAATGAAGTTTTAGGCTAAATATGTCCCGTGCAAATTTCGGTTTGTGGTTTTTCTATCCACCCCAACTTGATCCCACATTTCTATGTCCAAGTCCTGTGTTCTCTGCCGTATAGAATATGCTGACCAGTAAGATGCCTGAAGATGGCCTAGCACCAGTGTGGATTTCCCCCAAATTTCCACCAGATGCCACAAACAATTGGTCAGTCTTGGGGAGTGGGAGTGCAGATGGGGACAGGCAGATTCCGTAGGAAAATGTATTTCTTGTTCTCTCAGGCACGTCTATTAACAAGACCCCCTCCATCAGAAAAGCCCGGGCAGGGCAGGGATGTGCTTTGGGCTTTGACCCCCGTGCCCTCTGGGGTAGCCCGGAGCCTGGCGGAAGCTCGGGGCCAAGTACGAATAAGCCCCAACCCAAAGGGCTTTGCTGACTGGGACGGTGAACCAAACGCTACTTAGTTATTTCCATTTCCAGCGTACTGCTTAGCTTCTGAGCAGCTGGCTTTGGACAACCCAAACAGTCCCCAGGGGGAAGTGGTAAGGCCTCCTGGATTTCCGTGTGGCCTCGCAGGGCCAGCATTTGAGAAGTTTGAGTGCAGTACATGCGGGGAGCCTTGGGGCAGGGTCTGATGCAGGGTCTGATGCAGCCAGTGGGCCGACCCACCGGGAGCTGACTGCTGAGATCCGCCCCTGGCCCATCTCCCCTTACCTTCTTCTGCTGCATCCTAACACAGCCTCCTCCATAACCCACAACGTCCAGAGCCAGCTGCTTTAGAGCCTCCTCCCAGCCAGAAGCTAGGACGTCAGAAAGAAAAATGGTCGTTTTTCCATCTGTAGGCTCCAGCAAGCCTCGTTGCCTATGTGCTTTGCCATCAAGATCGGGACACTGGGAAAAAGCCGCTCTGATAGATCTGGACCTGACCTTCCCTGTGCAGGACAGAGAAACTGGGGAGGGGTGGTCGGGATGTCACCTCCGTCTAAGAGGTTATCTCCCTATGCTTCGTTCCATGACTTTCATGTTGGAAAAGGCAGAAGTTGCACCCATTCTGCAGATGAAGGTAGTAGAGGTCGGTGGGAGTTGAACTCAAGTTCAAGTTCAAGCTGGAATCTGTGGGAACCCAGGTCTGCCAACCCCAAGCTTTTCTTGGTTAGCCTCGCCAATCAAAAGTGCTTTTCCAAATTGGTAACTCTGGGTTCTAGGCAAAGAAATCTGAGAGGCTTCCTTGGTGTTTTCCAGGTGAGGTTACCCTTTCTCAGTGGAAAGAAGAAACATTATGTATAACCCAAGGTAGTACATGGTATCACCCCACATCTCCTTGGCCTTGGAAAGAACCTTCCTTTCCCCTCCTCCCTTCCTTCTTAGCAGTTTACCTTCCTCATTGTTTTGGTGAAGGCACTGTCTTGCCTTCTCCTGGTGTATTTGACTGGTATTGATGCCGAAGGTAGCCAAAGTCCATGCCCAGTGGCCAGTCCACTTTACTACGCCATAACCAAACATTCTCAAATGAGTTGCAGCGGTGTGGCATCTCATGTGGGGGTTGGGTTCTAAATCATGTGTAATATCAAGATTATGGGTGGTCAAAATTACCCTTGGAAAAAATCCCTTAATCACCTTGAAAATGAAACGTCATAAAGTGCAGTGTGCCTGGTTTGTCCTGTAATATACACAGGAGAAGCTCTTATCTGACCCACTTAACAAATAAGCCATATTAATTGCTTCTCTCTGCAAAATATGAAGATGCCCACAGTCCCCTGAATGCTGAAGGCTTTCAGTGCTGCCCACACACTTCTGCTCCGACCAAACTGAGCTGCATGTTTACAAAGAGTCTGTTATCACTGTTCCCAAACTTGTTGATGCCAGCTGTACTTTTTATAGTAATTACACAATTTAAATATGATGTAAGTGGGTAGGGTAAGAGTGCAAAAGGGGAATAGCTATTTCTTTGAAAATTACATTGACTTCTTTGGAAGAGGAGGACTTTGAGAAAGCGAAGTGGCAAACGTGAAAGAGGGCTGAATTAGCCCCAGACGAGAATTGTCTATAATGAATTAGGGAAAGAATAATCACATTCTGGGCTCCTGCTCTTACGTCAGTCCATCATTTCTGCTCTGGGAAGCTGAGATTCCCTGCATTCACCATCGCTCCAATTTTGGGGGCAGCAGCTGGTCCTGTGACCTCGCTTCTCTTACAGATCTAAGGAGAGGTGTGGATTTTTCCACGTGCTTAGCTTTCCACCTGTTGTTAGGACAAACGGGCAACTTCCCAGTTCCTCACGTGCCAGAAACCGGGAAGCCCTCAGTACAAAATTTCTCCAAATTTTCGAAGGATAGAAATTGGAATTCACTGGGGATGCATTATAGATGTGCAAGAAAGACAAGAACTCTAAACATCGAGCCCGTTCTCAAAAAAGAAAAATGCTAGGCCCACTGTGAACAGATTGGTGAATGCATTTACATTGGTGAGTTTTCAGTAAAAATAATGTGTAGACGGTGCATACATATACATATATATTTTCAATTCCCTGCTTTAATTATGTTTTAATTAGTTGAGCAGCCTCCGTATGAATAAATGTCTGATGTACATTATACAATAAGGCAGACTGTGTAAAACTGAGCGGCAGATAAATGTGGTCTAATCTAGCACCAGTGTACTCGGAAATCCAGCGATTCAAGCCCTAACTCGAAATCTGGGTGGATTAACTTGGTGAGGTCACCGAATGCCACAGTGGTTCTTATTACATCAAGATCACCGGGGCCAGAAGTGCCAGCTTTGTTGAAATTAAAGTGCAAATGGGCAACAAACTTGCCTTCGAGTATCAGAAAGGCAGCGTTTGTCTCTAGAGCCAGACTGCTTTAGGACGAATCTTGGCTTTTCTAATTCTCAAGGGCAAGCCACTTAAATTCTCCCTGATCCAGGTTCCCTCCGAGGGGGCTGCCATGAGGACCCCATGAGTTAATCAGTGTAAAGTGATCACCATAGTGCCCCGCACGGGGTGAACACCATGTAAGCGTTAGCTACTGCCGTTTCTGTTTTTATTCAAATTGGGCTCTTATCTTAAAAGTGTAAGAAAATCAAACATCGCATTTCACTTGAAGGCACAGATACCCGTTCCCCTATGAATTAAAAAAGCAGAAAACATCGGACGCTTAATGCTCCCTGCAAAACCACAGCAAGGCTGAAAATGGATGTTCCAGGACCAGCTTGCTTGAGAGTGATATGGGTGGGGGTCCCCCATTTACCTTCCAGGGAGGAGAAGAATGAATGTTGCTTCAGAACTCCAAAAAAAAAGTTTATTTATAAAATACGGACAAGTTTGACGGGACATGGGACTTCTCGTGGTATATATTTCAAATCAATTTCTTTGTTACCTCTCATTTAAAAAATAAACCTAGCAAGCTATATGACATATAGATATATATATATTTTCTTCTTACAGATAGACACCTGCCGTAATGAGTACTCTCCCTATAATTTTTCATTATATCTTTTAAATCAAAAAATAAAGATTTGCGTTGGTTTTTGTTTTCGGAGTCTGTATGCGTAAAAGGTGGTAACACATTTAAATGCTTTTGGTTGTTCTTACAGAAACAAAGAGAAGTGGGGTGGTCCCAAGAGGGCACGTGTGCTCAGGGTGGTGGTTGGGGCTGCCCTGGGCAGGACCACGCAGAGGCACTGGGGAGTGGGCGGCTGATGTTCAGGTGGTCCCCCGCCTCTCTCCTGCCCTCCAGCCCCTCACCAAGTGTGGGCACCTTCAGATGTGCACCATGGGAAGGTGAGGGAAGTCCCTGCCCAGAGTGAGCTCTGGGGAGACTCTGGCACCTTTAAAAGCTCTGCCCGGGGAGGTGTGGGCAGAGACAGAAGGCCTCCAGCCAGCGTGCGCCAGGCGGCGCGGCCGGAAGTGTCCCTGTTTCCTCTGAACCACGGCAGTGTCAGGTTGGGGAGACTGAAGGAGAGGCAGCCTGGGTTTGCAAAACTCCGTGGAGCCCCAGGGGGAGGGTGCTTCTGGAACCCGGAGCGGCTTTTTGGTTGGTCTTGGCAGTCTAGGCGCAGAGCCGATGTGAACACAGGAGGCGTGGCCAGGAGGGCAAAGGCAGCCCAGGTGTGCCAAGGGGGCGCTGCTGGGCGAAACACCAGGAGCTCTCCCGAGGGCACAGCAGGGCAGAGCCAAAGGAGCCAGGCGGTGAGTGTCCTGATGTGAACCTGCCTCAGGTGGCGCCACACAGACCGGGGTCCTGGCATCCCTGGCCCAGGAGACCAAAGGTCAGGGAGGCTCCCCGTGACCCAGGGGCCATGGCCACACACCCTTCCAACGCGGCCAGGCGTCTGGACGTGGGGTCGGGAGCCTCCCCTGCCCTGGCGGATATGTAAACAAGGGCAAAGAGATGTCCTGTTAGAAATCTTAGAGGTCCACAGCTGGAGCCAGGGCTTCCAGATGCGGCTGGGGCGGTGGAGGCAACATTTAAGGTGGGTGGGGACAGACTGAGGGTGGGACTTCCACCCACCTGGCCTGCCTGCACAGCTCCTCTAAGAGTTCTGGGTTGCAGGGTCCTCACCCTCCCAGACAATAGATCCCAGCCTCGCCCCACATGGGAGGGACTCAGGCTGCCTGTGCCTCACAAAGACGACAACTGAAACCCTCAGAGGGTGTCGTTAACACACCTTTGTGTCCTGTGCACATCTGCACGCGTGTGGGCGAGCCCGGGTGGGCATGGGTGCCAGCCCAACATGTGCAGGCATGTGTCAGCCTGGGCGTGAACGAGCACGTGGGGAGGGGAGGGCGAGCATCTTAATGCACAAGATGGTTCACAAAAGGCAAAGAGAATCTGGCCTCAGGTGAAGTATATACACACATCCACAGCGTTTGTACTCACCCCTGCCTCCTCCCCCCAGTCCCGCCCTGGGCTAGGCAAGATGAGTTCTTAATGCAAAGTGGGAACAGCTTTAAATGGTTACATGGCAGATAGAGAAAAGGATAAGACTGTTTAAAAAAAGAGAGAGACAGAAAAGGAAGGAAGCAGCGGCAGTGGGATCACACACGGGGCAGCTGTGGGTGTGTCGCCACGGAGGTGCCAGCTGTGGACGGGGCAGAACCTCAGGCCTGTGTCCTCCTTTGGGGGAAGCCCTGTGCTTCCCTTTCAGGACCCCCTTAGTGGAGAAGCCACTGTTTGGAGCCCGGAGCCAGGGCAGCCCATCTGCAGAGCTATCTTCCCACTTCTCCCCACACATGGTTCCTGGGGGTCCCAGTGCGTGGGGAGGAGCCCACAGCTGGATGTGCCCTTTCCTTGGGCCCCTGGCCCTACTTCCAACCCAGTCACCTGATTTGGGAAGGGGACAGGACCTCTCTCTCCTTGGCTTGTTTCCCAAATCTTCCAATGTTCTCCTGATCCCCCAGAACGGGGCATCAGCTCCTCCAGGGCAGGGCAGCGGTGCCTGTGCTTGGCACCCCCAGCGAGCCCGGCCCCATGAAGGGGCTCTGGGCTACACTTAACATGCCTCAGCCGGGCCAGCTCCTTTCCCAGAGGCAGCCATCCATCCCCGGCTGCGGGAGAGGGTGGCTTTATAGGGCCGGTGTGGTGGGGAGGGCACCCAGGGGCCCGGGACAACCCAGAGAATTAGCTGGAAGGCTCCTCTCTAGACCCCTGCATCGGGAAGGTCTGAGCTGATGGGAAGATCCAGGCCACCAGAAGTGGCTTTTTAAAGAGCATTCCTTGGAGCAGATCGTGGGTATGTAAAAGCTCTGCCCCCATCAGCTATTCTTGTCCCTTGCTCGCATCTGACCTGCTCCTGCCTGCTGGCCTGGCTGTGCATCTTGGGAGCTTGTGTCCAGCTTGGAAAGGGCCCCTCCTTGCTCCCAGGCCTGGCAGGTTGAGCCGAGTCTGGAAGACCCTCTCAGTAGCTTCCTTTCCCCTCTCCTTTTAAGGAGGGAGGCAGGTGGTACCTAAGTCAGAAGAAAGAGGAAAGTCCTAGCTTCCTTCTTGCATTCCTGACGTCCTGCCTTACACTCAATCATCCAGTGCTATCCAACCAGTGCCCCTACCTCTGTTCCCCGAGTTCATCTCTCCTAGTCTGTGCTCAGGAAAGGGAATTCAAGTAAAGGATGGCTGGGTTCAGTGGCAGGTCGGGGGCAGGGGTGGGGGACCTCCCCTACCCCTAGGGCTCACAACAAAAAAGTATATTCCAGGCTAGGAGCTGGCTAGGCCAATTCTCACTCTTGAGTTAGTTTCACTTTTCTAAATAAACCAAATGCTTGGTGGGGATGTTGAGCAAGAGAGAGGATAGTTGGGGGTGAGAAGAAGGGCTGCACCGGGTCGTGGCTAGAGAGTGTGGGGAGGGGAGGGGAGCTCTGCCCCCAGGGAGGCCCGTCCTGGCACAATACCAGCCCTCAGTGGGCCCAGCATGTGCCAGAAGGGGGCAGCCGGCTGGACGTCCGGAAGCTTCTTCTCCACCCCCTCCCCAGCCAGATCTGCCTTACAGTCAGTCCTCCAGTCTTCGCCTTCCCTCCCTCCTTCCCTCTCCTTAGAGGCCCAACCCACTCATGTCCAGTGTCCATTGCAGCTGCCTCCCCTACTCTGCTCAGCACCCCCAAAAGCCGCAGACCCCACAATCTTGAAGCCACCCCGTCGCTGGCCACACACGTCCTCTCTTGGTTTTCTTCTGCCTCCTTCTCGACACTGGCTTTGCTGGCCCTGGAATCTCTGGAAAAATAAACTCAGGAGGTGAAAAGTTGACTTGGTTTCTTGGTGTTTTTTGTTTTCTGGCAGGCGGTGCGGGGAGGGGTGGCAGGGGAGTTTGGCGCTGTTTTTTTCCTTTCTTATTTCCTCTTCCGACAACCACATCAAACAAATGATGAGAATCCTGCTATTGGAGCCCGGGAGCCAGGGGCGAGGCTGCTGGGGGGACGGTAGAGGGTGCTCTGCTGACTCGGGGGGTTCGGGGGGTTTTGGGGCGTTGGGGTCCGACTGGCCTTGGGCCGAAAGAGGCTGCCCTGCTGGGCGCTGCTGCTGTTGGAGAGGGTGGTGTGGTCCGGCTCGCCCGGGTCGCTCTCCGTGTAGCTGTAGATCCCCTTCTGCTGGCGGCGCCAGGAGTTGTAGTACGTGGGGTCGCTGATGTAGTGGTTGACAAAAGAGTGGGCCTTCTGGTGGCCTGGGTCGACCTCGTACTCACTGTCGCTTCCCTGGGAGGACAGAGAATCCAGGTGTCAGTGGCCCCAGGGGGGCAAGCCAGCCCGGCCAGGGCTGGGAGGCCCAGAGCATGTGGTCTGAATCTCTGCTCGGCCTCTTCCAAGCCCTGGACTGTGGACACCATGCTGGCCTCACTGCCAAGTGAGTACAAGGCCCTCAGATGCTCCTTCAGAGCAGATCATGGATGCGAAGCATCTCCCACCGTGTTGGCACAGAACCTGTGAGCCCTTGGTGTGAAACAGAAGATCCGAGTTCTTATCTTTTTTAAAGAAGTGAGGTGAAATCCACAGAACAGTTAACCGTTGTGAAGTGCATGACAGTTCAGCGGCACTGAATACATTCAGTGTTGTGCAACCATCACTTCTCTGAGTTCCAAAACAGTTTCATCAGCCCGAAGGAAAACCCTGTCCCACTAAGCAGTCATTTCCCATCCCTTCCTCCCGCCCCTGGCAACCACCCATCCACTTTCTGTCTCCATGGATTTACCCATTCAGAATATTGCCTAAAAATGGAATCACACAATATGTGACTTTTGTGTCTGGCTTCTTTCACTGAGTATCGTGTTTTCGAGGTTGAATTCATCAGGCCCTTTTACTTTCTGTGTTTCTGATGCTTTGACATCTGGGCTCTTGCTGGCCCTGGATGGACTGCCACTCCCAGGGCCAGTTCTTATAGAGAGAGCCGTCTTTCATACCCAGAGCCCATGCGTCTACCATCTCCTCTAATGGGTGCTCATACACTGACTTGAACCCACTATCCCCTGTCCCTAATCACCCCCAGGGCCAGGTACCAGGCAACTAGGGGCAGCTCCTATATCCCAGGGCCCCCTGAATTATTCAAACTAGGCTAAGCCTGTTTGCTCTGTCTCGCCTTTACTGTGGGAACCACAATAAAGGCTTCTGCTTGCATCTTTTTTCCAGCTCCTTCTGCCCCCTGACCAACCCTAGTGCTTCCCCGGGTGGCTGGACATGGCCTGGCGTGTCCCGTCTTCTTGGGAACTATGACTAACAAACTATCTTTCCAGTGGCGGTCATCCCCTGAGCTGTTGGCCTCAGCAAACCTGAATAATAACAAACCCACATTTTAAAACAGAGGTTCATGCATGATATACTGAGTTCCAATCTTGGTCCAGCCTCCGACTTACTGACTAGAGACAAAGGCAGGGCCAGATTAAAAGTCCTTTTGAGTCTCCTGGCATTGAATGAAATGCTGGCGCTCACCTGTGTGTGATCCAAGAGAAAAGCAACACAGTGTGAGGGCATATGTCAGTGGTGGAGTGTGTGCATGGGCAAGGTCCTGGGTTCAATCCCCAGTACCGCCATTAATAGATAAATAAATAAATAAACAAACAGTAAATCTAATTACCTCCTCGCCCCAAAAAATTTTGGGCTTTTGGGAGTTTGGGATTAACAGATATACATTACTCTACATAAAACAGATAAACAAAGACTTACTGTATAGTACAGGGAACTATACTCAGTTTCTCGTAATGAACTGTAATGGAAAAGAAACTGAAACTATATTCACGTGTGTCAGTATATGTACAACTGAATCGCCTTGCTGTACACCTGAAACTAACATTGGAAATTGACTACACTGCAATAAAACATAAAAATTAAAAAAAATGCAACATTCGGTTATAAAATAAAGCATGAGAAAAATATGAACAAAAGTTCTGAATTTTCACACCATGACTACCGTGAAACTTTGTGGGAGAAATATAAAATATTAAATTATCCTTAAAACGGTTGATCCTTTGGTGTCCTCGGTATGTGTCTCTCTGCTTATTGGGGAGATCAGATTCGAGACAAGAGTCAATCTGGGTTGTGAAGTAACACAGCATTCAGCTCGGAATTGTGGAGCTAAAAATACTGGGCACCCCTCCCCCCGATCCCAAGCGCCCAGTGATGTTTTGAGAACTCATAAGACAACAGATGGGAAGGCCCTTCTCTGGAAGGAGGCACTCTGATTTTAGTGAACAGTACGCTCTCAGTGAAACACAGCTCAGAAGACCACATCAGCGGGCCTCATCTCTGCCCAGAGAACACATGCTTGGAGGCAGTAAGTTAATTTTATCCGCCTAAGTAAGATACTTTGGGAAAAAACTGCGGCCCAGTGAGCCCAGTGCAAACGGGCTCTGGGATGATCACCTGTGTCCTGCTTTACGGGTAAAGAGAACGGAGAATTGACTTTGCGGAAGGGGCTGCGCTATGTACTGTGCACTTGTTTTCAGGAACTCAAAGTCCTCTGTGGCGTCTAGACCTTCAAGACAAATGGGTACAGCGCACAGAACTACAACACCAACTCGGGCAGGCACCCTGCCAGGCGGCAGGCAACGCTGACCTGCATTCTCGTATTGAAATTTCACACCCCTGTGCTGCAGGTACTAGGCAACGTGTGTGATGATGAGAGGGTGAGGGTTTTGCCCAAGGAAATGCTGAGCTGGGCTTGAACTCAGATCTGCCCGATTTTCCAAAGCCCACACAAGCTCTGAATTCCCATACTCCTGCCTGGAGGTCGCAAGACGGGAATGAGAGCCCCTCCACCCTCCCGTGGGGAAGAAATACTCTCTAGTTGACTTCCTAATTTCTGTTCTCTGGTCCCTCCCCTCCTGGCCCCTTCACAGTCCCAGGCCGCCTCACCGCCACCCCCAGGACCCCAGTCGTCTTGGCAGGCAGAGCTGGTTGCCCAAGACAATGGAAAGTCCCTCATCCGCTCTCCCCATGACGTACTGCGGCACAATGCAAGCCCTTTCTCTGCCTACAGCCCGGCTGCTGGCCCAGGATGGAACAAAGGGCCCCCGCATAGACCTAGACCGAAGGGCTCCATATGCCAGGGGTGGGGAGGGGGCCGAGGGCTGGGCACCTGATGTCTGGGGCTGCTGCGAGGCTGGCCCAGAGGCAGGAGAACTCCAAGCAAGCTGTGAGGATGCCATGAAGCAGGAGGCTGGGGCTCCCTCTGGCTCAGAAGCAATGAGGGTCTGTAAGTGTGGGGGATGAGACAGGAGCACCCCACAGTTTTCCCTACAGGTTAGCTCCCTTTGGGAGGGTACCCACTAACTGTCTGGATATGTTGCTATTCTAGAACTCTGGCCAGCCCCAGGCCTCAGCCTTGGGGAGGAATCCCCAAATCACTCTGGGCCCATCCCAGAGCGAATGAGTCTTGGGGTGAGAGGTGGCAGGGACACAGTGAAGCTCTGACTCTGTCCCTTACCAGCTAGGTAAGTCTGGACCCATCACTTAGCCTCTCTCAGCTTCAGTATCCTTGTCTGTAAAATGGGCAGATCCCCGCGGTTCACGAAATGAGCTAAATTACAA
This sequence comes from Vicugna pacos, assembly GCF_048564905.1. Classification (NCBI taxonomy): domain Eukaryota; kingdom Metazoa; phylum Chordata; class Mammalia; order Artiodactyla; family Camelidae; genus Vicugna; species Vicugna pacos. Next base: position 56,558,970 of record NC_133002.1, read on the forward strand.
GAAAACAATGTAAAAGGTATTATTAGGGGGAAAGTGAGGGTGGCTCTGGGTGAGAGGGGGCCATGGGATGCAGGGGAAGGCTCGCTCAGTTCCTGCCTCTCCCCCTCCAAGCCCCCCGACCCCCAGAATGAAGAGTGACTGATTCAGTGGGGAATGGGCTTCTCTGGCTCTCCTGGGAGCCAAATCATCTCCTATCACGTGCTGAGTGCCAACTGTGTGCCTGACACTCTGTGGGGCAGCATTCCTGGCCGGAATGAGGAAACAGGAGGAGGAGGAGGAGCCAGGAGCCAAATGAAGCCCCGCTGTGGGAGGGGCGGGGCTAGAGGCAGGCCCGCCCCCCCCCCTCCGACGACGACGGCAAAGGAGGTCTCTGCACGCACTGGTCTCCCACCTCCGCCTCCGCCTCCACCTCCGTGAACATCTGTTTCTTTTCTGGGTGGGGGTGGGGTGAGAAGAAAGCAAGGGGGGACCGGGGGCTCCCACTCCCGCTTTCAACTCTCGCACGGCCCTCGGTAATTGAATGCAGCTTCCCAGTAACCGGCCCAGCACAAAGGGGGCCTTTCACGGGCAGTCTCTCCAGGCTGCCAGGCAATCAGGCGACTGCTTCAGCTCCCGGGCCTCTTAACAGCTCCTCAAAGCCACTCAATCAGCAATTACCGGGGCCTGCGGAGGGGGAGCACAGACGCCAGGCCTGGCGATGGGGAGCGGGGTGGGGGGCTAGCCGCAGGGAGGACCCTGGAGAAAGGGCCCAGACAAAAGAGAGGGAGCAAAGAAAAGCTTTTAGCTTTTCTGTTCCCTTCTAGAAGCGGGGACGGTTTTATCAGAATCAGCAGACGACGGGGCGGGTGCTGTCCTGGGCTTGGGGAAGGGTTTTGAGAGCCTGGGGCCTGGCAGGGTGCTCTTATCTTGCTGGACCTCAAGAAGTCTGGAAGGAATGTGTCGCCCCAGAGGACAGGTCACCCTGTGTAGCTCCTTTGCAGACTGGGAGCTGGAGCCCCTCCCTCACCTGTGGTCCTAGGGGCTCTCTGCAGAGAGGCTCGCCTGAAGCCCAGCTGGGTGTCCTTGCCCTTGAACCAGCTGAGGCCTCAGATGCAGGGGTGGCAGCCTTCTGGGGGTTAGAGGTGGGGTGGGGGTGGGGGTGCCCCCTTGAGGCACAGTTTTCTCCAGCGCTGGGCTCCGTGTACTAAAACAGCTGGAAATCTCCCAGCTATGTCCTTTGAAAAATGTCAGCTCAGACACAGTGCCACATATGGTACGTGTGTCCTTACAGGTCAAGTGACAGCCACTGTGTGCCTGCCCTCAGGAGGTTGCTGGGATGGGGAGTGGGGTCAGGGTGGGTGAGGTCCTGACCTTCCATGTCCCCTCCGTGCTGGCAGCTGGGCGAGGCCAGGCTGCAGTAGACATGGCCCTCAGAGCCAGCGGGACCTAGATCTGAATCCTCACTGCCTACACTTCTGAGCTGTGTGACCAAGGGCACACTGCTTGACTTCTCTGAGCCTCAGTTTCCCCAGCTGTTAAATGGGGATCCTCCCACTTGTGTGGCAGGGTGGTTAGATATTAGATGAGAATATGTAAAGCACAGGGCTTGGAACACAGCAGGTACCTGACGTACAATGTCACCTGTAGAGGTAAACACTGATACAAGGTCAAAGACACTCCATAGAGGGCGGGCAATGACAGACCAACACTCAGCTGAACGCAAACCCGCCTTGCTCCCTTCTGTGCATGAACCAGTCTGTACACACTTCCAGGCCCAGCTGAAACGCCACCTCCTCCAGGAAGCCCTCAGTAAGCCTCTGGGGAGAATGTGACTCCCCCTAGGGCCCCTCACAATGCAGGTCTGGCCCTGCACCCCAGGTAACAGGAAGCCACTCTCCTCTTGAAGTTAGTTGCTGTGATAAATGACAAGTGATTATGTATATACACACATTTATAGAAACATGGTCTCCCTTAACAGATCATAACACATCATCAGGTAACATGCAGAGGAGCCAGTCTCAGCTCGGGGCTGTGGCCACTTCATGTAAACAGCGCCTGGTACTGTTTAGCGAACGCAGAACAAACAGATGTTGAATAAATGCACCGAGGAAGGAATGAACGGGTTCTATGGAGGGAAAAACCAGCGCTCTCCCCTCCTGGGGTCACACAGGGCCCAACCTGCACATGGCCACTCCTGCCACCAGGGGCACCATTCTCAATCCTTAGAGCCATTGCTGGCTCCTAGGAAGGCCTCCAAAAACGTTCACTAAACTGCTTGGGTGCTCAGTAAATAGTATAAAACATCTAATCTATGCTGCGTATCTCCTTACTTTTCCTCAGAGGCTTAATTCCATCATAACGAGCTTAAAGGGGCTGCCAGGATATCACAAAGGACTGCACCGTGATCAGGAGAGACTTGACCTTGGTTTGGAATATCTTTTCCATTGAGATTTACTTGTGTGCTAACTATGTGATTTTTCTACCCAGCCTGGGCTTTTACTTTGAAAATGAGCTTGGAACGTAGCCATACTTTGTTTTTAGAAATTCTATTAAACAAGCCTCAGACTTTGTGTGTCCCCCTGCCTGGAACTGTCTTCTCCTGTCCCCCTGGAAGCACAGCCCCAGCCCTACCTCGTGCCCTCTGGGGAGAGCCAGCCCCCCACCCCTTTCTGGCCTCCACCCACAGCCCCACTGTGGTCTTTCCCACACTGCACCATGTGTGTTTGTTTATAAGGAATTGACTTTTTGTTTATTACCATATCACAGGGAAATGGCTGGGCAGATTTCCTCCCATTTCGGAGGGTGAGTTTTGGGTGGTCTGATTTAGAATATCAACCAGGCAGCATATGCAAAATTCACTCTCAGGGGGCCTGGGGGGTGGGGACTACACAGAGGCAGGCAGTCATTCTCCAGAGCAGCTGGACTGAGGGATGTGCCCTTGCAGAAGCCAGCACGGGCAGGGCTAACAGTACATCCACCGTAAGCCCTGAACTGAAAGTCGTAACGGTGGATGCTGTACGTTCCAGACCCTGATGTGTGGTCGGGCTACTTCTCACGGGGACCGAGTGAGCAGCGACAGGAGTTATGTACATTTGTAACAGGGCATCAGAGGGCGGCCAGCTGCTCTGTCTCCACTCCGTCCCCTCTGGCCCACTGGAAGCCCCTGGGAGGCAGAGCCGTGTCCCCATCACCTCCCTGTCCTCAGAGTGAGCGTTGAGAAGTCAGCGTCTGCTCACCCCCTGCACCTGCTGGAGGGGCCCTAACTGCCCTGGACAGATGCTGACGTCCAGGCCTCCTTAGCTGTTAAGGCGCAAACTCCAATCTGACCCTGGAGGCACAGAGGGGCGGCCCTTGCTGAACCAGGCGTGATGCTACCTCTAGTTGCAGAATCACGGGGTAGGCTGCCTGGGGTCCTCTCGGTGACCCTAGGGGCTCAGGGAGGTGGCGCTTTACCAACAGGTACTCAGAGCAGCCTCTAATGGGGCCAGACAGTCACCCTCGCGATCCACTGTCCAAACCTGCTAGGGCATCTTTCTCGGGGACAGTCTTAGTGCTGGTAGCCCTTTCTTCTGAGTGTCTTAACCCTTTGAAGATGGGCTGGAGTTTGCCCATTTTTTAGATAATCCAGTTAACTTATTCTCCAGACTGTTTCATCAGCTGGTTCTGAAGGCCTTTCCAGAAAAGTGTGCCACGGGCCACATCACCAACTTCGGGACAGGGCAGGACCGACGGGCCCGCTGGGCTCCTCGGTCCTGTGTGCGGGGTCTGGCTCTGCAGCCTAGGGGCTGGGGTCCTGGGCTTCACTTTCTGCCTGTTGGACCTGCGCTAACTCACGTAAGCTCTCCGAGCCTCAGTTTCCCCATCTGTACAAAAAAGATGACACTTTGTCAAACCTGCCTCAGAGGGTCAGTGTGGAGCTAGACTGTGGTGAGGCAGGTGGGGTGCTGAGTGCAGCCCCTGAGGGGCATGGCCATTGTCATCAGTGTTACTTCGAAGGGTCTCTTGGAATGTGTGAGGTCTGATGGTGGGTGAAAAGGAGTAACTCACACCCATGAGCCTTTGTCTCTCCATCCCGCTGACCATACTTGGTCCTGAGTCTGCTCAGCCCGACTAGGTTCCCTAAGGACCTTTCCATGCTTTCAACAAATACCAACAGTGCCTGCTTACCAGGTGCTGTGAGGGACGCTGGGGATACAGCAGTGGCCAGAACTGTCACAAGTCCCTGCCTTCATGGAACTTAGCTTTCAGAGTAAATAGACCCAACCCAACTCAACCCAGCCCCAAATCAAACCCCAAACCACCCCAGACTCTGTACGTGGAGCTCCAGGCCTGCGCCGTGGTCCACTGTTTGGCACTCTGCGGTGACAACTGACTTCTAGAACCAGGAAGCCCCCTCTCTCTAGCGTATGTGCTCCCCCGGTTGGGGAGGTGACTGGCTCCAGGTTGCTATGGAAACGGTGTTCTAGTGATGGGCTTGTTCTGAACAAATGGCACCAAGAGCTAAATGGAGGATTCTGAGCACTCTGTCCGCCCTGGGGTAACTTGTGAAGTGGGTGCTCTTGGGATGGGATTCTCCCAATAACCTCTTCGAGACTGGGGGCCCTGGCATGGCCTCAGGGACCAGTTCTGCGTCCTACATGAGGGTCCTCAGACTTAAGCGGGGATGACCGCAGAAAACTCCAGAGACATCAGGCAGTATCTTCTGCACTCGGAGGGCTTGCTCTGCAAGGTCGGTGCTCAGCGCTGAGCATGGGTTAGCAGTGCCTCTGGAGGAGGTCAAGGGAGGCTAAGCAGAGCGATGGGGGAGTCCCTTCCGCTGACCACCACGCTGCTCTCTCCACAGACGGGAGTGGGGCTCAAGTAGCCCTTTGTTACTGCCCCTCGGGCACAGGGAATCCCTTTACCGTTTTGAGTTTGACCTTGGGTGCCTGCAAGCCAAATGCTCATCACCAGCTTTAGGGAGAAAGAAAGAAAAGTCATGCTTCAGGGAAGCATGGCCTTGTAAGTCCCCAGTATGTATGTGGCCGCCAGGAGTTCAGTACTCGTAACGAGATGCCATAACCTGAATCACGCTGAGTCTCCGTGTCAGCCAGGCTAAGGAGGGGTCCCTGTCCCTGCCAGCCCAGAGCCAGGGTGTCAGCTCCAGCCTCCCCACTCTGCCAAGCCCGACAGTAACCCCGGAGCTGAACAAAACAGCAGTGAGCGGGAGGCCCTCGGTCCACGGGGCCGAGCCGGATCCTAGGCTTGTTGACACCTCCTGCCCGTCCAACAGCCCCACTCCCTGCTGGCACGTCTTCCTTCTCATCCTCTCCTAGGACTGGGCAGAAGGTCCAGGGCGTGGGACACAATGACCCTCTGCCACCCCTTCCTCGGCAACCACCAGGCTTGGCTGGGGTGAGGGGCTGTAACATCTGTTCACTGGAATGCACTCAACCCCCTCTGCCCATAGCTGGGTGTCCCCGCGTGGCCCACCTAATGGCAGCCTCTCTAAAGCTCTGTGTCTCCCACAGGCGCTGTCCCCTTCTCAGTACTAGGGGCTGACATTCATTGACTGATTGCCCTGTGCCAGGTCCCTGAGCTAAACTTCTTTGTGCCTCATCTCAGCGAATCCTCCCCACTGCACCACAAGAGAGACTATAATCATCCCCACCCATTCTACAGATGGAGAAACTGAGGCACAAAAAGATTACTTAGCACTCCCAGGATGCCCGTGGCTCCTGGGCAGCAGAGCCAGGATCCAAGTCAGGTCTGAACCTCCAGAGCTTAATGCCTCAGTGGTCTGCACTGTTTCCCATCCTCGGGGGTCCAGGGCAGCCAGCCCTCCAGTTTCAGAGCTCATCTGACCCCGACCAGCCAAGTTTAGCAGTTCTCCAGGCTCTGGCAAAGCAGGGCTGTTGTGTCAGCCTCCCTCTCCTTGTCATCAGGCTCCTTTCCAGGCCGGAGCTACTGAGCACATGGGGTGACTCCTGCAAGCCCCAAGGGCCATGCTTCTGGGGGTTCCAGGGACCCCGTTAGCCCAGGATGCAAACCCCGAGCAGAGCCTGGGAAGTGGCAGTTGACCTACATACGACCTCTAGATAGTTTCCTGGGGCCCCTTGGTCTTTCTCATAAAAGAAAGGAAGGAAAGAAGCGATGGGCTGCCTCCCCTCCCTCTCCGGGGCACCTGGCCCCCCTGGCCCTCACCTGAGAGTCCGAGATCTCCGAGGGCTTCTCGGTCAGGCTGCTGCTCTCTGCCGGGATGAGGTCATTGTACTTGGTGACGTCCTCATCGGAGTAGTGGAGGCTGCCCGGGCTGGGCCGAGGGGGAGACCTGGAGAGAGTGGGGTGAGGCTGAGACTTGGCCTCACTCAGAGCAGCCTCCTCTCTGGCTGGGGAGGCCACAGCGAGGCTCACGGTCTTGAAGGCGCAGGACAAACCTCCCAAACCAGCTCCAGGGAGACTGGGCTGGGGGCCTGGGGGTTAGGGGGAAGGCAGCACTTCGGTTCAGTTGTGGTTCCAAGACCCCCGGGCATCGGGACCACTTGGCAGTGAATGTTACGAAGCACGTCTGGGCCACGCCAAGACCTCCTGAATCAGACTCTCAGGTGAGGTCTGGATGCCTGTCCTGCAGGCGACCTCCCCGTGGGGCTCCTAACTCACAAAGTGAGCCTTAGGGAGTCAGCACAGAGGCCAGGGCAAACGAGGAGGACCGCGGCTGCTCCCCCTCCAGGTGCGCTCAGAGACCAGGTACAGGTAAGCCGCGTCCTACTTCTGAAACATCAGCCCTAGAGAGAGCAGTGCCTTTCCCAGGGAGTTAGGGGCCTGGCCCTGAGTCATCTGAACAAACGCTCAGGTCAGCGCTCCTCGGGCATTCGGCCCGCCCTGGGGTGCGCGGGAGGCCGGCGGCCAGGGTGAGGGCAGGGCTCCCGGAGGCCCTGACAGGTGGCCGGGGCCCCCCCATGACCCTGCCCTATTTGTGTCTTCTCAGGTTGGGATTCAGGGGGCCCCGCCCAGGGCCTGACGCCCCATGATGTGCCCAGCCAGCTCCGGGGAGCGTTTCTGGCACTGAGGCCCCAGACTCCAGCTGTCCCACATGGGGCTGGGTGGAGGGGGTTTGCTGCTGAAATGTCGCTAAGAACAATCCTGTGGCCCAGGAATATGCCACAAGCCGTCCCCCCCGCCACCTCCAACCTCTGCATTGGTTTTATTCCAATCAACAAAGCCGCAGGTTTATTTAAAAATAATACAGCAGTACTAAACAGTAGCTTCACGTAGACAAGACAGACATACAAATGACTGAGAGGAGGGAGGAAACGGGGTGCCAGGCTAGCGCTGTCTTGGCGACCTGCAGGGTGAGTCGGGGGCTGGTGGGTGGCCGTGGCCGGGCCAGGCTCCTGGAGCCCGGGGCTGGCTTGGTGCACACAGGATTTCTGTGTATACACAGCCGTGTAGCGGACACACGGGGGGCCTCAGTGTGTGTGCACTGTGGGCGTGAGAGGCCAGCAAGGCCAGGCTGTCAGTGAAGCGCCCTCTTGTTCCACGTGGCAGGGCCCCGGAGCCAGCCTGGCGGGGCTGTGGTGGCCGTGCTGGGCCGGCCACTGCGGCCTCAAATGGCTCTTTCTTTGGAAAGCTGGCTTTGGCGGAGGATGAGAGCTCGGCCTGGCTGGCCTGCGCACCCCTCCCGCTGTCCTCCTGATGAACACACACATCGCCTCTTCCTTCCAGGACCAGACAGAGACGCTTTGTGAGCTGAGCCTGGGAGAAGCAAATCCGCTCCACTCCCGCCGGCCCCTCTGATGAGCCGGGAATGTTAACAGGGTTGAGGCTGGAGACAGGAGCCCCTGGGCCAGAGCCCCTGGCCTCTTCCGAGAGCATAAAACTGCCGGGTCAATCAGGTGAGGGTCAGGTGAGCCCCAGCACCTGCCCCTGCCCTTGGAAACAGCCTGGGCCACCACAGGGAGGGGAGTGGGGCTAGGAGGGGCCTGGGGTTGGAGCAGAGTTAGGAGAAAACAGGAGCTGTGGTTGGCAGAAACCCTCAGTGCCCACCTCCTTGTGCCTTCCTCCCCAGCCCCTGGATGTGCTGCCTGGGCCCCGCTGCGCATTCCTGCCTGCCTGTTCTGTGGCCCCTCCCAAGCATCCTCCACTCCCTGGGCACTGCTGGCCCCCAAACCTCCAGCCTCCGGTGCCCCACGCAGACAGCCCACTACCTGGTGTACAGGCCGTTCTTTCTGCAAAAGGAATTCTTGACGGAGAGCCGGCGGTTGTTGAGCTCCAGGGCAGGAAAGCTGCTCTCATCCAGGCTCATCATCTCCCCGCGGCCCAGGGCGCCAGACTTAGCACTGTTCCCTGGGGAGGGCGGAGGAGATTGACATCTGTCACTCACTGCAGCCCTTTGGACTGGGTGGCCTCCCATCCTCCACCAGGCTGGGCTGCCTCCTCTTTCTCTTGTCAGGGTTGAAGCCAAAATAGGAAACCGAGATGTGCGTAGGATCCCTAAGCTCCCCACCCCCGCCATCCGAGCAGGTGCATTTCTGGAGAGAGAGATCCCCCCACCCCGTCCTTGCCAAAAGGGAGAGGCAGAGAGGTGGCAGTCCGGTCCAGCCGGCAGGGCTCAGCGCCAGCTCACCCGAGTCTGTCTTCTTGGCATACTTCTTGCTCTGGCCGCGGATGATGAGCACGAAGACCAGCAGCAGGATGAAGATGAGACCGACGAGGGCGATGACCACCAAGAACCACCACTCCTCATAGAAGGGGTTGGCTTTCTGGGCTGAAGCATGGTGGGGGGCGGTCAGCTCCAAGGTGCTCAGCCCCCACCCTGTCTCCAAACCTCCCGCTCCAGCCGGGACCCTACCACCTGCTCTCACTCTTTACAGGTAGGCGGGTCTGTGCCCTCTGAACAAGGTAGACTCTAAGGTGGGTAGGGACGGTTTCATCTCAAGTGCCAGCTCTGATCACTCAGTAAAGGGCTGCCTGGAGGCCTCTTTTGAGAAGAGTTTCTAGACTCACTAGGAAAGAGTGCTAGGATTGACTAGTGATGTCTGCTGTGCAGACACAGGAGGGAGAAGGGGCTGAGTGCTCGCTACCTTTCCTTTTGTATTTTCCCTTGCCACCCACGGCCCAGGGGCTACCTTGACAGACCCAAATGGGTGTTGGAAAGGTGCTTGTCTGGCCTGTGGTGGGCCTAGAGAGCTTCTGAATAAGGTTCAGCTTTGATAGAATGTTTTCTGGCAGCAGAAAGTGTGGGCAGCTGGGAGGGTGGACACCAGTGTGTCTTTAGAAAGCCTCCTCCAGGGAGCCTCCCCTTCTTTCAAAACTCTCAGCGCTGTGCTCTCTGCACGCGGCTGGCGCCCATCCACGCTGCTGCCTGATGGGGCTGGTTCTTCTATTTCAGTCTGGAAGGGTTTAAGTCCTTGGTTTGGTTCTACCCGTCTGGGAAAGGGTGAAAGCACATGGGAGGGTGGCTGGGCTCCTGAGACATGCCCGGCGAGGAGAAATTTTGAGTTCTGTTTCTGCCTGAAGGGAAGAGGCTTTGGTATTAAAAGTGGTTAGTGGTTCGCTCTCGGGTCATGGGTTTCCATATTGGTGTCCTCTGTGAGCTGGGGGACAAAGGGACGGCTAAGGAGAAGCGGAAGGGTGGGGGTGGCGTCCTGCCCCACCCAGGAGCTGCTTGCTCAGGCCTGTGCTCCACAGGCTGCTGACTCTGTCTGTTTGGGGGGGTGGTTTCCATGGAAACACTCAGTTTATGGTCTGGTGTCCTCATATCTCCTGGGTGACGAGCTCATGGAAGCTCTCATCTTGGGCCCACTGATTCATCCACAAGCCCACTGGGCCCCCTGCCCAGGGCTTCTGGAGTCCTTGAAAAGGAACCCCAAACCCCCACGGCCCCCAGCTCCTTCTGGGGTTGAAAGCAGACTCAGGCCCTGGCCCAGGGCTTTCTGCCTGCGGGAACTGAGAGGATGTGCCTTTTGGTCCCCAGCCCCGGGCTTCTGGGGCCTGCTGCCTCTCCTCCTCCCCTCATCCCCCGACAAGGTTCTCTGGCGGGGCGCCCCACCCCTCACCCCACAGGCCAGTACCTGGCACCGACTGGGAGGGGCTGCTGGGGGTGCCGAAGCCATAGTCATTGACAGCGATGACCCGGAAGTCATAGCTCACGCCTGGCTTGAGGATGTCCATGCTGAACGTGTAGGAAGTCACCTCCTTGGGGATGTCTTTGATGAGGATGTCCCAGAGCCCCTCGTCTGCAGGAGCACAGAGAGGGAGACACCCATGAGGGGAGCCCCCCACCCCGATCCTAACCGTTGCTCCTTGCCAGCGGGGCCGGTTGGGTCTGCCCGGTCCACACTGAAGCTCCTGTCTTGGCAGCTAGAAGGTCCTTGGGAGATGTTTGTAAAAAAGTATCTGATTATTTTATTCTTTTTAATGAAAATGTTTGCAAGACATTAAAAAATGGGTAATGTGCAGAAAATCCTCTACCAACCAACCCACTATCACCATCCAGAGAAGGAGCTGCACCGTTTTCACATCTGTGTAGAAGAGCTCCCCAGGTCTGCTTCCCACGCCAGCAGAAGGTGCTGGGCAGCATGCTTTTGAGTGGCTGCCTAGTATGTTCTCATCCACTATACCCTCCTTTACTTAACCAGGCCCCTATGCTTCTGTTCCCCCTTCCTATTCAAAACAGACACAGTAGGAGCATCAGACAAAAAGAACAGGACTTTTTGAAAACAGCTGTAGGAAGGAACGGGGTTGCCTGTGAGGGTTTGGTCAAGTTGCCTGGATTTGATGGGGAGCAGAGATCTAAGAAGAACGAGGGACTGGTGAGGGCTGGAGGGGTCCCTCCTCTGTTCTCCCTTCACGTTGTCACCAACCACCCCTGTCCTTTGAGCCCTTGACTTTCCCTTCAGGTCCAACCCCCACTGTCTGTGACTCTCTGGGCCTTGTCCTCTTGGGACTTGATTCAGTTTCACCTGCTTCAAAAGGAAGGAGTGTGCCGCCCGTGCAAGACAAGAGGCCAGCATCCTCCCGGGCCCAGGAGCATCCTCTGCGTGGATGGGGAGGCTGGCAGGGAGCTGGGCCAGATGCTCTGTGTAGGGCCAGTGGGGCTGGCTTGGCCTGGGACAGAGGGTGAGTCTGCCTCCTCGTCCTAGTGCAGGGCTGATTTGGCAACCAAACTGTCAAGCCACTGTGGGCCCTAGTCAGGTCCTGTTTTCACATGAACCGGGGGTCCAGAGGTTTCAGAAGGGCTTTGACACAAGTTTCTACTCTATAGCACAGGCAACTATATTCAATATCTTGTTATAACCTATAGTGAAAAAGAACATGAAAAGGAATATACGTATGTATATGTACGACTGAAACACTATGCTGTACACCAGAGATTGATTGTAAACTGACTCTACTTCAACTAAAAATAAATAAATTAGTTAAAATAAAAAGAAAAGACAGACCTTGGTGGGCTGAGCTCCCAGGGCCTGCTCCATTCCCTGACCTGCTCCAGGGAGGTCACCCAGCAGCCCGCGGGTCATCCAGGCCGCCGCTGCCCTGGACCAGCTCCCACAGCCTGCCCTCCCGCTCCTCCTGTCTCATTGCTGTTCCTCGTCTGTTTCTGAACCCCTTTGCGTAAGAGCTGCCTTTCAGGCCCACAGGTGGCTCCCAGCTCCAGCTCAGCCCTTCCCCGGGGCAGATGGATTTTGTTTGTTTCCTCCTCCACATGTTTTTACAGATCCACCCAAGCGAGAAACTCTAGTGGAGGGACCACAACCCTGTGAGCATGTCTGAACATTGGACCAGAAGCGCGGTGGCCCCTGCGGAAGCCTCCTTCCCGCTGTCCCGTCTGGGTCCGGCCGTGGGGGCCCCGTCTGGGTTCTGCTGTCCTCCCGGAAGGCTCCAGGGTCCTGAGTCTGGGCCTCATCTTCCGTCTTAATTGTTTTGGGATCCCCGCCTCCTATACATCACATCTTTCTGTGGAACGTCTCTTTTTCTCCTGCAAGGCTGTGAAATTCCTCGAGGGCAGGGATCATGCCTAATTTGTCTTTGTCGCCCAGCACAGGCATCCTCAAAGCGTTTCTGACAAAATGAGTGCAAATCTTTCTTCCCTGGCCTTCCTGTAGCGTTATGTGCCCCAGTTTCAGTCCTGAGCACCTCAAAATGTAAGTATTGGGGTGCAGGTCCACTTTCGTCCTGTGACTTTGAATTCATTCCCCTGGATGACACTGATGTGTCTGATGATGATGAAACAGTCCCACTCACTCCTCCTCAAGCATCATGGTTCTAACAGCTTTATCAGCAGCAACGGCGAGAAGGAGGAGCCTTTGTACCCATGTTACAGATGAGGAAACCAAGGCTTGGAGAGAGCTGAGCTCATCTCCCAAGGTCACACCACCCCAAGTGGCAGTGCCGGTGTTTCAGCCCTGAGATGCCTGGCTCCTCCTGGCACTGAGCACCCTCCGGGTGCCCAGGATGGTGCTGAATGTGACCAGTGTTTCTGGATGGGCTTGTCCAGGACCCTGCTGCCTCCCCGGAGGCAGGGACTCCTGCCTGCTGTCTGACCCTCCTTGTTCCTTCTCACACAGAAATGCGGGGTGGGGCTGGGGTGACAGGGCCAAGCCAGAATCTGCTGGAACATCAGGCTGTGGCTCTGGCCTCAAGCCCCAGGAGTCGGCTGATATGCAGGGTGGACTCCCTAGGTCTGAAACCTCTGGTGAATCCCTCCCTAGTCTTCAGTGCCTGGTGGTTCCTGTTTAGTTGGTTCTGCCCAGCACAAAGTACAAGCAATGCAGGGTGAGCTGAGGACAAGAGTGATTTCATCCTGAAGATGAGGAGGGTGTACAGCCAGGGGGCACGGAGGTGGAGATGCCCACCCATCACAGATGGCCCTCCCACAGCCGCGGGCAAAAGCACCGTGCTCCTCTCATCCTCCATCCTCTCACCAGCATCCATCCCCATCCCCAGCTCTCGGGCACCCCTCCGAGTCCCCGCCCTTCAGGGCGTCCTGGCTTGATCCCAACTGTGTGGACCCAAGTCATGGCCCCCAAACCTGGAACACCAGGTCCCAGCCAGGCCTCCCAGGAAACGCTCGAAAATCAACAGGGCTGAAGTCCAGGGCCAACATTCCACAGCCTGGCACCCCGGTAGGCCAACTTGGATGGAAAAAGCAGGCCCAGGCCCTGGTTGGGAGAAGCACGTGGAAGTCTCCTGGCCAAGTCAGCAGCCGGCCTGGAGGGCCGGGGAGGGGCCATCTGGAGCGGGGAGGGTGCCAACATCGCATGTGTCTGCCTGCTACACGTTGGATCTCAGCTGCTAGAGGTAACAGCTATCCGTGACTGCGATTATCAGTGCAAAATTAAAGCAATGACAGGGTGGTAGCGGCTTCCTGGAACCTCTGGAATTAACTATTTGCTTTCGAGATGGTTAGTTCCTGGCTCCCTGGAGGTATTAACCGCGCCACTGGGATGTCGGCGCTCCCCAGCAGAAGCATCAGCTCCTGAGATGCCGACTTCGACTTCTTGTTACGACTAGTGTCTGCTGTTTGGGCTGGAACAACAATCGTTTTTTTTTTCCCCCTTCTTTCTCAACTTCAATGACCTAATCATGGGTCCACAGAATACCAAGAACAAGCCTCCAGCCTGCGCGGACTCTGCACCTCTGATTAATGTGGAAACCTAGCAACAGAGGGAGCTGGCAGCGGCCGGGAGCTCCTGGGGGTAAGGGGAGCCAGAGAGGCAGAAGCAGGTGTCACGGCGACTGTGAAACAGGAGCTCTGAGAGCAGCCCTGCAGCGACTTATCAGTGGCTCGGCTCCTGATGGCTTTGGAAGTTCCTGTGATTTGATTTCAGGCTTGACAGGAGAGAGTGGTGCATTATAGGAACTGTAGTGACGGCCACGATGGCAGAGATGGACTTAAAGAGGCAGCTGGGTCTCCGGGGGACAGCCAGCCTCCTTGTGGGGCATCGGTCACGGGGTGGTGCGGAGGACGTGGGTGTGTAGCCAACAGGAGCCCAAATCTTCATTCCTCCGGCTTCTTGAACGAGCCTCCACCCGAGTCGGTGCTCACCAGGCACTAAATGCCGCTCTCTGGGGCCTCCTGCATGTTCCTTAACTGAGGGCGCAATTCCCCGCTTCCCGCCCATCACAGGGCCTCCTCCAGCTTCACCCGGGGAAGCACAAGCGCCCGAAGTGGAGGGACTGGGAAAGGAGGGAGAAAGGGAGCCATGGACTCTGCTCCGCGGCGGGACGTACCTGAAGGCCTGGCCTCTATGACGTAGCGGGTGATGGGCCCTTTGCCGGGGTCTCCGCTGGACCAGTGGATGGCGATGGCGGAGCTGTAGCGCACGATGATGGGCACTCCAGGCGGTCCGGGGGCGCCTGCAAACGGCACATGGGGGCAAGGGGATGTGCGTAAGCCAGAACAGACGCCCGGCCTGCCTCCCTGGGCTCCAGCAGGAGGGGACGGGCGACAGACCCAACCCCGCCAGGGTCTCCGGAAACCCTGCGTGCGCTGAGGCCCAAGAAGGGCGGCGAGGACCGCCAGATCTGACTTATTCTCTGCCAGGTCACCCACATTCCCCTGCATTCCAAGTCCCAGGGAGGAGAAGTAGATAAGATGATTCCAGAGAGGTCCCCAGCTGCACTGGCTTTAAGGATACATCAGAGAAGAGCCTGGGGCCTCCAGTCCTAGGAAGAAGGAGGAAGACTGCCCCCTCCCTCCACCGCTGGCTCTCCTGGCATGGCAGGTGCGTCGGGGCCGCAGGCTGTTACATCGGCCACCTGGGGAGCCGGCCCCAGGGGCCAGAGCAGGAGGGAGAAGTTTACTTCTGTAGGGAGAGGAGTACACCCGTTCCGTCTGCAAAGAGTCCCAGGCCCCTTCTCTCTGGGGTGCCCTGCAGCACAGGCCAGGGTGCATCCTCCAGGGCCCCACTGCCCCCAGGGCCCTGTGTGCTGTTCTCCGCCATGCCTGCTCCCCATGACACCTGGAGCCCCACGTCCCCTGGGCCCGGCACACAGTAGGTGCTTGTGGGATGAGGAAATGGGCCAGTGAGTGAGGGGGTGGGTGAACGGCTGGCCCGGTGGTCCCTGTGGATGCCTGAAAGGAAAGGAGTGGAGAGCCCAGCTTCAGACTGAAGCTCCTCCAGGCCCGGGAGAGCCGGCAGGCTGGGCAGCAGGCCCAGACTCACTCCCAGCCCTTGGCCGCCCACTGCCTGCATCCAGTCCTGACCCGTGTCCTCGCAGGGCCTCACTGCCTCCCTTCCTCCCTGCCACCTTTCCTTCCTTCCTTCCCTCACATGCATCCTGCCCACAGCACAGGGCAAAGGCGGCTGAGGGATCTGGGGTGTGGGGCGCAGCCTGGGGGAGGTGTGAGGGGCGGGGCAGGAGCTCTCAGGACCCCAGGTTTTCATTCTGCACTGGACAACACTCAGGGCTGAGAAGAGGTGCTGTCAACTCCTCCTGGACTAGAAGCTTCCAGCACATCCAGCACTGCCTGGCCTGGAGGGACAAGGATGCCTGGCTGCACGTCCTCCCCAGCTGAACTCCTCCTCTGCTGGGCGCAGCTCAGGGACATCTCAGCCACTCCCCCCATCCTCTGTACTTCCTCTCACCCCCTCGCACCCGGCCTGGGCCACTTCAAGCCTCAGGTTAGAACAGCCTGTCCTCCAGAAGGCCCTCTCCTGTCCCCAGGCCACTGCTCTGTTCTGGTCCCTGCCAGCTCCCTTCCTGCTTTTGTTTCCCAGGGAAGCCGGCTCAGGTGAGAGGCGCCCGGGGAGGGGCTGGGGGCAGGTGGAGGGCAGAGGCGGGAGGGGCAGCTCCCTGGCAAACTTCCTCCTCAGCTGGCCGCTGGCTTTGTTCCAACCCAGCCCAGGAGCCAGACAGCTTTTCTGAAGAACAAGAGGCGGGGAAGAGAAAGTGCCCAGAAGAGAAAGTGAAGAGAGTGTCCAGCCTGAACCGGCTCCCAGGGCAGACCTGCCGGGCGGGGGTGGGGGCAGGGCCGCCTCCCCAGGCCTGGCTCCCCTCCCCACGGGCTGAGGAGGCCCTGTCCCCTCCTGGCTGACCTCCTGGAAGTAGGAGGGGCAGGACGGGAGGAGGGAATTCAGGGGAAGTCTGGGATGGGCTGTGTACTCTCTTGGGGTGGTGGGGGAGATCAGAGAGGCTGGGAGGTGGCTTCTGTGTTCAGGAGGGGACATTCTGCATGAGTGACAGGGACTTTGGGGAGCAAATCTTAAGCACTGTGGGTGCCTTGAAAAACTGCCCCAGCCTGATGACGACTATGACCCCAAGAGGTGTCATAAACCCAAACAGAGCGACTCTTTCCCTCTGGCCCGACCCAGCCTAGTGCACATGGCCTGGCTCCTTTCTTCCCTGCCCCTGCCTCCCTGTCTAGGAAGAAGGCAGCTGGCAGGCCCCCTGGCCCTGGCCCTGGCCTGGCCCCCAGAGCATTGGTTCTCACCGTGGTTACCAAAGAGCTACCCTCTGTTCTTGTTCAAATGCACGTTCCCAGTGTGGACGCTCAGAGGTTCTGACTTCCTGGGGCCCCAGAATCTGCACTTATCCCAAGAACCCCAGGGTTTAGTGGCACCTTGAGAAACACTCTGATAACACAGGTGACCCTGGGTAGCCTGGCCGGCCTTCCCTCCCACCTGGACACCCACCCCTCCCCATCGTCCTCTGACACAGCCACTTTAAGAATCCTACAGAATGCCTGTTTGTATTACCACGCGTCCATCTGAATGCCCCACCCCATGAAGTCTTCTGGAATCGCCTCCTTTAAATGCCCCTCTTCCTGCCCTCCAGGCCCGCCCGAGATGTTCTGCCTTGAATCCACCAGAATCCCCGTCTTGCACCAGAATCCCTGTCTTGCTCAACTCTGCATCTCCGGTCTCCAGCTGGCTCTGGACATCCCCTTCTGACTTGGGGGGGCCAAACGCTGCGGGTGGAGAGCGGCAGCCCCCGCGTCCACTCGACACTCTCCTACCTTCTCCGGGGCCCGTGGTGACATTGGCTTCGATCTCAGGCCCGTAGGTGAAGGTCTTGGCTCTGATGCGGAACCTGTAGGTCATCCCCTCCGCCAGGTCCTTCACCTTCAGCCACAGAGGGCTGCTCCCCTTCACGTCCACCGTCACGATCTTACTGACTCCTGGGGGGGGGAGCACACAGCATGTGGGGGCTGCAGGGACTGGGGAGACTGGGAGGGAGGGAGGTACTGGGCAGGAGGCGTGCCCCCTTGGAGTTAGGCTGGGACCAGCATCCTTGGTCACAATGTTTCCCAGATTATTTCTCAGAACACACTCCTGTGGGCTGTTCTTGAGAATATATATAGTGCCTGTCTGTCTGCTGAATGTATAACTGCAGGGGCCTTTAGCATCTGGAGGGAAAAAAAGCCTCACCATCGTGTTTAATGTAACCATTGTACCCCAGACATATCTCACCCTCTGTTTTTGGTCCCCTACGTCCCATCCTATAGAACTCAAACTCCAAGGATCACCTTTCAGGAAGTGTGTCTGTAAAGATGCCACAGTGCGGAGTTGGAGGGGACACACTTGCAGCCACCCTCACAGCCCAGGACAAGCTCAGCTCCGCCTGGTCTCCCTCCTTCCTCTGGTGCCGATGACGGGCTGGAGCTCACTCCCGGCCCTCCACCAGCGGCACCCGCCAGGCTCTTTAGGGCAAAAGTGAGGATGCTACAGCACCCCAGATCACGGCAACGAGAGGGGAGTCCTGCATGGCTCTCAGGAGGGGAGGGTTTGCGCTCTGTGCCCCACAAGGCAAAATCCTCCCTGTCGGGGGAGGGAAGAGCTCAGTGGTAGGGCGCACACCCAGCGTGCACAAGGCCCTGCGTTCAAACCCTAGGACCTCCATTAAATAAATAAATAACCCTAATTATACCCCCACACCCCCCAAAGCAAAAAAA
Organism: Vicugna pacos; assembly: GCF_048564905.1. NCBI lineage: Eukaryota > Metazoa > Chordata > Mammalia > Artiodactyla > Camelidae > Vicugna > Vicugna pacos. The sequence goes on from NC_133002.1 coordinate 56,576,827, forward strand.
AAATCCCCCCAAACAACCCCCAACCCCCCAAACTCCCAAATCCTCCCTGAGGGCCGGGACTGGGTTTCATCTCCCTTGTCCACTGAGCATGCCGGTCACCCCTGGGAGACGGGCTCTGCATCCAGCAGGCTGGGCTCCGACCCCGATGCCCAGGAGTCGGTGGGCATGGCCTGCAGCCTGGCTCCAGTTCTACTGAGTGAGGGTAACAGTGGCCGAGGCTACATGTTTCCAGGTTAAATAAAACCACAGCCCCTGGCATGGGGTTGGGGCCCTGAGTGACAGAACAGTGGGCGTTCAAGAGGTGCTTCCAGGAGGAAAAAGGTGCCTGCCGGGCCACGAGGGGATGTGCCTCGGGACCCAGGACAGCAGCCCTGGGTACCTGCCCCCTGACTTTTCTGTGCAAACTCCCCAACTGCTCGGGACTTGGTTTTCCCTACGGGGAAGCAGGGGGCGCTGCCTCCTAGCGGAGACCTGTTTGCTGCTGACCGGAACCCAGGGCTGAGGCACGCACGGGGGCACAGACGCAGTGCCGGCCTAGCTGGGCATCGCCTAGCTGAACCCAGGCTGGATGGCCCTATTAGCTGGGCTGTCACAGGCTAGACAGGAATCTGTAAGGGCCCGGAGTCAGCCGTGTGGTCCAGACACCGCTGGACTGAGGACCCGAAAGGCAAAGTGATCGTGCCTCTCCAGGTGTGGTGTCCCCGGTCACTGCAGCAAGATCCTGCCCCATCCCCTGCATCTCATCCCCGTGACCTCTGTCCTCCCCGGCCTTCCTTCTGGGGGAGAGGCAGGCCCTGAGCCTGACCACATCCCCTCCTGGGCCCAGCGCCCCCTCGGTCTCCCGGCACACAGCGCTGCTCTCCAGTGAGCGGCTGGCGTGCAGGCGGCGGCAGGAAGACTGAGGGCCATTGTCCCCTCGGCTGACCCGGAACTGCTGGCCACCTCGGCCTTCCCAGGGCCCCGCCCCTTGTTCTGGTCAGGCTCCACTGTTGGGGAGGGGTGACCCTAGAGGCGGTCACTTCCAGCCATCAGGGTGCCCCCTGGTAGGCCAGCCACACCCCCAAGGCCTCACTGGGTTCTGGAACAGGACACAGGCAACCAGGTGCCCGGCCTCCTTCCTGCCTCTCAATTAATAGCAGTGACTTCAGCCGAGGTGGGGCAGCTCCCCGGGGAGCCTGGGAGGCAGTCGGGCAGGGTCCCAGGCAGGCGGAGGGGTGGGCAGGGCTGCGGGGCGCTCTGAGGACAGCTCACATGAACAGGGCTCGGGGCAAGGGGAAGGCAACCTGCAGAGCCAGGGTCGCAAGCAGAGACTCCCGGAGGGCAGCAGGGGTGCAGTGGCTCCCCCCGGACTTGTGCATCTTCCTGGGGAGAGGCTCCAAGGCTTTCAGCAGATTCTCAAAGGGGTTCCTGAGCCCACGAAAGGCAGAGACTAACCTGGAGTAAGGCTGAGCACCTAGGTTGTGGGTCACACACAGGGCAGGACCATCGGGGCTCCCCGTCATTAATGCTCCATCTTGGGACCCTACGTTTTGCTCGGGTTTCCTTCCTCCCCCCCCCACTTCAACACACTGATGGGGAGAACTGGCCACGCCCCTTCCCTCGCCTGGGCCTCAGTCTCCCGGTGTAAAAGCTGGGAGGGGCTCGCCACAGCGACGCCACGCACAGGGCAGGACCAGGGAGTCGCGCCTGGGGGGAGGGTCCCACTCACCGTCCACGGGGGTGCAGGGCTCGTACACCAGCCGGTAGCCCTCCAGGACGCCGTTGGGGAACCGTGGGGCCTCCCAGGACACGTTCACTGAGGTGGTGGTCAGCTCACTGAACTTGACCGAGCTGGGAGCACTGGGGGCTGCGGGGGGACAGCAGAGGGGTTTTGTTTCCTCCTTCCTGGACGTTCAAAGCCGAGTTTGGTTCTCAGGAACTAGCGGGGGCCCAGGAAGAGCAGGAGAGCAGGGCTTCGTGTAAGAGAGGGCCGGAGGGCTCGCTGGAGGCCTCGGACCCGCTCCTCTCCCCTGCTGAGGTCGTAACACTCGCTTTCCAGTCAGGGTCCAAGTATTGGGAAAAAAGGGGACTTTCTTTCCCCTAAAGTCGGAGAACTCAGGCTTCCTCCTGCTGAGTGGCCCTGAGCCCTGGCCAAGAGCCCAGGACATGCTTGTATTGTGTCCCCAGGGTCACTGTGGGGATGGGTCATGTCCTGGCTTCCCTAATGGAGGCGACAGGGGGTGTGTGGGTGTCAGAGCATCAGCTGGACACTAAACAACCTGCCAGGACTGCAGTGGACGTGGCCTTGCTCTCGTCCCCGGGGCCCCAGGCATTATCTCCAAGAGACCACGCTGCCTGGAGGACCCAGGAATGGTCAACGCTCTGAAAGAGATACTTTCTTGGCCTAGAATCTGGAGCGACCCGGGAAACATGGGGGATGAGGAGGTCTGAGGGGGAGGCCGGAGAGGAAGGGAAGGAAGCATCCATTCCATAGCGTCCCGAGTGGCTCCGGGCAGGCGGGCTGACCGGGCTGTTATTGTCGGGGGCCGCCCCCCACCAAGCCGGAGCTAATCCAGACCGGCTTCCGCTCCAGCTCCGGCAGGCAGTGTCAGTGAGCTGCCTTTGAAGGAGGGAGACCAGCTCTGGAGGCCCTTCCTTCCTCCCCTCTGCTAGCAGGACATGAGACAGGACACTTTGTCCTGCTGACGGAAGTGTCCAGGCTCCCAGGGGCTCACATCCGGCCGATGACACTGACAGAGAGTGGTCGGAAGGAGACAGACAGACCCTCGGGAGCCAGTGGGAGGAAAGGTTCCCTGGAGCCAGAGCCTGTCCCCAGAGAGGACAGTACTTAGGAACTGACTCCGTGCGGTCTTGCTCTCTCCTTAAGAGCAAGGTCATTTACAGAATAGGAAGCAGCAGGTTGGAAGAGATGCTTCAGGGACGTGAGGACAAAAGGCTTGTATGCAAATCCATGAGGCGAAAACTCCATGGTGGGCAAAGACGGGGACTGGTGCCGTGAAGACAGCCCAGGACGAGCTGGACATCCTGGCTCCAACCTCTCCTCCCCTACTGACCAGCGAGGGGACCCTGGGTGACAAGCGTCACCTCCTGGGCCATCCTGGCTCAATGTGAAAAGGGGGAACTCCTGCCCTGTGTGTCCTTGGGGCTTTCAGAAGGATCACGTGTAATACTGCCTGAGAAGTGGCTGCAGGAGTCTCGCCACCACCCTCTCCTCTGCCTTGCCCTCCCGTCCAGCTGCCTCAGTGGCCTCCCTGCCTACCTCCTCTCCCCTGCCCTCCATCGCCTGTCCTCTGGACAGCAGCCCGAGCGAGCTTCTAAAAACACAGACCAGACTGCTAGCCCCACGCCGCTCCCCATCCTGCTCAGAATTAATCCCAAACTTCCTTCCAAGGCTCCCAGACCCTCTACCACCTGCCTCTTGCCCATTTTCTTTCAAGCCACCTGGCTTTCTCCCTGTTCTCTAATCCCCTCCAGCCTCCAGGCCTTTGCACCTGCTGGTCCCTCTGCCCGGAACGCGCCTCCTCCAGAATGTCCCACAGCTGGCCTCTTCTCACTCAGTTTCAGCTCAGATGTCACCCGCTCAGGGAGGCCTCTGTGGGCAAACCTATCCAGCGCCATCTGTCCACTCCCTGCCTCCGTCCTTGGACAACTCGTACCCACTGCCCCGAGGTTAAGTCATCTAGATACTTGTTTATGATCTGTCTCCCTCCCCAGCATGGGGACCTTGTCAGCCTCATCCACTGATGTGTCCCCAGATCTAGTGCGGGCCCCTGGAAGATACTGAATATATCCTGGGGGAATGAACAAAGCTGGGGGAAATAAGAAAGTCAGGTGGGAACGTGGCAGGCGGTAGGAGGAGGCTGGCTGGGTGGGGACTGGCCATCTGCGAGGGGGGCTACCTGAGGAAGGGGGGGATGGGGGCGGGGGTGGGCGGGAAGCGAGGGCGAGCCCTAGGGGCTCTCTCCAAGGCTTTATGGAGACAGTGCCTCTCTCCTGAGCCCCTCTTGGTGGGCGCTGCTCTCCTACTCTGGAGGGCATCCCATGGGGCCTGGGGATGCGGCCCGGATCTCTCAGTTGCCTCCACTCCCCCAAGAGCCTAGACGCCAGGCGGGCCCTCCCCCATCCCCTCCCCTCCGCGCCCCGCCCCTCCAGCCCCTCCCCACCTGCTTGCTGGGTCTGGCCCCGGGTCGCGGTGCTCCGAGGCCCGTCCCCCGCGGCGTTGAAGGCTGCCACGCTGACCATGTAGGCAGTGTAGCCGGTCAGGTTCTTGAGTTTGACACTGTTCTCTGCCAGGAACAGCGTCTTCACCCGCTCCGTGAGGTTCCGCCGCTGGGCCTCCCAGAAATAAATCTGTGGGCACAGGTGTTGGCGGGAGTGAGGGGGATGGTCACCCGGCTTCCCTCCAGCCCCCGGCTGCCTCCGGGGCTCAGAGACACCTCCTTTCTTACCATCCACACAGCTGCACAACAGGTGTGAGTCGCCCAGGCAATAGTATAGAAGTATCTAAGAGCTGTTATAGAAACTCTTCCAGAACCTTCCTTTTCAGCTAATACTTCAGTCCCTGCTAGATTGTAAACCCCACGAGGGCACAGAGCCCGTGCATCCATTCACCGCAGTGTCTGCAGGGTTTGGCACAGCACTGGCGCGTCGGCCCTCAGAACACCGTCACTGCAGGACTAAGCCGACTCTCTTCCGCAGGAACCAGAGGCAGGAGGGTAAGTGCCGTGGGGGCAGATCCACCCCAACTAAGAGTCAGCCTCTGCAGGTTGACAAGGCCCCCGGTGACTCACCAGCGCACGAGTTTGTACAGCCCTCTGCAGAGGCAGGCTGGCCCGGGGCTGACCCCAGGGCACCATCCCCTTGGCCAGCCAGCTGACTTCCCTGAGCTGCAGTTTTGTCGTCTGTATAGTGGCGTTCAGGACACCCACCTCCCAGGACCAATGAGAGGAGCAAAGGTCGTAAAGAGTGAAGCACAAAGACACTGCCGAAGGGTTTAGTCCAGGAGCATGGCAGGTGCTTTCAGTTACAGCTGACTCTTGAGCAACACGGGTTTGAACTGCACGGAGCCACTTCTACGTGGATTTTCTTCAACTGGATACATACAGTACACCAGGGTCCGTGGCTGGCTGAACCCACGGATACTGAACCGCGGAAACGGAGGAGGGTCCCCATGGGACTTGTGCATCCACCACGTATTTTGGTATTATCCACGGCGGGCCCTGGAACCAATCGCGACAGATTCTGAGGAACGACTATACTTCATATCCATCGGGGGCTGACGCATCGTCAGCGAAGCAGCAGGTCCTTCACTAGTTCTAGAACTCTGAATCCCAGGCCTCCGGAAAGCCGCCAGCCCCCGGCCGCGGAGGATGAGAGGGCACATGGCGCCACCTGCCGGCCAAGTGGGTTTCTGCACGCTATTGGCTTCATTTCTCAACTTGCCTGTAGAAAGCTCATAGAAGTGAGAAAGAGCTAATGCAAGTGTCCCCGCCTGGCACGTGTGGAGGATTGGGGTCGGGGACCCAGGGCCACCATACGTACAGAAGTAGGCACCCTCAGCAGGTGGGTCTTACCCGTGTGTACCCAATCCAACAAACCATTGTTAGATGGTGATTAACTGACATTTGTGCAAACGGCACAAGGGGCTGAGCCCTGACCCCAGCCCCAAAGGGCACATGGCCGAGTGGCAGTTCAGGCCGATGGGCAGCTGGGTGTCTGCTAGAAAACACCCCACAGAGGGCCCACATCTCGGTCAGTTTGGCTCCCTTGCGTCTTAAGCATGTAGAATCACGCCTGGCACCCCGCTGGGGCTCAATAAATTTCTGCTAATGGATAAGCTCCTGACATGGACAGAAGCAGGTGGACAAGTGAACTGTCATAATCACCCCCTTCTAGCTCCCAATTCCCTGCCCCTTCCGGCCTCATCACAGACAACGGGCGGAACTTCAGCCTCAGTTACATCAGGCCCACGCCCACAGGCCACACAGCTGGCTGTCACTGGAGGAAAGCCACACTTTCAGTTCACCAGCACAGCTTCGAGTGGCCTGGCCACCATGCTACACTGGACCAGTCCACTCCCCACAGTCACCTACACCACAGTTTCACAGCTCCCTCCCCCACCTCCCCTCCCTCCCCGCCCTCACTCCTAGCTGAGGACCCTTCCCTGAGCCCCTGAAGCCGTCCCACGAGGCTCCACCAGCTCCCTTTGCCACCTGTACCACCTCCCGCCCTGTGTTCCTGCCCTCCGCCTCCCTCCTGCCACTGTGGCTGAGCTGCCAGCTCCCTACTGAGGCTCCCCCGCATTCAGGCACTAAACCCCAGCCCCTCTCACCTCCTTCAGGACATCACCCACCACAGCCTCCTCCCTTTCCTGCATCACCAAACTTTCCTTCTTTCCAGAATCACTTTCATTGGCGCACACACCAGTTATGTTTCCCCTCTAAGACCACCTCTGTTGATCATTTTTTTCCGGCTTCCACCCCATTTTGTTTCTTCTCTTTAAAGCAAAACTCCTCAAAAGGGATGTCAGTACTTGCCGCCTCCCCTCATGCTTTCTCGAATCCCCTCCAAGCAGGCACCCCCTACCTCCAGCTCTTGCCACCCTCACCTGGTTAGTGTAACAATCTGGGCTTGGCAAACTCCTCTGTAAAGGGCCGGGTGAGAATGTTTTAGGCTTTGCAGGCCATGCGGTCTCGTTGCAGTTCTCCAACTCTGCCGCTGTCACTTGAAAGTAGCCAGAGGCAGTTTGTAAACAAATGTCCGTGGCTGTGTTCCAATAAAACTTTATTTACAAAACAAGCGCGGGGGGGGGGCCTGGACAAGGCCCAAGGGCTGTCGTCTGCCCATCCCTGAATAATCACTTTCTAGATTTCATCTTGCTCGAGCTCTCAGTAGTAGCTGGCACACCTGCTTCCTCTCTCCTTCTGGAAGCTTCTTCCTCATGTGGGTCCGAGACTTTGATCACACTGTTTGGTCCGAGGGCTCAGTTTTCAGACTTCTGGTGTTTTCTATCTACCCATGCCTACTCTCTAGGCTTTTGATACCATTTAGATGCCGAGGACCCCACTACTCACCCCTCTCTCTTGGCCTACACACCCATATGTCCCCCTCCCTTTGGTGTCTCCCCTTGGACGGCCAGCAGACATCTCGGACCGACTCCAGCTCTCCCTCCGAGCCTCCTCCTTCCACTGCCTCCTCCTCCTGCCCTGTAACTGGAGGCTCCATCCTCCAGTTGCTTCTGCTTTTCCCACATTCCACATTCAGTTCATCGGCAAATGCTACCAGCTCTCTGCTTCAAATGGGACCGGAGGGCAAACGCTTCCCGCCTCTGCTCCTGCTTGGTCTAAACCACCACCACGACTCACCTGGATTATACAGCCGCCCCCGCACGGTTTCACACTTTCCCCGCTTCAGACTACTCTCAGCAGGGTAGCCACACAAGCCTTTAAAAACCCAAGTCGCCCTTGTCCCTCTTCTGCCCCGAGCCCTCCGTGGCTGGCATCTCATTCAGCCAAAGCCCTCGAGGACTCCAGGCGACGCGCCGTCACTGCTCGGACCTGCCTCCCGTCGCGCTGGCCCCCTCACTCCAGGACACACGGCGCTCCTTGCTGGGCTTTGTGCGTGCCGAGCACCCGCTGACTCCGGCTCTTTGCTCTTCTTTCCCCGCCTCCTGGGATGCTCACCTCCCAGATCCGGGTGATTCATGTGCCTTCATTTTTGCTCACATGGTAGTTTCTCATGAAGTTCTCTCCAATGACCTTATTTACATCCCAAACCTGCTCCTTTGCCTGCTTCATTCACCACCACCTACAGGTGCTCTTTGCTGTGTACGTCGCTGGTCTTCCTCCCCTGCAGTTTACGCTCACGTTGTCTCTGCTCGCTGCTTTATTCCCAGCACCAAGGACACCGCGGGGCGCAAAGGAGCTACTCAATAAACACGCGTCACTGCAGGGCTGGCTGCTGGGATGTCACAGCTCAACCCAGAGCGACCACTGGCTGGCGGTGTTAGCACATCGTTAACGTGAAGGTTAATGCCCGTGCACGTCAGTGCACGTCTGGGAGGCAGCAATTCCATTTCCTCCGTCAGTGTCCTTGGCGGGTGGTGATGTTTCCCTGAGCACGTGGGCATCCGCTGTGTGATGTACGGTGTCTGGCTTCCACACATTTCCTGGGACCGCACATTAACTGGAGACGTCCACACCTCACCAGTCTGGTGGCTGCCAAACTGGTGCAGGACCCGCCTGGCTACTTCTCCTTCCCCGGGGGGAATGCATATGCTAGGGGTGCAATATTTAGTTTTCCCAGCTGGCGCTCCTGGGTGAGGACTCAGGAGCATTATTCATCTTTAGAGCATCCTTGGCAAGATGCCCTTCCTTCTCTCTCCCGCCTCCTTCACCCCACACGGAACCAGACTCTTTACTGGATTCTGTCTGCAACGGGGTCTCTGGTATTAACAAGCTGTGTGGCCCCAGGCAAGGCCCTTACCGCTTCGGAAACTCAGTTTCTGCCTGTGAGACGAGGGCTCAGCCAGGTAAACCATGAAGCTCCGTGTGGCTCGCCCCCTTCCCACCTTCCCCACCTGGCCACTGCCCTGGGCTACTCTCTGGAATAACAGACGACCACCAGGAATCAGAGTGGTGCTGGATGCTGGTCCAGGAGGCAAGCCTCAAACACGGCCACAGGCTGTGTGTCCAACCAAGGAGACACATTATATTATTATTATTTCTGCCACCTCCTCTAGTGGTTGTGTGCCCAGTGCTTCCTCTCCACCCCTCACAGGGTGAGGGCTGGCAGACCTAGAGTCTGACTCTCTGCTACTTGCTTTTTTGGGGACCTTGTTGAACCACTCACCTGGGCCTCAGTTTCCTCATCTGTACAATGGGCACAAATATTTAGAATCTATCAGCTTTACCGGGCTTTCAAGAAAATTAAGGCGTTCTTAAGGGCTTTGCGAATATTAGAGACAAATCTAGAAATAATTTCCAAGATTTCCAAGACCTAGCTGGTGGTCCTTTGCTAATGGGCTGCTCAGTTAGCATCAATATTGTAATTAGAGTTGGCCTAATAGCCACTTTGAGGGGTCTTATGCTGGCATCAGGAGTCAGCAGGCTGGGGCTGGGGGTGTGGCATCCAGGGATGGCGTGTGGCCTGAGTGTCTATGGGATGAGTCTGCCCTGAGGACAGGAGAGAGGGTGGGTGTAGTGGTGCCCCAGCTGCGTAGTATTTCAGTGGACTGGGTGCAGACAGCCAAGGCAGCAGGTGTAGATGCGGGACCTCTCCCACCTACCGCCCCTGGGTCATCCCCAGCCCCTCACCTGGCCCTGTGTCCCCCTGGACCCTATTCTCTGCCGGAGCGCCTGTACCTTGTAGCCTTGGATGTCTCCATTCTGGCTTTCTGGCGGGGGTGGCTCCCATGTCACATCCAGCTGTGTGGCCGTGGCGCCATGGACGGCCACGTTGCGGGGCGCTGCTGTGGGCACTGGAGGGCGTAAGGGGTGATGAGTGTGTGCGTGGACCTCAGGGAGGAGGAGATGGGCTGCGGTGGGGTGGGGACCTCGGCTCCCGTAACCCCTCCCGCTGGGCTTCTCAGTGGGGGAGGTGGGAAAGGTGTGCTGGGGCTGGAAGGGGAGGCATGGGTACTCACCTGCCTCCCCGACAAAGACCTCCTGGGGGGCGCTTGAGGGCCCCTCGCCCACGGCGTTGTACACGCTCATCCGTATCTCGTAGCGCCGGTGCTTGTTCAGGTCTGGGGTGGGGTGGGGAGGGGAGAGACACACAGAGGTCACTGTCCCTGTAGCAGACGGAGGCAGCGTGGAGGGTGGAGGCTGTGATGTTGCACCCCTGCGATTCTAGGCCCCTGTGTGAAGGTTCAGGAAAGAACAGGTACGCGGTGGGGCAGCCGGAGTGCGGGGGAGGGGTGCTGTCTGCCTCGTCCCTGGGAATCCGGACACAAAACGACACGGGTTGGCATCCTGGCCAAGTGTGACCACACTGGACACTTTTGAGACTAAAAAGCGTACTGTTAATATTCATGCTGGGACAACTGGGATGAACCGAAACTGTCCTGGGCACACCGGGTCACAGGTCACTCCTTCACTGACTGTCCTGGGCACACTGGTCACAGGTGCTTAAAGTTCCCAGCTCCCCTGCCCCACCCCCCCCCCCGATCCAAGCCTCCATCAACCAGCTCTTAACATGGGTGATGGGAGGGAGGGGGAACTCAGCCCTAAAGAGACGTGGCTTCTTAGATGCGAATTTTGGGCTAAGAAACCCTGTTTTTGCTCAGTTTGGGGTGCTGGGTGGCTCGGGGAGCAGCTGCAGGAAGACAGCCCCCGATACCCTGGGTGGGAGTTGCTGTCCCTCTTGGGGGCGGTGGCTGAAAGGCTCTCCCGCTGCTCCCTGTGCCCCTCCCCATGTCCCCCTCCCCAGGTGGAAGTCCTTCCCTTCACGTGGCGTGGGGGTGGGCGAGTCACCCTAAGCGCCCTGGTGCTGCAGCCCGTGAGGGCCGTGGGTGGAGGAAGGAAGGAGCGAGGGCGATTCAGTTAAACTCTGTTCCTAAGGGGAGGCCCCCTGCCCAGAGCTCCGGGCCGCAGGGAGAACCTAACATCCTCTGGGACGTGAGGAAAAGAGCTAGACCTTGGGGCAGGCACCGGGGAGGGCCATTTCCCATCCCTGGAGGGAAGACAGGGGCTGCTCACTCCAGGGAGGAACTCAGCTTGAAGAACAGAGCTGGGTGGACAAGTGCCTTTGATGGGACGAGACGGGGCGGCAGCCATGTGGACCCCTGCCCATCCAGCTCCCACTGTGCACCTCCTGCCACTGTCCCCCGAAACCCCTCCCCCAACCGGGAGCACAAGTCCAGAGACGCCGCCTCTATTCCGCGCTGACGGGTGGTGGCTAGAGCGGACCTCCCCTGGTGGCCCCCGGCTTTTCTGTGTGTGTCCGGAAAGCCACGTGTGCTCAGGGCGGTCCTGGGTGCACCGCTCAGCCGTGGCCAGGCGTCCGCGGAGGCCCCACTCCCCTCCCTGCGGAAGGCGTGGGCCCCGTCGGGGAGCCGCCGTGCAGGGACACTTACTGTCCAGCTCGTACTGCGTGAGGCTGGGCCGGCTCAGGTTCCGCATGGAGTACATGGCTAAGGGTGGGGGAGGCGGAGGGGCCAGAGGGAGACAGCAGACAGAGGTTAGTACACACACCCCCGCCCCACGAAGACCCCGATGACGGGGGTGGGAGGGGAGGGAGGGGGGCCTGGCAACACACAGGCAGAGGGAAAGAGCTTCCAGGTTTCTGACAGAGAGTTAGGGGCCAGGGTGGGAGCGGGGGAGAAGGAGGCAGCTCCCAGCAGAGTGCTGCTGCCCCCGCCCTGGTGTGCACTGGCTGCAGGTCCCAGGGTGCCAGGAGCCCCTGGGAGCCCAGCATCCCCGGGGGGACGGCTCTGGGGAGCCCTCTAGTCCCAGCTGGCTCCCCTGCCTAGGGCTAGGTTGCTGGAGAACCACCATGATATAGTGGTGTCGTTAATTTCCTCATATGAACCAGAAACCATTTTACTACCAGGAAATATGACTGTATTATACACAAGCCTATAAAATCACAACCACAAGCACATGTCTGCCAAAAAATAAGAAAAAAAAATAACGCAAGCTGTTGGATCAGCTACTTCTGAATTTTTCTATTAATTTTCCCTTGCCACGCATTCAATCATTTTGTTGTCTGCTAATACTCGCTGGGAGACAAGGCACAGGCGGTTTAAGAGAATTATGGGAGGAAAAACAAAACGGAGAGGATCTTAGATTGCTCCTCCTCTTCCATTCATTTCTGTTTTGGTTCCATCACCCAGCTGCGTACCCAAATCCACCGGACTCCTCCCTTTCCCCGCTACCCTAGCCTCTCCCTCCCCAGCATGAACCAGCTGGGGAGTCCACATAACACCCCCTCCCTCAACTCCATCCCAAGCCTTCTGCCGTGGCTCCAGCCGCATGCTCTTACCCACGTCACTGCATTAGCCTCTAACTGGGCCCCTACCTGCCTCTGGACCCCATCAGCAGTCATCGCCCTCAAGACACCAAAGTAACCATCCTAACCCAAAAGTCCAACATGTCATTCCCTTGCTCACGACCCTCTCTGGGATTTCTACTCAGCTTTTCGATGTTTCCTTCCTGCTGCAGAGGTGGGCTGGGCTCCAAGCACCCTGGGGCAGGACTGTCACCTCCCTGAGGAACCAGAGGGGCCAGACCTTGTGCTGCCCTTGGAACATGACCAGGCTCGGCTTTTGGTCCTTCCCACCTCAGGCCCTTTGCACATGCTGGCTCCCCACCTCCGCTTCTTTGGACTGGTTCACTTGGAATCATCCATCGGTGTCAGCACCTCAGCCAGCCCCAGGGAAGGCTTTTCTGACACTGGCTTTAGGCTCTCCCGAATACACCCTCCTCAGCGGTCATGCCAACGGTCTTGGACACCTATGTAATCAGGCTTTTCTGCTAAGTGCCTGGCTCTTCCTCCAGCCTGCAAGCTCCGAGAGGGCAGGGACCCCATCTGTCTTGTTCACTGCTGTCCCCCGAGTGTCTGGGGGCCTAGAAGGTGTTCAGTGACCACCAGCTCTGGTGACGGAGCGGGACGGGGTGGGAAGCACACATCGGGGAGGGTGGCAGGGTTTCAGGTTAGAGAGTCCGGGAGGCTGAGCGCTTTCGGGCAGGGAGGGGAGTGCGCGCGCCGCCCATGAACCTGCGACGCCCGCCACTGTCACTCACGGGTAAGCTCTGCCCACTTGGCCCCCGGGTTGTTGATGCCACGCAGTGTGAAGCCTCTCAGCCCCTCGTACAGCAGCTCCCGGTACCGGATCCGGAAGCCCAGGAGGATGCCGTTGATTTTGTCCTCCGCAGGTGGCTGCAGGGAAGGGAGCAGTGCTGGGGCCCAGCCAGGCTGGACCCCCGCTACGCATCCCTCCCTCCCCATCCTGCCTCCCGCAGTCGCCGAGTAGGGACTGTGTCTTCCCCAGGAAAGGGAATCAAAATGGCATGGAGCATTTTAACTTTACAAAGCATTTTCCAATGAGGTTATTCCATCCCTGCAGCATTCCCTGTGAGGCAGGGCAGGACAGGAATCCCCACACCAGCTCCACGGTCCAGAGCAGGAATGTAAGGCTCAGAGATGGTCAGGAACTTCCCCAAGGTCACACAGCATCACTGGGGCCCTGAGCACGACTCCGGGTGCAGAGCTCATGTCAAAGAGCTGTTCCTGGTCTAGAAACTTCCTTCCACAATCGCCAGCCCCACCCTGGCCAACATTTCCTGGAGTTTCCCAGGAATCAGGGAATCAGGGAGAGTCCTCTCCCTGCTTTTCAGCAAGGACAAGGGTGAGTGTGTCTTCGTGGGCCGTTCCCTCCTGTGTCTTTATCTTCTCCTCCATGGCTTTCTGCGCCCATCCTTAGATGAGGTGGAGAACAGGCTTCTGGAGGTGGTGGAAACTACTTTTTATGACACCTCCTTTAAAAAAACTGCTGAAACGGTTCAGCTGTTTAGTAGCTCCTGAATTGCATCCCGGGCTGCAGCTGGCACCTCCCTGCCCGCTTGGTCACAACGGCCCTGCTCTGCTCCAGCCTCTGCCCGGTTCCCTGCTGTACTGGGTCATTCTCACTTAAAGGACTATCCTCAGGTGAGGCCTTGGCAGGGGTTGGGGGCCCCTCCTGTTTTCTCTTCCAGGGTTCCTGCTCGTGGGGACGGGACAGAAGCCCTGTCCGGGTGCAAGGCACGCAGACCTGTGTGTGGTCTCTGACGGGAACCCTTCACTCACCGTGGGGACAGGTTTCACGGAGATGCTGGGGGCCCCGAAAGCCCACGTGCTTCCCCAGCCAAGGATTCTCCCGATCTCAGGGAGCTGACCCTGGCCCTGCCACTTAGCAGCTGAGGGACCTGGGGCCATTCTTGTCACCACCCTGAGTCTGGGTCCTTGTCCACAGATCTGATTATCTGGGAGTAGAACGAGGAATGTATAGATGTATGAGTATGCGCCTGTGTGTGTGTGCGAGTGTGCGTGCCTGCACACGTGTGTACCATGTCCCAGCCCTGGTGGGGCTGTTGGCTTTCTGGTCCCCGCACAGACTGTGTCTGAGTCCTCACGCAACATGGGCCCCTCCCTGCTCGCCAGGCCGTACCTGCCATCGGATCAGCACGGAGGTGGTGGTATGGGGTGTCACTGAGAGGATGGTGGGTGCTTCGTCCGGGGCTGGGGAGAGAGGCAGACAGGTGAGCTCTGGGGGGAGGGGAGGGGGAGGGGACTTAGGCCCCGGGAGGCCCCGGGGACCAGATTCTGCAGACACTGGAGTGTAGGGCAGCTCCTGCCAAAGCCACTCTTCATGTCTCAGCTTCTGCAGAACCAAGAGCCAGTGTGGGGGGCTGAGACCCTGACCCTGGCCCAAAGCCAAGGACCCAGAGCCCTCCTCTCTGCCCAAGAGCCACGGGCCGCCTCCATTGCCACTGCCGAGGCCTCTCCCACTCCCACGGAGGTTCTCTGGTGTCGGCCACGAGCTTGGAGGACATCAGAGAAGAAACACATGAGGATGCCAGGCTGGGGGTGGGTGCCTGAGCCCATGGCAAAGGCCTCTCCGGCCCAATCCTCCTTGGGACTCTACCCAGAGAGCCAGATAAAGAGCCCAGCAGGCTGGGTGGCCCTCCCATCTTTGGAGGCCCCTCCCCTAGAAGAGAATGCCCAGTGGCCCAGGAAGCACCCAGGGACCAAGAGAAGGAGACCCAAGCAGAGGTCACTGACCAGCCTGCAGGGTGGTCAGTGGTTCCGACTCCTCGCTGAACTCGCTGTCCCCGATGTCATTGGTCGCCTTCACTCGGAACTTGTAGGACGTGAAGGGCTTGAGCCTGTAGGGGGAATCAGGTTTGATGAACGGAGCTATCCCCTAACAGCCTGGTGCTGATCCATTACTCAGACAGGAACATCGAGGCTCAGAAAGACAATCTGCTACAAAGGCAACAAACTAGGGCCAGACCGGGCCTTAGACCATGCCAGCTTGGGGTGTGGCCTCACCCTTAGCTCCAGCAATAGGTCCCCAAGTGGAAATGTCCACACATTTTCCACCTCGGAGGGGCACGCAGGTAGGACAGCGTCAGTAACACCCCCTCGGAGCTGACTCCTCCCCGAGAATGGCCATCTCTTTCCTCAATTTAGTAAATTCAGGAAGGGCCGAGGTTCTCAAGAGTTAACCAGGTCTTCATCTCCATCAGCCTCATCTCGTCTCCAGGCAAATGTCTTCCTTTTTGATTTATTTAGGGTTGGGGGTGGCGAGGAGGAAAGTATGGCCCAACGCACTCAGTCACGTCAACCGGAGTATAAAAAATACATCCCAGTAGGAATGAAATTGAAGCCAGAATTTCGGAGGGAAGCTCCCCTCCCTTATTAAAGACGGAGAGGGAGACGCCGCCTGGCTGGGATGAATCGCTAATGAAGAGCGGCAAGGCTTCTGTGAAGAGGGGCTTCTAGGCTCCAGAAACGGATAATTAAAAGGCAGCCCTAACAAGGCTCCAGAGAGAGTGGGGAGGGAGGTTAGGACAGAGCTGCAGGGGATGCGCATGGCTGGAGATGCAGGCTGTGGAAGCGATGGAGGGGTGGGCAGGCTGCAGGCGTTCTCAGGAGCCCCTCCGATGCTAGTGCTGCCGGGGCTGGGAGGGCCTGGAGCGAAGATGCTGGCGGACAGACAGGGCCTCACCTGTCCACGACGAAGGAGGAGGCGTTGTGGCTCACGGAGGCCGAGTGCAGCGCCCACCTGCCGCTGGGCAGCTCGCAGGTCTGGATGGTGTAGTAGCGCACGGGGGAGAGGCCGTCGCTCCCCGGCTCCCAGGACAGCAACACGCTGCGTGCCTTCACGTCCTCCTGCTGCACCACCGGCTTGCTGGGGGGCTGCGGGCGGTCTGTCGGCGGGGGGGGGAGGAGCAGGTGAGCCAGTGATGGAGGTGGGGGAGATGCGCTTTCTCAGGGAAGGGAGGGCGGTGCTCTGAGCGCAGGTCTGGCGACCCCTGCCCCTTCCCATTTCCAAGCACACAGGTCCCAACAGTTTGCCTGTGGATGCTGGTCACCGAGCCACAGGCTCCTGTCCTCAGGCTGCTGGAGGCCCAGGTGCCTGGGAATTTACATCCCCCGAGGGCAGCCCCAGCCCAGGGCTGAAGTGAGCAGTCAGAACATCCCAGTTCCTTGGCCCCTGTCTGCATGGTGCTCAGATGGGACCTATGCGATGTCCCCGATGGTGTGGGCCTGAGCCCCCGTTCCCCTCGGTGGGACCTGGCCTTGTCCCCTGCCTGTGCTCGGCCCCTTCTCATTTCCTTATGCCCCGGGGAGTCTCAGTCTCAGCGCTGTGGCATCTGGGGCGGATGAGTCTTTATCGCGCGGGCCTGTCCTGTGCGTCGTAGGATGTGTAGCAGCACCCTGATCTTGACCCACCAGCTGCCAGGAGCACCTCCCTTCTCGCCCTGATAACCAAATGTCTCCAGACTTTGCCCGATGTCCCCTGGGAGGGGGGTCAATGCAGCCCTGGTTGAGAACCACTGCTTTTCTGTCTAATAAATCAGGTCCTAGGGATCTGGGGCTGCTTCTACGGAACCCAACCTTGGGTGGGAAGCCGGCTCAGGGTGGTGGCAGCCAGGGCTGCAGGCTGTGGCCCCATCCTCCACCCAACCGGATATGGGCTTTGTCGAGGGGTTGGGGGAGAGGAAGGAACTGGTCTCATCAGTCTGCCCTTTGGAAAACCAGTAGCTGGGGCAGGGCTGGGTCCTTGGGAAGGGAACTTCCAGCCCAGCTCTGGAAGTCTGCTGGAGCCCTTCCTGACCTTGACATCAGAGATTTGAGCCCCCTTTCCATTCCAGACCGGGGCAATGAGACTTCCCAACCCCAAGCCGTGTACCAGGAGAGGACCTGAGTGCCTGGGTTGGCTGTGAGTGTCCCCTTGCTGGCCTCCCAGGCTTCCCCAGCCCCAGTGGGCCATCACCTCTCTTCTCGGTGGTCACCACCAGGGCCTCGGCGGCCTCTCCCCAGCCCTTGCGGGTCTGGGCCGTGATGCGGAACAGGTAGACAGACTCTGGCTTAAGGCTGGTGGCCGTGTACTGGCGGGCGCTGGGAGCGAGCACCTCCACTGTGGCAGTGTTGGCCGTGGTGGCGTTGAGCCGGTGCGTGATCTGGTAAGCTGCGGGGCAGGAGGAAACGGGTCGCATTGGGAAGAGGGCCAAGCTGCCTCCAGGGCCCCAAGAAAGGGTCATTCCTTTCTCAGCCACCACAGTGTCTGCCCTTGGGCCACCTTGGCTGTGGTTTGCCTGCTTGGAGCCCTCTGGGTCACTCTCATGTCCTCAGTTGCTGCCTGGAGAATGTGACCATGGGGGGCATGCATTACATAGGGTCTGCGACACCGCCCCCTGCCCCAGCCCCAGGAGAGGAAACTAAGGCTTGGAGAGGCCAGACCACCTGCCAGGAAGTGACTGAGCTGGAATTCCAGCCCAGGTCTTTCTAAGTCCAAAGCGTTTACCCTCCTCCCTCCACTCTGTCTCCAGAGGCGTGGCTTTGGCTGGGGGCAGGCACTGCAGGGTGACAGGACTGACAGTGGTCTGATCCCCCAATTTACACGTGAGGGGCTGAGGCCGGGGAGGGAAGCTGACTTGCTCAAGTCCACACGGCTGCTGATTTCAACCCTGTGAGTCTTCTCCTGTGACGCTGTGTGTGTGTGTGTGTGTGTGTGTGTGTGTTATGGGGGGAACCCTGAATATGAAACGATGCTTCCGATCTGCAGCACCCCTCCTGGGTGCCTCAGGTCCTGTCTCCCACCTGCAAGTGTGGCTGCTCTGAATCAGACAGTGTGCCCTCACCTGGCCACACTTAGGAACAGCGGCCTAGGTTGACCAGGTGGCCAGTCTGCTTGGGACCAGGAGCATGCGAAGGCATAAAGCTAACCAGTGGTCCTTAAAGAGACCTGAACCCTGACCTTGCCCTCCAGCAAGCAAATCTTACAGACTGAGATTCCTCATGGGAGAAATCAGACTCAGAACCATTCTCGAGGATGTGTGGACACTTGTCCTGGCTCAGGCTCCCTCCTGCCAACACTGACTTTGTCTCTTTTACACCTCTTACCCCCTTCTCCCCGCAGCCAGGGCACGGAAAGGGTAAAGACTTACCAAGAATAATGCCGTTGGGGGCAGCGGGAGGCTGCCAGATCAGCCGCACCGATGTGGTCCTCACCTCTGGGAACAAGATGCCCATGGGTGGTCCTGGGACTGGAGAGGACAAAGGAGAAGCAGGTGACAGTGTGGCTGCTGCTCGGCCCCAAGACCAGCCCAGCTCCTGCAGAGCAGCATGGCGGGCCGCAGAGGAAGGGGCCACTCTGCTCATGAACTTCTGTGGAGTGCATCTCTGTGCCTGGCACTATGTCCTCATACTGGACATGAAGATGCTATCAGTGGGGTTTATGCATTATTTAGCAGGAACTAGAAGGGACCAAGGCTTCAGCCATGGGGCAAAAGGAAGTGCCCACCCCAAGCCCACACCACTTCCCTTTTTACACTTCACTCTGGAATTCTTGGATCTGGAACTCTCTGCCCATATAGCCCCAAGCACGCTTCCAGGGTCTGCATGGACCTGTTCCCCGGGACCACCCTCCTGAGGGTGGAGACTTGCACCCCTGAACTGAGGGATGGCCAAGGGGCAGCTGTTTTGGGCATATGGTTGGAGACTGAATGGTATCGGCCAGAGGAGGTGGTGGGGGGACATAGAACAGGGCGGCAGAGTCGGGGGACAGCTAGTGGGCAGCTCTTCCTGAGCTGCCTCAATCGAATGTGCAGAAGCCAAGAAGCTTGAGACTTCTAAACCTGAACTTGGCCTTCCAGGTCATTAGGAGGGTATATTTATCAAGGCAGGAGGATAGAACACATTTAATTTAACAGATCATTAGCTTGATTTATCACGTTAGAACACAGAGACATACAGTGTTTGGGCTTCCTTTTGCTCTCTTGTCTGGTCCCCACAGATGTTTATGGTGAGCTGTGTGTGGGGATGTGTGTGGGGAGAAGGTAGGAGGGCAAAGGACCCGTCCGCCTGCCTCTGATGGGGAGCTGTGCCGCAGAGATGAACGCCTAGAGCCTGGCTGGCATCACTCTTTTGCAAAGAGGACCAGTTGGCTTGGCAAAGGAGAAATCAAGACTTTTCCTCACACAGAACTTCACTCAGAGTGAGCCTGCCCCAGGGGAACAAGAAATCAAAACAGATGCAAATTCTCTTTCTCTGTACACTTGTCCCAGGGAGAGGCCAAGAGACTGAATCAGATGTCAAACTGTATCGTCATTTCTCCCTTAGGGGCGCGCCGTCTGTCATTAGCATCCCCTCGCAGTGGGGTTGGTGGTCCTCGGTGACCCACCTCCCCGAGGAGAAGCCTGAGGCCATGGTTCCCTTTGGGGCAGAGGGAGACCCAGAGGGGCTGGCTGGGAGGGCGGTTCCCAGTCTTCCCCAGGCTCTCCGGGATGTGAACTCACCGTCATCCAGCGTCCGCTCCAGGATGGGAGGGTGGCTGGGGCTGCCATCCCCGATGCGCGTGAAGGCCAGCACCTGGACCTCGTAGAGCACATATTTGCCCAAGCCTGTGAGCTGGGCGCTGCGTGATGAGTTCCCTTCCACCAGCCAGAACCGGGGCTGGGAGTCCGAGTCCTTCTCCTTATACATCACCTGTCAGAGCCCAGGGCAGGGGTGAGGGCTTCGGGCTTGGGTCTGGCCCTGTCAGCATCTCCCGTGTCTCCTCCCCAGGAACCAGGTGGACAGACTTGGGGCTCCTTGGAGTGGCTTGGCCCCCAGGCGGCATGGAGTAACGCAAAGCTAGGGCTCAGGGAGGGCGAGGGGACACAAAGGTGCACTCAGCCACAGAGCTGGAAGGTTCCTTAGAGAACATCCAGGTGGGAAACAGGCCCAGAGTTGGGGTATGATTCACTCAAGGTCACACAGCCTGTAGTGGGGGAGCTGGGAGGCCAAGGCGGGGAGCTGGACCATGCAGTAGGTGCAGCGTGGGGAGGAATTCCAGACGATGGTGGAAACTGAAGCTGTGGCTTGGGACACCCCGTGTGGCCTCCAGGAGCAGGTGGAGTTGCTCTAAGGACCCCAGGCCCTCCCTGGAAGCCTCCCCACCCCCAAAGGAGGACTCCCTGGTTGCCGTGGTGACTGGTGGATGGCCATCGGGCAGATCCCGTCTGTCCACTCTTGAAGGCAGAGGCCTGGGCCCCAGGGGGTCAGGAGGACAGGGCACCCAGATGGGGAAGTCGGGGCAGGGGTTCCAGGCTCCTCCCGTCCTTGGATGTAGGACGCACCTTGTAGCCAAGTACCAGCCCATTGCGGTCGGCCTCGGGGACTTCGTTCCAGCGCACCAGCATGCTGCTGGAGGTGGTGGCCAGCGCAGACACGTTGGTGGGGCCGGAGGATGGGACTGGGGGAGAAAGGAGCGGAGAGAAGGCCCTCAGGACCCGGAGAGGACCCCACAGTGGAGGGGGTGGAGGGGGGCCTGGGGAGGGAGCCGGGGCACACACGGCCCCCAGCTAGCCAATTATCCTGCGGTGACGATTCCTTTTGGCTCTGAAGTGTCGCAGCTGGTGCTCTGGGTTGCAGATCAGCCTCCCTGTTGGCCCCTCGCAGGCTAAGGAGAGGCCGTGTCTCCTGCCAGCGCAGCAGTGAGGGGCTGGGAAGGGCCCTGGGTGGGAAGGGACCCATCATTCAAATGGCTTCAGGGAAAAAACTCCACAGAGATGCAAACCATGCGTCAGATGGATGAGGGCTGCCTGTAGGCTGGGAGCACCTGTTTGGTGGGTGTCCCCTTGCTGGGCTCCTATGAGCCGCTTGTGGTTGTGTTTCCGGAATGTTCTAAGAGCTAACCCAACCTGCACCCTCTCCCCATCCCGTACCTCCCATCTTGGGCTTTTACAGACACCACTGGGTGTCAGGGTTAAAGGTGAGGGTGCAGAGGCAGGAAGCCCCTCCTGGGAACCCCTTCTCCCCACCCCCAACTTTGGCAGCAGTGCTGGGAAGGATCAGGTCCTGGGAGATATGGCCACATGGCAGGAGGCTGAGCACAGAGAAATTAGCCTGGGCTATTTTTGCACAACAACTTGAGCTTTTGTGCTCTGGGAAGGCCCTACAGACAGCGTGACAAAGGCGGGGATATCCCCGGGCAAGGGGACAGTGACCAGGGTGGCTGGCATGAGGGGGCAGGGCAGCACCTGACTCCCGGGTCCTGCCCATCACCGTCTGGCTCCAGGGCCCGCTCCCGATGGCGTTGAAGGCCTGCACCTGGACGCGGTACTCCGTCCACTCCTCCAGGTCTTCGATGGTGTACTCCCGCTCCACGCGGTCCTGGACCACGTGGCTCAGCGTCTTGCCGTGGCCGTCTGCCCGGCTGTACTTGATCTTGTAGCCCACGGACTCAGGGTTCCCGTTGTATTCCATTTCCGGGAGAGGCTGCAGGAGGACAGGGGTGGGCAAAGCTGCTGGGAGGCCAGGAACAACTGCCTGGCTCATGCCTCTTCCAGGGAGCCTTCAGGATTACCCCGCCCACTGTCCAAACCCGTCGGCACCCACGGGAGGCGCTCTCACCCCAGGCTTGGTTGTGTTCCTGTGTTTCTGATGGCCCCACTACCTCCCTGTCTCTCCACCCCAGGCTCAGAGGAGAGGCAGCATCCACT
This sequence comes from Vicugna pacos, assembly GCF_048564905.1. NCBI lineage: Eukaryota > Metazoa > Chordata > Mammalia > Artiodactyla > Camelidae > Vicugna > Vicugna pacos. The sequence goes on from NC_133002.1 coordinate 56,598,519, forward strand.
CTTGACTGTGCACGTGACAAATTTACTACCCAGCCAGGGGAGTCGGCCCTGGTGAGGACCCACATGAAGGGTGTTTGTCTGTCCAACACACAGCACCTTTGGCTGTGGCTGTCCCTGCCACTTAACTCCCCCACTCAGGCTGCCGACACAGACTTATTTAATTGCCTACAACACGCCTGGTCTCGGCTCATGTTGGCCCTTGGAGGAGCACGCATGCGGAGACAGCATCTCAAGCATGGATGGGGTACCCAGCACTGTCAGGAAGTCCTTCCATGCAGCAAACCTCAGTCTCTCCTGCTGCGTTTTCAGCCTCCTTCTGGTTTGAGTTTCAGTGAAGAGAAAAGATCACTCCCCTTCCTTATGACTAGGCAGTGGGGCTGTGGTCACTGGCTCAAGGTCACTTGGATGAACTTGGGCAGTGTTGAAAAGCAGTGGGGGTGTGTGCATGTTGGGGGCAGCCTATGATCTGAATGAAGCAGGTGTGAGCCGAGGGCCCAGCCTTCGGATTCTCCTCTGAATGTGGCAGAGCTAGAACCAGGGAGCCCTCAGCCCTCACCTGTCCCCCTTCTGCTTTCCCATGGGCTCCAAAGAGCCTGTGACCCACCGACTCCCCATATTCTGACCCACTTTTCTCCTGTTCCTCAGCCTCTGCCTCACCCTCTACAGACACTCAGTGAAGCAGATCAGAGCCATTAAGACAGCAATCAATGGGCCTGAGAGCTTGAGGCGGCCTCGAGTTCAGGCTCCCTGACCCGCTAAGGGAGGGGACAGGGCCGTGCACCGTTACGTGGGGCTGGAGGTGCCGGGGGCCCTGCACAGCACAGCCACTGCCATTTACTCCCCCTCCAGCCCCCACTCTGGGTATCAGACTTTTTATTATTTATTTATTTATTTTTAAAAGGAAACATAGTTTTTTTCCTTTTTAGTGGTGGTACTAGGGATTGAACCCAGGACCTCATGCACTCTACCACTGAGCTATACCCTCCCCCTGGGTATCGGACTTTTTAGCCTTTTAATATTTCAAAACCTTAAAGTGAGAGGCAGGAGGGGAGAGGGGAGCAGAGCTGAGGGGAGAAGCAGTGACTGGGGGAGGCGAACATGACAGAAGGCTGCGTGTGCCCGGGGTGCCCTGGGCTGGGCGGAAAGACAGCTCTGCCCGGGGCGGTGCCAGCCTCCTGGGAGGGAATCGTAATGACTAACCAGCGCCTGTCCAGGGCTGACGGCCCTTAGCAGCCTCCATCAGGCTGTCCGTGTAAGCGAAGGGCAGGAATGACTTTGCAGTCAACCCCGGCCCACAGAACAGCGTTTTGTAAGTTGTGTTTTATGCAACTAGTAAGAGAGCGTCCATGGAAGCAAAAAGGAGTTGTGTGGCCGGAGGGGCCTGGAGAGGCAGAGCCAGGCAGGCTCCTCCTGGAGCCAGCACCCCCGGATTCCCCAAGGAGCCGGGCTACGTGGTGCTGTCCCCGCGTTTATCTGTCTAGGAGCTCCTCTCGGATTGCTACGTTGTAGCATCTGTGCTGGGAAATGCTGTCCTGGGGGATGCCCAGGGGGAGAAATGTCCTCTCTTGTCCCCCAGAAGGTGGGACAGCCGTGTGCTCAGGAGTTGAGCTGGGGATTGGGGGGCCAGGATTGGGATTCTCAGCCCTGCTGTTAACTCAGTGGTGTGGGAGGATGTGGGGGGACTTGGGCCAGAAGTTCGACCTCTCTCTGACTCAGTTTCCTTTTCTGTAAAGTGGGGACCAGGATCCCTTGGCTGTCACAGGCTCATGGAGAGGGTTCGAGGACCAACTTTGAAAGCACTCAGAAGAGCGCCTGGCAGAAGAAGCCCTCACTCCGTGAGTATTATGACCTTGTGCAGAGTGCGGCGGATAATGACGACCTGGAACCTTGATCTGCAGGGACAGTCTGAGAGCCCCTCCCCCACCTCCCCCTCAACCTCAAATGCAACCCTTAACTCTAACTTGGCATGGTGGGACAACTTACATATGAATCCCAGAACCACCTTGAGGAGCTGTGTGGCTGTGGGTGAATTCCTAACCTCTCTGAGCCTCTGTTTTCTTAGCTGAAAATTGGGATAGTGAAGGGTCCTTTGCAGGATTACTGAGAGGATTAAATGGAAGGAGTAAGTGTAACATGCTTGGCACGTGGCAATGCCCAATAAACAGCATTGTCTAACCCCTCCGCACGTGGCGCGTTTGTTCATTTGGCTAAGACTGATGATCAGAAAAGAGAAGGGGGCTGGAGGTAATTAGGTGCACGCCTCTTTGATGGGGCCCCTCGGAGGCAGGGACACCTTTACAGGGTGATGAGGACCAAGGAGACAGCCCACCCCTGCTGCCCTCGCGGGAGCCTCACCATCCAGCGGAGCCACAGGCTGGTCTCACTGGCCGTGCGCAGGGTCACGTTGGCCGGAGCCATGTCAGGGGGCGCCTGGAGGGTCTGGATCTTCCTAGAAGGCTGGCTGGGCGGGCTGGTGCCCACAATGTTCACCTGACGCATGCGGAAACTGAGATGGGGAGGAAGAGATGAGCCAAATGGGGAGAGAGGGACCCCGAAGCCAAAGCCCCACCCAGTCTGGGCAGCGCCCTCCTCTCCGGCCCCATTACCTGTAGTAGGTGAAGGGGTTGAGGTTGGGCACCTCCATGGAGCGGGCGTCGGGCTCGCTGGTGAGCTGGTGAATCAGCAGCCACTCCTCTCCCTCCCCGATCACGCCCACCTGAGGAGGGAAACACCCTTAGACCTGGCCAGCCTGGTGCTCTGAGCCCCAACTCTCGGAAGGTAAGCCTTGCTCAGGGAAGGTCTTGATTTCAAAACCCAGGGCTCACCCGGAGGGCACCAAATGGGGCAACCAGCTTTCCGGGTCCTTGAACATGACTTCAAGTGTGACCCTGAGCCCTCCTGCATCAGAATCTCATAGGGTGCCTATTATAAACCCACTCTTGGGCCCTGCCCTTGACTCAGCCAATTGGAATCCCCAAGGGTGGTGTCCAGGAGTCTGGGCATTTAGTAAGCTCCTGAGGTGGTTCTCCTGGGCACCCTGGCAGGCTTCTAAAACCCCAGCTAAATCAGAATCAGAATTTCTGGAGGAGGGGACCCAGGAGCTGGAACCTCTGAACGCTCTCCTGGTGCAGCCAAAGGTGAGAACCACAGGTGTAAAGGGCTGCAGGAAGCAGCTGGTTATTTTTCTAGGCCAGCCAGTCACCACCGTGACCAGAGGGGATTAGTGTGTGTGTGTGTGTGTGTGTGTGTGTGTAAATACACGTGTGTACAGTGTACAGGTGAGATGGAGGTAGAGATGAGGACATTTTTGGTGTACTTGGCTTTCTGATAGTTGCTTGTGATGCACAGATGCAAACACACATAAGACTTGCATTTAAGAGCACGGGCATGGCCAAGGCCAGGAAGCAGGCTGTCTGGGTTGTAGAGTTCCCCTCCAGCAGGCTTTTACCTGGGCCTCCACCAGCCAGCGGGAGATGGAGGTCTTCCCGTCGTAGCCTGGCCTGAACTGCAAGGTCACGGAGCGGGGGCCGATGTTGGAAATGCCGAGGTTGGTGGGGGCCCCTGGGAGTTCTGGAAAAGGGAAACAAGGCAGGAAGGGAGATCAGGTGAGAAGAAAGTCCTTGCACATGGAACAGGACTCTCTGGGCGTGGAGGGGGCTGTGTGTCGCACATTTCCTAGGACCCTCCCAGGAGGAGCATGGCTGAGGTCTCACCCAGCTGACAAGTCTTCATTCTGGCATCAGTGGCTCACTGAGTTCAGACCAGGAACCTGAGGCAGGTTTAGGGACTGAAAGTCCCTCCTAGGGCCCCAGGGAGGCTCCCAGGGCCAGGACACAGGGGCTGGGCATGAATCCTCTCCATCCACACACCCACTGCAGCCCTCCCAAACCCAACAATGGCTGAGGGAGGGTAGAAGGGGTGGGGATAGGAGGCAGCCCTTGTATTGTGATCAGGAATCTTGGGGCTCAGGATGAACAGAAAGAGCATAGATTCCAGGGTCTGGCTGTCTGAGTTGGAATCCAACTCCACTGCATCCATGCTGTGTGTCTTTGAGCAAGTTACCTAACCTTTCTGTGCCACAACAGCCTCCTCAGTGAAATGGAGATGATAATATTGCCTACCTCATGGTGGTTGGGAGGATGAAATGAATTGAAATGAAATGAAATGAAATGCAAATAAAGCACTTAGCTCTGGGCTGGATGAGCACTACACCAATATTTGTCCGTGTTTCTATTATTAACACCTGGGGCTGACTGAAGCCCGGGTATCTGAGCCAGCTTGGCGGGCGTGTGGAGGGATTCTGGCCACACAGGCATAGACTTACAGACTCAGATACTTAGAGACTCAGAGAGGGCCACATGGTTACCCAGTGCATCTCCCCATAGATACAGATGGGGAAATTGAGGCACAGAGGGGCCACCTGACCTGCTCAAGGTCGCAGAGCCTGGCAGAAGCAGAGCTGGGCGTAGACCCTAGCTTGCTCTTCACACAGCGGGTGAGATTCTTCCCACCCACCTCTACCTACTTCCCAACCATTTCCGCTGGTTGGAGTCCCTTTTGGGCTTTTTGGGTGACAGTGAGAATTCTTCCCCCAAATCACAGACAGCATTGCTTGATGTGGACTCTGGTGTGGAATGGGGGAAGGGAGGGAGGGGGCAAAGGGCGGAGGGCATACAGGTGGGGTCCTGTGGGGGCTGAGGCTTTCCTGAGAGCCAGGGGAGGAGGCGGCAGCAGCCCACATAGCCTTGCAATCATGAGGATGAAGCTGGCTCCAGGAGGACCGGGAACCACAGACCCCAGGGAGGGGAGAGCTCCATGGGAAAGAAGTCCATATTCCTGAAAAAGAAGAGGCCTCTTCCCGAGCAGGAGAACAAGAGGCCAGGAGTCCTGTGCTGAGAGCGGGCACCCACCTGGAGGCACTCCGGAGGAGATGGTCGAGGCGGACACCTGGCCCTGGCCCTTGGCGGTCATGGCGGCCACCTCGATGGTGTAGGTGGTGAGCGCGGTGAGGCCCGTGACGCGGTACTCCAGGGTCACGTTGGGCAGGTAGTGGGTCACTCGGGTGTTGGTCCGGTTATATTCCTCCCAGGAGATCCGGTACCCTGGGGAGCCCCCCATATGGTGTGACCATAACCTTCTGCTCTGCTTCTCAGGTCCTCACGAGTTAGAAACGCACTGGGAGCAAGGGGGCCGAGGGAGGTGGGACATCCTGCCTGGGGCCCCGGGTGTAACCTCGGAGGGATGCCCCCACTGGGTGGGGATGGCAGGACGGAGAGCGAGTCACCGTGGTGACTATGGGGGGCCTGTTTCTGAAGATCTGGGGTGTGTCACAGAGCAGAGAGGCTGAGAACCTCCTCTGAGTCCCTTCCAGGAAAGAGTGGTCTGTGGGGAGGCTCTGGGTGAATATGAGGTCGAAGGCAGGGGGATGGATGGATGGGGCGACCCTTCCCGGCCGGTCTCCCCCCCAGCTCGGTTCCCACGGTGCCCACCTGTGAGGATGCCGTTCTTCTCGCCTGGCTCCTGCCAGCTGACCTTCAGCGACGTGTCCAGGATTTCACTGAAGCTCAGGTGTCCCACAGGCCCAGGCACTGTACCCCAAAAGGCCCCCCCCACCCCATGCCAGTTAGAGCAGGAGAGAGGCCACCAGCAAGACAGCCCGTGGTGCTCCAGGGGTGCCCCAGGCTAGAAGGCAGGACCAGGGCCGCCCTGTGCCTGGAGTGTCCAGCCTGGCCCGGGTGGGAGGGGGGAGCAGAGCGAGCAGGGGCTGGGTGCTGCCTACCATCCTCATGGGTGCGCACCAGCTGGGGGGTGCTGCGGGGCCCGTCTCCGGGGGTGGTGAAGCACAGCACCGAGGTGAAGTACTCAGTGAACTTCTTCAGGCCAGACACGAAGCCCACGTGGATGCTGTCTTGAAAGTTGGGCCGGGCCGTCACCATGGTAACCTCCTCTTCCTGCTCCGGCTCCCAGGCGATCAGCTGCAGAGAGGCCAGCAGCTCAAGCAGGGTAGCAAGAAGGTGCCAGCAGAGGCTGCGCCCTCTCCCACCGGCTGGGCCAATGGCCAGAGAGTGTCCAGGAGCCCAGCTCCCTAGGTTCCCTCCTTCCAGGGAAGGGAAGACCGTGCAGACACCCACAGGCCACTGGAGCATCTGTCTTTCTGGAAGATCACTTTGGTGTGCTGTTCTGTTCACCGAATGACTTACTCTAAGCAAGGCACCGGGTGGGGTACTTTCAAAGAATCATCTCTCACTCGATCCCCACAGCGACCCCACAGGGAAGTTCTTTACCAAGATGGGCTACATCATTTGCAGGTCCAGTGCAAAATGCAAATGGAAGCTCCCTTCTTCAAAAATTATTAAGAATTTCCAAAACCAACAAAAACATTTTTTTTAATTTAGAAAGTTATGAAGAATTTCCAGAGACAGCAGCAGAGCACTGAACTGAACATGGGGCCCTTCTGAGCATGGGTTCCTAAGTGACCACATAGGCTGAGCACTCACGAAGCTGGTCCTATTTTTTTTAACAGATGAGGAAACTGAGGCTCAGAGAGGTTAAGTGACTTACTCTATCTCACACAGCTCCTAGGAAGCTGAGGGTCTCTGCTTCCCGTACCTGGGCTTCCACGCCTTTTTCTGCCTTGGCTGGGGCAGGAACTTCCTCAGAGTCTTCCTCTAAGCTGGAACTTCAGTGTGCGGCTAACTTTTATTCTTTTAAACTTGTTCTAAGTTGCGATTTCAATCTTAACCATCTCCTACAGAGGGACTGCTGGTGAGAAAACCTTGCCTGGAAATTCAGCATTGTTTTTTGTCTCATCTCTGCTCTGCACATCCCCCTCATAACTGCATAAACTCCCTGCCTCCTGATCTCTCACCCCATCCCGATTTCTGGGCCCTTCATCTGTCTCTTAACAATGACAGCTGGTCTCAGAGATTTCCTCATTTATCTGAAGTTGATTAAATAGCAATTAATGGTGAAAAGCAACACTTGATGAGTTTTAATAAGCATGGGTATTTATAGACATAAAACAATGCCACGCCAATGTCTCCTGATTAACTCACACCCATAACAATGCTTAATCTTCTCCTTTTCATGGCCGCGTGTTTATAAAGGATGTTTTGAAATTTAATTGGTATTGTGAAGAAATAGCCTATAGCAAATTAATTAGACACTAATTAGACCCTAAAAATACTAATCAGAAATACTAAGTGGCATTTAATAAGTATGTTAAATATGGTCCTTATTTTAGTTATCTTGTTTCATAGCAATTACATTGCTGAACTTCTTTGGAGTAGATTAAGAAACAAGTTTGATGTTTTAATTTAATTTAATTAATGTAAATTTGAATTAATTACACCGTTAGAATTAATTGTGTGGTGTATTCCCCAGTAAGTGCAAAATCTGGGTAAATATTATTTTATCGGGCTTAGGCCAATTATGATCACTACCATTAAAAAAAAAAATTAAGGACGAAGACTGTCTTCACAGGTGCCTGAAAACAGTATCACAGGGAACTGTCTTCAGAAATGGCACGAAGACGTGCCCAGGGTGCCAGGAGTGTGGTCTTGTGGACTCACGACCACGTGTCATCCTGCAGTTCCAGACCCAAAGCCCAGGATGGCGGCAGGGCGGGGGTTGCTTGGAAACATTTACTCCACTTGTCTTTCTGTCGGTGCATCTGAAGAGGAAGGGGCTTAGGGTTAAGAGCTTCTCCCTCAGGGCCAGGAATACAATAGAATTGTCTTCTGCACTTCTATTGCCTGAAAGGAGTTGGGCTCTGGGCAGCCACGGGGTGGATATCCGTGCTCAGCACACCACACACACACACACACACACACACACACACACACACACACACGGATGTAGTCTGGTGAACTCTGACTGTGTGCCTGGCACGGGGATAAGCCCATCACTGACCAGTCCTGTTTTATCATCACAATGAGACCAGCTCTGTCACTTACTGTGTGACCCTGGGAAAGTCACTCAACCTCTCTGAGCCTTAGGCTGTTATAGGGGGCAGTAACAGTTATCTTGCTGGTAAAAGGGCTAAATTGATGTGCCTCTTGTTTCCGGTGGAGACGGCATTATGGGCTGTAAGGCATCACGTGTATATTACTGTATAGGACAGTATATCTGGCTTGCTAGACACTGGAGTTAAAAAAAAAAAAAGAGGAAATTCTCTTTTCCCTCTCTCTCTCTTTGTCTTTCCCTCTATCTTTCCATCTCTGCATTTCCAAGGATTCACACAGAACATCATGGAAAGATATGTAAGAAATTAACCACAGTGATTACCTGGAGTGGGGAGAGTTTCCAGGCTGGGGGGTATAGAACCAGGCAGATGAGGGACTAGGGTAGGATGAAGGATTTCTGCTATATGTTTATATTTTTACATTTGTTGGTCTTTGATTCATGTAACTATGTTTCCTGTTTAAAAGTTAAATTTAAAAATTTTAAAAAGAATGGGGGTGATTTGGCAATGGCAGCAAAATTATATACACTTGCTTTTTGACCTCAATCTCATTTCCAAGAATCTATTCCAGAGTTACATGTGACACTGTGAAAAGACGTATGCACGAAACTATTCACTGCAGGAATGTTTGTTACAGTAAAAGACTGGGAACAACCAGGAATGTCATCACTAGGGAGCTGGTTGACTAAACAATGGAAGATCCACAGAATGGAGTGCAATACAGATTTATGAAAGAAGGAATAAGGAAGGGGGAGGGTATAGCTCAGTGGGAGACCGTGTGCTTAGTATGCAGGAGGTCCTGGGTTCAAGCCCCAGTACCTCCATTAAATAAATAAACAAATAAACCTAATTAACACCCCCCCAAAAGAAAAAGGGAATATCTCTATATATCCCCATGGAGTGATCTCCAGGATATAATGTAAATTAAAAAGTAAGATAAAGAAAGTATGTAGAGTATGCTGTCATGTATCTAAGAAGGTGAGAATACACACTTATAAGTGCATGTATTTGTTTATGTTAAAGAAACGGAAGGGAAACCCAAAGTAATCAACCAAACAAGAAGAGATCAATTCCATTGGGAGGGAAGAGGACCAGAATTCAGGCTAATTTTCTCCAAATTTGCTTTGCTCTGTAGCTTTAACTTTGGAACCAGTAAATATGCTACATAATCATAGAATGAAATTAAATTTAAGAAAATCAATCCCCCAAAATTGAAACCAAAATGAAACAAATGAACCTCACAGTGTATTGAGCTGTAGCAAAATCACACAGGAAGAAACTATTTCAAAGACTTTGCAGCACAGTGACGGGGGAAGCACATCCCGGGTGGGAGGCACCCTAAGAACAGAAAGAACTACAAACAATCTGGAACTATTGTTGGTAATTGTGGTGTTGATATTACGGTTCCGAAACTGTTCGTAGGATCAGATAAGTGAGTAATTATGTTGGTGTTGAAGGAACTAGAGTGTCAGCATGGAGAAAAGAGATACAGACAAAAGACCAATGAGATTATTAAAAAAAACAAAAACAAAAAACTTACAGTCTTGAAATGGAATTGGAAGTATCAGTGTATGTTTTACCTTAAAGCATTTCTGGAGCCCATCCCAGCCCGGGCACTGCTGCCTCTAGTCACCCCGGGAATGCTGGGGCACTGTGGCAAAAATACCATCTCTCTCTTTTTTAGGATAATTTGTTATCTACCTGGAGCGTCTCCGACTATGGGCATCCCTCGCTATTCTCTAAGCCACAAAAAGTTGCACCCAAGCTTGTCTGCCATCTGCCCTGTCAAGTGTCCGTGATGTTGGGCCCCGAGGGAGGTGAAGGCTTTGTGGTCAAGCTCCGTGGCCTGCCCTGGTCCTGCTCTGTTGAGGATGTGCAGAATTTCCTCCCCACCTGCCCAATTCACGATGGGGCTGCAGGCGCTCATTTTATCTACACTAGAGAAGGCAGGCAGGGTGGTGAGGCTTTTGTTGAACTTGAATCAGAAGAAGATGTAAAAATGGGCCTTAAAAAAGGCAAGGAAAGCCTGGGACACCTGTCCATTGAGGTGTTCAAATCCCACAGAACCGAGACAGATGGGGTATTGAAGCACAGTGGCCCAAACAGCGGCGACATCGCCAATGACGGTTTTGTGCGGCTTCGAGGACTCCCATTTGGATGCACCAAGGAAGAAATTGTTCAGTTCTTCTCAGGGTTAGAAACGGTGCCAAATGGGATCACATTGCCTGTGGACCCCGAGGGCAAGATCACAGGGAAATCTTTGTGCAGTTTCCCCCCCAGGAGTTAGCTGAGAAGGCTCTAGGGAGGCACAAGCAGAGAACAGGGCACAGCCACATCGAGGCATCCAAGAGCAGTCAGGAAGAGGTCAGGTCACACGCGGATCCCCTGCTGACGCTCACGTCGGTGCAGGGACCGGGGCCATGTGACCGCCCGGCGCAGCCAGGAGGCACGCCGGCATTGCCAAGCAAGCAGGCCCGGAGAGGAGGAGGCCTGGGGCCTACCGTGTGGGCTGGGGGGGCTATAAGGAGCGTGCCATGGCTCCGGTTTCACCACCCACCTGTCTGGAAGAGACCTCAGCTACTGTCCCTCTGGGACGTACGACCACCGGTACGGAGGCGGCGAGCTCACTGTCCAGAGCACCACCGGGCACTGTGTCCCCGTGAGGGTGCTGCCCTACAAGGCCACGGAGAACGCCATTTGTGACTTCTTCTCTCCGCTCAGCCCCGTGAGAGCCCATATTGAGACTGGCCCTGATGGAAGAGTGACGGGCGAAGCTGATGTTGACTTTGCCACTCACGAAGCAGCCGTGGCGGCCATGTCCAGAGACAGGGCCAACATGCAGCACAGATACACAGAATTTTCCCGAATCCCACAACAGGGGCCAGCAACAGGGCTTATGGCAGCTAGATGACGCAAGGCATGGGGGTGTCAACCCAGTCCTCTTCGAGTGGCCTTGAGAGCCAGTCCGTGAGTGGCTGTCATGGGGCTGGCTGGCTACGGTGGCCAGAACAGCATGGGTGGAGAGGACTAGTTTTATGGTAGCATTGGAGTTATTTCAATCAAATTTTCACAGGCAGCCAACAAGCAGTGGAAAGCAGTTATTAACTCTAGAGGAAGTGGTGGGACTCATTTTGCACCATGAGTTTGTGAAATCTGGATTAAAAAATTACCTCTTCAGGGTTTGCTCATGCAAACTTTCTTCTAGCATGTGATATTGAATCAGCTAAAACTATTTCCAGCTTTTCTCAATTAATATTTTGGTAGCGTACTTCTGGAGTGATGTCATCTGAGTTATAAAGTAGTTTTGAGTATGTTAAATGTGGATCTTTTACACCATCGTGAACACACCGGGGAGGTATGCTTTCTGTTTTTCCTCTCTCTGTCTCTGTTTTTTTTGGAAAACTCAAGGTGCTAGATCCCTCATTCAAAGAGGAACATTTCTCATATTTGTTCATTCTAGTTTATTTTCATTTAAAATCTTTTAGGCCAAGTTTAAGCTTTTTGAAAGTGAGTTTTGAAAACTGAGACACATTGCTAACACTATAGGAATTGGCGAGGCCTTGACTTAAAACTTTTCTTTGCACTGGGATTTCCTTTTGGGTGTATTTTGCTAAGTGACCCTTGTTAAATTTTTTTCTTAAAAGAGAAAGGCTTTTTCACAATGACTGGCACAGACTATCTACTCACCAAAAAGTAGCAGAATGACTAGGAGGTTCATTTTCATATTACTGTATTTCAGTGTGAATTTTAAAATTTAGCTCTGTGATTTCCCTTGTATTCTCAAAACAAGGCTAAATTAAAAATCAGATTTAAAAAATGTTAAATACGTGAGTGGAAATGGTGACCAGAAATACATACCAGGAAGTGTGGGAACAGAAAAAGCGCACAGTCCCAGCTTCCTGTCACTTGCGGGTCCTGCTCAGCAGCCATTTGTCCTGCCCTGTTGTTCCCGTCCTTTGCGCTAGAGCTGCATCTTTCCACAGCTCGAGGTCGTTAGCTTTGGGTCCTATATACCCTGCGTCACCACCCACAATTTGTTTCAGTTTTTCTCTATAAAAATGTGTTGATTTGAACACCTTTTTTCATACTTATCTTGGGTTAGCAATTACCAGATACTGCAGGATACACATAATCTCAAGCTCGAGACCTGTTCCCAAATTGTTACTAGAAATTTCTAGCAGTGGAAAGCAAGGTCCACATTTCAGGCAGCTCTGCACATAGCATATTATATTCAATAAAGACGTCAAGACTTAAAAAAAAAAAAGGACTTCTGACTTGCCCATTCACAGGGGCTAGAAACAATACCCAAATGCTAGGACAAGGAGTGCCCCCAGTGCCCAGACTGTGGTGTCTAACTTCCATTCCCTAGTGAAATGAAAAGGGAGGCTGTGGCAGCTCCCAGGCATGGTGCAGGAAGTGGAGACAGCTGGGAACATTCTGTCCTGCTAGAAAGCTAACAAAGATCACTGAGGCCACATCAAAAGGACTCCCCAACTTGAGGAGGTGAGTGATGGGTCAATTTGGCATCGGTAAGAGTAATAATGGCAGTGGGTTAAAACATATCAAAGGTGTTAAAAAAAATCCTTATGTACATAACAATCCTAACAAAAACAAAACAAAACAGAAGGATGCCTCCCTCTTCCCCCATCCAAACTCATCTGTCACCTTAGAAGATGCTAAACCACCAATTCATTACTCAGAAAATCATTAAGTAACGGAAAAGAACAGAGCACAGGCCATGCTTTCCCTTCAGATGAACTAAACCGTCAGATAACCAAAAAGCTGTTAAGGGAAAAATTCTTTTTGTTTTTTTTGAAAGTATTTCAGCATATAAATCAAGAAGAAACTATAATATTCAAGTATTCTCATTTTGCAATCCCTCTTAAGATAACAGATCACGTAAGGATGCTCAGGGGTCACCACATCCTAGCAAGAGAGACGACCAGACTGTAGGCCTTCTGATGAAAACGCACAACACCATCGAGGAAGTAATATTTTGGGGGGAAAAAAACACATCAAATCTGAATCTGATCGAACCTCTAGCTCTCCATTCCAATTTACTGCAAATACAGCGTTCGGAGGAATGTGTTAAATGAACCCACAGGGATACAGCCAGCAAATCCAGGCTGCGGAAAATTCTATAGGACAAATGACTAAGTTTCTTTACCGAATAAATTAAGAGAGAGAGAGAAAGGAGAGAGAATCCATGGATCAACTGAGACCTAGAAAACTTCAACCAATCGCAGCTGGGAGGCCCTCGTTTGCATCCTGAGGCAAGAAAACCAACTAGTAAGAGACACGATGTGCTGATCAGGGAAACTTAACCGGGGACTGGACAGCTGATGCTGTTGGGGGAATGTAGGTAGTTTAAGGCCCCGTAATGATCATGTGGTTATTGTGCTTATGTTTTAAGTTGAGGCTTTATCTGCAATATTTCCCTGCAGAAATATTTATGGATGAAATGATACAATACCTAGGATGTCCTTAACAATACTCTAGGGGAGCAGCAGAGGGAGGGGACACATTTGGCCACGAGTTGGTAACTTGACACCAGCGTGCATGATGGTTTTATCAAGTCATCATTGTCTTCTCTTTATTTTTGTGGCTGTTTGAAATTTTTCACAATGAAAAGGGGGAGAAAAGGTCCATTCTCACTGGAGGTAAGGAAGGGACAGACACTGCTTTTCCCTCCCTGTGATACTGAAGGCCAAAGAAGCAAGAAACAACATCCCCACTTGTATCCATTTGGACTTGGAAAAAGATCATGTTCGAGTTACTATTTTAAGATGAATTCATGTGACATTCTCTTTTTAATTCAAGACAAGAGGCAGGCTCTGGAGTTTGAATCCGAGCTTTGCAGCTACCCTGAACAAGTTACTTGCCTCTTGAGCCTCAGTTTCTTCCTCTGTAAAATGGGGTGAGGATAACAAGACTCATTTCTTAGGGTTCCTGTGCAGCTTGCACGAGGGAACGATGGGAGGGAAGCCCAGGCATCCTGCCTGGCATGCAAAAAGCGCCCGGAAAGCGTGACCTCTTTTTCACTTTTTCACCAGCTCCTCTGCTCCAGCTGTCTGGGCGGTTCATCCCTGCTGACTTTTATAGAGCAGCTGTTGGGTGCTGGGCACCAATTAGATCTGGCAGCCAGGTGAGTTTCTATGCCTCCTCTAGGTCTGGGTTATAATGGGTCGTTGCCCTAATGGTCCCAGGCACTTAGCTGGTCTTCTTGGCCCTCCGGGAGCCATTTGTCTTAGAAGTCCGCAGCCCAGCCCTCCCCAGTCTGGGAGAAAACTTAGAATTGGCAGCAAGTAGCTAATTGTTCCCAGTTCAGCTCCTCTGCACAATGTGGGCCTCCCCTTTCCCTCTGCTGCCTTCCCCCAGAGTCCCAATTAGGAGGCCTTTCCAGCCCAGCCAGCAACACAGCCTGCAGTCTGGCCCTGGCCCAGGAAGGCCCTGCCCAGCCTTGGTGCCGCACCATCCTGGGAGTGAGGTGGCCTTGTCTCCAGGTCTGGACCATCCCTCCTTTCTCAACTCGAAACACCAGCAGAAAATTCTCTCGGTGATTTAACTTCAGTCCCTTCCTGTCCAGCCCCCACCACCTTGCAGTAATAATGGCTCAGGCTGAAATAATCTGAGTTGTTGCACACGGGCAAACGTGGCACAGAGAGGGTGTGGAAATCTTCCCAAAGTGTCTGTGGTCACCGTGAGGTCACCAGATCCTTGGGCTCCAAGCCAGAGCTGGGACGTTCTCTCCCCTGCATGGCTGGCTTCCTGGTGACACGCCCTGCAAATGCCCTGCCTCGCTCCCACATCTGGAGGGGGCCACCACGTCCTCCTCCAGCACCTGTGAGCTGCTGGGGTGCAGCTGTAGCAAGTGGCCTGGACCAGGCACCGTGTGATCTGTTCATCTCCTGTGCTCTTAGGGGAGGTCGGCTCTGGGCTCCTCGTGGGGTGAGAGGAGGGACCCAGGAGTGGGATTCAAGGTCTGGATGCCGGGAAGGGTAGTTAGAAGTCTCGACTTCTAGTACAGTCACAATTACAGCAAAGTTACCCCCCCACCCCCCACTACTATTATGGCTATTATGGGGTGAATTGTTTCCCCCCAATTTTTATGTTGAAGTCCTAACCCCCAGGACTCCAGAACTATGTGGAGATAATCTTTAAAAAAAAAAAAACTTTCCCCTTTAATGGAGGTACTGGGGATTGAACCCAGGACCTCGTGTATGCCAAGCATGCGCTCTACCCCTGAGCTATAGCCCCCAACCCCCAGATGTGTATTTTCTTTTATTTCTTTAAAATTTTGTTGAGGGAAATTAGGTTTGTTTGTTTGTTTATTTTTAATGGAGGTACTGGGGATTGAACCCAGGACCTCGAGCATGCTAGGCGTGCACTCCACCACTGAGCTGCACCCTCCCCGCTGAAGCTAGTCTTTAAAGAGGCAGTTAGGTTAAAATGTGGTCATGAGTGTGGGCTCTCACTCAGTATGTCTGGTGTCCTTATAAGAAGCGGAAATCTGGACAGAGACACACAGAGGGAAGGAAGACACGCGAGGATGCGGAGAAGGCAGCCGTCTGCCGGCCAAGGAGAGAGGCCTCAGACGGGGCCCGCCCTGTCGACACCTCCACCTCGGACTTCTGGCCTCCAGAACTGTCAGGAAATACATGTCCGCTGTTTCAGCCTGTGGTGCCACGTGAGGGCAGCCAGAGCCACTAAGCCACCCCTACTGCCGTTACTACCGTTTTCCAAACGCTTGTTACAGTTTGTCATTCTGCTCAAAAAATAACAAATATTCTCATTCACTCCTCACACAACCCCGAGGAATAGAAGCGATCATCAGCTCCGAGCCTAAGCGAGGAAACAATGTACTCTGGTTCCCCAGCAGCTGGAACGCTGCACACAGTCGGGCTCGATAAATATTTATCAAAGGAAGGAAGCTCAGATGATTACAGGACGAGTCCAGGGAGCGAGCAAGAGGCAGGGCCGGGCCGTTAATCCGAGCTGTCTGAGTCCTAGTCCTAGTCCAGCCCGAGAACACACGACCAGCAGAATGCGCATCAGCCCACCGCTTGGGGGTCACAAGTGGGTTCCGGGTTTTTCTGTTGGGGCCGTGGCAATGCAGGGGTCCTGGGCCCGACACATACCTGGCTTTGTTTCTAACCCAGTCTCATGGAGTCTGCACCCTTGTTCTGGGTCACAGTGGCCCTGCTCCCCATGGCCTGTGTGTGGCCTTGGAGAGAGCCCGCATGCCCATGGCCTTGACCCTATGTCCTCCGCTTGGCTTGAACCAGTGATTTCCGAAACTCCCTCCTGCCCCCTCCCTCGCCTTCTCCCAGCCTCGCCAGCCTGCAGCCTCCGACGGCGAATCCTAGGGGCACGGAGGGGCCTCACGCACCTTGTAGCCTTGGTTAATGCCATTGATGAACTGGGGGCTGGGGGCGTTCCAGGTGAAGCGGATGGTCGTGGAGTTGGTGGCTTCCGCATGCACATTGCCTGGAGGGACCGTGGGGACTGGAAGAGAGCAAAGAGATGGCGTTGTGAGTGGAGGAGGCGCAGGCTGTCTGTCTTGTTCAGTTAAGCAGCTGAAACACACGGCGTCTACAGACTCTGCTTTGCACCCCTCCCCCCAGCTCCTCCTTAAGAAATGCCCTCTTTCTGTAGATTCGTTTGGGTTTAATAAAACGTGTCTGGTCTATTCCACATGCCTCGCATCAGAGTCAGCCTGCCTGGCCATGTGCCCTGGACACTGTCTGTGATGGTGGAAATGGTCCACATCCGTGCTGTCCGATACGGTAGCCGCTGGCAGTTGTATCTGTTGGGCACCTGAAATGTGCTTTGTGCAACAATAAATAAAAGTGATGGATCTGAACATGCTCAGGGCGGCTTTCAGGTACCACGCTCAATGTGCGCTGTCGCACGATCCAGTTAACGTGAAACTTTGCAGCAGGTCCCTGTAGCCCCGAAGCCTCTGCCTTCGTCACGTGCACCCCCGACCTCTTCATCCTCCCCTCAGCCCTCCCACCCTACGACGAGGGAGCTGGGCACAACGTGCAGCCGCCTGGGACTGGGTAAAACGGGCGACGTGGCCGAGGCAGTCAGGACTGGACGGGTGCAGGACCCCACCCACCTCCCTGCAGTGTCCACTCGGTGACTTTGCTGCTGTAGACACCCAGCCCGGCGCTGTTGTAGGCGGCCACCTCGATCTCGTAGTTGGTCCAGATGATGAGGTCCTCCAGCAGCAGGTTGTTGACGTCAGCATCCGTGATGTTCTTAAACTGGTACCCAACAGGCAGCCCGGCCAGGCAGTACCTGAGTGGAGAAAGCCAGGATGCCGCAGCTTGGAGTGACCCGCTTGGCCTCGTGCCCTGGACACTGTCTGTGGTGGTGGGAATGGTCCACATCCGTGCTGTCCAATACGGTAGCTGCTGGCACTTGAGGCTTTTTGGCACCCGAAATGTGCTTCGTGCAAATGAGGAACTACCTTTGTCATTTCTTTTATTTTTTATTAATTTAAATAGCTGCAACTTTCCCACGGCTACCTCTCTGGATAACATGGGTCTAGAGGATGTGTCTGGAGGATTCTTTTTGATGTGGGAGGAGGACAGTGGTGGGCTGGCTACTCAGGGATGCTGAGAGTTCCTGGGAAGAGCTCACTGGTTTCTGCTTTGAGGAGCCATTGATAGGAGCGTGGTCTCCAAAGTTTGGGCTCATTTTCTTTCTCCCTCTAGGAGATGGGCTCCCCTCTTTTGAAGTCACTCACTTAGGCGGAGAGAAAAAAATGCTCAAGACTGCCTACTCTACCAATCTCCACCTTCCACTGGAAAAAAGAACACAGGCTAGTGGGATCTGTTCAGACAGACTTTGGAGGATGGACAGCTCATAGGAGAACCACAATGAGTACACACCTTAGAGTCTAATTATTGGGAAATTAGAAGCCCCATATTATTCTGATGTATCTCAAAACCCCATAGCGGTGGTTCTTGAACCCTTTGAGTGCATCAAAGACACCTGAAGGGCTTGTTCAAACACAGATCGCTGGGCCTACCCCAAAGCTTCCCATTCAGCAGATTAAGGGCAGGACTTGAAAATACACATTCCTATCAAGTGTTCAAGTGATGCTCATGCTGCTGGGCTGGGGACCACGCTTTGAGAACCACCGCACTTTAGGATTCACCAAAATTCCACAACAAAATTAACTGATGATGGAGCAGCCAAACCAGCAGTGACTTCTTCCAAAATTTGAGAATTCCACTGCTGTGAGCGTACACGTGCAGGAAAGAGACACGTGAAGTTGCCTAGGATTTTGTAGCCAGCCAGAGTTCAGAATATTGATGAGAGTTCTCAGTAGTTTCAAATAACATGCTAATTTTCTTTTATGAATACCAAATTTTAGGAACAACTTAATAATACATTTTTAGGTTTTACCAGGACAGTACCCATAGTCCAGTGTAAAAATAAAAGGCTATGTAACTGGGCTTCACTTTGCAGTAGGGACCAAAGAAAAGACTTCTAGCTTTTAACCAGTTCTTGGCCCAGTTTTTAATTCATGGTCTGTCCTGGGGAAATCTGGCCTGCGCTGGAATATTCTTGGTTTCTGAGGTAGTTGACCGCTTGGATAGTTACCGGTCTCCCTGTAGCCCTGTTCTTGTGTATCCCTGACATCTGGTAGACTTGCCCGTCCACACAGCCCTTAGGAGACTACATTGTGTCTCCTCTCTAACCATTCCTATTGGTTTTCAAGGCTCTCACTGCTGGAAGTTCTTCTACATGTCTAACCTCAATCCTTCCTGCCACAGTGTGGGCGTTCCTTGCTGTCTGGTCCTTGTTAGATGGAGAAGGACCCGCCGTGAATCTGCTGTTTTCCAATCCACTCCTGACCCTCTCCCATCTCTTTCCCCTCCGGTCTGGGTGGCCCTTCCTGTCCCTGGGGTGGATGCCTACCTGATGATGTAGCCCTTGAGGAGGCCGTTCTGGTGGCTCTCAGGAGGTGGCTGCCACTGGATCATGATGGACTGGTTTGTCCGACCACTGGCGATGACATTCTGTGGAGGGGCTGTGGGGGGCTCCTCAGGGAGGGAGACCCTAGACAGGAAAACACCAAGAGTGGGCAGGCCTTTTCACTCCTAGTCTCAAGGGCAAATGCAGGAGTTGAATGGGATATGAAGAGGCAGAACCCCACCCTACTCTGTCCCTGGATGATGCTGCACAATTGCTGTGTGCTTCTGGGCTACTCACTTAACCTCTCTGATCTTGTTTATCTGTAAAAGCAGTGTAATAAAACTCCATTTGCTTGCTTTATGAGTGGTTGAAGCTTGAATGACACAACGTAGACAGAAGACTTTTAAAAACACTGTGGAGCAGCAGGTGCATGTATTTTCTGTGCAGCCGAGGGACACGGGCCTTGGTTTCCCACTTATCAAAGAAGCTGCAGTCAGGGCTGAAAACGTTATGAGCGTTTGAGTATTTTAGAAGCAGGAGTGTTAAATACTCACTTCCCAGTTACCAGCTGGCAGTGTACTTGAACTAGGCTTCCTTTACTAACCAGCTGAGCCCAGGCTGGAGCTGGGCATTGGTGGGGGTGGCGTGGCGTGTGGGTGAGCGTTTCAGCACCTGCCTGCCTCTGCAGCCCAGTGCTACTGCGTGTCTTTCTCTGGCATTGCCAGGGGACACTGTGTTCCACCTCCGTGTATTTTTCACATAACTGACATGCATCCATTAAAAACAAAAGTTAATTATTTCTGATGGATGTCTCTCCCTTTTTGTATATTTTTACGGTTTTTGTTTCCTGATGGATAGCTGTTCCAAAATGTACTGCACACTCTCATGTCTTTGGAAAGCCTGAAGTAAGGGTAATTTAACTTTTCTCTTGGTGACTCAGGGCCATTAGGGTGAAGTTTCATTAGGAAGATGAATCAGAGTCACACAGTTGAAACTCAAGGGCTGGAGAAGTTATAGGATGGTTCCCTGCACTTTGAGGCCTTCTGTTATCGGGCCTTCGTAGCTCTGAAGGATGGGGGCTGTGTCCATTCTGTTCCCTGCACTACCTCTAGTGGTCCAAACACAGCTATAGGCACATAGTAGGTACTCAAGAAACAGTGAGTGAATAAATTCTCCTGTAACCACTCCCCATGCCAGGCTGTTACCTCCCTCCTTTTAGAGGGTCACAGCCCCTGTGGCAACCCCCTAGCAAAAGTCAGAGAGACACGAGCTTACTGGAACCGTGGCAAAACCACAGTGAGTGTTAAATTTAAGCCAGGGGTCTGCCTATACACCTAAGAGCATCTTTGAAAGAGCACAGTGCTTTCTTGGTTCCTTTAGCAAATATTATGACCATCTATGTGAGGGCTTATTTCTGGGCTCTGAATTCTGTTCCTTTTGCCTATGTGTCTATTTTTGTAAGAGTACCACACTGTTTGGTTTACTACAGCTTTGTAGTATAGTTTGGAAGCAGCAAGTGTGATGCTTCTCGTTTTGTTCTTTGTTCTCAGGACTGCTTTGGCTATTTGAGATCTTTTGTGGGTCTATACACATTTTAGAATTTTTTTCCCTATTTCTGTGGAAAATGCCATTGGAATTGTGATAGGGATTGCATTGAATCTGTAGATGGCTTTGGGTAATATATGAACATTTTAACAATATTAACTCTTCTTTATGGGGAAAGGATAGTCTCTTCAATAAATGATGCTGGGAAAACTGGATAACCACATGCAGAAGAGTGCAGTTGGACTCCTGTCTTACACCACTCACACAAATGAACTCAAAATGGATTAAAGACAAACTGAAGACCTGAAGCTGTAAAACTCCTAGAAGAAAACACAGGGAAAAACTCCTTGATGTTGGTCTTGGCAGTCATTTCCTGGACTTGACACCACAAGCACAAGAAACAGAAGCAGAAATAAGTAAGTGGGGCTCCATCCAACCGAAAAGTTTCTGCACAGCAAAAGGCACAGTCAACAAAATGAAAAGGCAACCTATGGAATGGGGGAAAATATTTGCAAATCATACATCTGATAAGGGATTAATGTCCAAAAATATACAAAGAACTGATGCAGTAGCTCAGTGGCAAAAAACCAAACAGCCTGATTTAAAAATGGGCAAAGGAGCGGCATAGACATTTTTCCAAAGAAGACATACAATGGCCGACAGGCCCATGAAAAGGTGCCCCAAATCGCTCACCAACAGGAAAATGCACATCAAAACCACAATGAGATATCGCGTCACACCCGTCAGAATGGCTATTCTCAAAAAGGCAACAAATAACAAGAGTTGGTGAGGATGTGGGTAAAAGGGGGTCCTTATGCACTTGGTGGGAGAGTGAACTGGTACAGGATGACAGTATGGAGGCTCCCTCTGAAATTAAAAATAGAACTACCATGTGATCCAGCCATCCCACTTCTGGGTATGTATCCATTCCAAAGAAATGAAAACAGGATCTCACAGAGATATCTGCACCCCCGTGTTCACTGCAGCATTATTCACAATAGCCAAGATATGGACACAACCTAAGTGTCCATCAATAGGTGAATGGATAACAAAGAGGCAGTATGGATACACAATGGAAGATTTCTCAGCCATGAGAAAGGAAGAAATCCTACCATTTGTGACAAAATGGACAATGAGGGCATCATGTTAAGTGAAATTAGTCAGAGAAAGACTAACACTGTAGATCTCATTTCTATGTGGAACCTAAAAAGCTGAGCTCAGAGAAAGAGAATGGAGTGGTGGTCAGTAGGGGCTGGGGGGTGGGGGATGGGGGAGATGTTGGCCAAAATGTATCAACTTCCAGTTATAAGAACAAGTTCTGGGGATGGAAGGTACCTCATGGGGATGATAGCTAATAATACCGCATTACATCCTTGCATGTTGCTGAGAGAGTCGATCTTAAATGTTCTCACCACAAAAAAGAAATGGTAATTATGTGACAGGATGGAGGTGTTAGCTCACAGCATGCGGGAAATCATTTTGCACTATAGGAACATGTCACATCAACATGCTGTACCCCTTAAACTTACACGATGCTGTATGTCAACTGTCTCTCAATAAATCCAGAAAAAATAAAATAAAAAAACCATGAAACTAAAACAAAAAAATGAGCAAAGCACGCAGCTTTGGGGCACGGGACTGGTGTCACTGTCATTCTGACCTCTTGCTCGATGTCTTCTTTCTCACTGGAGAGGGCCGCTCGTTCTACAGGGGCCTGGGGGGCTAGAATTCACCTGCCACAGAAGTGGGTGTGACTGTGTGATGTTAGAAAAGGGATGAACTGCTTTTTTTTTTTTTTACTCAGTTTTCACCATTTTAAAAAAGCTTTGTTGAAGGCTTAACGGCGTCTGGTGATGGGCAAGGGATAGGAGATGGGGGTCTGGGTCGATCTGAGGTGTCTCTGGAACTCCATGTCCACTTAACACAGGCAGCAACCCATGGGGACGCAGAGCAGAAGGGGGTAAGTTTTGGAACTTGTGTGGCTCTCAGTAAGAGTGACAACTAAGTCTGGTGAGCGCTTACCCCATGCCTCGTGTGATCGCATTTAATCTTCACCACCGCCCTGTGAGGTGGGCGTGAGTACTGTTCCCCCCATCCTACGGATGCGGAGACTGAGGCCTAGCGGGGGCAGAGCGGAGCAGCCGGGCCCCACCCGCCATACTGGTTTTGGCAGCAGGCAAGCTCCCCCTCAGCTGGAGTCGCTGACGTCTGCTCCCCTCACCTCTCCGTGTCCTTGCTGAACTGTCCCTTCCCCACGTCGTTGACAGCACAAAGACGGAACTGGTAGGAGCGTGCGGGCACCAAGCCCTTGACCATCACAGAGGTGGCCTCGGGGTCCACGCTGGCCAGGAGCACGGTCCAGGGGGCATCTACAGGGACAGAGAACGAAGGCAGAGGTGGGCATCTTGCTTCCTACCTCCCAGTCCCAGCAGGGGTCCAGGAGAGGCTGTGCCCATCATTTTTCTGGGTCCTCTTAGCCCACGTGTCCCAGTGGGTGCGAGGGTCCTGGGGAGGGAGCCAGGGCTCACGGGAACTGAGACACACTCATGTTTTCATTTTTTTTCCCCTCAAATCGATGAGCCCTAGATGAGCTCTAGGCAAACGATATTTAAAACGCTATTCAAATTACATCTGCTAATTTTGGAGTTCACATCCTGGGGACTGGGAGGATAAAAAGAAAAAGAATCACCATGGTCTTGGGGGCTTCTGGGGTGGATGGCCCTGTGTCCAGCAAGTGTGTCACCTCGTCCCCTTGGCACACGACCCAAGCAGGACACGGTCCTTTTGCAGACGAGGAAGTGGGGCAGGGGCTTCCACAGCGTCTGCTCAAAGGCATAGAACTAGGAAGAGGGGGAGGCTGAAACCTAGCCCTGGGCTGCCTCCCCAGGTCTGCCTCCAGCGGCGCCCTGGCTGCGGTCGGCGGAGCGCGAGCGGCGAGAAGCCTTACTGTTCTCCGACATCTCCAGGATGTAGCGGATCAGGGGGCTGTTGCCGTCGAAGGGCTTGGCCCACGTCAGGTTGATGGCCCGTCTCTCCGCAGTGCTGAGAGTCGCCACTGGATGCTCGGGGGCGTGAGGCAGTTGCCTGGAGGAGAGAGATGCCGGAGGGCAGCTGGTGAGGTCGCGAGTCCGGTGACAGCGAGGACTCAGGCTGAGCTTCCGCAGCATCTCGTGCTCAGCCACAAAACTGGCCTTCGGGGTCATCTCCCTGGAGGGTCTGCTCTCTGGTTTGGATCCCACCTGTCCAAAGCCATACCCAGACTCCCCATCCTTGACAGGGGCCTCGCTGAGCTGGGGGAAAGCCTGGAGGATGCTTGGCCATGTTTGGAGAGGTGGGAGAGCCCAGGTCACCCCTGGCTGGGTGGCGTCCCAGGATGAGCCCCCTCTGCCCCGGGGCCTGGGCGGGCTGCCCCTACCTCACGCGCAGGTGGGCGCTGCGGGAGTCGTTGCCTCCGGCTGAGAGCACCCGGCAGGTGTAGGTGCCGATGTCCCCCGACCACGTCTGCGAGAGGTGCAGGGAGCCGTTTTTGTCCAGGCGGATGCGGGGGTTGCCCTCCATGCTCAGCGTGGCCCCATCCTTCTCCCAGACGTACCTGAGAGTAAGAACAACTGGTAAGTAAAGAGAGCCAGGGAAGGCGGGGTCGGGGGGCTGCTGGGGGTGCGTGCAGCCCGGGGCTGGTCTGGGGAAGGGGGCTCCAGTGGCGGGCAGGGGGCGAGCCCCAGGCCAGCGCAGGAGCTCCTGCAGCCCATCACACCTGCGGGGGGTGGGGGGGGCGCTGGGTCCAGGACCTAATGGAGTGGGTCTTTGCCCATCATTTACACCTTCAGCTCAGGTCCAGGTCAAAGCCCGGCGGCTTTTGGCCAGAAGCCATCACCAGGCAACACAAAGAGCGGGCGAAAGATATCCTTGCGAAGAGGTTAAAAGATGACTACCGGGCAAAGGATGAAAGGTTTCGCCTAGACTACATTTTGGGATTAGTTTTATGAGAGGAATCATTAGATCAATGCATCACTGGGACAAATTGACTTTAGTGTCCAAAAAATCACTTTAGCTTCAGTCAGTCAGTACGAGGGGGCACTTGAGAAATTACACACATGCCCCTGCCTGACAATAAGAAATATCTTCTCTGGACTTGTTCCTGAGGAAATACAACGGTTGTCATCAACGCACACAGGGTGTCAGGTGCGGGCAGGATGCTGCTCCCCACCCCCGTACCGGGGAAGGCTGAGCAGGGTAGCCAGGGCAGGAGCGAGGTGGGGGCTTTGCAAATAACCCATCATGCGCTCCATGAGAGGACCGGGTGGTGGGTATAAGCCACTGGGTCCTAGAGCTCTCTGGGTTTAGGAAGTGAAAGACATCTAGAATGAGCCTGCAATATATTTAACCTAAGTTTAAAAAAATAAATCCGAAAAGCAGCAGGTACAGATAAGAAAAGAGTAAAGGAAAAAGGAAGAGAAAACACAAAACGCTTCCCCGAATGGGTGGCCATGATGAACATTTCAGGGTACACCTTCTGGACTCTTCCCTCCTGTCCTCATGGGCAGGGTACCACAGTGCTACTAGGTTCGGGGGTTGGATTCTTGGGTGGAATGGTGCCCTGGCCTCTTACGAGCACTGTGACCCTGCGTATATTTGTTTAACTTGGATGTGCCTCAGTTTCCTCAGTGGAATTAATACCACCCCCTCACATTATTGCTACAAGGACTGTGTGAGTTAATATCAAACGCTTGGAATAGTGCCTGAAACGTGATTGATGTAAGTTAGCCGTGATAATGTGTTTTTCCTGATGCAGCATATTTTTAATATAAATAATATCTAGCGACCCATCCATCCATCCTGATTTTAAAGCCGATTTTTTCCACCCCAGAAAATATCATAAGTTCCTTTTAATGCGACATTTCCTCACCATGGTTCACTTCAGCCACACAGTGCTTCAAATACAGTTCCTTTGTAATGGATCCCGGGATTTTGGGAAGTCCAGCAGAGCTCCTTGTTTTCTGACTATTATAGTTAATGCTGTGACGAACATCCTTGGGGCAACATATCTGCCACATTCTAAATCATTTCCTCAAGGATAAACTCTCAGTGGTAAATTGCCGAGTTAAATGTTAAAGGGTTTTACACGCATTTGCAAATAGTCGAAGGCAATCACCATCAATTTATCTCTTCATCGAGAAAAGAATCATCCTTGCCAGCATGGACGGGACAGGTAGAACTTTACTTCAAAGCAAATCAAGCTGCAGAGAGTAATTCCTGCTTAAGAAACAACGGAAGACAAGAAGATACCCTTTGCCCCAGGATACGGGGCATCTGTCACCACCTGCCAAGCGCCAAAAGAGCCGGAACTTGAATCTAATGATCAGTTACTTGAATCTAATTAGAAATATTATGGATAGAGGAACAAGTAAATTGCACTGTGAAAAAGCAGCTAGCCAAATCCAGATGTGAGATATTCTACAGCCGGGATGTTCTGCAAACTACGGCCCACTGCTTGTTTGTATAAATAAAATTTTATTGGAACACACTCATTTGTTTACATATTCCTTATGACTGCTTTTGTGCTGCAGGCGCAGACTTGAGTAACTGTGACAAAGACTATGTGGTCCCCAAAGCCTAAAATATTTACTCTCTGGCCCTTTACAGAAAAAGTTTGCCAACCTCTGTCCTATAGAAGAACCTGGCTTCTCCAACTTATTAATTGCATGAAAACAAACCAAAAATGAAAACAGAAAGTAAAAGGAGGGGAGAGAATAAATAGAAAGTAGAATATGTAGAATAAAGAAGACACACCAGCCGAACACCATGTGCAGGCTTTGTTTGGACCCTGACTTAAACAAACCCAACGTAAAAAGATACCTTTGCAATAACCAGGGCAATTGGAAAATGAGCAGGAATTAGAAGAAATCAAGGAATTGTTCATTGTGTTAAGTGAGACCGGGGACATGCCTTTTTGCTTAAAGAAAAGTCCTTTTCAGTAAGAGATACACGTTGACATATTTTAAGGTAAAATTACCTGTTTGAAATTTGCTTTTAAAATGTTGCAGTTAAAAAAAATTGTGGCGGGGAAACAAGATGGGTAAAAAGCTGGTAATTGTTGAAGACAAGAGGTGCGTACAGGAGGGTTGATGATACAATGCTCTCTACTTTGGGGTATGTTTAAAAATTTCCATAATGAAATCTTAAAAAAAAAAAACCCATCAGTCCATTTCACGTAGGGTAAAAATTTCCCCAAATAATCTGTAATGATACAGCTGGCTAGTAAACAATTTTGATGAATGGTTTCCAGGCGTCCTCTCAGCTTTAAATAATATTAGCTAGTCCTCAGGGAATCAAAGATGTGGGGAAATATTTAGTTATAAGGACAAGCCGAATGACATTTCTTAATATTAGCAAAAATTTAGAAACAATCCAAACAGCCAGCATTAGGGAACTGGTGACACAAATTATGTGGCATCCACACAACGGATGACTGGAGATTCATACAATTGAATTTATGCAAAATTATTTATTGGCAGAGGAAGAGTTTCACCATAGGTTCTTAGGGGAAAAGCAGGTTTAAAAACAGTCGTGTTTCTAGGTTTTTTTTTTTTCAAATGGCACTCAGATATTACTACCTCTAATTGAAGGAAACACAGATCAGTCTGCTTTTCTCCTTGGCTCTCTAGCCCTCCCCATTGTCCTTGGCTTCCTGGCATTTTCTATGTTCTCCTCTAAGGGAGGTCTAGTAGCTGTATAAGAAGAAAAACACTAACAATATAGGTTAATATTAATAATACCATTAAAAGTGGACAGTTCAGATTCAGTCTAGATCTGGGTTCAGATACCAAACAGAAGTGTTTTCTTCTGGAGTTATTCTGGAGGCTTTTCCTGAGGGTACCTGCACCTGCCCAGGCTGCCTCCCCTGGACCCTAGCTTTGTTCTGAGGACCCGCAACCAGGGTTGTTAAGTGGCCGTCACTTTCGTCTGATTCGGTTGTTCGCATCCTTTCTAGCCTGCCTGCTCAGGGAACCCCTGGTATGTTTCCTGAAGCTGGAGCAGGGATTTCAATCCTGCCTACACAGCAAAATCACCGCTGGGATTTCTCAAAAATACCTAATTCTGGGGCCCACCCTGCCCCTGAGACTCACCTCAAAAAGGTAGGGGATGCAGGGAACCTCCCCTCCCCCAAGTGATGGAAGACAGGCCGGGGTGGGAGATGCGGGGCTGGCCGTGGCCATGGATTCTACCGATGTGGGAGCGAGGAGGGACCCATCCTGTTCTCTCCCTCCTCTAAAACAGATGGTCTTAGTTGGGTAATACCACTCTGAGGTGAGGACCCCCCCTAGGAAACTGGAACAGTGATTTCTCTTCTCCAGTTCACTGGGGTCCTGGGACGTGGGCCTGCAGATACATCGCGGGAGGTCCCTGCTTCTCTCAGTTCACGAGACTTGTCCCGAGAATGAATAAAATGTGCAGGTATTTCCCAAGTATTAGTAGATAACATTTTTATAAATAAAATACTAATTTATTTTATAACTTATTTAAAAATTTTTAAAAAATTATTTATTTATTTTGGGGGAGGGAATCAGATTGATTGATTGATTTAATGGCGGTGCTGGGGATTGAATCCAGCACCACCACACGCCTGCTAAGCGCACACTCTCCCACTGAGCTATACCCTCCGCCGCCAATTTATTTTAAAGCTTTACTGAACTAATATAGCTTTTTGTTACTATGAAAATTTTCAATTAATGGATGCTAAAATTATAGCCACTATTTACGTATGGGTCTGAGACCCACCGGAGTATTCTATGGGGGGACTGTGTGGGTTCTCCTAGAAGACATTTTACAGTTGGTATATTAAATTTTTTTAAACAAAAGTCTAATAAACCCTGGAATAAGGATAGGGTGGGTTATCTGTGGACCATGTTCTAACTACAGCTACGTGATTTGAAGGCTTATGTTTGCACTGGTGCTGGCACCACATGATGATTGCCCTAAAAGGCCAATGTTTAATGTTTAAAGAAGTGTTTCTTAAACTGGGCCTGAAAGGGGTCCTCTGAGGATGGGTGTTGGTGTAAAAGTCTAGTACCCTTGATGCCAACCTTGGCTTCCAGGGTCCCCTATGGCGTGGCCATACAGGCTGTCATATACCTGGCGACCACCAGGTGGCGCCCCAGGACGCAACTGCCTCGGTTGCGGAGGGGCCGTCACTCCGAGTGGCATCAGTGCCGGGTCCTTCCAGCCTCCATCTCCATGCCAGTTGCTTCGGCAGTGAAGTTGCCCATAAAACAGAGAAGCAACACGGAGGGAATATTCATTTCTAAGGAAGCAGGGAAGGTTTTCACTCAGCATCCAGAGCTTAAGGGAGAGCCTGGAGGGCCAGTTTTCTCCCGGTTTTAGTTCCAGAAGTCTTTCCCAGACTTGGCCCAGGAAGTGTCCTCATCCCAAACTTGGGAGGGAGCCCAGCTTTGATGCCTTTCTTGGCTGCTTCTGTCCAGTGGCTGACACAGTTGGACCTGGTTCCCTCCAGGCCAAGTAGCTGGCCGAGGTCTGGGCTCCCCCGGAGGGTGCTGGGTCGGGGGGGCTCAGTTAGGCCCTTGCCCCTTACATGTGTCCCTTTGATGGTCCCTTCAGGGCCCTCTCCTGCCCCAACCTGTCACTGCTCCCACACCTGTTGACCCAGACCCCTCTGCCGTCCACTTGGTGGGCAGACAGTCTAAGACTTGGGGGGGCAGTGCTAGCAGTGGGGTCTCTAACTCAGAGCCTCCATCTCTCCCCAAACAGACGCCTCTTTCTCCTTCCTTCCCTTCTTCCTTCCTCCACTCCTCTTGCCACCATTTCTCCACATCCCATCCCCTTTCCCTCTCCCCTCAGACACTGCTCAATTCAACCTGGCTCAGTCCCCTGGGCATATACTCAGCGTCCCCTACATCTCAGCCCTGCACCAGCTCCATAAGTGGTCCCCCAAGAGTGTTCCGTGTCTCCACAGGTGACACCTGCCTCCTTGGTGTGAACACTTACCCAGCAACCAGCTACCCCTAAAGCTGCCCCTCTCCCCTTTCACCTCCCAGGGGCCACAGCAGAAGGAGTACCTGATGGCCACTCGGGGGTCATGGGTCACTCCGCACACCATGGAGGCCTGGGTGCCTTTGATGACGCTCTGGTCCTGGGGGGGCTTGGTGATGCGGGTCCGGGCTGAAAGACAGCAGGGAGACGGTGTGGTGGGAAGGGGTGTGGGTTCCAGAGTGACAGCTGAGATGCTGGTGCGGAGGACGGGGAGGGGGGTCTCCAGGTGAAATGGGCCGTGTGGTTGAATTCTATGGGTGGATGAAGGCAGACGGGGCCCGTGGACTGGTCCATCATTGTGAATGTCCCAGAAAGTTAAAAACAACTTCCTTCCACAGTACCTACATTTTTGGAAGCCAAGTTCATAGCAATGGGGAGAAGAGTCTTTTAATTTTGCTCCCACAAACCCCCAAGAGGGATGAAGAAGTGGAAATCTGAGGCTGATTGGGGCTGTAGTCCCAGCACATTAGTGGTCCAGCCAGAGTAAAAATAGAGTCCTTTGACTCTGGGTCTAACACATCACCCACCAGGGCCCAGGCGCTCAGCCTAGATGGTGGCCCACACCGACGTGTGGTGCCGGATCCCAAAGGGTACAGTCTGAGGGCAGAGAGGCTTGTGAAATTCCTTCAGAGCAGCAGTCAGCAAACCGCAGCCCAGGGGTCAAGTCCCTCGGTGGCCCGTTCGGGCAAACTCATTCGTTTTGGAACACAGCCACGCCCACTGGGTTAAGCAGGGCGTATGGGCTGCTTTCTCCACCCAATAGGAGAGTCAGCTGAGCTGTGACAGAGCCTGTCTGGCTCACAAAGCCTAAAATATTTCCTATTTGGTCCTTTACAGAGAAAAGTGTGCTGATCCCTGCCCTGAAGTCTGTGAAGACAGCTGTCCGTCCCCACTGTTTCTCTCAGCTCGGCCAAGCACGGCAAGAGCCTCTCACACGGGGCATCCCCCGAGGGCCATCCGCCTGCTCCCTCTCCTCTGCAAAACTGGTCCAGGCCTTTCTTAGAAGAAGCACCCAGTCGGTCGGACAGATGCTCAGACGTGCGGTGAGGTGGGCTGTGCTGGCGGTCCCCTCCCCCACGGGCATGTAAAGCACTGCTGCTCCCCTTGCACACTCACCCCACACGACCAAGTCGGCCGAGGCTTCATCGACCCCCCGAGAGTTGGTCGCCAAACAGGTGTAGGTGCCGGCGTCGGAGATGTGCGTGGGGCTGACGAGCAGGCTGCCGGATTCCAGGAGTGTGAAGCGGGGCAGCTGGACGGAGCCGCTGGCCAGGATGCGCTCCCCTGGGGGACACGGGGTGGGCTCAGGCTGCTGCCCCGGGGCCGCCCAGGCAGCCCTCCCAGCACCGGGACACGGCTCCATGCCCAGACTGCACTCCCACCCCTCCCCGGCCTTTCTGGGGCGGGGTGATCTCAGGCTGGCTCCCAGATTTAGAAAGGCTGGAAGGAGCTTGAGGGGCAGGAAGTTGGGGGTAAGGACCAGAATGGTTCCTGACTTGGTGACAGACACAAGGGACCACGGTCACAGAGTGGGCGGCCAGAGCTGGGTCTCCCGATGTCTCTCGGCCCTCCACGCTGTCTGCCCTTCACCAGAGAAGGCCAGGACTGTCTCCTGAGCAGCCCGGCACAGCCCTCGGAGGCAGCTGGCACCTGGGCTGGGGGCGGGGGGAGGGGACAGACGGCTCTGACAAGGTGGTGACGGGCATCTGCAGAAGGAAGGACGCTTCTAGAGTCACCTTCAGGGGAGTGGAGGAAAAGTGACGGGTGGGAGCAGCAAGGAGTGGGGGTGGAGTGGAGGGAGACACATAGGGTGGGGGCAGCCCGAGTTGGGTGATCAGGACAGACCTCCCTCTGCAGTGGGACCTGGGGAGGCCCAGTGCTTGGAAAGAGAGAGGGGGGAGGGGGAGAGATGTGCCTTGGGCACGAGTGAGTCTGACAGTGCAAATTTTTGTGGTTGTACCTATTTTAAAGAAAATCCCCCACCTCAACAGAGGGGACTCTCCATGTGGAAGCTGTGGGTGAGCACGTCTGTGCACACGTGTGCAGGCACGTTGAACGAGTGAGCGTGTCGCGTGGGTGTGTTTATTTCCAGGTCTGGCATGTGCCTGGGGGTGCCCTATGTTTGCTCCCCAAACACTGACTGAGCAACTACTATGGGTCCGCCTCTGTCCCAGGCCTTGGGGAGACAGCAGCGGACCAAACCAACAGCCCTGACTTGCTGGTGGGGGTTGAGGGGGCAGGGAATAAGCAAAATGAATACGCAGATGATTTTGTAGGTTAGCAGGTGGGAAGATAAAGCGGGGAGGGGCGGTGGAGAGGGCCTGGGGGCTGGGGGCTGGGGGCTGGGTGAGTCTGGTGGAGAAGGCTCACCAGAGCAGAGGCTTGGGGGTGTCAGGGAGTGACTGCGTGTACAGGTGTGTGTGTATGTCCACGGGAGGTTGTGAAGGTGAATGCACTACACAGAGGGGTGGAGAAGGCACACAGGGTCATGGTGGCTGGGCTGGGTGGACAGCTTGGAGTCTGGAGCCCTCTGAGCTGCCTGGGGAGGAGGTACAGCCTCCCCTGTCCTAACAACCACCACCGTGATATTGCATCAAATAGCTATCATTTGTGGGGACCTTGAGGCTCAGCGTGAGTAAATAATTCGCCCAAGGTCACAGGTCTCACAAGAGGCAGAGCTGGGCCTTGAGCCCAGTCAGGCGTCATATGGTACATCCCATGTTGTGAAAGAGTCCCTCTTGTGTTGTGCAGTGCACAACCTCCTCAACTGTACATGGGAAACCCAACCTGGCTGGTTTCCAGAACTAAGCTCTAGGACTGCCCTACACTTTGTCCCACGGCCACACCATCCAAAGCAGATCAGCACCACCTACCTTTCTGCCAAGTGATGGCTGGCCGAGGTGCCCCCGAAGTCTCACAAGCCAGCACCACTGACATGCCATCGATCACCGTGCTGTCCAGGGGCCCCCTGGTGATGTTGGGGGCAATGCCTGCAAATGGAGACAGAGGGACCTCTTAGCCACATCCCAGGAGGAGCCCCCCACAGCCAGAGGGCCAGGTCCTCGTCCTGCCCTGCCACTCCCGCTAGTGTGGGTCCCTCTGTAGGGAAGAATGCAGGTGTTCTGACAGGGCCCCAGCATCGGGAAGAAGCCCGGAAGGCCCACGAGGGCTCCCCTCACCCCCTGCACCATGGAAGGACCCAGGTGACACCCACCCTGCCCAACCTTGATTCTTAAGCCTCCATCTGGGGGAAATGGAGTGCCCCTGGGGGCGACTTACACCCTCCAGGTCAAGGTAGATGCGACTCATCCTTCATTAAACATGAAATCAAGCCTCTGTTTTGTCAAAGGAAAAACAGTGCCGACTGCGGAATCAGTGGGGTCACGGGCTGGGCCACCTGGCTCTGAGGGACAGCCTTCTGGGAGCCTGTCTCCACATCACGCAGAGGTCCCTGGCTTGGAGGAAAGTGTGTCCTGGGTGGGAGGGACTCGGGCCTGGCAGGAAAGGCCGACTCACTGGTGACGGCCAGGTAGGTGGAGGTCTGCACCTCGCCGGCCGCGTTGCGGGCGAAGCACTGGAACATGCCCGTGTCGTCAGGCACCAGCCCGCTGATCTGCAGGCCCCCGTCGCCGCGCTGCCGGAAGCGGCTCAGCCTCTCCACCTCCACCACGGCTGCGTCCTTGTACCAGGTGATGGAGGGCGGCGGCACCCCTGGGGGAGAGGAGCAGCGCCGTCAGCCGCCTCTGAGGGGTGCTCAGGCGGGGACTGGGGCTGCAGGTCCTCGAGGCGGGGGTCCCTGCTGTGTCTTGGTTTCCAGACCCTTCTCAGAGGTGCCACTCCTGGTCTTGGGAGAGGAGGATGTTCTGAAAGTAGCAATTCTCAAATTCTTATATGCAGGCGCTCCAAGAAAACTGACAAGATCCAGGGATTAGCTTAACTTGGGTTTGCTGGATTGAACAAATGTTATATATAACATACATTTTTTTCTGCAACATTTAGCAGTCTTTTGTGCGCTCTGGAAACCTCCAGCTGGACTTTCCTACAGCCATGTGACCACAGAGCACCGTGTCAACGGGCACACAGACGGGATAAGTGTTCCTCTGGATGCCCTCAGAAGCCCCCCTTACCTGGTGCATGG
Organism: Vicugna pacos; assembly: GCF_048564905.1. NCBI lineage: Eukaryota > Metazoa > Chordata > Mammalia > Artiodactyla > Camelidae > Vicugna > Vicugna pacos. The sequence goes on from NC_133002.1 coordinate 56,632,145, forward strand.
GGACTCCCCTTACCTTTCCGCCTCGCCCAAGCAGTGCCCTGGCTTGACCCCGGCCCTCCCCTCTCTCCCACTAGCTCTCTGCTCAAATGTGACTTCCCCAGAGGAGCAACCCAAACCCCACTTGAAAGACCACCCCATGGCTCTGTGCCCCCCAAGTCTGCTTGTAGTTTTCCTTCCCAGTCCCTTTCAACCCTGATATCCAATCACACCGTGTTTCGTTCACTCCAGGCGGCACATTTTTTCTCGTCGTAACGTCTCTGAGATCAGGGTGTCTTACAATCGACAGCATGTCATAATTTAATTGGCAGCCTTTTTTCTTTCTTAGTGCCGCATAAAATAATGGGGCGCCTTACAACCCATGGCATTTCAGATGAAACGAAGTCAGGTATCTTTATTTGTTTATCGGTTTGTCTGCCTCCCTGGTGAGAACCTAAGGTCTGTCATAGCAGGGATTTCGCTGTTTGGTTCGTTCTGTCTCTCCAGCCCTGAGAATAATGTCGGCAGGCGGTTAAGCCCTCCAAAAACGTTTGTTCTGTACGTGAATGGATTTCTGTCTTCCCCTTGTGTGGTCTCAGAACGGGAGTCATTATCCCCTCCGCTGGACCCTCCTTCCTGCCAGGGCTGTATTTTCCTCCGTGCTCAACATTAGACCATCCCCCGTCCTGCGTGCTCTCCCCTGTCATCTCATTGTCCCAGACTTCACCCTGGTTTCGGGGTGCCTTTTAGCTCAGCTGAACCAGAAGGAGGGAGGGTGAGGATGGGGAAATTCTCCAGGAACTCTAACAAGGGAGGGTTAAGTAGAAATGGTGGGAGAGGCGAAGCAAAATGGCCCAGAAACCAGGCAGAGATGCACCCAAGTTCCAGCAGTTCTGACATTACGGTAATTTGGCATTGTCTACAACTCTCAAATTATGGGCCATTTGGGTCTGTCACCTATCCTGAAATTACGGTAATTTGGATTCATTTGTTACCCTCAAGTTATGGTAACACAGGGTTGATTTCCAGCCCTGAGATTACGGTAATTTGGCCTGTTTGTTTCCTGGGGTGTCTGCTTACAGCCAGACCGACTCTCTGCTCAGTGATGATGCTCAGAGAAGGAGATGGAATTTAGAAAAGTCCGTGTCAGGGACAGGAGAGGCTGAAGTTCTGGGAATCCTTGTCCCCCTTCTCCGTCCACGCCACCATGTTACCTTTGGCCCGACAGGGAACGTCCACCACTTTCTCCATCTCCGCAGTGATGTGTCTCTCTGGCTCCTTGACAAACTGAGGTGGCTCTGCAGGAGGAAGGGCCAGGGGAGGGGATCAGAGCCATGCTCCTGTTGATATAGCCACTGTCAGGGTCCCCCTTAAGTAGGCTCCAGCCATGCTGTCCCTACCCTTGAGGGAACCGCAGCTGCCCCAGCCCGTCTCACCCAGCACAGACAGGTAGGCTCCACGGACAACAGAGGGGACGCTGCTGCTGCGCAGGACGGCCTCACACTCGTAGTAGCCGGCGTCGCTGCCCATGGGGTTGGGGATGGTGAGCCGGCGGTTGTAGTCACTGATGCCGCCTGACAGCAGCGCCCCATCCTTCCTCCAAATGATGTGCAGCTTGATCAGAGGCCTGCAGGGGTAAGGGAGGCAGGCATTCAGCCACAGGGACTTCCAGAGGTCCCAGAGGCAGGGCAGGGCGTGGTGAGGAGGTTTGCTCGGGCCCCTGACACTTTAGAGGTGCAAATAGTCAGGCTAGTCCTTTAGTGCTTTGGGCCTCAGTTTCCTTGTCTGTAAAATGGGGGCAACTGTGCCCACCCGGGGGTTGTGGTGAGGGTGGGTGTATTCACACCGGGGGAATGCTTGGGACAGGACCCAGCCCCAGTGGTAACTCATGTCCCAGGACTCCCGAGAGCAGGAAGCGGCCTTGTCCAGCATCCCTCTGTTCTGCTCTCCTCTGTGCGTGCCCCATCCAGATGTAAATCAGGGGGTAGAAAGTGTTAACAGTGAGGAGAAACTTGAGAGAATTGTTTCTCCACAAGGAGACACTGAGAGCAACAGCCAAAGCTTGGAGATGGGGAAACAAAGGCAGACGGGTCCCCACCCCCAGCTTCGAGAGAGGGGTGAGGGTGCGAGTTGGCCCCTTTCCCTCATCAATCACTGACCCTGACACCCCAGGGACCCCGGGATTGGGTCTGCCCGGCTCTCCTGTCTAGGCCCCTGGTGGATTCCCAAGGGTGGATCTGCCCGAGTGGGGTCCATGCTGGTTCCACGGGGGTCCCCTGAAACAGGGGTTCTGTGATCGAGTGAGTCTGGGCAACCTGGTGTGAACAATGTTAGGTCTTCTTTATGCCCCTTTAAAAACGTATTTTATTTATTATTTTATTTTCGTGGGTGTGAGGGAAGTAATTAGGTTTATTTATTTTTAGAGGAGGTACTGGGGATTGAACCCAGGACCTCCTGCACGCCAAGCACACACGCTACCACTTGAGCTATGCCCTCCCCCTTCTCTGTGCCCTTAATGTGCTCTGCTGCATCCTGGTGGCCTTTCCCATCCTTGTGAGAGAATCAGGTTCTGAGAAGCACACCTTTAAAAATGCTGCTACAGGGACATGGTCTCTGGGAATCTTCAGCTGGAGGTGACCTCGGGGTCACTGGTCTCACTACCCACCCGATCCCGTCGGATCATCTCTCGGGAGCACTTCAGAGGTGTCAGGTCAGGCCAGGCTCAGCATCCTACCTAACATGTCTCACCACTGAGGCAGGTCCTAGATTATTCCCATTTTACAGCTGAGGACACTGAGGCCCAGAGCATGGCAATGAGCATAGGCCTCGTGCTATCAGCCAGCTGGGTGACCTTGGGTAGGTTGCTTGCCCTCTCTGGGCTCCAGGGTAGTGACACGTATGTTGGGTATTTACTGGGAGAAAGCAGGTTTTGTGGGAGGGCACTTAGTACAGTGTCCACACATGATAAAGTGCAGTAATTTTTTAGTTGTTTCTTGTGTGAGAGAAGTGAGGGTTGTAAACGGCTCAGAAGGGGCCACATTGGCACCTGACCCCAGGTCTGCCCTCCTGCAAGTCCATCACATGAACTGTCTCCCTGGGCCACCTCTCTCTTGCCCACATCTCTGTGCAAGGAGGGCAGTGCTGGCGGAGGCAACAGGCCCCTCTCCAGGCTGCTCTGAATGTGGAAGTCAGCAGATCCCCCACCCGCCCCAAATATCCTGGGCTGAGATTCGATGCCTTGTAACTTCCATTCGAAGTTGGTCCCTCCTCTTGGGACACAGAAAACGAGCCAGCCCTGCCTGCCTCCCTCTGCCAGTTGCTACCTGCCCACCCATCACCCATCCTCCAGTCTAAACACCCCATCGTCTTTCACGGGTCCTCACAGGATATTCCTGCACCTTTCTGAATTCCGACTGGTCTCCGCAGAGCCGAGGTAGAGTGGGCAGGGGAGACACTACCCACCTGGCGTTGGCCACACACTCCATGGTCACCTCCGAGGTCCCAGCCACCACGCTGGTGTTCTTGGGAGGGATGACGATGGTTGGAGCGATGGGGTCTGCAGGGCCCCCTACGTCTGGGGAGAGGATGGGCATTAGTGGGAACAGAGGTCGGAAATCCCATCTGTGCCCCTGCCCCACTGGAGGCTGATGCCGCAAGGGGCCTTTGTCTCATGGAAGGGGCAGGTGGCCGTGGGACAGCTGTTCAAGTCTCCCCAGAGCCGAACCTCCAGGCCCTGACCCTAGGGACCCTCCCACCTCTCCTCCTCCTTTGCTGATGTATCTCCACACAGTGTCCAGGGAGAGCCCACCGCGAGACCTCAAGGCCTCCCCAGCTCCTCCTGTAACACAGCCATGTCCTCCTCCGCATCCCTGTGTCCTGGTTTTTTGCCTTCAAAGTCCTTCCTTCCACCTGCATGTATCCTGTTGCCTTACTCCTTCAGTTTCCACCTCTTCCACGAGAATGCAAACTCCTGTATTGGGTTAAACAGTGTCCCGCAAATTCATGTCCATTACAGCTGTGAATGTCACCTTATTTGGAAATAAGGGCTTTGCAAGTGTAATCAGGTTAAGATGAATTCCTACTGCATCCAGGTGGGTGCAAGGTCCAACATGATGTGTCCTTGTAAGAAAGTGGAAATGTAGACACAGACACAGGGGGGAGAAGGCCAGGTGAAGACTGAGGCAGAGACTGGAGTGATGAATTACAAGGTAAGGAACACCAGGGATTGCCAGCCACCACCAGAGGCTCGGAGAGGCAGGAAAGGACCCTCCCCTAGAGCCATCAGGGAGAGCGTGGGCCTGCCGACACCTTGAATTCAGAATTCTGGCCTCCAGAGCTGTGGGAGAATAAATTTTGGTTTGCGGTCCTTTGTTAAGGCAATCTTGGGAAATGACTATATTCCCTGAGGCAGGAGCCTCTTTTGTCTTTACTTTGGACTGAATTCTGTCCCCTTCCCACCCCTCCCCCCACATTCACCAACTGAAGCCCTAACTCCTGGGTTCTCTGGGATGGGGTCTTTAAGAGGTAAGTGGGTTCACTGAGGTCCTAAGGGTGGGGCCCTAATCCAACAGGGTTAGCGCCCTGATAAGATGAGGACGAGGCCCCAGTGCTCTCTCTCTGCCACGTGAGGACACAGCAAGGAGGTAGCTGTCTGCAAGCCAGGAAGACAGCCTTCGGCCCAAACCACTGATTCTGGTACCTTGCTCTTGGACTTCCAGAACTGTGAGAAGTAAATGTCTGTGTTTAAGTTGCCCAGTCCATGGGGTTCTGTTACAGCAGCTTGCGCTAAGAAAGTTCTGCCCACCCCGACCTCTCCAGTGCAAACACCATATCACAGGGCACACAGTTGTGCCCAGAGACATCTGTTAGGTGGACCAGTGCACTGGGACTACAGCTGTCATTGTAGATTAAAATGAAAGAGAACTTATCAGGATTTGGTTTCACTAAAACAAGAGGATATCCCTAACTCTCCTAAAAGAGGCGGGAGTGTTGCCTTTTCTGTGTTTTAAGTTCTCTAAGGAGCGGCCAGGTTCTTAGCTTTGTGGGTCAACGCAGGCCCGATATTGGCAGAAACTTCAACAATCTCTGTACACCTGCTCCACGGCTCCCGAAAATACAACTACGAGGACTTTCGCTCTCACGACAAATCCATCCAGTTGGCCCCTTTCCAGGAGGCTCCGGAGGTGGCGGGCCACGACGGCGCGCTCGGCCCCGGGGCAGCCGCGAGAGGACGTCCTTTATGGGGAAGTCACGCAGAGCCCCGCTGCTGCCCCCTGGCTCCCGCCGGGCCTCCAGGCCTCGCTGGAAAAGGCCCAGGTCGAACGGGAATACAATGTAAAAAATAAAGTAAAATGAAGGGGGGGAGAAAGGAAGTATATAAAGCAAAATAATTGCAACAATATAAAAGCCGCATGTAGGCGGCCGTAAAGAGCCATCGGATTGAAAGCTGCTGATATGGCTGAACCCATAAAAGTGTGCTCCGCGTGGTTTACGACATGCCGGGGTGTGCAGGTACCGCGGCCCAGATTAATGGGGCACGAGGAGGAGACAGACAGTTAGAGCCCCACGGTGTAGCCGGGTAAACAGAGCCCTCGGAGTTTAAAAATATGAGGGCTGCCCCCGGGGCTCGGGGCTGGCTTGTTGGCTTTGGGAGGGGTGGAGGGGAGACTGCCACCCATCAGGGACCATGGGGTCCTGCCCAGGTCCAGGTGGCAGCTTTTGGGGCTCGAGAGGAGGGGCCCCAGCCACAGTCTGAGGGTCAGGAAGAGCTGATTCAAATCCTGGCTCTGCCCCAGGCATCCTGGGTGTGACTCCCGCTGGCCATTTCATCCCCCGAGTCTCAGTTTTCTCAGCAGCAAAACAGGGATAAAAATCACTGCTTCTCAGGGTTGTGTGGGTTCGGCCCCTGACTCGACGAGTCTTTTTGGGACAAGGGCTCAGTACCTGCTGGACTGCATGCCGGGCACCAGAAAGACCCTGCCAAGTGAGATGGGCAGGGGGCTGTCCTCACGGTGTGCACAGTGTGGGAGGCAGTCAGATCCCCAGCTTAGATGTGTAACAGATTAAAGATGCATGTGACAGGTGCTTGGAAGGAGGTCCTGGTGGGGACGGCTAAGCTGCTCTGGGATGAAAGCAGAGTGCCCAGCACATAGTAGGTGCTCAGAGCAGAGTACCTGGCACACAGTAGGTGCTCAGTAGATGACAGTCCCTCCTTGGGGATCTGCCTGCCTGTGCTGTATGGGGAGGGGCGTCCTTGCATTTTCCCCCCACCCCTGACCTGCCGTGGACCAAGTCATGGACCCAGAGGTACCAGGAGGTGAAGTCACAGACCCTCCGGGGCCTCCTGATGGAGGGACAGAGGACACACGTGCCACAGGAGATCAGGCAGAGCCTCAGTGCTCCCTGGGGACTCAGGAGATGGGGGAACGTGAGTGGAACTCAGAGAAGCTGGAAGGAAGAACATTCCAGAAAAGGAGCACTGTGTGAGTGAGGGAGAGACAAACGAGGGCAGCTGGAGATAAATGTGGGTGCTGTGCTGGGCGGCCCTCAGAGCACGGGGCAGGGTGAGGGGGGCAGCTACAGAGCAGATGTGACAGAGCCTAGCCCACCTGCTGCCCCTCCCCACGCCACTCTCCTTGGCCTCTAGGAGAGAGTGTGGACTGGTTACAGAGCTTTTCCTGGCTGAGCCCAGATGTGTCCTCAGAATCCTTCTTAACACAGCACCAACAATGGACCAGAGCTGGTGTATGAGATGAAACCCATTTCCAACCCTGCTAGGGGAAGAAGAGGCAGATTTGATTGGGAGAGGTTAGATCAGGGCCAGATCGCTAAGAATTTACAGGCTGGACTATGGGCTGGAAGTTGGCCCTGGGTGGGTGCCTGGTACTGGAGAGGCTGACAGATGGGATTGGGAGGCAGAGGCCAGGAGGGTGGTGAGAAGTATGTTTGGATGGTTTCTGGAGAGTTGAAGCAAGCAGACAACAGGGTGCCTCTCAGTGGATGGCAGCCAAAAGGAAGGTTTGTTTCCTCCCGAGACATTAATGGGGTGAGATTTGCAGCCAGGGAAACCTGGTCCCATTCTCCAGTTTGTGCATCATTAGCGAATGTCAGTAGGAAGCAAACTGCTTCACCTCTTTGGCCTCTGCTCCCTCACCTGTAACTCGTGGGTAGTAAGGACGGCCTGCGTCCAGGGACCGCTGGAACCATGGAGCCAAGTGCACAGGGGTGATGGAAGCAGGCTCTCGGTGTGATGTGAAGGCAGAGAGAGCAGCTTGGGGTGGACTGGGGTGTCAGAGACCCACCCTCAGCAGGCATACCTTACTGACAGGTGCTCTCTGCTGGGGAAGATTGTGCAGACCCCTGGTCTCTGGCGAGGGGGAGGGGGACAGCCTGGCCCTGCTCAGGCATGGGATGCAGGATGCCTGTCTCGTTCGGCTCATGATCTGGGCCGTGGGATGAATTGGGTCCCCAAAGTCCAGCAGGAACATCACATACAAACCAGAGCAAGGAGGACGGGCATCTTTCATGTGAGCTCGTGACGTGGATGGGGCCTGGGGCGGGAGGAAGACTAGGGACCTCCCCACAGGGGCAAAGTTGGGTCCTGCTGCCCCAGGACGATTCTTTTTTTTTTTTTGGTGTGGGGAGGTAATTAGATTTGTTTATTATCTATTTTTGTTGGGGATTGAACCCAGGACCTCATGCATGCTAAGCATATGCTCTACCGCTTGAGCTATACCCTCCCCCACCCAGGGCGATTCTGATAACAGGCACAATGTGATCCATTCTCCCCAAGTCACCTCACTGAATCACCCCAGCCACGCTTTGCCACAGGCACCACGTTACAGATGAGGAAACCGTGGCTCAGAAACCACGTGACTGGGTGGCGGGGCAGGCTTCCGGCCACCCACGAGCCCAGGGCTGACCTGCCCCAACCAACCTGGGGGGCTGGAGAAGCGCAGGTGGCTATGAGCTCTTGCAATGTGACTGGTGTCCCTTTGATTTAAAGGGATTAAATTTTGCCTAATTTACATTTAATTAAAAGCAGCTCCCCAAATCAGTTATTCGGACACTTGTAAGGATGTGTGGGACCACTTGGGCAGAGCACTCTACCTTTCCAGCTGTATATTTTTTGAAATCTAAATACAGATGACATATTTCAGATGAAAATCCAGCATCTAAATTGAGATGTGGTTTAAGTGTAAAATATACCAGGATTTTGAAGACTTAATATTAAAAAAAAAAAAAGAACCTGGTGTAAAGTATCTCAATATTTTCTATATGGATTGTATGTTAAACTGGTAACATTTTGGATATGTTGGGTTAAACGAAATATAATAAAATTAATTTCGCCGATTTCTTTTTCTGTCTTAAAAAGTGAGGCTGCTGGCAAATTTTAAATTACTTATGTGGTTCACATTATAATTCTATTGCACGGTGCACCTCTGATCCCTGGTTGTGGGACCACCACCACAGGTATGAACTTTTCAAGAGCTGGGACAGTCTCTGAGGTCACCTGGGTGACACCTGGGTAGGGGGCAACTCTGGGGGACATTGGCCTTTGTTCTCTTCTCTGTTTCTGAAGAGCATGGGCGTCCCCTGAGGGCTGCTAGGAAGCTGAGCTGCTGAGAGCAGAGGAGGGATGAAGGGGTGACGGGGGGAGCAGAGGGAGAGGTGAGGCTTGGGCAAGACGGATGAGGGGAGACGGAGCTGGGGTGGGCGAAGTGGCAACAGCTCCGAGCAAACTGGCTGGCACACAGGCAGGGAGGCAGCTGGGGGATTTGTGTCAGCGACAGGAACAGGGATTTGAAGTGCAGTCACTTGTGGGAGGAGAAATTAGCCGAAAATCAGCTGATTCTGCTCTCCATCGGTACAGATCACCGCGTGAGAGCAGGAGGTGAGGGGCGATGGGATGGGAGAAACAGACAACTGGGGGAGGGTATAGCTCAAGTGGTAGAGCACATGCTTAACATGCAGGAGGTTCTGGGTTCAATCCCCAGTACCTCCTCTAACAATAAATAAAATAAATAAATCTAATTACCTCTCCCCCTTCTTAAAAAAAACTAAAAAAAAAAAAAAAGAAAGAAACAGACAACTGAGGGAGGCTTGGGCAGACACGGGGGCCAGAGGGACCCTGCCCGCCTCCCTGGGACCAGCCGGGGGCTTGGGGGGTTGAGATGAAGCAGACAGTGAAGACCCCCACAGTCAGCCAGGAGGAGGCTGCAGGCCGGGGGAGGGGCACAGTAGGAGGCTCCAGCCTCCGTCTCAGGGCCAACTGAGTCACCCAGGAAGGTGCCTGGCCTTGACTCGGACGGTGAGCAGGCATCTCACCAAATGACTCGATTGCCTTAGACTCCGGGGGTTCTGATTGCAGGAAAATAAGTGTGGAAAAATATCCCCCTCTGATGATTAAATTCCTTTTCCCATAGAAACAGCAGCCCCAGGTCAGGGGCTGGGGGCAGGCTGCTGGGACTAGACTGAGACCCTGGCCCAGGTCAATAACAGAGGTCACACTTGTGACTTTGATGGGTGAGTATCACGAATGAAACTCTGCCCCCTGCACCTAGAGAGAGGCCTCTAGGCAGACGGGACCCTGGTGTGGGGCAGGAAGTCACTGTGGGAATGGGGAGGGGTTCTGCTGCCGCTCAGAAGGCCCAGGAATGGCGCAGTCAGGGTTGGGGAATGTTCTGGGTTTTCTGGGCCCTGGATGACGGAGGCTGGAATCAGAGGAAGGACACGGGAAGGTCCCAGGCTGGCCGGCACCCTCATCTTGTGACTGGCGGGTGCATCCCAGCCAGACCGTGGATGATGAATGAGACTGGCTTTGAGAGCAGCAGCTGTACAGATGTGGAGAGACGTGAACATCTGGCTCCCCCAGCCTGCGTGGTTGCTCATCTGCTGCGGGAAGCTCTGGCCTCTGGTCCCAGGGCTCTGTGATTCCCCCTGCCCACCTCTCTATCCCAGGGGTGGAGCGTGGCTGGAGGGGGCCGGTCTGGGTGGGGAGAACCACCCTGACCCCAGCATTTTCATCACTGATCAGAAACCTGCCTTCAGTCTCGGCTGGACAAAGGAAACTCAAGGAGTCACCCTTTTAATTTGCTACCCTCTGTGCTCTGCCACTGGGGAGGGCTTTGCCTCTCTCTTCCAGGGTGCTGGGCAGCCTTTGGGGATGGGCAGAGGGGAAATTTTAGGTGGAAGAGCCTGGGCAGAGAGCCTGAGTTCCCATCAGGGAGGATGGCTTGGTTCCAAGTCAAAGTGGTGCTTTCCATGTGCTGGTTGGGTAGAAGCAGTTACTGCATGTCTTTAAAAACAAGCTTCCATCTCCTGGTGGGCTCTCCCCGGCAGCACCTGGGCCCCAGGGGTGGTTGTAATCCTCTGCGCACACACTTTCTCCTGCATTCCAGCTGGGTCTCCTCCTCCTCCTGCTCCTCCCTGCCCTCCCCCAGCCTCCCCCAGCCTCCCCCAGCCTCCCCCTTCCACTGCCATTCCATCTTCCCAATGACCCCCAGGAGCCCCATTCCCAAGATTTAATGGCGTGTTCCGACATCGGTCCCAGGCCCCGCCGCTTACTTACTCTCCACAGCGAGAGTGATGGGCTGGCTGGTCTTGTTATCCCCGTTCTTGTCATTAACAGCCTGCACGTAGTAGCGGCCTGCATCGGGAGCCACCGTGGACAGGATGACAAGGGTGTTCTCCAGGGTGATGGCTCTGGAAAGAGGAAGAGGATTCCTCTGACGGGGCTGAGGGGCTCTGAGCATCCGAGGATGGGAGAGGGGAGCCAGGAGCCCTCCTTCAGTCCCCCTCCCAGAACCACTCACTGCCTGCCTGAACTCCAGCCACATGTGGTTTGCAGAGAATCCCAAACACACTGTCAGTGCTGGGGATCAGACCCCAATACAGCACATGCCCAGGGCTCTGAGAACGTCCTGGTGACTCCTCCCTGCCCCCACCCCAGACCTGGGCTAGGGGCCAGAGCTCCTTCAGAATTCTACCCTTTCCCGGCATCACAGCATTGATGGCTGTGTCGGGTCATGTCTGCACCTTGAGTGTCCAGAACTAAAGAAACTCATTCACTGGAATGAATGAATGGATGGATGGATGGATGATCTATTTAGGAATCAGCAGGACCAGTCAAAAATCAGTGCCTTAACCTAATCCTGAATCTGCTTAGGTCAAAGGCCCCAGGTTGCCCGTAATAGATTTCTGGGCTTCACATCTACCCCCAGTCTCCTCTTAGGGTATCAGTTCCTTCTCTCCAAAGCTCATCAGTGAGTGGGACCATCTGGCTGGGTGAGAGGGGAAAAGGCCGCCAGGCAGTGGGATGTTGACATGGGCTGTTGGCTCCCAGTCTGGCTCCCACTGCGGGAAGCCGGGGACCCCATGTGATGTGGATGCCAGAGCACTGGCCCCGCCAGCTCTGCCGGCACCTCCTTTCACCCATTCTCCTGATGACAAACAAAACCATTAGTTTGTCAAGTCTATCTCCGGATTTTAATGGGATGTGCCCGAGACAGCTGTTAAACATCTTTAATGACAGTTTAACAAGGACCAATCCAGTTGAATTCTTTTCAAATTTTCCCATTAGATGAATGTTACAGAGCTTTAAACAGGCTCTCAAATAAACATTCCCCACTGATGCCTCTCCAGCCCAGTCCCTCTCAGCCAGGCTGTGCTGGGGCGCCCCCTTCTTCTGGCTTTGGGGGTTCGAGTGCTGAATCTCACACTATCTGCTGAGCTCCAGGAAGTAGGAAGACAAAGCTCTCCTGCCCTAATTCTTGGGAACCTTAATGATGTCTTTCTTTTCACCCTGGAGAGCTCTTTAACCTCCAGCTAATGATGTGACAGGAGCTGGGACAGAGCCAGGCTTAAATATCTTAAAAGCGACACAATGGGACAGAGGTGTGACCATCTCTTCACGTGGAAATCTCCTGCAGGGACTGGCCTCCTGGTCCTTTGGTGTAGCTTGTGGTGGTGGGTGAGGGCCAGGGAAAGGGAAGCTGGGCTGTGGCCAGGGCAGGGGGCAGCTCCATACTGGAGCTCTGGCCTCACCCCCAGGGGGTACACAGCTTCATCCTTGCTGGGCCTCAGTCTCCTCATCTGTGTAAGGGGTGTAAACAGATGCATGGGAAGATCCCGCCCAGCCCCGAGGCCGAGAGATTCTGACTCCTGTTAGTCCTCATGTCGCCTGAGGCTGTCCCCTCCCTCTCACTCAGCCTTCTCCTGGCACCCGGGCCAAGGTCAGGGCTAATCTGATGAGCTGCAGTGCACAGGGACGCCTTGGGTTCCAGTTGCCCCAGCTACTGCGCTGGTGCTGTAGGAGCAGACTGAATGAAGTCTTTGGCAGGTACGTGCACCGGACTCCGCTGAACCCACCCTCCAGTTCACTCGCCTGTCCTGAATCCTTGCTTTCTGCCTCCAGAGCGGAGGACTCCCACCTCTGATTCCTTCTCTCTTTGACCAGGAAGGCTCTCTCCACCCCTTTCTCTCCTTTGGCTATATTTTGTCTATATTCTGACTTATCCTTCTAAGTCACTGGTTCTCAATCAGAAATGGCTTCTATTTACCATAACCAAGACATGGAAGCAACCTAAATGTCCATTGACAGATGACTGGATAAAGAAGTGATACATATATACAATGGACTAGTACTCAGCCATAAAAAAGAATAAAACAATGACATTGGCAGCAACGCGGATGGACCTGGAGATTGTTGTACTAAGTGAAGCCAGCCAGAAGGAGAAATATCACATGATGTCACTTATATGTGGAATCAGAGAGAAAAAAAGGACACAAAGGAACTTATTTACAAAACAGAGACAGACTCACAGACATAGAAAACATACTTATGGTTACCAGGGAAGAGGGAGTTGGGGATTTGCAGATCCCAACTACTATATATAAAATAAACAAGGTCTTACTGTATAGCACAGGGAGCTATATTCAATACCTTATAATGGCCTATAATGAAAAAGAATGAAAAGAAAATATATGTATAAATGAATCACTATGCTGTACACCAGAAATTAACACAATGTACATTGACTATACTTCAAAATTTTAAAAATTAAAGAAACAAGTTTAAAAAAAAAAAGAAGTGGCTTCACCTCCCAGGGGACATCTGGCAATGTCTGGACGAGTTCTGGTTATCCCAGCTGTGGGGCTGTGACTAGCAACTAGTGGGGAGAGGTCAGGGATCCTGCTAACTGTCCCACAGTGCACTGGACAGCCTGCACAATGAAGATGTGCTGGGTTCACAGCGTGGACTGTGCCGTGGTTGGCAACCTGTCCAGGGGGGATGGCATGCCCAGGTGGCAGAGATGCTTGCTGTCCACCCCTGGTGCAGGCTCCAGTTCCACAGAGAAACGAAGCTGCTGGGAAGCCAGGGGCCACCCTTGCCATCCGGCCCTGCATCCAGGCAGAGGGAGTGGGCTATGGAGTGGGGGGTACCACTTCCGGGCTGGGACCAGCAAGGCCACTGGAAGCCTAGCATGGTGGAGGGTGTTCCCCATTCCTCGCCCGCGGAGGGATTTTAAATTGGCAAGAAATAAACTTCTCTGGCACTAAATCCCTGGGATGTGGGGGCCCGTCCGTTACACAGCAAGCATGGCCTTGACTGGCACTAGAGGAAAGCAGTCTGGTCCGGGACCTCCAGGACCTGGGTTTGAGTTCCGAACATGGAGCGGACCAGGAGGTGGACAGCTGGGGAAGGGCTAATGGCCTTTGGACCTACCCTCCCTCTCTCCTCTGCAGGAGGAAGGCCCCTGGGCTAGTAGCCTTCTGTGGGATGACCATCCCCTTGATAGAGTGCATACAGCTGTCTGTCTGTGGCACTCGGGAGGGCTTCTGGCCTGCTGCACCCCGGAGGCACCCACACTGAAGGAAGCTTCTGGCAGGGCGTGGACGTCAGGGCTCCACTCTCCGGCAGGGGCTGGGTTCAATCTCCTAGGTCTTTCCCGCTTCTCTGATGAGCCCAGCCCCCACCCACCTTCCGTCCACCACTCCTATGAAGTCAGCCTTTTTTCTCCACTCCAGGGGGGCCCAATTGATCATTTAATTAAGAACAAAAGAAGTCATCTAAGAACCTGCCCAGCATGTGCCTGTTAGGAATCCTGTCTCCTTTTCAACAATGAGTATCAAGGAACAGGCGAGGGTTACTAATCTTGGCTTCCACCGGGAGTGAGCGCGGTCCTCTGCGGCCAGCTCCGGCCTCCCGCACCCCTGCGCCCCTCCGGCTGATTGCTCTCTCATCAGATCCATATCTCTGGCAAACAGACCCCAGAGAATTTGCTTCCAAGGAACTTTCCTCTTGGTTATGAGTATTAATCTGCTGTAATTGCCGAGATAAAATCCTCCCGTGTTTTACTGTGCGTTGGTAGGAGAGCTGGAGAGGGTGATGTGACCATGAAGGTGTATGTGTGTGTGTGCTCGTCAAGATGGTTCTGTCCTGGTGCCAGAGGCTGTTGGGAATGAAAAGGGGGCTGAGGGCAGAGGCCAGAAATGACAGGAGGAGGTGGGAAGCTGTTAGGAAAGTGAGGTTAGTTAGAGAAGGGGTTTCGTCCACCACAGCAAACTCAGTAGACGAACGCCCAGAGCTGCTCCCCCCGCCACAGCACGTGCTACAAATCCACCATGGTGTTCCTCCCGCTGAGTCTGAGTGAGGCCTCAGAATCCTTCTTAACAGAGTATTCCCAGCAGTCACTCCCCATTGACTGGCTTGCAGGATACCATCCTTGACACACCTAGGACATGTGAGATAACCTCAGAAAAGGGAGTTAGGAAGGGGTGGGGACTCGCCTACCTGTCTCAGCACCTGTGTGGCTGAGTGGTCCCCCTTCTTCAATTCAACCTCAGTGTCTATGTTAATGGTTAACCATGCTCAGCTGGCTTTACTGAAACTTAATTAGGCCTCAGGGAGCCTGCTTAGACCCACACAGCATGAACCCACCTGTGAACCTGGGGATCGCCTCCAACTGTCACCTGCCAGGTGACTCTGTAGTCTCTTCACTCAAGAGCAGAGTTAATTTCCCTGCTTCTTGAGGCTAAGTTCTACCAAGGGACTTGCTTTGACCAACAAGATGTTGGCAGTGGCTTGAAAAATCTGTTTGCTTCCTCTCTTGTTCCCCTGCAATTACCAGATGTCAGGGCTTGTGGGCTGGAGGCTGAGATATGTGGGGCAGTTGACTCAACTGGTCATTCTCATCAACCAACCCGAGTCAAGGGAGAGAGCCAGGCCCAGCTCACCCATCTGCAGGCTCACATGACAAATGCTTATTGCAGCAGGTCACTGGGGCCATTTGTTATGTAGCACTGTTGTGTCTGTAGGTAACAGATACATTTTAGAACAGTGGTTCTCAATTGAGGCTGCATGTTAGAATCACTGGGGAGCTTTTAAAAATCCCAACGCCTGGGACACCCCATCTTGATGAAACCAGAATGTGTGAGGGGTAGAATCCGAAGATCTATTTTAAATTGTCCCAAAGGATTTCAGCAGGTACCCAGGGTGAGAATCACTGTTCCAGCCCCAATTCTCTCCAAGTGCAATCAACTTCATCCCTTTTATCCTGTTCTCACATCATTTCCGCCTCAGACAGAATGAAGGGCCTGACTCTGGGGTCAGCGAGCTTGGAACCAGCTGTGTGAGATGTGGCCAAGTAGTTCAACTTTTCCCGTCTGTTAAGTGGGGATCGAATTAGCTACCCGATAAGGTGCTTGTGAGGGTCATTCATTCAACAATTATTTCATTCATTCCATAAATATTTTTCATTCCACAAATACTTGAGTGTGCACTCTGGGGGTTGAAAAGGGAACGAGACAGGGGGCCTCTCCCCGGAGGCCCGTGTCTGTCCCGGAGGGGAGGGCGGTGTGGGGATGTGCCTAGCCCAGACCTGAGGACTCAGCAGGCCCTCAGGAAACAAGAGCCCTTGTGGTTGCTAGGAGATTACCAGTGATTACGATGGATTCCCTCCCTGGACCTCATGTTCCCCAGAGGCAAGAACTGTCCATTTTGACTCCTGCTTCCCACAGAGACCAGGACGGGCTGCACCCACAGTGGACCCACGGCATGAGCAGACCAGGACCAGGGTGGTCTCTTCGCCTCTGGGAGCAGGGGAGATGGGATTCCCGAAGAGGAAAGCCGGGCTGGCTCTCCCCGGGGGTCAGGAGGGCCGGCTGCCTCCCGGGTTTTGCGCCACCCCTCCGCCCGCTCTCTGTGGAGGTGTTGGTCCCATCCCTCTGCCCACAAGCCTGGCTGCCACAACCCCTGCCCGGGCCACACAGAGGGGTCCTTGTTAGCGCTGAAAGGGCCTGTGTTCCTCTTCCTGCCGGGCCTCCCCTGGCCTCACCTCTCCTCTGCAGCCAAAACACACATGGCCCCGGGCACACCAGCGGACACTCGGCCACCCTCGGCCGGCAGGAACACCCCGGGCCACCCACCCTGCCAGGGAGATGCCAGCACCCCCCCCCCCGCCCCACGTGCCCTGGCATGACTGACCTGAGCCCTGGGTCTGTCACCACAGAGACAGAGCCCCTGTCTGTGCCTGTTTGGAGTTTTTAAGTGCTCTGAGAGGCAGAATTGTTCTCCAGGTGAGAGCGGAGCCACCGCCCTGGGATTCCCCAGGAAGGCCACTGAGCTGTCCGGGTTCCAAGACTCCACAGGCACATTTCCAGAAAGGCCCCCGTGAGCCAAACTTCCATCACCTGGGCTGTCACCAGTCTGCTGCATCCCAGGAGAGCTGAGAGGGGCTTCTGCGGAAAGGGCCCTTCTGCCTCAGCACTCTGGGGGGGCTCCACGTGGCTCCACACTTCCTCTCCCAGGGCCAGAGTCCCCCCACCGCCCCTCCCATCCCGTCTCCCAAGAGCAAGGTGCTCACATGCGGCTGCTGGGCGGGATCTTGCGGCCGTCCCGAAACCAGGTCACCTGCGGCCGGGGGAAGCTGGCGATGCGGGGAGCACGGATGACAGCGGCTTCTCCGTGGGAGACGCTCTGGTGCTTCTCGCCCTCCTCAAAGCTCCCCATGTCTGCGAGAGGGAAGAGCACACGCAGGGGTCAGGGCTGGAGGTCAGCTGCCAAGACTGCCCGGTTCCTGGGTTGGGAATGGCGGCAGCAGAAGGAAATTGTGGGGCAGACGGGATGACCGTGGGGAAAGGGGACACCATGCTCAGACTACCCCTGTGGCCCCATCACCCCATCCATCACTATGACAATCCCTGCTTTGGAGTTTGTATCAGTTACCGAACACAAAGACGCACAGCACAGTGAGGCCGGAATGTTGGAGTCTGGAGCAGAGAAAGGTTTGCTGCAGGGCCAAGAAGGGAGAATGGGTGGCTCATGCCACCAAAACCCCCCAGACTCCTTGAAGGGTTTCAGCAAAGCATTTTTAAAGGCTAGGAGAGGGAGGGGCGCCCCAGGGTCTGTGATCAGCCGCGTACAGTTCTGATGGGTTGATGGTGATCAATCTTAGGACGGTGATCAATCTTAGGCACCAGAAGGCCTGGGGGCTACGTGCTCATGAGCATCAAGTAGTTAATTCCTTCCATTTGGGGGTGGTTTTAGCACCTGAAAATCTCGGGAAACCTGCATCAGATATTATTATCGGGTCCTTCAGAGCCAACCTGCGGCAGAGGGCATGGGGGAGGGGACTTTCCCAGGAGGACAACATTTTGCCCAAGGTCATGCCTAGTAAGTAACAGAAGAAGGATTCGAACTTGTGTCTCAGCGACCCCGAAGCCACTAGCGTTGCTGTCACTGCCTGCCGAGTGAGAACAAGGATGCTGACAGCAGACTCCATTTCTGGAGACACTCCGTGGGCTGGCTCCTCCAGGGATGCTGTTGAACTGTGGTACCCTGGTGAATCATGGCTTGCTCTGGTGACGTTCCAGGCAGGACCCCCCCCCCCCCCGTACAAAGAGAGGGCCGAGAGGAAAAGTAGGGGGTAAGTATTCCATAGTGGCAGGAGGGGTGCATGATGTGGCGGGGGCTTCAGGACAAGAAAGGGCAAAATGTTGGCCTCGCTGAGCTCTCATTTCCTCATCCGTAAAGTGGAGTTAAGAAGAGCAGCCTCCTCATAGGTTATAGTCAGCGTTGTGTGAGATAATGCATGCGAGCGTCGGGCTGTATCGTCCCAAAGATGGAAAGATAGCTTATCTCCCATTCCAGATGCTCCTCTTGCAGTGTGATTGACACTGCTCCCACTGAGAGGTGGGGCCTATGTCCCCACCTCTTGAGTCTGGGGGATTTGTGACTCCGTCAGTAGGATATGCTGGAAGTGATGCTATGTGACTTCCAAGGCTAGGCCATCAAAAGGCCTGGCTCTGTCTCTCCAGACACTCCTGCTTGGACTCCAGCTGCCATTTTGTAAGGAAGCTCAATCTTGCCCACACAGACATAGGAACAGCTCATGGGGAGAGGGACTGAGGTCCCAGACGGCAGCCAGCATCAACACTGGACGTGGGAACGAACAAGTGAGACCTCAGATAAATCCAGCCCTCGGCCTCTGAGTCTCCCACTGAGACCTCAGTCAGCATAGAGCAGAGGTGACCCATTCCTACCATGCTCTGTCCAGACTCACAGAATGTGAGCGCGATAAATGATGGTGGCACAATGTTATGTTTGCGGATAATTTGTTTTGTAGCCATAGGAACAGAAGGGTATACTAAAATGCTGAAAACTAGGCCTAATACTTGTAGTGTTAAAATATTGGAATCCTATCCATTTTTCACAGTTTAGTTTAAACAGCAGCCTCTTCAACAAAGATCACCCTGTGCCACCCAAACGGTCCAAGAGCAAAGGCTTGTTTGAGCACTGAGCCTACGTCAGGTTTCTGTCTAGGTGGACTTCACACACATCGTCTCATTTAATCTGCATAACAAGACAAAACCTCAGCTTCCATAAATACACAGTTTTTAGTTGTTGATTAATTTCTATTACCTGGCTCTGCCTATAAAAAAGTTGCATCAATAAATCACATTGATTTCCGTTCTTACAATTTTATCTATTTAAAAAAACTTTTCACAGCATTCTGAAGATATATTTCAACAATTTAAAGCAATTTCATGGTAATAGTGTTTCTGTCTCCCCTCTCGGGTTTGATTAGCTCCATTTCGTCAGTGAGGAAATGAAAGCTCATGGAGACAGAGTGGCTTATCCAACGGGAGCAGTCAGGGCCAGGCAGCCCCACGTTCCAACTCGGCCCTCCCTCCGTATTGCCTCCTCGCCTCCTCCACAATTTATCCCCTGCATTAAATTCTTCACGCGCATTCTTTAACTCTTGCTACTCCATTGAAGGCTTCGCGGCTCAGTTATCTTCAATTATATTCATGAGCAAATCCCTGTAAGACACCTGGCCCCTAAACTCATCCAATACCGTCATGCAGTGACTCTTTGTTGAGTCCCTACTGTGGGTCAGGCAGTGGTAGGACCTCTGTGGTCCTGGTTAGGGGACAGGCACAAGCAAACCAATCCACAAACATTCAGGGGCAAACTGTGGCAACCGTGAGGAAGGAGGAACAGGGTTTTTCTACGAGAGGCAGCATCAAGGGAACCTACTTTAGCCTGGGAGGTGGGGTGAGGCTTTTTTAAGCAGAGACATAAGTAAAGGGTAGGTGTTAGCTGCGTGTGTGTGTGTGTGGTTGGGGCAGAGGGTGACAGTCTGGGGGAAAGGAGTGTGTGAGGGCTAGGAGGTAGAAGAGAAGGGCTAGTAAGAGGAAATTTTAAAATGCCAGTAGGGCAGGGTCAGTAGGTTGGATGGATGGATGTTTGGATGGATGAATGAATAGATGGGTGGATGGATAGATGGATAATTGGATGAGGGCAGGGATGGGATGGATGGAGAGATGGAGGGATGGATGGATGGAGGAAATGAGGAGTGGAGGGATGGATGGATGGAGAGAGGGAGGGAGGGATGGATGGATGGAGGAAATGAGGGATGCAGGGATGGATGACTGTATATATATATGTATGTATGGTGGGAGGGACAGATGAAGGAAGGGTACAGCTGACTTTAGTCCAAGTTTTCCAGTTGACGCTCTCATCTGTCTTTCCGTTCCACAATCTCCTCTCACTGTGCCTCTTAGGTCCCCAGAACCCTCCCAATTCTCTCCACTCCACTTTGCCAAATGGGCTTCCTAGGTCTGCCTGGGGAGCGCCCCGCCTCTGCTCATGGGACCCAGGGCACAGGCATGCATGGACGGCGCAGCAGTCGCGGGTGGGGGGGGCTGCGGAGGGAGTCCACTCAGCCAGCCTGTGTGGGACAAAGGCTGGAGGAAAGGACGGTCATACACTGACAGGGCTGGGGACCCAGGATCTCCTCGGAAAACTCACTGCCACTGAGGTAGAAAGAGATAAGGGTTTGCTTCCCACACTTCCTCTCCGAAGTGCATGCTTGTTGATACCCCACGTTATGCCCCGCAGCGCGGATCCAACATCCCCCACAAATTCCTGCGAGAGCACAGACGTGGGGGCCTGGGGCACGGCTGCATGTGGCCTAAAAGTGATTCCTGATGTGTTTGTTATCTCTTGAAAGGTCTTGCAAAGAATGCATTCCACTTGAGAATATATTTATGGCTTTCATTCATTTTTAAAACATGTTTTTACCATGAAATATGTCACGCATAAAAAAGAGCGAATATAATTACACGGGTAGGTTAAAGAAGAAGAACAGAATGAACGCTCACGTCCCCACCACCCAGACGAAGGAGCAGAACCCTAACAGCCTCCCCCCTCCCCACGGCGTCCCCTCCCCCCAAGGGGCGGCTACCGTCTTGAGTGTGGTGTCAACCCCGTCATCGCTTTTTTTCTTTCTTTCAAGTTTCACGTGTAGATGCTTCCTTCAACAACTGATGGTTAATTCAGTCTGTTTCTAAGCCCTTTGTACCTGCAATTACTTTGTACGTCACTACTGTGATTAGCTTTTTGTGTGTGTGCAACATTTTTGGGGGGGGTGGGCACTCCATCTCTGTCTTTGCGCTTGGTTTAGTCGTTTTCATGGCTGCTTGGATGTCGGGGTATCAAGATAGCACAGTGCTGCTGCAGGCTGGCTTTGTTACCAGTGTTTTGCTGTCCTGCTAAGAACAGTCTCATGTGCCTCCCCTGCACACACCCGGCTGGGAGACTTTCCCTAGAGGTTGTGCCTAAGGGTGGAACTGCCGGGGTGTAGGCTGTGCACACGTGAATCTTATGAGATAACGCCAAGCTGTTTTCCAAATGCGCACCGATGTGCCAGTTCACACGCCCACCAGCAGCGGTGGGAGTTTCTCTGAACACTTGGTCTCGCTAGCCTCTTTGGTTTCTGCCAATCTGGTGGGCAGGGGATGGTGCCTCATGGGATGGTTTTGTTTGTTTCTTATGAAAATGGTGCTTCTCCCTCCGGTTATGCCTCTGCCCCTCAACCATCTATGACTTCCACTGCATTCTGAGTAACATCCAAGCTCTGACTGTGTCTTTGAACACCACCATCTGTCCCAAAGACCCTGCCTCCTTGGCCAAACTCTTCCACATCTCCATTCTCTGTTCAATTCATTCAACTCAATTCTCCACATTCAGGTTGAGAATTAAGAAAAATGGGCCCAGGGGAGAGGGTGTAGCTCAAGTGGTAGAGCACATGCTTACTTAGCATGCACGAGGTCCTCGGTTCAATCCCCAGTATCTCCTCCAAAGAACCAAACAAACCTAATTACCTACCCCCCTAAAGAAAAGAAAACAGGCCCACGGGTGGCATTTTGGGGGCATCACCCCCAGCCCATGTGACAAGAGGCTTATCACCCTCAACTCTCATTTTGTACGAGTGCCGGCAAGATGCCTGGCAGGCCAGGCTCCCCCGCGGGGCAGGGGCCCTTGGCCCCGCGGGGTGTGGCTGGGCTGGTGGCTGGGCTGGGGGGCTGCAAGTCTGAGCCATCTGCCAACCTCGTGAGGGCTGGGATAGGGCTCGGGGTGGTCGCTCAGGTGAGGAGGACTCAGAGGCGCCCACAGGATCTGACTGCTGACTCCAGAAGGCTCTCCCACCTCTCAGCCATTCAGCCCGCTTGGCACACGCCAGAAATTTATAGCGACTCGGGGTGGGGCCGGGAAGGGCGCTGGGGAGAGGCGGTGGATGTTTTATTGACTTCCCCTTAATTGCTGTAATTAAAAACATGTAAAGTATCTTTTTGTAACGACTTTGCCATTATCATTCGTTGTTAGCACAGCTGCCTTATTAATCTCTCATTAGAACCCAATCCACAGCCCCTTTTTGGCAAGTGGGATGGGAGCCAGGGGTGGGGTCTGCCTGGCCTGATCTGATCCCCGGAAAGGGCCCCAAAGTTTGGCAGTCACTGGGGGAACTGGCAGCTTGAATCCCCAGGACAAAACCCTCCCATCCTGGGAAGCGGAAACCACAAAAGAGGGAAGATGAAGGGTTTGGAGAAGCAGCAATATCCACTCATCCTCAGCTGGTGTGCACCCGCAAAACTGTGTAAGAGAAACAGACGGAGAGAAAGATACGGACTCAGGAGGTCTGTAGAGCACAAACCTGGGGGAGCCCAGGCCTGGGATAGGCGAGGGAGGTAAATGATTTAAGGAGGCACCCACTGTTAGGGTCCTCCAAGAGCACAGTGAGTACCTGAGAGGAGGCGCCTCCTTAATTTTTGTATCCCTGTTGCCTCACTCTACCCTTAGCCCTGGAGAGCAGAGGGGGCGGTAGGACTGTACCTCCACAGGTAGACAGAATGAGAAAGGCTGTGAGTGTTTACTCCAGGACGCCTTCCCTGCTTGGCCTGGTGGAGACAAGAAAGTACTTGGCCACCCAGAGCATTTCCCCAGCTGTGCGCTGTATAGGGTGGTTTCCGTGCACTGATTGATTATGCCTTGTGACAGCCGGGTCATGTAGGTACTAATATTAACATTCCTTTTTATACACGAAGGCACAGAGAAGTTAAGTCACCTGCCCAAAGTCACACAGCTTGGGTGGGTGGGATTTGAACTTGGGGACAGGAAGATACCTGTGGGTCTGGGGATGGGACCCGTGACCATGCTAGGCTGGTTTCAGTGGAGCATCCTCATTTGAGAAGGAGTATGCATGTGGTTGGGGAGCAGTCCGGGGGCTGAGCCCTGGATCCTGGACCCCTATCACTGCCAAGGAAAGATGCATTTCGGCCGCACAGACACTGGTTTAGCTTCCTTTCTCTCTCTGATCAGCAGAGCCAGCCCAGGGGGGACTGTCATCTCATCTCAGGGGCTTTCAACTCCAGAGAGTTTCTATATTGTCTCCTAGGAGCCAAGGGCTTGGAACAGACACTCAACCCACAGAGCTCGGACTGACTGGTGTCCCGAATGGCAATTCCAACTGTACACAGAGACACGTACACACACAGACACACAGACATGCTGCCACGTGCACATCGGTGAACAGAGGCAGACCCATCCAGACCCACACATGTGCACACACACGTGCATGAGCCCACACCCACCCTGGAGCACACATACACACACAGACATGCTCAGTCTCTCTGGAGGTTGACCGGAACCGTCCCTGGACCACTGGACGCTGGGCGCTGGCTAAACGGAGCTCCGTGGGAGTCCTCCAGCCGGCTGAAAGCGGCCCCGATCCATCATTTTAATTCCAGGCTTTTCCACTTCTTGGAGTCAGCTGAGCTGCCTTTAGTGCTGATTTATGGGACCATCGGCCCTCCACTTCTGATTATGGTTGTTTTCCATAATTATTATAAACACTCTGCCTCACTTGAGGTTTTCATCTAGATTTCTCTTCCCTACTTCTCTCCAAGCAGCAAGCTCTCTCTTTTGTGCTAAATCAAAGTCAAGCCCCCATGGGCCCTGGATGAGAGGGTGTCCTTTTATTTTATTTTTTAATTTCAGTGCCCGTTAAGGCCTTCCACACTCCCAAGGCCCACCGTGCAATCTGGGACCCCTCCCTCTAAAAATCCCAGAGCGAAAGAGCCCGTAATGAGGCTCACACAGCAGCTATTTCAGAAGGGGTGGGGGGGGAGGGTGGTCTGGGAAGGGAATACTGAGTCACAGGGGAAGGGTGCTGATTGATGCTGTTTTGGGGATTGGTGACAATGCGGGAAGGTTGTTACCCCAAAGGCTCTGGGAAGCCCTTTACTCTCTGCCTGCCTGGCCCTTTCCGGAGTCCCTTCTCCCTCCCCTCTCCGTCTTAGAGCTACGCTACCCACCACAAGGCATCTCCCAGTGCCCCCTGAGATGGTGGGGACCCCCATGCTCTTACTGCTCCAGGGATGAGCAAGCTGGGGGATGGAAAAGTTAAGGTCACAGGGGACCCCAGGAAGTCTGCCATTATGAAGGTCCCCCAAGTTTGAGGCCAACCTCAGCCAGAGGAGGCCCAGGAAGCAGGTGACAGGGCCTCCTTTTAAAAAAAGGAAGCAGCTGGTCCCATCTAAAAAGAGCTGAGCTCAGAGCCAGCAAATGTGTGCTCACTGTCAGTGGTGCGGCCTGGAGCCACCACCTTCCTGGGCCTCAGCTCTATCGACTACAGGATGAGAGCACTGGCGCGGATGGCAGGGAGGCCCACCATGAGCACCCACGAGCGTGGGAGGCTGCAGCTGGGGTGTGGCTCTGCCTAGCGCCTGGCTAGTGGGTGAGGGCTGGAGCCGCTCCTGCTCCCCAGCCCACCCTGCCCGAGTCCCCTCTTGTACTCACAGGCCACTTGGACCTCGGTCTGCCGCTGCAGCAGGGCGCCCATCCGATTTCGCACAATGCAGCGATAGAAGCCGGCGTGGGTGCGGTCCAGGCTGGTGATCATGTACCTAGGAGGCAGATGAGACAGCCAGTGAGCAAGTCAGGCAGCTGCAGGGATGCCCAGGTCAAACTGGGGTTAGAGGGCAGAGGTCACCACATCACCCTCTTCCGTGATGAAGGGTACCAGGGAGCTCGGGACTCTCTGGCAATACCATGGGGTCACAGAAAGGTCCTTACCAATAAGGAGGTCCTCCCCAAAGGCTTTTGCTCAGAGGCCCAGGGAGGAGCCTGCACTTCCCCAAAGATGGGAGGTGTTGTGCCTGAGTCCTTGACCCTGGCTGTGATCAGGCCTCCCAGGGCTGTGCTGGGTCTGTTGGAGGCCACTGTCCTCCCCTGCCTGTGACTCACGTGACTGAGAAAGGTGGGGGCGTCTGTTTTAGCCAGGCCCAGAACTGCGCTGTAGATACTAATTTAAATGGATGGAGATGACAGAGGCAGGGGAATTTACATGTTTCCCCAATTGCTTTGTGTCAGTCCCTCCTTAAAGCTACAGAAAGCGCCCCTGTTGCACTGTGGAGGGCAAAGAGCCATCCAAGCAGGCCCGGTTGGCCTTCTGAACGTGTGGGCCCTGGGCCAGGATGTAGGGACCCGAGGAGGCCCCCTGGGAGCCGGCTCTGGGAGCACATTACCAGCCCAAAGAGGTGCAGGGTCTGGCGCTGGGGGAAAGGCAGCTGCAGAGCAGGTGTGTGGGGCGCTCACCTGTCTGAGAGGCAAGGAGGAGGCTAGGCTAGGTCAGGGAGAGGAGCTTCTGGCAGCCGGACATGGCAGGTGAGGGTACTCTCTTGTATGGAGGGGGCTAGTTCCCCTGGTACCCACCCCATGATCACCCTTCCTATCCCTGGGCTGTGAACGGCCTAGTAGCAACCTCAGAGAATCAAGGGGTTTCTGCCTAGGATAGCTCCCCAGCTTTGGGTGTCCTAGGGTTTGCCCAGCTAACTTCGTGAACAAGCTCATTGCCACCTGTCCCCAGGCTATGCCAAGTCTGGGACAGAGCTACCTTATTCCTAGGAGTTGTCAAGTTTTACGTGAGTTCTAGCCAGTGCCTATCTTCACCATCATCATCATCATCATCATTAACACCATCATCATCACCACCACCACCATCATCATCAACACCATCATCATCATCTCATAATGATGAAACTATGAAACTACTGCTTTCGGAGCACCCTCGATGCTTCAGGTCCTGTGTTAAGTACTTCTCATTCATTTCTTCATTTCACACAGCAGTTCCCAGACTATCAGATATCATGGATCGGTAACACTTAAAACACTGGGACATTGTGCCGTGCACCAGAAATGGACACGTAGTAACTGACTGCACTTCAGTAAAAAAAGTTTTTTAAAAATGGGGCCATACATGAGATTGTCAACCTTTTACCTCGCCAAGCGAGATCATTCAAACCAACCAACCAAAAAAGCAAACAACCAAACCATCAAGCAACAAAAAACAAAAAGCAAAACCAAGAGAATATTAAAGACCAGGCAGGGAGAGACAAATAAATAGAAATGATCAGTATTTTATTTTAAAAAGAAACACTTTTCTGAGATCGCAGAAAAAATGTCACCTCAGTAGAAGAGCAATTTTAACGAATTTTAAACGTAATTTTTATGCTGAGCCTACTACACTAACTTCACTTATCTCATTTTAGGGGTTCGGGTGCAAATGGTCATGGGTCTGAATTTGAAAGTCTTTTTCACCTAATCTCCCTGCTAATCCTATGGAGGAGATACTTTTAAGCACACCTTCATTTTAGAGGTGAGGAAATTGGGGTTCAGAAATATCAGATCACTGCCCTGTGGTCTCACAGGCAGTAAGAGGCAGGGCCAGGGTCTCACAGAGCCTTTCTGACTCCAAGCCCAGCTGCTAACCAGTTCAATACTGACATCACGCCCCCAAAGGGCCCCACCTTCCATCCTGGGACTGCAGGAGCCCCAGACTCACAGGTGGGGTGTGCCAAGCTTGCTCTGGCTCTGCAGCATTATCCTGAACCTTCTGGCAGTCCGAGTCTCTTATCTCTGCCACCGGCTGCAGCTCTCATCTGTCCCTCGCTGCTGTGCACGTGTGATGATGGGGAGATAGCAGGCACCCAAGTGCTGGCAAATTTCCCATCCTGCCTGTACCCCCGCCCTCAAGCCCATCACAGGCTCTCTCCCGCCTCTGCCCCATCACCCCCTGGGAGTGGGGACAGCTTTGGGGAAGCTGTTTGGGTCTCAAAAGGGATGGGGTGACCCGAGAAGGAAGATGGAAAGAGAGATTGGCTAGAGAAGTGCTCTATTGTTGAAAATGGAATCAGATATTATTTAAAAAGCACCAGGGAGAGGAAAAGGAACAGAAATGGCCAAACAGACTCACAAAAAGATGGTCAGCCTCTGTCACAATGGAAGTCCAATCAAAAGAAGACAATATTCACGTATCAGATCACCAAAGATGTTCTTGTCTGATTACACCCATGGCCAGAGTGAGGGGGAGGAGGGGCTGACCTCCCGTCTATCGGCTGGTGGAAGCGTAAATCGGCCCAGCCTTTGGGGCAAAATCTACCAAAATAAGAATATGCAAGGTTTTGGACACAGAGCCTGCACTCCAGGGAGCGGGCCTTTTGGATGTACCTGCAAACACGTGGCAAAAACAGGTACAAGGATGCTCACTGTGGCATTGCTTGTAATGGCAGAGACAAATAAACAAAGACTAGGAGCAGCCTAAACATCCATCAAAAATGGAATGGAATCGATTAATGAGGCTGCAGCCACAGAATGAACGAGGATCACCTGTACAGGATGAGACAGAATGGTCCCAAGACGCACACAGCATGGAAAAGAAGTGGAAGATGGGGAGGGGGATGTTTATGGAAATGAAAACATGAGGGAGTAAGAAGCTAAACAATATCGCAGCTGAGCATTAGGGACAAGAGTGATAATGTGTCCCTATCACTTGGTATTTGCGGACACAGGCTACCAAACCCTTCATCCAATGTTTAGGATCATGCAAGTTGGCCCAATAAAAATAATCTGAGTTTGTGAGCGAAAAAAAAAAAGGCGAAAGAATATTGTAAATGGTAAGATATCACGCAAGTAAACTGCAATAGTATATATATTTGTATATATTTGCACACACATAATCGCATATACGCTCTGGCACATACATAAAATTTTTTCAGGATGGATACTCTGGAACATGTTATTTCTCTTTTGGGAGAAGTACTGGGGATGCAGAGGGAAGGAAACTTCTACTTTTCGATTTTATGTCTTTCTATGCCATCAGAATGTTCTTTATCGTATGCATATATTGCTTTTATTTTTAAAATAAAATTTAAAAAATGCACTTTGAGCATATAATTTCAGTATGTATTATAAAAAAGACCCCAGGGACTCACTGGATCTGTGTTTGTCTGCTGATGTCAGGAATGTGTGGTGAAATTTAAACTTTAATAAAAGTAGATTTTTGCAGAAAGCTCTACATTTGCTTCAGCCAGGAAGCCTAGGGCCCCACCTGGGGGCCTTGAGGAAGGGTAGCTGGGCTGTAGGTCTGCCTGACCCCAGAGGCCAGTGGAGGAGGGCTGGCTCTGGGCCTCCCCTTGGTCCCCACTGTGGTGAGGTTGGGCACTCCTTGGCTGGGCAGAGTATGAGTGCAGCCCTTCTCTCCCCCGGCTGTTCTGGTAGACCTATTTCTGGCTGGTAGGCAACCTTATTTAAAGTAATCCTTCTGCCCACTTCCTTTTCTACCAGGGAAACCCGCTTCACTCCACCCAAATTGCGGCTCTCGCCTCTCTGCCCCCAGAGGAAGTTGGCCAGCATCCCTGCAAATCCAGCACTGCTCTGTCAGCACTGTAAGTATCCCGGATAATCACAGGCACAGCTCATTATCCCCTAGTGTTCCCCCTTGGGTCCTCGGGAGCCTCCAGCTCCATCTGCCCCACCCACCTGTAACTGCCAGCCTCACAGGGAACTGGATGAGCTCCGTCCTGTCCAGGTCCCCGCCGGGGGCAGAGGATGGATGGTACTGCCCTGGGCAGCCGGACCCAAGAGAGAGCCTGCTGTTGGAGAAAGAGCGGGGGCTCCTGATTAGGGAAAATTAAGCTTGACTTCTGCTTCTGCACTTTCTCAGGAGTGTGGCCCAGGCAAGTTATGGAAACTTGCAGGCCTCGGTTTTCCCATCTGTAAAATGGGGACAATAATGGCTGTCTTTACAACATTGTAAGTCAAATCCACTTCAGTTGAAAAAAAAATTAAGGGGGTGGGTATGGCTCAGTGGTAGAGTGTGTGCCTACTATGCACAAGGTACTGGGTTCAATTCCCAGTACCTCCATTAAAAAAAAAATAAACAAACCTAACTACCCCACCCCCTAAAATAAAGAAAAATGGCCATCTTTGTGTTTTTAATTGAAGTATAGTTGCTGTACAATATCACATAAGTTACAGGTGTAAAATATGGTGATTGACAATTTTTAAAGAATCTTTATAGTCCATTTATAGTTATTATAAAATATTGGCTATATTCCCTGTGTTGTACAATACATCCTTGTAGCTTATTTTATGCCTAATAGTTTGTACCTCTTATTCCCCTCCGCCTGTATTGTACCCTGCTTCTCTCTCCCCTCTGGTAACCACTCGTTTGTTCTCACATCTGTGAGACTGCTTCTTTTTTCTTCTATTCACTAATTTGTTGTATTTTTTAAAGTCCAAGTATAAATGATATCATACCATATTTGTCTTTCTCTGTCTGACTTATTTCACTTAGCATGGGCCCTCCAAATCCATCCGTGTTGTTGTGAATGGCAAAATTCCGTTCTTTTTGATGGCTGAGTAGTATTCATTTGTATATAAATACCACATCTTCCTTATTCATTCATCTATCAGTGGACACTTAGGTTGCTTTAATAATGGTCATCTTTGAGGTAAGCCCTGGGCTTACATTCCTGGCACAAATGCTTGTCACATGAGGGAGTAAATGTCTGAGTCACTGGCGGGGAGGTTCAGAGAGGAGGATGTGGAGGCTGTGGCAGGACCCCACCCAAGTGAGGACCTCATAAGGGCTCCTTGCCAAATATCAGGGGAGCACGGATCCCTGTGCTGGCAGATACTTTGGCTTCCCCGTGGACGTGAACCCCAACTGTCCCAGCCACCAACAAAGGATCTGCCACTCCCCTGGCTCATCTCATCCTTCTAACTGGTAGGGGGGCCTTGCCTTGGTCCCTCAGCTTCCAACAGACTGTGTCCTCTTGCCGTCCCTCCTTCAGGACACTGGGGACAGCAAGGGAATGGCAGCTTCTTGGCTCCAGTGAACCTCCCTCCACCAGGCTGACCTCCCTCCCTCCCAGTCACCTGTTTGCACTCTCCTCCTAGCGGACCTGCCATCTCATTCTCCATCTGATGAGGAACAGCTGCAGGGATGTGGCTCCAGCAGCTGGAAATACCCAGATTCAGCCGACTCTAGGCCCCCCTCAAAGGACCACTTATTTATTGATTTATTATAGGAAATATATTCCCAGGATTCAAAATTCAAAGAATAAAAGGTACACAAGGACACGTCTCTCCCACCCCTGTCTGCCAGCTGCCTGATCATTCCCAGCTCCCAGCACACACAGCCAGAGGAGACCACTCAGTTTCTTGTGTAACTTTTCTGAATTTCTTAAGCAAATGCAAATGCATAATTGCTGCCTCTTTAAGCAGGAGACACTCCTGTCTGCGCAGTTCTGCCCCGATTTGTGCAAGTGACAGGTTGTTGGCGACCCTCCCATCACTGCACTTAGAGCGTCCTCAGACTTTTGACACTGCAGAGCAGCAGGCAATCTCCAGGATGGGGATAGTTTGGCTTTCTCCCAGTTAGATGGTAAAAGGGAGAAGGTGCTGGAGAGAGGGCCTTGGGGCCGGGCTTGGGGCCAGGGAGGGAAGAAAGGAAGACACACAAGAACCCACACTGTCTGCTCTGCCCCATCACAAAGTGCCCTGGTTTAACCTGCGGGACCTCGGCGGCTCAGTTCCGTCTTCAGAGATGAAGGGCTGGGCTCGGAGTGGAGGACGCACGGCGACAACGCAGGGAAGAACCAGGACAGATAATTGGATTTTTAGAAACACAAGACGGGCAAGGGAGAAATCACTGCCAAAAAAAATGTGCCGTCTTCTCCAGCACACTGGGAAACACACGATGCCCTTTTTGGTTCGAGTCCTTGAGTGTCACAGTTGATATTTAAAATGATTCTTACTCGCATTAAATAAGATATTTCAATTCCACAAAGCTGTCAGGAGCTGATGCAGACACCAGAAATAATAGGCACGCTCTCCTTGTATTGTCCTCGTTCATAAATCAGACGCCGGAGATGCGTGTGTGATGTTCCCATGGAGGATGGGTGCGTGTGCACATGCACGCACACACAAACACACGCATACTGGTGCACACTACCTTTGTGCACACACATATGTTCACAAACTCCCGCCCATGTACACACTCCTACACACACCCCAGGCACTCACATCCATGCACACGTGTACATGTGTACAGACACAGACCTGTGCAACCCATACCCACTCACACATACATGTGCGTCCTCATCACACAAATGTACTCATGTACACACCTCCACGTGTGCTTACATGCACGTGTGCACACGCCTATATACTCATGCAAGGCACATCCGTGTGTGCACCCATGTACACGGACACTCACGCAAACCACATCTGCACACTCATGCACACATGTGTGCACACACCAATCCACATGAACACATGCTCATTCACTCATGCAAGCACACACATGCATGCAGGTACCATGCCCAGGTGAACACGCGTCCTTGGCTATGCCCCTCTGAGGCACAGCCAGTCCACCCTGCTCAGTTACAGGCCCCCCCGCCCTCCCCCTCGGGCTGAGGCCACAGCCTCAGGGCTTCACTGTTTGGATGCACTCAGGAGAGAGGGACGGCCACTTACAGGCAGGCACTGTCCCACCCAAGGGACACCTAGGGTCGAGGTGGCCCTCAGGGACACAGATTTCTGAAACACTGGCCCCTTGGCTGGTCCTAGGGCTTTTCTCTCCAAGTGGGGGGGGGGAGGAGCAGCTCTGAGGTTGGGGATAACAGAGGTCCCCCAGCCATGCCTCCTCCCCTGGCTCCCCAACACCCTCCTGCCAGGCCTCTGCCCCTGCAGTGAACTGTGCTCAGGGAGGGAAGGCGGCTGGGCCACCACATCCACTGGGGGAGGTCAGTACGAGTGCCATCAGCAGGTGTCCCCGAGGACAGCTGAGCCTGGGCAGCAGAGATCGGGGACCCGGGCTTCCTTCCCTCTTCCCAAAGGCTTTCAGGCAATAGCGAGGCAGCAGCTCCAGGGCGTGTGTGTGTCCGTGTGTGCGTGTCCTCAGAAACCTGTGGGCACACACGCGTCCCTGCCTGCAGCAGGGGACAGCCGGTGCTCCAAGAATAGGCCCTGAGGTGCTGGCAGCCTGGAAATGGATCCTGTAATATGGGTTTGCTTTGGCAAAGATTCTTCAGGGAAGAAGGCACGACTCGGCCCATGGTGATTTAAAGGGAAAAGTACCAGGTAATAAAAAATAATAATAATGAACCATTACAAAATTAACCTAATTATTCTTAGGATAAGAAACGTCCCTGTTCTGAGGGCTCTAAATACACCACGTCAGCTAAGCTCACCATACTGTAGGAGGCCTGTGCTCATTCACAGAGGAGAAAACTGGGGCCCAGAGTGATTAAGTAACTTGCCCCAGGTCACACAGCTATAGTACCTAGCACGCTGGGACAGTCCAGCACAGAGCAGACAAGTCTCAACTGGACACATGCCGGATGGTTTGGGGTCTCTCATTGCTGGCGTTTGCTCTGAAGAAGGGTTGTTTTGACCGTCCACACTCCCCCTTACACACGGAGGGACCAGGGGTGGTGGAGGAATAGAGGTGTTTCTGAGCAGGGCCTGTGAATTTGGTCTGGGGTCTGTTAAAGAGGATGCTGTTGCTAAGAGTAACGGCCTAGTAACAGTGGAGACCCTGGGGGAGCAGGCTTGGCTGCTCTGGAAAACTCTTTAGCGGGACTTTTGCTTATGGAAGGCGGTCAGGTATGCGAGGGGTCAGGAATGGAGCTAAACTGTTCCGTGTGATGGTCGCCGGCGCGTGGAGCCGTCCCTCCCACAGCATCACTGAGGATCCTGAAATCATGGCGGGGTGGGGCAGGGGGTGAAAGAGAAAGAGAGAAAGGGATGGGGGGACACAGAGACACGAGGAGGGACAAAGAGAGACAGTGAGAGAGGGAGACAGAGGAGAGAGAGGGAGGGGTGAGCGCTCTCCAGCCCAGGAAGCAGGTGGGGCCTGAGGAGGATGTGTCAGGAGGAAACGGCGCTGGGGGGACGGGCAGAGCAATCCAGGAACTGTGATTTCTGTTCTATTTGAAGCGGTTTCCATCCTGGGTTGTAAGTCCCCTCCCACACCTTCAGTCTTCTACGTGCAGAACCGGCTTCCGCTTTGGGGAAGGAAGCGGAAAGGAGGTGGGCGGGGGTGGAGGTCCAGAGGCAGCAGCCCCGGGGGAGGGGCTGGGAGAGGCCTGAGGATTGATCAGGAGAGGCGGCAGGTGAGGTCCTGGAGAGATAAGACCGCCCTCGGTCCTAGGAAGGCGGGGAGAGTCCTGAACTCACCCCTTGTAGATGGGGTGGATATTTGGATAGTAAAGAACACAGGGGCCCTTGGAAGCCAGGGAGGAGGGGACTCTTGGATGCCCTGGGTGCCCTCCGTCCCCGGGGAGGTGGCACAGTGGATGGAGGGTGGTACCCGGTGGACAGAAGTTGAGGGGAGCCCTGACTCTGATGACAGAACGTAGGGGATGAAGGGACGCTGGGTCCAAGATGCAAGTTGACGCACCCACCCTTCCATGCCTCAACTCACCCCCCACCCCAGGTGGACAGGGGTGGCCAGAACTTTTCGGGCACTGGGTCCCCCACCCCCAACAGTGCAGGTGAGGAGGGATGTGGCCACAAGCCAAAGAATGTGAGGGTCACTGCAGCAGCAGCCATCAGAAGAAAGGCACAGAACCCATCTTCCCTAGAGCGTTGAGAGGGAGCGCGGCGCTGCCGACCCCTGGATCTCACACCGCCGGCCTCCAAACCTGGGAGAACAACCGTCTGTTGTTTTAAGACGCCCAGCGTGTGGCACTTGGTTATAGCAGTTCTAACAGACTCATTCAGGTGGTAACAGGGACTTGGCGGCTGTGATTAAGTTAAGGACCTTGAGCTGGGAGATTAGCCGGATTACCCGTAGAGCCAACGCCATCCCAAGGGTCCTTCTGAGAGGGAGGCGGCAGAGTCAGAGTGAGAGGAGGCCACGTCAGGGGAGAAGCAGAGGTGGTGGGGTTGGGTGTGTGTGTGGGGGGGGCCGGGGGCCAAGGAAGGCAGATGGCCTCCAGAAGCTGGGAAAGGTGAGGGAAGGGCCTAGAACCTCCAGAAGGCGCACAGCCCAGCTGACATCTTCCTGTTAGGACTTCAGAGCTCGGGAACTCTAAGAGAGTACGTTTGCATTAAGTCACGAAGTTTGCGGTTATTTTTGTTTCTACAGCAGCAGGTCTCCTCCAGGTTGGGGATGGAGGCAGGCCCAGGAAGTCTCTGTGACAGTGTGGGAGGGGAGAGTAGCAGGGGGAGAGGTTGGACGTGGTCCATTCTCTGCAGACCCTTAAGAAGCAGGGCACCTAGGACTGAGCTGGGCTGGATACAGAGTGGCCTGAAGGCAGCTGCTCAGGTGAGACCCAGACATGGCTGGGACAAGCCCCTTCTGATGGATGGTTCCTTTCAGAAGTTGAGATGCTGCAGGGTCTCCCTGCTCAGCTGGGAAAGCCATGATGCTCGGATTGATCCCTGGGCCCTGTGGTCAATGAGAGGGATGGCTCTCGGTGTTACTGAGCTGGGGGCCACCAATGCCGAAGCACCCCGGCTCAGTTGGCTGGGGAACGGTGTCCATCCGCCCTGTAACCTTCTGGGCCAATTAGCTGCTCTCAATGAACAAGGAAAAGGATTTCTTTAAGGATTTCCATCAGCCGGATGATCCCCATAGACTTGGGGCAAGAAGAAGGTAGGGAAAGAGGGGGGCCTGGGAGGAAGCTGAGGGGCCTGAGACAGCCACTCTGTGTAGGTGGTGGGGATGGGGGACCGTCACTGCTGGGGAGAGTAAACAGGGCCGCTCCCTCTGATAGCAACAGTGACTCCGGCATCAAGTTCTGAGCAAACGCTCGACAGACACTGGTTCATTCCCACATTTACCGAGGCAGAGGGCAAATGGGAAGGGACTCCTATCCTATTTTATAGCTGGGGAACTGGGGCTCAGAAAGGTTGAGCAAGTTGCCCGAGGTCGCCCAGCTAGAGGGCAGCAAAGTGAGGTTCAACTGCAGGTGCATCTGACCCCAGCTGTGTCCCTGCCCCACCGGCGGGGAGTTCTCTCCTCACCCCCAAGACAGAAGTGCCTCAGGGAGCCGCCCAGACCTTGACTTGACCCAGGAGCACCCAGTCTCAGAGAGATTCGCTTGCTGTGTGGGAGGCAAGGGTGATGAGACCTGGGATGAGATCATTCTGCAAAGTGGCAAGTGACCCGGGACATCATGTTTTATCAGGAGGATCAGAGAGGGGTGAAGAGGTGGAGAAGGCAACTTCAGCCGGAGGCCGAATCTACGACACGTCACCTGTTGTACAGCATGTGTACTAAGAACAGTCATTAATGTTTTCAAATTATTGAACAAAATCAAAAGGAGAGTCAAGTTTCACGACAGGTGAAAATCATATGCGATTCAAATTTCAGCGCCCGTAAATAAGGTTTTATAGGAACCCAGCCATGCTCGTCACCGATGGACTGAATGTGGCTTCTGCACGGCACCCGCCAGGTTGAAAAGTTGCAACAGATCGTCCAAGCCGCAAAAGCCTAAAATAGTCACTCTCTGGCCCTTTACAGAAAGTGCTTGCCAATCCTCGGAGTAAAGTAAGCAGGCTGACTGACAAAGCCTGCTCTGATTACCGGTGGACAATGACCTGGAGCTGATGAAGGCCGAGGGGTGGGAGGCCAGTTTGGTTTTCGCCATAGACCAGGGGAGAGACGATGGGGCTGACCAGGTAAGATGGTCCCGGGGAACATGGGAAGTGTCTGCTGTGGTGGCCTCGGGGACCTGATTGGGGGGTGCAGTTTGCACAGGCACGGCTGGCTGGGAAGTGGAGGTTGGTTAGCAAGCAGAGAATGCCAGGATTTGGGCCAAGAGCAGAATGAAGAGCAGCTAGAGAGGGAATGTGGGCCGAGAAGGAGGTCCAACCGAGGGGCTTCATTTTATTAAAGATGGGAGAGACCTGAAAATGTTTACACATTGCTAGAAGGTTCGAGGGAAAAGTGGGGGTGGGGGAAGTGATGGGTCCTCCAGATCCTGCAGGAAGGGACGGGGCCATTGAAAGAGAAGCCAGTGGGGGCGTGGTTCACTGAGACTGGGCTCTGGAAGTGGGAGGGGTTCCTCACAATGGCTTCTTATTCCTGAAGGAAGGGGGGTGGGCTGGGCAGTGTGTATGCAGCGGAGGTGGAGAGTAAGCAGACCTGGGAGATTCCTAGAAGGCTCAGGTGAGGTGGTACCCTAGTTTGTACTGGCACCCCACACAGGTGGGTGGTTTTCTCCAGCAGGGCCCGGTGGCCTTACTTAGGGAGCAAGATGGGTTGAAAGCTGGAATGATCCAAAGCTGAGGTTCTTCCAGGAGGTTGTGACAGATGGACCACAACACAAGGGAGCTAAAGATACTGGCATGAGTGAGCTGAGATGATGAAGACTGGTGGGCTGGTTGTGGATGGTGAGGGGTGAGGGCAGGAGGGTCTGGAGGCTGAAGGCCTTCTGCTGCCTGGCCACTCCGAGTGCGGTGTGCAAACCAGCAGCATGGGCAGTGTGTGGAAACAGGTTAGAAATGAGGGGTCCTGGACCCCACCTTGACCTGCTGAGTCAGGACCTGCATTTAAGACATTCCCAGGGTAGAAAATATTTGCAAACGATGTGACAAGGGCTTAACTTCCAGAATATACAAACAGCTCATACAGCTCAACAACAAAAAATAACCCAGTCAAAACATGGGCAGAAGACCTAAACAGACATTTCTCCAAGGAAGACACACAGATGGCCAATAGGCACATGAGAAGATGCTCCATATGGTTATCAGAGAAATGCAAATCAAATCACAATGAGGTATCACCTCACGCCAGTCAGAATGGCCATGATTAAAAAGTCCACAAGTGATAAATGCTGGAGAGGGTGTGGAGAAAAGGGAGCCCTCCTACACTGTTGGTGGGAATGTAATTTGGTGCAGCCATTGTGGAAAACAGTATGGAGACTCCTTAAAAAACTAAAAATACAGTTACCATATGATCCAGCAATTCCACTCCTGGGCATTTATCCAAAGAAAACTCTGACTGGAAAAGATACATGCTCCCCAGTGTTCATAGCAGCACTGTTTACAATAGCCAAGACATGGAAGCAACCTAAATGTTCTCTGACAGATGACTGGATAAAGAAGATGTGGTATATTTATACAATGGAATACTACTCAGCCATAAAAAAGAATGAAACAATGC
Organism: Vicugna pacos; assembly: GCF_048564905.1. NCBI lineage: Eukaryota > Metazoa > Chordata > Mammalia > Artiodactyla > Camelidae > Vicugna > Vicugna pacos. The sequence goes on from NC_133002.1 coordinate 56,669,428, forward strand.
CATTTGCAGTAGTATGAATGGACGTAGAGATTATCATACTAAGTGAAATAAGCCAGAAAGAGAAAGAAAAATACCATATGATATCACTTATAGGTGGAATCTAAAAACATTGATACAAATGAACTTATTTACAAAGCAGAAAGAGACCCACAGACATAGAAAACAAACTTATGGTTAGCAGAGGGGAAAGGAGCCAGGGAGGGATTAATTAGGAGTTTGAGATTAGCAGATAAAAACTACTATATATAGAATAGATAAATAACAAAGTCCTACTGTATAGTACAGGGAACTAGATTCAATATCCTGTAATAACCTACAATGAAAAAGAGTATGAAAAAGAATATATATAATATATGCATAACTGAATCACTATGCTGTACACCAAAAACTAACATAACATTATAAATCAACTAAACTTCACTAAAAAAAAGAAAGATGTCCCCAGGGTGACTGCTAAGTGCATCACAGTCTGAGAGAGGGGTCTGCAATGAGGTGGGTCTAGGAAGGTGCTGGGATTGGAAGGTCTGAACTGACGGTTTCAGGTGACCATCTCAGGTGAGGACAAAAGGCAGGATGTGACCTCCTTCATCCTCAGTTTCCTCACCTGTGAAATGACTCTGATGATAGTCGGATAATGAGACTGTCCATAGTCCCAAAGGATGATGGTCTTTAAGAACCCCGCTTTGGCCTCAGATTTCCCCTCTATTCCCAGCTTCACTACTTGCTAAACAAGTGACCTTAGACAGAGGGCTGAACATTGTAAAGCCTGGGGCTCTCCACCTGTGTGTGTCATGGGCAAAATAAGAGTGTCTGCCTTATAGAAAATGCGAGTACGGGCAGTTCTGTTCTAACCCTTGTTTTTAAACGTGCATTTGTTCCGATGCCACTGATACATCAGGGAACCATCTGAACATAGCGTGAGTTTCGCATTTGCTGTGTGTGCTTTTGTCGGCAAGAAGCACTAGGTAAGCGCAGAAAACCGCACGCAGCTGAACGGAGCAGCCGAGTTACCAGGACACACGTCCCCTCCACCCGCCACCACCCCCGGGGATCTCAGCTCACCTGTGTGTTAGGGGCTCACCGCCCACGTCTGGTCTTACAACTCTCCTTTCCATTTCAGATAACCCCCTTTCCACCACGCCAAATAACTCCCCAGCTGCACCCCTCCACTTCCATGAGCAAATTTCAAGCCCTTCCAAAGGCAAAGTACCATAATGATTGTAGTCTACACGCATGTCTTAAGCACTGAATATTCGTGAAACCAAGCAATGGTCTTCACTGGGTTCCTCTCTTTTTTAATGTGTCCCTAGTGACATTTTGGAGTGTTGTTCCCTCACCCCATTTCCCCCATTAGCTCTGTGGTTTTTATTGTGTGGGGATTGTGCACAGCACGGTGACAGTTGCAAACGTTTATACCTCATTTTAGCAGAACTGACTGCAAAGTGCTTAGCTTGGTGTCTGACACTCGGTAAGGACTCAAGAAATGCGCCCTGACGTGTGTCACTATTATTCATTATTCGATGCAGACTGGAGTGTCCACAATGTTCCAGCACTGTGTTAGGCTCTGGGTTTCAGCATAATGACAGCGATGATACGAACAAGACCACAGTCTTCGTGGTCCTACTAAGGAGGGCGGGGCCGACGTGCACCGTAGAAGCATTAACTTGGAGCGGGAGCATCCAGTGGGCATGGAGTGTGGGTGATGATGTGAACCTGCCAACTTCTGCCCGACCAGCCTGAGCTTCCTGCATGGCTGAGGCTGCTCCCTGAGCTTCACCAGGCTCCTGATTTCCCCAGGCCAGATGTTTGTGGGATTAATGAATGCTGATTAGGCTGGAGGAGGTACCACAGTCTCCCAGGGGGCTCCCCTCAGATTGCCCGGGCAGGTCAGGTGGAGGGAAGCTGGGAAAAGGCCTCCCTGCCTCCTGCAGTGCCTGCTGTTGGCAGCCCAGGCAGGGCGGGGGTGTGTGGTGAGCCGCCCCTCCCCTTTCCACGCACATCTGCCTCAAGGTCAGAACTGATGTCCTTTGTCTCTACCGGAGGGAAGGCTTCAGGTGGTGCTGCGTATCTCCTGTCTGAATCCCAAGGCTCAGGCACCCAGGCAGGGAAGGTGTTCACTCACTGAGCCCTCTCTAGCTCCCCGGCTCTGCACTGTATCTCTCTTTGGGAGAGTCTTGGCCACACTTCCATTGAAGTCAAAAGCAGACACCAACAACTACTGTGTCCACTGCTGTGCTACGGGGCTGCGGGGCTGGGGGTGAATGCTCTAGGGGGCGGTGGGCACAGGTAGAGAAGGAGGGTTTTGGACTGTCTAAGTATTTCACTTGCTGAGTGACTTTGGGCAAGTTGCCTAATCTCTCTCTGTCTCCATTTCCTCATCTATAAAATCAAGGTAATGATAGTAATTATAATAAATAAACCAGGCAGTTCTCAGCACTTTACATATGATGATGCATTTATTCCTCTTTCACTACCCTATGGGGTCAGAATTCATTTTATCCAAATTTGGCAAATGAAAAAGATGAGGGAAGCAAGGCACAGAGAGGTTAAGTAACTGGCCCAAGATCACACAGCCAGCAGGTGGCAGAGCCCCAGGAGGTGGCCTCTGGATTTTGCGCTCTTCACCACTGTACCATGGTCCCCACCTGAAGGCAGACTGTGAGGATGACATGAAATAATACCTGTAATGTGCTTATTAGGATCTGGCACGCAGCACGTGGTAAGCACACGCTTACGGTCAGCTGGCCCTGGGATTATTCATGTTATTATTCTCATTCAATTCTTGTGTCCTAGGAGGAAAGAGCACTGCCCTCAGCCCCTACCAGTCCCCTAACACCGGGCCCCATGCTCGTGTCCAACAAGCCAGCCGAAGGAGCAGCATCTGAGCCGCGGCCACTGGGATTGACATTTGGTGTCAGGAGCCACGATGGCGGCTGCCCCGAGCCCCAGCACCCGGAGCCCACTCCCCTCCTCTCCACCCTTCCCAGCATCTGCTCAGACCCCAGGCAGCTGGCCCTGGAAACAATCCTGGCCTTGGTCCAGCAAGACTCACCTCCAACCTCTCCCCATCCTCCTGGACGTTCCAAAGTCATGCTTGGAGGAGACCGCAGAGACATGTGGTAGGGGAGCCAGCCCAGAACTGCGTTTATGGGGTCCTGCCTATGAGCTGCCATCTGGAAAAGGCGATCTGCTCGGGTTGCCAGACACCAGCCAGACCTTGGTGGAGCTGTGGGACTGAAGATCGTGGTCCTAATGCTTTGCAGCAACTCCATTCGGGAAGTGGTGTCTACTCCCCACCCTCGACCTGGCCTAGCCTCATGACTTGCTTTCATCCACAGAATGTGGTGGAACATTCAAAGCCCAGGCCTCAACGTACAGCTTCCACGCATGCCCTCTCAAGACCACCTCCCCAGACCACCATGCCACGAAGGCTGCTAACCCTCAGGAGGAGAGACCAGCAGCCCGGCTGTCCCCGCCCAGCCCAGCTGTCCCCGCCCAGCCCAGGAACTCAACTTTGTGAGCACATCCAGGAGGGACTAGCACAGAAATGACACATGTAAGCGGCTAAGGTTTGGGGTGGTTTTCTGGACAGCAGGAGGTAACCGACCAGAAGTTGTGGCCGGAGCCAGGCTGGTCTTGTTCCTCCCGCTCTCTGTGTGTTCCCTGGGGGTCGAGGGTCAAGGAGCAGCTGCAGTGTCTGAAGCTTCTGTGCTGGGAATCGACCTCCAGGGACTGTGCCCGATCTCTCTGGGGGAGACTGTCTTTCTTGGTGACTATTTCCATTCTGCAGGCAGGATGGCCTCTGCCTTCCCCAAGCCTTCTCTGAGCCCCGACCTGTTCCCTGCTCACACTGAGCTGGAGAACTCTCTGGCATCTTCTAGTCTCCAGGGGCTGCTAGCTGAAGCTGAAACCCCTGCTTCCAACCCCCACCCCACCTCCAAGCCACCCCCAGGAGGTTCTGCACCCCAGAGGACTTGGGCAGCCAGCTGGGAGCAGGTCTCTTCCTTGGCCGAGGTGGTAAGTTCAGAGTCATACTCCCTGGTGCCCCATCATCAGTCAGAAAGCAGAAAGCGGGTCACAGCAGAGACTCCTCTTGGGGGAAAACAGACACAGGGCAGAGACCACCCGAATCCTCCCACACTGAGAAACCCCACGAATGGGCCCGATGGGTCTCTGAGGAGTAGGGGTGGGGAGGGGGCAGTCAGGCACCAAGGCAGCCCCCAGGAAGCAAGGGTCATTACCATCTCCCCACGCATCTGTCTAGACCATTTGCCTGCCTGAGCGCATAACTGAGTCAAAATCTAATTAGTTTTTGTGTCCTGGCTGAGAGCCAAGGTTCGGGGGAGGGGAACGCGCCCCCAGGATGATCTGAGGAGTGGGCGAGGAAAGAAGGAGGCTCTCACGGCAACCTGGGGTCTCCGGTCCAGCTGTGTGGGGAGGAAGAATGAACATCTCATTTTCATGCACTGAAATATCCCTGATCAAAAAACATATGTTCCTCTGCTGGGGACCACCTCCCTCCTCTCCCATCCCCAAAGACCTCAGGCATCGCACGCCCGCCCTGCGCCCATCTCTGAGCTGGTTACCAGGGATTCGGGCCATATTCAAATATGTCAATTTCAGGTGATGGATGATCAAGCCCTTCCTAATTTGCATGTTAAGTTTCCTAGTGGTGGAAATAAATAGCCTCTGTTCATCAAAGAAGAGCTTTCCTCTGGAGCCTTTCACAAAAGGCAGGGGGTGCTGCTTCATCTGCATGTTCTGTTCTGCACTCCGGGGAGTCTGGACAGACAATGCTCCCTGTCCCCAGGGCTGCCGGGGTTGGCTGTGGAAAATCCTCAGTCGCTGGAAAGTCAGAGGAGAGGAGTGGGGAGAGAGAGGGTGTGGCTGGTGTGGGTGTGTGCATACCTGTGTGTCCTAGTCTGTTCCTGGCAGTGGGGCCGGGGCCAGAGGGTCCACGTCCCTGGCTCCACCCCTGATTTGCCGCGTGACCCTGGATGTGTCACTTTACCCACTGGACCTCAGTTTCTGCATCTGTAAAATGGGAAGCCTAATGACGGCTTTGCGGTCTCCTTAGACCACCCTGTGAGAATTAAGCTTAGGAACGCTGATGAGGCTCACGTGTGCGCCTGTGGGGTGGGTGGACCGTGGATGGACCCCCAGAGCTGTACCAGCAGCACAAGTGAGCGGGAGCAGTTCCTCCTTGCCTGCTCCACCTCCAGAGGGAACCCATGGTTTCATGCAAATGTCCTCCCAGCCCCAGCCCCGAGGGTTCTCAGGGCTGTGAAGGCACCGAGCGATACTCTGAACCACAGGGACACCGAAAAGACTCAGCGGATATCCAAGGGGAGAAAGGAGAGGGCAGAGTCTGTGATCCAGGGCTTGGCAATGACCCCACCTCCACTGCCAGCACGGTGTGTCCCCCCAACCCCTGAGATGCTCAGCCTGACGAGGGAAGCAGCACCAGATCCAACTGGATCTTGGAGTCTTTGGCTCCTCTCGCGCCAGAACACCACACAGCTCTGGATGGAGACTCCCGGGGCCTGGGGCCTGGGCTTGAATTCTAATCCTGACGTTAACTCACGCTCCATCTCCGGGAAAAGTCATCTTTCTCTCAGGGCCATGTTGTCCCAACTGTCAGGCGGCGGGCTTGGCCGAGGGGCTGGGGGAGCCACCCTGTGGCTGTGTGACTCTCTCCAGGCCCTGGGCACTGGCCCCCAGATCCCACTGCCCTTAGCTTGAGTCCAGCAGGCTGACACCCACCATCCATCTCTGGCTTCCTCGGCAGTGGGGGGCCCACCCCCTTCCCAAGCCAGGACCCATTAGTGAGCCTGTGAGAAAATAGGTTGCTATGGAAACCGAGACAGCCAGTGTGTTAGAGACTCTCGCTTCTTTTTTTTCCCTCTTTCCCCTCACATTTTGAACTTATTCGTCTTAATTGACATAATGATTGCAACATCACCCTGAGGCCTGGGGAGCCAGCTGTGCCCCGCGCTGCCCACCAACTGCCCTGGCCTTCCGGGGCTCTCCTTGTGGCCTCTCCCCTCCCACCTGCCCCTCTCCTGGTTCCTCCTGTCACTCACGAGCAAATCCTGAGACCATGGCCATGGCTGGTCCCCTCAGGTCCAGCAAGAACCTGTCCTAAAGCAGGGGGAGGCCTCCACACCTGGGTGGGGGATGGGCCAGGCTTTAGGGCCTCAGGACCCTGACAGGAGATGTTCCTGGGGACTGGGCCAGGGCTGCTCCAGGAAACACTGGCCTCAACCTCTCTACCCATGCTTTAAAAAGCAGGACTGCCCCACAAGAGACCAGAGTCCAGTATTTACACTGTGGGAAGCTGGGTGAAGGAGCTGGGCCAGACTCTCCATGTCTCCGAGCCTCCATCTTCATCTGAGCAATGAAGCTGTCACACCTGCCCTGCTCATCCTGCACTAGGACCAAATGAAGCATCGATGGAAGCAACTCGCTCCAGTGGGAAGTACATCTACTTGGATTGTCAGAAAAATAACAAAGGCAGGAGAGACATCCAAGAGGGGCCAGAGAGTGGCCAGCCACCCCTGCCCTCTCCCTCCCATGCCAGGCCCCTGACCCCGGCGTGGCAGGACCCCTACCGCTCAGGAGCGGGAAGAAGGGCCCCCAGGTCAGGGGAAGGACAGCACGCTTGGCTGGGGGCCTCTCCCTCCTTCCCGCCCCCGTCCCCCATCCCTCCCCGAGGATTACGACATTTCTAAACTCGTTAACTTTTAATTACTACCTTCCCTCTGCCTGAGTACACTGGCTCCATGCCACGTACATCTCTATTAAAATTCAATTTATGCCCATCATAACTAATTCCTGCACTTCAGCTTTCTCACCAGCAGCCTTCAATTTTCAGACAGGATGTCCAAACTCAGAGCCGAATTGGAGTTAGTCTCCAAAGAGGCTGGGAAGGGGCAGATGGGAGTCGGTTTTATTGAGGCCGAGGAGCCCAGACTTCCCAGGAGGGTTGGAATGAGGCCACGGCCAGAAAGAGCAGGGTGGGGAGAGAGGTAGGAGGGATTCAGGATTTATTTGGTGGCTTCCAGGCCACCCTTCCCATTTATAGAGCCATCGATGACCAGACATCCTTCTGTGTGTTTGATCTCATGACCACGCGTGGCCCACTGGGAGGTGGCTACTAGTTTCGTTATTCCCATTTAACAGACAGGGCAGCTGAGGCAGGGGTGACGTCATTTGTCCAAAGGCGCTCTCTCCGTGGCACCGTGTCTGCGCCCTCATCCTGCCCATTTCCACGATGTCACAGTCACACTAACATCAGTGACTCCTAAATGAAGATCTTCAGTTCAGGCTTTTCTTCTCATCCGCCTGACTGCTGGATGTCTTGACCCCATATCTCACCAACTATCCAAAACCAAGCGCAGCGACTTCCCACGAAGCCCCGGCTCTTCCAGAGGCCCCTTCATCAATCGCCTCATCACCTACCTTCCTCCCTCACCCACCGCATCGAGCTGACCAAGTCTTGTCAATTCCACCTCCTAAATCTGTCTCAGAGCCATCCATTCCTCCCGTCTCCACTGTCACCTAGACGGCCCAAGCCATCACCTGCTCCCACCATGACTGACCAACCCAGCTCCTAAAGGGTCTCCTCCAGTCCACTTCCCACCTAGCTGCCTGGCTAAATATTTTTTAAATGTACATTGGATTGTACATTTAAAGGGATTGTGTCCCTTCCTTGTGCAAAATCATCCCAGGGCTCCACAAAGCTTTTGGCACAAGATAAGAGCTCCCTCAGATAGTCGACAAGACCCGCCTTGGTCGGCCTCATCCAATTCTCCAGCATCCTGCCCTCCGTGGCCACGCTGGCCTCCCAGCACCTCCCGCCTCCACGTCTGCGCACACCGCTCCCTGGGCAGCCCTCCTGCTGCCAGCCCTGGTGACCTCTAATCGTCTCCAGGTTCCAGCTGCCCCACTAATGTCTTCTTTGGACTGTGCCTTCCTTCCATAGCATTCATCAAAACTGCAGTCCATTAAGACCCGCAGGATTATTTAATTCCACTTCTCCTCTGGATGGTACGATCTTCGAGGGCAAAGGTCCTCCTTCTTATCAGCATGTCAGCAGCACACAGTACCTGCTTCCGTGTCAGGAGGGCCTCCTTCCATCTACTGCCCGTCCACACCCAACAGCTCTTCCCTTCTCGGTTCAAGCTCTATGTCTTCCACAGCCTGCCTGAAACTTCTCTAGGACACTCTCTTTGCCTCGAACACCTGCTGTTGCTTCTTGGTCCAGGCACTTACAGGCCACGAGTGCACACTGTGCTCCTCGGCTGGAACAGACATTTCCAAAGGGTGGTGGGGAGGACAGGGCTGGCGGTGTCTTTCATCTGGTCCTCCTCGCCTAGCTCTGTGCCAGGGAGGCAGAAGGTCCCAAATCTCCACCTGGTGAATGAATCAGCGTCTCCTGATGTTCCTTCATCAGGCTTGGAGAGGAAGACCTGGCTCATCTCAGTTCTGTGACTTCAGGCCTTGGGGAGGGAGCTGAACCAGGATGTCACATCCCTCATGTACCGAGATGCCTCCCCTGTAGGAGCCGCTGAGGTCAGGGATTGAGAAGAAGAACCGAAGTGAAAGTGGCCAGCATGGGGCCAAGCACGGGGTCAATGATCATTTGGGATGTTCGCTATCAAGAGTTCACATCAGTGAAGCACTTAAAGCAGGGCTGGGTCCATGCTAAGTCCCAGGTGTCAGCCATGAAGAGTTCCCCTGCAGTGGTTTAAAAGGCTGGCTGGGGTCACGCCCAGAAAGCTGGGCCCTGGTGGTGCCACTGCTCTGGGGGAGGACAAGTGTGGCAGGATAGTGTGGAGCAGGGGGTGGGGACACAGGCTTGGGGTCTGAAAGATCCTGGGTGAAACCTGACTTGCCAGGTCTGACTGTGTGACCTTGGGCAAGTTGCTGAACCTCTCTGAACTGTGATTCCTAGCTCTGAGGCAGAGATAATTATAGCACCAATCTCCCAGAACTGCTGTCAAGAAGAGCTTGGTTTGGTTCCTGGTATCCACGCGGCACGTGCTCCGGTGGGATGCCCGCCAGCCTCTGCCCCTCTGGCCTTCGCTGCCTGCCCTCAATTCTATGGGGAGGCCAGGGGATAAGCCAGAGACAAAGCAGCTGGCCCAGGGAGCTTCTCTTCATCCCCTCCTCTGAAGAATTTCAAAGGTTGCAGCTGCTCTGTGTGAGTTCCCTGCTTTGTGACCGGAGCCAGGACTGTTGCACGTATGGGTCTCTGCCTGGACTAGGCTTTTTTCTCCCCACCACTGAGCCTGCGCAACTTCCCGACACAAAGGACGCCCGGCTGGCAGTGGGGCTGGGCTGAGGACCCAGCCAGATGGCCAGCCCGGCTCACCGGAGTTTCCCCTCAATACACCTGCCCTTTTCCACACCAAGCAGGGCCCGTCTGGGGCCCCACGGGGAGGACTCAGCCTCAGCTGGCCTCCCACCCTCACACTTGCCCCCGGGGGTCTGAGGGGCCCCTGGCTTCTCGCCTCTTGAGCCAGAAGAAAAACACAGCATGAAGGGAGTAGGGTGGGAGGAGCCGGATCGGAAACCCATGGGCATCTGTGCAGAAATGACAAAACACACTCAGGTCACACAGATCACCTGCTCCCTGGAGGAGTCCAGCCACGCTCTGGAACTTCCCTGAGCATTGGGTTCCTCATCTGCAAGATGGGGGTAATAACACTTCTTTGTGTTCTGTGAGGTGATGGATATTAAGTTCTTGAAACCGAGGGAACCTGGACAAACAGTAGTTCTTCTTTGGAAATGTGTGCCTGATTATGCGTGGGAATCCATGTGTGCGTGTGTGTGGTCTGCCTAGCTCATTTGTTTTTCCTATTTGATTTTAAGTGTGAGAATAATTATGGGAAAAGGCATTGCCAGAGCAGGATAAAATACTCTGGTTGATGACTTTGCCAGGACGTGGTCACAGGACAGGAGGTTCAGTCCATGCCCCCTCCTCCCCCATCACCACCTCCTGACCTGCCATTTCCTGAGCTGGTGGGGTAGCCCCCATCCATGCAGCCCCGGCTGGTGAAATGGATGCAGACTGGGGCTGAGCTGATTCAACCTGCAGAGATGCCTCCGCGGGGGAAGGGGAGGCCGGGGGAGGGAGCAAAGTTGACCACTGTGATGGAAGAGGTTCCAGGGGCAACACAGAGGGCCTGACCTTTGTGTGAGTTACCATCCCAGAGCCAGGAAGTCACACAAGCGTGCCTGTGTGCACCGCACGCTCATGACATTAAACGTGTGTATGAGACTTAAGGAATCATACGCACACGGAGCCCCGTGACCTCCTGGAAGGAGACGTGCTCACTTGCACACAAGATTTCTGGCGGGTTTGTTGCCAGATTTGTCCCACTATTCTATCGAGACAGACACCTCGTATAATCCTAAGGTTCCATTTATTTCATGTCTGTTGCCCCTGGGACTGGATGTAGCCCATAGAATCTCACTTAATCCCCACTCCCAGCCTCTAGGGTAGGCGTTACTGTGCTCAATTCCAAAGTAAGAAAATAGACTCAGGGTAGCTAAGAAGTTCTGCGCAGAGTCACAGAGCTAGTAAGGGGTAGGAGTGTGACTGCATCCAGATGGGCCTAACCCCCCGTCCAGGCGATTTCCACTCTGCCCCCATGGGTGGGTTCGGACCCACAAACTTGCCAGAGTCGCTCATACTCAGAATGATGCAGAGGCTTTCCTTCGTGTAGATGTCACACACACACACACACACACGCACACACGCACGCACACACACATGCACACACAGAAACACCAGGTCTGTTATAGCACAGATTCTACCGAGAATAAAGACCCTTGGAGATTGAATGTGAAGGCAAACTTCTTCCTTTGGAGACAGGATGGGAAATAGAGTTAAATTCATGACACCGCTTCCAATATGATTTGCTCTCAACTTGCTGAGTAAATTCAGCCATCTTTCTGCCTGAAAACTCGGTATCATCACCCGACTCAAAACCTGGGGTTTGCAAGAGAGCAGGAAGCCCTCAGCAGTAAGCAGACGTCAAGAACATGGAAGAGAATCTGGCCAACCTCCTGCATGATGGAATTTTGAGTATGCATTTATTCAAGTGGTGAAATGGGAACATTCTGTTGAGCCAAAAGCAAAAAAGGGCTAGAAATCCAATGGGGACATGTCAAAAGGATCCAGGATCCAGTCTGAAGAAGCTCCATTGTCCAACTTTGGGTTTCTACAAGCATCAAGATAAATAATGACAGGAATGGATCAAAATACACTGAATACTCAGCCATAAAAAAGAATGAAATCATGCCATTTACAGAAACATGGATAGATCTAGAGATGATCATACTAAGAGAAGTAAGTCAGACAGAGAAAGATAAATATCATATCGCTTGTATGTGGAATCTAAAAAAAAATGACACACGTGAACTTACTTACAAACCAGTAAAAGATTCACAGACATAGAAAACAAACTTCTGGTTACCAAAGGGGACAGGGTGGGAGGGATAAATCAAGAGTTTGGAATTAGCAGATATACACTACTACATATAAAGTAGATAAAGGTCCTTCTACATAGCACAGGGAACTAGATTCAATAGCTTGAAATCATCTATAATGAAAAAGAATGTGTACATATGTGTGTCTGTATAACTGAATCACTATGCCGTACACCAAAAACTAACACAACATTGTAAATCAACTACACTTCAATTTAAAAAAACACCGTGAATAGGAAAAATCATCCATGCATTTATACAGATGCTAAATTATTTTAAAGGGAATGAGAAAGGAAATATCTTTTTTACAAAAGAATGTCAACTAATATGAATAAAAGGAATGATAGAAGATCTGCTCATCACAACTGCCAGGGTCATAACTGATTCAGGTGAGACTCATTGATGGATATTAATCCACAGGGTGGGAGATTCTTGGGGAGGAGAATATTCACACAATCTCAAGTTATCATCCAGAGAGTGGACGATACCTCAGCGCCTTGACAATGGAGAGATCTGGTGAACATCACCTTGATCCGTTGATAAAACCTATCATCACCAATAATGGGGCAAACTGACAGCGGGTGCCTTTAAGGATGAAGTGTTGAGAAGGATGTACATTCACATAATATTCTTGCCAAAAAAGGTGAATGTAATTATGAGAATATAACTGGGCAAATCCGCATTAGGGGGCATTCTGCAAAACCGGCTGAACGCGCAAAGATGTTAATGCCGTGAAAGATGGAAAAAACGAGGAATAATAGATTTAAGGTGTCTAAAGAGTTATGACAGCTAAATCCAACGTGTGCTCCTTGTTTAGATCCTGCATTGAACAACATCAACAACAATAAAAATGTCCACAAAGGATGTTAGTGGGACGAATGGAGAAATGTGAAAGTGGACTGTATGTTAGATAGTAGTATTGTATCAAGTGAAATTTCCTCAGTGTGAAAATCGTGCGGTAGTTCTGTAGGAAAATGCCTTGTTCTTAGGAAATTCTACTTTGAGATGAGGTGACATGATGTCTGCAACTAATTCTTAAATAATACAGCAAAAAAGTGCACGCATGGAGGTAGCAAGAGAGAGTGCAAATGATACTGTTAACTCTTGGTGAAGAGTAAAAGGTACACAGGTGTTTACCGTACTATACTTACAATTTTTTCCAAGATTTGAAAATTTTCAAAATTGAAAGAAAGAAAGAAGGGAAGAGTGCCTGCTGTGAGCCAGGCCCTCACTGGGGGCAGGGGCGGTGAAGTAGACACAGGTGGCTTCTGTCTGCCCCACCAACAAAGCGTCCTGTGTCTGGGAGTAGACACAAGATGCAGGCCTGGCCAATCACAACACTCCATGCTGCTGCCCATCGGGATTGGTCCAGGCTGATCCAAGCTGGGCCAATCAGAACCCTTCATTGGGACTTTCTACATGAAACTCCCAGGGAAGTTCCTCCTACTCTGAAATCATGTGACTGTAAGCCTGTGATTCCTGAACTTCTCAGTATCACTCATGGGGTGAGAATGAAATCTGAACCCAGAGGTGGGCACAGCTGAGCACTCCAGAGGGGATAGGCCCTGGAAGTACCATGTTCTTTGTTCTAAGATCCTGGGAACCACCAAGGTGCCTGAAGCTTTCGCCTCGTTCTGTGGTTTACTGGCAGACGCCCTCAGGAGCAGACCATGAAGAGTTCTGAAGGCCACACTAAGGAGTGCTGACCTTTCCTGGTGGGTACAGCACATTTTCGATTAGGGGAAAATTCTGATTGACTTGTTCTGGGGCACACAGCTGCCGCCAGCCTTCTTTGGGGTGAGGAGACAAGAGGGTGAGTTTCTGAGTGGAAGATCATTTATGTCCCCCTGAATAACTTCCACCCCACCAAGCTCTGAAATGGAATATCTGCCTTCTCCCCAGAACTTTGTTTTCTCGAACTTGCAAGGACGGTTAGCAGAAAGATGCCTAGGATACACATGGGGGAGGCGATGGCAACAAGCTTTCTTCAAAGAGAAACAATGTGGTGAATGGAAAAGAATTCAAGCCCGGTAGTCATCCGACTTGTATCTGAAACCCAACTCAACCGTCTGGCCTTGGGTGTACTGTTTAATCTCTCTAAGCCTCAGTTGGCTCATCTGTAGAATGGAATACAACTGAACCTACTCATAGGATTGCTGGTGGAATTAAATGAGATACTGAGGATAACATCTGCCATCCAACAAAGTTCTTGTCATTGCCAGCGGTTATTATTTTCATTATCAACATCAACAGCTGAACCCTGACCACTACCTGGATGCTGCCAGGGACGGGGAGCCGACTGCATCCTAAGAAAGCCCACTCCATCGCTGGGCAAGTCCGATCCTTAAGCTGAGCTAGAATCTGCTTCTGTGTAATGCCCACACTCGCGTCCTTGCAGTTTCAGGCACCGAAAGAATGGCTGTGAGCCAGATAAAGTACCAGCTCTCTTCCTCCGGGGTCCTGCCCCCAGGTCCCTGCCAGAAGAAGCCAAGGGCCAGGCAGGAAGTTAGCCTAGTACCACTAGCAGTGTGGTATGCCATCGGCATACATCCTCAAGCATCCGAGCACGTCCACCATCCAGGAGGATGCAGGGGGTCTTCATGGAGACCGTCAAACCTGCCCAGGTTACCAGACAGCGTTCAGGAACGACTCTGGGCCCCAATGGAAAGCCATCACAGGGAACACTCAGAGAATCCCCTCTGGTCTCCTTGTGGCTTCCTTGAGAACCAAGGCCCAATGTGGCCAGCACCGGGGGGGGGGGGCTCCTGTTTCCTGGTCCAGGTCTCTCACCATCCACAGAGAAGGGGGATGGTCCTCCTGCCCCGGCCCCTCCCGTTCCCTCCCTTGCCAAAGTGGCCACGTCCACCAGCTGACTAGTCCAGGTTTGGGGCAGAAGGAACCTGGGTGTGGGGGTTGCCCCGAACTCTGGCCTCCCTGCTCCATGAAGAAAAGGATGGTTTTCTGGAAAGGACAGATCCTCAAGCAGTTAAATCCCCCTCCTCTGATTTGCATTCCTGTCCTGGGTGGCAGATTTGTATCAAGATCCCCAGGGCAAGCCAATCTTGTTTCCCCAACAAAACCAATTACTATACATCAGTCCTGGGGATTAATCACCAGGCATAGGGTTGGGAGCCAATAAGAAAGGCCAAGATGGGGAAGAGGAGCAGGAGGAAGGGAGAGCTGGGAGGAAGGCTGGAGCCACTCAGCTGCCTCCTGCTCACTCTTCCAGCAGCAAACTTGCCCTTGCTGAGACCCTGTTCTCTCTCCTTTTCCCCACTTGGCAGTGTCCTGTGGGGGAACGGGCCAGCCCAACCCAGCACGCAGTGCAAGGGCACAAGCAGGGATGGGAGAGAAGCCCAAAGGTCTTGCGGGGGAGTCCCACCTCCACGTACCCCCCGAATTACCCTCCCAAATAGAACCTGTGGTTGCCCTGTGCCCCGTCCCTCCGTTGGACCCAGGCCCCTCCAATAGCTCCCCCTGAGAGAGAGCAGGGGTCTTCTCAGTGGGGAGGGGAGGTGAGCATCTGGTCACAGAGACAGCCACAGCCCAGCTGCTGTGCGGTGAGCTCCCCTATCCTCAGTCACCGCCTCTGCCCCGTCCACTGTGGCCTGGGCCACCCTGTCTGGGCAGCGCTCCCTGGCCCACCACCGAGCCCTCTTCTGCTGAGCTCTGCAGGGCGGGGTCTTCTCACCCTGGGGCAGCTGCCTTAGCCCCCCATGCCGGCCACCCTAGCCTCCCAGACGCGCTGGAGTGGGAGCCCCCTTACACTGCCGCACAGCCCCCTCCCAGCCGCCCTGGCAGCCGTGGGGGGGGGGGGCGGGGCGCGCACTTGCCTGTACTCCAGGGAGAACTTGGTCAGCTCCCGGCTGTTGTGAAGCCACTTGAACTCCAGCGGCCAGCTGCCCTCGGCCATGCACGTGAGCACCAGGCGGTTCCCCTCCAGGTGCACCTGCGTCCGCACGGGCTCCGTCTTGAAATAGGGGGCCACGTCATCTGCGGGAAACAGAGACAGAGCCGCTGGTTATCACTTGCTCACCTGCACGTGGTTGTTCATCTAGAGCCCTGACGCCCCGAGGCAGACGGGACAGGTGCAGTGGGTAACCTGCCAAGGGCACGTGGCTGGGAAGGACTTGAACGGAGATCTGTCTGACTTCAGGGTTTGGTATTCAGAGTGAGTTCTCCCCACCTCCGTCTTCTCAGACCACGCCAGGCTCACCAGCTCGGCTGCCACCCCTATGTCAGTGCCTCCATCCCTCCTCCCTCGCAGTCCCCATCCATTCTGTACTCTTTGCTCCTGGATTTCTCCTTCCAGGGCAGCAGGAGGGGAGTGGGCCTTCTGCACCTCAGCCAAAGGAAGTATAGATGTCATAAAAGAAACAGGGGCCTGGGGCTTTAGACCAACAACTGCTTTGGGGTGGAAAAAGAGGCTTGCTGCCCTCTGGCCTGTGGGAGAAAGGGCAAAAGAGGGGGGTGTGGGCAAAAGGATCCAGAGAGATGGAGGAAGGAGAGGGGGGCCTCTAAGCCCATGGCTGAGCAGACCTGCCCTTTAGGGGAAGCGATGGGCAGGGGTGGGGGTGAGGCAGGGGAGAGCCAGCATCTGGAAATAACATCAAGGGCTAAAGCACCTGCTAAGTTCTCTTCCAGGGGCTTTAATCTATACGCAAGCCCACAACTAGACAGGATCATAATCCGCCTTTTAAAGAGGGGTTAGAAACCTGCCCAGGGTCACACAGCTGGGAGGGGAGGGGCCAGCCCTGCAGGTTGAGCACTTAACCCTGCACCTGACTTGATGAAGGGAGTGTGTAGATGGAGAAGATGGGTTTAAGGCACGAACACAAAGACTCCCAACGTCTGTGCCCCCAAGCCCTTGCATTTGATAGACTGAGAAAGTGAGTTCCAGAAAGCCCCACTCAATGGCTCATCCAGTCAGCATTCACGCCGCAGGGCAAGGAAGTTTGTCATCTGATGCTCACAGCCGCACTCCCATTGTTGTGAGGGGTACGACTCAGGGACCCCAAGGCCCCGTGCCGCTAAGGGGGAGTCAGGTTCGGACTCGTCAGATCCAAGTCCAAACACCTTCCACCCATCACACAGAGCCACAGAGGGGTGGGCTGCTGGCAGGCCAGGCATTGGGCATCTGGACCTCCAGCCCAATGGTGGGGGCGGGGTCCTGGCACCACACCCTGTCTGTGCTCACCCTACCACTTCCAGCTGCCTGGGTGTGAGCAAGAATTCATCTTTCTGAGTCTCAGTTTCTCCATCAGGAGACACGGGAAGAGAAACAGCCACCTCGATGTCTTAAGGAATAAAGAAGATAATAATTGCGAAAACACTTGTTCTGTGTTTGGCCCAGAGTAAATGTTCTGCAAACACTCATTTCTTTTTCCAACACCAAAGAGTGGGTGTCCCTGCCAGGGAGGGGGGCTCCACCATCCTCAGTGGTGGCTGATGTCCCAGGCACGCCTAGGGCTGGGAGCTAACTCTGCCCTAGGAGTCCAGATGGTGAAAATCATAAGACAACATTCTTTTGGCCTAAGATATGGAACAAAGCGAAGAAGACGAAGGCGCACATGTCAGGGACTGGGGCGGGGGTGACTTCAGAAAGGAGAGAACCAAGATGAGGCCCTGCAGGCTGGTCAGCCCACCGCGGGTGGGTGCAGCAGGGCCCCTCCCGCATGAATCTCTGGAGCTTCAGTCAGCGGGGCTGGGACCCCTGCTCCATCCCCTCACCCAAAGATTCAACCATAATTGGGCATCCTTGGCTTTCAGGTAACGTTCAGCATTTGCTGCAAAGCCTCACTCTGAGCTTACCGCAGGCGGATAACTCAAGAGAAGCTATAAGGTACATTTGGGGCCCAGATCAATCAGCGGCGCTGCAGGGCACCCCCACCTCATCTCCAAGGTCCCTCAATCTCAACTTGTGACTGTTGGGGTGAGTCTCCCTTAAACCCCATCCCTGCTGCTGATCCTCTCCGTGGGGGCCACCGGATGGGCAGCCCTGGGGGTGGACTGATGGAGGCTGGAGAGCAGGTGCAGACACGTGCCAAGGCCCGCCCTGGCCCGCTGTCCCTCCGCAAGTCTCCTCATGACCGCTGATGTTTCCATCGCGGAGGTGACGCTGCGTACTCGCACGTCTCTCCATCGCTCTTTAACAACTGCCGTGGGAGCACGCTGCCTTTAAAAACGGCTGAAAGGGGGCCTCTTCAGGGTGTGTATGGGGGAGTGGCCACCCCCTCCCCCCGTGCCTTGCTTCTGGGGTCCTCGCGCCCCTCTGGAGGCGGCGGAGGGCGGAGAGGCCAGCGGGCACCCGTTTGCCAAGGAAACAGATTCCCCGCCTGGCGGGGGCAGCCAGCTCTGCTCTCAGTTTAACAAATGGGCGCATTCGCACTTCAAAGGCGCATTCATATTCTCCAGCAGCTTTCAAGAGCCCTTTGAATCGCGTTTTTAAAAACCCTCTGTTAGTTCCTGTCATCCCTCGTTTGTTTTAAAACAATAACATTCCCAGCCCCCAGTGATTAAATCCCTTCGATGTGGGCTGACTCCGAGCCAGAACTGTCGGAGGGTTGGGCGCTGCGCGTGCTCGGAGGCGCGCACGCGGGCACGCGCACCCTGCACCCACTCTCCCGCCTCCCGTAAGCCCGCTCGCTGGGCGAGGCGCTCCCACGCCCGCGTTTGCCAGTTCATTCCTCAGGCTCTCCCGGGGGCGCCCGTCTGGAGCCGAATGGCTTTTTGCTTGGATGGGTTGATTCCAGAGGCTGCTGGAGATGATGACTTGGGAGAGGAAGAGAAGAGGGGGCTTAGCCGGTGAGGACGGAGCCCTGAGCTGGGTGCTGTGCACCCCTCACCCCAAGTTATCCTCACTAGGAGGCCTAGCAGAAGCAAAGGCTCCCCTCCCCAAGCCCCAGCAGCAAGGTCACACCCACCCCCCTTTTACTGAAAGGCAAAAGGCCCCTTCCTGTCTGGGTACCGGGACTAGGGAGGGAGACCCTATGCAGGACTCAGAGCGATGGTCCAGCCAGCAGGTTTTCCCTAATGGGCTGGCTGTTGCCCCACAGCAGTGGGGCTGGGAGTGTGTGCACTCTAGGAGCAAAGACTGATGGGAAAAGGATACTGGTGGGAACGGCAGTGTATGTGTGTCTTTGAGTGTCTGTGTGCATCTGTGTATATATCTAGGTATGTGTTCCTGTGTGTGAGTGTGTGTCTCTGTGTGTATGTCTATATGAGTATCTGAATGTGTGTGTATCTGTGTCTGAGTGTGTATCTGTCTCTGCATGTGCATTTGTGTGTGTGTGTTTATGTGCAAGAACAGATTTCTGTGTCATGAACACATGAGTGGGTAACACAAATCACTGACCTTGGACGAGTTACTTAGACTTTTTGCACCTCAGTCTCCTTAGCTGTGAATTGGGGATACATCTGTTGTGAGACTTAAATAAATTAAAAAACATAAAGTGCTTAGAAAAGTGCCTGGCACATGCTATCGGAGAGACAGCTATTAATATTCTTGATCATATATGCAGGTGGGCAGATTACCCAGAGAGAAGAGTTCATACCCTGTTGGCAGGTACCAGCAGCTCCTTTCAGCCTTAGTTCTAGGATTGTGCAGTACACAACTTGGACTACTGTACTCAGCAGCCCTGTTAGCCATCTTCTCAGTAAGAAAGGGAGAGTTGAGAATGGAGGACACTGGTAGAGAGAATCAACATTATACTGATGTCATTCTCTTAAACTTTTCCTCACTTTGAAAACACATACATGAAGGATTTTTTTAAAACTAGACAAAGTGATTTGAAAGTTCACATTTAAAAAACCACCCAAGAATAGCCAAGAAAATTCTGAAAAAGAATGGTAAGCAAAGGAGACTAGCACAGATATTGAACTATATTACAAAGCTGCAATAATTAAAGTAGTGTGTCCTTGTCCAAGCAGGCTGATGAAGCAATGGATGAGAGATCCTAGAAATAGACCCCAGTGTATACGGGATATTGAAGAGAGGATGAAAGTAGAATTTCAAGTCTGTGGGGAAATAGATTGACTATTCAACAAATGGCTTTGGAACAACCAGGAAGTCGTTTGGGGAAAAAATAAAGCTGAATCTCTTCCTCACATTTTACCCCAAAATAAATGCCAGAAGCATCAATTTTTTTAAACAAGAAAAATAAAGTTCTAAAAGAACTAGAAAAAAAGAAAAAAACCACAGAGGTTTAAAAATACACAATTTTGGCAAAGCAAAGAATTCGCCAAGTATTTTCTAAGTACTATACAAACTCCAGAAAGTCGTAAAGCAGATTGATACCTTGAACTATGTAAAAATCTTGCATGGAAAAAACACCCATAAACAAAAAGCAATGAATGACAAACTGGGGGAAAATATTTGCAACTTCTATCATGGACAAAGAGCTCATTTTCCTGATATAAAAAATATTCCTATAAATCAATAAGAAAAAAGATGAACAAAGAGAAAAATGGGCAAAGGATATGAACCGTTCACGGAAAAGAACTGCAAATAACTCTGAAACATACATAAAGATGCCAAACTTCAGGATAAGAGAAAGGCAAGGCAAATTCAATGAGATACCGTTTGTTTGTTTTTTTTTCCTATTACTTCGGCAAAGATATGAAAACATGATAAGACCCCAGGCTGCCAGTCTGCAGAGAACCGGGCATCGCACACAATGCTTTGGGGATTGTACCTGGTAAGACATCTAGGCAGAACAATTTGGCAATTCTCTCAGAAGTAAAAATGCCCTCCACACCCCATCGACCAACTCTTCAAGGAATTTCTCCACCACACACACACCTGTGCACGGGTGAAGTGACAGCATTTCAAAGCCACACCGTGTTTTGTAACAGCAAAAGCCTGGAATTGAACTGAATGTCTGTCAAGAGGGCGCTGGTTAAAGAAATGATTGCACCACCAAACAATAGAATTCTCCACAGCAAAAGGCTCTGGAACACATTTTGAGACCTACTGTTAAGTGAAAAAGCAAAGGTGCAGAACAGGGTGTGTAATCGGCTATCACTTGTGCACAGGTTTTTTTCTTTTTTTCCTTCAAGGACAAAAATAGATTTGCTTTGTACAGGCATAGGTTTTTTCTAGAGGGCTCACATAAGAAACTGGGCTCAGTGATGCTTTAGGGAGGAGAAGTGGGTGGCCCGGGGCTCAGGCGGGGAGAAGACTCACTTTTTACTCTATGCCTTTTTGTCACTTTTATGTGATGCCCCATATGTATGGATTCCTTATAGTCAGATACATGCACACATGTGCAAACACGTATGTGGGTGGGCAGGGTGAGTCACGGGCAGCCCCGCTGGCAACATGGGAAAGGACTGGCTGTCTGTGTGCATGGGACACAGGGGTGTGGCGTGGCTGGGGGTCCCTGACCACCAGAGCCTGAGCCTCTTGAAGGAAGAGCCGCCTTCAGGGATGGACAAGAGCCCTCAGTCCTGGGCTTCCTTCTTATTTCGCAGAATGGGCAAATGCCTTTCCCTCCGTATTCCCACTAAATACCCCCATTGTCATCCTTCTCCTCCAGGCTCAATGGCCCCACACAGAAGCGTATCTCAACTTCAACCTCTCCCCCTCTCCCGTTCAGCCCCCAGCACAATAATGTCATCTTTCTCTGGAGAGCCCCCATCTCTCCCAGGATTTGCCTTCCCAGTCAGCTCAGGCCTGGGAGCCGCACTCCCCTGGAGCCAGATGCTCGCTGGCCGGGGGTGCCAGCCAGGGTGAAGACCTCCACCCACCACCTAATTGGCCAAAAGGTGTCCATGTGCCCTCCAGAGCCAGTGTCACAGAGCACAGGGTCTGGTCCAGTCCCCTTCCCAGCTCTGAAACACCCCAAAGTCTCCCCCTTTTAGCAGTTCCCTTTCGGGTGCCCAGGAGCTGCTGCGCCACCGGGAGTGCCTCTGGAAAGCGCGGGAAGGCGGTCGAGGTTGGGATGCTTGCAAACTTCTCACCTCACCATCCCCTGGCTCTGCACCGTCACCTTTGTCCTGGGTTGACCTCTGCAGCTCCCTAACTGGTTCCCTTCCTGGAGCTGGCTGGTGGCCACAGACCTGACTGAGCAGGCTGGGCCCCCGGGCAGAGGAAGTAGGGGACCTGGGCAGGCCCCTCTCAACAAACCCCACTTCTCCCTACGCTTCTATTCTTGCGGCCTTTATTTCATAACATCGTCTGGGACTTCCCACAGGTGAAGGGCTTTACGTCTGTCCTCTTAGTTGACCATCACAAGAACTTCTCAAGGAAGGTGCGATCCTACAGATGAGAAAGCTGACAGTCAGGAAGGTTCCTTCATGTGAACTGTTGCAAAGACGTAAACCCAGACCTGGCAGATTTCAAAGTTCCAGATCTTTCCATGGGTGACACAGGGCTTCCCTCAGCTGTCCCAGCTTCACACCCCGGCATGTGGCCTCACGGGTGGTAAGTGAGGGCTGGTGGCCTCTCTCAGGACTTTGAAGCCACAAGCAGGGGCCACGTGGGTTGTGTGGCAGGGGTATTCATACCCCAGCTGCCAATGTCACAGCCCAGAACTAGGTCCCAGGGCAAGGGTGGCACAGGAGGGCTGGCTGGGCATGAGCCTTGCGCGTGTTGGAAGGATGATGGAGCAGAACCTCCCAGGGGAGACTGGTTCACCGAAAGGAGGGAATTTCGGGGGACGGGCTTGTCGGGTGCAGGGAGAAGAGCCTGGGAGTAAGGGAGGCCAGAGAAGTTGGAAGACGAACAGATGTGGGCGAGAGGGGCCAAGTAAAATGAGGCAGCGGTCCAAGCCCCAGGAGCTTCTTGGGAAGGAGAGGATAACCCGGGGTCCCCATCCCACAGCTCTGCTCACCACTTAAAGCCCTCAGGTGCCACCTCTTCCCAGGGGTCTGGTTTGAAGGTCCCCATGGGAGAAGAGAAACTGGGTTTCAGCTCCAGTCCCTGAGCCAATGAAAGTTTGATCAGGAGGAGAGGGACCTCTGGATCCTTGTCCGTCAGTGGAAGAGATTCCAGCCCCCGCACCAGAGGCTGCTGGGAGGACCAAGTTCAGAGCACAGTGCTTGGCACCTCCGGGATGCTTGTTCTGCCATGCGGACCTTTGGAGGTGATCAGATGGGGAGGAGATGGGGAAATGGGGACAAGGGGTGCTGTCCCTGCCCTACCATTCCCCGTAACTTGGAGCCACCCCCTTACAGAGGAGCGTAGTCTCCTGAATGTCCCAATCTGAGTCTTCCAAATTCAGCTCCCTCACAGCGAGCTGAAGGACCAAGTCTTGCTTAGGGATGGCTTGTAGACAGATCCCTGAGCAAAGGCTCAGGACCGGAGTAGGGACAACTGGAGATACAGGAGGTTTTGCATAACATCAGTGATTCCTCTTCCTCCAGAACCAAGTCAGGGAGATGCTAAGTCTGGGAGCTGCCTGGGCAGGGGCTCAGGAATAGGGAGCAGGGAGCAGGGACCAGGAAGAGCTGCCATGCATGGGCCTGTTTGAGCCCCCCCGCCCCCGTGCCCAGAAGAAATGCTCTGGGAGCACACACAGCCGGCAGGTGCTAGCAGACAGAGGACCCAGGCTCCCTAGCCGGTCCTCTCTCCCACCACCTGCTTGCCTAACATGGTCTGCCTGCTCCTCCTGCCCCACCAGGCATCCAGGGCATCGCAGCACCCTAGCCCCTTAGTCCCTCCCCTCCGGCTTCTGCCTCTCCCCCAAATGAGATGCTAATTTATGCCCCTTCCCTGTCTCCTGGCAGATGCCTGGCCCAGCTCAGCCCCAGTGCTGCCTGCATGCCAAGTGCTTCATTAGCCAGAGAAGAAGGCTCTCGCCCTCCTTCATCTAATCCTCACCAGTGACCTTCAGGAACCAGGCACCTTCCGATGTCGAGGGCCTGGGAGGGCGCGACAGTCAATTATGCCTCGACCTCTACAGCTGCTGCCAAATGGATTTCTTGCTCGGAAAAACGTGTTCAAAAAGCATCTAATGGAACAGATCATCAATTTGTTTGAATACACATCTAATCTGATTAGAAGGGACCTAGCCACCAGGGTAGCCAGTGCAACAGAGCCCCACATATGGCCCTGGGGGACGCTCAGTGAGCAGGGCGGGGTGGGGCGGGGCGGGGCGGCCCAGGCTGGGGAAGGAGGGATGTGTGCTCCAAGCCCTAACTCCAGCCAGCTCGGCCCACTGTACACCCAGCCAGAAAGTCACAGCCCTGACCACTGTCCCTTCAAGGCTCAAATGTGTGCTCTGTAACATTTCCTGAGGTCCAACTCCACCGCCTTGGAACTTTAAGAGGTGCCTCCCTCATGGCACACAGGACGCACACCAGAGCCGCATGGTGACCCCTACGCTCATGTGTCAGCCGAGGGAAGATGGGGATGGGGTCCCCTCACCTCCCTGACCCCAAAGCTTGGCAGCGAGTCTGGCATGCAGGACGGCCCAGAGCCATGAATGAAAAAGCAGACTAGTAAACTAAACTTGCTGTTGAACTTGGCCTGGTCACCTCCCTCCTGAGAGCTGACATTCCTCTACATTCCCTGCCAGCTCTGCAAGCTCCGAGTGGTAGTGAGGGTTATGACCGGGGGCCCTGGAGGGGGGTTACTGGGACTTGAATCTTGGCTTGGCTACACAACAGCTATGTGACCCTGGACATCTCTCTGTAACCCCTCCACATCTCAGTGTCCTCCGTGGAGAAATGGGGTAATAGTAGCGACAGGGACAAGTGGTCTGGCAGCACCCAGCACAGCCTGAACCACACAGGTACATTATGCCAAAGAATCCCCAGCCCTGCGTGGAAAAAAGATGGTTCTCATTTCTGATGGGTTTATTTCGCAGTTAACAGAGGGGAAGGGGGCCCTGTCATACATTTCAGCTGGAGGGTTCAGAGATTAAACTTACACCATTGATTAGAATGCTTTCGCCTAACGGTGTTATTATCATTTTAGTGTATTCAGATTCATTGGAGCCATAAAAGTGGCGATAATAAAATTTTCACGAACACCTGGAACCCCTCCCAGGAAGCTCCATCATGCCCTGCCGATGTCATGCATCTTCCCCTCTGTGACCGTGAGGCGGGTCGCCTGCTTGGAGCAATTCTCCAGTTTCACAGCCGGGACGTGAGATCCCCAGAGATGAAGGGGTTGCCAAAGCTCAGCTTTGGGGGTCAGTGGCTGGCCGGGCTTCAGGGGCTCCACCGAGACCTGTCCCACCTGGCATCTGTCACTCCCCCAGGAGATTCTCTTGAAGATTCCTCGGCAGGTGAGCTCTCTCCATTACAAGGGTACCACTCTCAGCCTGGCCCCAAAGCTCTGGTGATGGAGAGACATCTGCCTCCCACAGGCCTAGAGAAGCCGAGAGCAAAGGCTGGTGGGCTCAGGGACTCTTCCAAGAACCCACAGCGTGGGGGTCCCCAGTGTCTACCTTGGCCAAGGATGGTGCCACCAGACACAGGGCATAGAAGGGACGTGCTGAGAGCAGTGGACAGCGGTCCCAAGAGTAACCCCCTTTTCTACCACTTTCCTACCCTTGAGGAAGGCCATGACCTCAAGGAAGACGGTGCACTGGGCCTGAGGATGGGGAGACAAAAAGTGAGGGAAGGTGGGAGCTGGTGGAGGGTCTCACTCAGCATCAGCACCGACTTCCTAACACGCATGAGAAGGGGCTGGGCTGGACGCCCGGCATGCTGGGGGCCTCACCACCCCCAGATGGGCATCTTCAGTCGGTGGCTTCCTCCTGCCTCCCTTTCCCTCGCATCAGCACAGCCCCAGGAGACGGGAAGGAAAGAGGAAGTATTTGCTGAAGGTCTAATGCCCGCCCATCTCCCTGTGTTTTCTCATTTAATCCTCTAGGCCACCTCCAGGGAGAGTCATCATCCCTGCTCTTTGAGTTCTTGCAACTGAAGCTCAGGGAAGAAGGGCACGAGATGACCCGAGAATCAGAGCTGGGTTTCGAACCCAAGACCCCCTGCCCTCCTGCCAGGCCTCTGATCTCCCCTGGTCAGCGCAGCTGCAACCTGGATCACAGGAAAGGAGTCTTCGGCTGGGCCTGGCGGGAGGGGGAGCCCCAGCACCGAGCCCGCCTCCATGCAGAGGCTGAGAGATGGAACCTGCCGCCGGGAAGAGCACACATTCATCAGGCTGGTGACCCCGGTGTACCGGCGCTTTGTGGCGTGTAACAAAGACTGCTGAGCAGAAAATTGGAGTTCAATTTGCCGTCCGTCCCGTGCAGTGCTCAGCCCATTCCAGTCCCTGGCAGGCACCTCTGCGCTTCATCATAAATAATAACACCACGCGGCTCGATGGCCCTTTCCGCAGTTACAGGCCCCGAGCAATTTACAAGCTGGATTATACACAGAGGCCTGAGCACGCCCGCCTGCCAGCAGCGCGCGCCGCCCCTCCCCAGACACTCGCACGGGCACACAGGCCACCCTCCCTTCCTGCTGCCACCCCCCTGGGGGTCGGGCCCAATCTGGAGGGAAACGGCCCTCCTGCAGCCCCGATGCCGGCTCAGCTCCTGCCCCGACCGCCCTCCTTGTCTCCTTTACTGGTCCTGGTCGTCGGCAGAAAGCCCGCAGGCCTGGCATAGGGAGACCAAGTTCTCGCTGCCTCTGCTGGACCAAGTGCACGTGCCACTGTCTCTCTCTTTCCTCCTGTTTTAGAAAGAAATTCTAGATCACCTCCGAGGACCGCACACACAAAACCCAGTTTCTCCCCTCTGAACATCTCAGGGGAAGGCAGTAACTGAGACCCACCACTGCAACCTCCCATGCAACAGATGAGATGCCCGGGGGCCCCCCATGAGCTGCTGCGCAGAGACCGAGCCGAGGGCTCTGCACCCGTTCACTGCCCCGGAGAGCCCACCAGAGGGCCGGGGCAGCCTGGGCGGCTTCCTCTGAGCAGGCCTGGAGACCTTCCAGCAGGCAGGGGCTTCGGGGCAGAGGACACAGGGGGCTTCCAGTCACATTTCTCCCTCTTCCCATCTAAAAGGAGAGCCCAGGTCACATGCTGTATGATTCATGTATATGAAACACCCGGAGGAGGTCAAGCCGCAGACAGGACAGAGGTTGGTGGCTGCCAGGCTGTCGGGAGAAGGGGTCATGGGGAGTGACTGCTTAATGGGAATGGGGATTTTGGAGTTAAGGTCAGGTGGCGGATGTGTAACACTGCAAATGTGCTCAATGCAACTGAATTGTTCCTTTCAAAGTGGTTGATTTTCTGTTGAGTCTTATCTCAACTGACCAAAAAAAAAGGAAACCTGGGTACAAGGTCTTTCCCTGTCTCCCTGCTTCCACTCACCCCCTCCAGCCCTCCCACTCCACCCTCTCTGCCCCCAGCCCCATCCGGTCCTTAGGAGGGAGACTGGAGAAGTTCTAAGTGCCCCTTCGCATCCTGAGAAGTCACCTGGCTCCACCTTCACCTCCTCCCTGCCCTCCCCCGACGTGATGCTCGCGGCTTCCCCCGGTTCAGGCCAGGGGCCCACTCTTTGGGTTATGGAGGGTGGGCTGGGTTTCCAGGTAGTCTCACAGGTACAGGGTTAAACGCCTGTGCTGGTGGCAAGTGGACACCCTGGCCGCTGCCCAAACTGAGGGGCTGTTTGGAAGTTAGCTGTGCAGGTGGACCATGGGGTTTGGGTCCCACCTCTCTGCTTACGAACTCAGTCGGCACCTGAGTTTTCTGAGCTGTTGCTTCCTTAGTGCACAAGGGGAGTCCTGCAACACCTTCCTTGCTGGGTTTTTTAGTAGGACTCACTGTGACAGAACTTAAAAAACCAGGATCAATTTTTCTTTTTTTCTGGCCTTGAGCTCCGGACCCCAGGTACATTCTCTTATTCTCACCAAATAGCAAAGCGTAAGGTGCGAACTATTAACCACCCCGTGGGTCAGAGCAGGGAAGGCATCGAGCTGGGGTGAGTCCCTGCCACATCTGGTGCCGGGGATGTGGCCAGGTGGCGTTGCCGGTAAACACCATGAGTGAGCTTTCTCACTCCTCCCACAAAACCCAAGGCTACCAAAAGCCAACCCAGAGTGTGAATTCCGAGGATGAGGAGGGGAAGAAGGTAGGCTCAGGGAAAAAGGTGTGGGCGAGTAGGTGGCCCCAAATGCGGGGGGGGGGGGGAGGAGGTTGAACATGACCGCATGAGGCTGTCCTGCCCCCTGTCCCAGGATGCAGCTGCCCCCGCTTCCCGCCTGGCCGTGGGCTGGCTGCCTCTGCTCACGTGCCCTGGTGGCAGGTGGCTGTTCCAGACGGCAGCCTGGCCAGCTGGCCTGGAGAAGCAGAGGTAGGCGGCTGAAAGGGGGGTAGTGGCGGGGAGGGGCAGAGACAGGCGGCAGACCCCCACCCCTGTTCCCGGGGGGCTGCGCTCATTATCCCCTCATGCCATCCCCACCCCCCAGCGCCTCTTCATTCAGTCCCTTTGAAAACCTACAGCCCATCTGCTGTGTGTTAAAGGTGGCCGGACCAGAGGCTGCAGGAGGAAGTGTTCTCTTAGGGCTTTTGGAGAGAGCCCAGCCTCCA
This sequence comes from Vicugna pacos, assembly GCF_048564905.1. Lineage (NCBI taxonomy): Eukaryota > Metazoa > Chordata > Mammalia > Artiodactyla > Camelidae > Vicugna > Vicugna pacos. Next base: position 56,697,413 of record NC_133002.1, read on the forward strand.
AACTGTAAGATGCTGCGTTTGATTTAAGCCACCGACTTGGTGGCACTTTGTTACCGCAGCCCTCAGATACTAATACACCCCTTCAAATGACCCCCCTACAAAAGCCAGCGCTCAGCAGAGCCCGCCACCCACTCTGTGCAGGTTTCACAGCTGCTCCCCCAGTAGAAGCAAGCCCCCTTTATATTCACCGAGTCACACTCGTAACTCCCTAGGGGCCCCCATCTTTTGAATGCCTCCCCTGGACTCTAAGCTGTGAGAGGACACATCTCTGTCATTGTGGGCCTTCAGTCCTTTACCTGGTTCCTGGCATAGAGCAGAAACTCGATACTGAACTAAGAATGAAAGGAATTCTTTTGTTTCCAGAGGCTGCCCCACCCCCGCCCCATCACTTCCCATCCTCACTGGTCACCTCTCTACGCGCAGGCCTCAATGTGCCCTCCCGACCCCACAGCAGCGTTGGGTCAGCTGATCTGCCATGGGGCCCGAGCTCTGCTAATGGTGACTGACGACATCCCGCGTGCCAGGGACCTCACGGCGGCGGGATTGGCATGTTGGCAGGAGGCACCGGACTGATTGATGGCCCTGCACCGCCATTTCCAATTCATTCCCCGGAAGCCGGGCCTTTCTGGGAAGGAGAGCAGAGCGGCCCCTCCACCACCCACCCACGCACATGGTCTCCCCTCCTTCCCGGGATCAAAGCCCCTGCCTTTCCCCTGGTGATGGGGGCATAGCCGGGGAGAGGATGTTTAGCTTTCCTTGGGCTCGGAAAGTAGATGAGATGTTCTCTGTGCTCCCCCTTTTCCTGCAGGGACACCCTCATCCAGGGAGAGCGATCTGGGAGTTGCATCCTTGCTGCCCTCTGCCCTCTGGCTCAGCTGTAGATGTGACCCCCAGCCAGGGTCCCACACACCTGGAGCCAGCCTATCCTCGGTTATGAGGACCAGGCGTTTCTGTGCTCCATGTGTGTGATCCCTGAGCCCATTGTACAGAAAGGAAAACTGATACTCCAGGTCATGAAGTGTCTTATCCCAGGCGACACAGGTGGCCAGTGTGGGCTCTGGGATTTGAACCCAAGGCTGTCTGTGCTCAAAGTCCATGCTCCTTCTACCAAAACACCTGAAGTGGGTCAGAAAGGTGAGGGAGGCACTCTGTCCTTGACCACCCACGAGTCTCAGGGAGGCAGGGGCAAGAGTTCCAGCTCCCACCATGAGGACACTGCTCCTGTGGATGTGGACTGGCCTGGGGTCCCAAGGAAAAGCAGGGTCAGGCCCCAAAACTGGGGCCAAACCATCACACACGGTACCTGGTTGGGGCTAAGATATACTTCTCCAGGACCAGTGTGACCTTGGGCAAGCCAGGCTAGCATTCCTGGCCTCAGCTGCCCTGTAGGTCTTGGCCACACTCATCTCTGCCCCTCCGTCCCTGGGGTGCCTAGGGTAAGTGAGGGACAGCCCTGGGGGCAAGAATCCAAGAGGGGTGAGGGTCTCATCACCAGAAGGGTGAGACCCAAGAGAGGCTCCCTTGGAACTGACACGAGGAGAGGGTGGGCTCCAGAAGCCGCTCTCAAAGGGCGAAGGCCAGGATGTCCCAGGAGACCTCTGCTCTCTGTCCGGCCGTGCCCGGGTGTGCGGAGCAGCAGGGCCAGCTGGGAGCTGTGGCTTGGCCATGGGCAAACCCCGCATGGGAAAGGGGAGGTTTACAGGAAGGCTACAAGCTACCGGAAAGGACAATAAATTAATATAATAGGGCTGTTTGGCTGGTGACAAGGGATAAACCATGTGGTCCAAAAAAGCGCCATGTGAGATTGTCAACAGGATGAATGTAAAGGCAAGACGGAGGAAAGAACAGAGAAGAGGCGGGGGTAGGGCGAGGAGGTGGTGGAGGGCCGGCTGGGCCTCCTGACCTTCCTGTCATCTCCCCTCTGCCTCTCGGCTCCCCCCTCCCTTCCCTCAAATCAGCGCACTCAGCATCAGGACCAGAGGCTTCTCTCCAGACACCCCTTCCTGTCCTAGTGCTCGCTGCCTCCCAGCTGTCACCGGCCCCGCCATCCCCAGTGCCCACGAAGGCCGCCACCTCCTCCCTCGAGTTTCAGTGCCTTTGACGCTGGTCTCACACAAATGCTCTTGGCTCTCAGTCATAATGCAGGGTAAGCATTTCATTCATTCATTCATTCATTCACTCAACTTGCAAATTCAGTAACTTTTTTTGGAGCATCTACTACGTGCGGGGAGATGGCACGGTGAGTCAGAAGGAAACCTCTGCCCTCCAGTTGCTCACAGGCTCCGGGGGAGATGATGAGCCCTTGGACGGTGGGATAACGCACACTAGACGGAAGCTCATGACACATCAGGTCTACCACGCAGGCGCAACTCGCTCGCCAGGCCTGGAGGGATCAACAGGGAAGGTGGTCTGGCAGCATCCTGAAGGGAGAGCAGGACGTGTGCCAGGCAGGGGGCTGTCACGGGTAGAGGGTGCCATATGTGCAAAAGCCAGGAAGCTTGAGAGAACAGGGGCCTCTGGGCAGGTATTTCAGTAGGATGGGGATGGAGGGACCGGGGATGGGGGCTTGCAGGGCGGGATGAGAGGAGGCCAGGAGCAGGCCTGTGCAGGGTGAACTAGGATTCAAGCCCTGGTTTCTCCAATTAGGAGCTGCATGACCTTGGGCAAATCACTTAGCCCCTCTGAGCTGATCTCCTTATTTGAGGAGGATGAGGGGAGGACAATAGCCCCTGTCTCACAGAACTGGGGGGAGGGAAGAATGAGACAGTGAAGAGGTATCTCCCAGCCCAGCTTCTGGTTTTTGCATGGGGATGCTCTGGGTCCCAGAGAATAAAGGGCTAATAAATTGTGTTAAGAAGTTTGGATGTCATCCTGAGGCCGGTGGAGAGGTACTGAAGATTCCGAGTGTGTGTGTGTGTGTGTGTGTCTGCACTGGGGGCTTGTCAGGGTGGTAGGGTCAGCCCAAGCTCCACCCCCCAGCCTCTCCCAATCTAGTCTCTTTGGCTCCCTGTTTCCCAAAGGACAGCGAAACACAGTTCGAGGAGAAGATGAAGAAGCTGGGGATGGTCTGGAATGACCCTTAATGAGGACGGAATAAAGGACCTGCACCTTCTCAGCCTAGACCATCTCAAGGTCATGACTAATCTCACTGACCCTTCCCGCTCAGTGAACACCAATTATGGGCGAGGCCCTGGAACACAAAGACGGAGACGCGGCCCTACCCGGAGGCCCTGCAAGCTGGCTGGAGAGAGAACATTCTAGCAGGAAGGCATCCCGGAGCAGAGCTAACTGCGGGCGTGGGAACCAGGTGCAGTGGGTCCCTGGATTAGCAGGGAAGTCAGGAGGCTCCTTGTGAGTCATCCTCTCATGGATTAATCCAATGACTCTGGACTGTCAGCTCTGCACCCGCCGCCACGCGATGTGCTGGGACAGAGTAGGGACTGTGCCGTCTTGGAGCTCAAGAAGGGACATTTGCAGTTTTCTCTGTCCCTTCTGCAGTACAGCGGGGCAGGGATGGAAGGAGGTAAGAGCCGATGCCAAGAGTCCATCTGGGGCTGCTGTGTTGGAGTCCGGGGAGAGATGGAGCTCCAGGGAGCAATAGCTCCTTTTGGAGACTTCACTTCCTTTCAGTCCTTGGGGGAGAGCGCTTCCCTGTCCAGAGAGATGATGCTGAGCAGAGAGGAGGTGGTTGGGCGTGGAGCCTGGTGGTGGCAGTGGGGGGTGGAGAGAACGAGGAGGCGCTATTTCGGAGGCAGGACGGAGAAGGTTCTTTCCTTGTCTGACGGAGAAGCTCAGTGGTGATGGTGCCAATACCTGAGACCCAAACCCTGGAGCAGGAGCTGGTTTAGGGGAAGGATGGTGAGTCCAGTTTTGGGTGTGTATGGCCTGTCGGATATCCAGGTGGGTGTCCAGGTGGATATCCAAGTCTGGAACCCAGGGATGGAGAAGGGGCGTGGAGCTGTCAGTAGACAGGACAGGGAGAGCGATGAGGAAGGGGATCTGAGCACTGCTGAGTGTGTCTCCAAAGCCTCAGGGGCTCTTCTCCATCCTGAGCCCCATGGCCACCTGATGGTCCGTGCACGCACCACGGAAGAACTAACTCGTATTAAGTGCCTGCCCCGTGCCAAGTCGTCCCAGGTGCCTCAGACGCACCTCTCGCCAAATCCGCACGACAACCTTCCAAGGTCATTACCGCTCTTCTAACAGATGGGGAAGCAACGGGGCAGTGAGGGTGAGGAGCTGCCCAAGGTCACGAGGCATGAGAGGCAGAGGAGGGACTCACACCCACGTCTGGCCAAGTCCAGCGCCTGGGCTCTTGTCCCCAGGAAACCTCCCACCTGGTGAAGCCCCGGTGAACAGGGAGCTGCCTGAACAGTGTTCTTCCGAGGGAGTTTAAGAATCAGGAGGGTACACTGGAGCCCCCAGCCCTCACAGAGGGGCAGGGCTTTGGGGGCCACCTCCGTAGGGAGCCCCCCAGCTGCTGGGCACGTACAATATCACCCCTGTGCTCAGAGTCCACAGGGGTGGCCAGAGGAAGGGCCCCAGCAGGGATGGCGGGGGCCCCTCTGCCTTCTTCCGTCGCTCTTTGCCTGCGTCCTCCAGCCCCCATGCCTCCCCCAGCCTCTGTTGACTCTCGGACACAGCAGAGCCGTCATCGGCAACGGCCGATCAATCTCTCTGTGGCTCACCCACTCAAAACACATCATTTATCCCCTCAAGGTCGAAGCTTTTACTTCCGGGTGAGAAGACGGGGTAAGGGGAGCGTCCCTCTGGCCGGGCCCCGTCCCAGATAACTTATGGGCCCATCAGTACATCCATCTGCTTTGCACCGAGGCACAGATGCAGATGGAAGCAGCTGGAGGAGGAGTCCTCACCCCTGCCCCTCTGCCTCCTTTGGGGTCCCTGAACTGCCCCCAGCCTTGGCAGCTGCCTTGGTGGCTCCCATGGGCCTTGATGAGTGTTTTTTCTCTTTCTTGAGTCCTCTTAGATGATTCTGACCGCTTGAGCCATCTGGAAATATCTCCTTTGGGCACTTGGCTCTCTTTTTAGTCAAAGGGACAAAATATTTCTCTGTCCAGAAGAAAGATGATTCTGGGGAGAGAGGAGGTGGCTTAGCTTGTAGCGAAAAGCGCTGACGAGTAGGCACAAGGGTGACTTACAGTGAGTGATGAGGATGAAGGCAGCTGAAGTGTAGCAGAAGGAAGACTGAGCTGGAATGCGGAGAGATTTCATTTGGGCGTGTGCCACTGCTTTGAGCTGGGGAACTCTGGAAAATTCACCCCACCCCTCCGTGCCTCAATTTTCTTGTCTAAAAATGGAGGTAGCAATGTCAGGAGGAAGGGTGGTGTGATCATCAAATAAAACATGGTAGGCGGCTGGCCTAGAGAAGGCTTTTGATAAATGATAGCTAGTTAGGTTGGTGTCCCGGGTTGAACAGCGTCCCCCCCCCCAAATTCATGTCCACCTAGAACCTCAGAAGGTGACCCGAACTTGGAAATAGGGTTTTGTCTGTGTAATGAGTTAAGATGAGGTCATACTGGGTTAGGGTGGGCCTTACATCCAATGACAAGTGTCCTTATAAGACCATAAGAAGGCCATGTGCAGACAGAGGCAGAAGGGGGAGGTGTGTGACCACAAGCCAAGGGATGTTAAGGATGGCCGGCCACCACCGGAAGCAGGGAGAGAGGCAAGGCACAGATTCTCCTCTGTGTCCCCCATATCCCAACACCCATCTGAATATTCCTCAGAGCCACAAGCCAGCCCTTCGCCCTCTCCTTTTATCTCTGACCCAGGCTCCGTCTGCCCCGTCCTTGGTGGCCTCCTGGCCACCAGGCATTTGCTCAATCTACTCCATTAAAGGGGTTTCTAACCATGTGCTTCCTGTTTAAGTTCTTTCCATGGCGCCCCAATGCATGTAGGATAAAATACTCCTTAACAAGAAATATAAAACCCTTTCTGTCACTGAGCTAGACACACAATGAGTGTTCTGGAAATACCGGTGAAACGGAAGGACCTAGCAACTGTGGTTTCCTACCTGACCACACAGCCTGACCCCCGGGTCTCCACTCCTGTCAGCCCACTGCCTGGCTCCCACCCACCCACCTCCCTGGGCACCGCGGCCCCAACCCCACAGCGGCGGTGACGTCTCCATCTCTGCGCTGTAACCTCCATCGTGTTGCCTTAGAAGGATCTCATTATGCACTTCTGCCTCTGTCTAGACCAGCAGTCCTCAACTTGAGGTGGGGAGGTCCCACCCCAGAGGACACCTGGCAATGTCTGAAGACATTTGTGGTTGTCACAACTGGAGGGAGGGGCAGAGCTATCAGGATGGAGTGGGTAGAACCAGGAATGCTGCAACACATCCCACAATGCACAGGACAGCCCCCACGACAAAGAGGGATCTGGCTCAAGACGTCAATGGTGAGATGCTCTGGTCTGGACCTGAGCAGGGTCCCCACATCCCTGCGTTCCCCTGCTCCAGGGTTGCCCGGGTGCCTGCCACGTCGAAGTGCCCTCAACACACGCTAGCTGAGTGAACAGCCCCACGATCCTCCCCAGCCCTACGGTAAAATCCAATCACTTCTCCCAACTGGAGGGAGGCTGCTGGCTCTCCCCCAGCCCCCAGAATCAGGTGCCGGGGAAGGAGGCTGCTGAGAGCCCGGCCTTCAGAGAGAGGCTGCTTCCACCAGGAGCCAGGACAGATGCCACCAATCCAGCTAACAAGTTGCCAGGGCTGTGAGAATGTTGCCAGACAGTGAAATTGCCCTCCTTAGCCAAGCGGACTGCCAGGCTGATGAGACAACAGGCCTGTTAACTAGCCTGTAATGGGACAATTTTTCTGAGGAAAGAGGAGGCTGGGGGCCCTCTCCTGTCCTATCAGAGGTGGAGCTTAAGGCTGGGCATTGTCACTTTCCAGAGAGGGAGGATGGCTGCCTGTCACCGTAGCTGCAGCTCTCGGGGTTCGGAGGTCAGAGGTCTGTCTTCAGTCCCACCCGGGCTTCCCGAGGGTGGGGGACAGACCAGTGGACTCTGTGGCCTCAGCCCAGTGGTTTGCCCCGACGAGCACTTCGTAAGACCGTTTGATAAAGAGGAGAATGAACATCAGACAGCCTCCTCTCCCTGTCAGGTTCCATCCCTCCTGCTCTCTAACCATCTCCCTGGACGCCCCGTCTTGCTCTCGCCTTTCTTGGGGCCGCTCCCCCCCAGCCTTCTGGGTGACACTCGCGCCCCAACTGGATGCAGGCAGAGCAGCACTCAGCCAAGCCAGACACAGGAGTCCTCCTTCCCGTGTCCCCTTGAGTTGGTAGTGAGGATGGGGACGTGCCAGCCACCGCATCCCAATCCACTTCCTCAGCATCCTCGGTCCTGCGGCTCCGGGTGCAGGCAGCCGAGTACATCACCTGGCAGCCTGTCTGGTCATTGGGCAGCGGCCAGCGACACAGGTTTGTGTCCCCAGCAAGAGTGTAAACAGTCTGGGAAACCCCAGGCCCCTGGACACAGGCCCACGGCCTTCTAGGACATGATCAACACTACTGCCCACGGTCATGTCCACGGGGCTCCCTTCTGCTTAAAAAACTCACTTTCCAAGGTGCTCTGCGCTGCCCCTTGGACTCGCTCAGCTACAGATGCGTCCGTGCCACAGACCTGCCCCCGCAGGCACCAACCGGCGCCTTCTCTGCAGACCCCACGGTCCCTGCTGGGGCATCTGTCACCAGCAGGCACCCCCCGCTGCCCCCTCAGCCTGCCCTCCAGCTCCTTCAAGGAAGTGCCTCTCTTTGAGACTCTGCCCCCGAGAAGGGTCATTATTGCTAATGCCTTTTCTCCCCCATCTGTTGTGATTGTTTACACTCCACTTGCTAATTAGAGACTAATTAGCTGGTGCTGAAATTCATCACTTTCCAAACACAACACGGCAGCAGGAAGAGCACAGAGACACGGGCAACATCTGCACCGCCGCTTGGAGCCCAGGCGCCGCTCTGCTCCTCCCGCTCCTCCCCTCCCCACCTCCTCCTCCTCCCTCCCCTTTCCTCCTCCACCTCCTCTCCTTCCCACTCCTCCAATAAACCCTCAGAGGCCCAGGCTATCTGCTCTTTCATTCAGTACCCCCAGCACAGTGCAGTGCGTGGCTCATGGTAAGGGGCTGACTAAATCCTCCTGGAAGGAGTGAAGGCGCGAATGAATGAATGAATGAATGAGGACCGAAGCATCGCGCAACCTGGTGTGCTGATGGAGCAGGGGGAGCAGAACGAACCCCCTCCTAGACAGCCAGACGAGAAGCTGGAGGATGACCCTGGACAGGCAGGGGCCTGGGGAGCAGCATTCCTGGGAGGGGCGGGCAGTTCCGAAGGGACCAAGCCAGAGACCCGGTCCTCTGGAAGGCCTTTGGGGTACCGGGCGTGGGCATGGGGCAGAGTGAGGTGGAGGGAGGAAAGATGGACTGGAAGGAGAAAGACAGATGAAGTCACAAAGGGAGGGGCAGAAGGACAGACAGAGGCCCAGAGGGAGGGAGACAGCAGGGGGCAGCAGGGTGTGGGGTGGGGAGGCCACAGGAGGAGTCGACCGGCTTGGGGTGAGGACAGAGATCGCATCCGAGAGAAATCTCTGCTGCTTACGGGGCACCCTTGATTGAAACCATCCATTTGCATGACAGCCAGGAGTAGAGAGGGCCAGCCCTGACTTCCATTCCTTTCATCTCAGAGAGAGAGGCTGCTATTACCCAAAGTTCCCTTTTCTAATTAGGCGTGGGCAGCGGGGGGCCGGGGGGCAGCCCCAGGGCTCTCCGGCATCTCCTCGGCCTCCCTGGAGACACTCCATGAAACGGAATGGCTGCCGCCCAGGGACTCGGGAGCCCAGGAGGGCACCAGCCTGGGCCTCCGAGAGGCAGGCCTTGTTTTGAGCACGAGCTGGGGCTGCTCCAAGGAAGCCCCAGGACAGCCTGGAATCTGGAAGGGCGCCCCTCTCCTGGGGACATCCCCAAAGCCCTGGCCAGGGAACCAAGATCACCTCCACTCCAAACCCTCCTCTCTGTGTTGGAAACGTGGGTTTGCCCTCATGTCCAAGTGTGCAGGTGGCATGTCTCACCTGTGCCTTCCTTGAGAGCTAGAATATGTGAGACACAACAGCCCGGGTCTAACTGCCCCCTCTGCCATTTCCTTGCTGTGTGACTTAGGATAGACTGCATAACTCTGAGCTTGTTTACCCATCTGTAAAATGGAGATGTCGACATCCACCCCATGGGGTCCCATTAGGACAAATGAGATGAGTCTCTCCCTTTTACCACATGTACTGGTGAAGTGATGGCGGGTCTGATATTCTGTAGGCTGGCTGCCCCCGCCCCTGCCCCGAGAGAACATGGACCCTTTCCTTCTTCCCATCTTTCCTCACCTGCAGCAGCATGTGGGTGAACATTTAACGGACCTCTCTCCAGGAAAAGTAAAATAGCCCTGATCTGCACTGTTTGCCAGTTTCCGTGATGTAAATACTCCCAGCGCGGCCCATTTCAAGCTCTCAGTGGGACATCGCTGGACTTAGACTGGGGAGAGAGGCGCAGTCCCTGCCTGCATGTCACCAGAGTAGGACTACGTACAGAGCGGAGAGCTACCGGTGGCTGTGAGCCCCTGAAACCAAAGCTGCTTGGGGCACAGGTGGTCACCATCGATGCGTAGACCTGCCTCTGTGTGGACGTGGGAGGCAGCGGTGAGGGCGGCTAGGGGTGAAATACACCTGTGTAAGGACCACACCCACCCGCAGACACACCTTTCTTCCTCACTCCGCCCCTTCCCGCCCCACCTATCCTGACACTTTGCTCCATTCATATCTTTTAAACACTGTGTTCCAGATGCTCTGCCAGCCCTGCAGACAGGCCCAGTCCCTGCCCCATCGACTGTGGGCCAGAGCAGCTGGTCTCCACCTTGAGCCTGCCTCCGAACAGGCCCCGGGAGGGCCTATTAGAAGAAAGGTTTGTTGGCCACCGTCCCCCTGCAGCTGGTCTGATTCAGCGGGTAGAATGCGCATTTGGAACAAGTTCCCAGGTGCTGTTACTGGCCCCTGGTGCAGGTCCACACTTGGAGAACCACCGCGTTCCTGGGCTGCGGGGGACTCGGGGGTCCTTTTCTGTCCCAGGGAAGGCTGTGACTTGATTCCTTGTTTGTCTTCCACCCCAAACCCTCCCAGATCTAATTAAGAGACAATCACCAGGCGTGGGAGGAGTGAGGTTCCACCTCCCACCTCTCTCCCCTCCACGCTCTCCCAGCTGCCTGGGCACCTCCGACCTCCCTCTGTAACAGGACTAGACTGGCCGATGCCTTTTTAGGCAAAGGGAGAGTGGGCCAACTAGGCCACAGAGAGACAGCAGGAGTCCCTGTCCCCCAGGCTAATGAGGGGTCACAGAATAACTCATCACTTTCCCCCTCCTTCCTCCCATCAAGGCCCACTAGGGGGACCGCTTCCGTGGGCAGAGATGTGGGGGAGCCGGCAGCACAAAGCTAGTTTCCACCTGCCACACCCTGCCCACGTTGGGGGCGGGTGACCAGGGACCAGCGGGGCCTCTTTCAAGTTGCAGGGTTATGAACAGGGTGCAGACACCAGCCACCTTCTCTCCATGGTCCCCACCTCCCCCTTCCTGCTGACATTCTAATCTCCTGGCCTCCTGAGTAACTAATCCCCCCTAATGGGATCGGCCTCCGTCCCTGTGCTTTATTTACCTAACGGCCTGGGGACTGGGGACTCCTCCCTCTTACCAGCTTGGAGGGCAGCTGGAGTGGGGCACAAGTGGAACCTGGGGTGCAGGAGTGCGGGCCCGCCCCGAGGCTTTGGGGACAGAGGGGATGGATCTCAGACGGGTGCCGGCTGTGTGTGTGTGGTGTGTGTGCGCGCACGCGCGTGTCTGGGTGCTTCATTAATACTCAGCCACAGATATTAATCCCTTTTTATGCAGAGACGATGGATCCTAAGCCCCGAGAAATCAACCCTGAAACTCGGCCAGCTTCCAGGCCCGCTCCCCTCGCCCCTGCCAAATGGACGTGTCTGTTAAGGAGGGAGAGAAACAGAAAGGCCATCAAAGCAGATTTTCAGTCTGTCGATTTGGCTTTGGGGCCTTCAGAACTCCACCCACCCCCACCCGGCCCCCCCTCTGCCCCAACTCCCGCCTCCTCTGCCTTCCGCTCCCAACTTCGTTCCCCAGCCCCCATGCTTTTATCTCCCAAAGTGGGATCTATTGACCCGACTCATAAGGGTTCCTTTTATCAGCTCCAGATCTGATAATGGAGAGGCAGGCAGAGGGGGTGGGAAGGGGCAGAGAGGTTGGCCATGCAGCCTGGAGGGTGCGGGCTGGGAAGAAAGGGAGGGCTTTTTCCCAGGGCAGGGGCTTTCCTGCAGCAGACTGAAGCCTAGGTCAGGGGGCATGTGCCCTCCCTGGGGACAAAGGAAGACAGAGAAACTCAACCGAGGGAGGGAAAACATCCCCAAAGCAGGGAGGGCCCTTCTCCATGTCACAGTTCCACGGCGCTCATCCCTGCACTGACGCTGCTTCCCGCTTTCAATTCTCTTTGCTCTTCTCCATCATCTTGCCAGGAGGCACCCTGAACCCACTCTTACAAGTGCAAATAGCCCTGAAGGATGAAAACCCCAGCTTCCCCATTTACAAAGTGCCCCCATTGGCTGAAAGGAAAGCGGATGAAGAAGGGGAGGGGTGGACTCGGCCTTTCTGCACCGCTGACCCCAGCCTGGCACCTGGTACCCACTCCCCGATGAACACGGCCCCATTGAACCTGCAGGATGGGTGGCTTTATTCCCATTCTGCAGGTGCCAAGAGCGCAGACAGGTAGCTTGGCCCTGGGGGCACGTGGCTGGTACCTGGCAGTCGAAGATCCATGACCCCCAGGAATGGTGGTTTTCACCCACTGGCAGGAAGGGCCAGTGAATATCTGGGGTTAGAACAGACTCAGAAGCCAGACAGACTGATCTCTAGTAGGTGCCATGATGGGCCCATTTTATAGAAGCAGAGACTGAGGCACAGAAAGCTTAAACACCTTCCCAAAGCCACACAGCTGATGATCACAGACCCGTCTCTCTGGCTCCTGAGCTGGTAACCCCTCTACAGGCTCTCTGCACCTCCCCGCCACTTGTCCTCCCCACACTTTCCCACTCTGTCTCTCTGCCCCCTTTTAAAGGGGTCACTAAGGGACTTCTGCCCAAAACTCACTCTGTGAGTCTGGAGCTGTGGGGCCTGAAACCTGGATTCCAGTTTTAAAATGCACAAGGTCAGTTTTTCAATAAATGCATAAATAAGTAAACATGCCTGGGTGACATCTGCAAGGATGACTCACAGAGCAAACCAGCTTGTGGCCTCCGAATGAACAGCCACAAATAAGGTCACGCTCATGATCACCCAGGCCGTGCGGGATGTTGAGGGTCTGCTCCTGAGAAATACGATGATTCCCTTGTAAGCACCAAACTCCTAGGGCGTTGGAGGGGAGGAGGAAGGCAGGGCATTTATTGGGCACCCATTGTAGGCCACAGCCATCTTCTCTCAAACTTAAAGGATTGGGAGCACTTCAGCCACAGTGTCCCCAGGTCTCCAGACTCCCCCACCCAGAGCTCTGGTGGCCACCCATTACTGCTCTCACCTTCAAGGCCTTACTCTCTCATCTATCAGTGGCCACTCCGGTCTCCTCTGCACACCGGGGAGTGTTATCTGGAGTAAACTGATTCCCTCCGCCAAGAGGAAGGGGCCATTGACCTCAGAAGGACAGAGAGAGGACAGGTCGGGTGGCCCCCACCACCCTGGGCAGCACCCTCCAGCCCCAAAGAGGAGAGGAAGCCAGGTGTGCCCCTCTCGCCGACCCCAAATCTCCCAAAGAACGAAGGAGGAGCCTTGGGGACATTTCCCTGTCGCTTGAAATTTGTTTGGCCATCATTCACTGGGCAGGCTGAGTGGGCCCCTTAAAGAGGAAAAACAGCCCATAAATGGAGAGAGTGAGAAATCATTCGTTTGTCATCAAAGGGAAGTGGAGTCCATGAGGGAGGCAGCCCGAGAGGGCCCAGGCAGGGTCAGCGGGAAGCGAGAGATTAAACGCTCCATGCGGTACATCAACCCCACTCCGCTGGGCGCGGCCGGGCCGGTGGGGATGTGGCGGAGGGGGAGGAGGAGAAAGCAGAAGCTGGAAACTGGGAACTGGGGAGACACAAAGCTCAGGCCCAGGGGCGCTTTGGGGAAAAAAGTGACACAGAAGCACAGTTACGAAGCCACGGGCTTGGGTGGGGGCAGGAGTCCTGCTGTGGCCTGGGTTGTTGAAGGCCTCACCCCTGGTCCCTGTGAGTGTGACCTTCTTTGGAAACAGGGTCTTTGCCGATGTCACCAAATTAAAATGAAGCCATTAAGGTGGGCCCTAGTCCAAGATGCCTGGTGTCCTGATAAAAAGAAAGAAATCTGGACACAGACACACAGGGAGAGTAACCACAGACGACAGAGGAAGACGGGACAGACGCGGCTGCGAGCCAAGGGTGGCCCAGGTGCTAGGAAGAGGCTGCAAGGATTCTACCGAGATCTCAGTGGGAGCCCGGCCCTGCTGACACCTTGATTTCAGACTCCTGGCCTTCAGAACTGGGAGACAAGAAAGCTGTGTTGTTTTAAGCCACCCAGCTTGTGGTCCTTTGTTGCAGCAGCCCCAGGAAACTCATACAGGTCCCAGCAGTGTACTGTGTTGTGTCCTCAACTTGATGCCGCAAATAAAATTCAAACCTATACCTTCCACTGTCTTCCGTCTAAGCAGGAACCATATACCTGGCTGCTCGGGCCCCAACCTTGGAGTCAGCCTCCATCTCCGTCAGCCCCACATCCATTAACATCACCAATTAATAAGCCCTGGAGTCACTTCCACCAAAACATAATCCGGAATCCATCCACTTCTCCAGCCCTGCAGTGACTTCTCCCCTAGGGGGCGCTGCAGCGGTCCCCTAGTTTCCACCTCCGCCTCCACTCCCAGTGCCCAGGATCCCACAGCAACCAAGGGGGCATTTTCAAGAAGTGAACAAGCCCAGTCTGCTCTGTCCCAGCTGTCACACGACCCCACGGTGCCACTCCCGGGTATGTCCCCCAAAGAACTGAAAGTCGGGTCCTGAAGAGATATTTGCACACCCCGTTCACAGCAGCGCTGCTCACAAGAGCCAAGAGGTGGAAGCAACCCCAGTGCCCATGGATGGACGGATGGATGGATACACAGAATGCAGTCTATCCATACAATGGAACAACATCCAGCCGCACAAAGGAAGCACACTCTGACCCAGGCCACAGCATGGGTGAGTCTTGAGGACAACGCCAGGCTAAGTGAAATAAGTTAGACGCAGAAAGACGAATAGTGGACGATTCCCTTTCAGGAAGTGATTTGAGCGGCCAGATTCATCGATGCAGACAACAGAAGGGAGGGTACCAGGGGCTGAGGGGAGGAGGGGATGGGGAGTCGGTGTTTAATGGGGACCGATTTTCAGTTGGGAAGACGAAAGAGTTCTGGTGATGGATGGTGGTGACAGTCACACAACAATGTGAATGGACTTCAGGCCACAGAGCGGTACACTTAAAAATGGTAAAAGTTAGGTGTATTGTTATCACAATAAAGCAGTTTTCTTTAAAAAAAATACATTTCCACGGCTCCCCACTGGCCTTTGAGTAAAACCAGAGCCTCCTTCTAGGGTCTGTGAGGCCCTGTGGGTCGGGCCTAGGGTCCTGGGACTCCTCTGCTCGGCCCTGGGATGAGCCACATTCACCTCCACCTTTACACATGGTTGTCCCCCAACCCCAGCTCTGCCGGCTGGGCTCCAACGTCAGCTCCACCCACCTCTGCCCCTGGGCACCTCCCTGGACCGCCGGCCTTGAGCAGCCCCCTCTGTGTCCTGGGCGCGCTCCTTTACGTGGCTCTGGTTTACGCAATTACTACCTGACCCTGCCGGGCACAAGATGTCCTGGTTTACGTCTCTCCAGCCCTGGATGCAACGGCCTGGATTCACCTGCAGGTTCACGGCAGCCTTCCAGAATCTGGCGCACAGAGGAGGTGTGCACCGAGCAAAGGAATGAACTGGGAATGGATGGACAGGGGAATCATTCCACTGAAGGAAGGAAGGGTGGAAGGAAGTTGGCTCAGGGCAGAAGGGGTGCCTCCAGCAACACCTCACATTGTCCTAGCACAGCAAGGGAAGGAGCCTGTTTCTAGGCTATTTCCCTGGAAGTGAGGCTGGGCTGCCGGTAGCCATGGGAGAAGTCCGACTAAGCCCTTTGGGACCTCCTCTTGCGGGCAGGCCTCCAGGATTACGCAGACATGGCCCTGAGCACATAAGCGAACACACATAAAGGCAGATCCTCAGTGTTCTCAAAGTCTACAAAAGGCTGGACCCCTGCTGGGGGTTTTACACGGCTCAGCAAGACCCCTCAACAAGCTGCAAAAGAGCTGGGATTCAGCCTTGGTCTGTGTCACCAGGGTCCCCGCTCCTAACCAGTAGACACCACTGCCTCCTCCCCTCCAGACAGCTCCCCACACGGTCAGGGAATCAACTAGACAGGACGACCAGACACAGGGAAGCAAGGTTTGGGAGACAGAATTGTGTCTGCCGGTTAAGGTTAAGGTTAGCTATGAGACCCAGACAGGAAATAGAAAGGGGAACCTCTCACTTAGGGCCGATGGGATGGAGCATTAGGCGGTGATTGCTGTTAATGAATTTTTTTGTGTGTGAGTTTTTTTTTTTTTGAGCCGGGGGAAGTAATTCAGTTTATTTGTTAATTTTATTTTCAGAGGAGGCACTGGGAATTGAACCAAGGACCTCGTGCATGCTAAGCATGTGCTCCACCGCTTGAGCTATACCCTCCCCCTCTTAATGAACTTTTGGCTTTAGGATAGATCTGGATGTACAGAAACGTTATGAGGACAGCCCGCCTCCCGTACACGCCACGGCCAGCTTCCCCCACATCTCACATCATCAGGGTTGGTTTGTCACAACTAAGGGCCCAATCCTGACACCTGCTTACTAAGTATGTAAGCCGTCCCCATTCCGATTAGGTTAGCTTTTCCCTCATGGCCCTTTTCTGTTCTAGGGCCCCCTCCAGGACCCCACATTGTCTTTAGTTCTCATGTCTTAGGCTCCCAGAAACTGTGACAGTTTTCAGACCTCCTTGGTTCTTTGTGTTTGTTTTACTGAAGTGCAGTTGATTTACAACGTAGTGCTCGTTTCAGGTATACGGCAAAGTGATTCAGCTCGCTCTCTATATTTATTTCTATCTTTTTCAGATTCCTTTCCATTATAGGCTATTATGAGATACTGCACGTGGTTCCCTGTGCTGGACAGTAGGTCCTCGTGGTTCAGACTTCCTTAGTTTTGATGACCTTACTGCTTTGATGGGCTCGGGTATTTTACAGGTCTCTCAACGAGGTCTGTTTAGAGACTTAAAGACCAGCGGGAAGGGACGTTTCACACACACACACACAAGCACACACCCCACATACTGGAAACACACACTTTGCATCTGCTTCACCTCCTGCTGTAACGACAAGCCTCCTGCAGCTCCAGTAGGGTTTATCTTTTATCACCTTTGATGTTCCTGACAGAATACGGGACCAGGGATGCTATTTATTGTAACACCTGTTTTTACAGGTGAGGACACGGAGGCCAGCTGGGAAGGAAGTTTAAGCTTGAGGACACTCAACTACGGGCTGTGGAGTCCCAGAGTTGGGCCCCCAGGACAGTGTCCTTCCCTCCACCTCTGCTCCACGGGGCTTCAACGCACTTCTCAAGTCAGGCCCTGTCTGGGAGGCAGGCGAAGGGACAAGGAGATGAGTCAGTGGTCCAGCGTCTTGGCTACAGCAGGGGCACGGGCTATGCCCACCCCAGCCAGAGATGGAGGTGCCAAGCTGTGGCTACCAGCCCAGCTGCCCAGCCCACCAGCCCGACACCCAGCTGTGCTGCACGATCTTGGTGGAGCGAGCTGCCAGGGGACAGCTGCCTGGTGCCCCGTGAGTGGATCTCTGCCAGCGGTCCCCTCCCCACTCCTGGTCAATGGGGCAGAAGCACCCTCACAGCAGCTGTGAGGGCAGCGCTGGCTGGGGAGTGGCAGCCAGGCTCCAGGGGGCTGGGGCTTCAGTGGAGGGGAGGAGCCCCGAGGGGATGGAGGGGTGGGCTGCCAAGGGCTGGCTGCCAAGAG
Source organism: Vicugna pacos (assembly GCF_048564905.1). Classification (NCBI taxonomy): domain Eukaryota; kingdom Metazoa; phylum Chordata; class Mammalia; order Artiodactyla; family Camelidae; genus Vicugna; species Vicugna pacos. The sequence goes on from NC_133002.1 coordinate 56,714,598, forward strand.
CTCCGCGACCTTCTGAAAGAGGGCCCGACGCCAGATTCCAGCCCTGCCCGCTGGCTGAGCAGATACAGAGGGACAGGCCATCCCCAAACTGTAGGTGACACTGGAAGCATCAAAGTGAGGAAACTTAGCAGGTGTGGCTCCTTGCTGAAGACTTCACTTACATCACCTTTTCGGTATCCTCACTCCTGTCTTAGCAGGGCAATGCGACATCATCCCCATTTCACAGATGAGGAGACTGAGGCCCGCAGAGAGGCCAGTTACCTGCCCACAGACCACTTCGCCCTGGCTTCAAGGTCAGAGCTCGCCCCATCCTCCCTGTCTCTCCCTGCTGGCTTTGCATTTCTCATGGCATGTTTACCTTCCTGATTGAGTCTGCTTTTGTTTGGCTTGATATGAAAATGAGTTTGCCCAGAATGCACAGCAGCAGAAGGAAGGGGGTTTGGGGCAGACCCAGCGCTGAGTTTCAGGAAGGAGCCAACTAGAATTCAAAGCAGCCTGTCACTAACAGAATCCACGCACAGAAAAGTCGGGATGGATTTAAATGCCAGTGGAAGACCCTAGTTGATGGGGCTTACAGTTTGGTGGAAGCTGCACAGGGCTTGGGGTCTGAGGTCTGGGTCCAAATCCTGGCCTATTCTTGACTGTGTGTCCTTGCGACAGCCCCTACCCTCTTCGACCTGCAGCTGCTTCTGCTGATAAACAGTGACAACCATACGCCTTTTACAGGGTCGTGAGTCCGTGAAGCACCTGTTGTAAACCGCCAAGTGCCATCGATTGGGAGGTTGTATTTCTAGCTTCTCAGCTCCCAGGGCCTCTGACGTGCTGGGACCCGCTGACCCCATCTTGGTGGAGGGAGGGCACAGGTTCCCGGGGCTCTTTTTAGCTGGTAGGGCCCACCCTCCGTGCCTTCTGAGCAGTTCTGGGGATGGGGCACAGCTGGGAGAACGAGGCTGAGGTTGGCACCTGCCGCACGGCAGCAGGGCAGCTCCTGACGTGGAGGGCAGCTCCCTGGGAGGCAGGGGAGAGGGAGGGACAAGATAGGGCAGGGGTCCTCCCATCTGTGCCTCCCCGGAACTGCCCTGGCAGAGGGAGCTGGTCAAGCAGCTCAGTAGGACAAGACAAATCTCCCAGCCGGGGCCAGGTGGGCAGTGAAGGGCCCTGCTGGACAGGTGGGGCCCTCCCAGAACAGGTGGGGACAAGGCGGGCTTGCAAGGCAGCAAGGGGAGACCGAGCCCCCAGCGGAGCAGCCAGCAGTGGAGGAGCCCCAGCTTCTCTGGCGGCACTGGGCTGGGGCCTCTGGGCACTTGGCCTCCATCCCAGGCCTGCCAGGGGCCAGAAGCTTATGCAAGTTGGTGGTTCTCTTTAAGAATATAAAATAACAAATACAAAATTAGGTATAGTTTCAGAGGGACCCTGGGGCTTAAGCTTCATTAGCTTTGTGGGAAATTGCCTCTGACCCAAGGAGGTGCCTGGAGGTGCCCGGAGTCCCACAGATGCTCAGAAGTCATGACACTCATTGGAAAACACACCCAAGAGCTCAGGGCCTTGGGTCCACGGCCTGCAGACGCAGAAGGCCCGGGCAGGGGTCAGGTTATGGGTGCTGGGGCCGTGTCTCCTCTGCAGGGCAGACGGGTCCCCTCTCTAGGGCTTTGCTTCCTCACCTGCAAATGAGGGGAGGGGAGAGAGAGCCTGGAGGCCCTTTCCTGCTCTGCATTCAGTGCTCCTGCAATGTTATAAACAGGAAGAAGGGGCCTGCACCCTGTGGTTTACTGAGGACACCTGGGGATGCGCTTCCCTGCTCTCTTACCCAGGACTCCAGGGCTGCGGAAAAGCTGGGCAGGGAGGGGATGGAGCTGATGGGCTGGGAGGTAACCTGGGGTCGAGGGCACAGACGGTGCCTGGCGGGAGCAATGCTCACCTTCCCACTCTGGTGTGGTGTGTGGCGGGTCCTTCCCCATGTCCCCAAAGGAGGATGCCCAGGAGGGGTCATCAGACACCCACTTCACCTGGGGAAGGATTTACACGCTGAGAACAGACATCTCTGCTCCATCCCCCAGTCCTCGATAGCATAGAACCACAGTCTCTTCAAGCAACATTAGCAGATTACCCCTCCCTTCTCCCGCTGCACAATCACTCTTCAGAGGTAAAGATCAGGTTCCCCAAAACTTTCCCCCACTGGATGCAGGAGTTATTGTTACAGAAGATGACGTGGGCTGGGGAGGTACATATGGACACAGAGGCGGCTGTGTATCTGACCCCAGAGCCAGTGAGTGAGGTCAGCACATGGGGCAGAGGCTGGGGCCGGAGTCAGCCAGCCTCCCACCCTCTCAGAGTTCAGCCTGAACAGCTCCAGTGGGGGGAGGGGGGAAGAGAGGGACAAGGGGGCCAGGCCTGCCCTCCAGGAGCCCCAGGGAGAGGCAAGACAGCCATGGGATCCTGGGCGCTGCCCTTAGCAAGTGTGGACTAGGCACCTCCTGGGTGAGGCCACCCATGTGACCCTGTGACTGATGCCCGCCCTTGGGGAGGAGGCAGGTGCACAGAACATACACACGTACGTGCTTCAAAACCACAGGTGGGGAGAACTGTCTGGGGGATGCAAGGCGCACTCCATGGAGGAAGTCACACTTCAGCATGGTCTTAAAGAAGAACAGAAAGGTGAGTAAAGGAGAGAGATGAGTGTGGTGTGTCCGAGGAACAGGAAGTTGTTTTATGGGATGGAGATCAGGGCACCTGGAGATGAGGAGGTGCTAAAGGTTCATCCCGTGAGGACAGTCACCTGCATCCACAGAGCCTTTCCATCTCCTTTGCCTTTGGTGAACCCACTTAAATCCTCACAACAAACTTTGAAGGTTGCCTGGCACCCACATCCTTAAGGTTGCAGCTCTGGGGACTTCCTTCAGGAAGCCCTCCTTGTTACTCCCCAGGATGGGTTGGGGCCTGTCCTGTGTGTCCCTGTAGCTCCCCCTCTCCACAGATCACTGTGCCATCACCAGAGTCTGCAACAGGATCTGGCATGTAGAGGGTGCTTCACCTAATAGATGGATGGATGGATGGGTGACGGATGATGACTGAATGGATGGACAGGTGTGTGGGTAGATGGGAGGATAGGAAAACAGATGGACAGATGAAAAGATGGATGGACAGATGGATAAATTTATGTATGGATGGACAGATGAATGGATAAATGGATGGGTAGATGGATGGGTGGATAGATAGATACATGAACAGATAGATGGCAGACGGAGGGATGGATGGATATATGGACAGATAGATATAGATTCATAGATGGATAGGTGTGTGGGTAGTTGGATGCACAGGTGAATGGATGGACAGATGAAAGTATGTATGGACAGATGAACAGAAGGGTGGATGGATGGACAGATGGAAGGATGAAAGGCTGCAATACCCAGCAGTCCCAAAATCATGTCATATCATGTGAAGAATCATGCCAAGAACCACCGCAGATATCCTCAAACCCGATCCCTTCATTTCCTAGGTAGAAAACAGAGACTCATGGAGGGGAAACGGCTCACATGAGACCTCTGGGGAGAGCGGGGACACAGCCAGAATCAGAGCCCAGGCCCCCGGCCCCCCTGCCAAGGCCTGTCCACTGCCCAGGACGCTGGGCAGCAGGTCTCCAGCAGACAGAAGTGACTCACAGATGGCGGTCCCCGAGACCTCCCCTCTTCTCCCTGCCTGTCCCCCTGCAGAGAAGGGTCTTCAGACCCTCACATCCTCTTCTCAAAGCTGGATGTCTTACCCTCTGCGTCCTGTTGGGGTTCCGCTCCCCAAGGCACCCCAGCCTCTGGGGAGGGAGATGCTGGGAGCTCAGCCCTCCTGGGATGCCCAGATCTCCTGCCCTTCCCTCCCCGGCTGCCCGCCCCACCTCCACTGTATGTAGGTCGTCCTAGCAGCAGGAGGGGGCCCCTGTGGAGAGCTGATTGGCCCATCGTCTCAGTAAGACTTCCCCTTAATTAATTAATGTATGCGTCTGAGAGCTGCTTGAGAGACAATGGGGGAGGAGGGCTTGGGGACCAGGGAGGGTGGAGGACAAGGAACAGGGAAGGGAGAGAGAGAGGGCACCAGGACATCCTACTTCAAGTGGGCAAAAGGACCAGACACGGGAGGCGTCCCTCCCCCCACACCCCTCCCCACCTGCAAGTCTCAGGCCCCATAAGGCTGATGAATGCCACACGGGGAGGTGGTCAGGGGGCAGCACCGCCACTTCCCGCTGCTCATCCAACTCGATTAACACCAGTCAATGGCCGGTCTCACCGGGCGGGATGATGCAGCCACCAGCCGTTCCCAGGGGCTCTCCTCTGCTGCACAAGGCTGCCCAGAGACCTCCAGCCCAGCTGTCTGGACTGGTTCTGGCCTCGTTCTCCTAGGACCTCACAGCGTGCCCGGAGGCAGGAGCTTTCTTCTCTGTGGAGGGCCCCTGCAGCCCCCAGGCTGCCCCCATCCCTCCCACAGAGCTGGAGCTTTCTTAACACCACATCCGGGAGAGGCCCGGAAGGCATTCCCACCTGGTGAACAGGAGGGAGCTAAAGGCTTAGTCTTGGGGCTGTGAGCGGGTCTTTGAGGAGGCCTGGGGGGCACACTCTTCTACCTCCCGGCACTGGGTTGGTCAGACGAGCAGGGAGACGATGGTTCTGGAAGATGCAGGCTGCAGTGCACAGGGGCTTATGTAACCCAGCACTTAGGTGAGGCCAACCTCCACCATGCACTCAGAATGCACCTCAAAAGATGGCAGCTGCCCAGGGAAGGAGCAGACAGGCCGCAGCCTGGGAGGCAGTGTTTGCAGAAACACGTTTGATAAAGGACAGTCATCCAAGTCAGATGAACAACTCTTAAAACTCAACAATACGAAAACAAACAACCCAATTAAAAAAACAGGTTGAACACCTTAACAGACACTTCACCCAAGAAGACAGACAGACAGACAGAAATAAGCGTGTGAAAAGATGCCCCCCAGCCTGTGTCACCAGGGAAAGGCAAATCAAAACCACAAGATGCCACCTCATGGCTGCAAGAACGGCCAAAATCTCAAACACTGACAACATCAAGTGCTGGCAAGGATGTGGAGCAACAGGAACTCTCATTCACTGCTGATGGCAATGCAAAGTGGCACAGCCACTTGGGCTGTTCTTTCTAAACTAAACGTCCTCTTACCATCTGGTCCAGCAATCGTGCTCCCTGGTGTTCCACCCAGAGGAGATGAAAACGTGAGACTACACTAAAACGTGCATGTCATATTTATAGCTCTCTTATCATAACTGCCAAAACTGAAGTAACCAAGATGTCCTTCAGTAGGTGAAGGGGTAAATTGTGGTACATTCAGACAATGGAATATCATTCAGCACTAAAAAGAAACGAGCTTTCAAAGCTGTGAAAAGACCTGGAGGAACCTTAAATGCAGAGTGGATTACTATGCATTTACTAAATACAAGAAGCCAATCTGAAAGGGCTCCCTACGGTATGATTCCAACTGTACAACATTCTGGAAAAGGCAAAAACTACGTAGGCAGTAAAAAGATCAGTGGTTGCTAGCAGGGAGGGGGGCAGGGGGAGGGCGGGATGACCAGGCAGAGCACAAAGGATTTGGAGGGCAGTGAAACTGCTCTGTGTGACACTGTCACGGTGGGCAAACGTCACTCTGCATTTGTCCAAACCCACGTGGGCAACACCGATCATGCTCTCTAGCGTGAACTATGGCCTCTGGGTGATAACGATGTGTCGATAGAGGGTCATCGATTGTAACAAATGTCCCACCCTGGTGGGGGATGTTGAGAGGAGGGGAGGCTGTGTACGTGCGGGGGCTGGGGGTCTATGGGGAAATCTCTGTACTTTCTGCTCAATGTTGATGTGAACCTAAAACTACTCAAAAAACGTAAAGTCCTAGTTTTAAAAAGATGCCAACTGGAGGGAGGTGAGGAAAAGCAGCCCCAAGGGGGTTTCAGAGGAGGGTGAGGAGGATCCCAGGAAGGGGAGAGAGGGGGGAGGCGGGGAGGGCAGCCTGGATCACCCGCCCTGCCTCCTCCACCCTCTCCCCTCCCCAGACGGGGGTGGGGGCAGGCTGAGGTGCCATATTCAGCCCTGCCTTCCCTCTCCCAGCAGGCAGAGGAGGAAAGAATCAATTAATTCAATTAATTCATCAGGCTGACATGTCTGTGAACATCGTGCCCGGGACTCGACGGGCCTGGCAGCCAAGGGTGGTTTAATGGGCACTTTAGCTCTGAGCTGACACCTGGGCCAGCTGCTCTTTCCACGGCAGGAGATGAGCTTCAAGATGTGGGCCGACTCCCTGAAGCAGAGGGGCAGAGGCAGAGCGGGGAGAGGAGGTGCAGAGCGGAGAGCGGTGGGGCATCCCTGAGCCACTGCCCAGGGCCCACCTCCTCCAGCCCCCGGCCACCAGAGGGGAGCAGGACAGTGCTGGTGGAGAGACCCAACTTCCCATGTCTGGGCCTCGGGTCCCTCGTGGGTCCGTGGAGGGGCCAGGCCATGTGACCTGTAAGTCCCTTTCAGTTCTGACACTCTAGGATCTGTCATCTGGAAGGAAATCCTTTACACTTCAGAGTCTGTGGATCGTTTTCAAACCCCCAAACCACTCAAGGTGTCACAGACTGAGAACAGGGCTGCTCTAAGAGGTGCAGGCATATTTCTAGTCACAAAGCTTATCAGTGGCAGGGCTGGGTGCAAACCCAGGTTCCCTTGGTCCCATAGCCCGCACCTTTAGCCGCTGCCCCATGTCCCCTGGGCTCAGGCTCCAAGCTCTGGCTTCCCCACCCCCTGCATTTCCCGGAGAGCTGATGGTGCTGGTCCTACCGTCCACCTTAGGGACCTGGTCTGGCTGGCTTCAGTAGTCTCCTGTTCTGGAGACAGTCAGCCAGCCTCTCACACGGTGTACACTCCCCACTCCCTTGGGGCCTGGCCAGGCAGCAGACTTTGGGCTCCAATGGGTAAAAGGCTCTGAAGCTAAACCAGCCTTTACGCCTGGAGAGAGGATGGGTGTGCCTGTGCTGCTGGTGTGACACCAGCTCAGAGAGGACAGGTCTGCAGCGAGCGGAGCCTCCCAAGGGTGCAGTGTGGGATGGAGGCAGTGGGAGCCCAGCTAGTCCCTGCACCCCCTTCCCCTGCTGGCAGGGCCTGCCTGCACCACCCCAGAGGGGTAGACACCATGAAGGTTCTCACCGGCCTCCATCAGGCTCTTGGTCGGAAGGAAGGAAGAGAGAAGAATAAATGTATTTTGAGAGTTCAGGATGCCACGGACTATGCTGTCTGCTGTTCACACTTTCCATCTCACTTAATCAGATCAGCTGAAGTTTTATTGGCCCATTTTACAGACCGAGGAAACTGAGGTTGAGAGTGGTTAAGTCACATGCCCGAGGTCTCAGAGCTAGGAGGCGGCAGAGGTGGAATTCAAGCCTGGGGCCCATGCTCTTTCTGCTCCCTCCAAGCCTGGAGGATTCCAGAGACGCCCCTGCTGGGAGGGCTCTGCCGCTCACCCCCATCCCGTCACCCCCCAGCCAGTGCAGCATCAAAGATGGCTTCCCTGGTCCTCTCCAAGCCCCTCCCCGCAGCTCCCCCAGCACAGGGCGATGACGCCTCCTGGGGCGGGCAGACAGATAACCCCCATCCTGTTTCAGAGATATTGAAGCTAATGCCCAAGGTCCATCTGGCACGGAAGCCAGCAGTGCCGAGCAATCGCTGTTGACGGGCCTCCCAGCCACCCTCCGCAGCCCCAGCTGGATGGGCTTCCCAGCCGCTGGCTCTTGGTGCCCAGAGAGCAGCCTGGCCTGGGGATCCTGTACCCCCTGAAGAGGACCCGGCCGTGGACTCTGCCCAGTACCTGGCCCTGCCCACTGTGGGAGAAAATCAAGTCTCCCTCTCACCAGCCAAGGGTCTGGCTTCCATGTGACTGAAGCCTTTGACCCATGAACTTGAGTCTGCTGCTGTCCCAAGGAGGGGGTGGGCACCTGGCCCTGGGCACGGGCTGAAACACCCCAAGATGTGTCTTCCGCACCAGTAGCACTGCTGTCAGCTTCCTCCTCAGCATTCTGAGTTTCAACAACGACCCCAGTTGCCTCCTAAAGAGACACATCAAGGACTCCTGTCACCATGACGCCATCGGCCTTCTCATTGTTCGCTGAGACACTGGGCGCCAGCACCCCCGCCCTAGTCCTGTTTCTGGCTGATAAAAAAATGATTTCCCTGCCAAAGGAAAAAACCAGCAAGTCTTTCCTTGTGAGGAAGCTCCCAGGCTGACAGGAGAAGCCAGAGTGGAGAGGTGGGAGGAGGCAGGGGAGAGAGGAGTGGGAAGAGAGGAGGTGGCTCCCTCTTCCAGGCAGCCTTCCTTGACTGCTGTGGAGCAGGTAGCCAACCACCTGGGGCTGCTCACTATTGAAGAAAGCAGCCCACAATTTCATTACTCAGGGTTCTTTGCCTTTTAGCATGTACTCGATTAATTAATTTTTACTAAGTAATTTGATCCTTCATTCATTTACCCAGAAACCATTCTCTGAGAGTCTGGCATGTCCAGGGCACTGTCAACAAAGGTTCAGCCCCTGCCCTCGAATTGTTCACATACCAGGGGCTCAGATGAAGCACCACTAAGTGCTATGGGTAGGGGGAGAGAAGCTGGTTGATCCAGGCTGGAAGCATCAGGGAAGGCTTCCTGGAGGAGGGGGTATCTAAGTGAAGACTTGAAGGACAGTTGAGAGTCAGTCAAGCAGAGATGAGGGTGTGCTCTAGAAGGAAGGGACACATGTGCAGAGATCCAGAAGCCAGAGGGAATGTGGCAGGTCCCACCTGACTGCATTGACTGGGTGGAAGTGGCCAGAGGTTTCTGGCTTGGACTGAGACTGGGGATCCTGGAGAAGGTGTCAGTTTGAGGAGGGAGGTAGCAAGTTCAGGCGATCTTGCTGAATTTGTGCTGGAGTCGGCTTGTACCACCTGGTGAAAGGCCATGTGGATCTCTTCCCAATTTTCTGTTCAATAATGTCAGGTTGGTGGCCTGAAACCGGCCATAGTGGGAAGAGTACAGAAACCGGCAGATGCGACAACCAGCCCAGAGCCGGTTGTCAGACACTCCCCAGCACAGCGCTGCTCCCCTCCACACTCGGGACCTTCAAACAGAGGAAGTGAGCTAGAAGTTGGAGGGTGGCTCCGTGCTCAGGAAAGTAATTTGGGATGCACCTGGGTTAAGAGATGACCAGTGTACTGATGCCAAGTGACAAGCCACCCGGGGAGTGGTGGGGTGAAGGGAGGAAGGGCGGGAGAAGGGCAGAGGAGAATCTGAGGGTTGAGCCCTACAGCATCCCCACCTTCACCAGGGGTAAACCAGCAGACCGCTGGGCATATGTCTTCCTACGGGGAGTTCTCCTTGCTCGACTGTAAGCTCTCTGAGAATGCAAACAAACATCTGACGAATTTACAACTTCAGTCTCGGTGCCCGAACAGTGCTGGGTGAACAGCAGCAACTCAGTGACTATTTGGTGAATGAGTGAATGAATGAGGTGTCCACATGTGCACCTGCGCTTCTCTCTGGGTGGCTGTCTGCTTTAGACTGGATGCTCTCAGCATCTAGGACTTGTCAGAAGCGAGGGTCCAGTCCAGGTACTTAGTCAGTCTTGTGGGAGGTGATAGGGAAGAGAATTAGTGAAGAGAGGCTGGACAAGGCTGGCTGTGTGACCTTGGGCCAGCTACTAAATTTCTCTGAACCTCAGATTTCTCATCTCTAAAATAGGATCCTACTTCACAGAATGTACAAAGAAATAAAGAAGAGAGTAAAGGTGAGAGTACCTGGCACATACTCAGCTAACCTTTACCCTCCCAGTGCTCTGCACTGCATCCCTGGGGGACTGAGCCCTATGTTTCCTGGGCTCCAGGTCAGCTGACGTCTAGCTGCACACTCAGCCTCTCTCCCTACCTGCTTGCCTCCTCTCTGACCCACTTTACGCTCTTTTCTGGTCTAGTGCCCTGGTTATTTCTAGATCAAGGTGAACTGGTCTGGTTTGGAAATATGCCTGGTGGAGTTCTGGCTAAGAGCACTCAAGCTGAACTTGACCCAGCAGGGGGCAGGGGGCGGGCGGAAGGGACAGGGGGCATGTCTCTGCCTGGCCTCCCAGCCTCTCTGCTCCAGGGTTAATGGCTCTGTAATTTATTCCGCTGGATGCTACACTCCCAGGAAAAGGTGCTAACCTGTTAACCTGTTGCCCAACTGGGAAAATAGCTCAATTACTGCAAAATGAGACGTTGTCCCGTGTGGATGGATCAGCATTCAGTGATCAGTAGAGTGGGCTGGACATGAGTGGCCACTTGTCTGGAGAGGCGGAGAGGCACAGTACAGACGTCACCTGGACTTGCCAATCTCCGCTGGGGCAGTGGGAGAGCTGGGAGGGGCTGCAGGGAGCTTCTTCCATCCCTACTCCTGCCAGGGCAGCCCCCGCCCCCATTTCTCTCCCTGGGATGTTCACAGGAAAGGTGTTTAGCTGGAGTCTAACCAGGAAACAGGAACGACTTGGTGTATTAATTAACACAGAAGGAATCTGCTGCAGGGAATGGGTTACAGGTGACTGGAGAGCTGAGAAGGCAAATGGGGGAGCATGAGCCTCCCAGAGATTAGCAACACAGGAAAGCTCTACCACCCCTCGGCTGGAGGGGTCCGGCAGGAAGTGGGGTTATTCGAACCCAAGGCAGGTAACTAGGGGGCAGCTAGGACAGGGTGACCTGTCTACCAGGAGCTGGAGTCACGAATGAAGCACAGCCTCTTTGAGGAACGCCGGTGGAGACACAGAGAGAAGGGGATCGCGGCTTCTCTCTTTTTCCCTCCTGCGGGTGCCTCCCACTGGCCACCCCCAGCCTGACCCCAGCTGACCTGGAGCCTGGGAAACCAGGAAGACAGCCACCTGTGATAGAGGACAGAGCAGAGGAAGGACAAGGAAAGGTTTTGAGAGGTGACAGCCCAGGAGTGGCACAGGGGCTCAAGACACCAGCCTTAAGCCACAAAGCATGCAAGCTGGGGCCTCGGAGCCACTCGCACTGCCTTCCTTCCTGCCCAGCACCAAGGGCGCATCCAACTGCGCTGGACGATGGCATCTGGCTCCTACCAGCTCCTGGGGCCTTGGTGATAAATGCCCGGGAGCTCCCACGCCCGGCCCGATTCATCAAGCTCCCGATGGCAGGCGGCACGGCCAGAGACCTTGCCCATCAGAAGCTTAATCTCCCAGACAGAGACCAGAACTGCAGCCCCAGCAGCGGAGACATATAACACATCAAGGGCAGTTACCAAGTGTCTGAGTCAGCCTAGGAGCCTTGCAGCTCCTGCCAGGAAACAGAGAGGGAGCCGTCCTCGGTCTTCCCTCCTCCTGCCATCTGGGGAGGGGGCAGGGGCGGGGGGGTGGGGAGGGCTAGAAGGAAGGCTAGAGCTTTTCCAGGTTGTTTTCCATTCTCCTGTCTTGTTACTCCCTGCCTAGCCCACCCTGGACCAAGCAGGCTCTATCATAGCTTTTTCTTTCCCTCTCCCACCCTTCCTTCCTCGACAAGCCTCCAATGCACCACTTACTACGCTGGGAGCTACGGATTCAATCGTGAGCACGACAGGCACGGTTCCTGCCCTCACGGTGCCTGCACACAAGAGCTTCCAGAACCTTCCTCAGTTGCCCCAAGGGCAGGAAGAACTTCAGATCAGCTCTCCCCAGCCTGCTCTGCTGCTCTCCAGAAGGAGCTGGGACCCAGACATCCACAGACCCAACTCCAGGCTTCCCTTCTCCCGACAACCCCTTTCCTGTAAAGAGGGGCTCACAAGGAGGGTGGGTGGGGAGGCACTGGATTCTCAGGGCTGTGATTGGCTGCCACCGGGCTGAGAGATGGCTGGAGAGACCAATCAAGGCTGCTGGGCGGCCAGAGTGACAGTCAACCTGGTGTCAGAGGCAGCTGCTGCTGCAGTTCCCTGCTGCCCGCCCCCCCACCCCTCGGCCAGCTTCCCCCTCCCGTCTGCAGCGCGGCTCTAAATCTCTTTGACATAAAATATCGTCGGAGAGCCGCAGCACAGAGAGATTAAAAAACAATAAAGAGAAAGCGAAACTCTTGACTATAATTACCAGCCTCTAGCCGGCAGCGGCAAAAACGCACTAAAATTTTAATAGGAACCACTGCATTTAATTTAACGACACATTTTTTCAATTACCAGAATAATTGTTTTATTCATAAAATGAGTTTCAATAAAGAGGGTCATTTTCCTTTGTTTTTATTATTCATTTGTGCGACATATTTGAGATGGAATTCCCTCATGGTAAGGCAGCTTGGAGGGGACTCATGACATCTGTGTCAGGAGTTGAGAACAGGAAGGGCAGGAGACCAGAGGAGGTGGGCGTCCACAGGCCCAGGTGATGACTGAGAGCTCGACCTCCGCCCCCCAGAGACTCTTCCAGAACGAACTTCAGTTCACTTCGCCAGACTCACACGACCTCTCCTGCTGCACCCTGCACTCACACTTTGCTGAGCTCCCTGTGGCCAAGGGGAAGGGGAGACTAGAAATGCAACTCCTTCTGCACTGGAGCGGGGAAGCAGAAACTCACATCCTCCCCAAAATCACCCTTTTAAACTGTACCACGGCCAAAGCCCGGGGCCACGTGGAGGAGAGAAGGAAAGTGAGCAAAGATAAATCATAAAGAAGACAGACAACCAGGTGCTGGGAAATTGAAGGCCAGCTGCATCTCAAGGACCCCGGGCCTCCATCCTGCCCTCCCAGCATCCAATCAGACAATTATAATGACCAGCACTTACTAAGTGGGTGCCTAACTTCTGCCCCCTGGATTAGCTTCCCAGCACCCCCACTGTTAACACCCACTTTAGACATGAGAGACTGTGGCTCAAACAGATTAAGCTAATTGTCCCAGATCTCACTAGAAGGACGTGGGAACGGGATTTGAACCCGGCTGGGCTGACCACGGAGCCGACAGAGGATGCCCCGTGCGGCCGTGCCAGCTGGCCTTGAGGAAGGTTGCTTCTCCAAGTGCCCTCTATGACTTCATCTCTGAATTAACTCATTTGCACTTCTTGCTCTGGCTTCGTTTACACTGCACTCTAAGCTCTCTCCCTGGCAAGCTCTCAACTCAAGAGCCCTCACCCTGAGCCTCTGGCTGGCACTCAGAGATAGCGCCAGCTCCCAGGCCAGGGCAGACGGTCCCAGCCTCACGCTGCTCCCGGGGATGGATGGATGATGGATGCAGATCAGGGTGGAGGCTGCTGTGGGAGCTGGAAGTGAAGGGCTAGGGGAGCTCTGTGATACCCTGCTCTGGGCATGGGGGTAATGCTGAGCATGGAAACTCGCTTGGGTGTCTGTTCATTCTGAGCCCTGTTAGTGCCAAGAATAGGGAGGCAGGCCAGAGGGAGCCAGCGGTGGAAACCCAGTGCTGCCTCCGGTAGGGAAATTGACGCTGACAAACCATGTTCAGTGCCAAGGCTTTCGGGCACACATGACCTAGTTGGTCCCCACAGCTACCCCGAAAGCTGGATACTATTATTCCTGGGCTAAAGACGAGGAAACCAAGGATCCAAAAGGTCAAACAAGTTTTGTCCAAGATCACTGAGCTAGTACGCAGCCTAGTGGGGGAGTCACCCTCAAACCTTTTCTGGGTGCACCCCCAATATGATGGAGTCCCCCCCACCCTGGAGGGTGCTGTCCTCTGAAAAGACAGAATGGCTCGTGGATGGACAGGACAGTGTAGACAGGGAGGAGGTCTGAGAATCGCCCCTGAGCCCGTGCATGGCCCCCTCTCACCGCGACCTCCTTCCTCGGGCCTGTGCCCTCCTGCAGGTGAAGGGCCCCAGCCCTCTGTGTCCTGACAGCACAGGCCTTGGTCCAGGGACACAAATCACCCCCTTTCACAGGGATGAGGAGGATGGGTGACTCCAGCTCCCCCCTGAAGCCTCGGCTTTTCTCGAGCCCTTCTGGAAGTTCCCAAAACAGGGAGGGAGAGGGCGCGGGGGAGACGGGATTTGGGAGTGGGAGCTTTTCAGGATGGTCCCACCTTCGGGGCAAGGCTGGTTTCTAGAAGCCCTCTCTGAGGGGGTACATTTGGGCGCCTCATGTCCTCTTGGAACCCTAGCTCAGGACCCACTAAGGTATAGCTCTTCCTGTCGGAGAGAGGATAAGGGGACAGACAGAGGGTTACCAGGAGTGCTGGGGCCCCAAGGCTCATGTGGGGAGAGAGTCTTAAGTCCTCCACGTTGGGATGGGGCCACCTGTGCCTTCCCCTTGAGCAGACCCACTGTCCTTGCCAGCTCATCACCCCCTGACCGCCTCTGACTCCCGGCCCCCTGCTTTCTGGCTTCATCCATCCTCGGGCTTAAGGAACTTCACACACAAGCCACCTCTTCCTGCAACTCTCATCAGGCTGGTCTTGCTGACACCCCCTTCCGGGGGGCTCTCCCCATGACCGTGGGACAGGACCAAGTCATCCTTGCCAGCACTGCACCTAGACAATATGGGACAACTTCCACACTGGTAGGGGCTGAATTAGGTACCCCCCAAATTCTTATGTTGAAGCTCTAACCCCCACCCCAACCCCGTATCTCAGATTGTGACTGTATTTGGAGATAGAGCCTTTATGGCAGTGATTAAATTTAAATGAGGTCATGGACACTAATCCAATATGACCAGTGTCCTTACAAGAAGAGGAGATTAGGACACGTGTGGAGGGAAGACCATGTGAAGACACAGGGAGAAGACAGCTGCCTCCAAGCCAAAGAGAGAGGCCTGGAACAGATCCTTCTCTCCAGATCCTCAGAAGGAACCAACGTGGTCATGACCTTGATTTTGGACTCTCAGCCTCCAGAATCGTAAGGAAATAAAATTCTGTTCTTACCACTCAGTCTGTGGTATTTGTTACAGCATCTCTAGCAAACTAGAGATTTTATACCCATCGCTTCCCTTCCCTGCAATTCATCTTCCTTCTCTGCCTGTGAGTTCTGTGAGTTCTCTACGTCCAGTCCTGGCTCAAAGCCCACTTTCCACAGGAAGCCTGCTTGGATTAAACTCACTCTTTCTCCTTTCACTCTGTGGAGCTCTCTACCATCCGGCTTGTAGAGGATAGATTTACACGTCTTCTGTACATGTGGGTTGTACAGCACATGTTACTAAGTCAGTCTGGGGTGGGTTTTATTACATGTGCGCTTTCTCCTGCTGGGGTCTGTGTCTCTTCCATATTCAGGAGTCCCGCTATGTGCAGGGTCTCGGGGAACCAGGCTGGGAGGAAGGAGGACTGGAGGCTTTTCTTGGTTTGCCCTCTGACAGCACAAATCTCCACCATCCCCACTCCTAGTTAATCCAAGCGCATCTATTATCGAGCTCCATGTCCAGCCCTGAGCTTCTCGCCCCCTAAGAAGATTTGCATCCAGCAGGTGAGATGGTGGGGACCAGACAGGGTAACGGGAGCGGTGGAAGTCTATACAGATGAGCCAGGGAGGGCCCCCCGGAGGACACGTGTCTTGACCCGGCCTTGAAGGCTGGGAGGACTTGAATTATTCGAGGGCAGAAGGGAGCATTTCTCAGGTGGTGACGACAGCTTGTGCAAAAGTGTGGCATGTGGATGGAACCCGGGACTGGACTGGCCTGGAGGAGGTGCACTTCGTTAGATCCTGGCTTCACACAGCTGGTCCCCTCCACTGTCCCCTGAGGGAGCTAAAGCCCACGAGAGGGAAGAGCTTGTCCACGGTCTCCTGTCTTGGCCAGGCCCCTGCCCTGGGCCTCAGAGGAGACTTGGAGGTCACTATTCCCGCCCCTGCTTTCAGGCGAGCATGCCCGAACCTCTCATCCTCTCCCTCTCCACCTCAAAGCCCTGGAGCTCAACGAGGGTGGGGGGGTGAGGAAGGGCCCAGGTGAGGGGACAGGGGGAGTGGGGCTGCCGGGCGCCAAGATCGCATAAGCAGCAGATGTCAGCGGATTAACAGCTCTGCTTCCCAAAGCTGCCCGAGCCACTTAATATTCTGCAGACAGGATCGCTTCCCTTTCATAAAAAGCAAACATGGAATTGAAATGCGGCAGACTCCAAACACCTGGGGAGGGTTGGTGTCTTGACACCTTGCACCTTGAGAAAGGGGTCCTGAGAATAAGACAAAAGGATGAGAGGGACTGGGGAATCGGGCCTCCTCCTTGCTGGCAGGGACAGTCCCTGCAGAGAGGGAGGCTGCGGGGGTGCAGACGCTGAGCTTCCAAGGTTCCCAGAAAATGCCTAGGAGGGGAGGCACCAGGGCACCGCCCAGAGGGCTCGGGGTAGGGGTGGACAGGTGGCAAAGCGATGTCACTCGGGGATGTGGGGAAGTCACCACCAGGAAATGACATATTTGGGGACCATTCCTCTCCTTCTTAATGACACCAGACAGTGGGGATGGAGGCCCAGCCATCAAAATGGGAAGTAGCAGTTTCCTTCCAAACAGATCAACAGAGCAAAACAGCAAACAGCTTTCGTTAAATATGAATAATTCCAAGAGCCCAGAGAGCTTTTACCTCATGAGCCTTTTTAAAATAAATAAATAAATAAAGGAAGATGACTTTCTTGGGTTAGAGAGCGCTCACCTTATCCAAGGAGGACAGAGGCGGAAGGGCGCTCTCTCCCCCAGCCTCACGGGAGACCAGAAGCGGCGAGCCTGGAACAGACGACATCCTCCTGGGTACCGGCTGGAAGAGAGGGCGTTCGTGGCTGGGTATTTACATACCATGAGTCATTCTCGGTTGGGGCATTCATATTTGACCTACACGGGACTTTTTTTTTTAAGCACACATTTTGGGAAAAATATTTGCTAATTCTCGTGCAGTTGTTGTCGTATGGCTGTTCCATTTCTGTCCCCTTAGGAAACCCGTTCTCAGTTTTAAAAGGAATTATGTCGGGGGAACAAGCCAGTCTGCTGAGCTAGAAGCACCGCACGGAGGCTGTCAGTACCAGCTCTGGAGCCCGACTGCCGGGGTCCAAGTCTGAGCTCTGCCGCCTCCTGCCTTGGAGACTCTGGGGGATGTTCTGAACCTCAGTTTTCTCATCTGTAAAATAGGGCTAATGATGATAAAGGAAACTCCCTCATAGGGCCTTTGTGAAGATCATATGAGTTAAAACATGCCAGGAATTGAGCACAGAACGCAACAAATAAAGCTACTACCAACATTGGCACCAAATCTCAATAATTGTTTTTTCTTATAAGCTAGGAAAGGCCACGCAGAACTTAGAGAGTGTAGACACTTAGCTGCTCGCTATGTGTGCATCTGAATTCTCCAGAAGGTTCTCGCTGTGAAATCGAGCAAGTCACTTAAACTCGCTGAGCCTCAGCTTCCTCATCTGTAAAATGGGAATAGAGGTAACGCATTGCTCCTAAGGTGCTGATGCTTGTGGAACAACACAGCACAAGGTACACGCTCAGTAGACGTGACTGGCCCGGCTGATGGAGGCTGGACCTCACCAAGGCTTAGATCAAAGGCCTTATAGGGGCTGCTGGACCTGGAAAGAAGGTTCTCCCTCTTTCTTTCCTCTCCTCTCCTCCCGTCCTTTTTTTAATTATTATTATTATTATTATTATTATTATTATTAATTATTTTATTATAAGATCCTCTTTCAAAAGAGGATGAAGAGTAGCTGGGCTCTTAACAGCCCAGGGCTCAAAGCCTGCAATTCACATTTCTTGTTCCATTAAGAGGGGCTCCTTACTCCTCTGCAAAACAGAAACAGACTCACAGACATAGTAAACAATCTTACGGTTACCAGGGGAAAGAGGGTGGGAAGGGATAAATTTGGCAATTCGAGATTTGCAAATATTAACTACTATCTATAAAAATTGATAAAAAAGCAGATTTCTTCTGTTTAGCACAGGGAACTATCATTCAATATCTTGTAATAACCTTTAATGAAAAGGAATATGAAAACAAATATATTTGTATATATATATGTATGACTGGGACATGATGCTGTACACCAGAAATTGACACATTGTAACTAATTATATTTCAATAAAACAAACAAAAAAAGAGTTCCTTGAATTCTATGAGTTCAAACACCCTGCCTTCGCTATGATCTGCCTGCAGCCGCTACACATAGTGATGTGATGGGTGATTTTGGACCCAGCAGAGAAACAGCAGCCACTGTCCACCCGGACTCTGCCATCTTCTCTCACATCCTTGCTCCTAGAAGGCTGGTCCTCTAGGTTGTCACGTAGAGGAGGTGGGTCTGTGCCCCAGGGTCCTGCCTTGGCTCCGCATGGAAAGGCAGGGGAATCTGAGGAACAGAGCCAAGTTCAAATCCAGCCTTGAGAGCCTCTGCCTCCTCATCCGTAGGATGCAGTCACTACCAGTACCACTGCCTGAAGTCACGAGAAGAAACCACTCACAGGTGTCAAATATTTAATAACCAGGAACACACGGTACCGCTTGACTGGAATGACACCTGGGCTGGGGGGCTGTAGCAGGACTGGGTGCCCCAGCCACAAAGGCTGTGCCCGGTGTCCACCCTCCAGTTGTCGGAACACGGAACGTCCCGGAGATGTCAGGACAGCGTTATTTCCTCAATATCCTAACACACAGCATGATGATGGGTGATCCTGGGGACCATGCACCCTGCTTATAGGGTTACTGTGGAGCTGGCTAAGATCTCAGGGGTACATACCCTGCCTGGGCACAGCGGCTGCCCTGGAGATGCCGGCTCCCACCCTTTCCCCTGGCCCCAGGTCAGAACACCCAGGGTCCCCCACCAGGGGACGGCCTCCGGGCCAAAGCTCCCACCTGCCAGCAAGGACCTGTCACAGGAGCTAGGACACCCTTGGGGATCAGTAGTGTGGGATTATGATGACAGTCCAGGCTGGCTCCCCACTTGTCCCGTGCTGGCTGGACACAGCAGGACACTCCCATCTTCCCCGACTGCCCACAGGTATAGGAAGAGTGGAGATGCCCCGCCTCGCTCTTGCTCACCCTGCCCGGGCACTAGGGGATCTGGTGAGCGCCCTGCCCCAGACTCCCACAGCTTGGGCATTTCTGGTCAGGCCAAGGGTGGGGCTTGGGGAGCTATTCTGGGTCTGGAAAAAGAGCTGTGGTGGGCGTGAAAGGGAGGCAATGACAGGGTTGGCAGGGCTGGGCCCCCTCTTCTGGCCTCCTTCCACCCACACAACCCACCCCTGCCCGCTGCTGGCCCTCAGCGTGGCTTCCCCTAGATGATGGGGAGATGGATGCAGACGCGGGAAGTGGAGGAGGGAGACCAGGAAAGGGGCTGGGGTAGGGAGAGGAGACGTCAGCACAGGGCCTGGGAGGTCCCCAAATGGTGAGGTGGCCACAGAGAAGGAGCCAAGAAGACATAGGAGAAGCAGTCGGCTTCCTTCTTCAGGCCATACTGTGTGGTTGGCGTCATGGGCCCTAGAGGTGCATGTCACAGGGGTGGTCTGGAGGCACTCGAGATTACTGTATCACGGGGACCTCCTTCTGGAATAGGGCTCAGGGTTGGCTCTGGCTCACCCTCCAGCGGCTGCAAGGCAGGACAAGGAACAAGTAACCTGAGAGGGCCACCTGGGAATTGTTGAGCCCCCTCAGCTGGCTTCCCTTACAATGAGCCTCTGCTTACAAAGACTCTGTTCCAGGGCCAGTGTGAAGAGAGGGAGGCATCAGGGCAACTTTAAGGGAGGTAGAGGGGAGGTGCCAAAAATCTGAGTCATCAAGATAAACATTTTAATGCAACATTTCAAACAAAATACAAATTCATATAAGACATTCCATGATGAACAAAATATCAAAATGTTAAATTCAGGCTCTGATAGAGCTGGCCGGGGGAGGGGGGAAGGGGAGCGAAGTGAGCCGTGCAAGGGCAGGTCAGATCCAGTCTTTGGGGAACATTGTGATATTTTGTTCATCAGGGAATTTCTTCATTAATTTGGATTTTTTAAAAATATGGCATCAAAATATTATTTATCCTACTTATTTCTTGGGCACCCGTTCAATTCTGTACTGGAGCCCAGTGCCTCACTCGCTTGACCTTTGTCCCGGTCTTGCCCTGTTTTCTTTTTATATCCAATTAGCCCCCTGGTTCCTCCCAGCTCCCCTCCGAGAATTCAGGCAGGTGAAAATGGGGGAGAACAGGAGTTACTGGAATCTGAACGGAGCATGAGGTCAGAGGCTTCTCCAAGGAGAATGAGAAACCAGAGGGGGCGGGAAGCAGGCAGGTAGGGGAGGAGGAAACAGGAGGCAGTTCCAGGGCGCTGCACGAAGGCTGGGGAGATAAGGGGTGCGCCATGTGGTTTGGGGCGGTAAAGAGCAGTTTGCCGTGTGCCAAGGGCCGTTGTAAGTGATATATCCACGTTCTATGTGCTTTGACACATGCTCAAGCACTCCATCCTAAACAGCCCTAGGAGGTGGGTTGCCTTGAGGTCCCCATTTTACAGATGTGAAAGTTGAGGCACACAGAAGCACTGGAGCCCACAGAGCTGTGCTGATGCTGGAATATCACCTCAGCGCTCTTACCACTCTTGGGAGGGAGGGGGAGATGCCCTGACCCTGGTCCTCAGACCACTGCTGGCAGGGAGGTGCCCAATAACCAGGAGATGCATGGCTTCCAGGCAAAGCTGAGCTGAGACAAAGCCAGTGATGGATAACTCGCCTTCGAGTCAGAAATGTGCTCCCCTAGAAGGAACAGGCAGATCTAATTTTTATGTCACATCATATCTCAAGTATCTCAGGGGAATTCATAACTTAAAAAAAAACTCTTTTGTGTCCCTTTGTAATTGCTTCCTAATAAGAGCTCTCAGTTCGAAATGCCTTGAGCAACTTCACAGGACAGCAGGATCCTGAAAGGCTCTGTTCTAGGTAGACATATTTTGGGGAGGGAAGGGAATAAATAAAATCCTATTTCAAATGCTCAGTGAGTTTTATTTTTCTCTTTTTTCTTACAGTAAATCTTTTGGTAATCCTTTTCTTTTTTCTTTTTTTTTTTAACAGTTACCCTGTTTTTTGTTTTTCTGTAAACCCAGACTCTGATTTCTTGAATTTTCTTAGTTTTGCACTGTCCTATAAGGCATCGCAGGCCCATAAAGCTACTTAAAATTTAAATTAAAATTAAATAAAACTAAAAATGCAGTTTCTCAGCCCCACCGGCTACCTGTGGCTGGTGGCCGCCATGTTGGGCTGCGCAGAACATAGAACATTCCTCTTGCCACAGAAAGGTCTCCTGGGCAGCGCTGGCTTCGAGAATGATGTCCACCTACGGCTTCAAGTAGGGCTGGCCTCATTCTCTCCTGGGCCTGAGCCTCTGGAAGGTATGGCTACACATTACGAACAGCTGCTATAACCGATCCACTGGGGGCAGGTGTTACCCAGAGAGATGCCTCGGGTCCTCCCTGCCCACTCCCCACGACCTTCGGTTAAGCGGTTAAGCATGGAGTGGTATCAGGCCAACCCCCCTCCAGCAGATAACAACTACAAACAAGTGCCTGAAGGCACTGGAGAGCAGCCAAAAGCAGGCGACACTGGAGGGGAGTCACACTCAGAAGACAGGAATGACACTTGGTCAGTTTCTCGTATGTATGGGGTTCATTGAGGGAGGGCTCCAGGCTCTGCCAAGTGGGGCAACAAAAATTCAGACAGAAAATCTGAGATCTTACTGACTTAAAGAGCTAGCACACAGTTTGGAGTGACCACAGCAGTTGGAAAGTGAGGATGGGAATTCCAGAAAGAAAAGAGCCAGGGAGGAGGCTCAAATTCTGTACATAAGCTCTACACAAATCTTAGGTTGACCCTTGAAATATCCACACAAGGACTGCTCAAAGCAGCTCAACAAAGGTTAGAAGAACCGAACAGAAATTTCTGCTACCGGCCGCCACAGGGGAGACAAAGTTTGGAGTTTGAGTCCGGCCAAATTAACTATTTTTGTTTGTTTTTAATCAACGCACTTCAGGGTTACATAACAAAATCCAGGGTCTTTACAACATATTCATAATGTCCGGGATACAGCCCCAAACTTCCAGGTGTACAAATAAACAGAAAAACATGACCCCTACATAAGAGATATCAACAGACTGTTTTACAACAGCTATTAGAACTGTCCACAAAGACGTAAAGGAAAATATACCTGTAATGAGTGCACAAAGAGGAAATCTCAATAGAGAAATAAAAACTATTAAAAAAAGAACCAATTAAAAATTCTAGGATTGAAAAATTCAAAATTTGAAATGAAAAATTCACCAGATAAGCTTAACAGTTCATTGAAGAGAACAGAAGAAAGAATCAGCAAACGTGAAGACAGAGCAATAGAAAATATCAAATCTGAAGAACGGATGAAAAACAAAAACACAAACACTAAACCCAGGGCCTCAGGGACTGTATCAAAACATCTACCATCTACGTAAATGGAGTCCTAGGAAGAGAGGAGAGAAAATAGGGGCAGGAAAAGTGTTTGAAGGGCTGAATATCCCCCAATTTGGAGAAAGACAAATTGCAGATTCAGGGTGCCCAATGAGTCCCAAGTAGGATAAATACAAAGAGTAAGAGCCATGAACTCAATGACCCACAGAAGGAGTGAGCATCACTCCCGCTTTACCTTAGAAACCACTGGAGAGCAGGGGCTACCTCTCTGCAGGCTATGTGCACATTTTGTGACAGATTATATGACAATATCCCACCCTCTCTCTAAATAGTGCAGAGAGAGGGCTGAGGCTATAAAAGTAGGTATCAGGAGCTAAGGGCTTTTGCACACAGTTTCTTAATTGACACTCAACAGTTATCACCTTAAGAACTAGGAACTCTTGTCTCCATTTTGTTTTGCTTATCAATAAATTGTTTAAAAATGGAAATCAGTACTAAGATTCAGAGATGTTGAGGAACTCACCTAAGATCACATAGTAAGTGGCGGAGCCAGGGTTGGAAGCCCAGCTCCAGAGCCCATTTCTTTTCCTTTATATTCGTGCCTATTAACCCTGGCTGTACACTGGATCCTCATTGTGTGGGGGGCTATCCCAAACAATCCCCACCCCAGACGAATTAAATCAGAATCAGTGGGGATTGGGTCCAGGCACTGGGAATTTTTAAAGCCCCTCCAGGTGATTTTAAGGTGTGGCCTGTGTTGAGAACTGCTGTGGATACTATGCTGCAGTCTGGAAAATTCCAGACAAAGGAAGAGAACTGGGTCAATCCCACTCACACAGGTGGGTGTGCAGTGAGAACCCTTGGTAAAAGTCCTTGGGGACAAAGCTCGGAGCGCCCAGCCCTCCACGTCTGTAACCCTCCACTTCTCATCTTTTCCCGGGATTTCTAGGCGGTGCACAGCTGTCCCTTGCTCTCAGCTCCAGAAGATATGGGGGTGATAAAAGTGTCCAAGGAGGCTCTCTGCAGCAGAGCTTGAGTTACAGGAGGCTGCAGCACTGGGTGCAGGACACTTAACTCTGGATGAGGAATGAGCAGTAAGACCCAAGAGCCCTAACTCTCCCAGGCTTTGGCTGGGGGGAGGCAGAGAGCCAGACAGCCCCCATCACTCTCCCAGAATCCTCTGCCACATCCCCCTCCCCTCCCTGCCACTGCTCACACCCCTGCCTCTGAAGCCCAGCCTGGCTTCAGGACAGTGCTCCCACCACCCCTGAACCCTGCGCAGAATCCATAGCACCCATCAGGTGTGTTTCTTGCTCCGTTTCCCTAAAGCCCAACACAGAGTAGCTGCTCAGTAAGCAGTGCGTCTCTGAATGCGCGTGGGGGTGAGGGAGGCAGGCTCCCAGCGCCGGCTGGCTCAGCTGTGCCACTTGACACAGAATTAGCCAAACAGACCAACCAACCCGCAGAACAAAACAAGGCAAGGAGACCCACGGAGCATCTCTCTTATAATGGCAGTGATGATGATGATGGTGATGACGACGACGATCACATAGCGGCCACCCTCTACCGAGCGCTGACTACATGCTAGCACTTCACAGGCTTCATCTCACTGCGTCCTCATAACCACCCTGCCAAGGGTGCTGTTTTAGCTTCATTTTACAGATGGAGAGACTGAGGCTGAGAGAGGAAACATCCCCTGCCCGTGGCACAAATGACATCAAAACCAGGTCTGTCACTGACGGAGGAGCCCTTTGGAGCATCAGTACTCTCCCATTCCCACGGTCCTCCCTACCCTTGCTGGGCTGAATCAAATTTAATCCTAAAAGGTCTCCCTGGCCCAGCCCAGGCCTCCAGCTGCATAGCCAACCCCATGTGCTCTGTGCCCACTTCAGGGTTCGCACTCCAGGAGCTCCCCACTCCGAGCCGGCACATGGCCTGGGGTCAAGGGTGGCTACTTGAGCCCCAGTGAGGTCCTCAGGGGCTGTCCGTGCTCAGGGAGCTGGCGGCCCACCCAGGCCCATTCCTGGCTTTATCAATCTGGGTCTGGGGGGAGCAGGCAGGAGTCCAGCCCGGGCGGCCCCTCAGGCGCCCCCAGTAGCCTGTGTGTAATGACCGCAGAAAAGCCATTACAGCTCACTTAGCTGTAAACAGCTCTCCACAGCACTCATCAGGGCTACGAGGAGCAGAGAGAGCTCTCCTCTTGGAGTGAGGGGGGTGGGGGGTGCCCAGCCAGAGGGGCTGTGCCTCCTTACGGGAAGTGCTGCTGCTCGCCTGCATCAGCTTCCTGGAAAGGTAAGCCCGGCTGGGGCCCGGCCAGCTGTCCTGCCCTGCCCTGCCCTTTCTGACCAGGTCCTCCACGGCGGCGGCTCTGTCCTCCCTGGGGCAGAGCCCCAGCTGTCCCCGTGACCCCACGAGCCAGGCTTTCCATGCCCCAGGCTGGCCTGACATCCAATGTGAAGGGCAGCCAGCTGGGCAGACTCCCCTGGGTGTTCCCGTTGCCCTGGAAACACTGGCTGGTCTGGTCCCCACACAGACTCCCCTCTTCTACGGTGGGGATGTTCCGCCCACCACTGGGAAGAATGTACATTTCTGGGGCCTAAACTTTAAGCAGGGGAGACGCTGGATACCTGCTTCCAAATCAGAACTTTCAGTCTTAGCCTTGATACTAATAAAATCCCGTAAGGGTCCCAGTAGATAAAACAGAGCAAAGAGCAGATGCTCGCATCTAAATGGGGGTGAGGGTGGGGGTCCAAGGCCTATCTATGTCGTTGTCCCTCACTCCCCACCCTGACGCATCCCTCATTTGCCGGGATGGTGGAGGCACCTCTGAGTTCAGCGGCCCTCGGGACGTGGTTTAATAACCACTGACCAGGTCTGCGTGCCATTTGCTCTGCCTGGAGCCCTCGAGTCCATCTTCCTCCAGGCCTTGCGGGCTCCCCAACTCCCCGGCAGCCCCGGGCTGTGCTCGCTCTCATCACCCAGTTCTCGTCCTTCTTGGCACACACCGTATTTTCTAATCACATTGTTATTCGTGTCGTGGTTTGCTTACTATCTGCCTTCCCTTCTATTCGCTGAGTGCCACAGGGACGGGGCCACGTCTGTTTTGGCCCCCTATCTCCAGCGAGAGCCCAGTGCTTGCAGACGATCAGTGCTTGGTAAAGGCCCGATGCATGAACGAACGTCCCAGCTGCTGACGTCCGGCTCGCTGTGCAGCCTTCTGGGGAAGGGGGTCTACACCTTCCTGCCACTGGCCTTTCCCATGTGTCCGGTCCTCAGGGCTGCCATTTCTTCCCCCATCAAATGCCCAATGTGCTCACTTGTAACGGCCCCTAGTTGTTTCTTTCTCTCGGGACTATGAGCCCCTTGAGGGAGGGACGGGCATCTCTAGTGTCAACATGTGCCTACGTGTCTGATGTAGGTGTGCAGAATGAATGATAGAATGAATGAAGGGCTGGCCACCATATGGCCCTGCTGCTGTGGGTCAGCACCCCCTCCTCTGTGGGCTGATGTCCTGGCCGTGGGATGGCCTCTCTCCATCCTCTGGTTTCCTCCCAGTCATCCACCACCTCCACATCTTCCCAGAACCTGAGAAAACTCCCCAGAGAATGGGCTCTGGGTCATGAGGGATTAACCGGACAAAGGGAGGTGGCCAGCGTCTCTCTTTATGACGAGGCAGTGGCCAAGGAAGGTGACAGGAGACCACCGACCCTGGGTTGGGGCCCCAACCACCCTCCTTCACCAGGAGAAGGACACAGGTATCGGGCACCAGAAGTTCCAAGGCCAGAGGATCAGTCAAGTTCTCTCCCCTTCCTAATGCCCCACAGGCCACTCTGGGTCCCCTCCACCACTCATCCAGCTGCTAGGACCCCATATCTTGGAGTCATCTATAAATCTGATCTCTCCCTGAGACCCTAGCCACTCGCCCAGCATCCTGCCAGTGCCACCTTCAACAGGCACCTACGATCTGACAATTTTCACCACCCTGCTTCCAACACTCAACCCAGACTACCACCGTTTCTGGCCCAGACCGCAGACTCCTTACTGCTGCACCTGCCCCCTTCTATACCCCGTGCCTTGTCCTGTCTGCACCCACAAGGATCAATTTAATGCCTAAATCAAACTAAAAACAGAGTTACCATATGATCTAGCAATCCCATTCCTGGGCATACACCCAGAAAAGATGAAAACTTTAATTGGAAAAGATACAGGAACCCCAGTGTTCATAGCAGCACTATTTACAGCAGCTAAGACACAGAAGCAAACTAAGTACCCATCTACAGATGACTGGCTAAAGGAGATGTATACATACACAATGGAATACTATTCAGCCATAAAAAGGATGAAATAATGCCATTTGCAGTAACATGGATGGACCCGGAGATTACCATATTAAGTGAAGTCAGAGAAAGACAAATATCATATATTACTTATATGTGGAACCTAAAAAAATAGATACAAATGAACTTATTTACAAAAGAGAAACAGACTCACAGACATAGAAAACAAACTTATGGTTACCAAAGGGGAAAGGGGTTGGGAGGAGGCATAAATTAGGAGTTTGGGATTAACAGATACACACTACTATGAATAAAATAGATAAACAGCAAGGACCTGCTGTAGAGTACAGGGAACTGTATTTAATAGCTTATAATAACCTATAATGGAAAAGAATCTGAAAAAGAATATATGTGTATATGAATTACTTTGCAATACACCTGAAACTAACACGCTGTAAATCAACTATCCTTCAATAAAAAAAGTAAAAATAAATTTCAAAACCAGAACAATTTAATGCCTAAACCAGGTCACCCCACTGCCCTACTTAACGCCTCCAGTGGCTCCCACTCACATGCAGAGTAAAATCCAAAGTCCTCACCGTGACCTACAAGGCCCCATGTGGACTGGATGCCACCCCCAGTCTCCCCTTCACATGGGCCACACAGGCCCCTCTGTTGCTCCCAGCACATGCCAAGCCCAGCCCTTTATCAGGGCTTTGCACTCAGGGCACTCTTGGCTCTTCCCCTGCTCTCCTTCATCTGGATCACTGTCCAAACATCACTTCCTCCGAGAAGCCCTCCCAGATCACCCCCACCACAACGGTAACCCAATACCACTCCTCACAGCAACCGACTTAGGTCTCCTCCGTGGGCCTTGTCCCTTCCTGCCGCTGCCTCTTATATCTGATCTACTTCCGAACTCTTTGCCCTCCCTCAGAGAGTGTAAGCTCCACCAAGGCAACGGTTTGAATTGTTTTGTTTCACTCCCATATCCTGAATGCCTAGAACACTGCCTGGTACGTAGAGAGTACTCAACAAATATGTATTAAATGCATGAATTAGTATTTTAGAAATCAGCTGATTTTTAACCAGTGTCCCTGGGTCCGATCTGTCTGGTGGGGCACATCAGATTCCGGCCTGGATCACACCTGACATCACACACACATGGACACACATGCACACATGCATGCAAACGTGCATGCACACCCCCCTAACGGCCGTTCACTCCCCGCTTCCTCCCTCCCCTCTGTACCTTCAACCCCTTGGAGCCATCACGATTATGAATCTGTTTTTCTTTCCCCCTCTCCCTTTACCCAGGAGCTACAACTTGGGGTAATTCCCATATGTTGGTGTATGATGGGGGAGAGCGCTGTGGAGCTGTCCCGCCAGGCAGGCCACCTTCCCACCCCACCCAGCCATCAGCCAGGACACAAAAGTCCCCCTGAATACAGCACCCCCACCTCCCCTTTGGAATCCTAAGTGTCTTGCCCTCACTTCTTTACCGAACATTTGCGCCAAGCTGGCCTCCCTGCCTCTCCTCTCTAAGATACTCTCCATCACCTCAGCTTGTGTCAGAAGGTCAGATGCTCGTGTTAAGGACCCAAGTAAAACTCAGCCGAGAGGGCAGGTCTCGAGTCCTGAGAAGCACAACTTTCTGACGGGAAGCCAGGACACACACCCTGCGAGGCGTCTGGACGTGGAGGAAAAACCAGCAGACGAGGAGTTCCAGTCCGGCACCTGGCACAGCCCGGCCAGAGGACTGGGGAAGCGGCTAGTCCTGTCTCCTCAAGGTTTCGATGGTGGTTTAGCTAAGAAATCGCTCCTACAGCCTCGGATCCCCAACATCATCCTCCGAGCTCCTGGAGCGGGAGGCTGGGCTCCACCCAGGCTCGGTGGAATGTGGATCCTGTCTTTGCCACGTACCCCAAGATGACCGCCAGAGCTCTGGGAGCTGCAGGGATGGGAGCCCTTCCTCTCACAGCTGCTGCCAAGATCACAGCAAATGCTAAATTCTGACTTGACCTGGGGCTGCACTGGGATAACGGTGGTAAATGATGGGGCCCTCTCCAAGTGAACTCTGAACCTGCCCTGGTCACCCCAAGGCTCTCAGAAGTCACTCGAGACCAGGCACGTCATTCATTCGTTCATTCATCAAGTATTTCCTGAACTTGTGCTGGGGGCCAGGCACTGTGGTACAGATGAAAAACCGTGCAGTGATGTGGATGAGACCATGGGTTCTGGAGCCCACGTATTTGGGGGAGGGGAAGCTCTGCCTTTGTAGACATACGACCTGGGGCAAAACACATCATCTCTCTGTGCCCCACGGCACCGTCTCCGCAGAGCAGAGGGATCACCATGTGTATCTGACGAGGCCGCGGTGAGGATTAAACGAGTTAATATTTGGAAAGCATTTGGGATTGTGTCTGGCCCTTGGTAAGTACTGTACGATTGTTGCTTTCGTAATTATGGAATTAAAGATGAATAGACAATCTCTGTGCTCGGGAGACAGAGCGCACACCCAGACAACGGCAAGGCCGTGGCCAGGCTGGGCGTGGGGAATACGAACTAGGGGGCGTGCGTGCTCAGGAGGGGGCGGGCTCTGCTCCAAGGGGCTGCAAACTCACAAAAAAATGAGCTAGTGAAGAACAAGTTACCCTGAAGCTCACAGGGTGCACCTACCACATGCCAGGCACCACCTGGGGGCTTGGGGGCCGACTTCTTGGACAGATGACCTCGGTGGGATGAGAACATTTGCACCAAGGGTGATGGCGGGGCAACTGGGTTCCTAGTGAACAGAACCAAACAGCAGACAAACTCCCAAGGCAAAGGGGCCACCTGGGATGCCGGGGGTGAAGGTGGCTGTGGAGAATGTAGGCTGATGAGACCATGGGGACAGGTGTTCCAAAGACGGGAAGGAAGGGAGGAAAATGAGGGAAAAGGCCAGAGCAAAGGGGTGCGGCTGGGAGAGGACAGGTGTCCTGTGGGAGAGCGGGCCAGGCAGGCCTGCTACCTGCAGGCGGGGGTCCTCGAGAGCGGGGTGAGAAAGCCAAGGGCAGCCTGGCTGGAACAGACCTGTCCCTTGTCACTCTGAAGTATCCCCATCCTGGAAGCTGCAGCTTAATGTACTGCAAATAGACAGCGTCCGGGCTGGACCAGGTCAGAGCGCTGCATCGGCCCCGGAGACGGCGGCAGGAGAGTCTCCCAGGGCAGAGGCTCAGGGCCTGGGGACTGCTGAGGTCTGCCCCGTCTGACCCCCTCCAGGTGGCAGCCCACAGCAGGGACTGCACTTTCGACCTCTGTCCGGGGACCTGGCCTCGGTGGGAGGGGTCCAAAAGACCCAGGAGGGGTCCTCTCGCTCTGTCATCTCAAAACAGCGTGGTCTCTTCACTGTGCTGGGAGTCAGGAGACCCAGGGTCCAGGCTAGGTCCTGGCCACTTAGTGTGTGACCTTGAGCTACTGCCCATCTCCTGGGCCCCAGCTCCTCTGGGAGAAAGGAAGAGGACTAACATGATCTCCACAGTTCCTTCTGGCTCTGACATTCAAGGGCTCTACAGATGCCCGGGGTGGGGGTGGGGGGGGCAGCCAGCTCAGGGCTGCCAGCTCCCTGGGATCAGGTCCCTCTCCTCCCCTCTCTTTTCCTCCCAACGAGGCCATCAGCCCTTGGAGATCTTCCCCATCCCCTGCTGGGACTTTGCCCAGCTGTCACTGACAGCGGTTTTTACAGCCAGTGCCATAAACCCTTCAGTCTGAACTACCTCGTGCTGCTATGGCCGGCAGCCCCGGGCACCATAACGTCACCCCATCAGCCTTCTGTGCAGTTCTGGGCTTCTGAGTGCGGTGGTGGCCCTGGTCCCATCTCCCAGGGACCCGCCCGAGCCCTGCCTGCGCTCCTGGCTCACTTCCCACAGCAGAGCATCCCGAGGACCAGGCAGAAGGATGCGGGAGCGCCATGCCCTCTGTTCCCTCCCTGCTGGGAAGTAGGCTCCCTGTGGCTAGGTCCAGGTTAGGGGACAGGACCTGGATTGGACACGGAGGTGTAGACCACAAGGAGCCTTCAAATGACTCTCCTGAGAGTCGTTCCTTGGAGCTGGAATCCAGGTCCAGAGATGGATGGAGGGGAGTGAAGGAATAACCTCCACAGGTATCCCTAACTACAGCTCAGGGCTTTTCAGAGACCTACAAATTCTTCAGTGGAGTTTACCCAAAAGACGACTCTTCAATGGGATCTGTCGGCACTCAAGTCCCAGGACCAGGACCAGTCCTTTGTATTTTAATTTACCCAACAAATGGATGCCACGTAGCTGGCGTGGGGCTGGCGACCAGGGATACAAAGGCATTAAGCTAACACAGCCCATGCCCTCAAAAAACTACGAGTTAGTGGGGAAGGGGGAGCCCCCAGCTGGTGTGCAGACTGGAGGCGGGTGGTCCCCATCCTACAGGATCGTTTATCAAAGGTCAAATACCCTTGGGGATCCAGGCATCTCTCATTTTTAACCAGTGCCTGCATCGGCCCTCCCTGAAAGAGGCAGGGGGAGGAGCCAGCGCTCAAGTCCGCAGCCAGCGGGAAGCCTGGCTCCTCTCCTACGAGCTGATGGCACTGGCTAACTCCTTGATCTGATTGATGCCTCTGCTTCCTCATTTGTAAAAATAGGGGTGGCAAGCGTATGGAGTCAGCAGAATAATGCCCCCAAAGATGTCCAAGTCCTAATTCCTGGAGCCCGTGAATACGTTAGGTTACCTCGCAAAGATGGAGTTGAGGTTGCTAATCAGCCAACTAGGGAGATTATCCTGGCTTATGTGGGTGGGCCCAGTGTAGTTACAAGGGTCCTTAATTTCAGAAGAGGGAGGCAGAAGGGGAGTTAGAGTCAGAGGGCTACAGCACGACAAGACTGAACTGGCCAGTGCTAGTGTGGAAGGCACATGAAACAAGAAAGGCAAAAGAGATGAATTCTCCCCTTAAGTTTCGAGCCCTATAGACACCTTGATTTCAGTCCAGTGAGACCCACTTGGACTTCTGACCTCCGTAACTGTAAAAACTTAATCTGTGTTGTTTCAAGTTGCCAAGTTTATGATATTTTGTTACAGCAGCCATTGGAAACTAATACATCACAGTACCTACCTGAATGGCTTGTTGTGGAGATGAATGACTTAATGACACGTAGCAAATGCCACTGTTGGGTATGGCTATTGGGGAAACTGTGAGGGCAAGGTTCTGTGGGCCAGGCCTGGGTAGCGGGTTTCTACTGAGATAGCAGAAGGTCCAGGAGCCCTTGGGACAGTAGCACACCCAGGTCAAAAGGCCAAGGGCAGGGATGGGATTGGGGCAACAGTATGAGGAGCTGAGCTAGCTGAGCGAGTGAGACAGATACGGTGGGCTCGCCCTCCTCTGCCCAGCTACTGATGCTGGCCCATCCCAAGGCCTGTCCGTGAACAGAAAGGATATACAGAAGGAAGGAAAAAGCCAGACATCTGGTAGCTTTAACAGCACTTTTCCTGTCTGCTTTCCCAACAAGGGCCCCACATTTTCATTCTTGCACTGGGTCTAGTTCCACAGCAAACTTAGGAAAAACTCAAACTTCCAAGACATTTCCCCTAAACTGCTAGTAAGGTGAGCCTGTGCTCTCAGGGATTTCTTGAGCCTCACTGAGGAGCTCTGCATTCAGCCTCACACCCTCAGACTACCTTAGCTCTGGGCTGCGGAGCATCCTGGTCTGTGGGATCCGACTGCCACCCACCCAGCTCTGCTCTGAAAGCACGGCTTCCCTGTGTCCTACATCACAGGTGGAAATGGTGACAGGGCAGAGCCAAGGACACCCCCCCCCCATGCTGAGACCTCCCTCCCTCCAGACAGACTGACATCTGCCCTGGAAAAGCAACCACCCGCCCACTCGAAGAAGGACGCCCCTCCTCATCTCCCACAGGAAAACCACCTTTCCAGCCCGTCCTCAGTCTGACTCAGGACCTGGAAAACACGTTGGTCACCTCTTGAGGGCAGTGGGATTGGGCCAGGGCTGGCAGCTGGGGGGAGGGGATTGTTACTGGGGAGGGGGTTCAGTTGGGGGGCTGAACAGCTCACACTATGGACCCTGTGCTGGGGCTCTGATGGGTTTCATGGGGACAGCACCTCCTCTATACAACCCATACCCCACATCAGACTCAGCGCCAGAAGTGTCTGATCCCTTGGGCGGGAGAAGCAAAGCAGAAAGTGAGGCACATGAGCGTTTGGGGGGATGTGCCGTGCAGGCATGAGGAGCGCTTTGCCTGTTTTTTTTTTTTCATACTGGCAACAGCTGGTGCTGCATCTCAGAGCCTGTGGCGGTGACAATTACCAAAATGTTTACGATGTGTCACTATTAATAATGCAGAAGCTTCACCAGACTCCTATTCAGAAAAAGACAGCAAGGCAACTGGCGGGGCCAGGCTTCCGGGAAGGGTCTTCCCTGCCCCCACCAGGGCTCAGGCCCCGCTCTCCTGCCCATTCACCCTTGACCCTTCCTGGGCAGCCTCTTTGTAAGGACAGGCTCTGCCCACTGCTTGCCTGGGCATCCCCCATCTCCTCCTACTCAGCTGGCCCCTCCAGACCAGAACAGAGCTCTCTCCCCACTGGGGTATCTCCATCACCCTTGAGATAGAGACTTTAGAGCTACCCATCCAGAAAGCTTTCCAGAAGATTCCACTCCCCCTCTGTGAGCTCCTTGGGGCGAAGACCTCTTCCACATCAGCTTCCTTCCAGTCCCTCAAGCATGGCAAGTTCCCTCCCATCTGCCCCAGGAGCTCTCCGCATGCCATCTCCTCTCCCAGGACACTCATCCCTCACCTCTTTGCCTATTACCCCTACACATCCTTCAGGGATCAGCTTAAATGTCACCTCCTCCAAGAAGACTTCCTGGATCCCTCCTTCTAGGTCACAGATCCCTCTTTGAATATTTTTACAGAATACTGTTAACTTGCCTTACGAAACCAGTCACTGTTGTAATTAAATGATTTTAATTCTAATGTTGTCTTCCCCCTCCAGACCATATGCTCCCAGAGAGCAAGCAGTGGTTTTTGCCCAATGCTGTATTCTTAGCATACAGTAGTCACTTAATAAATACTTGAGGGATGAATGAGTGATCACCCAAGGACCAGCCCTGGTTCCTGCAGACTTTATAATGTGCAGCACCGGGGGTTCTGCTGTCTCTTCTGCTCAGGTGCGCACTTTGGGCTGCTGCTGAGGGCTGGGGGTCTGATACGGGGGTGCAGTTACCCCTTCTTCTGGAAAAGTCTCTGCATCTCTCTAATGCACCCAATCCCTATTCTAAGACACAGTCAGCTCCCCAAAGCTAAGAGGTGGGAGGGCTCTGAACAATTGCCCCCACCCAGCAAGTTGCTGTCCCCCCCGGACTTCAAAGGCGTCACCCTGTGCTATGTGTCCTGGCTGTGCGGACAGTCCCCGGCCCTCACACCTGCCCCAAACAAGTGAGCTCCCGGGCTTGCGTGGACAACACTGGGTGGGAGAGGGCTCCTGCCCACAGGAGCCCCGTCTGAGGGGATTCCGTCCCCTCAGGCTCAGGAATCCCGGCGGGTGAGTGAGCACACGGCGGGGGGGGGGGGGGGTGGTGAGTGAACTTGCCTGCAGCCGCTGTGCCCATCTTCCCACCACCGCGATCTGTCCTCACCTAAATGCACATTCTGACTTCTAATGACAGGACGCCAGCCACGGAGTCCACCTGGAATGGCCTGACCAGTAGAGGAGACTTGGGTGGGGGAAGAGCCCTCCAGGGAAGAGGGCTCCCTGCCCAGCGCCCCCCAAGCACGCAAGCCCCTACCTCCTGGCTGTGTCCGGCACACCGGCCGAGCTGCCGAGCTGGGCAGTTGGGCACGGGGCCCCAGCCTCACACAGGCTGCTCCCAGTTCCAGGACAGGTGGGCTGGTGGCCGGCAGGCCCCTGATTAGGCTGTGGATGGGAGCGGGGCTCGGGCAGGGCTGGGGAGGTAGGAAGCCTTCTCAGTAACTATATTTGGTGCCATCTTTTCCAAAGGGGCTTGTGTCCTCAGGGGGGAAGGGTAGCACTTTGCAGACCTGAGCATCCAGCTGTAGACCTGCCCTGCCCTCTCCCACAGAGGGCGATGCTGATGTTCAAGAGGGGCCGTGCCTCCTCTGCATTGTCCTGCCCTCCTGGCCGCATGAGGCTCTGCAGAGAGTCAGCCACCAGCCAGGACTCGGGGAGTACCCTCTGTGTGCCCAGCGCTGGACCGCGGACCCTGAGCTGGGACCGAGGCTCCAGGAGGTGGGGCTTCACTCCTCGTTCCACCACTGACTTGCAGAGGGAGCTTGGGCAGAGAATGAGCCCCTCAGAGCCTCAGTTTCCTCGATTCTAGGATGTGAGGGTCAGACTCCATATGCCAGCGGGGTCTCCCAGCTCTGACCTTCTGAGCGTGCATCTCCCTCTCTGATTCCCTCTGCCTAATGGGCTTCCCTGCCTCTCCAACCACCCCACCCGGCCCCGTCGGGTCTCCACAGCAGAGGAGGAGAGGGTGATTTATAAGAGGAAGGTTCAAAGGTCACAGAGCCTGTCGATTTGTTACAGGTGATGGATGTTGGCAGCTCCCCCTCTGTGCTTACTGATAATTAGAAACAGTCTCCTATGGAAGATTAAAGAGGGCAGGGGTGAATGGCGCAGAGTAGGACCCAGTGTGGTTAAAGAGCCAGTAGCGTGGTCAGTAAGCCCACCCTCGGCTCAGGGGCTCCGTGTGGGGAAGGCAGGGAGCCGTGACCCAACACTGGTTTCTCACTGTCACACTGCCTGGCACCAGCTCGCTGAGTCTGCTCAGCCACCTGGCGGGGAAGGTGGTACTATTCCTGTTGGAGACGTGAAGACTTGAAGCTGAGAGAGGTTAAGTAACTTGCCAAAGGTCACATAGAGAGAGACAGGGCCAAGATGTGAATGTAGATCTGTCTGATTTAGAATGCAGACTGCACTTCCTGCCGTGGGTGCCAGGGTCTAGGATGATTCAGTGGAGAGGGCTGGGAATCAGGAGCCTGTCCAAGGCCAGCCTCTCACCCCCCACAACATCCATAAACAAGCTGTGTGCCCTTGGACAACTCTTGGGCCTCAGTTTCACTGTCTGGAAAATGGATGATGCAGTACTTCTCAACTAATTTGAGTAGGAATCATCTGGGGTGGGGGAATAAAACACAGAGTCCCGGGCCCATGCCCACATCTCCTGTCTGACTCAGTTGGTCAAGACGGGATGATACTCATGCTGCTGGTCTGTGGACTGCACCCTGAACAGAAGTCCATTCTTGGGTTCCTTTCGAATCTCAAAATGTACGGCTGTTTAGAAGCCTGGGTAAAGGGGAGGGCAAGTAGGAATCCAAGACACTGACTCAGGACAAAACCCCCAAATCTTCCATCAGTCCTGCAGGGACGTGCTGGCTGAGTCCCTGCGGTGCTCCTTCCTCACCTCTCCCACCCTCCATCAGGCCTGGCTCCCTGCTATACTCAGAAACTACCCACCTCCTCCCGTGGGGAGCCCCTCCCCTGCTATACAGAGCCCTCCCACCCAGATCCTGAACACAGCTCTCAGTGCAAGTCGACAGGGGGCAGTAGTGATGAGAAGGGGCTCAGGAGCCAGGCACTGGGGTTTGGAAACAGGGTTCCTCCCCTTAGGAGCTGTGTGACCCTGGGAAAGTTACTAGACCCCTCTGAGACCTCCAATTTCCTTGTCTCTAAAATAAGGGTAAGACTGGAACTACATAGAGAATGATACCATCCACATTTAAAGCATACACCACATGCACTTATATAGGCTCATATCTACCTATCTATCATCTATCTATCTATCTATCTATCTATCTATCTATCTATCTATCTATCATCTATCGAGGACATCCTGGAATGGTACAAGAAATGGACAGTTGGATCTTTAGCAAGAAGTAAGGTCACTGGCAGGTAGGGGAGACTCACCAGTCACCGAATACCCTTTTGGAACGTTTGTATTTCTTACTGCAAGCTCATAGTGTTCTTCCAAAACTGATGCTCACGGGGCTGCCGTAAGGTGTTCCACATCACAGATTTAGCAGAATGCCTGGCGTATAGTAAGCTCTCGGTACATCGTCAGCGCCCCTTCTGGTCCCTCCTCCACTCAGCCGCCTCCCGCTGCCTGGCTCTCCCAGCCCACCTGCCAGTCTCCTGAACCGAATGCCTCTCTTCCTCCTGCTGCCCTTTATTTATTTATATTCCCTTCAAAAGGAAGGCGTGCGTGTGGCTGGATCAACCCATCCACATCATTCACTTTGCTCTACTGCCCCCCTCCATCCACCCTTCTCCCCTTCGTGGAGACCAAGAGCGTAAATTCCTTCCGGCTATTAATTAAAAGCAGCCTCTCCCTCAGAGCGAGTGTACTTGCCATAAATTAATAGCGGTCTTCTTAATGAAATCTTATCTCCTCCTTGAGCCATAAACACATGGAGCTCGAGTTGGTATCTCCATGCACCCAGCCGTGAAATTTAATTTCTGATGCTTCAGCAGAGTGAGTGGGGTGGGTGGGCACTTGTCTGGGGAGCAACCGCACCTTCAGTCCCCACGCCAGACCCCCTGGCTGACCAACTGGGTGTACGGAACCACCTCCCCTGATGTTTGGAGGCGGAGCATGCCTGGCTCTTAAAACCTGAAGGTTCAGAAGTTTAATCACCCTGATTACAATCTCTGGCATTCATATAGGTTATATTTTCATACACTTTATCCCATCTGATTCTCATGACAGCTCTCTGAGGGAATGGGCTGGGAGTACAAACCTCATTTTTGAGACAGGAAAACTAAGTCTAACGTATTCTTTAGAGTCAGATCTGAAGGAATTCTTGCTCTGCCACTTTCTAGCTGCCACTCTGACCCTCAGTTTCTTCATCTCTCCAAGAGGATTTGCCCTGCAGCTCTGATGTGAAAACGGTATAAAATGTCACATGTAAAAGGCCCGGCATGGTTCCTGGTTGGTGCCACACAGGGTAAAGATCTTCTACTAAGTGACCCCTCCCGAGATCACTTGTCCAGCTACAAATGGAGGAGCATGGATACAGACCCTGGCTTAAATTCCACACCCCTGGAATTCCATCTTGAGGCTCTGGAGTCTGGGGTCACTGGGCGGGGGCCCCAAGCAAATTCCACAAAGCCTGCTTCCCACTCCTGGCCAGCCGAATGCCCACCCCAGGGTGAGTGGACGAGCCCCAGGACAGAGGTGGAGCCAGGTGACCATGGATGACACGCCACAGCAGGGACGGAAGATGCTCCCGCCAGCCTCGCGGCAGCTGCTAAGTTACTCTGGCTGCCACCACCCCAGGGTGCCTCCTTGGCACCCCTCGCCCTGGGTCGCGCTGGCATCACCACTCTGCTTAGCAGCTGAGAGCTTCCAGCAGTTTCCCTTTGGCCACGGGGAGCCTCGGAGCCGTCCCTGAACATCATCTCCGCTCCTCTTGTAGTGACTCATGTCCTCCTGGCGCGGCTCATTCACGGAGACAGGCCTCCGCGGCCACTCCCGGGGCTGCTTTTCCCATTCAGAGCTGAATGTCGCTGTCTCTCCGGGCTCTTCTGGCTCCTTCAGGAAATGAGTCTTTCTGTCTGGGTCCAAGTGTTCCAACCCTCAGCTCTTGGGCAAACAGCCCTCTTTACGCCCATCAGCCTCCCTCGTCAGATCTCTCTGGAGCCGGCTCACAGAATTCCCCCGAATTAGCTTCCTCCTGCCTCAGCCTGCAGCTGCTCTCAAAAGTCTCACTGCTTTTGAGTCCACTGTTAATTGGTTGGTTTTTTTTAAAATTTTTTTTTGGTAAAGTCTGCAAGTGTCTTCCTAATTCTTCACACCCTCAGGGAGGCACCTCTCCAAGAAACTCCTCTTCTGTCCTCTCCCTCCTCAGTACCACGTTCACTGACCTCAGCCTCTCTAAAGTCTGACCACGTTCACATGACTCTCGCCCAGTGGTTCCCGAAGCGGGGAACAGCCGAAGCCGCGGCAGCACCCAGGAGCTCTTAGGAACGCAGATTCTGGGGGCCTCCCCCGGACCCGAGGAATCAGAAATTCTGGAGGTGAGGCTACGCAGTCTGTGTTTTACAAGCCCTCCAGGTGAGTCGGATGCATTCTCTGGTTGGAGAATGTTCTAGGTCAGCAGTTCTCACCCAGGGATGACCGTCCCCTTAAATCAGGGCAAATGTGCAGAGACATTTCTGGTTGTTACAATTGGCCTCCAGCGGGTAGAGGCCGGGGTCCCTGGGAAACATCCCACAGCCCATGGGACAGCGCCCCTCCCCCATAGCACAGAGTGGTCCAGTCCCAAGGGCTGAGGTGCTGAGGTGGAGAAATCTTGGTCTAGACTCACCCAGGCTAGGATGACCTTGTAATTAACATCTGAGAAGAGTCAGGAAACATCACAGGGACCCTGAGAGGTTCCAAGGGCCAGGGCAGCACAATCCCAGGGCCGATTCCCAAACACAGGAGCCGTGGATGGTGACAGGGAGCACCTCTCTGCACACTGCAGGTGCTGCGCACACACGAAGCCACTTCACTCCCACGGCAGCCCTCGGAGAGGGGTCCTAGCCTGGCAGCCCATGATACAGGCCCCCAGCACACAGAAGCCCAAGGTCTCACAGCTAGTGAGCAAGGACGGCAAGGATGGGGAGCCAGAGTAACCAAAGCCAGAGCCGGCTTCCTCGCCACGGCGCCACCCACAACTCCCTCAAATGGAGGTGCTCACTCGTGACTGAACAATCCCTTTAAGCAAGCAAGAAAAACTGCAGGCGTTGCAACCACTCAATCTGTCTAGGAGTGGTTATTTAGTGCCAACTACATGCTCCTCTGGAGCCAGCTGCTTTACAGGGTGATGCTGCATTTCCAGGCCACCAGAAATTCACACTCCAGCTGGGAGAGATCAAGATTAGTGCACTCGAGTGCACACATACACACATAGAGACTCCTGGATGATAAGGCAGCATCTCTTCTGATCTCTTGTAAGGTGCGGAGTCGTAGGTGCTCAACGTGTTTGGAGGAGTAAAATGGAGTGAGGGAGGCCCCGCAGGAGAGCTGAGCCTTGAGGTGTGGGTCAGACCTGCAGAGCTGGGGGAGGGAGTAAAACAGAAGGAAGCACGTAGGGGCAAGGAATGTCGCCTTGGAACCAGACAGAGGTGGCTCTGAATCCCGCTCTCCCACTGGACAAGTCACTTATTCCTCAAGCCTCAGTTTCCTAATCTGCGAAGTGGGGACATTGTCACCTTCCCCACGGCGTTGGGTGGGGATGACACAGGAAGTCAGGAATAGTGCTCAGCCCTTGCCCTGTTCACAGAGCTATTCCTATGCTAAGCCCCGAAGCAGGGTTAATTCCTGTCTGGTCACCAGAGACCAGAACCCCACTTGGGGCGTGAGATGGGGCCAGGCGGACAAGAGTGCATGCTTTTGGGCAATAACAGAGCCCCATCCCCAGCCAGCAGGGCAGAGCAGCTGGTTTATTCTGAGCCACTGGGATCTGCAGGTGACACAGAGGTGCTAAGTGCCATTAGCACCTAATTATGCCTTTGTCCTTGTCCGTAATCAGCTGACCTGGAAAAGGATGGCCTTAAAGAGAAAGCAGGCAGCTTTCTGGGAATGTCTGTGTATGTGCCCATTCCTCTCTGGAATGTGGCCCCTTTCAAAAAGGTGCGGGGGGGGGCAAGTGGACAGATAGGATGCTGCTGATTACAGGCTCTTAAAAGCCGGAGTGGGGGCAATTGATGTCTTGGCTCAACAGGAACAGGGACGCAGTGGGGGTACCCTGGGAAGGAAGGCGTTTGATGAAAGAAGACATTTAGCAAGACAACTTGGACAGCTGTCTGCGGGATGGATGGAGAGGAAAGGCTGTATCTGAGCAGTCGGTTAGGAGGCTGTTACCGTAATCCGGGCATGAGCTGAGGGGGGAGGCTACCAGGAACTTGTCAGAATTGACAGGCCTGGCAAGTGATAACTTTTTCCATGCATTCGCATCTCCTGTGGGAGATGCTGTCCCAACGCCTGAGGGTCCCACAAGATACACGCCAAGGACTCAACATCACCCTGGAGAAACGGCTCTCTCTGCCCCTGCAGACCCTGGCCTGTTAGACGTGGAATTTTTAACAGTCCAAACCTAGAGAAAATTAAGAATCAAAGACTCAAAATCTCAGGGGCCAGATGATCCGGTCAACTCTGCCCTTCCTCGGCGTGCCCACCTTGCTAGCCAATTCCTTGCCTGGTGGCAGCTGGTTCTTATCATTTCTGATCTGGGGATCATATCCAGAGATCAGGGCAGGGGGCTGCTGAGGTCAAGGGAGTCCACAGGTGATGGTTAGGGGTGCTGTGCCCGGGGACACACAGCCCAGGGCTTCCGGTCACCCAGAGCTATCTCCTCCTCTAGTTTCCAGCATACCACTCCTGGGCCCCATTCTGGGGTGGCCAGATTTAGCAAAGCACAGACACCCAGCTAAATGTCAGCCCCTGGTCTGTTAGAATTGGGGCCCAAACCTGCAGGAAATGCAGCATATACCTGCGATATTTGGGACATACTTACATTAAGAGATGAGTCCTTGTTTATCTGAAATTTAAATTTACCTGGACATCCTGCATCCCACCTGGTACCCTATCCACCTGGAGATACCAGGTGTGCAAGAACTAAACCAGCACAGGAAAAAGTGCACTGGATGCCAGGACACCTGGGGCCTTCTCAGGCTCACCACACAGCTGAGACAGCTCCTCTGGGACGTGGGGATAGGACCCGAGAGCAGTGATCACGCAGCTGTCAGGAAACCTTACAGGTAAAAAGTATCAGGCACTGAAAAGGTTAAGAGGGGCCAGAGCAATGCAGCTTACATTCAGTTAGAGATTAAAGGCCTCTAGCAGCACGCTAGGCCTCTCTGGCGGGGCCGCAGAGGGAGCCCAGCCTTGGTTTCCCCACTGAGGAGAGGAGGGAGATGATCTCCGAGGCCTCTTTCAACTTAAAAACCTGATGATGATTCTAGGTGGCTGCCTTGACCTGCCAATAAGGATGCATTCAGGGAACTGCACCTTCTCCTACCAAGACGCCCTCAACACGAAAAGAGAAGGTGAGTCCACAGCCAGAAAACAGGACCGTGTCCTGCAGGCCACAGCCAACCCTCTGTGAGCGCGGCACCATCTACCACTTGCAGTGACCAAGGCCATGCTGTCCCCATCACGGGGGAGCAAGAGGCTAACTGCACACCGCTGCCCTGTACCTGCCGGCAGGATTACACCTGTACGATTAGAATGCATAAGAGCAGATTTTATTAGGATAATAAACATAAAAATGATCGAAATGGAGTTGGAACCCATCCAAAGAGGGAGCATTGGAGGGGAAGAGACAGAGGTTTTTTTTTTCTTTTTTTCTTTTTTTTGAAGCAGGCTAGTGGATGGAGGATGTAATGACCTCCCCATGTCCCCACCAGCACCTCCAGCCATCTGCCCCTGCCAGCGTCCTGCCTGGTTAGCTTGCTGACAGAAATGTGGCTGTCTGGGGTCTAACCAGGGCAGGCCAGGAGCCGAGCTCCGGCAGGAAGAGGGCAGAGAGGGCAGGGAGAGGGGGCACTGATTGAGGCAGCTCACTGGGGTGCACAGGTAAGGGACAGCTGGACGGGCAGTCACACCCTGGTGACTTCTGGTCTGTCCCCCTGTCCAGAATTAGGACAGGGACAAACGTCCAGGCAGGGCCGACTGCATGGCATCCCGTGCTCTGGGGAAGGTATGGAATAAAGGGTCGTAGATTCAAGGCCCATCCTCATGGCGTTCTCCCTAGCATGTTAGAAACCTCTGCTCACCCAGGAATGCTGTGTTTACAGCACATGGGCCGCAGCCTGGGAGGGGGGCGTGTCTGCAGGACTGGGATTCGCAGGGTCCCACGAGGGTGATGTGGGAAGAACTCACGGAGCCCAGCTGTTCCAGCTGCTCTCTCTGCAAGTGGAGGCCTGGGGGAGGGGCTTCCCTGAGCTCTTAGCACCCAGCACAACCGTCCCCTCGCCTGCCCTCCACCTGGCCCCACTCACACCTGTCCCTTGGCTACCTTCCCCGAGGGACATATCAGGCTCCTGCTCAAGGTCTTCCCTCAACAGGTGGGTGGCCTCCAACATCATCCTCTGCCAGATGACCTATGCTGTCACCTGGAGCACAGGTGGGGCTCTGGGGCATCCCTTGGCAAGGGCGTAGGCATAACTGTTCAAGTTGCCGGGAAAGTCTGAACGCCCCCGCCCGTGCCTGTTGCCACAATTGTAACTTTCCTCCTTACTAAGCAGGCAGGCTCCTCCCAAAGGACCAATGATGGTGGCCTGGGGGAGGGGAAGGCTTTGCTTCCGGACAGCGTCTGCTTTCCCGGACACCAGAGGA
This sequence comes from Vicugna pacos, assembly GCF_048564905.1. Lineage (NCBI taxonomy): Eukaryota > Metazoa > Chordata > Mammalia > Artiodactyla > Camelidae > Vicugna > Vicugna pacos. The sequence goes on from NC_133002.1 coordinate 56,757,560, forward strand.
GGACAGGGGTGGCACTGGACTCTGCCCCCCGGCACCTGCCCGGCCTGCCAGACGCAGGACACCCAGCTTGGAAGGGCACGAGGCCTGGGGGAAGAGCAGATGCCGGCCAAAGTTGAACCCCTTCTCCGCAGCATCCCCCCAACCCACGACACTCACGTGTGGCCTTCTGATCAGATTTGAGGTTTCTTACAGGGAATAATCAGATCGCGCGAGGCGTTAACTGGATTAGGCAGGTGGTTTCCAAGAGACACCAGCTGGAAGTGGCTACTACACAGCACGGGGGCCTGGGCCCGGGCTGAGCGCTGGTTTCCAACCCTGCTCACTCCTCTCCTTCCCTCCTGGGCCGGGGCAGGGTCGGGGGCGTGCAGAGGGGGCTCCGAGAGGGCCCTGGTTCCTCAGCCCTCTGCTTAATTCGCCCCTGTGCCGGCACTCATCCACCTGGGGCCTCTCTCAGTGCTCTTCCTTCTTGGGGCACAGACCACAGAACTGGTTCAGGCTTGGACTCTTCGCTCCATCTCCTTTAATCTCTGTGGGGAATTTCCAAGGTGGGTTTCAGGAAGCCCATTTAACAAGGAAAGACAGAGGCTTCGAGGTTAAGAATATTATCTCGTCACGCCGTCAATACAGGATAAGTTCGGGATTCCAACCCACATCAGCCTACGATTACTGCCACCTCAAACCCAACACCCCAAACCCAGTCATAGCCAAACACCCCAGCTTCTGGGCCCAGCCATGGCCTGCCCGCCCTTGCCAGCCTCTCAGGCTGAATGCTGGGGAGTGCTGGTGCTGACTGGTGGGTTCCGGAGAGAGATCACACACTGGACAGCTGCCCGGACTCCCCACCACCCCAGGCTGGAGGGCGGCCTTCCTGACCAGGGCACCAGAGGACCCGAGTCACATGTCGTCGGGCTGTCCTGAATCAGACACCTCGAGGGAGACACACACACATCCAAAGGCTCCCCTTCCTCCTCTGTAGTCCCTCCCTACCCCTCTCCCCAGAGCTACTTACTCATCCGCATCCAGTGTATGTGAATGTCACTTATCGCTTCCATTGGTTACCTCCCCAACCAGAACGCAAAGGCCATGAGGACAAAGATGTTCGGCTGTTTCTTTTTCCCCTGCAGCTCCTCGAACAGAGCCTGAGATCTGGTGGGTGTTTCAGAGCCCTTGTTGAATGAATGAATTCGGGAGGGAGGGAGGGAGGGAGGTAAGGTGTGAGAAGGGAAGGTCGTGGGGGAAGCGAGGAGGATGTGCCTGTGTTTGTGCGAAGGCGAGAGAAGGTGGTGAGAAGACACGTGGAAAGCAGGCCTGGGGATCAAAGGAAGGCCGGGTGAAGGGGGTGGTTTGCCTGGTGGGGGTTGGGGGTGGTCGTGGGAACAGTGCGAGTGAGAGGCCCCTGCAGTGGGACGGACAGACATGAAAGGGGCACGTCAGAGGGCGGCAGTGGGCCTGAGGCGAGGGCAGTGGGTTAACGCCGTCTGCCCTGGGATTCTCCTGCCCTCCAGCTCCTGATGGAGAGCGGGCCCAGAGGACACTGGGCACAGCACTGGGGCCACCAGGGAGCTTCCAGGAGTGTGGCATGGGCTCAGAAAGGGGGCCTCTCTGCTGCCCTCCCTGCATCCAGAGCTGCATGTGTGGCGCTCAGCTCTGTGTGGGACCAGGCCCCTGGCCACTGTCACAAGGACATGGCCTGGGCAGCCTTGAGAGGGTCAGCAGAATCACCAGCGCCTCCAGCTGCTTCCTAACGAGGTGTGGAGTCATGGGAAGGCGGCCTGGGGCCCAGGCCAGCCCCAGATGGCCCCAGCTGCTCACCACAGCCCCAGGGACGGGCAGGAAGCTGGGGTGCAGGGAGTTGCCATGGATGGGGGAACAGAGACAGTTTGGAGAAGGTCCTGGTGGGGGCAGTGTCAGTGCAGGCCTGACATCACCCACCACCCTCCCTTCCCCTCCCCAGGCCCTGGCCAGGGACCATCTTCCTGGAATGCATGGAGGCAGCCAGGAGGGCAGTGAGGGTCCAGGGAACCGGGGGGTGGGAGGTCATGAGAGAAACAGGCCCTATCCTGTCGGGCTCCCTGCCACTTAGGACCAGCCGCCAAGCAGCCTGAGGGCGCCATGAACACAGTCCAGGCGGGCTGACCAGGAAACCCTCGAGACATAATATTGCAGACATCAGAGATGCTGGCCTTTGCGGTGGAGGGGGGTGCAGGGAGTCCCCTGACTCGGAGCCCCTCCCCCCAGCTTCCCATCCCAGGCAGGCCTCCCCACCAGCCCCTGCTCGTCCCCACACGCTTAGCCTGTTCTGGGCACAGATGCTCAGGTCGGGCAGCCTGGCTGGAGGCAGCGGGAGGCCGGCAAGACAGGGCTCCTGGGCAGCTCTGGAGTGAGCCCACTGGGCAATCTGGAGCGCCTGAGCAAAGGTGGGTGTGGAGACCACAGGGCCTTGGTGGGAAGGCAGCCTGGCATAGTGATCAGCGATCAGGACAGGGTTTGGTACACCTGGGTCTGATCCTCTGACTCCTAGCTGGACCAGCTGGAGAGGTTGCATGGCATGGTATGAAAGTCCAATGGAGTTCCGTACCTGGCCCAAAGACCTGGGACAGGTCACAGCATGCAACCTCATAAGCCTCAGTTTCCCTATGTGTAAAATGGGCTGGCAGAAACACAAAATGAGGTCACTTCTACAAAAGCACCTATCCCAACGCACTGCTTGTTTATATCCGTATGCATTTGTGTATTTATTCATTCTCTCTGTCCTTCCTCCCCCAGGGTCGCCACCTTTGAAGGGAGGGTGCTGGTTGTCTGATGGCGTATCTGGTTCCTGCAGTGCAGTGTCCAGCTCTCCTCCCAGCCATCCCCAACATTCAGCAGGGCCACATGGACTCTGATGCCCCCACTCTCATAAGAGAGGGGAAGAACAGGGATGGGGACCCAGAAGAGGGTAACTGGTGTTAGCCGCCACTGACCTGGCCACCACTCTGCTCTGGTGGCCTCTTCAGCCCTCATCCTCCACACCCTCCCATCGGCAGGTGATAGGCCCCTGGTGACAGGTCCCCATTACAGCTTGGTAGCGGCTCAGCAAAGAAGGGGGAGGAGCCAGGTTGGAGTGAGAGGGGCTGACCTTGTCATCAGAGACTGGCACCTGCCTCCCTCCACTCCCAGCCCAGGAAGGCACAGGTAGGACCCTGACCACTTCCTTCCTGGGGCCCTGATAGGCAGTGAAGGACCCCAGGGACTGTCCTAAATCTGGTACTTAGTCCACGCTCAGGGGCCTGGCCCAGTGCACCTGGGCGCAGCTCACCTGCATCGCACCTGTGCTCGTTCCTGCCGGCAGCTGGGCTCACCTGCATTTCCTTTTCCTTGTTGAACACTCATTCTCCTGACTTTTGACAACTTTCTACTCTCCCCATCTCACCAGGGGCTGCAGGATGAAGACTCTCCCCCATTTCTGGCTGTCCAGTACCACCCTGCCAGCCATGGGCCTTGGGCCACTCCCACTGCAGGCACTGCCGGAGCTGACCAGCTGGAAGATGAGAGCCTGGAGCAGTAAGATGTCCAGGTGGGGACACCAGAGACCCACGGCCAAATCTCCGCCCAGCCACTGACAACCATCCGACTGTGGGCAAAGGATTGAACTTCTGTGATCTCTGTTTTGCAAAACCATAATATTTGCCTATAGCGCTTCCTAAGATTACGTATGAAACTGGCTGGCACAGAGAGGGGACAGAATTCATGGAACCACGGACATCCCAGGCCACACCACTCATCCTGGCTCTCAAGGCTCATCCAATGATAGCCTTCTTCCAATGCCCTTGGACGGAATCCTTACAGAAAGATCTTGATAGGAGTGTTCGCCTTGCGCTTATTATTTTGTTTAGTTTTTAATCCCTGCAGGCTAAATATTTTCCTTCCAGTTTTAACACATGAGGAAACGGAGGCTCAGAGGACTCTGAGGTCACATGGCCAGTTAGCAGCAGAGCGAGGAGTTGCTTGTAGGTGCCTTTTCTCAGCACATCTGCCTGGGGGAGGGGGCAGGGGTCCCGCTGCCCCAGCATCGGTTAGCACCAACCCACACACCGTCTGCCCTGGTCACTGTTCGGGAACCATCTAAGCACATGGGGAAGGAAAAGGTCTGTGGAGCTCAGGGGCAGCTGGCTGGGGCTTGGGGACAGGTCAGGGGTCAGTTCTAGAACCTAACCAGGGTCACTTGGCCGGCGACCCAGTGCAGGACGGCAGCTGCACGGGGCCGCGCGGGGCAGCTGGGGCAGCACCGGCTTCCCTGCCGGCCGGTTGGCCGAGGCGGCCCCGTGCATCAGCCAGTTTGAATTGTTTATTCTCCAGCCTTGTTTATGACTCAATAAAATCCATAACACAGATAGTGCCTGTCGTCCTCGGCTCCCCGCTCCCGCCCAGCTCTCGCTCCCTGGGGACACGGCTCCACTCTTTATAGAAATCACTTGCTAAACTGGACCCACTTTAAACCCATAATTGTCAGTAAATGACCCTCCCGGAAAAGAAGCTGCAAGTTAAGTGTGAAGCTCTGGGCGAAACACGGATCGATGGCCTCTGCCTTTATCAGGGACTCAAACAGTCCTCCTGGGGGGCAGCAGACCCCCTCCCAGCACAGCCCCCAAACCCCACCTGAGTCACCCAGCGGGGAAGGAGGGAGGGGCCTGGGCAGGGTGGGGCGAGGTGGGTGCTGGCCCGGCCTGTCCCTGACTCTGAGCTGTAGGTCCCAGCACTGCTCTGGCCTCCTGTCAGCACTAGACAGTAAGCAGATTAGGCAGCAGTGGCTCCAGCTTCTTTTTTAATTTTTTCAGGTGCTGAACCCTTTCTTTAAGTGAAGTTTTTGATAGATTCCCCAATAGGTAAGACAGCGGAAAACAGACATTTCCGGTTAAGGGGCAAGTGGGAAATGGAAGCCTCACCTTGGAGGAACCCCCCCCCCCCATTTTTTGCTTTTCCAATTGAAGTCTAGGAGCTTCTGGAAGGCAAAGAGAGGGCCTTTTTCATTGTTGTGTCCTGCACATTGGGCCTGTCCCAGTGATGTGTCCCCGGCATTGCTTATTTTACGTGTGCAGAAGGAGGGAGGGAGAGGAGGGACGGAGGGAGGAAGGAAAGAAAAGGGAGGAGGCGAACACATGAATCCACTTTCTTTTTCCTCTCATTTCAAGCATAGCTCAAATGCGCCCTTCTGCCCTGAGCTGTCTTTGTCTTCCCTGGGACTCAGGATAAAATCGGAGGCCCCTCTGTGGTCCCTGAGCAACCCAGCCTGCTCCCGGGATCCAGTGAGCTGAGCCCGTGGTCCCCAATGCGGGGGCCGAGGCAGCACACGTGCACCCTGCACCCTGTCTGCTGTCTCACACACTTGTGGCCATCTGTCAAAAGTGCGAGGCTGCTGTTGTGATTAATAAGGTAAAAACCCATTTAAAAGTGATACCCAATTCATAGCAGCCCTACATTATGTGTTTTCTCAAATAGCGGCTGCAAGACAAACAAGCACTGGCGCTGGGAGATCCCTGAGTTTCCTGGAGGAGGGTCCTTGTGCTGGGAAAGGAGGGAATGCTGTCCCCCTTGGCCTGAGCCTTGGGCAGCCTGACCCTACTCTTGCCATCCGCGCGCCTCCATCCTGGCCAGGAGCTCCGGGTTTCCCCAGTGGGAGCCGAAGGACAGCAGCTGTCTGTGGAGCCAGAGGCCACATCTGGAACGCATCCTCTTCATTAAGTGACTGGCTGTTTCCCAGGCCCCGGCTCCCTTGATCCCTCAAAGCCCTGTTCGTGCTGTTAACAAGGACAGTAATTTGTTCATTAAAAATGGGCCCAGTTCCCAACAGGCCTCCTGGCTGCTGCCTGTCCTGGGGGAGGGAGGTCGTGGGGGGAGGCAGAGCGCCGGGTCCCAGGGTCAGAGCCACCCTGCCCGAGGCCTCTCCAGGGCAGAGCCCCACCACTCCGGTCACTCAGCCCGTAACTCCCAGAGTGACTCCGAGGACACCCGGGAGAGTTTGGGGACAGGCCACCAGACAGCTCCTGCCAGCTCCTCTCCTGCTCCGTGACAGGGCTTTGTGGCCGTCCAATCAATGTGCACAACTCGATCTGGCATCAAGTCCCTGTGCAAACCACAGCCCATCAAGAGGCATTTATTGTCGTGGAAACACGCAGGCCCCCTCTCCCGGGAGCCTGCCGGTCGTACCCCCACTCCCCCTGCCTGGGTATCCTTCGTCTGTCCTTGGAGCAGCTCAGACCCACTAATCCGGGGCTGCTCGCTCCTGTGCACACCAATCTCTGCCCAAACTGGGCCGGCCACCAGGGGACAGGAGCCAGGGCCTGGGGGCAGCTCCCCATGCAAGGTAACCTACCAGAGAGGGGCCTCCAGGCCTTAAGTCCCTGCACCTTTGGTAAGGAGCTGAGTTTAACCACATCGACCCTTTGAGGTGGGGTACTGGGTTAATCAGTGTCCCCCAAAGTCTTGTCCATCCAGAGTCTCAGAATACAACCTTATTTGGAAACAGCGTTGGTGCATCTGTAATTAAGTCAGGATGAGGTCATCCTGGATTAGAGATGGCCCTAATCCAGTGACGGTGCCCTTCTAAGAGGGAAATCTAGACGCGGAGACACGCACAGAGAGAAGACATATGCGAGAACCAGGGATACAGGGAAGATGCCCACATGGCCACGGAGTGATGCAGAGACTGGAATGATGCATCCGCAAGCCCAGGAATGCGAAGGCCCTGACTCTGGACCTCTGGCCTCCGGAGCTGTTTTCAGCTGCTCGGTTTGTGGCACTCTGTTGTGGCAGCCACCGGAAACTCACACAGGGGGGTGGTGCGATGGTTAGTTTTGTGTGTTAACTTGACTGGGCCAAGGGATGCCCAGGTGGTGAGTCAAACAGCATTTCTGGGTGTGTCTGTGAGGGTGTTTCCACAAGAGACTCGAATCTGAATTGGTGAACTGCCCTCCCCGATATGGGTGGGCATCATCCAATCTATGAGGGCCCCAAAAAGGTGGAGGAAGGGCAAGTTTGCCCTCTGTGGAGCCGGGACATCACTCTTCCTGCTCTTGGCCGTGAGCTGGGACTTCCCCTTTGTCTCCCCTGGTTCTCCTCATGGTCTCCCCAAGGTTCCCCTGGACTAGAACTGCACCGCTGGCTTTCCTGGGCCTGCAGCTTCCAGGCAGTAGATGATGGGAGTTCTCGGCTTCCCTCGTAACATGTGCCAACTCCTCATACAAACCTTTTCTATCTACATCTATGGACGGCCTCTTGGTTTTGTTTCTCTGGAGAACCCTGACTGATACAGGCAGGTTTGGGGAACTGAGGCCCAGAAGTTGGAGTGGTTCACCCTGAGGTCACAGGAACCAGGCAGCGATGGCACTGAGCCTGGAGTTTAAAGCCCTCATCCCCCGAGAGATGAAGAAGGAACACAGGCCGCGCATCCCAGCCACGCGGTAAAGCCAGGGGCTGGAAGGCTGAGCGTTGGGAGGACAGAGACCATTCTCCTCCACGGTCTCCTCAGCTCTGAGCGCAGCCCTGTGATGGAGCCTCCACAACACTCCCTTGTGTCTGAACCTGCATCTCTGGTTCCCTAGCCCTTCACAGGGTGCCGGCCACTGAGTAGATGCTAGTAAGTGAATAATACACGGGAGGAAGAAGAAAAAAGAAGACCTTTTTAGGGAGTTCCTTTGCACAACTCTCCTTTTGGATGCCAAGTGGAAATGCAGCTCGATGGCTTCTTCCCCATGTTCAGGCTCCACACAAGCCGCTCTGTGCTCAGCTCTGGGCACGGCTCTTAAGGAGGGCTGCTGGTTTAAGGCAGAGTTTCTCACCCTCAGCATGACTGACTGCTTGGGCCGGATCATTCTTTATTGCGGCATCTGTCCTGTGCACCGGGGAGCTGGGGGTGTCTGGCAGCCTCTCTGGTCTCCACCCACTAGATGTCAGGGGTACCCACACCCTCCCAAGCTGTGACATCCAAAAATGTCTGCAGACACTGTCACATGTCCTTGGGAGGCCAGTCACCCTCCCCTCCGCCACTGAGACCACCATGTGCTGGCCCAGGTGGGTGCAGAGATAAAGACAGCCGAGGCCCCGCCCTCAGAGGTTGCCCCTAAGTGGAGAGGGAGGGGCTGACGGACTAGAAATGTGTATCCCAGAAGAGGAGAGACCACGGCTGCCCAGGATCCAGGGCCCTGCCTTGCAAAGGAGAAGCTTCCCGTCCAGGGGAGCATCTGGGCAGAGACTGGGCCACCCTGGGCTGGAGGAGAATTCCTGCTCTGGAGGGGGGATTCACTCTTCCCCCAGAACATTCTCAAATACTATGAGCTCCTACCACTCAGATGACACCTTTCTCCTCGGAAATGCAGCCGCCCCCGGGTTCCAAGGTGGCCAGCACCCTGGGATGCCCTCCCAGAGGGCCTGGGAGCTGGGCCCTCCGAGGCTCCCCCATCCCCTGCCACCCCGCCAACTCTGGATCTGTCAACAGGATGGCAGCCAGCACTGTGCTAGGTACTTTCCAGCCAGTATTTCACTATCTCTACTCTTTGAAGCTCCTGTTAGAGAAGTATTACCAGTCCCCCTTTAAAAAAGAGGAAAATAAGGCTCAGAGAGGTTAAGAAAGTTGGCAGAGGTCACCCAGCTTGTGAGTGGCAAAGCCAGGTCTGTCTGGCTCCTACTAACACAGGCCCTGGCATACCTGGGACCCTCTGATGGCATCCCCCATTGGGGCTGCTTCCTGGAGGAACAGAAGCCAGTAATCTCAATGAGCCTCCCTTCCAGGGGAGCCCTGGGAAAGAGGTGTCAAAAAGAGGACGATGGGGGCCAGGAGGGAGGCCCAGAACCTACCAGCAACGTCACTCGGCAGGAGGACAATGGCTGTCTCAGAGTCCAGGGCCAAGTGGGCGGCAGGTCCTCCCCGATGCTCCGCGGAGGGAGTGCCCGCCCCGGCCGGCTCCTGGCCTCGGGCGCCAGCACGCCAGCTTCCCTGGCCTCGGGAGTGTTTATTTCCAGGGCGAGGCTGGGAGTGGTTTCCAGGTGGGGGTCTGTGGAAATAACGCGCTCACACACACACTGTCTCTCGAGCTGCCCTCGGCCATTCCCAGGAACAGAGCCCCATTCAGCCCGTCCAGTGGGCCCGCCCGCGTGGCTGACAGCCCGCGTTACCGGAAGGGTGGAAAAGTCAATTCAGAGATGAACGCCCTGTAGGAGCCTGGCCCTCCCACCTTCACCACATCCTTCACGGCCTCCCGCAGGCGGACAAAGCACACACGGGGCACTCGTGACACCCCCAGCCTGCTCCAGGGGAGACGCTGGCCCCAACACCCAACACCCTGACAACACTCAGCACACAGCATCCTGAGAGCCTAGCAGGCCAGGGCTTGATGGCACAAGCTGTGGCTTTGGGATTCCCACGACGCCTCTTTTCCTACTCTTGCAGTCCCAGGACTGAAAGTCAGGGACAGCCAGGGAACTGTCACAAAACTCCAGGAGGATGGGCAGGACCAGATGAGCCATTCAAAAGGAGGGGCCAGGGGAGGGGAGGGGAGGGAGAAAGGACAGCACCAGGGCCATGCCTCTGGGTGACAGGTGGGTCTCTCACGGAGGCAGCAGGCGCATGGACGTAGAAATCTTGGGGGCACAGGTTGGGGTGGTGCCAAGCACAGAGCTGGGGGACATTCCTACAGAGAAGCCCAGGAGGTCTGGGGTGCACCACAGACATTCGGCAGGAACTGCAAAGCGATGACACCCAAGACCAATGGCATTAGAGGGATGGAAACTAATAAACACCCACATTTAGGGGACCACTGCAGGAAGAGGAGGCCCCCAAATGGGCCTGGGAAGGAGACCTAGAGAGGCAGGAGGACCTCAGGACACCATCGTGCCCCAGAAGCTAAGAAGAAGGGAGAAGTCACCATGGGCAAGGTCAACGATGGCCAGGAGGGCAAGGCCACTGAAGGGTCCGTTGGATTTGGCAATAGGTGATCATAGGCAGCCTTGAGTGGGAAGCTTCAAGGAGGAGTGGGGGCAGGGGTGACGGTGGGTGAGGGATGGGGGCAAACGGAGGTGACGTCATCAAGGAGGCTTGGCATAAAGGGGCTGAAGCAGTCAAGAGAAATGGCTAAGATGCCAGAGACCCCACAGGTGTGCACTGCGAGTGAGAAAGGATGAAGGTCCGGATGAGAGGGGGCACCTGAGCAGGTGAGTGGGGTGGGATCTAGGCTCAGGTGCGGAGCTTGGCCTTGACCACAGGAAATGGGAGTGGAAGAGAAAATGCAGGAGGGGAAGAAGGCTTGCTAGAAGTCAAGGGGGTTCTCTCCTCTTCCAGAAGGCAGGCGGGGCCCCCAGCTAAGGGGTGGAGGAGGTAGAAGAGTGCCCCACAGCTCCTGGCCCAGCATCCCCTGCTCTCCTGTCCTGAATCAGCCCAGCATCACCTCCCCTAGGAGGGCTTCTTTGCTGCCTAGTCCTGGATGGGTTTCCTGTCCCTCCTCCAAGTTCCAGCGATCCTCTGCACACCTCCGTGCACCAGCCGCATGCACCAGAACCCAATTCTGTGTGAGTCTTTGGGTTCCTCACTAACTCTGAGCCCAGGTCGACAGGCCATATTCACGTGCACATCACCCAGCCTGCCTGCACATGATAGATGCTCCAAGTGCTTGTTGAGTGACTTACAGATCTGCAGTCTCTCCCCACTTACAGACTCAGCTGCCCGGAATCAACCTAGTCTGAGACCTGCCCACCCAGCAAGACCACAGAAAATTGTGGCATTTGCTTTTTTTCTTCCTATGTTTTGAGGAAAATAAGAAAAAAACAAACCATCCACTCACACCAAACAAACAAAATGAGGGGGCCCTGTTGAAGGGTGATGAGATCTAATTAGCAGAGATGGGGCTGTGCTGGCTTTCCTTTGCAGCCATCCTATTTATTTGTGGGGTGCTCGGAGGGGGCACGTCATGCTTGTGTTTTACTATTACTTCGCTTCACAGCTCGCTGTCCACGGATGGACTCGTGATGAAAGGCGGTGGTTCTCAGAGGCAGCAGTGGGGGTCCGGAAAGCTGGCGGAGGCAGCCCCCTGGGGAGGTGGGACATGGCAGGGGGCGAGGGGTGGCCCACTGAGCCCCCTTCTGAGTGTGGGGCTGGGGAGCAGACAGCTGGGAGGGGCTGCCAGGGGTGGTGGTGAAGAGAACAGCTTCTCCCAGGCACTGCCACACATGCTCCAGACCCTCGGCGACTTCCCACCTGCCAACCTGAAGCCTCACAACAGCCACGAAGGCAAGCGTGCTGTTTCCATTTTGCAGGCGAGGCTCCATGAGGTAAACTGAGCAACATGACAGGGCTAGTAAATGGTCAGATCTGGTTCCTCACCCCAGTCTGGCTCACTGCAGAGCTCACTTCCTTTCGGAAAGCCGCTATCTCAATCCACGCGGCATCCAGATTTTCAGGCTGGAGAGCGGGGAGGGGAAGGGGAAACAAAATCAAAGAAAGAGGCAAAAGATTCTCTTCATCATGGAAACTGGTACTCTTCATTCTGGAAGCGCCCGGGCTGAGGGTCCCAGAAGGAGCTGGGGGAAGACCATGCCAAGAAGAAGGTTTCCAAGGCCAAGTCCAACAGAAGAGTCACAGGTGGGGTGTAAAAACACCTGTCTAGGCTGCCCCGATGGGAAGCACTGGGACGGCCCCCAACATTCAAGGCTCCGAGCTAGAGTCTGGGACCAGACAGCGAGAGGGGACAGACCCTTCCTCCCTCATTCATTCAACACCCTTCCCATGAGTGGCCTCTTGTCCCACGTTCTCCGGGAGATAAGATGTGTCGCTAAGAGGCAACTGCTGATTCAAGAGCCAAACAAGAGGTGTGGACAATGAGCGACGAAGAGTGCTTTGTAGAGCCCTCCAGATCTCCAAAAAGGAGACGAGCTGCTCTTCCTGGCAGGACGGTCCTAACTGGGACAAGCCCAAGTCAGAAGGCAGCGCTGGGAGTGAGTGCACACAAGGCACCTGCTCTGAGTGGCTGGTCCAACTGCTAACTATCTTAACTATTACCTGCCCTGAAAGCAGGGGGGGGCCCCCATCCATCCATTCACTCACTCCTTCACTCATTCAAAGATATGTATGTGGCCAGTGCCTTCTGCATACCAGGCACTGTTCTGGGTATTTGATTCACCCATGAACACTGAGACAAAGATCCCTGCCCTCAGGGAGGTGACACACCGATGAGGGAGATGACAGAAAACAATCAACACGCTGAATAGGTAGGTGGTTGAGTATGTAATGTAATACGTGACATGAATAGAGAAAGACATCACGCTAGGGGAGGGGCCACGGGTGCGGAGAGCAGGTGGCGGGGGTAGGTTACAGTCGGGCTAGACCCCACCAAGAAGGTGACATCTGAGCAGATACTTAGGATAGAACCAAGCAGCTTTCTGGGGCGGGGGGGGGGGGCGAACCAGGCAGCCGGGCCAGCCAGCCCAGATGTTCTCCAGCGGGAGCAGAACAGGGTCACCTGGCTGAAGATGAGGGAGAGATGCAGGGGGGCTCAACGAAGCCACAGAGGGCCCGACTGCCTCGTAAGCCACTGTAAGGACGATGCCGTGGACTGGGGTTTTACACTGCTGGCTTTTGAGCAGACAGAGGCTTTGACTCCTGTTTTGTTTTTTAAAATAACAGCTTGCATTAGAACAGTTTTAGATTATAGGAAACTCATAAAAGTAGAAGAAAGAGTTCCTGGCTACCCCCATCACCCAGCTCCTCCTGTTCTTCTCATCTTATAGCTTCGTCACAACCAAGAAAGCAACCTGGTGCATTACGATGGACGGCACTCCACAGTATATGCAGATTTCACCCGGTTTTCCCCTCGTGTCCCTTTTCTGTTCCAGGATTCCGTCCAGGATTCCCTCGTCAAGTCTCCTTGGGCTCCTCCGGGCTGTGACAGTTTCAGACGTTCCTTGATTCTGATGGCCTGGACAGTTTCAAGGAGCACCAGTCAGGTATTTTGTAGAATGTTGCTCCGCGTGGGTTGCTTTGATGTTTCTCTCCTTGGTTAGGCTGTGGTTCTGGGTTTTGGGGAGGGAGACCACGTGCCCTCGACGTGACTTGTCCCTGATGATGTGGACCTTGGTCACCTGGCCGAGGTAGGCTGTGTCAGTTTTCTCCACTGTGAAGTCACCTTTAAAATTTCTCTTCCCATATTTTCCTCTTTAACAGCAACTGCATTAAGTACAACCCAGAAGAAAAGCGTTGTTGCTATTTTGAAAGGGACACCGTAGCTACCATCTAGTCTTAAGAGGCTACCACAGCCCAGAGAAAGAGGATGGTGGCTGGGACCCTCGGAGCAGCAGAGCAGGTAATGGGAAGCAGCTGGATTCCTCATGTACTAATAAAAGATATTAATTTAATTAGATTATCCTATTGGATTAGACGTGGGCGTAAGACAAAGACTGGAGCCAAGGCTGACCTGAAGGTTTTGGCTGTAGGCAAATGCATCTTGGCGTTGCCTTCAAGGGAGCTGCCAGAGGAGAGCGTGTTGGGGGAGGATGGGGACTGTGGTCCTGGGTGTGTTAGTGTGGGGTTTATGCCAGCGGATGCAGGGCCGGATGGAGGAGTCTGGAGTTTTGAGAGACAGGTCTGGGCTGGAAGGATACACGTGGGCATGGCGGGCATGGAGATGGGATGAGACTAAGGTGGTGAGGACACGGGGAAGGGAGGAGTGCCAGAGCCAGAGTCCCAGGATGGTCTGACATCAGAGGCTGGGCCAGAAGGGGAGCCACAGAGGGCGGGGCCAAGCCAGGGGTGGAGCTAAACGGAGGGCCAGTCCTGACCAAGAGCAAGGACCAAAAAGCGACCCAGAAGAGCAGCCGAGGTGCAGGATTCAGAGTGAACAGGAGGGAGGAATTGGAGACGCAGAGCATTCACAACTTTTTCACAACATTTTGCTGCAAAAGGAGCAAAGAAACGGGGTGGAAGCTGACAGGGGAAGTGGGCTCAAGAGGCTTATTTTTCAGGATGGGAGAAATCAGGAATGAACCTAGAGGGAGGTGATGGGACCCTCCTCCCTACGTGCTAGGGGTTCTCCAAATCCCCAGCGGGCACACCTTGGGGAGGAGTTGCAGGAGATGCTTCTAGAAACTGAGACACCCGAGGGCACCAGAGGCAGAGTCCCGTGTGTCCCGCTGCCTCCAGCATCAACAGGCAGATGTTAGGAGATGAGAGCAGCTCGCAGGGGCGGGGGTGGGGCTGGGGCTGGTGTGACAGGAGGCACAGAGCTCGGCCAGGCAGCCACATGGAAACAGCCGTCAAGGGCACCAGGAGAAAGGGGGCCCCTGCACATCATCCCTGAGAAGCTGTGGGGAGACACGCAGCTCCCTCTTCCAAGTCCCGGGGGAATGACATTGGTCTCTGGAGGCACTAAAATCTTAGGATGCTTTGGTGCCACTGCCCCCCTAGGGATCCCCAGATATGGTGCTGAACTACCCTGAAATTATACCCCAAATGCCATATGCTCAAGGTATGTGCGTGCGTTTTTCTGGGGAGAGGAGCCCCTTAGGTTTCATCAGCTCTTCAACGGGGTTCATGTCCTTTGGAGAGAAGGGGAGACTCAGCCAGGAGCTCAAGACACCCCGAAACGCACCCTGTGCCCCCTCCAAGTCCAGAAGCTGCTTGCCCCACCCTAGACAACGCAGAAAGGGGCAAAATCACCAATCAGCTGTTCTGTTGCCGGCCCACATCTTGTCCCATCACGTGTTCTGAGAGGCTGCAGATCCCAGGGATAGTGTGATTCTTGGAATCTGGGTCACTCCCTGGGTCTCTGACTCACAGGGCGGCTTCGCTGCAATTACACTGGTAGTCAGGAGGGCTGATGGCGTGGCTCATTTGCCCAGTGTTCAGGGAGCATGTACGAATGTGTGTGTGTGTGTGCACAAATGTATGTAAGTGTGCAACTGGTGTGTGTGTTCGCAAGTACATGTGATATGTTCGAGTGTGTCATGGCATATGTGTACCTAGTGTCATGGGTGTTCAGGGAGGACTGGGAGGATGTGTGTGCGTGCGAGCCCGTGCATGTGCATGTGTGTGTTGAAGGAGCAGGGACAGGAGTGTGGAGACCAACAGGGCATGGAGGGGAGACGTGCCCCCCACCTTCCCAGGATGAACACGAGGATCTGTCAGAAACATTGTAAAACTCTCCGAAGGATGTGAAATCAGCTATGAGTGTCAATTCCATACCTTCTGCTCAGAGGGAAATTACATTTTACTGGAAACCTGAGTAATCGTGCCCAACAAACGCCGTGGTCCTGCTGTGATCACACTGAGTCTGCCCACCCAGGGGCTCAGAGCAGCTGTGGGTGGCCAAGGTCACAGCCCCGAGGTGGGTGTGTGGGGGTGGAAATGAACTTCTGGTTCTCCCCAGCCTCCCCCGTCTTGGAGTCAGGGCCCAAGGAGGGGGACCTGGACCATTCCCCTCCTCTCTCTCACTCTCTCTGCCCACTGAGAGGTGAAAACCCCACACACAGGTTCAGGCTTCTGGGCTTGGTCCCTCCCTTTCCTGGCATTGGGACCATGACAGAGCCCAGACTGTGACCCTGGCTTCCCCCGAACCTCCCTCTGGGTGGGACCACCACCCACAGAAGGCCCGCCCACCCTGGTGCCCAACACTTTCCAGAGGACCGCGATGAAACCAGCATCCTCTCTCCACCTTGGTCAGGGGGGCTCTGACCAGCACGGGCCTCCTGAGAGCCGCCCAGACCAGCTCCAAGCAGAAGAGGGCTAGAACCAGGCGCCCCCCACTGCCGGACACCAAACACCCTGGGACAGGTACCTTCTAGAGGCCCAGCACTAGGTCTTTTGTGGCCACTGCTCAGGTGCTCAGTGGACAGAGTGTGGAGTTACTGAGGCCTGAGTTTCCATCTGTCTCTGCCATGTGTTAATCACTTGTAACAGCTTGAGTGAGCGGCCGATGCTCCCAGAGCCTCAGTCTCCCCGTCTGTAAACCTGTAATTCTGACCCCATCTTTCACGGGGGCTGTCCTGCCACTTCCCCTGAGGGGAGGACCCAGTAAGGGTCTTCACATCGTCAGGGCTCAGAAAGGGGTCCCCTCTGCCCACTTCAGCTGTGGGGTCCACCACTCCACACCCCTCCCATGGGGATCACGCCCCCACCAGCTCTGAAGGGAGACACACCCACCCAGCCTCTCCGCTGCTTCCACCCCACTCCAAGCCCACTTGGAGGGAGCTACCCTCGGTCCCTGGTACAGGTGAAGGTGTCTCTGGGGCAGGACTTGGGCTTCAGGACAGGCCTCTCTCAGGTTTCCCGACGTCGCACAGGAAACAGGAAGAGCAGGACCCTGCCACGTGCTGCTGGTGGTCACCAAGAGCTTAAATACCGCAGACACTTCCGCGATCTCAGGAGGGAGCCAGTATTACCCATCAGCCACCAGCGAAGTCTCCCCACCATACAGTTGTGAATTAAACATGCCACCTAATGAGTTGATTTTATTAGTTTGCAAACGCATGGAGAACTCGTTATCAAAATAAACAGCAACTCCTCTCACCCCTGCTGCAGCCTCTTCCAGTGGGGAAGATAAACACGCGTACACCGTGGCCGTGACCTGGACGGCACGCGTGGCTGCAAGCTGGTCCAGGCGGGGTCCCACCACCCCTCTCCTGGACCCAGCGGCCCTGTCGGGGTGGGGACAATGGAGAGGTGGAGGGAACCGGGTTCTGCTGCCGAAGACAAGACCAGGGTGAGGGTCTAAAGGTCTGCCCTGGGTCAGGGTCCTCACTCCAGCTGGACTCCTGGAGTGGGATAGGGGTGTGGCCCTGGGTCAGGGTCCTCACTCCAGCTGGACTCCTGGAGTGGGATGGGGGTGTGGGGAAGAGCTGGGGTGCAGAGGACTAGCCAGCTCAAATAATAATAGTAATTATTAATAGTAATTAATAGCCACAACACACTGAATTCTTATTATCTTCCAGGCTCTGTGCTTTGTGTTCCTCTACTAACCCTGTGGGGTAGGAAATATGTCCCCATTTTATAGATGAAAACTCTGAGGCACAGGGAGTCCTTTCTCCTGCACAAAGTAATACCAGGGAGCAGGGGATACAAGCCAGGGCCAATCTCACCGTCCTGGCTCCCAGGCTCTGCCTCTACGGACCCCTCTCCCAGCCCCACTCGGTCCTGAATGTGGCCGCCCAGTGTCGTGGGAGATTTCAGCTACTCAGGAGACTTTCGCCTGCTCAGTTAAGTGAGGGCTGAGTTAAAAACAGCAAGATCAGTTTTCTCTGGAAAAGCTCTCCATAATCCTGTGGCTGGGCAGGGGGCCGGGAGATGGACAAGCTGACCTTTGGAGGAACCCACCCACCCCCCTCCCCAGCCCAGGCCCTCTCTGGCTCCAAGCCTGTCTCCCTGGAGACGCCAGTGAGTCGCCTGCTCCCCTCCCCCTCCTCCTGGCCCCAGGCCCCTCGGAGAGAGACGGTTCCAGGCTGGCGGAATTAGCTGCGAAGCCAGCGGGACAGGGGACCGTATTGTCACGCTCTGCGGTCTGTGCTCTCTTTGGAAAAGGATGTCCTAATCCCATTTCATCCGCTTGCCATGGCTGTCAGCTGTTTGGAGGCATTTGGGAGGCAGGTTTCTGAAATCGGAGCCACGATGCAGCCCCACCCCCACTGCTGGGCCCCTCCCCCGCTGGCCTGTGCTCATCCATCCATCATGCTGTCCTGGACCCCTTTGTTGGCCAGCCAACCCCCATCCAATGGCATCTAGGGCCTCACCCCCCTGCCAGCTGCCCCACCTTCCCTTCTATTTTGGGCTCACCGCAGGACAGGGCTGGGATGCATTAGCCAAGCCCCCTGCAAGGGGGTGGGGGACACGAAGGGGGGACCTCCTGGATTCCACAGGGAAGGAATCAACTAAGTTCTGGGACTTTGTGCAGTCCTGAAGTGAGGTTGGATGACGGGGATCTCTGAGAAGCAAAGGGACCTGAATCTCAACTAAATTTCTTCTCCTAGGGCAGTAGAGAGACTAACTACTAAAACAAAAACAAGAAAAAACCACAGCCCCCACCCGGTGGCACTCAAGACACGGAGGATAAAGTCCAGTGCTCTCATGGCCCCCATGCTGGCCTCCGCCCTCCACGCATCTCTCCCTCCTCTCCGAGCCTATACTTTAAACTCAGTGGGTTTTTCCATTTCCCCAGCTTACCATGCATGGCTTTTCCAGCCTCCAGGCCTCCGCTCAGCCTGGAATGCCCTCCCACCCTCCTCTGCCAGTCTGGTTCCTACCCTGCTTTGCAATTCAGCACAGGTATTCACCTCCAGAAAGCTTTCCCCAACCCCAGGATGGACCACTGGCCTGCCTCTGTTCCCCTGAAGGCCCCAATGGCGCCTCTTTCTCGGCATTTGATTTAAATATCCTATGGGATTTGTCTGGGTGTATCCTGTCTCCTCCTGGACTAGACTGTGAGTCAGGGACCACAAAACAGGTCAAAGCAGGCGTCCTGCAAAGACATTCCATGAGGATGCTCCTGATCGTCGTGCAAATCCTGCCCGGCACGGAGTGCCTGCCCCGGAAGTCTCAGCCACGTCTACTGTGGCCATTATTCTTGTTCTCATTTTTATTTCTCCGGATCCTACTACCGTGCCTGGCTCACAACCAGTACAGCCTTGATGCATGTTTAAGGCGGTTGACTCAATCGTATGGGATTCTATTTAGAGTCTTAGAATTCTAAGATACAGCAAGAAGACAACCTTAAAAATCACTGATTTTAACGCTGTTGTGAATGATGAACTGGAGGCCCCAAGAAGTAAAGTCACTTCTCTGAGGCTCCCGTCCCCGAGTTGGTCTCTGGCCGAGCTAAGCCTAGAACCAGGTCCCCCACCGATGTACTGTCCCCCGACCCGATGCCCTCCTACTGTATGCCAGAGTTCACGCCAGACCATATGCTTCACCAGTGTCTTTACAGAACCCAGTTCTTTGCATACCACTTAGAGGATATTAGGAAGGAGGCAGATGCACTGTGTGTGCAACTCACCAAAGGAGGAGAGGGAAGACACAGACATCTTCCCAAGCTCTGCTCCTTCCTCCATCCCCAGCCTCATTCTGAACACATGACCCCAGGGCCCCAGGTTGCTGTGGGGATGGGCCCCCAGGGTGGTGATGCCTAGGATGGGGGTGTGGGAAGGCGGGGGCGTGGGAAGGCAGGGTAGTGGGCAAGGTGGTCAGGCAGCCCTTCGGAGGCCATGTCTCTGGGCCACAATCATGTGAAATAAACAGCATACATATACACGCACACGTATGCAAACACACAGCTAGACACATGACTATACGTACACGTGTACGCATTCATACATGTACACAAGTGCACACGCCCATATACGTACAAATACACACGCACACTTATACACACACAACACAGTGCACACACACACACACACACACACACACACATGCTCCCACACAGGCACACAGACTGCTTTTCCCTCTACATCCCAGCTTGCCAGGCTGCACAGAGCAGGTACGCAGTCCAGGTTGTGGAAATGGTATCTCCTCTTTTCCAGGATACCATCAAGGGACCAGAAAGGCTATTCCTTTGCAAACTGGCCTCAGGACACTGTAAAAGCAGAGCTGCGCCGCCCCAGCCTTCCTGGGCAGCCCCTCCTCTCTTGAGCTAGGCAAACTCCTCTATCCCCCGTCCCGCAGCCCCCCGCAGCCCTGCTCTGAGTGGCATGCGCCCATCAGGAAGGGGCAGACAGGGAGAGGCCAGCTACCACGATTTCATTTCACTTGGGCAGGCTGACCAGCTGCCTTTAGGGCCACTGCCTGCAATTTCTAGCCCTGAGTGTGTATTTGTCTTTGTTTGGTTTGTTTTGTTCCCGGGGCTGAATTACCATGTGGCAGCAGATTCTTTGTCTGGAGTAGTGGAGTCTGAGTCCTGGGTGTTTGGGGCTGGGCAAAATGAATGTTCCGCCATGGTATCAAAGAAGCAGATCAGAAACTAACTAGCCTGGGAGTACAGTTACTTTCTGCAGAAAAATTACGAGTCACAAAGCCGTGAAGCCACTTTCTTCCAGAGCCCAGGACTTTAAAAAGTGCCTGAGAGATGGAGCAGAGTGGGGGGCGGTTTGCTCATCGGAGTTGCTGGCCCAGCATGGTTTCCTTCCAGGTCTCTGATGGATGGGATGCCTGGGGAAGGGGTCAGATTCCAGGGCTTCGGGCAGAGGGGGATGGCGACAGCTGAGAATGGACAGGGCGGGCAGAGATGCAGGCTCGCCTAGGAAGAGTGGAGAGAAAGGAAAAGTGTGGGGATGAAAGCGAGGAATTCCACAGGCCCACCCAATACATGGGAGGCAACTGGACACATGGTTACGGAAGGAAGGAAGGAAGGAAGGAAGGAAAGCCCGTGGCTGTGAACCCACTTGTGGGCAAGGGCGGGATGGGTCAGAGAGCTGGCCTCGCACCTGGTGGGGGAGGCACCTGGTGGGGGAGGTCGAAGGCCACAGAGGAGAAGGGCAGAGGCCTCGGGGTGAATTTCAGCTTCTGTAAGAAAGACCTACATCACCTTCAGATTCTAGACCTCAGAGTGGTGGAAGGGCCTTTCTCAGGGAACCCTCTGGCCATACTTCCACTCCGGAGAGCTTCCAGGGAAAGAGTCAACCCTTTTCTTTCAGTTTGAATTCAGTCTTGCCCTAAGGCAAGTGGATGAACCCAGAGACCCCGGGGTCCCTTCTGGCCCCTGGCTCTGATCTGCAACTCCAGGCAACGAGGGGGGGAAGGTGCCAGGTGGTGCCCCCTGGAGACCTCGTCCACCTGGTTGCAGAGGGCGCTCCCAGTCCAGTTTACCCAGTAGCATCTCTGGGGGGATGCAGAGCTTTGGGAGTGGGAGGGGGGGCCCTGCTCTTCCTGTGGTTTCTCCTAAATGATTTACCGGCCCTGCCAATACAGCTCCCTCTCCCGGTGAATTAACTGGCTCTTCTGAAATCATCAATAATTAGTGAGCCCGTCCCAGATGCCACTTAACAGTTTGTGTTTTCAGAGCACTTTATGCCCATTAACTAAAGAATTCTCGATGCAGCTCCAGAAGAAAAGGGTAATCAGAAGAAGCTGAAAAGACCTCTGGAAGTCACCTCACCCAGCCCTCCGCCTCTAGGCAGGATTTTACCTGGAAAGAAAGAAAGCAAAAGCAACTAACAGGCCCCCTTTGAAGAAGACATCAAGATGGGACTGCCTGAGACAAACCAGAACAAAGTAAAACAAGTCATAACCAGGGCGAGCTGCTCTCCGATGAGTTAACCACGAGACGGAGCCCCGCCTGCCAGGAGGCTGGGGAGGCCCTTGGAATGTGGTGGGTCAGCAAGGAAAGCCCGTTCGGGGACAGACGGGTGGTTAATTTAATCCAAGGCAAACTGGAGAGACCTTGATCCAATAAGCAGGTTCCCTCACCTGCAAGGAGGGAAAATGGTAATTTTCTAAGCACGACCCGTTCATTAGTCTGCAAATGACACAGTTCTGATACTTAGGAATGTCCCTCTTAATTAGCCCCCCTACCTGGGCCCAGCCACATTTAAAGTTTTGCTTCTGGCTTGGGGTATAAATGGCCATTCACGCCAATTTTCCTCTCCCTGTGGAAAGGGAGGGCTGGATGGATGTGCGTGTTGATTCATTTATAATTTGCCCAAACAAGATCCTCCTGGGGGCGGGGTGGGGCAGCAGCAGGCCAACCCTGAGGGCTGCAGAGCTAGAAGGAAACACTCCTCCTTGCCCTTGTGCGAGTCACAGCCACTTAATTTTTCAATGAGGAGCTACCGAAAGCCTACTGGGTGCCTAGCACAGTGCTGAGAAGTGGAAAAAAAAAGGGGGGGGCGGCACCTTTATCTCTGCCCTATGGACACAACAGGCATCTCTCTTTAGGATCGACGTTCACTTAGTGCCCAGAAATGGCGCAGGAGGAAAGCAAGGCCCCGTCACTCACCCCTGTACGCATGGTTTAGGGGAACGCAGGCCAAGCGAGAAGTCTTCTCCAGGGAAAGCGCCCGGGCAGGTACCGTCCTGTCCCCATCACTTCTGCTGTTTTTACTGAAGGCCAAAGATAGCAATGGCGGGCAGGAGAAGAGAGACACACAGAGATTCTGCATGTGGCTTAGCCAAGTAAAGTCCTGCCAGAGCAACCATTCCACAGCCAATGGCCACAGACTCTGGACAGAATACAAAGAAAGCGGCCACCTGAAGCCAATGGAGAGCGAACCAAAGCAGGCAGATCCTGGAGAGGACTTGGTGCTTGAGTAAGCCCATGGCACAACGTGAGTTTCCATTTTATATGGCTTTTAACTTCAGGGCTGGCTGAAGTCAGCACAGCCCAGAGAGCCAAACTGCCAATCGAACAAAGCAAGTCATCAAACCAGGGTGGTACTGCCCTAAAGACAGACACAGAGACCAATGGAATACAACCAAAAGGCAGGAATTAAACCCATAAATCCTACGGCAAATCGATTTTTGACAAGGATGTCAAGGCACTCAATGGGGAAAAGCTGTCTCTTCAACAAATGTTGCCAAGACAAGTGGATCTCCACATACAAAAGAATGAGACTGAACCCCTACACCACACCATATGCAAAAATTAACAGGAAATGGATCAATGACCTAAACAGAAGAGCCAAACCATAAGACTCTGAGGAAAAACCACAGGGTTAAATCTTCACAACCTTGGATGTAGCAATGGATTCTCAGGTATGACAACAAAAGGAAAACATAGTTAAGCTGGACTTCATGAAATTAAAATCTTTTGTGCATCAAAAGATATTATCAAGAAACTGAAAACACAATCTATGGAATGGGAGGAAATATTTACAAATCATATATCTGACAAGGGTCTAGTGTCCAGAATATACAAAGAACTCTTAAACCTCAACAACCAAAAGATGAACAACACGGTTAAAAAATAAACAAATGTCTGGAACAGAAGTTCCTCCAGACAGGATACACAAATGGCCAAGGAGCACATAAAAAAGGTCAACATCATTAACCATCAGGGAAATGCAAATCAAAACCACAGTGAGGGGTCATCTCACTAAGATAGCCATCACTTTACAAATGAATTAAACAAAAGGAATTAATTAGTTAGAAAATAACTGTTGGGTTACGAGGAAGTGAAGAAATTGGAACCCTGGTACATTGCTGGTGAGCTTGTAAAATGGTTCAGTAACTGTGGGAAACAGCTTGTCAGTTCCTGAAACAGTTAAAGCAGAGAATTACTACAGGACTCAGCAATTCCACCCCCAGGGATATACCCAAAAGAACTGCAAACAGGTACACACACGTCCACAGAAGGACGATTCACCACAGCCAGAAGGTGGAAACAGCCCAACTGTCCGTCAGCAAATGAATGGATAGACAAACTGTGGTAGATACATGCAGTGGAATATTATTCAGACATAAAAAAGAATGAAGGACTGAAACATGCTACAACACGGATGGCCCTCAAAAACATTATGCCCCTTGGACGAAGTCAGACACAAAAGATCACAAATTGTATGATTCTATTATATGAAATATTTGGACTAAGCAGATCTATAGATACAGATGGTAGACTGGTGGTTGCCAGGGGCTGGAGGGAGGGGAAATAGGGAGCAACTGCTTAATGGTATGGGCTTTCCTTTCGGGTGATGAAAATCTTTTGAAATTA
The DNA here is from genome assembly GCF_048564905.1 of Vicugna pacos. Taxonomy (NCBI): domain Eukaryota; kingdom Metazoa; phylum Chordata; class Mammalia; order Artiodactyla; family Camelidae; genus Vicugna; species Vicugna pacos. Next base: position 56,781,208 of record NC_133002.1, read on the forward strand.
GATAGAGGTGGTGGCTGCATAGCACTGTGAATGTCCTAAAAGCCACTAAATTGTTTATTTTAAAAAGGTTAATTTTATGTCATGTGAACTCTCACAAAATAATAATATTTTAAAAACTCCAGTAGAAAACTTAGTCTCTCTGGCCTGAAGAAATAGAGAACACAGGGCAACCACAGCCCCTGGAAAGTAAAAGGGGTGAATCCTGGAAAAGAGGATGCCAAAGGGAGAATCCCCAAATTCTGCTTATAGACTCTCCCCAAATCTCTGGCTGACCCTCTAACCATGGATGCTCAGGGCAGACTGAAGGTAACCCAGCTGAAGATAAAAGAACTGAACTGAGGTTTGAGCTTCTGTTCCAAGAGAGTGTTTGCAGTCTGAGTCAACTAAGTTAATTCCCACTAAAACAGAAATAAAATTAACACTCTCTAAAGAAATGTAACAGAATTCAAGTTCCCCATCACATAATAAACACAATGCCCAAGATACATTCCAAAATGACTCTACATACAAAGCACCAGGAAAATATGAATTATTCTCAAAAGCAAAGATAACCAATAGAGAATGACCCTCAAATGAAGATGTTGCAGTTAGCTGGCATTGATTGCAAAGTAGATATTACAACTATGCTCAATGAGATAAATGACAATATGCTCTTAATGAAAGAAAAGACAGTATGTCTTTAGAGAGTCAGGAAAACCACATATAGTAGATAAAGTCATATGGAAATTTTAGAACAGAAAAATAAACTATACGAATTTTTAAACTCACTGGATGGGCTTAAGAGCAGAATGGAGAAAATAGAGAAAATTGTGAACTTGAAAAATACACCTATAGAAACTATTTCATCTGAAGAACTGAGAGAAAAAAGATTTTAAAAAGTTAACAGAGCCTCAGGGCCCTGCGGGGGCAATACCAACACATCCGCTATCGGGGTTAGTGAAGTTCCAGAAGAAGAGGCAAGAGAGAATGGGGCTGAAAAAATATTTGAAGAAATAATGGCTGGCATTTCCCCAAATTTGGTGAAAGACAGAAATGTACAGATTCAAGAGGGTCAGGGAATCCCAAGCAGGATAAATGCAAAGAAAACAAAACCATGCCTGGACACATCACAGTCAAGCTTCCGACAACCAAAAATAAAGAAAAGGAGAACAGAGGATTTCCTGTCCCCTCCTCAGTTCCCCTTGTTCTGTGTGTTCCAGCAACAGAATAAGGAGGAGGGCTTGGCACAGCCCTGGAGAACAACCCATGCATCCTCTGGAGTCAACCTCCCACTGCCCACATCCTGCACTGCACAGGGGATGCTGTGCTCCAAATTTCCAAACTTCACAAGGCTTTTCCCAGTTTCATTTCTGCTGACCTGTGGGCTGTATGTACTTTTCTCTCTGTTTGAACAGAGAGGTCAACTCCAGGGGGAGGAAAGCCTTTTAACCCCTAGATTGCCAGAAAGTCAGCAACACACGGGAAAGGGGACCCAGAACCCTCCCTCAGGCGGCTGTTACCTCTGGTGCACACACAGGCTGTTCCCCCAGCCAGATGCAGACGTACCCGCTCCTTCTGTGACTCCCTCTTGACCTGCATGACCCTCTGGATTAGAGAAACTGGGGCTGTTTCTAAGGCCGGGACCAGTCTTCTTAGCTCAGGGAGGGGAGGGCAGGCACACTTTGTTTGATTACACCTCACTTTATTGCGCTTGGCAGACACTGCATTTTTTACAAATCAGAGGTCTGGGGCAAGGCTGCATTGAGCTAGTCTATTTTCGCCATTTTTCCAACAGCATTTGCTCACTTGGTTCTCTGAGTCACATTTCGGTCATTCTCAAAATGTTTCAAACTTTTTCATTGCTAATATATGTATCATGGTGATCTGTGATCAGTGATCTTTAATGTCACAACCACAACTCGCCGAAGGCTCAGATGATTCTTAGGATTTCCAAGCAATAAAATATTTTTAATTAAGGCACATGGTTTTTTTAGACATCATGCTATGCACATTTAATAGACTTGAGTGTAGTGTAAACGTAACTTTTATAGGCGTTGGGAAACCAAAAAATGTGTGTGACTTGCTTCACTGTGGTGGTCTGGACCCGAACCCACAATATCGTCGAGGTGTGCCTGTAACAGTTATGTCTTTTTCCTCCTCTTCCCTTGAGTAGGGGGAGGCAGGGAGCCCCATAACAGGGGCTGAGCCCGAAGTCCTCCATCACATCACCTAGGGGTAGAGTGATTTACAAAGGACACTCAGACAAAGCAAAGAGAGGGGACCCTTTGCTTTCGTGCCTCCCCCTCCGCTCCCATGGGACACAGGCCTCGGAAGCGCCACAGAGAAGCAGCTTCGTCAGGGGGTCTCCTAGATCCCGGATGGCCCATGAGCCTGGGCCCCACTCTGGCAGGGCTGGAGCTGGTCCTGGCTTTCAGCTTCTGGGGCTCTGAACTCCGGAAGTCCTCAGCGTGGAATTCGAGGGCGTTGACCGCCTGCTGCTTCCTTGTCATTCCGCAGAGGAGGCGGCGTGGACCCCGCCCTCTACATTGCCTGCTCATCCTTTATCTGACAACGGTCAGGCCTTTGTCCTCACAGTGACTTCTGCGCCAAATTCTCTTCCTGAGCTTGGGTCTCCACATCCCAACTACTAGGCATTCTTCTGTTTCTAGTTCAAGGGCCCCATCTTCCACAGAGTCCCTCCTGACTCCTGGGGGAGGCATCTCTTCCCCGTTTTGACGACTGCTTCCTATTTCACTTTGATTTGTTTAACAAATACTCACGTCGTGCTATCTGTCAGAAGCTCTTCTAAGGACTTTACAAAAAAAAAACCCACACTTAATCCTCACAACCACCTTGAGAAGCAAGTACCACCATCCTCAGTTTACAGATGGGGAAACTGAGGCTCAGTTGCTTGCCCACAGCCACAGAGTGTGGCCCCAGGGTCCTAGCTCTTATCCACAACCTTAGTTCTCCACTGTTTTGTCTACTGCTGGAAGCCCCATCCATTGGTTGAGTCGAGGAACAGGAATCCCACACTCTGCCCAGGGCCCTGAAGGGGAGGTAGGGAAGGAGGGGGAGGCCTTCCCATCCCCCTCCAGGCCCAGGGAGTCTGAATAAGCTGGGAGACTGGGGAGCTAAGATTGCACCCCAACCTGGCTCAGTTCCCTCTCTGCTTTGCAAAAGCTGGGATGGGCAGGGAGGTGTCACAGATCTAGCCTAATGCTGCTGCGGGGACTCTGACCCCAGCAGGTGAACCCCACGGCGCCCCACTCCTCTCAGACCCCGACGCACTCGGCTCCCTCCTGCCGGGGGTCTGGCTGGGCTGCTCTGCGCTCTTCACTGATATTTCACGGACCCAGGCCGTGTTGGGAATTCTGCTTAAATAAGTGATGAATTCTCCCAAGTGCGCTCCTGTGCTGGGCCCCTGGAGAATTTTCGGTTCTGTTTATTTAAAGGGGGTGATTCTTTTCCATGCTCCTCTATCAAAGATGGAACCGCAGACAGACCATTAGCACAGCAGGGCCTCTGGGTTGTTTTTCCAAGAGGAGGATTAGGTGGGACAGCTCAAGCCCCACCCTCCCTCCCAGCTGGGACTGAGGCTCGGGCTGGTGGGGGGGACTCCCCTCTGAGCACAGAGAACTGGGATTCAAGAGAACCACTAGCTTCTCCATACGCACTCCATGAAAGCGATGGAACCGACAGCATGTATTTTAGGAGGGGCTCTGCTCTCCTAAATTTTTTTTTTCTTATTCTTTTTTTCCTATATTTTTTCTTTTTTCTTTTTTAAAATCCCAGTATTTTATCCTTGCTTTTTTGGTTGGGTGAAGGGGAGGTAATTAGGTTTATTTATTTATTATTTTTTTAAATGGAGGTACTGGGGATTGAACCCAGGACCTTGTACATGCTAAGCACACACTCTATACCCTCCCCCCTGCCCTCTTAAAATTTCTCTTCAGCTACAAACAGCAGCAAATGAACTCTAGAGTTCCCCAAACTTCAATGTACCTGCGTATCACCTAAAGATCTTCAACTGCAGATCCAGATGCATCAGCTGGAGGGCAGGGCCTGAGAGTCTGCCTTTTTAGCAAACTCTGAGTGGTGCTGATGCTGCAGACATCGCTCTCAGCTGCTCAAAGCACTGGAGCATCCCAAAGCCCTGAATTAGCCTGGCTGAATGTGGGGGAGACACAACCGTAACCACAGTGGCAGTGGTAGTGCTGTTAATAGTAACTAGTATTAACTGAGCACCTACTATGTGCCAGGTGCTCTGCGCCACTGCTGACAGCAGGAGAATCTATCCAGTGCTACAGAAGGATTTTCCTGATTTCCATCCAAGGGTCAGCCAACCAACAGGGAAGGAGGAAACTGGACATAGGAGGATTAACATTTTCTGAGCAATAGATACTGCTGCCCCATTTTGCAGATGGGGTTACTGAGGCCGGGAGAGTATCTTACTGAGGTCTTACAGCTGGCAAGGGGCAGGGGCAGGATGCCAGCTGAGGTGTGCCAGGGTGCTGACTCTGAAGACAGTGGCATTTTGTACACAGCTTCTCATGGGATAAGGAGACAGGCGGTACATTCCAGACGGGACCAGACAAGCAGGTACCTGAGACACAGGCTGAAGGCCAGATCCCTCCCCTCCATTCTCCTGCCCACAATGAGCCAGACAATTTACTGGACAAAACTGGTGAACGTCATGGAGAAGTTTCTATGGCTGGCTCTCCTTGTCCTGCCCCCAGGGCCCGAGACAAAAGAGCGCCCTCCTTGTCTTTTTAGTCCACGGGGAGGAAGTGGGTGCCCAAGGAAGACGGCCGGAGGAAAACGGGATCCTCAGTGGCTGCATTCTCTGCTTTTACAGATCAGGAAACTGAGCCCAGGAGAGGGGAGGGGAATCCCTGAAGGGTCTCACCGGTTGGCAGGGCCCACCCAGTGCAATTTCAGCCCCACTCATCATTTAATGCTTTGCTGTCACCATCTTGGAATTCTTAATAATCTGTTATCAAGAAGACAGTTTTTGTTTTGCACCAGGCCCTGCAGATTATGCTGCCGGTTGTGCCAGTGGGTTAGGGTTCATGCTGTCCTCTTTCAGAGCTGTCCCCAAAGCGTGGCAACTGAGCAGCTTTGAGCTACACAGAACCGCACCTGCTGGGCGGGCCAGTGCAAACCCACGCCTCCACGCAGGCCGGAACCCAGGGGCTGGAACCCCAAACTCAAATCTGGGAACCTCTGGGGAGTCGAGGCGTGAGGAAGGACCTTCTGAGAGCCCAAGAGGTTGACACCCCTGAACGGTGCCTCAGGGGGTGCCTAGAACAGACCAATGGGTTGGCCAAGGCTGGGGAGGGGAGGAGAGAGGCCAGCTGTCTTCAGGGCCTTGGCCTCTCCAAGGAAACCGCCACCAACAGCACTCAACACCCGAGGGCTGGGCGGATGCAGGGCGCTCAGCTGCGCCAGCCCGCTCCAGGGTCTCCATGTAATTAGAGCCAAGCCCTTCACTTGGCTTTCAGGATTGGCCAAAGGGAAGGAGAAGAGACAAGTGGAATTGATTCAGAAGCTCTGGCCTGGCCCGGAAGTCCCCGCTCTGAGGGGAAGCCTGGGGACGAACCAAAGCCAGACATTCATTCCCTGGGGCCACTGTCCCCCAGGAGACAGGTGCTGGCATCAGGCGGAGCTGCAGAAGGAATGCGGAGCTCGGGGCAGGACGGGGAGAGACTCCATCAGGCCTAGCAAGTACCAGGAACACGGGGAGGGGAGAGCGTTCTGCAGCCCTGGGGGCAAACCCAGGGGGTTGGTCCACAGTGGGGCCCAAGGGTTTTCTGATTCACCCACGAGTCTGGAGAAGGTCAACTATTCAGTCCACTGAAGTGGCCTCTTAACCCTGCAGCCCTGCTCCATTTTGGCCTTCCTGGGCCCAACCCAGAGGGTCAAGTGCTGGCTGGGGCCCAGCTGCATCCCAGAGGGACTCCCCATGACATCGGGTAATCCATGAGCACTGCCAACATGAGCATCTTCAATTTCCTGAATCAACTCCACTGGCCTGCTTTGTGGTCAAGAGGATGGTCGAATCCAAACGCATGTGGGTGGCTGTGAGGGTTCGATTCGTTAATACACGTGGGACCCTCAGAACGGAACCTGGTCAGGGGGCAGGGCGGGGGCGGCATTCTATAAATCATGGCTATTACCCAATCTCAGGGATTCCAAGTGCATTTTTACATCTCTGGAGTCAGAATGCATCTTACTGCGGATGAAATGGCTGCAATTCGTCTTCCGGAGCCGCACATAAAATAATGATGTGTCTTAACAAGTGATGTCTTATGTTCAACCAAATATGGATGATGATGATAATGAAGATGGTGATTGTACATATCGAATGCATTTTTCCCAGCGACGTCTCCTTCCTTATGAGTTGAGGTCTGGGGTGCTCCTGAGTGTCCTGTTCCACATGGAAACAGGCATGGAGACCCCAGGTTGCTGGAGAGGGCAGGAGCTTGAGGTTCCCCAGGGAGGCTGCTCTTGGGGGATGAAAAGAAAGCCACGGGCAGAGGCTATGACCACCCGGCAGAGTCCTTGGAAGGTGGGTCAGGAGAACGGTGGGCACCGGGTGGGCACTCAGGTCCCTAATGCATATAATGGGGAAAGGATGCTTTTGCATGGGTTTGTCACGAGGACCCGATGATCCGTGTCTGGCCTGCAGCAAAGGCTTGGTTGGTGGGACCTCTAATTATCACACCCTGACTCCAAAAGCTAACTGTCTGCGAGATCAGCTGCAGGCTCCCCCCACCCCGCTCACAGGCTGAGAGCTGGGGGAGCAGAGTGCAGCCTAAGCGGACTGTCCAGGGAGGGGTCTCCAAGTGCTGACTTCCAACCCAGCAAAGCGCTATTCACACCCACTGTGCTCCAGGAGACCGTGGCGCTTAGGGGAGGAAAGATGAGAGTGTGGCCCTGCTCTTCCAAATCCATACCCCTGTGGCAGATCTTTGATCCCCCTTCCCCCTGGCAAAGGCCCTAACTGCTCTGGCACTGTCTGTACCCAGGCCCCTCGGGCCCCAGCCCACTCCTCCGACTCACAGCCCCCGTGGTTCTGCAGCTCTCTCTCCTCCCCATTCAGCTGACATGAGCATCCCCACACTCAGATGAAGCTGAGAAAGAGGGTTCGGAGAAATCACAGTCCTGCCAGATGAAAAGCAGAATGCCAGCACCTGCCACAGGGCGGAGCCTGCAAAGGGCATCTGAAAACCCAAGCTCCCAAGCCCTATGGTTTAGGACACCTCACTGGCCCCACGTCCTCCTCTGTAAAACCGGCAGCCCTTTGTAATCTGACCTTAGTGGTTCTCTGAGTTCCTGCTCAGTTCCAGCTCACCTACTGCTCCTGAGGAGGGATCTAGGACTTAGGGCCGGAGGAGGGGTCTGGGGAGGAAGACACGCACCCCAATGCACGTGCTCATCACACATGCGGACGGGTGTGGAGAGACGGGAGAGCCACTGCTCCCCTCCGGAAGCCTGCAAAGCTTCCCTAGGCTGGTTGTCGCCAAGGGTGCGCGTGTCTCTGGGTGTCAGCACCTGGAGGGCGGGGCTACAGCAGGAAGCCCCTTGAGGACGTGGCCAAGCACAACCTGACCTCAGTGATTTAGCCACCACGAAGGTGCACATTTGCAGTCCTGTAACTGCTGCTCGGCAACGGAAGGGATGAAAAGGAGGCTCTAGTTGGTGTCACAGGTCAAGAAAGAGAAAAAAAAAAAAAGGGATCCAGGTTGGAAGAGAAGTTAAACTGTGTGTTTGGAGGCAATCCGATTACATATATAGAAAATCCCACGGAGTCTACCAAAAAGCTGCTAGCACCGGTCACTGAGTCTGGCCAAGTCTCAAGGCGCGAGGGCAAAACATCAAAATCCACTGTATTCCTACATCCTGCAGACAAACAACTGGAGGCTGCAATTTAAACAAGCATTTACAACAGCATCCAAAATACAGAACGTTTAGGGATAAGTCTGACATGCAGTGGACAAAACCTGGACTCTGAAATTCACAACCTGTGGCAGAGAAGAAATCAAAGAACCAAAGAATGCAGTGGCAGCCCGTGTGCGTGGGCCGGAAGGCTCAGTGTGGTCAGACGGCAACTCTCTTCACCCTGACCTTTATTATCAACGCAACCCCCATCAGAAGTCCCAGCAGGATTTTTTAAAATCTGTTTCTAAAATTCATACATAATGTAAAGGAAAATATAAAATTCATACGGCAATGTAAAGGACCTGGAATAGCCCAGACAACTCTGAAAAAGAACAAAGGCAGAGAATGAACACTACCTGGTTTCAAGACTTATTACAAAGCAACAGAAACCAAGACAATGTGCTCCTGGGGTAAAGACAGACAAATAGATAAATGAAACAGAACGATGTCCAGAAATAGACCCACACGTACAGGGACAACTGACTCTCAACAAAGGTGCAGAATTTCAGTGGTGAAAGGTAAGTTTTCAAAAAAATGATGCTAGAACAATTGGATATCCATTTGGGGGGAAAAAAAGGAATAGGAAAAGATCTATACACCAGGCAGAGAGAGGTGACCAAGGACACAGGAAGCTCTGGGTGGTAATGGCTTGTCCGTCGCTAGGATGTGGGTGATGATCTTAGGTGTTATACACACGTCAAGAATTATCAAGTGATCCTCTTGATGGACTTTTAAATAGATCCAGTTTATCATGTCAAAACAAAAACAAAACCCCCAGTGCTCCCTGAGGAAGATGGGGCCCCTCCCATCCTATGAGACCTCACTTCAAGGTCACCTCCTCCAGGAAGCCTCCGCTGGGACAACACTCCCAGGCAACCCCCGTCACCTGGCTCCCACCTGCACTGGCGCCCCTCACACTGTCCTCGACTACTGACCACACACTTGATGCCCTCATTTGACCGTGAACAACTGGACAGCCAGGACTGCCTTAATCTGTGCTGGACCCCAGGCCCTGTGTTGGCAAAAGAAGGTGCTTAGAGAATCGAGGTTTTGTCATCCGTCGACACATCAGGGTTACTTTGGCGCTTCTAGCAAAAGCTGTTTCTGCCAGTGATGACTTCACTCCCTGCCCTTGCTCTCCCAGGAAGGAGGCCTCTAGCTGGGCTTTTTTTTTTTTTTTTTTTCCTTTTAAGGAAGGACACTGGGAGCAAGAGCTTCTGATGGTGAAGGAAGGAGCAGCGGTTCCCACCTCTCAGGTACAACACGAATTTCACAGGTCTTGTTAACAGAGCTTCGCCACGGTCCTCTGTGTGGCCACCACTGAGGCACCCTGGCTTCTCAAACCTTTAGGCTGGTCCTCCTCAAAGTGTGGCCCCGGGACCAGCAGCTGTACATCACCTGGGAACCTGTTACCAGATGCTCTGGGGGTGATGCCTGGGAATCTGCATTCCAGCAGGCCCGCTGGCGGGTCCAAGGACGGCTCTGGTGTGAGCCCCACCGCCCCGGGCCACCTTCCCACTTGCGATAAAGAGGCAGATTAACTCTGGGCTCCGAGAATGTGCTCCAGAGGCCCCTGAAGCAAGGGTACCCCCTCCTTTATCCAGCCTTCCCTCAATCCCCAGGTGTCCCAAGGCCCAGCCCCATGACCCAGCCACTCCCTTGCCCTCATCTGCGTGTCAGCATCTCAGAGGCTTGTCCTTGCTTCACTCGGACACTCAGGCTGGGCTCAGAGGACCCAGAGCCCCTGAGCTCTTACCCAGCAGAGGCACAAGAGAAGCTGAAGTCAGAGGCCTGCTCCCCGCACCCTGGGGCTGAACATTCCAAGTTCCTGGACAGACAATGAGTCCTAACATCGCAGGCGAGGTGGCAGGCAGCGGGGCACAGACAATGGGTCTGTGTTTCTCCCCACGCCTTCCTGCTGAGGCTCTCAGCCAGGGCTCCGTGAGGGAGGCTGAACCATCAAAAGCACAGTAGTCCATCCAGCGGGTCCCACTTGCCTCTGTCCAAGGCCCAGGCTGAGGCTAGGGGCCCCCTTATCACACCCTCTCTCACTCCCTGGGACCGAACAATGTTCCTTTTTCCTGAAGGCTCCGGCATCTTCTAGGTTCTTCATCCGCCGGAGCCTTAGGGAAAAGGGGTCAAATGCCAACACCTCTCTTCCTCTCCCCAAAGCCCAGGCCTCTGTCTTCCCAGGGCAGGCAGGATGGGCAGTGGACAGAGCTCTCCAGCCACTGGGAGCCACAGCCAGAAACATCTCCTCTCTCCCTGGCTGATTCCTCTTCATTAGTGCAATCACATCAACACTGACAGCAGTGGATTTATCACTGCCCCGACGACAACCATTTGTCACCCAGTGATGCACAGCCCGATAATGAGTTTGGGGCAGAGCTAATGAGGAACTGCCCCCGACTCTCCTCGGCAGCTCCAGCCCCGCGATGTCCTGCCCGCCGACCCACCCCTGCCAACAGCCGCTCCACCAGGGCAGGGAGGGGGGCTCCAAGCAGAGAGGTCAAGGGCCACTGGGCTGAGCCCGCCAGAGCCCTGCAATGTCACTGAGCATGCTGCCCGAGCGAGGAGACTTCAAGGTTGACTGAGCAGGAAGGCGTGAGTGCTGGGCACCATCTGGGGCGGCCGCACCTCCTCTGGTCCAGGGCAGGGAGGGACAAACAGTGGTAATGGGGAAGGTGGGCCGCCCCGTGGGAGCCTGGGAGTGCATGGATGCTCTGAGCTTTGCTTCCAGGAGCCCAGGAGCCCAAGAGGAATGGGGAGAGGAGTGACTGCAACTGATCTAGAACACTGAGTGCCGCTTGGGCACGGGCATGGAGAGGCTGCTGGGGTGCGACCACACTTGGGCCCTGCTTTGCCAGGGGTGGGCTTCCGGTACCCTCAGCTCTGGAAGGCACTGACGCGTGTCAGTAAGAAGGGCCCCTGTGCGATGGACACAGTTATCACAGGGCCCAGCGCCTCTTACTAGCAGGGTCTTCAGGCCCTCGCTCAGTGCCCTGCCCCCAACTCTTCCTCCATCACAGCTACAGTGGTGGTGGTCATGCTCCCGACACTCAGTGCAATTAAAAGGGAAGGGAGGGAGGGCCCCGGGGGAGGCCAGGAGACAGGCCCCCTAATGGTATGGGGCAGATGACTGGCGCTCAGGGAGACCCAGCAAACACCAACCACCCAAGCAGCAGGGCCCTCTAGGGACCTCAGGCTCACACTCACCACCCTAGAAGGCACCAGATAAGACACAGCAGATGGTTATGGTCGCCTGGGGTCAATCACATCCGCGACACAAGTACATTAGGAGGCGGGTATGTAGATAAAATATTACAGAAAAATTTAAGTACAAATGGTTGAAATATATATGTGTAAAGCATCTGAGAATCTTATAGATGATGTGGCCCCACAGATCATCTTATTCAAGTGTTTCAAAGCCAAGTTTTGACATCTATCCCAGGGGGTCCAGGAAGCCATGGGGCAGACGTACCACATCTTCCAGCAACATCAATTGGCTTTAAAATATTCTTTGTGTGTTAAAATAGAATTCAGATAGACTGCAGAATGGAATGCAACATTTCATGCATTTAAAAAGCAAAATATGAAAAAGGAAAATGTCGTGCGGATAGCGGGCAGCTTCAGGCTACATGGCCAGATCCCCCAGGGCACGTGGCCGCTCTCCTCCACCACTGAAGCCCTTCCCAGAAGAGCTTGGAAATGCTGTATTTATGCCCCCATGTTTTCCCACTGAGGAGGACGTGGAGGCTAAGAGGGACCAGGTGACAATAGGTCCTGACCTCTGAGGCCCGAAAGGCGTCACAAGACTGTTCCCCTCCCTCTGATGTTACTGTTACCCCTGCCACACCCTGCTTGCCTTAAAGGGTTAACTTCATTAATGGGGAGCCATAATTTATGTCTAATACCTCCATCCTTGTTGATGAAGGGTTATTATCTAAACTCAAGGAGTTTATAATTAAAGAAATCAGTCACACGCACATTAGAAGATAGTTCAGAACCAACAAGGCCAAGTGCCAAATGAGACACCTAGACCGTTGGCACCCTGAGGGCTCGGAGGTATTTGGGACCCAGGGAGGCGGAGGGTCAAGGGTGCAGAAGAGGAGAGAGGAGGGAAGGGTGCCGATGGCTTCCTGGAGGTGACGGCAGTGAGCATGCTGGCGGGCAGGAGTGGGGGGAGGGGAGGGGAGACTGCAGCCGTGGGCAGACTGTGGAGGGCTTGGCCGTGGTACCGCAGCAGCGGGGACACCACAGGGGTAAAGGCCTACCCATGGGGAGGGGGTGATGGGAGAGGCCTTGGCATTCAGATCCTCTCGCGAAGACCCAGTGGGAGAGCAGATGGGGTGTCTAGAAAGAACCCCGAGCTCCCTTAGAGAGAGGAGAGGCTATCTTAGCCTGCACCCTGCGCACCCCCCTACCCGGCACCCACCCTAGCTGGGGCAGAGCTTGTGGTCAAAGGAGACCGCTCCCAAATCCCAAAGCGGCGCGGTGAGCCATTCCTAAATGTGCATGTCTTGACAGGATCAAAAGCAATGACCTAAGAAGCAGCTCACCTCCCCTCATTGTCTCTTTCTTACAAGTCAAGGGACCTTGCCAAGTTACATACTGTTTCTGAACTTCAATGCTAACAAGGTTAATAACTTAATACTTTCTGGCCAAAATCCTTCACAGGTCGTGATGGAGAGAAAATGAGATGTCGGTGAAAGCTACGCACAGAAATTTGAGTTTTTAAGAAAGGACCTAGTATAAAACGTTCACCTCAAGGGCTGAACAAATGATAATAGCTTAATATGTGGGTTATTTGCATTTCAAGCTGGAGGCAAAGACAGTCTTAGTCAAATAAATGAATCCCTAATAATGGAAGTTTAGATGCTACAGTTGGGTCTGTGAAAGATAAAGGGAGCAGAGGTATTTGGGAACAGGGCACGTGACAAATTGTGGGCCCAAAGATCACCCTGCCTCCCTGACACCAAGATGACAATAATGACAATGATGAACACTTATTCAGTGTTTACTATATACCAAGCTCTGTCTGAAGAGCTTAGTGTATCGCATTAAAACAACCCCATGAGGTTAGGATGACTGTTATCTCCATTTTGCAGATGAAAAAACTGGGGCACAGGTTGGCTATGTAACTTATCCAAGGTCATTCAAGCAGTAGATGACAGGTAGGATTTGAACCCGGGGAGTCGTCTATATTTCAGGCTCCTCAGAGGTCTGTGCTGTCTCACCCGGGCCCTCCGACAGCACATTCTGGATTGACCCTCATGGTTCAAAGCAGGCAACAGGGCATCTGTACCAGATGCAGAACTGACTCACATTACGTGGAAACAACCCGAGTGTGCAGGTGCACAGCCACAGTTCTGACCATGGCTCAGGCTTTGGGGAACACAACTGCCCAGATATTTGCATGTATGCACCTCCACAGAGAAGTCCGGGCATGGCGGGTCCAGGGTCCTGGCTCCAGCAGGCCCTTGAGAAGCCGAATTCACTGAACAGGCTGCATTATGCCAATAACATTTCCTCCTCTTAGGATTATCACATCATTAAAATTTCATCACCCCTCTGGGTCACTAATGGCTTCCTATATGACATCAAATTTAATTGCTACTCTTCCTCACCTCATTCAGTTTAGAAGACTCTTGCATGGCTCCATCACTAGTTTGCCAGTCATGAACGCCACAAGTGACCTTAAGGGGACTCCTCAAACATCTCCGGGTCACCCAACCCCAGGGAGGGAACAGGAGAAAGCAGGAGAGGAGAGGGAGAAAGGGGTTCCTTTCTTGACCTCTCATGTTCTGCTAACTTAAGGTCCAGTGAAGATACGACCAGGGCAGAGATGAGAGCCAGGAGGCTCAAGAAGGGGAGGAGGGGGAATTCTCAGGGCAATTTACAAACTCTACTTCCGCCCCTGGACCAGCCCCAGTCTCCTAACAGCACAACTAGCTGAGCATCTCTCATTGGGAAAAATGTCAGTGAAGGATGCTGTGGAGGCATGGGGCAGCCTGGGGCAGTGGGAAAAGGATTATAGAGCCCTGGGTTCAACTCTTCCTATCTTGCCTCCAAATTGTCAGGTCTTGGGCAGGTAATTGCTCTGAGCCTCAGTTTATCCACATGGAGTTGAGGGAGACGGAGGCGGGAAATGTCTATAATGCACCTAACACTATCCAGCATGTAAAACTGGGCACCAAATGTTGGTTTGCTTCCCCTCTGCAGATCCGTAAGATGAGGAGAAGAGATCGAGTCATTCTACACTGGGGAAGATGCAAGAGAAAATGGAGCCAAAGGAAGACGTGGGGGAAATATGAAGTAAAAATACCAGGAGGGGAAATCTGAAAATGAAATGCAACCTGAGATCCTATCTTTAAGAAGCACAGATCCAGGTGAATTAGCTTGTTGAGTGCTTCTGATATGTCAGGTTCCACGCTGAACGCTCTGCTTGTGTTATCTCATTTACTTCTCCTTGTATTACAAACAAGCAAACGGGGCTTGAACATATCAGTGATTGAACGCAAAGAGGCATAGATTAACCCAAAGTGACAGAGCTGGAACCCAGGTTGGCCCTGTTCCAACACACTGGCCACTCCACATGCCACTTCTCAACAGCCTAAGGAAGAAACTCACAAGGTGGGGAAGTAAGAGCACGGACTGGGGGTAGCTCAGGGGAATGCTTTAGGGACGGCCCTGTCTTGAGTAAAGTAATTCTCTATATGAAATGCACTTCCGGAGACTGCAGTGTCATCTCTGCGGTTATGAGGAATGCTAGACATCACCAGTGCTCATAGAGATGTTCTTCTTCCAGCCCACGGAAGCCTGCATGCCCCAGTGCCCTTGCCTGGGAAGGACCACTGGGTGGGACTATGTGATGAGCTCTGGCCAATGGGCTGCAAGGGGAAGTGAGCCGGGCTACAGCATTTAATTGCAGATGCAAGTCTTCCTCTATCTCTGGTGTATTTCAAAAGGTGTCTGGTGCCCAGATACCTTCAAATGCCTGGATGGGCATTACCCACCCCCTCAGCCCCCTGCCAGTCCTCCCAATTTCCTCCACATCACAAAGATGGAGTTCAGCTGGTAGGGATTCAGCAAGGATCCTGGAACCACCCAACCCTGGAGGCCAGGCTGCTAGAGGCAGCTTCACCTGCAGGGCCAGAGGTGGGAAAACGTGGGAATGGAGGCAAGAAAGTCTGAATAGGGGCTCAATAGAAACTATTCCATGTAAGCCTAGGCTGGACTCTGGAGGGCAGGGCTCCCACCCCTCGGGTGCCTGGCTGCTCAATGCAGTGAGGGCTCCATGGCCCGGGGTGTGTGTGATGTGCAGAGGAGCCCATGAAAGAGGGTGGGTGACCAGAGAGCAGCTAGAGAAGAAGGTGGAGTCCACATGACAAAGGCTTTATGCCTTAGGTAAGCATGCGTTCATTCATTCATTCATTCATTCATTCATTCATGTATTCTTCATTCACTTGTTCCTATTGGTCAGGCTTCTACACGCCAGGCGCTGCCCAAGCAGCTGGGGACACAGCCAGGGATAAATTAAGCCCTGCCCGCATGAGAGAGACCAACAGTAAACAAGCCCACACCTGTCCGACGGAGCTGAGGACGGCAGGGGGAGGAAGGCAGGCGAAGGGGTGGGTGCCTGGAGATGCCACGTTGCGGAGCACTTAGGGATGGATAAGGGACAACAGAGGAAAGGCTTGAGGAAATAAAGATTGGGCGGTGGCAACATGGGGGAGGAGTGGGCGAGGCTGCAGGCACAGCAGGACCCTCCCGCACCAGTTCAAAGGCCAGAGTTTGACTGGTAAGTTCTAGCAACACAAAGGCGGTC
Organism: Vicugna pacos; assembly: GCF_048564905.1. NCBI lineage: Eukaryota > Metazoa > Chordata > Mammalia > Artiodactyla > Camelidae > Vicugna > Vicugna pacos. The sequence goes on from NC_133002.1 coordinate 56,796,959, forward strand.
AGTGCACGTGGTGGACGGGAGTGAGGGAAGATGGGGCAGGAGGGAGGGGCGTGGATTCTGGCAGTCTCACACCTGGTGGCCCTCACGTTATAAGCACTTAACATCTATAAAGAGCATTTTTAAAGTGATGGGGATAATCCCATGTAACGTAAAAAAAGAGCCTAAGAGGTAGGTAACACCTGTTTACAAACTTTGTTTCTTCATTTTACAGATGAGGAAACTGGGCCTCAGGTCGGGTGGCTCAGCAGTGGAGGCTGGGCTGGAACCAGGCTGGGAGTCACAGTCATCGCCATGTTGGCACCTCCCGTAACAGAAGGAGAGGGGCCTCCGTGGGGCTCCTGGGCTCCAAGAGGGGCTTTCTGGACCAGACACCTGGCTTAGGGGGATCTGGAGGAGAGACAAGCTGTGCGACGCCCCCTGCTCTCCCTCCAGGACCCCGAGCAGCCCCACAGGTCCCTTGCTCAGCCTCGCTCACGCTCTCCGGCCCCGCCTTCTGCCCAGCGCGGGGACAGGAGTGGGGGGAGGACGAGGAGTAGCCGAGATGTCTCAGCAACCAGACTGTTTTCCTTTCCATTACAGGCAGTGCAGCCGCTGCTGGCCCATTTGTTGCTATTGGCACCCCAAGGCCCCAAATTACGATGACTAATTCCCACCACTTCAGGCAGCTCCAGGGCCATCTGCAGCAACGTGCTGGGGGCGGAGGGGCAGGGTGGAAATCCCGCAGGCAGCACCCTAACACCCAGCATCAATTCCAACTCAGTCTCTGGACTGCCCGAGGGGCCAGGAGTTGGAAAGAGGGAGAGGTTTCAGCCAATCAGAAGACTCCCTCAAATGCAGCCAAATCCTAGGAAAACCAACCACAGGGAGGCCCATTGCTTCATCAATGTAAAGCACAACTGTTTAACAATCGGCTTGTTTTTAATGTAGTGAGTCTCCCATCGCTGGGGGTATGCAAGCAGAAACCACATTGCCACTGGCCCCATGTTTGTGGGCAGGGGACAGCACTAGATGATTTTTCATGTTTCTTTCAAGTCAAATGTACTGATTCATGTTAGTCCTTAGGACGGAGAACAAGTTCATTATTACCGTTCAGCTTACAGCCCAACTGTGTCCCGTGGTCCCAAATCAAATGCATACCAATATGCAGTTTAACACAGCATTTTAAAGTTGGCCGTTCAGGCACTGTTTAAACAGAGAACTGCTGTAAAGGACTTGGCCTCTTTCCCAGCCTCCCTTCCCTGGTGGAACACGGTCCCTGGCCCCTGCTTTGGCCTTCCAGTAGAGGACATAAAGGAGAGACGGTCGATAAATATTTGCCAAACAAATGCATGAAAGGGCGAGTTTCTGAGGCAGGTAGCAGGCTGCCAGTGTGCTTCAGTCTCTGGGTGGGGGTCCTGAGTCTGTCCATGATCTGCAGCAGCCAGTACAAGCACCACACCGGGTCCCTCATTTAACCACAGGCAGAATGTTGCAGACTGCCCAGCTGAAGGCAAGGGGGCGCACAGGGCGAGGGAGAGGGGTGTATGGGGTGGAGAGTCAGCCCTCTGGCCCTGGGAGAAGGAGATGTAGGGAGCAGGGGTGCCCCCACTCCCCAGCCCATCTCCTGTGGGGCTTTTGACACATCGCTGAGCTCCGGGCAAGCACGCCACTCGGCCTTGTGGTAATTAGTAAAAGCCCCTGATCAATAAGTTATTTTTTGCTGTCAGTAATTAATAATTACAGCTTAGCCACACCATGTAATTAAACTTTCATCCCGCTCCCTCAAGTGCTGTTTGGCTTTTATTGTGATTATCTCCCAGCACTAAACTTTCTCCCTCTAGAGCCTCCGGAAGCCTGTGGGGCTGGGCTTCTCAATCCCTGCTCAGGGTTTTCTGCTGCCTGGCTCACTCAGCTCAGACTCCCCTCTGTTCCTCCCTTAGGCACCATTCTCTTGAAAGAAGCTTCTGGACCAGCCGGCTGGGCTGCTGCCGCCCTTCGTCCAGTTTCTCAGCCCCCTCAGGATGTCCACCTGATCGCGAAACATCTTTTGAGGTGCTTGTGGAAATGCAGACATCCGGGCCCACCCAGAACTCTCCAGTCAGAGTGCCCGGGGCTCTGGATCAGGCCCGCGGGAGGGCCGCTTTGAGTCACAGTGACGCAGCCACAGGAGGAAGTCAAAGAAGGGTCTTGGGTGAGGAAAAGACATTCAGGGCTTTTTGGTGGGTGGCCAGGAATCACTCCTCACGGTCCCTTGACACAGTGTAAAAACAACCACAATAACAGTAATAATAATTGCCCTTTACGAGCCCCCTTTTTTACCAGGTGCCTGCTCCCTGCACCCACCCCCACCCCCAAGTACCTTGACTCTTATCAACTCAGCTCTTTTCTCCAACATTGCTTAGTTTGGGGAAAGTGTGAACTGTGTGACACTGAGTTTTGAGGGAAAAGATCAAATGGTGGCTTTCAGTATAAATAGGTGATGCTGCCCAGGTTCCACACCTGAAGAAAACAAGGCTAAGTCTAGATGAAGTCTGGTAGCGGCCGATGTGAGCTTTGCTCCACTGCCTGGTCCCCCACTCTGTGTCATAACTGGAGAACGGGGCTCATGGGCTCAGAAGTGACAAACAACCGCCCCAAAGAATTAATAGCACGACCTCAAACTTGAAAGAGACGCAAAGGAGAAATTCTACCCTCTAACCCCAAAGCAGATAAACGATCTTTGAGCCCCACGCCCGACCCTGCTCCCCTGACACACAGTGCAGCATCGTCCCGAAACCTGCGCCGAGACCAGGTTCCCACAATCCTCTGCGTGGTTTGCCGCCCAGGAGATAAACGGAAGGAGACTACCTGAAGGATGCTGGAAAACTCAGAGCCAGAGAACACAAATGGAGCAGCAGGGGATCTGGGCAGCCACACTCAAACAGACAGCAAACGAGAAGTGGGGGAGAGAGTGAATCAATCAAAGAGACCTTCACCACTTCTGACACGGCGAATCCCTCCCACAGGAAGCACAGGGACACCAGGGGGCCTGGCCTGAGCTTCCCCAGAATGGATGGGTGGAATCTTGGCCTTGGGTGGATGGGACAGGTGTGGAGGTGGGGCATGGAAGCGACTTGCTGACCCGGAAGGAAGGACCTTCAGGTGCCCTGAGGACTCCTTACACACCTGGTCCTGGATGGGACAAAAACTAGGGAGCCACCTGCCCAGGGAACTTGTGCCGTTGCTGGAGACCGTGCAGTAATTAAGTCAGAAGCATCCAGACAGAAACTGATACCCCTCAGAGCCTTCCTGCCTCCTAGCTCTCAGCTAGCAACCCCATGGCATCTCAGAGTAAATCTGACGTGCCCCAGGACAGACTAACCCATTCCTACTCTGCCAGCCTCGCTCACAGTCCTTCCCTGACCCTCAGAAGGATCCCACCTCAGCAAGCTCACCCCAGCCGCAGATGGTCCTGGTACTAGGAGAGGGGCTTAGAAGTCTCCTGGTCCCAGTCCTGACTCCCACCCTCAGATCACCCAGCAGCCTTGGGCAAGTCACCTAATGCCCCCGGACCTCAGTTTTCCCGTCTGTTAAATGACTGTTAGAACAAGACGACCTCTGAAGTCCCTGCCTGCTGGAAGATTTTATGATGATCATAAAAATAATAATAACTTTTATTATCTTACATTCACAGGGCCCGTTACAAAATTTCTAAGTGCTTTAATGTAAATTACATTGTAAAATCCTCCCCTCGACCCCGCAAGTGAGAGCTGATTGTTTTTATCTCTTTGATCTTGGCTCTCTGGACTGCCTGACGCTGAGCACCCTGGGGTCCCTTCTTCCCTGTGGCTCGTGGGGCGGGGCCCTTTTGAGGTTGCAGGTTCCACAGACTGGAGCCCCAGAGGTGGGCCCAGGACCCCTTCGGAGCCTGGAAGAGGGAAGGCCAAGCCCTGGGAGTCCTGGAGCTCAGTCCAGGCTTCCTCTCCCTCCGCCCCCAGCAGGCGCCGCTCCGACACCGCTGGCACCACTGCCTGGATCTAGGAACCCCAAAGGCAAGAAAGCACGGTACAGCCCTCTCCCCCGCCGGGACCTGCCCAAGGACTGGGGGGATGTCTGGGTATCCGCCCTCTGGAGGGGGACAGTGCGGGTCACGCCTCCTCCTCTTTCCTAATACTCCCACCCCCAAATCCACCAGCCCTTCTCCACTGTGAGGCAGCTCCAGGCAGCTCCAGGTCAGAGCGAGCCTCGGCTGCAGAGACAATTGAGCAGCCAGGAGAGCTGGCTTCAAAGGCAGGATGCTGGGGTGTCTGGGCGGGTGGGAGGGAAGAGGGACTCAGAACCTCCCAGTACATCACCCTACTCCCACCCCCCGGTGGATCCGGGGCTGCACCGGTGACCTCGGCTCCCGCGCGCACCGCGAAGCACCCCCAGCCCCGGGGCAGCCGGCCAGGCAGCTAGCCGCGGACTCTGGGAAGTGGCCAGGACCGGCAACTGCCCTCTCGGGGCGACCCTCCTGGCACCCAGCGCGCGGCTTGGGCCCCTTCCCGCTGCCCTCCAGCCCCAGGGTCCCTCGCCCAGGTCGGCCAGCGCGTGCCCGGCAGGGCCTTGCCCTTCCCCACTGACACGGAGCGGGGAACCTGGAGTCTGGCCGGAGAAGCTGGGTGCAGCCGGGCGATGAGCCTCGCACGAGCCCCTCCCATGCCAGCCCAAGAGCACCCACAGCCCCGGGGGAAGGGAATGATACACCCCCCCAATCCTTAGGCTCTTCTCAGCCTGTACGGGCGACGCCTCCCAGCAAGGACCCCTACCTTTCCGGATTCGGAAGCCACAAGTCTAAGAACACCGGCCCCACCCCCCGAAAGAGAGCCCCTAAACTCGGGGAAAGGGTCCTGAAACTCCCTGGAGAAGGTTCTGCCCGGGCTAAGCCCGGAATTCAGGAGGCCACCGCGAGTCCAGCGAGCTCCCGCCACCCTCCCCACCCCACGTGGGGGTGACTCTCCGTACCTTGCGCTCCGGCCGAGCGGATCTGGTGCAAGACCAGCAGAGTCCAGATCAGCAGCCCCCACATGGTGACCAGCCTTTTGGGGGGTCTTCTGTACTGTTTTATAATCCTGGTGGGGTCCGGTACCCCGCGGCTTGGTCCCAGGAGACTGTCTACGGAGCTCCGACCTGGGGAGGGGGTATCCGCCTGGGAGGGACTGCGCTGGAGACCCCAAGCTTTCCTCGTCGTCTTCAATCCAAATCCTATCCCCGTGGCGCGCCCGGAAGGTGAGGGACAAGCCGAGAGAAGGAGGAAAAGCCGCTCTCGGGCTCGGGGCACCTTCCTCCCTTAGCACCCCAACTCAGACTTCTCCCGAGCAGGGCGGCCTCGGCGATCTGGCCGGGTCGCGGGCCAGGCTCCGGAATAAACCGACAACTTCAGGAAACTTCCTCCCGTGGCCACGTTGCCCGCCCCCCGCCCCCTCCCCGCCCCCTGGTTGGGTCCTCCGCGCGGACGCAGTCACCGCCGATCCAGGCGCCGGGCCCCCGGGGCCGGGCGGGAGGGGAGCGCGGAGGCAGAGGCGGGTGCGGGGCTTCTCTCAGGGGCGCCGGGTTCGCGGGGCGCGGTGAGCATAGCGGTCCGAGTCTCCCTGGAGCCGAAGTTTTCTTCTCTCTAACTTTGCAGGCGGCATCTGGCGGAGCCGAACCACCCCTTTCGGCTCCACTGTCCTGGCGCCCAATCCCGGCACTGTCGGTCCCTCCGGGGGACGCCGGGCCCGGGCGCCCCCTCGGCTCCGCGCCCAACGGGCTAGCAAACTTTGCAGGTCCCGCGGCCCGGCGCGCAGCCCCGCGCGCCCATGTCCGCGCCGGCTGAGGGGCGGCGGGGACGGCTGCCGGTCTCGGCGACCCGGGCTGTCGCCGGCGCACGGACGCGGAGCCTTCTGCCGGCCGGAGGATGGAGCCCGGCGGCTCTGCCTTGCGCCGCGCCCTGGCCGGAGCTCTCTGTGAGGAGCGCGGAGGGCCCGGCGGGCAGCCCCGGCTCCGGGGGCGCGGCGCCTCCTCGGACGCCCGGCGCGCGCCGACCGCCGGGACCGGAGAAGCAGCGGCCGCCGCGCCCGCCCCAGCGCCTTGGCCGCGCCGCCGCCGCCCGTTTCAGCAGCCGCCGCCGCTCGCCGAACCCGCCGCCCTCGGCTTCCCGGGCTCGGCGTCCGGAGAGCCGCTTCTGCCTGCGCCGAGCGGGAGCTGCGGGGGCAGCGTGAGCCGGGGACGAGCGCGGCGGAGGCGGGGGCGGAGACGCGGCGAGGGGGGCCGAGCGCTACCCCGTGGCCGCGACTGGAGAGCAGCCTGCGCGCGGGGAGGGGCGGCGGCGGCGGCGGCGGGGGCCCCGAGCCAGGCCCGGGAGCGAGCCCCGCAGAAACACAAGCCGTGGGGCGGCCGCAGGCGCCTCGCGCCTTCGGGACCCGCCGGAGGGCAGCACTGCTAACCTCGTACCGTACCCAGGAGGGATGCGCCCAGAGCCCCTCGGCCCTCTGGGCCAGCCGTCCCTTCCAGCCTCTGCCCTGCCCCCCTCTCTAAGGCCTCTTCGGACCTCTCCCCCTTGCCAGGAACCCCAACACCCTTCCCGGACATTGAGTAACAGGGGTGGAGGGTGTGTGGGGAAGAGGGTTCGGTCAACTGATTGATTCCAGTTTCCCCTTCCCAGGTCGGGCTTTCAAAAGTCTGGAACCGCTCAGGGCGGAGAGCAAGACAAAAGAGAGGCCGGGGACTTACAGATGGCTGAGAAAGTGAAGTTGGTGCCAAGGCATATGCATTCTTTGTTTCTTCTTTTTTCCTCTGAGCTCTTATTGCAAAGGGTAGACGAATGGGAAGTGAGTGAAAAAGCTACAGAAAAGAAGTTCGGAGGTTTCCTTCCTTGTGCAACAGGAGTCAGCAGGACCAGCACCCATGGAGCCCAGCTCCGGACTGCAGGACCCAGTTAAACAGTCCTGGATACTGGATAGTTTTGCTTCCATGCACCTCTTTCTCCATAAAATATAGATATTTTTAAATAATATTTATGACCGTGATGGCACAAAGAGAAATATATGAATATTACATATTAAGATAGTTTTCTTCAACTTGAGAGTTCATTTATTTCTTCTGGTTTTAAAAGAAACTAAAACATTTTCATGGGCCCCTAAAAAATGGCGCTTTCCAGCATGGCACCTGTGGAGCCACATGGAGTCGCCCTGTCCACTTGGTGCTTCTACTGGGAGCCAAGCGCCCCTGAGGTTCCACCCTGGGGCACAATGCTTTCCTGTCTCTGCTCCTGATGATCCACTCTACCCAAGAGGGTACCCCTTCTGAGAGCCGTGGAGCACACACCAACGCTGCAAACATTTCACTACTTTTGAAAATTCTCATTTCACTACTTTTGAAAATTCTCATTTCACATGCCTCGGAAAAAGAACTGGGGGCATTTCCTGAAAATGGCTGAGAAGCTAGCCTAGTTTCCCTTAACGGTCCTTCATCACCTAATTCAAACATTTTGCAACTTTTCCCCTGGCAACTGGTGCTCCATCCTTCTGGCTGGCTGGGGAAGGAGAGGGCTTCGGGGGCAGGGGACGTAGATGTGGCCACCCCTCCTTCCCTTTGCTGGCCATGATGTTGCTGGCTGCTTAGGGATGCACAGCTGGCCTCACATCCTCCCCTACTTGCTCTAACCACCCCATGCTAGAGCTCAGGCCCTTCCAGACCTCAGAGAACAGCTGTCTGCAAAGTGCTGTTACACTTTTTGCTCATAGAGGGGGCCTGAGAGCCAGATTTGTCCGGAACCTCTCCTCCTTTTCAGCCAGCAAAAGGACAGCAGAAAGACTGTATCTCTGTTCTCTGAGGCGGGGGAGCTCACATTGAAATGTCCACCCTCTTCGTGTCCAGTCCCAGACCTCTGGCAGCCAAGAGTCTGCGCTGGTTGCTCCTGGGGCTCTGAACATCATTTGTTCTTTTTCTAAGAAGAGACATGTTTGCACAGCCTCATGTAGTCCCTGTGAACCTTCTGGGAGTTTAATCCCCAAAGGCCAGGGCAGGATACCAACCAGGGGCTGCGGTGAGGGAGGGGGTCTCCTTTTGTGTTGGAGATCCCCAGGCATGCCTGCTTGTTAGGGAAGAGGACGTTACCCTTCCAGTGACTCTTACAGCCAATCTTTGTCTCTATCCATCTGAGGCTCTTTCTGGCCTCAGCCTGTACGCGCGCGCAGACAGGAAAGGAACTATCTGATTTTGCTTCTTAGAGTTTCGCTGGCCCAGGAGGAGGCCGAGCAGGAAGCCTGCCACTTTGAGAGGGGCTCATTACTGAGAAAGTCACTTGCAGACATCATGACCTCATTCTTGCCAGCAGCGGTGTAATTAGAGGTTGCACATGGTAGAGTTACAGGGGTGCCACACTGGGAGGGGCTGGGTGGCTTTCCCAGGCTCTCTTCGGCCTCCCTGGTACAGATCTTGCCCCTTTAATTTGAGTTTGTGGGTACAGCTGTTCCAGAAAACTCAGGACAGGATCTGGGGCCTCTCCCTCATTTATATCCAGTCTCCCTCCATCCCCAGAGCCAGCACTTCGTGGAAAGCTCTTCATCTTAGAGATTCTCTCTCCAGATATCGCAGTCTGTAAAACTGAGGTCGGGGGTGGGCACAGCCGCAGGGAGTAACGCATTTTATTTCATAAGAGGAGGGAAGGCCTGGGTCTCTGTGCCTCCCCTCCCCCCTTCCCTTTTCAAATAGATGACGTATGTTTAAAATGTCACCGTTCTTGTTGAAGAACCTTTACAAAGCCCCAAACAGGACCACTTTCTTGGCCTCTCATTCCACACATAGAGCCAGTGACAGAGCATTGCTGCAGAACTTGGCCCGAGAGCCATCGGAGTGGGAGTGCATCACACCGTGTGCCAGCCAGGAGCAAGGAGGCAAAACCCAGGACGGTCAGATGGAGCTGTTCAATATCACAGAAGGCCACCATCCTCCCTATCCCACCATCGCTCAGCATCAAACCCATCTTCCGCCCCATCTCACACACAGAAACCGAAGGGTGGGCCGGGCAGCGCTGGCTTTTCAATATGATCATTGTATACTTTTTTCTATTTTCCACCGCAAATGTAACAGCAACTAGAACAGAGCGTTCGATTGCAGGATCAGGCACATCCTCCGCCCTCGGGGGCCAGGCAGGCAGCAGTGATACTGGAGAGGCAGAAACGTGGGTCCGCTTCCTTCTCCCACCCTGTCCCCACTCCCTCATCCCCTGTTCCCTGCCTCCCAAGTTGCTCCAGGTGCCACCTCCCCCCCCCCCCCCAGCCTCTGGTGGTGATTTTACTCAGGATAAGAAGGAAGAAAGAGTGAGCGGCCAGGGGAGGGGGAAGGGATTGGGCATGACTCAATCCGCAAGGGAGATGAGAGAGGCCAGAAGGAGAGTCAGGGTTAAAGTGGTCTTTAAACTGGGTTTCAGGGCAAAAATACTTCCCATGCCCATCCCTCCCTTCCCAGCGTCTCCTTCCAAGCTGCTCTCAGAGTTGCCTGGGTGGGGCTGGGAGAGCACCCCCCACCCCGCCCCTGCCCAGAATAGGGACTTTCTGCCAAGCAGTCTCTGGTCCACCTGAAGGGAACTCAGACAACTAATTGCCTTGAAACACGGCTTCCAGTAAATAATTCATGTCATTCTCTTTTCATTTTGTTCTGTTTTGAAGACGCAGAAAAGGATGGAGTAGAGTAGACAGAGGTGGTTTCGTAATCTCCATTGGAACAGAGAGATGCTGAGCTCCTGTCTCAGTCAGCTTGGCTGCCATGACAAAACATCACAGGCAGGGGCCGAGAAGTCCAAGATCAGGGTGCTGGCATCTTTGATTCTTAGTGAAGTTTCTCTTCCTGGCTTGTAGATGGCCACTTTCTTGCTGTGTCCTCACATGGGAGAGAGAAAGAGAGAGAGAGAGACTGGGGGGAGAGAGCGAGCTCTGGTCTCATTTCCTTTCTAATAAGGACTAATCCCATCTGTGGTTACCCCCCTAACCCCTCTAAAGCAAATTACCACCTAAAGACCCTATCTCCAAATATTGCCACATTTGGGGAGGGTTAGGGCTTCAACCTGTGAATGCAGGGAGGACACAATTTTTCCTCCAGCAGTACCCTAGTCCGAGAGCCACCCCCACCCTTGATTACCCACTGTAATTTACTTTCACTCCCTTAGGAGAAAGGGCCTAAGAGCACAGTGCCTGTCTACGGCTGGGCTGGGGGCAGCCTGCATCTTTGGTTTTTCTGTGCTAAGTTCAGAACCACTAGGGGAGTGTAGCTCCTGGGTCTCCAAGCCCCAGGATCTGATTGGCTTGGAAATGTACCTAAATGGTCTGGGGTTCCATCTTCCATGGCCACCAAAAAGGGGAAAAGAGACACAGAGAGATGGAGCAGAAACCCACCAATATCGGTGCAGAAATGTACAACGGCTAGCTGGTGGGGAGCCAGCTGCAAGCCGGGGAGAACAGAGGTTAACAGACCACAAGAGACAGCATTTTTAAACAATAAAACTGCTAAATGTAGGCTAGGCTGGGGAAGGAAGTGAACGCATGAGGAAACACAGGCATTTGCTATATCTAGGCCATTCTCAGCCATTCTGAGCCCAGGGCTTAGCATGTTGGGGGGTGCAGCCAAGGCTGGTGGGGAAATGTAGTACTGATGCCCAATGGGAGGGGGCGCTATAAACACACACTGCTGGAAGGTCCAGGAAGGAGGAAGTTGGTTGGGGCCAGATGTGTACTTTGTGGTAGTTTCAGAAACAAAACTAGCACACATTTCATTCAAGAATGTCCTTAATGTGTCTACAATATGGTACATAAGCACCACGGAGAAGCCTGCCTCTAGGTGGCCAGGACATTGATCTTTAAATTAGACAAGGATTTAGAATCATTTAAGGCCATTCAAAATCACAGAGCAATGAACTCTAACTTGAGCAGGGTGTATTTCTTCTGCTTAGTACAAGAGGAAACTGTGGATCTGCCTTTCAGAGCCATCAAAGGCAGGCTCTCACAACTTAAAGGGTGAGTACCTTTCACTGGGCACTGACCGTCTGCTCCAGGCACACTCACCTCCTGGCCGTTTTGAAGCCACGCCACATATTAGCCTGCCTTCAGGCTGGAGCTTGCTCCTCCCTGGACCTAAAATGCCCTCCCTTCAAACAACCACATGGCTCACCCCTTCCCCTTCTCTGTGTCACTGTTTAAATGGTACCTGGCCAGTGAGGACTCCCTGTCAATCACTTTGAAAAAGCAATTCCACTCGGAGGGTGATGTGCAGAACAGTCAATACCGGTAAGGCAGACGCACTGACCCATCAGCACGGTTGCTGCCGGGGCCACTTCCCCAGCACATCATGCCGAGTGTCAGTCCTGACTCATTAACCCACGTGCACTCATGCACACGTGCACACACAGACACACTCACACTCCCTATGCCTCCTCTGACTTTCTTTCCCTTTAGGACTTTTACCACTACTTGATATCCTTTAGATTTTTCTTGTTAGCTTATTTCTTGCCCATCTTCCCCCGCTAGAATGTAAGCACCTTGAAAGCAGGGATTTTTACCAGTTTTGCTCTGTGCCTGTAAAACAATCAGAATCCGACCAAGCCATGATACACGTTCCATGAAATCAAAACAACGGGCAGATGTACATGAAGTGTGATCAGCCTTCCAGTTTCATTACTATGTCTTCCACTGACCTTGCAAATTAAGCTATTTACACCTCAAATGTGTGTCTTCCAATATTTGTATTTACAGCCAGCGTTACTACTGCCTGAGAATCAACCCAATCTCTGACTAATGCCTATAACTTACACAGTCACACACATTCACTTAATTTCTAAGAAGTAAGGTTTCGCAGAACTAAGTGAGCTGAAAGGCGGCGTGAGTTTCAGACACAGGGAGACATCTCATGTCTATGCAACTAACATTCTAAGTTGTCTTTGGCGGAGCTACGCCTGCTTACTTCGGTTCGGAAGAGGACTCTTCTCTTCATAAAAGTTTATGTTACAGAATTCTTAAAAGCCACTGCTTAGAAAATATAATTCAGTTCGCACGCTAAGACCAAAGCCCACCGTGCTTGGGGTAAGAGGGAAGCGTTTTTCAGGAGGGGAGCGTTTTTCAGAAGTCAAGCGTGAACACAGGCTGGGGTGTGGCCTCAGAGATCTGAGTTCAAGTGCCAGCTCTCCCAGGACTTGTGGAGGATGGTACCTTTGTAAGCCTTCATTTCCTCATCTATAAAATGAGACCGTAAAAGTACTTACCTTATGATGTTGGGAAGATGACATGAGATAATACATAGGTGATCTGGCATCTGATAAACAATCAATAATAGGAGCCATTATTATTAAAAATCATTCCTCAGTGATCTTAGAATTTTGCGGTTCCTTCTCCAGATAATGGAACTAGACTTTGCTTGAGAGCAGGCTTTGCCGACCGACAGCCTGTGGGCTGGATCCCAACCACTGGCTGTTTTTGTAAATAAAGTTTTATTGGCACAGCCACGCCCATTGATTTTCATAGTGTCTGTGGTTCCTCGCAGTTACTATAAGAGCAAGGTTGAGTAGTAGTGACAGAGACCTTACGGCCTGCAAATTTCAAATATTAGCTCTCTGGCCCTTTATAGAAAAAGTGTGCTAACTCTTGCTCCAGAAGAAAACGACGGCAAGTCGTCCCATAAACATCTCTGACTTTTGGATTCCGAGACGGTGCGCCTGTCCAGCTCTGCTCTGCCCATTTTCTTGCAGGTCCAAGTATCAGCCCTGCCTTCCATACTTGCCTGCAGCCATCTGAGGGCAGCCGTCCAGTGATGTAAGATGATCCTGGCTTCCCTGCACTGGACTTTTATCTGGATAAAAATCGCACCCAGCAAGACTTCATACAATCTAAAGGGTGGACCAGAGAACAAATATTCTCCACCACGGGTACAGAAGCACCAACCTGGTTTGATCATACCACCTTCCTGGCCCCGGGCCCTGTAGGCTCCAGGTCCTCTCTACCTGCCTGAACAGACCTCCCTGGACCTGCACCTTCCTCTCTTTTGATCCATACTGCCTCCTCCCCATCCTTTCCTTTGCTGATTTGGGTCCATGTTCCCTTCAAGTTTCTCCCCACCCTCACCCTGAAGACTCCTACACATAGAAGGTTCTGGGTGAGGTCTGCCCTGCCTGGGTCTGCCCATTGCCAGGTAAGCCCTGCCGGCTAGCACTCTGATCAACACAACCAGGAAATTTAGCTGGAAGCAGTGAGGTGGTCCTAAGACTCTTAGTAGTTGGATATTGCACACAAAGATGGCAGCATGGGTGCCGCACAGGAACTTGCTGGAAATGCAGATTTTCAAGCCTCATCCCAGACCTTCTGAACCAGAATTTGTACTTTAACTTGATCCCTAAGCGGTGGGTATGTATATTACATTTTGAAACGTGCTGCTTTAATTCACTCTCACCTCCCCGTATCTGATCTGAATGATTAAGGCAACATACCTAAAGAACCGTCTCTCACCACTACGCCTGTCCTGGAAGCCATCCTCTCCTCTTTCCAGGCTTAGAAACCAAATGTCCCTCTTCTCTGAGGTGAGACGCTTTCTAACTCCCAAGGGATCTTCCTCCTTTATGACCCCGTTCCTTTCTTGAAGGAGCAGTCTTTTTCTATTCACTGACTCTTTTCATAACACCTTTAAATAGAAGCAGGTAGGCCCGACTTGAAAAAGCTTCCCTTGACCCTTTTGCCTCTTCCAGTTGCCATCCCATTTCTCACTTGCCTCTTCCTGCCAAATTTCTTGAATTCATGCAAAACAGACTCCACCGTTTCTTTATATATCTCCCTTCCTTAACCCCTTGAAATCTGGCTTTTGACTCACTGCTTTTAAAAGCTTTTCTAAAAGGTCGTTTCTCAGCCTTTACTCACTGGTTTTTTCCAGTAGCACTGGTTGTGGCTGATCACTGTGGGATTTCTGGGCTGCGCCGTTCCCTTGATTTCTGTGACCCCTGCGGTGTTGTCTCAGCCCACCGCAGGAGTGGCAGTAACCTCACCTGGGTGAGCCCCCTCCCCCCCTCCCCCCTAAATGCTCAGCTCAAAGTTGGCCCCTTCTAGGAGGCTTTTCCTGATGGTTCTGTTCCACATTGGTCTACTGAATCCATCCAGTTCCTGCCGGAGTCCCTCCGCTTGGTGCACACACGCAGAAAGTCAAGATGAAGCATAAAATCACAGAGTTACTACAATCGCTCCTCCTCTCAGCAACCTGATTAAAAGCCATTTGAGGCAAGGGCAAAGTCGAGTACCACTGGGCATGGTGGTTTCGGTTGTTTCCACTGCCCAAGGACAGCTGGACCAGGGACTGCATCACCCCCAAAAGAAACACCCCTTCATCATTTTCACAAAGATACCACCCACCTTCAAAATCATGCCAGGAGGAGATGTTCCCTAATTCACCCAAAGGCACAGGGCGGCTTCAGCGTGCCTGGCACAGTCTCATGCCTCTTCTGTGTTCTCTTGAGTATTTATGCCAATACTCAAGGCATCTTGTTTGGGGACATCTCGTCTGTGCGATCATCTTAATGTCTGGAAACCCCTTCATTCTCCGTTCACACTCATAATGTGAAAGCATGTCAGAGGTGACCGCTCAGGCCTGGGGTGTGAAGACATCCTGTAGCTTGAGATGGCGAAACTCACCCCCTAAATGAGACTGAACCCCTGGCTGTCCACAGATAGTTAGTGGCCCTTCTGGAAGGCTGAATGGTCCCTTTGCTCCCTTGGTCTAAAGCCTCAGCCTGCATAGCATCTACACAAGGCTTCCTACTCCCAGGGCGTGTTGCACGTGTGCAGTGGTATCTAGGGGAGAAAGAGGAGGAGGAGGAGGAGGAGTGGTGGGGAGGGGCAGTGGAGGACAGCGAATATAGCAGGCAATTCTTTCATCAACCCTCAGGGAAAACTCATAAGAATGGAGAGAAATCCTTAAAGCTGAACTCTTCATCACCCCCATCTCCTGCCCACACCCCCCAACCACTTACCCAGTGTCCTCATCTCAGTAAATGGCTCTCCCTGATGCTCAGGACGAAGACTAAAGGCATCCTTGGCATCTCCCCATCTCTCCCTCCACACTTTCTGCCCATCACCAAGGCTGTGCATCCACCTCCCAAGCAGACCTGACATCTGCCCTTCTCTGCACATCCTCTACCACTGCCCTGGTCCAGACTCCACCAAGTCCTGTTAGGGCCTCTACCATGGCCTCCTAACTCACTGCCACCATTTCTCCAGCCCCGAAGTCCCTCCTGCACAGGACAGCCAGGATGGTTTATTAAAAATACATCACACAGTGTGATTCTCTTGCTTCAAACTCTTCAAAGATTTGATATTATTCAGAAATTACTATTCACATTTTAGGGATGTTATTATGCTTTGGTAATTTTTTTCCCAGAAGAAAGTCCTTCTCTTCTAGAGGTACACACTGTAATATTTCTATGTGAAATGATGTGATGTACTGGATTCCCTCCAAAATATGACCACGTGGATTGGGGAGGTGAGACTGGTCATGCTGAAGCTGGGTACACAGGGTTTCATTGTGCTCTTCTGCTTTTGTGTGTTTGAACATCTTTATAAGGAAAAAATTTTAAAAAACCAAATTGCACAAATACTTCATTACTCATCAGATTAAAAAAAAAAAGTCCAACTTGTGAAGATACTCCATTACTCATAAAACTCAAACAAAAAACAAAAACATCCTCACCGTGGTCTGCAGATTCCAGCCCGAACTTGCCCCACCCAGCTCTGGACTTCATCTCTTGCCATGAACATCCTCCTTCCGCAAGGCTCTACCGTACACCCTCCCCAGCCAGTTCCTCCCCTTCCTTTCCCCCAGGAAGTCATCCCCTGACCTGCCTGGAGGCTTCTCCCATACCAATCCCAAGACTCCAAATCCAGTCCCTTCCCCACTAACCCCCACCCCCCGCGGGCTACTTCCTGTTCACCCCCGGACCCGAGACCTCAGTTTACAACCCGTCTTCCAGAAATGCCCTTTCCAATGCCCCAGTTTAAATTTAAGCTCCCTAATTTACTTTATCACTGCGCTCTATAATTTCTCATCTTTGCACTTACCACAATGTTAGTCTGTTTTCCCCATGAGGCCATGCACTCCACGAGGGTCAAGTTCATGACTCCTGGGCTGGCTTGCGGGTACAGCAACGCCCAGCACAGGGTTGCAAAATGAAATGAGGGAGCACCACACTCTCAGCCCCCTTCCAAAGAAATTTCATTGAAATGAAAAATAAAGTACCAAGGGTGCAAGAAGCCATGGATCTGCTATGCCAGATCAACAAAATGCTAAGCATTTCTTCATTTTTTAAAATGATCATTCTCTCTTTTATTAAGGCATATAAATAAAGGAGAGATAAGATTAATGTTTCCTGTACCCCTCCTCCCCACCCTCTCCCCTACAGACCCACTCTCCCTTCCTTCCCCATAAGTAACCACTATCATGAGTTTGGCGTGTATTCATGGACAGTTTTTTATATTTTTATTACAAATGTGTGAATCCGTAAACAATCAATGGTATCGTTTTATGTGCTTTTAAAAATGTATGTAAGCGGCGTAATATGCCACATAATTTTGCACAACTTATGTTTTTCACTCAACGTTGTCATATACGTGAGTATGCATATGTATTATATATTAACCCATCCACTGTAACTGTTACACAGTGAATACATCACACGTTATGTATCCACTCCTTTAATGAGGTGCATCTGGCTTATCTCCAATTTTATCTCTGGCAAGGATTCTGGGAAGAATGCACTTGAACTTGTGTCTCCCTGTGCGCATGAGGGCGTCGCCATTAGACTGACCGCAATAAATGAGAGCGGGCTGGCCAGGTGGTCAGGAAATGGGAGTTCTCACCTGCTGCTGCTGGTGGCAGGAGTGGAAACTGATCTAATTGTTTTTGAGAGCAATTTGGCGATATCTAGTTAGGATAAAAACACTCAACCTTGTGGCCCTGTAATTTTCTCTTTATATACATCCTTATCACTTAAGGTAAAGGATGTAATTCTTTTCAACTCAACGGAAAGCATTAAATCGATCACATTCCTCTATGCCTGGAAATTTATGATGCCTTTTCACATATGTTACCTGATTTGACATTCCCAGCCGGGGGAGAATGCTATCAGCCCCCTACTACAGATGAGAACACTGAGGTTAAATGCCAGGGCATTGGACTGTGGTTTGGTGCTCAAATCCCCCTGGGCTCACTTCTTTCCCCAGTGCATTTCCTAGTGCCCCACACTGCTTCACTAGGTTTGTATGCGATGAAGAAAATTAACAAGTGCCAGGTCCTTTGTAGGAGATGCTGTTGGTGCCCCAATTGGATACCTTTCACCAAGCATCGTACTCATGCCTCGGGGACTGGAAGCGTTGGAGGCTAATAGTTCACAGCTTTGCCTCCTTCAGGGAATTGCCCACAGCCAGCTGGAGCAGACTTACTTGAAGATGCCTGAAAATCTTCCTCAACCGCCCTTGGTTTGAGGGGTTCCTTAACCCACAGCTAATGGTTCAGTTGCACAAAGCTGGACCTCACTGCCTCAAAGGCGAACAGCTTGGTGGTACCACTTAGCTCCAGAGCTCCAGGCTGAGGCAGAACTTCAGCTGAACACCTGCCTCAGGCTGGCTCCTTCCTCAGCCTTATCCTGCCTCCCTCACTTTCTTCCACCTACTCCCGAGAGCATGTCTCAGAGAAATCACTGGCACAGAATCCCATCTCAGGCTTTGCTTCCAGGACCATGGTTCTGAGTCATTAGCAGCTTCCGAATCTCCTTCAGGACTTCCTAAAGCACAGACGGCTGGGCCTCACCCCGAGTTTCTCTTTCAGCTGATCTAGGGAGGGACCCGAGAATTTGCATTTCTAATGAATTCCCAGGTGATGCAGCTGCTGCCGGTCCAGGTACCAGACTTTGAGAACCACCGTTCTAGGGACCAGACCCAAGACTGTTGGTGCCAAGAGAAGCAGGATCTTGAGGATGGGAGTTTGGAGTCAGATGACCTGCTGGCAATGAGAACCCCAACATCAGTCGTAGAGGAAGAACTGGCAGTTCCTGGCATGTGGTAAACGCCATTTCTGTGACAGCTTGCATTTGAAAGGGGATTCACTGGCTTTTGCAATATTTCTGATCTTGGAGCAGGGATAGGAATCATAAAGATTGTGGAATTGGGAGGCTGTGTCTGAGGGCCAATGGTGAATCAAAGAAAGAAAATGAGAGACCCAGGTGGATGAGTCACCAACTCAGAGCAAAGTATGACAGTCATCGGACCTCCCTTGGGTAGGGAGGGCCGTACCTCCTGTAGCACAAAGACCAATCCGGCTGAAGTCCAGGCTCAGTAGCTACTATTAAGAGATGCAGAACTTCAGAGACGTTTGAATCCTCAGCCTCAGCAAGTCTCCTATGCCAAAGTCAGGGCCCTAATGGGACAGGGTAGGACCTGAGATTGAGGAATGTGATATCCACATGGCGGTAATTAGGAACACTGAGGATTCTCCTGAACCTTCAGAAGTGGTCCAGTCCCCCTTGTTAGAAGACAGTCCATCAACTCGGGCAACTGTACACCAGGAAAAGGGAATATCCTGGTCTTTTGATGGTTGGAAACAAAATCTGAGTTGGCAGTGGTTTCCAGGGCTAAGTGGCCCCCCTGTTAGACACCTATGTTGGGGGTCAGGCAATAAAGGGAGTTCTTGCCCAGGGTCATCTGACAGTGATTGCACTAGGTCCAGGGAGCCAATTTGTGGTCATTTTTCTGGTTCATGAACATGTAATTAAAATTAGCATACTTAATAGGCACATGAAAAAAATGCTCAATATCACTAATTACCAGAGAAATGCGAATCGAGACTACGGTGAGGTATCACCTCACACAAGTCAGAATGGCCATCGTTCGAAAGTCCACAAATGACAAATGCTGGAGAGGGTGTGGAGAAAAGGGAACCTTCCTACACTGTTGGTGGGAATGTAGTTTGGTGCAGCCACAATGGAAAACAGTGTGATTTCTCAAAAAGCTAAAATTAGAGTTACCATGTGATCCAACAATCCCACTCCTGGGCACACATCCAGAGAAAACTCCAATTTGAAAAGAGAGACACACCCCAGTGTTCATAGCAGTGCTATTTACAATAGCTAAGACATGGAAGCAACCTAAATGTCCATCGACAGATGACTGGATAAAGAAGATATGGCATATTTATATACAATGGAATACTACTCAGCCATAAAAAAGAATGAAATAATGCTATTTACAGCAACATGGGTGGACCTAGAGATGATTATACTAAGTGAATAAGTCAGACAGAGAAAGGCAAATATCAGATGATATCACATATATGTGGAATCTAAAAATAGAACTTATTTACAAAATAATGAACTTACAAAACAGAAACCCACAGACATAGAAAACAAACTTATGGTTACCAAGGGGGAAAGTGGGGGTGGGGAGGGATAAATTGGGAGTTTGAGATTTGCAGATGCTAACTACTGTCTATAAAAATAGATAAACAACAAGGTCCTACTGTATAGCACAAGGAACGATATTCAATATCTTGTAGTAACCTATAATGAAAATGAGAAATAATATGAAAAGGAATACATGTCTGTATAACTGAGTCACTGTGCTGTACACCAGAAACTAACACAACATTGTAAATCAAGTACACTTCAATTTAAAATTTTAACATACTTAGAAGCTGGGAAGTCCTCACCTTCCTTCCTTGGCTTTAAGTGCTACGCTAGTAGGTAAGAGTTATTATGGTGGGAAAGGCCAAGTGGAAGTCCTTGAAACTGACCATCTCACTCCCACCTGACCAAGTTAGTAAATAAAAAATGATGTTGCACCCTGGGAACAATGGTGGAGATCAGTGTCTCCGAGACCTCCCCGGTGCAGGGGGCGGTGGTCCTCATCACACCCACGTGGTCTGACCCCGTAAAGCCCGACGGGTCCTGGCAGACGACAGTGGACTTCCACCAGCTTGAACAAGCAGCTGTTCCAGCTGTGGCTCTTATGCTTCCTGTAACATCTTTAATAGAGGAAATCACACAGCCCCTGGTCTATGACATGCAGCTACTGATCTGGCAGATGCGTTCTTTTCAGCTCCCCCTGAGAAGGAGGAGCTGAAGCTGTCTGCATTCCTAGGGGACAGACAACAGTAAACATTCACCATCTTGGCCAGGGCTATGTTCATTCTCCTCCAGCTCAAAGGGATCTGGATGTGTGGACGTTACACACACAGTACCCTGGTTACTATATGGTCGGCATCCTGGTAACGGGACCTCATAAGCAAGAAGTTCAAGTGCTCCAGACACCTTGGACATTTGGTCTCCAGAGGGTCAGAAATTACCCAACACAAATTCAGAAGTTTCTGACATCAATGAAATTCTTAGGGGTCCAGTGATCTGGGACACTCTAGGACATTCCCTCCTAGCGAAAGGAAATAAAGTGCCCCTTGGACCTGCTACCGGGCACAGAAGCATCCAGAAGCTGCAAGCCTGACTGTGAGAGGGACTCTTGGAGGTGCAGCTGAGGCACCAGGTCGGAGAGGACAGCCTGTGGGGATGGGGTGCCCTACTTTCAGATGCGGCGGGCATCTCAGACCAGTGATCACTGTGCAGCATGCATCCCCAGCAGGCAGATTACACGGGCTCAGAAACCCTGGGATGAAGTTGGGGTTGCTCTTGGGGTTGTCAGTCCCAGGACTCCCTTGGACCATTTGCATTTTGATCCTTTACATCCCTTGGTCTGTGAGTCTAGAGGAGTCCAGCTCCCAGAGGGAGGCTGATTTCACAGGAGGACACAGGAAGGTTGCTCTAAATTTAAAACTATGGCTGTGTTTCCTGTCACCTTGGGATCTTCATTCCAAGAGAACAGCAAGGAAACTGAGGAGTTTTCTTCCTGACTATCGGGAGGAGCCCTGCTCGGTATTGCAGGCAGGCAGGAATATATTGACACTTGGGTGACCGACTGGAACATCTCTTGGTACTTATGCATTTTTAGTTGAAAATGGGTGAGTACAATAACCATGGCCTGTTAAGCAGGGGTCCTGGGGCTCAGAGCCCCCGGGCAAGCCCCCTAGACCAGCAGCGGTAGGCGATCTAGAGCAGTCGCCAGAGGTGGTGAGCATCAGTTATGGCCTCAGGACTAGTTGCGACTTCAGGGGAAGGATTAGTCCCCCATTTCCTTACAGGTTCATTGTCCAGGAGCCCTCCCTCAAAAGATGACTTGCACAAGAATCCTTGTCTTTGGCTCCGCTTCCAGGAAACACAACAGATGCCACTCTCTGTCTTCTAAAGTGAGGCGGGAAGCCCATAAAAAGACTGGCAGGACCCCAAAGCAGGGCCACTACTCTCGTGTGTGCACCATCTGGTTCCCTGGCCCAGAGGCTCTATCTCACTTTTTGCCTCTGAAACGGCTTACTTACCTCTAAAATTCTATTGGTTCCCTGAGCTCACTTCTGATTGGTTATTTCCTTCACTCCTGATTGGTTATTACTCTCAATTCTGATTGGTCCACTTCCCTAACTTCTGATTGGCCCACTTCCCTAACTTCTGATTGGTCCATTTGTAGTACTTTATTTGCATGGAGCTCACTTCTGATTGGTTATTTCTCTCACTCCTGATTGGTCTATTTCTACAAAGCTTGTTCCTGGTTGCTCAACTTCTGTTATACTTTATTTGCATATGACGTTGCAAAGTGTAAAACTGGCAGCCTATAAAGGCCTGCGTAAACCTACAGACAGGGTCCAGAGCTTGGAGTGTTATCTCCTCTGGGCCTGCTTTTGTAAGAAACCTGAGTTCTCCAACTTTCTGAGTGCTGCTTCTGGCTCCGACCCAGGTTGCTGTCACAACTGAGCTGTAACACTGAGCTATAACACATTTTTCTGCAACAAAAGTATATTTAAAAAATAATAATAAAGTATATCTCAATCAGCAGGAAAATACACAGAAGAAAAGTGAACTTCCGCTATTACTTTCATCCCCATCTGCCCTTCTTAGGGGTAGTCACTGACAGCAGTGTGATGGTGTCTCAATTTTGTCACCTTTCTGTGCAATTTAATTTATAGATGTATGTATGCATGTGTGTGCACATATATTTAAAAGTAAACTAGGTAATTCTATACATATTTTTTTCTGTGACTTGTTTCATTGAAAAATATATCTCAGAAACCTTTCCATGACAACACCTATAGGTCTGTCTTTTTCTTCTGAAATGGCTGTATAGAAGATGGCGGAGTGGTAGGACCACAAGCTCGCCTCTCCTCGCGACTACAACAAAGCACTGAGTGCTAAACCACCACCGAGGGGAAAAGGCAAGACTGAAATGGTTGTATAGTATTGCATAATAGGGCTACAGCATGATTTATTAAATTATGTCCCTGTGGGAAAACAGAGCAACATTAAAGATTTCCAGTGGGAGGAAATGAATAGAGGGGATTGCTTACCCAGGTGTTGGGAGGTTAAAAACAGCAGGTGGGGATACAGAGATAACTCAGATCTTAAGGCACGCCTGGGGCTGAGGTCACCCTGTCGTATACCTGTAGGAAACAGCAGTCACTCCTAGGAGTGGGGACACCGACGTGGAGGAGTGGAGTTACCCTAAGCCTTGCAGAAGGTGAGTGGGCGCACACAGAAATCTACAGTGTTCCTTTAATCAAACTGATAAACACACACACAAACTTCCCAGCCTCCTGTGCATTTTTCTGATTACCAGTTAATAACAAGTAATGTGAAAAATAGTTATTAGCCAATTTTTTTTTGTCCTTTCAGGTGGTGAATTACTTGTGTCTTTTCTTCCATTCTTAAATTGAGAATTTTGGCTTTTCTTGCTGAGTTATAGATAGCTGCTTTCTATCTAGTCTACAAATTGTTCTTTCATTGGTGACTCTGTTGTAAATATTTTCTCCCAGACTGTACTTTGGTTCAGGTTGTTTTTTTATTTTTTGTTTTTTGAAAACATTTGTTGGATTACATTTTTTCCCTTTATGACTACTAAGTTTTTTCTTAGAAAAGCTTTCTCTACCATAGGTCTCTTTTAAAAAAAAAAATGGTCTTACTCTAATACCTTTTTCAAAGGTTGGAGTTTGTTTATGTTTAGCTCTTTAAGTTTTTTGAGTTAATTTTTGTCTAAGATGTGATGCAGGGCCTAACTCCCCTACCCTAAAAGGGGTAGAGGTGACTTACTATGCTACCTCTTTCCTGCCACAATGTCACCTAAATCTTAAACTAAATCACCTTGTATAAATGGGCCTGTTTTCAGCCTTTATTCTGCTTGTCTATTTGATCTCCTCGTCTCTTCTTGGATTTGTACTAAGTTATCTTAACCAATGCGCGCTTAGTATATTTTGCTGTTAATTGTATGAGACCCCATTCGTTGTGCTTTTTTCCCCAAACATTTCTCATCTATTTGTGGACATTGCTTTTTCCATATGGATTTTAGGATTGACTTGTCAAGTTAAAAATCCCTTGTCTGGATGTTGACTGCGATAGCATTACATGTATATATTCATGTAAAGAGAATTAATGTATTTTCAAGGCTGAGTCTTTTTATAGGGGAATATTCCCTAAGTCTTTTGTGCCCTCCTGTGGAGTTTGATCCTTTTTTTGTATATACCTTATTAGGTTTATCTGAATATTTTAGTGTTTCTATTGTAATTGTGAATGGCATCTATTCTTCTGTTAGATTTTCTAATGGGTTATTGCTATTGAATAGAAAAGCTGTTGGATTTTATATGTTGACTTCAAATTCGACTTAATTTTATTTGTTCTAATAGCTTTTCAGTGGATTCTTCTGTATGCTCTAGGTTGATAATTACATTGTGTGAAAACAGTGGCAGTTTGGTCTCTTCTTTACCAGTCTTTATGCCTTATTTTGTTTTATTTCCTTATTGCCCTGGCCTGTACATCCACTGCGTTGCACTGTATCTCAGGGAGGTGTGTTTCCAGGCTCACCTGCTCTCTGGCTTCCAGGTAGTTTGGCCAATGGGAGGCACCGGTTGGAAAAATGAAAGAAGGAAAGTGGGGAGAAGCAAGGGTGTCCCATGGTTTGGGTAGCATCTCTGACAGCACCTGCATCCCCTGTGTGATGTGGCCTCAGTCACCATTCTCAGCCCCTCCCTCAGAGACCAGGCTGGCTTCTGCTGGTGGTACCTCCTCCCTTTGTCCTGCCAGCGTCCCACTGTTGCTAGGCAACCCTATGAGCTTCCTCAGCTCTTCCATTACCTATGTAACCAATTCCCTGTATTAAACCCCCTTGGTTTGAAAGTCCTAGCATGATATCTATATTCTGACTGATTCCTGACTCTTAACCAATGTTGATTTGATTCCTCTTCTTTATTCAATTTTGATCATTTTTTCAAGAGTCATCTATTTCGTGCTGATTTTCAAACTGGTTAAGTTGTATGTACTATTCTCTTATGCTTTAAAAAATTGTCTTGATTTCAGTAGCCATGCTTCCATTTCTGTTTCTGAAGCTGTTTATGTGCATGTGTGTGGATTCTGTGATCAAACTTGTCAGACATTTGTCTCTCTTATACTAGTACTTGCTGGGTATGTTACATACATCTGGATTTTATCTTCAGACCAACTTCACAAAAGAGGTTTCGAGATCAGGAAACGGCAGCAGATAATCATTCCTTTCCTCGCCTGAGATTGCAGACTTACTCAGGTGCAGAATTGTGCCTCGAACTCAGATCTATCTGAATTCAAAACCCAGACTTTCCCCATGGCATCAGACAGCCTAAACACTCTGGGTGAGATGAAAGGGATCATTATAAATAGGCTTGACATTTCCTCCAAAGAACACAAATTTCTTTTGTAATTGGGAAAAGAAGTTAATTAAGCTTCAACAAAAATTATAATAAAAATAGCTTTGGATGGAGAGGAAATGTTACAGCAGAGCAACTGTAAGCTTAAGAATGTTTATAAAAGGGAGGTACATCCTCGCCAGGTAGCCGGCTCAATCCTGCTTTGCCCTGGGTCTAGCAATCGATTAGACCTTGACTTCTCCTTCCGCACCAGTTTAGAAGCAGAAGTTTTCCCAAAAGGTGAAGGTCACGCTCACCACCCTGATCGGTGCTTCCCTGGGCATGGTTCAATGAAATATGCTTTGGAGGCAGGACTTCCCTGCCATGCCCATCCCGGCTCATGGGGTTTGGAAATTCCACCTTGGCTCTTTCTCTAAAGGATGTGGCTGGAGTGCTTGGAGTCCCAGAAGCTGAGATTCTCTGTGGAGCCGGGGCTGATCCCCACTGGCAGTGTAGGTTGGCCGTTCTCCTTGGCTAGGGCCATGTGACAAGGATCATTTTCTATTCTGACTTCCTCTTCAGTCCTGAATTCAGCTTGATGACAGAGGAGATCCTGCAACCTCGGAAAATAACCTCCTGCTGGAAAGAAGTGATGTTGTGCACACCACAGTCTGCATATTCATTACCGTTTTTGGCTTTTGTCGAGATTTAGTTTTCATTCCTTTGGGTAAATAGTGACCTTGGCCACGCCACCTTCCACATTTGCAGCCTGGGTCAGTGAATCTTGGTATTGACCTCAGGGGCCATCAATAGCTGCTTATTGTTCAGATATTTCAGTGTCAATAAGTGGCCTCATGGAAGTGGGAGCAAATGGGGCTTTCTTAGAATTACTGTCCATTACGATGAAAGGAGAGAAATACTCATGGGTGTTGTGTGTTCTATCTTCTCATGCGCTCTTTCTCTCACACACGCAGAGTGTCACATTCAATCCCATAAGAAGATCCAAAACCCTCCGGAGAGACCCTGGTACCTAAAACCACTCTTCCAAGCCTATCACATCGATACTTACAAACCCAATTCACCCACCCGGCTTACCCCACGGAAGAGGAGGCAGGCTGGTATGGTGAAAAGAGCTTACACTTTGATATCTGACCCCTCTAGGGGTAAATCCGGGCTTTATTACTGACTAGCTAGTTTCCTCATCTGTACAGTGAGGATGCTACCTGCCCTTTGTGATCGGAGATGCTGTCGGTAGGTGCCTGGGGCTTGGCAGGTGCTCCGTACATCCCAGTTGTTGTTTTGTTACGAGTATACTTGCTAAGCAGGGCTGGTGGGGGACAGGACTCTCTACTTGGAGCCTCAGTTCCATGACATTCTCCACTCTTCACTTACCCCTGTTTTGAATTCCAAGGACAATTGAAAAAAAAAAAAGAATGAACATGTGACTGAGGTTGAATACTCTCTTGCTATCAAATCAAGGTCTAGCTGTCCTTATTGGCCAGGCTTTCAGCTATTGGTCCACTTCTCTGTCCACTTTGGTGTGCTGGCTCCCTGAGGGCAGGGCTGAGCCTGGGCAGAGTTCTCTGGACCCAGGGCACAGTTGGGGCTGTCTTTGCCTCCCACTGAGCAGCACTGGTTCTACCCCCTCAGTGTGTGGGGGCTCAGCATCCCTACCCATTTCCTTCTCTCTGGTCACATCAAAGATCCCAGCAGCCAGGTGATGAAATTCTCCCAGCAACTTTCTCCCCAGGTCATGGCCCCCCTGCCGGAGTGGCATTGGACTATGAGGTGGCCGTGGTAATGACAGAGAAGGGAGGGAATAAGGGGACCACACTCTGCAATGCCTCGTAGACAGGGTGATCACTCACCCTGGCAGGACTTGTCCAGGTGATAACAAAGAGATACTTAGACGGTGGTGGGTGGAAGATGCTGGGAAAGAGAAGAAACCCAGTGCAGGTATTTTACAAACAGGATTTCATGGAGTTGTCAAAACAACCCTGAGTCACAGGTATCACCACCCCCATTTTATAGATAAGTAAAAAGAGGCTCAGAGCATTTAAGAGACAAGATTTGAACTCAGGTCTGTCTAACTCCAAATCCCCATGCCTGACTGAGCAATTGTGTCTGAAGGATTCTGGGGGCAGAGGGAAAACAGGAAGGAGACATTCAAGCATCTGATTTGGTTAAAGGGTTAGAATTGATACCCTAGGTGCCCTTATCCTGCCCTGGATCTGAAATTCTAAGAATAGAAAAAAGGAGTGCCAGCCTTGCTTGAGGCCATTCCTGGCACAGCATCTCAGCCTGCAAAGCCCAGTTTCCCTTTCAGAGTAGATTTCACTAACCACGTGCCAGCTTTGGGCAGATCCCCAAATCCTCCTCCCATTGCCATCTCTGGACTCTGGACTCTTGCTGCCAAAAATCTAATCTTTAAAGTAAGCACCCCAAACTCAGAATTCTCAGGCTGAATCACTAATTTCCATATGCAAATCAATACTTGTCCCCATACACAGCCCCCTTCCCAACCCAGCAGAACGTAGATCACATATTAGCAGGTGGTAACCATATCTTACATTGATGCAGCTTCAGAACAGAGGGCAGGAAGTTTATTCATTCATTCACTTATTTATTCATTAACTCCACAAATATGTACTGTGTGCTAACCACGTGTTGGATGGGGCACTAGGATCTGAATCTGGGCACAAAAGATGAAAATATATGTGTTAGTTGTTGCAATGAACACACTGGTTTTGTAATTAGTATATATCTTTGTATGTGTGTGTAATTTATTAGCCAGAGGATTCTTGTCCTCAAGGAACTTGAAGTTCATCAGAGAAGACAAGCATGCAAGCAATTATGATATGGTAATAAAAATAGCATTAATGTGGGCAGGATCAAAGAACAGAGGAGACTAGAATAAGAAGTGCCCTAGGCTACTGGGGAAGTTGGGAAAGACTCTAAGGAGGAAGAGGTGAATGCTAAGCAAGTATCTTCCAGACAGATACAGAGAACAGGAGCTGCTCAGGCAGAAGGAACACTCATTTGTTTAATAATTATTTATTAGAACATCTGCTTCTGGTTAGGATGAAGTTCTGCTATCAGTTAAGATGCAGAAGTTCCAACAGACTCCACCTTCCTCTACCCTTCTATCCTAAAAATGAGAACAAGCTGTATAAACTACATAATTGTGTCTTTAAAAACCCATCAGAGAGCAAGGACACAAATCACAGAAATTTACCAGTTCTTCCTAGGGTAGAAGAGTCCCGTGAATGTGGGCCCGGCAGGAGGAGGACTAAACCCACCACAGCTGGGGGTAAAAAGAAATAAGCGGAACTTTAACTATTTTTAATAGGCATGTGGCGGCTGACACAACAGATTTGTATCCTGTGGAGCACAGTCACATCTTCCAGTTCTTTCCCAAGCACATGGAAGGGGTTGAAGGCTGGTTAGGAGGGCTGAGAGATGCACTCAATGTGCATCAGGCTTTCACCAAATACATGACAGTCTCCAGCCAAGGGATATGGGCAGAAAAACTGGGTGGAAAGAGATTTCCCAAGGAAGAAACCCAGGATTAGAGCTGAAGAGCAAAACAACTTCCCAGTGGACCCCAAGCCCAACATCTGGGCTCTGAAACAGAGATATCAACTGTGGTTCAGAAGGCTTGCTGGTATTCAGATCCTAAGCTACAGAGAAAGCCCTGTCCAACCCTCAAAACATCTGAAGTCAAGGGTGAACTAAAGATGTAACTAAAGATGCTATGAAGCTCAGACTCAACTCACCTGAACCACAGGTTAAGTTGCCTTGGCCTCCTACTTTAGTGAGTAATCATTATGTGCTTTAGTTTCTGCTCTCCTATTATACACAATGTCTGAAATATAATTAAAAATTTCAAAACACTTGATGAAGCAGAAAAAGGTGACCTATGATCAGGAGGGAAAAAGTCACTGAAGCAGAACCACGGATAATCCAGATGCTGCAATGAGCAAACAAGGACTTTAAAATAACAATTTAAAATATTTTAACAGATTCAGCGTAAGAGGCGAACAACATATGTGAATAGATGGTGAGTTTCAGCATCACATTATAAAAAAGAACCAAATGGTTATTCTAGAACTGAAAACTACTGATTCAGAAATTTTAAAAAAAAATTTACTCGATGGGCTAAATATCAGACTGGATATAACAGAAGAAAGAATCCATGAACTTGAAGACAGGTCAGTAGAAATCATCTGATTAAGCAGAAAGAGAAAACTACAATAACAAACTGAGCCGATCATCTGAGCCCTGTGGGACAACAGCACTATGGTCCAGTGTATGTTTAATTAGAGTCCCAGAAAGTAAAGGAACAAAATTTAGTAGGAAAAAAATGTTTGAACAGTTCTAGTCAAGAATATTCCAAAACTGATCAGGGACATCCAGAGAGCTAAGAAGTCTAACAATCTCCAATCAGGATAAATATAAACAAAACCATACCTAACCATATGATAGCCAAACTGTTGAAAACCAAAGACAGTGAGAAAATCCTTAAAAACACCAACTAAAAAAATGTATAAACAAGAAGGGGAATAACAACTAGAATATGAGAAGCTTCTCATTAAAAAAAAAATGGAGGCCAGCAGAAAATGGAATAATAGCTTTTTTTAAATTGAAGTACAGTCAATTACAATGTGTCCATTTCTGGTGTACAGCACAATGTCCCAGTCCTGCATATACACACATATATTCATTTGCATATTCTTTGGAATAATATCTTTAAATTGTGAAAAAGAAAAACAAACTGTCAATCTAGAATTTTGTGTCTGGTGAAAATATTCTTCAAAAATGAAAATGAAACAGAAACATTTTCAGATGACAAAGCTGAGTAAATTTTCTCCAGCAGACCTGTACCAGAAGAAATGCTAAAAGAAATTTTCAGACTGAAGGGAAGTAAGGCCAGATGGAAGCCTATATCTGTGGAAAGAAATGAAAAGCCAAAAAGTGTCAACCTCAGGATAATTGCAGATTATCATTTTATAAGAAAAATACTTCAAATTTTCTGCAAACAACTATTAACTAAAGCAAAAAAAAATCTGTAATAATGTGGGTCTACACCTTATTAGAAGTAAAATATGTAAGAGCAAGAGTGCATTTGACAGTAGCAAGATTCTTACATTGTCTGCAAAGCAGTACAAAATGACTTAAAGGTGAATGATGTTAATTGAATATGTGTATTGTAAACCTGGAGCGGCCACTAAAAATTGACCGCAAGAAGTATTACTTAAAAGAAATCAGTGGATGAGATGGAATGGAACACTGAAAAAATTATTAATCTAAAAACAAAGCAAGGGACGGAGAATAAGATGACAAATACCAGGACAAATAGGAAGACTGAAAGCGGAGTTAAACTCAATGATACCAATAATTTTTAAAATTGTAAAAGGACTATACTCTGAAATTTAAAGACAGAGATTGTCAGAATTGGTATAAGCAAGATCTGACTATATACTGTTTATAAGAAACACAATTTAATATAAAGTCATGGACAAGCTGAAAGCAGTCAAACACATCCCAGTGCAAACACCAGGCATTAAGAAAGCTGGTGTGTCTAGGGATTATCAAAGTAGACTTCAAAAGGAGGAGTATTAGAAGCATTTCATCACATTACATTTCATATCGATAAAATGATGAATTTGTCAAGAACTAGCAGCCTTACACTGGTATGTACCTAATAGAACTTAAAAATGAAGCACAGAAATTAACACAACATTGTAAACCGACTGCACTTCACTTCAAAAAAATGTGAAGCAAAAGTCAACCAAACTAAAGGAGGAAAAGACAAATACACAATAATAGTTGAATATGTTAATTCTCCTTGATTATTAGTTGACATAATAAATAGGCAAAGCATCAGACACATAGGGTTGGAAAAATACTATCAAACAGCATAGAGTTGAACGATGCTTACGATCAATGTATAGTTGACATTTATAAATTACAGCTACACTCAACAATAGTAGAAGACAGATTTCAAAACTGTAGAATAGATAAACAAGATTACACTGTATAGCACAGGGAAATCTACACAAAATGTTATGATAAATCACAGAGAAAAAAATGTGACAATGAGTGTGTGTATGTCCATGAATGACTGAAAAATTGTGCTGAACACTGGAATTTGACACAACATTGTAAAATGATTATAAATCAATAAAAAATGTTAAAAAATAAAAATAAAAAAAAAACCCAATAGTAGAAGACAGACGCTTTCTAAATGTATATGAATATTCACTAAGATTGACCACGTGCTGGATCAAAAAAAAGTCTCAAAGATTAAAAAAATGAAATCTCACAGAGTTTATTTTTCAAGCTTTTCATAATTAAATTAGAAATTAATAGCAATAAGAGTCTAGAAAATCTGCAAATACTTGGAAATTAAGTAACAAACTTCTAAATAATTCACTGGTCAAAGAAAAAAAAATCCCCAAAGTAATCAGAAAACATTTTAAATTGAACGTGAAACACAATATATCAAAAGTTGTGAAATGAAGCAAATGCAGTGTTCTAAGGAAAATTTATAGCTTTAAATGCTCATAATAGAAAAGAAGAAAGATTTAAAATCCACTTTAAGAAGGTAGGGGAAAAAACAAATTAAACCCCAAACTAGAAGGATGGACATATTAAAGTTAAAAGGAGAAATCCATGAGACACAAAATGGAGAAACAATAGATTAAAATCAATAAGGATGGTCAACAAGAAACAAAATTGATCCTTTGACAAGATTAATAAAATTGATGAAGCGCAGCAAGACTGATATAGGGAAAAAAGAGAGAAAAAACAAATTGCTAATATCAGGAATTAAAGAGGCAGCATCACTATGAATCCCATGGGCATTAAAAGGATAAGGTAATATAAAAATTATGTGCCAATACATTTGGCAACTTGGGTGAAACTGACAAAGTGAAAAACACAATCTGTCACGGGAAGACAAAATCTGAGTAGCTTTATATCAATTACAGACACTGAAATAAAAAATAAACCCTTTTCACAAAGAAAACAACAGTTTCAGGGAGTTTTCTTGGTGACTTCTCTCAAACTTTTAAAGAAATAATATCACTCTTATAGGCTATAGATTATGAAAGAATGCTTCCCAACTCCCTTCACAAAGTTAGCATATTCCTGACACCAAAATCTGGAAAGGCCCTTTTCTCAAAGGGAAAATTATATATAATATATATTATGTGTATCAGTATCCTTCATGAGTTTAGGTACAAAAATTCTGAGAAAACATTATGCAGTTTAATGCAGCAATATTTTAAGTATATTTCAGTGACCAAATGGGTTTCCCCAAGAATGAAAAGATTGATTTAACACTTAAATATCAATTAATGTACTTGATCACATACATAATAAAGAAGGAAAAAACACTGGGTCATCTTAATAGATACAAAAAAAGCATGACAAAATATAACCACTTCATGATTTAAAAAAAAACTCAGCACACTAAAAATAGAAAACAACAAATATTTTCAAATTGAATAAAGAACATGTGTGATCTATAAACTATCTATATAGGTTATATGATGTATAACCATCTGTAACCTAAAGTTAAATCATGTTTAGTGGTGAGACCCTAATACTTTTCTTCTAAGATTGGAAAGAAGGCAAGGATATCCATTCTTACCACTTCCATTTAGCTTTGTACTAGAAGCCTGGATAGTGTAATAAGGCAAGAAAATGAAATGAAAGCTATAAAAATTGGAAAGAAGGAAGAAAGTTGTTTTTATTCACAAATTACATGATTACGAAGATAGAAAACATAAATGGATTTATGTAATAATTCCTAGAATTAGTAAGCACATTTAGCAAGATTGTAGGATACAAGGTCAATGTACAAAATTCAATTGCATTTTTATATACTAGCTATGAACAACTGGAGAATAAAAGTTTTTTAAACAATTTCATTTAAAATAACATAGGGGGAAAAAAATCAAATACCTAGGAATAAACTTAACAAAAGATATAGGAGACATCTACAGTAAAAACTCAAACTGTTTCTTAGAGAAATTAAAGACCTAATTAAATGGAGAGCTATGCCCTGTTATATGAAGAGTCAACATTTTTAAGATGGCCATTCTCCTCCAAATTGATTTATACATTCAATACAACCCCCATGAAAATTCCAACAGGCTTCTTAATAGAAATTGACAAGCTGTTTCTACAATTTACGTGGGCTAGAAAAGATACAGAAGAGCCGAAACAGTCTTAAAACTAACAACAAAATTTTACTAGAGAAATATAAAAATGTAGACTTGTACAAACACGAATGTTCAGAGCAGCCTATTTTTAGTAGCCCCCAAATGAAAACCACTCCATGTCTATCAGCAAGAGAATGGACGATCAAATTCTAGTACATTCATACCACGGGATACAACTCAGTAGTAAGAAATGAATTACTGATACACACAACAACAGGGATGAATCTCCAAGACGTGACTTGAACAAATGAGGCCAGATGCAACACACTGTGTGAATCCATTTATCTTAAGACCATTATATCGAGAACAGGCAAAGCAAATGTATGGTGACAGAAATCAGAACTATCGAGGGGAGGGCATAGCTCAAGTGGTAGAGCACATGCTCAGGATGCATGAGGTCCTGGGTTCAATCTCCAGCACCTCCTCCAAATATAAATAAATAAACCCAATTACTTCCCCCTCATCAAAAAACAAAAATGCCTTTGAGTGGGCGAAGTGTGGATTGACTGTAAGAGGTCTTCATTCTTGAGCTGAAAGAATGTCCTATATTTTGCTTTGGGTGGTGATTGCGTTGGTGTGGACAACTGTCAAACCCCATCAAAGTGTTCATTTCATTTTAAGTAGCTTGAACCTCAGTATCAGAGAGAGAAGGGGGAGCGAGAAAGAGTGGAGGGGATGGAGGAGAGAAATTTAAGAACACCAAATGCAATGTATGAATCTTGTCTGGCACCTGATTCAAACCAACCAAGTGTAAGAATCCATTTTTGAGACAATCAAGACAAATTGATCACGAACCGGGTAACAGAAAGTATTAGATAATTACTGCTATTACCATTATCTGTAAGAGATGCACATGGATGGATATAAGGGCGAAATGATATGATGTCTGAGATTTGCTTTAAAATGCTTCGGCAAAAATGTGGGCAGGGAGATCAGAAAGCAAGACGGCTAAATGTTGATGACTGTTGAGGCTGAATGAAGGTACACTAGGGGCACCCTAGTCTCTTCTCTCCACTTCTGTGTCTGTTTATCATTTTCCATAACAATGTTTAAAAAAAAAACCTTAAATGAAATAATGATCATCGATTAGGTCACGTCCCTCCTTGGTTGAAAATCTTATAGTAGCTTTTCATCTCAGAGTGAAATCCAAAGGCTCCTCCATGTACATCGAAATCTATTACTAGGTCATGAAATCAATCTGGTGGGTCATGATCAGCATTTTTATTATATGGAATAGAACACAATGGAACAGGGAGGTAAAGAAAAAAAATACTAGCGAGCACAATGTGTATACTAAAGATGTGTTGCTTGATGAAATTTTGAGTGTGTGCTTGTGTTTGTGTGTGTGTGTGTGTGTGCATGTGTGCATGTGTGCGTGCATGCGCATGCATACAGGGGTAAAATTTTTCCAGTAGATTATGCTGGGAAAGATTTAAAAATACAGCCCTATGTGATAGCCACTCCTACACCTCCTATCTTTCTGCCTTAGTCCCCACCCCTCCCACTCATACCTTCTCACTATGCATGTTTGTTATGCCAAGCTCTGCCCAGGCATCCACACAGCTCCCTTCCTCATCTTCAAATATCTACTCAAATGTTACCTTATCAGAGAGGTTTTCCCTGGAGACCTCATGCAACATCACTCTCTAGCTTCCTTCTTCATTTTGTTACTTAATTCACAGCACTTACTACCACTTGGCATACCATATACTGGCTCCAGGTTTATTTGCTAACTGGCTTTCTCCTTACCTGCATCCCCATCCTAGAATGGCAGCCCCATGTGAACAAAGAATTCCCTTGTCTTGTTCACTGTGCTACTCCAGTCCCTGGAATATTTGGGGGTATATATTAGGTACTCAATAAATATTTGTTCTGTGAAAAAAATTACTTGGAGCCTCTTTGGTGCCTAGGATTGTGCTCAGAGCTGGAGATTCTGCAGCAAACAGGGCAGATGTGGTCCAGGCCCTTGTGAAGCAGAGAATCTTCAGGAAGATTAACATAACCACCCAACAGGATCTTTCAACTGTGCAAAACACAGCCAAGGAGATGTACTAGGTCCTGGGAGAGCTTATGATGAGAACCTAACTGTGTGTGTGTGTGCGTGTGTGGGGGGGGGCAGGTGGTGGGGGGAAGGATGCTCTCTGAGGACAATATGAAAATTCAGACCTGCAAATCAATAATAAACAAGATGAACAATACAGTGAACTATGAGTATAAGACCCAAACAGACACTTCACATCATGGCTTTTAACGGTAGGTAAAAAAGTGCTCAGCTGGGACGTGGACTTGGCTGGGCTTTTTTCTGTTTCTTCATATGCTCTCAGATAAAAAAACAAACAACTCAATCCCAAAATGGGCAGAAGACTTAAACAGGCAGTTCTCCAGTGAAGACATACAAATAGCCAATAGGCACACGAAAAAACGCTCAATATCGCCAATTACCAGAGAAATGCAAACCAAAACTTCAATGAGGTATCACCTCACACCAGTCAGAATGGCCATCATTAAAAAATCCACAAATGATAAATGCTGGAGAGGGTGTGGAGAAAAGGGAACCCTCCTATACTGCTGGTGGGAATTTAGTTTGGTGCAGCCTTTATGGAAAATAGTCTGGAGATTCCTCAAAAGACTAAAAATAGACTTACCACATGTCCAGCAATCCCACTCCTGTGCATATATCCAGAGGGAACCTTAATTCAAAAGGACACATGCACCCCAATGTTCACAGCAGCATTATATACAATAGCCAAGACATGGAAGCCACCTAAATGTCCATCAACAGATGACTGGATAAAGAAGTTGTGGTATATTTATACCATGGAATACTACTCAGCCATAAAAATAAAATAATACCATTTGCAGCAACATGGATGAACCTGGAGATTGTCATTCTAAGTGAAGTAAACCAGAAAAAGAAAGAAAAATACTGTATGATATCACTTATATGTGGAATCTAAAAAAAAGACAAATGAACTTATTTACCAAACAGAAGCAGACTCACAGACATAGAAAACAAATTTATGGGTACCAGGTGGTGGGAAGCGGGATAAATTGAGAGTTCAAGATTTGCAGATACTAACGTATATAAAATAGATGAACAACAAGTTCACGCTGTATAGCACATGGAACTATATTCAACATCTTGTAGGAACTTATGGTGAAATAGAATATGAGAATGAATATCTGTATGTACATGTATGACTGAAGCATTGTGCTGTACATCGGCAATTGACACATTGTAGACTGACTGTACTTCAGTAAAAATATATATACACTTACACTCTCAGAGCCTTTCTCTCTCCATGTGGTCCCATGTGGTCTCTCCGGCAGGACAGCTGGACCTTTTACATGGCGGCTCAGGTCTACCAAGATCACAAAGCAGGAGCTGTATACTTTCTTAAGATTAGGTTGGGGGCTGCCAGACTGTACTGGAATTATATTGATTGTACTGGAATTGTATTGTATTGTATTGATCTGCTAAAGTATATCCCAAGGCCAGGCTAGATTCAAGTTAGCACACAAAGGTGACTTATGTATAGACTACCACAGGCACTTACTAGCCATGTGACTCTGGACGAGTCATTTAACCTCTCCAAGCCTCAGTTTTCTCATCTTTAAAATGGGGTTCCTACTAGCCCGTACCTCGGTGTTCTTGTCTGGACTGAATACATGGGAAGAGCATGGCAGAGTGCCTGGCCCTGGGTAGTGTTATTGTCATCAGTGCCATTGCTGCTGCTTTTGTTACTGCAGAGATGTGTTTACCGAGCCCCTGCACTGCCTGGTTTTCCTCTCATACACCAAGTGTCTTGTTTCTCACCAACATCCACTGCCCAGGCAGCGGGCCATCTGTCCTCACTATGCTAGACTAGGAGCCAGCGCTGTCTTCCCGTCTCCATCTCCTTCCTATCCCCTTGTTGTCTTTTTGTTAATTAAATATGGGTCAGTTATTTACATGAATGTTAACTGTTGCCATGCCAACCTGGAGAGCATCTTGAAGTGACAGCATCCTTTGCCCTGATCCAGGAGAAGCTGCTCCTTTAGCCAGTCTCTCCATGCCCTAAGCCTGTGCTCGTGCCCACCGCCCTCCTCCTCTCCCTCCCTTAGATCGCTCTCCTCTTTAACACCTGTTTCGTGCCAACCAGTCCCTGAAGAGGGCAGGACGCAAGGCCACCGAATTTTCCAGACAGGTCTTAAAGACCTTTCTTTTTTTTTTTAATGTTAAAAGATCCCTTAGATCTCCTTTCCACCATCCCCCAAAAGTTTAGCATCTATCAGTTGAGAAATTGCATAACAATGAAAAGTTACTATGAATTCAGTAATGCTTTTTAACATTTTATTCATCTTCACCAGCATGAGGAATACTGATACCTGTATATGAGAGACACGTAACTGATTCTGACCCAGGCAATGCTTGGCACTTCGTGGGAGCGTAGCCGACGGCCCCGCCCCCCACTCCCTGGTGCATTTCTGGGCAGATCCTGGGTCCCCTGCTTATAGGTTAGCACCCTGGACAAGCCCCTGCTGCTGAAATTATGATCCACAGACCTGCAGCATAAGCATCTCCCGGGGGCTGGTTAGAAATGCAGCGTCTTCGGGCCTCACTCCACACTTACTGATCAGAGTCTATGGTTTAACAAGATCTCCAGGTGATTCTTTTGCTCATTAAAATTTCTGAAGGTTGATTTAATACAGACCACTAGGATCACCGACAGTCAACCAGCTGCTGAGGGCACAGGCTTTGGGACTGGCAACCTGGGTGGGGATCCCAGCTCTTCATTTGGGCAACACATACTGATGGGTTCCTCCAAGCATCAAGCCCTGGGGTGCATGCTGGAGACACAATAGAGGAAGAACCAGCCATGGGTCCTGTTCTCTGCACACCCAGAGTCTAGTGGGGGAGACACGTGTTAATGAATGTGTAAATGAAAGGCTCTGAAAGACATAAACACAGATCCATTCATTCATGCTGTTCATTTAACAGATACTTATTGAGTGCCTCCTACATGCCGGATACTGCCTGCAAAGAAACCACGGGAGCGCATACAATGGAATTTGACTTACATGGGGAAGTCAGGGAGGGCTTCCCTGAGGAAGTGACACTTGAGTAAAGACATGAAGGATGTACTGGAGTTCACTGAGAGAGGAGTGAGGTGGGTGATTGCAGAGGGTTCCATCATCAACAGGCTCAAATGCTGCTGGAAAGACAAGTGTGTTGAGGACTGAGAAATCCCCGTGGGATGTTACGCTGAGAGGTCACGACTGAACTTAGTGGAGATTTTCTTGGGAGCACTAGGGCTGAAGCCAGGTTGCATGGTCGAAGGAGTAAGTGGGAGGTGAGGAAAAGGAGAGGGAGGGCAAAGTTGTAGCTTTTCAGCATTTTTAAAGGGGGGTGTAGGAAGAATAATGTGACGCAGAGGGTGGGCCTTACTTTATTCATTCTCCATAACCAGGGAAGACTCTGCTTTCAATGAGCTGTGTGACCTTGGGCAGGTGGCTTACCATCTCTGAGAGCCAGTTTCTTTTTCTCTATAAAATGGGAATAGCAGCAACAAAACAAGCCCCAAACCTTCCATCTGAGTCGTGTTGGAATTCCTCTTAGGAAGTGAAATACTTCTCTTGGGAGAAAGGCCCTGACTGGAGCTGCTGGAGGGTTAAAGAGGGCAGCTGGGGCTCTGGGTGTGGGCAGAACCGATCTCCTGAGATCTAGGAAGGGAAGTGGCAGTACTTCCGAAGAGGAAAAAGCAGAGAGAGGGGGAGGCGATACCCCCAGGCCTCCCCCAAATCCCCAGCAACCTCCTCTGCTCCCAAAATGCTTGGTGCAGGTGAGTGTTTTCTGGTGGAGATTTCGTGTCTGATTTGATGGGAATCAGACTGAGGCTGCCTGGGAGCAACTTCACGGGCTGGGCTTCCTCACTGATGGGGGAGAGGAACTGAGGGCTCAGGCTGTTTTCCCAGTTCCCCAAGGCGCACAGAGGCCCCAGCTAACATCCAGTGAGAAAGAAGGAGGCACGATGCTAAGTGAGGTTGCTGCAAAGCCACCTATTAGGAAAGACATCAAGCCCCTGCACCCAGTACCCACTGCTATCAGCACTTGGCTGACCGTATTCTGTTCTTTACACGTAGTGTGTCTGCTCCAGGAGGCTGTGCGCGCCTCTGGGCTTCCCTGAAGAGTGCCTTTTCCATGAAGTTCCAGACACTGGAATCCGAATAACCACGTCCATTTAGGGTAGACCAGTGGCTGTGAACCTGCATTAGTGTCAATCCTAGGTGTCTCGAATAGAACCTGGAAATTTACACACAAATACGCTAATTCGCCAGGTGAGCTGAGCCGCAGCTGTTACCATGGAAGACTCGATTCATCAGGGCTATAAAATAATGATCATGATGATGACGAGCCTACCTTGGTGGAGCACATTAAAATCAGATTAATTAGTTAATTGAAAATAAAAATACCCATTAAGATCATTAGGAACACCTCCACTTGATTTAGTATCCCAGCTGTAAGCGTCTCCTAGCTTTTCTCAGGATTGTCTCACTCAGACTGGGAAGGCTGAATTTCACAGCCGGGTCTGTAAAGCTGAATTTGACGGCCTTCGTTTCACAAGCATTTATTGGGCACCTACTAGATGCTACACCTTCAGCTGGGCTTGGAGATGGAAAGAGAAACAAGACAGGGCCTCAGCCTCGAGGGGCTTGCCTTTTTTAGGTTGGGGGAGGTGAGAGGAGACAGCCTTGGGAGTGGTTGGTGATGGCTCAGGGTGTGGACTGAGCACTGGAAACTCTGAGGAGGAAAGGACGGCTTATTTTAGGGCCAGGGAGCCTGAGGCCCAGAGAGGCTGATAAAAACTATAACTGACATCCATTGGCACTGCCTGGAATCATGATTACAGAAACACAGCTAAAATGACCCTGAAATCCAAGTTTGTCCCCTTGGTGTATTGGCACGAGTCAGAGAAATTGGAGGGACATGTGTTGGTAGGTGGGGGAAGCTGCAGTCCTGGACTCTCCTCTCTCCTTATCCTCACTGTCCTCAAAGCACCAAAAGTTGGTTCAGAGCCTGAACCTTCCCTTTGTTGAATAAAGGCTGAGATGAGCCCCCAAGGAGACCCCATCTCCACAGTGGACACATTGAAGGAGTGGTGGGTAAGCACACAAGACCTGCCAGGGTCTGGTCAACTCTATTTGCTCCTGGACCTGCTCCCCAGATTTGTACCCATCTCTCCCTGCCCAGCCTGAGAAATGGAGAAAGATGTTTCTAGGTTCAGGGAATAACCAGTGCAGAGGCCCTGGGATTGCCAAGGGTCTGCATGTTCCAGACATGTTGGAGATCCATGCTGCTGAACTCTGACAAGGTAGAGATTGGCCCAATGGGAGGTCCGAGAGGAGCCTGTGAAAAGAGTTTGGACTCTATTCTAAGGATAATGGGAAGACATGGAAAGGTTCTCAGTGGGGCAATGATGTGATGATATTCACATTTTCAAAACTATCCCTCTGGGTTACTGAGTGGAGACCTCCAGACCAGCGCTGTCCAATAAAACCTCCCAGCATGACGGGACGTCTATGCCTGTTGTCCAGTATGGCAGCCACTCATCACGCATGGCTAAGGAGCAGCTGGCATGCGACCGGTACGACAGAGGGGCCGAGCGCAGCTAACTGCTCTAAATGTAAATGGCCCACAGTGCCTAGTTAGTGCCCAGCTGTTTGGACAGCACAGCTCTAGACCTTTCTCTGTAAGTGGTGACGACTGGGAGACTTTTATCCCCAAGTCCCTGTTGGTCTTGGTCTCTCATTTCATTAGGGTGCATTTGGAGAGACAGAATTGCTGGCTCCAAGGGAATACATTCCAATATTTTTTGATTCCTGTTTCCAAATCGCTTTCCAGAAAAGGTCTTACTGTTCTCCCACTGCAGCGGGTGTGACAGAAGCCATCACTCCATGTCCCCACCAACACTGCGTATTAGCTGTCTCCAGTCTCGGGTGGGGTGGAGCACTAGGAACTGGCTTCAAAGACCGTCTTTACACCTCCTTCTGATGTGACCCCAGCTTGGCCTCCTCTACCCTCACCTTCCCTAGGGAGTCCACTGCAGCCCATAAATCCTCCAAATCCATTCCCCATTTTCCAGAATTAAAAAAAAAAAAATCACGATGTTCTCTTGGTTTCCCAGGGCACGGAAGCCCTCTCTCCTTGGCACTTCCATCCCTGTCGCGGGAGGAGGCCAGCTGGCATTTCTCTGCCCTCTTGCTGCTCCACCCACATCCTACCTTTTCTCAGTGTTATTTTTCAATTAACCACCCCAATCCTCTGGATTCCAGTTTCTCATTCGCCGGGATTATGCGGAGTGAAGTCTAACAATAATGGTAAATACCGGCTGCTGCGCTGCGCTCTGCCCACCCGGTGTAATTAAAAAGCCCGCCACGTAGGCACAGGCAGAGCCTGGATGCCCCCTCCAGCCTCAGAAAAACACAGAGGATCGTGGCCCCCAAACAGGCCATTAATGCTGGGCTAGAGCCACCGACAAATATGGGGCAAAACAAATGAAGCTCAACAGTGAAGGGAGAACCCTAATAAATCCTGCCCAAAGTGGCTTTCGCGTAGGACCCCGGGCTGTGATGGAGGTGGGGATGGGGCAGCCAGGAGCCTGCTCTGGAAGATGGCTCACTCTGCCTCTGCTCTGAGTGCTGATCCCTGGGTTCCCTGGGGAGGGCGGGCACCTCGGCTCCCTCTCACTCACTTCCGGCCCCACCCTGACCTGCCCTTTGGGGCTCCTGGGACAGCCTCACCCTTTGCTCCTTCCAAGGTCACCAGGCATGCACTTTGCACTTCACTCCATCCTCAGACCTTCCTCCACTGTCAGCCCTGCTCGCTGCCTTTGCAGCCCCTGTTCCCCTCCCTCTCCTCACACCCGTCCCTGTCCCTTTCTCTCACCTTCTACGCCTCTTCCTTCTTGCAAAGCAGGTCTCCCAGGTCACCCCTCCCAGTAGCCTTTCTTCCTGCACCCACCCTTTGTAGATTGCACGTTCCTTCCTCTCGGGTCTCTGAGGAGCTGACTTCACCCTCGAGTGATCTGTATGACTTTGGGTAAGTCCTTCCCTCCCTCTGGTCTCCCGGGGTCCCCATCTGCAGAAGGGCGGCTTCCTCACAGCCGTGCTCTGGGGATTAAATGGGATGCTATATGCAGAAGGGTCTTGTATAACTAAAGCTAATCGGATGACCCTCTTCTCTGCCCCTTTCAGCTTAGTCTACATGGAACCTTGTTCTCATGGTGTAGTAGGTATGGTCTTTGTCCCTTCAGCGTGTCTTCCCATTACATGGGGGGTGATCTCTGCTTCTGTTTGTCCTTCCTTTCAAGGGCTGATGGAGGGCTCTACATGCTGGGGCTGCCAAATTCTTGATGCTGAGAGAGGAGCTGGGTGAATGCTTGGGACGCGTCCTCTTCCTTCCTGCCCCTGGGAAGCTGCCTTAACCATGCTGGCTGGGACTCCCATAGGGTTATTAGCAAGGGTGGCAAAAAAAGGGCTCTAGATTATTTGCTTCTGGTCTTCAGGCCTGATTTGGGGTGGGGTGGGGGCAGCTTTATCCCTGAGCCCCCAAGAGAACAGAACTTCTATTTCCACAGCCCTATGCTCTGAGCTTATGTGCACCCCAATCCCTGCCACGTAATTTCCTCAAGGACAGGGTTCCCATAGGTCTCGGAATGCTCGGCCTGCCTCCTACCCTGGGTCACTGCGCTTTATAACCTCAGCTAAGAAATCTGAACAGAATCTGCATTTCCAGCAATAGGCGTTTGTTAAATTAGAAGGCCATGAGCACACTTTTGATGTATTTTCAATGCAAAAAAAATAAACAGGCAAAAAAAAAATTCAAAACAGTATGTGAAGTCAGAACCTATTTTAGTTAGGGGAAAAAAACCTCAACTATATTTGTATGTATGGGCAGAAAATTGTCTGAAAGATTATACACCAAAATGTTAGAAAAAACAAAAACCATCGCCGAGTGGTGGGCTAACAAGGGATTTTGATTTCCTTCTTTGTGCACATTCGTCTTTTCTGATTTGTTTACAATGAGCAGATATTTCTTCCTTCTCAACTAAGTAAGCAAATAAAGAAAAGCACCACCAGGCTCTCGGAGGCCTCATTTGCATATATTTGCATGCCATCGCATCCGCGCCATCCATCAAAACTCTACACCATCAGCCTTTAAGAATCGAAGAGACCCAGCGAGCCACCATCCTCTGTGGTCCTGAGGCCGCTATGGCCAGTAGCCCACCCCGCCTTAGGAGGACTCTGGCACCCTCCACCCGAGACCCTGAGCTCAGCCCGCCTCCCCCGCCAAGCCTTCTAGCTCGCGTCCCAAGCTGGGCCGTGACACCAGCCCGGAGGCCACAACAGTCCTGTTGTCACATTTCCAACCTCGAAGCCGTCTTGCTTCCGCTCCGTTGGCAGCGTTTTTCGTGTTATTCTCACTGCTTTGACCTTAAGTGGAGGATTTTCTTTTCCTTCTCCTTTGCCTCATGTTCTGCCTCTCCTCCCTCCCCCCCTTCCCAGTCTTGGCTGCGACTCTCTGAGCCAGGCATCTGAGCTGTCTCGAGCTTGCCTCCTATTTTTGTGCTTTGTGAAACCGGGGGGTCCAATGGGCCGTGAGCCCCACATGCTCCTTGGTCCTGTGCCGACCTGTCCGTCTCCCTGTCTTGGCCGGGGCCCCATCGCATCTCAGAAAGTTAGGAAGCACCCGCCAGGGGACCATCACCCGCACTCTGATTGGTTCAAGTTTCATCTGACCATCCATCGTGGGAAAAAACAATACATCCGAAAGTAAACACACATGGGCCTGGAATTCGGCTCAGAAGCACGGCTCTCTTATCAGAGACACCTGCTCTTCAGCCGTACACGGGACTACACCTGATTATTTTAGGTGGGCTGACATCCTGCAGGGCCAGGAGGTCCCTGGAC
This sequence comes from Vicugna pacos, assembly GCF_048564905.1. Taxonomy (NCBI): domain Eukaryota; kingdom Metazoa; phylum Chordata; class Mammalia; order Artiodactyla; family Camelidae; genus Vicugna; species Vicugna pacos. The sequence goes on from NC_133002.1 coordinate 56,840,872, forward strand.
CACAAAATCCCAAGCCTATCTGTCCTAGGATTCCATGACAACCACCACCTGTGTAACCCAGCAGGACCCTAAGGGGCCTTCCTGGGACAGACCCCTCCCCATTATCCTCTACTGCAGGTCCCCCACGAAGGATCCATATATTTAGTATAGTATCTCATGTATTTCCTGAGTTTTTCAGATGCTAAAACCACCAAATGGAAGAAATTAACTACTTGATGATCATGAGCACGTAGCTCCCAGATCTTTTGGCGCCTAAGGACTGATTTTTTTTTTCCCCCCACCAACCAGAGAATTGGGCACCACTAATCATGGACCCTGGGCCACCCCTCTCTTAACTGGCCTTTAAAAAGGCTCAGCTGAAACCCTTCAGGGAGTTTGGGGCACGAGCCATGCATCCTCCTTGTTTAGCCCTGCAAAATAGCTTTCTCTGCCCCAAACTCTGATGTTTCAGTTTGGCCTCACTATGCGTTGGGCACGTGAACTTGCGCTCGGTAACACCAGCAGGTCGCAGGGTGTGGCGCGTTGGTTATACCCTTTATGGAAGTGGCCTTCTGGCCCAAGACGACGGTCAGTAGGACATGCCCTGAAACCTCACTGCCCCCACTCCATCCTCCTTCCTCTGCGTCATCCCAGTTGACTCACTCAGCATCCCCATGTCTCGACTTCCTCGTCTGTCCCCGAGGACAAAACAGCCCCTGCTTCCTAGGCTTCTTAGGTGCAGTAAGCAAGCTGACCCAATCCACAGAGAGCTGTCAGAACAGCATCTGACCCCCAGGGAGCGCTCAGTACAAGTTGTCTGAGGGTTTCACCTTTCTGACAAGCCGGGAGGTGGGGCATGGGGGCGGCCACAGTGTGTGGACACACAAATGATTATTCTATCATTCACTGCAATGTCGATAATCCATTTCTTGACTCTTCCTTGTATGTAGAGACCTCTCTCTATGTGACCCCCGTTCCATCCCAAGAACCCAAAGATGGAGACGCTATCCTTACTTGGCTGGTGAGTCGCAGGTGGTAGGATGTTCGGTCTCTTCCGTGCGATTCCAAGCCCACTGAAGTCCTCCGCTGCGCCTGGCCTGAGGCCCCTCCTCCTGTGCGGAATTCTCTTGCTCTGTCCTCGGTGGAGGGGGATCTCGTACAGGACTGTCCTTTGAGGCTCAGGGTTGGTTATTACCTTCTCCTACCTCCTGGGACCCCGCTTCCCCACCTGCCCTTGGGGAGTAAAATCTGCCCCGCACTACTGCTCAGGGATGGAGGTGGTGAGGAGAGAGCTGGGTGTTGGGGTGAGATTGCTGTACCCCGGGCCAGAGGAGCGGGCTGGGCCGGTCCCTCTTCCTGTATCGGTGGAAAGAACACCTCAGCGGATCTCACACCTAGGGTCTCAGCAGGAGTTTGCTGCCGGAGCTGGGTGTCTGTTCGTCTGGACAGTAAGCCCCGAGAGGTGGGGCTTTGCTTTCTGCGTGTCTTGTACGGCGCTGGCTGTGCTGTTGGCACTGAACAGGTACCAATAAACACTAGTGATGACCAGGAAAGGAGGCAGGCAGAGCCACACAGGGCTTCTCCGGCTCCTCCTGTTTCTGGAGTTGGAGATGCAGGAAGGCATCCTTGGTGTGGAGCCTGGTCCTGCCCGGTCCCCAGTGCCCAGCTGAGAGGACCCTCTGTGTCTGAGGTCGGCAGACAGGCAGCCCTGACCCACTGCAGCTGCTCTGTCCCCGTGGGAAGAGAAGGACTCCAAAGCCGTGTCCACAGCCCAGCCACTCACCTCTCCCTCCGGCTCCTCATTGTCTGTGGGACCCCCAGCCAGCGTCCAAGCACAGCCTCTGGGAGGGATGGTCTGCGTGGAGTGAGGGTGAAGCCTGGGTCTCAGTCTGTGTTGATGTGCAGCTCCAACGGCAAGTCTGGGCTAGGTGCGGGGAGCCCTTCAAGGAGGAGGCTGGCCGCTGGTGGGCCCCCTGCCACTCCCCACCTGCTTCTTTGCAGCCCTCAGATCAGGCCCACCCCGCGAGTCCCCGCTCCCGGTCTGAGGGACCTTGTGCTGTTACCAAAGGCAAGTTCGTGTGTCTGAGGCACAGTCAGGCCAAAGAATACCAAAACACGGGAGCTGGAAGCAGAGAAAGGTTTGCTGCTGGGCCACTCACGGAGAACGCATGGCTCGTGCCTAAAAAACCCTGAACTCCCAGAACAGCTTCAGCTGAGTCTTTTTAAAGGCCAGTTAAGGGAGGGGCGGCCCAGGGTCTGTGATCAGCTGCGCCCAATTCTCTGGTTAATGGGGCTCAATCCTTAGGCGCCGGAAAGTCTGGGGGCTACGTGCTCTTGATCATCAAGTAGTTAATTTCCTCCATTTGATCGTGGTTTTAAGCATCTGAAGAACTCTGGAAAGATGCATGAGAAACTGTTATCTGGGTCCTTCCCAGAGGAGCAGCAGCAGAGGGTACGGGGAGGGGTGTGTCCTGGGAAGCCCCAGAGGTCCTGCTGGGCTACAGCGCTGCTGTCTGAGGACGCACAGACTGCCTCCTGCTGCAGGGACCCGACCTCCCTCCAGCGTCTCTCGCAGATGCTGTCAGGCCCCACCTGGTCCCCTTATCAGGCGGTGCACCCAGCTGTGCAGGTGCTTGATGGGAACTCACACCTGAGCCCCTCTGGAGGCTTGTTTCCCACAGACCCCATCAGGGTGGCCCACAACCCCTCGTCTGTGATGCATTTCACATGCTGGAGCTCCCCGTGGCATCAGTCTGCGGCCAGGCCACCCCCCTACAGCTGTCTTTGCCTAACCTCCCCTCTCTCCTACCCACTTCCCTCGCTGCCTCACACCTGTCTCCTGAGATCACTGTCTTCATAAGTCACTTACTGAGAATCCCCTTTGCAGACTTTGTTTTCCAAGACCTGTCCCGAGACATTGGCCCTGGAGCTCAAACCATAGGGCCCCTGTGGTTAGTGGGTGAAGACAAGCCCAAAGCCCCGTCCCCACCTCTCTGGGGGGAGCTGCACATCTTGGGGTTCACCAGTACAAACCCCATCTGCCCACATAGCCACACACATGATCATACATACATACACACAGTCACACCCACACAGCCACACATATACATAATCACACATGTGTACAGTCACAATACATGCACAGAGACACACATGAACAGAAGTCACACACATGTCATGCACACACCACATCCTGGGGTTGGGGGACCTAGGTCTCCCCTCCCCATGGACCCTGAGGCTCTCGGGAGGAGTCGATGGCCAAACCCACTGGCCTCCCCTTGGGGCCACTGTCTTGCTGCGGGCGCAGCGCCCCCTGGCCCTTTCCCTCTCACTTTCTGGGGAGAAGGAAGGTCTCCTAAGAAGTCCCCAAGGCGGGAAATGGATTTCTTGATTTCCACGTGTGCTTGGCTTCCCATCCAGTGCGTGGATCCTCGTCAGACAGCAAGTGAGGCCAGGTGGTGGCCGGAATCAAGGGGGAAGGGGCTGCCCCGGGCTCCCCAGCATCTGGCGGGGCCAGGGTAGAATCGGCCCCCCGAGCGAGTGACCTCCTTGTGAGATCTAAAGACAGGCAATCTCTTTTGTTTGCTTCTCGGTTTGGTTTTCCCCCCTTTGCAGCACCCTGCACAGACAGGAGGGTGTAGCCAACTGCCGTCTTGGGGCGTCATTCCCCTTGCTGAGGAGGGTCTAGGCCTACATTTTTGAGTGAATAACTCATTTACTAAGTAATATGCCCTGACCTGGAACCTGAGAAGTAGACTCCACTCAACAGCCTGGGTTCACCACTTGCCAGCATCCTCCACCCAAGTGATGAGAAGGTGTGATGACCTGAATTCCCCACTGGCCCAGATTCCATCTGCAAAACCCGTGGAAGCTCCCAGATGCTGTTCACAGATGGGGAGGCAGGTGTACTCTGAAAGGTCTCTCACCGGCCTGGGGGTCCATTCACCAGTCCTGGTACCTGCAGCTTGTCATGAACCTCTCTGACCCTCGGTATCTTCATCTATCAGTGAAAGATATTAGGCACCAAATAAGGTTATAGCTGGGATGAAATAATAGTTTAAGTACCTAACGCTAATCATGGTAAGGAGATAAGAACTATTTATTACCTGCTATCTATTCAAGTAGGTGAAACATACAGGAGAAAGGAGACCGTATTATTTAGACAGACTTTTCCAGACTAGGGGCCTCTTCAAAGAATAACACTCGACTATCGACGGCATATTCCTGAACGCCGCGGGGTCCCGCAGACTCACAGCTGAGTTCCACTCTGGTTAATGGATTCAGGATGGTTCCTGGTGGGTAATTATATTCGAGAAGGGTCTGTCGATATAATTTTCTGTCAATTGTCACTTTGTACTGTGGGAGGGATAATGGACTCAGGGGCCGTGGGGTGTGCTGGCAGTGGAGGTCCCTCCTGCATGAACAGGAGCCGTTGGGGTCCTGATCCGTGTGACATGCAGGCTCAGTGGGGTCCTGTTGTCTTACTAACCTGAGAGACCTGGGCAGGGGCGAGGAGGGGATGCCCAGAGCCGGGCGGTAGACTGGTCAGACCTACCCCCGGGTGGCCACACAAGGACCAGCAGTGCCTGGGAGGCTTCAGGGTCCCTGGGGACAATAGGCAGGCTGGGCAGAGGCTGACTGCCCTTTACGGAGAGGCTCTGCCCGCCCCCGGTTGCTATCTGGGATGTTTGCCTGAGCTCCGCCCGGTCAGGAGAAACAGGATGGGCGATTTACCAAGTTGACTGAGGTTTTATTAACCTGCCACCCACCAAGAGAAGTAAATCAACGAAGTCCACGATATTGAACCGTTGGCCTTAGGAACACAGACGTTGTCTCTGCTCCAAGTGCGCGGCTGCGTGACGCAGCATAAAACATAGTCACCGCTCAACTGTGACAGGTGCAAAATCAGGACGCTTAGATAATTAAATGATATTTCTTCCGGGCCTTGAAATGTACTAGCAGACTGTTTGGTTTCTTGTCATTGGTGGGGTGTTTTGTTTTTTTTTAAACAGCAGATCTGTTGTCCTAATTTTATTTCACTCTGAATGATATTGAAGTGAGTTTACCTTTCTGGGTTCCTGCCCGCAGTTGACTAGAAATTGTCCCTGAACATGTTGGATGGGGCTGCAACAGAACCAGTTCTTGAACAAGAATGTGGGAAGTCGACTGGCAAAGAGTTAGTGCTCCTGCCGATGCACAGGCGTCTCCACTGCTCTTGTGCTTAAGTAGTCGTCTTTCCTCAACCACACTTCCAGAGTCTGCCTGCCTGCCTCTCCCTCCCCACATCCCTCCCTCGCCTCCCTGATTTCATGTATCTATTTGTCTTAGTCTGCTCGAGCCGCTATAACAAAACACCATACACCGGGTGACTTAGACACAACAGAAATTTGTTTCTCACAGTTCTGGTGGCTGGAAGCTGACGATCAGGGCACCGGCCTGGTCAGGTGAGGGCCCTCTTCTGGGCTGCAGACTTGCTATATTTTCACCTGGTGGAAAAGGCGGGGGATCTCTCTGGGGCCTCTTTTATCAGAGCACCAATCCCATTCATGAGGGTTCTGCCCTTATGACAGAATCACCTCCCAAAGGCCCCCACCATCCTAATACCATCACCTGGGGCATTAGATTTTCAAGATACAAATTTTGGAGGGACACAAACTTCCAGACCACAGTACTATACATATTCATTCATCTTCTATCTGATAACTTACCAAACCATTTTTTAAATTAAAAATTTTTTTTAAAATTTTTAATTTTGGGGGGAAAGTAATTAGATTTGTTTGTTTGTTTATCTATTCATCTGTTTTTTAATGGAGGTCCTGGGGATTGAACCCAGGACCTTGTGCATGCTAATCATGTGCTCTATCACCTCCCTCAAATCATTTTTTAACTCTTGTGCTAGGTACTAGGGATTCAGTGAAGGAGGGGATGCTGACATTGCTCTTGCCATGTGGACAAATGTGATTGCATCTGTCAAGATAGCTGCAAAAACGTCTCCCATCCCACATGCTCTTCTGCTATGTGATCTTGCTACTCCCCCATCAAGAAGGGGAGCCATGCCTCTCCCCTGAAATCTGAGCTGATCTCAGTGACTGACTTGTAACTAATAGAATCCAGCTGAGGTCAAGTGACCTTGAGTGACTTCCAAGCATGGCTCAGAGAAAGCCATACAGCTGTCTTTGGGGAGTGTACCGTGTTTGGGTACCCTGAGGCTGCCATGCTAGGGAGGCCCCGTGAAGATGCTCTGATCGACAGCCCAACTGAGCTTCCAGCCAACAGCCATCAAGAACAAGGTACGTGAATGTGCCACCGTCTTGGGTGTGCAGCCCAGGTGAGCATTCAGATGACCACAGCCCTGGCCGACATCTGACTGCACTGCATAGAGATCTAAATGGGAGCTGCCGAGATGAGCTTTCTCCAAATTCCAGACCCACAAAATCATGAGCAAAATGCCATGATTGTTTTAAACAGCCTAACTGGAGGGTAATTTGTTACATAGCAATCGGTGACTGGACCATGCTCTCCTGGAATTTATGGTCCAGTGGGAGAGACAGATATTAGTCTCTTGTAAATTAACGTGAAATTATGCTTGAGGTCGGTGCTACACGGAGAAACGCTGAGGGTGCCTTGGCTAAAAGAGGGCAGGGAAGCCAGGAAGGGCTGATGGTCGGAGATGAAGAGGAGGGATTTCATGGTGGGCGGAGGGGAGGAGGAGAGTTCTGACCTGAGCAGAGTTCCAGTGGCAGGAACGAGATGCTGAAAGAAGACCAGTGACGCTTCAGGATGGGAACCTGGGGAAGACCAGAGAGGAACACGGCCCAGAGCCTCAGGGCCACCCTTACGTGCTGGGCTAAGGGTCTGGACACTCAGAAGGAGCCTGATGGGCAGCTGACCACTGCCCGACCGGGGCACAGCTGCTATGGGAGGCGGGTGGGGTGGTGAATGAACTCGGTGAGCACTCTCCCAGAAACGGTGCCCTCCGTTGAAATGATGTGTGCAAAACCCAATCAGCCAGCAGGACCAAGGTTCTCGCGGGGGTCACTTACCTGCCGGGGGGCCTGATGCCCACCTTTCCTAGAAGAGGTCACTGCTTCAAATATCATCACACGACCTTTGGTGGGTCAGTTCACCTCTCTGGGGACAGGACTCGTATCGATGATTTATAGGTCCTTTCAAATTCCATGAATCTAAGAATCAGTTCTTAGTGACTTTCCCATCATGACTAGAACCCTCGCTAAAACTTACATAAATAGATTAAATAGGCCAACGACATGAAATTATATTTAATATGGTTCATTATCATAATGTGCTATATACAGGGCTGTCTTTTTTCTCCCTAATGCCTGCCTTACTTTTACGGCCACACGAGGGTTAGGGAAGGCAGCCACCCAACAAATGTGTGGGGGCTCCCTGGGGGGAGTCTGGCCAGGACCAGCTGCAGCAGGAAGATAAACACTTCAGTGTGTGGCTGTGACCTGGCTGCGGAGGTGTGGCCCGATGCGCCCCTCACTCACCCCTGGGGGCAGACGCTGCCTGGCCAGCTGGGCTCACCCACTAGGCGAAGACTAGTTTACCGTGCTGTGTCTGCACTCCAGTTTACAGGACTGGGTTAAGACTGAAACTCAGTACCCTTGAAGATGCAGGGAGCATCAAGGCACCCAGATTTGGCGTCACTGACTCTCTGTGACCTCGGTCCCCTCATTTTACCTCTGCCAGCAGCAATTTCCTCAAAGATGGAGATAAAAATACTGCCTCCCTACCTTAAAGGGGCGACGTGGAGATGAAACGAGGTAATTCCTCTCCAGGGCAATCTGCTAGGTGCCTGACGCACAGTCTGCGCTGAATAAAAGTTGACTTTTTTCCCCCCTGTCCTTTGGTGCTCGGCTCGGATAACTGAAGCTACACGCCGTTGAGATGATGTGTCAAATCCACCAGTACCAAGGGTCGGCTGTGGGTATTTATGCTTAAATTGACCGTTCAGAAAACACAGGGTAGGCTCAGCTCCTCACCGTGATCCCTTTTGCTATTTTTAGACTGTCCCCAGGGAAAGACAAAAAAAAAAAAAAAAGTAAAAACACAATCATAAGTCACATTAAAGAGAAGTGCCCCAGCCAGTGGCTCCAAATGACATTCAAAGTTACTTGCTGAATAACCAGTCGGGCTCTGTCCTTGTTTGGAATAGACATTTTGGGCTTGAGTGTGAGTGGGCGGGCGCGTGTACACACACACACACACACGCGCGCGCGCGTGCGCGCGTCATCGCCGGAGTGTGCCTGGAAAACTAAGTCCCGTTTCCTTGGCACAGTCCCGCTCTGCTTTCCAAGATGAAAAACATCTCGTCTCCCATGGCAGCAGCCTCGCTCCCGGCTGAGGAGGTCGAGAGGTGCCGCTGGCAGAACGCTGGAGGGGGAGGGCATCCCGGAGGAGATGGGGAGGTTATCAATTCTGGACCGCGCCCCCCGCCCGCCCAGTCCCCTCCCAGGCTGGGGCGGGGGCCGTGAATCTTCAACGCACGCGAGATAAAACGATTACCTTCTGGATCCATCTAGACAGTAAATTTTTGAGTCCCTATAAGCTAAAATCAATATTGGCATAACTGTGTGTCATTAAAAACTAAATGAACATGACAAAGCCAAACTGCTGCCTATTAAACAAATGAGTTTTCTCCCCACACAGGCACAGCGGGTTATTAAATTCTTTATTACAGGAACATCACCATTGGAAGGGGGTAAAAATCCGTCTTTATGAGTCATCCGTTTGTGTGTAGCTGCCTGGCCTTCCTATGCTCGCCCCCTGGAAGATGCTCTGGCAGTCCTTGACCTCGTCCTCCCACGGGGAGGTGCAGTTTTTCCAAGCTGCCAGGAGAGGCGACACTGGGCACACGCTCACGTGGCATGGATCCATCCAATCATTACTGATTCATTCAACAAGCATTTAGTAAACACCTACTATGTGTCGGGCATTCAGCAGGGTCCTGGGATACCATGGTGAACCACATCAACAACAAAATAGTCCCATTTGCCCAAGCCAGCCCTACCTCTTTAACTTATCAGCTGAGATACTAGCAACAGCATCTCTGAAGACCCAGCTGTCCATGACTTAAAAGCCAAGGTTGTTTATTTTTTCACCTAACAGAAAGCCTGCAGACAACGTGGCCCCAGAGTTATGTAATGAGACAGGGCTGTTATCATAGGCCCAGGTTCTTTCCATATTTGTGCTCTGCCCTTGTGCCCTCATGGTCACAAAGTGATTGCCATTACTCCAGACCTCTTGACCTCACACAGCCATATTCAACAATAGTTTCTACTCACCTATTTCATTGTTTCAGGGAGTTAAACCTTTTCCAGAAGCCCCCAAGTTTCCCCCCCAGGTCCCGCTGGCCACAGGTGGTGCATGGGCTCAAAATAGCTATAATGGAGGCTGGAGTGTAAGCCATGTGGGACAAGAATGGGGGCCCACAGCCTCCCTCTACTTCCCTAAAAAAGATTTCTCTATTTTCTAGGCATCTGTGATTCTCTTGGATCCTTACCTCCTAGTGGCCCCCAAGCCTGCTTGCTCTGCATTGGCATTTCTTTCCTCTAGACCCCCTCTCACCTCCTCCACCTCGCTCTGTGCTACAAGGAGCCAACTGTCACAGAGACAGTCAAGGGCCACCTTTGCTTTCTGGCTTCAGTTGGGATGGGCCAGTGGGAGGCAGACTGGAGATCAGAGGGTGAGAAGGGAGGGAGGTGAGGGGTTTGTTCCCTCACCCCGCTCCAGGCAGTTGCTGGGGTTGTCTGTAGCCCTGTTGGGCTGCCTTCGGCTGCAGCTGCTCTCACCAAGATCCTGGGACCTGCTCCCTCCCCTGGCCATAAAGCCCTGGGCTCTGAGATGCTATACCATCTCTTGGGGTCTCCCTAAATTTACGCTTTATCAAACTCTCCCCCATCACTCTATCTGAGCATGCCATCTGCTTCCTGCCAGCCCTGCCCTCCACCCATATCCCAGCCCCCAGGTGCCCCGATGAGCACATAGACACACTGATCTAGTATTGTCTGGGGAGTCTGCTGCCCTTAGAAGATGGAAAGGAAGGAGAAGAGAGAGAGAGAGCTTGCTAAGCTGTTGAGTTTAAGAAAGATGCTCTTTCTGAGCAGACTCACCCTGTCCCTAGTGGGGGCTGTGCAGGGCTGTGCGCTCAGCTTCCACTGAGAAAGTGAGGACACGTGTGGCTGCTCCAGTCAGCCTTGGTGCCTGCCCACTGGGATTTCTCATTTGCACAAGGAGGTGATCCGTCTTCTCTGCTTCACCTCAGGGTCACTTCCCATCTCACCCAGGTCCCAGAAGCAGGTCCCCGAGTCTCAGGACTGAGACAGACCTTCCATAGACACTGCTCTTAATTTTTACAGTAGTCGAGTAAGGTAGACATAATGGCCCCTATTTTACAGATGAGGAAACTGAGGCACAGAGGTGGTAAGCATCTTGGCCAAGGTCACACATTATTCCTAGCAGGACTTGAACCAGAATCCTACCCCTGACTTCAAATTCCGTACTCCTTCCTCGACGCTGTAGTTCCTGGTCTCTGCTCTGAGCAGTTTCAGGAACTACAGGCTGAACGATGGGGTGAAAGAGGGTGATGACTATCCTTTCTCCATTTGTAGACAGAATACATTTGTATATATAATTTCTTTGCTCATTCAGCTTTTCCCCAATTTTTTGGTCTTTTGGCATATCATCCTATCATCAATACCAGAAACCCACACCAGATATGACTTAGCACTGCGTTACCTATTTCAGTCCAATATCTCAATAGTTCACAGTGTTTTGCACAAATTATTATGTACTTCTCTGTGCTTTATGTCCAGATTGGTGGTTTGAAAACCATTTTTCCAGAATTGTTTTCAGATGCTGAAAGGTTCATCTAGACCTCGGATATCAAATTAGCTTCATTTCAAATTCTAGCGAGAATGAACTGGGAATGACTCTAGAAGGGCTTGTTGGAAAGGATGTCAGACTGCATCAGGACTTGGGAGGAAAGGGATAGGTGCTCCACTAATTATGTCTGCCACAGGCACAGGAGTTGGGACTGTTGACAAGCTTGCCACTTATTTACACACCCTCACCCGGACCTGTCCCTCTGGCAGAAGAAAAGAAGCAGGTTTCAGTCCATCTTGGCTTGGGCAAAAGTGTAGGAGAGAGGACAAGCTGGCCTCATTTCCCCTGCCTATTTTAAGTGTTAATTGTGATGGCATGAAAGATGAGCACATAATATTATCTAAATGTATTTTTTAATACTCGTGAGAATGGCTGGGCTCTGTCTGCAGACCGTGACCACTACGTAGCAAAGGGCAATTATTTGGTAAGATGAGAACATTGTTGGCGTGGAGCCCCTCGGCCATCCTTGCTTGATGGAATTCAGTGGCCAGTCTGTAAAAATGTAAAGGAAGGGGAAAAAAGAGAAAACTTGGAGGACTGATAAGGTTAAGAAAGATGCTTCCACTGAGAAAGTGAGGACACACCGAGGCTTAAGTCAAAACAAGAGAAACTGAGTCAGGTGAACTGCGGATTGTGGAGGGAGGTGTTTGACTCCAGAAAAAGAAGATGAATTGGCTGCTGAGGTTTTTGGCATCTGATGGATGCCCTGAGCCCGAAGAAGGGAAAGTGAAATGTTTTGAATTCCAGGGATTTGAGCCGGGGGCATCCTGGGTCATCCCACAGGACTGAGGATAGGTTGGGGGGGGTTCTTCCCAGAGGGGGTCCTGGGCCTCTTCTGCATGCTCTCCACCACAAAATGCATCTAATTTGTATTGGAGCCTGGAATTCCACCACGTAAGCACTGTATCTTCCATCTAAAGTAAGGGGTTTTTGCAGGGGAGGGTACAGCTCAGTGGTAGAGCACATGCCTAGCAGGCATGAGGTCCTAGGTTTAATCCCCAGCACCTCCATTAAAAATAAATAAATAAACCTAATTACCTCCCCCTCTCTCTCTCACACACACACACACAAAAGTAAAGTAAGGGTTTTCTATGCCTGTGAGTCTCTTTCCAGGGGATAAAGCGGGTGGGAAGGGATAAATTGGGAGTATAGAGATTTGCAGACTAACTGCTAAATATAAAATAGATAAATAACAAGTTTCTACTGTATAGAACAAGGAACTATATTCAGTATCTTGTAGTAACCTATAATGAAAAACAATATGAAAAGAAATATATTGTATGTATGTGTACAAAACATTATGCTGTACACTGGAAATTGATACGCTGTAAACTGACAATACTTCAATAAAAGTTAGTTCTATCAAAAAAATAATAATAAAGTAAGGGGTTTTAAGTGGAGATGACAGACCCCTGGGAGTCCATGAATGTTCTTTGGAAGGTCTGTGGCCTCCATGGAAATTGTGAAATTTAGTGTGTATTATACATACATTTTCTTTTCCTAGGGAGAGGGTTCAGAGCACTTGTCAGATGCTCAAAGGCTTCTGTGACCCCCCTGAAAGAGGATTTATTTAAAGAATTTGTCTGAAAGGGAGATTATCCTCTAAACGGTATTGGGATAACTAGCCTTTTGGGGAAAAAAAAATAAAGCTGGATCCTCACCTAACTCCTTATACCAAAATACATTCCAGATGGGTCATAGATTTCAATATTAAAGGAAAAAAAAAGCCATAAAAGTTGGGGGTGAAGTTTGGGTAACTATATTTATAACCTTGAAGTCGGAAACCAGTTTTCAAAGTGCGACTCAAAACCTGGAAGTCATTTAGGAAAAGATTGACCAATGTAGCACAGAAAAACTAAACTTTGGGGTGGGGAAAAGAAAACAAGGGACACACTGAGGTCAAAACACAAGAGACGAACAGGGGAAAATATTTACAGGACAAATCAAAAGACAAGAAGCCAATATATTAATGTACAAAGAGCTCAGCCAACCTATAAGGGGAAAAAAAATTTAAATAACCTAATGTAAAGAGGTACTCAGGACATGGGCTGGCAGTACATGTGAAAAAAAAACACAAAGAACCAAGGAACAAATTCATTAAATAATTCAAGAAATGTAAATCGATACCCAAAATGGGGTTGCCATTTTTTATTTCAAAGACTGAACAAAATTTATAACGAATCATGTTTTATTATGTGGATGTTTCATATTTTATTTGGCTGGCTGTATCTTAATATTTCTGTTGCATCTGGCTCTCAGGTATTATAAACAATGTTGTCAAGAACAATTTTGTAGCAGATCCATGATTATTTACTTAAGATGAATTCCTGGAAGGAATTCATCAACATTTAGCGTCATGGAGCAGCTTCTGATTGTTTCCAAAGTGATTTGAGCAGGCAGGCTGGAGCCGGGGCCGTAGTATGGGGTTCAGAGCCCTCCTGGGAATGACAACCCTGGGTTTGGAGACTTTTTTTTGAAATGGTAAATAATGTTTAATGAGCATCTATTATATGCCAAACAGCGTGCCAGACATGTTCGCATTTACGAGGTGTTTTGTTCAACCCGACAACAGCCATGGGAAGTCAGGCAAGCATCTCTTCCCCATTGTACAGATGAGGAAATGGAGGATCAGAAAGGTTTAGTAACTTGCCTGAGATGGCACAGTGAATTGAGTGCTGGAATTCAGGGTGGAAGTTTGTTCCTGCCACTGGGTGCCTTGATGTGTATCTCTTAAGGGACAGTTCTTGATGGGGAATGGATGGATGGATATTAAATAGCAAAGGGCTTGGTGAGGTTAGCAGCCTTGCTCTGCCTCCTCAAACCCTGACTTTTTAGGTGCATTTAGATGGGCCACCCACGCAGACACCAAGCTTTCAATCACTAGCATGTGCACACAAGCTTACGTACAGCTCAGCAACAGAAAAGAGGCTTCGATGTTCTCCATGGTCCCGAGGAATTCCAGACCCCCGCTCATCTAATGTCTCTTCTTAACCCTTCTCTGGGTCTTCCCCGGCAAAGCCAATTCATCTCCCTTTCACTTGATCAGATCTGCCCATCCCCAGATCATCCAATTAAGGAACCGTGTTCAGGTCATGGTCTTAGAGAGCAAAGGGCAGTTCAGATTGGTACCTTTTGAATAAATTCTAAAGCTCCAACCAAGTTAGGAGTTTGGAGGCTCAGAGTTAATTTTCTGAGAGGAATCACTCTTCCCAACCACAACTGTGTCCTCAGCTCTGCTGTAGCCAAAGGAGATAAACCATGATTCTTGAAACAGCGTGTGTAAGCAAAGAGATGAATCACTCCGCCATGTCTGTGATGGACGGTAACTCACTTTCCTTGCTCTGTGATTACTCCAGGGCGGTTACTGGCCCAAGTTATTCCAGAAATATTTGGCTCATACTCAAGACGTGGAACACGAAGAGAGAGATAAAGTAGAAAATATCAAAAGACTCAATGAGCATAATTGACCTAGGATAATTTCACTCCTACAAATTTCTCTTAAGGAAATTATCAGATTTGCACAAAGATCTGCGTACAATATGTTCCTCATGGCATTTTTTTTTGTACTACAGGAAAATTGGAAGCAAACCGATATTCAATAAAAGGGACTGACAGAGGCAATTAATGTGGCTGTTAAGTGCTATGCTGTAGGAGAGGCAGTGATGGGGTGAAAGTTTACAATGTAACCGTTAGTTACAAGCTAGAACCAAGCTGAAAACAAGCTAGAACATAGTTACAAGCTAGAACAAGCTAGAAAACAGTATGTACAATATTAGATTAAAAAAAAAGTTTTTGATGGGGGTCCTGGGGGTGGAACCCAAGACCTCTTGTATGCTAAGCATGCACTCTACTGCTGAGCTATACCCTCCCCCTGATATTAGGTATTTTAATAAAGAAAAAAATATTGTGGGGAAAGAGAAAGAAGGCTGGAAAATCTGTGTACCAAAAATGGTAGAGTTTTACCCAGATGATGGATTGACGGGCAATTTTTCCTTTCCTTGTGTTTTTCCGTTTTCCACATTTACTGCATCGAGTACCCTTCATTATAAGAAAAGCCATTTTTAAAGAAATGGTTCTGGGTCAGATCCTTTGGTGGAAGCTTCGAGGCATCTGCCTTGGAGGAAGGCAGACGTCTGTGTGCGTCCAGGGGACAGGTGACCAAGCAAGCTGGTCTGCCATAGGAGAGGCGAGCCTGGCTCATGGATTCACCTCCTATGATCACTCTTCCCTCTGATCCACTGGGGACAGTGTCCCAAACACCCAGCCTGTTAGACACAGTGTTTGATGGAAGATCGAGTTCCCTGGATTAGTGTTGGGTTGAAAAATGACCCATGCATCCCCAGAGATAGAGCAGAGCTGGAGAAAGCTTGGTATTTATAACCCAGTCTCCCGGCTCAAGGCCTGGACGCTGCACAACTTTGACAGATGATTCTCCTGAGAAACTTTCGGTTTCCATTTGATTATGGGCCCATAAACACAGACTGCCATCGAGCAGAGTTAGGGCTCTGCCTGCATTGGACCCGCCAGCTCTGGCGTGCCTGTCACCTGCCGGAGTCCCAGGATGCTCTTGGTTCTGAGCATCTGCCCTCAGTCATGCCTGTATTCTGATGAGGCTATTGGAAGTACCCACACGCGTTCTTTACATGCGTCTGCCTCTCCTATTACCCGGGCGAGGATGTACCTTTCCCTGGGATCATCCAGTCCTATCCAGCTTTGAGTGGTAGCATGTGCCCAGCTGATTCTAGCAGGCTCTTCCACTGGTCTGGGGTCCACCATCTTGCTTTTCTATTCTTCACTCATTCATTCATTCATTCATCTTTTGGCAATATATTTTTTTAATTGAAGAATGGTTGATTTATGATGTTAGTTTCTGGTGTGCAGCACAGTGATTCAGTTATACGTATGTGTATTATTTTTCATATTCTTTCTTATGGGTATTACAAGCTATTGGTTATAGTTCCCTGTTCTATACAGTAGGACTTTGTTGTTTACCTATTTTGTATGTAGCAGTTTGTATCTGCTAATCCTAGATTCCTAATTTATCCCTCCCCACCTCCATTTGGCAATTTTGAGTAGCTGCCAAGTGTCAGACACATGGTCTTAGAGATACCAGGTAGACCCCAGGAGTCATGCTCTAAGTCAGTGTCACACACACTCACTTAAAGAGATGGTCTGGGAGCTAAGAGAACACGGAAGTAGAAGCCAGTGTGGGCTTTGAGGAAGAGATGCTGGTCACTCAGTTCCACAAACACATCCAGAGCACCTTCAAGACATCAGACCCTGTGGAGATTTGATTAAAATAGTGAACAACAGTGTCTCCACCCTCGTGTTGTTTGTCCCCATTGAGCATTGCTTCTGTTAAGATTGCTTTTTCCTCCCCCCACATCGGGGGAAAAGATTAGGAAGTGCTTTGGCTCCCTCGAGCAAGGGGACATCTGAGCCCATGGTAGAGTGACATCTATGAGGTCTGGAGTCTTCAACTGGAATTAATTCAACTAATAGTATTGTCCCTGTGCCCTGTTCAAGGCACGGGGAGGCCTGAGACACAGGTAAGGCAAAGTCCAAGGACTTAGGAGCCTCCATTCTACTGGGAAGGAACAGTGAGACAGAGCCCAGAGCCAGAGCAACACATGGATATCCAGAGAGGGGCAAGGGACAGCCTAGAGCAGAAGCAGAGAGAGGATGGGCGTGGGCAGCTGCTGTATACCAGGGTGGGGGTGATGGCAGCTTGGACCCTGGTGACAACAGAGGAAGTGGCTGGACTCTAGGTGCATTTTGAAAGTAGAGTGTTCAGGATGAGGGGTAGGGGAGAAAGAGGGGCGTGGGGGACGCTTCTCAGGGTTTCTGCTTAAGAACTCGGTAGGGGGTGGGGGCAGAGATGCTGTTTACTGAGGTGGAGAAAGCTGGGGGAGAACACTTGGGAAATATCACTTCTAGCCCACACCCCTGCCCAGGGGCTCCCTGCCTGGCCCCTGACCTAGTGCTATGATAGGTCACACTGTTTGGTCAACTCCGTGCATCCGTTGGCCTTCCCCCGCTGACGCATCCTTTGCACTGTGCTTAGGGTGGCAAATGCAGCGACGAACAAGAGAACGTCTGCTCTCATACCTGGTCCCCCCACCCCACTCCCATCTACTGTTAACCTCAGTGCAGTGTGCTCCAGCCTAGAGACCGAGGCGACCTTCCTGCCCTGGGCTCAGACGCCAGGCCATCTGTCCTGTCCCATTGTGGGGCCCAGGTGCCCATGGGTGGTGCTGCCTCCACCACCCTCTGCAGCCCCAGCTCCTCCTCCGTAGAGACAGCCTGCCTTCCCCGCGGTGGGAGCAAGGCCCCCGCCCAGCACAGACTGCACGAGCCTCTCTGGCCCACCAGCTGCTGGGTCTCTGCTCTTTTATCCCTGATCCTGGGAGGCCCTGGCTCTGCTTCCTGAGCAAACACATCTGGACCTGTCAGACCGCAGGACGGGAACATCTGCCTCCAGAAAGCAAAGGAGCCAGCGGCCCTTTTGTAATCACCCCTAATTGTCTCCAGCCCCAGGGGCACTTGCATTTGGCTCATGGATTTAAGGACTTCCAAGGTATTTCTAGATGAGTACGGCTGCCTTCTGCGGTCCAGGTGGCAGCAGGAAGAAGGGCGCAGCAGGGGATGCAGAGGCTACTGGGACTGAGCAACAGGGCTGATGCAAATCTTTCATCCCCAGCATCCCTTAGAATGGGACAGGCACACGGGGGAGAGAGCGAGGTGATGCAGTGGGCAGCCCCCGGACCCCCTGGCCTCACCTGTGCCTTCTACCTGCCGGTAGCTCCATCTCTGTGTAAGAGAGATGCTTTTCCTGAAGCCCTGAATGTTTGCTTGGCCAGAAGTGGGGGTATTAACTCTCACCTCCAAAGCAGCCCTCGACAGTGGCGGAGGGGAATGGGTATACACACACCCCAGCCACCTTGCCCCTCGGCTGGGGTGACTTGGAGGCGTCCATGCTACTGGTCTCCTGGACTGCCTCATGGGAGGATGCTCTGGAATCCTCCCCTCTGCCTCACCTGAATGTGCACCCGATCTGTCTCTCAGGAGCAGCTTTTGGGTGAAGACAGACTAAGACCAGTGATGGCAGGTGTCAGCAGCTATGGGTACATGTTGTTTTTAGGGCATTCCAAACAGTTCCCCAGAGTCTGTGGATATTCTGGGACCACCGAAGAGGGGAAAGACACCACGGGGCAGAGATGAGCACGTGGAAAGCAGAGTTGCCTTGTTTTAACAGTTTTGCTCTGGACTGGCTCTGGATGGGACTGAAGTCCAGAAAAGGCCCAGAAGACCTGTCCTTCAGATGACTGGATAAAGAAGTTGTGGTATATGTATACAATGGAAAACTACTCGGCCGTAAAAAAAAATAATAAAATAATGCCATTTGCAGCAACATGGATGGACCTGGAGAATTTCATTCTAAGTGAAGTAAGCCAGAAAGAGAAAGAAAAATACCATATGATATCACTCATATGTGGAATCTTAAAAAAAAAAAGACAAATGAACTTATTTACAAAACAGAAACAGACTCAGACACAGAAAACAAACTTATAGTTACCAGGGGGGAAACGGGGTGGGAAGGGATAAATTGGGAGTTTGAGATCAGAAGATACTAACTAATATATATAAAATACATAAACAACAAGTTCACACTGTATCCCACAGGGAACTGTATTCCATATCCTATAGTAACCTATGGTAAAAAAGAATATGAAAATGAATATGTATGTTCATGTATGACTGAAGCATGTGCTACACCCAAAATTGACAAAACATTGTTAACTGACTGTACCTCAAAAAAATATATATATATACAAAAAAAGCCAGTCCTTTATAAAGTGATGCCACAGCTGTGGAGGGAAAGGGTTCCTCTTTCTTCTCCGTCTCGCACAAAAGCAGGAGCATGCCTTCTTGTTGGGATTCTAAGCCATTTAAATTTTTTTTTTTGGAGGGTGGGATTAATTAGGTTTATTTATTTATTTATTTAAACAAATTTTAATGGAGGCACTGGGGATTGAACCCATGACTACGTGAATGTTAAGCACGCGCTCTACCACTGAGCTGTACCCACCCCCTAACCCAAGGGGTCCTAAGCCATTTAAACTTCCATTCTCTGAGTCAGAGATTTGGCCTGAATTTAGCTAGCTCATTTTGACACGGTGTAACATTGTATTAAGAGAAAGAGGAGGGAACTGTAGGTTTCACGTTAGCCAGATGGCCAGGGGTCACTTTTTTTTGCAGCTGATGCCCAGAACCCCTTAGCCACATAACTCAGCTGATGGAATTGTTTCCTGGGTAATCTTGATATCGGCCATGGTTCAGTCCTAGAATCATGAAGGTCAATCTTTTCATTTTACAAATCGGGGAGCCGAGCCCCAGTGACTTCATTAACCCTTGTACCTCTCTCACTCCCCCAAGGCTCACCGTGTTCTCAGGTTCCTTTATGAACAAGCTTTGCAAATATGTTTAATTGATTTCCACCCTGATAGCCCACCTCATGCATCCTTTATGGAGTCTCTTGGGGATGGCCAACATGGAGGACCACCGCATTCTGAAAGGGCCCCGTGATTGGAAAGAGGGCTGACGACAGAGCAAACACAGCCGAGCCCCCATATGCTGGTGATTGAAAGGACAAATAATAAACCATTCAAAATGAGCTTTTGATCCCTTAGGCTTTGCGACCTTCAAAGGCGGGGAGGGGAGCCTGGTCCTCATTTGAGCAGATGAGCCTGTTTGCAAATGTACTTCCTTAGATAGCCTGAAACACACAACATCCTGTCCTGGGTGGGTGGTTGTGACCCAAGGGACTGAACAACCTCAAAGGAACACCTGCCGCAGAGGCAGCAACCCCTGTCTGTAGAGTCAAGAAAGCATTTGTGTCACTGCCTCTTTGTCTAAAGGTCTGGTTCTTTTAATAAGCGGGCTGGTGTCAGATGCTGAGAGTGAGAGGGAGAGCCCCACGCCAGGTCTCCTGATGTCCTGCCTTAGGAGCTGTGGGCTGAGGTCTGGTGGGACAAAGATGACACAGGGATGGGCGGGATGTCAAAGCGTCAACTCTGGATGTCACAGCCATGCCTGGCTCTAGGCTCAGGGAGGATGTTTCTCCAAGACCTGAAGCTAACCTGAGCTGGCATCTTCCCAACCTAGCTATCTCTTGCTCCTAGACTTGTCCGGTTTTCTTCCCAAGGAGAGGCAGCCGACACCGTGCTCTGTTTGCAACAGGGCTTTGCTGCAGTGGGACAGAGAACAGGATAGAGGGGCTCATGTCTAGGCTTTGCAAAGGCGCTCCACTGTATTCAGGCCAAGGCTCCGGATAGAAAGAGACCCCGAGACTCCTGACACCGTCTGAGACAAGTGTGACAAATAGCAGACAGGATGTCACCACTCCATCTCCTGCGCTCCGAGCAGATGGAGGCCCCTGGTGTTCTGATGTGCAACTGGGATACAGCCTCAGAATCCTTCTTAACACTCTGAGCCAGGCAAGGACTGACATGAAGACCCAGAGCTGGCATTCCAGATGAAACTCATTTTCCATCTGTCCTGGGGACTTGCCATTTCAAACTGATTCATGCACGCAGACAAACTTGTAACAGGCATGCAGATACATTGATAAGAAACATTTAATGATTATAATAGCAGAAATGCTCATTCGCCTTGCCTAAAAGTTAAAGGTTTTTGCCACACCGCGAGGCTTCAAATCAGAGTATCCCAGGATCCATGTCCTTAAACTTGACCTGAGGGCCATCCTTGTGTGAGTTGGGAGGTTAGAGCAACAATCTTCCCTAGTCTCTCCCTGAGATCCCTGTTTTCAAGTTCTGGATAGAAAGCAAGATGAGTCGACATCTCTAGTCTCCGTAGCATCTCTCCCCTGAGCTCCCCTAGGAGGGTGACCATATCAGTTATCATCTAAACTAGGAGGGACCTCTATTAATAATTAGACCAGATCGAAGGTATAAATGGGAGGTGTCCCAGGCAAATGGTGTCCCTTGCCCACAGGCTGTATACTTTTATATGGGGGTACATGTTTGTGTGTGTTGGGTGTGTTTGTGTGATGGGTGGGTGTGCTGGGGGCACTAAGAGAAACCACATCCTCCCCCGTCCTGGACCCACTCCCTCCTACAGCCGCGTGTCTCTCTGGCTTTTCCTGCCAGCTCTCGGGTGTGAGAGTACAGACCAACATGGGGTCCTGGCTGAGCTGACAAGGCTCCTGGGGGCTGGAGCAATTAATTAAGCCTTGCTTGGCACTCAGCACAACCTAGGGCCTCTGCAAGGGTCTTTTAATTGCCACTTGAATGGGTAGCTGTCTTCCTTCACTCAAAGTCAAGATCCTGCTCAGCACTAGGGGTGGGGAGCTGGGGAGCTGGGGAGCTGGTACAGCTGGTCGACCCAGCAGGTGACGCCCCGGATTCTGGGAAGTCCCCAGGGAAAGCATGCTTCGGGCTGCTTCTTCACTGATATGCCCAATTTGGGATCTTCAGTGTTGACAAAATTCAAACAGTCATAAATAGAAGGGACTGCTGAGATCTTTGTGCCCAAATGAAGTTCCCAGAGGAGAGCGCTTCCTGGGAGGTTCCCTCCCCTGGCAGCAGGGAGGTTGTTCCAACCCTGGTCCTGGTAAATATCACGATGGACAGAAGAGACCAGATGCTGCAGCTGCTGCTGGCCGTGCAGGACACAGGACAGAGGGCTGGGCGCAGTCAGCACTGGCTGAGCTTGCAGCCCTGTTCTGAGAGTCCCTGTTGAAAAGTCAGGCAGATGACTCTCAGAAACAAGTGAGTGTAGCCCCAGGAACCCAGGAAGCAACTGCACGGAAACCAATCACGTGGAGGCCCTTCTTGGGGAGCTGGGGCTCAGGGAGAATCAGGCCGACCCCAGGCAGCCCCAGTAGGAGCTGCCAGTAACGCAGTGACCTGACAGCTGCCTCTTGACGGAGACTCTGGACTGTGATTTTGCAACAGATTCAAAAGCAGCGTCCAACACTGAGCCACTCTGCCCCCCGCCTGCCCTCACCCACGCTCGGAGGCAGCCGTGCCGTTCTGCCCAAACAGCCAATAATGCAAAATCCGCTCCTATCTGGAACGCATTAGGATTCCAATTTTCAACAAATTTTCCTTCCTAAACTTGCCTGGCTTCACAGATGTATGTGCTTAGCCGGCCGGCCAGCTGACGGCTGAGCCAGGGCGGAGCTCCCGTGAGCTGGGCCAGGAGAACCCAGCAAGAGGAACCCGGCGGGGAGTTCTGAGTTCTCAGGCGAAATTGGCCTTGGGAAAACCGGGAACAGGTGATGATGATGATGTGAACTTGGTGGGGGGCGGGGTGAGGGGAGGCCCGTGCACGTTGGGGGAGCAGGCGATGCGGAGGTCCAGCCCAGGGACAAGGATGAGAACCATGATGCCTCATAATCATATAAATCACAATCGCCATCTTCCTCATGCCTCGGGTGGCCCAGTGCTGTCATCCTCCCCCTTGGTCTGCCTTGCATTCACCCCAACTGTGTCAGTGCTACTGTGGCCCCATCCTACAGGTGAGAACACTGAGGACAGAGAGGTTAATTAATAAGGTCCCTCAGCTGGTGAGTAACACACCAGGACTGAAGGCTGAAGGCTGCCGTCTGCCTTTGGGGGCTCCCTGAATCTGTCCCACTTGGGCAGAGTAAGGAGAGACAAACTTCCAGACAAGTGGGTTTCCAGCCCTGCAGAAGCTAAGGAAGTTCCGGGGAGGGTGATGTCCCATGTACCCTGCCTCACTCAGACTTTGTTCATTTTCCAGCCTCGCCAGGAAGCAGGGCGGGCCTTAGGACACACGGCAGCACTGTGGTTCTCTGTGCTCCCGAACACGTGGGCACAGAGGGCAGCTGGTTATTGACTTGCTGGCCGAGGGTTTTTGGTGGACCTCCCAGCACTAAATCAATATGGCAGCTCTGCCTTCATTCAGGTCCCAGCAAGGGGGCAAGATCAACCTGCTTGGTGCCCCAGGGCACTGAGTGCAAGGGACCTGAGCAGGTAGGCAGCATGCATCCATGCAGAGAGCACGGGCCCGGCTTTTTCTCTGCAGAGGACTGCAAAATCAGCTTTCTGGTGGTGAGGGGCCGAGCCTGGCTGCGGCCAAATGAACAGCAGGAGGGCAGCAGGCGGCTCCCCGGGCCTCCCTCCTTCCAGGAAGCCCAGGTCAGCAAAGATGGACTGGGGACCATGCGGGGAGTTGGAGGTGGAGCTGGTGAAAGAGCAGGGGGAGAGAGAGAGAGAGAGAGAAAGGTTGTGTCAGGCCTCTTGACCAGAGGAAACCCTCCTCAAAATGGCTTAAGAGAAACTGAAAGAGAGGGGATGTCTCTTACTGATTCCTTTTGCAAAAGTATCCATACCTGGCTGAATCTAGCGGCCTGCGTGTGTCATTAGGATGATGCCGTTTGGGTCTGTCCCGATATCTCAGCTCCGTCTCCTGTGTTGGCCCAGGAAACGGAAGCAAGATGGCGGCCCCCAACTCCCAGCCTTGGGAAAAAGAGAGGGTTTTTCCTCCTCGACCAATAAAAGCCAAGTTTTGAGCCTTAATCTCTTTGGCCTGAATTGAGTCACCTGGTGATCCAGGAACCAATCCTTTGCCTCCAATCGCCAGCTCCTGGAAGTGGAGGTGGGATGGGCCCCACATGAAGCAGGAGGGCGGAAAGGTGACATTGCCCCAGGCCTGAGAATGGGGACAGGGGCTGTCCATTCACTAGGGCAGTGTTAACCTGGATGGGTCGGAAAGCTGGTAGTTCTTGGATGGAGATGCGTCCAGAAGCCTGTGACTGTGGGGGCTGAGGGAGGAACACGCACACGTGTGGACAGGTAGACACTGAAGGACTTGTTCAGAGAGAGCACAGGGGTGCAGCCTCAGAAGGGCGTCAGACGTGAGCCAATGGGTGTGAGTGGGGGAGGGGGTCCACTTGTACCCCGGGAATATCTAACCTCCAGACCCTAACAAGCCCCGCCCGGCATTAGTTCATATTTCCCTAGTGCTTAGACAGCACAAGGATTTCCATATCGTGTGTCCTTGGAGCTTCCCCACCTTCCTGGGCAGCAGATAAGCCTGTTACCATTAGGATCTCCATTTAACAGGTGAGGCACCACGCAGCAGGTGCACTGGCCTCCTCTAGGACCAAGCTGTGTGGCTTCAGACCAGATGCTCAGCCTCTCTGTGCCTCGGCTTCTGCATATGTAAGATAAGTGAAATGCAGAGATCGCTGCTTGGTGTGTTGTAGGAAGGAAGATCTGGGACTTGTATCTCGGACTGCGGGACTCAGTCCAGCAGCTGGGCCAGTGATTTCCGGAGCCCGAAGCCGTGTGCCGTGCGGGTTTGAATAAACCTTTCCATGGACGTCTCTAGTGCTCTTTTGCGAACACTCCCTCCTGCAGCCAGGACAGCAAGCAAGACAGCGATCCTGTGGGACCGCCCGGCTGGTGCTGAGCTGGTGAGGCTGTGCTGCACTGTGATTAAACAGCCTGGCTGACTCTGCAAATCTGAGAAAAGCCGGGTGTGCGGGGCCTGGAGGTCCTTCTCCCATTATTTCCGCCTGAATCAAGGCTTCCAGGTGTGGGGGACTGGGGTTTCTATTCTTCAAAAGGGAGACATGAGAAAATGCAGAAGACTGCGGTACAGGCAGCTGGGTGACTGAAGGCAGAAGCGGGAAAGGAGACCTCAGCGCTCTGCTACCCGAGGCGAGGTCCACTGTCCTCACCTGGAAGCCTCGTTAGACATGCAGACCTCAGGCGTGCCGATGGCTGCATCCGACCTGCTTTTTGAGGAGTGCTGCTTTAGCCACCTTCCGCCGGGGGCGGTGTCAGTTCCCCCGCAAGCCATGCTGAGCTTCCCCGGAGGCTCCAGAACCCAAGAGACAGAACCTCAGGCGCCAGTCAGATGGCTAAGCTCCAGTTCCCGCCTTCGGGCGCCGCCCGGTCCAGTGCTGCAGCAGCCACTGGCCACCTGTGGCTACTCAAGTTAATAATGTAAGCTAGTGGAGGGGGTGGGCAGAGCGCATGCCTAGCACGCCCATGCTCGAGGTCCTCGGCTCACTCCCCAGTGCCTCCACCAAATTAAAAAAAAAAAAAAGTAAACCAACAGAAACAAAATACAAGGAAACGTTTTAGTTGCTCAGTCACGAAAGGCATATCTCTTTGCTCAAGAGCCACAGGGGCTACCACACTGGGCGGTGCAGACTAGAGAACAGTGCCATCACCGAGGAAAGTTCTGCTGGGCAGCGTGGGTCTAGTGTTAATTGTGTAGCCTCGTGACTTGGGTGGCCCACCCAGCCCCGGCTCTCGCCGAATGGCAGCTTCCCCCTTGGGCTGGCAGGGAGGGTGGGCGTCCGTGGCAAACATGCAAGTGACAGAAGTGTGGGAACTGAGAGTGTGAATGGGGCGGGGAGGGGCATGGGGGACTCAGGAGGCAGCTGCATAAGAACATCTGGTGAAAAATCAAAGCTTGAGCGAGTGAAGGTGAGAAACCCTGGGACGGAGTTTGGAGATCCTTGGCGTCAAATCTCCCCGCTCACCTTCCCACCCCCGTTTAATAGAAGAAGACCTAGGAACCTAGGGAGAGGGGCGGCAGCCAGACTTGCAGTTGGATCTTGGACTCCAAGCCCAGTGCTCCCTTAATTTTGTTAGGAGTCTGCCTCTGGAGGCTTCAGCCAGATGAGACTGTGGTGCCGGAGGAGAGGCGGCTGGGAAAGGGGGCCGTTTCTTAGAACCCGAGACCTTACGTCTACAGTCGAGGGTGGGGAGGTCAGAAGGATGCAGTCAGGTGTAGGGGGGGTGGTGATGGGAAAAGACACCTCAGGTGAGGTCGGGAGACGGTGGGGCAGCAGAGAGGAGGAGGACCTGGGCGGTGAAGGACCTGGCTCTGCCCCCTTACTGTTGCTTTGTGTATTAGGGTTTCAGAGAAGCAGAATCAAAACACACAGAGATACACATATACCATTTATATATATACTACAATATATGAAAATATATAAAATATATAAAACCATATATATTATAACCAATAGGGTATATAACCAAAAGCATATGTAATATTATATACATCTATCTATATTATATAGGATGTATGTATATATAATAAAATATAATGAACGCTAGTATAAGGCACTGGCTCACATGTTGTGGAGGCAGGTTGTGGGACTTTCCATGACTTGCTGTCTGTAAGCTGGGGACCCAGGGAGGCGGTGCTGCAGTCTGAGGGCCTGAGAGCCGGAGGGTTGGTGATGTGGATTCCAGTCCGAGTCTGGAAGCCTGTGACCGGGAGCCCCGAGGGCGGAGAAGATGGATGTTCCCGCTCAGACAGCCAGGCAGAGCGCAAACTCACCCTTCCTCTGCCTGTATGTTCTGCTCGGGCCCTCAGCTGATTGGTGGAGACCCACCCACGTGCTTTACTCAGGTCAACGACTTAAAGGCTAATCCCTTCCCCAAACACCCGTACAGACACACCCAGAAATAATGTCTAGGCAACTGTCTGGGTCCACAATTGGACCCAGTCCAATTGACACATCAAACAAACCATCACACTCTGTTATATGACCGCCTGCGTGGGCTAGAGGCTGGAGAATTGTTCACCAGTGTTCCTGTCTTCTTCCTCTTGGGCCCACATATCTGGGCTCCCCGCCACCCCTACTCTACCCCTGGCCAGGTAGATGCTGCCACTTCCAGGCCTGGGCTCCCAAAGGCTCTCCCTCCTCCCTGGCAGCCCAGCCAGATACAGACAGCCTAGCAAGGGACTCCGCGGCCCTAGAAGACGGCTGAGATACTGGGTAAGTAAGCTCTCAGCCCAACCAGCCACCAGACATTGCATCCTGCCAACAGCCACCGGGGGAGCGTGGAGGTGGATCCCGCTTCAGCCGCGCCTCTGAAGGCAGCCTTGTGAGACCAAGACAGAAGCTCCAGCTGAGCCACACCCAGGTTCCCCACCCAGAGAAACCCTGAGGTAGTAAATGTGTGTTTTAACCATTAAGTTTTGGGGCATTTTTCAAACACAGCAATAGATAACTAATAGACACAACAGGAAACAGTTGTAATGAAGGAAGGCAAATGGGTCTCGGCGGCCAAGCGGTGGGTGCCAGTCCAAGGGAGGACACCGGATAACCACCGGGGGCCCTCTCGGGTGCGCTTCTGGGAATGGCCCTGGGGGCAGCCCCTGCAGGTTTGCGGGTCCTCAGGTGGGGGGCAGCTCTCTAAGTCTCTGCTCTCGGGGCCCACAAGCTCTCACGCACCCCATTCTGTCCTCACACCTATAAATATTAAAACGCACCAGAGGAGAGATTGGGAAATAGAGCTGCGGGCAAGATACTGCTCTGAGCTGGGGAGAGGAAAGGAGAATGAATTTCTTCCTTCCCGATTCCTGCTGCAATACGTTTATTGCAGAAGGGGCTGCGGGCCATGATGAGGAGCAGGAGGCTCGTGCCCCGCAGGCTTTGAGGGGAGGGGGTCCCGCTGGGGTCACCCGGAGAGGGTGGGGGTGGGCACCTCCTGGCCCCGGGTCCTGGCTCTTCACGAGGCCCCCTGAGGAGTCAAAGTCCCTCCCAGACCATCCTGGGTGCCTGCTACTGAGCCAGCTCAGCTGGTCACACCAGGGCAAAAACAAAAGATAAGGCAAAACAAAATAAAGTAAAGGCAGTCAGACATGGTGCCCATGGGGCAGGCGTGGGTGGCTTGGGGGTTCCCCATGATGGGGTCTTAGCTTGTAGGACAAAACCCACCGGCACCTCCCACCTCCTCCTTCCGCACACACTTCACCTAGTCTTCCTCTCCACCCGCTTCTCCCCCAAACTTCTTCCTGCCCACCCCTTCTTTTGCATCCGATTTGCATACAGTCCAACACCTCCCCATTCAGCGGTTGTCCTGGATCCCTGATGGGTCCTACCTGCCCTCTTCCCTCTAATTCTCCTCTAATCCATCCTGCCAACTGATTAACTTTGGGAACACTGCTTGCGATACATCACATCCCCATTTAAAATTTTTCTTTTTATCCCCAAACACTGGCAGGACCAAGTCCAGAAGTGTTGGCCAGACATGCAGGTCCTTTTCTACCGCGGCCTCCAAGGCCCGCCCCCTGAGCACCCACTCCACGCCGTCCCCTGCCCCCCGCCACCAAGGGCAGCTTGAGCTCTAGTCCTTTTCCTTACTTGCCATGGCTTGGCGGAGCCTGCCCTGCCCGCACCCCGCCTACACCTTTTCCCGCACTAATTCTACCCCTCCTTCAAAACCCAGATCAGCTCTCACCTCTCAGCAAACCCATCCCTGACAATTGAAGCCCTGAGCGCTTTCTCTGTCCTCTGAACTTTGATGCAGTTTTAGCCTGTGCAATTCATTCGAAATTAATCACGCAAGGTGCAGCCTTGAGACATTGTTTTTTTCTCACCCAGCCTTGCACTGATAGTTCACTCTTTGAGGGCAATTCAAATTTTGCTTGTTTATCCCTTGGCTTCTTTCCGCTTTGTGATCTCCTTGGGGCGGAGGCCATGATGACATCCTTGGCCTTTCCCTCGAAGCCCAGCACTGCGCGTGGCCAGTCTGGAGGTGCAAGGGGGTTTTGGATTTTCCTGTCTCCTTCCATAGGTCCTTGGATCTGGTCCTAGTTTCCTTCCTTCCTTCATTCTTTGTTCATCCACTCATTCACTGACATCTTTGGGGAGGCATCTTTTCATGCTCGCCCTTAAATGGCATTTCTGTGGGGTTCTGCCCAGCTCCCTGTTTTTTGCATCGTCCCTTCCCCCTCTGGATAATCTCAGCCACGTGCACGCTCTCTGCTGCCAGGTGCAGGCTGATGGCATCAGAGTGCCCACCCCTCAATTCTTCCTAGACCTCAGTTTCCTGTAACCAGCTCCCTACTGGACCTGCCGCACATCTCCAGAGCTCAGCCCAACATCTTTCAGTCAGGGTTCAGGGAGTGTTTTATTGGATGATGAATGAATGAGTGAATGACTGAATGAATGGCTTCCCTGCCCTGTGTTCCCACTGCCCAACCTTAGACTCCACTGTTGCTACCTGCCGCCAAGCCCCTCCAGAGACTGCTCAGTTTCCACCTGCCCCTCCACCCCCACTGACCACCTTTTCTCCTCCAGGTGGGTGTCACCACATGGGCACCTTATTCTTACCCCTAGGTGGCCTCTCTGTTTTAACTGTCCGCCAATGACCCCTGGCCTCTCCTTCATCCTTCCCTCCCCCTCCCTGTTCCAGGTGAGTCCCCGGAACCTCGCCACGATGCTCTCCTGTCCTCACCCCCTTTCCTCTTTTTCTCTGACGCCACCTGCGCACCTGCTTTGGCTGGATGGCTCTGCCCCCGCCTCCTCTCCCCGCTGCAACCCCTCCGGGCACCCTCCCACCAGGGGGGCGTGGTCTGCCTCCTTTCTTTTGAATGTGTGAAGGGAAGTGCCCACAAGACCCTGGGTGGTCCCGAGTCAAAGGAGGATCCTCTGCATGGAGCAGATGTGCCGGCCACACTCCCTGCCCCAAGACAGGGGAATGGCTGTGGCTGTGAGGTGGACAGCTCCCCCTAGGCCAGACCTGAAGATGCACAGTCAGGGTCCCTGTGCCAGGTCGAGGTCCCCTGAGACAGACACAGATGTCAGACTACACTGATTCACTGGGGAGAGAGCAAAAAGTCGAGGAAAACACGGGGCAAAGCAGGTGCCCTTTGGGGAGGTGGATGGAGTTAGAGGAGAGAGGAGGATGGAGTGAAGAGGAGAGACGCGTATTTGCCTGGATGGATGTGGAAGAGCTGTGATGCTCTGATTACCCCCTCACCATCCGGATGGACAGTCCCTTTGCACCTCATGGGGCTTTGCTTCTGTAAACTCAGCCTTAGCTCGAATGGGACAGAAGCGCTCACATCGGTGGTTACCACCAGCGCTGTTCCCTCTGGTATTAGTTTCCTGTGGCTGCTGTAAAAAATTATGACAAACTCAGTGGCTTAATACAATGGAAATATATTCTCTTACACTTCTAGAGGCTGGCAGTTCAAAGTCAGCTTTGGTGAGCCAAAATCGAGGTGTCAACGGACCACACTCCCTCTGGAGGCTCCAGGGAAGGGTCTGTTGCTTGCTTCTTGGTGGCTGCCCACATCCCGGCCTCGGGGCTGCCCCACTCCAGTCTCTCCTCTTCCATCTGGGGTCAAATCCCCTTCTGCCTCCCTTTGTATGGAGTCTTGTGATTGCATTTGGGGCCCACCCACATAACACAAGATAATCTCATCTTGAGAAGGTCAGTTTAGTCCCACTTGCAAAGTCCTTTTTTGTTTTGTTTTGTTTTTACCATGTGAGGTAACATTCACAGGTTCCAGGGACCAGGACGTGGACGTGCTCTGTGGGGGCTATCATTTTGCCTACTGTTTCCCCTTTGGCCCCTACAGATTATATGAGATGAGTGCTTTTCAATCAAAGTTCTGTGGATGGAAGTAATGGATCTGGTCCCCTCTTCCTCCTCTACCCCATGCTCAGTGATGATGGATGCAGACCTTCTCCTGTTTCCCTCTTCCCTCCTCTTCTCCCTCATTTTGGGGTCCACGGGGCTCCATGTCACTGGAGTGAACAAGCATGAAACTCAGTCCATCCCATCACTCCATCAGAAGGACTCCCAGTGGGGCCACTGGTGCCGTTTTCAGATAGATGAGTTAAAGCTTCCTCAGGTGTGTAATCTCCTGGCAGGAGACAATGACTGCCCCATGCTGGGGAGGGGAGGGGGCCAGGTCCTAGCCACTTTGTCTCCCTGCACATTCACAAAGAAGAGAACTGTGCTGTCCTGGCCTCCTGGAGCTATCAGATCAAAGAGAGTTACTGGACCACTGCCTCCCCAGCCCCCCTTCATCAATCAAATTGCAATACCTCCCTAATAGGGCAGCTGTAAAGACCAATGGAATAAGGTAGAGGGATAGAATTTTATAAGCACTCTGCGTACAAAGATTTCTGTCATCCCGATCTCTATATCCTACCTGCTGCGATAGAAGCCCACAGTGCTCTTTAGAGGCATCTAGAACCAGATGAAGGCTGGGGACTCTTGCCACCCAGACTCTGAGGACATGAGCATGGAGGAACCCTAAACTCCCTCACCTGTAACGAAGGGATGGAGGGAGCAAAGGCTCCCTAGCCTGCCTTTGCTGCTGTTTGTTATTCTTGGGAGGAAAGTCCCCAACCTGATTCTGCTTGAAGCGGGGCTGTCCGGAGTGACGCCTTGACAGGATGATGGATGGTGACCAGGTACGGTTCCTGACATCGCGGCACATACACTGCATTCTTTATCTGGAGCCACCGCGGGCAGAAGGCTGCAAATAAGCTCTCAAGTTCCAGGGATCCCTGATAAAATTCCATTACGGGCCCTGGAGACAATCACGCCAGATTCAATAGCCCGGCAGGCTGGGGAAGCCAGGGGCATGTTGCGAGGAGCGCGCTGCCACTGGGGAAATTTTCCAGGAGGCTCTGGCACTGGAATTCCATAAAAGTCACTCGGCTTGGGCCTGAGCGGAGACTCAAACCATCTCTGACATCCAATTGTCTTTTCCATTTGCGATTTGCGGAGAATTACTGGGCCGTTCTGCCGCCCAAGAGGCTGAGACCTCGGTGCTGGAGTCCATTCAGCGTTATTGAGATGTTATGCTTCCCCTGGAGGCAGACTTGGTTGCCTGGCTTGCTTTTTGGCCTCCAGCTGATTCATCAAGACTCTTCGATGCCCCGTGGTGAATGTATCACCCCTGCCCCTCGGAGATTTCAGAAAACTTGGCTCAAACCCTCAGTGTCATACCTGCAGCCACCCCTGGGGACATTAACTGGGCAGAAATGGACATAAAAGCCAGTCCACTGGCTTCAGGAATTTTGTGAGTTTAGTAAGACTTGATGGATGCAAAGGAGGGGGGCCTCCCAGGCTTCTGTGCTCCCAGGGTCACCCCTACACCCTTGACCCTGGCTGTGCCTTCTCTCCTCTGTCAGTGCAACCAGCAGACTCCTCCTCTGTCTCTGAAATTCCATTTTCTACCTCAAGTGGCCTTACAAAGGCAAGTCTCTCTCGGAGGAATCTTCTACCAGCTGCTGAGAGAATGAAACAGCGCCTCTCCCACCGCACGATCTAACGGTTAACACGCAGTGGTCCTGCCGTGGGCCCGGCACCCTGGTCTGGGTACTGGCCCATTTGGTCCTCTCAGTGAGGTGGTGCTATGCTGATCCCATTTTACAGATGAGAAAACTAAGCCACAGGTAAGTAAAATCCCATGGTCAAGTTCACACAACAAACCCAGGCCATCTGGCTCCCATCTTCTTGTCATGACCATCACCCTGGATGCAGATGGGCCCCTGAGCGCTCTCATGCAGCCAGGAGAGGCCTGGGAGCCCTTGTAGAAGAGGCAGGTGACCGTGGCTGACCCCAGTCCCACTCCAGTTTCTGTTAAGAACTTGGTTGCCAGTTGCTCTCCAGGGCAATGGCGGTGCCAGGTCACGGCCGGGTGGCCTGAGTTTGCATCCTGCCCTTGCTCCTTGCTCCCTGCTCTGATCTTGGCTAGTCCCTTAAGGAGAGAGCGCATCTTCTCAGCACGTGCACTTGCAACGTCTGAGTCCCTTGCCTGGAACGGATCACGCAGCAGGCACAGTCTGGCACTCTCTGCTAAGCCCCAGAAAGCCTCCGTCCCCGCACACTTAGAGGGGAACCCACTCAGATGAGTTTGGGGTGCACAACCCAGCGCACCCACGATTGCAAGTTTGATCAAATTAGCCTTTCTGCCCAGATTTTGGAGACCTATCTTCTCTTCGAAACATCTCCAGCATCCCAGATTTTGACTTCTGGTTTGGGCCAGCTCTTTTAAAGCTTCCTAGATGATCGACTTCCTTCCTGAATGAGATGACCTCACTAACTCAAGGCTAACCTCCAGGGGGCCTCATCCTGCAGCCTGGGGACCGAATGGCAGGAACAGGCCGGCATTTGCAATGCAGGAAAGAGAGAGGAGAGGGAGCAGGATGGTCAGACAAACCTAGGCTAAAATTCCTTGTCCTCCACTTGCAAATTGTGGTGCTGGAAAGTCATTCGAGTCTCTGTGCCTCTGTTTACTCGTCTGTAAATGGGGCCAATGATAATATCTCCCTCATCAGGTTGGACACATGGAGCCCCTCACCCTGGCACGTGGCAGGATATCAATTCTCTCTCCCTCTTCTTGAGCTACCCCAACTCTCTCCCGCCTCTGCCCTGCAGTGGCCCAGCCTCAGTCTCCCTGATGGCACAGTCTGCTGATGCTGCCCGAGGCCCCCCGCTCCCCATCCTCCCCTAAGACCTGAGGATGGGAAAAGGCAGAGGGGAGTGTTGATGACAACAGCCTGGTCCCCCTCTTCGGGGGCCTCTGTCCCACTTGCTGCCTGAGACATGGGATCACACACACGGCTGGCCCCGCCCATCAGAAGGAGGAAAAGAGCATGAGACGCCTCCTCCTCCGGTGGCTGGCAGTGCCACCACTGTGGCGATTAAAGGAGGGTCCCCAACAGACATTAGCATGGACAATCAGGCCCTAAAACCCTGGTCATGTGCCTCCTCTACTGAGTTGTGTCCCCCCCAATTCATATTGAAGGAGGTTGAAGCCCGAATCCCAGGGCCTCAGAATGTGACTGTATTTGGAGAGAGGGTCTTTAAAGGGGTGATTAAGTTAAAATGAGGTCATAGGGATGGGCCCTAGTCCAATATGACCAGGTCCCTGTAAGAAGATTAGGACCCAGAGGGAAAACCATGTGAGGACACAGGGGGAAGACAGCCATCTATAAGCCAGGGACGGAGGCCTCAAAGGAGCCAACCTTGCCAACACCTTGATCTTGGACGTCCAGCCTCTACGAATGTGAGAAAATTCATTTCTGTTGTTTGAGCCACCTGGCCTTTGTGAGGGCAGCCCGAGCGAACTAACACACGCATCGACCCCAGCATCCCACCGGCTGACCGGGCTGATGGGGTGCAACAGGTGCATGGGGAGACGGAGCAGGGCAGGCGAGGACAGGTGGGAAGGCCTGTTCCCACTAGCAAGATGCAAGCCTGGCTCCTCCTGCTACTAGAATGAAAACTCAGAGGAGGATCGGTGGGGAATTTGGACTTCGGTAGGATTTGCACGAGCTGGAAAACCATCTTGGGATGGCAGAGCCCAGACAGAGCCCAGCCCTGTCCTGCCAGGTGAGGTCTGCTCGGCCCACCCCATGAGATGTCCCCTCTCATGTCTGAGACCTTCTGGAATAAGGAAGAGCAAAAGCATTTCCTTCCTGTTTCTTATGTGTCACCTCTCCAGGAACTAGCAGTCCGGCTCTGCTGGTCTCTTCCCTTCATGGCACCCCCTCCAGCTTGCTGCCCTCCTTCTGTGCCCTTGGCCTTCACTGACCCAGTTCTGGTTCCTCCGGCCCTTGGCTTCCTCTCCCCTAGCCCAGAGCCTCTCCCCTCGCCTCATCTGCACCGTCCACACCATCACATCCCTGCCCCGCCACATTCACATGGGGCCCTGGCTCCCCGGCCCCCCTGGTACTTCTGTTTCTCGTCAGTTCATCTCTGGCTCAGGAGTAACTTGAATGGACAAGAGTTTTGTTTCCTTATGTTCCTCCCGGACGTGGGGACATGGGGCGTATTCCTCTGGCTTCATTGTCTGTGAGGCCCCCTTCCCCGTCTCCTCCTCGCCTGTCCCAGAGGATCAGCAAACCCAGTCGTGAGCATCTAAATGTTAGTCCTTGTGTGGACTGCTTATGAATTTTAGATTCTCTGTTTTTCATTAGGAAAAAAAAAATCCATGTTCAGCAATATTCACAGTTCTGTTCTCTGAAGGGCTGAGAAGGAATCAAAATTTTCTTATTTTTCTCTCTTAAACATAAATTTTGTGTAAATGGTTTTTGCTGCCGCCTCCTTCCCTTTTCTTTTTTTCTGACATGTACCTTGAGTCAAATGTTTTTCAGAACATCAATGGCCCTATATGGAAAAAGAGTTCAGCAAAACACATGCTAGGTTCCCACTTGTTTCCCAAACACGTGCAGCCGCGGTAATCCTGACGTTCCCGGCTGGGGAGGAGACGGGACAGAGGAGGCAGGCAGCTGGAGGAACTGGGACTCAGGCACACATCCTGCCAGGGCCCCTGGGGTGTCACCCCCTGCCCCTTCCTCGCCCAGGGGAAGGCAGCCTCCCGAGAGTCAGAGCCTCTCCCTCCCGTGCTCAGCCCACAGCCCCTGCCCATGGCGTGGCCTCTGGAGCCCACCCCCTACGTGGTCCTTCTCTGCCCTCTGACCTTGCTGGCAGACATCCTCTCTTCCTTATTCCCAGCTCTCCTCTGAGCTAGCACCTCATTTCCTGGGTGCACCTCCCCCGGGGTCGGCTCTGATGGCTCTCCACGGAGGCAGAGCCAGCTCCTCCACCCAAACTGTCCTCCCCAGACAAGCAACTCGCCTCTTCTTTTGGCTCTCTCTGCCCCTGTCCAGCCTCTTCATTTTCTCTTCATTAGAGGTGACAGAGACTCGAATCTCCCCTGATAGAAACTTTCTATAGGGGCTGAAAGGGCTTCCTGCCTTCCTCCCCAGAGCCCCAAGGAGAGGAGGGGGCCAAGGAGGGCGGCAAAGGATGCCAGCCCGGCTCCGGCTTTGGGCAGCTCAGTAAGGACCGGAGGGGGAGCCGCAGGGGATGGTTCCCGGATCAGCCCAGAAAACCAGCCCATGCACCCCCGCCAGCCCCGCCCCGCAGGCTAGCACATCTCCCATCCTCCCTGCTCTCAGTTGCCCTGCCCCAAACCCGCCACAGCCTGCTGTCACCAGCTCTGCACAGCACAGGCACTGTCACACCAGCGCCAGGGCAGGGGATTTAATCAGACTCTTGGCTATTAGTCCCTGAGTAGTAATTGAAGTGGTCTGATTGGACCTATCTATTAGGCCGGGGGAGCTGTGGGGAGACGGCTCCCAAGCAGTTCCACCGCCTGCTAATCTATCTGTCTGGCGTTTTATCTGGAGCCCAAAGCCCGTGCTTGAGCACTCAGGCATTTTACGGTATTATTATTACTTAGCACTTATAACGCACTTCATCAATGAGAGGGCCGGCCGCCGCGGCCGTAACGATAAAGCACGGCGCCCCATGTAGAGATACGGATCTTGCTTGGGCTGTGTAATATTTGATGCCTGTGTCTTTGGTCCCTTGTGATCTGGTTATTAGTTATGTCTCTTCAAGGAGAAAACCAATCATTTCCCTCCTGATGAATGGGAGTTGGATGGGCGGGAGGCGTGAGGAGGGCACAGGCTGGAGGAAGGACACACAGGGGAGGTCTCAGTGTGGGCTCCCCCGGAAACTGGCCCAAGACAGGGCATTGAGTGCAAGAAGTCGATGTGGAAGTACCTGGAATGGGGTGGGGAGTGAGCCCAGGAGGGGAAGGAAGCCAGTACGGGGTGCTGCGCTGTCGGGCGTGTCGTTGCTATGGGCAATGGGCATTCAAATCCATGGGGGAAGTAGATAGATGATGAAAATTGAGCTTTTATCCTCCAATTCCGATCTGATATTGGCTGGGCAGCTCCCAGGGGAATTAAGTCCCAGCCCTTTGACCTTGGCCCTTGCCTGAGCTGGGAGATGCCCCAGCTGAAGAGTCAGAGATGCTGGTCCAGTGGGCACCCAGGAGATGGTAGGGCACTGGCAGTGGCTGATGGATGGGCTATGGGGTCTAGAAACAGATGTTTTGATTAAAGGACAAGCCCTGGCGAGGGGCTTTCTTCCCTCATTCCCTGCCAGCTCTGACTATCCCTGCATCTCCTTAGATTGATCAAGACACAATATTGCGCAGGCCGGTGCATGGGGGACCAGGGGATCTGTCCAGCTCCTCCCCCTTCCAGGGTTCTGCCCCACATGGAGACTTCAAGGAGACACACAGAGTATGGTTCAGGTTCAAATGCCAGCTCTGGCACCTCTGGCTGCGAAACCCTGGGCAAGTGACTTAATCCCTCTGACCCTTGGTTTCCACACCTGTGAAATGGGAGCCACACTCCCCTGCAGGATTGTTTTTGGGGACTGAGTGAGGTATTGTCCACAGAACGCCTAGTCCCATGCCTGCCACAGAACAGAAGTCTAGCGTGTATCAATTTCCCATCCCTGTCATCCACTCACTGCCCACTGCCACCCCAGGACTCCACTTACTGTTTGGAATCCTTCGAGTTACAAGGATTTCCTCCAAGGCTCACATTTCCAGGGGTGAGGGACTCCCTGCTTCTGGGACATTTTGCACCCTTTCCACTCAGAGGGCAGGACATGCCCCTTCCCCGCTACTCCAACAGCCTCCCACCTGGTGCCTGGGGCTGAAGATATCCCTGGACTCACCAGGCCAAGCCAGAACCGCACAGCATCCCCTGAGGGGCCAATTTATGCAGAAACGTAAAGATCTTTTCAAACTCCTTCCCCTTCTTGGAGGTGTGGGAGTCAGCTGCTACTGCTCGGGGCTTGAGGCCCTTCTTCAAAGGGCATCCCCTGTGGGCAGATGGAAAACTTGCTAGGAAAAGCTCTTTCCTTTTTTTTGTACGTGTTTTTTCTCCTTCACAGACTTCTTGCTCCTGCCTTAGCGCGTAGCTTCCACAGAGCAGTCAGGGAGCCTACAGGAATCAGACATCTCAAGCCCCCTGGGGGCACCTCCTGCAGGAAGTCTTCCCTAATTACCTCACAGCCTCCAGCACGTCTTCTCTGCCTTCTTCTGCTGCTCTTTTGGTTTGCGGGCTTCCTGGCAGCCATCTGCTTGACTTGGAAGGTTGTCTTTAAGGTCTGAAAAGCATGCATGTAGTGGGGAATTGACATCTATCTCTCCAGAGGGATGACAGCATTTCAGAGGACAGGAATCGGGCTTCAAGCCTCCTGCAGGGCCTGATTCAGGGGCTGGGCCCAGGGGCAGCTGCTGCTGACTCGGGGGGTGGGGGGGAGGGGAAAAGCCACATCTGAGCCCACCGCAGCAGGCTGGCAGGCTCCAGGCAGGAGCCGGTGTCTCTACTGCAGAAGGGATCCATCAGGCCTGAAAGGCCTGGCAGCCCTTCATCATATTAAGGACCAATTCAGCGCAGATTAAGAGGACACAGCATCCCTTCTCTTGGGCTGGGGGAAGCCATCCATCCTCCTGGAGGCTCTCGGGGGTGGGGAGGGGCGGGCGGGGGAGCTCTGGGCAGGGAAGGGGAAGAACCCGGGTAGCAACTTGGTGAGATGGAGTCCTTTTCCTGTGCCTGGACATGAGGCCCCAGGTGCTTGTAACGTCAGCCTCTTTGGTAGCCCTGGTTCCCTCCCAGGTGCCGAGCACTTGGCTGCCTGCATGGGGCCATCTTTTCAGCCACAGCCCCAAAAATGCTCAGGGGCCCTGGCTTCTTCCTTAAGATCAACTCACCCGACTTCTTCCAAGGCCAGGAGCCCGCTTCTGTCAGGGGCACTGCCAGCCGTCTTCCTCCTTCGTCTGCCCCTCCGGCATCGCCGTCAGGGGCAACCAGGGATGAGCCGTACCTTGGGGAAGCACTGCCTCTCCCTGGCAGGCTGGCCAGGGAGCAAGGACAAGGGGGCTGGGGAGGGAGCACGGATGCCCTATTCCTACTTTTCTTTGGGGGGGGTCACCTTGGCAGCCTGAAGCTCTATGCTGCACAGCAGGCTAAGCCGGGACGGGGGAGGGATCTGCTCACGGAAGGAAGGGCAGAGAGAGCGAATGGGCATTTATCGATTTCCTCCGGTGCTCCTGGCACCAGGCCAGGCCCCCTTTCCGTGTTATCTCATCCTGTGACTCTAGCACATTGGTCAAGAACTTGGGTTCCTGAGTCAGCAGAGCTGGGGTAGAAGTCCAGCTCCCCTCGCTCCTGCCTGGGTGGCCCTGGGCACCTAAGCCTCGATGTGTCCACCTGTAAAGTGCGACACATCAGAGTCCCTGCTCCAAGCTCCTCCATTAGGATTAACTGAGGTCCTTCGTCTAAAGCTCCTGGCAATGTGCCCAACCTGGGAGGACATACCCCCTAAACGTTAGCTCCTTCTGTTCTCAACGCCCCTGTGATGGAGAAGTTATCGCCTTTATTTCTGGTAAACGTAGCCTGGGGGTCTGAGATACTCAGAGACTGGCTCAAGGCAGGCTGAGACCCGGCTCAGGCCCTCCCAGACATCCTTCAGGCTCCATGGGGAAGGACATAAATGAGCCCAGGCCCTCAGAGGCGCCCGCCTGCCCAGCCTCACAGCAAGGGCACAGAGGCACAGCCGCCAAGCTCCTGACAGCTGACATGGCGGGGCAGGAGCCTTCCCTTCGTGTTGGTGGAAAAGCTGCCGCAAAGTAGGCCCCGGATGTGGGCTGACGGCGGCTCTGCTGGGCGGCTGCGAACTCTCTCACCTGGTGCGGGGAGGGAGGTGGGGGCTCTGTCCTTGAGTGTTCAGGAGATGGGATGCTGGTGGGGGGGAGTGGGGGGCTGCGGCCCCCACCCTCCCTCCCTCCCTCACGGCAGAACTGACTCTGGATAAACAATTACAGTCTATTTACCTCGGACCATATGGTGCTGGGAAACAGGTGTGCAGGTAATGAAGAGCCCGGCTCCAATTAAGCGTCTGGGAACCCGGCCGGATTCCTGCTGAATCTTTTGCTTGGGCTGAGGCCCACTTACAAATGAGAGCTAAAAGAGACCGCGGCTCAGCAGGGGCAGAAGTGGGAGCTGAGAGGCGCCTGGCATGCTGGGCCGGGCCACGCGGGTGATGGGGAAGGGCCGAGGCGGCCAGCGGCTCCCGCCTCCAGCCTGTCCCTGCTGGCAGAGAGGGCAGAGCCCAGGACCTCACCTGGGGGCCTTCATGGCAGCACTAGGGCATCTGGGAGCGGTGAAGGGAAACACTTCAGGCCCATTGATCTCTTGGCAATGCCATTCTGGTACCTGCACAGGTGGGACATCTGGAGGCGATTCCCATGAGACGTGGGGCGGCGCAGGGACCTGGCACTCTGCTGAAGTCATTGCAGCCTGGCCCTCCCACCTGCCTTCATTTCCCTCTGCCTTAATTCCCCAGCATTTCACGCAGGTTTTTGAGGACTTACGATGTGCCAGGCACAGAGCTAGGTGCCGGGGCCACACAGATGAGCCCAATAGACAAAGACCTGGGTTACCATGGAGTTTATTTTATGAGGGTGGAGATTTCAGGCATTTTAGGGGGAGGGGAGGACAACCAATGAGTCACAGTACACAGACGGGGTCATTTCGGAGAGCAGTGAAGGGTCACAAGGAAAGCAAATAATTTCCCCTGCCGGATGAACTCCTCACCATCCTTGCAGGCCCAGCTCAAGTGACCCTGACACCTCCCAAGTGCCCCCAGAGGCCAGTCACCTCCTCCTCTGGGCTCCTGGTCTTTCCTGTCCTCGCCCCTGGTACAGCACTCAAGTGGTTTTGCAAACACCCGCTTCTGCATCCCTCTCCCGCCAGGGCAGGGAGGGTGTCCAACTCATCGCTGCTTCCAGAGCACGGTCTAGTGGAAGGGATGGAGCAGGCGGGCCCGGACCTCTGCCGTCCCAGCCTCCCAAGGTGTTTGTCCGGCCTGCTGGGAAGACAGCGGCCCCTCTGGCCTGTCCTGAGACAGTGGACAAACTGTGACTTTGGAGAGTGAGTGCCAGACTTTGGGAGGGGCCTCCAGGCCTCATCTGATCACAGAGCCAGGCAAGGTGCCCCTCACCAGTGTTTCGGAGGCTGCAGGCTGAGCCAGGAAGAAGATGAACAGCTCCTGTCCCTGTGGTAGGCTGATGGGAGGCGGGCGAGGGCACCGTTTCCGATGAATCTCTCGTGTCAGATTTTACTGCAGAGTGATGAGGCCGCACGAAGTGGGGGAGGTGGGGAGTGCAGCGTTTCTGCTAGAAGCCCCAGCTGGATTGGCTGGCGAGGAGACAGCCGGACGTGCAGACGTTTCATGCCCTTTTGCCCACTTCATATTTTTATTTTCTTTTCACCCTGGGTTTCTGCCTTGCTTTAGGACTTGCCGAATCAAAATGAGCATCTTCCCAAATTTTGCTGCCGGGAGAAGGGAATGTCTTCCTGTGGTCCCCCT
The DNA here is from genome assembly GCF_048564905.1 of Vicugna pacos. Taxonomy (NCBI): domain Eukaryota; kingdom Metazoa; phylum Chordata; class Mammalia; order Artiodactyla; family Camelidae; genus Vicugna; species Vicugna pacos. The sequence goes on from NC_133002.1 coordinate 56,881,779, forward strand.
CTGGCCCCTCTGGGTCACGCCTGTCCTTCCTCAGGGACGCTGACCCCATCCGCAGGGCTCTCCCCAGGTCTGTCTGATTATAAAGGGAATCCCTTCCCACAGAAATACACAGCTGCGCTGCAGGAAACGGATCACAGATAATTCCAGGGAAAATTCGGGTTTCAGGTGAGGGGCTTGCACTGTTTTTCGGGGTGCAAGGTTCTCAGAGCCAGGATTCTGGAAGGCTCCGGGCTCCAGCCCCCCTTCCAACACAGAGGACAGGAAGCAAAGTAAATGGGTTTCGAGGTGGGAAACAAATTGGATTTTTAAAAAATGCTCTGGTTCTAATGATCGGAGGGGTTATTCATAATCCCGGAGTAGAGAGTATGTCTGGAAATCTATGTTTCGCGTTGACAGCTTCTCCCTAATGGGCAAGATCTCACACATGATAGGGCCATAAAACACGGAGCTCTGGCTGGCCCTGCTGCTTGTCTGATAAAGGAGCTAGGCTCTCGGCAGCAGGCGAGGGGCACGGGGCCAGAGTCACCCACCCCGCTCCCGACCCCTGCTGGTCCAGGCTCCGGGACATTCCCCCGACCCCCAGCAGGTGGGGAGTGCGAGAGGAAGGAGAGAGGAGAAGGCAGAGCCTTCAACACAGAATAATCCTTGGAGCCAGAAATTTCCGGAATGTCAGAAAGATGCTCTACAGAACACAAATCTCACGGCTACTTTGCAGGGGAAGAGTTCTGTGCTTGAGTAAGTCCAGTAAATCGGGAAATGCTGCCTCGTCTGCCTGTTGTGTGATGCTCACAGCAGCTGCGAGCACGGTCAGGGCTGTAAGGATTCCGGCAGTAAGAAAAAGAAAAGGAAAGGAAAAAACCCAAGTCGTTTTGCTCAACCCAATATTCCCAAGCGTGTTTGACCACGAGTCCGGCTGATACACAACCCCCAGCTGACTTCCTGCAGAATCAGCATTTCCCAGCACCCACGGTGGTAACAGTGTATCAGTTTGCTATGGCTGCCGTAACAAAGTACCCCAGACTGGGGTTTGTAAAGAACAAACATTTATTTTCTCACAATTCAGGAGGCCAGATGACTGAGATCAAGGTGACAGTGGGGCTGGCTTCTTCTAAGATCTCTCTCCTCGACTTGTAGATAGCCACCATCTCCTGGTCCCCGTGCATGTGTCCATTTTCCTCTTCTTAAAAGGACCCCAGTCATACTGGTTAGGGCCCACTCATAGAACCTTGTTTTAACATAATTACCTCTTTGAAGGGCCTATCTTCAAATAGAGTCCTATTCTGAGGTCCGGGCGTTAGGACTTCATCATACAAATTTGGGATGGACACAGTTCAGCACGTAACAATAGCAGTGGGTCTGGGCATCAGGACTGAAAACCTGGCCAGTGGTGGGACCCTGAAAGCTGGCAGAAAGGGGGGGTCCCTGGCTGAGGAGACTGGTGCTGGCTCACCCGCGCCTTGTCACACGCTGTAATGACATTGACAGGAACCACTTCTGTGAGGCACTTAACAGATACACAGTACTTTTCCACTCATCGATTATTGAAAATGATCCTCTTGACAACCAGTGAGGTGGGAGGTCCTATTATTACTCCCACATTATGAAAGAGGACACCTACACTTGGAGATTGCGTCACTGGTTTCAGGTCACCCAGTAAATAGTGGTGTCAAGGAGCAGACCCAGGTGGGCTTAAAGAGCCAGGTCTGAGGACCAGGGGTGGTTGGGACCCCCACGCCCTGAGATGGATACAGCTGTCACTGGCAGCAGAGGTAACAGCCATCTCAGAACAGCCCAGAGGTCCTGCCATCCTGGAGCCTGAGCAACCACAGGTGGCATTTCTCTGGACAAGCCTGGCACACCCTGGGGCCCAGGCTCACTTTGCCAGCTCGGATGGAGAGCCATTCCCGGAGCATCTCTAGTGGTTTCAGATGAGCCAGGCCTGCCGGATGCTCTGGGCACCTGGCCGTTAGAGCTGGAAGCCAACCAGGGAGAAAGAGTTTGAGAGTTCTCAGCTGTCCCATGGACCAGACCAGGTTAGAAAGGGCACAATACGGAGCGCAGAGCAAGGCCAACCCCATGTCAGAGGTGACAGAAACAGGGGGGCCCGCTGGTAAACATGCTCCAGGAAAAAGAAATCCAGGCAGGTAGGAGCTGGTTTTAAGTGAAACCAGGGGGCTCTGTGGCAGGAGAGGGTGATTTAGCGGTACCGGCAGAACAGCAGGCTTGAGCTGTCCCAGCCCGTCGGGGTCTGAACACCTGCTCTTTGTCTCCTCGAGCTTCTTGGCATGTTTCCCTTCCTGCTAGGCTGTGAGGCCCATTTTCATGGATTCTTCCTCTCGGCACCTAGACTAAGTGTCCATGGCCGTGACCCCCAACTCCTTGGGCACACTTGCCAGATGTTTAGTCCAAGATGCTTGGCAGGGGAGGAGCAGCAGTTGTTTGGAGGAAGAAACAGGGGTCCTGGGCCTGAGCCCCCAGGGTTGAGCTGCAGAGCCTGGGGCAGCTTGATCGTTCCCTGAGCCTCAGTTCATCTTTGGTAAATGGGGCTAATAAATGAATGTCAAGGTCACTGTGAACGTCCAGTGGAAAAGGATGTAAAAACTGCTTTGCAAACTGCTAAAGAGCTGAACAGATGATTAGTAGAGCCAGGAGGGTGAGTGATGAGGAGGAAGGGTCGGAACCCTGCCAGTGACCTGCCACCAGGTGTGGCATCAGGGGACCACCTGTGTGAAGCCTGGAGGACACCACGCTGGTGAGGTGCACCCTCAGCCTCCAGAGGGGCTTACGGTTGAAGGTCATGGAAGGAAAGGGGGGCCTGTGTTCTCTGCATGTACCCCACAACCACAGAACCTGCACCCCACCCAGTGCCAGGGGCACTATCCACATAAGAGCATCGTGAATGATGTGGGACTTAGACCCTCGGGGAAAGGAATTCACTGCCTTGCATCATTTCCTCTTCCCAGAACCCTCCCTGGCTCTGCACCAGGCAGACAGTGGCCGTGACCCTTGGGAGCCTGGTGGGGATGCTGCGGGGGCATCGCAGCAGATGTGGAGGGAGTCTGCCCCCTCCCTTTCCCAGGCAGCTTCCCTCACTCCTACTGGGGCTCAGTTCTGAGATGCTGCTTCTCAAAAGAAGGCAGTAGAGATCACATAGTCTGGTTTCTTTAGGGCAGGACCGGGACTAGGGTGAAGAGAGGGAGGTGCCCAGCGTGCAAATTTAAGGTGGCGCTCCCTCTCAGGTGCCAACCCTGCAATTGCAGAAGCATGAGAGGGAGGCCGCCTTAACATTTTCATCTTGAATGCCTCACCTGCCTCACCCTGGTCCCAGCCCTGCTTTGGGGAAATTTCTTTCAAGTGCTCTCTCCAAATGACTCCCACAGCCACCATATGTCACCTTACCCTAAGAGGTCAAAGTCACTCAACTCCTGGCCCAGGAGAAGACTGGCCTCTGCCCATGTCCAGTGGGGGCCAGTAAGACTTTAGGCTGGTCACACTGAAGACCAGTTGAAGGATGTTGGGATTTGGTTTTGCCTGGAGAGGAGGAGATGCATTGAGAGGATGTCTTTAAATAACATGTAATGACATTTAATAGACATTAATGGACATTATTATGGATTGAATAATCACCCCCAAAAGATTTGTCCACATCCTCAATACCAGCATCTGTAATGTGACCTTATTTGAAAAATTGTCTTTGAAGCTATAGCTAAGTTAAAGGTCTCAAAATGAGATTATCTGGGATTTAGAGCCCATCCAATGATTTGATGAGAAGACGCTGAAAGAAACCTATAGTTTACATGGCAGACTTTGTCCTGTGGGCCAACCTCTTCCATTAATTACCTCCTTTAGTCTTCACAAAGATCCTCTCCCTGATTCAAGTATTCCATTACCACCTCACACTGTAGATGAGAAAACAGAGACATCAAGAAGTTGGAGGCATGCCCAAGGTCACACAGCTGGGAGTCGAACTGGTTTTTGGACTCCGAGCCCGGGCTGACTGTGCAGCCTTCCAGGATCCTGCAGACACTTAATAAGGTGTCCTGACCTCCCAGCCATGCCCTTGCCTTCCAGGCCTAGCACAGTGATGAGGAAATACAGCTGCAGGGCAGGGAATCCCTAGATGTGGCCTCCTCCCCAGACTGCCACCTCTCTCTGCTCTGGCTGGCTCCAGCCTTTCTTGAAGAGCTACAACTCTGGAGACAGAATGATGAGATTTGGGCTCTGCTCTCCAGCTTTTAACACAGCAGGGGCTGCTTGGTGGGTGCTGGCCGTGGAGGAGGGAGAAATTGCCACCCTCCTCTAAGGACTCTGCTGCCACTGCTGGATGAAGGGGAAGATTCCAGCATGTGTCCAGAGATTGGGGTCCTGGGGAGAAGGAGGGGGCAGCTGGTTCTGGGTAGTGGGGAAGCCGATTCTGGGTAGCATTGCTGCCTAGACACATACACCCGGAGTGTGGGCTGTGAGATCAACAAGGGTTGCTAATTTCCACATCATTTCAGGTCAAAATGCACAGCCCTGCTTCTTTCTGCCTCCTCTTTGCAAACGTTCACTTCCAAGACCCTCCTCAATCTCTTCTCCCTTTCCAAACCCTCCAAACCTCCCTGCTGCATACACTTGGTCAACCCAGCACAAAAAACAAGAGGCTGGACCCCACCTTCCCTGCAAAAAAGGAGAATCTCACTCCGTAGTTGGCTTTTTATAGCAAGCGGTAGGCTCCTGGGATGAGAGTTCAGACTTGCGAGTGGCTGGGTCTTTGCGGTCAGAGATGGGCCAGTCAAGAGGAGCTCTAAGGAGCAGGCCACTGGCTGCAGATGGTTCTCCAGCTAGGGCTTCAGGCCACCAACGGTTTCACCTGCCACCCTGCCCAAAAACAGTATTGCGGCCGGGTCCCTGGTCCCTCAGATGCCTCGTTGCCTTCTGAGAGAGGCAATCCTCACAGAGGTCCAGACAGTAGCTTCATCCTTAGGAAAACAAGACAGACTCCAAAAGAAGCAAATAAGCCAATTAAGAGCCCAGCCCATCCTGGCAGCCCAGGCATCACCAGCTCTCATCATCACTGGCTTGGGCTGCTGGGAAGGTACCATGCATCCCAATCACATTCTCCTCTGCAACAGGCAGGCAGTGTCGAAAGATTAAAGAAATCAAACCAAGTGGCTCTCCAGCAGCCCCTCCCCCAAGAACGAGAGCCACTGCGTGGAGGCGATTAGGGTACCAAGGCAGTGGTTAGAAAGATAATTCCAAAGGGCAGCTGCCTTCGCTTGCTGCGTGTCAGCACTGCATCTTGGTGGCCTTGTCTGCGGCTCCCCAGATTCATTTTATTTTTTGTTGGCACAGCTGAGCAGAAAACACATTAAGCACCTCTCCCTCCTCCACCTCCCCACCCCACCATGCACAGCCCTTCCCGATCAGGAAACTTTCTCTATTTTCTCTGCAATAAAGCATGAGCTTGTTTACCCTCACCAGATGTTATCAGGTAAGGAAACTGATGCTCAGTGGCTCCATGGTGGCTTGCCACAGGTTACATGGATGGAAAGGGCTGGGACGAGGATTGTGAGCTCAGTTGTCGACTGAGCAAGGGGCTGCGGACCTGCTGTCCACACTGTAGCCTGGGGAACAGAGAAGGAAGAGACGTATGGGAAGGAATGTTTGAAAGCAAGCCTGAAAGGCAACTCTGAGAGCATCTCCTCCAGACAGAGAGGACTTCAAGGGGAGATGGAGAACCTGGGTACAAGGACCACCTCTCCCCTCCAGATCCTGACACATACTTGCCCAATGTGGACAATTTCTGCTGCAATGGGTTCTAGCTAAATCAGCTCAGGATGTCACAAAATACCATAGACTGGGGGACTTGAATGATAGACATTTATTGCCCACAGTTCTGGAGGCTAGACGTCCAAGATCAAGTTGCCAGCAAGGTAGTTTCATACTGAGGTCTTGGCTTGTAGGCAGCCATGCTCTGGCTGTGTGCTCACATGAACTCTTCTCTGTGCAGCTCTCAGTGGGGGTTGGGAGTGGTTCAGGAGAAGAGAGACCTGGTATCTCTTCTCATAAGGGCACTAATCCCATCCTGGGGGGCCCACCCTCATGACCTCATCTCACCCAATTACCTCCTAAAGGCCCCATCATCAAATACTATCATGTTGGAGGTTAGGGGTTCAATGTGAATTGGGGAAGGGGGCACAATTCAGTCCACAGCAGACCATCACCCCTGATCAGGAAATGCCACATCCTTCAGGCATGTGGGGCAGGGCATTTATCAGAAACTCCTGACCCAAACTCTCATTTCACACCGAGGGGCTGGGGCTCTGAGAAGTCACATGACTTGCACAAGGTCACCTGGAAGGACGAGACCAGAGCCTGGCTCCCCCTGCTCATCAGCCGTGGGGCTCCTCCGCACCCTCCAGGGCTTTTGCTCAAACCCAGCCCTGGGAAGAAGGGGTCCTGTAAGAATCCTGCCTGTGATGACAGCACATCTGTCTGTGAGCGGGAGGAATGATGCCAGGTGGGGAGGGCAGTGGTGATGGCAGTGGGCACCAGCTTGACAATGGCTTTGGCGTCTGGTGGCCTGAAGATGTGACGTGATTTCGGGTGGAAATTTTGTTAATGTCACTACAGCATGTCACTTCCCGGGGATGGTGTCTGTTTGCGGGGAGGGTGAGTAGGGGTGCAGAGGGGAGGGGTGGGCTGCACTACCCGCCTTGTCTGGCCTCCTCCCTCCCATTTCTGTCCTGCCCCACTTGCAGCTGAGCATCGGGAAGGGCTTGGGGTTGAAAAAGTGGCCATTAGAGGAAGGCAAGAGAGGCCTGCACCAGTCAATGTGAAGTGTCTCCATTACCATAATAAGTAACCACTTAATAATTGACTTCCGCACTAATTCTAATTGAACACGTAATGATATTTCCGGACAGAGAGTGGCAGGCTCAGGTCTGCACAGACCTCTCCAGGGGCCCCCTGGCTTCACGTGGCAAAAACTGTGGGGGCTCCCCGGGCACTGTGTTGGACTAGGCTGAGGCGGCAGGCAGCAGCTCTTGTGCGGCTGCCAGGAGCCACAGCTGATGAGAAAAGCCATTAAAGGTCAGCTGGGAATAGAAAACTATTTATGTTAAATGTCACAGATTACGCCGCAGAATGGGCCTCGGGTGGGGAGCAGAGGGTGAGGTGAGACACGCTGGTCAGTGTGCTTGCCTCTTGAGGGGCCTCGAAGAGGTGGGCGGCGTTGAGAGGTGGCAGGTGGGGGTGGGGAGGCGCTTGGTTTCCAGGCTCCTCCAGCCCCAGGAAGCAGGTGGATGTTGGCAGCCACAGGTGATTGGCCAGGCTGGCCGCCTGTCAAGACTGCTAGGCGATCTGCGCTCGAGGTTTGGGACGACAGGACCCAACTGGTCTCCAACATATTACAGAAGGGGACCTGGGTGTCTCCATCACATCACAGAAGGGGAACCAAGTTGTCTCCCCAGGGCGAGCGAGATGGAATCCGAGGACAAGGATAGCGCTGTCACTTGCACAGGGGACCCAGGCTGGCTCTGTTTTCCTGCGTTTCACCCTGGGTTTGGCGTGAGTGTGCTTCATCATAACTGAGATTTAATGTGACACAGCTGAGCCACAGGAGGCTCAGAGAGAGGACAGCACATCCCCTTCCCCGAGGATCTTGGATGCTGGACTTCGAAGGGCACAGGAGGGGCTGCCAGGGCATCGTGCTCTTGGGAGGGGTTTCGGGACTCCACAGGATCTGGACCGAGTTCTAAAGGGGCAGTGCTGCAGAGGGAACCAGGCACCCCGCAACGTCCCCACCACAGGAGGGCTGGTGGCGCTCCGAGCCTGGGCCTGAGCCACCGGCAGGAGCTCCACCGTGTGGCATCTCTCCATCCGTTCTCCAAACAACACCTGAAGGTAGAGTCTGTGGACAGGTGGAAATACCCCCTGGAAGGCCCCGCTGGAAAAACGGCTGCAACTACAAAAATTACCCACCTGGGGATTGCTCATTGTGCAGGTGCAGGTAGAGGCTTAATTTCCCTGTTTTCCTACCACCTGCCCAGCCTCTGGCCCGCCCTGCCATTATATCGGTTTCTATGTGTACAGGGAACACAAGCACATTTTAATATTGGTGTAAGCAGACATAATTAGGAGGGTAAATCTAGTGGAAACACACACACACACACACACACACACGGGTTAAATAAATCAATGCCACCCCACATCCTGCCCTTCCATCAAGCAACAAGAGAGTGGGCTGCTGGTTTAGAGTATCCATGTCTTGACTTTCCTCCATCTGTTGGGATCGACTGTACCATTCCAGGGGATCTCAAGCAGATCCCCCCTTCCCCACCCCTGTGATGGGGAACAGACTCCCAGAACCGTCTAAAGCCCCCTATCCCCGAAAGCCCTCCCCCTCACTCTTCCTACATTCTGATTGGCTGCAGAAAAACTGGGCTGGAAGAAACTTGGCCCAGATAGACCTACGGAGAACAGGAGGGATCCAGAGAATTCCCAGGAGACCCTCGGAGTCCAGGCGGGTGGGCAATGGATCAAGATGGTGGGGTGGGTGGGACTAGAGATGGCGCGGGCTGCCAGCGGGGCTCTGGTGACATGCGGAGGGGTTAGATTCCTTTCTGGTCATTCATAGATCTGTGTTGGCAGCTACGCAACACCAGCCCCATGCTGGGCACTGGGAGTGTAACGTTGTCCCTGTTTCCAGAAGCTCACTGTGGGTGGAAGAGATCAGTGCGTTCCCAGGCACCGACAGAATGTTAGAACCATCACCAGAAAGAGGTACTCAGCACCGGAGGATGAGGAGGGTGGGCAGGGCCTCACACAGGCAACACTGGAACCTGACCTCCAGTCCTCGGAGGGAATAGAGATGCTGAAAGGGCTGAGGTCGAGGGGGCGGGGGAGGAGGCTGGGAAGAGAAGTTTGGGGAAGATGCGGAAGGGCTTCGAACACTGCTGAAGAAGTTAATTGAAAATTAGTTCTGAAGGCACAAGAGAGTTATTCACTGGTGCTGAGCAGGGAAATGAGAGGATGTGGCCCGGGTTTCAGAAAGAACGCTGTGGAAGCTGCAGGGAGGATGTGCTGGACACTGCAGTTCCCAGCCCCGAGCCCATGGGGATATGCTGGGGGCTTGTGGAAACACGGTGCTGGGCCCCGCGGCCTGGAGTTTCTCTTCCCAGCAGGTCTGGAGAATTTGCATCTCTAACAAGCTCTCCTGTGATGCTGACGCTACTGGTCCAGGAGCTATCCTTTGAGAAGCCCTGTGTTAGAGAGAGGAGGAGCTGGAAGCCAGAAGACCAGTGGAAAGAAATGGGAATAAAATGAAAGCTGATGAGGGGGATGGGTTGAGAGCCCCCTGGACCCCCGCGTATGGGCAGGCAGACCCTCTTGGTCCAGAGGGAGACACAGGGCCTGGATGTGGGGAGTGGGTAGCAATATCCTGATATGGTCTCGGATTGGCTGAAGCAGCAGGTGCTGCTCAAGGGCAACAAAGTACAGTGAAGGGAAGCTGGATGTAGGATGCGAGGCTTGGTTCCCCGGGGAACAAGGCTAGAAGCCAGATACTGGGGCTGAGGTCAGAGTTCCAGCTCAGCTTGCCGAGTGGGGGCCTCATTCCACTCCCCTGCCTTCAGTCAAGCTTCAGGTCTGGGAGGCTGTTGCAACTGCAGATGGGCCTGGATTTGAAGGTCAGGATGCAAGGGCACTGAATCAAGCAGATCAGGCCCAGAAATAGCACAGGTGGGAGAAAATCTGATTCACCGTGTGTGGCGATGTGCCAGCTCAGTCCCAGTACCCTGTTGCTGGACCCTGATTTGCAGCTCAGGCCTGAGAGCACCAAATTGGACAGCCTCCACCCAGGACCAGAGCCCTGGTGACACGGGCCCTGCTTGGACTCAGCCCCAAAGCTCCGAGTCCGGACACTGGCCTGACTGCCACAGGAGGGAGGGTGGAGATTCCAGCCACGGGCAGAGCAGCAGACGGTTGCTCTCGTTTGCTTTGGCATCAACCCAGGAGCAGACATCGGGCTTCAGGGGAGAGCGGGTGAGCAAACGGGCCCCAGGAAGGCATGGCCGTGAGTTACCAGTGAAGGCAGCCCCCAGGCAGACACCTCCGCCAATTCCCTGGTTCTTGCTCCCTCTGTCCCCAAGGCCATGTCCCTGAATCTGAGTCCTGATCCCTCCTCCACTGGGTTCTTGCCTGCCTGACCCGCCCGGCAGTTTATTTAACGTACACGAAATATTTGACTGCGATTGAAGGGAAGCTGGTATTTGGACTCGACGCCTCCCTGAGTTACAGTTTAAGCACACGTTTCTCAGCTCACATTGGAATGGACTCCCCGGAGGACTGGCGTCTGTGTGTATGTTGGCCGGCCAATAATATGCACAAGTGTGACTACGCGCCAGGGTTTCCCTGTCTCAGTCCCAGCACCATTATTCCCGGTTGAAACTGCTCTCCGAAAAAGAACAGCCACAGTCCTCACTTCCCTTACTATTATTATGGTGTCTCCCCAGAAGCGTCCCAGTGCAGTGCAGTGGCTTCTCTGCAGTCAGCTGTAAGATCTCCATCCCCTCAGCCCACTCGTTCCAGAGCATCTGGGCTCCAGCATCCCAGGTCCTGAATTGTTTTCCTTTCAAACTTTCTGACCCCATGGTCCCAGGTTCCCTCATGCTCTGTTCTGCTTCACTTCCCTGCTCGTGGGGGGGGGGGGGGGCTCTGTTCCTCCCTGCCCCTATCTGTGCCACGTTTAGCAGTTTAGCAGCGGGACATCTGGGCTCTAAAGCCCGATGACATTTCACTGACTGAGGTTCCTCCTCAGCCCATGACAACTGTAAAGGAGGCCGTTTGGGTCCCCAGGGGGAGAGGGGAGTGTCTCTGGCTGGGTGGACCTGTTTGGGGGAGACTTGGAGGGCAGGAGGCAGCTTAGGAGGAGGGGAAAATAAAGCTGAGGACCTGGCTGCTGGGAGGAGCAGGGGCTCAAGTGCTTGCTCTCCGGCGCCCCCTGTGGGCATCCTGGCGGGCGGCCGTTCCGGGCTGGGACAACACCCATTGCAGAGCTGACCCAGGGCAGCCTCTGCCTCTGTCCGGGTGGCAGGGAGGCCAGAGATACTACCAGTCTGCACAGCCCCCCTTGCCTTTCCGCCTCGCTTTTCTTTGAAACTTTGGAAGAGCTCAGTGGGCTCAAATCAGAAGGGAAGATAGGATTAGACCAGTTTGGGGGTGAAGAGGAGACGGATATCTGAACACCTTCCGGCAGGTACTCTCCTCTAAGGGCCGAAACACCAAGGCCAAAACGCACTCTATTATCACCCCTTGAGGCTGACACCCCTGAGCACTGACTGCAGAAAAAACACACCTTCCCATACACACCCGGTTGTCATCATCATGACCCTAGGAGAAAAGAATGATTACGGTTGTTATCAATTTGGAGATGAGAAAATGGAAACTCGGAGAATTTAGCATCTGACCCAAGATCACATAGCAAAGACTGGAGACCAGGACTGATCTCCCTAAAAATCCATATCTGCAACACTGCCAGCCGAGCCGAGCCGCTGGCACGGGCATGACTCAGCGCTCCCTGGGCTGGCGGTGTGTGTGGACTCCTCACTGGCAGGGCTCCTTGCCCCACTGCACCAAGAACCACCTAAGCCAGTCACACCCGCTGCATCCCCAGCAGCTAGCCTCTGGGGGTCAGTAGGCTGGCCCACAGGCCAAATCCGCCCTGGCGCCTGTTTTTCTGAAGTTGCATGGGAACACGGCGGTGCCTGCTCATTTGCGCACTGCGCATGCCTGCTTTCACAGTCCAAGGCTGACTTGACGACTGGCAACAGAGACCATATGGCCCCGTAATACCTTCAAGATTTACTGTCTGACCCTGGACAGAAAAAGCGTGTCGGCCCTCGGCCTTGGATGGAAACGCCAGCTTGCCCAAGTCTGGCAGAGCCCCGCTGAGATGGCGCTGCGGGTGACGCGCACGTGCGCGGGGGCGGTACCGCGCGGGGGTGTGCGCGATGGCTCCGGCGGCGGCGACATCTCGCGCAGGAGGAGCCGGGATGGGTGTTGAGTGGGCAGTGAGATCCTTTCAGAGGGAGCTGGGTTTAGAGGCTTTTATAGTCAGAGTGGCACAGTGGCTGCGGCTGCTGCTGCTGAAATTTAAGCAATTTTCCCCTAATTAAGCAATTACGTCGGATATAGCTGCTCCCATCTTCAGGAACTTTTTTATGGAGGATGGGGAGGAGCGAGTCGGAGGTGTAGCGTTTGGGAAGGCCCAGATATAGAAACATTCGAAGTGCGGGTTTCTCTCCCGAGCGGAGCTGACAGAGGCAGCCGCTCAGGAGCGGAGTGCACTTCAAAGCGTGCTTGAAAGTGACACCACCGGCCCCGAACGCTGCCCTCCTTGGAGCCAAACACGCACACGACAACTAACTCATAACAGGAGATCTGAGCCCACAAAGGCCCCTGAGAAAGAAGAGCTGGATTCGGAGTGGGGACGGGTCCTTTTAAGTAGGCAAGAGCCAGCGAGAAAAGGCTTGGAAGTTCTGGAGGCCAGGAAGGGTGGGGTACGGGCTTCATCCTTTCGTTGGGAGGGCGGACCTGGACCACCCTCACAGCCAGTCCTGGGGTATGAGGCTCACCCCAACTTCTGCAAAGACTTCACACAGACACGGATGGGAGTAGTTACGGGCTCAGCTCTCCTCCACAGGCAGACGATGCACAGATTTCCCCCAGCCGCTCTGGAAGCTGAGCCTGCAGCCTTGGGCTAAGATTGCCAGCAATTAGAGGATGCCCTGATACACTGAAATTTCAGTTAAACAATAGATAAATGTGTACTGTGAGTATGTCCCCATTATAATACGAGGCGTACCAAAAGCCTGTTCATTGTTTAGTTTCATTTTGTTGTTTCATCTAACTAGGCATTCTGTTGTTTTACTTGCTAAGGACCATAAAGAGAGTCACGCCTGGTGGGTGAAGACCCCGGGAGCCCAGAACAAAATGCTTTAGGCTCAACGGCACAGAATGGTCCCAATGCCCCACCTCCCCAACCTCCACCTGAGGCTGGGGTTCCGGTCAGCTCCAGACCCCACCCAGCCCTGAGGGCTACAGCTGATCAAGGCTTAGAAAAGTTATACCGGATTTATTTATTCCCCAGAAGTGCAAGAGGGACCTGCAGAAAAGGGCAAAGCATGTAGAGACCATAAAAAGAGTGTTTAGTTTTTATGGAGTGGGAACCTGGGGAATTAATTCCCGGCTGACAGAGGTCGCGAGACAGTCACTGAGTTTTAAACAGGCACAGAGAGGACCCCAGGGAGGCAGGGAAGAGGCAGCCTGGCCAGGGAGGAGCGAAGGAGGGTTGAGTGAGGGGTGGGAGGCTGCGGGTGGGTCCTGGAAGCTGTGGGCGCTAGAGCCCCATTTCAGAGTGCAGTCGGGCAAGGGCTTTACAGGCCAGTAAACTCAAGGCTGATCTCAGGCCACATTTATCGGGCATCCACTGTGTGTCAGGACCTGGCTTGATCCCATGGGGATTACAGTGATGGGTGAACTGGGGTTCTGGCTCTCTAGACCTTCTGTCTTTTGGGGTACCACGAATTGCACTCGCAGTGATTGAGGCCATCAGGCAAGGCAGACGGAGTGTAGCCGGGGAACCAGACCCCGTGGGTTGAAATTCAACTTCCTCTACTATAAACTCTGCCCTCCTGGACAAGATGCTAACCTCCGTGTGCCTCAGTTTCCTCATAGAAAATACACAATCGGAGTAGCTGTCTCCTAAGATTGTTCCAAGGATTTCTATGAACAGAAGTAGCCTGCCACCTAGGGCTTCCTATCTAAAGTTCTATGAGGGCCCCGGGTGACCCATTCATTGAAGTCTGGGAAGGCTTTGTGGAGGAAGTAACTTCTGACCTAGATTTTAAAGGATGGAATAAGATCCACGTGAACGGAGAGGGACAAAACTTCCTAGCAGGGGCTCCAGGCTGAGCAAAATCATGGAGGTGTGACTGCAAGACTGGAGAGGGTTACCTGGCACCGGGGGCTTGGTGTCCTGGCCAAGTTTAGAGAGACCCTAAACTTGGGTCGGGGCAGTGGTCAGGCAAGAATACCTGCTAGCAGCCCTGCCCACGGGAACACTAAATGCGGGGGACTATTTCAGCTATAGCCCGCCGTCCTCAGCCTTCTAAAGGCACATCGCTACCCAAGTCAGGATCCTCAGCTTGGGGAGAGGAATGTTGTTTAAAATTCTCTACTAGCCACATTGAGAAAGTGAAAGACCAACCAACAAACTGGTGAGATGAGTTTCAATAGCATTTAGCCCAATATCATCCCTCAGACAGGTAATCACAATGAAGGAATTATTCCTGAGTTATTCTGCATTGCCTTTTTCATACTAAGTGGTTGAAATCTGGTGTGTGACTTACACTTCCAGCCCATCCCTAGTCCAAAGTCAAGGCGCAACAGCCCCAGGTGGCTGATGGCTCCGCTAGCAGATAGCGCTGGGACAGGAAATCACAGAGTGAAAGTTCTCCGCTCTTGGATCCAGCGGTGGTCCATTTCCCCCATGGCTCTCCCCAAACACACACATCTGGAAACAATGGCCAAGGGCTTCTGGGCTGGTCCAATGGTGTCTTGTGGTGCTGGTTTGTGTTGATTCCTTTAGTGCCGACCAGGGAGGGAACCAGCTGGAGGTGGCTGCAGGGGGGGGTGGGGTCTCAAAGCATCCCCTGCAGAAGCTGCTCTTCCCGCTCCCAGTACCAAGGCCTTGGTTCTGGGACTGAGCTGAAGAAGCCGTTGGCCTAGAGTGAGGAGTCTCGGAGGCCTCCAGCTGGCAAAGTGGCAGCTTTGGTGATGAGAGATTCCCCCGTCACATATTTGAAAATAGCCAGAACTAGGGCCTCCCTTGTCCCCAACACACAGGCACTCACTGTCTTCTATGGACGTGGAGATGTCATCACAGAATCAAGGTATTCGCTTCTGTCTAATGTGTGAGGCACTGTGTTTTAGACACATGAGCCCATGTAAGCCTCACAACCACCCTTGAGATAGGTCCTATTATTATCTCCACTTAGAGGATGAGAAAACGGAGGCACAGAGAGGTTAAGCAGCCTGTCTGAAGTCACACAGCTAGTTGGTGGGGCACCTAGGATTTGGAGCTGCGTCAGGATCCACTGAGGTGCCAGCCATTCACTATAGACCTTGCGTCTCCTGTAGCTCATGAGCCTCCTGTCACCTGGGATCTACATCATGACGAGAGGAGATGGAAAGTTGGGAGGCTGTAACTGGTGACAAGGAGGGAGAAGGCAGCCGTCTGGCACCACCACGCAGCTGGTCCCAGATGGTGGAGAACCTACACCGACTGCCTGGCTGGGTTGGAGCAGGATGGAGCGCAGACAGGCTCCGTGATGAGGGTCTCGTGCTCCACCCGGGAGGGAGCGCAGAGGGAAGGGAAGCCTGGTGACCTCACTGGTTGGGCCAACGGCCAATGACATCACCAGGAGGGCGAGGAGCCAGGCTCGGCAAGTTATTTATGGAAAAGGCTGGCGGCCAGGCGCAGCAGCTCCTGAGCTGTTTCAGATGTGGTTGGGATAAAGCCTCCAGCTGGCCCGGTGGGGCCGCCCGGGCTGGGCAGGCAGATGCGGAAGGAGGCAGGCTGGAGGGGGCGGCCAGCTGGTGGGGTGGGAGGGTTTCTGGGAGCCTTACTGGGGGCTGGGGCAGGGATCACTGGGCTCCCCCTCCTTGGCGTCGGACCATCCGTCTCCACCCTCCTCTGGATGAGCCTCTGGTCTCGGCAGCAACCGCCCTCGGGTTGCTCATTCACAATTTAGAGACCAGATGGGCTCAAAAAGGGCAGCCCGGGGATTTCACTGTATCTGCATTTGTGGGCATGAGGGTGTGTGCCTGTGTACATGGCTGTTGTAGGTGCTTCCTTACCACCGGGGAAATTCACTTCCTGGTCTCTTGCATGTCGGTGCCCTCAGTGATCATGTGTGCAGGTGAGTTTGTGAGTGTGTGGATATATGCATCTTTGCATATGGTGCACGTGCACTGGGGTGTGTGTGTGTGTGTGCATGAAAGAGGGAGAAGGAGAGAGAGCTAGCAGATTGGCAGAGAGGAGTCACTAGGGGAGAGAAATTGCTGTAGGAAGTTGGGAAATATAATTTCAGTGGAAGATACAGAGGCACTTATAGAAGCTTCAGCAAGACTAGACAAACCTTTCGATCCATTTATCAAAAATGCCTGCAGCTCTGCTGCCTGAGCAGGTGCAGCAAAGATGAAACATTGAGCAGAACCAGCAATTGTGGGGCTGGAGGAGCCCAATAAATAAGGGGTTATGGTGATGCTCACCCTGACTCTGCCGGGTCTGCTCCGGCTGATGCCTCCACCATCACGCCTAGTGGTCCTGCAGGCTTTGACTGTGGCCCCAGGACCAGCATCTCTCCGGTTCTGACTATCGGCCTTGTAGGAAGATGCCAGGGGGTCATGGAGTCCGAGTTGCCAAGCCCCACGCAGACGAGCTTTGACCCTGCTCCTTGTGCCCCTGGAGCCTGCTAACTTCCCTCTCCTTCCCTTTAAAATCCTCCACAAGAAACCAGATCCATGTGACCCCCCAGTGGAGCCTGGGTGGTCATTCTATGGGCCCCAATGGGGAGCAGCAGTGACTGAAAATGGGGACCAGATAGTGACCTAGGGGCCACTCAGATCCCAGGCTGTGCCGTCTACTGAGACGTCCCCCGTGATCCAGTCCCATGTCTTCACAACTTGGGCCTGGATGGAGGGACAGACACCATACCATATCGACTGAATGGGAAATCCGTCCTCCAATACTTCTGCCACCCCTTCATGCCACCCCCTCCATGATGCCAGAAAAGGAAAAGGATCTCCATACAGTGATGCTCAAATGCTCCTAATGTGAGCCCGCAAAAGAGGGTGTCTCTATTGATTTGTTCACCTCCAATTCCACAAGGGTAGTGGGCCCTGCCTCCCGCTCCCAGACCACACACACATGCACACAACTCAGGGTACAGCCCCTGCACCCCTCTGTCCATTATTTGCTTTTCTCTCCATGGCCACCACCACCCCATCAATAGCAGAACCTGTATCGTTGCATCTTGATGTCAGGAACCGAAAGGGCAGGAGACCTGCTCTGGAGACACCACCTGGGGCAGCAGCTGCAGGAGGCCATTCTCTGAGCTCCCCCAGCTGAGAGGGGCCTGGGAAAGGCACAGCTGAGTGGCTCTCCGGGTGGTCAGCCTAAATACCTGGAATGCAGGAAATAGGATTAAACCTCGGCAGGAAGGCAGGAAACAGAGGGATAAAGGTTAATGAGGGAAGAGGGGAGTGCGCACAGACTGGCTGTTCCCAGGGACAAAAGGGCAGCCTCTCGGCTCCTCGGGAGCAGCCTGCGGTCACGTGGTCCACCCTCCGGCTTTGAAAAACCCAGCAGATGGGAGCCCCACTTCTAGAATGTTCTTGGAAAGCAAAAGCCCTAGCCACAGGTTGCTTTTTTTTTTACCACCTGGATCACCTGCCTCATTAGAGCTTCTGTTTTTCCTTTCGGTTCCCCCAAGAGCATAGAAATGGTTCGTGTGGGCCCAGCCAAGAGGCTTTCATCTCCTCTGAACCCAACGCTGTCCCCCATCCATGTCTGTTTTCACGTGCATCCCAGGGACTGCAGGAGGTCCATCTTAGGACCCGAGCAAGATGCAACATTGCAGTGGCCATGCAACCCAGTAAAAGCACCAGATGGGCAGGGGCCAGCAGCTGGGCTGAGCCTTTGACTTCTTGCACCAAAGGCACCCTTTCTCCTATGAAAGGATGGAGGTGGAACAAGCAGAAAGAACTTCCCTCCAGTCGTCACTCTGGAATTTTCGGGACAGCATCCAGGGACAGCGATGGTGATGAGCAGGGGCTGGGGAGGGGCGCTCTGGCTCTTGGCAGCCTTACTGTTGTCACACTTCTCAGAAACTTGCGACATGCCATTCCAGACCCCCTAGAGCCTACCCCTCTCCCTGTTTCTCTCCAGCCCTGTTTCCGGGCTGAGCAGGCGTAAGTGTGGGGAGGGGCGTGAGCGGTTGCCAGGGCAACCATCCCAACCTCCTCTTTCCTCTGCCTTTGGAAATCTTCAAGGAGAGGAAGCAGTCATTTTCCTGGGCTGCTGGGGTGCGGCCCCACGGGGTCCAAACTATGCAAGGCCCCTGCGCCAAGCAGAAAACCCGTCATCTGCTCCCCAGCTGCCCGCATTAGCGGCTCCTCTAAAGAGTTACATCTGGGCTTCAGCCCGGCGCTCAAATTGTAGGGTGGAGTCACTGCGTTTGGTTGAGTTGGTGAGGCAAGGACGTCATTTCTCCACCTTCCAGGAGGGCTTTGCACCACTCTCTTACCCTCTTCCTGGCTGTACCCGAGGAGATGTGTTCAGATGACGACTGTGATGATGAAGATGGTGATGACCTCGCCGCGTGCTCACGCTGCGCCAGGCGCCCGTTCAGCACAGGTGTTCTCTCTCAGACTGGTACAATGAAGCTATGAAGTAAATATTCCTGTCCCCATTTTTCATATGGGGAAACTGAGGCTGAGAAAAGCTAGGGAAGTTGCCGGTGTCCACTGTTAGTAACGACAGATCCTAGACCTGAACCCTGCAAGGGAAATAGTTTAAGACAGAGAAACCGAAAAGCTGGCCTGAGCAGTTAGCTCTTAAAGCAGACAGACCAAAACTTTCTGGCAAAGGAGGCAGAACAGATTAACTCCTCCCAGTTTGCCTGGGACTTTTTTGAATTTTAGAACTGAAAGCCTCAGTCCCGGGCAAACTGAGATGTTTGGTCCTGCCTAGATGGGGGCGCACACAGAGGAGAGCAGGGGAATGGGTACCTTGATGCGCCTGGGACACCCACCTGCCATGGGGTTTTAAGGTAGTTTAAGGCTCACGTCCACGAGGATGAGACAGCCTTGCAAAGAGTCTCCCAGCCTGTTCATCTGTGGCTCTGAGGATGACCAGCTTGAACCCCTCCTTTCTCCATGAGAACTGCTGTACAGCTCCCACCCTGCAGCCCTTTACCACATCCACACTTGGCTGCACGTATGCCCCCAGCCCCTGATACCTGCCACGCCCGGGCCTCGCCCTGATCACACCTGAATCTGATATCCCCGCAGACAGCAGACAAAAGAGACCAATGATGTGCTCAGCCTTTTGTACCTCCAACAACCTCCACCTTCCATGAGTCAAGGTGGAGAGAGGTCACGGCAAGGGCTGAGCTCCCCAGGAAGCAGTGCCAGGGCCCCACACTGCCTGATGCCGGGGACCAGGAGAGGTGGGAAAGGGGAGGGGAAGGGAGAGAAAAAAGGCAAAACTCCCCACAAAAAAGAAAAAGTTCAATCAGATTTGTAAAGGGCACAATTTACAAATCCGTCACATATTCTACTAGGCTGGGATTTACGGATTAGCCTGTAATACTTAGGCGGCTTTTTGTAATAAAACCCTGAGCCCAGGCAGCCTTGGGGGAGTGAGGAGGAGGAAGGGGGCGTCTCTCTCTATCTCGCTTTCATTTTCCCAGCGTTTTTTTGATCTAGGCAGCCCCATTAATCTGTGCTTTATCTGCCTATGGAGAAGGATTGAGCTCTTTATTGGATTTTTGTCAAGAATAAATGATTTAGTTTGGGATATTGTGGAAACGATTTTTGTGGTATTACACCATCTAATAAATGAAACAGCAGGGATCAATTCCTTTCTTGCAATGTGTTCAACAGGCAGGGTGAAATATGCCCCACAATTATTTGGTATTGCACTCTATAGATATTTATAAGTGAGTGTGACTGCATGTATGTGGGTCTGCCCCAGTGTGGGCACCTGTCCGGGAAGATGTGATCCATCAGCTCTAAAGCATGAGACTTGGGACCCATGTGACAGGCCGGTCAGAAATGCAGATCAAGTTCATTTTAGCGGCCAGGCCTGAGTGTTGGAAAGAAGGAGTCAGGCTTAGGGGTGAAGGCTGGACTTGGGAGGTGGTATTTACCAAGGCCCTTGGCTGGAGTGCTTCTCCTGGAGGGAGGGAGGGACATCACTGCCCCAGCAAGCCTGACCAGCGCCCAGTGTGTGGGGACGCAGTGCCGAGAACCCAGGGTCCCATCGCTCCCTGTCCTGGGTGCCTCGGTCCATGCCCCACTGCCCTCTCTCCCAGGACCTCACTTCAAGGGAAGATGTCTAGAAATACTTGGAGATAGAAGCTGGCTTTCTGCCCGGGTAGGCTCATAAGCTTTACATCCCTGAAGGTCCACAAATATTTATTGAGAGCCTGTTATGTGACAGTGCTTAGCGCAGGCCTGGCACAAGGTAAGCCATAGGGAGATACTTGTTCACAGACTGAGCAACAGAAAGCTTTCAAGTTGCCCAGCCCTCCCCCAACCCCACACGGAACTCACAAGTAGAAACAGAGAGTGGGGAGAGTCGTAATCATGGAATAAGAGATTATCGGCAGGATCCGGCCAACAGGTGGGAAACTGCTTCCCCACCCTTCACCCAAACCCCTCGTCTTGAGGAAGAATAGAATTACGCTGAAAGGGGGGAAGCTGGGAGGGCTGGTCCAGGGAACTAGCATCACATCCCGTTAAGACACCTAAGTCGGAGGTGGTTGCTATTCAAGTTTCACATTCTGGACACCAACACCTTGACTCAGATTGTCCAAAAAGATCCCTTCCATCGACTAATGTTGTAAGCACCGTCAGAGAAAGTGCCTCGCCTGACACCTCACCGCTGTGGACCTTGTGCGCTGCGCCTGCTCCGTAAATAGTCATCAAATGACCCGGCTTGATGGCCTGGGCTCCAACGCAACACCCAGGCCAGGCAGCTTAGAAGCACCAGCCATTAGCTGCTCATGGGTCCAGGGACCGGAAGTCTGAGCTCAGGGCCCACGTGGTCCAGAGAAGGCCCTCTTCTGGGTCCCAGATTTCTCTCTGCATCCTCACAGGGGTCAAAGTGTTCTATGCTAAACATAAATTGCTTGTGTTTTCAGAAAAAAAAAAAAAAAAGAAACGATTTTTAATATGAAAAACCGCCTGATGTGCTCATAAAATAATCTGAATAATTACATGTAGGTGTATAATTTTATCTCATCATTTCCTTTTAATGTTAAAATGTGTATGTATATATACACGTATCTATATATGTTATGATATATGAAATGTCTGCACATATGTGTGTATCCATGTACAACGTGTATAGACAGATATGCACGGATGTATAGATATATATTTACACTATATGTAAAGCTCTAGAGACGATGTAGCAATGATTAACAATAGTTATGGCAGGAAACAGCTTTCATTTCTATAAAATCTGAATTTATTTCTACACAGAGAATGTCCTATGTTGTACTTTTTTAAAGTTTTAAAATAAAGAACAACTTTAAATTAGATGGGATAAAGGCAAACTTCAGGGAAGACAGAAAATCCAAACACCTATAAAGAAGAAATTGACACAACATTGTAAGCTAACTCTATTTCAATTTAAAAAATTTAAAGTAAAAAAAGGAAACTTTTGGTGTATTTCTTTCTAGTCCTCTTTCAACATATATTATGTGCCTTATACTGAATATACAGTTCTAAGTTCTAATTTCTTCAACTTCATATTATATTGGGAGCATCTTCCATGTCATTAAGTATTCTTTGCATATGTATTTTTATTGGGTGCATAATATTCCTTCATGGATATGTCATCATTTATTTATTCACCCTCATCAATTCCCCTTCTCACCCTCCTCATCACTGCCCATTAATACCTTAACTACTTGGATGAGAAATGGTGGCTCTCCCAGTCCCCTGTCAATGAACATATATCTGGAAGATATATGTTTTTGGAGATATATTTTGGAGAACACTGGAGTTGCTACTTCATTAATACAAAGAGAGCACCGACTGAAGCAAATCAATGTCTCCGTGATACGTCCTCCTTGGATGTGTCCTCAGCATCATGACCTGCACTGAGCTGCCTGCATCACCTTACCTGGGTCTTCGTGTCCCTCCCACCCCCCAGCCATTTCCTAGCAGGTGCCTTGGCCTATTAGTTCATGAAAAAATAAGTTTGGGATAAAAATAAGGTTGGTGTATGAGCTTAATAATTTACCAAAAATAGACCTCCCTAGGCTTGGCTGTCTGTGCCTTTGTATGAGAATATACCATTTAGTCTACCAAAGATGGTGTGTGGCTTGGACCAGAATTGTCGGGAGCCAATAGAAGAGAAGGAAGTGGGGGGAGTTATTTTAATAGAATTTTTAAGCAAAATATTGATGCCTTCTTGCAGTTGCCCGAATCGAACAGGGAGAGAGAGGGCTCAGGAAGCTGGGGAGGGGCATGCCCAAGGACAGCCCTCCTCTGCAGCCTGACCTGTTCTGATTTGGTGTCAATACCATAATCAAGGTAATCCGAAAATAGCTTTTCCGCCTTTGGAATAAAACCTTTTGCATTGAGCGGAATCTGGGAGAAGAGGTTAATTGAGGGTTGACTCACAGACTTAGGTTTGCAAAAAAGAGGGTTAAGTGGAGCCCTTTCTCAGCAGTGACTTACCTCGAAGCCTCAGTCTCTCCACCATGTGGATTAAGCTGCCAGGGAGGGCTGAGTTCTCCCCAGGCTTGGTCGTGGTACCCAGGAAATGGGATGCTGGGTCCTACCCTCAGGGAATTATCATCTGCAGATATGCCATGTTAAAGGAAACTTGGAAAGGTCCAGCCAGCATTTTGGAGACTCCTGATTCACATTTTCTTCTTCCCTGAGCAGGAACAGTGATCTTATTAGTGACAGGACCCACTGAACTTCAGAATTTGGGTTCAACTCAACGAGCACATATAAAGCCAGCCATTGTTCTGGGGACTTTGCGCACAGAGCTGGATGAGACAGTCTGTGTGGTCATGGGGGTCTCAGTCTAGAAGGAAAATAGATGTGAAAATAATTTCAGCAGGGCGTGAGGGGTAGGTGTCCTAATGTTTATCCATTAATTCCCTCAGCAACTGTAGTCTGCCACATGCCAGGCACCATACTGTGTCAGGGATTCCATGTGTCCCGACAGATGTGGTCCTTGCCCTCATGAAGCTTATAGCCCAGCAGGCAATACAGAACTTGGACAAATAAAAACATAATTCATTTTTGATTTTCATTTGTGATAAACACATTACAAGACATTCAGGGGGCTATGAGTATAATACTGGAGCGCTTGTGAGCTTAGATAATTTCCAAAAGCAGGCTTGCATAGGACCCCCTGCCTGTCCTCTCCTCAGTCTGCTGTGTGTGCTCCTCCTCCTCTACCTGGTCCTGATCTTTGGCCCCTCTGATCCCATGGGGCCTGGCTGCCTGCTGGCGGGGTGGAAACCACTGCACCAGCAAAGCAGGCCCTGGGCACTTCTGTAACCGATGTGTGGCCGAAACATCTGGGCTCTAAGAATAAGCAGACAGTTGGTACAGGAGTGAAGTTCTAGGTTAGGAGCTAGATCCAGCTCCATCACAAAGTGGCTGTGTGGCCTGGCTTCCCCAAACACACCCTGTTCCTTCCTGCTCCCGCACTGTAACCCCAGCTGCCAGGCCTCCACATCCCCCACTGCATCATGAGGAAGCACCGCCCACAGCCTCTGGGGCCGGAAGGCTTGGGTTCAGATCTCACCAACTTGCCTCCGTGAGCCTCGGTTCCCCCCTCCATACAATGCGGATAATATCCCTGCCGAGCGCTCAGCGTGGTAGTGAGGATTCAGTGGGTTGATGGAAGAGCGCCTCACCCACGTGGAGCCGCTCTTCTCACAATGTTTGTTTTGTGTGGTGGGTAATCTGTGTCAACTGGACTGGACCACAGGATGCCCAGATTGCTGGCTAAACATTATTCCTGGGTGTGTCTGTGAATGTTTCTGGAAGAGATTAGCATTTGAATTGGTGAACTGAGCAGAGCAGATGGCCCTGGCCAGGGTGGGTGGGCACCCTCCAATCCCTTGAGGGCCTGAATAGAACCAAAAAGCAGAGGGGTTGGATTCACTCTCTGCCTGACTTAGAACTGAGACATCCATCCCCTGCCCTCAGCACCTCTGGTCCTCAGCGCTTCAGACGGGGACTGGAATCTTCACCATCAGCTCTCAGGCTTTCAGGCCTTAACCTACACCACGGGCATCCCTGGTCTCCAGCTTACAGACAGCAGGTCATGGAACGTCCCATAACCTGCCTCCACAACACGTAAGCCAATTCTGTATCATCTATCTACCTATCTACCTGTTTCTCCCATTGGTTCCGTTACTCTGGAGAACTTTAATGCATATTATTCCTCCTCCAAATCAATGCAACTTAGAAGGTAGCCCACAGTGATTTACGGCTAATTAGATGTAGCATTTACTGGTCTCATCTGTGGTTCTCACAGTGGCGTGTGCAGCCAAATCACCTAGAGGGCTTGTTATAACAGATGGCAGGGCCCCACCCAGTGTTTCTGACTCTGTAGGTCCCGGGCAGGGCCTGAGGATGTGTGTTTCTAACAAGCTCCCTGTTGGTGCTGCTACCCTGGGGACACAGGTTGAGGACGATGGATGACACTAACATCTCAGACCTTATTTGCATAAATCTATAAATAGATGCACCGTTGAGCACCAACAATGTGCCCACCCCTGTGATAGGAGCTCTCATATATCATTTTATTTTCACCATGGCTCAGCAAATCCAGCCTCACTCTTCCCATTTTTGGGAAGATGAAGTTACCAGTATGCTCAGACAAGGTCCATGACTTGCCCAAGGCCACGTGACTTGTAAGTGACAGAGGCCCTGGTCTTGAACTCTGACCTCTGAGTGTCCGTTTCAATGTTCTGCTTCCTCCATTGCTTTTGGAACCCATTTGGGGGATAGAAACAGTACGAGGAGGAATCTGAAGGGGAGGAGGAAACTGTCCGGGAAAGGCATCTCACAGACTGATGAGAACTTGCATGTGTGATGTTTATTGACAGAAAGACACCTAAGAGGTCCAGACGGGCTCAGCCAGCTGATAGCAGAGTCCAGACAGAATCTCCCTGGAGGCTCTTGAGGGCTGGGAACCCGGATCTCTGGCCTGGGCAGCTCCCCGTGGCTCAGGAGTGGCACCCAGTGGCCTGGGACCCCTAACTGAGCTGAACAAGGTGGGCTGTTCCTCCGCCTCTCCTTCGTCCCTGCCCTTCCTCCCATCAGCCCAGAAAACAGGTGTCGCCTATTAACAGCACAGCCGCACCAATCTGAAGGGACCACTCATCCGTTAAGGCCTTGACATCGTGCTACAGTTTTGACAAGTGGAACACTAATGCCCGAGGTGCCGAGAGCCCCACGGTCCAGCCCCAGCTGCTGGTGGAGCAGGGAATGGGGGCTTTGGCCAAGAGGAGCCCGGTACAGCGAGCCCCCTCCAGGTGTTACTCTGACCACCTTTCATCTGCAAGGGGCCTGGAGATGCTTCGTGAGCCAGTCCTGGGCTGGTGGGAGCTGATGGCCTGGAGGAGGAGATTCTGGAGCATTGGCAGACCCCCAACCTTATCACCAGTTCTTAACCTCACCTGCAGGGTTGCAAGACCCCTCCCCCCCAGCCCTGATCCCAAAAGTCTCCAGGATGCTGATTTGCATGTGTTTTGCCTGCTGGGTCTGGAGGGCCCCTCCTCCCCTTCCCACCCCTTTTTCTCCAGCCCCTTCCTCTGTGAGGTTAAATTGGAGCAGGTTGACAACTGACTTGGGAGAGAGGGGTCACCTTCTTTTCCATCCTGGGGACTTGTGACCCCCCAGCGTTTGCACAGCAGGGCTGATAGAGCAGGCAAGGCTGTACCTCTATAGGGGATTTCAATTCCCTTCAGAGGGTTTCAGTACGCATGGGGTAAGATACTTAACTGTCACCTGGAGAGCTTGTTAAATGCAGAGTCTGAGTCATCAGACCTGGTATAGGGCCTAGACCTAGCATTTCTAACAAGTTCCCAGGTGATGCCGAGGTCCCAGCCCACACTTGAATAGCAATGGAGGGCAATGATCCTCAAACATGACCCAGGTTGGATCACCTGGGTGCTTTAGCAAAACTGACGCCTGGTTCCAGTTCCAGAGCTTCTGATTTACTGGCCTTCGGCATCAGGTGGTTTCATCACACAGCAAGCCTGGGCCCCACTGCTATAGAGGATGGGCTCTGGCTGTGGAGACAAACAGAACTAGACTCAAGTTACTGACCCAGTGAGTCTCTGGGTACCTGTCTGTAGAATGGAGCAACAGAAGTGGTGCTGACCTCCCCCCTGCGAGGACTGAGAGAGGTGACCTGGGAGATTCTCATTACAGAGTTAGCACCCCGCCAATCGTACTGTTATACAGTAAATTACTAATGGAGCAAAATACCCACTCCCCTCATCATTTCACACACACTCTAGGTCGCTTAACAAGCAGTAAAAATCATGCCACTTGACTGTAAACTCCGTGGGGAGGGACCACATTGGCTTTTGCATTGTTAAATCTAGTGTCCAGTGTCTGGACACAGTAGGTGCTGAAAGAAGGGAGCCACGGATGAACACATTGAGGAAGAGACACTGGTTGCTGAGGGGAGAGCGCCCTATCTTCACTCCCAGCTTGCCATATTGGGCGTTAGGACACAGTCTTTTCTGGGATGTGGAGAGAGAAGAGATTTGGGAAAAGGACTTTTTCCTGGTGAAAAAGCATCCTCATGCCCCTTGTTGATCAAGCGTTCTTCCTTGGCAGAGAGGATGGAGAGGAAGAGAAAAGCTTTCATTCCACAGAAGGGCATCTGCCAGTTTCCCACTTGGAGAAGAGATGGAAATAGCTTTTTCAGATCCTCCAGTTAAGCTGACACATGTGGCCCCCTCCAACCCTCTACTGGGTTGCCTCCCAGCAGCAGTTATCTCGACTCCAACAGAACGGCTCTATCTCACTACAGCTTGAAGCTGTCTCCCTTCACAATAGAGAGAGGCTTGGGTCCCAAAGACAGCCTGGTACAAACAGCATCAGAATACAGGTGGGCTGGAGTGCTGGAGGGGAGGAGAGGGGAGGGGAGTGGGATGGGGAGAGGAGGAGGAGGGAGACAGGCTGGTGGGGGGCTACCCCTCCAAGACCACATCAGTCAGCCTGCACCTAGGGAGGAATCAACACTGTCCGTGGGCCAAGTGGGGATGCAGGAGAAGTGCGGGCTGAGAGTGATCTGAAGATGACACAGCTAAAAAAGCATCACTTAAACTCGTGGAAGGTAAATGCCACTTCTAGGCCAGCACTGCTTCCCAGGCTGGGAACGAGATAATGAATTATTACCCAAGGAAATGAAACTGCTAATAAATTCAAAAGCAAAGCGGAGGGAGGTTAAACTCCATTTTTAAAAGGGAGCTGGTGATTTATAAAGTGCCCTCTCTCCTTGCCTCCTGGGGCTCCATCAGCCTCCCTGTCCCTCGTGTGTCCCACACAGGCCGCCCCTGACCCTTGGCACACATCCCCCCTGGCCCTGGTCTCTGGCTGCTCTTTTTCCTCTTCCCCTGTGAGCCACGCCCACCTCCAGTGGGAGTATGAAGCCCAGACTGGACCGAAATTTGGGCCAATTGGTTTTGAGAGCTCAGTCCCCAAGGAATGGCCAGAGGAAATCTGTCTTCCTAAGAAGTCCATTCCGACCTTTGAGCCAACAAGTGACAAAGAGAACCCGCTCTGAGGGGGGTGGCCAGGGACAGGGGGCGGCGCCTGCAGGGACTGGCCAATCGCCTTCGCTGTCCAGCGGCGGCCACGCCTTCCGGAAGCTGCCCGGTTTACCTCAGCCCTCCCGCTGTCAATTCTAATCGCCCCTTGCACTCCAGTCCTGAAGCCCTGGTCCCCCAGATCTCGGCTCCCCTCCTGCCCTGCCGGAAGCCATCAGGCCCCCCGCTGCCTGACCTCACTGCCCGTTTCCGCGGCGACAGGCCTGTGATGTCACTCGTGGAGGCCTGTGAGCCTTCAGGTGGGTAGGGTGGGCGCAGCAGTTGCCCAGGAAGAGGGAAAGAACATAGCTCTTGTTTCTGTGCCGTCACCCCTACCTGGAAACGGGGGAGGGAGGACTGGAAGCAGACAGAAGTCTGCAGCCTTTCCTAATGTCTCCTGTTCTGATGTGACCCCTGCTCCGCTCCGCTGGGGAAAGGCGGAGAGGCTTCCTGAACCCCCTCCCCACACTCCTGCCCGAACAGCTATGATTTAAAAGCCTCAGGAGTCCTGGAGGGACTCAGTTTCTCCAGTGAGCCATTTCCTGCAGCCCATCCCACACCTTCTGATGGTGTCATATGAAGGGGGCCTCCCCTGGTCAGCTCGTGTGCCCACCTCCAGCAAAATCAGGCTCCGGGGCTCCCTCCTTCGAATCTGGGTTCTGTAGGAAGCCGCCATGTCAGGTGGCGCTCAGAATTGGTCTCAGCTGGAGCCACGGCTGCTCGTTAAGTGATGGGAAAGCGGCCCTTCCAGCTCCCCCAAGTGTTTCTGGTCCCTTCTGTTCCAGCCAGGCTTCCAGAGAATGCAGCCTCCATGTGGAAACAAAGGCTCTGGCAGACAGTCTCTTCCTGGTCTGAAAAGCCCGCTTTCACCTGAGTTTCAGGTAATTTGCTTACAGCCTGTATTATGTAGACAAATTAGGCTCCCTTGGACTTCAGGTGTCCCAATTACTTGAGTAATTTGCATCTTGATGAGTGAGGGGGATTGAACAGTAGCTCAAAGCAAATGGAAAATTCTGACGTTAGGGGTCCCAGAGCCCTTCCTGTGCACCTCTGCTCGCCACTGACAGAACGCGGGTCAGCGGTCAGCATCACATACACATGGAACAGGGGACACGGGAGGCCCGACCTGTCCCCAGTGTTGGACCTGGCCTTAGTTTCGTCTTCAGGATGTGTCAGAAACCAAAAGCAACTGCCTCAGAACAACTCCAAAGAAAAGTGGGAGGAGAAAGCGAGAAAAATCTGTATCATTGACTGTTTACGCCTAAGGAAAGAGAAAAGAGAGGATTCTCTATAGCCCAGCCAGGAGATGAAGGGTTAATCCTATAATCTAGTCTGCAGGGAGCATGGAAGGACTGGAGCTCTTTTCAAGCTGAAGTGTGCATGGAGAATGCTTGATGCTTCTGGGTGGAGCCCAGAATCCCAACACCATCTGAAAGCTTTCACTGGGCGCCCAGGGTGTATAGAACCCTGTTCTCAAGGCTCCTTGGAATTCCAAAGTTCACAGGAGTGCCCCCCTATCTTCTAGTAGAGAATGGACCACCCGCCCTTTTAGTTTCTTCTGTGTGCCCCTCCCCCACACCACCCAGGCCACAGCTTCCTGCTGGGCTCCGTGAAGTACCTACAGAAGCCTAGTGACCTTTTCAGAGTTAGACCAATTACACTCCAGTGAAACAGCCTAAGAATTGCAAAGTAGCCCATGCAAACTCTTCCAGTCGGTCCGAGTGAGAGCCAGAGCCACCCTTTTGTCCCTGGTTACTATCAGAATCACCCAGAATTTTTGAAACTGCTGGTGCCTGAGTTGCACCCCCAGAGAGGCCGATTTCGCTGGTATAGGAGGCAGTGGCAGATTTTTTAAAGCTCCCAGATGACTTAAACATGCAACAAAGTCTGAGAACTGCTGAGCTGGAGGAGTTAGGATTTTTGAATTATTTCATGGTGAGTCTTTGGGCTGAAATTGATCAAGTTTGATACTCTGTTAATGAGATCAAGACCCTTTTATCTGTGTGGAAGGCTGCCATCTTGAAACAAAATAACGATGGAGAAGTTTTCACATGGATGTTATTTTAATAGATTCTAATGAGAGTTGGTACAAAGGGGTGGGATTCAGACAGGATAAAGTCTTCACCAAACCATCATTTAGTTAAGGGGGAGGCAACAAAATGAAATAACTAACATTTCTTGAGTGTCCGTTGGGCACCAGGAGCTGTTCTTGGAAGATTAAACTGATACTCATTTATTCTTTCCAATCATATGCCAGATGGGTATTATCCCCATTTTACAGATGAAGACACTGAGGCTCAGAGATGAAGAAACCGAGGTTCAAGATGACACAGCTATTGAGTGTTGGGAGATAGTTTTCCTTGGGTCTCATATTTCTGTTCATCTTGCAAGCAGAGATGCAGACAGCATTTGTTCTGATCTTATGTTTGCATGGTAAACAGCATTGGAAGACATAGTGCCACCCTCTGGAGCCAAGAGTAGGCATGCTTATTGTCCACTGTAAAAGATTCAGTTCCCCTAAGTTCAGGGTTTCTCTCTTACAACACACTCTGATGTGTGTGTGCAGATATCATCTGGCCCTCTTTGCATGGCCTTATGGGAACTGTGGCTGGAGGAACAGTTGCAAAAACAAGGATACTCTGTTGCTGTGATAAACTATAAACTGTCCAGTGTCTCTGACCCATGAGTTTCCTGTCTTCTGCTCACATCAAGGAAACCGTGGCAGGTCAGGCTAACTTAGTAACTTGCGGTGGATTTTGCATATTAAACTAGATCTGTTTCACTTGAAAACCTGTGCACTTAGGAGATGGTTAAGCAAGAGTGATATTAAAACAAAACAAAATGCATACTCCAGATCAGTGTTTGCTTTTCCTCCAGATAGAAAATAGTAATACAGATTAGTTCCCATTTCCCTTTCTACGAGATGGATAAACAAATTCGATCTGCATCAAGAGTTAAAAGAAATGCAAAACCTGGGCATATATGGGGTACCCTGGTGGTGCTAAATCCCACTTGATTTTAAGCTTTATGAAGCTGTCTCCTCTCAAGAACATTTCACTTGATTCCATCAAAACAGCTTCTACGCCTGATTAAGCAAATCTGGGTCCTGGCTTTGCCTCAGCACCCCAAACCCGCTGACCTGTTGTCAGAAGGCTGCTACCCCCGTTACCTACCTGTTTTCCAAACTGGGGAGAAATGATTTTCCTTCTGGTCTTAACATCAGTGGCCTGCATGTCCCCTTCATTTGTGACCATTTCCCTCTGGGATCAGAATCTCCCAATGACAAGTTGTAATCACAGAGAGTCTCGTTCTCAGCCCTTTTCTTACCCAGTTCTTAACTTCAACCAACTAAGTTACTAGGTAAGCATCATTTTGAAAGGATCGCTTCCCTTTCGTACTAATTACCTTCTCTTCTAATGAATAAGAGTTTAATACGCAACAGTGATTTCTAGTAACAGCTTCTGTATAATTTTCTGTATAATTTTTGTTAATGATTATTATTAAAATTATTAAAACTAAGTACTATTTACGTGCCAGGAGCTTTTAAAGTGCTTTATAAAATATCTTAAGTCTACTTCGCAACCCTAAGTATTTTCATTTGACGGAGCCGAGGATTCAAGGAGATGAAATGTCTTGTAACTGGAGCTGGGAAGTGGCAGGGCTGGAGCTCAAAGCTGTGTCTGTCCAGCCCCAAAGCTAAACTTTTCCATCTCCACCCAACTGCCCTTTTTGTAAACAGCTTTCTTGAGATACAATTCACATAGCATACTGTTCACTCATTTAAAGTGTACAATCCAATGGTTTTAGTATATTCTTGGATACATGCAACCATCACCATAGTCAATTTTAGAACATTTCCATCAATTTTAGAACATTTCCATCACCTCCCAAAGAAATGCTGTGGATTTTAGTTATCACTTTCCATCTCCACATCCTCCCCCCAAAGCCCTAACCAACTGCCCTTTAACAAAGACTCTTTCTAAAAAAAGTCAAACCTTTTCTTCTCTCTATATTAAATATCAGAGTACATTTATATGCATTGGTAAATCGGTTGCCTCTTTGGGTTACTAAGAGGTTAAAAGTTGCAGGAAAACAAACAAACCAAAAACAACCCATGTGCCTTCTCTCTGATATTCCCTAGGTTTGGTTATTCAGTCTTCCTTCTGCCCGGAGGCCACCAAGGAGAACCACAGAAGGAGCTCCAGGTGGCTGTGTCACTGCATTTAGTACCTGGTCTTGGGTCTGAGATGATGGTGAAAAGGATGGGGACCCCAGAAAACTTCTTCCAGCTTGGACTCAAGGCTCATATCTCATGACAGAGAGCAGCCTTCTCTTTCTCCTCTAAAACACAGCCCACCCCCTTAGGAAGTCCCTCTGGTCCTTCCAGTGAGGCCTGGCCCCATGGGGAAGTTGACTTTGCCCAAGGAGGCTTTTGTCAACATTGGCTTAGGGTCCATCTGGCTTTGCAAGGAGTTAGGTCTGCATATGTGTTAGTTAGAATTCCCCTGAAGGAGTCAAGTGATTGAAGATTAGTTGGGAGATACAGGACCACTGGCGGGCTGGGGAGGCATAGGGATGGGGCACAGGGAAGGGAAGGTGGCCACTAAGTCGTGCCCTAAGAAGCCGGCTGCCCCTGTGGGAGACCAGCTCTCACTGGTGCAGGTAAACTCCAGGAGACCCTGGAAGGGACACCTCAGAGTTATTCACCTGGGAGATGAGGTCACCTGGGTATTTAAACACCAACTCGCAAGAGCCCTTGGTTAAGGGCTGCTCCCAGAGGGAGTCATTCCTCAGCAGTCCTGGCATGCTGTGCGCCTCCAGACAGAACAGACTCTCGCAGTTTTGGAAAAAGCCCTCCGGCAGAGAAGTGCTGATACTGGCAGTTGGAGGTTGGTGAGGGATCACGACATGGTCATTTATGAGGGATCCAGATGGGTACCTGCAGCATCTGCTACAGCCTGGCCCTGTTCTAACTCCTGCATGCACAGGTGCACACTCGCGTACACACACACACACACACACACACACACTGAGCAGGGTGAGAAGACAGCCTCAGGAGGGCGCAATCCTCCATCCCTGGGCTCCACTCTTCCTGCCGATAATCAGGGCTCACCTCTCCATAAAAATGAGAAGCAGCAAGGAATTCACTAACTGAGGTTTACTAGGAACCAGCTGGTATGTCTTCTACCTCCCAAGCTGGAGACCTTCCCAGCAGGCTCTGCAAAGAGTTTAGAACTCCAGGCGAGATCACATGGGGGTAGGGGTTGCTCCAGGACAGAGGAAGGGATGAGCACCATCCCTCTGGGTCTGGAGGAAGGGACCTCAGATTTGCAAAGCTCATCAGAGAGTCTGGCTTTCAAGCTGCAATCGGACTGTTTCCCCCATCCCACCTGCAGTCACAGGCTCTGGAGGTTCAGAGATGGGCAGATAATTTGGCTGAGCTGGAAAGTCCAGTCACCTTCTTTGGTTGGTCCTTCCCAAGCTGAGCATCTTTGGGGCACCTCTTATCCAGGAATGGAAAGGAATATTGGAGTTCTGGGCAGCCCAAGGCCATGTCTACCTTCTTGCTAGTTGGCAGGATATTCATTCATTCATTCATTCACTTATTCATTCATTCATTCTTGAACACATTCATTATCTTCATAGATCAGGAATTGAGGGTACCATGGTAATGAGACAGTGACAAATATGCAAACCTCTCACCTTTCAAAGACTCAAGAGTACACAGGAGTACAACGTGGTCTAAAATCCCTAGCCCACCTCCTTAATAGCCTTTTGCTCCAGCTCCCTGCTTGTGTGGGACCATGTCCCAGCATGTCAGCAGGCTATGAGTTCCATTAGGAGAGGACCCGTGGTCCTGCTCACCCCCGTATCCTTGTAACCTAGCATCATCCCTGGCACACAGGAGGCACCCAGTAAATATTTGTGAATGAATCAATGGATGTGTACCTTGGAGCCAAAGGCAGATCATTGGAATATTCTTATGTATTTTTGTGTCTCTTCATTTGGATATCAATGCACATGTTTCTGTGTTGTTTCTTTGTTTTTCATACTTACATAACTGGGTGTGCACGTGTGTGTGTGCAATTCATTAATGGACAGTCTTCCCTTCATGATATTTCAAGAGAATGAACACTTCTGCTTCTGGTATCTGACTTCATAACCCCGATCTGCATTTTCCACACATGTGCAGCTCCCCGGATTTTCAAATATTTATACTCCTATATTTAAAATCCAGGAGATTTCTGTCTTTCTCACCCCTTACATGCTTGTGCTCGCTCTCCCACTCTCCCTCCCTCCCAGCCATCAGCTCTTCCTCTCCACCTTATTTCCTCTTTTTTTCCCAGATACATATTCCTGTTGGTGAAGAAACTTCCAGAGCCAGCCACACTTTCACTTCCATGTTGGGGTCGCTGAGGGACACATGTGAGCCACCGCCGTGGCCCCATGGCAAATCCTGAATGTCAAGCCCAACCAGGAGGGGCGTAGAGAGTCCAGCTCCCCTTCCTCAAACCTTGGTGGCTCTTGAAGAGGGTCTTCCCTCGGGGGGGAGTCTTTTCGGGCTGCAGTACGGCTTCTAAGGAGGAGGAACTTCCTGGCGTTTGCCCAGAGCTTTAGCAAGAGGTGCTGGGTAAACACCGGGTCACCACTTGGGTTTCTGAAGGCTTTAGGGTCTTATGTCTGGGAGGGAGGCTATGATGTCTCAGAGTACCGACCTGGAGGCAGAGGAGCCCCCCAAGATTTTTCCCAGGTGACAGTCTGGCCCCTCTCCATCCTGCACCCTACAGTGGAGCCTGGCCAGGAAAGGTCTACTGAGAGCAGTGTCAATCATTGGGCTCAATCCGTTAGGACCTTGAGAAGCCCTAGACAGAGTGAGGGCCCTTCGACTCCCAGTGTGAATTTCTGATGCTCAGGAATCACCCAGAATACTCCTTTGAGGGCCACAAGGGTGTGGCTTCTGCTCTCATTTCCTATCAGTGGATCAGTGACTAAGGAAGGCCAGTGTTCTCAGTTGCACATTTGGGCCCATATTTCAGAGACAGGTTTAGCAAAACAAAGCCTCTCCCTTCTCCACCAACCAAGGCATCCTGAAGAATGGAAAACGGAAGTGATGAGGACGAGCAACGGGGGTGGCACCTGAGGCCTTCTCTTCATGCTCCACATCCCCTCCCGCCCTTGTCCAACCTGCTTTGGGTCCTGGGAGGTTGACCCGAATGGACCACCCCCATGGGCTCCCATGCTCTGTGGCTTCCAGTTGGGTTCAGCCGATGGAGTCCTGGCCACAGGTCCAAGGGAGGGAGGAGAGTGAGGCCAAGTCTTCATTGCTCCGGCCACCACCCTGCAGGGTCTGCTCAGGGTGACTGGGTCCCAGCACCAAAGGCCACTGCTCCTCTCCTGCAGCCTCTTCCATAGGAGTCCCCTCCTGAGCTGTGGACTGCTCCCTCCCCTTCCCCTCCCAGCTTTGGGTGGTAACAGCTCCACCGCTTCCATCCCTGGGATACTGGCTCCCATCTGCTCTCACCTTGGAAAATCGTCCCTTTGTAAGTAAACCCTCCCCAAATGATCTAATTTGAATGTGGTTCCAGTTGGAGCTATTACTCTAAATAACCGGGCAGGGGGTGGGGAGCGATGGACTGGGAGCTCTGGGTTTGCAGATACTAATTACTATATATAAAATGGTAAACAACAGGGTCCTACTGTGTAGTGTGGGGAACTATACTCAATAGCTTGTAATAGCCTACAGTGAAAGAGAATAAATATGTATATATAACTGAATCACTATGCTGTACACCAGAAATTAATACAACATTGTAAACTGACTATATGACAATTAAAAAGAAAAAAAAAGAACCTGGCAGATAAGGGTACTTTGTCACCTTGGATTGGATGTGGTCAGGGACTTGGTGCTAAACTGTTTATCTCCATTATTGCTGGTGTATCCGTGGATATAGGAATCCTGTCTCTACCATTTTAAAAAGTGTCTATTTACCACTCTCCCTAAAACTACAGGTTTAATAGGGTGCTAGATACACTCATAAATCTGGGTTTCTCAAACCGGTAATTGTCCCAGAGGGGCAGAAGGGATGCCAACAGGTTATTGACTGATAAATAATTTTCAATATTTGTTGATAAACCACTGGATCTCTGTGACACCCGTTTTCATCTTGAGGAGAAATCTAATAGGAAGAACCTCAGATTGTTTGGAGCTTTTATTGACCGGCCACGACTTCTGGCTTCACGGAAGCTGGTTGTTAGCCAACAGTTAGGGGTAGGCAGCTCGGTGATATTCTAAGTGTCAGACGTGACGTGAGGAGTCGCCCAGCAGATCTGGGCATCATTCCGAGCGATGCACAACAAGACTGTGCTCTGGCCTCTTCCTCTTGAATGTATATCGTAATGACGGGAAGCTCCTTCTGGATGATCTCAGTGCGTGCCCTCCTGTTGCAGACAACGCAAAAAAAGACCGGTAGCTTCCTTCTTGCTGCGTTAATACCTCATTGTCACAGGGCAGAAGTGGACCCATCCAATCGCAGCTTCTGTAACTGAACTACCGTCAGAAGCACGGACTTAAGAATAACTAGTCTAAAAGTAAGCGACTGGTGTGGGTAGCTGCACCCACCCCCTGCCCAGCAGGATGGGCTCCTATTCCAGCTGTTCCAGATTCCAAGTGAATGTCTTTTGTTACGGAAGGATGCGGGTTGTAACTGCCCTGCAGGATTTACACTTAGCTCTGCCCCTTAAAATCAGAGGCACCGTGATGGTCACTGGAGGTGTCTCTCTGACCGTGGTGAGCACCTGGTAACTCCTGGGTTGAAAAACAGCCAAACTCAAGTCATCCTGGGAAGCCTTAGGACTTGGAATGTTCACCTGCCAGGGCAGAGCTAGATTATTTAGCTAGAACAGGATAGGTTATGCTGCTGTAGCCAACAACCCCCCCCAAACCTGAGTCAATTAAAATCCAAGGGGTATCTCTCCCCTCAGTTTACATGCCCAAGTAGCCAAGCTGGGGCTCAGCCCCACGTTGTCGCCACCTCAGTCCTTGAGCCAGGCTGCTGGAACACCTGCTGTGTGGGAAATTACGCTCTTTGCAGCAGAGGGAAAGGAGAACGTGGCAGAGCATGTGCCAGCCCTTAAAGCTTCTGCCCTGAAATGACGGTCCTTACTTCTGCTTGTAAAAGGGAAGAACAAATCTGACTCCATATTAGATCTGTTCCTTTAGCTCTAACCCTGTGCTCTGTTGCCTGCTCTTAGTCACCCTGGTTCTGCACCTCTTGTAGAAGAACGTTGCCTAGAGCCTGAATATACAGGAGAGCCCATTCTCAAGGCTCTGACCTTTAAGGGGATAACCCTCTCCCATTCATATAGAGACAAAAAGTTGCAGAACAGAGAATACCGTTTGTCTTGTTGGAGGTTTATAGGAAAGTCATGACCTGACCTACGGGGAGAGCTGTAACAACAAAGGATTCTGACACCAAGAAGTTTGCAACAACCAACCACGCCTGCTCCTTTTTCAGTATAAATGGAGCCTGAATTCTGGCTTGGGGAAGATGGATCTCTAGGACATTAGCTCCCCCATCTTCTCGGTCTGCTGGCTTTTTACCGAATAAAGCCATTATTCCTTGCCCCAACACCTCATCTCCCGATTTATTGACCTGTCATGTGATGAGCAGAATGAGTTTGGACTCAGTAAGATGCTCACATTTCACTGGCCAAAGCAAGTCATGTGACAAGTCCTAACAGGTGGGATATATGATCCTGCCAAGCTCCTAGGAGGAGCGGGAACTCAAATATTTGTAATTAGCCTCAATGACGACAGCCCTGATTGTCTCTTAGGGAAAATTCTGACCCTGTCTTTGGAGTATTTACTTTCGTAGATACTTCTGCTTCTATGGAAATTAAATATTTCACAGTTCTGGAGGCTGGAAGTCCAAGATCAAGGTGGCAGCAGGGCTGTGGTCCCTCCAAGGCTCCGTGGGGGGAGGCTCCTCCCTTGCCTCTTCCAGCTTCTGGTGGCCCCAGGTGTTCCTTGGCTTGTAGTCCCTCACTCCAGTCTCTGTCTCCATCTTCACGTGGCCCTCTCCTTGTGTGTGTCTGTGTCCAAATGTCCTTTTTATAAGGACACCAGTCATTGGATTAGGACCCACCCTCATCTGGTACGACCTGATTTTAACTTAATTACATCAGCAAAGACCCCATGTCCAAATAAAGTGATATTCCCAAGATACTGGGGTTAGGACTTCAACAATCTTTTTTTAGGGGGAAAGAGGGCAGTTCAACCCATTATAAATACCAAGTGTAACATCTAGCTGATTGATATTATTAAAGTGCTAGTACATGATTTTGTTGTGTTGTGTTTGTTTTTTTTTTTTCCTGGTGGGCTGTCTAGATCATCCAAATCACCCGTATTAGGCGATCGAAATTTCACACCGCAGAGGCCTGGTCTGTCGGAGGGCAGCGCCTGAACTGTCAGCTGCTTAACATTTATCAGGAGCTGGGCTGGGAAAAGCAGCTCTCCCAGAATCTCACTGGACTGGAATCTCCGTGGGTGGTTCTTTGTCTCAATCACTGGCTTCAGTGTGTTGGAGGGTTTTGTTTTTGTTTTGTGTTTTAGTTATTGTTTTAGCAGAAGAAACTTTTTTTCAAGCGAGACCTTAAGGAATTTTCTAGCAATCCAGGGATATAAGACTGATAAAAACCAGAGCTGCCCTGCTAGAGACAGTGTTGGGGCATTCAAAGTCCCTTTCTCCTTTCTTCTTCCTCTCCTGGGTCGAGTCACCGTGTTTAGAAGTCGTGTTTCCAAGTGTGGTTCACCTGCCATCCTCCCTTCCCTGGGTGGGCTGGGTCTTCCTGCCTCCTCATCCCCTGCCCCAAGCACCTGGTGGTGGGTGTCAGGCTCACAGTCGCCTTCAGCTGCCACCCCTTCAGTCCCCGGTGCTGCTGGCTGTGTGCAGCACACACTTCTCCCACCACAGTGAGAAGATCTGACACTCCAGCCCCGGAGAAGGAAGCGTGGAAGCCTGTGGCTTGATGAGCTTCAGGAGAGAGGCTCCGCCCCGTTCAGCTGGTCTGCTCCATTCCTCCAGGCTGGGGTTGAAGCTAGCATTACCACTTTGCTTCCTCCTCGCCAGCCTCCTCCCTTGGGGCCTCCTGGATTGGGTGACAGGTTCAAGGGAGGATCCCGGCTTGCGTGCTTGGTCTTCACAATGCCATCTACTCATACCCAGAGCATTCTAGGCTCTTTTAATAGCCAAGGTGGGAAACCTAGAGGTTGAACAGACCCCAGAATTTCTTCCAGGATCCCCAGTTTGAGAATTCGTGATAGAAATCAGTGTTTTTCAACATTGGCAGCTGTGAATCAGACACTTCTGGGGGGCTCCTGAAATGTACAGACCCTGAAATCCTACCCATAAGGACAGCGCGAGAATCCGCAGGGGCGGAGCCCCAGCATCACAGGGGGTTCTGAGGTCAGTGGGACTGAGAACGACTGGCCCAGACATTCTGGGCTTCAGCCCTGGATTAGATAACGTGTTTCCGCGCCTTGAAGCTGGCTCCTGAATTACCCCTTGGCCTACATTTAGAGACCCTTTAAGATTCATCCACACCACTTCGGTTACTGAGCTCAATCTAGAAACGATAGAATTGCTGACGTCTCTTGCTATCTTACTGAGCATCTGCCATGTGAAGATCCATCCCATTAAAGTTTTATTTTTTTGGAAAATGAGGTATGAAGGACAATGAGAATTTTGCAACTGGTCATGTTTGTCTTTTTGCAGCAGCTGCTCAGATGTGCAGAATTTAACGCGCGATTCAATTTCAGCCGCCACACAGGTCCTCGTGTCTCCAGGACCTGCATATTGCCTTTGCCTCTGACCTTAGATCCCTCCATTTAACTTGGTCTCCACCTTTTATTATATTCTTCTACTTTGTGGAATTAGCTGTAAATGTCAGGACTCCTTTGGGGGAATAAAGTGATGTATGAATAGATAAATAAACAAGCAGAGGAGGTGAGTCTGACAAAGATGATGAAACTTGGGCCAGCAACTGGACAGCATCCGTGGATTAGAGGGAGCGCCTTGGCATATGACTCCCCTCAGGTGCCGCCTCCTCAGGGAAGTCTTTCCTGATTGCCTGGACCAGACTTACAGCCTCGTGCTCAGTGATGCTAACTCTTGTTCAATATTAAAATGACTTGTCTAACATGGGTTATCCTCACCAGATTACAATTTCTCCGTGGGCAGGATGCACATCTATCTTTCTCACAGGTGTAACCACAGTGCCCAGCACACGGCCTGCTGCAGAGTAACCAGCTGATGAATATTTGTTGGAAAGCAAATGAAAATGACTGCAAAACTTTACTGTTCAATGAAATCCATGAGAAATGCAAAGGCTGTACGTGAGGGTAACTCACGGAGCAAGGAGGGAGAAGGAAAGAGAGAGGCAGGCAGAGGGAAGAAACGAGCCACGGGTTGACCAGAAGACAGAGGTGCTCTTTGAGCCTCTGAAGAAGGGAGTCCAAAGGAGTGGACACTTTGAGCAGCTCCCACTTACCAAGCTCTCAACTAGAGACTTTGCAAACAAGATTCAGTTTTGTCTTTGCAACAGTCTTACAAGGCCAGTTGGCTACTCCCACTTAAGAGATGAGAAAACTGATGCTTGCCTAAATTGCCTGAAGTCGACAAAACCCCACACGTAGCTGAGTCAGATTCAAGTCCAAGGATCTGCTGCTTCAAAGCCGAGGGGCTGTCCTCTCCGGCACAGCAGTGAAATCCCGGGATCCAAAAGCAGCCATGCCTCCTACAGGGAGCCTCTGCACTGCGCCCGGGTCCCTGTGGGTCTGCCCTGGGAGGGGACTCTGCTCACAGGGGAGCTCCTCCTACGTGGGTGGCTGGGTGGGCAACCGTGCAGGGTGAACAGAAAAGCAGGTGCAAGCGATGCTTCACCCTTAGCACCCAGACTCAGTGGGAGGGTGAGCCCCCAGGCTGTAACCTGGGGCCAACTAGGGGCAGAGCAGGGTGAATGCCACAGCCCTCACCTTGCCAGCAAGTGGGGTGGCGGTGGGGGGCAATGGGCAGGGCTCCTGCTTCCCCACCCCTGCTCCCCCAACCTCCATCCATACCTCCTCCCAGAACTGGCTGCGGAGGAGCCAGCCAGGCTGAGCTGGAGGGTGTCAGGCTGGGACTGGCCAGGGGCCCAGAGAGGCGGATACCAGCGGAGCTGTGCACACCAGGGCTGGGGGTGGCCCTCTTCCCTCCCAGCTGCAGCAGCTGCTCGGCTAGAGGCTGTCCCTGGTGGATTCTTGCCACTTGTAACCCAGTCTTCATGGGTGGA
This sequence comes from Vicugna pacos, assembly GCF_048564905.1. Taxonomy (NCBI): domain Eukaryota; kingdom Metazoa; phylum Chordata; class Mammalia; order Artiodactyla; family Camelidae; genus Vicugna; species Vicugna pacos. The sequence continues at coordinate 56,922,749 of NC_133002.1, forward strand.
AATAAGCATCATCCAGACACTCTGACCCAAAGGGAAAGCGCCAATGTGTGCTTGTCGAGCAGAAGGACCTTACTTGCCCTCCATGTATCCTTTGATATGAGGATTCTGGGGACACTGGCCAAGATACATGATCCAAAGCCTTGCTTCCACTCCAGCTATCTCAACCATCATCCAGAACTTAATTCCTATGTGAAAACAAAAATGGCAGTGGGAAACTGCGCCCACACGACAGGCTAGTAAATCGAGGGATGAGTTTTTGGGGCAAGGAATGCTGACATCATTCGGAAAGCCAGCAGACTGAGAAGATGGCAGAAGACGGTTACCATCTTGCCTGAGTTAGAATTCACGCTTCTTTTATACTAAAAGGGGAGGGAGTCAAGTCAAACATTTCCTGGTTCCCGTCAGCCTCTGGAGGGGATGTGCTAATTTCTTCCTTCCTTCTGTCATTCACAGGGGGGCCTGGTCAGGATGTTTCCTGTGAGCTAAACAAAGGTATTTTAGCTGAACCGCTCGTTACCTGGGAGGCAAGGTGCCCAGAGATGGGCCATTATGTATAATTTAAGCTTACAGGCAACATCCCTTTAGTGATTAACTTGTAGCAAAAGCCATAGAATACAGAGGTTAAAGTAAAAGAAACAGATCCAATATGGAGTCAGATTTGTTCTTCCCTATGACACCTGGACTCAGACTCTCAGGTCCTGCTGCAAATAGACTTGTCTCAGCTGAGTTCTCTACACGGGCGGAATCTGAGTATCTTAGATGTATTCATTCAGTTGGATTCCCGGATTTGCAGTCCACCCCCCACCCCCCTGCCCTGGGTCTCATCGGCTCTGACTCAGCCATTGTTTCGACTGCAAAGGGAGCCGAGCAACGAATCATACACTTCAGTTTTTGCACAGTGGATGCAGATTTCAATCAGGAAGAGCCCCCGACATGAAGGACCTGAAATGGACGACCAAGAACAGCATCATACCTGGTCTCCAGAGATGCTTAAATTCTGAAGGCTTTGTTACCATCCTGGGAAAAGCATGGAACCAGGTAGATACGCACGCTTCTTCTTAACCCTTTGATTCTCCAGAGCCCACATCTCTGGCTAAAGATAAAATGTGGAGGGATGGCTGCTGCTCCTAGAGCACTTTTCTCCCTGCTTCCAGAGATATTGTCAATAGGCAGTGGTCAGGGAGACAGAGAGAGAGGACGGGGCAGCAGTGGTGAACTTCATACAGAGCCAGAGAACCGCGCGCCCTGATTAGATCACAGACAAGGTGGCTCAGCTCTAATCACCAACCCCACCAACTTGCTCCCCTGCAAATTAGCTATGTCACAACCAATTCCTCTCTAAGGTTTAGCATGGCTTATCCTCTCAGACTGATCCGGATCAGAAGGACATTTGGATGTCATCCTGAGCTGTCACCACTCTCCTGGACCCTAGATTTCCTGCTCCACATGAACCTGATGAGCACTTAGGGCACAGCTGTTTCCAGACACCTGGATTAGCTTCAGAACCTCGGCTCCTAAAAGCCACCTGGCCTGACCATCCTGTGCAGGGTGGGGCCCCCTGCCAAACACTCCTGCCTGCAGCATCCCGGCATGTGCTTGCATATTTCCAGGGAGAGCCAGGGAGCTCCATCAAGATGACATGGTCCCTGTTCCTTCGGAGTCCAAAGCCTGGGCAGACTCCACACACCACTGACTCAAAGACTAAGACTCAAATCGAAAAGTGCAAAGGGATCTTAGATGGCTAGAATTGTATGACGCCTACCATGGGACGTTCTGGAAAAGGCGAAACTATGAGACTGGCAGCAAAGATCAGTGGTGGCCGGGTGTTCAGGGTCAGGGGAAGAGGTGAACGGAAGGTGGATCACAAGGGACTTGTAGGGCAGGAAAACCATTCTGATGTCCCTGGAATGGTGGATCCAGGACATCACACTTGTGTCAAAGCCTATAGAACGTACAACAGAAAGAGTGAGCACTGGTGGAAAACTATGGGCTTTATTTAGTAATTCTGTATCCGCGTTGGCTCATCCGTTGTAACAAATGCGCTACACTAAGGCAAGGTGTTAATAGCAGGATGGTTGTGGAGCGGTAAATCTCTGTACTTCCCACTCGATTTTTCTGTAAACCTAAAACTGCTTAAGATAGTAAAGTCTATTAATTTAAATGCAAGGGGAAGGCAGAGCTGTAATGAGCAGGGTAGAAGGATTCTGGGACATTTCCCTGAAAGGGGTGACTTGGCAGGAGCGGAAGGGAGATGAGGAGGAGGAGGAGGAAGGTAAGAGACTATTGTGATTTCCCAGAATTTCTTAAAGACACTCCTCCCCAACTCAAAGCCCAAATCTGCCTCCTTCTTGGACCCGGCAAGGATTCTGTTAAGTCAGAGAGCCTAGAAGAAGCAGGGTGGGAAGGAAGGGAAAAGACCGTGGGGAAACAGCGGCCAGGGACTAGTGCCTGGTACTGGAGGCACAAACCATGAGCGCAATTAGTCAAAAAAGAACTTGAAATGAAAAAATGGTTCCAAGCCGAGGAGGGGAGTACATAAGTTACTGCAGCCCCGAGACATTTATGAATAATACAAATGCCAAGAGGTGGTGGAGCCGGAGCGCAGTTAATTAATATGTACAGGAGCAGGGATGCACTTGAAAAACAATAGAGCTGTTTCCCCCTCGCTCCAAGTAAAAATATTTCCAGAAAGACTGACACGTTTATTATTTTCTAACATAATTACCTTATTGTGGAGCATTTGTAATGGAACACATTAGAGACGCTAAGCACCTGCCCCGCTCTCCTTAATGCAGTTTTGTTGTGAGGCGCTGGGGAGGGAGGGTGGGGGGCGGGCGGAGGGGGCGTCCTGGGAGCGCGCTGCAGCCTTACATGCTCGAAGCCCTTGCCCTTCTGCCTTCTGCTTTCGCTAAACCAAGCCCACCTCAATCCTCCTCCTTCCATTACCTTTCCTGCCCTCCTGAGGCCACCGCCAGCCACCGCTGGCTACCGCTGTGAGCTGGTGTGGGCTGGAGGGTAAGGGTGCAGACTGAGAGTCCCTGAGGGCTTAAGAAGGCTGGGAGGAAATGGACCAGTGCTGGAGGAGGCAGGATGGATGGGCGGGGGAGAAGTGGGGGAGCGAAAGCCATCAGCCCAAGGCCAAGACCGCCTAGTGGGGAGAAACTTCAGCTCTGCTGGTGTTCTTGGGATGTTGTGGCAAATTTGGGTGAGAACACTGGCCCGGGAGGCTGGGACTCAGGGTTCTGGTCTTCCTAGGTCTTTTGGACCAAAGACCAAATGTCATTTTGCCTCTCTGGATCTCAGTACCCTCCCCTGTAAAATGGTGCCAGTGCAGGGCCGCTGGGGCCGCTGGCCTCCAGTGTTCCTGCTGCCCAACATTTTGCACGCCAGTCACTTCAGACAAGGGGTGTGCCTCGTCCTCATATCCAGCTCTTTTCCGCTACACGTAGGAACGGCCGCCTTAATAGATGGATGTCCAAACTACTCTTGCCTGGGGAGGAATGCCTGTCTCCTGCCCTCTCCTCCCATCGGTGCCCTGTCCGGCCCTGCCTCCCCACCCCTCCCCATCATCAGTAGAAACCAGGAGCTGCCATATGCACAGGGTGGCGTCCCTGGCCACTCCCTCCTGCACGCTCTCCATCCTTGATGTCTGGCCACACTGTTTCCCCTCATCTCTTCCTCTTGCTCCCCTCCTCTCTACACCTTAAATACTGGCTCTCTCCAGGATTCTGCCCCTGGCCCTTCTCTCTTCCCACTCCGGCCCTCCTGTGGCTTGATGGTACAGGTGATACTCATTTCTGTACTTAAAATCCAGCCCTTTCTTCTGAGCTCCAGAATTTGTAAATCCAGGTGCTCAAGGGATATCTTTATCTATTTAAAAGTCACTGTGCCCAGAATTGAACTCTTTCTCTTCCTCCCTAAACTTTCTTCTCCTTCTAGTCTCTGTTTCAGGGACTGGCATCTTCCTGTTCCCACAATTCAGAAAGCTTTCCAAAATCCCCCACATCCTTCATCTCTCCTATTCATCCTCCCTGTGGGTCTGGCCCAGAGATGGCACTTGGGGGGATGGTAACTAAGTCTTATCTCCTCCCATCACATTGTCCACTGGTCCTCTTCCCGAATTCCAATGACGATCATGTCTCTCTCCTGCTTGAAAACCTCAGTAACCCGCTGTGATGTACAGGATGAAGCCTCACCCCTACTGTCCAATGCTGCGTGCTTTTCCCTTCCCCCAGCCCCCTCACTCCCAGCCCCCCGTGGCAGTACCAGCTCCTCTGGGGCTCTGATTACAAGGATCTAGCTTATGCTTCTGTGTGGTACGTGTGTTATTCCTTTCACCTGGAACACCATTCATCCACCACCTGGTCAGCCTCTGTTGTACCTTAAAGATCTGTATTTTAGTTATCCATTGCTGTGTAATGAATCACCCCAAATGCAGTGACTTAAAACAACAGCAATCCTTTTATTACTGTATCTCACAGTTTCGAGTCTGGCTGGACTCAGTTAGCTGAGTTCTTGTTCGTGGTCTCTCTAAGGCTGCATTCAGGGGAAGCTGGAGCTGGGGTCACCTTGAGGGCTCTCTGACTCACGTGTCTGGAAGTCGATGCTGGCTGACAGCCTCCCCACGTGGCCTGGGCTTCCTCCCAACTTGGCAGCCCCCGAGCCAGCATCCCAAGAGAGAAAGCGCCAGAAGCTTCATTGGCCTTTTTTAACCTAACCTTGGAAGTCATGCAGCATCACTTCCGCCCCATTCTTTCCATCCAGGTTGTCACAGGGTCCTGCCCAGGTTGAAGGGGGAGGAGGGCGTAGGCTCCACCTCTCAAGGAGAGAGTGGCAAGTCTCCGAGGGAGCATGTAGAGCAGAAATGTTGTGGCCACTTCATAAAAACACTGTCCCCTCCAGGAAGCCCTCGGACGCCCCTTTCCCTCCTCCAGGCTTCCTGTGCCTGCCTCTGGTATTGCCCACCATATATATTGCGATTATTTTTTTTCTGAAAATATGTGTTTATTAATTCATTTTTTGTTGTTGCTGTTCTGTTTTGTTTTTAATTCTTTTTTGAAGCATAGTTGATTTACAATGTTGTGTTAGTTTCAACTACACAGCAAAGGGATTCAGCTATACGTATATGTTCTTTTCCAGATTCTTTTCCATTATAGGTGATTACAGGATATTGGATATATTTCCCTGCACTCTTCAGTAGGCCCTTATTGTTTATCTATTTTATATATAGTAGTGTATATATATTAATCCCAAATTCCTAATTTATCCCTCCCTACTCTTTCCCCTATGGTAGCCAGAGTTTTTTCTATGTGTATGAGTCTACTTCTGGTTCGTAAATAAGTTTATTTGTACCATTTAAAAAAAAATTCCACATATAAGTGATATCATATGATATTTATCTTTCTCTCCCTGATTTACTTCACTTAGTATGATCATCTCCAGGTCCATCCATGTTGCTGCAAATGGCATTACTTCATTCTTTTTTATGGCTGAGTAGTATTCCATTGTACAAATGTACCACAAATTCTTTATCCAGTCATCTGTCGATGGACATCTAGGTTGCTTCTATTTTTCACTTTTTGTCTGGTTCCTTGAAGGCACAGTCTATATTCTGTTTATCTCTGTGCTTGGCTCATATTAGTGCTCATAAACATTAATGACTGAACAAGCAAGAGAGTAAGGAGGACCCTGTCACCCTGTAGGGGGGATGGTCTTTCCAGAGCAGGCCAGGTGTCTCCCAGGATGGCCGCCGCACAGGTGAGAGCAGTCAGAGGCCCGAGCTGAAGCTGTTCCCCACCCCGGTGCACACCTGCCCCCACTGCCACCCTTCAGAGACAGACAGCCGCCCCAGCTTGAGATCTGTGGCCTGCCCCGACAGGTATGCACAGGTACAGAGCCTGCATCCAGAATCTTCCACTCCACCCCAGTACCCCAATACCACCTCCGCCTGCTTGCTTCTCTTTGAAAATTCCCAGCAGTGGCATGAAAGGTGGGGCATGGAGAGGGAGAAGTTCACTGCCGGGATGCTGGGTTGACTGGCGGAAGGCTGACCCCTCCTTGGCCCTCCCGCCCCCATCCTTGGCTCTCTGGGGCCGGGCAGGGCACAGATCTCCCTTCTCCCTTCCCGGCACCGTTCCCCAGCTGCCCGGCCCCAACTGCTGGCCCTTTGGAGCAGTCGTTTGCCGAGCCACTCAGCAGGGCAGCTCCCTCGTGGGCACCCAGCCCCGCTGCCTGCCAGCCTGCGAGCGAGGGGACAGGCCTGAATGACTGTAATATGAACCATGAAAGTGGATATTAAAGACTTTATTACAGGGTGAGGATGGCTAATTGCGACGTTCCTTTCAGGAAGCTGGTGCTCATGAGTTTAAGCAGCAGCACCCAATTATTACAACTCTGTCAGCGCCGAGCGGGGTGGAGGCGGGGAGCCGGGGGAGGCGAGCCCAAGGCACAATTACCTGAACTTTATCCAAGGCACACACCGCCGGCCTGGAATTTTAGAAGGAGATTGGTTCTGCTCCGAGCTTCCTCCCTGTTGCCGCCCTGCTTCTGCTGATGACTGATCCACCCCCCCCCGCCCTCCCCCTCCCCCCTCCCCAGGCTTCCTGTGGAAGAGGCGGGGTTTATGAACATCTATGTGACACCCCATCCCTCCCTGGTCCCCACCGGTGACACAGCCTCGTGTTGAGATGGGAGATTGTCCAGGGCTCCTCAGCATCCAGCTGTCCAGCTGTCATGTTTCAAATGAGAAAGCAGCTCTGAGAAGATGAGGGGCCAGGATGGGGGACCACAATGGGGGACCTGCCCGGGTCACCCAACTGCTAAGCGTGCAGAGCAGGGCAGGATCCTTCTGTTCTGATTCCGGCTTAGAGCTCCGGCTATATGTTCCAAGAGATACACCAGCACACAGTGGAGGCAAGCTGTCTCCTTAACGTGAACCGGCAGGCGCGGGCATGGCCCCTGCACCCCCCAACCCGCCCCCGGACGGGGGAGCCCGGCTGCGCCTCGAGGCGAGCTCATGGAAGAAGACAATGCAGCCCTCACTGGGGAGATTCCAGCACCATCAGAACTTGTCATCACCACGCTCCTGGAGTGCTTAGTGCTGTACAGTGTCAACAGTCTGCATTCAATTTGTGTCCTCTTTTTTTTTTTTTGATTCCACATTTAAGTGATATCATATGGTTCAACAGCCGTGCATTTAAATGAGCACCTACTAGGTGTCGGGCAGTGGACATAAAGGATACAGACATCTGTGTATGCAAAGGAGCTCACAGCTGAGCGCGGGAGACCCACGAGCCAACCAACAATCAGGATTCTGTGTGGAAAGCACTAGACAGAGGTGTGCACACATACATCACCCCCTCGAATTCAATCACATAAATTTAAGTGAGTGCATGTAAAAAGGTAATACTACAAGGTGTAATCTGCCTGGTACAGACAGCAAAGGCTAGAGCTGTTCCGAGGCGGGTGAGCTCACCATCGCACACAGTGGTCACGGCAGGTTCACTAGAGAAGCGGGTCCTGAGGGCTAGGTAGGAATATTTATAATAGCTTTTGTTCATTAAAGTCCCGAACTAGAACTGACCCCACTGGCCACCGACAGAACAGATAAGTAAATTGCGGCATACCCACACGAAGGAAATCTGCTCGGCGTTACTCAGGACATGTGGCTGACATGTGCAACGGTTATCGGAACCTCAAAACAACGTTATGCTGAGTCAAAGACCCCAGCCACCAAGGAGTACGTGCTGTATGATTTCATTTATTTGAAATTCTAGAAAAGGCAAAACTATCTGCGTGTGGTGCCAGGAAGCAGGTGAGAGGTTGCCTGGAGCTGGCGGTGGGAGTGACGATTGACTATAAGTGGTCATGAGGACACTTTGTATCGCCCTTTGGTTTTTTGGAGTTGTGGTTGCATAGAGGTATGTATTTGCCAAAGCTAAGCAAACTGAGTGTGTGTTTTCTTTTTAATGTAAATTACATTTCAATAAAGGTAATTTTTTAAAAAGTGAATGGGACAACCCCATGGTATGATACTGTATACTTCCCGGATGTGTGGAAATACACACGTTCCCACGTAAGTACATAAATGCATAGAAACATCCAGAAGGATCTGCAGCAAACTGGCTGTATCGTTGACCTCTGGGTAGGGGCATGGGGCGAGGACTGTGACTAAGGAAAGTGGTCAAAGCTTCTGCGGTCCTAACTCCCAGTACTTTAATTTTTCGAAAGGAGAGTGTGTTCGCATTTTTCCTTGTACTTAGATTTTCAGAAAGCATGAACAGCAGAGGTGAACAGCGTTTGTTCCACCATCAAAAATCAATGGGATGTCTTTTACCTGTTTGGACCAGCCATTCTGTTCAATTATTTACTTAGCATCTGTGTTTCCAGCAATACACGATGAGACAAAGTTCTTCCTTTCTTGGCTGTGACTCCTCCATCGGCTCACCCCAAAGAAGCTGGAGAGCCCAAGCTTCAAAACCCATCATTTACCAGCTGGGAGACCAATTTACTCCAGTTTTTAAGCCACGCTTTTGCTGGATCATAATAGCACCTGCCACATAGTGCTCCTGAGGGATTCCGTGAGAAAATAGAGGCAAAAAGCGTGGCACAGGGCTTCATCGATATAAGCCAAGATTCGTATTTTATTATTATTACCATATTTTATTGATTCTAAGACACAGGTTTTTTTTTCATACTTTAATATTTCCGGAATTGGGTGCATTTTACAATCGTTGTCACCATTTATTTGGCAGCATTTTTTTTCTTTCTTGGCGCATAAAATAATGATGCACCTTACAATGGCTGGTGTCTTAGATTGTATGAAATATGGTGACAGTATTTCGCTCACGGCTTTCCGGTGAGGCCCTATCGATATTTAACCAACATTACAGACAGGAAGAGAGGCTAATCCTCCTGCCAGCCTTGCAAGCAAGAGAGAAAGCAGGAATGATTCAATTAAATTGTCACCACCACGACCCCCAACAATAGAATGTTCCATCTGGCACAACTGTCACTTTGGGAAAGGCTCAGCCACCCGTGAGTTTCTTAGGTACCACCTTCTGTCTACCTGCTACCTCGTCCCTGTGTAGCCAACGCTGGTCCCTTGCTTTTTGGCCAAGCTACCTCCATCAGTCTCTTAAGCTTCCCTGCCTGTAGGCTTTCCTCTGTCACAACAAACCACAAGTATCCTCGGGGTGGTTCTTTACCCGTCAGCTCTGTGCTCCCCGTGCCATGGCCACCTGAAAATTTTGATGCCACTATCATGATATTCACTGCCCAGGACCATTTTCAGTGCTACAAATGGGTTCTCAGTAGCAAGCCGCAGAAGGAAACCATGGCTAACAACTTCTGAGGAAAGCAGGAGACTCACAGAGTTGATGGGAAGGACAGGGAACCGGGCTGGGCAAATGAAGAGGGACCAAAGCAAGGCAGGCAGAACCAAAGGGCCAGGGCACAGGCTGCGTGGCCACCACTTACCCCGCCCCCTGCCCCAGGACTCTAGTGCATTGCTGCCGCCATGACTACCCCTCTTTCTCCATGAGTCTGCAACCATCACTCCCTCGGGACTCCAGTTCCCTCTGAGAGTGCTGAATTGCTTGACCCCCATCATACGTGCTCACCCTACTTCCAAGGTGGAGAAAGGGAATGTTGATCAGGTGCCACCCGCCAGGACTCACCATGGGGAATTCTTGTCACTTAGGAAGGGAGTACAGATGCTCTGGACAGCTAAGAAAAATGGCCAGTGCTCACTACTTTTGATTTCAGGAATGATCGTATTTTCAACACTAGGGATAGATTTAAAAGCTCGACACTCAGAAATGTTTCCTGTTTGGTATTTTGTCTGCAGTTTAGGAAAGCTAACTCCTGTGGGAGGAAAGACTTCTGAGAGTCCAGCCTGATGGGTCAAGGAGCCACACTTCCCACAGGCAAGGCTAGCAGAGAAATTGGTCCTCTGGACCATCTGGTTATCTTTCCTTAAAAAGGTTGAAACCATAATAATTTGTTAAATAGCTATGAAAAAAGATCACCTAGAATTATGAATTACTGCATGCCAAGAGTCATACTCAATGAAAGCAATGTTTAAAGACATAAAGATAAACTGTCTACTTTCTTAACTGACTTTTTTGGGAGATAATTAGGTTTATTCATTTTTTTAAAAAATTTTTTTAAATAGCTGTACTGGGTATTGAATCTAGGACCTCGTGCATACTGAGCATGCGCTCTGCCACTGAGCAATACCCTCCCCGCTCCAGACCGTTAACTTATCAATCATCGTTGAGGCCATGGGTTCTCAGCACAGCAGCAGCATCACCCAGGAACTTGTTTGAGATGCAAATTCTTGGGCTCCTCCCCAGACCTGGTGACTCAGACATTCAAGCGAAGCCCAGCAGTGTGTTTTAACAAGCCCTCCAGGTAAGTTTGATATTTGCTGAGAACGGCTGGCTTCATCTTGATCTTGACTACATATGAGAATTAGCTGGGGAGCTTTTAAACTATTCAATGCCTGGACCTTACCCGAAACCAATTAAATCTGCTTGGTGGGGGAAGAGGCTTTCTTTTTTCCCTTTTAAAGTTTCCCAGGTGACTCATGTACAGGCGGGGTTGAGGAACACGGATGTAACCCACGATTATGCAGGAGGCGTCTTAACTCCTGCAAACCTCTTAGCTTCCTTTTGAGAGTAGGCTCCTGTCTCTACCACCCTGAGATTTTTTTTAAACCAACCCCGAGTCTCTCCCCACCTTTGACAAGCACTTTCCTGCTATCCTGATCCATCTCCACAAAGGAAAATGCAACCCACCCAGGGACAGCAGCAGCTATTTGCAATAGCAGGAAGTTGCCATGTGCCTCCTTCCCGGCGTGGAATTCCAGGTGACCATGTTTGCCTTCTCTAAAGAAGAGTTCCATGGTCCACTTTGTTAACACGCCCTCTCCACCCCCTCTACCCCAGATCACTGGGACTCAGACTGTCAGATGTTGCCTGAGTTAAAAGCAGATGTTACTGTTTAGAATCAAGACCCTTCTCCATCTCAATCCAGGACCTCGTCTGTCTACTGGCTTCTTTTCCTTTATTGCAAATGAGCTGTACTTCCTTGCTGGGGACTGTGGCCACAGACAGCTTGAGGATGACCTCATTTTCACGGAGATCCAAGAGGAAAGAGGGCGTCTATCCCGCAGCCTGGGTATGGGAGGTCCCAGAAAAGGCTTCTCGTGGCTTCTTCTGGCCTCTTGGCTAAAGAGCAAGGGTTGACTCACTCAGGGACCTGGGTCCATGAGCAGGTTATAGGAAGGGGCACTGGGAAGTCACACCCCAAAGCAGTTACAGGTTGGTTAAACCTTTAAACCCTTTTTGGCAATCTGCTTTTATATTTGCGTCAATATGTGTGTTTCTGACTGCCTTCATTATAAAGGTCAAACTTCTCAAAGCTTTGACATCTATCACACACAGGAGGACCATTCTGGAAGAGCATTTTAAGAGGACAGTGAAGGTTTTCACCAACCTTAGTGCATCCAGACAGGACACCAGGGGGGGAAGGGTCTCAGAACCAAGTCTTTCGAAGAATTGTTGGAAACCAGGGCGTTTAACACAGAGCAGAAAAGCACCAGCTGGCTCTTGTTAGTATTCAGAATTCTCGGGCAAGAGAATGTTAACTGGTTCTGCATGGCTTCACAAGCAAAATTATTCCCTAACTGGACACAGGATGAGGTCCAAGACCCACATCCACATTCCAGAACCTTCTCTGACCTCATCTCCGTGTTTCAAAGGAAGCCAGTGTCAAGGGAATACAGCAAGAGACTCTTGTTAAAGGTGCAAGATAGCCTTTGTTCAGACAACTTCTCCTGTAGAAACTGAGTTCAACTTCAGCGAAGACAAAGATGACGAAGAGTTTTAAAGGGAGAAAGAAAGCAGGCTCCGGGGAAGTGAAAAGGGCCATTTTGGACATAAATTTTGGCCATATTCCATTTTCTTGAGCAGAAACTCAACACAGGGGTGGGAGTCACCTGCTCAGTTTGCACAGGTGGAAACCAGGCTGAAGTCTGGTCAAGTCTCTTAAGCACAGTGTTTGGGCAAGTCCTTGGTGCCATGTGGGAGTTCATAGTTCACACCAGGCACAGACAGCGAGGGGCATGGGGGAGGGCAGGCAGGGCCTGCGAATGTCATCTTGGCACCAATGCCCACGTGGTGCCCAGTAGCAGTATTTGGTGGATGGAAGAATGAACGCGTGCTATCGTGGGCTCCCATCGCCCGTCCCGTGCACTTCTGCCGGGGCTAGATTTAACCAGTCTGGACCCATGGGTCAAAGTGTTTACAGTGAGTCCATACAGTGGTATTTCAGAGGCAAAAAGACATAATGCAAAGGACATGGGCTAGAGGGATTTCAGTCCTTCTTGGATCCCACATGTACAACTTTGAACAAATTCATTATCCTTGCTGAGTTTGCATATTCTCAGCTCGAAGATGGGAGTGATAATGATGTCCAAATATAGGAGATTTCACAGACCAGAAATCTTGTCTGCTCTAGGCATGATGCTTAAGAAAACCTACTTCCTCTCTACCCAAAAGGTTGTATTCATTTTGTTCTGTCTGAAAATGTGAGTTGATGTCCAAGTGTGTTGGAGGACAGAGTGAGTGTCTCAGCTGCACGATGTCATTTATAATGAAAAACTCAATCAAGGCTCTGCTTTTCTGACGATCAGGGTTTCTGAGGTCACTCTGGCCCACGTGGCTGCACTAGACACTCATCTCTCTTAATCTGGACACGTAGGGCAGGGCTTCCCCAAGAGAGATCCATGTGACCAGGGTCTCCCTAGGGTCAGATTCAAGCTGCTTTGCTTGACGTCCAGATCTCCAGTCCCTTTCCAGACTCCGGGCATCTGGATGTGAACCAGCTCTCTGAAGCCCAGGGATCAGCCGGCAGAGTTGTGCCTACTGGGCACATAACCAGTACTTGTGAAAGTCTCCTCTCCATCCCCTCCATGCAGGGTGTCAGCGAGGGTGGAATTTGATGGTGTTTGTAAACTCTTACTTCTCAAGCATGGCACATGACCAAGGAGCTTGCTAGAGATGCAGAACCTCACTGCGCCAGGAACTATTGGTTTGGGATCTGCATCTAATAGGATTCCAGTCACCTACACCTGAAGTTCTGAGAAGGGCTGGCTCGAGGTTCCTCAAATGGTAATTCTTTCTCCCCAGTCCCTGGCAGAGCTTACAAAACAAGTGCTTCTTAAGGAAGGCGTAGCCCATCCCAGTCTCCTTAAGGAACAGCCCCAAAGTGATTTCAAGGTCCCTGGTCCTGGGGCTGAGGCTTTCTCTCTCCTAAGTTTCTAGAAGGGTGTTGTAGGATGAGGGTAGGACCAAGGCAAGTGCTAGCAATATGAGTTTCAGGAACAAAAGCAGAGGTAGACTTGAGTTAATCATGCTGGGTACCTTGGACAGCCCACTTTAGCAGAGTCTAACAGTCACTATTTTCAGATCCTGGAGTGACAGGGCTCACCTGAGTGACTCCTACACATTCTGATATTCGGGTGTAGTGAGTCATCAAATCAGCCTGAACCAACTGTGACAGTCCCGATGGCAGAGCTGCACATGGTCTGGGAAATATGGTGGCTGGTCCAGTGACAGCCCAGTGGGTGACCGCCCCCTAGGAGGACAACAGGGTGTTCCCACCCTGCCCCTCAAGGTCCGCAGGGCGTTCTCATTAGCGTCCAGCCACTTACCACGCCCAACCTGCAGGTGGCAGCCGTTCAATTTCCATTTTCCACAGAGGCTCTGCCCTAATTGCGGCTTCACTGAATTCACCCTGCAGGGCCCAAAGGGAGAACTTCAGAGCGATCCCTCACAGATTAGCGTGTAAAATTTAATTATGGAAGCCTGGGCTATCGCAATGTCTAAAGCCATTTACAAAGCCTGGCAGCTACAAAGCCCTCCCGCTCCTGTGCCTGGGGAGGCCAGGGCAGCCCTTAGATCATTAGCCGCTGAGAAAAATCTCAGTTTGCATATTAAGGTCAGGAAATTATCCTTTCACTTTCCTCACTAAGTGGCCAACATATTCATCTTGTGGCAGAAGAACAATTCTGAGACTCCTCCAAGAGGAGGCAGGGACCTCCAGAAGCCGCTGCTCCAGGTCTACGTCTCTATGACACGGCTCGAGAGTCTAATTCAGTTGCCAGATAAAGGCCAAAGGTCCAAGTGAGACAAAAATCCCCGTCTTTAAGGCACTCATAAATGAAGAGAGGACAGACATAAGCCCCCATAAGTAAATGTAGTACAGAGGGGGAGATTAATGCCAAGCCTTGGGGGTATTCCTGGAAGGCTTCCCAGGGGAGGTGGCACTTTCTCGGTGTTTTGAAGAATAAAGAGGAGTCATTCTTGCAAGAAAAGATGTGAGTGAATAAAGGACATTTCAGGCAGGATTGTACTAGTTCTGAAATTTGTAGTTTCTTTCATCCATCTTGCCTCTCTCTGGAAGAGTCTCTCCTGCTTTCCTCTATATAGAGTTGAAGAATTGGTCGGTACCCATTCCTTAGAAACTTTATTTATTTTTGTTTAATGGAGGCACTGGGGATTGAACCCAGGACCTTGTGCATGCTGGGCACATGCTCTACCACTGGGCCATCCGTGAGCCCCCATCTTAGAAACTTTAGATTGTTAAGCTCCTCAAGGGCAGAATTATACTTCTTTTAGAGTCAGAAAGGGCTGGGCCCATCCCAGCTGAGCCCCTAAGGGAGCTTTAAAGCAGAGCTGGAAATTTGAACAATCGATTTCCAGGACCCTCCCTGGCATAAGCCAAAGCCCAAATTCAAAACCCCACTTCCTTCATCTAGACTCAGAAGTATGACTGTTTTTTCTACCACTTTAATCCTTGTAGAATTAAGAGAGTGAGGCTGGATGAGTGGATTTACAGCCTCAAATGAATTTCAAGATGAGTAAGAACAATCACAATTAAAATCAAATTTCTGGGAGAGGATTTGATGTCTTTCAAGGGAAGAGCGGGCCCGGCCTTGCCTGCAGCCACGGCAGCTCCTTAATGGGAATTTAAATGCTAGAAGCCGCTGAGGGTCGGGAGCAAACATCTGGGGGATGCGCCCACCTTTGAAGCTGGTTTTGTGACAGCTCTTTCACTGCGGTACCACGGGGGACCAAATACCGCTTTTAACTGCTCGCGAAACACAGAAAGGTCCTTTTTTTTCAGACACGCCTCTACTAAACTCTTTGCTCCTCCCCCACCATCTTCTCTCCGAGCTCTCTCTGCCCCCACCCCAACCCTCCCTTGCCCCAGTGAATCAGCCGTTTTCCCGAGGCCGGAGGAAAATGAATAAGGGCTCCGGGGAGCCAGGGATTTGCCCACAGTTGGTTAGAAACAACTTGTTATAGCCCCGAGCCCTGTGCCAGCGGCTTTAAACACGTTTTCTTTGTTCTTGGAATCCCCGCACCTGCCCCCGCGTAGGTATTATTTGCCTTATTTTGTAGATGGGGAAACAGGCTCAGAGAGGTTAGGAAACTAGCTCAAGGTCACACAGCTGGGGGGTGGAAATTCATCCCGAGTCTTCTGACCCCCAAAGCCTGGTGGTTTCCTGTCTGCTCCTGGATGCAGGAGACCAAGGAGGAAGGCTGCTGAGAGGCCAAGGAGGGGAGAAAGAAATGGTACTCAGCCCCATCTGGGAGTCCAAGTCTCTGGGAGCTGCCTGTACACCTCTTCCCCAACCTTCTGGAATATTCCTAGGGGTCTACAGAAATCTGCTAGGGTCTTCTCTTAATCTAGAGGATGCAGTCTTCTTCCTCAGCGATTTCCTGATTACAGTGATGCCAAGTGAACCAGGACCAGGACCAGAAGGGATTTTCTATGTTAATCCAGAAGCACTTCTCGCCCAGTAGGTGTCCCCAAGCTAGAGCCTGCAAACCCTGGGATGGTTCTGCCTTCCCCCAGGGGACATCTGGAAATGTCTGGAGACCTTTTTGGATGTGACATCCTGGAGGAAGAGGTGCCGCTTGCATCCATCTAGTGGGTGGAGGCCAGGGACGCTGCTAAACATCCCGCAGTGCCCAGGACAGACCCCCACCACAGAGAATCACCCAGCCTCAATCGTCAACAGCGGAGTAGGTGAGAAGCCGAGCTATAAAATGTGCAGACCTCTGGGGAAGCTGACAGAGCCCCTCGATTTCAGCGTCCTGGGCCTGAGGGACGCTGACACATCTGGAGGAAACAGAAACTGCATCCTTGTCCTCAGCAGCCTCCAGATTGCAAAAGGAATCAGTGGCCCAACGGGGAAAACAAGAGCCCATATGGCCAATGCAATTTCCTCACGGCTGTCTGGGGAGAGGTCCCCGTGGACTCGGGGCTGTGAGCAGCCTGGGGAGGCTGGGACTGGGTGCAGAGGACACAGCATTTAAGGAGGCATCACCCTCTCAGGGGTCGCCCCTCCCTTGCACAACCCTGAGAGTAGGTGCCTCCTCAAACTCTGTGCCCTGGGGGTGCCCCCTTTGCCCCTCGCTTCACCCCACAGAGTCTACTCTGAGCTGGCGGAGGGAGGGCTGTTTCCTTAGTGTTTCCAGATTCAAGAACAATCTCCTCTTTGAGATGCACAAGCCTGTTCTCATCTCAACAACCTTGAATAAAATACACAAATCACGAAGGTGACTCTGGGCTCAGATGACCTCCCCTCCTTAAGGGATCTGGCCCTCGTGGCATCTTCATGCCACATTTCTCCCCTAACCTGCCACTCCCTTCCCTTCTTCAGTCTTAGCTGGTGACTTTGCCTCTTTCTGCACTGAGAGCGACTTTTCAGGAACTTGTTAGGAGGGAGGGAAGACCCGGGCGGGTCCTGCAGGAGGATGCGCTGGATGGTGCCTGTAACCTCAGTCCATCTCAGCAGCCTTGGTGACAGAGCATCTCAAGGGCAGCGTTCAGTGGTCCGGCCCCCTCTGCACCAGCCCAAGCACGGACGCCAGATGGGTCTTTAGAAAACATGTGGGCTCGTTCCACAGGAACTATAGTCTGAACTCCCCAGACAGCAACTTCTCTCTGAGGTGTCTGTGGAATAAAACCAAGCCTCTGCCAAACCTCCTTTCCAGCATGATATCTGAGAAAATCCAAAGGTGTGCTCTTTCCTGTGCACAGAGGGACCTGAGGGTGGGGAGGGGGTCTGGTCTGGTCACCTCAAGCCCCTTGGACCAGAGCCATCAAAGATACTCCAGGGACCCGGGGCTGTATCCAGCATGCCAACGACCACAGTTTCCTGGCTGTCTGCCTTCCTCGGGCCCTTCTGAGATAGAGGCGACTTGGAGCTGGATGTGACGAGGCATCCGCAGCCGTCACAGCGTCGGCTCACAGAGACGCACTCCCTCTGGAGCCTGGGCAGAACAGAACCACTTGGTGCGGTGAATGTCTGGCGTCTGGCGTTCTGTGGCTGTTCCTCGGTTTCGAGGTACCTGCCAGGAACAGAGTGAGGACGGGTAAGCCGAGGTGCAAGATTTCTCCCATCTTCCTGTATCCTCACCCTTCGCAACATGACTTTACAGCTTCTCCCATCAAGAGATGGGAGTCTATCTCCCACCCGCGCCGGTTTCCCAGTGCATGCTGGGGAACGAAATTACCATAAACTGGGTGGCTTGAGCAACAGAATTTATTCTCTCATGGTTCTGGAGACCAGCAGTCCAAAGTCAAGATGTCAGCAGTGCCATACTCCTTGGAAGGTTGTAGAGGAGCATCCATTTCGTGCTTCTCTCCTGGCTTCTGGGAGGTCAGTCCTCAGTGTTCCTTGATTTGTAGTTGCATCACTCGAATCTGTGTCTCCAACTTCAGATGTCTTTTCCCACTGTCTCCTTCTGTCTGTGTGTCTTTTCCTCTTCTAATAGGGACCCCAACCATTGGATGGAGCGCCCATCCCCAATCTAGAATGGTCTTATCTGGAGAACCTTAACATAATCACATCTGCAAAAAATCCTATTTCCAAATAAGGTCACATTCTGAAGGTACAGGTGTGCATGAATGTTGGAGAAACCGTATTCAACCTATGACACTACCCTTTGAACCTGAACTGGCCTTGAGTCTTGCTTTGGCCAATAGAATGGGGTGGAAGTGACAGTGTTCGGATCGAAGGCTGTGAAGCTTCTGCTCTTGCCTTTGAATCTCTGAACCTCTGGACAAGCCCGTGGAAGGTGACACACAACCTGGAGAGGGACCCTGGCCATCCCATCTGACCTGGCCGAGGCCACTTTAGACCAGCCGAGCTCAGCCTGAACTGGCAATGTGCAAAATCAAGACTGAATAAATGGATATTGTTTCAAGCCACCAAGTTTGGGATTATTGGTTACACAGCAACAGGTGACCAAATCACAAGATATGATTGATTTCTAGGCAAATGGTGGGGGGTAATGGTGCCAATTCTGGGGGCTACTGGGTATAACAAAAATGAGTGGCCTAAGACCTGGACCATCTGCTAGCGCCGTGGCAATCTGGGCATCTTCTGAGCCACCCTCAGAAACAATAATGGATACTACTGAATCCACCAGTATGTTCACATCCATGCACCTTCCAGCATCCCTCTGCAGTCCCCTTAATGCAAAGTCATGCACACAGTGGTGCCTATTAACAGTATAGAGGTGGTCGTGGCGGTGGCAATTGTGACAAACGCCAGGGTCAAAACCACCAAGATTCAGGAAAAAAATGAGTAATCACCTAGCAGCCTCTCCATTTTTCAGAGCATGAGATGAGGTATATTCCTTCTGTGCCTCAAAGTCATGTGGAAACTGAGAATTTGCCAGTTTGAAATCCCAGAGATGGGACCCCCCACCTGGCCAGGGCCACCGATTAAGAGCTCGAGAGCCAGCCATCAGCAGGAGCCTTGAACATGCTGGCTGAAATTAATCACTTGCCTTGCAAGGGTATTTATTTTCTCCTTTATACCTGAAGAGAAATGGGCCGTGAACTGGAAATTTCCAGAGCAGTAGGCTGAACTTTTTGTCTGAATGGGAACAACTTTCTTTTAAAGTGCCACCATTTGCTCTGTTCAATTCTACCATTGAAGGACAATGGCCAATTTTCTGCGGACCTGGGATGTCGGTTTTGCCTAAAGAGTGAGCGTGTGGGTAATTTACTAACCTGGCTGTGATTGCCCATGAAAACAGGTTATTTAACAGGATTTAAATACTGTGCTCTGAAGCTCAACAGCAGTGAGGAGGCAGCTGGAGAATTGGAGCAGCATCTTTTGCTTCGAGCTCTTAATGAGAGAAGACAGGAAAATGGGGAGTGCTGGACCACAGACAGACAGAAAGAGACGAAGACAGAACCAGAGCCAAAGAGATGGGCGGGATGACCCCAATCAAGAGGGAGCATCTGCGCTTTCTAAAGTGGTATTAGAATAGGTGGGTATTCATTCAACCACTTTTTCCCAAGTTTCACTCAACAAGTGTTTTTGTTAAGGATCTGCTAAGCTCAAGGCTCTCCGATGGTATTAAACCAAAGCAGATGCCAATCTTCGTGGGCTTCCTGGTGGAGGCATTTGGAGCCAACTCTTAACCTAATTTTTTTATGTTTCTGCCATGCGTACTCTACCAATCTCCTCCCCTCTTTCCCCAGCCTTGTGGCTTGTTTGATGAAGGAATGACTAGCAGCATATGGGGATTAGTGCCAGCAGGCTGGTTCTTCCTTATACTGACTGGAATCTTAGGTAATTGCACAGCCTCAGTTTTCTCATCTACAAAATAGGAATCATTATACCTAACATCAGCCATCGTCTTAAGAATTAAAGAAAAGTGGGTAAATCTTCTGGCAC
This sequence comes from Vicugna pacos, assembly GCF_048564905.1. Taxonomy (NCBI): domain Eukaryota; kingdom Metazoa; phylum Chordata; class Mammalia; order Artiodactyla; family Camelidae; genus Vicugna; species Vicugna pacos. The sequence continues at coordinate 56,942,523 of NC_133002.1, forward strand.
AATACCAAGCGTACGTGTGATAAACACAAGTGTCAGGTTCCTTTCTCTCCCCATTTGACCTTTGCCAGGCTTCATGGCTCTCTGTAATCTGCCCAGGAGTTTCTCTGATCCAGAAGGCTTCCTTCTGCCTAATGTTACTGAATTTGGGGGTGGCCCTGCCCTTAAGTGCACAGTGGGGTGTCTCAGAGTGAGGGCTGGGGTCAGGCTTTGAGATTCAAATCTGAGCTCTGTGACTCACTGGCTGTGTGACATTGAATGAGATGGTTACTCCTTCAATTCTCAGTTTCTCATTAAAAGCATAGTCCAGGCTTCCTTGTGCTGTCAGGGTTAAATAAAGTAACCCATGTAAAACGCTGTCCTGGGGGCCAGGCGCACAATACACATTTGCTAAATGACAGCTGTGAGCCACCATCTCTACGAATCATGACCGTGAATGAGGGTGGTTTCCTAGAGGACTTGGTAAAGAAATTTTTGTTTTTATTAGAAAAACAAAGGCAAAACACCGCTGCCCACCCCAGTGAAGGCATGGGAACCCTGCACCTTCCAAGAAGAAAGAGTTTTACATCCAAACTTAATTTGTCCAACTACTCCATCTGCTCATGACTTGGGCCCTTCCAGCGTAGACAAAGAGTCCTTAAAGAGGGACTGTGCTGGGGAAGGAAACAGAAAAATACAAACGGCAGGGAAGAAACACTCTCTCCCCACTTGGCTCAAGAATGCATTATCTGACCTCTTCATGCTGCAAGCTGTCCCCCCTAATTCTGTCCTGCTTAACTCTAATTTCAGAAGGACTTCTCCTTCCCCACAACAGCACTGCCTGAGATAGACGGGAGGTTGGGAGGAGGCAGCGAAAATGGGATATATTATCCACTTTCACTTCCTCCCTCAGTCTAATACCCCAACAATACGTTTTCCAAACCCCAAATCAGGACCCACAGCCGGATCTGTGTGTGAGTGTACCTGGGAGGTGGCAATCTCAGAGATATTGTTCGGTTCCTGAAATATTGGCGTTTCAGTGGTTTATGGGCACAAAGGAATAGTGTTCTTGAAATCAGAGCTGTTCGCAAAAATCCAGGGGGTGTGGTTATCGCTGTAGGTCCAGGGAATCTAATCTTGAATTTTCAGTCTGCTGCAAAATGGAAAATCAGAAGCAAGTAACACCTAAGGAGGGGAGTCTGGGAGCCCACTGAGAGCGGGGCTTGGCACAGGACGTACAGTTCTGTATCAGAGTTACTCACTGCCGTGAACATCAATTATTAGTCATTATTATTTATTAATTAACCATCATTAGTTATTGGCATACTAATTGCCTAATGGGTGTCTCCCAGCTTTGTCCTGAGCTCATGGTAGAGAAGGCCGTACAGCATCACAGTCTCAGGAGACTCTCAATATATTTGCTGAACGAATGGACGAACGTTTATTCCTGGAACATGTTCTTTATCTTGGAGGAATTAGGCAGGAGGGTCAGCACCAAGAGCTCTGTTGGTCCCATGAGTGGCTCGCTCTGCAATTGGCCACCATATTGGCGGAATCCAACAACCACTGTGAATTGGAGTCAGGGCATGGCAACGCCTACCCCACCTCCCACGGCCAGGTGTGCTCGGACTCTGTTTCCTTCTTCTGGTTCCTGTGATGTAGCCCAGCACTTACAGGATCCAGTATGTGGTGGGAACCAGGACTCCGTGGGCTCGAGTTGAGCCACCTGTCCACCCACTTCCTCCTCTCCTTAGCCACCACCTCAGCCAGCAAGGAGCCAGCAGGGTCGTGTGCTCAGCCCCAGGCTTCTGCCTTGCGTCTTTTCCTTCCTGTCCTTGGGTCGCATTAACATCTTTGCCTCCTCCTGAAGTTCTGGCCTCCTCTGTGTCAAGCCTCCAGCCTGAGTTGTCAATCTCCATCATCAGTGATTCTCCAACATGCCTCGTGTTGCCAAGGGATGAAGGGAAGGAAAGAGGGGCTCTTGAATGCGGAGTGGGGAGTGGGAGGAGGAAGAACAGAACATATAGAATTATTTTAAAAAAGCAATTATATTGAAACATGGTTATCAAAATATTTTTTTAAAAACACCGAATCTGTAGCAGTTTGTCGCTTGAAAAACAAATGTATGGTAATTCATGGGCTCTTTCGTTAATACATTAAAAAAACAAGATCTAGCTGCAGGTCTAATAACTACCATAATTTCAAAGTAGTGATGAGCATAAATAATAATTTGAGATACCTGCCACAGTTGTAGTAGGATATGAAAACACTGTGTTTTCTGTTGGTGCAGAAGTTTCAGGTGCTGCTAATATTTCTGTGGTTTGTCACCTATGTTCATAATTAAAGGAAATGGTAAGTTTTATTTAAGGTTAATGAAAATAAGGCTGTTTTTTCCCTCCCTCAAGTTCACAGACCCCCTGAATTCTATCATGGACCCCAGGATACAAGCCCCCATCAGGTCAGTGTGTCTCTTGTGGTTTGTGCAGAGTGTCTCTTTTCTTACTAGTTCCTAGTCATGTCACAGAGGGCCCCCTTAGCCTCAGGAGTCCCCAGGAGGTGGGGGTGGGGGGCAATAACCATTCCCACCAAAATCTCCAGGTTGTGGTCTCCCTGCTTTACTCATAAGTGATGCCAAACACCTGAGGATAAAGATGCAGGCTGCTCGGGGATCTGGTCTACCTGCAAGCGGCATAAATATCTGTTCTCCTGGGGTCTCCCTCTGTATCTGTCTCCATCAGCTCCCTCATTGGCTCCCCTGGGACCCTCCCTTCCTGTAAGCCCCCACATCCCAAGGGCTGCTGGAGGTTTTGCCACTTACAGGCGGATATGCTTGTGTATATGTCTGCATTCTTCTTAGAGCCACGCCCGTGTCACGGAGCCCGCAATGCCTAGAGACTCGGTGCCGGAGCAGACCTTGGTCTTTTTAGTCCAGCTCTGTCGCTTTACACCCAGGCACACTCGGGTGTTGAGATGCTGAGAGGCTTGCCCAGGTTGGTCAGCCAGGCCATGGCCCCCGGACAAGGGCTCTGCACCACGTTTTATGGCGTCCCATTCAAGGCTCCTCCTGCTCCACATTTGAGAAGCTGGGAAGACTCTTGAAGGATGGAGTGTGGGTAGCCTCTTCTCTGAACTGGCTTTCTCCCTGCTAACTGCTCTGCTCTATCACCTGGAGTGTTATGGCTTATGGCATTTTCAGGACCCCTCTCTGCCTGCTCCTACTGCCCTCTGGCTCCAAGCTCCCAGGGGGGAGGACAAGAGCTTCCCCCTGCTCTCCAAGGTCAAGGGTGAGGGTGGGGGTGGGAGAAGCCCAGAGACAGGTATCTTCTCAATCCCAACCCTCTTTACTTGGCTACCAGCCCAACTCAGCCCTCCATCCTGGAGGAATCCAGCCCTCTGATCCACCACGATCCTGAGGGTCACAAGGACAGCAAAGGAGGCAGGTGATGGAAAAAGGCTGTCTGGCAGGAGGCGCTGGACATCAGGGTCCAGCGGCTGGAGGGTGGTGGGAAACGGGGACAGCGCCAGGGCAGCTTGGCATCACGCCCCAGCAGAAGGACGGAGGGGCAAGAGGAGTTCCAGGCAGTTGGGCATGTCACATAATTACAGGAGAAAAATTAGGCCGGAGCCTGGCTCTCTCTGCCTCTGTCTGAGTGATCATCGCCCTTATTATAAAGCAACTAATTATTAGCCTGGCTCATTAGCAATTATAAATCTCTAACTCCAGAACTTCATTTAAAAAAATGACATGTTAGCACTTAATTATTTTCCCAACTGCCTGAATCATGCCTGATGTTAAGGGACCCAGCTCCTGTGGTCCTTAGGAACCGTGCTGGCTCTCGGGTACCAGGGAGGGCTACCTGCTTTGCATCCGGAAACCTGAGTGTCCCTGTGTGGCTGCGGTCAGACACCCAAAGATGTGAGGAGTAAAGAAATAGTGGCAAACTGTCCCCTCCTTCTGCTTTCCAGTAAAAACAGAAACAGTACATTTATGAAGCATTTCTGTGCCCCCAGACATTTGGCATGCCTCGTCACGTTGAAACCTCCCCATCACCATGAGGAGCTGATACTGTTCATCTCCATTTTACTGATGCAAAACCTAGGTCATGACACCTATAACATCAGTCATGAGCCGCCAGCTTGGGAAGTAAACCCAAGTTGGCCTGACGCAAAGTCCATGCCTTCATTCACTATGGGATGTTCAACCAGAAGCCCCAAGGGTGGAGAGGCTGGCTCGGATTAAGGAAGAGTCCTAGGCAGGTGATGGCCAGGGTCGTCTACACCCAAATGCTCCCCAAAACTTGGTGCCTGAGGGAACAATAGTCCACTGGACACCGGTGTGCCTTATCGGTACACGGTGGATGGCTGGGTGGTAGGAGGAAGAAAGGAAAGACCCGTCCCCAGTCCTAGTGCTGCCGGTGGCTTTAATGCACTAGTGGCTTTCTAGCCTCCTCACCCTTCCCCAGTCTTCTCCATCCTTTACCGCTTCTTCCTCTTCTCGGGTGGTACCCGAAGGATGCGATGACATGGAAGAGGTTGCATGAGGACAGTGCTTTCTGCCACACACCCACTTCCTGTTCTTTTTTGTCCTTCCCTCTTTCAGATCTGAGGCAATGACTACAGCCACGGAGGGCTGCCTGAGATGGAAAGGCCAGAGGTGGGGGACCAAGAGAAGATGGATCATGAAGCCTCAGACCCACAAGAGAGAGGACCCACCGCCAAGGCCGCCCAGCATGGTAAGAGGAGCCCGGAACAGGAGAAACATCATGGTCTTGGCTCTGTCCTGACCGAACGTGTGCCGTTTACAGCAGGAGTGTTTGCCCACCTACACAGCGGGGGGTATGGGCTGGACAGTTCCTCCATCGCTGACAGCACGTCGGATGTTCCAGTAAAGAGCCTTCTGGTCATCACAGACAGTCCGTCAAACGGTGCCTGCAGTCAGAGGAGGAAGCTAACACTTTAAAACACCCAGATCACAAAATTGAAAAAAGTGAATAATTGACCTGATTTGAACCCAGGGAGAAGGACAGATAGTTATGGGATGGAAGGGTTCTCGCTAGTTACTCAAACCAGGGGTTCAGAGAAGACACTAAAGGGGGCTGAGCAGAGGGGGATGATGGTGTTGACAACTGACCCCTAGAGCTTGGCAAGGGCCCCACGAGTGACCTTTGAGGGTTAAAATGACAGCAGCAGGTAAATGTCACAGAAGAGACTCTGACCCGGTCAGGATCAGCTGAATGCACCACAGTAGACACGGGCCGCCTCTCCACCCACTGAGCTCCCTGTCCACTGACGTATTCAAGAGAGGCTGGGTGACCCTCTGGCAGGAACCAAGCTCTAGACAGGGGTAGGACTACATCATGATAACCAACAACCTGATGAGGTGGACCCCATTTTTGGCCTACTTTCTCGTAAGGCACAGAGAAGTTAAGTAACTGCCCAAGGTCACACAGGGCCAGGATTCCCTCCGGGCTGACCCTCACTACAGACCACGCGCCTTTACAGCCCTTCTCGCCCTTCCCTCTATATGGCAGCCTCATACTGGGCTCAAAGGGCATGGCCTGCCCTGAGATACTTAGGTTCTGTTAGAAGACCCCCTACTGCCCGGAGACCCTGGATACTGTTAGAAGATCCTTTTTAGCCCAGAGACCCCAGCCCCTCGCTAGTTTCTCCCCCAGCCCTCACCCCAGGACTCTGGCAGGATTGGCCTTACTGGGAAAAGACAAGGGACAGCATTTCCTGACTCAGGGCTGGTCAGGGTCCAGCCGTGCTCCGTCCTCCTGGGCTCCTCCCCACTCGCCTCCAGCTGAAGACAGTGCGCCCCTCGCGGCTGTCACCTCCCCCCACCCAGCCACCCTTGCTGTCAGGTAGGGCTCACAGCAGCGGCGGCAGGTGATGCCTTCCTGCCTGGGAACAGTACCTCTCAGCAAACTGACAGGTAATTGGTCCCTAAATCCCCCGGGGAGACACGGGGAGGATGAGGAAAAATTACGGCTGTGGAACTGAGTCTTAAAAATTATATCACCACTGCTGACAGCGTAATTACTCCTTTTTCTTGAGATTTAGTGCAGATCTCCAATCCTTACGCAGTTGAGGGGTATTTTAAGGCCTCCTCCTTTACAGTTCCCTCCTTCTCCATGGCCTGCGGAGGCTAGATTCCCGTCCTTTGCCAGCTCCTCCACTTCCCCTGGGAAACGAAATGTCCCTGTGCTGGCTGTGGGAAAGGCCACCAAGGTGCAGGGCTGTGGGTGGCGGGGGGTGGCGATGGAGATAGAGCAGGGGAAGGGCCTCACCCGAATGACCCCTGGCCATCTGTCTGAGTGTCTCTTAGCTTCTGGAGCCCCTCCCCTAACAGAGGTAGCCAGTCTCCACTTAGCCCCTTGGCTGGCCATAGAGGCCACCTGCAGGCAGGTGTCACCCTGGCCCTGGTGTCCGTGCCTCCCAGCCTGAAGTGGGTCTCTGGCCTGGAGCAGCCTGCAAATCCCAGGAGGTTATTTCTCATCCTGCAGGAGCAACTCTCAGTCCAAGCAGATCAGTGGGGGAAACACCCCAACGCTGGAGCCCCTCTGGGTGAACTTCGGGCCTCAGCAGCAGCGGTAACTCACTGACATGCCCCATTAGCCTTCCTTCCCCCCATCTCTCTCTCCCCGCCCCCTCACATACTTCCAGCATCGGCCCCCAAATAAACGACCTCATCTCGGGTCTGCTTCCGGGGAAACTCAAACTTGAGGCCCCCTCCTCGATGGCTTGGCTGTGCGGGGACCGACTTCTGTTTGGAAGGAGGTGCCCTCTGAATGAAGAGGGATGGCTTGGATGGTCCAGAGGCTCCCATCCCATCAACTGCAATGTTCTAGGGAGTCTGTGCCCCTTTCCCCAAAAGTAAGGAAAATGGTTTAGGGACCTGAATTCTAGAAACCACGGCTGCCTGTCTCCCTAGGCGTCATCACCCTCTCTCCTGCCTCTGCATCCCCGTGTGAGGGTCCCTCTGGGATATCCACCTAGGATGGGAGATGCCTGTGACCTTAACTTCCCCAAGTCTCTCATGGTCAAAGGTTGGTTCTGAGACATGAGAAAGCACCCTTGGGCCAACAGACTCAAGCCAGCTCAAGAAAGCATTTCAAGAACTCCCAAGTTCGTGCTGGACCCTGCTGCTCAGAGAGACACCTCCAAGAGGGCAGGAGCTGAATGGGAAGTGAAGCTTCCCAAGGCAGCCAGGGTTGTGCCTGCGTCACCAGGCAGAGCCCTCCCTCCCTTAGACCTTCGCATCCGGAATCTCTGACAAGACCCCCGTGGGGTGCAGGGGTGCAAGCAGTCTCAGCTCCCTGACTCTCCCACGCCGTCGCCCCCACCCTCCTACCTCCCCAAGCACCCTCAACACGACAGCTGTCACCCGGCACTCTAACATCCCATCTCTTGTAGGAGAATAATGGTAACTAACATTTATTGTGTGCCTACTGTTTGCCCAGTTGTGCTCTGTGCATTTTACAAATACTAATCCCTCAGTCCTCAAAGTGATGCCATGATAAAGGCGGTGGTGTTATCCTTGTTTAATGGACGAGGAAATGGAGATGCAGAGAGCCCGCCTCGCTTGCCCCTGCAGTCACGTGCTTACGTCCTGAGACAGGGTCTGAACTCAAGCGGTCTGCATCCAGAGGGCTTGTCACCACCAGTGTTAACAGCCTTGAAGCTGATAGATAAATGCCGCTCAGCAGCACAGTCTTGGAAATTGGCACCTCCCCCTCCTCCTCACTTCTCTCTGCTTACATATTGGTTATTTTTCCCTGGGTGAATGTGATGGTTAATCTTGCGGCAACTTGGCTGGGCCACAGGGTGCCTGGACTTTTGGTCAAACATTATTCTGGGTGATCATGTGAGAGTCTTCTGGATGCAATTCACATCTGAGTCAGTGGATGGAGCAAAGAAGAGGGCCTGCCCTAATGTGAGGGGGCCTCACCCAGTCCCTTAAAGATCTGGATACAACAAAAAGGCTGAGTAAGAGGGAACTCCTTCTGCCTCTGACTCACCTGAAACACTGGCTCTTCCTGGGTCTCGAGCCTGCTGGCTTTGGGCTAGAAATCACACCAGTGGCTCTACTGGTTCTCAGGCCTCAGGACTTGGGCTGGAAGCACATCGTGGGATTTCCTCGCTCTCCAGTTTGCCAAATGCAAGTCCTGGGACCTCTCAGCACCCATAATCCCGTGAACCAGTTCCTTATAATAAATATCTTCGCATGCGCGTGCGCGCACACGCATCCTGTTGGTTCTGTTTCCCCGAGAATTGTATCTACTACAGTGGGACTGTGCGTTCTGCTCTATGAGCATTACAGGTCTCAGCTTCCTCGAAGATGTCGCCATGGTCCCAGTTGATGGAGCGCTGCTGGCTGAGGCCAGCCTTGGAGAGATGTGTCAGGAAAGGACAGCAGAGGGTCTACCCACGGTGACTTAACATCTGGCACAGGCTGGATGGATCAGAACTGGCCGTGGACATAAACACCAGGTGGAAATAGCCTGGGGTCAGCTCAACTCCAGTAACGACAGAGCATAAAGGTAGTGGGTATCTGGGGCCACATAAAATCAAAATCCCCTCGCTGTGTCTGGAAAACGCCCCCAGTATAGAATCTAAACATGCCAAGAGCTCCTTTCCTGGCCAGCCCTCCTCACCCATTACCAGACTTGGCCATCAGATGCACCCTTCTGGGACTTTGCATCTGGAGCTGGCCACACAGGCAAGTGGGACAAGTAGTGAACATATGATAGTGGTGGCAGCGGTCACCATCCAGTTCCAAGCGGACAGCATCACATAGTGGCTTCAGTGGTGCCCTGAATCCAAGGCCCACAACCTGAGACCCTTGGTCCTCCATGAAGGTACCACAGAAAGTCCTCATTGGATTGGCCCTGGGGTGTGACTCTGGCTGTGGTTCTGGCTGCTTTGTCACAACCCCCAGCCTCCCAGGAGCCTCTCACCATGTTTCTTTGCTGCACAACCAGCCAGAGTCGGTTTCTGTGCGTCGCAGCTGGAACGCTGACTGATATGCCCAACCCAGGCATTCCACGTTCCGCCCACACGATCTCCTTAACCCCTTCCCCCATACACCTTTGAGGAAGGCAGTTTTATTGCCACAGAACTGAGGCTCAGAGAGGTTGTGTGATTTTGCTCCAGGTCACAGAGCTTCTGGTGGAGCGGGGATGCAACCCCAAGTCTTGGTGACTCAAAGCCTGCCTTCCTAGCTGTCCTGATCCCCCATTTCTCCCTGGATTCTTCCCCCACTGCCTTATACCAGTGAGCAAAGGAGCAGAGGGAAATCCACTGGGTGGAGTGGGGCCTGGGAGCCAAATTGTTCCTGAGCTGGGTGTTTTACTCCAAGCCTTCAACGAGGGGTCAGCAGCTCTTTAACTCCCGTTGTGGTGAGAATCCAGCCCTAATATGTATTTATGAGTCGGAGAGAAAAAGCTGCACCAGGCTGGCCATTCATCCGGACTCGGGCGGTCCACGTGGCATCCGATCATCCACTTTAATGCAGAAGCGCAACAGTGCTGGGGTGCTGGGAAGGAGCCCCAGATCCACGGCTGGGGGCACATTTTACCGCCTGCCCTTACACTCCAGTGGTCACATCAATATTTAGTGGCCGCCTCAGTGGCTGGTGACAGATAAATTAATGAGTCGGTCCTGAGCTCTAGGGCGTGCACCCGAGAGACGGCAGAATTTAAAGGATTGAGCCCTCCACCCCTCTCCGCCTTCCCTGCTTACAACCAAGGTGGGTGAGTTGAAAGCCTCTTCCCTGGCGAGGGTGAGTGGAGACAGTCATTTTCCTGGCATTGGTCCGTGAGTTTTTCATTTACCAGGCGCTTTGCAGGAGCGGCCAGAGCATGGTGCGCACTGGGTAAATCTGGAGGGCCTTCCCCTGATGATGCCTGGGGAGCCAAACGAGCGAGCGGGTACAGGAGTGCTGGGCATGGGTGCAGGGGGCTTGCAGGGGGCCCCCAAGCTGGGGGCGGCTGGGCACCGGATGTGTTCGTTTTGCACATCACCGGAGCCCCAGGATGGCCCGCGTCTGGCCCCACGTGGCTGGAGCTAAAGCTACGGGACTGAAGTCAGCACGACCAGAGTGCTTGATATTCTAGGCACAGGCCTCCGGAGCCCAGCCTGGCCCCCCGGCTCTGCCTCCCCACTGCCCCTCTCCTCCCCGCCAGCCTCTGACCCCTCCGCATTCAATGCTTCCCTCGGCCTCTCTCTTCTGCCCTCTGCCCTCTGCCCCGCCTCACTGCCGCTGGCTGCAGTTTGATCATCCTCCCAGCAGATGCCTCCTCTCTGGTTGTGGGGGGCCCCCCTCGAAGATCTGCTCCCAGGACCCAGCTGCCACCCCGCCCCTCCTGACCTGGCCTCGCAGCGGCCGCCTTCCCTCCCCGCCTCTGTCTCCTGAGAAAGCGCTTCAGAATCCGGCCCGAGAGCACATCTGGTCTCTGCTACTTGGCAGCAGCGAGCTCTCGCAGGTCATTCAGATCCTCTGAGCCTCCACTTCGTGGACGGTGCGGTGAGTGGTGGCCCCTTGAGGAGCTGTCACGAGGTCAAGTGAAACTACACGTTCAGGGGAGAGTTTTTCCCCCGAGTATAATCATAACTACTTTCTAAGGAGCAGACCTCGAGCCACCAAGGCCTTTGGGTTCTGCTGCCTTAATGGGTCAGGAGACACAGAGACGGACCCGGGGTCAGCGCGAGTGTCCGAGAAAGCTGCATGTCCTGGTACGTGGTACCAGAGGAAAATGGAGAGCTTTTGAGGGCAGAGGGACGGGCACTAGGAAGAGAAGGGACAGAGAAAAAGAAAAGGAGCCAGTAAGAGGGAGAGAGGAGGCCGGAGCACCACCAGGGACAAAGTGACGGGTGGAAACTGATGCCATTGTGTTGGCCCAAGGTCTTGGTGACCAGGAAGTGGCAGAACTGTTTGTAGAGCTTCTAGATCTCTCTCCAAAACCCCAACAGCTTTGAAAACTTGAAGGAAGGGGAGGAAGGGTGGCTCTGTTTTATTCGATGGGAATTAAAACAGGGCCTGCCTGGGTCTGGGACAGCGTGCATGGGACGTGGGCGGGTATTCAGTCCAGGAGTTAAATCAGACACATGGAAACAGGAGTCCAGAGCTGGATGGAGCCACGAGGTCATGGCTGTGGCCCTCCCTTGGCTGTGAAGGGGGCACAGGTCACTTTCTCTAGATTTCAAGGGACAGGGAGACTCCATCTGACATCTGCTTCTTTGTCTGCTCTGCTTGACCCCTGGCAGGCTCCCAGATGCTGACTCACTGCCCCTTCCCCCTGAAACTCAGTGCAAATGGTCCCAGCCACAGCCCTGAATGCCCTGCTGGGGATAGCGTACATGACCCTGAATTAGGCTGTGGTGGGATGAGGTGGGGAAAGTGGGAGGGGCGGAGGGGAGGCTGACCTCAAAGGACCAGCTGCATGGGGTTCATGACCCCTGGGACCCCTACTGCTCCCGAGCCCAGAGCCACCTGTGGGTCAGCTGAGCAGGCAGCACAGACCTCGAGGGAAAAGCCTGTTACTTCTCTCGCTATCAGAGGATGACAGTACCAACCGCACGGCCACCTCCAAATTAGATGCTGATAAGTCATTAGCTAAACTTGTCGAATCGCTCAGGGAGATCTGGGCTCCGGCCAGCGAGGAGGCGCCCTGGGGATCTGGTGTGAACCACTCTGGTCTGAAGTGGATCAGTGGAGAGGCCAGGGAGATTCTCTCCCCCATCCCCTACCTCCCCACCACCCACTCCAGGCTCCACGGGGCTCACAAAGCCTCCTCCCCCCATCTTCCCTCCTCGGGTTTCCTACCAGCTCACAAACTCCAGAGCCAGCTGGTCAAAATTCCATCCTGTACTCCACCCCCCCCCATACTTACCTTGTGCAGGTTATTTAACCTCTTTGTGCCTCAGTGTTCTCAACTCTAAAATGGGGACAGTACCACCACCTGCTGCAGGGCCCCGAGGAGAGGATGAAATGCCTTCATTTATGGAAAGTGCAGAGAATGAGAGTCCTGGACGTGGGAGGTGTTATGATTCACCCCCACTGACCCCCTCGAGGCCACCATTGCTGCAAATAGGGCCAGGCCACTGCCCTCTCCTGTTGTCGGTCTTAGTGGCTCCTCTGACTTGCTGTGGTGGGGCAGGCTGGACCCCTAGCTTCCCTTCCTGTATCTTGCTGGCATCATGGCCATAAGCAAGAACTGGGCATAAAAGAGCTCCATGTTCCTTAGAGGGGAAAAGGATGATCAAAGTCTGCTGTCTGCTATTCACCCTCCAGGAGGGACTCATCGCAGTAGAAAATGCTGGAGGGAAGCTTAGCGCCCCATTCCAGCCTCTGGGCCGGTGAAGGATACTTCATTCCACTCTCCACGTGAAGGTATTTTTTCTGTCTTCACAGACTTTGAAGCACTTCCTTCTTAATCCATCAAGGTTCTGGTTGCAAGCAACAGAAACCTACATTAAGGGAATACTCTGGAAGGATACCAGGGTGTTCAATGGGAAGAGATACTTGGGGAGTAGGGAGCAAGGGGGTCCTGGAAACTGGGCAGCAGGAGCTGGCTGGCCATGACACTTCTGCCGCTGTGGTCCCTGGACCACAAATTCTAACCATCTGTATGTCTTTTTACTACACACTCCAAAGTCAAAGCCGGAGTGTATGATTGGTCAAGCTGGGTCACCTGACTGAGGCTTGACTGTTGTGATTGGCCAAGCTGTATCACCTGACTGAGCCCCAGCTGTTGGGATTGGCCAAGCCAGGTCACCTGACTGGACCTTGGCTGTCAGGATTGGCCAAGCAGGTCACCAGACTGGGCCCAGGCTGTTGGGTTTGGCCAGGCCAAGTCATCTGATTGACCTTGGTTATCAGGGAGAAGGAGACAGGGGCCCCTTTCTTGGGCTGAGGAGTGGATGGAGCAGAGCTGTATCTTGCAACACTGCCCACAACGGGGGGCCACCCCAGATGTACAAAGTCCACTGCCCGTCCTTGGAGCTTTTCCTCTTACCTCCTCTCCCGCTGACCTGCTGGTCTGGCTGGGTCAGCACCCTATTAGCAACTTTCCAGGCCCTTCACTTCAGAGCAGACAAATTGGAATCCTCCCTGGTGGGAGGAAGGCGGGATGGGGTCTATTACAGAGCAATATTCTGAAGGAGAAGAGAGCCATTTGGACAGGAAGATGGAGCCGGTGAATTTGGCTTGTCTCCTCAAGTCGGGGGGCAAGATTGATTCTATTCAAGATACTCTCAGTGATCTTGAGCACTAAGGCAGGCTGCAAATGGCTGCCAATGAGTCCCTGTGACCTTCCCTCTGCCCACCGCCACTGCCCCGCCCCGCCCAGACCAGACTCTGCCCCTTTCTTCCCCACTTTATCATCTTGATGTATTTAGTAAAGAGAATTCCAGGAAAAGTGATCCTGAGAACCAGGGCCAAAGTCCCTGAACGTGGTGGGGACCTCAGCATCCCCAGACCTCATCCTGCCCTTTTAAGTGTCTTTCCATCTGTCACTAGACCCCACTGTGGGGACCCTGTCCCTGCATCCTAGGCAGAGTCCTCATGCACAGCATTGTGCCTTCCTAGTGTGGCCTCGGGCATCTAACCTCTCCCCCATGAGGGAAACCTGAGTCTCCCCACTGCCCAAACCTATCACAGCCTGTCCCGTCCCCATTGACTGATGAGAATAATTGTGCCCGTCCTCCGCGGACCCTCTCCATGTGGATCTGCAGACAACGGATTTCAAATTGATTTAAAGCCTGTGTCATGCTGGCTTAAAGAAAAATCCCCGTAGAAATTAACTAGGTTAACATTTGGGGGATGCTCGGCAGAACCTGGCTGTGTAATTACAGAGGATGTGCCTTTTCCCGGGGAGAAGAGAGGAAGTGCAGAAGTGCCCGGGAAGTCCGGACACCCTCCCCCGAGAAGGCAGAGCCACTGCCCCCTTGCAAATTGCCCAAGGACACCAGGGCATCCCTGGCACTGGCCTCCAAGACCACCTCTTCCAAGACATGGTGAAACTGGCTCACCTGGTAATTTGCTCTTCTGCTCACTCACGCCTTCATCCATCAAGCTAGCCGAGGGCCCAGCGTGTGCTTTAGGCTAGACCCTCGTCAGCTGTTGCCTGAATTGTTTTAGCAGCTGCCTGAATGATGTTCCTCTGTCCAGCCTCTTCCTCATCCAATCCACCCCTCACACTGGCACAGGGCAATCCTGGGGAAGCAAAACAAGTCACCCTTCCAAAGATGGCCCTGGAATGTCCCCATGGTGCCTGCAGGATACAGATCCTTGTTCCCAGGGAGGCAGGAAGGCTCTCCTCCTCCTGACACAGCTGCGGTCCCCAGCCCACCTCCCTTATAAGCTCCACAGCTCTTGGACATGGTGATTAACACTGATGTCTCATACGACCGCACATGCTGTTCCCTCTGCCTGGGGCACCCACTCTCTCCAGAGCTTCCTCCAAATTTACTTCTCTCCCAAAACCCTGTGGGCATCGCCACTTCCTCAGGGCCTCCAGAGGGATCATCCCTCCCCTCCTGTATGATTTCTATGCCTTCCTGTACACTCGGTCCACACACATTTGGTCTCCCTTAACTTGCATCTAAGTGCCCCGTGGTGAGCCCCTTGGCAAATGAGGGCTGACAGAGGCTGGGCCCCGCCCAGAACAGTGCCTGGCTCACGGCTGATGGCGGGGTGGAGTGTTGAACTTCAAGTGGAAAACTAGGGATGGAGATGAAACAGACAAAGCCCCGCCCCTAAGGGGCTCCCTTCTCCTGGGAGACGGGCCCTTGTGCTGCCCCGTCTTCCGATTTACCGAGTGGCCCTGGTTTGGCCATTTTTGTTGGTGGTTTACCAGCACTGATCTCTTTAGTACTTATTTTGGGTGGGGACTTTGTTAATTACTATTTAATCCAGTGGTTCTCAGCATCACCTGGGAACCGGTATACAAATTCTTAAGACTTTCTCCAGATCCACTGAATGAAAGACCCCGGGGATGGTTTGCAGCAGCTGTGTTTCACAAATCATCCAGGGAAGGCCGATGCACATGCAAAGCACACGGCTCTCCTGGGGGACTTGCCATCCCAACTGGCAGGGGAGGAAACTGAGGTCCCCGTCACACAGAGTAACTCCTCCAGCATCCCACAACAAGGCCGCATCGTGACTGGAGCACGCGGTAGGCTGAAAAACAGCCCCCTGGTAGATAGTCAGGTCAAACCTGGCCCTAGAATGTGGCCTGATTTGGAAAACAGCATCTTCGCAGATGTAATTAAGTGGAGGATTTTGAGGCAAGATCGTCTTGGATTACCCGGGTGGGCCGTGTGCCAGCACGGCTGTCCTCATAAGAAGAAAGCAGAAGGAGCTTTGACATCCGCAGAGAAGAGAAGGAGGTGTGAAGACGAGGCAGCGATTGGAGTGACGCGGCCACAAGCCAAGGAAAGTCCAGAGCCGCCAGAAGCTGGAAGAGGTGGGAGAGAATCTTTCCTAGAGCTTCCCATAGAGCAGGACCCTGCCGACACCGGGATTCCAGGCTCTACTCCCCAGAACTGTAAGAGAGTCAATTCCTGTTGCTTTTAGCCCCCGGAGTTTCTGGTCCTTTATTCCAGCAGCCCCAGGAAATTAACGCAGAGAGTCACAGAGCCTCAGGCTGCTCTTGGGAATTTGATCAGACCCCAAGAGCAGAGAGCAAGATGCTTGGTAATTATCACGCGGGACTAGCCTTTCTCTCCGGCATCTTTTCAACGCAGAGGGGGGTCTGCCTGTTCCTCCAGGAGAGTAGTTTCCCTGAAGGCTGGAAGCGGGTCCCGCTTGTCTTTTTATGCCCAG
The DNA here is from genome assembly GCF_048564905.1 of Vicugna pacos. Classification (NCBI taxonomy): domain Eukaryota; kingdom Metazoa; phylum Chordata; class Mammalia; order Artiodactyla; family Camelidae; genus Vicugna; species Vicugna pacos. The sequence continues at coordinate 56,958,328 of NC_133002.1, forward strand.
GCTTTTATTAAATGGTTGATCAAAGGAATAATATCACCTTGGGGCTCAATGCACGGGGAGTGGCTGGGATTTCAGAGCCGGTTCCTTTTCAGGGTTAAGGTTCTTGTGCAGGAAGAATATTTCTATGAAAGTTTTCTGAGGCCAGAGAAGGCAGTGAATCATTCCCTTTGAGGGAGTTCTTCTCCGTGTTCAGCTCTGAAGCAACCCAATGAACGGAGCTGCTGGAACGGGTGTCTCACACTCTAATGTGCCCGCGGAGCCCCTGAGGGTCTTGTTAAAAGGCAGATTCTGATTCAGCGAGTCTGGGCTGGGCCTGAGAGCCTGCATTCCTAACAAGCTCCCAGGGTATGCCTGGGCTGCTGGTCCACGCACCAGGCTCGGAGTCACAAGTCATGGACAGTTGCTTCCAGAAGATACTCTAAAATCACCTGCTCTGATACCCCCATGACAAAGAGAAGGAAGCCGAGCCCCAGAGGGGCAGTGGCTCGCCCAAGGGCACAGAGCTAGGGCTCGGCATTGATGCCAAGCTAAGCAGGGGGTCCTGGCTGGACAAGGTGAGAAAGAGGCTGGGGGACGTTCCCCCTGGAGTCAGGGGCCCCCTTCCAGACCCCGGCCCCGGCCGGCTCTGATCTTTCTCCAACCCTCCTCCAGATTTTAAAACAAACATCAGTCGCCAGCCTGATCGATAGGCCCGCTCATCTGTGAGGTTTGAGGCTCTCTCCACAGATGTAATCAGGGCTCCGGAGACGTCCTGGCAGCGGGCATGTGGGGAGGGAGAACAGTAATACATTTAATCAAGGAACAGATGGGGAGCTGATAGAGTGTGTAGAAAAATCAGGTTTCTGTGATAACATTCTCTTCCCCCACTCAGCCTCCGCATCCCGCGGCTTCTCCGGCAAGAACTCCCAGCGCCAGCTCCAGCCCTGCCCTTTCACAAGATGTTTTTCCCAGGAACCTCAGGGCCCCTGGAGATGCGCGTGGCTTGGTGGGAGTGAGGTGGAGGCTGCTGCCTGTTGAGCCCGTTCCACCCCCCCAGCAGGCTCCCCTGTTCCTCAGCCTCCTCCACACCGCCTGGCTCCCCTCTCCAACCAGAGCCAGCAGAGTCCGGGAAGCCGGAGAGCTGCCGGCCCGAGCACTAAACCCTCAGTGCAGAAGGCTTCTGAGATGCTGTCAGCCCCAGACTCCTGGTAGTTTGCGGAGAGGAAGTGGGGCTCATTTGTCCCTTTATCCCCATGCCAACTGCCAAGTTCACAGACCCTTGGCCCTCCGTTTCCTCTGGAGGTACCTGGGTCCAACAAGAAGGTGTATCAAGACTCTACAACAATTGTTCTCAGCCCCCAAGGGGCATTTGGCTGTGTCTGGGGACATTTCTGGTTGTCATGGAGGATGCTCCTGGCACCTAGTGGTAGAGGCCAGCCAGAGATGCTGCCAAAAACACAGGACAGGCCCCCCCATGCAGGATGGCCCCACCCACAATGCTGGGAGAAATCCTACTCCACCCAGAACAGGGGCTGACCAGGCTGCCCCGCCTCCAGGGGGATTCACCAGGCTTTTCCCATCTACATCCAGCCCTCAGATCAGCACGTTCACTATCCACCCATGTCCTCCCATCACGGGGCCGTGTGTGTGTGCATGCACCAAATGGTGTGGCACTAAGTAGGTGGTGACAAGGCTGGGGACTGACTTGGGCAGGATGTTTACCTCTGGCAGGGAGGGGTGTCTCACATACTTACCACTCAACTTTCAGGCTGCACCAGCGGTAGCGTGATTTAAACAGTAGGTAGGTAGTAAATAAACAAATGCATGAGTTAACTTCCTAGTCCTGCTTGCAGCCCTGATCCCTTATTTAGTCCTGGAAAACCCTCCTTATAAGCAGGGGTGTGGTGTGGGGAGCAGCCACCCTCCCTCCCACCCCCACCGCCTGCTCACTGGCTTTGCTCTGGGCCACACGTCTTTCTGCGACAGGCCCGTGACCAGCAGGGGTGAGGCTGGTCTGTGGCGTCACCCTCAGAACTGCTGGTGGGTTCCCTCCATCCCTGATACCAGAGCTATAGGGAGAGCAGGCTCCCTGCCTTTGGGGTCACTGCCCAGAGCTTAGGGTGACCTCTTGTAAGAGTAGCCTTGAGACCACGCTTCTCCCCTCTTGCTCTGATCTTCCCCGTGAGGCTTTGACACTGATATAACGTATTATTAGTAATAACTTAAGCCCTCTTGTTTATTGAGTGTTTGCTATATCCCAGGCTCTGAGCTCGACATGCCTACGTCCCTGAATCTTCTTGGCCATCCTGCTGTGTGATCCCCATTTGACCAATGAAGAAACTGCATCTCAGAGAGTTTAAGTACGTGGCTCAAGGTCACAGAGCCAGTAAGTAAGCAGCATACTCAGGACTCGACATACCCCTTCTTGACTGACTCCAGAAACCTCCCTCCTGGCAGCGTGCTCCCCACGGCCTCTCACCCCGCAAAGCGGCCCTCGCACCCAGCATTACCTCGAGGCTCGTTGGGTAGGCAGAGCCCCAGCCCTGCCCCGGGGTGCTGACTCAGGATCTGCACCCTCACCTGCAAGACCCGGGGGACTCCGTGGTGTGTTCCGGTGATGATTCTGCACGACGACGACCCACCACCCGACACAGGGGGCGCTTTCCGGGAAGGGGGGCAGGGGTGAGGCGGGAAGAGGAAGATGAGGAAGCACCCGAGGTGCTAAGAGCCCCAGGGGAACTGGGAGGTTCACAGGACATCTGGGCCAGTTCAGTCCGGCCTATGGAGTGTTTTACATGCTGACTCCCTGGGCCGGACATCACCTCTGTCTGGCCACATCCTGGCCTTCTCTCTGGGTTTTCAAGAATGCTGATTTCCCACCTGAGAAAGCTCCCTCCTTGGACCCCCCCCCGCCCTTCACTGGACCCCCACAGATACAGCTGTTCTGTCTGCTTTCTGGGCTCTGGGAGCCTGGTCTCCCGTCTTCAAGAACAAGCTTTCCCCTGGTCCCTACTTTCTGAGAATTCTCCCACCTGCTTCCTGCAATTTTTTTTCCTTGTAACCATCTTTCCCTCTCATTGGAAACCCTTTCATCTCCCGTTTGAGCTGGGACTCGGGGCTTCTCCTGGGCCTCAGAGGTGTTGTTTCTGTTCCCAATTAGAATATAAAAGTAGAGCCATTTATCAAAGGTACACATAAAGCAACGTGTGGACTGCACCGCGGGGAGGCGTGGGCCGGCCAACCCAGACGCGCCTCCTCCAACGGGCACTGTCTCTGCCGCGTGTCAGGAGGCCGGGGATGCGTGAACAGACGTGTCCCTGTGATCCCATGGGTGGGACGGAGGTAAGTGGCTCCCTTAAGTTCCACGAGTAAGTGTATAATTACAGCCAGAAGGAGGCAACAGCCCGATTAAACCTCTGATGCCTCCATGGGCCTGTTTCCCGTCTCACTCCGAGCGGCGAGGCTGTCTATTGGGTGCTGTAAGTGTCAGTGTATCCAGGAAGTTCTGTGAACACGCTGTTCTAACGAAAGGCTGCCTGTAAGCTAGGGTTACTTGTCCATCTCAACAGTAGGTCTGTTGAGGCACAGGCCATTTATGGGGAGGTGACTCTGTCTGATGAAAACTGCTGGAACTCGGGTGGGGCCCAAGCTGCCACCCTGCCCCTGGGTGACCAGACACAAAGACCTTCCAATATATTTTTTTTAAGTTTTCCTACTGAAAAGGGAATAGATCTATTCTAAATTGTTAGAAGTTGGATGAGGACCAGTAAGCAGAAGCAGCAAGGAGAAACTGGGGTGTGCAATTCTAACAGTTAACAAGAGTTAAGAGCTGATGTTTTGGGGCACTTGTAAAGTTTCGGGCACACGGGGTCTCCTTCTACTGGTAAGTTTCCACCTTGGTCTCAAGATGAGGACCTTCCAAGACCTCCCGTCGGGGGTGTGTGGGGGAAACACTCCGCCAAAAGGGTCTGATTGGAAGGCACCTCACATCAGCTGAGCCGTGTCCCCAGTCAGGGCGGCGCCCCTTCCCCTCCCTGGCACCGCCCACCAAGAGCCAGATGAATCACTCCCCGCCTCCTGGTGCTGGTTCTCCCTTCCACCTGCGACGGGCTCTGCTAGGTGGGCGGCCACCCTGCTAGACCAGCGAAGGTCTCCCCTGGGCAGGGCCCAAGATCTGGACTTGGAATCAGAGGCCCTAACATTGGCCCTGGGGAGACATCCTCCAAGCCAGTTTTCTCAGGATCCCCGGGGTCTGCAAACATCCCCTGTAAAGGTCCAGAGAGCATGATTTTCAGCTTTGTGCCCCAGTCTCTGGGGCAGTGACTCAACTCAGCCACTGATGCCCCAGAGCAGCCACAGACAACAGGTAGATGAGCAGCACAGCTGTGTTCCAATAAAACGTCATTTACCAAAACAGGCGGCAGCAGGGTAGCCCGTGGGTGGGAGATTGTCCGTCTGCTTTAGGGACAACAGCACTCCATTGATAAGCCGGTCACTGATCCCCATCTGGATCCATGAGGGTAGGGGAGAGCCTGGGGTTCCAGAGGTTGAGCGTGAGCCTTGAGGGTTGCTCCTTAACCTTGTAAATCCTCCCAAAGCCAGATTGATTGGATTGTCCCCATTGTGCAGGTGACAGGGAGACTCAGGCTCAGCGCTCTGCCCTGAAATTTACACTGGAGGTGACGCATTGGTTGGAGCGACATCTATGGGGCCTTGAAAGCCACGTAAATGCTGCTGTGGGGCTTGTGAAAGCAGCCAGCCTGGAGGGGGCTGCACTCAGAGGGGCGTCCCCCGACCCTGGGCGGCATTCGGGTGAGGGCTGCCCCGGCTGGCTGTCATGGGGACCTGGCTCCTTGGAAAGCTCCCTCCAGCTCTGACTCCACGCCCTGCATCAGGGCGGCTCACCTGCTGGTCTGCGGCTCCGCAAGCGTCCCTGTCTTCTTTTACCTGCTCTTTCCCCTGAGCTGCGTTCTGTGCTCCCTGAGGTTAGGGACACCTCTACCCTGTCCCCCAGGGGACCTGGCTGACCAACCAGGGAAGTCCAATATGGGGCAGCCGCCACTCCAAGCTCCCCAAATCCTGGGAGTGAACCATCTGAGAGCGCTAAAATAAGTGGCCTTTGTCCCCACCAGGGAACCCACCCCGCCTTATCCTGGAGAGGGAGGCAGTGAGGAAAGCTTTGTGTTTTAAAAAGAATAACATGCAAATCGGTTGTCTGACTCCAAGATTCCCAGCGGGAGATCCCGGCGCAACCTGCCAGCGCTGACAGGGAGGAAATGGTGACAAATGCCACCGCAACACAGTCACAGCTTTGGAAGGCGAGCATGGGGACCTGAGCTGTGAAGTCTAGTTTGTTTCCCCTGCCTGGTACTGAAAGCTTCTGCACCGGTGAACGCGAAGGATCCCTCCCATTTCACAGATGTGGACACTGAGGTTCTGTGAAGATCAGCAGTGCAGGCGGCTACCTGGATTCCTGCCCCTCCCAGAATGATTATAAATATAGAGCTAGTTCTAGAATCACTTGGGGGGGCAGGGGTTCTGTCTGGCTCATTCAAGGCTATATTCAGAGGGCATTCTATAGCACCTGGTACATAGTAGGTGCTCAAGAAATGTGCATCGAATGAACCGGTGGTGACTGGGGTCTGTGAGGGGAGACCACCCAGCACTCAGCTCCTCCCCTCCGGCACCCCTGCAAGCGGGGTCTAGAGTTACTTCTGCTTGGCAGACACTGGAGATGCTCTGGGGAGATGGATACACGCTCTGTGAGTTATCCACCCGCCTCCTGCAAGACAATACATTTGAAGACAAGACTAATACATTTAAAGTCCGTGTAAGGCACGAGCCAGGTGAGCACCACTTGTTTACAAGCCTGCGGGGGTCTAGAACTTTCTAAAGGAAATATGAGCCACCGCAGTGGGAGCTTCTGGGGGGCCAGGACAGATCCAGGTGGCCTCCTGCCAGGCAATGGCCGATGCCAAAGCAGGGCACACGGCTGAAGTGAGTCTCACTGTGTGGGGCCATTTGACCAGAGCACAGCCCTGCAGGGTGACCCAGGAGCAGACACTGGCCTCTGCAGCCAACCCGCCCAGGTCCCAGGTCCCAGGTCCAGTGGCATCAGCTGCTGAACCTGGTGCTTCATCCACAGACCAGGATGAATCTCGCAGAGGTCTGCAACTCCTGGAGACCAGTCCAGGAGGACCAGCGCTGCACTTACTGACCCTGAGCACTTGACATGGGTTCATTCCGTCTCTAGCCAGCAGAGGGAAATGGATTTCCTGTGGGGCCGTGATTAAGACCTGACTTGGCCATCCCTGACCCACTGTCTCTGGGCAAGTTGTTCAAGCCTCCAAGTCATAATTTCCTCATCTACTAAAAAGACAGTACAGTTAACCCTTGAACAACGTGAGTTTGCACTAGGTAGGTCCACTGATACACAGATTTGTTTTCAATAATTACACTACCTGTATTTTCATTTTACAGGTCTTTAAATTAAGTGTCGGGGAAAGTTTGTGTTCAGTTAGAGATGACAATACATGGAAATCAAAAAGAACTAGGGTTTAAGTCCTGATTCTATCCAAACTGTTTCAGCTTCCTGCCCTTGGCTGTCATTTACCAATTCCTTTGTTTTTGAGGCAGAGAAAACAGTACGTGGATTTTTGATGGCAGGCGGGTTGACATCCTAACCCCCATGTTGTTCAAGGGCCAGCTATATACGTGTAAAGCCCTTAGAATACGGCCAGGCAAAAAAAACAATCAGACAGGAGACGCAGCCTGCTGACACTACCGCAGGGTAATTCTCCGATCAGTACCATGGACGAGGGGGACAGAGCAGGAGGGAGAGCCTCATCCTGCCTCTTGGGCCAGGTGTCTGTCCTTTCTTCCCATCTACTTCCCTTGTACCTCTGACCCTGCTGACCCCTCCAGCGCGGTGTGGGGGACGTGGAGATGCCCCGCCCACATCCTCCAAGGAAGGCTTGGAGCGGGAAGTCCAGGCAGCATCAGCTTTGGCTGCAGAAAGCTTCTAGCCTGAAGCCACCACCTTCCGGGGCATCCTTGCATCCAGTGACCAAGTCCGGTGGGGTCTACAGGCCTGGCCACTTGGGTCCAACTTTGACCTCTGTCTGACCCTGTTCCCTCTCCTCCCTACACAGGGTTGATCCCTAATAAAGATCATGAACCTCACCCCTCAGTCTTTGTTTCCAGAGAATCCAACCAGTGCCAGACACCCTCCTCTATGCACCTCATTGTGCTGCCCTCCCAGCCCCGCCCCTCGGCAGGAAAGCACCCCCTCCCCGAGGCGCAACCCCTCCTCCTGGGCAGCCCACTCCCCATCCCTTGCTCTGCACTCTGACATCTCACATCTGACCTGAAGGCATCTCTCTCTTCTTTTCCCTTCTCCTTTCCAAACCCCTTCATTTCCTGCTGCTGGCTGTCTGAGGAGATGTTTACCACCATAAAACACAGTACAATTCCATAAATATGTTATTTATCCTTCCTGTTATTATTCCCCATTACTTATTTCTGAAACTCCATTATTAAATCTGTAAAGGATTCGGTGATGCACTGGCAATGAAAGACACTATATAAAGGCGAGTTTATTATTATTATTACTCCGTGATTAAAACAAGGAAGAAAAATGAACTGTATTAAATCAAACTGGATTCCCTTTTGCCTGCAGGGGCCTCTGCTTTTAGGTGAAGGACGACCCCGGGGCCAGGGCTGGGAGAAGGCTCTCTCCTCCACGATGGCTGCTCCCCTGGCTCCGTTCATGGTGGCTGTCGGTGACACTTGGGAGAACCACAGATTTGCAAGAGGCTCCGTCGCTGGGTGGAGTTTGTTCTGGCCAAAGCGAAAGCGATTCCGTTTGCAATCTTACTTTTTCACCATCAGTCACTGCCGGTGACACGAAGAGGTAATAGAATGCCCAGGAATCCTGCATTTTATTTCCACTCGGCAGCATTTCTCTTGCAAGGGAAACATAAATTTGGCTGATTTTTGTGCAGCTTTTGCAAAATTCGTCTCTGTCCTAGCTCTGTGGATGTACTGGATGCAGGGACAGAGGGAGGGTTCGGCCCTGCCATCAGAGGTGGTCCCACCGAGGAAGCCTCATCCAGGGAGAGGTGTGGGGAAGGAACAGGAAGTCCAGTGGAGAGACACCTGATCGGTGCACGGGGCAACAAGCTAGGGAGCTGGGATGGGGAGGCTTTCTGCTCACCTGGCCACATCCCTCCTTCAGTGCGGTGGTTCTCAAAGTGTGGTCCCCGGATCAGCAACATTGCGTCACCTGGGAACTTGCGAGAAATACAAACTCTCAGGCCCCGCCCCAGATCAACTGAATCAGAAACCCTGGGGGTGAGGTCCAGGGATCTGTTTGAACAAGCCCTCCAGGTGATTCTAATGCACCCCAGGGTGGGGAAATCACTGCCTAAGTACATGGGACCCAACGTGCCATCCAGCAGCAGCACAGAACCGGGAACTTGTTAGGAACGTGGAATTGTAAGCTTCCCCCAAGACCCACTGAATCAGAAGCAGCATTTCTGTAAGCTTCCCAGGTGCCGCTTTTACCTATTAAAGTTGAAGCAGCCCTGCCTTAGTATTTTGGCCACGCTGTTCAGGTCTGGTGGACAGAAGGCAGGAGAGAGCTCATGAGGGTGGAGGCAATGGACTGGAGCTATGGCGTGATGGAGAAACTTGTGGGACATTTAGGGATGAAGTGGAGTTGGGCATCTGGGGCTTAATTAGAAAGGCACAAGTCATTGAATCTGACTCGAACTTTTCCAATGTCAGAGTTGAAGGCAAAAATCATCTCAACCGGCTGAACCGGGGATGTCTGACTCCTTAGGAACCAAACTGACATCTTGTCATCGTTGTCAAATCTTTATGACAAGCCCACCAAGAGAAAGCACAGCAGAGCATACGATTTGATTATTTTGTGATGGCCTTCGGATAATTTTATATACTCTGGGATGTCACAAAATCATGCTTACTTGTCACCAGATTGGGATCTGTTGCTATGGAAACCACTGGAATGAGAGTTGAGACTGGGATTTTGGACCCTGTCCCCCACCCTGACCCACCACGTGAGTTGAGACACATCACCCCACTCGTCTGTGGCTGACTCCCACTTCCTACAAAGGGAGTTTGTGGGCAGTGGCTGGGTCGGTGTGCTCATGGCGGAAGGAGGGTCCGGATCTTCCTATTCCACCATCTTGCTGATGTCACTCAGTTCCCACTTTTTAAATATCTGTTCTGTCCCAGCTGCAGGGATTCTCACTTCATCTTCTCATGCCCAGGGAGGTAGGTGTCATCAGCCCCATTTTATAGAAGTGAAAATGGAGGGACAGAGAGATTGGGATTTTGCAAAAGGCCACACAGCTCCTGAGCGACTGAGCCAGAGTTCAAATCCAGCCTGAGAGTTTTCAAAATCCACCATCATCTGTAAGAGTGGGTCAGATGACCATGATTCTCTTCTGCCTCAGTTTACCCAGGTATGAAAGGTGGAGAAGGATGTCCACTTACACTTTCCTTTCAAGGTTTGTTGAAAGGAGACAACAAAGAGTTTTCAAGGGCCTCCAACCACACAGAAGGAAGGGCCCCCTCCCCAGACCCCCTCCATCCGGTCTGATGTTTGACTGAAGCTAACTGGTGGGAGGAACCAGTGGCATTTCCGATCGGTCAGTCCCTGGACTTTCCTGGTTGTCAGCCTCTTGGAATATCACCCCGGCCTCTGAGGCAAGAGCTGGTTGGGTGGACGTGAGGACAGGACTCAAAGTTTGCTTGGCAACTTTCTGCCTTCGCGAGAGAACTGTTAGCAGTGGTGACACAGAGAGGATGAAGGAGCAGTGATGAATGGAGCCACTAAATTACCTCGGGGATGACACCGCTTGATTAAGCTAAGTATTCGTGGTGGCACCTCAGCCAGCAATTGCTCACTTATTTATCTTAGAAGAACTGACTTTTGCACCTACACACTTCTTCATAAACTCCAGACACATCCCAGCTCAGACTGGCCTGGACACAGCCGCCCAGGGACATGACCTCTCATCACCTTCAAATGACCTCCCAACTCTGTCAGCACCAGACTCCTCTGCTGGGGGGCTGCCCCGTCTGTGACGTGGTCACCCTCCCCCTTCCTCAGACACATGCCTCCCTCACGGGCCGGGCGCCCCAGAAGCTGCACGGCAGGGCTTAGGATGGTCAGGGTCGAGGCAGCTCAGAGGACAGGGCTCCCCCACCTTCAGGGCCTCGGACCCCTCGAGGAGCTTCCTGAGATGAGGCCGAGTGGACCCTCACCCTAGCTGGGAGGTGGGCTACAGTGGGGCCGAGAAAGGGCAGTTCTGAGCCGGTTGCTTCCAGGAGCCTGATCAGAGTCCAGACGGGCATTTCCAGGAGACTCGAAACTCGCCTGTTAGTGGCTGCCATTCCCTCTCCTGGCTCCTGAGTGATGAAAACAGCCATGGGCCGGGCACAGCCTTCAGACGCCCCCAACTCTGAACATGCAAACTTCCCTCCAGTTCCTACTCAGCTTCTCCTTCATCTCTGCTGGAGTCACAGTGTCTAATTTGGGAGCCAGCACCTGAAGGGCAGACACATGCATGCATTCATTCATTCATTCTTTTATTTATTCATTCACTTGTTCAACAACTCATTCATGTCCTACTATGTGCCAGACACTGATAGATGGGGTGGGGGGGACAGAGTTTGTACCCCAGGAGGGTTGACAGACTCAATGACCTGCCTTGGGCTGAAAGCAAAGCCCAGGGAGAGTCAGGACTGCCTGGGGGAAAGACCTGATAGGCCCCAGGTGTCTGTTGAATGAATGAAAGAACGAATAAATGGTGAAAGAGAACCAGCTGGAAGCACAAGGGCCATGAAGCCTGGGAGGGGGCTGGCCTGGCTGCTCGACTCCCTGAGGTCTGTGCCTTTAGGGGCAGCACCCTGGTCCATCTCCTTGCACTCCTGCCCTTCTTGAAACTGGACTTGAATTTCCAGGCATTTGGTTTTCTCACCACTCGAGGGCCACGTCCCTTCCCATCGACCTGAGGAGCTTGGCATGATTTGTCACATGCCCTGACTGGCACCACTGCAGCTCAAGTCCAGGTTCACCAAGGGGGTTATTTAGTTCCTCCCTGGAGATGTCTGGGTTGTCAGAGTTAATGGTGAGTTATGAGGCTGGGGGGCCCTCAGTTTCTTCTGGGCCATGTTTCAACCTGGGTGGCCCTGGAACAGGTTACCACACAGCTGCTGGGACGTTCCCCTGTCCCCGTGGGCCACCTTGGCCAGGAGGTACAGGGAGCTGCGGATGGAGCCCCAGGAACGGGGCTCTTCTCCTGGGTCCAGTCCAAGGAGCTGACCTTCGTTACATTCCTGCGAAGCACGGGCATCTGCACGGCAGAGCGGTCAGCCTCGTAATGGACGTTTCTGGTCACTGATGGACCCTGTCCTCTGGAAACGGGGACCTGGCTGATAACCAGGCTTGGGGTGGGAACCGTCTCTCCCACCTGGGCCTCTTTGGGGAAGAAGCATCTGGAAAGGGCAAATCCCTACCCCGAGGACTGTACCAAGTTTCCTCCCATTTGCCTGTGAGTTGGTAGTCTGTGACCCACCTCGGCGCGCTGCTGCCTCCTCGGTCCTCAGCCGCTTCCTCTCCACCAGATTCTGACTCCCTTGCTCATTAACGCCAACCTGCAAAAATAACCAACTGGCTTCCAGCCCCTGCAAGAGCAGATACATAATGACAGAGTGCCTAGGTGCAGTGGTAACAAATTGTCCGTATTATGGCACTTTACATCTTGATATCCATTCTCCTCAACGGGCTTATCTGTAAACCGACTGAATCCACACTGGGATGCTAAGAAAATAGCTGTCATATAATAGATGGGGTCTCCTAGAAAATGAACATTTACAAATGGCTGTAGCATTTACTTAAAATGTCATGCCAATTGCTTGCTGTTGTCTTTATGCAATGAGATTGATTTTACTGCTCCTTCGAGTCCTCAGCCTTGATGGGTAGTTTTTAATACGGCAGGGAGATGCTTTTTGTGTTTAATCTATAAATATAGCCTGCAACGGCCTGGGTTCTTTCAGGTGCAGCCTTGGAGCGGCCCAAGCCTCTTTTTTCGGGATCCTCCTCTAGTCTCCCCCACTTCTCCCTCTGGGAGAAGTTGGACCTGTGCAGAGTGATCTTATTCATGTATTCAAATGCATGCAGATATATGCATTTTGTTTAACAAGTTAATTCGCTTGCCAGGCCAGGCAGTTAGGGGTTTGCACAGTGTCATACCCACACTTGATTCTCCCTTCCACACCAGATCATGCCCTGGGGTTTTACGTGGAGAGAGTTTATGGAGTTGTAGCCTGGGAAGGGGCTTCCCCAATGCTCCGTGTCCTCTGCCAAGATTTGCATCTCCCACCTCGAGGAAATTGAAAGGTAGAACGGGAGGGAATCGCCCACTTTGATTCTCCTCTTATCTTCCTGGAGAAGGTTTCCTAGAGTGTTCAGGAGGCTCCACATCACCATTTCCAGCTCTAGAGCCCCGGCTGCCCCCGCAGGGGAGCCACATCTTCCTCCAAGTTGTTCGGCGCTTTCAGAGCTCAGTGAGATCTGAGCTGCCTTTAGATGCCGGCTTGTTCTTCAGCAGAGGAACTAGAAGCATCTGGCGGCTTATCATCATTAACGGTAATGATAAGTCTTCACCTGGCGTCTCGTTCTGCAGGGGAGCATGAATACATCACGCTGCAGCATCCCCAGAAGCAGACAGGGGCGTTGGCATGTCTCTCTTCCTTTGTTCAACAAATATTGACTGAGCACCTACTCTGAGCCTGGGGCTGTGCTGGGGGCTGGGCTCAGATCAGGAAGCATGGCAGACGTGGCCTCTGTTCCAGAGGGCATCTACGTTCCCGTGGGGATGGAGACAGGTGCGCTGCAGCACTGACGGGCTGGGCACCTGCTGCACGTGAGCCTGCAGGTGGGCTGCTTTACCAGCCTTGGTGGCAGCAGCTGGGGAGGAATTCAGGGCAGGCTTCCTGGAGGAAGTGCTATGGAAGCTAAGGCCTGAGGGATGAATAAGAGCTGTCCAGGCTTGGACTGAAGAAGGGCAAATACAAAGGCAGAATGTTTCCCGGTGGAGGGGACAGTATTTTCCAAAGAACCAAAGCTCAGAGAGAGACTTTCCCAAGTCACATAACTAGGAAATGAGTGCGAGACTAGTTTCTTTAACCAACCTGGCTTTGGGGCCCCCTGGCGGGAGGTTTTACAGGTGGAAAACCGAAGCCATGGTCCATGTAAGTTTCCTATCTCTGGGGTCACCCTTCCTCTTGGTAGGGTGAACATCGACAAAGCAGCCCAGATCACTGGAGGAAAATGATCAGTGCTCAGACAGATGAGACAGCTGTGGTCATCAATGCGGGTCTGAAAACATGATCAGACAGAATGTAAATAATGATTTAGATTAATCATCTGTCCCTCAACAAAGACAAGGGAATAATAAAGAAAGCCAATGTGTTCAGAGCGTTATTAATTACTCAAATCCAGGACCTAGCCCCTTAATAATCAGAAAATGCCTGAAGGAAGGAGAGACCCCCCTCCTTCCTCCATGGAGTCACCGGCCTCTCCCCAGTTCCTTGTACCAATTACTGAAACCCTCATGGTCAAATTCAGAGCCTGTGCACACAGTAGGGTCAACAAATTGACTCACAGAAGCCTGGAGTCAAGATGCACCCAAGAGTTCACCATATGCAGGACTGGGGACAGGGAAGGACATTCTAGCCAATTCGTGCCGCTATCACAAAAGGCCAGAGACTTGGGTAGGGGGAGGGGTGTGGAGCTTAACAACGTTTATTTCTCACAGTTCTGGAGGCTGGCAGTCCAAGATCAAGGTGCCGGCAGATGTGGTGTCTGGTGAGAACCCTCTTCTTGGTTCATATACAGCATTTCACTGTGTCTCATATGGTGGAAGCGGGGAGGGAGCTCTCTGGGGTCTCTTGAATAAGGGCACTAATTCCAGTCATGAGGGCTCCACCCTCATGACCTAATCACCTCCCAAGGGCCCCACCTCCAAACACCATCACTTTGGGGATTGGTTTTCAACCTGCAAATTTGGGGGAACACACACATTCTGTCCATAGCAGATGTCCCTGGAACCATCAGAATTGGTGCTGGAATAAAAACTAAAAGAAAGAGTGTTAGATTCTTTGGCACCAATCAACCTTGAAAACCTAAATGTTCTCTTCCAAGTAAAGCAGCCAAGGGCGCTCCTTTGAAAAGTCCACTCCCACACCTTGAGCAGGGGACCCAGTTACCCTGGCAACCACTGACTGGCAGGGAAGACCCCACTCCTGCCAATGGCAGTTACGGGTAAGCCAGACAGAAGGGAGACCAGCGAGGGTGCTCATATTGGATGCCGATTGCATCGGTGATCTATTACTGGGTAACAAGTGGCTTCCAAACTAAATGCATTAAAACAATCATCACTTTATTATCTCTCACGGTTTCTGAGGGTCAGGAATTTGGACAGGCCTCAGTGGGAACTTGTCTCTGTTTTCCAACGTCTGGGAAAGACTGGAAGACTTGGGGGCAGCTCAGCAGTGTGAGGCTGAAATCAGCGAGAGGTGTCTTCACTCACTAGCTGGGGGGTTGGTGCCGGCTGTCGGCAGGGACCTCAGCTAGGCTGTCAGCCAGCACGCCTACGTGGGGTCTCTCTGTGTGGACTAATCTGGGCTTCCGAACAGCTGCTCCAAGAGCAAATGTCTACAGGAGATCAAGGGGAGGTACGTGGCATTTTTATAGTCTAGTCTCAGAAGTCACTCGGTGTCACTTCCATATACTCTACCCATCAAGGCAGCCGTAAAAGTCCTCTTAGGTTCCGGGGGAGGTGGGGTGGCGGTGTCAAGGACGGATTGCAAAACAGCCTGAGGAATGGAGCTATCACTGGGGCCATCTTTACGAAATTCAGCCTATGCCTCAACAGCACCTGAGCCATCTCCCCAAATTCATTTCTTTAAAAACGTGTATTTATTGAGTACCTACTGTGTGCCGGGCACTGCGCTCCGGGCTCTCCCGTGTCCTCTCTCGGGGAGTTTGAAGAAAAGCAGCCGCAGGGGCGCCTTGGGGAGAAGCAGCCCGAAGAAGCGGGGGTGGGGTGAGGAGGCAGTCTCCCGCCCCTGGTCTTTCCCTCAGAAGCAGCCGTGTCTCCGTTCAGGCACGTTTGTCCTTCTTCATCCTCGACCCCAGCAAGGGCAAGGTGAAGGCTACGTGGCATTGCCATGACAACCCAGGGTCTGGATGAGCCCATGTCCCTGCCACATGGCAAGGGCAGCCCCAAGGCTGCGGGGGAGGGGGGTGAGACATTCTATGTCTGCAGCCTCCCACGGAGCAGGGTCACAGGTCCCCGCCTGCCCCTCCTGCTGAGCACAGGCCAAACAGCACCACTCATCCTCCCCCGGTGGAGCCGGGATCCCCACTGCTCCTGCCTTCCACGCAGAGCCGCTGTACCAAGGCTCCTCCTGGCCCCAGACACCCTTCCCCGCTCCTGAAGGGGCTGAAGCCTGATGGGGTGCCCGGATTTGCTTCTGCCCTCCTACGCAAAGATTTCTCATCCGAATTTGCCACCCCTGTTAACTCTCAAAGTCCTCTCAGGGGCCACCGGATACTTGAATACAGCCGGTCACAGTCAGCTCACTCCTACCCATGTCCTACGCAGACACCTTACGAAGTCTACAACCTCATTCTAACCAACACGAAAGTCATCTTTAGATAAACGTGCCTCCCTCGCCCCATGAAAATCATGGTGGACTAAGGGATCTCCGCAAGCAGGGCTGGCCCTCTTGTTCAAACATAAATAGGGATCTTTTAAAAAAGTGAATTGTGCTGGCAGTTGATTGTGGGAACCTCCACAGAGAGAGATGGGATGGTTTTAATGAAGCGAATGTGTGCTGTGGACCCCTGAAGGCTAGGGGGAAGGGCAAGATAAAGTCAATCTTAAGCCACCAGCGTTCCTGGGGGGGACGCAGGTCGGGAAGGCTCCAGGGTGATTAAAGGGGAGGAAGGCCACGGGGCAGCCTTTTTAGCAGATGCATCCAGGAGCAGGCGGAAGCCCACTGTGGCAGCACACCCGTGCCAATCGAGATTTTGAACTTGCTCTATCTCTGATGCCTCGGTCCTTCTCTCAACTGATTCCAAACTCAGAGATGGGACCAAGGCTGTGAGCAATCACCACTCCTCCAAGCCCAGTGGAGGTCTAGGCCTGCAAACTGCAAATCCAGCCAATGAAACCCACCCACTAGGTTTCCAGGAATGGGCGGTCCTTGCCTCCTTCCCACCTCCTTTCCCTCATGCACTGGAGGTCAGATTTCTTTGAAGACCAAGGGCATTTCAGGGAGCCACAGTGCAGGGGCCGGAAAGAGATTCCTTTTCCTTGTGTCTAAGGGCAGGGGTAGGAAGGAGGGAGTGTAAAGGGGGCTAAAAACATGCCTGTGATATATCTGATCAATGGGAGAAGATTCTTTCATTTTTAAATTGCTCTTGGCCATCAGGACACCTGCACCCCATGTGCCCTTTACAGCTGTTCTGCTTTTGGCTCCAAACCAGAGAAAGGCAGATTGATGCCCAGACCAGAGCTGCCTCCTCCGACCTCGGTCAAGGACAAGGGCGGAACCAGCCTGCCCTCCTCTCCCTCGCAGCCCTTTCTGCCCCTTCCTGGACAGAAGCAGGGATGATGGCTTTCAAGAAGCCACCAGAGAAGTGGCCCCAGGGACCTGTTGGTGGAGGGGGAGTCCTTGCTGCCCCAGAAGGAGTGAGGAGCTGGCATTGACAGCTACTCAGCCCTCGGCGAGCTTGCGGGTGACTGAGGTGAGACCTCCACCTCCTTCACAGCGGCTGTGGTCACCATTTGAAGGCGGCCCTCGCATCGTCAAGTAGGCAAGTGACCCTCCTCACCTCCCATCCGTGGGGAGCCCCAGTTTGTGCCTCCAGCTCCGAGAAGTGGATCCAGCCCTGCTCCAGCCGCAGCTTCTGAAACATGAGCATCCACCACGCATCCCAAGTGGGGCTGGAGGACAAACTCCAGCTCCAGCCGTTCTCCGCATGCCTCACTCCAGCCCAGCCCGTCACGGCCCGACCGGACACTATGCTCAGGAAGCCGGGAAGACCCCAAGGTGTTAGCTTATTTCAGGTTCAGAGGCAGGCTGCTCAGGCTACCTTTCCAACCCCACGGGGGCACAGACCAGCATCCAATTCACCCCAGGCAAGCCCTTCCGGGGAAGACTTGCTCCTTCTCCCCTCCCAATGCCTGGTGCTTAGCAGGGCCCACCTGCCCCTCTGCCCTGATGGAGGAGAGAGATTCCTGGAGACAAGGCAGGCAGAGAGCCAGACTTCTAGAGGTACTCCTCATCCACAGGAGCAAATCCAGCCATCCCTGGGGCTGGAGCCACCCTCAGCCCCGGCAGGACTCAGCCCTGACTCAGCACCATGGAGCTTCTCATCAGCCAGAGATGCCACCAGCCTGGCCCTGCCTGGGTCCTCGGATGGTTTCTAAGACACCAGCTGAGCCAGGCCCTGCACCATCTCCCTTTACAAGGCCAGAGGGGCCCACCAGAGCACGTAGATGTTAACTCCTGTCCTCCCGCAAGGTCCTTCCTGGGGCTGGCTCCCCACTCCAGCTGGTTACCGCCTGCCGCTGTGACAGAGCGGGTGGGGCAAGGGGTTGGGGGCTGGGACTCCTATAGGACTCCAGGCTCCTCACCTGCCGCCTCCTTACCCTGCTCCGTCTCCACTGTATACCTCCAGGAAGGCCTCCTGGACCGAAGGAAGTGGGTGAATGAAAAGGATGCAATTCACGCAGCATGAAAATCCTTCACGTGTGAGAAGATGCAGACTTGAAAAGGGCTTAGGACGGAGACAGCGCAGGCCGTAGGCGCCCCTCAACCACTTCCTATCTTTGGATGTGGCATTTGGCAGAAATCAGATTGGACTGGACACCCTAAGACCGAGGAGAAGGCTGGAAGGATGGGGGTGACTGGCTGGCTCTTCGGCAGGATGGTGATAACAGGACAGGCTTCATCTCCTGGCTGCAAGAAGAGAGGTGACCAGGACTCCGGTGGGCGACTGGGGGTCACGGCATGCCCTTTCCCGAACAGTCTGCAGGCTGCCGGGGCCCCACCCTAGTCTTTGCTTCCCCTTTGAACTCACAGGAGTCTCCAGGGACCCCACAGAGCCCACCACGCTGGAATGCCAGATGGGACTCGAAAATCCAGGACGCCAGCTGGAACCCTGCGAGCCTGCAGCCGGCCAGACCACAGCGAGCGGGAGAGAGGGCATCGCTCTGAGCTTCGGGCAGGAGAATGATCCACGGGCGGGTGCGATGGATGGGGACAGATCTAGTTTGAGAGTCTCCAAAGATGGTATTACTCAGCTGCCTCACGCTTTTCATCTGGAACTTATTGGAAAACCTCGCTAAGGGGATCAACTGCCTCCCGGCGCCAACTCCCAGCTCCCATCCAATTGGCGTTCAGGCCCTTTAAAGTATTACTTCTCGACACCATGAGCATTGTATGTTCCTGACAGGATAAGCCCACCACAAATTAATACCTGGGGCAGATCCTAAAACACAATTCTTCCTGGCTGCAATAATTCCAGCCAGCCCCTCTGTCTGCACTGACAGATGTGGTAAATCTTTCATCGTTGCGATTCATACATTGTTTTTTTTCCCCTCCGGTATCCAAAACAGCCAGACAATAAACTTTATGATTATCGATGTGCTTATGGGGCGCCTATGCCACCTGCACTGCCAGTGACCAGCCAAGGATCCCTTTTCTGCTGTAGGGGGGCGTCCTATCAGACCATCAACATCTCTTTCCCCCAAGCTGGGCCTGGGGCTGGAGGCGGTTGTCTGGGAGACAAAGGCAAGTAAGGCTTCCTGGGCAGCTGAGGGTGGCAGCCAGGGAGCAGGCAGTGGTGCTCAGCCCTTGTTGTACCAGAGAGACCAGGGCATCAGCCTGGTACCTGTGAGGACAAGGGGAGAGCACCAGGACACAGATGCCAGCTGTCCGACCTGGCACTGACCAAGATGAGCCAGGTTAGAGTGAGGAGCTGGGCCCGAGGGACTCTGGGAATCACCACACATCCTGCCTGGTTCCATTTACCTGTGGTCCAGCCTGGCACAGAAAGCCAGGTCCGGCTCCTACCCCCATAGGCCTTTATTTCTCCATCTGCAAAATGGGATTTGTGACACTGCTCCTGCCTGTTCCACAGGCTATTGGAGGCCAGGGACGCACACTGTAATCAGTGAAAAACAACCATATAGCTGTCCAGGACTGGGTCTAGTTACCCAGGACACTTCGAGGGCAGTTTGGACAAAACCTGAGCTTCAGCAGATCAGTCCTCAGGACTTGAGTGTGGAGTAGGGGGTGGTTGCTGTTACAGCAAAGGACCACAACTGGGTGACCGCAAACAACACACATTTATTCTCTCCCAGGTCTGGAGGCCGGAAGTTGGAAATCAAGATGTCAGCAGCGTTGGTTGCTTCTGGAGGTTCTAAGGGAGAATCTGATGCCTCTCTCCAGCTTTCCGTGGCTGCCAGGATCTTTGGCATCCTTGGCCCATAGACACATCACCCCAACCTTTGCCTCCATCTCCATGTGGCCTTCTCCTTGCTGTGTCTCTCTGTGTCCTCCCCTCTTCTTAAAGGGACGCCGGCCATTGGATTTAGGGCCCACCCTGATCCAGTGTGACCTCACCTTAACAAATTGATCCGCAGGGTCCCTACTCCAAATCCAAGTCATGCTCTGAGGTTCCAGGAGCACGTGAATTTGAGGGCACACTCTTCAGTTCACTGTAGTGGGAGGGAGGGGACTCACCCTGCCTGAGTTCTTGAAATGGGGCTCATTGGTAACCTGCAGACTCCGAGGCTCAGAGGCCAGGCATGTCCCCTTCCAAAACTGCTCCTCAGAGACTCGGGGTTTCCCAGGACGCTCTGCCCTGAGACACTACAGCTCCTGGTCCGGCCGAAGTGCAGCTCAGCCCCTCCACACCTTGCTCACCTGCTCTTAAAGAACCAGACCCCCTGCCCACGACCCGCTCTGGACAGTCCTCCAGGGCCTTTGGACCCACGGTGGAAAGTGTCAGTAGTGCCCGATGGGAGCCCAGCCCCAAACTGCACAGTTTAAATTATACATTAGCTTTTTAAGCAGCACTTTAAGCTGGCAGGGAGACAGATTTTCATCAGTGGTAAATGCCCACCTCGGGCTGCTAAATTTCATCTTGGGTTCATGTGATGGGTAATAACTCTCACCTCCCTCCCTTTGTTAAGAGACACAGTCTGTCTCTCGGCGTGGGGAGGGCAGAACAGCACACACACGGCACCCCAGGTGTCAGAGCTCGCGGGCCTCCCCCTCTCCCCCAGCCTCCAGCCCGCCCACTGCACCTTCTCGGCCGTGGTGACCGCTGAGGGGATGAGGAGGACCCCGTGATGACCCCCTACCCCTGTTCTGGATGCTCAGGTTGTTCTGCCTGAGGACACGGTGACACTCGCTCTCCATCGGGCTCCTCCTGTTTAATTACTGGATGGAAGCGCTCCCGCCACCTGCTCTGTAAGTAAATAGTCTTGACATTTTTAGCAACAGGCTCTTCTCCAAGGGGCAGATGGTTCCCCTGGGGTCAATCTTCTGGACAGCGGAGGCCAGGCTGTCATGCAGAATTGTCTGGTCGGAACCTACTTCTCGGGTACTCGTCCGTCCCAGTGCACTGCCTCCCTGGGAGGACTCTGTTTTCCTAACCCTCCTCCAAATCTCCAAATCTTGTCTGTCCTAGATGACTCCCGTTCCCTCCCAGCCGTGAGCTCTGAGGCCCCCTGGGGAAAATCAGTTTGTCAAAATCAAAAGGAGACACTGCAGTCCTGCTGCCGCTGCGGGCGTCAAGCCCCGGCTGAGGCTGGAGGCTGTGCCACTGACCTTGGCCCTTGGGAGAGGACAGTGGTCTGGTGGTTCTGTGCTCACAGACACAGCTGCCCCAGGCTGTCTACCACGTGAAAGGATTTCTGAGGGGCTTCTCTGCCCTAGATAAGTTGTTAGAAGCCAAGATCAATTTGCTTCTGAAAATAAGGTAGATCAATGCACATACTGCTGTCTGCAGAGCGATGCGTGAGTCCCCACTCTTCTGCACGCAGGGATGTGGGCCTCCTGCTCCCATCCCCACTTCCCCTCCCCCACCCTTTCCCATCACATTTGTATCTGCTCTCCGTCCCCTGACTGGCCCCATCTTGTCATTCCGGAAGGAACAGACATTGTGGAAGGGGACCTAAATCTGAGGGAAGTGGCTGTGTGGTCCCTATGGGTGCAGGTGACATTGGGATGTGCAGTTCCCGGAAGGAGGGACCCCTGCCCTGTGGGTCCCCAGCCCCACCCTTCCTCTGCCTCCCCAGGGCTTCCGCTGAATTCTGGCAGCTCAGCCCCGAATCTGCAGCCTGCAGCTCATCTTGGGGAGTGGTGTCTCAGGCAAGTTAACAGGAGCAGCAGCTACCGGGAAGCCCACTGCCTGACTTACATCAGGGCTCTGCCCTCAACAAGGCGTGTGTGACCTTGGATATGGGTGATTAATCCCACCAAGCTTTAATATCCTTATCTGCTCATTAGGGATGATGAGACCCTGCCTGGTTATACTTGACACAGAGTGAGCTCCCAATTATTAATATGCTAGCCAACAAATGAGCAGGCACTTACTGGGGGCCCAGTGCCAAGCACTTTATCTATAGTCACTCATTTAATCCCCATAACAGTCTCCTGATTACCTATCATCACTATCCCCCCATGTTAGAAAAGAGGAAACAGAGGCCCAGAGAGGTCAAGTAACTTGCCCAAGGTTGCACAGCTAAGACATACACAGCCAGGATTTGAACCCAGGCAGTCTGGACTGGTGTCCATAGGCTTCACTCCTACTATTATTATTATATTTTGTGCTGGCTCGAGCTGGAGGCAGGGATGCAATGTCCAAACAGCACTGGTCCAGCCCTTGCCCTCAGGAATATTTCCTTCCTCCAGGTGGTCTCCAAGGTGAAGAGGGAAGACTTGGACCCTCCCCAGAGTCTTGCGTTAGCAGAAGCTCCAGGCACCAAGGATGATTTAACCTCATCAAGCCTGTCGTTTCCTGCTGCGCTCAGCAGCTCCGTTTGGAAAATGATGCTGGAGTAAGATTGAAAAGCCTAAAGAATAGACTATTATTTTTATCAGTGTTAATAAAGGTGAAAGCATTTTATTTCCCCGTCCACGTGTGGCTCAGACGACAAGAAAGTCCTCACCCGCTCCTCCCTTAAACTCATGCCCTCCCTGTCTCCAGCATCTTCCGAGGTCCCCCAGGGCCTGAGTTCCTGAGAGGCCCCACCCACCATGAACCCCCGCTCTCTGTGGAAGTTCCCGGAAGCCCAATGCGGCAGCAGAGTGACAAAGCAGGGTGCACGTTCCCCGTGGGTGATTCTCTCAGCAAAATTCAGCACTTGCATGCCCTGTCCTGGGCTCCAGGGATTCCATAGTGAACAAAGCAGAGTTCCTGCCCTCACATAGCCTGCATTTTCATGGGAAACAAAGACTCTAGAAATAACCCCAAATTTATATAATGCAGAGTAAGGCAACTAACCATCTTCAAAGCAAAATAAAGCAGAGTAGGAGATAAAGACTGTGGGAGGAGAAGCATCCGTCAGGGATGAGGCAGGAAGCAGACAGGTCTTCAACTGTATAATAAGGGAGGTTTCATAAAGGGACAAAGATGTGGGCAGGGTCAAGAGGAAGCGATCAGGGAGGGCCAGTCACCCTGGGCTAGTCTGAGCGGGAAGCCAGCCAGCATCACTCCTCAGCCTGAAGGTGCAAGGAGAGAGCAGTTACCGCACCTGGAGGGAGCTGTGGCTGTAAGAAGGGGAAAAAAGACCTCAGCTAACCTGCCATCCACTAAGGAGAGACATGATTCTCCTCCCACCTTCCAGCGACTTCCATTGGCCAAGGCCAAAGGGGAAGGGGACCTGGTAGATGTGGTCTCCTCCGTCAGCCTCCTAAGTCACAGAGCAGCGTGAAGTATGCGATGTGGGCCTGGAGGGTCGAATGGCAAAGAGGCAGCTTGCTGTTTAGAGGGTGGTCGGAGAAGCCCCTCTGACGAGGTGACATTGGAGCAAAACCTGGAAATGTCCAGTCCCCACCTCCTGCTGACCCTCTATCTGTTATTCTGCTTTATTTCTCTTGCCCAGCGTGACCTCCCACAAACCCATCCTTGTACTCCTCAGGGAGGGAGGAACCAGACTGACCTTCCACCCCAAGACCAGGCTACACTGGGGAGGGGATAAACATGGCTTAGACATGCATCTTGGCTGCAAGGCATGGACACATCCTGGGCCAGTGGAGGTTTCTGTGATGAATGATGGTCACAACCACTCCCGTAAGAGGTCTATCCTAATTCCCTGGAGAGTAGAGGAAGCTGCTGGGAGAAATGACCGGCGCTCAGGCCACTGCAGTCCCTTCTTCCTCTGGTCATTGGTGGAGAGTGGCAGGTGGTGCAGCTTCTCTAGAAGAAGTTTCTCCAGTTGCTCCTCCAGGCCCCTGGGGAGGTGCTACGAGCAGATCTTGTCTTTGTATCTTGCTCAGACTTGTCTACAAAAGTTGAGTCAGTGAGAACATGAAATGTCACATAATCTCAGAGACTGGTTGAAGAAGTTAGCTTCTAGACACCGCGTGTGCGTGCGTGCATATGTGTGTGCACGCACACACACACACACACACACACACACCTGATGCTTTCCAGCTCTGCAAAGAGAAGAGGGGCTTAGATTCTTGCTCTTGCCTTCGGCAGAGTCTCTGCTCCTCATCCATCATTGTCCTTTCTCCCCGGAGGGTCTTCTGAGCTGCTTCTCTAAGAGATCCTTTCCCCTAGGTACATCCCTGCATGATAACTGAGTTTATATGAGTTTGTTTTTAGAGGCTCTGTGTGCATCACCCCTTTCCTTGGAGTTGGAAATCAAACGCAATCAGCTGCCTGCATTCATGTGTTTTATTTCCATTGCTCTTCGAATAAATTTCCACCTCCTTACCGTGACCTGCAAAGCTTGCGCATGATGGTCCCGCCCAGCCCCGCCACACGCCCTTCTCCCTCTGGCTCACTCTTTCCAGCCACATCAGTTTTTCTTCTGTTCCTTGGACACATCGAGCCCTCTGCGCGTGTTCTTGCTCTCCCGTCTGCCTGGCATGCTTTCACTCTGGCTCTGACCGTGTGTGGTGGCTCATTCTTATCGTCTAAGTTTTATTTCAGTTTTTTTTGTGCACAGAAAGAGCATTGAGGGGGTTTTTGCTAGGGTTTTTGGGGGGAGCAAGGGGTGGGTAATTAGGTTTACTTATTTATTTATTTTTAGAGGAGGCACTGGGGATTGAACCCAGGACCGTGTGATGCTAAGCTTGCACTCTACTGCTTGAGCTGTACTCTCCCCTGCAGTGGTGGCTCATCCTTGCTTTTCAGGTCTTAACTCAAAAGTCACCTTTCCTGGGAAGCCTTCCTTCTCCACCCTGTAAATGAAGTCTGTCTCTGCTCTTGTCTCAGCATCCTGGGATACCCCTGACTCTTTCTTTCACACCAGTTATGACCATCTGTAGTTATATTGTTGGTTAATTACTGTTGGTGGTGTGGGGCGGGGTGCAGGTGCGTGTGTGCATGTGTGTGTGTTGATCTGTTGTCCCCACTAAGATGCATACTTCTTAAGGTCAGGAACCTAGTCTGTCTTTGTGCAATCAAGGAATAACCTTCCCCATGGGGAGGTTTGGCTTTTGTCCTCAGCACCTGAGAAGTCACCTCTAAGCCCTTGGAATGTCCTGCCTGATAAGAGTGTCCTTGTTCGCCTGGGGACCGCGACCAGCCAGATACAGTCTGTGCTTCACTGTGATTTATGGTGGAGGGGGCTGGCTTGAGCCACGTGGTATCAGCTTGACCTTTGGGAGCCTGGAGACTAAAGTCAACCATGTAGGCAGTCAATCATATCTATATGACTCTGCCCCAATAAAATCTCTGAACACCAAGACTTTGGTGCGCGTTCTTGGTTGGCAGTGCTCCCTGAGCGTTGTCACACGTCACTGCTGGGAGAAGTAAAGGCTGTCTGCGCTGCCCCACTGGGAGAGGGCTATCGGCAGCGCCACGCCTGGTCTGTCCCGGATGCTGCCCTGTGTGCCTCCTCCCGTGGCCGATTTTAATCTCTGTCCTTTCACTGCAATAAGACATAACCGTGAATCTAACAGCTTTGCCGAGTTCTGTAAGTCCTTCCAGCTAATCGTTGAACCTGAGGGTGGTTTTGGAGACCCCCAAACATTGCCATTGGTGTCAGAGGGAAGTGATCTTGGGGACTTCTGACCTTCGCAGTATTGCTCACAGCTGTCTTCCCAGGGCCGAGGACCATGTGGGACACTTAGTAAGAACTCAGGAAGTATTATTGATGGTGATGTTCTTGCTTGGACAGACGGCCAGCATCCCCAGGATGTGTTCTCAACCGCCTGCGTCACCCTCATCCTGCCGCACTGAGCTGAACCCCATGGGATGACTTCTCATTTTCAGAAAATGCTGAGCTCTCTCAAACCTCCAGGCTTCTCTATAGGCTGCGTTTTTTGTCTGGAGATTCCATCCTTTTCCTCCACAATCTCCCCAATTCCTTGTCATGCTCCCAGATCCAGCTCAAACATCACCTCCCCTGGGAAAAATTCCATACGCCCAGCCCCCTCCAAGCCTGGAGGAGCTCACACTGGATTCCCATGGCGTCCGGCACGAACCTCAATGGTAACTCATGTCATCTGGGTTATAATCAAGAAGGCTTCTGTTTATTCCTCTCTTCCTGGAGCTAGGTTGTGCTTGAAGATCTTCTGCCTGGGTAACAGCACTTGAGCTCCTTTAAAGCCAGGAACTGTGTATTTTACCTTTAGGTCTTTATTAGCAAGCCCTGTGCCAATTACATAGTAAATGCTCAATAAATGTCGACATTAACAAATGGGTCTCCCTCTCAATAAGCAGTACATGGAGAGTCGGGGACATGCTAGTGGGGAAGGGCTTTAGCCTGATGGCCGCATAGCAGTGCCCAGCACCATTTTCAGAAACAAGATTCCATCTGCTCATTCTGACTCCTACAGAAGGAGGAGGGGATAAAACAAAGGAGGCCACACTGCCAAGGAACTGCTTCGGAGTAGAAGTGAAATGCTCTGGACGTAGACAGGAAACCCAGGACCCTAAGCTCTGCAGAACATTTCCCTAATCTCAGCCTTGGGTAGTGGGCAGCGGGGCTGGCTGCCCTCTCCTCTCTGCAGCTGTCTGACTCTAGGACGGTCTAAGGAGAGCCCCACTTCCTGCCCTTGGGTAATCTCCTTTCCTTGAGTGTGGGCTGGCCTGGTGACTTGTTTTCACCAACAGAATGTAGCAAATGTGACATGATGTCACTTCTGAGATTAGTTTAAAAAGATTGTAACTTCTTCCTTGCTAGTGGACTTCCTCCCTTGCTGGACCTCTTTGTGTGACAAGGACCTGAGGGCAACCTCCAGCCAACAGCCCCCTGAGAACTGAAACTCTCAGCCCCACGACCGTCAAGGATTAGAATCCTGCCAATCACCATAGAAGTGAAGTTGGAAATGCGTCCTTCCCCAGTCAGGCCCTCAGATGGGACCTCACCCGTGGCTAACACCTTAATCACGGCCTGGGAGAGACCCCGAAGCAGAGGGTCCAGCTAAGCCACACACAGATTTCTGACCCCAGAAATTGTGATAATAAATGTATGTTGTCTTAAGCTGCTATGTTGTGGGGTGACTTGTTACACAGCAACAGGTGTCTAATATACCCTCCCAATCTCTGATCAGCATCAGGTCATGTTTAACACTACAGTTAGCATACAGTTTAGCACTACTGTATAGTATTAATCCATGACCTCAGGAACCAGGAGGCCTGAACTCAAATCCCCGTCTTCTGCTTTGTGCCTGTGTGACCTTAGGCAACTTACTTAGAACCAGCTCTCTCATCAGGGGTGTAACAGCATTACCCACCTCATAGGCTTATTGTGAGGATTAAGTAGATCATACATGTAACATGCTACAGCAGTGGTGATATTTATAACATTTTTTGTGAAGGTCCTGGGGATTGAATGCATGCTAAGCATGCATTCTACCACTGAGAGAGACCCACCCCCTCTATATTTAATATTATCCATTATAACCCATCAATATTGATGATGTTTGTTATTCTAAACCATTGTGGCTTAAGTTCCCAACTGCATAAACATATATAATAGAGCACATACCACCCACAAAACCCAGCTCTACCACAAGCTCGTGGAGGAAAGACCCTGGGGCAGAGAACAGCTTTCTGCGTCCACCCATCACAGCCTAAGAGGCCAGGTCTGGTCCCACATCCTCCAAGCCCACCTCCTCTCCTTGGCCCAGCATGCTGACGACCCCCACTCTGGCACACCAAGAGCAGAGGGGCCCACTCAGGTCCATCATTCTACTATTTGCAAACACATTTACAAACAAACAGTCTGGATCCATTCCCTGTGACTGTTAAGGGGGATTCAATACCAAATCATTACAATTACATCCCATTATGGACAGCCAGAATGTTAAGCCATCCTCGGTAGGAATACGCCAACGCAGTCACAACGCCATCGCTTGGCTGCCATTGGTGCTCATAGCTGACGGGTCCCTCCAGCCTGGAGGGCTCCGTACCTGCTCTCAGCAGCACAGCCACCCGTGTCCAAGAGGAGACTCTTTTAGGGGTAATCTCTGTGCTGGTTTGGCACAGACTTGGCCACAACACTTTGCTCTGGAGTTAGAACGGTTCCTCCTACTGTAGGCACCTTAGTCCTGATGCAATTTGGCAGATCACAAAGGTGTGTGGTTTTTACGGCACAGAGGCCTTTGTAGGGAGAAGGGCGCCAAGCGTAGGGCGGTGACCAGACAAGGTCCCACTCCACTTCTGCATGGGCCTCAGGGCCTCTAGCTCGGCTTGTATACCTTGGGGATTTTCCCAATTTGCACCGGGGAGTGTGTTCCATCCTGGAGCCAAGCTATCCACAGAGTGAATGCAACTGGTGAGCTTGTCTGCAGGCCAGACATGGGTGCTGGGATTTGGATTACAGACAAGATGGAAATCCTGCATGACAGGATAAGAAGGAAGAAAGCATTCTTAGGGCGAGAGTCTGAACACAATTTATGTCCTGGGCCGTGGAGATCCTGTTGCTGGCTTCCCCTGATAGTGTTTGACCCCCATTTTCTTTTTAAAATTGCTTGTGGGCATTCAGACACCTCTGAGGACCGGTATCTCCGGTGTCCCGCCTGGGGTCCCCCTGGGACGTGAGTCTCCATGCCTTTGTTCTGTTGTTCCCTCAAGGTGAGAGCAGAGATGCTGGGAAGCGAGCGAGCCCGTGAGTGCCTGTTGCCACCTGAGAAACGGCGTGTCTGTGTGAGCGAGCGTGTGTGCATGAGTGCGTGTGAGTGGCTGTGTGAGTTGCAGCTGGTGAGCTTCGGTAGGTACCCCCAGGAAGATAGGATCAAATAATTGCTGTCAGGGCTCTGCTTCTGATTCGCTTTCTATTCCCAAAGCTAATTGTCAAATGTAATAGGCATCTGCTATTTTTCATAAAGTGTGTTTGAATTTCACAAGCCAACCGATTTGTTTTAGTGGAGAGTGTAAAAACACGCAGAGAATAATACAGGTGTTTTATCTGGCCCGATATCCTCTTTCAACCAAATGACCGTGTTATGGATAAGAAGACTAAACAGAAGTACAATGCATCCACCTCGATCAGCCCCGCGCCCCACACTGGGGCCAGGAATCGTCTTCCCCTCGGTGAACGTGCTGATCCTAGTCTAAGCAGAGGACGGCGTGATGTGCTTGTATACAGCACTTCCCTCCCCGCAGTCCAGGGGAGGAGAGCTGGTGATCAGCAGGGGAGGGGGCCTTACACCGGCCTGGGCCCAGATCAGGTCTGCAGCGTGTGTACGATCTCCAGGAGGCTACATTCCTGGTGGTGAGGATCTCGGCAGGTTTCATGCCACGTTCAGTGGGAAACAGGATTATCCAGGTTTGCAGCTTGTTACCTCTGGCTTCCCACAGCCTTCATCCTGAGCATCTGCAGCCGCGTACCTGCTGATGGAGCAAACATCTGTAGTCTTGCAAGAAAACATCCCAGCTCCCCCAGTGTTTACCCAAAGTGCCCTTCCCGCAATGGCCAGGACTACTCAACTAAAGGGTGGTACTGAGGAGGTGGCTGGTGTTAGTTAGGATAGGATAGGTGAGGCTCCCATAACAAGCAGCTCCAAAACTCTCAGTGGCACAAACGTTCAAAGTCTATTTCTAATTCCTGCTCTGTGTCCTCTGGCTCTGCCTCAGCATTGTCGTGGAGGAGCCTCCACCAGGAGGCTGATGGAGGAGCCTCCACCAGGAAGTTTGCTGATCACCACGGCAGAGGAAAGGAGAGCCACGGTGGGTCTCACATTAGCAATTAAATGCTCAGCTCAGAAGTAACTCGACTCATCGGTCAGAAGTGGTCACCTGGGCCCATCCATGCACAGAAGCCAGTGAATGCAACTCTATCATGTGTGCAGAGCAGGGTGGAAGCAGAATATTGGAAAAATGGCACTTGGGATTATCATGAAGGTAATCAAAGGAGTTCAAAGAGAGTCATCGGTGAAAGCAACAAGGAGACAGATTTGATTCTGTTAAGGAAGAAACTTTCAAGCTTCTAGAAATTTCTTCAGGTGGGATGGACTCCCAGGGGAGGTAACACAGTCTTCTACAGAGGCGGGTCCATCCGTAATTGGGAGTGCAATTAAATGTTTAAGATTCCTTCCCAATGAATTAAATTAGCTTTCATCACTCACCTGATTTTAAATAATCCTGTTGTAAGGATTGGACATTCAGATCCTTGCAGGACTAAGCAGTCTGAAGGAAAAGCTGAAATCAGGAGACAAGTGGAGTTCAGAGGTTGGGGTAAGACAGGGGGGAATACACAAACTCCTGTTGTGGACTTGGTCACCCCTGTTAGCTCCTGCTTTATACTATGGTGCTACTGAGGTTCGGGTTAAGGCTTTAGTTCCCAATCTGTGGTTATGTGAGCTTGGAGGTGGCTCTTTCCCCAGTCAAGTCTTCAGATAAGACCTCAGCCCTGGCCAACACCTTGA
Organism: Vicugna pacos; assembly: GCF_048564905.1. Lineage (NCBI taxonomy): Eukaryota > Metazoa > Chordata > Mammalia > Artiodactyla > Camelidae > Vicugna > Vicugna pacos. Next base: position 56,988,475 of record NC_133002.1, read on the forward strand.
TTTCGGTTTGTGAAAGACCTTGAAGCAGAGGACAGCCGGGACAAGGTGCTTAGACAGACAGCAGCACCAGGAGCTGAGGCCAAGGGGTTGGTCAGACCATCCACCAAGCCAGGCTGGGGGTATCTTATGCCTCCCCAAGATGCCGCCAAGGGGGAGAGGTCTGGAGCTGGATGGAGTAGTAAGCCTGACTCTCAAAGGCCAGTGAGAGCCTCCCTCTGCCCTACTCAGAGGTGGTCAGTTAAGTCCTCTTCAGATATAAATTCAGAACTTTATAAAAGGAGCTAATTACAGCTGATATTATTGGGCAGCTGCTCGGGCCCAGGCTCAGTTCTTTTGCCAACACAATTTAATTTATTCTCCTGGTGGCCCTGGGAAGTAGGCACCATTAATGTTATCTGAGGATCAGGAAACTGAAACTCAGTGGACCAAGTAACTCATGGAAGGCCATCCAACTTGCCAGTGACAGAGCTGGGTTCAAACCTCCATTGGACCCCAAAGCCAGTCCTCTTTCTACTACAATCCCCTCACCCTCCAGGCAAGCAGAGGGGCCTTGTGAAAGCTCCACTCTTTGCTGCCTCCCTTCCGTATGTCCCAAACCTGGAAAATAACTCCAAGCCAACCCTCTCCCCACTGAAAGAGGGCTGGCCCCTCCAGGACCTTTTAATAGCCAACTTGAATCACCCCTTAGCCATCTTCCCACCCAGACAACCTCACCCCTATTAAAAAGTGTTTCCTTGCCCATCAGCACCCTGATTGCAAAGCAGAATAAAAACACCAGCTTTGGGTTAATTTAAAGATATTTACGCTAAACGTGGTCATTAAAATCCTCTCACACTTCAGACTGACAAAGGGACACAGGGATCTTTGGGAGATACTTTAATCTCAATCAATTAGGGAGAAAGTAGTCCTCGCAGTTTGGCAATAAAAGAACGCTTTAATTTTAGAGCTAATTAAATATCAACAATTGGAATGTGGCAAACAGACACTTAACCTGCAGTAACCCATTATTTATTAGGAAAATAACGCATTGACTATGGATATGATGTGAGTCATAGTCATTTTAATATCAGCTGTCACAGTCTAGCAGCTCCCTTTTGTTTTGCTCCAGCACAATCATCTCCCAGGCCTCGCCGGGATCCCTCTGGCATCGGAACTCCATGCAAGATTAATTAAGCTGACTGGCATGAGGGTGCCTTGGCCCCAGGCAACACCATCTGTGACCAAGGGAGGGCAGCATAGGTACATAACAGGTAACAGGTTGGCCCAGGTGGGACAGATCTGGGCCTTGAAATGGACCAGGTAGGATGCTTTCGGCTGCAAGTAACAGGGGAAAAAAAAAATAGAAACACAATCAACTCAACCTAACATTACTGTAATGAAAAGGGTTTATCTCACATAAAGAGACGTAGGTGGAGGCAAGTGGGGTTGCAAAATTGGATCATCACGAGGCTTGACAATATTGTCAGATACTCGGGCACTCTCTTCTCTCACCGCCCTGTTGCCCTTAGCAAGTGATGAATGCCACCCTTCATGGTGTCAAGCTGGCCTATAGGTCCATCACATCCACAGGATAAGGTTTTGCAAAGAGAAGGATCCTTCCTTCTGTGCACCTTTTTTTCTCTCATTTTTAAAATATTTTTTTAGTTCAGCATAAATTTAGATTCACTGACTCCTCTCCAGCACATAGACCTTCGAGTGTTCATCATGCCAAGCTCTTCCCACCTCAGGGCCTTCCCATTGGCTGTTCCCTCTGCCTGGAACACTTTTCCCTATGTTTTCACATGACTCATTGCCTTGCTTCACTTGAATCTCAGCTCTAGCCCCTTCTCTGCCTAGTTCTTCATAATACTTGTGCATCCTGAAATTAGATCGGGCATAAACTAATTGGATTGGGTTGGATTTTTCCTCTCCCTCTCTGAAGGGTAAGTTTCAGAGTCAGTGACTTATTTGCTCATGACTGTATCCTACGAGCCAGGACAGTGCTGAATGAAATGGTAACTAGTATCGTGGCTGCAGTGACTCCTGGGCTACACTTTGATCATTAGCAGCCATGTCTAGAATGAACTGACCATTATCCCAGGGTGATGGAGACACCTGAGATGATTCTCCACGCCCCCGTGCCTTTCATCAGACTGTGTGTTCAGGAGGGCAGGTGTTCTCCACCTGGGAGGTGCCTCAGCCAGCAGTTTTCCAGATGGACTCAGGGAATTTCTTGGGCGCCAAGCTCTTCTGATGTGCTTACCACCAGCAGGAGCAGACACACATGGACCGACAGCCCCGCTCATCCTTCAAGGCTGCGAGCCAGGCTTTCCACTGCCTGTCCTCGGTCACACACCAGGTCCTTCCAGCTTCAGCTGAGCATTAATTATGCAACCAGTCTGGCCTGGGCTGAAAAGCCCGAGGCAGATTCCAGTCCAGAGGAAATCAACTGGTCTAAAATTGGGGTAGACGAAGACAAAGAGAAATCTGCCGACCCGGGTCAGCGCCATCTTGGCCAGGCTGGCGCAAGGCTCACTGGACCCACTCCAGGTTCTAGGGGTGGCTGTGGCAGAAGCTGAGATCTTGGTCCATCTTTCTGAAGCCAAGGAAGGCTGAGTCCTGGCAGGTAGGGTTGCTGAAGGAATTAAGAAGAACCACACTTCCCTGGAGACTTCCAAATTGCCTGGGTCCTCTGACCTGGCCCCCTCACCATCCGGTGCTGCGCTGGAACAGAGCTGGTTCTACTTCCTACCCTCCCCCATCCAAAAGGCTCCCCTGCCACCCACCCCCTCCCACCTGGGGCTTTCTAAGGCCCCCGTTTGCTGCAGAGCGCCAGGAACGAAGCTGGGTTGAAATGCCAGCTCTGCCTCTTTCCAGTTCTGTAACTTTGAACAGGCCATTTAACCCAGGGGTCAACAAACATTTTCTATAAAAGGTTGGAGAGTAAATATTTTGGCCTCCATCATTGCTATTCAACTCCACCCTTGCAGCTCAAAAGAAAGCAGCCATAGACAATATGCAAAAGAATGGGTGCAGCTGTGTGCCAATAAAACTTTATTCACACAAACAGGAAGTGGGCCAGATTTGGCCCATAAGTCGTAGTTTACCAACCCCTGAATTTTCCCAAGACTCAGTTTCCTCGTCTATAAAATGGGGATGATAACCCTGTCATAGGATCCCTGAGAGTTGATACAGACAAAAGCACTCAACCGGCACAATAAATGCTTTAGCTTGGTTTCATTTTGGTTTCTTGCAGCAAAGCTCCACCCTGCACCCCAGCCCCGAGCAGCCGCCCCCGGGCTCCCGGTAGCCCCAGGCGAGCCCATCCCTGTGACCTCTTGTCTGGCAGCCTGCAAACCTAGGTCGGCTTGTGTTTGATATTTATTTCAGCCTGGCTATTGTGCTTCTCCGTTCCGCAGAGAGCCGTGGGGCTGGGGAAGGCCTGAAAGGCGTGCTGGCCTTTCAAATGAGGCAGGATGGCATTAGGTCCTGATTAGGCTGGCGGAACACAATAGAGGCGCCGCATTCCGGCCCCCTGCCTTTGCCTCATCTGGGCCGCTTTGTGCTTGATTTCCTTCTCTGCGGCCCCATTTTCCTTTTTCTCTTTTCTTTATTTTCCTCATGCTCCCCCCTCCTAATCTGCTTAACAACTCGCCTCGCCCCCACCCCCCACCCCGCGCCATCGCCACCGGTTCCCGAGCTCCCCTCCACGTCCCTAATAGCACCGCTGCTCCTGCGTTTAATGAAAGCTGCTGCTGGGAAAATCCAGGCTAACTGCATTCCTTCCTCATTAAAGGGGCGAGCAGATTCTGGGCCCCTGAATGCTCTGCGCCTCCCCCTTCCCCCCACCCCTTCCTGCTGGGCCCGCCCAGCCGGCTGCAATTAGGTGAAGGTGCTTTGGGCTCCCATAGGGGCCTGGGTCCTGCAAGGGGCTGGGGGGGCTGCCAGCTTCTCTCCAGGGTGTTTCTAGCTCTCTTCTCCCCCCCTCCCCACCCCGCCTTCCAGACATTCAGTTTTCCTAGCCAAGGGAACTCCAGGCCAGCTGGAAGGAACAGAGAAGGGAGGTGGGTGACTCGCCCACCTTCACCCAGGCCTCCTCCTATTCCAAATGGGCTATTCACTTTGGTCTGGTCAGATGAGCTGGTGATGCCCATGGCCTGCCTTTGGCTTCAGGGAAGTCTGTTTCCCAGCAAGACTGTAAAGAGATGCGTTCAGGCTGGCTGGATGCCCCCAAGAAAAAGAAAAGCAAAACCAAGATTCCAGTATCTACCCTCCACCGCCTCCTGCCCAGCTCTCTGAGGCCCTGCGTCTGTCTGACAAGGACCTGGGGCTCCCCGTGTCTGCGTTTTCTCAGGCCCCCTCCCCGGGTCTTCCTGGCTGCTGCTGGGGCCTCCTCACCTGCCAGTGCCCCACACCTCCATCCCCCAATCCCAGCAGTTAGCTTCTGTGGCGCCCCCACATCTTACCAATAGTGCCTGCGAGGCGGGGGGCCCGCTCGCTCTATGCCAGGCAGCTAGTAAGTGCTTTGCAGGTGTAGCTAGCCGGGAGACCAGAAACTGTTATTTTCAAAGCCGGCTGCATTACGAGCTTTTTACTCCCAGGCAATGGAAGATTTACTTGTTCTTTTGTTTGGGAAAACACCTTAATGGGCCTTTTGGCCTCCGGGTACATCTACGTGGGAGAAGATTGAGACAAAGAAACATTGACTTGCTTTGCATCGTAAAGTAAAGGAAGTTTAGGTTCCAGAAGTAACCCAGGAGTGGGGAGGCGGGCAGGGTGGAGGTGGGGGGACCGGGAGGGAGCCTTGCTGGGAGGAAAGTGATTGAGGAAGGAGACAGAAGCAGACTGGTTGCAGCCTAAGGGGCCTGGACTCTGGGGACAGAGACAACCCTGGAAGAAATATCTTAGGTCACAAAACTCCCACCATGCCTCCGGTGTCATGGGAGATGCTGGCCAGGGCTGGACATCCTATATCATTGCGATCCACAGCTTATGTCGTGGAGCAAAGTTTCTGCAAGAAACCCCTACCGGGGCTAGGGTTTCCTAAGCACATGTCACTTGGGAATGATTTTTGGTTCCGCAGGCCATCCGGCAGAAGTTCAGGCCTGCAGGCTTGGCAATCCAGCACCCGGTGATGCTTGAGGATAATGCAGCCGTTTAAATTCTTGGACTGGTGTTCTCCTTATTTTGTAATGTGTGAAATCTGTATAGGATGGACTGGTAGGTGATTTTTGTCTGATGAATCCCAGGCCTAGCAGGTGAGGCAATTCTGGACCCTGCTGTCTGGGGTGTCCGTCTAGGGTCAGGCTCACCCCACCCCTGGTCCTCTCAGAAGAGCGGGGTCTCTCTCTGGAGCACCTGTGGGGACCTATCGATCTAAGGGCTGCCCCTCCTCTGGCCAGCCAAGTGTTGGGGGCTCAAGGCTGCCCCCAAATATACCACAATAGCATATTGATTGTTTTGAGTCAAAGTGGCTTGAGAAACAGCCAATGCAGCTCTGAACCTCCTCTGTCCCCTTGAAAGCCAAAAATAAGCCTCTCATGTGAAAGGTGCCCTCCCGGCGCCTGGAAGTAGGGGAATTTGGAGCCCAGAAGCCTATAAAAACAAACCTTGTCACTTCCTTTATTTATCATCCCAAATCCGAATTCTGTTTAGATTCTTCACTGATTAAGTATCCACAGCTGAAATTTCTTTGTCCTGTCAATTCTTCACGAATTTAGTAATTCTCTGTACAAAAGCTGCCTGCTTTGGCCACTTCTTAGGTCTCACGGGCATGAATTAAAAATTGTTTCTCTTTCTCCTGCTAATCTGCCTCGTGTCAGTATTATTATTAGTCCAGCCAGAAGAACTCGAAGAGTGGGGGAGAAATGTCCCCCTCCGGGACACAGGAAAGGACCAAGGACCCAGCTTTCTGGGCTCTCTAATGTCATCACAATGCCTGTGATGGGGTTTAGGACATAACACCCCAAAATATTGCCAAATGTCACTCCACCTTGCCACATTGGTCGTTTTGAGATGAAGGCACTTGAGAAACAGCAGATGCAGGAAGGTCCTTCTACCTAAAAGCAGGTCATAACATTTCCCATGAGAAATATACCCTCCCTGCACCAGGGGGAGAACGTTCTTATCACCAGCCTCGGAGGTAATGCCAAAATGGGCTCTAAAACAAACCTACTAAAATGACCCAGATCTTCCGTTAGTTCCCTGATGTATTTCCTAGTCCCTGTCCCACAAGTCACTGTGTTACCCAAGCCCCTTTATCTTGTTACATCCCCACCATTTATCATTCTTTGTTTAAAAAAAGTACACAAGCTTTTGGACCTCATTGCTTCTTTGGGTCTTATCTTCCTTATGAAGACTCCTGCGTGGATGTAAAAAAAAGAAATAAAACTTGTCTGCTCTTTATTGGTTAATCTCTCTTGTGTTAGTTTAATTCTCAACCCCAGTCACAGAACCTAAGAGGGTGGAAGGAAGTTTTTCCTCCCTTGCACCTGGCTCACCTCGGCCCTCCTTGCCCACAGGCCCTCCGCTAGTTCTAATGTTAGCACCCCCGAAGACTGTCGGGAGTTTAGGCAATTGTAGCCCTCAGCCCATGTGGCCAGGGACCCCTCCTCTCTTTCACACTGGGCGACAAAGCACACAGTGAGGCCAAAGCTTGCTTGAATTTCATTTTGCCTCTTACCCATGGACTTGTACCTCCAGGTACAAGGCTGGCTCATCTCAAGTGGGAAGGATGCTCTAGCTCCGACCTGGGCTTAAGAGAAACCCTGCTTTAGTCAGAGGTCCACAAAAGCACAACAGGGTCACAGAAACCCCTGCCCGGCTCCCTTCTCTTCTCTGAGGGTGGGTTTCCTCACAAGGAGGCAAGGACTTGGGTGCAGGCAGCTTTCTCAGAGGGTGACCCCAAGCAGCAGGAGTCAGTGGTTGGAAAATTCAAGACAGGGAGGGGAAAAAAATCTATGCGGGGCCACCACTGTGGGTACCTGTGCTGCTCCACTTGACCGAAACATGGGATGCCCCACCCCCAACAACATTTGGTTAAACATTGCTCTGGGAGTCTCTGTGAGGGCACTTTTGGATGAGGTTAACATTGAAATCGTGGACTGCGCCAAGCAGATGGCCCTCTCTGATGTAGGTGGGCCCCATCCAGTCCCTGGGGGACCAAATAGAAGGAAAGGCTGAGTAAGAGGGAACTCTTCCTGCTTGCCTGCCTTGAGCTGGGACACTGGTCTTCTCCTGCTTCCAACTGAAACACTGGCTCTTCCTGGACCCCTGGGCTGCCAGCTTTCAGACTGGAACCACCCCGTTGGCTCTGCTTGTCTCCATGTTGCCAACTGCAGATTTTGGAACTTGTCAGCCTCCATTATCGCATGAGCCTAGTCCTTATGATAAGTTGCTCGCTCTCTCTCTCACGCGCGCTCTCTCTCTCTCCATATATATATATGTGTATATATATATATATATATATATATATGTGTGTATATATATATATATATATATATATGTATATATATATATAACACATTCTAATGGTTCTGTTTGGAGAACCCTGACTAATACAGCAACCAACTCTCAGTCCCACTGGGGACCCATTGAGGAACTATGGAGAGGATGCGTTGGGATCATCCCCCTAAGAGATGGGGAAGCCAAAGCATTTATCCCCTGACTCTTGTCTCGTGTTGGTTGAGGGTCACTCCAGGGCATTCAATCCCCTGACACTTCTAGGCTGCCCTGTATACAAGTTGTCCAAGAATCCCAGGCTCTGGGGAGAGATCTCAGGCAGAAAAGCAGAGAGCTGCAAAGTTCAAGGTTGGAGGCCAAAGCATGAAGAGGAGCTGCCCATCCTGCAGGTGTGCTCCAAGGTGGGCCAGGAGGTTATGGGATGGACTCTCAGAAACACCTGCAGTAAACTCCTAACATCGCCAAAGCTGATCCCACAGAGGAATTTAACCCCTGTGATGGTGCAGCAGAAGCACGAATGTGTTGGAAGAGCATATTTTCTTGCTCTGCTTCTCCAGATATTCTTACCACAATATCCAACAAAGAGACTAAATGCCTGGGGAATAAATTGTGACCCATAGTTCTGGGTTTTTTAATGGGGGTTGTCAGTCTAAGAGGCAGAGACATGATGAATTTAGGAAAATTTGTGATCTATATGATAAAGAATTTATAGCCATAATATATAAAGACCTGGCACATTCAATAAGAAAAGCTGCTATCACAAGCTGATAGATAAAAGAGTCAAACGATACAAACAGGAGTTCAGCAAGAATGGCATGTCCATTGCTAATAAATGTCTAAAACTATTTCAAGCTCACTCATAATAAAAATAATTTAAAACAAGGCCAGAAAGTTTTCCGCATCAGATTGGCAAAAAGTTGGTGAGTTTGGTACTGGCCAGAAACTGGTGAGTGTGGAAGTCCATTCACTTGTTCTGGAGTGGGTTTGACAATATGTGTTACAAATGAAAAGTGAGGTTACCCTTGACCTAGCAGTTCCACTTGTAGGAATATCACCGTAAGTGCACAAGGATGTCATATACAAAGAAGTTCTTTTCATAACTGTAACAAAATCTGAACCAATCAAAACATCTGTAGGGATGTGGTAAATTATAGCACAGCCATGCCCTGAAATACTATACAGCTACTAAAATGAACAAGATGGACTCACCAGAGGTCCATTAAGTAAAAGAAGCAGGTCTCAGAACAATATTCCATTGTTACTCCATTTTTGTAAAAGAGAGACCTCTAGATTTGTGTGTGTGCACTGAAAACTAGCTGGAAAGATATGCATCTAATTGTTAACAATGGTTCCTTCTAGGGAATGAAATCAGAGTGGGAACAAACAGGGGAAGAGGTAGAGGTCTGTGGTACAGTGGAGTGGAATTTTTAACTTTTTCTATTCTTATATTTGTTATCTGTCTAATGAGCATATGTCATTCATGCCATTTGATGAAAACCGATAAACTCTAAAACATTGGCATAAGGAGAATATAAGAGGATCCTAGCAACGCTCCATGCCTAAATTTGATTTTCTGCTCATCATGGAACAACTCCAGGCTCATTTCACAAATGGAAACTTGGGCATCAGAAATACAGTATGAGCTTTCCAAGGGTTTCACATCTTCTAGGGCCCAGCCTGGCTTCTCTGGAATGGCTGATCTCTGGAATGGCTTTAATATATTGCTGAAGGAGATGTACGTAGCAGTCAGCTACTGCTGCATACCAAGCATCCTAAATCTTAGTGGCTTAAAACAACAACCATTTATTATTTCTCATGAGTCTATAGATCAATGGTCTCTGCTGATCTCAGCAGCTTGCTCATGCATCTGTGACCTGTGTTGGGTGGCTGGGTGGTCCAGGATGGCCTGGGCTGTAACAACTTGGTTCTCCTTCATGTGCCTCTCGCATCCTTCCAGCAAGCTAGCTCAGGTGTGTTCTGATGTTGGAAGCACAGTTCCACAGTGGAAATGCACAAGCATTTCCAAGCTCTGCTTGAGTCAAGGTTGCTGATGTTCCCACTGTCCCATTGGCCAAGGCAGGTCACACAATCAATTTGAGATTCTAGGGGGAGTGTGGGAGGACATGAACAAAGGGCCTGGACACAGGAGGCCAGTCACAGGGCCATTAATACAATCAGTCTACCACAGAGAGCAGCCCAGGACCTTCAGCAGTCAGAGATGATTGGAGGCACCTGCTTCCATGACCTTGGATGCCAGGCCACGGGGAGTCTAAGCTCTATAAGTTACTGGTGATGGCAGCTCCTCTGCAGTGAGGCTCAGCCTGGGAATAAAGGAATCTAGTCTTTCTGCTGCAGGAACAGGACCACGATATAAAGCAGCAGGGGAAGCGTCTCAGCCATGATTAGTTGGAGCTCAGCCATTGGTGATTAGCCACCTTCCAACCTCACCTGTCTGTCTTGTTCATTTTAATAGCTGCATAGTATTTCAGGGCATGGATGTGCCGTAATTTACCACATCCCTATAGATGGTTAGATTGGTTCAAATATTGTCACCCCCCAGGTGAGCCTGGGGATGAAAGAATTGGGGAGGAGGGAGGAGTTAAAACACCTGAAACAACCCCGAACGGTTTGAGTGTTCCACAGGAAATTTGTCCCATGTTTCATCAAACAGCCGCCGTCTGGCCTCCCCTGGTCTCCCCTCTTTCTGTCTTCTGCATTCCCTGCCTAGTGACTGCATTAAATCAGGAACTGATTGTGCAGAAACTTAAAAAAATTTTTTTTTTACTCCAGGCAGCTACAAGGCTACTTCCTACTCAGAGAGAGGGAACCAAGCTTGCCCTGTGCCCCACTGGTTTCTCAGTTCTGTTATGGCCCCTGTTGTGGCCCCTGCTCTGTCCCTGATCCTGATTGTGGTCCTGTTCAACACACTCGCACACAAACAGCTCCCTCCGTGGTCTGTAGGGACGCCGTGCCTAGTGGCAGACTCTGCCAGTTCTGTTCTCAGGAAATACTGCCACTCACTTTGCATTCGTCCTGCCTCTCATCACCATGCCGGGGACCAGGGCTGGGGCGGGCTCCTGGCTGTCTATTATCTTTCTGTGCAGGAGGAGGAGGACAGGCTCGCACAGGGACAGCCAGGGGGTGGGCTGGGGCTGGGGAGATGGAGCTCTCATTCAATAAGCCGCAAGTATTTATAAGGAGTCGGCTGTGTGTTTAGAAGGGCAGGGACTGAAAGGAGAGCAGAGAAACAATTCCACAGGGACTGGGAGACCCTGCCACTCCCACCGGACTTGGAATGAGGGGGCAAGAGAAGTACCACGGACACTCTTAGAAGCTAGAGTCTTGTTGGAAGCCAAAGTTGGTACAGTCGGGCTAGAGGACAATTTGAAACTGGGTTTAAAAGACTGACTTAAGAAGCTATATTCAATATCTTGTAATAACCTTTAATGAAAAGAATATGAAAACAAGTATTTGTATATATATGCATGGCTGGGACATGATGCTGTACGCTAGAAATTGACACATTGTAACTGACTACACATCACTTACAAAACAAACAAACCAGTAAGGCTTGCTGGAAGGTAAGAAAAAAAAAACTTGACATAGCATGTGCTCAGTGGTTCCACTCACAGAAATTTTCCTAAGTAGGTAAGTGTGTACAGAAATGTGTGTGCAAAGAGGTTGATCAGAGCATCATTTATAGCAAACAGATAACTGGAGAGCAACCTCACAGCGTATGGGTTCAGCAAACCTATGGTACATCCATACAGTGAAATCCCATGCACACATTAAAATACAGTGGTAGAAAAATCTTGATACACTAAAAAGCCCAGGAATTCTCATCAAGAGATCATTTCCAGTATGGTGACTTTTCCCCCTTCTGCCAAAGTTCTAGGGAAGTTAAGGTTATAAAAGAGCTAAGTGGGATGAAGGGTAAGGGCTGAGGGAGCTGTGAACCCCACTGGTCCCTGGAAGATCCAGACTGTCACACTGACCTTAATAAACGGAGTTTATCATGAAGTCCCATGGAGCTGAGCATCATTCAGGAAGACAGCCGAATATGTAAAATGATTTAGAAAAAACAAACGTTCCTCTCAAAATAGACAGCAAAAAAGCTTCATTCAGTTAGAGAACGGGGCCACTCAGACGCATGGAAAAGCTCATCTGTTGCTGCCAAATGCGTACGTGTGACACCCGAGTGGAATCAGGGTCTCTCACTTTCCCAGGAGAAGGTTTTGTTTTTACCTCCATCTCTGACTCTAGGTATCATTAGGAAAATTTGCAAATATAATCTACTGGCCAGGAATCTCAGATGCTTCAAAGGGAAGGGATATTGGCCACAGGAATTTAGAGATCTTCCAGGGAAGGGTCTGTTTTGGCAGCTATGGGTTTAGCGCTGGGCAAGAGGTCTGAGATGAATGAATGGAAACACCACAGGCTCTGAGTTCTGGTGGGGGTGAGGTGGTGGGAGGAGGGGAGGGGAGGGTGGGCTGTAGTGATGTCCAAGGGCTTTCTGGAAGATCCGCCTGGACCTGAAGGTGGAAGGCGGTTCAGAAGGCAGGTGGGAAAGATGATCAGGATCAAAATCATCAGGGCAAGGTGCTGAGACTCAGAGAGGTGTTGTGACTAGTATCCATCTCACAGTTTCATAGGGAGTCTTGAACTTGGATGATGCTCCTTGCAGCTCCTGAGCATCTGGGGAGAAGAGGTGGGAGACAGCCTCTCAGCTCCACTCGATGGAGTGTCTGGAGCATGGTTATCACATGTGCAGTGCTGCAGAGGAAATTCTGCATCCCATTCTGCTCATTTGCATGTGTAAATGTATGTGTATATATATTGCTTATTAGTGTCAGCGGAATTTGCATTTTAAGTGGATTGGTTTGTTGGGTGTGTTTTTTTAGAGCCCTGGACTTGAAAGGAATATTACAGCTTCAATGTTGCTGCTCCTTGTGCGATAAACAATGAACTCTTTTGGAGGAGCTGATGAGAGGTGGACAGATGCAGTGTGGAGGAAGGAAAGGGACACTGAGCCGAGTGTCTGGGCATCAGGGGCCACTCCCAGCTCAGCCAACAATGACCTGCGACCTTGGGCACACAGCAGTGTCCCCATGCCTCGCTCTGTTTTTCTGCACCATCTTCCCTGCATACCTCGTGGGCTGCCTTAGAACCACAGAGAAGGTAATTGGCACAGTGAGTAGGACTGTGTGAGACTCCGGGATTGGTGGTGTTATCACTCCTGCAACCAAAATGTCAGCCACTTGCTCCTTCTGCCGCCAGGGCTGGCGTGCGCTGTCTGTCTCTGCACCTCCACCCAGACGCGGAAGCCGACGTGCCTTTAAGTTTCCCCCTCCTCACCACATAACTTTAATGCCCAATCTCTAGAGAGGGGAAACGGAGAGTTACATTGAAGACCCTACCACTACTTAAAAAAAAAATCCCCGTTTGACATTTCTGTTTTCCAAGTTCCATCTTCCAGATCCTTCTCTACGTACAACACATATCCCCGCCGTCTCTACTCTCAAGGTATCCCCAATTTCCTCGGGAAACTTCTATTTCCTCACCTCTTACATGCTGAACAATTCACCTCTGCTCCGGCGTCTCCTCCCACATTTGCTTACTCCAACTCATCACGGGGGCTCAGCCAAACTAAAGGTCCTCCTGTGAATCAGACCCCCAATCCTGGGGGAGGGGGTCGTTGGGACTGCCCATCACAACTTGTCTACCTCTTCAGGGTGCCTCTTCAGCCTTGGAGTGTTGGCTTGTTCCCCAACCTGTGTACTCAGCTCATCCTGCACCCTAGTTGCCCACCATTGATGTGATAACCAAGCGTCTGACTTCCCAAACTCTCTGAGAGGACGTCACCATAGTTACCATGGAGAACCCCTGCAGAGTGACGGGCAGGGAGGTTCAGTCACCAGTGCTTTTGTGGGTCCACAAGCATCACGGGAAAAAAGTAATGGCGGCACCAAAAGGAACCAGGGGGTGGGAGAGGGCAAGGAGAGATGGGGACAGTTAGCTTGGTGGCTGATACGCCTGGAGAGTGTCAGAAGTGGGGAGAGAAGACAAACCTCCCATGTGGAAGAATTCCAAATAATGTGTGTAGCTGCTCCAGCCCTAAGGGGAAGAGAGTAGCTCCCCACTCCTGAAGAGGGCTTGCAGAGTAACCTTCCTCCAGGGAAGACCAGATGGGAAGGGAGGAAGAAGAGCAGCTTTACCATGGAGGCACTGACACCACCGCCTGCATGTACCCTTGATGTGATACATTGAAGATGGCCCTTTACCCAGTGAGGAACGTCGTGCAGAGTAACTGTCCAGCGCTCTTCAAAACTGTCAAGTTTGCCAACAGCAAGACCACTTGAGCGCCAACAAAGGGGACCCCAAGGAGACATGACACTGAGAGAAGGGGGGATCCTGGAACAGAAGATGGGACATGAGGGGGAAGCTCGGGAAATCTGAATGACGTATGGACTTCAGTTAACAATAACGTAGTGATATTGATTCATTATTTGTAACACAAGCACCGCAGTCATGTAAGCTGTTAATCACAGGGGAGGCTGAGCGTGGTCGAAGGAAACCCTCTGTGCTGTCATTGCAATCATTCTGTAGACCTAAAACTGTTCTAAAAAAAGAGGTTTACGAGAAAAAAAAGTTCTAGGTCTTGGCAAATGATCAAAATTTGTTACTATATTTGTACCGTTTTGAAACTGAGCTAAGTGGCCATTTGTTCTAGGTTCCATGCACCGTTACGCATTGATGTCGGTGTCACCAGATTGTCAAATGCTAAACAGCACCTTGGAGAAGGCTGGCAGCAAATCCAGGTGGTCCACAAGGAACTAGTCTAGGCCAGTGAAATGCTATTTGGAAGAGAAAATTAGTTAGATTGCTCCACTGAGGACTTCCTGCCTCCACGTGTCTGATAATGACTGAAAACACGCTTCCTGGCATCTTGGCTCCTCCAATGACCGCGTGGCCCTAGGCAAATTACTGAACTCGCTAAGCATCAGTGCCCCATCTCTGAGACAAGCAAAGGAGAGGGTCGTCTTCACAGGCACTGCCGCACATATTAGGTGCAGGATACATTTGACTATACTTACAAAGATGATTTCCTAATTCTGGGTTCACAAGAAGAATGTAAGCTCCCATGAGCCCCAGTGTGGATCTTGTTTGTCTGAATCCCCACTGTACCCCCAAGGCCCAGAAGAGTAGCTGATAGACCGTAGATGTTCAGTAAATGAATGATTGTTCAGTCCTGGTTCCTTTTTCATGACATCACTCCTGTTGGCTCCAGATGTCTTCAATAACCCCTGGCACTCTCCACCTTGCTCCACACCACATCTCTACACATATTTAATGCAAACATCAAATGCAGATGGTGGAAACATCTTCTACCTCACAGACACTCGTGCGCCACCCACACCTTTTATGTAACAGATGAGAGCAGACCCCTCCCATCAAACTGCACGTCTTCCTCCTGTGCTCTGCCACAAATGAGATAATTCACGTGTCTCTTCTCTTCTTGGAGGGACCGGTTCCTTTCTGGATCTCTAAGGCCTTGCTCCTATGCCTCGGGCCGGGATTATGAAGGTGAACAGCACTTGTAGTGACCACGCCATTCCACACACCATGAAACACTCACGCACAGGCTTCCATTCCGCAGTCGGCTGGATTAGGTGCTTGAATGACCTTCCTTTGGAAACCCCTAAAATTATTGGAAGAAAAATCAAAAAAACACTTCTTCTGAGATGCATGGAGGCACTAGAGGAAGAAACCCGCCGAGTCCCCAAATAGAGCAGAAGCAGAAATAAAGTGAGAGCAGAGAGCGTCAAAGCCAACAGTCACCCTGAGGGTGTTCAAGAACTTGGCCTATGTTGACAGTTGTCCAGGGCAGGAAAATCCTCCATCTGAGAGAATCCCACATCATTGAGGCCTCAAAGAGTGTTCCTCATGTAAGGCAAGCATGTCACACACCCACCAGACAGAAGGAGGCAGGGAGGAAACATGCTTGTCTTGCTTAACCTGGGCAGTGGATGGAGGAAGGAAAATAAACTCGCCTGAGACTTTGTTACCATGAGCTAGTCCTCATGTGGGTTTGTGGTCGTAATTCAAGAGACCTCAAGAGGAAAATTAAATTTAAACCTGTCCCAGCTTGGTAGAGCATGGCAGACACAAACGCAAGTCCCCTCTGGGAAACTCTGCTTCCATATGCATCATGGAATTTGCATCAGGTTCTAAGGAATATGGGAGCTAACAGTCAAAGATCCCCAGAATTATCCTGTTAAGGCTCTAGGAAAAAAAAAAAAAGAAGTCAAAGAGAAAGCGATATCAAAATGTCTAATCAAAATTCCAGTAGGAGATGATACAAAAATGGGAGAAAGGTAATATTCAAAAAGATAATAGCTGAGCACTTTCAAAAATTTTGCAAGGCACACATTTTCATATCCAGGAAGTTCTGCTTAAAATTTACTGCTATTCCTGGTTAGGAGGGTTGGCGCCTTGAAAAGATGTTTGGCACTTCCCCTTCTTCTTAGTTTGTAGAAAGTTGCAGGAAAAAGAAAAAAGAAAAAAGAATTACTCTTACCCTAGCAACAGGAAAAAGTTAGATCAATTACAGAATCAGAATCTCTCCTGAACCCACCAGAGAGCTGAGGTCAAAAGCAACCAAGTAACGTGGAATCCAGAAAGGAACCAGTGTCTCCAAGGAGAGAAGAAACACGTGAATTATCTCATTTGTGGCGGAGCACAGGAGGAAGAGGTGCTATACTCCTGCAGGACAGATAGTAAGAAACACCTGCTAAAATTTTAAAGAACCCAGTGTGGGTTAGCCTATGAGTCTGAAATAGCTGGGAGCAATTTGATAAAATGGGAGCTCACGCTCACTCAGAGGCTACTGCCCACAAGCCCCAATCAGGTGCTTCTGAGGAAGATCTGGGGCAGAGCAGGACACCCAAGAAAGCTCCCATCAGTGGTGCAGACCTACAGGAGGGGACCAGTTGCAAGGGAGGCATAAAACTCAATTTCTCTGGATCCTTCTCTCCTACAAAGCAAAACCTTAAGCCATTGGAGGAGGGACTGTAAACCCTTTCACCCACAGGGCTCAAAAGCAGTGATCAGCAGCTCTGGGGAGGAAGGGGCAGATGCAAAACCCTGGCCACGTTCCCTAGACCCTTCCCTGCCACCAAACAAAAGCCATAAATCTTCCCTGATTTCTCTCATCTATGCTTTGTAGTTTGGGGCATATAAATCTTGCACATACATCTTAATGTTTTTGGTAATGTTATAAATGGTACTTAAAAAACTTTGAAAAATGCAATTCTTATTTGTTCATTGCTAGTACATAAAAATGCGATTTTTATTTAACGACTGTATTCTGTGTCCTTTCTAAACTCACTTGTTAGAATTAGTTGTAGTAATGGTAGATAAAATAGACTTAGGCAAAAATTGTTGCCAAGAATAAAGAGACTTTCTAGATAATGATAAAAAGTTTTAATTCATCAAGAAAATACAATTCTGAACTTTCATGCACCCAAAGAAAGCTCAAAATATAAAGGCAAAAATTGACAAAAAAATATGAGAAGAAATAGATTCACGGTCATAGTGAGAGATTACTGATCAAGCAGGAGGAAAATTACTAAGAATACAGAAAATTTGAATAGTACAAAAAGGATCTCATGATCATGTATAGAATATTACAGCCAACAATAGGAAGATAAGCATTTATTTCAAAGTATTTATGAAATAGTTACAATGACTATGTGCTTGACCATAGAGTTAGCCTCAACAAATTCTAAGAATGCTATCATCTCTGGCCCTAATGTATTCAGTTAAGAAATTTAATAACAAAAATATATCCATTAAAAAACCTAGATACCTGGAAATCTAAAATATCTAAACGTTCATGGATCAAAGAAAGAACTATGGCGGAAATTAGAAAGCAGAAATATGAATAAATGACAATAAAATTATTCCTTATAAAAATTGTGGGGGCACAATAAAGTAGTATTTAAAGGAAAATTTGTACCTTTAATGGCTTATATCAGAATTAAAGAGACTGAAAATTAACGGCATAAGCATTCAATTTAAGTCACAAAAAGAACAGCAAAACAAATGCAATGAGAGCAGAAGGAATAAAACATTAAAATTAACAACAAAATTCAAGGCACAAAATAAAGGGCAAAAACAAAGAATTATCAAAGCCAAAAGTTGATTCTTTGAAAAAAAAGCTTTTCAAAAAGATGATTCCGTCACGTGATTCATCAGAGGAAAAGAAAGAGGTGGTGGGGAGAGAAGAAGAAAAGATAAACAATATTAAAACTTTTGAAAGATGTCATAAAAGGCTGCAATGATTAAGCAGATAAGAAAAGATTGTTACAAAAAACTTCGTGACAAATTTTAAAACTGCAGCAAAGTGGATAAATTCTTAAAAAAAAAATACAACTTACCAAAGAAGCAATAAAAAACCTGGACACTCTAATGACCTTTAAAGAAATTGAATCATTAGTTAAAAATCTTCCCAGAAAGAAAAAACCAGGTTCAAATGATTTATCAGCCAAGTCTGCCAAATGTTTCAGGAACCACTCTTCCAGATAATTTAAAAAAGAAGAAGAAAAAGAAGAAAAAATCTGCTCCAGATGATTTCAAAAGGCCGACATAATCTTAATTCCAGAACTAGAGAAAGAAAAAAAAAAGTCAGAGTCTAATCATGTTCAAAACCGGCATTAGTCAGGATAAATGGCCCCAAAGGTGAGGCATTTACTGGGCAAAAAAGCGGGGTGGTCCATAAACACATGAAAAGATGAGAGTTGCAGCTGTTGCTCTAAGTCTGGTCCTCAGAGCAAGAGCATAGGCATCATCTGGGGACAGGTTGGGGACATTTCAGGGAAATGAAAAGGAAAGCCACACTGACCCACCATTTTGCACCTACCATATTGGCAAATACTGACTTCTCAGTCAAGACCAAGAGATGAGGACCATGTGGAGAGACGGAACTCCTCTTTGCCTGGAGCCGATGGGAACTGGCATGGCTGTGTCGGGACACAGGTTGCCAGCTCATTGTGAACCGGGATGTGTGCTCGCCCTAGATCGCCGCAACTCCGCTCCTAGACCAGGGCTTCTCAAACTTTAACGTGGAAACGGTTTTGTTGCCATGCAGATTCAGATTCAGTAGTTCTGGGATAGGAACCTGAAATTCTGCATTTTTAACAAGTTCCCGGAAGCTGTCAACGCTCCCACTCCTGGAGCACTGGACTTGGAGTAGCAAAGAGGAGTCACGAAAATCGGTATTTCCAGCAACATTCCTAACAGCCTCAAACCCCAAATTTGCACCAGCAGCAGACTAGGCAAGTACACTGCTACCTATGGCGGCATATTCATACATTGGAATACCAGTAAGAAGTGAAAATGAATCAACTGCAACTGCTCACATGAAAAATGGATGAATCCAACAAATATATTGTTGAGCAAAAGAAGCGAAACACAGGAGAAATTATACAGTATGATTCCCTTATATAAAGTCCAAAACTCAGGCAGAACTAAGTAAGATATTGTTTTAGAAATGCATACACACTTGTTAAAACCTTGTTTAAAAAAAAAAAAAGGAAGAAAAAAGAGCAGTAGGAAATGATTAGCAGTGGTGGAAAGGCAGAGGAATGTGATGGGGATAAATCCACCCAGGGCTCCTCAGCTCCTGGCAGTGCTCTGTTTCTCAGGCTGAATGGTGAATATATGGGCACTTTATTATATTATTCTTTAAACTGTATATGTGCATTTTATGTACTCTTCCGAATAAAAAGTAGCAGGAAGCCTTTTCATGTTCAAGTCCCAAGTGACTAGTAAAATAAAACCAGTGAATTATAAAAAGCGTAAATTTTGAGAATCGAGGCTTCCTTGCGCCTCTGAGACAAAGCACGCAGGCACGCCGGCATCCCATTTTGCAAGTTAAGCAATGCTGGACACTATCAGGAGAGCCACAGGGACCTGCTCCTTCTTTCAGTCTAAGACTCTCAGCTTCAGGCGAATGGTTGGGGGAGCCAACTTAGTAAACAGGGGCAGAGCCCAGCACAGCAGCTCCATCAGTGCGTTGACACGGGTCAGAGGGTTTTGCCGTGGGGGTGGGGGGTGGGGGTACTGAGCGAAGATTTCCTGGAGTGGCCAGTGAAGAGAGAAGGAGAGTCGGTCCTGGGGGAGGAGCCGGGGACCCATCATCTCCCACTTTATCAGTTTGGGAAGCTCTCTGGGTAAACCCACCTTCCCTTTCTGAAAATCTCATGGAAGCTTTCCTTTCCCGCCTTCAAGGAAGTGCCCTCCAGCTGGCTGTGGGGTGCAGCAAGATCATTTTAGCTCTTGAGCGTCTTGGTCTCTGATCTGGGGTCCTGAGCCCTGGGCTTCAAGCCCTCTGGCTCCCAGACAGGAGGGCTACCTGGGCCAGACTTCTCCCATCCCCATTCTAGGAACTCTCCCTCCAGGTAGCAGCCTCCATGCCTCCAAGCACTCATGCTGGAGAGATGATGAGATTGAATTTTAGCTTAGGAAGAAGCCAGATATAAATACATCCTGGTGCACTATTAACATCAATAATATTAGTGCAATTATTTCCAGACTAGTCAGATTCAATAAAAGCGACAGTAAACAAGCCTGGAGCCGCCACCAGGTGAGCACCGTGGGGGCCTTGCGCAGCTGGCTGGCTGGCTGGCTGCTGGGAATGCCTTGCTTCCGCGGCTGCCACTTGAGCAGGAGAGACCTGATGGGTGGCTGCAGCTCCGCCACGCGCCTGCCCCCCACCCACCCCAGGTCCTGATGCCACCTCCATTTGGAGCAACAACTGTACCAGATACGGAGAAGAGAGGGAGATGGGGAGCCTGTATGCTGTTCACAGGGAGGCACCTCCAAACTCATCACCCCAAAACTGGATTTGTCTCCAACACTCTTCCCTGCTTTGTAATGGTCCGTTTCCACGTCTATCATCCCAGTGGACTCTGAGGACGTGGACCAGAAATCCCTAGTGCCTGCGACTCCATGTAATGTAGAATTTGGGATGCTTTGGCTTGGCTGTTGGGAAAATCAGATACCTTAGTGGCTAAGAACGTGTAAGGGATGAACAGCTCCCTTGGACCATCTTAGTTCTGCGGCTGGCCTGAGAATTAAACTGGCTAAGATAGATTCACAGGAGGAAAGGATGCAGGTTTACTTGAGACTTTTACATGGATATAGGAGTCCTCAGAGGAATGTGAAGCCCCAAAGAAGCCCTTAGACAGAAAGCTTGTATCTTTTTAAACAAAGACAAAGAGGTTTGGGTTAGGGGCAGTCAATTATGAGATGGCAACTAGGAAATATTTGGGGGAACTAATGGAAGATTAGGGTTATTTTAGTAGATTTGTGTTTCAGGTCCATTTCGGTGTCAACTTCTAGTCTCCGGTGACAGGATCGTTTTCCCCTTCTCTGTACAAAAGCGCCTTTCTCATGGGAAATGTTAGTAGGAAAAGGGAGGTCTGGGAGCCCTGTCTGTCTCTGCAGTTTTTCAAGTGCCTCAGCTCAAAATAATCAATATGCCAAAGTGGCATATTTTAGGGGTGGCCCGTCCTGAGCCCCTTCAAATGCCAGTCTGCTGTCAGGTGGGCATGGACTCAAAGAACTTTTCTTCCGTATGTTGGCTGTGTGACTTTGGGTAGGTTACTCAACCATTCTGTGCCTCACTTAATTCATCTGTAAAATGGAGATGATAATAATACTTGCCTCATAGGGTTGCTAGGAGGACAAACAGAGGATAAAGGTCATATAAAGTAGCATGGTGCTGGGCACACGTAGGTGCTTCATAAACACACTGGTATCTTATTATTACCTTAATAAGCATCTTATTACCTGATTATTGCAGAGGTAGTATGTCACAGTGATAAGAGCTGGACTCCCTGGGTTTGATTCCTGGCTGGGTCCTTTTCTAGGTGGGTGACCTTGGGTGACAGGGCTGGGACGGGTTGGAAGTGAGCTGCCTTGGGTGTAAAATTTAGGGGAGACACCTCACTTGCCTCCCCCAAGCCCTGTCCCTGTTGGGCAGGTCACTTGCTTCTCTGTGCCACCTGGTAAGGGCTACATGACTATTAGCTGCTCTTATCCAGGAAAGTATCCCTGGAACAGTTGTCCATGTAGCAGACTGTTCCAATGCTGTGTAAAAAGAATACACCTGATTCCATCAGTGAACCTAGAAGGAGAAGGCAGCTGAGGACCCCCACGGATGAAGAAAGAAAGGCTTTCCTGGAGCGCCTCTGTATCTCTTCAATCAATGTACTTTCATGGTTTTCACTTGAGTGGGAAGCTGGGAACCAGATTGAAGAGGCCTTAAAGGCTGCATTAAGAAGCCTGGTCTTGGACGAGGGTATAGCTCTGTGGTAGAGTGTGTGCTTAGCATGCTTGGGGTTCTGGGTTCAATCCTCAGTACTTCCGTTAAAAAAGAAAAAAAGCAGTTTGGTCTTGATTCTTGTGGCTACTCCACTTCTGATATAGTCAGTGGTTCCCACGTAGGATGTCATCACATCTTTCACATCCTGCTGCCCAGGCCACCTTTCTCTCCTCCTTTCTTACCCAGGCTCCATCCTGGCAGCAGAAGTAAAAAGAGAAGAGTCACTGGGGCATTCCTATGCAGAGAACGTAAAACACCCAGTGCCTGGCTTCTTTCCAATTAGAAAGAGATAGTGTCCACTTTATTCTTAAAAAGGCTAGAACATTCTTCTTCCCAGCAGCTACAGACCTGGGACTTGAAACAAATTTGCATGGACCTCCCCCTTGGCAGCATCCTGGTAAATGTCTCAGCTCCCCGCCCTCGCCACCCCGACCCCTGCCACCCCCGCCCCCTGCTCTCTGCAAAGGTCTGTATATCTTTTCCCTGGGCCTTTCCAGCTGAATTTTAAAGAGGGTTTTAGAGAGCATGTCATGACGAGGGTACTTCAGAGTCTGCTAAATCATAACACACAGAGCCCAAAGAGGCCGATTTCTCTTTCCGACGATTTGACCTCCAGATTCCTGGTGTCCCAGCCGCAAGCTAAGAAACCCCGCCCCAAATGGGAAACATCGCATTCTCCATTTTTCCTTCCCCCTAAAAGATCACTCTCATCCCGTTTCTCTCTCTCTTGTGCTGTCCCCTCCCTTTTCCCTCTCCCCCTTCTCTCCATCATAAAATAAAATAAGGCAAACCCGAGCTCGTCTGAGCCCCTCACAATAGCCAGAGAGGGGACCAGCAAGGCATATTTACTACTAAGTGGATGCAAATTCACTTACCGCTGATTTTCAAAGAAATGAGATGTCCCTGCCACAATATTGCTTTTCTCATCACCAAATGGGGCCTTTGCTTTGTAATTTGGCAAAGCTGTCAAGACAATCAGATCTGGGAGGCTAGATGGTGTCTGCATCCTGCCTTCCTGAGAGATGGAACGGGGTTGGCAGCCCAGGTGTCTCCACTCAGAAATGCAAAGAGCCTTGTGGAAAGAGCACGTGGCGCACAGTGAGGAGGTGGGGACAGGACCGGCTAGCCCTCCAGGCTCCTCAGTGCTGGCAGCCTCAGGGGAACAGGGTTCTGAACCATCCAAGGGGCTGGAGGGAGAAAGGCTCTTAGATGTCCTCATGCACCTGTCCGTTCTTTCCTGGGATGTCGCAGGCCCCCTGACCCACCTCAGCCTGGGCGCAGATGTTAGAACCAGAACGCATAACGGCAGGAGACTCATCACCTCCTCCCCTGGGCAAGTCATTCAAGCTATCAGGGCCTCACTGGGACCCTTCATTTCAGGGGAAAGTTGGATACATCGGCCCCAACATGTGCTCCAAATCTCGAGTTTTAGGTCTTCAAAGGTAATAAACACGGAAATAATTTACAAGCATTTCACAAATGGGCGATACTCAAAAGAAACCCCAATCCTTCTAGGGCTGGTGTACTAGGCAGGATTCTTCTGGTTACAAATGATAGAAAATCAGCTCCAACACAAGCTAATTTGGCCTAAGCAACCAGGATTCGATTTCTATTGCTGCTGTAACAACTTACCACCAATTTAGTGGCTTCAAACAGCACAAATTTGTCATCTTACAGTTCTAGAGGTCAGAAGTCCAAAAATGAGTTTACAGGGCTAAAATCAAGAGGTCAGCAAGTCTGCATTCCCTCTGGAAGTTCTAGGAAAGAATTCATTTCTTGTTTTTCTGCCTCTAGAGAATACCAGTGTTCCTTGGTTCATGGCCCCCTTCCTGCAAAGGCATAACTTCAACCTCTATTTTTGTCCCCAGATCTCCTCTAACTCTGACCCTCCTGCCTCCCTCTTATAAGGACCCCCTGTGATTACACTGAGCCCACAGATAATCCCAGATAATCTCCCATCTCAAGATCCTCAGTTTAATCCTATCTGTAATGTCCCTTTTGCCATGGATAACATATTCACAGGTTCTAAGGATGAGGACATGGACATTTGAGGTGGACTGGGTGCGATTATTCTGTCTGCCAGACTGAGGAGTGAACTTCAGGCATGGGTAGATCTAGGGGTTCCAACATTATCATCAGGATCTTTCATCTCTACCTAAGCATTCTGCTTTCCTCGGTGTTACTCATTCTCTCTTTTTTAAGATGTTTAATTTTTGTATTGAAATATAGCCAGTTTACAATGTTGTATCAATTTCTGTGTTAGTCTTATTCTCTATGCCATTTCAAATAGCTTCCTCCCGTAGCCCTAAATCATGGCATTTTAGATTAGTAGTAGATGGTTTGGGAGAAAAGAATTTCTTCCTTCCCCTCTCCTCTCTTTCTCCCTTCCTGGAATTAAATAAGACTCCCTGGGATACTTGAGAACAAGGAGCCTGCGAAGGGAATAAAACATCCTGGCGATAGCCAGGTAGGGAATTAATCACTTAGCGTGTATATTAGGTGCACATCCATTTTGTAATTCAAGCTGGTGATGCCTAGCAACATAACTTGGTCATTATTTCAGTCTTTTAAAGGCCAGGCTGACCACACAGAGTCCATGGGCAGATATCCCAGACCCGCTCAGCCCAGAGCATTGACATTTGTGGTTAAGCAGGGCCTGAGGGAGCCATAAACCCCCTTGGCCTCACCATATGTCTCTTTGACCTTGAGACAAAGACCGCCGCCTCCTGGAGCAGTATAACTACGGGTCACTTCAGCCTTGCTGGGCTCCAGGAACAATGAATTTTAGATACGTTAATACGCAAATTTGCATAGAGAAGATAACAGAATTCAGATTGTAGACCTCCATTTAAGGGCTATGGCTAGGAAGCTTTTACATCCAAATTTGCCAGGGACAGTTCTGGTTTGTACCTGTTGTCCTGATCAAATTATTAATAGCTCTCCCCTTCACTCTAGACAAGGTGCCTGTTTAAATGATAAATGTTATGGCTACCTCAGTGGGAGCAGGAGTACAAAAGAGTTTCTTTCCCTCCTGCTGTTCAGCTTAGCCCTAAGCCAGGAGGGGTTTCCAAGGCAGCAGCTTGGAAAGACTCTCACATCATACAGTTTCCTTCTTCCTTGCGCTGGTTTTAAAGCCAAGGGATGAACAAACCCTTCCCTTTATGTTGTGGGGGATGGAGAGCCCGTGATGTGGGCCCCCTCTCAGCTTTGTGGTCTCCAGCTGTCCCACAGCCCCTGCGCAGGGCCCTCTGAGTCACCCAGGCCCCTGTTACCTCTTGTTGCTTCACTCAGATCTGTGGGGTGACAGCTCCGTTTCTCTGGGAAAAGATCTTGAATTTTTTTTTTCTTAAAGCAACCTAAATGCCCACTGACAGATGAATGGATAAAGAAGTTATGGTAGATATATACGATGGAATACTACTCAGCCATAAAAAAGAATGAAATCGTGTCATTTCTAGCAACATGGATGGACCTAGAGATGACCATACTAAGTGAAGCAAGTCAGACAAAGATAAAGATTATATTATATCACTTATATTGTAGAATCTAAAAAAAAATGACACAAATGAACTTATTTACAAACCACAAAGAGACCCACAAATGTAGAAAAAAAAACCTGGTTACCAAAGGGGAAAGCAGAGGCCAGAGGGGAGGGATAAATTAGGAGTCCGGGATCAGCAGATACAAACTACTATATACAGAATAGGTAAACAACAAGGTCCTACTGTATAGCACAGGGAACTAGACTCAATAACTTGTAATAAGCTATAGTGAAAAAGAATATAAAAATAATGTGTACATATATATAAAACTGCATCACTTTGCTGTACAACAAAAACTAACACAACATTGTAAATCAACCATACTTTAATACAAAAAAAAACACAACTTTCCCTTGAACTCACTTACACGAGTGCTGATACCTTTACATGAATGCATGAATACGGTCCTGTGCGTGGGGTGTGTGTGCATGGGGGGTGTGTGTGCATGCGTGTGCACTCTCTTCTTTCCCTTGGTAGTCTGACTTTCCTTTCTCCCTCTGTTTCCTTTATCTCTATAACCACTGGGCAGCTATGCTAAGGCCCCAGTAAGGGTCCTTCCACATGTTTCTTTAGAATCCTATATGGTAACAAGGCACACGTGCGCACAGGTGTGTAACTTTTTACCTGGCCACATACATGCACTTACGCACAGACGTAAGCTCCCTCTATGTCTGCAACTCCTCTGCTCTGCCTTGGCACTTGTTTTATTGAATCACACGATACTCAGTTTCTTTCATTTTACTTCTCTTACTCTCTTACTCGGCAATACCTTGGGGAACTCGCCCTAAACCCTCTGGTCGAGCCCTAGTTAACTGTTCTCAGCAGTGTGTACATAGATATACTCTAATTTATTTACCTGGGCCTCTAGTGATGGAGATTTGTTTCCTCAGGAGAATTTCCCATGGTCGTCAACAGATGAACGTATTACACTTTGACCCCAATGCCTCTGACTCATGAAAGATTCACAGTCTTCAAAAACATGTGTCAATTTGAAGAATTTCATCAGCTGCCATTTTTCTTCCAAAATGTTGGGCTGACCTATCAGGCAGACTTTAGGTAGAGTTTGAAGCCCTCGGTTCCATATAAATGTGGTCAAAATCAGCCTCTTCTGCTCTCTCCTGTTTGCTGTCTGGGCACAATTCTGCAGTGGGGTGGCCAGTCAAAGCTGGGTCCCCACTAGGACCCAGCTCAGTGTACTAGAAAGAGCTCTGGCTCCGGGGACAGACCTAGCCTCAAATTCTGGCTCTGACACCTACAAGGTGGGAGCTTTGGATAAATACTTTCTCCCAGCTCCAGTTTTCTCACCTTTAGGATGGGAGCTGTGATACCAGCCACACAGTGAGTTAAATGGATCATCTGCGCACGTGTCCTGGACCCCCACGAGGATCACGGCCCACGTGACCCTCCCTACTCACAAGTCATGAATCATATTGGCGCTTGAAGGGGAAAAGTCCAAGCCAATCAGTAGTGATGCCGAGGGCAAACAGTGGAAGTCTGATAAGCAAACAGCAGCAGGCTGTTTTCAGAGCAATTGGATGCTCTGTCTTGTGTACAGAGCCCTGGCAGCCACAGGGGAGACACAAGGATGGAGGGGCCCCGAGCCCAGGTGTGCACTGGCTGGAAGGGTCAGAGAGGAGGGGACTGATGGACACTTGAGGATGTGAGGAAGGCATCCTGGGGCAGGGATGCAGTGGGTAGTGGTGGTTTAAATTCTCCCACACTCTGGTCATAGGCTTGGGGTGGCAGGAGCAGAGGCCACTCCTGTCCTCTCCTCCCACTGCACCCCCTACACTTTCCATGCACCCACCCACTGATCTGCCCCAAAAAGAAAGCAGAAACTGAGGCCTGACTCTGCAGCATCTCTGAGTATTTCCATCCCCCCCAAATCCGTACATTAAAGCTCTAACCCCACCCCACCCCCCGATGTAATGGTATTTGGAGCTGGAGATTAGCTTTGGGGAGGTGATTAGGGTTACATAAGGTCATGAGGGTGGGGCCCTCATGATGGGATTAGTGTTCTTATAAGAAGAGGAAAAGAGATCAGAGCTCTCTCTCTCTGACAGGTGAGGACGCAGTAAGCAGGCTGTCTATAAGCCTGGAAAAGAGCTCTCCCCAGGAAAAGAATCTGCCTGCACCTTGATCCTGGACATCCCAGCCTCCAGAACTGTGAGAAACAAATGTCTGTTCTTTTAGCCATTCAATATTTTGTTTTGGCAGCTCAGGTTGACCCTGCCTTTCCTTTTAAGGTACTGGGAGCAAAGATCAACAAAGTATTTTCAACATATCTGATTCCCAGAATTGCATCCCACAGGCAACACTAAGACCCTTGCCTTGTCCACTGCTATGATCCCAGGGGACTAAGACCAGGGCAGTGAAAAGCATCTAAGGTGCTGATGAGCAATTAATGTCAATGGAAACTTTGGCAGGTGATGGCTTAAGGTTGGAAAACCCTAGAGTCCCCACACACACCAAAATTGCTATTACTAAGGGTCAGATTTTGGTTTCAAAAGCACCCCACAAGAAACTTACCAAAGCACCTGAGAAATTACAAGAATTCTAATTTTATTCTTCTGGGCAACCCTCTCTGAGTCATACCTCCAAACACCCCTTCCCCAGCGTCTGCTATTCCTCACTGCCCCTCCCCCACCCTCAGTATCACCCCAGCCCCTGATGAGGAGCCTTTCTTAGGGACAACTCGCCCAGGGCTCCAACATACTTGTTTGCATCCTCCTTGCTGCTAAGCATGGTGTCGTACACATAGTGGGTGTGTAAGTTGTATTTGGTGAGTCACTGATGATAAATAATAGATGGTCAATACCAGCAGAGGAAGAGATGAGGAACCAGCAATTGCCTGGATCAGAGGGAAGAGTGAAGCCCTATCCCCAGCAGAAGCACGAATCTGGAACCCAGAGTCTCGCCAGAGAGGTGGGAGTCATCACTATCCATTATTCAGACCGGAGTTTCATTCATTCGTTAAAATCTCCAAAACGGGAGTCGTGTTAATGGCCAGGCACACTGTTCTTTCCCTCAAGGTAAGAAGATTTATTGTCCGAACTTACATTTTATCACACACAACCGAATAAAAATGATCGATTTCCCTGCCCACCTTACAGCATCCTTCCACAGTTATTAAAGTCTCTAAAAATGTTTTCTTTAGGGGAAAAAAAAGGATGAAAGAAAGAGAGAGGCAGAGAGAGGAGACCAAGAGAAGATGGGTAATGCTCGATTGCTGAGGGTGATCTATCTTGTCAGCTTGAGACCGCATAACCTTGATGTCACTATATTTTCTGCTCATACCCAAATTTACAATTTGCCAGCCAAGGAGATGGAAATGCCAAACCTCCTCCTTGGAGGCGAGTGCTGGCAGGTTCTTAAAGGATCGGAGAGAGGGGAAGACCCTAGCTCTGAAAACGCTTAGGGGGCAGAGAGCCTGTCTCTGAGCTCTTGCCAATTTCCCCAAGTTGGGAAAACCCAACCTCCAAAGGCAAGGAGACAGTTTAAACTCCAGGGCTCCAGACGCATTCGGCCAAGAATTCCTTTGTGCTCTGTTCACTGATGAACGAGGAGCAGCCTTAGCAGGCTGGAAATTCACGTGCACAAGGTCGGAGATGGGAAAGCAGAACAGCAGGGGAAGGCGGGAACCAGAACGCAAGCGAAGTGCTTAACCCGCAGGAAGGGGCCCACGCACGCGCGCCCAGCAGAGGTGCCAGTTGGCACACAAACATACCGATGGGTAATTGCACATCATTCATCTGCTCATTCCAATAGGTCCCCAAGAACCTTTGTATCACCATTTTGGTAATTTAATTTTACTAAGTGCCAAGTAATACAATTGTATATCACCCATTTCCCTGACACGCTGGGAATTCCCTCAGAACAAGGATAAGCTCTCTCTCCCTCCCACGTGTGTGTGTGTGTGCATGCACATTGGGTGATTTCTATGGGGTCTACTGTAGCCTGTTTACTTGAAAGTGGTAAAACTGTGTTTTAAAGTTCCGTAATTTGGAATTTGTTGCTAAGTCAGTCTGGCCACTTTCCAAATTAGTGCTAATTAGTCTTCCTGGACCTGTTTCTGAGCCAATCAAGACATCTGTCCTTTGCTCAGACCCCATGTCACACTCAGGCAACTCCGCCCTGGACTCGTGAGGGATCTTCCGCTGTGGGTGAGGCTGTGAGGCTCTGCAGTGCCCCCCCAGAAAGCTCCTTCCATCCCTCCAGGTTTTCCAAGCACGTGTGAGTTGCGGAGTCCTGTCAGGGAGCATTTTCCTGGCATGGCTTGGAAGAGGGCCATAAATCTGTCTCAGGCCATTTGACTCCGGCTCCCAATGCCAAGCTTAACAGACACTTCCATCGGGCCTGATGCACCAGCGATCTATAAGCCATTAACCAGGCAGTATTAGACCTCCCGCCCTGGCCGCCTCTGTGGTAGCACGTGTAGACAAGGGGGAAGGAGGGAGAGAAAGGAGGTACAGAGGCTGGGAGGGCTGGAAGAGCACTGACTAGCTGGGAAACAGCTGCTAAATCTTCCCGTGGTCTATCATGGCCCCAGAACCAGACAGCACCTGCCCAGTTGGTCCTATTCTAGGCCTGAGTTTAAGACAGGAAGCCAGCCTGGTAGGGGAGGGCCGACACCCGTTGCCTGGGAGCCAGGGCAGCAGTTCAGGGCTCAAAGACCCACAGATATCAGTTCTGCTCTCACTGATACAGCTTCTAAAGGGTGTACTGCCAGGGTAGACTGGGCATATGCTTGCACAGTTGGCTTTTGGCCCCTTCCACAGAGTCTGAATTTCCCCTTGGAGCATATGTCCTCAGGAATCCAATCTTGAATACGAGACCCTGCATTTCCTATAAGAATAGATGGTCATGATGATGATGGTGATGTTGATGGTGGTGGTGGTGATGATGATGGTGGTGTTGCTGGTGGTGATGATAATGATGATGATGTTGATGGTGGTGGTGATGATAATAATGATGATTATAGTGACTTACAGTTGCTTAGAGTTCTTCACGTATAACTCAGCTATCATCACAACAGCCCCACGAGATAGACACTGTTCTTATACTCACTATGCAGGTGGGGAATCTGAGGAAAAGAGCTGTTAAGAAACTTGACAAATCACACAGCCCCTAAGTGGCAGCACCCGGATTTTAACCAGGTTGCCTGGCCCCCAGTATCTGTGTTCTTAGCTACTACATCTGTTGCCTCTCAAAGTGGCCAGGAGGCCAGAGTCAAAACAGACAGGAGATAGTTCAGCTCAAATTCAGCATAAGAGTCCTGAGTTTCCAACTGGCTGCCAGTGCTCTGGTAAGATGGGCCCCCAGCCCAGCAGGCAAAGGAGAGTAGTTTGCCCAGAGAGTCCTTATTCAAGCCACAGAGACCAAAAATGATATCTTCTATTCTTTCTAGAAACAACAGTGTCTAAGCTGCTTCCTTAAACAGATCCCCTTAGACCATTGAAATTTTAGGTCCAAGATCTTCCACCTCTGAGCTTCTTAGTGGCAAGAGCCCTCATGTCCCTCAGGCTCTGCCAAATGGCTGTGCCAAAGGGTCTGGTCTCCAAATTCCCCTCATGTATCAAAGTGTCTTCAGACACAAGAGGATGGAATGGATAGAATGAAGTGGGATTGGATGGGATGGAATGGCATCAGATGGGATAGAAAGGAAAGGGATGAGGAGGTGATGAGTTGTAATGAGATAGAAAGGGAAGTAGATGAATAGTGTCTTTTTAGTTAAACTATCCGTATGCTCCAGTCTCCCCTTCTTTCTACAAAATTATGGATAGTCATTAAAAAAGAAACATCCGTACAATCCTAACACCTGCTAGGCAGCAATGCAGGTGACAATTGGTGACCCACTGCTGTTCACCCAGGATTGAGGCTACTCCCTTACAGGTGTCTGAGTCAGCTCAGGCTGCTGGAACAAAATGCCATTGGCTGGGGGCTTAAACAACAGCCATTTATCTCTCACAGTTCTGGAGGCTGAGAAGTCCAAGATCAAGGTGCCAGCAGATTCAGTTCCTGGTGAGGGCTCTTTTCCTGGCTTGTAGACAACCACCTTCTCACTGTGTTCACAGGTGGTGGCAAGAGAAACAACTCTGATCTCTCTTCCTCTTCTCATGAGGACACTAATCCATCATGAAGACCTCACTTTTTAACCTCATCTAAACCCAATCACCTCCAGGGGTCCACAGCAATGAGTGTACCAGTACCTACACCCTCAGACTTGGGTCTAGAGGCGCCTTCCCATGCTCTGCTCCCCTGCCGGGGGCCCCAGCCTACCTGGAGTCACCCATTCTTTAAGTCCTGACTCAAACCTCCCTTCTCCTAAGATGCCTTTTCTGACTCCATCTTTCCTTTCTCTGATTCCCAGCTCTATTTAGAATTTGTCACTCAATTTAACACTTGCTTCTGTGCAATGCTGTATTGATCTTTAATCTTGCAATCCAGATGGATAGAATATAGCCTATGTTTTTGCCTTGTGGCAACTCTGAATGAATTTAATTTTTCAGTGCTTAAGAAACAGACTCATAGAACCGCAGAGCATTAACCCTCACCATACAAATTTGAAAACAGAGTTTCCAAGAAGTTAGGAAACATGCCTTATATCACATGGCTAGGATGCCCAGAGCTCCGAAACCCACACTGCCTCCACTAAGATGCAGGGCGCTTGTGTCTGAGTTTGAGTTCTCCTGAAAGCAGACCTTCGGGCAAGGATTTGAGTGCAAGTTGTTTCTTTGAGAGGTGGTTCCAGGAAGCACAGGGAGGGAGTAGAGAAGACAGAAAGGGAAGAGAGGAAAGCTAAGTAAGGGACACTAATGGGTAGGTTACCACTGTGGGCAATGGGGGCCTCTAAGAGGCTGAACACACGAGGGAGTTGGGGGTTTCTCTGCGCCCTCCTGTCCCTCAGGGTTGAGAGCCCCATCGCATCAAGATTTAACTCTCAGTGCTTCTGCCTGGCTTGTGAGGCTGAGCTCCCTTCCAGAGCCAAAGAACAGCCCAAGGAGGAGAAGAAAGGCAGGCGTTGGGGTGGGAAGCCTTGTGCAAGCATGCGGACTGTCCAGGTGACCTCTGGGTGGGTTGGAGAGGCAGAGGAAGGCCACCAACGGGGTCTGCCAAGGTCAGTGACACTTCCCAATCAGTGGAAGTGAATTGGTACCCCAGCCTCCTTTCATATCTGTGTCTAGTTCTCTGTTTGCTGGGAACTAGCCTTTGCTTCAAGACACCAGATTAAAAGGGATGACTTCCTCTCCGCCTTACCCCATCCCAGGGACATATGTCATCACAGGGGACTTTCGAAAAGCACAAGGGAAAACTTCAGTGATATTGGGGTGATGCCTGATGTCACAGCTGCCCACCCTCCTGTGTGAGTGCGAAAGGGGCCCCTGATACATTCACCTGGCTTCCTCCTACAGGACCTTTCACTCCGGCTGCTCACATCCGGGTAGGGGCTCACATCAGGCACCGTGCAGAGGTCAGGAGGGACATAGGGTTAAGCAGGTCTCAGCCCAGCCTCCTCCACCCCCGCCCAGGGAGGGCAGACTGAGGCCACAGGAGCTGTCAACCCGAAGGGCTGAGTGACAGGCTCTGGGCACGAGGTTCTCCCCAGAGGCCCTGAGCACCCAGCGCAGACGCCCATAAAAAGAAAATATGAGCCACAGCTTCATCTGCTATTTCCCAAAGCTCCTCACATGCTTCACCCCAGGTAGGTTATGTTCTGGGTTTATGGGGCAAACGTACTTGTCATTTTTGCCTCTCATTCCAGGAGCCACGTTCTCACCTGGAAATACGGGCCTCTCCATTCGACCGCTTCCCTGAGAGGTAGTCTGTGCAGAAACCCCACCCTGGAAATACACACACACGCACATCGGAAGCCCAGAACAGGAGTCAGCAAACCCAGATTTGAGATTCCTCTCTGACTCTAATGAGCTTTGAGCCCTGTGATACTTCCCTTTCTGGACCTCATTTTTCTCATCTGTAAAATGGGCACAACAGCCATGTTCACCACCAGCTCTGTGTATCTTGATGATTGTAAAGAGAGCCCACCCAGGCCAGCCTGCAATGGTCGTACCCCTCTAGTCAGGGCCCATTCCCTTCCCTTAGGAGTACGTGGTTTTTATCTGCTTAGATGCTGCAGCCTACATCTAGCCCTTTCTTTTGCAATGCACAACTCAAACTTCTTACCTGGTAACGCTCCCCAGCATCACTGCCAAGTGGATGATGGTTACCGCACCGCAGGTGGGAAAACTGCGAGAGCGGAAGAGACTGAGTCAAGGTCAGGCAGCGAGTCACCAGCCTGCTGGCAAGCCCTCAATTAACGGGTCCGGGATGGAATCAGGGTGGGGGCGCGCAGGGAGGGAGAGTCGTGCTTTTCTTGGGGGACCTGGGACACACAGATTCCTCTTGCCAAGGGCGGGGCTGTGACCAGCAGATCCCTGGGACGAGGAGGCAGATGCGGTTTTCAAAAAATATATAAAGAAGGAAAAGAAAGGAATAAATGGGAGGGAGAAACTGCATGCTTCCGACTACCCTCTCCAGCAATCTGGCACAGCTGCGTGTCCGGTCACCCCCCCCCCCCTTCCTCGCACCTTCCGTTTTTACATCAACATTCAATCATCTTTTCCCATTCACTTCGTCTCTTCCATTTTTATCTTACGCTGCCCATGAAAATTGGTGTGAAATAAAAAGGCAACTCTGCCTACAGATGTAATCAGTTGATTTGGCAGGTAGCCCATGGATACCTGGGGAGGGACAGCCAATCTCCAGCCTGGATATCGCCCCCTTTATTTTCTTTCTCTGCCTCCTCCCTTTCCAGCTCTTGGTCCCTCTCCTTTTATTCTTTTGTCTCCTCCTTTCAGCCTTGCTTTGATCTTCGTGTTATTTCCTGCTTTGCATTGAATGGACATAAACCAGCCTACGGGTCGTCCTGCCCCCAAGCCTGTTTCTTTACCATTATTTTGCTATATGAGATGCAGTGGAGGGGGTGTCTGCCTTTCCTCGGCTGCCTCTGCTGGATGCCGGGAGATGCCCAGTACCCTCAGGAGTCTTCCTCAATCTTTTTGAAGAGGCGGGACCACGTTCAAGATCTTAAAGGCTCCCAGCCTCCTAACCCGTCACGGACACCCCCGGATAGAAAAGTCTATAAAACCAGTCCCAAAATGAATGCCTTCCCATCATCCAGGAAAGAAGGAAATATCCTATGCAGAAGAATTGTGTATTTTCACTTGTTAAATCACTTACTAAAAAAATATATTTACTAAGCAGCACTATGGCCAAGTGCTGGGGATAGAGAAATGAACAGAACAGTCATATATCTTTGCAAAGTACATTTCCTGGCACAGGGTAGGTGCCTAGTACATAGAGGTCACTGTTGGTTATTATTATTCTGGAAGTCTCTATTATGGTGCAAGATGCTTAATTGTGTTCAATAAATGTAAGTTCCCTCCCTCTGAGAGGCAAGAGAGACTAACTCTATATATCTGTTTATTGGTCTTTGCTGTTGTTTTAAACCGAGAAAGGATGGGGGAGGAAAACCTAAATGCTCGCTCTGGTGCCGTCTAGATTAGACAATATTCATTAAACACAAATAAACTTATAATTAAAAATTTGTGATAAGTGGTGTGAAGAAAAAGCACAGGGTGCTACCAGAGGGTTTAATTTAGAAAGGTGGGGGGAGGGGGATCTGTGAAGCCAGCATCTTAAAGCAGCATCACTTAACCCCGTGGTTCTCAAAGTAGGGTCCACGCAGCAAAGCAGCAGAACCAGGGAACTTGTTAGAAATGAGAATTCTCAGGCCGCCCCAGAACTACTGAGTCAGAGACTTCCGGGAGGGGTCCCTGCTACCTAAGTTTCCACCAGCTTTCCGGAAGAGTCTGGTACTTCCTGGAGTGTGAGAAGTGTTGATGTAAGCTGAAACTGGAAGGATGAGTGGGAGCTGGCAAAGTGATGGAGAGAAAGAAAATTTTCCGGGCAGAGAGAACAGCACAGCACATACCAAGGCCCTGAGGCAGGAAAGCCCATGGGAAGGTGCGGCTGGGGTGTTGCAAGGAGCAGGGAGGAAGGGGTTGGAGAGTTAGAACTGGAAGAATCTTAGAGACCCACAAAGAGTGTGGATTTTCTTCTGCATCCATGGAACTCCCTGGGGGCTCTCAATAGAAGAATGATACCATACAATGTCCATGTCATAAAGTCCTGTTTATATCCACACTGGTGGGCAAAGATTTAAATAAAAACCACCCGTAACCTGGCTCCCAGCTGCTCCCAGGGCTTCCCAGGGTCTCCAGCCTCTTCCCTGGCCACGTCTGCCCCTGCACCCCGTGGTGGACAAGCCCTTCTCTGCCCCCGAGGACATGACACCCTCGTGGGGTTGCCAGGGTGGTGTGGGAGTCGTGGCGGAATGCACTTTCTTTTCATCCTATGCCTTTTGATACCTAATAGGGTTTCCTAACTGTCTGCATATATTATTTTTATCTTTTTTAAAAATGTCAATGGGGGTATCAAAGCAGTGGGATTATAGGTTATTTTTGTTTCTGCTCGACAGGTTCCTGAATTTTATGAAATAAAAGCAAACGAAATTTTATAAAGCCAATATTTATCAAATACTGTTATGCATCGGGTACTTTGCTGAGTTCACTCTTGATTCCCTCCACAAATATTTAGGGAGCATCTGCTCTGCCCCCGGTACTGGGCGGACCTACGGACAAGGAGGAAAAGAGACCAAAATCCTGCCTCCATGGAGCGTTTGTTCTCATAGCAGGAGTCAGACCGATACACAGATTTGAGAAGCAAGAATAGATGTCAGAGTTTGCACAGGAAGGGGAAAAGGGCATGTGGGGTGGGCTGGTCCAGGAAAGCCTGAGCAGGTGGGAGGAGACCCCAGAGGGAGATGAGGGAATCAGTGTGTGGACAAGGAGCTGGAGGATGAGGAGAGCCCTAAGGCGGGTGCTGGCCTGAAGATGAACAGCAAATAGAACATGTGGCTTAAGGGGATGGAGGACAGGGTAGAGAGGGGCTAGGGAGGGCCTGAGAGGGTGGATGTGCAGATCATGGCTTTTACAGGGAAGCCACTGAGATATAACCTTACTCCCTGGCTATACCTCCACTGCCCCGCCGGCCACTGTTTTTTGACCTGAGCAACTACAAAGATAATTGCCATTTATTAAGATGAGGTTCAAGGTCTGGGGGAGAAGAAGGTTTTTTGAAGGGAGGCAGAGCTGATTAATTTGCTTCAGGACATTTGAAGTTTGAGATGCTATTTTGTGAGTCTGGATCCTCCACGGGGGCAGACTCTAAGATGGGATTGGCTGGACATGCGAGAGACTGCCAGGAAGATCGGCTGTGGAGGATGGAGGGGAGGGAGCTGGGGCAGCGGGGGAGATCCCCACATTTTGATGCAGGACTGTTACCTGTGAAAAGAGAGAGGGTGGGAGGGAGGCGGCTGGGTTGGGGGAGGTCCTGCAGACACAGCGCTGTTCTAAGACCGGTTCAGCCAGGCCAGTGGGGGGTCCTTGAGCCCAAATCTCCCCTCAGGAGTGTCCATGTTCCACAGGAATGGGCTGGTACTGTACCCCCTCCTCTCTCACTCACCCCCCACAACGCTCAGTCATTGGCCAGCAGGAGCCCACAGGATGCACAGCCCCAGCGTAACGTGAGGCTGGGTCCAGGGATGTCAGTTACCGCGCTCCCACAATCAAAGGTGTGAGCGGAGCACCCCCACGGCCGCCACAGCCTATTAGACAAACAAGGAGAGATATCGAGTAGGCAGCTGGATATATGAGTCTGGAGTTCAACACGAGGTCCAAGCTGGAGATAAAATTTTAAGAGTCTTCAGCTTATAAATGGTATTTAAAGGCTCCAGGATGGATGAGCATGTGCGTAACTGGCAGAGAAAAGTGGTCCAAGGGCTAAGTCCGGGCACACCTGCACTTAAAGGTCAGGGGGTGAGGAGGAGCCAGCGATGGTGCCAGGGAAGCAGGAGGGAAACCAGAGCCTGTGAGATCCTGGGCATCAAAGAAAGAAATTGTTTCAAAGGGAAGGGATTACTACCTTTCAGAATACTACCAGCCACCATTGATTTAGCATCCTTCATGGGCCCAGCTATTTGCCCGCAGTTTCATGCTGCATCCTACCCAGCCGGTCTTCTCACCTGTGGTAGGTGTCACGATGTGCTGCCTGGACCTTTCTGAGGCCAACATACCCACCCCCTAGTTGCGGGGAGTGTTGGCGACTGAAGCCCAAGGTTGCACCCCCTCCCCAGGGACTGGCTGGTACAGGGGTACTCACTGCCATTTGGGATACCTGGGAAGGGCCACCCCCACTTCAAGGCTTTGAGGGTCAGCCGAGGTCTAGGGCCCAGCTATAGTCAGTAGCTTCCTCCATCAGAGGAAAGGATGCTGATCCCATGGGGCTTCAGCAAGTGCTGCCTCTTTAAGAATCTGCTGGATGCTCTGGGGAGAAACAGGAAACTCACAGACTGTCTGGCCATTATTCTGTTTCAAGTTGTGACCCACTTCACCCTCTCTGGACACTCCTTCTGGTTACGTCCCTCCTTTCCAAGGCGTTTACCACTTTCCAATGTACCATATCATTTCCTTATTTACTTGTCTACTATTTATGGCCCACCTTCCTTCATTGCTAGAACGTCAGCTCCATAAGGGCAGGGATATTTATCAGCTTTGTTCTTTGATGTTTGTTGATGTGTCCCAAGTGCCTACTCCATCCCAGTGACCATAGCAAACATGCATGAGATGCTACCGTGCGCTGAGCGCTGTTCTAAGGCCTTCCTGAGCGTTAAGCTCTGTGTTGCTCCTGTAATAGCCCTGTAAAGAAGGAACTATTATCATGCCCAGTTTACAGCTGTGAAAACTGAGGCATGGAGAAGTTCAGCCATGCCCTTGACTCTCAAAGTTAGTAACGGCAGAGCTAAGGTGCTAACGCAGCCGGCCTGATTGAGAGTTTGTGCTCTTAACTACCCTACGCGTGGGCGAGAGAGAGAGAGAGAAACAGGTTGATCTGCTGTGCAAAGAGGCAAATTTCCAGCAGAACCACCTACCTTGTCTGAATGTTCAGATGCTGGCATGTCAGGCCCGAGGCAGCAAAGCTGCATTCCCATATGAGGTCCCCCCACTTCAGTGGATTGAATAATGACCTTCAAAAGATGTGTCCACGTCCCAGGTCCCTGGAACCTGTGAAAGTGACCTTATTTGGGGAAAAGGCCTTTAAAGATCAGGAGATGAGATCATCCTGGGTTTCGGGTGGGCCCTGGATCCAACGAAGAGACAGAAAATGGGCAGACACACAGAGACACAGGGAGAAGGCTATGTGAAGATGGAGGTGGGACTGGGGTGATGTGTCTACAAGCCAAGGGGTCCCAAGGATGGCCGGCGACACCAGAAGCCAGGAGAGAGACCCAGGACAGATTCTCCCTCAGCCTCTAGAAGAAACCAGCTCGGTGGAGATCTTGATTTTGGACGTTGGGCCTCCAGAGCTCTGAGGGAAACACTTTTTGTTGTTCCAAGCCACCTAGTTTGTGGCCACTGGTTACAGCAGCTGGTGGGAAAATAATACACCACCTTCCCACTTCCTCCTCGCCCCTGGGCCCGCTCCCCCGTCTCAGGCCCCTCCCTCTGCTTCCTCCCCCGTCTCCCCTTCCCCCTCTTCTCATGTTCATCCCCACTGAACCCATCATCAAAATGCTGAATCGGTGAGGTCCCCATGGCAACGGCTCTGATGCCAGAACCCAGGATGACGGCACCGGATCAGCCAACCAGACAGCTCCGAGGTGGGGGCCCGGGGTGGGGGGTTCTGCCTGGAAAACAAACAGCAGAGGAAGGGCAACTCCGAGCGACAGACCCACTGGGGTTTACATTAGCTGTTCTCTAAGAAAACAAAGCGCTGCAAAAGTCCGCCTTAACCCGTTGAGGTACGAAAGCAAAGAGGCTGGGGGAAACGTGCAGAGCCAGGAGCAGCTGCGTTCCGGGGCTGCGATCTAGCCCAGGCGTGGGGGAGACACAGACACAGCCTTCCTGGGAGCTTCCGAATGCGCCCTTAAAAATGGTCGGCCCTAATCCGCCTCCTGGGAGACCCCACGGGTGCCCAGGCTCTGGGAACAGCCTCACGTCCCCTGATTGTGGCCCGAGTGGGGTTCTGCCCTCTCTCTGTCCTCTTGCTCTGCTCTCGGTGGATGCAAGCCCCGCGCCCTCCACTTCCAAGGTCAGCACGTCCGGGGGCGGTGATCCCAGGGCTGTGTCCCACGTCCCCTCGCATCTCCCAGCGCCTCCTGGACAGGCCAGCAGAGCCGGGGCTTCCCACCCAGCGGCGGAGCGCTCCCGCTTCCGCTGAGGATGGCGCCCCCTGCCGGCCTCCCGTCCCCTCCTCACCCAGGCGGGAGGCGGTAGGTCAGCCCCGCTCCTCACCTCCAGCGCTGGATTCATTCAGGCGTAACATTCTGAACGCTTTCCTCCTCCTCCTCCTTCTCCTCCTCCTCCTCCTCCTCCTCCTCCTCCTCCTCCTCCTCCTCTTCCCCCTCCCCCGCCCCTCCTCCTCCTCCTCTCGGTCCCCAGGGAGACTTCCCCAGCCCAGCCTCGAGCCTCTCATGAGGTGGGTTTCAAGCCATCCTGTCCCATCAGATAAGCCACCTGCTGCTCCCAGATCACCTTTCTAGACGCATCCTCCTCTTTCCTTCCCAAGGAAGTCCCCTCCCACCTCCATGCACTCACACACAGACACACTCACACTTACACACTCACACATACCACCGAGACATACTAACAGACACACAGAGACATACTCACACGCATACTCTCTCACACTCACAGGTACACTCACCCAACCCTCTCCCAGCTAGATGGAGCTCCGGCATTGCTACCAACCACACACGTGCTACGGCCGCGGAGGTGGTGAGACTTGATTGCAGGAGAAGAGCTCAGCTCAGCAGACGGCCCCTGAGCTGGGGCATCAAAAAGGTGGTGAGGTCCATGGAGGTGAGGGTGACATGTGCTGTCTCTCTGTCTCTCTCCCCCTCTGTCATTTTCCAGCTCACGGAACACAGCGCAAGATGCATGATAGGTTCCTCATGAGTATTTCTTAAACAAGTGCCCATGAGCCATCCAAGCTTAAACCTACATAAGAAGGCATAGCAACTGCCATTTTGCAACCCAGAACTTCAAAGCAGCCTTGTCCAAACCACTGGATCATTCTAAAAAGTGAGAGAGCGGAGAAAGAATGGCAGCATCCTTAGCTGTCTGCCTGTATTCCATGTGCCCCTCGGCTCAGAGCCTTTATTGACAAAATCCTCTATCTTGGAGCATCTCCCTGCATCACTGCAAGCTCTCTCTAGGGCTCAGAACAAGCAAACCTTCAACTTGGGGTTGTGGCTGAATAAATAAATGAATGAGCCAGTTAGCATCACTTTCCGCCAGGACTTGTTCAGCACACGTCTGCGTACAGTGAAGGCATCAGTCAAGATGGGTGAGTGGGTAGGTGGATGGGTAGAAGTGGCCTTTAAAATCTGGCTTAAAAACTCCCTTCTAAGAC
Source organism: Vicugna pacos (assembly GCF_048564905.1). Lineage (NCBI taxonomy): Eukaryota > Metazoa > Chordata > Mammalia > Artiodactyla > Camelidae > Vicugna > Vicugna pacos. The sequence goes on from NC_133002.1 coordinate 57,029,377, forward strand.
ATTTGCTGGAGTATTTCCACTCCATCCTGATCTCTTTCTTTATGGAGCATTTTTATGGTATGTAATGAGTTCAGCTTGAGTAATAGTCGTGTATTTTAGCCATTGTACTCTCATGGGCGCAGGAGGATGTGTGAACCCATCACCACCACCATCCCCCATGGATGGTTCCTCCTGAACAAGGCCTGGGCTGTTTCCACTGGTCCTTCCTTGAAGCTACCGCAGGGCTAGGTCATCCCTGTTGGAGGGTGTGCGGGAGCTCCGGCCAGGGCAGCAGCACTGGAAATGCTTCTTGGAGAGTGTGCTCTGGCGGATGTGCTTTGCAGTGAGGGCAGGGACTGGGACTTCTCTCTTACCGACAGTTTTGTCCCCTTTATGGAAAAGTGGCCAAGCACTGTTCCTTTTCAGGCCCTAGGAAAGTGTCTGACTGCCTTCCTGAGAGCCCCCCTTACAGGGAAGATGACCCCTAGAGGAACCCACACCATGTTTCCAGAAGAGGAGGAGTGGGAGGCCCAGGGAGGTGCAGCACGGGAATCACCCCAGTAGACCAGGCCTTTTTCTACGTTACAGCCTTGGCTGCTACTCCCTGGCTCCTCATACCCTTGTTTCCAGAAGCCAATGGATAAATGAAAATGAAGGCGTTTTCCAGAATGATCTAGAAGCCCCTAGAGACTGCCAGAAATCTCCAGGCTTGTCTATCAAGACAGTGGTACAGTGTGCTACTCTAGTTACCCGGATGTGCCCCGGAAGGGGACACAGGCTCAGCCCTGTGTTCTCACACTAAATTAAATCAAATCAACTAAATTCAGCCAAATCAAGAAAGCAGTACTGAACCCTCCGTGTCCTGGGAGAAATCCCGGAGGGCGCAGAGGCCACATTTTATGTTTTCTGATCTGTAAAATGGAGTGATATTAGTGTCCACATCACAGGTCACCATGAGGATGGAATGACAGGAACCACGTAAAATGCTTGGCATGGTGCCCTCCCTGATATAGATGCTCAGTAATGGTTGGTGCCAGTGATGATGGCCAACGAGAAACTGTGCTTTGCCCAGCTTCCCTGAGGGAAATAGCCGTGGTGCTGTGATTAGAACACAAGTCCCTCCTGTTGCCTGGCTGCGCTTGTCTAGTGCCGCTGTAACACCACCTCGACCCAGGCCCTGCTCACACCACCGAAGCAGCAACAGGACCCACAGTGCCCCCTACAGGCCTTGCCCTCCAGGGACTGTTCGATGCTCAGCTGGCTGCCTCTGGGAGCAGAGGGTTAAAACGCAGAGGGAACGTTCCCCTCTGAAAAGAAGGCTCCACGGAGTTCTGCTGGAGCTCAGGGTTTCCCCTCCAAAGGCTGCATCTCTAGGATGAAGAGATGCCTCGCCTCTCCCTCACTGTCTCCTCCTCCCAAGCTTCTTAAGCACACTGGGTCTAGCACAAATGCTGGACTGGGAGACAGGAGGCCTGGGTTTGAGGACAGCTCAGCCACTGGCTGGTTCTGTAACCTCAGACAAGCCCTTTGGCCTTCCCAGGCCTCTTTCCTAGAGAACTTCTGAAGTCCCAGCCAGCCACCAAGCTCAGGAATTCCCTGAGCTCTGCCGAGCTTCTAGCTAGGAGTTCAAGATGTGCCTTGCTACAATGCGGGGTGACCTGGGGGCCCCAGCAGCTCACCCAGAGAGGTAAGTGTCTAGTGCATCACTCCTGAGTCCATCTGCCAGCCCAGCCCAGCCCAGCCCAGAGCGCAGTCTCTGCTAGTCGCCGTCAGGGCCCTGCATTCCAGGCAGCTGCAGGTCCATGCACCACCGCCTGCCCGGGTGCCTCCGGTCTGTGCGCCGTGCGTGCAGATGGAGTCAGCCCGTTAGTTTCTCGCTGGCACTTTGCAGGGTCACCTTACGTGTGGAGTTTGTGATGAAGCCTTCTGGTGATGCCTCCGGACTGAAGCAAATTTGCCTCCTATAATGGCCTGAGAAAAGGTCACAGCCGGGGAGTCTGTACACTCTGTCACAGAAATTAAAGGAGCAGTTTGCTACAATAAAGGGCTGTCTGCTCACCCTTGCCCGTGCCCTCTTGCTAACTGCTCTGATGATGTGGATAAGAATCCTCTTACAGCAGCGGGATAAATTCACTCTCTGGAGCTACAGGTAAGCCATTGAATACAGCTACCCTCCTCCACCTCCAGATGGACATGATTAGATCACCCTGTGATTAAAGTAGCTGCTGGGGGCGTGGGGGGGGTGAGGGAGCTTGACTGAAGAGTTACAGCCCTCCAACTTATTTCCTGGGGGTTATCTCTGTATTTGCCCCATGACGCTCCAGAGAGTATGCAAGTAGGAAAAAACCTCAGAAAGTCAAGGCACTAAATTGTTTTCAGTGGTTATTTGCCAGGAGAATGGGCCAGGAAGAATTGGATGGGACTGGAGGTGTGAGATTTCCATTCTTAATTTGCACAAATATTTTAAAGTGGTTATTTTGGGGTTTTTTTCTGTTTCAAGTTAACAAAAAATTGAGCACCTTCCTGGAGGGAATGCATATATTGAAATACCTTAATTTATCTTGATTCAAACTCAGGTAAAGGCAAGAAAGCGCAGGGTGCTAAGTTCCAGGCCGTTGTGGGATTTGGTGGGGGAAGGGGAAAGGATGGAAAGGAAGGACAAATCCTTGAAAGAGTAAGGTGACCACTCACGTCCGGTTCCCAGCATCTCCAAAGACTTGGGATTTGATCAACTTTGTGGGCTTATGTAAAGACCATTTCTCACCAGCACCCCCAGTCTGTCTTTGTTTAGTTGACTTGCCATCCCTGTCTTGCTCCCGGAAAGGGTTTGCTGCAGCCTCACACTCAGTCACTCTGCATAGATTTGAATTTCACAAATGGAGTCTATAGCTGGGGAAGGCGTAGTTCACTTTGCTGAGCTGAGCTGTCTCTTCCCCTTGTGGGAACTGTGGGATTCCTGAGGTGGCTCATTTGGGGGGTCCCTCTGTTATGGGAAGCAAATGAGAAAACTTTCCAACAGTGGCTCTCGGGTGAACCAAAACCGACATTGACAACCCATGGTGCAAGGAAAGTTCTCGACTGAGAAAACAGTATCACCTCGTGTCGCAGAAGTGGAAGAAACAGCTTCTAACCTCATCAGCTCAGGTATGAGCTCTTGAGAGTTGGGGCCACGGAGCAGAGAAAGTGCCCAGTGTGTCAGCATCACAGCCCAGGTCCGGCGACCAGCTCCTGCCCTGGCTGCCTCAGGGTTGAGGGTGGAGAGGATCTGGCTCAGCTGAAACCAGGTCACCTTGAGGAAGTATCAGTTCAAAACTGCCGAGAAGAGCTTCTCACATCCCTAGTACCAGCGAATCTTGACTCCTCGAATGACAGCAAAGCTCACGGGTGTGCCATTTTCAGACAATTCTTGGCAAGATGCCTCTGGATATTACAGTCCTTGCAAGAGTACACAGACAGCTAAGAGGGCAAGGAGAAAGCCAGCACTGGCAGTGTTGTGTCTTCACTCAGGGAAGACACTTCTCTGATCATTTCCAGCAATGCCCTGAGCCAAATTATTTCAGGCTAGCATGCATTTTTTTTCTTTCACTTTTTATTGTAAAAATGACAATCATATACACATAAACAGAATAGTGTAATGAACCTCCGTGTGCCCGTCAACAATGATCAGCATCCTGTCATTTTTTTTTCATCTAGCTCTCTTCCTACTCAACAACTCTCCTCCTAATTATTATTATTATTATTTTGCAGTTCTTCAGATAAAATGTGTATGCCCTGAAATGTACAAATCTTCACTCTACAATTCACATCTACAAAATGGATATGTTCACATAACCTGTAAGGGGCAAAGTTTTCCTTGCCCCTCTTAGCGTCCCTGGCTGGGTCAAAGAATTAAGCTAATAAAGATAGATTGACAGGAGAAAAGCATTTCATTGAATGTTTACATGGACATGGGAGCCTTCACAAGAGGATGAAGCCCCGAAGAAGTCATCAGAGCAGGAAGATATTATACCTTTTAAACAAAGAACAATAAATTTGTGAAGAATTGATGAGATAAAGGGGTAGCAAATGCTGAAGAAGTAACTAAGAAGATAAGGGTTAGTTTAATAAGGTTTGTTTGTACAGAGTTCTTGGTCCCAGATTCCCCATCTCTAGTGATAAAAATGTGTCCCTTCTTCCTGGTTCAGGGAGGGCACCTCTCACATGGGTGTCTCATGACCTATTTCAGGGAAGAAGCACGAAGTGGGGAGGTCAGAGAGACCTTCCTGCTTCTGCTGTTTTGTTTTCTATAAATTCCTTCACCTTAAGATATCTAATATGCAAGGTGCCATATTTGGGGATAGCATTGTTCTGAGAGCCATTAAACCCAACCTCTTATTATAATAGAGAACATTGCCATCTCCCTGGAGTGATCTGTAGTGACTCATCCCAGTCAATACCCCCAACCCCCATCAGGCAACCACTATCCTGATTTTTTTCATCATAGACTTGTTTCATCTCTTCTAGAAATTGCAATAAATAAAAACATGCAGTATGTACTGTTTTGTGTCTGGATTCTTTCCACCTGCACAACGTCAGTGCAATTCAGGTGTGACTAGTTCATTCCTTTCATGGCCCTGCAGTCTTCCACGGTGTGGACAGTCCACTCCCGGGTATCCATTCTCCTGCGGGTAGACACTGGCAGTCTTCCCAGTTAAGGTTGTTATTAATAGAACTGCAATGAATAATTGTGTAAAAAAACTTTTGGGAACATATGTTTCCATTTCTCTGAGATAAACATTTAGAAGTGGACTTACTCGGTTAAAAGAGAGGTACACCAATTAACTTCACGAAAAATTGACAAATCTTTCTCCAAAGTGGCCGTAAGATTTTACACCCCGACAAGTTACGCGTGAGACTTTTGGTTGCTCCGCATCCTCGCCAACATTTGGTGTTGGCAGTCTTTCAGTGTTAGCCTGTCTTGGGGGGATGTGTGTGGGTGTGCAGGATATCTCACTGAGGATGCAATTTGCATGTACAGGACGACTAATAAAATGCTGACCATTTTTACGTGTGCTTATTGTCCACTCACAAATCTTCCTTTGTAAAACGTCTCTTAAAATCTTTCGGCCATTTTATACTGAGTTCTTGTCTTTTCATTACTGAGTTGTAGATGTTCAGGGTATAGCCAAAACACAAGTCTTTGGTTAGATACGTGTTTTATGAATGCTTTCTCCCAGTTTGTGTCTTGCTTTTCATTTTGATAATGATATCTTTTGATGAGGAGGAGTATTTAATTTTGAGAAGGCTAATTTATTATTTTTTCCCTATGGTCATTATTGTTTGTGTCCTGTTCAAAACATCTTTACTCACCTTAGGTGAGTAAAGCTGTTTAATGTTAGTCTTTATGTTTTGTTCTATCATTTATCTCATGTTAGTTTTTGTGTATTGTGTGAGGTAGAGATTGAGGTTCTTTCCTTTTCCCCATATGGATATCAAGTTGTTCCACGAACATTTGTTCAAAAGATTTTCCTTCCTTCGTTAAAATATTTTGGTGCCCTTGTCAAAAATCAACTGCTCAGGGAAGTATAAGTCTATTTCTAGCCTCACTATTCTGTTTCATTGACCTTTGTCTATAAATATGGCAATACAACACTGTTTTGATGACTTTATAGTGAGTCTTGAATTTAGGAAACATATATTTTCCAGCTTTGCTCTTCTTTTTCAAGATTGGCTAGTTATTTTAGGTCTTTTGTTTTTTCATATGAATTTTAAAAGCATATTAGCAATTTCTATTTGTAAACAAGTCTGGGAGAATTTTGATTAGGATTGGATTGAAACTATAATTTGGGGAGAATTTACATCTTAACAATACTGACTCACCTAACCCTGCAGCATGGCGTAGCTCTCCTTCCATTTATTAGAGAAGTCATTACTGTTACAGGAATTACAAAGATGCATTGCATAAATGATTGTTATAATTCTAGAATCTGTCATTTCTCTCAGTAGTATGTTGTACTTTTATATGTAAAGGCCTTTCAGATTTTGGGTTAAATAAGTCCTGCTATGGACAAAACAGTCTACCCCATCCCCACCCCCACTGCAAATTTCATATGTTTCCTAACCCCCAATGTGATTATTGTTGGAAATAGAGCTTTTAGGAGGTAACTGAGCTTAAATGAAGCCAAAGGGTGGGGTCCTACTCCAATAGGATTGGTGGTCTTACAAGAAGAGAAAGAGATTATCTCTCTCTCTCCCACTCTCCCTCTTGCTCCCCCCACCCCTCGTGCATGCACCAAGCAAATGCCATGTGCAGACACACGGAGATTTGGCCGTCTGCAAGCCACAAGCAGAGATTTCACCAGAACACAGCCTTGCTGGCACCCTGATCCAGGACTTCCACCTCCCAGAACTATAAGAAAATAAACGTCTGTTGTTTAACCCACCCAGTCTGCGGTATTTTGTTATGGTAGCCTAAGCAGACTAAATAAATTCCTAAATGCTTTATATTTTTAAAGATATTGTAAATGGAATCTCAAAACTTAGTTTTCTAACTGTTTTCACTGTTTTATAAAAATACAATTGACTTTCTTATATTGACCTTGTAGCCTGAAGCCTTGCTAAGCGCACTTAATAGGTCTTGTAGTTCTGTTGTTACCTCCTAAGGGTTTACTACAGGAAGAAAAAAAGATTATCTACTAATAGAGAGAGTTTTACTTCTTCCTTTCCAACTGTAAGCCTTTCATTTCTTTTCCTTGCCTTATTGCACTGGACACAGTTTCCAGTCCAATGTGAAACAGAAGTGATAAGAGAGGATGCCTTTGCCTTGGTTCCAGTTTTAAGGAGACAGCACTCAGTCTTCCATCATTAAGTAAGATGTTGGCTGTAGTTTTTCATCTATATCCTTTATCACACTGAGGAAATTCCTTCTAGTCTTACTTACTGATAGTTTTGAATGGCAGTAAACTTTTGCAAATGCTTTTTCTGTAATGAAATAATCATAATTTTTCTCCTTTATTCTGTTAATAGAGTACATTAATTAATTTTTGTTAAGTTATAGTTGATGTATAATATTATAGAAGTTATGGGTGTACAATATAGTGATTCACAATTTTAAAAGGTTATACTCCACTTATAATTATTATAAAATATTGCCTGTATTTCTTGTGTTGTATAGTATATCCTTGTAGCTTATTTTATACATAATACTTTGTACCTCTTAGTCTCTTACCCTTATAATGCCCTCCTCTTCTTTTTCCCCACTTGTAACCACTAGTTTGTTCTCCATATCTGTGAGTCCCTGTTTCTTTTTTGTTATATTCACTAGTTTTTTGTATTTTTTAGATACCACATGTAAGTAATTTCATGCAGTATTTGTCTTTCTCTGTCTGACTTATTTCATTTAGCATAATACTCTCCACGTCCATCTGTGTTGCTGCAAATGGCAACATTTCTTTCTTTTTTATGGCTGAATAGTATTTCATTGTAAATATATACCACATCTTCTTTATTCATTCATCTGTTGATGGACACTTAGGTTTCTTCCATATCTTGTAAATATTGCTGCTGTGACTGTTGGGGTGCATGTGTATTTTTGAATCAGTGTGTTTTTTTGGATATATACTCAGGAGTGGAATTTCTGGATCATATGGTAATTCTATTTTTAGTTTTTTGAGAACTCTCCATACTGTTTTCCACAGTGGCTGCACCAACTTACATTTTAGCAACAGTGTACGAGGAGGGTTCCTTTCCTCCACATCCTCACTAACATTTGTTATTTGCGTTCTTTTTGATGATAGCCATTCTGATAGGTGTGAGGTGGTATCTCATTGTGGTTTTGATTTGCATTTCCCTGATGATTAGTGATGTTGAGCATCTTTTCATGTGCCTGTTGGCTATATAAATTAAATTTTGAATGTGAAACCAATCTTATATTCCTGGAATAAATTTCACGTGGTTATGAGCTATTAGTCTTTTTATTTGTTGCATGATTCAATTGGCTAATATTTTGTTAAGGATTTTTTACATCTATATTCATGAGGAATATTGGTCTATATTTTTCTTTTCTTGTATTAGCTTTGTCAAGTTTTGCTATCAGGGTTATACTGGCCTCATGAAATGAGTTGGAATGTTTTCTTTCTCCCTGTATTTTAAATAATAAATTTATCAACTTCCTCTCGCCATAAAGAAAATAACCTAAGTAAAATTAGTATTGATATTCAGTAGAAGTAGCCAGTGAAACCACCTGAGCCTGGAATTCCTTCATGGGAAGGTTTTTGATAACAAATTCAATTTCTTGGAAATTCAGATGTCCTATTTCACCTTGTGTCAGTTTTCATTAAGTCATGCTTTTCAAGGAATTTGTCCATTTCACCTGAGTTGTCATATATTTTAGAATAAAGTTGCTTACAATAGCCTTTATTATCCTTTTCATGTCTGTAGGCTGGAGAGTGACAGTCCAGCCCTTTCTTTGTTCCTAATGTGGCCATTTGCATTTTCCCCTCTTTTTTCTTGATCCGTCTTGCTAGAGGTATACAGTTTCAGGTATCTTTTTAAGGAACAAACTTTTGACTTTATTTTATTTTTTATCTACTTTCCACTTCTGTGGCTTCTGCTCCTTATTATTGCTTCCTTTGTGCCTCCTTTGGGTTTAATTTGCTTGTCTTTTCCTAGCTTCTTAACGTGAAGATATAGAACATTTATTTTAAGCTTTTCTTCCTTTTTAATATAACCCTTTAAAGCTATAAATTTGTCTGTAAGCATTGACTTAACATTTTGATAGGTTATAGTTTTATTGTCTTTCAGCTTGAAATGTTTTCTCATTTCATTTGTGTGTGTGTATGTTTTCTTAACCCATAGGTTATTTAGAAGTGTTGTTTAATTTCCAGATCTGCAGCCTCTTTTTTATTGTTCTTGATTTCTAATTTAATTTCATCGTGTCAGAGAATATATTCTGTAAGATTCCAATCCTTTAAAATTATGGAGAGTTGTCTTGTGAGCACCATATGTCTTTCAACTGTTTTATGTACATTTGGAAAGAATGTGTGTTCTACAGTTGTTGGATATATGGCTCTATAAATACCATTAGGTTGGGGTAACTGATAGCATCTTCCAAATATTTTATTTTCTTGCTGATTTATTTGTAATTAATTGTTCTACAAGTAGTGAGGCAAGGGTGCTAAAACCTCCAGCTGTGATTGTCGATTTTTCTAGTTCTCTGTTTAGTTCTGTGGGCTTTTGTTGTGTGCTTTTGGAACCCTGTGACTAGGATCATACACATTTTAAATTGTTCTGTCTTCTTCACATTTGGACCCTTTTAACATTACGAAATGTCCCTCTTATGTCTGACGATGTGCCTTTATCTTAAAGTCTAATTTGTCAGATATTAATATAGCCACTCCAGCTTTCTCATAATTTAGATTTTGCACAGTACATCATTTTCCATCCTTTTACTTTTAGCCTATTTATGGTTTTTGTATTTAACATCCATCCCTTGTAAATGCATAGTGGGTCTTATTTTTCTTTATCCAGGCTGACAATCTTTGCTTTTTAGAAGGAGCTTTTAGTCTATTTACTTTTTAATAAAGTTATTGATAGGATTGGATTTAATCTGCCTTTTGGTATTTGCTTTAGGTTAGTCTCTCATCTGTTGTCTTCCTCTGATCCTCTTTTTCTGCCTTCCGTTGTGTTATATATTTTAGTATTCCATTTTGATTCCAACAGTGGCTTTTTAGCATTACAATCGACAATATTCATCTATTAACTCATCTCAGTCTACTTAGAGTTAATAATTTACCTCTTCACATAAACTATAGGAACTTTAAAACCATGCAGTCCCATTTACTGTCCTCTAGCTTTGTGTTATTTTTGCCATATGCATTACTTCTATGTCAGTTTTAAAATACCCACAGTATAGTTTTATAAGTTTTGTTTTCAAGTCATATGTATTTTTCCTCTGTATTTTAAAGAAATAGGTAAAAATATAAAAGACTATATATATAGTTACATACAGGTTATATAATAGGTTATAACTATATATATAGTCTTTTATATTTTTACCTATTTACTTATCGACTTATTCATTTATTCTTTCCTGCTGATTTGAGTTATCATCTGGTGTCATTGCATTTCAACCTGAAGAACTTCCTTTAGCATTTGTTATAGTGCAGGTCTGCTGGAAATCCTTTCAGTTTTCGTTTATTTTAAAATGTCTTGGTCTTTATTTTTGAGGGATAATTTGACTACATATAGAATTCTGGGTGACATGGTTGGGGGTTTTTTCCCCTGAATTTTAAAGTTATTGTTTTAGGGTTTTCTGGTCCCTGTTTTCTCTAATGAGAAGTCAGACATCATTAGTATTTCTTAATAGAATGTGTTGTTTTTCTAAAGCTTTTCTCTTTATCTTTGGGTTTCAGCTGTTTGATTATGATGCCCCTCAGCGTGGGTTCTCTTTGTGTATAACCTGCTTGGGGTTCATGGGCTTGTTGGATCTATAAATTAATGTCTTTTTCAAAATTTGGAGTTTTCAGTCAATATTTCTACAAATATGTTTCTGCCTCATTTTCTGTCTCCTCTCTGTCTGGTACTCCAATTACACATATTTTTAGCCTGATATAGTCCCATAGGTTTATGAGGTTCTGTTCATTCTTCTTCCATTTTTTCCTCTCTGTTCTTCTCATTGGATAATTTCTATCGTTCTGTCTTCAGATGCACTGAATCTTTCTTCTTTAATCTCCAATTAACTACTAAATGATTCAAGGAATTCTTTCATTTCAGTTATATACATTTTGGGTATCGAAATGCACAGCCCAATATGGTAGTTCTTATGTATCTATTAAAATTAAAATTAAGTTAAATTAAAATCCAATTCTTTGATCACATTTCTAGTGCTCAATAGCCAAGTCTGGCTAGTGGTTCCAATGATGGTCAGTACATGTACAGATCATTTTCATCACTGCGAAAACTTCTACGGGACAGAGTTGCTCTCAAATTTCCACTTGGCTCTTTTTATAGTTTATATTCCTCTCCTGAAATTTCTTATGTTTATAATGTATATATTCTCTTTTAAGTCCTTGAACATATTGATAATAAGTACTTTAAATTCCTTTGTACTACTTGCAACATCCGGATCATCTTGGGGTCGGTTTCCATTGATGGCTTTTTTCCTTGAGTATAAGTAACATTTTTCTCTTTCTTCACCTGTCTCGTGACTTTTGATTGGATTTGGTGATTTTGAATGGTACATTTAGAGGCTCCAGAGTCTATTTTGTTCTCCATCAATTTATCCTAGCAGGCAATGAAGTAGACTGGACTCAGTCTCCGAAGTTCATCTCCCCTTTGATCAGCAGCAACTGACATCCCTACTCAGTCCCTTCAGCTTCCAGCTGCTACTTTTTTTCCCCTCTAGGGTCCATAGAGTCTCTTCTGAGTATACCTAGCTTAGATGTGCCAAAAGTTTGGGCAGATCTTGCATGTAAAGTTTGGAGCTCAGCCCCTCTGTGACATTCAGTGATTCCCCTTCATTCAGTGATTCCCCCCTAAATGTTCCGGCTGTCTTTCATCCCTGTACTCTGTTCTCTAACACGTCATGCCAGTACAGCCGTGGCTTTCTGCCACTTCAATGTATGCACAGATTTTGGAGTTCCAGGTGAAGAGCCTGTGATGAGAAAACAGCTATCCCGAATTGCTGCCTGGGCATTTTATAGTATGACAACCCTGCTCACGCCCAGAGTCTGGACAAGTAGATAAGGACCTGAGCTTAGGATTCTCCCCACAAGTTCCTGCTTTGCTTTTGCTGGGGCACATTTTGAAACATCCAGTTAGAGCTGAGCCTGCAGAAAAGTTAGTGACCTCCACCCCAACCATCTTATAAGTAGTAGGCACCTGCTACCCTGTTCTCCACCTCCTGCTTGCTCCTGGCCTGAGATAGGACTGTCCTTCCCCCACCTGACTGTGCCCCCACCCCCGATTCTAGGATCTGTAAGTAATAGATCTCATGACTTTACTCTCTTCATGTGGGTGTATTAAAACTGTGCCTTCAATCAAAATGATCCCCCGGGGTTTTCACTTTCCCAAAGTGGGAGCTTGGATGTTGAGGAAGCTACCTGCCAAGCCCGTGTGGGTGGCTTGTGCCTCCTCATTCAACAGGTCATAATCTGCATATTCATAGTTGAATACACCAGCTACAGCACCCCCCCACCGACCTAAAGCCTCAGACTCACAAATATCACCCAAGCAATTGGTCTTTCAAAGGTAGATTCCTCTCCAGTTTCTGCCTATCTCTGATAGCTCTTCTGTGCCTTCTTATGTTTTCTCTAGGTTTTCATAATTGTTGTCCTTGGAAGGATTACTCTGGCCACGTTACTACACTAGTACCAGAAGCAGAAGCTCCCACTATGTATTTTTCCCCAGCACACTGTTCACTCAGTTTGTATTGTTGAAGACTGTTAACATCAGGGCATTGATTTTTAGGAGGAGAACCTTCCATTCTCTGTCGAGTGGAGGAAACACAAAGGCTAGCCTCATACCGTTAGCCATCAGAATCCAAAGAGATCACTGCTTCTGGGTTACACTTATCAAGTTTCTCCAAAGAATGTAGAATATCCAAGAAGAAACCAGTGCACAATCCTATCCGGACCCAACTTTTCTTTCAATCCTTTTGAAAACTAAAAACAGAATTTTTTTTTTCATCTCAGGAAAGAAATGATAGAGCTTGAACATTTAGTCAGCATCATTATCATTATCCACAAAGAAAAAAATTTCTCCTTAAACCACCTACACATACCGATAGGTTACACTTGTACAGAAGCCTGATAGCCCAATGATGATTTGACAGTAGATGAATGTGTAGGTGTGGAGAAGTCATATCGCATAGTGGGAAGGCAGGAATTCAGAGCCCAGTTCCACCATCTTAAAACTGTGTGGCCTTGGGAAACTTTTTTAACCTCTCTAAGCCACATCTTTCTCATCTGTAAAGTCAGAAGCATAATATCTTCCCTGTAGGGTTGTTATGAAAGTTAAATGCTAAAGCAGGGAAACTGCCTACCATAATGCTAATGACAGAAGACTCTCAAACATTGTTTCCTACCCACTCCTTTAATTCTATTTACAGTGTCCCTGAGGTCTCTACGATCAGCCTTGTGAAATTCCAATTGAGGTCAAGGTCTTGCCAGCGATGAGAGTTTTCCTAAATTTACCCACAGCTCATCGTGGGTAACAGTGCTCTAAGCATTTGTAAATCATGTAAAGAGACCCTGAGCATGGCGTCTTCGGTTCAGGATTTCTGAGGGCTACTTCAGTTTCCTACAGTTTCATGGAAATTCTGCTTTCTGTGATTCCTGGTATAGACATTTCGATGAAGTCTTCCAATGTACGGGATCATCTGAGGAATAAATCCAGATGAGAGAGTGAAAACTATGACGTCAGAACTTCCAATGTCACCTTCTTAGTCTACAGCATCCAGGCTGCTGGGATTCACCCTTCCTAAGATGAAATTCATGCAGCCGCATCACCTCCCAAAACCAGACAAAGGCTTCCAGCTTTCCTGGGGCTTTCCACTCCCTTCAAATATATCTTCCATAGAAGGCAATCACTGTTGAACCACTGTAGCGACCATTGGGAAAAGGCTTTCCACGGTGTTGGGTCCACCTGTGAGCATCTGCTTCCCAGAATGTCAAGTAGTTATTGACTTCTTGGTTTGTGCTAGCGCACTGCCACGTTCCGTTTCTTATACCAGCGGTTCGCCTGGAGTGTCAGAGCCATGCTTATCCACAAAACAAGAGGTGGCCCTGAGGCTCCAATTACTTACCACTCAAGAACAATGTCATCACAGGAAGGAACAATGCACAAACTGACAAAGAGTGCTCGGTCTGTCTTCACAGGAGTCAAGTTGCTCCACCGCGATCTGTGCCGGCTGTCTGTACAAACTGTACCTGCCACCAGACTTGTCCTGGGGGACTCATTTCTAATGATCGGCCCCCCTCCTGCATGAAGGAGACTGGTGTTCAGTGCTTAGAACTAAAAATCCAGTGTTTGCCAGTGAGGGTAGGGAGGCAGTATTGAATCACGCCCTGAACTACCTTCCCACTCATTGCAGATGTGGCTGTGCTGTTTCCATGGAAGGTCATCACCCTGATTCATTCATTCATTCAATCAATCACATTTGAGTGTCTAGCTCTGGGGAGACAGCAGAGAGAAAAAATAGACACTGGCCCAGACTTAGGTAGCTTACATCCCCTGGGGTGACACACATGACAAATGAATGGACATATATACATAAATCATGGATAAATATATATAAATCGTGTAGCAATAATCGCTAAGGAACAAAATAATGAAGCAGGATCAGAGGACAGAGGATGATGGGGTCCGTGTTTTATTTAGTGCAGAGTGCTTGGAGAAGCCCTTTCCGGTAACACGATATTTGAGCAGAGACCTGAAGGCCATGCAGACACCTGACAGAAGTGTCAGCGCAGGCAAGAGCCTGGAGGCAGAAGCATCCTTAGCCAGTTTGAGGAATGACAAGCGGAAAGCAAGGTGGGAGCTGAGGGAGCGGGAGACAGAAAGGCAGGAGATGAGCCCAGGAAGTAGAAAAGGACCAGATCTTACACAGCCGCTCACAAGGCTAATGCCAAACTACAACAGCTGTTTCCTAATGGTCCTGCTTTCCTCCAGTCCAGCCTCATGAGGGGATGAACTCTCCAATGTGACTAGGTTGCCTTCTGATGGAACAGCCTCCAAGGCTTCCACCACCTGCAGCATCAGACTCAAGCTCCTTAAGAAGGACCACACGGGTCTCCCTGACCTGGTCCTGAGTCCCTCTCCAGCCTCCCACTTTTCAAGCTGCTTGGACTTGCCCTGCCCGCCTGTCGCTTCTCTTCCTCCAAGCCATTGCTCATGGGACCTCCTCTGCCTAGAAGGCATTCACCAAGTTGAGTCAGCCAGTGACTTGAGAGTCAAGACCTTGGCATCCATTTGAGATCAATCCCTGGGCTGCGTCAGGTGAACAAGGAGAAATCTACTCCAGGAGATGGTAAGAGGCATAACCGAGTGTTCGCTCCAGGGTTGCTCTAAATATCTGAAACCAAGGCAAGAGGAAGTACGTGCTCAGGCTACAAGAACTGGTTAATTCTATCAGGTGACGTTGCTGAGGACAGGAACCAGCACTGACTGAGTGGGGGCTTTTCATAGAAGACCCACCATATGTTACACAAGATACAAAACGTTCTATGCATGTGTTTCCTCTAACCCGCACCACACAGATCATACAGGTGAGGACGCTGAGGTTGCAAAGGTCTTAAGCAGAGCTGGGATCCAAATCCCAGGGTAAGTGTCTCCATAGCCCACACACTCCTGCCGCACACCTTCTAGAACCAGACATAGAGGCCATTGCAGCGTCAGGGACTGAAGGTCACAACAGCCCTTCCAACTACCCAGTGGAGACACAGCGCAGGTGCATCAGCTTAAAGAGGCAGCTGCAGGGAAGGGGCTAAGGGAACGGAGCCGGTCTGCCTGCATTTAGTTCCCGTTTCTACGAGTTAGCTCGTGATCTCTCTGTGCCTCAGTTGCCTCATCTGTAAAGTGGCTATTATTAATGGTACTTATTAATGGTACCCTAAGCACCTAAGGATTAGCAGAGACAATTCATGTAAAGCACTTGTAAAGTGCATGTCAACTCAGGCGACTACAACAAAATACAACAGACATCTACCTCTCACAGATCTGGAGGCTGAAAGTCCAAAATCAGGCATCAGCATCCTCCAGTCCTGATGAGAGTCCTCCTCTTGGCTGGCGGACCGCCATCGTCTCACTGTGTCCTCACATGGCGGAGAGAGAAGAAGCTGTGATCTGTATTCCTCTTTTTATAAGGACCCTAATCCCATCACGAGGGTCCCACCCTCAAGGCCTTATCTAAACTTAATTACCTCCAAATGCCATCACATTGAGGGGGTTAGAATTTCACCACAGCAATTCTGGAGGGACCAAACATTCAGCCCACCATAGTGACTGGAGCATACTCAGAGATCACTAAATGTTAGCTCCATCTGCAAGGCACATCCAGGTTGCCACGGAGTCCTCCTCCAGTCCACCTGGCTGGTCCAAGACCATTACATAGCAGGGCCCGGAGTGATCTGTCTGCCAGAGAGCATAGGGGTCATTATTGATCAGGATTTGCCTCTATTTTCTGGGGAGTCAGCCCAGTTTTTGCAGCCCTAAAGGATGCCTTTTGAAAGATGCCGTTCCTCCCTCACCTACTTCCTTTCCTGTTGCTCGTCTCGACACGTGGCTCCTAGCCACTGAGGTCATCCCTGGTTCGGTGTATTTCCTCCGCACCGCATCAGCCCCAAACCTGAGAGCCCTGCCTCTTCCAAGCCATTGGGCAGCCCCAGTTGATTTGATCACAGCCATAACTCTCTGGAATAGCTGCCGTTAAGCTGCAGCTACTAGCGCAAAGCTGGTCCTATTGTGTCTAGTGCGATGTACTCATAAATTTCTCCAGGCATTTATTGAGTGCCTACTGTGTGTGTTATGGATGCCTACCGAGATTTCTACCTCCATCAACCGCCACCATCACCGCCAACCATCACAAATACATCTCGTTATTGTCTTTGAGTGGAAATCTCACCCCACAGTTCCAGAGGGGCACCTCTCCCTCCTAACCCAGCCCCTGCTGTCTCTCCAGCAGTGTCCCCTCTGCCTGTAGAGAAGCCCCTAAGGGATCAGCTTCCTGGTCTCACGTCTGGGTTAGCTGACGTGCCTCCAGCCCTCTCCCTCTCTGTGCTTCGTGCCCTGATGCCCTGCATCTGTCATTAACAATTCCTGATTTATAATCTCCTTCTCTTTTCTAAATATTCCGGGTCACTGTCCCCATCCCTACCTGTCTGATTTTTCTGTATCTTGGAGTTTTCTTCTCTCTTGAACACTCAATTCTCTGCAGCTCTCTGTCAGTTCGTAAATCTTCCCACCCTCCCCGCCACTGCCCCAAGTCCATCAGACAACTCTGAGTACAAATATTTCCATACCCTAACTCCGCATCTCCATCCACAGCAGGCCCAGGCTCCCGGGCAGGTGGTCTTTGAACCCTAGATTCACAGGTGTGTTCCTCTTGGGTGTCCACTCCAACCTGAGTCTAGCGACTCGCAAAGGGAGGAGAAATTTCAAGCCATGGCTCCGCTATTGATTGGCATCACATTTCCACTTGAAAGAGACAACAGGTCTAGTGTGGGAGCCCGGACAGCGAGCTATCATTCTCCACTTTTCCTGCAATTTCCATCGAGCTGATTTCAAGTGGGTTTGCCTATTGTCTTTGCCATTGCTGAGAAACCGCAGGGCCCTTGAGTGCTCAGAATAGGTGTGCCACATGCCCCTGCGCCCATGGGTGCCCGCCACCTCCCCGTCATTTTCCTAGGCTTATGTTGCCTTGGTATTAAAGACCACAAAGAATTTCGAAGTCAGCCGTATTCTTTGTTGCTATTATTAGTTGTAGTGCACTGAAGGGACAAACAATGCGGCTTGTTCTTTTGCCTCTCCAGTCCCAGAGATTTATTCTCTAGAATTTTTTCTTTTGTCATTGTGTTGAAAGAACTCAAGAAGGACTCATTACTCTCCTTTCTCTTTCAGATGAGTGTAAAGCTGGATCCGACAGTGAGCCTGGGTGATCCACTTGGTGGGGGGGGGTGATTTTGTATCTTGGATTGAAGGCGATTGTGGAATCTCTTGGGTCTTTGCCTTTGGAAAATTGTGAGCCTCACCCCAGCGCTCATGTCCAGGGTGGCAATCAAGACCCTAATTGATAGCACTGGATGCCCATCCAAATGATGGCACCGAAGGGTCCTCTGTGCCCCCTGGGCTATGGAAATAGACACTCAAATCTCAAAAACTAAATGAAAGTGGTTACTCTCTCGCCCTTGATACAGGTCCAACCCAGGCTTAGCTGCATGCTCTGCTTATTCTCGTGACTCTGGGATGCAGGTACCAGGGGCTTGGTCTCTGCCAGGTGTAGGGGATGCTGCTGCTCACACAGGCTCAGGAAGCAGATGTGGCCACATCTACGTCTGCAGGCTGGGGAGCGCATCCCACCACATGCCCACACCAGGAAGAACTGCAGACCACCACCTCATTCGGGACCCTTGAATCACTGTGTTTGCTCCCCTTCTCCTTTGCTCTGGCTCCTCCATCTCTCATAGACTTCCTGGAAGCTGGCTACCCCTGTAACCCACATGGTCAGTGCCCTGCACCTACCTTGGCCTTGACCTACATATGCTGATGGCTTCTGAGTGCAAACTCACAAGAGCCTGAGGGTTTTCTCGGAAGGCATGGCATATTTGAGCCCACCTCTGGGATAGCTGGACCTGCTGGAGACTTAACCTCTCCAGAGATGTGGGGGATAAATGCCCCAGCTCCTCACCCCTTAAGTGGGACAATTTAGAATTGTGCAGTGCAGCCCTCCCAGAGGTCTAGGAAGGGATGGAGCCCCACGGTGTGGGCTCATGATCAAACCTCACTCGGCTGCCTCCCCTTCTGGTCTCACTTCCCCAGTCCTTGACCAGTGCTTCCCGGCATCATCTCCCAAATGAATTGCTTCTGGAGTAACCCAACCCAAGACACCCCAGCAGCCACTGCTGCCTCCTGCCGCTAGTCTACTGATGCCCGCAGAGTTTCAGCCACCCTGCTGAAGCTCTAGTAAAGGAGTAGGATGGGACAGTGGGGAGACACCTTCTCCCATCCTTCTCATCTCCTCTTGGCCCGCGGACTGTTCCACTGCGTGCAGAAAATGTCCATTCTGTTCCCAATGCCCTACATAGTCTTGTATGAAATCCACTCTTCTGCTTCTGATTGAGTTTCTGTTTGTTTTGTTTTGCCCCAAGACTGAAGTGTGAGGACCCTTGGTCACAGCCTGGAAGACCAGCCTCTGCAGGCTGATGGCCCTGACCCCAACCCCCAATTCCCAGTCCAACGTCTCCTCTGTTTCTGTCCTTCCCAAGAGCGATGCAGTAAGCCCGTCCAACCGAGTGGTGGTTGCACTTAGAAACACTCCAGCCCTCACGCTGCACAGCACGGCCGCAGATCACAGGATACATTCACAAAGCCCGGCCCTTAGCTTGTAAGAACCCAAGCCTCGCCTGAGATCCCCATGGAGGAATTTCTCAGCCGGATGGATCCTTAAAGGTCAAGCACAAAAAGAAAGTTCTTAGACGGAAGCTCAGAGGATTCTTAGAGCCGTGGTAGTGCTAATGATTTTAAACGATTTGATCTGATTAGAGCTTCCATGAGGAGGGGTGGGCTCCCTTCGGCCGGGCCTTGAGCTGCCTGGAGCCCACTGTGAGACAAAAAGGGAGTGGTAGCCTGGGAGGTGGGAGCCCAAGCAAGCCAGTTCCTGCCCCGTGAGCAAGTCGTGCAAATGTGAGCCCAGCTCCCCGCCTTCCTGAGCCTTTCCCGTTCACAAAAGAAGGGGGCTGCGCCAGATTATCTTGGGGGTTCCTGCCGCTGCATGGTTTATATTTTTTAAAATTCCTTCACTTTGAAGAGCTCTGAGACATGACAAAAAGCAGTTCCAAGGGAGACAGCAGAGTTTCCTCTAGGAATTTTTGGAGACTAGAGAAATTATCAGTCCGTAGGAAAGGAGTCACAGGAACTATCCTAGGGGGCGGGGCAAGCACGTGACCTGGGGGCGGGGGTTGCACTTGGGTCCTGGGCCAGATACTCTTTCCTGGATCTTTGAACTCAGATCAGACAGTTTCCATAAAATGGGCCACTGGGCAGCATCCAGGGACCCAGAGACTTGGTTCACTGCTTGTGCTAATGTCCCATGATGGGGACACAAGGACAGTTTCCCAGTCCGCGTTTCACGGTTCTCAGAGTAGGAGGGACCTTGTCCACCCGCCCCCGAGAGGCAGGAATGACCGCAGGCTGAAGGGAAGAGGTGGCAGAATGAGACAGGGAACACCCGAGTCATTGGAAAGAACGAATAGATTAAAAACCACAAGCTACATCATCTGGTCCCAGAGGGCAAGACAAGCCCGCAAATATCGATGCTGGAACGGGGTCCATCCAGGAAGGCCAGGAAATCAGGAAGCTGGCAGACCCCACCCAAGGGCTATTCAGATCCGCAGCCACAGCGACCACCTCCGCTAATGCGGCTTTTTCTAATGGACGTGGCCTTCAAATCCCTCTTTCCGGGGCCCTTCTGGGGGCTGTTAACATCGTTTGCCAGCAAAAAAGTTCAGGATGGAGTCTTAAGTATTAAAACCAATTCTTCCATGGCTTTCTTGCCCTGGTGCCTGCTGTGGCGGGAGGTGCAGAGCAAAGCCAGCCGCCCCCCACCCCCACCCCCTCTTCTCCCAAGAGAAGGGTCACCTGGCGGGGAATCAGGGAAAGACTCTTCAGAGTGAAGGAGAGATCACTGCCTCCCAGCAGCTGCGGAAACTTATACGGGAGCCGCACGCTTGGCAGGTCAGAGGCCCAGCTGAAGACTATTAGGGTCGGCAGTTTTCTCTGTCTGACCTCATTTCATCTTGGTGATTGAAAACTGGGAGGGGTCTCAGAGATCAATCCAACTCATTTCTTTGATGGCGGGCAAATAGAGAGGTTCAGAAATGGGAAGAGATTTACCCAAAGTCGTGCTGCAGGGAAGAGAGCAAAAATATGGAGCGGGATCCGCGCAGGTTAAAACGCACGGAGAGCCTGAGCCGATTCCAACAAATCCTGCAAGAGCCAAGCAACCCATTTCCAAGTACTCATCCGCTAAGTGAAGAGCATTTTCTGGGAAAGTAATGGAAGCAAAGGGGCAGCGGAGGGCGGAGCTTGGCTCAGTGGGCGTGGCCACAGGGAAGAGCCAATCACAAAAGGGCATCGGCCTTTATCTCCTTCCGGGTTTGATGCGCTTCCCAGCGTGGTGGTTGCTGTCTCATTGCTTCCAGCTGAGTGATGCGGCCCTAGGAGAGACTTCGACTGCCCTTTTAAGGGTCCTCCTTAAGGGCCTGTGAAGAAACGAAGAGGTAGAGGGTGAAACCGGATTTGAAGTAAGTTATAACTTGACTTATCTGCCCCCAGGCTGTGGGTGTGGTAGAGTCCTGAAGATGAGAGTCATGAAGCTCAGTCTATTAGCCGGAATCAGGCTCAGCTGCACAGAATACAAAATCTAGGTTAAAGTGGCTTAACCAGGATAGTAGCGTCTCTCATCCCTTACGTAAAAGAAAGGCAGGTGCTGGTAAGGAAACGCCGCAGCTATCAGAACTCAGGTGCCCTCTATCTTTCTGCTTCCGCCAGCCTAGCACAGAGCTTCCATTTCAAGGTTACGCTTTGGTTCAATATGGCTGCTGGAGCTCCAGCCGTCAACTTCCAGGCTGGAGGGACGGAGACGGTGGGAAAGGCATCAAAGGGCGGCATGCCCCACTAGCCGAGACAGCTTCCCTTGAGCCTCCTGCCCAAACGTCCCACGGAACGTAGCCACTCACATCCCATGAATGGAATTTGATCCAGTGGCCATGCCTAGCCGCTCAGAAACTCAGAAATTGGGGGCTTTCGCTGGTTTCATTACCTCCCCAAGTATAACAGATTCTCTTACTGAGGAAGAAAAGGATTACACCTGTTGGACAGAACCAGCAGTTCTGACTTCTCCTTGGGTCCTGTTTCCTCTGGGCTCTGGCAGTGCAGTTGTAACCTTGGTTTTCTACCTCTGTGAAAGGAGGGCAATCAACTCATGCTCCTCCCCTATCTCAGAGAGAAAGCATGATAATAAAGAAGTTAATTAAAACCAAAAAAAAAAGATATGAAGAAAGAAAAGTCTTTAAACTCGCAGGAAGGAACATGAGCTGGTCGGGGGGCCAGGCAAACGGAGGAGTGCAGCTTGGTCAGCTCGCCCACTCTGTTGTCAATACTCCAGGGGAGCCAGCTAATTATGGGCCCCACTGCTGCAGAGTCTTCGGAAACACAAGAATTCTTTTGAAACTTAACTAATTACCCCCTACCTGGCTTTAAGACTAGATTTTTCTGTTTGAGGCTTTTTCCCAAAAGGAGCCTCACCTGTGTTGCTGCCTGTCCAGGTGGGCTAATGATGTGGAATGGGTTGAGGGGAGTGAGGGAGGGACCGGGTTGCATGGGCAAATGAGTAATGAATATCTGTCCACTTCCTAGGGTGCAGTAAGACCAGCCTCCCCCCCTCCAAACC
Organism: Vicugna pacos; assembly: GCF_048564905.1. Taxonomy (NCBI): domain Eukaryota; kingdom Metazoa; phylum Chordata; class Mammalia; order Artiodactyla; family Camelidae; genus Vicugna; species Vicugna pacos. Next base: position 57,051,500 of record NC_133002.1, read on the forward strand.
TTTGGCCTGAATTGCTAACGAGGAGTAAAATTGAGTTCCAATTTCTTCCTTCCCCTCCCAGCTCCAGTGGAGGTGTTAATGAGCTGGAGGCATCAGGGGCTGGGAAAAGCAACTTGGTGATTCCGGTGATTGGTAGGACTTGAGAGCAATCCTGTAATAGCAAGATGATGTCCTCCTTTCTCCCAGGCACAGGGGTCTACAGACCATGGGGATGCAAATGAAATGTCATGTCATTGTCACTATCACTGGAGGAGGAGGAAGAATAGGAAGCAGTAGAGAAGGAAGGGACCACATGAGGCTCTGGTTTAGGAAGGTAAAATCAGGCTCCAAGACAAGCACCTGCATAGGGCTTCATTCTAAAAAGATGCAATAAAGAGAAAGCTGGCAGGAGGCAAGAAGGAGGGTGAGACCCAAGAGGGTCAAATGAAGGCAGTTTGGCTATGTCTGCAAAGCCTGGGAGGATGACAGACCCTTGACTGAAACTAAAGAATGTTGCTACTACACCTCAGTAAGGAAAAAAACCCAGGGAACATCTTTCCTGGGCTCACATATCCGTAGAGATTGGGGGGACATTAGGTGGTAACCAGCACGGATTCCATTAGGTGTGTTGAAGAATTTTCCAGCTGTAACAGCTTCCCAGAAGAGGGTTCATTTAATGGGGCCTTGTAGGATGAATAGGAGTTCACTAGATGGCTAGGAGGAAAGAGAATTCTGGTCAGAGGCAGCAGTGTGTGTAAAGCCCAGAGGTGTGAAATGGCCAGGGGTGTTCAGGGAAGTGCAGTTGGTTGGGCCTGGCTGAATAGGGGCTTATGGGGTGGGGGGTGGGGCGGTGGCTGGAAATAAAGCTGAATCAGTGGGCAGGTCCCACTCCTGGGGAAATTATGTCACCCAGGAAATGTGGGCTTTCACTGAAGGTGACTGGGAGCCAGTGAAAGGTGCTGGCAAGGGAGCAGCCTAATCACAGGCACATGTTAGAATAAGCCCTCTGACTGCAAAAAGGGAAGTGGGTTTAGGGAGTGAAGATTTTGAAGATTTGCAGCAGGGAGACACGCTGAAGGACCACTTCAAAGCTCTGAGAGCCTGAGTGGCTGCAGGAATAGTGGGGACAGAGGGCCAAGGGGCCCATCAGAGGACTTGGGACTGGCAGAATGTGGAGAACCTACAATGACTCCCACATTCCTGGCTTGGCTGACAAGGTGATGGATACCTCTAACCAGGTAGGAAATAAGAAGTTTGAGAGTGAGGTGATGGGTCTGCCTTCTGACATCTCAACTTTGGAGTGGCAGGGGGACCTCAGGTGGGGACAGCGTGGAGGCAGTTGGGTACACAGGGCAGAAGCTGTAAACTTGCACATCATCCATGTACGTGTGACCCCATGTCTTCTCTCTGGTCTTTTAAATCGTGGGCCTATTGTCTTCTCGGGCCTCCAGGAAAGCGGTTACCCTAGAGGAGGACAGGTGAGCCAGCGGGGGAGGGCAGGCTCTCCGCTGGGATGGCGAGGGAGGTTGAGTGGGGGTCCCCAGGGAAGAGCCCTCTCCTCCTAAGAGTTCTTCAGGACCCAACAGCCTCCCGCACGTAAGACGTGAGAAGCAAATGGTCTCCCTGAGAGAGAAGTCGGTGGCAAAGCCCAGAGCCCTTCTACGTGATGGCTTTGGAAAGCACAGACCCAGGAATGGCGGGAGGGAGGGAGGGGGCAGAGGTGGGAGGGGGAGAGGCAGTCAGCGGCGAGGACTTGGGGGAAGGCGGGAGCTGGGAAAATGGGGGGCATGGGGTGGGCAGAGAGGTGTCAAGCCTTGGGGGATGATGAACTATCCAGACTTTGACTGGAGTCCTTCAGAAGCAACCTAGCCATCTCTTTCAGTGCCCTGGGAAGCGAGTGGTGGAGCAGCTCCCTCCCATGTTTTGGCAGACACCCGCTCCCACCTACAGCCTCCGCCGCCTGGCTGGACTGCACGTCCCCCTCCAGCAAGGCCATCTGCACCGTTCCTGAGACAGAGGCCTGCTAACAGGTAATGCTGGCCGGGCAGATTCCTCCTGCCTCCTGGGTGGGGAGTAGAAGTTGGTTGAGCATCATTGGACTTGCTTCCTGACAGTACTGGGAAATTGCCTGAACCCTGGCTGCCTAAGCCCACTTTGAGGGACACCACCAGGGTCCAGAGGCCTCTTCTGTGACCCTGGTCATGGGGCTCAAGGACCAGACAGCACTTCAGACAGAAGCAGTGTCTTAAGTGTCAACATGTGATCACCAATGCAGAACAGGTGACAACTTCCCAGATGGGACCAGAAGGGAGGGTCAGTCACATGGACCCTTCTCAAGTAAGGGGTGTAGTGGGGGTGTCTCTAGAGGGAGAAAGGGGGAGACAGGAACAAAGGATGTTTGAGATGAGAAGGAAAGACCACTTCCCCTGCTGGCAGCATCTCCCTCACCATGGGAGAGACCATGGACCAATTATTTCATCAAGTTAGGTATTAGAGAATCCAACTTCATTAGGGCTTCAAGGCGCATGCAACATTCGTTAATCATGGAAACCTTGATATTCTGCAGGAGAGACTTACTCTGGGAAGGGAAAAAAAACACACTTTCATTTTCCTTTGAGGTTAATAGAAGGCTAATTTGAAAGCACACGGTTAATGAGAAAGCTAAAAATACCTCTTGTAGGATCACATGCCTCTGTCCTGGCCTCAGCAGCACCAGCCTCTCTATAACACGAAGCCGGCTTTGGGAGGGGAAAGCAGCCCCGCCCGCAAAGGACCAGCCCCCACCCTGCACCTGCATCCCTGGGCGGGGCAGGTGTGGTCTTACCCAGGGCTGCCAGGGTGGTGCAGGAGGGAAAACCGTGGGCCAAGGAAGTGGGGAGAGTGACTGCTCTCTAGGGGCCCCCAGGATGGAATCTCAGGGGCTACGGGGAGTAGGGATGGGATGGAGTTCTCTGGCCACGCCCCTTCCTCCCCTAGCCCTGCCCAGTCCTGCCTGCAGCCGCTTCCGGGAGGGTGTTCACTGTGATGGACAGAGCTTTCCTCTGGGTGAAGGAACTGGCCAGTAAGCCCTGGAGGTGGTCACAGCAGCTCGTCAAGTGACTGAAGCCATAAGGAAAAGATAATGGCTTGTGGGAAATGAGAAGAGGTCTGATTCAACTTCTTGGACTTGAGTGTGTGTGTGCGTGTGTGTGTGTGTGTGTGTGAGAGAGAGAGAGAGAGAGAGAGAGACAGAGAGAGAGAGAAACCAAAGAAGAATTTGATTTCAAAGAAGAGGTGCCCTCAGGGCTGGCAGCTCTGAGAGCTGTTCAGAAGGAGAGAGGAAGGTCCTACGTGTCTGAGGAAATGATCTAGGGGGATGTCTCTCTCTACTTCCCCACCTGCTCGGAGTCCAGACCGATGGCCATGTGTTTGGAGCTGGTAGGGCCAGGGGCTGTCCCCCCACTGTGGCCCCAGACCCTGGTCCCCAGACAAGCCATCTGTGGACCCCAGAGTGGGCTTCTGTGCTCATAAGATGCAGTGATCCCTTTTCTCTGCAGCCAAGGCTTTCCAGGAAAATGAAATCGGAGGCAGGAAGGAGGAATGGGAGGAGAGGGTAGGGACCCGTGCTTCACCCCCGACGCCGGAGACACCCTGTTCCACCCAGAGCAGCTCCTCCGAGGGTCGGGTCTGCGCCTTCCTTGGGTGAGGCAGCCAGCCCTCCGCCCACCACGCCCCGCCGCTGCCGTGCCCGGTACAGCTCCCAGCCACCTGCGCGATGCTTCCGTTCCCTCTCCTCTTGCCTTTGTCAGTGACATGCTCATTTCTCCTGTTTCAAGAATGCCATTAGCAGAGACTCTGAGTGTCAGAAACACGTGCCCCCAGGCTCCTTACTCCCTCCCTCACCCCCACATTCTGGACCCTGCAGAGCAAAAGACAGAACAAGTGTGGCCACAAGCAGGTGGAAGGCAGAAATGGGGACCCCTACCCTGAATTCCTCTCCCCTGGGCTCCAAGGTCAAGAAACTAGATGCATTTATTAATTCATACCACCAGCCTTTATTAAAGACCAACGGCATGCCCGACCGGGGATGTCACCGCCGACAAGGGAAGCAAAGATGCTCGCAGAGAGAGATAGAAATTAAATAAATACATTTAACCCATTGATTGAGGAGTCTCGACGTGTTAGGGCACACAGATGAAATGGTTTTGTGTGTCCCTATAGTTGCCCCTAACTACAGTCTGCCCAGCCTCCCTTGCCTGCTTCCTTAAAGACGTTGAGCCGAATTATATACATTTTCAGCCATGCTCAATTGTTACAGCCATCTATTTCCAATATTTAGTCCAATTTATTTAAAACTTAAGTCTCAATGAAATTCAGAGCTCTGTTCCTCTAGACTGGGCTGTGGCTAAATGGATTTGAGGGTGGAGGTGGGGTCTGCTGGTCACGTCTCCCCTCCGCTTCCCTGCCTGAGGTCATCCTGTTGCTGGCAACCTCTCTAAGCCTGACCGCCATCCTTGGCCCCACCACTAGGGGACGGGGTTTGTAGACGCGCGGGACCACCCCGCAGCAGCACCATTCCTTGGTCCAGGAGGCCCAGCTCCTGCTTCTTCCTCTCCCCCATCCCAGGCAGAGACTCTCTTGGGTCGGGTACCTGCAAAATGGCAGAACCCCAGCTGCCTCCCACAGGTTTCCCTCCATTCAAGAACCTTGTCCTCCAAGGAGGGAGAGCAGTCAGCTTCGCAGCCAGCATCACGGCTGCCTCTCTCAGGACCCAGCTTCTCCAGCCAGCCCTGTCCCCGCCCTGCTCAGGAGCCAGAGGCCGCCAGAAAAACCTATTGGCTATGTTAAATGGCCAACCAAGGGGCCACCTTGGTGTGAGGAGAGAATGTCCCCCCACCCTGCTCCTACGGGAAGTAGGAGACTAGGCTTCCTCTGCCCGTGGAGGATTGGGAGTGGGGGAAGGGTATCACGATATTCACAGTGATGGGATAAGGTTGCCGAAATGGCACCTGCTTCCCCGGCTTGCTCGTTCCCTCATCTGAGTTTCATAGGGCCTGCGCTGTAGGTACTGTTGATATCTTCATCTTAGAGGTGAGGAAACTGAGGCACAGGGAGATGACGCAGTGTCCAAGGTCACACAGGAACCTCCCAGGCTGGTTGTACAGCCACGCCCTGGGCCGCTGCTGCAGGGGTACCGAGGGATACCGAGTGCCTTTCCCCTCCTTCCAGGATAGGTTGGTCCTAAAAGCAGCGCCCCTCACCGGGAGGGTTTGAAGCAGAGTCAAGACAGATCTCAAAGCCTGGATCTGGGGCAGGAGTTGGCCAAGTTCACACAACTACTCACCGGCGAAGGGGCCACCTTGAGCCCGCACCTGGTTTCCTGCAGCAACCCCCTCCCCCAATCTAATAGCTTCTAGGGGTTTGGGGACCCCTTCCTGAAGAGACTCGGAAGGCCTGTACAAGTCCCCTCGGGCGCAGCAAAAGGAAGGGCAGAAGATCTTCCTGCCTCGCTCTGGCCCGCGGCGCCTGCACGCAGCTCTCTGGAATCCCGCCCGTCTGGGGAAGACATCGAGCCACGGAACATAACCCTGTAATGTGCAGCTAATGTTCTGTGGACAGTTAGACAGCAGCGCTGCAGGCTCGCGACGCCGGGCGGGGCGCCGCCCCCGCCCGCACACGTCACACCCTGCCCGCTGTGTGCGGGCCTCCCAGGAAACGAGAAGGGGGCCTGGGCACCAGTCCTAGGGCAGCCTGCAGGAGCCAGTCCTCTCCCGGAGCAGGAACACGGAGCCCCATGGCAGCCCCGTGGCAGCCCCGTGGGAGCCCCGTGGCTGTTGGATGGAGGTGGTAGAGGCAGTGAACCCAGGGGTTGCAGGCTCCTGCAACCAGCACACCTGGTTTAATTCTGATTCTGCTCCCACTCCTGATAGCTCCCATGTACCAATTGCTTTGCTGAGGTCTCCCTGAGTGACCTTCAGAACAACCCCGTGGGGGAGGTGTTTTCCTATCACATAATGGAGGAAACAGGAGCCCACACTAGTGCTTACACATCAGAACTGGAACGCAGGCGGCTCTGATTCATTCCAAAGCTCTCAACCCCTCCCCCAGGCTGGAAGGCAAGTCACCCGAGCTCGCCGCACCCCCATTTCCTCATCTGTAAAAAGGTGGACAATGGTTCCCGCTTCCCTGAGCTTTGGGAAGGTTCACTGTTGACAGAGGGCCTGGCACAGAGCTTGAACTTGGTTGTGTTAGTGTGGGTTTTCCAGAGAAACAGAACCAACAGGATGTGTGTATATATAGAGAGAGAGAAAGAGAGATTTATTTTAAGGAGTTGGCTTATGTGATTGTGGAGACTTGGCGGGTCCAAAATCTGATGGGGTAGGGCTGGCAGACTGGAGACTCAGGGAAGAAATGCAGTTTGAGTCCAAAGGCTGTCTGACGGTGGAATCCCCTCTTGCTCCAGGGAGGTCAGTCTTTTTCCTACTCAGGTCTTTAGCTGATAGGACGAGGCCCACCTGCATCAGAGAAGGCATATGCTTTACTCTAAATCTATCATTTAAGTGTTCATCTCATCCAAAAACACCTTCACAGAAACATCTGAAATAATGTTTGACAAATTTCTGGGCACTGTGACCCAACCAAGTTGACACATAAAATCAACCATCACAATGGTGAACACCCCACTATGGCAGCCATCCTGGCTGCCATCAGCACCCATGGATCTTCGTCATGGGAAGTGGTACCCAGGGCTGGTGTTTATATGTGCATAGTGTGTCTGTGGAACCTTTTGTTTGTTTGGGGGTTTTTTTGGTGGGGGGAGGTAATTATTTATTTTTAACAGAGGTACTGGGGATCGAACCCAGGACTTTGTGCATGCTACACATGCACTCTACCACAAAGCTATACCCTCCCCCTTTCCACGGGAATGTTGGGGGTTCATAAGCAAACACTTGGGCAGGTACACAGCTGAAAAGGCACAGGAGACCCCCCCCAGGGGATAAGGCAAGCTCTGCCCGGACACTGGAACCAGAGGGGCCACTTCACTGACCCATTAGGGACCCAGGGAGTGGGGGCAGTAGAAGGAGGTAGCTAGAACGGGTTACAAATCCTGACTCCTGGTCGACCCTAGGTAGAACACCGAGCCTCAGTCCAGCCTCAGGGAAGCAGGAATAATGAACCCAGCCACACTGCTGGGAGGGTGAAATGCACTAATGGATAAGCAGCAGCTAGCTGGGGCCAGCCTGGCACCGGCGAATATAAGAGCCTTCCCTCCCCAACCTTGCCGAAGAGAAGAGCACGTCCAAAGCGGAACAGAAACTTAATTAGGATTGGAAAAATGTGAATTCCAAGGCTTATTAAATTCATGATATTTTTACTTACCATGTACCCAGAAATATATTTAGCAAAGCAATTTACACCATCACTGGCTGATGGATTGTGGTTTTCTAAGTTGAGTTTTAAGATGTAAATGGGCTCAATCAGGGCTTGGCCAGGAGAAGATGCTCCCCTCCACCCTGTCTCAGTCCTTCGGGTTCCGGCCTCACCTGGGCAGCCTCCCGGGATAGATAAGTGGTCCTGTGTCCCCACCCTCCACGAAGGCTCTGCTGGGAGCACCTCTGCCCGGCAGGGAGAGGGATGGGGCGGGGAGCAAAAAGGCAGTGTAATAACAATGATAACAGCCATTTATCAAGCACTTACCGTGTGCCAGATGCTATGAGTCTCACCGCTGGTAACACACTCACCCCGCCCAGCAGCCCCATGAGATAAAGAGCACCCAGGCACCTCTTCCTACCAGCTATGTGACCTTGGGCGAATGGCTTAGCCTCTCTCTCTTTCTCTGCCTCAGTTTCCTCATCTGCAAAGTGAAGGTAAAAAGAGCTCTATGTCATAAGCACCAAGCACAGTGTCTGCAACTTAGTAACCTCTCGGCACCGAGATACCAGGGGAGCGATGACAGGGCAAATGACTTGCTTAAGATCGAACAACCGATAAGCATAGAGTCAGGATTCGAAATCAGGTGCGTGGACTCTGAAGCTCTTAACTGCAGGTGGGGATGGACCCACAGTGCCTTGATACCCACACCAAGCCTCCTTCATCTGCCTTTGCTGTCCGAGTGTAAGCATGGAGGAGTGGGGCAGGGGTCAGTGGGGTTGGGCGGGGCCTCCCCACAAAACACCCGCCAGGAAGCCCAGGCACCAGTCACGACTGGTGACCTGACGATTCCACGTGAGTTGGAGGCCTCCTCCCCAAAGTCCAGGCCACCCGCAAGCATACAGCCCAGCCCCTTTCCTCTTCTGTCTGTCGTTGTCCTCCCTCTGGAGTGCCCTTGCCCAAAACAAAGGGGTTGCTGGAGCTGGATGAGCAGCTGGCCTTGGAGTTTTATGTACTGCAATAATTTGCTCATGGACCAGATTGTTAATGCAAAGCTGAGTATCACGCCTACTCAGATTAAATAATCACAAATTCCAAACGAATTGATTTGACCGCACACAGAACACCGAACTGAATAAGACTGGTGGGCTCGGGATCCTCCTGCCCTGACCAGCAACCCTTTCCCAGAAGAGGAGCTGGATGGAGGTATTGCTGGGGACACGGGTAGCCTGGTGGGAGGGAAGGTGGCTGCCATCTGGAGCAGCTGAGAGCAGCCCTAAAGAATCCTGCTCAGCTCTCTCCTTCTACTGCCGCTGGGAGACAGGCCAGTCCTCCAGGCCTCTGAGGCTGTGTGCAGAATACCAGTCTCCCTCTCCCACTTCCTTCTGTGCTGATCCCTAGCGTCCATGGAAAGCTTACCTGTGCTGCAAAGTGACACCTCCACCGTGAAGCCACCCAGGATTTTCCCAAGTGGAGTTACTCCTTCCTTCCCGTGACCCTCTCTCCATTAGTGGTTTTATTATAATTACACACTCATCTGTAGCTCCCGGAGCCTGAAAACTGGAAGCTCTTTGAGGCCAGAGACCTTTGTCTTTTATCATCTTCAAGACCTTCCCCCATTTCTGCCTGGTGCTTAGCACATTTATGGGATGTGGTGGCCGTTCAAGAAATATCTGTTGGCTTGAATTGAGATATATTCTAGAAGGGTATTTTTAAAAATTATTTTGAGTGGGAAACACTCCTTTATTCAAAAACAACAATCTGAGTAGAGTTAGACAGCATGTAGGAGGAAGAACCCTGGCCAAAGGGAGTGGCATCGAGGGCACAGACCCACCTGCTGGGCCTCCTCGTGGACCACCCCCAGGACCACCCCTAACCCGGGCCCCTTAGCATCTCTGCCTGACTCCAGTCACCGCCCACACGTGGCTTCAAAGCTGGCGATCAGCAGGATGACAGGGACGCAAAGAACCATCTCGGAAGGAGGGCAGCCAGCTGTACTGGAAGGTTCTCCGAGGCCCCAGCAGGGGCTGCCTGAGAAGGGACAGGAGAGCATTACATATACCTAGAGCTGGGGACCTGACCAGAGTAATGAAGATGCAGACACTATTCTAGCATCTTTTAACCATTTCCAGCGGGGGCCCACCCCACCCCACCCCACGTCTGACTCCTTGTCACGTTACACGGGGGGCTCTGCGCTGAGGTCGGCCACCTTGAGAATCCGGGTAGCAGCTCAAGAAGCAATGCTCTGACCCCACTCCTCCCCCAGGTGAGCCCGATGCCAACCACAAAGCAACTGGGTAAAGAGCCCAGCCCCTCAAATTCTCCCCCCGCCTCCACTTTTCCCCCCAAGACCATGCGGCAGTGACATTCTTCCAACATTATGGCAGGAAGTAGGGGACTCACTTTAGAAGCCAGAGGACTCAGAAGTGCCCTAAAGAATCTGACTTGCAAATCAACTCCAGTAAGTGGAGTCTGTAAGAGGTCATGCCAGCAGGGGCTGCACTCTTAGCAGTGAAATTGGACCGTAACCCTCCCTGGATCTCGTGGGGTGTGCCTGCCATGAGTGTGGGGCTCCTCCCCCGGGTGACAGGGCTCCTCCACCTTAGTTTGCCACCAAGCAGTGGAGGGACCCTGGTGGGGCTCAGCAGCAGCTTTGCTGGGCGCTGACTTTACTCCAGCCCCAGGGCACTGAGCTCTGGACATGTTATCCTGGCCTGTTTACCAGATGTCCCAGAGATGAGCCGAGGCCCTGGGGGTGCATGGCGAGGGGCATCCAAGATGTGCATCTTCTCATTTCCTGGCATCACAGGAACTGGTCCCCAGACGATTTGGCTGGCCTTGGCCCCGCCCCCTCCCAGGGTCAGCTGTCCCCTTGTCATCTTTCCCCTCCAGAAAAGACAAGCACCGCTCTTCTCAGCCTCCACAAGCATGATGTAATAGTAATAATATCAACAACAAGACAAACTAAAGAACCCGGAACACGGTTTTTACTTTCAGGTTATAAAAGTAACACATGCCAATTGTTGAAAACCTGAAACAGTGCAGAGACATGAAACAAACGAAAATCACATAATCCACCGCTAGAGGTAAATACCGTTAACGTCCGGGTGCGTGTGTATCAAGACTTTTCCAGAGTGTGTGTGCACCGCCGTCTCCATATTTCAAAGTGCAGTTAGAATCACACCACACACACCTTCCAGTTAGCACGATGTTGCCCACCTTTTCGCCTACGACCGGTGGTCTTCGGACCTCCCACTGCCGGCAGCCCTGTCTTCTCTCCTTGTGTTTTGGTCATTCGATGAGGCCAGGAGGGACTGCCCAGCCCAGGAGGGAGGGGAAGACACATCAGGCATGAACTGAGTCAACTTATCAGGTTAAACATTTAAAAGGCAGAGAGATTCACAGTTAATCAAATAGTCGATTAGTCCGAAGGTTGAAGGAGATCGAGCAATCGTTTCAATGTTACGCTTTAAATGTTTAATGAGGGACGTCACCTCCTGTGTCCTACTCAGGAATCCCACCTCTCTCGGGACTATGACATCCTAAAATTTTGACCATCGTGGCCCCCAGGTTGGCCTGCCCGCTCTTCCATGACCATTGCTTGATCCTTTACCGTGCTGATCCGTTGCTCAGCCACTAATCAGTATTCCCCACCACGCGCAGCTTTGGGGGCTGGTGTTCGGGGAGGGCTCCTCCGGGGGTTTGGGGAGATTAACGGGGCCGTGCAGCCTGCTGGGGGAGGGCTGTGTGTGTAGGGGGTGGTCAGGGTGGTCGTGGTGGAAGGCGGGGGCTGAGAAGGCTAAGGTCAAATGGAACATCCCAAGGTCAAGGGCTGCGGGCCAGCACATAGCTCTGGTGGCCCTGCCGTGAATTCAAAATAAATGAAACAACTCTCTATCCACGTCTGCTTTCCTTTTTCTCAGTGGTTCTCAACCTGGGTTCTTTTGTCGCTGGAGGGACATTTGGAATGTCTGGAGAGGTTTTGGGCTGTCACAACCGGAGAAGGGAGGTGCTACTGGCATCTCGTCGATAGAGGCCAGGAATGCTGTGGAGCACCCTCCCACGTGCAGGACGGCCCCCTCCGTGCGGACTGGGCTCCGCGTGGCCAGGGTGATAAGACTGAACAACGGGCTTTCTTTGCTTTTGTCCCTGTGAGGTGCACTCAGAGCCTTCCAGATTCACAGGTGCAGGTTCTCATGAATCCCAAAGGCAAGCTGGGTGGCTGAGACTAGAGCCACTGGAGTTCAAAAAAAAAATTAGTGGAGAGCCCTTCTCGGGTGGAGCAGGGTATATATTCTGCCTATAAAGTGGAAGGACATTGTCTGGGGAGCAAGTTGCACTTGAACAATATTGTAGGCTGGAAAGAGGGGGGACAGAGGGGCCAGGGTCTTGCAGGGTACATTCTTTGAACATTAAAGAGATCCATTCTTCTTGGGGCTCTGTCCGCCACCCCAAACTCTTGAGTCAGAAAAATGACCACTTGCTGTTTGTCCACATCTCCTGGATGGATGTTGGGTTGACTTGATGGTGCTTGGGGAGGTTGTCCTTTTAGGCCACAGGTTTTGAGGCCCCACCCCTGCATGAAGGATCAAGGTAGATGGTCCGAGGAGGCAGCATGTCCTCAGACTGGAAACTGAGACATAGAAATGAGCTTCTGTCCTTTACCTCCTGGTCTAACCCCGAGGAGGGCCATTGTCTAGGTGATGGTTCCTGATGGTGGATGCCAAGACGGTGCCACTATCTAGGTCATCCTGGAAGCAAAGCCTGGGAGCTTCGGGAACAAGCCATCACTTGAATGCCAGGTCGCCGAGTTCTGCCACCTCATTTTTATTTTCTTTCGTCATCCCTGACACAGAGTTCCGCCTTGGCTAAGTGCTGGCCTCCCAGTGTCCACGCGTGGCCTCGAGGGTTAAGAAGGGGTCCGCCAGCCTGGAGGCTTTAACCACAGGCCCAGCCCCACGGGGGCGCTCAGGGCTGGAGTGAGGGAAGCCTGTTCTCTCTGCCAACACGAGGTACTTCTACTGCCAACACGTGAGGGTCTGGGGCTCCTGATCACATGGGGGGAGAGCGTGGCTCCTCACCTAGTAATACCTGAAGACTTTCCTGGTTGAGATCACTTGATTTTTAGCTAGGAATAGGAGCCCGTGGGAACAGAATATGGGAGTGAAGGGAGAACTTAAGAGAGACGCCAGGACAGGATCAATGTGGCCCAAGAGAAAGAATTTGGAGATGGACTTAGGAAGAAACAGCAAATCTGAAAGTCAGCCTGCTGACCCCGCTTTGCAATAGACCGTCCCTTTCACAGCAGAGATGCAGGAAGGGGAAATAGGGTTATTCCGAGGACCTGTGTCCTCCTCCTTCTTTTTTCAAGGTCTCTGGAATCTTCTAGAAGGGCCTAGAAAAGGCCTGGCATTGGAGCAAATATAATAACAGAGACTCTTTCATATAATAAGCATTTGTATAATCAGGATGTGTACACAGGCTCACTGTCGACAAGCACTGAGACCCACAGCTCACATATTGCCTGGCATAGAGTAGGTACTCAACAATTATCTGTTTAGAATCAATAACACTGACTAAGAGATGGTCCTTATGACCAAGGAGTTTATAATCCAGCAAGGGAGACAGGCACGCCCCCTAGTAATTCAAAGCAGAATGAAATAAATACATCACCTTGCCCTCCTTCTGTGTCCACCTGCTCAGCTAAAAGTGAGGCAGGGCTCCCTGCGGCCCAGAGAGCTTAGAACATTTCTTCCTTGAGTGGTTCCTATGAATCAGTCAGGAGCCTTTTCCCAGGATAAACCAGCTCACCCTTCCACTCACTTCCCTGCTGCTGAGTTGAGTCTTCAGAGCAACAGCAGCGCCATCTTTTTCTGCCCCTCTCTCCATTGTGGCCGTGCTCTCAATGGGACAGGTTGGCTTTGGGGACCAGCCGATCCAGAGACTACCCACTGGTTGGGAAACCTTGAGTCCTGAGACTTGGTTGCCTCATCTGGAAAGGGAGCTAATTTTGCCTTCCTTTGTGGGGTGGCTGTGAGAACCATGGATGTGGAGTGGTGGGCACACTAGGGTGGGTGCCCAGCTAACTGTGTTTCCATCCCGTGTTGGGCTATGTGTGTATTAAAGCTCTCTGTGCGCCGGGCTCTAGTCCAACTGATTTCCCCCATCTCCCTGGTGTATCGGGCAGCATTTGCCCCCGTAGATGCTGAATCAGTGTCTGTGGGCAGAACATTTAAGACCATGTGCCTCCTGGTATGAGGATCATATCTTCACAACCGAAAATCTCAACACGCTTGACAAGGACAAGCACACCCAAGGCAGCGACAGATGGGACACTTTCAATAAGGTCAGTCCTGGGAGGTCCGGGTCTTCCGGCCGTAAGATCATCACGGATGCACCGGCCTGTCTGACTTTCCCGTCACTTGCTGGCAGCGCTATTTTTCAGGGGGAGAATGATAAGGCCCAGAGAGAAGTTAAGTGACTTTGAGCCAGGTCACAAAAAATACTATAGTCCAAGAATGACTAGCTCCCTGCTTCATCCTTTAATACTTCTCTCTTTCTCTTTATTTAAAAACGCATAAGTAAGGTTAGAGAAAATCTACTCAAAAGGCAAGGAAACTTCACAAGATGTTCAGATCCCTGGGGGACACGTTGGGAGCTGGAGGAAGGGACAGAGGTTCCCTCTGGGCAGGAGAACAGGGGTCAGCCAACACCTTCCACAAACGGTCAGATGGTTACTCTTTTTAGCTTTGCAGGCTTTACAGTCATCATCACAAGACTTCAGGTCGGCCACTGTAGTATAAAAATAGCCCTAAACAACATGCAGATGAAGGAGCAGGGCCATGTTACTGATAAAACTTTATTTATATAAAGACACAAACTTGAATAAGGTGTAATTTTCACATGTCAAAGAATATGATTCCTTTGACTTTTGTCAACCCTTCAAAAAGGTGACAATCATTCTTAGCTGGCAGGCAGTTAAAAAACAGATGGCTGGAATGTCCTCGGAGGACCTGCCATCCTCTCATGCCATACTCTCAGCCCACTCTTTGGAAAAGAACCTTCAGGCCATAGGGAAATGCCCGTTCCTTAGAGGCTTAGAGGCACAAATAACACATTATCTTCGCTACAAAGCTGCTAGGTTGACTTGCCATCCAAGAACGGTGGACACTGGCTTCTTTTGCCACTCACAGGGGTGGACCACCAGAGATCAAACTGGAAATTTATCTTCTAATCCATCTAACCTGACCCCAGGCACCAGCGTATGACTCCTCCAGCTTGAGTGTAGCTTGTAAGAAATCGTATGGATGCAAACGGCCACACCCTGGCTCTCTCTCCCCAGAGAGCCCAGAAACCCAGATGTCGAGGGGCTACCTGCTCGACACAGTTTTAGAGCTTTCGGTGCCCCGTTCCGAATTTGTCCTTGTGAACTGAACTGAGGGGAGCACTGAAGATGCGTGGCAGAGATAAACGAGGAGCCGGTACTCCCGGAACTAACACAAAAGAAGTTCTAATTTTCATGCTGGAGTTAAAAAAGGATGATGGGGAAGCCTAAGCCTTGTAAAAAGTAAAAATATCTGAACAGTGTGCGTGGGCATCGCTATCTGCTCCGCTGACTGTTTGAATATGCCGGTCTGGAAACCTGAGACATCGCCAGGGGCCTCAGGGCGTGGAGAAGATTTGGCTGGACCTAAAAGAACCCAGACCACGGGGAAAACAAGTGAAGTGTAACCTGAAAACACGCAGATACGTGTTCCCAGACAGCTGCTTTCATTCATTCATCACATATTTATTTTCCGCTTATGTTGCAAGCACTAAGCTGGGTACTGAGAGACGCGAGCTGACTAAGACCCAGCGCCTGCCTGCAAGGCGCCCAGGTCCTGGGTTCGGCTGGTAGGTTAGGTGGGAAGGGTTATATTAGGAACAGCAAGAGTTGTCAGGGCATCAGGACAGGGGTGCGCCAAGGGTGCAGCCCACACAGCAACCGCCCCCTTGTGGACGCCTGGTGACCCGCAGCCTTCCTGAGTCCCCAGTGTCTGGCGGGTACCCTGTGACACTGGGAAGGAAGCTCAGTGCGTCCTGCGGAGTGGTCCCACCTCCACATCAAGCCTGTCCCCCCGAAACGGGCAGCCCTGAGCCTGTAAGACCGAGGACACAGCTGAACTTCACTTGTCTGTCTTACTGCTCAGATACTCTCCACCCTGCCCTGCTCTGCCGAGGGAGCTGCCCAAGGAAGTCACCAGCAGTGGGTCTGGGGATCCTGGTGGGGAGATCAAAGGGAAGAAGCCAATCAAAGGAGCAGCCTCGCTGCTCCCGCGCGCTCCCTCCCGCCTGGTCAGCACCCTGTCACCGGCATTGATGGTTTCATTTTTCTGGGGAGGAAAAGAACAAACGCGGGAGATAATTGTAGTGGAACGCCGATAAGTAACGTTTGGTCTCCTTTTTACAACCATTCTCTAGGGCCCCATTATGGTAATTTTTCTTCTATAACTGGCAAATTGTATAACAAGTCAGACGATAAACCAGCAAGCAAGGCAGAAATTTGCATTTTAATACAAGTGCCTGCATCTCTTCCCCCTCCCCCATCTCAGGGAGGTCAAGGCCTCTCTGACCCTGGGTCCCCTGGTGCCCTGCCCTCCTGGCTCCCTGCTCCAATTCTAAGTGGGTGAGTCTGAAGCACTCAATAAATGCAGTTTTCTGCTTTCTCCAGATATTATGTGTCACAAAGATTAAGACCCAGGGCCCTGGAGGCAGCCTGCCAGGTCCTCCTCCAGTTCCACTCAAGGAATGGGTGTCCTTGGGCTCAATCCTGTGCTGTGCTCAGTTTTCCTTTCTGTAAAATGGGGATAATTATATCACTTACACTATAGGATTTTTTTTAATGGATGCCTGACACAGAGCACGTGCTAGATAAATATTATTAATGATGCTGTTGTGTTGGTGGTGATAGTGAGGGGGTCTGGGAAGCCCCCTGGGTTCCAAGGGCAATGATTCCTAGTGGAGAATGTAGTTCTCGCATCAGTCTCTGCTCCCTTTGCTCCTCACCTGTGCTCTTCTGCATCACCTCTAATACCACATCCTCGGACCACAGCTCTGCTTTTATATTCAGAGTCCAGGAGTCCTTGAAAGGCTCTGCAGGGAGGGTACCCAAGAAACCCAGCCATGGGTTATGGAAGATCTCTTTTTCTCTTTTAATCTGTCTCTCTCTTGCACAAATGCACACGCACACACACACAGCACCATGGCTTCAGCTACGCCATATGGCCACTCCCTGGGCAAGCCCGGTGTCAGGAGTCCTGGAATCATCCACCCATGTAAAGCGGTGATTGAGTCCTGGCCTCTGAGTCACAGGCCTGGCCTTGAAGCTCTGCTCCATCACTTTCAGCCGTATAACTCTGGAAAAGCAAGTGCCTTTCTCTGGCTATAAAGTGCAGATCACAGTACCTACTGCTGTGAGCACTGAGCGGGTTAACAGATGCCCGTGCCTGGCACCGGAAAAACACCAGTTGAACACCCCAATTAGTTGACTCTGAACGGCGCTAACCACCTCGGCCAGCTTCCTGGCATGGTAGTTACATTTGGCAGGGACGGTCCATCCTTTCACACTCAAGAGAAGCCAAGCAGTATCCAGGAAATCCTGCCAAAAACCCAGGATGATTATTTTAGCTCCAGGAGTGAGGCCTCTGGGGGCCGGGTGTGCTCCATGGCTTGAATTTATAGACATGGGCCCCTCTGGCAGAGGAGGGAGAAAAGGGCCGTTACCACAGCAGACTGTTTTGAAGGTTATTTTTAGAATTTTATTCAACCCGTTGGGACCATTGGAGATTCCAAACCAGACCTGGGAATTGCGTTAGTCTTGTAGCATGATGAGGTTTTTGTCCACCTCACGGGGGTGGAGCAGGGGGCTCCTTTTTCTACCCAAGATGAGTCACCGACCCTCATGAGGACTTGGGTGGTGATGTCACAGCGAAGATCATTCATTCATTCATTCTATGCATATGCTCTGACCTCCTATTATGTTCTAGGTCTGATCTAAGTGTTTAGGATGCCTTAGGAAACAAAACAGACAGTATTTCTTGTCATTTAATTTTGGGGGGAAGGTAATTAGGCTTGTTTATTTATTTATTTTAATGGCAGTACTGGGGATTGAACCCGGGACCCCGTGCATGCTAAGCACACGCTCTACCACTGAGCTCTACCCACCCCCTCAGACAACACTTCTCACCTTGTGGAGCGTATGTTCTAGTATGGAGACACACACACACACAATAAACAGGAAGTAGGTGGGTTGAATTAATGATAAGGGCTCTGGGGGGATCAAGTTGAATTCTTAACAGGGGGTATATATAAATGGATTGTCATCCCTTTTTCCACTCCCTCCTTCCAACAGAATCCTATAATCTGGCTCTTTGCAGGTGACTTAGCAGTGCCTCCCCATCCCAGCAGGTGGAGTGTATTTCCCCACCCCTCTGAGTCTGAACTTGGCCACGTGACTTTTTTGGGCCATTAGGATGTCGGGTGATGAAATGATGCAACCGAGGATTTACACATGCTCCTGAGCTTCCGTTCAGCCAAAGGGATTCTGATCACCAACTCTGGCTGGACCAAATCAGGTTAGTTCCCAGCGGCTGGGAGGTGGAGACTGACATCTATCTGCATCCTGTCCGTGTGTGTGTAGACCCCCAGCACCTGACACCAACCCACAGTAATGTGATGTGTAATGGGAAATGGCTGTTCATTGATTGACAACTCAGAGGACTGAGTCTCACCCCTCCACCTCCCCTAGACCAGGAGAGGCCCCCGACTTCACCAGCAAAGCAGAGATGAACGCCCTTCTCATAATGACATGCATCCCCAGGAATGTCAGCAGGTTGAGTTTCTACTCAGTCAATCAACATTTGCAGGACTGGGTGCAGCGCGGCCATAAAGGCGGATGAGGTATGACTCCCGTCATTAGGAAGCTTGCCAGCGCGGAGATGATAGAAGATATGCAGGTAGATAACTCGGATAAAAAGGAAAAATAGATGCGTGCCATGACAAAGTGTAGTGGAAGTGTTCCAAGAATTGCGAGAAGGAAGATTACTTCCTGCCCGGGGAGGAGACGGGAGGGCGTGGAGAGGAGACAGAAGGGAAGCTATCAAGGCAACATGGAGGGTGTGGTGTTCGAGGCGAAGCTTGGAAAGACCCAAGCAGAGGCCGCCAGGTGCAGTGCCTGTGCGAGGAAGCCGGGACGAGGTGCACGACTACGGGGCAGCAGTGCTGGGAGGAGGAGGGCGGGGAGCCTGTTACTGGGCTAGGAAAGCAGTGGGGACCCGTTCTTTAAGCTCACGCCGCCACTGCTGCTCCCTCCCTCTGCAAACTCCAGGTGTTTTGCTTAGAAGCTTCCAAAGATGAGGACTAAGAGGCCGTGGCAATTCTTTCTCATTCTGAGAAGCTTAGAGGCCCAAGCTTTCAGGGCTGGGAGGGCTATTAGAGATCACCCGTCCCAGCTGATGCCGAATGCCTGCGCCAGCATCCGCGGCTTCAACCCCTGCACGCATCTTCCGCTCCAGACCCTGGCTCAGGGCCTCCTGCTGCCATGAGCAGGCGTCGTGCTCAGCACCCTGGGTCTGCAGGGCTAAGATGCAGCGCCCCTGTCATTGCCACAAACCCATCCACATCCACCCTCCTGAGCCCAGCCAGATGACTTCCTGCAGGGGCTGGGATCACACACTCCCTCTGGGGACAAAGAGAAAGGAAGGAGAAGATGGAGGGTGGTGTTCCCATTTGCCGGGGAGGCGACCCTCCTGGCTGCCCTTTCCATCAGTGCATCCTTGCGTATGTCCAGAATAGCCCCTATCTGGTAGCCTCAATTTTCCTCTCTGTCTCTCTGAGCCCCGAGACTGGTGGCCAGAAGGCTACAAAGTGTCCCAAACCTTCCAGGAGTGAACATGGGGGCTTGGTCCTGATAGAGCCTCTTAAAGTTTGGTTGGAGTGGAAAGAGGGAACCGGGGGAGGGAGAGGAGGACGGAGCGGAAACTCGAGCCCAAGTGCATCCCGTTCACACGCTTCTCTGAAACTCTCTTGTCAAGATGAGACAAACTGTTCTTTCAGAAGTCCAACCAGGGCGATGTTAATAACGGTGCCTACTGGGAGATGGGGAGAGGAGCCCACACTAAATAATTGAAGGTCTTCAAAAGCTTGTGCAGAGAGACGCAATGTTCTCTGCCGTGTGGAGGAAAGGTTAATAAACACCGGCAACACTGGGCAGCAGCAGAGGACTTGCAGCGCACCCGGCCACTTCCCAGAAGGACACCTGTGCTCCTGTTTGTGCCCAAGGCCAGACGCACCTTGCAGGCTTGGTTTCTGCGCGTTCCCCTCCTCGGTCTGCCAGCCCCAGAAGATGCGTGTGAGGGACCCAAGGACGCAGGGGGACATCCAGGGCTCTCTGAATCAGAAGGCAGCTCAGTATCCCTCCCAAATCCCCTCACTTGGACCACAGAAGGGATGGAGCCCAGCCTCTCTTTGCTCTTCCTGGGGCCTCCTTCAGGGTGTCTGATCCACAGGATGGAACGATCAAGACGGAGCCTTCTAGAGAGGACTGCTTCATCTTACGTGGCCCTGTCTTTCCTCACAGTGATGTCCAGTCAGGAGACCCACAGACAGCCATAAGAGTGATCGGCACCTCAGTCCGTGTCCCAGGCAGCTTGGGCAAGACAGGCGTGCGCCTGGCATGCTCGCTGGTAGCCGGGGGAGCAGGCGCTGGAGGTGAAGGGAGCCCCGCGGTGGGCTAAGACTGCCGCAGGTGGGGTCCGTACTCAAGCCGACATAGTCCATGCACTGGCCCCATCTTGCCCCAGCCCAAGCTGCCAGCACTTGGCAGCCAGAAGCCCGGGATGTCTCCGGATGCTGCCGGATGCTTTGATCTCCCCAGCAAGTGCCTGGTGGCAGCGGTTCACCATCTAAACACTGCATCCGAACTCTGACAGAGAAACAAGTGCTTGGGTGACACACAAATGCAGCGTCAACACAGACACGCTGACATTTCCATCTGCCCCTCCATCCCAAGAGCCCCTCTGTGCGAGCGAAGCCACAGGCAAAAAAGTAGGTCACCCTGCTCTGGAGGAGACAGGGCAGATGTTTACCAGATGCTCGGCTACCTGCTCTTGAGGGGGATGCTGTAGGGGGTGTGATGAATAAGGGAGGGGGGGCAATGCATTGCTGAACGCCCAACAAATTGCAGCTGGGCAAATGGGAATATGTTTGGGTCTAGGCCAGTGGTTCTCAACCCTGTCTGTGCATAAGAATCCCTGGAGGAGCTTTATTTAAACGAAAACTCAGAAAACAAAACCTAACATCTGAGTCCCACCCAGGGCCAATTAATTCAGAATCTCTGGGGGAGAGGCTGAGGCATCAAGGATATTAAAAATTTAAAAATATTAAAAATGCCACAGGCATTCTAAAACTGTGCCGCCCAGGTGAGCAGGTCCTGGTCCCGCAGGGGGAGGGCAGCCCCTCCTGTGAAATTCACAAGCGGAGAAAGAGCTGAGAGGGAGGACGTGGCTCCACACGGAACATCCTCGCACTTTCCTACTCCTTCTGCCTTGCACAGGAAGCTCCCCCCACCTGGACCACCTCCTTCCTCTCCACTTACCTGAACTTGACGAAGTTCTTCAAAAGCCAGTTCCAGCTTCTCTTCCTCTGGTACCTGCAGCATGTGGTGTGTACCTGCCCAGCAGTTACCTGTTGTCCATCGTGCTCTCCGCTGCTGTCTCATTGCCCCTGCTGGTCCCTGAGCTCCCAGAGACCAGTGACTGTGGAAGCGCCCCCTCCGGACTCCACCATCGTCACCTGGGCACTTGTTAGAAATGCAAATTCTCAGGCTTTGCCCCAGACCTAGTAGATTAGAAACCCTGGGGTGGGTTCAGCAATCCACATCTTAAGAAGTCCTCTGGGTCATGTGGAATCACTGCTCTGGGCTCTAGACCCTGGCTCCTCAAAGTGTGGTGCCTGGACCAGCAGCCCCAACCTCACCTGGGAACTGTCAGAAAGGCAGAATCTCAGGCCCCAGATGCACTGAATGGGACTCTGCATTTTGACAGGATGCACAGGGGGTGCGCAGGCGCAGTAAACCATGAGAGCTGTTGGTGGAGGTGGTGTCCGGGCATGCCTGGCCCGGCTCATCGAAAAGTTGAGGGCTGGAGAGCAACACCATGCCCTGATTGTGAGCCCTAATCCCTCAACGCTGCTCAGAAGATCTCAGCCTCCATCACAAGCTGCAGGCCCTGGGAGCCCATAGGGAGGTTCCAGAGAGATCATCTAAAACAGGTGGCTTAGCCTCCATCCCTGAGAAAGACCAAGCTGAGATGTGGCTCCCAGGTGGTTGAGTCAGGTCCTTGCATCCTAGCCATCCACATTCCTGGCACTGTTTCCTGAACGCAAGTGATGCTGTCCAGGCGGTCAGCTTGCTTTCAAGGGGCCCCCTCTGTGGAGTGACAATCTGATGGCCCCAAGGTCATCATCTAAGCCAAACCAAGCCTCCTGCTCACTTGTCCTCTTCCTGCAACCTTGTCCCTTTTGACCTTCCCCCGCCCTGCTCCCCTTAAACACACTGGAAAGGAATAGCATTGGAACTTAGTTCTAGGAGTGGGACTCAGCCGGGCTGCCAGAGACGGGAAAAGAAGAGAGGAGATGTCATGAGGTTCAGACTCACTGCCCACCATTCATTCAATTCCTTCCCACGAATCCTGTGCACCCACTACGGGCACACCTGGCGTGTTCCTCCTGCCCCTGCTCATCTGTCACATTAAAGGTCGTTAAAAATTTATCCAATACGAGATTGATATGGAAATGCCAGCTTCTCCTGACAGGTTATAAATAGCTGCTTTGAGTCCAATTCGAGGATTTGATTTAAAAAAAATAAGTAAGCTATCAAGCATTCATCTGTGATTGAATCAGAGAGACTCTCCCCCCCCCCCCCCCGCTCCAGAAACCCATCGTCAAAGGCCATTACTACTTTCCCTGCTCGAAGAATATTGTGTGTAGAGCTTTAATGTCCCCCGGGGAAGTGAGACCATTATAGGAAAAAAAAAAACTTATTTCCATCTCTGTTCCAAGACGCACAACCTAATTAAGATTTTATAAACACTCACCCAACGGGAAAATACACACACACGCACGCGCGCACACACACATATTCTTGGACACCTAAATTAGCCAGGCAAATAAATATTGTTGAGATGAAGTGGCTTTCTTGCCTGTTTCCGTCCAGTTTTAATTAGGCGTCTGTCACGGGGAGGGCATCACACAGTGGAATTGTCTCATTTTGATTCTTCAGGGTTTGCGTTGTTGGGTTGCCAGCCTTCCACACTTTCCCCTTTTCCCAGGAAACACAACAGGGTCTCCTTTGAGCCTCCCTCCTCCCCGCCCTCCCCTCTTGCCTGCCTCTTAGGCTCTGGAAGGACAGAGAAGGGTCTCCCGAGTGGTCACATTTCAGTGGCCTCCCTGTGGCACCAGCTCACCAGAAGCAGTCGTGGACATGACCTTGACAGAGCCACACCTGTGGGATTGCCTGGTGGCAGCAAGGTCCTGCCAACACACTCTGGATGCCAGCTCTGGGGACAGAATACACAGGCTCCCCCGTTCCCCAAAATGCCAGCTGGGGCAGCCTCCCTGCACCCAGGGTCCCATCTTGGGGCTGCTCTCAGCCCTGCCGATTCCCGCTCTCCCAGCTGGAAAAAAATACAGGAGATAATTAGCTTTCTCCTTTTCATGTCCCTTAGGCTGTTTGGGAAAGTGCATTTTTTTCCCCACACGTGTAGAAAATTAATTCTGTTGCGTGTTGGAGAAGCAGGGGAGGGAGGAGCTGAGGAAAAGTGTCACTCACTCCTTTGGGCAGCGGAGTTGCGGGGGGGAGAGAGGGGCCGGGAGGTGGGGGACACCTGGTCTCGGGGGCAGCATCCTTCTTGAAGCAGTTCCCTGTTTCCTGGAACCAAACAACAACTGCACCTCCCAGGTGAAACCACATCACAGCTTTTCAAGAGCGGCTGCAGGGGCTGCCGGCAGAACGGAGCTGCCAACAAGACTCCAGTGTGGTGACTTTTGAGTGCGTCCGCCGTGGTGGCTGTCACTCTTAATTGGGCCCGGCAGTTGGCAGGACTCAGCTGTCTGTACCATCCATCCCATCTTCCTTTGGGGACCAGGGCCGGGAGTCCTAGGAGGGTGCGTGTGAAGATGTGGGGGTAATGATCCCATTGGAAAGATGATAAAAGTGAGGCCTGGGGAGACTGCAAGAGCCATCCGAGATTGGCACTTCTGGCTCAAAGAGACAAAGAGAACTCATTCAGAGCATCCTCTGCCCCAGAGGAATGAGGACTCGGCCTTCTGCCTGCCCAGCAAAGGCAGAAATAGTGGGAATCTATGCAAGACGAGCAGAAAGGCTGTTGCATTGACATGAAGAAGACGTTGCCGGTGGGGATTTATTTTAATTCAATGATAAGTCTCAAGTGCAAGTCTCTTGAGGTGGAGAAACAGGAGAGTTGCACGGCCTGCCTTGAGGGTATTTAGGGTCTGCAAGGAGCATGATTAAATACCAGAGCAGTGATGGCCAGAGCGCCGGGTATGAAGCCATCGGCTCTAAGGAGGCGTGGGTGGGTGATGCCCCATCTGGGGGTCTGAAGGCTAGCCTCTCTCCGGCCGCCCCGCAGACTCTGCTGGAAGAAAGCCCGTCCACCTGGGCACCCTGCTGTCCTGCAGAGGCCCCCCGGCTCTGTCCCACACCCCCGCCCCCCGGGGACAGCTGCAGCAGCCGGCGAAGCAGCCAGGCCCCCGCAAATTAGCTGAAGTGACGCTCACTTTGTATACACATGTTTACAATCAGGGCCAGATGGTGAAGGACTGGCTTCGTTTCAAAGCCACTCCGCTGTGCTGGGCTGAGCCCGCCCCGCACGTGGCGGAAAGACAAGCACGTGGGGAGAGGGCAGCCCCTGCCTCCCTGAGACGCCGGCCCTGAATCCGTTCTCCATCTGAGGAGGTAGTTTGGAAGCCTCACTTAAAAGCAGCCTTAGCTTGCCAGCTGTCAGAACTTTTTATCAAACCTCCTGAAATTCTACAGACAGAAGAAAGAAACACAGCCCACTCTGATATTCTCCAGAGTTTCTTTTCCCCCTTTTTTTTTAAAGAAATAAATAAAGCATACGTGATGGAAGGGAGATTGCAAACGATCACCGGTGACAGTGTTTATGTTGCCAAATTATTTGTACAGGCAGGGAGAGAGGGCGGGCTGAATGCGGATCAAACGGAGTGACTGTTTACCAAACTAGAGAGACACACTTAAGTGACAGGATAGAAAAAAGGGAGGATGCTGGCGACATGCCAGGGACAGATTCGGCGACGTCTGTGTGTTTCCATCTGCTTCCCCAAAAAAAGGCAGCACAAGAGGGCCCGCAAGGACAGCTGTACTCTGGGGCCAGATGGGAAGCCAGGGCCAGAGCTTCCAAAACGTCCAGAAAGGTGGTGATGACGTGAGGTCCGCCAGTTCCTCCCACTTATACTTAACCCCCCGAAATCCAACCCCCCAACAAAACCCATTAAAGCCAGATATAACACTAAAAAAAAAAAAAAGAAAAGAAAAACTAGAGACAGACTCAGCAACTCCAGCAGTGGGGATCACAAGGGCTGAGTGGAAAGTAACAAAGGTTTTTGGAAAGAACATTCCAGAACTCCTCCATCAGAATGAGGGCAGCTCATTCACATTGCCGCCCTGGGAGGCTGTACTTTTATTCCAGGATGCAGCCATCATTCAGAACATCTTATTTTGGAATTCACTTTTTGAAACCAACTTTAGAGTCGGTCCATGAGAAATGTTTTCATTGTCTATGAGCCATGACCTTAGCTGTGTGTGTGTGTGTGTGTGTGTGTGTGTGTGTGTGTGTGGAGGGGGTGTGGGAGGGGTGTGAAAGGGGGTGGTTGCTGCACTCGCCCACCAGGCTGCATTTTACCCCAAACCCTGATCCTTTTTTTTTTTCCCAAAATCTGTTGGGAAAAAAGAACAAAGTGATGGGCTGTTGATACCTACCTCGTAATAAGGATGACAGGGGACACATGTTGCGGGAACCTAGTAGCTGCTCCGGGAACACGTCTCCAACGCTCCTCAGATGGTTCCCCTTTGGATCAGGACACGTGGCTCCATTTCTCTGGTGACTTTTGTCATTGGACTTTCCAAGGTTCTTCTGGGCTGCAGCTACTAGAATTGTACCAGGCACTCAATAAATATTTATGGAATGAGAAAATGAATGAATGAATGAATGAACAGCATAGGCCCCCGCATGTGCTGCTGATGACAGGGCTGATTGGGGCGCGTGGCCAAGCTGTCCTCCTGGCCTTCTTCCCTGGGACCAGCGCCCCTGCAGGGTGGGAGGACTGACTTGTCCCTGTGGCTCTGGCTGATGAGCTGGGACCGAGAAGTACAACAAGAGAACCGTGGACTGAGAGAGAGACTGGAGACACTTCCAGCCACTATTATGTAGCAGAAGACACAGTGGCCAATTGAGAACGAGCTGGCTTTCATTACCAGATAATGAACCCAGATGATGGCAGAAAGGGACGGCTTGCTGGGGAAAGAGGAGCCCTCCCACGCCGCTTTCTCCGGGGAGCTCCGGAGCCGGAAGAGGGGTGTACCTGGCTGGGGTGAGGAGCAGCTCCCGCACAGCTTCTCTCTATTTGGTTCCAGAGACAATGGGTACGCCCTCACCTTGAATAAGGAGTCCAACCTCTGGGCAGAGCCAGCTTCCTCCTCCACCTGCAGCCATCATCGGGGCCCCAGCAGACAGCTTCCCCAGGTCCTGGGAGTCCCCAACGGCCGGAGATCCCAGAGCCCGCATCACAAGCACGGGTGTCCTGAGCACAGGTGCGGCTGGGAGCCCCGTGTAGAAGCAATGTGACCTCCCCGAGTACCAGGACCTTGGGAAGAGTGTCCAGGGACTTCGGCTTCTATTTTTTAGAGTCTCCAGATTTTACAAATAAAATCAAGGATACCCAGTACAATTTGGATTTCAAATAAATGGTGAACAATTTACTTCATATAAGTATATCCCCGTTCTTGTATGGGATATACTCACACTAGAATTTGGTCACTGCTTTCTCGGGAACGCACATTTAACTGGGCACCCTGTACTTCAGCTGGCAGTCTTACGACAACCCTCCTCCACCACCCACCCTCCCTGCTGCCTCCTGTTCCCAGCGAGTACAGGGCGCACTATGAGATGTGAAACTCCTCTCTGGGCCAGCTTGGAGAGGCGCGAAGGTGAGCGGTGCGGTCTAGTGAGAACAGCAGTTACTCACGGGCCCGCTACCATTGCCGCGTGACCAACCACCCCAACACCTAGTGGCCTAAATCAACCCTTCTACTGCGCTCAGAGACTCTGTGGGAATTTGGACAGGGCGTGGCAGGATGGCTGGTCTCTGCTCTGTGATGCGGGGCTTCAGAGAGGAAGACGCAGTGGCTGGGGCTACTTACCTGCTGGAGGCTGGAATCACCTGGAGGGGAGTCGTCAGCTGTCTGGTGGATGATGCTGGCTGTCGGCTGGGACCTTGGCTGGGCTCTGCAGGGTTACGTGTGTGTGGCCTCGTCATGGACCTGAGTCTCCTCATGTCCTGGTATACGTGATAGCTCAGGGATCCAAAAGTGAGTGTCCCAAGTTGTCTGGCCATTTATGACCTAGTGTTACTTGTGCCTGTTGGGGGGAACAGTCACACATTGGCCCAGATTTAAGGGAAGGGGGACAGACCCATCTTCTCGGTGGCTGGAGTGTCAAAGAATCTGTGGGTGTGTTTTAAACTCCTGCCGGTGGTGGGGAGACCTCAGTGGAAGCAACGATGGGAGCTCACGAGTTGGTGGAGGTGGGAGGGTTTGGAGGAGGATGGAGGAGCTCCGAGCAGAGGCCCCTGCAGAGGAGGCTGGCAGGGAGGCTGTGGGAGGTCAGGGACATCCAGGAATCACGAGACCTGGGTGTCAGGAGGAACACGCAGGCTGGGCTGGAGTCCTGGGGGATGGCAGGGGTTGAACTCCAGAAGAAACCATTATGAAATGGGGGAGGGACAGCAGCGAGGGGTGGGAGGCATCAGGAGACAGCCGAAAACACTCCTGTGCCGAGGAAGGTTTACATCATGCATCATCAAAATCGTCTGCCGCCCAAACTGCATTCGACTGACACCATCTGCATTGATCCTGCTCCCAGCCCCGCAGGCTCCCTCTCCACTCCCACCCATCTGCACACAGCGAGGCTCCAGTCCCCTGTCTTCACTTGAGAACAGAAACATCTGCCTGCAGCAAAGTATTCTCCTTCCAACTCGCCTGAGATGGGTTTTGGCTGCCAGCACAGGGCCTGGGACCAATTCTGCAGACCTGGGGACAGCCTCCCTTTGAGGCTGGCGGGATACAGACTCTGACTTACTGAGAGCAAAGAGTTTGGTCAAAACAGGGGGAGGGGAGCTGGGGGCGCTGGGGCTGCTGAGGGTGGAGGGCTGGGCCGCCTGAGGCCCCACTCAGTGCATTGCACTCCCCCATTCCTTCCCACTCCCCACAAGAGCAGCCAGGGCGACCTTCACCTTGGGGCTTTTAGCCTGGGGAGTCTGGATGCTCCCAGCAGCCCCGCTCCCAGAGCACCTGCCTCTGGGAAGCCTCAGTGCTGTTTGTGGTGATGCGAGCCCGCACCACATGGAGACCGTGCCTTTTGAAGCCTGAGTTAATTGGATTTTACAGCATCTTCTCTTGCCTGCCCCGTCCTTATTAAATGACAGAGAGGAGGGGAGAGGAGCAGCTGAGCATCACACAGAGAAGGAAAAGGTTAGGACAACGGCCTCTTTGTGGAAAGTAATCAATGCTCAGCCTCCCCCCTACCACGCCTCGCTGTGTAGGAGCTCAAACAGCTCCCGGAACTTAGGGAGAGTGCGAGAAGGTTCGCTGCCTTTATTAGCGCTCTTATCATTATCGGAGCGTTGTGATCTCAGCGCACAACTACCTCATCACGCGTGTGGGTGTGCATGCGGGTGCGTGTGTGCGCACATGTGCGCATCCCAGGCATTCACACCCAGCTAACCTGTGATCTGGGATGACTGTCCAAAAGACCCAGAAGTGCAGTGCCCTGATCTGCTGTTTGGATGGAGAATTGCCTTGTGGGACCCCAGGCTCCAGCCGCTGAGTCATCTTGGGCTTCAGCTGCCCCAGCGGTCCTGCCCGCCCTGTGATAAGGGGGCTGGAGGAGCCCTACAGAGTCAGTCCTTCTCCTTGCTCCCCTCAGCCCGTAATTTAAAGAAAAAAGGTGGCTCTTCAAGACAGCGCCGGTGAAACTGACTAGCATGGGGGATGGGATTTCCATCTTCGTGGGATGCACGTCCACTCCTGTGCCAGGGCCTCAGGGAGGGCAGGGTGACTTCTCCCCACCCTGACTTCGGGTTTGCCCATTGAGCTGGCTTTGGCCAGGGCCACAGGAGCAGACGCAAAGGCTTGAAATGGACTTGCCCGACCAGCCTGCCTTCTCAGGCTTATGCCACCCGCAGGGAACGAACATGGTACCTTGCTGCTCTGAGGAGGATGGAGACTCATGGAGCAGACCTGATTCCAGCCCCAGCTCGGAGCCAGGCTCGGCCGGGCCCCCGCTGACCCACGGAGCAGCCAACAGGCCGACCCGCAGAGAGGAGACGAGCTCACGAGCGTATCCCACTGAGATCGTGTGATCCTCTCTGCACAACTCGGCCTCGGCCGCGAAGCACACCTCACCCTGTCTCCAGAAGAACACTGGAGAGGTTTTGAAAATTAAATTTAAAAAATCAAAATGTGAATAAACTTTTTTAAAAACCTCTCAAATGATGGAAAGTTAGGAAGAAGAGAGACCCATGGATTTAACAGAAGTAGTAAACATCTCTGGGTCCTAAAGCCTTTCCAGCATATTGAAAATACAGCGTAACGCCTGCTAAAAACTCCATTTCACTTTTGTCCCATTTCTTTAAGACATTAAAGCCAATTCCCTCTTCAAGGAGAACATCAAACTGGTCCCTAAGAAAGATGAATTCATGTCTGGGGACCCACGTGTACCCTAAGGCCACCAGGGGAGAAGGCCCCTGCACTGGAACTCTGGGACGGGACCGGGACACCCTGCAGTGCCTTGAATCAGAAGAGAAGGAAGCAGACATCCTCATTAGAAAAGAAATCAAATTGTGGTATCGAAGGTCCTCATCATTCAAGGAAAATTGGGATTAAAAAAAAAAAGGCCACAAAGTAAATACATTTTTAAAAAGATGGGAAGAAATGAATTTTTTGACTTTATATTTAAAAAGAAGTGACAAATTATGAAACAGTTTGTTTTGGCGTATGTTTATCCAGAGTAGGCTGTGAATGCAATTCTTTTTTAATTCTTCAAATGAACAAAGAATAAATCAAATGTTGATTTGGTGGGCATAATTTTTCTGACAAGATTGTCTGATCATACAGTACAACATCCTCGATTTCACGTTTGACTTTCACAGCACAATCATAAAGAGGACATTTTTACAGAAAAAAAAATATTTGAAGGCGTCATCAATTTTCCCAATAGCCTGTCTTAATCCTCTAAAATTCAAATCTCTCTCTTTTGAAGTGCCTGTCATTTCATCAGCCTTGTAGATTTTCTCCGCTGTAATTGTTAACTGGCTGAATTCTGCTGTCTTCTCAATTGCCAGTAGCCTTGCATGGGATTCAAATAATTCTCCATAATCACTTTGATCAACCTCAGGAAATTTTGCATCTTTGGCAAAATTTGAAATTGTTTTCCATTATCCTCAAGAATGTTTATAACATATACATATACATGGCTAACAGGAACAGAGCAACCCACGAATCTAATGATGAAGGGTGGGGAAACACACCAGGGTGGAGTGAGAAGGACGTAGGAATGGGGGCAGAGTTTATGAGGGCAGCCCAGGAGTGGGTGTCTTTGTGCTGTAGCAAATTTGGTTTTCCTCTGCAACCTTGTAACTTCTGGAACTTAGATCCTGAGATTGTGGGGAACAAAGATCCTTGTATGTGATCCAAGGACATTCACTGTACTACATAAAGAGCTCATACGAAGCAATGAGAAAAAAAAATTTGAGACAAAAATCTACTATGAAAAATAAGATGGCTAATCACCATAGGAAAAAAGATTCCACTGTAGACAAAGAAATGCACACACAATAAAGCAATGTTTACCCATCAAAAGAAGGTTTTTAAAATTATAATTCTCAATGCTGCTAAGGTTATAGAGAACCAGACCCTCTCCATACACTGCCGGTGGAGTGTGAATCGGTACAGGCTTTCCAGAAAGCAAATGCAAAGCTATATCAGCTTTAAAATTATTTTCAGCAGCATCATATTTTTTCCTAAAGTCCCATGTTGCCTGTTCCTAACCTCACATCATTCTTAGAATGAACAAAGACTAAATCAAATGTTGATTTTTGAGGGCGTAATTTTTTTCTGGGGGGGGAAAATATTGTCCAGTGGCACAAAACAATATCCTTCACTTTGAGTGAAGTTAATTGCTTTTTCAGCTCTCTCTAAAGTTTGATCTTTCACTAGGAGGCCACTTTGCCAAGGAAATAAAGACCTTCCCTCGGAGTCCCCGTGGGAAGGAGCGTGGAGCCGCGGCCGGCAGCATCACAGCCTCGGCACTGAATAGGAAGCAGGCCCTGCCCCAGCCCGGGGGCTCCTAGCTCTCCAGCCTGTTTTCCTCCTCAGCAACGTCAAACTGCTTTAAGTTCCAGGACTTCCTGTGCACCCCAGGCAGTGAGAAGCTGGGATGTTAAGCTCTTGGCAACTGGGGCTCCACATGTGAACAGGGGTGATTTCTGGGTGATGCGGGTTGGGAAGCTTTTCAATTTTCTTCTTCAAACTTTCTGTGGATTTATACATTTCTACCATGAGCAAGCAGTGCACTTACAATCATAAAAGGAGCTTATTTTTAAAAAGGGAGAAAAAGAGGGGAATCGCACGAACAAAGCACAGAAATAGAACGGGGAGGAGGGAGGCAGAGAAAATGTCAAGACAATTCAGAGGCTAGAAGCTTCAATAGCAGGTGGGTTGGGTGGAATCAGACGGTGAGGGTCCAAAATCATCTGCACTGGAAGAGCGTTTATCTCCGTAGGCAGCGAACAGCCTGAGAAGGAGGCAGTGCCTCTGGAGGGGTGGGGGAGCAGTGGGGAAATGGAGAAAGCCCTGAGTGGCTGAATCAACCCTCACCTGAAGCATATTCTACCTCTGGGTTTTTTAGGCACATCTGCCAATTAACTCCCTTTATTTTTTTTTTTAAAGCCACTTGGAGCCAGGTTTTCCATTCGTGGCCACAGAAAGTATTCCAACTGGTAGAATTTCCAAAGGAACGTGGCTTGAAGAAAGACGGTGAGGTGGACCTGCCACTCCCTGTCCCAGTTAAAATAGGACAAGTCACTTATAACTCACCGAGCCTTAGTCATCCCTACAGATGGAACGGGATGTTCACGCTCTCTCTCACCAGTGGAAGGATAAGCATTCTGAGGATACAATGAGACTCTCCGGCGAGCAGAAGACTTGAGTTTTGCAAGTCCCACTTGAAGACACGAGAGCAGTTGGTCCGGCTTCAGGACTGCATTGCTTACGAGGGTTAGGCCTGCAGGGAAGTGGCCAATAGACAGTGGAGGGTCAGCCACAGGAGGGCCTCCCGTGTTTCAGTGAGCATAGGAGTTAGGGGGGGAGGTTGTCTGCAGGGGATGCCCAAGACTCTGCATTGCCCGTAAGCACCCGGGCGATGCTGAGACAGCCAGGAACTGAAGTCAGATCAGGGAACACACCGCCTCCTGCGGCTCCCTTCATGGGATGCTGAACACCACGTTTAAGAACCCAAGCTCTGGAGGCAGACGTTCCCTTCCCCCACCCTTACCGGCTGTGTGACCTCCGTACATCACTTCTTCTCACTAAGCCTTGGGTTCCTCCCGTGTAAAAGTGGGGTAAGGATAGTCCCCACCTGCTAGGATTGTTACAAGAAGACCAAACACTTAAAGAACTCAGCATAGCGCGTGGCACATGGTAGGTCCTCCATAAATGACAGCCATTTATCTTATTATAACCCAGCAAACAGACCATGTGGCCTAAGCTTTGATACTGTTACAAATGAACAGCACACTGTTAGCCGAGAAGCAATGACAGGGAATTAGCCTCTCCATCTAGCATCTCAAAGAACACTGCAGGTGACTTCTCTCACTGCCCCCAAACGCCGGCAACTTAACCCTCTCATTCCCACATTCCTCACGCTGCAGGCTTCCTCCACCACCTCACCCTCGTTTAACGATTATGTTATCCATCCCTTTAGCTCCTCTGACTTCCTTCTTTGTGTGGGTTCCATTTTGCTTTGTTGGAGTGGGGAGGGCTATTCAGCTTTATTTCATGTCTTTGCCCATCCCCTCGGATTCTATGCGACCAGGAGGACCCGGGAGCTGATGACGCGTGTTAGTTGGGTCTCCTTTGGTTGAAAGTTGGAAAAACGCAACCCATGTTGACGCAGGTAAACTAGGAAAATTTAGGCTGATGTAACTCAAACGTCCAGGGGTCAGTGGGACTGGTGCTGTGCACAGCTGGACTCAGGACCCAGCTCATCTTCTTCCTGGCTCTGTCTCCCCTGGACCAGCATCATTTCATGGCTCCCTAAGGAGCTCCAGCTTACAAGCCCCAACCCCAAATTCAGGGAGAGAGAGCCGACTGTTCCGAGAGCTCAACTCAAAAGCCCAGATTTAAGGCTCTTTGGCTCTGATTGGCCTATCGTGTGTTCATCCCTCGACCAATCCCAGCAGCTGGGGAAGGGGGTGCAAGCTGCTGATTGGTCTAGCCTAGGTCATGTGTGCCACCCCAGCCTGGGGGGTGGGGCCAGCTTCTGCAGAATGAGAGGGTCTGAGATGGAGGTGGGGGTGGACGCCCGTATGAAATCAGGGTGCTGTTTTCATGAAAAGGAGAATGATGCTGGGCAGTGAAAACCCACGTACAGATGATCCTCTGTACGGGGATGTCTTTCCTCGTTGGAGGGCAGGGGAGAAGACGTCTGCAAACCCCGACAACCAGCCTTCTGGCGGGGGTCATGCCACAAGCTGAGATGCTCTGGCCGTGCTAAGCATGGAATCACTGACAGTCACTGAAGGACAAGTGTCTGTATCTCAGAGTCTTGCTGTATGTTACACAAGTCCCAGCACACTTCAGTGCTTGTCACTCCCCTGCTCAAAAACTGCCCATGGCTCCCATGGCCATCAACCAAATTCCTCAGCCTGACATTCAGAGTCCCTGTGACCCCATCAGCTCCCTCCAGATGGTGTTCTGTTTCTCCCTGCCACCCAACACGACCCCACTCCTCTCTGCACCTCAAGCCACAGCCCCAACACTAGACCATCCCTCCTGCTCTCTGCCTTTCCGAGCCCAGGTCAAAAGACCCCTGGCAGAGAACTCAGTGAGGTTCTCCTGGTCCTCACACTGATTGTGCAGACTTCCTCCAATCATTCAACCTCACAGGGCTTCTGTTACCTCACCAGTTCACAGGATGGCTTCTGCCCCAGGTACGTCACAAAAGAGCATCTGAGGACTGAGGTGAGGCATGGTCCCCCTGCAAGTTCTTCCTCTCCTCTGAATGCACATAACCTTAACCCACCTCCCCTGTCACCTGCTCCGCCCCCGCCATTGGCTCTTCAGAGAGATGCCCTGCGTATATGAAGGGTCCATTTCTACTTATGGGCTAAGCCCACATCATGCACCCTACAGGCTTCCCTAACCCCTCAGTGCCCTTGTCCTGCACGCCTCCCGGTCTGGCCTCCAGGCTGAAACAAGACAGGAAACAGTACAAGTCAAAGGGACCAACAGCCCCCAAGAGCGGCATCAGCTCACTGTAAACAGAAGGCATCTCGAATGTCTTTGAGATGCCTTCAGTTTACAATGAGCTGCGGCTAGAAGCCTTTGCTGAGCGTCCTTTATCTGAATGAAGCAGAGCTCCCTGAGAATTCAGCTGTCGGAACCCCCTCTGAGAGCTTCTCCAGACGGGGAGGCCCTGGACCTTTAACACGGTGACGTCCCCACGACGATTGGGTACATGAGTGTCTCAGTCTTCTCGGGCTGCCATTACAAAATACCAGAGACGAGGGCCTTGAAAAACAGAAACCAATTTTCTCACAGTTCTGGAGGCTGGAAGTCCAAGGTCAAGTTGCCAGTCTGGTCGGGTTCTGGTGGGGACTCTCTTCCTGACTTGCAGATGGCCACCTTCTCGATGTGTCTTCAAACTCCCTGGTGTGTCTCATTATAAGGGCGCTACCCAGTCGCACTCTACCGCAGTGACAACACACTGATTAATACTGCAATCCGTTATCCTGCCGTGCGTTATGGAGGAAAGAAATGGCATTAGGAGGTGTGGGGAGGGGAAGTGGGGCTCCATCTACAAAACTGGGAGCCAGCGGCTATGGTGACCACAGGTGCAGCTCCCCATGCCAGTGATGACTGAAAATTTCTCTGGAGTTTGGAGAGACAGTGAGAAAAGGGCCAGGGGCCCTGCCAGGGTGGCCCTTGCTGTATCTTCCGATGCCAGATTTGCAGATTCAGCTTTCCAGACTTGATTCCCTCCTCCAAGTACGGGGCCCCATCTAATGGTACACGGTCTGAACTGCCAGGATCACCTGCAGCAGGTCGGTCTTCCCTCTCTTGTACCTCCCCCTTTCCCTCCCCACCCTGCCTCCTCCCACCTTCTCCTTTTCAGGTCCCCCACCCTCCTCTCCCATCCCACCCCCACGCCTCAGCTCCTGTTCTGGTGGTCTCTTACGCACGGTCAAACATCAAGACAGATTCACTGGAGATGGGAGAAAGGAATAGAAGAGCTGTGCCTGCCATCCCCCTGGTGTGGCCAGTGTCCTGCAGGAGTCCAGCAGGACTGCCCTCCTGAACCATCCAGAGTTCCTGCTCAAGGCAGAGAGCCGCTGTGATCAGAACCTCCCACCTTCCGCATGCTCGACCTCTGTGTTCCTGAGCAGCAGACATCACCAGGGGAGCGCAGAAGGTCCAGCCACCATCTTGAACCCCAAGCCTATTACTCAGGATTCCTCGCTCTGCTTCTCAGCTAGAGAAACTCGTGGTACCCTAGGCTTCCCTAGAGTAGCCTCCATCTCCCCTAAGGTGCCCATTCTTGCCCAGACAGCCCTGGCCACAAATGTGAAAAATAATCAGACCTTCCCCCCAGGTATCTCCCCAGACCCAGATGTACCCTGGTCAAATCCTGGAGACACCGAGGCAGCGCTCATCATAATACTGCAATGAATCGAGTGGCACTTGCCTGTGAGCTCACTGACTCCTGAGAGCCACTCTGCGGGTGGAAGCATCCCCACTTGACAGCAAGAAAACTGAGCAATCACTTGTCCACGTCTGCACACATCCTAAGCCTTCAAAGAGGGAAAGCCCCATGGGTCAAGTGCTCTCTAATGTTGCAACTTTGCTGTGGAATCAGGAGGAGGGGAGCATATCAGCTCCACATCCACGAGTAATTAGCTCAGATTCATTTACCAGATTACGCATGCACAGACAGCAGGGAGCAGACAGAACCCCAAACAAATACATTTTGAGGACGGGAAAGCAGTTGAAAAGGACTAAACTGTGAGGAACAGCCTGGGAAACCGGCGGACAGTGATGGGCCGGGTGAAAATTTATTCTGATGCCACTTGCAGTGTCGCTTACAGCTTCCAAATCGCTTTCATATAATTCGTGACGATTACTCCTGACACCAACCGCGTGAGGTGGACAGTTAGCACACGGAGGACCCTGGGACGGGATGGGAAGCAGGAGGGCTCGGCACACAAGTCAGAACCTGGGGAACTCCAGCCACACCCAGCATCCTAGCTGGGGGGACCGCTGGGGGCGGGGTCCAGAAGTCACAGGCCCCGCTGTGGGGTGGGATGTAATATAGAAACTGCACAGCGCCAGCAGCTCCCAGGAGAGTTGGCACAAATAAGCTTTCCTCTCTGTCCACCAGGGCGGTGCTTCTTACACAGGACCCGGAGGTGTCAGAATGCGGATTCAGATTCAGCAGGTTCCCGGTTGGGGTGGAGGCTCTATGCTTCCTAGAAGTGATCAGGTGGTGCTCCGGCTGCTGATCTGTGACCACATGTTGAGCAGGAGGCTTTGGAGGTTGTTCCAGTCCTGAGAAGGGTCGCAAGCCAGGGCAGCTCCAGCTCCTCGGAGCCCCCTCCTGGGGTCTCAGAAGGGGCTGCAGATCCCTGAGGCCCGCCTGGCCTTTGATGGGGACTCCAACCGCGGCCCCCTGCTAGGGTGCCCGCGTGCAATGGGACCTCGCCATGCTTGGCGCAGCTATTGCTGGCGCCAGAGCAGCTTAGGGTACCAGAGGGACCGAAGAAAGTAATATCCTCACAGCCCGGGGGGTGTAAATAATGAAAGTCGGATCCATAAGTAATTACTTTTTAATTAATTAGGAATGATGAATAGTGAAGACCCAGCGACTCCGGGCGGAGTGGTGTTCACTGTAATAGCCTTGTTCCTTTCCCCGCTGAAACGGATTTGCTGGGGGA
This sequence comes from Vicugna pacos, assembly GCF_048564905.1. Taxonomy (NCBI): domain Eukaryota; kingdom Metazoa; phylum Chordata; class Mammalia; order Artiodactyla; family Camelidae; genus Vicugna; species Vicugna pacos. The sequence continues at coordinate 57,088,391 of NC_133002.1, forward strand.
GGAGGCAGAGGGGAGGAAAGGCCCTGGGGCTGGGGGACAGAGGAGGGTCAGGCAAGGAAGGAGGGGCAGCCTCCTCCTAGGGCCGATGCCCCAGGAGTTCTCTCCACTCCAGTGAAAGGTCTCCTCCCTGGAGACGGGACCCCGAGAGAGAAGGGTACACTTCTCACTTCCAAACCCTTTAAGACTTAATTAATCTTCACACTCTCCTGGGGAAGAGAGCCCGGGGAGGCTGCTCAGTCCCAGCAGGAGCGCTGACTGCTCAGCAGCAGGGGAGATGCTCCCCAAAGGCAGCCCCCAGGTCCGGGGACGGTCGGCAGGCTGGGAGAGAGAGCGAGGCCCGATGGCCCTCCTGCAGGGTGTCAGGTCCATCCCCAGGAGGGCAGATGGGTCCAGCTGGGTCACACCATCCTGCACACTCTCCTCCTACCCAGTGCCCTGAGCGTTGCTGTTGGCCAGCTCTGCTGCCTACACCAGAAAACAGGGCCATTCTGGATCCTTATCCGCTACCTTCTACTTCTAGAATGAATCCCATCATTCAGAGATGTCAGACGCAGACCACCAAGCATCCTGGTTTGAAAAGGAAGCAGCATGGGATTGTCACAACACGAACAGGGCTCGGGACCCACAATGGGCCCTCTCCTCTCCCCTACCCCCCTGCACACCCTCCACCAGCCTCTGAGGACAGTGCTGGGTGGGCGCTCCCCTGCCCTGCAGTTCAACCAGGGTGTGCGAGCTCGAGAGGGAGGTGGGAAGGTGACAGGTAAAGATTTTCTTGAGCGCTTGAAGAAGGCCCAGGGATAGGGTGAGGCAAGTGAGACACAGGCTTCCAGCACAAAGTTTAAAAGGACACCCAAAACGCTCGATGGATCTCCCCGGCCCTGTCTCCCTGGGAGATGAGATCACCGTGGGCCTCATAGTCAGACACACAAAGCATCATCGCACCTGTTGGATGCTAAAAGGTGAGGGATCTCACAGGCATGGGTGGTGACTAAGTTTTAAGCAGCTTTGAGGAAGGAGAGAAAAGCAAATGGGAGAAGATGAGAAGTCAGGGAAGGGAAAGGAAAGAGGGGGAGTGTTTCTTAAGTACCTGCTCTGCCAGGCCAGGTTCTTTGCACACCTTTAAGGGGGAAGGCATGTGTGCCTTCATTTACAGGTGCTGAAGCAGGCAGACTCAGTTTTCCTACCTGTGTAGAATGGCTCTGATCTGAAAGTTCAGGATGAGCAAAATATACAAATGTTAAAGACCAGAGCCTCCCTGCTCTCAGCCTCACTCTCCACTCTCTGATCCTGGCCCTATCGGATCCCTTTATTTGAAATCTGGGTATTTTTTTCCTCTTTTCTTTCTTCTTTTTAATTGAAGTATAGTTGATTTATTTCTGGTGTACAGCATAGTGACTGAGTTTATATATATATTTCTTTTCATATTCTTTTTCATTATAGGTTATTACAAGATATTGAATATAGTTTCCCGTGCTGTACAGTAAGAACTTGTTGTTTGTTTTATATATAGTAATTTGTATCTGCAAACCCTGAACTTCCAATTTATCCCTACCCCCTGGCCCCTGCTTTCCCCTTTGGTAACCAGATTTGTTTTCTACATCTGTGAGTCTATGTCTGGTTTGTAAATATCCCTTCCCACCCTCTTTCCCTCCTGGTAACCATGACTTTGTTTTCTATGTCTGTGGGTTTGTTTCTGTTTTGTAAATTAGTTCATTTGTGTCATTTTTTCAGATTCCACATATAAGTGATATCACATGGTATTTTTCTTTCTCTTTCTGGCTTACTTCACTTAGTATGACAATCTGAAGGTCCATCCATGTTGCTGCAAATAGTATTATTTTATTCTTTTTTATGGCTGAATAGTATTCCATTGTATATATCTACCACATCTTCTTTGTCCAGTTATCTGTCAATGGACATTTAGGCTGCTTCCATGACTTGGCTTTTGTAAATAGTGTTGCTATGAACAATGAGGTGTGTGTATCTTTTCAAGTTAGTTTCCTTCAGATATATGGGATTACCAGATCACAGGGTAAGTCTATTTTCAGTGTTTTAAGGAATCTCCGTATTGTTTTCCACAATGGCTGCAGGAAATCTGGATAATTTTTTCATCATGGATATTTTGCATTAGTTTTGCTTTTATATTGTGTTAAAAGATTTTCTATCTTGATTACTGAGTTTTTGCCTGTCTCCTTTAGGTCTGACATCCAAGGACAATGCCTCACCTCTGTCTCCCTAGTCTTGGTCCTACTTGGAAGCCAAGCAGTGGGTAGTGGACAAAGAGCATTCATTTTGGAACCAGACACAAAACGAAGTCTAGTTTTGCCAGGATGCTCCAGCCAAGCTTCAATTTCCTCCTCTGTAAAAACAGGCCACTAGTGCTTCTGCAGAGAGTGGGCAAGACAGGTGACTGAATCTCCCCTAGCATGGAGTCTGGCATGTAGCAGGGGCTTAGGAAGTGGCAGCTTCCTGCTATGCCACCTCCTCCCCACCCCAGACCCTGGCTGCAAAGGGACTGGGGGCCCGCCAATGCTGGGAGGGGGCCACCAACCTTTCAAAAGTCCCTTCCAGGCCTTTCTTTGGAAAGTTGATAAATGAACCACAGACTCAGGGTGAGAAGGGAAAACTGATAATTGCAGAGATGTCGAACCAATTTGTTTGTGTTAATTGGAGCCAATTAAAGTTTTCTCTTTCTAAGTTACCCCAGGTCAGGCTATCCTAGAGAAGTTGATTTCTAGCCAGATGGTTAGAAATGCCTTCATCTACCCTCACATGAGGTGGAAGAATGGGAATTGCAAAGGCACTCCAAAATGATGAACAGATGGACAGAGGGCTAGGGAGGACAAGACAGATGGAAATGGATGGTCATCTGACAATAGTGAAGACAGTCTGACAACCCAGCCCCCTGAGGGGCACAGGAATGTGGGGGAAGGAAGACCTAGGCTGGCCCAGGCTGGCTACTCAATGTGTGGTCCACGGACCAGCTGCTGGGTCATCACCTGGGAGTGTGTTAGAAATGCACCCCGCTTCTGACCTGCAGAGTCAGAATCTGCATTTTAACAAGATTCCTGGGAAGGGCTGGTTTATATAATATACAGCTAGAGAGATGCTGGTCTAGACAGCTCTGAGCCCTGCCCTTTCTGGATCTGTCTGTCCAGGTACCAGATAGTGCTCCTTAGAGTCTGGAGTCTTCTCTGAATCGCTGCATCATTTCCATCCTGGACATTCTCAGAGAAAGGTCCTCTCAGTGGTCCCATAATCTTGAATTCAACTCCATTCCCCTCCACCTGCTCTGCCCTTCTGGGGCTCCAGGATCTGCCCTCCGGTCTCTGCTTGGCTTCAGCCAGTGGGAGGCCCTGCTGGAGATGGGAGACTGGAAGAAAGAAAAGCTGGGGTGTTTCTTCCCTGCTTTTTCCCTGCAGCTCCACAATAGCTCTGTTCCTCTCCTTATGGCCACATCTGTCAGGCACCCTCTCCCAGAGTGACAGCTTTTGCTGTCAACTATTAATGATCTGCCCTCCGTGTGCCCCTGCAGACCTGCGGGTGGTAATGGCTTCCTGACTTCTCCCTGGATCTCTCCCTGTATATATCGCTTTCCTTAATCTTATTGCTTTCATTGCTTTTTTATTATTATAGACGTATGGTAAGGCCAGCAGATCAGAAGATGACTGCCGTTGACAAGAGAGTTTATTATACTCACAGATCTCGAGATAGAGGTACGCAGCATGCCACAGGAGGGCCACGTGGAGAAGCACCAGGGTGGGTCACAGGCATTGGGAGAAGGGAGAAGTGTAGACAAGAGTCGCTAGTTTGGATAATGTCAGTGGGCTCTGGGGCTGTACCGAGTTGCCTGGCTGGCCTGGAAGGATGAGAGCAGGTGGACAGTGGCCTGGAATGGGACAGTGGGAGAGCCCAGAAAGAGAGGTGCTTGCGGGTGTGGGCTCTGGATTGGCTGGTTTGCATTTGAAAAGCATCCCCCCTCCCCAGGGAGAAGGACTAGCTCCCCACCAAGAGAAGGGGTGGGACAGGAAGCCAAGGCCAGAGGGCCCAGGCCCGTTATCCAGTCCAGAGCGTGCTGTGTCCAGCCTCTGCCTGCAGGGCAGACACTAAAGTGTTCAAGTTACAGAAGCCAGAAGCAGGGCTTCCACACCTTCCTCAACCGCTGAAACTGTCCTTCATTACTCTCTTCAGTTATCCCTTTGAATGTGCCGGCTGCTTCCTACAGGGCTGTGACTGAATCAAAAAGCAGCCTATGCTCATTTTCTTGGACTCTGTTCTCTCCAGACCGTGAGGACCCCTGGATTTTCTTCACCCGGACCCTGGACCCTTCAGTCACTAACTAAACTAACGGAAGCAGAGTCTCTCTAGAACACGCCTGTAGATGTGCGTGCACACCTACTAGTCTTTCTCCCAGGTGACTCCCTGCTCCCAGCACAAAGGACCCAGTGTTGGGGGTGGGGGTGGGCAGGGGGCTTCTCCAGCATTTTGCATGGGAAAGCAGGAGTCGGCAAAGGGGAAAGGGGAAGAGGTAAGCGGTGGGTGCAGATCCAGCCCTCTCCCACCCCCACCCCCGAGAAGGCCGGGTCATCGCCCCTCCCCTTTACCACACCTGCCGTCTCCTCCCTGAACTTGATGGCGTGGGTCAGGAGCTAGAAATGAGCTGAGCTTGCAGCTTGGATCTTGCAGGCTAATGATGATCAGATTTAATAATTATTAGTAATCTGCGCACTTTCAGCAGCAGATGAAATAATTGTATAGGAGGGCTGGTGGAAGGAAGAAAACCATAAATGCCTTTCCCTTTCAGCATGAAAACAGCAAGGCTGCAGAGCTTGCCGCGATTAATTAGCACTCGGCCTTATTAGCACCTTTAGCCACACATCCCTGCACAAGGCAAATGGGATGTTGCGTCAGGCATCCCTGCTGTCCTGGCAGCGGATGCCCCACCTAAAGGACCCCCAGGCCCAGTCAGAGCCAGGGGCAGGGGAGGGTACACCTGAGGGTTGCTGCCTGGAGATAACTGCACCTCCAGCAGACAGGAGCCTCAGTCTCCTGGGCACTAAGCCAGTGGGAGCCCGGGAATCTTGCCTGTGCAAAAAAAAAGCCAACCTCTGGCAAGTGGCCAGGGAGAGAGGGTGATGGGTTTGCATCTGCAGAAGCGCACAGGAACTCCAAGACTCGCTGTCAAGACCAGCTTCATGAGCCGGTGACCAGGGCAGTCACACAGGGCTCTGTGCTCAGAAGGACCATTCTTAGAATTCTAAATACTTTTATCTTTGAACTTACCATTTGTTAGTGAAGTCCGATGGGAAGTCCGATGGGAGAATGTGAGGGGGTGGGGCTTCCCTTGCTTCCCCACTCCCCTGGGGGTGATTCTCAGCCATGTATGCACCCCACGCGCCGGAATGTGGGGTGGGGCCCCAAGCACCTGTCAGCACCTGCACTCGCCCTGCGAGTATTCCCATACGGAGAGAGCGCGACATTAAATAGCAAAGAGAAACACCCTGATGGGAAGGAAAAAGGTTTTCTCCTGCTTTTAGAGCAAGGAGCCGTGCATTTTTATTTTGAACTGGGCGCTACGAAGTATGTAACTGGCCTTGCCTGCTGCTTCTGGGGCAGGATTGAGAGTGTTTCAGAGGGCTCCCCCCAGCCACCTGGGTGGCTGGGACCACTACACTCCATCCTTTAATGGAAACATTGAGACCTGGCCGCGGGCAGGGCTCTGGCTTGTCCCATGGGAAGTGGAAGATGGTAGTGACAGCTCCCTCAAAAAACTGCAATCCTGGGCTCAATCATCCCTTCCAGGTAACTGACCGTCTGCCCTAGAAAATCCAAAACTACTTGTAAATTTTAAAATACAGAGGTAAAGAGATTCTTGTGCCAATGTTTAAAGCCCTGAGCCCTGGCTGGAACTCCCTTAGCTGGGGAGGTGGGGAGAGAATGAAAGAGTAGAGGCCATTTAGGAGAAGTTCTAACTTATTAGGATCAGCCAGCTCAACTGGAGGTAAACTGTGTAGCTCAGCGGGACTGCCCTGCAGTAGCTAAATACAAAGGAACTAAGTCAGAGCTGGGTCAGTTTCTGGTTCTGCTTTGTCCTATGTGACTCTGTTTAAGTATTAGAGCCTCAGTTTTTTCACCTGTAAAATGGGTGCCCTTGACTCAACCTCCCCCCACCAAAACTGTGGATCAAACAACATTGGATGCCCAGCATCTAACAGGTGCTCACTGGCTGTTTTAGTCAATTCAGGCTGCTGTAACAAAGGACCAGATACTGGGTGGCTTATAAACAACATCTATTTATTCCTTATGGTTCTGGAGGCTAGAAGTCTGAGATCAGGTGTCCATGTGTGTTCTGGTGAGGGACCTCTTTCAGGTTGTAGGTGGCCAATTTCTCGCTGGGCCCCCACCTGGTGGAAAGAGAGCAACAGAGCTGTCTTCAGTCCATTTTATAAGGGCACTAATTCTATTACAGGGGCTCCACCATCTCCTGAAATTTTAAGTAACTTGCCCAAGGCTGAGATCCAACTGCAGACAGCTGAGCTCCAGAGCCCAGTCTGAGCCACAGACACACTCTTTCCCTCCGTGAAATGGATCCAACAGCCTCTGCTCTGATACTGCACAGGGCTTCGGCCTTGACGTGAAATCATGAAAGTGCTCAGAGAGGAGAAAGCTGAAGCATAACGCGGGCAGAAGAACCAGAACGCGTTCTGATGCGGAGGGCGTGCCTGTTTGAGCGGAAAGAGGACGAGGAACAAAGAAATGGAAGACAGATCCCAGCCGAATTCCAGGCCTTGGGCTGCCGGCTCGCTCCTCTCCCACCAGCTGCTGTCACCATCCTGTCTGGGAGCCCCTCACCCCCACCACACCCCATCCCTGGGAAGGCAGGACCCGTAGGCACAGCTGGTGGGCAAGGGCATTGGCTGTCCATGCTGTCTGTGACCATCAAACCTGGGAGTGATTCAGGAGCTGCATCTCCCAGCCTGTCTGAGCCAGGATACCACAGAAATTAAAGCTGGTGGCATCTACATTGATAACAGTGATGATACAATTATGATACGGCTGCTGATATCCAGGCCGCTCCTTCCCGCCCAGCCCAGGAAGCTGGTGGGCTCATTCAGAGAGGATACACCCCTCCTCCCCTGCAGAAGGAACACCTTCCTCCATCTGTCCCTGCCTGGGGTAAAGGGACGGAATCCCTCCCACGAAGGTAGTTCTTGAGCCCGGCGACATCCAGTCCCAGCCAAACCCGGGAGGCCGCCCAGGACCATTTTTTAAATTCTTTTGCAATCAGCATTTTCCTTTCTTCATTTGCTGGTTGAATAATGCAGTCTGTAAGAAAAGGGCCCTCAGCACAATTCTGGTGCTCGTTTACAATGGAAATTGGGAAAACGGCGAAACGCATACTGCAAAATGCATTTAAAAGGAGATGATTCAATTGGATTTGGCAGCTCTGATATTCAGGACCAGAAGGAGAAAATCTGTCTATGATTTGAACATGTATAATTAAGATGAAAGCCTTAAGTATCGGGTGCATTTCTTAAGATGTCACCAGCTCTGTTGACTCCGGGCATTCTGATCAGTGGTGCAGAGCATTTATTTCTGAAATCCGAATGGCTGTGAGTGAGATGCCTTTTTAAAACCAGCTCTGTGGAGCCAAGTCGAACCCTGACACTGCACAGCTCATTCAAGTCGGGAGAAGACAGTGAGAGCAAAGGGAGCCTCGGCCCCAGCTTTGGCCTTTCCCCGAGGTGCACCCCTAAACCTTGCAGGCAAAATCGGATCCATTTGGTGTGCTCTATTTTCTGTTGGATGTGTTCTGGTGCCAGTGGAAGCGCCAGTGCCCTGGGAACTGTTCCAGTCTGAAAGTAGAGAGCCTGTTTTGAATGTTGAAATCATGGGCTTTCAAAAAGGGAACCCAGCGTCATGGGAAGAGCCACGCAGTGGGAACCAGAAGACTTGAGCTCACACTCCCATCTCCGCTTCTTGCTAATTGTGTGATCTCTGTGCCTCAGCTTCCCCATCTGTAAAATGGGACTAAATAATAGAACCACCCCTGCAAGAGAGGACGGTTAAATGAGGTTATCCGTGTAAATCCCAGCATCTCGCATCTAAGCAGCGCTCACAGCACATGAGCTATTATTGTTCCTATTCTCTTCGGTCCTCTCTCTCCAGCCTCGCAGAGTAAGCTCCATTAGCCCAACTCGCCTGGCTCGCTGGACCCGCTGAGACTGATCCGTGTGGAAGCCAGAATGTGTGACAGAGCTCACGTGCAGTGTGAGATGACTCAGTGATGGAATTTCTGGCAGCCCGGCAGCCTTCTCAGTGGAGAGCGGAGGCTTCATAAGGATGACTCACCGGCAGCACTGGGGGGAGGGGGGACAGAAAGCTGAGGCTGGGACAAGTCACGTGACCCCCACCTGTCATACGACTTGATGGCACACCTTCCTAAGCAGGGCTGGGATCCCCCTGGGACTTCCAGGATCTCTTCTCTTTTGTTTCAGATGGGAGAGGAAGGAGGAGACCTGGTCTGAGCTGTGGCCGTTCTGCTTAGAGGTCTGGCCATCTCTGGACAGAATGTGCCTGGACTGCGTGTGATAAAGCACCTCATTCCACGCACTCCCTGCACAGCCCACCCTTTTCTAGGGGTGAGAGGAGGGGGCAGGGGCGGGGGCATCAGGAGCCAGTGCAGAGAATGAAAAGGAAAAAGCTGTAATGCAGGGAATGGGTGCAAATTCCAAGCCCACAGATACCTCACTGGCTGTTGCAAGGCCCCCCGAGTGGCCGCACTCCCTGGAGGGCTGGCCAGTGCTTTCCTGCGCACCTGCAGCCTGCCCAGTGGGTACAGCCCATGCCGAATCTCCAAGGCTGATGGTCCTGCATCGCATGACCAGGAGAATCCAGCCCCCCTGTTCGCGGGGAGAAGCCACAGCCCTGTGTGGTCCCCACAGTGTAGGGAGGAACCCCCTCCCACTGACAGTGGCAGCCGGAAACAAGCTCAGGTCAGTTCTGCACAGGTGGGGAAACCGAGGCCAGCGTGGCTGAGCAGAGGGCTGAGGCACAGTGGGAATCCAGCCCTCCCCGCCTTGTTCTGGCCCAGACCATTGGGCCGTGCTGCCCACCTGGATTCCAGCTACTGGAGTTATATGCAGGTGGCTTCAAATCCTCCAGTGCTGCTTCGTACCAGCTGTGTGGCCTCTGCAAAGTTACTTAACCTCTCTTTATCTCTTTCTCTCATCTCCTGTAAATGGAGCAAAATTACTTTCTTTGGAGGCATACAAAGAACATCAATACTAAATAAATAAATACACGTTTGCTCTGAGTCCTCTCCTCTCCCTGACTTCCATTCTTGTCCCATCTGGTTTTCTCTCCTTCTTCAAAGCCTCCTAAAGCTCAGTAACATTCCTGCCTCTGTGATCGTTCACCCCTCAGCATCCTACATGCGCAGCGATGCCCCCCACATCTGACCACGAGGCCCTCGGCAGTTTCATCTGACGGGGAGTCAGAGGCTGGAAATGTGCAAAGAAACACTCTCTGAATCTTAAAGGAAGCCCCAGGGCTTCTTTTCTTAAGAGAATGAGGAAGGGCCTGCAGGCCCCCAGTCCAGAGCGTCTGATGTGGTAGAGTGTGAAAAATTAATGTTTCTGGTTTCACAAGTTTTGTTTCTTGCTTTTTACCTTCCAAATCAGGCATAGCTTATAGGAACCAAAGCAATCCCAAACGAGCAGGGAGAAACAAAGACAGAATCAAAGGATGAGCTAACCAGGAAAGCACAGCAGATGGGCTCTCATAGGGGGCGGGGGTGGGGGAAGGAACACACCACAATAGCTTCCCAGGACGTGCCTGCTGCATTCTAAACAGAAGGTGATGCTCTGTGCTGCTAAACCATCCAGCAGATGGGGGAGAGCCTGGTGGCTGCGGGTCCCACCATGCTGGGGTTGATGGTCGGCCATTAGGTTGACCGACCAGAAGAGGCTGCAACGGGTACCAGAAGCCAAAGGTGGCACCCCAGCAGGTGAGGGGCCAGGCTGAAAAGAAGGTGGTGCCAGGAGAGTCCCAGGGGCCAGGCCTGCTGTCCTAGGCAGGCTCCCGGGTTCCCCGCCCTCACCATCACATATATGACAGGGTACCACCTTGCCTTCAGCAACGTCATCTGTCGGAGAGGCCAGACCAGAAAATAAAAGATGAAATGCTCTCGGAATGTTAAGGACCATCCCGCAGGACTATATCTTTGGGGACTTGATAACCTAAGAGAGGAGAGAAAAGATATTTAGGCTCCCAGCCCAGGACTTCTGATGTCACATAGTGTGAAAATGTCACGTCTCTGGTCCCAAATCAATGGTGTGATGAGAATAGGGGGAGGACGCTGGCTCCATGGAAGAGGCCAGAAACTGAGCAGAGGGGAAAGGGCTTAGGACCCAGGGAGAAAGATTTCATTCAAAAGTGGTTGAACTCGGGGGGAGGGTACAGCTCAGTGGTAGAGTGAGTGCTTAGCATGCACACGGTCCTGGGCTCAAGCCCCAGTACCTCCACTAAAAAAATAATAATAATAAAAATAAATTTAAAATACATAAATAAAACCTAATTACCCCTCCAAACAAAAACAAAAACAAAAAGGTGGTTGAATTCGAGGCATTTTCTCTCTGAAAAGAGAAAGCCCCTAATATCAGAAATATTTATCAAAGACATCCGGTTCCCTGATCATAATAAATTAAAAAGATATTGGTGCTTTGAGGGTTTCTGTGAGGTTGGGTTTATTGGGAACACTGAAGTTTGTTTTCTGGGTGTTTTTTTTTTTAACTATATGCATGACATTCCCCCCTTCCCCGCCGTGCACGCCCCAACACCCAGAGGAGGACTCCACAGTCGGGCTCAAGGATTCAGGGAATAGGCTCTGGGGGGCAGACGTGGACCCCCACCAGCCACTGCTTAGGGGATGGTCTCAGGCAAGGTGCTGAGCCTTTTGGTGGCGCCGTCCACCGTCCGCCCCGCGGCCACCCTCACATCCTCTTCCGGCAAAGCCCACCTCCTGCTCTAGGTGCTGAAATCACCAGCGACTCACTTCCCCGCTTCCTGACCGCCGGGACATGGACGCATGACCAGTCCTGGTCAATGAGGGAATCTGTTCAGGGTCTCTCAGGAATCTATTCTGCTAGGAAAGATTGTCTTGCTGTATGTTTTAAGAGCAAGAAGGAGGAGGAGGAGAGACAGAGAGAAGCAGAGAGAGAGGTGAAGAGAGTCTTTGCTGGCTACACCTTGCTACATTTGAACGTGGATAGGAGAGGAGGTGAGGCGTGGAGCTGCTGCCACCATCTTTCGATGAAACAGAAAGGTTGAGAAAATCTCAAAGAAGCCAGCCAGACTCCCGGCATGATTGTGCTGCTGGAGCAATCCTCGAGCACTCACCTCCACATTCTAGTGTAAGGAGAAGGCAGACCCTCTGATTGAAGTCACCTTCGGCTGGATGTTGTTACTTGCAGCTGAACACATTCACCCTCCTTCCCCAAGCCCTAACGTGCACAGCTGTAGAGTAGAGAAAGGACTAGAATCAGCCAAGGGACGGCACAGTTCATGTCACGTACGTGGCAATGTGCATGCCACACAAGACGTCCACAAGCTGCGATCCCCCTTCTTATCAGTCAAACCTAAACCATTTCTGGGAGGCTGCAATAGAGCATCTCCCTGGGTGCCAATGCAAGATTTAGTGGAAGCCTCACTGACCCGGAATGTTGCCCTGTGTGAGCATCTACCCGGTGGCCCTGGGAGGCAGGGGAACAAAGAGTGAGCTTCTGGGAAGGACAGAAAGCATCAAGGAGGTAAGTCAGAGGGGGCCGTGAACATCGGACCCCTCCGGAAAGTGCTGCCGAGGCGAAATGCCAGGCGAGCTTCATTTTCAGCCCCTGATTGCATTAATAAGATAATGATGAGTCATTTAACTTTGCATCCGAAGAGTGAAGCAAATTACCTGTGTCTATATTGCTTAATGATGGAGGCACTAACAGGACCTTTGCCACCTGCCGGAACTGCAACTGACCGGTTGCAAGAGGCAATTTTACGCCAGTGGGTTTGCCACTTGACTGAAGCCGTCCTTCAGGCGGGGACCGCACCCCTGCCACGCACTCCACCTTAGCTGATGTCCGGCACCACACTCCTCCTCCCTCCCTCGTGGGCTCTGGCTTTCTTAACCCAATGAGCCTGATATCATCAGTCATTTCCTGGACATGAACCACCAGGTCCCCATTAGCCAACACTCAGGCATCCAGGTGTGAATTTTCCCCTTTGGCCACGTTTCCCCGGAGAAGTACGCAGCTGAGCCAGAGTCCTGGATGCCCCCACCCCTACCCCTGCATCCACAGGAAATGCCAGTGCCTCCTGTGACTTGCAGGAAGAAGGCAATGAGGGAAATCAGGGTGCAGCCAACCACATGAGCCCTTCAAAGGCCAGAGAGGCTCTTTTGGGTTTTCCATTATTTCAGGGTCTGCAGATTTTTTTGTCTCATTTCCTTTCATTAAGGTATAATTTCCATATGGTAAAATTGACCCTTTTTAAAAGCGATGGCTCTGGGAGTTTTAGCAAATGCATACTGTCCTGTAGCCATCACATTCAAGATGCAAAACAGTTCCACCGCCCAGAAAAGTTCCCTCACACCATTTGTGTCACACTGTCTTCCCTCTCCTAGCCCCTGGCCACCACTGATCTGTCTTCTCTCTCTACAGCTTGGCCTTTTCCAGCATCATAAGTAAATAAGCTCATTTGTGTCTTTTTCTTAAGATTCCACATATAAGTGATATCATACGGTATTTTTCTTTCTTTCTGGCTAGAATACTACTCAGCCATGAAAAAAGAATTTAAAAATGCTATTTCCTGCAACATGGATGGACCTGGAGATCATCATTCTAAGTGAAGTAAACACTGGGTAGCCTCTGAGTCTGGTATCTTTCATTTAGTAAACTGCACTTAAGATGTATCCGTGCAGTTTCGTGTGCAACAGTTTGTTTCGTTTTAGTGCTGAGCAGCGTTCCCCTGTCTGGACATACCATGGATGGTCGGTAAGAGCCATAGGTTTTAATGGACTCTTACCTACCCTAAGGCAAACACTTGGACGTATATTATTTGACTTAATCCTCAGGAAAAACTCGGAGGCAGATGCTGTGATCTCCATTTAGAGATAAGAACAGAGAACCACAGAGCTGGAAACAGACAAGGACAATCGGGCACCTCAGATGGGGCCATCCAACCCATCTACCTGCCATTCGTCTCTTGAGCAAGCCATTCATGGAGCGCCTTCCAGGCACCAGGCAAGGTGCCGTGTGCTGGGATACGTTGGGGACCCACACACAGCCCTGCACCCAGTGAGACTCCCATTCGGGGCCTTCCGTCTGCCTGCCTCGCAGGATATGCTCTCCAGGCTCTCTTGCACCCGATGCTGTGATGCCTCATTTCGTGGGCGTGTGACCCTGGAAGAATGGTCCTCCTGGTATGTGTCAGCCATTAAGACCCTGGGGAACTGACAGCGCGAAGCAGTAAAACAAGGCGACTGGAGATGTGTTTCCCTGGCACATTTGTGCTCTTGAAACAATGAAATTGCAGGTTTTACTAGACAGACACGCCAGCCGCTGCCTGCGAGTAATTACAGTTATCCCCGTGGCTGGCTGCCCTCTGATGCTCAGTCTCCATCACTTATACTTGGGCCATAAAAGCAGAAAGAGGAAGGGAGGGGCAGGGAGGGGGGGGGCAGCGAGGGGAAGGGGGCAGCAGTCCAGGCATCACTGTCAGGACTTTTCTCCCACCCCCTGCTCCTCTGAGGAGCTGAGAGGGAAAACACCCACTCTGCAGCCTCCTGTGAACAGCCGTGGGTACACCTACGGATTCCTCAGGACAACACAATATAAGCAACAATTTGCTGACTTACGTGTCCCCAGGCGGAAAAGCAAGAGTGGCCAGCGGTCCTGAAACTGCACAGGGGCTTGGGCTCCTGGGATTTGCCCACTTTACTCTAAGCACTGACTGCCCCATCACACTGCGCTTCTTGGCCTGAGCCATCGGAGGGTCACCCCGAACAGGGCACCTGGGGCGGGCTCTCCAGATCACTTCCTCCTGGGGGGGGGTCCCAAGCAGCACGTCCACTGGGCGGGAAAGTACCTCAGACATCTGTGTTCTTTCTGCTCCCAGCAGAGTTTAGTAAGAAGCAAAGGAGCAATATTTAATGAAAGAAAGGATGAGATGGAGAAAGGAGGGGTTGGGGGGACAAGAGATGGGAGGGAGAGGATCCCATACATCCAGCCTCATGTCTTATTTGACAGAGAAAAAACTTCACTGTCAATATGGTGAAGGGCGGGAATTTTGGATACAAACACCAGCTTGGATCCCTCTTCTACCACTTACTCGCTGTGCAGATGACTTCTCTGAGACCCAGCTTCCCTGTCTGTGAAGCACTGACGTGTGTCGCTCAAGACTGGGAGGGGACTGCATGAGATCGTTCAAGACAGGACCTCAGCCCGGCGTGGGGCACAGAGCGATCGCTCGTGCAGAAGCGGCGATTACTGCCGCTGCTCTGGTTTTCTCGAAAGCCCCTCCGAGGCGTCCTCAGCGCCAGCTGGACGGACACAGCCTGTGCTTCCAGGTCAGCCGTCCTGGCGGGCGGCCCCGAGGCAGGTGTTTGGAAGATCCCGCCTCCAGCCAGCCCTGAGTGCCTGCACTCACCGCCCGCCCCAGCTGTGAGCGGGAGGCGGGGCAGACCGCGATGTGCAGGGTTCACTGGAGCCCACAGTCCCCCGGCCCTGAGCTTGAGGAGGATGGGCAAGGACTTCATTAAAATGGATGGCAGAACGCTGGTCAGCCTTCATCAGCAGCTTTCACTAAATTATTAAACATTGGCGAGGACGCCAGGGTCGAGTGAGGGGGGAAGCTTTCCCACTTGCTAACAGATGGCTTTCAACTGAATCTCAGTCCATCTTCCTGATGTAATATCAACAGGAGACTAAACATAGCCAGGGGGATTCAGCATGAGAGAGGAAACCCTGCAGTCGACGGCCATAGACACTGCTCACCTTGTCCCTTCAAGCTCCTTCCCTGACGCTTCCCCTTCGACCTGCATCCAAGTTCCCGTTGTCCCCTGCCCAGGGTCTCTCTCTTCCAATGGGGCCACCAGACATGCCCACAGCAGCCACTGTAATAATGTTGCACGAGCGCCTGCTTTGCGCTCAGCATTTCACATGCATTGTTTTATTTAATCTTCACGGTGATCCTCGACCAGGGAGATGTCATTAATATCCTTTTATAAATGAGCAAACAAGGCTCAGGGTGGTTAATTGCTTGCCCAGTGTTGCACACTTGCTGAGTGACAAAGCCAGGGCTAAAACCATGTCCCTGTGACAGCCACGAACCTGGTCTTTTTTTTTTTTTAATTGATATATAGTCAATTTACAATGTTGTGTCAATTTCTGGTGTAGAGTATAACGCTTTAGTCATACATGAGCATACATACATTTATTTTCATATTCTTTTTCACCATAAGTTACTACAAGATGTTGAATATAGTTCCCTGTGCTATACAGTATGAACTTGTTGTTTATCTATCTATCTATCTATCTATCTATCTATCTATCTATCTATCTATCAGTTAGTATCTGCAAATCTGAAACTCCCAATTTATCCCTTCCCACCCGCATCCCCCCAGTAATCATAAGTTTGTTTTCTATGCCTGTGAGTCTATTTCTGGTTTGTAAATAAGTTCAGTTCTGTCTTTTTTTTTCAGATTCCACACATGAGTGATGTCATAGTACGTTTCTTTCTTTCTGGCTTACTTTACTTAGATTGATCTCCAGGTCTATTCATCTTTCTGCAAATGGCATTATTTTCTTTTTTTAACGGCTGAGACCTGAGAGAAGGAGTTGGAGGTGCAAAAGAGCATAATGGACAGAGAGCTCAGCTAGGGCCAGTACAGGACCCTTGATTTTATCTACTTTGCACCTGAATGGAACCAACCATCTAAAGATAGAAACCCCAGGCAGCTGCAGGCTGACTTATGACTCTTCTGAGAGCCCCAGGCAGCCATCTGAATGGGAGGGACGATGCCTCAGAGTCTCAGAAGGGTCCACACATGGACTCTGGCCCCTCACCCTGACCCAAAGTCCTGGGGGGCAAAGAAGGGACCAGAGAGGACCCTCCCACCCCACCCCACCTCCTCAGAACCCAGTCTTCACCCCTCTCAGCAAAGACCCATTTCTCCATGGAACGTTCCCACTCTAGAGAGAGAACCCGCTTCAGACCTCCTGGGCAGGAAATGTCACCCACTTGTGTTGCTTTCACCGCCTTGCGGACCCTCAGCGCCTCCCTGCGGGTCTTCCCGCTGGACGATCATATCCCCGCCGAGCAAAGCAAGTCTGACCCGGGCCTTTGCGCCCACGGGGAGCGCAGGGCTTGCTAGAGGCCTATCCCCTTTCCTTCTCTCACGCCTGCCCGCCAGCACGTCCATCAGGAAGTATTTTTAACAGATGCCCCACTGCCCTTCCAAACCCCCGAGGGGGGGATAAACCCTTAAGGTAGTTGTTTATGAACAGCGCTCGGTGTCATTAGCAGCCGGGCCCGTGGTGAAGTATGGATTAGTAGGGGAAAGCCAGGAACCACACTGCCATTTGTCCTGTTCCGGATGTCATTACGCGTTCCGTCGCCGCGTATTACCGAGATGATTAGTGGCATCAAATGACTTCTGAAAAATGATTATGTGCCATTAAGAGCATTAGTCTGTCTGAAACCAGCACAAACAAATGGCCGTGTACAGATGAGTCATTAGCTAGGGAGGCTGGGTGATGTAACAAGAGGGACGGGGGGTGCCAGGCAGTCAGCGCTGCCTGCAGGCGGAGGAAGCCGGGACCACCGAGCCCAGAGCTGTGCCTGGGCTGCGCCAGCCCCTGGCCTCAGGACTGACTCAAACTTCTCCTGGGGAAAACCGATAATTTGGGTTTGTTTAGGGGGGCCCGCCCATCCCGCAGCTGTGGTGGAAGTGTCACAGCCGTCCCCAGTACAAGGAGCGGAATGAGGGTGATGCTTCTGCAGGTTACAGGAAGCCAGATTTGGGGAGAGACAGAGGCGGGAATAAGACACCCGCAGAGGTGTAAGCATGCAGGTAGAACACAGCAGAGGCCCCTGGGCTGGGGGGGATTTTTAATTGACATCGGCAAATTTAAAAAAAAAAAGGCTCAGGGACTCAATGTAATTTACAACAAGAACATACAAAGAAGCTATAATTTGAGAGATTAAAAAAACATTTCTTGAACATATACCAATAAAATAGCTTTGATGTGACAGCGAAAGAAAGAAGTAACAAGTTTAAAAAAAGGTTGTCTTTGTCTGGTTTTGAAAAGTAGCCGAATTCTAACACTGGTCCCTGGGGCGCTGATGGTGTTTCATGTTGAATTTCGCTGACAGAGGGGGAGCAGGGACTTGGCTTGGTTTTAGAAGCTGTCGGGAGTGGGCTCCCCATCTCTTCTCTCCTTTCACTGTGGCTTGGGTACCAGGCTTGTTCTGTTGGGGTGATATCCCCGGAGGGGCCACCTCAAAGCAGATGGACACATTCTGCCACTGGTCAGGTCCTGGAAGTCGCGCGCTCTCTCTCTCTGTTTCCCTTCCTCCCTTTCTCCTTTATTCCCATCCATTCATACATTCACCAACGTGTGAGGGACAGCCTGCCCCGTGCCGGGTCTTCAGTTGGTTGCCAGGTGTGCCAGCCCCACTCCGTACACACCACCCCTTCCCTCGTGGAGTATGCGGTCCAATCAGGGAGCCAATAATAGACTTCAGCCTGGCAGCCAGGATGGCGAAGTAAAGAGCTGGAGCTCACCGCCTCTCACAGACACACCTAGCGATTAAAAAAAAAAAAAAAGGAAACAATAATTAGGATGCTGCACTTTATTTCCATGCACCAGTCACTGCCCTGAATTCCCTGTCTTATCTTTGCCCCTCACCTGTGAGGCAGGTAGAGTTAGCATCAGCAACTCACAGATGAGAAGGCAAACCTGGAGACGTCCCATCACTGGGAAGCTAGGCAGTCGGGCTCCGGGATGACCCCACTGATCCCTGGGCTGGAGCCGCCGCCAACTCACCAGGGGCCCCCCGGGCCGCTGCAGAATCCTGCGCGGCCCTCCCTCCCCATGGCGGTCCGAGCACCCTGGTGTGACCCCAGCTACAAGGATTCAAAGTGTCCCTGCCTGTTCCTGGTGGAGAGACCAGGTTTTCTCCTTTCAAAAGAGAGAGTCTTTAGAGATTGTTGAGGACCAAAGTCCATCTGTGCAGCCTGCAGGCCCGTGGTTCTCAGCCCAGCTTGTGAGCAGTGCTCCGGCCCAGCCCCGCCAGCACGGAGAACTCCTGGTCCAGCCCACGCCCTGCCAGTTACAGACAAGGAGACCGAGGCTCACAGAGGGGCCGTGAGCAGCGCAGTCAAAGAGCTGCTTCAGGGCAGAACCGGGCCAGGAGCCAAATGCTCCCAAGAAACAGGCTCCCACCCTCCTGCCTGCCCCCCTCTCTCGAATCCCAAAAGCTCTCCCTCCCACCTGCCAGTCCAAGGGTGGATGCAGTCAAGGCTACGAGAGGTTGGGAAGTCGCGGCAGCTGAACCTGGAGGCTGTCAGCGCTGATTGACACCTGTCACAACCCCGGCTTCTGGGGCGCCTCTGAGGCTCAGCCCACGACAGCCTTCATCTGCTGTGCTGCCAGTTTTCAATTTCCAGAGCCAGAAGCGTCCACCCTCTCCAAAAGGTGGCCGATTTCCAAAAGCCCTTCATCTCTCTCTTCCCTCCAGGCCTCACCGGGGACGACCGGCGCATTCCGGAGAAGCCCAGACACGCTGTTCTTCATCTTTATCGAACTTGGCTTTGTGGTCCTCGTTGCTTTGAGGGGGGATGGCTGTGACAGCGGCTAGGAAATGCTGAGCAAAAATTGTTTTTTCCCCACTCCTTCCCTCGTTCTATTAGAAAACATGAAATCTCTTCCCTCCACTTGTTTATTTTTTTCCTTCTTGCTAAGACAGAGAGCAAAGTGGTATTTGATGAGGGCTCTGTTTGTGTCTGGGCTGCAACAGGTCATGAATGTCTGCAAGGTTAATCTGTTGAAGACCAAGTCCAGCTGCTACAGAAAGCTCAGAGTAGACCTTTGTATGACCCCTGCGTCCAGGGATGATTGCCCTCTGTCTACATCTTTTTGTCGCTCAGAAAAATTATTAAGTCTCCTAACAGCCTGGAAGTCCTTCAAGATGTCTGACTTTAGTCTCTCCTGTTGCAGCTCAGTCTTTTTGAGTCAAACCAATTCCCATCCTCTCTGCAGGGGTTAATGATGCACAAGGATATCACAGACAGTCTGTCTTCCAGCAATGACTGGCCACAGGCAGCCTTCTACCTGATTGGGACACTGATTTCAAGGCCTGCTATTGTGGGAAATGCTGAAACAGCATCTGGGATGCCCAGCAATTCAAAGCACTCTGTAAACATGTTGACATCGTCTCCTTGTCTACAGAACTTTCTTCACGAGCAGACCAAGGACATGGGCAGATACAACCTGAAAGATGTGACTGCTGGACCTCTCTAATCTATCATATCACTGACTCTGTCCCAAACCCTGGTTAAATTCTTTGCACACATTCAATAACTGATTTCATTCTCCCAGCTGTCCTATGAGATGTTACTCTTGGTATCCCCATTTTACAGAACAAACACTGAGGCAGAAGGACACTGAGAAATTTGCCCGGGGTCATGGGGTCAACAGCAAAGCTGAGATTTGAGCCCAGGAGGTGTAACTCTCGAGTCTGTGTCCTTACCCACCACATCACACCGAGAGTGAGAGCCTTAGCTTTGGGGAATCAGGCACATGCTTAGAATTTTAGAAGATTGACTGTGTTATGCATTGTGGTTTGGGGAGGAAAATTGACATTTTATTCATTTTCTTTACTTTTTGCTGAAATTCCTTTGGGAAGCTCTAGCCTCTATCAGGGAAGTTGGGGGAAGCAAAAGAAGATGATAGATTAGATAGATAGATAGATAGATAGATATAAAGAGTGGGTGGATGGGTGAGAAGGTAGCTGGGGAGGTGGGTTGGTTGGTGGGTGGGTTGGATGGTTGGATGGGTGGGTTGGATGGGTGGGTGAGCAGGTAAATATATGGACAGATGGACAGAGATATAGATGTCTGTCCAAAACTCAGGTTACAAAGAAAGGCAAAAGGGATGAGGAGAGGGGGACCCCTAAGCGAGACTTGATGGTCATTGTAAAGAATAAAATAAAGACAGGAGTCCTCCACAAAGATTAATCAAAATCCTCCTTTATTTCCAAGGCCCAACAGAATCGTTATGTCCCCAAGAGGCCCCCATGAAGCCAACATGAGAGCTACCTAGGAGTGGGGAGTGGGAGGCTGTGGGGACTGTCTTACTGTCTTTTTCCAGAAGAAGAAAGTGTACCTGGAGCCTGGTACCCTGCTGAGAGGTCGTGCAGCCCGGCCAAGGGCGCAGCATTGCTGAGGAACGGCTTCTAGGAGCAGCAGCTGGCAGGTTGCCATGGGTTCAGGAGTCCCGGCTCACACAGAGCAGTTGCCTTGGGGACGTGGGAAGAGGCTGTGTTTCTGGCCAGCCCAGGTGAGCAAAGAAAGAACACAAGGGAGGAGGAAGAGGAGAATCTCCTGGTCACACGGAGAGGGCTGCAAAATCACTCACACCGCTGCTTTATTTGTAAGAGATGCGCTCCGTCTCCACCAGCTCCCACCAGCTAGGAAGCAGGGATAAAGGGGGTGGGGTGGGGAAGTACTTTATTGTAAGCCCATCAGATCCAGATCCAGTAACTTGGGTTTGGTTAAGTCAGAGCCTGCTTGGATGCCTTGGGTAAATGCAGACCTGGAAATTCGCACCATCCAGCCAGGAGGGACAGCCACCCCTGCCTCTGGGGATCTCCTTGGTCATACGTCTGGCTTGATAAAGTCCACGATCGGTTTGCCTGGCCATGATTTGTCATCCTCACCTGCAGTAGGTGACCATCTGGTTCTCTCCTGTTGGTCAAGACGCGAAGCCTTCCCCCACACACTGAGGAACAGCGGCACCACTGGTCCCCGACCCCAGACTCTCTACACAACCATCTGCCACCCTCACCCATCCCTCCTCAACTGGCCAGGGTGACTCCCCTTCCCTCTAGCTGGCTTCCCAGTGACCCACCTTGGAACAAGTGTAAGCTGAGGATGACTTAGAGAAGGAAGCGTTTGGGTCTCTTTCAGCCCAGCGTGCTGGGCTGCCTGGTCGATTGAGATGTGGTGGCACCCAAACTGTAGGAGGGCAGGGGCACGGTGCCATCAGAGCACACAGGGGAAAGTCATAGTAATACTTTTCAGACTGTTACAGCTCGTCCTCGGGTCAAAGCCAGGGAGAGGGGAGCTAGGAATGGGGTTCCAAATAAAAGCTACTGGACCGCGTGTTACGTACAGAGGGCTGGGGTAGCACTCCGCCCGCTGGCACGCAGGGTAGTCTTCCTCTTCGCAAGACAGACTCCCTTTGATGAGTGCACCTAAGGTTGTTCCTGGCTGAGGAACAGATTCAAGCGATCCAAGAGGCCATGGTGCGGATGGCTAACTCAGGGGCCAGCCGATAGTTGCGGGATGGAAGAGGTTGCACCAAGAATGAGATAGTCATACCTGCTGGTGAAACACTGCCTCCCGCACGCATCTCCTGCAAACAAGAACCTCTCTTGCATTCCATCGCTTTTCTGCTGCCTCCCTGAGCAGCCCCCTCCTTCATCCTGACAAGTGCAAACCAAGTCCACATCCATGTACTGCTCACTGCACTGAAACATCCACGTTTGCCGCTTTTTCCCACGCTGAGTGCACTTTGGATGGGATGTGCCTGTTGACATCTGCTGAGGTCCCTGCTGCACAGGGAGGTAAGGTGCAGCTCTGCTCAGGCAGGTGTGGTCTAGCCCCGTGAGCCTTAGACAATGCACCCTGTCCCTTATCCTCCTCCTTACTTTTCAACACCTGTGACTCCACTGGCTGCTGTTCCAAATGACCAGGACCAACTGTAGAAACAACAACAATCCTGGGACCTTCCCCACAACATCTCCTTTTTATCGAGCATCTCCTATGTGCCCAGGTGGAGGCTGGATGTTTTCCATACATTTCTTAGAAATTCTCACTGCATCCTCTTGGATATGTAATATTACTCCCATTTTTCAGATGAGAAAACTGAGGCCTGGAGAGAAAAACAGCTGGATTAACGTCATACCACTAGGAGACCGGCTCGTTGGTAACTATTTTCAGTCTGCTTAGGAATTTTCCCGTTATCGGGAGGGTTAAAGGTTAATTTTCCCAAAAAGGGCAAGATCATGACTCCTACTTTAACATGCATTAAAGATTTTATTTGGCTTAATATTAGTGAGAGAAGCAGGCAGATATTCCAACTAATCCAAAGGAGAGGTCTAAAAAGCATAAATTTATAGGGAGGAAAACAAAATGGAGATGAATTTACAAATAGACCAAAACTGGCCCTTTCCTTAAGGAAGAGAGAAATCAATTGATGCACTGGACAGAATTTATTTGCATGTCTATAGACAAGAATTATTTTGCATTGCTATCAGTTATCTACAACTTACAGGACCATAACACAGTGCAAAGGCCCTGAGAGGCTAGACTCAGACGACCTGCGAGGGTGTGCTCTTAACAGTGTGTTGTTTTCAGCAGCGACACCCAGTGATCTTTTTGGGCTTATTCCAGATTTCCTCATGAGGACATGGACTTGAACCAGATCTAGACAATCTTGGTATCTCATTCTGCCTGGTAATAGCAGTTACAGTTAATATAAGGAAAGAGCGATCAGAATCCTTCCCGGGGGCAGGGAGGGTATAGCTCAAGTGGTAGAACACGCACTTAAAATGCATGAGATTGAACCCAGGACCTCCTCCAAGAATGAATAAATAAATAATTACCTCTCCCCACCAGAATCCTTCTTGGAGGGGGGGGTGTTGGCTCATAGCCTCAGGGTGAAAAAAATGATCATCTCCACTGATGTGGTCAAACTACGCTGCAGAAGGAAAAGGTCTGAAAGAGGATGCTGAGTCCTGATTTTACTGAGCATTTATCACATGCCAGGCACCACTTCACACACTTTGTATGTTTTACGTCATTTAATTCTCATGACAAATTTATGAGGAAGGTTCTATTGTCATGCTGTTTTACAGATGAGAAAGAGAAGTTCGTGGACGCTAAAAACCTTGCCCAAAGTCTTGCTGCTGGTAAGCTGCAAAGCCAGATGCAAACACAGACCGTCAGATTCCAGAGTCATTGCTTGAAGCTCTGTGTGCTCCTGCCTCATAAAGCAGCCTGGACAGGAAAGCAGCGGTAAATATAATGATGGGCTACGACAGAGAACGAGATTGCAGATGGGGCTGAGGACCCGTTCCAATCCCTGAAGAGCTGGAGCTTCTGGAAGATTCTAGAAGGTTCTAGAGCCCCTCCCCCCTCAGATTCTTTGAGCAACCCCAGTATCAGTTTCAGCTACCAAAGCCAATCCCCTGTCACTTTTTTTTTTCGCTTAAGTGCCTTTGAGTTATACTTTTTTCCACCAAGAGTCTTGACTGATACAGCTATTAAGTGACAAGCTTGAGTTTAAACCCCTCACCTGCCTAAAATGCATAGCTGTGTCTTTCCGTTTCCTCACCTGCAAATGGGGCTATTATTGTACCTACCTGCTGGGTTATTGTGAAGATTAGCTACATCAATCCATCTAAAGCTCTGAAAAGACTGCCTGGCACCCAAAGTCCTCAGTACGAGTTCATTTTATTGTCAACTCTATTTGCAACTGGATAAACTGAACCAAAGATGTCACGAACTTTGCCCAAAGTCCTGCACTTGCCACCATCTGTTAGCAAACAGCAAGGGGGCAGCAGCTGAACCCAGGCAGGGATCAGAACCTGTTGGCTTCACCGGGGACCCTGGGAGGACCCTCGAGAAGTCATCTGGCCCCTCCTCCTGTTCAGAGCAGAGGGGGCTGCTGTCCTGGGAACCTGGGCCAGGCAGAGCTCCAGGGCTGGAGGGCTCCCAAGCTGTCTCCTTTCGCAGCCCTGTTCCTGGAGTTGAAAGAACCACAGGCAGGTGGGGCCTCCCGGCACTAAGCTGCAGTGGCCAGCTGAGCGGAGAGGTGGAGTGCTGGCTCCCACCTGGCAGGAGTCTGATGTAAGCAGACCTGCTCCCATCAGCCGAGCCAGGTGCCCCCCGAAGCACCGGCACACCCAGGCCGTGAATGCTGCCACCACCTCTCCTCCTGGCTGTTGCCACTGTACAGACGCATAAATCCAGTTAATGTGTCCAAAAAAAGAAAAATCAAAATGTCAGATCTGCAGAGATGGTTCAATTGAAAGAATATTGATTGTCACAGAGAATATTCGCGCTTTATTCACCTACTTAGCCTACTCCCCTAGGCGCATATGAATTCATCAAATATTGTCACAGCACATAATAATGCTCGTTCCTGACGTTGCTGCGACTGCTCGGGCTTCAGTCCTGCACACCGTGCCTGTCCCAGTTGGGGCGATGGCAGGGGACGGAGGAGGGAAGGGAAGGCGTTGCCAAGGCAGCCTCATGGCTTTTTCCCCAGGACAAGGCACTTTCTCCTGTAGCATCTGCTCTGATCTTCAGTACAACCATGTGGTATTCCCATTTTCCAGATGGGATCAGGAAGGTTGAGACTCATCCAACTTCATGCTGCTAATCAGCTAGGATTTGAACCTTGGTTTCCTGAGTCCAAATTCAGGGCCCCTTCCACTCCACCATGCCGTTTACTGCAGATGATAAGTACTGATCCAGCCAAGACTAGAGATCTCTTGGCTTCTGCTCTGCTCAGTCAGCGCTATTAATTATGCATCCACTGTTTGCTCAGCCCTGGACATAGAATCAAATTGATGACCCATAACTCTCTGTGGATCTCCGTATCAGCATGAAGCAGATGAGCGTTTTGGAGACTAACAAAGCTGGAACCAAGAGAACACCGCAATGGATATTCAACCCCTGACTGTGGGAAGCACTTTATCATGTTGACACTGACACAAAGCAGAGACTAGAGAACCCAGAGAAAGTAGCTCTAAAACTCACGGGGCATCTTAGCCCATCGTGACCCAATTGCTGAAGAACTGACCAAGGAGAAGGGTCAGGTGCCAAGCCCTGGAATGCTCTTACACACTGAATTATGGGTTCTCTTCGGACATCTCCCAGGGAAACAAAGCCCCAGAACGTTTAGACCAGTGCTTTCTAAAGTGAGTCCCAAGGAACAGGAGTTCTGAATGCCTATGAAACAGATTATTTAGATTCAGGGTTTCTCATATCCTCTATCATGATGATGATGATGATGACAATGATGACAGTGATGATGATGAAAATGACAATGAAGACAATGACAAGGATGATGACAGTGATGATGATGAAAATTGCCTGCGTTGACTGTAACCCGATGCTCTCAGCACTGTTCATGTTTTGACTCATTTCAGCCTCACAGTAGTTTCTGCTGCAATCCCCATTTCACAGCCGAGAAAATCAAGACACAGAGAGAGTCAGTGACCTGCCCAAGGTCAAGAATTCTTGGGTGACAGGACAAGATGAGAATGCTGGAACCCACAGGCTTGAGGTCCTCATGGTGTGACTCTAAGTGGTGGGCATAAGAGGCAGTATTTCCCAAACTTCCTCGGCGGCTCCACATCTGCCCTTATTTAACCCCAGAGCATCTCCGGGGGCTCAGGCGCTGTGGAATATTTGAGAACTCTGGTTTAAACAACTGGCCTGACTGGCTGGCTCAGGCAGCAATCAAAGGCCCCTTCAACTGTACTCTTAGGAGCATGTGCAAGTTGGTATGGTATCTGGACAGCTCCTCTTTTTTCTTGTTCCCCACGAAGCTGTGGGTAGTCTGAATCTAAACGCAAGAGCTGGAAAAATCCAGACATGCTGGCTGGGCTGGGGGGCCAGTGCTTCCACCCCTTCCCTCTCTTAACCCACCACCTTGAGACAGGTAGCTCAGAAAAGCAGGATGAACTCCACTATCTGCCTCCTCTCCTCCTCCCTGGGCTGAACATCAGTTCCAGAACCTCCCAGCCACATGCAGAAAAGGAACTTTCCAGGGGTTAGATTCAGCACAGAGGAATAAAGATGCTAATCACTTTGGGCCATGGCCCCTGTCTCCCCACCTGGGGCTCAGCCACACCCACCTGCAATTTCTGGCTTGATTTGATGGCTTGGCTGGCGTTCCCAACAGGTGCACGAAGTGGCGGACTTCATACCCAGGAGGCTTTGCCAACAGCCCCACTCCCTCAGAGAGGGAGGATATGGCCTCAGCAGAGGAATATCAATAGGAAATCATGGTGAGAAGACGTGGTTGGCCAGAGCTGGTGATGGGGTAATTAATTCTACTTAAGTAAAATGTTACTAATAATTAAAGGTACTAATTAGGAAAAATTGGATCAGCTGTTGTCAGTATATTGCAGAAGCTGGAGCTTCGATGACATATTTCTTGGGCAGCGTCCTGCTGGGAGTGGCTGGGACTAAATGTGGCAGACACTGTCATTTTGGGGACCAGGAGAAGCCAGAGGGGCTGTGAGCTGGAGACGGCCTTCTGGACAGATTCAACATGCTTTGGGATGTCTGGTAAGATGACAGTGGGTCCAAGGAGCTGGAGAAGACTCGAGGAGACTGCGATGTAGGTTGGAAGGATCCAGAGCCTGGCCCCAGTATGGCCACTCTGTCCAGGCAGGCTGTGCTGGATGGGAGCAGCAGAGAGCAGCTCTGGGGTCATGGGGTGACACTGAGGTGAGATGGACCCTGGCAGCAAGTTCAGTGATGGGAGAAGAGACAGGGAAGAGGCCAGAGCAGGGGTGAGGCAGGGGCAGGATCTGAGGGGCGGCATGGCACCCCTGACATTTTGGGTTTCTTTGTTGTTGAGCTCCTGTCCTGTGCTTGGTAGGATGTTTAGCTGCATCCCTGGCCTCCACCCGCTAGATGCCAGTAGCACCCCCAAGTAGCATCCCCCAGTAACGATCAGAAAGATCTTCAGACATGCCAAATGTCCCCTGGGAGGCAAAACCACCTCAGGCTGAAAACCACTGAGCAGATTTTTTAAAAGTATATCAGCAACTTACCATAACAAAGGTTTATGACTTACTCCTCCCAGGCAGATGGATTCTGCCCTACACATCATCTAGGCTTCAGGCTCCTTCCAGCTCATGGCCCACTGACCCCCAGGCCCAGGCCCTCCACTGGACCATTCACATCTGGCTGGACAATGAGCCAAGGGATAGAGGGTGAAGGATTGTTGGGGAGATTTTAGGGGCCAGCCCTGGAAGTGTCTGACATCACTTCTGCCCCCAGGCCACTGGCCTTATCTAACCACAAAAGGTAAATGTGACCCAGCAGTGGGTCCAGGAGGAGGCCCCAAATATGAGTGAACAACAGCCCCCCAGTGCCCTGTCACCTCCTCGTCCCGGCCCTGACTCCGCATTCACTCATCTAACCTGGACCAGCCCTCAGAGTCCTTCTCTTGAAAGAGTCCCTCCATAAGCAAAATGTGTTACATCCACACAGTAGACTATTACTCAGCCATAAACAAGGATGAAGCACTGACAGGTGCCACAACATGCATGATCCTCGAAAACTGTGTGCTCAGTGAAAGAAGCCAGACACAAAAGCTCACCTATTGATTCTGTTTATATGAAATATCCAGAATAGGCAAATCCATAGAGACAGAAAGCAGATTAGGGGCTGGGGTGGGGCATGGAGAATAGGGGGTGACTGCTACTGGGTGTGGGGCTTCCTTTTAGGAAACTAGGTAGAGGTGATGACTGCACAACATTGTGAATGTGCTAAATGCCACTCACTGCACTGTATACTTTTAAATGGTTCCTTTTTAGTTTTTTAATGGAGGTACTGGGGATTGAACCCAGGACCTCATGCTTGCTAAGCAGGCAGTCTACCGCTGAGCTATACCCTTGCCACTAAAATGGTTACTTTTAACTTACAAGAATTTTACCTTAATTTAAAAAAAAAAAAAAAGGAAAAGATCCCCTTCCAGCTGCACTCTTTAGTGATTGTTTAAGATCCAGGTAAGGCAGCTACCTGGCTGGGGTGCCCCAAAGTAGGAAAATGGGTTCTGTTTCTTCTGAAGATATACTCCAAATAAAAAAATTGTTCAAGGCCCGGATTCCCACTTTGCTTGTCAAATGAGTGCAGTGTTAGTGAGCTTTGCAAACTGTAAAGCTCTTTATAAATGTAAGCAGACATTGGTACTGAGGCACGCTCTGTGATCCTCTTGGTGTTCTCCAGGATGCAGCTGGGACAGGGCCGGACAGGAGCGAGTGAGCTGCATAAATGTGTGTGCATTAAGGGCAAGCCAGCACGAGGGTCCTAAACACAGTGGCCCAGAACAGCCATTATTATTTAGGATGATGTAAATTAATAATAAAGCTGTTATTCCCTGCTTCCTGGGCACCCAACACTGCGCGACACTCCTTACTTGCTTCTGATTAGTTAATCCTCTTGGCAACCCTGAATGGTAGTTGGATTAGAACTGCTTGTGGATGAGAAATGTAAAATATGAAAGGTTAAATAAGTTGCTATATTAGTTTTCAACCACTGGGTAATAAATCATACCAAAACTTAGTGGCTTAACACATAGTTATTATCTGACAGTTTCTGGGGGTCAGGAGTCTAGGCATGGCTCATGGGTCCCCTATCTTAAGGGTTCAATCAAGGTGTTGGCTGGGGCTGGGGTCTTACCTGAGGGCTCAGTTGGGGAAGGATCCACATCCAAGCCCATGCAGTTGTTGGCAGGATTCAGTTCTTTCAGGGTGGTTGGACTGAAGGTCTCAGTTCCTAGCTGGCTGTTGACTGGAGCCACCCTCAGCTGCTTGCCACATGAACCTCTCCAACATGCCAAAAAAAGCTGAGCCACATATGTCCCTAGACTTTTTTATAACAGGCTCAGATTCTTCAAGGATGGGAAGCAAAGAAGGAGAGAGAGAGAGATCTCCCTACAAGAAAAAGACTGCACTGAGCTCTTCCTGGTCACTAATGAGGCTGGTCCTATATGATGCAACCCAGAGCTAGGGCTGCCCCCAATATTGGTGATGTCCTCATTACAGCCACATGCAGTTCTGCCTTTTAATTGACTGGCAGAGCCCTAAGCGCCCAAAGAGAAGGCTTTCCACATCCTCCTCATCATGACTATTAACAGGCTAGGAACATTTGGGGCTCCTCAAGCCCCAACACAGGCAGTTCAAGTCCTCTTTACACTAGCCCCCTAGTCCCACTGTGACCAGGGGCAGTGCCTGCTCTTCCCAGAGGCTGGTACAGTGTGTGCTCAGGACTTGGGTCTTCGGAGCACGTGGGAGTCAGGGATGAAGGACTTAACCTATCACCATCAGACCTGCTCAAGGAAGGACCTTACTTTACCCTTATATTCCTGGCAGATGGCACAGTGCCCAGCAGGTGGGCCTCAGTGGATGTGAATCAAGGGTTGCCCACATGGGTCATCTGTGCAAATGTGGTGGGTCATCTGTGCAAACGTGAAGCCAGGTTTGAGCAGGGAAACTTGATCTCCACCATCTTCTCGCTTTCCTTCCATCCTTGAGTTAGTAAGACATTTGAGGAGGGTACTACCTAGTTGCCAAAAGACCAAGGAAGAGGTGAAGTCCCCTGAGATAATCTGGTCTTGGGCCTTTGTAACTGTTGAAATTCTTGATGTTTCAGAGACAGAACTGTAAACAATATGGCCCTCCTGAACTCTAATTAGAAAAGGCACAGGCACCCCAATGTTCATAGCAACACTATTTACAATAGCCCAGACATAGAAACAACCTAAATGTCCACTGACAGATGACTAAAGAAGTTGTGGTACATTTATACAATGGAATACTACTCAGTCATAAAAAAGAATAAAATAATGCCGTCTGCAACAACATGGATGGAGCTGGAGATCATCATTCTAAGTGAAGGAAGCCAGAAAGTGAAAGAAAAATACCACACGATATCTTTTATATGTGGAATAAAAAAAAAGACACAAATGAACTCATTTACAAGACAGAAAAAGACTCATAGAAAACAAACTTACAGTTACTGGGAGGAAAGAGGATGGGAAGGGATAAATTAGGAGTTTGGGATTTGCAGATACCAACTACCATATGTAAAATAGATAAATAACAAGATTTTACTGCATAGCACAGGGATCTATATTCAATATCTTGTAGTAACCTATAATGAAAAAGAATATAAAAAGGAATATATGTATGTATATGTATGACTGAAACACACTGTACACCAGAAATTGATACAACATTGTAAACTAACTAGACTTCAATAAAAATAAATAAATGAATAACTGAATAAATAAATAAAACATTACCACTAAGAAAAAACATACATATGGTCCTCCCAGTACCCAGAACTGAGCCTCTGTGTACCTCCAGCCCCGGCAGCTGGTTTAGAAGGGGACTGCCCCCTGTTTCTCCCCTAGTCCCATAGCTTGGAATTGTCAATCCTTGAAACTTAAAAACCTTTATGCCACCTTCTTCCAGCCATAGGGTGGAGCCGTTTGCCCTTCCACCTCCCTTCCAAATAAAACTCGGGTACACCCAGAGGTCAGTGCATTCCCCTCACCATTCTAAAGAGTGGCTGTATTCGTGGGTCCACAGTGAATTCTGTGACTTGATTCTCACTAATACAGAGATGAAAATAAATTTCACATCAGGCAGGGCACCCCCTCTACATACACATCAGTGACGGCCACCCACTATGGGTCTGCAGAAGCACCTGGAGACAATTCGCATTGTGGGCGGCCTGAGAGGCTACGCCAAACGAGAAGCCCACCTTAGGCAGGCTGCTAGGTACAGCATTCTATTTGCACTTGGAGGGCGTGTGACCCAAAGGCCACAGAGATCTCTTGACTCCTACAACAGGAAGACGGTTGGCTCCCAGCCGAGAGAGCCGTGGCCAAGCAGTGAAAGGACCAGCCCCGCCACCCTCTGCCCTCCCTCCCATCCCAACCTCCCTTTCTTTCTTTCTTGCCCTGCTGCCTCCTCCTGCCTCCCTAGGCTGGGCTTTGCTGTGCTGGGAGCAAGAGCTTTATTGAATTTTTGCAAGTACTTTGCATGGCGTCTGATTTACAATTCATAATGTGGATTATACTGCAAGTTCAGCCTTCCGGGGGTCGGTGTAATTTAGATCTAGGAAATATTTGCCGTGCTTTCAATTCCCCTGGCATCTGAGGGATGGGAAATGGATTCCACCCCTGGAGGTTTGCAGCGTGGAGGGGATGATGAAAGGGGGAAAGGGGGATGAGGCTGGCACACAAAACAGGGTGGTGGAGGGAAAGCAGCCGCTGTGTGAAATCTAAAGGGTGGGGAAAAGAGAAAGGTAAACACGAGGGGAGGGGATGATAATATGCATGAGAAAGGGGCGAGACTAAGGCTTTTATAGCCTGAATTTATTGCCTCCAATGGGGCCCTGGTGGCCCAGGGGACCAGAGGCCCAGACGCCGCGGGTCAGTGGAGAGAAATGCTGTCCAGAAGAAGTGGTTTGGCAGTGTGGAACAGCCCAGGGCTGAGAAGCCAAACACTCCATCTTCTGGTTCTGACTTCTCCCCTATTTTGCTGGAAGAGAAGCAAATCCCTTGACCACTTTTTTCCTAACGATTTTATTGAGATCTCATTCACGCACCATATAATTCACCCATTTCAAGTGTATAATTCAATGGCTTTGAGTACGTCCACTGAGTTGTGTAGCCATCACGACGATAAATTTTAGAATGTTTTCATTACCCCGAAAAGAAACCCTGTACCCCTTAGCCTTCACCCCCCGAATTCGTTATCTGCGGCTGCTGTGACAAATTACCACACACTTAGTGGCTTAAAGCAACAGAACTTGGTTCTCTCGCGTTGTGCAGGTTGGAGTCTGAAATCGTGGTGGTGGTGGTATTGATATAGTGGTGGTGATGGTGGTGGTCATGGTGGTCATGGTGGTGGTGGTGGTGGTTGTGGTGGTGGTCATGGTGGTCATGGTGGCGGTGATGATGGTGGTGATAGTGGTCATGGTGATAGTGGTGGTGGTGGTGATGATGTTGGCAGTAGTAAGAATTCATGGAATTTCTCTGTGAAAAGGGAAGGCCTCTGGCCAGAATCATGGCACTCCCTCTCCTCTAAAGCCAAGTCCAACAAAAGGAAATGGATGTGGCATGTGACATCTCCAGAACACAGCTTTCTCTCGAAGTCCCTCCCAAACTCTCCCAAGCAGCCAAGAACCCTAGAGCCTTGACACTTGCCTTCTCTCCTACGTGGGCTGGTTCACTATGGCTCAGGGGGCTGCTTCTGATCCTAACTGAATGATCCGAGGCAGAAGGAGAGTCCTTGTGAGTCTAACACAGAATCCCCAAGGCTCAGCATGGGGCCTGGCTTGCACGAGGCCCTTGATACACATTTGTGAATAAACAAACCCTTCAGCAAGCCATAGTCTTGCTGGGGACCAGGAATCCCCGTGACTGGGTTCCCAGGTCCTCACTGGAGCTCTCAGGATGGGTGGTTAAGATCAGAATTGGGGAGCATCGGTCTCCCCAGGACAGAGATAGCTTCAGGGGCCTTCTAAACACACAAGAAAGTGTCACAGTCACATTATTCAAAGACAGAAGGAGGTTGATTGCTGATTACACCTTCTGTGTGACCTGGAGGAAAATGCGTTCTGTGAAAGCACAAAGCCATAAAAAAGTAATAACTAATATTTCTAATGGCTTGTAATGTATTTTAAAACTTCATATGAATTCACTTATTTGATCTGAGTTTTATCTTCATCATCATCATCATCATTATCATCATCATTTTATGGAGGAAGAAATGGAGATGCAGAGAGAGTAACAAGAGGCCCACAGTTTAACAGCTGGTTCCCGAGTGGCAGAGCTGGGACAAATGCCCAGGCCGCCAGTCTCCTCACCGCTGCACAGCATAGCCCTGAACTCCACACCCTCCCATAGGTTGTCACTTTCAACCACAACTCCAGTCCTATGGCGAGGAGTGGCCTGTCAGTGTCTTGGCAGGAAGCTGTTGGCACAACCTACAGCAGTGATGGAGGGACCACAGACAAAGGTGGAGCAAGGCTAAGGGGAGCCACGGGATGGGGAGAAAGCACGCAGGGCCTCGCAAGGGAGGGAAATCATTGCACCCCTGGAGGTGAGGAGGCAAAGGGAGAACTCGAGACACAGGTGACACCAGGAAAAAGCCACTGCCAGCCACTGCCAAACCATTCTGCAGCAGGGTAGGAGCCAGGGATCACACGTCCTGAGCTTTCTGGTCGACCCTCTGAGCTCCCCCTAGCAAGCCAGAGGCTGAGTCCTCAGAGGCAGGTGCAGAGCTGGTGCAGAAGGATGGAGAATGTCTGGAGGGCAGGTGGAGACCCTCCAGCACGGGAGAGTTTCAGGTAAGACTAAGAAGGGTTCAGCCGCTCACCCAAGGTCGCGGCTCAGAGGTGGCAGGGGGCAGAACCACGGTGATTTGACTCCAGAATTCTTTCCTGGGTGGCCTGAGTCACAGTGAGGAAGGTTTCAGTGTGCACATGGTGGTGTAAATGATCTTCAGCTAGGCTGCGGCAGCCTCCACAGTGCTTTTATAATGGGATTTTAATTCCCTCCCCCTCCCCCCCGCTGAGCTGAAAAGTGCTCCTGTTCGTCTATTTCTTGTTAGGCTGTTGCTTAAACTGGGAAACAGGAGGCAGCCCTTCTGGTTTTCTTCCCTCTGGGAGCCGTTCACACTCTCTGGGCCAAACCCCTTCTCAGGTACCCCGGCAGCTCTGCCAACGCCAGCATCCTCCCTGTGGCCAGAGAGGAGGCAGCACAAAACGGACCTTTGGAACGGGGAAGGGAGCGGGTCCCCAGGCCAAGGAGGTGGCTGAATCCCCTGAGCAGGGGCTTTGGAATCCAACAGAATCTGAATGCCAGCCCCCCAACCCTGTCCCTGTCACTCTCACATCCAGAGACACTGCCTCTGTCCAGCCCCATCATCAGCCAAAAGCCTGAGCATTCATTCTTGAGTCACCGTCCCTCCCCTACGTCTAACCTTCAGCGAGGCCTGTAGACGCCAACCCATCTTTGCCAGAGAACCAGTCCCTCCTCATGACACGCCAGGGTGGTTTTTGCTTTCTCTGACCATCGATTATAGTTGGAATTCCCTTTACGCAATGGAGATGCCTCTGAAAATTTGTGCTTTAGCTGCATTTTTGGTCAATTGAATCCCAGCATGCCACTGGCTTCCTGAAGCTCTCTCTGAGATTCCTTTCCCGGGGAATCCTAACGTTTTAATGCTAGCTCTACCACGAAAAAGAGTCTAGAATTTTCCAAAAGGCACTTTGCATTGGCCCATTCATACTTACGGCGTGGCTGGTGCCTTGGGGTTTCTTTAGCCACTCTGTTCTGTGTGTTGAGCTCCTGGGAGCAGTTTCCGGGCGTGTCCCCAGGTGGCTTCCCTTGGTCTGACAGTGGCGGCCATGCTGGCTGCTGTCCCCACCTCCCCCTACCCGTTCCTGCCACCCCACTAAAGCCTTTCTTTCTTCTCCCCTCTGCTCACCAGTCTACCAGTGGCCTCTTCATTAACCTGCTTTTGCTGGAACTCTTAGCTGATGCCATCTGTTTACCCCGCCTAGGAAATGGTAGCCATGGTATGACATTGCCACACTCCCAGCCTCCACCCAGGACCCCAGGGTGAGTCATTTCTACCCTGCGGGTAGGTTGGAAGACCAGAGGCCTCCACGGGGATGCAAAGACCCCAAGGTGAGGCAGGCACCCCTGGGGCGGGTTCCTCAGCCTCTGTGCTGCTGATACTGGGGACCAGATCACTCCTTGCTGTTGGAGGGGAGGGGATGTCTTGGGCACTGGGGGTGCTTAGAATCGTCTGTGGCCTTCACCCACCAGAGGCCGGCAGCACTTTCTTCCCAGTAGTAACAATCAAAAATAGCTCCGGCCATTGCCCAGTGTTATCACGGGGACAAATTCACCCAGACTGAGAGCCACCGGCCTCCAGGAGGATGGGTCAAGAGCTGAGGACTAACTGGGCTGGTTTGCCTCTTAGGAGAAAGGAAAGGATGCAGCAGGCAGCTCTAGATGCCCTGGGAAGTCCCGACCTCCCAGAAACTCGAGGCCGGTGTCCTCAGCAAGGTGTCGCGGTCACTCCATCACAAGCCCCTCCAGCCCCCACAGCTGGGAGAATCCCAGGCTATGAGGGGCCCACTCCCTACTGGGCCCTGGCACCTGGGCAGGTGCCCCCAAAATGACTAGCACCCCTTCTGCTCCCTCCCGGCCCTCCCGACCCTCCCACTCCCATCCTTCTCTCCTCTTACCAGCTTTGAATTGATTTGGGGAGGCAGCTGGCAGCAGGGGAGTACAGCTGCCGCTAAGTTATCCAAACGATTTATCTTAAGATTCATGCAGAATTCATTGTATGGGGACTGGGGTGGGTTGCGTTTTAATATTCATGCAGATTTGGAAGAAATGTTAATCATGGGTTTGGGTAATTCACACTTTTGCTTAATTCTCTTCCTCCCGGGCTCCCTTGGCCAGCCCCCAGCCCCCTCCCCTTCCCTCCTGCACCCCGGGCTTCCTGCAGCCCACCGGCAGCTGGAGCAGGACTCCGAGGGCAGGGCGGGCGGGGGCTGACCTGCGGTCTCCCTGGGCTGAGCTGGCCCCTCAGAACCTTTGAGCAGGGAAGGGAGGCCAGGCTGGCAACCATGGAGAAGAGATGCCCGAGCTTCTAGGGTATCTTGACGGGAAATAGATAATCTGCCATGGCAACTAGATATGTGCAAATTAGCATTGATTATTCTCAAATTAACAGCTTGGGCATTTTAAACCCAAAGCAAGGCTTGGCTCAGCTCTGATCTCGGCCTCCCTCCCTCCCAGCTCTCTACTCTCTGCTGCCTCCCCCTCCCTGTAGTGACAGCTGTCTGGGCCCAGACAGGTGAGAGGCAGGTTCCTGGGGGAAGGGGCTGCCTGATTTCATCAGTGTGCATTCTTGCCCCCGACTTTCCCCAACCTTGTGGAGGGGAAATCCTTCTGGAAATTGTCTATGGTTCCTACCGCCCCAGTCCTGGTTTAAGTCCTGCAAAGAAGCGGAATGAGCTTTAGGGCTTGAGGCCAAGCCCCATGAGCAGGTCTCTCCCACCCAGGTGAGGTGGAGGGAGCTTTGAAAGATTACAGTGATGTTGAAAAGTTGCTCCCCGCAACTTTTTCAGACCCGCAGAAAAGCACCTAGAAAAGCCCCAAATCTCCCGGGCAGAGGACCCAGGGCTCCCCAAGGGCTGCTATCTGGGCTCCTTCTCTCGTTTTACAGACAGGAAAAGCGAAGTCCAGAGAGGGACAGCGACTAGCCCACGCTCACACAGCTAGCTGGTGGCAGAAGGGAAGTCTGAGCCCAAGTTTGCCTGAGGCACAGCCGGATGGCTGCGGGTTAGACTCCAAGCAGGAAACAGACACCATGATGAGAAGCGAAAAGGGAGGGATTTCCCCAGGGATGTGGGTACACCAGTGAAGGAACAACTGGGAAGCCAGGAAGCGGATACTAAGGCAACTGGGCAATGAGCAACTGCATGAAGCTGCTACCACCCCAGGTGGGAGGGACAGGAGTTAAAGCTGGGTCCTTATGGAGGCTGCTGGGCTCATCTAAAAAGAGCAGGAGTGACCAAAACACACAGCCGTGCTGGACAGGAGGAAGAGAAATACCCCAGCTTCTCCTTCGCTGCCGCCCTCCAATCTCCTGCCATGGCCTCGTTGGCTGCCTCAGTGCACTCAGGCTGCTGTAACAAAAACACCAGAGGCTACGGACTCAAACAACAATAGTTATTTCTCAATAGTCTGGAGGCTGGAAGTCCAAGATCAAGGCAGGTGCAATGTCTGGTGAAGGCTCACTTTCTGGTTCGCAGACAGCTGTCCTTCCTCTGTCCTCACATGGTGGCATGGTGGGGGAGCTCTCTGGGCTCTCCTTTACAAGGGCACTAATCCCATTCACGAAGGCTCCACCCTCGTGACCGAGCCACTACCCAAAGGCCTCACCTCCAAACAGCATCACACCGAGGGCTAGGTTTCAGCATGTGGACTGGAGGGGGACGTGAGCATTCAGTCTATAGCACTGGCGAAAAGCAGCCAGGAGCAGTGACCAGCCCCTGCGACGCTGAGCAGAGCACGGAAAATGTGAAAAGTGGATCTGAGAGCAAATGGGCGAATGATCAGCACAAAAGCTTTCATCCTAGACATTGTGCCTCTCCCTCCCTCAGGCCTCACTGGGGGCTCGGCAGGAGGGGGCCAGAGAGAAAGGTCCAGAAGGGGCATTGTGGGACCGTCCCGGGCACCAGAGATGACAGAGCAGCAGAGCTGGGCTTGACAGAAGGAAGAGAGCTGGAGGGAGGGTTGGTGGGCACTGCCCCTCCCCAGCTGCCTCTCTCTCCTCCTGGCCCTTTCTTCCCTCCCCTGCTGGGATCTGGTCGACTTCCAACCCCAGCAGCCGCTGTTACCTGTCACTGCCTGTCAGCTTTCCCCCCTACCACGCGGCTGCGTCTGCTTGGGCCCTGAATAATAATCAGGGAGCTGCAGACACCAGAAAGAAAAGGGAGACAAACAGAGATCCAGAGGCCACCCTCTCACCCTGCCTCTCCCTTGTCTGTTAAGACTGAGAGCCCCAAACCCCTAACACCCACCACCGTCAACAACACACACACACACACACACACACACACACACACACACACACCAGTGTCCAGGAATTAAGGTGTCTTGGGAAGAGTCTCAAGCCAAGATGTGGCTAAAGTAGACAGTGAGGGAGCTGCCCACTGAGGGAAGACCTTAACGTGACCTCAGTCTCTCCCACGTCTAGTGGAGGAGACCTCTTTGCACCACAAGCAAACCTTCTTCCAAGACAAAGCCCCTGGAAAACACGGTGTGCGCAGGGTGCCGCCACCTGCTGCAGGTAAACGGGGATGTTCCCCGAGGGCCCTGGGAGGCAAAAGTCACCTGGAATAGATGGTCCAAGCTGCAACTTAGCACAGTGTCTGGCACCTGGTAGGCATTTAGGAAAATGTTTTTGCCTGCCTAACACGCTGCCCCATCTTGGGGCTCCTTTGGAGAATTCATCATGTGCTACATGTGATTCTGGGGTGGGGGGGTGGGGCAGTCTTTAAACATGGTGGCTGGAGTGGTCCCTCCTCCTGGTTACAGATGTGATCATGTGACATCACGAGTGATCACTGATTGAGCCCTCATGATATTGCATTTCCCTGGTCAGAGATTGGTTCAAAGACAGCCATGTGATGCAAGCCAGCCAATCAGAATCTTGTTTGGAACAAATCTACTGATTCTGTTGGAAAAAGGATACATTGGCAGGTTCATTGATTGTAACAACCATACCACTCTGGTGCCGGATATAGATGGGAGAGGAGGGAAGGAAGGATGTATACAGGAACTCTGTGTTTTCCATTCCATCTTGCTGTGAACCTAAACTGCTCTAAAAAATAAAGTCTATTTTTTAAAAAAAGTTTTGGATCTTTAAATATGAAGAAAAGAACCCCAGAAAGGTATATATGAATATTTTAATAGAAGAAATACAATCATAATTTAATTTAAAATTTCTGGGTGTGAGGTAGAGGGGCCGGGAATTCTACTTTGCAAATGAAAAGCTATTCCTGTGAAATGACATACAAGTTTCTTGGGGGTGGGGTGAGTAGGCATTTAGAGTAGACGCATTCATTAAATTGCTTCACTTTTATGGAACCGCTTTTGTATATGAGGTGTGAGGTGGTGTGAAAGATCATCTGTAAATATCTTTGAGTTAAGTAGAGGTTTGAGGAGGAGAGCATGCAAGCCCAGGCCTTGAGAGAGAAGGAAAAAATCTCCAACTCCTGATTCCAAGGTTCGAAGATGAAGAGATCTCTCTGGGTGGAGCAGGGCAGAGCGTAAAGGACCCGCCACTGATGCAGGTCCTTCACTGAGCTGCGCAGGACCAGTATCCAACAGCG
Organism: Vicugna pacos; assembly: GCF_048564905.1. Lineage (NCBI taxonomy): Eukaryota > Metazoa > Chordata > Mammalia > Artiodactyla > Camelidae > Vicugna > Vicugna pacos. The sequence goes on from NC_133002.1 coordinate 57,127,413, forward strand.
ACACCATGTGGTGGTGGGACGTAATGGCAGGAATGGACTGAGGAGAACACAGCTGTGTCAACTCTTGGGCCAGTGGAACAGAACTGCACCCCTTAGTGAGAAGGTCCCTAGAGTACTTGGACAAATCAGGCAGAGGGAGGCGATGAGAGGGAGATCCTGAGCATTTTGAGTATTCTAGCAAATAACTGAAAAAAACAAGAGATGCAATCTGCTTACATGTGGAGGTGGAAAATCTGATCATGTGTTTTCCAAGAACATTCAGGCTAGAAGATCAGGACCCTGGGGTCTGACCCCCAGCCTGTTGCTTATTTAGTGAGTCACCTTCGATAAATCATTTTCACTCTTGTTTCTTCATTAACAAGCACCCCCACCTTCCCAACCTCCATCGGATCCAATATTCTATGACACTGGGCTACGTGTGTTTTAAGGGATGCCATCCTTTCAGAGACGGAGAATGAGAAGGGCAGGGACTCCTGATCAGAGTGTGCCCCCTTCCAGTGCACACACAGACTATGAGGACAAAGCTTTCCAAAGGCCTCACCTGCCACCAAGCATCTCCCCTACCACACAACACCCTCCATCCCTGGGGCTGGAGGAAGCGGCCTAGATGAGTAGACCTGGGAGAGGGCATCCTTCTGGGTGAGGAATAATGCACAACGTGGGGTACATATCTGGGGCCGTTCAGGACAATCGCCTCCAAAGCCAGCCTCGTTGCCTCCACCCCACCCCCAGGGGCTGGGACACAGTCCTGAGACTATCTTCAGATCCTCTGCGCCCCACCCTCCACCTTACCTTTCTCTGAAGAATATGCAAGTAGGGCAGGACCATGCACAGGCCCCTGGATGCTGGACCACTGTCTGCTGGGAGGGGAATCTTAGTCATCAGGCTCAGATGGTCTGAGCCACAGGGCATCTCTAGAATGTTCTTTAAGTACTCAGTTTATAGACAAGGAAACTGAGGGCCAGCGGGGGAGCTGAGTTGAGCAACCTTACAGATGAATCAGTGTTGGAGCCCAGCTGGCCCGGCTCCTAAGCCAGCATCTCTCCTCTGCATCCCTCTCCTCCCAGTGCCGTCTTGGACGGGTGCTGTAGGCCTCTCAGTGCAGCCTGGCTAGTCAATGGCTGCAGAGCCAGGCCGTGAATGTCAAGGGCCAGGGGGCTCCTCCATCCATTCCACCCCCACCCTTCTGCCCAGGGCTGTGAGTTCTGAGCCCACAGCAGTCTATCCCCTGAGTTTCCAAAGGCCAGAGAGCTGCTAGAGCCCTGTCCCCAGGAGTGCGGACTAAAGGGGATTTGGGTTGAGCTGGGAGGAGGGGAGCCGAGGTGGCCGAGGCCCAGAGTCGAGTTCCAAGAGGACTGGCTGGGAATGCAAAGAGCACTGTGTGTCAGAGCTGGCTCTGGGCTCAGACGTAAAGCCCTTCCTCTCCTTGGAGGGAAAACATGCAAGCCGCCTTCAATGAAAGCTTTAAATGGAACGTGTCCAGGCTTTTCAATGTTCTCTTCCCAGAATAGGCCCCTCGATTTCATCCTCTCTGAGCTGGCAGCTAAGAAGGGACCTCGCTAAGCTTGCCTGGAAATTAAATGTCTGGCCCTTGCAATTGCTCTGGAGAGATGGTGCAGTCCAGCAGGCAGGTGGGAGACTCCAGCTTAGGTCCTGAGGTCAGACTGTCCCAAATCATGGCTCAGCCACCAATTGGCAGGGTGAGCTTGAGTAAATGATTTTATGTTACTGAGCTCCAATTTCCACACGTATAAAATGGCAAAATCACATTATCTACTGTTTTAGTTTGCTGTTGCTGCTGTAACAAATTATCACAAAGTTACAGTCTTGAAACAACACAGTTCTGGAGGTTAGGAGTCCCACATCTGCCTCTGGTGTAAAATCAAGACATCAGCAGGGCTGCCTTTTTTCTGGAGGCTCTAGGAGAGAAGACTTTTTCTTGCTTTTCCATTCTCTAGAAGCCTCTCCCTTCCCTGGCTCATGGTCCATTTCCTCATCTTCAAAGTCAGCAGCACTGCATCTCTCTGACCATTCTTCTGCTGTCATGTCTCTCTGATGCCTCCTCTTCCACTGTTAAGGAGCCCTGTGATCACACAGGGTCCACCCAAGTAATCCAGGATAAGCTCCCCATCTCAAGATCCTTAACATAATCACATCTGCAAAGTCCCTTTAGCCGTGGAAGGTGACATCTTTACAGGTTCCAGGGACCGGGATGTGAACATCTTGGAAGAAGGACGGCTGTTATTCTGCTGACCACACCTACCTCTCGGTGTCACTGAACAGGTCTGACAAGATAATGCATGTCAAGGGCTTGGCAAGGTGCCCGGTACATGGTAGCCACTCAGTACAAGGCCACTGTTTTCATCCTTTCTGGCCTCATCTTGTGATATCTTAAAGGGCAGCTCTGCCTGCCTGGTGACATGCTGGGCCCATCGCCCTGTCCTATACACATGGTGGTGGTGCCCTGGCCATACGGCAGGCCACCTGCCTGCCCTCCGTCTGCACAGCGCCTGCCTCTGGCACGACACTCCAGATGCTGCTGTGCATTTTGCTTAGGCAGGTGCTTGCATCCTCTGGCCGAGATACAGATGTTTGCACAGATGTTCACATGCTGACGTACGCATGTGCACATACATGATCTGCCATTCCGGCTCAGCAAAGTGCACACACATCCACACACATGCACACGCCCCTGTACGGGCACATCCACACCCCACCAGACCCTGCTCATTCGGGGCACTGGCCACTTTCCTACCTCTGAGCAGACTCAGCTGCCTCCATGTCCCAGGCCGACAGTCAGGTGGTCGCAGGCCCTGCACAGCCTGCACTCAGCAGCCTCCCTCCATCCCGCCCTGTCCTGGGAGCCACCATCTCCCCACTCCCGCCCCTAGAGCACCAGCTCCATTGATTGGCCTTGGAGCTCCGCAGCCGGAGATGTGCCCCAGCTGGAGGAAAACACTTGTAATTTATGGAGTGTCTGATTTTTAATCAGTTTTTTGTTCCTGTGCTGTAATTGTCCTAATTAGATATACATATTTTGATGAAGGTTCTTCCAAAATAAAAATTGTAATCGAATCTTGCTTGACATTCTTCACACCCACTCACTCTGATCCAAACTTCCACTGCAGCGGAGTCTGGAAATTATGCAGACAGTATAGGCAAGCAGACGGCTTCGGGCCTCCCTCCGGGTCCTGCGCAGGCTGGAAGGCAGGCTGCTGTTGGCCAGGGTGCTTCCTCCAGCCCTGTACCTCCGAATGCCCCATCAGGGCAGGGTAGCCTCCCCGCCGGGGGCTCGGCGAGACCTCCGGGGCCTCCCTGGGCAGGGCTTATGATCGATGTGCCCTCTCTCTGCCTAAATTCTGCTCCCTTCCCTCCACGCCCATTACAAAGTGAGGCCATCTCACAGTCCTCAAAGCCGAAGGCTGGCTGCTGTCACCACCACCCCCATTCTTACCAGGAATCACAATTCCTGCCACTTTTGCAGTGTCACCGTGTGCTAGGCACTGTGTTTGGTACACAGTATCCCTTTCCCACCTGACAGCCCTCTGAGGGAATTGTACAGAGGGACAAATCAGGACTTGGAGAAGATAATTCGCTCCCTCAGGGTCACATCGCAGGAAGCCTAAGTGTCACCATCGTGTGTTCTCAATCTCAGTTAAAACACTGAGAGGCAATGGCTGCCTTCCTGCGAGGGTCCTGGAGGAGCTGCAGCTCTGCAGCCGCCCCGAGAGGGGAGACCCACACAGCTGATCTCACTTCAGAACCCCAGCATCAATCCATACCTGCCCTTGAGAGGCTCATGATGCAAATTTCCTCTTGCAAGCCTGCAGTGTAGACCACATGTGGATCTGTCTGGAGCCTGTCTCCGGAAGTCTCTCTGGGACCTAGGAACCCAGGTGTCAGTGTGTCACCAAGAAGTCAGCTCTAAGACTGGCTGGGAGGCTGTGGACAAGGACTGATTGCTAGGGTCTTAGACTGTAGAGCAAAAGGACCAGATCAGAAGATTCAAGCTAAAAACTGTGCTGGCTCTTAAGCTATTGTCACTCAGATCCAAACCTGCCCAGTCACGCTTGCAACCATAGTGGTTTAACATAATAAAGCGTTATTTTGCACTCATAAGAAGTTGAAGGTGGATGTTGCTGATCAATTAGCTCTTCTGAGAGACTTTCCTCCAGCTGGTGACTCAGGGACTCAGGTGCCTTCCATCTTGAGGTTCTGCCGTCGCCGGGACATCCTGGAGGTCCTCTGTTGGATTCTGTGCATCCACCTCGCAGAAAGAGGACACGAGGTCTCATATCCAAGCTTGACCGTCTTGGCCCAGCATCATTTCCATTCATATTCCACTGGTGAGAACTAGTCATGTGGTCCTACTGAAATGCCAGAAGGGCTGGGAAATGTGCTGCTTGGATGGGCAGCTATTTCCCAGCAAAGATTCTACACCTTAAAAGGGAAACATACATTTTTGTTGGTCAGATCGCCATTTCTGCCACCCTGAGGCATGGTGTTGAGTTTATGCTGTGATGTCAGGAATATGTTAGACCTAAACCTTGCTTTGGAGGGACCACAAACTAGAGAAAGTGAAGAGATAGCAACTACACCCACTAACGAGGTGAAATATGATGTAATTAATACACTTAATAGTTAAGTGGTGAACAACCTCCAAACACAGGACGATGGCTATGAAAAGAAAACAGAGAAACTATACATCTCATGGGCTAGGCTTCAAGCTGTTTTCGATCTGATTGGTGAGACAAGGTTTGTGCCAGTGAAACAAGCAGAGACCAGTCTGAGACAGATGTGATTCACCCATCTCTGCAGGCACGAATCGTGTTTCATAAATGACTGGACTAGCATTTGTTGTTGCCACAACATTTCTTCCTGTTTCCATCCCAGTAGCATCATCTTGATTAGGAAATCATTAACAATATTCTTAAAATATCCAGTTATTACGAAAGGATGGTGCCTTCATCCAAAAGGTGCAATGGAGCCTTCTTTCCTAAGAAAACTCTAGCCACCCCTCCGTGTAGGCTGGCTATGGTGGACATGTCCCCAGCATCCTTCCTCGAGGGTTCATTCTCCCTCACCTGGTGTCCTGAGTCTTCTCCAGCCTAGGGCAGGGGTAGGTCCATGATCAAATCATAATATCCTATCTTTGTGGCAATAGTGAATTCCATTAAAAGGAGATTCAAGTTGAACCAATAAAAATCCTTCCCTAGAATTAATTTAAAGAGACTGGAGCAGGGGAGGGCGAAACACCTTTTTCCCACTGAAGCGGACAATCTGGGAGAATATGAATTTGGGCTACTTGTGACTATAATCTTCACCGCACAGAAAGATCCTTCTCCAGAACGAAGCCAAGCCAAAGATGACAGATGGAAGGAGCGAGAGTTTTGAGTCCTTAATCCAGATCCCGAAGGCCAGATTCCTACCGCTGTCTCAGAATCCCTCACAGCTCCTGGACCAATACATTCCCTGCTTGCTTCAGCTGGTTAGGTGGGGATTCTATCTCTTGCAAACAAATGACTCCTGACTAATGAGTTGGCTCCACAGTCATGCCCATCCATCCTACCAACACATCTCCCTTTTCCTACAGGAAAAATGGTTTGTCGACAGAATTGGCCATGGGGCTTGTCCTGAAAGTACAGATTCCTGGGCCTAATCCCACACTTGCTGATCCAGAATCTCTGGGGATGGGCCCAGCCTCCTGTACAATGCTCCTGGAGCTTTTGAAGCACACACAGTGTCAAGTCCGCAACGTGGCTTCACTGTGTCCTCCTGGCTGGTTCCTAGGGTCAAGCTTCTCCAGAGAATTTCACTCTGGCCGGGTAGCAGCCTTTAAGAGGGACACAGGAGCGCATGAGCAGGAGAAAACCAGGTCAGCGAGGGCTCTCAAGCTGCTCGTCCTCCGATGCGTTTTTGAGAAATCAGGGTGTTTAACCAGAGAAAGAGAATCCGCAAGGGACATGCAGACTGTCTGCAACAGTGTGAAAGCTGTCATGTGGAGGAGGAAGACTGACTTTGCAGCGCTCCCGAGGGCAGGACTTCAGCCAAGGGCATGCCGGGGGCAGATGTTCTCTAAACAAAGGGAAGAACTTTCCAACAATTAGAGCTGCCCCCGGAGTGGAAGGACTGCCCCGGAAGGTAATGAGCTGCCCATCTCGGCAGCGGGCATGCACCAGTGACTCACCATACGTCAGTTGCTGTGGCCGAGACGGTTACACTGGACAGGAGGTTAGAGTGTTGCCCTTTCCTTGCCGAGTCTCTGCAATTCTAGAACGTGGTCTGGAGACAAAAGGTCATGCATACGGGAGGGGCTGAGTGGCCAGAAGGGGAGAGATGAGCACAGGGCTGCTGGGAGTCTCTGGTGAGAAACGAAACTTGTGGTAGACAGAGAAGGGCCGCCTAGTAGCCGATTCATTACAACATGGGCTGTCGCGAAAGTCAGGGGAGTTTCCGCTGTATGTAATGTGGCTTCATTTTACTGTATTATCAGGACTGTGAATTACTTTCATAAAGAGGAAAAAAAATCCCTGAGACTTTCATTTTGAAAAATAATAAACTAGTCGAGCCCTAGGAATGATGTTCATGCGAGTAGGGATAAACGTGAATGGCGGGGGAGAAGGGGCTTTCACAGCAGGAAAATCAGGGTCTAGGGGTCCAGAACGCCACACTCCTCCCACTCCCAGTCCTGCCCTCATGACCCTAAATGTCAGAGTGACCTAGTAACCTAAGTGTGTCTTCGCCGAACGGTTCTCAGCCTAATGCACGCCCAGGCATCTTGAGACCTCTCTAAATATGCTGCTTTGTTTCTGCAGCGGGGAGAAAGAAAAAGCCTGCGAACTCTATCAGCAACCAGAGTAGTGGAGGGGAGAGGCCAAGAGAGCTTGAAAAGGGACATTTGATTCTAATCTTGAAGGGGAAGGAGAACCCGGAGACCTGGACTTGGTAACACAGCCCTGCTTTTTCGAGAGAATCGGGGCCATGCAGACGGCAAGTGACAGAAACTGAACTCAACTTGCTTTAGCAAAAGGGCTGTTTATTATCGCTCAGAGGGTTCTGGGATAGCTCACAGAATGAAAAGAAAGACTGCGGGAACCGGGACGTTGGGACCACTACGCCTGCGTCCGTCTCCTCTCCCGCCCACCTCCACGCAGTTTTCATTTTCGCTTGTCTCAGTTGCAGACAGCCTCTCTAACACGGTGGTGAACACGGCCACCAGACACGGCACACTTACAGCTTCCCACTGGAACATCCTGAACAAGAAATTTTTCTTCGCTCTGGATCCATGGATCAATTCCAGGGAAGGATTTTGATTGGTCACACCTTGGACCAATCGCTTTTGCCGAAGGAACGAGGTCCCATGATTGGTCAGATGTGGGTCACATGACTGTCCCCAGGGTCTCAGGAATAGTGAGGCTCATTCATGGAGACCTGTATCAGGTCTGGGTTCACCTCTGGGAGGGTTGGGGAAGGGATGAAGAATTGGGGGGCTGGGGGTGGCCAAGGAGAGGCTTGGACCAGAAAAAGAAAGTCCCCGTGGGCTGCCAGTCAGTGGAGCCTGCGCCCCCCGACCCCAAAGAAAGGCCGTGCTGACACACTGGATGGGCGATTCTGCCTTAAATATGTGGAAGGGTCGGTCTGGAGCTGGCAGTGTGTCTTGTCCTGGCCCTCAGCGGGTGGGGCTCAGAGGGGTTCTGGGGGCTGGAACAGGAGGTCTCAAGATCTACCCTATACACACAGACACACATACTCACACATGCTGTCTCACACACCTCAGACACTTTCACACTCACCCACACTCACACTCTCACACAGGCCTCCTGAGAGCATCCCCAGGCTCCATGTGGGCAGGGGAGCCACCTGGCTGGAGCGTCCTCCTGCTGGGAAGGTCTCAGAGGCTATCCACTCCGTTTCGCACAGGCAGGGTCACCTTAGCCTGACTGCCCACCCCAGTGGATATGATTCTGTCATATTTCTAAGCCTCAAGGGGAAATTTCCATCCCCAGGGGAGGAAAAGAGGAGAGAGAAAGACAGGTGATTTTCTCTGAACTGCACCAGTGGGCAGGAGCGGCCTCCTGTGATGAGAAAAAATGGGCTTAGGGTCCATGTCCCAGTGACAGATTGTGTGTCTTCACATCAGCTCGAATCTGTCCCTTACTTGCAAGGGGGAGACCTGGAAAACCCAGATGTCAAGCCCCTCCGCATCTGTGGCATTTTCTCCCTCTGCCCTCAGCCCAACTCTTCATCCACCCTGAGCCCCGCTGCTCCTCGCCATCCTCCCCCACAGCACTCCCCCTCCCGGAATGCCCTTCTTCTCTATCTGCTCCACAAGAGAGAACTCAAGTCACCTCTCCATGAAGCCCCCTGCAGACCCTGGTCCTTAATCACACTCCTTTGCACACCCTCATCTGCCCCGTTGCACCCCGTCTGCTCAGCTAGACCCAGATCCTCGAGCACACAGGCTGTGTGCAATGCGCTGTTGCAGCCCAGGGGCCAGCACAGTGTAGGGGCTCTGGACACATTAGGGCGCACTACAAAGGCTGCCCTCAACTCCCCTGGGGTGATGTCAGCACCAAAACATCCACTTCTCCTCCCACAGGCCGCCCCTCTTCTATTAGTTTATATTTATGGGTAATAAACCAAGCACATCGACACCCGAGGTGAAATGTCTCTTAAAATAAATAGTCTCCCCAACAAGTCAATCCACCAGCCAGCGGGGCTGCGGGAGGGGGGGGAGGGCTGCCCTCCCCCTCCCTGGGACACTGAGGGAGGGGGGCGCGGTGCCTCACTTCACTTGGTGCCGTCAGGGAAAGTAGAAGCCGAGTACATCGCTTCTCAGCCCCTCGGACTCTGATTGAAGCCGGGAAAGAAGCAGGTCATTTTAAAGGCTGGCTCTCAGTGGCAAAGGCGACAGAGTGGTGCAGACGCTTCTCCACTCAAGTGGGGAGGGCGAGGAGTCAAGGTCGTGAAAGTCTCGGCAAAGCCTTCTGCGCTGCTGCGGCTGAGATGTGGCTGGGAGACGTGAGGGACTTGTGCTGGAGCACAGGGAGCCCCAGGACATGGGTGGGGTTATCCAAGAGAGCGAGGGCTCATCAGGTCATCAGGTCCAGCCCCCCTGCCTCTTCACTGACCTCTCACTCAAACCATCCTCAGTGTACGGCAGCCCCTCTGGGTTCATTTAGGTGGGGTGGGGTGTCACTGGGCCCCACACCTAGGGAATGGATCCCCAGCATCCCGTGGAAGCCTATTTCTGCTTCCAGAGGTGGGTTCTCCTCTGTGAAGGACCCACATGCTCCAGTCCATGCGGATAACTTCGCCCAAACACACGCTCTCAGGCAAGGCAGACGTACGGATGCTCCAGCACACGCAGCACACACGTGTGCACACACTCAAATGGCTCACTTGGATCTGAAGTTCCACTTGCACTACCACTCTGAGACAAAACCTCCCCACACTGACTTACACCTTTCATTTCTAGCAAAGGCTGGGAGAATTTTTCAGATGCTGGGAAAGACCAGGAGGACCAAGGACGGCTTGTCCTCGCCCATCTCACCTCCCTCGAGGACCCACAAGCCCAGTCTTTTCACGCTCTTGCCCTTCACCCTGGCAGGGGCACCCATGGGTCTAGGTTCCAGGGAGTCTGAGCCTGCCACCTCCTCCCTTAAAACCCACCATCGGGATACAGGAGGAAGCCCAAAGAGGTCAGAGCAGCATTTCCTTGGAATCTCTCCAGCTTCAAAAGGGCAGATCAGAGCCCCTTGGGCCAGCCTGGCAAGGGAGACATTGTGGGGACAGGGTTGTGGGGGGAGAGAAGAGACAGCCAAGCTAGAGGCAGGTGGCCTCTATGTCAGGGACACCAGTTCACGACATGCAGTTAGGGCCACTTGAGCCTCATCTCTCTCCTCTCAGTTCCCTGTGAATTGACAAACCCTCGGGAGGATGCTCCAAGCTGCATCAGGTTCGAATCCTTTGTGTGTGTGCTACTTACACACGCGCCCCACTGGCTGCCTCCCACCTGGGCTGGGGAAGTGGGGGACCAGGATCTGGGTCTTCATCTTTTTTCTTAAGATGAGGTTCTTGGCTGAGCCAGCAGCCTGCAGGTCCCCATCTTAGTCACAGGCTGCAAGTGAGGCCCCCTGCCTCTGCAGGCCTCCCGAGAGCAGGCGCCCAGGCCCCTCCGAGGTCCTCTCTTTGAACCAGGGTGTGTTGGGGCATCTGCAGGAGCATCTCTGCAGTGTCGAGCTGGTGAGACCGCCTCTGCCCCAAGCTCTGTGCCACCAAGATGGCCCAGAAACCACTCTGCTCCGCCCCCACAGAGGAGACTTGGACTCTTCCAGGCAGGAAGGGACTAACTGGATTCCAGCCCGCTTGGAAGTGTGCTCAGTGAGGAGTGCTGCACTTAGCACTCAGTGAATGGATGGAGAAAAGCGCAGTCCTTAGAAGAACCCCTTCGGTCTCATCTCCCTTCATTTCTTCTCTCTCCGCCCACCTAAAGGTTAGACCGCCTCCCCTTTGCCGCCCTTGCAGGTGCTGCCATCCACCTGTTGGATATACTCCCCTGCAGGGCGGGCGCTGGTGGCCCTGGAGCGCACGCTCCCACTTCATTTGCTCTTTGTCTTCCTCTCTTTTCATTTTCTCTTTCTCAAATCCAATCTGGGGAGCAACTGAGATGAGGATTGGTGGGGAGATTGCTGACTAGCTCTTCCTCTGTCCCACCCAGAGCTCCCACCACCACCGCCACCCCCCAAACTGGACAGAAGAGCCCCTCTGACCTGCACTGCAGTCTCCCACTGCCATCTGTGGGAGCCCCCAGGGCTACCGCTACCCAGGACCCTGGACTCCAGCACTCAGGGGCTCCACCCACCCCACCAAACCCACAACGGAAGGCCTTGTGATATTTTCTGCATACCCAGCCCTTCCCGGCTGAGTGAGAACTGACTGCAATGGAATGCATGATAGAAGAGGAAAGACCCTTCCCCAAATTGCCAGCCCCAGCCCCAGCCCCAGCCGCAGCCCCAGCCCCAGGACATGTTGAGGCTGGAAAATTTTGCCCATGACCCCTCTCAGCCAAACCCCTTCTGCAGGGGAGGCGAGAGCAGAGAAGAACAAGAAAAAAGGATCCTCTTCTCCCCAAAAGCCTCATGCTGACTTCAGGGTCCCCGGAACTGGCCCCAGGACAGTGTCCCATTCTTCAGATCTCTCTCCCTGCTACCATCCTCTCTCCCTCCCTCTTGGAAACCTGCTCTAGGATAAGCCTGGAAAGGAGCAAGTAAGTAATTCAAGCTAGAGTGTGACTTATTCAACAGTGACTTGCACCCTAGGAGTGTCCTCCCGTGGGGTGGCGCTGGTGCTTCCAACCCTGCCGAGGCAGATGGCTTCCGTCTCCTGCGTCAATTCTGGCCGGTCCTGCCTGCCTGGAGCTCAGCAGGGAAAAGTCTTCTGAGCCACCTCTGGGCTTAATGAGAAAGAGTGCTCTGATGGATTAGCGATGTCTGCCGTGGACACAGCAGAGGCAAGTTATAGCAGGTTTGCTCAGTATTTGACACTCCGGATTTAACTCAGAAGAACTTAAGGAGTGGAATTTCAGAACTGTGGAAAGTGGGCCACTGGGGGCATGGCTCTAATTGTACCAGTGGGGTGAGCACACCTGGTTCGGACAATTCCGGATGCTTCTACCGCTTCTGCTGCAATGCACCTAGTCAGATAAACCGACATGAAAGAGAGGATGCACAACTGTGGTCCATGGAAGGTACGCCGGAAAGACGGGTGGCCCAGGGTCAGGCAAGGCTGAGCTCTCTCTGCGCCAAAGAAGAAAGTGGGCATGGGTGAGTGACCACAGAGGCAAGAACAACTGTTTCCTTCTCCGTTCAAGGTCAAGTCTGGATGAGACGTTTTGCTGAGTTCATTCTTCCAGCTGAAACAGTGGTTCTCAGATGTGGCTGCACGGTGGAGTCAGTTGGGGAGATTTTACAAAACACAGATGCCTGGGTCCCACCCCCAGAGATGCTGCCTTAATCGGTCTGGGGCACAGCCGGGGCTTAGGGTTGTTTAAAAGCTCCCCAGGTAAATCTAAGGCACAGCCAAGCTAGAGGCCACTGAGCTGAAAAGAGCTCTGGGAAATCATCTAGACCAGTGCTTCTCAAACTGCAATATGCACTCCAATCACCCTGTTAAAATGCACATTTTGATTAGAGCTGGGTGTTGGGGCCCAAGAGTCTGCATCTCTAACAAGCTCCCAGGTGATGCTGATGCTGCTGGTCCCAGGCTCATGCACTGAGTAGCAAGGATTTAGGCCAGTGGTTCTCAAAATGTGGTACCCGAGACCACCACATCAACAGCACCTGGGATGTTGTTAGAAATGCAACTTCTATTGGATTTCTACTGCGTCCTATCCTAGACCTACTGAACCAGAAACTCTGGGGGTGGGGCCCGGGGGCATGCTTCAGTGTAGGAACCAGGAAGTTTCTCGATGGAGGCCAGTCCCCTGCCTCCAGGACACACCTGTTCCCTGGTTTGCAGTATTCCTTCCAGAAGAGCCCTCTTGGACACAGCTCCCCTCCTGGTTCAGCCAAGTGAGTGTTTAGGCGTGAGAATGAGTGTGGAGGAATTAATGAGTCCATATGTCAATTTCTGGCTGGGAATAAATGCACTCGGTAAATGCACAAACGTCTAGTTTTCAGACCCCAAGGGAGAAGGGGGAAAAAAACACCTGAAAACACACCAGCAATGGAGATATGAAATTCAATTCCGAACTAAAAATACACGTTATTTATCATTATCTGGAAGGAGATTGGGAGAAGGCCATTGGCAAGTGTTTTCTGGCTGGTGCAGTTCTCAGCAGCGTGAGCAGCCGCCGGAAGGGTTGCTGCCCTACATTTCCTTTTGCTGCAGTTACGCAGCAACGACTCCAGCGCACAGAAGGCCCTGCACGGCTTCCTTCCACCAGAAACGATCTCCCGTTATCTGGTGACTACTGGGGAGGGCATCAGGGCTCAGAAGGTGCCAACTTCCTGAGGGGCAAGGCCATCTCCATTCCCCAAGTGGCAAACTAAAAACAATTGTAAGATGAACATGAAATCGTAGGCAAACATCCCCCAGGGTGGGCATCTGGGGGGGGAGGGGGATGGGATACACTCTCTGGTACTTTTCCAAAGAAGCCCGGCACCCTGGATGTGCCCAGGCAGCTCTAGGATCTTGGGCTTGTCAGGGAGGGGGAAGGGGCCTCTGGAGTAACTGGCCGTGGCTGCCCATGCCTGTCCCCTTCCTAGGATGCTGGAAAGCTTTGCAGAAGAATGTGGGCAAGTTGCCCTGGAACCCATGTGGCCAGGGAGATGTGAATCTGAAAGTAGGGGAAGGACCCACAGGGGACACGGCCAGTTTTATGTACAAAAGAATCAGGCTGAACCATAACAGGGTGAGGCTGAGAGACAAACGGAAGGGAAGGCAGGAGCGGCAAAAAAGGGGGTGCCCAGGAGTTTAAGGGGCCACTCCTACCCATAGAGGAGCCAAACCGCGCCTGCCGTCAGGGAAACCGTCCATCTGGGGAGAGAGAGTGTGTATATATCCCTGCGGAATCTGAGCGGGATGCCAGTGATTAAAGGTTCCTGTCCCTGAGCCCAACACGCAGAAGGTTAGAGGTAATTGTCTCCCCACCAAAGAATAAAATAGTGGGTTTTAAGTGGGAACTTTTGGTCAAACAAGGGTTCGAATCTGATGCCTCCACTTACCAGCTGTGTGCCTTCGGACAGGTCACACAACCACTCTGTGCTTTGTTCTCTTATCTGTAAAATGGGGGCGATAACAGTAGCTTCCACACAGGGTTTGTAAAGCACTGAGTGGGGTGCCTGGCACGGAGAGGACAGCTGGTAAACTAGGCTGGACTGGGTGCGGGCCCCGCCCCATGGCCCCTCCCTCTCAGCACAATGCTTCCTACGCGAGGGGCCTCTTCTTTCCTTTCTGTCAATGGAGAGGGAGGAGGGAAATTCAGAAGAAAGAAGGGAAGCAGCAAGAGAAGAGGGAGATGCAGGGCAGGAGGAGAGGGTGCAGGCAGAGAGAGCAGGCAGAAGCCCCAGAAAGGCTGGGCACAGCCCCCCAAGGCCATGTCCCCTGGCATGAGTCCCAGGCCACTGCTGCCCATCACTCTCCCTTCCCTTCCCCCCTGCAAAAGTGTCTATGATAAAACTTGTTCCCAGGTCCTGGGCACAGACCCTTGGCCAATGAGGAAGTCCAGTCCTGGCTGGGCTGGTGCAGACTCATTGGACAGAGAGGTGACCTGAAGTGAGAGGACGCTGAGCCTGAAGCTCGAGGCCTGCCTTGGCCACAACTGTGCAGATCACTTCCCTGCTCATCCATGCCTTCACCCAACTTCCTTAATCTCCTGCCATGTGCCAGGCACTGGGGACACAAATGAGAAGGAAAGAGGGTTTCTGTTCTTGCGTGCGTCTTGTTGAGCAGCTGTAGACGTGCATGTTCACTCTTTTTTTTCTTTTAATTTTTTATTGAAGTGTAGTTGATTTACAATGTTAGTTTCAGGTGTACAGAAAAGTGATTAAGTTACACATATCCATACGTACATATTTTTTCTTTTCAAATTCTTTTCCACTATAGGTTATTACAAGATACTGGATATAGTTCCCTGGGCTCTACAGTAGGGCCTTGTTGCTTATCTATTTTATGTACAGTAATGCATATTCACTCCGTAATGGGGACCAGGAGCACCAGCTCTTGGGTGGTGAGGGTACCCTGCTCCCAGAGCCTCCATGATCCAGAATGATCCCCATTCCAGCCTCCACAATGCGGGCTGTATTTCTCTTCCTGTTCTTTCCACGACATCTGACAATCTGGCTGCTCCTGGACCCCACGAGGTTTCTGCCTTCATATTGCCTCGTTCGTCCATAAACCCCATTATGTGAAATAGCCCAAGTGAGCCTCTGGGCCCGACAACCTCAAGAATCTCTTATGGACTGTAGGTCAATTCCTTAAAATGCCATTATGAAGACAAAATGAAAACCAGTCAGCAAAAACTGAAGAGTTGAAAGCAGCAAGTAAATCCAGCAAATGGACCATTTGGCATTCTGTCTGTGGGGGGAATTGGATTTCAGGGGATCGGGCTGCCCTCTCCCCTCTGGCCCCACCTGAGCCCCTGCAATGCCCTGGGAGGCTATGGAGGTACTCCCTTCGCAGCACGTCCCCACAGCATCCTTCACACTGGTTTCCCAGCAACTTCTTCATTCCAGCTCTAGATTACACCCAGCATTGAGGTCACTGGAGTTGCTCAGAAAAGACTCTGGCTCTTCACAGGGTGGGGAGGGGGAAGGAAGAGACACCTGAGAGGGAGCCTTCTGCTACTGTCACCCTCCCCCCAGCAGCTTTGCACTGTGTGATAGCACCACCTCTGCCCAGCAAAGCCCCTGAGAAGACACCAGCCCATCACCAGCTGCTCCTTCCTCCCTGAGCATATGGGGCTGGGCTGCCGGAGGTGATGGTTGGAGGTAACAAGCTGGATGCAGCTCTGATCCATCCACAGACCAAGAGCTCTTTCTGTGCTTTGACAATCTTTGTTCTATGGATTATGTTGTTCTTTTAAAATAGCGCTTTGACCAGCAGTCACTCCTGAGCATTTATCTGGAGGGAATTCTAATTCAGAAAGATACATGTACCCCAATTTTTGTAGCAATACTATTTACATTAGCCAAGACATGGAAGCAACCTAAATGTCCATCAATAGATGACTGGATAAAGACGATGTGGTCCATATAGATATATATACACAATGTAGTACTACTCAGCTCTAAAAAAGAATAAAACAATGCCATTTGCAGCAGCATGGATGGACCTGGAGAATTTCATTCTAAGTGAAGTAAGCCAGAAAGAGAAAGAAAAATTCCATATGATATCACTTATATGTGGAATCTAAAAAAAAAAAAAAAGAAAAAGACACAAATGAACTTATTTACAAAACAGAAACACACTCACAGACAGAGAAAACAAATTTATGTTTACCAGGAGGGGAAAAAGGGGTGGGAAGCGATACATTGGGAGATCAAGATTGGCAGATACTATATATATAAAATAAATAAACAAGAAATTTTTTCTGTATAGCACAGGGAACTATATTCAATATGTTGTAGCAACCTATAATGGAAAAGAATGTGAAAAGGAATACATGTCTGTATATGTATGACTGAAACATTATGCTGCACACCAGAAATTGATGCAACACTGTAAACTGACTAGACTTCAATTTAAAAAAAAATGACTAGACTTCAATTTTAAAAAGAAAATTCACCTATTACTGTTTTTCCCCATTAGTCCTCAGGGTCCGCAAACTGCAGCCAGCTGGTGTCACTAACAACTGGTGAGTGATTGCACACCAGTCATTCATTTCTAACTCCCTGAGCTCCAACTTCGAGGAGCAGGAGGATGCAGAGGGCTAGGGCTGCCCTAAGATCCCCACCAGGAGACCCTGTTCACCCCCAACCTACTGTCACCAGGTTCCCGCTCCCAGCTCACCACTGGACCCGCTTTAACAGAGGGTGGAGGCGCCGAGTGTCATGGAAACTTTTCAACCCTTCAGACCTTCAGCTTCTCTTAATATTCTCTCTGTGGTGGTTAATTTCATGTGTCAACTCGACAGGGCTTAGAGGGACCCAAGTGGCTGGTGAAACATTATTTCTGGGTGTGTCTCTGAGGGTGTTTCTGGAAGAGATTTGTGTTCGATTCCGCCTTTGATCTGGGACTGAATTACACCACCGGCTTTCCTGTGGTCCAGCCTGCAGGTGGCAGATCGCGGAACTTCTCATCCTCTGTAACCACATGAGCCGGTGCCTATAAATCTCCTCTTGTATATAAATCTATGTATGTCCTCTGGTTCTGTTTCTCTGGACAGCCCTGACTAATACCTTCTCCTTACTTGCTTCTTGTCAGAACTTGCGCCCTGTTTTTACTCCTCTGGCTGCTCCTTCCTCATGGCCTTTAAAAAAAAAAAAAAACTTTACTGAGGTATAATTTAAATATCACAGAATTCACCAGCTGATTGGCTTGGCCCAGACCTCTCACCTGAGTTCCAGGGACCTCAAACTCAGGGTCTGTCTCAAGTTCTACTCATCAAATTGTCTGCTCTTCTGTGTTCCCTACCACAGTGGACAACACATCACCCACCGTGTCTTGCCATCCTCAACAGGCCTAAAACCCATGCCCAGCTCTCCAGCTGCACTTGTTAAGGCTACCATCATCCCTCTGAGCTGGGTTCCTGCAGCGCCTCCTCCATGTACTCTTTCCAGCAGTCTTGGCCATCCGCCTGCACCCCACGTGGTCACCAACAGCATCTAAAACACACACATGTGATTATTTTACACCCCACTTAAGATCCTGCAGTGGCCCCACTCATGCAGGATAACTCCAGTCCCTTTGCTGGACTTTCATAAGCCTTTGCTCCCAGGTACCTTGCTAAGGTTCCTTATAATTTTGAAATGCAATGCTTATTGTTGGGGGGGGGGTCCCAGCCTCTGTCCCAAGGACATTAGAGTCTTGATTAGAAAGGGGAAAACTCAGGAAGGATTCAGAGGAGCCGCCCATTCTCCTGTCTTCTTCGTATTAGTCCAACCGGTCTGCGGAGTCTATTTCTGAATTGAATGAACTGGCAGCTGGCTTGGGCATTGACTGATCCAAGCTTCACGGACAAACAGAACAGGCCACCGGGACCAACAACTCCCTGCACTTCACTTATCGCATCTGCCCATTGGGACAAATAGGCAGCTTACCATCCTATTGTATCCCTTGTGTTGAGACAAAGAGAGGGAGAGAGACAGCAGCAGGCTTCAAATCTCCAATGGGTTTAAAAAAAAAAAAAAGGCAATTCCATCTATTCACAAAATAGGATTACAGTTTTGCAGAATCCTACTGTGGCCTGGGGGAAACTTTGAAAACACATTCATTTTGTTTCATCCTTATCAGAGCCTCCCTCTCTCCCTCCCCCAACTGCGGCCAACCTGTGTGCCAGCAGATCTCCAGTCCCCCATCCTTGGGGGGTGCTGCTGATGGTCCTCACCCAGCTCACCAGGAGGCCCACATCCTTGGTCCAAAAAGTGCCCCCCTGGACAGACAGAAGCATCAGCATCTTCTCAAGAGGGGGACCTCTCCCCCACCTGAGACCTCAGCAGAGCACCAGACCGACAACCTGGGAAGGATGGATCTCTGTCTGTAGGGTAAGGACACAAGCAGAAGAAAAGCAAGGACAAGGGGCTCAAGCTGTTGTGAGCAGGGCTTGGGCTCCCATAATAATAAACTTTGGGCAAATTGCAGTCTCACGGTGGAGCAAGTAATCTTGATGCAAAGCCTTTCTTCCCTGCACCAGAGTGGGGAGAGAAAAGAACCCACGGTAAACAGGAGGGGGGAAAATCAATTCCTAATGCACTTTGTTCATTGAATGAGAGAATCTCAGTCCAAGTCTGTCCTTTCCTGTCTTCCATTAACTTTGTCAGTTTCCCATCTCCCTCCCACCCCACTTGTGAGTGGCTGGCTTTGTGTGATGAGATGGGGTCAAGGTTTGGGAGGTGAGCAGAGGAGCCTTGGGCTGGGTCATGACTTCTTAACTCTGTTTTGTTGGCATAGGGGCCAGGGGTCTCCAGGTTGGCTGAGAGAAATCGCAGAATGTGAGGGGCTTTTGAGAGCATCTATTTGAACTACCTCACTTTAGAGATTAGGAAAATAAATCTCAGAGAGGTCGAGGTCTCGTCCAAGGTCGCTTAGCCGCTATCTGCCAGACCCGGCCCATAAATGAGCTAAATGACTGGGGAGACCACCCGCCATCACCCCTCCTCCAGCCCCTCCAGGTCCAAGGTAGAAACTGCCCAGACACAGATGGAAACCGGCTCTGCAGCAACTTGGATTTTGTTGCCTGAGGTCGAATGAAGAACTCTTGAAGGGATAATGGCTCCGTAACTCAGGCGCTAAAGTAATGGAAGCGAGAGGGAAGATCGCCTCCTGCCTCTAAATCTCTGGGGCACAGCTGGCAGTGCGAAAGGGGGAGATGGAATGGGGCCTCAGTGCCCCTGAAACAAATCCAGAGAGAAGTGCTTAGGGACTAATCGCATCGACAAGGGAGAGGGGAGTGCCCTTCAGATGGTAAATCTCTCTGTTATCAAGGACGGTTCCTTTACTGTCAGTTTGAAGGCTCACCCAGGCTACAGACAAGGCGCTTGGCGTCCCCCTCCCTTCTGAGCCTGACTAGGTCCCACCCAGTCGATGGGGGAGGAGGGGAGACCAGAAGGAGGCTTGCAAGGAAGCTGGGAGGGCCTGAAGCCCCCCGCTGTGACACCCCCTCTTAGGGAAGCTACCAATCCCTAGAGGTGCCAGATTTAGCAAATAAAGGTACCGGATGCCCAGATAAGTTTGAAAAATAGCTCTAACAGGCAGTTAGAAAAGCCAAATTTTAGAAAAGCTCCCAAATCTTTTCTAACGTTTTAGGGGGAAAACCTGAATATAGGACATTAGGGTTTTCTGACAGGGACAGTCTGGGTCATAGGACAAAGTCATTAACAGAGGACCTGTCACCTATATACAAGACACCTGGCCAAGCTTCCAATCCCTGAGCCCCAGGTGGGCATGTGGAAACGTGTTCTACCCCCATTATAGGGGTCTGTCCACTTCTTTCAAGGTGAATTGCAGCTCAGTGTCAACCTGGAGGTCTCAGGGTGTTTCCTCAGTTTCCCCGAGACCCTCCTCACTGCAGTAGGAGGCCCTAAAAAAGGGCTTGCAAGAGTGGGTTGATAACTTCATCCCAGGAGAGCTTTCTGGCAGAAGCAGGCTTTGAGGAGAGGGAAAGAGGGAGGATTTACATAACACCCCAGAGCTCCAGCGTCTTCCACATATAGAACATTCTTCAAGGATCAGACAACTAACACTGAAATTAAAGTGACAAATGGTTTATTAAATAAGGCATAGAGTCTGGGCTCTGACGCCAGCCTGCTGTTTAAACTCAGAGAAGTCACCTGACCTTTCTGAGGTTGGATTTTCTAATTTGTGAAGTAGGGGATGGTAACAGTCCTGCCCAAGGCACAGGTTGTTTTGAGAATCATGTGGGATGGTGGAAACAAAAACACTTTTAAATAGTAAACTACTCAAAAAACTAAAAATAGGCTTACTGCATGATCCAGAAATCCCACTCCTGGGCATATATCTGGGGGGAATTCTAATTCAAAAAGATACATGCAACCCAATAATCACAGCAGCACTATTTACAACAGCCGAGACATGGAAGCAACCTAAAAGTCCATCAACAGATGACTGGATAAAGAAGTTGTGGTACACACACACACACACACACACACACACAAAATGGAATACTACTCAGCTATTAAAAAAGAATCAAATCATACCATTTGCAGCAATATGGATGGACCTGGAGATCATCATTCTAAGTGAAGTAAGCCAGAAAGAGAAAGAAAAAAAAATATCATATGCAGAATCTTAAAAAAATGACACAAATGGACTTATTTGCGAAGCAGAAACAGACTCACAGACAGAGAAGACAAACTTATGGTTACCAGTGGGGAAAGGGGATGGGAATGGATGAAAATGGGAGTTCGAGATTTGCGGATACTAACTACTATATGTAAAATAGATATAGCCAACAAGTCTCTTCTGTATAGCACAGGAAACTATATTCAATATCTTATAGTAACTTACAATGAAAAAGAATATAAAAAAGAATATATGCATGTATATGTATGACTGAAACATTATGCTATATACCAGAAATTGACACAACATTGTAAACTGACTATACTTCAATTAAAAAAATACCATTGACTTTTTAGATTATAAATAAATAAATAGTTAACAACCACACTGGACTATCAGCCACTGATAAAACGGGGCATGAACTGGCAGCAAGCACCAAGCTCAATATTTTATGTGCTTTATCTCACTGTCTCTCAATTAATCGAACCATCACCAGCCTGTGGGCCAGGTCTATTACTTCACCATTTAACAGTTGAAGTAGCTGAGAGATCCAATAACCGCCTGGCCCTGCAGCTGGTAAACCAAAGACATCTTGATTCCAAATCCAGGGCTATTTCGTTCCTTGTGTCCAAAACCCTTTGGTGAGTGTCTGCTGTGTTTGGGCAGAGGCTGGGGCCTGGGGGATGAAGCCAAATCATCATTTACAAAGCATTTCCCATGAGCCAGGCACCATATCAGGAGTTTGCATAGCGTAGGAACTAATATTATTCCCATTTTACCAACGGGGAGACCGTGACTCAGAGAGGTTAAGTGGCAAGCCCAGGGTCACACAGCTAATAAACACATAGTGGGGTCTGGCTTTGAACCCGGGTCGTCCAAACCTGGAGATCTTGTTCTTCATCATTAAAGCTTTTGTTAATATTATTATCCTCATCATCAGAAACTTCACCTGGACTCTGATGATAGGGATCTAATAAATGACTGTGTGAGCTTTGGAGTCAAGTTTGTGATGTTTAGAGAGAAGATCCCGGGTGCAGACTCTCAAAAATGCTTTGTAAGAAGAACCGAACGTTTTCCTTTCAGGAGGAGCCTAGATGTGCCAATCTGACACCAAGGCTCAAAGGCAGAGCAGGAAAAAGATAGTGCTTAACATTCTGATCTGCAGCATTTCCACATCGGCACCACTGCCTCTCCTCTCCCGGAGCCCCTCAGGAGGATTCGCTTTCTCGGTTAGACCGAGGGTGCGCACCGTCTGTCAGAGGGACCCAAGGTGCCCCGGGCTCAGAGCTCACTGAGTCAAGGAGAGGAGGGCAGCCATCCCCGGGCCCTCCACCCACCCAAACACACACCCACCCCGGCTGCGACTTCACCAGGGGAAGGAAAAATGGCTCATAAGGCCTGTACATTAAGAAGTGTATAATTACACATAATAAAAAGACGCCAGCTCTTGTGTATATAAACACAGCTCTGACTGAGTACACTTTCCCAAACGGCCCTTCCGGCTCACAGCACGGTCATCAAGCATCCTGAACAGACGGTTACCATCCAGGCCTCCAGGCAGGCCTGGGCTAGAGTGGGGGTGGGGTTGGGGGGAGGCAGGGCGGGGTGCAGGAGACGGCTGCTGCTTTGGGAAGGGGGCTGAGCTGGAGGCTGGTGGGCCGGGGGAAGGACTTCTACTATCAGGACATAATCTGGGACAGGGATCAAAGATCCCCCTCTCCACCACCACCACACCCCAAGTTCAACTGTCATGCTCTCTGTCCCTCCTGCCTATGGTTCAACTACCCTACAGACAGCAGGGGGTCCTGCCACGCTTCTCCAGAGCGGGGAAGAGGACAGCGGCTGAGCAGCCCAGACCCATCCACGAGGAGTGTTTTCCAATCTTGATTGTGGCGGTGGCGGGGCGGGGCCTCACCTCACTTCCATCTCCAGGGATGGCCATGCGCACCTATCGCCTGCGGACAGCTGTAGGCAGCTATGGCGGGAACGCACAGGTGGGGAAGCCCAGAGAACTTATCGTCTGGTCAGCCAGCGGGCGGGGGAGGCTCACCACCTTGACCTTGGTCAAGCCCCCGGGGGCTCAGCCTGTGGAGGGAGACCTGCCAACTGATCCGAGCGGTCACCCACGTGCCCCAGCCAGTGCTCAGCACCTCCAGGCTGACTCAGACAGTCTGTGTCACGTCCCCACCCCTCCGGCCCCTGGTGACCCCACACTGCACCATGGGAGGACCCGCTTATCTCGGCTGTGGGCTCCGTTCCATCACTCCCCCCTCACACAGCTCACCACTTTTCCATTTGACAGGGAAGCTAGCTTTTGGCGAGAAGCTGGGAGGCTGGGTGGGGCTGGTCCCTCCTCTGTCCTCTGTGGCAGGCCCAACTCTGGGCGCGGTGGGCAGCTAGCTGTATGCTCTGCCCACTCGGGGTGGGAGGACGCCGGAGGACCCAGAGCTGGTCTCCTCACCCTACAGTAGATACTGGGTCCTCTTTCTCCGAATCCCAAACTAGCTGTAGGTGTTGGCCTCAGTTTGGGCCCCCTGGCAGTGGAATCTGAGAGGAGGACTCAGCTCAGGTGACCCTAGGAAGCAGGAGAAGGAGGTGGGGCGACTGAGACTGGGAAGGGAGAGAGGCAACAGACGGTCCGTTCTCGGGCTTGTGACCACTGTGGGCCGCTGGGCTCAATCCCACCAGGCCCCTGGCAGAACCAGGGCGCTCTGTGCCTTACGACTGTCCTGCTGAAGGACCACGGACCAACTTACCCCCTTCCCCTCTGCGTGAAGTCTGACCTGGGCGTTAACCCTCTCTTTATAGCTGCACCTGCCGGCATGCTCCTCCTTCTGTGGGCAGAGACGGGGAGACGCAGAGCACAGCTGGATGAGGACGGTGCTGAGAACGAACTGAGGGGTGAAAGAGTAACTCTAAGAAGGCCCCAGAGTACAGGCCTGGGAGTGGGAAGAGCCACCCCGCTCTCTGCCTGAGCATCTCAATTTTCCTCCGGATATGGGTAACACCGGGCAAAGGCCCAGTGTCCAGGCGTCCTTAGGACCGCGGGATGATTCCCTGTCGCTACAGCTCCTGCCACAAGGAGGATTTGTCAGGCAAAGTGATGGGCAGTTTGGTAGCCCTGAGGGCTCGGTCTAGGGGAGCAGAGTGAATGACTCAGGCGGGAGCCGCAACCCTCCCCGGTGGTGGTGCCAAGCTAAGGGGTTAGTACTTTATTTCCTGCCAGTCACGGGAACACAGGGACAGGCGACACCGTGCAAGCAAAGCCAGGAGTCTGACAGTCTGCGACTCTGGGGAGACAGACTGCAGGCCATGAGTAACCCCGGCCAAGGAGGGACACTGCGTCCATGCCCCGTCCTACTCCCCCACCCCCAACCCCCAGTGCAAACTCACCCTCTGTGCGGTGACAATGAGACAGAATTACCACACTAGGAGTCAGTGAAGGCTTCTAAGGAGAGGATTGAAATGATCAGCTTTTGTTTTAAAGGAATCAGAGTTACAGGAGAGTGGCCGGGAGGAGGGAGGGCAGTTAGCGGTTCTCATTTCGGGTGTCAGCACACCCGCCACCCCCCACCATCTCCCGGGGCACTTGAAACCTGTTGGACATTTTTCCTTCTTGGAATGACTGGGGAGGGCAACCTGCACTGAGCGGGCAGGAGTGAAGCATCCTTTTACCCAAGACAGTCCCCCAACAGTAAAGAGCTGCTCCATGCTAATGCTGCAGCACTCCAGCCAAGGAGCCCCAGAAAAGGCCCTGGCAGCAGCCGAGGTGAGTGATACCGAGGGGCTGAGGGACCTATCCACCCTTTAGGGAAAGAGGATGCCATACCCTTGAATTTTCTGGGTTACGTGCCCAGCTGGCTGAACATTTAGGGATGTGATGGGGGACACCAAGTTAGAGGTACCTGGGGGGCAGGGTTGGGGCGTGAGCAGTGGGTTTGGATGGAGACGGTCTTGCTGTGCCCCTGGCATGGGAACCGTGACGGGGCTGGCCCGTGGGAGCCCTGCCAAGCTGGGCCGGGTCTCTGCAGAGAGGGAAATGGGCAAACAGAAATCCTTGCTCCTTGCAGGCCCCTCTGCATCAGGGCCACCGCATCCCCGGCAACGCGGGGGCTCTGGAAAGACCAGTGGGCAGGTGGGCGGCACAGAACGAGGGGGCTGGGAGAGAAGGGGGGCACCCTTGCAATTCTGACTTCTCTTTCCAGCTCCCCATCATAAACACACCACATATTCATGTAACTGGTAGCCAGAGGGGGATTGGAGATGCTAATTTCATTTCATTAGATCCCAGCAGCCTTCGATTACAGCAGGCAGGAGGGAGGAAGCAGAGCTGATGTGTTTTAAAAAGCCGCAGTTTTGCGCTGTTTTTAATTTAATGCTGCCGGTAAAAGACGCTGCCTTGGAGTCGCTAATGATTCTCGTGAATTATTTTGGTTGATTTATACACCCCTCTGACTTTAAATAACGAGGGAGGAAGGAGAGAGGGTCCCCCCTGGAGCTGCGAACCTGCAGCTGGAAGCCGGTGCTGCCAAGATTCAGACTCTGGGGTGCTTTTCTTTGAATTGTGTTTCCGGGGCAGGGCACCTTGGGCCTCCCACCTCCCCCACTCCTAGTCATTGCGCATTTATAAGCAGGGCGCAAACTTGAGACTCCATTCCCCTCACATCTCCCCTCCCCAGCCACATCCTATGGTCCCAGCCCCAATGACTATGGCAGCTCGTACTTGGCTTTATCCTGAGCAAGATGAGGCACCATATCTGCACAAACTCCGAGGCTCCCATTTATGCTGAGAATTGGTGTGACTTTCCCTGTGTCCCTGAGGAGTTCAGTGAAGCTCTGAGAAGTTGGGGATGGGCTCAAGGTCACCCAGCTAGGAAGCAATAGAGACGGTGTTCCAAGTTCAGGTGTTCAAGCAGGACCCTTCTGGTTGGACTCCATCTTACCTGCAGGGTTGCAAGAAGTGAATGAGCAAATGAACTTGACTTATCTGATTCCAGCGTCAAAGCCCCTTCCTTTCATCTCCTAGGGTCCGGGGGCTCCAAAGGGACCATGTTGGCCAGAAAGGCCAGGACCAATGACATAGAGGGAACCGGAAACTCTCCCTTCCAGACGTCCAGCATCCAATGGGTATCCGAATAGCAACAGAGCCCAGGGTCCTGCTTCTGCAGCTTGCCCCAGGGCCCCCTGGCAGGGATTTATCTGCCAGGAAAACAGAGTTTGGTGATCTGATGAGGGTCTGAAAGGAGCCTCCATTTATCTTGATTCACTGCTCGTCCCCATCAGGGGAAATGTCTCCTGTCCGCTGGTGCCCAAGGTCCTTCTCCATCCCTTCGAAATAAAATTAGAGGCAGCTGGCAAGAGCATTAAGACCCTTCCAAATTTCTGTTCTTCATCTGTCATGTCAGGGCCAGAACTTCTGTCTGCAGCCCAGGAGTGAGGGTCGCTGCTGGGGACAGAAGGGGGTGGGCAGGGGCTGGGAAGGAATCCAGTTCAAGGGATGGGGAAGCTGGCCTCTCCATCACCAGGAGGTCAGGGTAGCTGCATTAGTGATTCAGCCCAAGTGGGAGTCTTTGAGCCAGGCTGGGCCAAGGCAATCAGAAAAACAGCCCAAATTATGAGCAGAGGCCCCAGGAAGCCTCATGACCTTCCCATCAAAGGAGAAGCAATCAGTGTACATGCAAAACGCTGCAGAGTTCCATCGCAGGCATACCTTCTGGGCTCCGGGAGCTAGAAAGAACATGGGCTTTGAAGGCTAGAGGTCCTGTGTTCAAATCCCAGCTCTGCCACTTACTAGCTGAGTGGCCTGAAGCGAGCTATTGTGCTTCCTTCAGATTCTGTTTGCCTGATATAACGGCGACCTGGCACTCGCAAGCTGACCAGGAGAGCTTAACCAAGAGACCAGAAGCAACCATGTGTGGACAGGGCAGGAAATGAACACTCGAGCCCCAGTTTCAAAAAGTATTAAGAATTTTAAGATGACAACAGCAGAGCATTCAACCCAGGGACTGGGAGTGGGGAGTGCTTCTCAGCGCAGAGTGACTGCCCAGGGCATCTGTCCTTGAAGCTGGCCCTGGAAGGTACATTTTTTACTAAGATGGGGACAGGGTTAGAGGAAACCACAGGGGCGGTGAATGTCCTGCAGCCACAACAGGTGTGAGCGGCCTGAAAAAAGCCAGAGCTGTCGCCTCGTTGGAGCAGAAGACCTGAGAACAGAAACAGAGCCTTTGAGGGAGGACCCACCTGTCACCTGGGAGGGAGAAGGGGGGCACTAGGGAAATCCCCCACCTTCCCTTTGCAGCCCCTGCCCTCGGGACCACCTGAGCGGCAGCCTGAGTCAAGTCCAATGTGGTCCACGGAGATGTTGTCTCCGGAGCTCAGAACAGATGGAGAAAGATGAAGAGTGAATCCGGAGATTGATCATCTCCCACGGTGTTAGGAGGATTTGATGCGAGGAAACCCTGTAGCACAGAGGAGGCCCTTAAAAGAGTTATTCCACTTCCGCTGAGGGGTGGATTACTTCCCCTCAACCCCCTCCCTTGATGCTCTTACTTCCTCCTGTGGAATCTGCCAGCCTGGGGCACAGCAGACGCTCAGAATTACCAGTTGTTGAATGAATCTGGTGGCGTGGAAGCCACTCATTTACAGCAGATCTGGGTGCTGCCTCTGAAATCTGCCTTCATTTGTGAGCCAGGGCAGGGGCGGGAGGGAGGCCAGTCCCCGCAAGGTTCCAGGCCCCCCACGCCGGGCCGGGCAGAGGCTGGTAAAAGAGAAACTGACCCCAGAGGACATAAAGGTGCAGAGCTAAAAAGGCCTGAGGTGGAAAGCGAGGAGGCTCCAGGACGAGAGCCAGCCAGCACTCAAGACAGCACATGTTGTCTTGCCCCTCCGGCCTCCCCTCAAGGAGGGCCACCGTGAGGGGAGCAGCTGCTCTCAGATCTACGTAATCATGCATTCACACCCGCCAAGACGTTAGCAAAGTGTCAGCCTGCCTGGGAAAAGCATCCTTGAGCACAGAAAGCTTTCTGCACCTCCCCGGGGAGCCAGCTGCAGGTTGTGTGCTTTGCCAGGGCAGCCCACACCACCCAGGACCACACTCCCCTTCCAGGGAAGAAAGCGACCCTGCGAGGCTGGAGCTGCGGAGCACCCATCAGAGGCCACCCCGCCTGGCGTGGTTCAGCAATGCTCCAAAACCAGGGCGCTCTTAGGAAGACCTATTATCCTCGATGATGATGGGTCAAGGTCATCCTCGGAGATCCAGCTTTCCACTGGGTGTGCACTGCCGAGTCCTCTGGGGGTTTCCTGAGCTGGGGAAGACTGCCTCTCTATCTACCCAAACTCTGCTTCTCCAAGGTCATGGTTTGGCTCCCCTAGAAGCAGGCTCTGAGAGGATTTGAGAAGACAGGGGATCCCAGCAGGGAACGGAGAAGTGACCAGGGAAGGGAAGGAAGCAGGAAAGGGCTGTGACTAACCCACCGCACAGAATTTGGAAAGAGCCACCCCAGGCCTCCCATGAGGGGTGAGTTGAGATGTTGATGTCAACTCCGACGCATCCTTGGTTGAGGGCGGCTCCTGGGGGATGCTGCGTCCCTACTTTTCTGGTTGGCTGCCCTGAGGGCAGAGGAAGCTTCCCAGGCAGGGCATTGGACCACCCAGACTATGAGGGTCCAAAACTGGCAGGTGGACAGGAGCCCAAAGGAGACGCATCATGCCTACAGTGTCTGCTTCACCTGCCAAAGCCCAAGGTGGGTTTGTGTTTTCCAAAAGCATTTCTTGAGCACCTACAGTTTGTGCTAGGCTCAGAAACAGGTCCAGAGAAAACGAAGTTATTTCAGAACCCAGTGGGGGGTGGATCAAAGCAAAACCATCACAGTCTAATGTCACAGCAAAAGAAGGTCAATATCTGATGCAGCACAGAGACGGAGTGAAGTCGGAAGTCCTGTTGGTTTTGCTTCTCAAATACCATTCAAACCAGTCCACTGCTTTCCATCCCCACTGCCATCCCCCACCATCATCTTTTATATGGACCATTGCAATGGCCTCCTAATAGCCCTCCCACCACCCTCCCTTTCCCCTTCCTGCCTGTTCTCCACACAGCAAGAGCAAGATTTTCAAAATACAAATCACATCACGTTGCTGCTTTGCTTGAAACTTTCTCTGGCTTCCTTGTGCTCTCGGGACAAAGAACCATGCTGTGACACTACCTACAATGGGCTCTACAAGGTCTGGCCCCCATCCAATCAGCTCATTTCACCTCAGTTCACTCCCACCCTCCACCCTACTTTCTGTGTTTAAGCCACACTGGCTTCTTTCCATTTCTCAGACTCTCCATGTTCTTTGCCACAGGGCCTTTGCACATGCTGTTCCCTCTTCCACAAGCATGCATCCAACACACACTTTTAAAAACTCTTCTCTGCCCTCTCTGACCAGACCAACCCCTCTCTACCCATCCCCATTGGTACCAAGTGGTATCACGCCTTCATAGGACTGATCTCCATTTAATTCTACATTCCTTTGTGTGACTTTTTGGTGGATGTCTTTCTTTTGCACTGGTCCTTAAGCTCTTGAAGATTGTGACTGGTGAATGTTACCATTATGATGCAAGAAGCTAGTCCAGTGCCCTGGCACACAGTAAGCACCTAACAAGTATTTGTTGAATGAACAACAAAAGTGAAGAGAGGGTATTCAGAGGCAAAACAAATTAACAATCACTTGAAAAGCTGGGTGGCTTTTCATGGAGTAGGTGGGGTTTGAAGAATGAATTTATTTTGATTTTGTATTGGTGGAGACATCTGGAAGGGCATTCTAGGTGTGTGGAACAGAATAAATGAAGAAGTAGGTACAACGTGTGTGTGTGTGTATGTGTGTGTAAAAAAGGTCAGGCCAGTGGAGGTGCAGGTGGGGAAAAAGTGGGGCAGCAGTCAGCTGGCGTGGGCATGTGGAAAGAATGGGTGATTTCAGAGCAGAGTGGTGATTCCAGCAGGGCGCTCAGCAGCAAGAGGGGAAGCAAAGTCTCGGAGCAGAGGGAGGGAGACAGAGTTGGGGGGGTGCTGGCCATTTAGGAGGCATTTAGGAGGACTCAGACATGCTCTGATGAGGACCTGGGTCGGGAGGGCCGTGGGCAGGGAGAAGCCGACATGGATAAGGAGACGTTTAGAGGGACGTCATCCACCAGCCTGGTGACCGCTGTCTGCAGAGGACCTCCACACGGGAAAGGTCCTCCTCCGGCCCGGAGTGTGTAGATGTAGGGCCGCCCATCAAACAGCGGGCAGAGCGGTAGAGCAAAAGGCCCAGGTTCGATTTCCAGACTCTCTGTCCCCGTACACTCCATGCTCCGCTCTGTGTCCCCTTCTGACCAAGCCGATCGATGCCAGCCGTCAGGACTGGTGCCCAAGCCAGAGGACAAGGTTAGCTGTCTGCACCGAACGCTCTGAATGCCCAGCAGAGCTGGGCTGCCTGGGTGACTAATTGTTTA
Organism: Vicugna pacos; assembly: GCF_048564905.1. Lineage (NCBI taxonomy): Eukaryota > Metazoa > Chordata > Mammalia > Artiodactyla > Camelidae > Vicugna > Vicugna pacos. The sequence continues at coordinate 57,157,348 of NC_133002.1, forward strand.
TTAATAATATAAATATGGAAATGTTATGAGGGCTATATTGATCCCCACATGTTAACCATCCATCATGAGGGTGAGGAACTGGGTTTATAAATATCAAACAGTAAGTCTGCAGCCTGAGACTTATCAATACAGGTGAGCTGAGGCTGAGACAGGCCCCAAGGCAATTTTACTAATGAGAGCAACTCCCAGGGCCCCACCCAGGCTGGTGAGCCCACATCCTCTCTCCCATCCTGTCTTGTTGCCCATTCTCAGCTCGTCTCCAGGAATCACGAGGGTCAGATCTGTCTTTATTTAGATTTTGGTATTTGTTCCTCATAGATTTTTCTGTATTAATTTAGCTTTTTAAAAAAATACATTGCATTAAAATATGATTTATTTTGATTCCTGAGTTTGGAGTACACTCTTAAATTTTGTGCCCAAGGTGATGCCTCACCCTAATTCCCGCCCTGCTAGTGGCTGCATTTCCCCAGATTATTTGCACCCCCTCACCACCTCTCATCCATCCCATTTCCAACTGGCTCCAACTCAGCTCAGCTCTGTTCCCAGTTTTTTGTCAGGTAGAGCCTGGTTCCATCTCTACCCCAGCCCTGTGGTCTCCAGGACCCACATGGATCATGAAGCCTTTACATCTGGTGGTGTGAGAAGTGGAGGGTGGGCAGATACCCCATCTGGGCATCACCACTAGCGAATGCCTCTGCTGGGCACAGCCTGGTCCCACCATCAGCCCCAGGCTGTGTGCTTTCACAGCATTATCTGTCTTCCCCTTGCCGGATGCTGAGAGCTGCCCATCATCCGTATAATATGACAAGCGAGGAACCTGAGGCCCAGAAAGGTTATGGGATTTAGCCCAGGTCACACAGCTGGCCAGTCAGCAAAGGGTCTGGGATGTGACCACAGCTGAGTGACTCAGGCAAAATGCTCTTTTCACCTGTACCCAACATTTCCCAAAGTGTCATCCCTGGAACCCACATTCCATGAGCCATGAATTCATTAGCCTTGAAAGAATGGGCTTCAAAGACATCAAAGTTTACCCTGCTGGGGTGCAAGGAGACCAGGTACATTCTCACGTCGAGGTTTGGGGAAGTCCTGCAGTTAAAAAGTAAAAAAGAATTATTTGATTTTGTTTAACTCAGCATCTTCCAAACTTACTGGCCATAGAACTCTTTTTTTTTTTTTTAAGGAGCATCTCCCTGGGCCATCATTCCATTTTATATCCTGACTGAGGAAATGCTGACTGGTTTTTAGCTTGAGAGTTCTGGAGCCAGGTCCAGATGAGTCCTGCCAGGATGGATACCTGACCCTTCATCTCCATCCTTCACTCCTGTTTCCAATCTAGTCCACCTGCCGGAAGGGGAAAGAGGGAAGAAGCCAACGGTGGGCTTTTATGTCTTCCACCAAATATTTCTCTATTGTTTGAAAGAATCACACCGGGCCTGAATTACTTTGGTGAGAAGGGAGAGAGTGAGGGAAGAAGTTTCCAGCTCCTACTGTCCACCCTCTTCAACTAAAGCGAACTGCAGACCCCAGGAAGAAGAGGTGCAGACGTGCAGCCGCCCTCATGCCTCTTCCATCTTCCCCACTCAGTCTTCCGCTCCCCCTACCCGCCCTGGAGGCACACACAAGGCCACCTCCCAGTCAGAGGCCGTCCCTTAGCTGCAGGGACTTTCACAACCTGCAGTATCTTTATTCAGTGCCCTTTTCTCCCCTGAAAGAGAGGGGATCGGATCAGGTCCTCTGAGCATCGCCCTGCCCCTAGGCCTGGGTACCATTAGAATTCAGCATCTTCTTGGTAATGGGCCCTCTTCATGCCAGTTTGATTTTATTATTATGCCAACACGCTTGCTTAATTCTCCGCTGTCTTTCTTCTGCACTGTTGATTTACACTGTTAGTGTTTTAATTATACAATTCAGCACTCCTTAAAACATGAAAAACTGCTCAACTTTTCAAGCAATTAAAAGGCAGCAGAGTATATCAGCAGATCCGAGACGAGATAAGTAAATCAAGCAATTACAAAACTCATTTGGTGAAAATGTAGCGACCCACCTAGAAGGAGTGAGCCTTCCAGGACCCTCCTGAGAAGATCTTCAAAGAGAAGCATCCCCTCCGCCTCACCTTCTCCTGGCTCCTGGCACACTCCTGCTCGCTCATCACCCTCTTCTCGGGCTCTCGCTGTTGAAAGAGCTGCTTCTGGGACTTCAGCTCATCCAAGAACCTGGCATGAGCCCCGCTGAGTGGAAAGAGCCCAGGAGAAGGGCGAGCGAAGGCGTGAGTTCAGCCTGGCTGCTGAGCAGCTCGTAAACCCAGCCGTGTCATCCCACTTGAGCCTCAGTTTCCCATCTGCAAATGGAGCTGCATCACCAAGTTGCTGTTTGGGTTTTGTTTTTATTTTGGTAAAATGCACTACATAAAATGGACCGCTTTGACCATTTTGGAGCCTACAGTTCAGAGGTATTAAGCCAATTGCCATGCGACCATCACCATCATCCAGCGCCAGAACTCTTACCTTGCAAAACTGAAACTCTATATCCATTAAACAATAACTCCCGCTTCCTGCATCGTTGGTTTTTAAACTGGCCTCTGAGGAGACCCAGGAGTTCATCACGACTCCTACCGCTGCCTGGCAAGGAGCAGGTCGACGGAAGGGGGAGGAAGCAGGAGGCTCTGTTTCAATCTATTTAAGCTCCTGGACTTCAGGATTAGGATCCATTTGAGTGGAAGCCTCTGCGGATTATTTTTGGGAGTCTGAAAACAACTGGACAAGGTAATCTTAAAGGCTTCTTGAACTGGGAGGAACCAGGCTAAGTGGCGTGAGTTTCTCTAAAGGAAAGTAAGACTGAAGACCCGCTTCTCTGAGTTCAAAACAGGACAAAATGAGCTCCCAGAATAGGCTTGGACACCTTAGGAATCCAGACGCCCCTGCTCCACAGCCGTTGCCTCTTTCGTCCCCTAGGAACACTTGGCATCAGGACTCCAGGCTCCGTGGGACCCAGAGAACCATCTTTCCACTGCACTCTGATAGTGAGGGTGGGGATGGGGTGGGATCAGGGACAGGAAGTCCAACACACTGGGAGCCTAGAGGCCAGAGGTACCACGTGGTGCCTGTTCGCTGGCCAGGCTGTCTGGGAGGAGGATATTGACCAGAGCAAGGAGGGTGGAGGAGACGGTGGGTGCCCTGGGGCTAGCACTAAAGGAGATGGAGAGGCCAGGGGAGGTGGCCTCGATCAGCAGCATCTGGTTCAAGGCAGAACCTCCCTGGGTGGACATGCTTCCCCCATCCTTCATCCGCCAGCTGAAGCTGACAGGATTATAAATGTGAAGTAGCAGTGCCCGGAATCTCAACCATGTTGGTCTCGGCAGGAAGAGGCAAGGTCAGTGATCTGAGCATTTGGTTCTGCAACCAGAGTTCAGGTCTCCCGCAGGAGAACCCCACACACCCTGGAGATGTGTCTGGATGCAGCCCTGCCCCAAATTCCCCATTAAGTGGGGGATACGTGTGGCATCCTGGCTTTCCCTCTTCAAGAGAACAAAGGGCTTTGCCACCATTTTCTTTTCAACCTGGGCTACTTCTCCTGAACAACACCCAAGGCACCAGCCAATCAGGCTCTGAAAAGGGTGCCCTTCCAGATGTGGGAGTTTGTTGGTGGTGCATCTCCCCTCTGGGTCTTGTCCAGGTCAGCAAGGCCCTCCAGCCCTGAGTCAGGCTTTGCTGTCTATGGCAAGAAGTAGGCATGGAACACAGCCATATACAAAGGAGGGGGGACAGGGGCACATAGGTCCAGCTTTTATGATCACCTCCAGCCCCTCTGGTTCTAACCTTGACCCCCAGATCTCCCTGGGGTCACCTCCCACTGGGCCAAGCCCACTCCTCTTCCAGACTACATCTCCCCTCACCGACACTCAAGCCCCTGCCCCACTCCTTCCTTGGATCCCGTCCACACAGTGTCCCCAACCTGGGCCCACGTGCTCCTCAAGGTTATTCCCCCTGAGCAATAACTATTCCAGTTTCTGCTGGTTGCTCTTTGTAATTCCAGAACCTCCATTAATCATTCTTAAGTTCTTTGAATGCAATATTTTCTCTAAGAACCGAAATTTCTTCACAACTCTGCACCCTCCTGCCATCTCCAATTACCCACTCTCATCAGTCATTAACATAAAGCATTAGCATGTCTGTAACTTCCATAGACCTTGATTAATCTGGCTTGGAATCTTCTCCCAGTCGCCTCTAATTGGCTGGGGAGTGACTGGGATGGGGGAGGGCAAGCCCCTCACTCCATCTCAGAGTTAAAATGTTAGTGCAGAAAGAGAGCCCTGATGTTATGAAATCCAGCTCTTTCTTTTTGCAAATGAGGACACCAAGGCCTGAAGAGCTGAAGTAGCGTCACTCCTCCTATGACCACTCCACGCAGTATCTCCTCAAGTGTGTTTCTTACACACTAGTTGCTAGAAGTGCTCTGCAGAAAGTAAAGGTGGTGGGGAGGTCGGGCAAGAGGTCAAGAGGTGCTTAGAGCCCAGGGGATCTGCGATCAAATAAATTTTGGAAAGTCTACATGTCACGTGACTCTCTTGGATATTTACAGTGCGCAGTAGCATACTAAAGACTTTCTAGAAGTCTCACAGTATCTGTTAACTTTGCTTAATCCTAAACTCCTTTAAGCATTGTCTCTTTTTTCTCTAGACCACCTATATTTGTTATGTATTGCTGCATTAAAAAAAAAAAATCCCCAAATGAGGTAGCTTAAAACAACAAGCATTTATTCTCTCATATAATAATAATGAGGGGCAGGATTTGTGGTTTAGTTAGATGATTCTGGCACAGAGTCTCTCATGACATTCATCTCAATCAAGATGCTGGTGGGGCTGCAGTCATCTGAAGGCTGGGCTGGGGCTGGAGAATCTGCTTCCAAGATGGCGCACTCACACGGAGCTGGTTGTTGGCTGGAGGACTCGGTTCCTCCGCATGTGGGCCTCTCCGCAGGGCCGTTTGTGCATCCTTGTGATGTGGCAGCTGGCCTCTCCCAGACTGAGTGGTCTAAGACAGAGAGAGAAGGAAAGAGGGATGGAAGTTTCAGCATCTTTTGTGACATATCTTGGGAAACCACACACCATCAATTCCACAATATCTTACTGGTTACACAGGTCAGCCATACTCTGTGTGGGAGGGGGAACACAAGGGTGTGAACACCAGGAGGCTGAGGCTCATTGGCAGCCATCTTGAAGGCCAGCTACCACACCACCTATTAACTCTACACACCTTGGTGGAAAGCATATAGCTCAAGCAGTAGAGCGTGAGCTTAGCATGCATGAGGTCTTGGGTTCAATACCCAGTACCTCCACTTAAAAAAACAATTAAATAAATAAACCTCTCACTTCATCAGGAGTTCCAGTGACTCCTACCCTTTTCCTCTAAGGGAATGCTCTTTTTTTTTTTTACATTTTTTATTGATTCATAATCATTTTACAGTGTTGTGTCAAATTCCAGTGTTCAGCACAATTTTTCAGTCATTCATGGACATATACACACTCATTGTCACATTTTTTTCTCTGTGATTTATCATAACATTTTGTGTATATTTCCCTGTGCTATACAGTGTAATCTTGTTTATCTATTCTACAATTTTGAAATCCCAGTCTATCCCTTCCCACCCTCTACCCCCCCCCCCCCCCCGGTAACCACAAGTCTGTATTCTCTGTCCATGAGTCTATTTCTGTCCTGTATTTATGCTTTGTTTTTGTTTGTTTTTGTTTTTTAGATTCCACATATGAGCGATCTCATATGGTATTTTTCTATCTCTTTCTGGCTTACTTCACTTAGAATGACATTCTCTAGGATCATCCATGTTGCTGCAAATGGCATTATGTTGTCGGTTTTTATGGCTGAGTAGTATTCCATTGTATAAATATACCACATCTTCTTTATCCAGTCACCTGTTGATGGACATTTAGGTTGTTTCCATGTTTTGGCTATTGTAAATAGTGCTGCTATGAACATTGGGGTGCAGGTGTCATCCTGAAGTAGATTTCCTTCTGGGTACAAGCCCAGGAGTGGGATTCCTGGGTCATATGGTAAGTCTATTCCTAGTCTTTTGAGGCATCTCCACACTGTTTTCCATAGTGGCTGCACCAAACTGCATTTAAGGGAATGCTCTTGAATTATTAGGTTTAAAAATACCCAAACACCTTCTACAGAATGAGAGCTTCCTATTAAAACAGATGCAGAGTGGTCCCATAAATACTTGAGGAAGGCAAATAGGTAAGTGTGTCACTGCTAGCCCCATCAGACTGGGAGGCCCTTGTAAGCTGGCACGTTCTCTCTATCATTGTTTTTTCTGGTTTTTTGTTTGTTTGTTTGTTTGTTTGTTTGACTAATGGACGTTCCTTTTTTTAGAGCAGTTTTAGGTTTGCAGAGAAATTGATTGAAAAGCACAGAGAGTTCCCAAATACCCTTTCTATCTGCCCCCACAGTCTCCCTTATTATTTCTATTTTGCATTCATGTGGTACATTTGTTCCAAGTGATGAACCAATATTGATACATTATTCTTAATTAACATCTATGGTTTACATTAGGGTTCACTCTGTGAGACAAATGCATAATGGCATGTGTCCATCATTGCTGTATGACACAGACTAGTTTCATGGCCCTAAAAATCCTCTGCACTTCCCTATGCATCCTTCTCTCTCTCTCCCTCAAACCCCTGGCAACCACTGATCTTTTTACTATCTCCATTGTTTTGCCTTTTCCAGGCTGTCATATGGCTGAAATCATACAGTATCCGTATCATTTTTGATCCTTGTGGCCTGGCACTTCAGATGTCCCACAAATGTTTTCCAAATAGACAAATGAATGGATGAAAGGACTTAGAGATGCCCACATTCTACGGGGCTTTTAGTACATCAGGGAGGAGTGAGCACAGCCCCTTCCCTATCTGGAGTGAGAAACCTTCATTCCATTCCCTTTTTGCCCTTCCCTCCCCCAGCTTCACACACGTTCCTTATTCCCTTTAAATTATACAGAGATTTCCTCGTATGAAAGCTAATTTTGGCGCCATAACAGAGGCTATATTTAATGTAAATGGAAGAAGTAGAAGCAGAAGGATTTATGGTAATAATAACCTGCTTGTAATAACACAGAGTGGGTCACCTGCTTAAGATACAGTGGATTAAAAGGAAGGAAATTTACCTCCCAAAAGAACGTGGTGTCACCAGAAACCGGCAGTCGTGCCAAGTCTTGGATGATCTTATTAAATCCCATAGATCTTACCATGCTTTCCTGCGGGAAGAGGGGTACTGCTTTCCCTGGCTCATGAGAATGGCCTTAGTGAGACCTAAAGCGGAAATGAGCGGGCAGGTGTAGAGGGCAGTTCCCAAGAAGGTCAGAGCCTATCGGGTTGCAGGTCGCTGTCTGTACAGAGTCCTCATGGGGCCACATGCTTTGGAGGGAGATTCCTGGTGCGAGGAGAATGGGAGAATAGAACAGGATGCAGGGAGCAGGAAGGTTGTTGACTTGCGAGGGATGGTTCTGACGTCACTGATCCGGCCCTATCTGGGTGGGGGTAGCAGGGAGCCTCCCAGCAATCTTTCAGAAAGCTGGGGTGCAACAAATGCCATGCTCCAGACGGCAGTTAGCAGTGGCAGCAGGCTTTGGTTAACTGGCGAGATTTGCACATTTAGAGAGAGACCCGGGTTCAAATCTCAGCCCCACGACTCACAACCTGCATGATATTGAGCAAATTGTGAAGCTTTACTTCAAGCATCCCTGGCACTCAGTTGATTCTCAATCTGGGTTCATTTTCCTTAGGAAGTTGGCTCTAGGGTCCAAATGGCCATAGCCCGGAGGAGAGAAGCCTCCTTGCTGCTGGCCAGACTCAGAGCCTGGCTGTTCTCCCAGTGACAGAGGGACCAGTAGACCCCCTCTTTGCCTCATCAAGGACCCTGCTCCCACGAGAGATGCCAGCCTCCCAGCCCTTGCCTCCACCCCACTTTGGGGAAGAGGAGAGGATGCAGAGCCCTGTGTGCTGTTAGCCTGAGCTCCGCAGTCGGCCGGTTGCCCCATCCCCGGCCCTCCTCCCTCCTCCCTCCCTCTTCCCCTCCCTGCCTCCTTTCTGTGTTAATGGTTTGTTAGGAAATGGGTAATCTGGAAAGGATCATTAGTGCAGTGAACAGAGATATTGTACAAAAGGATTACGGCAGCTTCCCTCGTGCACTGCGGCTTTTTTAATGTGTTTGCATGATATCACCCAGTTATGAGAATGTCCTCACGGGGAGAGAAGGGAGGAAGGGGCACCATTCCTGGGAATGAAGACAAAGCCACATGGGCTGAGGGAAAATGGTGGCTTCCAAGAGTCCCTGAGAACCCACTGACCCAAGACCTGGGTCATTAAGGGGACCACATAAATGACCGTGTCTGCTCTGAGGTCCACACCAAGGTGGATGTTTTGATGTCCTGGACAGGAAACCAGCCATCTCCCTGCAGGGGAGGAATCTGGACCTGGGTTCCTTTCCTGGGGTCCTGAGTGAGGAAGGCCTGGGGTCAGGGCAGTGAGGTATCATTTGCCTGGAAAAAACAAAGGACCGACCAGCCCCAGCGCTTGCACAAATAGTTACAACTCATCTCCACCAAGTCTTTGCTCATTTCTCACCTTCCCAGCAGGTCCTCCCCTGACGACCTTGTTTAACCTGCAACCAACTTGCCACCCTAACCCTAACCCAACTGTCCCATCCCTCTTAGTTTCCACTCTTCCTTTTTGCAGTGGCACTCATGGCTCTCTAACGTACTCGTAACTTACTACGTTATTACGATCCCAGTAATGCCCAGCTCCCCACTAGAATGAAAGCCGCACAAGGGCAGCGACTGCTGTCTGTTTGGTTCATCGATGTATCTCAGAGCTGGAGCACTTCCAGGTAGCAGGTGCTTTATAAATGCTTCTTGAATGAATGCACAAACGTTGGCCCTTAAGGGAAGAGCTGGGCTGCTGTCCCAGCTCAGCGGGTGACTGTGGGGCACCCACGTCCTCAGAGGCCCCTCTAGGGATCCCTGCCACTCTAGGGTGACCCAGCCCCGGCGCCCTCGTTCTGCTGACTGACCCCCGGCTTCTCCTCCGGCAGTTCTCATCATCCCAGACTTCTTTGCACTTGTGAGTTGCAATTAACATCATCCTCGGAAGAACCCCTTTTCATTAGGGCCTCCTAATGAAGCCATTGTTCTCAGCACCGCACCTCCCACCTTCATCCTCACCCGCACCACCCGCCCTGTGCCGTGGGGATTGGTTTCTGTCGGTTCTCGGGCTATAATGGGGTTCCTGCTGGAGCCGGAGAAAGTGGTCCAGAGCTTCAGTGACCAAGTCACAGGGACAGGACTTCACATGCTTGTCTGGGCCAGAGTGCTGCCTTCAAGTGACCAGGTTGTGGGCCACCCTCTGTCCCCGCTGAGCCTAGGCCCTGGGGCTCAGGTCACATCCTCTCCGCCTCCTCCTGGAAGAGGCAAGCAAGGTCACCTTGGAGGGTTTTCATCTCCTGCTTGCCCCATTGCCCCCTGGGAGTATCCCAGTCAGGACTGAGACCTGACCTGGGACTTCCAAAATCTTATTTTCATGTTCCCCTTGAAACTTCAGTGTCTCCGCCTGAATTCTCCTCAATGCAGAGCCTGAGATGTAGATGTGCGTGTGGGTGTTTTATTGGGTAGGTGACTCCACGGAGCAGGAATGAAAGAAAGGGGAAGATGAGATGGACAGAATAAAGTCAACACAAGGCAGGCTAACAAGACGGCCACTGTGAGCCACGGACCTCCTTTCCTCCAGGACCTCCGGAGAATAACGGAGAGCGCCTCCTGGGGTTGCACCCTGGCAGGCAAGGGCCGGGAGCCTGACCACAGCAGCTGCGAACCCTGTGCACTTCCCAGCCAGAAACCAGTGCCTGCGGAGCTCTGCTGGCATCCTCCATGGAGGAGCAGCCCTGGGGCAGAAGTGAGGATGCATGTGTGCCCTTGCTTGAGGCACCACGGCATGAACACAGTGGAAGCCTGCAGGGAACTGTCTCCGCCTGGCCCTGATCAGACATGGGGCGGGCTGATGTGGGTCAGGCACCAGACTGACTGCTAGGTGGATAAATCTTCCCACAGACTTTGAGGAATGACTCATCACTTACATCCAGGTGGGGAGTTTGTCTTCCTCTTCCAAGTCTAAGTAAAGAAAGAGAGGGTGGTGCACGTCTGAGCCTTTTTATATTGTCTCCACACGTTACCAGCCCAGTGGCCAGCGGGCCTGCATGGATACAGAGCAGGAGAGTGACCGGGAGATTATGGTCAGCTTCAGAGGGGGCTGGAGCAGAGAACTCAGCAGCAGGGGTGGCTGGGAGAAGACAGGCAGGGCAGACATCCCTGCTCCACTCTGCCTGCCTGTCTGTCTTTCTGAGCCCAGAAGTCAGCACAGGCTGTCTGTCCCCAGCCTGGGAATAGGCTGAGCTTCAAAGATGCTTTGAAAAAATCTGCTGTTTGGAGCCGGAAAGCTCGGAGTGCATCTTCTCACTGAAACAGTACTGTGCATGACTGCTCTGGTCCCAGCCCACGGGAAGCCCCTCAAGCGTGCAAATCACAGCACCACGGACAGGGTCAGTGCATCACAGGGTCCCCGCAGATAGCACAGTCAGGATTAGAATCTGGGGAGCCAGGAGCCCAGAGTCCCCCAGCAGTGAGGGCAGGGGGCGCCCCACCTCTCACCCCTCAACCACTGGGCGATGGAACCAGGTGGTCCCTAGAGCCAGAGCAGGGCTTTAGCAAACTGAGAGGCACTGGGGGAGGGGTTTGGGGGAGGGCTACACTGTGGCCATGGGCTGGGTTGATGGGGGTGGCCCCTGCCCAGGGACTGGGAGTCAACACAGAGACAGCGGCTCCTTGTGGCTAATCCTGATTCTTGGGCCCTCTGGATTCTCCACCTTGCTTGCTTAGGCCTCAGCTCCCCAAAACTCCTCCTTAGAGTTCCTTGTGCCCCGCTGGTATATGTTTCCTACCCTCCTTGCTTCCCCAAGCCCCCAGCACAGCCTCCATTTTCCAGATGGGTAAACTGAGGACCGGAATCATTCAGCAAGTTGGTGGAAAAATCTAGACCAGGACTCAAAGCTTTTAACTCCCAGCCAACCCACCTTCTCACCAAGAGGGGGATAGGGAACCCCGCGGTTATAGGGTAATGAAGGCTGCTTAGCCTCTGCCTTGGGATGGGAGCCTGGAGCCCACCTTGGGGGAAATTACAGGTATCACTTTATTTTCCAGGGGAAAAAATAACCGTGGAAAACAGCTGCAATCACAGCTCATCACCGCTGACTGTGTAACTGCAATCTAAGTACCTGGTAATCAGAAGACCGGAGACAATGAGGTTTTGGCTTTATTTAGCACTTTTCCACTCCCCTACCTCAGGCTTTCCTGTGTGATGTGACAGTGGGAGCCAGGTTCACAAACACTGAAGGCAGCCCTTTCCCAGTCTTTCTAGACAAAGACCAGGCCACTGACCCTTGGCAGCCCACAGAAATATCGACTTCTTTTTTTCCTGCAGAGGTCAGGTTGAGTGTGGTTGGGCCACCTGGTCCCTGTCAGCCCCCCTCTCTCGTCCATTCATCTTTTACTCAGCATTTATTGAGTACCACCTATATGTCAATCGTGGTGAGAGGAGCAGGTAACCCAGCAGTGGGCAAGCCAAGCGAGGCTTTGTTCTCATAAAGATTATATTCTAGTCTGGGAGACAGACTATTAACAAGCCAGTGGCTGAATAAAAGAATTGCAGCATGTCACACGAGTAAGAAGAACTGAGGAGACAGAGGGTAACACGGGGGGGGACACTTTGGGGGGGGGTCCATGCAGACATCTCTGAAGAGGTGACATGTCAGCTGAGACCTGAGGATGAGAAAGAACTAGTTATGATAAAAGTTGATGGAGCAACAGGTGCAAAGGCCCTGGGACAAAAAAGATTCTGCTTGGTTCTAAGGAGTGTGGAAAGGCCAGTGGGTGCCTGGAACTCGGTGAATACAGAAGAGAATGGCATAAATGGGCTTGAAAGGCAGCAGGAAAGAGACCAGATGGGACACAAGAGCTTGGATTTGAAGGCCATGGATGAGTTTTTACCAAAGGAATGACATGATCTGATTTAAATTTGCAAAATATCATTCTGGTTGCTGGGTGGAGAATGGATGGGAAAAAGGGCAAGCATGAAGGCAGGGTGACCAGCCAGGAGCTGTTGCAGTGACCCAGGAAGTGACAAAGGAAATGAAACAACGTGAAGGATATTTATGCAAATGCAATCTGGAAGGAGAACTCATGGGAATCACTAATGAAGTGGATGTGGTGATGTGGCTGAGGATGGAAAAGCTGCCTCCCAGGTTTCTGGTCAAGCAGCTGGGTGGGCGGGAAGGCAGGCAGGTTGGCCAAAGGCATACACAACAAGAAGGGCTGGTCTGCAGCCCGTTTGCCCTAAGATCCATTATTCATCCTTTCCCTGCCCTTCTTGGCGTCACAGAGGATCAGACTCCAGCACATCCCAGGGTCTGGGTCAGCTGGGTTCAGCCCATGGGAGACACAGGCAAGAGGCTGGTGGGCAAGAGGAAGTGAGGGGCTGGGGCATGTCCCTCCCTCTCTCTCTGCCTTGGGCTGCATCTCAAGGAAGTTGAGGAAGCAGCTGCATCTCCTCCGAGGCTCCAGCTCCCAGAAGACACCCCTCCATGGCTATAGCTTTCACTGAGTCACCCCAGTCCCTGGGGTTAACACGACCTGGTCCCTCTATCCTGTGAATAGTCACAATTTCCTGCTTTAGCTGATCCCTGGGTAACCTCACCAACCCTTATTCAACTTCTCAGTTCTTCAATTGCCTGCACAACCAAATTCCTATAAAAACATTCCCTCTATATTTAAGATTTAGAGTGGTTTATGTGCTCTTGATTGGACCCTGACTGGTACAAGAAATGTCTGGCTGAGGTGGGAGGTGCAGCGCTGGTCTGTGTTGAACTTAAAATTTTATTCTTATATTGATTCTATTCCCTAGCATTTCAGCCTCAAATAAGGACAGTTAGCCACAATTCCCTTTGGAACATAAAACCACAGAATCGAAAGGCTGAAAGACAACTTAAAGTGTCCTGACACTGCCTAATGCAGGAATCCCCTTAATAATGTCCTACCAAATGGTCTTAAGCCTAAGCTGATTGCCTTCATTGATGATGTATGAGTTAGATATTACAATAATGCTATGTAACAAACCACCCCTAAAAATCAGTAGTTTAAAAATAACAAGCTTTTTCTTGGGAGTGGTTCTGCTTCAAGCTGAGGGTTGGTTAAACTTGGCTCCAGGTGGGTTCAAGTCTGCTTTATGTATACATTCTCCTTGGACCAGAATCTACCCTGAGCATTCTTCTAGAGCAGATCACAGGAGCTCTGGAGGGCAAACCAAACCAAACAAGCGTACAGGAAGCTTCTGTTTAAATCATGTCTACCAAAATTCCATTGGCCAGAGCAAGTCAGGTGGCCAAGAGCAACAGCCAAGGGGCAGGAAAATATACTCCACAAGATCCCACAGCGAAAGGAAAGCATGAAGAAGTGAGAATGATAATCCTTCATCATAGAGGAGGAGCCTCCCTTTGCCTCCTTTGAGCTGAAATCTGCTGACCTATGGGTGGGGACAAGTTTTCCAGTTAAGGGCTTGAAATCCCAAAGGGCAGAGGACTTCATATCCAAGAGCCAATGGATAAATGTCTTCCTTCCCCCTCCATCCCATGGGTGGACAGGTTGGAGACACACATCATACTGTCCCATGGCACCGAGCACCTGCCACCCATGGCTGTGACCACCCTCTCATATTGGTTTCCTCTCCTTCCCTGCTTCACATCTCCTTCCTCACTCCTGCTCCCAAGGATACTTTCCCAAGTAAACAACCTGCTTGCAAGCCCTGATCTCAAGACCTACGGTCAGGAGGATGGGAGGAGAAAAAAGAACATTCCAGGCCATGGGGAGCGGAGATCCAAAGGATGAGAAGGGCTTGGTGCCTCTGAAGAAGCAATGAAGGACAATAAGACTGGAGTCATTGGAGCAAGGAGAAGAGTAGCCTGAGAAGATGGTGGGGAGGTGGATGGACCAGCGGCACCTCTGGACAAGGTCGGAGAGCTCGGACTTCAGCTAGAGGAAAGTGGGAGGCCATCAAGGGGTTGAGTCAAGTGAACTCATGTGATCAAATCTGTCTTTTGATTGAGACCAAAGAGAAGATCACTGTCTTGTTCTTTCATTTTATTCTCTGGGTGTCTTGTATCCTTCCTTTCTTGTCTTCCCTCTTGTTTTTTCTTTCTTAACCTGGCTCCCCTCCACCTCCACCTCCACCTTTTCTCCACCTTCTTCTCTTTCTGCTCCCATCAACCTCTCACATCTCTTACCATGCCTCCCCAGCCTTCACCCTCAGTTAAGGAGACAGTGAAGAGTGGGGCAGTAATGCGAGGCAGTGGAGTGATGGTGAGCATAATTTCTGAGCTCATTCAGGGCCAAGGTCTAAGAAATTCAAGTGCACTTGCAGGGGTAATAGGACAGTGTTTGAAACTGGGGCTGTAGGGAGAGTTGGGAGATGAATGTTCGCCATGACTGTGCCGTGAATCCAAATTGCAAGGGTCAGACAAGAAGAAATCACTGTCCCTGAGGTGTGAGGTGGAGGATTCGGGGATGAGCCATGCAGGAGAGACTGGGCTTTGCAGCCAACACACCTGGCTTCTCTCCAAGGTCCACCACCCCTTACTGAGTGACCACGGGCAAGTTACTTAGCCTCTGTATAACTTAGATCCACTATTTGGAAAAATGGGACAATATTACAAAATTCACATGACTAAGGACTCTTGGTCTCAAGTAACAGAAACACACATACAAACTAGTTTAAAACACAGAGGAAAATTTACTCTCATGGGACACAAGGAGGGAGGTTTGGTAGTTTCCAGAAAGAACAGAACAGAGGCTCATTTCCCTTTTGCTCTTCGTCTCTCCAGACCAGAAACATCTACTTCCCAGCTAGGTTGGGGAAAGCCAGAACACTGAGAGAGCTCCCGGATTTATATGTTAAGATCTGGCTTCCTGGAGAGAAACTGATGGTTCTCCTGCCCTAGTTCCAGAAGCTCAGGAGGCATCTGGCCTGAAGCAGGTCAGATGACACTAGACCAATCACCATTGGTTAAGGGAGCATCATCTTAGAAAGGAGGTCTGGGTGACTCAACTCAACCTACATCAGCCTGGACCAAGAAACTCCAGCCATGGGTGAGGTTGTGGTGTGCTGACTCGACTGTGAGATCCCTCCCCCGGAACCATGCATGCACACATGCACGTATGTGTGTGTGAGTGTGTGTTAAGTGGAAGAGGGAGGAGAAACATTCTTCCCGGAGAGGGAGTTAGGGGGCTGGGCAGTTAACCAGCAGGTGTCCACCACGTAAACCTAACCCCAGAAATGGGGTCTTGTCTGTGAAGGGCCCACAGCAGCAGCAGGCAATAGGTGGTACCTGCTGTTGTCACGTGACACTCGCAATACTGTGTATCTGCTCCCTCAGCAAAACTTCTCCGAGCTGTCCACAGGCACTGTCGCCACCCCACATCATCTGCTTACTGCTCCAAATGGACTGAAACCCCATCTTTGAGAATGCTCATCAAAGCTTTTGTGATTCCTCACATCACCAAGCTCGTAGGAAATTCTTCTATTCTTATCTGACATTATTTCTCAACAGCATTCGACATGCTTGCCACTTTGCCCTTCCTGAAATCCTTGCTTCCTTGGACTTTGTGATGCTACCTTCTCCTGGCTTTCCTCCCAGAATTATGACTGGTTGGACAGGAAGTCATTTTTAAGAAGAACTCAATGTAGCATAAGCAATAGATAGATTTAATAAGAAACTGGAAGGTATTTGTGAAATGATAAGGAAAATAATTTTTCTTCTCCCAAAAAGAATTTTTTCCCAAAAAGAATTCAAACTAAAATATGCACTTAAACACTCCAAGGAAAAAAAAAATTCTACCAAATAGAAGCAGAATTTTGAAGAACGGATGGAGAATACAAAAAGATGATTTATTTGATCTTGATGTGTCTCCTTCAAATCTTGGTACAAGGGTTATGATATAAAAGTGAGAGAGAAGACAACATAACCCCTCTATATTACCTAGTTCGCCAGAGAAAACAGTATTTACATCATCATCAAAATGTAAAGGCTGTTGATTGGATTTCAACTTTAAAGATGAATCTATAGATAAAATAAGGGTGACATAGATGTGGTTAAAGCACAGAATGTAAATGCCATCAGTTTTGACAATGGAAAAGTGAAGAGAAAGCCGGCAGAAACTGGGAAGTTAAAAGGGGTGGGGAGGATAGGAGACGGGAAGGGTAGGAGAGCTAATAACACCCTCATCTTAGGGAGCAAGCGCTCAGGAGTTACTGCCTCACATTAAGGGAAAAAGAATTGGATATTTTAAGTTTATCACTTAAAATTGCTAAGGTGACTGGTGTAAGAAATAAATGTAATGTCATTACCAAAACTAGGAGGATATGAATGGGGGAAGTAAACTAAATTTTAACCTTCCACAGTAGGGAATCAATATTGGTTGAAAATTAACACATCAAAAAATAGAAATATAACGATATTAGAGACCAACAAAAACCACAAAAAAAATAAAAACATATAAACTATGGACTTTGGTTGATAATAATGTGCCCATGTTGGTTCATCGATTGTACCAAAAACGTCACGTTAATGAGGGATGTTGAGGGTAGGGGAGTATATATGTGTGGGTGGGGAGGGCTATGTGCGAACTCTGTATTTTCTGCTCAATTCTGCTGTGATCCTGAAACTGCTCTCAAAGAATAAAGTCTATTAAACAAATAAACAAACAAACAAAAACATAGTAGTTGCCTTTAAAACTACCAGTGTGGATTCATAGGGAATCCTTCATGACCAGCTGACTGAAAAGGAAAGAAATCAGATCAGCTTATAGATGGTCTCTCTGTTATGTTGGCAACACCCGGAAGTGAACTGCCACACTGCAGCCCCAATCAGGAGTGTCTCCGAACGACGGTGGTCAAGGGAACTCCTCCCAACGGCCAGAAGTCCAAGCAGTATCTTTGGCTGTCCAGTTTAGCTGAACTGAAAGAAAGCCAGAAGTTAAGAATCTGCATTATTTATAGGCTGTGGTTAATTTACTAGATGTTCAGGGCTTTAAGAAGAACAATATTGGAAGCTGGTGACAAGGGGAGGAGGTATGTGGATGGACCTCTTGATGTGGGCACAGAGTACAAATATATTTATATGCTTTCTGAATGCTCACCAAAGGGGAGTCACTCTGGAGGAGGTGTCGAATTACCACATGGACAAGAAGGCATTTTGTAGCTGTTCATCTGATTTTGTTCCCAGCCGTCCAGTGGTTGCTCAGTAGGATTCCGAACAAAGTGGCCATGGTGGCAGAGATGGAGTCTATGTGTGGCCTTAACAAGGTGGGCCTCCTTTCATGAAATCCACCTGGCTACCTCTATCGAGTGCCTAAGCCAACAGCAGACACTAGGGCTGAGCCCTCGATGTTGCACTGTGGTCCAGGAGAATCATCCAACGATGGCAGGCTGACTGTACTGAAGGAGCAGCAATCTGCTCTCCCTAGAATAACATGTATCCTGGACCTAGATTTGCCTCCTCTGCCTATAAAACTTCACTAGCCCCACCAACCATGAACCCACAGAATGTCCCATCCACCATCATGACATCCACATGACAATACTTCTGATCAAGGAACTCATTTTGCAGAGGCAAGGCAATGAGCTCATGCCTGTGGTAAACAGTAGTCTTCCCACACGCTGCCCACAAGCAGCTGGATGGATAGAAAGGAAAATGGCCTACTGAAAACTCAGTTATGATGCCAGCCAGACAACAACATCCCAAAAGGCTGGTTTTACAGGACGCAGTACCTGCTGTGAATCAACAGTCGGTATACGCTGATGCTTCTCCTGGGACCAGAATACACAGGCCAGGGAAACAAAGAGTGGATGTGGGAGTTACTCCCCTCACTATTACAGCTCACAGCTCTCACAGAGCTTTTGCTAATTACCTAGGAGACTCTAGGCGGCTGCTACCTAATAGTAGGTAGGGGGACAGAGAACCCAGGTAATTCTCTGGTGAACTACCTAGCAATTCCACGGCCAAGAGAAGTACTGTGAGCATAGAATGGGCAGTGGGAGATGCAAGCTACAAATATCAACTATGGCTGCACAGAAACAAGAACTGTAGAAACCATGACTATCTTCTTCGTTGACTGTTACGTACGTACCACACATGTATTTGTGGATATGAACTAATTTCTTTTGTCTCCCCTTCCTCTTTTTGGTTTCATATAAGGAAGATGGTGATTAGCTTTGGACTGGATCTTTAAGTTATAGAATACTCAGATGGGACCATGACCAACTTTGAGGTGCAATCAACCTTACTCAGAAATGGATTCCATGGCTGTCACCCAAAGATGGATATAATGGCTGTTGGGATTTTGTGCCTCCTCTTTTTGAGACCAAGGCAAGGGTCTTTGTACAAAGGTAGTTGCACCCAGTAAGGTAAAAGCGTAAGGCTGTCGTAGTTACCAGCAGATGGCGTTGGGCTATGTGCGAAAGGATATATATGGACACTAAGCAGCCAAGGGGGTGGACTGTGTTGGTCGTGAGGCAATCATCTCTCAACTCCAAGTCCAGCCTTCTAAACTCATTTTTGTGATGGGACCCAGGCCGGAACTCTGCAAATCACTCTCCTCCTTTGCCAGCTGGCTCCCTGTTAGGCTCTGCCAACAGCAGGACTAGGGGGAACTGGAAGGCTGGAGGGATGCGAATGAACACAACCTTCCTATTTGCTTGCTTTTCCTGTCCATAACCTCATCACAGGCCTTCAAACACATCAGCACTAGTCAGCCAGGGCCCCTTAGTCTGAGCCCAGCTCCACGAGGCCTCTTCTTCAGACTTCTAGGGTCGGATGGCCCCAGCCTCTCCCCTGCGCTCTGCCAGCCCTGCAAGAGCTGGCTGCTTTCTGCAGTCACTGCATCCGTGCTACTTCAGTGTTCTCTTGTTGCCTTTTCAGTCTTCCAATTCATGTTTAGTGAATTCTCTATATTAAATGCTCTCTATTAAAATAACTGAGGCAGTTTCTGTTTTCTCAACTAGACCTTGACTGATGCAAGCAGACTATTATAAGCCTCCTATACAACTGGAGTTTTTTTTAACTCTGAGCATGTACTACTTCTTGTTAACCTCTTAAAATTCTGTGATATAACTGTTATGAGAGTTCAGCAAGAGAGCACTGCAGGATCGCCTAGAAGGAAAACCTGCTCTACATTGGCTGGGTCGTGGAGGACTTTCTGGAGGAAGTGACACCCAAGCTGAATTTGAATAATTAATTGGGACTAACCAGGCAAAGAGTGTAGGATAGTGAGCCAGGTGTGGGTAACAAACAAAGCGCAAAGGGAGGAGGCAATAAAGGCTCCATTTTACATCCAAGGAAGAGCTTGGCTGAAGCTTCTAGAAAGTCAAGACCTGAGGCTGGAGGGGTGAGAGGAGGCCTAATCAGGAAGGGCCTTTGTAACCCTGGTGAGGAGTTAGGACGTTTTTCCTAGGACTATGGAGGTCATAAAAGAGTTGTCAGCAGAGGAGGGGCATGACCCTGTTTGCTGGCTGCAGGCATCTCCAATGCCCTTGCGCTGACCTTGAGCCACTGGCCTTTGCTCTTGACCAAGTCACACCCTCCCCAGGGAACTGCCCAAATTCCATACCTCCCCTTCTCCTCCGGCACCTCCTCAAAACATATCTGTGCTGTGTCTCTTCCCCTGAGAAACCTTGTGAGGGCACTAGTTAGTGTGATAAACTAATTCACAGTGAAGTGTTAGCAAACGCAAGTGGTTTATCCCTCCTCGGGGTATTTCCATGTTAATGGAGGTTCAGTTGACAAATATTTACTGAATGGTCTATTACATGCAAGAAACTATGTGAAGCTCCTAGGGAGAGTCATGGCTTGACCCAAATAAATCAGTCTCCAGTGATAAAACTTTAGGTTCACAGGGAACATACTGGAGGCAGTAGATAACCTTTCTTATCTCTGGTTAAATTGCAGAAGAACCCATCTCAGTTTGCCCCAAAATTCGCCACCTTCCTTTCCCATAGAGGGAAGCAGGGGCTGTTTAACCATCTCCACCCTAAGCAGGACTCAGAAGCCCATCCCTGCTTCATGTTCTGGGATCCCTCGGTCTCCCCATGTACTAAGGAGCTCCAACTCCCATTCTTGGCACCCTCTGCCCTCTCCTCTATGGCTTGATCTCTGCGAACTCCTCCCAAGCACACTGACCCAGGATGCTGGCCCTGCCCAGGTCTGCAGGACGTGGGAGCAGGCGGCATGGAAGGATGAACTCCAAAGAGAAATGACGCACAGACTGAACGTCAATTCAGTGTCAGGGGGTCTCCTTTGAAAAGTGGAGCCTCTCAGCCTGGCTGGCTCTCTTCTCCTCTCCCTCCCGCTGCCTTCTTTGATGCCAACCAAAACAGGGAGGTAGGGGAAGAAGGAGGAACACCACGAAGGATGAACAGGGCTTTTCCAGCTGTGGTCCACCCCCCACCCCTGCACCTTCCCACTCCCCTGTCTATAGCTCCCTTCCTGGGCACCCCAGGAGAGGCAGATCCTTAGGAAGAAGGTGAACCATTGGGAGTCAGAACCCTGGGGGTCTTTTGACGGATTCACTATGTATTACCCAGGGGACTCCTTCCCTAGGCCTTAGCTATGTTCCCTGGACTCATTGTTCCCATCTCTAAAACGGGCACAATCCCAGCACTTTCATCCTCTCTCCACCATCCTGGCTCCAGACTCCCACTTTCCATCCATTAAGAAACACCGACATCTAGTGGTTCCACAAGGAATCTGCAGCACAGACTCACCCTCCAAGGAGAGGAACCATAGAACTATCTAGAAACAGGGAGAGCACCCCCATCCCATGCTTCCCTTTGCGATTCCCTTCTTTCTCCCCCCTGAAGTGGCCCCCAAGACCCCCAGACAGCCTAAGAGTCAAGAACCAGTGTTGAAATGGCCACGGGATGCCTGGTTCTTGCTAAAGGCAGCCTGGAAGCATCCTGGGTGGCAAGTGGAGACAGATCCTGGGTAAAACACACCGTGGATAATCCACAAAGTGAATTATAGGAGCTGGGTACAAGCGCAGATTCCAGGATCCAGATGGGGCCCCACACCCCCAGTGCCACATCCAGGAGGACCACAGACAGCAAGATAGATGGAGACAGCTTCCTGCCAATCATTCATCTGCCAGCCACTCCATCGTGTGGACCCAGGTGCTTACTCAGCACCCCCAGGTGCCCAGCGTCATGTCAAACAGATGATTCTGTGTGTGCGCGCGCATGCGCAGAGTCAAGCTGAAGGGCAGGTGTGCAAAGGAGGGAGAAGATGTACACAGCGTGACTCACTGGCAGACACAAGCAGGTGAAGCATAAAATAATCTAAACTCGTTTGTTCAACAAATACTTCCTAAATACCTGCTGTGCACCAGGACTAGGGAGCTGCCTCCCGACCCGCAGGGGGCGCCGCCACCCACTACCAGGCAGCTTCCTGAGCCTCGCCTCCCCCTCATTCCTATCCCCTAATTGACCTATTTTGCACAGATGCAAGACAACTTCACTGCTGTCTTTCATCTCTGCACCCCTAGCACTCAGCACACAGGATGTGCCTAATATGTGCTTATCAAAGCCATTCATCCAGCCCAGCCCCCTGTGCAAAGCAGGGGTCCCTCCTAAAAGCATCACAGGTGGTTGCTCACCCAGCATCACTGATGATTGCTCACCCGGCCCTCAGTACTGCCGCTGACCCTTACTCATTATTCCATATGCTGCTATGTTATCAGGGCTCCATGGCAAGTGGCAGAAACGCAACTCAAGCCCACCTGAGCAGAAAAGGGGGCTCAGTGGTCCCCATAACCGTGGAAGGAAAGGGCGTTGATGTGGGCAGCCTGGATTCCAGGAAACGGCATCAGTCTTTTCCCTGTTTCTCTCAGTCTGTCTTTCTTAATCCCAACCATCACATGCCCATCTCCAGGTTCTGCTTCCTTTTGTCACTGGCCTTGTCCTGTGCTTCTGCATCCGTGAGGAAGGAGGGAGGGGGATGGCCACAGGCTCCCCCAGGCATGCGTGATCCTAGCTTAGGTTCCCAGAGGGCTCTCTCTCCCTCTCCCACAAAGGGATGCTGAGGAATAGCTGAATCTCTGGATGACTGGCAGCTCAGATCCCCTGCCCCCTGGATCCATTCCCACAGCCTGGGAGACAGGTATAATTTCCCAGGGGTCCCAGGTCTGCCTCTGTGGCCAGGCAGACAGGGAAGGACACTGTCAATGTCCTCCCATCAGAATCATGGGCAGTAGAGAGTGGGACAGGAGAGCTCACCAAGCACAGGAGGATGCGTCACCAGGAAAAGGGAGAAAGAGATGTTGGAGGGACCCAGTTTGCTGAGTAGCATCTCCTGAAACATTTGTGTCCAACCAGAACCTCAGAATGCAAACTTATTTGGAAATAATCTTTGCAGACGCAGTTAAGGTAAGGTCCCTCTCCCTCTCCATCTCCCTCTGGACTCATACTGGATTAGAGTGGGCCCAGAATCCAGTGAGACTGTCCCTGAAAGAGACAGAAAAGGACACATCCAGACACATGTGAAGACAGAGGCAGAGACTGGAGTGATGTGGCCACAGGCCAAGGAACGCCAGGAGCCACCAGAGGCTGGAGGAGGTCATGAAGGATTCTCCCCTAGCGCTTTCAATCAGAAATAGAACCAATTTCTGTTGTTCTAAGACATCTGGTTTGTGGTCATGTGTTGCGGCAGCTCCAGGGAACTGATACAGGAAGCAAGACCAAGGGATGCCCATTGCCATCCGCTGGGTGGTGAATGAGGCTGGGGGTCAGAAAGTGCCCAATAAAGAGCCCAAACCACTTCCTGAAGCCACAGCCACTGATGACAGTTCTGCTTCCGGAGCCACAGGTCTAGGGATCCCTTCCTCAGCCGTGTGTCCAGGGCACGTACACACGTGGAGCTTTTCTAGTTCAGTGACCCCATCACCACCCCGCCAAAGGCATAAACTTAGGTCAAGGAGGCTGAACACATGTGTCCACATTCAGATCGTTTAAAGGATTTCTGAATAAGGGAAGGATCGTTCAGTGAAATTGATAAATGATCTGTTGCTTTTCTAAAAAATTCTGATTAGGAAAAACTGGAGCATTTGGTAGTCATTGCTAAGAACATCGGAACTGGCAGGAAGCTAGATGCCTCTGGGTGTGTGTGAAGCAGTGGAGACACAGCTGTCGGTTTAGGGGCCTAAAATTATGAGGGGGTCAAGAGAACGTAAAACCCCTCCAAGGTCTTCACCTTCCTGGTTTAATTTAATTGCTTGGAAGTTAGAAAGTGCGGTCACTCTCTGGTCTTTTCTTCTCCAGCCTGAAATCTCCATTCCTTGAAACATCTTTCTTTCCTAGGTAAGTTTTCTGGAACCTCCAAATGCTAGCTGGCAATCTGTACGCCCTCACTGTGGCCACCAGCCAGTTGGCCACTGGGCTCTGCCCCAGTGGGGAGACCCTGGCCAGGAGCAGGGCAACACCCCGAGGCATGGGGGAGGGGGTGTGCTGAGGTCAGACCCCTCCTCCATCTTCTCCATCAGCCCCCAGCCCCAGGAGCAAATGAAACCACTGCTTACGTAAGACCAGCCTTGGCCTCATCCTCGCCAGCAGTATCGCGGCCCTCCTGGTGCCCTCCTCGATAGAAATTCTGAACCACTGGCCAGGAGCAATTTGATTCAGGACCTCTGATCTGCTCCGGGTCCCCAGTTCCCGGGACTTTGATGTGCTGACTCCTGCCTCCCACCTGGGAAGCGAAGAGGAGGGGAGCCCCGCAGAGCTGTCCTCTCTCCTTGTTCACAGAGAACATCAGAATTGAACTCTTGGCAGAGTCCGGTCTGCTTTTCAGATAATTTGGGGGCCTTCCTGGGAAACACTTTGAAGCCTCTTCAAAGCCAGCAGTGCTGTGTACAGTCACCAAGTGGCAGAAACGCCTTGCACCCCTGGGCCACCTCCAATTACCAAGCCCGGCGGAGGAACAGCCCCCGCTCACCCTACGCTAACGCCAGCAGATTACAAAACAGGGCTGGGCCCCGAGCATGAGGTCAGCCCCTCGGGGACAAAGCCAGGGCTGGGAGGCCCCAGTTTCATAAAAGCATATCCACAGGCCCTCCTCTGCGACCAAGCTCCCCATCGCCACCCTCCACGTCCCCGCTCCAGCCATCATCCCTCCAGAGCAGGGAGCAGGGAAAAGGCTTGTGCAGGGAACTTCTTCCAAATAGCAAGGAGCTTCAAAGGAACTGCTCCTGAGGAGTTCCCGGCTGGAGCTGCACTGGAGCTTGGGGCCCAGGAAACCCAGGCAGCAGCGGATCAGGTATTTATTAAGTAAGCATCAGCGGTGACCACGTGCTGCCTGAGCCAGGCACAGCATGGGATGCAAGTGTGCAGATGTAACTTCTGCTCTCCCAGCTTCTCTCTGCTTCATGCTCAGGCCACCGAGTCCCTGCCCTGGGAGGCCTCCAGTTACCCACAGTCTGAGGAAGGGGCACACACAGCTCACTGATTCGGCCACAGCCCAGCCAGCTCAGGCTGTCTCATCAGCCTCCCTCCTGTCTCCGCCTCATTTCCCTAGATCCTTAGTTAAGAAGATGCTAAATCTCCTTCTCCATTAGCAGGATAATTTCAACTGATGCCTGCAGGGTAGGGGGACCCCCAATCGCCCTCCCTGCCCACACCCCCATCCCCACCCCTCCCCGGCTTGGCTGCAGTTTTTATTTTGCCCCCCAACCCTACTCCCCGCCTGTAACAGCAAAGACCAGTGGTGTGAAGCTACTGAGCCAGCAAAAGGACACCCGAGGAGGCGGCAAGGAGCTCTGGACGGATCGCTGGCCCACCTGCCCCCTTAAGAACCTGAGCCCCCTCCCCACTTTCTGGGCTGGTGGCCTCAGAGCCTGGGCTGAATCTCATCAGCAAGAAATTTGAAGCCATTAAAACACAATAAAAGAGAAATTAAAAATAATCGCTCTGTAAATTACAACTAATTGAAACATCAATTGTAATTTTTGTGATCTGCATGTGGAGTGAGTGATGCCTGGAGTTACAAAATGAAAGTTAAATGATGGTGAAGGTGTCCTGGAATGCCCCCTGCCTGCCCCCAGCCTCTACCCCTCTCTACTGGCTGGCTTCCTTCCCGGCTCTCCAAGACTCTACCCCTAAGTGCTGTCTTCTAGAAGCTTCCCCCATGGAGCCACTGCTCAAGCCCTTGGAGGTCTCAGCGTGTTCTGGTTTGCGGTGCTTTCTCTACTGGACCTCCACATGCCCTCACGTTTCCTTGAACCCCCAAGATCTGGATCTTCTACATCTTTCCTGATTCCCCATGGCTGGACCAAGACCCCAAACCCACCCAGCACAGGCCTGGTAGCCAGACCACAAGCACGGAAACATTGGGAGACAGCGCCTGACAGCCCAGATGCCGGCGAGCTCCCAGAACTCCTCTGTGTCAGCCGCACAATATTAGACTCAAGGACAGTAGGTCATCTTGTCTATTCCCCTGCCTCCCTCCCAGCTGAGCCCCGCGGCTGTTCAACATCACTGCCAGCTTTCCCCCAACCCATCTGCCCCAGCAGGGCTGGGACAGGGAAAATGTGGGTGGCCGTGACCAGCAGCGTGGGAGCCCCACCACATTCAGGTGGCTCTTCCCGCCTCCCTCTTACCTGGACAGGACTTACTGCTCTCTGTCAGCTGCCAGCCCTCCCTCCACTCTGCGCGTGTGGGCATTGGGGAGGGTGCGGTGCGCGCAGGGGTTAAGGCAAGTGCATCTGCATTCAAGGCTCCTCCGCAAGGTAGCTGTGGGGCCCCAGGCAATTCTTCTGTCAAAGATCTTGTTTCTTGAGCAGTATCTTAGAGACAATAACAACACCCACCAGAGAGGTTTGGGGAGCTCTGGTGACAGTATTTGTATAGCTCTTAGCACGAAGCCAAGCATGGAGGGGGTGCCCAGTAAACTCTAGCCATCATCATTGTCCTGGTGTCAGGATTCACCCTGGCTACGGACAGCTTCTGTTTTGCTCACAGCACAGTGGGCCAGGTGCTGATCAGGCAGGTGGCCCTGGCTGTCGGCGCTGCCCACACCTTCCCATGGCTGCAGGACCCTTGGATTTTGCAGGAGTCAATGGAATCAGGGATTTTGCAAGAATCGAGATAGGAAAACAAGCCCCTGGTCTCCATTTCTACTGGCAGAGACAAGCTGGTCCTGGGCCCGCATCTCAGCAGACCAGCACGCCTTCCGCCTGATGAAGGGGACCCCGTCTCTGGGGTGGCCAACTCTCAGCTGAAGTGGAAGGAGAGAAAAGGTCAGGAAGGCTAGTCCTCTCCCACCCTTTCCCAGAAAAAGTCCTTTCCTGTAGAAATTTTATTTTGAGGTACTAAGGGAGGTATGGAGGGCAGACTTTCAGAGTTAACAGACGCCCCCAGGGCTCTTGTTTCTCATGAGCTGCTTGATGTCTGGAACTGTCCATCACAGAGCCTAACAGATGCTTGGCTGATGACCCCAAAGCTGAGCTCGCTGGCTGGGAGTCAGGGCCCTGGGCTCCCTTCCATTACACCCACGGGAATGATCCAGGTTGCTCCTCCCCTTGACTGGAAACCAGTTTCCTCATCTGAAGAGGACCTAGGTCAGTGATTCTCAGATTCCTGCAGTGCAGGACCAGAGGGTTTTTTGTTTGTTTGTTTGTTTGTTTGTTTTTCAGTTTCCAATCAGTGGTAGATCAACACTTTTTTAAATGTTTTTATGATATAATTCACATATCATAAAATTCAGTCTTTTGAGGTATGCAATTTGGTGATTTTTAGAATATTTACAAGATTCTGCAACCATCACCACCTAATCTAATCATCTAATTCCAGGACATTTTCATCACCCCAAAAAGAACCTCTGCATTCATTAGCTGCCACTCCTTTCCCCAGCCCCTGGCAACTACTAACCTACTTTCTGCCTCCATAGATTTGCCTATTCTGGACAGTTCATCAAATTGAAATCATTCACCTTTTGGGTCTGACTTCTTTCACTTGGCAGAATGTCTTTGAGGTTGATCCGTGCTGTAGCACACATCAGTGCTGCGTTCCTTTTCGTGGCTGAAGAATATTCCACTGCAGGAATATATTACATTTTGTTTAGCCATTCCTCAGTTGATGGACACTTAGAATATTTCCATTTTTGGTTATTGAACAATGCTGCAATGAACATTTTCAATTTTCCTAGTAAAATATATACATGTGTTTAGAATTGCTGGGTATGGTAACTTTATGGTAACTTTAAAATAAGGGTCATAAATTTAACTTTTTTAGGAACTGCCAAATTGTTTTCCCAAAAGGCATTCATATTCTGTAAAAAAAAATAATATAAAGATGAATTATTAGAAAAAATAATTTAAATAGCTCGCCAAAAGAATCCTAATTTTTATTATTATTAAATCATCAGCCTTAAAATAACTTTGTCAATTACTAAGAAATTTTCTGAATGCATCTGCACTTAACTTGCTGGAGAACAGGTAAGGAACAGCCACAGATCACACCCTCCACCATGGTCTCTCCAGCCTTGTCTCGTATCCACGCTGCCTCCAGGTGTCCTTGCGGCCCCCTCCCATGCAATTTAAGGTCTAAGCCAGAACATCTTTAGCATAAAAGGGGGAGCCTTTAACTATTATGCCATAACACTAGGCATAAACTTGGCAAATGAAGGTGTGTGGTCCCTCAATCAGGGGGTCTTGGTCACAGGGAGGATCCATGGAAAGGATACGGGGAAAGGGAGAAACAGAAAGACAGGGAACACCAGAGGGGCAAGAGGAACAGGTCCCCTCACTTGGGACCCAGTTGCTCCTCTACAGGCCCTTGGTCCAGTCACCCTCCTGGGAAACTGTGCTGCTGCCACTTTCTTGAAGAGTGGAAAGTGTCACCCTGCTGAACAGTGTCACCTTCTGGGCAGATGACCTTTCTCAAGTCTCATCTGTACAGGTGTTTGGCTGGGATGTCAACCCCAGGTTCCAACAGTCTTGGCCACGTTTTCAGGACCATGGAGAGCACAAGGGGGAGCGTTAAGGGAACCCCAGATTTCTCACTTCAGATGGGGGACCGAATTGTATCACATACTTCAGAGTCTTGTAGACTGTCTACTAGAACTACCAGCACCCAACCTAGCAAACACTCCATGCATGGCACTCAAATGAATAAAGGAATGCAAACTCCAATGCCCCTGCAACAGCCACTTAGTTTCCCAGAAGCCAAGGACTCGTGGCTTCTCATGGGCTAGGGGGCCAGGCAGGAAGCCAGGAGGTCATCTTTCCCTGCTAAATACTGGAGAGAGGATGTGTATATGTCAACAAGTGTAATATCCTCTTCTTAAGGGGCTGGGGAGGAATAAATTAGGAATTTGGGACTGGCAGATACAAACCATTACATGCAAAATAGATAAACAATAAGGCCCTACTGTACAGCACAGGGACCTACATTCAATACCTTGTGGTAACCTATAATGAAAAAGAATATATATGTACAGCTGAATCACTACGCTGTACACCAGAAACCAGCACAACACTGTAAATCAACTATATCTCAACTTAAAAAGAAAACAAAAACTGGAGAAAGCAATCATAAGAAGCAAAAGCAATAAAGCTCAGTGGCTCCCCACATTCCTGGGTTGTAGAGTGGCAGGGTCTCTCTGGGACTGAGATTTGTGATTCTTGCTTAAATGCCAGATTTAATGGGCTTGCTAGGGGAAAATGTTTTTACTGAGCGGTGTATGCCTCCCTGGTGCCTGCAGTGGTAATTACTTCAGTGGGACAATCTCTCCTTAATGGGCTCCTGGCCAAAAGTGGGAGGGGCTCTGGACGGGGGTCGGATAAGCAGATAGACTGTCACAAGTTATTTAAGTTAGAATAAGGGTCCAATAAGTTCTTGAGTTTCTGGCAGATAGTCTGGGTGACTTTGTCTAGTCAAAAGGTCAGATTCCAGCCAGGCTGAGACCTGCGTAGGTCATACTTCCCTAGTGGCCTCCTGGCTCCATTTCAGAGAGCTCTCTTAGCAATACCGACTCCATTGTGATTTCCCTTTGACGACCTCCACACTATTTAATGCCATTTGGGGCCAGTTCATCTTGTGCTGGGGCCCATGCTGTGTCCTGGCAGGTGTTGAGCAGTAGCCCTGGTCTCTACTCATTTGATGCCAACAGATGCTCTCTTTCTAGGTTGTACCACCCAAAATGTCTCCAGTTACTGCCCAATATTCCTATGGGAGGGGGACAGATCCACGCCCCCGCTCCTGGAGAAGCAGTGGGTTAGCTGATAAGGAAAACTGCCCAGCGGCCAACAAGAGCAGAGAAAGTGTGTTTGCCCAGCAATTCTAGCAGGAACTGGCCTAAATTATACCTGAAGGCAGGCGGATGAAGTTTAGCTCAGAAGGTCCCAGCACCTTCAGCATCTCCCAGGATTAGGAGGGAACCCAGGAATTCACAGGGGGTCAGCCCTAGGAAGCAAATGTCCCTGAGAGGCCCCACGCCAAGGGCAGGATTCTCTCCCTGCTCCAGGGAGATAAAAGGGAAACACCACTCGGAGAAGCCTGCCCGCTGCTGGGATCGGATTTCAATTAAAGTGATTAGCTCCATTTATTTAGACTCCACAGCTGCATGCCACCTATCCTGTGTTATTGTGAGTTTAAGAAATCAAGGAGAGGTGGGGGGGGGGGAGGCAATTCAGCTCAAATTGAAAATGTCCTCCTGTAATTACGAGATTGGAGAACATCCGCTGAGGGGATCAATAATGGGAAATCTAAGTGCCACTGTGTGCCGAGATTACAGTTTTTGAATCGCTCCATCTTGGATTTTAATTTTCTCTCTCATTGTCACGTTGCCATGAGCAGTGATTGCCGTCCCATATTCCAGCTTGAGAGAGGTGCTCCATGAGGCTGGACCAAAGAAGGGTCAGTCCAGGCACATCAGACCCTCTGTATGAAATGTTTATTGCTGCATAACAAATTATCCCAGATGGAGTAGCTTAGAACAACACGCATTTATGATCTTAAAGCTTCGGTGGTTCAGGATTCCACTCCGCATGTGCCTCCTCCCTCCTTCGACACCCAGCCTAGAGGTCATCCTGGGGTAACTTCAGGCATCTCTGCTCAGTGCCAGCTTCCATGGTTTGCATTGCACTGATTTGCCCCTTTATTCTTACGTTTGGCTATAAATTAGACACATGGCCACAGATAATGCCAAGAAATGCTGAAGTGTGTAGTTTTTATTCCGAAAAGCCCTATATCATGGAATAATCGGGGAGTGGATGTGGAATTTCTGGAAACCCTTGTTCTAACTCCCCTGTCTGCCTTGTGCAGCCTAAGGGATGGGGATTTCTTTTGTATCCAAATCTTTCCCTACCCCTCCAATAGCCGCGCCACGATTCTATATCCATTGATTGTTTCATCAAACACATTATTCGTGCGTTCTTTCCCTCACTCCTCTGGTACTTATTTATTCACTGGTTCATTCATTCATTCATTTCTCAACAAACTCTCTCCTTATGCTTTGCACAGTGCTTGGCATGTGGTCAGCACCCAGGATATGGAGAGGATAACACAGATGTCGCACTCAAGTTGCTTACAAACTCATAGGGAAAACAGCCAGGGAAATGAAACATTTTAGCGCCCTGACCCAGGTGCTACGAGAAAGTGCAAAGGTGGCCACGCAGACACCGTGGGCCCTGATCCATCTGGGGCTGCACTCAAATTTTCCAAAGGGAGGTGACATCCTGTCTAAGTCTTGGAAAAACAAATTTTATTATGCAGCAGCAGGAGCCAGCATTGCAGACTATGGGAACGCAGGGCAAAGCTGGCCCCTGTCCGCGGTGCTGACCCCCAGGCCCAGTCAGGAGCCCCCAGCTGAGGTCAAGCCAGTCCCTGCTTCCCACATCTCACTCACTCTGGGCTGGCAGTCTGGGTGGGCAGGTGGGACGGCAGTGGCATGCCACTTAGCTACACATTTCATTTTCATAACGACCTTCCCGTCTGCCCTCTCAGTCTCGCTTGTCAGCCTGTGACCATTAAACTCATTAGCAAACGAGAGCTGGATGGACTCATTAAGATGAGGGATGGCCCCGCAGCGAAGCTGGCTGGGACTGAGTCAGGACTCCTCCTCTCCCTTTATATTTGGAAATAATGCACTTCGAATTCTGTGCACCCCTCTCCAGGTCCAACACTAGGCTCGAACTCACCCTCTGGGTTTTTCAGGGGATCAGCTGAAAGGGAGTCCAGGCCACAGTGGACAACAAAGAGTGTACAGCTGATGGTTCACACTCCCACCCAAGGCACCCAACCAGGGCCCGGGCTTCTGCCACTTCACATGGAAGCTCAAACTCCTGAATGTGACTTTCAAAACCCCGCCCGATCATGTCTCAATCCACCTTTCCTGCCTCCTCCCCTCTCCTCCCGACACAGCCCCTGCATTTAAGCAATGACCCGATGACCTGTTGTATGGTCTGCTGGAACTGGCTCGTACCAGCCGTGAGAGCTGCTTGTTACATATGCAAAAGCTGACATCAGCAAGCCTGAAATTGGCTGTGGAATATTTACACCACAGGAATCAACAAATGCTACAAGTGAAGAATTTATTTTGGTCAGAAAGCCAGATTTTAAACATTTTCCCACACACCCCCATTGGAAGGTTCCCAGGTGTGTCACACACGTACGTACCTGCCCACCTTCGTGTGGGCTGCTCCCTCTGCCGGGCTCTCCCTCCTTGGGATGCCCCCAGAGGTGGCCCCTCTGTCTCCCTCTCTGCCCAGTGAGATCTCACGCACCTGCTGAGGCCCCAGGAGTAGTCCAGCCCCCTCCTCTGTGCTCCCACAGTGCAGGGATCATGTGACCAGCTGGAACTTCTCACCGTGTCTTCTACCTCAGGGATCATTTGGCTCCAAAAATGAAAATCAATTCAAACCAGCTTCAAGAAAAGGTAGAAATATGCAGGAGCCCCATAGTCACTAGGAAGCTGCTCTTTCTCTGAAGCCACCTGGTCCCTGACTTCTGCTTACATGTACCCATGGTGGCTTCCCCCAGAGAAGTATCCTTTGGACCAATCAGTCGCAAACCAGAGCCTCTAAGCTCCAGCTCCAAACCTAGGATTGTCCCAGGTTAGTGCAAGCATCTGAGGCCACGGGACAGGGTCACATGTTCAAGGGTGGCAGAGTCACATGGTCATGGGGGAGGAGGTCACACAACTGCTGCCTCTTCAGCAGGACCTGTGGGGACAACCCTGAGAGGGGTGGACAGAGCTGAGAAACCGGCCCATCTCCCAGGCTGGAGAGCAAGCTCCGTGAGTTCAGAAAACATGTTTATTCATCGCCAGACCCCCCAGTCCCAGCACAGAGCAAGTGCTTAATAAATATTTGTTAGATTAAATGAATCACCTCAATTTTGGTCCTTCTTTCAGCAACCTGTGACCCAGCTGGTCCCTGGAGAGAGAGGCAAAGGGCTTTGAGGGATTCAACAAGGAAATTCCGTGCCCAAGTAATGAAGCATCCTTTTCCTTCACTTACTAGCTGTGTGACCTTGGGCAAGTCAGTTAACCTCTCTGTGCTTCAGGGACCTCATCTGTAAAATGGGGATTGTGATCTTGCCTAATGTAGGGTCGTTGTGAGGATTACAGGAGATGGTCTTCATGGAGCAGCTGGTGTGGCACCTGGCACAGAGTAGACGGTCAGCACAGCGGGGAGCCCACAGATCAGGGGCCTCCACTGCTCTCCCATCAGACTCCCTCTCCAGGTCTGTCGTGACTCCCATCAGCCACCTACGGTGACCCTCTTCCAATCCCACTAGGCCCCTGCTCTCAGAGGGTCAATCCAAGGGTAGGGCCATGTTGACAGCAGCCACTCCTCCCCCCAGTATCCCCTGCCCCCGGGTCTGGGCTAAAGACTTCATCTTCTGTCATGAACAAGCCAACTGCATCTGTCTTGCTCCATTAACAGCAGATCAGCCTGTCTGGCAAGGACTGAGGGGGAAATTCTGAACCTGAAGGGAAGAAGGAAGCAGGCAGGAGCAGGGGCCTGACTCAACTGTACCCCACCTCCACCCCACCCTCCATCACTTCCCTGCCCTCAGCCCCTGAGGCTGACACTTTCCAGAGGCCACAAGCTACATCTGGGGTAGAGATGACAACAGAGCAAAGGGAACAGCCCATATCACCTGGCCAGGTGATCCAGGGAGCAGATGGTGTTGGGGAGAAGAGAGCAGGGACCAGAGCCATGCCTTGGAGCTGCAAACTGTGGGGAGCAGCCAGCGCCCGGCCCCAACCTCCCCTCCCCCGAGACTCAGCCAGGCAGGAGGCAGGAGACCTCTTCCTGTATTCTTCCTTCTCCAAAGAGGCTGCGATTCCTGCCACGCAAGAGGGGTCCGGCTGCGCGCAAGCCTTTGGGAGGAGGCGGTGGCAAAGGTTCCTCACCACGGAGACCACTGCCAGTTGGATCCCCCTTCCTTCCAAGCGAGCACAAGGCCTCCCTAGTCCCTCCGAGATGGAGCCCAGATTCGTACAAATTGTTCCTCTCCTGCTCACACACACCAGGGAAGGACACAGGGAGGACAGGGGAACAGTGGCCCAGTTCCTACCCTGAACCGCGGGGCTGCTGGCCTCCCTGACTGCGTCCTGGGCCCGCCTCCCTCCTCTATCTCCGCTTCCTCGGCGGCATTCGCTCCCTCTCCAAGAGCGCATGTGCTCAGAGGCCGGGACACGCGGAGCCTCCCGCGCCCGCGGCCCCCAGATCCCTCGGGGCCTTGCTTCCAGCCGCGCCGCAGCCTCGAGCGGTCTCCTTAATCTCCTCACCTTGAGAGGCAATGCAGCACGCCAGTAATTGCTTTTGGAAACGCGGTCACCAGCTTAATTGGTAGAACTTGTCCTGGGCGACGTAGCGCAGAGAAGCAAACCTGGGCCTCCCTGTTTCTCTGGAAGCACAGAAGGTGTGCGGCCGCGCGGGCGCGCCGACTCGCCTGCGCGGAGGGTGCGCGCCGGCGCCTGCTGACCCACATGTGAGCCTGAAGACACTGCGGGGATTCGGGGGAGCAGGGAGTGTGGGGGACACTCGGATGATGCACTGGGCGGAAGGGAGCCAGCAGAGCCCTGGGGACTCCTCTTCCTTGGGACCACGAAGAAGCCAGACAGTGACACGGCCACGTTAGGTCATCCTTGATGGGCTCCCTGCTCCTTGACTATAGGCTGGATGGTCCCCCCAGGTTGGCGCCTCCGTCCTGCTCCTTGCCCCAGAGGTGACCGCCATGACCTTGTGCAGTGCAGCCAATGGGATGACCCGACAGGAGATCAGAGATGGGGAGGGGAAGAGGGAGAGATGGAAGAAAGGAGGAACAGAGGGTGGACAGTGAGCTGGGGGCACCCGTCCCCAGCTCTCTCCCTGAGAGGTTGCGATGGGTAGAGCGTGTTCTTTGGCGAAAGATCTCAGCCCTGGTCAGTGGGGCGGCCCCTCCGTCCACACAGCCTGGCTGTCCCAGGTCAGGTGACACCCCCTGTCACCCTCAGGCCCAGTAGTAGGTCTCGCTCTTGGTTCCATGCACCTGCCCGCACCTTCAAACCAGTCCCTTTATTTAAATTTTCCTCCAGTCACTCAGCCTTGCTGTGCTGTTTCCAGTCAGGATCCGGAAGGATGGGGTGGGGGGTGTTGGGGGGAGGAGACTCTCACCTGGACCAGCCCCGTCCTGCTTGCCACACCTCCACGCGGGGATACTTCGGGTGTTCTTCTGTGTTGCTCCACCCCGGGCCAGTGGCCCCCTGAGGGAACAGGGGGGCACAGGCTTCCTGAGGGAGGGGTTAGGCAGGGGAGCAGGCCCTTCAGCCCCGTGCTTTCATCTTCCCCAGCTTTCCCATGTCCTGGCCGGCTCTGGGAAGGACACACGGGCCGCCCAGGCTCCCCAACAAGGGTCACCTCGAAGGAGGGGATAAGGCAGCCTGTTGGAGGAGGTGGAGGCAAGAGGCTCTGAGGTCCAGGGAGAAGCAGGCACCCAGAGGGCAGGTCCACGGAGACCTTGCACCCACCAGCCTGCCCCCGACCCCAAGGTCGCGCACACCCACGCCCCAGGTTGTGAAGTTATCAGCCACTTCATCCTGCAGCCCCGCCCCCTCCACCCCTCACACCTCATCTGGCATTAACACCATTGACACTAGAGGGCTCCCCCATCCCCAGGACTCCCACCTGGCAGAGGGGGCCCAAGACCCAGACACCGCTGCTAATGATAAGGGTCTCTTGTCAGTCACACCTAGGATGCTCTCTGAGCCTCGTGATTTACGGACTTTAATTTTCCCAGATCCTCGGTCGTGTCCCCTCTTTCCCCCTGGTCTGTCAGGGCGTTTATCTCCCACCCCTGCAGCCCTTCTCCCCCTCCCCTGTTTTTTAATTTGAAGCATCTGT
The DNA here is from genome assembly GCF_048564905.1 of Vicugna pacos. Classification (NCBI taxonomy): domain Eukaryota; kingdom Metazoa; phylum Chordata; class Mammalia; order Artiodactyla; family Camelidae; genus Vicugna; species Vicugna pacos. Next base: position 57,192,889 of record NC_133002.1, read on the forward strand.
CTGCAGCATCCTGAGACGGGACCGTCTGCAGTACTGAATGCATTACACTGTTGACAGCTGTATTGATTTTCTCTCTTCTGCTGCATAATGCAAGATATATACAAGCCGATAGGCTGGCCCCCTGTCCCTTACTTTGAAGGGACAGTGCCCTTTTCCTTTCTCACTCTAATGTCCCCTCACCCTGGCACAGGTTGATATATCGGAGGGGTGCTTGTCCCTTACGCTCAAGATGGATTCTCCTCCGCCCCGACATTACTTTGCTCTCGGCTGGTGGATGCTGTCTCATCTGTCGTTTTTACGGGAGCAGGTTGGACACTGTGGAAGCAGTTCATGGAGTAAAGGGGCTGGTAGAAGCAGGGGAGGTGAGGAGGTGGTGTCTGTCAAGACTGGCTGTGTGCCCCACTGGGGAAGACCAGGCGAGCTTTCCCAGGGGTCCCCTCTGCCGGCCTCACCAAGGCCCAGGGTCACCCCAGCCCCCCTCCTCTTCTCCAGGGTGTGGTTCTCCAAATTCGTCGGTAAATCTTGCCTGGGACTCACATTCAGTTAACAGTCACAGAGACGGCTGCTGGGCTAAGCACTTTCTGTTGTGGTTTCTCCTAAGCTCAGCAGGGCAGCTGCAGACAGTCTTGCGGGCTACACACAACCGGCCCAGGGGCCTGGAAGACTGGGAGAGAGGGGCTAATAGCCACGCCTTAACAGAGACCGAGGCTCAGAGATGCCGGGAGACTGGCTCAAGCTCTCCCAGCCAGACACAGGATTTGCATCCAAGACGACCTGTCTCCGGGGACAGTTTTCTTCCCACCCTATCATGATGCCTCCTCCAGGAAGACTTCCTGGATTGAGGACCCCCAGGCCGGTTGCTGCTTTCTTCTTGTCCCCTCCGGAACACATCTGCTGTGAGGGTTGGCTCTTTCGGGCGGGTGGTGAGTGCGCTGGGTGGGTTCTCTCTGCTGTGAATCAGCATCCTTGTTACTTCCTCCAGAGGGTTTCCCTGGGCCCAGTCCATCCCCAGCCTGGATCTGTCTCCCACGGTCCCCATCTGGCCCCACAGTGAGAAGTACTTACTGCCTTACCACTGCCTCTCCTGCTAGTCTGTGAGTTTCTTGAGATGGGGACAGAGACGCAGACCAGATCTTATGTCTGTGTCTTCACCGCCTGCCCAGGGCCTGGCTGACAGAAGGAGCGCTCTAAAAATGGGTTGAATTTGTTTAATCAGTCAATGAGCCATCTGGGCAAGTGGGCGTTTGCACTCTTATGGTCTCCTTAATGAGGGGCTCTGCAGGAGCCTTTTCTCCCTTCTCCACTCCACCCCTCCCTCACCCAGCCCCCACCCCTACAAGGTCACCCACTGGAAACTGTCCTCCAGCCTGTGGAGGAGATCACTGTCCCTAAGGTTCAGGGCTTCCGGCCAAATGTGCTCCTGGCAAGGGCTGCATGTGCTCCTGGTGACTGACCCCCTGCCCACACCCGTCCTTGCTGGCCAGCCAGAGACCCACACAGAAGCAGCAGAAGAGGATGCTGATCCTTTGGGCATCCCAGAGCCAGGGCTGGATACCAATATGAGTAACAGCCATGGGGCGTGAAGACAGTGGCCTGGGCCCGGGAGAAACTGGCCACAGGTGCAGAACGGAAACCATTATAATAAAGAATATGCTCTTGGTTTTGTCCTTTCAGTCCAGTGGCTCTCAACAAGGAGTGATTTTGCCCCCCAGGGACATGTGCCAATGTCTGGAGACATGATTGTTTGTCACAATTATGAGGGTCTGGCATCTGATGGGAAGAGACCAGGGAGCACTAAACATCCTACAACGTTCAGAACAGTCCTCCTCTCCCCCCAAAGTTAGCAGTTCTGAGTTTGAGAAACCGTGTTCCGGGCCACCCATCCATGCTTTGTGGCTTTTAGCACAGCGGTGGGGAAAACATTAAACCTGCATCCCCTGTGAGCACCTGAGGTTCTCCCGGACTCTTTGGGGGCTGGAGGAGGGGAGAAACCTGCATTCCTTTAGTCTAACCATCTTGGGTTCCCCCCAGAAGCACCACCCCCAAGTTCGTACTCCGCTTCCCTCTCACCCTCCCTCCCTCCCTCCTCATCCTTTTCCCGAGTAACCAATTTCAGCCGGAGGGACTCCACACTCTTCTCTGTTGAAAACCTCTAAGGTTCAATAAACAACCCCCTTCCAAGATGGTTTAAAGGCCAGCCCTGCCGGCAGCCAGAGGCATGGGCCTCTTGGGGGCCTCTTAGAAATTATATGAGATGGTAGATATGAGAGCACCCCGTCAGGTATGAAATACCATGCAAATATTACCTCTAATTTATGTAAGTGCTCTCAGCCAGAGGTTTTTAGGATTCAAGGCAGAAAGGGGGCTGGTTTCTTCACTTTCCATTCCCAGTCATGGCCTCAGCGCCCTCGTGTGGTGACTCATGGGAACTACATCCAGGGCAGGGCAGGGACTTTCGGATCCCAGGAGACAGGCAGGATGGCTCTGACTGTGGCTTTTCTAATTGTCCCATTTAGGCTTTCCAGCAGCCCTGTGAGGGAGGAGAGAGAGGCAGTATGACCCACACACATCCCTCGCTTTAGAAATAAGTGAAGGAGGCCAGATTGGAACCAACCACCATTTTTTGCAAAATGATGCCAGGCATGGACAAGCCCACGGAGCAGCAGAACGTGGGAAAGGCAATTTGGGGATCCATTCCTCTACCCCTGCCTCCCGGCATTCATGGAAACCATGAGCTCCCCCGCCCAACCCCCAGGAGGACCATCGAACTCCCGGCACAGCCCTGGTTGCTTGGGACATGGGTTGGATGAAACACCAAACTGCAACAGCCTGGTTATCTCCAGAGCCCAGCCCAGGGCCTGGCACAGGGTAAGGGTTCCTTAAACATTAATTGAGTTAGTGGGATGAACTGAAAGAGAGGAAACGTGCAGGCTCGGGAGTTCTTCCTACCGCCTTCAGACCATGCCATGGGTCATACCGGTCCCTACACCCCTGTGAGGTCAGTGCTAGTATATTAGCCAGTCCTGGTCCTACTTCCAACGTCTCCTGAAAGCTGAAGAGAAATCTGAACTGGGCAACCTTGGAGGGGGTGGGCAGGTGCCTTCTTGGGGGAGGGGGAGGAGGCTGTGTGCCTTACCTGCTGTAGACCCACCTGGAGCCCAGCAGATTGATGGAAGGAAAGGCGAGAGAATGGATGCTTCCCACAGCGCTAGACGTGCCCTCTGTCCTTCTCCAGCTCTCTGACCCCATTGGTTGAGACCCTCCTGCTTGGTCCTTGGGCAGTGACAGTAGACCCCACCATCCCCACGGCCACCAGACATTCCAACCCACCCTCCACGCTTCACAGCCAGAGTGACCTGTAACAGCAAACTGGGCCATGCTGTGTCCTGCTGGCAAGTCCAGGGGCCTTCATCTCCTACGAGATCCTCCCCTGGGCCCCTCATAGAGTTTTCCAACTTGCGTGTGTATCAGCCTTACCAGGGAAGCTTCTGCTGAATGCAGCATCCCGTGCTCCAGCCAGAGACACAGCCTGTCCCACTGAGGGCCGGGGCTTCGGCCCTTGTTTCCAACAGTCCTTGCCACACTGTGACATTTGGGGCTCATCTTCCCAGGAAGCACAGGAAGCCTTCCCTCCAGGGCCCTCACCTCACCTTCCAGTGGCTGCCTTGTATTTTGCTATTTGTCCCCCTTGAGGAGCTGGAGAAAGCCTTTGGTACTTGAGCAAATTTGCCTTTGTGTTTTGTTACCCTCCATGTTTTCCTATGCAACTCAAGAGGGTAAATGTCCATCTCTGGGATCGCTGCCAAAAGAGAGATGCAGCCCCTCACCCTGTCCCTTGTCCCTGTCCCTGTCCCATAGGTCCTTCAGTGGGGAGAAACACCAGGCGTTCACTCAATAAATATTTTTGTGGACTTACTATGTGCCAGGCACTGCTCTGTCCAAATTAATCCCTCCATGCGTTCCTCCATCCCTTCCTCCACCCATTCCTCCATCCTTCCATCCTTCTATCTCTTTCTCCATCCCTTCCTCCATCCTTCCATCCTTCTCTCGATCCCTTCCCTCATTCATCCAACCATACTTCCATCAATCCATCCACCCTTCTTACAGTGAGTGATCTCAGATGCTGCATCCGTCTTGAGGATCCTACGGGTCAGCACTGAACACCTGCTATATATGGATGAGTACTGCATTTTGAGAGTTATCAGCTCCAAATGGAGTTTGGAACCTCACACGGGACCCCACTCTCACCTTTAAAGAAAAGTTGATGAAAATGAATGAAGAGTTGAACACTGCCATGCAGTCTGTCAAGAGGTGCGTGTGAGTAACTGCTGCCTGAGTGATGAGTGACGGGGCAGAGGTGCAGGGTCCTGCCTGGAGGAAAGAGGGAGCTGAGCTCTGAGGATGAGCAGGACTTAATATCAGAGGGGATGGCACAGGCAGATGCCTGCAGTCGGAAAGCGCCCAGCACACGAAGAATCCAGTTGGTTGGGCCGAAAGGTTGCTTTGGACACAGCAGCAGGCAAGAAAAGACCAGAAAGGCATCAGCCTGAGATGGAGGGGGTTGTCCCAGCACGAGGTCAGGCTAAGGGGTCTGGGAATCTCAGATTAAGCCCATACGAATTAATTTTTCCCACTGTTAACACTCAGATGCATCTGTAGTTACAGAAACATAATTTGGTTTCTTTGAAAATGCTCTCTAGTACAATTAGAGGATTTCGTGATCTCCCAGGGGCAAGGACTGTTGGTTTATCCTTCCCTATATGTCCAGCACCTCTAGGAAGCTGCTTAACCTACGCTTGTCTAATGGGAGGGAAGGAGGGTGGGAGGAGAGTGAGTTCAAAGTGAAGTTCATGGCAAAGGACTCTTTCTCTTCAGGTGGGCTGCTCTATAATGATGTGCACAGGACAATTACCTTCTGCTGTGCAGTTATTAAATTGGCAGGAAAACAAATATAATAAAATGTAGACATTTGTAGAGAGGTTAAAAATAAAATGAAAGTGGAGGATAAAAATAAAATCGATAACCTCAAGTTTCCCAGACCCAGCCTGGAAAGATGTTCCCTAAGAGTTTAGGGTAAATTTGTGCTGAGAAAATAATGCCAGGGATGGGATGAAGGCTCGAGAAACCAAAGGGGCAAAGGGAATGCTGCCTTCCCAGAGCTGCCAGCCTGCTTCAGGTGCACAGTCTCGCGAGAAAGTGGTGAGGAGTCTGGGAGCGTGGGCTCAAGTCCTAAAGTCACCTCTCCCAGCAACAACAAGCCTCCATTCTCCTGTGGGTAAGACTGGGGTAACGCCCTCTCACAGGCGCACCTGAGGATCACAGAGGCCCCACGGGTCAAGCGCTTGGCACAGGAGCTGCCCGATGTGAATGTTCCAGGAATGTCAGTATTGCAAGTTTTGACTTGCTTTTATTGGATCAGTTTTTAAAGAAATTGGAAGCAGGAAGTGGGAAAGCTCCAGTAAGTGGAAAGAAGAGAGCGAGAGGGCCCTGCCCATGGTAGAAGAGATGTCCGTGGAAAAGGAGACCAGGAGGAAGAGGGAAGAACCACCAGAGAGAGGTTCTAAAATGTATATAGGAGGGTCCCTTCATTTAAATGAGAAAATCCCCTGGGTAGCTGCCCAATACACAGGTCTAATGGAAGTAGTGGATGATAAGGCCTAACACAGGTCTTCAGGGGTGGAATTTGGGTAGAGGGTTGGGGTGAGGGTAGCGAGTGGACGGAGGAAGCGACCTATTGTTTTCAGGGAGGTGCACTATTCATCTAGGCCAGAAGGGGGCAGAGATGCAGCTATGGGAGGAGCGAACGCCTAAGGAATCTTGATCGTCTACAGACACCGTACCCAGCTTCCTCCGGGGGAGTGTTTAACTGACCGGAAGCGGAAGTCTCTTCCCTTTCCGTTCTCCTCGCTTCTCGCCGCTCGCAGTGAGTTTCTCTCGGGCCGTACGTGGGGAATGGAGGGTAATCCGGGGTAATCCCCGGCCAGGAGACATTTGGGGGCCTCGGACCTGGATCAGAGGTGCAGGGGAGGAGGATGGAGTTCGATGGGGTCGGCATTCCGGGGATGCGGGGAAGGGAAGCGGGGTAGCCGCCGGTCCCCCCGCCCCGTTGACGCCAAGGCTTATCTTCCCCGCAGGTACCGGCCGCGCGGTTTCCGCGTCTCGTCATCATGGTGAGTACGACCCCTGCCTGGGACCTTCCCCGGGGGATGCGGGCCCCGGGGGGAGAGCAGGGGCGCCTTTGCGGGGGTCTCCGGAGGCCCGAGAGGGGCAGGTGGACTTGACCATCACCAGAAAGCGTATCTCTGCAGCTTATTCCTGTTCCCTTTGTATTACAGCCTCGCAAGATTGAGGAAATCAAAGACTTCCTGCTCACAGCTCGGCGAAAGGACGCCAAATGTAAGTAATTGCTCTGAGGGTCAAGATAAGCAGTTGTGCGCAGCGCCGGGCCTGCACTGGTGCTGCTGCTGGAGCGCCTTCCCCGAAAACGCCAGGCCGGGGCCGGGGGGCCATGTAGGCCCTTGCCTGCTGTCTGGGAGCAGTGCTTTAGTCATGTCTCCCGCAGAAAAGACTGTTGGCCAATATTTTACCTTCCTTGGTAAATTGCAGACGTCTAAAGAGCCGGTTTGAGTTCTATTTTGTTTCGTTGTGTGCACGGTAGGTGCTCTGAACGGGTACATTACTGGATTAAACTCTGGAAATACGTGTTCCGTGAACCCTCGCTCTGCGCTGTCATGGGCTGAGCACAAGCCCTGCTCACAGTGAACTGAGTAATTACACTTACATGCGTATTAGTTTCCAAGCTTGTTAACGAAGAGGGAAGTAATTGGCGCGTTAAAAACATAAAGCGGCAAGTTTTTGATAGATGTGTGCCAGCCCCAGCTGCTGGTATTCTGGGTTTTTTGTTTGGCGGGGTGGTTTTACACAAAATGTGGATGGAGATTCTGCTTTTCTCCCTTTGTTAATAGTTGAAAGATGTTTGGGAGGCTTGTGTCTAATGCTGGGTCTTGAATTCGTATGTTGTGTTACTTTAAACCAGGGTCGTCTTTTTAGTTTTTTTTTTCCCCCTTAACAGGGGCACTGGGGATTGAACCCAGGACCTCATGCATGCCGAGCACTCGCCCTACCACTGATCAGCCGCCCCCACCCCGTCTTTTTTGTTGCATCAGATAATCCATATTACAGCTCCCTTTCCCTCTTAAGGATTTGTGATAAAGAGAAAATTGGATAATTTGTGGAAGTAGGGTACTCTTGGAGCTGACGTGTTTAGGTGGGCTAAGACACCATTTCTCACGCCCTGTGTCAGTGGTGGAGTGTGTGGGAGAACCTTTTGGGGGTTCACGGAGCTACAGGGAGAATTAAATGTCCCCGTTGCCTGAATCAGGCTGCTGCCTTTGATCCTCTGGTGTGTATGAACTGGTGGCCTTCTGTGGGGACAAGTAGCATCTGGTGGGAATGTCTGCCCTGCCCAGATTGTGGGGACCGCAGGTGACAGTGTGCTTATGTTTTGTGTACTGTCAAGCACAGAAAATTATCAGGTCAGTTTGTTTAAACCCGGGAATTTGTAGTCACTGCCTGGGTTCAAATGCCAGCTCTACCAGAAGGTAGCTGTCCTCAACAGGTTAAACATGACATCACTGTTCCCTTCCGTTGAAGAGGGAGTGATAATGTCTCCTAAGATAGTTTTTCTTTATAGTTTTAATTGTAAAATACACATAACATCAAATTGACCATTTTGGGGTGTACAGTTTGCTGGTGTTGAGTCCATTCACATTGTTGTACAACCATCATTTTCCAGAACTCTTCATCTTGCAAAACTGAAACTAATGTATTAAACAGTAGCACCCTGTTCTCTCTCCCTCCAACCCCTGGCCACCACTGTTCTACCTTGTCTCTCAGTTTGACTACTCTAGGTCCCTCGTGTAAGTGAAATCATCCCTTCATGACTGGCTTACTTCATTTAGCAAAATGGCTTCAAAATTCATCCTTGTAGAATTTGTCAGTTTCCTCTTCAAGACTGAATAACCGGTGGGGGGGGGGTGGCTCAGCGGAAAAGTGCGTACCTAGCATGCACAAGGTCCTGTGTTCAATCCTCAGTACCTCCGTCAAAATAAATAAGTAAATAAACTTAGTTACCTCCCCAAAATAAACAAAACCAATAAAAATAAAATTTTTTTTTAAAAGGCTGAATAACCCATTGTGCGGAGGTTCCACTTTTTGTTTGTCCATCCATCCAACGACATGGGTGGTTTCTGCCTTTGGCTCTTGTGAATAATGCTGCTGTGAACGTTGCTGTATAAATCTCTCATCCCTGTTCTCAGTTCTTTTGAGTACACACCCAAGGGTAGAATTGCTACATCATGTGATAATGTTGAGCAGGCACTTTTAAGAGATGCATGTGGCTGCCCTTGCGGGAGTTCAGTTAGTTTGTAGGAGCGCTGCAGCTGCTGGGGGCAGCGTGGAGTGCGTAGCTTTAAGAGGAATGTTAAGATGGCAGAACAGGTCAGCTTGCATAAACACCCCCGTTTCTGCTTTGGTAAAGCGCCTTGGGCAGGCTCAGCGCAGAGCTGCTTCCCTGTCCCTTCAGCAGTGACTGGCGGGAGTGGGGCCGGGGCGGAGTCCAGGTGAGCCCGTGCGGTCTCTGACGCTCTTGGTGTTTGTGTCTGGTCAGATGCTTGGGCTGAGGTCCCAGCGGCCACGTGCAGTGCTTCGCCACCCTTTTCTCCGTTGGGACTTCACTGCTTTTATAACAAGTTGTTGAAAGTGTCTCAAGTGTTTTTTGTTTTGTTGGGGTTTTTTGAAAGTTCAGAGACAGGACTTTGACAGGTGCTTGACGTGACTAACCGACGCCTGGGAGGCGGTGTCTTCCCGCAGCCGGAGCCGCTGCCGGCCTCGCGGAGGTGCATGGGCACCTGTCCGGTAGAAGACCGTTAAACTTCAGACCTTGCACCATTGAATTTGGGGTGCACTTGGGGCTCCTCATTGTCTGAGCTGTGGCTCTGAGATACAACTTTAAACCAATAAAGAGCCCAGAAAATGGGTTCTGTTCAAATTGTAGGAAAAACTTCAGCACATGCTCCTTATGTCAGGTGCGGGGGGTCCTGAAGAATGAGCTTTACCGTCACCCCAGGATGTCATCTCATACGCAGAGAATTGGCTTCTAGATGGGGTGGGGTGGCATGTTCTTGATCCCAGCAGATAATCCATCTCCTTACTTGGTGAACTACGATCATCCCTTAAAGTTGGGGGGGTACAGAATGATCTAGGATGTGTTGAGTGTACTGGCTGCTACCTGTGTTTTACATAGAAACAGTGAGCCCCGGGCTCTCGAGTATTAATATAAAGGAAGCACAGATTCCTGGCACTTAAAATCCTGAGATCTTGGAGGGACAGGGGTTCTTGTTTCCTGTTTCAGCGGAGACAGCGGAGGGGGGAGAGCACAGCCCTGGTGGCGGTTGCAGCCATAAGTGCCACTTTGTGCCTTAAGTATAAAGCAGGTGGACGTGCGACATCTGTTCTGGGTTAACGACTGATTCTGGTCTCTCTGGTAGCTGTCAAGATCAAGAAAAATAAGGATAATGTGAAGTTTAAAGTTCGATGCAGCAGATACCTTTACACCCTGGTCATCACAGACAAAGAGAAGGCTGAGAAGCTGAAGCAGTCCCTGCCCCCAGGTGAGTGAGCCGGAAACCCAACTATACTTCAGTTTTAATAAGTTTTAGCTACGCAATTTAAAAAAATAAAGGCAGCTGAGAGCTGGGGGAACACTGCCTGGGGAGCCCAGAAGGATTCCTACAGCGGCTGCTTCACAGTGAGAAGTCAGCCAGCACTGCCGGGCTTCATAAGGCTGGTTGGGACATACTTAGAAAGGCTGAGGGAGGGAACATTTTTATTATCCAACAGTAACCACTAACTTCTGACACATTAAGCAGAGCCTCTCTGGTGGGCTTTCTGAGCTTTGTGAGCCCTCTTAGCTTAAGTAACAAAATGCAGACAAGCAGTAGTAGCTCAAACAAAACGTGTCTTCCGGGTGACTCACACTCATCTCTTTTCCTCTAGGTCTGGCAGTAAAGGAGCTGAAATGAACGAGGCACGCTGAATTGAACTGTATTAAAATTTTTAAAAATTCATAGTATGTCCTTTGTCTTTGAAGATGGGAAGGGAAAAGTTGCTCGGTAATTGCTTCTGGTGGAAACAGGTTGGGAGGGTTCTGGTTCCTACCTCGTTGCATCCCCCAGCTCCTGGGCTGTGGTCCCAGTGGGCGGATAAAGCTTTTTTGTCTAGGTTTGAAAATAAATAGATGGAAATAGGCAGTTAGAAGAGCCAGGTTTTTGTGGAAGTGAGCCAGTCTGTACTCACGAGATTTAAAAGTCGCTTAGGTAAAGTGAGCTCCCTGGTAATGAAAATGACAGTTAAAAGGAGGGGTTGACCAGCCTCCTTGGAAATGCAAAGTAAGCCGTCTCATCCCCAGAGTCTGTCTCACTTCTGTACCTACCAGGTTGTGTTTCTCGATGCAGAGGTAGGTGTGTGGTAGTGTTTTTTTTCCAGACTAAAACATGTACTCAGGCAGAGAAATGAAAGATTGACTTTTGTGTGTGTTCCTGAGTGCTAGTCATGATTAAGTGGAGTTCTGAAACAGGGTGGGGGTGCGGTGAGATTGATGCAGATGGAAGGATGATTTGGGTAAGGGGGTCGGAGAAGGAACCTGGAAGCTAACAGTACACATGAGTGGATGTTAGCCTAGCAGAATGGGCCAAGCATCCAAGGAAAAGATGTCCTAAGGCCGGAAAGGAGACCTTGGAACCGAAAGACTGGTCTAAAATCTAGCTGATGTTTAGAGGGAGGAGCCAGAGATCTGACCCTGTGGTGGTGGCTGTGTTAGTGGGACGTGAATCTTGGGTTCACAAAGGCCCGAATCTCAACACCAATGTAGCAGTTTAGGTCCCAGGCCTGACTCCTTGGGGATCAAGTCCTGCTTCTACCACTTGCTAACTTGAATGATAGTTGAGCGGTTACCTCACCTCACCATGCACCAGTTACCAGTCCCGGAGACAGCTCCGCACGTTTCTGCCACTGCATCTTGGTATCTGCATTCACTAAGGAGGACAGTTGAGCGCAGCTGGGATGGTGCTTAGAAGAGACTGCAGATCAGCTTCAACCGATGCCTTCAAGTGGGCGTGGGTGCCCTGTGGCCCCCGGGAGTCCGTTCCCCTGCACACACCCCTCCTGCCTCTGGAAGGACCCCCATCCCTCCCTGCAGAGGGCAGAGCACTATGGTTAGCCAGGTGGTGCCTTATGAGGCACAAGTAAAGAAACAATTCCCACACAAGTGACTGTCCAGCCCAGCACTTAGCCCTTCGCAAGGAAGTGTTCCCGGCAGAGACGCATTCTCAGACAGCTGAGTCGGGGTGGCCAGGGTGTTTTCCCAAGACTGCCTTAGTTCCCTTATGGTTATGGCAAAAAAAAAAAAATTATGGTGCTTTACTGTTAAGAATCAACTGAGCCAATAACGGTTAGGATCCTTTTTGGTGCTTGTTAAAATGTGATGGGTGTGTATGGGGTCATGTCAGGGTGGACCACAAGGTGGCGCCAGGCTACAAATAAGCGGCCTCCAGTGAAGGTCTGGAAGTGGTTTACATTGATAACATCTACTCCCAAGTAGCCAAGGGTCAGGGAAAAGTCAGCTTTTTTCCATGAGAATTTTGAGCATGGGAGGTAGTTTTTGGATCTAATTGGGAGAATATGGGTTTTATTTCCCCCTGGAGGGGCGGTCCACGTGTGCCCAGTGACAGACCCGGATTGGGGCACCTTCAGCCGCCTCCAGTCTTCCCGGCTCTTTAATCGTTCCAGCTTCCCAGGAAGAGGGAGGGCTTACCGCTCAGGCCTCCTTTGTCCCAGCACATTGTGCAGAGACCAGCCCCAGCTCCTAGGATACAAGCCCTGCAGGCGTTTGGCCTGAAGTCTAGAGAAGGCATCCTTTCAGACCCTGGTTCTCAGCCCCTGCCTGTGCTCAGGCATTTGGGGCACTTTTTAAAAATTCACCACGGTGGCCAGGGCTGATTCCAGAGATTCTGCATCAGTTGGTCTGAGGCACTGGTATGTTTTTAGGCCCTCAGGTGGCCAGGGCTGACCGCTGCCTTGCTGAGGTCAGCTGGTCGGCTTGGGCTGGTTCCTGCCATGCCAGGGGAATGGGGGAATGGGGAGGGGCAGAGGCAGGGGTGCTGTTCTCATTTCAACTCCCTAATGAGTCCCTGGGAGGCCTCTCGGTCCTGTGCTGCGGCTTCGCTTCGCTGGCATCCCTCTAGGTCAACCGGCCCCTGGGGAAGCCGCTAGAATGGTCACCGTCTAGCTGGGTGCAGACCAGCCAAGCAGGTTTGTGTGTTCCAAGCTGTACCCCATGGCTACAGTGACGGCCCTGAGGACAAGCATTTGCAGTCAGGGTTCTAGTGTGTCATGCAGGCCCCTCTTCCCCCGCCCACTCCCTTCCCCCTACCCAGCTCCAGGCAGGCTCCTCTGCCCCAGCTCCAAGGTCTGTGCTCCAGGCACACTTGGGCCACTCCCCTGGAGGAAGACCCCTCCCCTCCCTTCTCCCCTAAGGCTCTTGCAGTTCACAGTGGTGACTCTAATCTTCCTAGAGGAATGCCAAATCCCCGTAACTTCTGGGTCGATGTGGTGGCAAGGAGCAGCAGCTGCAGCCTGCGCTGTGGAAGTGGGGGAGGAGGGCGACGTGTCCAGGGCACCAGGCCGTGCCTGTCCCAGGGGTCCTGGAGCTGCGTCGTCACACAGATTAGCAGTGCCCACCCAGGGCCCTGTGAAGTCGCTTCTGGTCCATTTTCCGCACGTGGCTGGTTCAGAGACCACAGCCTTTACCAGGGCCTGTGGGGCCATCTGGCCCATACCTCTCTCTCTCTGTTTAGATATATTTATTTTAAAGTAAGGCTAACTGAGGTTTAATTCAGTGAAACTCAGCCTCTTTGGTATACAGATGTGTGTATTTTGACAACCATTTACAGTTGTGTAACCAACACTGCAATCCAGGAAGAATATTTCCATTGCCCCAAAGTTCCCTCAGTGCAGTTTTCCAGTCTCTCCTTCCAGTCACTCCCCTCACTCTGGGGTTGGCATTTACTGATTCTCTTTCTGGCCCCTGTGGTCCCAGATCTCATAGTGCACTGTCCCTCTGCTCCGAACCCTCCAACAGGACAGCCAGAGTTGACACACGGTCATCCTTCAGTTCTAACGTGCCATTTTTCAGGAAACACCCCCCGCCCCAGACTCTGTCCCCCTTACATACCGACTGACCGTGGTCTCCTGACAGCTCTTAAGGGGGGTTGTGGTTAACCACTATGTGGGATAAAGGCTACCTCCCTTCACCTGTTAAACTTTAGACCCCATACAGGCAGGAATGTGTATGTTTTATCCATCACTGTACTTCCTAGAACAGAGAAAGTGCTCAAACTTTGTTCAATTAATGAAAGAAAATCCCTGTGAGAGGAACCAGTAATCTCCAGTGTCTGTGTCCCCAGTTTCCCAAGCCTCAGCTTTGGGCATGCGCAGATGGGATGACCGCAGTCGGACTCAGGGAACTTTGACCCTGTTCGTGGCCACCTGGAGGAGAGTGGTTTCTACTACAGAACAGGGCTTCATCTCCCAGCCCTGGATCTCTGATAGGGGAAGAGGGGGTCTGTGGGCTGTCCCCCTCCAGCAGCCACGTGTGTTTGCTGACGGTTCACTCTCATACATCCCGTTTCCCAAGCCAGAAACCTAGGAGTCTCTCTGGGGTCCCTCTTCTCACAGGTGTCTCCGCCCCCCCTCGCTCCCACTGCTCAGACTGTCTGCAACCCGAGCACGATCCTGTCAGGACCCCTTAACTCCCCCCATTCCCACTTCACAGACCTCAGGTGACCCTTTACCTTGCCCTCGACCCTGTCCCAAGCCTTACCCCTCCTTCCCTCGCCTCGCGAACCGCAGTCACGGCACGCGGTTAGGGTCTCAGGACCAAGACCTTTTCTGCCCGCGAGGCTCTGTCGGATCCGAAACTGCAAGCCCCCCGCCCCCAGCAACGCATTCTGATCGGCTGACCCAGCTCTGCTTTTCCCCAGAGCGCCTCCAACACAACGCGGCGTACGTCTTCAGGTGTGCACTGGTGCCACCTGCCCTCTGAAGTGCGATCCCCTCCCGGCAAAAGTTTCCGTCTGCTTTTGTTCACGGACACAGTAGTGCCTGGCACATAGTAGGCGCTCAGTATATTTGTGTTGTTGACAGCTCTGGCGTACCCCCGGGATGCCCGGCCCTTCCCCGCGCTCCCGACGCTCCCCACCTCTCCCCTCCCCTAGGGACAGCTCAAGGGTTTCTCCCCAGGAGGCCCGCCCGGTCCCGGTCCCGCTAGCCAGGAAGAACCGGCTGCTTTTTCCAATCCCCCGGGCTTTCCAGGCGGCACCCGTCAGTTGTTTGGGCAGACGGGCTGGGGCTCTGGAGGCCCCGTCTTTGAGTCCACGTGGTTTACACAGCGGACGCTCAATCATGGATGAGACTGAATTTAGAACTTGAGACCCAGGGACTGAATGTTGCTCCCTTCGGTCCCCAATCGGTCACTTCACTACTTTTTAAAAGTGCTAGGAACGGCCGGCTTCTCTCTCAAGCCGCCACTGCTCGCTGCACTCACTGACACTCTATATACTTGCGCTGATGTTAAGAAACCAGAAGTTCGAAAACCTATAGACTGATGTTAAGAACAGATTCTGGAGACTTCTGAGGGCTGTTTTCACTCCTTCCACCTCTTTCGCCCTTAGGTCCAGGACAGATTCCAGACCAGAAAAGGGCTTCCTGTTCTTGGGCACGACCCCTCGTAGCCCCAGGGTGAGCCCAGGGCGAGGGGGCTGGGCCCCGGAGGGGGCGGGGATGGCGCGCGCCGGAGGGGCGGGGCCTAGACCAGAGTGGGGCGGGGTCGAGGTGGGCCCGGGGCGGGGCCTGGGGCGGGGCGGGCGCGCGGCGCCGGCCGGCGGGCGGTGGCAGCGGCGGCCACAGCGGGCGCACTCTGCCGAGCCATGCCGGCGGCGCGCGTGGAGTACATCGCGCCCTGGTGGGTGGTGTGGCTGCACAGCGTCCCGCACCTCGGCCTGCGCCTGCAGCCGGTAGACAGCACCTTCAGGCCGCGCGATGAGAGTTACCAGGAGGTGAGTGCGCGCCGGACCCCGGACGGCGCCCCAAGTACCCACACACGCCTTGCCCCTGCCAGCCCGCTGCTCTCAACACGCCTCCACATCACTCTCCACTCTTCCCCCGCAGCATCTTCCCCCCTCTCCTCTTTTCCCTCCGATCTTTGGCCCACAACCCTCCCGTCTGGGAACCTCATGGGCCGGGACAACTGGAAAAATGGGAGTTAAGCCGGCCTCTGGGGCACGGGGGGAAGGGCGCGGAGGCTGCCTGCGGGGGATGGGGCTGAGCGCCGAGGAGGGCAGCGCGGCGCGGGGTGGGGGCGTTTGTACTTTTACCTGCTAATCCCGGCGGTCGGGCTGCGGGGAGGATGCCGAAGTGCACCCCGAGGTTTACCTCCTTCTGAGGTTACAAGACAGGCTGTCTCTTTGCGGGTCTGTGTGGCCTGGAAGAAGTTTGGGCAGAACTGACCGGAGTCTCCCAGTTGGTCACCGTACC
Organism: Vicugna pacos; assembly: GCF_048564905.1. Lineage (NCBI taxonomy): Eukaryota > Metazoa > Chordata > Mammalia > Artiodactyla > Camelidae > Vicugna > Vicugna pacos. Next base: position 57,208,540 of record NC_133002.1, read on the forward strand.
CCTCCCCAGCCCCTTCCTGCGGCGTGGAAGCCGCCCCCTGGGCCCCGCTTGGAAGGTCGCAGAGCTGGGGGAGAAGGGGTGTGGACCCCCAGCCAGGAAGGTGGCCCCCCCATCAGCCCCATCTCACATCCGCGCCCCCTCCTGCTCTGTACAGGCGTACCTTGTCAGCCCTCGATTCTGGGGTCTTGGCTTCTTGGCCAGATGGTCCTCTCATCCTCCCACTTCTGCCCTTTCCCTGCTCTGCTGGCCCTTCTCTCTGAGGTTTCTGCACCCCTAGAGGGGAGAAGTGCTCCCCAGACTTCACTGCCCAGACAGATCTGCAGAATCTCCCAGCCTTCTCAGATCTGGCCAAGCCACTGCAGCCCCTGTAGCCAGGCTGAGTCAGTTTTCCATTGGGTCAAAGATTCCGGGCCTGGGAAGCCCAAGATGGGGCCCATTTACTCAGAGCTCTACTCCCATCTCAGGACTTTGACCCCCCCCCCCCCCACAGCCTCTGCCTGCTGTGTTAGGTTCTCCACAATCTCCTGGTGTGGGGCCAAGGGTGTGGGACCAGGCCGGGCAGAACAGGGCCTCCAGGGAGGCTGAGTCGGGAGACAGCTGGTCACCTCTTCCCCCCGCCAGGACTTTCTCCTGCAGGGCAGCAGGGATCCTGAGCCAGTAGGGTATTGCAGGGCACCAGTGACAGGGACTCTAATAATAACCCCTAGTGTCCCTGCCTCCTTCGGGCCCCAGGCAGCTGGTGCCTGCCATTCCAGAAGGAGGGGAAAATCAGGACCCCTTCCTGCTTTTAGGCTGGGATCCATGGAGGAGGCCAGTCCGGGGGTTTGCCTTTTTCCCCGTCTGTTTTCCCCTGCCTGTGGAAGGCATTCCCTGAGAATGTGGCTGCCTGGGGACAGCTCCAGGGCATCTTCCGCTGCTTGTGAATGCATGAAAAGAGGCGGATATGATTTCAGAGACAGCTGTGTTACTTGTGTGTGTGTGTGTGTGTGTGTGTGTGTGTGTGTGTGTGTTTGTCTGTCTGTCCCGTGTCCGTGTGTCCCAAACCCTGCGCCCCAGATCTGGCCCTCGTGTCTCTGATCAGAGTTTTCTCCTTTCCATTGGAGCAATTGTAAACCTTTGGAGAAGGCCTTTGGGTGTGGGGAGTGGGAGAAGGTCCCTCCCGCACCCCAGAGACAGCTCCTGTCTGGCCAGCAGCTGTGGTTGGCGGGGCTTGAGCATGCCCCATCCCCCAGTCCCCTGGAGAGGTGACAGCTGAGCCAAAGAGACCACTCACATCCCCTGCCCCTCTCCTCCCCAGGTTCAGACCCTGTACACTGCACTGGCATCAAATGACTCCTGGGGCATCCCCTCCCCCCGGGCCACTGCTCCTGTGCAGCCTGTCACCTGGCCCCACCCCAACTGCCTGTTCCTGCGGGGGCCTCCTGAGGGCATTCAGTGTGGGGTGAGTGTGGGAGGGCCTGGACGGGAAGTCTGGCTCTGGGTGTTATTGAAGGTGGCTCCTATTTTGGTAAGTTCCCCTGTGGCCTGACCACGGGTCTCTCTCCTGCACATCCCCTTCCTCCTGAGCAGCAGTCACTGCCAGCATCAGGCAGCAGGTCGGTTAAAACCACAGATTGGACACCTTCCACTGTCACCTCAGTACTCAGCAAACTTGATTGGGGACAAGCAGTGTGCCAGACATGGGGTGACATGATAACCAAGGCCACCAAGGCCTTCTGGGCCCGGTGCTACTGCAGCAGCTGAGTGGCTGGGATGGGCGCTGTGCCTTCCAGCTGTCTGGGTTGGAATCCCAGTTTTGTCACTTACTGTGTGCACCTGTCAGGTGTCTGTACCTCTCTGAGCCTCGCTTTCCTCCTCTGCAAGTATTAAGTGAGATGTTCCACGTGACATGCTCAGTGGATAGACGGTCGGTCCCATAGTACTCGGTAGGACCCAGGGATATCAATTGTTACGCAGATTGGCCTTGAGGTTCAGCCCCGTTTCCAAGCACAGTACCCCATCTGCAGAGGCAGGCGAGGCGAGCACCAGCTCCGCTGCACGTCGTGGCTGTGTGTCTAGGAGGGAAGCAGCCCCGACCTCTCAGCCTGAGCCTTCTTACCTTTGACTGGTGAGAAGGATGGAAGATGGGGAGGATTCCCACTTCAAAGAGCTCATAAAAGGACCCGATGAGTTAGTGGATGTAAAAGCACGTGGCCCATGTCTGATGGCTTGGCAAGGAGGAGACCCCAGCCAGCCAGGTGTCCACTTCGCAGAACGGGGGACAACAGAAAGGGCACGTGGCACTGCCTCCAGCTGTGTCTCCCAGAACAAAACTCCAGTTTCCTCCTTCACCTCCACCCATCTCCCCATGGCGAGGAGACCAGACGCTGATGATCTCATGTACTTGAGAGGTGTGTAAGCTCTAAAATGCTGAGCAGACATTAACTGTTGCTGCCACCCACGTGCAGGAGCCCCCTGTGCCTTTCTGTTCCATCCTTCCTTTCCCTGCATCAGGAGACCAGCCATCCTTTTGGTGCATCGGGTGCATCGGGAAGGAGAGGAGATGATCTTATCTGTTTACACGTAGGCAAGTATTTTCATGTGTTAAGTTAAGGTGGTTCCGTTCACAGACTCCCTGGAGAGTCCTAAGTATCTGTCCTCAGGCTGGAGGAGGGGACAGGATGGGGGCTAGACCCAGAACTACAGGGGTCCCCCTGCCCCCCAACTTGGGGGCAGTTCTCGGGAGGAAAGACCAGGGAGGGAGACCAGCCATCAGGATTTGAGAGGAGCCAAGGTTGGGATGAGGAAGCCCCATTCATCCAACTCATCCATGATATTGAGTCATGGTCACCAGACAATCACGCTGCCTTCCCCCTCCCCCCAACCCCTCTCCGCTTTCCCGTTGCCCCCATCCCACCCTGCCTTGGGGGCAGGAGGGGCTTAACCCTTTCCAGTCTCCTCTCCCCCAGCTCCTCCCCTTGGTCTCACCTCTAGGCTGGTTTACTCTCTGTTTCCTGGGGTCTTGGGGTGAGGGGTGTTCAGGCCGTTGCCCCTCCCCTGCCCGAGTGCAGAAGCCCCTTGGGGTCCAGCTGCAGCCTCGGCGTTCCAGATGCCAATCGGTCACTGCGGACCCCAGCTCAGGTCCTGGGTTCACGCTCTGGTTTCTCGTTATAAAGTGACAAACCAGAACTAATTGAAGTCACTTTGATGAGGAGAGAGGCTGGAGTCTGAGCCCTGATGTGGGGCCTGTGGTCTTGGTGTTGGGGTGGGACAGGGAGATGCTGGCGGCCACAGGGCACTGTGCAGGGCACAGGCTGTGCCAGGGCTGGAGGGCATGTGAGCAGAGCTCCGGGTTTCCTCTGGACAGGAGGGTGTCCCGCTAACACCCTTCCCCACCCCACGCACACGGGGACCCGCGGTGTTAATTAGGAGCAAGAAAATAATTGCCTGTTAGAGGGTGGCCGGTGACACCAAGGTGGCTGTGGGAGATGGTTCTGCGGGCTTCTCTTCCCTCCCCGCCAACCCCTCCTTCCTCTTTCCCTCCCACCTCCTTCCCTCCCGCCCACCTCCGGCCCTGTCCCTGTGCTCCAGCACCTAAGAAAAGTTCTGGAGGTGAGCTGCTAACCAAAGGGCCTCCATGTTTGGGTTTCCCAGGCATGGCCTCCCTGGGACTGAGCTGAATTATGGGAAACCAGATCGAGGCCAGACCCCCAGCTTGGAGAGGCCCCCCCAGCCTGGGAATCCCGGGACCCTGCCCATGAGACTGGGCTTGCAGAAGGTCAGGAAGCCGGAGTGGGCTGTGAGGGTGAGAAACAGGGGAACATCACGGGGACTCAGGGCGTGGTTTGGAGAGCTCAGAATGGCACCACCCCAAGTCGAGATTATTTCCTGGAGGTCCTTCCTTGCTGGGTGGGGACCCGTGGTAGAACCGGTGGGTCTTCCTGTTTGGAGGGAGATTGAGAGTGAGACTGTCCAGGAGGCCAGCTGGACGTCAGGGACAGGTGGGGGAAGTCTTAATGCTGACTAACCAGTCTCTAATCTATACGGAAGGTTTATCCAGGTCTTTTGTTGTTAGGATTAATTTATAGAAAAGTGCACGCTCTTAAGTGTACATCACAACAATGCACGTGTGCGTGTGCATGACACCATCTTCCTGACCCCCCAGGAGGCTCCCTCAGGCTCCCTCTCAGTCCATTCCCTTCCAAGGGTAGTTACTATTCAGACCTCTGTCACTCCAGATGAGTTTCTCTGGCTTTGCATTTCATATCAGTTAAGCCACGCAGTCTCTGCCGTTTTGTCTGGCTTGTTTCCTCCAACCTTACATCTGTGAGATTCACCCATATCACTGGTTGTAGCTGCAGTTGACTTTTCATGGCTGCATAGTATTCCATTCGGTGGCCATAGCACATTTTCTGTATCTGTTCTTTTGGTGGTGGACATTTAGGGTATTTCCGGTGTTTGGCTCTGGCCGCAGTGTGAAGTTGCTGTGAACCTTTGGGTCTGCATCTCATGGTGAACAGTAAATCCCGGAGTGGGATTACTGGCCATGAGGTAGGCACGCTGCAGAGTGGTTTGCAAATTGTTAAGTGGATCCTGGGCTTTAACAGATGGGCCTCAGGCCTTGGGGGGGCGGTGGGCAGGACAAAGCTGGGCATTTACACCACTCCTCAGGCAAAGGAGGCCCTGTACTTCCCGTTCTGCTAAAGGAGTCTGTTTGAAGAAAAGGTTAAGCTACTGTAAACAGTTTGAGAGTTTGTTGACTCTAATCAGTGTTTCCCAGACGCAGAGGGGATACAAATCTCCTGGGATCATCTCTAGGTGCCGTTCTGACTCACTGGGTCCAGGGTGGGGCTTGAGATGGTGCATTCGGTGCTCCAGGAGATGTCAATGCACAGGGTCACTGAGCTTCACTTTGAATAGCAAGGCTCTGAATCCCCATCCGTCCTTGGCCGTTGTCGCCTTGGCCCGGGGCTACAGGGCCTCCAGGCAGAGCAAGGGCTGGGGGCGGCTCTTTTCCACTGTGTCCCCAGGCCAGCCTTCTGGGTCAGTCCATGGGCCAGGCCTAGTGGTCCAGGCTGGGGAGCTCCAGCCCTTGTCACTAGGACAAGGGGGATGTGTTTAGGTCCGCTGGGGCTTCCCAGCTGCCTGGAGGAGGAGGCTTACCATCCATGCTGCTGAGGTGGGGGAGGGGGAGGGGATGAGTTCCTGGCAGAATCCATGAAACATTTTTTCCCAGATGGATGTGAAAGCCACACTTTAAGTCACACCACCTGCCCCACTCCCAAGTGAGACATCTTCTGGGCTGTTCCCACTGCTTTGGCCATTTGTCCATGAGTCTCAGAAGACTGTCGGTCCAGGTGACCAGCAGAGCAGGTCACATCAGGGGTCCCAGGGCCAGCCGAAGCTCTCACAGGGCCAAGCAGCTGAGCGGGCCCTTTGAGGCTCCTCGCTTCCCCTTCAAATGGCCCCGAGTCTCAGGACTGCAGACCCCAGCCTCCGTTCGGGGTTGCCTCCTGGTGTGTGCACATTCCCACGTAAGTCTTTTCTCTGGCTAGACTGGAAGGGCTCCGGCACCCACCCCACCGCGCCGCCGACCACCACCGCCCGTGTTTGAGTCCCCCATACAGGCTCCCGCCCCGACAGCCCAGACCTGAGTGCTGAGAGTCTGGGCGGGGAACCGCTTGGGGGCACCTGGCGAGAAGGGTGAGGCTGTCAGCTCAGGAGCCTGACGTAGAGCCAGGTCCAGCCCTGGCTGGTGGCCACCAATGCTGATGCCATCTGGTGTCCATCTGACTGAGTCCAGAGATTGGAAGGCAAGGAGTTGGGGGAATCCGGGCTTCCTGACAGACAGCAGCTCCCTTTGCAGGACCCCAAGGTGCTCAGCGGGCCCGACATGGCACCTCCTCCCCTTTAGAATTCTGGGCTTCGCTGCCAACATTGGCATCTGGGGGTCACTGTCCCTTTCAGGATGTGGCGAAAGGGACTCCCCAGGTACGTCCCCTGACTTCTCCCCACCTCCCCGGCACAGAGTTGGCCTCTTGTTGGAGATGGACCCCAACACCTAGCACAAGGCTCAGAGGAAGCAGACACGCCAGGCCATCCCTTCCCGGCCCTGTCCCAGGTCCCACTGAGGTCTGAGACGTCCCGCCCAAGCCTCATGTCCTCCGGGAGGCCTCGGATGCTCTGATCCCGTGGATGGCCCTCTGCTCGTCTGTCTCCCTCAGCCCCACAGGGCGTCACCCACAGACTTTGCTGTCAGTTGACAGCTCCTGCCTTGTGCCTTGAGCAGCTCAGAGCATCCATCAGATATGGCAGGCCTGGTCCATATCTTCATCCAGGTGTGTCAGCAACAAACCTAGAGCTCCTCCACCTCCTTCCTCTATTTGTCTCCTGTCCCCTGTCCCCACGCACACCTGAGCTCCCCACTCCCCAACCCAGCGTGAATGCTGGGCACTCTGTGTCCAGAGCAGGCAGGAGCTTCGGTCCTGGGAGGATGGATGTCAGACCAACAGCTCAGTCCCGCAGGTGCTCAGGGCCCGAGGGCTGGGCACTTCCTGACACCACCCCCGCGGACCAAGTGCTGACCCCAGGCCTCTTCCTCTGCAGTCACTGCTGTTCTTGGGGCTGGTGGTCACCGTCTGCCTGGGCCTGAACCTCATCTTCCTCGCGGCTTACCTGGTCTGCGCGTGCTGCTGCGGGCGGGATGGTGCGGTGCAGACCAAGAGGCGCCACTCCTGCTGCGTCACCTGGACGGCCGTGCTGGCCGGGCTCATCTGCTGGTGAGTGTGCCCCCGCGCTGGGCCCGGCGTGTGCTGCTCAGGGAGAGGGGGGATTCTCAATGTGAGGGCACGAGGCAGACACAGCGGAAGAAAAATGGGCCTGTCATCTTGCCAATGGGTCAGTCCCATGACCAAGACGTGCCCCTCCTCGCCCTCTACCTCCTGCCCCCGACAAACCCCAAGGCGCTCTTCAGCTGTCTGGCCACATTCTCCTGGCTGAGCGCTGGGTACCTTGATGGGAGAGCTTGTCTCTGGGATGAGTGATGTTGCCCCACCAGGCAGCGGGAATCAGACGTCTTGGATGGTGACAGGAGGCTCCCTAGCGTGTCCGGACCTTTCCAGCCCAGCGGGGAGCTCCCTGAGCAGTTTCTCAGTGGCATTCCTGAGCAGAGGGCGTCTCTGCCCGGTGTCCTGTCCCCTTCCAACTACCGCCCTGGGTCTGCAATCAGACAGTCTGACTCAAGCTCAGATTAATTCCATCTTCTCACAAGATCAATTGTTCCTAGTGCCATCAGCCGGGTCCTCTTTGCTTTGGGGGCCCAAGGGAGGATTTCTAACTTCGTGCAAGAGCTGGGCTGGGCTGGGCAGGCGGTGTCCACACACACACGGGCCCTGTTTTCACGAGTTGTTGTATTTTTCTTGCTTTTGTAGCTACAGAGGTTTTTTCCAAAGCCTCAGGTCCACCAGACACACTTCTGGGGGTGATCATGCCTGAGGCTTGGAATCCCTCGTTGTTAATTGTCTGGGGCTTCCAAGAGCCCCCAGCAGGAGTGGCCCCACTGTCTTGGCAGCAGGATGGGAGGAAGGTGGGGCCCAGTGAGCCTGGGAGTGAGGACCCCTGGGGGGCTCATCCCAAGCGGCTCACCTCACCATCCATTAGACGATGTTCAGGATCCCGTCCTCCCTGAGTGTCAGGATGGTCTAAGCCAAACGACAGGCGAGACCCCAAACGAGCTTTGCAGGGGTGACAAAGCACCAAGCACGTGAAAGGGACCCAGGGCTGGGCAAGACATGTGGCCGGAGCTTAATCGTAAACTTAAAGGAGAGAGTTCTAGCCCCGGTCACAAGTTCAAAGACAAATATGACTCCCCTAAAGCAGAGAGGGACTTCCTGTGAAGGAACTGGTGTTAAACAGCCTCCTCCTGAGAGTGAGGTGCATGGGGTGGGCAGGAAGAGGCGGGACAAGGAGCAGCCAGAGCAACCAGCAGTGCTTGCTACACAAGCAGCCCTCCCTCCTGGGAACTCAGATTCCCCCCAAAATACTACAAAGGACAGAAGACTCCTTTGCAACAGCAAAATGACTCTGAGGGCCAACTGGGATAAGTCATCATTACCTGCCGCTTAAGGAAAACTCAAAACAGGAGTTTATGTGGCGTGACTCAGTCTTCAGCATTCCCCCACTTATCTGTGCCAGGCGCCGGGAGCCAGCGGTAAGAAAAATGGCCACCAGTTCTGCCTTCTCATAGCTCTTGGTCTGTTCGGAGAGGCAGAGAATCATAGGCTGGTTTGATTTGGATAATTACAAACTAAGGGGTAAGTTTGGAGGGAAGGCATAGGCATGAATTTGGACAGCCCACTCAAGTCAGGAGTTACTGGGTGACCAGGGTACCAGGATCCATAGGCTGGGAAGGCCTGAACTAGGCAAAACTAGGAGGAGATACTGGCAGGCAGAGGGAAGAGGTGTATGTGTGTGCAAAGGTCCTGTGGTAGGGGAAGGGGAGCAGGGAGTCTTTAAGGCACCAAGGAAAGCCAGTGTGGCTGGAGCAGAGGGAGCAGATGAAGGGGCTGGGGCAGAGGTGCCGCTGGGTGATGGGACCTGCCGCAGATACAGTGGAGATCAATAACCTTTGCGGGAGTTGGGCTCAGACCGGAGGCACAGTCTGAGGGAGGGAGGCAGGGAAGGGAGTCAAAAAAGCAGAAGAAGAAGGGATAAGGGATACAGGGTGAGGTTGGGGGGATTAGGAGGGAGAAGTCTCGTTGGGCTCTGAAAGCAAGAATCCTGGAGAAGAAGGGAGATTCAATCCATAGAAGAAAGTAGGATCAAGGGTTTCCCAAAAAGGCAACAGGGAAATGAGGAGAGCCCCTCCATGCTCCTCTCTTTGGGGGGACAGTGATTTTCTGTTTGGGAAAGACAGTGATGTCGTCATACCGGAGACAGAGCAGAACCACCACCTTGTCTATTCTGTCTTTTCCCTCAAGTGGAACAGTCTTTGTGGCCCAGGCAGGACAGGTGATGGCTTGGGGAGCTGAGAGACCGTCTTTAAGCAGCCAGGGCACACGGCCCCTCCTGGGCCATCATCTCCGATAAATCCACAGACGAGGAGAAGACGCAGAGCTCGAATGCCTCTACTGTGGGAAACAGGGAAGGGGAGACTCCAAAGGCGGGAAGAGCATTGGCTTGATGCCGAATCCCCAGAAAACACTGGACCACAACCAGAGAACAAGCAGAGAGGGTTAGAAACATGGGGAGCGAACGAAGTGCATTTTTCAGAGTGTACTAAAATTTAAAAAATAAATGAAAGCTACTAAATAGGATACGTTTGACGTACAAATATTTCAGCTGTGCATCTGATCAAGGTCCTCCCAGTATCTCTGTGGATGCTGTAGAGAAATGTGGACGGGATGGTGGTGCGGTTAAGTGGATTCAAATCTGGTGGAACAATTCTGGTTGAATGCAGAGAATCCTGATTTACACACTGGTTCACCAGACTGTAGCTAGCATGTGCGTGTGTGCGCGTGCGTGTGTGTGTGTGTGTGCATGTGTGAGACACATGGAGCAGGTAGGAGCCTTGTTTTAAAATGCACATCCTCAGACCACGCTTTTAACAGTTACTCCAGGGCATTTATTCCCATGGTCCATGGACCACTTCCTGAGAAACACTGAATAAAGGGTCAAGGGCACCTTGGAGGGAGATAGCTGTAACAGTCTCCCAGGGGATTCCACCCCAGGTTCTGTCCTGTTTAAAGAAAAAGTGTGAGCACATGTGCCTTCATTTCTCCCCCCAAAGCCAGTGTGTTTTGGATGAAGACTCAAGGAGGCCGTTTACTGAGTCTCGAGAGGGCCCCCAGTGGTGTGAGTCAGATAAAATATGATCAATGGCAGAGGCAAGATTTGAGATGATTTGTTCAGACTGGAATGTTGGACTAAAAGCAACTAGATGAAATTTCATGGGATAGATTTAAAGTTCTGCTTTTGGTTAAAGCCAAACAAAAAATCAATCTGGCATCAGAGGAAGGAAGAGCGCCTGGGTTTAGCAGCAGTTTCCGAGAAGAAATCCAGGGGTGTTCATGGATCACAAGGTCAGTGGCGGGGGGGAGGCCCCAGGACCTTAGCCCCCTGCGCTCGGGGCTGGTGGCACCTCCTGGGCCTGGGCGCTTCACCAACGTTAAGGGCGACGCTGACCAGTTAGAGCTAAAACCAGAGGATGGCGGAGCCCAGGGTCTAGGGGACACGTCTGACTTGGAGAGCAGAGGAGGGGTGACACGGAACCCCGTGCAGATGTCTGATGGGGTGTCTTGCAGTGGTCCCCCCAGCCAACGTGTGTCAGTCACCTGGGGAGCTGGCAAAGGTAGCAGTTCCTAAGCCCCACCCAGACCTACTACATCAAAATCCCTAGAGAATATGGAAACGAATATATTTGTGTATATATATGCACATGGCTGGGCCATTGTGCTGTACGCCAGAAACTGACACATCGTACCCGACTGTACTTCAAACAAACAAACAAACAAAAAAGGCCCAAAATCCCTAGGGCCCAGCCAGCAGTTTCCTATCTTTCAAAGCCACGGGACGAGCAGACGGTATTTTCCTGTTGGCTAGCTGGCCAGGCCAGGGACAGCTGGCCCTGAGCCTTCAGCCCCCAACGCCCGCACACCTGCAGGAACATTAGACATTGTCCCGTCGCCCCTGCCCCCAGGGAAGAGCTCCTCAGCTAAAGTCAAAACCCACTCACATGGATGTTTGTGGCAGCTTTAGTCATAATTGCCAAAACCCAGAAGCAGCCAAGATGCCTTTCAGTAGGTGAATGGATAAATTGTGGTTCATCCAAACAATGGAATATTATTCAGTGCTTTAAAGAAAACAGAGCGCTATCAAACCATGAAAAGCCACGGAGGAATCTTAAATGCACATTACTAAGTGAAAGAAGCCAGTCTGAAAAGGCTACATATGGTATGATTCCAACCATATGACATTCTGGAAAAGGCAAAACTATGGCGACTGTGAGATCAGTGGCCGCCAGGGGTTGGGGGGAGGGACGGATGAACAGAGAGCAGAGAGGATTTTTCAGGCGGTGACGCTCTGTGATACAATAATGATCGACACATGACATTACACATTTGTCTAAACGCACAGGACTGTACAACACCAAGAACAACCCTGACATCAGCTATGGACTTTGGGTGATTATGATGTGTCCGTGTGGGTTCATCCATTGTAACAATTGTCCCTGGTGGGGGCTGTTGATAGTAGGGGAGTCTGCATATGAAGGACCACAGGGTGTATGCATTTTGTTGTGAAGTTAAAAATGACTCTAAAAAGTAGTATATTTTAAAAAAATTTCTCCTCTGGGTGTTACCTCTAACTTTGGGGTCTTGCCCACAGTGCTGCGGTGGGCGTTGGTTTCTATGGAAACAGCGAGACGAACGATGGGGTGTACCAGCTGATGTACTCCTTGGACAACGCCAACCACACTTTCTCTGGGATCGATGTGCTGGTAAGGCCTGGGGCAGCTGGCCCGGTCAGGCACAGCCCATGAGGTCAGTGTGGTCACAGCAAGGGCCCAGTCAGATCCCAGCCAGCTCTGCTCCAAGGGGGCTGGATGCCCCCCGGGGCTGCAGTTGGTCCTGCCAGGAGCTAATGGATGATTTCACTCCCCAGGCCAGGAGGGGCAGCAGGGATGGGAGTGAGGACTGAAGGAGGAAAAACTGATGGGTCCTGGGGGGCAGGGGCAGCCGTGGCATCAAATCCCACTGGCCTTCGGGAGAGCTGAGCATCGTACCACTTGTCCAAGGGGCCCCCGGATGTGGAAAATCAGCCCCACGGTGTGTCTGTGTTCACTTTCAGTGCTGCACACAGAGTCTTGTGGGTGGGGTCTAGGAGAGGTCAAGGGGGAAAATGCTCTTCAAAAATAAGTGAAGTCCATTAAAAAAAAAAAAAGATTGGTGGGGTGGGGATAGCTCAGTGGTAGAGTGTGTGCTTAGCATGCACAGGGTCCTGGGTTCAACCCTCAGTACTTCCATTAAAAATAGTAGTAACAAGTGAAGAGCCCCGCGGGGCGGGGAGACCCTGCCTGAACCCGGCGAGGCGTCCTCCGGACTCCGGAGCACCCTGCCTCCAGCTGGGAGCTCGGGCTGGAGGGTGTGCTGGCTGTCCAGAGGAGCTGTAGGGCTTTTAGCAAAAGGAAGAGGTACGCTGGCTGCGCCTCGAGGGCAGGGAATCAGGGTTTTCTCAAACACAGACCTTGGCCCCAAGCGCCTGGCACTGTCTCTGGAATCACCGGGTCTTTCTAGCCGACTTCCCGGCAACCCTGCTGCCCCAGGAGCCAGGCTTCAGGGCAGTTTTCAGAGACCCCAGTTCTTGGACATGCACCCTGTCCCCCATCTCCTCTGGGCCAGGCCCCCAGCAGAGGCCTGGCCATTTCTGTCAGGCAGCCTCAGCCACAAAATCCAGCCCTGATCTGAGCATGTGGTCATCGTCCCGGTGCTAAGGACTCTGACCTCATTGCCCCTCCTCTCCCTTAAGCTCCTCTAAGGCCTTAATCCCCCAGCTGCCCCCCCCAGGAGGGACTCCCTTAAAGAGACAGCTCTGCTGCTCCTCAGGTGGGATGGCTGGGTACTGTGGGTCTGGCCTCAGAGAAAGTCCTGGGGAGCTGAGGGCCGCACGCCAAACCTGGGGTGCCCCCAGCTCTCCTGCTGAGCTCGTCCATCCACCCCCTGTGTCCCCTGGACCCATCCCTAGGGACTGAGAGCTGTCTGGACACTGGGCTGCAGCAGCTCTATGGGCAAGGGTGGGGTGGCTGGGATGGAGATGCCGAGGGACAGTCCGTGGGGCCAAATGCAGTTGACCAGCGCGTGGGGGGCTGGGGGGAGCCCACTCCCTGGGTACCCCCACCCTCGTCTCTGCCCTGGTGAGGCTCCATGGTTACTGCCTCTAGGCTCTGCCTCCTGCTCCTCCACCCACCAGCACCAGAACCACTAGAAGAAGGAACCAGCCCCAGACCCGGGAAAGCCCCAGAGCCATGACCTTCACTAGCTGCCTTGTGACCATTATAAGGAATGACCTTTGTCTCCCCGGGGGCTGAGGGAGAAAGTCCCAGAGCCGTCCTGATGGCAAACTCGAGTTCTTCATGTCCTCATCCCCCAGGACAGATGAGCTGAGAGCAAGACCCCCAAGCTGGGCCCATCCGCCCCAGCGCTGAGAGCGCCCCGGGCCAGAGGTGGGCCATCTGCAGCCGACTCCATGTCTCTAAATTCCCCTGTGTTCCCAAACAGAAGGGTTCCTTTCATCCCTGGTGGTCAGCCCCTCATCCTCTCTCCACCATTTCTGAAGAGTCCTCACTCTTCAGGCAGGCGTCCCTGCTCCAGTGATGGTCCAGCCGGCCAGGAGCTGCCTCCATCCTGATGACAACCTCCTGCCCGCTCTGCGTGGGCAGGCGTGGGCTGTGCCCTCTGGTGGAGAGGCAGGGCTCTGCGTCCTTGGCGGGGCCTCCGGGGCTGGTCTGGGCCTCGGGGTGGGCACCCAGCACTCCCAGTCCCAGGAGCTCCTGGGGAGGCAGCAGATCTTAGAGGGCTCCCCAGATCTGGGGGGCGAAGGCCAAATATCAGATAAATGATGTTAGATGAGATAAGGTCCTTGAAAGTGTGTGGTAATTTACAAAGTACCCTCTAAATGGGGTAACTAAGATAATGATATCATTATTATAATTACGGTAATTATATATATTACTACAATCACCAGGAGAGAGAGGAGGCTTGGACTGGGGGGCAGAGGGTACTCGGGAGACAAGTCAGGCAACCCACACCTGGGCCAGAGCCGAGCAGGCCCTCCCTGGTTCCCCTTCCTGGACCACAAACCCAGTGCCTGCGCCCTTCCAGGAGCCCTGCGCCTCGATAGGTGGGGGCGTGGCTGAAGGCTCAGGCAGGCCTGGCTGGATTCTGGATCAGCTGCAGACTCTGATTTGGGGGGGGTCAGAAAGATCCTTTGGGAGCACCGGGTGGATAATTTCTCTGGATCCAGTGCCCCCAGTCTGAGCCCCAGTGATTCACTCAGGGACCTGGTGCACTTCTCACCCCATGGAGTCTCAGCTTAAAATAAGGGTCTTGGGCTCTACGTCCCGTGAAAGCTTGGCTGACCCCGGTTTGAGCTACATGTTCCAGTGGCCACCGTGTCTCCCGTGGGCTCTCCTTTGAGCCGGCAGCAGGCCTGTGGGCAGCCCTTGGGCGAAGGGCACAGAGAGGTTGCACTCCTGCCCCAGGGTGGGGAACTGGTATATTTCAGAGCAAGAACCAGAACCCAGGGGTCTCGTCTTAGCCCTTCCCTCCAAGGCTCTGAGATGGGAGCCTGCCCCAACAAGGCCGAGGCTTCACCCCTTCCTCTCCCTGCCCATCTGCCCTTCTAGAAAACCTCATTAACTTAAGGAGCTTCCTCTTGGAGATTTTCAAACTTGCGCTTGCATCAGAATCCCCTGGGGGGCTTGATAAACACAGATTGCTGGGGTGGGGGCCACCCCAGAGTTTCTGATTCTGTAGATCTGGGGCAGGGCTGAGAATGTGCGTTTGTAATGAGTTCCCAGCTGATCACGCAGACGCCGCAGCTGGAAAACCCCTGCTCCATCCTACGGAACAACAGCTTCCACCACCTGCTAGCTCGCCTGACCCCGCCCCAGCCTGGGGAGCCGAGCTGTCCGTCTCGTTTGAAGAGTTTCTCTTCCCCATGGGAGAGCCCTGCTCCATCTCTGAGCAGCTCTCTCCGTGCCTCCCTGCAGGGAGCTCTGCACGGAACCTCTGGACTTGGGAAGCTGGGGGCAGGGAAGGGGGATGTAAATAGGTCAACGTTGTGATTCTTATTTTTTCTATTTTGTTTTGTTTCCTACGGGAAGACATCAGGAGGAAAGGGAGGGCCTGGCAGATGTTTGCTGGCTTTTGTTTTTTCCAAGGAGGGATTTAAGAAATAGAGAAGTTAAGCGTTTGGAGCTGTGGAAGGGAAGTGGTCTTACAGGAGAAGTTTGCAGGTCATAAGACGACAACCACCTGTGGTCTACAGCTTGTTACGTATCACGTAGGAATGTGGAAAGATCCCTGCTCCTAAGGTTCACATTTAATGAATGCCTCTGGATCAGTGGCTGCGAAGTCCTTGTCTGTTGGTCTTAGTGAATTGAAGAGGAACCTTGATCAGGGTGAGGTTGAGTTACTGTATTTACAAGTCCATGTGCAGTATCTCTGCCCTTTGGTATCTCTTAGTCCGTAACCAGCTTGTAAGACCCAGGAAGGAGCCGGGAAAGGGAACAAGTCGCTGACACTGAAAAAATAAAAGGAAACAAAGGAGCCATTCTCTTTCCTGGAACCAGGAACTCCCAGCGTAGCGCAGATGTGAAAAGCCACAAAGTTGCTGTCAAGTCCCCCCCAAGCCCCCGAACAAAGGCGACAAAACAGCTTTTGCTGCCAGGAGTGGTGTCGTATCTCCTTACCATGGGGCTGTCACCATGGGAAGCTCCGCAACCTTATTTATTTTTATCTTCCTTCCAGACCTGGGGGAGCTGAAGGCTGCCCAGAGGGTGAGCACCCGCTCCCCGCTTCCAGCCCCTTGTGCTTGTTGGTTAAGTGTGACAGTTTTGGAGCAAACGAGCTCTTTTTCCTCTCGACACCCAGGCTCAGAGCAGGCTTGGGAGGGACATGCGTGGGGTTCCCAGGCTCTGTCCCTGGACCCTGCATCTGGGCTGTGAAGAAGCACCTTCCCCCTTTCCAGTGCTGGTGGTCCTTGTCTGTAAGCCCAGGACAGTCACCGCCATCATCCTCCCTTTTCTACTTTTGAATAGAGCGAAGCTTCCTTTAGGATCCCCTCAACTCCAGGCCGGACAGGCGTTTCAGGGGAAAGTGGGGGGGCGCGAGCACACAGAGAAGGCCCCGACTTCCTCCCCCCGTCACGTGGCCAGGCTGTTGGAGGCAGGATCGGCTCTGCCTGTGTTATTTCAAAGTTCCATTGTTCTGCCCTCACTCGGGTTCAGGACGCTGTGAGCTGTGGCTCGCTCCACAACAAAGCCTTTCTCTTGTGAGACATTCAGAAAGCCTATTGTGGGAACAGAAGGTCAGGTAGCAACAGAGGGACTCTTCGGTTTCAACATTTTATTCCTCATCCTCAAAAAAGAATTTTTCATCCAAAGTGTTTAAAGTTCTAAGACAATCTTCAAGGAAGAAAAACGGCTTCTCTTTTCTGTGTCCCCCTGTGGGGCTGTCTGTAGTAAGGCACTGCGTCTTAGAGCCCAGGTCCTGGTTAAGGTCAGGTTGGGCCCGCCCCCGGGATGGAGGGACCTGCAGGCTGGGTGGGGCGTAGGGGCCTCCACCATCCATCCTCCCTCCAGACAGCAGCATCTCTTCAGGGCTGGGGGTGGCACCCCTGGGGCACTCATTTGAGGCCGAGCCCTTCTCCTTTAGACTTAGAGGCAGAGGGCTTACCTCTCGCCTCCTTCCACCCGAGGCCAGACTCACAAGCCCCGCCCCTCCCCAGGTGTCTGGAACCACCCAGAAGATGAAGGTAGACCTCGAGCAGCACCTGGCTCGGCTCAGTGAGATCTTCGCCGCCCGGGGCGATTACCTCCAGACACTGAAGTTCGTGCAGCAGATGGCGGGCAACATCCTCAGCCAGATGTTAGGGGTGCCCACGTGGAGGGAGGTCACCTCAGAGCTGACCCAGCTGGCCGACCAGACTGGCTACGCGGAGTATTACAGGTGAGGGGCTGAGGGAGGGGCAGTGGGGCTGCACCGGCCTCCTTCACACAAGACAGCGTCACGGGCTCCGGCAAGGAGATGCCACCAAAAGGTCTTAATAAGCCATTGACTGATATCAGAGAACGTGAGGGCTTGTGGGGGCCGAGTGGCGGGTATGTGGTGCAGCCTGTTTATACGGGCAGGCACCGAGCCCCAGAGAGGGGCAGTGAGGAGCCACAATCGCAGGGGTGGAGGCTGTACCCAGCCTCCCAGCCCGCAGCAGCTCCTCTGGGACCCGCATTCTCTGTGGCTGATGCTGGGTGAAGAGCCAGTGGTTAGGGGCTCCTCACCTGCCAGAGTGTATGGAGCCAGGTTCCCTGTACCTGCAGACTCAGCCTCAAGGGTGCAGAGGGGAGGAGGTGTGGCAGCCTCTGCCTGCACAGAGCCTCCCCGATGCCAACTCCTTAGCAAGCCCAGAGATGCCACTGGCCTGAGTGATGGAGGCACCACCCTCACCTTTGCTGTCTCGGGGATGGGATGCAGACTCGCACCTGTATCATCTAACCTTTGAAGTTCCGTTTCCATCTCCCCTGCCTCCCCATCCCCCAAGCCCCATCCCAGGTGAAGGCACTGGACACAGGCCAACTGACCAGGGACCAGCTGCCCTCCCTCCACGCACAAGGTCTGATGACAGTCACTCTGGGGAAAACCACAAAATGAGGCAGCAGTCTCAGCTTTGGGTGGCTCCCGGCTGAAGGGTGACACACACTCACGGCGTGCCGGTCCTTGTGCACCCAGGGCAGGGCGCCTGGCACGGAGGAGGCACTGGGGAGCAATGGATAAAGGAGCCCTGAAGAGCAAGTACCAGCTCTTTAGGTGCCCCTTCTTCTGCCCAATGCGTTGCCTCCTCTTCAAGCCACTAGCTGAGGTCAGAGTCTTCACCCCAACGTTGCACAGTTTACTCTGGTCTTCTGGATTTATTTCCCCTTTAAGAGAAAGCTCCACCCCAGGCTGAACTAATGCTGACCCAGAGAAAATGCTCCTGGTGGCCTCTGGCCAGAGCCCTCCCCTCCAGGGCTCTCTCCTTCCCTGGGGTAGGAGATGGACGGACCCTGACGCCAGAAAGCTCATGAGGTCCCCCCGGCTCTGGACAGCGCTCCCTCCCCTGCCTGCACGGATGTCACAGATGAACTTCACACCAGATTTTTTTTTTTTTTTTTTTTTTGCTCACATGCAAAAGTGCCTTTCTCCCAAGTGACTGAAAGAAACAGTCAGCTCTAAGGATGGGCTGTGACCTGTGACCCAGAATAGTGGCATCTGATTAATCCTGTGACATGAGAGCCATTTTGTGCCTAAACCTTAGAAATCTTTTTGTCACGGGGGTTCGTGGGAGGAAGGAAGTATCTGTTTTGGTCCTGCCATCCCTTTTGTGTGGACCTAGCCTAGAACCAGATACACTGAGGGGTGTAATGTGGGCATTTTGAGAACGATGGTGGTGAAATAAGTCGGAATTTATCTGTCATGAGGGCTTATTTTAAAGATGATTTTTTTTAAAAAATGGAGAAAGGGTGGTGACAACTGCACAGTATCTATTTTAAAGTGGGTGATTGAGGGGGTCCCCTGGAGCCCCCGTCCCCAGCCCCCAGCCCTTGCTTAGGTCTGGTCCAAGGCCAGCACGTGAGACTCCCGAACACTGGTGATGTTCTGTCCCTCCCCCTCTTCTGCTGTTTGCGCTCTCCTCTCGCCCGAGCTGCCCAAGGACAAAAGCTTTATTTTATTCTTCCTGAGCTCATCAGCGTTGGGGGCTCGGCCTCCTCTGGACAAGCCTCCCCATCTTCGCTTTCTGGATGGTTCTAGCGCATAGCCATCCAGCCCAGCAATTTCGGTCCTTGCACATTCGGTCCTGGCTAAGTCTTGCCTCCAAGGCAATTAAAAACGCAAGACTACTCTCTTCGGAGGCTTACAGAGGCTGTAACAGAGTGAGCGCATCAGTGCCGGATATGGGAGGAGCTTTGGGAGTCAGGGCTCCTGCGAGAGCCAAGTTCTTGGTTAGAAATACATCCCCAGGTCATCGCTGGGCTCCTCTGGGAAAACGCACCCGCCTCGCAGAGCTGTTTCCAGGAACCCCTTATGACACGAGAAGGCGTGAATGCAGAGAGACCCGTTGAAACATGATCCTGGAAAGTCAGTTAGAAGCAATCCTAACGTGATTTCCTGCTAATGGGCAGAGTGGGGGATAGAGAGGTAACTAGAAACCTTTAGGTCTGAAACACAAAACCAAGATTTTGAGAGGCGCCTGGGGGTGTCTCTTGTCAGAAGGCTTGAAGAAGTGGAGAGTCTGGAATCCCTGGGCCAGGCTCGCCTTCCCTGGGTCTCAGTCTTCCAATCCGTAGAACAGGAGGGATCTGACACTGGTTGTTCCCGAGGTTCCTTCGCGCTCCGACTCTGATGCTAAGAACACTGGCCCCTTGGTGGCCTCGTCCTAGTGGAGGGCGGTCTCGGCACTTTCCCCAGGGGATTTGCAGCGGCTGCTCCCGCCCCGGGCAGGGAGTTGAGGGTTTTGACTAGGTTTCTTTGGGGGCATTAAGCCTCCATTCACAAAGGAGGAAAGAACCTCGCCTGGCTGCCAAGTGACCTCCAGCGTGCTCCCTCCCCCTCGCAGCCTCCTTGTCACTTTCTTCCTGCTCCACCCGGCTCCCTACCCACACTCCAAACTTTTTCTTACCCTCCTTATGGTGTTAGTGAAGCAGAAAACCAATGCTGGAGAGGAGGGGGTGGGGTCAGTGCATTTATCTGGCTCTTGCATTAAGAGAAATAATGATCGGTGGGGAGGGTATAGCTCAGTGGTAGAGCACATGCTTAGCATGCACGAGGTCCTGGGTTCAATTCCTAGTACCCTCATTAAAAATTAATAATAAATCTAATGACCCCCCAAATTTTTTTTAAGTAAGAAAAAAGAAATAATGATCAGAAGACTTTCTTTGTCCAGGCAGAAGTGGGGCTGCAGCCCCTCGGAGCCCTGAAGCGCTGTCCGCTGTGCGCGCTGGGGTCTTCTGTCCAGGGCAGGGGCGCACCCTCATCTGATCTCCTGAGCTGCGGGCTGTGGGCGGTTTGTATAACGAAGGGTCAAGCCGGCCTGGGGTAGCTGTTCAGGTCTCCATGTTGTGCCCCAAGTGAGGAGCCCGCCTTGCTCCCCCTGATGCCCCTCTCGCTCCACCCAGGTGGCTCTCTTACCTCCTGCTCTTCGTCCTGGACCTGGCCATCTGCCTCCTCGCCTGCCTGGGACTGGCCAAGCGCTCCAGGTGTCTCCTGGCCTCGTGAGTAGCCCAGCCGCAGCCTTGGGACAAGAGCTGTCCGAGCGTGTGAGGTGACGGTGCCACCGGCAGGGGGAGGCGACGGCTTGGCTGGGCCGGGAGGATGTGGCAGCAGAGGGAGGGGGACAGCATCCTGAAGCTGCCTTCCGCCCCCTCCTCAGCACCCAGCCGAGTGGGGATGGCAGCCACCGACTCGCCATCTGGTCACCAAGCAAGGACTGGGCCTTCCCCCGTGTGTCCTGTCCCTCCTGGGCCTGACTGTCAGGCAGCTGAAGCGTTAACAGCCTCTTGCCATCTCTAACCAACACCTGCTCCTTAGCTCCTGCCCCCAGCGCTGCGTCTCTTCAGCCCAGGATCCTGCGCTCTAGGCACTGGTCCATATCCCTCTTCCGGCTGATGTCAGGGCAGGGACTGAGGCTGCTGTCAAGGCCACTGCAAGAGCCTGTGGGGCTAGGGAGGACCAGATCGTAGCTGAGAGGAAGGGCGCTCAACCTTGGTTGGGGGACAGCTGTCACAGGGTCCCCAGCCTGCCAGCCTGGATCCCACCCACCGGCGGCTGCCTCTCTCCTAGGATGCTGTGCTGCGGGCTGCTGGCCCTGCTCCTCAGCTGGGCGTCTCTGGCCGCCGACGCCGCAGCAGCGGTGGTGAGTTGGGGGATGCAGGGCTGGTGGGTGGTCTGGCCAGGTGGTACGTCTATCTGGTGGTACGTTGATGAGTCCTGTCCAGAGTCCCCAGGGCAAGGCCAGCTTCCAGTCTCAGTCCCTAACCTAGAATCCCAGAGTCTTTGAACTTACAGGGCTTGGTTCATCCGCGCCAGCCCCCTCACCCTCTAGGTGAGGACACAGGGCTTGGGAAAGGAAGAGGCTTGTCCAGGATCATGAGATATTTGGGGGCAGGGCCAAGATAAGACACCTGAAGCCTGATCCCTTTCCCACCCCGCTGGCCGGTTCCCCGCCACGGCTTGTGAGGACCGGCACGGGTGGCCAGGTGCCTTCTCTCTGGGTATGAAAAACGAACCCGGTCTGGTTGGGGTGGGCAGGGTTTGAACCTCAGGCTAGAAGAGCCCCACCAGCTTCGGAAGCACGCTCCTCGGCCAGCCTCCCCAGCGTCGGGAATGTGGAAGGTGGCTTTTCACTTGCCTCCCATCTCACTGCCCTTGGACTCACACACACCGTCTAAAACCCACTGGGGGTATGTTGGTATGTTTCCAGGTGTGGTGCCTCGAAATGTTAAAAAAAAAAAAATACACACACAAGGTGGGTCAGGAGTGTAAGGGGAAGCTTCCTATGCGGGTATGTTTGGGCTTTAACCAGTAGCACTGTAGATAGTCCGTGTGCGCAAGTTGTCCATTCATACATTCATTCATCCATTCAGCTGATGTTTGTGTGTGCACTTAGTGGTGTAGGTGCCTAGGGGTGCAAAGACCAGGAGGATGTGATGTTTGCTGTAAGTCGAAGCCCACAGAAGAAAGACGTGTGGGCAGAGCATTGCACCCCAATGTAAATTGTTACAGTGGAGATGCACGCTCTGTACACGCTGTGTGTGTGTGTGTGTGCGCGCGCGTGCATGCATGCATGCACAGTAGAATGGGCCAGGATTTACCAGGGTATTTCAGGGAACCCCAGCTATTTCAAGGGCCACAGCCTGACCCTGTGACCTGCATTCATTCTGCCCTTTCTACCTGGGGAGAAAGAAAAGGGACTCATGCTGGAAACCCTCTACCCAAAAGCACGCTTTGCCCAGTGACTTGAGGGCTGGCTGGTGGCTGTGGCCTTGACCAGTTTGCCTCCATGATGCCCTCAAAATGAATGAACCCTGGTGCTGCTTGGCCCGGAGCAGCTCTGGGCAGAGCTTGTCCAGAAAGGGGAGGACACAGGCATCTCCTGTGTTGTCCCCTCTCCTCCCCATGCAACGTCCACTTTGAGCAGGAAAGAGCTTTGGACAGCATAAGCCTACATCCCAAGGGCTGGGGCCCCTCCAGATACGGGGAAGGGCAGGGTAGGAGGGCCCAAGTGTGTTCAAATGCATTCTGATGTCATCCGGAGCTGGGAGGGCTGTACGTGGTCCAGCGGGGAGAGGCTGCTGGCCGGAGCCACAGGCCCAGCTGCCTGGCTGACAGCCCCTCCTCCAGGGACAGCAGCGAGCACAGGGAAGCTTGCGCATGGCGCGCTCTTGCCAGGCCCCATCCTGCCCCCGCCCCGTTCCCCCACATCCTCTGCCTTCTGTCCTCCAGCTGGGCACTGCGGGCTGCCCTTAGGGGGCTGGCTCCCTCCTGGCGGCAGCAGCTTTTCCCTCTTGCCAGGCTTCTGTGTTCAGAGGTGGTTTCGGATCCCAGCTGAGTGCCCGGGAACCAGGGAGCTGGGGAGAAAGGCCATTTCCCTAATTTGATTAGTCAGGCCCTTGTGCGAGAAGGGGGAGTGCGTGCAAGGGAGTGAATGGGCCTTTGATGGGGGTATGGGCCCTGCTGCATCTTAATGGGAAGTGGGGTGAGAAGGAGCCCAGAAGGGAGGGGTGGCCATCAAAGCCTGTTGTGGGGCGCTTTTGTGTGGTCACTGCCCCTCCTCTCAGAGCCCGTTTCTTCATTTTTGAGAGCTGTGGGGCCAGAGCATGTGCATATGTTTGTACAGACGTGGCTCTGTGAAAGCTCTGCATCCAAAGGGCTATCTGAGTCCCCAGTCCCACCCAAACACACATTTTCTAGCCCAGAAGTGCTGTAGTACAGCTTGCCACTGTCATGTGCCTTGAACAGTGCGTGGCACCTAGTAGGTACTCAGTAAAAATGTATCAACTCACTGAATGAATAAGTGATGCTCCATTGTGACCCCTGAGCCAGCCACTTCTGAAGGCGGACAGGGGACTGGCAGGAAAGGGCTGTGGGGAGGAGTCCCTGCTCAGGGAGCATGTACTGGAGCATGGGTGCCCCTCGGAACAGGCTGGAGGACCAGAGCGTCCGCTGACTGCTCTGAAAGGTTGAGCAGCCCCACCTTTACCTGGTGCCCCACTGCACCCCAGGCCAGAGCTGGGGAGGGCCTGGCTCAAAGGATGGCACCCTTGTTGCCATGTTTCCCAGGGCCCAAACCTGCTCTGACTCAGCCCTGTGGGCCCTTGGTGGTCACCTCGTCAGGCCGGGCTGCGGGGTCCAGCTCCCCGCTCAGTAATGCCAGAGCCTGGAGTCCATGTCCTCTCTCTGCTCCATGCTCTTCCTGGTCCCGCATCTTGTCATGATGGGATCTGCACCCAAAAGCTCCAAGATGGATTCAGCACCATAATTCTTTAGAAAGAGATTCTGGGGGAGGCTTCAGAGATGGACGCCCCCCAGGGCGAGGGTGGACTTGATAGCAACCAGACAAAAAATAAACTAGAGATGAGCAAATGAGGCCATGGTGCAAATGACTCCCCGAAACATGTCCCGCAGCCTCCTCTGCCCCAGGTCCGTCCCAGAAGAGGCGTTCGGAAGTAAGAGTTGAGGGTACAGAGTGCTCGCTCTCTGCCACTCACTTTCCCGAGCACTTGATGAATTCACGAGCTGAATAGTGTCGGGGCAGCTGAGACAGGATAAGGCACTTGTCTGAAGCTGCAGAGCTGGGCAGGGGCAGAGCCAGGGTTCCAGCCCAGGGAGGCTCCTGACTGTTCTTGCCCAACCCAGGACTGCGCTGCCGGGTGCCCGTGCTGGCTGGTGCCTGGCTCCTCCCACAGCTGCAGACGGGAGTGGGGATGCAGGGGAACCGGGCAGCTGTGGGGGCTCCTGGGGTGCGTGACTTTCCTCCACCCCTCCCGTCTCTCCCTGGCTCAGGGCACCAGCGACTTCTGCGCGGCTCCGGACACTTTCATCCTGAACGTCACGGAGGGCCAGGTCCGCACAGGTAGTGAGCTCTCCGGCCTCTGTTGTCAGAGCCACTCTGGTTGCTCAGCCCAGGCCCACAGCCAACCAGACTGTGCCTCTGCTTGCTTCTTTCAGCCCTGTCGTCACCCCATCCCTCCCCACCCCTACAGTTAAGGTCCAGCTGGACCTCTGGGCCATTTCTTAAAAGCTCCCCGCCTTTGGGAGCTCGGGGACCAGCCTGGCCGCTGAGGATGGACGAGGTCCTGGTCGCTTGCGAGCTCCCGCCTGAGCCCAGTGTCTTTGCCTTGCAGAGGTGACCCGTTACTACCTGTATTGCAGTCAGAGCGTAAGCAGCCCCTTCCAGCAGGTACGGCCCGCCCAGCCCAGCCCTCGCCCTGCCCACGGCTCGCTCCCTGTTGACCCCGAGCCCCAGCGCCGACCAGTGAGGTGGAGGTGGCTGGGCGTTCTTTGCCTCATGAGGCCCTCTGAAGGGAGCCGTGCTCTTGGTCAGCACCTTCTAGCTGAGCGTTTCTCACGTAGCGGGGGTGCCCACCCAACACCCCAGGAGCTGGGTAACACAGCAGAGGCTGGGCAGGAGGTCTGGGGTGGGGCCCGGGAGTCTGCATTTCTCCCGAGCTCCCGGGCAAGGCGGTCCCAGCAGGGCCCTTTGAGTAGCAGGAAGCAGGAGGACGGGGCAGCTCTCAGGAAGTCTGAGGCATGAGGAGAAGACTTCTTGCAAACAGGAAGGGCCGTGACTAGGGAGGTGACTGCAGCTGCAGGCGGGGGTGGGGCTGCAGGGGAACCGGGTAGCTGTGGGGGCTCCTGGGGATCGACCCTGATGGCAGGACTGCGGTCTCCCCGGGCCCAGGCACTGACCGTCTTCCAGCGCTCGCTGACCACCATGCAGCTCCAGGTGGCAGGACTGTTGCAGTTTGCCGTGCCCCTCTACCCCACGGCAGAAGTAAGGCGGTATTTGTTGTTGTCATTGTTGTTGGGGGTGGGTAATAAGGTTATTTATTTATTTTTAATGGAGGTACTGGGGGTTGGACCCAGGACCTCGTGCATGCTAGGCATGCGCTCCACCACTGAACTGTACCCTCCCCCCTTCCTTTGTCTTTAAAGGCCACTTTGCCCAAGCTGCTGTTCGTGGTTTTATCCGCAAGCCCTCCCCCCGCCGCTCAGGCTCTGCCTCTCTGTCTGTCTGCATGTTTGCCTCTTTCTTTCTGCCTCAGAAAGATCTGCTCGAAATCCAGCTCCTGTTGAACTCATCCGAGTCCAGCCTTCACCAGCTGACGGCCATGCTGGACTGCCGAGGGCTGCACAAGGTGCCGGGGTGGCCCTGGGGGCCAGTGGAGGGCGGGGGGATAGTCCAGCAGGCCACATCTTCCCAGGGAGAAGCCAGCAGAGGCTCGGAGAGTGACTCTCCGGGCTCCCTTCAGGCTCAGGGAATGGGGAGGAAGCTGGACAGCAGAAAGGTTGAAGGGGCCTGGCTTCTTGATTCTCTCTGGTGGCTGAGAAGGGAGACTCAGGGAAGGGTACCAGGGGGTTGGGGTAAGAGAGTTGAATCATTTTACCTCTAGAACGCTGTTGGGGGTTGGGGGCCTGGAGCTATAGGAGAGAGACTGTTCCCCAGTGTGCAGACTCCCAGCCATCTGGTCAACCCATCCAATGCCCTGGGTTGTCAATGCTAGGCATGCGCTCTACCACTGAGCTATACCCTCCCCCGCAACAAAGTGGTCTTTTTAAAAATGAATTGGATCACATCCTTTTCATCCCCAAACCCTCCAATGTCTTCCCATCACCTTGTGTTAAATTCAAACTGCTCACCTGCCTTTTGAGGCCCAGCATGACCTGGCGCCATCTCACCTGTCTCCCGGTGGCCCTTTTTCTCTTTCCTGACCACACCACGCCTGCTTGTCCCCATTGCCTCAGCCGCTCAAGGCACACTCTGCTCCTCGCCATCCTGGCCTCAGATTAAGTGCCCCTTGTCTCCTGGCTCCGCCACCCTGCAAGCTCATCTGTCCCATTCAGAGCTACACACACAGTGGGTGTTCTGCAAACGCTTGCACAGTGAACCCATGAAGCCCCGTTGTGTTGGGGTCCCGAGCGTGGACCCTTCTATGTCTGTACAAGGTGCTTGGGATGGAGAAGGGGAGGAGATCTCAGGTCCAGGCTTGGGGAGAGGGGCTTCCAGAGATGAGCTCAGACCCCAGGCTCTGCCCCACTCCCCCTCCAACCACACGTCCCTCTCCCTCCGCCAGGACTACCTGGACGCCCTCGCTGGCATCTGCTACGACGGCATCGAGGGTCTGCTCTACCTCGGCCTCTTCTCCCTCCTGGCCGCACTGGCCTTCTCCACCATGGTCTGCGTGGGGCCGCGGGCCTGGAAGCACTTTGCCACCAGGTGGGCTGCCTGGCGTCTTCCTGGGGCAGCAGGTGGGAGGCTGTGCTCTGTGACTGAGCCAAGAGCTGGTAACTGAAATGGAGAAGGGCAGCGGGGGAGCAGGCATTCAGCCCCAGCAGGCTGGCTGGATTTCTGCATCCCTGAGAATTCAGACAGACCCCCCAGAAGGAGGTTTGAGGGGGCCAGGGCAGGAGCAGGGCCAAGGATGGTGACAGCATCATGCCACAACCTGGCATCCCTTGCTTGCCCTCTCTTCCTCTGCAGGACTGTGTGGCATAAAATGAGGAGGAGACCTTTAGGGGCTGAGAGGGGCACCCCCAGAATATACCAGAAGGATAGATTATAGTACGGTTACCAGGACACCTATGGTCTCATTGAGGAGCTAAGAGATAGATGGTATTTCAGTGCCTTGAGAGTAGATCGGACAAGAAGAAGCAGGGTAGGGATGGTCAGTGTGGACAGCATGGTGGGCTACCTGGAGGAGGTGGACACAGAGTTGGGAATAGAGCAGTGATCTGTATCAAGGAGACACGTGTGGCCAGAGGGAGAGTCCTGGGAAGAAAGACTGGGAAGCGGGCCAGGACCCCATTGCTAGAGCCTCCCTTGCCCCTCACGGCCACTCGTGTCCTACGTGCCATTCTAGGGACAGAGACTATGACGACATCGATGATGACGACCCCTTCAACCCCCAGGCCCGGCGCATCGCCGCCCACAACCCACCTCGGGGGCAGCTTCGCAGCTTCTGCAGCTACAGCAGCGGCCTGGGCAGCCAGACCAGCCTGCAGCCCCCGGCCCAGACCATCTCCAACGCCCCCGTCTCGGAGTACATGTACGGCAGGGCTCCTGGGGCCTCCCTCGCACCTCCCCCAACACATCAGGCTGGGGCTTTCCTAGCCCCCAGGGCACTGGGTCTGGGGACAGCATGCTTGGGTCCAGAGAACCAGGTGTGGAGGAAGACATCCAAGGCCAGCGTGGTTCCCCCACTCCCACCAGGGTGTCTGGCGGGAAGGCCCCTGCGAGCATGTAGTACTGGAGGAAGAGCTGCCGCAGGTGTCAGGTCTTTTGCCTCAAGTCTGCAGGGCAGGTTGAAGGCCCCAGAAGCTGCATTTCTCCCTGCCATGCTGCTCCTGGCCCCATCGCCCCGTCTGCTGCTTCTCCCCACCCTCTCTTTGTGGTCGGTTTCCATTCCCCACTCCCATATGCACACGTCCCCCACCCCCACGCCTTCCCCGCCTGAGCGCTCCTCTCGGCCCCGCAGGAACCAAGCCGTGCTCTTCGGTGGGAACCCCCGCTACGAGAACGTGCCGCTCATCGGAAGAGGCTCCCCTCCGCCCACGGTAACCTGGACTCCGAGGCAAAGGCACTGCCCTTGTGGCAGCAGCTGGGGGTGGAGGGTGATAATTAAAGAGGAAACCTCCTTCAGACCCAGTGAATCCCCCTGACAGAGGTAGAAAAGAATGAGACCAATTTGCTACTGAATAAGCATTAAACTAGACTGCCCAGCACATGGCTGGCAACCCGCCGAGGAGATGGTAGAGGCAGAACGCTCTCCTCATACAGCCAGGCAGACGCACCGCACTGCTCACCTGTCCTCAAGCAGGAGGACTCAGCAGCACCGTTTATCTGGTTCATCCTGAATCCGCCTGGTGATTGGGCGGCCGTCAGGGCTCGCTAACTGCCACGGAGGTGGGGGACTGTCTTGTCTTCCCTGATGCTCGCATTTCAGAGATGGCCTCCAGACCCAGGAGAAAGCGTTCCCGGATAGCAGAACTGCCAGGAGCCTTCACTGGCCTTGCGAGAGGTTTATAGACATCTCAAAGGGACAGAGAAGTCATTTACGATTACACGTTTTCTAAAGGAAGTGCTGCTCTAAGACGCATTTTGCCCCAGGGAAACGTTTTCTGTTTCAGATTCGTGTTCACCCTTCCAGCCTGGGCTGCAGGGCTGGGGGGCCGCTGTGGTGGCCGGTCTCGGAGGGCTGATACCAGACCTGGCCTTCCCCGCCCCGCCCAGTTCCCCATGTCCCCAGGGCTGTGCCCAGGCAGGGTCTGCATTTCCCACATGCCCTCCGCCTCTGGCCAGGGGACGTAGAAACAGCATCGGGGGACCGGAGTCTGAGGTGTGGGAGGGGCAGGTTGTCTTCTCTGAGAGCAGGATGAGGGTCACAGGGATACTGGCTGAGACAGAGCTACAAATAGAGACAGTTGAGGTTAAAAATGCGACTCCAGTGCCAAGTCCCTGGGTGCAGGAGGAGGGTATAACTCAGTGGTAGAATCTATGCTTAACATGCACGAGGTCCTGGGTTCAATCCCTAGTATCTCCATTTTAAAAAATGATTAAAAAAAAAATTTTTAATGCCTGATTTCAAATGCCAGCTCATTGCTTATGACCTCTGTGACCTTGGGCCAGTACTTCGCTTCTCTGGGCCTCAGTTTCCCTGTCTGTACAATGGAAATGTAATAGTGCATAGCACATAGATGGTCTGAGCATCAGAGGAACTGGTCCTTCTGACCAATGTGCTACAGTAAGTGCTGTAAGAACGAGCTTCTTGGTTTTTTTACCCCCTCTGTCTTCACTTATGCTTCCTCCCACCTGACCTCCTCCACAGAAGTGTGGCATTTATAAGAAGAGGGGTGATCTGAGACAAGGTCAGAGGTCTGCGATAGGACAGAAGAGTTCTTGAGCCAGGAGTCTGTTGGGGGAAGAAGCCTCTGCCTTCGATGGGCTGGGAGAGGTGTTTCACCTGCCCCATCCAGGTGGTTTGGAAGGAGCCGTCCAGTTGGTGAACTGGGAGCACTGGAGCTCTGGCGACACAGGACCCATGACACCGACCTGGGCCCTGAGAACCCAGATGTTCACGTGCGTTCAGAGAGTCCAGCAAGTGCTCTTGGTGAAACCCACAGGGACCTGGGAAGAGAGCCAGGGACCCAGCCCCCGTCTTCAGGAAATGCAGTCTGCAGGAGGGGAGACTCAAAAACTCTATAAGTGCCATAAGGTGCTTTGGGACCCAGAGGGAGAAACTGTCCTTGGAGTCTGAGGAGGTGTCATTCAAGCCTTACCTTAAAGCCCTGGCTCTCACCCAGAGGCCAGTTGGCATCCTCCCGGCAGTCATTTGGCCATGTCTGTGTTACCGAGTCCAGACTCGGTCTGCTCGCCGCACAGCAGGCCAATAAATCAGGAGACGAGGTTTTGGGGCAGGGAATAGGATTTTATTCAGAAAGCCAGCAGACCAAGAAGATGGGGGAACTGATGTCCTGGAGAACCATCTTCCCCAAGTTAGAATTCAGGCTCCTTTTATATTGAAAGGGAAATGGGATGTGTTTTTTTTTTTTACATTTTTTATTGATTCATAATCATTTTATGGATGTGGTTATTCTTGAAAACTTCTCGGTGCAGGAATCCTTTGTTCTTACAGCTGTCCTGGGAAGTCAGGCCATGGTGTTCCTGTAAACCTCCAGCAAGACAAATGTTATTCTCTGTTCTGCAATGTTTTATCTCTAGATGAATGGGAAAGTGTTACAGTCTGAAAGTCAGAGCCTTGAGAACGGGCCCTCCTGCACATTGCAGGCTACAGGCAACATTCTTTTACAAAAGGTGCAGAACCAGCCTGACGAAGCCCAGGAAACAGGCACAGGGTTCCAGCCAAAGGAACAGACCTAATATGGGGTCAGATTTGTAATTCCCTGTTACATCTGGAAGCGTCTTTGGTTGTCACCACTCGGGTAGTTGCTACTGGCACCTGGTGGGTGGAGGCCGGGCTGCCGCCGAGCACAGGACAGCCTCCACCACACAGGACGATCGGCCCCCAGATGTCTGCTGTGTCGTGCCCAGACCAACTTCCTCCTTGCCAGACTCGGTCTGCTCGCCACACAGCAGGCCAATAAATCCGGAGACGAGGTGCTAGGGCAGGGAATAGGATTTTATTCAGAAAGCCAGCAGACCAAGAAGATGGGGGAACTAATGTCCTAGAGAACCATCTTCCCCAAGTCAGAATTCAGGCTCCTTTTATATTGAAAGGGAAATGGGCCCACCTTGCTGGATTTGCCCCAAGTGCCAACATGCTGTCCTTCTACAAACAGCGCTAGACCCAGGCCTGGCTCTTGCTCCCTGGGGCCTCAAGCTGGGAGGGCGGCTGGTGCAACCTTGCTTCCAGAATTGGCACCTTTTAAATCCCACCCTGGCTCCTCTCTAATCGGAAGCCTCTTAGGTTCCTTTTTCCTCCCACCAGCTGCTGTGGCCCCAGGAATGCAGATGGATTTTAATATTAATCTCAGTACATCATTAGGGGAAATCTGCTGCTGTGAAAAATGAATTACTCAAGGCCCTGGGATGCCAAATAAAAAGGAATTTCGGATTACCTTCTGTTTCGAAAGATCCAGGCCACTCTCCCTGCCATGAGCGGAGATAATCAAGAACTGACCTTATTTGCAAGGCTCAAGGACAGAATAAACCTTCCTCCCCATCATCGAGACCTGCCCAGAAACTCCAATTGCTTTGGCTGTGTTGACTGCTCTGCCCCGACCCGGCTCCACCCACCCCGGGGAAAGACCCCACCCCCACCCCATGAAAAGGTACCATGAAGACACATCTAAGGCTGCTGACCAAGGAAGCCACAGCCTGGAGGATGTGGACGTGCGCCCCAGTAAAGAGCACAGCTGGCCGCTCCCCACTCTCCCCCTGCACCTGCTCTAAATATTATTCATCAGGTCTCCGCGTGTTTGACGTATGGACAAATCCCTCCCCCGCCAGCGCCATCTCTGGGACAGCCTGGGGATTTCATACGTTGTAAGATCAAGCAAGGCGATCAAAATACACAGCCTGTTCCCTTGGCTAGGAATGCGTCCTCCCTTAGCTCTGCTCTCTAGGAATCCTCCTGTCTTCCCAGGCACGGTGTCCTAAGCCTGCTGGACAAAAATGACCGGGGCAGTTGTTCAAAATACACCCCCGGTGATTTCTCATCATCAAGCAAATTTGGGAACTACTTCTTCGAGGTGGAGGGTCTCACACTTGAACGTCCATCACCTGGAGGACTTGTTACAACCCAGACTGCTGGGCTCAACCTGTGTCTGACTCGGAGAGCTGGGGGTGGGGCCTAGGGATTTGCATTTCTGACCTGTTTCCGTGTAAAGCTGAAGGCGCTGGTCTTGGGACCACACCTGGAGAAGGGCTTCTCTGGAGCAGACTTCCCCACTCGGCGTACCGACATTGTGAGCCAGATCGTTGTGTGTCGCGGGGCTGTTCCGTGCATCGCTGGATGTTTAGCTGCATCCCTGGCCCCCACCCACTCGATACCAGTAGCACCCCCACTGTACAGCCCCCCAGTTATGACAACTAAAAATGCCTCCAGGTGATACCAGCTGTCCTGGCGGGGGTGGGGGGAGCAGCAAAATTGCCCCTGGTTGAGACCAGTCTCAAGCTGCCGACCCCTCGCCCCCGCCCCCACAGCTGGAAGCATCCTTCCCTCTGGTGTGAATGACCTGGTCCTGGATCCCGCAAGCATCCCTGGGGCCAGGAGACAGTCAGGGTCCAGTGGACTCCTGCTACTTGGAGTCAGCAGACCAGCAGCAACTGGAGCTTGTTAGAAATGCAGAGGCTCAGGCCCTGTGTGAGACGTAAGCTGTGACAGTGGAAGAAGCTGCATCTCTGTGTCCTAGCGGTGGCTAGCGAGTGCCGGCTGTGAACGTTTCCTCTGTGTTCTCCAACTTGGCTGTGCTTGAGAGAGCTTTTAAAAATATGTTGGCGGCACTTTCAAATGCTTAATTTTGTGTCATGTGTGCTTTATCTCCTAAAAAAAAAATACTGGTGGGTGTGGCCTGGCTATCAGGATATTTTTAGACCACCCCCCCACCCCCCGCCGCCCCGCTCCCCATGTCTCTAATGCACAGTCAAGTTTGAGAACCACTGTGTTAGGGGTCTTGCTTGCTTTGTATTATTTCATCCCTTTATGCGAGAGCTGAGTGCTCGTTAAGTCCGTTTTGCAGATGGGGAAATAGGCTTGGAGAGCTCGGAGAACCTCAGCCAGGGCCATGGGCTGAGTAGGGTGCACAGCTGGGATTTGAACCTGGCTCTCTGGGACGGCAGGCCTGTGCCCGCAGCCTGCTTACTAGGCGGGCTCCTGAGTGTGTTAGGGGGGCTGGTCAGTGTGTGCGTCTTGAGTTTCAGGCTGGAAACCAGACGTCCTGATGGCCCCAGGGTTGCAAACATCAGCAGACAGGAAGCCTGCCCCGGCCACAGTGGTATTCTCCTACCCCGCGATGCCTTGTCATTGAAACGTGGTGCCCGGCCACTGGGGCTGGCCCCGCTCGCACCCTCTCAGAAGTTCCCAGCATTTGTGCTAGGACAGTGTCTGGTTTAACTGGTGGTGTGGCATGACCCTGTTCTGACTGTCCCCTCTTCTCTCTCCCGCAGTACTCTCCCAGCATGAGGGCCACCTACCTGTCCGTGGCAGATGAACACCTGAGGCACTACGGGACCGAATTTCCAGCCTAACACACTTTCAGGGACTCCTGCCTCCTTGATCCATTTTTGTTTTTAATTCATGCAAATGCAGGCTGTGTTTCTTTAATAGAAACCAAAGGCATCTGGAGACTGTGTGCAGGACTGCAGGGTTGGAAGGCTCCTGCTGGCCCAAAGGCGTGGCCAAGATTCAGGGAGAATCAGCGTGGGACTGGCTGAGCTGCCCAGGCAGACAGAAGACCCACGACTTGGACCAGCTTCTCCCACTTCTGGCCTCCTCTTCACACCGGAAATGCTCCCCAGGTGCTTGGCCACCCCTAAGCTGGGAGCCTGGTTCAGCTCACCCCTACCTCCCACCGTCACCAAGTGGGGAGCGGCAGGAAGGAGGGACCAGGTCAGGTTCAAGGGTCCCATTACCAGGGCTGTGCCTCCTGCTAGCACAGCCAGAAGCCCAGGTGACCACTCTGAGTCGCCCCTCTCCTCCTGGCTGCACAGAGGGGTAGCATTTCCCTGCAGGGAAAGGTGGAAGGGCTGGTCAGGAGATGCTTTTATAGGAGGTGGCATCCCTGATGAGACCAGACATGGTCCACATCAGTCTCCCAGGGCCAGGTGGACTCTTCCTGGGCCGCCAAGGGGAAGCATTGGAGGGCTCCATCTAGGAGACTAGTGGCTCCAGGACTGGGGGACCACAGCCTCGTGCCTGGTGGGCTTCCTGGTGGTGGCGGACCTGTCTTTCTTCAACTCTCTGTCGCCTCACCTCCATTCCAGAATCCATGCTGTGGGTTTGCTCACTGCAGATACAGACGGTCTCAGGTATTCATAGACACTTTGGAAGTGACTAATACTTTTGCCCCCGGTGTTTTAAATATTTTGATTATCCAAAGAATTGAAACTCATCGCACATCCAGTTTTTACAGTAGCTGCGGGGCTCACCCCTTCCACCTGATTTGTCTACCGTTACATCACAGGTTTTGCTGACAGCAGCCAGCTCTTTACTGATCTGAAGGTGGGGGAAAGGGGATTTTTAAGCAAAATAACGATCAGTGAGACATCCTGTCCCAAGCTGCTGATTGCTGGGCATGTGGGTTCCTCCCACTCAGAGGGAGACTTTTTAAGAGAGGAAAGTCTGTAAGACGGAAAACTCCGTGAACAGAGTCTGATCCAGGGGACTAGCAGGATGCCCAGGCCAGCTCTTCCCTCCCTTTTGTCTTAGAGCAAGTTTGCTGTAAAAGGTTTTAGCAAAGTGGGCCGGCTGTTTATTGATGTGCACACAGGCGTCTTCCCTCCCTCGCCAACCCCCACCCCACCCCACCCCACTGTCCAGGACCGCTGACCTGCACCTGCTGGGTGAAAAGGAGCCTGTTGACCAGGAGAAAATAATGACCCCCCCCATCCTTTCCACCGAGGATCCAGGGTTAGGGTCTCTGGTGCTCCCAACCTCCTGCCAACAAAGAACACGACTCGGAAGCCCCCACAGCCGTGCACGCCAAAGCAGGGAGGCGAGGTAGCACAGCCATGGACAGGAACTCCATCTTGGAAGAGCCGCCTTCTTGTCAAAACACTGACAACAGGCTGGTCCTCAGCCCCCAGCCAAGCCTCCACGACAGAGCGGGGCCACGGGGCGGCCGGGACTGTCTCTGGCATCCACCTATACACATGTGCACCATGACCACACCTTCGTGAGTCCGCGTCGCGTACAGATAGGAGCTCGGCCACGTCGAGGTGTTGCTTCTTAACGTTCATTGTTGGCGACTAGAGTTGTTTTTAATGCATGTAAACTAAACTAGCATCCGTTGGGTGGTTCCCCAAGGAGCCCGGTGGGCACACATCTCCTTAATACCTGTGCGCCCTCACCTGGGGGAGAAATAAACCACTTGTACTAAAATGCGCACTCAGTCTCCCAACTTTCTGGGCCTTCGGAATGACAAGGGTACCGAATGGTGGCTTCCGGCTGGCTTGTGTGTGGGGAGGGCTTCAGAGCAGATTTCAGTTGTGACTTCAGAGTGAGGACTGACAGATGGGGCTACTGAATGGATGTCACGGGGCATCTCTGGTGGCCTTGCTGCTCTTCAGGACCAAGGACAGGCCTCGTGTCTGCCCAAGTCCCCCCTAAATTTAGGAAATTTAAGTCATTGTTTCTACCGTTGCTGATAATGAGTTGCATTTATTGAGTCCCTCCAATGTACCAGAGACTGTCCCAAGTTGTCACATGAATTGTTAAATCTCATAATAACCCCGTGAGGGCATTCATTTTGTAAATTAAAAAGCAGAGACGCAGAGAGAGAGTAAGGACTTAGTAGGAGCCAGTGTCGGAGCCAGGAGTATATAACCCCCGGCCCAGGCTGGGCACCTCTGTAGGATGATGTGGGCTTGGAGCAGGGGTCATGTGACAGGCCACCTCCCCCAGCTTTGCAGCAGGTCCTTGCTGCACTTTGAGAGCACTGGAAGTGGGATGCAGAGGGCCCTGGCGACAGGACGTGCCAGGCTCAGAACTGCACGTCTGTCACAAGGATTTCAGTACATGTTTTTCCCCACCGCTTACAGACCACCCTCCTTTATTCTTCATCTCAGGATACCAAGAACCCGGGAGGAAAGGCTTGGAGCAATGGAGAAACTCTTTTCTATAACTAATCTGATTTTTTTTTTTTTGATGCCCAAAGGAGATGCACTTTGGGGGCTTCCATTGTCTGTGGCTTTCCTATCTCGGCCTGTACCAATTCTCTCCAGAGGGAAGGGTGGGGGTGCCTCCCACAAGCATGACTCTCTTCCACCTGCCAACCTGTCAGCTCAGCCTTTTCATCCCCAAACTTCTCTGCACTGCCCCGACGAAAGTTTAGCATTACCAGTGCTTGACTAACTGGAGAGGGACCACTTGGCGGGATGGGGGTTACGGGGTCACGTGCGCCGAGCCTCCCTCCCGGCCGCCGGCGTCTCTGGCCCGGCCCGCGTTGCTAGGTAACAGGTAAACTCCGCAGCTGGGAGCCGTTTGAGAAGCGCTGGACCCGGCACCGCGGTTCAGGTGCTTCCCCAGCGGCCCAGCGGCAGCAGGAGCGGACCGAGGGTAAGAGCGGACGCGGGGAGGACGTCGGCGGCTGCAGACGAAGAGTGAAGGGGAGAGGCCTCGAGGGTGATAATCACCTATAGCAAGAAGCTCCTCGTGGGGCGTCCTTCCGGGCTGGCTCTGCCGGACGGTGGATGCCAGGGACTAGCGCTCCTAGTGTCCCCCACCCCCACCCCACCCCGCCCTCCCTCATTAGTTCTCGCTCCCCTCAATGCTCCCTGAGTCACAGGACCCAGCAAGTTCTAAGCACCGTGACTCCTTCACTCCTTAGTTGGGTCCTGACGCGATCTGTCTCCTGGATGAGAGGGAGGCAGTTTACAGCTGAATGGGTGGAAAATCCAGCCTGTGCTGGGGTTGGGGAAGGATGAGCCCGTGTGAAGAGGAGAGCTTTCTGAAGGGAATTATAGCGAATGAGCCCCTATTGGGGGCGGGGCAGGGCCTCTGAATGCATCATTCCATTTATTCCTCATCCTGGGAGTGGACATTCTTCTGCCCACCAGGGGATCTTACTGACGGTCACACGGTTAGTCCCTTCTTCCTGCAACAGGTTCAAAGTTTATCACATTCTCTTGAACCTCGGAAGTGCTTCCTTCTCTCAGCTTTCAGACTCTGTTTCCCCTTCTTAAATCATGACCTTGCTGTGCTGGGTTTTTCAAGTCAGACAAAGAAGAGGAGGAGTCGGGGAGAGAGCTCTAGGGGAGAGCCCTGGGAGACTGGGGTCACATCACACATGCAGCAGGAGATGAAGTGAGTAGTGGGCCCCTTCTCTGCACTGGGGATGGGGGTGAACAGAAGACCACAGTCTTCACTCAAGGAGGCAGCACTGCAGTGGGGAGAGCAGGGAAACACCGGCCCGCATCACACTCTGGTTCTGGGGACCTGCTCCCACCTCTGGCGGTCCTCATCCTCCACCTCTTGGCGCTCATCCCAGGCTGACCCCAGTGTGAAGTGGAGGAAGGGATTCCCAGGGAGAGCTGCCTCTTTTGAAGGCCGGTGAGTCCCTTAGGACTGCATATTCCAGAACATGCACAGACATAAGGAGGAGGGGAGGAAGCCCTCCCTCTGCCCTCCTCTGTCCCGCCAGGTGCAGCACAAAGACTGGGGGCTGCCCCAGGGACGTGAGGAAGAAGAGACCTTCTCATCTTTACAGCACCAGGGAGTCCAGGGCGAGGGAAACCGGCCATCCTCCACTTACCTCCCCGCTGAGTTCCTACCATGAACTCCTCCGGCCCCTCCCACTCCCTCGCCTCCCTGCTTGGAAAACAGACCTTTCTCTTCAGCTGCAGGTGGTTCTTCCTAGGAATTTCTTTGCTCATTATCATCATGCAAGACGAGTTTTGTTTTTTATGTTTGGTGATGTTTCTAACCTGACCGCCCCAGGATGCAGGAGACGTTTTTGCATTTTTTGCCATTCAGACCAGCACGGCTCCAATTCTGCACGTCCTTGTGTTTGAGACGCCTGGGGTCTCGAGGTTCCCACGGGTGGGCGATCTCCTCCCCCAAACTCCCAGGGCCAGCGATGCTGCTCCTGCCTCCCTTGGAAGCCCCCTTTGATGACAGCCCCTCTCAGACGCTGCTTGGGGCAGCCCCGCCTGTGGGACTTGTGTCACCAGGGCGGGGAGACACTCCTGAGACCCCCAGCTCTGACCTCGCCATTCATCTTCATGCCCTGCCAGCTTGTGAGAAAGAGCCTGCTCTGGGTCCTTGAATGAGCCGTCTTCCCATCACCCAGCCAGCCTTTAAATGTCCCCTCTGTCTGCCTCCAGATAGAAAACAATGCCTCTGTTCTCGCTCCCGGCTTAGCCTTGGGAAGCACCAACAAGGAAGGCAAAGCTGTTAAAAATATGATCTGGGCTAAAGAGGCTATTTTGGTCTTCCTGAAGTTTCCTCATGCTCTTAAGACTCCTTGTGTCCCCTAGGAACGGGCATTCTCGTAGCAATGGTTTTCGAACAGAGGGAGAGACAGCCAGCCCATAATTGCCTGAGTCTAGCAGTCCTTGGGGGTGGGAAGCGGGGCGTGAGGCGGGTGCTGCCCTGTTGTATGTCGACAGTATGCTGGGGGAGGGGGAGAGGCTAACTGAATGTGCATTCTTTCTCATGAGGCCCCACCTTGTCCGTGTAGAATAAACCCTTAGCACAACTGGCCACACGACTGGCTTCTATTCCCACCCTCTGCTCTCCAGGCCACTACTTCTACTTTTCTTGTCTGGAAGAGTTTCCAAACCTCAAGAAAGAGCAGAAAATGCTGCTCTCTGCGAGTCTGGTTCCGGTTGAGTTGTTCTGGGGCTGGGAGTGCGATGGGTGGTACTGTCTTCAAGGAACAACAAAGAGGCTTTGGAGTCGACCTCACACCCTCACCGCCCGCACTCCCGGCTTGAGCTGCTCCGGGGCCCAAGGCTGCCCCAGGCACATGCTTCGAGGCTGTCACACAGCTCCTGGCCCTGCATCTCAGGGGTTAGCAGCCTGGGCCCACCTGTCTCGTTCCTTGAAGCCCTGGATGTGGGAGACGTAGACCAGACACATATCGGGTCCTAATGTTCATCTGGGGTGACTGTGAAAAATGCACTTGCTAGGTCCCATCCCAGACGTACAGATCAGCATTTGCTGGAGGGGGCCTGGGAATCCCTATGTTTTGAATGGACATTTCAGATTTGAGACACATTGGCTGAGAAATTAAGGGCCCTCACTTGAAATCAGGGGTTCTCAACCTTGGCTGCATGCAGGCATTACATGGGGCGTCTTAAAAAAAAAATACTGCTGAGAGATTATGACTTAGCTAGTCTGCAAGTCAGCCTCAGCACTATGATTTTTGTATAAAGTCCTCCAGGTGTTTCTAAGTGTGTCACCAAGATTAAGAACCACCGCTTTAGAGTCAGATGTGTCTGGATCCTGGCTCTGCTTAAACTTAAGAACTGTGGCCTTTGACCAAGTACTTCCTGAACATCAGTTTCTTCACCTGTAGGATAAGAATAGTGGTGCCTCTTCTGGGCGTTGTTGTGAGCATGCAGTGAGCGTGACTGCTCTTAATAACCCTCCCCTCAACCAGATCGGGAACCCAGAGCCACCCCTGGCGGGGCCCGTGGGGACCGGGAAGCAGCCAGCTGGGGCTCCTCACCCCACACCCTCCCTCTGTTCCTGCAGCGGCCGGGACCATGGAGATCGTGTACGTGTACGTCAAGAAGCGTAGCGAGTTCGGGAAGCAGTGCAACTTCTCGGACCGCCAGGCGGAGCTGAACATCGACATCCCGCCCAACCCTGAGCTGGCCGAGCAGTTCGTGGAGCGGAACCCCGTGGACACCGGCATCCAGTGCTCCACCAGCATGTCGGAACACGAGGTGAGTCCCTGCCCCAGGGTCCGGGCCAGGGGAGGTGTGGTCCGGCAGGGTGGCAGGTAAGTGGGACTGGGTGACTCCACCCACCTGGAAGCCAGTTAGAGTGGGCCAGGGCAGGTGCTGGATGCGTGAGGGCAGAATCACCCCAAGACCCACCTCAGTCAGGGCCCAAGGTCAGAAGCCCAGGCACCAGCCAGTCCCCGGATGAACGCAAATCAAGATGTTCTGTCTCCTGGGGGCTCTGGCCTCACTTCTAAGACTCTCACTAGAATCGTTTTGGGCATTTGGTACAGCTGGGAGAGGTAATCCGAAGGAGGAAGGGATCCACGTCTACAGGCACCTGCCCAGCTTGTGAAAAGGAAAGGGTCTCATAAAAAGTTCTGGTCAGAAGTGCCTCCAAGATAAGAGAACGGAGGGTCACGTTGCTATTCAAACTCCCAGATTTCCCCCGCTCTATCTAAACCAAGTCATCAGCTCCTGATTATGTCAGGACAGTTGAGAGAAAATCCGATGGAAGGGGATAACCCCGTTGTCAGGTTCCCAAATCCATGGAGTGAAAAATCACACTTGATTTGGCCAAAACACTTTGTGGGTGGTTCTGATAACTCACAGGTCAAACAAACTGAGCTTCTTGCTTTCCCAGAGCAAGCT
Organism: Vicugna pacos; assembly: GCF_048564905.1. Lineage (NCBI taxonomy): Eukaryota > Metazoa > Chordata > Mammalia > Artiodactyla > Camelidae > Vicugna > Vicugna pacos. Next base: position 57,248,263 of record NC_133002.1, read on the forward strand.
GCTGTCACGGGACCAGGATGATTTTGTCTTTGGCATAGTCACCCAAATGTGATGGCTGCCTTGAAGTCATCCACATTGGGGTCTCCTGTCAGCAGCTCCTTCCTGTTAAGACTTTTAGCTTTTGTGAGAACTGACTTAAAAAGGGAAAGGACAAGGGGGGTACAGAGTCTCCATTTGGGGTGATGAAAAACTTCTGATGGATGGTCGTCATGATTGCACAACATGGTGAATGTCCTTAATGCCACGAACGTATACATTTTTAAATGGTTAAAATGGTAAGTTTTGTGTTATGTGTATTTTACCACCATTTTTAAAATGGGGGGAAAATGGAAAGAAGGCAAAGAGGTTAGTTTAAGGGGTAAAACGACCTCTCCGTCATCCTCCCCCAAGAGAACGGGCAAAGCAAATCCTAACTCCTGAGTGTTTTTATGTGTCGATTCCTGGGACATTGTAAATGGCAGGGCAGGGGAGGATTACTTACTTTTTTCTTGGGGATTTCACAGAACAGACGAGTGGGCTCCTCTGGGCCGTTAAGGTTGTGATAAGCTCAGAACTGGGATTTCTGTGGCCACTGGCATCAGCTGTTAACTCCACAGGGTGGCACTTTCATGGCTGCCTATAACCACCTGAGGACCAGAAAGTGCCTTGCTGGCATCTGCAAATACAGTGGCTTTGGCCAGGGGCACCTCATCGGTCCATCCCTGAGCGCTCAGGGCCCAGGGACCCGGGAGTCCTGGGATCCCGGTCTGCAGAAGCGGCTGGATGCTTAAACCAGGGCCGGGCATCTTCTCACATGCAGGTCTCTGTTTAGGCCAACACAGAGCGGTTTGAGATGGAGACCCGGGGGGTTAACCACATCGAAGGGGGCTGGCCCAAGGATGTGAACCCCCTGGAGCTGGAGCAGACGATCCGCTTCCGGAAGAAGGTGGAGAAAGACGAGAACTACATCAACGCCATCACGCAGCTGGGCTCGGTAAGGCTCCCACGGCGCCAGCGCTCAGGGCCTCAGCCATCGCTCTGCTTCCCCACCTGCATGTCAGGCTCCTCGGAGAAGGACGCCTCATGGAGCCTTCCCTCTGGGAGCAGGCAGACAGCTCCACCCTGCACAGACCAAAGGGCAAGGCGGGGAGGACCAAGGGCTGAACAGGCTCTAGGAGGAAGAGTCTGAGGAGTGGGAGACGCCTTGGGCAGAGATCCCCAAGGAGCCCCGCCCAGCAGCTACCTGCCAATAAGGATCAATCGTTCATTCGACACATTTGGACCGAGCCTCTGGTCTCGGCCAGGCTCGGTAGAGATTGCCAGAATGAAACTCACAGATATCCTGCCCCCAAGAGTTTGTTTCCCCAGGAGGCCAAAGACAAATGCAGAGGTATCATGGTACAACAGAGTAAGGCTGTAAACAAAGAGATGCTTTGCCGTTTTGCCCCATAAGGAGGAAGACTTGATCTCCTGCTGAAGGAGTCCAGGGGGACTTCCTGGAAGAGGCGGCACTGGAGATTGGGCTTTACCTTGTAGGACATTTGGAAACTGGGAGGGCTCTCTGGGGGAAGGAACCAGGAGATGGATGCCACATATGGAGTGATCACTAATTCTGTTTGGCTGAGAACTGTTTCTTCACTTTTCTTCCCATTGTGGTCCCTCAACAAGCCTTTTAAGACATTCCCCCAGCCCCTGCTGCTGCCATGAAAATGTAATACCATAGGGTTACTATATACTGTTTATGGACTGAATGTATATCTGTGCTTTGTACCCAAAAAAGCAAGAACCCCCAAGAACCAATTTCTACCCCTTCAGTGGGGATGTTGCCCCATAGAAAATGCATGGGCTGGAAGGATGAGAAAAGACTACTAGACATTTCTTGTCCCTCCCCAACCCCATCTCAGCCCTGATCAGGCTGAAAGGACCTCCCTGAGAGCTCCCGCTGTGTCTTCCTCAGATCATGGAGCACTGCATCAAGCAGAATAATGCCATTGACATCTACCAAGAGTATTTTGATGACGAGGATGCGGTGGAGGTGATGGAAGAGGCCCCTTCAGCTAAAACCATCAATGTTTTCAGGTACCTCTATAACCAGGCAGGTGTCTGGCCAATCTCTGTCGCGTCTGTGGGTGGGTGCTTCTAAAGGGGACCCCTTGCCAACTGTTCCATGCCATGGGTACAATGCCCTCAGTGCTCTTAGATTGGTAAAGGGCAGAGCAATACAACGCCCAGCAGACAAGTGGTCCCTACCCTGGGGGCAGGCCTGGTTGGTGGAAAGGGCGGACAGCGTCTGGGCAAAGACCAAGCCAATTTACTAAGCTGTGTATGCGTAGGGTCGATTCACACAGTGTGGAGAAGGCATAAAGTACCAAACATCAGTGATCCGGCAGCACTGTGGGCAAACAAGACCCTTGTCCCAAATTCTCAGGAGTGTGCCTGGAATAACCTCCCAGGACAGCAGTTTGACAACAGAAATTTATCGCACAGACATATGTGTGTGAAATCACTGGATATTCACCGTGGCTGGGTGTGTGCTAGCCAAAGACTGGCGGCAAGCTGAACGCATCGGTAGGGGGCTGGCTCTAGAGATTCTGGCATGCCCACACGGCTGAATTCCATGCAGCCCTCAGAGTGAATGAGGCAGCTCCTTACGTGCCTGGAGAGAGTGTTTCCAAGATGTACTGTGTGAAACCAAACCAAAACAAGGCACAGAACAGTGTTTACAGAACATTGCTTTTTGTCTAAAATACAGCTGTGTATATATGCCTGTGTGCACGTGTATATGTATATATGTATGTATCTGTGTGCACGTGTGTGTGTGCTTGTAACTGCTGTAAACACCTGTATGCAGGTTTTTGTGCGGACATAGGCTTTCAGCTCAACTGGGCAAATACCAAAGAGCATGACTGCTGGATTCTCCACCTTCCCTTGTAGTTTAATATTAATGAGAAATCAAGCCTCAGGCTCAGAGCCTTCAGCCAATAAAAACATCAGACTGAAACATAATGTTTTATTTCCATTGGCTTAATTTTTATTATTAGTTTTTATTTATGGCTGTTGAGATCAATTTTCTGATTAAGGAAGTCCCATCAACTTCGCTTTTAAAATAAATTTCTTTGAGCGAATGTTTAAATATGTTTGAATTCTTTTAAGAAAAGGTTTAATAAATAAGAAATTGGAAAGTTTTGCATTTCCATCTTCTGCCCTCCTGTTCTCTCCTAAAGGGATCCCCAGGAAATTAAGCGGCCAGCCACGCACCTCTCCTGGCACCCCGATGGCAACAGGAAGTTGGCAGTGGCGTATTCTTGCTTGAATTTTCAACGGGCCCCTGAGGGCATGAGCAACGATTCGTACATCTGGGACCTGGGTGAGAAACAGAGGGGTCCAGTGTCCAGGGAAGGCTGAGGGAGTGGGGCGGAGGCCAGGGAAAGCACAGGGGCAGGAGGTAGAAGCAGTGACACTCTCTTGAGGCTGGTCCCTCACAGGGAGGGACCAGGGACCCAGGAGGAAGCTGCTGTCTCATCCCTTCCCTATCTGGGTTCAGGCGCAGCCAGGCAGAGCCAAAGCAGAAGCAGGAACTTCCTTCATTTCCTCACCCTTAATCAGGGCATTCAAGGCCAGACCCCACCGAGTCCCAGCTCTGGGTCCCTGAAGAGCTAATCAGAAAGAGTCCCCAGTAGACTGAGAAGGGACCCAAAGGGGAGGGGCTGGGACTTTTCCCCAGTTCATGGCCAGTAGGGGCACTGTGTCCACTCGGGAGCACAGAACGTTGTTGACAGAGGGGCTCACCCCAAGGGCAGAGCTTGGCAGGTAGCAGGTGACGGGACAGCACCTACTCCAACGTCCCATTGTTGTCCTTGTGAAAATAAACATTAGCAGGTGTGGGTGCCAAGGCAGAACTGAGCCCTTTATACTCTTCAGCAGCTCAGCGAGCTCTTACAGCTGCCCTCCGGGCTGGACTCCACCATCAGTCCCCGGAACAGACAAGGAAGCTGGTTCACACAAGTCAGGGGAGAGTCAGCTTCATGTAAAAGACTTCAGGTCAAAATCTTATTTTATACCAAACCTGGGAAATGGACTAGAATTACAATCACACACACACACACAAACACACACACACACACACAATTCTGACTCCCAAAGATAAAACCAATAGAAGAGCCTCTGAGGGTAGATGGTGGCCACTGAGGACCAGAGGTTGCTGCCTGGAAAAAGGCGTCCTGGCTCCCCCCACCGCCACCCCACATCTGTAGAAGGGGTTAAACTATCCCTGATCCTGTCCTCTTCTTTCAGGTCTGGTGGGATAAATATACTTTGTTCTGCTTTGCAGAAAACCCCAACAGGCCAGAAATCGCTCTGAAGCCGTCTTCTCCTCTTGTCACCTTGGAGTACAACCCCAAAGACTCCCACGTGCTCCTGGGGGGCTGCTACAATGGGCAGATCGGTAAGGAGGGACCCGGGCACTCAGTCAGGAGCCAGCCCCCTTCCCCCTCTGGGCCCTGAGGCAGCTTGGCCCCTACTGCTGTCCGGCCAGTGCCCACCTGCCAGACCAGGCTTGCCATGGAGGACAAAGTGGGGTGGGGACTTCCCACAGCCGACCAGCTCCAGACATCCAGGCGAGTCAGGTTTTGCTGATACCTTAGCAGTGTCTTTCGTTGCACAAGTTTAAGTTAAGTCTAAAATTCGTTCAAAATAAAAAGTTAAGAAAATTGTAGATCAAGTAAAGTCAAGGAACATATACTGCGCACCTACCCTGAGCTGGGCTGGGGTGGCTACAGGCAAAGGGATGATGAGACCACTGGGGGGGAGGGGTGGTCTCTGTGTTGGGAGAGGCAGTCAGGGAAACCTATATGACCATGGACGTGACTAATACCAGGCATACAGAGTAGGGAAGTGTGCCCTCCTCTTCGGTTTCTTGGAAGAGTTTGTGAGAAGTTGGTATTGATTCTTCTTTCAGTATTTGGTAGATTTCACCAGTGAAGCCGTCTGATCCTGGGGTTGTCCTTGTTGGTGGTTTTAAAATCGAAAATGTAACCTCTTTATTTGTTCTAGGACCTTTCACACTTTCTATTTCTTCTTGAATCAGTTGTGGGAGTTTGTGTCTTTCTAGAATTTTTCCATTTCATCTAGGTTATCTAATTGGTTGACAGACAATTGTTCATAGCATCCTGTTAACAATCACTTCACTTCCGTAAGGTTGATAGTAATGGCTCCTATTCTTCCCTGATTGTAGTAATTTGAGTGTTCTCTCTTTTTCACTTGGTCAGTCTAGCTAGAGATCGGTCAATTTTGTTTTCAAATAACTGACTTTTGATTTTATTGATGTTCTCAGTTGTTTTTTTATTCTCCACTTCATTTATTTCCACTCTAATCCTTATTATTTCCATCTGCTTGCTTTGGGTTTAACTTCCTTTTCTTTTTCTAGAAAGTTAGATTACTGATTCAAGATACTTTATAGTTATGAATTTCCCTCTAAGCACTGCTTTAGCTGCACCTAAGTTTTGGTATGTTGTGTTTTCATGTTCATGTACTTCAAAGTATTTTCTAATTTCCCTTTGATTTCTTCTTTGACTCATGGATTATTTAAGAGCATGTCATTTAATTTCTATATATTTGTGAATTTCCAGTTTTCTTTCAGTTATTAGCTACTGGTTTTATTCTGTTATGGTAAGAAAAGATACCTTGCATGATGTTAGCCTTTTAAGATCTACTGAGACTTGCTTTATGGCCTGGCATATGGTCCACCCTGGAGAATGTTCCATGTGCACTTGAGAATAATGGGTTCTGCTTGTTGTCAGAGTGTTCTGCAGATGTCTGTGAGGACTCATTGGCTTATAGTGTTGTTCAAGTCTACTATTTCCTCATTGATCTTCTGCTTTCTATCTGTTATTGAAAGTGAGATATTGAAGTCTGCAACTATTATCATTGAATTGTCTATTTTTCTTTTCATTCTGCTTGGTTTTGCTTCATGTATGTTAGGGCTCTGTTGTTAGGTGCCATCCTAGTTCAGGCTGTTATAACAGAACACCACAGAGTGGGTGGCTTAAACAACAAACATTTACTTCTTATACTTCTGGAGGCTGGGAAGTTCAAGATCAACTTCCAGCTCATCAGCACATTTAGAACTATTTTTTTATGCAGTTGTCTTCTAAATATGGTAGAAGAAAAAAGTTGCAGACAGAAGTTCATTTATATTGTCTTGCACATTTGCCCATGTAGTTATCTGTACTGGCACTGTTTAGTTCTTCACATGGGTCTGAATTACTCTCTAGTGTCCTTTCATATCAGCCTGAAGGACTCTCTTTGAGTATGTCTTGTAGGGCAGATTTCCCAGCAACAAATTCTTAGTTTTTGTTTATCTAGGAATGTTTGAAATTTCTCCTTCATTTTTAAAGAGTAGTTTCACTAGATATAGAATTCTTGGTCGACAGATTTTTTTCCTTTCCGTATTTTGAATATGTCATCCCACTGCCCTCTGGACTTCCATGGCTTCTGAGTCTCATCAGCTGTTAATTTTACTGAGGATCCCTGATCCATAATGAGTTCTTTTTCTCTTGCTGCTTTTACGATTCTGGCTTTGATTTCGATTATAATGCGTTTAGGTGTGGATATCTTTGAGTTGCTCGTACTTGAAATTCATTGAGCTTCTTGGCTATGTAGATTAATGCTTTTCATTAAGTACAGGAAATTTTCAGCCATTATTTAGGCTATCAGGCTGCGGGTTTTTACCAGAAACACAGAGTGTTAATTTCCAAGGCTATCATAGAAACAGAGAGTATGGCTCTTAACTAGAGCAAGTTAAAATGCAGCAAAATTGACTGTTCTTCCCAAGATTCAGCTGTTTTTCTTGGATAAACTCTCTGATTTGCTGCAAGCCTTTGGCTAATTTCCAGAGTTCTGAAAAAGTTGATTCTGAGAATTTTTGCCGATTTTTCCTTGTCTTTATGGAGGAGGGAATTTTCAGAAGTCCTTACTCTGCCATTTTTGCTGGTGGCATACGCAGAAGACTGATGTTTTGATCTCTAGTGAGCTCAGAAGAAACCTGCCCACATAAGCCCAGAATGCTCCTGCCTTCCCTCCACCTCTGGCTTTGAAACAGCCAAACACTTAATCCTCCTGTCTGCATCCCAGGCCAGACTCAACCAGGCACGAAAAGGGTTCCTCTCCCCTCCTTCTTTCACATGCTGTCTTCCTTCCCCTTCTTCCTCCAGAAGCAGGGGCTGGAGTGTCTGGGAAACTTCTCAGAAACTCTCTGTGGCCAGCGTGACTCCTGGCCTTCTGAGGCCTCTGATTTCCCTCTCTTGCTTGTTGCCTCATCTCCAGGAGAGCTCCTGGGTTATGAAACAGATGTGGACCCCCATAAATCTCCTTGCAAATCTACCTGGATGCCAGGGCTCCAAAAGACTGAAGCAATTCAAAAAGATACATGCACCCCAATGTTCATAGCAGCACTATTTACAATAGTCAAAACATGGAAACAGCCTAAATGTCCATCAACAGATGACTGGATAAAGAAATTGTGGTATATTTATACAATGGAATACTACTCAGCCATTAAAAAGAATGAATAATGCCATCTGCAGCAACATGGAAGTAAGCAACTTAGTGAATAAGTCAAGACAAAGACAAATATCCTATGATATCACTTACTTGTGGAATCTTAAAAAAAATGAACTTATTTAAAAAACAGAAACAGATTCATAGACATAGAAAACAAACTTACAGTTACAAAGGGCAAAAATGGGGGCAGGGAGGGATAAATGAGGAGTTTGAGATGAGCAGAAACAAACTACTTATATAAAATAGATAAACAACAAGGTCCTACTGTATAGCACAGGGAACTACATTTAATAGCTTATAATAACCTATAATGAAAAAGAATATAAAAAAGAATATATATATATATGTATGTATAACTGAATCACTATGCTGTACACTGGAAACTAACACAACATTGTAAATCAATTATACTAAAGTTTAAAAAAAATTGAAAAAAAAAAAAGAAGCAGAGCCACTCTGCCATGATTTATTCAGGAGCCCTGCCTCACTCATTATTCATAACCCCGTTCAGTGGTTTTTCACAACAGTTCAGACCAGCCCAGGCTGTGGGGTAAGGACATGGTGGGAGCCACCCTTGGAGCACTGATTTTTACTCAACGATAGTGAGCTTAACTAAGAAAACCCATTTCGGGGCCAGGTTGGTCCAAGGCCAAATGCCTTGGACTTGAACTTGGACTTGGACTTCATAAATCAAGATTTATGGATCAAGGACTTCTGTTGTTGTTTTATGAAGCCAGCTTTCCTAGAAACAGTTCTGAGTAACAGGGTGGGTCCTCACCATTCACTCGTGGGAAAATGAAAACAGAATCTCTCTGGACAAAAAAAAAAAAAATAAGGTTTAAGTCTTCCTTGGCAAAGCAGAAGTGAAGCACTCACAATGAATCAGAAGAAAGGATAAATCTCCCTCTGTGAGTTTCCTTCCAATCAGAAGCAGCAGAGGTACAGAGGCTAAAAGGGAAGGAATTTATGCAACAGGAGAGATTTGCCTGTGTGTTCTTACTTTCCAGAGCCTTTCCCTGGAGGAAATGCTCCTCTCTCTGCCTGGCTTACTCCATCCTGAGGCGCCTCCTCAGTCATAGTTCCCTCTCACTTCCTCCAGGAAGCCTTCCCTGACCACCTCCATGTGCGTCTCCCAGCAGAGCAATCACAGCATGGACTATATTTGCAGGTCCGCCTCCCGCCTCCCAGGGACTGTGCCTGTCTGAGTCCCAGTGGCTCCCCCAGGGCCCAGTGTGGTGCTCAACACATGTTAGGGGTTCAGTGGAATGAATGAAGCACGCTTTGGGGGCTGGTAAGAAGCTCAGGCTTGTTTGAACCTAGCCCTGATTCTAAAAAGACCGCATACCTGCCAAACCAAGACAAGCAGCAGCCCTCTATCCCATGCTCCCTGCACCAGGGAAGGGATCCTATGCCCTGTCACCTCCCTCTCGCTGTCTTCCCCACCAGCCTGTTGGGACACCCGGAAGGGCAGCCTGGTGGCAGAGCTGTCCACCATTGAGTTCAGCCACCGAGACCCTGTGTACGGCACTATCTGGCTACAATCAAAGACGGGCACTGAGTGCTTCTCAGCATCCACGGACGGGCAGGTACCGACCAGCCAGGCGCTGTAGTGGGGGAGGGGGTGGGGAGCAATCGTCATTTCCTAGTTCCCCATCGGAATCACCTAAGAATGTTTCCTTTTGCATTTCATTTTTAAGTTGAATAATAGGTAATACATGCACACGGAACAAAAGCCCAAAAGCACCAAAGGGCAGGCAGTGAATCGCCTTCCTCCCACCTCCGCCTTCACGCCTCCCAGTCCCGCTCCCTGTAGGCGCCCACCCACATCGACCTTTCACATCTGCCTCCGGGGAGAGTGTCTACATGCAGAAGCAAATGTATCTGTCTTGGCTCTTTTTCTATACACTTTACACGTTGATCTGCACTTGACAGTTTTCATTTCGAATGTCTTGAAGATAACTTCATATTTCATAAAGCACTGGCCTCTGCCTGTTAAGGACTTAATAAATTATGGGTATTCTGAAATGTGTTTTAGTGGATTTTAATATTTTGTCATTACCAAAAAAAAAAACGTAGAGTGTATTTGTATCTAGATTACTACACACATGGGATGCGTATGTTCGTGGCAGTGGGATTTCTGGGTCAAAGCATAGGTGCATTTTGAACTTTGCTACATGTTGCCATATTGTGGGGAGGCTTTAAGAATACAGACTCCAGGGGGCCACACCTGGTGATTTTCATTCAGTAGGTCTGGGGTGAGGCCTTAGCACCTGGGTGTTAGGAAACTTGTCCATGACTCTGATGATCAGCCAGGCTTGGGACGGTGGACCCAGTGATTCTCAAAGCATGTTGGTTCCTGTGGGTTGCTGGTAGCCTCTGTCAGACACACTTTTGGCCCCAGTGACTGGACCCAAGAAGGTGGAAGGGGTAAGGAAAGAAAAAAAAGAGCCCAGAGAATCGTGGTTCTTCAGGCCTCAAAATCGGTCCCTCCTCCCATCAGGTCATGTGGTGGGACATCCGAAAGATGAGCGAGCCCACTGAGGTGGTGATCATGGACATCACCAAAAAGGAACAGTTGGAAAATGCCTTGGGGGCCATCTCCCTGGAGTTCGAGCCTACTCTGGTGAGTGACCCTTCCTTTCCCCTCCCTGACATCCATTGCCGGGGCAGCCAGAGCCAGAGGCAGAACGTGGCTAGTGTATCAGACGCTCATGACCCCGGGCTGCTTCTTACCTTGTGTGCTGGACTCCAGGGAGCACTATCCTCCTATGATCCTCCTATGATCCTCCTATGATCCTCCTGGACCCGTGTGGTCTTTACAACAACTTTCCAGCAGGGGGCAGCAGAGCTTCTTGAGGAAGAAAGCCATTCTTATTCACTTAGAGTCACCTTTTGACTAGCGGTTGGGCTGAACAGAAGGCAAGCTTTCCGGAAGGACAGGATGCCAGAAAGGCCCCATTCTATGGGAAGAGCCCTGTCCATGACCGACATTTGCAGGCCAGGCTCCCCCTCTGTCCCTGCCCCACGTGGGACCCTGGGCTGGTCGCTTTACTTCCTCCAGGAAAAGAAGAGGTGCTGGAGGGGAGAATGAGGTCAGAGAAGGCTCCTTGGAGAACCAGAGCACAGGCATAATATGGCATTTGGTAACTGAGAAGGAACAGTAAAGAAATATCAAAGCAGGAATGGGGAGGTGTCAGAGGAAGGGAAGCTCCGGCTAAAGCCAGAAAACAGCTTTCCCAGATGGCTGTTGGCTTGGGCTGCTTCCTGGGTTTCAGCTCATCAAAGCCCCTTTGGGATTTGCTTCCAGGCCAGGTGACATCACTCCCCGGCCCTTGGGAGATGGAGGCGCTCCGGCCTCACACCTGCCCTGGGAGTCCCCGCCCAGGCAGACAGATGAATGTGGTGGGGTGAGATGGAAGACAATTTCACTGACCTCCTACCCTGGGCGTGGAGGTCAGGGTGGGGAGGACTCAGAAGAACACTCTGTCCGGGAATCAGGGATTTCTAGGCCAAGTGCTAGGTGTCGTGACCACGCTGCCACTCATCCCCAGCTCCCCCGTGCCTGGCACTGAGTGTGCCCTGTGTGCTGGGCACTTGTAACTGCATGATCACCCACGGCCGTCCTGTCAGATGATATGATTATCCCCATTCTGCAGATAAACAAAATGAGTCTTAGTAAGTCAAGTGCGCTAGAACCCAGTAAAGCTGGGCTCAAACCCAGGGCTCCGTCTCCAAGGCCCGGGCTGTCCACCTCACCCCCCACCGAGGAGCCCGCGGCTGGAGGCGCGATGGCCAGTCAGGACCCGGGCAGCTTATCTTCCTTACTAACTTGTAGGCACCCTGTAGCTGACTTTATTACTTACTTTCCTGGGCCTCTCAAGCTGTGTCTTTTTACTTTCCTTTATTTTTTTATTTTTACTTTTTATTGAAGTCTAGTCAGTTTACAGTGTTGGGTCAATTTCTCGTACACAGCATAATGCTTGTCATCCATGTACATACATGTGTTCCTTTTCATATTCTTTTTCATTATAGGTTCCTACAAGATACTGATACAGTTCCCTGTGCTGTACAGAAGAAACTTGTTTTCTTCACTTTCTTTTCACCCTCAACTTGTAGCCCAGTTGTTTTTTTTTAATAACAAGAAACACACAACATAAATTTTACCATCTTAACCATTCTTAAAGACACAGTGCATAGTGTTAAGTAGAATCACATTGTCATGCAGTGGCACTCCATGCAACGGCGCTCCAGAACTTTTTCATCGTGCAAAACTGAAACTCTGTACCTTTTAACCAGCAAACTTCCATCTCCCCCTCCCTCCAGCCCCTGTTACTTTCAAGCTCTATGAATTCAATTCTTCCAGGCACCTCATTTTAGTGGACTCTTACTGTGTTTGTCTTTTTGTGACAGACTTATTTCACTTAGCACGGTGTCCTCAAAGTTCATCCATGTTGTAGCATGTGTCAAAATTTTTCTTTCCTTTTTTCTTTCACTTTTCAGGAGCAGGGGAGGTAATTAGGTTTATTTATTTGTTTATTTTTAATGGAGGGGCTGGGGGTTGAACCCAGGACCTCGTGCATGCTAAGCACACACTATACCACTGAGCTATACCCTCCCCTACAGAATTTCCTTCCTTTTTAAGGCTGAACAATATTGCATTGTATGGAGAGACTGCATTTTGTTTATCCATTCATCTGTGGATGGACACTTGGGTTGCTTTCGCTCCCTGCAGCCCAGTTTTTCAGGGAGTAGTAGCCAGAGGCTGGAGGGAGTGCTTCTGCACTCACGTTTTACATTTTTCATTCAATCATTTACTTTATGTGTAAACAGACGTTCAGGATCTTTATGGCAAAATAATTAGTGGACATGATGATGCTATAGAGAGGGCATGTGATGAGGAGTCAGGAAGGGGCTTCGTGATGTGTGGGGCCCTTGAGCAGGCTGTAAAAAGGGATGGGATCTGATGAGGCTGCAAGGGCATGGGTGGCTACCTAGAAGAGGGTGGGGCGCCGCCCAAGGCACTTCCAGCAGCTTTGGATGCCCCACCCCGACCCCAGAAGGCTGCTCGTGGTGCCAGCTAAACTCTGAGCTGATGGTTCATGGAGCCTTCCACTCCTGTGTCACCCTCCCCACAGCCAACCAAGTTCATGGTGGGCACGGAGCAGGGCATCGTCATCTCCTGCAACCGCAAGGCCAAGACACAGGCTGAGAAGATCGTGTGCACCTTCTCCGGCCATCATGGCCCCATCTACGCCCTGCAGAGAAACCCGTTCTACCCAAAGAACTTTCTGACCGTCGGCGACTGGACTGCCCGCATCTGGTCGGAAGACAGCCGGGAGTCGTCCATCATGTGGACCAAGTAAGGGGGAGGTTAGGGCAGGAGAGGGATTCAGGGGGTGGAGGGGTCAGAGAGGGGCCCAGTCCAGCCCAGGAGCACCCTGAGCCCCTGTGTGTCCAGCCATAAAATGGAGAAAAGACCCTCCACTCTGTAGGTTGACTGTCTCCTTTGCTGTGCAAAAGCTTTTCAGGTTGATCTAATCCCACTTGTTTATTTTTGCTCTTGTGGCTTGTGCTTTTGGTACCATATCCAAAACACTCGAGCTTATGCTAGAAAACAGCTTGGCTCAGCTACTTTGCAGAGGAATAAGCTTCAAACTGCCCAGTTAACTAATAACAGCCACGGGGTAGTTTTTGTAACCCTCCAGACAGGATGTGGTAGCATTGCTCTTTGCGTCGCCTCATTGGGGTGGGGAACTGAGCTACCGGGAGGCAAAGCTGCTTGCTCTTGGCCTCTTAGCTGAGGTGACGAACAGAGCTGGGGTTTGAACCCAGGAGGCTTGGATTGAGAATCTGGGCACCTCATCCGGACAGCCTGGTGTGTCTCCTATCTTGTCAGGTGAGTAGGGAGGAACAGAGAAGGAGCTTGTGACAGAGCTGTGTGCACTATCATTGGACCAGAGAAGCTTTGGGGGCTCACCCAGTGTGCCCAGAGAGGGGCCAAGGGGATGCTATGAGACTGAGACCCCTCGGGATGGTCTCACTGCCCCTGGCTGAGCCCGGGCAGCCCTGCCCTGTAGAGATGCTATGGTGCAGGTAGAACCCAGAGCTCAGAGCAGAGGCATGGGCCTGGGGGACAGATGCCCTCCTCGCCTTCCCACGTGTCAACCTAGGGTTCCTTTCCAGCCTGTGTGGTCACGAACTCCCATGTCAATGCCACCGTGGACCCCAGTGGGTGCCTTTGGTTCTGGTGGTTCCCAAATCCAATTGCTCCAGGATCTCCTGGGAGGTTTTTTGGGGGGGTGGTAATTAGGTTTATTTATTTATTTAAAACAATTATTTTAATAGAAGTACTAGGAATTGAACCCAGTACCTTGTGCCTGCTAAGCGCATACTCTGCCACTGAGCTACGCCCTCCCCTCTGGGGGAGGAGTTATTTTTGAAAATCCCAATTCCAGGGCCCAGCCTTGGAGGTTCTGCTGTATTGGATCTTGGGTTTGGCCCAGGAATAAACATGTTAAAGAGGGCCCCCCCGGGGGGGCTTATGATTCAGCTTATCTTTCCTTTTGGAGCAAAAATCTGGTCCTAAACTTCCCATTCTGCAGGGGTGGAAATGGAGGCCCAGAGGGCAGTGCTTTGTACCCGGTCCCATGGGGAGTTAGAGGGATCTGTGCCTAGGGTCTGCGTGGACCTGGACGTTTTCCAACACCCTGGACTCTACAGGGGGCCAGGGTATGTGCTAATCTAGTGGTGGGGAGCAGTGGATGATGAACAATGCCCCTCCCTCTCTTTAAGCCTTTCTCAAGGCTGATTCCCAAAGGGAGTTGGTGTGCTAGTGTCCTGTGTGGCTCCTTTGATCTCCTTCTGCATAGGATTGAGCAGATTTAGCAAATAAAAATGCAAGGCCCCCGGTTAAATGTAAATTTCAAAAAACCCCAAGTGTTTTAGTACAAGTATATCCCATGCAATATTTGGGATATACTTATACTAAAAATTATTCATTGTTTGTTCAAAATCTCTGGCTTGGCCACCATGGGCCCAGCTACAGGTGCATCCCTCAGGGAGAAGGGAGAACACTCTTCACCGTCTGTGTGTATGTGTGTGTGTGTGGGTGTGTGTGTGTGTGTGTTGAGAACACTTAATATAAGATCTGCCCTCTTAGCAAATATTCAGTATACAATAAGGTATTGTTAGCTGTAGGCATTATGCTGTATAGTAGATGTTCAGAACTTACTCATCTTGTATAAACAGAAACTTTGTTTCTGTCTCCTCCACCCAGCCCCTGGCAACCACCTTTCCACTCTCCGCTGCTAAGTGTTTGACATTTTTAGATTCCAGATATAAGTGAGATCATACAGTCTTTCTATGTCTAGCTTATTTCACTTAGCATAACGTCCTCCTGGTCTGGCAGGATTTCCTTTTTAAAGGCAGGATTTCCTTTTTAAAGGCTGAATAATATTCCATTGTGTACATATATACATTTTTTCATCCATTCATCCGTTGATGGACATTTGGGTTGTGTCCATATCTTGACTGTTGTGAATAGTGCTGCAGTGAACACGGGAGTGCAAGTATCTCTTCCAAATCCTGATTTCAATTCCTTTGGCTAAAGAGCCAGAAGTGGATTGAGGACCCTCCACACTGTTTTTCACAGTGACCACACCAATTTACATTCTCACCAACAGCACACAAGGGCTCCTGTTTCTCCACATCCTCACCAACACTTATCTTTTGCTTGTCTAGTAATTTAGCCATCGTAACCGGTATGAGGTGGTATCTCACTGAGGTTTTGATTGCTTTCCCCTGATGATTAGTGATGCTGAGCACCTTTGCAGGTACGTTGGCCACTTGTACGTCTTCTTTGAAGAAATGTCTGCTCACGTTTTTTACCCATTTTTTAATCAGGGTTTTATTTTGTTGTTTTGTTTTTGTTTGTTTACTTTTTGCTATGGAGTTGTATGAGTTCCTTACATATTTGGGGTATCGACCCCTTATTGGATATACGGTTTGCAGATGCTTCCCGCCACTCTGTAGGTTGACCGTCTCCTTTGCTGTGCAGAAGCTTTTCAGGTTGATCTAATCCCACTTGTTTACTTTTGCTCTTGTGGCTTGTGCTTTCGGTACCATATCCAAAACTTCATTGCCAAGACCAAGGTGGAGGAACTTTTCTGCGATGTTTTCTTCTAGAAGTTTTACAGCTCCAGGTCAAACGTCTTTAATTCATTTTAAGTTGATTTTTTTAAATGGTGTAAGATAAGAGTCCAATTTCATTCTTCACTGGAGAACTCTTTGAGGATCTAGGTTAAACCAAGTAGGAAGCATAACACTCTCCTCATCTCAACATTGTGAACTTTTCTGGGCCGCTCTTCTTCCTCTGACTCCTTTCAGTGGGTCTCACGGCTGGGGAACTGGACCCAGCCCTGTGCCCTCGACTTAGCTGTGGAAAAATACCAGTGACCAGCCCATGGGGAGGACCCTACCCAGAGCCCTTTACAGTGCACACTGTGAGCACTGGGGAGCGAGGTTGGCGTGGCTACAAGTCAGACACAAGGAAGAACTTCCTGCCCAGCAATGAGACCCTGGAGCCCGGGAGGGGCTGGATGAGCAGAGCTGTGCCTCAGCAGGCTCTCTGGCCCTCCCAACCACAGCATCCCTGACCAGTGGCCCCTGACCTCCCACAGGTACCACATGGCTTATCTCACTGATGGTGCCTGGAGCCCGGTGAGGCCGGCTGTTTTTTTCACCACCAAGATGGATGGGACCTTGGACATTTGGGACTTTGTGTTCAAGCAGTGCGACCCTGCCCTCAGCCTGAAGGTCATGTACCCCCGACTCCTGCGGTCCCCACGCATCCAGGCCCTCAGACCCTGGTGGCACAGCAGAATCACCTGAGGGAAACTTAAAAAGGAAGGAAAAAAGCAGATTCCTGGCCTCTCCTCCCGCCAGGCCTTCCTTCAGAAGCCTGGACCCTTCCAGCCCCGAGCTAATTACCGCATCAGCAGAGCTGGGGCAGAGACCTGCAGGCTGGGGCCGTGGAAGAGCATGGGGTTTGGGAAACTGCAGAATGAATGCTGGGTGGGGTGAAGTGTCTTGCTGCTGATCTTAGACAGTGAACTCCATCCTGCGGGTTGTGGGTGGGGTCCCCCAAGGTCAGGGAAGTCACCAAGGGTGTTTGAACAGGGCTGTTTGGATCAGGCTCCCCAAGAGCCAGATAATCAGACAAACAGAGAGTGACGCTGCCCCTCTCTCCTCCCCGACCCGGGTCTGCCTGGCCCTTCCAGCAGGTGTGCGATGAGGCACTCCTCTGCCTCCGGGTGCAGGACAACGGGTGTTTCATTGCCTGTGGCTCCCAGCTGGGGACAGCCACGCTGCTGGAGGTCTCGCAGGGGCTGTGCACCCTCCAGAGGAATGAGAGGAACACGGCCTCCTCCGTACGTGCGGGGCCCCGGGGGTAGGGAGATGCATGCACACCACCTCCCATCCTGACCCGGCTCCGTGGAGAGAATCCGATGCCCCTCCCTCTCAGCTCCGAGGAAACGGGTGTTAGGGGTGTCTGAACCTGCCCTGGCTCTGCCGCTCAGCAGCCACGTGGCCCCGGGCAAGTCACTTGACCTGTACAGGCTTCAGTTTTTCAGCTGCATATCAAAGTGGTTTGACTAGGTCTGTCTGTCAAGGCTCAAACAATATACATTTTTTGGCCACAGAAGCTGTCAAATAAAGGCCTGGTAGAATGCCAACAGAGAAGACAGCCGGAGGGAGACCGCCCTGGGGAAGGGGCACTGGGGGGAAGCTGAGATCCCTTACTACACCCCACCCTGCCCTACCAGGTAGCCCTGGAGGCACCTCCCCAGAACCGAGGGGCCCACAGAGGAATTGCAAACCCCCAGGGCTGAGACCCTGGGAGACCCTCCTGGCTCTGCCTGAGACTGTGGACCCACCATTGACCTGGTCCTCGGTGGGCCCAGGGCCGCCATGTTGCACAACTCCAGGGGCTGTTCTTCACTCCGGTGTCCGCATTCTTGGGCCTCCTTGGAATTAAGTAACTTGTCATCCCTGCTCCCGCCTTCCGACCCCAACATTTAGCCCCCCTTTCTGGCCATTAGCCCCTAGTGCAGACCTCTGTGTGGCTGCTTTGAGGAGACCGGGGAGAACCTTCCCGGCCCCAGTGCTGGGAGCCAGCTGCCGCCTGCCCGCCTCTCCCCACGGCCTCTCTGTCCCCGTGTGCCCCAGATATTTGAGCGGGAGACCCGGCGGGAGAAGATTCTGGAGGCCAGGCACCGCGAGCTGCGGCTGAAGGAGAAGGGGAAGGCGGAGGGCAGGGACGATGACCTGAGGGAGGAGGAGCCCGCCCTGAACCTGGAGGAGCTGGTCACCAAGGCCGAGGAGGAGTTCTTCGACATCATCTTCAGGGAGCTGAAGAGGCGGGAGGCAGAAGCCGTGAAGAAGAAGCCCAAGCCTGTAGGGGTCCCGAGAGGGGCCGGGGCAGAGGAGAGGGTGCTGGGAGGGAGCCACACACCTGGGCTGCCTGCTTGCTGACCTCCCGGGCGACCGCGAGCAAGTGGCATCACCAGTGGACCTTCATTTGTCCATCTGGTAAATGGGAGGAATTCCCCCCTCCCTCCCAAGGAGTCCTGAGTCTCCAAGTGGACTTCAGTCCCTCTGAGGGCAGGAGCCATGCCCTGTGCCTCCTGGAATCCTCTTCTCCCCACCTGAACGTGAACGTGACTGAATGGGGACCGGGGGCAACATGAGCTGTCAGAGAAGAGGGAACCCAGAGGCCCGGGGAGGAGGGGCTGTGAGATCCGCGGGGACCCCGCCTGGCGTCACGGTGTGGGGAGATCTGCCCTGAGCTCGTCTCTCCACGGCCCCAGCTCCACAGCACCTTCTTGAGGTGCCGCCTGGGCTGGTCACTTCACTTCTTGGCTCCTTAATTTTCATCTGGAAAATGAGGAAATTGAGCTATAAAGGTGGTGTCTGGTCACCTTCCAGGCCCTTATCTCTACCAGGGGACAGAAAAAGAAAAAGACGTGGTCTGTCTGGGCCGTTGCCTTTATGGGCCCACAGATGCGATGCTAAGATGTGAAAGAGTATAAACGCAGCCCGGAAGGGAAAAAGCAAGCGAGCATTGGGCCGGGGTCTGCCCTGGGGAGCAAGGCTGGCGACCTAATTAGGGGGCGTGGCCTTGTGCCAAAGGAAAACATAGGGCCCTTTGTTCAGACAGTATTGAGAAGTCCAAGGCAATGGCCAAAGAATGTTAAGGCAAGACCCTAGTCAGCACAGGCCGTGAGACGGCACAGGGCGCCGGCCCGTGAAGCTGGCCCTGTGAGCGAGAGGGGCCGTGTGCCGAGTGCTCGGGCCTGACGGAGTGACGGGGACAGAAGGTGGCTGAGCACACGGAGAAGGTCATTGGTTCCATCTGCTTGCTGCTCCCCAATTCTGCCTCCCTCCCACCCAGCCTAGGGACAGGCTGTGACTTCTGCATTTTGCATGTGGAAGTACTCGGATCTGAGTGGCTTTATTCTCGCAGCATCCGGGTGGTACCAGTGGAGCCGAGGCGAGGCTGGAGTCTTGGCTTTCTGACCCAGAGCCCTGGGTTCTTCCCACCCATCACCCTAGGTCCTCCAGCCCTCCCGAGGGGGACCCTGGCACAGTGCAAAGTGGCCACAGACTCCATGCCTGGTGCCGGAGGTCCCCAGATATGCTCCTCACAGCAGCTGGAACATTCTAGGTGAAGGCACTTCCCACCCCTCTCTGAGACAGGCCAGAAATTCTGGCCAGAAATGCTGGGGTCAGAGCTGAGAAAGCACTGCTGGGTCCTGACCCTCATTATTTCTAATCCCAGACACAGCCCTGCGAGGAATCATGTCCCCTTTACAGGTGAGGGGACCAAGGAGACTCAGGAGGAACTAGCCCGAGGTCGCCAGGGCAGCAGGCCGTGCCCGCCGTCCTCGCCCGCCGGTGCTGTGCACCCCCTAGGCCCTCGTGGCCATGGCACTGGCAACACGGTCTCCTGGGCGCTCAGCAACCCAGGCTCAGGGGGTTAACTTCCCCGGGGTGCAGGGGAGGCCTGCCCCCCACCAATGATTCTGTGCTGTCTTTCCATAGCAGGAAAAACCAAGTCTGGAGACAGACGAGGAAGTGGAGGGAGAGGACGAAGGGGAGGAAGAAAGAGGCGATGAAGGGGAGGAAGAAGGAGGTGATGAAGAGAGTCCGGCCTTGGAAGGTCAGACTTGACCGCAGCCCCGCTCACACGCACACCTCTTGGCACTGCCCTGGTTTTACAAGCTGGTCCCCGCTGAGCCGTGTCCCCAGGGACCCCTGGGAGGTTGGGGGTTGGGGGGAAGAGGCAGGGCTCCTTCATGAGTTGGTGCCCCTCATCTCAGCCACACCCCGGCCGACTCCACCCAGGTCCCCTGGCCCTGCCTGTTCCCTTTGATTCAGCTTCTCAAGGGCTTTCCCGACAATCATCTTCCTCCACAAGCTTGCAAAGCCTCCGCTGGGCTTGTCACAGCCACGGCCACGGCCGGGCCTCTGAAAGGCCTGTGGGTGGGGGAAGGGGTTTCTCCTTGCTTGCTGGCCCTCCCCACCCACAAACCACTTGGGAACAGAGAGTCTGTCCACTTCTAAGAAGTCTTTCCGAGCAACTCCCCTGGGGAATGTCTGCCTCCAAGAGGGTGAGAGTCGATGGATGAAACCCTCTCGGCCACTCTGGTTCATGGCAGCTGCCTCCTGTCTTCATTCTTGTGAAACCAAATTAGCAATAGCAGCGTTAATGCTTGGTGCTTATTCTGCGTCCTGCATAAAAGGCTTTTATCTTCCTCTGCTCGCTCTTTAAAGTCCCTAGAAGGTCTGCGCTCTGATAATGCTTCCTCGACAGAGGAAGAGGCAGGTTCCAGGAGAGGTCAGGGACTTGCCAGGTCACAGGGCTCGTGAGGGGCAGCGTGGGCACAGGGGCCCGGGCAGCTCACTCCCGACCCTGCACGGCAGTCAGCTGTGGACCGGGCTCTGTGCAGGGCCCGCGGGGGCTCCAGGATGGGCACTGGGCTGCCCCAGAATCACGGCAAAGCAGGGCGTTCAGTGACTGTTGTCAGAAACGTTGGTAGGGCGAGGAGGCAAGTCAAAGGCAGCTTGGCGCCAGATCAAATCCCTGCCTACTGTTCCTTCTGTGGGTGTTGGGTGATCCTGATGGTGCCCTTTAAAAAAAAAGTCTGTGTTCAGAATCGTATTGGGGAAGGACCCAGGGCCAGTCACCCCTTGTACCCAAAGGGGAAAAAAAATCGAGTTGTCACTGTGAATAGACCTTGATAAAACAATCATCACAGGTCCCATTTACGGATTGGTCGATCTTTGCAATAACCCCAGAAGGACTGATAGCACCATCTTCAATTCCCGATTCACGGATGTGCCAAGCAAGACACAGAGAGCAGAAGGGAGTTGCCCGAGTCTCATGGGAGCAAGTGGCTGAGCTGGGACTTCAGCCCACAGTCCGGCCCCAGAGCTTATGCCCATCCGCGCCCCACTCCCAGGTCTCCCAGGAGGAGGAGTGGGCCAGCCCGGCTTCTGCTCCCTGCCCGGGGTTGCATCCAGGCAGAAGGTGCCAGCACATCCCGCATCCTGCTCTGTACGGTCCCCTGTGATGAGTTCCTCATGGAGCAAGGGCACAGGGAGCCCCAGAACCGCCCAAACAGCAGTGGTTTCGGCTGGGGGTGAGTCTGCCTCCTATGGGACACTTGGCAATGTGCAGGGACATTTTGGATCGATGTAACTGGTTGGAGGGTGCTACTGGCATCCCGTGGGGAGAAGCCAAGGATGCTGCTGAACATCCTACAGTGCACAGGGCAGGCCCCACCACAAAGAATGATCCAGCCCAAAGTCTCAACAGTACAGAGGTCAAGAAATCCTGACTTAGGGGGAGGGCAGAGCTCAGTGGTAGGGTGCATGCCTAGCATTCATGAGGTCCTGGGTTCAATCCCCAGTACCTCCACTAAAAAAATAAATAAATGTATTTATTTAATTACCACCCCCCAAAAAAACCCAAAAAATTTAAGCAAAAAAGAAAAAAAAAAAACCCTGACTTAGAGGAAAAAAGCTATCCAAATGAAATGTCCCAGGGAAAGTCACAGCTCCCTGTTGCTTTAGCCCCGGGCACACTGATGGACCCTTGCATGAGACGCTGGGCAGATGAGCTCCGAGGGAGAACATTCTTTTGCTGCACTAGAATCTGGGCCTTTGGCTTGTGTTGGCCGGGGTGGGCCACCCAGGGGCCTCAAACCCTTCAATGTGGCACAGAGGGTGCCACTGTGCTGGGTGGCATTTGAGGAATGGGCGTGGGAGAGGAGAGGAGACCCCCCCCCCCGCAGATGTTGCGGGTGGGGCAAAAGGCGGTGAGAGCTCTGTGAACGCGCTGCCATCGCTGCCCCTCCTCACTGATGAGCACTACGGATGAGTGTCCACCAGCCTCCTCTGGAGCTTGTTGCTCAGTCGTCCCCAGCGGGGAGCAAAAGAAGACCATGATGCATCTTCAGGGAACCGGACGCTGCTGGAAAGACCCAGCATGTGGGTGTGGAATGTGGAATGTGGAATTCTGACGACGGGGCTTGGGTTCCGGGAGACATCCAAGCGGCGTCTGAAAGTGGTGGAGGCAGCAGCCAGACCCGTGCATCCACAGCCCAGTTAGGGTCCCTCTGGTCCATGCACACCTGGGGGGAGAGACTGTGTGCTTTCTCTTGGACCTGTTCCACTCAGCCGACTTGATTAATATGCCACGTAATGCCATGCAGCCGTGACAGCCCCACGTGCTACGAAGGAATCACTATCCCACACCCCCTTTCCGTGTCCCATAGCCAGGTACACGTTGGGGGGCCTTCAGGGAGGAATGGGCCACGCACAGGCATCAGAACACATACATCCCAACAGCCCCGTTTACAAGGCACCTGCCTGGGACGCAGAGGAGGGCAGAAGCAGCAGGACTGGATAAGTGACCAGAGTCCAGGGCAGTACTAGTATGTGGGAATGAGACTGGGCAGAGGGCTGGAAAGGAGGTTGTGGAGAGCGGGGCATCCACGTCTACTTCCATGTTAAAGCTGCGGCTCTCGAAAGTGAGGAAGACGGCGGGCAGGGGACACCAGAGGCCATGATGTTACCCGGCTGAAAAGAGGTAAAAGCTAGAGCCCAAGGGGGTGGCCAGGAGACAACAAAGAGGAGAAGCACTTACAGTAGACTCTCCTGGATTTGAAGGTAGAGGATGAAAGGGAAGAGGAAGTCTAGAATAGCTTACAGGGGAGGCGCTCTAGAGGATGGCGGTGTCATGGAGGACGTTTGAGAACAAAGAGGACGTTGATGAGTCAGAATCCCAGTCAGATGGGCTGGGACCGCCTGCTTAGAAGCTCCTCTTATTTTTACCACCATGGGCCATCCTGAGTGGGATGTATAGAAAACTATAGTATAGCGTAATTGACCGGAAGCCTCCTGTGCTGATCCAAACAGATTAGACTCAGGGGTCTGAAATGCAAGCCTGGAGGCTATTTTTGATCCAAATGACACATCTTCAAACTTACCTGGTTCTAACTGCAGCATGTCCGTTTGCAAACTGGGCAGCCTCTAGGTGCAGCCCCCGGCGCCAGAGAACAGGACAAAACCTCGGGAACCCTGGCAGGAGGGTCTGGTTTTCATGAGACTTCACTTGCTTTATTTATCAAATCCAAGGCCACGGGTGGCTTCCTGCCACTGTTTAATAATAACTATACCTAACGCAAGTTCCTTGGGGGCAGCCAGGGAAGCCAGTCCCAGAGCACAGGCTGGCATCGTGCTCTGCCTCTGGATATCTGCCAGGCTGTCTGAGGCAGCCCCCGGGGATGAGCGGCTCTTCCTTACCCAGCTCCCTAAAAGGGAACTTCATTGGATTCTCCTTGCCCAGTCTTTGCAGGGGAAGCTACGGAGCTCAGCTTCAGTGGGGGCAGGAGGAGACCAGAACAATGGACCACCAGAAGTTGAGGGAGGGGCTCCACCATCACCCAGGGGGACAGGAGACGCTCCAGGTGGTTCGGCAAGTAGGATGCAGAGCTGAGACTAGAATCCTGCTTTCCCGGGGCCTCCTGAGGCCAGGAATCTTCTCACTGCTCTCCTGAGTGTGTGATTGCTGTTAACCTCACCAAGAATGGCGGCTGCAGACTCCACTTTCTTGCACCGCATTGTGGCTCTTACAGCAGGCAGGGAGCCAGGAGGCACCCAGACCATCTTGTCCGTTTAGATTCTGGGCTTATGGATAAGATCTTGTTTGCTAGAGGGGAGCACTAAGGGGGGCTCTTCTGTGACACAACCCAAGTAATATAGGAGCTTCCCTGCACACCCCAGAGGGCAACCTGGGCAAAAGGACAACTCTTGAGCCCCTCTGTCATTGGACACTGGGTGAAGACACCACACCAGAGACCACAGTCGCAGCCACGATGCACGCAACGCCCACGGAAACACACGCTGCCAGCCGCCGCCTTGGAGACGCTGGGAGTCAGAGAGGCAGGCGGACAGGCGGCAGGCGCACGTGGCCCGAGCGGGAGGGAAGGCCGCCGTCCTTCCAGCCGCGCGGCCGGCCGGGCGCCCCCTGGAGGGCAGTGGGAGAGGGACCGGGGCGCGAGCCAGGAGGCGCGAGCAGCGGCTCCGAGAGCTACCAAACCGACGGACGCCGCGGTGCGGGCCGGACGCAGGGCCGCGCCGAGGACCGGAGGGTCACACAGGCCGACACTCACCGGGAAAGCGGCGTGGGCTCGGGCGCCTCCCCGGAGGAGGCGGCCGACTCGCCCCCGCAGCGCGGGCGGGGCGGGGGCGCGGGAGGCGGGGGCGCCGTCGGGGCCCTCCCCTGGCCCCGCCTCCCGGTCAGCGCCCTTGGCCGCGGGCGCGTTGTTGGTTTCGGGTTGTCAGGCAGCCGCGGCGCAGGCGAGGCTGCGAGGGACCCGGCGGCGGTGGGGGTGCGGCTCGGCCATGCCCGCTGTCGCGGCCTGAGCCCCTCCACCTGCCGCAAGCATGAAGGACGGCAGGGACTCTAAGGACCAGCAACTCATGGTGAGACCCCGTCAACCTCCTCCTCGACCCCATTCATGGCAGCCGGAACCCAGACTCTCGGTGGGCCACCGCAGAGAGGTCCTGTCCCCTTACCCACCCCCACCCCCCACTAAGAGGACACTCAGGATCAGGGGCTAGGACTGTCCAGAGCAACTTTTCCCAAGTCCTGGATGTCAGAAAGGCAGGCATCATAGCCATCCTGCTATGGCCTGAAAAGTTAGCCTGGCTTCAACCCCACTTCCCTTTACACCTTCCCACAGGGGGACGCCCCTCAGTCCCCTGTGCAGATGGGTCTCTGGAGCAAGACTGCTCTCTGGCCCAGAAAAGCAAGGGAGAGCTTGACTTATCTGCCAAGAGAAGGAAGATGGGAGTTTCCTGGTAAACCAGGGGCTGCCAGCCCGGTGGGGGTCAGGAGTTTAAAGGGACTGAGGAACACAAGCAGGCAGATAAGAGCCCCCACGGGTCAGAGGAGCTGGCAGAGGGTTGAGAGTGGCTGGCTTTTGGGTTGCAACACAGGTGCTGTCCAAGTTGGGACTCTAAATATTTCAGAGAAGTGTTGGAAGCAACCAAGATGCACCCTTCACAGAGCCCTGGGGTCTGGGGCAGAGGAAGAGATGTGAGTAGGGGGTATGGGAGGCAGGTAGAGACAAAGACAGATTTCTGGTTCTCAGTGGAGCCAGGTCAGAATGATGAGGGGGAAGCCTCAGTGACCCCAAGGCCACTGCTTCCTCACAGCCCCCTCCCCATCCCCTAACTTCTGAGATGGGGGATAGGGCCTCCAGGTGGGTGGTGATGTAACTAAAGGATAACGCAGCCCCCAGGACTCTGTAGGGTGAGCTCGCTGCAAAGTCAAGTCTTAGCCCCAGGTCCCAAGTCAGCCGGGGGCTCTGGAACGTCCTCTCTGGCAGTTTAGAATTGTCTCTTTGAAAATGGCTTGCCTTGGCCTGCGTGGTGCGCACCCCTGGGGCAGGGATGGAGGGGCCTCTCCTCCCACCGGTGGAGTGTGATTGAGGAGGCGGGCAAGGAGGATCTGACTGACAGTGAAATGCCTCTCAGAGTGGATTGTTCTCACCCGGCCCAAGGGTGCATTAGTTAGAGCCACATGTCCAGCAAGTATTTCCCCTTGATCAGCAGGAGAAACAGCTCCCCATTCTTTTGGGGAGACCATGCCCAGGTGAAGACCCACCATCTCTCTCTGGCTGCAGGACAGAGGGAGGGGGCGCCACTGATGGCTCTGTCCTCGGGTGGGAATGTGGTCACAGGTTGTCAGCCAGAGGAGGGGATAGTTCCCTCGGCCTCCATCTCACCGCCACTGACCATGTGCGCACAGACCCACAGACAGGCTGCTCTAGTGCCAAGGGCTCCAAGTTCAAAGCCCAGGAGAGTTGCAGGTGCTTAATGTGTCTGTGTGACTGATGCAGCCAGGAGGAACAGACAGCTCTCTCCCCCGGGGCTTTCCCTGAGGCACAGGCTCCTGGGAAATTCACAGACTCAAGCATAACCTACATTCTGTGGACCTGGTCCCCTCGACCTAGGTGCTAGCCTTGAGCCACTGAGTTTTCCTTAAGATGAAGGAGGACTGGGATGGCTGGACAGAGAGGAACCCCTAAGGCTTGTCCAGGGGTGGAATCCTTTCATCCTTCTCTCTGTGGACCCACACAGCCCTCTCAGTCTAATGCTAGGGGTCTGGCCTTCCCTCCCAGGTGGCGCTCCGGGTCCGGCCCATCAGCGTGGCAGAGCTGGAGGAAGGAGCCACCCTCATCGCCCATAAAGTAGATGAGCAGGTATGTGAGGCTGTGGCCGGGAGCTGCAGGGCAGGGCAGAAGTCTGCTCACGCCTGGTGAGGCCAGGTACCGCCTCACCTGGTGGGGGCAGGGAGGGTCCTTCTTCTACCCTCTGAACTCTTGGCTGTACTAGTGATGACATCATCAAGGAAACCAGAGTCCTTCTTCCAGGAAGCCTCCCTAGATTGATGCAAAGGGAGCTAAAGGCTTCTCTAGCCTGGGTGGACCCTGAGCCCCTCCATCCAGCCCTGAAAAGATTCACACAACTTCCATGTGCCCCACCTTACATGATGTTCCCACCTTCATGTATCTGCTACCCAGAGGCCACGGGTGCATAGGGTCTAGAGAGAACACTCACCTCCAGACTGTTCATCTTTTGCAAAGTCTTTGGATGTCTGTTTGCTCTCTTGGTCCTCCTGTCAGCATGATGAGGGGGCCAGGGTGAGGCCCACCTCCGTTTACACAGGAGACAATAAATGTTTATCAAGTACCCATAACACACCAGGCACAGTGCTAGGAGCCAGAAAACTACAGAGAATAGAAAAGATCCTGTTTTCCTTCTGTTACCTTATAGTCCAGTTCATAGAGATGAGACCTTAATGAAATAATTAACTCACAAGTTTGCAGCCAACAAGGGCTGCAAAGAAACACATGGTGCAATACGAGTAAAGGGGTACTTGATCTAGTCCCAGAGGTCAGGGAGGGCTTCACTGAGAAATGGTGCTTGAACTGAAACAGGAGGGAAGAAGAAGAGGTCATTAGGAGTGTGCTGAAGGGAGAAATTTCAACCAGAGGGACTTGCATGTGCAAAGGCCCTGTGGTGAGAGGGATTGTGATACGCTTGGGTAACTGAGAAAAGGCCAACGTGGCTCAAGCAGGAGAGACAAGGGACGAGAGGTGTGAGGTGAGGCTGGAGGTATGGGCAGGGGCCAAACCACATGCTCTGTAGACCACAGCCAGGATGTTTGTTTGGGTAGGTAGGCTGAGGACAGGAGGGTGGAAATGGGCACAGAGGTGGGGGCAGCGGCAGCAGGCTTGGTGCCCAGGTAGAAGCATCATCGTGGTGTGGCCTGTGGGGAGCCCGAGCTACTGAGCTCACCTCTGCTCAGTAGCTGCTGCAGTCAGCTTCTCCTGAGTGCCAAGGATGTGCCGGGGGATGTCAGAGGAGTTGGGGTGGCACTCTGCCATACAGAGAAAGGCACAAAGTGGGCACCTGCTGGCCCTAAGCCTGGCAGCCTGGACCCGGGAAGCCCAAGGGCCACAATAAGCAAACCATAGGGGGCCAACACAGCCTGCGATGCTGCCTGCCTCCGGGCTCCCTGGGGGCTGGTGCCTGCCCGACCTCTTCTTTCGGCCCCGATGAGCTGCGGGCACGGCAGAGCAGGTGGTACCAGCCTCCTGGTTTTTTCCTTCTGCCACCTCTTGGAAAAGGGCAGCCTTCCTCAGAGACCTCAGGGAAGCAGGGGATGGCTGGGAAGACCCCGTCTAAAGGCCCAGCGGGAGCAGGGGGAATACACACGACGGTTGTGTAGGGTAGGTTCTGCCGTTTGCCAGCTGTGTGGCCTTGGCCAGGTTGCTTCCGGAAGCCTCCGTTGCTTCCTCTGTAAGTGGGGACAGTAACCAGAATGCCTTCTCTAGAGGGTCTTTGGGCGCTAATGTCTGCACAGTGTTTCCCCAGGACCTGGTACACAGTAGGCACTTAATAGCTGTGAGTTATCATCTATTAGGGACTGAAAGGGCCCAGGGGTGCTGGACTGGCTGATGAGAGGGATCAGCCGAGAAGAGCCAGAGAACTTGAGAGGAGAAACCTCCTTCCAGGCAAGGCCACTCCCTGTTTGTCCAGCCTGCTCCTAAGGATAGCAGGTCCTCAGGGTGGGACAATGACGCTCTCTCTCGGCTGCTCCTGGCTCCCAGCCGGGATGGGGGCTGACAGATATGAACTGATGCTGATGGAAACACTCTGGTCCAGGGCACAGCCCACACACGGCAAACACTGGCTCCTTTCTGTCCCTGCCAGTGGAGAGGGAGGCTGAGCAGTGCCTCCGAGAAGGTCCCGGGCTGGGCGCTCCCAACAGGGCTGCTCCTTTGTCGGTCTAGACCTGCAGAAGGTGGTCTAAGCAGCGTGGGCTCGGGGCTCTCAACACAGACTCCGGGCCCTTCAAGGAAAATGCTGGGCTTCTGGCCCTGAATATCTTCTGTCTGCACTGGGTTCAAGGCTACACTTGCCTGGCCTGCAGTTTGAGAGAAAGAAGTCACAACAAACGGGAGGCTGAGAACCTTTGAAAAACCAGCCATCCCTCAGGTGCTCTGTCCCCCTGACCAGTAAGGCCCTGGCAAGCAGGAGGTGAGGACACAAGAGTCCAAGAAGCAAAACGGACAGCCAACATCCCCAGCCTCCTACGCTAACCAGGCCCGGCCCCCTGACCTCCATCCCTCTCTGGTGTCCCCCCCACAGTTTGTCTGTGGCACTGGCCCTCCAGGCTTGCATCACTGGTCCTGCAGGAGGCTGGGGGCTGCAGGCTTGGTCAGACTCACCGATGGGCCAGCTGCCCACCTGGAGCCCCGCTCCTTCCTCCCAGGATCTGGAGCCTGGTGGGCCAGGAGGCTGAGTTTAGGGGCATCTCCAGAGCAACATGGACAAGGAGTCTCTTCCCAGGAAAGGTGTGCAGCGCCCTGCCTCCTCTAAAGAGATGTCTACTGGGGAAGCAGAGTTGGCCTTTACCTAGATGCTTTCCATTGCTCCCCTGATTGTGGTCCCCCTTCATGGCCCAGCCCCACAGAGGGGCTCCCCTACCCAGCTTCTCCTGGCCTGGGATTCTGGGCTCTGCCTCCCTCTGATAGATGGGTAACTTCGCCCTGCTGGTGCGATCTTGATCCTGCGGGTGGGTAGCCACTGAGAAGAGCAGCCCAGAGGTCAATATTGAGGGCCCGGCCATCGGTGATCAGCAGGGAGTGGTGCTGCCAAAGGCCATCAGCTGGTGGGTCCTGAGTGGGGAGAGGTGGACCAAAGCGTCCATCACCCGCTGGCTTGGGCCACCAGGAGGGTCCTAAGACAGCCCTGCTTAGGGTTTAGCATTGTCCTCCTGGGTACCAGGGAGACATTGATCTCTTGGCTTGGCAGAGGTGGACACTCACACAGCAAAATGTCCTCGGGGCACAAGAGGCCAGTGTGCCTGGATTCTGGGGAAGCTGAAGCTGGAGTTACAGTTTGGATTTGTAAAGAGGGACAGTTCAGGTGCCCTGGTCTTAGGGCCCTCATTTGATTCAGGACCATCATCGGATGCCTTCTTCAAAGTCTTCATGGGCTAATGGATGCCCAGTGCTTACTCAGTGCCTGGCATGCAGTAGGGGTTTAAGGATGTTAGTTTATGTCAAGGGCTGACTTACTGGTTGGTTTCAGGCCCCAGGGTAAGTGAAACCTTGGCCCACTTTCTGCCCTCCCCTCCTGGTTTCAGGACTGTCCATCTGATGGTCCCTGATTGGTCACTGTCACACATATGTGTTTCTGGAAGAGTGTGGTAGGAGCTCGGTCTCCTAGTAGCATCTGGGGCGGGACCAGACACTGGCACGGGACCTCTCAGTGGTGCCATGGATGACCACCGGGTGCAGGGACAGCCTGAGGGGCTGGTAGGGCCCAGAAGTGCCAGGGCTGGGAGAAGAGACTCGAAAACAAACAGGCATCCTCTCCCCATGGCCTGCTGCCCCTCCCTCGCCTCCCAGATTGTTTATCCACAGGATTTAAGTCACCGGACCAGATGCATAATCCTGTAATTGGTCTTTATCTGCTCAAAGCCCAACGGTCACCACCACTCGCCCATTCCCCGCCCCACCCCATGCTCCTAGGGTCCAGTCCAGGAGCCGTGCCAGGGGCCTCCGGGTCCTGGTCTCCGTTTCCTCATCAGAAGACAGGACATCGAGACCTGGCTCCGCCCAGCCCAAGAACTGCTGAGAGGATTAGAGGAGACCCTGCAAGGCGGAGCTTTGCCACACAAGCGTGAGGCTATTGTGAAGGACAAATAAAGTGTAAGGTGACAGAGGCCGAGCGACAGAGACAGGGAATGCTGGGGTGCAGCCTGGGCGCCTTCAGCCCACTTGCCTGCCTGGGGCTGGGGCCTCCCTGCACACCCACTATCTGGATGCTTCTTTGCCCTGTTGCCTCCCAGAGCTGAGCCTGGTGGATGGTGACCGGGAGCAGATCGGAGGAGCCTTTCCCTCCAGCCCTCGGCCACCATCCCGCCCATCTCCCCAGCCCCTTCCCGGCCCAGGATTGCCCGCCTCTATAGACCCGCCGGCTCCAGACAGTTCCTGTAAATGGGATCATCCCACATGTGGTCCCTCCTGACTGGCTTGTTTCGCCCAGCCTGAGGTTTCCCAGGTTCATCCACGTTGTCACAGCTGTCAGAATGTCATCCTTTTTTTGTGGCTGGACAGTGTGCCATGCCATGGGTGCTCCACATTTGGTTGATCCATTCACCAGTTGGCACTTGGGTTGTTTGCTGCCCTTTGACTGTTCCGAATCATCCTGCCAGGATGCGAGGGTTCTGACCCTGAGCACCTGGATGGGTACAAGGCAAGCGTGCTGGTTAAAAAGACAGCTTTGTGGGGCCCAATTCCCCAGAGATCCCAGTTCAATGAATTCAAGCAGCGCCTGGGAATCTGAATTTTAAAGCTCCCGGGGGCCTCTGATGACGGCATCTGCAGACCCGTGGGAGATGCAGTCCTTGACTGTCGGTCACACGTCCCCTTATCCCGGGCCTCAGGGTGCTCAGGGTCCTGTAGGCAGGTGGGGACCTGGCCAGGAGATCGGCGAGGCGTGGCTCTGTCCTAAGCAGCCAGCTGGCCCTTGGTGGCTTTATGAACTCAGCTGGCTCAGTTCTGGTCTTTTCAGTTTAGCCTGAATGCTGATGGGGCCCAGAGACACCTTTCCTGGCATCAAAATCTCCTTTCTTGGGTTTCCACAGGATGGTCCATTTACAACTAGAAATATGGCCAGCTACGAATTCTCCTTCTTAAAGAAAAAACAAAAACCTAGAAAGAGCCTTACAGGGATGATAGCCACCTGGAATCAGGCTTTTGTTTTCCTGCATCTGGTGTATATCCTGAGAATAAAAGCACTCTGGGCTGGGCTCCCTGGGCTGGAAGTGACATCTCCTAGGCTGGGGCCTCCCCAGGTCCCCATTCTCTGCTGAGGCTTCCTGAGTGGATGGGAGGTGTTGGCATGATATCAACTCTCAAGGCTATGGCTGTGTTGGTCCTCCTTGACTTCCAGATAGAGAAAACCTGAAGCCCAGAGAGGTGGTGCAGTTTTCTCAAGGTCACACAGCAGTGTGGAACCTGACTCCAATTTGCACACCCCTTCCCTTGGAGATTTTGCTACCGGTCTCAGAGGCTTAAGGAGGAACAGTCTAGGTCAGAGGTTTTCAACTGAAAGCGATTTTACTCCCCAGGGGAGTTACAACTGGGAGGAGGCTGTGCCACTGGCATTGAGTGGGTGAGGCAGGGCCGCTGCTGAACATCCAGCAGTGCGCAGGACAGCTCCCCGTGGCAGTGATGCAGCCTGAAGTGTCAGCAGGGCCAAGACTGCAAAACCCTGGTCTAGGTTTAGCCATTGGGAGGCCAGAACGGAGCCGGTTCAAACTGCAAAGCCGATCAAAGCCCTGCAGCTTAGTGACGCGGCCGGAAGGACTCCTCTACCCTTTGCTCATAGTATTTCTCACCTAGGAGATGCTGGAGGGAGTCTGGTCCCTACTGGGGACACAGTCTATGGACGACATCCTTCCCCGAGCCTGAGGCCCCCTACTTCCCTAGTGGATCTTGGGTTTCCAGGCCCAAAGCTAGAACTGGGGAAATACCAAATGAGCATTGCCTTAAAACAGGCCTGGAGGTGGGGGCAGTGGGGGCAGGGAGAGGTCAGGCTGGGGCCTCTGCTGAGTTAGGAGGCCTGGGGCTGTGGGGACAGAGCCCAACCTCGGTGCTGCCCACCTGCCCCACTCTAGACCCTGCCTCCCACCCTCCCGCCAGCCTTAAGGAGGCCCCTGTGCATCCCGTGTGAGCAATGTCCCCTTTGAAACCTCCCAGAGGCAGGTGCCCAGCATACTGCAGGCAGGAAAGCTGAAGACTCGGGGACTGAGAAAGAGGGCTCCCCTGCCGAGCCCACCACTTCGGGGCTGACAGAGGGGCAGGCCGGGGGTCCACCTCAGGTTGTGGCAACCCTCCCCCACCTCCCTGCGGCAGCTGGGCCTGCCTCGGGGGGCGTGCCAGTTTGCAAGGCTGCTGTGACGAAGTACCCCTGGCTGGGGGACTTCAACAGTAGAAATATGTCTTTCACAGTCTGAGGCCAGACATCTGAAGTGCTGCCTCCTTCTGAGGGCTGCGAAGGAGAATTTATCCCAGGCCTCTGCTCTTGGCGTGCAGACGGCCGCCTTCTCCCTGTGTCTCTTCACATCGTCCTCCCTCCGCGCGTGTCTGGGTCCAGCTTCCCCCTTTGGATAAGGATGCCAGTTAAGAACCACATTCTAGCTTAACTAGTTACATCTGTAACAACCTCTTTCTAAATAAAGTCACATTCTGCGGTGTTGGGGGTTGGACCTTAACATTTGAATTTGGGGAGGATACAGTTCAACCATGCTGGGTGGGCCTCACCCCAGGAAGGCCACTGCTGATCCCCAAGAGGGAGGGGCAGGAGGCCTGGTAGTTAGGAGCCTGGACTCTGGAGCCCACCAACTCTGAATCCAGCCAGCTCTGTACTTGGCAGCGCAGCTTTGGGTACGTCACGAAGCTGATTCCGCCTTACAACCCAGCAGTGATAAGAGCCCCCACTCTAGGCTGTCAGAGAAGATGAGGAAGTGTGTGCAGAGCAGGTAGCGCTGCAAAGACGGCACATAGTGCTTTCCCCTAGTGTGCTTTCTTCGCCTCACATTTCTCGGCCAACTCCTACTCATCCTTTGAGATTCAGTCCTGGCACCACTTCTTCCAGGAAGCCCTCCTGTCATGCAAAAGCTGGATCAGGGAAGGTGCCCCTTCTCTTTGCTCTGAAGGCTTCTTGTAGCCCGACGCTTGTTATTCAAATGATCTGATCCCCACTCGACTATGAGCGTCAAACCCATCTCACTTTCTCTCCCTCCCCGGGCCCTCACTTAATGCCTGGTACGGAGAAGGTGCTCAGGAATCGTGGTCACCGACCTGAACTCCCTGTGCTGCTCCCCGTGGCAGTCCAGATCACTCCCCGCAACCCCGACCCCCCACCCTTCAAGGCTCAGCTCCAGTTCACCTGGCCAAGGGGCACAAGGCTCCATTGTTATGCCTGAGTGGTCAGGAATGGGGGTGATGCCCTGAAAGGTGGGGCACGGGGTGGGGCCCAGACAGATGGAGACCCAGACAAAGCCCTCTTTTAGAGGGGATAATGGTGGCCATGCTTACAATGTACTGATTCAAGAGCCTGGCTATTGAAGGAACCAAATGCCCACGGTGCCATGAACTTGGCAGTGTCCAGAGGTCATTTGAAGGTGATCAGTGGGTGATGGGCATCAGTGCACACTGCTCACCCTCTCCTCCTTCAAAGGCCCCCAGAGGGTGCCCCTCAGGTGGCTGGCGCTGCCAGCAGGCACAGGAGCGCTGGCACTGAGGGTGAGAGCTGGACACCTGGTCAGGTCCTGTTGCATCCTGCTGGGACCGGTGACTTGTGGGCGGGTTTATCTTTATTTGGGTCTGAAACTTGATCCAGGCTTCTGCTGCTGGTGTTAGGGCCTGAGACAGGAACTGGATCCTGGAAGAGGCTTACAGGGCACTGGGGCTGAAGCCCTGAGGCGGTGGCTGGGGACAGGTGGGCACCCCAGGTATAGCCGAGGCCCAGACGCCCCGCACACCCCTTGCTCTGACCACCCAGCCTTTGGCGATCTGTGAGGGGGGACTCAGTCAGTGGCCTCATTCTTCCCCTGCCTGTCTTGAGCATCCCCTCTAATTGGCTTACCTGGAGTCCCATCTGATTGGCTGAGATCTCTGGGTGAGGCTCCCGGGGTCGGGCCTCCTGGACAGCTGTCTTACCTCTTCCTTCTTCCCTCCTCTACTGAGAATCCCAGAAGGGGGCCCTGCCGGGACACCCAGGGTCTTAGGCCAGTTTAGATGCAGTGAGCGCAGGTGTGTCCGGACCACAGGAGTCCAGGTAGTGAAGGAGCGGGGGTTGGTATCAGAGCATACATAGAATGCTGGAAGGAGTCTAGTGGGAGTCTCAAGGCTGTGGCCATCCCGGTGCTGGGCCTCCTAAATCCTGGTGCTTGACGGGGGTGCACCCAGAGGGACCCACGTGGATCTCCCATGTCCACGGAGCTGGGCTGGGCTGCCAACTCGGCCTCCCACTGCCTCACCGCCAGCTCCCTCTGTCCCTCGGAGTGACTGCCCCTCATGCCTTGGCTGTCACTCGCCCTGGCTCTGCTGCTGACCCAGGAAGGGGGCTCCGTCACTGTCTCTGCGGCCTTGGGTGGCCCAAGGACAGCCCATCCTCCTCATTGCCTTGTCCTCTGTTAGGACTCAGTTTACCTCCTTGGCCAGGGTCATATTAGGTAAGGCCAAGCTGAGTGCTGGGACCTCACCTGGATGCAGGTAACTGCTGAGGGACTGGGCAGGAAACCCTCCCAACCCCGCAAGGCCCCCTGGGAGCAGATGGAGCGGGGAGGTGAGAGCAGGTGCAGGATGCAGGGCAGGGCGCCGGCCCACAAGCCAGATCGCCTGTGCTACTTTGTGCCTCCGTTTCCCGCTCGGAGAACAACAGTAACACCCATCCAGCCCTGGAGCACAGCCGCGGCTCACTCCCCCCACCCCCAGCTCCCGCCCCGGCTGTCTGGCATGAGCCCAGGTGCTCAGGTAGCCCTGGACACAGAGCATCATCCTTCCCGAGTCCTAGTGAGGAGAGGCGAAGTCAGTGCTGAAGGCAGTGTGGGACTCCTGGGTGACCACCAGCATTCCCTTGGGGACTTTTGCAGATGGTGGTTCTAATGGACCCAATGGAGGACCCCGATGACATCCTGCGGGCGCATCGCTCCCGGGAGAAGTCCTACCTATTCGATGTGGCCTTTGACTTCACTGCCACCCAGGTGAGACACAGCCTGGGCCTGGGGACACACAGGATCCCCTCTCTGCACAGGATCCCCTCTCTGCCCTCTGCCCCACTCAGGAGGGAGCCCTTAGGGGACCCTGCCACTGATCCTCAGCTCTTCCTCCACCACTTGTAGCTTCTCCCCACCACGTCCCCAGAAGCACAAGAGCCCCCTGCATGGACACACCCTGGTCAGCAGGCAAATGCCACCTGACACGGGGACCCATACAGCTCATCCCACAGGTGGCCCTGTGGGAGCTGGAGGAAGGTGCTTGAAGCCCATCTGGTGCTGGGAGGAGAGCCTCGGGGAAGCTGACACCCTCCCAGGGACCCCGTCTTGCCCATCTGTGGGATGCTCCCACGAGCAGATGCAATGCGTTCTCTGGGCCGGGGCCCGGGAGCCAGCCGTGAGGGGAGGCATCTCGGGTGTCCCGAGCTCCATTTCAGGCTGGCATCCCCCCCAGGGGTGAAAGCAGAGACACCCGTCCCCCACCTCCCACCCCCACTTCTCTAGGGCCGAGGGCTCTCAGGACAGAAGCTGCTTCTGCTGGGGGCCAGGAGGTGCCACTGGGCATGTGTGCTCTGCCCCACCGGTGCCCAGGCCCCTGATGGCTCTCCTCTTCCCTGCAGGAGATGGTGTATCAGGCCACCACCAAGAGCCTCATCGAAGGTGTCATCTCAGGCTACAATGCCACTGTCTTTGCCTATGGCCCCACAGGTGAGGGGGAGCCCAGCCCACGGGAGAGGACTTCATGCCCCATTGTCCCTGCTGAGGATCAAGCCCCCTGAGCCCCCACCACAGAGCCAGTCTGGCCCCAGCTGGAACAGGAATCAAGGATGCGGCCGATCCAAACCGCCCGCCCCCAGGGCCCTCTGGACCCAGAGCCCCATCCCTAGCCAAGGATGCTCTCTTCTCCCCCGCTCCACCTCCCTGGCCACCTGGGAGGGCCCAGCCCTGAGGACAGACCCAGTTTTTCCAGGATCCCCCGAGCTCCCAGGTCCCACTTTGCTCACCCACCCACCTGCTCTGCCCCAGGCTGCGGGAAAACCTACACCATGCTGGGCACAGACCACGAGCCTGGCATCTACGTTCGGACCCTCAATGACCTCTTCCGTGCCATTGAGGAGACCAGCAATGACATGGAATACGAGGTGTCCATGTCCTACCTGGAGGTGAGCCCTGCCCCCACCCCCGCTTGGACAAGAGGCCCGTGGGAGGGGGCTGGCCCACCTAACTGAGGCCGGGTCACTGGGCAATCTCCTGGGGTGCTCAGCACTGCTGCTCTCCCATGTGCATATTACTGGCCCCACTTTATAAAAACCTGAGGCTCAGAGAGGTGAGGCAACCAGGTCAAGGTCACACAATGAGTGAGGGAGTAGGGATTCAAACTCAGGACCCCAGGGCTTCAAAGCCGAGCCCTGCCCCTTGTGCCACACTCCAAAGTAGCCTTGTCCCTGAGCACAGACCTCAGCCACCCTCCCAGACGCCAGCCTCCTGGGCCCACTCCTTAAAGCCGACCGTGTCGGCCCTGCCAGACTACGTGCAGGCACTTGGCGTATACAGGTACAGGTGAGCACCGCATATATGTAGGGACAGGCTTGGACCTGCCAGCCTTCGCTACCTTGTCACAACCCCTAGTGCCCACCTGTGGAAGTGCTACCACCAGGCAGTGATGGGTCAGCGGGGGTGGGAGCACACAGAGGCCAGAATAAGCAGGAGAGCCAGTGGGCTAGACTCCATCTGGCTCCTGGCCTCCCTGGCTCCCTGCGGGAGCTGATAATCTCCTGGGTGACAGCTCAGGAAGGGCAGCGAAGCATTGCTGCCAACAGCTGCTCCAGCCAGCATGGTGTTGACTCAGCCAGCAAGTTGCGCTTTGGGGGCCTGGGTCAGGGTGGGGGAGTGAAGATAGCATAAGGGTTGCCTAGCAACAACAGCGCAGCCAAGGATCTGGTCCCATCCTCTGCCTGGTGCCCGGCCAGCCTGCAAAGGGAGTCCCACTTGGTTGTGATGACTTGTGTACCCTTGACTCTGGTAGCCCGATGTTTCCCTCTAGATGCTGAAGCCCCCTTATGCCCACCCCATAGAAAGAGGAAAGGGTCTTTTTCCTTAACCAGGGTTTCCCTGAGAAGAGCCTGGAGCTCTGACCCTTTAACTGAACCTCTTGCCTTTGGTCTCCTGTTAATGTCTGTCCCCTGCCCCTCCCAACCCATCCCGGCAGATCTACAATGAGATGATCCGGGACCTGCTGAACCCTGCCCTGGGGTACCTGGAGCTGAGGGAGGACTCCAAAGGGGTGATCCAGGTGGCCGGAATCACCGAGGTCTCCACCATCAATGCCAAAGAGGCGAGTCTTGTGCAGCTAGCTGGGGCAGTGGAGAGGAGCACTCACCCGTCTCCAGGAGGGGATGGGAGGGGGCTGGGC
Organism: Vicugna pacos; assembly: GCF_048564905.1. NCBI lineage: Eukaryota > Metazoa > Chordata > Mammalia > Artiodactyla > Camelidae > Vicugna > Vicugna pacos. The sequence goes on from NC_133002.1 coordinate 57,286,152, forward strand.
AGGGCAGCCAGGGAGTAGCTGCCCGCTCAGCTGAGGCTGGGGCAGACACAGAGGATGCTGAATGACAGCAAGAGAGGGACTCTCACACCTGCCTCCATGCCCCCAGCCATGCTGACCCAGTAGGGGCTGAACAGGCAACCCCACCACAGCCTCCCAGGCCCCATAGCACACGGGGGTGCTGGCCCACCCCTAGCCTGGGCCCCTTCCCAACCTCTCAGATGCAGGATGTGGGGGCATCCCCACGGGTCCCCAGGAGTGGCCTCCCTTCCTCTGTCCCGCCCACCCAGATCATGCAGCTGCTGATGAAGGGGAACCGGCAGAGGACCCAGGAGCCCACGGCCGCCAACCGGACGTCCTCCCGTTCCCATGCCGTGCTCCAGGTGGCCGTGCGCCAGCGCAGTCGGGTTAAGAACATCCTACAAGAGGTGCGGCAGGGCCGCCTGTTCATGATTGACCTGGCTGGCTCTGAGCGCGCCTCCCAGGTGAGGCCGGCTCCCCCAGGGGCTGCGGAGAAAGAAAGGCTGGGATGGCAGGGCAGGGATGCTGGCCACCAGCTCCCCGAGGGATAGGGATGGGGACTGTCCCAGAGAGGGTGGGTATGAGAAGGTGCCCCAGGGAAAGTGACTGAGGAATGTCGCAGAGGAGCAGGAAGGGAAGGGTGGGGTGGGGGATCCTGGGGACAACCCCAGGGGCTGTTTGTGGGAAGGGGGCTGGGAGTGCAAGGATTTCTCTAGGGAAGGAGACTGTGGCTGCCCTGGAGAAGAGGGGAAGCAGGTAAGAGAATGAGTGGGCCCAGATGCGGAGCAGGGGTTGGGGGAGACAACATCCCCTGCGGGGGTTGGGGGGACCCTGGGCAGAGCCCAAGAGGGGGTTCTGCCAACCACATCAAGGGGAGAGGAAGGTCCATCACCCATGTCTCAGCTTTTGTCCCCCACCACTAAGCCCTGGTTCTTGGCTCTGCCGCCTGGGCCTCAGTCCCCTCCTGTGGGTGAACTTGGAGGTTTCATGGTCACCTGAGCCATGAGGCTGGGTGATGTCAGTGATCTCACTGAAACAAATGCAAGGGACAAATACAGCGCCAGGGAGAAGTAACAGGGCTTCGTGTTTGAACATGCGGGGTTGGCGTAAACAGAGAGGGGTTGGAGAACACACTTTTCTCTTCCAGTAGAGGCCTGAGGGCTTCCTGGAGGAGGGGTACAGGGGAGCAGCCAGTAGGAAGGAAGAGGGTGTGCCCTGCAGCCACTGGAGCCAGCAGGTCCCATCTTCACCAGGCTGGGCAGAGACACCTCCTGAGGGCAGCTGTAGGCAGAGTGTCCTTGGACTTGACCCTGTCCTGCTCTCACACACACACACTCTTCTTTCATGCTGTCACATATACACATACAATTCACACACACTTCCTTCCTTCTCCCTGAAGCCTGGCTCGTCCTCTACAGCCAGATGCCTGTGGTCCAGCCCTGGAAGAGACAGAGGCTCTCAGCCCTCCTCCGAAGCCTCCTGTCCCCACTCTTGCTCAGAGCCCTTCCGGTTCTCTTACCTTCTCGAATGCCCTCTGGGACCGCTGCTGGAGAGCAGGATCGGGCATGGCTATTCTGCAGAGCCCCTGGGGGCGGGGGGGGGGGTTATCACCCAGGGAGGGGAGTTACACCCGCTGCACACCACTCCCCACCAGACGCAGAACCGTGGGCAGCGCATGAAAGAGGGGGCCCACATCAACCGCTCGCTGCTGGCCCTGGGCAACTGCATCAACGCCCTGAGTGACAAGAGCAGCAACAAGTACATCAACTATCGCGATAGCAAGCTCACCCGACTCCTGAAGGTACCGGCTGCAGCCGGGCCCCAGCACTGGGCACCAAGGGCGGGTGCCAGATTCGCAGTTAGAAATACAGGATGCCCAGCTGCTTGGATTTCAGATAAACAACAAGATCTGTTTTGGTATGAGTATGTCCCATGCCATATTTGGGGCATACTTAAACTAAAAAAAAATTACTTGTTTATTCGAAATTCAAACTTAACTGGGTGCCTTATATGTTACCTGGCAACTCTCACCACAGAGTGGGCAGCAGGGAGGGGAAGGGATCTGACCCCTCTACCCCAGCACTGTAGGTCTGAGGGAACCGGGAATCGTCTGGATTTGGGGGTTCAGGTGCACAGTCAGCCTCACAGTTCACAGAGGCAGCTGTTTGGGGGGCCCACTCATGGGTGGGCTCTGTGTTCAGTGCTTCACCACCACCCCCAAGTTCCTTTCATCCTGTCAGCAGCTCTGTGAGTTAGTGGATTACTATTTCTATGTGCAGATGAGGAAAGGGGGGCACAGAGAGGCTAAGTAACCTTCCCGAGGGCTCAGACTAGTGAGTGCGGGATGTAGGATGCAAACAGAGGTGTGTCTGGGCTAGTAGGAAGGCTGCAGTTGGCCTCACGCTCACTGGCCATCCACCTGCCAACATGACCGCACCTCCAGGCTCGGGGGTTGGGGCAGTTAACAACTGCCAGCTTGGAAACCGAAATCCAAGGGAGCGAGGATTTAGAGAGGTGAGGGCGCTTGCTTGTCACTGCTGCAGCAAGGACCTTGACTCCCCCAGCCTTCATACTGAGGTCCCCGTCCCCACACTCACTCCAGCCAAAACAACAGCACCATCAGCAGTTGGAAAATGGGTCGGAAAATGGGGGGACCTGGGAGGCCAGAGGTGATGGGGAGGGGCCCAGGGCCCCATGGGGGTCTTTCCCCTCTGGTTCCCAGCCAAGCAGGGCTGCAGCCTTTCCTTGTTCTTATATAGAGAGGAGGAGAAGGGGAAGCCGGAAGACCCTGACCCGGATACTAGAAATTTTCAAATCTGAATTTTGGAGAAGAAACCGGAAGACGGATAGGGTGGGGCAGGGGGGATGGCAGAGAGGGAGAGGAATCTGGACTCTTCCATTTGATGCTCCATACCAGCACCTGTAGTGCTGTGTGTGTGTGTGTGTGTGTGGCAAAGGGTGCGAGACAGACACACACCAAGGGCACCAGAAACAGCCAGGCAGGAGCAGGGTCTGGGGAAGCAGCCCCCTGCTGACCACAGCCCCGCCCTCCTCCCCATCCAGGATTCCCTGGGGGGAAACAGCCGGACGGTGATGATCGCCCACATCAGCCCAGCGAGCAGTGCCTTCGAGGAGTCTCGGAACACGCTGACCTACGCCGGCCGGGCCAAGAACATCAAGACCAGGGTGAGGGACCCCTGGTCTGTCCCCCCAGAGCATGCCTTCCTAGGCCAAGACTCAAGCCCCTGGGCTGATTTCAGGCCCTGCCACCCCACCTCACACACTCTGGAACCAGCCACCGTTGCACTGGCCTCACTCCCCAGTCCAATGTCACCCCTGCTCCTTTCCCTGTACCTTCAACACCTGTTGCCTGCCAGGAAGCCCCCAGCTCCCGAGGGTCCCCTTCTTGCTCAAGGTCTGTGCTCCCCCAGCCCCATCATCCCCTCCCATCTTCTTGTTTATCTTTTCAAAGCCCCTTATCGTAATCGTCATAAGAGAGGTAACTGATACTGATCCCTTATGCTGGGCCCTTTAACAGATCATCTCATCCGATCCTCAAATAAGGCAGGCGTTATCACTGTCCCCACTTGACAGCTGGGGAAGAGAGTTAAGTGACTTCCCAGCTGGGCATTGATGGCGCTGAGACTAGAACTGGGTCAGCCTGGTTTCCAAGTCCACGTTCTCACCCTCTCTGTTGAACGTGTTAGAATCCCCGCTATGGCTTAGGGAGTCTGTTTCCACCTGTGTGGGTGGAGGGATGGGAATTCCGAAGCAGAACTTAATGAGCATTCTCCTGACACTACAGCTTGCCAGCCACTATTCCAAGTGCTTTGTGTTTTATTCCAAACCTTGGAACCTAGTGGTGGGAGGAGACATGTCCTTGATACCGTGAATTGATAGTTCGGAATATTATTAGTAGCAGGAAGCGCTGCCAGCAGGAGAGCTGGTGCTCCCATGGGGCTCTTTGGAGACTGTGAGTAGGACTCTGAAGGATGGGGAGGAAATTTCAGGAGAGAGGGAGAAGTGAGGAAGGAAGGAGATGTTGTCTGTGGTGTGGGAGGGGGACGAGCAGGATGGTTCCTGGGCTAGAACAAAATGTTTGAGCTGGAGCAGTGAGCCAAAAGAAAATCTAAAGAGTCAGTGGTGGGCCTTCAGCACTCAGGAAGGAATGAGAGCAATTCCCCCAAGGAGTAGGGAGCCACTGAAGGTTGAGTGGGGGAGGCAGCATTTTAGGAGTATGGCTCTGGTGGAAGCATGCAGTGTTGTTGTGGGATTGGAGGCAAGGAGGCCATTGCTGGCACCCAGAAAGATGGGGGGAAGAAAAAGAGGACCCCGCAGGCAAGCCCTGGCACCTGGGTGACTGAAGCTGCTCAGCTCTCAACCACGGTCCCCCAGGTGAAGCAGAACCTGCTCAACGTCTCCTACCACATCGCCCAGTACACCAGCATCATCGCCGACCTGCGGGGCGAGATTCAGCGGCTTAAGTGCAAAATCGACGAGCAGGGTGGACGGGGCCAGCCCCGAAGCCGGCTGGAGCGGAGCGACATCCGCCACATCCAAGGTGTGTGAGTGGGTCTGCATTAGTGGTAGCCCGCTTCCCGAAGGCCTTCCAGCCTGTCTCAAATTGCTCTGGGGTCAGGCAGCACTGGGTTCAAAGCCAGACTCAGGCTCTTTCTGGCTGAGTAGCCTTGGGCTAGACATCAACCAGTCTGAGTCTTCTGTCCTTCCGCTGTCAAAAGGGATCATGATCTCTGCTTCGGAGACTTGATGTGAAGATTAGTGGATATCACACGAGTGGGGGACATGTGGGCATTTGGCTGTGGGGGGCATCACTCTCAGGGCTGCAGCGCAGGGCTGTGAGACTGTGCCCTACATCACCGGAAGAGACACTGTTCTCTTGTAGATTTTCTGTATTTGCTACAATGATTTTCCAACAGATGGCAGTAAAGTGTCTAAGGGATGCCTTTTATTCGTTGACAGAAAGATGCTTTAAAGGCTGCGGAAGCCCAGTTCATACAGAGGAGCTGGGAATCACCTCTGGGTAGTAGCCTGAAGATTCCAAGTGAAAGGGCATGTGTGAGGAGGTGGTAATCTAGGAGGTCTTTCTGGAGGAGGTGGTTGCACAGGAAGTTGTTTAGCAAGAGAGGGAAGGATCCCAGATGGGCCCAGACTTTCCTGGCCTGACCCTACCTCTTCCCCTGACCACCTCTCACCTCCCATCCAACGGGCAGCCGAAGTCCAACTGCACAGCGGCCAGGGTGAGCAGGCTGAGATGGGACAGCTGCGGGAGCAGCTCATCAGCGCTTTCCAGGAGCAGATGGACGTGCGGAGACGCCTGCTGGAGCTGGAGAACCATGCCATGGAGGTGCAGATTGACACCTCCCGCCACCTGCTCACCATTGCCGGGTAAGCGCCCCTGGGCCTGGGACAGGGTCTGGGAGCTGGAGCTGCACGCTGTGCCCCCATAGCCTGAATCCCATGTCTCCCCCTGGGGCTGGGGCTGCGGCAGCTGGGAGCACGAGAAGTCACGTAGGGCACTCAAGTGGCGGGAGGAGCAGCGGAAGGAGTCCTACACCAAGGACGACAGCGAGAAGGACTCAGACACAGGTGACGACCAGCCAGACATCCTGGAGCCCCCCGAGGTGGCCTCAGCCCGAGAGAGCATCGCTGCCCTGATGGGAGAGCAGAAGAAGCTGCGAACGCAGAAGGTGCCCAGGGTTCGAGGGTCTGGGAGAGGGGGTTTGAGAGGCTCCAGCAGGAAGGGGCTGGGGTGGGGGTGGGAGCATAGGAAGAGTGAGACCTGGGAGCTCAGGCCACGCAAATCCTCTGTGACCTTGCTACATTTCTTCACCTCTTTGTGCCTCACTTGTTCATCTGTGAAAGAGGAGTGTCGTGTACATGGGGGGTAGTCAGAGCCCTAGCAGGGTTGTTGGGAAGATAAATAAATGCCTTTCACATATCAAGGACTCAAAAAATGGGGGCCAATATTATCATTAGGATCTTCCAGATAAGAAATGTCTGCCTTCTGGAGCACGTCCCAACCAGGGGACTTCAGGGTACCACGAGCCCTGAGGGTATCAGATGGGCTGGGGTTGAGCAGATCCGAGGAGCTGATGCGAGGAGTGGGTTGTGGTGAGGGCGGCAAGAAGGTAGGCACAGGGGGCCGCTTAGGAGACGCCCTTGGTTGCAAGGTCCAAGATACAGCTCCAAGGGTAGACCTCGGCATGGAGCTTCAGCCGGGAGCCCGGAGTCTAGCGACTGGAGGGGTGGGGACAGGCCCAGCGGCGGGCGGGAGCGGCCCCTGGCAGGCTGCCTGGCGCTGACCCCGTGCCCCCCCCCCCCCCGCCACCCCGCCACCAGCTGGCGCTGGAGCAGCGCTGCCGGGAGCTGCGCGCGCGGGGCCGGCGCCTGGAGGAGACCCTGCCGCGGCGCATCGGCTCCGAGGAGCAGCGCGAGGTGCTCAGCCTGCTGTGCCGCGTGCACGAGCTGGAGGTGGAGAACACCGAGATGCAGTCGCACGCGCTGCTCCGGGACGGCGCGCTCCGCCATCGCCGCGAGGCCGTGCGCCGCCTGGAGCAGCACCGCAGCCTCTGCGACGAAATCATCCAGGGCCAGCGGCAGATCATCGACGGTAGGGCCCGCGCCCCGCGCGTCGGAGCCACCCACGGGCCCCATAGACCCACAGAGGGTCCGAGGGCACGAGGGCACGCCCTGAGCCCTGCCTCTCCCTCCGCAGACTACAACCTGGCCGTTCCTCAGCACCTGGAGGAGCTGTACGAAGTGTACCTGCGGGAGCTGGAGGAGGGCAGCCTGGAGCGGGCCACCATCATGGACCGCGTGGCCTCTCGGGCCCTGCAGGTAGGTGGGCGCCTGAGCATGCGCACAGGTGCTGAGAGAGGGACTGATGCCTGAGGCAGTGCCTGCAGGTAGCTGGGATGCAGGTGGGGCCAGACTGGCTGGTCCCAGGGATTTGACCCGTTTTTTCTTTTTTTTTTTAACCCCACCCAAAGCTTTGCCAAGCCTGAGTAAGGTCCCTGTCCTAGGGCATTCGTCTCTGGCACTTGTCCCCACTGAGGGTCTGAGGGTTAGGGTTGGCTATCTAAGACATTACAAATGGCCCCAGATGCCCTCCCAGGAGACCAGGCCACCACACAGTGTCACAGGGGATGCCTAGCAGACCACAGCTGGCCCCTTGGGACCCAGAACTCAGGCCCCCTGCCCTCTGGGGCTCCCAGCCCGTGTTACAGCCCCAGACACCCTGTGTATCTTCGTTACCCTGCACTGTTACTTGGGTCAGGACCAAATGTTGTGACTATTTGCGCCTCCCTATTCCCAGGACAGCTCCTTGCCCAAAATTACCCCAGCAGGAACCCTGCTAACCCCCGAGTCCGACCAGGAGAGCGTGAAGACGCTGAGCTCTGAAGCCCAGTGCCTGCAGAACAGCAACCTCCCTCCCCTCCGCACAGAGAGGTGAGACCAGGGACTACTTCCTGCCAGTCCTGCCTGCCTGAGCCACTACAGCCTGTGCCATGTCCCAGGGATGCCAGTCCAGCTTAGGGCTTCCTGGGGAAGACGGAGCAGGAACGAAAGAGGAGAGGTGGCCCAGGTCTGGAGCCAGGACTTCTGGGTTCTCGCTACCTTTATGCAAACAGCTCTCCCCTGGGTGGGTGGGACTGCAGTGGAACCTGCCTGGTCAACAGATGCCCATTGTCCTCTGCCAGCCTCAGTGATGCCAACCATGTGTTCAAGGCCAGTCCCCGGGCCTGGCAGGTGAAGAGCTCCTCTGTGCCCACCCCACCCCTCATCCAGATCGGCAGCCTGGTGACCCAGGAGGTGAGCACTGGGCACCACTGGCCCCACAGACTCCCCTGCTGTGGGTGGGCATACAGGGGTGGACACCCAGTGGTCGGGAAGGACCCTTTCCAAAACAGCCCCCTGGGGGCATAGGCTTCCCACTGTGTCCAATGGCTTCTCTTCCCAACCAATTCATCTTACAGGGCCCCACTCAGGACAGCCAGGTCAGCTTGAGCAGCTGGATCAACTCTTCCCCCGACAGCAGTGAGAATCTGTCAGAGATCCCCTTGTCCCGCAAAGGTGTGCCCCCGGCCTGCCCTGTCAGCCTGAGCCTGGCATCATCAAAACTGCTCAGATCACCCAACCCAAAGCCCTTTCCTGCCTTCTGCCCGGCTGCTACCCATTCTAGAAAGAAAGAGAGGCACCAGTGTCCAGAGAGGATTAACCACCTGCTCTGTCCACACAGAGCTGGGGGACACAACCAGAAATCAGAATGGGGGGCCCATGGCACTTAGGAGCATGCCCCCTCTTCCCACTCAGAAATAACTGTAATAGCAGAGGTAGACTGAATGCCTACCCCCTGGTCATAAGCTATGCCCATATCTCTGTTCTTCACAACATCCCAATGGCGTTCCATTTACCATCCCCATCTTACAGATGAAAGTAAAGCTCAGAACTTTGCCTAAACTTTCTTAAATAGCAAGCAAGTGGGAATGCTTTGGCAGAGGAGGGGTGCTGGAGGTGCAGGAGGTGGGTGCAGAAGGAGGTGATCCCGGATTGGATGTTCCTCTGTCCAACTGCAGAGAGGAAGGAGATCCTGACCAGTACCAAGTGCATCTCAGTGAAGGCCGCCAGGCGGCGCTCTCGGGCCGTGGGCGCCGAGGGGCGCCACCTGTTGGCACCTGCCATGGAGCGCAGTAGCCTATCCCTGCACTCGCTGAGTGAGGCTGACGACTCGCGGCCGCCTGGTCCTCTGGCCTGCAAGCGGCCGCCCAGCCCCACGCTGCAGCACGCTGCCAGTGAGGACAACCTGTCCAGCAGCACGGGCGAGGCCCCATCACGGGCAGTCGAGCGTCGTGGCGATGGCCCTGGGCCCTGGCTGCATGGCCAGAAGCAAAGCCTGGACAAGAAACGGGAGGAGTCGCTGGAGGCGAAGAGGAGGAAGCGGAGGTCCCGGTCCTTTGAGGTCACAGGGCAAGGGGTGAGTGGAGAGGCAAGGACTGGGGAGTCTGGGCCCCTTCCTTGCTGGTGGGGGCCTGAGGGCTAGATTCCTCCAGAGGCCCCAGGACACCTCTAGCTGTGAACCCCCCTTCCATGCCTCTGTCCCCTAGGCTGGCACAGCAGCTGGGACCCACCCCCATAGCAGGTCCCCACGCAGCTCCCACCTCACCTCACTGTTCTCCAACCAACACAGCTCTCCCGCCCCAAGACACATGTCCTGGGGTCCCGTCCCATGAAGAGTATCTTGGATCACAGAACACCAGTGTGTGGGCACCCAGCCCCTGGTATCCGGCATCTGGGAAAGGTCACACTGCCTATGGCCAAGGTCAAACTCCCTCCAAGCGAGAACACAGGTCAGTACCAGCAAAGGAAGGAATGGGGAGGGGGGAGGGGAGCCCTTGGCTAGTTCAAGGGGGAAACAGGTTGAGCTCCCTGCCCCTATGGCTGCCCCTTGCTGTAAACAGGGTTCTCAAAGAATGCCTGTGGGACTGGCGTCTTGGAGTTGTGCCCCTAGGAAGCTGAAAGCCACGGGGTGATCAGAGAGGGGATGGAGAGGCATTCCTAAAAGCACTGCTCCTGACCCTTCCCTGCTGCAGGCCCTGGGGACTCGTCACCCCTCACTGTCCCCTCCAACCCAGCTGCTGTTTCCCGAAGGGCTATCCGGGAGCCCCGCCTGCCTCACGGTGCGAGCACCCATGGCAAAGATGGACGCTTCCGACATAACTGAGGGGCCCTGCCAGTAACTGGCCTCCTGCCCCCCAAGACTGGATGGGGTATAGTGGGAAGTGGGAGATGGAGGCTGGGCAGATGGGCATGGCCTGGGAGCAGGAGCTCAGGATCTCAGAAGGCTGGGGCTCCTGAGACCCAGGAATTGTGAGGGTGCCTGCCCAACACTTTGTTGCTTTCAGCGCCACGGGGAAAGGGAGGTGAGCCCAGGAGGCATGACTGGGGTGACAGGGCTCCCCAGCCTCCCAGCCCTGGACAGAACCCTGTTGCCAAAACTTTGTTCTGAAGCCTGTGGCCAGACTTGGCCTTGGAAATGGGGAAGGAAGCTGTTAGTGGGACAGGGCCTCTGGGCCCACACCTGGGGCAAGAGCATCCTGGATGGTTGGAGAAGGAGCCACCAGGCACTTCATATACTATGGGAACGGGGGAGGGAATCTGATTTTGTTACTTGGCAGTGGCTCCCCCCCTCTTCATTTTTTAACAATAAAATCCCATTTGGGTCTTGATGGCTGTGTTGGAAACTGGACATTGTCTGAAATGTTGGGTGGCCATGACTGACGTGGATTCAACCCAACTCCCTCCCCCATCCCCACCACACCCCATTCCCCTCTGGCTGGTCTTATAGCACCAACCTGCAAACACCTGGAGGAAAGTGGTTTTTTTCTAGATCCTGAGGTCCCTCTCCAGGAAGGGCGGGGCTATAAGGCCTCCTCCTGCCAGCCTTCATACCTGCCCAGACTCCCTCCCAGGAGAGATCAGACTTGGAGTAGTCCACAATCCAGATGAGGTGGTTACCCCCTGAAAGTCCAGGCTCAGAAATTGTTCAGCTAAGCCCCTCCGCTTCAAGGTGAGAAAGCTCCCATGAGGGGTACCTAGTACCCTATTTGGATGCTCTTACCTGCCCTGTTCCGTGTGGGGGTAGGAGGCTCTCTGTGGCGGGGAGGGGAGCTAATACAAGATGGAGAGCCCCCAGCCTGTGGGACCCTCTTTGGATTGTTTTCACTCAGGAACTGGGTGGTTTAATCATCCCCTTACCTCTCTGAGCATCGGTTTATTCTACCAAGAGCATCACTTTCAAGTCAGCTTGAAATCAGCTCCTGAAACCAGGCATCTGGTCTACCACCCCTCACCTGGATTCCACCCGGCTCCAAAGCTGCCAGTGCCTGGCCACTGGCCGTGCCACTCCCAGTCTCTCTGGACCATCTATGCTGAGCCTTTATTTCCGGATCCAGAGGCGTCAGGGACGCCGAGCAACTCATCCCCAGCCCTGCTTGGCTACTTGGGGGTCCGGATGAGGGTGTGGTAGACTGGCTTGATGATGAGATGAAGGTGCAGGGCGTTCTCCACTAGGTACTCGGAGTTGCGCCGCTGCAGGTCGGCGTGCGCCAGGAAGTCGCCGGCCTCCTCGCTGCTCTGGTGGAAGCTGTAGGCGTGGCGGACCAGCAGGCGGCCGTGCTGGCGCGCCCCCACCAGCACCGTCTTCTGGAAGCTCACGCCCGCCGCGTCGCCGCCGCTGCTGGCCGGCGTGACCACGAGCCGCGGCCGGCCATCCTCCGGGCGCGCGAGGGGCAGCGCGGTGCCCGCGGCGTCCGCGTAGACGGGCCGCAGGCTGACGGGCAGCCAGCGCGGCGAGAAGAGCACGTTCCACGTGACCCGGCGGCCGGAGTCGTGGCCGCTCGGGCCCAGCTGCGTCTGGAAGCTGGTGCTGCGGTCGTCGCGGGCCGGGTTGTTGATGACCCACGGGGCGCCCCAGGAGGGCGCGAGGTAGTTGCGGGGCAGGAAGGCGCTGCCGTTGACGTCGAAGAACTTGGCGTAGTGCAGCGGCGAGGCGGCGTGGAACTGGTAGGCCTGCAGCAGGAGGTCGGCCACCGCCGGGCCGTGGCGCGCCAGGGCGGCCGAGCGCGCCTGCAGCTGGAACAGCTGCGCGGGCGGGATCATGGGGTAGCGGATGGCGCGCAGCGCCCGCTCGGCCACCGCGGGTGGCGGCCGCGCACGGCCCAGCCACGCCTCCAGCGCGTGGAATAGCTCCAGCTCGTCCTGCAGCACCAGGTCCGAGCGCCGCAGGAGCTGTGCCAGCAGCTCGGGGCTCACGGCGCCCCACTCGGCGCTCCCCGCCACCGCCGACAGGTTCCAGGCTAAGAACTGCAGGCAGCTCTCGCGCAGGGCGTCGTCCCCGGTGCTCAGCGCGTAGTGGTACCAGCCCACCGCCGGGCCCGCGCCGCCCGCCAGGTGCGCGCGCATGTAGTCGGCCACGCCCCGCTGCAGGGAGGCCACCCCGTACTTGGTGGCCAGCTTGTGCAGGGGGATGGCTTGCGCTAGCAGCACGGTCAGCTCACCGCAGTAGAGGTACCTGCGAGAGAGGCACAGAGATGAGGCACCCCGCCACTCACGCCCCGACCCCACCCAGAGCCGCTCTCTGAGTCCAGAGGGCACTCAGCCTTGGGCGGAGAGCTTTCGGGGTCCGGGGCACCAACAGAACAGTGGGCCCTGAGGCTTCCTGTCTTTTCTTCTCATGGCTCATTCCTACTTCACGGCCTTTTTCCCTTTCTCGTGGGGACACGGAAATAGCATGCATTTATTGAGCACCAACTGGGTGCCGAGCTCTGTGCTAGAACAAGCGAGACATGGCTTCTGCCATTGCCAGGTTTACAATCTGGGTTCGGATTCATTTTCTGCCAGTTACTTGCCAGGAGAGTGGGCACGCCATTTAGCTTCGCTGTGGGCCTCTGGAAATAAAAGATGTTTCCCAGGTTCCCTTAGAGTGAGTGTGGTCACATGACTAAATTCTAGCCAATGAGAGGTGCACAGAGGCACAGAGTGGGATTGGGGGAAGGCTGGTTAAATAGAACTGACTGAGGTCAGGGAAGAGCCTTTGGCCCTTCCGTGTTATCCCTCTTCCTGTTGCCTGGAGGTTGGAAGCAATGAAGGGAATTCTGCAGCCACCTTGTCTAAGCCATTAAGACAGGGCAAATTTCTCAGACTATAGTGTGAATGGTGCCCTCTGTGCAGCACACTAGCAGGAGGTAGGAGATGGGGGAGGGAACTGGCTAAACTTTTCCGTTCCCTCGCCCTGTGGTTCAAGACCTGACCAGACACCAAAACCACACGGAGACATTAGAATAAGAAATGATTGCTTGACCCAACCCGAGTCGTGAAGCCCAGGATCCAGAGTGGGGCCCCGGAATCTAGTTTTTAAAAGCTCTCAAGGCCAGGTCTGGAAACAGCTCTGCGAGCATTTGGTATCCGACATCAAACCACATATAGCTTACAGGCAAGGGCAGGGGAGTCACACTGCACTTTGCAAGAGGGCGGTGGGAGAAGGGAAGGAGGTGGTTGCACAGTCATCCTAGTGACCTCTAGGGAATGGACATGATGTTTGCTACAAGCCGGGGCCTCCGTGACCCAGTGAGTGGAGAAGCCAGGGGCTTGGAAAGGGATGAAATCTTCCCTCTTTTCCTTCCCCACCTGATGAACTTGTCAAAGACGGCAGCACAGTCCCTGGGCTCCTGCAAAACCACCTCGCTCTGGTTACTCAACAGCTCCCGGAACAGCTCGCTGTGCAGTCCCAGCAGCAGGCGGTGGGCGTGGAAGACTCGGACCTCGTCGGTGCCCGCGGCCTGCACCCGCACAACCACGTCGCTGGCATTGCCCTGCCGCAGCAGCTCTTGTAAGCGTTGCAGCAGCATCTGGGAGTGGTTGATGGAGGTGCCCGTTGACTCCCCGCCGACATCAGTTTTGTGGGCTGCAGGAGGAAGGAACACCTCACAGCCTGAGAAGGCACCTGGATCCCGGGCAGCATTCTGGGGCTGCAGAGGGACCAGCTGGAGATGTGTGTGGTTGGATGTGGGCAGAGGACGGGTGGGCCTGGGGAGGCTGTGTGCTCACCTGTTTGTGCCCATGAGGTGCCTGGATGCATGTGTGTGCACACAAGCACATCCTGGGTGGGGGAGCTTGTGAACCTGACCTTGAGCAGACCCTGAGAGGATGCTCTTGGAAGGGGGGGTGGATTCTGACAGGAAGAGGTCCTGAATCAGCATGGGATAAACTATCCAAAGCTGGTCTCCACTGGTGCCAGACCTGCAGGCGAGGGTTGAGGAAACTCTTGGTCCCCACTCCTCTCACCTGCTGAAGAACTGTCCACCTAACCCCTGGAAAGAGTTGTCCAAAGCAGCGCCTTCACTAACGAATGTCTATTGAGCACTTGCTACAAGCCAGACACTGCTGGGAGCTCGGACTATCACAGTGAACAAAAGCAAGCCAGCTCCTTACACTCATAAAAGCACAAGTTATCTTATTAGACAGGCAAGAAGTACACTAGTAATCGTGTAAATAAGCAGTCTAGTTTTATTTTTTTTTTTAGCAGGGGGAGGTAATTAGGTTTATCTGTTTATTTAATGGAGGTACTGGGGATTGAACCCAGGACCTCATGCATGCTCGGCATACACCCTAACACTGAGCTATACCCTCCCCTCTGCTGTCTAATTTTAGATTGAGATAAATAAGGCTGGTGATAGTAGCAGAGTGGGGGCTCATTTCAGTGCAGAAATCAGAAACAGGCTCCCTACGGAAGTGATGGGAAGGAGCCAGTCAGAGGCTGAGAACCAGCCCCACAAAGGCCCTTGAAGAGGATGGGCTTGGTGTGCTGGGAGGGGAGAGAGGGTTGGAGGTCGGAGCCCTGAGTGGTAGGGGAGGGGCAGAGCATGAGAGGAGGCTGTAGCACACAGGGGAAGCTGTTTCCAGGCCCAGCTGCCTTCCTGGGTCCCGGTCTCCGGCAGGGAACCAGAGAAAGCACAGAGGGTGGGCAGGGACTGGACTGGAACGCTCCGGGTACCTGTGGGCTGAGGCTGGTGCCCCCGCTTCCGGGCTAGGCGCACTGGGCCCTTCTCCTGTGTTTCCAGGGACACCGTGAGGGTCAGATAGGGACACACACTCAGTTACAGAAAATTTAGTGACAGAAAACACTGCCAGCAGCTTCCCCAAGCCGAGCGCGGTGTGAGGAGCTGACAGCAGCAGATGGACAGCCGCTTCCCTCACCCCCACCCCGCTGCCCCCTGCACACACGCGCACACACACACACACACACACACACGGGCCTGGGGCCCGTCTGGGCTACTAGGGAGAAGGCGCACAGGACAGCGGAGCATCTGTGGGTAAGAGGGAGGCAGAGGGAGGAAGAAAGGGTGAGAGAGGAGCCCGTGGTTAATTTCACAGCCCTGCCTCCCCAAGCTGTCACTTTGAAGGACCTGAATGCTGGCGGCATCCTGCCCGCCTCTGCCTGGGCCAGCTGCCTGGGACAATGAACAGTGGAAGGACCTTTTGGTCGTAAAGACCCCTGCCTGCCTGCTCAGCTCTCCTCCCCTCGGAGGCAGGCTGCCCTCCTCCACAAAGCTGTAGGATCAAATCCTGTGCTCGTCCTGGCTAGCTGGATAGCTCCCCCTCCCGGCTGTGTGCAACTAGGGCCGGAAGGATCTGCCCCTCCTCCCTGCCCACTGCCCACTCACCTGCACGAGTAGCCAGGCCTACCAAGGTCAGGATGGCCCAGAAGCTGGCCCAGGACCCAGGCTTGGCGAAGCCCAGCCTAAGCATCTTTGTGCCCGGCCTCCACGCCCGCTGGAGGGACTGCAAAGCCCAGACCACTCTGCTCACATCCCTCCTCCTTATATACGATCCAGCTCAAGGGGACGGCACCCCCCTTTCCCGGCCAGCTTCCCTCCCCCCACCCAGCCTCTGCCATGGATTGGTGGAAATTGGCCCCAGCTGTTGCCCAGGCAACCACTTAAGCCAGAGAGCAGCAGCCCCAGGGGCTATTGTGCTGTCCGCGGGCCCCTGAGGGGAACAGATCCGGCACCCTCCCCCACTTCTCCTACCACCCAGCAGAGCCGGTCATCCCTCTCCTGGGAGTTTTAAGGCCCTCCAGAGGGCAGGCAGAGGGCTCTAGGACCACCGGCGGCCACCAGCCTAGAGGGTCCCCAGACCCCTCCCCTGGTCCCCAGGCGCAGCCTCCATCCTGGCACGGAGCACACTTGGCAGCATCGGGGCCGGAGCATCTTGGTGAGCCAGCTGCAAAGGAGAGGACTGGAAGAGGAGAGGGAGGTGGAGGCTCAGGCTCCCACCCCTCCCCCTCTCCCATTTTGGGGTGGGCTAGCTCTCCAGAAAGGAGGACAAAGGTCTCAAACAGGGGCTCACCGGGCAAGTGGTATCATTTTCATGTTCTTTGCTGAAGAATGTTCCTTTCATGCTCTGGGGAAAGTGATGGGCTTTTAGGGAGACGGGGACAGTGACGATCACCCGCACCCCCAGAGTCAAGGTGAGCTAAGATGGCAGGGCTGGGCATGGAGCAGCTGCACGCCTCCCTGTGCACCTCCGCCCAGAGCAGGGCTGGCCGCCTTGCTGGAGGCTGCTCCTCGGCAGGCAGCCACACCCTGCCTTGACCAGCCCAAACCCGCGCATGGGGACTGCAGAAGCCCTGCCACTCTTGACCTTTAATTCACCTTCCCAAGTGCTCCCAAGCCTCTTGGCTCGCCTCATTGGAAGGCTTCTTTTACCAGCTTCTGTCCAACTTCCTTCTGTAACTTTTCCCACCTCTGAGTTCCCAGGAGACACACAGCAGACCCAGCACCCACCCCGACAGTCGGGAAACCCGAGGCCGAGAGCTCAGCGGCAGCCCCGGCTGGGTTAGTGCAGGGCGTGCTCACCTGGGGACAAAGGAACAGAGAGGAGGGTGGGGTCTAGAGCCCAGGGGGAGTCTGGGTGGCCGTGGCCGGGTACTGGTGAGGCCTCACCTTTTCCAGGAGAAAGTAGGGCCTGGCCCAGATCTTCATGGGAGCGTCCCTTGAAGTTGATGAATTGAAGTGGGGGGTCACCCGAGAGATCTGCCTCAGAGTTTCTCCCGAGGCTAGGTCCTTAACCGGGGGTGGGTCAGAGCCTGCCCTCCTTTGCTCTCTGGATCCCAGGGACCAGCTCGATGCATTGATTTCAGCCCCCCGCTGGCACAGAGACCCACCAGCTCCACCCCCTCTCTGGAGCCGCAGAGAGAGCAGGAATTGGGTCTGGCACCTGCCTCGTCCGGGTTGGCAGAGACGCAGCTGTCCAGCCCAGTGGAAACCCCTCCCGGCTGCCCTGACCTTCACGCCTGGCTCCCCTTGTCCAGATCCCCCATCCCTTGCCCATTGGCTGCCCGCCTGACCTTCCCGTGGGCTGCACCACCTCCCTGGCCCAGCCCAGCGAGACAGAGCCTGAGTGTGACAGGGGGCTGGGCCTCTGAATCCATCCCGGCTTCCATGCACAAGGCTTTTCGATAGGAATGTTATTGTTGATAAAAACATAATGAGAAAAGAACCCACTACTCTGAAAACGGTCTTTCGGTAAACACGCTTCTTAACTCCAGCCTCTTTGAGGCTCTGCATCAGTGTCTAGAAGTGTAGCCCATCTGCAGTGGGATCTCCCACGCTTCAACTGGGAGCCAGGGCAACTGTGTTCTCTGAGCATCCCGGTGATTGTCAGGTGCACCCCAAGTGACGATCTGCCTACTAGAGTTAGATGATTGGCATTTCAAGGGTTCAGGGGTCGGGGAGGCTCCAGGTTATCAAGAAGACCCAGGAGGGTCACCTCTGACTCCCTGTCCCTGAGAGGACCCCATCTTACTATTTCTAACTTCTGTTTTCCCTGAAACTCCTCTAATGATTTAGAAACTGGCTTTCCAGGAATAGGCATTCTCTGTTCTCGTTTTCTTAATCCAAGGGTTTCTGGAGTGTGTGTGTGGTGTGCATGTGTGTGTGTGGTGTGCATGTGTGTGTGGTGTGTATGTGTGTGTGGTGTGTATGTGTGTGTGTGGTGTTTATGTGTGCATGCATGTGCATGCATGTATGTGCATGTGATGTATGTGAAAGTCTTGGAGCTGAAGAGAGATGAGAGGGCGTCTGCCCTGCACAATCTTGGAGATGGAAGGTCTGAGGCAGTCCATTTTATTTTGCCCTGTGGATCTGGAAACTCTAATTCCTTGAGAGCAAGTCTGGGCCTGAACAATTCCCAGAGAGATGTGTTACTTCCCACCCGAGCCCAAGACAGGAGTATTCATCCCCCACGCAACCCGTCTGAGGTTTCACGACCCAGAAAGCGTAGCACCGGGATTCAAATGCCGCTTTTCTGCTTGACATTTCTTTCCACAGCCCCGTACTGTCTTTTCTGGGAAGCTATTTCACTAGCCAGAAATGATCCCCTTGGGGCAAGGAATCTCTAGTGCTGAAACAGCAAGCTTGGGGCAGGCTGCCGAGTTTCTGAATCTGCAGAGTAGGTGATCAGGTGCAGGACCCTGGTAATACCCACCTGGGAGGGGCGGGCTCGCAGTCCCAGCCCCACCCAGGCTGCGGCCTCCCTTCCGCCTGTGACGTCTCCCTTCCTGAGCTCTGGTGCCCTCCAACATTGAGCCTGGGGAAGCAGGACTCGTGAGTTTAGGTCCCAGGCCACGTGTACTAGGGGGCATAGCAGTAATAAACAAGGAGGACTCATTCCCGGAAGAAACTGACACACACGCCATTGAAAGTTTCCCCTGAAGCCAGGCTGTCCCGTCACTGTCCTCCTCAGCACCTCCGTCATGCTGCTCCCTCGACTGGACTGCCTTCCCCATCGGAGTGCTGTCCACCGGACCCGCTTCTGCTCCTCCATAAAGCCTGAGCTCTCAGTGGCCTCTCGCTGCCTGAACGCCTGCTCTTCTGGAGCTCTGGAGGAGGGACAAAACTGAATTCAAATCAAACTGCCACGTACTAGCTCCGTGGCCTTAGCCTAGTTGCTGGACATCTCTGAGCCTCGATCTCCCCTTGAGTGAAACAGAGGTGACCAGAGTTAGCCTGTGGGGCTGCTTCAAGGGTGCCACGTGTAGGACAGGATAGGTCTTCAGGAAGTGTTGGCAGAGACCCTCACCCATGGCTGTAAGTGGGTCCTTGCCCAGCCACAGCCTCCCGGTGCAGGGAGGTGGCACCCTGAGGAATTATCTGTGCTACTTGAACTCTCTGGAGCTGGAGTCGCATACATTCTGCCTGGGGACCTGAGTGGGTCTTGCCTATTCTGGTCCCACCGTGCGGTCAGGGGACCTGGCCAAAGGCAGGCTCTCGGAGGCCTGCAGGGTCAGGACTTGGCCACCAGGGGGCAGCAAATTGAGTGCCCAGCGTGGGTGCGGAGGTGGGGCTGGAGGTGGGAGTCCAGGTAGCTCCAGCCCCAGAGGTGGGATCTAACTTAGGGAGCCTGGAAACCGGCTCTGCGACATTCCCAGAGAGCGAGCGTGGGACGTGATTCCAGGCTGGGCCTCAGCTCTCCTCCGAGTCAATCCACACAGTGTCCTGGGTGCTCACTGTGGGCTGCAATGGTCACTCTTGCCGGCGTCGGGTGGGGGAGCTGGCTGGGCGCAGATTCCAGCCTCTCCGGAGTGCTGGCTGCGCCGGATGGTGTTTATTTGCCAGTGACTGATATTCTCTGAAGGATGGTCCATTTCACCAGGGCCAGGAAAACAACAGCTTGCAGGGGGCCACTGGGTCTTGGTTTCCCAGCGCTGCTGGCAGCCTGGTCAGACTTCTGGCGGTCACGGCTGGCTCGGCGCACAGCTTCCTGCCATCCTTCCAGGCCAGCAGCCCCTCGGGAGCCTCCTTCTTGTCCCACTACCCACAGCCACTGCAGAGCAGACACCCTCAAACCTGGCCCATGAGGTCTCTCTCCAGATGTGGGCCCTGCCCAGGGCAGCCTCACCTCTCCCTCCCTGGCATTGGTTTCCCCCACTCCTCTCTGCAGTCCATAGAGTCATTCCCTGGGATGCTTCTGCCTGCCCCCAGAGTCCTCCCCACCAGGATGTGACTGCCAGACTGAGCCCAGGCCAGTTCCCAGAGTGCTCTTGGAGCACGAGGCAGCCTCTCCAGAGCCCCGATGCTGCCCTCTCCCCAAGGCCTCCCTCCCAGCCTCACCCCTTCCCTGCCTGTGCACTCACACAATCCTCGTCTGCTCCAGGCCGCGTCTATGTTACGGGCTCTTTCCCCTCAGCCTCAGCCCCACCCTCTCCCTCCTCCTCCTCCCTCCTCCCACCACCCCACCTCTCTGCACCGACTGCCGCCAGCTCAGCACCGCTGGCAGAACTGTGGGGCGAACAACCACTTGGAGAGCTGGTGATGCTGGGAGGGAGCAGCAGAGAACCCCCAGAAAAGGCCAGAGGGTGACCCAGGAGCATGAGGCTTGAGGGACCAGCAACAGGTAAAGCATCTAGGACGGGGGTGGGCAGGGAGCGTAAGATGGAAGGGCCAGTAAGGAATCTGGAGGCCTGGGATGGGGAGCTTGAAGCAGATGGGAAAAAAATCAAAAGCTGGAAGGTGAAACCTAAAGTCCTTAAGTGTGGGCTGAGGAGGGGCAGGGTCCAGAGCACGTGGCTGCCGGCATCCCAGACTGGTCCCAAGCCAGCTGTGTGTGATCGCTGGCAGGTCACCTTACCCTTCCTGATTCAGCTGCCCCATCTGAAAATCAGGGCCCTTCCAGCTCCAGTGGTACCAGAAGGCGGGTGGTCTTTAGTATAGAAAGGAGAGGAACCTAGAAACAGTTCTCCTTAACGAGGGGGTGGCTGCTTCATAGAGCAGCGCTGCTGCTGTGAGTTACCTGAGTCCAGATCACCCAAGATGCTTCTGAAACACACAGCTGCTCAAGCCCCACTCCAGATGCCCTGGCTCCGGCTGCCTGGAGGGAGCTCAGGAACCCCTGTTTCAGAAGCGCCCTCCCCACCCACCTACAGCGACAAGCAGCCTGTTTCAGGGCCCTGCTGTCCAGGCTGAAGCTCCACCAGGAGGAATGCGATGGAGGAATAATCTCTATGACAGCCAGAAACCCAGCTGAATACTTTTTCCCATCAGTGGGGGAGCCAGGCCACTGAGGGGGTGGACTGGGGCAGGGTGGACTTGGCAACAGGGGCTACCATTTGGCTGGGCCTGACCGGGGGTCTGCACGGAGCAGGGGTGAATAAAGACCTCAGGGTCAGGGTCAAGGTGGGGCTGCTGCCAGACCAGGCTGGGAAGAGACCAAATGCTCTAACCCACCCTTCCGCCCTTCCTAGCTGGCCAGCCACGAGGGACCCTGCTGCCCACACCCAATGGCAGTGAGCTGAGCCAGGCGTTCGGAAGCCCTTGGCCGGAGACCCCAGAGAGGTCCCCGTGCGTGGCTGGCGTCATCCCTGTCGTCTACTATAGCATCCTGCTGGGCCTGGGGCTGCCTGGTGAGTGGGGAGCTGGGGTCTGGAGTCTTGGGGTTGGCCAGAAATTGGGGTCCTCATTCAATGGGTGCTGATCCTCTGTGCTGACCCCTGAGACCCAGGATCATAGACCCCAAGGATCCTCTTGCCTTTCTGGGTCACTGGGGAGCAAAGCATAGTGATGGGTAAACGTGAGGGGCCGAGAGTTGGGGTACTCAATAATTAAACCCAAGATTTCACCAGAGCAGGCAGCCCCCTTTACCCCCCAGGTGTGGGCATTCTCCTAGGATGACTGAGTTCATGTAGGACTGCCCTCATCTGCGCTGAAAGCTTCCTGTACCATCCACCGCCTTCAGAGAGGAGGGCTGGGGGTCGGGGTGGCGGGGGGATGCAGGAAAGAACAGGTGGAAATGGGGACTTGCCCACCCCTTCCTGTCGCCAGGGAAGCCAGTGCGTTAGACAGAGTCCTCGCTCCTGGGTGAAGACAGTGGCCTGGAGTGTATGGCTGGACAGGGCAGGGCTGATCCGCTCAGCCTTCCTGACCAAGTCAGTTTTAAGAAGGGTCTGGAAAGAGGAAAAGAGAAGCTAGAGCCAGCAGGTGGGGAGGGACGATGAGAAAGCAAATCTGAGCAGCTAACACCTCTGACTTCTCCCCTCCGTGACCTTGGTTGCTGTCAGTCAACCTCCTGACCACAGTGGCACTGGCCCGCCTTGCCACCAGGACCAGGAAGGCCTCCTATTACTACCTTCTGGCACTCACAGCCTCGGATATCGTCACCCAGGTGGTCATCGTGTTCGTGGGCTTCCTCCTGCAGGGAGCTGTGCTGGCCCGGGAGGTGCCCCAGGCCGTGGTGCGCACAGCTAACATCCTGGAGTTTGCTGCCAACCATGCCTCCGTCTGGATCGCCGTCCTGCTCACGATTGACCGGTACAGCGCCTTGTGCCACCCCCTGCACCATCGGGCCACTTCGTCCCCAGGCCGGACGCACCGGGCCATCGCCTTTGTCCTTGGTGCTGCCCTTCTGACCGGCATCCCCTTCTACTGGTGGCTGGACGTGTGGAGGGATGCAGACCCTCCCAGCACAATGGATGAGGTCCTCAAGTGGGCTCACTGCCTCATTGTCTATTTCATCCCTTGCGGCGTTTTCCTGGTTGCCAACTTGGCCATCGTCTGCAGGCTACGGAGGAGGGGCCAGAGCGGGCTGCGGCCCTGGGTGGGCAAGAGCACCGCCATCCTTCTGGGTGTCACCACGCTCTTCGCCCTCCTTTGGGCACCTCGGATCTTTGTCATTCTCTACCACCTGTACGTGGCCCCCGTCTACCGGGACTGGAGGGTCCACCTGGCCTTGGACGTGGCCAACATGGTGGCCATGCTCAACACAGCAGTCAACTTTGGCCTCTACTGCTTTGTCAGCAGAACTTTCCGGGCCACTGTCCGAGAGGTCATCCACAACGCCCACCTTCCCTGCACCCTGGGATCACGGCCAGTGGGCACAGCGGCGGAGCCTGTGCTGAAGCCCCCAGGACTCCCTAAAGGGACAGAACTGTAGAGGAGGAGCCCAACCAGGGAGCTTGGGGTGGCCCACGGCCAGAGGTACTGGGGTTTTTCTGGTTGTGCCCACAAAACTTTATTGGTACCCTACTTTGCAATCTAGGGGTGAGAGGAAAGGCTCCATCCTTTAAGGGTGCCTCCTCAGGAAGCTAAATTAATATTGGTTGAATGAATAGATGGATGGATAGATGGATGGATGGATGGATGGATGGATGGATGGATGGATGAATGGATGGATGGATATGAATTGTTTCCAGCCCACCCCTTCCTGGAACCCACCTCTCATTCCCTGAGTTGATCACTTCCCTGGCTCCCAGTAGCAAAGCCAGGGAGAAAGGAAGAAATCTGCAAGACTCTAGGCCTTTCCTGGGCTGGAGGAACCACTCGTGCTGGGCCAAGTGATGGGGGAGGGCTGCCCAGGAAAGGGAGTGGTCTCAAGCAGATTCAGTGCCCCAGCTCTGAGGTGACCCCTGGGGTCTCAGGCACCCTGGAATGGTTTTGATGAACTCCCCCACCATGGAGCCAGCACAGGTTCAAGGCCCCAGAACAGCCGTGGGGCTGCAGCTTTCATGGTTGCTGAGGACTAGGACTGAAAAGGAAATGCCCGCCTAGCTCAAGGGCCAGACTAGCAGGAAGGGAAGCCTCAGCCACGCCCCTGAGCCCACCTCCCCGGTGAAGAAGGCTCTTCTCCACCAAGGGGAGGAAAGGAGATGGCTCAGCCGATCTGAGACCCTGAGGGGCTCTGCTGGGCCCCTCCGAGCCCCTCTCCTCCCAGTGCCGCCAGCCGGGAGAGGCAGCTGGGCGAGATTAGCGGATGAACCTCCCACCTGCTCCAGGCATTGGGTAAACACATTAGCAGCCTGTTTTCTGCTTTTTGATCACACTAAACTGACCTTTCCCCTGAATGGGAGGTCCAAGTGGGTCCCCACCAGCACCCAACGCCTTAACAGGGTCACAGAAGCGAAAGAGCCAATGTGTATCAGGCACATAGTGGGTGCAAAATCAATGCACTTTTCCTCTCTACTTCTCCCCACAGCAGGAAGGTCCAGAAAGGAACTTTCAGCCACACCCAGAAGGAGGGAAAGGCAGGTCCCCAATCCTTTATCCACAGTTCCAAATGCCAAAAAGCTCTGAAAACCAAAACATTTTTCCTGAGTTTGCCACAAACACACTCAGTGGCAAAACCTGACCAGAACCGATCCAAGAACACGTCTGTCTTGGTGCGGTCCCGCAGCGTAGGCGCCACTGCAGACTCTCAGCGGGTGGGATTTGGATCTGCTCTTCCGTTCCTGCTCGAATCAACATCTGATACTTCATCTCAGCCACACTGTCCCTCCCTCTCTTCTGAAAAGTTCTGAATTCGAGACACATCTTTTCTCAAGAGTTCAGAGAAAGGATTGAGGACCTGTGAGTCCCATCTCTTCTGCTACAGCAAGGTCTCGGCTGGCCCTGAGGGGTTCTGGGGCGGGGTGGACTCCCCCACTGCTAGCGATCCAAACTTGGGTCCTGTCTCGCCCACGGGCAGTAAAGCCAATCTACCGCCCCCGGGTCATGGTGAAGGAAAACGCCACGTTTATTGCAGGCGCCCAGCAAGGAGTCCAGGTAGCTAGTGCTCAAAAAGGCCTGAATTTTCAGACGGCCTTCAGGGGAAGGTTTTTAAAGACAAGGTGAAGGATGGGGGCTGTGGGGTGCATGATCAGCTCGTGGACATGCTTATGATGGGTTTGGTGGTGAGGTCATCGGGAGTCCGCAATATCAACCTTCTGGTTCCAGCAGGTCTGGGGTCTCCATGCTGGTGGGCAGCACGCAATTAACTTCTTCCACCCGGTGGGGATTTCAGTCTCGGCAAAACAGCCCAAAGGCTGTGGCCCAGAACATTATCTCCAGCCCTTGAGGAGGAGCCAAAGGTCCTTGACTTTGTTTAATGACTCCATTACTATTATTATTGTGTCTTGTTGACTGTTTTCCTTTTTTCCAACAAATATATTTCTGTGTAATTTAAAATATCAAATAAGGAGTTTGGGCCTTTTGAGCACTAGCTGCCTGGACTCCTTGCTTGGTGCCTGGCGATAAACACTGCACTTTCCTTCACCATGACCTGGGGTCAGTAGACTGGCTTTACTACACACGGGCAAGCGGACCCACGTTTGTTGCACCAGCACGTGCACACAGATGTGTGCACCCATTTATTCCTTGCTTAAGGAGGAGGGGGTGTAAGTGCAGGGACCCCAAGAAGACCAGCCAGTCAAGAGAAACACCGAGACTCAGATCCAGTGTCTGCCGGTTCCTGGTCCCTTCCCCTCGGTCCACTCGGCACCTTGGTGGTCTCAGGTGCAGAAGACTAGAGGAAGGGCAGCTTCAGGGATGTTTACATCACTTATAACTTTTTGGTCCTGGGCTTATCAGATTAGGGAACCAATATCATATTTCCCTAATAAGATGCATGAGGTAGGTAGCACTGCCTTTTTAACACGCTGGTCACCAGGAATAATAATAACAGGAAGAGATCATGACTGTAAGAAGCACGCCACTGAAATGGGCATGAAAAGGATTCTGAAAGCTGCTCTTAGCGGGAGGGTGTAGCTCAGTGGTAGAGCGCAGCGCTTAGCATGTGCAAGGTCTTGGGTTCAATCCCCGGTACCTCCATTAAAAATTAAAATAATAATAATAATAATTAACAAGTGAGTAAATAAACCTAATTACTGCCCCTCCAAAACTGCTCTTGTTCCCCTTTAATTTATCATTAAATATCATTAAACTCTCAACGGCTTCTGGAGGAAAACAAGCCTTCAAGGATGTGGGTTACCCTTCCCGCCTCCAACCCAGCTGCTGAAATATCTTGGCTGATGGAAATCCTTTTCGGAATTCTAAGTTTTTTCCTTACAGCCCCCCTCCAGTTTGTCAGAGGACCTGATGCTGTCATGAACCCTTTGTTAACATCTGAGGACAGTTCGTTTTCTAGCACCTCACGTCTTTCCAAGTCTATATATGATTTTTGCTAGTTTGGCAGTTGGTTGACAAGTTGTTTTCAGGTATCTATATCCATGTGTAATCAGTGTTCTGGGGCTGCCGTCACCATATACCATAGACTGGGTGGCTGAAACAACAGATATTCATTTTCTTAAGGTTCTGGAGGCTGGAAGTCCAAGATCAAGGTGTCGGGCAGGACTGGTGTCTTCTGAAGCCATTCCCCTTGGCTCACAGATCTCCTCTCTGTGTGTTCGCAAACTCTTTCTTCTCTGTGGGCACATCCCTCGTGTCCCTCTGTGTGTCCTAATCTCTTCTTAGAAGGACACCAGTCAGATTGGATTAGGGCGCACCCTCATGGCCTCATCTTTACTTAATCACTTCTTCAAATTCAAGCACAGGGGTGGGGGTTAGGGCTTCCATCTATAAATTTCGGGAGACGCAGTTCAGCCCACAATGTGATGGCTATTTTAAAAAGGTGTGTTTGTTTGGCTGCATACCCAGTTTTTGATGAAAGTAATTTTTCTCTTAGCTTTATAGGAAATGTCCCTCCACTTTTCTCCTCTTTCTGGCTGGTGTAGCAGGATTCAACATCAGTCTTGTATCTTTAAACATTTCTTCCTGGATTCTTGGAAGGTCCTTATGGTTTTGATTAAATTCTAATGAAGAAGTATCTGTAGACAAATGTCTTTCTTCAAGAAGCCTCCGGGAGTCTGATTTAATAGGTCTCAGTTTTCGTTCAGAAGCGTTTTCTTCATTTTCTTAATCATGACTGGGTAGCTGGCCCTCTCGTTCAGAAGCGTTTTCTTCATTTTCTTAATCATGACTGGGTAGCTGGCCCCCTTTTCCCTCCATCACTCTTATTTGTTCTCGGGCAGGAGAATAAATACGTTGTTTGCCACGTTTCCTGTGTTCTCTTTATAGCTCTGCTTCCAACAGCATTTTTTAAATTCTGCGTTGGGCTTAAGGTCCGCGCAGGTTTCCAGCACTGCCGAAGATTCCCTCCTCTCTGCGCTCATTCCTAGGCTTTCTCAGCTGGTTGTCAGCGCTCCCGGGGGCTCCCAGGGCGAGGTCTCACTCCCCCAGCGCCCCCGCTGCCTCCCGCCAGGCTGCTGAAGGATCTGCTGTTTTCAGTAACGAGGCCCAGGGGAGTGGGTCCCCGAGAGAGCAAAAGTGTACTTATTTACTGTATTAAACGCTTGGCTGGCCAGGTTAGAGACGGCCTGGCAGGGACAGCGGGACTGTCTTTGACACGAGGGAGTCACGACATGGGGATCTTGGCTCCCCACCCCCACAAAGCCCTGTCGCCTTCTCCAGTGGGGTGGCTGGGGCCCCTCAGAGGGTCTCGGGGCCAAGTTCACCTTTGGCCTGTCACGATGGACTCAGACAGCAGAGGGCGCTGCAGGACTGGCGGGATGGACAGACAGGCCTGGGAGTCCGAGGGCGGGGCTTCAAGCCAGATCTGTAGGCAGATCCAAGTTATTGCCAAGAAACTGTGCCTGCCCCCGGGCCCACAGCCAGCCCGGAGCAGTTGGGCGGGAGGGCTCAGCTGTTCCCCTTGTCACTCTCCTCCACCCTGAAGCCACGAGGCCACGTCCTTCCGCTGAGCCGGGGTTGGCCAGCCAGGGGGCTGCAGGTCACTGCAGTTTTCTCACATGGTGGTGGTGGCTGGAAAGGTTTCCTGTGTGTGGCTCTATGTGAAGGGCCCTTTCACCGCCCTCGTCCCTCCACCCTCCGGGGGCAGGGTCCAGCCAGCCCCTCCCGCTGGCCTGCCTTCCCCACTGCGGGGAGCTAGGCCTGCCTGAGCTCAGAGCCGCAAGGTCTCAGTCAGTGCATCTGGGTCCCAGGTTCCACCTGGACCCCACCCTCAGCCGTCGGTTCCCATCCATGGCAGACACTTGGGCATCCTGCCCACTAAGGGAGTTTGAGCCTTGGCCTCAGCCCCATAGGACAAGGATGGAGGGAAGGTGAGGAGGGAGGGAGCTTGCCAAAGCCCACAGTGACTCATGAGCAGAGTTGGGACCCAGGACGGAGGGGACCCAGGGTGGGGCTCCAGCGATGCTGCCTGTTGTCTAGCCAGGAGGGCCGGGGGAGGCCCTGGGAGCACGTTTGGAGGCAGGAAGGCAGGCCTAGGTTGAAGGCGCCATCCTGGGGCCCTTGCCTGCCATTTTGGAAAGAAGAGAAGATGGGGGCTGACCCAGAGCCAGCGTGAGACTCCCACCTCCTCCTCCTGTGTGAGGCCGCCCCAGGCCTTCGTATCTCTGCTCAAGGAGCCTGGAAAGGGGACCCACCCTGGGGAGAAGCGGGGCCTCCCACCTGGCACTCCATCACCCTCTCCCTAAAAGAAGAGCTGAGGCCGTCTTCCAGGTCGCCCTGGTGAAAACAGGCTGAGGACTAACTTAGCCTCGCGGCTGCTGTGAGGTTAAAGCCACAGAGCCCCCACCTGCCCTCCTTTATCTCCGTTTCCTCCTTCTGGGCAAGAGCCAGGAGGAGGTGGTGAGGACACAGCTGGTCTTCCCACAGGCGACCCTGACCCCTGACCCTAGGTCCCCATCCCCCGGGTCCTCCCACGCCTCCAGCTGAGCCTGGCCAGGGGATCCTCCAGCCTGGCATTGGGCGCCCCTCCCACCAGATTGCCAGCCCCACCCCCTCCAGTCTCCCTCTCTCCGTGGCTGCTGGAGGTGAAAGAGTTAACGAGGTCTGTGGTGCTTCCTTCCCGGACTCCTCCTAGAGGTATATTTAGCAGGCAGGGCAAGGCTGAGGGACAGGAATGCCCAGATGCCCTGGCACTGTAGCCCCTGATTTGCCACACCGCTCCTCGGAGGGTGGGGGTGGGACGGGGGAGGGGAGAGGATCCAGCGGAGGGAAAGGGGCAGGGATGTGTGAGTTGGCTTTTAATGGAAGGCTGTGGTCTCAGAGAGGACTTTCAGGCCCCAGGGTGGGGGGCAGGGGCGGAAGAGGGCGGTGCTCTTCTTCCAGGGAGAAGGACTGAGTGACCCAGTCTCCCAGGGATGGGGGAGGATTATGGAAAAGAGGGCTGGGAGCAGAGGGCTTCCTGGAAGAGCGCCTTCCACCTGCTGGAATGGCTGTGCCCTAAGCCCCCATGCTGGTCAGGGCGAGGGAACATGGGAACGGTCCATGGCAGGGTGTCCCTTCTGGTTCAGGTGCCCACCTGGCTGGCCGGAGGTGGCTGGAAGTGATATGGCTGGCGAGCGCCGGGAGCTGCATTTCCACTTTGGGACAGCAGACATCGCCACCAGACATCACGTGGGGTGGGGACAGAGCAGAAGAGTTTTTCTGAATTCTCCGTCGGGAGCGTGTCCAAGGGTCCCAGCCTCGGGAGAGCGAAGTTGAGAAGTAACTGTCAGGTGGGCTGACTGCTGAGTGTTTTGACTTTAAGAGTGTGGAAACCTATAAAGCAAGTTTTCCGATTTCTCCAAGTCTCTAGGCCTCTGGGACTTTGAGTTCGCAGGGACTGTGTTTTGTTCGCTTGCTTGTTTGTTTTTTAATTGTGTCTGCGCTCTTCCCAGAAAGCCAAGGAGAATTCTGCAAGTCTTGACCTCTCAGCTCCAGGGCTTGTCCCCAGGGCAAAAGGAGCAGCTCAGCCAGATCCAGAAAAGCCTCCCACTTGTCCGAGAACTGGGTTCCCTGACCCGCTGACACCCGCTGACACCTGGGGTAGCGGCACCTCTGGTGCTCAGCCAGCAGAGACGGGCGCTCGATTTCCCAGGGTGAGCGGCAGGCCCTTCCAGAAAAGATCCAGGGACTGCCTGCCATCAAGACATGCCAGTGGTTACCAGTTTGGGTCTGTTTGGATTCCTCTGACAAGGGGGCACCACCCTTTGAGAACCTTCTGTGTCGTGAACGCTCATGGAGGCAACTAACCTAAACCCCTTCCCCAGAATGCCCTCTCTGTGAGTTATGAGGACACTGTTTGACCTGATATTCCTTCTGGGGGAAGGCTTTAAAAGTAGAGACATGAGTGCACGGGGGCTGCCCTGCGGTTTGATGCAAAGGGCGCGCGGGTCTTGTGGTGGGACACAGTGGAGAGGCCACGGGGCTGGCCCCAGGGGACCTGAATTCTGGACCCTTCTCTGACACCAGTGCACTGTGTGACCTTGGGAAAGCCATTTCCAACCCCAGGGGCTCAGTTCTTTCCTCTGGAAAATGTGGAGGTTGGACTAGATGAGAGAAGAGCTACGCTCACTTCCATTGGCAAACTCCTCAGCTCAGAGTAGGAGAGAGAAACACAGCTGACTGCGTGAGCAGCATCTCCTAGACTAGCCAGCATCTTCTGAGCATTTTCCACGTACCAGGCACTAGGCTTCATATTTTATAGGCACCATCTCATAGACGCCTCACCATAACCCCCAGGAGGCAGGAATTATTGTGTCCATTTTATTAGATGGACATACCAAGGATCCAAGAGTTAACGCAATTTGCTTAAAGAACACACCTAGTTAGTAGGGGCGGCAGGACCTGAATCTGGGCCTGTTTATCTGTCTGGGTTCTGAACATCTAACCATTGTGCAAGGCTTAGGGAGATGCTTGAGTTAGCATGGAAGGGTCTAGAAGGGAGGCACAGAACAGTGAGTAGTTTGGGGTAGCAAGAGCCTGGTGAGTGGGAGAGGGGGCTGTCAGTGGTGGGAGATGAAGTTGGAAAGGTGGGCTGAAGTCAGCACTGAGGTCTCTCTCTGGATGGTAGGCTGAGCTTCGAAGGTTCTTAGGATCACGTTCTAGAAAGGTCCCATGGGTGACGTGACAGAGGAGGGATTGATGAGTTTGGAGGCTGGAGGCCCCTTAAGAGATCACTGGGATGGCCCAGGCTGGAGGTTCTAGATGCTCCTGCAGGGTACTCTGAGTCTGGAAGAGACTCGAGGACAGAGGGAGGGAAAGCTCACCCACTCTGTGGCCCCGGGAGCACTTCTGGGGAGAAGAAAGGCTGTGGAAGAGGCTGGACATAGAGAGAGAGGAGGATACATTTGTCTGGGTTGTGACCTAATCCCCAATAAGACCATCCCTGTACCACACCCTGGGTTTCCACCGCTTCATAAACTGGGGGCGTCAGCTCTCTCCCTGCCCCACTGACCACCTTATGCCCATGGGGGCTCATCCCTGAGTCCAGGGATTCATAGGTGTCCCTCCAGACTCTGGGGAGGTACCCAGAGGTGTCTGAAGGGAAAGGATGGTTGGGGTGAGCACAGAGACCCCCTACCCCAGTGACCCTGGTCGCCTGGCCTCCACCCCTCCCATGAATGGTGCTTCTAGTGCCCCGGGCACTGGGGCCTGTCCTTGCAGAGCTCAGGAGGTGAGTGTAAGGAGCCGCAGGCCTCAGGGAGGCTGGTCCAAGCACCACTCACACTGGAGCTCAGATCAGTGCCTGGAGCAGGGTCAGCTGCTGAGGTCAAGAGAGCTGCCTCTCTTCCCTGAACACCTCTGGTCCTAGCGGTGACCTTTTCCACCTTGAATCTTCTAGATTCCTGGGCTCTTCACAAATCCAGCCACATTCCCTGGCTCCTTTGACCCCAGTATGGGGGAAAATAAGCCCACTCAAATGAGAAGCAGCAGCAGGGAGGGTACAGCTCAGGGGCAGAGCGCATGCTTAGCATGCACGAGGACCTGGATTCCGCCCCCAGCACCTCCACTAAATAAATGAATAAATAAACCTAATTACCTTCCTCCAAAAGAAATGAGAACAAGCAGAGACTGTTTATCCAGACTTTGGCACACAAGGAGCCAGCCACGATCACCTGCATGGGACAGGGACACAAGGGGGACAGGGACTGGGAAGGCTTTCTAGTGGGACAAAGGGAAGGTCTCAAGAGTGCCCTGATTGGAGGCTCTCGGCACAGGGAAGCTTTTGGGGGGCTCATGAGAAGTGGGACATCCTATGTCATCGGCTCGAGGTACATACGGTTGGTCCTAACTGGGAAGCAGGGGCGAGAGTTAGGGAAGCTGTCAGTCATTAAGTCCCAGCCCCTTGGGGTGATGGCTACAGGGGTTGTTGTTTGGCTTTGTGGACCCGTTGGTAGAGAGAGTCGTCTGATTTCCTGCAAATCTGACTTATAGCTGCAGGCCAGCTTCCTGGCTTGATTGCTGCAGATTGTGGGTCAGAGGATCTATTTTTACAGATGGTCTGGCCATTGTCCATCTGTGTATTCCATCTCTCAACAGCCCTTGAGTATCACCCGTTTTTCAGGCGAGCAAACTAGGATTCAGAAAGGCTACCCAACCGGTCTAAGTCACAGAGCCAGCAAGTTTCACAGCTTGGATGGGAGCCCACTGGTTTTGTGCCTTTATTTTTCTCTTTTGATCTTCTGCCGGCAAGATTCCTGTCCGCTAGACTCCAGCTCCTATGCCAGTAACTTTGAGCAGGCTCTCAATAAATATTTATTAAAAGAACACATGCTGATGTTTCTGATGTCAACGAGGGAAACAAGTCAAAGTGCGAGAAGAGATTGGGGGGTCTTGGCTGGAGAGGCGCTGGCCATTAAAACTGTCACGCTCTTGGCCATCTCTCCTCCGGCATGCCAAAAGCATCTCTGCACTCCTGACGCCACACGCTGAGACTTGTGGGTAAGGGGACCAGCTTCTGCCCGCCTCCCTACCCACCTCACTGTTACAATCAATGTATTGGAGGGTCTGACTTGGCCTCCCCGAGTGAGAGGGGCAGCCAAAAGCTGAGAAGGACACTTCCTCTCAGGAGCTGGCTTGGGAGTATGGCCAGGTGGTAGGAACAGGGAATCAGGTGGCCCTTAGGCCCTATTGAAGGCAGAATTCTAAGGTGGCCCCATGACCTCTGACCCTGTCCTCAGGAGTTACTGTGTGATTATATTACATTACATAGTAAAAGTGACTTTCAGTGTAGAGAGAACCACACAGCAGGGGAAGGGCCGTGGCCACTGAAGAGGTCAGGTGGCCTGAGAGGTCAGGTGATGGGGCAGGTCAGATGTGCGGGGGGGTGGTGAGGGGGAGGTCAGGTGACCTGGGACATCAGGTGACCTGGCTGCTCATATGTGTTCTGCACTGGCCCTGAGAGTCCACCAGCCCTAGTTTCTACATTTGTGAAGTGAGGCATTGGCCCGAGTAATCTAACCCAACCAACTGTGATCCGGATTCCTTTGAGCCCAAGAGAGGCCAGGATTCGGGCCAGCTCCCCTGGGTGGCGCTGGTCAGGTGCGTGTAGGTGGCGCCTTGGTCCAGTGGAAAGAAATAAGCAGAAGGAATCTTTTCGGCAGGTGGGTGCTGTGTCCCCCGGGCCACCTGATTCCCCGGCAGGTCAGGACTCCTCCCCCTACACCCTCATTTCCTCTCTGACCTCAGGGTGGAAAGGCCACACCTATGAAGGGAGAAGTAGTGGGGTGAGCAAAGGTGTGGCTGTTGGTCTTTCCAAGGGCTTCGTTCTGCTTTTTCCCAGGGCCATGGGAGGGGTTTACACAACTGATAAAGACCTCTGAATCCCAGAGCCTCGGGACCATCTAGCCCCCCGCTCGCGGCACACGAGGTTGTGCCTCGGCAGTCTGAGCCGGGCCGGGAGATGACTGACCCCTCACTGCCCCAGTCATGGCCCCTCTGACTCCTGCGCGGATGCAGCTCACCACAGGTGAAAAGGAGCGGACGGCGCCCTCCACACAGCCTTTAGACGTTTCAGCCTCCTTCAGGCTTCCATCCTCCTTCTTTTCTTTAGAAAGGTGTCCCACAGGGGGCTTGGGCCCTGACAAGCTAAGGAAAGAAAAAGTGCTGTGTGGGCTGGGCAGACGGAGGAGGAACACAGAACACAAGCTGTCTGGGGATGCAAAGAGGCTGGCGTCCGGGAAAAAAGGGAGTAGGAACCTGTTTAGCAGCCAGAGGGGCTGAGAGGAGACAGGATGAGAAAATGCAGAAAGAAACAGGGCTTGGGAGCTAAACCTCTCCTTCGGTGACAGAGCTGCTTGGCGCCAAATCAGTTTCGGCACAGGGCATAGAGTGTTCAGCACAGAGTCGGGGATGTCAGTGCTGATGGAGGGGAGGGAGCCTCAGTCCCCAGACCTCTGTCACCTCTCCAGGCTTCCAACCGTGGGTCCCCCTGCCTCTCTCCTCCAGGCTCGTCCCTTCCTCTCTCTGCAGCCAGGGTCATCTTTCTAGAGGCAGCCCTGACTCTGCATAAAGTCACTGCACAAAGCCCTCTGGTGGCTTCCCATTGGCCCCGGGGTGAAGTTCTGCATCCTCCACACGGCCAGCCCTTCGGGTCCTGGCTCCCAGCCTCTGGGCCCCATCTCTCCCTGCAACTCCCCCAAAGCATGTTCTAGCCAAGCTGTCAGCTTCCCAGCACCTACCCAGTGCCGGACAAATGGACGCTATCATCCTTTAAATACACACCAAGTCCAAAAATGATCACAGACAGTCTGGCCAGTCAAAGAGTTTCCTTTTAGCTTTGCAGTTCTGAGCAGGGCCGACAGCCCAGGCTTACACACCCACCTCAGTGCCTTTGCTTTGCTAATCTGTCCAGCGGCTCTGCAGTCAGCCTCTGGGCCCCGTGGACTTGAGGGGCTGCCTGGACTTCTACTACCTGCACCCCTGGCTGCCAGAGGAGAACCCCGCCATGCCGCTGGCTGCCCTCCGTGGGGCCCCAGGGGAAGGGAAGGGCTGCCGGCCCAGCAGATGGCTTTCCGGTGGGAGCTCTGGATTAAGCTGTTTGCTGGGACAGGGGCCTCTTCAAGTCCTCTGGCCCTGAAACTCGCCAACAGGAGGGGAGACCAAGGTCGAATCTGAGGTGGGGCTAAGATGCCAGCTCCCGGGCGGGAAGAAGGAGGTGGCTGCACAAAGGGTCCTTCTGCACTGAAGGGCCCCAGCGGGGAGGCCTGCAGCTAGGAAAATATTTTTCGTGGTTTTCACTGCAGACACCTACATTTCTGACTAGCTGAAGGGGAGAAGGCCCCAGCTGGGGGCAGGGGGCGGGGGGGCTCCCCACCTGGCCTTGCTACAAGGAACGGCATTGAAAGGAGCTAAAAACGTGTTACAGAAAGTTCTGGGAGCACGTTAAGGGCAGATCCTCAAGGAAGCAGGGAGCCCGCTGGCAGGCAAGAGGCAAAGATGAGTCCAGGCTGGGAGGGGGACGCAGGAGGCCCAGTGAGCAGGCCCTCCTCACTCCTCTCTCCTCCGCCCTCCCTGCTGATGGACCATCCACAGGGACAAACGAGGAGCTGCCTCTCCGGGCTGGGCACCATCTGGGTGGCCAGGAGGCGGGCCAGAGAATGCCAGGGGAGCTGCCAAGTCCTGAATTCATTGTGTCCAGGCCTGCCCTTTCCTAACAGGGGTGTGAGAGAGCAGGGAGACAGGAGGCTGGGGAGACTGGAGAACTCCGGGCTCTCTTCAGGGCATGAGACCTAGGTGCAGGGGTTGAGGGTGTGGAGAGGCAGGTCCGGGTTGTTAGTGAGTGAGCTCCGGACACAGGACCCAGATTTCTCGCTCTCAGGGGCACAGTGCTCCGTGCAGTGTTGAGTCTCCTTCTGCCTACAACTTAAATAAACATGGAAGCAAATTCTTCCCCAGAACCTCCAGTAAGAGCTCAGCCTGGCCAACTCCTTGAGCTTGGCCTTCAGACCCTAAACAGAGGCCTACCCCAGACCTCTGACCTCCAAAACTGGGAACTAATAAATGGGGTTTGTTAAGTCTCTAAGCTTGTGGTGACTTATTACTCAGCTAACACAGGTGCCTCCACGTGAAGGTTCCAGATCATGCATGTCAACCGAGGTGAGAAGGAAAAGACCTGATTCTGATTCCAGCCCTAACCTTGGGGTTGCAGCCTCATCCTGCACCCCAGCTGGGCCCCTCCTTCACAGAGAAGCATCCTCATCCTTGTCCATGAAGCCTCGGTCAAAGGCCCAAGCTCCCCTCCTTGGGCTGGGAAGTTTGAGCACAAACTATTTCTCGATAGACCAGTTGAGGGTGAAGAGCACAGCTTCTCAGACCTAATCAGCCACATTTCTTATATGTTTGCTTCTCTGCTAACTTTTCTTGTATTTCTGCCCGTCTCTGAACTGTTGGATCTTTCAGTCCTTGACAAAAGCAAAACCTCTTCCAGCAAGTTATCTAGGACTCCCTAGTTCAGGACCCAGGCTTTTCTTCCTTAAAACTCAGAATGAATTGCTCTCTCTCGGTCCCGTGATCTAAATGATGTGCTTCATCCTGTGGCAGAGATGGTTCACTGGTCCATCAAAATCCCTGCTTTCCCTTTCACAGTATAGAGTTGTCACTAAGGAGCCGAGACTACATTTCCCAGCTGCCTTTGCAGCTAGATGTGACCATGTGTTGAGTGTCCACCAATAGAATGTGAGCAGAAGTGATAGGCGCCACTTCCGAGCCAAGGTGGTAAGAAGAAGGTGGGCCTCTCCCCATACGTCCCTTCCTCTTCTGCCAGCTGGATGCAGATGGCAATGGGACCCTGGGGAATGGCAGAGTCCCAAGATGGAGAAAGCCTGGATCACCAGATGGAGGAAAGCCACTGGCCAATCAAGAATGCCTGCCTTGGTGCGTTATGAGTAAGAAATAAATTTCTAAGACATTTCAACCATTATACATTTGGGGGTCTATTTGAAACTGCTTTTTAGCCTGCCTTTTATGATACACATCCTTCTACTTGGCCCTCAACCTGAATCATGTTGCACAAGGTGCTGACTCAACTCCCGAAATGAAAACCTCCAAATAGCCCTGTATTTCACTCCCCTTGGCTGGCTCCCATCCCTGCCCCGGTTCACACTGTCTGCTTGCTCCAAAGTCCGGCTGACTCAGCTGGTCTGGGCCACCATCCATCCGCTGTCAGTGAGTGCCTGGCTCACAGAAAAATGCACGTTTATTCCTCCAAAACATAGGGTTCTTTTTTTTCAGCAAAGGTGGCGCAGCAATATATTTGGAGAAGTGAGCAGCTCTTCAGCCCCTGGGCTCCTGGTTACTTTGGGATGAAGCCAGGGGGCCCACATCTTCAGCCCTAACTCTCTAAGCGAGAGCTTCCAGTGATGGGGGAAGAGGTGGAGCAGTAATGGAGAGGGGGAAGGACACCAGAAGGAGATGACAACTCTCTCAGAAAGCAATTAAGCATTTCTTGGTGGCCTCAGGGACAACCTCAAGTTTTTGTACTTTTCCCCCAGGGAGGCCAGGGCGTGGGGGAGGAGCGCAGCTGTAGCTGCACTTCTTGAAAACTGCTTTGTGAGGTGGCGTTGAGAAGTTTCTGAGAAGCTCCCTGCAGAAAGATGGCCCCACCCTGCCCGCTGCCTGGGGATGCCCGCTCCTTTGCCGGCGGCAGTCTCTGTTCTTGGCTGGTATAAAGAGCCGTCGTTCATCCTCTGTCTGACGCAGCAGTGTGGGGAGCCTTGGAATGGACCATAGTGGAGACCAAGATACAAGAGAGCCCCACCCCGCTCTCCAGATCTGGAGTCTGGTTCCGGATCCCCAGACCCAGCCGAGGGGACAGGCTGGACTGTGGACAGTCGTGCGGCCTAGAACTGGCCCACCAGGCCTGGGCTCTGTTGTAGCTTGTAGATGCCGCTGCCCAGCTCCCGTATGGGGTCAAGGTGCCCTGGAGATCATAAACTTCCACAGCAGCTCTTTGCCTCAGAGGGCTGCAGGATGCCTCTGCCTCAGCGGTTTCCAGTGCAAATTTGCTTTTGATTTGAGTCTGGAAATAACAGTGGCAGACTCCCCAGGGCCCCAGAATCCAGCCACTGGCTCCTTCTGGTTTTTCCAGTCTGTGAGCAAGATGGCCTCGAGGTTAAATGACAACCACCCGAGCTGGGCTGCCCCACAGTTGCCCAGAACCCACTCGGAGAGGGACAGCGAGGGTCATGGGGCCTCCCCATACTTGTAGGTGGTCACACAAGATCCCTGAATCCTCTGTGTGCAGTCAAGGGGGCGCTCTTACGTCCAATCTCAGGCAGCTCTTAGCATTCAGCCTGCGGTGGTGATGAGCTCAGGAGCCAGCGGTGGGTGCGTGTCATGCGAGATGCATTTAGAGATTTCATATGAGAATCCTTCCCCAAATGTCCCCAATTCCTTCTCTGTGGCTCACCACCCCTTCTGCCCAAAGTCCTTTCCAACCACTTAAATCCCTCCTTTACCATACTCAGCTTGTTTCATCTCATTCTGTCACTTAACTTAGGACTTCACTCATTATCTCCTTCCAAATGTCCCCACTCCGAAATAAATTTCTAAGACATTCTAAGCTGGGTCCTTTCCATGTCGAGTTTGCAAACATGTCTAACCTGATTCTGACCTGCAAGCCCCATCTCTCCTAGGGGGACCAGGGGGCCCGGGTTTGACAGGTGCAATGATCCAGTACACGGGTGCTGGGTGCCCCCAGGGAATGCCAGAGACCGAGGTCTTCCCAGGACTGGTGGCTCGGATGACTCCCAGGGCAGAAATAACCTGCCCTTTCCTTCTTGAGTATGACTCAGCAAGAAGCTGGCAGACAGAAAACAAATCTGGTCCGTGATCTTGAAGAAGGGGTAGCAGGCAAGGCCATGGACTAAAGCTGTGTAGGGAGAGGTGCTGAGGCTAGCCACAGAGTGGGTTGCAGAAAAGGTGCTCAACCTCCCTTAGAATAAGAGAAATCAAATGAAAACTGCACCCAGCTCCCATTTTGCACCGAGCAGATTGGCAACCAGCAAAGGTTTGACCACACACTGAGTTGGCAAGGCTGGGGACAGGCTCTCTCCTGCTTTGCTAGCAGGACTGTAAACTATACAGCCACCACGGAGGGCCACTTGGCCATCTCTACTAAATGCATAAATTCACAGCGTCTAGTTGTGCCTGCACGTTTGTGAGATGACAGGTGGCAGTTTTTATAAGAATGACAAGAGACTGGAGGTGCCCTCCATAGAGGACTGATTCTGTTGCAGGAAAATGGGGCAGAAGAGAGGGTGGTCATGTCCTAGGTCTCTGTGAGTCCCTGGGACGCACCCTGCCAAGTGAGGAAGTTTATTTAGAGAGATACACATTCTATAGACAGAATGCGATCATCTCGGAAGGGAGAGTGGGCTCTGGACACAGGGGTACATTTTTGTAACTTAAAACTTTTGAACTGTGTGAGCATATTACCTATTGAAAAAGCAAATGCGGTTTAAAATACGTGCTCCCCGCCTCCGTAATAGAATGAAATGAATTGCTTCTCAAGTACTGGTTCCCGGACAGCATGAGGTTGGGGAAGGGAGAGGTCATTCTGTCTTATGTTCCGTAAAGAAGAAATGGAGGCTCAGAGAGGTGAAGTGATTTCTCAGAAGTCACAAAGCAAGTGGTCTAACCAGGACTTGCTTCCAGGTTTCTGGCTTTCCCTCTCTTGCCTTTCTACATCACCCTGTGGCTGGAGAGTCCCGGGGTCTTGGGTCACTGCTGCCCCAATTTCCACTTTGAACTTGCTCTAAGCCACAGCGCACAGTGGTTCAGCACCAGCTCTGACGTCAGAGGACCGTGTCAAATCCTGGGTCCGCTGTGTCCTACCTGGGTGACTTTGGGGACGTTGCTTGTTGGGCTGAATCTCAGTTCCTTGACCTGCAAAGCAGGAACAATACTACCCACGTCAGAGGGTTATGGTGAGGATTAAACAGACCGAGTGCCAAGAAAACTGGAGCCCAGAAGTTCCAACATGCCCGGCTTAGTCCTCCGAGAGGCCTCGCTGTGGGCTGCCTACTGCTTAGGAATCTTGCACAAATGGAAAAGAAAAGTGTTTTGCATTCACTCCAGTGTTGGCGTTCTTTCTAAGGATCTTTTCTCTTTCTTTTCTCTTACTCCCACTCTGTCTTGTCCTTCTTGCTCCTCAGCTGAGTCTCAGCGGCCTGGAGGGAGTAGAGCTGATGGTCTCTGGAAACTCAGGCCAGCCCAGCTGGCAGAGAAAGGATAGGCGCTCCTCTTCTCATCCCCAAGCACCTATCCCTGCACAAGTATTCACAATTTCTTTCCTTTGGAAATTACAATCAACCAGAAACAGGAGATGGAGGGGGAAAGGTGAAGGAATGACACATTTTTCTCTTTCCCCACTGAATAGGTTGGACCACTAAACTTTTAGCCAGAGATCATCTTTAAAAAAACAAAACAAAACAAAAACAAGATGAAAGTTAATTTCTCTGTCATACAGTGGTCTGGAGGTGGGAGGTCATCTCTGCCAGGGTTCCCTTCAGGGAACCAGGTACGCTCCATCTGCCCCACTGCCACGCTCTAAGAGCCTTAATCCTCATCTGCAGGGTTAAAGCTGACTTACTGCAGGGCTATCTCTGTGACTTCGT
This sequence comes from Vicugna pacos, assembly GCF_048564905.1. Classification (NCBI taxonomy): domain Eukaryota; kingdom Metazoa; phylum Chordata; class Mammalia; order Artiodactyla; family Camelidae; genus Vicugna; species Vicugna pacos. The sequence goes on from NC_133002.1 coordinate 57,325,897, forward strand.
GCACATTGTACAGTTTTACAGCCTAAAGTGCCTTTTAGCAAATATTAAATGTGGTGGTGGGGTCCTGGGGGGTTTAGCTCAGTGGTAGAGTGCGTGCTTAGCATGCATGGTGTCCTGGGTTCAATCCCCACTATCTCCATTAAAAAATAATAATCAAACAAACTAACAAACAAACCTAATTACCCCTCCCCCTCAAAAGGGGGGTCTCCTTCAAGCAAGATCTTGGGCAAATGGAAAGTAGCTTTGTAGGGGAAAAAGGTGGGGTACCCCCTCTAGAAAGACCAATTAGGAAAAGACAGTACCGTAAAGGAGGCAGAGCGCTATATACTGTATGTGAAGGAAAAGGTGTTCTTTCTTCTGAGTGGACAGAACCCATGGCTTGGTGGTCAGAGGAGGAAATTCAGCACAACGCCTGGATTCCAGCAGTTCTGAAGGCTGGGAAGCCCAAGATCAAGGCACCAGCATGGTCGTGTCCTCCTCCTGCATCATAGCAGTTGCTTTCTGGCTGTGTCCTCATGTGGTGGAAGGGGACAGATAACAGCCCTTAAAGAAAGAAAATGTTGACAAGAAGAACCCATTTCCTTCCTCATTCAGTCTCCCCTTTCTTCTTCTAACTTTGTTTTTCAGTTAACATATGGTAAAACCAACTGTTACCTTTTTATATTTTTATCTTTTTTTTTTTTTGGTGCTTAGATTTGTGTAGCCATCCCTGCAATCAGGACACAGAACAGTTCTACCACCCTAAAACCCTCCTTCGAGCTTCCCCTTGGGGACCCACACCCTTTCCCCACCCCTGGTTGCCTGGCAACCACTGATGCATTCTCCATCACTGTAGGTTGTCTTTCTGGGAATGTCATAGAAATGGAATACAGTGTACAACCTCAGCCCCAGCTCTCTTTGTTCTGGGTAGGACTGTGACACCCAGATCAGACCTTGAGTAGGTTCTAAGGGAGGGAGAAATGCTGATGTCATAGAAAACTCAAAAGCAGCCAATCACCTGCTTCCTGGAAGAACAGGCTGTATTTTGCCTAAGAAATACGGATAATGCAAATTTGCTTTCTTCTACTCACTATGGAGTAAAGTGTTTATAAAAAGATTCACAGACTAATGAATGCTCCCCACTAGGCTGCAAGACCAAGTTGTATTCATTTTCTTTGACAGCTAAATGGTCACAACATTTTTTTTAACAGATAGCGTATCTTTTATTTACTTATTTATTTATTTGTACTGAAGTAGAGTTGATTTACAATGTTCTGTTAGTTTCTGGTGTACAGCAAATTGATTTGGTTTTATATACACACATATATATATCTATTCTTTTTCAGATTCTTTTCCATTATAGTTTATTACATGATATTGAATATAGTTCCCTGTGCTCTACAGTAGGACCTTGTTGTTTATCTATTTCGTATAGAGTATTGTGTATCCGTTAATCTCAAACTCCCAGTTTATCCCTCCTCCCCCCGGGGTCACAACACTTCTGACTTCACCTGCAAGATATTACTTGTCCATTGCAAACATGTTTTTCATCAGGTCAAATAACTTGCCATGTAGTTTCTTCTAAAGTTGGAGTTAAAATTCATGTTGTCTTGTTCTGTGATTGTCAGGTCTGAATATACTGCCGTCTAATTCTCTGGTTTCTAGGACAGACGAGGCTGTGGCTCAACACAAAAGCTAAGTGCAGAACGGGCGTGGGAATGGGTTTGCTGGTCCCACTGGTCCCGCCAGCACTGGGAGTTGGGAGCACCCTCTCTCTCCAGGGCCTCCTTCCTGGGACTGGAGACCTCGTGGTCCTTCGGTCCTTCGTGGTCCCTCTCCTCCCAGGTCCCCTGCTCTTGCTGCTAGACCTGGGGCCCCATTTTGCCCCCCTGTAAACTGGCAACTACGCTATCTGACCTGCCCATCTCGCGGAATTGTTGCAAGACTCAAATGATCAAGCGCAGAAAATGTCTGGAAAGCTGCAGCCCAAACTGGCTTCTCCAGGGAATGGAATGGGGAAGTGGGGAAGGGAGGGGTCCAGAGGGACATTGCTTGTCTTGGGGAACAACTCTGATCTTGTTTCAAAATTTTTAACAAGTATGAATTCCTTTTGTGATTTAAAACAAAAAAATTTGTCAATGTTCACAATGACTGAATATGTTAACATAAAAACGTATTTTGAGGTCTTCAAGAAGTTTCCAGCCCTGCTAAGTTGCCAGCTACTCTCTGTGCCTGTGTGTGAGTTGCTTGGCCCAGCTGTGGGCACTTTTATTCTGAGGATGCCAATGAGATCAGGTCGGATGGGGACCAGGGTCCCAGGGAGACGTGGCGTGGCTCCACTTGGCTGTGAGTATGGCTTTTCTCTCCTCCCTCTGAGCCCCCAGGTAAGGGACATAAGTTTCTCCCCGACTGTCTGGCCAGATCAGCTTACAGGCAGGAGCTGTGGTGCCAGAGGGAGGGATGCTACAGAAGAGAATGGAGTCAGCACAGAGTATGTTTCAAAAAATCAATCGCTGGGGCAGCAGCCCACCAGAGTAAGCGGGCTGGCGCCGGGGCCATCGTCCCAAGAAGCCAGCTTGCAGCTGACGGCTCTGGGCATGCTGATGGCTCAGCAGGCACCGAGGCCAGCCTGGGCCAACTGTATTCGGTGCCCCAGAGCACAGCCAGGGGCTGGCACACCTTCCGAGGCAGAGAGCGGGAATGGGGCCATGTGCATTTGTACCTCTTTATTTGCTGTTCGAAGCTCCTTGCATGTGGGTGTGGGTGCTAATTTCCCCGTGTGGCTGGAGCCTGCCCAGGACAAACCCTCCCTTGCTCATAGCCCCTCCCAGGTCTGGGAAAGCAGCTGGGGGAGGGGGTGCAGTCCACGGAGAAGCCAGGAGACCCAGGAGCAAGAAAAGGGACAACATAAGGAGACCAGTGTTGTTCCTAACATTTCTTTTTAATGTCTCAACTTTGAATAAGATCATCTATTTGCTACTGAAAATTGAACTAGCACATCAAAAATTTTTATTACAACACAAATTTTTGAAAACCAGAGAATTCAGTAAATACACGCTGCTCTAATTATGCAATGGCCAAACCACCCCACCCGCTGTCACATCCTGCAGGTCCCCAGGACGACCCCCAAGAAGGGAGAGAGAGGCTGGGATGGGAGGGAGCCCAGGCCCCTCCAGCCAGCTGCAAGCGGCGCACAGCAGGTCACTTTAACAGCTGACCTCAAATTACAGTGGTTCTCACTTCTCTGGAATTTACCTTCTGCCCCCAGGCTCCGAGAATTTACCCCGACACCTAACCGTTTGGGAAAGGGCCGTAACTGTGGCTGTTAGCTTATTTACTGGGCACCTTCCATGGCTCAGACTTATGCTGAGAACTGCTAGGTTAAATCTTAGTTAATCCTCATAGCAACCCTATGAGGTGGCTTTTCTTATCTCCATGTTGCAGGTGAGGAAACCAAGGCTCAGAGAAGCAGGAACTTGCCCCAGGGCACACAGAGATACCCAGAGTCGAAAGGGAAGCATGAGAGTGGATATACAAGAAGAAAAGGACGGGAGTGGGCAAGGGAGCTTGGGAACCTCTGCAGACAAGGGGGCAGAGAAGCAGCCCCACTGGAACAGCTGCATTTTTACATTCCAGGGAGGAGGAGAGCAGTTTCCCCTGAGTCTGCCTCTTGTACACCTGCCAGTCTTTCCCAGGGGAGCTGACTGTCCTGAATGGAAAGACTCTTTAGGGGTGGCTGGGTGAATATCCCTGATGCCCTGTGTACTGGGTTGAATGGTGTCTCCCCAAAATTCCCATCTACCAGAAACTCAGGTTATGATTTTATTTGGAAATACGGTCTTCGCAGATATAATTGAGATGGGTTCAGACTGGATTAAGATGGGCTCTAAATCGAATGAGAGTGTCCCAGTAAAAATTAGAAAAGGAAACACTGAGACTTAGGGAAGACGGCGATAAGAAGATGGAGGCCAAGACTGGAGTGATGGGTCTACAAGCCAAGGGTTGCCGGCAGCCTCCAGAAGCTGGGAGAGGCCTGGAAGGATCCTTCTCTAGAGACTTCAGGAAAAGCATGGCCCTGCTAACACCTTGATTTCTGACTCCTGGCCTCCAGAACTGTGAGAGAATACATTTCTGTCCTTTGAAGCCCCCCAGTTTGTGATAATTTGTTACGACAGCCACAAGAAATTAACACACCACGTGTGAACTTTCGAAGGTAGTTCCTGGTGTGCCAGGTGCCTGGCACACTCCAAGGGCCCCAACGACGTGAGCAGGCTGAGAGAACAGACAGGGAGAGGATGCTGGAAGGGAGAAATCAGCTGGGGGCCCAGTGTTGGTTTGGAAATCTGAGGAGGGTAATGCAAATTTAAGGGAAGACTCTGCTAAGAGCCAGGAATGAGGTCGGAAAGTAAAGAGGAGGAGCAAGGCTGACCGGCCAAGGCTCCATCTCCCCTGTAACTGAGAAATACAAAGAAAGAGGGCGGTGACAAGTTCTTTATTAAAGAGAGATAGCCAATTCAACGAACAGATTGTTGGGTAAGCTTCCCTCTCACACTTCAAGCCGCCCTCCCCACCCCCACCTCGGGGCTTGCGCCTGCTCAGCCGTCCATCAGGCAATCAGCAACCACTCCCACGAAGCCACTTACTGCTAGGTCAGAGCTGTGGTCAGGGCGTGGGAGTGAGGCCAGGCTGGGTGGTGGCCACGAAGCAGCCCCGATGTTGTGACTCTGACCTTGGTACTCCAGGGCCCGGGCTCTACCAGGATTCCCGCTGCCCAGGACAAGCCAGCAGCACCTAGGTGATGGGGAGTGAGGGGGGTTTGGGGACTAAGGCTGCCCTGTAGCTTTTCTTTTGAGGGGCTTCTTCCTGTCCCGAGGTTCCACCAAAGCCAGGTACCCCTGTGGTCATAGCAACAGTGCTTCTAAGCTGTGCAGCCCAGGGGCCGGCGTAGTGGGGACTGTCCCTTGTTCTGGGTGGTAGCTTGTCTCAAAGATGGCAGCCATCAATTCCTGCCCTCGCACGCACACATCACTGCCCCCCTGAGAGATGGAGTCCGCTTCTCCACTGTTGAGCCAACTCCACACCCAACTCTTGGAAGGACTGGACATCTCTACCTGCTCTTGGAGCTGGGAGCTGCAGCTTCAGAAGCTGGGGCCATTCTGCTGGAGAGAGAGACCACGTAGAGGAGCCCAGTGGGGCCTTCTGATGACCGCAGCCCCAGCTGCTCTCTGATCACAACTGCATAGAAGCCCCGCCCCCAAGACCAAAGTTAAATGGGCCAGTTGAGCCCCATCAACCCACACAACCACGAGAGATAAAAATATTGTTTTAAGCCACTAAATCTGGGGGGAGCTTATTTCCACAGTCCTCGGTGGTAAGGATACTCTGAGTCACCCCCTCATCCCTTTCTCCAGTCTTGTTCACTGGCTCCTTTGGGGTAACGAAGACCACCCCCATCCAACCTCCAAGTCCACAGTCCCTCATTGATGATTTGGCTCAATGGTCTCCCGGGTAGCCGGCCCTGGTTACGGGGCTGAGCTGCTGGGTGGTGCCACTCTTTCTAGGGTTGGTAGGAAACCTTGAAATTAAAATCAACAAATGTTTGTAAAGCAGCTAGGATGTTCATGGCACTCTGAGGAACTCAAAGAGACATACAACACTTTTTGTTTGCAGAGCATTAAATAACTTAGCAAGCACTCTGACTTACTGAATCTCATTTCACCCGTGACAACCATGAAAAGAGCGAGGCAGACATCATTTCTTTTGTTATCAAACAGGAAACTACACAAGACTACACAAATAGGAGAGGCAGAGCCAGGGCTGGAAGCCAGGCCACCTGGCTGCCTGTCCACAGGCCTCCTTCATGCGGCACTCCTATTGTCCCCAAAGCATCCTGGATAGCAGTTTGGGACTTGGTCAGGCCCATTTTCCCAGGGAACAGAGAACTGGGGAAGAGAAACTGACCACAGGTGGTATGTTTGTGTTGTAATTATGGGTCTGAAGTCACCTTCCTGGGTTCAGGCGTGGCTTAGTTGTAATAACTTGGCAGTCACTTACCTTGCTGGGCAGTCGTCAACCTGGGGAGAGGGTGGACTTGTGTGATGGTCTCAAATGACAGAGTATGAGGAAGGGGCCCTCGGTGATTCTGGAAGCTAGGTCACAAAATGCAAGCCCTTTGCTCTGCTCTGCATGAGCAGTCTGACCTCCCCTGGCTGCCAAGCTGTGAGGAAGCCCAAACCAGCCCATGTGGGGAGGCCACAGAACCTCCCAGCAGAGCCCTTCCCAAATTCCTAACCCAAAGAAACCATGAAAGGTAAGAAGATGGTGGTTGCTGCTTGAAGTCACTAAGTTTGGGAGTTATTTGCTGCACAGAGTGGGCTGGAGAGGGTTAGTGGGCTGAATGGCACCTCTCCCTCCAACCCCTTCCCCTGCCAAAATATACATTCACCTGGAACCACAGAACATGACCCTATTTGGACTAAGGGTCTTTTCAGATGTAATAAAGATCTTGAGATGACATCATCTTCGATTGGGGTGGCCCTACATCCAATGACAAGGGTCTTTATAAGAGACAGGAAAGAAGACACAGAGACAGAGAGAAAATGGTCATGGGAAGCCAGAGGCAGAGACTAAATAATGCAGCCACAAGCCAAGGCACACTTGGAGCCCCCAGAGCCGTCAAAGGCAAGGAAGGCTCCTCTCCCTAGAGCCTTCAGAGGGAGGGTGGCCCTGTTGACACCTTGATGTTGGACTTCTAGCCTCCTGAACTGTGAGAGGGTAAATGTCTGTCATTTTAAGCCACCAGTCTTGTCGTTTGCTGTGGAAACCCTAGGAAACTAACACAGGGGGCTAGTGGCAGTTCAGGACCTGCTGCTGTCATTTGACGAGTCCTGAATCAGATGCAGTGCTGAGAACCTGAAGTGTTTCTCAGGGGAACAAGAGGACAGAAGCTTTGTGGTCAGGCCCCCCTTGGATGATGGGCGATGCCTGTTTGCCACAAGTCGGTGAGGCCCAGAGCAGGCAGAAGATTAGGGTAGGAAGCAGAGATGGGTGGCTTGCCATTGGTGTGCTGTCATTACTCCTTACAGAAAAGTTCACATAAAACAAAAATAAGCAAAAAGACGAACGACCTGTCTCAGTGTCTTAACCTCAGAGTACAGGTTACCTCCCTCCAATTTTCATAATTCAACTTCTTGGCTGAGTGTAGCCAAAAATTCTTTCCCCCCAAAATCTTGTGTGGATTTGGGATTAAGTCACCATCCAGCTGGAGTTGGTATAACTAAACTATGACGCTTCACAGAAGCATGGATGTCTATAGTGGCAACAGGTTTTGAAAAGGGGGCTGCCAACTTCAGCGCTGACAAGATCAGGTAGGCAGCATGAATGAGAGATGGTGAGTGGGAGACACAATAGGGAGTGGCGAAGAGTGGGGCAAACTGAATTGCTCCAGCTGATGGCTGTTGTTGGAGGAATGAGGACCCCCAGCTGCCACATCTTCCAGTTTTCTAAGAAAAGCTGGAGATCTAGATTTTCATGTAAACTGCTTTTTAAGGTTTAGCAATCAATTTAAATTTGAAACATTGGGTGGATAAAACGGACCGTGTCTGCAGGCTGAAAGGGGCCGGAAAGTTGTAGTTTGTGACATCTGCATTTGTGACAGTCTCACTCAGCCTGGCACCGTAGATGCCTTCCATGCTCCTTGAACCCTCCACAGGTGGGCGGCCCGCTGCCAAGCCCTCAGCCACTGCAGTTATCCGCAATGGTGCACCCAGAGGAAACTCAGAATTAGAAAGAACAGAATGCCAGCCCTAGAGAGCTAAGGTGCCTATCAAAGGAATGACTTCAGTGAGCCCAGACCCTCGCATCTTCCGATGCATAGAAAAAGCGCTATTCTTTAACTTGAGATGTCTAGTTTTCTTTACTTAACAGTAATCTTTGGATGTTCTGACTACCTGGTCTTCGTTGCAAAAACTCCTGTATACCCTGGCTCCTCCCTTACCTCCTCAGAGCAGTCCCTTAGAGTGATCTGAGAGGCCGTCTCCCAAGGTTGAAGTCGTCAGAAAGTCTGCCTAGTAAAATATAATTCTTAACTTCTAGGTGGTACATTTTTTTCTTAGTCAACAATGCTTACCTCCCAAGTGCTGTATGTTCCTCCTTGTGACCACCAGCCACCAAGATTCCACTTCCCTGTGTAGTTGCTTTCCACACTGAATAGCGCTGACCTGTGTAACTGCAAACAGATAAGGTAGGGGGTCCCTGGAGAAAGAGAACCGGGCATGGCTTTCTTGACACAAGAGAAGCCATTTTGAGCCTAAGCCATTTTGTGATCTAGGACATTGTGTTTGTCCTTAAACAGGTCTCAGTAATTAATGATCTTAAGGGAACAAAAGAATGTAGAAACCTTGACTGTTCTCAGGCAAGAGACGTAACAATCTGTAACAATCGCAAAGATAATAAGTCAATTGTAATGGCCCCCAGTTCCCTTTCGATGGTAATGATTAACCTGAAGCGCTCAACTGTTGCAGGAAAATGGGGCGTGAGAGGATGGTCAAGTCCCAGGTCTTGGATGAGTCCCTGGAATGCACACCCTGTCAAGTGAGAGTCCTTGGCTTCACGTAGGAAAGAATTTAAGAGCGAGCCATAGTAAAGTGAGTTTATTTAGAGAGAGACACTCCATAGACAGAATGAGGGCCATCTGGGAAGGGAGAGAGGCCCCAGGGCACGGGGTCATCTTAGAAAGTGAGAGTGGCCTAGGAAATACACATTCCATGGGCAGAATGCGGGTCATCTCAAAAAGTGAGAGGCAGCCGCAGGGTATGGGGCTGTTAGATTTTATGGGCTGGGTGATTTCATAAGCTAACAAGTGGGAGGATTATTGCAACTATTTTCAGGAAGGGGTGGGGATTTCCTGAAACTGGGCCCCCTGCCCACTTCTGAGCTTTCTGTAATCAGCCTTGAAACTGTCACAGAGCCTGGGGGTATGTCATTCAACACGCTAATGTATTACAGTGAGTGTATAATGAAGCTCCAAGTCTACCGTAAGTCGAGCCTTCTGCCATCTTGGGCTTAGTATGTTCTAATCAGCTTTTTCTCATATCCTCAATGGCTATGTCATTCTTTTAATGTCTTTTTAAAAAAATATAAACCTTTTTTTTGTGGGAGGTAGGCAATTCGGTTTTTATTTATTTATTTTTAAATGGAGGTATTGGGGATTGAACCCAGGACCTCGCGCATGCTAAGCACGTGCTCTACCACTGAGCTATACTTCCCCCAAGCAATGTCATTCTTTTAATGGTTGTGCCCTGCCCCCCTTCCCTCCTGTCTTACAACCACCAGATCAACTGGAACCTAAGGGAAGATGATGACATTTTCTGACTCTCATGACTTCAATCAGCTAAAGCTTGGACTCTGTCCACTGTCCAAGCCCCTTGACGAATATGCATGTACCCATAGCTTAAAACCTCCCCCATTTTGCTGTCCAGAGATACACTGCTTTGGGAAAGATCTCTGGTGTTCTTACTTGCTGCAATGAATCAATCCTTCCTTCTCCTGATCTCTGCCTTTGCTGTGTCTTTTGGCTTGACCCCCACCAAGAGCAAATCTAGTTTTTGGGTGACATAACCAATAAGATCTTGTAGAAATAAGAGTGTGTGCCTTCCACAGCTCAGCCACTATGTTCGGTTTCTGCCTTGCCCTCTCTTAGAACACGTGCACTAGGAAAAGCCCACAACCATGTCCTGAGGCCACTCAGACAATCTGTGGAGCGTTTGTGTGATGAAGAACTGAGGCCTTCAGCCAACAGCCAGCTCCATGTAAGTGCTTCATCTTGGAAGCAGATCCTCCAGCTCCAGTCCAGCCTTCAGATGAACTTGCAGCCCCAGCCGACATCTTGGCTAAAACCTTATGAGAGGCTCCAAGCCAGACCCCTCAATAATCTGTTGTCTCATTCCTGACTCCCAGAAACTGTCATAATAAATACTTATTGCTTTTGTGCCACTAAATTTCATGGTAATTTGTTACGTGGCACTAGATGTCAAATGCATTTTCCCCTGCACCGCAACAGAGGCAGTGTGCATAATAGTTAAGAGCACAAGTTCTGGAGTCAACTATCACTAGTTATTGACCATGAACAAGCTACTGCAGCCTCTTTGGGCTTCCTCATTTATAAGCATGTAGAATAATTGTATCCACTTTAAAGACTGTGGGAAGGAGCTGAGAAGTTAATACATGACTTGTTACAGTCCCTGGCACACAGTAAACAGTTATTTTTATTATATAGGTGAGAAAACAGCTCAAGAGACATGTCCATGTGTATGCAGCCAGCTACTCAGCAGTCAAGCTGAGTTCTGGACCCAGGTCTCCTGACTCCCTGCCCAGTGCTCATTGTTTAACTGAATGGCTGGGGAACTGGAATGCTCTGTGAGTCTTTAACTTCTATCATCTTCTCCCCCCTGCAACAGGCGGTTTTATCTGCAAAGCACTGTCACACAATGTCAACAGCTGGCTGTACACATTGTGCTGGGAGTTGGGGGGGAGGGGCTGCCAGTAGGGTCAGACCGTGGCTCTGGCCCGGGCCCCAGAGAATCCCTCAGCCCTTGCAGGGGCTGCATTAGAGAAGCATGCGAGTGCAGGCAGCAGAAGGGGCTGTTCTGGATCACATTTCATTGCCAGGGTGGGTCCAAGAACTGGAATGAGCCGTTGTTTTCAGCCCTGGTTAGGAGAGCAGGACAACTGCTTTGAAATGCAATACGGTCTTAGGGCGAAAGGGTTGTTGGGAGAATATCTCTGTGCACAGCCGCTTTCGTTTAAGTACCGCAAAATGACCTTGGGCAGAGGCCCGGAGCCACTGTCCCCCCCCACCCCGAAGAAATACCTCCTCCCTTTTTTTATCTTAAGTCGGTGTCTCCAGTCCCACATCTGAGAGCAGGAAAAACAGCGAATGGTGGTAGTGAATGAGGCAATCGGAAAAAAAATCAGATATATGAAAAAGCAGTGGCATTTGACATTTACCTTTGAATGAGCAGTATCATTTATGAAAATTGAATGCAAAGCATCTCCAGGTGTGCTTGCAGCTTTCCAAAGACTCACGGCCGATGTAGCCTTCTGGAAAGCATCCAGGGAGGTTATTGGGTGTGGTTTTGCCAAAATTGCCACCTCAAAACACGCCCCTTAGGCACAAGGATTATTTTGAGCTGATTGTTTTGAGAAACAGCACCCAGAGGAGAAACTTGGACAGCATGGCCATGATTACCCTTTTGCAAGGGAAATTTACATTTATAAAGGAAACCTCCACCTGTAATGCTGTGAACTTCCATTCTAACAAGAAGAGGAAAGGCTCCAAATCCCTAAGATGAGACGACCTTATCAATGGAGAAGGCACTGATGGAAATTTGCATAACTTTATCCTTATTTACCACACTTTTCTTGGCCAAAGGCACACAATGCCTCACCCCATTACTGGCCTCCTTCAGACCTTTCTTTGGTCTTAAACTGAAGATAGTATTTAAGCCTGAATTCTAAGCCACTTCTTTGAGTTACTCATTTTCCCTTGGGTTTCTCCCACGTATACATGAGGTATACACGTTAATAAACGTGTTTTCCTTTTGTTAATATGTCTTTTGCTGCAGAGTTCCCAGCAGAGAACGTAGAAGGGTAAAGGGGAAATTATTCTTCCCTCCTCTACATCAGCATGACCTAAAATGTCCCAGAAGAGCATCCACGGCCCTCACATCACTTCAGCTGACTTAATTTTTCTCTGGAGCTCTACCATGGCCAAAAAGAAGAGTTTGGGGGAGAAGGGGGCAAGACCAGACACCAAGAGAAAACAGTCCAATGATGACTGCCTCTGACCTCCAGGAAGAGGAAACTATAAGGGGTCAACTTCTGAAGCATCTCTGTGAGGACTGGTCTTGGGGGCTGGTTCACATTTTCTTCTTGAGCTCTGTCCGCTCTTCCTACCTCCTGGATCCTCAGCTTCCAACAGGCAAGAGTTCGGAGCCTTCAAATAGAATCCAGCCAATGCCTCCCACTGCAGCGCTGCCCCACTAAGGACTCCACACCCTAATTTACTCTCGCTGCTTCTCTCCCCATCCCAGTCCCGCTCCCCAGGAGTGCGTTCATTTAATTAGACTGCTCTCCAACCACACGCCGTCCAGTCAGTCAGCAGCCGCTCCTCAGCCCCTGTTGTACACATCACTTTACTTTCCTGGGAAGCATCTGCTTGTATTCAAGAGAGATTTGTGTTTCAGTGACTCTCAAACTCTATTAGACATGACCGCCACTTGGAGCACTTGTTAAAATGCAGAGTCTGGGCGGGTTCAGAAAATCTATAGCCTCGATGATAAGTTCTAGGAGATGGTGAGACTTGAACTCCAAGGAACCATGCCCTGACTGGGATGATTTCAGACCGGGCTGGAAAATATTTGAGATGGGAGGGCAACACAAAATGTTACTGAACAGAGAAGTTCATGTGCTGGATGCACAGTGAGGCCAAAGAATCTGAAACATCAGAGTTGGGAGCAGAGAAAGGTTTATCACAGGGCCGATCAAGGAGGATGGGTGGCTTGCTTGAAAAACGCAAATTCTCCGATGGTTTTGGGGGGAAAGTTTTTATAGGCAAAATTTGGGGTGAGGGCAGCAGGGTGTGTGGCTGTCTTCTGATTGGCTAGTGGCGAGGTCACAGGGCGGTGTTCCAGGAATCTTGGGCTCAGCCTGAAGTTGCCATCCTCCACCTGGGTAGGGGCCTTAATCTCTGCAGAGGTGAAAAATACTGTTACATACTTTCACTGAGGAGGAACCAGGACCCTGCCCCCAAGACCGCACTATTGTTTGACTGTTCCACCCTTGTCTCTGCACCCCTTCCCTTCCCTGATTAGCACCTGTTTGAATCTGCCCTTTGGAACTCAGGGAAGGTCAAGGAGACTGAATGAAGCCTATTTCCTACAAACCAGAAATGGAATTGGGGGACAAGGAAGGGATCTGTACCAGGGAGGACCCCACAGGATCTTGCTCCGTTTCAAATAATGACTTCTTGATCCTTAGTCACGCCTTCAACACAGGAGGAACAAAGAGTGGATGTGCGGAGGAACAGAAACCTGCAAGGCTCTCCTTTCCTGGAACACTTCCCTGCGAGTCTACTCTGTGCCTCCCACCCTGGCTCCACCCTTACACTCACCCTCCAAAGTCCCTCATTCCCCCAGAAGCAGGGAACCTGCCCACCCAGGTGTGACCACACAGAATCCATGGGGCATCCATGCCATTTGCATTTTTGCCTCTGTTTGACCTCTTTTCCTCATAGCTGACTTGAACAGTTCTTGATTTAGCCTTGCTTCTCAAGATCAGTTTGCATCATTAATCAGATTTGGAAAGGGTCAGGGGGCCATGGATTTTTAGAAACAGTCTCTTAGGCTTCTGGGCAGAGAATCAGTTTCGATAGTCCAGATTTCTCATTCAGAAATCTGCTTTTTAAACAAACACCACAATCCTGATTCTGAAGCCGTGCACTGAAATTTAGGGAAACCTAAGGACTAGCTTCACCATTATTTTTGTAAGTTGGTTTCTCCCTACACAGATCAGCAGTGGCGGGAGACGAGCCTGGGACCAGAAGGTCCCAAATCACTGGACACTCTGGCCAGGGGTTCTCAGATCTATGGTTCCATGTAATCTCTACAGCAATTGCCCTGGGGGTCAGGGATGATCACCTTACTTTACAGGTGGGCAAATTTGGACAACTCTGTTCCTCCTTCTGGCTCTGAAACACTATGATTCCACAGCAGGAAGTCAGAATGCCAGGCTTATGCTTTACATCCATCACCTGTGTCCTTAGGTAGGCTCTCTTTCCAGCCTGGCCTCCAGTTCCCACAGGAGGATGATAAAACCAGCCAGCATCTCAGGGGGCTTCTCTGAAGGCTCTCTAAAAGCAGGTTAATCATGGGGGCTTAACTTTGTTGTAAATTAGGTTTGATCGTGACTCTAATCTTCTGTCACCCAAATCCAGTTTTCGTCCTTGTCCTTGATTGCTTACACTGCAAAATCAAATCATCCAGCCTCAGTTTTAAAAAGAAGGGAGGAAGGAAGGAAGAGAGGGAGGAAGGAAGGAAGGAAGGAAGGAAGGAAGGAAGGAAGGAAGGAAGGAAGGAAGGAAGGAAGGAAGGAAGGAAGAGAAAGGAGGGAAGAGGGAGGGAAGGAGAGAGGAAGAAAGGCTCTCAGAGGAAATCCATCATTGCGTTTAACTGGCAGGGACTGTACCAGAATGTCAGTGAGTGGGTTAATGTAGCAGGATGAGTATGAGGACAAACTGTAAAACTAAAGGAAAATGATTACGGGGCCACGTGGTGTGAGTGACAGCGAGAATGAAGGCCATTGCATCAGAAGGCTGAAGTATAGATTGTTTATGGCCAGGTCCCACTTTAGCATAACCACAATTGCCATTAAGACCCTCAAATGCACCATCAGTGGTTCTGAACTTTGCATAATAACCGAACTCTGCCTTCTCATCAGAGGGAAGGCGAACAGCATGCAAACCAAAGGGGCTGAAATTTCAGCTGCTGCCAGGCGTCCCGGGGCTCTGTCTCACTCCCAGAATAGCGCGGCCAGGTTCCCAGCAGCCTCTGGCCGCACCGCAGCTGGGCTTCCGGCAAGGGATTCGGGACTTGAGACCCAAGTAGCCCCGGGAACAGCTGGGACTGGACTCCACCCAGAAGCCAGCTGGCTGGCCCTGCCCGTCTCTGGTGAGTGCGGGCATGCCTGGCTCTCTCGTGGCTCCCCAGCTCTGCCCCCCATCACCTTGGGGTCCCGGCTGAGTTTGAGAGACAGGGCACCCTCAAATCCCAGGCAAGGGGATGGGGGCAGAGACGGGGTCTTTTCAACACTCCTGGGGGATCTAGGCTGGTGGCTGGCGAGGCTGGTGAAAGGCTGAGCGGTGCTGAAGGCAGGGCAGGCTGTGCGTGGTGTGCGCAGAGGATGGGACCATGGGGGCCAGTGGCCATCAGGAGAACAGACCTTAAGAAGGAGAAGGGGCCGAGAGGGAGACTCATAGCCCTGCCACAGGCCAGGGACTGGCCCAGGGCAGTGCTGCCGTGAGGCTGGCTGGCTTCTAAGGTGAAGGGATTCTTGGGAGAAGGGAGGGTGGCTGCGAAGGGAGGTCGCAGGCTAGATTGCAGGTCAGCTCTGCTTCCGACGTCCTCTTGTGCCAGCCTGTGCGGATCCTTCATCTATTTATTCCATTGCAAATATTGATCGAGGCCCTAAAGCGGGTGAGGCACCCAGGGAACACAAAGATGGATCATGCACAGATCTTTCCCTCAAAGAGCTTACACCCTGGTTGAAGGCATAAGACACATCCACAAATATTTACAGGAAGGGAAACGAGCTACTTAAGTGACACCAAAGTGCTTTTGGGGCAGAGCACAGCAAGGCGCTAGTCCGGTGGAGTTAAAACAAACGGGTTCTAATCCTCAGTTAGTCACTTAACCTTTCTGAACCTCAGTTTTAAATTTATAAAATGAAGATGTTATCAACCTTACTGAACTCCTAGGGTTGTCGAGATCAAATATCTGTAAAAGACACTTTGAAAATTGCACAGTGCTGCACAGAGATAAGCTGTTATGAGTGCGTTATCAGAGTGGCCAGTGTTTCTCTGAGCTCCTTGGCCTGGGATTCTGGGAGCCAGAGGGAGCCAGGGATCTGAGTGTGGGGCTCAGGACCGCAGCATGGCCAAGCCCAGACACGGAGCCCACACTTCGCCCTAGGGAAGGCTGATAGCATCCTTCAGTTCTCGGTCAGTCATTTCAGCCTTCCCACCCATTTTTGTAGTATGTATTGAACACTATCCCAGGGCTGCAGGGAAGGCGAGGTGTGAAATCTAGAGTCCACTCCCCACTGGGCCTACCCGGAATTAGGGGGGCTAGATGTCTGTGTATAAGATGCAGCTGAGAGTGCGTAGTGGGCAAGATTGGCAAATTCATGCTCTGGGAGAGCAGAGGGAGGAGGACTGTGGGGTGGGGTCACCAGCAAAAACTTTGGGGAGAAGCAGAGGGCAGGAGGGAGATTGGTTCAGAGAGGCGCCAGGAAGCGGGTGTCCTGGATTGAGAGTGGGGGACATCGTGAGTGAAGCCACAGGAAGGTCTGTTCAGAGCTGACCTCTCAGGCTGGAGTGGTCATTTCCTGTGGGGAAGAGGCAGGGGACGGGGCTGCAGCGCAGGTTGGGTGAGGACTGCAGAGGCCTTGAATGCCGGGCAAGGGAGTTTGGTCTTTGACTTAGAGGCGGTGGGAGGCTGTGACAGCCTTATGAGCCAGCAGTGCCAGCGTGGAGTCAGTGGATGTCCCACCATGGATGGGGGTTTGCAGGTGACTGGGAGTGTTGGGGAGTGAAAGGACGACTGCAAGCATGGGTGACCAGGCTGCACTGCAGTGAGGTAGAGGGTGGCCAGCCCTGAAATGTTCTCAGAAAGGGGGCGGGGGAGGGGAACGGGGGAGGGGTAGCTGATGGGATGGGGGTGGGAGAGGGGAAGGTTGAGACTTCCTGAAGAACGGGAAGGGGGACTAAACGCTGTGCTTTTTATACATTTCTTCTCCGTTTTTGGAAGGGGTGGATGGGTTGAGAGGCTTGAATCCCTGGACCTTGGCCCTGACCCTGATTCAGTGGACAGAGGCTCTCCAGACCTGGGCAGCTCAGAAAATCCTCCTTCCACAGGGAGCTGGTTAGTGGCCACTGCGCCATGAAGGGGGGAGCTCAAGGCAGGGGCGGAGGGGGGTGGGGAGTGGCAGATTCTGTGGCCGCTGTGGGTGGGCTTAACATCAGGTGACATTCCAGCAGGCTTTGCCCAAGGCCCACTTCCGGGTACCTCTCCCAAGGGATCAGCCATGGGCAGCGGGTTGTGGTGAATGAGTGTTTATCTCGTCTGCTCCCTGGCCCCTAGCTTTCTGCGTCTTAAGGGGGCCACTTTGGTCCCTGGTTCCTCTCAAAAATTAGGTGGTAACAGGCTGCTCCAAGCAGGCAGTCCTATGAGCCAAAGAGAATAGGTGGCTTAGCCAGACACTGCAGCCTGGTCAGCCTGGGCAGTAACCAGTTAATTCGGAGCCTGGGAGCAAGGAGAGGTCAAATGCAAAGTCTGTTTACCGGCTTCGTGGGGCACCCAGCCGCCCAGCACAAGAATCCAAGCACCTACTTGTCAGGGAGCCAAGGGCCCCACCCTCAGCTCCCAGAGGGACTGGGCTCGCTCCACTCAGGCGGGCGAGGAAGGCGGCAAGACCGGGGCCCTCAACCCTCTGGGAAGGGGGAGCAGGCCTCCCACTCCCCCGGGAGGAGATGGCTCCTGAAAGATATTCTGCAAACAGAAGCTGCAAGCCCGGACTCCTGCACCCTAGCAAAAGGGAAGAGGGAGCAGACCTGACTTCTAGCACCCCGGGGTCAGCTCCTCCAGTCCCCCACGCTGGGCTGCCGAGGTCCCCTAGCCTGCACTCTAGTGCACGGCATTGCTGGCCCAGGAATCGTGGTCGTCTCGGCAGGTACTGGGCTCGCCTGCTTCCCAGGAAGGCCTGTTCGCAGTGGTTTCCCCCAGCTGTGAGGGGGAAGATGACCAGTGAGCCACCCTCCAGGGGCTATATCTCAACTCTGGCTGTTACTGTGAGTGCCACATTTGTGCGAGGAACATTCTAGACAGGGCTTCATCTGCATGCAACAGCAAGCTGTGGGGGTGGAGTGATTGTACCCATTTTGCAGTAGAGGAAATCAAGGCTCGGAGAGCTGAGGTGACCTGTGCAGGTCACACAAACCTTTGGTGGGTGGCAAAGTTGCACCCGACCCTGGGCCTTCTCAGTGACTTAGACTCATGCAGCTCAAAGAGGAAGGTTCCAGTGAATGAAGGTAGTTTCCATGGGCCAGTGGCCAGCAGGAAGTCTCCCACCATAGTAGGAGGGAGGGATACAGACACAATCTCCCACAATCCATGAATCCAACATCTCTCTCAACAGTGGGTGGACAGAGCCCCTATGGGACCACTTCTCAAAGTGTTATCTTTTGGAGAAGATGGGCATTCATAAAGGCATATACTCCTAGGGGTTACGAAACTGGGAGAAGGGCATTTGGGGACGCAGATGAGCCCATAGTTGGAATCTTGGAAGCAACAGCATCTCCCACTGAACTTGTCTTCTGGCTGCTGGCTGTGTCCAGTAGCACCCAGTGCAGTCTGCCAGGGTGGGGGATGTGGTTCTCAAGATTCCCACTTCCGATGTCCCCACCCCTGACAGGCCCTGGGGGACTAAAGCCAAGGGTACCAGGGATTCTGGAGACTCAGAAGCCCCAGGTCACCTGCCCCAAGGGCCTTGCTTTGTTTTGAAAGCAGATCCTGTTCCAGAGTGAGATGGGGTGGGAAAGAGCAATCCATTCTCAGAAAACTGCCCTACATTTCCACTGCCATCACCGAACAGGGCTGGCGGAGGGCAGAGCTGAGGTGTCCAGACCTGTTTCCAGACCACTGCAGTGGGTGGCCTGGCATCGGATCCCCTAGTCTTACCCTGGCCTGTGCCGGGAGTGAGAGGGGAGACAGTTCTCTTGGAAGAGGTCTCTGGAGGATGAAGGGGTTCCTGAAACTTGAAAGCAAATTGAAAGAAACCCAGAATTCACCTGTGTCTCCTCGAGATCACCGTTTCCAAGTCTCCCAGAACCACTTCCCCTGCACCCTTCCCAGGCTCCCAGAATTGGCTTTTCACATATGCTAATGAGCGACCCTTCCGAGCAAACGTGTTTCAGCATTGGTGGCCCAGTTCATGATAGCTAGTCAGAGGCCAGAGTGACTTATCAGTTTCAGGTAGGTCTGACCTGCTGCTCCCCCTTTCAGGGTTGGCCCCCACTGCCTGGCCCTTACAAGCATCTGCGCACCCTCACATGGGGGTCCCTGAGACGCGGGGTGGGAGGTGAAGTTAGAGGCGGAAGACCAAAGGCGTAACTCTGCCTCAGAAATGCGCTCTTCCTCTTACTATTTAAAAGAACTGAAACAATTCAGTCTTCACCACCTTTCCCAGCCCAGCCAGCGAGGGCCAGGCGCCGGAACAGATACAGGGTTCTAGAAAACAGGGCCCCACACCTCTAGCCCTGGCCGCTAAGCAAACAATCCCTCCTAGAGTCCGAAGAGCCGGTGTGCGAGGGGAGGAGCCCGCCCAGGGTTTATCGCTCCGGCAGCTCCGGGTGATTCATGGAGTTTGACTTCTGGTTGTCATAGATTGAGGCACGCAAACAAACAGCTCCGGAGGTACCTCTCCCCTCTCTCAGCGCCCTTCCCCCACCTTGCTACCCCTCTAGCCCGTGACCGGCTGCCTCCCCTCCCCCGCCCTCCGATTCCTGCCGCCCCCCCACCCCCGGTGCTCTGGGCAGAACAAACACGCCCAGCCGCCCGCCCCGCCACCGGCTGGCCCCGGCTGCGCGCTGCTGGCGATCCCCCAGGCAACTCGGCGTCACGAGAGCCGGCACCCCGGAGACCCGGCGCCCTGCCCTCCCTGCGCGTCCCCTGGGCCCCGGCCAGGCCCAACAACCTCTCGCTTCTCCGTGCTCCGCGGCCCCTGCGGGTCTCCGGCGCTTCTAACTAGGCCCGGCTGGGCGCCCCGGGACTGCGCAGCCCACCTCCCGCGGAGCCCGCAGCCCCGGGGGAGGGCGCCCGGAAAATCTCTTGTTTACTGAGCGGGGGCGATCCCAGCTAGGATTAGCTTCCCTATTTCGGCAGTTCCCTTTCTGCTGATTCCTGGGGCTGGAGGGAAAAGGGTGTCACCCTGCTGATCCACTCTAGGATAGGGAGTGGGGGAGGGGCATGGGGAGGGGGGTACCCGAACTCGTGGAAAAGTCCCCGAGCGGTGGGAGGGGCAGGACTCGCGGTCTGGCAGATGTGTCTCGGAGCGCAGAGACCGCGGGGGCCGGTTAAACACTGTACCTCGGGGAACGGAACCGTGAAGGCTAATTAGGACAAGTCGGAACAGGGAACAGGGACGTGGGGAGGGGAGCGCGCACTAAGGTGGACCGTGTCCAGGGCGATCTCAGGAAACCCAGGAGTGGGGTAATAGGACCCAGGACGACTTTTTGCCCACGGTTCCCAGTTGTTCTGGACTCGGCCCACGGTGTTAGGGACGCGCGCGTTGGCGTTCCCACGCACATTGGGTGACCCGGGGGCCCGGGACGGATCGCGCGTGCAAGAGGTGGGCACTATGTGTGGTGTGTCCACGTGTGCAAACTCTGGAGGGAAGGGGACGCAGAAGGCGTGACAAAGACTTTGTGTCTGAGTGTTCCCCTCGCTCTAATCCAAAGCAGCAAACAGTGCCCCGTGTGTGTCTCACGGGAGAGCCAAAGACTAGTTGTCCGCCACGGAGACGCACGAAGGTGGCCCCGCGCGCGTCTCAGTGCGCGCGCGCTGGAACATGCGGAGGGGAGACCTGCCGGCGAGGTGTGCTGGGCTGCACCCCAAACCGCTTTCCGGTGAGAAAGCAGAGTCCAGAAAGTGAGTGCGCGTGAGTGTGCGCGCGCCCGCGTGCGGGGGCGTGGCAGTAAACAGCAACAACCCACACGCCGGACTGGCCAGAAACTCCAATCTCCCTCTGCTGGAAAGGGCGAGTCGTCGGAGCCTGGAGGTGAGTCGGGGGTGGGGTGCGGGGAAGGGCCGCCTGGGCTTTGTTTCGGTGTGAGCCGATCTCACGTACCTGGAGCGCTGCGGGCGCCCGATAAGCGCCTGAATGGAGGTGATGTCACGGTGATGCAGGCGCCGGCCCACCCTCGCTCAGAGAAAGGCGCCGAGCTCGGGGAGAGGCCAGAAAGAGAGAGAGAGAGCAAGAGACGAGGCGCGGCCAGCTCAGCCCGGGTCCCGGGGAGAGGCAGGCCCCGCGCCCCGATCCCCCGTCCGGGCCCCGCCAGCCCAGGCCAGGGCTGGGCCTGGCCCCGCGCCCTGTGCCGAGTCCCTCCCACCCTCGCTCGCGCCCCGCCTGGGGCCAGAGTTGGCCCCCAACTCCGCGCCGGAGCTGGGCCGGCGGCGCGTCCCAGGTAAGGGCTGCTGCCTGCCCGCTCCGCCTTCCCTTCGGCCGCCCGGAAGAGTGGAGTCGGGTCGGGCTGGCAGGGGTGGGCGAGGGTAGAGGCCCAGGGGTGGAGAACCGCGGGCAGAGGACGCCGTTGCAACTCCAGTCCGTCGCAGAAACTTTCCAGAGCGGAGCGGGCTGGGAACCGGGGGAGTGGGAAGCCCGGTGCTGCGGCTCTGAGTTGGCGGCGAGGGAGAACTCCACAATCGGGGTCTCCAAGGACTGCCTCCTCCACCCTCGCTGCCTCTCTGCTCGGGTCTGCGGCCAGTAGTGACTTGAGGGCCGGTGTCCTCTCCGCAGCCCGCTACCGTGAATGGGGAGGGCAGGTTTCTGTGGCCAGAGGAAACGGGAGAAAGGCTGGCTCCTCTGCCCTTCGGTTCCTCCTTCCAGGGGAGCGTGGGTGTAGACCCCCGTATCCGGGAAGAGTAGGGAGGAGAGGGCTCTGAATCTTCCCGCCGTGTGAGTTCGGAATTTAATCAAAGACCCTTCACTTTTGGCATCGTGGCTTCTAGGTCGCTTCCCATTCCCTGCTCCTCTCCCACCCGCCGCCTCCAAAGGGGTTTCCTACGCCCTTCGCAGCCGCGGAGGTTGAGTTGTGCCCCTCCATCCCCGGACCCGCACTTTTAAATCCAGCAATCATTTAAAAAAACTCCATGATGTTGATCCTAAAGCACAGGGACCGGAATATGTTGGAAAGGGGTTTTGTGCTCCTGGAGGCTTCCTTCCTGTGCCCGTACTAGTGGCTGGGGGAGGGAGTGCCCCTCGGGAGGGGAGGCGCTTTCCAGAATGGCATTCTAGAGCGGAGGGACCCTTGGTTTGAGAATTGGCGTGTTTCAAAATGATGCGGGAATCTGGGGCCAAATCCCCACCCTCGGTGTGAAGGTCTAGACTGGGGTTCCAGGAAGCCCTCTACCTCCCTCCCCAACCCCCCAACTTGGGCACTGAGGTAGCTAGCGCCTTACAGGCACAGGCATCTCTGATCCCCCTCCTTACCGGTTGGTTTAAACACCAGAGCCCCCTGAACAGAGGAGTAAGGTGGCAGGACCTAACCTGTGGCAGAGAGAAAAGAGAAGCTGGATGGGAAAAACAGAGGAGGTAGGAAGACTCTCAGTGGGTCCATCCGTCTGTCTTCATGGGCTGGTGGCAGATGGGGGACAAAGGAAGGGTGGCACCCCTGGGTGAGCTTAGGTGCCTCTGGGACGAGACTCTAAGTGGTCATGTCTCTCTTGAAGATAACCACTGGCTGTGGGGTCTATCTCTTACTCTGTACCCTTGAATCCGGGAGACAGACCTGGGCAGCAGTGTGAAGCTCTTTAAAGGATGGTTCTCAGGCTTTTGTATGGATGGTCTGAGAGTGAGGAAGGGGATTGCTCTGGAAAGGTGAGAGGCCCTGGCTCAATCTGAGCCCACCACTTCGCTGAGGTCTCTCTGGATTCTGGAAGGGGATTCTGGAACTGGATCAGGCTGACTCAGACCTGAGCCGAGGGCTTGAGTGGCTGAGCCTAGGGAAAGGCCGATTTCAGAGGTGATTAAAAATGTTTGTATGACTGATTTCAGGAAGGTGAAGCAAAAGGGCCCCTTTGTCTAGAAAATAATCTGCAGCTGGGCTGGGCTGCAGCAGTCTTGGGGGGGAACCTCCCTCCCACTGCCCTCTTTGGTCCCACTGAGAACCTTAAAGCAGAAAACGTGACTCCAAAATGAAGGCAGAACTAAGGTGGGGACAGATGGGCACTGTGTCTGCTCAGTGAATGATTTTCAAATGCCTGCTATGTTCATTGCAAGACTAGATGTTGCAGGGGATGCTAAGATGAACAAGTTCATCTACCCTCGACCTTACAGCCTGGTAGGGGAAACACGTACACACACGCACGATTCTAACAGTCAAAGCTCAGAAGACAGCCTGGAAGTGCAGGCTTTTGGGACCTGCAGGAGGGAGAGTCTCTAGGCAGAGATGGTCTTTTTTTGTCCAAGTCCTTTCCCCCTTAACTGCCATCTTCAAAGATGGCATCCACTCACTGTCTGAATCTACACTCTTGGATGTTGAAGGACCTGGGGCTGAACTCTGAGCTTCCATGTCTTTAAGTCTCCTGCTGGCCTCCAGGGGTTACTGTCCTAGGCAGTGGACAAGAGCCAGGCCCACCTGGCTCAGTTTCCCCACTTGAATTGGTTTCTTCCTGTCTCCCTACTCACCCACATTGAAGTTCCCATGTTGGTGGGGCTGACAGACTTGAAGGGTGAGGTCCAGACCCACAGCAAAGTTAGGAGGAAATTGGAGTGAGAGCTGTGAAGCTTCCCTGGCCCTGGCTCAAGTGTCTTTGAGGTGCTGGATCCTGGCAGGAATGGATCTTAGAGGAAGATAGACCAGGAAGAGGGATTTGTAATGATATGGCAGTTATGAGATTTGAACTTGTAGCCTGGGGCTCAGCATCCTTTCCCCCTAACCAGGCCTTAGACTTTATTTGGGAAAGGATCCCTCAGATCTGACCATCATGCCTTACCTTTGGCCTCAATCTTTAAACAAGGATGAATGGGTCCTCCACAAATCGACTGCCTGTGCTTTTTGCTGGACTCAAATACAACCCTGGTTATGCCCTCATTGTGCAAAAAACCACCCTCAGTGGCTCCCCATTGCCTTTAGAATCATGCCCCAAACTCCTAAGGCCCTGTAGCATTTCCAATCTGTTGCCGCCAGCTGCAACCTCCCTTTACAAACTAAGTTTATACTTGGTGAACTTGATTAGATACTGAGGAAAATGCCTTTGGAAGGTCTTCTCTGTGGTCTTTCCTGACTCGTCAGCTGGAAAGGGCTTCTACCTCTTCCTGTAGCACCTTTTTCTCCCCAGAGGTAAATTCTTTGGTGTGACACTTCCCTGATTCTTTCTTGGGTAGGTTCCTTGTAGCCTCGCCTTATCTCTCCTCTCAGATTTTAAATACCATTAAGTCAAGGACTGTATTTGTTCATCTCTGTATCTTCCACTGCTCCGAGACCTCCTGGGCCTTGTCCCCCTAGTCACTACACAGTAAATATTTGCTGATTTGGAATAATTGTTCTAAATTGGGACCCCAAGTTCTAGCTGCTTTGCTGTGAGCCAGAAACACCCAAGATGGAGTTGAGTGTTCCATAAATTACCTCCTGAAATGGTTCAATATTCCTTACCCATTAGCCCTCTCCAACTCCCCTCTTTTCTTTCCAGTACCTGTAAATAAAATACAGTTTGTGCTTTATTGATTTACGATTACGCAAATTCTCCTACAAAAAGCTTATTTAAGTTGTGATGCAGGGGAACCATGCTTTCACACTGGAAGTCAAGAGAAACTTAGCTGTGTTACAGTGCCATTTATTTAGGGAATGCAATAGTAAATTCACATAAGAAGGTCTATTTATTAAGAGTTAATGATGGGTGTTGTTTGGGGAAAAGCAAGTTTAATTGAAAGATGAGGTGGTAGCTGAGAAGACAGGGGCAAAATATTTCCTAGGGGCATGTAGGATGTCTTAAAGGACTTTGGAAATTGCTTGATCTTTATTATGTCAGTTTCACGTAATTTATGAGTTTTATTTTCCCTGACTTCTTAGCAGTGTCCTTTCACTTGTCGATTATGAAGAGACAGTTTTTTATCAACTGAGATGTAGGATTTTTTGTTTGTTTGTTTGACATTAACTAAGCAGGAATGGCGAACACAGTAAGGGGTTAACGGTGTGCAAATCTACCCTTCGCCTTCAAAAGGGAAGAAAGGTGGGAGGATCATGCCATTTCCCTCCCAACCATTAGTGGTCACTATCAGCCCAGGAAAGCTTGGTTGCTGACTTTCTGGAGCGCTCCTGGACCCAAGAGGTGAGAGAGGAAGAGGCAGGGTTACAAATAATTACTTATACATAAGGGGTGATTTAAATGTGCAGTACCTGCCTTTCATAGAATTTTGGAATTTATAACATGCTTTTAGAGCATTTAAGTTATTTTCTGTTTTCCAGGTAAATGTAGTCTTTGATTGGAAAACTCATCAAGTTGGTCTTTAATTTCTCTTAGCCTGCCTCGCTTTTTACCTCCACTTCACACAGGGAAAATCCAATTGGTATTGAGAGCAGGGTTTTGGTTTTCCTTGGTGCCAGTCTACAGCACTGGGTAAGGCTGCAGTTCGGGATGGATCAAAGGAGTAGATGGGGTAGAAAGTGACCTTCCTGGTGTGAATAAAAGAACTTCTAGCTACGAAGCCTTGAAGTCTTCCATTATAGACTAATTCCTTCGGGTTCTGCTTTGCCCTTGCCTGGTTCTTGCTTTTAAAATGTTAATGCCTCACAGGAGAATTAAGTCATTAACTCCCTAGCTGGGAAATTAGTTGACTTTATCCTTGTGACTCCAGCAACTGAGCTTCCAGAGAATTTTGGATTCTGAAGAGAAGCGTTGGCACTAAAAGTGGGAAAAGGAAGGGCAGTAAAGGGAAGTGGTAGGCAGGCACGGGGCGGGGCGGGGAGAGTTGATACAACTTCTCGACCGTCTCTTCACTTTTTCTGGTTGCAGTTTATACCTGTTACAGTTGAATGAATGAATATGAGGCTAATTCTCGGTGGACTTGGGCATCACAGGGACAGAGTTGAGGGGCACAGTGTCTGGGCAGTCGAACTCTGGAAGTCCCAGGGCAGAGAGGAAGTGCTGAGTGGGTGGCACGCTTGGACTTACTCACAAACCTTCTCACCCCTCACCCTCACTGCAAGAGCTCAGGGAGTATTTGGACCCAGGTTGTGATTGGTGGAATGTGGGGAAGGGAGGGAACCTGAAAATTCAGTCGTTTCTTCCTTTTTGCATGACTAGAAACAGGGATGACAAACGGGTTTCATTTCATTTGCCTCTCTGGTCAGTTGGTATGACTCCCAGGAGTTCTGTGTTAAGAAGGACTCTGAAGCCCAGAGGGTCAGTCTCATGATCAACTCACCCAGGTTCGGGATGCGGGGAGCAGCAGCTTGTGTGTCAGAGTCTGGCTTGGAGGAGTGATTTTGCCTGTTCTCCCTCTGTCTCTAGGGACCCAGGTGGAGCCTGGCCTGGGAGCCAGGATGGCCGTCCACAAAGCCTTGCTGACGTGCCTCGGACTGCCTGTCTTCCTGCTCCCAGGGACTCAGGCCCAGAACTCTGCCCCACCTGGCTGCAGCCCGGACCTCAACCCCCTCTATTACAACCTATGTGACCGCTCTGGGGCTTGGGGCATCATCTTGGAGGCCGTGGCCGGGGCGGGCATCGTCACCACTTTTGTCCTCACCATCATCCTTGTGGCCAGCCTCCCCTTTGTACAGGACACCAAGAAGCGGAGCCTGCTGGGGACCCAGGTGTTCTTCCTGCTGGGGACCCTGGGCCTCTTCTGCCTCGTCTTTGCCTGCGTGGTGAAGCCTGACTTCTCCACCTGTGCCTCTCGGCGCTTCCTCTTTGGGGTCCTGTTCGCCATCTGCTTCTCCTGCCTGGTGGCCCACGTCTTCGCCCTCAACTTCCTGGTCCGGAAGAACCACGGGCCCCGGGGCTGGGTGACCTTCACCGTGGCCCTGCTGCTGAGCCTCGTGGAGGTGATCATCAACACGGAGTGGCTGATCATCACGCTGGTGCGGGGCGGTGGCGGCGAGGGTGGCCCTCTGGGCAATGGCAGCGCCGTCTGGGCCGCCGCCTCCCCCTGCGCCATCGCCAACATGGACTTCGTCATGGCGCTCATCTACGTCATGCTGCTGCTGCTGTGCGCCTTCAGCGGGGCCTGGCCCGCCCTGTGCGGCCGCTTCCGGCGCTGGCGGAAGCACGGGGTCTTCGTGCTGCTCACCACGGCCACCTCCGTCGCCATCTGGGTGGTGTGGATTGTCATGTACACCTACGGCAACAAGCAGCGTAACAGCCCCACCTGGGATGACCCCACGCTGGCCATCGCCCTGGCCGCCAATGCCTGGGCCTTTGTCCTCTTCTATGTCATCCCTGAGGTCTCCCAGGTGACCAAGGCCAGCCCGGAGCAAAGCTACCAGGGGGACCTGTACCCTACCCGGGGCGTGGGCTACGAGACCATCTTGAAGGAGCAGAAGGGCCAGAGCATGTTTGTGGAAAACAAGGCATTTTCCATGGACGAGCCAGCCTCAGGTGGGTCAGCGGACACGCTCCCCTCCCCTCCCCAGGTCCCCTTTGATCCCACGTGGTTTAGTGCAGGGCCAGGGCTAGTCTGCTGAGCACAATGGAAGGTTCTCAAGATAATCCAATTTTCTTCCTAAAAGTCCCTATTCCATTAAAAAAAATTTTTTATACAATTTTTTGGACTTTTTTTTTTTTAATCCTCTGGGGGATTGAACTCATGCCTGCTAAGCATGCCCTCGACCACTGAGCTATTTCCCTTCCCCACCATTGCATTTTTTAAAAAGATTTTTTCCCCTATATTCGTGTAATTCATGAATATAGTTTTATTGTAAAATTTTAAACATTATAGATAGAATTTCCCCCCAATGTCTCCCCAATTCCACCCCATTCCTTCCTGTTCCATCCCCAGAACCGATCACTTTTGACTGATGTTTTATGGCTAGGTGCCTCAGTTTCTGCGTCTGTAAAACGGGGATAATAATGGTTCCTGTTTCACAGGAGTCTTCTGAGGATTAAATTAATGCATCTGCCTGGCACCGGGAAAGTACTCTAGCAGTATTAGCTATTAGCTATTGTTTCCTATCATTATTACTTTCCTTCCACTGCTTGTTTTTCTATTACGTACATATCCATAGTCTTAGTTTCCTTCAAAAGTCTTTTCAGTTAAAACTTTTTTTCTTTTTCATAAAAGTACGTGTGCCACATGGTGATCTGAACAGCACCCCCTATCCAGCCAGCTTGTCCCCAAGCTCTTGCCCGGCTCTTTGTTAATGGCACGGGGTTCTCCTGGCCTGTGCCAATCCCTCTTCGAGAGCAGCGTGGGAGGCAAGGTGGGGGTGGCCATTCTCCGGGAGACTTGCCCAGATGCGCTCGCAGCTCCCTAAGGAAGGTGCTTTCCTCTGGCACTTGTTCGTGGTAAGGACCGCTGTCACCGAGCACGTCCTGAGTGCCAGGTGAGCCTTTCCTGAGGTGTCCGGGCACATGCACATGGCATGCTTTCTTAGCCGGCTGGCTCCGCACCCTTCATCTGCCATGACCCGGAAAGCCTGGACCCTGACCCCAGACTGTGCTGATCGAGACGTTTGGGGGAGCGCTTAAGACTTGAACTGCCTGATTGTCGACCATCAGCTCTGGGTCCTGTGCCAGGGGTCAGAGGCTGAGGCAGGGGAAGTTGCTTTCCTCTACAAGGTGAGGTCTCCGTGATCCCTGCTTTGGGGAAAGGAGTGATCCTTGCCCTGCCAGGCACTGGATCTTTGACCTGCCCACTGAGTCATTGGTCCACGGGCATGGCCTGGTGCCAAGTGAGCGCACCGCGGATGGGGCGGGGGCGGGGCAGTCCGTGAGGCCAGCGGGAGAGACTTGCAGACGAGGACAAGCGTTGGGAGGAGCCTCAGCTGCCTCCACCTTTGCTCTTAGTCAGGCCAGAGAGTCCTCAGCCTTTGTCCTCAAGGCAAACACTTCTGGGGCTGTGAGGGTTTGTTTCCTTTCCTTTTATTTTTTTCTAAATGGAAAAATCAATGGAGGGAGCCTAGCACTTAGGAGGCCCTCTGTAGCTGGGGTCCCTGAGAGCCTGCAGGAGCCGGGCATCCGCTGTCCCGGCCCTCGAGGCCCCGCCTGCTCTTGGACCCCTGGGGCTGGTCAGCAGCTTTCCTCAGAACCCCTGGGGACACCTGGCGGGGTAGGACAGATCTGGAAATCAACACCCCTGAACGCACGGGAAAGTGTTCCTGGAGCTGAAAATAGCTCTGGAAACTTGCCAAGGGGCCACAGGACAGGATGTGCATCCTCAGTCCCCCTGGTGGGGCTCTAGGTCTTGGGGAACCAGGGAGTCTTGGGCTAGGAGGGTCTCTGCCGTATTTACCCCAGCACCTGGCAGCTGGCCCACAGCGGCAGAGGCCAGAGCTGGAGGCTGGCCATCCTGGAAGGCGGCCGAAGGCCCATGTGCCCCTCTTGGCCTCTGGCCCCGGAGGACGGATGGGAATGTGAAGGTTGCTGACGGGAGCGTTTTTTCCTGAACTGTCAGGTGGGGGGGTCCCCACACTGTGGGCGAGTCCGAGGAGGGGGCCAAGCAGCATCGTGCTCTCTGTGCATCCAAACAAAGGGATGCTGGGCTCCGGAAAGGCCACCACACCTAGAGCCTCACCCCCGGGCTGGCCTAGCCCCCTTTCCCTCTCTCTGCCCTCTGGGGAGCCTCACTTGAGAGCAGGAAAGGGAGCTGAGAGCCCAGCCCTGGCACAGTTCCTGTGTTTCCTTGCAGGTAAGAGACCGGTGTCACCGTACAGCGGGTACAACGGGCAGCTGCTGACCAGTGTGTACCAGCCCACTGAGATGGCCCTGATGCACAAAGCCCCGGTGAGTGGGGTCCCCAGGTCCCCGCACCATGTTGGGGCCATATGGGTGAGTGGAGGCATCTGAGGCATCAGCCTTGGGGAACCCAGAGCCCCAGCTTCTGATGCCCTTTTCCCTGGAGTTGATGTTCCCACTGCTTTCAGCCACTGTGGTGTGACCTGCCTGCCCCGTGTCATCGGGGCGTCACACACCCACTGAGGCCAGATGCTGTGGCTCTGAGCTGCCTCTCTGAGCTGGTGGGAGTGGCCAACATTACCCTAAGCAGGTTAGGGAGGGAAAGGGGGACCTTGATCAGGCAGGTGCCATCCTTGGTAGACAGAGGACCACATGGCAGGTCTCAACCACAGCTGTCCCAAGAAAGCCTCCAGCTCCCTTCCCCCTACCAGCAGGCAGCAGCTCTTGACCTCACACCTCCCCTGGGTTCTGGAAACCAGATGCTCCATTAGCCAAGGGAGGGGGCGGGAACAGGAAGCAGGGTGTTGGAGGGGGGTGAGATTCTTCCTCACTCCATATATGTTCCTCCTCCCCGGCTGGCTGGCAGTCGCTGTGGGGAGAGGTCAGTGACCCGCCTTGGCAGGATGCTGGGAACAGGAAGCAAGGGAGGTCAGCAGGGTGGCGTTCTCATCCCCCACCTCGCCATGAGCACCAGGAGCGGGGTGAAGCCAGCGCATTCCAAACTTTCAACCCCAACCCCTTCCCTCTCCCTGAGTCTGGACCTGGGGCTGGGCCAGGGAGAGCAAGCCGTGGCCAGGAGCCGGGATGGGCAGAGGAGTCCCTGAAGGACGTGAGCAGAGTCTGCCAGGCCCCAGCCGCCCAGGGTGCCCCACGGCTACTGCTGACCACCTGTCTACACTGAGTCCTGCTCCTGCGGGAAGGATCTGGACCCACAGACACTTTATCTAACACAGTGGCTCCAAGAACACGGGCCCTAGATGCCCAACATTACCATCACCTGGAAACTGGTGAGCCCAGTGGTGTGATGGAGATGGTGAGCCTCTCTTCAGTGACGTCACCTTGATAACTTGGCGTTACCCAAGCCACGATGGGAGTAACCACCCACAGAAATCTGCCGACGCTACAGACCAGGGTTGGCAAACATCTACTGGCACGCCAAAGGGTGGGGCCCGCTAGTTGTGGGTGTGGCTTAACAGACAGCCCAGGTGATTCTGATGCACAGCTAGCTTTGAGAACCCCAGATCTCGATGGTCCAGGAGCTACAAGGATAGGGGAAGTTGGAGGTTGCAAGGGAGGACCACCCGGGTCTGAGTTGATTGAAGTTAGCGTGGGGCGCTGGAGCTGCCGGGGTTTGGTGGGTTTGGTGGCAGCTCTCTGCCTGGGTTCGTCTCCCCTCCTGGGATGCCTCAGGATTCTTGGCACCCCACAGCCGGCGTCTCTCACCCTTAAAGGAACAGGACCACTGAGGCTCTGACCATGTTCCAGGCACAGAATTTGGGTTTTAAATTTCCAGTACTTAAAGCACTCAAACCAAAACCAGTCAGGTTTTAAGTCTCTAAATCAGACTGGCAAGCCCAGACTCCTAGATAAGAAATGTGTGGGACACCTTCAGCCAGGCACAGCGACAGCTACAATACGGTTGGAGGGGTTAGTGCCACTGTGAGCTCAAGAGTCTTGGAGGAAGGGAGCCTGGGCGTAGAGCCGGACAGGGGATAGATGCGCAGTGTGGTTCACCCTCCATCGGGCCCCAAGGTTTGGAAGCAGGAAGGGGCTGGAGACGGGACTCTTCTAAAAAGAGCCATCCCCTGTGTGAAGCCCCAGGACCATCAGAGGTGGCTAGGGGCCTCATTCTCATGCTCAGAGGCAGGGCCCTCTGCAGGGTGAGATAAGGAGCTGGAGGTCAGGGGCCAACCCCTCCATTTCCCGATGCAGAGTCATCTATCCCAGGCCGGCACTGGGGCTGGGCGGGGGGCAGGGGGGCGCACAAGGAGGGAAGGGGGAGCTGGCAGGCACAGCCCTGCAGGAAGCAGAGTGTTTGCACATCCGCCCCGGCGGAACCTGGCTGTGAGACCGCCTGTTCTTCCTTCCAGTCCGAAGGAGGTTACGACGTCATCCTCCCACGGGCCACCGCCAACAGCCAGGTGATGGGCAGCGCCAACTCCACCCTGCGAGCCGAAGACATCTATGCGGCCCAGAGCCGCCAGGAGACCACACTGCCGAAGGAAGGCAAGAACTCTCAGGTCTTTAGAAACCCCTACGTGTGGGACTGAGTCTCAGCACCAGGAGGAGGCGGGCAGACCCGGGGAGGCCCCTGGGCCGGGGCAAGGATCTTCCCAGGAGCCCGCTGTCTCCCCCTCCCTCCCTCCTCGCTGGCTCAGGGCAGGTCATGAGCCTCTGCCATCTGCCAGTGTTCAGGTGGGTGTCCCCACCGACTCCTCAGTGTTTGTGGAGTCCAGGAGCCAGCTCGGGCTTCATGCCAGGGCCACCTCCGGCGGTCACGCTCCAGCCAGATAAGTGTTCTTCTGCGGGTGGTGGCTGGTCAGCGCCTACATTCTCTGGAGTCTTCGGAGAGAGTCCTGCAACCTTGAGAGACTTCGCAGGCGCTTCTGTCCTGGGTCCTGCTCCTCTGTGAGGAGCAGAGGAGCCTAATAAACACGTTTCTGCTTTATTAACCCTTCCTCTG
Organism: Vicugna pacos; assembly: GCF_048564905.1. Lineage (NCBI taxonomy): Eukaryota > Metazoa > Chordata > Mammalia > Artiodactyla > Camelidae > Vicugna > Vicugna pacos. Next base: position 57,358,003 of record NC_133002.1, read on the forward strand.
GGAGTGTCGTTTCTGATCTGGGCTCCTGGCCTCCGATGATCCGCTCCCTCACCGCGGCCCATGGGTGGTTCTGTCTTTGTCCTCCTCCCTCCGAATCCAGCTCCGATGAAAACTTCTGCTGACCTTCCGTCTGTGCAGTTAAGTAGCTGGCACTTCTTCACAGGGAAGGGTTCTTCAGCTGAGCCTGGGTCCATGTCCTGTGCGATCAGAATGGACCTCTGGACCCGTCTCTGAGCCCTGGTCTCGTCCAGCACCTGGGCTTGTCTGAAATCAGGCAGCTTTCCTCTGGGACCCCTTCCACGAGCCCTCCTGGGTGGTGGGGCACGGAGCAGGGAAGGCGGGCCCCCCAGCAGGCAGTTCCGTGGAGGGTACGTGTAGGGGCAGATGGGCTGACTTCAGCCTCTCTTAGTGGGAAAGGTGGTGAGGACCCCTCAGGGGATGAGGTGGGGCAGACTGCTCCGGCTCTGAGATCACACTGTGTGTGGAGGGGAGGGAGTGATTCAGAGAGGACCCAGACTTGTTTACAAAGGTGGAAAGAGTTGGCCAGGTTCTGGTTGGTTTCACTCCTGGGCAGGAACTTAAATGCCCATTTGCTCAGTCCTTTATGGTAAAACCTTTCCACATCCGCTCATTTGAATTCTCAGGGCTGCCGGGTGGAAATGTGGGCAGGACCTACCTTACTCTCTCCTTTCCAGAGCCCAGATTCCAGAACCAGACCATTTAAGGGTTAGACAGGGCCTTCAGGGTAAGTTACTGGTGTAGCTCTCCCGCCCCCTCTTTACAGGTAAGCTGACTGACTCAGAGAGGCCACAGCTTCTAGAAGTGGCCACGCCAAGATGGGCCAGGCTTCCTCAAGACCTTTAGCGGGTCCCAGCGGCCTGGATCGGACAAGCAGCAGTGCCCTGACCCTTGGCCACTGGTTTAAGGCTTTGCAAGGGGATTGCCAAGCCCATCCCTCCCAGGCTTGGGAATATTTCTCCCCAAGCCACCAGAAGCTATTTTCTGAGACTGTAGGGAAAAAATGCTTCTGTTGGAACGGGGAGAAAGGTTGCCGGAAGGAAAAATCAAACTTCACCCAAACTTCTCCTTCAATGTCAGATTGCACCAGCCCCCCACCTCCCCGGGATGCAGACACTTTTTTCAGTTGTTCTTACTTTAGTGATTCAAACATTTGTCCTTTCTGGTTAACTTTAGTCTCATTCCCCACAAAACAAAACGAGATGCTAGACGCCCTCTTCCCTGGACCGTGTATCAGCCTGATGCCCTCACTCCTCTACGTCCAGGCCAGGCAGGGCTCAGTGCTTTTCCCGCCCTTGTCATCGGAGCTGGGAGGGCCCAGAGGCCACCAACCTGGAGCAGTGGAGTCGGGGGCCGTGTGAAACCCTGAGTCATGTGTCTGGGGCTCTAGGGCCACCCCCGACCCCATTCCTGCCCAGCCCAGCCTCTCCTGGTCCCCAAGTGACTTGAGACCACAGGAGCTGTCTGCAGACACCCAGCCTGCCTCTGGACACCCCCCCATCACAGCCCCCGTGTCCCGCTGCTGTGGTTCCCCAGATGGCCATTCTCAGATGCCCCTGTCTGCACACCATGGGCCTTCCTGGCCGTTTCTCGGTGTCCAGCCTCAGCTTGTCCTGCTCTGCTCCAAGGTGAAGCCAAACCATGGTGCAAGATGGCCCCTACCCTTCTCACGAGGACCTCCTGCCTCCTGGACCATGGAAGGCCACTGAGCTGGGTAGAACTCACCTGAGGCCTGGACAGATAACACCTCGCTTCAGGGCCTGGGGGTCCTGGATCCGAGTCTCTCTGGACCACCACCCCTCACCTTCGGTGACCTGGGTCGCATCAAGTCACAAGGTGGGGGTGGGGCTGCATTCTCAGGGATCAGCTGAGAGTCCCTGGCCAGATGGATTGGGGTCTCAGCTTCTCCCAGGACTGAGACTTGTAGGACTTGAGGGAAGTCCCTCAGATAAGTGGCACTCAGGGCTGAAGTCCAGGGTGCCTCGACAGTGCTGGCGCTGCTGTCCTCGTCCATGACACGCTGTAGCAGGTCCTGACGGCCACCAAGGGAAGCAGGGGCATCCTGGGGACCTGATGATGCTGGCACCAACAGAGACGTGCACACTGCGAAAATGAGAACTCTAGTATCATCTTGGCTTCATCTTGCCCTCGGGTACCAGAGCTGGCTTGTCCAAGGGGCCCGCCTCAGGTGGGCCCCCGGACCTCACCTCTGCACGCTGAGATGAGGAAGGATGAGTGCCCACAGCCCTCCAGTGCCCTGCTCCTGCCCCCAGCAGCCTGTGCCCTTGCCACTGGAGTATTTCTCCAGGGCTAATTTGGGTGAACAGGCCCCGCAGACAGTAGGACTGTACCCCTAGTGTGAGCCCTTTCCCCACTCAGATCCTCGTACTGGGCTGCTCAGTTCCAGGAGTGGAAGATCACTTACTGAAGGAAGGGAAGAGGGGAGCTCTGTGCACCCCAGCCTCCTCTTGATCTAGGTTGGTGGCCCCACGATCCCTCACAGTGAATAAAGGCACTAATCTTGCTTTTCGAGGTGATGGTCTCGAGTGAGTTCTAGCAGCGCCAAGTGGCCACAGGGAACAGCTTGCAGTGAATGTGGGTTTTGTTCTCAGTCTGGGGGCCTACAGGTGGGGCTCAGGGAGGAATAGGCTCCTGAAAGACGCAAGCCTGTTGGGATTCAAGAATACCCATGGCCCTGCTTCCTCTGGTCCTTGGCCAAGCGGAGAAGACAGCGGTCCAGCTGCGTCACAAGCAAGCCTTACTGGATGGAGAACCAGAACGAGCCAGGACCTGTCACAGGTGACGTCAGGCAAACACCTGGTAAACTGCACACCCATTTCTGTCAAACCGTGTAGCTCAAAGCAGAGTGGTTCGGTTTTCATAACTGCTCAGAATTAAATGACTTTGTTCTCTGTGAGGAATTACTACCACTGGATCCCTGTGTGTTCATTAAGAATTTATTAATATATATTTTTAATTCCAACTCCGTGCCTTCTAGACCCGCAAAGACTGTTTGATTCCATCTAAATTATTTCTTTCTTTCATTTCAGGGGAGGGAGGGAGTTAAGTTTATTTATTTTTAAGGGAGGGAATGGGGATTGAACCCAGGACCTTGTGCATGGTAAGCACACACTTCACCACTGAGCCATATAACCTCCTCCAATTCCAACTGATTTATTTCTTGGTTGGGGATTTATTCTAAGGGGAAACCAGGTGTCCCAAACCAGCCAAGCCTGAGATCACGGTCTCCCTGCCCTCTCCTTATGCCCGCAAACACATGGCCTGGTGATGTTGGGGTGGGGTAAGAGAGGGGGCCCACCTTTGTCATAATCCTGCGACTGCCTGGCATGCTGAGGGTGGGGGACACTGTTGGGTGAAATTCTGGGCTCGTGGGAAGGCAGGCTGGAGCCAGGGAAGGATCAATATCTCCTCTGGTCAGGAGGACCTGCCAAGTGCCACGCCCAGCATCCAGTTTACCTGCACGGCTCCTGGACACGTTCAGGGGACCTCACAGCTCCTATAAGAGCCAGAAGCAGGTTAAGGGACTTGCCTGTGGTCACACAGCCAGTTAGGGTCCATCCGCCCTCCAATCCATTCTCATCAAGCCTAGCACTTCTAGCCCCAGGGGGACGTGCGGTGGTCAAGCTCAGGTGAGAGCGGCCAGACTGTTTCCTGTCTGCTGTCTGCGCTCGCTCGGGGCCCTCCCGGAAGCTGCAGCCCCCGCTCCCAGCAGCTGCATGAATTATTTAGCATCTGCACCGGCCCTGTAATGCTCTGACCTCATCCTCTTTGGGCTCAGGGCGTGGCTCTGACCTCTGTCTCCTTGAGGAAAGGATGCTGTTGTTTAGAGGCTGGGGCAGTGGGTCCTGCTGTGGGATGCAGGGGACAGAAGCACCAGTAGCCTCAGGGAAGGAGATGCAGGCCAGAGGCCAACTGCCTTAGTAGCAGAAGGCAGCTCTACAGAGGAGAGGATATGCCCCAGGAATCAGACGGCCACGGGTTCAGATCCTGGCTCTCAGTTATTAACTTTGTGACCCTGGGCAGCTCTCTTGACCCTCAGTTTCCTCATCTGTAAAATGGACATACTAATACAACTAGTGTTGCGCTCTCCACTCCATATAAGTTACCCGCCAAGGATAAGCATCCAGGAGCTAGCTGCCCCGTGTTTCCTGCCCAGGCATGTTGGTCTCCAGGCCAGATTTCACCGTTTTCCACCCTATGGAGGTGCCACATCTTGCCGTTCCTCTGCTGTCCCCCAGGCACCCGGTGCCCCATAGGTGGGACAGCGAGTTGCTGGGATTGGAGGGGGCCCGCTAAGGACAGGGACAGACCCCTGGTAGGGACCAAGCCTTCAGCTCTGCCTGAGCCCTGGAGTTGCGGTCCCCAGCAGTTGAGAGAGGTCCAGAAACCACAGGGCAGGTCTGAGGGTGAGCCCGGACTCAAGGTCTGGAGCAGAACTGGGTGGAGGCAGGCCCACCGCCAGGCTGTGCCTGGAGCGGAGGCGCTGGAGCGGGTGGGCGAGAGGGGCCGGATCCTGGCCGCTCCCCGGCTCGCTGCCCCCGCCCCCGCCTCCGCCTCCCTGGTCCTGCCCTCCGGCTACACACGCGGACGCCCCACCGTCTCCCACGCACCTGGGAGGTGGGGGTGGGGACCAAGCCTCGGGCGCTCCCACGTCACTCTCCAGCGAGGACCCGCCCCCAGCCCCCAGCCAACCCGGGGCCGCCTCCTGCTCCCCACCCCCAGCCCCGCCCCGACATCCTTGCAACTTGATCCGCGCCGCGCGGCCGCCGGCCTGGACCCGCTGTCTCTCCGGTGCTGCCGGCTGCCGGGACCCCGCCCTCCAGGCTGGGGCCGGCGGGACCTGCCCTTCTCCACCTTCAGGGCCCCGCCAGGCCCAGACCCGGTCCTTCCACTCAGCCTCCCCACTCGGGACCTTTTACCTGTCCCCTAGCGGCTGCGAGCCCGGGACTCGGGCCAATACTGCAGCGTTCATCTCTGTATCTCTGGCTGTGGGTGACGGGGGCGGGGGACCAGGGAAGCTGGGCCCTGTTCCCAGGAGAAGAAATCCCCCTGCGAAGCTCGCTGGACTCATGAAGTTTGGATGGGTGGGTAATGGGGCCCCGGGAGCCCACCACTGCCTTCTTTCTGCCTCTAGGACCGGTTTCTTAGACTTGCATACTGACCTTTGGGCCTTGATCATTCCTGTGGGGGGGGGGGTGCTTGCTGTGCACTGTAGGATACGGAGCAGCGTCTCTGGTCACTATTAGGCTTCTCCCTCCTTTGAAACGTTCGTTGCTTATAGAGGCATGGGGCCCCCGCGGCTTCCCCTACCCCAGCCCTTGCTAAATAAATGCAATTCTGAGAACTCCGAATGAGACGTTTATGGTGCAGACTGGTGTGCTGCCACTGTTTACAGTTTTTCTGTGCGTGGCTCATCCTTACAAAACATGCCATGTCCTGCAGGGCGGGCAGTAGAGACCTGGGAATAACATTTGGCTGGTTCATTCCGTCATCCTTGGTTCTTCATCAATATTTATTGAAGGCTGTTTCCTGCCATAATTCTCATCGACATCAGTTTCTACACCGAATTCTGTCAGGTGCACAATTCTCCTGCCACCTCAAATCCGTGAACCCCATCTCCGCCTGTCACTTCAGCCACGGGTCAGGTGTCTCTGGGGGGAGCCACCCACTGTCCGTGTGATTTCTACAGCCACTTTACCATATCAATAAGGTGCTGTCATTCTCTGGGGCTGCAAGGACAGTCACCCACAGAGTGCGTGTGTCCATGTACCTGCATTGGGAGGTGAGGTCTTACCTGGGAAAGGTTGTCAGATGGAAAGTGGAGCCACAGGGACAGCCTGGATGGGGGTGAGGGAGTCTCTCCCATGGTCATAATCCAGCAGGGAAGTTCCTGAGTCATTGGAAGGTCCATTCTCCACAGGGACCAGTAAGGAATCGGGTAGATTCGTTTTTCACTTTGCCATCTGCCAAGGTACCACCGGCTCGGTGACTTAACAGAAATGAATCATCTTACAGCCCTGGAGGTTGGAAACCCCAAATCAAGGTGTCGACAGGGTTGGTTCCTTTAGAAGCTGTGAGGGAGAGATCTGCTCCCGGCCTCTCTCCTTGGTGTGCAGACAGCCGTCTTCTCCCTGTTTCTTCACCTCGTCTTCCCTCCGTGTATATCTCTGTGTCCAAATTTCCTCTTTTCATAGGAGCAGCAGTCACATGGGATTGGGGATCACCCTCATGATCTCATTTTAATTTGATTACTCCTGGAAGGACCCTCTCTCCAAATCATGTCGCATTTGGAGGTACTAGGACGTCACTGTACGAATTTGTGGGGGCACAATTCTACCATGACACGTGATCTGGTCTTGGACAAAGTTGAGGGGAGGGGGCAGTACCCTGAGGTGGCTTGAGGAAAGGAGTCCCAGGAAGAGACCCTGTATGCAGCCTTCAGAAGCACAGTCTGGCAAACACGGCCGTTACTATGTTTCAAGTACCCCTGGGCAGACTCCTTTGGTTCTCTCTGGGGTGGGACACCCCTGCTCGGGGACTGAGACTCCCTGGCACCACCACATTGAGATTTTTTTTCCTCCTCCAGGAAAGCAGATGGCAGTAATAAATAAACGGAGACAATTATCTCTCTTGTCCATAAGCCAAGGACGTTGCGATCCCTGTGCCCCTTCCCAGATAAGCGCTACTGATCTGGGTCAAGGGAGGGCCGGCACTGAGCAAGCACCAAATGTAAAGCCCCTCTGTTTAGAAGGATGCTTCCTTGTGCTTCATGGGTCAGTAAGAGAATAAAGAAGGGACTGCCCCTTTGGCATCCAAAGTGAGGTAAGAGAGCTGTGATTAAATTTGCAAGTGAGCCCACAGTCACCCCCTAGGAAAGCCATAAAAGCCATGGGCATCTCCCCACCTTGGGTCCTGTAGCGTCTGCCACCCCAGGAGTGAACAGCACCCACCAGGTCTGAGTCCAAGACCACCTGGGAGGGAGGGTGAAGAATCCATCTTCCAAGGAGCAGAGCCTGCAGGCAACAGCTGAATACAGTGCCATCTTCCTACTGGAGAGCTCAAGCGACAGCCAGTCCTTCTGACCAGTTTCAGGCTCATTGTGATTGTAAAGGAAATTCAGCCTTGCTGGGCAGGTGGGAGCGCCTCCACCCTGGCATTTCCTGGGTGAAAGGCACTGAGGCAATGTCTTTTCAGATGGCCATCCTGCCTCTGCTGTCTTAGTGGTGACCACAGGATGGATTTTTGGCCACCCCTCGACGGTGGCATTGGAGTACAAGCCAGGCTCCACTGGGGCAGCAGGGAGGGGGGGACTCTGCGGACAGAGTCAGGACCTCCTGGAGGGATCTCATTTGGTTCGATGCTGACCTTGGAAGTTCCAGGTTTTATCTTTCTAAGAGTTGTTAGTTTCTTTACGAACTCTCTCCTCTGCCAAGTTTCAAACCCTGAAATCTTCTCCATTGCCGTAACTTCTTTCCTTTCCACCTTCTGTCCCACCCTCTCCCTGGGCATCCTTCTCCTCACTGGGCTCTCCCGTCTCCCAGTGCTCTCCTCCCTCCCAATCCACAGTCACAGGTCACAAAACTGGACCCAGTCCTCCAAGTGCCTCCAGGCAAGCTGCACAGTCTGCAGGTGAGGATGGTGCCGGCCACAACCTCACTAGTGAGCAAAAGATGGTCTGAGCCACCTTACCTGTCCCTGTTAGTCTAATCTTAACATAGCTTTGGAAGAATTGGATCTCCACAGTCATTAGTCATCTTTCTGTTGCTCTGCAATGCTTTAACAAATATTTCTGATGCTCAGGGATGCAGAGGCACGTGACTGTGGCAGCAGTGAACTCTCCACTTGGATTCCAGGGCTCTCCTAGACGAGACATTTGCTCTAATGCCCCAGACCTCTGGGAACCCAAGGGGGAATCCTGAGACTGTCTGGAGTGGGGGGAGAAGCTGGGGCGTTGCTGATCTCCACTCCCCTGTGCAGGTACAAGAGAGCTCTTTAAACCCACTCCCACCAATTCATTTCATTCAACTAATATATATTGTGTTGGCCACCACATGCAGGGCACAGCCCTGTTGCACCCTGTCCTATCTTACCCACCACCTCGGAGCACAGGTAGAGCCCCAGGCAGCCCACAAGTCCTGCACACAGTACCGTCTCCCAGACTTGTCTGATTGCAGGCGTCCCCTGGGGTATCTTGTTAAAACGGCAGATTCCCGGTCCCCAGCCCAAGAGAATCCTGATGCAGGAGGTCTCAGGCGGGCCCAAATCTATGTTCACAGCTAGTACCCTGGGACTCTGTTGGGGAGACATAGATGGTATACCACCCCCACCCCGACCTCACGGTCCTACAAAGGCTACTTGGGGGGGTTCGGAGGAGGTGGGTTGAGGACTCAGTCGGGGACAAGATGAATATCCTTCTGGAGTTTTCAAGGACCCTGTCCAGCCATCTCCCAGAATTGCTCAAGGGGGACAGAGATCAAGTGGGGCTGAGAAGGAAGGTGCAGGGCCGGGGCCCAGGACCCAGGGTCCCTGTCCGTGCTGTGCCCTGTGTCCGAAAGAAGGGAAGTGCCGGCCCCTCCTCACCAGGCAGCTCAGATGTTTGCGTTGATCTGCGTAGCACTTTCACCTTTGTTTTCCTGTCTTTGTTTCCATGTTTCTCACTAAACCACAAGCTCCTGGAAAGAAGAATTGTCATATTTTTAATCTTCATATTCCCATCTTTGGGCCCAGTGCTTGGCACAACACAGAGAGCCATTAAATATTTGTCAAATAAACCAGCAAATGGTGTCTGTGCATAGAGTGCCCCCTGGTGGAGGCAGAGAGTATGTCAGGATCTTGGATGTCGGGGGCAGCAGTCAGCCTGGAGGAACACGTCCCGGCTCTTTGGTTCAGGGCAGCCTGTCCAAGCGTGAGGTCATGTGGGGCTGGGGCTGGGGTAGCGGGTCCCTGGACAAGATCTGGGGGGAAGGGATGGGCTGAACCTTTGGAAGACACAGCTATCTTGGACAGTGAGGGGCACGTGGGGAAGGGACATCTAAAGCGTAAGAGAAGGCGCAGGGAAGAACCAAAAGAAGCATGGCCTGACAGGCAGAAGAGGGAGACCAGGAAGCCTGTTCCGTTGGTTTCAGATAATTAGGAAGAGGCACCCACAGTGGCCGCTTGTACTCTCCCCTCGAACGTGGCAGGGTGTGGTGATGTGATAAAGGCACTGGAGATCGCAGCCCCACGTGGAGTATGGACACTAGTGGGTCGTGCAGTTATTGTCTCCACTTTACAGATGGAGAAACGGAGGCTCAGAGAGGTTAATAACTCAGCCAGCGTCATACAGCCTGTCAGTGGTAGGGCTGGCCAGGCAGTGAGAGCCAGATTCTCTGCTCTTAATCACTCTGAGCATCCATCCATCCATGCAGCCATCCACTCCTCCATTCAGAGCCACCTTTACAGATCTGAACCTGCAGAAGGATTGGGACCAGCCATGGGCTTTGTTGTCATGTCGAGTCTTCCTGTTTGAGCCCTCTCCTTCTCAGGAGAGCTTTGGTGGTCCAGGGGTTAGAAAGTGGCTCCCTGAATCGAGCCCCCGGCTAACTTCTGTGCTTCCTCCACCTGCTCCTGGGCGTGTCCAGGGTCTGTCTGAAACCTCTCCTCTCCCCCCTGCAGCATCCTCCTTCCTCCCTGTTCCTTGCAGTGGGAATGCCTTGCCGGGGCTCCACCCAGATCAACTGAGGCAGAATCTGGGAGCGCAGTTGGGTAGGAAAAGGGGGAGGGAGGTTGGGGAAGTGCGTTAGGCATGAGTGTTTTGTTAGCAAACTCCCCAAGGGCTTCTAACATGCAGCTAGTGTTGAGACTCCTGCAAGCTTCTGTATAAACACATGCGGTGAGTGGGGTGGGGAAGCGGGTCAGAATTATGCCTTTCTCTGCTTCACCCCACTAGACCCCTGCTGGGCTGTGCTTTCTTCCCCTCCTCCCCCTTCCACCCCACCCCCACATACGTATACCCTTGCACTCTGACCCCTGAAACTGCCCATGACAAGAGCTGAGGCTCCAATTCTCTAAAGCTGGGAACCTCAGTGGTGTTTAAAGTGTTATCCTTGGGTCCCTGTAGCCAAAACTCAGAAAGGGGTTCCTGTCAGCAAGGAGCCTTGGGGTGGCACAGCCTCAAACCCAGAGCCTTAGGGTGGAGAACATTACCAGCCGGGGAGGGCGAGGGGGCAGGGGATGAGACTTGCTTCCCTGCCTCTGCCTGCCACCCCACATGCAGCCTCAGCTCCGCCTCTCTTCCAGAACAGTCCAAAGAAGGCAGGAAGTGGAGTAACAGCCTGCTCACTTTACTGAGACAGCGAGATAGTCCCAGGTTGGCCTCAGAGCTGGCCGCCTGACTGCGCATCTGAGCCCGTCCTGGTCTCACTGGCTGCAAACCAGGAGTCTGAGAGACCCCAGAGCCTGAGCTCCAGTGTCCCCCATCCCTCGTGGGTGGCGTGGTCTGAGGGCTGGGCACCGTCCTGTTTCCTTCTCCTGCCCTTCCACCCCTCCTCCTTCCATCCCCTCCTCCACCACAGAGGGCCATCCTACCCCTCTGAAGCCCCCACATCCTCTTTCCATCCTCTTCCTTGTTCTCGGTCTACTGGCTGGGGGATCTGGAAGGATCAGTGCCGCACCTGAATACATGGACAGAAACTTCTCCACTTCCTGACTTGCAGAGATGGGAACAAATTACCTGCCCCAGAAAGCCGGCAGTTCTGGTAACCACCAGCAGATGGAGATAGCGGCTACTCGTGGCTGACCAGTTGCGACTTTGCCTTGGTTGGAAGGGGAGCATCTCTAGTCAATGCCACACTGTGCTGTTTTTTGGCTGAATAGTATTTCCTGGCTGCAGACACCTTGGGAATTGAGGCTGGGACTGTTGGACCTCCCAGCACTGCCCCCAACCTGCCTGCTCCAAGTCTAGGTGGCCATCTGGTCCACCCCAGCTCCACTGTCCAGCCCCTGCTCACTCCCCTCCCCACCACCCTGAGTCTCTAGGTTCCTCATGTGTCCCCTTAGGACCACTCAAAGATGGGAGAGACAAGCAGGGATGGGCTGGGATGGAGCCAAGGTGGAGCCAGGAATCTGGAGTTGGAGCAAGGAAAATGCTGGAAGTCGAGGCTAGGCCAGGGCAGTACGTCGATCTTGCCTTCAGCTCTCCTGACAAGCAGCACCCAAAGCACTGCACTCAATTCCTCGGCCCCTGGGGAGAGAGAAGTAGAGACGCCCATCCCCTCTGCTGGAAGTTTTTAACGACAACTTTGCCACTGATCTGTTGACAGTCTTCCCTGTTTCCTCTCACTTTGTAGGAAGGAGGCAATGAGCTCTCTGATGCAGGAGCATTTGACCAGGAAGGGTCTGAGGCAGGGAGGGGCAGATGAGGGGACAAAACACAAGGAGAAAGGCATGTAGAGCTCAAGATGATGGGTGGGGTGGAGGTGGGGCAGAGAGAGGATCTTGGGTTCATATTCACAATGGGCTTCAAATTTGCTTTTCAAAAATGCTTTAAATTTTTTTAAATGGAGGTACTGGGGATTGAACCCCGGACCTCGTACATGCTAAGCATGCACTCTAGCGCTGAGCTATACTCTCCCCACCTAATTTTGCTTTTTAAAAATTTAGGTATAACTTCCCTTCCATAAAGTTTACTAATTTTAAATGTATAATTCAATCAGTTCCAGTCAATTTACAGAGTTGTACAACCATTACCAGAACCTAATTTTAGAACATCTCTTCAGACTTAATATTGACGTTATTTTAAGTGAATTTCTCCTTAAAGTCCCAGAGATTATGAGACTTCCTCTGCTGGGAGGGAGGGGAGGCGCCTTTCCTGTAACTCTACACCTGAGTCCCATTACCAGCCCACACCATGAATTAGTATTTTTGTAAATTTTGCAGTCGTTTAAAGAATAGTCTTCCCTTTTCTTTCTTTTCTTTCTTTCTTTTCTTTCTTTCTTTTTCTTTCTTTCTTTTCTTTCTTTCTTTCTTTCTTTCTTTCTTTCTTTCTTTCTTTCTTTCTTTCTTTCTTTCTTTCTTTCTTTCTTTCTTTTTCCTTCCTTCCTTCCTTCCTTCATTCCTTCCTTCCTTCCTTCCCTCCTTCCTTCCTTCTTTCTCCTGTGTGTGTTGCATGTCGGAAGCCTTGATTTGTTTTTTTTTTGTATATACTTGTCAAGCCTTGATTTGTTAAATGCTCTAATTTTCATTCATCTTCTTGGGAAATCCTTCCTTTGGTAACATACTTCCTTTGGTAAGAGCCCAGGAACCGGAAGTGGGCTTGACACCCCTGGGTCTCGGAGCAGCACAGGAAACCAGACAGTAAGGAAGGGAACACATCTGCCTCCATCTTTCCTAACAGGCAGCACGTGTAATACTGAACCCGCTGCCTTGGAACAGGGCTGGAGACACAACTGCGTCTGTAGTTAGTGCTCCCCTGTACAAAGCGCTGTGAACCCTTGGCTTGCCCGTGGTAGCCCTTTGAAACACACATTCTAGCAGCTTCTGGAAGTGTCTGCGGGAAGGTTGCTGTGGTGTGCGTCAGATGAGCTGTGGGGTCGGGATGGTTATAGGGGAGTTGGGAGGGAAAGGGGAAGAAGCTTCTATCCTCAGCCAGTCAGAAGCGCACAAGTTCAAGCTCAAGGCCAAATGTGTCCCGTGAAGCCAAGTATTAGAGGTTTTTGAATGGACCGCTTGCTGATTCCTCCTATCCCTACCCTTTGTCAGCCCAGGGGCAGGAGTCAGAGGGGACTGTTTTGCCTTTCTCTGCATCCTTCTACAGAGAAGGAGGCCTGGGGCCACCCTTGGGAAGGAGGAGGACACAGAAGGTGGTGGTGGTGATGGGGGGCGGGGGGAACGAGGACTCCCTGGCAGTTTGGGTTCCTGTGGTCTCAGTTGCTCAACTTCCTCTTCCCCATCAGCAGTTTGGACACCTTCCACTGCCTTCTTGAGGCCCCTGTCTCCCTGCCCTGTGCGGTCACCACCCTTTGAGTCATCGTCAGCTGGACGGAAGTTTGGGGTTTACAATGGACAGATGTGGGTTCGTGCAATTAACTTATCTCATCTTGCTATGTTGCGAAGAGCAGAGATAAACACGTGTACCTGGTGGGAGCTGAGGACATCAGAGCGTCAGTGATGTGCCAGCAAATTCACATCCCCGGTTTTTAAGCCTCCCGTGAAGGGAACAGAGTGAGGAGTAGGATTCCCATTTCACAGAAGGAGAAACTGACTGAACAAGGATGCACAAGCGACGAGTGCAGCTCAGGACCGAGACATGAAGGCTGGACCCTCCCCCTGTGCTGTCCCTCAGTCAGAGGGGTCAGGGGTCCTCTGGAGGCCGGCTTCCCTCACCCACCCTCAGCCCTGCTCCCTGGAGGGAGCTCAGATTATTGCTTGTGACTTAGAAGAGACACTGGAGGCCAGTGCCGGGAGAAGGCACCTGCCAGCTTTGTGCTGGGGAGTCGGGAGCGGGTGTTGGTTGATGAGGCAGTGGATGCTGCCTCTGCTGCCCCTTCCAGGTGTGCAGACCGCTGGCCTCTGCTTGAACCTACGTTTCTGTTGAGACATAACTTAGATGACACGCTCACGTTTTGTGTGCTCGGCTCGATGGATTTCACATGCCTGCGCCATTTTAAGCCCTATCCCTTCCTCTCCCTGGGGGTGGAGATTGGCAAGAGGACGAGAGAGACCTCGATGCCCTGGTCTTCTCTGGATCGATCTCCAGTTCTGGTTTCCCTTCTCTGGAAAGGGCAGTGGGCCTGGGGTGGTGGGGGCCCCGCGTGGTCCTTGCTTTCGTGAAGTCTTACGGTCTTTCCAGGAAAAGCAGGACCTGCAGTGACACCCCGGTATAGATGATCAAACACAGAAATAGGCATCGCGGGGCTTAAGAGGTGCAGGAGAGGGTCTCAGAGAGGCCAGGAGAAGGAGGGGCATCGTCTGAGGAGATGGCTTGAGTGGGGCCATGAAAGAGTGAGCAGAGGGCATGAAGGAAGCTGAGGATGAAGGAATGGCCTCCAGCAGCCATCCACACCCCTCCCGCCTCCCCAGTCCCCATGACTGACACTGAGGAGCCCACCACCGTCTCTCTGGGTGGAGCCAGGAGCAGCCCCAGGGGGACGCTCCCCTGCTGAGCCCCCACGCCGCCCCCCTCCCAGCATGGGTGCCCCCGGGAGCTCTGCAGGCCCCCCGTTGGACCAGATCTGATTCCCGGCTCCTCCCTCCAGGCTGGAGAGAGTCTCTCCAGGTCCAGGCGCCTGTGAGGAGGGGCAGAGCCTGCATGAAGCAGTGAAGGAGGATTAACAAAATCCCCGCACTTAGGCTAATAGATTGCTTATTCTTATTCTTGCCCTTAAAACGGTCAGCTAACCTGACTGACCAGTTGCTACTCACCAGCTCCAGGCCCATTGTTAAAACTAAAGCCATTAATTTTACTGTTTCTGCTTCAGTCTAGTAATCGAAAGTAACAATCAGGCTTGGTTTCTGAGTCATTCTCCAGGGAGAAGATCACAGAACTGTAACCTTACGAAACAGCCTGAATCACCAAGAAGACCACGCCTTGGGCGCTTATAAAGAGACGGGAAGAGCGGCAACCACTAGCCTCTGTAGACTTGGTCGCCTGGAGACAGCTTGACGCCACTCTGAGTCTGATGAGAAGATAATTCTGTTGATTGTTATCCATGCCTTACCATTTGAGCTATGGCCACATAATCACCCTGCCCCATCCCCAAGGTGGGTTCACAGGTTTGAAGGCACCAGCCTGCTGTGAGTCCCCTTTGCCTGGCAAAGTAATAAAGATGCCTCTTTTCCTCCAAGCTCCAAGACCCTGTCTCTGAGTTATTTGGCTCGTCAGGGACGGGGGCCGATCTTTCGGCAACAGCAGCCAAGTCCCCTCGAGGAGCCCTCCGAGGGTCAGGGAAGGCTCTCAGGCCTCTGGCTGGGGCTGTCACCCATCTGCTCGCCCGCAGTTTCCTCTTCCGCCGTCTCCACCACAGCATGCCCAGCCCCAAGCTGGAGAGCACGTTACAGCCGTCACATTGGGTGTGGCCCCGGGCTGTGGGACGCACGGGAACCTGGCTGATCTAGCTTCCTTGGCCCCTGGGGAGTCAGGCCATGCTGGGGTAGCTTCCCTGGAGATGGGCAGGAGGGTGAGGTGTGGGTATCCTGGTGGGGTCCTGCAGAGAGGCAGGCCAGGCCGGATCAGGCTGTGGATGCCCGTCTCACCAGGCTCCTGTGGAAGGGAAACCAGATGCTCCCAGCCATCTGTCTGCCCTTCCCCTGACTTCCTCTCACTTAGACCTAATCTCTTTGCCACGTGGATTCCACCATGAAAGCACCTGGAGTGAGGTAGGTGCTCAGTGGATGTCGGATGCCCCCACCACCCCCATCACCAGCTCACCCAGCTGTCAAGCCCCTCCTCTCGCTGCCAGCCACAGGCACCCACTGCTTTCTGTGTCTCAGTCCAGCCTCCTGGCCTCTTGGGCACACTTGTCCTACAGCTGGTGAGACACTCCCTCCCTGAGGCCCTCTTGGCTTTCCTTTGAGCTCAGGAGGAGGAAGAGGCAGAGCTGATGGGGAGCCGCTGACCTCTGTGGGGAGAGGGCGGCTCTGCGATGTGCTGCCTCAGAGACCGACATCCTGCCGAGAGGCCCCACAGCTCAACCATCCCCACATCTTTTCTGGGGCCCCTACAGTTCTCAGGACTCAGAGCTGCTGCAGCAAGTCTGCCCAGACAGCCCCTACTTTTCCCCACTGGTCTCCGAGCACGTGCATCCCCACTGGGAAGAGGATCCCACACTGGTGAGAGGCTTTGCGGCTGCAGGACCCCCAGCCCAAGACGAGCAGGCTCAGGCCTGCAGCGGCAGGTTTCATCTTCCCCTACAGCATGGCTGATAGGGTTGTTAGTGCGAAAAGTGCCACTTCCTTAATTTTCTGTGTCACGTGGCAATTTTGCATCATTCTGTTTCTTGCTTAGGGTTTGTGGAGAGGCTGGGGCGAGCAGGATGGGTGGGGGAGATCGATTCCCCCGCCCTCTCCCCCCGCAGTTCAAGTGCTTCTCCATCTTCCCGAAGACAAGGTCGTCCCAGGGACTATTTGCACAGCGTACGTCTTCCTATTAAATCTTGTTTTCCCACCAACTATCATTAGAGTAAAGATGTTGTCCCCTGGGGAAAAAGACTGGCTGAGGCTGCATTACCTCACAGGTAACTATTTTTGTAATTATGATGCGATTTATCCCCTCAGATTAGCTATTATTATCGACACTTTACAGGAACTGAGGGTTTTGGTCACAGTCAGGCCAGTGGTACGTGGACGAGTCGCAGCCTCTCCTGCTTCTCAGTCTGGCGCACCCCCCTCCTCAACTTTGACACTCAAGACCGTGGCAATGGGTTTCAGTGGTTAAACTGAAAAATCAGCCTTCTGGAAACTTTACAGTCAGGGCAGGAAGAGAAGGGCGTGCTGGGGGCTCCGGATGGTGGCCCTCGGAGTTAGTATCTGCAGGCTCTCAGGTGATGCATGCATCACAGGTTAGGATGAATTTCCTGGACTCGCGTGGCCCTTCTGGGCGAGCCGGGGGCGCTCGTCCGGAGGAGTACGTGTGTCTGTGTATATTTAGAATCTGAATTCCACATGGATCAGGGAAGGGGGGTCCCTTGCTGAGTCTCACTCTGTGCTCAGCCCTGAGCTGGCACAGTCTGAGGACCTTTGGACCAAGTGGAGGATGTGTTTCCAAGACCGGAAACCACTCAGGGACTCTGGGGTCGTGCCGACGTGGGGGTCCGGGCCTTGATCGCAGCGCGGGGCGGGGGGGCTCCTGGAAAGGCTGCTCCCCAGTGCGGTCACACTGTGGGTGACACCCAGGGCCCTGGCTCCTCCCCTAGTGAGGGCCTTTCCCTCCTCCCTGACCACCCTGGTCACAGGGAAACAGAGGGAGTTACTAGAAGGGAACTTGGCCAAGTGGCTTTGGGGGAGGGGAGGGAGGGGAGGCGCACGGTGGGACTCGGGGAGGGGCTCCTCACTGGCTCTACCTGCAGAACCCGAGACTCGGCCGGGGGTGGGGGTCTCAGGCGCTGCTGCTGGCTCTGCCCACTCTGTGACCTCTGTCTTTGCCCCAGCTCCAGAAACAGAACCAAAACAGAGCTGAACAAAGAAGCCCGAAGCCGGAGGAAAAGCAGAAGTGGGAGTCCCGAGGCACGACCCGCCTTGAGGGGGACTGAAGCCTTGGGGGCAGCTGGGACCTTCATGCTGGAGAGATGGCCTGGAGGGACTGGCTCCTGTGTCTGCCCCCAGCCATGCTGCTTCTCTGGGTCCCAGGTGAGGGACTGCCCGGGGAGGGGGCAGGGGGGCAGGTGGGGGCGTATCAAGTAACTCAGAATGGGGTGTGCTCTGTCCACCACGGAAGATGGACAGACGCAGCGGCCGCATCCTCAGACGGGCAGGAGTGAGGGTTGGTCTCCCCTTCTGCATCCACCTGACCTTGGATGAGCCACAGTGGGGCAAAGAGGTGGGCACAGAGGAGGGGCTTTGCAGGGAGGTTTCAGCTGAATTATCACAAGAAGAAGGAGGGCAAGAGGCAGGTTGCACCAGAGTGGGTGGCAGGGGGACTGCTGAGCGCACCTGGGACATGTGCTTTGACAAGAGGTGCCCTCCTGGCTCACGGGTTCCAGGAGGAAGAAGCGTGGGGACCAGGCAGGGCAGACCCTGGTCTCAGGGACATGGAGGTGAACGAACAGCCAGGGAGGCTCAAGGGGCCAGTCTCCAAGGAAGGGACATGCAGACTCCCGTGGGGGGAGGGGAGGTTGGGGAGGGAGAGCACCTGCAGGACCGGGAGGAGGAGACATGCTGGGGAGATTTCTCTCCAGCCCCTCTAGGAGCATTTACAGCATCTGTAGTCATGCTAGGTGTATTCACAGCATCTCTAATTCTTTTGGTTGTTTTGCCTATAAATCGCATCTTTTATTCCATTCTGTTTGCCTACTAGTTGTCTACAGAAAAGCTATGATTTTTGGTGTAATAATTTGGAAACTAGACATCCCCTCACCCCTCATTCTTCTACCGACCTCTCAGGTGTCCTTGCGTGTTCACGGGATCTGCCCGCACGGAGGGTTTGCTGTTTCTCTGCTTTCTTCTCTCATCGATCATGGGCTGGTTTGGCCAGAATGATGCCCAGGACCGAAATGGCAGTGGGCATTCCCGTCTTGTCCCCAGCTAGGCAGGCGTCCAGTGTTTCCATTAAGCACGAAGAGGGCACCGGTTCACATTTTTAAAAACATCATTCGGTGTCGGATGCTTTTTCATTACCTGTCGAGACGATTACAGGCGTAGCTCGTTTTACTGCGCTTTGGTTTATTAAGCTTCATAGATTCCACGTGTTTTACAAATTGAAGGTTTAATTGAAGGTTTGTGGCAGCCCCACGTCGAGCAAGTCTGTCGCTGCCATTTTTCCAACAGCATTTGCTCACTACGTCTCTCTGCCACATTTTGATAATTCTTGCAGTATTTCAAACTCTCCACCAGCAAAAAGGTATAACTCACTGAAGGCTCAGATGATGGTTGTCATTTTTCAGAGATAAAGTAGTTTTTCATCAAATGATGTACATTGTTTTTAACGACATAATGCTGCTGCACACTTACTAGACTGTAGTATGGTGTAGACATAACTTTTATATGAGAAACCAAAGAATTTGTGTGACTCGCCGATACTCCCTGGATTGCAGGGATCTGGAACCGAGCCTGCATTACCTCTGAAGTATGGCTGTTTTTTTTCTCCTTTGAGCTTTGAAAGTGGTGAATTCTGTTAAGAGATTTGGCCAGATTTTAGTCTTGCTATATTACGCTGACTTCATGAGAAGAATTAGGGAGGTTTTTCCTATTTCTTTATTTTCTGCAAATGTTTAAATAAAATTAGGATTATCTGGTCCTTGAAGGTTTTGAGGAACTAACTTTGTGAAACTGTTTGGGTTTTGCTTAAAAAAGAAAAGGAAAAGAACTTCTTCTTTATTTTTTTCATTTCCTCCCAACTTTACTGAGAGAGAATTAACAAATAAAAACTGTGTTTAGGTAAGGTATACAACGTGATGTTTTGACACACATGTACGTTGTGAAATAATTACCACATCGCTTCACATAGTCATCACCAGGAAAGGACTTTGTGTGTGTGTGTGTGTAGCGAAAGAGTTTAAAAGATTAATCTTAAAAAAAGAAAAACTACATCCCCAAGAATGGGAGATGGGCTGATCCGAGGGAGGGAAAGCCAGAAAGGACTCCTTGCTAACATTCATTGCTATTGGCCTACATTTGTAAAAAATCTATTTAAAAAATCTATTTTGGGTCAATATTGGTCATTAATGTTTTTCTAGGAAATCATCAGTTTTGTCCAAGTTTCCAGACTTATTTGTAGAGACTTGCAAATTATCCTGGCTAGTTTCCTTTTTAATTGCATATGTGTGTCTTTTTTTTTTTTTCTTGATTTGGTTAAACGCACGAGAATGTCTATTACACTGTTTGTTTCTCCCAAAAGAAAAATCAGCTTTTCAGTGTATATTCTAGTTCTGCCGTTTTCTGTTTCCTAATTCACTGATTTCTGTGCTGGCTTTCGTTTCTCTTCTCCTGGGTTGGGTCTGTGTGGGCTTGTTCCTCTCCCGACTCCCTGTGTTGGGTGATTCTCTCGCTTATCTGGGACTTAGTGGATGAGACTTTGCGATCCCTAAGTAAAACATTAGGACAATAGAGGAACATCTTGTTAGGAGAGACAGAGAGAGAAGGGGACAGACAGACCCAGAGGGAGAGACCGAGAGAGATAAGGAGAGACAGAGACACAGGGAGAAAGATGCAGGGAGAGAGACAGAGAGATAGAAACAGAGGGAGACAGAGAGATGGAGCAAAGGGAAGTCAGACCCTGGAGACGGATGGTTGGGTGTGTAGGTGGGGGTGGGGGGCACCTAAGACCAGGGAGGGGAGCCAAGAGCCAGGCAAAGAAACATGACAACATACAGTCAAGGAGAGGTGAGGACTAGAGTCGGGATGTGGGGACCAGAAGCAGCATCTTGAATGAAGAAAAGCTGGGACAGACAGTTATCTATTAAGCACTTGGTACATGTCAATTTTAGTGATTTTTATGTTTCTAGAAAAATCACACCTTCGTCCAGATTTACACATTCACCATAGAGAATTTCTGCAGAGGACCAGCTCTGATTCTTTGAATTTTGTCTATCTCTGTGCTTATTTTACCTTTTCATGTCTTAATTCAGCTAGACAGAGGATTATCTATTTTTATCAGATTGAATTTTCTGAGATTCCCACTTTCTTGGTCAAAAACAGCTGAATAGCAGCAACTTCATACGGTTCAACCTAATATTATTTACCAGGCATTTAACGCCCATTATCTCTTTCCGCACCCTCAAATGTCATGTGAGGCTTATCAATCATCACCATTTTATAAATGAGGTATCTGAAGCTCAGAGAGGTTAAGTAACTTGCCCCAGGACACACAGCTGACAAGTCACGAGCCACCGAGCATCTCAGGAAATGTCACACCTGTGACAAGGCTACATAAGGTCTTCTCTGTAGGGCATCTGCACACCCAGGCCGGGAAAGGATGCCTGATGGGCCCCTGGGAGTGGGAGTGGTGGGAACTCGCGGTGATCAGCTTTGGGCTGCTGTGGACTGAGAGCTGCACTGGGTGGGAGAGGTGCTCATGCCGAAATGTTTGTTGACAGCCTATGTGCTGCACACTTGTAGACATTGCAGATTTAAGAAGGAGGCCCCTGTCTTCCTGGAGCTTACATTTGAGTATCTTCAAGTGATTTAAGAACCCAAAAAAGCAAGTAAAATTAAAAGAATTCTTTCCTTTTTTTGTGTATATATATATATATATTTTATTGAATAGAATTCTAACTCTAGGAACAGAGAGCAAGCCACACCACCCCCTCCACCAATCTAGGGGCCCGATCTGGGGGGCTGGCGAGGACCTGTACACACACAAACTGCGTGTAGGGGCAGGGGACAGGCCCTCTGCCTGGTGGCCAGCATTAACCACACGCCCCACTCAGTCTCCCAGCTCAGTAGCTGAGAACCGCCTGGGAGAATAGCAGATGAAAAACTGAGAAAGAAAACATGAATTTTCTTGAAAATTAAGTCTGCAGGAGCTGGGCAGACTGAAGTAAGCCCCAGGATGCAATGAAGGTTGTCATCAGTAAATTTGTGTGTGTGTGAATGATTTATTTTATCCACAAAATTTGCCGAGCGTGTGCAGTGTTTTTGTGACCTATTTAGCAGCCGTCTCCCTGCCGTGGTGTGTCTTCCCTTGGTGGGAACAGACTGGTGTGTGAGGCTTCTTCAGGTCTCTGAGATGCTCAGGGCTGTGGTGGCCCTCGGGGAGGGAGAGCTGGCTGCTTGGAGGCGAATTCTAACTGTCCTGACAAGTTTCCAGGTGGGGGTTTCCTGGACAGTGAGGGGTGGGAAAGGCAAGGAAAGGAGGTTGGGTCTGGAGGAAGGAGCTGCTGTGATCACAATCTGGGGGGTGCTGGAGGGAAGGGGAGGACACCCCAGGTGTGGTCTGGCTGACATGGGGGTGACTGATGTGAGATGGGGAACTTTGGGGGGTGACCCCCAGGGCGTCTCTGACCCAGGTCCACCTGATGAGGAGCCGGACTCGGCTGTGTTTTCCAGGCTGCTGGTCCCTGAGAGGCCCCCGCAGAGTGACGGGCGTCGTCGGGGGATCGCTGAGCGTGCAGTGTCGATATAAGAAGGAATTCATAGATCATATCAAATACTGGTGCAAATCCCCATATTTTTTACCGTGGAGCATAGTGAAGACCACAAAGTCAGAGAGAGAAGTAAGGAAGGACCGCGTGTCCATCAGGGACCATCCTGCAAACCTCACCTTCACAGTGACCTTGGAGAGCCTTAGAATGGACGATGCGGGAACATACTGTTGTGGGATCGATAAATCATTTTCACGTGACCTCACCTCTGAGGTTGAGGTGTCTGTGTTCCCAGGTGAGCCCTGCACACCCACGCCCCCTGTACCAGCAACAGGGTCACCTGAAGAGCCAAGACAGAAATCAGATCAGAGGCTTGGAGCAAACTCTGTGTGTGAGAGAGAAAGAGAGAGAGTCAGGGAGCTGGCATCGCTCCTCAATCCGGAGCGATGGGCGGGGCGGGTACTAGCCAGGGGAAGGGGAGGCTGGGAGAGCAGCGTGCAAAGGAGAGAGAGGAGGGCGTTCTGCGGGCAGACCTGCACAGGGGAAGGTGCGGGGGTGCTGGGTAGTGAAGGTGCCCAGTACACAGCGAGCGCTGACAGGTGACCGTCCGATCTGCAGTTGAGACAGATGTCTCTGACTGGCAGCTTGTGGCTATGGCTGGAGTCTGGGGGTGGAGGTGACTTTGGGGCTCTCAGGGGGACCCTAGCTTCATCAACAGGATGGAATCAGGACTGTTGGGGGCGGTGCCTGTCCCCTTTGGAAGTGCTCACTTGGCCCCTGGGAGGGGTCCTGGGGCCCCTTTCCAAGTAAGCATCTTGTATGAAATCAACCAAAAAAGGTGTTGGTGAGTGATGGGAGAGTCAGAGAGAGACCTCTGGGTCTGATCTGTGTTTCTGCAACAGCATCAACACCAGCACCAATGTCAACCCCACCTACCACAACCAAGACCTCAACAACCACAACCAGGATGTCAGCTCTGTCATCCACCGCCCCGGCCACAGTGAGTGCCACTTACATTGCCAGCAGCCAGGAGGAATCCCAGCCCGTCCTGGACCAGAGGTAAGGTGCCTTAGTCCCCGTGTCCCAGAGGTGAGCCTCCTCCTCTGGCCAGGTGGTCCATCTGGGGTCGGCAGCCTGGTCCCTGTTGGCTGGGGGCCTCTGGTTCTCTTTGTACCCAGGCTGGAAGCAGGTCTGATCCCCTGACTGGGGTTGTTGGGGCCACGCTAGGCCTGCCCGGGGCTCCAAGAGAGGGCTCAGGCTGGGCACAGGCTGGGGAAGGGGGATGGAAGGAGAGTGGCCTACTAGGCACGGGCTAAACGCCCCACGTGATGTCCCCATTTGTTCCTCACACCCTGTACCATTATTACCCTCATTTTATAGGCAAGTGAACGGAGAGGGTAAGGGCCATGTAGCTACCAGAGGCAGGCTGGGCTCCCAGCCCAAGTTTGTGTGATTCCAAAGTCGTGGGCTCTCTCGTCTAAACTCGTGATTCTTGACCCTTTTTTGGGGTCACAAAACCCCAGGAGAATCTGGCAACATTTATAGATTCTCTCCCCAGAAAAATGCATGCTATCATAAACCACCTCTGGGGTTCACAGACTCCCTATTCCGACAACACCTGGTGTCCTGCAAGTCGATTCTCGCACTGACTCCCCACAGTTAGCACAGAACCCTCGGTCCCCTGAGACCCAGAAGACTCAGTCCCGTCAGACAGCCTGGCTGCAGACGCCAGCGCCCTCTGGGGATTCCCAGGCCCTTACGTTTCTGACAAACTGGCTACAATGTTGGGAGTTCCCATGACCCCCCCCCCTTGGGTTGATCATTGTTACAATAACTCAGAATGCAGAGACGTGCTATACTTAAAATTATAGGTTTCTCACAGAGGACAAAGGTCAGGACCAGCCAAATGAAGAGACGCGCAGGTCAGGGTCTGGGAGGGTCTGAATGCAGCGCTCCTGTGCCCGTTCCCAGTGGAGTCGGGGGGGCATCACGCTCCTGGGACACTGATGTGCTCACCAACCAGGAGGCTCCTCCCAGCCTTGGCGTCTGTAGTTTCGGCTGAGGTTCATTACACAAGCCCGATTGACTGCATCACCGCCCACGTGAATGACTTCAAACTCCAGCCCCCTCTACTTCCCTGAAGGTCAGGCTAGCTCAGAGCCCCAGATCTTCAATCACATGGTCGGTCCTTCCGGTGGCCAGCTCCCATCCTGAGTCACGCCATCTCTTAGCAAAAACTCAGGCAAATCCAAGGGGCTTATGAATAGCAAAGACACTCCTGTTACTAGGAAAATTCCCAGGATTTACAGCCTCCCTTCCAGGAGCCAGGGGCAAAGGCCAGTTGGATTCTTTTTTATATGTAGTTCCCTGTGCCAGACAGTAGGTCCTTGTTGTCTATCTCTTTTATGTATAGTAGTGGGGAAGGTTCTTAGGTCTACTGTGTGTGTATGCGGGGGGATTTAGGTTGGTGGGGGTGTGTCAGAGGGAGACTTGATACCGTCTACATTTTTTCCCACGTGACCTAGTCTATCTGTGGAAGCAAAGAGGGGAAGGCATGCTTGGCCGCCCCACCCACCCCGCCCTTTTCCCCTCCAGGCTCCAAGTGCTGCTGCCCTCGTTAGCAGTTCTGCTGCTCCTGTTGGGGGGCATCTCATTGCTGGCCTGGAGAATGGTTCAGAGACAGAGCAAAGGTGAGTTACTCCTATACCCCACTCCCCACCCTGGAGGGCCAGGCTCTGCCCACACCCTCTTATCTTCGAGGCTCTGTGTCCTGGTTCCCCGGAGTGGTCATTGGATGCATCCTCTGAGACCACACATCCTGGGTGACCCTAGAGGCGGACCCCAGAGGAAGTGTCCCTAGGGTGGCAGATCCCAGCTATGGGAGGGGGCTTCTTGGAAAGAAGCTTTTCCCACGGTGGGCCTAGGGTGGGTGCTCAGGAAGCAATGTCCTTCTTCTGTCTAAACCCTTCTGTGACCTCCCACACACTCCGAAGTCCAGGCCCCCATAGGACAGTCAAGGCCCTCTGCAGTCTGGCTCTGCCTACCCCTCTGGCCATCCGTTCGCTCTGGAAGGCAGCCGTTCCCAGCTTTTCATCACTTGGCAAGAGCCACGACCTCAGTCTCCCCTTCTGAGTTTGCTCTGGGCAGCTGGGTTGCCTGCCCCGCCCTCTTTCCCCAGCTCACTCCTGGTCGGCCCTAAGCGATGCTCTCGGACTTCCTTTCCTCGGGGACCTTCTCCTGGCCCCCAAAGAGTAGCGTGGGGGCCCCTCCTGGGTGTCCTCTGGACCGCCACCATCATAGCCCTTTTCACAGCAGATTGTCTTCCTTGCCTGCCTCCGCACCAGCCCGTGCAACTTCTTAAGGTCAGGGACCCTGACTCCAGATGGCACACAATCAGTATTTGTTGAATGAATGTGGCATGTAATAGCTCCAGGGAGCTCCAGGCAGCCTGCAGTCCAGCCGCTCTCCTCTGAGCTCAGGTTAAAGAGAGGAACCTGGAGGATGCACCTAGCCACTTATCTGGTGCTCAGTGAGTAGACGCTCAATCAGCACTTGAGTGAACTAACTGAATAAGAGGAACCGAGGGAGGAGTGGAGTTGTGAGCTTGCTGTTGGCTGGAGGCCCAAGGCCCACCTACAGGAGGGCAGCCATCTGCCTGGGGTGGGCTGTGAGCTGGAAGTCTCCTTCCTGTTCTAAGGGTTCCTTTTTTTCCCCCCAAAGATGCTATTTATTTTATTTTATTTTTAAATTTTTTTGCAGGGGAAGGTAATTAGGTTTATTCATTTTAGGGGCGGGGGTAATTAGGTTCATTTATTTATTTATTTGTTTGTCAGTGGAGATGCTGCAGATTGAACCCAGGACCTTGTGTATGCTAAGCACATGCTCTACCCCTGAGCTATACCCTCCCCACTATTTTTAATTTTTTTCAACAGTGATACTGGGGATTGAACCCAGGACCTCGTGCATGCTTAGCATGCACTCTGCCACTGAGCTACCCCCGACCCCCCCACCCCCACCTCCCACCCGATCTTTTCTAAGAGTTATTGATTCCATGCGCATAGGGCTCTTGGGAGAATGTTTGTTCATAGTTATGGAAGCTGAGCCTTTCAAGGCTGCAGTGAGACTGGAGGTTGCTAACTGGGAGTTGGTCCCTACTGGGGCCGGCCAGGGTCGGGGGACCCTGCCTTACCCTCTCATCTCCAGTACCCCATGGGGCCCAGCCTCTCCCCTCCAGCGCAGCTCAGGCCTTTCGGAGAGAAATCAGACTCAGTGTATTTGAGCTTGTTGATGGAAAGAAAAAAAAAACCCACTTCTTCCCCATCTGCTTCTCCTGTATCATGTTCGGGAAACTCTGCCTAAACTTCAGGCCACGCTGCCCCCCACATGGGGTTTCCCCAGCCTGGACGGCTTCAGATCTGTGGGTCCCAGACATCTCCTTGGCGCCCTTTCGCCTGATTAGTTCCCCATGCCCCGCCTTCTAAAAGAGGGGTGTGTGACTGCTGCAAAAAACTGGAAAAATAAGTAGAGGCACAAAGAAGGAAATAAATTCGCCATAATAATGATGGAAATTCCCACCGGCCGGAGAAAGCTCACCACTGGTGTTTGTGCTGCGTCGAAGTCTCTTGCTTATCTGATTTCTTAAAATGTTTGCTGCATACCGTGATTCCACTTAGATTTTCCTTTTCTTTTTTCTTTTTTTTGCACTTCACAGATTGTATGATTTCCCCTGCTAATAGATGTTCTAAAAATTCCTGACTGCGGGTTGACTCGTGTGCGTGGGTTGCAGCTTGTTGAACTAACCCTTGTTTAACAGGAGAAAGGCTTTCTGTTCAAGCAGCCAGTCGCTCCCCCTGCTTTGCGAGTCCCAGCTCCTGTGTCCTGAGCGCGTCTGGGGCTGTCTTCCCCGTGCCTCTGTCCCTGCCCCTCAGCCTGACGCCTGCCCTGTCCCCCGACTCCTGGTTCTTCCCCTCAGCCCAGTCTTGTCATTCACTCGCTCACTCACGCAGCAAAGCTGACGGAACTGCTGCTGTGTGCCAGGCCCGGTGCTGGGCTCTGGGGGACACGGTCTTGACCAGGGTAGACTGGGTTCCATCTTTAGTGGGCTTCCTGCCCAGCTGGCTGGCTGTCACCCAGCTCCCTCAATGCCACCTTCCTTCCTCAGTGATGGACTCCATGTCCTCCTCACCAGCCCCCTTCTTTCTTCCCATCAAAACCCCTGTCCCAGCCGAAGAGAGGGAGGGGGCGTGGAGCCGGGGGGACAGCATTTGGAACAAAACGTGTTCATACCTTATAGTGCCCAGTGGCGTGTTCTGTTGTGTTGACTGTCGGGGATCAGCAAACACTTCTGTCGTACAAGGTCTCTTGTCTCCTGGCTGTGGGTGTCTCACCTTTGACTTTGGGGCTCCCCGAGTGGACAGTGTCTTTCTCTGCAGTGTTTAATGGAGTGGGCTCTAGAGTCACCTGGCTGTGCCCCTCGGCAAGGGCACTCTGGCTGCGTGGGCACCATCTGCTTGCCACCAGCTCCTGGGGCTCCAGGTCGAAAGGGCCGGGGAGCGAGGCACAGAGCTGCGCTCAGAGGCAGGACATCTGCAGACCAACACTGCAGGTGCCAGAAGCAAAAGGCTGTGCGGCCTGACCAGTGATCCATCAGAGCTACCGGGACCTCCCATCTGGGAGGGACAGACCCCCAGGAAGGCAGTCGGAGCAGATGACCCTGGTGACTTCATGTAGTTTGACGCAGTTCTAGGTCTCTGCAAGGACACGTCCCTTCATTTTTTTCTTTTAAAAAAACTTCAGGGCTTGTTAAAACACTGGTTAAAACACTCCACCCCAGCATTTATGATTCAGTACATCTAGGGTGGGGCCTGCAGATCTGCATTTTTTAAATTACAGCAAAAATACATTAAAATACTATAAAATTTGCCATCTTAACCATTTTTAAAAATTGTAGTATGGTTGATTTGCAATGTTGTTAATTTCTGGTGTACAGCAAAGTGATTCAGTTATACATATATATAAAAATATATGTATATATTCTTTTTCATTATAGGTTTTCATGAGCTATGGAATACAGTTTCCCATGCTATACAGTGGGACCTTGTTGTTTATCCATTTTGCATATAGTAGTTCACCATCTGAACCATTTTTAAGTTTACAGTTCAGTGGTGTCAAGTATATTTACTTTGCTGTCAAAGAGATCTCCAAAGCTTTTTCATCACGAAGACAGCTCCTTTTAAATGAGTTTCCTTCCTTTCTTGCCTTCTCTCACCTGGGAACTTTTTTTTTTAATAGAGCTACTGGGGATCGAACCCAGGACCTCGTGCCTGCTGAGCACACACTCTACCACTGAGCTATTCCCCACCCACCAGAAACATTTTTCTGAGTGACTTTTGAGGACTAGGTTTGTTTGGCCCCTCTCCCCAGGCTGGAGCCTTCCTGCCCATTCGTTTATTCACTCATTTATTTCCTCATTCACTAATTCACCCACTCAGCAAGCCCTTGAGTTCCTACCATGCTGCAGACCTGAAGTGACAGGTCCCCAGAACTTGTCCGAGGGCAAGGCCTTCCTCCAGGTGGATCACAGGGTGCCCCATCCCCGTCTTGTTCTGGGATTCGACCTCCTTACTCTTCTCTTGTCTCTTTAGCTGGTAAGAATCCAGAACCACCCCAGAACCCCAGTCAGGTAAGAAAGGCTCCGGCAGGAGGAGTGTCGGGTGGCTGGGGGGAAGCGCAGAGGATGCTGGCGGAGCAGGGGGGTTGAAGTGTCCCTCAGGCAGTGGAGGTCTGCATGGATCCTACGTGGATGGGGCGAGGTGCTCCTCCACAGCGGGAAGAACGATGCCTGGGAGATCTGTCACTGGGTCTTGCCACGGGTTCTGGCCAGTCCCTTCCCTTCCCAGGGAAGGGGGAATGAGGGAGGGTCCTCCCAGCCCAGCCGCTGACCTGACCATTCAGATACTCCCCAGAGAGGACCAGAGTGAGGGGAGGGAGGGGGGGAAGGCTGGGGCTGGGGCTGGGGCACCCAGAGCACTGAGAGAAAGGAGATGTTTGCAGAGAAGCAGGGATAGAGGCCTCTCTGGGCTGGACCACGGAGGGGCTCTGCGGACACCCACCAAGCCCCGCACCTCCTACCCACCCCAGGCTGCTGAGCAGAGTGAGCCCTGCTATGCAAATGTGGAGCTGCAGACGTGGCCCCCTCCGGCAGAGCCCCGGCAGCCTGCCTGGGAGGCAGAGGATGTGGGGTGCAGCACGGTGGTGAGTGCGGGGGCTCAGCTCCTGTAACGGGGAGGGGGGACCCGGGCTCCCCGGTCTTGTGCTTCCCTAGGACGAGGACACACAGAGAACGGGGCAAGTGCAGATTCTGCCGAGCTCAGTGTCTTTGTAGCTGGGGATGGGGGTGGGAGATGAGGGGCTATTGGGATGGCAGGTGGCAGTCAATAGTCAATAAAGTACAGCATTTATTAGGCCCCTACTATATATCACGTACCCAGCATTAAAACCTCTGACTTCTCACTGTTTTGGTCCCATTGTCTCTGGTATGATCCCCACTTCTCCGATTTGTATCAATGACCCCCTGTAGGTCAGCCCTTAGGCACAGTCATTGTAAAGTAAACTAATGGAAGAGGCTGCCCACCCCTCCAAGGTCGTGACCCGTTAGTGGAAGAGTTTCGGCTGAGGGGTCAGTTGTCAGAGAAGATGAGGGAGAAGGTTTCCACATCAGACACATGGCCCTGGGACCAGCCACATCCGTTTTTCTAACTTGGTGACTAATGATCTCAAAGTGGGTCCCGGAGACTCCCCCAGCTCTAGTGCCGGGGACTTTGTGCTGTGTCTTGATCAGATGGGGTGGAGCAGGTGGGTGGACAGGATCTTGGAGCCCAGTCCTTGTGGGAGAAAGAGGACAGGGCAGTGGGGAAGTGTGGAGCCACCTCCTTCCCAGCGGAGACTCCCCGGGTTCCCCTCTGGCGTGCCCCACCCTCCAGCCTAAGCTGGGGGTTCGTGCTCCCCCCACCTTTCCCCGACCCCCCTGTCTCTGTCTCTGCAGAGGCCCCCCGGTGAAAGTCTTCACTACACCACGGTGGTGTTTGACTCACCAAGACAGGATTCCAAGGCCGACAGGACATCCTCCCTGGGGCCCCAGAAGCAGGAGCCAGTGTACAGCCTGGTTAAGAAGACATAAGCTTGCATCTCCAGCCTTGCCATCTGGAGGCCTCTGTGGGGCACAGGAAGCCTAGGGCTGGCCCCTCAGCCCTCACCCACATCCGCCAACACCGCTTCTCTTGCTGGTGGCCAACAAGGCAGCTGGGCTCCCGAGGGCCAACCCTCGTGCGCCATCAGCCAGGCTGGCTTCATTGAGGACGAGTGGGAATGTGATTCTGGAAGGACCTGTGGGAAACCTTCCGTCCCACTGGCTCCTGATGCGTCTTTCCCCTTTTCTCTGCCTCTTCCCAGCTCTGGGGAAGGAGGGCAGGATCTCAGCCCCACGTGAGGTCTCTGAGAAACAATGGGACTCATGCAGGGTGACACCCATGAATAGCTTTGTACATCACAGCCCCATGGAAATGTCTGGGTTCCTGCAGAGTGGTCCCCACTGGCAAAGAGCCAGGAGAATGCAAAGGCCCTGAGGACTGGGTCCCCCTCATCTTACAGACAAGGAGACCAAGACCCAGAGAGAGGAGAGGCTTGCCCAAGGCTCCAGAACCGTGTTTCTCTGGACTCTGAGATAGGTTCATTTTTAATATGAGGTTAATAAATTAATAAAGTTTAAAATATCTTAAGAGAGAAGAAAATATTATTTATACAATGCCTGCTCTGTGTCGGCAATCTTGTATTTAAAGAAAAATCCTTTCTTCAGAAGGCTGAATAATATTCCATTTATGTATATATTACATTTTGCTTAACCATTCATCCATCAGCGGACACTTGGGTCGCTTCTGCGTTTTAGTTGTGAGTAACGCTGTTATGAACATGAAGTACAAGTATCTCTTTGAGACCCTGCTTTCCATTCTTTTGGGTGGATACCCAGAAACAGAGTTGCTGAATCATATGATGATCTATTTTTAATTTTTGAGGAACTGCTGGGCTGTTATCTGCAGTGTCTGTACCATCTTATACTCCCACCAACAGTGCACAAGGGTTTCCAATTTCTCCACATCCTTTTCAACCTTTGTTTTTTTCTGTTTTTTAAAAAAGTAACCATCCTAGTGGTAATTTTGATTTGCATTTCCCCAGTGAGCAGTGAGGTCGAGCACCGTTTCGTGTGTTTATTGGCCTTTTGTGTATCTTCTTTGAAGAACTGTCTATTCAAGTCTTTTGCAGGTTTTCAGATTGAGAAGGTTTTGTGTGTGTATGTGTGTGTGGCTGTTGAGTTTTTGTTGTCTATGAATTCTGGATATTAATCCTTATCAGATATGTGATTTGCAAATATTTTCTCTCATTCTGTGGATTGCCTTTTTCTTGGATCATGATTAATGCCCAAACAGTATGAATTGGGCCAGTCATCCAATGTGGCTTTTCTCCCACCTCAATATGAATAAAATGCAGTTAAGAACAATTAAGAGAGGGGGAAGGGTAGAGCTCAGTGGTAGAGTGCGTGCCTAGCACGCACAAGGTCCTGGGTTCAATCCCCAGTCCCGCCATTATAAACAAACAAACAAACTTAATTACCACCCCCCACCAAATTAAAAAAAAAGGAGAATCCAGTTATACTTTTAAAATTTATTTCTAACTTCATCCTGTTGTGGTCAGAGAAGAAACTAACTTTTTAAATCTAGTAAGACTTAGTTTCTGGCTTCACAGATGGTCTATCCTGGAAAATGTCCCATGTACACTTGAGAGGAGTGTGTGTGCTGTGGCTGGACTGATGGTTCCGTATACGGCTGTTAGATCTGGTTGATTTATGGTGCTGTTTAAGTCCTCTGTTTCCTTGCTTACCTCCTGTCTGGTCATTCTACCCATTGTTAAGAGAGGGGTATTGATGTCTCCAACTACTACTGTAGACGTGTCTACGACCCCCTTCAATTCTGTCAGGTTTTGCTTCATGTATTTTGATGGTCTGTCGTTAAGTGCATAATTATAAATATAATTGTTGTATCTTCTTGCCGTTACTCCCTATCCAAGTCCATTGCTGGTTGAGACAAATAAACTTGAATGTCTTTAAGTCACTAGTGGTTGCGATTTCTGCTACTTCCAGGGAATGACATTCCACACTGAGAGAGCGCTCTAACCCAGAATCTTTTCCTATTTTGTCAGGGATGTTTGCTAAACCGTCACCAGCCACCCAGAGGGAGGAGACACTGGTTTGGAACTCCCCTACAATGTTCTAATTAAGTCAGTATTCGTTCATCTGCAGCACGACGCTAGGTGGCACCCTTCCCGTACAGCACAGTGTTGAATGGTGTTCCCTAAATCTGTGCAACGTGGAGTCCTGAAAATGAGGGTTTGAAAGGTGGTTGTGAAGGGTGTTGAGGGACCTTATAATGTGGACCAGAGCTTAGCCATGCATCCAGTGCAGAGTGAGCGCTCAAAAATCTCTGCTGACGTGAACTGAATTCAGCTCAATCACCCTCCAGCCTGACCTAAAGTAGCCCTAGAGGCACCCTCTTTCCAATCAGAGAGTGACCTCTGCAGGGCGGTTTAAGACATAAACAGACAAGTCTTGTAATCTACACACATTTATGTAACTTCCTTCCAGGAAGCTGTGCATACCAAAGGGTATTGGGAAAGGCAATCTTTGTCGAGCCAGATTTTTTAAAAATGTGCTTTTCTAGCTTCCCTCCAGGGCTCCAGGCGGACATACATCATAATCGCATGAGGAAGAGTGGCAGCCTGGTCAGTCTTCCCTGAACAAAGATTTGCCCTAGGGAGTTTGTCAGGAAATGCCTCAGCTCACATTTTACTTGAGTTCATATTTTAAACTGTATCTATTAAAAATTAGGCACCATATTGCATGACTGAAAACTCAACATTTATAGGAAAATAGATGGCGAAAATCATTGTCCTTACTAGTCCTGTCCTTAGTCATTTAAAGATAATGTTAAAATTTCTTCCTTGAGATATTTAACCGTATAGTGTATATCTATACAGCAACATTGCTGTCTCTACCCACCTACTTATTTATAAACCCAGCATCTACTTATTGATGACATATATGATATATGTGATATATAACGTATATACATGTCTGACCTTCAGCTTTCTTATCTGTAAAATGGGGAAATAACCCTTTAAGTCTTCATATGTTTTGGTGAAGATAAAATGATACAGCAAGTTCCTTAAATCACCTAACACGATAATAACAAGGGCAGCTGATATAAAACTCTCCCTGCGCACGGAGAGTTGACAGTCTGTGCCCCGTGGTCTTCTCCTCCCCAGTCCCCACGTCAAGCCATGATTCCCTAAACTGGCGTCTGCTAATCCTTCTTCTGTTCGAGCAAGTGATGCTGAAGGGTCAGAGCTTTGACCTGAAAAGAAGCATCTGTTGGCCCTGAACGATCACCTCCTGGTGGAACAGGAGGAGTTGCGGGGAAATCTTTGTCCTACTAGGGAGCTGTTCCCTGCTCCCTGCTCCCTCCCGCCCTCCACAACACACACACACAGACACAGAACAGAAAGTTAAAGAAAAAATACTTTGCAGTGGGAAAATAGTTTTGAAATGCTAGCCAATATGGTTCTGTAGTTCCTTCCAATCCATTCCGTCCACTGGATTTGCTGCCCTCACTGCTCCAGGGAAGCCAGGACACAGCAGAAAGCAGAGGATAAAAGCCGCCTGCCTTTGTAGTTCCCAAGCCACCAAGCCTTTGTTAGAAGAGGAAGCAATGTACCCTGAACAGAGATTTGAGAGAAGAGTGAGGATCAAAAGAAAGCTTGCCAGCCTCAGACCAGAAAAGAGTAGCCTGGGGTGGGGAGGACAGGGGAGGGGGGGGATCTTGGTGGGGCTGGGGCTGGGGCTGGACTTGGAGCTGCCCAGAGAACCAGCAGTCCTGCTGCCCAGATTGAGGCAGACACGGGTCACGGGTGGGTACTAGCTTCTGAAATACTCTAGTCTCAGCTGAGGTGGGCTGTGAGTCTAAGAGGATTTGATACACTTAAGAGAGAATGTAGAATATCTCATTACAAACTTAATACATGATCACATGTTGAAAAGATAATATACTGGCATAAATAAAGTATGTTACTAAAATCCATGTTCTTTCTTTCTTTCCTTCTTTCTTTCTAGGGGAATGGGTGAGCTAAATTTTATTCATACAGTGGAATACTTTTCAGCAGTGAAAACCAATTGGCTTCTTCGTTTTACGTGAAAGCCACAGGCTAGAGAGGTCACCCGAAATGATAAATGCCACTCATACGGGTGCTAGAAAATCTGAATCTTGTGTCCAGGACTCCTGGAATCTTAGTGCTTAGGAAACAAACAATTAATTTTGAAATCATTTCAAATTTACAGAAAAACTGTGAAAACAGTACAGAGAACTCCAATATATCCCTTAACCAGATTCATCTTAAAGCCACATTTGCTTTGTTATTCTGTTTACATCTATGCATATTCTTTTCCTGAACCATCTGTAATCCCAAAATGTAGGGACTGGACAACCGTGTGTCTCCGCCTTGTGGCCATATCTGGAATTACATGTCCTGCTTCCCAGGCCCGCCATGCTTGCTCGGGCTGGCCCAGCAATGCAGGAGGCATTCTGTATTTTCCAGGTCAGTGCAGCTAAGAAGGCGAAGGGCCTGACACAGGGGAAAGGACAGGGAAACTCCTGCTCCGCTTTGCAGTTCCTCCACGCATCCCCTCCTTGGACGTCGTTGTGCTGAAAGAACACGCAGGAGAGGGACCTGGAAGGGACGTCCTCACGGGGAGGCAGCTGCTTCTGCTTGGCGCTGCCCGGGGCCCCTGAGAACTCCCAGACCCCAACATCTCGCCCGCCCACCTGTCAGGGAACCTGCATTCCACCCAAGGGGGCATTTAGTTGGATCTGCAACCTTACCAGATCAATTCCTCTGGGGAAACCTGGGAGCCTCTAGGGCAGGAGGGATTGGGCACAGAGTCCTAAATGAGGCTCAAGATCAGCTGGGGGTGAGGGAGGGACAGTCTCTGGACTTGGCTGGGACTTTGTGACTTTCCTTCTGAAAGGTGTAGGGCTTTTAATATGAAGCCTCTGTCAGCTACGCTGATGCAGCCAGCCGTGGGAGAGGAGGGAGAGGACAGGGACCCAGGCTGAGGTCTAGAACTCTCCCAAAATGCTAGAGAAGGAGGGAGTGAGAGTCTTCTAACCCCAGAACCAGGGAAGTTCTCACTTTTACCTGGACACCAGGTCAGGGGCCACCACAGTGCCAAGCCACGTCAGTAGGCATCAGCAACCATCATGGTCACCGTGAATGTGCAGTCCCTGTGAGTTCCTGAGGGACACGTGGCTTCTGGCCACCTCCAGCCTGAGCCACGTTTCAGCTGGAGTCCCAGGCTGCTCCTGACACCCCAGCTGCCCGGCAGTCTCCCAATGAATCCAGCCCATGAATCCCATCCACCTGGTGCATGACTCCACCCACACAAGCAGAGATGCTCAGTGCTCTGGAGCAGCCCGGAGAACACAAGCCTGGGGACAGAGCTTTAAGGGGTTGACTTCAGAAGGAACCACTCTCGGGGGAGGGTGCAGCTCAGTGGTAGAGCACATGCTTAGCATGCACAAGGTCCTGGGTTCAATCCCCAGTACCTCCATTTAAAAAATTAATTTAAAAATAAAGAAATAGACCTAATTACAACCTCAGAAAAAACAAAAAATTTTTTTAAAAAAAGAAGGAACTACTCTTCCTATAAATATCTGAGGCAAGTCCTCCAATTTCAAATTGTCACTGGCAGAGACAGTGCAGCCTGGTCAGTGATTAAAGAGACCTGGACCGGGTGTCGGAAAGCGGGAATTCTGTAACTTGCTCAGAGTTACGGGAAGGTGGGGCTGACAGGGATGGAACGAGCACGCAGCATCCTTTTCACAGATGTAAAAGCTGAGGCCCAGGGAAGTGAGGGCGTGCACCCGAGTCCGCGCGGTTTGTGCAGAGCCTGGATTCTGGACCCGGCTCTCAGGAGACCTGAATCAATTCTTTGTGCTGAATTCCTCCATCTGTGAAGGAGGCTTGAGACTAGGCTTGGAAACCAGCCGGAGCTGGTGGTAAGGACGGGTGGGATGGATGACGTAGAAGTGGGGTTTGAGCTGTTAGAATGCGGTGCGTGCGTGTGTTATGAAACATCAACACTGACTCATGATGTAAGTTCCCTTTCCCTCTTCTCACATCTGCCCACAACGAGGCCGATTCTTTCTGACCTCCCTCTGTGGGCTCTTCTCCTCGCTGGTGAATTTTAGAGTCAGCAGAGCGATTTAATGAGGACACACGGGGGTGATGCTGAGATGAGAGGAAGGAGGACTGTGAGGATTTGGAGCCCAGCAGACGGGCGGATGCACTGGTCCCCTCGGGGGTCATTCTGCTTCAGAAAGCGGGCCATGGAGACCCTGGTTTCATCTGGTTGGACCAATCCCCCCAAGTGCTTTTGGGGCTGATGGAGTTAGGAGATGAGGCAGAGACAGCATTCAGAGGTCTCCTCCTGTTGCATCACTTTGGTGAATTTACCCAGTCTGGTCCACATCTGCAAAGCTAGAGCCCAGACTCCATCCAGACGAGCAGAGATGTCCAGGCTCCATGATGACTCAACTCAAGAGACTTATTTTGGAGACGCTCCCTTCCAGGCACCTGAATGCCTTGACCCCCATGTCCAGGCATGCTTCAGTGCCTCTCTCCAGTTTCCGGTCTCAGCCACTGGGAGGTTGCCTGAATCATGGAACAGGCAGAAAGTAGCTCATAAGCTTGGGCTGCCTCTAGTGTCCCTGCACCGGGGGCGCCTCCTTCTGCAGCCAGGCTGGCCTCAAATGCCCCTCATTCCTTCAGTTCCATCTCCAAATATTCTGCTACTGGCATCACATTCTTTGTTTAGAGTAGAGTTTCTCAACATTTGCAGTATTCAGGGTTTTTTTGAGTGATTTAAGGTACGATTCACATACTATAAAATTCCCCCTTCCAAAGCATACAATTCAGTGGTTCTTAGCATGTTCACAAAGTTGTGCAATCACCACCTCTGTCTAATTGCAGAACATTTTCATTATTCCAAAAAGAAACCCTGTACGCGTCAGCATCACTCCCCATTCCCCCCACTTTCATTCCCTCAGCCCCTGGCAGCCACTGATTTACTTTCTGTCTCTACCGATTGACCTATCCTGGACACGTCATATAAATGGAATCATACAACATATGGCCTTTCATGTTTGACTTCTTTCACTTAGCATAACGTTTTCAAGGTTCATCCACGTTGTAGTGTGCATCAGTACTTGGCTCTTTTCTGTGACTCCATCATATCCCATTATATGGATAGACCACATTTTTATTGATTCATCAATTAATGGACATTTGGGTTGTTCACACCTTTTGATCACTGTGAATAATACTGCTATGAACTATCATGTGCAAAGTTTCATGTAGATGTTTCTTTTCAATTCTCTTGGGTCTACACCTATGGTTGAATTACCTGCTCATGTGGTAACTCAATGTCTAGTTTTGTTTACCGGTATTTTGAATGAGATAAGTCTTTGTTGTGAAGAGCTGTCCCGTACGTTGTAGGATGTTTGGCAGAATCCCTGGCCTCTACCTAGGAGATGCCCATGGTACCCCCACCCCAAATGCTCACCTATTGTGACAAACAAAATTGCCTCAGACATTGCCAGATGTTCCTCGTTGTCTTGTCCCTGGTTGAGAACCTCTAGTTTAGAGGGTTCATTTGGCTTATTAAAGTGAAGTCAAGGGGGAGGGTATAGCTCAGCGGTAGAGCGCATGCTAGGCATGCATGAGGTCATGGGTTTGATCCCCAGTACCTCCAGTTAAATAAAAAAATAATAATAAATAAAACTAATTACCTCCCTGCCCCCCAAAAAACAAAACAAAATAAAGTGAAGTCACGTCATGACCTTGGTCCTTTGGGCCTGGAAGACATTCCATGTGTCTCTCTAAATTTCCTCTTTCCCTGCCCTCCAATTTAAATTAAGTGGAGTTTTATTTTAAGCTAACTTGTCCTCACAGAGTCAGGCCCCACTCTCGTGCTGACAGCCACGCCATTCTCTATCATTTCCTCATTCCTTTCTTTACCATCCATTTATTAACGGCCTACGGGGCACCAGGTGCTGTCCACCCACCGGGCGGTGGGGAAATAACAAGATAAGAAGGTTCCTGCTTCGCAACGTTCCTCTTCCTCCTTCTGCTCATCGCCACCAATAACAAACGTCGGAGAGAGGGCTCAAGTGTTTTCGAAATTTAAAATGGGAAGCCTGCTAGAAGCGCTTACGTCTATGCCCTCACTGTACACGGGACACCGGGAGGGAAATGGTAGCACGAGGACCACCGTCCCCACAAGGATGTTCCCACTGCGGGGTTCCTTTGCTCCTGGAATTCAGGATTGGGTCCGCTCCTCCTGGTATAGCCAAGCCCTGACTTCCTTAGGGTCCCTTATGGACCCAGTCTTGTCAGATGATGCGCAAATCCAAGGTGTTTTTTTTTTTTTAGTCTAAAAAGTTTATTTTTGAGTCTAAAGGGCTTAAGAGAGTTATTCAATAGAGGAAAGACTGGAAAATCCTTATAGCTGCCACCTGCGGCACCCAGATGGGGAGAGAGTGTCGGCTTTCTATTATCCTGGTGGTATAATCTGTGTTTTTTTCCTCACTGCTGGTTTGTGTGGGTGGCAAATCCCAGCATGTCAAGGGCCCACGAGAAGTGCTCATCACCAGGCGAGGCACCAGAAGACACACCAAGTCCCCCCAGCTCCTGTATGAACTTGGGGGTCAGGTGGCCTCTATGGAAATGATCACTAATGGGTGGGAGGTGATGTCACTGTCAGAGGGCAAACTAGATTCTACGGCCACGGGCACGCACAGAGGACCTCCCAACTGGGGACCCTGGGCTGTGCCTTGTAGACGTTCTTCCTCTTCCTGCTCCCAGGTTTGTGCCGGCAGCGCCACATCTTTCTTTGGCTGATAACACTTGAGGATGCCCTAAAGTTCAGGCATATCCCCCCTGGCAACAGGGAGGCGAACTGAGCTCAAAGGCGTCCAGCACCTGAGGGCCAGTTATTCCCCGATAAATCTAAAAGATTTAGGCTGCTGAATAAAGTCTTAATACTTTTTTTTTTCAACCAGGGCCACCATCACCTGGGTTTATCCCTAGAACCTGGAAAGGCATCATGGCTTATACAAGACTCGAGATGTGAGGAGCCTGTACCCTTATGGAGCCTCCTGTTTGCAAAAAGCAAATTGCTGTTGCCCTGGAGGAGACTGACCTGGGCAAGTGAGGAGAGGAGGAAAGGGTGAGGTTCCCAAGGCTGCAGCCCACAGAGAAGCCCCGGCCGTGAGGGGTGGGTGAGAGAGCAGGGAGTTTGTCATGTTCACATAAACCAAGGTACAGGGGTTCAGGAAGGCTCAAGACAAGCCAGAGGACAGAGGGTTCTGTAGGAAGGCTCCTGAAGCACACACCTCGGTCGCCGTCTACCCAACTTCCGCTCCCCCAAAGTGGAGCGCCACCTTGTCTGGGTGTGGTGGTCCCAACTCTCCACCAGTGATTGGGGTAAGGTGGGTCTGAACCAGCCAGTGAAATCTCAGGGGGGACCTGGTAGTTAGGACTCCGGAGATGTTTCTCAGAGAGGCGGTCTGATTTTCCTTCTCAGAAGTCCTGAGTCTGGGTGTGATCACTGTCTGTACACATTCCCTGGGGGAGAACCAGCCACAGGATGAAGACAGAGATGCAGAGAATAGGAAGGAACTCGCAGCAGCCAGCCCCGAAGGCCGCACGTACCAACCTAAAACCCAAAACACACAGTTAACGGTCAAACCTGGAGGAAGCCGCGGCGGCTGTCAGCCATACACCCTTACAGGGAGGCCAGTCTGAAGATGAACTGTAGAGTCTGGGGAAACAGCAGACTCAGACTTGGGACAGGA
Source organism: Vicugna pacos (assembly GCF_048564905.1). NCBI lineage: Eukaryota > Metazoa > Chordata > Mammalia > Artiodactyla > Camelidae > Vicugna > Vicugna pacos. The sequence goes on from NC_133002.1 coordinate 57,397,772, forward strand.
GGGACAGGCGTGCGGGCACAGCCATCCAAGGGGTGACACAGCAATGAACACCAAGATGGCGGAAGACTTGACCCCTAGTAGATCTTGAGCTTCCTACGCTCATGTAGTACATTAGCATGGTAAATGGCATGCCCGCAGGTGCCATGACAGCTTTGAGGCTAACCATAAAAGGTCGAACAGAGGGCGGTGGCCCAACTCCTGGGAATCCTAGCCCCTTCCCCAGGGTAATTGGAATGGTCCTCCCACTTGCTAGCATAGGAAGCTCCCAGGCCTGAAACAGCCAGCCGCACTGAGCAAGCCTCGCGGCCACTCTCGCTCCCTCCTCTTCGGAGACGGCCTTCATTCCGTCTGTGGAGTGTGCGTCTGCTTTTACTTTAACCTGAGCACCCAAGCCCCACACCTCATGGCCTTTCTCTCGCCTTTTAAACAGCCTGCACTCTATGTAGTGTGCATCTCTCTTAATAAACATATCTTTGCTCAACTGTGGTTCGCTCTTGAATTCTTGCCTGCACGCAGCCAAGGACCCACACTTGGCCTGGCACATCCCCAGGACTCAACCGAGACCTGGGACACGGCCCTGCTCCTGCCCCACACCCGTGTTTCTGGAATCACCGGGAGGGAAGGTGCAGCGACTCAGGGCAGCTGCTGCTCAGGGTTGATGGGGGAGGTCTAAATTTGCCAGAGAGGCTGTCTTTCTTGTTCCGTTCTTATTGCTAACCACAGAGGCACATCACAGGAAACTCAGTTCCCAGCTCTGAGTGTGGACCCAGGTGGCTCATCCTGGACACTTCCACCTCAGCTTTGTCTCCACCCAGCTCTGTCTGCTGAAGCATCTGAACCATTACATCCTTCTTAAAGAGAAAGTGGCTTATCCCTCAGAACTGAGGGATAAACCAGGGAGCTAATTCCCAGGGGTTCGGCTTTGTCTTGGGGACCAACTTAGAACATAAGATTTTTTTTTTATGTACTTTTTGTTTTACCTGCCAAATCAAACCCCTTTTTGAGTGTGTGTGTGTGTGTGTGTGTTTAATAGTCACCCTATATTTTTTAATTGAAGTACAGTCAGTTACAATGTGTCAATCTCTGGTGCACAGCACCATGTCCCAGTCATGCATATATACACATATATTCATTTTCATATTCTTTTCCTTTAAAGGTTATTAAAGGATATTGAATATGGTTCCCTGTGCTATACAGAAGAAATTTTTTTTTAAATCTACTTTCATATGTAGCGGTTAACATTTGCAAATCTCAAAGTACCGAATCTGTCCCTTCCCACCCCCTTTCCTTGATAACTATAAGATTGTCTACTATATCTGCGAGTCTGTGTTTTTAATGACTCCAGATCCATTCTGGTCTGCCTTCAGGTGATTTTATGTAAATTTGTGTCCTTTGCAGGAAGCTAATGCCTTGAGGATGCTGTCCCACTGCCCAGAGCCTCCAGATCTCCTCTCTGGTCTCTCAGAAACAGCTCTATCTCAGTGTGGTCCTGGCTTCTGCAGAATATGTTTACTTTTGTGAGAAACTTCCAAAATATCTTAAGGGTGGTGGTACCACTTTGTTTTCTCATCTACCATAGATAAGAGCTCCTGTCGCTCCACACCCTCACCAGCATTTGGTGTCGTCAATGTTTTAGGTTTGAGCCATTCTAATAGATGTGTAGTGGTAGCTCACTATTGTTTTAATCCCAAGCTATGCTTCCTACGTCATCTCTGATGGAGGCTGAATCACCTTCACAGGTGACCCTGTGACCTCCCTTCTCAGCTGCAACCTTCTTCTTCAGGATGAAAGGAAAGTAGTTGAAATGAGAATGTGCTCTTGGATTCCAAGTCAAAGGTACAGAAGGAGACAACAGGGGGCTCTCCTCGTTCATACGACAGTCATTGTGCACCAAAAAGGGTGCCTGGATTTAGCAGGTACTTTAATTACATTTGTTGAATGGATGAAACAGTGAGGTAATTAAGATCCAACCTGACTCCAATCCCATGCTTTCCAGGGAATAGTAACCCTCTCTCCCCGCAAAAGGCCATCATCCTTGGAGTTCCCACTGGACAGGGGTCCTACCTGTTGGGGGCTAAGGCTGACCCCCACACTCAGGACACCTTTTGTCCTGGCCATGCTGAGCTGGCCCCAGTCATGGGGTTGCACAGACGCAGGGGTGATTCATGACTAGCAATAGGTGGGTAGGGTCCTGGTCAGGTTTGAGGTTTCCAAGCTCAAGAAAGGTTTGAGGGAAGGTGAGGAGCAGGTGCAGAGCTGGAGGAGATGGTGTCCAGCAGCAGATGGCACTCTTCCGGCGAGGGGATGGTAGAGTGGTGCTCAGAGAAAGTCCAGGACCCAGGCCCCCTCCCTGAGTTTAGGAGGAGCCCAGGAAAGCCACAGAGATGCATCTGGACCCCCATTCTGAGAGGAGCATTGCCGCCCAGACTCACGGGGGCAGGGGTCTGCAGGTCAGGCCATGAGGATCTGGGAAGCCCGAGGCAGGCGGAGGAAAGCCATGCAGACAATAGAGCCACGGAGAGCGAAGCTTCAGAGGATTGCTGAGGAAAAGTGCTAGAAACTTACTCCTTTAGTCTCATTTACTAAGAAAACCCCACTCAGGACACATCCAGAAGAAGGGCTCCCAGAGCCTGGCTGCTTCTGCCCTCGACTTGCTGCTTTCCCTTGGCTCTGGGTGAGCTTCCTCCGTGCTCATGCACCTGCTCAGAAGGCCCAGGAACAGAGACTCAAGGGGAAGGAGAAGCTGTGCTTTCCTCTAAAGGGAGCAATTGCGGGGTGGAGGGTGTAGCTCAAGTGGTAGAGTGTGTGCCTAGCGTGCATGAGCTTCTGGGCTCAACCCCCAGCACCTCCTCAAAGACCAAATAACTAAATAAGCCCAATTACCTCCCCCTGTTGCAGAAAAATGTGTTACAGCTCAGTTGTGACAGCAACCTGGATCCAGACGAGAGACCAAGCAGCACTCGGAGGATTGGAGAACTCAGGTTTATCACACCAGTTGACCCAGAGGAGTGATCACTCCAAGCTCTGGACCCCGTCTGTAGGTTTACACAGGCTTTTATAGGCTGCCAGTTTTACACTTTGCAACATCATATGCAAATAGAGTATAACAGAAGTTGACCAACCAGGAACAAGCTTTGTAAAAATAGACCAATCAGGAGTGACAGAAAGTAACCAATCAGGAGTGAAAGAAATACCCAATCAGAAGTGAGCTCAGGGAACCAATAGAATTTTAGGGGTAAGTAAGCCATTTCAGAGGCAAAAAGTGAGATAGAGCCTCTGGGCCAGGGAACCGGATGGTGCTGGCAGGAGAGTAGTGGCCCTGCTTGGGGGTCCTGCGGGTCTTTCTATGGGGTTTCCCACCTCACCCCTACTAAAAAATAAAATTAAAAAAAGAGCAATGGGCATCTGCTGTCACCATCTGTCTACCTCTACTGACTCTTGGTTACGAAATGCGCTAAAACCACACATGAAGAACCATCTGAGTCTCCGGCTGTTTACGGGCCTCTGCACCAGGCTCCTAAGGGAGACACGTCAGCTGGAAAACGCTGTCTTAGCTCTAGCGCTAATTCATCTCATTTCTGTCTTTCTCCCAACCCTGAGCAGTGGGCATATTAAGCAAGTTTTGCTTGACAGCTTTCACCGGAAGCCAGGGAAATTCCCAGAAGCGTGAGCGCACGTGTGTGTGTGTGTGTGTGTGTGTGTGTGTGTGTGTTTGTGTGTCGGGGGTGGTGCTGGGGACAGACTGGGGCGCCTATGCCAGTGGATTTTCTTTGATGACGTTATGAGAAGTAACAACCCAACCACAGTACCTCCGACGAGATGAGGGACTTCGTAAATATCAACAGTAAGGAAATGCGGGCAGCCACTGGCACTGGGTGGGCAACCGCCAGTAGCCCCCTCACCCCTCTTTGGCTTTGCCCCCTGCAGAGCTGCTGTGCCCCTGAGTCTGGTCAGGTCTTTGGGAGGCTAAATCCAAGTATTCACAGAGCGGGTGCCTCTGGAGCTGGTGGACTGTGCACCTTGGTCCCCAACAGGGCGACTCAAAGAGTCTGAGTCTGGCTCAAATTCTGTCCTTTCTGGCACTGCGGAAATTTCAGGCCAGTCACTGCCCAAATTTCAGGCCAGTCACTGCCCAGAGCCCTAAACCAAGTGTAAGGTGTGAGAAAGTTTCTCATTGGCTGAAGGGTAAAGAGAGGGTATTACAGCATCCTTGGGAAATGGGGCGGGATTGGGGTGGGGAGGCTCCAGCTCCCAACCCTGCCGGGGACTGGGAGACTCCCTTCTCCTTTGTCCCCAGATGAGGACTCTTCTGGTGGCCTCTTAAGGCTGAGAACCAGGGCCAAGCTATTAGGACAAAGGGCAGGGTGGACACGTCCTCACGGGTGTTCAAAGAGAAACAGTCCACGTGGACCCAGGGAGTAGAAAGGGGGCTACAGGGGCTGGATCGGGGGCAGGAATGGGAGAGACTGACCAAAGGGCTGACTAAAGGTAAATAACTCTGGGGATCTAAAGCACAGTGATTATAGTTAATAGTGCTGTGTTGTGCACTGGAAATTTGCCAAGAGGGTCAACCTTACGTGTTCTCACCACACCAAAAAAAAAAAAAAAAAACTAAACTAAAATTAAAATAAATAAAAAAGCTAACTGTGTAAAGTGATGGATGTGTCAACCTGACTGTGGTGCTTGTTTCACAATGTACATGTCTATTGAATCATCACGTTGTGTGCACCTTAAAAATCACATTTACACCTGAAGTACATGTAATTTTTATTTGTCAGTGATACCTCAATAGAGCTGGGGAAAAAACCATAGGGAAACATTCCAAACGTGTGTCTGTCTGTGTGTTCGCCTGGGTGTGTGTCAGGGGCTGCATCTCAGATGGACTGTTTCTCCTCACGTGGAGTGAAGTTCCCTTTGGTCCAAGGACCACGACCCATGTGACACCAAGTGACCAAATCCCAGGGTGTCACTGCTGTGAGTGAGGCCTTTCCAAGAGGCCTCTTCCCCGCAGACTTTTGTACTTATTAAGATGATTTAAACAACCTCATTTAAGAGAGGCAACATTATTTCCCTCAGACAGTTTTCTTTCATCTTATTTAAACAACATTGTTGAAAAGAGACAACGTCATTTAACCAGACAGCTCTTTTAACCATCCTCCCTGACCTGGAGGTAGTTTCTGAGACCCAGCGGCCCCACGGGGGATCCCAGCAGTCGTGCTGAGGGGAGAGGTGAGGGCTGGACTCCCAAGTCACAGCCCCCAGGAAGCCCCAGTCCCTGAGAGGTGGGAGGGGGGCAGGGAGCTAGGGGAGCCAGGATGGAGGAGGAGGAGGATGGGGAAGGATGGGGGGGAGGGGAAAGGAGGGAGGAGGAGGGGGAGGAAGGCCAGCACTGGGCCCCTCCTCAGCCCCATGTACCCAGAGCATCACCCTCCCTGGGCAGAGGGGCCATCCAACCTCTCACGACCCAGAACCAGGACTCTCCACAGAATCACCCTCCTTAGGGTGTGTGTGTCTGTGTTTGTGTGCATTGGTCAGGGTTCTTTTGGGCACGAGCCATCGAAACCCAATTTGACAAGCTCAAGAAAAAAATGTTTAAAAACCCCGCGTATCAGAAGCTCAGACCTAGAGCATGGTGAGCTGGTCTCAGGCGTGGAGGGGGCAGCTCCAGGCAGGGCTCCCCCTCTCTCTTCTGCATCCCTGTTGCTTCTCTCCGGGCCTCGGTCTCCGGCTCTGCATCCAAGTTCTTCCAGCAGTGGGGACACAACCGTCTGAACTCGGGCTCTATCCCAGTGGCTCCTGACGGTGAGCCCTGACCCGCAGGGGTGGGGTGGTGTGGAGGGGGTACTTGCTACCCAAAGAAGTGGAAACGAGGGGCTGGCACTCCAGCCGGCAGTGATGCATCGGAAGGGCCCTGAGCGCTGTCCTCAAGCTGGGCAGGGCAGGGCAGGTGTCTGGCCAGCCTCCAGGGTCCCCAGCCACAGTCACCGCATCCTGACCGCTCAGAGGTGTTTCTTCCACGGCCCGTGTCTCCTCTGGAAAGGGGGTCGGGGGCTGGAAGTTTCTGCTCATCCATCAGTGTAAGGTTCAGTGGGCCAGAGGACAGGTTTACATAGATGGGCTGTCCCCTTTGCTCCTCAGGGTCCCTCTGAGATCCCTTCAACCAGAGGTTGATACCAACCAAGACGAGCAAGATGGGCACTTTCACAAACGCCAGGAGCATGTAGTGGGTCCTGTGAGAGCGGGCAGAGTGGTCAGAGCCCTGGGCCCCTCCAGGCCCCGTCACCCCAGAGCCCTGACACCGGGGTGCCTTGGCCGGCTTAGCAAAGCCTGTGACCCTGGACCTGCCAGCCCCACTCCCAGGTCTTCCCCGGCAACCACCAGGGCTCCTCCAAATAACCTCAGGCTTTTGGTTTCGTTCTGTTCGAGGCCCACCTTCCTTTCTAATTCACCTTTGTCCGAAGCGCCGACAGGTCACCCACGACAGGCTGATTACCTGCCTGTGTGACTCACGGCTCCCGCTAACGCCAGTTCTGGGTTGCCACATCACCCTCCCTGCTGACTTACATCCTAGAGATTTGTGTCTTGTCTCCCGGGAACCACTAGGTCATCAGTGCTTTTTGTTGACAATCGAACGGGCGGAGGATGCTGGCAGAGGAGAGGTCTGCAGAGGGGTTTTCTGGCCAGGCGAGCACAGGAAGATGGACAATGGGGAGCAATGTGGGCTCGACAGACACGGTGGCCGGGCTTTGGGCCTTGACTCTGACTATGCTGGGCTCTGGCATCTGGTGACCGCACAGGAGTCCCCAGGCTTGGCTACTCCAAAGGAGAGGCCCCAGGGAGGGGTGGGAGAAAGGACCACAGTCACTCACCTGATGTAGGAGACGGAGGACATGGCCATAATGCTGTTGGCCATTGTCCCGGAGGGCAGGCTCTCTGATGTGCTCAGAACAGCTCTCTCTATACACAGGCAAAGTTGGAAGTTGGCCACAGGTTATCGGCACAGACTGGGGGCTTCGTGACCCCCTCATAACGCCACCCCCGCCTGCCCGCCCTCACGGGAGCCCCCCTCCCTGGATCAGGAGACTTCATCTCTTTGGATTCAGCCCCTCCAGCTTCTCCCCTTTCTGTCAAGTCATCTGAATCACAGCACACGTTTTCCCTCATCATTTTCAGGTGTGACAAGAAGAAATAAAAGTTAAGCAGAAGGAAGCACTGCAGTTTATTCCGGGGGTGGGGAGAAATCTTTTTACACCCTCTCTGCTGACCTTGTAAGTAGGACTTTTAGTTGAGGGGTCGGGGGGAGGGGGGAACCCCTGGTCCTTTCTACTCAAACAGAGCCTGCACACGGCTCAGGTACAGACAGTTCCAGGGGTGGGGACAGCTCAGTAGTAGAGCACGCTTAGCATGTACCAGGTCCTGGGTTCAACCCCCAGTACTTCCCATTAAAAAGACTAAAAAAAGTTAAAAATTTAGAAGGAGAAAGGTATAGCTCAAGTGGTACAGCACACACTTAGCATGCACAAGGTCCTGGGTTCAATCCCCAGTACTGCTTCTAAAATTAAATACATAAATAAACCTAATTACCGCCCTCCCCCCACCAAAAAAAACCCTTAAAAAAAAAAGAACAGATAGTTCTGGAAATGGGGCCTCTAGTTATTGGGGTGGGTAACGAGGTGGGAGGACTCCAGAAGGCTGGTGACTGAGAGGATCCATTCCGGTGAAATAGTGAACAGTGGCAGTGATGGAGGAAACATCTTTATGAGAAACTATGAAGATGGTTTATGTGAGCAGCCTGGTCCCCAGAGAGGAGAGGCCCCGAGAATGCTGGAACAACCCTGCGTTGTCCAGGTTGCTGGGGCTCAGCACTGGGAACCCCTGGGTTACCCCAGATGCCCCTTCCCTCCTCCATGTAACGACAGGTCTGGGGTGTGACTACCAGAGTTTGACCACCTCCTAGAGTGAGGCCCTGGGACATCACTGCACGTGCCTCGGAGAGGCCTCAGGGACAGGATGGGGCAGCTGCGCTGGGCTGCTCCTCTGCCTTGGCTCCTCCCACTTCCTTCCCATCTGTCTGTCTGTCCCTCGTTCTCTTTCACACTTGCTCTCAGGCACTACCTTCTACCCTTGGAGAGGAGCAAGGCAGAAGCCCTCACTCTTCCAGTCCTGAGCAGTGTAGACGAGGCAGCTCTTACCTGGGACAATGGTCACTTTAATTTTTGCCCCAAGGTCAGTCCCAGTCTTCTCAATCCCGCACCAGTAAGTGTCGGTGTCATTCTGTCTGAGCTCCAGCATGGTCACCATGAGCACGCGGCCTTTCTGGTCGTCCCTGATCGACACACGGTCCTTCTTCACTTCTTGCTCTGATCCTTTGGTTTGGACGAGGATCCTGCATAACTCCCACCTTTCTCCTCGGCACCACCACTTCCTGTAGGTCTCCCATCCTGGGTCATAGCGACACTGAATGGTCACTGATCCCTGCTCTACGCCTTGCACGGACTCTGGGCCTTGGATGGAAAAATAACCTGGAAAAAAGAATCCTAAGTTACAGCTCCTGACAGCCTGAGCCAGGACACACAGATGTCCTTCCCGGCCAGCCCTCAGTCGATGCCTCATGTTTACCTTCTCCTTTGTTCAGTGTCCCAGTCCCCACCAGCTCCCTAGGAGATGGTGTTCTGGCCCATTTGGTTCCCCATCTCCCTACACCTGCTCACGGCATCTGATTTTCTGACACTTTTTCCTTGTCTTCTCAACACTGTTCTTGCTGGCCTCCTCCTTCTTCTCCAATGACTCTGCCCCCGAGGTCTCTACTGATTTCTCTTCTCTTCCTCTCTCTTTAAATCTTGATGTAAACAGTGGCATGTTGATAACTATTTAACAACCAGCCATCTGGGGGGAAAGTCTCCAGTCTGGCACATTTTCCAGTTTCTACAGTATAAATTTTCCCACCATGGCTGATTTCAGGCTACCAACGCGATGTCACTGGACACAGAGTTGAGAAGAGATGTGCCACATCTGAGCCAGTGTGAGGCAGCGACACCTCCGGGGAGCCCCGAGCTCTCCCTCCAGCCTTCATCTGGTCTCACTTTATTGTAACCCCACGGAGTGATTTTCCACTCCCCCGCCTAGATGCTGATGAATCCCAAATCCGTATTTGTAAGCCAAATTCCCCCTCCGCCGTCACTGTCCACGGACAGCTCATCTCACACCAGGAAGGGAATGAGCTCTGGACATAGGAAGACATATCTGCCACAGGCTAGTTGGGAAACCTTGGGTAAGTTGCTTAATCTCCTCGAGTCTTTCTTCCTTATTTGTAGAATGGCTTGCAGGTTGTCATGGGACTTGGATGGGCGTTGAACCCCAGACATATGAGGGCTGCCCCATCAGTGAGAGCCCATCAGTAGGACCTCATCTGGTGCTCAGATGGTGAGAGCAGCATCGGGGGAGGGTCCCCAGCTCCACTGCGCCCCTCCTCCAATCCCTTCCGCATTTCGCTGCTGCCAGAGTTTTGTACCAAAACTGTCCCCACCTCATCCTCAGCATCGCCTGCTGTGAGCACTTAGACGTTTATCAGGACCTCTCCTACAGCCACTCCCCTGTGCCTCAGAATGATTTAAAATGCCTAAGTTTGGCATTTAAGTCTTTTACAGTCAAGATCCAAGTTCTCTGCCCAGTGCCACTTCCTGCCCCGGCTCCCACTCCGTCCTGCTTCCCACCCCCACTTTCCTCTTCCCCTCACCCTGATGCGCCCCCCCAGGCAGCTGTGTCATTGCCCTTCTCCACCCCCTGCCAGTCTATCGCTCACCCTTCAACATTCAGCATTCAATCTTTGCAGCATCAGTCCCCTTCCCAACGGAACGGCTTCCTCTCTTGGCTCCACGCCCCTCTGCATGGACCTGAATGCTGCGCTGGTATTTTGTCATTCTTAGCAGTGTTTCTCTCTGTCTCTGTTCCAAAGAGCAGAGATCCCGTGTTTGTTTGTCTGTTTTCTCTCTATCCCACCCCCGCGTTTTGCACAGTGTCTAGATCCTGGTCAGTATCGATAAAGTTTATGATTGTTTTTGAACAGAAGCTGGTCATTATGATCTGGGACATAATCATTTCAAGGCTAGGGTTAACTATAATTTCCACACCAGTGGGAGACAAAGCATAAGGATGCTGAAATATAAGGATGCGATGGTAAAGGCTGGAAACAAATCCAAATGCCACCAATGGGAGGTGGGGATAATAAATTACGGCCCATCCATAATAAATCACGGCTAAAAGGAAAAGACAAATCACTCATACGACAAGAAAGATGTCCCAGATATATTATGATCAGGTTAGAACAAGTTGCCAAACAAAGTATCTGTGATACCATGTCTGTAGTTTTTCTAAAGCAGGTGCACAGGGTAAAAAATCAGAAAATAACGTGTTCTGATTTTTTACCAGTGGTCAGTGTTGAGATTGGGCTTTGGGGGGGTGGGGGTGGATTTCACTTTCTAGATCACACATTTCTATTTTGTTAAAGCTTTACAATATCATTAACTGATAAAGCAATAATTTTTTGAATTAAAAAGGAGGCGATTAGGAGACGGATTGCTAAAAACAGCAATTGATGTAAATTAAAATCTAACGCAGGGGTGGGCATAGCTGAGTGGTAGAGCGCATGCTCGGCGCACACGAGGTCCTGGGGTCGATCCCCAGTACCCCCACTTAAAAAATAAATAAATAAACCCACTTACCTTCCCCTCCCCCCCGACAGAGAAAAAAAGATCGAATGCAAGAATCAGCAGAGAGGGTCATTTTTTACCCCTTAAAAACATGACACAGCTATAGTAGAAAGCAGAGGTTCAACACAGATTCTATTTGCCAACAATCACGAACAGCAGGGAAGAGATGCTGCTGCTTTGAAAAAGAAGTTTCATTAATGCCAGCTTCAGTCATTCATTCTGACAGCAAAGCACTCACAATGCGATGGGGGTTGTTTTTGAAAAAATAGGTGGGAGGCTTTTATAAACACACATTGTGATGGATGGAGCTCTTCACTGGGTTTATGTGTGTTTGTTTCGAAGGAAGAGAGGGAGAGAAATGATAAGACCGCGGCGAGCTGGGAGCAGAGCTCCGGGGAACGGGGCTAATGGGTTTTAAAAGCACAAGCCGGTCTGAATGTCAAGTTTTTGTTTTTGTGAGTCTGAGATATAAGCTTTCTCCTTCGTGTCAGTCCCGCGGGAAGGTTTGCCTCGTGTGGAAAATTCCTGCGTGAACAGTCCTGTCTCAAAATCGAGACAATGTGGATCTCCACCCCTGGGCTGACCGCAATGACAGAATGACACCTAAAATGAGGCAGCCATGGGGGTGCTCAGAGCAGAGGTGCCCGTGGGGCTGCGGGATGTGCAGTGGGGTCTGAGCCCGTCTCAGTTTGCACTTACGGGGCCAGGATGGCTTCTGGCGCCCCTGAAAATTCTTGCCAGCCCGAGCTCAGGAGAGTGATTTCTGGGGTACAGGTCTGAATGACAGGCCCCTGGTCATTCTTGTAATACTTTGCCTCGTTGGGAGAACAGGGGTCTCTTCTTCCACTTGCAAACACTTACTAAGCGCCTGCTGTATGCCAGTGACTGTGTCCCTCTCAGGGTTGTTGGGGGATCGGGTAGCCAAGCGGACGAGAGACTGTCCCCCGGAAGCTGGGACTTTCTGGCTGCGCCCCGTCCACTTTCTCTCCTTTCACAGAAGTGACCCCAGTGGCTATTGGTGTCTGGAGGTGAAAACTTGGTGGGGTGACTTTTTTTTTATCCTTGACTAACTTCACCCCCTGCCCACATTTTTTCAGCTTTGAAGGTGGAGGGACCCCCATCCCATCTCTGCAGCACCCACCCTCCCCGAGACACAGATCAGCCTCGGTGGGTCTCAGCCTTCAAACGTGTGTGGGGTGTGTGTGTGAGGGAGACTTGTGTGAGCCTGTGCGCACGTGTGCTTAACTGTGTATGTGTGTGTTTGTGTGTGTGTGAATTTGCGTGAATGAGAAAGACTGTGTGTATGTGTGGGACCGTGTAAGTGTGTGTATCATTTTGCGTCTCCGCGAGTGAGTGTATGTGTTGTGCCTGTGTGTATGCACGTGTGTGTGGATGGATGAGTGTGACTATGTATGAGTGTGTGAGAATGTAGGTGTGAATGGGGGTGTGAGTCCCTGTGGGTGTCTGTATTCACCTCCATTGTGTGAATGTGTTGTGTGAGTGTGTGTAGCAGGGTGTGATACCCTTCTTCTTGGCCTCCAGGTGAGCTGGATGTTGGGATAAAGACAGAGAACAGATGGGGGTCCTGGAACTCAAATGCAAAGCTGGAGCCCTAGAGGAGGTGCAGACTTTCTGCACCGTGGTCCTTTGGGAATTCTGAGCCACTTGGAGCCCCACTTAATAAACGTGGCCATCCCAGAGAAGCCGCTGCCCTCACAGCTGGTCTACGGGTGGCGTCACAAGGTTTCTGCATCATCAGTAAAACCAGCAATGGCAGTGGTACTTAGGGGGAAGGCCCACAGCCCTCATCTGCTTGTATCCATGTGAATAGTGGAGTCCTGTGTCATTAGCACTAAAAGGGCTCAGGGACCCCCACTCACACCAGAAGTCCAGGTCTTAGAACAAGGAGGGACTGGCCGAGTCACGCGCCCCAGTCAGGACTGGAGCTCGGCTCTCTGATTCCTTGGCCGTGCTCTTTCCCGTGGTCCCTCAATGGACCATCTGTACGTGTCAGGTGGTCAGTCCCCAGACCTGGAGAGAAGGCTGTGTGACCCACACACACTGCACACATGGTGCGAACTCCCACACTGTCCCCTTGTGTCCTCTAAGTGTGGGCAGTGGTTTTCCACAGAAGAGAAGCCCCTCCCGTCGCCCACTTAGGTCCCTGAGCAATTTCCTCTTCAAAAGTCTCAGTTCCAGGGCATGATGTCCTGGGTCCTTCATAATCCTGGCTTTCGCGTTCCCAGCCTCACTTCCAACCAGTCACCCCAAAGCTCTTTGCAAACGGAGCGGTCCCTCTGCACAAACCCACTGTCCTTTCTCAAGCTGCTGACCCTTGGCCATGCGGTTCCCTCTCTTGGGAATGCTTTTCCCGCTTGGCTCTTTTTTAAATTTTTTCCCTGCTCCTCTTTGAATGATCAGTCCTAGTTCTCTTTTCCCTTCATGTCCTCAGAGCCTGATGCATGCCTGGCATAAAGAGGCCCCCAGCACGCTTTTGCTGAATAAATGAACGAAGCTGCCTCCCATTTCCCCCGTGTGACACCTCTCTCAGTACCGAGCCGGACACCCCGTCACCCCCGACCCCCACCCTAGCCCTGCCCCAACCACCGCACTCACCTGGGAGGCTGAGAAGGAGCAGAGCGGGGGGCAGCCACATGGTGCTGCCTCCCAGGCTCCTCGCCCCTCTGACCCGTGCCCACAAGTCACACTTGGATCCCGGCTGGACGCTCAAAGTTCTGTCTGAGCACAGGTTTGTACCCTCGGCTTGTCCAGACTCGCTTTTGAGCTTCTTACTCATTCACTTCCTTTTATACAGTGAGTATTTCCTGCTTTTAATTATTCAGCAAAAGGAGGGTTGTTTTTTGGCAGGGCTGGGTCATAGGGCATGAGATTTTGCACTAGGTAAGAAAGAGGAAGCAAAGAGGCTGTGATGGGGAGGGGGGCGGAGATGTGTCCACAGAAGGGTCAGAGGAGGGGGGATCTGGCCTGTCAGGCCTTTGGTCCCCGGGGTACAACAGTCTGGGTGCCAATTCCAGAAATGGTTCTCCAAGACAATAACGGGTCCCAGCATCAAAGAACCACCCCCAACTCAGGGGTCAGGTGAACATGCTTGGACACCCGGCGATGCATTTGTTCAAAGGCACTTGTTACAGCCAAGTGCACGAAGTGCAGGCTGTGAGATGACACAGACCGCAGCTCCACAAGCACCTCTTATAAGCTGTGTGACAGTGGACAACTTAGCCTTTCTAAGCCTCAGTGTTTGTATCTGTAAATTGGACTAATAAGAATTGTTAAGGGAATTAAATGAGAAAATGTACGTGAAGTTCTAAGGACAGAAAGGGTTAGCACTCTAATAACCAGGGTTATTATTAACAACCTGGGCAAGACTTCAGACACTAGATGAAGAGGAGGATAAATTAAGGCCAGGACAGGGGGCTGAGAGGAGGCTGGCGGACTGGCTTTCCTCACTAGTAATAGGACAGATTCTAACCTTAACCTGATAAAATTTAATTCCGATTGCTATAGATACAACCCAGTAGCTAAAACTGTTCTTAAAGAACAGTTTTGGGAGGCAGGTAAAGATATTTTGTCCCAGGTGTCCAGAGCCAACTGTGGAGGGAGGAGCTCTCTTGTAGGCTGGTGACGCAGGACACATTCAGAAGGGCTGGAGAAGTAAGAGGTCTTGGTCATGCACCAGGGCCCTGGGGGCACCAAGAAAGTCTTGGGAAGGGGAGAGGGTATAGCTCAGTGGTAGAGTGTGTGCTTAGCATGCACGAGGTCCTGGGTTCAATCCCCAGGACCTCCATTAAAAATAAATAAATAAACCTAATTACCCCTCTTCCATAATACATGTATATAATTCATCACAGTAATGTAATAAAGGAGAAAAATCATACAGTTATAAATAAATATAATGCATGCAAAGCATTAAAGAAAAATCCATTATGATTCATGACAAGCTAGGAACAGAAGGGTTTCATGAGTAAATGTTCTGCAAACACTGAAACCAACGGTGAATCATAAAAAGACTTCCCTTAAAAAGCAGGAGGAGAATAAGAGTGTTGAAAGTCATTACTTCATTCAACACTGATTAAGTTATGGCACAAACAAACAAACAAAAGAAACAAAAGATATGAGAGTTGGAAAGGAAGAAACAAAATTCTAACTAATTATAGATGAATTGATTGTCTACATATAAAACTGAAAAGAATGGGTCCAATTTTTAGCAGGATTGCTAGATAGATACATGATCCCTGTGATAGATACATGATCCGTGTCCAAATGTCACTCATGCAAAGTGTGGCTTCAAAATTTAATGAAAAAGATACCATTTTTAATAACAATAACTACATAAGAGATTTATAATTAAAGTTAGCAAATATGCGAACAAGCTCTAAGGAGAAAATAATATGATGTTATTAAAAGACATCACAAATTGCCATATTTTTTAAATTTTTAAAAAATTGTGGTTAGATGCATATAACATAAAATTTACCATCTCAACTGTTTTGAGTGTACAGTTTAGTGCTATTAAATACCTGCATAATGTTGTGTAGTCATCACTGCCATCCATCTCTGTAACTCTTTTCATCTTGTACAACTGAAACCCTGCACCCATTAAACTATGACCCCCTCATTCAGAGTTAGAGGAGGAGCTTAGGGCTTCAGAAGTATTCATGATGTTTATGACTTAAGCAGCAAGGTGAGCACTCAAGTGTTGAAGAGTATGCCTGGTTGAAAGAGTACATTTATTAGGTATATTCTATTGTTTGCATGAGACGTTGCAGGAAAAAATTGTTTCCCAAAAGTTTATGGAGTATTCTGAGAGACACACAACAGGGGTGCTGGATTTATTGGTCAGAGGTCATTACCATCCACCAGAGCAGGCTGTGGTCCTGGGTCGGGATGGATGGGCAAGAGATGTTGCTGGTTCCCAGAGCTCCTCTGAGGCCTGTTGACCCAGAGGACAGCACCGAGCATGCCCAGGAGCAGGGGCACCTTCAGGAAGACCAGGAGCAGGAAGTGGACGCTGCCCAGCAGGGACCTGTGGGAGACACGGTGACAGACAGTGAGTGGCATCCTCAGAGGGTGGCCCTGGTGCCCCTGACTTTCCCCTACCCCAGTGCCCAGGTCCTGAGGCCATGACAATGCACATAAAGATCACCCCTGGGCAGGCAGCCCCACCCTGTGTGCCTCTGCCCCTTTCTCTCTGCTTAATAATTGCCCTTGAGAATTAGGACTGTGGACATAGGCAGGGCATGGCCACTGGATAGATGCAAGGGAGACCCATCCAGACGGGACCTGGACAGGAGGATTTCTTCATAAACCTCCACATTCGGGAGGTACCCTATCTCGGGTACAGGAATCAATAATAGACTTATTTGTCTGATGTGTGCTCGCCTATAAATAGCAGTTCCCTTTAAGGAAGGAACTGTTTGTTTTACTCACAGGGAGAAACTGGTACTGCCTTGGTACCTCCAAAGGTCCGTAGTAGTTGATGGGATAAATGAATGACCTCCCTCAGCTCCATCCTCCCTCAAGAGCCTGGATTCTTCAACAGGATGACACTTTGACCGGGGCTTGGGAAAGGCAGGGGTCCTGCAGGTTCCTTTTGTAGAATATTTGTACTCACTTTTCCCTCTGCCTGGACCCTTTTTTCCTGCACATACATGAACGCCAGGCTCCCCAAATCCTGCAGATCTCCACTCAAATGATGATCAGCGAGGCTTTCCTGATTATCGTGTATTAAACAGCAAACCCAGTCACCTTCCCACACAGGCTCTCGCCAAACCTAAGTGATGACTGTCTCTCCATCACAAATTGCCATATTTATATACTAACTACGTATTGATTTGTTCATGGTGTAAATCCCCCCTTAGATCACAACTTCCGTCAGAGGAGGTTCCTGCCCGGGTGGTTCGCAACTGTGTCCACTGAAGAGCGCCAGGCACTTAGTAGGATCTTCACAACTAGGTGTGGAATTAAATGAGGGACCTAGAGACAGGCGACCCAAGTCCCTCTACCCTGCCTGCTGACCTTGCAGAGTAGTCACCCAGGTACCGAAACCCTGGGATGCGGGCCCCTTACCGAGAGTGTTGACCAGGATCGGGGGTCTCCTGCCCAGACACGGTGCTCCAGGTGGGTGCTAGCAGGGTCGTGGGAGAATCTGGGGTGCTTGTGGACCTCTCGGGGCTGGCGGCTAAGGGAGAAGTACGAGTCAGGCCCAGTGTCCTCCCCCTGGGTCCCCGCTCTACATCACTGGTGTGGCTCTGCTCACACAGGCAAGGTCACTCAGGTCATCTGGAAAGACGTGCTGTGTTCGGCATCCCCCTGTGGTTGCACCCAGGCCTGACCTGCACCTTGGGCGCCTCCTCAGCCCCTCTCCAGGTGCACCCTGGCCAGGTGGGCACTTTGAGATGCAGAGAAAGAGAGGGGGCAGGGTCAGCCCGTCAGCCCGGCGGGGCAAGGTGAAGTCCCCCAGAGGGACAGAGAAAGCCCAGCGCAGGGGTCTGGGCTCCTTTTGTGCTTTCCTCAGGGTTACAACAGAAGGCCTCAAAACCACAGGAGGCCCTTCTGTTTCTGGAAGGATCACTGGTGACCTTGGGGCCAGCACAAGAGCAGGACATACGCTAGGAGCTGGGGACGGGGCTGGCGAGGTCAGCGCAGGGCGTGGACTCTCAAGCAGGCACCACTCAGGGCACAGAGTGAGGGCGCATCTCACGTCCTTGGGGCCCCAGGGTCCGGGCTGGCCTGTGTGGGGCGGGGTCGTGTGAGAGTGAGACCAGCGATGCCGTCATGGTCGGGTTCCCTGCAGGCAGGACCTAGCACAGGTCCAGAAAGAGACACGGGGTCCCCTTCAGAGTGGACGTGGCCCTTGCAGGACAGCAGGCAGTGTAGGTGCCCAAGTGCGGGACACTCTCCGCTGTGGGCCAGGAAGTTGCCAGCCTCACCTATGTCGGGGGGAGCCCCAGGGCAGGCCCCACACGGGGACAGAGATATACACATGGGCAGGCGCACACACAGACTCCGTGTCCCGAGCCACTGCCCAACCCCCTCCTCGCATCCTTGTCCAGCCTTTCTGTCCCACTTCTTCTCTGAGGGTCAAGGTGTGACCGGCCCTGGTGCTGGTGCCGGGGGGGCAGTGGGGGAGCTCACCTGGGAACACAGACACCTCAACCTCATAGGTGAGGTCAAGTGAAAATGGTATATCGATCCCACAACAGTATGTTCCCGCATCGTCCATTCTAAGGCTCTCCAAGGTCACTGTGAAGGTGAGGTTTGCAGGATGGTCCCTGATGGACACGCGGTCATTCCTTACTTCTCTCTCTGACTCTGTGGTCTCCACCATCCTTCTCGGTAACAAACATGGGAATTTGTACCAGTATTTGTTATGATCTATGAATTCCTTCTTATATCGACACTGCACGCTCAGCGATCCCCCGACGACGCCCGTCATCCTGCGGGGGCCTCTCAGGGACCAGCAGCCTGGAAAACACAGCGAGTCCGGCTCCTCATCAGGTGGACCTGGGTCAGAGACGCCCTGGGGGTCACCCCCCGAAGTTCCCCATCTCACATCAGTCACCCCCAACAGCCAGACCACACCTGGGGTGTCCTCCCCTTCCACACCTGGAAGCTTCTCTGCCTGCCCTCCCTCCCTCCTGTTGCGCTGCTGCTCACTCACCTCCACCCCCGCCCCTTCCTCTCCCCCAAGAAGGGCTGAGCCCCTCACCTGGGACGTGGAGAAGTAGCAGAGCTGAAGGCAGCCACAGGGCCCCATCCCTCGGGGTCATTCCTCCAGCACAGATGTCACCTGCAGCAGCGCCAGACCCTGGGCAGGGACAAAATGGACCCTCCTCAGAGGACTCACTCCAGTCCTCACTTCTGCTTTTCTGGGCCTCTCTGCTTCCTTGTCCAGCCCTGTCTTATGTCTTCACAATCTTCCACAGTGACTGGAGCTGATCAGGGTGCAGGAGGCGTGGGGAGAGAGGCAGCCCGGCTGGTCCCGGGACCCGGTGCCCTGGGCTTCTCTCAATCCAGTGGCTGGACAGGTCCAGGGTCCCTCGGTCGGGGATGCTGCCCCCTCCTCACAGCTCCCAGCAGCTCCTCTCTCTCTCACATGCAGCCCCTCACAGCAGGGCCAAGATGGGTTCCTCCTGGGTGGGGCCTCCCCGCCTCTGTGATGCATCATTTCCTTGTGATCAGGATAGACAGTCCCATCCATCCTCTCTGGCCTTGGTGGAGACCACAGAGGGGCTGTGTCCCCCAACCTGCAGCTCCAGGCACCCACAGAGCTCTGCCCCTGTGAGACCCTCAGCTCCTCTTCCGGCCACACACGTTGGCACAGTGATGCCGGACAACTTCAAAGGTCTCGTCTTGGTTCTGGGTTCCCAACCCAGGTACCAATCCTTCAGGCTGTGGCTTCTTTCCTCTTGTGCACCTTGCTTCCCAGACTTAGATACATAGTAGCAGTGACCAGCCTTCTAAGACCCCTAATTCATTCTTGTCCTCTTGCCAAACTCTACTCCCTTTTGAGAATCAGGGAAGAAAACTGTGAACGGGTAAGACTTCAGAGGTGGAAGATATGAGTGGGAAGGATGGGAAGTTGGGGGCCTCGGGGGCTGAGGCTGAGCCTCCCTCGACTCACTGGCACAGAGAAGGCGGTTTTACAAGAGACCCCAAAGGCACCGAGTGCTGGTGCCCCTCTCGGATCTCCAGTGACAACCAGGAGCCTCTTCAAGGTGCAGAGCTGGGATCGGACCTGCCTAGCAGATGGGAGGCAGGACTGTCCTCACTCAGTGTCTTGTTCGCACAATGTGTTGGTTCTTGTTGTCATATTTCCCTTGGAAGTGGAATGGGGTAATGAGGGCCTGCTCTCCTTCCCTCCGGTAGGCTGTTGTTACAGCGTCTCAAGCTTGTCGTGCACAAATCAGGTTGCTTGCTTCCTCCAATTCAGATCTCCTACCCTCCCCACTTCCTGTCTGGGGCAGCAGCACCTGCAGCCCAGTGCGCAGCGCTGAGGAATGCAGTGGAGGCAGCTGGCTCTGCTTGACCCCTTCTGTGGCTCCCGCTCATCACAGGTGAAGCCCCGTGTTCTGACTGTCTCCACACAGCTCATGGTGGTCCCCAGACACCCAGCACTTGCCTCAACATCCCGACTCCAGATCCACCCCCGTGCTGCCGCCCTCCCAACTTCCAGACCTGCCCGGGCCCTGGAACTCCTCCTCCTCTGCCTGACTCAGCCAATGGGCTTAACTGGACACCTTCCTCAACCCTCCCACATTAGGCTGGCTCCCTTTTGATGGTTCCTCTTGGCCCATCTGACACTTCCCTCTTGGCTTTCATCAGACCTGTGATTTGGGGTTCCATGTCTATCTCCATGTGGACAGTGGCCCATGAGTGGAGGGGCCACATCATGCTTCCTGCCTGGTGTCCTTCCTGGACGTGCTGGTCGCAATTCAACAACTAGGCTGTTGAATGAATGAGTGACTCAGTCATTCCCTCAGCTTTCACCTGCTTTCAGAAGACTGAGTTATCCAACACTGCTGCTCCTTTTCCTCCTCAAGCTGGGGAATAGGACATGTAATGATTCTTGAAGCCCATGGTGCCACCTGACCGATGGAGGTATCAGCTCTCTGGTCTTCCTGGATCCAGGTCTAAAATGCTCCCGTGGCAGGACATTTGCACCTGCCCTTTCCTTTGCCTGAGGATTCTTCCTCCAGGTGCCAACAGGTGCTCCAGGTGCCTCCAGGTGCTCCATTATTTTCTTCTGAACCTTGCTTAAATATCACCCTATTCTTGGGCCTGATAAGAGTCACCTCTTACTACTGTACCAATAACATCCCATCTTATTTTTGTAGGGTGGGGAGGTAATTTCTTATTTATTTGTTTTAATGGAGGTACCAGGGGATTGAACCCAGGACCTCATGCATACTAAGCACATGCTCTACCACTGAGCTATACCCTCCCCCCACCAATAATACCCTATCTTATTTTATGTTACTCCAAGATACTCTTCAACTTGGACTTGTACATTTCCGCATGCTGGCACATGTGGATCTGGAGTCGGGATGTTGAGGCGAGCGCTGGGACTCTGGGGACTGCCATGAGCTGTGTGAAGACAGTCAGAACACAGGGCTTCATCTATTAATTACCTCAGCCCACCAGCTGGCATGTGAGCTCCATAAAACTGAGCTCTTTCTCCTGTTTATTCATTGTTGGAACTCAACCCTTGAAAAGGAGATATGCAAATATATATGTAACATATATATGTATATACTTAAAGATGCTTATTGCAAATGATTCATCCAGTAAAAAAAAAAATTGGAGGCAAAATGAATGCTCGTCAATTAGAAAATGGTGGCCTACGGTATGGTATATTTCACTGCCTGCTACTTTGGTCATCTCTCAACATACTTGCTGGATGAAAAAGTAGGTGCAATTACCCAGGTCTAGGCTGCTTTGAATGGAAGAGTCACAATAATAACCGGCCTTTCAGAGGTCATCAGTGTTGGCAGATTCACCATGGTGCACCTTGAACTGAATCAATGGGCAGCCTACTCAAGTCTTCCTTTACTTGGATATCTAGTAGAGAACGAGGCTATTGAAGAGAAGACCCACTCAGCTACTAAAACAGTTTGCAAACTTGAACTAGTTCTACACCCATAGGCCTTGGAGGATGTGGGGAGGGGTCAGTGACCCACGAAGAGGAGGAAGAAAGGACTCTGTTAAGTTGCAACATTTTAATAGTATTATTCTTCTAGAGCCATCCGCAAAGTACCTGAATACACGAATCTGGTTGACTCAGCATGAGGAAGGGAGTAATGAGATTGTTCAGGGAATGCAGGATTCTGTTGTGAACTAACACCAATCAGAGAAGCCCAACATGGTCTGTTGGTCTATGAGAAAGAGTATAGGTTTATGGAGGTCAAGGAACGATGGATTTGTGACTCAGGTGGGCCGCATGGACCGTGATCCTCTGTGTTATTTCCTGACCTTCAGGGTGCATAATAAAATACATGGACTCAGCAATTGGAAGATTCCCCATGGGGGAATCCCAAACTTGTGAGTAGGTGTGACCATGGTAGCACAGGTCAGGGGGAAGCCACAGAACTGCCTGGAACCAGGAAAATGGAACCAAAACCAAGTCTACTGCATCCCTGGAAGGGACTGAAGATGTCAGAGAGAGCCCCCGAGAGTTCAGCGCATTAGTGATGCTCCGTGGATTAGCTGGAAGGCGTGTTCGCAATGTTGATCTGTGGTTGTAGTTCAGAAGCACCTGTTGGTCAGCTACACTCTTGGTTTATGAGAATCATGCACTAGAAAAAAGCTACCAAGAAGGTCACAAACACAGTAGTCTGAGAGAAAGGTGGAGAGCAATGCAGGACTGTTGGGTCGGAAGATCATTCCCATCCACCGGGTGGACTGCCTCCCTGAACAAGAAATCAGAAAACCCGGGGGCTATTGGTTCTTATAATTGGACTGACTCTCCTTGTCTGCAGAGCTCCTCTGAGGCCTGTTGACCCAGAGGACAGCACTGAGCATGCCCAGGAGCAGGGGCACCTTCCGGAAGACCAGGAGAAGGAAGTGAATGCTGCCCAGTAGGGACCTGTGGAAGCAACAGGGTGACAGACAGTGAGCCCCACACTCAACAGGAGGTCCTGACGCTCCCCACTCTGCTTGGCCCTTGGGCCCAGGACCTGTGGCTACCACAGTCCACATAAGGACCCATCCTGGGCAGGGCAGCCCCACCAGAAGGACCTGTAGGGCCCTGACCTTCAACCTAAGAATTTCCCCCAAGACTTAGTATTGTGGACATAGGGCTGGATGTGGCCATGAGAAAAGTGTGAGGGAGACCCAGGGATCCAGGTGGGACCTGGGCCAGGAGAAGGATTCCTACCTAAGCCTTCCACGTTTGGAGGTTACACCATCTGGGGTACAGGAATCAATAATGCAGAGACTTGTTTGATGTCTGCTTGCCTGTAGAGTGCAATGACCATGAGGGCAGGGACTGTTCTGTTTCACTCACAGGGAGAAACTGGTACCTGCCCAATGCCTCCAAAAGCTCAGCCCTGGTACCAAAGTCCTGGGATGCGGGCCCTTTACCAAGAGTGTTGACTGGTATCAGGAATCTCCTGCCAAGATGCGGTGCTCCTGGTGGGTGCTGGCTGGGTTGTGGGAGAAGCTGGGGTACTTGTGGACCTCTCGGGGCTGGGGGCTGTAACTCGGGCTAAGGGAGAAGCACAGGTCAGGCCGGGTGCCCTCTCCCTGGGTCCCCACTCTCCATCACTGGTGTGGCTCTGCTCACACAGTCAAGGTCACTCAGGTGGTCTGCACAGATGTGCTGTGTCCAGCATCCCCCACGACTGCACCCAGGGTCACGACCGGCACCCTGGGTGCCCCTCCCCGGTCGCTCTCCAGGTGCATCCTGGCCAGGTGAGCACTTTCAGATACAGCGTGGTCCTTGCTCACCAGGAGATTTCAGAGTCTATGGAAAGAGTACCTGGCTCCAGGTCACCCCCAGCCACGGCCACACCTCTGTCCTCTTCACCCACCCTGGCAGGGGACAGACAGGGTGATGTTCACTGCGTAGGGATTGATCCAGAGCAGTGGGGCAGCCAGGGCCCTCGGGCATGGCTGATGGCTGGAGTGAGACGCAAATGAAGCAGACGTGCAACAGAGTCTGCCCTGAACGATGAGACCCATCTTGCTCTCAGCCCCTAACCTCTCAGCCAGGCCTGCCCCCCCCGGGGGGTGGGGAATGACTAGAAAGAAAGATCTAGAGCAACATAGACCTCTGTGGACCCTGCAGCACGTGGCCTGCCCTGAGGTCAAAGGACAGCCCTTTCCCTCACACACGCCGCAGTCCAGTGAACCCTCGATTCCTCACTCGTAAACAGGAACCAGCAAAGGGCGTGTTAAGGGAGACCTGTCCCGTGAGAGCAAAACTGGGACCGATCGGGGGGACCTCAGAGGAGCCGGAGACAATCTCAGGATGAGAGAACTCAAGGGACAGCGCAAACACAGGCGATCTCGTTTAGGCCCTTAGGAAACCAAACCAGCCTTCTGTTACAGAATTATTTGCAGCACATGGCGGTCGGTTTGGGGCCAGAACATCTCCTTGGAGCCCGTTTCCTCGTCCTTCTCCCTTTGCCTAAGGCAAGCAATTTCTGGGGTTTTCTGGGGGTATTTCTGGGTTTCCTCCTGTGGGTACGAGGTGCCAGAAAAAGACGGAGAGAAAGGGCCAGCCTGGAGTAGCAGGGTGGTCTCCACAGCATGACAGACACCTGTACAGGCTCTGGGGTTCCTCCCCATCCTTCTCTGTGGAGACCCCCGGGGACCACTGCTGTGAGGTTGCCGCCCCAGGACCCCTCCTGGGGCAGCAACAAGGGGGACACAGGGATGTCCTCTCATGGCCCTGCTGGGCCCGTTCCCATAGGGACAGCTGAGAGAGGGCCAGGAAGAGACACAGGGTCCCCTTACAAGTGGACTCCATCCTTGTGAGGACAGGAAGGCAGCCTGTCCCCAGACTCGGGCTCACTCTGCCCCCTCCACCCAGGAAAGCTTCCGAGGTGGACACAGAGAATCTAGAAGAGCCAGAGGTGGGCATGCGCTGTGAGCAGGCAGACCACTCACAAGCTGGGTCCTGATCCCTGACTCTGCCACCCCACGCTCCTACTCCAGATCTTTCCTGAGGGTCAGGGTCCCAGGTGCAGACCAGGCAGCCTCAGTGCCAATGTCGGGGGCTCACCTGGGAACACGGACACCACAACCTGGGCAACCTGGGAGGCGGAGTTCAGTGAAAGTGCTGTATGAATCCCACACAGGTAAATGCCTGCATCCTCCACTCTAAGGCTCTCCACGGTCACTGTGAAGGTGAGGTTTGCAGGATGGTCCCTGATGGACACGCGGCCACTCCTCACTTCTCTCTCTGACTCTCTGGTCTCCACCATCCTTCTCGGTAGGAAACATGGGAATTTGCACCAGTATTTGTTATTTTTAATGAATTCCTCCTCATACTGACACTGCACGCTCAGAGATCTTCCCTTGATGCCCGTCACTCTGCGGGGGCCACTCAGGGACCAACAGCCTGGAAAACACAGCCGAGTCCGGCTCCTTATCAGGTGAGCCGGGGTCAGGGGCACCCTGGGGTGTGAATCCCTCAAGGACCCCTGGGGTCTGGAGGAGGCTGAGGCAGGAGACAAGCCTTTCCTCAGACCCTGGGGAGGGTGAGCGGGGAGTAGCCTGCTCACAAAGGAGAGGGTGTCCTTGGAGACAGGATGGGATCAGGATGGGAAAATCTCTGTGAGTATATGTGTGTGATGCCCCAAGATGTCATTTCTGACTGTGACAATTGAGGTGTGACCACCACAGGCGTCCCCTCTCACTGGTGCTGCCCTATCCAGCCCAGTGGATGAGACTCACCTGCCTTGTGCACTGAATCCTCGTGGTCCCTGCTGAGGCAGGTGCTGGCTGTTCCTGGAAGCTTCTCTGCCTGCCCTCCCTCCCTCCTGTTGCGCTGCTGCTCACCCACCTCCACCCCCGCCCCTTCCACTTCCCCCAGAAGGGCTGAGCCCCTCACCTGGGACGTGGAGAAGCAGCAGAGCTGAAGGCAGCCACAGGGCCCCGTCCCTCGGGGTCATTCCTCCAGCGCAGATGTCACCTGCAGCAGCGCCAGACCCTGGGCAGGGACAGGGTGGACTCTCCTCAGAGGACTCACTCCAGTCCTCATGTCTGCTTTTCTGGGCCTCTCTGCTTCCTTGTCCAGCCCCGTGTCAGGTCAGGTGATCAGGGTGCAGGAGATTTGGGGATCCCGGGATCAGTGCCCTGGGCTCAATCCAGTGACTGGCCAAGTCCAGGGTACCTCGGATGGGGATGCTGCCCCCTCCCCACAGCTCCCAGTTGGTCGTCTCTCTCTCACACAGGCACCCTCGCACAGCAGGTCCAACCTGGGTCCTTCCTGGGTGGGGCCTCCCCGCCCTCTGTGATTTGCCATTTCCTTGTGGTCAGGATAGACAGTCCCAGGGTTGGATGTCAGACTCATCCATCCTCTCTGGCCTTGGTGGGGACCACAGAGGGGCTGTGTCTCCCAACCTGCAGCTCCAGGCACCCATGGAGCTCTGCCCCTGTGGGACCCCCAACTCTTCTGGCCACACAAGATGGTACTATGACCTCAGATGCGTCCAAAGGTCCTATTTTGGTTCTGGGTTCCCAATCAGGGTACCAATCCCCCAGGACATGGTTTTCCTCCTGGCAGGCTGATCCCCAGATGTAGACCTGGAGCAGCTGTCACCAACCCTCCGCATACCTCACTTTTCACTCTTTCTTCTCTTCAAAGTGCACTACATCATGAGATTCAGGACAGAGAACTGAGAATGGATGAGAGTTCACTCATGGAAGATGCTGAGTGGGAAGTTGGGGACCGTGGGGACATCCCTCACCATCTGAACCCCCCTCATGCCCTTTTACTGTTTATATGTTATACTGCAATAAAAGAATTAAAAAATCAAAAACCAAAGCACAAACATAAAAAATGAACACATACACATGCAGACAATGTAAGCATGAACTTATACCTCTAAATGTCTGCTTGACTTGGAGGGGGAAGGTATTGTCGGGTTATTTTGGTCTTTTTCACATAACGAAGAGGACATAGATGAATGTCCCTTCCTCCGAACTACCTTTCCAACAGATCAGAGGGTAAGCAAACTGATCAGAAGAGTATTGTAAGCCATAAGTGACAGTGTCAAGATCTGAACCCAGATTTCTCTGGCATGAATGCCCAGGTGTCTTTCCACTGCACCGTCACTCTGAAAGAGAGAGTGTAGGAGGTGGGTATAGCTCAGTGGTAGAGAGCATGCTCAGCATGTAGGAGGTCAATCTCCAGTACCTCCATAAAAAAAAAAAAAAATGAAGGTGAGAGTAGGCAAGGGCTAGTAAAAGGGAGAAGCACAAAATTCAGACCCAGGAAACAGAATGAGAGGGATGTTGGGCAGCTGGTGGCCATGGTAACCCATATTGAGAAATGGCCCAGGAGTTGCTGATTCCTGTCTTTTCCCCTCACCACGGTTTCTCCTGCCTCTCTCACTTCCCTGGTGCATCTTTTCAGAAAACACTTCTTGAACTAAAAGCAGTTTCTGCCGGCTCCTAGCCGGGCCGATGGGTTGGAAGATCCAACAGGTGGACAGGGCAATGGCAGCAGTAACTTAGGAAACGCATTTGGTTTTAGGTGTGAGTGCCTGCTGTGATGGTTCATTTTAGGTGTCAGGTTGACACATACATGGGGTGCCCAGATTACACCTTTTTTCTGGGTGTGTCCACGAGGATGTTTCCAGATGAGACTGGCAATTGAATGCGTAGACTCGGTAAAGCAGGTTGCCCTCCCCAGTGGAGGTGGGCATCGCGTCCAATCTGACCAATAAAATTAGCATGACAGGCAGATTTTATTGGATAAAGGATGGATTTTATTGCTAAAGGAAGGAGGAACTCAGCCTTTCCTGCCTGGTTGCTCCCTGCTTCTGGTTCTTAGACTTTTGAACTTGGAATGAATTACGCTACCATTTTTCCTGGGTCTCCAGCTGGTGGACAGCACATGGTGGCATTCCCCAGCCTCCATAAGTGTGTGAGTCAATTCCTTATACTAAATATCTTCAAATACATACATCTCTTGCTCTGCTTCTCTAGAGAACCCCAGGAATTTCCTTCTTCAGATCTCAAGACTGCACATGAAGACCTAACTCAGAAAGAGCCCGGTGAGGACTTGACACAGAGAGACCCCCGATCTCCCCAGGCCGACCCCCCTCTCACCTGCAGTGACTTTCACACGGACATTCCCCAGAGCTGATGAAATGTTTGTGTTTCAAGGGGCTGCTCTAGGGAAACAGAGCAAAAAGCCTGAAAAGTCAGGCTGAGCATTAAATAGCATGGGGACCATCCAGAGTGAATTGGGTCTCTCTTCCCCAAGGGAAGAAATAATTAAACTAAGATCAAATTAAAGCCAAATGATTGTCCTTCTTTGAGGGAGAATCAGGGGTACCTGCTTTCATGCTCTGTGGCTTTCAGGGCCTCTCTAAGGTCCAGAGAAACCTGAGCCACTTATATTTTTTGACGCTCATCTCAGCATCTCAAAAAAAGAGACACCAAATTAGGGCTACAAATTTGTGGTATATTTTAATTTTTAATTTTTTTAAATTATTATTATTTCTAATTGAAGTACAGTTGATTTACAATGTTTCGGTCTACAGCAAAGGAATTCAGTTATACATGTATACATATATATCTGTCTCCTTTTTCAGACTCTTTTCCATTATAGGTTATTACAAGACATGGAACAGAGTTCTCTGTACTAAACAGTAGGTCCTTGTTAGTCGTGTATTTTAAATGTATAAAGTTCACAAATCAACTTTGTGTAACTTAATTGGCCATAAAGTATCATTAATTGGGCCATAAAATGATTATTGGATTAAAATTTTAATTTACTGGTGGTCTGATAGGCATAAAGCACATGCATAACTATGTAGGATGAACACTTCTGTCAATGCAGCCCTGTGGTCCTATAGATCATTCGGTTTAGAGATAATGTGAAAGACTAAATTTGAGGCCCTTCGTGGGGTGCTAGGCCAGGGCCAGACTGCAGGTCTCCCCCTCTGTCACTGCAAGACAGATCTTGCCCCCTGGCGTCTCCCCCATTTCAACTGTCTCTCTTGGTTCCTGCACCTCTGTTTCTCATCCTCACATGCTCCCCTGGGCCTTTCCTGGCACTGGTCATAGAGCTGGTTCCCTTGTTCATGGAAAATATGAAGAAACACAGACAGCTGCTGCCACTCCAAGTTCCCCGCTAGTCGAACGTGTTCAGCAGGGGGCCCTGGGTCTCTCCACCTCTCCCAGAGGGTAAGAAATCCAGAGAGGCAGCGTGAGTGTTGCTTCTCAGTAGAGCTGAAGACTCGGACTGGACTCCGTCGTGACCTCATCTTTCCTGCCTGGTTCTGACCCCTCCCCTGGGGCATGCCTCTTTAGGGCCTTGATCTACTCCAGGTTGAACTGCCCATTGGGCTCCAGACTTCTGCTTGTACCTTGAGCCCTGAGCCCTGACCCCTGAATGTCTGAATCCACATCTGACTAGTTCCCAAGGAGACAAGTTGATCCCTACTCAGACGGTTCAGGCGGATGAGCTGTAGGAAGGACCCAGTCTGGAGAGGAAAGGCTGTCAGGATACAATGGGTCTAGTTCAAATACTCCTAGTGGCCAGGATCAGGATATTCAAGTCAGCCAGGAGGGACCCAGCAGCCGAGACACCCTCCTGTTAGAGCAGAATTATTTGTAGTCCTTGAAGAAGTGAATCTCTGCAGTCACTCGCGCCATCTGTTGGTGGCTTGAAGAACTGCCACAAGCCTGCTCTGGTTAATTTCTGTTCTTACCCACAGGCTCAGGAAACAGACATGCTTCTGTACTTGAGTATCAAGCTGTGTCAACCATCCCTCCAGATCCCTCCAGACAGAGGCTGGACCTCAAGGAAAGGCTCCAGTCCCTTGGAAAAGGATATTTGGTCTTGAGTGAGGTAGATTCGAGCTCAGGTTTGGACTCCTGTTTCGGGTAGGAGTAGGGTGCTTTGCAAGAACAGAAATCACAGAAAGAAAAATAAGGTGGATCCTCTAAGAATGCACTACCCAAGGAGGGGGCCTAAGAGCGCTGAGTGCAGAGACTTAAGGGTACTGGAGTACGCAAGAGATGAGACCCTCGGGAATGCAGAGATGCCCAGCTGGCTTGGCTGAGTGAGCAGCTTTGGGTGCTCCCAGTCCAGCGAGGGATTCTCAGGCTGGGGTGTTTGCTTCCTGGTTCTGGAGTTGGAGCAATTCTGAGCCTGCAGGTAAAATTTTAGGAGACCCAGGTGTGGACCTGAGATAGGCGGGGGTGGGGGGGCTCCTCTCCTGTACAGTCAGTTCTCCATGGTACCTCAACCAGCAAGCCTGATGACTGACACGGGACTCAGACACGGGAGAGGCTCCCAGCAAGGTAAACTGCATCTCTACCCACTTCTCAGAGAGAAAGAGGCTCTATTTTATGGAGACAGTGTTTTTGACGTTGGATTAGAGGAAACAACACAGTGGGGGAGAGGGCTTACTCAGGGTCCTCACCGCCCTGGCTCCTTCTTGACCCAGCCGCTGCCTTTGCCCAGTCCTTCCACTCTCGCTCCCTCACCTGCCTGAGGCTGTCATCTGAGAGGCCATCCCTGGCCTCTGTCACCCCATCCTCTGAACTCTGGTCTGTTTTTCTCCATCTGTTTATTATAAACCCTGGTCTGTTTATTATAAACCAGTATTATTTCTTTATTTTCTGAAAACACCCGTTAGAATATAAAGCCCATGTTTTGGCGATGGCTCTACCCCCAGCACCTAGAAACATGCCTGGCACTTACTAAGCTCTTTGTGAGTATTCGGAGAATGAATAAAGGAATAAAGAAATCCTAAGTTGAGAATCCACACCTTGGGGGAAAGGTACTCAGGTGAGTAAGATCACAGAAAAGCAGCCCCCTTACCTCGGGGTCCCCTGGCCAGACGTGCTGTGCCTGGCGCTCTCTCCTAGGGAGTTAGGAGTTCTGGGGGCTCTAGTGGAAGGCTCTCCCCCGTCCTCCCCAGCCAAGCACCAGACACATACATTATATACACACTTTTGTGTATGTGATATATTTCATTACAATTTTTAGTTTTTAAAATAAGTCTCTAGCAATAAGGTGAAAAGAGATATAAGATTCAGGGTCAGAAGTTCCTTCCTCTCTAGTCTGAGTGGCTGTGTCTCTGGACAGGCTGTCGATGCGCGAGGGGAGAGGCAGATTGTCTGGGTCAGGCTGACTCTTGTTTCCCCACCAGTTGCTCGCTGAGGCCTGTTGACCCAGAGGACGGCACTGAGCGTGCCCAGGAACAGGGGCACCTTCAGGAGGACAAGGAGCAGGAAGTGGACACTGCTGAGCAGGGATCTGTGGGAGACACAGCGACTGGCCCAGGCTACGCCCCATCCCCATCTTTCTTTGTGCCCAGGTCCTGTGGCCTCAAAATCAGTATCAGCATCACCCCTGGTTGGTACCAAAGCCAGAGCACCCCATGCTGAGGGCCACAGACTACTGAACTCGAGTGTCAGGACCCAGCAGACAGGTGCAGGAGGATGTGGTGGTGAGGAACAGAGAGGAGGAGAGATGTAGGGACCCTGGCCCCGGAAACAGCTTTCTGAACCCACGTGCTGATCTATCAGCCATCAGCACTCCCAGGAACTCAGCTCTCACTGGGACCAACTTCAAGGATGAAATGTCCCCTTAGAACCACTCCTCAGTCAAATTAAGGTCTTCACTCATGCTCAAATACCTTCATGGGAGCAGCTCTTCTGCTTAAATGGTTCGACAATCTCAGTTCCATGGAGTGACCTCTCCAAGCTCACCCCTCACCTCCTGGGTCCCAGGACCTGCCCTCATTCCAGCTCCTCACAAATGCTGTGTCCTCTCCCCACACCGTGCCTTTGTTTAATCTCCCCACCCACCCTCTTCCTGGCTTGCAGTCTAGGGGTACAGCAGATGCCCTTCCAGGTCCTCTCCAAGATTACTTCCCTCCTGGCATGTATCCTGGTCCTCTGCCCTGTATCCTCTTTGCCCACTTGAACTCCTGGCAGCTGCGGACAGTCTTGGACCCGCCTGTGGTTTCCCACCTCAAGCTCCTGCATCCTTTGCCCAAGGGCTATCTCTAGCTTTCAGGACAGGGTTGGGGGCACATGGCTGACTGAGCAAAGTAGGCCAGACATGCCACAGAATTCATTCCCCAACTAGTGACCCTCTGCCTGGACACTCTTTCTCCAGATTCTTGTTTGATGGGCTCTCCCACTTCCTTCAGGTCTCTGCTCAAATGACACTTTGTTTGAGAAGCCTTCTGTCATCACTTTGTGTGAAATTAGCAACCCTACAGTCTTCTCCCACCATGAGGACAGATGTGTGTGGATCACGACCTCAGCTTCCTCACCACGCAGTGGGCCAGTTCCAAGGAATGTCCTACACTGTCTCTCTGAGGGTGGCCAGTGGGACTGAGCCCGGCTGCTACAACTCTCTCATTCATGTCCACTCCATTGGCTTTCCCCATTTCCCTCTCCCTCACCATATGTCCTGGGATCACCCCTCTGCAACTAATTGCACCTAAATCCTTGTCTTAGGACTTGGTTTTGAGAAAACCCAAACTAAGACAAGTTTCTTTGTTTTTTGTTTTCACTCAGCATCATAATAGCCTTCTTCATGCCCCATCATCTTCCCACGCACCCTCACCCTGTCCTTAGACACCTGCTTAATTTTCCTCCATAGTAATTACCATTAACTGACATTTCCTCTATCTATCTACCTGTCCAACTATCTACCTACCTATCCATCTATCACCTTTATCTGTCATCTATCTATCCATCCTGTCACATCTCTCCATCTCTACCAATGGTCATCTGTCTATTCCTATGTATGTATCTATTATCCATCCACCCATTTATCCGTAGCTATCTATCTATCTATCTACCTATCCATCTATCATCTGTCTTATCCATTTTGCCCCTGTTTACATCTACCCATTTGAAAGAAACTTCCTTGAGAGCAAACCTTGCCTTTTTTTCACCACCATATTCCCAAGACTTTGGATATGTTCCCAGCACACAGTAAGTAAATTAAGTATTTGTTGAGTGGTGACTAATCGAGGAAATCTGTGTCCAGAAAGCCCTACCCTAGGGAAGAAGCCATGCAGATGGTAGAAGACCCTGGGACACGTGCACCTTACCCTTGGTGCTGGCTGAGAGGTCCAGGTGTCCTTGCTGCTGGAGGTTGTTGCCGAGGGGTGGGGGGGGGAACAGTGAAAGGTGAAGAACAGAGATCCAGTGCCCTCTCTCCAGCCAGCTACCTGTCACCTGCATGGGTCTGACTTCATGAAGCAGAGGGAACTCAGGGAAAGGGCTGGACAGATGTTCTGGGACCATCATCCCCCCATAGTCAGACCCAGGCTTGACCAACGTGCAGGAGACTCTCCCTCTGCTCTGCAGCCGGGTGGACGCTTTATAAACCAGGACCAGAGAATCATCGCCTTCTGCCAGTAAGCATTTCAGTGCTCCTCATCTCGCTGAAAACAGGAGTGCGTGAAGGTCAGTACAGGAGTTAGGTCCCAACCCCCGGCCAGTGCATCCGCATACCACCCCCACCCCGACTTTGTCTACCCCCACAGAAGACTGGAGCTTGCTTCTGGGGAGTTTGAAAGCAGGGACGCCTCACATGGCTGATGGCTAGAGAGCGCCACCAGCCCCAAACAGGGAAGGTAGGTGGAATCTGCCTCTGGAAAGTGGGACCCCCTTGGCGCACCCAGATCCTCAGACATTGGCAGCTTAACCTCCATTCCCTCAGGCAGGAGACTGGAGAATCCGCACTGGCTCAGTGGCCAACCAGGAAGAAGGACATAATACAGAGACACCTAGGGACCCGGAGGAAAACAGCCCAGTGTCTGGGCAGTCACCTGAAGGTGAGGCGCCTCCCCCAGCCCCCCACAAGCCCCTCCCTCAGCTCCAAGCTCAGGGCCAATCTCAGATTCTTCTTTCCTTCTTCACAGTTTTATAAATTTAATAATCCATAAAGCAAGTATGGCCACATTCTGAAATGCACATAGACAAGACCTTCTAAGGAACACCTCATGAAACATGAAAGAGAGGAACCAACACAAAGGAAAAAAAAAAGAAACTCAGAGGAAGCTGAGACAATGCAGGAAGCAGAAGAATAAAAAAGAATATCCTTAGATTGATAAGGGGTGATACAGCGCTTATGAAACAAGAACAAGCTGAAAGAGAGAAAGAAAGGAAGAAAAGAAAGAAAGAAAGAAAGAGAAAGAAAGAGAAAGAAAGGAAGAAAGGAAGGAAGGAAGGAAAGAAAAGGTAGAAAGAAAGAGAGAGAAAGGAAGGAAGAAAGAAAGAGAGAAAGAAAAAAGAAAGAAAGAAAGAAGAAAGAAAGAAAGAAAGAAAGAAAGAAAGAAAGAAAGAAAGAAAGAAAGAAAGAAAGAAGGAAAGGAAGGAAGGAAGGAAGGAAGGAAGGAAGGAAGGAAGGAAGGAAGGAAGGAAGGAAGGAAGGAAGGAAGGAAGGAAGGAAAGGAAGGCTTATAAAAAGATTAAGAAACAAAATTCAAAAAGAAAAATGCTGTGTTAGAGGTCCCCCTCCCACTTCTGCCTTGTTGGGTCCAGGGGTTTTGAGGCTCCCTCCTGCCTGACCAAGAGTCCAGAGAGGGAAGGTGCAGAAGTCAGAGAGGATGCCAGACAGACAGACAGACAGAAACATACTGAAGCCAGACAGAGGGCTGAGGGCCCCCTCTTGGGCTTTCCCACAAAGCCCTCTGGCCCACAGCCAAGTGGCCAGGGCCTCCGGAAAATGCAAGAAATGGGTTTTCCCCGGGGCTAGCACAGCCGTCAGGGGCTGAGGAAAGGCCCAGGGGGAAGGGCTGGGGCTGGAGCTTGGATTTCTGGAGCAGGGATCACGCCATCAGAGGGGTGAGGCTGGCAGTCTGGGTCACCTCTGAGCCTGGACCATCTCAGGGTTCCTCTCCTGATCCTGGGTGAGACTTGGGGCCCTGGCTCTTGAGAGGCCTAAATCCTGAGAGCTCAAGTCAAGGGGGAGTGAGAAGGGAACCCCTTGGTTGGACCCTCCATCCCCACACATAAAGCCCTGTGAGGACAGGGAGGTGGCAAGAGCCTCTCAGTCCTGATGGAGCTGACGATACAGGGCCCTCCCCAACTCTGCCAGCCTCCCAATCCCTGAGGTCCAGAGTGTCAGGACCTAGGGCAGTGGCAGGGACCTGGAAGTCACACACACTCTACTCACACCCTCACACTCTTTCACACTCACTCTTCCACACCTGACACACATACACTTCCTACACACTCACATTTACACCACACACTTGGTCTTGAATCTCTGATGCACAAACACCAGCTCAGTTCTTCTCTCCTGGATTGAAATTTCCTTGGATGCTCTGCAGAGATGAGCTCAGATTCCTTCATCACTGGTACCAGAGAAAAGGAGGGTCTTACCTGGGGAAACAATCACCTGAACCTGGAAAAAGGGTTCAGGCAGGAAGCCAAGGAGTCCTTTCTGCAGGATCATTGTAACCCCACACCTGTATTTTCCTGCATCGGCTGCAGTGAGGTTCTCCAAGGTCACGGTGAAGGTGAGGTCCCCAGGATGGTCCACAATGGACACTTGGCCCCACCTCACCTCTTCTTTGGCCTCTGGCCTGCATGATCTGGTGCCAAAGTAGCAAGCATGGTTGTCTGCAACAGTATTTGTAAAAGGCCTTATATTCCTTCTTGTACCAACATTGTATGCTCCAGGATCCCCTCACGGTGCCTGTCACGTTGTGGGGGCACTCAGAGTCAAAAAGCGTGGGAAACACAATCAGTATTGTTTTCACCCTGAAGACACTGAGCCAGAGGAGCCTTGGGTGTCAGGTCCTCTGGAAGCCCGGAGGTCACCCTGAAGCCAGAGGAAGGAAAGGTCAGGAGCCAGGGAGGTAGGAGCTGTTTGCAGACCCCAGGGGGAGATCTAAGGAGCCATCTGGTGTGGATTATGAGGCTTAAGAGGCCATACCCAGCCAGTGTGAGCTCAGCTAACTTGGAATGTGAGGGGGAGAAGAAGACTTCGGTGGCCCCAGATAGGTTCTGGGTCCCCAGAAGTGTCAGTCCTGTGAGGGGACACCTGTCCCCATCGAACACCAAGAACTGAATGAAGCCACTGAGTGTACTCTGAATAAATAGATGAATGGATGGATGGATGGATGGATGGATGGATGGATGGATGGATAGATGGATGGATGGATGGATAGATGGATGGATGGATAAATGGATGGATGAATGGACTAGGAAATAGAAAATAAGAATGGGAAGCAGGAGAAACTGGGTGAAGCGCAGTCCAGGGGGCTAGGATGAAGCCTCCAGCTTCTGGTTATGCCCTCTTCTCAAATGCTCATCCATGGGCCCCAGGCTCATAACCCCTGCTGGTATAGATGGAGCCTCTGCTCACAGGTCTGGGTCACACAGGACACGGGCCATGGGATAAAAAGAGGCCACTTAGGAAGGGGCTTTTCTTGGCCATGATCCAAGGACAGCCACACTTTGATTTCCCTCCTGGGATAGAATCCTGTAGCAACACTTGCCATCACCCTATGTCTTGGGGGGGCTCCCTGCTCCATGCTGATGACCCACCAGAGGTTCCTTCCCTCCCCAACCCCTCAGTAGCTCCCCACTAGCCTTGGCATGCCTGGGGCTTCATCTCCAGGCCCTCTGCCACCTCCAAGATTACGACATTGTCCTCCCTCCTCCAGTCACTCTGGAGGCCCTGGTTCCAAATAACTAGGACCCAGCTCCCTAAACTCCCTGCTTCCTGCCTGGAGAGTCACGCTGGCTCCAGACACCGGAGGCGTCATCAGTGCTCCAGGGAACAGCTGCTGTCTGATCTGCTCTTGACAGAAAGGTGGTTAACCCAGGGCAAGGGGCTGTTGAGAAATGGTTTTGGCAAAATACTGAACTTCTGAAAAAGAACTGGATATGCAATCTATCTACTTATCGCCCATCTCTATGTCTGTCCATTTGTCCAACCAATCATCCTTCCATCCCTCCCTTTCCCTTTCCCTCTCCCTCCATCCACTCATTCAGCCATCCAGGCAATCCTGTCATCCACAGATTGTGAGGCTTTTGCTATTTTTTACCCTAAAATCAAAATAAAAACCATACTTTCTGCTTCTTCATTTTGAACATCTTGCATTTTTTCACTTTACTTCCCAGCAAGTTAAAGTGGCCTGTTTTCTACATCAGAGTGCTGTCTGCCTCTCCCATCCACAGTCCCTAAAGCAGTGGTTCCCAATCAAGGGTGAACCCACAAACCCAAGGTCAATTGACCTTCAACAAAGGAGGCAAGGCTGTACAATGGGGAAAAGACAGTCTCTTTGGCGAGTGGTGTTGGGAAAGCTGGACAGCCGCACGTAAAGCAATGAAGCTAGAACGCTCCCTCACACCATACACAAAAATAAACTCGAGTGGCCAAAAGGCTTAACCGTAAGACAGAACGCCATAAATCTAGAAGAAAACATAGGCAAAACATTCTCTGACATAAATCTTGGCAATGTTTGCCTAGGTCAGTCTACCAAGACAATAGATATAAAAGCAAAAATAAACAAATGGGACTTAATTAAACTTTTAAGATTTTTCACAGCAAAGGAAACCATAAACAGAACGAAAAGATAACCTATGGACTGGGAGAAAACATTTGCAAACGATGTGACTAACAAAGGCTTAACTTCCAACCAAGAGTGATATTGCGTGTCAGAGGAGATCTGGCAAAGTTTGGAAACATTTTTGATGATCTCAGTTGAGGTGGGGAGTTGCTACTGGCATGGAGTGAGTAGAGACCAGGGATGCTGTTAAACATCCTACAGCGCGCAGATCAGCCCCCCACCACGCAGAGCGGTCCAGCCCCGACGTCAGCAGTGCTGAGGTTGAGGAACCTTGCTGGAGGGGGCAAAAGGCCTCAACCTGAAGACTTCCAGACTCAGGCTTGGGCCTCTAGGGAGCAGGGGCAGCGGCCCTGAGCCCTCTCTGTGCAATCGTTGCTGTTCTCGGCTCAGGCTCTGGGGGCGCTATTCTCTCCGTTTCTGGGGGCGGGGCGGGGCCAGGTGAAGCGAGGCACACGGGTGGCTTCAGAGCTGGACTTGGACTCAGCAGACTCTTTCAGTTGCAGAAGCCCCACCCTTTAAGATATGGGAACCACTTCCTCAGGTCTGGATCGAAAACATCGTGAGAGACCCTGGGAGTGACACTCAGAGCCTCCCTCTCCTCTGATGCTCCGCCAGACCCTGACCCTGAGCTAGCATGGCCATCTCCCCCAGCCCACCCTAGCCCACCCCTACAGCAAGCTCCTTGCCCCACCAGCGCCTCAAAAAGAAATGTTCGATTTCTCCTTCCACCATCATTTATGGAAATTCTCAGACCAGGACTGTTGACAAGTTCCCAGCAGTGTCACATTCCAGGGGTCCACAGTGCAGAGCCCCAGGAATCAGACAGGGGCAGGCCACTCCCACCCCCACACCTTCCACTGGCCAGACATAGGCTCCCACGTGGAGATGCATCAGTGCCTGGAGATACATAAATGGATATTCACAAGGGGACTTAGTAGTAGTATATTGTATTGCATTGTAAAGTATAATGTACTATAATACATTGTATTATAAAGATGTGAGATACAAACACACACACACACACACACACACACACACACACACACACACAGGAATACTATTCAGCCATAAAAAATGAAAAATGAAATAATGTCATTGCAGCAACATGGATGGACCTAGAGATGATCATAGTAAGTAAGTCAGACAGAGAAAGACAAATATCATATGATATCATTTATATGTGAAATCTAAAAAAATGTTACAAATGAACTTATTTACAAAACGAAGAGACTCACAGACATAGAAAACAAACTTACAGTTATCAAAGGAGAAAGGCAGGGGGAGGGGTAACTTCTCCTCATCTCTCTGGCGTATGAAGATGCTATTCCTGATTTTAAAAATGATGGTAATAATGACTCAAGTGGCCAAATTTACTTAGGGCTTAGAACGGCTCACTCTGTGGGAAACGTTTTACATTTCGTCCTCATCCCACCCCAGTGAGGAAATACTGTGAGCTAGGGTTTTTACACAGACACCTCATACCCTTTTTCCTTATGCCTTTAGTTCTCCTCCTCCTATCGCCACCCTTTCTGCCAGCGCATACTTCACTACACCCAGCACAGCCCCGCTCACCTGGGACCCAGAGAAGCAGCAGAGCTGACAGCAGCTACATGGCCCCAACTCCCTGGGGGATGCCCTCAGCTACAGCTTGTCCTGAGGCTGGAACTTTCCCATCCAGGGTTTGCTCACCCAGCTCCTTCTTCTGCTTTTCTTGGCACTTTTCTGCTTCCTTTGTCAGCCTCTTGGTGCTTTTCTCATAGCTGGTGAGAAAATGAGGGAAGCTGGGGCCCCAGTGCATCACGTCATCTGTTGGTAATGATGCTGAAAATTTGCTGAAGTTCATCCTCATCAAACATAGTTGAACTGGCAATTCCTGTTTCTGTTCCCAGTGAAGATAATGCCCTTCCCATCCCTTACCCACAGTCAGCAGGCTCACCCCCCCTTCTCTAAATTACAGCATAGCCCAGACAGCCACTCCAGGCTGGGTTAATTTCTATCAAGATTTCCAAGCAAGTCTTCCCCTCTGTAAATAGCCCATTTCCTGTGGCTGCCGTGAGTAGTCCCATGTGGTCAGACATGACTAGGCCCTCTCTGGATGAGGCCAGCTGTTGGCAGGGCCCAGTGCAAAGTGAAAATCCCTTATTCTAGAATTATTAAGAATTTCAAGATGGTGGCCACAGAGCATTAGACCAACCATGGGACCCTTCTAAGTAGCCGGTGCAACCACACAGGGTGCAGCCCCGTGAAGCCGGCTGTCAAGGCTCTTGGTGGTACTGATCAAGGGCCACATGGAGGCCAGGGAGGCTGCCAAAGACCGCGTGGAGGGAGGTTAGTCGGACATGAGGTCGAAGAGAAACTCAGAGTGAAGTGAGGACCGTGAAAGTTCTTGAGCAGAGGAGTGGCATCCCACGCACATTTTCAAAGCATTGTTTCTGCTGTCGGATGGAGAACCGACTGTTCAGATGAGGAAGGGGACTAATGTGAGGACTGGGAGACCAGGGAGTCTCCAAAAGTCCAACAGTCGTGATGACTTGCACTCAGTCAAGAGCAGGGAGTGCATAGGGAGGGATCAGAGCCTGGAGATGGGCATGTTGAAGGAAAAGCAACAGGACATCCTACCAGATCAGTACAGCAGATGAGCAGAAGAGAGGGGTCAGGGGTTAAAGCCTGAGTAGAAGAATGGAATTGCAATGAACTGAAGTGGGAAAGGCTGGTTTTGGGACAAAGATCAGAGTTTGATTTAAATTTTAAGATGTTTGTTAATCATCTGTCATGGACCTAATATCTGTGCCTCCTCACAACCCCAGTTCGTATGTTGAAGCCCTAAGCCCCTAGCTACGTGACAGGATTTGGAGATGAGTCCCCGGGGAAGGTAAATAGGGTTAAATGAGGTCATGAGGGTGGGGCCCTGGTCTGATAGGATGAGTGGCCTTATAAGAAGGGAAAGATTTCTCTCTCTCTGTCTAAGAAAACAAAGAAGAAGACAAAAGCGGGATTTAGTTCATTTGAAAACAGAAAAGCAGTAAAAGCATGAATAAACCCGAGGACTGACTTTCCGGGGCATGGAGGAAAATGAGGGGGAAATGCAACAGAGGAATTAAAACAGAGAATAGTCCCAGATAAAGAGAAAATTAAGGGAATTGCAGGAGAGTGTTTTACAAAAGTCTTCTTGTAAACTGAGTAATTTTCTAGGAACTTATAAATGAACTAAGCTTACTGCAGAAGAAATAGAAAATTTTTTAAAAATACTATGGAAAAATTTGAGAAGTTATTCTTTCTGGTCCTGACTTCAACCCCCAAATGATGGACAAAGCCCAGTGATTTCACAGGTGAATCCATCCAAGGCGTTTGAGAACAGATGCTTCCAACACTACGGAAAGCGTTCCTGGGCATCTAAAAGGAGGGGACACCAACATTTTTTGGTGAAATTGGCATAATACTGATACTCCAACCTGACCAAGGTAACACACAAGGAAAAGAAAATATAGTCCAACCTCATTTCTAGATATCGATGCAAATGAAACTCTTCAATAAAACACTAGAAGATAAGCTTGGTGTGGATCATCAGCATTATTTCCCCTCCCTTGAGACACTGTGGACTTTCAACTGCTAATAAATAAAAATGCCGTCAATTTGTGTGTGTCTCCCTGGAATAGGCCGACTTACTCACTTCTTTGGTTTGTTTGTTTGAAGTGGTTTGTTTGATTCTCTTTGCTGAGTGAAACAAACCCAGCTCTGTCTCTGAGGACCTCGCTGCAGCACCCCTAGATGGGGCCTTTGTGGCCATGTTGCCTTAAGTGACCTGCGCAGCATCCTCCAACCACAGCCACAGGACAAGGAGCTGAAACATTCAGACCTCTGTTGAATTTCCTGGACTTTATTTTAAAAGAATAAGAGCCACTGAAGGAGGGTGATTATTGTTGTTTAAAGATCATTCT
The DNA here is from genome assembly GCF_048564905.1 of Vicugna pacos. Classification (NCBI taxonomy): domain Eukaryota; kingdom Metazoa; phylum Chordata; class Mammalia; order Artiodactyla; family Camelidae; genus Vicugna; species Vicugna pacos. The sequence continues at coordinate 57,438,683 of NC_133002.1, forward strand.
GCCTAGAGTATTGAGGAACGGACTAGATTTGGGCAAAACTGGAAGCAGAGATAATACTAGTGTGCAGATGGACTAACGCAGATGAAATAACAAGGGTAGCCTGGCCTTGGGTAATTCCAGTGGGTACTGAGAGCAGGGAACACCTTTAAGAGATGTCTGGGAAGCACCCACTAGAGGAATTACTGAATGATTAACCTTGGGGCATGTGGGAGAAGGCTGGGAGGATGACATGTGGATTTCTGGCCTGGGCATTCCCCTTGAACACATTGCTCCAAACAAGGATGGCAAGCAGGCCTTTGAGCAGTTACAGAAAATTGTCACCTGTGCAGGTTTGAGGAGGTGTGGCTTGGGTCACAGCTAAGGTTGCCAGATTTAGAATGAAAAAAAAAAAAAAAAGCCAGCAGGAGTAGAGAGGGAAAGAAAACAAACACTAAGAAAACTCTGGGAATTACCACCTCCCCCATCACTGTTTTCCTTCCCGGCCCTCTTGTTTCGCTCATCCTGAGCTCTGAAGGTCCTGTCTTGAGTTTTCAAGTCATTCGATGTGGACTGTTGGGTTTGCACCCAGGCAAGGCGATCTAGAGGAAACAGAACCAGAAAATTCCCATCTGGATTGGTCTGACTCCTTATGGTTTCCTTCCCCAATCCTCCAGTGACCCTTCATTTAGCAGAATCCTTGGCTGCTTCAACGAGGCGTGGATCATCTGTCTTTCTCATAATGCACAAAGGTCTTGACACATCTCCTGTCACCTAGTGCAAGTCCATCCTCACCAAGAATGACACCCTTTTCTCCTAATATGTAAAATGCAGAAGTAGGTGTAGACAATGGGAAGTGAATCAGAGATACATGCGAAGCAGATTCAAGTGGGTTCACTTGAACCTTGAAGGAGGCTCAGGGTGTTCATCTCCGACTTTGGCATCAAGCCCTTGAAGAGTATTGAGCTCGTGTGATCACCAGAGATGGGACGCAGGACCACGTGGCTGCTCCCAGCTCTGCTCCTTCTCTTCCACCCAGGTGAGTGGGGCTGGGCTTCAGGAACTGGAGTGACTCAGGCTGGGCAGGAGATAGAGAGGGTCTGTCCTACGGGAACATGGCAGGGACAGGGCAGGGAAAATTCACTGCTCCACACACTTACTCGTTATACAAAAATCAGGTTTTTGCTACCTCCCAGGTTCTACATTAGGTTCTAGGAAGCAAACAAAAAGCAAAACCAAACCAAAACACCCCCCATCTAGGACAGTGCTTCTCAACCCTGGCTGTTCTACACAAACAGATCCAAGAATGAAAGAATGAACTAAGGAAGGGATCTACCCCTGATGATCACAGATGCTCAGGCTCCAGCTCAGATCCGCTTGGTCAAGGTGGGGCTCAGGCATCTGGATCATTTAAAAGCCTCCACCACTGGTCTTGCCTTCCTCTAAAGAGCTCAGAGGACCGGGAGGTAGACAGGCAGCAAAGCCAGTGGGGGACAGGCTTTCTGGAGTGTCGCGCAGCCCCACACATCAACCTGCCTGAGCTTTTGCCCTGGACAAGCCAAAGACCAGCCCATGGTCCAAAGTAGTAAGCACAATAGTGGAGACACATCGGCGGCGGGGTGGGGGCTGGGTGTCACGGCGGAGGAGAGACCAGAGATGAGAAGGTGTCTAGTTCTGGGCTCGATGTCAAGTCCCTGAGGGGCAGCTAGTCCTTGATGCTCATAGAAGACAGGCTCTAGGGAAGTAGGACCATATGGCTCTGCAACTTCTCATCCTCCCAGGGGAGCCCCTGAGGAACAGGAACCACAGGGCTCGGGGCAGGGTGCAAGGAGAGTCTCTTCAGGGAAGGAGGTTGTCATGGGAAATAAAATGACCCCATTTATTCATCCATTGACTTACTCAACATCTATATAGGAATCAAAAATCTGATAGGAAGATTTGCATGTGGAAAAGTCACTGGGGAAACTTGCATGTTATTATTAGCTTAATCTGGAAATTATTCCGGGTAAAGAGACATACATGTGTATAAGTTAGCTTGAAGTGCCGTAGCAGAACACCGTAGACTGGAGTGGCTTAAACAGTAGAAATTTCTCATCTCACAGCGCTCAAGGTTGGGAAGTCCAAGATCAAGGCGCTAGCCTATTCGGCTCCTGATGTGGGCTCTCCTCTTGGCTTTCATTTCCAAGGACGATTATCAGTGTCTGCATTCTATTTCCTTGTATAATTATTCTCCTAGTTGATGGAAGTTAGCCTTGTTTCTTTTATTTTCTGTATGGTAAATAATTATGTAACAAATCTTTGTGCAAACCTTTTTGTTAAATTGTATGATTCCACTTATTAGAAAGGCCCAGAAAGGCAAATCCACAGAGACAGAAGGTAGATTAGAGGTTGCTGAAAGCTTCAGGGAAGAGTGAAGTGGGGCAGTGACTGCGAATGGGCACACGGCTTCTTTTTTTTTCAGTGGAGGTACTGGGGATTGAACCCAGGACCTCATGCATGCTAAGCATGCACCCTACCACTGAGTTACTCCCTTACCCCCAGTAGGGCTTCTTTTTGAGGTGATGAAAACGTCCTGGAATTGGATAGAGTTGATGGTTGCACAACTTTGTGAATATCCTAAAAACTACCGAAAGATATACTTTCAAAGAGTAAAATTTATGATACGTAAATTATATATCGATTTTAAAAGTGGGCAAAAAAAGTAAATTCTTAGCCTTAAACACGCTTTAGTTAATTTTAGAAAGGAAGAAAATTATCATAGTATTTAACTTAGCAAATTGGAAAAAGATAGCAAGTGATAATTGCAAGGAATAAAATTATACATATGAAATATTAATAATTTCAAAATAAAAACAGTAGCATTTAGTAACTAAATCTCAAAATGGTTTAATACAGGAAAAAGGAAGGAGGAAGAGGAAGGGGAGCAAAAATAGTGAAGGAAGGTATCTCCTCGCACATGTAATCAATTAAATCAAATGGCGAGTGTAATGAAAATATGTCATTATGATAGTATGAAAAAATTAATTACAAAAGGGTACTTTATTTTTTTTAACCTGGTTGTTTTGATTTTTTTATTAGAGAATTCCAGCTTTTAAAAAAGCAATTTGTGAGAAGATATATGTCAAAAATAACCTGTAGGTAAGTAGAGAAAAAAAGGTCTAATACAGTTAGTAATAATTCCAAGGATAAAAGGGTACTTCATTATTAAAGAACTTTGACTACTACATACTCTTTAAAATAGGTAACTTTCTAGGAAAAACAAAACCAAAAAAAAAAAATAGAAGTGACCCAAGAACAATTTTAAAAACTTGAATAGGTCAATATTGATAGGAAAAAAGAATCTGCTCCAATAAAGAATTTGCCAGATAGTTTTACAGACAATTTTTTAAGATCCTAAAGAAACAGAAATTCCTTTGCACCGTTTACATTCTGATCTCAGAACACCAAAAACTGGAAGTCTGCCAGATCAATTGTGTGAAAGTAGCAGTTCTCTGCTATCAACCCTGACAAAGATGCACAAAGAAAATGATAGAAAAAACCTCCCGTATGAGGATGGGTCTGAGTTGAGCCCGGACAGAAAGTGAAAGAAAGAAGAAGAACATGTGAGAAAATGCTGCTTTACTCTGATATCTGCCTTACTGCAGAGTTACAGTGTTCAAGACAGGATGGATTGGCATAAAGACAGACAAGTGGATCAGTGGAACAGAATGGGAAATCCATCAATAACTCACAGATTTGCTTTTTGACAAAGGAACCAAAGCAGTTCGATGGGAAGACGATGAGACCTGTGTGATGTGGATTCCACAGTGTGGGGGGCCAACTGGCATCCCTGTTTTGGTCGACTTCAGAGGCGTTCCTGCCAGGGTGGTTTACTGTGAAGCACTAGAAGCAATTAGAACCATTAGGAACAGCTTCTCTTAGGAACAGCTGGGTGATGGGGCCTCTTCACCTGGACCTCTGAGGTCATCAGTACAAAATCATCCTCCATGGAAATGGGTCCTCTGGTCTTTCCTCCCCATCAGACCAGCATAACATAGATGGTTGCATTAAAAACATGGATTGAAATATAAAGACTTACTGGCCATACACAGGGAGAAGGGGTGAACTATAAGAAGCTATTATTAATCAGTGTCAACATTTTGTTTCCTTGAGATCTATGGTTGTGCTTTTATAGGATTTTCATGGTAGCTTGACCCAGTGGAAGTTTGAAGGACAAAAGATCTTCATGTGTAAGGTATATTTCTTCCTTCACTGTTACTCAACTCATGAAGCCCTTAGGTTTATTGGAACTCTCTGCAGTGCAGGAGGCTGTGACTCTGCCCTTAGGTGGATGGTGACAGGTGCATGGTTTGTGTTTTCCAGGTTCAGCTGCCATCACGGGTCCAAAAGCAGTGAGAGGCCTGGAGCAGGGCTCGTTGACTGTGCAGTGTCGATATGGCCCTGGGTGGGAGACCGATGTGAAGTGGTGGTGTCGAGGAGCTGACTGGGACCGCTGCAAGTTCGTTGTTAAAACCACTGGATCAGAGAAGGAGGTGAAGAAGGACCGTGTGTCCATCAAGGACAATCAGAAAAATCGCTCGTTCACTGTGACCATGGAGAAGCTCAGGCTGAACGATGCAGACACTTACTGGTGTGGGATTGAGAGAGCTGGACCTGACCTGGGGATCCAAGTTGAAGTGACCGTTGACCCAGGTAAGAGTATATGTAGATGTGGATGTGTCTCCTCAGGGCCTGCCCTGTCCTGGTCCCTCGGGTCTATCTTAGGTGACTTAACTGTCATGCAGAGGGAACTGTCACAGGTGGTAGGTGAGTCCTGAGGTCTCATAGGACCCCCACTGGCCACTTGGGATGGGGAGGGACAGGGCTTCCCTTAGATGCTCTCATGGCTCCCAGGGCCTCCTCTGGGATGGGATCAAGCCCTTCTTGGCACATTATTTTTCCCTCGGCACAATCAGTGCCTGAGTCTCTTGCCCAAGGAGATAAATATGATGGTCCCAGTTGCAGCCCATGGGCAAAAGGGACCCTCTTCCATGGACCCAGAGACCCCAGTTCCTGCCAATGCTTTCCTGCCCTTTCTGAAGTTTGGGGCTGGGACTTCATAGCTGCTGTTCCCACCCTCTGTTCCATATCCAGTCTCAGTGGGGGAAGAGACCCAGCATAGTCATGGTCTCTGTGGTTAATTCTTGAGGTCTGCAAAGGCCTCCAGGGTCAAAGGGCTGTTGAAATCTAGCAAATAGTTTTGTCTGATAATCATGATTTTTCTTCTTATGTTATTATTGTAGCATGTTACACTTACTGATTTTCTAATGTTCAAACAATTTTGCATTCTGGCATGAACCCAAACTGGTGACAATGGATTATCCTTCTTGTATATCACTGGATTCAGGTGATTTTTTGTTCCAGACTTTTGCATTTATGTTCGTGAGTGATATTTGCCCATGATATTTCTTGCATTCACTAGCCTTGTAGGATTGGCATCAAGATTATGCTAATTGCATTGAGTGCACTGGGGATTGCCTCCCCTTTTCCTTTGTTCCAGTATTTTCTGTTATAAGCTAGACATTATTTCTTCCTTAAATGTTTAGTGAATATCTCCATTGAAACTGTATAGGCCTGGCATTTTCTTTGGGGGAAATTTCTAATAATGGATTTGATTCATTAAATAGTTGTAAGATTATTCAGCTTTTTTATTTCTTTTTGTGCTAATTTTAGTATATTGTTTTTTCCAAGAATTTGTTATTCCACCTAAAATTTCAAATTTATCGGCATAAACTTGTTTAGATATCATTTTATCATCCTGTCCCCTTCTTATCTTAGCCTCAAATTATGTTTTTAATAAGTGCAGGGTATATAGTGATGTCCCCCTTTTCATGATTGATGTTGATTATTTAGACCCCTTCTCTTTCTATCACAAACATCTCATGAGGGTTTGTTTTTTTTTAAAAAACAATTGCTGGCTTTGTTGATCTCTGTTTTATATTTATGTTCTACTTCATAGTTTTTGTTCTTTTCTTCATCATTTCCTTCCTTCTACTTTTTCCATGTGACCACTCACTGTCACTACGGCCCAGGGTGGGAGAACTATGTGAAGTGGTGCTGCCGAGATGCGGATCAGAATAACTGGATCATCCTTGTTCAGGCCACTGGCTCAAAGCAGGAGGAGAACATGAACCGTGTATACATCAAGCAGAACATGACCATGTCTGATGAGAAAAACGGCTTATGAGAAAACCAGTTTTGTTTTTCCTGACTTGCTGCCTAGGCATTTTACAGTCCGATATCCCTACTCACACCCAGAGCCTGGACGTTTCGATAAAGACCTGAGCTTCAGATTCCCACCATAAGTTCCCACCTTGGTTTTCCCAGGGCACCTTTCAAAATAACCACTCACAGTTAAAGCTGCAAAAAAATCAATGACTTCTGCCCCAACACCTTATCAGTAACAGGTGCTTGCTACCCTGCTCTGTATCTCCTGCTGTCTTGTGACCTGGGATGGAGGACTGCCCTTCCTCCTGATCATTGCCACCATCCTCCTCCCGCCTTCCCAATCCAGCTTCTGAGACCTGTAAGTAGTAAATCTTTTGACTCTACTTCCTTTGTGTGGGTGTGTTAAAACTGCGCCTCCAACCATATCCGTGTTAAACCCTATCTGACTCCTTAAATAACTTGACCTCTTTGCAGCATCCCCTCCCCTCTGCCCGAATTCTCTGCAACTGAATCTCCAGCTGTTTCTCCTATTTCTCTGGTTGCTCTTAGTCTACTTGGAAAGAAACATTCTTCATCTGCTCCTATCTTAAATTTTATCCGTTCATGAGATTTCCATCCTACCTGTCCCTCCTTATTCTATCCATTTCTGTTGGGTGGTCTCATTGTATCCATAATTATATTTACCATTAGTATTCTTACATCAGTTTTTCCTTCACAGATTTCCCCAAAGTTTCAGATTAATGTATCAACTGCCTACATAATCTCATCTACGGGAAGTCTCATTGGTACATTGTCCCATGAAAACCACATTCTTCTTCGCCCTCCCCTTCCAACCGGCTCCTTCTCCTGGGTTCCCAAGTCCAGCAAATGTCATCCACATTCCCAAATGTCATCCTGCCAGCCTTCTTCTCCCACATGCCACAAGGTTAATCATTCAGTAATTCCTCTAGTGGGTGCTTCCCAGACATCTCTTAAAGGTGTTCCCTGCTCTCAGTACCCACTGGAATTACCCAAGGCCAGGCTACCCTTGTTATTTCATCTGTGTTAGTCCATCTGCACACTAGTATTATCTCTGCTTCCAGTTTTGCCCAAATCTAGTCCGTTCCTCAATACTCTAGGCAGAATGATCTTTAAACAACAACAGTCACCCTCCTTCAATGGCTCTTATTCTTTTAAAATAAAGTTCAAGAATTTCAACAGAGGTCTGAATGTTTCAGCTCCTTGTCCTGTGGCTGTGGTTGGAGGATGCTGCGCAGGTCACTTAAGACAACATGGCCACAAAGGCCCCATCTAGGGGTGCTGCAGGGAGGTTATCGGAGACAGAGCTGAGCCATCCTTAAGGGGTTTGTATTATTCAGCAAAGAGAGTCGAACAAAATATATCAAACCAACCAACCACAGAGTTGAGTAAGTTGGCTTTTTTGTCAGTAGGAGACCAGTTAGACAATTCAGTGGGGAAAAGAATAGACAACGGTGATGAAAAATATTAAGAAGCTTAAAAATCAGCTCAAGAAAGATGTGGGACAGATTTTGAAAAATTCTGTAAAATTCTATTGAGAGACATAAAGAAACATTTGAAATTCTTTCCCCTCATCACAGAAAAATAGCACATTTTTGATATTGTCCTAAAACTTCCCTATTTCCCCTTGAAGTATTTTGAAAATCATTCCATATCAATACCTATAATTTTTTGCTTTTAATAGTTTCATAGTATTTCATAATTTATATGTATCATGATTTAGTTCTTTCTTTCTTGATGGACATTTAAGCTGTTTTCAAGTTTTGTTTTGTTTTGTTTTTTTGCAACTATATACAATTCTGTAATGCATATTTTTGCATGTGTGACTTGATATACATTTGTGAAGATAGGATAATTTCCTGTAAATAAAATAGCTGGGTTAGAGGTCTGTGCACTTTTCCAATTTTGATGGATGTAAAAATTTCTACCCATGCCTAAATGTGTTAACAAATGCCAAATCCGACCTCAAACACTGGATGTGGTCAATTTTTTATCTTCCCAAGTCTGATTGGTAGATTTGACATGTTGATCAAGCATGACCTGACATGAACCCGCAGGGAGAGGAAGTTGCTGGAGAAAGGGGGATGAAGTAGAGAGTCGAGAGGAAGGAGCAATGGACTGCAAAACAGAGAGCCATGAAGCGGGTGATGTTGTGTGTGCTGAGAATCAACAGGATACCTGCCCTCAGGGTGAGGGGGAGGCCAGGCCACAAACCTGCTCCAGTTCCCGGCCCCTCCCAGCTACCTCTCCTCCCCATACTGGTCTTTGGCAAATGCCAACTTTTACTCCAAAGGCAAGTGGCAACTGGCAGAAATATCACAAAGCGGTATTTCAAGCAACACAATATAAAACTGTTTGGAGAAGCAGACTTGGGTCCAGGAAGCAGAGAAAGGAGATTCCACACCTGTATGCTGGCTGTTCCCTAAGAAAAAAGTAAAAATAATTTATAAGTTTAAAACAAACCTAAAATAAAGAGATCTTCAATCTGCAACTGAAAGTCCACAGTGTCCCAGGGAAAGAACTGATACTGATGATGGACACCAAAAATATTCTGAAATTACAGACCTTCAAGCATAATGATAGAATCTAATGGGCTCATATCAGAAAGGATATCAAATCAGAGAGAGCAAGTTGTGCATGTGATGGAAAGACATCACAACTACACTGCATCCCAGGAGACAGTGAAGGAAAATCTACACGTTCAGAGGAAAAGACAGGGAGTTCCACGAATTTTATACTCAGCGTTGCTGTTTTTCAACTATTTGAGCAAGCAACAATCTCATGGCTGCAAGAACTATGAAATATAGCACCCATGAGCCCTTTAAAAAGAGAAAAACTACATTGTGATGAAAATTTGCCAACAAACGGAAAAGTTAAATCATGAGAAAACAGAAGCTATGGTGAGCAATGAATAGATTGAAAACTAGAAAAAGAACTAAATGATTATTTTTTAATTTACATATCTAACATTTACAGAATAGAGTAAAAATCTCATAAATACAAAAATACTACACTAAACAAATCAGTACTAGAAAGAGGAGGGAGGGCAAAGTTAGGTAAGATGCAAAAGCCGTCGTCTTTCAGGGCAGGGAAGCAGCGGTTTAAATACTTTGTTAAAAATAAGAAGGTAAAAGGGGGACTTGGGGCCCAAGCATAGTGCAGAGGGAGTTTAAGTGAGGGGCTGCTTGGCTCGGGTGTCAGGGCCCCAGCAGGGAGCAGGGTCTCCCTGCAGACCAGGTCTCCTCCAGCTGTGTCCTAAGCTGTCCTTCCTGGCCTGGGCTGCCCATGCTTCTCCTACCCCTGCTCAGTGGTCCCTCTGCTCTAGGGGCCTCCCTCTTTGGTCTTGAAGCTGCCCAGAAGTCAAAGCTTAAGAGGAAGGGAACAGCTGTCCTTTTCTCTTCATTAAGGAGCTCCTGGTGCCCTCTCCTTTCCTCCACAATGAACCATCAGAAAGAGCTTAATTCACATCTGAGGAATCTTGGTCTAAGGCTCTTTAAAAGGATGAGGAGCCGTATTCCCAGACTCATCCCTCCCCAGGCACCTCTAGCTCACAGTTGCTGGTCTGTTCTAACTCTGGTGTCTGATTGATGGAATACCCCTACAGTCCCCCAAATGCATGAGGTTATCTCCCTCGGTACCCCAAATGAAAGCAGCAGTTAAACTGAGTACATGCAAAAGAGGAAAGAAAATATGGAGCTATTAACAGGAAGGGCTCTGGTGACCAGGAGGGGATGTGAGGCCATGCTCATCTTCAGTCATGCACGTAGGAGGTGAGGGATGGAGCTGGTACCAGGGTTTCCTTCCACAGAAGTGGCAAAAATACATCAGGGCAGGGGTGCCAGAGTCTTCTGTTCATTTGTAGATTCATGTCTTCACTTGTGGTTGGCACATGATCAGCGTTTAGTACAGTTTTTCTGTTTCCGTGGGGTCTAGAATTTCAAAACCCATTATTTATTGAAGCCCTGAACCCCATGGAATGCAAAAATTAGTCCGTTACATTGCAGGCGGCTCACAGGCCTGAGATTATCTATGCCCTCCAGCAACTGGGCCCAGGGGAAAGGCATTTTCTTTTGCATTTCTCCTTGTATTTTTTTTCCTGTGTGGGAGGCCTCAAGAGAAGGAAGGCCGGAGGCTGTACAGAGAAGGGGGACCCCAGAGTGAGGCCCAGAGGCCCAAGCATCACAGTTGCAGGTTCCCAGGGACTAGGGGACTGTCTCCTGAAGCAGGGCCACGCTGCCTCTAGAACCACAGTCACTGCTGACCACAGTCATTTCCTGATAAAAATTTCTTATTCTTCTACTTGGGGGGCTTTCTCTTTGGACAAGACATTGAAGAGCATGGAACTACTGGTTCTCATGGGGCTAACTCTGCCTCCTCACAGAGCTCCTCTGAGGCCTGTTGACCCAGAGGACAGCACCAAGCATGCCCAGGAGCAGGGGCACCTTCAGGAAGACCAGGAGCAGGAAGTGGACGCTGCCCAGCAGGGACCTGTGGGAGGAACAGAGGGATATGAAGTGAGCTGCCACCCAGGCCCCTTCCTCCCATCTTTCCGGGTGCCCAGGTCCTGGATTCCAATAACCTATGTGAGGGCCAGCCTGCGGCCCCAGGCTGACAGTGGCCTGCACTCCCCTAAACCCTCCTTCCACATTTCTCACTGTTGTCACCCTTGCTGCTCTACTGGGAGGGAAAGGACGGGTGTCCTTATAAGAAGGAGAGGAGATTAGGACATAGACACATACAAAGGGGAAACTACGTGACGCCACAGGGAGAAGACAGCCGTCGACACGCTAAGGAGAGAGACCTTAAAAGAAACCAGTTCTGCCAACTCCTTGATCGCAGACCCTGGCCTTGAGAATTGTGCAAAAATACATGTCTGTTCTTTAAGCCACCGGGCCTGTGGTTCTTTGTTATGGCAGCCAAGCTAATATACGAATTGTCTCTTATTCTTCACTAGTCACAGAAATTTGTAGAATAAACTCGTCAATCAAGTACTTAACTCTGTTTGGTACATTAATTATGTAATATAAGTACCAGGAGGGCAGACGGCTGGATATTTTGTTCATCCTCACATCTCTTTGTATTTCCTAAAACCAGGATAGGCAGGAGTGGTGCTCAGTGCTCATTTGTTGGATAAATGAATGGATTATTCATCTCATGCTGATCAAAGACCCTAACTGGTACATACGTATGCCTTTGATTCATACAGTGAGGGCATTTCTTAACTATTACTTATTAAAAGCATTTTGGTAGAAAGAAACTTTCAAAACAGAGAGCAAATGGGAAAGGGGAAGGAAAGGGTTCCTGGGGGTGGGAAGATTGGGGATCTCCCTCTGGGATTCTGCGGGAAGGCCCAGCAATAGAAACAAAGTTGAGGAGGGGAGGGCAAAGCTCAGTGGTACCGTGCGTGCTTAGCATGAGGTCCTGGGTTCAATCCCCAGTACCTCCTTTAAAACAAAGAAAAAGAAACAAAGTTGAGAGGACCAAGGGGAGAGAAGGGAGGAAGTGAAATGGGCCGCTCAGCTTCTAGAAAGCCCGTTTGGCTGCGATGGCTGGACAGGGCACTGAGGAGCCTGAGTGAGGCTCTGCTTCTTCCCCTGCGAAATGGGGAAGTGCATATCTACCCATTCCGCGGTGGTCTAGACGAGGGCAAAGAATTAACAGAGTAAAGACAAGAAAGCCCCTCTGTGAGCCGCCAGGTGCTCTAATGACGCAGGGAAATATGAGCATCGCTGCTCTTGCCGTTACAGAACTTAGGGAAAACAGCACTTACACAGGCCCTCCCTGCCCTCCCAGAATCTGCCGTGCCGCCCTCACGGGCCGCCTGCCCGTCCAGCTCCCACACTCTGAGTCTCCATCTCTTGAGTTCCTCGGGAGGACGCTCCAGGTCTATGTCTCGAGCTGAACGCAGTGCCAGCCACAGAGAGGTTAACTCAGTTAAAATGAGATGGGTGGATGGATGAATTTATGAACCAACAAATCTACAAATAGCACTGAGGACCAGGGCGAAGGATCAGGGGTCTCCTGTGCAGCCTGAGAGCAAGGCGGAAGAGGCCCTGGCATCTTTCTCCTCTCAAGGGAGCCTGAGGGTCTGGAGACAAGCTCTGGCTGGGACCCGGGACTACAGAGGGTCCCGCCGTCAGAAAAGTGGGCCACCGGGAACAGCACAATCTGAGCTGGCTTACCTGCTGCCGTCGGAGGGGTGGCCTCTGGTGTCTCCCGTGGTGACTGGCGCTGTGAACGTGGTGGTAGTGGAGGTGGCGGTCGGCACTGTAGTTGGTGCTAGGTGTATAAACCAGATTACGCACTGCTCAGCCTGCTCACCCGCCCCCAGCCCTGCCCGTGGCTCTGAACCTGGGGGATGGGAGGGAGCATGGGCTGCCCTGGCCTGAGGATTCTGGAGCAGGGCCACGGAAAGGGGCCTATAGCCTGGACCTTCACATTTCCCTGGCCTCTAGTAGCCTCAGAGGCAGGAGGGGCTGGCACAGGTCCAGGGAGGACACCAAGCAGAACCTGGAAGGTTAGAGGGGCCCAGGGTTGCCCCAGGACACGGGCAGCTGGAGTTTAGCTGAAATTTAGACACTCCAGCTGCTTATGACCAGGCCTCGGCCAATGCCCACCCCCCATCTTATGCATCCAGCAAGGAGAGGAGCAGGATGGGGGCTTCCCCGGGGGGTAACACACCCAAGATCTGTGACTTCAAAGATCAGGACCAGCCCTGAACAAAAGCATAGGGTTCAGGAAGAGCCTTTACTTGGGGCAAGTTATTAGGCTTCTAAGATGGGGATGGGTATTTCTCAGGAATATTGTCAGGATTCAAGGAGACAATGATCGTGCTGTGCTTTGCAAGTATAACGTGCCTCAAGGGCTCCGGGTGTGGTGGCGGCTCTGCTGGCTGTGTGCCCGCCCCCCTTGCCACAGGAGCCCTCTGAGCTGGTGCCACCTGCCCAAGGGTCAGCAGAAGCAGAGCCCAACAGATAGACTCGTTCACACCAAGGCACTGAGACCCCTGAGCCAACGTGCCCAGAAGTGTTTGCATTCTAGAAGGACTTCAGAAGAGAACATCCCTAATCCCGTATGTGTAAATGGCTCAGGATGGGATTTCAGCCACCAGGAATGCAGCCCTTTGACTGTGGAGGCCTTTTCAGACCCCAGGAATTAACCACAGCACCCCCGCTGTGCTGGGTCTCTTTCTTTGGGACTGGATATGGAACAGGGGGTGGGAACAGCAGCTATGAAGTCCCAGCCCCAAACTTCAGAAGGGGCAGGAACCCCTGGGCACCAAAGCTCCCAGGAAAGCATTGGCAGGAACTGGGGTCTCTGGGTCCATGGAAGAGGGTCCCTTTTGCCCATAGGCTGAAACTGTGACCATAATATTTATCTCCTTGGGCAAGAGACTCAGGCACTGATTGTGCCGAGGGAAAAATAATGTGCCAAGAAGGGCTTGATCCCATCCCAGAGGAGGCCCTGGGAGCCATGAGAGCATCTAAGGGAAGCCCTGTCCCTCCCCATCCCAAGTGGCCAGTGGGGGTCCTATGAGACCTCAGGACTCACCCACCCCCTGTGACAGTTCCCTCTGCGTGACAGTTAAGTCACCTAAGATGAACCCCAGGGACCAGGACAGGGCAGGCCCTGAGGAGACACATCCACACGTACACATACTCTTACCTGGGTCAACGGTCACTTTAACTGGGACGCCCAGGTCAGTTCCAAATCTCTCAATCCCACACCAGTAAGTGTCTGCATCGTTCAGCCTGAGCTTCTCCATGGTCACAGTGAATGAGCGATTTTTCTGATTGTCCTTGATGGACACACGGTCCTTCTTCACCTCCTTCTCTGATCCAGTGGTTTTAACAACGAACTTGAAGCTGCCCCAGTCAGCTCCTCGACACCACCACTTCACATAGGGCTCCCACCCAGGGCCATATCGACACTGCACAGTCAACGAGCCCCGCTCCAGGCCTCTCACTGCTTTTGGACCCGTGATGGCAGCTGAACCTGGAAAACACAAACCATGCACCTGTCACCTCCCACCCTGAGGGCAGGGCCACAGCCTCCTGCACGTGTCTCCACTGTTGCACTTACTACTCTGGACCATGGGCTGGTCTTTGGCTCGTCCGGAGCAGAAACTCAGGCAGGCCGCCGTGTGGGGCTGCACGACACTCCATAGAGCCTGTCCCCCACTGGCTTCACTGCCTGTCTACCTCCCAGTCCTCTGAGCTCTTTAGGGGAAGGCAAGGTCATTTGTGGAGGCTTTTGAACAATCCAGATGCCTGAGCCCCACCTTGACCAAGCGGATCTGAGCTGGAGCCTGAGTATCTGTGATCATCGGGGGTGGATCCCTTCCTTAGTTCATTCTTTCATTCTTGGATCTGTTTGTGTAGAACAGCCAGGTTTGAGAAACACTGTCCTAGACGGGGGGTGTTTTGGTTTATTTTCGCTTCTTGTTTCCCAGAACCTAACGTAGAACCTGTGAGGTAGCAAAAACCTGATTTTTGTTCAATGAATAAGTGTCTGGAAGAGTGAATTGGCCCTGCCCTGTTTCCTGCCATGTTCCCCTAGGACAGACCCTCTCTATCTCCTGCCCAGCCTGAGTCACTCCAGTTCCTGAAGCCCAGCCCCGCTCACCTGGGTAGAAGAGAAGGAGCAGAGCTGGGAGCAGCCACGTGGTCCTGCCTCCCATCTCTGGTGATAACAGGCGCTCAATACCCTTCAAGGACTTGACGCCAAAGTCAAAGGTGAACACCCTGAGCCTCCTTCAAGGTTCAAGTGAAGCCACTTGATTCTACTTTGCATTTATTTCTGATTCACTTCCTATTGTGTGCACCTACTTCTGCATTTTACATATTAGGAGAAAAGGGTGTCACTCTTGGTGAGGACAGAATTGCACTTGGTGACGGGAGCTGTGTCAAGACCTCTGTGCATTATGGGAAAGGCAGATGATCCGTGCCTGGTCGAGTTTGCACATGAGGAGCTGAAGGATCTATGCTGAGAGGAGAGGGCAGAGCTGGCAGTGGGAGTCAGGAGAGAGGACCTCTAGAGCAGGGGTCAAGGCAGTGATGGACACAAGGTAGGTCTGTACTTTGGGAAGAACGCAGCGCTCAGGGCTCACACTCAGCCTCCCTGGAGAAACAGCCCCATCCTACCATCCGTCCAGGCAGCCCCACCATCGTGCGTCTCACACCACCCTTCCTTCCCTGGGCCATGGTTCCTTCCTGCCCCTGACCCTCTGCCCTGCTTTCTAGACGGCTTCCTCTGAGGTCCTGAGTCACTGTGAATCAGAGGCCACAAAGGAGAGATCATAAAGAAGGAAAAGTGCCTTTTCCCTTCATCTCTTTTTGTCGCAGAAGCTTCCTCCCGTACCTCTGCATATTTCTCCTCTGACTGTGGGCTTTTGGCCACCTCACTGCATGAAACTGCTTCTTCTAACGTCCTCCTGAGTGACCTCTCCCCTCTTCCTTCAGATGCTCCCCTCCCTCTGTGTCCCCTGCTCCCTCTCCCTGGCCCCTCTGGATTGATTCTTTCTGTCTCTTCTTTTCTATTTCACACTTTCCATATTGGTGAGTTCTGTCCCACCTTCTCAGAGGTTTTAGTTTAGGGTTGTGTTGTCTTTTGACTTTTAACCCTTGCATGAAATATTTATTTTAGAAATTATATTTTTATTTCAAAAAGCTGCTCTTTGTTCTCTGATTGTTGATGTTTTTAAAACTCTCTTCTATTGCCTGAATTATATCTCTTCCTCTGTGGTCATGTTTTTGTTGGCTTTGGTTTGGTTTGGCCTTTCTTAGATGTCTGATAATTCTTGGTTATCAGATCATACATGAAAATGACCCAAAAAAGGGCCGATCTTTTGAGTATATGAGAGCAAAATACTATGTAAAGTAGTTCTGTTTCATCCTCCCAGAGTCTTGAGCCTCCCATCCCTTCCTGACTTATAAGCTGCACTTTAAAGTACGGCGGCAGAGAGAAGTCTTCTAAATTCCAGAATAAAAGGATTGAAGCTGGTCTCCAGCATCCTCTCTAACTGCCATCCTCTCTAACTCCACCATCCTCTCTAACTGGTTTCCTATTTTATTCAGTTAAAGGACTCTCTGATTTTTCGCCTAGGAGTTAATGCCTGCCTACAGGTTTTGGGAGAATATGCAAGGAAGCCTGTGCTTGTGGAACTGCTCCTTGACCAGAGCACCAATCGCTTCCCCAGTTTTCAGGCCCACCTCCGCTACACTCTCCATTACACCTGCTGACTCTGAATTCAGGTAAGCCAGAGGTAGAACTCACAAAATATAGTTTATTTCACCTGCCCTTTTCCTTGGGGGTGGGTCCAGTGTGTCCCAGACCACCAAATCCCTGAAACTACTGACACAGCAGGTCCCTGAATCTGAGGGGGGTTCACCCCCAGTCTCTGGAGCACATCTAGCTACTTGTCTCTTCTTGTTATCAAGACTGATTAGATTGATATCATCTCCACAGTGGGCTAACTACGTTCTGAGCAGTGTCCAGATGATCCAGGCTCCTTCAGATGATATTGTGACAGAGAAAAAGAAGAAAATGAACACCATTCTGGGACAAGACTATGAAAGTATACTGTTGCTCATGCTGAGTGGACACAGACCGCCTCTGTTCCTCCTTCCTGGTGGGTGTTGGAAAGGATGCATTTGCCAGATCTACAGTTGCACCAACACGCCAGGCTGCGTCAATGACTCCAGTGCAGCAACCACAACGGACACAGAGCTGTGTCCTGGCTCCCCCTTGGGTGGGTTTCCACCAACCCGTGTCATTAGTGAATTAAAGATGCATATGATGGTCCCCCCGCTCTGTGTTCTTAAACTTGGAGGGTGGCACTGACCTCTGACATTTCTCCAGGATGGGATGTTGATTTCCATTCACTCTCTTGGTCACTGCAGGGGGGCCATTTCGGGGCTTCCACTTGACCTTCCCCAACATGATCACTTTTACCCCACAGGCCAAGAAATCAATATGAGAATTGTGCCCATTGTCAGGGAGCTCCATTTCTGGTATGTTTCCAGTCCAAGAAAATGACCATTGAGAGACCTCACCTGCCTTTCGATCTGGATCTTGCCTCTTGTTCTTTTAGTCATTGCCACCAATCCTTGAAGCTGATTGCCATTCGGAATTTGGTACCTGGTCCACCAAGTGTGTTCACCTTGACCTAGACAGGTAAGTTCTACCACCTGCCTTCTGCTCTTCTGGAACTCTGTCAGCACCACTGATCCTCAGTTATGTAATGGCATCACCTGTGAATCCAGCACAGAGAGACCGGCCACCGTGGAACCTCTGGTAATACGCATGGTCCCCTCACCAGCATATTTCTTACTTTCCTTGTAAATGGAGTGTCCTCCAGGGCGTCCCAAGGATGATACTCATTTGGTGGGTTTTCAGGTCAGATATAGCAGTTCTGTCTTAGCATGCTAAATTCTTTGAGCCTATGACCCTCCCTTCCACACTCTGTCCCTGCCATTCTGGCTCCTGGACTTCGTTTAATGTGGGGCTTCATTGCTTCCCAGCTTCTAAGAGCCATCCCAGCCATGCACTAGTCCCAGTCTCCCAGGCTTTGCAGGTGTGCAGAGTGTCCCTGTGTTGTGTGCATGAAAGCCTCACGCTGACGGATTCTTCCCAAGTCAGCATTATATTCCACCACCCAGCCTAGCACCTGCAGATTCTCTCCCAGACACACCCTCCTGGTTCCTGCCAGTACGATTTCATTTTCTTCTTCCCTTGGTAGCCCTGCATATCCCCAGGTGGGCCACGCTGGCACCTAACGTCAGTCAGGGGTGAGGTGGTCGGGAGGGGAAATGATGGCCAGGTCCTTAGGGCATGAGCGTGTGCTGTGTACTCAGCATCCTTTCAGACTTCTGCACAGTCTTCAACGTGGGGAGCCCCTATATTCTAACAAGTGGACAGGCCACTTCTGGGGACCCAAAGGGAAACTAGGGTGGGGGGATTCAGATACTCAAGTGCATTGGTAGGTGTGTCAGCCCAAGTCTCAGGGCCTCACTTTTCCCTACCAGGAAACACTTGCCCTAAAACACTTGGTGAAGCTAAGAAATTAACCCTGACTGAAGTTTCACTTCTCTTAAAATTAGGTCCTGGCCTGATCTACAGCACAACTGTCCTTCCCAATAAAAGAAATGAGAGGCCCCTTTAATGCTAAGAAGGAAGGTATACAGATGTTCACCAAAGGCATGGGCCAGCATGTGAGAGCAACATTACTTATGACAGCCAAAAACTTGACGCTAGTCGAACGCCCATCAACAATAGAATGGACACATTTGGTCTATTCACACAGTGGAATATTGCATCACAGTCAGAAAAAACAAACTGCAGATAAAAACTGCATTGAAACAGTGTAGACGAAGCTCATAAACACATTGGTGACCAAAGGAAATAAGACAGAAGTGTGTGGATTGTATGGTTCATTCATATAAAGTTGCAGAACCAACAAAATGAATTTAGGCTGTTTAGAAATCTAGAGGGGAAGGACGTTGTGACACCGTGACTTTGTAGGCAGTGGCTGGAGGAGAACACAAGAGGGCTTCTGGGGGCTGGTAGTGTCTGCTTCTTGAACTAGGGTAGGGGCTCGTGGCATGGATGTGTTTCATTTGTGCACATTGATTGAACTGTGCACTTTCAATGTGTTCATTTCTGTGTGTATTTTATACTCCAATAATCAGTTTTAATATTTTACTACAGAAATCTTTCCAAGTCACTGCATACATGTTTACTGAATTCTTTAAACAGCTGCCTGATGCTGAATTGTGGCGCTCCACCACAATTAACTATTCCTGCAGTGATGGCCGTTGAGCCTGTTTCCAGCTTTTCGCTCTTGCACATTGACGGTGCAGCTTCCAGTTCCGGGTAAGATTTCGTCTTATCCGGAAAGAATAATCTAAGTGATGGAAATAAGAACTCAGGCTGGATGCATGCGTGGAGCAGCTATCTAAGAATTCTGCTGAATAGGTGGCACCTGAAGGATTGGGGAAAGCAACCAGAAGCAGGGCCAATCCAGCTGTGACTTTTCTGGTTCTGTTTCCTCTAGATCTGTCTGCCTGAGTGTGAACCCTGCAGCCCAGATGCTGAAACTTCACACTCATCAGGGACTGTAAGAGTTCAGGATGATCGGGAAAAGGGAGCCGGAAGGGACAATAAAAGGGTGGAGTTTGTTGTTTGTTTTCTTTCCCTCCCACCCAGCCCCAGCAAGCCTCAGGGCAGAAGCTGCAACTCCACTGCAGCAGCTGGAATTTCCAACACCTAGAGCCCTGAAAGAGGAGAGCCCTCTCTGAGCAGAGGAACCATGGTCTGAAGAAGGGGGGTGGGGGATGTCGTGGCATGTTCTCTGTCTTTATTCGCCCTCTGCTTGACCCTGGACGCTGACTCGGCCACAGGAATTACACAGATAATAGACGTGAGAAAACCGCAGCTTTCCAGCCAAAAGACCAGGAAGTGGGGTGGAGGGCTCTGAAAGCTGGAAGGGGGTCGGAGAGATCAAAAAGAGAGAGCAGCTCAAGAAAGGGACCCTACTAGAACTCCCAGCTCGCTGCCACCCACCCCTCTCCTAAACTCTGTGCCCCAGTGGGACCTTGAAAATACCCAAGACTGAGAACTTTGGGGAAGATCACCAGCAGGGTCACAGACTGGCCGCTGGGGGGCGCGCACGGGCCGGATCCGAATGCACCTCCCAGGCTGGGAAAGCTAAACTAAGTTGGAACCCCAGTTCTCAGAAGCCAGATCAGCACCTAAAAATTCCTAATTTCACCAGCTTGACTGCCTGCCATTTAAGAAATGGGATTCACAGTTAAAGACGTTTGGGGGAAAGTGATGGAATTATGTTGCATGTGTGTGATGGTGGTTTCATGAAATAATGCATGTGTGAAAAATTACAGAACTGTACATCACAACAAAATGGATCTAACAATACGTAAAATTTGAAAAATAATAAAAGCAGCAAGAAAAATTCTTCCAACTGTGCACTTTCAATGTATGCAGTCAATTTTATCCCAATTGCACTTCAATCAAATTGTTAAGAATGGAAGGGGGGGGTCGATGTTTCCTGCAGTCCTGTCCGCGGCCCCTTCGCAAGTTCTTGGCTGCAGGCAATAGCGCCAGGGCTCACTGGAACACCCGATCCCAGGAGAAGGCTCAGCCCTCAGATGTAAACACAAGCAGAAGCTGTTCAGCCTCTTCCTCCCTCACCCTTCCCTCCCTGGAACTGGCCCACCACGCCCTCTCTTGCTCCTGTAGGCACAGCCCTTTGTCGCTTCACCTCCAAGCCCCCGACCCCTGCAAGGCCCTCTGAGGGTGAGAAGTGGCAGGAAGAAGACTCGGTGGCTACGTCTTGGGAAGGCTAGTCTGGTGGAGCCAGGTGGGAAGGGAAGCCCTAACCCACAAACCAAGTGTGACATTTCAGTTTGAGGACTGGTGATGACAAGGGCTATCATTTTGAGCCCGTCTAAGCGGCTAACAGGGTAGGTAGTTCCACAAAACAGCATTGACTTTGAAAGTCAAGAACTGAGCCAGAGACGAGGTTGGCTAGAGATGCACATGTGACAGTCCTGCGCATGGAGGTGATGCTAGGGAGAGGGGTGGGGGTGCAGGGACCCAAGAGCAAGGAGAGGGATTCAGCAAAGAAGAGAGAAGAGAAGGAGAGGGAGCTGGGGACAGAGGGAGGGAAGCACCTAGGAGGGGAGATGTGTGGGAACGTCACTTAGGAGGTCATTAGAATAAGTGATTTCGGTGCAGTAAAGTGGCCAACAGTCCAGAGCCAAGGGAAGTATGCAAAGAGGCAGGAGAGGGAGCATCTGGGACAAAAAGAAGTGAAGGCAAAAAGCACTTCTCCTTCCTTATCCCCTCCCCGCGGCGGCCTCTGCTTCACAGAGACTCAGGACCACAGAGGAAGCTGTCCCGAAAGAGGGGCAGCGGGTCTGACTCAGGGAGGGACCGTGGCCCAGGGCAGGAAGGGTCTGATGTGCACGGTGGTGGGGCTGCCTGGAAGGGGTGTTAAGGCGGGGCTGTTACTCAGCGAGGCTGGGTGTGAGCCTTGAGCGCTGCATTCTTCCCAAAGTGCAGATCCAACAAGTCTCCGTTGCTCCCTCCTCCCCGGCCTCTGGAGCCTTTACCTCCCAGCCCTGCTCCACACTTCATGCTGCTTTGCCGGCAACCTCCTCCTCAGGTCCTCACACAGACCTGCAGTGGGGTCCTGGCCAAACTGGATGCTTTGCTTCCCCCAAACCCCTGAAGGCACAGCTCCACCTTAGCTCCCCTAAGTCAGCTACCACGGCACTGCCACAGTTTCACCCCCCGCCCCGGACATACTTCCACCACAAGAAACTGTGACAATCACACTCTGTTTGCTGACAAGTCCTCTGCGGGTGACTATTATGGTGATTTTCTGCCGCTCAGTTTTCACTTATGCTGCTGCTGCTCTAAGTACGTCCTCTCTCTCTCTTCTTCCTCTCCACCCCACTCCCACCCCAGTCGGCTGACATTCTACACCTCCTTTAACATCATTCTCCAGTGTCACCTCCTTCCACTGATCCATCCAATATGACATAATGTTTTCCCCTCTGACATCATGAGGCATCTTGCTGGTGACTGTGCTGTGGCTCTTACCAGCCTTGCTTATGCTACATTGACTTGTGAGCTTATCTTTTTTATAAAGTGCATCATAATCTCCTCTCTTGCTCACTATTATGTTTCCTACATCACCCTGTGTATCTTATTATTATTATTATTATGAGCCTCTTTAGATTGAATTTTTCCTTCAGCTGAGTTTGGGGCCAGCCCCAGATCTCCCTGAGATGCCATGAATGTCCCCACCCTTGTGGGAGCCAATCAGCGCTCAGGCTCGGAGAGAGGCAGCCCTGCATGAGAACTCAATGCTCAGAGGAGCTCCCAGAGGAAAGGATTGGTCTGGATGCAGAAAGCTGAGTGAAAATGGTGACGCTTGCTTGTGACAGACTGTGCAACTTCTCCTTGCAAACTTCAGGGATAGAGCAATAGACAAGCATTCAAAAACCAACTGAGCCCTTTCCTGGGCTAGGTTTGCCTGTAGTGGCTGTGGCATCATACCATCCCAATGT
This sequence comes from Vicugna pacos, assembly GCF_048564905.1. Taxonomy (NCBI): domain Eukaryota; kingdom Metazoa; phylum Chordata; class Mammalia; order Artiodactyla; family Camelidae; genus Vicugna; species Vicugna pacos. The sequence goes on from NC_133002.1 coordinate 57,460,978, forward strand.
GGTAAAAGTTATTTCCTCACCTCTGTGTCCTACACCTGCACCTGCGCCTGGAAACACATCTGCCTCTTCTGTGAAAAGGGTTAATTGTCAACAGACGGTCAGACTTCTCCTAACATGGATCAAGCTAGACGCTCTGTTAGCTCCATGTACAGGAGACCCTCCAAGTCAAGGATTTCCAAAAGTATACAGGGGCACCCACTGCCTCCTTTTCCTAGTACTGCTCCAGCTGGCCCCAGAACTTTAAATTGAAGATGCTCAGCCATGGCTGAGCCAGGCAGAGATGCGTTGGTCATAGGGACAAAAAGAGGAGGGGGATCGAAGCCCAGTGAGACCCAAGAGGAGTTGGAAGGGAGGAAGAAGCCCAAGGGTGCAAGACAGAGGGAAGCTTCGTGATCACACTCTGTCAGGGCCAAACTCCCCTGTGACGGTCCCTGAGGAGGGGGTGGGGGTCCTATGAGCCCAGGACTGAAGCTGTGAGTGCTGTGTCCTCGGGGAACCTCCTGTCTGCAAGAAGGAGGTGTTTATTTCCCTGGGGACACTGAGCTGAGAAGCCTTTGTGCCAAGGAGAGGAGAAAAAGGCCAGGCTTCTGAGCATGCAACTTCCAGAAAATTCTTGCCTTTGGGAGGTGGGCATGAGGGCGAGGAACCAGGGGGTCTGTGGAGGAGAAAAGAGGATCGCAAACAGGGGCAGAGGAGACCCAGCCCTCCTCCGCCTAAGGACTCAGAGCAAGTGTCTTCTAAGATCCAGGACTCTCCCTTGACCACTTCCCCCAGAAGACCTGAGTCCCTCCAGAACACACTCTGCTGCCTCCCCGTCCTGGAGTCCAGAGTCCAAAGGTCTCCCTTGTCCAGTCTGAAGGGCTATATTCCTGGACAGGGCTTTCCTGGGGACGGTGCACTGCACAGGATTCCCCTGCTCAGGCTGACTGCCTCTCCCTGCAGGGCCCCTGTGAGGTCTGTTCACCCAGAGGGCAGCACCGACTGTGCTCAGGAACAGGGGCAGCTTCAGGAAGACCAGGAGCAGGAAGTGGACGCTGCTGAGGAGGGACCTGCAGGGGTCACAGTGACAAAAAATGAGCTGCCTCCTCTGGAGAAGGACCCTGGACCCTTCTCTCTCCACCTCTCCCCGTGACCTGACTCTAAAGCCTGGATAACTCAGAATCAAACCCGGAAGAGACCCACGCCAGGCAGACCCTCCCCGGGGCCCCTGGCAGCGCTCCTCTTTTGGTCGGGAAATGCCCTCCGGACCCTCCTTAGGGAGATGTGATGGAGCAAAGAGGGAAGAGAGACCCAGGTGGTGGCTGCTTTCCAGAAGTCTGCTCTCAAGCTTACCCTCTCTGTCCCTTCCCCCCTACACAACTTTCCTTTATCAGCTGACGTCTTAACCAACCCTCACCCCTGCGTAAGGCCCTTGTCCCTCAGCTCCCTTCCCTTCAGGGTCTGGCAGCAGCATCACAGCCTTTTCTGAGCGCCTTTGGGAGGAGGAGAACAGACCCAAACTTCAAGTTAGAGCCAACCCATCTCCCCACAGACCCCACAAAGCACCTCCTGGTAGCAGGGTCTTTGTTACAGCAAAGACCTCTGGAAGTGGGCCCAGCCTAGGGACCAGAGAACCAGGACCCCAAGTCCAGAACTGGTTGAGGCAGGAGAAGGAGGTGGGAGCGGGAGGAGGGGCTGCTCGTCCACCTGAAACCAGCCTCCGTCTGTGTCCCAGCAGCTGCACCACAGGGGACAACGTTCATAGAAGAGGTGACATTTTCCACTCAGAATCCCAACGCAGCTTTGGAAAATATAAAAATTAGGACCGGATTTGGAGGAAAAACCAGCAGAAAGTGAGATTAAAAGGTCCTGGTGTGCTGCCAACCCGCACCCCAGGGTGCCCTAAGGCTGCTGACCCCCCTCCTCCGTGGTCTCCAGGCCTTGAGCCATGACCTTGTGCAGCGCGTTGACACCTCCTTGGTGCTGAGGGTCTGCCCAGCATTCACGGTGGGGAAGGGAGCAGGTGCAGCTGGACATGTGGTCTGCCCTGTGGTTGTACTTGGTGCTATAGATAAAATCACACGTCAGGCACTGCTCTCTCCCCAGCCATGTACTAACAACTATTTGGATCTCATGTCGCAAGGAATCATCCACTCACAGAAAGGACTTGGGAGTTGCCCTGTGGCTAGACCACCTCCTGAGCACATGAGACTTTTCCAGACCTGGCCATAAGTGCCACCTTTCTCCATCTCAGGTCTGACTCTGCCTGGGGTGAGAGCAGGGGTCTCTCAGGGGCTTCCCCAGCCTGGTGAAGAGCCCCAGAGGAAGGAAGGGCAGGAATGAGTCTGAAGAAGGCAGCTCATCCTGTGGCCCAGAAGCCTCACAGAGACAGTGGGACGGGGCTCACAGGCCCAGGTCTGTCCCGGTTCTGCTGATGGATTTTAGGTAGGGTGACCAACTTGCCCTAGTTTGCCTGGGACTTTTGCAGTTTTATCACTGAAAGCCCCGCATCCAAAGAAACCTCAGTCCCGGACACACACTGAGGGTAATTTTAGGATGGATCCAGTGGTAAGAGTTTCAAAAGGCAGATAGGAAAATGGTGCGTGAGAGTTGACGGTACTGGTAAGAGAAATATATAGAGTCTACCGTGAAGGCTGGAGCTGGCTTAGGAGGGAAGTGAGGCCAGGGCAGGGAAGGGGGGAGCAAGACATTGGGAGAAAATGGAGAAGGGGGTCAAAGGACAAGAGGTGTGTGTGAGCTTGAGAATGGGGATAGAAGGGTGAAGGAACTGGAGGGCTGATGCATGGAACATTGTGAGAAAGCAAAATGTTTGAGGTTGGGTTCTGGACATGGACCCGTTTAGGGTGACAACAAGATGTGCGTTGTTGCCATGGAGTTGGATTCTGAAAGAGTGGAAATGCAGGACACTGAAGTTGAGAGTCATAAAATCTGAGACAAGGATGTAAAATTTAACAAGTTATTCACAAAAACCTCCCAAGATGATGCCAGGGACTAGGGTGGAGAAATCGCTAGGTTCCTGCTGAATGTTGAGGAATAATCTGGAAGCCAAAGGATGGCCATGTTAGGGAGAGGAAGAGGGTGGGTGTGGCCACATGACACAAATTTTAAAGGATGCAGGTGGGAAAGTGTTAGGTTGGAAGTTGTGATGGGAGGTTGGGAGAATGGGGCCACGACTTCATGGCCATATAGTATATGGGGAATAGGAGAAAGAGTGGCTTCCACTCCGAAAGCCTGCCTCCTGACACAGGAGTGAGATCAACTTCAGGACAGAGTGGTAGAGGCAATGTCCTGTGAGCAAGCCGAAGATGTATGTATGCAGACTACAGCTGCTGAAGGGCAGAGTGGAAACAGCCTTGGCTCAGGTTGGAGGGGCCTCCCAGGTAATGCAGTGAGGCCCAGACTCTGTGAGAATTAGGGCACCTTGAGCTATGCCTGCAACACATGCCAAGGCTGAAGGATCAGCCCCCTTTCTCCCTGCCCATATTATAGACTCTTCCCAACGCTACTGAGACAGAGGACAAGACCCAGAGACACTCTTCAGTAGAGCACCCATCTTTGTCCCCAGGTCCAGTGATATCCCATAAGTTCTGCTGCTGGACCAAGGGGAGCTCTCACCTGGGAAAACAGACACCTTAACCTGGACTGAGGGGTCATATGACAACACGTCCAGGATCCAGACTCTCTGAATTCTACACCAGTAGGATCCAGCGTCATTAGCATTGAGGTTCTCCATGGTCACTGTGAAGGTGAGGTCATCAGCATAGTCTCTGATGGACACGCGGCCATTCCTTTCTTCTTTCTCTTCTCCTTTGGTCTCCACAATGACGTCACGTGATGTGTCATACTTTCCTCTGCACCAGTATTTGTTATACCCCTTGTACGCCTTCTCGTACTGACACCACACTCTCAGAGAGCCTCCCATGGTTCCCATCACAGAGCTGGGGCCCGTCAGGGACAAGCAGCCTGGAAAACACAAGCCACATCCCAGGACTCCATCCCAAAGGTCCTCAGCAGCAGCTACCTGCTTAAAGCCCAAGGGGAAAGTTACCATGGAAGTGTGGACTGTTCTAGGCTGGGGGATGGGGACCTGGAGAGACACCTGAGCTTAAGATCTAAACCAGAGGGTCTGGAAACTGTGGTCAGCAGAACCAGTACAGACCTGAGCCCTGTGAGCCCAGAAATGCTGAGTAACTGCGCAGGGGCCCTGCCCCTTGGGGAGGGGGAGAGTAGGACCAAAGCTGGAGGTGGGAGCAGGGATTGCCGGCTGTCCTGCCCTGTCCTGCCCTGTCCTGCCCTGTCCTTAGCCCTGCAGCCCCTGCCAGGCATGAGATTTGGAGTGAGGCCTCTGCATCCCAGTTTTTTTGGGGTTTTTTCTTTTTTTTATAACTCAAACTTATTCTTTAAAAGTGTAATTTCTTGTTTATTCTGTTCTCCATATGTTCCCAAGGGAGGAAAAGCAAATCTCTGGGTCTCATCACAGACCTTCAGATTTAGAAGGTGGCTTTTAATACCTTAGCCCAATTTTCTGTCCAACCCATAAATATGTCAGAAGCAAATATTCATGCAGGGTGTTGACAAATGATACCAAGTTACTGGTGTTTGAAAGAGGAAACGGGATTGGATTGAGAAGAAAGCTGTTATTGGTAGCTTTCTAGTTCTTGAATTGGCCAATGAGTTCACAGATGCTTGTTAAACTACACATTATTATATTATATAAAAGAGGGCTCTGCATGGACCAATGATGGCAAGGTATTGAGCCATGACCAATCCGATTTTGGGCACCAGAAGTGAAGAGAAAAGAAGATTCTGTTCATTCCAGAAGAGTACTCTCCTCTGTCCTGCTAGAATGCTGTCTGAATGCAAGATTCGCAGGCTTTATGTAGGATTATATAGATGCATACATGTATCTTTTGATTAAAGTGTTTTGCTGGTGGCTTGCAGTCCGTGGGAGCTAGTGCAGGAGAGCGATCAGTTCACAATGGAAGCAGTAGATGGGGTAGCAGAGCGGTCTGCAGAAAGCACCTGGAACAGTTTTGTTAATACTACCAGCACGGAGGTTCTGGATACCTCCACGGCCAGAGCGAAGAGCCCTGGGAGGAGCCAGACCTGAATTTCATTTTCAATCCTTTTACTTAGTTGATATGTCATAGGCTAAGCCCTTTACCATCTTATCTGTAAAATGGGGATAATGCTAACTGCCCTGCCTGGGTCCTAAAGTTGCTCAGAGGGTTGAATTGTGTCATAGGTTTGAAAGTGTTTGTAGGTTGTAAAACGCATAATAAACAAGAGTTCTATCCTTGCTTACTTAATATGGGAATTCACTTCCTCCAGTTTCATCCTTTCTCTCCTTGTTCTGGAATTGCCCTCAACACCTTTCTTTATATCCCTTCCTCATTCCCCATTCTCAGGCTAGCAGTACAACCTTCTTGGGTGTCCTCCATAAATTTAAAGTAATCACATTTTTCCAAACAGTGTTTATGACCCCAGATGGGTGCAGGGGGTGGAGGAGAATGCTGGGAAAGATAGGAGGGAGCTGGATCAGGAGCTGAGATGAAAAAGATGAACTGAAATTTTAATCTTTACAAATGACTTCAGTGTTTTAATCTGAACCCATGAGGAACGTCAGCTGCAAACGTACCCTAGATGGAAAAATAAACTGGTAGGGCTGGTGACATCAGCCAGTTCCACATAAAGAGGTGGAAAGAGGTTTCCATCTTCAGTTTAACTGCACCCAGACTGGAGCATTTAAGTCATTTCATCAGATTTAAGGAAGAAGATTTTAAAAAGCAACAACACGCTAGGAGGAGGATATAGCTTAGTGGTAGAGTGCGTGCTTAGCATGCACGAGGTCCTGGGTTCAATCACCAGTACCTCCACTGACAGACAAATAAATAAACCTAATTACTTCCCCCCTGCCAAAAAAATAGCAATGACACGCTAGTAAACCAGCTCTCTGGGGAAGGGTGGGGAAGAAGCCCTGATTTGCCAGTTTCCAAGGTGTAAACATTCTCGCCATGACTGATTTCAAGCTAATAACATGCTGTCACTGAACGTGGTGTTGGGAAAACACACTCACCTCTCGTGAGCCAGTGCAAGCTGCCTCCAGCCACCACTGCTTGGGTGCCCACTTTATTAATCATTTGCAAAATATCCGTGGTCATTGTCATCATCATTTAAGACATTTTGGACACCTCTCATGTGTAACGAGATGCATCACTTGATGTGTCCTTCTGAGCGTAAGATCTCGATGAGCCTTAGGAGACCTTGACGATCATCTAATCCACTCTCATTTTCCTGATAAGAAATCTAAGTTTTGGTCAGTGTCACTCAGCTGGTCTTCTCTTAAATCTCTGCCTTTTCCATCCAATTTTCTGGAAAAGTCTGTAATGTTGGGCAAGTTCTGTTTCATGAGGGAACCCAACATAAAAATTATTCTACAAATGTTATTAAACCCTCTGATTTTTTATTATAAATTTACTTCCCACAGAAAAATGTGCTCTCATGCACTTTGAATGCCTTTTTAAAGATTTTCTCTTCTGAAAGTCCAACCTTTGAGAGACGATTTTATTAGCTTATTCCAGGAGGCATTTAAGGTGGAAGCTTAGGTTGGCATCCCAGACCCTTTATTAATTCCTTCTAATAAACCTTTCCTACCCTTTTAAGCTAAGCTCTGACAAAATGGAACTTTTGCGAATTCCTGTGCTTTCCATGGTCTCTACTCTCTCCACACGTTTGCATAAGCTACTCCCATTTTTCACTCAGCCAACTCATTCATCCTTCAAGCCTAACGTCCAGTGATGACTCAGTAAAGACCCACATCCTTCTAAGAGTAGAGTTAGGGGCCCCTGTTGTGCATTCTCTTCAGGCGTGAATGAATCTCTTCTCTCCAAGTTCCGTGCTGTCGCGTAGTAACCTGACTCCCTCATTCAACCATGAATCTCTGAGTGCAGAAGCTGCTCTTAATAACAGCATGCAAAACAGTCCTGGCACACAGTTGGTGCTCAAAAAGGGTATGCAGGATCTGTGGGTGAATGTTTGACTCTATAGAAGGATATACAGATAGATAAATGGATGTATCTTTCCCATTTCTGCTGACACTTTGCCCAGAGGCAAAGTGAACTCAGGACAGACCTCCCACCCACTGTCTGCCCTCTGCAACACCAGGTTCCCAAAGTATCCCCCAGCCCCACTCACCTGGAAGGCAGAGAAGGAGCAGAGCTGGGGACAACCACATGGTCCTATCTCCCTGGCTGGTATCCCCAGAAAATCCAGGTCCCGGCTGGAATCCAGGTGTTTACAACACAGCCTGCGTCAGCCACCTTCTACTTGTTCAACATTCCTTTGCATTTCTCTCTTATCCTCTTCCTTTTTAATCTCTTAGCTACTTCCTAATTTGAAGCCTTAGAAAAAAGGGGAAGGATGGCAAAAGACACTTCAGAGAAAAGACTAATCAGCAAGGGAAATCTGCTGGTTTTTTGGTTCATTTAGTGACAATATAAGGTTTGGGTCACACCCTGAGCTTTCATGAAAGTCAATCCCAAAATACGAAAAAACTCCAACAAAGGAGACCCTTTGTCCCTTGCCTCTCTCCCTCTTCCTGTCTTGGGCTGCTTTCTTAGTCTAATCAACCACCTCTGGCTGCCTACTTTTGGATCATAAAACACCTCCACTTAAAGATCTGGGGCTTGGACTCCCCAAATCTCTCTCAACCATGACTTCCATGTAGATGACCTCATTCCTCTTCCTTTAGCCTAATATCCCTTCTGGGCTCCAGACTCAACTTTCTAGCTTCCTGTGGAGAAGCTTCTCCTAGTTATATGTACACTATTAACCTAATTCAGACACAAGCCCCATCGCCTCATTTACTAACCATGTACCCTTGGGCATGTTGTTAAATCACTCACACCCTCAGTTTCTACATCTGTAGAGTGAAAGTACTCATTCCTATCCTATGGGAAATAAATGAGTGAATGAAAGCAAAGCACTTGGCACAGTGCCTGGAACAGTAAATTGTTCAGTAAATGTCAAATATTTTTAGGATAGTCTTGGACCAATGTAACAGCTTCTCCCCTGGTTTCTCAGCCCTCTGCACCTTCCCTCCAATGTAACTGACACATCAGAAGCATATTTTTCTCTAAGACACAGGTATCTGAAAATATAATTCCACTGACAACCCCATCTGTTTCTTCTACTTTTTCTTCTCTTTCCCCAGAGGTTGATCTCCATAACGTCTACATTCACTATCTTTTGTTTTTTGAGGTATCAAGTTCTATTTTTATTGGATATGCATTGTGTTTGTTTAATTTTATTTTATTGAGTTACAATCTGTTTACAATGTTGTGTCAATTTCCAGTGTAGAGTTCAATTTTTCAATCAAACATGAACATGCATATATTCCTTGTCACATTCTTTTTCACTGTGAGCTACCACAAGATCTTGTGTAAATTTCCCTGTGCTATGCAGTATAAATGTGTTTGTCTATTCTATATGTACCTGTCAGTATCTACAAATTTCGTACTCCCAGTCTGGGGGTCCCACGCCCCTCCCCACTGGCAACCACAAGCTTGTATTCTATGTCTATGAGTCTGTTTCTGTTTTATATTTAAGGTCATTTGTCCTCTTTTTTTTTTTAAATTCCACATGTGAGCAATATCATATGGTATTTTCTTTCTCTTTCTGGCTTACTTCATTTAGAATAGCCTTCACTATCTTTTAGAACTCCCTACTGGATGATTTGTCATTCCAATCTTTTGCTGTAAGTTAATATCTTCCCTCTTCGACTATGTCTAATGAAATATGACTTACAGGTTGAGCCTTGGATAGAACAATCAAGCCACACAGGTCCTGTGCCCATGTAGTTACTACCCACTCCCCTGGGGGACCCAGAGTGAGCTGAGCTGACAGTAGGTGCATTACTGTGTTCCCCCATGTCATTTTTTCAGCATGGACAACAGCTGAAGGATTTGTTTGATCTTGCAGAGAGGATCAAACAAATCTCCAGTCCCTTCACAGTTCTGCTTTTATGTTGTTTTCTTCTGCTTCCCTTTTTTCCCCAATATGATCCGGGAATCGTTTAAAAAATAAAGGAAACGGGAGTAAGTAAAATCTGGTGCTGATGGTTGAAAAATATAAAATATGACTAATGTGGGCACATTTCATTACAATTCAATAAGAAAGTACAGATTGCTGGCAATATGATAGATGAGTCAATACAGAGACTTCCTTCTAGACCCAAACAGAAATTCTGTATAAAACGCAGCCGCCAAAGTTGTAATACATAACTGAAGTCAAAATCAAGCAAAGGAAATCCCCGGGTGCCAGACACATTGAGAACTGAAATTCAGGACTGTGAGCAAGATCTGATACCTTACAACTAATGGGAACTATTAGAAATGGATGTGGTTGCAGAGGGGAGAGGGGTGGGAACGGACTGACTGGGAGTTCGAAATTTGTAGATACTGACAGGCATATGTAGAATAGATAAACAAGATTATGCTGTATAGCACAGGGAAATATATACAAGATCTTGTGGTAGCTCACAGCAAAAAAGAATGTGACAATGAATATATGTATGTTCCATGTATAACTGAAAAAATGTGCTCTACTCTGGAAATTGACACAACATTGTAAACTGAATATAATTCAGTAAAAAAAAAAAAAAGAAAGAAAAAAAAGAAATGGATGTGGGCTTTAGGAGGAGAGAGGCTGGCCACTCAGGGACAGGCGCTGATGCTGCAGGTCTAAACCAGATTGGAGCTGGAGCAGAGCTCACTCTCAAAAGCTGGGATCCATGAAGAGTCCCCACAGCCTCAGAATGGAGTGAAGGGGAGCTTCACTGATGGGCTTAGGGAATCATCAAGCCATCTTGACCCCCTACAGCCACGAGGAGTTAGAGTCTCCCATAATATCAGCAGTACCAAGGTTGGGAAACCCTCAGCTAAGGAAGAAGCATCTCAGGCAGAGGGAACAGCACGTGCAAAGGCCCTGAAATGAGAGAAAATTGATGTGTTTAAAGAACAGGGAGGAAACCAGTTAAGTCTGCAGACTGATAAGCTGGAAGGGAGGGTAAGAAAGGCTGAGAGGGGGCCTTGTGAAGTATGTTAAGGAGTTTGTATTTTAAGTGACAGCAATGGGAAACCGCTGAAGGATTTTGAGTAATGTGGATTCTGGTTTATGTATGAAAATAATCACTCCACTATGTGAAGAACAGATTGGACATGGAAAAAGCAGGAGCAGGAAGATGAGTCAGAGGCTCTGCTGTCATCCAGGAGAGAGGTGGTGGTGGCTTGACATAGTGATGGACCAAAGTGCACGGCCCTGAGTGTTTTTTGGAGGCAGATCCATCAGGATTTGTGATGGACTAAATGTAGGACGTTAGGCAAAAGGAGGAATCCAGAGTGACTCCCAGGTCTTCTCCGGGCAAAGCTAGGTGTCAGTTTTTTTTCCTTTTGGTGGGAGGAGGTAATTAGGTTTACTTATTTATTTATTCTTAGAGGAGGTACTAAGGATTGAACCCAGCACCTCAGGCATGCTAAGTATGCACTCTACCACTTGAGCTATACCCTTCCCACTGGGTGTCAGTTTTTGCTTAAGCTGCCATAACAAAGCGTCACAGGCTGGGTGTCTTAAACAACAGAAGTTTGTTTTCTCTTAATTCTGGAGGCTGGAAGCCCAGGATCAAGGTGTCAGTAGGGTTGGCTTCTTCTGAGGCCTCAGTTTTATAGATGGCTGTCTTCTCCCTGTGTCCTCACATGGTCATCCTTCTGTGTGTATCTGTGTCCAAACTTCCTCTTCTTATAAGGACACTGGTCACATTGGGTCAGAACCCACACTAATGACCCCACTCTAACTTAGTTACCTCTTTAAAGATCCTGTCTCCAAACATAGTCACATTCTGAGGTACTGGGAGTTAGAATTTCAACATATGAGTTTTTAGAGGACACAACTCAGCCCATAAAACTGGTGCCACTTCCTAAGGTGGGAGAAGGGCTTTGAAGATTATGATGGAATATAGAACTCCACAATGAAACATAAGAAAATACGGTATGCCAGGAGATGACAGATAGATGGAGAGAGAAAGAGAGAGAGAGATGGAAGCTCTTGGATCTAAGAGCAAACAGGCAAATGACAAGTGTGCTGTCCCTACAGATTCTCTTGAGCATGAGCACAGAATGTTGCCCTGCTCATAACTGCAGAGCACACTTGGCAACAACAAAATCCACAGTAGAATGGATAAACACATTGTGGTATATCCTTGCAGTGGAATCTTAGTCAACAATGAAAATGGACAAACTACAGCCGCAATGTGATGGATCTCAAGCGCAGTGTTACATAAAAGAAACAAGTCGTAAAACAGTATGAACGGATGATCCCACTTCTATAAAGTCCCAAAGTAGGCAAGACCAAACTATAATACTGGATGTATATAAAGGTGGCAAGATATTTTTAATTAAGAAAATGATTTACGTGAAGTTCTAAAACATATGAAGCTAAGACATAGGTGATAGAAATCAGACCAATGGTTGCCTGGAGTGGGCATGTGGGCTGTCCATAAAGGGGCACAAGGGAACATTCTGGGTTAACAAGAAATGTCCTATATCCTGATCGTGGTGTTAGTCATAGGAATGTATAGATTCACTAAAATTCACTGGACTATACATATACAGCAGGTGCATTTTACTATATGTAAAGTGTACTATAATAAAGTTGACTTTTTAAATCAAGGGAATGAATATCACAAAAGCCAGAGTAATGGTTATTTCCAGTGAGGGAGGGAGAGGGTGTGAATAAGAAGTAGATTTCTGTTCAATTTCTTAACCTCATTGGTTGTTATGTAAACTTTGTTTTAAAATTATTCTGCAAACTACACATACATGTTTTATACAGTCTTCTCTGAGTATGGTGTATTTTATATTTAAATGAATATGTGTGTGATTAAATATATATGCAATTAAATATACTTACGTATGCAATGTCCATGGATTTTGAGAGAGAAAATGCCCACGAATGCCTCACTTTATAGAGGAAAACAAAACCACATTTTTAAAATGTAGGGACTCCAAATGTACACTATCCATTTATACTGTCTTTTATTTAAAAAAGGAAAAGAAAAAGTAATTCAATACACTTCACCCAACTGAGAAATCAACCCAAATAATTTTAGTTTGAGGAAGAAGCAATATAAAGGAAATAACAGTGGGAAACAAAATCAGTTAAACTTCAGAATTTATGTCTAAATCATTATTGTATGATTTTATTATAACACAGTTATTATATTTATTAAAAATGCTAAAGTTAATTCTTGGAAGAGAACACATAATTGGTTTTAATTAATACAAATAAGTGTTTGGGTCCCAAAGCTCATATCATCACAGCTATTTCTCACTTCCTTTCAAGATTCTGGGGAAGAGAATGGTGGCCGGGTCAGTGGGTTCTATTCAACCACTGAAGGGTGTGGGTCTTTCTTCTTAAGCAGGACTCTGTAAGTGGAAAATCAGATATTCTGGGTTGACAACAAAGTCGTAAGCTGGCCATGTGGGGATGGAATCTGGAGCTTCTGGGGAAGACCTAGGGCATCTCAGGGAAACAGTAAATGGTAGAGCTGCAGCCATCAAAAGAGGTTAGATGGGGTTCTTGGTAAAAACAACCCTGTTCTTCCTCAAGCCCAGTGCTGAGAGCTTTGCCCAAATTATTTCTAAAGTTCACAACAAAGCCATAAGGTGGGTACCATTATCCCCACTTTACAGATATGAAAACAGAAGCATGGAGACATCCTGAAACCAGGTATCATCTCATTAAGATCACCAATCTCAGTTTAGTTTGTTGTCCTTTGGTGCCCCAATCACCCTCCCCGACCCCGTGACCAGTTGATCTGGCTTCACCAGGTGCCTCAGGAATCAGGGATCCACTCTTCCGAGGCTCTGCGCCCGTAACCGCCAAGCTTCTGGCTTGTCCACAATCTGCTCCTCATGAGAAGCTTCGCTGTTGACCCCTTAACTCACTGGCCTCCCGCCCCTTCAGAAGGTACATCTCTTCCTGCCTGGCACAGCTGAGGTCCCAGTTTCTTTGTGAGGATGACGGTATCCACCTCATAAGGACTGTGGTGAAGAATAAATGAGATCATTGATGCCAAGTCCTGGGCACAGACTGCGGCATAATGTTAGCAGCTGGTATCACACACACACACACACACACACACACACACACACACACACACACACCTGTGGGCTGACAAAACATCCCCCATCTCTGCAGTTCCCAGTGAGCAGCCATGGTCTCGACATCCTCCCACTCACCTGAGTAGGTGGGTAAGTGTTTTCATGAGACCTGTTATTACCTGCTCTCCCAAACATCCTTGATCACATCCCTTCTTCTCCATCCCCTGTCCCCATACAGGGAAGATTCTATAAATGACAAGTCCCAGCCCCACTCACCTAGAGGCACAGAAGGGGCAGAGCTACAAACAGACCCAGCAAAAGGCAGAACTCCCAGATCCTTGTCTTCTGACATCTCACCTAGGAGTTCCGGCCCTCCACACTCTCACTTCCTGTCCATATTTTCTGTTATCTGTTTCCTTCCTCTGCTGTTTCTTCCCTTTAAACTTTGAAGTTATCAGGAAAGGGGGAGAACCTGCTAAAAAGGAAAATGACCCCAAACCACAGCCACAGTGGGGAGCTTGATGACACCTTGTCCCACACCCACTTCACCTGCGAGGGATCCCGCCCAGCCACCCGGCCCATTTCCTCTAGATCCCACACTGTCCTTGATTCTCAGCGGGGTGGCTTTGCACAGCTTGGGCCCTACCCTGCAGGCTGTGCCCGCCTGCTGTGGTCACACTGCAGGTCCTCTTGGGGGATGGTTTCTGGTCCAGCTGTGAGCAAGGTTTACATCCTGCACAGTTCAAAGCATCTTTGACCTGAACGCTCTCTTTAGTGTCCCATGGAGAGGAGCAGGGACGTACACCATTCTTACAATTCTAGATGTCAGAAGTCCAAAAGCAGTTTCCCTGGCTTTTTCTAGGATCTAGAGGCTTCTTGCATTGGCTCATGGCCCCTCATCACTCCACCTGGGCTTCCATCATCACATCCCTTTCTCTGATTCTAATCCTCCTGTCTCTGTTTTATCAGGACTTTTACTGTAACATTAGGCCCACCAGCTGATCTAGGATAATCTCATCTCAACATAATCACATCTGCCAAGTCCTTTTTGCTGTGGAAGGTAAAATATTCACAGGTTCTGGGGATTACAATGTGCACATCTTTAAGGGACTGTTATTCTGCCAAATAATGGAGCTGTAGTTGGAGACAGAGCCCACTGCCTTTTTCTTATAGCAACAAGTTCCTCTTTTTACATTATAAACACCATTTCACTCTGATCCAGGGGTCCCATGATCCCACCACCAGTTTGGTGATTCACTGGAAAGATTCACATAACTTAACAACAGTTTTTAATCATGGCTAAGGTTTATGACAGCAAAGGACACGGTGCAGGGATAGTAGGAGAGAGATCCACAGGCAAGGGCTAGAGGGGCGGGGTGCAGGCTTCCAAGTCACCCTCCCCTGCAAGGTTCGCACAAATGTGCATTTCTCTGCAGCTGTGGATTACAGAGATATGTGTGGGATGTCTCCACCCAGGGAAGCCCGCTGGAGTTGAGAGTCAAGAGTCTTAAAGAGGGTTGATCAGGTAGCTACAAATCAGGCACCAGGTGCACATCATGATTCTTCATGCTGACGTGAAAGGATACCAACGATCTGGTCCAGCCTGACCCACTGCCTCAGGTACAAAGAATAACATCACTAATCAGTGCCTATGCGAACTTTCCAGAGTTTTAGGCCTCAGAGTCTGGCTGAGAGTCATTGTCATGGCTCCGGGCATTCCCAGAAACAAGCGAGAACTGAACGAAAGAGACCAACTATGTCAAACGCGGACACGTGAACATCCCCTACCCACCTCTGCCTCCTGCCCAGGTAGGGTAATCCTGCATTCACCAGTGACTTCAACTTGGCTTCACCATTTCTGTGCTCCTGTGTGTCATCACTGTGCTAGTTCCTGAGGAGGCAGAGGGAGGTGAAAATCCCATTCTTGAGATGATGATTATCTTCTGCTGCATAATAATTACCTCCAAACTTACTTTAAAACAATGAACACGTATTATCTCACAGGAATCCCAGTGCAGTTCAGTGGGCACCTCTGCCTAGAGGTTTCTCACAAAGCTGCAGTCAGTATTGGCTGGGGCTGCAATCTCATCTGAAGGCTGGGCCGAGGGTGGGTCTGTTTCTCAGCTTGTTCACATGGCTGTTGGCAGGTTCAGTTGCTCACAGACCAGTGAACTCATGGCTGTCCTGGCTGTTGGTCAAAAGCCTCTCTCAGTTCCTTGCCATACTGGCCTCTCCACAGGGCAGCTCACAACATGGCATCTGGTTTCCATGACAGCAAACAAGTGAAAGCCAAAAAAACAGAAGCCAGAGTCATTTTGTACTCTAATGGCAGAAGCAGCACCCTGTTACTTTGCCTTATTCTATTCATTAAAAGCAAATCACTAAGTTGAGCCTGGTGAGTCACACTCACTTCACCTTAACTCTTACTGGGCTGTCTTTGTAAGCCCTCCAGCATGCCCAGGGAAAGGAAGCCTCTTACTCAGGGTGCTAAGAGTTGAGAGATCTATTGTCTCACCAATTAACTCATCAAAAGGATATCTTTCTTCAACTAAAAGTGATGCACTAACCAATTAATAGCTTGTTGTCACACCTGTCTAGAGGGGCAGGATCAGGGGTGTCTGCCACATTCCTTGTCCTGGAGGAAAGAGACCATGTTACCTAGTAAGTAGTCTGTAGTTGGATGCCCAAAGGCTCTACCTTGAGTCTCACCCATTCAAAACTTTTACCAACTTAGATGAAGATACAGAAGGCATGTGTGTTTCTTCTAGAGGTCATGCAAATCTAGTGGTTGAGGGGATCAAGAAGAGAAATAGTTGAGATGTGACTTCTGTACCCAGGGTATAAAGGCTGAACCTTAAGGGAGGAGAAAGGAACTCCTTCCCAGGGGCAGAGGCCACTGAGTATGGAGGACAGAGAGAGAGTGAGAGGGGAGGGTTCAGTCTGGAGCTGGGTCAGG
This sequence comes from Vicugna pacos, assembly GCF_048564905.1. Classification (NCBI taxonomy): domain Eukaryota; kingdom Metazoa; phylum Chordata; class Mammalia; order Artiodactyla; family Camelidae; genus Vicugna; species Vicugna pacos. The sequence goes on from NC_133002.1 coordinate 57,477,091, forward strand.
CCACCTTCATGCCTGGCCACTGCCCCTCAAGCAAGGAGCTGAGCCCATTTCTGTTTGTAACTTGTCACAAAGAAACCTTCCTCCCAGCACTACTGCACCTAAGAGTGGAGCTCTCATCTGCTCTTTGAGGCAAGGCCTCCATTCTTTATCCCTTTCACCCATTACTGAATGTGTGTTGAGCACTGTACATTCAGACAGACATGGGCGTGGCCCTCTGGGGATAAAACCACCTTCCCCCATTGTGCCTGGAGTCAAGCAGGAGGCCCAGGAGGCCTGGCTCACTCTTCCCAGGTCCCTCACCTGCCCACCTATTTTCTGCTGCTGTGGACCCAAGCCAGCAATTGTAATGGCAGCTCCATGTGGGAGCTCCTCCTGTGTGGTCAAAGCCCTCTATGTATCATCTCAGTTATATACAAATCAAAGAAACAGACGATGAGCCATCAAACAGCCTCTCCTGGGCCACATAGTAAGTCAGCACCACTGGGGTCTGAATACAGACCTGTCTAAGTCCAGAGCATGTGTCCTTACACCATGTCCTCTCTGTCAGGCCACCCCATGAAAGGATTTGGCAAAGGTGACTCAGCTTCTGGGCACAAAAGTCTCTAGTGAGGCCAACTTATTTTCGATTTCACATTCCAGGGAGGGGTCGGGGCTGAGTCTGGATCCCAGGGAGGGGTCGGGGCTGAGTTTGAAGCAGAGAATCCAGGAGCTGTGTCACCAGACAGGGAGCCATTGGGATGGAAGCCGCAGGTGCTCTGGGCTGGGCTGATCATGGTGCATGGACATGTCCCTCAGAGGGGACGCTGAAGCCAGGCCAACAAAATCGCAGCATAGCTGAAGCTCAGGAAGAGGACAGCCTTCAGCAGGACCAGGAACAGGACGCTGGCAGAGAGCAGGAAGGGCCTGGTTGAGGAAATGGGGTCAAGGAGAAAGAGGCTGTTACACAGTCACCCAGAAGACCCCTCCATATCCTACATTTGCATCCCAAACTCAGGACACCAGTCATGGGCCATCAGCAGCCCCCATGCTGGTTCTCATAAGTTGTTCCCCAGAGGCAGGCCTGTGAGGGGCAGAGAGACAGAAGGGAGAGCAGAAGAGAGAACAGCTAGTGGCTGACAAGGCTGGGCGCTCACTGTGGGGACACTGGCTTCATGCTTCACCCAGTTCATCTCAGGTGTTCCTCACAATGGATCTGTGAGCGGTGCTGTCATTATGCTTGTGGCAGGTCATAAGAAGGATACAGTCTCCTCCTGGCTCTCTCTGGGACACTTGCTCATGAATCCCAGCCGCCATATTGTAAGGAAGCCAAGACCACATGCAGAGGCCACATGCGGAAGTCCAGCCAACAGTCTCTATTGAGTCTTGGTGAGTGAACATCAGCATGTAAGTGAAAGAGCTTTTTTAAGTGATCCCAGCCCTCAGCACCTGAGTCTTCCAGCTGAGGTTCCAGATCTCCTGGAGCTGAGACAAATTTCCCTACTGTACCCTGTCCAAATTCCTGCCCCCAAATCCACGAACATCATAAGTGGTTACATTATGCCACTAAATTTTACCATAAAACATCCATAGTAACTAAGATCACCCTCTTTTTACAGATGAGGAAACTGAGGCATAGAGAAGTTAAGTAACTTGGCCAGTGTCATCACCCTGCTGGTAAAAAGTGGAGCTATCATGGAAACCCAAACATTGGACCTCACACTTAGAGGTGGGGAAGGAGACAGAGCAGAGAACTGAGGCAGAGGCCAGTACCAGGGGCCCTGAGCTCTAGCTGGGACCTGCAGTGGGTACTAAAGTGTCACACCAGGGCCAGGGGTGCCCCAGCCTCAGCATCCCCATCAGGGGACTGTCAAAGCCAGGACAGTAGGAATCCCCAGCAAGGGCTTGGCCTTTCTTACCATGGAGGAAGGCCAGGGCTGGACACGTGGCTGGTCAGAGCCAGGGCACCTGTGCTGGCTGACGTCCCAGTGGTCCTCATTGCTACTGTCACTGAGCCTGCAGACAAGGTCACAGATCACTCTCTGCCCCAACCTCCCAGTGGCTTAAAGTCTGCTGTCATTAGGAAACTGTACATCTCACCTTCCTCAAGGGACACTGGGACAGGAGGGGCAGCACAGAGAAAGGAGAAGCATCCTTGGGGGCCAGGGAGGTGCCAAGGCCAGCCAGAAGGAACCCAGTGTTACTCCCTTTCCAGGTACCCAGCCCCGTCTCACACCAGGACACACCAGGCATGAAGAGATGTCTCTGGTAGGGGGCGGTCCAAAGGAAGGATCACTCAGGGGCCTTGGCCAGCCCTCCAGGAAGCCCCCCAAGAGGACTTTGGGTGAGGTTCTGGCACATTCCTGCACTGTAAGGACTCTAGAAGCCCAGTGAGGACCAGAGAGCAGGTTGCAGGCCCTCCTTCTTTCCCTCACCCCTACAAACAGATCAGGCATATGGTGCAAAGTAAAATCACAGGAAAAACACCACCATGGATCTGCACATGCCCCGTGCTGAGTGGAGGCCTGAGCAAGCGAGCGAGGTGACAGTAATCACATACAGATGTGTTCATGCTGGGCTAAGACTGAGCAAGGGGCGGGGCTGGGGACGCAAAGGAAGCCTTGTGGCATGGGGGAGGTGATGCAGCTTAAATGCCACCTCATCAGAGGGGCCCTCCTTTGTGCCTTGAACCTAGAGTAACCGCCTCTCCCATCAAAAACCACTTAATCCCTACCTCACCCCCTCCCCGTTATCTTGCATTGCACCTGTCGCCATCCATGCAGATGTGAGTGGCCTCAGGTCTGTAGCAGGCGTTCCCTGCCCCACCAATGTTCCTGAGCTCTGCTGTCCTCTGCCGCTTCCTCTTCTCAGGCCCCACTCAGAGTCCACACCTGCCATCCCCCCTCCAGGCACATTCAGCTGTGGGCCTCACCAGGGCAGAGACTGAGTCTGTCTGCTCCCCTCTCCATCCCCTGCATCACCACACCCGGTCCATGATAGACAGGCAATAAATGTCTTCAATGACTGAGGAGGAAAACCAAAAGGACACGCCAGAGCCTATATGCAAAGCACCTGTTCCCTCTGGAATCTAGAGATCTGTGTGCCACAGCTTTGATTTGGTCTGGATGACAGCACCAATGACGACCATCTAGTAAATTCTAACAAACTACCAGCCACTGGGATCAGTGCTTTACACCTTTCAACCCATTTAATACTCACAACCACTCCCAAGTCAGTATCATTGTCAATCCCATTTTACAAATGGGGAAACTGAGGCACAAGCCCGTTAAGTCACTTACCCAACTCAGACAGTCAGCAAGTGGCAGAGCTGAGACCTGAACTCAGCTTTCTGACACCAGGGCCCAAGCTTTAACCCGACACATCCCACCTGCCACATTTATGCACAGGAAAGGATGCATGCTCTTACACACGTGTGTGCACACACACAGGTGTGCTCCTGGTCCGCCTGGGCAGCCCATCCTGGGGCCAGGCTGAACCCTCCCTCCACCTCTCCGCAAGACAGATCCAGACCCCTGACCTCAGCCCATGCCAGGCAAAGAGGGGAGGGGAGGCATTACCTGGAAAAACAGTCACTGCCACCGAGGCCCAGGGGACACTTCTGTCCACCCCACACCAGTAAGTGTCTGCATCTCCTTCCTCCAGGTCCTCTATGATCACAAGGAAAATGTGCTCCGTGGGGCTGTCTCGGAGGGTCACTCGGCCGCGTCTTACTTCCTGCCCCACCAAGTGTGCCGTTTCAATAACTCGGATGCAGTCTCTCCAGTCGGGCCCTCGGCACCAGAACTTCCTGTGACCCTCCTCTCCTGCACCGTACTGGCACTTCATCACCAGTGTCTCTCCTACTGTACCCTTTAAGGTCCTGGAGATGCTCAGAGTGAAACATCCTGAAAAACATAAATCCACACACCCTTAGCCAATGTGTCTCGGGCTCCAGCCCCCATCACCGTTCCTCACAGTGACCCTGAATGAGTGAACAGATACGCCACCCCCCATCCCTGGGTGTCCCCCACCACACCCTCCCGTGGTCAACCCTCTACATGCCTAGTCTTACAAACATGCATGCAGCTGTGTACCCCTCGGTTCTGTGAACAAGATGGTCTTTCTGCTGCTTCTCTAGGAGACCAGAAAGATCCTCCTTCTGTGGAAAATTAACCACCCCCCACCTAAATAATACACACATACTCATTCTTCTCTCAAACCCTTTCCCCACGTTAGCCTCTCTCCCCAAACCATCTGACCTTCCTGCATCTCTGGAGGAGATAGCTCGTGAATCATCTCCCTGGGGTGGGTGTCACTCCTATATGAGTCCGACTTGACACCCCTTCATTAAGTGCGGATCGAGAGAAAACTGAGTGCAGATCCAGCACCATCCTCATTATAATGGCTAACAGCAACGTAGGGCTCAGGAAGGACTGGGCACTGTCCTATGGTCTTACATGTGTTAATGGGTTTCATCCTCAAATCCTATCTGTCCTCGGAAGGACTCACCTAAGACTATCCCCAACATGACCAGGCATCATTAGTGCCTGAGTTAACACGGCGTTAGGATGGGCAGGATTTGGAATTCGAATATAGAGGAAGGAAGGAAGGAAGGAAGGAAGGAAGGAAGGAAGGAAGGAAGGAAGAGTTTCTCTCCAATTACAGGACTGAAGATGGAATAGTTTGATTCTAAGAAAGGATTTCGCAGTGGGTAACGTAGGCTGTCAGGTGTGGAGGGACTTGTGACCTCCTATCCAGCCGAGGAATTAGGTGGCAGCAGAGACCTAGGGGAAAGGGACTAAGAGGCAAGTGAGCAAAGGCTGAAGTATCTGTGCTAACTAGACTTCAATCAACCCCCTTTTCCACCCTGACAAGGACAACACACCATTGTACATGTAGAACCCCTCTTTGGACAGTAGTTCATGCCTTAAGTCAGGTAAAGGCAGATTTGGGGCGCAATTATGATGAGGATAATTTTCCCCTCCTCCACTCCAAACGGAGAATACATGGGAAAATAAGGTAGCTCAATACATGCGATCTTCCAGGGAGACTCTCCCAGCCTTCCGGATCTCCTATGCGGCTCTCTCCACAGAGTCTCCTTCTCCTACATTTGGCAGAGTAGACACACCCAAGTCCAAAGTCCCACTCACCTGGGAGGCAGAGGAGCAGGAAGGCCCCGGAAAGGTACATCTTCTGGCCCCGCTGGCTCATTCCTCTACCACATCTACAGAAGGAATAACACACTAGGCCCTCTTGGTTGTCTAGAGATCCAAAGCCAAGTTCTTGCTTCTCCTTTTTTGTTCCTCCTCCCATTCCAGCCTTGCTATCACATCACTTCTTGATTTTTCAAAACATAATTCTCAAAATGAACCATGAGACTTAGCAAGGGCCAAGGGCTCCTACAAAGCTTCAGGGTCCAGAGACAAAACTGGACACTTGATTTTTCCATAAAAGGCGTTACAAGGTCCTCATGGGAAAAGCAAAATTTGTTGGCTTCCTTTACACTTAATTTACAGATTGGTGTTTCATTTTAGAATTGTAGTGTTTACTTCATGTCTTTAGTGTTTCTACTTTTACTTACATTTAGAGGAATGGTTAGGGGCTCTAAAGCTGTCAGTCCTATGTTGCACCCACCCAGGTAACTGTGCAGGTCAAATTGACCAAAAAAAAAAAAGCAGTGGGAACCCCTATGCACAGAACTTTGACCTACTTGTTTCCAAACCCTTTCCTTCCTTTTCCTGCTCAGCTTGTGTTTCAGGGACCTGAGCTTTGCAGGTTGTGTTTCCTAAGCTCTAAAGTCAATCTGCTCTGATTGCTTTCAGCCAATGGGAAGTCCTGGCAGGACAACAGAGGGAAGGGGTAGGGGAGGGCAGGGGGCTTCCTCACTGCCCACTCAGTGGGTGTGACTCCTCTATATTCCCGTCACCTCCATGACATCAGCCCCCCGGGAGAAGCTAGCTGTGCTTCTGCCTTCCAGCAAGTGACTCTGCAACTCTGGGTTGGGTTCTGGGTCTCTGCCTCCTAGCTCTGTCCCTCCAGCCTAAGGGTGGCCGGATCTTCTGCTGTTGCTAATCTCTGTGCCTACATTCTCTATTTGGCTTCTCAGAATTTCCATCACTTCCATTATAAACACTTCTGGTGGTTTCTGTTGTCCTGGTTGGGCCTTGACTGATATAAGCTGTCAGATCCTAATCTTCATGCTTTATATGCGGTTACTCAGGTGAAAGGGGCTTATTAAAAATAACAAAAGGTGCTCCTAATACTCTTACCACTCAGGAAATTGCAAGGGTTTTAGAAACTCTGTGTCAGGAACTGGGCACAAAAACTAAATATATATTTAGCACAGCTTTTAACTCTTTACGCCATCAAATCACTCAGTCATTTGGTAAAGCCAATGGACTTCCTTGTAGAATAATGCTCTCAAATGTCTGTAACAAAATGCAGAGGATTACAAAGGCAATCAATTACCCTGAAATGCTGCTGTCAAGAAATTTTCAAAAATCAGATTTGTGGGATTTCCATTTCTGCCCAAAGTGCAGTAACAAGGATTGATTTATAACCAAAAACAACAAGAGCAACTAAAAAACGAAAATAAAATCAGAATATATGAAACAACAGTTTGAAGACACTGGGCACCAGGCAAAGAAGGACAGTGATCCCTGAGGATGGAAAATAAACAAGTGGAGCCCTGTGATTGCCCCGTCTTATACTGGGAGTTTCCAGGCTGGGGCACAGGGAAGGGGAACCCCAGCAAAGGCCGGTAGACTTCCTGAGTTGGTAGGACAGAGCATAGATTCCAGGGAGACCAAGTTAGGCTGAGGGTCTCCAGCAAGTAGCCAGCAGAGAATGCTGATCAGTGCGTGCCTGTGAGAAAACTGACCAAGGCCAAAGAAACAACCTCCTGAGAGGATTAGAGAGGACAGTAACTGGGGTTCATACGAGCCTGGGAGTATTGGCTATTCCCACAGGCCCAACTAGAAAATCTCATAACTCATGGGACATTGGGAGGAGTACTCAAACAGTCCTTGCCTCAGTAGTGGGAAACAATTAGCCCTAGACTAACAAATCTTAGTATCAAGATTCAAAAGGATCAAAATATTTTCCGGTAACTTAACTACATCCCAGAACAAAATTCAAGAATATTTACAGGGCTACAAAAATACCTAGCACCTAACCAGGTAGAATTCGCAATGTCTAGCTTCCAATCAAAAATGACCAGGAAAGCAAAGAAGCAAGAAATTACAACCAATAATGACGGGGGGAAATCAATCAACTGAAACCAACCCAGGACTGACACCAATATTAGAAGCAGACAAGTAAATAAGAACATTAAAATTAATAAACGAGATTTTACTGCATAGCACAGGGAAATATATACAAGATCTTGTGGTAGCTCACAGCAAAAAAAAATGTGACAATGAATATATGTATGTTCATGTATAACTGAAAAATTGTGCTGTACACTGGAATTTGACACAACATTGTAAAATGACTATTACTCAATAAAAAATGTTTAAAAAAAAGAAAAAAAAGAATAGTTAAAATTTAAAAAAACATTAAAATTATTGTTTAAGTATACTTCATATGTTCAAAAAGCTAGAGGAAAGATTAAACATGTTAAGTGGAGACATGAAAGGTATTTGACAAGATCTATATTGAACTTTAAGAAATGAAAACTCTATCTGGGGTGAAAAATACACTAGACGGGGTTAAGAGCAGATTAGACAGTAGAAGGAAAGAGGACTGAACACGGAGACTTAATGGAAATCTCTTCTGTAATTGTGAAGCTTTCAGTCTGGTCTCGCTCAGCCTCCGTGGTCTGGCACTAAGACCCCTCCGCTGCCTTGCTTTCAGGAAACAATCACAGGAAAACAAAATCCATAGCATCCAAGAGGGAGTGAGCAATCCAACAGCACATGTGGCACTCTGGTCAAATGCAGAGGCTGAGTGACAGGCGACGCTTGGAAAAAATCCCAAGCCAGCAGGCTTGTTTCTTCTTCCAAAAGTGAGATTCAGATTGAGGGCACTGCTGTCAGGCAGGAAAAGCCAAAGTCACCACAAGTTCCGTGTAAGAGTCTGCATGAAGGAGAAGCAAAAACCTGCACCAGCCCTGACTCAAAGCCCCTTTGCTGAAGAAGTCCTGGTTGCTGGCTCCTTTTAGATATGACTTTCTCCATAATTGGATAAGGGAGAAACTTGCCACTTGCAAAATAAGACCAAAGTTATAAGTGGACCTCACCATACGTGGAAGTTGCATTTGAATTTCATGTGAGTCTCGGCCCCAGAAAGAAGTGATTTTTTTTTTTAACGTAGGAAAGTCAAAACACTCTTTCCCCTGCTGGAATCAGTGTGAGGTATTTCCCCAGAAGCTGCACAGCCAGAAAGCCCCGTGTCATTCTTGCCCGTCCTTTCAACCACCCGGTGAGCAAGATCAGCTCAGGGGCACTGGACACTTAACATCACCAATGATTCACACCTTCTAGCAAAGGGCAAAAACGAGGAGCCCAGTGTTGTCGAAACCGAGGGTCGAGACCTATTGGTGGGTCTTGAAATTAATGTAGTGAGCCTTGAGCAGACTTCTTCTTATAAATAAGATATGTTCAGATAGATCAGAGCATATCTCAGGGAGTCCTGGTAAATACTGAAATTTTTATTTCAGTTTCCTCTACGTGTGGGCCGTGCTGCAGTATAAACTGTGAGTCACGGTAAAAAAAAAAAAAATTGAAAGTCATGACCCAGATGGTGTTTGAGCATTTAACATTTCACAGGAGACCCTCCCACCATTCTCTGTCTCTTGGAATCACCATCAAGCATGTTCTGGTCCAGAAAGGAGAGATGGCCCTGAGTTTGGCAGACTCTAGAACAAGCAGATAACGCCTTCATGTGTGTAGTGGACTTCACATTTTGAAAGTGAAGTATCTGTCAGGGATGTGAAACGAGAAGATCCTCGTGGTTATACCTGAAACTATCTGCCCACGTCATTCCATTTAGGGATTGCTTTTTTGTAAATACTCAATCCCAACACAGACGAGGCTGAGAAAGGGGTGCTGGTATGGGGAGAAGACAGTGCACTGGAAGAACATGCCCAGAGGGAGGTAAGGCACAAAGCAAGCTGCTACTTTGGCGGTGAGCACCAGTGCCCCTCACCCACTGACTGGTATCTTCCTCCAGGACCACCCTGGCCAGCTGACTCACTTGCCTTCATCCATGTGAATAACTTCCTCATGGCTTGCTTGCTTGCTTGCTTGCTTGCTTTCTTTCTTTCTTTCTTTCTTTCTTTCTTTCATTCATTTTTAACTTCCTTCTCTTCCTTTTATTTCAAGCTATTAGGGGATACAAGGTTAGCAGCGCTAAACATAGCCTGGAACAGGAGAGAGGACTCCACAGAAAAGATCTGGAAAGATGAAGTGAGTAATACCACCATTAAGGGTCTGGAGGTCCAAGAGGTCCCTCCGTAACCTTCACATCCACACAGGCAGGGCTGGTGAGAGAATAATGGGGTATTCAAGGTGAGAGACAGTCCCCTGAGCCAGCAGGGCTGAGGGAGAGGACCTCCTGGGCGGGGCTGAGGGAGAGGAACATCCAGCAGGGGCTGGAGTCCTTGGCAGGACACAGACATTCCCAACTCAGCAAGGAGACATCTTTCTTTTCTTCCTGCCCTTCCACCTCCTGCTGCCCATTAGCTGAACCCAACCAGAAGCTGGAGAGTGAGGTCACGTCCTCTACTCTGCTAAGACCACAAACCCCTCCAAGACAAACACCATGTCTGATTCATCTTAATATTCCCAGCACTTAATGTAGTGACTGGTATATAACAGGTGCTTGGGAAACATGTGCTGCATGAATAGATGAATGAATGAAGGAATGAATGAAGGAATTCCATCTCCCTGGCAACCAGAGGCAGGGCATGGTGTTTGGCTGATAATTAACTTCTCATTATGTGAGATGGATAATGACCCCCAAGCATGCCCACGGAACTCAGTTTGACACACTAGTTGCTCTGCAGAAATAGGTCATCCTGACATTAGTCACCAGACTCCCACTTCATACAAACACATCAGGTGTTCCAGCTCCCACTGTCCAGAGCTGGGATTCAGACAATGCCCAGGCATGCTGGTGAACCAGAAGCAGGAAGACTTTAGGAGGACTCCAGGGGTCTACTTTGGAGAAAGGAGCCCGAGCGCAGAAGAGGCGGGGGTAGGGGGCAGTAGAGAGGCATCCAGGGGTCTCAAAGCAGCTTCTCCCTGTACCTGAGCTCAGGACTAGCCTGAGGAGAGGGTAGCTACTGGCAGCAGTGACAGAGCTATCCTCACCAGTCCCCTGTAATGTATGGAGGGACAAGCAACTCTGTTTCAGGGCCGAGTGACAAAGTATGATTCAAAGAAGGGAGAGAAGACACAGCCTGGCCTCTCTGAGACCTCAGGGGCCACAGATCTGGGCTCGCTTGGAGCTGGCACCTTTGGCACTGGTGTTCACCTATTTTAATGATTGGCCCACTTAGAGACAGAAGAGGTCTACCAGAAGAGAAAGATACTAAAATTAGGCCTTCAAACCAGGGAAATATCTATTTCAAAGACACTTTTCTATTTCTTCCCTTTGCCATTTGAAGGCCACAGAGAACCTGGTGCTACACCAGGTCCCAAGAGAAGCACTTGGCAGATCACTCATCGGATAATGACTTCCATTAGAATAGCACACTCGACTATTCAAAGCACTTCTGCATCGGTTACCTAATATCCGGTCAGCACAGACAGGCTCCAGGATAGAACGGCGTCTCAGAAATCATCGCTTTCAAGCTTTTGATCTTTCCTGCCAATTGGCTTCAAAGCTGCTTTTCCTTCTGAAATCTATTTTTGGGTCATTTGCAGAAAATTCCCCAGTGACAGTCTCTTCTTACTTCTTCATTTTGGCCAAGAATTTTTTCTTTTCTTTCCTTTTCTTTTCTTTTCTATTTTAATTGAAATAGAGTTGATTTACAATGTTGTGTTAGTTTCTGGTGTACAGCATAGTGATTCAGTTACATACACACACACGCACACATATATATAGAATATATATACATTCTTTTTCACATTCTTTTTCATTATAGATTGTTCCAAGATATTGAATACAGTTCCCTATGCTACATAGTAGGACCTTGTTGTTTATCTGTTTTATATATAGTAGTTTGTATCTGCAAATCCCAAACTCCTAATTTATCCCTCCCTCCTCACTTTCCCCTCTGGTAACCATAAGTTTGTTTTCTATGTCCATGAGTCTATTTCTGTTTTGTAAATAAGTTCATATGTGGTTTGGTTCTTTTTTAAAGATTCCAAAAGAATGTTTTCTTTTGGTGCTGTAATTCTTTGCATAACTCATTCAGTGGTCAAAAGAATAAAGTTGGTCAAAAGCAGACCAATTTTAATGTGTATTATTATATCCCACTCATTTGTCAAAGAATTACCGAGAGCTTGAGTTTTGATTTCTATGTGAAAGAGGCAACAAGGTAATGCCTATGGAAGTATGTACACCTCTGCCTCATCAACCCATCACTGGACAAATCAAAATGTGGGCACGTGCCTCGGCCCCCCACCCCTAAAACTTTACCTGTCCCCAGAGGAACCCAGCAGAGGAGAAACTCAGCAATGCTGAGATGTGGGTGGCACGTTCCCACACTCTGGTTTCTGAATGAGTCTGGGAGCCCCTCACAAACCTGAGCTGGCCACCAAGATAACCCGAAGCAAAGGTTTATGCACACAAGCTTTCCCAGGGAAAGAATCAGAGCTGTCAGAGACACCAATTTCAGCTCTCCTGACCAAGTGTGAAGGCCAGATTTCAACAGTTCACTCCACGATGAGACGTCTGGGTCAGGTGAGGTCAGGACTGGCGCTCTTGTTATTTCTAAGTAGATAAACCAAATCAAATAAGCATCTTCTCTCCTGACTGCCTCCCATTACCTTCTATTCTCCATCTGGTCCTACACAGAAGAGGAGTTAGCTGGCTTAGAGCATCTCACTGCAGCCGCCAGGGGTGCAGGGTCACTAACCAGCAAACGAAGTCAAGAACCATCTGAGACGGTGCAGACACACACAAACAATACATTGACTCAGAACACATACAGATGCAACATACATGTATACAACAGATACATACAAAACACACAGATGCAATACACACAAAACACATACATAGACACTAAACTCACATAGACACAATACACACATGCAGAAGAGATATACACAAAACAGACACACAATATATATACAGAGAGAAAACAGGTGGATACAACACACATATACAACAGACACACACAAACACATATACACACAATGCATATAGACACAACATATTCTTAGAAAAAGACACAAGCATAGACACATATGCAAACACCTAAATACACACACGCATTTCCACGCACCTGAGGAAGCCTCTTACCTGGGGCCACTATGATTTCCACTCCATCCCCCGGGTCCTTCAGGTTTATTCTATGGTGCATCTGTAAGTGTCAGCATCATCCTCCGGCAGATTCTCCATGGCGACAATGAAAGTGTAATGACTGTGACCATCTTTTTTTTTTTTTTTAGGTGTACATAGATTTTATTTATTTATTTTTTAAGACTGTGACCATCTTTAATGGAGACCCGATCTCTTCTTCTTCAGCTACTTCGGTCTTAATGAGGTAGGAACAGGAGTCCCAGGTGGCTCTCCAGCACCAGCATTCCACATATGCTATATGCTCCCAGCCCTGTCCCCATTGGCACTGCACTGCCAGGGACCCTCCCTTCGGGCCACTCTCCTGGCCTCTCACTGAGGAGTCATCTGAAAAACAAATGCCCATGTATCTTCTCAGCCAGCACTATGACCTGGAAATGCCAAATTCTGGCAACAACACACACATCCATACGACAGCAACAACAAATTAAAACCAGAGGGAAGATGCCCCATGAACAGAAAGAGAACCACCATTTGTTGAGACCCTGCTGTATTAGAGACCTTGCAGCAACTCTCCGTGGGGATGCTATATCCCCATCATACAGATGGAGAAACTGAGGCTCAGGGAAGTTGTATGACTTGCCCAAGTTCACAATAACCTATAGTGAAAGAGGAGGCATTTGAGCCAACTTCTGCCTGACTTCTTGCTTTGATCAGCAAAGTCTATCCCAGGGCAAAGGGATGAGGCATCTGTGGTTGCTGAATGCTTTAAGATAAATGTACTTAGCAAATGTTTATTAATAATTATAACAATAACCCATATTTATTGAAAAATTCCACTACATAAATCATCTCATTTCATTCACCCATGAATAAGGAAGAATCATTATCCCCATTTTGCAGATGAGGAAACTGAGATTTAGCAAGGTTAAGTGATTTATCTAAGATCAAAAAGCCAGCAAGTAGCAGAGTCAGAGTTCAAACTCATATCCCTCTGTTCCCAAGCCTCATGCTTTTAACCAATTTATTCTCAACCTCTACTGGTCGAATAAGATCCACAAAGATCAAAGAATAGATGTTTCCATCCCCAGCCTTTCTCTGAGTAACTACTCTGAACTCAGGGTGCTGTCAACAAGGCCCCACGACGCTTGCTTCTTTTTTTGGAAATACCAGAAAACATCAGAGACAGACTCAAGGATAACAGTGGTTCTCGATATCTCCAGGCACGTGCACAGGGTCTACCTGCAGATTCCAGTTTCCTAGCTGGTAAACCCCACAGAAGAACACATGCAAATGCTCACAATCAAATACAAGGAACTTCCACACAGCCCACTCACTCTCACATGCCCAGTCCACTGGTTAGCAAGAGAATAACAAAAAAACAATCTTCTAACTTAAGTATCACAAAGATCCACAGAAGCGGCAGCTCTTAGGAACCGCCCCACGTTGCACGAATCCTTCTCAATCCAGCCTGCAGTTTCGATTCCTAGATTCGACAGAAGTTTCAGTGTGAGCTCATGCGGGTAAGAGGTGGGGAGGGCTGAGTGTCCCAGAAAACTGAGGGGTGTAAACAAATGATGAGATGCAGCCACAAAAGTAGCTCGGGGCTTTCTGTGGTTGATGGGTGGGGGACGGCAAGTTAAAGAGGCCATTGTCCCCCTAAATCTGTGGACAAAGTTAGACTAACAGATTCATGGAACTGTATAGAGAGTCCAGGAATAGACTCACCTATATGTATATGGCCAATTGATTTTCAATCAAGACAATTCAATGGAAAAGGAAAAATAATACTGGAGCAATTGAATATCCATGTGGGGGAAAAAATGAACCTTGACCTCTATTCACACCATACACACAGATGAATTCTAATTCATTCATTCATTCATTTTTAAATGATCACAGACCTAAACACAAAGCCAGACCCATAAGAGATACTTTTGCAAACTTGACATAGGCAACTATTTTCTTGGGACACAAAGAGCACCACTGTAAGTTTCGGACTGGATTTCATCAAAGTTAAAATTTTCCATTCATCAAGAGACATCATGTAGAAAATGAAGAGGCAGACCAGACACTGGGAAGAAATATATGCAGTGCATGTCTCTTGTCGTGGACTATAGACAGTGGATATCTGGCATACATAAAAAATTCTCATAAATCACCAATAAAAAAGGGAAGCAACTCAGGTTTTTAAGCCCCTGTCTTTTATTTATTTTAATTGAAGTATAGTTGATTGCAACTCAGTTTTTTAAATAGGCTTAAGATTTGAACAGACACCGCACTAAAGAAGATATATGAAAAGCTAATGCATATATGAAAAGGCACTCAACAGCACTGGTTTTCAAAGAAATGCAATTTAAAACCACAATGCAATTTAGAACAGTGTTGATGGGTGCACCAAAAAAAGTGGGATATACTTAATGCTACTGAACTGTGTACTTTGAAATGGTTTAAATGATTCATTTCATGTTATGTATACCTTACCACAATTTTATTTTTAAAAAAGAACAGGAAATGGACACACAGGTACTTAGGAGATTACCTCGCATCAAAAGATCATAATTTTCATAAAAAGATTCGGTCATACATACATCCAGACCCACCCTTTCTTCCTGGCTAGTAGATCTTTAGTGTCATCCCTAACTTAAATAATTTTATACATTATTTCACAGATAAGGAAGTAACATAAATGAGGTATTAACAGATAAGATATTAACATAAATTTTTAAAAATTTAAATGTACCCCCACCCAAAAAAAAACAAACCCACACTGAGACACCATTACACAGCCACTAGAATGGCTAAAATAAAAAACTCAGGCCTCCATGCCCTCGTCTCTAAATTAAAGAGTCTCTTATCTCATTGCTATAATGCCCTGTTCTATGGACCCCGACTTCACACAACTAATGACAAAAGGAGTCAAAACCCAAGAGATGAAGCCCACATCATCCCATGCCATGACTTGTTCACCATTTATTTGTGACGTTCGATTGCCTCCCGATAGATCACTGGGACGTAGCTAAGCTAAAGCATCACATTAGAAAAATAAAGAAGCAAGAGCTGTAACAGTGACTGAGCACGAGGGCTGTCCTGGGGTCTCACACACGTTTCCTCATTCAGTCTTCACATCTGCCCTGTGCCGTGGTCCCCATTTCACTTTGTTTTCTTATACTTGACCTCGGTGCACAGAACCAAATCAATCAGAAACCCTGACTGGTGAGCTTTAGCACCATACATGTGCTCTCTTTGGCTTTTATTTTATTTTATTTTATCTCCTCTAACCTCACTCTCATGCCTTGCACCCACTGAAACACCCTCTCTTGGATATTTCTCTTACACATACTTTGAGCTGATCAAGCATCTCACTCAGCTGCTTTTTCAGCTGCACATCAAAGGTCTGAGATGCATCCAGGAAGCTGATGGTCATTCCTCCTGACCAATGAGGACTTTTCCATCCTTTCCAGATTCTGTAACTTATCAGTTCTTTCTCTATTAACACACATTTCTGACTACTGGGTGATCCTCATACTCAACGATCTGTATGCTGTGGCCAAGAGCACTCCAGGGAACTTCCCTGGGCAAAGTCTCGGCCCCTGTTACAGAAGAAACAATGGAGGTTAAGTGAGTTGGAATGAGTGGCAGAGTCAGGATTCAAATGCTGGCCACCAGGTTCCAGAACCCACAAGGCTGTGGGTATGCCTAACAACCAGGAAAGAACAAAAAAAAAAAAAGTTGGGAGTCAACAATGTGTTAGTGTCTCTCCAGCAGAAAGTGACAGCCTATCATTAACACACAATTAAAGCCAGCAATCCGGATCAGCTTGACAAGGCAACCTTTGACAGTACCCATTCCTGGTGACTAATTCTGTTTTCATCAAGCAATGTTCAGACTGATAATTTGGTCTCCAGAACAGACCTCTCCATCTGGGAATTAAAGATAACCAATTATCATGCCAGGAATATTTCCCAGTACAAATCAATAAACTAGAAATCTGGCTTATAAATCAGTCTCTTGGGGGATGTAGATGTGCTGAAACACTCCATCACTGCCAACAATAAACTTCTCTAGTTGTGAAAGTAAATCTTACCCCATTTTCTCTAGCCCAGGACTAGGACTTGGGTGAGCAAGCATTTGCTGAAATGAAGAGCAAAACTGAGTTCTCAATCGTCAAAGCCAAGTTCTGCCCTGAAGCATGGTGATACCTGCTGAACTGAGACCACCCACCAGGCCCAGCCTGGAAACAGGAGACTCTTGCCTATCTTTGTCCACAACCTGCCATCACTACCTGAGCATCCTTCTTTGCACATACCTCCCCAGATACTGTTCCCACCACCCCACTCACCTCCACTGGTCCCTTCACATCCCTCAGTTGCCCCTGACCTCAAGCAGTTGGAAAGAGCATTGGACTGGGAGTCAAAACCCCTGAATACTAGTCTCAGTTCTCCTATTCACCTGCTGTATGACCTTGGGCAGGTCAAATAACCTCTGAGTGTCAGCTTTCTCACCTATAGAATGGAGTCAGAAAATATCGGCCTTGCTTTACCACCACAGAGTTGCACTGAGAGTTAAATGAGTTTACACTCTGTATTATGATTAATATGGAGTGCTTTGCAAACTACAAAATGCTATATTATCTCGAGTTATTTCAAAATAAAACTTTTTAACACTATATTCAAGTGAGGATGCCTGGAACTGACAATCTCTGTAATCGTGCAGATGATTTTATCAGTTCCTCTCCTAAGCATATATGAATGGCTGCAGAAATAAACAGGAAGTCTTTGCCATTTCAACTGTTCCCCCAGTACCATTTTCACTCACGTCTCCACCAACACTTCTGCCCCAGGTACCTGGGAGTGAGAAGGGGGAGGTGGTCACAAACAGGGTCATGGTTCTGCCCACGGAGTTCATGTCTCCCCTCTACACAGCCCAGCCATTCTAGACTCTATCTGGGCCTACCCTGCAGAGAGCAAGAACTACATTCTCTTACTTCTACTTTCATGTCTATCTCATCATTGTGGCTTCCATTTGCAAACCCAATCATTGTTTATTCTGCTGCCTCTTTTTTTTTTTAAAGGAAGAAACTGAAAAGAAAAACAGTAAGTGTTTGGCCAACAGTAAGTGTTTGTCCTGGAATACATCAGTGTGGCAATCTTCTGTTCTCATAGCCTGGAAACCCCACCAGCACTGTGACCATGGAGAGAAAATCAATGTGCCGCAGGCCTCAGGTGCTGGTGGCAGGATCTCCTGGGAGTGTTAAAAGAGACCCTTGACCATGAATACTTGTGACAGCTTCATGCATAATCACCAAAATTTGGAGGCAACCAAGATATCCTTCAATAGATGAATGGATGAACAAACTGGGCTACATCCTACAAGGAGATGTTATTCAGTGCTGAAAAGAAGTGACGAAGAGCATCATGGTGCCATCAGACACCCTCTTTTTCATCCCCTCTTCTAAGAACTAAAAAATCAGCACCCTCCCACAAACAAACGTGCTTCTGTGGGAGTTACAGAAACCCAGCACCACACACCAAGGGAGCCGGGGGGAGTCTCACCCGCCCGTGCTTTGAGTAATAGGCAGACAGATCTAGGTAGGGGCAGCAGAACCAACAGGACCCAGTGGACTGGCCCCAGCCCTCCTCAGCCTCAGCTGGGGAAACCTGCTGACTGGGGCAGACACCCAGATACAAGAGAGCCTTGTTGAAGTCCAGGCTTTCCAAGGAAGATCTCAGCAGTCCATTGGAGCAAAAAATATACATGAATACATATTTTTATATGTTTGCATGCAGTGGGAAAGGTAAGAGGAACTTATCAGCACCACCTCTCCCCCAAGGTGAAACAGTGCGAGGCTGCACCAGCCTGCAGGGACCTCTCCAGAGGGGGAAAGGAGAGCAGTGGGTGACAGCTGTGCAGGACTTTGCTAGGGGAACTGTCCAGCAGAGCCCAAAGCACTGAGATGAGACTGCTATGACTTGGGGAAGGGAGGAGTTCAGCAAAGAGGCAGAAAAGAATGTTAGAGGGCATTAAAGGGATGTGGCTCCTGCTGACTGCGTTCAGGACTCCAGCAGGAAGCCTGCCCAACAGTCACTGGGAAAACCTCACCTGAGGGTGCCCCCACCTGGCCAACTCACCGAGTGTCAAACCCACCCCTCCTCCACTCCGTAGCACCTCCATGTGTGCACTGCCAAGTGTGTGAGAGTGAGCAAGCTCTGGTAGAGAGGGAGGGGGCACACTCAGGAAACTGGCCAGGCTCTGTGGGCAAAGAAAACCACAAACCTGAGCTGTAGCGCCACCTTCTGGAAAACAAAGCAGTTTTCCAACAGCCAGCCCAGTTGAGTTAATGAGGTAGAGAGAAGACAAACACGCTTAAGAATTTTGCCACAAGAGGGAGCCAAAAGCAAGGTTCCATACAAGGTTGGAGAAGGTCCCAGATATTAGTAGAATCAACAAAAATTCCTCCCACCTGAAGGCTGCTAGTAAAGTTAGGGGGAGGTGATGCTACTTCAGATGCAAAAACAACAATGCCAAACTCCAAGGAACGTGAAGAATCAAGGACACATGTCATCAACAAAACATAGCAACAATACTCCAAAAACTGAACTCAAAGACACAGAATTCTGTGATCTACTTGATAAAGAATTCCAAGTAGCTTCTTTGAGGACTCGAACAAGAAAACACAGGCAGGCAATTAACTGAATCAGGAAAACAATACAAAAACAAAATTAGAAATTTAATAAGGAGATAGAAATCATAAAGGAAAAAAGATCCAACCAGAAATTCTGGAGCTAAAGAACTCAATGAATGAAATGAAAAATGCAATAGAGAACATCATTATTGGAATAGACCAAACAAAGAGAGAATCAGGGAACTAAAGGCTGGGAACTTTGATGTAGCTCAGTCAGAGGAGAGCAAAGAAAAAAAGAATGAAAAAGAGCAAAGAAAACCTACGTGATCTATGGGCACCATCAGATATACAAACAACAGAACAATTGGAATTGCAAAAGGAGACAAGAGGAAGAAGGGAGTAGAAAGTTTATTTAAAAAAAAATAATAGCTGAGAACTTCCCAAACCTGGGGAGCGACTTGGACATTCAACTTCACGAAGCGAATAGATCACCCCATCATCTCAATGCAACATAATTTGCTCCAAGACACTTTATAATAAAACCATGAAAATCAAAGACAAAGAGTGAATCCTAAAATCAGCAAGAGTGAAAAAGATTGTAACCCACAAAGGAACCTCCTTTAGCCTATCAGCGGATTTCTCAGCAGAAACTCTACAGGTCAGGAGAGAGTGAAACGATATGTTCAAAGTGTTGGAAGAAAAATACTGCCAGCCAAGAATATTCTATCTGGCAATAATAAAGGAGAAATAAAGACATTCCCAGGGAAGAAATGCCGAGGCAGTCCGTAGACCTGCCTTAAAAGAAATACCAAGAGAAATTCTTTAAGCTGAAATGAAAAGACGCTAATTAGTAACGTGAAAACATATGAAAATATACACCATACTAATATGTGTAAATATACAGAAGACTCTAAATCTGTAATATGATGTGTTAACCACTTACCTATAATATAAACATTAAGGGAAAAGAGGATTTAAAATAACTACAGCTACTGTAATTTGTTAACAAATACACAATACAAACACAGGTAAAGCGTGACATCAAAAATATAAAAGGGGAGAAGTAAAGGGGCAGGGCTTTTGCATGAGATCAAAGTTAAGTCGCTATCAGCTTAAAATGGACCGTTTTATCTAAAAGATGTTTTATGAAAGCCTGACAGTAACCATATGGCAAAAATACTAGAGTAGATTCCCAAAAGATAGAGAGGAAGTAGGGCATACCTCCGTGGAAAACCACCAATTCACCAAGACAGACAGAAAGAGGGAAAAAGAACAATGGAGGATGGTAGAGCACATGCTTAGCACGCACAAGGTCCTGGGTTCAATCTCAGCACCCCCTCTAAAAGTAAGTAAATAAATAAATAAGCCTAATTATCTCTCCATCCACCAAAAAAAAAACCTTAAAAAAATTTAATGGAAGTTCTAAAGAGCCAGAAAGCAATTAATAAGATGGCATTAGTAAGTCCTTACATATCAGTAATTACTCTAAATGTAAATGGATTGAATTCTCCAATCAAAAGGCACAGAGTGACCAGATGGATTTAAAAAAAAAAGACCCAATTATATGCTGCCTACAAGACACTTTAACTTTAAAGATGCACAGATTCTCAATAAAATATTAGCAAACCAAAGTCAACAGCACATTAAAAGGATCATACGCCATGATCAAGCGGGATTTATCCCTCGGATGCAAGGCTACTTCAACATACACAAATCAATAAATGTGATACACCACACTAACAGAATGAAAGATCAAAATCATATGATTATCTCAATAGATGCAGAAAAAGCACTTGACAAAATACAACATCCTTTCATAATTCTTCTTTTAAAAATCCTCAACAAATTGGGTATAGAAGAAACACACCTCAGTATAATAAAGACAACATACAACAAACCCACAGCTAACATTATACTCAGTGATGAAATTCTGAAAGCTTTTCCTCTATGATCAGGAACAAGAAAAGGGGTGTCCACTCTAGGCATTTTCATTCAATGTAGTACTAGAAAATCTAGCTAGAGCAATCAGGCAAGATAAATAAATAAAAGGGATTCCAATAGGAAAGGAAGAAGTAAAACTGTCATTATTTGCAGGAGATAGGATCTTGCACATGGAAAAATCCCAAAGACCCAAATAAAAACTGTTGGAACTAATCAACAAATTCCGTAAATTTGCAGGATATAAAATTAACATACAGAAACAATTTGTTTCTGTATGTTAATAATGAACTATCTGAAAAAGAAATAAAGAAAACAATCTCAATCACAATAGCATCAAAAAAAATATGTAGGAATAAATTTTACCAAAGAAGTGAAAAACCTGTACAATGAAAACTACAACACCTTGATGAAAGAAATTGAAGATAAGACAAATAGAATGATATCCCATGTTCATGGATCAGAAGAATTAATATTGTTAAAATATCCATACTACACAAAGCCATTGATAGATTCACTGCAATCCCTATTAAAATTCCATAGCATTTTTTGCAGAAATCAAAAAAACAAATCCAAAATTTGTACAAAAGACCTTGAATAGCCAAAGCAATCACAAGAAGGCCAAAGCCAGAGGCTCCACACTTCCTCACTTTGGTAGTATTACATACAAAGGTAGAGTGATTAAAACAGTATGGTACTGGCATAAAAACAGACACAAAGAGCAATGGAACAAAATAGAAAGCCCCCAAATAAATCCCTGCTATGCAGTCAACTAATATTTGACAAGAGAGCCAAGAGCACTCAGTGGGGAAAGGATGGTCTCTTCAACAAATGATACTGGGAAAACTGGAGAACCACATGCAGGTAAGTGACATCGGATCCCTATCTTACATGACCCACAAAAATTAACTCAAAACAGATTACAGACTTCAGCTGAGACTTCAGTTGAGGCTCCCAGGGCCTCAGTTATGAGCAGATCCCTGGATACCTCGCAACTTATGGTCCAAACTTCCTTCCAGCCTGAGACCTCTGTGTCAGTCCTGTCCTTGATCTCTCCTCTTGGACTATCTCAAAGATGCATCCTCATTAGCTCAACATGTCCAAAGCTAAACTCATGATTATGCCCCTCTGAAAAGGAGTCTCACCCTCTTCCACCATTTCCTAGTTGTCATCCCTGACCCAGCTTTCCCTTCATCCCTACATCCTGGAGTCCATCCAGTGCTGCCTCCTAAAGGCCCTCAGGTTTATCCATCGCTCCGTCTCCACCGCGGCCAACTTAGCTCAGGCTACCATCATCTCAGAGTCACCTCCTGGCTGGCCTGCCCACCTCCACTCTTGGTTTTTCACTACCCTGCAGCCAGAATACGCCTTTTGAAAAACAAACCCAGTCTTGTCATTACTCTTTATAAAACATTCAACAGCCTCCCAAACTTTTAGGATAAAGGCCAAACTCCTCCAACAGACCTCAGTTTGGCCCCTGCCGACTTCCCAGGCCTTGTTCCACACCAACCTCCCACTCCTTCCCCAGGCGACAACCACGAGGTTTCAGTTCCTCATACAGTACACACCCTCTTGGCTATTGGAACTTTTCATGTGCTGTTTCCTGGGCCTAGGATGCTCCTTTCTTCCCTTTGCCTGGTTAACTCATACTCTTCCTTCAGATCTCAGATAGATTGTCATTTATTCATTTAACAAATATTTACTGAGCCCCCACAGGTGTTATACTAGGTGCTGAGATCAGTGAACAAAACAAATTAAATTCTCATCCTCAAGAAGTTTACACTCCCCTGGTGGGAGGGGGAAGGTAGACAATAAAGAAACATAAAACATGTCAGGAGGTCATAAGTGCCCAGAAAGAAAAGAGAGCAGAGGGTGTCAAGGGGACCCAGCACTATTAGATATCAAGGAAAGTCTCTATGATAAGGTGATAATTTAGCAGAGACCTGAAAGAAGTGAGAGTCACGCTAATAGCTGGGGATAAAGGATCCAAGGCAGAGGGCACAGCAAGTGCAAAGGTCCTGAGGCAGGAGCAAAAAGGCTGGAAGAGAGGGAGTGGGGGCGGGAGTAGAAGCAGCTGAGATCGGAGAGGAAATGAAGAGTTATCATTTAAGGACCTGTAGGCTTTCAAGGGGAGTTTGGATTTTACTCTGAATGATGTAGGGAGCCATTGGAGAATGACGTGATCTGACTTTATAAGGATTACACTGACTGCTGTGAGGAAAAATGGCTGGTGGAGATAAGGGTGAAAGAGGGAAGACCATGAAGAGGCAATTATAAGGTTCCAGATGTGAGAGTATTGTGGCCTGGACCAGACCAGGGCAATGGAGGGGGTGAGAAGTTGCTGGACCCCAGATACACCAAAGCCCCAGCTGTACGTTCCCAGAGCACATCCTTTATCCAGCACAATTGCAATTGGACATTTACTTGTGTGTGTTTGATTAATGTCTGACTCCCCTTACTGGGCCGTGAGCCTCAAAGAGGCAGGAAGGGGGTTTCTTTGCTCACCATTGCATCTCCAGCACCCAGTGCCCATAATAGATGCGCTGTACAATTCTGTTGAGTCAATGAATGAACAAATAACCCAAACAAAGAAAAAAGCACACACACACATTCACACAATTTCACAATTTGCTAGGTCAAGCCTTCTCTGTTCTCTCGAGGCTCTGCAAGAAGCAGTCATCCCGGGTCCTCTCTGTGCCCAACACCACCCAGGCACAATATCAAAGGACAGCCCATCAGGGTAGCGTGACATCTGCCACCTGGGCTCAGGTCCAGGGTCTACCAGCCATGGCTGGAGACATAAAGTTGCCAACAATTGCTGTGTTTACTTTGTACCAGAGATTACTTTAAATACTTTTAAATGTATTACCCCATTTAATCCCCCACGCCAGTCAAATGAAGTAGTACTATCCCCATTTTTCAGATGTGGAAACTGAGGCACAAAGAGCTTTATGACTTGCCCTGGAACTCAGGGCCTGTAAGAGGCAGATGTGGGTGGGCCAGTCCCCTGAGGCATGGCGTGGCCATCCTTCTGGGTCTCTCCCAGTCTCCCTCCCACTGACACTTTGACCTGCAGAAGCCTCAGTTGCTGGAACCTTCCATCTCCCAGTCTCTCAGTCTTTCCTGGCCTCTCTGTGTTCCCACTCAGGCCCAAGTGAATGTGCTCTGGCTTTTTACCCTAGATACGGCACCTTCTCACATTCCTGGGTCCTCCTGGAAAGCCAAGAGCATCTGAAACTCTTTCCTAAACCTCTCCAAGTTTAGATCTCCAATCTCACTGAAAACGCAGGACAAATGCCAGACAGTTCCCCATCCACCCACCCACCCGCGTGCGCCCCCACCCCCACCCCGGAATCACCGAGTTCTCTCACCATCTCCCTCCACTGACCAAGTGTCAGTCTCCAAAGGGCTGGTCACAAGGAACCCGACATCCAGATGCAGAGTCCACAAGTCACCAGGATGTTGGAGATCACCATCCACTGTCGGGGCCCTAGACCACAGAGCGGCCCAGCAAAGCCTGGCCCATCAGCTCCAAAGTGCTGTCTGCTGGGGGACCCAGCTAAAGGAGCCCTGGGACAGACGCCTTAATATCCTACAAATCCAAGGCTGTGGGTGCAGGGAGCCAAAGCCGCATTTCTGAGCCAGTTTGTGTCCCACTTAGGCCAGAATCCTGGAAGTCAAGAGACTGAGTGTAATGGCTATCATTTTTCTTGATTCAGTTGCATTTTTGAGACCCGAAACTCCAGGATTGCTGAAGGCAGGGGAAGCAATACTCGGTGAACCAGCCCACAAAGCTGTGCGCTGTGGTTGGTGCATTCAAGGTCTGAGTCATCGGCCCTCCAAGTCCTACTGGGCGACGGGCAGCGGGAGTGCGCGCCCCCTGGCGGACGTTAGAGGAGGAGGACTGGGGGCGCCGAGAAGAAGGAAAAGGAAGAGGGGAATGGAGGAGGTGGACGGGGCCGGGGATGCAGAAGGAGAGAAAGTGGGGAGCCAAGGAGGAGCAGGGGAAGGAGGAGGAAGAGAGGGGCGCCCAGAGTCTAGCCTGAAGCTGAGGATCGCGAGAGGCTGAAACCTAACGTCTGCTTGATGACTGCATTTTTCAGGATGGGAAATCATCTTATGTCCCCTCCAGTCCACTGAGAGTCCGCTGGAACAGTGCGTTGACAAGGTGGAAGGCTGAGCCCGGGCTCCTAGGCTAGCAGGCTGTCACTGGTTAGTGATCAGTGAATGGAAGGCAGAGGAGGGCACACCTGCCAAGTGTTCACCGTTCCTAATCTGAGCTGTTCCGAAGTTCACATAGATACTCCGTAGCAAAGTCAGATCCCAGAATAACCCTGGCTCTGCAAGACTCTGCCCGCTGAGAATCTGAAACGATTTCCTTCTTACTGTTCAGCCAGGCCAAGAGTCCTCAGCTGAACCTGCAGGGTTCTAGGCCCTTTAGGGACGTGGAGTTTCCGTGAAATCTCCTGTTTTCAGTTTTAGCATCTCCTGAAACAGCCAGCTCCCATCTAACCCAGCAGCATCCAGGAAACGTCCCTTAACCACACTTGACCCAAGAAGCAGCCACATGGCTGCCAGAAAACCAAGCAAGCAAGTTGAACCCACAAGCAGCCCCACACTCTCTCCCTACACCCCTCCATCTCCTCCTTCTTACCTCCTTTCCTGCCATCTGCCACAATGAAAAGAGAAGTAGTTGGTCTTCAAGGACAAATCTTTTAAAATGAATAAATATGAAAAATCAAATTAAGAGAAAAATATCACTAGTTTTATCCCTTCAAGCATTGACAGGTTTAAGGCAGGGGGAGGGATAAAAAAGTAGGAAACGTGAATGAAGAGAGGCAGTATATGGGGGAAAGCCAGCAAGAAGCTAGAAGGGCAGATTCTATTCCTGGTTCTACCATCGTCCCTGGGCCTGAGCGTTCCCACCTGCAGAAGGAGGAAATGGGACTGAAAGAAGGTACCAGACCTTGCTGCTCCCACCTGAGCTCTTGGCCCCCCTCAGGGGTCATCTCTAGGTATTAGAGGAAAGGGCTGGGGGAGCCAGCCTCCTCGGAACCCCCTGCTTCAATTAAGGCAGCTTCCAGATGAAATTTAATTTAAACAGAGGTTCTGCAACAGGAAAAAATAGAATATTAAATATTTCATACAAAGAGTATATACAACCTTGAAGTAAATAATAAAGCTCCCACCCACCTTAAGAAAATTTCTTTGTTCCCTGATTTAAATGTAATATATGTTCACTATAGAAATTTCACAAGATCCAGAATACTGAGAAAATAAAAATCACCACAATCCCATTGCCTTACTGCTAATGTTTTGGTAACAATACCTCCCTTTTTATTCCAGATGTACTGTTTTTCTGAAATTGAGATCCTGTTATACAAATTGCCCCCCCCCTCGCTTTTTTTATCATGACCATTCTCCTTGGACCACCTAATTTCTTAGTATCCTTCCATCTCCAAGTTTCCAAGAAAATGACCCCCAAATACCCTAGTTTTTGAATTGAGAGTTGTTTTTCCAAAAGGAAGCAGAAGCAGGAATTGATAGATGGGGGGAATCTTTCTTGTCTGGCTTCCACCTGAAACATAACCTAAATTAAGAGTTTGATAAAGTGCATCCTGTTGTGTGGTGACATGGGGCAGTGTCCAGTGCGTAAATGGTTGACTAATGACTGCCTTTCACGAGGCTGAAAGCATCTCTGGAAGTAAGAGGGAAAACAAAAGCCAGCATTTTCGTGACAAAATCGCCCGAGAAGCCTTCTCTACAGCTCTGAAACTGAGACTCAGAAGCAAAATGACATGTCTTGCCCAGTATGTTAGAGGCAAAGACTGGAATTCAGGTCCCTTGACTCCAAGTCCAGAGTGAAACATTGGGCGTGCTTGCTAAGAGCAACTGATTATCCTTGGCTCCTTAACCCACCCCAAACTCAGGTGTTCCTTCTTTCCACTGCTTCCCATGGGTCTTGCTCATGGCCGCTTGGATTGGCAGCTGCCCCCTGGAGACCCAAATAAAATTCCAAAGCAGGGTCTGGAAGTGCTTCCATAAATGAGGTTTGGGGTTCTGGGCATCCCACCCCTTCCCTGGCTTCTAAACCGTCACTGCAGGTTCTGCCGTAGCTGGCCCCATGGGCTGTGAGCGCTCTGTCTGGGGGTGCTGCTGTCAACACACACCTTCCTGCCCCGGGTTCACAGCCAGCTGCAAACTGTGCTGCTGGGGAGCTCGTTTCCCACAATGAAGATTCATGTGAAAGATGCAAACGGCTTCTAAAGGGTTTCAAATAAGTCTTGTGCTTTTTAAACTTTATATTTCTTTTTTTTAAAAAGATATTTATTTATTGATTTTTAATGGTACTGGGAATTGAACCCACGAGCTTGTGCATGGCTAAGCATGTGCTCTACCACTAAGCTATTTCCCTCCCCCCAAACTTTACATTTCTTATGTCTTTTATGATTTGGATGGCGCTTGAATGTATTATTGGTTGACCCCCCTTAAGACTATGTGTGCCAGGAAGGTAGATTTTGTTGCTCCCATTGTGTCGATGAGGAAACTGAGGCTCAAGGACTAGGGGCTTGCTCAAGTTCTCACAGCCAAGGAGTATCAGAGTCAGACAAATCATAGCCTCCTAACCCCTAGTCAGGGTCTCTGTTGCCTCAGTCAGGATCTGTTTCAGTTGCAGGTCTCAGAAACCTACCTGGAACATGCTTAGGCAGAAGGGGGCATATACTGGAAAAACACTAGGGTACATAGTAATTCAAGAAGGCAGTGGGAAAGGCAAAGGTAATGCTCAGTCTTGGGGGCAACTGGAACTGGGAAATCAGACATCCCCTGGACTCGTCTCCTTCTCCTCTGTGGGTTCTGCTGGTCTCCCTAGAGACAACTTTCTCCAGGAGGAGGGAAATATGGCCACTGACCTCTCCCAACATTATCGTCTTATGGATTTTACTCCCAGGTAAAGCCTTACTCCCTTCTTGAGTCTCAGTTAAAAAAAAAAAAGAAATCTTGGGAAACACTGAAGTTGGCCTGGCTTTCGTAAGGTGCCCATCCTGGACCATTCCATCGTGGCCAGGAGGACAGGGTCATTTAGGTGACCTCCTCCATTATAGCCATGTGGCTTGGGGTGGGGGCGGTGTCTGGGGCCAAGAGCAGCAGCTGATCTTAGAGCAGTGGAAGTTGAATCATGACAGTAGCTGAGCTCACCCAGTGAGTATACAGAAAGAAAAGAAGAAAGAGGGGAAATACAATTTAAAGAGTGGAAAGAAAGAGGGGAAGGAGGATGGAAAGGGAGGAGGAAAGAGCAAATGAGTGACAAAAGGAAGGAAAGGAAGTGAGTGAGAAAGCAGATAGGTGGCGAGCCAGGAGAGCCCAGCGTCACAGGAGCCACGCAGACTAGAGTTTGAAGGAGGAAAGAGAAACCAACAGTATCGAATCCAACAAAATATGCAAAGAATGGCCTTGAGATCTAGCAACATAAAGGTCATCAGTGATCTATCCAAGTGCCATTGAGTGGAGGTGTAGGAATGGGAGTCGGCTGAAGATGAGGAAATGCAGACCGTAAGTGTTGTTCTCAAGGAACTTAGATAGAAAGGGTGGAAAGCAGTGGGGATGAAGTGACAGAGGTGAGGGGACAGTCCCCTTCACCTTAACCACTTGGACTTATGGAGCCAATACCCCTTGACCCTAAATCCTTTGCATGCAACTTCCCATTGTGAAATCAGCCATCACATCAAATGCTTATGCTGTGCAATATAAGAAACTATTTCTAATAAAAATAGCTAACATTTATAACCATAAATCACACAGTTCTGACTCAAAGCTCACATTCTCACCCATTCTTTCTACTGCCTCCCCACTGATAGATGCAATATAAAGGTGTAAATTATCTGGAAGGGGATGGTAGAGTGACAGAGGCCAGCCCTTCTCAGACAGCCCCTTTCTTAAAGCCTTCCCCAAGGAAAAAATGGTTTCTCCTTCTCTGTCTGCCACCATCTACCTCCTTCCCACTCAATGCTCTCTCCCCGCTCTCCAGAGGAAACCAAGTCCTATTTGAATTATGTTTTCAGGCACAGTCGTTAGTTTGGACCAGCAGCAGTTCCAGGCAGCTGCAACGTCCAGTTAGCTGCCCCCTGACCCCTCCCTGAAATCTGGACCTCTCCTTCTCCATGCCTCATGGAAAACTGCAGGGCTGTCAATGAGGTTGTGTAATGACTTGATTAGTAACATAGTGCCAGACTCTGGGAGATTATTCCCCGCTGATTTTACTTGGTGTGTCTCCCAGCCAATGATCAAGTGGCAGATTCTAATGTCGTAGCTGATAAGACAGGAAAAAATAGCTCTGACGCCTGCACTGACCTCCTGGAGGTGGGAAGATCATTGGACCAAAGTCCTGTCCTCAGAGCTTGTCTTGGAAACAGGTCTCCCCTCTAGTTCATCCACAGCCGTTGCCTGGTGGCCTCACTTCAAATGCAGCTGGGAGGTGTCGGGTTGCTCACACTTATCTGACTGTCACAAGTTCCTGTCCTTTGTCACAAGCTCCCCGTTGAGTGCAGTATTTTTGTCCCTGTCTATGCCTGACTTTCAGAGCAGGTAAATGAAATAAGACCTCCCACCTGTTCCCACTTCTAAAATATCAGGTGTAAAGGAATATTCTCTCTGAATTAAAAATGTTCTACGTTGAGCCATTAACTTGAAGCCTACCCTTTACCCCTCTTTCCCCTTTCCTCTCTTCCTTTCTTCTCCTATAATTCCTCTCTGTCCAGCCCCATCCTTGCGCTCCCCTCTTCGTGTTACCACCATCCCTCTTCCTCTCCAGTTCCTATCCCTCCATCACCCGTCTCCTTTCCTGCCCCTGGGCAAGATTGCAAGAGAAGCGCTGGGGCAAAGAACACACATACGGCTTTCTTGAGGAAGTAAAGCCTTTTCTGAATGATTTCCCAGGGCACACGTGTTGTTGAAAGGGACATTAGAAGCCACTAGTCCAGTAGTTCCTGAAGGTGTCTTCATGTTAGAATCATTACAGAACTTTAAAACAGTGCAAATTCCCAAGTCTCACCCTGAAGAGACCCTGATTCAGAAGGTCTGGGGAAACCTGTACTTTTGATAAGGGCCCCCAACCTCCCCGGTTCCCCAGATGGGTGCCCAGATGGGGACCCATCTGAAGTCTGTATTAAGAACTATTAGTGGACTCCCTCCCTCCAAATCCACTATTTGAATCTCCTCTACAGAGTCCCCGCCCAGTGGACACTTGTCAGCAAGGAGCTCACACTCCAGCCCAGATTATAACAGCAGCTCCCACTGATTGAGCACCTACTGTGAGCCAGGCCTGTGTACAGAATGGATCATCTCATTTAATCGCACAAAGGCCTCAGAGCTCAGTATCATTACTAACTCACACAGAGAAACAGTCTCCAAAAGTCAAGTGAGATGCGTAAGGTCATGAGCTGCCAAGTGCAGCATGAACTCCCATGGGCTGACTCAAGGGGGCGCACTTACCGTCGTGCTGCTCTGCTTCTCTGGCTGTGCTTTTTGATGGCTCACTGTTTCTGGTGTGTTAGTCTTTTTTTTTTAACATTTTTTATTGATTTATAATCATTTTACAATGTTGTGTCAAATTCCAGTGTAGAGCACAATTTTTCAGTTATACATGAACATATATATATATATAGTCACATTTTTTTCTCTGTGAGCTACCATAAGATCCTGTGTATATTTCCCTGTGCTATACAGTATAATCTTGTTTGTCTGTTCTACAATTTTGAAATCCCGTCTATCCCTTCCCACCCTCCGCCCCCTTGGCAACCACAAGTCTGTATTCTATGTCTATGAGTCTATTTCTTTTCTGTATTTATGCTTTGTTTGTTTGTTTGTTTGTTTTTTAGATTCCACATATAAGCGATCTCATATGGTATTTTTCTGTCTCTTTCTGGCTCACTTCACTTGGAATGACATTCTCCAGGAGCATCCATGTTGCTGCAAATGGCACTATGTTGTCAGTTTTTATGGCTGAGTAGTATTCCATCGTATAAACCTGGCATGTTAGTCTTAATCCCCAATACATCATAAATTCCTCTAAATTGAGAACTGCAAGTTTTATTTGTGTTGTTCTGTGACTAGGTATAGTAATATAATACTGTTGTATATGTGGTGTATGATATTGTAATAGTGATAGCACCCGGGGATCGACATAAATCAAGAATGAAAAAATAAGTATATAGAGAACATCTGCTATGTACCAGGCACTTCTTATCCCCTTTATCCTCACAACCCTGTGAGGCAGCGTTATTGCTCTTCATTTTAAAAACAAAAAAACTGAGACTCAGAGAGGTCAAGAAATGGTCCGGGTCACATACCTAGTCAGTGGCCTGGGTGGACGTTGAATCAAGTCTGTCTGAACCCCAATCCCAGGTTTGTTTCAATATGCCACACCTCTACAGCCCCACCCCACCCCCAGCAAGGCTTGACTTGAGGAATCCCCACTCTCCACCAAGACCGGGGCAGCACACGCAGCGGGTTTAAATAAACGCTTCTCAGATAGAGAGATAAAAAGAGAAACAGTTGCACACGTACAAGAGGCGTGTATGAGACAGCTCGCAGCAGTGCAGCACGCAACAGATAAAAACCGGAAACAGCCCCAGTGTCCTTCAGTAGGAGAACAGAAGGAAAAATATATGGTCTAGTCACCCAACTGAACATACACAGCAGTCAAAACAAGAAACCACAGCAACATGCAAACATGTGGAAGAATCTTAGCAATATAATCTTAAGCCAAAAAAATCTAAAGTGAAAAAATGGACTTTGAGAAATGCATAGAGATGCAATAAAACTGTCTAGAAAAGGAAAGGAGGAAGTGGTGGACACAGGAACCAGGGGAATCATAACCTCAGGTGGAGGAGACAAAAAAATGGGTGGAGTGAGTGGCAGGAACATGGTTAAACGAAGGTCATTGTCAAGGTCCTAGCTTTTGGTTTGGGTTTACAGATGCTTCTTGCATTATAATGAAAAAAGGAAAGAAGGAAGGATGGAGCCATGGTGGGGGGGAGGAAGGAATGAAGGAAGGAAGGAAAGCATTCAGGGATGAATGACAGGTGTGCCAAAATTCCATTATTTTGATTATCTCAATTCTGTGCACCTCAAGGTCCAACTGAAAAAAAAATAGGTTAAGAGGTGACTAAGTGGTTTGATATCCTCGTGTTATAAGCTTTTGGAAAGAGGGATTGAATTCTCCTGCTCCCAGTTTTGATGTTCAGTCGTGTGCCTTGAGGAGAAATCACAAAGGAGGGCACGCGGGAGCCCAGGGTACCTTCTGCCTCTTCTGGAAAACACCTGAAACGAAATCCTCCGAGCTCTGCAAGCAGGTGGCAGGCTGCGCAAGAGGGCCTGCGGGCACAGGATCATGGCCACGTGGCGTGTGACTTCAGAAAAGAAGGACCCTCAAAGAAAATGATGCCACCCACAC
The DNA here is from genome assembly GCF_048564905.1 of Vicugna pacos. Lineage (NCBI taxonomy): Eukaryota > Metazoa > Chordata > Mammalia > Artiodactyla > Camelidae > Vicugna > Vicugna pacos. The sequence goes on from NC_133002.1 coordinate 57,509,493, forward strand.
AGATGCGTGCGCGTGCACACAGACACACACACCCCTCCTGCTGACTGTGGATAAAACCGTTTGCTAATCCTTACAGGAGAGGATGAAGCCTAAAGAACAAATCCCTTCCCAAAAGGTGACATATGCACTTAAAATCATAGTAAGATGTAAATGACAGATACCTTCTCATCCTAAAAGTATATTTCTTATGTGAAAAGGGAGCCAAGCTACACAAGAAAGAAGAGGTGGAACAGAAAGAGGGGCTGAGACAAGTACAAGTAACATTGCGGACTTCGTCATCTTGTCTGGGCTTCCCTGAATATTGGGGGAGGGAAAAAACACGTGTGTCTCCCTGGGGCTGCTGAGCTTAACAGTTGTCCAACAGCACAGCTGCCCGCTTCTGTGAGCCCACTAGGGACAAATGTCCACAAGGAGGAGACAGTGAGTTACAAAGAATTTTGAGCTCAGTAGAGAAGCCCTCCTGGATGCTCAGTTTGTCCTGTGGTCTGTGCAGTTGGCCTGCGCATGAGACAGGAGAGAGCCCCAGTACTGATGGCCAGTTGAAGGACGCCTGGCTTATGGGTCTCAGTCCATGGGGGCTGTCACCCTTCCCCAGATTCCAGGTAAGAGAGGTGCTGGACCACTGCTCTGAGCTTTGCAGCAATCCCGTTTGTGCCAGGGGTGGGAGGGTTGGAGCAGATGTGGCAAGGCCACCAGCACTTCTGTGCCTCTGAAAAGGCAGACCCCCTTAGCTTCTCCTCCCCCTGACCCTGACTGAATGGGATCAAAGGTTGGAACTTAGAGCTGAAACAGTCCTGTATGCCAGAGAGTTTTTCCAGTGATGGAGCTAAAAGCACTGAATGAATCTCCACGGTCTCTTCCTGAACCACAATTCTTGATTGATGATACTATGCGGAGAGGCAGCTGCAGGATGTGGGAGGCATATCAGCTTGAGGCCACACTGAACTGAATCTCCGCTCTATCTGCAAATCTGCATGATCTCGGTGATTAATTCAATGTCCCAGGACCCGGCTCACTCCCACCATCCATAAAACAAGAAGAAGAGTAGTCTTCTCCAGAGAATTACTGGATTAGAGTAAATTAAATAATATCTGCAAAACAGACTGGTAGATGGTAAATACAATACAGGTTCACTCATTATTCACCCTTGTATCTCCCAGAAAGCACCCAATAAACAGGCTAAGAGGAGCCAAGGCAGCAGAAATCTGGTATCATGGTAAGTTGACCTTGTAGTAAATTTCTGTTATTGGAAGCTCTTGTCATTGTCAAAAAATGTGACTTGTTGGTATTCTGGGACAGGAAAAGATATCTGGGGGCCTTTCTCAGGAAAGAAGAGATGCTTGGAGGTCCCTTCCTGGGTGAAACCCTCCCTGATTCCCACCTTCCTCCTCATCTCTAGACAGAGAGAATTGACCCCCCTCTTCTCCAGACGTGCAGCACATGTCATTCCTGATATTACAATATTCTCAGTGTACACCAGGGACTGGCATGAGCATTCCCTGGGCCGTATTTCACTTAATCCTCATGACAACCCCATGAAAGAGAAAAGTGAAGATGAGCAAAGTGAAGTCAGAGTCATACAGATAACAGAGGGCGGGGCTGGGATTCAGCTGGCTCCAGTGCTCGACCTCTCCCTTACAGCCCATTATGACCCTTATCACGTGATATGCTATTTCCGTATCTGTTAGTCACATCCAGTAGACTGTCAGCTCTTCAGAGGCAGGAACGGAGAGGCTCTTTTAGCTATTTACCCCCAGCACTTAGCACAGTGCCTGGCTAAGAATGAATGAATGAACTATCTTCTCCAAAGTCCCAAGGAAGGACAGCATCATGGTTCCTCCTAGGCCAATATGACTCATGGCCTCCATCCCCAGCCAAGCCTGGTGGGGGGAGCAAGGGGAGTTGCGGGGAAGGACAGGTGGCTGCATATAGAGGCTGCTCCTTCCCTACCGTGCACTTCTCACCCACGCCAGGAGCCCAGAGCTTGGTCATGGGAGCTGAGCCAAACCCTTCACTAGAGGTGAGATGTTGCTGGATCTTTAACACTATAAAGGCCATCCCATCTCCTCATTTTCTACATTTTTGCAACATTAAATCACCATGGAGTTTATTCTCTCCTGCAAATCCTTTAACTCCATTGGACTCAGCAGTTCTCTTGTTTTATGTTTGTTACTGTGGTTTATAGATTATTTCCTTAGTGACCCCAAATGAAGCTGCCACTTAATCCCCATGTGAGGTTCAGTTCAAAATTTCAGAATCAAAATAGTCTGTTAGAGGATGGGAGTAACTCAGTGGTGGAGTGCATGCTTAGCATGCACAGGGTCCTGGGTTCAGTCTCCAGTATCTCTGTTTAAAAAAAAAATTGCTTAGGAGTGTGAAATCTGTAGTCACACAGTCCTGGGTTCAAATCCCAACTAACTATGTAAGCTTTTTAAGATTCTGTACGCCTCAGTTTCCACTTCTGTAAAATAGATACAATAATAACTATCTCATAGAATTATTGTCAGATTAAATGAGATAATGAATTAAACAGTTAGCATAGTATCTGGCACATAGTAAGTGCTCAATATATGTTAATTTTTGAAAGCTAGATCTAGTTCAGGGACACCTAAGGCAGTTATGTAGGTGTTGGTATTCTCAGAATAAAGTCCAGATCACTCTGGCTGTAGGATTTCCTCTATTTACCAGCAAACTCCCTGACCTATCACCCAAAAGTTTACCTGTTACAAATTCTGTTCAAATACTGAGATCTCAACCAGCCTTTTTAATGCCTCGTTCTTAAACATGAAAAGACAACCAAGAATGCCTAGGCATTAAAAAAGAAAAATCTGCAACTGAAAGAGAAAAACCAATATAAATAGCAAAGCTAACCCTAAACAAAGCAGAGAGAATTTGAGGAACAGGAGAGAAATGTTTAAACACAGATTTAGGAAGAGACTATAGACATAAAACAAAGATATACAAAGAAATTGAGCATGATGGTTCCTCTAAACATTAAAAATAGAATTCCCATGTGATTCAGCAATTTTATTTCTGGGTATCCACCCAAAAGAATTGAAAACAGAGTCTCAAAGAGATATTTGTGTATTTGCCATGTTCATGGCAGCATTATTCACAATAGCCAAAAGGTGGAAGCAACCCAAGTTCCCATCAACAGATAAACAAAATATGCTCTATATACTATGTAATATTATTCAACTTTTAAATGGAATGAAATTCAGGCACAGGCTACAATGTAGATGAACCTTGAAGACATTATGCTAAATGAAATAAGCCAGTCATAAAAAGACAAATACTGTATGATCCCACTTACATGAGATACCTAGTATGGTCAAATTCATAGAGACTGAAAGTCAGATAGTGGTTGCCATTTAGAGGTTAGATAAAAAAGGAATGGGAAATTGTTTTTTAAAGGGTATAAAATGTCAGTTTGGGGAGATGGAAAAAGTTCTGGAGATTGGAGACTATGAATGTACTTAATACTGTGGAACTATACGCTTAAAAATTATTAAGATGGTAAATTTTGTTGCGTGTATTTTACCTCAATTTAAATTTTCTTTCTAAATATGATTTCCTATTTTTTAATCTTTAATTTTGGGGGGGGAGAGATAATTAGGTTTACTTATTTATTTATTTAATTTTTTTAATAGAGTTACTGGGGATTGAACTGGCGACCTCCCCTGCATGCTAAGAATGCACTCTAGCACTGAGCTATATACCCTCCCCCCCATTTAAAATTTTTAATTGAGAACAAAAAAATAATTCTTGGAAACTGAAAGGGACGGTGCTATATTTGTAAACGCATTGTAAGGATTTGAGGGCGAGGTTGAGGAAACACCTTAGTTCACAGAACAAAAAGACAAAGATATGTAAAATAGGAATTTTTTAAAAGAGATTAAAAGGAATAATCCAGGAAGTGCAACATCTCACTACCTGGGAACTTCAGAAAATAATAATAATAATTAAGGGGAGAAAAAAGTTAAATCAAGAGAATTCCCCACAGGAAAAAGAGACACATCTTCAACCTGAAAGGGTCTCCAGAGTACCAGGCACAATAGATGTAAAAAGGTATAATATTAGATAAATTAATATTAAATTTCAGAAAACTGTGGATCAAGACAAGATCCTAAAAACTGCCAAAGAAAAATAAATAATAAAACAGGCCATTTCCAAAGCTGAGGAATTCATCTGGCAACAGACTTTCTGCTAGCTACACTTCCAATCAGCAATAATAACTACCTGTCACTGTAGCAGATGACAACGCAATAATGTCTTTAAACTTGGGGGAAATAGTCATCATCCTGGAATTCCAAATCCAATTGAAATCGAATAAGAGGAGAACATACAAATTTTCAGGAATGCAAAGACTCAGAAAGTCACCTCTCCTGCTCTCTTTGTTAAGAATTTATTTGAAAATAGAATTTTTTTAAAATTTTAATTCTTAAAGAAGTTATTCAAGTACATTCTCCAGTAACTTCCTCAAACACTTATTCACAAGGAGTATATCAAGAAAAGTAAACTAAGTTCATGACAGAATAAACCAAGAAAGAGGAAGATATGAATCACTGGAAATACTGAATTTACATGGGAATAAAACTAAAGGAAAACATCAGTGTTACAGTTACGCAGCAGGTCCAGAAAGCAGCCAGTTCATATTGGAGCAGGAATGTAAAGTCCTATAGCAGAGAGGTTATGAGATAGCATAGAAGAGAACTTGGAGAACAAGCCTTGAGCATGTGACAAAGGCACAGAATTCAGGCTTTAAAAGCAATTAGATACCCAGGAGAAAGGAAATATAAGAAAATCATTATCTAAATATAAACAAAACCAGTCCATACCAGACCAGGAGGTAACTGAGATTCAAGAAACAGGTGGAATGAATACCACAGGAAAAAGAAAAAGTAAAAAATGGAAGATCTGGGAGATAGAATAAAGAAGGTATATACCTCCTCTTCCAACAAGCAAAAAGAAAGGCAATCATAAACACCAGAGAAAACAATAAATACATTAAAAGACAAAGTACAGATTAAAACAATGTATGATTTTGAGCAATGGGGGTATTATATGAATCATCTTTTTGAGCCTGGTGTCATAAGCCTTTGAAAATGAAATGAAAACACATTGTAATGTACTATTTGGTGCTGCAAGTAAACTGTATTTGCCTAATTATATCAGTTTAAATACTGGAGTTTGGAAAAGGATTCAAATTTAAGAATTAACTTATAAAGAACTACAAAAGATTATAGTTACATATTATATAACTATGATTACATAAACTGTTATTTCTGTCAGCTGAGAAGCTTTAAAAGCAAAAATACACCTGACAATATCCCAGTAGCAATAAACATATCAAGCACCCAAGTCTTGGAGATTTTGTCCTAATACTTTCTCCAACAAAAGGAACCAAGGTGGGGTGGGTAGGGTATAGCTCAGTGGTAAAGCGCATGCTTAGCATGCATGAGGTCCTAGGTTCAATCTGAAGTACCTCCATTAAAAAATAAATTAATTAAATAAGTAAAAGAAACCAAGGGTTCTTGGAAAAATGACTGATTCTAAGTCTGGGGTAGAAATATACAAGAAAACCCTAAAGCTAGGACCCTGGAATCCTAGGAATCTCAGTTCCAGAAACAAAGAGTGATCAAAAAAAAAAAAATAGAAGGATGTTAAAAAGGAGATAAATGTCAGTGGATAAACCTGACAAACACAATGTCAGTCAGGTGATCCACATTTATATCACCAAAGATAAGTCATACTGATAACACATTCTCTTGATATGATATATTGATAATGACATAATCCCAGTCTGACTGCAAGAAAAACATGAGAAAAATGCAAATTGAAAAATATTTTACAAAATACCTGAACAATATTCCTCAAAACTGTCAAGGTCATCAAAAACAAAGCAAGACTGAGAAATTTTTAGTCTTAAGAAGCCTAAGGAAATTTAACTACAATTCAATGTAATATGATATCCTGGATTGGGTCCTGGAGCAGAATGAAGGCATTAGGTAAAAATTAAGAAAATAAACATAAAGTATGTATTTTAGTTAATAGAAATACATCAATATCAGTTCATAGTTGTGACAAATGTGTAAATGTTAATGGGGAAACTGGATACGGAGCATACAAGAACTCTCTTTACTATTTGTGCAACTCTTCTGTAAAAACATAAAATAATTCTAAAATAAAAACACTATTTTTTAAGTATATCTGATAAAGATTAGGAAATGTAAGGGGAAGAGAAGTGAAATGAAGGACAGGGTGCTAATTCTTCATCTTGGGGACTAAAATGATACAATCTATGGTCAATGAAGCAAGAAATGTAGGCTTACATCTGTTACACGAAATGGTAGAATTGACTAGTGGAAGAACAGAAGACAATGTCATAACTATGTCAAGAAAAGTGAGGAGCAGAAATATAGGGGTACAAGTCAATAGAAAGTGTTTGCAGTTGGTTAAAAAAAAAAAAACCTATCATCACAGGAACTAAAATGAGAAAGAGCTAGAAAGGGTTTGCCTTAGAGGAGAGGGATTGAAAGTGGAGAGAAGAGTCCTTCCATACCAGTTTATTTCCCTTTTTTATTTTACTTTTTTACTGAATATACCATTCTGTTTTTTTGACTATAGGCATTTATTGCTTTGATTAATTTTTTTTAATGAAATGAAAAAATGAAAGTTCTTTAACCTAGTTAATTCAGTCATGACAGATATGGAAATGAAACCCACCCAAAGTGTTGTCTTTCCCAGACAAAAGACTGAAAGTTTCCTATTAAAATGCAAATGAGTATTCTTAAGAATCCCATCTATGGAGAGATGCTAATAAAGACAAATCTTTCAGGGTGGACATAACCTGCCATTAATGTAAAAAAAATTGTGGGTTATAAATGCAAAGGGGAAGGTGGCAACTGAACCCACATAACCCAACACTTCTAATCACTGGACTTGTGCAGAGATAAGGAAGGGGAACTGAGCATAGAATATTTAATATTCACTGACCCTGGAATCAAGGGTTGAAAGAAGAAATTCTGAGAACCACGTTCCTGGGTAGATCTAATACCGTTTCCCAGCAGAGTGAGGTGGGCCAAGAGGCAGACCCCAGAACAGGAGAATAAGCCGCTGGCAACAAAGCTGGATTTGAATGTAGCTCCTCTACCTCTTGGAGGAAACATGGCATAAGAGAGTCCAGGTGCAAATAAATTACTTCTTCAGCACATGGAGACAGTTGTTGACAAAAATATAATCAATGGTTGATCAAAGAAAGAAGGAGAAAATGTTATTCGAGTCAATCTAAGGATTACAACATGGGAGACAGTCTTTCAGAAAGCTCTGAGGACTGTTCCACACATTAGTGGTCAAAATACAATTATGAATATTTTTGAGACAAAGGGTTATACATCAGATGATGTATTTACAGTTTACACAGTCCAGATCTGCACATACAAAATGAGTAGTAGGTCCTCATGACCCCTTACAAGATTAATAAGGAACATTATCTTCTAAGGAGGTCTGGCCAATGCAGACTCACAATACACACTAAAGAGGAGGAGGGAGGAGAAACAGGCAAAGAAAAATTTTATATTTTGATTTTTCTTGTTTTGCCATAAAATATGGATTTTATTTCATCACAGTGTAAGAAAATATTACTTCTAAAAATTTTAGACTAGAAGCTCTATAAAATGAATCTCTATTCTGAGATAGGTCTGCAAATGTGTAGGCAGATAAGGGTCCCCAGAGTGAGACAGGAGAGAAGGGGGCAGGTCACAGCCACTCAAGGAATGACAACAACCAAAATGGTGGAAGATTCACCTCCTAGCTGGCCTTGAGGATTAAGAGGTTTGACTTCTAGCAGAACTTGAGCTTCATTATATGCTCATTATAACAGCGTGATCAAATAACATGCTCACAGGCGCCATGACAGCGCCAAGGCTAACAGCAAAAGGCCAAAGAATAGGAGGTGGCCCAGTCCCTGGGAATCCCAGCCCCTTCCCCAGGGCAGTTGGATTGATCCCGCCTGTAGGCATGTGAAGCTACTGAGACCATAAAAAGTGACAACACCATGCCTAGTGGCCCTTGGCACTCTCTCTCCCCTTTGGAGACAGCCCGTGCTCTGTCTATGGAGTGTGTACCTACTTTTACTTTAACCTGAGCACCCAATTCCCATATCTCTTTCCTTGCCTTTCTCTTGCCTTACACTCAATGCAGTATGTATCTCTCTAAATAAATCTACCTTTACTCAACGATGGCTCACACTTGAATTCTCTCCTGCACAAAGTCAAGAACCCACACTTGACAGGGCGCATCCCAGGGGCTCAACCGAGACCTGGGACTCGGCCCTCCTTATGCCCCACATCCGTTTTCCTGCATCAAGAGGAAGCGAACCAGACGTTGCTTCCTTGACACAGGAGAAGTCACTTTAGGCCTAAGCCATTTTGTGATCTAAACCTGGCCACAATGCTTGCCCTTGGAACAGAATAGGTCTCTGAAGTTAATGATTTTAAGAGGGAAAAAAGTGCTAAGAACAAACAGCTATGACTAGGCTAAGGAGATAACCCTATCAGTTGCAAAGATTCCCAGTTCTGTTTCGAAGGTAAAGATTAGCCTAAAGCACATTCTTGAGCTGTTTTGCAAGATCCAAATCCCCTTGAGCACTCAACCACCAGACTGACTGGAACCTAAGGACTGATGATGCTGACCTTTGCTGACCATTGTCCAGTCAACAAGAGCCTGGACTCTGTCAGCCTTTGCCCCAGTTCTATGCTGAATTCTCCTCTGCTCAAGCCCCTTCATGAATATGCATGCACCCTTAGCTTAAAACTTCCCCAGTCCTGCTGTTAGGGAGACACGGCTTTGAGAAGTATCCCTAAATGTTCTCCTTACTTGCTGTTAGTAGTAAGTCCTTCCTTCTCCCCATCTTTGGCTTGGTTGTGTCTTTTGGCTCAACACCCACCAAGAGGCAAACCAAAGTTTTCAAGTAACAAATGTACTTGCCAATGATATTTGACTATCCCCGAATATCAAAAAAAAATCCAACCCAAAATATAACTACTATGAGAATAATATGTCTTTGAAAATTATTATGTTAATTTACAATGTTACCAAAAGGTCCAGAAGGCATGAAGCCCAGAAAAAGAGACTGGAGATCAAACTTTTCATTTGCTTAGTTTGTTGGGGGTTTTTTGGGGGGGTATTTTTCACAGGAAAGATGATACTCTAATTCTAAATGAAGGACTTCTGGTTTTAACTCTGATGGATAAAGAGCTGGAAGTTATCACTCCTATCCTTAAAACAAGAAAAACCTGGACAAACTGAAAATCAATTGTTTTTCTTGGACCCTGAGTTTGCAGGGGAAACTGCTACCCTGAAATCTGGAGAGACAGATGACTCCAGAAAGTCACAGCCAACATCTGCTTACCAGGAAAAGAAGCCACTGGAGCCATTAACTGGTAGGAACAACTGAACAGTAATTTTGAGGAATTGCTGGAGGCTGAATGTGGGCTAATGTGAGAGTGTGAAACCCATGAGGGCTGCAGTCTTAGGAGGGTTTCACACTTTCATGGACTTTACTTCCAGGAACCCCATCAGGTTCTCACAATAAAGATCAAGAAAGACCCTTATGCCTCTGGCAGGGGGAGGGAAAGAGTAATCCTAGTGAAATATGCCCAGAGCTTTCTTCATAACAAAAGCTTCTTCTGCAAAGAAAAGACAGTACCAGAGCCTGCCCCAGAACCATGAGGGGAGAGTATTCCTCTGGGATCCTCTGGTCTTCCTGTGTCACATAAGGGAGATAGACAAAAAGCTGTGCAAGAAGATATATTTCTGAAGTAACAAGGCAGAGACATAGACCCACTAAACAACTCATTAAAAGAAATTTAATTAGAACATGACGGACCATCCCCCATCCCACACCAAATCTCCAATATAATAATGGTGGATTATAGCTGAAAGAGCTAAAAGACACACACTGTCTCTGATGTAGAACTATTTAGGGAAGATCAATGTCAAGAGAGGAGACAAAAACAAGGACCCTAAGGGAATTCAAAGTCTCTGACACCCATAGCTACAACAAACTCTGAACAAATCCTAACTCCTAGCCAGATTAGCATAAATCCTCACACTGGAGACCTGTTTACCTCAACCCCTATGACCTGATACAGCATGTCTGGCTTTCAACAAAAAATTACAAGGCACACCAAAAGGCAAGGAAAAACACATTATAAAAAGACAAAGCAAACATTAGAACCAGACTCAAATATGACACAGATGTTGGAATTATCAGATATGAAATTTTTTAAAACTGTGATTAATGTGTTCAGAGGTAACATGGGGAAAGCAGGCAACATGCAAGGACAGACAATGTAAGCAGAAAGAAATGTAATGGAAGTGAAAAATGACCTTAATGGGCTCAACAGAAGATTAGACCTGGCTAAGAAAAGTATCAGTGAGCTTGAAGATAGGTCAGTAGAGAATTCCCAAGCAAAATGAAAAGAAAAGCAGAACAGAAAATCCAAGATCTATAGAGCAATTTAAAAGATGTAATAAGCATGAGACCAGAATGCCAGAAGAAAAATAAAGTACCAGAAGAAACATTTAAAGTAATAATATTTGAATAATAATTTGAAGTAATAATGGCTGAGAATTTTCCTAAAGGGATGACAGAAATCAAATCTAAAAGACCAAGCACAATAAATACCAAACACTAAAACCAAACTAAACAAATCTACATCTGGTTATAACATATTCAAAATGAGGAAAAACAAAAACAAAATCTTGAAAGAAGCCAAAGGAGGAAAAAGTAGATTTCCAGTAAAGGAACAGGGATAAAAAATTACAGCAAAGTATTCTTGTCACATAGTATGCAAGCAAGAAGAGTGTAGCATAAAGTATTTAAATTAGTGGGGGGATCATCACGAACCTGGAATTCTATATTTGACTGAATTAGCTTTCAGAAATAAAGAATAAATAAAGACTTCCTTAGACAAACAACTGAGGGAATTCACTGTCAGCTGACTTTCCTTGCAAGAAATGATATTTTTCAGGCAAAGGACAATAACATGTATCAGAAACTTGGATCTACATAAATCAAGGGAGGGCATCAGAAAAGTAATATATGATGGTAAAATAAAATCTTGTTTTTCTTATTCTTAACTGATGTAAAAGATGATTATTTAAAGTAACAATAGAAACAATGTATTTAATGATTATTGCATATGGATAAGTGAAATAAATGACAGCAGTGTCACAAGGGATGAGAGGGAAGAATTGGGAATACTGTTTTTAAGGTACCTACACTACACATGAAGCAGGACTAGTGTCATTTGAAGGTGGATTTAGTTTAGTTAAATATATATACAGTGCTGTCTACAAAATGGAGATAATAACAGTACCTACCTCATGGTGTTGGTCTGAGGATTTAATGAGTTTATTCATGTAAAGAACCTAGAATGTTGCCTGACATTAGGAACTCAAAAAATGTTAGATATTGCATTAGGACCTAGCAGCAAGACTCTCCTGGTGTTTAAGAGAGGTAGACAGATCTCCCTATCCCCTTGCCCAGACAGCACAATATCTAACATTTTTTTTTTGAGTTCCTAATATATGTCAGCTCTGGACCCTCTCCCTAGAAAAAAAAGCAGTAAAGTAGAATTTTGCAAAATATTTCAGAAACTTTAGGGACCCCTGAGACTCATCATTTATCGACCTCATATATACTAGAGGGAAATGTCCAGAGACCAAAAGAGAAGCAGTGCCGGCCCCGCGGGGCTTCGCCTCTGCAAGGCAGGTGGAGAGCTGAGCTGCGTGTTGTCACAGGGACGCTCGGTCACTGAGAATCAGGAATGGTAAACTCCCGGGACCGCAATGCCCTGAGAACGCAACTGTGTCACTGAGGCTGTGAAGTCCGGTAGCTGAATGAGATACGTACCGACCACAGGCTAGACTGAAATCTTGCGTCCCTCCCAACATCCTGGAGTCACGAGACAGGGGACTTAGGAGAAGACGGGATCTCAGAACTCTGGTCCCAGGCGCTAAGGGACGGCAACGCTGTTCCTGGTGCTGAAACGCCGCTGCCGCAGAAGGGAGCAGCAGCCTGCGGTCCGGGTACAGCGCCGCAGCGTCTTCGGGAGCTGTCCAGTGCTGAACCGGATGTGGCCCGGCCTGCCGGGCTTAGACCGCAGCCTGCTGCCCCCCGCGGGCCCCGGACGGAGCTTCTGGAAGCACTGGTTCAGAGCAGAGCCTTGGGAGAGCAGGGAGCCGCGGGCTCAGAGCCGGGCATGGACCAGCTCGACTCCTACCAGGGGGGAGCTGGCCCTGACTTCCATGAACACGTCCTGCATAAGGTAAGAATCTCCTCTAGTCCCCCGCCCCCTCTCAATCCTGGGAGAGGGCGCTGTCACTTAGAGTTCTCTCCGTTCCCCTCACTTGGCTTTGGACTTAAAGAGAAACTAACCCGTATTGTGAGCCTGGGGAACCCTTTCTATTTAATTCAGTTTGCTGCTCAAAATCGATGAGTGAGAGCGGGGGAGGGGCCGCCGCCAGAGGCTCAGATTGTCAGGAGCTTCGTTCGTTCATATAAATCACCTGTGTTCCTTTCTCACTCACTCTCTCCAGCCTCTCAATCCTTTGAAACCCTGTGCAGCCTTTCTCTAGGCAACATTTTTTGATCCAAAACCCACCACTTTGAAAGAATCAGAACCTTATATTTGCCATAAAAATCATTATTGCTCCTCATACCTTTCTCTGCCCTCTTCATTCAGCTCTTATATTTCCTACATTGTTAATACTGTTTTATCTATTAGTCTCTTGCAAGACTATACACGGCCCCACTCGTGCAGATTTTTTAAATCAAAATATCACTCTGAAAATTCCATGAATGTAAGCTTTGAGATAGTCTGATCCACCCTTGTCCCCTATCACACAGTTTATATTTGAGGAAACTCAAATCCAGAGAGGTAAAGTGACTTGCCCAAGAAAGCAAAGTAGTAAATGGCAGAGTGCTAAAACACAGAAGTTTTTATTCTAAGTGTAATATTCCTTTCTCCCTACAAGTGTGATTCATAGACCAGCAGCATTGGCATTACCTCAGAGCTTGTTAAGAAATGTGAAATCACAAGCCCTTCCCCAGACCTGCTAAATCTGAATCTGTATTTTAACACAATCCCTAGAAAATAAGTATGCACATTAAATTTTCAGAAGCACAGCTCTGTGCCATGCTGGCTATTTCTGACACAAATTGTGGAAAACCAACTATTAAGGGAAGTGGGTTTTATAGATCTGAATAGTCCAGTGATTTCTCCCTCCAGGTTCCTGAGCCTCTAGGGTATAGAGAAAATGTGTAGCTGCTCCAGTCAGAAAGTTTAAAAACCACTACAGTTTAAAGTAAACTAGAATAAAATCTGTGTTCTTTGAAGCTGTGAATCTAGCCTCAGTAGAAAGTGCATGAAATCAAAAGGGAACATAATTACAAATCAATTACAAAAGCATCCTGGTGATAGATATATGGGTCTCTCCAAGTTTAAACCATCTTACAAAGATATAAACATTCATTTTAAAAGCTTTAAGATTTAATGGCCAAAGATTTAAAGTTATTGATCAAGTGTGGTTTTTCCCATCTCAATTACCCACACATGAAACGTAGGGTGTATCCCATGAGAACTTTCACTTCCTTTGGGTTTATTGATCACCAAATTGGAAGAGAGCCTGTTCCTACAAGTTCCAATATATTTGAAGACAAATGTCTACTTATGACCAGTAAATGCTCAATGTCTTCAGCTTGGCTGAGAGTAGAAGCTGGCCTTAAACCTTCTGTGATGCCCAACAGAGTAACATATGTGTTCCCTTTCCTACAATGCTGATCACCTCCTACTGGTATTATTTCATTATTTTACATGACTTTTTACATGATCCACTTAGAAACCTTTTTGCAAAAGGTCAATGTATCAACATATTTGTATTATTTTTAAGTTCGCCATGCAATAGAGTCCAAGGAGTTCCTGCTGATTAACTAGAACATATTGGGCTCCCCTCCAACATTAGTTGCTAGGAAGAGGGATTTTTTAAGTAAATATTTTATTGAGGTATAACAAACACAAGAAAAGCCAAAATTATGTATATACATCCTGATGGATTAACACAAAATGAGCACCTCTGTGCAACCATGATGAAAATAAGATAAAACATTTCCAGCTTCCCCCAAACCATCCCCTACATGTGCCCTTCCACACACTCTCCCCATTCTCCTCCTCAGAGGTCACCTTTATAGAGGGAGAAGTATTATTTAGTGTTTTGATGGGGCTGCCAGCTTTTATGTAGGAAAGTCCTGGAAACTTGCCAGAGAAGAGACATTGCTGTATGGTGCAAAGAAATCCCAGGCTTGGAATCAGACCAGACCTTGATGTGACTTTGAATGACATCTGTGAGCCTTACTTTTCTTATCTATAAAATAGGAATAATAATACGTGGCTTATTGTTTTTTGAGTGAGGATGTTAGACAATACAATATCTTTAGTAATTTATTTCTCAAGCATATAGGAAGCATTCAATAAATGGTTGTTATTAGGACATGTATCTTGGCTTCCAGAACAACTTCAACAGGAGTCACATTGGGTCTCACCTAAGATGGTGAAGCTTTGTGAGAAGAGCAGCAGCTAAACACACAGAGACACACACACATATTTCACAGGCACAATCCCATGGGATTAAGCTCACATACCCACCTACACAAAATTCACGACTTCTGTGTGAACATCACAACCCTGGTTCCCTAAGTTGAATGTCTCCTTTCTCTGGGAGGTGAGGTATGGGATGCAATGAGATTTCTCATTAAAAGTCACTTATCTGAGAATCATACGCCAAGTATCATCAGCCTTGGAGGGCACTTGCAAGTGTTGGAGGCTGACCCAAATGAGCCTGAGTAACTCTTAGAATATTCCTTGAGTGTGGGCTGGAAGCTGGGAACTGCCTGGAAACACTGAGTCCATCCATCGCATGCTTGGAGTTTTTAAATAGAGTTGCTGTTGTTCTCACAAATCTGAATATTTGATGCAACTAAATAATTTAAAACATGTGAACAACCTTGCTGCTCTTTCCCGCAGAGAACACCCAGCCCTCTCTTGCTGCCACTATAGTCTCCTGAGCCATCAAAGGCAATGATTTGAGTTAGGGACTCAGAAATAGCCCACGGTGGGTTCTTTCTGTGCCAAGGCCTGACTTGACTTCTGGAAAAATGAAGCACAGAATGGAGGGAAGCTTTTGCCCCAGATGCTAGTGAGTCAGGACAAAGACACTTCAGCTCAAGAGCTTACTTCCTAACTCACCAGCACTGTAATGAACATCCACATGCCAATCTTGTTCCAAAAGGAGCAAATAATTACTAAGTTAAAGTCTCCTCTATAGCATCTCAGAAAGACCAGTGACCAGGAGGCATAAAGACATGGACTGTCCATCACTCATCCAGGGCTTGGTTCTCACTGGGGGAAAAATGAAATTATTAGATAAGGACAAAAGGTCTCTGCCCTACAAGGATTCCCACTCCCTCTAATTCTGCTCCAACACCTCTCCTAGGTGAGTGGGAGAGTTAAGCAGGTCACACTTACTCCTCACTCTCCTCTCTTGTGCTTTGTACTTCATGTCCTTCTACTGCTCATCTTGTGTGTCTACATCCTTCAAAAGTCCACGTGCCTCATCTAGTCATTCAGGAAACATGTACTGAGTATTTCCAAAGTGTAGAAAATTATGCTGGTAATTTTAGAGAACATATACACACACACTCAAAAAATGGTTCCCACCTTCAATAAGCTTGTGGCCTGCAAAACATGCCCACAAATTGCTAGAATGCTGTCTGAAGTCTCAGGCGTGCCCTAAGAAAGGTACAGGAAGATACAATGGGATAACTCAGGAAAAAATGGTTGCTTCTGACCTCAATTTGGGGCCAGATGCTTTCTTTCCCATGACCTCTGATTGAGAGTTAATATCTAAAAGAGACAAAGTTCCACACACCAGCCAGCCTCCCTCCCCAACAAAGGTGTCACCCACTGATCCTAGAAAACAGTTTGGGTTCACTGGCATTTTTCTTCCCTGCCAGACAATTTTCCCAGGGAAAGACAAATCAACCAGCAAAAGGCCATACCAGCTATTCCGTCTCCCTCTACCATTCCTTATCCCTCAGGGACAAATATCCAGTGCTAATGAAACACAAATTTGTGGTCAAATAATGCGATTCCACAGAAAAATCCATGCTCTATAGGTGAGGAGATTTTACTTTCAAAGTGAGTCCATCATACTTCAAGGAAGTGGTTTAAAAAAAGAAAGAAATAGGAAAGAAGAAGAGGAAGAGGAGGAAGAAGGAGGAGGGAATGAAGAGGAGGGGGAAGAGAGAGGACAAAGAGAAAGAGAAAGAAAAAGAAAAAATATATAAAAAAAAAAGTGTGAGAGTAGTAGCTCCAGCTCTTGCCAGATTCTCATCCTCAGCTCAGAAACAGACCAGAAAGCCAAGAAGTTAGCTGCTCCACCCGCTGTAGAATATTTCCATTTGCTTATTTTCCTCTCCTGCTTGCTCTGGAGACTTTCAGATAAACAAATGATGTGCCTGTTACATCATTAACTGTCTCTGACCATCTGGGACTCCTTTGACTAATTGGTCAGTCCCGCCCAGATCCCAGCATAGCCAGTTGGCTTAGGGAGTGTTGCTGGCTGGTTCTCCCAGATAATCTCAGCAGGAAATGACTGTGACTCTGTCCAATGCCTCAAAGCCCTTTTCCAAACTCTCAGGCTTCCCTCTCCAAGCACTCTTCCCTCTATTTTGGACTCCCTGGGACCATTAATGAGAAAATACCCGAAAACTCACTAGCGTTGTCAGGCCAACATTTCCTCTTGTGAGCTGTTCTGGGAAAGGGTTATGCCTTCCTTCATCTTCAGGGTAGGAAGTCCAGCTTTGCATGAAGTAAACAGCCAGAGGTGAGCACCAGGCTAAGGAACTGTGGAACTGGACATTTGAAGTGGCTCTAAGATTATCCCAGCATGCTCCTTGCTTCCATCCTCCTCTCTCAGGCAAGAGAAACAATCCCTGGAGATTCCAAGTGAGAAAGGAAATTACAGCTTCCTTGCTACCTAGCAGGGAGCTCAGGCAATGTGCTTCCCCAGCTGGAACAGCCCTGAGCCATCTTCCCGCCTCCAACCAGAGGAGGTTTTCTTGGGACAGATGAGAGAGCTCCAAGTCAGCAGCAAACAGCGGATCTGGAAATCTTAACCTCTAACTGACTGCACCATTCAAAGCCTCCCGGTCTGTGCCCAGCCCCTGTAGTTAGTAAGGTCCTAGGTGGTGCAAGTGAAAATCATGTAACTGTTGAAACAAGCAGAGCTCAAAATTCCCCTAACAAATGATTCCTATTTCCCTGATCTTGATGTCAAAATCTGGTCCCCCCCCTTCTTATTTGCATTTCTGCTTATTAGTGGACAGTTTTTACCCATCAACATATGAGTGTCTTTTAATAATGTGTGCTTATGTAAGTGCCATAGGTATGCTTTTAAGTGTCTTGAGCCAAACTCTGTTTAAGCTCTTATTTTCTCTTGCTTTCTATTCCTCTGCTCCTGGCTTCCACCAGCACACACACACACGCACGCACACACACACACGCACACATGCACACGCCCCTCCTTTCACTTGTGTAGACAGGGCCAATGATAATGTGTTCTTATTCTTTCTCTTCTTCTGTTGTTCTGAGCCCTTAAAGGCAAAGCAAACCTTTCCCTTCCTCCTCTTCGCTCTGCAGTTTAA
Source organism: Vicugna pacos (assembly GCF_048564905.1). NCBI lineage: Eukaryota > Metazoa > Chordata > Mammalia > Artiodactyla > Camelidae > Vicugna > Vicugna pacos. The sequence continues at coordinate 57,527,263 of NC_133002.1, forward strand.
ATTTTGCATCCATGCCACTGCCAGCAACTCCGCTTTTCGAAAAGTAGATATGCCCTGTATCAGAGAAATACCCCTAGGGGACAGTCAGGGACTAGTAAACACATCTTCCAGCCCCTCCCAGCTTCACATAGAGAAGCCACTTAACTTCTGGAAGGGAACGAAGCTGCTGGCACAGACTCAGCCCCCCTCTAGCCACTTAGAAACCTCTCCCTCTGTGAGGAGCAGTCCCAAACCTTCTTTTTTTTTTTTAACATTTTTTATTGAGTTACAGTCATTTTACAATGTTGTGTCAAATTCCAGTGTAGAGCAAAATTTTTCAGTTATACATGAACATACATATATTCATTGTCACTTTTTTTCGCTGTGAGCTGCCACAAGATCTTGTATATATTTCCTTGTGCTACACAGTATAATCTTGTTTATCTATTCTACTTTTTGAAATCCCAAACCTTCTCTTTACCCGGATTTCCCCTCTTCTCTGGGTCCCCTTCTCAGATTTCATTAGGCTATGAACTGAGAAGTATTGAAATCATCGGCACTCTCATCTAGAGGGACCTAGTGAGACTCAAAATTGTTAATGATAAATGATAAAAATACACCTTGTTCATTTGTGGAGCATTATAGTTAAAAAAAAAAACCTGTGATATATGCTATGACACTTTATTCTCACCCCATGCTTTTTCCAGTAGATGTTATAATTAATTCCATATTATAATAAGGAAATAGAAGCAGGATGCGAAAAAAATAGTTACTTGCTCAAGGTCACAGCAGGAAGGTATTATGGGAACTCAAATAACAACAGCAGGCCCTGACAAAGCAGGTATGTGCCAGACACTGTTCTAAGCACTTTACATCCTTCAATCCAACAACGACCCTATTTTAATCTCACTTTACAGATGAGTAAACTGAGGCACAGAGAATTAAGAAACTTGCCTAAGGTCACTCAGCTAACAAGAGGCAGAGCCCAAATTCAAACCCCAGCAAGCTGGACATGCAAAGGAATAAAGTCAGGAGAGGGCAAAGGGCTTCGCCAAGGGGATCACAGACTGTCACCGCTTTAGGGTGTCGACGCAGTCCGGTGCGTGGCCTCAGCTCTACAGGGCTGGAGACCCAGTTTTTCTCACTCAGCCAAGAGTGGATTCATCTCTCCAGGCAGGCTTGTGTTAATCAGACTCACAAAGCTGAAGTATTGTCCTAGATGCCAAGACACATTATAATCAGATGATGGTTTGCTAAGCATGAAATTCAGGGGGCGGGGAAAGGAGAGACTTGGGGAATTCAGACACTTAACAGTGTCCGGCTGATAGGGTTTGGTGGCTGGGCTGCAGCACAAGGACAGCCTCAGTCTACAACTCCCTCGGCCCCTTCTACCCTGGGTCCTCTCCACCCTGAACTCTGCCTCCCTCAACTGTGCTTAACTGTGACCTAGGTCAGGTAGGCATTCTATCCTCACCAGACCCCAGTTTCCTGCACTCCTTTAGGGACCACTTGCCTTTGAGCTTGAGAATGCCCTGGACTTGACCTGGTTATGGGGAAAGAGGAAGGTGGGGGAGGGACACTTCCTCTTCAGGAGCCTCCTTCAGGCTTACCCACAGACGTCATCCCCCATCTCTGCCTCCATCTTGCTCAGTACGTGAATTAGGGCCCTAGGGATTTGGGTCTCAGGGGAGAGAACCATGAAAGAGAAAAAAGGTTATTGGGGCCATCTCCTTACATTGTATCAGTGCCCCATTCCACATGCCCCCCTTGAAACTAGGCATTTCTGGTTGAGAATATTGGGAACAGATTCAGCAAACATCTGCTGGCTATTGTGTGCTCCTGAGCATCCAGGAACAAGGCCCGTTGCCCACCCCAAGGGGCTGGCAGGATGGATGGACCAGTAGTCTGGCACAGAGAGGACTCAGGCCACATCTGACTTTAGCCCAACGTGACACATGGACATCAGTGCCCATAAAGACTTCTTAAAAGTCAAGGATCTCTCGTCTCACATGGTGGAAAGCCTTAGGGACCAGGTCAAATGCTGGCAGCTCTCTCAGGCTGCCACCAAGTTCTGCGCCCTGACTCAGTGACTGATCTGAAAGGCTGGAAGATCCACAGCTCCAGGAGGGGGCTCTGCCTCTGAAGGTCAGAATGGCTCCGGATCCCCAAAACAGATTCCTTCAAGCTCACGTCCAAGAAAGGAAGGGGTTCCCCAATGTACTTCTGAGAAGTGCCTGGAGCAAAGATCCATCCCCCGACAGAGTCAGATTCAGAGAAGCAAAGCCAGCACCCCTCCCTCAGCATCTCTAAAGATCTGAACCAAAAAAAAATCCAAACTCAAAAATGCCAGGGCCCTGGCCCCTTGGGATGAGAGGGTGATTGGTGAGGAGAAGCTTGTGAGGTGAGGGGCCAGGTGAGCTCTGGGGTCATGCCCTCCAAGACCCACTTCCCCATGCCTGAAAAGCCACATCTGCCCTATGTCAGAGCAATACCCCCAGAGGACAGTCAGGGACTAGCCTAGGGCTCCTCTAGACATCACAGTACAGCACCACAAACACATGAGAAGGCCACAAAGAGTGGTCCCTGACCACCGCTTGTCCTTTCCAACCCCTTCCTGTCCACCCCTACCTTGCCCACACTCCTCTGTTCACCCCTGTCTTGTCCATCAACTGTCCTGTCCACCCCCTGCCCTGTCTGCCACCTGCTCTGTCCACCACTTGCCCTTTTCACTGATTTTCTTAGAGCCAGAGGCAGCTCATTAGCAATAAAACAAAACTGGAGGGGATGGAGGGTAACAGCTCAGTGGTAAGCGCGTGCTTAGCATGCATGAGACCCTGGGTTCTATCCCCGGTACCTCCATTAAAAAGAGAGAGAGAGAGAACTGGGCTTGGAGTGTCAAAAAAATACTGGGCTTTTATTCTGGCTCTGCATTAGTTTATTGTCCTTCCTTGGACATTTCAGTCAAACAGCCTTTGTAGTTTGCAGAGCAGTCACACGAAAGTTGTCTCATTTGATTTCCACAGCACTGAGCGTAAGCAGGACAGGCAATATTATTGCCTGTAAAAGGGGAGCTTGGTGATCAGGACCCTTTTGACTGCCAGTGACAAAACCAACTCATACCATCTTAAGCGAAAAAGAGAATTCGTTGGCTGATGTAACTGAGAAGCGTGGGGATGCTGCCGACATCCAGCTCAGTTGGATCTAGGGACTCAGACAATGGCACCAGCCTCTCACTGACCCTCAGCATTCTTCCCTCTGGCTCAGCTTTAATCACGGATGGGCCTCTCCTCATGGGGCTGCATGGTTGCCAGCAGCTCCAGGGTCACATCCTCATAGCTCGTAGTTTCAACTAAAATCCTAGATCTAATGCTCACTGGGCTGAAATGGGTCACAAGTCCACCCCGGAAGGTGGGTTCAGTCCCGCCCAAGCCGCATCAATGGAGAGTGGAGGAAAGCCATTTCCAAGGAAAATGTGGGTGGTGTTAGCTGTGGGCTAGTCATGCAATGACAGATGCCCCCGTGCTAATCCCAGGTGTCACTTGAGACTGAACAATCAAACTTGGTTTATTAATAACCAGACTTAAGAAAAGAGCTGACGTCACCCCATAAAGCGATTGGCTTATTGGGGCTGTGGAGCCAGACCTCACCCTGCGGGTGGGAGTAGACCTTCCTGTGGAGGAAGAGGACCCAACTTGCGATCACCCAGGGAGGAGGCTGATGTGGGGGTGCAGGAGATGAGGACGCAAAACTCAAACTGGACTGAAGGGAAGCTCTTCCTCCTCATTTTGGGATCAGAAGCAGGTGCTGTGAAGATGCCTGGATTTTTCCAGTGGAGGCTAAGGCGTGAGCAGTCCACGGACTCATGACAGCAGACGAGAAGTGAGGCAGAACCCTGCCAAACAAGGCCAGTTTTGTGTGGGTACAACTCAGGCCATCGCACAGGGCCCCACGTTTGGAAGGCCTCCAGGACTGGTTTAATACTCTGCTGTCACCATCTTGAGAGTCTGAATTTTTGTACACGGAGCCCCATATTTTTACTTCGTGCTTAGAATCACAAATTATGCAACCACTCCTGCTGTCAGATAAGAACCTCTGGGGGGTCTGAGCCTGGGTCTCTGCGGTGGTTCCGAGCTGTTCCCTGAGCTATCCTCCGGGGTATCGCTCTTCTTTTGGCCTCACCCTATGGCTGTGAGGAACGGGAGAAGGGCTACCTTGTGCTCTGGGCAGACTGGCTAAGCGGTGAGCTGTATTCCTCCCCCGGGCAATCACTGTGTCAGTAGCGGTGGCCGTTAGCAAGGAATGGCCGTGCCCAGCAGAAGAGCAATCCGCAAGGGTCGTGGGCAGTGGGAAGTAAGCCAGGGAAGGCAGATCAGAACACCCAGGTGGATACGCAAGGTCCCAGCCTCAGGCAGGCCCCCGGGGGTAGGTGGCTGCCTCAGAGACTGGGGGAGAAGTAAATGAGTCTTGTGTTTGTGATGTGAGTGCCGTGCTGGGTGAGCAGTGTGCTTTTATTGGTGGCTAGCAGTTAATAACGGGAGCCGTTATTATTAACACAGTTTTAACTACAAACTTGAGAAATGCAAATCAGTTACCTGTGATGCTGCTGCTTCAAAACACATACCTTAAATGAAAATGGAATTGTACTCTAAATTTTTCTATATGTGTGTGTGTGTGTATATATATATATATATATATATATATATATGTACATGCATGTATATACCTATGTATGTGTGGATCTGTGTGTATGCATATATGTACATACATATATGTATGTGTGCATATATACCTATATATAAACAGGCACTTTGTCATCCACATTTTTTTATTGAAGTATAGCCAGTTTACAATGTTGTGTTAGTTTCTGGTGTACAGCATAATGGTTCAGTCATATATGTATATTCCTTTTCATATTCTATTTCATTATAGGCTATTACAAGATATTAAATACAATCTTCTGTGCTATATGGTAGGAACTTGTTGTTTATCTATTTTTTATATATAGTCGTTATCTGCATTTTTCAATGACTCCATGGTATTCCACTGTACGGATACTTGAAAATTCATTGTTAATTCTGAAAGTTTGAAGATTAACAAAAGGTAGAATAGTAGAACAAAAAAGAGATGTCCATGTACTCACCATCCATATTTAGTAAATGTTAACATTTTGGCCTTAAAAAAAGAAAAAGGCTTGAAGGAGTCTAGTACTGAGTATGTGACCAGGAGCTCCTGAGGGACCTCCCAGATCGAGCTGGGATCTGCTGGACAGGTGTCAGCAGGGTCCCAAGCTATTACACAGTGGCAACCGGAAGCTTACTTTGGTTACTTGGAGAACCCAGGCTAGAGGGTCTGCGGCATTTTGGTTAAGCTCCGTCTTGCAGAGGACTGAGCAGACTCTATAACAGACATTCTGTGATCATCCAAGGCCACCCAGCAAACAAGTAAAGGACAGAACCCCACCCAGGGCATCTGACCTCAGGCCCTGAACTCCATCCCATTATCCTGCCAGCATGTCCCACCTTGGACCACCAGGGTCCACAGGAAAGGAAGGCTTGAAATAGAAGCTGCCTCAAGCCCTCTTAGATGCTGAAATTCTAATGCCCAGCTTGGCCCAGGACAAACACCAAAGCACAGTAGATGCCAGTGGGTTCTATTCATTTCCTGATGCAGATTCAAGACTCTGGCTGCCCAGACACTGTTGGAAAAGGAGGCCTAGTGAGTTGCTGTTAACTGGGGCTCAGGAGAAACATCATCCGCTGGAGATTTGCCTCCATCAAAACCCAACTTCAAGATAGCAACCCCAGGAGAGCAAGCCAAGATTTACTGACACCCAGATGGCTCCAGGAAAGAATCTCCGTTTTCCTTCCCCTTTTATATCTAGTCTCATGCCTCAGATCTTTTTGGATAAAATACTTCACCTCTCCACTGGTTCTACTTTCACTTGCTATCTGAGAGATGTCAGGGTATTTCAGTGGGAGGACACAGAGTGTCTGGGATTTAGTCCTTCTGCTTTTGTGGCTTATTATTAATCTTGCAAAGACTGTGTAAACTTCTGAAATGAGTGCATCATCTGAACTTTGCAACTCCTTCCAGTAACGAGAGGGCTGGCACTGGGCCCTGGGCAGTGTGACTGAGACCAAGGGTTGTGACCTGTCACTTCCTTGTCACAGAAACCCTCACCATCTTTGAGAGAGGGCAGCAATCCCATCACCAGGTCCTTAAATACTATAAGGGCACAATTAGGCATTGGTTTGTAGTTTTATTAGGGGAGAGAAATAGTATGAATGTAAGAAGAGCTGCATCGATTTGTTAATTCAGACAGAATACTGCATAATGCAGACCAGCTCATCTGGTGGCTTTGCTAATTAACATGAAGGCGAGGAGACTGGGTCAAGGGTTGTGAGGGACACTCAGAGCCACGTGATGCAAGTATATTCCTCCTTGGAAGGGAAAAAAAGACAAACAATGAGCTGTGTGGTTTCAGTGGATTTTGCCATGTTCTCTTTCTTCACTAGGGTGGTGAGTACGGGTGTCTGCTTCCTCATCCTTTATAACACATATACATTTTATATATGCACCAAATATTTAATAACTTAAAATGAAAATTAATAAGCTAATCGAAGACAGGATTGGGGATATCTGGGTTTGTGGCACTGAAGATGGAAAGCATGTTAGGGAAGAGGTGTGAAGCTTCAGAAACTCCCCAGGATGGACTTTATATCCTGGAATCTGCAGGCTTCAGAAACTCCCCCAGGAGGGAATTTTTATTCTGGAACAAAAGACATCCCTCCTTTCTGCTAAGAGATTTTCTATCACCCAAGGGTTCAAAATGTCTCTTCTCTATTTCTGACCCTTAGGAACAGAGTCTTACCTTTTCCTTAATTCTGAAACCATCCGTGGAGGTTGCTTCAGCAAACCAGTGAGTCAGTCACCCTTCCTTGATGCCAGAACCACACACCCTCAGGACAGGGCCATGGGAGTTTGCGATCACAGTGGACTACTCTGGGGAAGGGCTTGTGCTTGGCAGGGAATCTGACTGATTAAAGGGGCCCTCTTCCCAACTGATGCAGGGCCATGGGGCCCTCATGAGTGACAACGTTGGTCAGCGTTCAGATTAATCATGTTACTAGAGGGCTTTAGGGGGACACTAGACGCTAGACTACACCAGCTGGGATGTAGTGGGGAGAATCCATGTCTAGAGAACCATGTGAACAAAGTCAATGACTGCCAATCCTGAGTCCATATGTGAGCACCAGCCCTTGACAAAGTATCCATCAATTTGTAGGAGATTACACACACACATCGTAAATCCTTATTGGCATGAAGTTACCAGCTGTCCTTGGGAAACACTGCCTACTATTCTGACTTGGGGTGCTCAAATGTCCCTTCTTTTATGAAACTATGGTCATAACAGATGGTTTAGTAGAAACTTTCTTAACCAGTCCCTTTCTTAACTAACTTATTAGGTCAACCAACACCCTTCAATCTCTTGGTGAAGCATAATGACTTTACGCCCATGGCAACAGGTAGACCCTCCTGAAGGCCCCTCACTTCTGCTTTGACCTGTTGAGGTGCATGTTTAACAAGAGTCAATCGCATTCAGGCCCAAACTTGTTTAGGCCGGTTACACATGTGAATTATAATTATGCAGTTTAATGAATTCAGCCATAAACTAATCAATTAAGAGTGTAAACAGAAAGGATGTTGGCCACTGACATAAGAGTGTAAACAGAAAGAGAACTGTTATTTCTACAAAAAACTAAATTGAATGCTTTGGAAAGACAATAAAAGCATGCCAATTTTTTTAATGTCAAATTAGGAATGAATGAGAATAAAATTTGGGGGGTGAAAACACAAAAATGGAAAAGTGTTTTGCAATCAGATTGCTTCATGAGAATCTAGAATGTCTTGCTCTGTGTTAGGAAAACTGAAACTGGAACTCCAGCACCGGACAATGTATGTGGTTTGTGCAGAAAAAGCAATACATCCCTTCTTCCAGCAGATCCATAAGCAAAGAAAAGACCTAGGTCTACATCCAAAAACTAGCAAATGACTACACATTCAGATATTTGAGCCAAAGTAAAGCATTTGGAGAAAGAATATATCTTTTTTGTGATCCCTTGATTTAACCAACTTTTCCAATGAATTGATCATTAACAATTCCAATTCCATTGGATAAAAATACACTTACTTGGGAAAATAAAAGGCTGACCATTATATCAGTTCCTCCTCATTGAAAAAATTATTGGTGCATAAAATCAACTGATTTTAGCTGTCTGGCCCTTCCAAGGCCAAGTGGCTATGAACTTCATTTTCAAGGTGTCAAGCAAAGGTAGCCTTCAGCCCTGCTTCAATCCAACATTTATCTTAATCATGTGTTTTGAAGGTTCCCAGCCCAGCATGTTTTTCTCCCTCAACTGACTCTCAAAAGGGCTCCGTCTTCTGGAAGCCAGAAATACGCACATAGTTCCCAAAAGGAGACTGTCCAAACCCTCCCATTTTTATAAAGTGGAATCATTAAGTGTTAATAATTCAAAAGCCAAAAGAGGGAATCCCCAGGAACTTGAGTCAGGCTATAAATAACTGGGCACTCAACCAGAGCTGGGTGGTTAGATATCTTGGAGTTTGTCTTAACACAATGTGCTTTCCTAGAAAATGGTAAATGCCACCCTCACTCAGGCCAGAGAAACCTTACCTGAACTTTCTCTTTTGCAGGAAAGGTGCAAGTAAGGACCTAAAATCTGCGTTAGCAGAGTCTTTACAGAACAGCCAGATACGGCTGAGACAACACTGGGATACAAATTTATAAATGTTATGAAACCATTTCCTTTCAAACTGCTTGCAAATGCTTCCCTCTCCTCCTCCACCCTGTCTACTTCCCCAGTATGCTCGGGCTTGAACAAACTGGGCTGGATTCAGGGTGAGTTCCTGCAGTCCCAACCCAACACCTAAAGAACCTAAATGCCTCCCGTGAGGACCACCAGGCAGAAATCTACTCTGTAGATTCCAGATGCCTGGAATTTGGGGTAAAAACATTCTCTCCAGCAATACATCTGGCAGACAACATTTTTAAACCTTGAATAAGGCAATGAAAAGTAAACAGAGGGAATCTGTCATTCTAAACTGATTTACTTTCCCTCAGCTCAGCCAGGCTGCCAGAATACTTCCATATCCAACCCATATCACTGTCCAGATAAAGGCAGAAGCAACTAGACTCCAGTCAAATCAAACTGAGCTAAATTCTAGTCTTCTCTGTGTTTCTAGATTTATGTCATAAGTTTCACAACAATACCGTTTACTAGCATCTGTGATAGGTCACCAGAGGAGATGAATTCCTTACTATCCAACAGAAGCTTGCACTGATAGATTCTATTTTGTCCCGGCTGCTTAAAAACTCAATAGTAACGTCACTTTATGTGCAACAGTTAAAATGGCATAGTGATGCACTGGCCTCAGGCTTCCTGTTAAGACTTTTATTCATATGTGTCAGCTTACTCTAATTTTGCTCTGCTTTGAGCTTTTTCATTTAAATATCTCACTGTAGGCGCGTTTTTATTTTTAGTGGAGGTACTGGGGATTGAACTCAGGACCTCATGTATGCTAAGCATGCTCTCTACCACTGAGCTATACCCAAGAGCCTGGTAACTTTTGCTCTGTAAATCTCAAAACAACTGGGGTCCAAAACAGTTTCACTTTGACCCATCCAGCTTAAATCACCATCCCAAGAATAATTAAGCTTGCTTGGGTTCTGCAGACTTCCCCAGGACGTTAAAGCTCTTGAGATACTGAGGAATCATCTTCTGGGGAGTGGGAGCAGGAGCAAAGAGCATCCCACGCTGGGATGGCCATCCACCAAGGCCACCTCCCCTAGATTACTTGGTGTCACAGCAGTGAGAGGTCAGGGAAACCCTGGAACACACTGATAATGGCCCACTGAACATTCCTACGGCACCCATACCTGCTGGGGCCCTTGCCTGTAACCCAAGCATAGCTAGTCCTTTCTTCCCAGATCATGACTCCTTTCCCTCCATCCCAGCCCCAACCAAAAGAAAACTAAGCAAAGTAACAGTCCTTTGTCCTCCAGCCGGGAGGAATCATGGCTCCTCACCTCTCCCATTTCAGGAGGGGAGATAGAAGTCTCTACACTTCATGCTTCTGGGAAGTGGATCCTGAAATTCCTGTGGTTGCCCAGGTGACCCAGGACTCCCTTCCTAGAATGATGAACACAGGTGTTCCTGCTCCTGAAAGCTCGCCCTGGGTTCCCAAGTCTGAACCATCATGTTACTTATTCATTCAGTCAACACATGAACATTGAAGAACCCACCACGTACCAGACATGAAACTAGGCACAGGGAATATAGCAGTGAGTGAGACAAAGTCCCCACCCTCAGGCAGCCTACAGCCTGATGGAGAAGGGGAGACAATTAACCCACACAGCAACAAGTAAGCTCATAAAGTAGTGAAGGCAACGTGACAGAGAGAAATCAGAGGCGTGGCAGGGGTACTGCTGTTGGGACGGTCAGGGAAGGCCACCTTGAGAGGCTGAGATATGATCTTGAAAAGAAGCTAACCATTCATATATCTGTAGGAAGAACACTCTAGAAAGAAGGAATAGTAAGTGCCAACGTCCTGAGAAGGGAGCACGTCTTGTTAGAAGGACAGAAGAAAGGCCAGTATGGACAGAGCAGAGCAAGTGAGCGGCAAAGAGGCCGGGGATCGGGTCCTAGGGGCAGGCAGCGACCCGTGGATCCCGGGGTGGCCATGGGCTGTGGAAGAAGCCACCAGAAGGTTACAAGCAGGGAGTAGTAAGGTCTGTGCTTTAAAAAGATCACACTGGCTTCCGGGAGGAGAAAGGACTCAGGGGCGGGGAACAAGAGAGACTCCAGGCAGGGGCTGGAAGGTGGCTTGGACTAGGCTGGTAACCACGGAGATGACAAGCTGGAAAGGGATTCAGGACATATTCTGAAGGGAGAGCTGCCAGGACCTTAGAATAAAGCCAGTAATTCCGGCATCTGTAAATACTCACTGACTATCCCTATGTGAGTAGCTATACACACACACACACACACACACACACCTCCTTATATACAGTCTGGGGTGGTGGCCCAGACTCCAGACTCTGGAGCCAAAATGCCCAAGTTCAAATACCAACTTATCCACTTGCCAACGATAAAACTTAGTAAGTCACTGAAACCTCTCTGTACCCTGGTTCCTCATCTGTAAAATGGCGGCAATAATAAAGGTGCCTTCATAGGGTTGTGGTGATGATTAAATTAGATATTGTAGGTAAAGCATTTAAGGAAGAGTGCCTGCCATGTAGCATAATTTTTCCCTCTTGCTGCTGTAACAAATGACCACAAGTGTAGTGGCTTAGTTAAAACAATACAAATTTATACTTCTACAATTCTGGAGGCCAGAAGTCTGAAATCAGTTTAAATCAGCTAAGGTCAAGGTGCCTGCAGGGCTGGTTCCTTCTGGAGGCTCCAGAAAAGGACCCACTCCTCACCTTTTCCAGTTCTTGGAGGCTGCGGCATCCCACGGATCCTGGCCCCGTCACTCCGACCTCTGCTCACGTTGCCCCTCCCCTCTGTGACCTTCCTGCCTCCCTCTTGTAAGGACCCTTGTGGTTATATTTAGGGCTCAGCTGGACAATCCAGGATAATCTCCCCATCCCCAAATCCTCACACAGCCCCTTTTGCCATATAAGGTAAGGTTCACAGATTCTGGGGGCTAGGATGCCAATAACTTTGAGGACCGTTATTCAGCCCATCATACATGGTAAGCAATAAATAAAGATTAATTACTATTATTACCATTATCATCATGATTACCCCCTCAGCAGTTCCAGTGTGTATCCCTAGTCCCCTCCTCTGTGGGAGAGAAAGGGATGTGGAAAGACCCCTGTCTAACTCCCAGAAGCCCCCTGAGATGAGGTTCTGAGCCCAAACCAAAGCTGGCCATGATGCTGGCTGCATCAGGCAGAGGCCTCAGTCACTGATTGGTCCCATGAGGGGCTGGAAGCAGAAAGCAGACGAAACAGGAATGTGCCCACAGGCCTCAAGGAGAGTCAGAGAGGGGCCTGTGGAGCACAGGCTAAGGCTTCCTGATGGTGCTGTATTCCGTGGGCTCCTCATGGCTACTGCTGGGAACGTGGGTGCTAAGGTACCCCATGTTGCTGTAGGTTGGCTCCTGATCCGAGGTGTCCAAAGACAGAGCTGCATACGCAATGTCCTCCCTGGGGAAGGGAGCCTGCAATGAGATGTCCTCGGGGTTAGAGAGGCTGGCAGGAGGCTGTGCCCACAGATGGAGGAGGCCTTGGAGGGGCCTGGGGAGATAGACCGTCCAGGGCTTCTGGAATCTACTCCCAGGCCCTCCAGCTTCCCCTCCCTCCACTCTGCCAGGCACCCTGAGCTCCAGCCACAGCAGAAGACCCTCTCCCTCAGTTCTGTGCTGGGGCAGCACACTGTGCATGGAATCCCCGGTCACTCGGCCTGTCTGGGTCTCCCCTGATCAGCACGAGGACCGCGTCTGACCCGGCTCTGAGTCTCCCAGTGCTGAGACCTGCTATGCAGGCACTTTCAAAGGCCAAAAACTAGCGGGAGCTCTGTAGGCTGATCTTTCAATGACTGCAGCTTCACCCAGTGCCCACCCTCCTCCTCTGTGCCCACATGGGCTGGAGAAAGCCCATCTTCAAAGGAGGGGGCAATAGCAGGTTTTGTCTGAGCCCCACAGCAGCCCCACCAAGCACATACCATGGTGACATACTCCACTTCCACTTGGTTGGCCTGAGCAGAAGAGGAGGAGCTCCTGGAGGCCTTCTTCCGGGAGGAGCCAGAGGAGTTTCCAGTCTGCTGAAGGCTCAAGTTTGCATAGCAGATGTCGCTCTCCAGGGGCTGAAGCACCTAGGAGAGGACCCACAGGTTTCTCTTCCAGGGAGGGGCACCTGGCTCTCTGCCTCCCCAGGACCCCATCTCTCAGCTTCCTCTACAATCCCCACCTCCTCTGTCTCCCACGCCTGCCCTCTCCTGGCCCTCCTCCCTTCTGGCTGATTCCAGCATCCTCCCAGGGCCCTTGCCCAGGCAGTGCAGCTGGATTGTGAGTACATGGACATTTTGGCACAGGGTTTGTTGGATACATTTGGATCTCTGTGTTCCTGGGAGATGGAAAATGAGGAAGGAGGGAAAGGAGCTGGCTGATGTCTCTGGTCTGAGCTCGGGGACTCTCTTACCTGCTCTGCGGATATCTCAGCAGCTAAAAGACAAAAACAATTAGAGTTAGAAAGCCCATCCAGTGACTCACAGGCGTGCTTAGGTCTGGGGAAGAGAAAGGATAAGGCTCCAGGCTCAGAGAGAGGAGACTGGTTCTAATTCTGACTCCTCAGATGACACACTCTGGGACATTGGTCACTTCACCTGAGTTCTGAGCTTCCATTCCTCCATCTGAAAAATGAGACCTTGGCCCACCTCCTCTCCCCATCACAGACCTATCAGCTGCTCAGGTGGCCCTGCCAGCTATCAACTCCCCTGGGATGTGGCTGAGCCCACAACCTCTGATGGAAGTCCTGACTGTAATTCCACCATTTCCCCACCTGATTCGTCATTCAGGGGTCAACTCAAAGTCACACCTGACTTCCCCAGCCCCCCAAGCTGTTGAATCCCTCCCTCCCCAGCTCCCAGGGCACTTGATTTATGGCTATGTCATCACCCTCATCCCACTGAATTCTGATTAGTCTCCCGGGGCGGTGTGGGCTGCTGAGTGACCAAGCCTTTTTCTCCTGTGCTTTCCTGGTGCGCTGGCCGTGCTCCACCAGTACAAGTTATCTGCGGAGACAGGATTGCTCCGAGCTGCCCTCTAAGTGGTTCACTGTATGGACCAGTTTCAGGTGCTCTCTGGTTCCTATTTCTTTCTGTCCCTGCCCTCCCCCTGCCACCCTTACCCTTCCTGCTTTACAGACAACAAAGAAACACCCTCAGCAGACGACACCTAAACACCCTCGGCTCTTAGATACCGAGGGGGGCAGAATGGACTTAGAACTTAGATCACGGACAGTACATTTGGGAGAAGATGTGATGAACAAGAGTTAGGCTCCCCTCTTCCCAGACCACAAGATTCCCCAGGCTGTGGGGGAGGGAGCTGTGTTACTTTACCGCTGGGCCCCATGATAGCTTGGGTCCCAGTGGGTTCTGGGAAAAGGAAGAGGTGCAATTATTGTGAGAATGTGGAAGTGGAGCCAGACAGGAAAAGGGTTTGGTTGAGGCCAGACCTCGTGATTGACGAACACAGGCTCGTGAGCAGACGCCCTTCCTGAAAGGGCAAGTTTACACAGAGCAAGTAGGTCAGCCTGAGAAAGGGCCAGGGCAGAGGAGGAGCAAAACTAGGAGTCGCCACCAAGCTTTCTGCTGAAACCCAGAGGACTGTGTATGTGTGGGTACCTGCACATGCATCTGTCATTTGTGAGCTCACCTGTGTGTACAGGCACACATGTCCAGGCACCGTGTGGGCATTCGAGTGTGTGCTATGTTGTGTGTGCAGGCATGCACACATGGGTACATGTGTTTGTGCATGTGTGTAATTCATTCATGTGTGTATACATCCGTGTGTGTGTGTGTGTTTCTCTCTGTCCCTATGTCAGCTCAGTACCTCCTTGGAAACCACACGAATTCTACTAAAGTGTCTGGGTACCCTAGCAGGGCTGCTAGTCTAAGACCATGCCACCTCTGTCAGCAAGAGTCAAACCAGGAAACAGACAGGGAGGCTGAGCAGAGAGGCGAGAAGAGCAAGGAGGGAATACAAGGCAGATCTAGCCCCAAACCTCATGGGCTCACCTACAAGCTCCAGGCCTCCCTCCGGCCCCATCAGACTACCAGCTGCCATGGCCTTTGGGACAGCGTCCCTTCCAGACTGTGTGACCAGATGGCTCCCGAATGATCATGCTGGCCATCAGCCCCACACACTTCCCCACACATTTCCACCCAGCCCAGCCCCAGCCCAGTGACAGCCAGGTCCCTTCACCTTTCTTTTGTCGCTTCATCATTCTCCAAGCCACAAGTGAGGCCACCATCAACAGAAACAGCAACACAGCAAAGACGAGGGGAATGAGGACGCTGAGATTCATGAAGACACTGCTGCGAACAACAGAGGATGCTTCATGCACCCCAGCCCCCCTCCCGCCTTTGGCCTTATCCCACCCAACTGGCAGCAGTGTCAGACACGCACCACTAGACCTTTTGACTTACAGGCCTGTGGTTTCCAGCCTGGGAACCCCCACTTCTGGGTGCCCTCAAAGATGTATTTTTTAAAAAAGGAGCAGAGGGTTCCACAAAGAGTTTCAATGGGTCTAAAAGCCAAGGAGAAATTTTATGGCAACAGGTTCCGAAAAGGCCTCCCTGCTTCTACACTGGCCTCCACACTGGTGGGACAGTGTCCCTTACCCTTCTGTCTTCTGTGTTCACTCAGAACCTGGGAAGGTGACTTCTTTGGAACTAAGATCTTTGCAGATGTCGTCAAGTTAAGATGAGGTCATACTGGATTAGGATGGACCTTAATCCAATGACTGGTGTTCTTATAAAAGGGAACTTGGGGCACACAGACATACAGGGAGAAGGCCACGTGGTGACAGAGGCAGAGACTGGACTGATGCTGTCACAAGTCAAGGGAACCACCCGAAGTCAGGAAAGAGGACTGGGACAGGGTCTACATTGGAGCCCCAAGAAGGAGCCAACCCTGCCAACAGCTTGATTTCATTTCTGGCTTCCTGAGCTGTGAGAGCAAGTGAGAGGAGCCCCCAGCATTCTTGAGCCTGAGGGTCCGGAGACAAGCTCTGGCTGGGACCCAGGACTACAGAGGGTCCCGCCGTTGGAGGAGTGGGCCACCGGGAACAGCACAATCTGAGCTGGCTTACCTGCTGCCGTCGGAGGGGTGGCCTCTGGTGTCTCCCGTGGTGACTGGCGCTGTGAACGTGGTGGTAGTGGAGGTGGTGGTCGGCACTGTAGTTGGTGCTTGGCGTATAAACCAGATTACACACTGCTCGGCCTGCTCACCCGCCCCCAGCCCTGCCCGTGGCTCTGAACCTGGGGGATGGGAGGGAGCATGGGCTGCCCTGGCCTGAGGATTCTGGAGCAGGGCCACGGAAAGGGGCCTATAGCCTGGACCTTCACGTTTCCCTGGCCTCTAGGAGCCTCAGAGACTCAGAGGCAGGAGGGGCTGGCACAGGTCCAGGGAGGACACCAGAACCTGGAAGGTTAGAGGGGCCCAGGGTTGCCCCAGGACACGGGCAGCTGGAGTTCAGCTGAAATTTAGATACTCCAGCTGCTTATGACCAGGCCTCGGCCAATGCCCACCCCCCATCTTATGCATCCAGCAAGGAGAGGAGCAGAATGGGGGCTTCCCCGGGGGGTAACACACCCAAGATCTGTGACTTCAAAGGTCAAGACAGCCCTGAACAAAAGCATAGGGTTCAGGAAGAGCCTTTACTTGGGGCAGGTTATTAGGCTTCTACTATGGGGATGGGTATTTCTCAGGAATATTGTCAGGATTCAAGGAGACAATGATCGTGCTGTGCTTTGCAAGTATAACGTGCCTCAAGGGCTCCGGGTGTGGTGGGGGCTCTGCTGGCTGTGTGCCCGCCCCCCTTGACACAGGAGCCCTCTGAGCTGGTGCCACCTGCCCAAGGGTCATTGGAAGCAGAGCCCAACAGATAGACTCATTCACACCAAGGCACTGAGACCCCTGAGCCAACGTGCCCAGAAGTGTTTGCATTCTAGAAGGACTTCAGAAGAGAACATCCCTAATCCCGTACGTGTAAATGGCTCAGGATGGGATTTCAGCCACCAGGAATGCAGCCCTTTGACTATGGAGGCCTTTTCAGACCCCAGGAATTAACCACAGCACCCTCGCTGTGCTGGGTCTCTTTCTTTGGGACTGGATATGGAACAGGGGGTGGGAACAGCAGCTATGAAGTCCCAGCCCCAAACTTCAGAAGGGGCAGGAACCCCTGGGCACCAAAGCTCCCAGGAAAGCATTGGCAGGAACTGGGGTCTCTGGGTCCATGGAAGAGGGTCCCTTTTGCCCATAGGCTGAAACTGTGACCATCATATTTATCTCCTTGAGCAAGAGACTCAGGCACTGATTGTGCCGAGGGAAAAATAATGTGCCAAGAAGGGCTTGATCCCATCCCAGAGGAGGCCCTGGGAGCCATGAGAGCATCTAAGGGAAGCCCTGTCCCTCCCCATCCCAAGTGGCCAGTGGGGGTCCTATGAGACCTCAGGACTCACCCACCCCCTGTGACAGTTCCCTCTGCATGACAGTTAAGTCACCTAAGATGGACCCCAGGGACCAGGACAGGGCAGGCCCTGAGAAGACACATCCACACGTACACATATTCTTACCTGGGTCAACGGTCACTTTAACTGGGACGCCCAGGTCAGTTCCAAATCTCTCAATCCCACACCAGTAAGTGTCTGCATCGTTCAGCCTGAGCTTCTCCATGGTCACAGTGAACGAGCGATTTTTCTGATTGTCCTTGATGGACACACGGTCCTTCTTCACCTCCTTCTCTGATCCAGTGGTTTCAACAACGAACTTGCAGCTGCCCCAGTGAGCTCCTCGACACCACCACTTCACATGGGTCTCCCACCCAGGGCCATATCGACACTGCACAGTCAACGAGCCCTGCTCCAGGCCTCTCACTGCTTTTGGACCCGTGATGGCAGCTGAACCTGGAAAACACAAACCATGCACCTGTCACCTCCCACCCTGAGGGCAGGGCCACAGCCTCCTGCATTGTGGAGAGTTTCACTAGAACTAAGGGCCTGAGTAAAACTGAAGGAGGGAATATTCCTTACACACGAAGACATTTTGTCCTTCAAACTTCCACTGGGTCAAGCCACCAGGAAAATCCTATAAAAGCACAACCACAGATCTCAAGGAAACAAAATGTTGACACTGAGCAATAATAGCTTCCTGTAGTTCACCCCTTCTCCCTGTGTATGCCCAGTAAGTCTTTATATTTCAATCAATTTTTGTTTGTTGGTTTTGCGATCGTCTGTGTTATGCTGGCCTGATGGGGAGGAAAGACCAGAGGACCCATTTCCACGGAAGATGATTTTGTACTGATGACCTCAGAGGTCCAGGTGAAGAGGCCCCATCACCCAGCTGTTCCTAAGAGAAGCTGTTCCTAATGGTTCTAATTGCTTCTAGTGGTTCTACGATAAACCACCCTGGCAGGAATGCCTCTGAAGTCGACCAAAACAGGGATGCCAGTTGGCCCCCCACACTGTGGAATCCACATCACACAGGTCTTGTCGTCTTCCCATCGAATTGCTTTGGTTCCTTTGTCAAAAAGCAAATCTGTGAGTTATTGATGGATTCCCCATTCCATTCCATTGATCCATTTGTCAGTCCTTATGCCAGTCCATCCTGTCTTGAACACTGTAACTCTGCAGTAAGGCAGGTATCAGAGTAAAGCAGCATTTTCTTATATGTTCTTCTTCTTTCCTTCACTTCCTCACCCTTGAAAGACTCAGGATACAGAGCGTTGTTTCTTTACTGTAAGAAAATAACACTCACACAAGATGGAAAATGGCAGCGGTCACTAGGTCTCAGCGTCAGACCCTGGGAAGTAGCGAGGACCACGGCAATCCAGAGAGCAGATGCCCCGGGCAGAGGCACGGCCCTGTCCCCCTCAGCCCATTGTCCTCATGCAGGAGGCGGGCAACATAATTTTGAATCTTTTCATTTTTCTGGAGTAGCCCAAAATCTGGGTTTGGGGTTGGAACCACTCGATTTTAAACCATTGGCTTGTTTAGAAGCAGCAGCGATCCAGCCTGTCACAAACTCTGTCTGCCAGCCGAACCTGCTGTCCGGGCTCAACTCAGACCCATCCTCCTAAGGGAGGTTCTTTCTGTCGTTTCCTTTGTGCGTCTTTATCAGGATTAATAGTAGAGACCTGCTGCTTTCACACAATTGACCTGGCAGACTTCCATTTTTTGGTGCTCTGAGATCACAACACAAAGAGTGCAAAGGAATTTTTGTTTCTTTAGGATCTTAAAAATTTGTCCACAAAACTATCTGGCAAATCTTTATTGGGGCAAATTCTTTGACTACTTAAATTTTTTTTCTCCATGAATATTGACTTATTCAAGTTTTTTTTTCTCATTCTTTAATAAATTATATTCTTTTGTTTTCTTTTTCCCTCAAAGTTACCTATTTTCTGGAGTATATATTAGCCTAAAATTCTGCAATTATAAAGCATCCTCTTACAATTAAACTTTTGATACCTTTTATAATAACAAATTTTGATTACACACGCTGTTTATTTTATTGATTACATGTGCCATAATATTCCCTTCCTCACTGATTTTCCCCTTCCTACTTTTTTCCTGTGTTAAACCATTTTGAGATTTAGTTAGTAAATTTTGCTTTTTTTATTTCCTGAATTATTAATTTCTCACATGTATAATTTCATTTCCTTGAGATTACTGCTTGTTATCTTTTCCTAATTTGCTAAGTCAAAGACTGTGATAATTTTCTTCCTTTCTAAAATTAACTGAAGTGCGTATAAGGCTAAGGACTTACTTTTTTGCCCACTTTTGAACTTGAGATATATATATATATATATATATATAATTTCCTATCATAGATTTTATCTTTGAAAGTGGTCAGTGGTCTTTAAGATATTCTCAAAGTTGTGCAACCATTAACTCTATCTAATTCCAGAACGTTTTCATCAACTCAGAAAGAAACCCTGTACCCATTAGCAGTGATTCCCCACTTCTGTCTTCCCTGAAGCCTTTGGCAACCACTAACATACTTTCTGTCTCTATGGATTTGCCTTTCTGAACATTTCATGTAAATGGAATCAGGCAGTGTACCACCTTTTGTGTCTGGCTTCTTTCACTTAGCATAATGTTTTACAGATTCACCCATGTTATGATGTGTCAGTGTTTCATTCCTTTTTATGGCTAAATACTATTCCCTACTATGGATATGCCACATTTTGTTTATCCATCCATCAGCTGATGCCATTTGGGTTGTTTCTACTTTACATACCACTTTGGAACACTGTAAAAGTGGTTTTCTTATAAAACAAATCATACATCTGGAAATTCTACTACTAGGTATTTATCTAAGAGAAATAAAAACAAATGTCCACAAAAAAAAAGAATTTTCATAGCAGCTTTATTCGTAATGACCACAAATTAGAAGTAACTCAAATGCCCACCAACAGGAGAATAGATAAATGGTGGCATATTCACAGCAATCGCATACTACAAAATAATAAGATACAATGAATTAGTGACATACAAAACGACATGGATGAATCTCAAAAACATGCTGAGTGAAAGATCAAAATAGAACACCCTTCATGATCCCACTTATGTGAAAGTGCACATCAGGCAAAGTAACCTCTGGTGATAGAAATTACAGAAGTGATTCATGGGTCAGGGAAAGACTAGAAGGCACTAAGGAACTCTGGGTGATGGAAATGTTCTGTATCTTGATAGGAGTTACAAGTTACACACATCTGTTGAAACTCATAGAATTGTACACTTAAAATCTATACATTTTACTATATGTAAATTATACCTTCGTTTAAAAGAGTCTTGTGGGATGCATCTAGAGTTATGCTTAAGGACATTTTATGGTATTAAATGCATATGTTAGGAAAAAAAGGGCTTAAATTTAATAAGTTAAACATGTATTTCAAAAGTTAAAAGAACAGAAGGAGAAGTGGGAAGAAAGAAGAAAGGAGAAGAAAGGAAATAATAAAGTTTTTTAAATTTAATTAACTACTTTATTTGGGTTTATTTATTTAATTAACTACTTTTTTTTTTTTAATGGAGGTCCTGGGGATTGAACCCAGGACCTCGTGCATGCTAGGCATGTGCTCTACCACTGAGCGATACCCTCCGCCAAAATAATGAGGTTAAAAAAATCAATGAAGTAGAAAAAAAGATATATATAAGGAAAAATCAACAAAGCCAAAAGTTGGTTAAAAGTAAATAAATAAATAACCCTAGTAAGATGTTCGTGATAGAAAGAAAGAGAACTAAATGATGAATATCAGGAATGAAAATGGGGACATCACTATGTATCCTGCACACCTTAGATAATAAAAGGATAAGGTAATAATGGGATAGGATACTAAAAGGACATCTAAACAAGATTATGCCAATAAATTTGAAATTTTAGGTGGAATAGGTGCTCGGCAAAAATAATACAAAATGCTAAAATAGCACAAAAAGAAACAGAAAACATGAATAATCTTACAGCTACTTAAATAAATCAAATCCATTATTAAAAACCTCCACAAAAGAAAACTCCAGACCCATACAGCTTCAATGGAGATAGCTAGGAAACACTGAAGGAAGAAATAATGTCTATCCTACACCAAAAAATTCTGGGACAAAGGAAAAGAGGATGCAATCCCAAATGCACTCAGTGAGATTAGCATAATCTTAATGCCAAAATCTGACAAGGGCAGAGCAAGAAAGAAATATTACAGGCAGATATCACCTATGAACATATAGTGCAAAGTCTGAAACAAAAAAATCACCCTGCTGAATCCAGAGACATTTAAGAAAGATAATGCATCATCACCAAGTTGGATTTATGCCAAGAATGCAAAATTGTTTGGCTGTTAGATAATCAACGAGTGCAATGTGCCTCATTAACAGAGTAAAGGAGAAAAATCATATGAGCATCTCAACAGATGCACACAAAAGTACCTGAGAGAATTCAACACCTATTCATGGTTTTTCAAAGCTCTTAGCACAATAAGAGTAAGACTTCCTTTATCTTTATCTATTAAAAGCCTCAGCAAATACCACAATTGCAAGACATTGGTGTGCTTTATAATAATGTGTAAATCTGGACATTGATTCTGTATCCACATATCACTGTGTATATGTGATATTTTCTACAATGAAGAAATTTTTAAGATAAACCAACAGCCAAATTATTTTTAACAGTGAAATACTATAGACGTTCCAAATGAAATCAAGAACATGATTTCCCTATATGTATATATAATGAGTTCCCAATATATATAGTAACTTGATGTTGGAAATTCTGGCAATGTAATGAGACATGGAAAAATAGCATATAATTATTGGGGGGAAATAATAACATTTAGAGACAAATTTTAAATCTAAGTTTTAAAGTATTTTAATTTATAATGGAATTTAATAGAGTGGCTAAATACCCAATAAATATATTGAAATAAATGGCTTCCCTATAAGCCAGTAATAAGTAGTTGGAGGGTGAAGTGGAAAAGCGCTCACTTACAATAGTAATAAAGTTACATTAAATACCTAGGCATAATCTTAACAGAAACAATCAGGGCTTACAGAAAAAAAAATCATACACAAACACAATGAAATTTTCTTGACAGATATAAACTTTTAAATATAAAAGAAGAGCTGTATTATGATCCTGAATAAAAATGCTATTTATTGTAACGATTTACCTTCTTCCCAAATAAACTTATAAATTTAACTCCAAAATCCCTGGAACATTTTTAGAACATGTACATTTTTTCAGATAACCTCTATCCATACACATGTGTGTATCTGTATGTGTATTATACATAATAAATATTATATAAAATATATTATACTGGATATTATTTGAATAAATGAACAGACAAGAATTTTTAACATCTTAAAGATGAGTAACGAGGAAGGACTTGTCTTCCAGATAGTAAAATGGTACAGCCCATAATAAAGAAACCAGCATGGAATTCTAACAAGACTAGATAAACATATCAGTAGAACAGAGTCAATAGTCTAAAAACAAACCTTGTCTATTTAAGAAATTCACAGATACCATAGAAGACTAAAAAGATAAGCAGGGAAGGGAAAGTTTAGGACATAACCCTATCCTGTCACCTCTCAGTATGCTCCATTTAGGTAAATTCAGAGAGATTAAGGAGGTCAGCATAAAACAGCACAGCATTTTTTTAAACTGGAAGAAAGTACAAGAGAATCTTTATACAATTCTGGATGACAGGGAGAACTTTCTAAACTTAAAATTAGTGGACTGACTGCATCACACAAGAAAGAGTCAGTGAATTTGACTATATGCAAATGTAGCTCTTGGAAAAACCAATTTTTAAAAAAAGGACTGAGGGGGAGGGTATGTAGGTCAAGTGGTAGAATGCATGCTTAGCATGCACAAGGTCCTGGGTTTAATCCCCAGTGCCTCCATTAAAAAATTAATAATAAAATATATAAATAAATAAACCTAACTACCTACTCCCCTGCAAAAAAAAAAATTTTTTTAATTTTAAAAAGGACTGAAAAGGCAAAGAACAGACTGAGAGATATATTTAGAGCACATAACACAGAAAAGGCTTAATAGTGTTTCTCTTGATGAAGAGTGTATACAAGAAAAACATTAAGACCCCATTCAGAAAATTGATGAGCAGTAAGAGGAGGCAAGTCACAAAGAGGAAATTCAGTGGATAATAAAACTCAAATATCTAATTTAAATAATCTAGCAAATAAAAAATGTGGAAGACACGCCATTTTTCAGACATCCAACCAACCAAGTTTTAATGGCTTACGTTTTGCTGACGTGGACAGGATGGACTGGGCACTCGGAAAAGCTGCTGGAAGAAATATAACTGATTCAACCATACAGAAAGCAATAAGGCAGTTGTGGGCATCAAACACAGTCATGCCCTATACTTCTAGGATTTGGTCCTCAGAAAATAACCAGAGATGCTAACAAAAAAGTGTGCCCAAAGATTTGTTACCAAATAATTTACAATAGCAAAAAGAAAGGAAACAAGGTTAACATCCATCAATTAGGAAAATGATAAAGTATATAATGAAATATAATGCACTGATAATTATGCTTAGAAATGTTTTTAATTATGAGGAAAATTCTCGTGTGAAGTGAAAATGAGAGGGTTTTTTTAATGTCATACACAGTAAAATCTCAACTAACTTTTAAAATAGGCATAGAAAAAAAAAAGATTAAAAAGAAGTAAACCAAGATGTTAACAACTGGTTGCCTTGGGCATTAAGGCAGATACAAGGTTCTTTATTTTTACTAACTTCTTCATTTTTTTCCTGTACTTTCCTAAGTGCCAACAATGAGCATTTATTATTTCCAAATCATAGTGGGGAGAAATAAATGCCTGGATAGGGCTGTTTAATAGTGTGATAGGCAACCTAAACCTTACATGGCAAAAAAGGAACTTTGCAGATGTAATTAAATTAAGGATCTTGAGATGGAGAGATTATCCTGGATTATCTTGGCGGCCCAATATAATCACAAAGGTCCTTAGCAGAAGGAGGCAGGAGGATCAGAGTGAGCAAAAGAGAGGTGACAATGGAGCAGAAGCTGGAGTGACGTAGGGCCACACGCCAAGGAAGGCAGGCAGCCTCTGGGAGCTGGAAGAATTGAGGAATCGGATTCTCCCCCCAGAGTCACCAGGAGGCATGCTGCCCTGCTGACTCATCTTAGAATTCTGATCATTAGACTGTAACATTATAAATGTGTGTTGTTTTAAGCCACTAAGTTAGTAATTTTTCCCAGCAACCCTAGGACTCTGATGTAGATAGCCATTGCATCTTTGGTTGCCATGTCTCAACTGAGCATTTAGTATTAGGTCTGCCCCTTTTACTCTCTATCCACTCACATCTTCAACCCTTCCATCCAGGTGCCCACTCCCCATGAACAATGGCAGAGTACTGCTGTCAGAACCCTCCCGCACAGGGGCAGCCCAGAGCTCCAAGAGGCAGCACCCTCATCATGCATGGTTACTCTCAGCCCAGATGATGGGGACTAATCCCTGATCAAGTGGAAGCTGGGCCCCAGTGGGGAGGTGACTGGCTCACTGTCTAACAGTCAGGACTGGACCCGCCTGGATCTGGATCAGCACACTTGCGATCTTGTCCATCTCTGCCACCACTTATGGTGAGGCTTCAGTTGGGAAAGGCAGCTAATTTTTCTGTGAAAAACTTATGGTAATTGAAAGTCTCTCTCTTTTCTCACAGAAAATGAATGCTGTAAAGCTCGGTGGGAACTTCCTGGTTGATTTGTGTGTGTGCGTGTGTGTGTACTTTTAAAACAGTGAACTCTTCAGAAGAGGGAAGCAGTGCTGGTTAAATGTGCTACTTGCAATCAGAATTTCCATGGGAGATGCTGGTGACAGGTGGCACAGAAGTTCACATTGGCAACTGGGTTCCTACTAGCACACAGCTGTGTCTGTTCCGCTTCAGAGAAAAATTCCCACTCTGCCTCGAGATCATTCTTAAACCAAAGCATGCAAGCGCACACACCCGCACTACCCAAAACTGCTCACCGCCAAGTTCCCCTGTTCCCAGGTGTCGGGGGGGAACAAGCAGTCCTTTAAGTGCATTCCTTGCTTTTCAGTTTGTCTCCTAACTTCTCACCCAGTTTCTACCCCAAAACTCTAGGCTGAGCCACACATCTCTCTTCTCCCCTAAGACCTTTTCCCCAAATAGTTAATAGTAGCCTCCCAATCGGCCCCACCAGGCTGTTGCGAAGCGAGGAAGGACATCACAAGGCCTTTCCGTTCCTTAGCCGTACCAAGGCCAAGCTCATTTCCACCACAGAGCCTTTGCGCTTGCTCTTCCTGTGCCTGAAAAGCTGTCTCTGATCTGAAGTGCCTGCTCCTTCTTGTCTTCCAGGTCTCAGCTCAGATGGCTCCTCCTCAGGGGGCTCCTTGTAAGCCCACCCTGTGAAAGGCACTCCCACTGGCCCGTGAGTCTCCCTCACTGTGTCAGGGCGTCTAGCTCAGCTTTGTTCGCAGCACCTATCACTGCTTGGAAGTATCATTTTCTTGTCCATGACTGATGGGATGAATAATCAAATTAGACCACATGAAAGAGTCATAGGTCACATCGGGGTGTCTGGGTGCCCTGAATACCCTCTTCTGGAGCCTCAGATCCAAAGGTGACCACAGAATGGCAAACGCTACCCAGCAACTTTCCTCAGAACTTGACTGCTCCTGACACTTCTCTCTGTTCCTTGATTACTTCCTTATTGAGATATAATTCATATACCATGAAATTCACCCTTTTAAAGTGTAGAGCTCAGTGGTTTTGTAGAACTTTCACAAAACTATGCAAACGTCACCACCAATTCCTGAACAGTTTCATCAGCCCAGAAAGAAACCCCATACTTATCAGTGGTCCCTCTCCCTTACTCCCTCCCCCAGCCCCTGGCAACATAATAATCTACCTTCTGTCCCTATGAATTTACATATTCTAGACATTTCATATGGGTGGAATCATACAATGTATGGCCTTTTGTGTCTGGACTCTTTCACTGAGCTTAATGTTTTCCAGGTTCATCCAGGTTGTAACATGTGTTAGTATTTCATTCCTTTTTATGGCTGAATAGTATTCCATGGTCTGGGTATGCCACATGTTACTTATCCATCCATCAACTGATACACATTTAGGTTGTTTCCACTTTTTGGCTGTTATGAATTATGTTGCCATGAACAGTTGCATACAAGTTTTTCACATGGATAAATGTCTTCAGTTCTCTTGGATATATACCCAGGAGTGGAACAGCTAGGTCATGTGATAACCACCTGTTTAACATTTTCAAGAATGTCAAATTGTTTTCCAAAGTTGCTGCACCATTTTACATTCCCACGGGCAATATCCTCTCCAGTTAATGTTAAGACTCTAAATTATTCAGTTCTAAGAAAGCGGAACTAGAAAGATTTGGTCAGGAGGCAATCATATTGTTCCCTCTCCGTTAGATGCATTCACTCATTCAACTAATACTTACTATTGTCTAATCTACACCTGGTATGGCTGTAGGCACAAAAATCCCAGCCCTCCTGAAATTTACATTCTTTCAAGGCAGGGAAAGGAAGAGGACAAACAATGGAGAAAAACAATGCAGAAGAATTACTATTTTAATTGGAGTCATCAATGAAGGCCTCAGTGACAAGGAAAGATGTGAACGATATGAGGACTGGAGGCTGTGGCTATCTGAAGAAGAGCACTATGGGCAGTTTGAACAGCAAGTGCAAAGGCCCTGAGGCAGGAGTGTGTCTGGCATGATCAAAGAACATTTAAGAGGCCAATGTGGCTGGAGTGAGTTGAGCCACAGGGAGCGGAGTAGGAGATTAGAGAAATGATGTGATGAGGGTACCCAGATGGTGAGCATCTTGTACCCTCTGTAAGGACTTTGGATTTTCACTCTGAGTAGGCTAGGAGGTCATTGGAGGGTTTTGACTAGAGGAGAGAGAGGCTCTGGCTTACATTTTCAAGATATTAGTATGGGATATGAGAGGAGAGATGGATGCTCCTGGGTTTTGCCTGATCACCTGAAAAGATGGAGTTGCCGAACACAAGGATGGGAGAGGAAGGGACTCGAGGGGTGAAGATGTGGTCAGGTCATATTTGAAATGTCAACATCTGAGTGAAATTGTCAAATGGACAATTGGATAGAAGATTCTTGAGTTCAGGGAGATGTCCAGGCTACGGATACAAAATCAGAAGTCATCTGTATAGAGACGGTATTTAAAGCCAAGAGAGAAGATGAGATCAACAAGAGAGTGACTCTAGATAGAGAAGGCACCCAAACACTGAGCTCTGAGGCCCCCCAGCATCCCTTTAATCAAAATGGTACCCTTCAACTTCAAGGACTTCAACCTCCATCTCTGTTCACCTCTCAGCCCCTCCTCTCCTCTTCTTCTACCAAGCTTACCTCCTCTTGACCTTTCCACTTCTTCAGCGACTTCTACTGTTTCCTTCTACCCCTAAAAGTCTAGAATCACCTCTCTCTCCCAGTCTGCTTCCCTTCCTTCCAGGCTCCCTTTACCCTCACTCCTTCCCCAGAGCCTTCCCTTGCTCATCACACATTCCAGAAGGTGACCATGCAAGAACGAGTACTCACCAGCCCTGCTGAGCAACCAGGGCTCCTCTGCTTTTCCCTGACTAGGGAACCCATCCATGTGCCCATTTGAATTATCAGCCCCTGGGTGGTCAGGAGTTATGCCTGGTGCTGGTTTCATTATTAAGACCATGCTCCATATTTCTGCATTGGCAACCATGGGCACTGAAACACCGAGTGAGGGAGTGAGTGGATGAAACACACAGGGTCATGACTGGGAGGAACTACTTAGAAATGGGGTTGGTTTCTCAGTAGGTCACCTTGCTAGATCACCTCCCCCACCCCGCCAGCCACTTCCTCCTGCCCAATAAGCCTTCCCCATGAATGCAGACCCAGGGCCCACTCACCTGAAAGCCAGAGGATGAGAAGGAAGAGCAGAAGCAGGTGCATCTTCTCTTCACACAGGTCCCCCTTGATGGAGCCTCTTAGCAAAAATCAACTACAGCCTCCTTCATCTTCCAACCCTTCTGCTTTCGCTCACTCTTGCTCTTGCACTTCCTCCTTCAGTCCCTTCCCACTGGTGAATAACTAAAAGAGGAAGGAGGTAGAACGGGTAAGATTTCAAGGCAGTTAGCAATGCAAGAAGAGATTATGAATAAATTCTTGAGAAATACCTCCCTGTCCAGAGTCATGGTGGGTTTTCTAAAAGAAGAAATTTTGTGATGCCTTCTTGGTCTTGAAGTTTGCGGACCCACCAGGTCCAACCAGCTCTTACTTAAGCCTTCCCCTCTGGTGGGAAGATTGGGTTGGGGGAAACCCAGCTCCTTCAGAGAGGAAGTGGGGAGCCAAGTCTGATGGACACAATGCCCTATACATGGCACTTCAGGGGTAGTCAAATTCCTAGGAGTCTGGAGGATCAGGAGTTCACCTGCATTATGAGGGGGCCGAAAGCAGAAGGGTTGGAAGGTGAAGGAGGCTGTAGCCTGTTCTCGCTGACAGGCTCCACCAGAGGAGAGATTCTAGATTCCAACTAGACCAGAGATTGGAATGAGGGGTTGAGGGTGATATCAAAACCCAAAATACCTACTAAAAGAAAGGGACTCAAAGAGTAGAGACACATGCACAGGGAAGTACTGGTCCAATGGGCAAGAAGGGCCTCTGTCCTGAGAACATACCCGAAACTCTGATCACTGTGCCCTAGCTTACAAGGTGAGAACCCGTGGATATCGACTCCAGCCTGAATCCTCCAGAAACTTGTCAATTATACCTTCCTGAAGAATCCAGCTCATTGTTCATGGCTATTAACCCCTCGCCCCTCACCCTCCAACACACACCTTATAATAACTGCCTGTTGAAGTGGGAAAAAAAGAAACAGCAGCTTTGCCCATCTGGCTCCCCTCTTTCTGACAACCTTGTGACCAGCTCCCACTTCTCTCCCCCATCAGAGTCCCAGCAAGGCCTGGGGTGAAGCCCAGAGGTTGGAAAAGGATTGGTTCTTTCTCATATTTTGCTCCTCGATCCACTTTTGCTGTGTGCCACACATACCCTGTGACATCTTGAGGAGTGAGTGGGTCCCAGGCAGAGACAGAAGCCACTCACATCCTCATCAGGAGTGGGTAGGCATCAGGAGGGTTATTTGCACAGAAAAACACTGCAGCTGATAAGACAGGGCTTCCCAGGATGTGGCCAGAATCAGTCTCTCACTTTACATATCTCCAGGCCATAAGGTCAACAGTATGGGGTGAGAGCTAGGTCAGCCCCTGGTCCCCACTGCTGGGCAAACTCATCCTTGGCCCATAGCACTGTACAGTTATGCTGAGAGACATCAGGCCTCAGCAAACAGGGACACCTGTTTGGCTTCCAGGAGAAATGGCTGAGGAATTAAGCAAGATGGTGCACCTGAAACACAAGGGGCAGATGCTTCGAGAGATACAGAGTAAGCTTTCCTTTCTTGGGCACAGGCAGTAAGGCATGAATAGTCTCTGAGCTGCTCAAATTTCTGCCTGTGGTCCAACCCTCTGATCCTGGATCAAGAACAGAGATTTCCCCTTTGAATCAAGAAAAGAGAATCCTCAGAGCATCTCTGAGTGATCTCTGCTGAGTCTGTTCCTCCAAACAAGTGCCTCTGGGGACTGGAGGAGCATCAGGCTATTCTGGGGGTGCTGTGTCCTCAAAGTCCCATAAGAGACCCTTGTCCTTACTTGGCCATTGATATCTACGTGAGTCAGTTACCTCAGCAGGCCTCCCTGTCCCCACCTGTGAAGGGAGGCACTAGGCAGATTATCTGAGATGCCCCCTGCCCTGAAGCATCTGTGTGTGTGTGTGCATGCATGCGTGAATGTGAGAGTCCGTGGGCACATGTGTGCATGCATGTATGAGCATGTGGCGGTCTCTTCGTGTTTGTATGTGGGCCTGTGTGTGGGCACTGTGTTACACGTGTGCATTGCACTGTGCATGCTGGTTCTCTGTGCACACATGGAGTGTGTGTGTGCTCGTGTATTATGTTGTGTTGATGCAATCACTGGGTTCTGGTTACAAGGAACAAAGACTCGCTCAAGCTACGTCTCTTGGTCATATCAGACTTAACAAATCACAATCTTTTCAGAACCCAATCTGTTCTCAGGTGGAAGAGCTCCTGTATTGAAAGGGCTGGTTTCGATGAGCCTCTCCCACTCTGGATTAGAAAGTCCACAAAAAGTCTGTGGCAAGACCCACTTGAGAATTCCAAAACCAAAGTCTAAATCAGGTGGAACTGAAGAAAACCAAGGAACTAAGCCTCTCAGGTGACAAACAAGAAACAGTGTTCAACCAGGCTTCATCAGGACCAGAGCAGATGGTTGCCCACAATCCAGGCCCCTCGGGGCTGAAGGGGCCTCACTCTGGGCTCTGCCACCATGACAGTGGCTCTGCTGTGTCTCCCTTCTTGGCTTCACTCACCAGGGCTTCTAGCTCCTTCCATCTTTGTGGAAGTGAGGAAGTGAGGCAAATTTTTGCCACGAATCTGACGGAGCTTAAATGTCAGCACCCTTTCCTCCATCAGGCTCCTATATAAAACTTTGTATTCATACTTTGGGGATCCTTTTTTCTTAAAAGGAGCCCCCAACGATGTATAAGCTTCAGGCCTATGAGAGATTGTCCCACCCTAGATATCTACCCCATAGCTATTTGACCCCAAAGCTCTTCTCACAAAGAGGTAGAGTCTGCCCCACTTCCCCTTGAGTTTGGACCAGACTTGTGACCTACTCTGCCCAAGAAAATGTAAGTGATGGTGCACCACTTCCAAACCCCAGCCTCTGGAGGCTTCCTGCATCTCCTCTTGTTTCCAGGCACCTCTGCTTCTGCCTTGAGAAGACATCAGGCTAACCTGTGGCTGGACTGAGAGACACATGGAACAGAGCTAGGCTGCCCTAACCAACAGCCAGCTGACCCTCAGACTCGCCAGAGAGCCCGTTTGAGGCCAGAAGGAACGTCCAGATTAAATTGCCGACTCACAGACTTGTCGCGGGCCACTGAGCTTGGGAGAGTTCATGGCAGCATTATTGTGGCAATAGAAAACTGAAAGAAGACCCCACAAAAGCTAGACCCTCCCCTACAGCAGCTGCCTCATCCTCCACTCCATGGCTTTGGCTGCCCCATGACTTCTGTTCACTCAAATCCTCTGTCCTTCTGACTTTCCCTCACAGCTCCTCAAGGATGGCGCCTCCTGCCCTTCCTGTCTCAAGACCCCCACCCTCACTTCTCCCTTTGATGTGGTTCAGATCAGAATAAACCTTGGGCCAATAGAACCATCTGTGGCTTGTGATTCAAAACAAGTTGGTCAAAATTACAAAAGCAACACATGTTCATTTTAGAAAAATAAATTGTGAAATACAGATAAGGGCAAAAACAAAAAGACTAAATTGAATTTAATCTCATTACTCTGAGATAATCACTTTTAACATCAAGGTTTATACTTCACTCATCCTTTATCTCTTCCTGCAGAAATGCAAGATTATTCCAGAAATCAGGTGGAGTCACCAATGTAGGAGCTCATGTCACTCACTGCTCAACAGATTTCTGCCACAAACAATACTGTCTCCCTTGGGGAAAGATGTCATGTAAAAGACATGTCATCAAGAAGCGTGGTTTTAAAGCTTTGGAGAGCCAGCTCACATTTCTTTTTGGTGGAAATGCCTCCAAGGACAACAACCACAAACCCCCTCGTGGTCACTTTGGTCTTCCAATCTAAAAATCTTTTCACAACCCAACGTGTTCACAGATGAAGGAGCTCCTGTATTGCAAGGGCCGGGTTCGTTGGGTCTCTCCCACTGGGTTAGAAGGTCCATGAGCATTGCATCCCCAGTGGCTAAAACCACATTTGGCACATAGTATATGCTCAACAAGCAATTGATGGAAAATGAATAAACCAATGACCTATTGTTCCTTCATTGTCATTCTTCCCCTGGCCCTGTAAGCTCTGCTAAGAAACTCTGTCTAGCACCCAGGAACCAGTCATAAGGCATAATTGTTCTCAGCAACTCTTTTAGAAACCTTTCCGTTCATGTTGGACCCAACTGTAGTCCATCTTTTCTAGCCACTATGTGCTATGCTCCGTATTTCATGTAGTTATTGCATTGAATCCTCACTACAAATCTAGAGGAAAGGCAATGTTATCCCCACTTTTCAGGTAAAGAAATCAAGGCTCAGAGAGCAAGTAACTTGTCCAAGGTCACATGGCTAGTAATCAGCAAAGTCCGGATTAAACCCTGGGTGCGGCCCATATAAGCATTCCATCCTGCTAAAGAGGCCGAGAGAGAAGCCAGCTGCCCTTTGATCCTGGTCAGTGCTGACAATGAAGAAACCTGACATCAAAGAGTTAATAAGACAGAGCATTCTTGAGCTGGTTGTCATCCGGGTATCCACTCCAAGGCTGTTTTGAAAACAGCTTCCCCCAAAATGAAAAAATGCTTTATCGTGAACTGGAAACTGATTTAACAAAGCAAGTAACTGATAACACCAACGCTGAACATTTTCCAGGTCTAATGCCCCTCTGCTCTGCAGTCTCTGGAATGCAAAATTGAGTTTCTACCAAGCCCTTATCAGGGAATTCAGGCAGAGGCAATGCTTCTTTTTGAGAAAAACACAGGTCTCCGAAGAGTGTGTTAACCTGCTGCAAGGATGAGAAGATGAAAACGCTCTCTGATTTTCAGAACAGAGGGTCTGTCATCTCTGCCACCTGCTCCTCGGATATCCAAGGTGGTAACGCCTGCTGAAAGTGACAAAACGGAACAGTTGCTGCTCAGACTCCTTCTGCTCAAAGAGCTTGATCTTTTTTTAAGCACCTTTTAGCATGCTAGATTTACTTGGAAAAATATAACCAAGCGTTTTTTTTAAGCAACAGTTAGGCTAGACACCGGCATTCCTCTTGGCTTTTACCTGAGTTGTCTTATCTCATCCATGCTTCCCCAACACGTTACACAGACGCTTTTCTTATCACAGAAGTAATGGTTATTCGTTGATGAAGAATAATAAAATACAGATGACCACAAAGAGTGCATTGTAAATAAACCCTAAGCCTGCCACAGAGACATCCACTGTTAACCACTGTTAAATATATGCATGTGTATCCATGATCAATTTTTTGTTCTTTTTTGTCAAAAAGCAACTTACTCTAGGTTAAGCAAAGGATCACTCTTTTATGACTTTACTTCATCAACTGGTTTATTATATTCTTTAGGGATTTTTAATACAGAAAAACACAAAAAGAGAACATAGCCGATAACGCCCACTCAAATAATCCCAGTTAACACTTTTTTAAAAAGGTAATGCAAGCAACATTTTTATTAAAAATAAAAAGAAAGAAATAAAATGGAAAGTAAAAGTCCTCTGCAATCCCACCTCACCATCTCCAGAACCTCAAAGGTAACCGTCAGCCTCTGTTGCCTCCTTAAACAAAGTTCATACACAACCAGCATATACACCTAAGTGAAGCCATCATACAAGCAGACCTCTCTGCCCCTCCCTCTTTCGCTTAATAATATAGTTTTTCCCCAACCACACACACAGATCTACCTCCTTCTTTTATCAGTTTCATGATATTGCATTGCATGGATATTCTGGGGTTTATTTACCCGTCCCAACTGCTGAATTATTTGCTCCTACAAATACTACAGTGAGCAGCCTTGCGCACTCAACTTGGTGTGCTTTTGCAAGCAAAGCCACAGAACTGCTGAGTCACCCATCTGTTAAATCTGTACCCATGGCCATTGGCTACAAAAAAAAAAAGAGTTGCTGAGTCAAAGGAATTTGCAAGTGTAATTTTGAAAGATATTATCAGTTGCTCTCCAAAATGCGCTGGTGTGTACTCTCACCAATGATGTCTCCACATGTGCCTGCTTCCCCAGGCCTCAGCCAATATTGACCATTATCAAAGTTTTATTGAACCATTATATTTTATTTTGTATCAGGGTTCTCTAAAAAAAACAGCACCAGTAAGAAATATATATATAAAGAGAGATTTATTTCAAGGAATTGGTTTATGTTGCTGTGTGAGCTGGCAAGTCCATAATCTGTAGGGCAGGCTCGCAGATTGGAAATTCTCAGGCAGGAGAAGAATTTCTTGGGGCAGAATTTCTTCATTCTCAGGGAAACCTCAGTTTTGCTTTTAAAGTCTTACAATTAACTGGATAAGGCCCAGCCGGATTATTGAAGATTTAACAAGTCAACTGATTGCAGATGTTAACCACATTATAAAACACCTTCACAGCAACATCTAGGTTATTGTTTAATTGAATCACTAGGACTCTAGGTGACACATGAAACTGACCATTCATACCCCCATATAAAAGATACCAATTCATAGACTTTGTTCATTTTTCTATTAAGATTTCCTTTTGAGAGCTCTTTGTACTACCAGGTGTTTTAACCCTTGTCATACCCTTGCCAGTATTTTTCTTCTGTCATTTCTCGTTTGATTTTGTTGCTGGTATCTTTCATCAACCAGAACACTTTGTGTTTCTATACCATCAGATCTATCGATCTTTTTCTTTTTTGTTTTGTTTTGTTTTTCCAGTCGGGGAGGTAATTAGGTTTATTTATTTTTTTAGTGGAGGTACTGGGGATGGAGCCCAGGACCTCATGCATGCTAGGTATGCCCTCGACCCCTGAGCTCTACCTTCCCTCCTCAATTCTTTTCTTTATGGCATTTGAATTTCCTGTCTTGGTTTAAAAAAAAAAAGTCAGTCAGAGCCACTATAAGAGCCATGGTAACCACCCCATTCATCTTGGTTTTCTAAATGTTCCCCCGGAATCATGAAGTCACAGGAAAGCAACGTTTTTAGACAGCATTAGCCCAGTTCCCATTGAGAGACCTCTACGGAAGTGCAATTTAATGTTAGGCCCTGGCTTTTAGCAAAGGTCGATACAAAAGCTATAAGCAAAGCTTTGCATCTTCTGCAAAATGACAACTGCCCATTTCGTCATCCAGGGCCTCTTGTACAAGAGAATCCTCCCAGCATCTCATGCCAAGAGAAAATACTCACTGATTGAAAGGACTCGGGTGTTCTTGTTTGGCAATAAGTACCACACACCCTATCTGGTTTCCCATTTTGTCTTGACTTCCAGGAAATCCAGAACCAAGTATAATGCCCAGATACAGGAACAACCCAGCCTCACTCTGGGGCAGAACCTCCTCAGGCAGCATCCTTAACTGCCCTTTCCCCGTAAATCACCTCAAGTCCATCCATTTGGAAGTGGATGAGGCACAAATATGGACGTAAACAAAACGACTTAGGGAGGGAGAACAAAGACCCTTGTCTGAATGGTAGCAAAGCTGACACAGAGCTTTCTGCCAGCATCACACTTAGTTAACATTTTCACAAATGATCCCAAGGAGGGAAGGTGCCGTGGAAAAATCTAGACCTGAGCTTGACACCTGGCTTCTGCAAGCAGTGAAACTTGGAGCCCCCCTGGAGAAACTTCAGGAAAATCCCAGTAGCTCTTGAATGGAGAGAGAAACTCCATTGTGTATCTAAAGTAATAGATCAGGCAGATCTATCCCTAAAATTTGGGGGGCTAGGGCTAAAATACCAATGGGGGCCCCATATACCATATGTCCCAATATCCCAATATTTTAACTAAGTCAAGCTAAAAGAAACTACCAAATCAAGTGTATCTGATCTTCCCACCTTGACAAACATACCTTCCTACCAACCGGGAAGCCAGGTTCAAATGTAGGATTCTCAGAAGTTCTGCACCAAAACATGGCAGCCTAGCCATCTCCCAGCCCTCAGCTCCCCATCCACAGATGGTCCCCTGCTCTTCCCCCTCCTACACTTTCCACACCCCAAACGTCCTCAAGAGAATGCACGTGGACACCCCAAGCTTTGTGGACATCCTAAGCTTTGTCCACACCCCTGCAAACAGCCACCCCTTGGCCACTCAGATACGGGGTGCAACACTAGCAGTTTTGCCCCAACATTAGCTTGGGGCAAAGCATGGTCTGTTGGAGGGACATAGGTCTTTGGCCCTGTGGAGCACTCATTTCATGGGGAGGGACACAGGCAGAGGAGGACCAGGTCTAAGGATGATCTTGGATTTAGGGGGAAATAATTCAATAACATTTGTAAATTGATCAGCTCTGAGCTCTCGGTTGTGGTCCAGAAATAAGTTCTGTAGAGTCATCAACTGATTCCTGATGTGAGCATCTCCAGGGGCGGCTGTCTCTAAAAAGGCCAATACGAGAGCATCACCTTGTCCCTTCCTCCAGGCAGGATTCAGCTGGATCTGAAACACTGAACCCTGTCGCCCTGGACCCTGTGTTCACTGAACCAGAAAGGGTCCCAAAAAAGACGGAACTGTTTTCATATGATGTGAGAAGCAAGTGATGAGAACTCTTCACCCTGGAAAGGAGAAGAGGAAAAAGAATGAGAACCTGCTATATCCTTTAGTAGATGAACGAGGTGGACGTGGATGGACTGGCCAAATCCTCAGCATTCTGGAATATTCTCTCTAGGAAGCACTTCTTCCAGCTTGGGGAATCTGGATTTGAAATGGAAATTATTAAAGCCACTGCACACAGCAAATAAATGGAGCCTTTTAATCCAGGCAGAAATACAAGCTGAATGGAATTTGGTTCAAGAAGTGGGGACCAGGGGGCCATAGTCAGAGGATGTCCAAAGTCAGCATCACGGACAACCCATGTTTGCCCTGGGGCAAACAGTGCTGGTACCCATGGGTCGGACCTAAGGAGATCCTGTCATTGGCCATGTTTTTCCATTTTGGTTTTTTATGTTTTTAAATTTTTGCAAGTCCAGCTAAAGTTGGTATCTCCTAAGTCTTTCCTGTGATCGTGAATTCTTGCCTTTGGAAAGTGGCTACTGTCCACTTTGAAACTAAGGCATTTACCCACTCATCCATGCATTCATTCATTCATTCATTGAGGACCCACAGGGTATCAGCCTCTGGGTGCATGTATATTTCTTCTCTGTTGCTTACAACTTTCTTTCAAACATAGCACCTGAGCTTGCAGCTAGCTCTCTGCACTACTTCCTCTGAGTACAGAAGAGCCAGCTCCTTCTTTTCAAAACTCTGCTTCCCTTAAAAATGTCCTCTCCAAGGCCTTTCTCAGGGCCAAGGGCAAACTCTTCCCAAGGCATGTAACCAGACACCCCAGTTTTTTTTAAATCTTATGTACTTTCCCATGCAGGAGACCCACTGTGTTAGTCCAGGTCTTCCAAGCAGCAGATGCCAAAGGGAATTCAATGTATTAGGGGAAATATCCATGAGAGAAACGGGGTAGGAGCCAGGAGGGGTGGGGAGAGCAGGTCTGGCCCAGGTGAAGGAGAGAGAGCAGGAAGGTTGGGTCGAAGTGTCTAGGATTGCTGTGCAGCCCCTGGAAGTTTCTGTTAAACTGTGAGGGAGTCCTTGAGCTGAAGTCGGCCTTCAGGGGAGTCCTGTGTCTCCCAGGAACAGACTTGCCTCAGTGTCCCTGCCGCACCCAACTTTGGCCGGGAACTTCCAAACTTTGAAATGAGATTTCCTCTGTGTTTTCCTGCCATCTTCAGTGGCTTCGATAGGAAAACCAGAGTTTGGTTAGTGTGTGTGTGTGTGCGCGTGCATGCATATGCTTACACATGTGAGTGTGTCTCTGTGTCTGTTGTTCAAGTGTGGTGTGTGCACACACATTTATGTGCATTTAGAAGGAACCCCCTCCCACGTCCACGAGGACATCTGGGCAGTCCAATCCACACTGCAGGCCCTCAGCTCTCTCTGTTGCTCCCTTTCAGACCATCCTGGTTGGTGATAGCGGCGTGGGAAAGACATCTCTGCTGGTTCAGTTCGACCAGGGCAAGTTCATCCCGGGCTCCTTCTCAGCCACCGTGGGCATCGGATTCACAGTAAGCACTCCCAGGCTCTGGGGCCCTGCTGTCTCAGCAGGAAATAGCTGGACACTCACATTGGGTCATTCAGGAGGTTTCATGAAAAGGCCATTTACCAAGGTGCAGGCAGAATGCTGGGGAACCAGGAGGGACGGTGTGATGCCCTCAGACAGTCTCACAGCCTTCATCCCTCCCCAAGCTTAAAAACAGTGAGAGGAGGGAACTGTCACCAGAACCAGAGACAAAGAGGGCTGTGTGCAGAGGGCTGGCAGGAGCTGTGACCCTCGGTGGAGGAATGTAGCAAATCACCCTGTCCACCTCTTTCTGGGGCTCCCCATGGTTGAGGACAGCTGGATGCTAGAAAGCAAGGGAATATCTTGATACAGATGCGGGGCAAGAAGAACCTGGAGAGGCAAAGGGGTGGCTTAAAATTTTAAGCACAGTCCAAACTCAGCATCTTCATGTGGGTCAGAGGGCACTGGCAGGTGAAGGGTTAAAGTTCAGGTTTTTAGCACCCTGCATCTCCCTGGACCGCAGCTCAGATTCAGGAAGCATTCTCAAGTTCTCCATCCAGAGCCCCTCTGCGGGCTACAAAGCCCTTCCTCTACCGCATATCCTAATTTCACTCCATTTTCACCACACCTGCCAGCTGCTCAGTGACCTTGAATCCTCAGGAGGCCTTTGGAAAGGGTTCCAGCTTTCTCTTGGACTGAAGCAGGAGCAGCAGAGCCCTCCTTCAGGGTCTCCTGGATGCTAATGCCCAGAGATGCGGGAGAGCATCATTTCTTGGGCAGCCCGGGTGTCTGAGAGGCCAGCCTCCAGGATCGAACAGAGCACCAGGCCTGCAAGGCCACACTCGTGCTGAGACACAACAGAGCCAAGCTGGTGCGAAAAGAGAGGGGATCCCTAGAAATTGGGCTTACCCATTGGCAGGTCAGTGCAGAAGGCAAGGGCCCACGATGGACAGGGCTTCAGAGTGAAGCAGAAATGAGAGCCGGGTCAGGGTGTGCACTAGGGCCTGGAGTTAGAGAGGGATCCCCCAGGACAGGGAGGACTGGGTTAGGGTGCTGGGCAGCGCGGGGCTGAGTCCCAGGAGGGCGTGGCCACCTCGGCAAGCCCCAGGCCTTGGACCAGGCTGCCGTAAAGTGAACCCCCATCGTGGCCCCGTGTCATCTGCCCTTCAGTACCCAGGGCACCCGGTGCCCCCACAGTCCCAGTCACGTCTCCTCACCCACCTCACACCCGTCCTTCTGCCTGTCAGAGGGCAGGAGGCAGAGAGGGGGTGAGGGTGGGAGGGGGTGGGGGTGTGGAAACCTTGATTCACACTCCACAGATGAACAAGGTTGGGACCTCCAAATTTTGCCACCAGCCTGGTAAGAAAAGTAAGGCAACTCGCCCGTGAGAAGGAAGAACAGGACAGGCGGGGCTCTCCCTCTCGCCTGCGCTGGGCCTTCTAGCGCCTCGGCTGCTTGCTTGGCATCAGCCAGCACCTCAGGACAAACCCGTGGGCAGCTTAGGCTGAGTGAGGGCCTGAGGGCCCGACCCATGCCCGAGCCTGGGGTCTCCTGGGGCAAAGGCATGAGCTAACAGCAAAAAGGGCACATACTGACCCCTCAGCTGAGATACAACCCTGGGGAGCGCCCCTCCTGGTGGTGGAGGGCGGGGACAACAGCCCGGGAGAGCAGCACTGAGGACACCTGCCGACCCTGGGCCTAGACACAACAGCTCACTTACAGACAAAGAGGCTGCAGCTTTCACAGAGGAAATGTCTGTCTCCTCCACAGGCCCCCTTCCCACCCCTCCATCTAGCACTAGGGACCCTCCATTCTTTTCCTCTCCAAAGACAGGTCTCTTCCCAACCCTCTGTTCAGAACAGCCAGATCTTTGTGCAGCAGCTCATGTCTCCTGAGTTGTGCAGACACAGGAGCTGGAGGACACTGGGGTCTCCTTCCAAGATCAGTGGCCCGGGAGTCCCCAGAGAGCCGGCTACAAGGCACTCGCTTGTCCTTCTGTCTTTCGCACAGAGATTTGAAACACTGCCGACAGCTGGCAATTTGCAAGTGCCCTGTGGCTGGCCCTGGCTGGTGATGGTAACTGAGGCAGGGAGCGGGGGGAGCTCCTGCCGACCCAGCTTGTAAGTCTGATTGCGGCGTGGGCAGCAGGAGAGGGGGCCAGTCCTTGATCTTCACTTGCCGGGAGGCAGAGGCGAGTGGGGGGACTACCTAGGGTCTGCCCTCAGGCCACCTCCCAGAGCCTCTATACCCTGCTGCTTCTGAAGGTGGGACCTGCCCAGGTCCTGGGTAGCTGCCTTTCAAATCAAGGTCCTCCTCAATTCCTCCATCATCAACTCTATCAAATGGGCTGCTGAGTCCTGCAGATGGGTTTACTGGGGTGCTGACATCAATGGGGTTCACACAGTAGTCTCTCCAGCCAGTCCCTCTCTCACCCTAGTTCAGGTCCTCCTTATTATTTCTTACCTCGGTGTCCCCCAGACTCTCCAGTCTTGCCTGGACACCGTGGTAAAGTACATCTTCCAAAAGTCTCGCCCCTGGTCCCCACCCTTCAGCACCTTCAGGGGCTCACTACTGCCTTCCAATAAGGTCTAAATCCATCATCTGCTGGCCAAGGTCTTGCACAATTCAGCCCAGTGGTTTTCAAACACTCATTTAGTGCATATAAAAACCTCCAGTTTCTCTGCAGACCCTGAGCCCACCCACCCACATGTGGGGTCCAGAATCTGTGTGTAGACAGACACCGGGGACTCTGATGTAGGTGGTCCAGCAGGTGGTCCGCGTGCCTCAGCCCCCTGGCCTCTGCCCTGGTCTCCCCTCCATATCCCCCCTGGGCTGTGTGCTGTCCCTCCTGCCCCAGCTCTGGGGGTTTCTCCCAGCTCCCTCTGTTCACATTTGGATTGAGGGAGGCCCTTGGCTGCACACCAGGGCCCCACTCTGAACAACCATGAGGTTTCATGTGGCATCCTCACTTACTCTGCCAGGAGGGGCGTCTGGAAGTCCGGGGCGAACTGTGGTACATGTGCATTCTGGATTTGGGGTGATGAGAGGGGCTGGGCTAATTTAAGAGGCACTTTATTCAAGGGGTGATGTGTACATCTGGGGATAGTGTGAGACTTGGGGGCATTTTAGGGGGTTCTGTGGAGCTGCTCCTCGCCCATATATGGCTCCCTCTTGAGTCACAGGGCTGGAGGCGGGTGAACACACAGTCCCCAGTAGGCCTACAGTCACTCATCAGTTGTGCCTGCCCCTTGCCTGGAACCTCCAACACCCAGGCAAATAGGTGAGGGCCCTTGCCCCTCTACACACCCCTCAAACAGTCCCTTTGTAATTCACGCACCTTGTTTCCTGGTAAACTGGCTGCACTGTATAGGATGCTGGGGTGGGCTAATTGAATGGTTGGCCCAGGCTGGGGTCCCTGAACTCCAGACACATTCTTATCCTCTGTCACCAGGGTTTCTGGGATGTCCTGGAGACTCTTCAAAATGATTCACGACTTCCTGAATTCATTTGGTACCAAATGTTTAAGGCCTACTGTGTGCCGGGGTGGAGGGCAGCACGTGGATAAGGCCAGCCCTGCCTTCAGGAATGCCTGGATTGGGAAGTGTGCCAGGAAGCTCGCCTAGGAAGGTTCTCCAGGGTGGAACATTCTGGGCGCTGTCCAACAGATCAGAGGGAAATGGGAGGTGTCAAAGTCCAGGGACCCGAAGTGCAAATGTGCTACAAGGTGAATATCAATCGGTCGGCAAACATTACGTTCAGATGATGTCGAGCTAGGATGTATTAGCGAAAGCGAAACTGCCTGGGCGCTGCGCTGCGCTGCCCAAGGGCATCCGCAGCTTCCCCCAGGCCCGCCCCCGGGGCCACCTGTTGACCGCCAGGTGGATGGAGCTCGGGCGCCGCCTGCTGGCTGCGCTGCGCAGGGGCAACGGGAACCCGGGCCCTGGTCCGCGGATCCCAGCGATGCCAGACCTCCACCGACCGCTACCCGTGGGAATCTAACCCCGGCGGCTGGCGACCTTGGGGGACCGGTCCTAGGGCTGGATTTGGCCCATGCCCTCAGGCAGTGCGGCTCAGGGGGCCCGCCTGCCCCTCAGGAGATGACCTTGCAGCCCTGCGCGCCCCCGCGAGAGAGCCAGCTCTCGCCCGGTAGCGTTCAAGTGGCGGAACAGAGGGAGGAGCCTGTCGGGGTCCCGGCCGCGGCGGCGGAGGGGAGAAGGAGTGGGTGGAGCCTAAGGTGGGGCGGTTCCTGCGCTGTCCCTCGCCCGCCGCCTGTCCCAGCTCACCTCGTCCAGGGACATGACGGGCACGCCTGGCGCCGCTGCCACCCGGGATGGCGAGGGCCCGGAGCGCTCCCCACCCTGCAGTCCGAG
This sequence comes from Vicugna pacos, assembly GCF_048564905.1. Classification (NCBI taxonomy): domain Eukaryota; kingdom Metazoa; phylum Chordata; class Mammalia; order Artiodactyla; family Camelidae; genus Vicugna; species Vicugna pacos. The sequence continues at coordinate 57,569,815 of NC_133002.1, forward strand.
CTACGATCTCACGGGCAAGGTGGGTGGGCACTGTGCCCAGCGCTGGGGACTCCCGTGCGGGCTCTGGGGGCCACCCTTCCCCGCACGCTTTGCCCTGAGACCCCGGCCCTCCCCGCCCAAGCCCCTTTCTGGTTCCGTCTGTGCTGGACTCATCCCTTCCCGGCAGACAGCCGGGTCTCCCAGAGTAAGGAGGGAGGGTCGAGACACAGCCTTGGGCCCATCCCAACATCCAGGGATCTGGACTGGTTCCGTGGGAAGAGGGGAGAGGCAGGTCGGAAGGACTGAGTGACTCCCCACCCAGCGGACTCCAACCCCACTTTCTTCTGTCACTCTTGCCAATATGAGCTCCCGGGAACCCCGTGCTTCTCGGTAGGGGTTAAGCGCACAACTCTGCAAGGCACAGGCACCAGAAGTCCTGGGAAACAGGGCTGCCTGGAGGCTCCCAGAGGACGCCCCCTGGCGGCTGGGAAACTTGCGGTTAATGCCCTTCTCCCAGCTAAACTCAGTTGAGACTTTGTATCAGTTTCAAGACCTTAAGCCTGAAGATCTTTAGAACCCAGCTACCCCCAGGTGCTACCCTTCCCTTTCCACCTCTGCAGTCACTGCCCGCGCCTTCCTCCGGGAGGATGTTGCTGGCCCGAATGCGGACCCACCTGGGAAATTTTAGAACCTGAGGAAGATCTGTGTGGTTAGGCACAAGTCCCCCACCTGGGAGCGCTTAAGTCAGCTCTCTGGGCTAATTCCCTCTGCGGGTGCCCTTGTATGGAAGCGGCTGGGGGTGGCGGTGGACACTGGTCTGTCTGCCCTCCCTCTGTGCCATTGGAGCAGGCTGGTCGCAGGGGCTCTGAAAGAGGTGCGAAGGGAGCCTAGAGCCTTCACTCTCCCTTGTAGGGGTGGGGAGAGATGAGTGAAGGGGCTAACCCGTCGCAGCTTTGAAGGACGCCTGCTTCTTTCTGTGCCTTGATTTCCTCCCTCCACTTTCGCTGGGAGCCTGTGCCCTCCACCCCCACTCTTTCAGGGGAAGCCACTCTGCAAGTCACCCTTCCAGAGCCGTTGAGATAGGCGTCCTGTGTGGGCTCCAGACAGGAAATGGGCCCCGGTGTGTTCAGAGGAGGGGGAGCCTGGTGGGGACTGCCTGACCTCCTTGCCTGATAACTCAGCTGGGTGTTTGCCTAGGAGGTGGCCAGGCTGGCAGCTGTTTGTATTTGGTGGAATGGCCTGGCTGGGTGGGTGGCTGGCATCGTTTGCTCAAAGCAGCTGTGATCTGTAAAGTACACAGGCACTTACCCTCCCTCCTTCCCTCTCTTCTCCATTGGGTGCTGGGAGCCAGGGGGCAATGCAGGCTCCAGAGGGCCCAGCCTCCAGCGCTCCCTCTGTCCCCGAGGCCAAGCAGCGTCGGTGGGGAGTTGGCCCCTGGCCTACACCAGCCTTCATGTCCCAGGCCTGTCCAGGACAGCCTGGGAGAAGCCTGGCAGGAGCTCCTTGGGTCAGACTAGAGGGGATGGGGCCACAGGCAGGCAGCACCTGTCCTTTCTAAAGTCACTCTTCTGAAGTCTTAGGTGGTTCATGCCAACATTTTTGACCCCAGCTATTAACAGACTTTAGAAAGGCCTTAAAGAAATTATCCTCCCTTCCATTTAGCCACTGTGGGAACAGCCGCAGAAGGGTTAAGGGATCTTCCTGAAGTCCCCAGTAACCCATGTACAAGCCAGAACCCCAGCCTTCATACTCCTTTTGCTCAGCCCCCCAGCTCTCCACCAAAGTGAGCTAACCCCATACCTCATGCCCACGGCAGAAAAGACTTTGGGCACCACTGTCAAGGTCAGAGACTCAAGAATAACTCAAGCCTAGACCCTGCTAGACCCATTAAGTAGCAAACCGGCCAGTTAGGGAAATTCCAGCATTAGGGCTAGACCTCTGTTCTCCAAGATTGAGGAGTAACTGGACAGAGGGCCCCCCCAGCCCACCCCCACATGTCCTCCTGAGAAGATGGCAGGACAGTAAAGGGATGGACACACCCCACCCCCTCCACATTCCCTCCTGTTCTCCCACCTACAGTGACCCAGGGATGCAAATTTGCAGCCATTTGTCCCTCTTGGGAGGTTTCTGCAGAAAGAACTTCAGACTAAATGTCTCTACACTTCAGTATAAATTTCAGCCTTCCCTAATTTGTGCAACCCTTTTGTCAACATAAAATGTCATTAGAAATTTCCAAATAAATGTGATGTAAAACACCCGAGCAACAGTAATTTTAGAATATGCCTTTGCAAATGACAGAGCCCCACCCCCATGAGATGCTGATACACGCCCTGGGGCAGGAATCCCTGTCCAAGGTATTAATACTTCCCTTTCCAGGCACTGTAGCCCCACCCATGTGCACACACATGCGTGGAAGACACACAGAGAGTGAGGGAATCCTGGCATGACGTGGCAGGGGGCAGATGTGGCCAGAGTCTAGACCACACGAATGGGGTTGTTCTCTGGGGCAATCGAGCACATCTGGGGACCTGTTGGTGCTGAGGTCTCAACTCAGGCTCCCGGGAAATTGGAAGAGGACAGGAGGGGCTGAGGGAGAGCCTGAGAGGCAGCGGGCACAGAGACATGGAGTGTGGAGAGGAGAGGCAAGGTGGAGGCAGCAGCAGGCTTTCCAGAAGCAGATGCCCCTCAGCACAGTCAGCATCCTTCCCTGGCCCTCAATCCCTCTTTCCCAGGTCTCTCTTCCTGGAAGCCCAGAAACTCACTCCAGCTCCCATTAACTGCCTCTGCCCCATCTCCTAGGTGATGCTTCTGGGAGACTCAGGCGTCGGCAAAACCTGTTTCCTGATCCAATTCAAAGACGGGGCCTTCCTGTCCGGGACCTTCATAGCCACCGTCGGCATAGACTTCAGGGTGAGGTGGCTGCAGGCTCCTCTCCCAGCAGCGAGCCAGGGCCTATGGCTCAGACCCGGGGTGCTGCCCTCTCCTCGCCCACCCTGGCTCCTCAGGACTGCTGTGGTCAGCTGCCCAGAGGCCACTGGGGTGCTCCCCTAAGGACCCCAGCGGGGCCAGCTTGGAAGATTCTGGGCTTGAGGGGGGCTTCTTGCCCCACTACAGGATGAGAAAAAAGAGAATGAATCTTAAAATCCCCCCCCCCGAGCAGAGGGAACACCCCCCACAGTGCAAGATGAGCTTCCTGGCCCTCAGCTCCCTTGCCCGCTGCCCTCTGAGCTGGACACTTTTGGCAAGGCCTCAGAGCTCAACCAGTCTTTCTGGAGTTCTGGGGAAACACTACACTAGGTTGAAGAGCTGGGCTGGCCCTGTGGGCAGAGAGCCACTTGTCAGCATCCGTCCCTTTCCCCTTGATGAAGCCATCTTTACAGATCAGCATCTGTAAAGGGGAACACTCGGAGCACTGCACACCCACAAAGGCCAGGAGAGTAAGCCTCTAACCCTGGCAGGGGTGCTATCTGAGGCCAGGTGCCTCCCTCCCGGTGGGAGGGGAATTGCAGCTTCACCAGGAGAGCTAGTGAGCCACCAGAGGAAAGATAACCCTGCAAATCCAGCTTCTGAGGTCCTGAGATACTGGCAGGTGTCTCATCTCCAAGAGCTTGGTTGCAGCAATGGGGCTGAGCTCCACGCCAGGCAGATGGAAGCAGGGAAGAGGCCGGACCCCAGTGCTCAGCCTGTGCCCCTTGCTGAGCTCTGGGGAGAGCCAGGCAGGCTCTCAGGCTCCCCTTGCCTTGGTGTCTTGTGAGAAGGGCAGGCAGAGTCCTCAAAAGAGGGGACTCTGCAGTGCGGTTACCTGGGGACAGAGTCCCACTGCCCTGATGGGGTGATCTAGAGGGAGACGGATGTCTCTGGGGCACACCAGACCCCCCTGTAGCCCTGGGGAGCAACTAGACAAGATGTTTGCTGTTCCTTGTGATGTCAGCAGAACACAGAAGCCAAGCCTGCCTCACCCTCCACCCCGACCTCTCCCCTTGCCCTTCTGTCTTTCAGAACAAGGTGGTAACCGTGGATGGTGTGAAAGTAAAGCTGCAGGTGAGACCAGCTGCTGGGGTAGGGGTGGGGAGAGGATGGAGAGCCTGCCCAAACTCTTCACCCAACCGCAGGAGGCCCTGTGGCCCTGCCCTCAGCCTGGGGTAATTTCCTGTGGGGCCCAGGAGAGGAAACGGCTTTTGTTTGTTTGATGTCTGCAGAAAAAGCAGTTCCCAGGCACCCTTTTTCCTATGAAAGGCAGCTCCAAGTGCCTTCAGACATGCTTAGGCTCGCTCCAAACCCTCCCCAGTTTCCCAGGCCTCAGCTGCTCCAGGAAGTCAGACACCCCTATCCACTGGGCTGGGGAAGAGGCACTGAATGAGCTTGAAAACTCATTTACTACCACCATCCAGCCCACCACCAGATGCTCAGAAACCCGTGAGAACCTAAAGAAGGAAACATCTCATCTTCCCACACATCTGTCGTACTGCAACATGAATTTCCTCTGCCCAGCACAGTCCCTGCCCCCAGCCCCCTTCTGACCATCTATCCATTCCTTCTTAGATCTGGGACACCGCAGGGCAGGAGCGGTTCCGCAGTGTCACCCATGCTTATTACCGAGATGCCCAGGGTAAGTCCCTCATGCACTCCGCCTCCTCCCCCCAGCTCACTTCGAGCAACATCCACCCTTCAGCCCCAAGTCGCCTGTGTGACCTCTCTCTCCCCCTGCAGCCTTGCTCCTGCTGTATGACATTACCAACAAGTCTTCCTTCGACAACATCCGGGTAGGTCCTCCCTGCCCACCACTTAGAAGCAGGCAAAGCAAGGCCTGTGCGGGGCAGGATTGCTTCCTGCTTTGTGAGAACGGGTGGAGCAGGCAATACCGAATACCGCTGCTGAGTTAGAAACACCCCAGCTGTGACTCAGAAGTAATAAACTTCTCCTGGGTTATTGACTGGCATGTGGGCGCGAAGGCCAAGCAGGTGCTGTGTGTCTGTGCCACCTGCTTATCCCTGACTGTAATTCCTGAGTTCATTTCATGATAAAGTGTTCACAAAGTCCCCAGCTCCACCCTGGACAATTACCCACAGAGACCAAGGGGAGGGCCCAAGCAGAAAAGTCTACTCATACTTCCAGCTCAAGTTTCAAGAAAGTGACTCAGGCAGATAAAGAGTGGCTCTGTCCTCACAAGCAAACTATTAAATAGTGGGGACAATAAGTCAACAAACACAAACAGTGACTCTGTGCACAGCACTGTAAAGGTTTCACATGCTCCCTCACCTCAAGGGGTTGACAAGCAAATGGGGCGAACAAGACAGTTTATAAACTGGTTGGTGGCACTCCAACTGCCACCTCCAACCCCATGCTCATGGCAGACATCACTAATCAATCACTAATCAATCACAGTAGTTTTGATCACTGAGCCCTTCCATAGCCTTAGAATCCTCAATAGAGCTCGCCAGGAAACTGCTGGTGACCATCAACTGATTGATGAGATACAGCCTCTGCCATCTCTGTCTTTCATAGAACTGAAAGGGGCACAGCATGGGGTTTTAGGACTACTCAGGACTGGAGAGGCCAGAACAAAGATGCAAATGAAAAGATATGCATAGGGCATCATGTTTGAGGGCAGTGAGGAGCCCAGGGCAATCAACATGGCATGGCAGCAGAAGAAAAGGGAGAGGGAGGAGGAGACAGGCTGATGCTCAGCCTTGGCCGGACTCAGCACACCCTCTCCCATAGGCCTGGCTCACTGAGATTCATGAGTACGCCCAGAGGGATGTGGTGATCATGCTCCTAGGCAACAAGGTGAGTGGCTCCAGGGCAGGATCAGTCCACCCCGCACCTTCTCCCACTGCCATGGCATTAGTGCCCCTGGCCCCACGGCCACTGGACATCCTTCCAGCAAAGGACTCTTCCCAGCCTCCAGTTCAGGAGTCAGACCCATCTAGAGGCTTCAGCCCATCTCATCTGCCCTCTTAAAGCTTTGGAAATGGCATCCTGGAGGGAAAGGTCAAGCTGCCACTTGAGATCCAGGAATGCCCAGCTACTCAGCCCCTACTAGGTCATAGAGACTAGACCTTTCCAGTCCAGTAGTTAGCCTCAACTACTGTCGCCCCTTTGAGGCTGGTCACCACACCCTTACCAAGCAGAGTTACCCACCTCCCTGAATCCGGATGAGATTCCCTCTGCTGGGAGCTGGGTAAGAACCCAAAGAAAGCAGAAGCCCTGGGCCCAAAACGATGGTACAACCTGCAGTCCCACAGGCCACCAGCAGAGGGCGGGCCTGCCTGCTCCTGGGGAAAGCTGGGCCGGCGGGGCAGGAGAGGGGCCAGCCGGGGTCAAGGCTTCCTTCCCCAGAGTGACTCAACTGGGCTTGACAGGCGGATGTGAGCAGTGAAAGGGTGATCCGTTCAGAAGAAGGAGAGATGCTGGCCAGGGTAAGTGACTGGCTAGGGGTAGAGGGGGATGCAGCCGGAGGATGGCCATTGAAGATACTCTCTCCCTGGCAGGAGTACGGAGTTCCCTTCATGGAGACCAGCGCCAAGACAGGCATGAATGTGGAGTTGGCCTTTCTGGCCATTGCCAAGTGAGCGATGAACCGGGAAGGGAACACGCAGGGCAGGGTGACACCATCTGGGAATCCAGTAGGGCCTGGCCCCTGGCCCAGCCCCTGGGTCCACCTACATTCTCTATCGGAGGCCCATTTGCCCCAGGGCCCTGGGAGTGGGAGAATGCTCAGCTCCCTACTCCCTGCCCAGCCCATTTTTTCTTCCTCTTCAAGGGAGCTGAAATATAGAGCCGGGCGGCAGGCTGATGAACCCAGCTTCCAGATCCGAGACTACGTGGAATCCCAGAAGAAGCGGCCCAGCTGCTGCTCCTTCTTTTGAATCCCAAGGGTCTGAGAGCAAGCTCCGCAAGGATGCAGCCTTCTCCCTCAGACCGGGTTTAGTCTGAGTGACTGAGCCAATGGGGAGAGAGTTGAGGGGACCCAGCGCACGGCCCCTTCTCTGAAGGAGCTGTCCTCCCGCCCCTACCCTAGTTCCTGTAGCTTCCCTGCATTCCGGGGGGAGGGCAAAATATTTATATTTCATTTTAATGATACATAATTTAATCAAAGTAGTACCAGAAGACTGCAGAAGGGAGCTGGTGGCCCTTATGCCTTCTAGTGCTAGGACATAGGGGCCTGGGCCTCCCTCCTGGCCAACATGAGAGTGGTATTACTCCAACTCCACACTAGGGGGCACTGATGCACTTCTGGAGCATGAGGGCAGATAGTGACCCCATTCCCACTCTTCTGCTGGTGAGAGGCAGAGCAGACCCAGGCCTTCATTTCCTCCCACTCCCCAGAGAACAATCTTCCCCAGTGAGCAGGGCCCTTATGTGGGCAACCAAAGCCTCAGGGAAGGTGAGACATGGAGATTGGCCAGGGACCCAGCTCCCTGGAGGGGAAGAGGAGTAGCAGAGATTAGGTCTGGCTGGCTGGCTACCTCTGGCCTTACTAGTCCCTCTCTGGGAGATGGACCCCTTTTCCTCCAGCCCACAAGCACTTTAGGGCACCTGGAAACATTTGGTTCCTATTCTCCAGACCTCAGATCCCAGGGGAGCCCCTCCTCCCTGAATCTCTGGTCTTATCTGCCTTTGTGCCTGTGCCCCTAGACACCAAAGGTCACAGATAGGGAAAGGTTATTCCGCTGCCCCTACCCTCTGGCTGGTATGCAGCCCATGGGCTACTTCTCCAAGCAGCCAGAGTGCTTCTCCTGCATAAAAAGCCAGATAAAGAGGAAGCCAGCACTCATGGAGTAGGTGGGAGGCAGAAGGGGGCAAACCTCACCCCATATGTAACCCCCTAAACCCAAGTGCTGCCTCTTCCCTGATCACCCACATCCTTCTCTTCTCAGACACACATCAGGGCCAAAACTGCTTTATCTCCCTTTGTACTGAGCCAGGTTAGGGAACTAGAGTTCCTCCGTTTCTGGGTGAACCAATGCATTGTATGCAATACAAGGTCATATGGGTAAGATTTAGGGGGGCGGGGGGAGGAGCGGGGAGAGGCAGAAATGGGAGGACCGAGGTCACATGTCTCCCAAAGCCCTGACCCCAGCAATGGGAAGAGGGCAGGAGACACACAGATTATGACTTAGAGGTACCTTTACTCCTGCTCTGTATGCCAGGGGCGGGGGAGAGGGGTGAGAAAGGTATGCACTGCACATTTCTGAGGCTACTGCATTTGCTTTCAAGGCAGAAATCTTGCTCTCTGAGCAGAGTCAGCAGCTCCAACTCGGCCGGCCGATAAGGAAGCTCTTCGAGGCCTCTCCCAGGAGGAGCAGGGAGGAGCCTGACCTTGTCAGGTTCTTCTGGGGCCCAAGGCAGGTCCCAGGCGATTCAGTCACATAGGGCCTCTAGCGTTTATGTTTTTCAGAATTAAATTGCAGTATTTTGGAAAGCACACCCTGTCCGCTGCTTCTTTGAGATACACATGGTGTGTGCTTTGGGGTGAGGGGGATCGTGTTGAAAAGATTGTTGTTGCTTGTCACTGACTGCCAAAACCATTTGATCCTCATCCTTCAATATCCCCAACTGGTCACCTCACCCTTAACAGACTGCCCCCAGCCTCTGTGATCAGCCTCTCAACTGAAAGCAGCTGAAAGAAGGTTTATCTTACAGTCCTAATCATTTTTCTTTCTCTATTGAAAAAAACCAGGGCTCCTTTTCTTGTGAACTGTACCCAGAGATTGGTTACCTGACTCTGTTCTGCCTCTCCCCACCCCCACCCACCTCCCTAGCCAAAAGCCGACGCCAATGCCCACTCCATGGCCCTAGCGGCCTGTCTTCGCTGGGCAGTACTGTGAAGCCTCGGGCTCTCTGCTGAGCCCTCACATTGTCCCAGCGAGGATCAGAGCCCGCACCCCTATTAGCAGGTCCTGAGACCCTCCTACTAACGGGAAAATATCGTTATTCAAACTACTCTGTTGGATCTGAGGTGGACCTCGGTCTTATTGGTCTTATTTCGTAAGACTGCTGAGACCTCGCAGTCCCGGAGCTGGAGCGGTTTTCCTGGCAACAGTCGTCCCCGTCCCCACCCCCACCCCCACCCCCACCTGGAGCTGCACGCTTTGCCTAAAGGCTGTTAAACGTTAAGGTCCTTTATCCTAGGGTTGGCTCTCCTCAACTCCGGACACTGGTGGGGGGGACATCAGAACAGAGCCTGAGGGCTGCTCTGCCCTGTACCAGGAACTAGCCCCCGCCCCCTCCCCCTCCCTGAGCCGCAACTCCAGCCACTTGGTAACAAACACTTCCACTTCCTGAGCCCTTTTTCTTCTCCGGCCGCGGGACGTCGCGCGGAGAGCAGGGCCCCGCCCCTGCGCTCTCCTATTGGTCGGTGTCGTTCATCCGTCCAGAGCGCCCCCTTCTGTGGTGTCTGATTGGCTCTCGGTGGCCCACACCCTCGGCGCGGCCCCGCCCCTGAAATAAGGGGCCGGAGCCGGTTCTGGAACCCTCAGACGCCGCGCAGGGCGAGGATTGGCCCCTGAGCTCCGGCGTCGGCTCCTTGCAGTTCGCCGCCGCCGCTGCGGGACACCTGCTCGTGCGGCCAGTCCTGCGGCGCGGGATTTCCTTGCCGCTCTCGCTCTCGCCTCCCGGCCCACAGGGTGAGCGGAAGGGCTGGACCGTCCCGTCTCCGGACTCCGACCAGACCCCACTTCCCGCCGCTGAGCCGTCGCAGGGCGAGATGAGCGCGGACTCGGCGGCCGGGGCGCCCCTGCCCCGGCTCTGCTGCCTGGAGAAGGGTCCGAACGGCTACGGCTTCCACCTGCACGGGGAAAAGGGCAAGGTAGGCCAGTTCATACGGCTGGTGGAGCCCGGCTCGCCGGCTGAGAAGTCGGGACTGCTGGCCGGAGACCGGCTGGTGGAGGTGAACGGCGAGAACGTGGAGAAGGAGACCCACCAGCAGGTAGTGAGCCGCATCCGTGCCTCACTCAACGCTGTGCGCCTGCTGGTGGTCGACCCCGAGACCGACGAGCGGCTGCAGAAGCTGGGCGTCCAGGTCGGGGAGGAGCTGTTGCGCGCCCAGGCGGGGCCCGGGCAGGCCGAGCCACCGGCCGCCTCTGAGGCGCAAGGGGCTGGAGACGAAAATGAGGCGCCGGCCGCCGCGCCGGAGCCACACGAGGCCGAGAAGAGCCATCAAGAGCGGGTAAGTGCGGGCTCTGGCCAGGTGGGGAGGCTGGAACCGGCTAGGAGGGGGAATCGTGGAGAGACCCAGGCGCCCCGGACGCCTAGCCCTGCTCCCGCCTAATCTTTCTGAAACTCGATCCTCAAGGGGGAGACAGCTTCCGCCCGCCGACCGGGCGAATTGGCAGTTACAAGCTTCAGGCTGCGTCCGGCGACACCCACCCCTCTCTCCAGACTGAGCTGGGACCCTGAGCGCCTTTGCCACTTGGACGTCTTGTCCCTTGGCCTTTAGGAGTAAGGATGAGGGAGAGCTGCTCAAAGGAGCCAGTCTCCTTTTCCAGGGCTATGTTGTTGGTGTCTGGTCTAGTCCCTCAGAACCTCCCAATCCTGTCCCTCCAAGCCCCAGAGTGGCCAGCTTCCTCCACTGCCCCTGGGCGTGGTAGATGAAGCTGGGGTGAAGCGAGAGCTCCCCGACCTCAAAAAACTAGAGGAATAACTACCCCTTTCTATGTGGAGCTGGGAGGGGAGGGGTTGTAGGCTGGGTTCTCCTGGTACTTACTCCCTTCCCTACAGCCCACTGGCGTATGTATCATTAACTTCAGCCTGGCTGGACTTCATCCTCTTGAAGTCCAGTGTGACTTAAGAGGAGCTCCACCGTCCCAAGGCGATGTGTGGGGGTGGGGTGCAGGGAGGAGGTGCAGAGGCATCTAGTCTAGAGGGGTGGGGTGGTGGCAGCTCTGCCACCCAGGAGGATTTATGATTCTCAGGAATGTGAGGAGTAAGCACTAACTTGTATCTGGGAGCTAACTTGTATCTGGAAGCGAGGGGTAAGACCTTGGAAAAGGAGAAATGGCTGGGGGATGGGGGTAGGGGTGAGGGCAGATGGAAGTGGTCCCGCGTGCCCTGGCTATATAGCAGCCAGCAGGTCACCATGGGAAGGGGGGGTCTTGCCCTGGCGTCAGCTTTCTCCCTCTAGTCCCTGGACAGCAGGCTGGTTGCTTTTTGCTCGTTTGGTGATTCCGCTAATGATCCCCAGTTTGGATCAGCTGCAGGAGGAGCTGAGGCAAAACAGGAGTTGTACTGAGCCTCCTGTCCCCAGAATGAGGGGGGAAGCGGGGCCTGGGCCTGCCCAGGGCCTGTTTGGCTTGCGCCAGCTCTCCACCTGGTCGCAGGGGTGTCCGTGGTGCCAGCAGGAGCGTTCCTTGACAGAGAAAGGGCACAGTTCAGCCTCTAAGGTAGAAGGTGGAGTCCGAGAGGATCAACTGGTTTGGTGGAAGTGAGGTCACCAACAGCCCTGTCCAGCCAGAGCTTGGTGCCAGGAACGCCAGGGCCACCAGGCCAAGCTGGCATTGGCCAGGGTTGGGGTGGGGATGGGGTCGGAGCACCCCTGGCAGGGGGTTGACACCAGGTAGTTGGAATCCATGACCTCTGATCCCAGGCAGAAATCCAGTTTGAACTTTGTACGTAGTGCATCAATTTGTCATTCCATTTTTCTTTTTGGACTTCGGCACTTGCACAAGTAACCCGCTCACCCTCCCACCCCCAACTCCCCCACCAATTTGCAGTCATGTTCAGTTCCTCCCATTGGTTCTGCTGCTGGGGTGCTGGACGGCCTGTGAGAAGGTGAGGGACACAGAGGTCAGGACGGAGGCTTAACCTAACACGTGTGCTCCCCCACCAGGCCCTCTGAAGAGGCAGCAGAGGTTGGCTTCCTGCTCTCTAGGTGAGCGTAGAATCGGATTCCCCCGATGGTGCTGTGACACCTGCATTTGTGTGCTTTCTTGGGCCGGTGGGAGGGTGTAGAACCTCCTCCAGCCAGTCCCCGGGGCACCATCACCAGGCCTCCTTGGGTTTCTGGTCAACAAGCAAATCAAAACTTCTCTGAGCCTTGGTTCCCCCATCTATACAGTGAGGGCGTTGGATTCCAGTGATACCTGCCTTCTCTAGAATTTTACACATAATCAGAAGTACTTCAGCCCTTTGTGGATGCTGACCTGAGCTTTTACACCCAGGCATTTGAATCCCAGCTCTGAGTAAGGTCTCCCTCAGCCTCTGCATAGCCCCTCAGCAGTGTTAAATCCCTCTGGTAAGAAATCCCCATGAAATCCCTTGTAGTGGGCACGCCTGTCATTGAAAAAATGATGTTAATAGACATCATAGAAGTTAATTTCCCCCTTAAAAGGTATCTCTTATTTACAGCATTTGAATTCTAATTGGTTTTAGTCTGAATTTGCTTGCAAAGTGGGGCCTGTTATGCTAGCTTTGTTAGTTATCTCAGAAGTGAAAGAGATGCTAGAGGGAAAGTGTTATTCAGAGTGGGTGACAGGTGACATCTCACTGGGAAGACCAGCCTGGGTGGAGGGGTGCCCGTGCTACCGGTCTAGGAGGGGGTGGAGGTGTGCTTCCAGCTCTGCCCACCCCCACCCACGGGGAGGGAGGAGCAGCATTGCCCCTGTGCTCACCCCGCTCATGGTCCCGGCAGGCACAGGATGAGGCTTGAAACCCTTGAGCTTGGTGCCCGATATAAGGGCCTGCAGTGGTGACTGGGCAGGCCTGAGCCAGCTCAGCTGTAGTGGCTGCTCCACCTTGAACAAAGTTTCTTAACCAGCCTCTCTAAGCTTCCATCTCCTCTTGTGTGACTTGGGGGTGACGGCAGCTGCCGGGTAGGGTTGGCGGGATTACATGGGGATGTCTGTAAGGCCAGGAGCTCAGTGCCTCGCATGGCGTGAGTGCTCAGTGATCGTTGGTTGCTGGGATCTGAATTAATAAATATTTCAGAGATCGTTGCATGCCCCCCAAGGGGACAGCTAGCCCTGGATCTGCCCCTCTCACTGGGCTTGTGCAGGTGTGGCCGAGTCTGGCATCAGTAAGTTCTCCATCCGGGGTCCCTGTTGTTGGATAATCACGTGCTACTCCACAGTCCTTCACAATCTGGTGGCCTACTCTTGCCACCCCTCTTGCACCCCACAGTCCACCGAACCACACCAAGGGGCGAGATTTCCTTCTAGCCCGCCTTGCGCTTTGAGCCTTCGCATCTGATGTTGGCATGTGGGAACCCTCAGTTCCCTTCCGCGTGGGGCATGCTCTCCAAGACAGCTCACCTCCCAGGGAGCCTCTCGCTGACCCCACAGGCATAAGGAGCTCTTCTTTCCTCGCCTCCTCCCACTCCCTGTCCTTATATCTTTTCTCGCTCTGAACACACAGTATCTGAATCATCCATTCATATCTCCTCCACCACCACATGGTGAGTCCCAAGGGCAACAGCTATGGCTTATTTATGTTTATATCCCCAGCGCCCTTCCAGTCACAGAGTAGGGAGGGGCTCAGTAAATAATTTTTGTATGAATGAATGAACGCGTAACAGCGTTCAGGGACCTTCGTCCTGATTCATCTCAGTCCAGTACGCTTGGACCTGTTTGCGCCCCGAGCACACCCAGAGACTGGAATTCCAGACAGAGACTACCCACTCCTCTTTCTTGCCTACTAGCAGCTTCCACTGTAAAACTCAAAAGCGAGAAATCCGCATTTGGGGGAACAGCCAGATGAACGTATGAATCCCAGCTCTGCCGCCCACTGGCTCTGGGACCCTGATTGTTCACTGTTCCCTGCAAGCCTCAGCCTCTACCTCTGTGAAATGGGGACACCCACCGCCCAGCCTGCAGGGCTGTTGGGGAGATTCAATGGAATGATGGAGATGCGTGTGCGTGCCCAGCTTGGGGTGGATTCCCACCAGACCTGACCCTGATCCCAGAGGCAGGGACAGTGCAGGCACCCGAGGCAGCAAGGTAGAGTGGTTGCAGGGTGGGCACCATCAGCTAGCAGCCTCCAGCCTCATTCTCAGGTTCCCATGTCACATTGACCAAGTTGGAATCTGCGAGAGCCGAGCAGGGTTTGAGCTGTAGGATGTTTGGATCTGCAGTGGACAGGGTGTGATGGTTTGTGTGTTGGTTCCTCCTCTTAAGCCACATACTTGGAATTTCTTTCTCCCCTAGGATAGCCCCCAGTTCTTACCGTCTGGTTCCTGTTCACTTCTGGAGATGATTCTCTTGGAGAGAGAACAGGGGCTTCCTTCTCAAGGAACCCCTGTGTATCTCAATGGGGGCCCTTCTCTTCCTCCCCAGGCTTCCCATCCCACTGGTCCCTGGGAAAGTGGTGGTGGGGTGGTGCTTAGGAACTAAGAGAAAGAAAGGACTCACTAAGGTCTTGTGGGTGCTGCCAGCCTCTTACAGAGAGCAACTGGAGCCCCAGGCCCCAACAATGGCAGCTGCTCTAAGACTGGGGAAGGAAACTCAAATTTCTACTCGGCCTGCTAGTTGCCCAGCCCAGTACCCTAAAGATATCAATGCATATTTCATTGATTTCCCCCCACCACAACCCACAAGTTAGGTATTATTTTCTCCATCTTGTAAGCTGATGAATAATCAATGATAGCTATTATTTGGGTCTGGCAACATGCCCTGTACTGACCTTGCCTTATCTCATTTAATCCACACGACCACCCTCTGAGGCAGATATTGGCCCCTTTGTCTAGATGTGGAGACTGATGCTCCGTCATTTCAGAGGCGTGGCCCCAGGGGTCTCAGCTCATGAGCCCTTACAGCATAGCAGGGGTGTGTCTTAGAAGCCAGCTCCCTCCGGGTGTCTGCACATCCAGTGGTCCGCGCAGTTGGGTTGTACTTGAGGGCCTGACTCTCCAGCTGGGTGTCTCTGCCCATCACATTCTAGGCCACACCAGGGCCATCACATCAATTCAGGCTGCTTGAACCAGCTCCCCACAAAGATCCCGGACTCCCAGGTGCTTCTGTCCCCAGGGGTGTCGTTCCAGCAGGAAAGGTGTCTGCCCTGATGGAATGCCTCAGTCCAGAAAGAGTAGGCTCCTGGCCCCATCCCCTCTCACATGATGGGCCTGGCCGGGAGTCTGGTGACCAAGTCTGTATCCCCACCCCCAGGTCCTGAGAACCCACCCTTGCTCGCTCTGAGGCTCCCCCGTAGCACAAAGGGCCCCCAGAGGCCAACCTTGACTGTTGGCGTTGGCCTTCCTCCCCATCCCCCCAGGGTAGGACAACGCACCATGTCCCCAGACCTTTAGACAATGTTTAGGCTCCTGTACCCTGAAAAGGACAAGGGGTGCAAATGCCCCGAAGTCTGAGTCCTAGTGCCCCTCACTGCTGTGGAACTGAGGCTAGAGCTCTGACTTCCCAGTGACAAAGGCTCCGGCCTCTCCCTGCGCTTGTTATAAGTCATGCCCAGTTGAAACAGCTAAGGCCGTGGAGATGTAGAAGAGGTTGCAAGTGAGACCTCTAGGGTCTTTGTGGCCTTTTCAGCAGCCACTGACCCCATCTGGCACGTAGCACTTGAAATGTCCTAGTCCAAATCAAGGTGTGTAAAATGTGAAGTGCACACTGGATTTCGGAAACCTAATACAGATAAAAGGATGTAAAATATCCCATGGGTAACATTTTAATAGATTACATGTTGGAATGATAAAATTTTGGAGATATTGTGTTAAGTAAGACATTAAGACTGATTACTCTTGTTTCTTTTTGCTTCTTAATGGCTTTTAATTTGCTTTTTAATGGCTTTTAGGGAAACCTTTAAGTTACCTGCATGCATAGCATTCTGTTTCTGTTGGGCAGTGCTACCCTAGGTCCAAGTTCAGAGCCAGCCCTCTCCTCCGGCCAGCTGTGTGTCCCTGAGCAATTTATGCCATCTGTTTGAACCTGACTTACCTTAGCTGTGAAGAGTGGGCAATAATACCTTCCTTGCAGGGTTATAATTGGGTTTTAACGAGAAAATACACTGATAAAGCCCTAACGTGGCGCTTGGCACATAGTAAGCGCTCCCTGAATGGTAGCTGCGGCTCATTACTCCCTCAGAGCCCCAGTTGCAGAAGCTCCCTGAAGGTCCTTATAGAGCCTCTTGGGACAGCGCTCAGGAGTTAAATCCAGAGGCTTCTGGGCAGAGGGGGAGGGAGAGTGGTAGGGAGCCCGCTGGGCAGGCAGGCATGGGGCGGCCAGCCTGGATGGTGTCCAGCCAGACGGCAGCCCAGGTACCAGCCTGCCCCGTCCCAGGCTTGCCCGGCCCTGGGGAGACCGGAGCCAAACTCTCCCGTCAGATGGGTCTCTGGCCAGCACCAGGAGAAAAGAGGGAGAACCTGGCTCAGAGCCCTGCATGGGGGTGTCAGAGAAGCAGCCCTCACTCTGTCATCTGTCTCCCTCCTGGATCCCGCCCTGCGGGCCTCTGGAGAAGGGCTAGAGTTGCCCCTTTTTTGCAAATGGAGGTGTCCGACATTTCTCGGTCCACACAGGCCTGGGGCAGGAGGTCTTACAGGGTGAAATGAAGCCACCTCAGGGCCGGAGGTCGTGGGTCATTGGCAGCCAGGCCCTCTGTACCTCCCCTTGGGTGAGGAGAGGGTGCCTTCAGCCTAAGCCCTGGACACTGGCCAGCAGTCTGAGCTCCTGGTCACTTCCCAGCCTGCCCTAAGGACAGTGCCCCCATGCTGCTCAGTCACACGTCAGCCCCGAGCAGAGCCAGCTTGCCCCATCCTGGTTTCCTTGAAGAGCTGGCAGCAGACCCAGGCCTGTGTCTCCAGAGCCTCCCAGAGCAGCCATGTTTCCTTCCCAACATACCCCACCCCCTCCCCTACCCGGACAGCCGGGGTGCTCTCTCTCCACCCCCCACCCCCCTCTCAGCGGAGCTGATTCCTGGCAAGGGGCAGCAGGGTACCGTTCTTATCTTATTTGCATAAACAATAGCCCTAGGCTGGCTGGGCTGGGGTGGGGGGCAGTCTTCGGAGGTGATGGGTGTCTCTGTTCCCCCAGCCACCCTGGTGGTCTTTCCTGCTCCTCCAGCCGCCCCTTCTGGGGCCCAGAGCTGGCTGGCCCATGGGAAGCAGCCCAGCTGTTTTCTGTAGGGCCCATCACCATGGCACCGGCCAGGGAGGGGCTGGGCCCAGTGGGGCGTTGGCCCCTAGCTGCCCTCCCCGAGGGGGAGCAGAGAGCAAGGGGGAGCAGGGAGCGGCCCTGGACCTGCTCCCCAGAGACAGTTACTGGGATTAGGGTATCGACTTTCCCCAGCTTTCCAGGTGGCTGCTAGTGGTGCCTATTGAATTCCGTGCCCGAAGTCCGCTCCCTGGTCTGCGTGGGTGGAGGTGACTGCGCGGCCACTTAGGGTGGTGCTGGGCTCCCTGGGGGAGAGGAGGGAATGAGGGAGCAGCTCCGTCAGGCCTGTGCAGGGTTCGGGACAGCTTGAGACCCAGAGGATGGGAGAAGCCCCCCTGAGAAGAGTCTGGAGGCAGCTCTCCTGATGGGGTCTTCCCCAGAAAGCGGCGGGTCTGGCATTGCCTGGAAGTGAGAGACTCAGACCCATCCAGCCCCCAGCCGCCCAGCCCATTTGCACAGCCCCTCAGCCGCCATTGCCTCGCACACTGCCACGTCTCTGCCAGTCTCCTCACTGAGCAGATCTGAGCTGTCTTCATCAAGGGATGACCCATCTGAGGCTCTGAACACTCCAGGGCCATGTTCCCCTTGAAGTCACCCCACTCCCAGCTCTGGACCTCTCTGGAGCTGCCACCGTGGCACAAGTCCCCTCCTGAGCTCTTGGGGGCCACATACCAGGCTCAAGATGTCCTGGCTGTTCCATTTATTACCTTTTCCTAGAGGCAGAATGCAGGCTTTGCCCCAGCTCTGGGGTTGAGGCCTGGAAGCAATGGTGGCCAAGCTCCGGCCAGGAGTCTGGCCCTCCCCATCTTCTCTTGTCTGCTGAGACCACGGACCTTTAGGGAGCTGCCCCTGGGACTCCTGAAAAGACCAGCCTCCATGCTGGGATGGGCTCCTTTGATGGGCTGACTCAGCAGCTGGCAATGACACCGCCTGGAGGCAGCTGGGGGAGGGGTGGAGAGAACAAGGCTGGTCTCCTGGGAGGAATGGGAAGCCCCGCGACCCCTTCCCATGGGAAGGGAGGGAGCCTCCAGGGACCTGGGAAGGCAGGAGCTAGATGGAGCTCCATACTTGTCTGAGCTCTTCGGGAAATACCTGGGGCTTCCTTGTCTACCTGCTCAGCCACCCTCAGAAAGCAATGGAGCTAGTCCCAGGGCAGCGGGGAGGGAGCAGCGGGGGCCTGAGACCCCCGTGCTGGGTCTGCCATTTACCAAAATCCTCATGGCTGAGCCTGGCAGAGGGAAGTGTGGTCCCTCCAGCGGTAACCCCAGGTCACCCGGCAACAGCCCCGGCTGAAATGTCCAAGGACCAGTAAGGGAAGCGCAGAGACCCACCATGGGGGCAGTAAGTGCAGCCCTGCCAGCCAAGAGGTCACCTGGAGCTGCAGGCCTGCTTACTGCCCAGTCCCGGCCTGCCCCAAGCCTTACATAGCTCTGGCTGCAAGAGGCCCTGAGCACCCGGAAGGAGGCCTGTGGTTTCATCAGCTCCTAGCACCTCCCAGCAGAGACTACAGCCAGTGTATGCCGTCCGGCTGAGTCCTCAGGCTGGGCTGGGGTCCTTCTGGGCCAGCCTGAGGATGCTGGAAGGAGCACGGGCGGGTTCTAAGTCAGAGCCTGTGGTGGAGACATCAGGCAGTGGGCTTCACGTCTCCAGTCTCAGTTTCCCCATCTTGGGGAGGGGGGCATCTCCGGCCAGGTTGCGCTGGGGAGGAAGGCTCTTTGGAGTGGGGGGAGCGGGCGGAGCAGAGACGTTGAAGCTGCCCTCTGCCTTCCCTGGGGCTTCACCCTCCCCTCTTTCCCAGGGTAACTGTGGAGCTCAGCCTGGCTGGGACAGAAAGCTGAGCCTGCCCCATGGTAGCAACTGGTCAGACCTGTTCCTGCTCACCTGGGCCTGGGGGAGGGCCAGGCTGGCGGCTCTGTGGAGGGATTAGCTTGAGGGGAGAAGAGCCTCACTTACTCCCGGAACCAGATCCCTAAGTCCAGAAGGGCTGCGGGGGCCGCGGGCTGCGGGGCTGTGGGCTGCAGGAAGGGCTGCCCCTGGGTAAGCAGCCAGGACATCAGTAGGGAGTGGGCCCTGCAGGGAGGAAGCTGGAGGTGGGTGAGGAGAACTGGAGAGACGAGGGTGCCTCTGTGGGGCCCCCACGTGTTTGTGCTCACTTAACGGTCAATGCTGTTGCTTGGGATGGAGGGGAGCGCCCAGGGCCTCGCCCAGATTTAAGTAAGCAAGCGAGGGCCTAACCGTCACCTCACCCCTCCTTCCTGTCTTGGCCTCTCCACACCGCCTACCAACATCCTGAAACAGAGAAAGGCCCACCCAGGCATCTAAAGGAAGGCAGGCAGAGTCACCCTCCAGAGCAGAGGGGTGGGGACAGAGCCTCTCTACCGCAGATGGCAGCTGCCTCCTGAGACTGGCAAGTTGGGGCAGGAAGCCTGTAAGCCCTCCCCTCCGTCCCCGCCCCTCCCTTGCCTGCTCCACTCCCAGCTGGGGATTGAGGTGTCACAGCAACCTGGCACCCCACCCTCAGCATCTCACTTCTCCGCTTCTTGTGACTGTTCCTTAGAATTAACGATGGGAAAGTCTCCGTGTGCACAGGGGTTTTAGAGTGGTAACATCCCACATATGTTAATTACCTCACTGGCCCTCCTAGCAACCCTTGGAGGCAGGTGGCACTAAGAAGGGTCTATAAATGAGGCTCTGAGAAGGAAATTACTTGCCCCAGGTCATACAGCTCATAAGCAGTGAAGCTGGAACCTGGGTCAGGGCCCTGACTTCAGCCGTTGCTCCCTGCCTGGGGTCTGGGTGGTAACTCACAGCTGGCAGGCCTGGGAGGAGGGACGGGGGACCCTGGTCAGTCCTTGGGCTCAGACTTCTGGCCCCTTCACACCATATCCCTTGGTCATGTAATTGTGCCCTAGGGCTGCAGCTTCTAAGCTCAGCTGCTTTAGTCGGACCAAGGATGGTAAAAACCATTCTCAGTGGAGGGTCTGAGAGCTCAAGAGTAATCTTTCCTGTGGCCTTTCGGTGGGATCCCTCTCCAGGCCATGGCTACTCAGGGCTCCCTTCAGCCCAGCCCTGATTTTCACCGCCGCCTCCCCATTCAGGCTCCTAGGGGACAGCTAGGGGTTCTGTTGCTCCCTTTGCCCTCAGCCTTAGTTCTGCAGACGGGGTGTCCTTGTCCTGTCCCCTGGCTGTGCCTCCCTCCGGCCTGTGGTCATCTGGCCCCCAGCTCCCTGGGCCGTTCAACTTGGGGGGACGAGACGGGAGTGAGACGGGGGTGAGAGAAGACTTTACTGTAAACACGCGGACCAGCTTTGAGTAAACACCTGCGCTTGCTTCCCCTGCTGCAGAGAACAGGGTACAGAGGGGCTGGGTTCCCCAGTCACATGTCCCAAGGATCTGACCAGGCTGGCAGGGATGCTACTCCAGCCCCCCAGGAGGGCCAGACTGAGCCATGAGCCATGAGCCATGAGCTGGGAGGGTCAGGTAGCAGTCAAAATAACATGATTAACCTTAGAATGTCAAAAGTTGAGCTAATCTGCTCTCACCCCTCATTTGCTTGCCAGAAGAGGAAACTGTGGTGTGGACAGAGGCAGTGCTCTCCTCAGGGTCACCCAGGCCGTTTGCTGCAATGCCAGGTCTCCACGCAGGCCTTCTGAGTCCCGGGCAAGCATCCTCCCTCATTGCTGTGTGGGATCTAAGCAAACTTGCATTCTTCCCAATCTTCCTTAGTGGGGAGGTAGGGTCAGACACAGAGCAGGGAGAGCGGAACCTGGGATGATGTAGATGGGCCGTGGCCCCTCCTTTCTCCCCACAGCGCGAGCTGCGGCCTCGGCTCTGCGCCATGAAGAGAGGCCCCAATGGCTACGGCTTCAACCTCCATAGCGACAAGTCCAAGCCAGGCCAGTTCATCCGGTCCGTGGACCCAGACTCACCCGCTGAGGCCTCGGGGCTCCGGGCCCAGGACCGCATTGTGGAGGTAATGCTTCTTGCCCCCTTTACGAGCTCTTCCTTCCTGAGACCACCTCCCTGTGGCAGCCATCACACCATCCGTTCCTTGGTTAGCCCATGGGGCCTGGGCAGCCCTGGGTGGAGGGAGGGAGGGAGGGAGGGTGGGGGTTTGGGGGAAGATTGGTGGGTGGTTAGGCAGGAGGGAAGGAAGGAAGGAGAGATAGGTGGTGGATAGATGAATGGATGGACAGATGGAGAGTTGGAATGACTCCTTTCTTGCCCCCATGTCCACTGAGCACTTCACCAAGCAGACAAACTCAGCAGCCCACGATTCACCCGTCCAACTAGGTAGATGTCTGGGGCCACCGCGGCTTCCACGCCTGAGGCCTCTGTGCCTGGCACGGGGGTGGGCACGGGGGTGGGAGCAGGAAGATGAAGGCCTTCTCCCAAGTGAGGCTGCTAGGTGCACTTTAACCCTGTCGTGCTGTGCCCATCGGGAGAGGAAGCGTGAGCCAGATGGCTTGGGCAAGTCCCAGAATCTCAGCCTTAGAACCTTAGAGCTAGAAGACCAGCTCTCCCAGGACTTCTCATTTTACACGTGAGCAAACCAAGGCCCTGGGAGGTAAGTATTGAGAGAAGCTGGGGCCCAACCCAGGCCTCCCAGGTCTTTCCTGTCCCGCCTGTCACAGCTGTGTTTGCTCAGTCTCGGCTGGGTATTTTCTTTGGCTTTTCCCACATGTCCCGCCTCCCCATCTGACTGTCAAGTGGGAGGACCACTTGGCCTGGTCCTGGACACTACAGGCAAGAGGGGCAGAGTGTCCTCCAGTTGCCACCTGACTGAGGACAGATAGGACCACTTGTACCTCCTCCACTAGCCCCCCAAGAACTGAGACCTGTACCAGTCACCCCTGCCCCCACCCACAGGTGAACGGGGTCTGCATGGAGGGCAAACAGCACGGAGATGTGGTGTCTGCCATCAAGGCTGGTGGGGACGAGGCCAAGCTGCTGGTGGTAGACAAGGAGACCGATGAGTTCTTCAAGAAATGCAAAGTGATCCCATCTCAGGAGCACCTGAATGGTGAGCTGGGTGGGGCAGCCGGAGGCCCCCAGGTTGGGGATGTTGGCCAGTCCTCTAGAATTTACTGTATCCCAAGAGAGGGTAGATGGGCAGTGCGGGTGGCGAGAGTGGGTCAGAGAGAGGAGGCAGGCGTTGGCAGTCGGTTTCTGAGAATGACATATGACAGGGGTAAGCTGGCATGAGGGATGGCGAGATGGAATCGAGCTGCTGATTCCCAGGCAGAAGCTGCAGTGCCAGAGGGAGGCCTGAGCCCCGACCCCTCTACCCCTAGCAAGTTCTCAGGGTGGTGCTGATGCAAGGAAGGGGTTAACTCTGAGGAGGCCTTCAGCCTTTGCTTGGTCAGATCAGAGTCCAATGACAGGGGCCCAGTGCCTCCCCTTCCCTTCTCTCAGGTTGTCTTGGCAACCCAGGCTTGCTGGCTCTAGAGGGCAGTGGGTTCCCCCCCTAGTCCCTGGGCCCCTGCCCTCCCCATCCCCCACATCACCCTGCCAAGGCTGGCACCTCCCCAACCGTAGCCCAAGCCAAACGGGCAGGGCTGCTGCACCAGGGCAGGGAGGAGCTGAATAGTGCTCTGCTCCCTGGTCTGGATTTTCTCCCTGGGAAGATGGGTCCTCGGGGAGGGGGTGTGGGGTGGTTGGAACCTTTTTGGATTTTGCAGTGGGTGGGTCTCCCTAAGGGTTTTATTTGTAGCAGAGGGGTGCACACAAAGGTCCTGCCATAGACTTAGATCCCAGATGGAGGGGCCCATGGGTCCTGGAAGCAGGGATGGGTCAGCTGGAAGTCCCCAGCACTCTCTGGGCTTGGGAGGTGGGTAGAACCCAAGTACATGGAAACCAGATAACTCAAAGAATCCCCTTCCTCAGTGAGGGGGAAACTGAGGCCCAGAGAAGCCCCCAGCCTTGTTCTTGGCACATGGTTTGGGAAGATGCACCTGCAATCTGGAGTACACTCAGCTCCTCAAACACCTTCCCCGCCTCTCCCAGCATCCTTCTCACCCCAGCCCTCAGATACTCCTCCCTCTTCCGTCCCTCTCTGGCTGGGGGGGAAGGGCCCCGAGAGCCTCAGTGACTGCAGCCTCTGGCCAGAGGCCGCACAGGGAGACCCGAGGGCAGGTCCTCTTCCCAGTGTCCCTCCTCCCAACTAGATGTAAGTCTCTCCATGGAGTGGGATGCCCCCTCCCACCGGCTGCCTCCTGACCAGGGGCTGGCTTGAGGGGAGTGGGAGTGAGTGTCCCTGTGTCCCAGCAACCCCCTGCCCAGCCACCATGGGAAGGCTGTGGGTGTTGAGCGGGAGGAAACAATGAAGAGTCAGGTATGCCTGCAGGTGCCCAGGCCCAGGTCCAGTGCAGGGAGGGAGATGCACACTGATCTGAAGCTAAGAGTTCAGAAAAGTCCCGCCCAGGCTGACCAGTCCCCAGAGATGGAACAGCCCCCACCCCCATCCTGCAGCCAGGTGGGGCCTCCACCCTGAGTGAGCCCAGGGAGGGTGCCCCCAGGCCGGGGTTCTCTCCCTCTGACCCCTCCTGCCACCACCAGATTTCCCATTGGCTGAGGGAGGGCACACCCAGGACTCTGCCCTGACCCCTATTACCCCTTCGTCTCCACACTGGCCAGTAGGAGGTGGGGTTGTTTTCTCTCAGCTGATGCAGGTACTAATCGGTACCTGGGTGCGGTCCAGTTCTGGTGACACCGTCATCACGCAGGAAGCATGAGAAAAATATTGATTCCTAGGCCTGCCTCAGACCCACTGATTCAGAAACTATTGCCAAGGCCCAGGAATCTGTATTTCTCACAAGCTTCCCAGTTGGTTCTCAGGCAGCCGGCCTGAAATTTCAACCCCATCCAGGAGAGTGCTTTTTTCAAACAGTTCCTTACTTATCAGTGGTTATCAGTAGGCAGAGATCAGCCTCTTTTTTTTTTTTTTAATGAAACTGAATAGAAAATATCAAAGAGCACTGCCACGTGGGAAGGGCAAGTTGTCTTGCTAAACTTCTGTTACACGCATAATCTCTTTGGGGGCTGGGTGCTCAAAATGTCGAATGTACTCATAGTGAGTTGCAGTCAAGAGACTGTGGAACACTGACCCTGGGGAACAAACCCCACCACTGCCACCACCTTCCGTGCATGCCCCACTCCATCGGCACTCCCCGATCCTAACACTCACCTCTGCTCTTTTCTCCTTCACCAGGTCCCTTGCCCGAGCCCTTTACCAATGGGGAGATCCGGAAGGTAAAGACAGGCCCCTAACTGCTTCTCTGGCTCTCAGACCCTGGGCTGCGGGAGAACCGGGGCAGCGGAAGAAGGGTGGAAGGGGGCGGGTTGGGGAGGAGGCGTCTGGCTCAGGTTGAAACTCCAGTTTCCAAGCTGCTCCCTCCTGAGCCCAGCTGTGTAACTACTCTTATATCCCTCAGCCCCTGCCTGGGGCCTGCGCGGGAGGGAGACGGCTGGCCAGGCCCCTCTGCAGGCCGCCATCCTGGGTGACAAGCTCCACCCCCAACTCCCCACCATACAGAAGAGGCCATTCTTCCCCCCAAGAACAGAGCTTCAGTGTCTGGCCGTGCGCTGCCCAGCCCCTGCTACTTCCAGTCTGGGTTGGAAGAACAAAGCCCCTCCTCCCCGGGCAGAAGGGAAGAGAAGGCAGTGGAGGCGGGTGGTAGGGAGAGATGGCGAGGCCTGGTGCCAGCTGGGGCCACAGAGGAACCCAGGCAGGAGCTGAGCGCCAAGATGCAGCCCTGGCCAAGGCCTTCGCTCTGGGATGGGCCGACTCAGGGTCGGACCATGGAGCGGGAGCTCTCGGCAGGGTCTGCTCAAAGGTTTCCCTTCTCCGAGGGACACAGCAAAGGGAGTGGCCCTGGACCACCTGAACCATGTCACTCCGTCTGTGGGTCTAGAACTCTCATCCACCTTATTCCTTCAAAGCCCTTTATGGCTATTTGGAGTTAAGATTTCAAGAATCCTGGGGTCAAGTCCAAGTAAACAGTTGGGTGGGCTGCAGGAGACTCAGGGCGCATCGCACGTGTTCCCCATGCCAAGCAAAGATGCTCCCCACACTCCAAGAAGCCGCTCCTCGGTCACTGACCCAGGAGGCAGGCTGGCCCCAAAGGCTACATTGAGAGGACTAGGGGGTTGAGAAATTCAGCTAATCCCATGATGGTCCCTCCCGCCTTGGTGGCAGAATCAGGCTGCCCTCTGATCCTTGGAAGAATGTAAAAATGTAAATCCCTGAGGCTCAGGCAGTGGGGCTCTGAGGTGGGCGGTGAGGGCTTGAGTGGAACTTCTCACACCGAAACACCTGTCTTCCCTGGGAACTCCCTTCCTCACTCAGGACCTCCCCACCCCATCCCCTGCCCACCCACACCCTGCCTCTCTGTGCCAGGAGGACAGTCGTGAAGCTCTGACTGAGACAGCCTCCGAGAGCCCCAGGCCAACCCTGGTGAGATCCACCTCCAGTGACACCAGTGAGGAGGTAGGCTGACCGGCTGAGCAGGCAGGGGTGGCCCTGGGTTACAGGAAGTCTGTTCCCAGGCCACACTCGTTCCTGGCACCCCAGCTCTCCTTGGAGGTCACATGCTGAGCCACGTTCTGTTCTTGTGACCTGGCCCTAGGCACTGCCTCAAGGGCGCCACCTCGCCGAGGCACTGACTCCCGCTCTCTGCCGTCTCCTCTTTACAGCTGAATTCCCAAGACAGCCCCAAGATGCAGGACTCCACGGCACCCTCATCTACCTCCTCATCCTCCGACCCCATCCTGGACTTCAACATCTCCCTGGCCGTGGCCAAAGAGAGGGCCCACCAGAAGCGCAGCAGCAAACGGGCCCCACAGATGGACTGGAGCAAGAAAAATGAACTCTTCAGCAACCTCTAAGGGCCCTCCCACCAGCCACCAGGAATGCTGGAAGGGCCTGTCCAGCTCTACACCCGACCCTAACTCCTTTTCTCTCATCCGCACTTACTCTCAAATCGATACACCAATCAGCACCAGCACCTCCCCTTTTGGCAAATCTGATTTTTTTAGAGAACTCTGTTCCCTTACTTCCAAAGTGAATTTTTTTTCCCGTCCTGCCCCAGTCAAAAGGCACACTGTCTCCCTCCTCACTGGGCACTTCAGCCTACCAGGTGTCCCCTTGCCACCCTCCTGGGACATCACTGGGACCTACACCGACCAAGGATCCTGGGACTGGGCGAGAGGTCATCTTCCCTCATGACCCCTAGTGATGACTGGGTCCAGGATTGTTCAGGGGCTCAGATTACAGCAACATCTCAGAGTGGACGGGGGCCGTCATCCTCAGAGCTGTGGCTTAGGCATCTTATTTTTGTTCATTTGATTTTTTTAAAGAGTGCTGTATCACAGTTTAGACGGACTTTCCTTGATTAACATGATTTTGCAAGTTGGTGCACCCAGGACATAGCAGCAGCCTTAGCCTTCAACTTTTTTGTTTCTACTCCCACCCCCAGAGACCTGGGTGACATGGGGAGGGTCTGGCCACCCCCTGCCCAGCCCTGAGCCAGGCACAATTGTAAGGAAACTCTATGACAAATTCAGCTGGTTTCTCCAAACTGCCTCAGCCTCTGTGTTTTCCTTTAGAGCTCTGTCCATGGGTGTTCCCAGGGTCACCTCTGGCCAAGAGGGTAGGGTACAGCTGGAGGGAGACGACGGTCCAGGGCTCCCTGTGACCCCAAGCCCAGTAGTGGGAGGACGGGTGGCTCTAACTAGAGGGCCTCGAGCCCACAACTGTCTGGGTGGCCAGGCCATGCTTTAGTCGTGTGCTCTGCTCGGTGGTCAGTGTGCCTGTGCATGTTGGGGCCACCCTATAGGGACGGTCATCAGGAAAGGTGGGAGGTGGGCATGGAGTCCCACATGCTCAGAGGGCTCTGAGAGACTCCTCTGATTCCAAGAGTGTTGAAAGTGTGAATCCCAGATGGGGCCAGATCTGGAAAGGGAAGACTTGGCTTTTTTTTTTTTTATTTAATGATTTACTTACATATTTTGGGTATTTTCTATATGTGAGGAACTGTGTACTAAATGCTTTAATGCATTTAATGCTAGACAAACTGACATGAAAAACTGAGGTTTTGCCCAAGGTCAAATGGCAGACTTGGCTTTAATCTTCACACCTGCAGCCAGTGAGGCACAGAATTCCCAGGAGTGGCCTGGGCTGGTCCCAGATCCTCTTATCTGGCCACAGACCCGACTGCTGGGGAAAACTGGGGGAGAACAAACCTGGCCCGCTGGGCCTGGGACATGCCTGGGGCAGGTGTGGTGGAGGAGACTCTCAAGGGCGAAATGCCCTGCTCCACGAGAGATCCAGGTCCCTTCGACCTCTGGCACCTGAGGCCACATCCTGGAGACCTACCAGGGTGCCCTGCGAGGGCTGAGGTTCCAAGGCAGGTGCTCAGAAGGAAGTTGGCCCTGGGCTATTCACCCAACCAGGAGACCACTCAGAAGTCAGGTTCCTGGGACTGAAGAGAACAAGTAAGGAAGAGAGACTGAAATAGGAGCCCTTGGGGTTGAGAGAAAAGACAGTATCTGGCTATCTCATCACTCTGACCTGTTAAGATCTGAATTCCACCATTGTTCAGAGGAACCTTCCAAAACCCTTATCACCTGTCCAGTTAGGCTGGGCCTGGCCTGCCCTGCCCTTCCTCTATCCCTTGACCCCTGATGGAGGCCCCTGCAGGTGAACAAGCCAGAGAACTACCCTCGCAGGGCTGTGGAGGGGGCCCCCCCCACCTCACCTGCTGGGTGGGGAAGCCCTAAGGA
Source organism: Vicugna pacos (assembly GCF_048564905.1). Taxonomy (NCBI): domain Eukaryota; kingdom Metazoa; phylum Chordata; class Mammalia; order Artiodactyla; family Camelidae; genus Vicugna; species Vicugna pacos. The sequence goes on from NC_133002.1 coordinate 57,597,666, forward strand.
CCTTGGGCTCTGATTAAGCTGCAGTCGGGAGGAAGGAACAGGTGGCTCAGAGGGAACCATCGCTGAGGGGCTGGGGGCCCCAGCAAGTGGAGTCTGCGTCTTAGACTCAGGCACATTTTTGATTCTCATTTTTCACACGCATAGTCTGGTGTGAGATGCCAGGATTAAGAGGCTGGGGGCCGAGAGTCCTCAGCCATAGTTTGGACTCCGCCTTCCAAAGCTCTGGGGCCCTGGGACTGTTTTCTCCCCTTGAAAATGCCCTAGGTGCCCTCAAGTGTCTCTCCAACTGTGTATCGAAACATGCCTGGCTTTTCTTGAAGGCCACCCTGGATTATGACAGGGCATGATGGATAGTTAGAAGTCAGAGTGTCCCCCTCGCTCTGGGGCACGGGGACCCGGCCCATCTCTGCCTATGAAGCACGTCGCCAAGCCGCCCGACAATCCCGAACCTGTGCCTCCGGCGCCCCCTAGTGGCCTCGGCAGGTGCAGCCGCCCCCAGCGGCGGAGAGATGAGGCGCAGAGGGTGAGAGGACACAGCTGCCTTCAGGAGGGCACTGTTGAGTGGCCTCTGCTTCCCTCTGCAGCCCCTGAAGTTAAGTAGGAGGCCCGAAGCTTCATCAGCAGGGGGTACTCCAGCCACCCTCAAAACTGGCTCCAAAGAGAAAGGAGCAAGGACCCTCGCCCATGTTCCAAGTTATCTGTCTGTCCTTCCAGGGCCAACCTCATTTGTTTCCAAACCTCCCAAGGTCACACCCGGCCTGCTTCTGCAGGATGACAGGACTGAGCAACCCTTCCCCTGTCCCCCTGATGCTCGACCACATGTCGCAGGCTGGGCCTCCTGGTAGCTCACCTCCACATGGGCCCAATGAGAAAACAGAAAGCGTGTGCAGTGTGCTTTACTCCCAGCCCATGCCTCAGCCCCAGGGCAGCACCTCTGGCCTTCCAGGGGAGAGGGGGGGCCCTCCCCGTTCACCAGGACCCCCTTGGTCTCCAGCTCCACCTCCACCCGGCCTCCTCCCATGGATTCACACCATCCACTCCAGGTTCTGAGAGCCAGAGTCCAGGTTTGGCCAGGAGGAGGGGCTGGCCCTGGAGAGGCTCAGCCACACTGCTAGCCGGAGGGAGGCCAAGGTAAGTCTGGCCCCAGAGTCTGAAGGGCCCTGAAAGGAGACTCCTCGCCTGGAGCAGGGCCAGGAGCACTCTGCCCCCAAGGCCCCATCCGTTCACTTGTTGCAGGGCTCTGTTCTTACACCCCTGTTCACACAGGGCGGCTGAACACAAGGCCAGCTGTCAGCGGGGCTCCGAACACCCATCTCTGTAGGGCTTCTCTTCCACGTGGCTGGTCTGCTCCAGAAGCCACTGCCGCTCTGGCTCACTCATCATCAATCTAAGTGTCACTTCCTGGAAGACACTGTTCACAGCCACCTACACGAGCCAGAGAGAGCAGGGCCGCTAAGTTACAGCCACAAGTTCTAATGGCACTGGGCCCCACCGCCCAGACCCAGGTCTCACCCTCTCACCGGCACCATCCTCACCTGCTCAAAGTGAAGCTTTTGGAACATCCGGATGCTCGGTTCATTTTCTTGCCCAATTTTAGCCTCAAACTTGGTCAGACCTAGCTTTGTCACTCCTCCCGGAAGAGATGAGAGACAGGGACAAGCCACAGGATGAAGGGCACCCTCGCCTCAGCACCCTCTGCCCCCTCATGTCCCAGTCTGCAGTGGAGACCACTGTCACCTGCCCCCAACCCTCAGGCCTGAAGGCTCCCTCCCAACACGCCTTCGCCTTCCCCAAGGGCCTGGCCACTTCTCCCCCACACCATCCACTCAGACTTCCTTACCATAGGACATCATCATGAGGACGGCCTCGGTGCCCAAGCCCCGGCCCCTGCAGCTGGGCTCTAGGAGGAATGACAATAATCACTGACACTGCGTGCCGGGCTCATTTAATCCTCACAACCTCAAGTTCACAAAATGATTATCTGCAGATGAGTAGACAGAAGCACAGAGAAGTTAAATGACTCATCCAAGGTCTCACAGTTTAGAGACACCCAGTAACCTGACCCCTTCACCTCAGTGTGCTACCCCTTGGGGACAGTTGCACAGTCACTTAGAAGGAGGCTGAAGACCACAATGGACACAGAACCTGGAGGGGCTCCTAGCACAGCATGGGAAGATGCTCCAGGGAAGACCGTTCACTTTTAGAGGGTCCCCAGGCCCCCTCCACCCCCAAGGATAGTGCAGACTGCAGTTTGAAGGCCTTAAAACCAAAGGTTAAATTCACAACTAAGCGTGAGATCAGAATAAGGTGAACTAGCAGGCTAGCAGGGTGCCAAGAGGCCGTCTGCCCGGCCAGGCGCTGGGCTCACCAAGGCCAGAGCCTCCCACTGAGCTCTCTGAGTGCCCAATGCAGCCTCGGCTGGCTTCAGGTTCAGCAGGTCTGAGGGCCGGGAGGGAGGGAGGGAGGGCAGGGCCAGGGGGAACCAACCTGCAATCATGACCTCAATCTCCCCCAAGGAAGGGTCCCCGAGATCTGTGAGGAAGAGGTTCACATCTCCCACCATGCAGCTCTCTTCACTGGTGCCTGCCTCGGCCTGCCACTTCACTGCATCCAGCACGATGAAGGTACACTCTGAGGAGGGAGGTGAGGGGTTATCACCTCCACCCCGCAAAGAAGTGCAGTGAGGACAGTCTTCCTACCCACACAAGAGAACTGCAGAGGACTCCCATCTGAGCCTGTCAGGCAAGGGGAGCCAGAACTTCCTGCAGCTGATTACAAAGCCCTAAATCTGCCTCCCGCAGGAGACAATGGCCTTCTCCAGACAACAGCTGCACTCGCAGAGAGCGAGAGATGCAAAGCGCAATGGCCACGCTGGGCTTGCGGCAAGAGACGCGAGGGGCAGGGCCTCAGTTTACAGCCAGAGCCCCAGATGCTCTCCTTTCTCTAGCTCCTTTCACGGCCGGTGCAGTGGGCAGGAAGATGACAGAAGCGTCAGCCACAGGGCCCGACTTAAGTGGGCATCAAAGTATGAGGGTTTTAGGCACCTCCCAAGCACCTCGTGAAGTGCTTTTTGCAGACGTCCTGTGGCCCCAGCAGGGCTACAGCTGGGACCAGGAAAGGGAGGGAACCTGGAGACGGCCTCTGGAATCCGCCCTCCCACGACACGCCCAGCCCAGCACCCCCACTCCCCACTTCTCACTGTCCGCATCTTCCTGCCAGCTGTGCTGCATCGCGTACTCCTGCTCCAGGGTCAGAGGCTCGGAGGCTGTCAGACGCTGCAGCTCCTCTGATTTCATCCACTCGTGGTACCTGCAGAGACAGAGGGATGGCCGTCAGCATGCAGGACTGATTTAGAAGCACCAGTCTGACACCCGATATGAAGATATGGATGGCCAGGAGAACCCCACAGGGCTAACAGAGGGCTCACAGAAGATCCAAGAAAGGGTTATAATTGCTCCTCAGGCAGAGAGCCATGGGCACAAGAACTAGACGCAGGCTAGTCCTACAAGATAACAGCAGGAGTCAGTTTTATTTGTCTGGCTTCCTCTCCAGTCCTAGGGATCAGGGCGGGGGAGCAGTCTGAAGCTAAACATTCCTCAAATTCCTGAGGGGAAGTAGTGGCAAGTTGAATTCAGCAAAGGAGGCTGGACAGATCTCCACAAAGGCTGAGCACCAGGAACCCCCAAAAGGAAAACTACAAGTAAAGAATACACACCCACGGCACTACCATCCCAGTCTACCCGACATTCACCACCAAGTCCCACCCTGTGACTCAGTCCTGGCCTTTCAAAACAGCATACATCACAACAAGCCATCAGCTCAGTTTTATGACAAGCTAACGTTTAGAATTGAGCACGTTCACTAGCACCAGGGGAACGGTACTCGTTTATAATTTGGCAAGAAGACAGTATCTTTTTTGCTTACACGTTTAGTTTACATAAAATAATCCCCCACTGAAAGACCAAAGAGGAAGCTGAGAGGGTGATAGGAAGAAACAGGGGGATGGGTGACTTCTTCCAGGGAAGTCACAGTTCTCTGCTTCAATTTACATTTTTTCTCTGTATGTAATTACTTCTCACACCAACGTTTCTCCTCAGAGTAAAAAGCCTCCAAAATTTGTGCTAAGGAAGGCTGACACTCCTCGCTGCACCTTGGAGAGCTGGCTTGCACCCCGTGACACGTGAACGGTTACCTAGGCACATGCTCTGAGGTGTAGGGTACCAACACCACCTTCTTTCCCAGCAGCAAGATGTTCTGATTTAACCTCATGGTAGCAGCCTGCAGGTGGGAGGGCAAAGGTATCAGCACTCTGAGTTTTCCTCCCACTTAGGGTAGGAGCCCGGGCTTTCAATTTCCTCTCTTCTGGGGCTAAACTGTCAGAAGAGCTTCTTTCTTTCTTTCTCTCTTTCTTTTCAAACACTTCTGAGAACGCAGACTCTAAACCCCTGCAAGAAGAGGAACCTGGCTGGTTAAAGATAATTAAACAATCCTGGACTCACATCTCAAGGAGCCAAACATGGGCTGCCTATTCTGCCTGTCCCTTCCGCCCCATCTCGCAGAACTTCGATGCCTCACACCCGGGCACCAGGTTCACCAAAACTCCCATCATTTGCCCCAGTCCTGAGACTCCGCCCTCGGGTTAATTTTCAGCCTTGTCTTAAATCTATTTCCAAGCCCTTTTCCCAGCACGCCACTGGTCTCCGGCCCTCCCTCTTTCCGCTCCCCAAGCCATCTGGGCCTCCCTGACCACTTTAGGGTGAGGTAGGCTTAAAGCCTCAATCCCTTCCCCTTTGCGAGAAGCTACAGCCTTCTCTCCTAGAAACCCCGCAACCAATGGGGTCCCGGGTCGGCCGAGTTCACACCCACTCCTAGCCGACAGAACTGTCCTTAGCAGGTGGAACCCACCTCTTCCAACCAGGCCCGCTTTCCCAGCTGACGGACGGCCTCCCGTTCCGCATGCGCTTGGGAGCGCACCCCGCCCACTTCCGCCACGCAGACGGCAGCCGCCGGGGCCCAATCCGGTCCCGCCTCCGCGAGGCGCCCAATCAGTGCCGTGAGCCCCACCCAAGGCTCGCGCTGAAAAGGTGGGCTCCCGGCGCGGGCGCATGCGCGCTGTGGGCGCTGGTGCGGGACAGCTGGCGCCGGCAGCAACCCAGGATCCTGAGACGGCGGCCGCAGCGGCCCAGAGCAAGTTGCGCTGCAGGTGTTGGGCCGGGCGGGACGGTGGTATGGGCTTGGGTCGTGCCAGACTCGGGGCTCCTCCAGGAGGAAGGAAGAAATGGGGGAGAGGTTCGGAGACGGGCTCTTGAGAAGAGGGGGAGGCTGAGAGTGGGGAGCACTAAGGTAGGTTGGGGGACGTGGAGTGGAGGCCCCGTTAAAAAGGAGAGGCTTTGGGGCAAAGAGTTGGGTTGGGGGCCCACCTGGGAAAGCCGCCAGCCCCTTGCCCTAGACGGTAGACGCAGTCACTTGGCTGCCCTGCATGGTAGTGAGCTCGCTGTTCCTGGCATTAAATGGGGATAAGCAGGGTGTGTAAATGGGATGCTTGTGGTGGGCGAGACCTAATGGCCTCTGAGGCCCGTCAAATCACTTGGAGTGTGAGCGGCGTAGAATACATTCATGCCCTGCACAGCAAGGAAAAAGTTAGAAGAAACCACCCAGGCGTTAGTCTTACAGAGGGACCATTCCCTCTCGACTGTCTTGTGGCTGATACTGAGACCATAAGTGTCTTTGATTAAAGGACAGGGAGGGAGTGGCTCTGCAGACATTCCCCTACCCCCATCTGAGTTCATCAGAAAGTTGAAGTCTACTCTTTTCTTAGGGAGCCGCCTCCCCGGAACAGAAGGAGCCTTGGCTGCCGACGGACCCTTCCTCGCTTTTGGAAATGGCGGGCGAAATCACAGAGACCGGGGAGCTCTATTCTCCCTACGTGAGTTTTGCTTCCAGAGCCTGTTTTGCCCACATCAGTGCCCTTGGCTTCTAGAGAAGCACACTGCCTCATGTGGACTGTACTTGTGAGCCCAGCGGCTTTTATAGCCAGGGTCTGGGAACCTTATTCCGCAGCAGCCATGTTGAACATATTAAGAGAGTCAGGTTTGTTCACTCTTTACATGTTGATCACAGAGCGGTCAAGAAAAGAAAACTGACTTGCTGGCTCTTTATATTTATCTGAGGGCTGCTACCCCTTCCAACCTGCGCTCCCAGTTCAAATGGACAGAGGCTGACTGATGCTGACCCTGGGTTTTGCTCCTCTCAGCAGTTTGAAACCACTTTGCTTCTTAGCTGAATTTTAAGTTGCACAATTTTTATAGTCTTGGATGGCGTAAGAGGCAGAGAAAGCTTGCAGAGACCTCCAGTTGCAGTTTGGTGGAGTCTGTAATTAGGACAATTAGAATGATTGATTTCTCACCGTCTTGGGTCTTTATTACACCCCCAAACTCCCACCGCTCACACATACACTCAGTTTATCTTCATTTTGTAATATAAGGTGGGTCATGGTTACATCATGGAGGCCTCTGGATAAGTAGCTGGAGGATTGGAATAATCAAGTGATTGATTCATGTTGCTACCAAGTATTCTGGGGAAAGGCAGCACTGCCTTAAGTAGCAAGACCCCTCTTTCTAGAAAGTTCCTAACCTTAAATGGCTGCCCTGCTTTGCACCTGCCTTTCTAGCCTGGGGATCCCTGCTCTGTTTCTGCTAGCTTCACAGAACTCTGGAGCTGTGGGATGGTGGATAGGGAAGCACCTCTGAGAACAGCAGGCAAAAACCCTTCCTCACACCGGGGCCTTCCTGCTGGGTCTGGGTCTGAGTCTGGGTCTTCCTGCTTCGTGGGTAACATCAAGGGAGCTCCTTCCACTCAATGATTTATCAGGGGCATCTTTCTTGAACCTTGCAATGAGTCACATGATGTCCTTCTCATTTGTGGAATTGTGTGACAGCCCACAGCCTCCTCTTGGTATCAGCATTGTCCACAACTGTCCGTAAGAGTCATTACGGTTCCTGCTTCATCTTACAACATCTGTAAGCTTAGAGATGAGGAAATGAGTTATTTTTATAACTGAGTGTTGGGAAGGAAAATCTTTGACATGCCCGCTTTTCTTGTGCCTCCAGCTGTTCGGTGATCATTTCACACATCAGCCTGTGCCCACGGGAAGTGGGACAGTGAGACCTAAAAGCCTCAGCACGTTCTGCTTTTTAAATTTCTTTTTTCCATTTCCAATGTGTTTGGTTTGGTTCGAGGGCTGTGTTTGAGAGCCTCCTCTGGGCATTTGCCGTACAGCTGCTTGTATTCTCTTATTCTGCTGGTGAAGAGAGAGGTGGGGAGAGCTGAGGATGAGGTGACATTAACCAGGAGTTAGTGGTCAGGGTTTGAGCAGGGAGCATACCTTCTGCCTGAGGTTTCCTTAACTCTGCCATCCTGGGAGAATGATTCTTGATCCCTTGTGAGACCACGAGAAGGGTGTGGGGCGCACCATCCATGGAGCCCAGAGAGGCTGAGGAATGGACTTCACTACCCATGCTGCTTTGAATTCCTCTGCTCAGCACAACATAGGCAGAACCTCCTCTGGTGCCTTGGGAGACCGTGATGCTGAGCGCTTAATTCCTGAAGGTGCATCAGCTGGTAACCTGGTCATTGTCAACACAAAGCCTCTCCCTACCTCTTTGTTGCCCTTAGTGAATTCTTTTCCCCTCATGGGTGTCAGGGGTGTTTGCCTAGCCTGCGTTATTCTGCATAAAATATTTGTAATGGGCAGCCGAGCCTCTGCAGGGGACTCGGAAAGCAAACCCTCCCAGGGAAGGTGCTGGACACACGGGCGTGGCTCGGGCCTGTGCGTCGCCCTTAAGTGATCTCAGATCTGGCATGTATGTTTCCCTGTTCATGGGGCCATTGGAGAGATCATGCCATCAGAACAGTGGAAGAAGGGGATGACCACCTACAAAAGGGTGGCTCCTCGGACTGCCTTCTGCTGGCCGGTCTGGCTGAAGATTGTTGCTGTTGTTCTCAAAAGAAAAGGCACTTGTTTCACAGCCTGAAACCCTAGTCATTGCTTCGGCATCTCTGCTGCCTTCTATTTCCTTTGATAGCTGTCCTTGAGGAAGCCATTGAAAGATGCCCGTGACCCCAGCCTCATGCACACCTGTGGGCGAGGCCGCTGAGCCGGAGGTGAGGCCGCGGGAGCGCCACACTGCACTCCCTAGAGCACAGGAGGGGCGGGTCAGCCATCTCAAGGGACAGGGAGTGTGTCTTCTCCAGCTCAGCCACAGAGGAAGAGTTGAGAAAGGGAGGAATTTCAGTTTGCACAGGCCTTCTTTATCAAGACCGCAGTAGGGCTCTGCTCCTTGGCTTTTGGTCACACTTCCCGGGAGGCTGTCCCACAGAACCGTCACCTAACCAGCAGAAGAGAGCCCCTCCTCCCCTTCCTCCTGCCCTACAACTACCTTCCATCTGGCCTGTGGCTCAGCTCAGATTTGCCTCCTGTCTCATGCTCTGCTCTTTGTGATTGGTCCTTACCCATCACCTTCACTGAAGGTAAAGAGGGTTTAACTCTTGCCAGGAAAGTGGGGAAGTCATACATTATCCTACAGGGTTCCCCACAGCCCCAGAGTACTTGCTTTGGAACTAAAAAAAAAAAATTGCAGCAACCCAAGTCAAATGTGATTCCCCACTTCTGCTCCTAACTGCCAACAGCTTATCCCTAACTGACTTCTTTGTCAACCCTTCTTAAAGGGTTTTTTCACTGAGATTTATTTGAAGCTTCCGTTGGGAGTATGTTTATTTCATTGTACCTTTATCAGCAGTGGTTCTCAGCTGGTGGCAGTCTTGCCTCCCAGGGGACATTTGGCAATGTCTGGAGACCTTTTTGATTGTCACACCGCAGGGGCAAGGTTAGGGGTGGGGGGTACTGGAATCTAATGGGTAGAGGCCAAGGATGCAGCTAAATATCCTACAGAACAGGCCCCACAATGAAGAATGATCTGGCCCCAAAGGTCAGTAATGCTCAGGCTGAGAAACCCTGCTTGATGACAGACCCTTGACTTTTACATCCCAAGACCTTCAGGCATCCCTGAATTCACATGTGCGTCTCGTACTGCTTCATTCCCCCCAGGAGACTTTTGGCCAAAAATCATCACTTTCTTAGGCCTCTCTGCTTTCTCTTTCCTTTCATTCTGAGATCCATCACCAGCGCCATTTTCTATAGAGAAGTAAGGGTCTAACCTTCGTAAGTGTTACAAAAGCAGTGGTGCAGAGAACAAAGCTACAGGGAGATCAGGCTGGGGTCATCGACTGGAGCCTGGTCTTGTAGTGCCCTGCTTACCACCCTTCAGAACGTCGAACTCCCTGTCCCCGTGCACCGGGCTGGCTTGCTGTGCATCAGCCACACTGGTTCAGGGCTCCTGGAACATCCTCCTCTCCCGCCTTAGGCCTTCCTTCCTGGCAGTCTCTTCTTTGCCTGGGCGGCTCCTGCTCATTCGGCGTGAATGTCACCACGAGGCCTTCCTTGAGTACCTCTCTTGGAAGGGCTTCTCCTTTATTCTCCGTCATGGTACCCTGGTTCCTTCCTTCATGATGCTTTGCCAGTGCGTCATGGTGGTCATTGTTTGTTTTCTTTCTTGTCTCTCTCCTCCTGCTTAAGGTCAAGGGCCTTGTCCATCTTGCTCGCTGTTACCACCCCCTCCCCCCCAACTCTGAGCACAGGGCCAGGACCATGGAAGGCTCTTGGTAGTTGTTGACTAAGTGAGCGAATGAGCAGAACTGGGGTGGGTTATTACCAATCCTCGCCCTCGGATACACTAGGCTCAGAGTGCCGGTGATTGGGATGGAACCCAACAAAAGTCAGAATTAGTCTGTAGACGTTCACATTTGTGAAAAGTCAGCACTGGGGACTTCGGAAGGCCAGCTGTCACCCTCACATGTGTTCTCATAACACCACCCCCAGCCAGGACTCCCCGCAGGGGATCCACATCATGGTAGTGTGATCCAATCAAGAGCTCCAAGAAGATGCTCAAACCTGTTTTAATCCTTCTGGGATCTGTCTATGGGGTCAGAATGAGATTGTGATGTTTAAAACGGCCGTCAAGCTTATGGTAGAGAGAACCCAAGCCAGCTCCATTGAAGATTCCCGTCTTGAGGTCCCTGGGGCACCCCGAGAAACGCAGAGAGAAGTGAGACACAGGCCAAGGTTTAATAACGGGGGAGAAAAACCACATCAACGTCAAAATCCCAAACTAGGGCATAAGAAGTGTTCTTGATCCAGGGCTTTGAGACTCAGGAGGGCTTCATGGTGGAGGCAGCACTTGAATGGGCCCAAAATGGTGGGTGGGAGTTGAGGGGCTGATCAGGAGGCTCCAGAGGGCTTGGTGCCCAGTGCCAAGTGTAAGTGGACTCTGGGCAGAGCCGTTTCCTCCCTATGAGATGCCCTCCCGTTTGTCCAGCACTCAGATCAATCAGCACCTGCCCAGAAGCCTGTTCCTTCCTAATCTCTGCCCAGCCCCTCCTGCCTGCCTGTCAAGGGCCCCAAAATGGTAGCTGATGCTCCCCATCTCTATTTTAAAGATCTGACTGAGTGTGGGAGCAAGGGTCCTAATTTGTGTGTCTGATTAAAGATGCAGCATACGGTTATCTTAGAAAAAAATTTAAATATAGATAAGCGCATGTTTCTAAGGCAGGGGAAGTGAAAATGAGAGATGGACAGGTGTTTCCAGAGATGTAGTGTTTTGGCTTTTGTTTTTAATGATGAGAAACAAGTGGTAAAACAAACTGTAAGTCAACCAACTTTGTGGGGTACAGGGAGACCAGTTAGGAACCTACATCATCGTCCGGGCCAGAACTGATTGATCTGAACTGCAAATGGAACGGGAGCCAGAGGTGCCCACAAAAGAGTCTTCAGAAATAAAACCACTAGCATGGGGATACGGAGGGCAGGGAGGGAGGCTGCGGCCACGCGGGGATGTCCAGGTGGAGGTGACTAGCAGGCAGTTGGATTTGAGGTCTGCAGAAAGGCTGGTGCTAAGAGAAATACAGTCCCCTTTGGTCCCGCTGGGATAGTTAAAGCCGATGTAGAGAGAAAAGGTGGGGGGCGCGAAGCTAATTAATTTCTGGGCTCGAATGTGGCTTCTTTTGGTTCCAGGTCGGACTGGTGTACATGTTTAACCTCATCGTGGGCACCGGTGCACTCACCATGCCCAAGGCCTTTGCCACTGCCGGGTGGCTTGTCAGCCTGGTCCTGCTGGTGTTTCTGGGCTTCATGAGGTGAGAGGCTGTCACGTGGGGGCTGGGAGCCGGGGGGGGGGGGGGCAGAGCTAGGGGAGCCCACTTGGGAAGCCCGAGCGTCTCTTCATCGGTCTGAGGAAGACATCTGTCGCAAGCCAGTCCTAACCAGTTAGGTGGCCTAGAGCGAGGAAGGGCGACACAGAGCTCTCAGTGTCTCGTGCGAAGGAGCCATTGCCAAACCCCGATCAGTTAAAAGCTCGGGCCTCCGGTTAGGCTCCGAAGTGGCTCACGTGGCGCTCACCCGTTTATTCCCTGGCTGGTTTACCTCCCCCTTTATGTCCTTGATGTTACCATCAACGTGTGTTCACGGAGAAAGCTCCACCCAGCCACAGAAAGAATCTAACGTTTAAGGTGATCCGGGAAATCAGTTAGGAATTCAGAGTTTGTGTAAGATAATTGGCAGAGTCGGCCATAAACACGCAGGTGCACACATAATCAGGTGTTACTCTCCCCTGGCTTTGTGCCTTGTGGCAAATAGGCCGCGCCCTCCCTAGCCTTCAGGGGCACCTGCTCCTTCAGGCAGGTGTGCGGGATCCACCTGGGCTCCACCAGCTGGTGCCTCTATGGGAGCCGCTCCTCAGGGATTTCACGGGCAGGTTTGAGTTTGTTTAGCAAACACCCCAGGCTAGTAAGAGATTTCAGACTAAGCATTTCCCACCCGCCCAACTCCAACCAAGGTAGGCTGCCGAAAAGAAGTGGGAAGGAGCACCCGGGACCGCCGCCAACGGTTCCTCCCCCGAAAGAGCTGGCACCGGGTTCTCCAGGGTTTGGGGTTTAGCTCCACTGAACGGAGTTACCTGCCCTGGCAGACTCGCCTCTCCTGTGGAGAGATGGACAGTAGGCAGTGAAGACAGTGAAGTGCAGAGTAAGTGGCAAGGTGATGAGTCCCGTGGGGAAAGAACAGCGGGGTGAGGGGGTCAGGAGAGTGGAGTGATGGCAGCTGGAAGTAGGTGGTCCCTGGCCTTGGAGGGCAGCAGATTAGAAGGAGGAAGGAGTGGGTACCACTGGAAGCATGAAACAGAATTTAGTAGTTGAAGGAAATTAAGACCTAGAAGAGGCTGCGTGGGACAGGAAAATGCCCGTGTGTTTCAGAGCTCTCACATTTTCTTCCGGGGAGTTTTGTGGCCCATCCTTGGAGTACTGTTGGCTCATTACATCCTGCAATCCCTGGCAGCCAAGAGCCCTAGAAGTCCTTGTCCTTCCGTGACTCTGCTGTCCCCTTCAAAGGACCTTCAGCGCAGGCAGCCACCTGAACGGGAAGTGATTACTGGGGGCCCCCAGGTAGGGGCCGCCGTGCCCCGTCCCTGCTCAACCCATTTATGTCCGAACATGATCAATGAGTTGGCTTTGTGCAGCCATGAGAAGCCGTTTGATGCCTTAATTAAGATTGATTTTAGTTTTACTTCCAAAAAGAAGGGAAAATCTAAAGCCCTTAAAATGGTCACTTAGGCAAGATAATGAGAAACCGCACGAGGAGGTGCTGAGGCGGCTGGAATGGGACTTTCTCAGAGCTGGTTGCCCCACCCCCTCCACAGAGCCGGAGCAGGTGTGAGTTAAGGGTGTGAGTTAATTCCTGTCCCACCCAGCCACCTGCCTACTAGGCTGAGCAGCCAGCCTGCTGCAGGTGACAGCACCCAGGGGCTCCAGGTCAAGACAGGAGGCAGAGGTGTGCCGACCTCCAGAAAGAGGGAGATGAATGTTCCATCCCCGGTCCTTCCAGCAGGGATGGAATCATTCCTCAGGTGTGCTCAGCAGGCAGGCGGCCCTCCCCCATACCATCTGCTAAAGAGAAAATTCCCAGCATCACCCAGGTCTCCCCCACTTCTTTAAGAAAAGATGATTTTTCACTCTAATCTGATTTCTCAGTGAACATCTGGTGCCATCTCCCAATCTCCCTTTTGATTCTGCTATAAAGATGCAGGTTTATTTTAACATTAGCTGGATTATTAGGAAAGTAAAAGCACTGTCCCAGAAAGGGGCAGAGGCAGATTCTGGACAAGTGTCCTTTTCAGTTATCCACGCCTATGCTCCACCCATTCGTGTATGTCACTGGGGGTTGACCACTTGGCCAGCAAGGAGAGGGAAGAGCTGCTTGCTGCCCTTCCCAGAAGCTTTGGGAGGGCGCCCTTGGGAATCAGCCTCCTCCTCCCCGCTCAGAGCGTCACATAGCATCTGTCCTCCCATCTCTCCCACCTCTGCCCCCCAACAGGCCCCTTCTGGGGTGCAGTACCTCACTGCCCCCACATCACCTCTCCCATGCATTGGAAATACATTCTAAATACGGACAGAGATGCCAGGGCGAGCACGCAGGGCGTCACGTATGCGCGCACACTTTTTTTTTTTTATCAGGTCAGACACATCTCTTGAGTTCCCATCCCTTCCTCAGAAAAGAGAGTGCTTCAGGCTTGTTGGTCGGGTCAGGTTTAAATGGCTTTTCCTTTTTTTTTGTACTTCCTCCAACCTCCTACCTGCCTTTGGCAATTAACACACGGCCTTCTGTGCAGCTTTGTGACTACCACGTTTGTGGTGGAGGCCATGGCAGCAGCCAATGCTCAGCTCCACTGGAAGAGGATGGAAAACCACCAGGTATGTCTGTAACCCCTGGCCCCGGGCAGTGCCCCCTTGCAGTCAGATGCCCAAGTGGGATTCTCGGCAGCCAGTCCTTTCCCTTCCATTGCGTGGAGGGATCCTGTCCATAACGCTGCTCCAAGACCTTGTCCCAGAGCTGAAGTTATCAGCCACATCAGCTTCCAGAACAGATGCAGCCTCTGTTCTTTTAATGCCCCCTCATGGGTCCCTCCTACCCCTGACCTTGAGCTGGCTCAGTCATTCTGAACCTGTGTTCCCAGGAACTGGCTGCAGCTTCCTCCTCTGAGTACGTCTGCACCTTCTAGTGTGACAGCGTGGAAGTGTTGAAAGCTTCCTAATCAGATGCCTTCTAGAAAGAAATAACAAAGCCTCTCCATTATTCTCGGGGGTTTCTGTAGAGTTACATAGTCCTTCTTTTTCCCTTGTTCCCATCCTTCTCCCCATCCCACCCTCTCCCAGGAGGAGGAAGACGACGACTCCTCCACGGCCTCCGACAGTGATGTTCTTGTCCAGGACAACTACGAGCGGGCGGAGAAACGGCCAATCCTGTCTGTGCGTAAGTCTTGGGATTCTGGGCTGGCCCGTGCTTCCCTCTGGTCCGCAGCGTTCCCCTTCCTCTTCGAGAGGGCCCAGGGAATCTCCCTACAGAGACCCTCTGGCATTTCCCGCCTAAGCATTGACTCTTACAAAGGCACCAGGAACAGTACAACAGAGCACCCTCCGCCAGCTCCACCACTGACGTCTGCAGCTTGGGGGGGTCCCTTAACCTCCACTCCTGGTGCACGCTGAAAGTGCAAGGGAAATGTAGGGTCTCTGATTCTCTCCTTCCTTTCATCCCAACACACACATACGTACACATACATGCGTGCACGCGCACACACATATACACAGTCCAGATGAACTAGGGCTGAACTTTCCCTCTTCCCTGACAGTGAGCGTCCCTGGGATCCCTTTCTATAGACGTTTTTAAATGATTCAAGCAAGAAGCATTAGGAAAAGTTTTTTCAAGAGTTTGAAACCGTTGGGACTTCGTCATTCTGGAGGAGTCAGTGAGCTCAGCAGCTCCTTCTAGGAGCTTTTTGTGTGAAAAAACCACTTCCCTTCTTTTCCTCTTGGCTCCACAGAGAGACGTGGATCTCCGAACTTTTTTGAGATCACAGACCGGGTGGAAATGGGACAGATGGCCTCCATGTTCTTCAATAAAGGTAGGAGTTCTTTTTCCTGGTGGGCTGAGGGCAAAGCTGGTACCTCCCTGCAGGCAGGGGTTCCACCTGGAGTAGGGACAGGGCAGGCGATGGGGAGGGGCAGATTCTCCGCCTACGCCCAGTGTATCTGAGAAGCCACGTTGCTGAGAGGCCTGAGCTGTTTCAAGGTGTTTTCTCCGAATCCCCCCCACCCCCCCCACCCCGATCATCAGTGTTTAGGAATGACAGAGCAGCTATTTAGCAACTACAGCTCGTGGAGGCTGAGAATCCTAAGCAGCTTTCCAAAAACGGGAGCCAGTGGAGGCGGCTGGTAGTTCTGTGCCTCTTGCTTAATTGCTTCTGACTTGGCTCCCTTTTTCCTGGACTGTTCTGTCTAGGACAACACAGAGCTACCACCTTGTGACCGTGGTCGGGTACACGGTGTGGACACATGTCTTCCCCATGGCCAGCAGAGGGTGCTAGCAGCACGCGCACAGGGCTGCTGTCTGGAATCTGAGCATCTAGTCCTGACCTCTCCACGCTCTCCACCTGCTGCTTGGTGGGATAGGGCTACTGCCCAGCTCAGGCACTGCAGTGTTGGTCGTTCCAGCAACATCTTATACCTCCATTCAAAATCTCTTTCTTTTGGAAGATGAGCTATTTAAGGGTTTCGTTTTTTTTTAAACCCCCAAATCTTCATGGAGAGTCAGACACATCTCAGGAAATCCTTGTCCTTGCTGTTGTCTTAGAAGATTTTCCGCCCCTTTGAATCACATCCCTGGCATCTACCCACTAGTTGTCAGTAGCATCTTCAAAGCCCCTGTTTGCAAATGGGGGCGTGTCCGCTGGTTCTTTCCAGTCTTGCATGTGGCTAAGCTAAGTTAGAGCCGAGGGAGATTGTAGAAACAAGAATCTAGAAGCTTCTCGGCAGCTGCTTCGGACATTCAGAGCGTTCCCTTTACCACCAGTGGTGCGATGTTTTGTCCGTTGGAGGTTCCCTGGGGCTCTGCTCCCGTCTTCCCACCGGGCCAGCCTCACTGAGGGGGTCTCAGAATTTACCGACTCCGGATTGGTTGTGTGCAGCCACTTCCGTGCTTGTCCTTCGTTCCGTTTCTATCTCTCCCCATTTCGTTAGACTCTGATAAGAGAGGCAGACAGTTCCTCCTGGCCACTGCTCAGTCTCCTCCCAAATGCAAGCTTCAGAAAACAGAATGCACACTGGAGAGGGGACACAGACCTTTCAGACCTTCCTAATTTGCATATCTCACAGTCCACCCTGATTTCTTTAAGAATTCTAGGAGCTTGTGCTTTTGTTTTGTCTCTCTGTTCCCCAAATGGACTAGACTCCTAGTTTACCCACATGTGATAGAAAATAAATCCATACGAGAGTAGCTCAGACTTAGAGGCCGCCTTCCTCTCACCTGCTGCAGGGGCTCTCGAGCTTGGCCCTGTTGCTGTTCGGCTGGACCATTCCTCGTTGTGGGGCCTGTCCTGTGTGTTGTCAGATGCTGAGTCGCATCCCCAGCCTCTGCCCACTAGTTGTCAGTAGGACCTGCCAGTCATGACCATCAAAAAATATCCTGAGATGTTGCCCAGTGTCCCTGGTAGGGGCTGGGGGGTAAAATTGCCCCCAGTTGAAACCACTGTACGATTCCCTCATTCTGAAGACTGTCCCCTTCATGTTTGGAAGGGCTGCCCATCACTCTGCACAAGAGCCCCCCCTTGAGGTCCAGACTCAGTCATTATAATTAGAAATGCCAGCCCAAGTCATTGCTGTCCTCCTGGAAGTTCATTGATCCTCCCACTTTGTGTCTAGTAATGAAATTTATTGATCAGGGAGGGCCAATGGCAGTTTATAAACAGCTGACATGAGTCCCTGGGCAGGCAGAGGAAAGGCTGGGAATGGGGAGGGGGATGCCTCCCTACAGGAGCCTTGACTAAGAGCAGAAAGACAAGCGGGGGCGGGGGCTGGACTCAGAACCTGGGTGTGAGCGGCAGTGACCCCAGGGGCCGCTGAGCTTGGACATTGACACTCTGAGGCCCTCCAGGGTTCTTTCAAGAGCTGTATCTTTCACCTGGAGTCTTTTTCACCTAGACTCCTAGGAACTGAGCTGACCTCAAACAGCCCAGGAGGAATGTGTCCCTGGCTTCCCCTCCCCCCGCCCCCGAACCTGGAGGCTCTTCTGAGCCACCGGGATTAGAAGGGAGCTGTCACTTCATTTTCCTTTCTGTTCTCAGAGACTTCAGCAGCTTGAGACCAGTGATGCCAAAAACAAGTGGTCGGTCTGAATGGGAGTTTGAGACTGGCTGTCTAGGGCCACGACCCTGAGGTCATAGGGCCTGGGTGCTTTTTTCCAGAGCTCTTACACTTGGTCTTGGTAGCCGGGATCACATACGGAATTTAGTGCAGGAAGAATTCTTCTCACTGTACTGGATTGGGGACGCTCAGGGACTTGCCAGAGTCAGGAAACAAGGCCTATGGGATTAAAACCAAAGCCTGTGTCTCCAACTCCTAGTCCAGGCCCCCCTGGAGGGAGAGGGGACCAGGGTTTGCCTCTGCAGAGGGAGCTTCCATGTCTTTCATCTTCCAAAGTCAGCACCCTCCCCTGCAAATGCTTCTCATAAGAAGAGACATGAGCACCTACTCCTGCCGGTCCCTCTCCACAGCACACCGTTGGTGCTTGGTGACGGGCCAGATTCAGAATGAGCCACTTAGTCTTTGGAAATCAAGGGCTTTTTACCCTCTTGAGTTCAGTTTCCGAAGCCGGGCCATTTCCTGCTACCGTCCTGCTTTTCAGCAGTAGCAGCCTGGTCTCAGAGCCCTGTGTCTGGCTGCGGAGGGAGCCCTGGCCCAGGTGAGCACCAGGGTTCAGGCTTCTGACTCAGGCCACCCCTCCTCCTCCCTTGGGCAGCCTGTCCTAACCATGAGGCCACCTCTGGTTCCTCCCTGGCCAGTCCATGCCCTGCACTCACCCTGCACCTGGATTCAGAACCTCTCTGGTCCTCCCAGCCTCACTCAGCCCCCTCTCCAGGGGAAAGTCAAGATGTGTGTCCTGCCAGCATCACCGTGAAGGCAGCCAGAATGAGAAACAGGCCTTGGGGGTGGTTTTCCCACTCTGCTCGGAGAGCAGAAAGCCGTGGACAAGGCAGAGAGGTAGTTGTCAACAGAGAATGCGTCTCCCTGGGGCTCCCTGACTGATGACTTTGTTGCTTTCAGTGGGGGTCAACCTGTTCTATTTCTGCATCATCATTTACCTGTATGGGGACCTGGCCATCTATGCTGCCGCCGTGCCCTTCTCCCTCATGCAAGTGACCTGGTGAGTGTCCCCCTGGCCCCCACGGGAGCTGCAGCCCCTTGGCCTCCTCCGCAGTCGGGGCAGAGTTCTCAGGGTAGAAGCCCAACACCGAGCGAATCCGCCAGCATCCACGGAGCGTAGGTGTCCGAGGCCCTTTTCTGCACGTGCCACATCAGAGACGCTCCTCACCACTGTCCCCATCCCTGTCCTGTTGGGAAGGAGACTGGGATTCCCACCAGGGGCTCAGTCGCTGGGAAACAGTGCAGCAGGAATAAGGTGCCTGCGTCCGAGACAGGAATACGTGGCTGGTGGAGTCAGATCGCTGGACCTGAAGCCGCAGTGGGGGTCGTAGAGGTTCAGTGGTTGCCAGTAATTAACAACGGCACGTTCTATCTGCTTCCAGCCAAGCAGGGAGGCCCACCCTGAGCCATTGTTCTCTCTACCAGCAGCGCCATGGGCAACGACTCCTGCGGCGTGGAGGCCGACACCAAGTACAACGACACGGACCGGTGCTGGGGGCCGCTGCGCCGAGTGGACGCCTACCGCATCTACCTGGTGAGTGGCCTGGGGGAGCGGGGCCCGTGAGCCACCCTCACTCTCTGGGCGACCTCTTTCCCCAGAGAGGAGGGTCTACACAGCCCTACACTCCGGCTCATTACTGGGGCCTTGGTCCCGGGCATAAAGTGGGTCGTGTCACTACAACGCCAGCCCCAGAGTGTCCTGGCCACAAGGCCGCCATCATTCGCATGTGGTTTGGCATTGGCATTTGGGTCATTGCCAGTTCCAGGGCCATAAACTCTCATAACTTAGCTCAAGGTTTGAGGGACACGCTTATCAAAGTGCTGTGAGAGAGTGCCAGAGCCTGTTTTCTAGCAGCTCCCTGCTTTGACCTTTCTCTTGGCCAACCCAGGAGCACGAGGGTGATGCCGGGCTTCCCGGCTGGGCAGGCAGGACGGAGCCGTCTCACGGTCCACCCTGATTACAAAACTCTCTAGATCAGGGTCAGCCCAGCCAGCTCCGTCTACCCTGCTCCCTGCAGACAGGAGAGCGCAGTGAATCTCCAGGCTCGGTCTTGATTGCTTTGTGCCGTGGGGGCGGGAGGTGGGCTGGGGTTGAGACTGGAGCTGAGTAACAAGCCCGTAGGGTCTCAGGTAATGAGATACAAAACCAGAGGTGGCGTCTCTGTCTGCCTGCTCTGCGGGCGCTTCCCTTTGGCTGGTGCAGTGTCTGTTCATGCTCTCTGCTGCAGCTTGGTCCTCCTCAGCCCTGAGACAGATTTGGGTGCATTAGGTGACACCCAGCTTGACACGGGGCCACTTAGCTGTTGTGGCACGGGAGGCAGGGCTGCCAGAGAGCCACCTTTCAGGGAGTCAGCCTCTCGACTTGATCATCCCCATCCCGGCAGAGGTCTCTGCCGCCCTGCCGGCTGTGTGATTCGGGTCTGAATTTGTTAACCCCAAGGAAGGCTGAATGGTTGTTCGCCTTCCTGGTCTCACCCTGTAGACCCACCCGGGAGCCCTGAGGCCCCAGCCCTGCGAGAGGTTTGTTTTCCCGTCTGCGTTTCTGGAGCAGTCGGATGGTCTGGGCTGCTTCTCTGCCCTCAGCTACGGCTGGGAATCTGTATCTCAGAACCATATCTCAGCTCCCCCGGCCACAGGTCTGGTGGGACTTGGGTGGCAGGTTAATTTCCCCACTTCCCCAGCCTGGGGGGGCGAGCAGAGAACCTAGCAGGGCGGCCAGGAGAGCAGAGGCCTGTTGGCCTCTTAGCATTTCAACAAACCGTGATTGATAAAATAGCAAAAGCATTAGTAAGTGTCAGGACCCATCTGGAGGTCTAACCGGCATGGCCAGGCAGAAGGAGCTGGTGGAGGAGAGGGTACAGGAGACGCAGGAGCATGTCCAGGACAGAGGGACAGCGGCAGAGCCCCTCCAGTGGGGTCTTTCCCAGGGAAGCTGCTGAAGCCTGTGCAGAACCACCCAGCACATCCCCCTGCCCACCGGCAAAACAGGTATGGAGCACTGGGAAGATTGGCTGCTGTCATTTGCTTGGTGAATTATTTAGAAGGATTATTATTGCCTTATTAAATTGTTCCTTGTCTTATTCCTATAAACCTTCCACATGATGGAAGCCTCCTGCCCTGAATCTCAATAACTCTCTGACCGAACAGAAGGAACCCTTCAGGAAAGCAGGAGGGCATTAATTACTGCCTCCATCTCTCAGATACTGCTCTTATAACTCATAAAGCTAATTGCCACCAGGCCCACAAAAGCTGCGAGAAGGGGGAAAGGGGATGAAGCAGGAGCAGAGCCTGTTCTCTCTGGGTTGTGGACGCCCCCTCCCACCACCTGGACGCTGCTGGAGGCTTCAGTTTGCTCAGAAAATTTTCAGTTCAGATGCACTCTTCTGCCTGGTTTAGAGAAGCTCAAGGCAGGTGGACCGTGGCCTTGTCTCAGAAGTTACTTTACCACTGATGTGGCATGTGTGTGTGGCTCTCAGGGCCTGTGGCTTCCTCCTGACCCTAAATACCGGGGGCCTCCATCCTTCTGCCAGCCTCCCACTCTTAGTGAGCTGGAAGCAGCCAAGCAACTGAAGGAAGGGGTCAGCAAGGGTGGGTCTCCTTCCTTGTCCTGGGCACTCTGTTGCAGGTGGTAACAGCATCTTCCCCTCCCACGTCAGGCCTGCAGGGCTCACCTCTGTGTTCTCATCCCATCAGGTGGCTCCTTCAGGTCTTGGGGGAGAGCATCGTCCCTTCCCCTCCCCCAGAGTCATTCATGTTCGGAAGATTGTCCACCCTCCCTAGAGATTCCCAGCACACCTTTTTCTACCAACTGTTTGCTGCCAGCCAGACTTTACCATGATGGTAGGAAAGGCAGCAAGTGGGCTGAAAGCATCCTTCCCACCCCAGGGACAGTGATCTCTTTGTCTCTGGTAAACAATGCACCTGTCCAGCCTGCATGTTTAAAAGGACCTCATAATAGCCACTTTTTCGCTATTACAGGACAGTATGTTCTGGGGGACAAAGATGCAGGCTTTTACTTCATGGGTTAATTTTTAGAGAGTCCTCTGGAAGCAACCTCTTCTGTGTCTTCCCAGGAATGCTACTGAGTTGCACACACAGAATGAGAAAGAATACGGGGGATATTAACTACCTCCAGAGGCCAGCCTGTGTGTCACACCATCATTACTCACAAGAAGGGAGCTTTCTCTACCAGCAGCTACCAGTCCCCTCCCTAAGCCCTTGACCTTAACGAATGGAAAATTCCTCCTCCCCTCCTGTGCCCTGCGACCTCCGTCCACACTCTGTGATTGCCGCTGCAGCCAGTATGAGTCAGTTTCTCCCTCTCCCTCCTTGGGGGTATCTGCAGAGCAGGGCTCTGTGAGGTAGGGGTGGTCCCGTGAGTCACACATGCTCCCCAGGGCACCCCAGCAAGACACCACAGCTGGAGCCAGCAGTGACCTGGGCCCCATTTTGAGGACCCATAAGAATTAACATCAGAATCTGATTCTCAGAACCCACCCCCCCAACCCTCTTGCTCCTTTGAAGGATCAAATGATAAAGTGTTGATGCCCCAACTCTTTCAAACCAGCAGCCTTGCCTCCAGGCTGCGAAACATCTTGGGATTCTTTCTGCAGAACTTCTTTGGCTTTGGTAGGAAACAAAGTCAAAATTTAGCATTTCGTTTTCCTACACAGTGAGAAGGAGTCAAGGGCCATTGGTGAAGTGGCAGGGTCGTATGTAAATGAGTTCCATGCAGGAATCAGACTGTCCCGCATGTCTGGGAAGCAGGATGTGTGTTGCTGTCCCCTCAAGTCAAGGGCACCGCCAAGCACTCTTGTTCCCCTTCCTCATTGCTGCAGGGCTGCCCAGCCTCATTCGCATCCCATACCCCATGGCTGGTCATCGCCACCTCCTGAGAGTGTCAGAGGGAAACCCTGGAGGGACAGTGGGACTCCGAGTGCTGAAGGCTCCTCACCGTCCACAAGAGTAGCCTTCACCACGTACAGGTGGACAGATGCGGCTGGGGCACCAGCCGGCCAGAGCCGAGTGCGCAGATGGCAGAGCGGAGCTCATCCTGGCTGGAGACCCGGCCGCAAACTGGCGGCGTTGATTGGGGGGGCCCCCATAGGCTCACTGGGATAGAACAAGGTCGCCGTGGCTTGCCATCCTGCCCTGAATGCGGGAGCCATGAGATCCACCTGGGTGACCCAGAAGAGAGGTGCAGCCTGCAGGTGCCCCAAGGTGACCTTCCACCCTCTGCCTGGCAGAGGGGCCTCTACCTCCAGGAACCCCTTGGAGAAGCAGGCTGTGTGTTGGGGACTGTAGGGAGAGTTCTTCCTTCCAGACTCTCTTCCTGGAGGAGCAGGTCCATCTGATTCAGACTCAGGTTAGCCCTGAATGGTCCGTGCAGGCCTTCACCGAGGGTCCTGGTTCTCTTTTCTCTGCCAGGAGGCTGTGTTTTCTGATTCCATCTTGTCTAAATCTTACACAGCAAAGCTTGCCTCTACCACTGGCAACATTTCAAACAGCATGCAATCCCCTTTTTAAAACCAAGTGGTCTCTTGCTAGAACAGTACCGTTCAAGGGAAAAACATCCTTTTTGTGCAGGGGCGGAGGTAGGGGTGGAGAAGAGAGTGGTGCACCCTGTGGCAGGTTTTTGACTGGTCTTCTCTGCCATGTTGTTTGCATCGGTGTAGCGTGTTACCAGTTACTTTCTCGTCTCTGGGTCCTCACAGGCCACCAGTAAGGTCCATGGCATCATCCCATTTTACAACAGAGAAAACTGAGACTTGGAGATTGCAACTTCCCCAGGGTCACTGAGCTGAGGCAGAGCCAAGAGCCGGGCCCTTCAGGCTCTCAGCTGGTCCTCTGACCCCGGTAACAGACCTCAGCTCGTAGGGTGGCCCTGCTGCCAGGCCGGGATAAGAGAGAGCAGGTCGCATCTGCTCATTAGTCCTTGGGGCTTGGCGTTTGCAGAGGTTGGGGCAACACTGCTCAAGGATGGCGTCTGTTCAGTGATCCGTGTCTGCGCATCCTGTCTGCTTGATTCATCTGCTGTCCTCCTGCCTCCCCTCGCTCCTAGGTCGTGAGGCGGACTTCTCCTGTCCACTCAAGTAGCGCTGGAATGCAGCGCGCCTTCCCAAGGACATTCCCCTCCCCTGCTATGGTTGGTCTCTTTCTGTGTTCTTCCAAAAGCAGCCACGGTGCCCTGGGGCTGTGGCATCTGCTAATAAGTGGGTCACCACTGCCATCACTTGAATATTTATTGTTACCAATTCTGGGGCAGGAGGTGGCCCAGAGGCCTTCAGGACCAGTGAGGAGGGAAAGTTAGTGAGAAGCAACAAGTTTCAGCAGCAACAGTGACCTCAAGGGACCTGGGGACTCTTGGGGACACCTCCAGGCCACCACCCTTCTCCCCTAGGGCACAACTCCAGTAGGATATGGTGTGAATGCTGCCCCCAGATTTGTACAATGTGGGCCACCTGGAAGGAAGCAGGGGCCATTGATGGATGGAGAGGGGGCCCTGGAGGGCTAGAGAGGAGCTGATGGGAACAGTCCGTCTTTACAGAGGAGTCTAACAGATTGGCCCCATCTGCAAATGGGGAGCAGGCCCCTAAGGTCAGGAGACAGACCAGTGGCAGTTTCCCTTTTTAGGGAGACATAGCCCTCCTGTCTGACCCACCTGGGTCAGAGCACTTAGCCAACACCAGACTAGAATGAGCTGAGAAGAGGTTCCCAGCTGCCTGGGGCAGGGAGAGTGTTGCTTACAGGTTCTTACAGGATCTGGGGCCCCAAGGTGCCTCCCTCGTAGGATGGCGACTATTTGGGGACCCACCAGGGCTACCGGGGAAGCCTGCCTTCTTTCCTTTCCTTCCCTTTCCTTCCCTTTCCTTCCTTCCTCCCCGATGTCAGCTCCTCACTCAGTTCTGGAGGCCCCAGAAAAGTCAGTTTCATTTTGTCTCACCCTCTTCTCCCCGCCAGCCCGTGGGAAGGGGTGGGTCACACTGGGCGGCCCCTGCAGGTGCAGCGAGCAGAGTAGCTCTTCTGACCCAGGCCAGGCCCACCCTGATTTGGTGCTAATCTGAGGTCGTCCCCCGCTCCTCCGAGCCCCAGGGAAGACTCGTGTCCCCGAGGGCAGCCCCCCCACCACGTGCCAAACTCCTGCTTTCAGCCAGTGATCCTGCTCTCGAGGAAGAAAGAAATTCTGCCCCATGCCCCCAAAATGAGTGTACCCACTTCCCAGACAGGAGCTAATACTGAGCGAGTTCTAACTTCAGCGACCAGCGCCCAGATTGAAAAGACTGACTTTAAAGGATTAGCTTGTCTCTTCTTTTTCAAGGAAATCAATAATACAGGGACAGACCTGCATTTTTCTTTCTTTCTTTCCTTCTTTTTTTTTTTTTTCCTAGGTAGCTGTCTATATATCTCACCCAGGGAATGGCTTCTTGTGTTTGTTGTGCTTTTCCATCCCCTCTCCGCCCCAGCCCTTTCTAAATGAAATTCAGATTACTCTGTCACTCACTCTGACACTGTGGCTTGTCTCTTGAGCTCCTGCCAAAGGACCCCCCCCCAGCCTGCCCTTCACCCCCACGTCTGCTGGTGTCTGGGCGCAGCCTCCAGTCCACCCCCGGCGCCAGCCCAGCTGCTGCCCAGCGTCGGCTCCGAATCAGCCCTCTCCTTTCCGAGGAGACCTGGGTAGCACTCCTCCCTAAACCGCAGTGACCCCTCCCTGGCCCCCAGTGCCTTTGAGTGTTTGGCCAGAGCTTCCTCCGGCTCAGTGAGAGGATTGTTGTTTTTATTTTTAATGCGGCTCTCCGGGACACGGGTTCTGTCTACTGGCGTTAAGCTCACCATCCATCACGCCCCACGTCCTGCCTCTGCCTCTGATGGCTGCTACCTGACACGCCAGCTTAGAGGACGGTGCTTACTCCCCTGCGCCGCCTGCCCTGGGCTCCCAGGAAAGATACCAGGTGACAGGAATCTGGATCACAAGACAGTCCCCACCACCCCCTCCTTGAGCCTCGGAAGCTGCTCACTGGGTGAGCCGGGGTCCTCTGGCCTTTATTTCGTCCTGCTGGGTGAAGGGAACTCAGTTCTAGCTCCTGAGCCGAGTGAACTGCCCAGACCCCCTTCCCAGGATGGCAGCTTGAGTGTCTCTCTGCCCTTTAGAATGCCCCACTACCCCTGCCTCTCGTCTGGGAAGCAGTGAGTACATCCTTACAAATACAACTTGCCCGGGGCACAAGCGCTTCCCCCCCCCCCCCCCCCCGCCCCGGGCACGTGGGCGACTGTCAGTTTGGCCTGTCTGGTTTCCCGTACTTCCTCCCGGTCCCCGTCCCCCAGTTCACCCAGGGAAGGATACTGAGACCGGAAAAGTTACGTGCGCCGTAATAGGGCCACCCCTGCCAGCGCACTCAGCTCGTAGGAAGCCCCATCATATGAAAATCCCTAAGTGTAAAACAAACTTGGGGGCTAATTATTTGTTACAAAACAGTTCGTTACTTTACAGAAGGACTCGCTGCAGGTTTCTCTTGAGTACTTAGTTTCCCTAGTGTGTTTAAAATGTTATCCTGTGAAAATTAAGTATTTATAAATAGAACTCATAGAAGCCCTTCTCTTGTGTAAGGGAGGGCATCTGTGGGTTCATGTGCAGGGCGCAGTAATCCAAAGCCCAGTTCATGTAGAAACAGGCGGATGTGAGGTTGGCATGGACATCAGGGACACACACACACACACACACACACACACAAGCCCGGAAAGCTTCATAGAGCTGAAGTACATACCCACAGCCCACAGTCACGCACAGGCCAGTTTGGTTGGGAAGCTTCCAAATAGGTCTCCGTGGGGAGTGTTCATCCCTGCTGGGGACCTTCTGCACTGTGCTCTTTCAGGACCATTTTTATCCACACTTCACACTGATCTCAGGCAGACCCTGAGCTTGAGGCTTCTTTATTTGTGTGCAGTGCGATCAGGGATAAAAAGCTGGTGCTCCTTGCTTCACAAGCTCCCAGGGGCTGATCCTGGCCACTGACTGTGTGTGTGTCTGTGTGCGTGTGTGTGTGTTCTTTAAGAAATACCCTGATTGTTGATGTCAGTTCCCCACCCCGCCCTCTTTTTTCACGTTATTTCCCAAAAAGTACAGGAAAAAGCTATAGTCTAAGAAATCCAGCAGCCTCTTAATTAGTAGTTTTAAGAATCATATGGAATGTTCTTAAATATTTTGAGCTAACTAGAACGGTGCCTGTATCTGCCGAGCCATGTTCCTCCTCCCGCTCCGCCGCCCTCCGCTCTGTCTCTCTCTGATGCTTTCATTCCGTAAATGGGTCCGTGGTACTGGCGACCGCCTTGCTGGCTTTTGTGAGGCTGGGCTGCCCCCTGAGCGAGGCTTACTCTCTGTTACAGGGTGTCTGTTATAAGCAGAGTCCGCTGTCTTTCTAAATAGTGCCCCAGGGCCCTGGCAGTAACTGTTTAATTAAATAAAGCACTCATTCTAAAGTAATAACGGCGCTCCTCCGGGTGGCTGGTGTCCCAGCCCGCAGCGCTGGCCACACAAGCTTGTGCAGAGAATAAGAGGATCCTTGGGGACGTTCTCCAGCCCACAGGCTGGCCCCAAGGAGAAAGCAGGAGCCAATGAACCCCAGAGGGTTTGCAGCCAGCAGAGGGGTGTCTGGGACATGGGCATGATTAGGTGGAGCTGAACAATTAGGGTGCATCTTAATGATGGCACCTGACTAATCAGCACAAGCCTGGATGTTTCTCCAAGAGCCGGCCGCGGTGCACGTTAATAAGCCTTCGGGTGCAAAGCGAGGTACCGCAGAGGGCATTGCTGAGCCGATGCTGTCTGAGGCTAGGGGGAAGGGTCCCAGCGCACCGCAGGGCGTGTTGAGTTGAGCTACAGGAAGAACTTCCTTTAGCCATAGATTGAGACGTTCTCTGGAAGCCTTGACAGGAAGAGGGGAGAGACTGCTGGGCTGGGTTGGGTGCTGACCAGGGCTGGAGGGCCCCTGGTGTGTGATATCCAAGGGGTTCTGGCAGCGTCCTCCTCCCCGCTGCAGGGAGGCCGTGCTCCCCACGAGGGATGGGGAACCGGCCCCAGGAACACTGCCCAGCCCTCCCCCTCCCCCAGGTCGGGATCAGGAGCCTCCATGGGGTCTGAGTGCTTGGTTGCCAGACCACTGGTGCTTATTAAAAATACAGATTGCTGGGTCTCACCCCAGGCCTCGTGTAGCAGCGTCTTAGGGCTGCAAGGCCCAGGAGTCTACATTTTCAGCCAGCTCGGAGGGCGATGTTGTGTACCCTCCCTTTCGAGAAAACCTGCTGGCCAGGCCCTCCCCTGGTCAGGCCTTGTTGACACCTGCCTCCTAGGGAGGAGTCTGCTCGGATGCCCCTGGAGGTGTGCTTCCCGAGCCGGCCAAGGAGGCAGCGCTTAGGGCCCTTCCGGGCCTCCTCCAGGAGAGACAGGCCAATGACAGCACAGGTCTCCAGCCTGGTGTCACTGGTAACAGACAGGAGTTGATACCACAGGCGCTTCAGTGTGGACAGGGAACAGCTTCACTCCTGCTCTGATCAGACCGGTTTCAGACTCTGAGTGTCCCCAGGAGAAAAGGGGCTCCAGCAACAGCCCTTTGCTGGCAGCTGCTTTGTTACCTGTGGCCAACAGGTTCCCTGCTGGGTCCCTGTGGTTGGTGCTTGTGGCTTTCTCTTGGCGCCCACGGTGTGCCAGCCCCACAGAAAGGCCTCTCGCTCTGACCGTGGACTTAGGGAGGAAGCCGGAGGCTTGGGGGGGGTCGTTAGTGTGATTTCTTACACCCAGCTTGACAGAGCTCGTTAATCAGCCCGCTTGACATGCTGTCTCCCCTCCCTCCCCACCTCCAAGGTTACTCAGTGCCCAGGCAGAGAATCCTGCAGGGAAGGGGTGGAGCCAGCCGGGCCTGTGCGGCTGCTCTCTGCAGGGCTCCCCTGTCCTGGGCACCTGACTTCCTTCCCTCCCTCCACTCCAGCCCCAGCACAGAGCGTCCCCACCACCACCACTCTCCCTGGCTCTCCCTGCGCAGAGTGGGATGAGGAGGGTCAGGGTCAGTGCGGGAGCATCTGCAGTGATCACCTGGCACCTCTCCTGGAGTGTCGCACGAGCACCAGGCAGTTGAGGTGACAGCGTGGTGGCTCCACCTCCTCGTTTCCCTGGGGCTGGGGCACCAGAAGCAGTCAGTTGGTTACTGGAGGCGCTAACAGCCCTGCGGATCCTAAGGTCCCTGGGGCTCATGCACCGCCCATCACCCTGAGTATCTGAACATCTTAATTCCTGACGGGGCCAGGTGGTTGGGGTGTGGGTGCTTTTTTCCAAGGGGGCTGAGGGGCAGTGGCCAGAGGCTCCCCACCCCCCGTTACTCACAATGCAGTCTACCATGCGGAGTGTCACCAGCCCGCCTGTTCCCCTCAGGTCCTTTTGTTCTGAGGACCTGTAAGGATCAGTTGATCCCTAGCCTGGCCCTGACAGCTGTTTCCCAGCCCCTGGTCACATGGCCAAGCAGGAATACCTCCAGCTTCCTCTTGTATGTGAGGGCTGCACACAAGGGCTACTCCGTGAATGTCTGAAGGATCGAGACCCCTCGGGTGAGCCACAGCTGCTGGGTCTGTGGCTGGGCACCTGTGCGAGTCCCTTGGTCAGCCCTTCGGCCTGCTGATACCCAGGGCTCACGGCAGCTGGCAGCCCCCGCTCCAGTCAAAAAACCTCCTCTCCCAGAGGCGTGGGCCATCCTCTGCTCCTCACTGCCAGGACAAGCTGCCCCTCAGCAAGGACTTAGGGGCCCCGACTTTGGAGCTGAAGATAGCTGTCCCCATGCCAGGAGGTCGAGGACAGCTCATCACCCATCTCTTTCTCCGCCACCTCTTCTTTGGCACCTGAAATGTGGGCAGTGAAGTATTAGAACACATACCAGCACCTAAGTCAGGTCTTTTTCTCCGGGCAGAGCCCCCAGCCTTCCCCCTGCTTCACCCCACTTCCCACCTCCTGTCCCTCCCCAGCCCCGCGTCATAATGCTCTTACAGCCCACCTGGTTCACAGTCAAGCCCCTGGGTCTTTTCCCCTGGATGTGTGGGTGTGCCCCCCCCTTTCATGCTTGCGCAGAGCCAGGCTGTCCTTTATAAACCCCGAGGGCTTATAATCAGTGAGTAAGTGACCGTGTGGGTTTTCCACAATATTTATCTTTTCCCCCCAAACCACAACGGTTGCAGCTCTGGCATCAAGTCCTTGGATCTCTGCCCACCACCGGGTACCATCTGGCTTTTCAGCTGAGAAAGAGACAACACAGGCCCACAGGCTTGTCCTCCAGTAAGAGGGTGAGGGAGGCAGCAGCCATGCCGGGCTAACACCGCTGGACCAGCCCGCCCTCCTGCGCCCAGGGAGCCAGCCTTGAAGGGGCATGGAGGAGGCGGTGGAGAGGCTGTTTCTCTAGGGCATAATCAAGGAAGGCAGTCGCGTGCCCTAAAGAGGGGCCGGACCTTGGATAGATACATCCCGAGTTCTGATCTCAGCTGCGTCTTGGTTGTTACAAGATCTTGGACAAGTTAATTAGTTCCCCTCAACTTTAGTTTTTTAACATGGAGCTAATAACCAACTTCTAGAGTGTCAGGATTAGAAGGAGCTCTTAGATGGAAGATGCTGTCTTGTCTGGGCACTTGGTGCGTGGTAATGTTGCTTCACTTGCCTGTTCTCCGAGCTTCTTTCTACCCTGCGCCCAAGTAGAGCCTCCTCTGAGTGGTGGGTCAGTCTCCTGGGGAGTGTCTGGAAGCAGGGAAAGGCTCTGGGCATAAGGGTGGCCTGTCCGTGGGCAGAACTCTCCCTCCTTGCCAACAGCATCCCCTCAGAACACAACCCCCCCACCCCAGCCACCTCCCAGCTGGGAACTTGGACATAGTGTGGGGGATGATTGCCGGACCAGTTTCCAGGAGTCCTCCTGACTCAAAGGCTGGGCGGGGAGGGGACTGTGATGTGATGGTGGAGATGGCTGCCTGGGAGCCACAGTGTGCGTTCTGGAAGGACCTGGGTTCCCTCTAGCAGTGGTCACAGCACATGAACCGTTCCCTGGTGGCACATAGCCAGGCCACCCTGCACTGAAGGAGCCTCCCGTGGGTCGTGACATTTCTCTCTTTCCCAGGGAGCTCCTCCCACCGTCTTTAAAACTGAGTTAAGCAGCCGGGCTCCTGATAAGTCACCACGGTGCTCAGTAACAGAAGTTTGGGATGAGTTTCCCAGCCTTTCTTTTTCACCATCTGAGTTAGAAAGGGGACATCCTCTTTTGTTTTTTGTTTTTTCCCTCTCAGAGCAAAAACCACATCCAAAGAAGTTGGATACAGAGCCCAGGTTCCTAAGTAAGGGTTTTCTATCTCATCTAGGTAGGCTGGGGGTTGTTGAGACTAGGGGGCTCAGAAAAAGAAGTAATTTGGGTTCTTTCCTAGGCCCATTCTGTTTCCAGTTACCTTGAAAAGAGGGAAGCAGAGGGTTCTGAGAAAGGGACCTGGGGATGTTTTCAACTGTCAAAAAGTCAGAGGCGGCCTTTCAGTCAGTGTGTTCAGGGAGTGACAGAGGGAGCCTGAGACCTGCCCTCCAAGTGCCTGGTTGTCTCCGGGCTGACAGGGCTGAGATCACATCACCCAGGCTCCTCGAGACCTGGGAACAGTGCCCCAGCGGCCTGGACCGTCCTGTGTTCGGCCCTCCCCTCTCAGCTGGCACAGACGGTCCAGGGAACTCCCATCCCATGCAGCTGCTGCGTTGGCTGTGTCCAGGGGGCTCTCGCCATCCCTTCCAGACCACCCTCTCCCCGTGTGTGTGTGCGTGCCCACTCCTTCCATGGTTTCTCGAAATCATTCTCCCAGGCTCCCTGGTATCAGAGATGGTTTTCACTGTAGTTTAGCAGAGATTGTTCAGATACCACCTCCCTGGACAGTCTGTGTCTCTTTCCAGAAGGTGTCCCAGAGTTTCATCCTCTTCTCAGTTAATCGGGCATAGGGACAAGTCATTTCTCCTGGCCAGCTGCCTGATCCACGTGTCTGATGGGCTGTCAAGTTCCTGCCAGGTGGATTGGGTCTCTTGCCTCTGCTCTGTAGCTCAGTGGCTAACTAAGAGCTCCCTGGGGAAATCTTGAATTTTTTGGCTGGAACTCAGCACCCTCCTCTCCCGGGCTCAGCATCTTCCAGCAGGTACACGCTTGCCCCTTTTGGTGAGAGGTACAGGTGTTACATATCTTGGGCTCACTAATTCAGAATGAGGCTGAATTGTTTGACATGAGTGGACTTGGTTTTCTGCTGAAGGAAGTCATGAGATAATAGCTGGGTTTAGAGAGTTGACTTCTGTGCTCAAGAAGCATGTGCATCTTCAGAATATCTGAGCATCAACTCTCCATTTCTATCTTCAGGCATCACCTGAATCCTTCAGTCTCTCAATCCATTCAGTAAGCATCTCCCAGGACCTTCTCAGTGAGGGTTGGGAAGGTGGGGTGGGGGGGTACCCAGGGATCCTAAGACATGGTGACTTGCTCTAAGCAGTGCCTTCCAGGAAGGTGTTGGTCCGACACAGACCCTGCTGTAGAGGGAACACGTGTGCTGAGGAGGCGTTCCAGCCTCCATCTGTCTTCATTAGTCACTCTCCACCAGGTAAACATATTTGAGGGATCAGTGAGTAAAAGGCTGGCAGCGTCCCCATCATGGTTGGGTTGGTTGTCCGAAGCCCAGCAGCCTGTCCTGGCAGAGTCCCCTCTCCAGCAACAAGGCTCCTCACCCTCTCCGGGTCAGCCCCTCCCTGGGCCAGGCCTTCAGAAATCGCTGCCCGTCTTCTGCCCTGAGGGTGGGGGATGTTGTTTCTGAAACCTCATTCTCCAAGTTTCATGTGAAAGTGCCAGGCCTCCTGCAGGTCTCAGGTGACCTCCTCTAGGTGGCACGATGCAGCGCGTCCTAAGGTTTTGGCAAATAAGCTGTGATGATGGTTCACTGGGTTCGGCGCACAAGCTGCCCATGTGACTTCAGCCCCAGCTCCTGTTCCTGTCCTCTCACAGTCATCTGCCTGACGGTTGAGCCTTCGTGTTTGGATGGGAAGAACTTGAGCTCCCCCTGAAGAGCATTTGGACCATTATTGAACTTGGGTGGAGAAAAAGGAAGTCCAGTAAGACTAGTGCTGACCTAACATTGGTCCTTAATTGGCTTCAGTTTCAAATGCCTCCCCCTGGGATGTTTGCAGGACAGCCGGGGTGTCCTCGAGTGTATGCTGATCCTTGTTGGGGTCACATGGTCAAGGGCTAACGTTTATTTGAATACCTTCTGCATACATGTAGTGTGCTCTGAGAAGTTTCCCAGCGCTGCAGGGTCTCACGGTTAGCTGGGGCAACAGCAGGACACATACCCCCTCCCTGTGCATGTGGCCCGAAGCCTCTGGTCCTCCCGTTGTCCCTTGCTGCCTCAGAACTCACCTCCTGTTCGTGGATGAATCGCCAGACATTGTAATTCAAGTTGGGAAAATACAAACTCCCAAACCAGAATGTTCATAGCCACTTGAGAAATAAAAATAGAATCCTTGAACATTTCTTCACTGCACTTCAAGGACGCCTGGAAAGTTCAGTTCCCATTTAGGGATCATTTCATGCTGAGTTGCCATTAACCCCCATTAACTCTTAACCCCTACCATCCAACAAGGACAGCCCTATAATCTGGGCATCTGTTTCCTTTATCACTTGAAATACTAGGATGGGTCCAGGGAGCTCAGCAGTGCCACCAGGGTACCACCATCTCTGCCTGAACGGGCCCTAAGGGGGCCCCATGGGTGCCAAGCCTGTTTCCTGCATGGTTGGCCCCCACACGTCCTTGTGTGTTTGTGTAGATCAGGCCACGTATCACCGTTCAACATCCCAAGACTTGTTGCATGAACTGCTTTCACGCAGAACAGGTGACCTCTGCATACCTGCGCACCACTTGCTCTGACAACTCAGACATTCCCAGCGTTAGAGGGTACGAACGAGGCATGTCAGCAAGGCTGGGGTGGCCTCTTCCCGCCTTGCAGGATTAAACCCTCCTATCAGCCACTTCCTCCACCCAGTTCACCATGTCCTGCACGTGCTCACTGAGCGTCTCAAGCTGTGCCTGGGGATGCAGTCCTTGCCATCATGGTGCATACGCTCTGCTGGGGGCAGAGAATCAACCCATGAACAAGGAGTAACACAGAACCTCCAAGAACTAAGTAATGTGATACCAACCATGGGTTTGGTAATCAGTCCAGAGGATTAAAACATTTGGAGAAACTTGCAGAGGAGACTGGTGCTTGAGCGGGGCTGGGAAGGTGATGGAAATAAAGAAGGTAGAGGGAAATGCTTTGCCAGCAGGAGGGATCACGAGGGTAAAGGCACAAGGGTGAGAATTAGCTCCACGTCGGGGGAGGAGGTGTCAGAGGGGGAAACAGCCTGACACGGGATGCAGTGTGCAATCAGAGGGACCGGATCGGGAGGCTCCCAGTCCCTTCTGCCGCTTTCTCACCCTGTCTCCCAACCTCTCCAGTCCCTCAGCCCCCTCATCAGTAAAATGGGGCATCGTCACCTGCCTGGTGACCTCACGGATGGCCAGGAGTGTGACACGAAGCCTCGTGTGAGTGAGCACTTTGTGAGATGCGGGGGATCCGCAGCATCAGTGGCGACCTCATCACAGGACCCCTTTGCTGTGATGGTTTGGTTCACGGACCCGCAGCTGGGAAGACATGGATGGGGCTCACATGGTAGATATGCAGGCAGAAGGTGGAACCCAGGGACTTTGCAGCCTGTTACACTGGCACTTAAGTTGGAATTAGCACCAAAGTAAAAATTTTCATGGTGTTTCTCTGACCAGCTAAGCTTGCAGAGAAATTTGGGGACGAGGAGATAGGTGTGAAATTTCTTTACTTCTGTGCCCTGATGCTGATACACCCCTGTTTTCCCATTTTGCACATTTAAACAAAGGACCTAGTATGTGGCCAGTAATCCTGCACTCATCTTGTGTAGCAGGAGTGAGCTGTATTGGAGACTTTCATCCCCGAGGGCGGTGGGCTGTAGGGTTAAAACTACAGAAGTTGGAGGCAGGCGATGATGCTCTCTGTAGCAGCACAGCATGTGTTCCTCTCTCCCAGCCTGTAGCCGGGGCTGATTATTTCCCAAGAGGAAAGCAGTGTCCCCAGTTAGAGACTAAGCCTTGCCAGCTGGATTGTGCATTGGTACTTCGGGATCTCAGCAAAGCCACCCGTCCTGTCCCGGGAATCTCCGAGCACAGCCATCCCCAGCCTGCCCCACATCCCCCAGACACTGATTCCTGCCGCCGGTGGGCCAGGAGCTGCGAGTTAGATCAGGACTCTCTTTACGCCCCTGTCCTTGGGTCTCTTTTCTGGCGGAGGCTGGCGAAGTGGGGCTCCTCCCTGCCCGCCCTGCCCTCCAGGCATGTGCCCCGTTCCGCTCAGTCCTGTAGGGGGCGCTGTGCCGAGCACTGCTGGGAACGAAGATGGCGGCCAGGGGAGGGGTGGCTGGCCGGGAAACACCCATACTCCAGTGAGGGGACTTGGGAGACGAGGGTGAAGGAGCAGACTTTTGGGTGGGACTTCGACCTGCTGAAGTGGCATGATGAGCTTGCTGAGCAAAGGCCCAGCGGTAGGAAGGCACTGGGCATGTCGGGGCTCACACAGCCCAGGGCTGCTGGGCCGCAGGTTCTGGGGGTAGTGTCTTCAGAGACAAGGTTGAAAAAGGTGGCTGGAACCAGATCATGGGGCTGCTGGGCCTTGCCTTCTCTGAGGTGATGAGCCCTTGTGAGTTGGACAGACGCAGGTGTGCTTGGGGCTGACTGTGGGGAGGTGACGTTGGCACCAGCTGGCTCTGGGCCCAGGAGGCAGAGGACAGGGACAAAGGGATCAGGACAGTTCCCCGGTCCTGAGCTCCCCGCCCCAGGCCCTTTGCCCACCTGATTCCTCTTACATCACGTATTATGACCGCTGTGACCCGCACCCCAGCCCTTCCCAGACAGGGTTACAGGCCCTTGCTCTGTGCGTCCTGTCTTTCCTCCAGGATTGTGAAAAACACATTCTTACGGTTTTAAGCCACCAAGTTACAGCAGTTACAGGCCGTCAGGAAGGAGTCAGAGATTGTTGGGAGTCTGGAGCGGGGTAATTGGAGGTGGGTAGTATGCTGAGCCCGCCCAGGGACATAGGAGAGGCGGCTGTGTTGAGTTTTAGACTCCGTGTGAGATTCAGAGTGCCACCGGGACACTGCTGGCCCAGCGTTGCCAGCCCTGCCTGGGGAACTTGCGCTACCTCCTGTCCATCAAGACTGGCAGGATTGCCTCGGGGCCTTTGGTGCACATCTAAACTCACCGACTCGAGAAGAAAGAGAGACGCGAGCGACCCCGTTTGCACCCCCGGGTCTGTCTCAGACTTTATTTCCAGTGACCAGTTTGAAGAATTGTTGTGTTTTTTTTTTTTTTAAGAAACACATTTGGCTGCAGCATTTGGTGTCCCTGCCTCCTGTAATGAGTCGGGCTAGGAGAGTCCTTGAACAAAGACTGAGTTTGAGCTGATCAACGGCATTTGGGGGTTTGGGAAGGAGCCAGCTAATTTTTAATGTCCTACGGGCTGGGCAGGAAGGCCCAGGAGGATGGGCTGTCTCTTGGCTTCTTATTTCTCCTTTTTGTAAAAGGGAAAGGAAAACAGAAGGTGCCACGCTCAGCTGTTCAGCATTCAGAGATGAGCTCTGTCCCCGCTGAACCACTGGGATGCTGGGGCCGTTTCTTCCCCGAGACTTTGCAGCCACACCATGGTGAGGCCACACATGCCACCGCTCCGAATCCTCTGTCCTTTCCCGTCCCGGATGCCGAGTCTGGCTCGAACTAATTTGCAGAGGACACCTGTTCCTTAATTAGCCCCAGCTTGTGCTTGTGTGTGAGTCTTGGTCTGGGCTCCCTCTGCTGCGGGAGCTCCGCCTCGTGCGAGGGCTGCTGTTTGGCAGCTGGCCCTGTGCCTTCCCCACCCGGGCAGTCACTCTGTGCTCCTGAGAGGTAAAAAAAAAAGAAAGAAAGAAAGAAAGAAATCACATCTAGCTGCCATCCAGCCATGGGTGCCACAGCCATTGACCAAATCTTCCAAGAGAGCTTGGCAAGGGTGGACCCCCGTTCTCAGCTCTTGCTCACTTCCCGGTCCTCAGTGGGCACCCTGCACACACTTCTGAGTCCACCCTGTAATGTGTGTCCGTTCGCTTGGTCTCTTTAAATGAGGAGTGCTCTCAGCAGGATCCCATCCTGCAGGGCTGTATAAAAAGGGGCATTTTATCAGGCACCTTGTGACCCCACCATATAAAAGAGACCCCAGCAGTCGCCCCTCAGTGCTCACACAGGCACCTCTCGTCTGTGTGGCCCGCGGTTGTCTGTGGCAGCGTAACCTAATAAACTCCTTTTCTAGTCTCAGAAAAAAAGGGATGGGGGTGTCATGTGTAGTAGGATCTTGATAAGCATCTGCTGAGGAGGAGGGTGAAGGTGGATTCCCGCCTGGAGGGGGAGCCCCGCACCGCCCACGGGAGCAGAATTCCCCACCTGCCTCTGAGGCTGCTTCTGCGATCCCCCTGTTTTTACGCAGTGGAACCTTCTAAAAACCAGTCTTTAGGCTTCCAAGACAAGATCTGACGTCCCACGTAAAATGCCCAGCACCTGCAGCTGGAGCACTGTGTTTTCAGTGAGAGGCGTCCCAGGTCAGAGGCGAAACACCCCAGCACCAAGCCTGGGGCTCCCTGGAGTCCAGTTTTGAGCAGGCCAGGGCCATTTGGGGACGTCTGGAGCAAGTGGCTCTGTACATATTCTCCCGCGTGACATGTCCCTCTCCCATCCTTCATAAGGGAAATTCATCAGTGGAAAGTTTCCCTGAAGTGGTAATTTTCCTAAATGACTTGCTGACGCTGCTGCATACAGACTTGCTCGGCCAAGAGCTGGTGATCCTGCACCTCTCTGTGGCCCCGGGCCGGAGGGGGCCTGGTGAGGGCTGCCCAGAGAGCCCCTTTCCTCTCTGTCTCCCCCTTCACTCCGTGATGGAAACGCTTCTCCTTCCAGGATGGAAGCTGGGCTGGTTGCAGGCCCCCGGAGAAAGCTCTTTCCAAAAGTCTCCCAGCCCTGGCAACTGCCAGGAGGCCTGACCCACCCCCAGCTAATTAGAGCCTTTCCTTAAGCAGCACTTTAGTCTTTCCTGTCATTCATCCTCACAGTGATAATGGACTTGGATAAGAGGTCACTGCTTCTCCCACATCCTGCTCTCCTTGCGGGCAGGGCGGGGAGGGACGGACTCAGCTCCGCTCCAGGAGCTCCCAGAGCTTCCGCCTGCCCATCACTGGGCGGGTTGGGGGAGCCAGACCGGCCTGGCAGCCGAGCAGCTGCGATGTGCTCACCCAGGTCACAGGGCCAGACCTGACTCCCCGAAGTGGGCCCCAATCCCCACTTTCGGGCTTGGAGCCGTCTGCCACATCTCTGGCGAGTGTCATTAGCATTAACGTGATAAAATGGCACAGTGTAAATGTTAATAAGGTCTGATGCCTCCACTGCTTCCGAGTGGCAGATTGGAAATGGTACCATCATTGTAACTCCAACCAGCAGCTTTTAATTCCTCTGCTCCCTGAGCAACCCATTTGGCACGAAAATCCTCACTTTCCCTCGGTTTCCAGGCCGGGTCTCCACTGCGCCACTTTTACCCCCATTTTCTTTCGCAAAGAGGGTCCGAATTTCCCATAGACCAGCTCTCTAAGACAGGCTTTGAACTCTCTTTTTTTCCCCTAAGTAAACACTTGCTTTCCCCTGTTCTCTAGAGAGGAAGAGAAGTGAGGGGACCAGGGCCAGCGGCCCCCACTTCTCCGGCCAGACCCCCACCCCCACACTCCCCACTCCCAGCTCTCCTGGATGCAGCCCCTGCTCCTCGGTCCCGCTGTTTCTCTGGCAGGTTTGCCCTGGAAGCCACTGGCTCTAGTTCTCCAGGCTTCCCCGTCTGTTGACGTCCAAAACATTGCTGATAAACGACATCCCAATGAGCCTTTTCCTCTCAGCCCTTCAGGGTGGTGACCTCTCCACTGTGCTGTATCATCAGGGCACCTGCATCGTCCCCCCACCCCCTTGCCGCATCCTTTCTTCCCAGTGAGGACCTGGGGTGCGCCTGGTGTTCATTTTGGAGCCTTATCTTCCTGGGTCTCGTACCTGACTCATGCTCATGCCAGCTCAGTGCCAGCCCGTGACCCCTGAGTCAGTACTTGCTGAAGAGAAGAAGAGCGAGGGGGCAGTGTCCCCAGGATGTCACCCGGGACTGGCCTAGAAAGTAGTCTTAAGACAGTAAGTGTGAGGAACGGCAGAGAAGCAGAGCTGTGGATTCATTCTCATTGCCCCCTGGGAACTCGCCCGGTGATGCTGTCTGAACCCCGGGAGCCTCTGCCGGTACAGGCGCACACCTGGGTTAGGATTGGCCCTGGCCATGGGTGGAGTCTGCATGAACGGCATGCCCTCCCCACACACACAGCGTGCCCTCCCTACATGCACGGTGTGTCCTTCCCCCAACACCCACACACACTGTCCTACACACAGACACATATACACGGCGTGCCCTCCCCATGCACACGGTGTGCCACATGCAGCGCAGCCTCTGCACCCCTCTCACTCTCATTTCTGTCACTCAGGCTGTCTTCACTCTCCTCCTCGGACCCTTCACCTTCTTTGACGTCCAGAAGACCAAGTACCTGCAGATCCTAACGTCGCTGATGAGATGGATCGGTGAGTCTGACACACATCTCGAGTCTACCTTTTCTCCCCTCGTCCCATCCTCAGCCTTTCCTGAGATGGCCACGTGGGCTCACCACCCTGGCTAGAAGGTGGTGAACGTTTCCGTGGACTCCCAAGGGCAAGGAGGAGGCAGGTGCTCTGTGTCTTTTATACTGGTGGGGAAGTTTAGTACTGAGAAAGATAAGTCACTTCGAGGTCACATAATGCAGATAGAGGTGGGACTAGGCCTGGGACCTGATTTCAACTGTGCTGGGATCCCACCAACCCACAGGCTGGTGGCTGGGCTCCGTGGTGCCTGGAGGCCTAGGTTGGGCTGTGCCCCCTTCAGGGCAGGACAGCAGCGTACTGTTTGTTCTCCTGGGCACACTGTGCAGCTCAGCCATAAAACCCAGTGGGCCATGGCAGCCGCCTCTGCGTCCCCAGCCACCAGGGCGTGAAAAGACACCCCACCCACAGTACCTTCTAACTGTCAGTGCCCGCTCACCAAGAACGCCTCTGTCCTCAGTGGGGGTTTGGGGGTCTCTCCCCTAATATCTGGTCTGCAGGAGGGAGCTCGTTCACTTCTGACCTCATCCTCAGCCAGGCGGCTGACCCACCTGGGCCCATCACCAGAGGGTGTGTGGTCGCTGCCACCCCTGCTGGCAAGCAGATGCTCTGGGATCGGTTGCAAGATCCTAGCCTAAGGAGCCACTGCATCCCAGGAGTGTCCTGGCTCATCTTTGCTTGGAAGTTGCCTGGCTATCCAGCCCACCCCCCTCCCCTGCAGGGGCAGGCTCTGCAGCACGTGGACGGGGCGGCCTCCAATCCAGGGCTCATGGCGGAAAGGCTCCTGTGCCACCCTGAGGGGTACCTTGTCAGTGCCTTGTCTTGAGCTGGACTCACCAGCCTGTAGCTTTTTCCCACTCTTGGTCCTTTGCAAGGAAACGAGAGCAGGACTGAGCCGTCTGGTGTGTGGGCTTTGGGGCCTCTTAGCTCGATGAGCCTGCCCTTCACCAACCAGGTGAGATGAGGGAGCAGGAGGACCCCGCACACCTGGACGGGGACAGCTGCCTTGTCTACCCCATCCAGCTGGTCAGATCCCATCTCACCTACAGGATGCTTTTCCCAAATTGCATTCACAAGCTCCAAAGCCCTGGGTTAAGTTAACGTGACCACCTGGGACAAAAAGCAAACTCATTACTTAGAACGTGAGGGTCACGCTAGTTCCAGAGTAAGATGTTGGAACGGAGCCTCCCTGAGTGCCAGCAGGGCTTGTGTCCAAAAACAAGGCTCAGCCGGGGCTCAGAATTACCGGCCGGCCGATCTTCTCCTTGTAAGCCTGCTTATAGGAAGTATTTGAAAGCCCCAGTGACCTTCAGAAGGAAACATTTTTTCAGCAAACAGTATTCGGAGAAAAATGTTCTCCCTCCTCGCTTCCCTGGCCCAACTCTGTTGCCCCAGCTCCTCTGCTCCCTGAAGTCAGGTCCCCAAGTCCTGGAGGTCTGGCCCCTGCCCCGCTCGGGACTGGCTGTCCTTGACCTTCTGCATCAGTGGTGGAAGGGGCTCGTTAAACACAGGTTCCCCGTCCCTTTCCATTGGAAAGGCAGGAGCAGGGTGGGAGAGGTGGAGGGGACACCCGTGCTGTAGCTGGTGTGATGGATTCCCCTCGTCAGCCCATGAGGGAGACCGCCCAGATAATGACAGTTAATGGCTTCCGTATACCCCAGGGCCTGTTTAGCATGACAAAGTCCTCTCTGCTTCTGGTGAGCAATGCATTTGTTAAAAGGGAGAAGGCTGTAAGGAAGAAGAGGAGGAGGCTGACAGTAAGTAAAGAGCCTATGTCTTGGCACAGGCCACCAGGTGCCCCCCAGACTCGAGTCAGACCCAGCTCCCACCTGTGAAGGTGGCGCTGAACCCTCACGTACGAGGTGTCCTCACGTACCTCGAGCAGCCCTCGTCCCCTCCCCATTCTGCTGTTACACTCCTCTCCTTCTCCAGAACCAGTTGCTTTAGAAAATTGACTGCTTTCCTATGGCATGGGCCACCCCGGACCCCGGTGTCCCCATTCTGCATCTCCCCCTCCCAACCAGAGCACCCTCCCACAGGGCGGCGAGGGGACTGCAGCGGGACTCCTCTGGGTCTCCCACCCCTCTGCTTCCGGGCCCTCAGAGGTAGCCCCTGGCAGCGCAGGCTGTGGCCTTGAGAGGGCACGAGGTGGAGTCCAGCCCGTGAAGGTCATCTGCGCTTGTGTTTTGGTGGTGACATCGTTGTCTCTGCAAGTCATTTGCCTCTTTCCTCCCTCTGATCTGAGAGATAATCAAACGGCAGTGGCCTCTCTGCGAACCTTCTCCCCAGAGCACTGCTGCGGGTGACAGCACGGGCCGCTGCTTTTCTCCGTGAGACTCTCGGCCCTCGACTCGAAAAGTAACCCTCCATGTGACACACAGCCCTCAAGTGAGAGAGAAGTCGCCCAGTGAAGTACGCTGACTGGCATGTAGCCGGGCCCCGGGTTCAGTTCTCAGCCTTGGAGCGTTGGAGCCCCCCGGGCATCTCCCTGCCCAGAACCGTGCGGAAGGTGTTTGCCTGGTCCTGACCCAGGCAGAGGCGCAGCGTCAGGACGGGGAGGGGGGAGGGGGCGGAGGTCCTGGAATCTGGCAGCACCGCCGTGGGAGGCAGCGAGCCCTGCCCGTGGGATGCCAGAGGGGGAGTTCTCTCCTCTGGCCCAAGCTGACCCCAGGTGATCTTTCTAGAACTCCTCCAAAGGCAGTGAGCACCAGGGCCCTGTTTGTCCTCTCAAGTCTGCGCCAAGTTGTCAGTTTGCAACAAACTCCCTCTTCATTTTGCTTCTGAACAGCAGCTGTGCGGCCTGACCTCCCTCCTTCCGGCTTCCCCTGCCTCTTCCCACTCCCCAGATTAGGGCCCAGACTGTCCAAGAGAGCAGAGTAGGGAGCTCAGTGTGGCAATAAGCTGGCTTGGGCTCCAGGAAGACAAAAGGGAGGGATGAGCACCAAAGGAACCGGAAAATCATAAATAAATGTGCTGAGCCGGAAACTTTCTCGTGCTTAATTAGGAATTTGTTCTGCCATCTGTTGAAATGAGGCCGGGGAAGACTGCAGGAGCCCCTCCCTGAGCAGGGCCCCCTGGAGCTCAAGACAAGCTGAGAAGCCTGTAGGCTGGTTCCTCCAGGGTTTTCGAATTGCCAGGCTGGGATTTAAAGGTTGGATGGCCTTTGCAAATAGCCGCTTGTCCGGGAAATGTCAGAACGTGTCTGACAAGTGTCAACCTTGATTCATTTCTTTTGTTGTCCAAAGAAGTTCTGGGGAGACCAGGCTGCTCAGCTTGGGAGACCTGGTTTGCAAATGCCCCTGAATTCACGTGTACAAGGATGGTCTCCGATCACTGTCCTGGCAGGCGAGACTTTTCAGGACCGGGAGACTTCCTGGCCAGCCCTGCGTGCCTTCTACTCGCTCGCACCCAGCGGCTACTTCAGCTCACGAGGCTCTGGCCCAGGTGCCGCCCCTGCTGCACCTCCTCCCTTTGTTCCCTTCGGTG
Source organism: Vicugna pacos (assembly GCF_048564905.1). Taxonomy (NCBI): domain Eukaryota; kingdom Metazoa; phylum Chordata; class Mammalia; order Artiodactyla; family Camelidae; genus Vicugna; species Vicugna pacos. The sequence goes on from NC_133002.1 coordinate 57,640,329, forward strand.
CGAGTGGGATGGCGTCCACCGCCGGTGTGTGCTCACAGGCCAGGCTCCTTGTCAGGCAGTGACAGAAGCCAGAAGACAAAATGGGACCACGTGGGAAATGCTAGCAGCACAGTCCCCGGCAGCGGGTCAGCATTCAGACGTCAGCCCTGTGTGTCCCCACCGTCGTCATGTCGGGCTGCTGCCTCCCAGGAGTGGCTTGAGAGTGAGCCTTCCTTGGGACCGGCCAGGAGATAAGGGACATGGCCCAAGCCACCTCCAGAAAGAGCCGTATCACTGGATGGATGTCCCTTGGTGAGATCTCAGAGCATCACCAGCTGTTCTGTACAGCCTCCCCACCACCCGACCCCAGCGCTGGTCCCCAGGGCTCACGGGGCCAGGAGCCCTCCCTGCATCCTGCCAGCCTCCACCCCCACCGTCTTCAAGGAAGCTTGAGCCCAAGAGAAATGAGACGCAGGCCCACCTCACAGAGAGGCCCGGCTTCCCCCACTCCTGGCTCTCACTGTCAGCTATCAGTCAACCAGGGACACTTAGGAGACTGTCGTGCCCACAGTCCCAGCAGCTGTGGCTTTAGAGCTAAGCCGACAACTGTAGACTGTTCCCACCTGGGCCACCGGTGGGAAGCTCTCAGGCTGGAAGGGGGCGCGGTGGCATCATTACTCCACTCCCATTACCGACTCCCCAGCCATTACCGACTCCCCCCAGCAGACGCCTCCCACTTGGGGACACAAACAGCTGGCTCATCTCAAGGCGCCCCGTTTGGTGTTATTAAAAAAGACGATTCTTTCTAATAAAGGCAGCTCTGGCGCGTGGCAGCCCTCCTTGGTCTGGGTTGTCAGGGACCCACAGGCTGCCTTCCCTCTGATTGTGTATTCAGAGCAGCACCACACCCGTCATTACTGTCTCGGTGCTCCCGCAAAGTGGGTCAGGCGCCATCCTCCCGACCGTTTGTGGATAAACTTGAGCCAGTCTCGTGAAGTTTCTCAGCCCTGCTCCCCCACCTCCCCCTGGCAGGTGCCCCAGATTTGCCTTCCAGACCGAGCCAGCAGGGAGAGGTGGGACTCAGTGGTGGTGGCCCGGGTGGCAGAAGGTCCCCAGGAGGAGACCGTCACCTGGGAACATAAGGGCTCTGGTTTTACCTGTCCCCAGAATTATTTGTGGCAACGTGGCTGACTCCCCCGCAGATCCGTGACTGATCTCAGCCGAGTGTCTCCTGGGGGGACGGCTGTGATCTGTCACCACCAGTAGCCAGGGGTCTTCTACGCCTGGGCCATCTGTTTCCCACATCCTGTTGGCTCGTCCTGCCAGCTTGGTGTTTGAATTCCTTCCCAGCCACTCACTGCTGCCCCCTCACTCAACTGGTGCTTCTGCGAGGGCCAGGAAGGACCCCCTCCCACAGTGAGGGCAGCATACCAGCCCCCTCTGAGCTTCCAGCCAGCCTCTGCTCTGTGCTCCCTGAGCCTTCACTGCTGCCCTGCCCACCCTGACTCTGGCCACCATCCAGGGCTCTCCTGGGCCGTTCAATACCCCTTGTCACACAGCCAACGGAGGGAATGCAGGAGAGCCTTTTTGTGTATGTTTCATTTTGGTCTTAATTATATTCTTGGTTTTCTACACGTTCTCTCCGCAGACTCAGAGGTCAGTTGAAAGGAACTAGGGGTTTCTATCTTAGAGCTCTTAGGGTAGACTGGACACCTAATTAAAGTTTGCTGAAGGGCCAGCCACATGCCACCAAATGACCCCTGTCATTAGCACAGGCCTGACCTGAGAGCTCTACTTGGCCCCGAGCAGACACCACTGCTGTCTCGGCCGCACCTCTCCTCCGAGCAGCCTTGTGGCGGCAGCTCTGCTCTGCGTGTGCCTGACACGTGTGCTGACCCGGCCACCAGATGAGGACTCCTGCCCCGCCAGGAGGTTGGCAGGCCAGGCCTGGACTCCAGCAAGGGAAGGGAGGATGAGGCCCTGGCAGCTCATGGTCAGTGGGGTGAGGTGTCTGACGACAGTTACACAGAATTGGGCTTCACACAAGCCAGGGGCCGCCCCAGCCACGTCAGGCTTCCATACCTGTCCGCAGAGCTAACAAGGCCTGGGGCCACCCTGGAGCTCTGGAATGCACGGTCAGACCCGGGGACCCAGCGTCCTTGTCCTGTACTGCCTGTCCGCTTTCTCTGCTCCCTGGTTTCTCTCTGCGTCCAGCCACTGCTCAGCAGCTGTCTCAGTCGGCTCATGCCACCGTGGCAATACCACCAGCTGGGTGGCTTAAACCGTGGAAGTTTACTCTCCCGGCTCTGAGGGCTAGGCTAAGCCCAAGATCAGGGTGCTCTCGGGGCCGCCTACCGGTGAGGCCTCCCGGCTGGTAGACGGCCACCTTCCCACCGTGTCCTCACTCGGCTTTTCCTCTGCGTGCGCAGAGGGAGCGTGCTCCAGTGTCCCTTTCTCTCCTTAAAAGAACACCTGTCCCATCAGATCCGGGTCTGCCCTTATGACCTCACTTAACCTGTAATCCCTCTTTAAAGGCCCCGCCCCCAAATACAGTCACACTGGGGTTAGGGCTTCCACGTACAAATCAGAGAGGGAGACAGTTCAATCCACAGCAAGGAGAAAGGGCTGAGGGCCCGCAGGAAAGGCGGCAGCGTGAAGGTTTATGTTTCCAGCCTCTGGGAAGATTAGTCCGCCAGCAGCCACAGGCCCCTGGGCTCCGCCTTCCCGGCGATTACGAACTGAGCTTGCTCCGACAGCTCAGGAGTGAAGGGCAGAGAGCCTGCCCTCCCAGGGGCCGCTTGCTCCAAGGGTGTGGAAAGTTGTAGGATGAAAAGGCCAGAACTCTTGATTTCGTACTTAAGGCTTGATTGCTTCCGAGACTCAAATACCTGCCCTTTATCAACGACCTGCTCCTCCTGACACACTTGGAAGGCAGGCGGCTCTGCCCTGAGTCCTGGAGTAGAACCACGGTCCTGTAAGCTGATTATTTAAACATCCTCCTCTTCTGCTTCCCTGATGACAGTGACACCTACAGAGCTAGACATCCTCCAGAAACCCCAGGGGCTGATCCAGCTTGGGAAGGTAGTCAGATTGGCTTTAAATTCTTCTCTTCAGTGGAAACCCAGGTGACTTTTTTGTGAGTTATTGCAGGCAAGGCTAGCAATCACAGAATGTCTCCCTGGCCTGGCGTGAAATGTGACCCAGGGCCAAGATGCTTCTGGAGCCGAACACACCTGCATGGTGAGCTTTCCCTTCTCCCCAGAGGGAACCCCTTCCAGCCAGAGACCCAGCGTGTCCTGTCTTCTCAGGGCATGAAAGGACCCCCTACCCCAACCACAGCCTGTGCTCAGGTGGGAGGGCAATGACTGAGGAAGGATGGACCAACGTGAGCCCCAAAGAACCCAAACAGAATTACTTTCCAGGCTCACCTAACCCCATACACAGAGCACACACCCAGAGTCTCCCCAGATGACAGGGTGATAGGGACAGTGTGGCCTCAGGTGGAGCAAGAGGAAGTGGCTCTGCTTCACAGAGCAGGTATGAGCAGCCTGTTCCTGGTCCTCCTCACACCCCCTCCCAACCACCAGAGCCCAAAAGATTAGCTGGTGCCTGAGCCAGAGATGCTCAGGGAGGGGTCATGACTGCAGCTTGACCTGGGTTGGGTCCTCCTTGGAGCAAAAGGAGAATTAAGTGAGAACTCAGGATTGACAAGTTTTCCTACTTGAATGGTTTTCAGGATGGGAAATAAGGTTTCTGCAGTGAGAAAGGGGACTTAACACGTTTTTGGACAATCGCTGTGGGCCAGGCTCTGGCCACGTGCTTTATTGTACCATCTTATTCCATCCTCCCAGGGACCATGAGCATCTCCCTTTTAAAGGTGACGAAACAGAGGTGCAGACAAGTTAAGTGGACCCCATCCCCACCCCAGGATTACACAGCTCTGTGGCAGAATCAGTTGAACCCAGTGTAACTGGAGAACTTAAGCTTGTTCAGAAGAAAAGCAGCAGTGGCCTCCCTCCCCCACTGCCCTCCTCCTTCCAAGGTGTTAGAGCCTCCTGGGGTGACTTCCCACTCACACCCCTGGCCTGCGGCTCTTGTGAGCTGCCAAACGGCTCTCTGTTCACAGCGGGTCCTATTCTTTAAGGAACGATTGCCCAGCCACCTGCTCCTGCTTTTAGGGTGGAGAAACTGCTTAGTCCTCAGTGGTTCTCAGGTCAGGCTGATGTTACCCCTCTCAGCTCCTCCCAGCCCCCTGAATCTCGGGAGGCACCAGCCAAGCTCAGATGACCCAGCCTGAGAGACACAGCCGTGCCCCAGCCCCTCCCAGTGCTGTGTGGCAGTAAAGGAGGAGCACCGGGGCCTGACCTGGGGATGGGCACACTCTGGCCAGTCGTTGTCCGCAGCCCTGGCATCTTGATCCCCTGCTTGGAGAAGAGAGTGCCATCCTCCTGTCAGCCACCTTGACGGACGGTCTCCATCTCGCACGTGTCGGAGTCAGAGCCACTTACGGGGCTCGAGGAGCAGCAAGGTGTTTGGGGGTGGCCCACTCCACAGCGCAGGGCGGCTGGGCAGGGCCCAGAGCGCAGGGAGTTGAAGCCGCGGCTCTCTGGGAGGCCGGCTGGCTGAGGCCCTGCCTGATGTGGGGCTGGCTTGTGAGGATGCCCCGAGGCACCGCTGGGAGGAGTCCTAGGCTTTACCCTGGGCTCTCGGTCACAGCTTTGCGTATTTGTGCACTCCAGGGCCCTTGGGGATTAAGAATGAGGGCTGTGGCCTTAGCGGGAAGCGTCCCCCTCCTCTGTGATAGCTGCATTCCTTCCGGTGCCTGCAAAGGAGACAACTGGGGCTAGGGCCTCAGGGGCGCGGGCCATTGGGCACAGCCCTCCTGCGTTCCAGAGAAGCTCTGTTCGAGCTCACGTGTTTACCAAAATGTCCTTCTGACTTAATGACCCAGGACCACAGGCCCAGCCAGTATCCCCGCTGCAGGGCAGGCCACCCTGTTGGTCACAGCCCAGGGGAACTGAAAGCCTGTTTTGCCTTTAGCTTTTCAGGAGGAAGGAGTGCAGTATCGCACCTTGGCCCGAGGTCTTCAGTGTCTCAGAGCAAATCAGGGCCGGTGACAGGATTAGAGTTAGGAGCCGGGCTGAGGTTGGGGGCAGGAGGCAGAAATGTTTCAGATTCCCAGCAGGTCAGATGCTTCACAGATGCACACTCCCCAGAGGCGTGGTCGCTGTAAACCCACGTTGCCCAATCAAAATACAATGTGAGCCAACTGGGGAATTTTCAGTTTTGTGTAGGCACGTCTTAAAACTTTAATTTTAATAGTGTGCTTATTCAACTTCGTATCAAAAATATCTTTTCAACATGTACTCAGTGAGAAAATGATAAAGGAGCTAGTTTACATTCCCTTTTCACAGCTCTGCACGGGCCTCGCCACCATTCCAAGCGCCAGGGAGAGCCTCGCCACAGCCCCGGGGCCAAGGCAGTGCCAGCCGGCTGCCTGGAGGCCCGGAAGGAGCTCTTCCCTCTCCACTCCCAGCACAGGCCAGCACGCAGGTGCCCACCCGAGGTGGTTCCAGTGCACGGAGGATGCAGCTAGCTACTGACCACTCTGATCTCTGCCCTGACCCACAGACCCAAGAGAGGCAAACTGGGGCTGCCGGTTGGACTCTGCAGAAGTGAGCCTCAGAGCCCCGGGCCCTGACCTTAGACCCCTGCTTATCCCCATTTGGCCCCAAGAATGAGTCAACTCTGACTCCTGTGAGGTCCGGGCCGGTTCAAAGCTTTATCTAGCCAATGAGGCCCCAAGGGGAAGGGCCTGGGAGAGCCAAGTGGGGAACCAGGAGAGGCAAGTCATTCAGATTTGGGGTCTTGTTTGTTTTTTCACTCTCATCTCCTTAAAAATCTGGACCACCTTTGCCCTTTGGCAGGAGTTCAGAAGGGGGTCGACTCACTGGCTCCCCTCTCTGCAAAGGAAAGGGGCTGTGAGGTCAGACAGACACATAGACAGCCGTGAGGTGAGAGCCCTGGGTGCGTCTTTGTGGAATGAATGAACTGTCCCGGTGAGCCCTGTGCGGCTGCCAAAACAAGGGCAGTTGTTTTCACGTGGGCTGTTACTGCAGATATTAAAAGAGAAGTCTCCTGACCCCCCTCGTCACCTTGCAGCTGCACCTTCTGGGGCTGACAGCCACTCCTCGTGTGACCTGTATCAGGCCCTCACCTCCTCCCTCACCCCCGCAGCATCCTGCCTGGCAACTCGCTGCATCTCTTCACCCCTTGGAGCGTGACTGCTGGTGCACAGTGCAGGTGGATGGGGACTGCAACCACCGTCCATCATGTGGGCTCTCTCAGCACAGCGTGTGAGGGTCAGAGAGAAGCCCAGCCCGCCCTGTGTCCTCCTCTGCCTCCATCCCCACCTCCCACACGGCCCCGGCCAGGTGGCATGAGCTGTCAGTGGCGGCGCCCAGACCCTGGGCATCCTGTGTGCGCTCAGAGCCCTGCTCTCCATCGTGCTTGCTGGCCGTGTCTGTCGCTCACATCCTGTCATCCTCATCTCATCTTGATTTATTATCAGACCTAATGAGTTTTTGGAGCAGCTATCTCCTGGAGACAGGGCGATCAATCTAGAAGATGGGTGTTGAACTTTGCTCCTCCAGTAACTGGAGGAGGGAAGGGCCAAGAGCAACGGAGTGTGGTCACAAGGGCAGGGCCAGGTGGCAGTGGGAAGGTTAGTCCTCACGCCCCTAGTGCCAGGACCCCTCAAGGTCAGAGCCGCCCGCACCTGGCCCTCCTGCTTCCTTCCTTCCTTTCACTCTCTGTCCTTCCATCACAACGCAGTGCGTGGATACCACTGGTTTTTACTGCACTTGCCAATCTGGAGACCAGGCTGGATCATTGCCCCCGTGTCTCCACTCCAGAAAACATCACCCCGCCTCCCACTTCCCCGTCTCGTCCCGAGGTTACCTAGGGCTTCCTGGGGAGCTGCAACCCCACGAAGCGGCCACTTTTTAATGCCCCTGGAATCACCTCTCAAGAGCCTCTGGCATCTTAATTCCTAGACAGGAGCAAACATCCAGCCCTTGAGGGTAGATCTGGTTTTTGGAAACAGACCTGTTGTTCTGGCGGATAGACTTGTTCAAGTAAGGGAACAAAATGGGTGACAAATCTAGGTAATAGCATTATCAGGTAAAGCTAATTATAGCTGGAAAATTATGAGAGTTTTCTTACCACCCAGAGCTATGGCTTTGTAGGCATCCGGAAAGTTCTGGAAAATGTCCCACACCATCGTGGATGTAATGATGCAGCTCCCAAGACAGCAACTCTGGAGGACCCCTGTTAGTAGGTGCACATTCTTAAGGGGGTGCCCATGCATGCTGTAAAAAAAAAAATCAGTCAAAACTCTTTGGAAACTTGCTTCCTAAATTGGTTTGTTTACAATAAGCAAAGCCACCAGTCAGGGCTGTCCAGACAGCTCGCCCTGAAGTCAGCAAGCCACTTTCTGCCTGCGTTTCTTACAGCCTCTTGGAGATTTAGGGCTGAGGAGGAAGCTGAACAGCGAAGCACTAGCCAGCACCCCAGCTGGAGGGAGCAGTGAGGGGAGGCCCTCACATCCAGCCAGCCAGCTTCTCCCCGCCTCCCGCACGCTCACCAGACCCATGGCCCCGAGGCCGAGCCAGACGGCCGTGCAGGCCTGGGCCTGGGCCTGGGCCAGGAATAGCGCCAGGTCACCAGGTGACCCCCTGAGACAGTGGTGGCACAGCAGGATTGGTCTCTTGCCTTCCAGCAGCTGTCCTCTCTGCCCTGACGCTGGTGGCCTACCTCTGTTGCAGAACTGTCAGCTGCAGCCTCTTGAATACCTAATCACCAGGTGGCCCCAGGGGCCCTGTCTCCCAGCTGTAGCTGCCCGACCCGCTCATCTCTGCTTTGTAACCCTTCCTGGCCCAGGACAGACTCCTTGGCACACAGGGACTGTACCTCCACCCCATCCAGCCTTTCCCTGGGTCCCCCTCTCACCTGCCCCAGCTCACTTCCTGGGTATGGTTCTCCCATACAGATCTCTGGCCTGCACACCCCCAGAAATCTGACAAGCCAGACTGCCGGGGTCCTAGGCATCCCCGAGGGAACAGGGAGGCCCCACAGGGTGTCCTGTCCCAACCCTTAGAGAGTTCAGCCAGAGGCAGTTCCTGGGCTCAAGGAAGGAACTGGGTTGCCACTTTCCCCTTGACTGACTGGAGCTGGCAGGATTTGTGATGTCCCTGCAGCGGCAAGAGTCGTGGTGCCCTCAGAGTCAGGAGCAGCAGGGACAGGAGTGGGCTGAGAGCCTCAGAAACAAATCATCTTTACTGGCAGTTTTCACAGGCCTGTTTCCCGGCTCTCCTCCTCCCCTCCTGTACCCGACAGTATCAGGCAGCTCTGATTAAAAGTAATAAATGACATTTCCGTTGAGCGCAGTCCCAAGTGTCATTGTGGGAAGACATTGGTTTGGCTTCCCGTGAGTCCTGGGAGAAAGGCCTTTTCCTTCCAGGGAGCTGGGGGTATGATGTGGCCTGAAGGGGACAATGGGGAGCCCTGAGCCTCTGATGAGCCGGCAGCCAGCCTCTTCTGGCCACTGTTTGCCTGAGTTGCTCCCCTAGAAGTGCCTTGTGTCATCGTGGCTTTCCCTGCACGATGGGGGCCCAGGCTGGAAGGACTGTCAGGCCTGGTCTGAACAGAGACAGCAGGGCTTTGCAGACTCCAAAACTGGAGACAGAGACACTGGTGGTCCCTGGGTGTGCTAACAGTGGTAGTTCGGGGAAATCTGGGTAACATGTGAGAAGCCGGAGAGAGTCCACCGGGTCTAGAAGTACGTCTGCTTCAGAGAGTCTACATTCTGGAGCACCGGCTGGCGAGCCCAACTCCGGATGCAGGACCCGCAGGAGAGTGGCTGTCAGAGGCGCAGCCAGCCTGGAGCGCTGTGTGAACAGATAGAATCACAGGTCCCCTTCCACTTCTGCAGCAAACTCGGGTCAGAGTCACTCCCTGTCCCCTACCTGTGCCAGCAGGCCTAGGAGAAGGGAGCCACGTGCTGTTGGCATGGGCAGCGCAGAGAATTCAGCTCCCCTCTTCCAGCATTGGTCTTTGGTGCCATTTCTTCCCTCGAGTGACCTCGAGTGACTATGGGAACGTCCCTGCCTGGTGTGGGCCCCTGAGCGCCCGCCTCTACTCAGGGCTGCTGGCATGCTTCCCCATCTCTCCTCAGCTGTCTCCAGCAGCAGCCCTGGCCCAGGAGGACACCTCCTCCCAAGTGCTCTGTGCCTCTTATCTCTCCACTCTCCCCACGCCCGCTCCTCACACACACATCCTTTAAAAGGAGGGAGAGCGGCCAGAGTCCTGCGCCAGACCTGGTGCCAGGAAGTTGGCAAAGCCCCGTGAGAGAGCCCCTGGGGCCGACAAGGGAGCTGGCAGGTCCTGGCCGGGGGCCTGAGCTGCTCTGCTGATCGCCCCCGCGCTGCCCTCCTGCCACCCCCATCCCCCACCCCCAGAGACATGTTCCTTTACCTGCCGGGGGCGGGGGGGGCGTGAACCAAATGTCCCTGAGATCAGCAGCCACTGCTGTGACCCAGAAGATGACCCTCAGGGTGACACATATTGAGTCATTCTTTCCCTGGGGCTCCAGTCCCTTGGCAGACACCCCCAGGCCAGAAACCGTCCCTGGTAGGGCTGCTTCCTCCTCCGCCAGCTGACTCCCCTCCTGTTTTCCAGCTTTCGCCATCATGATTGTGCTGGCCCTGGTCCGCATCGGGCACGGGCGTGGGGAGGGGCACCCGCCCCTGGCCGACTTCTCCGGCGTCCGGAACCTGTTCGGGGTGTGCGTCTACTCCTTCATGTGCCAGCACTCCCTGCCGTCCCTCGTCACCCCTGTCTCCTCCAAGCGCCACCTCACGCGCCTGGTCTTCCTGGACTATGTGCTGATCCTGGCCTTCTACGGCCTCCTCTCCTTCACCGCCATCTTCTGCTTCCGAGGAGACAGCCTCCTGGACATGTACACCCTCAACTTCGCGCGCTGCGACGTCGTGGGCCTGGCCGCTGTGCGCTTCTTCCTGGGCCTCTTCCCCGTCTTCACCATCAGCACCAACTTCCCCATCATCGCCGTGACCCTCCGCAACAACTGGAAGACGCTCTTCCACCGCGAGGGTGGCACGTACCCCTGGGTGGTGGACCGTGTGGTGTTCCCCACCATCACCTTGCTGCCCCCCGTGCTGGTGGCCTTCTGCACCCACGACCTGGAGTCGCTGGTGGGCATCACCGGGGCCTACGCGGGCACAGGCATCCAGTACATCATCCCCGCCTTCCTGGTGTACCTCTGCCGCAGGGACACACAGCTGGCCTTTGGCTTCGGGACCATCAACAAGCACGGGTCCCCTTTCCGCCACACCTTCTGGGTGGGCTTTGTGCTGCTCTGGGCTTTCTCCTGCTTCTTATTTGTCACCGCCAACATCGTCCTCAGCGAGACCAAGCTCTGATGGCAGGACATGTCTGGTGACGAGAGAGGTAGGGGTCCCACTCCGTCCTCCCTGCCGGCAAAGCCAAGAGCTAGTTGCCTCCCAGGTCTTCCTGGGGCAGGCAAGGCCCAGGTTCTTGGAAGGGACCCTCCACTCCCCCAGCTGGGGCTCTTCTCCCCACCCAGGACTCCACAGTCTGCACCTCGCCTCACTTGCCGGGGTCACCTTCCTCCGGGTCCTCCTACTTGGGGCTGCCCCCCTGGCCAGCCGAGTCCCACAGCCCAGGCACGCGGCTGCTCCCAGATTATTGCTCGGACTGGTTACTGGAATCGATTCCTCTGCTTTCACACCCACCCACCACCCCAGGCGGGCTCCTCCCCCTGCACAGTGGAGATGCAGTGCTGGCACTGCCACTATTTATACCAGACACATGTTCCCCCACTGCCACCGCCCCCTCCCAGTTCCTCCCGCATCCTCGTCTGGGAAATCTACTACATTAGGGCAACCCCAGCCCTCCCCCTCCTCCCACCAGGACTGCGAGTGACAGGGCTCACCTTCCCGCCAGGCCTGGGGGTGCCAAGTGCCTCTCCTGGGGGAGTGCCTGGCCACTGATGACAAGGACAGGAAGTGCTAATCAGTACCAGGGTCCCCAGGCCAGAGCTGTGAGTTCCCTGCTGTGGGCGCTGTGGTGTCTCTGGAGCAGCGGGCGGGAGCAGCCCTTCCGTTGGTGACACAGCAGCCCGTGCCTGGGGATTAAAGCCCAGAGCTTGTGACCCCTGAAAGGGATCCTCTGCCCTTCTGACTGGGGTCCCTGGGGCCTCCTGCAGTGTGGGGGGGCAGCGTATAAGGCCCACTAGACGGGAGCTCTCCCCATCTGTCACCACAGTAGCTTGTAGGCCCTGGTTCCCACTGCGTGAGAGGTCAGGCCTGCCCCCTGTCCCTGCTGTCCCTGCTCCCACTCCAACACTTAACTGGCTCCCTCTCAAGCCAGGCTGTGGGTGCTCAGCATTCACATACTCCACGTCACTTGGGTGCTGTGGGGTGAGATGGGGCACTGGCCACCATTCCCGTGGAAGGAGGGTCAGGTTCCAGGGCCCCTCACCAGCTCCTCTGGTCCCCTCCCCCTCACAATCATGCACGTACCTGCTGGGCCAGCCTTCCTGGGAAACAGGTGACTCTAATGAACTCTGCATTTTCAATGTGCCTTCTCCTGCTTCAGGACCTGGGGGCCCCTCCTGGCCCTCCCTGGTGTGACCCCATGCCCTGGGCCTAACCCTGCCTGTCCTGGATCCCAGAGCAGCCTGACCAGGAGCTGCCCCTCTGGGGTGGGGTCTCAGGCCCCTCCCCAGCCCTCTTTTGATTTCAGTGCCTTGCTCAACCCTCCGGGGAACCTCTGCGGCCTCCCCCCTGCATCCCACCGTCTTTGGACTTTGGACAGAGCGAGGACGCCAGGTCTCCCGGGGCCTCAGGGAACAGGGAGGGGGACACGGGATTCGCAAAAACAAGCGGCGTCTGGAGGCGCCGCCGGCCCCTCCCCTCTGGCCCATGGCAGCCCCAGCCTGTGCGAATCTCGTGTCGTAAGTGGCCGCGATCAGCTTTCTCACTGTGGTCACACGTCTTCACTTCTCACAGCTTATCCCTGGCAATTGTTTTCCACCCTCGTCAAAGAAAGACGCCTCTTCCCCATCTGCCGTCGTGGCTGCTTCCTAGGGAGCCTCGCCCCAGGGTGGGCGGAGCCGGGAGGCCTCCACAGTGGCCCCGCCCCCTGTAGCTCAGCCCCTCCCTGGAGCAGCCTGGCTGTTTGGGGAGAACTCAAAACATCTGTACCTACCCTTCTCCAATTACATCCCTACTTGCTTAAGGACAAAGCAAATTAAATCATCCTGCCACCTCAGGCTCCAAACCAAATTTTGGACACAAATTTATTAGCAGCGTAAAGCCCAGGTTGATTTATGTGACAATCTGGAGTCACACAGCAGTGGAGTCGGATGGCTGCATTCCCCTCCACCTCTTGAGCTGAGCAGCCCCAGTCCTGGAAGGAATTGGCTGGCGGTGACCATGTCACTGATGGCAAACCAGGGCCCCCACCCCTGCAACAGTCTGGATTCCTTTGCTCCTTGGTGTTCACCTGCTGTCTGTCCTGCTGAAAGTCAGTTGGGGTGGCCTTCCACTCTATGTTGATAGCCGTGGGGGTGGGGGGCTTGGGGCTAAGGGGAGAGGACTGAGGACCCTGAGAGCTAGACATTCCCCAGGTGATGCTCACCTTGCCCATCCAGCTTGTCTGGCTGTGAGTTTTTACATCAGCCTGGAGAGGTGGGCAAGTTGGGTTATGGTTTCCATTCTACAGATGGGCCCTGGTGTCAGTAGTGGGGCACCAGCCCAGCCTGGCCCAGGTACAAGTGTCACTGTGGAGGAGAACGCAAACTCATCAGCCTTTGCCCAATGCCACTCACTCGCTCTGCCCCAGACGGGTCCCGAGGGCAGGCCAGGTCAAGGTGGGAGTCAGCGGTCTCTTGTCTTGTCCCCTGCCGATGCACGCGTGCCATTGTGCCAGCAGCTCCTGGCTGTGCCCTCACCTGAGGCCAGAGAGGCAGCTGCGGGCTTGGGGATGGGGCAGATGGCAGGTGACAGGCTGGGAGGCACTGCTGAGTGGTGGGAGGTGGGCAGCAGGCACCTCTGCGCCCCCTCCCCACACACAGGCCCCAGGAAAAAGGTGGTGTGAACCCTGAGCCGCACAGGAAAGACAGAGGGAGAAACAGTGATGGCAGCAGCAGGAGGGAACAGGGTAAGACAGAATTTCTGTTGCTGAGACTGGTGACTAAAGGCCTCTCTCTTCCTGGAGCCTCCCAAAAGAGAAAAAAAAAAAAACAGCAGTTGGGTCTGGTGTCTGGGTTCAGCCTTCTCTTTGCTATGCAGTCACGCCCTTGTTTATGACGATTGAATATCTAGAGCCTCAATTCACTCTCCAACATAGCTGCTCCCTCCTCCCCTGCCAGGCTTTCTGCCCTCCCCTTGGTAATACAGGACCCTTCGTTGGTCCTCCTGCAGAGGGGCAGAGGGCATCGCAGCTCCAAAACTGGAGGAGGCATCCTTCCTGCCTCCACTGGCCAGAATACACTCCTAGAGAAGGAGCAAGGCAGCCAAGAGCCTGGCCCCAGGAGCAGGATTGGCCCCATCTTAGAGCCAGCCAGCAGCAGGTTTAGCTCCACATGCGGCTTTTAATTATCTTTCCAGTTCTTGGTTATTAATGATCTTAAGCAGTGAGCAGAGAGCAGCCTGGATCTCACACCTCCTCCCAGCCTCACCTGCTGCAGCCTTCCACCCAGAGCTGCACTCAGACCCAGACCGGGCAGCAGGACAGGTTAGGTCCAGGGGCTGGTGGGCAAGAGTTAACCCTCTCATCACCAGCGACTGCGACCAAGGTTAAGCTCCCTTCCTCAGCACTGGCCTCTAGCACTCACCTAGACTCACATTCAACATCTGTTGTGGAGCCCCCGATCCTGGACCTGGACCCATGAAAATCCATAGGGCAGAAACATGAAACTGACTGTAATGGACAAGGACTACCCATTCTCTCAGTGTACCTAGGCTCTCCAGCCAGGAATGGAGAGGTATTAGAAATTTCCCCACTCTACCACTTCAGCTGCTCTCATTCCTAAAACCAAACAAAATCTTCCAGTTTTCATGGCCCCAATCCCCGAAGTGGAGTATTTGGAGACTGGAGAGGGGACCCAGCTTCCTGGGAGCCAGCAAGGAGCTGTGTGGGAAAGAGCTCTGGGCATCCAGCACTGCCCTCCCGACCTCCTCTCTACTGCATGGAGTTAGTTTCTGCCCTGCTTCACCCAAATGGTCAAGAACTGCAAGGCCCCAGGCTGCACATGCTCACAGTTAGAAAAGGTTCTGACAGCACCAATCATGCTCACTGTTTTTGCAGAATGAATGGAAGTGTGAGTGCATGCTTGCTTCACAGTCACTGTGGGGATACATGTAACCAATGTCTTTTAATGTGAAGACATTAAAAATGGTCAGGAAGAGCCATCTTTTAAAACGGTTTACAGCCAATGGCATGTTACAGAGAAAGGAGGTGGGGCTGGTAACCCCAGAGGGAGGACAGAGAATTGAGATGTGGGACAGATTCTCTGACCTGAGGCTTCTTCCCTCCCAAGGAGTCCCAGCATCAGTGAGGCTAAGCTGTGCTGACCCCAGAAGACAGTCTGAGCCCTGCACATCCACCACAGAGTGAATGCACCAGGGCCCAGGAGAGCCCAGCAGGTTCCCCGCAACAAACCTCCCTCTGCTGTTTCTACCGTGACATTGTCACGTACTCATGGGGGCCCCTGGCAGGGCAGGATACCCACAGTCCCTGGCATGAGCCTTTCTTTTCAAGGAGACTGAAGGATGAACTCTATCCATTACCACCAGAGCCCCTGTGCTGAACACATCTGTCACATACGGCATCAGGGTGGGCGGGAGTTGGCACTGAATATCAAGGGGCTTCTGCTGCCCAGAGTCCTCAGCCTCACCTCCTGGATACTCCCCTAAAGGGAGCCCTAGGCAGACACCTCACCTGGGATACTCCCATGATGCTCCTACTGCCTACAGGCTGTGTATACCCTCCAAGGATGCAGAATGAGGCAGCCAGGACCAGTGAGTTGTAAAAGGTTTGTTTAATGTCCCAACACTCTGAGAAGAAACTCCAGCCAGGTGGAATAAGGAGTAGGAGAGCCCTGCCCCAACCCCAAGTTCCAGCCTCCATGCTCCCATGCCCAAGCCCCCAGGAGCCATGACCAGGGACCCGCTCACAGCAGAGTTGGGAGACCCCACTGCTCCCTGTGACTTTAGGCCAGGTGTGAAGGGCCTTGCATAAGAAGACAGCAAAAGTCCAGCCCACACCAGGACCTGAGGCTGCTGAGGTCGCTGAACTGACCGTGGAAGACATCATCTGTCCCTGGGTTGCCAGGATTTCACTGCAGAAGCCAGAAAAGCCCAAGCCCATCTGCCCCCTAATGCTGGCAGTGCCAGGCAGAGAATCCAGCTGAGGAGGAACCAGAGTAGCTGACACCTCACACTTCCGACTCCAAGCTGGAGATCCTCCTCCAGGTGCAAGGTCGGGGGAAGCCGTGCATCCCACAAGCCACTCTGCTGTCCTCTTCCAGCCCCCCACTGTCCCTGTAGCGTGTGCTCAGCCCCAGGGTCCTGCCCCTGTGCCCCAGAGGCCCGCAAGCCCCAGAGAGCCAGGGGCCGTGTTTGGCACAGGGTGGGAGGTGAGGGCAGACAGACCTCCAGCAAAGCGGCAGGTGGGCATGGGCATGGAGGCAGGTGTGCTGTCTGTGCGGCCAGGCGGGGCCCCCTACCCACACCCCCTCCTGGCAGGCCTCCCGGTAGGACGGCAGCCTCATCCACTGCGCCTGCGCCAACCGCCCGCAGGTGGGTCGGGCACACCCGGCGGGCCCTGAGCTGGGCCGAACAAAAACCGCGGCCACCGAGCTGGGAAGAGAAGCGTGGCGTGGGCGCGACCCCCGGGCCCAGGCCGCGCACAGGAGGGCCTCCCGCCGGGCCAGCTGCTCCGGCCCGAGCAGCGGCAGTTCCTCGGGCTCTGGGGGCTCTGGGAAGAACGGGAGGAAGGGACGCCTCGACCGGTCTGCTCGAGGGAAGGAGCTGTAGTGGCAGCGCTCGGGCGACAGGGGTCGCTCTGGGAGCGCGCGCCGCTCGGAAGCCCAGAGGTGCCGCCCGAAGCGCCCCGCCCGCACCTGCCGAGGTGCCTCGCAGGCCGGCTGGCCCGACACCCGTGAGACGTCGGGCAGGGAGGGCCCGGGCGTCGGGGCACGGCCCGGGGGCTGCGAGGCCCTGCGCCCCAGCGCGGCGCGGCCCCAGCCTGGCGGCCCCCAGCCCGTGGGACTCGGCTCGGGGGGTGGTCTGGGGGTGGGCGGCCGCGGATTGGGGCAGGCGGGTGGCGGGGGCGCACGGCGGCCGCCCCCCCAGCTCTCGATGGTGCGCGTGGCGCGGTCCAGGGAGCTGCTCACGCCTGCCGTGGTCACCATGTCTCGCGCCGCCTGCAGCATCTTGAGCACGCTGGCCTGGGCCGAGCCGGCCGTGAGGTCTGGGCTGGGCTGCCGCGCGGGGCTGGCCAGGCCCTGCACCCCGCTGAAGCAGCTGTAGATGCCCTGGGCAGCGGGGAGGAGACGTGTGTGAGCAGCGCCCTCCCCTCCGCGACCGCCCACCGCCCCGCCCCGTTGGGAAGCATTAGCCCAGGCATCTCTAAGTTCCAGGAAGCAACTAACATTTGTTAAGTGCCTACTATGTGCCAGGAACTGTGCTGCTGGGAGAGTTTACAGAGGAGTTCTCTGAGGTTCCAGGAGGTTAACTCCTTCTCCTAAAGTCATTCAGCCTGTAAATGGCAGTGAGGATTTGAACCCTGGTCAGCCTGGCTCCAAAGTCCTGTCCAGCCTGTTGGAGAAGGGCTCTGCTTCTCATCTGCTGTGTGATGCTGACAGTCCATGTCACCTCTCCGGACCTCAGTTTTTACATTCGTAATTGGGGCCATGGCCACCTCTGACTTAGCTAGCTGGGTTTGTGCCCCTGGAGCCAGAGCCTGTCTAGGGTAAGGTGGGTACCCACCCTGCTGAAAGCCAGCAGGAAGTCCAGCCGGGATGTGTTGGGCACTGAGTGGCGCAGCTTCCAGTAGACCAGGTGCTCCCAGGCGAAGACCAGCAGGGCCAGCCCCATGGCCACAAGCAGCATGTAGAAGACACCGGCCATGTTGTCGATGTCCAGCTTACTGCTCATGACCTCATTCTTCTCATTCTGGCAGATCCCAGAGAGCCACACCGTCTCCAGCTTCTGAGTCTCCCCTGGGGGGATGGGGCACACCCGGCTTAGAAAGGACCCTCCCAGTACTCACTCAAGCCTGGAGTGAGGAGAGGTCTGGGGCCAGGGTACCACTTCCTGGTAGGACCACACAGGGATCCAGCCCGACGCCAGGAGATGGAAGGGTGGTCAATGAGCAGGAAGGAAGAAGAGCAGAGTGGGAGCTGGGAGGGGGCAATGCCAGCCTTTGACACACCCACTTCCCACATGCCTACATGCCACATGCCCAGTAAAAGTTTGTTGACTGGGTAAATTTTATGATTCCCTCATTCGTCAAACATGTATTGATCACCTACATGCCTAGCATGGAGCTGGGCACACAGAGATAAAAGGTCTAGGCCCCCGAGGAATGCAAGGAGCTTCACTATTATCACTTGCATTGTTCTATGGCACTGACGGGAAACCAGTTATCTAGTGGGGATGTGACTCCATGGTCAATGCTCTCTGTGGGTCTTGGGGCAGGCCCAGCTGGACCACTCACACATTTGAGCCCCTGCTACCAAGGTATGCCTGGGTCCCAGCTCTGGGACGAAGCTGGCCCTTGGTACTACCCCAGGTCATCTCAAGATAGAAATGGAGGAAAGGGGTCATGGGGAAAAATAAAGGCGTTCAGACGCCCCCAACCCCCCCCTGTGTGGCCTGAGCTCCTTCCTGTCTTCCTGTCCTGCAGGGGCTCCCCAACTCTATTTCTTACTCCCTCCCAGCAAACCTATCCCTTCACCAGGTCTCCATCCAGCTACTTCTAATACCCGCTACCAGCCACTGCACCTCCAGAGACCTCTCCCTGCCCACTGGCCCTGGGCACTCAGACAACAGTGGTGGAGATGCTGACCAGCCATTGGGCAGCTGTTCCAGCCACGGGCTGTGGCCCACCCTGGACCCACCCCAGCC
This sequence comes from Vicugna pacos, assembly GCF_048564905.1. NCBI lineage: Eukaryota > Metazoa > Chordata > Mammalia > Artiodactyla > Camelidae > Vicugna > Vicugna pacos. The sequence continues at coordinate 57,658,544 of NC_133002.1, forward strand.
CCCACCAGCAGCAGCACCCACCGTCCCCCAGGAACTGCAGGAGCGCCAGGTCTATGGCCCGCTTCCAGTGGGAGTCCTTCTGCATGGCGATGCCATAGCCGGTGGTGGCAAAGACCTTGCCAGAGCCAATGGTGACCAGCTTGCAGCCCTCGTCCTTGCCCGCCATGTAGTTGAGGACGGCGGCATCGTAGATGAAGGCATCCAGCTTCCTGGGGACAGGCTGAGCCCTCAGGCCAGGGGTCATACGGGGTGCAGGGCACCAAACCTGGGGCCCGACAGGGGTCTGGGCCACGTGAGCCCGCTGGGCACTGCCCAGGAGGGATGGATGGGTGGAGCCTTCTCTGGTTCCCTTGGGTCCTGGATGCAGAGAAGACCCCTCCCAGAACTCGGGGACCCCACCTACTCTCTCCTCAGAGAGGCCAGGGGACTCTCTGCCCCAGAGGACACACCCTCTCTGCCCAGCCCCTCCAGACCCCTGAAGACCCTAAGAAGGTCACAGCCAACACCTCAGGGCAAGGCTGACCCCTGGTCAATATCACAGCTGCATCTCTGAGCCCTGGTGGGGGTCTGTTTTTGCTTCAGGCTTCACTCTGCCCCAAGACCTCCTCCCCGGGAGTCCTACAGGGCAACCCAGTCTCACTGTCCCCACCTTGGGTCTCTCGGGGAGACATGTGGGTAGACAGTCAGAGGGTGGGTGCAGGACTGCGGACCCACCCCATCTTGAGGCTGGTAAGCGCATCCTCCACTGAGCGCTGGTTGAACTTGACCATGTGGGTGTGCATGTCCCGGTAGTTGCTGCGGATGTTCCGCTCTGTGCTGCCGTTGGGCACCGTTCCGAAGCGGAAAGGTGGGTACTGATCATGAGGCCGCTGAAACTGCGGGCAGAGGACAGCCGCCATTCATAAGCCTTCCTCCAACCTTCCAGGCACCAACACCCCCAGCCCCCACCCAGCGGTCTGGACTCACAGAGAGCAGAATGGTCTTAGAGACCATCTGCGTTTTACAAATGGGGAAACGGAGGTGGGGACAGGGAGAGACCTACTCAAGGCCACTTAGTCAGCGAACCTGAGCCATCTCTCCACCCCTCTGTGCCCAGCCCCCTCCTCACCAGGCTCCTCAGCCTCTTTCTGCTCCCACCTCCAGTTCCAATTCCACTGATTCCAACTCTCTCCTGTCCCACCCAAGGCCTGCCCCTGCCTGCAGCATCCCCCCAGCCTCCAACAGCCATGGCTCCAGAACCTTCTTATCACTGAGGCCAGACACAGTGTCGATGTACTGCTCCTGGATCATGAAGGCAGCCAGGTTGGCGGTGTAGCTAGCAAGGAAGATGACGGCAAAGAAGGCCCAGACCAAGACCATGATCTTGCTGGTGGTGCCCCGGGGGTTCTCGATGGGCACCGAGTTGTTGAAGACCAGTGCCCACAGCAGCCACACAGACTTGCCGATGGTGAAAGACGGGCCCCCAGATTCTGGGGGAGAGTGTGGACACTGAGGCTCCTCTTGCCCAGCACAGAGGGGCTCAGGTCTCAGCCCACCCGCTTCCGTGGCTCCTGTCTCCACTCTGTCCTGGGTGGGGACCCCATCCTTAGCCATCCCCACCCCAGGACAAGTCACCCTGTTTCTCTCTCTCTCTCTCTCTGATTGGCCTCCAGCATGTAGCCTGAAGGCCAGCCCTCCTCCCTCCCCCCAGACCCAGACCCAGGGGGAGCTTACTCTTGCCACTGGTGAGGTTCTGGTTGTAGCTGACAGGGCTGAAGTACTCAAACATGAAGACAGTGATGGCCACCACGGTGAGGCACATGACAAACATCATCACCCACACCGAGGGGCTGTAGGGCTCTGGGAACAAAGGAGGGGTCTCAGAGGCCTCAGCGCGGCCCCTCCCACCTGCAACCCGGAGTGCTGAGTGCAGACAGGTGAGTCCATGTGGTCAAAGCCGGGCCATCGACCCCACGGACTGAGCCGAGTGGTCGCTGACTCTCAGAGCAGCGGAGCCCCAGGGGAGACTCCACCCCAGGGAGTTCAAGCTCCCCAGCATCCTCAGGCTCCCCTCTCCCTTCCACCCTGGAACAGGATCTCACCACCCACCCTAGGAAACCTCCCTCTGACTCTAGTCTTCACTGCTCTCATTTTCTCTCTTCCCACAGCTTCCTTTCACAAAAGAGGATCTGCACCCCATGCTCCCTCCCTTTCCTCTCCTATCCCCCTGCCTGCAAGCCCTTCTATCCCCCTCCCCATGAGCCTGATCCCCCAAAGTCACGTCAGCAAGCTCAAGGGATTTTCTCTGTTCTCCTCTCCTCCCTTGTCACCAGCACGACTGAACACACTCCTGTCCTGGAACTCTCCTGCCTGACCCAGTGTCGATGAGCTGCTCATTCTGCCTGGAATCAGCTCTGAAGTCAAGTCTTACTCCTCATCCTACTGACACAGAAACTGGGGCCCCACACTGCAAGTCCCACCTGACCTCCTGACGGGGCGCCCTGGGAAGGCCAGGACTATGGCTGGATCCCAGCACCCAGCACAGGGCCTGGCACAAGGAAGCTGCCCAAGAAATGCTGAATTCCTAATCAAGTCAGAAACTAGCCCAGTTTCCCAGGCTCTGGTTTGGCCCCTCCACCGCTTCTTGGATCTTCTCCCTTTGTTCCAATGTCCCGGCCACTAGGCACCTCCTGAAGCCAGCCTGCCTTCCTGGTTTTTCTGTCCCTTTTATCCCATTCCCCGCCTCCGCAACCCTGACCCAACACCCAGGCTCAGGACAGAACAGTCCATTCTATTCACCTATAGCTCAGGCTTCTGGGCAACCTCCGAGGCACCCAAGGCTGCTGTGCTTGCCCTCTGAGGGCCCACCCCAAGCTTCCCATCTCCACCCATGCTCCACACAGCCACTTTGTGGGCCCCTCTGCACCATCCCTGCCCACCCCGAGCCGCACCCAGGAAGGCCGATGGGGAGACGGTGCCGTTGCTGCGAGCCACCATCACACTGATGCCTGTCTCCACAAAGGGCACGGAGAAGTCCACGATCTCGGAGCGCTCCTCATTGATGGTGAGGGAGCCGATGGCCATGTCTGCCCGCTTGTAGTACACCTGGGGGCCACGTGTCAATTGGAGGAGGGGCTCCCTGAGGCTGGAACACTCCCCTCTCCCCACCACGCCGCTCTCCCCACCACACCCCTCTCCCAGCACCTACCAGCTGAGTCAGCTGTTCCCACCTGGGGTCAAGCAGAGCTCCACTTTCCATTCTGACCACCCCAGGGGTCATCATTGGTGACAGCCCAGACCCCCTGCCCCCTGGGGGACCCTGAGGAGCTGGGCCTGGGTCCTACCCTGACTGATCCCCAGCCCAGGAGGAAAGACCTAAGGAACAGCTGGGAGTGGCTGACGGATGTGTGGGGCCCCGGGCGGCCTGGAGAGGGGCAGGCAGGTGGGCTCGAGGGGACTGGGGGCGGGCCTACCTCCCCAATCATGCCGTTCCACACGCCGCGCACCCTCTTGCCATGTTTGCCATTGGTCACCAGGTACAGGTCATAGGAGAACTTGACCGCTTTGGCCAGCTTCTTGAGGATGTCGATGCAGAAGCCCTTACAGCAAAGCTTGGTGTAGGGGGCCGCGTCACCACTGCTGCCGCCAAGAGACCACCAGAAATCAGAGCTGGCCACTCCTCCCAGCCTGGCAGCTGGACCCCCACCCCCAGGACCAAGCATAAGACACACTCAACGCCTGCCATCACAGGGCAGCACACGGCTCACACCAGGCCTCCTTTGTGTTCTCACGGACCTGAAGGTGTGGTTGCTCTGCCGGCGGCAGGGCACGGTGTTGGGCACGCAGCCACCTGTGCCAGGGTCAGGGCTCTCCACGATGACAAAGGGTCGCTCTTCCAGCGTGGCCACTGTCAGATGCCGGCTGTCCACCACGGGCTGCAGGGAGGCACCGTAGCGAGGCCACACTGGGTACTTCATGTGGAGGATGCCGTGGTCCCAGCGCCCCACCTGCAGAGGGTGACCAGCCTCAGCCTGGGGCCTTCCGCCTTACTACCCCCACCCTGTAGGTGAGGCTTCTAGGCGGGGCCTGGCAGGGACAAGAATCCCCCTCCCTCACTTGGGGTTGCTGGGAACAGTCGGAGCAGGACCTGGGGCTGGAGCATTTGGAGAACAGGAGAGTCAGGGCAAGGCCAGAAGGGAAGCTCTCTGCAGCCTCCCCTGGCCTCTGGTCCCTGTGCTTTCCAATCCAGCCTCCACACTGCTGCTGGCCCAGCGTCCTGCTAAAGCCAGACCTGAGCCTGTCTCACCACACTCATTCCCCCAACTTTCATATCAAGTCCTCAGCCCGGCACTCAAGGCTCTTCACACTCAGGTCCAGCTTCTCTCCATCACCCCACCCTCCTTTCCCAGTCTCCACACCTCCAAACACATTGCTTAAAAAATGCTCCACGGGGGAGGGTAGAGCCCAGTGGCAGAGTGCGTGCTTAGCATGAGCGGGGTCCTGGGTTCAATCCCCAGTACCTCCATTGAAAAAAAAATAAGTAAATAAATAAATAAACCTAATTACCTCCCCTCCCCAACAACCCCCAAACCAACCAAACAAAAAATATCCCAAGCCCTCCTTCCCTTCTGTCAATACCAGTCTAGTATCCCTTCCTGGTGGACTCCTACTCAACCCTCCATAGCCCAGCCCAAATGTCCCAACTTCTGTGACGCCTTCCCCAGTTTCCTCCTTTAAAGGCAGAATGAATTTCTGCCCTTCTTTTCTACTCCCATAATGCTTTGCAAACATTTCTTCTCAAGCACTGATCTCCCCAAATTCTACTAGTTAACATGGCCATCTAGCCAGCACAGCTGTGGGTTACCCCTCCTGGGGCAGGACAATGTAACAAGAGTGCTTGGTAAATTCTACAGCGTAGGGAGGCCGGGGTGTTGTGGGAGCCCCGAGCAGAGATGCCTCACCCACTCTGGGGGGCCTGGAAGGCTTCTCAGTGGAGATGTTTCAGCTGAGACCTGAAGGATGAGGGGCTGGATGAGGGACAGTAGGGACTCTCGGCTGTGGGACAATAGGTGGGGACAAAAGGAGAGGATACCAAGGGCCCCTGGGCTCACCCCCTTCTCACCATCTCCCAGAGGCGGTGCCGGTTAAGGGCGATCACCACCATGGTGGGCTGGACCAGGTACCCACCAGGGCTGAAGGAGAAGTCCCGGCCCTCCCATGTGACATTCAGTAGATGCCTGTGAGGGAGGAGAAGCCAGTGTCCCCTTAGCCATGCCTGCAGCCCTGCCCAGACGCCCCTCCCCCACCTTCTGCCTCATCACCACCAACAACAGGTAGCTTTTGTGTACTTATTGTCCTGTGTTTCCCTGTATTGACCTCTGAGATCCTCACCACCAGAGCCTACCAGGCTCTTTTCTCAGTTGAAGAAACTAGGGCCCAGAGAGGGGAGGTAACTTGGCCCCAGACACACAGCTAGTTGGGAGGTGTGGCCAGCGAGCCCAAGCTCACTGCCACCAAGTTACCTGAAGCGCCCCCCTCACTCCCATGCCCTGGGCAGGTGCACACCTGTAGAAGGCCTCCCGGGCAGGGCTGATGCGCCCGGGGTGGCCGCGGCAGTCCCCAGCCGGGGTGGGCAGGGCGCCATATTGGCGCCGGTAGCCATGGGCGCCCAGGGCCAGAATGGCCACGCCGTCGCGGACCTTCTGGCGCAGGCTGAGGCGCCAGCTCTCAGTGACGACGCTGATGAGGCCCACGGGGAAGGCGGCAGGCGGCGTGTCGGTGCTACCCAGCGCCAGGTTGGGCACCAGCCACACGTGCCCGGGTCCCACCAGGCCGGCCTGCGCCGCCTCGGCGAAGAGCACCTCCGCCTCCTCGCGGGAGCAGTAGGCCACCAGCACGGGGGCGTCGAGCTGGCGCAGCAGGCGCTGGGTGCGCGCGCGCGTCCCGCCGGGGCCCAGCTCCAGCGTGAGCACGTCCAGCAGCCGCCAGCCCAGGTAGCTGGCGTCGGCGACGGCGCGCACGCCCTCGAGGAAGAGCGCGTGGCCCGGGTGCAGGCTGGTGATCACGGCGAACGCGCTCCAGTCGTACTCCTCCAGCACCTTGAACAGCACCTGCAGCTGCTGCTCCAGGGACACGCCCAGCTGCAGGAAGGCGGAGCCCGGCTCCTGGGGGCGGGGGGGGCGGGGCATCAGCGGGGCGGGGCGAGCCGAGTTCCGCCCCGCCCCAACTTCTGCTCCCAAGTCAACCCCCACACTCCTTTGAGTCGGAAGATGCTAGGCGTCCCGGGAACCCCTATCTCGCCACACCCTCTCTCCCTTCTGCCATGGACGTGGTTCCCAGCCCCTGCCGCCCATTAGAATCACCTGGAGAGCTTTTTAAAATATGCGTGCTCGACCCCCACCTACCAATGCTGGACCGAAAACCAGCAGTAGCAGCGTCACCTGGGAGCTTGAGGAAATGCAAATTCTCGGGCGCATTGCACACCTACTGGCTGAGGATCTCTGAGTATGTCGCCCAGGAATCTGTATTTCAACAAGCTCTTCACGTGGCTCTTGACCCCGCTAGCCCAGACCTACTGAATGGAAATCTCTGAGATGGAACTCTGGGCGTCTGCATTTTTCTAAAGCACTATTGAGGTTGGAGAACCACTGTGCTGAGAGCTAATGTCAGGCCCCAAGGTAACTGGGAAATCACCATCCTCCGGGGAGCCCTGGAAATGAGAAAGTTCAGCATCTCCACTGCCTCTGCCACCACAAATGCCCAGGGCACTCGCTGCCCTGGGAGCCTGAGCTAGCACAATCCTCTCCTAACTGTGGGTTCCCTGCTGCCACTGCGGGCCCTCCAAGATTTCACCACACTCTGACGGTCCCAATCTTTTTTTAAAAGCAACTCCAAGAAAACCCTATAGGACAAGTAACCCAGTTCCTTCAACAAACAAACAGCAAGGGGAAAAAAGAGATGGAGAAGGAGTCTAGAGACTGAGACTCAAAAGTCCTGTCAACCAATCGCCATGTGGGAACCTAATTTGGTTCCTGATTCAAGCCAACAGACTTAAAAATAAACATTTATGACATTTATGAGACAATGGGGAAAATTTGAGCACTGCCTGGGTATTTTATGAGATTAAGGAATTTTTATTATTTTTTTAGACGTGATGATGTATGGTGGTTTTATTATTTTTAAAGCCCTATCATCTAGAGATGTGAACTGAAGTATTTATGGATGATATAAATATGTCTGGGCTTTGCTTCAAAATAATACAGACGAGGGGGAAGTGGGTGGGGGTAAGGATGAGGCATGCTCAGCCTGGGGTGAATAGGGGTACATGGGATTATAATTGTCTACTTTTGTGTCTGCTCAAAATTCCCTACAACAAAAAAATCATAAAAGAAATGCAAATCAGATCAGTCTCTCCCCTCAACACCTTCCTCAGCTCCCCAGTTACTTAGGGTAAAACCCAAATATTTTCCTATGTGGGTGGGACCCCACCACCTTCTTCAGGCTTCTCTCTGTCCCTCAGAAACTCCAAGCTACTTCCCACCTCTGGGCATTCACACCACCTGCCCCCTCTACCTGGAACCCTCACCCCAACTCTGTACACACACATACCTTGTCAACCCTCCCTCACCTTCCAGGTCTCAGCTTCGATATATTTCTTAAGATCCTTTCTCTGATCAACCACCGACCCACAGGGGGTCCCGTTAGACTCCCTTGTGGCATGGCATCCTGTGATCTTCCTTCAGGATGCTTATCCCAGCTGTGACGGCAGCAATGTGTTTGGAACTTTCTCCCCACAGGACGGCAAGCTCTGCGAGGGCCTGCCGCCCCCAGGCCTTGGGCAGTGACCTGTCCCAGGATGCTCTCCCCTGCCGGTCAACTACATCAGATCTCAGCCTGGCCCTTTGCCCCTGGATCCAGAGCCTGACCAAGGGAGGCCAGAGAAACAGGAAGAAGGTGAGCCAGGGTTGCCCCAGAACCAGGGGTGAGTTTGCCCAGCCCTTGTCCAGACATGAATGTCAAAGCAGCCCAGAAAGTTTCTCTTCTAAAACATGGGAACATCATTCCCACAGCCTTCTCCTCCCTCACCCATGTCTCCCTCAGCCCCCACCTCCTTGCTGATCCCACCCAGTCCCAGCTTCCCAGGACCTGAGCGTCTCCCTGGCCCAGACTCAGCCCCACTCCCCCAGCCCCAGCCCGGCTCCAGGCTCCAGGGATGAGGGGACATGATTTTGAACAGGCACCTTAGGGGTGAGGACCACGGCAGAGCCCCCACTGATGCTGAGGATAGGCACGTGGGTCTGGGAGGAGATGAAGTCCAGGATCTGGGCCACGGCCTCAGTGCCGATGTTGTCCTCAAAGATGATGCCATGGACGCGGGCAGCACCCAGGAGCCCACAGATCTGGGTGAGAAGACTACTGGGGTTGGTGTTGTTGACCCCCACAGTGAGTGGTTGGATCTCCAGGGGCAGGTCCAGGAAGCTCTGGGGGGTGAGGCGGATACGGGCCTGGGCCTGCGATGGCCCCAAGCTGCCAAACACCACGGCCACTGTCACAGCCTGCTCGCCCTGCCCAGGGCCCGGCCCTGCGCAGGCACCGAGGAGTGAGGTGAGTAGCAAGGCTGGCCCCAGGGCCCCACCCATGTCCACCGGAGGGTCCTGTGGAGAGACCAGGATAGGCACGGGGAGGGAGGCAGAGGGACAGAGAGGAAGGAGTGGCAGAAAGGAGACAAAGGCCAGAGTCAGAGGGACACACATCCAGAGGATGAAAGAGAAGAGGGGGAACCTCCCACCACAAAGAGAGGCAGAGAGAGGGGGAGACAGACAGACACAGACAGACAAAGAGAAAGAGACAGAGGTTAGCTGAGTGTCCAAGCGCAGCCCAGAGGGCGGGGGCTGGGAAGAACATGCCGGGCTAGGTGCTCATTCCTTCCATTTTATGGTTGAACATCATGTTTGGAAACTCATCCATCTGGGTTCTGCCTCAGGAAGGTACACAGCAAATGCTAATCTGGTGCCAAGTGCATGGATTTGAGTTGGAGAGACTTGAGTTCAAGTCCCAGTTCTGCCACGTACTAACTGTGTGATCTTGGGAAGTTGCTTAGCCTCTCTGAGCCATGTTTTCTTGCCTGCAACAATCATAGGACCTATTTCACAATCAGCATCCTTATCCTACAGGTGACAGCCCCACAGCCAGGGGGAGGCAGGCAGCTCTTGTAACACACACACACACACACACACATACACACACACACAATGTGCACCCTTCTCCATCCTAAACTGAACCTAACATCTCCGAGAACCCTGCTCTGCAATAAGGCTGCCTGGCTCTTCCTGGGCACTGGACATCCCTACCCTACCCCCGTTGCCTCAATAAGTAGCAGCTCATCTACAGCAGGCATGTGACACAGTTGATTTGTTCAGGGCTCAGAGTCACCTGAATCCCCAAGGTATCTCACACATGAGCTGCCTCCCTAGGCCATCACTGATATGAGGGTTTGGTTTGGTTTGGTTTGGTTTGGTTTTTACCGTAACCCAAGGGCCTGACGTGTATCCCTGCTAAATGAGCATCATTGCTTTGGACTACGACCGATAGCCACACCGGTGAGTGGTACCCATGGATGCAGTTCTCCTTCCCAGCTGGCCACCGGCCACAGCTTTGCCCTCTCTCCATCTCCATCACATCCCCGACAAAACTTTTGAACAGGGAAGAGTCAAAGTGTGACCAGGCTGGGCCTGGTTTAATTCAGGATAAGAAGACAGGATTTTTGGCAGGGGAGAGAATACTGTACTCATTTTTGTGCCCTTGAAAGTCCCCCTGTGTATGATTTCTTAGTACACTGACTTTGAATGTCAACCTGGAGACATGCGTGAGTCGTGTGTGAGCCTAAGCGTGCTTGCCTGCAGCTACCTCCAACCAGAGATTTCAAATTACACCTGAAAAGGGCACTCCCGTGCTTGTCTGCCCTTGGCAAGGCCTCTCTGTGCTCATCCCTGCCCATCCCTGTAGGTTCTCCACCCTCTGGGAAGCTCGAAGCTTCCCCCACCTCTGCCTCCCAGCTCTGAGGTCCAGACCTCTGCTGCCCAGCACAGCAGCCTCCAGTCACGTGTGACTATCAGGCACTCAGATGTGTCTCGTCGGAATTGAGGCATGTGATGTCAAATACACACTGGCTATTGATAACTTAGTATTCAAAAAAGAAAACATCTCATTAATATTTTTTATGGATTACATGTCAAAAGAACATTTAAGATACACTGAGCTAAACACAATATAGCCTTAGAATTCATTTCACCTTTCTTTTTACTTTTTCTAATGTGTCTACATGAGCTCTCACTTGGTTTCTTTTGGACAACGTAGCTCTAGATGAAGGACCCAGGGCCTCCCTCAGCTCCAAGGGGGCGCTGTCCCCAGAGACTCTCTCTGATTGGAAGGTGCCTCCAGGACTGGAGTTGAGGAGGAAAGTTGAGGCAGGTCTTGCCTCTCACAGAAACTGATCTCAGGATGCCTCTGGAGGGAGGGGTCCCAATCAGGCAAGTCTGTGAATTTAAAATAGCAACAGGCAGATTCAAAGAGATGTAGACTCCAGAATCTTAGCACCACATGGCATCCAGCCTCCCACACAAGGCAGGAGGGGAGGCCCCACTGGCCTGAAACATTTGTCTGGCCACTGCACCCCTCCTCGAACAGCACAGCTGCTCCCTGGTGCCCACAAATTAAGTCCAGACACTGGGTTTCATGGACAGAGCCCCACACACCCTGACCCCAACCAACTGTCCTCCCCTCCGTGGACCCCACACTCCTGCCACCTAGGGATGACCCTACTGTCCTCGCCTCTAGACTTTTGCTCTGCTGTTCCCTCAGGCTAGAATGCCCTCTTCCCACCACCTCTGTCTTGTCTACCCAAAAAATTCCAGAATTTCCAGAGCCCAACCTCAATCCTCCTCCCACAGCGCAACTACCTTAGTCCTTCCAGGCTCTGGAAACATGGGTGACAAGACAGAAGGTCTGGGTCTGGCTCTAGGCTGGTTGCCTTTCTTCCCCCCACCCCACACCCCCCCTTCTCCTGGGTTGGGGAGCTCCTCTGCCACGGTTTCCCTCATTTTGCCCCGTGGCAGGTATTTGCCAGCCCAAGATGCCCCTTACCCACACTGGACTATTGTCTTAGAGATCTCTGCCCACCCACTTGGGGTCCACCCGTTTCACAAACGGGTTGTTAATATTTGATGAATAGACGGACCCCCAAAAAGGATCCAGGGGAAGGGTGACAGTGGTCAGTCTTCCGGGACACTCAGCATCACCTTGAACCGCCTGAGCATCTCCATGTGCTCCCCCAGTCTCAGGCAGGCTCCCACACACGGACATGCACACAGACTCGCACTCCAGACGTCTGATGGATATCCTCTCTCCCAGGCCAGGAGCCTCGGTCCCAGGAGTCGGCCCCACCCACCAGCCGCGCCACCTCCGGGGAGCCGAGGGACCCAGGCTCCGCGGCTCCTCTGGATCCACTTCCCTCCGAGTGAGCGGCCTCTGCTTTGCCGTCGGGTTTCCCTCCCTCCCTTTTGCCGAGCTAAAACCCGAACCCAGGCGTCAGGGGAGACGACCACCTGTCCATCTCGCCCCTACTGGCCACTCCCTCCTCCAAGACTAACTCCCCCCTCCCCGCTGATTCCGCCCCGGACCCCCCGGGGGAATCTCTTACACTTGGCCTGTGAAGTTCGGGGTATTTTTAGGCCAGCGATAAATAATTCATAGGGAACGTGGCATCAGGCTCCCCCCGAGGGAGGAGGGGGCGCGAGCGGCGAGAGCCACCGTCACCCGCGGCTCAAGGACACTCGCGATGCGGCGGCGGCGGCAGCGGCGACTCCGGGCGCCGGGACCCGCGCCACGCCTCCTGGCGGCCAAGCTGGGCACCACGCACTCCGCGCCCCTCGCCTCGCGGCTACCCTCTGCGGGCGTTCCGGCTTCTAGGTCCCCTTCCCCACTGCCCCAAGTTGGTCGCCACCTCAAGCCCCGCGGGTAGGAGTTGCGGAGCTCGCCTGGCAGGCGGGGCTGTGGGAGGGTACCACCCCGGGCCTGCCCTAGGGCGAACCCAGGAGTCGGGAGTTTGGTTCCCGGCTTACCCGATCCCTTTAACGATGCTATTCGAGTTTCTAGTACGGAATCTATTCGAAGCAGGCTCCCAACTTATTTGCACAGCCAGAAACTAGACGGGCTCCGAAATAGAGCCCACTTGGTCCCCTCCAAGTTCCTTCCCTCAGTTTCCACCACGGCCAGGGTCAGGACCCAGCCAGGGCAGTGTCACCATCGGAGGGCTGGGGACCGAGCCAGAAGTCCCATCGGGTGAGCAGGGCTAGGGCCAGTGGAGTGAGCTCAGGGTCCAGTGAGAATTCCCCCTTCACTCACCCAGCAGGACTTCTGGATGTGTCGTGGTATGCACCCTTGGGGATTTTTTAGCTGCTGGCTGCCTTTGACTTCTCTTGGCACTGGCCCTGCGCGCTTAGGCCTAGGCACGAACGGCCTTCCGCAGCAGGATACTCGTGGTTTCCCTTCCCCACCGTCGGGGATCCTGATGGAAGACCCAGCAGACCAGAGCAACCCGCTGGTGCAGCAGCCAGGGCCCAGAGCACAGGGGCTCACGGCTGTCCCGGGTCCTCTTTGCCCCCCACCCCGTCCTTTCCCACCCTCGAAGCCTGGGTCCGCCTGGGAGTGAGGTCAGCGTTTGGGAAGATCCCACCAACGGGTGAAGCCCAGGCTGATTCCCTGAGGTCAGAGGAGGGAGCGTTATGCGGGGCGGCGGAGAAAAGGAAGAGCTAGGAGGGGAGGACCTGGGGGGACTCACGGCGGGTGAAAGGGCAGGGGTGTGAAAGCAGATGTGCGCAGTAGGTGCTCAGCAAACCTCCGGGAGCAGGGGGCTGGGCTTCTGGAACCACCGACAGCCCCTCTTCGTCCTCTCTGCCCCATGTCCTCTCCAGCTCCCTTCTCTCTGGCGAACCCAGCCAGGGCCCCAGCTCACAGCCCCGCTCCCTCCCCACCCCGCCCGGGTTCCAGCAGCAACAGTTGCAGGGCCGGCAGCCCAGACTCCATCGTCCCGCACCGCCCCCTCCCCTGCGGTGCCGCGGCGCCGGGAGAAGGAGCTGGAGGGCTCGGCGACCCGGGAGACGAATGTCTTGGGCGCCTCGCCCGCGTCCTTCCCTCGCGTCCGCCGCGCGCCTGTCACCTGGGCCTCTCTTCCTCACCTCCTCTCCGCCCGTCCCGGTCCAAACCCCAGGCCGGGACCCCGAGAGTCTCGGTCCCCCGACCGCCCCCCTCCTCGGGCTCCCTGCGCCAGCCAGACTCTCCCCAGTGTCCCGCCTCTGTCTCCGTCGTCCTTGCCCGCGCGTCGCCTGAGCCCAGCCCCAAGTTGGCCAAGTTGGCGCCCCCGGCTCGCCGCCTGCCACTCACCGAGGGGAAGGGGCGCTGCGCCCGCGCCCAGAGCCCGCGCCGGCCGCCTCCCGCGCGGAGCATGTCCCGCCGCCTCGGCTCCGCGCGCTGGCGCGCTCTGCCCTAGCTCGGCGGTCGCCTGAGCCCGGGCGCCACGGGGCCAGTGCCCGTGGCGCGGCCTGGCGGGCTGGGCCGGGCCCGCCCCCGCGCCCCGCGCCCCGCGCCCCTCCCGTGGCCCGCTAGGCGCCCGGCTCCGTCCCGGGCTGCGCTGCACGCCGCGCCTCCGGCTCCCGGGGCCAGCCAGCCAGCCGGCTGTGGCGAAGCGCTCGCCGCCGCCCGCGCGGGCCCGCCCCACCGGGGCCTGCCGCCTCCGCCCCGCCCCGGCCCGCCTCGGCCGGCCCACCCCGCCGCCAGCACCCGCGCTGCTCCAGCCCCTCCTTGCCCGCCAGTGCGCCAGGCGCCTGGGTCCCTCCTCCCGTCTCTAGGGCTGTGTCCCCAGACCCGACACTCGGGGCCAAGTGCAGCCTCGGAAAAAACGGGCTGCCCGGAGCCCTGGGTTCGAGGCCGAAGCTCACTGGGTGTGTGACCTTGGGCCAGTTAATTTCGAGACTCCATCCGTCTATAAAGTGAGGCCAGCATCTTGGGGGCTAGCACAAAGACGGTGACCACGCTTTGCAAACTGCAAAGCACTACGGAGATTCAGGTACTATTTTTAAAAGGCTTGTCGGTCTGGCTGAAAACCGACAAAGCAGGAAGGTGTTGGAAGCCACGGAGTAGGGGACCCTCACCAGATAGAGGGGCCACAGGGAGGAGCTCTGACAAGCTGCTGCCTAGCTCCCTCACTCCCACTTTTTCTCTTCTGTTCTTGTTTTGGTTGTACTGGGGACTCACCAGGGAGGGGACCAGGCAGTGAAGCCAGCAGAGCAAGCAGACTGGGGTCAAAGGGTGCCTGCAGTGTGTGCAGAAGGCACGCAGGCCGCAGCAGCAGGGACAAGCTGAGGAAAAGAGGGTGGGTGCCAGGCCTGGCTGCCAAAACCCCTCAAGCCCCCAAGAGGTCCCTGAGCAGGGAGCTGGCCCTGCAGCGCCACCTGGTGACTGGAGGGGAGCTGCAGCTGGAAGGTGACCCCAGGCCCCTAAAGAAGTCGCACATCAACCACTGATCCTGGGTTGCAGGTGTTTTATTTCCAGCCTATTCCCAACCTGGTGACCCTCCACAGTCCAGCAGGAGAGAGGCAGGAGGGAGGAAGATCAGCCTGCACCTGGCACCCATCTCTAACTAAGGTTATCTCCTTGCTGAGAGTCAAATCCACACTGGCAAGAGTGACCTTCTGGCATAAGGAAGTGCTCAGAACCCCCTGGAAAAGAGGCAGCCAAGGCCCCATGCCAGGACCAGCAAATGATGCAGCTGTGGTGCGGAGTCCAGCTCAGTCCCTCTCCCCTGCACAGGACTCCTCCTCTCCGTGCCGGGCCAGGATCTGGGCTCAGCGCCCCAGCAGCCGCAGCATCTCCTGAGGATCCAGCAGCTTCTCCCTGGGCTTCCCAGTGCCCTGGCCCCGGGACACCTCTTCAGCATCCAGCTTCTCCCAGTCCGAGAAAGAGACAGGCCAGACCCCTGAGGCAGAGGGAAGACGAGTCACTGCCTCCACCGCCTCCTCCACTCTAGCCCCGAACACCCAACTCCCAAACAGTGGGAAGGTCCAGGGATACCCCCCCCCTCCCTGGAGCTCACATGGGGCCCAGACCTCGGCTGCTGAGGAGGGCCTTGATGGCTGCATAGCCAGGCCTGGGACCAGACGGAAGCTGCCCGGCCTTCAGGTCCTGCAGCAGAATCTGGCTTGTGAGGAAACTGTCAGTCATGGTGGTAGTGATGACGCCTGTGGGTCCTCGCTTCACCCAGCCACTGCAGTAGAGGCCTGGGAATGGGTAACAAAGGTGTAAATAATGGGGAGTGGGCTGGACACCCTTGGCAAGCCTCAGCCCCCATACAAACTTGCATGTGCATGCATCCATTGACCCCATGGCCTTCCAGCATCCGTCAGTGGGCCCACTGTGGCTGCTGGCCCACTGCTCTCAACTCTTCCCAACCTATTTTTACCATGCCATCCTCCCTTACCCCTCAGTGTCCCTGTAGATCAGTACCTCCCTGTAGGAGCTGAGTCCTGCCCACCTTGCTTCAGCAGGCTCTTAGTAAACATTAACTGAATGAATTAATGACTAGACTGGTATGTGGATACACAATCAGACTGCAAGCTTGCTGATTACAGGGGCTGCTGCCTAATCTCCAATCCCAGAACTAGGCCTAGCTCAGAGCAGGTCTCAGTAAATTGAATGACTTAATAACCAGGCATAGGTGTGGGCATCTCAGCTAGAGTAAGTCCCAGGATGGGGTCCTGGGACATGGCCTGGCTCTCAGTACCTGTCACCAGATGAATGAATGAATGGGAATGACCCCAGGAGACACCAGCCTCCCTGTCCCCCACTGCACCCTCTCACCTGGCACATTCATGACCCGGCCGTCCACATTGGGGATGATGCCAAGTTTGGGGTCGAAGGGCACACTGGGGTCGATGGGGCGGCTCTTATACCCAATGCTGCTTAGCACTAGCCCACAAGGGAGGTCCTCCACATCTCCAGTGGGCACTGCCCGGGTGGCCTCACCGACACCCTGCTGGGGACAGTGTGGGCAATACCAGGCTGTGGGTGGGAACACATAGGAATGGGGGTGTCTTTGGCTAACAGGAGACTCACTTCCAGTCTGGTGACAGCCAGGCGGATGCCTGCCACCTGCCTCCCATCTGCCGAGGGCAGCACCTGCTGCGGACTTCGGAAAAAGCGGAGGCCCCAGGCACGGGAGGCCGATGCCTGGCGGGCAGCCTCCTCCACCCCTGGCTTCTCTGTGGCTGTTCGAAGCAGCAATTCCGTCAGCCGCTTCCTCGGGCGAGGGACCTCTGTCAGCAACACAGAACATCTCAGGGCTGTCTTTGGGTTCCAGCCTTCTCCCCGAACACCCTCCCCCAAGCCCTCTCTGACCTAGACCATCCCCTCTCTAGTGAGCTGGGGGGCCAGGCCAGGGCCCCTCACCCTTGATTCTGTCCTGGAGGCCCAAGAAATCCGCAGGATCCAATATGGGCCGAGTTCCTGGTAACTGAATCATCTCCCGGAGCTCCTTGGGGGTGGGGGTGGGGAGTGGGGGAAGAGATCAGGCCCAGAGCACTGTCCAGCCTCAGCCCACCCCAGAACCCAGCCTAGGTGGGAGATACCAGTACCACCCACCACCACAGAAGGCACTGGACCTTGGGGGGCCCTGCCTGGCTCCCTCTCTTCCACCACAGGCAGCTCTGCCCTGCCACACCTCCTAAGGGCAGACCATCTACTTGGGACCCTGGCCCCTCTCCCTCAGGCCCCAGCACCTTAATAGTGAAGGCCACTTGCAGGGGTCCACGTCGGCCCACTATCCACACCATCTTCACCTGACTCTGTCTCAGTACCCCCAGGGCAGCCTCCGTGATGTCCGTTTTCTGGCACAAAAGGAGGTGCTTAAAGTCAGACAAGGGTGGTGGAAGGGGCCTTTCCATTTGCTGGTGACCCTACCCTGGGCGGCCCAAAACTGCACCACTGCCCCCCCTGGTGGCCAGACGGAACACTGCCGCCAATTCTGCAAATGGCCCCAACTAGTAGCAAACCAGGCCCAGCTCTTCAACAAGTGTTTACTGTTTACCACATGCCAGGCACTGTGCAAGGGGCAGGGAGAGGTGTGTGTGTGTGAATGGTGAGCAAAAGTTACATGCTGCCCACCCTCAGAGAGCTTCTCGTGGAGAGAGATAGACTTACCAAATATTCATTAGCTTTTGGGGGGGGGGGCGGTGATTAGGTTTATTTATTTATTTTAAATGGAGGTGATGGGGATTGAGCCCAGGACCTCATGCATGCTAAGCACACATTCTACCACTGAGCTATACCCTCCCCACCTCAAATATTCATTAATAAGTATAAAATTGCTTTGAAACAGGAGTAGCCAAGTCTATGGGAGGAAGGTGTTACAGGGAAATGGACCTCTTCAGGATGGTCCTGGAAGGCTTCCTGTAGGAAGAGACAACTGAGTCAAGAACTAAAAGTTGAATACAGGTTAACTGGCAGGAGGTGAGCTGAGAATGTTCTGAGTAGGGGGAGTGGTATGCGCACACAGAAGTTTTTTTAAAGGTCTGTGTAGCTGCAGAAAGTGAAGGGAGAAATGGTATGAGACTAGGCTCACAGGCTGCCTTTCAGAAGGCCTCTGCCTGGCACCATGGGAAAAGAGAAGCACTGTGTTCAGCATGGAGGGACGAGGCCCGAACCCTGCAGGCAGCAGCACCCTCTCCTCGGTGTAACCCCTGCTCCACCCCTCCAGCCCCTGACCTATCCACTCACCTCGAGGTGCTCAGGTGGGGTCAGCAGGATCCGGGCCACGTCCAGAGCCACATTCCCCTGCCCCAGAATCACGGCTGTGTCACAGCTCAGGTCTGGTGCCAGCTGGAGGGGAGAGGTCCTGATAGGGTTACCATAGCCTTGGCCCCAGTCAGGCTAATCTCAGCCTCATGCCAGGTCCCCAGCCCTGCCCTCAGGCTCCCCAACACTTGGGCTCTGAGTAGATGGGGTGAACACTCAGGGGGAAACTTCAGCTACCTGAGCTGCAACTAAGGACCCTCTTCCTCCACAAGTGCCCCCTCTTTCCAGAGGCCTCCCCTTCTTTCAGCACGATGTTTTACATTTCCTCTCACTGGGAACCTCCCAGGCCTCCCTCTTTCCCCAGCTATGGCATCCAAAAGCTGCCACTGGCCCTGGCTGAGAAGTGGGGAGGGAAAGGCAGGGGGAGGGCTCCCCGAACTCACCTCCCGGTTCTCGGGAAGCCCGTTGTACCAGCCCACAAAAGCCCGGGCCGAGAATACACCAGGCAGCTCCTCACCAGGGATTTCCAGGGCCTGGTGGTCCTCTGCCCCATAGCTCTGAGGAAAGACCCAGAGACCTCAGCACCAGTTAAGGGGCCAAGCAGCCCCCACCAGGCTCCCAGCAGCCTCCTTCCAGCTCCTCCTCCCAGCTCCTCCTCCATAGCTTCCACCCTGGCCCTCACCCCTGTCTCCCAGCCCTGGCGGCCCCGCCCACCCGGCTGCACTCACCAGCACCACGGCGTGGTAGGCCTCCCGCAGCTCCGGCACAGTCACATCCCTGCCCACCACCACGTTGCCATGGAAGGCACAGCGGTCAGAGCGGGCCGTCTGGGTAAAAGTGTTGATGACATTCTGCCGGGCCCCAGAGTGGGAGGGGTTAGATGATGGGGCAGCTCCGGGGACCATGGCTGTGCCACCCTCACCCCCCAACATCCTAGGTGGTATCCACAGCAGAAGGCCTGGGGTCATTCCGTGCGGCCAGGGAGCCTCCCTTCCCTCCTCACCTTGACCACAGCCTCCAAACTCCTGCTCTGAGGCCAGAGACACCCACCTTCACCTCCGGGTGGTCAGGCGCCACACCAAAGCGCACCAGGCCAAAGGGCACAAGCTGCTTCTCGAAGATGTCCACACAGGCCCGGGGGTGGTGCTGGGGGAGAGGGCGGCAGCTGGTGGTGCTGAGGGTGAGGCTGGGCCCCTACGGGTCCTGCCCTTCCCAGGACAGAGCAGGAGAGCCCAGTTCAGTGGGCTGAGGACACAAGGACCCTCTGCAAGGAGAAAAGCCCCCGTCTTCCTAGAGAGCCAGACAAGAGGAACTGGCAGCACAGAGCCAGGATGGCCGAGGCCAGGCTGCAAGAACTGCCAGCCCAGCGAGACGGGGAGAACCCTGGCCAGCGAAGGAAGGCGGCAGCTTGCCCTCCACTGGAGTTGTATCAGGGGAGCTTCGTCAACTGCTTGGGTCAGGCGTGATACACTGCCCTGCACTAGAACTCCTGGACACTTTGAGAATTGCCCAGCCCATCTGATGCCCTGAGAACCACTCTCTGAAATCCATACCCGCCTTAGCTTTAGTCTCCAAGACCATTCTGTTGGAAAGAGGACCAGCAGGACAGAGAGTTGGGGACACAGCTGGAGCATAAGGCAGGCAAAGGGAGATGGAAGTGGCCCTACTCTTTGTCTTAGAAGAAAGCAATGTCACTCACATGTCAGTCCCACACTGCCTGCTCCTCAGGGCACCTACAAGAGTCGTAGGGAAGGCATGGGTCTGGGCAGACGTGTGGTCTGGCTCTGCCACCAAAAAGCCACATAGCTCTGGCAAGTCCCAGGATCTGCTGGGGCTCAGTCTCTTCCTCTGCAAACTGGGACAGACTCTCTCGGGGTGGCTGCGAATCATCAGGAAGTCAGGATGGTGAGAGACTCTGGGCCACAAGCAGATTCAGAGTCAAGCAGTCGGGACCCCTGTGGATGTCACTGCCCTGCCTTGCACCCCCATCTCGGCTCCTGCCCGATTCAATACTCCCAATGCAATGGACTCAAAGAAAATGAGCTCCTGCCATCTAGCAGGCCTCACACTTACCTCTTTGCCTCCGTCCACATCCCTTCTTCCCTTCTACTCCACTGCCTGCACCCAAGTCCAGGCCCCCATTGCCCACCCACCCGTGCATCGTGTCTCCTGACTCTCCCTACCCGGACCAGCCGCAGGTGGCGCCAGAACCACCTCCCTCCAGCCCCACTGACATGATACCCACAGAAGAACTGCAACTTTGGAGTCAACCACCGCGGGGGCCAACCCTGGCCCTCTGCTATCTGATTCCGTGCTGCCCCTGGAATATTTCTTAAATTCTCTGGGCAACAGCACATTCCTTCTGGTGTGATGCTCAAGATTAAATGAGCAAGGCCTGCACACTGAGCCCCAGGGCCTGACCCGCTGCTGCCATTACCACCGCTGTGGTTGCTGTCGTGTTGTATGACTCAGCCTTGCTAACAAAACTTCCCTGGCTGCCCGGCCATGGGAAAAAGTTTAAACTGCTTAGCCTGGAGGTCAGTACCATGCACAGTTCAATTCTCATCTTATCTTCCCGTCTTTCCTGCTATGGACCCTTCCCACCAGGTCACATGGCCCTCTCCAAGGCCACTTCTACAAGGTTAAACCCGCTGGACCTATTTACTGGTTCTCTCACAAAGCTGGCCTCCTCTTCCAGGAAGCCTCTCCTCCCTAACTCTCGCAGTTCCCTCCAACCCTCTGGTTGCTCTTTTCCAGGCCCCTTTTCCTCTGCCCTCCCCACCCCGCAAAAAAAAAACATTCTCTGAGGTTCTTCCCTGTGGACTTACTGATGGCATTCTACTCTCTCTCCTGCCCAGACCTGTCACCAAGCCTGAGACCCCTGGACAGCTCACCCCAGACACCTGATGTCCATCCAGAAGAGAGCCAGTTCCCCCTCCCCCAAACCTCTCCCCTTCTGCTCCTGGGCTTCCTTCCACCCCATCCACCCAGAGCCCAAGCCAGAATCTGGGGCTCCTCCCTGACTCCCCTCAACTCTGTCCAATCAGACTCCCACCCTCCCCACTGCCACCCCAGCAGCTCCCTACTGCCCTCCCGGCCCCCAGCCCTGCCTCCCCGCCCTGCTGTCTGCCCTGCAGGCAGAGAGAGAGCTCCAGATCAAATATGGGGAGCCTTCAGTCCCTGCCTAAAACACTTCGGTGATGCTAGCCACCTAGAGTGGCAGGCAGCAGACCTCTCCAGGGGTTTGTTTCCAAATGTTGATTCCTGGGCCTCAGCCACAGTCTGATTAGGTATAAACTAGGCCCAGAAATGTGAGTTTTAACAAGTCCCCCAGGGGGCTCGTATAGAGGGAGGAGGGCAGACAGCACCAAGAGAAACTGCGTGAATCCAAGCTGATCAATGACTTCCAAGCCCCCAGGATCTGGGCCCACATCCCTCCTCCAGCCTCTGCAATCACCTCTCCATCCTCACTGCACACGCCTACCTCCCTGAACTCACCTGTCCCCAGACCCGCATTCTCTCTTTCCTCCAGGTCTTGTCCTGAGGTTCTCTGTGCCTGGGGCCCTCTAGCCTCCTATCCACCCATCCCCACCCCATCCGACAGCTCCTTCAGTCCTTCAGACAGCAACCTGAACATCACCTCCTCCAGGCTGAGTTATGCGCCCACTCCTGAACATGCCCCCCGCCCCTACATCAGAGCCCTAGAATTCCATGCAAAGTCTCTTCCCCTCCCTACATTAGACTGTCAGGTCCTTAAGCATGGGGACCACGTCTGTCCTGCTCACACCCGCATTCCCAGCGCAGAGCCTGTGCCTGGAATGTGCTGGTGTCCTGTGATTGATTACTGAATGGCCCACATGGTGCTTATGAGCCGGCTCTGCCGTCGGACTGCCCGTGCTCAGAACGCAGCGCCTTCCCTGCTCAGCGGTGGGGCCTTGGGCAATCTTGCTCAGCCTGTGTCCTCACCCCTGAAGCAACAGTCATGACACATGCTTCACAAGTTGTCTCGAGGATGCGATGAGATGCTGTCCAGACAGTGCCTGACTAAGCTAAGTGCCACTGTCCCAAACGTGTTGCCTACATTCCTGCCACGGGAGCATAGACAATAGCTTGGAGCTCCCAGTGGGCAAGGACCACCTTGTAATTGGTCTCTGGGTCCATCCCCCAGCACCTCCCACAGGAAAAGTGTGTAAAAGTGTTTGCCAGCTGAGTGCAGGCTAGAGCCTCTCTGAGGGCACTGAGAATCCTGCCTGGAAGGTCCAGTCTCCTCCCTCCCCAAATTCAGGCTCAGCTCCCACAGTGCCCCTTACACAAAGCCCTCTCCAGCCCCTATGAGATCCCTGGTCTCCATCCCAGAGCCCAGGGCTGACCTAACACGTGACAATTTGCCCCAGGATGACTCCCCATGCAGGGGAGGCCCTCTCCAGAGCCCAGCCTCCTTCCATGCAACTCAAACACCTTCTCCAGGAAACACTTTCTGTCCGACCCCACCTAACCAGGCTCAGGCTGATCACATCACCACAATCAGCTCTATCACCTCAGTGGCTTGGAAGGCATGCTTAGGTCACTTTTCAGCAGGGTGACCAACTCCTCCTAGTCTCCTCAAGACCATCCCAGTTTTAACACTGAAAGCCTCATGTCCTGGGCAAACTGGGGAGGTGGATCACCCTACCTTTGAAGTATCTGTATATGTGTGTGTATAATTAATATATTCATCCTTTCTCCTATCTCTCCTTAGCAAGGCCACGGTCCTATGTCTTAGTCATCCTAGGTCTCCTGCACCCTCCCCCCCACCCCAACCCATGATTTCCCTCCCCTTCCTTCCCACCAAGATCTGCTGAAGTCTCAAGGGCAACCAGCAGCCTTGGGGCCCTGCCCACCAAGGCCAACACTATAAACCTTGAGACCCTGACCATGGGGGTGGGGTGGAATAGGGAGGTGGAGCCAGCTGAAAGATCAGCATGGCACAGGAAGGGCTGGAGCAACTGGTGAGGAGAGGATGGCGAGGTGCCTAAAGTTACAGAAGCCCTGAGAAGAAGGGTAGCCGCAAGATGTAGAATGTTGGGGACAGAGTGGAGACAGAGGAGAAAGAAGGGAAGATGAGGGGCAGGACAAAATCATCGTGCCGGTGTGCATAAACTCTGTGGAGTACTTGGTCAAGAAGGCATAGCCCACCATCTGCCATGGACCACTGACCATCACCCATGAGGCAAACACACTTCTCCCACAGCTGAGACCCTAGAGTGGGGAGCCCCAGATGTAGGTGACAAAGCAGGTAGGAAGTGTCCCATCTAGATAGGCCAGGAGCCCCTTCTGCATCAGGGATCCAGGAGTGTTTTTCAAACCCAAAGAGGGCGGGGCTTGATCTTAGGATTGGAGCAGCAGATGAATTATGGGAAAGGGAAGCAGGAGGAAGTGGCTTACCTTCAGCAGGTGTTGAGCTGTGTAGAAGCCCGCTGGGCCACTGCCCACCACACAGATCTGAGGAGTCTGCTCCTGGGTGGAGAACTGCTGGCAGAAGCCTGAGGCTGGGGGGACCGGGAAGGAAAGTCAGATCAAGGCTCCCTCCCCAGTCCCAAACCAACTTCAGTGTGGAACAGAAGATAAGCCTCCCAGGCTTCAACCTCATCTGCACCCTCCTTCCCTTCTTCCTCAAAGCTCTGGTGTCTGCAGGGTCCCTTACTTCTTCTGAACCCCCAGAGGCTTTGTCTCCATCCAGAGCTCCCATCTCACCTGTGAACTTACTGTACCACTGAAGATAGTTTACTCAATAATCCCCTTCACCCCTGAGGCTGTCCTACACAGTACTTCCTAATTTTTCTTACCGGGTTCCCTACCTACCCAGCTAGAATACCACATCCTTCCAACAGACTCCAGATCATCCCAGTCTCACCCCTGTAGATCTCCCCACAATGCCCCATTTTACCTCTTCTAGTCCCTCTCTCACCACAAAGCCCGTTTTTGCCCCTCTGGACCCCTGTTTCGCCCCAGACTTCCCTTTTGCCCCACAGGCCTCTGTATCATCCCCATACACTCCTCACACCTGTGGACATTATGGTCTTCCTTTCTCACCTTTGTTGACCCCTGTCTCACCCCAGGAGCCTCGTATCTCACCGCATGGGCCGCCATCTGCCCCTGTACACCACCCCTATCTCATCTGCATGAGTGGACCCCTCCAGTCTCGCCCCTGGTCTCTCCCTCTCCCCTCTCCAGCCCTGCCCCAGCTCGGCCTCGACCCCTGCACTTCGCGCTCGCAGGCGTCCCCGCGCTCTTATCCAGACCTAGAGGTGTCCTGCTCCTACTCGGGGTGCTCCCAGAAGGAGGCGGCCGACTCCGAGACCACGCTGACCAGTGCCACCAGCGCCAGCAGCGCGGAGCCATGCCTAGAAACAGGAACCGGCCAGCAGACCTTATCCCGGAGACTACCCCATGCTCCGCGCCCGCTCCGACCCCGCCCCCGCCCTTCCGACCACGCCCACAATCGGGGGCCCGCCCCCAAATCCCGCCTCCCACGCTCCGGGAAAGCCTTGAGTAGCGACTCCACCCCCAGCCCCAGAAGAATCCCTCCCTCTCGGGCCCACCCACTTCTGCTGAAGACCCGCCCCCCAGGGCTTCCGGGCCGTACGTGACTCAATAAATTTCTCCCCAATCTTCAACGTCTCTCCGATTATCTGGAGCCTAGGGTTGGAAGAGAGCAAATCCCCATTGCTGTTTCAATGCCGCCTGAAAGAGGGAGCCAATTAAAAAGGAGCTTACTTTACTTAGCAGCTCCCTCTCGGAGGCTCTCGACTCTCTCTGATGACGCAAGGCCCCTTTCCGATTCGATGGCGTACCCCACCGCGTCCCAGCCAATCACAAGCCAGGTCCAAGCGAGCCTCCCTGCCCATTGGGTAATAATCACGGAGTCCGGAAGTCTGCAAAAAAGAGTCTCCCGCCAGGACCTTGGCCACCCCTTTCTCCGATGCCGAGCATTATAAAGATTTGGCCCCGGCAAGATGCTGTCCAGGTCAGGCCCGGGAGAATTTTAAACCTTGAAGACCTTGTTGCTTAACCATCCTCCCCTTTACGTAGGTGAGGGAACAGAGGAGGAGCTTCTTGCCCTCTGTACTAAGGACAAAGCTAGATCTCCAAAAAAATCCGTGATGAACAAAATGGATTTTTAAATGACAGGATCTGTGGTCACATCTAACACAATAATTCTGAAGCCACCTTCCCTCCGCCGGCCCCCTCCTCCCTGCCCCCCCCCCCCCCCCCCGTTGTCAAGCACATCCTTGGAGAAGCCTTCCCTGACCCATCCTCTCCCAAGCTGGGTTAGGGCCCCTTTTTGTCCCCTCAACACTCCAGCCCATCACTACTTATTATACTGCTTTATAGCTTTTTAATTATCTTATTTACTGAAGTTGTCAACTGAAAGGAAAATGCACAATGTTGTGAATTAAGTTTTATTCTGGGATCTTACTGAGAACTGTAGCCCAGGAGACAGGCTCTCAGATTACTCCGAGAAACTGCTCCAAAGAGGTAAGGGAGGAGTCAAGATATATATAAACTTTTTTTCTTGCTGGGAAAAACATGAAGTCAAGCATAAAAAGATTACTGCTCATCACATAGAACAGATAACTCGAGTTAATGATTTTAGTGCTTTTCCATATATGGGAAGATGGAAGAATCTAGGATCATTGACATTTTCCCCTTAAATATGTAACTTATCTAGGGGCCTGTATATCCAAATCATTGCAGAATGCTTTCTGTTTTTCCCCATCCTGAATTCCCCTCAGGGAACAGTCGGTGAGTGACTACAGTGACTAATGGCTTGATCCTTGTAGAACTGGAATAGCAGGCAACATTTTTTTCTTTACAAAGTGTAACAAACAGAAAAGCACACAAATTATAAGTACTGTTTGATGGGGGGAGGGTATAGCTCAGTGGTAGAGTGCATGCTTAGCATGCCTGAGGTCCTGGGTTCAATCCCTGGTATCTCCATTTGCTACCTTGATTGTGGTGGTGGTGGTTTCACTGGTATAAACATCTATTAAAATTCATCAAATTGCACATCTGAAATATGTGTAGTTTACTGTACAGGAATCATACCATAATAAAGGTGTTTTTAAAAAAGTAAGTAAGTAAATAGGAAAAGAAAGTACTGTTTGACGAATCATCACAAGATGTAACCATGTGATCACCACACAGATCAATAAATAGAAAATGGCCAGCACCCCCAGGAGTTCCTTGTGCCCCTTCTAGTCACTTCCCCTCCCTGGTACTGAGAAGTAAATACTGCTCTGACTTCTAATAAGCCCCTGTGTTTTGTGCTTGTCCCACTCGACCAGGATTAGGCAAACTATAGTTTGCAGGCCAAATCCTGCCCACTACCTGTTTTTGTACAACCCACAAGTTCACAGTTTATTACATTCTTAAAAAGTTTTTAAACACTGTAAAGAATAATATTCTGTGATGTGAAAATTACATAAAATTTTAAAAATTTTATTGAAAAACAATGATGCTCATTTCTTTACATATTGTCTCTGGCTGTTTTGCACTTTGATGGCACCATTGAGTAGTTGTGACAGAGACTGTATCATCCTCAAAATATTTACTCTCTGGCCTTTGACTGGAAAAGTTTGTAAATTCCTGCACAAGACAACAAGCTCCAGGAGACTGGGGCCCAATTTCATTCACTGTTTTGTTTTTGGTTTGTCAATTTCTGGTGTATGGCATAATGTTTCAGTCATACGTATACATACATGTATTCCTTTTCATATTCTTTTTCATTATAGGTTACTAAAAGATATTGAATATAGTTGCCTGTGCTATACAGTAGAAACTTGTTGTTTATCTGTTTTCCATATAGTAATTAGTATCTGCAGATCTCTAAATCATTCACTCTTACATCCCCAGAGCTTTGCACAGTACGTGGTACATAATGGAAGTTCATTAAGAGTTTGTCTTAATGATCCATTTGTTATCCTCGCACATGGGAGAAAGAGAAGGAGACTCAGGATCAGAAAGCCCTATAGGGCTCCCTACCCAGGGGTAGTATGTCTGGTGGTTAAGAGAAAGGATTCTGGAATCAGACACACTAGGTTTCAATCTTTCTTCCTCCACTTACTAGCTATATGACATTGATAGGTTTAATCTCTCCAAGGCTTATCTTCACAATACATAATGTGAGGGGAAAATAGTACCAACTTCTTGTAAAGATGAAAATTAGATAGCATAGATAAACAAGGGCCACAATTTCTGAACAGGCATTTGCTACCATCATCATCAATGTTATGACCTCTGTCGTGCCTCTGTAAATTAGACCTGAGGTCTCTGCAGCGCCTTGGAAGTGCTTGATTCACTCCTGTCATTTCCCCTCATTTCGCCAGCCCCACTCATTCCCAACTCATATCCTCAGAGAAATCAAGCAACAGAAAATTAAGCCTCAAAGTGATGGAGTGACTTGTTCCTGGGCGCCTGTTGTACAGCCACATCTGGTACCAGGGTGTCCAGCTGCAGTCCATTTCGCACTTGGGCCCAGATCAATAACAGTGAGTCATTTTAGGATGATTTTAATCATTAGCCAGGACTGTGCAATGGGGACTTTTCTGACATTGTATTTTTCATATGGGGAATTAGCAGTTTGATTAATCGCATTCCCAGACCTTAAGGCCATTTTTGAGTTGCTAATGCGTTTCCAAAGAGCAGCAGTAACCTATAGCAAAGCAGGAGGCTGCCAAACCTGCGTCATTCCAAAAGGGCTGCTTGGATCCCAAACTCTGCTCTATCAGTCAACCTCCCAACAGGAAACAGATGGTCTGTTCAAAGGGGCTGATTGAAGAGAGTTTAATGAAGGGGTTTTGTACAGAGGTGTAGCAGGATTAAAGAAATGGTGAAGCACTCCTGGGCAAGCAACAGCCAGAAGCCACTCCCACCCCAGGCCCTGAAAAAGCAAAAGGAGAGAGCTGTTTTGGAAGCAGTGAGAGCTGTAGCTGGAGAGGGTGCCAGACAGCAGCTGTGGGCTTTGGGGAAGGAAGGCACGGTGGAGAAGAGGGGAATGGATCTGGAGACAGGTAGCCAGCACAGCCAACCAAGGCCACACCAGAGATGGGTTTTTCAACAGGACCAGGCTCAGAGAATGCCTTCACCTGCCGTCTGACTCCTCTGCCACCCCCTCTGCTGGCATTTAGCCTCCCCATGGTCAGGGTCAGCGTGCCCTTCGCCTCATCCAAGGACTTCACTGAAAAATAAGGCAATTATGTACTCAGAACAGACTTGCATGTTCTCAACTGGAGATGATTTTTGCCCCACTCCCCAGAGGACATTTGGCAATGTCTGCAGACATTTTTGATTGTCATGACTTGGGCTCCTGGAACCAGGTGGATAGAAGCTGGTCCCAACAACAAAGAAATATCTGGCCAAAATGTGATGATGCTGAGGTGGGAAACCCTGTTTTAAACTAACTGCTCTGGCCTCTTCTCACAGGCTAGGCTCCTTCTCTGTTCCTCCCTCGGCCTCCGGCTGGACCCTTCTTTGTGCCCACTCATCCAGCCCCCAGCCAGGGCAGCTCCCAGCCCCCTCTCAGGTCGGCCCACTTTAGGTTGAGTCTCGATACCATCCCCAGTCCCTCGACCTCATCCTCTGGCTGCAGCACTTACAGTGCCTCACTTCCAGGCTGCAGCGCATCCTTCCATACACAAGCCTAGCCCTCGACTCCCAGCTCTGGTATCTGTACCTTTCCCTGCCCCCCACTCCCTCTTCTCTCTAAGGCCATTCGACCTTCAAACCATGTTCCCATAACCCCCCTCCAGCCTCAGCTACCCTCCCAGTAATTTCTCACTCTCTCAGTGGATAATCCTTCCACTCTTTGTAAACATCGTGGAAGAAAGCAGACTTCCGGAGCTAGCCAAGGTCATGCTCAAAGCTATTTACACCATTTCTGCCCTTGTTTCCCGTGGAGTGCTCTCCCCACAAAACACACACTGCGATCTCCCAGATGCTGTGGATCTGGGGAGCTGCTGGGCCAGTGTCCCGCACAGGCTTCCTGGCTGAAAAACTCGGAAGGTCTGCCAAAGGTAATCTCTCCCTGTGGTCCCTGTGGAGAGGGCTCCCTAGGGGCCAGAACCTCAAAAGGGCACAGGAAGAAGCAGCAGCCAAGTGTGGGGCTCCCGGTGCCATGGAAGCCCTACCCAGGGGGCTGACCCTTCTCTCTCAGCGCCCCCTACTAGCCTTCTCCCTACATAGGGACTCTCCTTAACCCCATCCCTTAGCCCTACCAAGGCTCAGAGCGAGCAGGGGAGAAATCCAGCTGTTTAGTCCTGAGATGAAGTTGATGGAGGTCCAGACTAACCATAATGCCCAGCCACCTTTATTCCTTTCCCCCAGATAGTCCTTGAAACCCAGAAAAGCAAGCAGGGCAGTGATCCCCAGGACCCCTGGCATGAACTCCCCGCCTCGCTGCCCGCCCAGTGCCTCCACATTCCAAGTCCACCACCAGTGGCAGAGCCACACTCACTGGGCAAGGGCCCGTGCCCTCCCGGCCCCAGGGATGACCAGCAGAAGCAGGAGAGCCAGGGTTGGGCCTGGGAGAGAGGGCAGGGTGACTGTGCCAGTCCACGCATCATTGCAGCCCCACCAGCTCTGTGATGGGGGGCGTCTGCACCATGAACTCCTCGTAGCGATTGAGAAACAGCCGGAAGCGAGCCAGGTAGGAGTCCTCGTTGTATGGCAGCTGCTTCTCATGAAGGAACTGGGACACCACTGGCTTCACCTGCCAGAAGATGGGCAGGAGGAGGGGCCGCTGAGCCGGGACTGCGGACAGGTCCCTCCCCATGGAGACCCTTCCTCTTCCCAGCCCCAGCTCCTGTCTGCTTTGTCCCATGATGCTCTAGGGGGGCTGAAGAGCTTGGAGAATTCCTGCCTCCCCATTTCTAGCAGGCAAGGGAAAAGGGGGGACTTCTCCCCAACATCCTCCGCCAGGGCTCCAGACCGTATGACAGTCGTCCTCAGCACAGGGCACTAAACACCATAGCTCCTTTTATCAAACATTTATGGTGTGCCCAACATTTCAGATCCACTTCTTCATTTCATTCTCAAAGCCTGTCAGTGTAAGCACTGCCTAATCCCATTTGACAGGTGAGGAAGCTGAGGCTCAGAGCCATTCAGTTAACTTGTCCAGAGTCGCACTGCTAGTGAGAAACCCAGGTGTCTCTGGTAGGAAACCCACACTGCTGCTTGTACCCTGGGCTGCCCTTTCTGGGAATCTCTGACCAGGCCAGGTGCTCAGAGAACCCTGGAGGAGACTCCCTTTCTGCCCTCAGAGAGTTCCTTCATCTAAGCCCTTCCAGCCTGACCCTCACCTACCTTCAGGCACATGTGGTCAGAGAGCCTGGGGAAGAGGTGATGCTCCACGTGGCAGCTGATGAGGGAGTGCCCAAACGCCCAGTCCAGCACGGGCAGCCGGGGCAGGTTAAGCACTCCCAGGCTCATCATGTGAATCCGTCGGGGCTTCTTGTCCCGGGAGAACATGGGCAGTCCGATGTGCTGTCATAGACACAAGGGTCACGCCAGGCAGCACTGTGCCTCCCCACCTGCCCCAGGCATCCTCACCTAGCGATGGGGGACCTGTGGGTTCTTCTGCCCTCCCTCCTCTGCCCCCGACTCCATCAGGACCCAGTAGAGACATGAGGAGGCTGAGGTTCTCAGCCCATCTCCAAGACGACCCTGTCTGTGCTCTGTGCTGAATCTGTCCCCTCTCTGGGCCTCTCCCCATCCGCACAGTGAGGGGCTTGGCTTGGGTGTCCTTCAGATCCTGTGATACTTTAAAGCCCACGACTGCCCACCACTGTCTCTCACATCCCTGTTCCTTCACTTCATCCTGGAGAGACCCTTCTCTGCTCTCTTTTCAAGTCCTGCTCATGATTCCCTCTCCTGGGCATATAATTTGAAAAGATACATGCACCCCAATGTTCATAGCAGCACTATTCACAACAGTCAAGACATGGAAGCAACCTAAATGTCCACTGACAGATGACTAGCTAAAGATGTGGTACACACACACACACACACACACAGACACACACACACACACACACACACACACAGGAATACTACTCAGCCATGAAAAAGAATAAAATAATGCCATTTGCCACAACATTGATGGACCTGGAGATTGTCATACCAAGTAAGCCAGAAAGAGAAAGAAAAATACCATATGATATCACTTATATGTGGAATCTTTACTAAAAAAGGACACAAATGAACTTATTTACAAAACAGAGACAGACTCACAGACATAGAAAACAAACTTATGGTTACCAGTGGGGGAGGGGGTGGAGAACGATAAATTGGGAGTTCAGGATTTGTAGATACTAACTCCTATAAATAAAATAGATAAACAACAAGGTCCTACTGTATAGCAAAGGGAACTATAATCAATACCTTATAGTGACCTATAATAAAAAAGAATATGAAAAGGAATATATATATGTATAAATGAATCACCATGCTGTACACTAGAAATTAACACATTATAAACCGACTATATCAATTAAAAAGAAATCCTGTTCATGGCTCAAGATCAAGTTTGCACATCCTTGTATATTTTTTTGTTCAGAAAGTATATATAAATGCCTCCTCTTCCAGGCACTGTCCTAGGTCTAGAGGATGTGGATGTGAACGGGAGCTTCCACTCTAGCAGGACAAACAGATGGGCCACAGATGGGATTAAGTCATTGATGGCTATGCAGTAAGTGCTGGGATGGTCGCATGCAGGATGCTGTAAACTGGGGTCTTCACTGGTCCTATGGAAATGGCCCCAGAACTGAGCTGGCCTCCCGTGAGGACCTCCTGTCTCCAGCTCCTCTCAGCATGTGCGCTGGGACCTCTGCCATGCACTTGTTTCACTTCCCTTGGGCTTATCACAGTGAAAACCCTGACAGTAGGAGCTGGGGTCCTATTCACTTGTGTCCCCACAGAGCTTAATCAACTGACCTGTGCAGAGGTTTCTAATAAATCTCCAGTCCATGTGTGAACAGCAGCCAGTGTGGAAGAGAAGCAAACTCCTTACCTGGGACCAAAACTCTCTGTGATGACCCACAGAGAGAAGGGCAGAGGGGTGGGTGGGAGGCGAGGGGATGCTTCCTCAGGTGGCCTCTCTCCCCCCAAAACCTAGAGTCCAGCCTGCGGCCAGGCACCCTGGAGAATGGTCCCCGCATCCCCCATCACCAAGCTGAGGGTAGAGGAGGCCTCACCTGGAAGATGTTGACGTGGAGGTAAGGGTGGGCCAGCAGGGACCTGGTGATGAACATGCAGACCAGGGCCGAGCCGGGGCTCTGGAAGCCAGACACGTTCAGGAGCAGCCAGTAGTGAGAATAAAGGCCCAGGAAAATCAGGCCCAGCGTCCGCAGGGCCGTCCTGAGCTCCACCTCTCTCAGCCGCTCTGCCAGAGGAGGCAAGAAACAGGGTGAGGCCCGGCCAGGCTCCAATCCAACATAAGCTGGCTCCCTGGTGGCTCAATGGTGTGAACTAGGGTGACCTAGGTGTTCAGTCCATCCACACACATCCCTGAAAAGTAGATTTTCCCATTTTATGGATGAGAAAATGGCATTCAGCAACCCGACCAAGGCCACTCTGATAGTAAGTGGTGGCCTGGGGCTTGAACCCCAGTCTGGCGGACCCGTGGCCCCTGCTTCTTCCACCGTATGATATTGCTCCTGTGATATTAAAAGTCATAACATGCACTAGAGTGTGAGGCATTTACAAAGCATTTTCCAGCTATGACCTCAGGATGCTTTCACATCATCCTTGAGGAGCAGGTAAGAACCTAAGGCTCAGAGAGGCTAAGTTACCTGCCTGTGGTCACCAGCCAGTAAGTGGCAGAGCCAGACTTGGCCCCAGGTCCAAGGTTCTTTCCACCCTGCCTAGTTGTCTCAAAAAGTTGCTGTCTGGTCTTAACTCAGGGCTCCTCACTTCCTCCATGAAGCCTCTGTGAAGCCAGGAGAGGAAGGAAGGATAGAGGGGGCCAGGTATCTGGGGGGCATGGCCCTGGCCTACTCACCGACAGCCACCAGCGGTGTTATGATGGGGATCAAGAGAGGAGCGAGGAACATGTAGACGTAGCGGTTGAGGCAGGGCAGCCTCCACGTGCTGGAGTCCCCCAGGCCCAGCACGTTGGTGTAGCCATGGTGCATTTTGACGTGCCCATACTTGGCGTACTCTGCAGTGAAGGATGTGCACACCTAGAGGAGGGAGTCAGAAAGGGCGCTGGGGTCCATGTCAGGCAGAGGCGACCAAAGAGGACCTCTGGAGCCTTGAGAACACCCTCCTTCCCCAGACCCCTGCATTTCTGGGGCCTTACTGCCTTACACCCCCAGCTCATCAGACTTGACCATCAACTCTCTGGTATCCATGACCACCGTGTGGCAGCCGATCAAACCAACTTCATCCACTTGGCATGGTGCTGCAAAGCATTTCGGGGCAGGAGGCCAGCCCTGCTGATTGCAGCCCGCAAGCCTGAGAGGGCTGTCAGAGGACTGGATGCACTGCAGGTGAAGCTCTTGGCATCCGACGGCAATTATTTTGTGCAAGTTTATCTAGGAAATATCTGTACCTTCTTAACACTGCTTTGTATTCTGACCCCATAGCAGTGAGGGGAGGGGGACAGGAGCAGTCTGGGGGCGAAGGGAGGCCATCTCCTGAAATGTCCACAAGGGTGGCAGTCAGGTTGAGGGTGCCCTGGTGGGGGGCCGAGAGTGACCATTTTCCCAGGGGTGACTCTTCTCTGACGTGACCCCATGTGGGATTCTCTGGAGCTGGAAGTGAGCAGCAGTAGCTTTCTGACTCCAAGAAGAGCAGTCATTCTGAATGCACAAGAGGTGCTAAGGTGTTTCTTATACAGATGTATGCAAATGAACATGCAGATATCAGCCTCTTCCCATGTTTTATCCATGCCAGAAGATTTTGCTAATTTTATTGAAGACGCTGCCTGCCTATTTCCAGGAGAACATGAAGCCAATGCCAGTCACCGTGAGCCCCAGAAAGACAGCAGAACACATGCGGTTGAGTGCTTATCATTCCGCACTTTACACATGTGACTTTGTTAATATTCCAAGCCGAGGGAGTCAGTGATGTTATTATTCACAGTTGACAGAAGCAGAAACTGAGACAGAGGCCATGTGACCACCCCAGGGCACTCAGCTAAGTCGGTGGCAGAGGTGGGACTGGAACCCAGGTTCCATCCAAGATAAGCCATAAGACCCCTAGGGTGAGCCACCAGCTACAACAGAGCACAAACCCAGGCTTGGGGCCCAGGCAGCAGAAGCAAAACCAGGAGAAGACAGATAAGGAACGACATTGTCTTCATACCATCTGCAAAGACTTTCTCACTTGGAATGAAATGAAACCGAAACGTAGCCAGAAGCTCTATCCATAGGGCGCTGGGGAGCACGTCACAACGGCAGTCCTACCACAGACACGGAAAATGTGTCAAACGAGTACTATGCGGGCCCCTCTGAAGGGGAGGGCATGAAAGGAAAGGCTGGTTCAATGACTGCGTGGCTTTGGAGTCCACAAAATCAGGAGGCGCTTTGCTCTCAGATGATGTAAGACCGGGGAGGGATGGGCTTGTTCTCTGTTTCTGAAACCTCGCAGACAGATGGAACCTGAGGGAGGCTGCAGAGGCCGGGCAGGTAAACTGTCAAAGTGATGTCTTTTCCAGGCCCAATGATCTCGAAGGATTTGCTGCTTAAGAGGGTCAGGCAGTTGGGTTGGTTCAACACAGGGGCCGCAGCCGGGGTCTGCTAGGAGGCCTGCCTGCCTCTGCCCAAAGCCTAGAAGTGTGTGTTTTGAATCTCGTGGTCCTGTAACTGGAAGAAGCGACTGTTTTTAACTGCTCCCTCCATGCACTTCTGCTCCAAGGACCCACCCTATCTGCACAGCGTCCTTCTTCAAGAAACATCAGCTGAATGCAGCGATCTGCTTAGGGTCAAAGTTGCCCTTCCTTTTGTCCCAAGCTCTCCATCCCCTCTCAGAGCAGCAGCTGACCACACTTTGAGTAGCAAAGCCAGAAATGACCAGGGGCCTGAACCTGACCAAGCTCGGTAGGAACTCAACCCTTGGGGACCTGGTGGGGCTCTCTGCCGCACGCCCAGTTGAGGATGGGGCAGGGACAGGGTGGAGGGGACAAGCCACCTGTGTGGTATGTAATACATGGTTTGTGACTCAGAACATGCTTCCCAAATCTGCATGCAATCTGCCTTTTTATATGAATAAGAACAGACCTGAGGCTGTTTCTGTGACACTGGACCTCTCCCTCCCATCTAGATGCCTTTTCCAGAGCGGGAGGGAAAGCGGTGGGTTTGGGAGAAGGGGCGACTGGACACTAATTGTGGCCTGGCTCATGGGATCCCACCACCCAGAGGGCAGGGGGATGTGGCCACGCGCTGCGGGGGCAGTCCTGCTGTGAAGGATTATTTACAGGTCTCACCCAAGAGGATCTCACATCCAGACCCAGAGAAAGTTCCAGAAGCTTCTTGATATCACCACCTTCTGTGCCCTTCAGGGAAACTTAAGAGCCCCCATCCCTTAGCTGCACTCAGGTTTTGCAAATAGGCAGTGTGTGTGTGGGCAGATGTCTGCAGTTCCTCTTGACATCTTATTTCTGCTAAAATCAGGGGCCCCGGCTCTCATTTGTTCATTCATCCCTTCATTCAGTTGTCTGTTCGCGTCAGCATCCTCAGACCTCCACCAACTGCCACAGGTAGTTATCCCAGCTGGTAACTTATTTTTTGAACAGGTGGTATGTTCACATAACTCAAAAAGCTCACAGTGACGAGTCTTCTTCCTACCTCACCCCCGGCTGCCCTATTTTCCTCTTGGGAGGTGAGGGAGGCCCTCAATCTCTTACATGTCCCCTAGTATTTTCCCCTTTCAGTTTATTTATTATGAGATTATGATACACCATTGGGTTTTACACAGGTGACCTGACTGGATTGGAAGGGGAGGGGCAGGACAAGGCAGGTGACGGGTGGGAGGCTGCAGGTGAGGGACGTGGCGAGAGGTGAGGACAGGAAGGGCAGGGATGGGGGCGGGGCACAGCGGGGCCACTCCAGAGAGGGCGACAGGAGAAGAGGGCTTCAGGCGTGGAGAGGAGGAGAAAGAGGGACTGTGGCTCATCCCAGCTCCCATTCCTCTCTCCAGACCCTCTCCCACTGACACCAGGGCTGAGCAGCCCCTTCACGCGGGCTTCAGAGTCGGCAGGAGGGGTCCCTGAGGCTCTGCAGTCCTCAGCGTTGGGTTTGTCAGATAAAGTATAGGACACCCAGATACATTAGTTTTGGACAAAACAACCAGTCCTTGTTTGTAGACCTATATCCCAAATATTGCCTGCATTCATTTATCTGAAGTTCAGACTTCACTGTGCATCCTGTATTTTTATTGGCTGCATCTGACAGCACACAATTCTCCAAGGGCGAGTCCTTGGGTACCACGCGGGTTCTCCCGCAGGCTCCATGGGATATGGCAATGTTAGCACCTTTGGGTAAGAGAGGGGCCGTGGTGAAGGAGGAGCCCGAGCCCCTCGTTAGGCTGGATGTAGTGGGCGCTGATCCTACATCCACAAAATTCTCTCCCCTTTCAGCCCTTGTCCTGGGAAACTCCCAGCTCCTCTGCTTGGCACACAGGCCTCCTCATCCCATTTGCTCCAGAGTCCCTGTTAGATTCTAGCAACCCCAGATTTCTGCGGGTCTCTCAAGAACCATGCTGTTTCCCATATCCACGCCTTTGTCTGTGTGTCTGCTCAGCCTGAACCCACCTTCCGGCTTCTGGGCCTGGCCAGTGTCTCCTCCAGACACTGTCGCCGGGGGTTCTCAGCACTGGCACTATTGACATTTGGGGCGGGGTCATCCTATGTTCTGGAGGGCCGTCCTGTGCATTGTAGGATGTTTACCAGCGTTCCTGGCCTCTATCTGCTAGCACATCCGCACACAGACACCGACACAGCCCAGTTGTGACAGCCACAAACGTCTGCAGACATTACCCGTGTCCCCATCACGTGCTCTCCTCTCTGTGCTCTCACAGCCTTCACATCACCTGGTTGATGCTGCTGCCACATTCTGCCTGCCCTGGTCCTGTGCTGCGAACCAGCTGTGCAGCCTGGGGCAAGTGATTTAACCTCCCCAACCAGTGTTTCCTCATCTACAGAGTAAAAGTGATATTTAATAGCTTCCACCTCATAGGGAGGCGTGACTATTAGATGAGATAATTTAGGTAAAGTACACACTAAGCACCCAATAAGGGTCAGCTGGTGTAATTAGGAGGTTTGTTATTTTCATGTCATATGTGTGTGTCTGTTTCCCCACTGGACTCTGAGCCCTTGGGGAACTGAAAGAGGGTCTGGTTCACTGTGTGTCCCCAGCACCTGGCAGAGGGCTTGCCTGGGAGCAGAGGGTCAGTGATGTTGAGTGTACTGCTCAGCCATCCAGTCATCGCCCACGCAGCGCCTCGACCCACAGTCTCAGCCCCCGAAGCTCCCCATCAAACCAAGCCTCCCTCCATGTCTCGTCTCCCAGCTGGGCAGCAACTGCGCCCCTCCAAGCAACCCTACCCTTTTCTCTCCAAGCCCCTTCCCCTGGGCCACTTATCAGACTCAATGCTGCCACCTACAGACCAGCACCTGATACTGCCCCAGGGTCCCCCACCTCTAGGGGGCGATGTAACACACCCGGAGCCAGGCTTCTAGAGACCCACAGGAGTGGGACTCGCCATGAGACCCCTTAAAAGTACATTTTATAAATCTGCACATGTGATAAAATTGCGCGCACACACACGTGCACACACCAATGTCAATGTCTAACTATTGGAAGAAATGGGGTGAAGGGTCCACTGGACCTCTCTGTTCTATTTTTGCAATGTCCTGTGAATTTACACTATTATATAATTATTTCAAAAATTAAAAAACTTTTTTACAAAAGTATATTTTGTATTGCAGATAAAAATCATAGTGGAGCAACACTCAGATTACCGCCCCTCGAGGTTCGTGTGGGGACTAGCAGAAAGAAGATCAGAGACAGCCCTGAGGATAATAGTAGCCACACTGAATTCGTGGGAAGAGAATGTTCCAGAATTATGGTCAGGCTGGGGGTTCTGAGCTCTGTTTCCACCACCACCACCACATGGGACTGGATGAAGGTTCCCCTGGGCGTCATCCCTCCCCCAGGGCACAGCCAGCCTCTGCTCTCTTTAGACCAGCTGTGACTCCACCCCCGTAGCACAAAGCTGACTTTAGAAAGAGGGTTTGAAGTTGAGACACAATAGAGCTTAGCAACTGGCATGGCCTGTTCCCTCCCACTCGGGAACATCTTGATTGTGAGTGACTTGCAGGGGAGTTCCTAAAGCCCTCTTGACTGCAGGAGTTAACACTCCCCAAGCTTCAGGACATAAACTGTAAACCATGGTGGCTCTGCCTGCCCCAGCCTGCCCCCCACATTCCTATAGCCCTTTGCTGGCAGTCCCCAGGAATATACCTGGTAGTCCCCATGACAGAGGCCAGCACAGGGAGGGACAGACCAGGGTAATGAGTGGGCAGGGTAGAAGGTCAGAGGTACGCTACTTGGGGGAATGGAACATTCTAGTGTAGACTGGAAATGGGTCTTTAGAGGGAAGTTCACCGTGGAATGGGAGGGGTGTATGACTTTGGATACCTTAGCAGAGAAACAACAATAACCTGGATGTCAGCCGCCCCCTCCATCCTGCCCGCCCCTCCGCTCAGATCCAGTGGGTCAGAGAGAGTGAGGTCCTGTCTCACCCCCAGCTCTTGCCAGCGACCTTGAGGATAAATCCGGCAAAAGCTGGGGTGTCCCAGGAAAGCCAGTGACACTCAGCAGACCCCTGAGGTTGCAACTAGAGGACGAGATTCTTCTCTAGTGATGGTGCTACCTGAGGGTCATGGTTGGGGGAGAGGAGGACTAACAAGGGACAACAGGACTGGGCACAGGGGGAGGGTCAGGGATCCAGGAGTCCCAGGTTGTCCACTGAGCTCCTGAGATCCTGGGCAGCGAAAACTGGTACTTTGTGTGATGCAGAGGGCAGATGGTTATCCGGGGCCTCAGCAAACAGCCCCCTCACCACACACACACACACACACACACACACAGCTCCATCAAGCTTTGTATAACTTGGTCGACCTTTCAGTTTAAAAATAAACAATACTAACAAATAACAACAAAAACTACCAACCCTTCCCCTGCAGCTGAGTTCCCTCTGGGGAAAGAACCAGGGAAGCTCACCCCCGCAAGCATCAGAGTCAGGCCTGGGCCCTGAGTTAAGATCTACGACGTCTCATTCAAAACACACACCGGCTTCCTGAGAGAGGCTGCGTTACTACTCTCATGTATTAGATGGGAAACTAACCCTTAGATGCGGAATGAAGTAACTTGCCCAAGGTCAGGCAGCCAGTGTGTCCAAAGACTGTGTCCCCAACACTGTCCCCTGCCCGGCCGATAGGACCAAAGACTCCACTCGCCCCACTGATACCAGCGGGCTGAAGAGACAGAGCCACCCTCTCCTTCACACAGGGAACTGAGTCTTCCCTGGAGTGGAGCCGGAGTCGTACCCTAGGGGACAGAAAAACAGAGGCCTTCCACTCAGGTTAGCCTGCTGACAGACCATATGTGACCTTCCCTGCGGACTGCGGTATACCAGCCAGTGTCACTATGCGGAGGTGGGAGCCAAGCCTCCCCCTCTAGGTTATGACCCTCCATCAGCCAGCTTTTCCCTGGACCTTGTCCCCCTACGTCACCTGCAGGGTCACCGTCAACAAATATTGAGCTCAGCCTTGTGCCAGGAGCTAAAGAGGTAAAGAGGCAAAGATGAGGCCACTGCCCCGGGGTTCATGAGGACAAGACAATGCACAGCCACCAGGCTACCTGGGCCCCTCAGGGTGGGTGGGTCGTGCTC
This sequence comes from Vicugna pacos, assembly GCF_048564905.1. Taxonomy (NCBI): domain Eukaryota; kingdom Metazoa; phylum Chordata; class Mammalia; order Artiodactyla; family Camelidae; genus Vicugna; species Vicugna pacos. Next base: position 57,698,300 of record NC_133002.1, read on the forward strand.
TGTGGCTCTATGGGGGGCTCTCTAGCTGAAGGGGGGCACCTGGGGAGACTTCTCAGTGGGAAGCTCAGCCCCAGAAGAGATCCTGTGTTCCCCAGGAGTCTAGGCCCAGAGTATCAGATCCAGCTGGGGAACTTGGTAAACACAGTGGCCGGGCCCTTCTCCTCCAACAAGCCTGAGCCTCCAGCCATTCAGCTGCACACAGAAGTTCAAGAACCACTGGGCCATCTCTGCACAGTGGGATCCCCCGAAGTCAGATCATCCAGAACCCACAACGCCTCTTCATTCTCAGCTGCCCCCCAGGCTCCTGGCACTCAGCACAGCTTTGACAAATCTTAACAGAGCTCACCCTCCTCTCTTGTGTCCCCACGTGACTGCACAACACTGCCCAGTTTCTCCCCTGCCCGGAATGACAAACCTGGGGGGCATCTGACTCTGACTCCTGGGTTCGGGCTATGCCTTAGCATTTGGCTGGGACAGCGCCCAGGGTCCCTGGGAAGGAGGGCTTCTGGAAATGGGCCCTGAGGATCAGGAACCTGTTGGTTCCTCTTGTCCTTAGCACTTTAGAAACATGTGCGGGTGGGAGAGGTGGGCATGAGATGGCCAACAGGACCTCTTGTGGGTGCTGGGGAGTTGAGAGTGTGCTGTATAAGAAGTGGTTCCTCTCTCCCAACTGATGTGGTATAATTTTATCAAATGTCGTGTGTGTGTGTGTGTGTGTGTGTGTGTGTAGTTAAGTAAAATTGTATAAAATTATATAAATTTATTAAAAATTAATAATTGAGTTCATCGATCATGGTAACCAGTCCTCAGCAGCAAAGGGCTGTTTCTGGTACCACCTTTCATATTTGTTCATAAGGGATATGGGCGGCCATGGGAGGGGCTGCTTGGCAGGGAGGAAGGGAGGACTCAGAGGAACTGAGAGGCCTGAGGCCAGTCCAGAGAGAAACACGACCTGGCCAGAAACCTCTGCCTTCCTGACAGAACAATGAGGTTGCCCACGCAGTACCAGCAGCTGCTCCTACCCTGTCCAGCCCCAGGCTCACCTCCACGAAGAAGAGCGCCCAGATCTTGCTCCAGCGTTTGGACTCGGTGAGGGCACCATGAGTGGCCAGGTGGCTGCCCTTGACAGTGAGCGTGTAGTGGCACACACCCAGGATGGTGATGCCCAGGGCAAAGACCGGAAGATTGTTGGAGCGCAGGCACAGGAACCCTGGCGGAGAAGGGTGAGTTGGGATTGGGGGTGGGGCGGGCGGTAAGGGCAGGGTCTTTTTTTGGCTCAGGGCCCAAACACCGCAGCCTCTATCCCTGGGAGCCCAGCCAATGTGGGCCCAGCCCTGCGAGCCGCCATAGAGACAGTGGCGAGGCAGGTCCCACGATGGCCTGAGGGGGATGGGTTGCCTCTCCCTACAGTATTCGGGACAAAACAGAGCCCCACTGACTCACCAAGGAGATGCTGGGAGTCTTGATTCTGCACTCCAGCCAGAGGAGTGATGGGGCCAGAGCATAGGGGGTGGTCCAGACCAGGGGAGGTCCAGGGAAAACTCTCATCCTCCCTCTCACTCCCCTCGTCCAGTCCTTCGTGTTCCCGCGGATCACCCTCCCCCTCCACAAGCCACCTTGTCCCTCCTGGCCTCTCCCTGACTCCTCTTAATTTTCTCCTTCACCGCCATTCATGCCATCAGGGCTTCTCTGGGGACACAAGGCAGGACACCCCAACCAGACTTTCGGGGTTGGAGTGTGACCCTCTGCCCTAGAGTCCCAGGCACGTGCCGTCTACCCTACCCTGTCGCCTCCCACCCTGTCCGTCACCCTCCCCCGCACCCACCGTCCCACCGTCTCTCACCGTCTCTCACCCCAGCCCGGGCCCCTTATCGTCCTGTCCCTGTGTCCCTCACCGGGCGGCAAGGCAAGGAGGCTGAGCGCGAGGATGGCGCAGTCCACGCCATGGCGCTCCCACCACGAGCTCGCCCTCACCACGTCCTGGACCCTCGCCTCCAGTTCGCCCAGCAGCGCCTCGGCGCCGCCGCTCCCCCGGGGCGCTCCGGCCGCGGGCTCCATGGGCTCCGTGGGCTCCAGGCGCCGGGCCGGGCGCGGGCGGAGGACGGGGAAGACCGGCAGCGTCTGCGGCGCCGGGCGAGGCGCGCGGCGCGAGCGGGGGCGGGCCGGGGCGGAGTCACGCGCGCCGTGGGGACACCCACCCCTGGTGTCACGGTGCGCGCTGGGCACCTGAGCTCCTCCTGCTGCGCGCGGCGGGACCGGCCCGGCCTCGGGCCACCTCCTGGCAGGAGGGACCAGAGCCGCCGCAGGAGGAGCGCGCAGACGCGCGGGGGTGGGGAAGCCAGCAGCAGCGAGAAGCAGCCGGCGGGGGCGGGGAGGGGGCGCTGAGACCCCAGGGGAGACCCCGGAGGGCCTTCCCTAACCGCCTGGCCTCAAATAACTCCCTCGCGTTTTCCCTGGCCCAGCACCGTCCCTGGGTGTATGGCACCGTTTTTCTCCCACAGCCTGAGTATTTTTCCTAGTAGCACTTAGCAGCCGCTCCCAGACTTAAGGACATTTGGTCCCTGTCTGTCTCTGCCAACAGACTAGACGCTGATGCTGGCTGGCCTCACCTTGCCGCTTTCTCTCGGGCTGTGTCTTCAGTACCTAAAACAGTGTGTGGCGCAGAAGTGTTTTTGAATTCATGGGACACAAAGTTCAAGGACTCATGCTACCCAGACCAACAGGGGAGCGGGGGTCCCCTCCAAGTCCAGCTTTAGCAGTGTTGACCTGTGGAGAGTGGGCTCTCCAGCCTAGTGGGTGAAAAGGTGTAATTATAGAGAAAACACACTAAGAGGTCACCGTTCCCGGTGGACACCCTCTGCAGTGCCACTCACTCAGGGGTGCCTGCCTAGCTCTGAAGGCCCCACAAACAGCGCCCAAGACTTGGGAGCAGCACCTGGCCTAGTCCCTTCTCAGCCCAGGCCCTGACCCAGCGCTGCTGGAGGGTGGCCTTGGCCCTGGGAGCACAAGCCACTGCGTTCAGCAAACTTCCTTCTCAGTTTCTGAGGGTCCTTTCCCCTTTTCCTTTTTTGTTTCACTTTCCCCCTGGTTTCCTACTGAAGTGCCTTTGAAAATGAGGTCAGGATGGGGGGGAGGTGCGGAAGCATAATTTGAGAGTTTGGGATTAGCATATACAAACTACTATACACAGAATAAACAACAAGGTTCTACTGTATAGCACGGGGAACTATATTCAATAACTTGTAATAACCTATAATGAAAAAGAATATAAAAAAGAATGTATGTATGTATAACTGAATCACTATGCTGCACAGAAACTAACACAATTTTGTAAATCAGCTAAACTTTCAGTTTTTTTTTTTTAAAGTGAGCTCTGGGATGGTGCGGGCAGCAGTACTGGCAGCAGGAGACCTTTGGAAAAGAGGAAGGGCGGAGGGAGAGCCGGAGGAGCAAAAACCTGTGAGGAAGGGGCAGGAACACTTAGGACTGATTCCTCTGTCTTCCTCGGCTTTTCTCTTCATTTCTTATGAGTTTATCTCTCGACTGTTTTAGAAAAAGGCAAGGTTTCTTTATCAGGTCGGTATTCTGAAGGGCTTACAATTTAATAGACCAATTCTCACCCCCGCCAATATAACACACACACACACACACACACGCCTGGCTCCTTAGAGTTTACTGTTGACTTCCACATACTCAACAGGTCTTGTCTAGTCCCTACAACTCACAACAACTTGCAAGGATGACACCATCCCCATTTAACTGATGGAGGCCCAGAGAGATGAACTGATCTGCCCATACCCACCCCACAGTGCCAAAATGGCAGAAGTAGAACTCAAATGCAGGACGTCTCCTCTAAATCCAATTATCTTTTGTTTTTATCAGAGATTCCCAAGACAGAGAAGGGGGAGTTGCCCTTCCCCCTCCCTATCCCACCTTCAAGTTCCTCCCTCTCCAATATACTAGCATTTTCAGGAAGGGGATATCTACAATTTTTAAAAGCATATTCGATATTAATATGCATCATTACAATTTGATAAAGGCAGAATCCCACTGGTTTTATTATATAGACTTAGGGAACTTCCTGGTACCAAGAAGCCCCTCTCCAGGCTTTGGTTACCTGCTGGATGTCTAAGTGATGCTGTAAGGAGATGTGCTGTGTCAAACAGGAGCAGAGGCAGACGTATTAGAGGAGCTTGGAAGAGCCAAGAATCCCCGTGGGATGGGGCTGACTGGTAGCCTCCTTGGAGAGAGGCAGACAATTAAGAACAGACTCAAACAAGAGGGTAAGGAGGGTGTAGATGGCAGGGGCGGGGCTGTGGAATGGGAGATGGGGGAATAGACTTGAACTGACAGTTCACCAAAGGAAAGGTACAAATGGCCAATAAACACATGAAAAGATGCTCCACGTCATTAGTCTTCAGGAAAATGCAAATTAAAATCCCAATGAGAGAGTCCTTCAGACCTGGAGAATGGCTAAAATTAAACAGCCAGGCAACACTGAGCGTTGGCAAGGGGATGCGGAGTAACCGACCTCCGTTTCATTGCTGACGAGAGTGAAAAGTTGTACAAACTCCTTGGAAAACAGTTCGGCACTTCCTTGTGAGGCAAATATGCGCTTACCCTATGACACAGCGATTCAGCTCCCAGGTATTCACTCAGGAGGAATGAAATACGTGACCATGTTAAGATGTTGGGGGGAGGGTATAGCTCAAGTGGTAAACCTAATTACCTTCCCCCTCCAGAAAGGAAGGATGATGTGAACCTGGACAGTCGTTGCAGCGTCATTCATCACAGCCAAAGCAGAGGCAGCCTAAATGTCCACCAACAGAAGACTGGATACACCAACTAGGATGCAGTCAGACAGCCTACCTCATAACAAGGAGGAGACGGTCCAGTAACACTGGATGCACTGATAGATGTAATCTCTCAGAAATTATGAGGAGGGTAAGAAGATACAATTACTTACTGTATGATCCCATTTATAAGAAGTCCAAGAATGGGCAGAACCAATACCTAGTGATAGAAATCAAGTCAGTCTTTGCCTGGGGAGGAGTGGGTGGGGGATACTAATTGCAAAGGGACATGAGGAAACCGTCTGGGATGATGAAAATGCTCTGTATCTTGATTGTGGTGGTGTTTACACGGGTTCATACATCTGTCAAAAGTCACTGACCTGCACACTCAAAATGGGTGCGTCTTATTATAGTTCATTAGACGTCAATAAAGTCGAATAAGGAAAAACAAGACAACAAAGCAGGTCTTCCTTTAAAATGGCAAGAGCTTTACTAAAGCTGGACACATGGCTTTCTGAGGTATGTGCTCAACAGAAACATGAAGAAACATACACAAACATTCACAGAAACATTACCCAAAATAGGCAAAAATTGGGGACAACTCAAATGTCCCCCAGCAGGAGAATGATAAATAAAATGTAATGTACACATGCCGTGGAGTACCATTCAGCCCATACCTGATGTTGAACAAGAGAGACCAAACACAGCAGAGCCCAGCCTCAATCTTATTCCGTTCATACAAGTTCAAAAACAGGCTTAGGGCAGCCGTTACCGCCTAAAGGGTAGTAACCAGGGCACACAAGGGATTTCTGGAGGCTGGTAAATACTTTGTTTCTTGATAGGATGTTAATTATCCTTGACTGTGTTCAGTTTGTAAAAATTCATCCTGCTACCTTGTTATGATGTGTACATTTTTCTGGATGTATACTCTATTTTAATGAAAACATTTGCTTTATTTTAGAAAACAAACTTACGGTTACCAAAGGAGAGAGGAGGTAGGGGGAGGGATAAATTTGGAGTATGGGATTAACAGATACAAACTACTACACATAAAATAGATAAGCAACAAGGAGTTACTGTAGAGCACATGGAACTAGATTCAATATCTTATAATAACCTATAATGGAAAATAATCTGACATACATACATATGCATATACATGTATCACTGAATCACTTTGCTGTATACTTGAAACTAGCACAATATTGTAAATCAACAATACTTCCAATATTTTTATTTTGTTTTTAAAATTGGGAAATAATTGAGTTTTTTTTCAGAGGCATAAATCAGAAGGTAGATGTCATCCATAAATCCAGCACAGTAAGTAAAGTGCAGGAGAGCAGGGTGAGGCTGGCGTCTGGGCTCCCTTGGCCTTGGGGGTTAGCAACTGAGTGTGTGGGAGTGGCAGCGTGGCTGATGTACCAAACTCTTCTCCTTTTCTCTCTGTCAGCCCATTCTGAGCTCTCAGACCCCGTCCTCTGCCTCCCAGCTCCCAGCAAAGGTGAGAATAAATTGTGAGAACGGAGCCTAGGGTGAAAGGCTCTGGGTGGTTGGCCAGGCAGGCCTGCCCCCATCAAGGCTCTCTGCTTGGCTTCTCACAACAGGTGCTGGGGGCAGGTCTGGGCAGGCTCTTTGTCCTCTGCCTACAATGGGCTGCAGGCCCGCTGCTAAGGCAGAGACAGCCAGGGCTAGGGGCTGTCTCCAGCCTCCCAGCCACCTCCTCTAAACCTGCCTCTGCCACTGCTTAACCCCTCTCCTGTCTGCACAAGACTCAGCATATGTGCAGAGCACAGCTTTGGAATCTGGCATGCTAGCTGTGTGACCTTGGGTAAGTTACTCAACTTCTCTGAGCCTTAGTAGCTTCATACACACTAAAAATGGAGTGAGATAAACATCAATAGGAATTTTAATATTTTCTCCCTGTACCCCCCAAAGATTGTGTGCACACCCCTCTTTGGAGACGATTAGCCCATGACCAAAAGTCTAAATTGCTCAACTCGGCCTTGGAGGGCCTCCAAGTTCTACCTCCATCTCTGACTACTCTCCTGCTTGGGCCAGAGTGACTGCTCCCTGATCTTTGACCCCTGGATAAGTATCATGCTTTCTCACTTCTCTACTCTCATCCCTCATCCAAGGCCCACCCATCCTCTGGGGCTCTGGTCACTTCAGCCACCCCTGTAAAGCTTTTCCAAAGCATATATTCTACTCATTCAACCAATTTTCCTGAGCATGTGCTGTATGTCGGGTGCTCCAGCTCTGTGTCTCTCCCTTCCTCTGACCTCCTCATCTCCCAGCTTGCATTAGACATCAGCCGTTGTGTACTGCCCGGCAGCGGTCCCTCTCTCACACTGTGATCTGGCCATAGGGTTCAATGTGCTTTATGTCATTTGCCTGTATTAACCAGGAGACGTTAACACTCGCAGCTGTGACAAATAAGCCCAAAATCTCAGCGACTAAACAAAACACAGGTTTATTTCTTGCTCACATCATGGTCCACTATGGGTCAGGTAGGGACTTGGGGGTTCAGGCCCCTTCCGTCCTGTGACGCCTCCATCTCCAACACAGGCCACTGTGATTGCCTTGGGACTGGAAGGGACACACAGAAAGGTAGTGTTAGCTCCAGCTCTGAAAGTGGCTTGTGTCACTTCCAACTGCATCCCCTGGGCCAGAACCCAGGCAGATAGCCCCAACCTAACCTCAGGGAGATTTCAGATTGTAGCCTTCCCGTATGCCCAGAAGAGGAAGTAGTATTAATGACCATGCAGCCAGTTTTTGTCCCATCACCGACTGCACAGGGAGCTTCCTGAGGGCACTATCCCTGCACACACCTTCGTTATCTTTCCTTGAACCTCCTCTATAATATCCAAACTACCCAGCCCCCCAACACAGACTCACACCCGTCAGGCCCAGTGCCGTGTCCTGTAGCACTGCTGGATATGTACTAGCTGATGGGCAGACTTGTGAGTCAAAACAGGCTGCCTGAAGGAGAAGGCAATGGGGCTTGTTGGAGAGACAGGTCCTTCTTGTTCTTTGAACAACACTGCTTCCCTGGGCCTTACACAGGGCATGGCATGTAGTAGGTGTTCAGTAAACATTTGCTATGTAAATGATTAGATGGAGCCTTGGGAAGATTATGGAAACTGACTCAAGAGAAAAGAAGGAAGAGAGAAAAGGTTTAAAACAAATGAAATGGTAGAGAAGATTCCAATCCAGACCTGAGACAGGTGAGCCCCCATCCCAGCCCCCACCGGGCTGGGCGCCCATGGGCCCACCCAGGCATTAGTAGCATGGGAATTGGGGTGTCAGGTGATGCTGGATTTGGCCTTCCTGGGACCTCCAGAGTTCCCCACCCTGGGGCGGCGATGATTCCTCCCTTCTGCGATTCAGATCTTTATTTGCTGGGGTTCAGTGGGGTTAATTATTGTTGTGGTTTGTGTAGGGCGGGAAGGAGCCCTGCCCTGGCCCCAGGACCTGAAGGGGGATCCTGAGAGTCAGGGATGGGTTTGGAGACCTGGAGGGTTGGTATGGGAGGCTGGGGGGCACAGGGTGGATTAGAAAGGCACCTCCTGCCAGCAAGGTAGCCATTTCTACACTCGAAGCCCAGGTGACTGAGTCTTTAACCCTTTTTTGTCTTCCACCCATTCATGCCACCCGCCAAGTCATCAAAGCCCAGTGAGGCTCAGCTCCGGGAGGCAAGTGGCATTATTCACAGGGGTGGGGCTGAGTGAGCTAGGTGAGAAGTGGCCTGGCCTCTGGCTCAGATCTTGGTCAGCTGAGAGTGGGACTAGCACCCCAAGCTCCCCTGGCTCCAGCAGCACAGGGCCACACGGACGGGGTCTCTCAGCATCAGCCTCGCATCCAAGGACCCTTTCGCAGCTGGCCACAGCTCCTTGCAGCCTCCACCCCACCTTCCAGGCTGCTACCCATTCTGCAGGGACAACGCCAGGTTGGTGATGGCCCAGAGGCAGGTCAGGGAGTGAGAGGGGTGAAGGAAAAGGGGCTGACCTTGACCTGGTGGGGACACTACTGAAGCTTCAAGGGCCATTAGTCTGTCCCCACCTTACAGGAAACAGAGGCCCAGGCTACCTGTCCAAGTTCCTCAGCAACTTAGGTCCTTGAAAACCCAAAGCTGGAGATCCTAGCAACCCGGACTCCTGCCTCGCGCGATTTTTCCAAGGGTCACCTGGACCCTCCTCCTGCGTCAGGTCAACACCACGGTCCAGTGTGTGTGAGTGACTCTGAGGTATGCAGTAGCCCCAAGGGTGTGAGTTGGGCCTGGGGGTGGGGGGCCAGTGTCAGGACTGGAAGGCGAGTGAGGGCTGTGGTGCTTGCACGGTGTGGAGACAGCTGAGAACAGTGTCTGGAGCGGGGCTCTGGACACAAACACACTCAGGTTCCAGTCCTTGCTGTGTGACCTTAGGTAAGTCACTTGGCTTCTCTGAGCCTCAGTTTTCTGAGAGAGTGATTGCGAGTGGATGAGGGTGATGCTATGTACTTTACCAGGTATGTAATAAAAGGGAAAATGCTCACAGTAGATACATGATCACTAATGCCATTCCTTGCACTATTATAATTATCACATTATTGTTATATTGGCTATTGGTATGATTTGAATCTCACATATATTGGTATCGGTAATGATGCTAATAAATCGTTTCCATTTCCAGTAAGAAAAGGGCCTGAATATGCTCAGTCCTTCTATATCCCTCTCCTCCTTTCCCATGTTTTCTGTGTGTGCATCTGTGTGTGCGCGCGCGCGTGTGTTTGTGTGTAGAGGGCTGGGGTTCGGGAGCATGTTGATTCCTCCCACTTCTGCTCTGCAATACCAAACAGGCTGCACAGAAGTTGTGCTGAGCATGGGAAGGGGAGTTTGGGGACAACCCAGCATGTCAGTTCTCTCTGCCACCAGCTCAGGGATGCCCAGGCCTGGCTGATGCTCACGGAGCCCCCCCAATCCCCACATTCCTGTCCACCAGGCCCTGGGCTGCTCCTCCACCTCCTGGCTGTCAAGGCCAGTGCTTTATGTAGTTTATCCCCACAACTGGCCTATGCCATGGGGTATAATTATCCCCACTTACAGATGAAAACATCGAGGCTTGAAATAGCATTTAGCCTCCCCAGCAAATGTCAGAGCCATGAGTCCAACCTGGGACTGTGGCCCAGGGGAAGGGCCCACCAGGTCCCTCGGTACCCTGGCTGCCCAACAAGGTAGATTTGTTTCTACCTCATTCCCCACCTTCTGGACCAGTGGTCCTTCTCCCCCTACTGCCCACGCCCGCCCCTGGGGCTCTGACCCCCAACAAGGCAGCCCCCGAGAGGGAGGCTGGAGGAAGCTTTTCTGGAACCCTCGGTTCAGGGTGAGGGATGAGGCCAGGGAAAGTGGATGGCCAGAGCTCCCACCTTCTGTCTGAAGAAGCTGGGCCCTAAAAATAGATAAAGTGGGAGGAGGAGTCTAAAATAGGCTCCAGACAAAGTGGTGGGGCCCTCCCTGTGTGTGTGTGTGCTCACACCCACACACACATGCTCACACCCACACACGCGCACATGTGTGCACATATATCTCCTCTGGGAAACTTGGAAGCCCCGGAGCAAAGACTAGGGAGCAAAACCACAGAGACACACGAGCACACTCAGGCTCACAGAAATATGCAAGCCTCGCGGGAAGCTCTGAGTCAGGATCCTCACGCGCATCACACACACACACACACACAGGCACACAAGCACAGAACAGTCTGTGGTATAACTCAAGGCTGAACAGGAGGAGATGACAGGAATGGAGGAAGAGAAGGAAGCAGCGAGTCCCATCTGTCCCCCATCCCACCTCTCCAAGTCCTGCCAGCTGAGCCCCTGCTCTGACCTGGGGAGGCGGCTCAGGGAATGGGGTGGGGAGAGGCTGGGGCAGCTATGGAAAGAGCCAGGGTCTGGGCGCTGAATCCCGCAGCCCTGACACTTCTGCACTCAGGCTTGGAGAAATGACTTAGCCTGCCTGAGCCCTGACCACCTTACCTGTGAGATGGGGCAGTGATACTATTCACAGGTTCACCATTCCTGGGATGTAGAAAGTGCAAGATATGTGTTCTGAAAAGGCAGCTGGCCATGTGCAGCAGTGCAAATGGCCCAGACTAGACATCTTGGTTTATGCACTTGCTAGCAGGTCATCTGTCCCCCTGAACTTCAGTTGTTGCATCTCTGAAATGGGGCTTGTAAATAATGCCTTCCTGCCCTGGCCCAGCTCAGATGGCTGTTGTAAGACTTGAAGAGATGATGCTCTGAGGGGTGGTTGGTTCTGTGGGATAGGGGGAGCCCCTGTGGGGCGGGTGTGTACATACCCAGAGCAAGGAGAGGGTCCCACTGCCCTCAGAACACTTGCCCTTGAAGACTCACCTAGGCCCGTGGAATAAAGAAGCCAGACTGAATGAAGTGAGGAACAGGGCCTGTGGGATTTGCAGCTTTATAAAAAGGCTTCCCAGGGCTCACCACACTGGCATGCCCCAAGGGCTTTTCTCTAAAGACCAGGCATTTGTAGCTCTGAATGGACTTTCCCCACCTCGGGCTAGGAACCCCAGAGGACTTAGTCATTCAGCAATAGAAATCCAGGGAGGGCTCGCTGCCCTCAACCTTCTCAATAGAAATGGTGCCATGAGAGGCAGCCAGTCCTGGGTCAGGCACGTGGGGAGTCAGGCTCTGTCTACTCTCTTGCCAGCTGTGTGACTCAGATGGCAACCTAGTGTTCTGGAGTCTCGGTTTTCTCCTCTAGCAAATGTGTTTAAGAAGCCCCTGTCTTTAATAAATGAGGCTGTTGTGAGGTTGCACTGAAATCACAGATGTAAAGGGCTGACAAACAGCAGGCACTCAATAAATGCCTTGTATCATGAAGAGACACAGCCCAGCAGGAACCAGCCTGCTTAGGTTTGAGACAATTTGGTTACAGACACAAGGTTTCCCGCAACCCGCCACCTCAGGTTCAGTAATTTGCTAGAGCCGCTCCCAGAGCTCAGAAAGCACTTTACTTACATTTACCGTTTTTTTTTTCATAATGCATATTGTAAAGGACATGCGTGAAACACCAGGTGAAGAGACACATAGGGTCCAGGAGGGGCCTAAGGGCAGGAGCTTCTGTGCCAGACTCCCCATAGTTTAGGGATTTTTATGGAGGCTTCATTATGTCAGCATGATAAATTATTAACTCAATCTCCAGCCCCTCTCCCTTCCCTCCAAATGATGAGGGTGAGGCTGTAAGTCCCAAGCTTCTAATCATGGTTTGGTCTTTCTGGTTACCAGCTCCCATCCTGAAGCCATCCAGGAGCCCACCAAGAGTTACCTCATTAGAGCAAAAGATGCTCCTGTCACCCAGGAGATTCCAAGGGACCTAGGGGCTCTGTGGCAGGAACCAGGAGCAGAGACCAGTTACATGGTTCTTATTATGTCACAGACACCACGAGACACTGAGGCCTAGAGAGATGAGACAACAGAAAGTTGAGGAGAGAGGATAAGACCAGGAGTCCCAGTGTCACAGGGAGAAATGGGACAGAGAGACCAAGAGACAAGAAGACAGAAAGGAGACGTAGAATTCTCTGGTTGGGAGGAAATGCTTCTGCAGGCCTGCTCCCCCATCTCGGGCAGGCTAGAGAGACAAAGCTTTACCCCCACAAACGGCCCCTCAGTATCCTATCCAGTGACCCTGTCCCAACCTGCCCTCTCTCAGCCCAGCCCCTCTACCCATCCTGGACAGGTGAGTTCTATAGGTGGCCCACCGTTGGCTACCTGACTATTCCTTAACCACGGGGTTGGATTATCCACGCCCACTGCTGGCCAGATGAGGATGCGCCCAGGGCCCTCTCCAGGAGCGAGTGTGATGGGTAGGGCTGGAGCTCACTCTCATATAGGCGTCAGAAAAGCAGGACCGCTCCCTGGGACTGCCTAGGACTCACCCCGCGGCGGCTGGGGCCACAAATGCAAAGAGTACCCCATAGGCCTGCTTCAGACCACCGGTAACTGCGATCATTATTACTGATGCGTACTGAGTATCAGGCAGTGTGTTAGGTGCTTTACATTCATTATCATTTCACCGTCCTAATGACCTGTGGGGTCAACACTTTTAATACGTATTTTATAGATGAGGAAACCGACTCAGAGAGGCTGGGTAACTTACCCCAGGCAACACAGCTAGAAAGGGGCAGAACCAGCTTTGCTGCCCAGGTTTGACTGTCTCCTGAGTACTGCCACCTCCCGTACACCCCAGGCTTGTCTCAGAGACGGTGACACAGGCACCTGCTGGGAGGACAGGGGTATGACTGGTCTAATAAGAAGACAGGAGGCAGCTGGCATCTTGGGATGCATCAGGAGACCTAATGCTTCTCTATCCACTTGGCTGCTCAGTGGTCTTTGGCCAGCCCCTTGCCTCTGGCCTCAGTTATTTCATCTGCAAAATGAGAAGGTTGTGCCACACACCCGGAGGCCCTTCCTGACTCTGATTCATTCTACCACCTCCACCTCCAACAAATCAGTAATCCCGTTTATTGATGTAACTTCACAGCAGTCTAAATAAGACTCCTTAACCTGAGGTCCCTGGACTTCTGCCGGCTCCACGAGCTGCCTAGAATTACAAGGAAAACTGTGTGAGTGTCTGTGCGCTCAGTGTGCGTTTTCCCAAGGAAGGTGTCCATGTTGGCACCAGATTCTAATCCCCCAAAGCTAAGAACCACTGATGATTCTAGCTTTTTAGAATTTCCCTAACCTCGATCTAAATGTTTAGGGGAATGAGTTGAGGAAGTTGAGGAATGAGTCGAGGAAGTTGAGCCCATACCCTGTAAAATTCTTCCCTTCACTATGTTTAAAGTCCCCTCAGGCTTCCTGCACCCTCCAGCTACACTGACCCGTGAAGACCCCCGGGCCCACTGCTTCCGGTTAGTCTCTGCCTCCGCGCTGAAGCTCGGATCTGTTCTCTGCGATGTCTTTGCGAGTCCTCAACCCCATGTCCTTCTCTCCACCGACCGCGCCAGGAGGCGGGTCCTTCGTGAGGTAGGTAGGCAGTAACCAGGACGGCCAGTAGGGGTCGCAGGGCGGAGGAACCCGTGGAGCATCGGCGGGCAGAATCTCGCGTTTATTGGCCCCTTTGATAGCCTGGAGGTGAGGAAAGCATGGCAGCACGAGGCCTGCGTCTGGGTCTGGACCTCCCCTCCGAAGGCACCAGGTTTTCCATCTGTAAAGGGGAGGGAGGTGGTCTAGAATCGCAGGATGTTTGCTAGGCAGTCTTGCTGCACTGATGTCCTGTGGACCTTTCTGACTGATAATGGAGGCGGGAAGCTGTCTTCAACTGCCCTTGGCAGAAGCTCTTGGCCCAACAGCCTTAGGGAATGAAATAAAATGACTCCAGGGCCCTTTCCCAGAACTGACTGAGAAAACAGAGCCCACTGTCCTGATGCTGAAGGGGAGACTTACCCCCCCCACCCCGCCAAAGAGAAAGGAGGGCTCTACACAGGGCTGCCCCAAGGGCTGCCTGGGGTGGTGCGGGAAATGAGACCCCAGTGGGGGCCTCCCAGGGGTGAGCTGGGGCCTTGCGGTCAGGGCTCATGGGACCTAGGTGACAGACAGCAGCCTCTTAGTGTACAGCTTCTGCCCATGTCTGGAGAAGCCCAGGCATACCGCTGGTAAGGCAGAAGGTGTTATCCTGCCCTTAGCAGCTGCAGGGAACAGAGCTGGAGCCTGGACCATCCTCCTCATGCAGCTGCTGGGGGCTCTCCTGTCCCAGTTCTTCTGAACCCTCCCTCCCCATCAGCTCTAAATTCTGGGCCCAGAGAGAGCAGGGATGAGGGAAGGCCCTACAGAGATGTACGGCAGAGGGGTGGGGGGCATGCCCAATCATCTATCCCAGGACCCCCTCCAAGGAAGAGGACCAAGTCCTCATAGGTACAAAGAGACCCTCTCCCTCTCCCGCCTCCACCCACCTGCTCCCTTCATCCCACCCATCTCCCACCCCCCAAATAAGTAAAACAAGACACACACATGACAGGGATAGAGTGCTCTCTAGAAAAATCATAATGAGCCTGCCAAGGGATGCTTTGTACAGTGGTGGGAATCAGGGAGCCTGCCCCACCCTAGCACTGAGAGAACCAGGAGGGGCTGAGGCAGTATATGGACAGAGAACAGGAGGGAAAGGGCAGCACCTGGGGCTCTGGGAAAGTCGAGTCGGCACTTGGGGATGGCCCCAGGCCTAGGCCCAGAGAACAGGGAGAGGGACTGGGGTGGGCTCAGGGTGGCAGTGGCAGGCAGCCAAGCCTTCAGTGTAGGAAGGGGGACCACCTCTGTCCTTCTTTGGGGGTTCTCTTTCCCCTGCCCCAGCCAAGGAGGGGTCCATGAAGGAGCTGGGGTCTGTGGCAATACTCGCAGTGGGAGCTGCTTCCCAAGCTGAAGGTCATGGACAGGGGGACCACTGGTGACAGAGGAGGAAGAGCACATCTGCAGGGGGATGTATATGTGCACACACATGTGTGGGCTCCTGAGTGATCTCCCACATCTGTGACCTTGGTCTGAGGACCGTCTGAGGCTGGCCTTTCCCGTGGTCTCACCAGCATCACAGAGCAGGAACCCATGCTGAGCTCTCTCTTACCCACTATCCATACAGAACCAGGCAGCTTCCAGACCTCGAGTGAAAATCCACCAACCCATCTCCTAACACAGAGCCCTGGGGACAATCAGCAATTTAGATTGTCCACATCACAGGACTTGCCCACACTAGGCTGGACACCCAGCCACAACCAGTGTCTTCCTATCCTGGGCCTGGGAGACTGTGAGCCAGTTGGGAGATGCCTTTCCCCTGCCCAGAGCATGCCTGCCAGGCCTTGGGGCCATAATACTGCAGCTGATGCCCTAGCACCTTGCATCTATTGCCCTGACCCTCTGGGATCCTGGGGGAGGGAAAAGCCAGGCCCCACAACTGAGGAGAGAGTGGAGATGGACAGGGTGGGAAGGGTGGAGTCAAGCTAAGCCCTGCCCGGGGATAAATTGGAAGAGGGCCAGTCACCCCTACCCCACCCCAGCCTGGCACTCCAGCTCCCTAGCACAGCCAGTGGGAGGAGGAGGCTGGCTGTGCTCAGGGCAGGCATGGGGACTAAAGCTAAGGTGTTTGGCTGAAGAGTCTAGCTGGGACCCTCCTCTTGGGGGTGTATGGGGAGGAAGCCCAAACTCTTCCCTTCACAAAAATGTAGGAGATGAATGAGTCTCCAGCCTGAGTGTGACAACAGGACCCTTGGAGGAGGGGTGGGAAGAGACAATGGCCCTGGGGATGGGCTATGCCTACCCCCAACCCCCCCTTCCACTGGGGCTGGTTTTCCTTTAGGGCCACTCAGATCAGGTGGCTTAGGGGCTCCAGGGCCCCTTAGAATTGATGTTCTGGGTCTCTCTCTTGGCCTTCTGGTGCCTCCAGCCATACCCTCTGCTGCAGAGTGTGGACAGGCTTTCAAGGGAGATGACCCACGTGGTCTTTGCCGCTGGGGAGGGGCTGGGGAGCTGCAAGGCTGGCAACTGTGAGGACCTTGTGGCCCCACCATGAATTGTGGCAACTTGCAATTCATTTTGGTCTGGGGAGAGGAACTCTCTGTTATCTGCAGAGAAAGAGACAAACAGACCTCAGATAAGGGCCTTTGGAGATATCATTTTAAGACAAGAACAGCAATTTTGATCACTTACCGTCTCTGAGCAGAGTGATGGTCAGGGATGGGGCTAATGGCCTAGGGGTCCCCTCCTCATCCTCCAAACTCTAGACCAGACTTCCCCCCACATCCACCCCTGTCCAGCTGTGCAGGGTAAAGGCCATAGATATCAAAAGGGGACAGCAGGGTTTGTTGGACATGTGGGATGCCATGATGGAGGGGCAGTCCAGGGATGAGCCAACAGTACCACCAGTGTGACAGCAGCCTCAAGCTCCCCTTGATGGCATTTTGAATGTGACATCTCTGCCCTCAAGGCTGCTGTTGGCCCTGTTGAGAGCATTTGCTCATGCTCTTGGTTACAGGGTTCAGCGACCAGCAGGTAAAATATCTCCCTTGAGGGCTTGGGCATTTGGGGAGACGACTGGCTGTCACACTCTCCATTCCATGGCAGTTACCTTGTCCCCAGGCTCTAGAGCCACACAGACCAGAGATCAAGTCCAGCTCCGCACTGAGCAGCTGCAGGACCCTGAGTGAGATACTCTGACCTCTGAACCGCCACTTGCTCACCTGTAAAATGGGGATGATATAGCCCCACACATGATAGGTGAATAAATGCGAGGACTCGTGCAAGCGCATCTCCCGTACCCGGGAGATAGGAGGGCTCAAATCATCCTGGCTGTGATTACTATGACTACTGCATCGCATCCATATAAAGATGCATTTTGACATCCCCAAAATAGAGGCGCATTCTACATTAGTGGTGTAAATTGGCAGCTTCTTTTTCCGAATTGGGGGTAAATAAGTGGGGCTTCTTGTAACTGACGGCGACTTAAATTTATCCCACTCCCACTCTCGAAAAGGCAGATCCACCCCCACCCCAGGGCCTTATAACCCCTATCTTCCCGTATCATCGAGGCTCTGGGCACTCACAGCTCTGTGTCCTCCAGGGCCGGGGGGCGCTCCAGAGCCTGCCTCCGCTTCCGCACGGCCCCCATTATCTTCTTGCGGGGCCCCAGGGGGACGCTGATGCTGCGGAGGTCGAGGTCGGAGCACAGCATGAGCGCCTCGAGGTCCAGCTTCTCCTGCCGCAGGAGAGAGGTGAAGTCCTCCATGTGCAGGGAGGCCAGGAAGGTCTCCAGCGGGCTTGTCTCGGGCTCCAGGTCCTCATCCAAGCCCAAGTCCAGCTCGTCCCAGGGCAGCTCCTCCCCGCAGCTGCGGTCCTGCAGGCTGTTGGCACTGCCCAGGCTGTCGTCGTCCAGGCTGGGGGAGCTCTGCAGCCGAGCCCGCAGCGTGCCCGCGCCGTCCAGCGCCGCGTCCTCGCGGCCCAGCCCGTGCAGCCCGCTGCTCAGGTAGTTCCTGCGGAACACCATGGTGCCCAGGCCGGGGCGGGTAAACAGGGAGTCGTGGCCTGAGTCGGTGCTGACCTCCGAGTGCGCAGGCTCGGCCACCAGCGTGGCACGGGAGACGCTGTCCTCGTCCGAGAGGAACATGTCCCGGAGCGGGGCGCGGCCCCACTCCTTGGGGTTGGCGTAGGTGCCCTGGCGCACGAACATCACGTCGCTGCCCAGCTGCAGGCCCGAGAGCGAGCGCACGCTCTTGCGGCCGTCCTCGGAGACCTTGAAGGTGCCCTCGCCGCCTTGCTTGCGCCGCTCCAGCTTCCGCTGGATCTTGGTCTTGCCCTTGGCGGTGCCGTGCAGCGTGGCCTGCGAGTAGGGCAGGTGGCTGCCCAGCGCCAGGTGCTGCAGCCGGCCGCTCAGGGTGCTGGACGTGAGGCTGGAGAAGCTGAGCGTGTCCGAGCGCTCGGCCAGCTCGCGCCGGTAGCGCCGCTCCATGCGCTCGTGGTGCTTGCGCTGCATCTTGGCGCACTCGCGGATGCGCCGCTCCGCCTCGCGGAAGGCCTTGTCCTTCAGCTTACCCACCAGCTTGGGGTTGAGGCTGCTCTGCTTGGCCGCGATGGAGTCCAGGTAGCGCACGCACTCCATGTGGCCCTTCATGGCGGCCATGTCCAGCGGCGTGTGGTAGTCGTTGTCCAGGCACCAGATGTTGGCCCCGAAGGACACCAGGAAGGAGAGGCAGTGCAGGTGGCCATTGGAGGCTGCCAGGTGCAGGGGTGTGTTGCCCCAGATGTCACACTTGTCCGGGTCACCCCTGCAGGGAGGACACGCGGAGAGGGGTGAGGAGCCGTCGCAAGCTCAGGCAGGCAGTCGGCACTGGCTGCAGGTGTGGGGAGCCCCCAGCCTGGCTGAGCTTCCCCACCGGCACACGAGAGGGCCTCGATGGTCTCTCCTCTGACTGCAGGAGACACGCAGCCCTGGGCCACCCGTCCCAACTAGAGCCAGCCCAGGGTTAAAAATGGCCCCAGGCGGACAAGGGATGGGGCCACGGAGAAGGCGGGTCCTGGGCGGGGCCTTCCCCTAGAGAACTGAGGGCTGGGAATCTCAGGGGATAAATATTTGATGCCCGGAGAGAAAGGAGTGAATTATTCATGGGGCCCAGCGGGGAGCTGGCCCAGAGAGGTGGTGGGCCAGGGCCGAGTGTGGGTCTCTAGGCAGGCGTGGCGGCGAGAGCGGCTGCCAGTGCAGGAGTGACGGGAAAAGAGGAGAGGGTGGTGTGTCCTGGGCCTGAGCCCTTAGTGAATGAGTGTGTGAAGGTGTGTGCCTGCGTGTCGGCGGGCACGGCCACGTCGGCAGGGAGCAGGGCCAGGCCTGGCAAGGCCGCGTGTGAGAGCAGGTGTCGGGTCTTGGCCTGGGCCAGGAGGGGAGCGTGGGAGCAGCCAGGAATGGAGGGAGGGGGAGGGCAGTCGGAACCTGGGCCCAGCTGCCCTCCCTACCTCGGACTGCCCCATCTTTGGGAGCCCTGTGAGGCAGGCTGGTTTGGGCCTGTCCAGGGGTCCCACGCAGCCCCCTCCAACACCCTCCACATCAGACTGTGCTCGCCTTGGACACGTTCCTGCTGGCTCCTCCAAGCTCGCCCCTCCCTCAGGGGCCTAGCTCAGCCTCTGCCCCACGCTAATGAGGAGGCTGCCCCGGAGGGCTAGAGGAAGAATCACTTCTTTGTCTCAACAGCTCCCCCTACAACCCCTTCCTCACTTCCCTTACTGGTCTCCAAGTCCTGTGGGACAATGTGGGATGCTTGGCATCTGGCCCACAACCCACAAAACACCTCTGTAGGAGTTGGGGTGTTTGGTGCACCAAGGGGCCCCCTTTCCCCCTCCTCCTATGAATCTCTCTGAGCAGGGAGCAGGATGGCAGGATCACCGTGTGCCCTCCTGGCTTAAACAGGGGCCAGTCTCAGCCTCTTGGAACGTGGCTCAGCTTCCTGGGCTTAAGGATGCTCCCGTCTGCTGCTGGGACCGAGGAGCAGCTGGGGAAGGAGGGCAAGGAGGGTTCCCTACCCACCACATGCTCAAACCACAGGCCAGTGCATGGCACCAGGGCCAGCTGGGCCCCTTCCCCTCCACCATGATTTCCCAGGGTCTGAGATATTCATATTAACCCTCCTGGGGCATCTCTTACACTCTTTTTCCCTGTCCAGGCCACCCTCGTGTCCAGTTCAACCTGACTTCTTTTTATAAAACTGCTGGGGCTGGCAGAGTTGTCCACAGTGTCATTCAGCCCTAGGGAGCCCACATCAGTGGCCCTGGACACCACATTCCTCAACTGCTACCTCCAAATCCCTTCCCAGGCCCTGACGCCTGGATTCAATGCCCACTTCTCCCCCCAGATGACTCCAAAGGGAGAGGGAGGGAGTGTGTGGTGGGAGAGGAACACAAAGGGAGTTATGGGGTGGCTGAACCCAGTGACATTTGGTACGGTGGACAGTGCCCATAAATCCTAGGAATGTGCAGGGAGAGAACTGTGTGAGACCAGCTAGTGGGGAGGTGTGGGCACTGGCTGGGGGGAGCCCTTGGACTGGGGGGTTAGGCAGTGAAGAGCCTCTCCTTTCCCAGCCCCACTTCTGGCCCCTCTGAGGCTTCTGCTCCTCCTCCCCCCTTCTCACTGTTCCCTCGCTCTTGCTTCCAGATGCCACCCACCCAGGAGGAAATCCTTCCCACCTTCCCCTTATTCTCCAACCCCTCCCACAATTGTGGACACCCAAGTCCCAGCCCCTTCCCTCCCTGGCCCCACATCCAGGTCACAAGTGTCACACAAGCCTCAGCTTGTTTCCCTCTCCCACGACTGTCAATCTCCAAATTCCACCTCAGTGTCCGTCTTAGGGAAGGGGGTGGCTCAGAGGAGGGAGGAAGATGCCATGGAGTGGGAAGGGTGGTGAGAGTAGGTCTTCAGGGGCCCGCAGATGCCCCAGGACAGGAGATACTCACCCGCGACTCACGATGAGGCGCAGCGACTCCAGGTTGCCGTGGTAGGCAGCCCAGAGGGTGGGGGTCATGCCGTCCTCGTCGGGAGCGTTCAGCTCCTTCCTGGTGGCCTCCTTGAGGAGTTCCAGATAGCCATCCCGAGCCGCCCGGTGGTACTGGTCATTCATGGCGCCTGACTTGGACGGGGCGCGCAAGGGACACGGGGAAATGCCCTCCGCGGGGGAGGGCAGCGGGGTTAGAGCTGAGGCATGGGGTTGGGGGAGGGGGCCGGGGCCGGGGCCGGGGCCGGGGCCGCTAGCCACCACCGCCGCAGACAGAAGATGCGGAGCGCCCTGGCCGCCGCTACTCGGACATCTGAGCCGCTCACCCGGCGGGGAAGAGGCGGGGGGAGGATCTCCTGCGGCCCAGAGGGCCGCCCCGGGCTGCCCCTGGGTCCTAAACACCCTGCTCCCGATCACACGGGGTGACCCGGCTCCCTAACACACCGGGCCTATCTCTCTCCGAAAGTGTCCACCCCAGCGTCCCGCCCCGTGGGGACAGTTGGGGATAGTAGGCGGTCTCTCCTAACTAGAGCTCCGGCTCTGCGGACCCGACGTCTCCACCAGTTAAAGGAACGGGCCAAGGGGGGCAGAGGGATGTCTGAGGGCAGTCCTGACCCATGGGACGGTGGGCCTAAGAGGGTTACGAGGACCGATGGCCAGACTGTCAGGGAGCAAGACTCGGCTGTCTTGGCCACCACCAGCTTGCTCAGAGGTCGCCCGGCGCGCTCCAGCAGGGGGCGCTGAAAGACTGGGCGCCGACTCTGTGCGCCGCCGGAGAACTTCGTCCACAAGCCGGACTTAGACGCATCCAGCGGAGCACGGACGCAGGGGTAGGGATAGAGGAAGAGGAAACTTCTATCACTGTTGAGGGTGTCG
Source organism: Vicugna pacos (assembly GCF_048564905.1). Taxonomy (NCBI): domain Eukaryota; kingdom Metazoa; phylum Chordata; class Mammalia; order Artiodactyla; family Camelidae; genus Vicugna; species Vicugna pacos. The sequence continues at coordinate 57,719,979 of NC_133002.1, forward strand.
GGGAAAGAGGCACCAGTGTCCCGATCTTGGACCAGCGACAGGGGAGCACGAAGGTACCGGGCGCGCCGGGGCTGGAAGGGCGTCGGGGTGCCTGAGGGCCCTTGGGCTTGTGTTGAGCCTCAGCTCTCAGGGCTCTGGGCGTCGGCAACGCGGGGCGCCAGGGCGCGGTGGGCGCCGAGGGCGGTGTGCCCTCTGGGTGCCGCAGTGCGGGGCCGCGCCCGAGCCTGGCTGCGCCGAGGTGACAGGGCGGCGGGGGAGGGGGCGCCTCTTAATGGGTAAATATAAATCTCACCTTATCTGGCTCCCGCACGCTCTTCCCTAAATTCAGCTCGGAAAAAAGATGGATCATGTGAGTGGGACTGAGAGGTTTATGGAGCTGAGTTCCCGCGGCTGTAAATCACCTTGCCCTCCCCGGTATAAAGCGCCTGTCCAGCCCGGCCTGAGAGAGAGGAGACACTTGCCGCCCCCTGACCCCCAGCTCAGCGCGGGCTCCTGGCCCACCTGGCAGACGGATTTGGTGAGTGGGACCTTGGACAGGGTCCGATGGGGCTGCAATCGCTTCTCCTTTCCTCCCGTCGAGCGCGCGACCTGCACGGTAGGCTTTCCTCTTTCCCTTCCCCAGCGCTTCCTCCACCACCTGCAGCCCCTACCTGACGGGTGAGCAGCTCCTCGGTCCCCAAATCTAGGGATAAGATGGAGGAAGGAGAGCCCTGGGGGGCTCACCTGGGCTCCTGTCCGCTGCTCTCCCACAGTGACCCCTCCAATCTCCAGTCACCCCTGCCATGTCCGAGGAGCTGGCCACGGGCCCCAAGGAGAGCCCGCCGGAGCCGCGGGCAGGCCCCCGCGAGGTGTGGAAGAAGGGCGGCCGCCTGCTGTCGGTGCTGCTGGCCGTGAACGTGCTCCTCCTCGCCTGCACGCTTATCAGCGGCGGCGCCTTCAACAAGGTGGCGGTGTACGACACCGACGTGTTCGCGCTGCTCACCACCATGATGCTGCTGGCTGTGCTCTGGATTCTCTTCTACCTCCTTCGCACTGTGCGCTGCCCCGACGCCGTCCCCTATCGGGACGCGCACGCCGGCCCCATCTGGCTCCGAGGTGCCAGGGGAGGTGGGATCGGAAGTGGAGTGGGTTCGGTGCGGAGCTGGAGGCTGGGGTGCTCTTCAACGTAGACCAGTGAGATGTTCCCCTAGGGAAGACTAGATGTGTCTGAGGGTGAGGTGGGCAGCTGTTGAGAGAGAAGAGAAAGAGTCCTGCAAGTGGGATGAGAGGAACTTCTTTGCCCTGTCTAAAGACTGAAAGAGGGGGTCACGGGAGAGACTCTGATGGAGAGCAAAAAGATGATAGATGCAATGAAAAGAGCCTATCCAGGCTAAGCTTATCTATGCAGCCCCAAAGAGATGGGGGCTCAATTGGACATCCATGCATCCACTGACTCAATCTTACACCTATCCTTCCATCCATCCATCCACCCATCCAACCATCCTCCCACCTATCCCATTCATCCATCCATCCACCCAACTATCCAACTACTTAGCCATCCATCCTCAAATCTATCAGCCTTCTCTTCTGTCTCTCTGACCACCGCCCCCATCCCATTCCCAGGTGGGCTGGTGCTGTTTGGGATCTGCACTCTCGTCATGGATGTCTTCAAGACCGGCTACTACTCCAGTTTCTTTGAGTGCCAGTCAGCCATCAAGATCCTGCACCCTCTCACCCAGGCTGTGTTTGTCATTGTCCAGGTGGGTGGGAGGAGTGAAAAGGAGCCAACACCTGGCCTGAAGTCAGGAGACCCAAGCTCCACTCCTCTTCTACGCTGAGCAATCAGTTAAGGTGGGGATAGGATTGTAGTGCAGATCATATGAGTTCATAAATCATGAAGCACTTGGTAATGTGAGTGCCTACTTATGGGCCCCGCAATTTCATTTCAACCTAAGCAGATAACACCTAGGAGGTGTCAGTTGTGGCAGCTGCTGGGTCTCCTTGAACCTGCCCTGCCCTTCGTGGGTGCCCATAGAAGGCATCGATCTCAGCTCAGGGTCCTGCTGTGGGCATGGCCAGTTTGACCTCAGTCTCATCCCCTATATTCTGTATTTGTTCAGGAAATAGGGCATCTGATATGTGGGATTTTTCAAACAAGTTCAAGTTTTTATTTGTTGCACAAGTAACACTTGAAAAGATCTTCTGGTTGACCTGAGGCAGGACTAGTCCTACATGGGACCAGAACAGACCCCAGCCCTGTATCATAATCAGAATGACCATGTGTGTGGTTCCCTCTGCTGAAACATCACCCCTGCTGCCCAAGTCTCCACAATTTTTAACACATTTATGACTCTGGCATTTATATTGTTTTAATTTTACATTTTATGAGTTTGAAGAATATTTAGGCAAAACAGAAATACAGATACCCCACCACAATCAATATCACAGCAAGGATTTGTGGGCAGCCAGTGAGAGCCATTACTTGCAGGGCAGCCAAGGATGAGGATGGGGCAGGGGATGCTGCCAAAAAGAAGTGAGAAGCTTCCCAGATTCTTTCTACTTTGAACAAGACCTAGCCTGAGGCTGGTCTTGCTCCCAGGAATAAGTAAATAGCCAGTCAAAACTCCTCCTCCTCTACCCTGCCAAGAAACAGAAAACAAACCGCATGCCAGAGAGCTTACAGGTGACATTTTTGCAGACTTTAAAAGAACAGAGAACTATTTGATACAAATTGATCCAGAGAATAGAAAGAGAGCTTGTGTCTCATTCGGTAAGGATGCAATGAACTTGATCACTTAGTACTGGGGCTCGTGAGGTGGACAGGACATAGTGGTCGGCGTGGACGTGGGCGCTCCTGGGTTGATCCTGTCTGCAGAGGAGATGACCCCACCACTCTCTCTCAACACAGACTTACTTTCTCTGGGTCTCCGCCAAAGATTGTATTCACACCCACCTGGATCTGACACGGTGAGTGCCTGCTTCATGTCCGTGGTTCAATGTCCATGCACAGGTGCCAGGCTCACTTGGCATGAGATGAACGTTTCCCAACCTGGGCCATAGGTCCTCTTTCTGCCCCCAGGTGGAGTTTCAGCCAGGCTCCCTGACTTGGTCAGCCTGATTTCTACAACCCTGTGCTTTGTGTGTGTGCGCAGGCGTGTGCACACTTTGCACACTTGGTGGGATGGTGTGTGTAGTGTACAAATGTCCTTTCCCCTAGTGAAGGGAGCAGCAGTGGCCTGAGTCTCTGGGTGTGCCCAGCCCTCTCTTGGCTGGCGTCCCAGCCAGGCTAAGTCTACCTTCCAAACTCAGCTACCCTGTTCACACAGGGGCCTGATTGCTCGCTTGCTTGTCAGCACCATCTCCCAGTACAGCATCCACAACTCTCCACCTTGCCAGAAACCCAAGATGAGCCAAAGACTCTCCCTGGCCTCTTTGCTCTCCTTCCCCAAACAGATGTGGTCTCATGTTCACCCTCACCACCAACCTGGCTATCTGGATGGCAGCCGTGGTGGATGAATCCGTGCACCAGGCCCACTCCCACAGCAGTTCTCATGGCAACACCAGCTACACCCGCCTCACTCAGGACTGTGAGTGCCCACTTCAGATTAACCCTGGCCCTGTGGTGGCCAGACCTTGGGCTGGGTGCTTTGTGGACTTGTAGAGGGAAGCCAGGTGGAGGCCAGGAACCTCCTCTTGCTCCAGGCTACACCTCTGAAGAAGTTTAGGTGTGGGTGACCCAGGAGGAAGAATGGAGCAGCATCTTTTCATCTTGGATGATACAGCCTCGGACCCACTGTCCAGGTCTTCATCCCAGCAAAGAAGGGATTCATGCTCCAGGAAGAAAGCGCGAGAGTGATCAGGCTGGAGAGAAGGGAAGGGAGAGAGAGTGATTTGATAATGAAATTATAGGATCAGATGGGAGTGCCTGGCAAGGAGGAGAAGGTAGAAATAATCACGATGACAATAGTGACAATTCACTGAGCCCTATGTGTCAGGTGCTGTGCTAAGTGTCTTAAACACTATCTTCCTTAACCCTTGCAACCTCCCTATGTGATGGGTACTATTCATATTCCCTTTTTACAGATGCAGAAATTAAGGCATAGAGAGATTAAGTAGCTTGCCCAAGGTCACAGAACTTGAAATTGGGAGAACTAGTGTTGAGATCCATCTTTGCTTTGAACCAATATACTATCCTGAAGAATTGTTCCCCAAGTCCTGGTCCTCTGGACGTCTTTAGGGCCACACCACCAGCTAAATTCAGACTAGATGACCAAGTCCATCTGGACCTCACCTGAAGACACACACACCCAGTATGGGAGGATCCAGGAATGGAAAGCCTGCGTCCAGACCTACAGAAGACCCCGGCCCAGCAAGACTGACAAAGGACCACCTAATGTGCTGGGGCCGCAGGGGTACAGAGAGGCACACTGGGAGTATTTTTCTGAGGGAATGGGACAGTGTGAAGCAGGCAATTCTGCAGTTCAGATTTTTTTTTTTCAATTGCACACTGGCTATTGTTTACTGATGTGTCCCACAGTCTCTGGCACATACTAGGTGCTCAGTAAATACTTGTGGTGTGAATGAGTGTGCCAGGCCCTGTGCCGGCTGTGGGATATGGTGGTGGCAGATAGCAACCCTGCCCTTCCAAAGGTCACGGTCTAGGGGTGAGGTTCTTCGGGGTGGGTACCTCCGGAGGGTGGGAGGGCAGCTCTGTGCCCCTCTCTCCGCAGGGGAGCGTGCGGGCAGCGCCGCCGGAGGAGACTGCTCCTGCAACACGGCCGTCTGCCAGGTCTTCCAGCAGGGCTCCTTCTACTTGTATCCCTTCAACATCGAGTACAGCCTCTTTGCCTCTACGATGCTCTATGTCATGTGGAAGAACGTGGGCAGGCTGCTGGCCTCCTCGACCCACAGCCACAGCCACACCCCATCCCCCATCAGCCTCTTCCGGGAGACCTTTTTTGTTGGTCCCATCCTGGGCCTGATACTCTTCGTGGTAGGGCTGGCCGTCTTCATCATCTACGAGGTCCAAGTGAGCGGGGAGACAGGCCGCACCCAGCAGGCCCTGGTCATCTACTACATCTTCAACATCGTCTGTCTGGGGCTCATGACCTTGGTCAGCCTGAGTGGCTCAGTCATCTACCGTTTTGACCGCCGAGCCATGGACCATCATAAGAACCCCACGCGCACCCTGGACGTGGCCCTGCTGATGGGTGCTGCTCTGGGCCAGTATGCCATCTCCTACTACTCTATCGTGGCTGTGGTGGTAGGCACACCCAGGGACCTGCTGGCAGGGCTCAACTTAGCCCATGCTCTGCTCATGATTGCGCAGCACACCTTCCAGAATGTGTTCATCATTGAGAGTCTCCATCGGGGACCCCCCGGGGATGAGATTCATGGCACTCCCCCCAAGGAGCCCTGCCAAGGTCTTACCTTTGCCAACCTGGACGCCCTCCACACCTTGCCTGCCTGCCCGCCCCCCGCCGAGCTGGTTGGCCCCAGCCCAGCAGGACCTCAGGAAGCAGTGAGCATCACCTCAGCCCCCAAGGGCCACTGGAGAAGCAGGTGCTTGAAGGACATTTCTCTGTTTCTCCTGCTCTGCAACATCATCGTGAGTAACGGTGGAGATGGGGATGGGCTTGGGGGAAGACAAGGCTGAGGAAAGATGCTCTTTCAGGTTTATTCACTTGGCCCCCCTCTGTCTTGCTCCGAGCCCATTTGAGAATCTGTATGGCTCTCTGGGAAAGGAGCAGACTCAGCGAAGGTCTGGTGTAGCCCCCGGGGCAAGCAGCATCTCAGGGCACACAGAGAGAATGAAATCCCAGAGTTCTGGCATCTAGACAGCGAATGGAGCTGAAGAGAGCCCCAGAGAATGCTGACATGGGGGCTGGGCAGAGGTGAGAGGGAGCTGTGAAACTAATGTGGAGAGTAGGGGCCCTCACTCCCAGATGGAAGGTGTGACTGCTCCTGGGAACTTGTGACCAGGCTGCTTCTTAGAATAATTAGAGCAGCAACAGGAAGTGGCAGAGCCCAGCGTAAGTGTGAGTGGTCTGTTAGCCCAGTGCAGGCTGGCTGGGAAGGGGAGCATCCCCAACCACCAACTCCGACCCAGTGACTCAGCAAAGCCCCTTCCTTTCTAAGAGAAACTCCTCTGGCTAACAGCAGACTTCACCCAATACAAACGGACCTCCTGTATGGGAACCCTCTTTGTGAAGGTGAACCCCAATAGAGAAATACTCCTCATGTAGCTACAGCCCAACAGAGAAGAGCCCCAGTGCAGACATAATCCCCAGGAGGGAAATCTCTAACACAGAAACATATACCCATGAGAATGCACCCCACATAGAGCGCACACCGCAGTGAAGTTTCGCTCAGTGTAAAACAGTCCTTTTAGCTATAACCTCTAATAGGAAAATACTCCTATTACAGAAACAGCCTAATTGTGGGTATATCCCACTATAGAACACATCTAAATGATTCCACCCCAGTGAGGTCTACATGAAATACATGCCCTTTACTGAGGTGCATTCTTGGTGAAGTTCTCACTGTGAATATCCCTCCTACAGGGAACCTATGAAAAAAAAGACTGATCAGTAATCTCTGACCTACCAGTAGAAGCAGTAAGGCTCAAAACCTCCTTCCAGCTCTGGTGTGGCCCCCAGCCCTGGCCCCGCCCTCACCTTCTTCCAAGGTGGAGTCTACAGGCTGGGAGTCACCTGGGATGCGGCTTTTGCTCCAAGCATCTGAGCCTGGATCAATCAACTCCAGCATCATCTCCAATTCCTTCATTTTATAGGACAAAAGCAGGCTCAGATCTGGGCTGTGATGTGCCCAAGGATGTGATACATTTGGGGTGGGGAGAGTGGGATTAGCCTAGAAGACTTTGTTCTTTGCCTCTCACTCCATACCTGAACCATCTGAGCTTGAAGCCAGAGAGGAAGCAGAATTCCAGCTTCCACCTCCTCCCAGACCAGGGGAGGGGGCAGGGAGTGGGGGTGAAGCTGGAGAGAGGTCCCCACTCAGCAACAGCCAGCCCTTGCTGTCCACCAAATCAGAGGGCTAGAACCCCCATCCTGTCATTACCTCCCCCCCTCACTGCAGCACACCCAGCAAAGCCCACAGAATGACTGAGTCCCGGCCAGGTCCTGACACTCCTCTCTCCCCATAGCTGTGGATCATGCCTGCCTTCGGGGCCCGCCCTCACTTCAGCAACACAGCGGAGGTGGACTTCTACGGCTACTCCCTCTGGGCAGCCATCGTCAACATCTGCCTGCCTTTCGGCATCTTCTACCGCATGCATGCTGTCTCCAGCCTGCTGGAGGTCTACGTGCTGTCCTGAAGCCCCAGCAGAGACACAGGGAACGGGGCTCAGCTCATGTACCCACCCAGGAATGAATCATACAACTACCCATTCTCCGCCGGCCCCAGAGTGGAATTTTCACCAAAATTATTTTTCCAGGATGAGTTTTTAAATCACAATCAGGACATGCACATCCACCCCAGAACGCTCCTGGAGCATGGGGTGACTAGAGGAGGAAGATCTCTCTCCCTGCCTTGTTTCTAGGACCAGGCAAGATCTGGAAGTGTCCTAGACTCTGGCTCTACCCCAACCCCAGGCCTGTGGCCTGACCAGTGCTGCTGCCTAGAGATGGAAACCAATAAACCTGCAGTTCCCTTCTCCCCACCCCCGTCCCCAACTTCTTGTCTCAGCAGCCACATCTGAGGTGATCGATCACATGATGGGATCTGGAGCCAGAGCTGGAAGGGGATCTGGAGCCAGACCTGGGAGGGCCCCTGGAGATTTCTGGGTCACAAGCTTTTCTGTGGGTGCACCAAGTCTGAGTTACAGACCCGTTATCAACTAGTACCTGAGAGGCTGGGAGATGCTGGGCTGAGTACCCAGCCCACCACCTTCCTCTTCCCTTTATCCTCATGTGACATAGACATTTTTTAATGTGTCCCATGACACATGAAAGGTTAGGAAGGACTGACTTAATCCAACTACCATTTTATAAAGAAGAAAACCAAGGCCCAGAGAAGTACAGTGACTTGCCCACAGTCACACAGCAAAAGAGAGCCAGCACATTCTACCAAGAATAATATTTTCAAACTTTTTTCAAGCTTCAGAGCTTTTTCTCCCTTAAATAAAACATTTCAGAATTAGAATATAGTTTCAGAATCAGGCTATTAGAATATAGTTTATAACAGGGCTGCTCTAGCTTCAGGTCTCACCACCCCCCCACCCCTGGCCTCCTCTTACCCTTCACCCCAACCCCCTGGGGTCCCTAAGGCCCCTCTCCAAAGTCCTCCAGCTTCTACTCTACAAAAGTTAGAGAGATGGGGCAACTGTGAAGCTGGGGAGATCCTGGTGGGGCAGGGAATGTGGTTTCTCATGATCTTCGCAGTTCTTTGACCCTCTCTGGAAGCCCCTCAATAAAATGGTCTGATTAAAAAGGTGGGGGGATATAGAGATGGACTTAGCAGAGAGAGAGACTGAGAAAGTCAGACCATGCAGAGAGAGATTGAAAAGGAGGTACCACAGCCAGAAGAGGAGGCAGAACTGGTGGCCAGTGGAGTCAGCTGAAGGGGCACAGGCTGGGGTGGGGGCAGGGATGGGGGAGGGACATGGCACCAGAGCGTGGGAGCAGCAGCACCTGGAGCACAAGGGACTTCAGAGGAAAATGTTCTAGGACCAGCAGAATGAAGTGGGCAGGTCACAAAAGGCTGCAGGCAGAGCTGAGGAGGGGCAGAGGGGGCGACTTCCCACCCTACCCGCCTCCTGCTGGGTCAGAACGGGGTCTCTTTGACCCTAAGTTCACGTTTGACTTAGGGAGAGAACCGGGCCTGACGCTAGGTGGGGTACAGGAAAAGACGACCCCAGATCTGTTGCGGGAGTCCATTCCTTGCTGGACCCCCAGAAGAAAATGTGGTCTGGACCCCACAAGGCCTTTACTGCTGCCTAAGGACATTGTACCCGACCCTACCCCGGTAGGGGGCCTCCTTGTGGGTCGCCTGACCCTGCAACCCAGCTTCTGCACCGCCTCTGGCTCCACCCGCCGGTCCAGCCACCTCGCTATTGGCTGCACCGTCCGGGGAGCCCCCGGCAGGGTAATTAACGAAGGATTAATGAGAGCCCCAAAGTCAACAGAAAAATCAATGGGCCGCGGAGCCCGAGAGGCGGCTGCGCAGTCCCGCGTGGGGGAGGGCCTCGGGGGCATCGGTCCCAGCCCGGGGACCTCACCGGACGGACGATCCGCGCTGCAGTGATCAGCCGGTGGCGATGCCTGCCCAGGCCTCAGGTAAGGCTCCCCGCGGCGCTGTTAGGGCCCGGAGCGCCCTCGGACAGCTGGAGGAACATTCCAGACCAGCCCACCCTTGACACTCAAAACTACTCTGCTCCCAAAGCGAGCTTCAGAGACTTGGGGCTGCAGGGATTGGGGCAGGAGGGTGGGATGACTGAAGGCCTACCCCTGGTGACTCAAACTCCGGCCCCTTTCTGCCCCCCACTCCAATACCAGCTCCGCGCCCCATCTCCTTCCACGGGTGGGGGGCGCACAGAGGTCGGCAGGGCACGCCCAGCCTTAGCGGGGTCTGAGCGCCCACAGTCGAAACGGGTTGTCCAAGCCAGGAAGAAGCAAAAAGCCCAGACGGCTGGAAAAAGGGGTGTGGGTTTAGGGCTGCCTAGACAAGCGGTCAGAGGCATATGTGTGGCTGCGAGGCTGTCCCAGGCCTCGCAGTCCCTCGAGGGACTCGGAAAGAAATCACGAAACTCCCTGGCCGGTGCTCAGCAGCCTCCTCCGGAGCTGGCCGGGCGCCGCGCCCCGACAGCTCCCCGGCTGTCATCACCTGCCTCTAACCGCCCGACCCACAAACCAGTTTGGTGTCTGGGCCCTCCCTGGGACTGGCGTCGCGCCGAGAGGCGTGCCAGAGGGTGGAGGATTCCTCCTCGCCGGTCCCGGCTCCCTCACCCTCTTCCCAGGACCCCTGCGCCCCGGGACTCCAGCACCCTCCCTGGCGGAGGACCAAATCTGCCACTTTGAGGACTCCCTCTAGCGGCCGATGGAGGGTTGGACCCCGGGGGTCGGGGGCAGGGAACACACTCAAGGCCAAGACCCTGGAGGATAAGCTCTAGTCCTCCAGCATCCTCTCCAGGCTTGCAGTCCTGTCCAAAGCTACCTCTGAAACTCACCAACATTCCCGACCCTTCCGGCCTCTCCAGGACCTGGACACAACAGGAAGGAGATGCACAGGTAGCTAACACAGCAGTCTCTGTGCCAGGCCTGGCTCTACATGCATTTACATGTGTTAAATAATTTAATTTTGAAAAATTCCCATCAGGTAGGTATTATGCATTAATTCCTTCATTTGTTCTTTCAATAAATCTTTACTGAACATCTACTGTGTACCAGGTACTATTCCATAGTTGTATATGTTTACAGATGAGGAAACTGAGGCTCAGAGAGTCTGAGTAGCTTGTCCAAGATCACACAGGTAGTTAAGTGCCAGAATCTGGGCTCTTAATCACTAGGCTCTCCTCCTGCCTTGGGAGGATGGGGTAGATTCTGGGAAGGTGAGATGGGGCAGGCAGGTTTAGGGGAAAAGGAACAGGGAGGTGTCCCCGTGAGCTTCAGGCTTGCTCAACCTGGGCAGGGGAGCCTGGGAAGAAAGATAAAGATCATCTGGAACGTCTCCACTGGGCCAGGATGCAAAGGATTTAATGGGGAGGGAATCTGTCCATGGCTCCGGCGCTGAAAGTTCCCCAGAAAATGACAGAATCAGTCGGCCAGCTTTGGTTTAGTGTCACGCCTGTGCCGGATTTGGGGCGTCTGAGATAAGCAGGATCTGGTCTCTGCCCTGAAGGGGCTCCTGGCCTTGAGAGGAGCCAGTCACGCCCACGGCACCTCACCAGACGTGCACAACTACCCTCAGTAGATGCTTGGGCAGGGGGAGAAGGCTTCCCAGGAGAGGTGCTTAAGGCTGGTGGTAAGGATGGGCAAGAGCCATTGGTGGAGGGTGGCAGGAGAGGCAGATGGAACAGCAGGCTCCAGGAGTGATGGTGGGAGATGTGAGACAACATGAGAAATGGGAGGGTGCTGGGGTCAGGCACTGAGGCAGGAAGACGAGGGTCAGAGAAGGTGGTCCTCAAACCCGTCGAAATAATCCCTGTGTTTATGTGGAGCACAGAGGGCGTCCACATCCCCTGGTCTGCTTGAGCCTTCTCAGGTCCGCTAAGGTAGATGCACGGTAACTGCTGTTATTTCCAGTGGCCCGACCAGAGAGTTTGCTTAGCTTCCCCTAGGTCACACAGCAGTTAGAGGCAGGAGTGGAATTGAGCCCAGGACAGCCCAGCAGCCAACCAGAACCCTTTCTCCCTCCCCAGCCCCTACTGAGGCTGCACCGGCTGCCCCTCCAGAAGCACAGGAGACTGAAGAGACCCTGGCCAAGGAGAACCAAGTGGACATGGGGACAGAGGAGACAAGGGCCTCCACCTCGCCCCACAAGAAGTCCTGGTTGGTGCGACATTTCTCGCTGCTGCTGCGGCGGGACCGGCAGGCCCAGAAGGCCGGGCAGCTCTTCTCCGGGCTCCTGGCCCTCAACGTGGTGTTCCTGGGCGGAGCCTTCATCTGCAGCATGATATTCAACAACGTGGCTGTCACGCTGGGCGATGTGTGGATCCTGCTGGCTGCGCTCAAGGCCCTGTCCCTCCTCTGGCTCCTCTACTACACGGCCGGTACCACCCGCCAGCCACACGCCGTGCTCTACCAGGACCCTCATGCAGGACCCATCTGGGTGCGGGGTGAGTGTGGGGGCACTGGGTGGATGAGAGGAGCGGGGAGGGAGAGCGCCTTCCAGGGGAGGTGCCAATGGCCGCCTGGCCTGGCCAGGCTCCCTGGTGCTTTTCGGCAGCTGCACCATCTGCCTCAACGTCTTCCGCGTGGGCTACGACGTGAGCCACGTCCACTGCAAGTCGCAGCTGGAGCTCATCTTCCCTGTCATCGAGATCGTCTTCATCGGCGTCCAGGTGACAGGCCTCTCCCATCCCCATGCTCCGTGCAAACACACCCCAACCTACGCCTAGGAACAGCCACATCAGCAAACACCTATCTGACCCAGGGTATGCACCCACATACCACAGCCCCCCCGACACGTGCCTACCTCCATGTACCCACATCCACTCTGCCTCCATGTCTCTGCATCAGCACACACACCGTCACCAAAACACAAACACCTATAGATAGGTATGCCTGTACATCCTTGCATGCCCCTAAATCTATGCCCCCAGATACACAGAGCTACTCTTTTTCAAAAATGTCTTTAGAATCCCAAGTTTTCTTTTCTTTTTCTTTTTAATTTATTTAATTATTTATTACTATCTTTTTAATGGAAGTACTGGGGATTGAACCCAGGCCCTCGTGCATGCTAAGCATGTGCTCTACCACTGAGCTCTACCCACACCCCAGAGCTACTCTTAATAGTGAATACCCGACTCCCTCCTGAGTTCCTGATATGCAAACACTGTGCTAGGCGGTCCATTTACATCATCTTGTTTATTTCCCCAATAAGAAGTCATGCCTCTGAGAGGCAGACATTTTTGTCCCATTTTAGAGCCAAAGAGACTGAGGCTCAGAGATGTTTTGCCACTGGCTCAAGACCACACAGCAAGGGAACAGCGGGGCCAGGATTCCAACCCAGGCTTCCTCACTGTCTCTTCCATTGCAAATACACACAAGTAACTGGGACACACACTGCACGGTCCCACCCCCACCCAGTCCCTGGGCTCAAAGCCCTTTCTCTTTCAGACCTGGGTGCTCTGGAAACACTGTAAGGACTGTGTTCAGATCCAGACCAACTTCACTAGGTAAGACGTGGGTTCCTTCTCTCCTTCCAACAAGTCTTGTGGCCAGTGCCCCAGTAGCTTCCCTGGACAGGGTAGCCCTAGGGGTATGGGTTAATCTGGGAATGGGTCCCAGGTGACCCCCCAGGGCTGCCTGTCTTGAAGTTCTAATGGCAGACGGGATCTGGCTTTGGGAGAGAGTGGTCACCTCAAAGGGATTGATGGTGAAGTTCGGGCACCCAGGGAGCCGGCCAGGCTGTGTGAGCAGCGTGTAGCACCTCCTCCAGGTGTGGCCTGATGCTGACCCTGGCCACGAATCTGCTGCTCTGGCTTCTGGCTGTCACCAACGACTCCATGCACAATGAGATCGAGGCTGAGCTCAGCGCCCTCATGGAAAAGCTCTCAGGTACAGAGGAGACCATGACTACCCCATCCCACCTCCACTCCAGATGGGTGCACACACATGCTACCCTGCCTCAAACGGGTGAGGTTCACTGACTCTGTAGGTTGGGGAGAAAAACTCTAGAGCCAGATCATGACTCAGCAGAATCAGACATTTGCCAAGGGTACCCTTCCTGCCCCCACCTTGGGCCTGCTCCATCAGGTCCTGGCGCTGCGCAGCTCCGCTCCAGGCATCCATCTAGCTATCAGTAAGCTAGCTACTAATCCAGGCTGAGCTGCTCACTGGTAAGTCCAGGTAGGCCCTCCACCCCCGGTATTTGCCTTTTACTTGTAAGAAACTAGAAAATCTTCAAGACTGAAAGGAATGTCTTCCTAATACAGTTGTAGGCACCTGGACATATCAAGAGAGACAGAAGATTTCTGGGCAAAATGAACTCCCCAGATTGTTCCATGTACCCAGTGCCCTACCTGTACAGTCAGCTCTTGGAGGTCATGTCCTGTCAACCTACATGGGAACGTTGCTGTCTGTGGGATTCAGCCACACCTGTGTATATACAGTAATTCCCCCATCCAAGTGGCATCACCATCCTGACCCGTGTACAGCCAAGCCTTCCCAGCACACTCATGTATCCACACGCCCACTGCACAAATAAATCGTGGCATGCCTGCCTACTGTGGGCATTCTTTATACTCCAGACACCTTTTTCAGAAGAGCTGTGCAGAGAGGATTTGGGGCAAGTGACATAATGGATTTTTTTTTATTATTAAAAAATTCAGACATACAGATGAGAACAGGACATACCCATCACGTAGGCATACTAATTATTAACATTTTGCCATATTTGTTCCAATATTTTTGCTGAATTACATTATGGAAATCATGGCATTTCTTCTCAAAATATTTTAGCACACAGGTTTTTAATATATTTCCCTATGTTAGCACAATGCTATTATAATTTCTAACAAAATTCCTTAATGTCATCCCCAGCCTTTATATCACTCTGTATTCTATTTTTTCCAATCAGCCCATGAAATGTCTTTGACAGATGGTTTGTTCAAACATGCAGTACATTGAGATTCGGCACGTTGCCTCCTCGTGGTGCCATTTGACTTGTTCCCCTCTTCCCTGCTTTTCCTAGAAATGTGAAGTATGGACCAAAGTTGTTGATTAGATTCAGGTTAAGCATTTTGAGCACCAGCATCCCACAGGGGATGCTATGTGCTTTGCAGGACACCTCATCACAAGATCAGATGTCTGATTACCCTACAGGGGATGCTGTTTATGGTCCAGTTATAGCAGACAGAGCCTCCCATTGTAAAGTTACAGGTTTTCCCTCATGCTCAGCAAGTACTCTGTAGAGGTGACATTTGGCACCAAAGACATCACGTGCCTAAGCTTGGCACGTGAATTCTAGAATCCCTTTGTCAAGGAATGACCATCTTGTGGGGAGGGTATAGCTCAGTGGTATAGAGAGTGCTTAGCATGCACAGGGTCCTGGGTTCAATCCCCAGTACCTCCACTGAAGTAAATAAATAAATAAAATTAATCAAAAAACCACATAAATAAACCTAATCACTTCCCCCCACAAAAACAAAAACAAAACAAACAAAAAGAAATGACCATCCTTCGATTTCTGATTTCTATATATGGGCCTCACTTTCCATTATCTGTAAAATGGGTGACCGAATCCCTTCCACCTCTGCCATACTCCAAGAGGTGAATGGGATTGTTCTGTGCAGCCGGGTTCCTCAGAGCGAGGCCCACCTGAATGTCTGTCCCCTCCCAGGCAACGACACCAACAGCTGTCTGTGCCTCAATGTCACCATGTGCGAGGTCTTCCGGAAGGGCTACCTGATGCTCTACCCCTTCAGCACCGAGTACTGCCTCATCTGCTGCACCGTGCTCTTTGTCATGTGGAAGAACGTGGGCCGCCGCCTGGCACCCCACGCGGGCGCCCACCCCGGCACCCTGCCCTTCCACCTGCACGGGGCCATCTTTGGGCCGCTGCTGGGCCTGCTGGTGCTGGTGGCAGGCGTGTGCGTCTTCGTGCTCTTCCAGATCCAAGCAAGCGGCCCCGCCATCGCCCGCCAGTACTTCACCATCTACTACGCCTTCTACGCAGCCGCGCTCCCCGCCATGAGCCTGGCGTGCCTGGCGGGCACGGCCATCCATGGGCTGGAGGAGCGAGAGCTGGACACGTTCAAGAACCCCACCCGCAGCCTGGATGTGGTGCTGCTGATGGGCACGGCGCTGGGCCAGATGGGCATCTCCTACTTCTCCATCGTGGCCATCGTGGCCACTCACCCCCACGAGCTGCTCAACCGCCTCATCCTGGCCTACTCGCTGCTGCTCATCCTGCAGCACATGGCCCAGAACCTCTTCATCATCGAGGGCCTACACCGGCGCCCACTCTGGGAGGCGACCCCTGAGGGCCGGGCGGGGAAGTGGGAAGCCGAGCCGCCTCGCAGGGGCTCCCTGCTGGAGCTGGGCCAGGACCTGCGGCGGGCCTCGCTGGCCTACATCCACTCCTACAGCCACTTCAACTGGAAACGGCGGGCCCTCAAGGAGATCTCCCTCTTCCTCATCCTCTGCAATATCACAGTGAGTAGTGGGGCCAGAGGTCATGGGAGTGGAGCTGGTGAGGCTGCCCCAGAAAGCCTCACTCAGGAAGGCATGGATCAAGGTGCATTCATTGCACATTGACTATTCCAAGGGTAATTGGCTTGTCCCTTTGATTGTCCAGGACACGGACCTCTTTCCAACTAGCTTGATGCTACTTGAGAGTAGAGAGTGTCCCCTCATCTCTCTGCAAAAATGAATGAATGTGTGGAGCGTGGAGCTAAGTGCTTTTTACAAACATACACGTAGGATTTCTACCCTTGGGAAGCTTACTGCCTAGCTGGGGAGGCCCAGGGAGACCAGTTAGAGAATTACTAAGTAACTAATCGTCTACTGACTTCAGTCAAAGGAAGAGACCAGAAAGTGCCTGTTTTTCTCAAGAATCTCTAGGGGAAGGTCTTGGGAATGACTGCTCGTGTCTGGCGCTGCTAAGTCCCAGGCCCATCTCTTCATGCAATAGCTCTGCCTCTCACTGAATTGTCACCCTGACCTCGTGCAGCGGGCACTGTTACTGTCCTTATTTAACAGATGAGGAAACTGAAGCTTTGGCTGTTTGATCCGCCCATGGTCCCACAGCCAGCAAGTGGCAGTCCCGGGACAGCGCCCGGTTGTTTGAGCCCACGTTGGTAATGACTATGCTGGAAACACCAATGGTGGAACATCTGGCCTGGGCAGAGCACAAGTAATAAATTGGCCCTTAAGAGCAGTCGAGCTCAGAGAAGGAAGTGTGGGCCCAAGCGGCCAAGCAAGGCTTCTTGAAGGTTTGATCTGGGCCTTGAGAAACGGGGAGAATTTGGACAGAAGGCAGGGCTGGGCTGGAGCAGGCCAAGAGTCATGACAAGCAGAAGGTGACTGAGATCAGGGCAGAAGGGATCCCAGCTTGATGGAGCAGGTTGTACCGTGGTGGTGGCAGCCTGGGGTCTCATGATCCAACTGGATCACCAAGGAGGTGGCCGAGGCCTTCTATGGGATGGGGTGAGGGGGGCTGTAGGAGAGGGGCTAGCTCTGAAGGCCTAAGCGTGAGGGGATGCTGGGCGGGGAATGTGCTGGAGGAGCTGTGGGGTCTGGGGTCTGCCTGCCCTAGGCTGAGTGCCTTGGGGGATAGGAGAGCCCCCTCCCCCACTCAACACCCTCCTCTCCTTCCCAGCTGTGGATGATGCCTGCTTTTGGCATCCACCCGGAGTTTGAGAATGGGCTGGAAAAGAATTTCTATGGCTACCGGACGTGGTTCACCATCGTCAACTTTGGCCTGCCTCTGGGGGTCTTCTACCGCATGCACTCAGTCGGGGGGCTGGTGGAGGTCTACCTGGGGGCCTGAGGGTGCCCAGGAACCCACCCCCGGCAGAACCCCAAAGTGCCAAGGCTGGGGAGAATGTATCCCAGTCTCTGAGTAGATGCCCTATTCCAGGGGGACCTAGACCAGCCTGGGTTCCCCAAAGCCTCCTCTTCCCCAGAACCTCACTGAGCAGGGGTCACTATCTGCAGCCCAAGACCAAGGGCAGGGCCTGGACACCGAGCTCCTGACGCCCATGCACAGGACTGAGCACATGCCTGCCTCCTGCTCACCACAGCCAGTGTGGCCCAGGCTGCACCCCAGGAAGCCCCCACAGCTACTCTCTGGGATGGTCAGACCTGGGGAGTTGGGGGAGGGGCATCCCTACACCTCCAGGCCTCGGGGGGTCTGCCTCTTGCATGGTCCAAGCTCAGCCCAGGACATCTGGAAGCTCGCAGCTCGACAGGCAGCACTGCCCCTCTGTCCCCACACACCCTGCCTCCTAATGAGCTCGTTAATTAGCTGCCAGGCCGGGTTCAACAGCTCTCTCCTGCTGCCATAAACCCTGTTTGTTTGATCGATCACATTCTGGCTTCGTGGCATTTGTTCCCGGGGACATAGCTGCCATTCCGCATATGGTAGGAAGGGACAGTCCTCCTGGGCAGGGTTGTGGGGCTGGGACAGTCCTGTTCCTGGGCCAGGAGGGGTCTAAACCCTTTGTCTGATCCTTCCCTAGTCTGATCCATGGGAGAAGGTGGGAGGAGAGGGGCCGGGGCGCATGCATCCCCCCGCCCCTCATCAGCACACCTTTTCCCCAGCACGGAGCCCCAGATGACTTGCTGTAGCTGCTCACCACAGGGGCTGCGGCCTCTGACTGCCCAGTCCCCCCACCTGCCAGATCCACTGAGCCATCGGGTGGAGCGGGCGGGCACTGACAGACCATCCATCTCCCTGAGCCCAGTGCAAACAGTGGGCTGTGCCCAGGGTGTGGCCCGGGGAAGACAGCCCCAGCCCTGCAGGCCAGGCTTGCGGCCCATGAAGCTCAGTGCTGGCATTCCCAGGGCTACAGTCTCAGAGACCCCCAGTGCTGAAGCCCCTGAAGGCCATGCAGGAGGCTGGAAGGCTGGCCCCTCACCTCTCCTCCGTGGGCTCTTTCTCTGGGTGGCCACAGCCCACAGAGTCCAACCCTCCTCTTCCCCACCCAAGAAAATGACAAATGCTCGTTCCCAGCCACGTGCTGAAGGCCGTCTCGGGTGAGACACTGGAAAGCAGAGTCCCCAGCTTCCCTGAAAACAGAGCTACAGCCTGACCCCCTCCCCTCTGAGCACGAAGAGGCAGGGCATAGAGAGGGGGTTTTATTGTGTAAAGAGGCCGATTGTACAGAGCAATGATTGTACTGACACGGGCGGGGTGAAGGAGATCTGGAGGCCGGAATCAGGAGGACAGAGGGGTGGCATCCTGGTCCCCCTGCCCCCTAGTCATCAGGCAGTGGGTGGAGCAGGGAGAACTGAACAGCCTCCCCTACCCCCATTCCCTCACACCCATTACTATGTAAGAGCAAGCCAGGCTATACCTGGTGACCCGAAAGAATATAGCAGGAGACCCTCAGCATGCCACTCCACACCCCTAAAATGAAGGGGTCCCCTAGTCCGACTTTTGTAGTCCGTCAGCCCCCAGCCTCCTCCAGGAGCAGCCTAGCCACCTTCCTTCCTCCCACGGCCCTGGATGCAAGCTGGGCCTGGACCAGGTGGTTTCAGGTTAGGAGGCACAGAAAGGCTCCCTTCATCCTGCCCAAGTGCCTCAAGGGACAGCCCAAGTCTTCCTCTTGGGCCACCCATTAGGGCACAGTGACCTGGTGGCCTCCAGGGGTGCGCAGCTCAGGAGCCGAGCGGGCACTGAGGGTCAGCACAGAAACGGCTCTTGAAGGGGAGCCAGAGTGAGGTGGGGGCTCTGGCCAGGGCCTGCAGCCCCAGAGACAGAAGTTTCCTCCGAGTCCAGCATGGAGGTGAGGGGCAGGGCTGGTCCTCACCACCCCAGCCACGAGGGGCCTCTGGGGCCTGCCACCCAGGACTCGACCACTCACACCCCCAGCCCTGATCATAGTCATTTAAAGCTGAGAACAGGGAGTCGGGGAAAACATAGGGGGAACACTGGGGGACCAGGGTCCCCGCCCTCCCCAGTCCCTGCCCCTTGTAGGTTTCCATCTTCACACCCGCTGGATCTCGAATAGCTTCACATCCGTGTCGTACCAGACAGGTGGGTCCACATTCCTGCAGAGGGAGGGGCCTGTCACTCAGGTGCTGGGAGGCTTGCAGGGGAGACTGGGGAGGCGCCAGGCTGTGGTCCTTCCACTCTGATGTCCCACCCTGGGCAGTGGGCACCCACCCTCAACCAGACAAGACCGCCCTGTTTGACTGTCTTGACATTAACCCCGCTAGCAGAGTAGGGCACAGCCCGGCTGGACAGACCCTTGGGGGACACCAGCCCCACCCAGGCTGGAAACTGCCCCACCCTGAGGGGCCCACCTCAGATAGATGACGCCCCACATGTAGGTGCGGAACCACATGGCCGTTCCCGAGTTGGCCTGGTACTTGCGGATGAGGATGGGGTGGGGCACGGGCAACAGCCCCACCAGGGTGCCGTGCTGCAGGAACCGCAGGATCTCGGACTCATCCGTCAGGCCCCTGCCAGGGAGAAGGGGGTCCTGAAGGTCAAGGGGAGCATGGGGCTCACCCTGGACCTCCAAGGCCCATGCTCCTGGCTATATGCCCCCCATCCTGGGCCCACCTGCCCACCCCACCCCATCCTCACTTGTCAATGCAGATCTTCTCCACCTGGGGAACCAGCACCTGGAGCAGCCTCATGATGGTTTGCAGCGGCAGCTTTGACTTCCAGGAGAGGACCTGGGGGAGGGACCAGGGTTCCTGGGTGGGCAAAGCAGCCCCCAGAGGCTATGGCATGGGCCTGATCCCTGACCTGGAACCATGGGCTCCCCAAGAAGCATCCCGGCTCACAGCAGAAAGGGCCTAGCCCCAGGCAGTGCCCATGAACAGTGACTGCTATTTCTGGCAAGAGCTGTGGCCTCTCGCTGAGCACGTACTATGTGCCAGGAAGTGTCCCCTTTGACCCTCACAATGGTGTGATGAGGCAGACATCTATCACCCCCATGCAAATGCAATTAATTACTGGTAACCTCAGGAAACACATAAGGGAGTGGACAAGTGATTTGGGGAAGGACACTGGCAAGGGTGATTTGTTAAGAAAGTAAGTGCTGTGGACAACTGAAGCTTAACCCTGCTGGGGAACAAACTTGGGGACAGTGTAGACAGAGGAAGCAATGAAGCCAAAGACGACGAGGTCACGAGACAGAAGGACTGACCCTGAACCTGGCCCCCAGGCCAGTGCTTGGATTCGAATCCATTTCCATCCAAGTCTTTACTGAGCTGTTCCCAGGGCCCGTAGCCCCTGCCCCACCCCCAGCCCCACCCTCAGCCCCACCCTGGTGCTGTCTGCCCCACCCTCACCCACTCCGATGTCGGGTTCCACTGCCCACTGGCTGATGCGTTGGACAGTCGCCGCTGCTCCCGCCACACCTGGCTGGGCTCCTGGTCCCCGAGAAGGAATGAGAGTGAGGGGCGGAGGGAGTGGGTACAGGATGGGGGTAGGGGGCAGAAGCAGCTCCTCCCACAGTCTCGAACTGGAGGTGAATGAGGGCTCTGCACTGGTCCGCGTTAGGGGGAGGGGGACGCCCTCCCAAAGGAGGGATGGCCCAGCCCAGCACCCTTTGCCCTGGGCCCCAGGCCCTGCCCGTCCCAGCCCAGCTCAGTGACAGGTTTAGGACCAGGGGCTGACAGGGCCGCCGGGTAAAGGCCAGCCCGGCCTCAGATAAGGCTGATGGATGAGGCGTGTGAAGGCCAAGGGCTTGAGCCCGTGACTAATAAACAAGGGAGGGGTCTGTGACAGCACCCCCCGCCAAGAGAGTCAGCAGTGCCAACGCTGATGCCCTGGGCGCTGCGTGCCTGCCCCTCCGCTGCAGGTGACCCCAGAGTGCCCTGGCCTGTCCCACACCTCGGAGGCCAGGGAGAAAGGAACGCCCAGCCTCGCCCACTCCAGGAGTCCCTGTCGCCCACCTCCGCGGCTGGGCTGCCCTCTGCTGAGTTCTGCTGGGGCGCAGACTCCAGGGACCGCAAGGTGCCATCCTCTGATACCTGGGACTTCTCCGTCAGCTTGTCAATGCCTGGGGGTGGGCAGGTGGGGCTGAGGACACCTGCCCCAGCGCCCCGCCTAGAAAGCCTCAGCCCTGGGCCTGGCCCCTCCAGTCTCCAGCTTCTACTCGCTTTAGAGATGCTGTGCCTGACTCCCCACACCCAGCTACCCATCCTGGGCCCCCCAATACCTTCGCCCCACACTTGTTGCTGGTATCCACACCCCCCACCACCACCCGCCGGCACCAGACCTGGGGTGGCCACCAGGCTGGTCTTGAGGGTGCCTGGCTCGGCGGGGGCAGCCGGGCGGGAGCCCTCCATGGAGGCGCCCTCCTGGGAGCCAGTGCGGGACAAGGGCTCAGGCGCCCGTCGGCGCCGCTGCAGCGCCTTGTGGATTGCCGGCAGGTCGGTGGGCAGGTTGGCCAGCTGGTGGAAGACGCTGCGCTTTCGGATGATGGCGTAGACCAGGTTGGAGTTGCCTGCGGGGAGGGAGTGTGCCTTGTTTCAGGGAGGCCCCTCACAGCTGCCCTCCACCTGGGCGGGCTTCCTGGGAGGGGGAGCCTGGAGGACAGGAGGAGGTGACAGCACACGGCACAGAAGAGAAGGAGCCCAGGGGCAGAGCTGGCACCGGAAGGTATGTGCGGGCTGAGGCTACACCAAGATGCTACCTTTTGGGAAAAAAGCTAGGCTGAGCTCGGCCCCTCCCTGGTACCTTCTGGACTTCCTTCTCACAACCCAGCGCTAAAGGGTAACACCTGGCAAAGTGGGGTGGGCCCAGCATGTCAGCGTCCCACCAAGGCAGCCGTGTGACAGGCCCCCGAGCCAGGTCACCGGGAGGAAGGACAACATGCTGTGTGCCTGTGCTCCATGGCCCATGCTGAATGCCCTTGGCTCCGGGGCAGGGGTCGGGGGGTGGGATACAGATGACTTCCCTACCTTCAATGCCCCACCCACCACACTGGTCCCTGCCTCTCACAACCCTGTTCTGTTTCCACTTCAACATCTCACCCCAGGGCCTGTGCATGTATTTGCCACCCTCCACGTTTTTCTACCCCACTCCAACCCTCATGCGTCCCTCCTGGATCAGCGCAAGCACCGCTCATTCTAGAAGTAGTAACAGTAACTGCTGACATTTAAGTCACCAGGCACCGTGCTAAGTGCTTTTGGGGGATAACTGTTTCGAGTCTCCCTCCGTGCCTCCCTCCCCAGCTATAGCTCCATGGGGCAGGGAGCACTCTGCTTTGCTCCCCATTGTATGCTCTGCACCTGGCACAAGGCTAGGTACACAGCAGGTGCTCGATAAATGCACATTGGATAAATGAACCAGTGGGTGGAGGGCTATGTCTTCATTCAATGGGAAGGTGTCCTTGCCCACTGCCCACCCTAGTTCTGCCCCCAAAGGCCAGACCGAGGGCTTGGGCCGGTGCCTCACCATCAAACTGGTACTGGATGATGTTGTTGAAGACCTCCAGAAGGAAGAACACGAGGTGGTGGTTCTGGGCAGCAGAGAAGAGGAACCAGGTGGTGGAGAAGGCCTCCAGCAGGTGTAGCAGCTTGTTGGCGGCCACCATGGACAGGCTCTTGAGGTAGGGGGACACTGCAGAGGAGGGGTTGGCTCACTCCTGGGGCCCCCACCAGCCATCCCTGCATGGGCCTGGGCTGGACGACATGGTCCTGCTCCCAAAACTTCCCTGCCCCCTGCCTGTGAATTCCCCTGGAAAGTCAGGAAGACCAAGCCCCTGAGGCCAAGTTCACACTGGCCATGCCTTCTGCAGAGCCCCAGGGCTCGTCCCTGGCCCCTCCCCTGTGTGGACAGCCATACTGTTTCCAAAGCCATTCACACAGGCCGTCTCCCCAACTCCTCCCCACACCTGAGAAGGAGGTGGACATAGACGAGACCATCCCCGTTTTACAGATGAGGAAACTGAGGCTCAGAGTGGTTCATAAACTTGCCCAAAGTTCCCCAGTTAAAAAATGACTGGGCAAGGATACAAATAAGGATCTTTAGAATACCAAGCTGATATTCTATGTATAATTAGATACAGATTTTTTGCACAGCCTCTGAAGAGGGAGTCAGAGACGAAAGGCTGCACACAGCTTGAAGTCACAGATTGCTCTGTGGGCTTCCTGGTGTAGTATCTTTCTCCCTCCCCAGGATGGGGCAGGCTTGGTGGCCATCTTTTTCATAAATGCATTCTCAGAGCCGGCTGCATTTAGCTGGTGCTGTTAAGATTTGCGGGATGGAGCCAGTGATGGAAGGTGAGGATATTGCCCTAGGACTCACAGTCCAACAATGCAGCTACCAGTCCAAAGGCCCCACACTGTCCCACCCACCCTGGAGTCTAAAGCAGACCACAGAGAAGTCAGCCCCTACCACTCAGGACCATCCTCTCCAAAAGGCAGCCACACTGAAGTCATCCTGCCCCAGCCCAGGGCCCCCACCTTGCTGGGCCCAGCACCCCAACCAGCCTGAGCCCCTTCCCCTCTGAGCCAGCTGTCTGTAGCCTTGCTGATGGGCACGGCTCTCATCCAAACCTGCCAGTCCAGTAC
Source organism: Vicugna pacos (assembly GCF_048564905.1). Taxonomy (NCBI): domain Eukaryota; kingdom Metazoa; phylum Chordata; class Mammalia; order Artiodactyla; family Camelidae; genus Vicugna; species Vicugna pacos. Next base: position 57,743,840 of record NC_133002.1, read on the forward strand.
CACTGCCATGGGCCACACGTGGCCATTAAGTGCTTGAAACATAGTCCTGACAGATACGTGCTGCATGTGTGAAACACACAGAAGATTCTGAAGACTGGATTCAAAAAGGGAATATAAAATATCTCAATAGTTTTGTGTATTCGTTACATGCTGAGATGATGGTATTTTGGATATAATGGGTTATGTGAAATATACAATAAAATTATTGTCACCTATTTCTTTTCTTCCTTTCTTTCTGTTTTGTAAATGTGGCTACTAGAAAATTGACCACTACACCCATGGCTGCCCCTATATTCCTACTGGACCCGGCAGGTTTGAATCAAGGAGTGGGCAGCAGGTCAGCCTGGGGCCTGGCGCCCCCTGGTGGTGAGCACGGAGAAGGCGGGCTCTGGGCCTCCCTACCATTTACGACGATGGTGAGCAAGCAATCGAAGAGGGGCTGCAGCCGCTGGTGCCCGCTGGTGATGATCTTATGGAATACCTGTTTGGCGAAGCAGAGTGGCAGCCATGGGGTCCCTGCCGCTTCCAGACTCAGCCAAGGGGATGGCACCCCCACGCGCTCAGGTCCCGGCAGGAGGCCCCTCACCACAATGAGCAGGTCGGCATGGGTACCCGTGAAGACGGGGATGTCCATGGGCACACGCACTGAGTAGGGCTTGTTGAGCCGCACCCCGAAGTTCCGCTCCCCACTCAGAAGCAGCAGGATGAAGACGCCAATGTGCATCAGGCCCACCCGAGCTGCAGCACATGTCATGGGAGGGGTCACCACTCCAGGTGGGGAGGGGAGGAAGGGAGCCCAGGGCAGGGACCGATCTAATGGGAGAAGCCCTTCCTGGGAGGTCAGGGCACCAGGCCAGAGCTGCTGGGAGGCAGGACAGACTGGTGGAAACTGCCCCTCTGCCAGGAACCCCCTAGGGATCCTAAGCCCAAGACAGCCTTACACTGATCTGCTCGGGCATCATTGAGGAAGTAGAGGATGGGGACCAGGATGTCCAGCACATCACTGCTCTTCAGCACAAAGAAGAGGAATTTCTGGGGAGGTAGGAAAGACGGGTGGGCAGGGTCAGAGAGAGGGGCAGCTCTGCCCCACCCTCTCCCCCTTCAGGGAGTCTGCCAGATGCTGTCCCCAGCCCTGGGGCAGACTGCTGCCCTCCAGCCTGGGTCCCTGAGGCGGGCCCACCTTGTTGAAGTCACAGAGCTTCCAGAAGAGGACCAGCAACTCCTGGTGGAACTGGATCTTCTTGGTGGAGTTGGGCAGGTAGGTCTGGACCAGGGGGTTGGAGAGCAGCCGGGCTATGCCCTTGAGGATGAACTGGAAGTCCTGGGGTGGGGAGGGCAAGGGCCCGTCCAGTCCACTCCCTCCAGTTCCAGCTTCCTGGGCCAGGCCCCCCCAGCAGATGCCTCCTCACTCCCCAGGCCTGATGCCACCACTAGAGCTGGAGGGCCCAGATTCCAATGTCATCAAAAGCTGTCCTGGGGCAGGCCCTTCAGAGGCTGGGCCCAGGGCAGGTCTAGAGAGCTCCCTACCTCTCCGCCAGACCACAGGCTTCCCTGTCTCTCTAGCAAGGCTGCTCCTAGTGACCGCTTCGCATATACACACACCCTGAACAGGGACCTCGCCCACCTGGACCCCTTGTTAACAGGTACCATCCTCCCACCACCCCCCACCATCAACCTGTCACACAGGAGGAGCCTTCTATTCTTAAGGAGCTGCCATCCACTGAGCACCTACTGTTGTGCTCTCAAGCAGCCCTCACAACAAGGCAAGGGAGCAGTTACTGTCCCCATATTACAGCTGCAGAGGTTAGGGCTCTGGGAGCACAAAAACCTCCCCCAAGGTCACAAGACACATGTACTCAGGTCTGCCTGGCCTTTAAGTCCACTGTCATTCCCCTACCAAACTTGACATCAGAGCCGCCTCCTCCTGGAAGCCTTCCTGGGAACCCTCACCCAGTGTGAGGCCATCAGTTCTTTTCTGTGTCTCAAGACTCTCGCAGTCCTGCCCTTCACTGCTTCACCTGGGGTGGCCCAAGTCCACAAAGACCATGGTTCCTTCATGCAGGGGTCAACACTCTCCCTACCCCCATATCACCTGCATCCCCTCATGCCCTGCCAGGCTATAGCCCTTGGAGAAGGGAGTGGGCATCGAGAACTCACGGGAGCAAGAGCACTGTTCCACTCACCTCCTCGCGATGGATGCGGGACAGGTAGTTCACAAACAGGTTCTCAGGCCCTGGAGGCTGCGGAGGGTAAAGCCTGGGTGAGCAGGTGCCCTTACCCCCTGCCTCTACCTTAGGCCTAGGCAGCAACAGCAGTGCCCCTCTGACCCCAGATACCTCCAGACTCACCACGAAGTCCCCACTGGGTACCCCTTGCCCTGCTCTGCTAGAGGGGGTGTGACCCACCCACTGCCTGGAAGGGCCAGCGCCCTCCCTCTCCCATCCTTACGTCGGCATCATCCATGGCGGTGCCTGTGGTGGTGCCGTCCACGGTGGGGCTGGTGCTGGTGGCGCTGTCATGGTCCAAGGTGACAATGAGCACTTGGGCAGCTTCCTCCACCAGGGGCTCCCGGTAGTCAGAGAAGATCAGGTGGTTGTAGGGGATCCCGTAGCCCACAGGGTCATAGGCACACACGGTGTTGAGGAGGGAGGTGAAGAGGGGCAGAGCGTGTCTGTGGCAGGAGAGGAGGGGCGGGGCTGCAGAGATGCCACCCACCGGGCCGAGCCCTCCATGCATCCCCGGCCACAGCCAAGTGGGAGGGTCAGCCAAGCGGCCCCCTTACTCCACAAGTGTTTCAGTGCCAGGCCCTGGTCTGGGGGCCAGGGAGCCAAACCAGGAGCTCGTCCTTTCCTGAGTAAGTGAGACCCCCTCCTCATCCTCGCCCTGGGCTGGGATCCGCTGGGCTGAGTCCAGAAGGAATTTATTACCAAGAGCAAGATGGCCATTCATGAGGGGCTCTTTATAAGATACCATGTCCACATCCCTTAGATTTTCGCTCTCAGGGTGAAGTTAAAGTCCATTTTAAAATTACTTCTTAAAATATGCTTCATTTTTGAGAGGAGTTTTGGGTTCACAGTAAAACTGAGAGGAAGGTACCGAGATTTCCCACATACCCCCTGCCCCCACACATGCAGAGCGTCCCCAACTATCACATTCTCCCACCAGAGTGGGACCTCTGTTACAACTGATGAACTGACATCAACGTATCATATCCCCCAAAGTCCAGTTTATGTCAGGGTTCAGTCTTGATGCTGTATAATCTATGGGCTTGGACAAATGTATAAATGACATACCCCTGAGGTTTTTAAGGAGCAGGTACCCTCCCTCGGGGCTTCCGAGAATGGTTGGGGGCCCACAGGGAAGGGAGCCTTCCCCTCAGGAAGCAGAGCAGGCATCCCAACACCCAGTCCCCAGGCCCCAGAAGGACTTCACTCAGAGATTTGTAAGATGTCAAGGGTCAAGCTCCTCATCTTACAGATGAAGAAACTGAGACTCAGGGAGGTTAATCAAGTGGCAAAGGTGGCCGTTTGCCTGATAAGGCTGCTGAGAAAGAAAACTCTGGCCCGCTTTTGTCTGTGGCTGGTGGAGGGAAACTTCTGGGTTCTCTCCACTTGGGGAGGAGGGGACAGGGAAGGTTGCATGAGAGGCCAGCAAAACCTGAAGGATGAGGTCTGCCATGTGGCAATCAGAGTCTGAAAGTAAGAGGATGAACCATGACACTTAGGGGTACTAACCCCTCAGCTGCCAGGCACAGCTGGAGCTGCAAATACTCAGTCCCTCATGTGACACCTCCATGTAGTCATATGTCTCCCCCAAGCCCATGAGCACTTCCATGTGGCCGGGCTTCCCCACCCTTCAGGGTATTCATTACGCCCCCTCCCCATCTGCTGTTTAAACTGCACAGCCCAATACAAGCCACATAGAGCTATTGAGAGCTTAAAAATGTGGCTGGTTGGAAGTGGGATGTGCTGTAAGTGTAAACTACACACCAACTTTGAAAACTCAGTGTGAAAAGGAAATATAAGACATTTCAACAACTTTATATATTGATAACATATTATATGCTAGTATTTCAGATACATTAGGTTAAATGAAATACATTATTAAAATTAACTTCACCTGTTTATTTTTTCACGATTTTAGTGCTGCTACTGGAAATATAAAATTGCATATAGGGTTCACATTATATTTCTACTGGACAGCGTGGCTCTAGACCCAAGCACTGGCCACCCAGGGCTCCCCGATGGGACATTGGACAGCTCGGCTTAAGGTGCGGCTGTTGTTACAGATCATCACCACCAGAGGGCAGCATGTCCCCTCAAATAAGACAAGACTCGCGATCGGCCTCAGCCCTGGGCTGCCTGAAACCAGTAGCCAGGAGAATGGAAAGAAAGGCCAGGGGACCCTCACCTGTTCTCCGCGGAACAAAAAAACTGCACCCACGGGTTGGTGTTGCCACTGTCCAGAGCTGGGGGCAGGTACATGGCCTCAGAGAAGCACGTCAGCAGTAGTTTCAGCAGCTCCATCCTTGGGGCGGGGTGGGGGGAGGGGTTCGGTACCTCAGGATCCCAATTCTCCTGTAGGAGGGTGTGCCCACCCTTCCCAGCCCCAGATCAGGTCCATGAAAAGAAATGGCCCCACTTTATCCCTGTGAGGCTGAATTTGGGTCTCCTTGGAAGACCCTATGTATAGTTCCTTCTCCGAGCTGGGGGTGGGGGGCAGGTGGGCCAGTCTAGAGTCCAGCTACATCATGGGTTCAGGGCCAAGCAAGCTCACCGGTTCATGTCATGGATGTAGTTGGGCTGGGGGGAGTGAGCAAAGCCCACACCAGCTTCCCAGATGTATTCACAGCTGTCCAGGGAGTGGATGTCCTCTGCCGAGTCCTGGGGACAGGGTCAGGGACAGATCAGGCTGGGGATGGCCAACCTAAGTGCCCCACTATCCTTAGGGGCAAAGACTCTCCTAAAGACAGACCCTCAAAATGCCCCAGGTGCTAATGCACAAGGGAAGAAATGAATGTTCTCAACCTCTTGAAAACTCATTTTCCTTCATTCTGGTACTGACTCAATCCCATTTGAGACAGAGAGAGAGGGAGGGAGCAGGGTGGAACTGGGGGCACCTGGTGGTGAGTGGGGGTGGGGGACAGAGAACACTCAAGGTGCAGTCCATGGGCCACAGGAAGTGAAAGGGCCAGGCTTCCAGTGTCCAAGCCCCACACCCCCACCCACCAAGACAATGGGCACTTGTGCCCAGCCTCCCGGATGCAGGGGGCAGGGCCCGGCACCAGCTGGCTCCCCTCCAGCTGTGCCAGCCACCACCTCCTCCCTGAGACCAGGCGTGCCAGGCAGTCCAGCCCTCCCAGAGCAGCCCCTGCCCCACGGCACCCTGCCCAAGGGCACTTCAACTGGTCCTTACCCAGGACCAAAGCCCTCCCAGCCAGGGGTTGGGGGTGGGAGGCTCTCACCACAGTGCTCCTCCGGTGGCTCTGGACGGTGAAATCTGGGCAGAAGAGCAGGTCGGCGATGGCCAGGAGCAAGGACTCAGCCAAGGGCCGGGCATTCTCATCATCGTCCTCTCCCTGCTTGGGACAGGGCAGCCCAGGGCCACCTCAGTGGTAGCCAGCCAAGCAGAGGTGGCCCAGGACTTGGGGGTCAGGGAGGAGGACAGGGTCTGGGCCCAGGCAGGCACCCATGGGCAGAGGAATGGAGGAAGAGGTGGGAGAAGGAACAGCAAGCAGACTCCCCATCACCCCAGACCTCCCAAGGCAGAAAGAGGACAGAGCGAGGCTGGAAGCGGTGAGGAAATCTTCCCACCAACGGAGGGGTCAGGCAAGCCCCCTAAACTCTGCTGGGAATCACCTCCTCCCTCCCTCCGGTTGCCTGGACCTAAATTCAGGGAGGGGCTGGAGCAGGCAGGGGAGTGAGGGTGCCCAGCTGCGAAGGCAGAGACCCCTGTGGGAGAGAGATCCAGGGCTCAAGGAGGAAGAGTTGACCCCACCCCCCATCGCCCCTGCCCTTCCCAAGGCCCGGAAGAGGTTTGGAGGAATGTGGCCGGCTCTGAAGGCTTCCTCCCCATCACCACAATTCCACCTCCCACCCAGCCCGGCCAGACCCACAGACCCCTCCTCGCCCTGCCCCGGGCACTGTGGACCAGAAGAAGCCCCTCCAGTCAGGGTCCTCAAAGATGTAGGGCAGCACGCGGGTCAGAAGCCGGCTGCAGTTCAGGACAATTTGCCTCTCCTTCTCCGAGTGGCAGCCGCTCTCTGCTCCCTGCACCAGCTTCTCCACAGCCTGTGAGATGGGCAGAGAGGCAAGTTGACAGGGTGGGGAGTGGGGCCCCGGCACTCTGGGGTCAGACTGGGCACCCCAGGCTTCAGGGGGGAGAGGCAGTGGGGTCACAGGTGGAGGCCCCACCCTGCAGGTCCACCTCACTAGGTGGTCAGCCAGCACCAGCAGATGAGATACAGACCAGGGAGGAGCCCGGAGCATTCTGGGAGCAAGAGCTCAGCATGCCACTCAGTGGCTGAGACCTTGCTAAGTGACCACCCATCTGGGCCTCAGTTTTCTCATCTGTAAAATGGCAACACTGACAGTAGCAACTGCACAAGATGAGCTAAATGAGCTGACCTGTGGACAGTGCCTGGCCTGCAGGTGGCCCTCACAGGTGGCACTGCCACCATCACCTCCACCCCAAGCCCAGCCAGGAGGAGAAGTGGCTGAAGCCTTGGGACCACCCAGACCTGGGTGAGGGATGTCCTAGGTGGCTGCTCTCTTGGACCACAGGGCTGGGCCAGCTTCAGCCTCCCTTGGAGGGTGGGAAATGGCTCAGGTGGAAGTGGCAGTGAGGACCCAGACACCTCTCACCTTGTAGCACAGAGTGGCCAGGTTGGAGGGCGACTCCTCTCGCACTGCCCGGATCTCCGCTGCTGGCACCAGTGCAAAGACATCCTGCACCGAGGTGGCCGTGTCCGCCCAGAACTGGTCCCAAAAGGCGTCATCAGTGGCTTCCACAGGCTGTGGGAGGACCCAGCGACCAGAGTTGCACAATCCCTTGCCAGCAGGCCCACCATTTGCCCAACATGTGGCCAAGGGAGCCCTCAAGAGGGAAGCCACAGCCCCTACTCCATCCCTGCTGGTGCCCAGGGGCCTTCCCACGTGCGGGGCATCCTTCAGCCACCAGGAGCCCTGGCCAGCATAGGCAGGGTGGGGACACTTGGCACATATGGTCAGGGGTCAGATGGGCACTGAGCTCAGTAGCCAAAGCCCAGCCCAGTCCCTGAGGGACTGGGTGATCCCAGATAACTCACCATTCCCCTCTGGCAGGGCCTCCCCACCTGGGGGCCTCCCTAGGCCACACTGCTAAGTCAAGAGCCCAGAGACCAGAGCCAGGCTGCGCCCCTCCCCTAGGAAGAACACAAGGGGACATGTGCTCATTTCCATCCAGCCAGGCTGCCCGCCTCAGCTCCAGCCTCCACCCTCTCCCGGCACGCCCAACAGATAGATGCCAGGTCTAGAGTCAGCAGCTCCACAGCTCTCTGACCACACCTACTCCTTTAAGTGCCCGCCACCTGCCCACCACAGGTGCCACAGTTCAGGCCAATCTTGCCAGGGCCCCACCTCCAAATTTTCCATCTCAATTCCGCCTCCACACTGCCCCCAACCCACATTCAAAGCACAGCACCAAAGGCCTTGCTCCCTCAACAAAGACCTTCAGGGCTCCCCACTGCCTGCACAGTCCTGACCTCAGCCAGACAGTCAGCCAAGATCTTACCTAAACACACCTACAGGCAGGCACACGTGAGTGCACACACAGACACATGTACCCACGCGGACACACACCTGTCTTTACTTTCCCTACAACACAACCCTGCGGCGTTTTCTCTTACCCTTTGCTCAGACTGTCCCCTCTTCCCTTCTAACACATTTCAAAGCCCCACCAGTCCTATTGAGGCAATATGCCTTCAACACACTTAGGCCTTATAAGTCATGTAGGCAACTGATTTGAATCACAAGCTCCACTTCTGGAAACCTCCCAAAGGACACGATCAGAGGAGTGCGCACGTGAGGAAGTTTACTAAAGTGTTACTGTTGGTAACGGTGAAAAAGTTGGAAACAACCTAAATAACCCACAATCAGGGGATGCTTCATAGTTAAGGCACATTCAACATAGAATAGTAAATAACAAAAAAAATTAGGTTGCATGATACTAAGGCTGAGTATGGTTCTCTGACACTTTTGTTGGAATTTCAGTTGTGTGTGTACGCATTTGTACCAAAAAGTGATCAAAAATGTATTTCTTTGCTGTGTGTCAATTAAAACAAAAACTTTGAGAAACAAACAAAAAAAAAAGTTAAGGCGCATTCAAACAATGGAATGTCACGCAGCCGTTGGCATCACATCTTCAAAGACTATTAATGAATGGGAAATGCTCGCGGTACAATGTTACGCCAAAAAAGACAGGCTATAAAACTAACTATACAACCATCACAATTTTGGGCTAAGCATGCGCTCTACAACTGAGCTATACCCTCCCCTCTGAAGCCACTTCCTATAAGAAGTCTCCCAGAGCTCCGGACTGATGGGCCCGCCCCCACCTTGGAAGCCTGCTCCCTACCCCTCAGTCCCTTATTATAGTCCCTGACTCCACGGGTCTGGGAGCACCTGCCTGGAGGCCCCATCACCACCAGCCCCTTTTCCCTGACCGTGCGCTGAAGGCATATGGCAGATGCTCAGCCAATATTTGTTCAACTGAAGGCTGTAATTAGTCCTAGAGATCCCTTCAGCCAAGTCACTGAGCAGAGCTGAGTGCCAGTGGGTTTATCCTACTCCGGGCTGGGCACAAGCCCCACCAAGGTCCAGGTGTCCCCACCCCGCAAACCATGCTTTCCTCCAAGGTACAGGGCAGCATGTGGCCATGGCCTTCAGGGCAGGCCTGGCACCAGGACCTGCTCAGTCCCTGAACTGGTAGAGCAAGTTAGCTTGGGGAGAGGAACAAAGGCCAAAGGAGGGGCCCTGGGGCTGGGGTTTGCTGGCCCTCCTGGTGCTCTACCAGGACAGCCCACTGACATTCACTCGGGTCCGAGGGAAGCACCCCACAGTGGCCAAGGTGGCCAGGGTAGGAGTGGGAAGGACATCCCAGACAACATGCAGAGCCCCTCACCATCTGGGAATGTCTTTGGGGAGCCACTTTCCCCACCTCCCAGGTAACCACTATCCCCTTAAAGGGGCAGAAACTCAGCTGAACACCAAGTGGACTTGACCTCTGATCTAGTTCATCAGACAAGTGTCACCAGAGGACTGAATTCAAAATAAGGAGAGAAACTTAGAAGGGAACTTGGGAGGCCCCAGGGTAGCCCAGCCCCAAAGCAGAGCAAAGTCCCAGCTACGGAAACAGGCCCTGAACTTCAGGGGTGGTGACTTTCACCTCCCCCAGCCCCAACTTGGGCTTCCTCTTATGGTTCATCCTGTGTGGCTCAGAAACTTCAATTTGCAACCATCACCTGACTATGCCAGGCGAGCCTGATGCTACAGGTATTGGCCAGGGTCACTGGAGCTTCTGAGGGAGGGACGTGGCTTAGCTCTGGCCTCAGTTACCTGAGCTGGGCTCCACCCAACGCAAAGAGGCTTCTAAAATCCAAACCCCTTTCTCTGAAAAGAGTATATTTGCTAGAAACAGGCAGGCCCATGCTGCCAGGGGCACAGGGACTGAGCTACCTTTATGGGAAACCAGATATTCTTATCCTTGCTTTGCCAGGACCTGCTCAGGCCAGACCTCCTCACCACCCTGGGGGACCAGCTACAGCTTTTGAAACTCTCTAGGGGGAGAAGGGAAGGACCAGCAGTGCTCTGGCCTGCTAAGGGTGACCCATGCCAGAGGACTGTGTCACCACAGCATTCACAAGCACATATACGTGCACGCATGTAAACATGGAGCCACCAGGTCTCATCTGCCCTACAGCAGAGAATCTCCAAACAGGCAGGATCTAGGAGAGGGTCCCAGGTCCAGGAATCTACCTCCCTCCAGGGCCCCACCTACACCGGGAAAGGCTCAGGAAACACAGCCAAAGCTGCCGGCCCTCAGGACCAGGGTCAGGCCTGGCCCAAGGCAGGAAGAAAACAGGATGCAGCACAGGAAGGCCAGGAAGGCCAAGCAGAGGCAGCTCGGGCCTGGACCACGGGAAAAGGTGCTGGGTCGGTTTGTCTGTGGCCCAGAGCAAAAATCTGCTTTCACAGCACAGCCTCTGAGGGCCTGGAACGGGAGGACACCCTGTGGACAACTGGCCTGAACCTCCTTGAGGACACCGAGTGGCAAAGACTGGAACAACCATCTGAGATCTGGTCCTCAGTCCTGAGCTGCCCGAGCCAGGTCACTATGCAGGGCCAGTGGCTTCTGCCCCTGAGGTCTCTCCCTCTGGCAGCCCAGGCCCCCTCCCAACTGCAGGGCACTGGTGCTCTTCAAAGGGAGACCCAGGCTGTCCCAAGCCAATTCAGTCCTCAGCTGGGAAATGGGACAGCACCATCACAGGCAGCTCTGTCCCAGGGCCACAGCCAGGGAAAGATGGATTTTGGGGAGGGGGCCAGAGCACGTAGGAATCTAGTACACCTTCCCAGATCCTTTGGGACCTGGCTGAGCTAGTCCTGCTGGCCCAGCAGAGGACCCTGGCTACTGAGCCTACAGCCCAAAGCTCTTTCCTCCAACAAGGTGTTTCCCTCCTCATGTAGGTAAACATGGGAGCCTCCCTCCCTTCCTCGCCCAGTGGCCCCACGTTGAGAGGCTGGCCCACCTGCCGCCCTCAGAGCTAGTAGCCTCATGCCAAGAGAGCCAAGTGCTGAAAAAAACTGGGAGCCATGGGGGAAGTGGAAAGAAGCAAGGCCTGGTTTCTATCAAATGCCTCTCAGCTGGGGCTGGACCCTCCAGAGGCCCTGGGCATTTGCTGGGCGTCTGACCTTTCTCGTGGGAATGAGAGAGTGTGGGACCAGAGGGGAGAGACCCCCTCAATCCCCATAATTGCCAAGAGCTAGAGAGAGCCCTGGGGGTTGGGGAGGAGGCAAGTCCCAGATGGCAGCAGGTCCTGACTCTTTTGAGAGTAGGGTATCTGGGGAGGCTCAAGGAGTGAGGAGAGAGCGGTGGGCAGGGAAGTAGCTTTGCTGGGGCCAGGTCCTGTGTGTTGGGGGCAAGGAGGTGGCCTCTGTGCCACTTGTGGACTCAAGGGAGTGTGCAAGCATGGACTAGGCTGAAAGATACCCCCAGGCCCCATGGCACCCAGTCCAATGGCAACCTGGACCATTCTCAGCCCCTACCTGGAGAACAGAAGGTACCCACACATACAACCATCCCACTGCTGGGCCTCAGAGGAGGAACCCCCTGAATCAGTGGTCCCCCGCTGGGAACCTGGACTCCATGGGCCTGGGAACAGGTCCCCTTACCAGGGTGCAGTGCTGCCCACCACTCTGCGTGTTCCCATCAAGACCTGGGCCTTCCCTGGCCATAGGCATCGACCTGGGCCCAGCGAGGCCGCTGCCGCTGCGCACCAGCTGTTTCCCCGACCCGGGAGGGCGCCGGCGGCTTTGTTTGCGTTGAGTCAGCCTGGTCTGTGCGTCCGGGACCCGCGGGCACCGAGGGGCAGGGAGGAGAGCAGGGAGGTGTTTGGGAGGGTGGGGGCGGGGAAAGGCTGGAGATGCGAGGCCGGAGGGGCGTAGGAGGGGGGCAGAGAGCGGAGCGGACAGCGGTGACGCCGGCTTGGAGAGTAGGCACACGTCAGCCTAAGGTGGCAGCAGTAGCTGTGGGGAACGGGATGTTCCCAGGAGAGGAGGCAGCGGGTGGGGGGTTAGGGATAAGGGATGGAGCCCTGGGGTAAAGCCCAGGGAGTCTCGCTCCGGCCCTGGCCTCAGCGTCACCCGTCTGGCCAGCTGGTCCCCCCCACCTTCTCCCAGTGGGCCAAGTTCTCGCAGCTCCCCCAGCCCTGCCCAGCCCCCAGCCCGGCAGGTGCGTGAGGAGGCCGGAGCCCCGGGCGCACCTGTGTCTTGGTGGTGAGCTGGATCACCGCCTTTCGGAAATTCAGCTTGGAGTCGGCCGACCCCATATCGTTGGAGTCCGCTCCGGCCTGGCCCTGGCCCTGACTCCTGCCCAGGCCCCGGTTCGGTATCTGGCTCCAGCTCCGCGGCCCCCGCTGCTCTCTCTCCCAGGAGCTGAGCTGCGCACCCCGCCCGCCTGCCCAGCGTCGACCCCGCCCCCTCTTGGCTCCGCCTCGTCAGGCTCCGCCTCCTGCACCTGCCGCCCCGCCCCGCCCACTCCGGGCGCCGGGAGTCTGCCCCTGGGATCCGTTGCCGCCGCACTCCTCTCGTCCTCAGCGGGACCGGGTGCCTCCCCGCCCTTTTTTCTGCGTTGGAGCGTTATCCCCGCTCGACCTCTTCTATTTCCTCCGAGCACCCAGGGACCAAAACCCTTCAGCCTCCCGTTTCCCGTCCCACCCTCACTCCTAGCCTCACCAGAGGTCCCCACGCCATCACTGGGCCCACACGTTCTCAGCCAACCCTCTCCAGTTTCTTCCTTGTCAATTCCTATACTCCCATTCCCTTCTTCCCCCCTGACCATCCGCGCTCTTGGTTCCCCTTTTTCTGGCCTGGCAAACCCACATGTCCAGAGAGCCCCGCTGTTATTAGTTACAAGCCCCAGGCTCAGCCTTCCGTTCCGTGGAAGAGAGGAGCTGACTCAGTGTCCCTGCCCCAGGAAAGCAGCTCCGGGCCTGATAAGGGTGAGAGGTCCCTCTGGGTCCAGGACTCCTTTCTGACCACCTGCCTTTCCTGAGAATCTTAGGTTCATCCATTTCAACAAAAAAGTTGAGGGACTGGTATTTACCAACGCTGTGCCAGGGGTGGGGGCAGAGGGGGCTTAAGTTACAGGGCCTGCCCTTTAAGAGCAATTAACTAGGGAGAGAAACAAGGAACAGATTAGCCATGGTTCATCCAGCGAGGCTTTGATAGAGGCAAATTAATAATAATATTAGTAATAATAATGACAACAATTTCTCATACACAACAAAAACCTACCTCTGAGTTGAGTATTATCCCCATTTTACACTAGGGGAAACTGAGGCTCAAAGCAGTTAAGTTGCCCACAGTCACACAACTAGTAAGGAACAAAGCCAGAAAAGCAAATTCAACTCTGGCCCCAAAAGAGGCTGCATTTTTTCAACATCATCTAGCATGCTCTATCTGGAAACTTCTGGGAATCCTAGATGCTTCAAAAGGAGGTGGCATTTAGCTTAAATTGGAATTTCACAGGTAAAAATGAGGGGTACACCATCTAGGCACAAAGGCAGAGTAGGACAGGTGTAGAGGTAGGGAAGAGGGGGACAGGAATGTCACCATGTCACTGAATGAGCAGACTGGACAGAACAGCTCTGTCCTTGCTCCAGAGGTGGGTTTTCCCTGCCCAAGGAAAATCTTGGACAAGCTCCACAGCTTTTCTCATCGCTTCAAGATAACAAATGAATAGTACCTTTATTTGGCATTGAAAAAAAGTCCAGTTCACTCTACAAACCACCCAGCCCCAGTCCAGGCCAGAGTGACATTAAAAACTATGAATCTTAGTCATTAGGGAGACGCAAGTTGTAAGCACGATATATAACTATTGCCACATGTATTAGAATGGATTAAAAACAAAACAAAACTTGATGATACCAAATTCCGGTGAGGATGGGGAACATTTATACTTTCTTATAAAGTTAAATATACAATTACTATACAACTCAATAATTCCGCTTTTTGGTATTTACCCAGGGGAAATTAAGACATATATCCACACAAAAAGCCTACGTAGTGCTTATAGCAATTTCATTCATAATCACTAGAACCTGGAAACAACCTAAATGCCCATCATCTCATGACTTAACAGATTGTGGTTCATCGATACAACGGGACTAGCACCCAGCAACGAAAAGGAACAAAGTACTGATACGGGCAGCAATAACGTGGATGCATCTCAAAAGCACTGTGTCAGATACAGAAGGCAACGTATTGTATCATTTATATGACATTCCGGAAAGGGCAAAACATTGGGGCGGAAAACCGATCAGTGGTTGCCGTAGGCTGGGAGCAGGATGAGGGGACTGTGAAAGGGAATGACGAAAGTTTTTGGAGTCATGAAAACATTCTGTTTTGATTGCAGTGATGGTTCCATGACTGTATATGTTTGTCAAAGCTCATATAACCCTACACCTAAAAAGGATGAATTTTACTGTATGTAAATTATACCCCAATTTAAAAAATCAAAAACCTAGAGCAGGTGCTAACCAGCCACTCCAAGGGAGTTAATTGTGAGCCCTTTGATCTTGCCTATCATTCAGAGCCATTTCTGTGGTTTGCAGTCAAGAACTCCAAGTGGCACTGAAATATTACTGATTACCCATGGACATTGCTTTTCCCATCAGCTTTCATGGGATGGATTTAAATGAGTCCATTTATCCTCTTCCAAACTCAGGAGGTCTTCACCCATTCACTGGATATTCTGCACCTCAGAAAAATCTCAGTATCTCTCCAGGAACTCTTACAAGATCCCTGTGCACTCTTGCTCCTGTAATACAGAATAATATATTAACTCCATCTTGAGGAATATGATCACTGACACATGTAGATGGAAAAACACATGTTTATCCTCACCATTTGTTTACTGTCTCTAAATTAAACGTAACATCCTCCCTAATTCCACCAATGGTCACATTTTTTAAATGCTGCTAGTTATTTTTTTAGTGAGGCATGCTGAAGTGTGTAGAGGGAAAATGGCCCAGTGACTGGGATTTGCTTTAAAAAAAAAAACTGCAGCAAAGAAAACAAACAAACAAAAAAGACATAAAGGCCAGATGAAGCAAAGGTGGCAGAAGCCTGGTAATTGTTGAATTTGTGTTGGACATGTGGAGATTTGTGGTACTTTTTGTGTGCCCTTGAAAACTTTTATGGGGAAAATTTTTAAGAAAAAAAGACTGGATATATGGAGAAAAAATATTAGTAGTAAAATACAGGTTTTGAAAGTTTAAAGAAATTACTTAGCTCTTATTAGTTTGATGATTCCCTAATAGGTTCTTAGCTATGATTTCCCACATGGAAACCATGCTGCGTCTTCCTTTTATATCCGGTGTAAAGGAAGTCACCAGTCTATGGTTCTCATGGTCCTCCCTGGAGCCCTTTTTTTCTAATCTATTCTCTGCAGAACAGCCCGAGGAATTCTAAAATGCTCCCCTACTGACAACACCTCAGAGCCCATTAGGGTCCATTTTCTCTGGGCCCCACTGTGACCCCCAAGGCCTAGCATGATCTGGGCCCTGATCCCTCTCCCCTGTGTCCCCAGGTTCCACCCACACTGGTCTTCCTTTATTTCTTCAGACCCTCTCAGCTCTTTCTGCCCCGGATCTCCATACAAGTTGTTCCTTCTGATCAAGACATCCCTCCTCCTCTTCATGTGGCGGTCTCCTTTTCATCTTTAGGGTCTTATCTTAAAAGGCTCTGTCCTTGAGACATTTCCCATCCTCAGCTGTTGTTATTTCATCTCCCAGTGTGTTTCCTAAAACTTTTACCACCGTTTGCAATATTTCTGCCTTTTAATTCGATTTATGTCTGTCTCTCCTACTGAGATGCAAGCTTCACGAGACCAGGGGCTGGGACTTGTTCCCTGCATCTCCAGCACCCAGCACATGGCGAGTGGATACGTGAATGAAAATACCTCCTGGGTGACCACAGAAGATGGAGCTACCTTGGTAGTGGAATGACACACTTTCACCAACTGTTTCTCAGTTTCATGTTTTAGTTCCTTTAGGAGTCTTTCAGATGGGGCAAGTGGATCTGTTCTGGGGTGGAGACGGATAAAGATGGAGGGCCAAGAAATAGGTTATAGCCACGTTTTTAGAGCATTCATTCATTCATCCACCAGATACCTGCTATCTGCCAGCCAGAGTCCCTGCCCTCAAGGAGATCTCAGCCTGCTGGGAGGCAGGTGGATCCCATGCAGGGATCTGTGTGCTGTGATACAGTGGGAGCCCAGGCAGCTGGCAGTGAGCAAATGTACCTGTAGCTTCTCCACAGTTCTCTTAAGCCTGTATCTCTGATCTTGACTGCCTGATCTGCCCCCTGATGGTGACCTCCCCTACTAGGAAGGTAAGGTCCCTGGACAGGTCTCCTCAACCCCCTCAGGAGCCCTGCCAGAAGACGGGTAGTGATGGGTAAGGAATGGATACTCTAGGTAAAAAAGTTAAGTCAATAATGATCCTAAGAGTAAACAGTGAGCAGCGCTCGCATGGCCCCGGCACTGTTTTAAGCACTTGGCCTGTATTAACTCAGGCCAAGAGTTAACACCCTCTCCCAACAAACCCATGAGGGAGTATTAAAGGAGTAAGGGTGAGGCCACAGGAGGACACTCTCCGCATGAGCACCCTAAAAGTCATTCTTCTGATGACAGGCCTGGAGGGTTTAAACTGCGGGGATTTGAGGTAGACATACAGAAGCACTTTCTGACCACAAGAACGTGTGAGAATCTAAAGTAATTCCCCTTTCAGAATGGTTTTCCAGGACATACTTAGTGTATGAGAGAGTAGGGGATGGACACAAGATGTCCTCACTCATCTGAGCGCCTTATCCCGCCAGGAGCTGACTTCAGACTAGTTGTGGGGGGTGGGGGGGACGGGCCAGATGGGGCCAGATCACTCAGTGCAATGTAAGTCCAGCGCTAGAATGCCATGAAAGGTCAGGTCTGGGGACAGGGAGGGTATCGCAGACTGCAAGGGTGAGAGCACCTGCGAAAGGTGACCTGGTGTCGCCTGACCCCTCTTCCTCAACCGAAGATGCGCAGCGCCTGGGGTCAGTGGATACCCAGAGGGCTCAGAGGCGCGGACTGGGCACCCTCCCCCCTCCCTCTCCCTCTCCCCCTCCCCCAGAGTGACTCATGTGATGGGAGCGCCGGGACCCTCTAACGTCAGCGCTGCCTGCGCATGCGCCATCATTTCCGGTGGGCTGGACTGGGGGCGGAGTGGGCAGCTGCTCTCGCGGGGAGGGCATTTCCGCCGTCTGCCCCTCTTCCTAGCTCTCCGGGGCTTCTGTAACTGTGCTTTGGTCCCAAATCCAGGATCTGGACTTGCATTTCCCGGGAACTCGAATGGGAACTCAGGAAGCGCTCCTGGTCGCCTGACTGTGAAACTGACCACAGGCGAATCTTAATGCCCAAAGGCTTGGGGGCCATTGAGTCCACTGTGGGCGCTAGCCATCAGCGCCAAGACTTGATGCCCCCGACAAGGACCACCACGAAATAGGTCTGCCTGACACACAAATGAGGAACCAGGCTCTGAGGGTTACCAAGGTCTGATAGTTTATACTTCCCATTCCTGGACTTGGCTCTCTTCCCTGCTTAGAGGAAGAGGCTTGAAATGGATCCCAGAGCTTGTTGGTTGGTAGCTGAGGGAGGCTGAGGAATTTCCTTCTTTAAAGGCAGATCTGATTTTGCTCCTCATGGAGTAGTTTAGAAAATACTAAGTCTGCCCTGAAGGCACCCGGAGTGCAAGGAGCCTGAGATTCCAATGAACCAAAGCAGGCAAAAGGCCCAGCACAGGCCTGGTATGCAGCAGCCACCCGGGGCTCCACCCAGTGCCCCCCCCCAGAGGGGGACAGGGAGGCTCCACCAACA
The DNA here is from genome assembly GCF_048564905.1 of Vicugna pacos. NCBI lineage: Eukaryota > Metazoa > Chordata > Mammalia > Artiodactyla > Camelidae > Vicugna > Vicugna pacos. The sequence continues at coordinate 57,761,507 of NC_133002.1, forward strand.
TAGCAGAGTTGGTTGCGCAGCTTCAGCCCACCCCGATCCCACACCTGCCTCAGGAGATCCAGGGAGTCCAGCCTGAATCACTCTGCCCAGCATTCAGGCAGCAGTAAGAATCCAGCCTTTGTGATATGCTGCATGTCCCTGCCAGGCAATGCTTCTGTGGCTGGGGCAAGGAGAGGGTGGCTACAGGAAGGGAGGGTGTTTGGGTCATGCTGAGGGCATGGCCAGTGTGGTAAAGGCCAAAAGCTGAGAAATGAGCCAAGGGCTGGATGTCTTCAAACATGAGGGTCATCTAAGTCATCGCTGAAAGCATCCTTAGCTGCAGAGGCTGGAGGTGAATTTTCAGGTTGAAGGGCTGCCTTTCATTGCTAGCATTCTCACTGCTCAGGCCTGCCCCTCAGCCCTTTGCCCCTGCTCCCCTCTGGGGACTCCCTAAACTCCCTGGGGGAAGCCCTGGCTCCTGTGGGTACATTTCTACAGAGCTGCAGAATGAAGAAATGAACAAATGAACAAATGAGAAGAGATTTGGTGGTTGTGGAATGCTAACGAGATCCCTCTGGAACTCAGCCCCCCCAACCTGCTTGTCCCGTAGACTTATTTTGTCCCCATCTCAATAACTGAGATCACCATCACCCAGTTACTGAAGCCAGATGTCTAAGGCATCACTCTGATTCTTCAGTCAATTCATCTGCACATCTTAGTTCTACAACACAGTTTATTCATTCACTATTGTTGGACATTCAGGTTGTTTTCAACTTGGAATATTATCAATAGTGCTGCTATGAACATTCTTGTACATGTCTTTCAGTTAACATATATACATATTTCTGTTGCACATATATGGGAACAGAACTGCTGAGTAATAGAATTTGCATATATAGTGAATGCTATGATGCATCCCCGAGATGACCCTTCAGGACTGAAGGACCTATTCCCCCCGCTGCTGGGAAGGGTGCTGGCTGAGAGTCCTCAGCTGTCAGCTCTGAGAAGAGAGGGTCATACCCACTTCCCAGGGGGAGCCTATCCACTCAATGATTGGGTGGTATTTGTGTGTTTGGGGGTGGGGGAAATAAAACCCCTCTCCCTACCGCCCCTTGGAATATCTCTGAAAGTTTATCCTAGATTCACAGCTCTCCAGAAATCTGGGGAGGCTTTTATTGAGGCCACATCCCAACCCAGCTTCTCCCTCTACCAACTGTGTCTCCTGTTTCCCTTCAGGTATTGACCCTCCTGAAGAAGTTCAACACCTTGTCAAATGTTTATTGGGTCACTTTGGTCATTTGTGAAGTGTCTGATCAAGTTTTTTACCCACTTTTCTACTGGGCTGTCTTTCTTTTTCTTGTGGACTTGCAAGGTATTCTTTCTATATTCTGGATACAAGCTCTGTGTTGGATATATTTGTCACATACATTCAGAGTTGGACATACTTGGAGTGCTTCAACCATACCAACAAGCACATAATGGATCCTAATAAGATTGAGTTACATGTATGCTTGAATCTGAAAACTCCTTTAAGGAAAGATTGCTTGGACAGGTGAAACTGTATATGGTTTAATGGGTATAACTGGATATAGGATACAGATCCCAAGAAGAGGGCAACAGGATCTTAAAGGGGAAGGCCCAGAATGCAGGTAACACACTCTCAAAGTTCACCACTCCTGGCCTGAGGTTTCAGGCCACAGGCATTTAAACACAATTTCTTAAAGGTAATTGTAAGTTAATATTCATTCATTCAAAGAGTATCCATGGAATCTAACAATGGGTCAGCCTGCTCTGGGCACTGAAGAGTCAGCTGTGAACAAGAGAGATAAGATCCTTGCTTTCAGGAGATCTACAGGAGACACAATAGGTAAATAAAATTAAATGGTTTCAGACATTGAGACATAAACTTAAGTCCAAGAGAAGGGAAGGTGGGATTGATTCAGTAACAACCAGACCGAGCAAGACACCGGGGAGATCCCTCCCTCGGCTCCGCCTCCAGCTTTGCATACGTCCTCTGATTGGCCGGCGGCGGTCGGTCCCACCCCGTGGAGCGGGCTGCTAGGGAAGCGCGGGGTGGACCCCGCCAAGATGCAGCAGCGGCTCCGGGTGTCGCGGGGCGGGTAGTGGGCAACGCGGGCCGGAGCCGGGCAGGGGACGCCCGCCACGGCACCCGCGCGCTCCTAGCGTCCTAGACCTGCCAGCGGGCTTGGGCCCTTCTTGCCGCTGTCCTGTCCCCGCCCCTCCACCCTTTTGTGCAGCCGCCGCCCGGTGCCCGGGCTCTGCAGGACCCCGGCCGAGCCCGACTGCCGTGGCGCGCCAGCCCTGCGTGGGCGCCGGATTGGCGGCCGATGGCGAGGGGGTGCGGCACGGGCGGGGGCGCTGCAGCCAGAATCCGCGACGCGGGAGGCTCGGCCCGCCTCCACCGCATTGTCCCGGGCCCTGCTCCCCGGCCCTGAGCCGCGTCGCCGCGTCGCCGCAGCGCCCGCCCGCCGCCTGCTGCCTGCGGGGCCATGCGGAGGGCCGCCAGGATGGAGGACTTCACTGCAGAGGAAGAGGAGCCCTGGTACGACCAGCAGGACCTGGAGCAGGGTGAGTGCAAGGGGCAGGAAAGCGCGGTGCGTCCCGCGACCCCTGTCCGCTTCTCCATTGTTGGGCGGTATCACCCCGGGGAGGGCTGGGCTGCACCCGGCGCGCGGGACTCCGAGGAGTGATGCGTCTGAGGAATGGGGACGTGGAGAGAGGGGGCGCTGCCCGGGAAGATCCGAAGCTGACCGGTGGAGACCTGCAAAAGTGGGAGGAGCGGTCTTTCTCTTTGCCCGAACGACAGAGGCATACTTTACCCACCTCGTCCACCCCATCATAGAGGCAGGGACTGCTTAGCGCCCTGGCTATCGTTGTGGGGCCTGAGAGTACTGGCTGGAAGGCTTCGGAGGCCGGGAGCTGGCTCCTTCCTTATGTTTTGCTGAGAGGGTGTGTGTGTGTGTAGAGGGAAAGTTATCCCAGTCCAAAGTCAGCGGCACCCTTCTTTGCCAGGATGCTTGAGCTCTTAAGACTTAGAAAGTTTCCCCATCTCCCTTTCCCTCTACCCAGGGAGGTGGTGGGAGTGCAGGCGCCTTGCTGACGGAGAAGCAGAGACTGCTAGGAGTCCAGTCTGCCTTCCAGAGGGAGGAGTTCCTTGGCGCTTCCCCTCCGGCCTTCTCCCAAATGGCTCAAGGTTTTGAGCGGGTCAGAACTTGGGAATGTTGAGCAATGCCCCAGATCCGCAGTAAGGAGGAAGTCACCTCTCCCTCTCTCCCATCTGAAGGCAGAGAGAGTGACTGGAAGGATGTTAGAAGCTGACGATGAGGTGGCTGAGGTGACATCACTCCGAGTAGTGGGGCGGGGCTGTTAGGACTGGAAGAAGGAGGAGGCCTAAGAGGGTCAGGGCCAAGGCTTGCTGGAGTGGAGTCCACCCTCTCCTCCCCAAAGTGCCTCATTCTTCGATGATCAGAGTTGGAGGGGCTAGGAAATGTGTTTTAGAAGTGATCATAGTCACCTAGCAAGCCAGGTGGGTGTGGACACAGTCTGATTCAGTGTATGCTGACACCCTCTGCTCTGGGTCTCCATCCATGGGGCCCAGATGCCCTGCCTTTGCCCTCATGTGAGACATCTACCCAGATCCTGGAGCCTTTGTTTTCTGGTCCTGAGCCACATCCCCCCGTGGCCAGATTTGCTGGTAGATGACTCTGTCCTTGAGCTCAGGACTGTAGGTTAATCAGAGTCTCTGGGAGACCAGTCTGGGACTGGAGGTGCTAAGTTGAACCCTGCCATACTCTGTCCTGTAGACTACCCTCAGCCTCCCTGCCTGCAATGAGATGCCCAGCACTGGCTGCAGCAACCCCTCCCCCATCCTGGGCACTACCCCCAAAACCTTGCATTCCATAAACTCCTACCAGGCTCCACTTAAGTGTCAGACACTGTCCTGGGAGCTGGGAGTAGTGCCAGCCCTGGCCTCCTAGGTGTACCTGGGTGGGTAGAATTGGGCTTGTCACTGTGTCTGGATGATAGGATGCAGTGAGAGGGCTTCTTGGAAGAGGCGAGCCTAGGAGGAAAGATTGAAAACTGAGTGCCTGGGAAGATGGCCTCCTGGCAAGCAGATGCTCATATTGTTGCTGTCTCATTTCATCCCCACACCCCTAAAGAAGTCTCTGGCACTGTGCCCAGCCCAGATGTGGGAGAAAGGAGCTAAGGAGCAGGGGTGGGAGATGTGCTGTATCCAGTGAGGGAGAGATGTTGAAATTCCAGCGAGCTGGCTAGCCATGCCCGGGGGCGAGGATCGAGGATGGGCCCCGCAGGCCCCTGCTTTTCTGGCCTTGCTGGGCTGCAGCTGTTGACCTAGCCTCATAGCCTAAGGAGTAGCCAGAGCCCAGGGACAAGGAGGGAAACCAGAAATGAGTCTGTGAAGAAACTGGAGCCTGGGACCAGAAACCAAACGTCTGCTTGCCATAGGCCAGGTGCTGCGCTGAGCCCAGGGATGTGCTCTCTGCCCTCAGGAGTTTTCACATCCAGCCGAGGAAGCAGAAATGGGATCAAACTAGCAACTGTGACAGAGCAACCTGGGTTCTGCCGCAGTCAGCCCAGCAGACAGTGAGAACAGACATGAGGGCCTTCTGCTGTGAGAGGCATAAAGGTTTATGCACCTCTCTGAGCTGGAGGGTGAATAGGGGTCCCCAGGCAGAGAAAGGAAGGCAGGAAGTCTAAGGTGAGGGGATGCTGTTACCAAGGCAAAGGGCTATGTGAAAAGACCACGCATGACTGGAAAGTAGGAGCTATCTATAGTGCTGGGGTGGGGGGTCAGCTACTGCAAGGTCACCCCTGTAGGGCCCAGCATGGAGGGTGGGATGAGCGTGGGCCAAAGGCCAGCCACAGTGGGGATCAGGTGCCTGTTGCTTCCCCTTTCTAGCACTCAGTCCCCAAATTCTCTCCTGCCCAGCTGCTCCCTAGTTGCCTTCAAGTGTCCCAGGAAGTGGTTTTCTCAGCTAGCCCAATCTCCCCCAATGGCAGGCCCCAACTTTACTTTCAGGAGCTTGGCTGTCGAGCTCCTGTTTGACTTTGATGCTGTTCTGTCCCAGCAGAGGGAGGCAGTTGGGACAAACAAGGTCCTCAGTTCTCACTGTGTTCCCTCTGCCCACTGCCACAAGCACCTGTAAAAATAGAAAAAGCCATTAATTATTAAGCACTGGCACTCTCTCTGCCTGCCTCCCTCCCCCACCTTGGACCAGGTGTGGCTGGCCCTGTGGGTACCTCTTTCCAGGCTGAGAGATGGCTGCTGAGTCACAGATTTGAAGTCCTGGGCTCCTGACCTTGAGTCTCAGCCTCAGGGGAGAGCTCTGACATGGCAAGGGGAGGGAGGTGACGGGGCTTCAATTCTGTGGACCCAGAGTTCCTGACATTTGTACCCTGGAGGTGGTGAACAGGAGCCCTGCTAGGTGATAGATGGCCTCCTCCCACCCTTACTCCCCTTTATTTTTGTCTCTTCTTCCCTGAGCCTGTCCCCTCGCCTTTTCCTACCTCTCTGCTTCAAAGTTTATGAGGCCCCGCCCTGACCCCAACCAGGAGGGGCAGTGGGATTTCAGGGTTTCTTTTTAAAGCCATCCCCTTGGCCCCTAGCCATTCCCTCTGGGGCCTTGCTCCTGGGCAACACCAACAGGCATTCAGAGGGCAAAGCTGCTAAAGCCCACTGAGGAGACCCCAGAAACTCTGGGGTCCAGGCAGGGGAGATGCCCGTTCAGATTCAGTATTTTCCTAGCCTCGTCCAGTGTGACCATGAATGTGGCTGTGAGAGGCTGTTTATTACTCAGGATTCTACTTCCGGCTTAGCCAGCTCCCTCTTTCTCCCACTTCCAGGCCTCCCTCCCGCTCTGGTCCGGGGAGAGCTACACCCTCCCCAGAGCCCAGAGCAGTCCCCAGTCCTCATCTAGCTGGTGTTCTTTCCCCAGCACTTGGCTCCACTCGGTCCCCTGCTCTGCAGCTCCCAGACTTCTCCCGTGATCCCTCCTGGCAGCTTGGACCAGCTTAGCTTGCATTGTGATCCAGTTTCCCGAGAAAGCCTCTGAGATTCTCCCCCACCCGAAACTGCTTCTTTTGTATTCCCCTCCTCCCAGGTCTGAATCACTAGGTGGCTCAGGTCACATTCGCTGCCTTCAATTCCCCTGGTTTGTAGTGTGACTTGCAGCTGCCCTAGCCTGCCCCACTGGCAGTAGGAATACACATACAGCTCAGATACTCACCTAGAAGGAAGAGCGTGAAGTGTAGTTGTTCTTGGCCTTTCCTCACTCCACCTCTGACCTTGGACTCTAGGTTAAATTGCAGGGGCTCTACACAGGCTGCCCACGGAACCTGTCCCCCGAGGCTAACACAAGAGATGGCATCAGTAGCAATGGCCTCGTCACAGACCACCTGAGAGTTCCCAAGGAAGAAAAAAAGCTGATGAGTGTGACCCCCTGTTCTTTTTCATTTATACCTGAATTATTCCATAGTGTTTGTGGATGAACCAAATGCTCGCCATCCCAGAACATGAAATAGGAAGGTGGTGGGCCACCTGTGTCACGAACTGGGGATGATTTTGCCGAATTTCTGCCGAGCACACATAACATATTTCTTTGAACACAATATGCTTCCAGGCTTCTGTTATAATTATATTTTTATATATTTAAGTATATTTATTTAAATATAAGTAAGTAATATATTTATAAACATACTACTCTTTGTTTCTAAAAGGAGTTAGGCATATATATGGGGAAACAGCCACCCTAAATGTCCAGGTACCCTCGCACAATTCCAGGCCCATTTGAGAGAATTTTGAGAGATTCCAGCACCTGTTACATCCTTCTGACTCCTCCCTGTCCCCACCACACAGCCCCCTAAAGACAGGCCAGATTCCCTCCCCACCTCTCTGATAGGTTTCATTTATCTTTGGCTGGGGTTGCGGAGAGGAAGTCCTGGTCCTACCGGGTAAAAGAATCAGAGCTACTGGGGGAAGAGGTTGGTTTTGCTGCCTGGGGAAAAGAGAACGTTCTGGAGAGGAGCATGTGTCACTAGGACCAAATGATACCCAGCCGGGGTGAGGAGATCTGAATTCTGCTCCCAACATGGCCATAACCCAGGTAGTGACCTTGGGTAAGTCGCTCCTCCCTTTCCAGCCTGTCATCCATAGAATAAGGCGGTTGGGCCACCAAAGAGCTCTGAAGCCTTGTCCAGTTCTAATACCCTGCAAGCCCTCCTGCCCCCTCCCCACCTCAGTGAGCTCGAGTCACCCTTCCAAGCCCAGAGCCTTCCAAAGCCCTCCGGGGGCCTGAACCTCCTACTGTCCCCAGAGTGAACTCTCCCCTCCCTACCGTCCCAGGGCACTTTGCCCCATGTCTGTTGATGCTCTTATCACATTCCACTCACTCATTCTTTCAAAAAAGATTTATTATTCACCTGCTGTGTGCCAGGTATTGTTCTAGGTCCTGGGGCTATCAGTGACCGAGAAAGGCAAAATTCCATATCTGTAAGCTTACTGTTAGTCAAGGGAGATGAACAAGATAAATGAGCAGATTGTTTGGTAAGTTAGGCACTGATACGAGCTAAGAAAAATGAAGCCGACGGGGAGTGTGGGGTGGCGGAGGGTGGGGTTTTGAGTCAATATTTGTTTAAGGCCTCTTGGAGAAGATGGCACAGACTTGAAGGTAGAGAGGGATGAGTCCTGGGAGTGTCTGGGGAGAGGACCTTCCAGGCAGAAGCAACAGCCAGTGCAAAGGCTTAGCTCCCGGCTTACATCCCCTGCCAGGCTTGGAGTCTCCCCAAGGGCAGCTACTGTGTCCTGGTTCTCTTGGGGTTCCTGTGGCTCAGCCCAGAATGAATGCTTAGAACATGAATGAGGGGTCCTCTGACTTCATTCTCAGCTGCTCATATTCCTCACCCCCCAGACTTGCACTTGGCCGCAGAACTGGGGAAGACGCTGCTGGAGAGGAACAAGGAGCTGGAGGAGTCTCTGCAGCAGATGTACTCCACCAATGAGGAGCAAGTGCAGGAGATCGAGGTGAGGGGCCACACAGGCCCTGCACATGCTCCCCCACCCATTAGGGACCCCTTGGCCTGTGTGCACCTTTGTACAGCTTAGGAAAAGGTACTCTCTTAGCAGACATGGCCTTGACCTAACAGCTTTGTGCAGTTCACGACCTGCACAACTGTCCCAGGCAACCCTATGGCCCCACCGTCTTGATCCCTCACTCCACTGCAGACAAATATCCCAAAGCAAACCTGTTCCTAGAATAGGGAAGGGGCCCAGGTGGAGAGACTTTTCCTAACTCTGTTCTGAAAGGTTACTCATCCACCCCCACCCCCCACCCCTAGTACCTAACCAAACAGCTAGACACGCTGCGGCACGTGAATGAGCAGCATGCCAAAGTGTATGAGCAGCTGGACCTGGCAGCCCGGGACCTGGAGCTGACCAACCAGAAGCTGGTGCTGGAGAGTAAGGCTGCCCAGCAGAAGATCCATGGGTAAGAGCCAGGCAGAAGGCTGCGGAGACTGGGGGTGGGATGGCCAGGGAGAGGCCCAGGGCTGGGTGTGCATGTGTTTGTATGGACCAGTGGGTGTGACTCATGCTCCTTCTCCCAGAAGCCCAGATCTGGGAAACCTGGGATGGTAGTGCGTTTGCCCTTGTCGATTTTGGATGGTTTAACATTCAGGCCACAACCCTCCTTTAAGCACCAACTACACACCAAGCTCCGTTTTAAGCTCTGGGAAATACAGTGATGGGGATGCCAAGCCCTCTGGGAGCGCACAGCCTGGGAGGCAGGCAAGCGTGTAAATATTTTACTGCAGTGCAGGGGGACAAGTGATAGAAGGGCGTACAAGGAACTAAGGAGGCACAGAGGAGAAATGGTCAGCTCGTCCTTGGAGGTGGGAGAGAAGAGTGTGTTCTTGGGCTTACAAGGGGTTCCCCGTCTGACTTCAGCACCAGGCAGCATGGCTCAAATTTGCCTGCCTGTCCCCAACCCCCAAGTCCCTCTAGGGCTGGCCCCGTCCCATTAATGTTCCTCCCATACATGTGTCCCCCACCCCATCCCCAGGCTGACAGAGACCATTGAGCGCCTGCAGACCCAGGTCGAGGAGCTGCAGGCCCAGGTGGAGCAGCTGCGGGGCCTGGAGCAGCTGCGAGTGCGCCGGGAGAAGCGGGAACGCAGACGCACCATCCACACCTTCCCCTGTCTCAAGGAGCTGTGCACCAGTCCCCGGTAGGTGAGGGCACCTCTTGTGGGCGAGCAGCTGCCCAGACCCTGGACTGTGTCTCCGAGTGCCCAGGGACTGCCAGCCATGGGAGGGAAGGGTGGGTGGGGGTGGCCAGCAGGTGGCAACCAGAGTTGCTGCCTCGTCCAGATTATCAGAGAGGCTGGTCCTGTTGCCAGTGACCATCAGCGGCTGGTGTTTATGAGCACTGGCCATGTGCCCACCACTCTGCTAAGTGATTTAATTCTCAAGGCAGTACCCTGAGGTGTGGTTTATCATCCCCATTACACAAATGAGGAAATTAAAACTCCGAGGTTATGTGTCTTATCCAAGGTCACCTGTTTAGTAAGCCAGAGCGCTTACCCAGGAGGGGTTAAACCACTATATCTTTTAATTCTCAGTAAGTCTTTTCAATGGGACAACCCCTAATGTAAGAATACGTACAGTGTATTTGGTGGATATTTCAATAAATGTCCTGATGGGAGACAGACAGTGCCTTGTCCAGAGTAATAGAGGGGTAATTAAGGAAACCACAGGAACACTGCAGCACTCAGGTTCGCAATAGCGAGGAGCTGTTACCATCCTGATGGAGGCCTAAAAGGGACCAGGAGAAGGGAGGTTACTGGAACCTTGAAGGCATAAAGAGTGCTGCCTGGCCAGCAGTAACCAGGGAAGGAGTTTGGAGGAGACATTCTCCATGACCTCCCTCTGCCTCCTCCCGCGACCTGCCGGCACCTCCCATTGGCTGAGCCCAAGACCTCCCAGTGCAAAGAGCAGGGGGAGAAGGGCAGAGAGTGGCTCCAGAGGGGCAAAGAGTATCCAGCCCAAGAGGAGAGGAGAGATGGGGCTGGGCACCAGGGGCCTTGGCCACGCCCAGCTTCCTCTGCCCACCTGTCCCTGCTCCCTCCCAGGTGCGAGGATGCCTTCCGCCTGCACAGTTCTTCCCTGGAGCTGGGCCCACGGCCCCTGGAACAGGAGAATGAGAGGCTGCAGACCTTGGTGGGGGTGCTGCGTTCCCAGGTGAGCCAGGAGCGGCAGCGCAAGGAGCGGGTGGAGCGCGAGTACGCAGTGGTGCTCCAGGAGTATGCAGAGCTGGAGCGGCAGCTTTGTGAGATGGAGGGCTGCCGCCTTCGTGTGCAGGAGCTGGAGGCCGAGCTGCTGGAGCTGCAGCAGATGAAGCAGGCAAAGACTTACTTGCTGGGCCGAGAAGACCACCTGGCGGAGGCCCTGCTGGCGCCCCTCACCCAGGCCCCTGAAGCTGATGACCCCCAGCCCGGCAGCGGGGACGACTCAGGCACCCAGGACGGTGTCTCCTCCCCGGCCGCCTCCCCAGGCCACGCCGTGCGCAAAAGCTGCAGCGACACGGCACTCAACGCCATCGTGGCCAAAGACCCGGCCAGCCGGCACGCGGGCAACCTCACGCTGCACGCCAACAGCGTGCGCAAGCGGGGCATGTCCATCCTGCGCGAGGTGGACGAGCAGTACCACGCGCTGCTCGAGAAGTACGAGGAGCTGCTGAGCAAGTGCCGGCAGCACGGGGCTGGGGTGCGGCATGCGGGCGTGCAGACCTCGCGGCCCATCTCCCGGGACAGCTCGTGGAGGGACCTGCGGGGGGGCGAGGAGGGCCAGGGGGAGGCCAAGACGGGTGAGAAGAGCCTGAGCCAGCACGTGGAGGCCGTGGATAAGCGGCTGGAGCAGAGCCAGCCCGAGTACAAGGCACTCTTCAAAGAGATCTTCTCCAGGATCCAGAAAACTAAGGCTGACATCAATGCCACCAAAGTTAAGACGCATAGCAGCAAGTGACCCTTTCCCGGCCTGCAGCCTCCCCCAGAAGCAGGCCACGGGTCCCTTGCACCTGGGCCACGCAGCCTCTGGTGAGTGAAGGAGCCCTTAAGCAGCAATATACCCCAGCGGGAGGCCGCTCTCTGACCCAGGGAGCATGTAGGGAATGCATGTTCCCTGCTGATGTGGGAGGCCATTGACAGGTCCTGCCTCCCAGGACCCTCCACCATCCCACATCAGCCCAAAGGCGCAGCCAAGAGAGTCTGAAAGCCAAAGGTCCCCACTCCCCTGGGGACTCCCCATTCTCCCAGCCCCTGCTTCCTGACCATGGGCCTCACTCTCAGATTTGTGGCCAGGCTTCTGAAAGCCATTCTGGACCAGTTGGCTTTCTTTTTTTTTTTTTTTTCCAAAATTTGGCTTTTTTTTGGGGGGGGGGAGATTTGCAATGCAAGATCTCCCTGACCCCTTGCCACAACTGGAAACACTTGAAGGGGGACCCCAGAGCTAGCTGTTGCAGGTTCCAGAGATCTCCTGGACCATCCACTGCTTCTCCCTAGCTGTGACATGCTGCCATTCCCTTAGCACCAGCTGTCCCATCCCCAGAGTCCTGACCAGGTCAGCAACAGCCCCTGCCACGCAGAGCAGAAAGCCTCAGCCACACCTGGGTGGCCCCACCTCCAGCCCTGATGAGGGCGGGCTACTCCCTGGAGACCCTCAGCCCACTGCAGATTTGTAGCCAATCAACTAAGCCAGCCTTCCCAGGTTCCAGTCCCAGAAATGCCTTCTGGGTATTAAGCCTTTCAGGGGTCTGGGTGGTGGGGAGCCCCCCATCTCTGCACACTTCCTGTGATTCACCGAGCTTGGCCTCTGCCTGTCCCCATCTCAGGGACCATGATATGTCTGAATCCATGCTCCCCACAGGCCCACCCAACTGCAGGTCATGCCTGCCACCCCCAGAATGCCCCGGGTGTGTGCACCAGCCCGTAGTCCCAGCATCCTCCCCTGCTCCCCTTTACTGGGGACCACCCAAGATTCTCAGCCCACACTGGACAGTATTGAAATGGGACAGGATGGGGAATAGGTCCCCTCCTTTCCATAAAATGCCTGCTCTTAACCTCCCACCTTTGTGAGGGGCTTTTGAGGACCCAGCCGGGTCAGGGGTTTCATCTTTTGTTAAGACTTCAGAAGGTCCAGCTTCAGCTAAGAGATGCCCAGGTCCCCAGCTTGCCCAGAGCCATTCTTCAGGGCTCCCAGTTCCTTCTACCACCCATCCTGAGACCCTAGAAAATCGGAGGAGCCAAACAAGTGGCCCTGGCCTCTGTGCTGGGAGCCCAGTTGGGAACCTTCATGCCTTATATGTTTCTAAGGGGTAAAGGGGTTTTCTTAACAAGCATGCCTGACCTCCCTGGAGGCGCCACCCTGCTCTCCGGACGGCACTGTGATGAGAGCTGTCGGCTGGTCCTGCTTTTCACACATCTTGGAACCTTTTGTCCTTGGGAGCTGGGCAGCTCCCAGTGGTCCATCCGCATCCACGCGTCTCTGTCGTCTAGGGTGGAGGGGGTAGGGTGGGATGGGTTGGGGGGGCTCCTGCCTGTTTTGCTCCCCAGTTCTGTAGCCGCCGACCAGCGTCATCTTTGAAGTATACATGAGAGAAATATATTTACAAATGCTTTATTCTCTTCTTTAATAAAAAACGCACCAGTATTCTAAAAGCAGAAATGGTCCTGTCTCTGCATCTCAATAACCAGCTTCTAATCACACAGCTAGGGGGGAGCACATCCTGAGCTTCACTCGCCTGTGATTGGCAGCCAAACAGCTCTAAATAGCAGGCTCTTGGAAGTTTCCATATTTGTTCAGCACCAGCTACGCCAGTCACGTTGCTTTGCAGGGCGCTCCATGGGGTGGACCGTCCTTGCTGTACTGATTTTGCAAGGACCACCCCCCAGCCCACACCTGCTGACAGCGCGAGTAACTTCACAAATCAAGGAAAATGCTCCTGAATCTTTGAGGGGCTCAGTTTCTTGCTGCCTTCTCCACCTTCCGGTTTCCAGACAGACAATTCGGCCAGCTCTGTGAATCCCAATCCCACGTGGAAAAGCTTCCAAAGTCTTCCATGGCGGAATATGTTCAGAGACCTTCCACCAATACCCCTCCCCCCATATTCCTGAAGGAGCCAGGAGTGACCTCCTTGAATCCTGGAGGTGAGGATAGTGTGGTGTGGCGAGCCCAGAGCTGGGCCCCAAATTGGCATAGAGCTTCTTAACGTTATCTGAACAGCAAGGGGGTTTTATGTCCACAGCATGCACGTGGCTGTCGGGTTTTCCCATCCTGCTATGACCTGCCTCCAGATGACCTGCCTCCAGTGGGATGGAGAGGCTCTTGCAGGTGTGACAGCCGAAGCAGTCACACCTGGGAGCAAAGGAAGCTGTGGCCTGTATTCTTCTCTCGGGATTGAACCCAGGACCTTGTGCATGCTAAGCACGTGCCCTACCACTGAGCTATATCCCTCCCTCTTCCCTTGCCTTTTAAATAACCCCTGCACACTGGATATGTATTTTTCCCTCCCCTTCTTCCTTCCTGTAACCACTTTGTCCTTACTCACTGCCTCCCCAGGGTCTCTCTCTTGCCTCTCTCCTCCTTACCCATCCCAAGACCAAACATGTTGAACCTCTGTGGGGAGGGCGACTGGTTCCCTCTCCTACTGCCCCAGGAAACAGGTCTGCCTCAGCCCTCCCAGCGAACCTTGAGCTGAAAGCCTGGGAGGGTTTTCTGGTAACTGGGCACAAAAGGAGTGGTGAGAAAGCAAGCAGCTCCTAGAAAGAAGGGGGCAGCTTTGCCCACTCATTCATAACAAGAGCCATGCTCCGTGCTGCTGCCCAGCCCCTCTGGAAGAAGGAAAGAAGGTCTAGACTAGAGCCAGTCAGACTGGATCTCCCACCACAGTGCTGCAGAGAAAAAAGATAAAGCCGTATCTCTGAAAATAAAAAGAAGTTCCTTCAAGGAGCTGAGCTTAGCACCCCTTAGAAGCAGCTACATTTTGTTGCCTGCTAACTTTGGGCCAGCAGTACTAAGTGTTTCACATGTGTTGAATGCCCTCCGAAGCCTTATGAGGCAGCTTTAAAATCTTTATTTTACTGATGGGGATCCTGAGGCTTAGATGTTGAGTTAGTCACATAGAAATATTCAAATCCAGACCTGACCAATTCCACTATGCAATACTGCATGTTTCTGATATCCATGTAAATGTGAATTTTAAGAGACAGTCTGACCCAGGACACTCTAAGAAAGAAGACAGGAAAATCCTGTGGACCCTCTACGTGGGAGTGGTACCCCATCTCACAGGCTCTAGAGAAAGCTTGGTGCCCACAAGCTTCTCAGCTACCAGAAAAGACTTGATTCTTTATGTTTTCTTTCCCTCTTTCTTCCTGCCCCTGTGCATGTCCCCTTCCTGAAGCATCATTTCAGCCTATGGAGGACCAAAGAGGGGAAGAAGACTGGCCTCGCCTCTGCCTTCAGTGCCACCTTTTTAAACACAGTGATCGCCCACTGTGGATCAGGTGCCCCTGAGAAAAGACAACCGTCACCCAGATTTGGGTGACATGGCGATCGATTTGTTAAGGGAACAGGTGGTACCTCTCAGGCCTGTTTCTCCCAGAAGGGTCTCTACTCTGCATGGTTCACAGCAGCAGAGGTGAAAGGAGCTTGCCAGCTGCTCTTCTCTCCACCCCAGGGTAGCCTGTTCCATTCCCTCCTCTACCCGCCTCCTCTCCCAGAATCCAGGCCACCAGATGGCCGGAGCAGGCTGTGTTTATCTGGGGCCATGGAAACCTGCAGCTTCTTTTTCCTATCATTCTGGGTCAGGCTCGGGGCTGGAGCCCAGCCTCAGAGCCATGATGCCACGGAATGGTGCCGACTTTATTATTCATAATCCCTGAGCCATCGAGTCTCTGGCTTTGCTCCTGTGAGCAGCTTTTTTCCAGTCACCATGGAGATGCCTCTGTCCCCTCTGAGGTCTTGGGACTAAGTCAGACAGGGTGGGACCCCGGAGACTCCCCTTTCAGCCTGAAGCCCAAAAGGCTTATGCCAATTGCCATTCCCTTCCTAATTTGGGTTTACAAAACCAGGGCTTGGGAAGCGTGTGTGTGGGGGGGGATTCCTTCCTAAAGAATTTGCCTGTATCAATGAGGCTAAAATGGTAAAGCCTTGATTTGACGACAATCTCCTGTTTCAAACAGCCAGCATTCCCAGGGGCATAGTTTTCTAGGTAATTATGCCTTTCCTAAAAATAGAACTCTCCATTAAGAAACAACCACTAGTATTACTCATAATCACTAACATTTACTGAGCTCTGTTTTCATCTACCACACTGCTTCTCAACAAAGTAACTTAGCCAACATTTAACTGTTTCCAAACACTGCTTGCTCTATTTTGAACCTTTCTTAGAGTTGGAACTTCTGTTTTGGAGTTCATTTCTTAACAGTCCTTTCTATAAAAAGGGCTCTGTTTTGCCTGTCTGTGGCTGTCTGAATCTCTACCTACTTCCCCATTCTCCCCTTAGCTCCTGGCTAGAAGAAACTACCATCATGCTCCACAACGCCCAGGGTGGGAGGGTCCATTTTTTAAATTATTTCTTTGTCGCCCTGCCTGTCTCTCCTCCCATCTGGTATTGCCCTGCAGAGCCTTCACACAGGTGCTCGGGGATTTGCTTATAAGCTGCCTTGTGAATGAGTCTGAAGTTACTAAAACTTAGCTCTAGCAGAACTCAACTTTCGAAAACAGGTACCCAAAAAATTCCTCTGGAATTCTGGGTTCTGGGTACTGGGGAATCCAGCAGTGAGCCAGTGCCCTCCTGGGGCTTACTACATTCTGCCTGGGAGACGCAATAGGCAGAAAAGTAAGATTGAACGATGTGAAAGGGGAAGGAGGAAAAAAATGATTAAGTGGAGCCGAATAAAGGGGGTGGAGATAAACTAGGCCAGGCAGGGCAGGCCTCGCTGATGCTGTGAGATCTGGGGGAAGAGCAGTCCAGGAGGGCGCAGACTAAAAGGGAGAAAAGTTGTGTTCCTGCTGGATACGGAACCCAGAGGCTCTTTTCACCAGGACGCTCCACTGAGAGCGCGCTGTCTGGGCAACGTCTTCCCCATCGCTGCAGCTGCCCTCAGAGCGCCAACCAAGCCTCCTGGAGGCGGCACACCGGACGCCTCTAACAGTGGCCGCGGGAGAGCAACACCGGGAGCTTAGCTCGCCTCCTCCCGCCGGCAGGCGATAAAAACGGCGCGGAACCCAAATCCGGGGGGAGGCGCGAGCCCGCGGACCGCGGAAGGAGCGCCAACCGGAAGCGACCGCCGCACCTAAACATGGCGGCCACCCAGTACCTGCGCTGGGGCCTGAACCGAGCCGGAGCCTGGTTGCTCCCGCCGCTCGCCCGCTGCCCCCACCGGACTCTGCACAAACAGGCAGAGGGCACCGAATTCCGGAGTATCTACAGCCTGGACAAGCTGTACCCCGAATCGCGGGGCTCGGACACCGCGTGGAGGGTCCCGGTAAGCCGGGAGGACAGGACGGAAGCGGCGTTTTCTGAACTCTGCTAGGTGACCTCAGGAAGCCCGGGCCCCATTGGCCCGGCGCGCAACTAATCCGAGGGGCCGACGACCGTAACTGTGGCCGTGCCGCGGGAGGAGGCTGGTTACCCGAGCAACCGGGGGGCGGGGAGGCCAGGCGAGTGGTGGCGCGCGCTGTGGCTTGAGCTGTGCCGGCCCCGGGAGAGCACGCCGGATATGCTTCTTACAAGACCACCAGTTTTTGCACGTTTATTCCTCGTCCCACAGGCCCAGATTCTTGTTCCAAAGGAAAACTGCCTGCCAGAGTGGAAAGGCAGGAAGCTGTCAAGTTGCTCTCTTTTGGAACCTTTTGGCAGTTACACTGCCCCTAGCCCCTGGTAACCCCACCAGCCTGAGGAAACAGGGCTTCTGGGCTTCTGGTTCGTTTCTTCAGGATGCCTTTATTGACAGCCCGCTATGTGCAGGTGCTGTATCAGCTCCTGGAGTGGAGAGAGGGGACCCACCCAATTCTGTTGAGTTTCTTTCTACCTACAGAACAGGAAGAGAGCGTTCATTCATTCATTCACTCATTCAACAGACTTCTGTTGAAAGCATGGTATAGAGTAATGAACAAAACACAAAAATTCTAATGCTTATGGAGCTTATCTGCTCAATGGAGGGAGACAGATGAAATAAAATCAGTAATATAGAGTATGTGAGATGGTGGGTGATAAGTACTTTGGAGGAAGAAGGGGTGCTGAGGTAGAGGTTGAAGTTGCAGTTTTAAGTGGGATGGTGTGAGAATGATTCTGAGAAGGTGACATTTGAGAAAGGACCTGGAAGAAGCAAGGCAGCAAGCCATGACACAAGTGGGGAGAGAAGCATCCCTGCGGAGGAAGCAGCAGGTGCCACCACCTCAAGGCAGTGGCATGTTTGACTTGTTCAGGGAGCAGCAAGCAGGCCAGTATGGCTGAGCAGGGCAGTTGGAGGAGATAAAGAGGAGAGGGCTGGGGGAGAGGCCTGTTTATAGGGCTTAAAGGCCTTTAGCTTTTCTCTGAAGGTGATGGGGACCTATTGGAGAGTTTGAGACAGAGAAGTGGAGTGATCCAACTTAGTTTTACAAAAGATCACTCTTAGCGAGACTAGACTGCAGAATGACAATAACAGGAAGACCAGCGAGGAGATGGCAGTAAGACAGGCAAGAGGTGATAAGCAGGGTGGAAGCAGTAGGAGCCATGAGAGCTGGACAGGTTCTAGATAAATTCTAAAGGAAAAGCCTACAGGATTTGTTAGTGGATTTTCTATGAGAAGTGAGAAGAAGAGAGGGATTGAGGTCCAAGGCCTTGAGAAATGGAAGGACCGAGTTGCCTCATCTCAGTGTTAACTGAGATGAGGAAGTGGCCATAGCAATCATTTATCTGTTCATTCATTCAACAGCAAGTTTCTTGAGCACCTATGAATCAGACCCTGTTTCAAGCATTGCAGATGTAGCCATAAGAAAACAGAGTTTGCTTCATGGAGCTTATGTTCTAGTGGAAGGAACAGACAGTAAACAAATGGGAAAAGTGTATCAGATAGTGAACAATAATGCAGACCCGGGTGCTGTGATGCAATAGCCAGGGAGCTACATGGGATTGTTAGGAACGGAAGTCCTCTGTGAAGAGGTTTGAGGCTTAAGGTGTCCGTCTGGCAGGTGAGAGGAGACATTGAATAGCAGTTGGCTCTCCGGTTGTGCAGTTGAAGAAAGAGATTTGAGTTTGAGCCAGAAAATTGAGAGTCATCAATACAGATATTTTCAACAGAGATGGATGAAATGTTCTAGGGAAAGAGTAAGGTAGAGAAGAGAAAGGATTTCAGGGACATTTCAGTGTTTAAAGGTTGCAAAGAGCAAGCAAAGGAGAATGAGAAAGTCATGGGAGGTCAGAGGAAACTGGAGAGGGTAGCCAAGAAAGAAGAGGAGAATACTTCAAGGAGGGCGCAGTCCATGGTCTTCAGTGCAATGGAGAGGTGGAGTGGAATGAGTATTTCACCCCCAGATAATTCTAAGATGGAAAGGGATGAAGGCAGCCATAGTGGGGACAGAGGAAGATACTCTGAGCCTGGGGAGCAGAAGGACTTCAGTGCCGATAGTGTTTGCAATGGACCTGTGGACCAGAAGATTTAAGGCTGAAGGGCACAGCTACGTGTGCCTCCTGTGGTCCCGGGAGGAACAGGGGCGCCCGTGGTTTGCTGCTTCAGGTTGGCAGAGGGTGTTCTTTTTGGAGTCTCCCTCAGGTACAAGTCCTGTGGCATCCTCCCTCCCTCCCAGGCTGCTGATGGTGCCTGACTAACTAAGGGGTTCGCGGGAGGACAGGGAAGGCTGGAGAAGTCAGTTCCATTTTCCAGGAAGATTGTTTCTGAGGTGGTACCTCTGGCATCTGGGGAAGCTTTATCTGTCATCCTGCTATGATTTTACTGGGGACCTGAAAATAGCTGTAGTACATCCGTGTTGTGGCTTTACATCACTTCTTTTGTTGCCCTGGGTCAGTGAGGAGTCACCGCGCAGGTAATATTTATTTGATGCCATGTATGTTACATTTCAGGATGATGCAAAACAAGTCCACAATGACATCCCTGTAGGTAAGTCGTTTGGTTTTATTAAAAAATCAGTCCTTTCCTCCACCCCACACACATTCCTTCCAGATCTCTGCAGCCTATGAAAGTAAAGAAACTGTCTTTGGGTGTGCAAAAGTGGAGTCCTTTCAGCATTGTTCAGGATAGGGGAAAAAAAAAAGTGATGAGGCAGCCATTCCGGAGTGCTGTGCAGTGCCCAACACGAACAGAGGGCCTGATGTTCTTGTGACATGGGACAGTCTGCACAATAGAGGTACTGATTATTACTGGAAAAGAGCCAGTACAGAAGCATCTGTATAGTAAGCGACCATTTGTGTTTTACGTATATGTATCTAAATACACACATATATCTAAATGCACATATACACACATATATATCTAAATACATTTATTTACAAAAATATACACTTTTTTGTACATACACATAGATCTGAAAGGATGTACATGACCCTGGCTGCAGGCACTGCCGTGGGGAGTGGAGAGGAAAGGAAACTTGGTGGCCGGGGAACAGGAGTGGGGCCTTCTCCCTGTAAACCATTTGCATAACTTTATAATTTTGTGCCCATCAAGCCTGAGGCATGGCCTGAAAAGAAACAAGCCCGTTTTAGGTTCCAAGAGTTTCTGACACCCACAGACAGTGAAAGAAGAGTGACCGAAAGGTGCTGCCTCCCGGTGGCCCTTGCTCAGGGTGACGCTGCAACAAAGAGGCCCGGGGGCCACAGTACAAAGGAGAGGACACTGTGGCTGCGAAGGCCGCATCCTGCTGCAGCTCTGCAGTTTGAAGCCAGCAGCTGTGCCCTGAGGCGGGAGGAGGCAGAAAGCCTATCTGGTCAGAGCCTGAGACAAGAGACACAGTCTCCAGGGGAGGCAGGGAGGCAAGTGGGAATGGCCGAGTCCCCGCTCCTCACCTGCCTCTGCTCTCGTCTTTCCTGGGCCTGGCGGGCCTGTGCGGGTACAGATAAGGCCACCGGTGCCGTGGGGGAACCGCCCCCTACAGACCCACATGCATCCATCACCTGTTAAGAAAAATAAGTTCCTTTGAATTTTCAAGGGAGGAAAGCCGTCCCGGGATGGTCACCACCGCCTGCTGAGGCCCGCTCTCCACCACCCCAGTGCCCAGTTCTTTGCCACCCAAACCTCCTGCAGCTCATGGTCTAGTCTTCTGGAATCTTCCCGCTGCAGTGCCTTCCCCCTCAAACACCACGAGGCTGCTTTTCATGAATTATAAGAGTAGAAGGAAGGAACTTTATTTTATACATTTAGGACAGGTGGACAACACCACGACCCAGAGAAGCAGTGGGAGTTTGCCAAGATCATAGTCAGCGCTGAGCCAGTGTTAGAAGATGGGGCCTCCCAGCTCCAAATCGAGCCCTCATTCATCCAGCAGGTGTTTCCATCCACTGACCGCGAGCTAGGCACCGGGGTCCACGCTGACACTATGATGAGGCACTCACCTGCCCTCTTATGATTCCATACTCACCACATTGTGAAATACAGCACTAAAGTAAGTTTGTCCCTTCGTTTGAGCTTTTGAAAGAGTCCTTGCTTTAAAGCAAACAAACCACAGAAAGCCAGGGGTGTCCGATTTAGTGGAATGTATCAGACCAGAATCAGACAACCCGGCTCAAAATTTTACATCCTATGCTGCCTGTGTGACCTTGGGAAAGTCTCTTATCTTGATTTTAGTTTTGACATCTGTAAATGACCCCTGACTTTACAGACCTGGATGTTACGTTTATACATATATGTCACTGAAAGAGAAATAGACACTTAGGTTGATGGTAAATGAGCAGTCTGCACATTTTCCATGGGATAATCATTTTGTTGGCTGTGTGTTCTGTTTTACAGATCGCCTGACAATATCTTATTGTCGGAGTAGTGGACCTGGGGGCCAGAACGTTAACAAAGGTACATGGTGCCTTGTTTTCTTTCACTTTAAAACTTAGCTGAGAGATGGACTTGAGGAAATCTGTGTTTACAGTCATGTGGAATAAAAGGATTTTTTTTTCAGCAGAAGCTTACATACCACCAGTTTATATAACAATCCTCTTTATTCTTTTGAATGTGGTCTGATTCTCAGACTCTCAGCTGTGGGTTGCTAGGACTAGGATCAGCTTGTGAGTCTAAACAAAGGGAAACCACAGTGTGAGTTGGCAGCCAGCTCCCAGAACAGGTTTCCTTCATTCTTACGGAACTCACCCCCTCCCGCATTCTTTGCAGAGCCCAGTAAGTTGTAAGAGAAGCCCTGGGCATTTGATTCCTGGAAGTTTGTTTTTGTCCAGACATGCCTCACTACCTTTCCAGGCTCATTCCATGGCTAGCTGTGTATCCCCAAA
Organism: Vicugna pacos; assembly: GCF_048564905.1. Taxonomy (NCBI): domain Eukaryota; kingdom Metazoa; phylum Chordata; class Mammalia; order Artiodactyla; family Camelidae; genus Vicugna; species Vicugna pacos. Next base: position 57,783,012 of record NC_133002.1, read on the forward strand.
TTGACACAGAATAGAAACATACCTGGCCGGGGACTACAGTCTTTAATGCATTACCCTGCTGTGACTCCCTTTGCGTGGCAAAGCAATAAAGTTGTCCTAATTCTCAAAAACAAACAAACAAAACCTGGGTGGGTGTCCCACTTCCCTGTGGTTCAGAATGGTTACCAGCTACCTAGGTGCTGAACTTGCCTGAGGGTCTCAGCGACCCACGTGCTCTCCATTTATTGACAGTGAATTCCAAGGCTGAAGTCAGGTTCCATCTGGCAAGTGCCGACTGGATCACGGAGCCTGTGCGGCAGAAGATGGCCATCATGGTAACCAGTGGCCCCTTCCTTTCCCTGTAATCCCTCAGTCACCATGACACCTTGACTCTGTAGAACCCTGGTTTTGCCTTTGTTCTCCACAGCACAAAAACAAGATCAACAGGTCGGGAGAGTTGATACTCACCTCTGAATGCAGCCGCTATCAGTTCCGAAATCTGGCAGATTGCCTACAGAAAATTCGAGACATGATTGCGGAGGCCAGCCAGCCAGCCAAGGAGCCATCCAAAGAAGACGCCATACTTAAGAGAATCAGGTACCAGAAAATGCCCCAAACATGTAAACTGACACGTGTGGTTGAGGGGCTCCACAGGGAAGAAAGGAGGCAGGGCCAAGCCCGCAACTTCCCAGCGGACAGGTGGACAAGCCCTGGGGATGGGAGAGTCTGCTCCCAGTTGGAGGCTCACCGGCTGGCGCCTGCTGCCTCCCGCTGAACTGCCAGCTCCTCGCACCACTTGGAAAAGCACCGATTGGGCATCTGGGCGTAATTGTGTTCTTTGTTTTCAGGATAGAAAACATGAATCGGGAAAGGCTGAGAAAAAAGAGAATAAATTCTGCCATAAAGACAAGCAGGAGGGTAGATGTGGACTGAAATCACCCCCTCCGGCCGGCAGAGACCCCCTTCAGAGCATCCAGGCAGCTGCCACCGAGAGGGCTTTGACATCACCAGGAGACACCACAGCCATCGCAGGAGTGTTCACTCGGAACGAGGGTTGTAGGCACTGGTTGCAGAGGTCTTTATAGGCCATCACCATGTTGTTAAACATCAGTTATGCATTTAATGTTCTAGTTGCAATAAAATTCTAAACTCACTGGCCTTCCCCTCTCACTCAGAATGCTTCTGAACAGAATTCCTACCTTTTCTTTCAGCTGAAATCTGCCCAGTTGTTACTGACTGGCACTGACTGTACAGCCCAGAGGGAAACAGGAATGAGCCATGGGGTCTGCCCTCGAGGAACACAGGGAGACAGGTGCATGGGCATTGGAACTGGGCCTTGAGAAGAAAAGTATAGAATATTACTCAGTAGAGAACAGTGGAGGAAACCAAAGAAAAGCCTAGGGTAGAGGAGTGATTGGGAGTCCATCTGAATGGGGGATTTGTGCAGGGCACTGTGGGAGGTAAGTCTGGAGCAGGAGATAGAAGTTCAATGTATAGTCTTGACTTGAAGTTCAGGAGTTTATAGTTTAAGAGACATAGGAATTAGGGGGCCACCGAGGGTCTTGAGTGGTAAGGAGTATCCTGTGTTAGGTGCTGTCACAGGCTGCGGGGTTTTGGAGACAGGAAAAGAATGAGTTGGAACTGGAGAGAGGTTTTTGCGATCCTATTGGATGGGGAAGCACCCAGGCCAGCATAACAGGAGTGGATTACTCTGGCATGTGTGAACTCTGTGTTCTCCCTTATTTTGATCTAGTTTACTCATTTTGACAAATACTGCATTGTGATGCTCTAAATGCAAGATCATAAACTGTAGTAGCAGGTACCCTTTATGGGAACCAGGACCTCATCATTCATGTGACTGTAAACCAAGGGGGAAAAAGTCATTGATAAATGACTTAAAAAAATCAGAAGGATGTGGAAAACGTGGTCCCTGTCCTCGAGGGAGTCAGAGCCTAGTAGAGAGCTGAGGCCCAGTGTAAGGAAGTGCAACTTTCTTTGGTTCATTAATTCATTTAAATTCAACAAAAACAAATTGAATACCACTGGGTGAGGTCCTGGGGAGTCAGCAGTGAACAAAACAAAGCCCTTTCTTCCAGAGAACTTCCATTCAATCAGAATGATAAAAGCTGGATTCCTGTTTTGGTGACATAACTTAAAATGTGGTAAATAACAAGAAAGTTCTCAATAGATTTGGGGTAGCAGAGAAGCAACTAATGGCAGCTGAAGGGCCAGAAAAAATGTGCTTGAGGTCCCTGAGATGGGCCCAGAGTTGGGGGGGGTGCCATGTGAACAAGTTAAGATCTTGTCACCCAGAGGCTGTGGTGGTGGCCAAGGGCCCCGCCTGTGGCCGATACAATGAACTATAGTATTGAGAGGATGAGCTCTGAAGCCAGCTGCTCCAGGTCACCTCCTGACCAGCACCCCCTGCTGTGGGCCCTTGGGCAACAACTCAGCCTCTCTGAACCTTAGCATCTATGAAATAGGGATGATATTACTAGTACCTACCTCATAGGGTTGTTTTGGTTGACAATAAGTAGTTAATGAGCCTGGACTCAGGGGGTGTTAGCTATGATTAATAGCCCAGTTTGGCTGGAACTCAGGGGGCAAGGAGCTGTGGAAGACACATCTGCCACGTTGAGTGGGAGCCAGGTCTAGAAAGGCCTTAAATGTGACAGCTAAGACATTTAGACTCAGCTCCTGTAGAAGCTGTCAGGGGAAGATTAATCTGACGGTGACTGGAGGAGAAAAGACTGCAGGGAAGTGGGCACAGGTTGGTAAATGGACCCATGTGGAGCTGTGAGGGACCCATCCGGGAACTAGGGCAGGGGCAACAGGAATGGAGAGGAAATAGCAGATGCAAAAGGATTATGGGGACAGAAAATTGGCTTGGGTGAAGTGAGAGCTGATGTGTGACAAAGGGTGATGCTGAGTATTGAGACAGGAAAGTCACAAAGGGAGCAGGCTTGGGAGGATGGCTGTTTGGATGATGAGTATGGTTTTCCCTGGGAGAAGTTGACTTTGTGGACCCTGAGGAGGAATGTGTAGGTGGTGCTGCCCAGGAGAGGGAATGGAGCTCTGGGGCTGGGGCGTGAGGTTGAAGCCAGAGGCGCAGGGCAGGGAGGGACAAGTAAAGTCTTGGGAATGGGGAGGAGCAGTTGAAGATGAGGGAAGGCAGAACCCAGGAAGACGCTTGGTAAGATTATGGTGGTGGGAAACCAGAGAAGGCGTCCCTGTGGATTGAACCTGGGGCATAGTGCTGGACCAGTGAGGCCCTTGGAAGACACTGGTGGCATGTGAAGGGACCAGGAAAAACATTCGAGATACAGAGAAGGGCAAGGAGAGATAAAGAGAACCAAAATAGGCTAGGGGACAGAGAGTAGAGCACAGGGGTGGGACCCATCATTTAAAAAACAAACAAAAAAAAACAAAACCCAAGGGCAAAAGAATGAACATAGGTGAATCTTTAGACACAATGATGAGTGACACAGGCCAGAGTATAAACGACTATGAGTCTATTTATATGAAGCTCAAAACAAGGCAAAACTGCTTTATGGTGATGAAAGTCAGGAAAGTATTTACTTGGGGGCAGTGAAGACAACTGGGAGGAGGCATAAGGGAGCCTTCAGGGGCGCTGGAATTGTTCTGTATCTCATGCAGCCATGACCTTAAGATCTGTACACCTTACTGGGTGGGTGTTACATCTCAACAAACAGACCAATTAATTAAGTTAAAGGAGAACATTCTCAAGGCTAGAGACTGGAGTCAGGTGTTACATTTTCTTTCTTCCTCTCCTTGGTATTAAGGGAAGGAAGGAGATGAATTTGTGCAGACTCTACAGGTGGGAGAGAGAAAAAAGGGAGTATCTCCAAGTTCCTGGGATGTTCCCTGGGATGCTGGGCTTGGAGAAGCAAGGTCTCAACTCAGGCATGGCGGGAAGTAAACGCTGCCCTTGGCTGAAGCTTCTCCTGTTAACATCTTTCAGATACGCATGAATTTCAGTAATGGATTTTAAACGTGCATAATATTTTAAAATGTGTTTTTCTTTATTATTAGTACCTTTTTGTGCAACAGTTTTAAAGGAACAGAGTATTAGAGTGAAGTGTCTACTTGGTGATCCATTTATTTCCTGTATATTATATATTTGTGTACGGATGTATTTCTGCTATTACAGCTGTAAAGATTTGTCCCTCCATGTTGTACATTGTTTCACGATGGGAGAGATTTTCAGTGTTTATGTTTCAGTATTCAAGATCGATACTAGTTTGTTCTCGTTCACTTCCTACACTACTTTTTCCTGAAATTCTTGGATATTCTGTCAGTTCTGTAGAGGGGGACAAAATAGCCATGATGGCAAAGAAGCAAATGCCTGCAAACGTCAGCCTTCACCAGCCACAGTCCAGGTGTCCAGGCAGCCTCGGCGCCGGCCTCCCAGGCCCCACCGTGCTTCCCGGTGCGGGCGGCACGAGGCTGGACAGTTCGTTTCCCACTGTGGTGTCTTCCTCCAGGTTGACTGTGAGCACAGGAGGACCTACCTATGCGCAGCCCCGGCACCGCATCCCTTGGTAAACATACGACTCGCTAATGCAAGGCCCGGGATCGGACCACCTACTAGTGGGAGAAATGCCACTACCGTGAGCCGCGGGCCCCAGTGGCCTAATGGATAAGGCACTGGCCTCCTAAGCCAGGGATTGTGGGTTCGAGTCCCACCTGGGGTAATAAAGTATTTTTAACATTTTTGCCCGGTGAAGAACTCTAGAGTCCATCCCACTGTGGTCGACAACATTAAAGACATACTTGGGCTCAGGTTTGTGGGCTGGAGACTGAAGGGTTTCCCAAAGCCAGAGCCTCTGGAGGTCCGCAAGTTTTTGCACAAGTCACAAGCCGAGGAGAGAGCAGGACTAAGGGTGCAGAATGTCAACAGACACGAAGCGGGTGGGGAAACACTAAACCCGGAGCCGAGGGGCAGGACGGGCAGACTACTAGGTTGCGAACGCGAGGACCGAGTAAGCTGTCTAGCCGGAGAAGGAAGGCAGGGTCCGCGGACGGCGCAGGCCAGGCCCTTGGATCCCTCCCTAGATCCCGCTGTTGGAACCCGGGAGGCCCGCGCGTTGCTGGCGCAAAAATTCCCGTAAGGTCTACTGATCTCAGCTCACCCCAGGTGGGACTCGAACCCACAATCCCTGGCTTAGGAGGCCAGTGCCTTATCCATTAGGCCACTGGGGCGCAATAACACAGTATAATCACGTGGTCCATGGTAATGCGCAGCCGCATGCGCACAGACCTCACACAGCCCCGCCACGCCGCCTGCGGGACCGCAGATCCCCAGAGTGCAGGTCCCTGGAAGCCAGCAGAACAACTGGAGGGTCCACCCGCCGGGCTACGCGAAAAGTTAAGAGTTCAAGGTGAGGCGACTGGACAGTCATCGGCGGGGAGCAGTTCCACGGAGTGGAGCTTGCTCCCCGGAAGGAGAGTGCGGAGCGGCCGGAAGGGCCAGGGAACGGAAACAACAGTGAGGGCAGAATGAACCCGCAAACGAAGCGGAGTAGGATGCCTGAGCCCCAAGCCGCCAAAGCCAAGAGATGCTTGTCCAAAACTAAGTCGACCACGAAGGGACTCGAACCCTCAATCTTCTGATCCGAAGTCAGACGCCTTATCCGTTAGGCCACGCGGTCATAACGCCCACTTGGCCGCAATGCGACAGTTAGGTACAGACCCCTCGGAGGTGGCGGCGCCGGCGACTGGAGCCAGAGAGGAGTGTGCGCTTTTGGCCATAGGGTGCGACCCGTGTGTCACGGAGGAAGAACCAATGTGCAGTCCCTGCGGGTGGCATCAACGCCGGTGCGGCTGTAGGTGACCAAATAAGTATACAGCTGCTTTCTAATTCGCGGTGAGGGCGCGTCTCCTAAAGAATAAGGCGTCCGACTTCGGATCAGAAGATTGAGGATTTGAGTCCCTTCGTGGTTAAAACTTTTTTTAATCTTGAGAGCAGGGTAGCACTCCTATACCGCAGCCAAATCCCAGTCATTACCCTCGTTTTAGAAACAGAGAGACCTGGTCCCCATACCTGTTCTCGTCACCTGGAGCGGGTAGGTACGGTTCGTGTCCAATCAGGTTTTGCACCTGAGAGCTTCTGGCTGACGTCATTACGCAGCCTTACGGCGTCATAGTTCAAGAGGCATGTGGTCGGGCGCCGTCTGCGTGAAGCCCCAGTGGCCTAATGGATAAGGCACTGGCCTCCTAAGCCAGGGATTGTGGGTTCGAGTCCCATCTGGGGTGAGGTGGTTTGATTGGTGACTTTTTTTTTTTCCTCTACCTCCCTGACAGGGTACAAAAATGCTGTGGCACATTTTGTCCCTTTAAGATCATTTTTGAGTGTGTGGATACTTCGGTTGCAATTAATTTGCCCTATCTTTTTGATCAAGCCTGGCTACACTTTGAAAGATAAACCGATATGAGGGCAAACGGGGCCCCGCTTCTTGCTGACTCTTTGGGTTGATATCTAAACAGTCACGTCGTCAAAGGGCTTTTCAAGCTACAACTCCACGTGCAAATGAAGCGAGCGTGTTCTGTGTGAGCCCACCGCTATGAACTTAAAAGCTGCCAAAATATTAGCCCCTGCCCCTCGCTACCCACCGAGCCTCCCACTGGAGATGGGCGGGCGAGGTGGGGGTGCTGCCCACCTCCCTGCCCTCAGTCCAGCCGTGGGGCTCTGTCCCCACTGAGACGGCACCCACCACACTGACCTGTGCTAAGACGAGGAGCGGTGCAAGGAAGCTCGTGTGTGCACGCGCACTGGACAGTGGGGACAATAGCTGCCAATCTCTTGTATCTGCCCGAGTCCTGCGGGAGAAAGATGGCACGCTCACATCGGGTGATCCCAGGAGTGTTTAAAAAGGAATGTTGGGAGAGAGTACGTTTGTAATTTTCACACTGCCGTGTGTGTGTGTGTGTGTGTGTGTGTGTGTGTGTATACGTATATGATTTATCCTTTAGTAAAATATTTAATTTTTTTCAATTGTACTATTGCAGCAAGAGGTGATTATTTCTTAAATTGAAGCCCTTAGCTACTGAGGAGCTATATGTGGGCTTTCCAGGTTGAGTATCCCACAGTATGTATGTGCACTTTCAGGTTACTGTATTTAATTGGTGAAAGGCCGTATTGTTCGTCAGATTTTCATAAGCCCTTGGCTCAAAAAAATTTTTTAAACCACTGTTCCTTGTACTTTTGAAAAAGACATAGCAAGCGAACTAGAAGTACAGAATCCTCCTCCCCCTTCTCCAGGGTCATCCAGAATCCTTCCTGTTCTCTCCGCTCTAAACCAGTCGCCAAGTTTTATGGATGCTACTTTTCAGCTGTGGCCCTGGCTCCCAAATCCCTGTGCCACGTGGCTGCAGCATCATGGGCCTGGCCTTCACCTCCGCTTCCCTTCAGCCTCAGTTCTCTCTAAAACCCTCCTCCAGGCCCCGCTTCAGTAGAGCTGACATTCAAGTGAGAGAGAAGATAGTAAACAAATAAACTAATAAACAAGGTGATCTCAAAATAAAGAGGGTGATGGAAAACTATCAGCTGAGTAGTCTGAGAAGGCTTCTGGGTACAGAACAGCAAACGTATCACTGGTAATGTCACCTTCAGAGGACTTCTTTAATATCTTGGCTGACACTACCTACCTGATAGTGTTGTTGTGAGGAGTAAATGAGATGCTATTTATGTAAAGTGATAAGAATAATGCCTGGAACATATTGTGTGCTTTATATGTCACAATCACCACCGTTTACTAAGACACTAGTTTGCTGCATTAATCGAGGTTTATGTGTGAGACTCTCCTAGCCAGATGTGAACCCCTGAAAGCTCAAATTGTATCTTACATTTCTTCTCCTTCATTCCTGAAGGAATTCATATTAAGATTCTTCTAAATGCCATGCACAGTGCTAAACTCTGGGAAATAGAAATATAACTAAGATAAAGGGCTGGCACTCAACAAAGAAACTTCTAGAATCCTCTAGATCTTTCTAAACTTCTAGGATGAGGAGCTGGGATAGCAAATGTCTGATGGTAAGGGTGGAGTAAGACGGGCAGTTAGCATTTTGCTATGGGTATAATGGAGGTGAAGGAACAATGTCCCAAGAGAGAACCCTGCAGTAAGGAAATTGCATTTGACCTTGTGAGTAGAGGGTTTTAAGCAGAGGAGTAAAATAACCATATCTGCGTTTTGAAAAGATCCCCTTGGCAGCACGGTGAAGAATGGATTAGAGGTGGGTGGGTGAGGGCGCAGGCAGGGAGACCACGTGGGGAGAGTATGCTCAGGGAGGAAATTACCGAAACCTGAACAGAGGCAACAGCAGGGACACCGAGACACCAAGTAAAGTAAAAACGGATGTTCAGGAAATGGAACCTGTGGGTCGTGGTTCCAGACTTCCGTGGGATGAAGGAGACAAGGAGGAGCCCAAGATGGTGCCCGGGATGTGGGGAACAATAGTGCCACACCCCAGGACCAACAGGGAAGCGGATCAGTTCAGGGCTGATTATCTCAAGTCCGAGATGCCTGCAGTGTCCTCAAGTTTATTCCCCCCGCCCCAAATCTGTCCATTTTTTTTCATCCTAATTTCTAGTTTCTTCTTTGGTGTTATGCTTAGAAAAATTCTCTCACCTGAAGATTATATAAATATTCACCTACTATTTTTCCTGTGGTTTCTTGTGGGTTTTTTCATCTGCAACTGTAAAGTTGCAGTAAGGATCTGTTCTTACTGTTTTACAAATATTTAAACACTTAGATCATCAGTGCCTTTCCTCAATGATTCAAAATGCTACTCAGATTATATACTAAATACTTGTATGCATATACAGTTGACTCCTGAACAGGGTAGGGGATGGGTTAGGGGCGCGGGCCCTCTGCGCAGCGGAAAATCTGCCTGTAACACAGTCAGCTCTCCTTATCCGAGGTGGGTTCCGAATCCTCGGCTTCAGCCAGGCTGGATCATGCAGTTCTGTAGTGTTTCCAATTCAAAAAAATCTGCGTTTCTGGGATTTCAAAATTGTAAAACAGATAAACAAGATTACACTGTATAGCACAGGGAAATATACACAAAATGTTATGATAAATCACAGAGAAAAAAATGTGACAATGAATGTGTATATGTCCATGTATGACTGAAAAATTGTACTGAACACTGGAATTTGACACAACACTGTAAAATGATTATGAATCAATAAAAATGTTAAAAAAAATCTGCGTTAAAGTGAACTTTGAACTGCAATTCAAACACCAGTTGTACAAGGGTAAACTGTGCTTAATCCTAATATGGTATGGACTTTTTCTGAACATTCTGTTCTGTTCCACTGATCTAGTTATTTTTAGCTTTTTATGCTACTTAATATGAGAGTACTAATTTATAACCCAATTTATTATTTTTTTCAGTATTTTCTGTTTTTCTTATCTTTATCTTCTGAGTTTTCTGTAATCACAACGTATTGTGTGATAAAATGGTTTTATATGACACAAATTAATGCCATCAGTTTGCTTTAGTATGAAATGTGCGGTTTTTTTTTTTCTTCCAAGCATTTTGTAATTACATATTTGGTTTCTCATTAATCTAAGATTGAGACGAGATCACGCACGTTCTGGGTGGTATGGCCGTAGACTAATCCAAGATTCAGGAGAGGGAGTTTCAGTTCCCAAGTGGCTGCATTTTTGTATTCTTTTATATTATTGTAGTTTATACTTTGACTATTAATTGTCAGTTTTATGTAATATTTGCTCTGGGATCAGTCAATGTATGTAGATTCTTTTTTTTTTTTAATTTGAAGTTTTCTTTATAGTCTAATATTTTATCAGTTTCCAGGTATTCTGTTTGTATGAAAGAATTTGGTCTATAAGCTGTTAAATGAGCCTTATTGTCTGCTACAATCTCATTTGTTTTGCAAATGTCAAAAAAGGAAGGTGTTTATCTTTACAAATTATGTTTCTAGCAATTTTTTTTGCTTTATATATTTTAATGCTATTTTTTTCAGTACAAGTTTCCAATTATTTTTTGTATATGGACAGTTCCCTTTATTAAGAACTACATCCCATTTCATATTTTTGCCTCAAATTCTACTTTGCTAGATAGTAATATTATAAATCTACATCTTTGCCCGTGCTTTAAAAATTCTTACTATGAAAATTTTCAAACATACGCAAAAACAGAGAATAGTAAATGAACCAACCTAGACCCATCAGTTACCAAGACTGTTGCGTTCTCTCCATTAATCCTTCTACCGTTTTCTTTTTCTGAAGTATTTTAAAACAATCCCAGACAGCACGTCGTTTTCTCCCTACATTAGTAATCATCTCCTGATATCTTTTTACAGTTGTCTGGTGCAAATCAGGATCCAAATAAGGTCCACGCACAGGATTTGGATGTTGGGTCTCTTTTTAACCTGAAGCTGCCCCTCCCATCCTGCCTCGCACCGCTGACTTGTTGGAAAAGAAAAGGTCAGTTTTCCTGTAAAACGTCCCACGTTTTGGATTTCTTCATGATGTCATTTAACTTGTTCCTCCATCCCAGATATTTCCTCTAAGTTGGAAGTAGTTTCGGTGTTTTTAAATTTTTTTTGGGGGGGGGCGGTGTAATTAGGTTCAACTGTTTATTACTCCTGAGGCAGGTACCGGGGGATTGAACCCCGGACTTTATGCATACTAGGCCCGCATTCTACCACTGAATTATACCCTCCCCCAGAGTTAGTTTTAATGCCTCGGTTAAGTTCAGGTTCAACTTTTTGGCAAAAAATACTTTCAGATGGTGCTGCTTATTTAATATAGGATGTGAGAAGTTACATAATATGGGCTTGGCATCAGGGGGTGACAGCCTGATCGCTGTCAAGTTCCTCACCAAACTTTCATGTAACAGTTTCATCCACTAACAATCCTCGTTCGAATAAACTACAGTTGCCCCTTGAACAACTTGGGGGTTAGGGCTGCCGACCCTCCTCACAGCTGAATAATCTGAGTATAACTTTACAGCTGGCGCTCCCGCATCAGTGGTTCCACACCCACAGATTCAACCAAGCTTGGGTTCAGTCAACCTCGGATGCTGTAGTCCTGTAGTACGTGTACTTACTGAAAAAAACCCGCATATAAATGGACCCACAGTTCAAAGATGTTCAGGATCAACTGTATTTCGTTAGAGGTTACAAAATAGTAATTTTTCAAAAAAATGTGACAATATATGTATGTTCATATATAACTGGAAAATTGTGCTCTACGCTGGAATTTGACACAACATTGTAAAATGACTATAACTCAATAAAAAATGTTTAAAAAAATAGTAATTTTTCTAATGTTACTTTTCTTTCCATGCTTATTAGCTGGAATAGTTTGTAAAGAACTTTCTCTCATTAACTAGGTCTGTTAGTATATCCTGAAATACAGTTGTTTAAATTAAGGCAGGATAAATGAATACTTTTTTTTCCTTCAATGCTAGTTTTTAGAGGATGGAGTTGGGACCTTTGATACATCCAATCTATTCTTTTTTAACCTTTTTTTTCTTAAAAGGATGGACAGCTTGTAGTTGGATTTTGAGTTGACTCAATTTGAAGTTTGCCTTCTAATAGGGGTCTTTAGTGATTCAGAATCATCCCAAGTGTCCAGTTCTGTACCTACGCTACTTCTGGTTTTGCTGATTTCTGTCTTTAACTGTTGACATACAGGATGTACCTTTTTTTCTCTCTAGTGATTTGAAAAGCATAACTCTCTTTTACTAGTGATTATCTTTAATGCATGCTCGATGCAGAAACTTCAAACAGTCCAGGATGTAAAGCTTCAAAGTGCCCCAATCCTTTCTAAATGCCTTGGACCCGAGAGCATGTTCTGTTTTTCACTGTTGTCTCTTCAGTAACTGTTCCAAAGGCTCTCCCTCAAATGCTCTTCCCTTGAACATGGGTTCTAACCACACTCCAAAAGAAAACTCAGTGGCTTTTTCTTAGATTTCCCGTGTTTTCACTGAATCCTTAGATCCTCAGCTAGATGACTCGGTACCAGTTCAGTGATTCACAGCCTTGGGGGAGGGAACATTTGGAAATACTCGTTTTTCTGTTTTAGGAATTAAAGGCCTTCTGGCACAGCTACGGCTGAACACCATGGATTATGTTATGACTAAAGCAGCTGTAAGCGGAACACGCCTTGCCCCTCAATTAGATTTGACCTTCAACCTGGCCCCTGCCCCTACAAATTAGGGGTGATGGTGCCAGGCTCTCCTCTACTTATGTCCTTTAGGGCTACAATACTTTCTCGAGTGTTATCAGTCACTGTTGACCTTCTCCAGTAAATTCCACCTGCAGTCTCTGGCAGAAGCATCAGTTATTGGCCTGTGCATGTCACCCTTCCCCTGGTAGGTTCTTCCTACAGGATTTAAGCCGTATCAAGTCCTGCATGTGCTATACCACCTTTTTACCTAAACACATCCCCGGTTCTCTCATTTAATTCTCATCACCATCCTGATGTTTGTAAATGAGAAAAGGAAAGCCCCAAGATGGTAAACAATTAGTCTAGAACCAGAAATCAAGCGGTCAAGGGCATAAGTGTTAGGCATACCAGGTCCCCTGACTTCAAGGCCAACAGAAATTTCTCCACCACCTCCTCTCTCTTTAAAGCACCTCTATTTCCTGGCATTGCTCAGGAGTCCTGCTAACTATAATAAATATGTAGGATTTCTTTTTAATGAGACAGTGGAATTAAAGTAATTTCCTATGTTCATAAACAAAGCTGTAAGAGGTTTTAACTTTGTGACAAAATTCCCTTTTATACCACATTTATACTGAAGGACTGAAGCACAGAAAAGTAGATCCCTACTGCCACTCAGTCTGCTGTAACACCTGCAATCTGGACCATCTATTCCTGTAACTTACTCATGGACACGTAGGAGGAAGCACTCCCTAGAATCAGTGGCTTGAAAGCAAAGAGAAAGTTCAAGGGAATCAGACGATGATTCCTCTTTATCCTATTCCAGGAAAATACGTCATCAGCCCTACTGTTACTTACGAAGATTTCAGCAGCCCCAGGGGCTCAGTAATTGGCTCCTACAGGACCCGCACACGCCTGTAGGCTCACCTTTCCATTCTAACAAAAAGACCACTTCCAGTGAGGTCGCCTCAGAGTTTTAACTCTCTCAACTACAAAGAAGCAGACACACACAGCACTATGTAATTATTTTTAATGTCCAGAGTTTGTAATTGGAGGGCCAGAGCTCTCTCCCAGACTCAAGTTTATAAATTCTCAATTGGCTTGTGAGGCCAGTAGGGGTACTTCTTCTTGTCTAACTTGGTTTCTGGGAAGACTTCATTCAAGTCCTCAATGGTCATCTGATCAAATGGAATTATGTTCTTCATCTTCTCCAGCTGAAAGAGGGGAAATGTGTTAAGATAGATGGGGCTGCAGAGACGCAGAGAAGCATCCAAGCAGGTTACTGCCACTCGGTGAAAGACGCGTGGCCATGAAAGAGAGAAGACATGTTAAAGACAACTATGACAGGCTCATCCTTACCTCCTTCTCATATTCCTCAATCCTGGTCTTTGAGAGAGACACAAACTCAGCACAACTTTTCACCTTTAAGAGAAGGGAGAAATTCGGTTTGCCTTGAGTTTGATAGGCCTGCAAGAGGCTCCATAGCTCTCCTCCTCACCTCGCTGCTGCTGCTCCACCTGAAAAATTCTGTTTGAAACCAAGCTGTATCATCCTGACCCTAAGGCTTCCAAGACCCGAGGAGCCCCAGAGCCCGTCCACGCTTTCCCGCTGGCTGTGGAGAGCACATGGCTCCCCTGACTAAGGCGGGGAGCTTGCCCTGCGAGGGAAACTACAGCTCCCTCTCCTGCCCACAAAGAAGCCCACACAGGAGAACCAGCTGCAGATGGCAGGACCAGGTTCTTCAGCAAGTGATTCCCCGATGCAACCTACAAAATGCCTGTGTCACAGACGCCTACTGAATGGTCAGGACAAGCCACGCGACCGCCCTCTTTGGTGGCGTCACCGCAGTTCCAGTGTCTGGCCTTCAGGACTTTCAAGCAAACAGGTATCTGACTACTGCCTTACACAATTTTCCTACCCAGTTCTGACTTTTTGATTGTTTTTTAACAGCTTTGTTGACATGTAACTGCCATACAATAAGATGCACATATTTCAAGAGTGCTGCTTGGTAAGTCTGATCTATGTATCCATCTGTGAAACCACCACAGCAAAGACAGTGAAATACTGATCACCCCCACCCCGAGACAACTACTGATGTTCAGTCACCAGAGATTTAGTTGCATTTCCTACAATTTTACAGACATGGAATCACACCATGTGTACTCCTTTGCTGGTTTCTTTCACTCACATAATTATTCTGCAGTTCGTCCATGTTACAGTGTTTATCAATAGTTCATTCCTTTTTATTGATCCTTTTAATTCGTTCTACCTTTACCTCACTAGTGGTAAAAACAGAGCTGTCAGGAACTGAGGGAATTTTAGAGTAAATAAGAAGTTCAACTACTTACATCTTCTTTTTCTTCAGCATCCACCTGGGCAGTATACTTATCCTCTGGCACCGGAACCTTCAGGGCCTTAAACTACAAACACAGGGACAGTGAGTTGTTGTTAATACAACCAGGAGCCCCCCAAAAGGGCTCAAAGCTGCTAATTGTATAGATCATATAAAAACAGTCTCCACCCCAAGAGGAAACCAGTGTGCATCTAGGGAGTTGCAGTGGACAGTCTTAGACTGCCACCGGGAGCTCAAGGTGCTTCTCTGCCCTTTCACTAACTGGAGACCTTGGACAATTCTTTTATTAGTAAGCTTCCATCTCTTTGCCTGAGGGCAAAGGACAGCTGGACTTGATGACTCCAAAGAACCCTTAAGTTCTAAAGAAATTCTGTTTTCTCTTTTAAATGAAACCCTAGGGGACTGACTGGCAGAAGTCACGTTTTCACAATGGAAATGGAGGAGAGATGGTCACCTTAGAAGACGGCTTAGCATTACAGCCCCAGCACTTAGCCCTGCACCTGGCACTGAGAAAGCCCTCGATAAATAAGGATCTGCTGAATGAACAAATAAACTTTGGATGTTGAAATTTAACATCAGAAGATAGGTGGATGAGAGATCACAGCTATAAGGGACAGTAAAAAAAGACAGCAGAGAAAAGAGAAAAACAGTAAAAGGGTAAGAAGATGTTAGTTTGTTCTAAAAGGAGACAGGTGGGTAGCTACGAAGTAACTCAGGCAGAGTTGGGCAGAAACATCCCACTCGACAGCCTCAGGCTCCCAGGTTAAGGCTCTACCGTGCTGTTCCTTTGGATAAGAAACCTGCCGCGTGCATAGACCCAGAATTCTCTGCACCTATTTACCATTTAAATTTGTCATCACAAGACCTTTGGCCACACCCATCTCTCCTGAGTTTCCTTTGGGATCTGAGTGGTACTACCATCCTTCTTTCCTCACTGTCATCCTGCATTTGTAATTATCCACCGTTCTGTCCCCACCTACGGCCATGTTACAAGACCAGTGCTTTACAGTTGCCTGAAGTCTCACCTTCTTCTCAAAGTCATCTACCAAGCCAGCCTTTGCCACATTGGCCCTGTAGTAAGCCCAGTCGATAGCAGGTGGATTCTCAGGTAGTGCAGCCAGCCTGCTCACGTGGAAAAGCAAAAGTGAAGATTATTCCATGAGCAAAGGAAAATTCACACAGTAATGCTCTGTTCCTTATTCCTAAGGCCTGGAGCTATCATCACACTCTTCTCCAGCAAGGAAATCATAGGTATGCAAAAAAAAAATTACTTTCATTTGGAAGATGCATCTGGGTTTTTATAATTTCTATCAGAAGAGCACCAGAAATTCATCTGTAACTCCAAAGCACATTTTGTTTCCACAGTAAGTGACAAGTTAAAAGGATCCTTCTCAGCAAGGTACTGACCTGGAGGTGAGGGTCTCATTCCAAGATTTCAGGGAGTTAGCAATGGCCTTCTGGTTTCGGGGTATGATCTCCCCAAAAGCTACCCAGTCAATGGCTTTTAGAGCAAGCTTCCGGCTAGCCATCTTGCGATCCTGGAAAATAAAACAGGTCAGATCAAAACAGGGCTCTTGGAAAGAATTCTCTGCAGGGCATCTTAGAAATACACAAGCCTTTAAGAAATAGATCAGCATCATATGAGTGGATATATTTGTCAACTAAAGGAATTAGGATTACTAAATCAGAAAAGGAAGACAGTTTAGCTTTTCAAATTCAAGGTGTGTAACTTGGCATATAAATATATTCTCTCCTCCCTTTATTCCCCAACTCCTAACTCATCCTTAAAAGCCCAGTTCTCCAGTGTTTGCACTCTATACCTTTGGAAATATTGCTAAAGTAATATTCATGCATTATATACAAGCTAAAAATTTAAATACAGTTCCACTCAGTTTGAATTTTATTACTGATACTCCAGTGCACAGAACCTGACACATACCCACATTTCAGCAAAACTTAGTTAAATAAAGCAGACTCAGACCAAAATTTCTTCATCTGAAAAGTGGGGATAAAAGCCCTTCTTACCTAAGAAGGCGATTAAAAATATCACATGTAATTGTGCATATCAATTTGCTCTACAATCTTATACTAACTTAAAAGGGCTCTCCACCTCCTACCTATTAGTTTGATAATACGTCTGCACCTCTGTATTCATGTCTGATTATCCCCTACATTAGCAGATACCCTGAGTATACTAGCAATACCCTTCAAAGAGTTATTCAATACATATGTGAATGTGAGAGAAGATGGAAAGTGATTACATTGAAAAAAAAACCCAAGACAGAATATGGGAAAATAAACTTAAAGGAAGATCAGCATCAGACATCAGGAAAAAGGCTGAAATGTCTAAGGTATTCACAAGCTATAGGGTGGATCACATGGGAGATGGAAGAAATCTTCCCCAGGCCCTTGAAAATGACACTTGTCCAACACCTGCCGTTTCCTTTCACTCTCTGGATAGCTTACGTTTCCAGGAGTAGAGGTGAGGAGCAGGTGACTTACGTACACCAGAGAAATAAGTGTCCTTATAGAGGTTTCTCCAAGCACCAGTAGCAGGTGGGCTTCATAAATGAAGGGATATTGTCTTTTATTTATTGCTGAATCCCCAGGGCCCAGAACAGATCTTGCACATAGATGCTCAATGAACATTTGTTGAGTGGGTAAATGAATCCTGCGCTTGAGAAACTTGAGAACTCCACATGCTCGAATGCTGGAACCCTCAGGAGGAGGGGAGAGTGCAGCCCTCCAGCCTGCTGGGTGTCACTCAGCAATGTTCTCCCGGCCTCCAAACCGGACTACTGAAGTCGCCCGCGCTGGAGGTGAACTGGACGAGACAAGGTTAGTGGAAGCACCTAAGTCAGATGAGGCGTCACTGACTGGCCCCTGCGACCTCAAGTTCGGGGAAGAGGAGAGGAAGGGAGCGCGGAGCAGCAGCTACACCCACAGGGACAGGCGTCCTCAGAACGGGAGCGACAAAGGTCAGGGCGAGATTTGGAGGCGGCAGAGCGGAGGAACCCGCTGGAATCAAGCCCAAGGCCCCAAACCCTACTCACCTTCACCGACCCCGGCTGCAGACAGTCCACAGCAGCGAGGAACGGAAGTGGGTCACCGGAAAGCCTCCCCTCAGCCAATCTCAAAGCCAAGGGGGCGGGCCCTGTTTCGCAGGTCAGCCAATACAGACAAGGACTGGTTCCGGAAATCCCTCCCCCGAAGGCGGTGCAGCGCCTCCACCGCGCGGGTCCCCGTGCGCTGGTTGGGGGCGCTCCCGTCCCTCCCCCCCGGGCCCCACCCCCGCCGATGGGCTGGCCCGGCTCTCCCTGCCGAGAGATGGGCCGGCCCGGCGGCGCGCGGGCAGCGGCGGCGGCGGCGGCCCAAGATGGCGGAGCTGCAGCTGGACCCGGCGATGGCGGGGCTGGGAGGGGGTGGCGGGAGCGGGCTAGGCGAAGGGGGCGGCCCAGGCCGCGGTCCCCCGAGCCCTCGCCCCACTGGCCCTACGCTCCGCGGGCTCGGCCGCCCGCCCACCGCCACCGCGCAGCCGCTGGAGCCGGGTCCCGGACCGCCCGAGCGGGCAGGGGGCGGCGGGGCTGCCCGCTGGGTCCGGCTGAACGTGGGCGGCACCTACTTCGTGACCACCAGGCAGACGCTAGGCCGGGAGCCCAAGTCTTTTCTCTGCCGCCTCTGCTGCCAGGAGGACCCGGAGCTGGACTCAGACAAGGTGCGCCCCGCCCTTGGGCGCGCCCCCGGCCTTCGGACCCCCTACTTCCTCCTAGGCTTTTCCCCAGATTCCTGCGACACGCTTCTCACCGGCGGGCACCGCGGGCTGGGGCCCCCTCCTCCTCTTTCCCCTCCAGACGAACTCTGGGGGCTATTCTCCCCCATTCTCAGGCTCACCAAGGCTTTCTCTCTGACCCCGCCCTTCGTTCTCAGCGGCTTCCTTGCCCACCCTCACCCTCTACAACGCACTCCACACCTCTTCTTCGTGTTCCTCTCTGCGTCTCTCATCCCAGCCCCTCGGGTCTGGATGAGTTTTTCCCTGGCTCCTTGTCAGCCCCTCACCGCCTGTGCCAGATGCATCCAGAACTGGGTCAGGGCGAGCTAAGACATCTTTGTAGCTTTCTCAGACTTCTTCTCGGACCGCTTTGCCAAGTTGGGTGAAAGCCTGGGTCTGATGACGGCTTTGACAGCTGCAGGAAATGCTTCTCATGGTATCACACTTCTTTTCCTGCGCTCCTGGTCCCTGAGCTCATATCTGGTAACTGTCACTGTTTTAGGTTCGTATTTGAGATCCAGTACATTCCTTGGAAATAGGTTATCATTTGCCGGTGCAAACCTAAGCTGACCCGTTAAGACCAGAGAAAATGAAGACCTAAAAGTGCCCTTGGGCAGGATGCATGGCTGCTAACCAAAGAGTTGAGAGGTGACAAGACACTTAACCCATTTCCAGTTTGAGCTGTTGCTTGAATTTTTTTTTAACTTTACATATTCATCTTTTAGTTTCCAACTTAGAGGCACTGACCATTGCTTACACCACATTATATCCCATATAGCACTCAGCTGTTACCTTGCAACAGAATTGGGGGTGGGTAAACATTGGTCAATTCTATTTATTCATCTACCTTTCCTGTAATAAACCTGTCCTGCCCTAACTGTAAAGAGTTTCCAAAACCCTTGCTTATAAAGAAACTATTTTTATCTATCCTAAATCTTCCTTGTTGCAGTTGAAGCCAGTTTCTTCTTGTTCCTTTTACTGTAAAGATGAGTAGGATTAAAACTGCTCAGAGCCAAGTCCTGGCAGTGCCAAGCTTCCTTTGAGCACAGAGCTGGGGTGTGTGAATTACAGCTGCCAGTGCAGACTCCCACTGAAGTTGGCCCTGAGCTCAAGAGCATTGCCAGCTAAACAGAGGTTTTCTTAGAATTAGGAATGTGATTTGGGGACAATAGAGGAGTCAGAATGTCCATCTCAAGCAAAAATTTAGATCATGCAACTATGGCATTTTCTTCCTCCGTTTCTTTAAGACGAACATCCCAAAAGAAGAATGTTGGTAATTGTGTCCAAGTAAAGACTTTAGAAGTTCAAGTTACCACCTAAATGTACATTTGTCACCCTCCCTGAAATGATCTTAAAGTACAAGATACCTAAAGGTGGCCCTTTTGCCAATAGTTTGTTATAAACATCTAGCAAAACTTGTCCTCTCACTGGTGAATTGTGACAGAGTTTGAAATGCTGCCCTGATTTAGTCTGAAAGCTCAGCAGTGATACCCTTATGTTTGGTTGGCAGGACGAGACAGGGGCCTATCTGATTGACAGGGACCCCACCTACTTCGGTCCTATCCTCAACTACCTCCGCCATGGGAAACTCATCATCACGAAGGAGTTGGCAGAAGAAGGTAAGAACAGTGCTTGCATGGGCATTTTCAAAGTTCAGGTCCAGTCTTTAAAATCTGTTTCACAGATTTGAGTTTTTAAGCTTTTCATCCAGCTCATGTGCAAATGTAGCAAAGGTTTATGAAGGTAAGTAGGGAGCCTCCAGTTACCTACTCTGGTCTGAGGGGGTCTAGAAGGAGCCCCATTGGGCCCTCTTCAGCCTCTTTCATGAGAAGGAGGAGAACTCAGTTTTGGAAATAGCCTCCAGAGTTTTCTCTGAACCTGCAGAATTGTCAGGATCCCATTTTACATTTAGTTATTACTAGCAGTGAATGTCTACAGCCTGGAGCAGCAAATCTCTGACACATATTTATCTTTTCAATTTTAGTTTGAACTTGCAGCTATAAGAAAAATAATAAAGGCTTGGCCTCATTTCTTGTAGGACTGGTCTCATGCTTCCTTGTAAATTTTTGCAGCTGACCTAATTCATCGTCCGGCCCATTGTCAGGTGCATCGTTAGTTGACTCATCTTTTTGGTTTGTAGGGCATTTGGACGTCAGTGGGTCTAGACATCTTTCTGAAAGGCTATCGTGGTCTCACTGAGGCATTCAGTTGAAGATTGAATGGGTCCTGTCCCTAAATCCAGGACACCCTGATCTGGGAGCTTTAACTCTGTGTAAGAAAGCTGTAATGGCTGTGCTAGTTAATGAAGTGGCTGCAGAACACTGCTGTTTCAACCAGTCAAAAGAAGAATCACCTCCCCCCAATTTTAATGCCCCCCCATCTTTTTTTACATTTCAAATGCATACAAAGTAATGGGATTAGTACAATAAGTTCCATTTACCCAGCATCCAGCTTCTTCAACAATTACCAACTCATGGATAGTCTTGTTTCTTGAAAATAGGACTCTTAAGCATCTTTTCTAATGCCGTTAAAAACAAAAATTATTTTGAAATAATTTCAAACTTAGAGAAAAGGGCAAGAATAGTACAAAGAACTCATTTTATGCAGGTTCACCAATTTTTAACATTTTTTAGTCATGTTTGCATTGTCATTCATTTATCCTCTCTCCTCCTCCTCCCTATTCTTCCTCTTCCCTTTCTGCAGTTTTCATTTCTGGACTATTTGAGACTAGATTACAGACTTCACCCCTTAATGCTTCAGTGTATATTTTCCAAGAACAAGGGCATTTTCTCATGTAACCACAGTATAGTTATCAAATTCCAGAAATTTAATATTGATAAATACTGTGTAGCTTGTATTCTGATTTTGTCGATTGTTCCAATAAAGGTCTTTATAGCAGATTTTTTCCCTGGTACAGGATCCCACACCCCATCTAGTTGTCCTGTCTCAGGATTGATTGATTTTTGTTTAGTGTGGGATTCTTTCAGTGACTGCCTTTTATACTGTTCACATAATCAGCATCTTAGTGTATTTGGTTCTCATAAATTTGCACACACACACACACCCTTTTGGTCATTTTTAGGACAAACTGGGTAAAAATTGCAAGCTCAAGAGTTGTCTAAAGGGACTAGTTCCAGGGACCTAGTGACACCTGGTAAAGGTGTCCTGCAGCTAATGGACAGGTGCAGGGAGAGCTGGGGGGAAGGTGCCAGGTGGGAAGCTGCAGGGATATAACGGGGTAAGCAGAGCAGACCTTTGTGCTTCATTCACTCACATTGGGAAAAAGGTCATGGGTAACACACCAAACAGCAAAGAAAGTTTCCCGGGCTGAAAAGAGAAAGACTAGACTTACATTTGAAAAAATGTAGCTTGTTAGCAAGCCTGTCAACTCCAGCCTCTTCCTGCTGTGTTAGGGGAACTGGCACACATCTGACTGCATGTTGGTTCCCATTTTAGGTGTGTTGGAAGAAGCCGAGTTTTACAACATCGCATCTCTTGTGCGGCTGGTTAAGGAAAGGATACGGGACAACGAGAACAGAACTTCACAGGTGATGGGTTCAGGGGAAAGTATCTCAAGAGCCTCTCTTTGTCCACGCGTCTGGGTGTGATTTGAAGTGGGTGATGTGTTGGGCGAGAGCCCTGCCTCTCCCCTTAACGCAGAGGGCTGTGTGGAACACTGCCTGTCTGCCTGCCAGACAGCCAGCGATACTCTGCCAGACTCGTTCAGAACAAGGAAATAAGAGAAGAAGAAAATCACATGGAAAATGAAACAGCCCCTTGTCCCTTTAGAAGAACAGGAGATTGTGGCTGCTCACCAGCCGGCAGTGGGAGGAGCCACAGCAGTTTAGGTTCAAAGCCTGTTCTTTCCAACAAAGCGTCTGTCTGGGAGATGTCCACACGGAGGCCAGATGAGGTCTTGCTTCCGCCTTTTGGCTTCTCTGTTAACCAGCCTTTAGCGTGTGACCATGTTACATCCAGCTCCTGAGAGCTGCTTAAAACCAGTCTCATGGCAGAGACTTTAGAAGCAGCTTATGTATGAATCATGCTTCTAAGAAAATAATACCAAGCTTCTCTTTTTATTATAGAGTCTGGATTTTTATGTTAACCGAGTAGATACAGTAACAAAAATCAAACACAGAATTTGCCATCTAAAGGTTGAAGGTTTAGCTCAAGTGATAGAGTGAATGCTTAGCACGCACAAGATCGTGGGTTCAATTCCCAGTACCTCCTCCGAAAAATAAATAACTAAACCTAATTACCTTCCCTCCAAAAGATAAAAAAAAAAAATTAAAGAAAAACAAAAACCAAAAGAAAACAATGATTAGTCGTGCAATAAGTATCCTGGTTTAGAAAAAAAAATTGCCACCTAGCTTGAGAAGGGAAGGCAGTAAAGCACACTTAGCTTATTTCATGTCACATCGCCCATCCTGTGTCTTAAGTAAGTGGCCTCAATAGCTTCTGTTAGGCCCCTGTGATTCTGTGACTGATAGAAGAAGGTCCATGCCCTCAAGAGGCTTAAGGTCAAGCAGGAGAAACACTCTTTCATGTAGTTAGGCTTTATTGTAAGAAAGTTTGGCTGCAGTTAAGGGGGGGGCAGAGTGGAACTCTAGCTTGAAGGACCTCTTATCAGATGCTGGTGGTGGATGCTTTCTTGAGATCTAATCTAATGCAGTGTAGAATTTTCCTGCAAATAAGAAGAAGGCAATATGTTTCTTTTCAAAAGTAAAAAGTAATTCCTTGCCCTTCCTGTGTTAGACTTCATGTATCAAAACTTTTTGGCTCTGAATGAAATTATCTAGATAAATATCTGACACCCGTGATTAAAAATTAGCTCTCTTAGTCGTCTTATCTCCAGCACTTTGCAAAGGTGGAGAGAAGGACTTATTTAGTTCTCTTCCATCTGGTCAGTGGCTGAAAGCCTCCTTTTTAATGTTCAAAGATGAATTTGTGGTTAGTTTGCAGATTATATTATGAAATGTAATCTAGTGTCACCAGTCTCTTTGCCATCTCATGACATCTGTCACTATTACTGATATGTAATAGCCTAGATATTCTGAAAAGCTTGCCTTGTCCTCAGTTTTCCACATTTCAAAAAAAAAAACTTCTGATTGCTCAGTATAAATTTTGGTGGTACCGTAGATTATATAATTTGAAGTCATTCAAATCATGGTACCCGAACACTCAGCTTTTTGCCATAGCTAGTTCCTTGAGAGCATTGTAAGGTTTCTGTTTGATGACAGCAATTAAGTTAATTAGGCCTCTGGATTCTGAGGCTGGTGGTTTTATACCCAGTTGGAAGCTTTTTTACTCTAGGAATGTCAAGCCCCTCTTGATGTTAATTGATCTTTCCATCTGTCCTCTTTATTTAGTGAAACTCTGGGCATTGGATTTGATGTTGTTCAGGGATATCCTCTTTTGCCTTTGTCCCACGTGGCTGTAAGGCTGAGCGTGGATTTCTGTGACTGTCCCTTCATGCATATTGTCTCCTCTAACATGTCTGCACTGAAAGGAGGCACACCTGGCGGACGTTCCGGTGAAGCCCAAGATATGGAGCATCTACCACACCTTTTTTCAGTGCCTTCACATCTCTTTCAGATGTTTTCCACCACTCTGCTACTCTGGTAATACCTTTTGGCTAGGTGATTAATCTTGGTGCATTTGAGAGCACCAGTGGTTTACTTTGGAAGAGAAAACTAAAAGAGGCAGTGCAGTTATCTTAAATACCTGGGGCTTTGACAGCAGTGGCCGCTCTCAGCTCTTTTGTGATGCTCTGTGTCTGATAATACAGAACACCTGGTTGTTTCTGAAACGCATGGTTAAAGTAATTGAAATCGTCAGATTTGTCCTGTGTTGTTTTATATGGAAGGAGTTTGTTTTTTTTTTAACCTTAGTACCTTGTTTGGTAATAGCTGTACCACATTTAGAAGGACAAAGTATAGAAGAAAAAACAGTGTTGTCAGGCAGACCTGGGCTCAAGTCCTAGCCAGTCCACTTAATTGCTGTACAGTTTGCACAAGACACTGTGCTCTGAACACCAGTGTCAGACGTGTCCCACGTGTGGAAGGAAGCCAGCACCTGCCTTCCAGGACTGCCCTGAAGATTAGAGGAGAAGGGCGTCACCCTTGGGGCTTGTAGCACTCAGTAATCAGTAGCTGTTTTTATGCATCCCATATTTCTCAAGTTGCTCTAAAACTAGTTTTTCAGAAAGCTGAAGCCAACTTGCCCTATTGGAAAAATGCAAAGTTTTCATCATTCTTAAAGAAATAGCCCGTATTTTCTTAAAATCGTATTGAGCATAACTGACTCTTCTCTCCATGACTGGGCATCACTGTTATGAACCTGGGTTGCTGTTTGTGCCACATGCGCTTTGAGAGGGCGGTGGATGTGGGGCTGTTGGACCCAACACTGAGTGGCCCCAGATCGCTGAACACCGAGTCCCTCCATGAGCCTGCAGTTGTCCTGTGAATGGGAGCCTCCATCTGGCAAGTGTGCCTCCCCAGCCACCCCCACCCTCTCGTGACTGGCTTCTCGTCCCCTGTGGGCTACATCACAGGTTTGAGGACTTCTCTTGTGGGTAAAGTGTAGGGGCCTTAGTGATAAAGCTTTGGGGCACCCATTTTGGTTGCTCAGCCTTTTGGATTCTGGCTTATGTTCTAGAGAGTGGAGTCTGGCCAGCAAATGACGTCTCTCTGAATCTCTGACATCAACTGGGTGACTAAGAGATCAGTCCTCTTCTGACACTGACCACCCAGAATCAGCGTCAGACTGCTCAGGTCTCAGGGCTCTGTCCCACAGATGCCCTAACTTTAGACGCCAGTCACGAGTCCTAGGTCCCCAGGTTACTTGCTCTTCCGTCCAACTTGCCTGCAAATTCAAGGGTTCCCACAGTGCCCCCTTCACATTCAGTAATTTACCAGAATAACTGATAGAACTCAGGAAATGCTACACCTGCTATTATAGTTGATTATGAAAGATGCAAATGAACGGCCAGATGAAGGGATACATAGAGTGAGGTCCTAATGAGTCCTGAGGGCAGGAGCCTCCGTCTGTGTAGTTAGCATTCGCCACCCACCACCCACACAGCACATGGTTGTGTTTGTCAACTTGGAAGCTCCCTGAACCCCGTCACTTAGGGGTTTTTAAGGACTTTTCGTTAGGTAGGAAAGGTTGATTATATCATTGGCCTTTGGTGATGGAACTCAGTTTCCAGACCCTCTGGTGGGGCTGAAAGTTCTAACCCTCTAATCACAGGCTTGCTCTTTCTGGTGACCAGCTCATTAACAAACAAAAGACACTTCTGTCACTCAAGAGACTCCAAAGGTTTTGGGAGCTCTGTGCCAGGAACCAGGGACAAAGACCAAATGTTTGTTTTTTATCATACTATACTTCTGTAGTAGGAATATTACCGTTTAACACAGAAACACTTTGACTTCTGGGTAACACCAGCAGAAGGTAAAATAGCTTGAAAAGTTGTACATTATGGGACCCCAATTTACTGTATCATTCCCATAATAAATCACCCCGAATAAACCAAAATATGGTCTGCATTTCCAGCATGTGTCACCTATAATGACTTCAGGACAAAATGTGACTTTCTTGTCCTAAGTAATTTTACTCTTATTTTCTACTTTAGGAAATTTCTCACATAATTCATCCCTCCAAAGTTCAAGATTATTTTACTTACTGATTCATGTTCTTGGACCCTTTATTTTCTTTGTTTCCTTGGAAAAGTTTTTATTGAAAAACGACAGCAGCTTGTAAAGGAGACGGTGGGTGGCTGCCAAGGGAAAAAAAATGTGAAACTCCTTTCCAGTGTCTGTTCTCTTGAAGAGCTTCACTGAGGCAGCTGCAAACCGTTGTGTTCTTGAAAATCGTTCTTCACAGTCTTTCTGTGGTTGTCGCAGGGCCCCGTGAAGCATGTGTACAGGGTCCTGCAGTGCCAAGAAGAGGAGCTCACACAGATGGTGTCCACGATGTCTGATGGTTGGAAATTTGAACAGGTAATGTTTCTTAAGTGGTAGCAGCCCTGTATGTCAGCCTAGGAGTCCACACTCTTCCAAGTCATCATCTGTAGCCAGTTAACCATGCTAGGAGTTGGGTAGGGCTGGGTGTGATCCTCTTCAAAAACGGGAGCAAAGAGGGGCGAGGGTATAGCTCAAGCGGGAGAGCATGTGCTTAGCACACATGAGGTCCTGGGTTCAATCCCCAGTCTGCCGTCAAAAACAGACACACAAAAACTAATAATAAATAAGCAGACCTAATGACCTTCCCCGACACCCAAAAGAAAAAAGGGAAAAGAGAACCACCCCATGTGATTCTTTGCACAGTTGGACGTGGTGAGTGGGGAGAACTGAGAACAGCTTCGTAGCCAGAGTTTTGACTCAGTTGTGCCCAGAGGTTGCCAGCCAGCTTGTTTAGGCTTGAAAGTGCCTCTCTGGGATTTTTCTCTCCCCCCCTCAGAGGTATTCCTTCCAGAAGTGCTCTGTTGACACATCCTAGAATAAGCACGTAAAGAAGACTCGAGTTCAGCAGCAGCCCTCCCTTTGCTTACCCCGGGTCAGCGCCGCGCCATCCTGAGCGCATGCGCTGCCCTCCACACACAGCGCGGTGCGCGGGTGCGATGTGAAAGGCTCAGCCGTGGTCATTCCCTGTCAGTCGTTTTCTGTTCTTCATCTTTATGCTCACGATCGAGGCATCAGAACAAAGGGTCTGAGAGCGGGATTTTACTGCTTTCTTCCATTAGATGGCAGAATTGTTCATCTGTTGTCTTCAAGACATGGGGAGGCTGAGCATGAATAGGGTGACTGTCCTATAAATTGAGTGAATCATGCCTGTTTTTATGTAGAGTTGAAGAGGTCAGTTGAACTGTCACCATGAGGTTACCTTCTTAAATAAAAGTTGCTCTCTGTGCTCACAGTATTATGTTACAGATCAAACAGACAGGTTTCTCTGTCTTCAGAGCCGACACTGGATGACTCCACACAGAATCAGCTCTGTTCGTGTCGGCCCAGTTCTTGTTCAGGTGTCGGTTGCAAAATGCTGCCATACTTCCACTCCAGAAGTTATTTTCCCTGGTGCAAAGTTTTAAGCAAAGGATATTTTAAAAACTTTAAGTATTCTTTGTGAAACTAATGAATAACTTTTTTTTTTTTCAACTTATGAATGTCCTGTGGGAGGACGCGGTGTGCTCCCACTGACTCCATTACATGGATGAGGAAGTTAAGGTGCAGGAAGACTGAGGTGTCCGCAGCCTGGTCATAGGGCAACTCGGTCGTGGTCTCCCGACATGAGGCCTTACAGACTTGCCGGATGACCTCACCCTCCAGCTCAGAGTCTCCTTCTGCGTGTGGATTTCCTACTTAGACGAGATCTTGAATTCAATTTTCCAAAAAGATTAGAAGTACCAGCAGCATTTGACCTATGGTAGCTCTTCAGGGACTTGCTTGGTGCTTCCCAGAGCCTCCCGAGTGCTGGCCTCCTAGCTAGGACTTCTGCCTAAAGATGAGCCAGCTCTTTGTAGGTGTTCTGGCTGAAACAGGTGTCTATTTTCATTCACAGAAACATTCTGTTTCCCCTCAGCATTTGCCTGAGAGAAGGTGATCGTGGTAATCCTGGCTGCTGCCTTTAGCCTTGTTTCAAGTGCCTGGGCAAGGGAGACAGGTCCAGAACTCACACTTTTCTTCTTCGGGGAAACCTTGTCCATGACGCCCTGATGAGTGAGTGGGATCCCGTTATCCCCCAAGGCTGTGAAGGGTCCAGAGACTTCTTCATCCTTTGAGAAGCAAAACTACAAATTTCAATCAGGAGGAGGGCTTGGTTTGTGTGACACTTTAGTATTTTGAGATACCATTTGTGTGTTCACCATATTCTCGTTTTATCAGCTAATCAGCATCGGATCTTCCTATAACTATGGAAATGAGGACCAGGCAGAATTCCTCTGTGTTGTCTCCAGAGAACTAAATAATTCTACCAATGGTATCGTCATAGAGCCGAGTGAAAAGGCAAAGGTAAGTCACTTCGCCTGAATTTTGTCTCCGACTGTTCCCAGCCCCTGCACGGGCCTTGCCTGAACTTTTGCTCGCTGTTTCTTCCCTTTCCTTTTCAAGCCAGCTTTACATTTCCCCTTCATTTTGGCCTTTTGACTGTTGTAATTGAATTCAGGATTTTTGGAGCAATGACAGGTTTTCACTTAGGACACGTGAACTGAAATAGGGCAGTCTCGTCCCAGCCCCTGTCAAATCAATGAAACAGAAAAGCTTATGGCCACTAATTACTATAAGGTGAGGATTCTGAAACTGAAAATCAGAAAGTATTTTGCCTTTATTTTTTGAAATTGTTCTCTTTTTTTGCTACCTCAAGAGAAAAGATATTTGGTTACCTTTGTGATTCCCCCCTTGCCCCCTTAAGTTACTGGAAAATTTCTGTACACTGTTACCTTTTCTTCTTCCACTGTGCTCCCTCATACACACACACCCACACATGCTTCTAAATCATCAGTATGTGATGAGCTTGAACCGTGTCCTTCAGCATGGGCGAAGTGGTCCAGCAGCACATAAACTTCAGGCCCAGCCACTTTCAGCAAGAGTTTTTTGCAACTGAAGTGCTTCAGGGGAGGTTACCCTGCTTCCTGGGGTAACAGGGATTGTTGTGCTGCTCGGTGGGGTCCAGTGGAAAGCAGCTCCGAATCTCTTTCTGTTCCCTCAGCAGTCTGGTAAGCAACCCCAGCCTAAACACGGTCTGCATCCAGGGTCCAAGCCTCAGGCCTCTCCCCCACCTTCCCCTTCCAGATTCTTCAGGAGAGAGGATCTCGGATGTAAACTCCAGAATACTAAATTGTCAAGAGAGCAACACAGCAGAGCACCTCTGTGAAGTTAAATCTCGCTCCTGTACAGTAACCGAGCTACTGCGAAGCAAAGCTGAGCCTGGCCCCCCCAGTGGAGAAGTGTTCTGGTCAAAACCAAAGGAATCCCACCCCCACCCACAGGAACCTGAAGACACGCAGCTCCTGGCTGCAGAATACCTTCTCAGAAACCTGCTTTTGTTTTCTTAGCCAGTGTTATAAAAATCTTTACAAGAGCAGCTGGGTTGGGTTCCCAGTTGGAGCCCTTCTGGGGATCTGGGAGAGGGGAAGAGGAAGGCCCAGCTCCTTGCACATGCTGTACTTCAAGGAGGCTGGAGTGGACAAAAGAGACTGTCCCTGAGCCGTGCCATGTTTTCACCTGAGTGTGCCACGTTGAATGTTGCAGCCGCTTTGTAACACCATCTTTTTCCTCCTGTGCACCCCCAAATAATGCAGCAGATGCAAAGGATTCTAGTTTCAGTTGCTTGAATTGAGGTTTGGATAAAGGATACAGTTGCCAGAGTACTCCACATTCCTATGAGCAAAGCCTCCTTGAGGAGGGGGAGGATGGGGTGTCCTTGGTTGTGGTTGGAGATTGGGGGTGGCAGCTCTGGATTCAGGGCACCCAGCTGCTACCATGTTCAGCTTTGCCTCATTTGTCTCCAGCAGCCTGGACCCTCCAGATGGCTTGCTTTCTCCCTGAGAAGAGGTTCGAGGCAGGCAGCATCCTGCACTGAATCAGGCAGGCAGGCAGACAGGAGCTTTAGGTCATTGGTGTAACTGCTTCTGCAGCCTTTTCTTGCCCTCCTTTGGCCCATCTTCCTTCCCTGACTTTTTAAACTCGGCCGAGGATAAAGGGACTTTGGACCCTCTGTTGATCGCTTGGGGTAGGGACAGCTGTTTCTTTGAAAGTTGCCAAATATGTTATGTTGTAGTATCCAAAAGTGTTGTCATTTCTGTGATCGTCCCTTGGAAATGGCCTTGACCGGAAGCGTGACATTTGTTTATGTGTCTTCCTGACTTCTAACCTTGGCAGGCCTGCGTTGCCGCAGTGTCAGTGACCCCACACCATCCCCCGCAGTGTGTGTGCGTTTGCTGGGCGACCTGAGGATGCCTGCATCTCTGACCCCAGCCCTCACCGTCACTTCTTTCTGTGGAGTGCCAAGGAGCAAAGCCTCCTCAGAACTGGACCTGCTCTCTGGGCTTTTGCGTCTGGGTGAGCGGTCATGGAATGCCAAGGGGCCAGAGGATCCTTGTTTTTCCCCAGATGACTCTCATAGTGTGGCCAGTGGTCTGGAGCAGGGGACAGTGCCCCTGGGGGTTGCTCCATCCATAAATGCCCCCTCAAGCCCGTGGCTCCTGGGCACCTTAGGAGCTCAGGTTCATTCTCTCTGCTCCACAGCTCAGCTGCTCACTCGGTAGGTCTGGGGTCATAGTTTTTTGGAAATGACTATCGACTGTGGCAATTGTCTTTTGAGCCGACGACCTACTCCTGCCCAGATGACATAGCTCCTCTCCAGGGGTCTCACACTGACCTTAATCCTCTGTGTGTGGAGCAGGAGAGAAATGTGTGCACAGGGTGCCCGTGTACCAGTGTGAACGTGCGTGTCGGCCCTGCAGTCTGGCCAGTGCCCAAGACTTTTACAGCTGTGATGTTAGAGGCACCTCTACCTATGAAAAAAGCAGTTGCCCCTTCAGAAAGGTGACCGGCATCCATTCTGTCATCTTTCAGGAAAAAAAAAAAGTTTTGAGTGTGTCAAGGAAAAGCTGCTCTGACCAGAGCAGGACAGAGGATGATGGGTGAGGTGCTCTTTGGCCAATTTGAGTAAGTAACATCAGACTGAAAGGAGGAAAAGCAGCTTCATCCGGGACCTCGTGCCCAGTCAGATCTGCTTTCCTGGAGCTCGCCTTATACTCATCCTCTGGTCCATGCCAGTGGGGAGGAGCCAGGAGGGCTGCAGGGCAGCTGTGGGCCAGCCACCAGAATGCACTATGAGTTCCAGCGTGTTTCCTGGAGGTCCACAGTGGGCCCTGTGGAAAGACTGTGAGCCCCTTGCTGAGTGCTCTGAGAAACGGGCGGTCTCTGCTCTCCTAGAGGGCTTCTTTCACCAGGCTCCCCTCCTCATGGCAACCCGATGACGGTTTCAGTTGTTCCAGTGCTCCAGAAATCTGAGGAGGATTTGTTTCTTAAGGCTTCTGGAAAAGTATTGTACCCAAGCCCTTTATGAACCAAGTTGGTGTTTTTTCTTGGAAGCCTTCTCCCTCCAGGAGAGTCTGGCTGATAGCTCCAGAGAGAGGTCTGGCCATTGGCTTGGGGGTATCCCGTGACCAGTGACCCACACTTCCCAGCTGCCCAGTGCAGCCACGTGCAGAGCATCTCCCTGCCTCACTATCTGCCCAGGTCCGAGGCCGCAGGCGGTGCAGGCCAGGCCTGTGGAGCGGCCTGGCGTCTCCTAAGTGACGACACAGTAACACGCATCTGTCTTTTCCTCAGAGCCTGCCCTTTCTTGGCAGTGAGGCAGGGCCCAGCCTCCTCTGGAGTGACTCCATCTCTGTACAGTTGTTACTGATCTCAGGGGTGTCAGTGGGGTGCAGAGGAGGCAGGGACAGACAGATGCTGAGGGAATAGGGCTGAGAAGTCACCCGCACCCTCCAGCATGGCCTTTGACCCAGACCTTAGGGACCATGCCTGTCACTTGTGCGTGCCCTTTGTTGACCATTTGTGTGTTAAAGTCTGACATGCTGTGACCCTTTTTTTTTTTCCTGTCAATAAAGAGATGAAACAAAATTCTGAATCTTGAAACCTTTGGTGTATGTTTTCTAGTTCGGCAGCCTCCTTGGTTTCTGCTGTCACTATCTAGTGATGATTCTTCAGCTGTTCTCAGGAGATGAATTTCACTGCACCTTTTCTATTTTTCTAGCGGAGCTTCTTACAAAGTCCTCACTTCTGCTGTGATACTGCCCGAGGGGGTGCTGGGCCTTCTTCCTCCTGGCTTTCGTTTTACTGAATCTGAAAGGACCCAGAGAGTGTCAGGGAACAGATGGTGGGGACAGATGGGCTTCCCACAGGAGAGCCAGAAGGAGATGGGGAGAGGAGTATAAGATGGTTTTTAAGGGAAAAAATCCTCCTAGAAGAGAATCTATGCCCGTTTTCTCTGCAGGGAAGAGGATAAGTAAGAAGTAACGAGGATATGAGGTGAGAGTCAAGTAAGCAACAAGTGAAGTACTGAACACTAAGGCATCCTGCGGGGTGTAGGATCCTCAGAACGCGTTAGGCCGTCCCTCCCATAGGGTGCTTACGACATGGCGTGTACACCCAAAGTTAGTGAACAAGGTATGGGGCTATAACAGCTCCAACGAGAGGCGGAGAGCATGGCAGTTGCTAACAGGTGGAGAGAGGAAAGGGCCCAGGGGACAGGGGTGTCACAGCGGTAGTGATCACAGGACACAGTTATTGCTCCCAGAACTGGGAAGCAAAGGGAAGAGGCTCAGAGGAGGGGCCTTGGATTGGAGACACTGCCGTCTCGGAACTCGACGAGGCTGGTTCTGGGACAGTGGGAAACTGCCAACGAACCAGCTGCTGGAACCAGCCATTGCTGCCCGAGCGGAGCTGTGGTTTCTCTGGTACCAGGAAGGAGCACATCTCTTCTGTTTTTCCTCTAGCCTTGTAGTCTCTCTCAAGTTCCCTGCAGCAGCTTCCCAGCCCCAGCAGCACAGGGCAGCCTGGAGGGTGGGACGGGGCTGGGAGATAATTACCAGCTCTGCCACCTCTGTGGCCACTCAGCATCCATAAGCGTGCTTCTATGCACATTTGAACATCATGCAATGGTAAAAACAACTTTGTCTCCATGTAACAAGATACAGCTACTCTTTACACAAAGATGCTCTTAGCCTCCCCCCAACATGAGACCCTGTGCAAAAAGCCATTGTTCCCAGGTCTGAAAAACAGTCACATCTATTTCTGGGCTAGGTTAATTACTCCTCAAATTGGCTTGGTGAGTTAGACAACACCCAGTTCCTGATGGACAGCTCAGGCCACATGGTCACTTGATTTCCCATGGTTAGGTAGAAGGGGCTGTTTCTCAAAAGGGGAAGAGTTCTCTGTAAAAGGAGTCGTGGGTCTGTTCCAAAACCCTGGAGTTCTGCACGGTGATTCTCCCGTTGGGGCTTCCTGGCGGCTCCATACGGCATCGTTTACAACAGATCGTTTAAGTATCACTAAATCTGCTCAAAGTCCAGGTGGCAGCTCAGAGCTAAATTTCTAATGAGAATCATACCACGCAGAAAGGTTTTCATCAGTGAAGCTTTCCCCTGGGGTGAACTGGTGTTACTCTGTTAAGCCAGTTTAATTCCTTAGTTTTTTATACACTGCAAAATTGTTACAAAATTATATAAAATGTTGCAAAGTTTTCTTTCGGGGAGAGGAGGGGAGGTAATTAAGGTTATTTATTTATTTATTCATTTATTTTAATGGAGGTACTCGGGATTGAACCCAGAACCTCATGTATGCTAACCATGTGCTCTACCACTGAGCTATACTCTTCCCACTGTTGCAAATTTTTCTATTATCAGTTTTACTTTAAAATGTTTTCATTAAGATCATTGTTTTCTGTGATATCTTATGGTGGAAATTTAATTCAATTTAACCCAGATCTAGCTTTTTCCCTTGTGGGCTTTCTTTTATGGCTGTTACCTCCTCTGTGTTTATTTTCAAGTCAAATTTAGCAGCTCAAAATCTAAGTCTCATATTTAAATTTGAGTCTTTTTAACATGTCAGTTTTCTGTTAATTATTTCAAGCAAAACATTTACAAAATGGATAGACTAGTAGTTTGTATTTCTTAGCTTTCCTGTAAGAAAATTGTGAGAAAGTTCCCTTGGATAGTCTTGAGTTTCTTTATGTCTGAGTTTGGGCTATTGCTTCTACTCACATTTCATTCTGATAACCTTTGCACGTGCATCGTCTACACAGTTGGCAAATCAAAGAGCAAAACATCTTCAAAGCATACCCTACTTTGCACAATGATGATGGGTAGCCAATAAGCACATATTTGGGGTGGGGGAGGTTTTGAAAGGCTCCGCAGAGTTCTTGAACTAGACCCTGAAGTTGGGGAGGGGTGTGGTTTTGGGCAGGTGCGGAAGGATGGTTAGCCTGTGTTGCTCAGCTCTTTCACTTCTGGAAGGATTCAAGCAAACATCGACTTCTTTGCTGCCATGTGCTTCACAGAAATGTACTGGGCACTGGGCAACCAAAGCTGAGTCACAGAGTCCTGCAGAACATCAAGTGGGAGGGGGGATGCTGGAGGCAAAGGAGCAGCAGCCAAGCAGCGGCTCTAGCGGTGGAAGGTTCATCCAAACCTGGACAGAGGCAGAGGGCTGGAAATGCTGAGCCGAAATCAAGCCCCACTAAGATACTTAAAGGCAGCCATATATTCAAGAATCACTACAAATCCTGAGCAGGATAAATAAAAACATACCTAATAATAAAACCAATGAAAATAAAGTAGGGAGAAAATCTTAAAAGTCACCAGTAAAGGGGGAAAAAAAGACAGGTTACTTTCAAAGGAAAACCATCAAGACAGCTTCTCAACAGAAAAATATAAGCCATTCCAGAAGACAGTAGAATTAACTCTCCAAAGTGCTGAAAAGTCAGTTGCTGCCAGCCTAGAATTCTATTCCCAGTGAAAATATCTCTCAAGAATGAAGATGATATAAAAGCAACTTTGAGAACCAAAAACCTGAAAGTATTTGTCACCAGCAGACCTTATACTGAAGGAAATCCTGAAAGGTGTTCCTCGGGAAGAAGGAAATGAGCCCAGAAGCTAGAGACATAGGAAGAAGTGGAGAGCAATTAAAAGGGGAAATACATGGATTGATGGATGTAGATATTGACCATTTAAGCATTACTAGCACTTTATAGTTCTAAAATATATAAAGAGAATTAAAGCACACAATAGTAAACATTGGGATGAGATAAATGAAGTGAAAGCAGTCCAAGGGTTTGCATTATCTAAGATTAAAATAACACTTTCTATTAGACTTTGATAAGCCATGGATGCATGTTATAATGTCTCAGGTAACTACCCCCAAAATAATAATAAAAGTTTAACTACCAAAATAACAGGAAGGGGAACATGGAATAATAAAAAATCAATAATGGTCAAACTACCTTTCACTAGGAAAACAGAAAAATTATAAATTTGTGTGCATCTAATGATCTAGCCTCAAAATTGATAGAACTAAGAGGAGAAATAAGCAAATCCACAGTAATTCTAGGAATCTTGTCACATCTCAGTTAAAACAGACCAAAAACCCAATAGGCATACAGATGATTTTAACAGCATGATCGGCAAATGTCATTACTGAAATATATAAAGCAGGACATCAAACAGCTGCAGAATACACGTTCTGAATTTGAAGTGCATGCGGAACAATTACCAGCATTGACCATGTTAGAAATCAACAATAAAAAATGATCATTAGAAAATACCTGTATTTTTGGAATTTGAGCAACGTGCTCCTAAATAACTCATGAGTCATAGAAGAAATCGTAATAGAAATTATATTTAGAACTGAATGAGAACAGTTCCCAACTTGTTTTATGAGGCTATCATGCCTTAACTCCAGAACTTGATAAAGGAAAATTACAGGCCAATCTCATTCATGAACATAGGTGTAAAAGTCCTAACAAACTATTAGTAAATGGAATATAGCATATATATAAAAAGCATAACTTGTTATGACCAAGAAGAGTTCATTCCGGATGCAAGGTTGGTTTAATAATTGAGAGTCAAGTAACCCAACTATACTTCATTTTTTTGTGAATAAAGAAGAAAAATTGAAAATCAATAAATATAAATTTACCACATCAGCAGAATAAAAGAGGCAAAGCTTATGATCATATCAAAAGATGCAGAAGATTAATTAGACAAAAGTCAGCATCCATTCCAGATAAAACTCTTAGCAAACCAGGAAAAAAAGGGAGTCTACATAGTCTGATACAGGGATCTGCAAAAAACTTACAGCAAATGTCATACTTAATGAGAAATGCTAAAAATATTTCCTCTGAGATGTGAAAATGAGAAAAAGATTTTCCATTTCTATCCAATAAGTAGGGCCAAGCTAACTTTTTTGGAGCAAAAGAGTGATACGTTGCAAATGTTTCAGAGCATGTATCCTGTCAGATGGGGAAGAATGGGAAACAGACTGACAAGAAGTGATCACGGCTTCACTCATCCCTTTTCCTTCTGAGGATCAGAACCAGAATGGGAAGCAACAATCTTCAGAATCAGATAATGTTTCCTATCAGATAATGTTTGGATCACTCAACTTTAGACCAAGCAGGGGCCTTGAAATATCATCTTCTACAACGTCCCTGTTGATTCACAGGAGAAGAACCATGGTCCTGAGAGATTAAACAAGTTGCCCACGTCCCACTGCCCCTTCATTGCCATTTTCCCTCTCTGGTTGGTAACGCGAGTCCCCCAAGTCCACTGCAAGGGGCCCCAGGTGCAGCAGTGACTCCGCCTCCTGGGCTGAGTCCGGGAGCTCTGGAGCAAAGAGTGTCCTGGAAGAGGCAGAACCCATCAGCTCCGCAGCATGTCCGGTGGCACACCTTTTGCCCTGCTGACATCACAAGCAGGATGCTGGGGCTGGTCACACTTGAATTGTGACATCAGGGAGCAAACATTGTGGGCAGTCTTGAGGAGGGGGGCCAACTTGATAGGGAGACCACAAAACAGCAACCAAAGGGAAAGGTGAGGAGGTGGTCATCAGACCTCGAGACATAAAGAGCTGGGGTAGGGGGACACCGGATGGGTGGGGATCCTCCCAGTAGCTGGTGAGGTGGAACCAGGGGTGAGGGCCCTGCACCTGAGTACCCAAGGGCTCTTTTTCCTCCCTCCACAGGGCAGCCAAGTCTCTGGCTCTCCTTGACATGCAGAGGGTTTCACGTAAGTGCTTATGCTTTGATCTTTCTCCTGAAGAGCGTTGGAAGTGGCTCCTTTCCCTGTCATGATGTGACTTCTTTCTGCCCACCCGCCTTCTTGTCCAGGATTTGTTCCAGGAATTAGGGTTGGGACAAGGAGAACACAATACCCAATTTCTGCCCCTATGTGGGTTGACTGATGGCACAGTCCCTGTACCCCATGAGCAGAGAGCCACTTCCAAGAGAAGGACCGGCCCCTCCAATCCTCAAAGGCCCCTCTGCTCCTGCCTTGGCTCCAGCATGGCTTTGCTATCTTCCCAGGGCCAGTCCAGGACCACATCCCAGCCCTGCAGCCCCCTGCCCAGCCCTCAAGACCTCCCCAAGGTCAGTTTCCGATGGATAATGACAACAGTCTCTGCACATTTGAGGACCAAGTCCTCTGTCCCATCTGCCTGGAGGTGTTCCACCACCCGGTCACCACTGCCTGCGGACACAACTTCTGCATGACGTGCCTCCAAGGTTGCTGGGACCACCAGGCTACTGTGGGCGAGACACTCTATTGCCCCCAGTGCCGAGAGAGCTTCCCCTCCAGGCCCCGCCTCTGCAAGAATGTCATCCTGGAGGAGATGGTGACCTGCTTCACCCAGGCCAAGGGGTCCTCACGGAACCTGGCCGGGCCCAGGGACGTGCCTTGCGACTTCTGTTCCCCCCAGAAGCTCAAGTCGGTCAAGTCATGCCTGCAGTGCATGGCCTCCCTGTGCGAGAAGCACCTGCGCAGCCACTTTGAGGACCAGGTGTTCCGGGGCCACCAGCTGTTGGAGCCCGTGTGGGATCTCAAGAGCCGGCTGTGCCGGAAGCACCGCAGGCTGCGGCGGCTGTACTGCCGCACGGAAGGCTGCTGCGTGTGCGGGGCCTGCCTGCTGGAGGAGCACAAGGACCACGACACCGCCCCGCTGGAGCAGGAGCGCGCCCGCAGGGAGGTGAGGCCGCGCGCCGGGCGGGGGGCGGGGCTCATGGTCCTGAGTCTGACAAGGCAAGTGGAAGTCTTTCCGAAGCCCCAGGCACACCTTTCCTTGGAGGAAAATGATGCAGCCAGTAGAGGGATAGTCACAAGGGTCATGCCATGAGATGAAAAAGTGCTGGCAAGTTGAATGAATAAGGATCCAGAAATGTGTGTCATGAATCCTGTTTAAATTCTTTTGCATAGAAACAGGAAAGGCTAAAAGAGAACATAATCAAAATACAAACACGTGGGGCAAATCCCCTCCTTTCCTCCATTTTCAAATTTTGTTTGCTGTCTTTGTATTGCTTTCTATGATGGAATACTTATATTCTACACTTTTTATCATGTATATTCAATAACGGATAGCCCCTGTTGATGGTCCCTGCCAAGACAAGGAGATCATGCCGAAATGTAAACCAATTCATCAGTTTCCTTCAGCTGACACTTTTTTCACAGCAAGACTTCCTCAACAAAAGAAGCAATGTGTTGATTTACAGTCTAACATGAGCTTCTTATTTTGTTGTGGGTCAGCAACAGTTCATAGACAGGCACTTGGAATAGCAGTGTCCTGTAAGATATTGTAAAACAAGAAAATTCCCACCTCTGGAACAGGTGAGACTAAAGGCTTATGACCTGGGGACACAGTGCTGCCTGGGCCTGGCAGCACGGCTCCAGGGAGCCAAGGGCTCCATGTCTGATGAGCCCCTCCTCCCCCCCACTGCCTCCCAGGCCTCTCAAGCCACTGAACCCTTCCGTAGACACATCTCATGATCTGAAACCCTATGGTCATCACTGTGAAGCCTGATTCCTAAGGATGGAGAGAGGGTCCCTCAGGGAGTGAGAGACCAAGAGCAGAGGGGGTGGACCCTGGGCTTCCGCTCTGCTCATCATTTTCATTCAAACCTCTTAGGAATGTAAGAAGCGTGTCTCTCCTGCGCTTTGACACAGGGCTGCTTACAGAAGGGATTTCTCCTAGGGCACTTCTCTGAATCAGGGGCCCTCTCCTCCTCCACCCCCTACTCTCACCCCAGGTTGAGGTTCGGAAGGTCCAGGCCAATGTGGAGAACCAGATGCTGATCATCACTTCCGACAGCCAGAAGCACCGGGGGCAGGTGGCCTTTCTCTCGGTAAGGTTGGCCCAGGCTCCCCCAGCGCCGGGGATCAGGCTGAGGGGAGCTCTCAGGGCTTGGATCTTGTGGGGCCAGGCAGACAGAGATGGGATGCCTAGGACGGCTCCGTGCCGTGATAGTGGGGTGTTGGGGTGGGGCTCAGAGATGCCGCTCTACACACCATCCTCCCCCACTCCCACAGAAATTGATCCAGACAACTCGGGATGAGGTGAACACCTGCTTCTCAGAGATCATCCAGGAGGTCAAACAGCTGCAGATGAAGGTCTTGGATTTCGTGGAGAAGGAAGAGGCAGCCGCCCTGGGGAAGTTGGGCAGCTCCATCCAGCAGAGCCACAACCGGCTCCTGAAGCTGGAGGGGGACAGCATCTGGCTCCGCACCCTGCTCGCCAACCGGAACGACCAGCAATTCCTGCAGGCAAGGCCCTACCCCATGCCACCTCTGCCCCAGGCCCGCCACAGCCTCCACTGCCCCTCCACCCACAGACACAGACACACCCGAGCTGCCCAAACCTTAGATAAAATAACCAGTGTTTGGGGTTTGTGTTTATCCTAGGTCATCTGTCCTGAGTGTACACCAGCACCCGTGGCTTCTTCCTCCACCTCAGCACTCAGCCTACCCCTAACTTTCCTGCCTTTGTTTCCCCAGAACAGTTGGGGAATCTGAATAGCCTAAATTTCTCCAGACTCCTCCAGGCCAGGGATGGAAGTGAGACCAGAACAATCTATACAGCCTGGTGTGAAATCCATTTTCCTTCCCCAGATGCAAAAGGGTACCAGGCTGGGGAATAGGGGTCAGGGAGGGAGATGGCAGGAGCTTTCTCTATGTGTGGAGCCTGGGGCTGCCCAAACCCTGTGCTTGGGAACTCCCAGCCCAGATCTTCATTCTTCAGCGGCCATCACATCCCTGAGCAGATTTCTAGGGCTATTGCTCACCTTGTCCCCCACGCACAAAAGGAGGCATCTGGCAAGGTTTTCACTAAGCAATTAAAGGCTCAAAAAAACCCCCCTCCCATCCTTTTCTAAAACTTTGCTTTGCTTATTGCACTAGGCCACAATGGCTGTGCCTTTGACATCCCTAATCTAAGGCATCCAAAAATCTAGGAGGAGGGGAGAGAGATGTCCAGGTTTGAAAATGGACAACTTTTCCCCCTGTCCCATGGTTCTGGGGACCACTAAGCCCCTGGCATAAGCAGGAGCCCCTGGCATCTGCTTGGGCCCTGGCTAACACGTGGTACTGCTGGCCCCTCCTTGCATACAGGAGCTCCCCAGGCTGAAGCACTTCCCGGCCTGCATGGAACCCCTGATGGGCACCAACTGTGAGGAGAAGCAGAGCTTCCTCCAGCTGCCAGAGACCTTGGCGGAGCTCCGGACTCGGCTGGTGGACATGGGTCTCAGCTTCATCAACCAGCTCCTCCTGAAGGGTTAGTACATGCTGACCTGGGGCCACTGGAGACTCACCTGCATTCTGGGGGTGGGACTGCCCTATAGGGCAGTGGTTGGGATTCCCGGCACTTGTAGAGAGCCCTGCCTGTCTGTGTGCACCTTCCACAGGTGACTCAGCCTCCTGGAAGCCCATGCCTCTCTCTGGAAGGATGCTGGGCTGTGAAAGCACCCTCAGCAAAGCCCCTCCATTTTCCCCAGGCATTAAGATGAACTCATATGAAGTGCTTCCCCCAGCTGTGGACAGGAAAACACTTCTCAAGTGTAAGTCCTCAGTACTGGGGTCCAGCCCCAGGGGTGGGAAAGAAAGGAGCAGGGCTCTTGGGTGCCTCGACTTACCCAGTCATACCTCCATTCAGGTCAGGGCTCCAGAGAGATGCCAGCTCTCTCGGCCCTGGCTTCCCACTCTGGACTGGAGGCCTCAGAAGGATTCGGCCTGTGACTCCAAGGCCTGATAGGGAGGGGAGGAGACTGTCCTGTCCCACCCCAGTAGGTAGGCAAGGTCCCGCCTACTGCCCAGAGGCCAGCTCTGCATCTCTCCTGACCCTGGTGTGGTACCTTCAACTAGGTGCCTGCCAGCCTCCCCCAGACTTTAGCCAAGCCAGCTTGGATGACCCTGTCCATCTCTTCCTCAGACAACCTCCTTTTTCATGTGATGTTCCTGCAGCTCCTCTCCCAGGCTGGACTAGGAGCCAAGTGATTCTCTGAGAAATTGTCAGTGATTTCTCTGAGATCTCCAGGGTCAAGGTTGTATTGCATTTAATGAACCCTTCTGAGCAATCTCCTCTAGGAGCTCTTGACTCTTCCTCAGTCCCACTGAATCTTGTGTCCTGAACAAACAAAAAGGAAGCTTATGTTAGGGTTTGCGGGGGGGCGGGTAGGGGGATGCTTGGTTCTCAACTTCTCTAGAAAGGCAGACCTTTGGACAGCACTCAACTAATCATTCCTCCAGACTATGTCATCACACACACACATCCTGGGCCAGAGTTGGAGACTTAAAGGGGGAGAGGGGACAGGGGAGCCACTCCTGAGAGCTGGGAGTGGAAGCATTTGGCAGCTTCTATGCCAAAGCCATGGAGCTTCGCACCTCCCTCCTCCAGCTCTGCCCTGGGGCCGCTGACCTTGGACCCCTTTCCCATCCGCCTCTGCCCAGGTTACTGCAACCTGAATTTCGACCCCGCCACGGCCAGCGAGGAGCTGTTCCTGTTCAAGGAGACCCACTCGGTGCTGAACCTGGGCATCCTGCTGGAGCCCTACGCCGGGGGCGGCCCCTTCCCGGGCTTCAAGCAGTGGCCGCAGGTCCTGTGCTCGCGCGGCCTGGCCGAGGGCTGCCACTACTGGGAGGCCGAGGTGTCCAACTCGTGGGTGTGCCTGGGCGTCACCTACCGCCGCAGCCCTTTGCTCAGCGGCCGCCCGCGCCGCAACATCGTCTACCTGCTGGGCCGCAACCCCTACTCGTGGTGCCTTGAGTGGGACTCGCTCAAGTTCTCCGTGTGGCACAATAACACGCAGACAGTGCTGCACGGCGGCTACCACCGCACGCTCGGCGTGGCGCTCGACTGCGGCGCCGGCTGCCTCTCCTTCTACGGCGTGGCGGGCGGCGTGAGCCTCATCTACCGCTTCCTCGCCGCCTTCCTGGAGCCGCTCTACCCCGCGGTCATGGTCAGCAGCGGCGCCTCGGTCACGCTCAAGCAGCGCCCGGAGGCGGAGGCGTAGGCGGCGGTGAATAAAGCTGGACTCTAGCGCTGGCTGGGCCCGCGGAGAGGGGCGCGCCGAGGAGGGTGGACCCCTGGCCCGGGGTTGAGGGATGGGCGGCGATCCTGCCTCCCGACCTGTTGCCTGGACTTCACCTGCGGCGCCCGGTGGT
Organism: Vicugna pacos; assembly: GCF_048564905.1. NCBI lineage: Eukaryota > Metazoa > Chordata > Mammalia > Artiodactyla > Camelidae > Vicugna > Vicugna pacos. The sequence goes on from NC_133002.1 coordinate 57,825,476, forward strand.
CCCGGGAGGACCTGGGGAATCCCAGGAAACAGGTGGGCCCCTTTGTCCCCAAGTGACCTCTGTCCACCACAAGGACAGCCCTGTGGCCTCCAGAGAGGAGGTTCCTGACCAGGGTGCACGGCCTCCCCCGCCCCTGAGCCCCCAGACCCCACCAGAGGTCCCTGGCCTTGGTTCTTCAGGCTAGTCTTGGCGACTCAACCCCAGGGTCCCAGGGATCTGTCCCCAAAAACCTTGTTGCCTGAGAATGGGCAGGATTTGAACCAGGTGGCTTCTCTCAGGCTCCTCCCCTGCAGGTGGCCAGACTGCAAGGTGACACCTGACTCCTTGGGGTAGAGGTGTTCTGTCTGAGTTACTGGCTTAATTGGGGGCTGGGAAATTAAGCCAAGGAATCCAGGATTATCTCAGAGTCCCCCTCCCCCAAAAAGGCTGAGGGCGTAAGTCCAGGTGGGGCTGGTGCAGCTGCCCAGCAATTTCTCACACAGTTGGTGTTTGACAGCCTGGAGCAGGTATGGAATTGGGGCTGACCTGGTGGAGAGCCACTCCACACCCTCCCTAGTGTTCCTGAAAGCTGTTTTCCCCATTCACATCCAGACTCTGCCACCTGACCTGCCCAACAGGATTGTGGAAGTGGCGAGAGAGGCTGGACCCTGTCTGGGACCCTGCCCTGCGACCCTGGCAGGAGCGTGACTGGGGATTTGGCCCCTCTGGGGTAGCAACCTGGGCATTTCCAGCCTCAACCAGCCACTCGTTCCTGTGGCTTCTCATGCGGGGGCCCTCGGTATGGTTAATGATTCGCTCTGAAGAGGAAATGATCCAAGTCACAGGGGAGAAATCCCTAGGGCAACGGAGTCCAGAACCAGGGTGTGCCTGAATTCCATCCCCACCTGGCCTGTTCTTGGAGACATTAGTGACCCCAGTTTCTCCTTAGGGGGCCGTCACTGTGGAGCCTGGCGGAGCTGGATGCTCGGCGGGTGTAAGGGGGTACTCTGACAGCCTGGTGGGCACAGGGTGCCCTTTGGCTCCTCTGAGCCTGAGCTGCAACTATTGTTAACCTTCCTGCCTAGAAGCTTCGCTCAGCACCAGTCCAATCACTTTCATTTCTCACGAGCTGCTACTGGTGTTAAGGGATAGGAATGAAATCTAAACCTTTCCCCAATATCTAGGAGAAAGCCTGTACCCCAAAATGCCTAAATCTTGCCTCCCTACCCCCTGATTATTCTTCCTGGTCAAGGGGGCTGGAGGCTTCTGAATCTATGGGCCAAGGTCAAGAGATGCTGAGAAGGTAGATTCAAGACCTAAGGAGACAGCAGGGGCCAGCTTCATAGACATGAGTTCTTCCCTGTCGGGGAGCTGACAGTGAGGGAGTCTACTCTCGCCAGCTACTCTCAGCTCTGAAGGGCACTTAGTTTTTGGGTGGCGTATGATACTGGAACCGTGACACCCTCAGGCACACGGTGTGAAATCCATATCAACATCAGAGGCATGTTATTGGCTTAAACGGTTCCTCATTTGAAGTTTGTAGGCCCCTAGGGATCCCCAGTGGTGGTCCTGGGAATCCTCAAACGCCTTTTCTTTTTCAATGGAGGGGTTAGACCCCAGGACCTCATGCGTGCTAAGCATGTGCTCTCGCACTGAGCCCTTACCCTCCCCTTCAAATACTTCCTAGTATTTCAAAAAGCCAAATGGCAAGTCGGCCTGTATAGCGGTGAGGCTGGTCAGCAAACCAAAATGTCAGGGTTCCTGGCTCAGCAGGTGCCTCCTGGGGGGAAATATCATAGAGGGAGCCTCGGGGGTGCAGGATCAGGCGGTGCCCTTGAATCATCCACATCAGTGAAGCCTTCCCTTCCCACATGGAGAGAGCAGGGAGGGGACTTGCCCCTGGAATGCAACCCACACACTTCTCATGCCTTCCTGCTCCTGCTTTTGCACTCAATGAATGCTTTTTTTTGTTTTAAATGTGAATCCAAACAGGCTGTAAATTAACTGGTCCCCAAGGATTATTTCACTAAAAAAATTTGCTGTTATTCCTTACAAGAAGATTGTATTCCTATATTACTTGGATACATTTTAAATGAATCTGTATTTTCTATAAAGGTACTTCTGCTTTTATTTCACAAACACATAGTGCCTACTATGTGCCGGTCACTGTTCATGGCAAATGAAACGTTCATGGCAAATGTGAGCTCCTTTACTTCTCATAACAACCCTATTATAGGTATCAATTCTCCCCATTGTGTGCAGGCGGAAACTGAGGACTAGAGGTTAAGTGCTTTGCCCAAGATCATGAAAGTGCGTAAACTGGGGAGCCAGGATTCAAACCCAGACAGTCTGCTTTTTCAATCACTAGGCTACACCACCTCTCCTATAACACATTCATTATAGAAAATTTACACAATGTAGAAACAAAAAAATATTCCTACCATAATCCTACCACCTCCACCCAGAGATAACCTCTCCTGAGAATTTCCTTGCAATCTTCATCTCTTATACAGACAGAGCTATGGGTCAGCTGAAGATGTAGATAGCTAGAAGATACTGAGCGTTTTCACCAATATCATATCGTTGCATTTTCCAAAGTTACTTTCAAAATGCAAAAATGACTTGTTCACTGGCTGCATATTACATCCTGCAAATGTTTCCTATAGCTCTGTTTTGTCTTTGACTCTTTCCCTGATTCCCTCTAGACGTGGGGGGCAAGTGGCAACCCAGCCAAAGCCACAGGTGGTGTTTCCTGGATGTTACTGCAAATTTGACCCAAACTCAGGAGAGTCAAAGCAGGAGCCGAAAGATGCTGGCGGAAGCAACCGTTTCCATCCGTCTCATCTTCCCACAGGTGAGGGGAGAGCTGGAAGCAGGACCAGATGGGAAGAGCCTTGGGAAGGAGCCTCCACCCTTCCCTCTGCCAAAAGAGGGGTGTGCCCAGGCTGGGGGTGGAAAGGAGAGGATGTTTGTGGGAGTCTCTGGCATTGGGAGTGCCTGGCACGCAGTGGGTTCCGGTGGCCATCAGGAGCATCTCACCCAAGACAGTGCATACTCAGCTCTGTAGTTTTCCTGTGAAGAAGGAACCTAGTGGCAACCTTGACCAGATCTCACCAGCTACGGAGAGGTGGACCATCTCCAGTCTTCCCTGGTGGCTGGATCCCACACTCATCCCCACCCCAACCCGTTTCAGCTCCTTGCCACAAACATCAGTCTCCAGTAGTTCTCATGTCCTTCACCACCCGCACCCACCCATTCTAGCCCCTCAAAGCAACTCACCTCCTGGCCTTTGCTGGGACCACACTTCCACCCTCACCCCTTCCTTACTCCTCATTACTTATTACTTTCTCCTGCTCAGCCCTTAAAACTCAGCTAAGATGCGCTGTATCCCAGGAAGCCACTCTTGAACCCTCCTCTCCCAAAGCCAGGTGGGATTCCCTCCTATCTCCTCAAGAGAACACCTTCTGCCTGTGTCCCTCCTGGCACCCACCTTGTTTCATGTGTAAATTCTCCATCAGACTAGCAGCAGCCTAGGTATTTCATTTGTGTCTCCATTGCTTAGCATATGCCTACCACATTGCAGGTGCTTAACACACATGGACCCAAGGACTGTAGGAATTCCTCCTGAGGGTGGAGGGCAGGAGGCCACTCACATCCTTTCTTGGCCAAGGCCTGGCTGCTCACCTATTTCATTCTCCCTTTGCCATCCCTTTGTTCCCTCCTGAAGCTAGGTTCATGTGCCCACTGCATCCAGGTGGGTGCCAAGGACCTGCCTCTTCCTCTTCTGTTTCTGTCTGGACCTCTCTTCTAGCCTGAGCATTTTTTGAGGCTGAGGATGCTCCAGCAGGTGAGTAAGGGGAGAGGAAGACCTCTCTTGGCCTGTTTCCTGATCTATAAAATGGCACCGTTAGGGGAACCACTCGTACTTGCTGAAAATTATATGACTCCCAGTGCTTCCCAAACCAGGTGGTTAGGAAATGGTGCATTTCTGGTAGAGCCAGGACTAGGGTGAAGGAAGTGAGACTCTCACCAAAGGCACAGAATTCAAGGGGAGGTGCCAAAAATTCAGAAATCAAGATTAATAATATTTTTAAAATTTTTTTATTTTGGGGGGAGGTAATTAGGTTTTTTTGTTTGTTTGTTTGTTTGTTTACTTCAGTGGAGGGACTAGGGACTGAACCCTGGACCTCATGCATGCTAAGCATGCACTCTACCACTGAACTATTCCCTCCCCTCCGAGATTAATAATATTTTAATGCAGTGTTTTACAAAATCAAAACTAATGTCCATTATGGACAGAATATCAAAATTGTAAAAAAAATATATTGTAATTAAAGACCAGATCTGACCCAACGTTTGTGCTACTTCACGCCCCTCACACGAAGCCCAGCCCTGACTCCAGCCACATTTCTTTTCATGAAAACAGGTGACCACTCCATTGGCTATAGTTTGTTGATCTGATTTTTCTAAACATATTGTTACATTATTTATCTTAATTTCTGAGTTTTGCTGGTGTCCTTGCCAATTTTGAGCCCTAGATTAGTGTTTCACTCACCTCACCCTAGATGGGGGTGTCCCATGTCTGGAATTTAGTAGCTGGACCAAGGGGAGGTGTTAAGGATGCCAACTGTCCTGCAAGCTCAGAATGTTCATGCCCCACAGTGCCAATAATGCCCCATTGTTAGTGATGCATATTTACACCGATGCTTCAAGTGAAAATTTAAATCACATTCCATAATCACGTTCAACTCGCTGCTCAGCCTTACCCAAACCACAATCAAAGTGCCAGAAGCTCAGGGGCACCCATTAAAAGGCTTCTGGCTCCCTACCAAGTGTTTCTGGAAGCTGTTTTCCTTATTTACAGATTCTCCCTGCATGGAGGACACATGCCCTGGTGGTTTTTGTGTATCATATGCAATTGCAGATGACACCAATGGTTAGATTTCTGCCCGGTTTGCTCCAGTGTTCCACAAATGTGTCCTGAGTGGCTCCTGTGGTCCAGGTACAGGGATCCCCAGAGGGTGTGCAAGAGAGACCCAGTTTCTGCCCTGGGGAACCCTGGTTGAGGGGACAGACCCTAACTTCAGCCATGGTGGTGAGTGTATCTGGCCACCTGCTGAGACAAAGGCTCTTCAGGGGAAGAGACCAAGGACCCATCCCACACCAGTCATCCCTGAAGAAGAGAAGTTGACCTGAGACATGGAGTGTGTGCAGGCTGGAAGGGGGATGGGGGCTGGTGCGGGCGTGGAGACAGGTTGTTTGCCACATCATACTGAGCTTGCACAGCGATGGTCCCCACCAAACATGATGTGGTGGTTAAGCACATCAACTCCAAAGCCAAATGTCCTGCCTGACTCTGCTGCTTACAACTGTGTGACCCTGGATGAGTTACTTAACCTCTCTGTGCTTTAGATTCATCATCTGAAAAAAGGCAAAAATAACAATAGCACCCACCTTGGAGAGGATTTAGTGAATTAACCTACATACCTGGCTATTTTCATTCGTTCAACAAATATCCATTGAGCTGGGGTGAAGGGTGGTAGAAAAAGAGGAAAGAGTTTTCTTCCCATAGGTCAGACATGGGGACAGAGTGGTGAGCTAAGACAGGCTCAGTCCCTGCCCTCATGGAGCTTGTGATCTAGAAATAGCAAGAGCGAGATTAATCACAGAACTGTTTAAATCAGGAGTCAGTACACTATGACTTATTGCCTGTTTCTGTATAGCTCATAAGGTAATCAAAGTGTTACTTTTTTTAATATTGTTACATTTTTTAATGTGGAAAAAAATCAAAAGAATAATATTTGGTGGCACATGAAAAATTATATGACATTCAAATTTCAGTGGCCATAAATAAAGCTTTATTGGAACACAGCCAGGCTCATTTGTATTCATATTGTCCATGACTGCATTTGCCCATGATGGCAGAGTTGAATCATTTCGACAGAGACTCCCTGGCTTGCAAAACCTAAAATATTTGCCATTTGGCCCTGAAAAAGGGTGCTAACTCCTGGTTTAAATCAGTATAAACACACCATGGTGGACAGGGCCAAGAGGAAAAGTAGATGTGCTAGGAGGAGAAATTACCGAGCAAACCAGCCTCACCAGGGAGATCAGGGAAGGCTTCCCAAAGGAAGTGATGTTTGCCCTTCAATCTGAGATGACAGGGGTTAGCCAGGCAAAGAGGGTCAGGATAGTGCTCTGAGCAGGGGAACAGCAGGGGCAAAGCCCTCGCAGCTGCGGGAGCATGACAAGCAGAGAAGCCCAGAGTGGCAGGAGAGCAGTAAGTGAGAAAGAGAGATTTGGGGCTGGAAGGGCGGCAACAGCCAAGCTCTGAGGGCTTTTGTGGCCACACCGGGGGCAGTGGAGGCCAGTGTCAATGGCAAGTTCCAGATGATGTTGGGTTTTAGGGCTGTTGAAGCACACAGATGAAGGTGCCAGGTTGGATATCTGGGCTGGACATAGAAAATGTGGAGTGATCAGTGTAAAAGCGGTAGTTGGAGGGACTGGCGTGGAGTGAGAAAAGGAGAGGGTGAAGGTCAGAGCCTGTCGAACTCTGCCATTCAAAGGTCAAGTGCAAAAAACAAAAGTGGCCAGAGACATGGGAGGAAACACTGGAGAGAATGATGTTCTGCATCAGTGTCTGGGCCGTGTGGGCCCAAAGTGGCCCCAGCATCAGGAAGAGATAAGACATAAAAGCAAGACTGCAAAGGAAGAGTCAGTGAAACTGATGATCATCTGGATATGAAGATGAAGGCAAAGGGGAAGGAGGGAGGCCCCAGATCAGACGGAATTAGAGGACAGAGGTGCGGCCTGGTCTGAGAGGAAGATGGTGCGGGTGTGTGGGGACAGGCTGAGTTGGGATGACAATGAGAAAATTTCAAGGAGAAGGGCTTGGAGCTCCAGAGAGAGGGGTGGCATAGAGGAAAGAGTCTGGGTAAGAAAGGCAAGAAGCAGAAAGCAGGAGAAGGAAGGCGCAACTTGGGGCGGGGGCTAGGGGATGCCCAAAGCAATGGAGGTCTTAGGAGCAAGGGCTGTGCCCAGGCTATAGTTCTAGCAATGCCCTCCTGCCTGATTTAGGACCATCATCCCTTCCCACACACCCAAAATCAGGATGGGGCTCAGCACAAGAATAATCCCAAATCAGCAGGTATGAATGAGGTCATCCTGTGGTTTCTTTGTCCTGCTCCCCAGGCTGACCCCAGCATTAGGCAATCTGCTGCCTCTGAGTGGGAGCCATCAGGACATCTCTGCCCCACCAGGAGGTGGGGGCTGGAGTGGAGGAGGAGCCAGGGTAGTAGGTACCCCAACATTAGGCTCACATCTATGGCTATTCGTGGGGGAGACTGCGCCTCAGACCTGAGTTCAGGGGGTCTTTGGGGAAAGAGCCAGCTGGGTGATATGGCCTGGGCCTCTAAGGCCAGCTGACAATCTGCCACACGCCCTGGAAGAGTAGAGCAAACAGGCAGAGGTGGGTGACATGGAGAAAGGATAGAACTGGTGGAGAAGGAAAGGGGTCCCTGAACAGGAAGGCACCCAGGGGCCCGAGCCAGCAGCGTCCAGAAGAGCCCGGACAGACTGTGTCCCCATTGTCCCAGCAGAGGACATTCTGGCCATGCCAGGGACACCACAGGGTCACAGCCAGAGGCCAAGACCTTGGGAGAGGGACAGAGAGTCCATCCTGGAGTTTTCAGGTAATTAAAGTATTTTTAAAGGCTGAGATCCAGGAACAGGGGAGTGACCCAGATGGTCAATACTCCATTCCTTCATCCAACCAGTAAGGCAGTATCTGGACAACACATAAAACCTCACTCCATACATGTTGACCCTTATGATTCTGGTTATTATTATCCTGTGCTACACACTAAGTAGGAAGTGTGATCAACGAGGGCAGGGGGGGCGCTTTGATCAACAGGGCAAGAAAACTAAGCCTCAGGGAACTTAGTGAGGGAGATGCACAACACTCAGCAGGATTAATGCCTCCACATGGGAGGTCTGGGAGGACTTCCTGGAGGAAGGGGCTTCTAAGTGACACCTGAAGGCCAACTAGGGACCAACCAGGTTAAAAAAAAAAAAAAAAAAAAAAAGGACCAGGACAGGGTGCTCCAGGGAAAGGGAACAACCATGCACATGTAAAGATCTCAGGGGTTTGGCAGACCAGCAATAGAATGGGGTGGTGGTTGTTAATTGTTAGTGATTTAGAGCAGCTATGCCAGTAACTACTAATTACGTACTATTAATTCCTAGAGATGTATGATTCTGAGCAGGTGCCTCCCTCTCTCTTTGAGCAGATGCTTCAGTTTGCCTAACTGTAGGATGACAACCCTTTCAACTCTGAGTCCCTGGTCACCCACCCCTCATTGACAGCTGTCATAGGCCTTAACAAAACTGTGCCTGGTGACTAGGCTGTGCGCTCAGACCTATACTTAAGGACTAGTCACAGAGGAAACCTGGGGAAGGCTATGGGGGCTGCCTGTGACATCCACTGAGATCATGCCCCAGCCTGATGGGAGCCTCATTCTGGAGATGTACCCAGAGTCCAGAATGGTGTCCCCACAGCTCTATCAATTTCATCTTGATGAAGTAGAGGTTGAAGATTAGGGTGGGGCCCCCCAGAGGACAGTAGGGTCCTGGAAATCCTCCCTATTTGATTTTTTCAGAGCTGGCAAAAGCCTCCAGGAAGTGCCTGGTATTGAGTCCCTGGGTCCTGCTAGAGCAGCTAGCGATGGGGTGGAGGATTGCATCCAGCCCGTTCTGAGCACTTAGGGCAGGTATTGCCGCTCACAGGCTGAGATGAGGACTGCCTTAATGGTGCAGACCCTGGAGTATGATCCCCTCTGTTTCCCCCACAAAACCTCTCAAGGCCTGGGACCATCCCTTTAGGACCATGGGATAAACCTTAACCCCCTCCTCCCAATGTTTGTATCCAGGGAACCTCAGGCTAAGCAGAATATGCCAAGTAAGAGCCAACCCTAGCACTGGGACTGTCTGCAAGAAAATGAACCACAGGCACAGTGATGTTTTATGTCTAAGACTTGCCTTACAACTTGACACAGTATCTCCTACATAATTCACCCAGAAGCTAAGCCATCCTAGTGGCTAGGAAGTGGTATCTCATTGTGGGTTTGATTTGTATTTCCCCAATGCAGAAGGATGTTGGGAATCTTTTCATGTGCTTATTGTGCATTTGCATACCTTCTTTGGAGAAATATTTATTCAGATCCTTTGCCCATTTTTAATGGGGTTATTTGTCTTTTTACTGTTGAGTTGTGGGAGTTCTTCATATATGCTCAACACAAGTCCTTTATCAGATATACGATTTGCATATATATTTTTCACATTCTGAGGGCTATCTTTTCACTTTCCTAATGGTGTCTTTTGGCGCATGGAAGTTTTTAATTTTGATGACATCCAGTTTATGTGTTTTTTCCTTTGTCACCTGTGCTTTTGATCTGTTGTCTAAGAATCTATTGCCTAATCCAAGATCATAAAGATTTACTCCTATATTTTCTTCTAAGAGCTTTATAGTTTCTGTTTTTACATTTACATCTGTGATCCTTTTTCTTTTCTAAATGATACGAGGTAGAAGTCCAACCTCATTCTTTTACATGCAGATACCCAGTTGTTCCAGCTCTATTTACTGAGAGGACTATTCTTCCCACCCTGATTGTCTCAGGCCCCTTCTGGAAAATCAATTGACCATAAATGTAAGGGTTTATTCCCAATTCGATTTCACTGATGTACGTGTCTACACTTAACGCCAGTACCACACTGTCTTGATTATTGTAACATTGTAGTAATTGAATATATTTTAAACAATGAATATTAAGGGCTGGCCAGGTGTGGGGAGAAGCCTGCGGTTCCAAGGGGCACATGGCAGAGGTGGTGGACATTCTTTGACCTGATCCCAGGGCTGAGGGGTCCACCCTCTTCTCCGCTCTCCCACAGCTGGGCTCCCCTGGGTGTGGCCCTCAAAGCTCTAGGTTTTCATTGGAAGGATCCCTGGGCAGCTAAAACCCCAAAGAAGGGATCTCCACCCTGGCCTCCCATCCCATTCCCGCTGGGAGGTGGAGTCTTTTAATCACACGCTGTCTCCATTCCACTCGTGGGGTCCTAGAACCCAGAGCGGGGAAAATCGAGAAGCTGGAAGGGGAGCAGGTGGGCTATGCAAATTACATGCTAACCACGTGCAAATGCACTCGCCTAGCCGGCGTCGGAAGCCGGAGGAGCGCGAGAGATTAAGAGAAGGGGTGCGGGCCCTGGCCACGCCCTCCCGCCTCGCCTCGACGCCTCCTTGCCCGGCTCCCGGGCGGCGCGGAGGTGGTCCCGCCCACTGGCGCCCTGCGACTGGTCTCTCCGGGTCCTCGCCGCCGCCCCGGCGTCCCGCCGCCTCCAGCGCAGGCGGGGCAGGCCGCTGGAAGCCGCGCTCCGCGGGAAAGTGGAGCCGCCCCTCCGCCGCCGGGCCGAGCGAGCCGGTGAGCGGGCTTCCTGGGCCCCCTACACTCCCCGAGGCGTCCTCCCCCGCCGGGCTTCCCGTCAGCGCTGTCGCAGACCCGCCCTGCCGTGGGCCTCCGGGGCCCCTTTCCGCCTGTCGGAGGAGAGAAAAGCCTCCTATCCCGGTCCTGGGCCTCCCCAGCCTGGATGGCTGGGGACCCCCGTGGCCTGAGGGGTGAGGGGACAGGCACCACCCAAAGCCTGGCCTGAAATCTCCACGGGGGCACTGCCTGGACGTCCCAGAAGCCTCACCCAGAGGAGATCCATCTTGGGGAGGGTAGGAAACCGGGTGGAAACTGGATCCGGAAGGCAGGGACTGAGCCAGGGTGACAGAGGTCATTAAGTTCCTGTTGCCTATCCCATCCCCCTCCAGGCTGTGGTCAGCTGGCCCCTCCAGGACTGTTGGGACACGTTTGGAGGCAGAGAGGAAGGAGGGTGACTTGCCCCAGCTGGCTCACCTCTGGAACCGCCTCCTTCCTTCCAGGGCCCCTGCCAGGTGGAGGGCTGGAGGGCTTGTCAGCCCCAAGCTCAAGCTGGCTCTTGCTGCTCTTCTGCGTGGCGGGAACCCTACGGCTGCCTGTCCTGTGTCCTGGGCTTCAGGCCCGGGATCTTTCCTGATGTGTAGCCTGGGGAGAGAAGGGGGTTCTCCATTCTTTCACTGCTGGTGAGGCTGCTGGTTCCTCCTTCCCTCTCACTGGGACCATGGAAAGGGAGAAGAGGGAGAGGAGGCTGTCCCTCCACTCTGTACACCAGCCCCCTAACCTCAAACCCCTGCAGGAGAACTTCCGCTCACACTTTTGCCTGCACCTGCAAGCTCAGAGGGACCAGGAACTGACCCTGAGGGCTTAGCTAGGCCTCTGTCATCAGAGGGGAAGCCCTAGAAACAGACCGGAGTCTGTATGTGACGGGAGAAGGACAAGAGATGTCGTCTGAACTTTTTCCCAGCCCACAAACCCAGCTTCAGGCCACCTGGGCATGAAGGTGGCCTCAGTCTGGGCAAGAGGTCCCTTGCCAGAGTGAAAAGTCTCCAGCCGTATTTCCCTCCTTGCCCCAACCATGCACTAGGCAGCGATCGTGACTCATGGTTCTCGGTACAAAGGGAAGACCGCTTCTCTGCTGGGGCCAAGGTGGAACCAGAGCCCCCATCTCTTCTCTGCACTGCTTGAGTCTTCTGGAATGGACCTGCCTGCCAGGAAGCCAGGTCATCCTTGGTCCTGGGCTTGCCTACCCCCCAGGGAGCAGAGGTGGGTAATGTTAATATTGCCTTTGTGCTCCACTGGAGGTGGGGGGTGAGGGGGCGGTGAACAGGTCCCTGCTCCTGGTCTCGAAGGGGAGGAGGAGGAGCAGGGGTGACAGTGATAAACACAGAAAGGATCCATTCCAATGTAGTGTGAAAACTACTATTAAGGAGAGAAATACAGGAAGGGGCCTAGCCCAGCCTGAGGTGGGCGTCAGGGTAGCTTTCTGGAAGTGCTGCCGGGGCTGAAACTTGAAAGACCAACCCGACTTCTTTCTGGGTAAGGATTTTGGAATCTCAGCAGCCAAGTTCCTAAGGAGGAACCAGCTTGCTGGGGGTGGGGTGGGGGGTTGGGCAGAGGATCAACAGGACCTAAAATCTATGTGTGTGACCTGGGAGTTGGGGGTGTATGGGAGGGGACAGCCTCCTGGTGGAAGGCTGAAGTCTGCAGGGCAGCTCCAGAGGGAGGCCGGGGCAAAGAGAACAAAGGTGCTTAGGGTTTCCTGGGCTCTGATTGTCCCTGGTGGCCTGAAGGGAGGACAAGCCATGAAGAGTCAGCTCCACTGAAAGGTTCAGAGGGAAGGTAGGTGCGGAACGAAGGTCAGAATTCTGGAAAGAATTCACAAAGGGGGAGGCTCAGAGTAGTAGGGCACTAAATCTTCTCCAAAGAGGGGCAGGTCAAGGGTGAAGGAGGGGATGAGAGCTGGGGACAGGGCCTGGGGTCTCCCCAAGTGTCTCCTCTCCTATCTCCCCTCTCTGCCACCTCTGATCAGTGACAGCCTGCTGCTCTGAAGAGAAACTGGCAGGGTTCTGGGGCTGGGGAGTGCCAGGGGTGGGGCGCCAAGAGGGGACAAGCAGGAGGAAGTGAGGGCAGTGGAGGAAGGCTGGCGGCCCTTCTGGGAGGAAGAGGGGAAAGTGGCCGGTCCAGGAAGACTGAGGGGTGGGGGGAGGGGGGAGCCACAGAGCAGGAGGGGGAGACACTCACAGAGAGGATCAGGTGGCACCGGTGGCCTTTCCATTTGCTGAAGGAACAGAAATTCTGGAAGGGGCGAGAGAGAGCCAGTTTGCTAGAGGAGCCCATATCTGAGGTTTGCCCCAAGCTTGGGGCTGGGCCAGGAGGATCCGGGCTGGGGGCTCTCTAGGGCCAGTGTCACGTGCAGGAGCCTGGAGGGCAGGAGGTGCTCCCAGCCCACACACAGGACTCAAGGTCTCACACACATGCTTGCAGGCACACACAGTCTGAGGCTAGGATGCATGGCCCACTCACCATGGCAGGGCTCAGGGGAAGGAAGGGGGTCCTCTGGGGAGGGAGGAGGCCTTGTGCCTAGAGAAGGCATTGGAGCCTGTGAAGGAGGCAGTTAGGGTGGATCCAGTTTAGGTGCCTCGTTAAAGCTTCTGGGCCTGGGGGGAAGGTGTGGGATGCTGGGCTTGGCAGGAAGAGGGGTTTCATATTTCTGATAGTTTCCTGAGTTTCCAAGGATCTTCAGGACCTGGGGCTAAAAGGAGGGAGGCTGTGGGAACTGGAGCTCCTGGGATCCTTTGGCTTCACAAAGGCCCAGGCTGCCCTTCAGCCTACCAAAAGCAGCCTGCAGCCTGCAGTGTGGGTGAGGTCTGGGGCCCTGGAGGTCCAGGGAGTTGGGGAGAGCCAGGACAGGACGGAGGGGACTGGAGAAGGGCTCTGCATCTGGGGAGGGGTTGGGGCTTCGAGGCCTGGTTAAGGCACCTTCTGTGATGGGAGTATGGCCTGGGTGGTGTTGAGGAACTGAGTTAGGACTGAGCCAAAAATGTGAGAATGTTTGTGTGTCTACACAGTGTGTGACCCTGTGTGTTTGTGTGTGTCCGTATGTCTGTGTAGCATGTGTCTGTGTGCATTTGTTTGTATGTCTCTGGGCTTGTCTGAGTAAGTGTGTGTCTGTATGTCCATGCATGTCAAAGTATGACTGTGTGTGTCTGCACATGTGCCTGGGTGGTTCTGGGTGTGTCTGCAAGAACACATCTGTGTATGTGTGTCTGCACTTGTCTGTGTGAGTGTGTATCTTGCTATACATTCATGTGTGACTATGTATGTATGTGTGTGTTGTATGTGTGTGAGAAGCCCTCGCAGGTGGTAGGTCATTATTCAGCCTGATTGTGAAACCTGCCTCTTGGCTGTGAGCCCCTTGGGAAAGGAGCACTGTAGGGTGATGTCAGGGGGCCTTTGGATGAAACCCGTGTCTTCTCCTTGAAAGCTGCTGGTGTGCTGCCCTGGTTTAGTGTTCTGTGTACCCTCCTTGGCTGCACCAGCACCGGCTCACTCACCGTGGCCTTCACGACAGCACTGACAATGAAGCTGGCTGTTAAATGCAACATTGCGAAAGCCCGTGTTTGTGAGCAGGAAGCCTAGTTACGAATATTTGAAAATGTATGAGTGTGCTTCTAGGGGCACTGGGACTATGCTGACTCTAGACGTCTGCTCCATTCTACAAGCAATTATTGAGTTCTTGCTGTGTGCGGTGGTGGTTGGGGGGTGGCTAGAAAGTCCCATCTGCTGACCACTAAGTGATGTAACAACTGGAAAGAATTCCACTCACTTGCCTGCCCCTCCTGTCCCTCCTGCCAGACTTGATCTGGAAAGTAGGTGAAAGGAGATGCCAAGGCCAACGCGTGGGCATGTGGCCACCTCCCAGGGGGCGGTGCCCCTCTGTGATACCTGGTGCTGGGGCAAGAGGAAGGGACAGTTTCAACCACCTAGGGAAGGTGGCAGGTGGGCCAGGGGAGTGCTGGCAGCTCCATTCTGTCCCTTCCTCAGGTGGCCCAGGCAGCAGTGGCAGTGGCGGTGGCAGTGAGGCTGTGGCAGCAGCATTTGTAGCCGAGGATGCCGCAGGCCCTGGAGCGTGCGGAGGGCTGCTGGTCCTGGGTGGTGCTGCTGGCCTGCCTGGTGGCCCAGGGCCTCACCCTGGGCTTCCCCACGTGCATCGGCATCTTCTTCACCGAACTGCAGCATGAGTTCCAGGCCAGCAACAGCGAGACCTCCTGGTTCCCCTCCATCCAGACGGCCATGCTCCATGCAGGGGGTGAGCAACCTGGGGAGTGACCCTGGGAGGGGTGAGAAGGAGCCTGGGGTGGGAGAGGAAGCCACAACCTCCCTGGCCTCCTGGGTCTCTCTCTCTGAGGCCACTGGTTTTGCCTTGTCCAGTGAATTCCTAAGATTTCATCTGATTTCAACAGGGCCAGTCCCCCTGCCTGGAATCCCGCTGGGCTGGGCTGGGATGAACTGGGGAGGGGCCCAGGGTGGAGAGGCCCCTGAGATGTAAAGCTGGTCCTCTTGAGTACCGCGGGAGGATGGATCCCGACGGTGGGAATGCCAAGCACTCAGCACAGACTGGAGGAGGAGTGGCTTGGGGTCCCGCTGGGTGATCTCTCTGCACCTGAGTGTTTTCCTCTGCAATATGAGGGCAGCACTCAGCATCCCATCCTGCTCACCTCCCACATGGGGTTGCAGATCCTGGCAGGGTCTGAGAGCTAGGGCACTGTAAGCAGCTCTGCATTAGTGTTTGGGACACCCTCATCTCCAGGGTTTCAGGACAGGAATGGGGGGTTCAAGGAAGACACTGGGTGCAAGATAAGGGCAGGGCAAGAGCCCTGTCTCTCATCAGGAATCAGAGGGGGTGTTGCCGGGGTGGGGAGATGGAGGGAAGGCGGCCCCCCTCATTTCCTGATTGACTCTCCAGGAATGTGACCACCTCACCCTGAGCCCGGGAAAAGGGAGGGGCAGGGGCTGCCCAGAGTGTTCTCCATAACAACCTTGGGCTCAGGGGTCTGCCCTCCGCTCCTGGGAGCTCTCCAGGGAGACCCAGCAGGCAGTGACCTCCAGGGGGATCCTGGTCAACTGGAGCCAGATCTCATAGCCCGCAGGGCTCGCCCCACGCATAGTGTTTGCTTGTCTCAGCTGAGCCATAACCCTGCTACCTCCTGCCCTGCCCTCCACCTGGCACCAGCAGCTGGCTTATTACTCCAGGTCCTTCCCTCAAATTGCGAGGGAAGTCAGACTGGGATAGAAGCCACCCTCGCTGGAACGACCCCTGAACCTGCAGGTTGGGGCCCAGGCTCAGGGCAATGTGCAAGACTAGGCCTGGCCCAGACCACATAAATTTTTTTTTTTTTGCCTGCAATTTTGGGCAAAAATGTGAATCCCAGAGGGCTCCTTCCCTGCAGCCAGAGAGGGGTATGGTCCAGGGGCTAGAAGCCAGGCATCTAGTGTGGACCCCACTCCCCAGCCAGCTTTAGACTCATACCTAGCAGACATGCCAGCATCTCAGTCGGCCTGGGACTCCGGTCTGTCTGTCTGTCTCATGTACACACATACGTTTAGCCCATGCTCATTCAGAGTATCGCAGAAATTTTAAACTTGAAAGTATCCTTGATCCTAAGTACCCCCCACCCCCTCACATTTTAGCGATGGGGAAAGCAAGCCAAGTACAAAGTGCAAGGCCTTGCCAAGGTTGTAGGGTGAGCTCAGGGCAGAAGCAGTGCCCCTGCAGGAGTAGCACCCTGTGTCCCAGTGCCCTGTCCCCAACTCAGTGACTCAGGGCTTTCCCCAATGTCACCTTTCCAAAGTCAGGCCAAAGTATGAAGGCGGGGTCAGCGGTCAGGTCCACTTCAACGCCTTGCCTCTCCCTCTACAGCTGCCTCTCCCTGATTACCTCTGAGGATGGGCCCCTCACTTCCTCTGTTACTCCCATACTCTTACTGGCTCACACCTACACATCCTCTTTCCACCCAATCACGCAGACTCACGCCTTGTGCACACACACATTTTCTCTGTCCCTTTGGCTCCACTCTGGGAGGGTGACTCTGGAGAAACTTCATTATGTGTACTTGGGGGCAGGGCTCTAGGCAAGGGGGGGCCCTGTGAGGTGTGGTGTGGCAGCTGGATGGGACTGGCTGGCTTCTACTCTGGGTCTGGACTGATGAGAAAGCAGCTCAGGTTTGGGGATGGGGGCTGTGGAGGAGAACAGGCCCCTCTCCACCAGGGGCAGGACATCTGGGTACAAGTCTTCGGTGGTGGCTGGAGGGGATGGGGGAGGGGAGAATGTACCCCACCTGCTTTTCTCCAGAGCACCCCAAGAGGCCAGAGCAATGGAGAGGGAGTGCTGTGGCCAGTCTTCTTGAGGAGGGGGAGCGGGGAGCAGGGCCTGGAGGTGCTCACTGTGATTTAGCTGCTGTGGGACCCTCACCCACCCAAATAGGTCACAAGCCAATCATGCTTCATCCAGATGGAGGAGGCCTCAGGTCAGTGCAGTGAAGGGCCTCAGTCTGCACCTCTGAGGATCTTTGTCAGGGTCAAATTAAATATTTGTGCCCTTTAAGCCACCTGCTAGTTCCTGCTAGAACCCCCTCCCAAACCCTCTCTTTCCCCTCCCTCGGACCCCTCTCTTTCCACTGCCACCTGCTGGCTCCTCCTCCCCACAGGACCCCTGTGCAGCATCCTGGTGGGACGCTTTGGCTGCAGAGTGACGATGATGCTGGGGGGTGCGCTGGCCAGCCTAGGCATGGTGGCCAGCTCCTTCTGTCGCACCCTTAGCCAGCTCTACCTCACGGCAGGATTCATCACAGGTGACTATCATTCCATTTCAAGAACTACTAGGTCGGTCCTGGGTGCAAGACTGCAAAGCGCCAGGCACGCAGAGATCCTAATCTCCAGGGGCTGCTTACAGTCACATGAGGCAGAGGAACAATGAGCATATAAAAAAGAAGAATTATCTCTGATCATGACAAGGGGCTGAGAAGACCGGACAGCTGATGTGATAGTGTCCTGGCTCTGGGCGGGAGTGGGCAGAGATTAAACAGGAGGTAGAATGACCAGGACACCCAGTGCAGCAGGAAAAGCAGGGTTGGGGGAGGTTGCTACTTTCAACAGGGTGGTCAGGGAAGGCCCTGCCGAGAAGGTGACATTTGGGCAGAAGGCTAATGGAGGTGAGGGAGTTTTCCTGTAGACTCTCTGGGGAAGAACATTCAGGCAGTGGGAACAGCAAAGGCAAAGGCGCGGAAGTGCTCAAGGAGCAGCAAGGCGGCCGATAGGATGGAGGGGCATGAACAGGGGTCCGAAGGGTCAGGGGGAGGCTGGATAGGGGTTTAGTTCCTAAAAGGTTGTGCAGTGGGATGGGAAGCCATTTGAGGGGTTCAAGCAGAGGGGTGAGTGGCGTCATCCAGCTGCCGCCGTTTGTGAAGCACTGCTCTGGCTGCCGTGTTGAGAAGACACCTGGGGGTCTGGGCTAGGAGCTGGAGGACAGGTCAGGGTGTGGTCATCACCCAGGCAGGAGGTGGTTGTTCCTTAATCCAGCGTGGTATGATGGATGAGATGTGGTCGGGTTCAGGATCGCACATGAGGAGCAGAGAAGAGACCAGGACCACCCAAGTTTCCTAGAGCTGAAAAGGGTGACATCAAGGTTTTTTGCCCTGAGTCACTGGAAGAATGGGGTAGCTGCTAACTACGATGGGGAAACTAGGAGGGAAGCAGGCATGCAGGGGGATGGGAAGCTCGGGTTTGGACGTATCCAGTCGGGTTCAGAGAACAGGCCCTGAGCTGGAGCAGGCTGATGGAGAATCATGAGATGCCTGGTATTCGAGTCTTGAGATGACATGAGGTACTGTCCTGTCACTGAGGGAACGAGGGAGGATGGCTGAAGAGGACTGAGGCCTGAGGCCCAGGACGCTCCAGTGCTTAGTGGCCTGGGCAGGAAGAAGGAACAGAGAGTAGGAGGAGAACCAAGAGAGTGGGGTTTGAGAAATGAAGTGAGGAAAGTTCCTTGGGAGGAGGGGGAGATGGACTGTGTGAAGCTGCTGATGGATGAGACCAAGGAGGACCAGACTCTTGTCTTTGGCTTTGACAACATGGAGGTTGGCAGCCTGGAGAAGAGGAATTCAGGAACAGCGGTGAGGATGAGTCTGATTGAAATAGGTTCAAAAAGGAACAGGAGGAGGGAAACTGGAGACAGTGAATATAAACAGTATTTCCAAGACATTTTGATGGAAGAGGAGCAGAGAAATGGGCTGGGACCCAGAAGAGACTGGGGTCGAGACAAAGTTTTGTTTTGTTTTAATGGGAGAAATAACAACAAAGGAGAATGATCTAGTCAAGAGGAGAAAATGGACTACAGGAGAGGGGAATTGCTGGAGGGATGTGCCTTTGAGCAGACAGGGTGCAGGGCAGGTGCAGAGTGGGTGTGGAGGTGGCATCTGGGTTGAGTCGAGAAAGGAGAGTCTGCAGGAAGCATATTCCAGGCAGAGGGAAAGGCAACTGACTGCAATGCCAAGGTAGCAGGCAGCTTAGTGTCCAGAGGAAGAGAAACTGATGTGGCTTGATTGTGGTGAGTGACAGGGAGAGTGGCCTGAGATGGCACCCAGGAGGTGACCAGGGGCCAGACTATGCAGAGTCTTCCAGGGCTTAGTAAATACTTTGGCTTTTTTTCCTGGATGTGATGGGAAATCTTTGGAAGGTGTTAGGCAGGGGAGAGACTTAACCTGATTTAGGTTTTTGAGGATCCCCAAGTGCTGTGCCAGGGGAACAGGTGTGCCCCTGGCAGCCTCAGGAGGACAGATGCTTCTAGGGAGGTGGGATGCTTCTAGGGAGGTGATGAAGCATGCTGATGCCATCTTAAATCCCTGGGGACCTGGGGTCTGGGCCAGAATGGAAGGAAGACAGACCTGGGACATGACCCCAGGACCCCCGTGCTGGGTGCACCCTGAGCTAGTCTCGCCTCTCCTTCCACAGGCCTGGGCATGTGCTTCAGCTTTCAGTCGAGCATCACCGCGATGGGGTTGTACTTCACCCGCTGGCGGGTGCTGGCCAATGCACTGGCCTCAGTGGGCGTCTCCCTGGGCATCATGCTCTGGCCACTGCTCTCCCGTTACCTTCTGGAGGACCTCGGCTGGAGGGGCACCTTCCTCATCTTTGGTGGGGTTTTGCTCCACGGCTGCGTCTGCGGGGCCATCCTGAGGCCCGGGGCCATCCTGAGGCCCGTGGTCACCAGTGTGGCCCCCAAGATCAGAGAAGACCTCCCTCCACCTTCCAAGAGACCCACACGTGGCTTTCTGGTAGCCTGTGGTCAGGCCATCCAGCGCCACCTGGCCTTTGACATCCTGCTTCACAACGCCGGCTACCGTGTGTACACGCTGGGAGTCGTGTGGATGATCATGGGTTTCCCACTGCCGCATGTCTTCCTGGTGCCCTACGCCACGTGGCATGGGGTGGATGAGCACAGGGCGGCCCTGCTCATCTCCATCATCGGCTTCAGCAACATCTTTCTGCGGCCCATGGCTGGGCTGGTGGCGGGCCGGCAGGACTTTGCCAGTCACCGCAAGTACCTGTTCAGCTTGGCAACCCTGCTCAATGGGCTCACCAACCTAGTGTGCACAGTGTCAGCCGACTTCCGGGTGCTGGTGGGCTACTGCCTGGTGTACAGCGTGTCCATGAGTGGCATTGGTGCCCTCCTCTTCCAGGTCCTCATGGACATTGTCCCCATGGATCGGTTCCCCAGTGCCCTGGGCCTCTTCACCATCCTGGAAAGCATCTCCATCCTCATCTCCCCTCCACTGGCTGGTGAGGCCCTGGGAAGAAAGGGCGGCCAGGTGTGGCCTGGGTGGGTAGGGTTTGCGGGGAAGGGTGGTGCAAATAGGAGCAGTATGGACAGATTTGGACCCCATTCAGCATCTCCAGGGTTAGAGACTTGAATCGGATTTTCTCAAGCATCCCAGGGGACTGAGTTCACCCTTTCTCCCAACTGGCACTCAGGGTACGAACAGTTAAAAAGAAGGCTTTTTCTACCAGACTTACCCAAGACCTTTGTCTCCCTCTCCATACGTCTGTGTTGTCTTATCAGTAAAGTGGGGATGATAATGGAATCTACCTCATAGGATTGTTGTGATGATCACAAGTCATATCAAAGAGCTCAGTAGAGAGCCTGGCACATGGTAAGTGCTATGCATGTGTTTGCTGTTATTAACGTCCTGGTTCACCCACTTCCTGCCTGTGGGACCTGGGCAAGTCATTTTCCTTCTCTGAGCCATGTCATCTGCAAAATGCAGATAAGGACACCTGCCATAACCATTCATACACCTGTGCCAGTCACTGGGAGGGTGTGGCTGAATCGAGAGCTAGTCCCCACCCCTCAGGGCTTACCTTTTGATTGAAGAGATTAAAGCAAAGAGGCATCTTAGTGATCATAATGGTGATTTGTGCCCAGAGGGAAATGAACAGATATGGAAGCAGAGACCCACACGAGTGGACTTGGGCCACTAAGTGTGTGACATTCAGAGTAAAGGGGAAGGTTTGTGAAGCCCGTGGGGGTGGAGGGCAGTCGACAGACAACACAGCTATTACATTAAGACCTTCCTGAGTGTGGCATTGGAAATCCCAGTTTCCAAGGGAGTTCTCCAAGCCAGCAAGGGGGTAGAACTATCCAGGAGGAAGTATCATGGGCCCAGGGAGTGGCTGAGCAGATATCCCAGACTCCACTGGCCCTTGAGTCCTTGGCTTCCTGCCACCAAGGGTAGAGGAAACATGCCCTTTAATGCCCTTCTGACCCAAAGACTCTTCCTGCCTGGTACCAGGGCTGGTTTAGTGTTTCCTTTCATTCAACAAATACCTATTGAGTGCCTACTAGGTGCCAGCCACAGTTCCTAGTACTGGGGATGCAGCAGAGACAAAAATAAAACCCCTGCTCTTGCTGAGCACGCAAGTTAGCAGGGATCAGAGAGTCAGGGGAGGCCTGGTAGCCTGGGCAGTGGCCTAATTTTCTCTTTTCTCTCTGTCCCTCAGGACTCCTCCTGGACACCACCAACAATTTCAGCTACGTTTTCTATATGTCAAGTTTCTTCCTTGTCTCAGCCGCCCTCTTCATGAGTGGCAGTTTCTGCGCCCTGAGGAAGAAGGAGAGGCAGAGCCGGCAGGTGCAGGCAGAAGGAGCCGTCACGGAGGCTGCCCCAGAGGGGACCCTCATTGTGGAAGACACAGACAGTTCCGAGAAGCGGCTGCACACAGAGATCATGTACGTGACCAGTGTCTGATCCCTGGGGTCACTCACAAATGTGAGCAGCATCTGAGCCCTGAAGTCAGTGACGACTGCCTCTGCCCAGGAATGGGATCTGGCTGCTTCGCCAGGGGCCGGGGTGAAGGGCTGCCCAGGAAGCCTGAACCAGAGGCTCTGCTCTGCACACTGGGACTCAGCTGGGAGCTGGGACCTTAGGGGCTGGCTTCCAAAGACTCAGGGTTCCTTCCAACTAGCAGAATCCAGGAGCGGGTCCTCCTGACATTTTTTCCTTGGGTACCATGGTACCTGGGGCCCAGGAAGGTGGGTCTCAGACCATCTCGGGTCTGTCATGGCCAGCTTGGCTCGGCTGGCTGCTACTGCTGCTGCTACAGTCAACACACTGGACCCTCAGGTCTGGCCTGGGTGCCCCCCATGTTATCTCTTTGTCCTTCCCCACCCTCCAGACAGTTTCAAAGAGCTCAACCCTCCTCTGAGTCCCTCCTGACCCGCTTCTTCCCTTGCCTAGCCTCCTACTGACTGGAACCTGGGGAAGAAGGGCCTTGTGAGAGAATGAGTCATGGCCTGTGGTGGTGGAGGGCCAGGCTGAGGGGTTAGCCTGGAGGCAGGCCCGGGACAGATTAAATGTCGGGTGGAGTACCCGTCCTGGCGTCTGTGCAGAGAACTGGAGGGGAGCCCCTGGCTTGGGTCCCAGAATCAGTGAAGTCTGAGGGGCCCCTGCACACTTAGCAGGGCCTGCTCCAGCGTCTCCTCCCTCCTTGGGAAGACTGGTGCTGGGGTGGGAGGATGACAGACATCTGACCAGGGGATGGAAGACTGCTGGGCAGGGCCTGAGGACCTCTGTGAAAATGGAGCTGCTTTTGCCACAGAAGCCCTTCCACTCCCCTCTCCTGGCATCCGTTTCTCCCTGCTGTGTCCAAGGTGTCAACCTTGGGGTAAGTAGCTGGCTGGGCCAGCTGCCAAGCCATTGCTGCTCCCTGTTGGCCCGTGCGTCTGGCCTGGAAGTCAGAGCTCCCCACCACACACACTCTTTTCGCTGGTCCCTTCCCTGAGGTCATCCCGTGAGGGCTGGCTGTCATTAGCCCAGGCTTGTCCCTTGGTTGCTTGACCAACCAAGGGGATAGACAAACAGAGTTTGTTTGAACTCCACACAAAAACATTTTCTGCAGCATATTATAAACTCTGAACTAATGAAGCTAGAAAATAGAGGTCTGGAGTAAGTTTCCTCCCACTCCCCTTCAGGACTGTTCCGTCCCAGGACCTTGTTTGTTGATTCAAGCTCAACCAGGCTTCAACAAGAAAACCTTATCAGGAGAATTGATTATAAATGAAGCTAGAAAATAGAGGTCTGGAGTAAGTTTCCTCCCACTCCCCTTCAGGACTGTTCCGTCCCAGGACCTTGTTTGTTGATTCAAGCTCAACCAGGCTTCAACAAGAAAACCTTATCAGGAGAATTGATTATATTTTCATGACTGGACTCCAGCTTTCCTCTAACACAGGGCCACTGGCATGAGTAAGCATCCTTGGGGATGTACTGTCTTCTCCAGGACCCGTGAGTGCCCCCTTATGGCCAAAGAAGGTAGTACAGAGGTGAAGCAAAGAGCTTCACGTTCTCTGGGGAAGAGACCTAAATTCATGCTTGACTCTGCCACAATTTGCTGTGTGACTTTGGGCAAATTGTTCACCATCTCTGGGTCTTGAAAAAGGGGAAGTTTGGTCTAGATAAGCTAAAGTCTCTTCCAGTTTGAACAGTCTGAATCTGAAGACCCCTGCTGCCTCACTGCTCCCAGCCCTGTCATGTGTTTGGTCACCATCTATATAGCTTGTGTACCTAAGGGGGAATTCTTGAACCCATTTTACCAGGTCTTGTCTCCCTCTCCATCTTAATTGAGTGAAAAAGGAGAGAGTTCGGGCTAGTGGATAGATGAATGCTTTTGTTGCTAGTAGCCACAAGGGTTTCCACTGTGCATCCTGTTTTAGGCCCACTTGCCCAAAACTGGTTTCTTTCAAGGAAAAAAGATTTCAGTAAACATTCAGCATAGGGGACTTTGACCTTCTCTGCCCTCCAGGCAAGAGTGGCAATAATCCTTGGGCAGAATTCATTCAACAAATACTGAGCATCTACTGTGTGCCAGGGACGAATCGGAGGAATAAGACCTGGTCACTGCCCTCAGCACAAAACCAGGTTCTAGGAATTCCTCCTCAAGAATGAGGGTCCCTGAAGCCTTAGGAGGGGACAAATGAGGAAGGATGGGGTGTTCTGATGCCAGCACCCACACTTAGCTGATCCTGAGATTCCTCTAGAGAGAGTATAGAGCAGATCCTGACCAGCATAGGGTGGAGCTCCACAACCCAGAAAGCCGCCAAAGCGGTACACCTGGGCTCCTTCTAGGACCCGACAGTGCTGCCCTTTGTGCTCCTTGTCCACCTGGCTGACAAAACACCTTAGGACATTACCCAGTTCCCGAGATTTCTGGCCAGAGGTGGCAGACTGCTCGGGGTAGCGGAGCAGAGGGTACCAGATTCGTCCGGCTTTTGGGAAAAGTCGACGAGAAGGTAGCGTCAAAGGATCCACATGCGGAATAGAGGGAGCCGACACACGCGTTCCAGGGAGCGTCCCTCGGTCGAGGAGCCTGGGTTGCGCCCCTTCAATGCAGGGGTGTCTGGAGGTGCTTTAGTCTCTACAGTCCCCTACATGGGCGTCCCCCGTCAGTTTTGAGCTTCTAAGGGCCCTAGAAGCGCTCTTCGACGCACCCGCAGCAATCCATCACCACGTCCAGGTGCAGACGATCGCCAGCCTGAGCCAAGAGCCTAAAAGCGCGCAGCGCGTGCACGCAGAGCTCAACGACGGCCCCGCCCCTTCCGCCCTCCGGGGCGGGGCTAAGCGCGGCTTCCCCCGGAAGTCCGGACCCAGGCGAAACTCAAACCAGGCTGGTGCCGCTCCTTCCCGTTACAGCACGTAGCAGCAGCGTCCTGGTCTCCCGCTCCCCAGTTTGGGTTTTTCACCCCTACTCTTACGAGGTCCTGAGTCCCCACCCCATTTCCCACATCCCAGTTTCAGCTGCAGTTTACTGCAGAACCTGAAGCCCGGAAAGGAACTTGTTTACCGCTCCTGTTCGCCCCTCCCTGGACCTGCGGAGGGCTAGGTGAGGTTCGCGCCCGGCTTTCCAGCCTCGCCTCCCACACTCTCCTGCCCGCCCCCCCGGGGCCCTCCGCTGCCCAACCATGGCCCAGAAGCCGAAGGTAGACCCGCACGTCGGCCGGCTGGGATATCTGCAGGCGCTGGTCACGGAATTCCAGGAGACGGAGAGCCAAGGTGAGAGCGGCAGGGTTGGGGCAGTGGGCGGGGCGGCGTCTGCGACCACCGCCCCGGACCTGGCTCCAGTGCCGCTTTTCCACTGCAGACGCCAAGGAGCAAGTACTGGCCAACCTCGCCAACTTTGCCTATGACCCCAGTAACTACCAGTATCTGCGGCAGCTGCAGGTCCTGGATTTATTCCTCGATTCCCTGTCGGAGGAGAATGAAACCCTGGTGGAGTTTGCTATTGGTAAGGATCGGGCCGGTCTCCTAGATGCCTCATGGGCTGTAATGAGATAAATGAGTAAGAAATGAGTTGGTGGAAAAGGAATCTCCTAGGCAGCCCCTCAGTAGCGATTGTCTGAGCCCCTTCCACGGTTCACAGCTCGCTTAATTCGGGTCTGGAACTCCCGCCCAGGGCTCCCTCTGCATGTCTGCCTTTCCTCCCGCTTAGAGATGAGATCATAAATGAGGGAATGGATTGAAGCCGCTTGGAGAGGAAAATGTTTTGAGTGCTCTTTTTAAACATCTTTATCTTAATGTTTTAACATCCAGAGAAGTAGAAGTGACTTGGAATGGATTTTGGCTCCTTTTGTTGTTGTGGTCCAAGACCTATTGAATTTTTCACTGGACAGATTTTTATTGGGCATGTACTGTGTGAGTAAGGTATTGCTATAGATGCTGGAGAGATGGCACCAGAGTTTAACAGGAGCTCAGATCTTGGCGTTGAGAAGGAGTTTGGAATCTGTTCTGAGGGCAAATATTCTTTTCTTCAGCATGCATCTTTTAAAAATAGCATTTCTCTACATAGTGAAAATAATCTTATCTACACAGGGAATGAAACCTTAAATAATAATCACCAAATATCCAATTATGCAAATTTCTCTAATGGTTCTCAAAAGGACTTTTTTGTTGTTGTTTTGTGTACACCAGGATCCAACCCAGGATCCATGCACTTAATCTGGTTGTTATGTTCCTTAGATCTATCTTTCTTTCTTTCGAACAAACTTTGTATTTTAGAATAGTTTTAGAAAAATTACAAAGATAGTATAGAGAGTTTCCATATATGCCACGTCCAGTTTCCCTGTTATTAACATCTTACATTAGTATGGTACATGTGTTACAACTGATAAACCAATATGGGGGGAGAAGGTACAGCTCAGTGGTAGACCACCTAGCATTCACGGGGTCCTGGGTTCAATCCCCAGTACCCCATTAAAATAATCAGTCAATCTGATAACCGCCCAATAAATGATTAAACCAATATCAATACATTATTATTATTAACTCCAGTCCATACTTTATTCTTATTTCCTTAGTTTTAACATCCTTTTACTGCTCCAGGATCCCACCTTATGTTTAGTTGTCATGTCTCCTTAGGCTCCTCTGGGCCGTACCAGTTTCTTAAATTTTCCCCTCTTTTAGAGGGGAGGGGGATGACCTTGGCAGTTTTGAGGAGTACTGGTCAGGTATTTTGTAGATTTTCCCTCGGGGCTTGTCTGATGTTTCTCTCATGATTAGACTGGGATATGGATTTTAGGGGGATGACCACAGAGGTAAAGTGCCATTTTCATTTACATCATATCAAGAGTCTCTGCTGTCAACATGACTTATCACTGTTTTTTTTTTAATTATGGCTTTGGCCAGGGGGTGGGTAATTAGGTTTATTTCTTTATTTAATGGAGGTACTGGAGATTGAACCCAGGACCTTGTGCGTGCTAAGCATGCAGCTCTGCCACTGAGCTATACCCTCCCCCCAATTTATCACTCTTGATATTAACCTTGGTCACCTGGATGAAGTAGTGTCAGGTTTCTCCACTGTGAAGCTACTCTTTAACCAGCCCTCCGCCTTTCCGTGTTGTGCTTTTTGGAAGGAAGTCACAACATAAATTATATCATATCTTTTTAAATTATTAACAGACTCTTTTTTCATAACACTAATTGTTGAAGGATCCGCACCTATTCTGCAGAATGTCCCACCTTCCAAATTGTCTAGTTGCCTCTTTATGGTGTCATTTAGTTTGTTCCTATATCCCCTTTATTTCCTGCTATAACCTAGAAATTAGATTGAAAGCCTTGATAGAATCAAATAACAAATTTTTCTTTTTTCCTGAACACATCATAGGTAAGTGTGATTTAAATTTTGGAAAGACCTTCCAGGTCTGCCTCTAATTTGTGGTATCTGGAACTCTTACCACAACAGGCGTCACACGTGTGGACATCACAGCTCTGTTCATAGCTTCACAAACACCTGCCCTGTGGCCACTCATTGGACTTAGGAGTGTATGTAGGAGTGTATGCACCAACAATGTTCACCCTCGGAGTTCACCCCTGGGCGTCAGGATGCAGGGAAGAGGCCTAAGCAGCTGTGGGAGCAGGTTTAGGGCCCAGGCTCTGGGTATGGGGGCAGGGGGATTGGCTTCCGATGTCTCCCTGGACTCTTACCTGTGGAGAGGGCCCGAGTGAGACCCTCCAAGGCTGGGCTGGGGGCAGGTCTGCCCCTCTGGAAGATTATTATGCTGAATAAATATTGTGAAAAATTGGTCACTTGAGGATTTTCTCCATTGTCAGTCCTCCATCTCCTCTCTTTTTGGAACTCTGCTCCACAGCTTCTGCCATCTGAATGGTGATAGTGGCCGCTGCAGAAACCTGGGGCTAGACCTCCACCTGGGAGCAATAGAACTCCTCCAACTCAAACTTCTGACTCTGGAGCTAAACTGCTAAAAAGAGCAGTCACCCGAGACAAGGTTTTCTAGGATCAGGAAGCAACATTCCCAAGGCAGAAGCATTCTGAGATCCTAGGCCACTGAGCTGGGAGCTTTGAGAGAGACTAGGGCTGGGCCTGGGTTCCTGCTCTCCTGGGCAGCCTTCCAGACTGGGTGACCCCCTGGGTGACCAAGCCCCCAAGTCTGTGGTCCCCACTTCCCTTCATAGCCAGTTCTTGTGGATGAGTCCTGTCCCTCCAAGCCACGCTTCCTTGCCTGCCTGGCAGGACTGTCGTGGGGAGCAAAGGCGTGTGTGCATGTCTCTGTCTCTGTGAAGGTAGTTTGTCTAGAATTGTTAGTATCGTTATCACCAGTTTAACATTTCCTGCCTTTTCCTCTTTTTTCTCCTCCTTTCCCCCAGAGCAAGGTCCCCAATCGCAAGAGCAACAACTTTCTTAGCATTGACTCCCTCAGTGGGATCCTCTGCAGATTAAATTTCTCCTGTATTTATTGTGCATAACTTAAAAGGAAAGTCCCAGCAGTGCTTAGACGTGTTTTGTTACTGTTTCTGTTTATGTCTGTGGTCCTCAATGAGAAACACCGTCAGGGCTTATTCTGTCTGCACTTTGGAGCTCCGAGTCTTTTATCTCTGGTGGCCTGTCAGATTGTGATCTCCATGAGGTCAGAGTGCCTTGCTTATCTCTGTTATGTCCTAAATGCTCAGGCCTTTTGGTCTGGGGAAGAGGATGGAAGGGGCAGGGGAAGGTGTAGAGGACTGGCCATGACTTGGTGCTGCAGCCCTAAGTAGGGCTGGTTCTGGAATAACTGCTCGGTTCGATTGCCCATGGCCATGGTTTGACAGAACCAAAACCAGTGTTGGTTTGTTGGCAGGGGACATAGTGAATTTGGTAAGAGCTGGGCTTTGGGGTCAGGCAGGCCTGGATTCCAGTCCTTATTTCCTGACTTAACTACAGGCAGCAGCTGTACCTGCCTCACAGAATTGTTGAGAGAATTAAATGAAATAAAGCATCTGCAGCTGCAAGGGTCCCATAGGCCTCCATCCAAGGACTGGTATCCAGACCGTTTTAAAAAAAATTTTATTTACTTTTTTTGTGGGGGGGAGGTAATTATGTCTATTTATTTATTTTTAGAGGAGGTGCTGGGGATTGAACCCAGGACGCTCCCCACTTGAGCTATACCCTCCCCATCAGACCCTTTGGAGGATAAACAGTTACCTGTCTCGGAGAAGTGAGGTGGGAGGGGATGATGTCTTATTACCTTTCTGCTCCAGAGATACTTTCCTTCTGGAGAAGAATCATTGAATGATAGGAGAAGATACGAAAGTTGAACCTTAGCCTCACAGTGGGTGTCCGGGCAGTATTAGGAGGAAGTACCACTGGGAGATGGGCATGGGGCAGGCCAGAGCTGCCCTTGTTTGGGATGGGCGATGGGGAGTGGGTGAATTATCAGGAACCAGCTATAAAGCCAGGATCTCAGTAAATACTGGAATGAATGAAAGAATTCAGAGCTCATGCTCCAAATAAAAACTCTGGCGGCCTATGGCATGAATTTGGGATTGTTGGCCCGAAGCACCATTGGTTGATTGTCAGGTGGGCACGCTTGTGCCATTCTAGATGCTGTATGGAGGTGTAAAGGGACCAGGAGATAATTCTCTGCTTCCATGAAAACTGGTCGAATACTAGGATATCACCAAATCCTTGGCAGTTTTGCTACTAAAACAATAGGTTCAAATAGGTGGCCTCCTAGAATTCAGATTAAATCACTTTCCTCTGTTCTATTTTCTGCAATACTTGTGGCTGCCACCAGATGGTAGTGGTGCACAGAAAAAGGCTGGACGATGACTCCTGAGCCGCCTCACTTTAGAAAACAGTATTTAATCAAATTGAAGATAGGTGTGCCCGGTGACCCATATGGTCAGGGCACATGCAGACATCTGTGCAAAAATGTCACTAGCAGCATTATCTGTAACAGTCCCAAACCGGAAACAGGCAACAGTGGAATGAATATCACCATTCTGGACATTCATACTACTTAGCAAGTTGAATGAGCAATCTACAGCAGCTCTGTACAATCATCTTCAAACATAATGTTAAGTGAATGATGCGAGACACGTAATAATATGTACAGTGTGTCCATTTCTCTAAAGGCCGAAAACAGGCAGAACTGAATTACGGTATTTAGGGATATGTGTGTAGTGGAATTATCTTTTAGTAAAAATTTAAAAGGTCCCGCTTATTAATTTAAAATTATTTTATTAAATTATTACAAGTCAGGAAAGTGTTCACCTTTGAGAGGGGGAGAGAATTGAATCAAGGAAGAATATGCAGAGGCTTCTGGATCGCTGACAGTGTATCAGTCCTTGACCTCAGTGCTGGTTTCAAGGGCAGCTCCTTTCTCACTATTAAACTCTGCCTGGGTGTGCCAGCCCTTCCTCTGTGTGTGAGTTGCAGGTGTGCCCTGTGCCAGCCTCCAGGGGTATAAACAGATGCATGCTTGGTCCACATCTACTGTGTGCGAGGCAGGGTCTTACATAATTTAATTCTCTCTGCCCATTTTACTGATGAGGAAATCTAGGCATGGAGAAATGGAGTTGCTTGCTGTGCTCACCTAGGTCCTCAGGGGCATTCCTGGGATTCTAGCTAAATCTGCCCACCACGGAGCCCTGGCTTGGTCCTCCTTATTCTGGGGTTCTCCTGTACCACCTTCTCTCACTGATCACCTAAGGTCCTGGGGTCACACATCTGTCTGCTTAAAAAGAAATTCTTCAGCCATCCAAGTGCTGCAGGATTCCCCTTGCAGGAAAGAGGTAAGTTGGATGTTCTCACCCACTGCTCCCTTCCACACTGGCTCAGAAGGCTGGCTCCAGGCAGCCCCCGCCATCCCTGCCTGACTTGCAGAGACCAGTTCCCCTTGTGCTTTAGTTCTAGGCACCAGCAGGGTGTACGTGTGTGTTTTATTAATTTAAGTGAATACGTAATTGATTCAAGTGGTACAGAAGTCAAAAGGGTGTATAGTGAACAGTAACTCCCTCCTTAGCTTTTTCTGGAGGCAACCATCGCTAGTTTCTTGTGTATCCTCCCAGAGATATTTTTAGGATTTATAAACAAATATGTATATATTTATATGTATACTATGTATACCTTTTTGTATGTTCTAGACATGTTATATTCTATATGTATATTCTGCCTTTTTTTTTTTTAACTTAGCATCATATCTTGGCACACTTGCAGTATCAGCCCATAAAGAGCCCCCTCGTTCTTTGTAAATGCTGCACAACATCCCTGGCGGGAAGGGACCCCTTTGGCTGGCTACTTACATTGTTTCCATTTTGCTCTCACAACCAGTGTTGCAGTGAATACCCTTACTTGTGCGTCACTTCTCTCTGTGGGCGTCTACCTGTAGGATAAATTTTCAGACTTGAGTACAAGTCAGAAGTAGGAAAAGCCATGATTTTTTTTCTTTTGATTTAATTTGTTTTTTAATTATACAGAACACATCGATCTAAGTCAGAACCATATTACAGTGTATTTTCAGAGAAGTCTCCTATTCCTGTCCCTTCCACCCTGCCCCTCCAATAGGAAACTAGCAAATGTAAGCGATACATACGTGGGTATTTGTCCCTCAGCTTCTTACACGTAACAGTAACTGTCTCTATAGACTGTTCTGTCCCTCATACTCAAAATTTCAGAGAAAACCATTTTCAACATACTGAAGTAAAACTTCAGAACAAATAGTCCCAAATGAAGATTTTGCCCCAGGATGGACTGTGGCCAGCCCAGGACCCTGAGGCAGGCGGGTCCTCAGATGTAGTCATGTCTCAAGCCACTCTCTCCACCCTCAGAGGCACCAGGTGCTGGCTAAGCACTTGTCAGCGTGAGTTCATTTAATCCCCAGGACAATCCTTAGGCCCTCCTGTCCCTTCCAGCCCCAACGCCCTACTTGCTTTGTGACCTGACCTCCCCTCCCTGACCTCTCTGAGCCACCACCTGCTTTCTCTTGCCAGGCCGCACTTGGGGTTTTCTCTTTTGCGTCTCCCTGGGGGTTTCTGCAGCTCCCTGCGTCTAGAAGGGCCCTGACTTTGCCTTTTTTTTCCTGTTTCTCTCTGTCTTGTCTTTTTTTGTCCAAAACATGTTCATCAGCCAGTCAGAACTTGTTCTCCTTTTTGCTTGGTTGTCAGTTTTTAAATTGCAGCATAATCAACAACCCACAGTGAAATGCACATATCTTAAGCGTCATTTTGATGATTCTTTAAATTCATTAAGGTATGTGTACATCTATGTAACCAGCACTTAAATCAAGATACAGAATGTTTCCATCTCCCCAAAAAGGTCTCTCATACCACCTGGCAGTTAGCATCTTCCACCCAGAGGTAGCCCCTGCTCTAACCTCTTGCCCCATGGATTCGTTTTGCCTGTTCTTGAACTTCATATAAAGTACAGAATGTACTCTCTTGTCTGGTTTCTTTCACTCAACGTAATGTTTTTAAGATCCAAGTTGTTACAGTATCATTAGTTCATGTCTTTGTATGACTATGCCAGAATTTGCTCCTCTGTTCATCTGTTGATGGAGATTTCTGTTTCTTGTTGGAGCCTTATGAATAAAGCTGTTATGATAGTTTTTATACAAGTTCTTGTACACATGTGTAGTCTCTCAGGGAGATTCCTTATATATGTATGTACTCATTTTTCTCAGATTCCGGTAGGAGTAGAGTTGCTGACTGACTCATAGGGTAGATGTAGGTTTAACTTTCTTAGAAGCTGCCAAATAGTTTTCCAAAGTAATTATGCGTCACACTCCTCACCACCAGCATGAGCCTTCCAATGGCTCCACCTCCCCACCCGCACTTAGTATTGTCAGTCTTTTCGGTTTTAGCCATTATGATGGGTGTGTAGTGGCCTCTTACTGTGGTGGTAATTTTCATTTCTCTGATAAGGAATGCTGAGCACATTTTCACATAATGGCCTTTTTGTGCAGAGTTTATCCAAGTCTTTTGTCGTTTATCTTTTATTGATATGCAGGAGTTCTTTATTCTGGATATGAGTCCTCTGTCAGATACATATTCTGTGAATATTTTCTTCTTTTGCCTTTTTACTTCCTTTTTTTTTCCATTTTTACTTCTTTTAATGGTGTCATTTGGTGAGTTGTTCTTTCTAAGTGAATGTCAGCTTTAAAAAAAGAACATCTTCTCTTTCCTGGTTATAAAAATGAACATGTTCATGGAGGAAAACTAACATAACAAAAATAACATGTTCATGGAGGAAAATAAAGAATAAAGAAAATTAAAAATTACCCATAATCCTACTACACAGAGATGACAACTATTATTACCATTTTGGTGTGTTTCCAGCCTGTCTCTTTTTAATGTAACTATTCATGTAACATTTATTAAGCATGTGGGGCTGAGGCCACAGGATATGGCAAGGCAAAATACCCATTCTTAAGGAGTTTGTAGTTTAGTGGGACAACAGCCAATGTGTTGACAAAGAACCCTGAGGTATGAAGAAAAGAAATGAAGGTGCTAAGGGGAGGGCATCATTGGGAGAGGGGCTGATTAGGGTGCTCATGGAGGGCTCTCAGAATAAGTGACATCTTACTGGACCTTTTCTTTAAAAAACTGAAGTATAGTCAGTTACAATGTATCAATTTCTGGGACATCAATACAATGTCCCAGTCATGCATATATATACATATATTTGTTTTCATGTAAGTTTTTTCCTTTTTCTTTTTTTTTTTCCCCTAGGGGCAGGAGGTAATTAGGTTTATTTATTTCTAGAGGAGGTACTGGCGATTGAACCCAGGACCTTGTGCATGCCAGGCATGCACTCTACTACTTGAACTATACCCTCCCGCCTTGGACCTATTTTTTTTTATTGCAATTTTATTATACAATTTAATGTCCTTTTTTTCTCCTTAACCTTCTATTGCAAGCATTTTCCCACATTAAGTATTCTTTGAAAATGGGATTTTTGGAACTGTATACTTTTTTCATCACACAGATGTACCATAGTTTATTTAACCAGTTTGCTCTCGTTGGGCCTTGTTTAGGAAGCTTCCAGGTTGTGTGTTGCTCTTTCTACAACCCATCTTGTTCTTCAGGGCAGGTTCACAGAGGTGAACTCAGGGGAAAGCACAAAGCAGCCATGGCTTCAGCTTCTCATGGGTCCTCAGCTCCATCATGGTTGCTCCTGCTCAGCCTGTTTACCCTGAAGCCCTTCTCTTTACGGGCTGTCACTCCTCTTTTCATCTCTGAGGGTCGCTGCCCGCCAGGCAGAGGGGTTTCAAGAGTTCTCTGCTGCTTTTGGGGCCCGGGCAGCTGGTGAGCTCTGACAGGCACCTGATCCACCCTTGGAGGCCTCCTAGGCCTGTGCATGGGGAGCAGGTGGGGCTGGCTGTCCCGAGGCTGCCTCTACCCCCATCCTCCAGCAGATGCCATCTGATTGTCCCTGACCTGGGCAGCAGTGCCCCACGCAGGCACCCCTGGGTGTGATGATGACTCAGCAGCCAGAGAGTGACTCAGGCTTCATCGTATCACAAAGCTTGACAGCAGAGATAAGTCCCATCCCCGACCCCTGCGTTGCATCTGCAGTGCCAGTACAAGGCTGGTTCACCAGCTCAGCAGAGAGGGTGTAAATGTGTCTGAGAAGCCAGAGGCCTGCCAGAGCGTTTCTACGTGTCCCTGCTCCTGGATGAACCTGGCATCTGCCCATGGTAGGATTAGCTGTTCTGGTGGCTTCTAAAGGGACACCTTTTCCCATGGGAGTGGCAAAGGGCTCCTCATCTTCTGGGACTTTAGGCAAGTTACTCAACAGCCTCAGCTTCTTTCCCGTAAGTGGGAGTGATAACTCTTGCTTCATGGGGTTCAGTCCTGTTCCCAGCACATGTCCAGTGAGAAGACTCCCCAGTAGTAGGCACCTGGGATACAGAGGTGAAGCAGAGAGCAGGGCTGGGCCAGACAGTGCCCAGGGACAGACTGCAGGTGAAGAAGGCGGTCACAGGAGGACTGCGGGTTATGCTAAGGGCTCCACTAGGGTGAACGGGTGCTGAGGCAGAGATGGGCAGGAAGGCCTCTGTGTGTCCCAGAGGGAGGGACCTCTCCATCAGTGTCTTGGGCCCTCTCCTGCTGCTCATCTTCCTGACTCTGGGAACGAACGTCACTCAGCCCCTTCTGCCCCTCAGAGGTACCGTGTCTGTGAGATCCCACAGCCGCAGAAGTTCGAGGTGGATGAGGTCTCAGGGAGCCATCTCATCCAGCCCCTCAACCCTTGCAGTGCAACCCTTTCCCCCTGCTCCCTGCTTTAAAATCCTTCCAAAAAATATCGTGGAGTGCCCTGTGCCAGGTGCCAAGGACACGGTGGGAATAAGACAGCCTAGGTTTTGACCTCAGGACACATACTTTCTAGTGGGGCTCCATGGGCAGTGAGCAAGAAAAATCTGTGAAGATGATTTCTCAAAGTTTTAAGCATATGAGGAAAATGAAACAGGGTCATAAGGGAAGTGCTCTGGATGTGGCAGGGAGTAGCTAGTGGGGTACTCCAGGGAAACTTCACTGGCCGGGGAGCCATCAGGTACTGGTTACCAGCAAGAGGGTAGGACCATGTGAAGATCCTAGAGGGAGTTTGGATTTTATTCCAAATACAGTGGGAAGTCCCTGGAGGCTGACTGGATAAAACCTTTATAAATGTTTCTCTATAACAGGACTCAAAACTGACTCAGATACTGCTAGCGAGAGGGTGGCTGTGCCTGGAAAAGGAGGAGGAATGTCTTTGCCAGCCTTACCTCCCACCTCCCTGTACCTGTTCCCTCACGCTGGAAGAGATGTCCTAGTTGGGTTTGAGGCTGGGGAAGAGCCCTTCCCTCCTCGCTTGTTGCTAGAGATGCAGGGGAAGTGGGTGGGCTGTGACTCACTCCTGATTGGACACTCAGGACTGGTCGGCCATGTTATGCAAATGAGATGTGAAGCCCTTTCTCTGCTTGGAGTAGGAACCTAAGGCGGGAAGCACAGTCTGGACCCACAGGAAATCAGCTTCCCGCATTGCGTGCTCCAGGCCTCACATGAGAGAATGGTGTGATCTCGCCACACTGCTTGAGCAGTGGGTTCTTAGATCCATAGTCAGGGGGTGTCTCCCTCTGGCCTTTCATCCCCTAGAATCCTAGTAACAGTGATGTGGGACTGATGCTGAAACACTCTAACCTCTTAATAAATTATGCTGTATCCATAAAATAGTGGACTGCATAGCTGTTAAATGATGCCATGATTGTAGGTTTATTGGCATGGAGAGATGTTCATGTTAAGGAAATGAGAAAAGCTGGCTCACAAAACATTAAGGAGAGTATCAAATTTTTGTTAAATATTTGTATGTAGTCATATTTAAAAATTGTGGGTTGAAAATCAAATGTTAAATGTCTGGGTGGTGGGATTAATATGGCTTATATTTTGGCTTCGAATATTTTTAACAACTTTACAGAGGTATAATTGACATATAATGACTGTACATATTTAAAGGATATAATTTGATAAGTTTTGACATGTGTATATACCAATGAAACCATATTATTTTCTTAATTGTTCTAAAATGGTGATATATTGTGGGTTTTATATTTTTAAGGTTTTTTTTTTTTTTGCTTTCTATTTTTTAAGTTTATTTTTTAAAGTGGCAGTTTATTTATTTTGGGGGGAGTAATTAGGCTTATTTATTCCTTTATTTTAAATGGAGGTACTGAGGACTTCATGTATGCTAAGCATGCGTTTTGCCACTGAGCTATACCCTCCCCTCTTTTTTTGCTTTAAAAAAAGACGAGTATATCAGCCATTGAAGTGGCTGAGCCAAGAGGGACAGGGATCAGTGCCTACTTCCAGAAGGCTAGGCAGTGGCAGGGAGGCAGGCCTTTCTGGAACCTTGAAAGGGAGGGCTGGAGAACCCAGTGGACTTTGGATCCCCTGTCCCTGGGCCACCTTCTCTCAGGCCTGGGCCCTTCCCTGGGACTGAATGGGTAGAAGAGGGATGGGAGGAGGCCCAGGGCCAAGGCATCTAGACCCCCCTTACTCTTCCCCAGGAGGCCTCTGCAACCTGTGCTCAGACAGGGCCAACAAGGAGCACATCCTGCAGACAGGGGGCATCCCCCTCATCATCAACTGCCTGTCCAGCCCCAATGAGGAGACTGTGCTGTCCGCTGTCACTACGATCATGTACCTGAGCTCACCAGGCTCCGGCTCCCACCCCGAGCTGACGGCCGTGCCCGTGGTCCAGTGCATGCTGCGCTTCTCCCTCTCAGCCAACGCAAGGCTCCGAAACCTGGCCCAGATCTTCCTGGAAGACTTCTGTTCCCCAAGCCAGGTGGCTGAAGCCCGCAGCTGGGGGGCTCACTCTGCTCTGGGTATCCCACTGCCAAGGACCGAGGCCCCACAGGAGCCCTGACCCAGGGAGAGCCCAGGCCACGGCACCCTCCCTGCTGGAGACCAGACTGAAATCCTGGTAGGGGCGAAGGAGGCAGGAACAGTTCTCACTGAGCACCTTCTCCCCAGATGGTGCTTTTTTAGCCATTTTAAAGGTGAGTTTTCTCAGCATGACAGATATTTACACTATGATGAAAGGCATCAGAAGTTGAGTGGGCAACACGTGGAGAAGGAAATTGAAGGTGGTGCCATTTTCACAGGTGGCCACTCTCCACCAGCTGGAGGTGCAGGTCCTGCTTCCCGGGCCACCCTGCCACCAGGCTTTCAACCTTGTGTGAGAAGCAACCGGGTCCCTAAAACCAAAGGCTTTGTAAAAACTGTTTCTCCTAAGGAACAGCTGGGCCTGGGGCTTAGGAGAACTGCCTGAGCTTGAGGACATAGACATTAACCACACCCTTAACTGAAGTGTGTGGAGCAATTTTAAGAACTAGAAATGAAAAACTTCGTGGTTAAAAGTATTTTGGGGCTTGCGGAATGTGTGCCTACTCCAGGGCTGTGGAGGCTGGGCTTTGGGCATGGTGAATGCTGGCCTGGAGAACTCTGTGGCCCAGGAGTCCTAACTGTTTATCCACACTGGCCTCTCATCTAGACACCATGTTAGGACTTCAAAGAGGAAGATGTGGTCTCTGCTCTTGAATGTTGTAGCTCAGTGACTTAACATGGCCATCAGGCCTTAAGACTGAGGCCATGAGAGTGACGACACATCAGAACACAGGCCCAAACCCTTGGAGCTGTGTCTTCCTTCACCACCCCGTGGCCCCTGCCTGGAAGCCCTGGCACGTCTTCTCTGCCATCAGGATTAGTGAAGGGAATCCCTGTCCCTGGAAGTGCGCTCAGGCTCAGAGGAGCTTCAGGAAGCAAGTAAGGGATGTTCAAGGCAGTCAGAGGACCAGATACTGACATGAAGCCTATGGCTCAGAGTCCAGGGCATGCTGGTCAGCACAGGGGAAGGGGTGTGGGCCCCCGTGGAAAGTTGGGATTCAGAAGCAGTGAAAGGTCCTGGCCTCCCTTTGGCATTCCCTTAAAGTTGACCTTTTACGTGGCCAAGGAAAGGCATATTCGAGAGGAATGGTATCCAGGTGGACATGGAGGTGTGCAGATTATGGGACTAATAAGACTAAGGAGATGTGAAAGGAAGAGGGAAAGGCCTCCTCATCAGCCTGTATTCCAGTTGTCCCCATGGGGCTCCTATCCCTTTACTTTCCCAAATAAACAGCCTGAAGAGAGCAGTGAGCCAAAGCATTTTATTAAAAAGGTTCCTAATTTCCCCACCATGCTTCCATGCCAGCTCCCTTGGGAGGTTCCAGGTGGCTGGCACGGTGCTGGCAGGGGTCACTGCCACGATGCTGCCTGTCACTCAGTTCTGCCACAGTTCCTGCTGGCCTGCCTTCCCTTCCTTAAGCTACTGTCTGCTGCCAGGGTCCTCAGCTTACTCCTGTGGCAGCCTCAGGCCGGTTCAGTCGCACTGCATGGCTCCCCTCTTGCTGTCTATAATCTCCTTCCAGTTGTCACTCCAGGAGAACAGCCGTCTCCTTGTTGGGGGCAAGACCAGGTGCTGGTTGTGGCAGCAGGTGAACAAGATGTGCTCCCAGCGTGGGGTCTCCTCTTGGCCTGGGACAGGACATGGGAGGAAGGCAGGAAACATACAGTCTGTGATCGGTTATTTGTGCTCCCTCTCCCTAATCCCAGCCAGCCAGATGCCTGGAGGTTGCTAAGGAAGATGGCTCCCACCTTGAATGGTGTCATTGTCATCAATGAGCAGGTCCCCCAAGACCACCGTCTTGTCTCTCGTCAAGATAATGCGCTCCACAAACTGGGGCCCCAGGTGCTTCTCCACCCAGCGGTACTGTGTAGTGGGCACAGGTCTGTCAGTTGGGCCTGATGGGCCCCTGAATTCAGGGCCAGTCAGCAAGTAGGTGTGAGGGAGAGTCTACAGCCCTTGAGAGATATTGCCCCCCCCACCCCGTGTTTCTGCTGGTTTATTTTACAAATCAGGCTTTAGGAAGTGCCGAGGCAACCGCACCTTCTCGCCCACACAGTGGTCATATTTCATCAGAGGACTGGTGCAGATGAAGACTTGGGTGCTGCAGGGAAGATGCAAAAGTTGGACAGGGTGGTGACAGCCCTTGCTCCCCACCACCCCTCCCTACCCACCCTTCCTCACTCCTGCATGTCATTCATCTCCCGCATGGCTTCCAAGGCTCCAGGGATGGGCTCCAAGTCTAGGAAAAAGCCTGGGGCTTCATACACACTGGCCACTTTGTCCTGAAAGATACAGTGTTCCTGTCCTGGCTCTGCTCCCGGCAGATCTCTCCAGCCCCAGCGAGGACTCTCAAAAGTAAGGTTCCTGAGGGTCTTCGGCCCCCAAATAAGAGCCTCAGGTAGAGGAGTTTGTGTAGGGGTAAGTACTCCCCCAGACTGTCTTGTCCTGAGGTGAACTGTGGATTCCGAAGTGAAAGCTTTGTTAATTTTAAACAGAGAGGTGCCTCTGGACACAGAGCAGAAACAGTCCTGATCTGACCAAAGGGAGGGCTCCCCAATCGCAGGTGCCCTATGAGGTTGGGGCTCCCCGCTCCCAGGTGTCCTGTGGGGCTGGGGCTCCCCGCTCCCAGGGTCGCTCTCCACCCCCGTCCACTCCCTACCGCCAGGTCTGGGCGCAGGGCTCGGTACTGCTCGCTGGCGAGGAAGCCGCGGCGCTCCTCCAGGGGCACGTGTGGCTCCCCGGGGAATCTTCGGCGGAAGCCCCGCAGGAGGCCGGTCTCGAAGTCGGCCAGCACGCCGTCCATATCCACCAGCACCCGCACGGGCCGCGTGTGCCGCGCCGCCATCGCCATTGCCATCGCCGCGAGGCAGGGGACCCGGCCGGAAGCGTGGAAGCGCCGGGAGCGGGAGCCGAAGCGGAGCTGATCGCGGACTGCTGCTTCCGGAGACCCCTGGGTGGGCGGGGCCGACCAGGGCTAATTTGCATGGGCCCGGGGTGCCCCGCCCTGCGGAAGCGCGAGAGCTTCCCAGGTTCCCCAGGACTCCGCGTGGTGTCGGCCTGGGTCGCTTTTCTGGTCTGAGGACGAGCCCGCGTGCACATCGGCTGCCCCCCAACTCTGTAGCAGACGTCCCCGCTCACCCCAAAGATTGCTTGGGGCTGACCTTCCAGGGGCCTGACCCGGGACTCTGCTAAATACTGAGAAGCGGCTTCTAACAAGGAGTCAAGACTTCTAAAACCGGTGGGGTTGGCTCCATCTTTCTTAGAATCCATACCTGGCCCCCATGCTTGTGGGGACCCCAGAAGCAGAGTTCCCACGGCGTCAAGGCAGCACCAACCCAAGGCTTGAGTATGGGGGCTTCCAGTAGCTGTTTGAAGTAAATGAATCTGTTGAAGACCATTGGTTCGTGTGAGCTGAGCTCCTCAGAGATGAGTTCATAAACCAGAGTCTGCTTGAAACATGGGAGCATCTAGTTTAATCATCCGATCTCACTTGGAAGAGACGATTTTCCATCAGGTAAACCGGACTGTCCTCCTTTTTATGGAACTGACACTTCTCTAGAATTGGCAGCTGTATCCTAGAAAATGCTGAACATTGCTGTTCTGTTGACTTTCGTTTTGTAGATTTAACACAATTTCCTGACAAATACAAATATATTTACCTACAAATTAGATTCAGATTTGAGTCTGTGACCCATCTGTCTATAGTTTCCCAGTTGAGCACCCTAGTACTTCCAAACCAGTGTAACAGAAACATTAGGAAGGGGAGCCTGGTGATCGAATATTAAAACGCTTAAGCAGTAGAATCAGCAGTAGCAATTAAGTACTGAGTCCTGGGCTGGTTTTTTTCTCACCTCCTTTACCAAGCCAGTGAAGTCACACAACTGTGTAAAAAGTCCAGACTGTCAACGAAATGCTAGATTCTTCTGCCGTCATTTTAAGATCATTGGACTTCACTTTCTAAACCCTAAGCTTTTTTTTGGGGGGGGTAATTAGGTTTATTTAGTACTTATTTATTCTTAGAGGAGGTACTGGGGATTGAACCCAAGACATCATGCATGCTAAGAAGTGGCTTCTAATAAGGAGTGAAGACTTCTTAAACCTGTGGGGTTGGCTCCATCTCTGCTCTACCATTTGAGCTATACCCTCCCCCTCCTAAACCCTAAGCTTTGCTTTCTAAGTGGAAATTCAACACCCTTAGCAAACATGTTTACATAGAATTCTCTAAAATCATTAATAGTACCAAAATGGCTGGCAGAACTATCCCTCAGAACACCTTCTGACTAGGCACTTACCTTCATAGAATAAGAAAACTAAAGCCAAGTTACAAGTTGTGACACAAATTAGGGACCTCTCAAAAAACAAATTAAGGACCTCTTTCCTAGGAGGAGCTCCACCATTACTGAGAGAAGGGGTGCAGGTTTCCTACCTCCAAAGAGTCATAGCAGGTCAAGCTGTTTGTAGGGCCAATCTGTTTTAGTGGAACTAGAAGGATCCTGTAAGCATAGCTGTTCATTCTCCATTTTGCAACTGCTTTATATGATTAGGAAGGAAAACTTAACACCCCGACAAACTGTAATTACTTACTCTCCCCAGAGATGCTCAATAGGTCAAATGAGCGGGTGGTTACCCACTAGGCTTGAATCATCTCAATCATGGGAGTTTTTAAAGGTGACCTCATTCAAAGGTCTTTTAAAATTTTTTTTAATTTTTTTGGGGTGGGGGAGATAATTAGGTTTATTTATTTAAAGGGGTTGAACCCAGGACCTTGCGCATGCTAAACATGCTTTCTGCCCCTGAGCTACCCCCCCCCCGCCGCCCCGCACCGAAAGATCTTTAAGTTAGGAAATTGAGCCCCTAAATGACAAGCTCAAGAACATAGCTGCTCAGTAGCACAGCTAAACCTAAAAAGCTAGGTCTCACAGTGCCCCAGTTTGGACATTTCATATAGCATGTTGATCTGGAACTTTCTGCCTAGAACCCTGTGAGCTTCCTCCCATCTTCCTGAGAGGACTTAAGACATTCCACATGGACCCTTCCTTTCTTCGGAGCCTTTCTTTGACCGCCCACCATTGAGAAGTACCTTGCAAGCATGAGGGGACTCAAAATGTTGAATGTTATCACCCAGCACAGATGGTAGGTAGTAGATGAGTCTAGTTTATTAGCTAATAATTATTTTGGATACCAGTTATACATGTTAGTCCTGTATTTTACTACCAGGTATCAGTAAATTATTTTGGCCTTTTGAACTCATGCTCTGCCTTTCAACCTGTTTTCTTTAAAGACAAGCCCACTTCCCTCTGGGCCTCTGTTAGTCTTTTAATTTTAATGGCTCATCAAATCCCTGGGCGGCAGGATTGACAGCACCAAAGGAGAAAGCAACTGAACAGGTAGAACAGTGAAACAATCTCAAAAAAAGATGACACAGGACACAGTGTTTCAAAATTTGTACATTGTTTACTTTAAGCAACAATCCAGGATTGTGAAAGTACAACACACATTTTAAGGATGAGACTTTCATTTCATGGTCTAGCACCAGCATCATGCACACAGCTTCAAGTTACCTAAGAGCACTGCCCCCGTGGGGTCCGTGCACCACGAAGACCCACTTCTGTGTGGTCCCCGCCCTTGCTTCACCACCTGGAATCCATCAATTTGTACACAGAAGCCTTCCTCTGCATGGGAGCAGCGGGCTTTGCTCAGCCAGTCAGGTTAGTATCTGGCTTAAAGATTTCTTAAGGTTCAGAAAGGTAAGGTGTTTTTGTTTTTGTTTTTGTTTTTGCTTTGCAGGCAGCAAGGCATGAGGCGCAGGCCTCTATCACTCCATATGGCACAGAAGATGCTTTTAGCAAAGGGCACTGACAAGTCAGGGCAACGCCAAGTAAGTTCGGCATGAAAACAACTTTGTTTGGGGGCCTGAAGGGACAGCGCCTGTGGACTGTCTACTGGCCTGTCCAGTGCAGGCTTGGTAAACCCAAGTAAAGCTGACAAGAAAAGGGTTTTAAAAACCTCAGTACAAAAGACCCTCTTAACACATTTAGAACCAAATGATTTGTTCTTAAAAACACGGTACTAAGTGTCACAAAGCTTTTCCCTCCAATCTACTACTAGAAAACACTCATGCCATGGCCTACAGACCCAGAGGAATCAGGACAGACTGAACCTGTTCTTCCAAAACAAAAATAAAATAAAAAAAAAAAAAGACAGCAGTACATAAAGTGCTTCTTTTTTAATGAAACAAATCCAAAAAGATGTACAGTCAGGCTCAAGTTGTGCAGTTCACAAGCATGGAGAAAACAAACAGAACGACAGAGTTCAGGGCAGGAGGAGCTAACCCAGGACGAGGCTGGACTTGCCACCAGGAGGGTTTCTCCGGGACGGCGCTGGGGCTGGCGCCACCGGGCTGGGCACAGGGGCGGCGGGCACGGGCTTCTCCTCGCTCTGCCCCAGGCTGGCCTGCAAGTCTGTGTCCACGTTTTCTAGGAAAACAGAGAATGAAATGAAGGCTATTAAGGCTAATAACTATTCCCGGAGAAGATGAAGAGTCTGTTTGAAGATGGTTCAAACCATACCTAGAGCTACAAAGAAGAAACCAACAGTCACCAACCATGTGGCCCCTATCCAGGATTAACCATTGTCACTGTTTCGCCATATTCGTCCCCAGGCCTTTGCTGTGTATGTTCTTTTCTACAGTTCATAAATACATGAAGACATATATACGAGTTGTGTGCATTCCTCTAGTCCATTTGTTTGATGTATATTTTGTATATATTTTCCAGCAAGTAACACAGAACACTGCTTTTGTATTTTACTATAAATGATACCAACTTTTAAAAACAATTACTATTTATACACATGGTCGTAATTCAGCTTGCTTAATTAACTGCTTTATAGTATATATAG
This sequence comes from Vicugna pacos, assembly GCF_048564905.1. Lineage (NCBI taxonomy): Eukaryota > Metazoa > Chordata > Mammalia > Artiodactyla > Camelidae > Vicugna > Vicugna pacos. The sequence continues at coordinate 57,869,572 of NC_133002.1, forward strand.
AGAAGAGTATATATGATTAACCCTCTAACTGATAGCAAAAAACAGAATCAATCCAACCCTTCCCAAGCTGTAATGCGTACACTCTGGAATGTGTGCCCACAGGGACACAGGGCTGTCATCTTCAATTTGAACAGACATTACACACCACCTTCCTGGCTGGTTGTACCAAGGTCTACCCCACCACCCATGTCAGAATATGCTCCCCTTACCTCTTTCCACATCTACCACCTGGTAACCACCTACTTTGACCTCTGCCAAACTGATGCGTGAAAACTACTACTCGCTTGTTACTAAAGAATCTACTGTCCCCCTACTGAGTGGTAGTAACATCTCTGTAATCAGGTCAGTGCCATTATATTAACCTGGCACTTTCCACATTAAAGTCTTGAGAATTGGTGTATTATTATCCAAGATCCTAGCTATCGCTTGACTGATTCACTGACTTGTGAAATTCCCAGCAAGCATGTATTCTTAACTGAGTAGTTTCTACTGATTCAAAGTCAAGAGTGACTGCAAAAGAAAAGGCACTGGATTTTCTGTGAAAGGTAATTCCTACAGAGTTTGATAGTTTGAGGCATGTTAAGACTTATTTTTAATTTGTTAAAGAAACACCAAGTCTCATTTTCATGTTAAAGCATCAAAGTAACTTCAGTTGTGTAATCTAACACCTGCCTTAAAATAATCACACACACAGAGGCACTTCTAGTGTAGAAAATTAAACACTAATTTATAAGACCTGGGAGAAAAACTACTTTCAGGGTTAAAGACATTTATTCCCTCCTCTAGTTTAGAAGTTCCAAGACCGCAAGTAGTGGAGCAGAAATACCGGTTATGATATGTACTAAGACCTTCCTGTGGTCTCATACTAGACACCAATGAAAAGTACCAACTTCGAAAAAATGTACTTTAAGTTCCTCAAAGGCAAAAACATTAAAAGTACATGTTCCTAAAACCACCTGTACAAAGTTTTGATTTAGCCAACTAAAACCAAGAAGTCCAAGGGGGAAGCCTTAGATCAGAAATACGACATCTCAGACAGACTACTGCTGCTTTGAAGATTTCATTTGATGAATTTTGGGAACATTTGATAGCACTTATAAGGCATATAATGACCTATACTATCCAACATGTAAAACTCCAACATGCAGCTTTCCAAGACAGCGGCGCTCAGGGTTATGAACTAAAGCTTGGAGGGAAAGGGCCACCCGTTAGCTTAGCAACTGGGTCAAATGCGTCAACATCAAGCACCCAAGTCCTCCGACAAAGTGCCCTTAAATAACCCTAAAAACCTACATTTTAAAATAATCTAAGATGAATACAGACCATGAACTCAGCCTGAGCCAGTGTATCAGTTCAAGCTGTTTGATTTCAGCTGCGAGAACACGGCCTCCCCATTGCACAGGATCTAACTGGATTCCACACTGTCTGCACCGAGCAGCTACTGAGTACTTCTGAAGGACACAAAGTTATCTTTCAGCTCTACCATGGGAGTTTATCTCCGTAAAATGATAAATAAGCTAATTCCCACTAATCTTCTGCTTGTTCCTCATTATTAACGGAACTGTTCTGTCTTTCAAAACTAGGTAACATCCCAAAAAAGAAAAGGGGGAGGGAAAAAGGGCACATGGAGACTAAACAGCAGGCGTTGGTTTAGATGCTCATTTGTCGTCAGAAATACTCCAGCCAGAGAAAGTGGAGGTCTTGTTACTTCATCTGATTAATCTACATAATGACATAAGTAAGGGTTTAGAAACGTCTATAGGACTTGACAGAGAAGGCTTTTGTCTACTGAATCCAATAATTTTTAAATGGGATTTTAAACAAAAACACTTCCACCATAACGTACATCTTATATACTCCTGACTGTCTTTCTTCTTTGGCACATCAATAAGGTGACCGAACAGACACCAATGTCAGAAGAGAATAAATGATGCACCTTAAGGATCAGGAGACTAGAACCACTAGAAGACACAGCAGACCATCAGACTTGCCTAAAGGCAGGGAAAGACTTGGGCCTGAACTTCCTGGAACTTCTCTTCCGCTTTCTGAAAGATTTCAAAAGCCCTCCTTGTAGCCATTCCTGTGTTTAATTCCCCCAAAAGATGGAGGCAGTATATCCAGAAAAATCTGTTTTATTTAACCTGAGCAGAGTAGCTTAACTTTGCAGTGAAGTTGGCAACAGAACTGGGGCTGACCTTTACTCATCAGACATGTCCCTGAATGATGGTCCCCCTTGTCGTTTTATGACAAATGAGCTAAAAGTAGTAACAGTCAGGAACACAGAATAATCAGGTGGCAAAACTGATTGATCATTTCCAAAAAAAGACCTGTCATACTATAGAACTATGTGCTGTTTCACCTGAAGAATCTATAACACACTGAACTGGGGGTGCTATTATTAGGACAAATGACACATCTTTTCCTAAGTTCTCACACAGTTCTCTGGGTTCCCCAAATTTCTAATTATAACCATTGGCCAAAATTAGTGAATAAAGATTAGCTGATTCTTGCTAAATAAGGTCTGACAGTAGAAGTATTTCAGAATACAAAAAGCCCAGAATCAGAAAGCCTAGATTTTTCTTTTTTTTAACCTCCAGAACAGTCTATCTAAAAACTGGACAGGAGCAAGTCTAGCCCTTCAGTCCAGTGAGAAAGCAACCTGTCCACTGAGGAAGAACCCAGGTCATGGTCACAGGGGTTCATAAGATTCCCCTCCCATCATGCCCATCGAGAAACACTGAGTAGGGGGAGGGTATAGCTCAAGCAGAGGGCATGCTCAGCATGCATGAGGTCCTGGGTTCAATCCCCAGTACCTCCATGAAAAAAAAAATTAATTAAACAGACCTAATTACCCCCCCAAAATGAAACAAGAACCTAAAAATCATCAAAAAATAAAAATGTTTAAAAACTTAAAAAATAAAACAAAAAAAAACCACTGAGAGGACAGAATAGGAATGTGGTTCTTATGTATTTCTGTTTCCTTGGAAGACTGCCTCACAAAATGTAATGGGAGAAAAAGGCCACGAGGAAGCGGCTTTGTTCATCCTCCTGGACCAGAGGGCCCTGTGGCGGCTGCATGTCACCGGGTCAACTTCAACCTGATTGCTACTGCCTAGCACATGTAACCCTCTCATTACACGCACCAGTAATTCTCTGCTACTCATTAAAGACGTGCCAACAAGTACTTCAAAGACTTAAAATGATTAGCTCCTTTCCACATATAATTGATAATATGGGTGCTAACTGAAAATTTACATCTGCCCGTTAAATCATCATTTATGAGATCACAGGGTTACCAGTGTCTTGCTGGATGAGCACCTCAATATATAATCAAACACGCTTTTTAAATTAAATGCTGTGGGCTGAGCTTGAAATGCCAGAGACTTTTACTAAAAAGCTCTCATTGAGTGTAACAAATGCCAACTTGATTGATATGCATATATTCTTAAAGGATTCTCTGGGGTTTTTCCCTTTTCTAGTACATTTCTAGCATTGCTCTCACTGCCGGCCGATACCAAATGTGGACATACATGCTTGCGAACTTTCCAGCTTCATTTTTCTTTCCCCTCCACCTAGAGGAAACTGGCAAAGCCAGCTTCACTCCTCAGTCTCTTTTGCCAAGACACGATTTGAATTAAAATTTCAGTCTATCCTAAAACCATTTATAAAACCAGAAATTGTGATACTTTTCCAGAAGTACTCACCATGAACTTCACCTTCTCCCTAGAAAACAACAAAAAAAAAATTAAAAATTTACTTCAGATTTCAATTTTGCAACACATAAATAAAATAATCATAGTTTTCAAAGAGACAGTAGCTTCTCTGAACTATTTCACAACTGCGAAATTTTGTTTCCATGTGGTCAAGTTCAGGGTCAGGCTGCCATTACAATAAGCAACCTTTATTCAACCTGGGACAATGCAACACAAAAATACTGCTGGGCAAACTGCCCCAACGCCAGTAACATGCCTGAAACACCAAATAAACCTTAACATTTACGCTGATGACCTAGTATCAGTATTTCAGGGAATCTTTTATCAGAACAGGAAACCAGCAAACCCATCCTTCCATCCCCGCTTCCTTTCTCCCAGTCTAGCTGCTGAGGGGACTCTGTCAAGTCCATAGCCCTCCTACAGGTCCCCCCGCACTCAGCTGGCTGATGCCTCCAGGTTCTCTGAGGTCCCTACTCAGGAGGATTCCCACCAGGCTTTACAGACACACACCTGGGCGCTCAGGGGCTGGGCTCACCTGAAGACAACTGATGGTAACACCCATGCTGCCATCTCCCGGAGCTCAGCTTAAAATGACTGGGCAACATCTGCCCACAACTAAAACAGTCCTTGAACGCAGAAATGCTACTACGTATGAGATAGGTAGCAAATGCGTATGGTCCAGTTTCAAAAATCAATACTGAAGGATGGAGACTAAATCTAACAGTAGAAGAGACAGGTGAACAGAACACTCACCTAGAGAGGTGAGCTACTCTTTATCAATCTTCCACCACCAATATGCTCAGTCCCTCTCCTGGTGACCTCTGTGTAAAACTCCAGTGGCAGCTCTTAGTACAATAGGGTGGAACTGAATTTCTAAAACTGTATTAACCACAAAGCCTGTCTTGCCCCCGCTGTTGTCCCACTGACCTTCAGATGTAAGAAGTCTCCAGAGTTTGCTTCAGAAGAGTTCCTTCTCTGGGGTCCAGATGACTCAGAATCTTCCCTGCCACCACTGGACTTTGTACCTGAGTCAAAATGCACTTTCTTAAGGAACACAATGGAAAGAACTGAAGCAAAATACTATTGAATGTGTTAGTTTCATGTTACAAAACGAGCAGACTGTGTTAGGGAGGGAAGTTACGTAGCACATGGACGAAATAACCCAATCCGACGGCAGTCCTTAGTCTGCCATCACACAGACTCTCAGTATTTCCCACTTCTTACTCCCAGTCTCTCCGCCAGCGACAAGTTTCAGCAGTTGTTCATCTCATGATTAAGCTAGATTTTGCTCCTCTGCACAAAGCCAGCTCAGGTGGTTCTGCTGGGCCTGTCCCTTGACCAGTGACCACAGATAAAAGTGGTACCTGCCGACTTGGCCCACGACGGGGGATTGTCCTCAGGTGTCCCAAAGATGCTGGAGGCCATTTTGTTCCTCCTCATAGGTTGTTCTGTTGGCTCATCAAAACCTAACGAAAAATTGGATCCACCACCTGGAGGCCGCAAGACCCTAGGAATGATGGCAAAACATCAATTTCAGATCACACCAGAACATTCCTCAGCATAAATGTTTTCAGACACCTTTCACTTCATTTCCCTCGCCCACTCATTCTACTTTCCCCCTGACAAAACAGAGCTGCTGCTGGGGAAAAGGAATTGCCTCCATCACGGTATAAATTCAACACTGGATGTTAAGATATGAGACGCTGCTTACACCTGTAGTGAGGCTGGGCACCACACAAGGCAGCTGAAACAGCCTGGCTGGCGTCCCCTTTTAGGAAATGGCGAAAACCTAATGGAACTTGCCCACTGGGCACATTTACAAAGAAGTTTAGAAGCACATCTTATCATTTATTTAAAAAGCAGTTCTATCTTTATTTTCAACGAAATTTTTTAAAATAGAAGAATGCGGGAAGGGTATAGCTCAGTGGTAGAGCACATGCTTAGCATGCAGGAGTTCCTGGGTTCAATCCCCTGCACCTCCGTTTGAAAAAAATATAAATAAATAAACAAATAACCTAATTACTCCCCACCAAAAAAGGGAATATATCCCTGGTTGTAAAAAAAAAAAAAAAAAGTAAAAAATTTAAAAAAGGAAGACCATACATATAAAAGTTAATTTGACCAATTTAGAAGCCCAAGGAGAGGTGATGATCATCCCTCCTTGTCTCGACATTGCCAGCAAGCCCTGTATGCACACTCATACCTCACTCTTCTCACTAATCACCTGAGCGACCAGCCACAAGGAGAAAGTTAACGTGAAACTATCCAGGCCTCCAGGGCAGGCCCCATACCACCCATGATATTTACACACCATCCATAGCTTTTTTGTTTGACAGGGAAACACAGCACTCTCACATTTCCACAACTTCTTGCCACAGGCTGACCAATTTGCCCCCTCCTTGGAAAAAATTTAATTTGTCATGCCACCGCTCAAAACACAGAAAATGGAGATGGTTTCACAGAAAGATTTTCTCACTACAGATTCAGTTCCTTTACTGGTAATGGAAGCGGTCTGTTTTTCTATTTCTTAAATCATTTTGAGTAAGAAACATTTTTCTGGGAATGTGTCCATTTTTATCTAAGTTTCCAAATAAATATGGCCATCATTTGTAAACTCAGCTCCTTATATTAGAAAAGAAAGGGAAAATTAAATACTTTAGGTATAAACTTTTCTAAGTACTGCTCTAGAGGCATCCCTGATTTTTTTTTCCTTTGCTATTGTTCCATTCTAAACATTTTCTGATTTCCAATATTTTTTTGACCCATAAATTATTTAAAAGTGCATTTGTCGGGGAGGGTATAGCTCAGTGGTGGAGTGCATGCTTAGCATGCAAAGGTCAAAGGTTCAATCCCCAGCACCTCCATTAAAATAAATAATAAATAAACCTAATTACCTACCCCCCCAAATTTAAAAAAAAACCTCTAAAGTAAAATAAAAGTGCATTTGTGAGTTTCCAAACATAAGATCTTTCTAGTTCACTGATTTCCAGCTTTTAATTGTAAAGCTGACAAAGTCTGTATACTTGTTCCTTTGAAATTTGATGTTTTATGGCTTACTATGTAGTCAATTTTCTAAATCTTCTGTATGTGCTTGAAAAGAATGTATATTTGCCAGTGTCTACTAGATAAAGCCTGTTGATCGAGTTGTTCAAATCTACTCATTTTTAAATATGTTTTATCACTTACTGAGAATCTTACGAACTACTGCAATGGGGATTTTGTCATTTTCTTCTCAGAAATCTGTCAAGATAGAGTTCTCTCTCGAAAAGACAACCACTGAGTATTTTATGTAGTTCAGTAGGGAGAACTGACCTGGGGTAACTGGCTAGTCATTTTGATTAAACAAACAAAATATATATCCCTAACTCATTTCACTTACCAAAATAAATTCCAGCTAGGTCAAACATTTCAATTTAAAGACTAAAAACAGAGATACCAGAAGAAAACACGTACGAGTCTTGAAGAAATGGGCTTTCCTTCTAAGCACAAGATGAAAGCCAGAAACCATGAAAAATGGACAGATTAAACTTGGCAAAAATACACATACTTGATAAAAGATAATATAATAAAAATATGGATAGTCTCTAAAGGTTAAAAATTCAAATTCACTAGCAAATAAGTGACATTTAAAACAAAAGGATAAATTTTTTTGCTTAGTAGACCGTTAAAGATGAAAAAAGGTGGGGAGGGGAAGGGTATAGCTCAGTGGCAGAGCACATGCCTAGCATGCACAAGGTCCTGGGTTCAATTCCAAGTACCATTATTAAAAAAAAAAGAAAAGAAAAGAAAGCCCACTCCCAGCATGAATTAAAGTGTGAGAATATAAATTTGCACAAACGTTCTAAAGGACATTTTGATAAAACGTATCAAATGTTTAAGTTTGCATCTTACATGAACCAGCATTTCTACTTTCAGAAGTTATCCTAGGAAGACAATCAGACACACATACTTGCAGGCACAAGGCTTGGTTAAGCCAAGGCAGAACTGAAGGAAATCAGACAAAAGCTGCCTCTCAACCACATTTCAGTTCTAACCCATCTTAAGCAATCTCGTCAGGCCACTTTCTTCACTATTCCATGAACTGTTCTGGCTTATCTCCACCTCCCAGATTTCTTCCTGCCCAGAGCGCTCTCCACCCCTTCCTCTGACCATTTCAAATCCAGCCCATTTCTTAAGCCTCCTCCACGAAGCCAAGTGGTAGAGCGCTCCAAGATCCTGAAGAATGACAAGTAGAGGATGTTAGACATCCTTTCCTTTTAGTCACCAACTCTTTCTGTAAAGGGTCAAATAGTAAATATTTTTGGCTTGTGGGTCATTTGGTCTTTTGCAACAATTCAGCTCCATCCCATAGCACAAAGGCAGCCATGGACAACATGTAAACGATGTGTGGCTATGTTCCAATAAAACTTTATGGACACTGAAATTTGATTGTCATGTCATTTTCGAAAGTCATGAAGGATTCTTCTTGCTTTTGTTAACCATTTATAAATGTAAAAATCAGATGCCAGCTGAGCTTGACCCTCGGGGTGGTAGTACGCTGGGCTCTGCACTATCTAGTTCAACAAAACAGCCTCATTTTTAAGAGAACAAAGTCAGGCCCTGAGAAGCTCTAAATAAATTGCCCAACATTTGCTGAGTGACAGAAATGGGGCCAAAACCCTAATGCTCAGTCCCTGGCAGGCACATAAGTGCTCAAAGTGCTTCAACAGAGGAAACACTCAATCCCATTTTTCTCTTTAAACTACAAATCTATGCTATGTAGTTGGTGCTTTGATTACCTTTTTTTGTTTTCTAGTTTTTCTAGACTGAATATATTTCTTCTGTAAGTCCTCTAGTGTCCTCCCCTCTAAATCTAATATTCAAATCTGTCCATAGTAAAATTCAATACTCAATTTACACTAAATAAAAATACCACGGTGGTGTGGGGTGGGTATTATAGCGCAGTGGTAGGGCGCCTGCTTAGCATGCACGAGGTCCTGGGTTCAATTCCCAGTACCTCCATCAAAAAAAAAAACACCCTAAAAAAGTCATTATTTTCCCTATTATAGGGGGGAAGACCCATTGTGCTTTTTGTAACAAGTAAAAGATTTAAAACCCCACTTTTTTTTTTGTCAAGTCTCAGATATGAACTATCCACTTAGACTAAATTCATCATGTGAATCAAGATAAACGTGTTCAGGCATATCTTTCATAAGGATAATTTTAGGGTTTGCTAATTAAATTGTTTAAATCATAAAGCTATGTTATACATTTTTGAACAGGCTTTCTCTCATATTAAGAGTTTGAAACGAATAGGTTTTTATTGTTTGTATCTCAAATCACCTGACACTTGAAATGTTAACAATCAGCATTAACTTGCTTCCCTTCACTCCCTAAAGATTAGATCAATTTTTTTCCTTACTATCATAATTAAACTCTCATGGATTATTTTAGCCAGCTGAAAACCTTCAGAAACCTAAAGAGCCAGGAAATATTTTTTGGCCTTAAAAAAAGAAAAGACACTAGCACCCAACTGCCAGGTTAAAAAGAAAGCGAAAGCTCTGACCAGCCCAACTTTTTAAAGGTCTGTGTTCCTCTTGCCATAGCAGGTACTACCTACTCCGATGACGTCAGTGTTGTAGAGCCCATCTGTAACGGCGAGACATCCCCAAACAAAGGATCTGGCTCATAAGGCAGAAATTATTTCAATTTTATTTTTTAAGATTCTGCTATTCTTTCTGAATGATACATGAGACAACGTAATCAGGATTACGTATCTTGAGACTCAACGAAAATGCGTCCATGCACTGCAGATAGCAATTTTCAGAAAATCACTCTTTTTCTTTCTTCTCTCTTTAAATCCCAGAGTTCCCGTATAACCTCTGCAGATCATTCCCTACCACAGTAAATTTACAATGTGTTTATGGAGACAGGAAAATGTTATTGGAGAAGTTTAGGAGAATTAAGTGAGACTATACAAGAAGGAAAGGTAGGAAGTAAATAAAAAGACAATGCTACAGTCTTGAGATCACAATATTGGAAGGAAATTGATGACAAAAGGTGAATGAAAACATTTATTTTGCAGAACCAAAAACCATTCATGGCTGACATTTCAAAGATACGTATCAGAAAACCTAGTGAGGATTCATTTGACATGGTTAAATTCTTTATGAAGCACTAAACTGCACTCAACTCCAAAGGATAAAACCTCAGATTTTTTACTATAATGTGTAGAATTTCACATTTCAATCATTGCAGTCTGACCAGCATAAAGTTGACCTCATGGCACAAAATGAAAAACCAAGGTTCAATTTGTTCCAGTGTCCTCTGAAGAAAAAATGATCTCATTGCAAGGATGACAACAGAAGAGGGAGTGACCAGTATTTCTGTAGGTCTACCCTACTCAAGTTCCCCTTCCTCCCAGTAACCCACTAATTTAGTTTTTTTAATCTTTCCTATTCTTTTCTACATTGTGAAAGGGAAAGGAATGGGTTGAAAAGGAACGTCATTTCCAACACCCTCTTTTAAGACTCTGCTAAGGCCTGCTTTTTGTCCCCAAGGTCTCCAACCCCTGTGAGACACTGCTATTTCACGGCTGTCTTCCTAGCCCCACAAAATGGCTCCCTTTGTGCCACTTGCCCAAGACCTCAAGGCTGGCCACACATGACTGCTGGTCGTGATCAATTAAGAAGAGATATCCAGAAAAATCTAAGCTTCCCCCACGCCTTGAGCAGGATCCCAGAGACGCCTTATCCCACCTTAAAGAACAGCGTGCACGCTATCAGCCGAGACAATGTGGACGTCTTCCAAGGAATCCAAACCCTTCTACCAAGTTAGGCAAGTGCTTGGAAAAGGGTCCCAGTCCAAACACTGTGCCCAGTGCCCCCTTCTCCAAACGCAGTGGCATGAGTGGTCAGAAAGGCTCCGGCTACGCAGGTGGAGATAGTACGGAAGAGACAATGGATGTCTCCGGCCCCGCCCAAGAACAGAAAACCTCCTCCCGCAAGGGAACCGGGGCCAGGGCTGAACTCATTTGGCAAACGTCAAAGCCGGGAGCGAAAAAGGTGGGATGCAAAGACCGAGGTCCGAAGGTTTGAGCGCAGAAAAACCCAGTTGGACCGACTCGCTCCCCCTCCCGTCCGGAGGTGGGCGCGGGAGGGGAAGGAGCAGGGGTCTTTCCTTTGTTAGCAGAGGGGAGGCACTTCGCAGAGGGCTGACGACTGGGTCCTGAACGGGGGGTGGAGGTCGCGATGACCAGCCCCGCCCGAGCACAAACACCTGCTGGGAGGGCCCGAGCGGGTTAGAGCAGCAAGCCGGACCTGATTGCTGCGGCTGCAGGATCTGACTGCCACGCCGGGCGCGGGGCCGCCACCTGCCCCGGGCCAGAGGCTTGAGCGCGTGGCCGGGGGTGGGACAATGGGGCCTGATCGAGGAGCCCCGTGGGCTGCCCGGGCACCCGAGGCCCAAGCCCACTCCCCTGAGGCCCGGCTCGCTATGCCGCCAAGGGGAGAAAGTGAACCCTTCTCGGCACGCAACGACTAACGAAAACCCGCCGCGCTGCAACCTCTAGTGGCCCCGGCCCTCTCCTGCCCCTCGCTCAGGGGTAGGAATGAATCGGAGAGGAGCAGCAATTGGGCGGGGCCGGACCGCCAAGCTTGCCCGCGGCACAAAGGCGGTGCCGGTGGCTGAGATCCGCCGCCCAGCCGGGCGCGAGCGCAGCGCCCCGGGCACGTTACGGCCAACGACCGGCCGCCTGACCCACCCGGCCCCCTTGAGCAGCGGCCCTCTCTCCCCTGAGCCCCGCCGCCTCACCGGGAGCTATTCCTGCTGTTAGGGTCGACGCCCTTGAAGGTGGTGGTGGTGGTCATGGCGCCGAGGAGGGAGGTAGGCTGGCGCGGGAGCAGAGCGCTGAAAGGGTCTGGTCGGAGGGGTGGAGAGCAGCTTCCCACCCCAACGCCGGCCACTGCTGCAGGAGCTTCTGCTGCCTGCTACCTTCCCGGACCCCGTCTTTATAGAGTTCACAAACCCCGCCCCCGCCCCGCCAGCATTGGCTGATTCAAAGGGCTCTCTTCGCTCCAATTGGCTCCCTGGAGTGCCAAGCATCATGCAGCGTCAGGACGGGCTGAGGCGGCCCCTACTCAGCCTAAACCCGCCCCCTTCCTGGTCAGGGAAGGTCTAGGGAAGTTCCCCGTCCCCCACCCCCAAGTCTCAGAGATGATTGGACAAAGGACAAACCTGCCAGGCGCCCGATACAAGTTTTGCTCGCTGTCACTTATAAGTTACCCGATAGAGGGAAAAGCTCTGGGCGAGTTAGCCGAGGCCGGATTTATCTTTACCATTCACATACTTGCCTTACTCGTAGTGGGATAGCAAAGGCATGCTCGTTAAGGGATTACAATTACTGCTGTAAATTGACATTTACTGAATACCTACTATGTGTCCTGTTTGGAAATCTGACAATACCAAAGCAGCAGCACTATGAGTCAGCAACAGAAAGCACGCCGAGATGATCCCTTCTAAAACGACTGTAAATTCTTTACATTTTAATTGTTACTATTTAGCTGTAATGGGTGGTGCACGCACTAGACGAAAATTGCAGTCGTTCCGATTTGAGGGCCTGTTCTAAGGCTAGTTAATGCCCAGCTCGGGGGAATGGCCACATCCCTTGCTACTAAGACTATCCGGGCAGCCCAGGCCTCTGCAGCTGTTTATAACCCTTAAGTCATGACTCTTCCATCTGTCTGGGTAAATCTATCCCTGCAACAAATGCAGACACACTTGGAGGGCTCAGGAATGACTGTTTACAAGATGGCAATAGGAAAGTCTTGGGCAAACAAGAAGGGAGGCCTTCCCAAGTCATGCTGTTCTCTCAAGGCAGATCTCTCTCTCAGTATTTCCATAACAAGTGAACTACATTCCTCTTTTGTCTGGTCTCCTCCTTTCCAGCTTAAGTTTAAGTTGGTTAACCACTCTCCTGGGCTTTTACAAAAACGTCAGAGACAAGTTCATCTCTTCTGGAAGCCATGAGCCATGTCTTTATGTGCTTACCACAAAAGCATGAATCTCACCACTTATTTGGATTCAAATCTTCCCTTTCATAAAAATTGAGCCTAAATTTCCAAAAACTTAAAAAAAATTGTGCGCATGCATCCCCTCCTCAAAAATCATACAATTATTAACTAGGAAGTAGTGGAGCATGATGGTTGCCAGCTCAGGATCTCAAAGGAGAAATTCAGGGTTGACTCTTACCTTTTCTGAGCACTAGTTTCCTAATCTGTAAAATAAGGACAGACTAGTGTCTAGGCTCCATAGAGTTGTGAAGACTGAATGAGGTAATGGATGTAAAGCTCATGTCCTGACATAACAAGTCATCAAAGGAATTGCCATTTTTATTATGACTTACTTGGAAAGTAATCACAATGTTTTAACAATCTGAAATTGTTTTCTGTAAGTTAAATGAGGGGTTTGGACTTGACTTAGAGGCCATTTTGGCCTAAACTTTTGAGTTTGTACTGACTTGCCTTATTTCCTCCATTCCCTGTATTCCAGGAGTAAACAGATTTGTGTAGTAATACAGCATTGGAGTGGAAACCAAAAGAGGTCTGCCCTCTTCTGATTTAAGACACTTCTAGGTCATTTATACCCTTGAGCCCAATTTCTTCATCTGTAAAATGGGGTTAACAGCACCTATTCTGTGAGGGTTGGAACGAGATAACCGTTAAGAATACTGTATAAATGAAAGCTTTCTATTAGACGTACCTCAACCTGGCTGCACATCAGAATAACCAATAAGCTTTTAAAGAATATAAATGAATGCAAGGCCCCAGAGATCTACTGAATTGGAATTTCCAGGTGTAGGGTCCAGTCAATCATGGATATCTGTAATAAGTTAAACAGGTAATGCTCAACATAGACCTTGGGCTGAGAACCTTGGCTTCAAAGGTAAGCAATCAGGAACCCCTTTTAATCTAATCTGATTTATGAAGAGTAAATTTATATAAAACAGACACCTGATTAAGGCCATCTCAGGCAGGCCTGTTGGGAACATTCACTGTATTTTAAAGTAAAATTGCCTGAAATTTCCAGAATAACTAGTCCTCCTACCTAGTTTTGCCTATAATCACTGTACTCCACTTTCTGCTGCAAGATGGAGAGTTGGGGTAAAACAGATATATGTAGCTCTGTTACAACCTTTGCTCCATTTGACCAACTCAGTTGAAATTGGAACATTAATAAAATTACATTTTGTCCAAAAAGATCAACACAGATCAGGGTCAAAAGGTGTAAAAGGATGGGACAATGTGAACATCTGCTTATAAAATCATGAAGGCCCACCATTGTGAGTTTTAAAATAACATCTAGGGTATTAGTACAAAATTTGTTTCAGATTCTCAGGTTAACCAATAAATCTAAATAGAAGACAGATGAAATCTTATGACAAGGAATGGTCTAACAGCTATTTTATGACCTACAACAGTGTTTTTCAAACTTACATGAAGCAGAATCCAAATACATAGAATAGATTAACAACAGAGCAGCTGTGATTGAACCTGGGCAGAGTATCCCAAATCCTGGCCCTCTCTGCTTCCCCTTGTCCTTTGTCACTCTCCACTGTGTCCCCCTCTTTTTGCACAACCTCAGAGTTCCGTAAGATGCAATTTGAAAACCACTGCCCTATATATGCAGGCCCATTTTCACCTGCCTCATAAATATAGTTACAGGGAGGCGAATGAGCAGTTGCCTACATTTTGAACTCTTTAAGCAGCAAGTGCTCTTCAATTTCCCTTAGTCCCATGCTGCCACTTCCTTATCATACTCCAAGTACTATTCTCCCATTTGTTAAGTCAATACAGAAAGCCTAGTAATCAGCTTTCCCAAAAGCGGTGTAAACCCAACATTCTCATAATTTCCTCAGAACACAATATATGATTCTGCAGCAGGTGGCAAAAAATCTTAAATCTACTATATAAGAGATGTCAGAAAATGTTTAAAGCCATAATAAATTTTCCTTTAACATAGACAGGAATCCTGTTGGTTTTTACGTTTGTTGCTGGGTGTGTGGACAGTTTTATTCGAGAATGTAATGCACAAGTTACTCAAAATAGAACAATCTGCAAGTTGTTCTTCACCACTTGTGCCTAAGGTAATACCTAAATTGTTACCAAATGCACAAATATGCACTAACATAGCATCTCTTAGTTCTCAAACATGTTTTTGCCTTAAGAGTTACTAGCTTTCCCACTAATATGCAGTGTTCTGAATCCCCCATAATTTCAACTTGCCCCTACTTATTCCAAAATGCCAGAGGAAATCGGCAATCCACACGGCCTCATCACTGGGACTTACCCTACCTAGATTCTACGATCAGGTTTGAAATAATCTCTCAGAATAGTGTCTTTCACTGTGAACCAATACACACATATTAGGTTGGACCATATGAAACTGCAGATATTTGACTATTTTTGACCTACATGAATAGTTATTGCTTATGTTCAAACCATAGTTTAATATATGCTCTTAATATTTTCTATTCCTTATTATCAAAAGAAAGTACTGGGAAAAAAAAATACTGGCCATGTGCTTTTGAACTTGGTTAAGTAACAATTAACGAATGGCCCAACAATAAGTATTTCTAATAAGCCTCTCTTCTCAATCCCAGTATTGCAGGGTGCCCCTTAAGTACCTCACTCACACATACATTCTGTATCCATCACTCCTAAAGCCAAATTTAGTATGCATCTGTCCATTCTTTTCTTAGCTGTTTCCTCACCAGCGGGGGAAAAAAAGATCAATGCCACTGAGAGAGCCAGAGAAAGCCCAAGGAGTTTATTTTCTCTTAAAACTCATTTGCCATTGATCAAATGAAGCAACCCAGAGTTCTCAAATATGGCAAATGGCTTTGTCATATTCCTGCCTTCTCTTTATTCAAAGTTAAGGTAAACAAAATGGTACATACAACTCTAAGGTCTGACATGCCCTTCTCATCACTCTGAACTGGAGAGGGAAAGCATGATTCCTGTCTTCCCATGATTTCCTCCTCCTCCTCTCAGGCTTAATGCTGAGAGAGATTACGTGGTTAGTCTTCTTTCCCCAGGTTCATGATACTATTTCTCTATTGAATAAAGCAAAAAACAAAACAAAACTAAAAACACCAAAGACCAAAAAAATCTAACCCATCTATCCTGTTCTAAGATGAATTTAGCCTCTTTTGCAAAAACTGCTAAAATTATAAACATAAAATAACTTAAAAGGGTATGCCCAAAGGGTGGGAAAATTCTTAATATTCCAAAGTCTATAACCTATTGCAGTTAGTCACATGATATGCCTTAAAAATATCAACTGCAAAGAAAATATTACATGAAAATTCTTGAACTTTGAACTGTTTTACAGTGGCTCTAAGGGTATAGGAAATTGTAAAATGATCCCATACAGTCACATGTCATTGCTTACAGGGAAATAACACTCTACATTCCAAGTAATAGATTAAATTCCTAACCTGTTTATAGACTCCTTGCTAATTATGTTCCACTATGAGGAACTCTTTTCATTAGTTAACCACTACACAGACTAAAGTCTCATTATAAAACACATTTATTTCTTACATCCAAGGACTAACCCTCAAATCACCTATATAATCAAAATGCTGAAGGATCTTGTGGATGGGTCCTTTGGTTCTTCAAAGCATTAAATAATCATTAAAATGCTGAGGATTGTTTTTCCTTAAAGACTCATTAGGGCACAATTTAGTATTAAGCCTTTATTTTAAAACCTAAAGAGACAAAGACTGTATTCCATTTTTTAAATGAATAAAGTGCAGGCCAACTGGTAGAGATTACAGTATTCAGTTGAAGCCTCAGCATCCTATGGCAGAGGCCATACTTCACACTGAAAATAATTTTTATTTAAAAAGCTCAGTATGTGGGAGGCACTGTGCTAGGCAACTAAAACACCCATCATCTCATTTAATCTTCAGCATAAAGTGATTAACTCTTAAGAGTTGTGAGAATGTCTTGCAGAATTGCTTCTCAATACCATATTGCTTTGAAAATGCATTTCTGGGGGTAGGGCCCAGGCACTGGTATTTTTTAAAAGCTCGTCAGGGGATTCTAACGCAAAACCATGATCCAGAATCACTGCTAGTCATGTTTAAAAGTAGCATCATCCTAACTCAAAAATAACCCTCAGCGGCACAGCTGGCCCTCTCCAATACCCTAGAGCCCCACAAAGACCTTGGAAAAACTTTCCAACAGCCCTCCCTCAAATCCTGGGATTCCACTATCTTACTGACCTCCTGCTGTCAGTCTCCCAAATAATTAGACTTTGACTCAAGACTCCAATTTCCCCTCCAAGTATGTTTACTCCTTCCTGTTCCATTCAACTTCATCCTCTTTAGATAGAACATAATCTGATCATCCAATAAAAGTAACTTCCATGAAAATATAAACAAGAAAAATAATGAGCCAAATAACTTAACAGTCTTATTTCTAAAACATTGCTAATGTCTTCTTTTGGCCTCTAGCACCTTGTATGAACATGAGGGATGCTTGAGAATAAACATTATCTCCCTATACAGACAGTGTTTCACTTAGATACTATTTGCTACTTTTAGGATGTAAACATGTGAGGTAAGCAAGCACAGCCAGAAAGGGTTCAGCCAAACTGTTCTAACACTCAAGCAAAACAGCAGTATAACTCCCATCATTTGAACCTCCCTTCCCAAGTCAAAAAAATTAAAATGCTCAAATTACTTTCAGCATTTTCAATAATTCACTTATTTTCAAAGTTTTTTTTTTAAGTGCTCCATAAGCTTTCCCATAGAGTATGGTTTTTTTTGTTGGCAATTCGTGAAATAGGGTGAGGGCAACAATCAAGAAAAGTTCATTTAAAAAGAAAATAGGGAGCATCTTAATTAGTTACACACTGACCCAAATATCAGCAAGCTACAACATACTATATCATGAAACAGTGCCTTTTCCACACATTTCCCTATAGTTTTTAAAAATTCTACAGAAAGTTTCTCTAGTATGAAATAATTTATTTTAAAGTTTATCTTCCCCTAACATGGCAAACACTCAGACATGACATTAGTTAGTAAATTCCTCCCATTAAATAACCCAATTTAAGACTCCCTTCAATAATAAAGTTCTCTGGCTTGAATTTCAATCCTAACTTTTTAGGACAATAAAATTTCACTATTTAATAGTCATCTACAGCAACAAGAGAAGTGCACTTACCTGATCTCTTCTAAGAATTCTTGGGGACAGGCTTAGGTTGGTAGCACTATATATATATATATATATAGGAAAATAAAACTTCAGTTGATTTAAGATTAATATATATACAGCCAAAAACCTACAGAATTTCTGTCTCTGGAGACGCTCATTCACTATAGAAATGGGGAATCTAAAAAAGACCATATTGCAACAGAGGTAGAGTGAATTAAGTAAATGACAAGATATATGATAGTTCATAAGGACTGGATCCAAAAAGGCCACATTGGTAAGAATGGGAATTTAGTTTCTTGTTAACTGATAGTGGAAAATTCAATTAATAAGCATTAGAAATCCTTATTTCTAGTCCCACTTTTAGAACCATGTGTGATAAATAAACCCTCTGGACCTCAGCCTCATCTTTAAAACAAGGATTAAAATTAGATGATCTTTACATATCTTTCCAGCTTTAATATCTTGTTTATTCATTCTGTGGCTGTTATCTTTCCCCATACACTTGAATTTAAAAACAGCAGTGCCCTATATATTTAAGGCTGTAAAAATGGATATATGTAGGTAAATATTTTCTGTCCCTCAACATCCTCAAATAAGGAATAAAATCTCTATTTTTAGGTTAGGGAAGATTTACCATCAGACAAAACGTGGTTTAGAATGATGAAGTGATTTATCAGTAAAATTAGCAAAATAATTTTTTTCCTAGCTGCATTACTAACCCACTTTGCCTCAAGTAGTGGTTACAAAATACACACACACACGCACACTTGGGAGTAAATCCACAACATTATGAACCAATTTTTTTGCTAGTGAAGTTGCGTGTTTGGAACTGCCTAAACTTTTTGAACAGAGAGGAAGCTGAAACATTCGTTGCTAGTCATTTATATAACTTTGTTATTCTTTGTTTTGCATTAGTCTGTCAGAAATGCAAAATAACTTTCTTTCTTTCTTCTAGCAGGTGTCTATTCAGGTCATATTTTTTCCTAAGCTTCAACTTTCTATTTAATATTCCTCAGAATAAAGAAAACGGCTCATTTTAAACAAGAAGTTTATTTAAACAACAAGACACTTGACTTGAAGGGAAAACTATCTAGGATTCATTTCTTTTAGAGTAATTTATCCCTACTTAAAGACAGATTGCCCTACATGTAACAGCTACGTACAAAAAAGTTATAAAATTGTCCTTGGTTTTACAATGATAAATGAAAAACATTAAAATTCTCCAATTGAACAAGGTATGCAAGGATTTTTATGTTGTTCTTTTTTTGTTAAACAGTGAGCGCAAAATAACTTACTGGAATATAAAGATAAGAGCTGAATGAGCATGCCACTAATGGAGAAAGGGGGTATTTTCACAGAACCAGTATTTTTCCCCATCCCATCTCCATTTGATGTCGATCGAAACATACCATTGGCCATTTAGTTTAAAAAAAAAATGCAATATGCTTGTGCACATACACCAGTTACTTTATGTACAATAAAGGAATGGGGAAAGGGAAAATGAAAGAATAGAGAAAACTATACTGTAGTAGTCAGGATGTGGTGGAACCAAATTGCCATCTTCTAATTGAGAATGTCTTCTTGGTCTGGAGCAACAGAATTCTGGAGTAAAAGTAGTAGGTTCCCTTTTTAGTAGACACCTCCTGTCTGCTGCTGGAACACATCAATTGTATCTTCATCCTCCATTTCCAACTAGCATAAACGAGAAAAAACAAACCGGCCATTGGTTATTCAGCTCTTAAAATTTATAACTATCTGACTTAAATATCCTGAAAAATTGCACAAGTTTCACCCAATTCCAGTGTTCATTCTTTTAGATGTCCCATAGCTTAAAGCAGAATCAAGCTTAGATTTAAATAATTTTTCACGTGGTCTTCTTTTTTATGAAGACTATAGAAAACTAAGTTTTTAAGTTAAAAAGCTGAGTATGTCCATGAGTTAAATCATTTCACCTTTAATTACTGAAAATAAGAGTAATGTGTATAAAGGATCTCACTGCAATGTTGTATAGATGAGCAAAAGACTGAAAATAACCTAAATATCAATAGAAACCCAAATAAATGTTACATTCATACATAAAACATCTTGTAGCTGTTATTAAAGAACAAGTAGATTTACATGTGCAGAAATGGAAATACCCCTTACTGTGTCAGGCTAAAAAAATTTTAAAACTAGGCAGCAACAGCTTATAGTATGATTCCATTTGTGTATTTTAAGTTCCCGTGTATGTGTATAACATGAAAATATCCTTGTCTATGCACAAAACAGTGGTTACCACTACGCAGTAGGGAAAGAGATATGGACAAAAAGAGACGTTAAAAAAATTAAAATTTAAAAAGCTATTCAGTTTACAAGGTTCACTACCTAGACATTATACACAAAACAATGTCGACAGTAGATAGATCTTGGTACATATGGCGTAGTAAATAAGCTTTGTAACAATTTATTAGGCTGATAATCACCCATGAAAAATTCTTCCTAAAAGCTGGTTATTTTTGAAGATAAAACCACCACCTTGGGCACCAAAGACAAAAAAGGGAATTGTTTCTAATGAAGTTCAAATATATTAAAAGTAGTCGTTACTATCTTAATGTTTTAGCCCTAAGTCTCAATTCTCTCTTTTGTAAAATGGGACAGCATTCAATGATGAGAATTAAGAGTCAAAGAAAGTAAAGTACCTGACAGAATGATGGGTACATGATAATTATACTGCTATTAAAATCGGCTGCTAATATGTTCTAAATTATCACAATTCCTCTATTTAATAAATACTGGGAGAACAATTCTAAAATGAATTAATTTCACTCTAAAATGAATGCAATTTCAAATACTAAAATGAGTTCAATTTCATATTCAATTTGAAGATTTTATAATGCAGTTCTGAACAAATCCTTCACAGTTTAATATTTGCAACTGTATAAAAGACAAGTTCCAGAACTTTTTTTTTGTGGTGGGTGAGGGCTTCAAAAGACAGAAAATACATTATCATTGGAGTTTAGCATAATGCGTTCTCTTTATTCTTTTAAAACTATCAAAACTGATCTTCAGCCTATCCACTGAAATGAAACTACTGAAAGGTTAAATTTTATAGTGAAACTTTAAATGCCTTCAAAGAATACGAGAGAGCTTTTCCTCTCTCATTCATCAAGAGACTTCAGCTCCCCCTTGTGGCTGGCTACACACTGTAATTGCTTCTTTGAAACTCGCCAATGGAAATTTCTTCAAAACAGTCTTCCCTTAAGTACAACTCATAGACATTTGTAATTTTTGAAGATCAACAAAACCACAATCTGAATGTGCTGCTTTATTCATACCATATTTATCGCTTTTCAGTTTTTATGGGGGGAATAAAACAAATTTAAAGGTACAAGGGCTCCAACTTAAATTTCTATCAAAATATTTTTTTTCCAAAAGTGGAAGTCTTCAGTAGAATTTGAGAAGGTAAGAAAAACAAAGACAAAAAATTTCTGCTATATAAGACAGCCCAGGCGATTCCTTACAAAGTGAAAGAACAACTGAAGTGAAATGTCAAGAGATTAAGGAATCAGACAATCTTTTGTAGTTGGGGTTTGGAAAGCCCTCACTGTTAAACATAAACTATCAACAGACCTGTAGTTAGAGCCACTAGTTCCCTTCAGTTCAGAAGTACAGGTAAAAGGTAATTCAGCATAAGGAGCTAAAATGGTTAGGATCAACCATCAACCAACCACTTGTGGGGAACCCTGAGCATAAGTAAGAGCTGTAGCAATGAAAACAAAAGGAAAACAACCTTCTGAAGAAACAGACAGAAATTTGAATTATTTTTTCCAAATGATGCTGGCAAGAGGGAAAAAAATGGGTTAAAGTAACTAAATGACTTACTAACTTTATTAAGTGATAACCAGATATCTAAAACCCATTGGCAGTTCCAGAATCTATTCCTTTTTTTTTTCTTTCTGTTCCCTTTTGGCCATATTTTACACACCTATGAACTATGGTAAAGAACTATACTCCAATGTCTAGAAGTTCACAAATAAAGCTCTTGAGAAAATTATAAAAATATCAAAATTTCCAATAAGCCCAAAGAAATTTTTACCTGTGCAGGTGTGTCTGTTTCATTGATTGGCTGCCCATCAAATCGGAATCTGATCTGCCTCATTGACAAACCCTGGACAAAGAGTTAAAAGCAGTAAGAATGCACAGAAATAGTAAGAACTAAAACTATATGCATATTATTTGGCCATGACTGTATTAAAAGAGAGATATGCTACCATTTCTATGTTGGTTAAATAATTAGGAGTGATTATCATTTTCTTTAAACTCAATGTGTAAACTTCTTTGGAAAAATATTTTTCTTAAAAAAGTTCTTTTAAAAAAGCTGTAATTTCTTTTGAGACCATAGCTACTGCAGGCTTCAATAGATCATACCTTGAGTCAAAGAGTGCATTTAAATGAGTGAGAAAGATACTGTAAGGAAATTTAAAGTAACACAGGCACACAGCAACATTCCTCAACGCATGTTAAAGAATGATTCAAAAGGAAAAAAACCTTAACACTAATGAAAACTGAAGTCACCTAAAAAAGTGTAATGATTAAAATAAAACTTTGCCTAAAAGCTACCTTATCTTCATGTCTAACCAAACATTTCTACCACTCTGTAAAAGTAACCTAAGTCCTAACCCAGCACAATGGCAGGCGCAGCACAGACTTAATTCACAAGTTCTTATACTTTGGCAGTCAGGACATTTCCACCAGAACACAAGGCAATAACTGGTTCCTAAGACCATCCATGAGACCACAATCTACATCCATGAAATTCCTGGAATAGCTCAAAAGAAGCACTTGCTTTTTAATTTTCTTCTTAGTACTTACCAAAATGTGCAATTATTATTTGTCAACCTTTTACTAGAAAATTAGCTCTAGGAGGGATAAGAATCTAGACTCAGTTATATACTGTATCTCTTGCACATGGTTTAAGTGCTACATACTAAAGGAATAAAATGGATAAGAAGCAATAGTCATCTAACCATGCTTCATCTTTTTTTTTTTAATAAACATAAAGCTACTAAGTTGGGGAGCTTTATTACAAAAAGGAAATTAAAAAGTTCTATTACTACGGGGGTGGGTATAGCTCAGTGGTAGACTGCATGCTTAGCATGCATGAGGTCCTGGGTTCAATCCCCAGTACCTCTGTTAAAAAAATTAAAAATAAAAATTACATTACTAGAGTTTAGTTTCAAGAAGATTTTATATGTATTTTAGGAGATAAATGGCATGCCCTTCTGCCAAGGGGACTCCAATGTTTTACTTATCAAGCATTACCTACCTGACACAGGAATGGGGAGAAGAGGAATAGGGAGAAGGGGAAAGGAGCTAAACAGCAAAGCTGTTAGTAACTGCAGCCATGTGAGAACAAGATAGGAAAATAAAGTACTTTGGAGGTATGCTATAAGTACATCAACTTGAAAAATAGCTTTCTGGGAAGCATCTTACAAAGTCACTCTTGTATCATGCTCAAACTACAAACTATAATTATTGTTACAAACTCCCTGTTTCAATTGATATTTAAGAGAAAATTAAACTGAGTTCCTAGGACTAAAGATACTAACACAAAGTATAAAGTTTAACATCTGTATTCCCTTAACAAGGATTCACTGAATTGGCCTTTAAAACCACTTGCCACATGAAGATCATATTGCTTTCCTTTAAAACTCTAGTCTTTAACACATATCACTTTCAGATTAGCCCTTGTCTTGAGGAGTACAAGCAATCCCTCACCAGGTAGGTGACATCCATAACCTTAATTCACTCCTCATGACATTCAAATTAAATTTGCAATTACACAAAGCAGCCAATAATTCAACATCAAGTCATTAATCACTAAGTATTATATATTCGCAAATACTCCATTGGAGACTCCTTGCTTCAACAAAATACTAAGCACTTTCTATATGCTGGGGGGAAGGCAGGGCCAGGAGAACATAAGCAAATTATATTCCTTTATTGCCGCCTGTTTTTATGCTTCTCCTTATCAATAAAAGCTTTTATTTTGCCAGAGATCAAAAGTCCAAAATTCAGGAAACTTGCCTTTAAGATTCCATAAACCATGTAAATTCAAACAAGATGAATTTACATTAAACCAGTATTTGGTTTCCTCTTCTGTACAAATCTCATCCCTGAGCTTTGGAGTTATGCCCCACTGGGTCCCCATTTTTCACTTCACACCAATGAAGTGTACTAAACCAAAGAATCTGTGCTCTCTGAAACCACCTGATACTCCAATAAACAATGTTAGGGCAAATCCACACTAAAATGGAATTGTAAGCACTCAGTTAGCTGAAGGATATGTGGCTGATATAAAGCTGGCAAACTCTAATTCTACACGTGAATGAAAAACTTTAGAAACCAACCTCTGGAGATGCCAGTCTGAATGTTCTCTATCATTTTACAAGCATGTGAACACATTCTATATGCCAGGTTTTTGTCTAGGCTCTAGAGAAATAGTGAACAAAAGGGTCCTATGCTCATAGAACTTATATTTTAGTGCCAACAAATACAGACCACAATCGATGCAAAAAACAAATCAAAAACACAAGAACAAAAGAGTGAGAGGATTGAGTGATGGGGAACAAGGGTACTCAGAATGAACCAGAGAAGTCTCTGAGATAGTAACTGAGCAAGCATAGAATGAAATAGTTGAGGGCTTAGCACTATCCAATAGAAATATGTGAGCCACATATGTAATTTTAAGTTTTCTAGTTGCCACATTAAGAAGTTAAAAATAGGTAAGTTTAATAAAAACGTTCTAATTCAACATCTTCAAAATATCATTTCAGCAGATGACTGACATTTTTACACTTTATAGCACATCTTCATTTGTACCAGCCACATTTCAAGTGGTAAACAGTCACCTGTGGCTTGTGGCTATTGTACTGGACAGCATAGGTTTAGATGGAGAACAGAATTTGCTGATGGACTTTGAGTTATGAAGTATCATCAAGAAGGCCCCTGAGGTCTTGACCTTAACAATTATCTGTAGAATGGTGCTATTTATTGAGTCAGGACACCAGAGAAAGATTTCTAGTAGAATTAAGGGTCCTCTTTTACATGTTTAGTTTGAAATGCCTATTAGGCATTCACTGGAACTCCTCCAGAGATACAATGCCAAATGAGTTCATTAGAAAGTAAATATGAGCAGTCAATTAATCTTGATGGGAAATTTTTGGTCAAGAATTCCCACCTGCCAAAAAGACTTTAGCCGTGCAAATTAGATTGGGTAAATATTTCAGTCTTTTGATAGCCTGTACCTACACTTAAAAAGCAGGGAAATCAGCCCAATTAGATGACACTTCAACTCCCTCTTCCCCAGAATCAGAGAAACCATTTGAAAACTAAACAGGAATCTTGTTTCACTCAAAATTCTGACATTATTACCAATTTAAGAGGAAAATAGGAATAAATATCTTTCCACATTCTTCCTGGATAGTATCTTCAAATCATATTTGCATTCCAACAGCTATGTAGTGGAATTACGTTTTCTATGGATTACCAATGTTCTTCTCCCTCTACTGCAAATAAGAGTGGCCTCAACCAGTTTAGTCAAATATAATCCCAACCTTATGCCTAATAACGGAAAGACTTCAAGGAACACTTTATTTACACTGGGTAATACAGTAAATTTATTTTAACATAGTAGGAAGCCTCCCAAATTCTTGACTGATCCACTAACTAGATCTTACAGGACAATTTCCTATAAGGATAATCTGGACTACAAAGCATGGGCTATGTTTTGGTTTTTCTGGCAAAATGGTATAATGCATATAGGAATCTGCTAAATATCACACAAAAAGCTCCTTTGGGGGCCCTACAATATGGGAAGACTTAAATATGACCATTTTAGGGTGGATAAAGAGTATCAATAGATAAATACAGTAAACTGTTAATGGTTAACTTAGGTAGTAGGCTCGTGGGTATTCAATGTAAAGTTCTTTTAACTTGGCTCTAAGTTCGAAAGTTTTCACAGAAGTGTTGAAAAACACAACCATTTAAAGCTGAAATTCTGTAATAATTAGAGAAAAGCAATGCAAGCTATATAGAGAATTTTTTTTAAGCCACCAAATCTAAGGATGCGTTTCTATTTGTGTAAGATTTTGCTACATAAAAGTTCCACAGAATGATTACCTTTTAAAATTCTCCCGAAACCTGAAGCAGCACTAGCGTTCAAATAGGGACGATACCAGTGCAAAAATTCTTTAGCACAATTAATAAGTACACATTTACTAATTGTTAAGGATATTTCACCAAAATTATTTAAAGAAGAGTATACAGAAGATCGTATCTTTTGTAAGGAACTATGAGAAAGTTGACATGTAAAGATAAATAATTCTATTCTCAAGATAATTCTCTTAAGAAAATACTGTGGTTATAATTTTTTTCTTAGTTCAAACTCAAAAAGAAGTTTCTTTAAAAGCCCTTAGGTCTCATGGAGGAAGTCAACTCAAACTTAAATTTCCCAACTTCTAGAGGTCTTAACCTTATACTATTTTGAGACTATTTTTAGGAAGGCAATTTGCAATGCAGATAAGTTGCTTTAGTCTAACAAAACAATTTTCTAAACTTTTATAGTATTATATATTCAGGGTCAAACAAGAAAAATACTTCTGCCAGGTTACTGCAGGATTAATTAATCTACCAGAGTTTTTGTTATACTTGCAAAAGTCATCTTTAAAGTTGTCTTTGTATTGTTACAGACTCAACATCACCAAAGGAAGCTTCTTTGTGTTAGTTTGAGTTTACCTCCCAGTCTATTCACTTTTACTTCCTCTTCTTGATGTCTATTTACTATTTTCTGAATAAAATTCAAATGTCCTTATAATATAGGTACATTTATGCTTGGCTCAGGAGTTAAGTCTCTTGACCTCTATCACTAGTGTAAAAAGAAAGTATTACACTTTTACATACAGGAATCCTTAACCTTAAATTTTACTTCCAAATGGTTAAAATAGTCAAAATAAACTGTTCTGACACAAAACAAACTTAAGTGGATTTTTAAAAAAAGGGAGCCTGACAAGAAATTTTACCAAATTCATTCTTAGAAAAGTAAAATTACATCCCCTTGAAAACAGACTACATGTTGTGAAAATAATCTGATGCATTTTTGGCATAGAACTAGAATCATATATGATGTTAACCAAACCTATCTAAGGGTTTTCACAAAGAATCAACAAACCAAGTGTATGATAAAACTGATGTCAAGTATATAACTGCATATTCATGCTATCAAAGATAATATTATGCTAGTCTAGTTCCTATTTTCAAGAAAATAAGGTTTGGGTTTTTTTTTTAAATCAGTTTTATTCAGTGGAAGTACACATGTCAGTTCCTCACCTGTCGTTCACAATAGGCTTTCATTAGTTTACTAAGTGGTGTATGCCTCTTAATCTTAAACTGCACCACAGAACCATCCTGTCCCGCCACCTTCAAATTAATATGATCGTTGTTCTCAGTCTTGACTCCTTCCTGTTGAAAGAAAAGTAAAAGTTGGAAATAATTTGGAAGATGTGAGAAACAATTTTTAAAGCAGCAGCAGCCCAAGTTGCTTCAGAAATCAACAGGTTTCTCATTTTGTGTGATAAAAGAACATACAGCTGTTTTCAGCTGCTGAAATCAATCTGAAAGATGAGAAATCCTGAAGTAACAATATTAAATAGCTGTCATAGAAACAGCAGCCTACATCCAATACTATGTGTCAACAATCGATTTTTAAAGATGGGTCCCACTCAATTTACTGCAGTGCCTTCTTGAATCTGAGTTTTTACAAATGACATATTTTATGTCACTCAAAATATACCTTTCCCCTAAAAAGATTAAAAATAAGCATCATTTCTCCCTTCAAAGTGCTTTAAGTACAGAATGCAAGAAAAAAAAAAGTATAGCTTGCAATTCAAAACTCACCACAAATCTCTTGTTAAAAAGTTACCAGAATCAGTTTAATAACAAATCTCAAACTACATTTAAAAAAAAACCAACTAATTAAGGAATATACTTTGATTCTCTCCGAAGCAGCGGCATTAACTCAGAACCACTACTAACGTTCGCCTCTATGAGTAGTTTCATTTTTGTTTATTTTTAGTTAAAAGCTTATTCTCCCCTCCCCTTTGTTGACATGAGTCAAATGCAGTTTTATTTCAAGTCTTCCCTGTAGATTTCGACCCAATCTGAAGTTCACCAAAATCAAGTGCGGAAGGAATTTTGTAGACCCCAGACCACTTCAGAAAGGAAGGGGCAGGGGGATGTAACAAAACAAACCAAAGAAAAGTCCCGTGTGCCAGTAAGAAGTGTGTACCCTAGTGCTCTAGGGAAAAGGCTCCTGATGCCTCAAAACCCGCGTTAAAAAGTTAAGCCCTACAAAGTCTCTGCTCGTACATCTGCCTCCAACTTCCCAAAACCACATGGTCTCGGTAGGTTAGAGTTTCTTTGGCACACAGGGAAAAGCCCCTGCCGATCCCCCCCGGGGGATCCTGAGGCCATTAAAGTGGGAAATACTCCCCGGGAAACCCCCAAGCCCCGGCCCCTCACGACGGCCCGACGGGCATCCGGCTTCCCACCCATCAGCAGCCCATTGATTCTGCCCAAGCCCTCAGCCCGCCACGGCGGCCCGGGGCAGAGGTCCCCAGGTGCCCGTGGCCCCCACCCCTGAGTGGGGAAGCCCGGGGCGGAGGGAACTCCCCGCCACCACGGAGGCGGCAACGCCCGGCGCGGGGTCCGCGGAAGGTGGGGACACCGCGCGCCCTAACGCTCCTCGTCACGCGCGCCCGGGCGGCCGGACCCGAGAAGCCTCGCTCGCGGCCGGTGGGCCCGCGGGCGTCCGCGATTCGCCCGCCCAACTCGCGCCCGGCGCGCACTCCGAGGCGGCCGGGGGCGGGGGAGGGCGATGGGGCCTCCTCCGGCGCGGGCGGGAGGAAGAGGGGAGGGAGGAAAATGGCGCGGAGCGCCCGGGCCTGAGCCGCGGCCGCCCCGTGGGGGGCCCGGGAAGGCGCGGGGAGCCCGCAGCGGGCTCGGGCCGGACCCCGGCCCGCGCCGTGACCCCGGCCGCGCGGCGAGGCGAGGAGGCCGGCGCCGAGCTCACCTTGGGCTTTTCGTCGGCCATGGCGAGCGCCGGAGTCTCCTCAGCTACCGCTTCACAAAAGAGGTACCAGGTCCGCACCGAACGAGCACACAAGCAGCACCAGGAGCGGCAGAAGAAGGAGGCGGCAGCGGTGGAGGAGGGAGAGGGCGCGCGCACGTCGTGCGCTCCCTCCCCCCACCCTGCGTGCGCGAGCACGAGCCGTCGGGGCCTCTCATTGGATGCCGCCTCGCGGGAGCGCGCAACGCTTACATAACCACCCCCACCCCCCGCCCCGCGCCGCCCCGGCCTGGGCCCGGCGCCCGCCAGGCCGGCGGGAAGAGGCGCGGACACGCGCACCCGGCCCGCCGCGGGGGCGCGCCTGGCTCTGGGCGGGGCTGTATTGTCCTCCTTCTGTGGTGGAGCTTAATCAAAATGGCTTCCAGCTGGTCCTCGGTGGGGACGAGGAGGCTTGAGGCCTAGACGTGAGACACAGGCCAGGGAAGGCAGACAGACTAGGCAAGGAAAGGGGAGCCTAAATCAAAGCCCCAGCGTGAGGTTCTCTGACAAAAACCTCTTGTTGGGTGGCCTAAATGCAGCTTTCCTCACGGTTAGAGGAACATCACATTCCCTCTCAATCAGCCTCTTACTCCTTGAATTTGAAAGATTCAGCCTCAACCAGCTTCGCACCAGGCTCTTGCCTTAGTGCAGTGACTGCTTCCGTCCCCCTGGAAAGCCTATACTTTGTCTATGAGGAAAAAGGTTCATCCTACAAACTCCTTACTCATGGCCGGGCTCCCAACCTCCAAGAGGAAGCCGAATCCAGAGAGAAGTACCCAACGTCAAGCTTCCAAACCAATCATTTCCTCCTTACATCCGGTTCAGAAGTAGATCTTTCCTGTCTTAACAATCCTGACATCCGCGCTGTGGATCTTTCCCGCTCCTCTCTGTAGATTTCATCGATTATTTCCTAAGCCTGGGTTAGTGTAGAAAAAGATTCTCAATTCTAGTTACTTCTGATATCGCTCTCCTTTCTTGGCCAAACATCTTGAAAAAATGTCCACGCCAGCTGTCCTCACTCCCTCACCTCCCACTCACTCCTAAATCCCCTGCAATCTGGTGCTGTCCCCACGGCTCCACTCAAACTGCTTTCTACAAGGTCAGGCAGAATTCTTTGCTGAATCCAGGATGTTTCCCGGTTCTGCACTCCTCTTGAACTCCCTCCCTATGACTCTGGGCTGTGACTCTGACCTGACCCTGATCCCTTTGCAATTATTTTCTTCCTCAGCCCTTTCCTTAAATGTTCCCTGGGTTTTATCTCGTTTCTCTTCCCATTCTATTCCCTCTCCTGGGATGATTTCAACTACTTCCTTTACCATCTATTTGCTTGTGATTCTCATATCTAGATTTCTAGTCCAGGGTTTTTTCCAAACTTCCAGTCTATAAATTCAACTGACTTCTGAACATCTCCACTTGGATGAACTAGAGGAACCTCAAGCTCAAGAAATCTCAACTAAAATTCCTCAATTTACTTCCCCATCTGGCCCCTCTCTTTGAAGTTCCAGGTTCACTGAATGATAAACCATTGTAACATTCCTCCAAGCCAAAAAGCCAGGGGGCATCCTTGACTTTCTCACATTCCCCATACAGTCAATCTCAAAGTCTTGTCTATTGCACCTTTTAAATATCTATCAAATCTGTCTACTTCTCTTCAGCCTCTGTCCAGTCTCTGGGCTACACTAGACTTGCCCAGCTGCCAGCTGGTCCTCTAAGGGATAGAGGAAGCTTGAGACCTTAGATGCAGAGCAGGCATAGAAAGTCAAATTGATCAGGGGAGGCAGGGGAAGGCTAAGTTCAAGTCAGATCTTCCCAGGGCTACTGCAATAGCCTCCTAACTGGTCTTTTTGTTTTGTGGTATGCCTGACTTGTGTCTGGATATTT
This sequence comes from Vicugna pacos, assembly GCF_048564905.1. NCBI lineage: Eukaryota > Metazoa > Chordata > Mammalia > Artiodactyla > Camelidae > Vicugna > Vicugna pacos. The sequence continues at coordinate 57,900,513 of NC_133002.1, forward strand.
AAATGAATCAGAATCATCCAGGATCCTGGTTTAAATGCATATTCTTGGGCAGTGTGGCTCTGGAATCCCCCTTTTTAACAAGCTTACCTGGTGCCTCTTAAGGACACTAAAGTCTGAAGTCTGAGAACCACAAACCATTCTAAAATAAAAAACAAAATAAGTGAAGTTTCTGTCACTCCTTGGTTCAATGGCAATCCTCTGCCTTACAGGAGAAAGTCCAAAATTCTCATAAGACCTACAGAGCCCTTTGAGAGCTAGTGCAGGCTAAACATTCTAGCACTTTTTTTTATCACTTCCTCCTGGAAGCCTCTGCTTCGGTCATATTCAATTACTTGGGGTCTCTGAATGTACCTGCTCTCTAAGCTTTTGACCATTTTCAATGGGTAAAGATTCACTGAGTGAGTGAATAAATTGAAACTATCACTTTGGGTAACATCCTGTGCTAGGCATTGGGCAGAGAAAGGACAAAGTCCCTGACTTATTAAATAACTTATAATTGGGGCAGGGGGTGCAGAACAGGAAGGGTAGGAAATACACAAGAAGTGAAAGGGGAAGAGAACCAACTGCCATGTGTTGGGCACTGAGTGGGGCTTTACTAATATCAGCACTTTTTTTTTTCTTATACGAACACTTCCAAGTGGATATATTTATTTGCTACTGAGGCTCAGAAGAGTTAAGTAACTTGCCTATTATCACACAGCTAGCAAGTAGTGTTAAATGAACTCCTACTATATGCCAGGGAATGAAAATGCTAGGTGCTGTGCCATGTACTGTAGGGAAAGAAAAGGAGATGCTATCCTTGCTCTCTTGAACCCAGGTCTTCATATGCCACTACACATCTTCCCAGGCTTGTAGGACTGCAGAACCATCAGAGAGAAATATATCATGTTAAACTTCCCCTCAGTAAAATGTGGGGGACTCTAATAATCAAATGGTTTTTAGTCATTAGCTTCTGGGTGACATGTGTCCTACAATATCCCCCCCAAAGTTATGCTAAATTACAAAATCACCTTCAGGCAAAGGAGGACTTCTATAAAAAGTAGTTAAGCATATTCAAACGTGTGAGCAATATATGTTCCAGTGACAAACTGGAATTCTGTGACCTGAGCCTAGGGAATCTACTAAAACTGTATATTGAGTCTCTTTCCAATTTCCAGGGGAAAAAAATGGTAAAAAGATAGAAATTTCCCAATGTTAAGTTTATCCCTCTATCATATTCATAGGTGTGCGGAAAGGGGGTGGCTGTGCCCTGGAAAAGAGTGATCTGGAAAAAGAAAGTGCAAGGAGTAGTATATAAAAAAGAACGATAGCAAACATTAATCGATTGATTATCATGTGGCAATTCTGTGCCAAGCCTTTAATCCTCACAAAGCCTCTGTTATTATTATCCCCATTTTACAGTGATGAAATTGAAACATAGAAAGGCTGGGCAACTTGGTCACCCAACTTGAAGTGGCAAAGCTAGGAGAACTCAGGCTTTCTGACTCAGAGCCCAGACAGAGCTTAATTACCATAGGACTGCATCCAGGCTCCTATGGAAGGCCTCAGAGAGAAAACAAGCAGAAAAAAAAATCCTAGACTAATGTTAGGAGCACCAGTCAAATTGTTTTGATTCAATTTTTGTTTGGTTGTCAAGTGGCAGTTCATGAGAGCAGTCTGTCTTGTTTACAGTTCTGAACACCCAGCTCAGTTTCTGGATCCTAATAGGCCCATGAAGAAATGAACAAGGGAGTTGTGTATTGAGCAGTTTTCACCAAGAAAGGCCTACTCCCTCTAGAAACCTAATTAAATATCAATAATTGAATAATTAAACATCAAAGGAAGTAGAGGGTAAGAATAAGGGGAACCAGCCAGAATGTATTCCTCAGGGTCAGATGCCAAAGAAAACACGTCATTCCTAAAAGGGGTAGGAAAACAAGAATCAAAGTGTTTAGAGCATGAAATCCTTGTCCCAAACCCTGAGAAACACATAAAACTTATAATACAGATGACTAAGCTGTATGTAGTTTATACCATCAAATTTCCTTCACATTCTAACAAAGGTTAGTTGAGTACCTGAGCTATCTCTGTGAATCCTGCAGGAGTATTGAATACTCAGTCCCTGAATACTGCAAGAAATCTGGAGACAGAACGGTGATATTGTGGAAACCTTCCAACTTTCTATCCTTGGGTCATGGCAAAGAAGGTGGGACCCAAGACTGCACAAACAGTCAAAGTCAAGGACTTGGTACAGTTCACTTTTTGGGGGGTGGGGAAGGGGGGAGTAATTAGGTTTACTTATTTCTTTTAATGGAGGTACTGGGGAGGTACCAGGACCTCTGCATTCTAGACACACACTCTTTATTTCACTTTAAATGTGTCAGCTGGGGTGTACCATGTAGGAAAATATTGTTCCTTTTCACAATACATTCACTGAATAAAATATACATATTGTACAAATCGAGAATGGCCCTGTAAGCTTTTTGAGGGCAAGTATCGTTGCTTTTCAGTTTCGTAGTCTCAGCAAATAACAAGGTCCTGAGAGCCAGTGCTTGATAAATGTTCATTGAATTATTGGTGCAATGGTAACATAATACTTGGCATAAGAATACCAAAAATGCTTCTGTTAGGGTTCCTGTCAGGTAAACTGTCAATTATGCAGTCTCTACTCTGGTATCACAATTTCAAGTTCTTCTAACCCCATGAAATGCTCCAGTCCTACTCCTCCATCCATTACTGGATTTGAGAAGGGCCCAGTGACTTGAAGCTGTATAAAATGAACAGAAACAAACTGAACAAAGTTTATATTTTGCAGTTGGGCCAAATATACATAATAGCTGTCCTCTTCAAACTCCTGTTTGTGATTGATTACTGTCACTCTAAAAGACAGAGTTGGAAGGATGGTTCTCAAAGGATGGTCCCCTGGGCAACAACATCACCTTCACCTGGGAACCCAGGCCCCAGCCGAGGCCTACTGAATTAGAGGCTCTGGGGATAGAGCCCAGGAATCAGTGGTTTAACAAGCCCTGTAGATAATTCTGAAGTTCACTAAAGTTTGAGAACCACAGGTCCAGAGCGGCTTTTTTTCTTTTTTGCAGGGGGTAGGTAATTAGGTTTATTTATTTAGTTTTTCCATGGAGGTACTGGGGATTGAACCCAGGACCTTGTGCATGCTAAGCATGCGCTCTACCGCTTGAGCTATACCCTCCCCCTAGAGCAGCTTTAACTCTTCCAATAATAAATTTGTCACATTTATAATTTTATGCCTCAATTTAAAGTCTTATGTGGCTGGATGTACACTCAGAGTTATAAAACAGGTTTTTACAAATATGGCTTTATTCACATATGTGTACATATGTATGTATCTCTATTTGTACTTAAAACATTTATCAGTAAAAAATATATACTTTTTGGTGTGGAGGAGGTTATTAGGTCTATTTGTTTATTATTAGTTTTTGTTTGTTTGCTTTAATGTAGGTACTGGAGATTGAACCCAGGACCTCTTGCATGCTAAGCATGCGCTCTACCACTTGAGCTATACCCTCCCCCATCAGTAAAATATATTTAAAAGAAAAAATATATATTAAAAAAATAAAAAATTTTAATTCACATTCCTATAACACAATACTTATCTATTTTAATTTCCAATCTTTATCCACAGGTAAATTTTTTATATGATTGTAGAAATGCATAATTTTGGGTTTGCTTTTAAATTTAAAATTGTGTGGTAAACATGCTAAAAGATAACTTTTTCTTTTTTCTCTTTTTAACTTTTTTTAACTTTTTCTGATTATAAGAGTAATAATACTCATTCTTGCCAGTCTTTTTTTTTATATTTTGTGAGTTATAATCATTTTACAATGTTGTGTCAAATTCCAGTGAAGAGTACAATTTTTCAGTTATACATGAGCCAGTCTTTTATTTTCTATGTAAATATTGATAACTTTAAATATTTACAAAATTGAGAAAGTTCTTTTTTTGGGGGGGGCTATCAATTATTCGGTTTTATCTTTAATTAAAGTAAAAGATTTAATTCCAATCCTGTCACCTAGGGATCATTTTATCCACTGCTCTGTTTGGCCGCCAGTCTCTTGTCTCTCTCCTCAGCAATGGTAAGGCGGATACCCTTTCCACAGGGAAGAGAGATCCATGGTTTGTTGCCTTTGCCAATAATGAAAATATTGGACAGCCGGGTGGCAAAGCTGTTGCCGTTGGCATCTTTCACGTGAACTACATCAAAAGAACCAGGATGTCTCTCTCTGTTGGTGATGACACCAATTCTCCCCAGGTTGGCACCTCCAGTCACCATACATAGGTTACCAGTGTCAAATTTGATGAAATCAGTAATCTTGCCAGTCTCCAAGTCAATCTGAATGGTGTCATTCACCTTGATGAGGGGATCAGGGTAGCGGATGGTGCGTGCATCATGGGTCACCAGATGAGGGATTCCTTTTGTGCCCACAAAGATCTTTCTTACTTTGCACAACTTGTACTTGGCTTCCTCAGGTGTAATACGATGGACAGCAAAGCGACCTTTGGTATCATAGATCAGGCGGAAATTCTCTCCAGTCTTGTCAATGCTGATGACATCCATAAAACCAGCAGGATAGGTTATATCAGTGCGAACCTTGCCATCAATCTTAATGAAACGCTGCATGCAAATCTTTTTTACTTCATCACCTGTTAAGGCATACTTAAGTCTGTTCCTTAGGAAAATGATGAGGGGGAGACATTCCCTCAGCTTGTGGGGACCAGTAGATGGACGAGGAGCAAACACACCGGTCAGTTTATCCAGCATCCAATGCTTTGGAGCTGCTACACGCTTCAGGTGCTTCTTGGGACCACGAGCCATGGCTGCGCTAGGCACGAAAAGAGGTTGAGAAAGTTCTTAACAAAATATTACTGGATTTTAACTATAAAAATTTGCTACAACTACCTTTTAATGATTGCATAAGCCTTCTCTAACAGTGAGACATTTGTTATTTCCTCTTTTTTTAGTGATTATTCAAAATGTCCCTCTTAATTATTTCCTAGAAGTGTAATTATGGGGACAAAGAGGTGTACATTTTAAAACTTCTTGACTTTTCCATGTTCTTCTCAGTCTTTGTAATTCTTCTAAATAGGTGAATATCTCATTGCTATTATATTTACTTAGCTGTGCCTCTGTGGTTTGAATATCCACGACAGTAGCTCTTTACAGAGGTGATTTTGCCCCCTAGGGGATATTGGGAATACTAGAGACATTTTTTTCTTCCAGTTTTGTTGAGATATAATTGACATACAGCACTGTATAAGTTTAAGGTGTACATAAAAATGATTTGATTTATATACATCATGGAATGATACCCACAATAGGTTTAGTGAACATCTGTCACCTCACATAGATACAAAATTAAAGAAATAAATTTTTTTTCCTTGTGATGAAAACTCTTGGGATTTACTCTTAACAATTTCCATGTATAACATACAGCAGAGTTAATTATATTTATCATGCTGTACATTACATCCCTATTACTGATTTATCTTGTAACTGGGAGTTTGTATCTTTTGAGTGCCTTCATCCAGTCCCCCCTGCCCCTACCCGCTAGAGACATTTTTGCTTGTCACAATTCTTGAGGGGTATTATTGGCATCTAGTGGATAGAGGCTACGGATTCTGCTAAACATCCTGCAACTCACAGGACAGCTCTCACAACACAGAATTATCTAGCCCAAATGTCAATAGTGTGGAGGTTGAGAAGTTTTTGTTATATATACTATATACTAAAATTCATATACCTTGTGTTTTGAAATTATTTGAAATAAAATTTCAAGAGAGGTCCTATTGGACCTCCCTCCAACAAAACAAAACAAACAAAAAACTACTATTGTTACCGGAGCACTTCTGAGGTTTTCCTTAACAAGACCTGGGATTCCCTTATTTGAGTGTTTTTTCCTGCTTTTCTTTGGTGAGATAACAACAGTATTTGTGTTCAATTAAGCCCAGCTATCTCGATTTCTCAGTTGTTTCAGCTGCATCTATTTTGTCCCCATGCCTCTTGAGCGTTTTGGGGTGGGAGTGACGGCGACTACCTTCGTACACAAGCCCGATTGAACAACGGGGCCCTCTTGCCAAGCACACCAGTCAGAGAAACAGCGGCGACGACGCTAACCTGCACACCAAGAAGCAGGGAGTAAAGCCAGAGTCAGGAGAGATGGAGGACTCGCTCACGCCCGCAGCAAACCAAGAGCCAGCTTTCGCCCGCGCACGCGCAGCTGCATCGCCGCCGCTCCCGCCGTCTCTGGGGGCCTTCTCTCGGCCCGGCTCGGGGTTGTCCCCGGCGGCGCCTGATCTGGCGAGAGCGTTACTGTGAGGATAGGCTGCCCCTGGCGCTGTTTTCCCTGTCGCATTGTCGAGGCCAGGAGGGAGGGACACGTGTAGAGTGCCGCAGCGGGGTGGTTGTGGCCAAGAGGAGAAGCCCCCTGCAGCCTTGGTGGTTGGGGCCTGCAGGCAGTGCAGGAGGCGCTCGGACGGCAGCCAATTTAAGGTCCTCTCTCGCAGCCGCCTCTGAGCGGGAGTCCTGAGTGAGAGCGGTGGCGGCGCTGAGGGGTCCAGGCGGCTGAGGTGCGGCGCTATGGAGGAGCTTGACGGCGAGCCGACAGTCACTGTAAGTCATTGTCTTAGAGGTCCGAGGATTGGGTCCGTTTCGTCACTGAAGGCTTCCTTGCCAACTGCGAGGTGCTCGTCCCCTCCCCTCACTCGGTTCAGTTGCCATCGCCCGGAAGTCACATAAACTGGGTACCCGTGTTTGGGTCGCAGTGGTCGCTGGGTTTCTGCCCCTTTGTATGCTCAAAATACCTGGCCTCGGAGGCCCACTCCATCCCTTTTTGTGCCATGTCTTCCTTACCTTCCTACTTCTCTCTTTTATCTGTTGGATTCATGCTTGAATGAGCGGGCTCGGACCAAGCAGAGAAACTGGGGCATTTTTCCTTCCAGCCGAACTAAGCTTCACATCGCAGCGCCTTGAGCTTAAAGCCAGCTGCTTGAGCTGGCCTAAGGTTTACTAAACGTATTTATTCTCTCTGAAGTCTATTCCTGGTTTTATTGATCTGTTTGCTTTCAATTCAGTTTGAACTCTGAAAAGAGCATGTCAGGTGTGGATGATCTGTGATTTATGGCTTTTAGGTACAAGATACCTACCGTTCCCCCTGCTTGGAATGCTCTTTTCTTCTCACGCAGATTTATCTCCTGCTCATTTTTCACATGCAGCTCCATTAGCTCTTTGACAGGAAAACCTTCCCTGACATTCTTGACGAGGTTAGATATTTCTGTCTGTCCTTAAGGCTTGTTCTGCACCTGTTAGCTCTTGGTAACCTCTAAGCCCCACTAACCTACAGGTAGCCTGGCCTTGTGTTTTTGTTTCTTAGAAAGTTAAGATGCCTACAGTTTTCAGCTAAAGCCATCAGATTGCAAACCAGTATCTGACAAAACCAAAAATTGAAAATAGAAGTCATTCTAAAGCTAACTGGATAAAAGGAGACATCCCTGTATTAAATAGCAGTTTATTTGGGTTGTTAAATTCTATAAAGCTTACTGCTATATGCTTTAATGTGTTAACTTTTAATGCTGTGTAAAGTACCTTAAATATTAAATATTTTTAAGGACTGTGTCAGTGTTTTGCTGGAAGAAAAATTAGACTATCAGAATCACTGGAACTTTTTCAAACATATTACCTTGCTTTTCCTTCCTTCACCTATGTTAGAATCTTTGGATGAGGGAGCATTCCCAGTACCCTGTGCAACCCCGGAGAGCCACTGCTATGATATTGGACTGTGATAATGAGCCATGTGTTTACAAATGGAATGAAAATGATCTAAGCTTATATTTATTCCAAGTAGTGATGATTGACTTGTGATAACCCAGCTTTACATTGATGTTGGGGAGACCAGGTAGGAAACCGGTAGCCTCTCAGAGGGGCATTATCTTGGCAGAACTCCACAGTCTAGAATCTGAACCTCAACTCTGCAAGTTCAGACTCAGTCATGTCTATATTTGAGTGTTGATCTGCTGTTTGGGCTTACTCTAAACACACTCGCAAGAGGCTGATGAATAATCCTGAACACCATTAAGTCACCTTTTATAGCAGTTGTGTCTGCTTTTCATGCAGCTGGTTCCTCTTATCGACGTGCAGTTAGTAATTAGCAGATTCAGGGATGTGTTAAGTATAGATTCAAAATAGGGAGTTAGAATAATCTTATAGTTTTTCTAGATCAGTCGTCTTATCCTTTTAGTTCAAGGATTCTTAAGAAATGTAAGATGCAGTTCATGTTGCCTTCTTTGTTTGTTTGTTTGTTTCTGCATAAATACCTAGAAGTGGAATTGTTGGATTATAAGACAGAGGCATATTTAGCTAAAATAAACTGTCAGTTCTCCAAAGTGGTTATACCTTTTTTTTTTTTGCACCAACAACGTATGAGAGTTCCAGTTCCATATCCTTATCAGTTCGTTATATGATCAGTCTTTATAATTTTAGCAACATTGCCATTTTAGTGGGTATATAGTGGTAGCTCATTATTTTGATTTGTATTCCCCTAATAATGAAAGATATTGAGCATCTTTTAATGTGCTTATAGACCATTTGTATATCTTTGATAAAGTGTCAAATCTTTTGCCCGTTTTGTTATTGGGGTTTTTTTTTAATTAATGAATTATAAGAGCTCTTTATGTATTCTGGATATCAAATATATATTTTGCAGACATTTTCTCCCAGTCTGTGGCTTGCCTTTCATTTTCTTAACAGCATCTTATGAAGAGCAAAAGTTTTTAATTTTGATCAAGTTCAATATATAAAATTTTCTTCCACAGTTTGTGCTTTTTGTGTCACATCCATTTTTGCTTACTTTAAGGTCAGAAAGATTTTCTACTGTGCTTTTCAAGTTTTATAGATTGCTCTACGTTTGTGTCTGTGACTAACTGTTAGTGAGTTTTTGTCTATGGTATGAGGTTCATTTTTTGCAGATGGATACCCATTTGCTCCAGCATCACTGTGCATATAATGCTCCCCGCTTGCCTGCCCTACTTATCCGCTAAGAGTCTGTTAAAATAGATCTTTTGTGGGTACCTCTGCCTTAGCATTTTTCTAACTTACTGCCTACTTGCATACTGGTCTTCCTCAGTAAACTGCTAGCTTCTGGAGGGCAGAGAACGTATTACTTATTGTTGTGTTCTAGAGCCCAGCACAGAAAAAGGCTTAATTAACATTGCTTAGCTGTTGAATGACTGTATTAGCCCCTCCTAAGAACTGGATGCATTTGTCTCGAGATCAGACTATTGCCAGCCAAATTCATTGTCTGCCAACAATATTTATGGAGTGCCAACTTTGTGCTAGAGTCTCTTCCAGGCAGTAAATGAGAATCCTAGAGTCCTCTGCCCTTGTGAGCTTTTATCTATTTAAGGTAATAACCATGTAAGAAAAGCAGTGGTCCAGATGAGAGTTGACAATGGCTTGTATTAGGCTAGTAGAAGTGGTAAGTGGTTGGATTTAGGCTTATTTAAAGGTGGAACAGGGTTTACTGATAGACTGGACACAGGTGATGAGGAAAAGAGACTCAAGGATTACTTTTAATAGTTGGGGAATGCTTTGTCCCACTAGGGGAGTAGAATGAGGTTTGGGAATGAGCATCAGGAGTATTTTTGGGGGGAAGCAACCTAAGTGTCCCCTGACAGGTGATTGGATAAACAAGTTGTAGTTGATATACACAACAGAATACTACTCAGCCATAAAAGTAATGAAATAATGCCATTTGCAGCAACATGGATAGACCTAGAGATTATCATACTAAGTGAAGTAAGTCAGACAGAGAAAGACAGATATATCACTTATATGTGGAATCTTAAAAAAAAAAGGGACACAAATAAACTTATTTACAAAACAGAAACAAACCCACAGACATAGAAAATAAATTTATGGTTACCAAAGGGAAGGGGGAGGCTAAATTAGGAGTTTGGTATTAGTAGATAAAAACTACTGTATATAAAATAGATAAGCAACAGGGTCCAACTGTATAGTACAGAGAACTATATTGAGTAGCTTGTAATAACCTATTATGAAAAAGAATAAATATGTATCACTGAATCACTATGCTGTACACTAGAAACTAATACAACATTGTAAATCAACTATACTTCAGTTTTTAAAAATTTTCTTTGGCTCTTGATGTTATGGATAGAGCTCTAGAGATTAGATAACTTATAAAGGTGTGGATTAGGCAGTTGGATGTATGAAGCTGAGACTCAGATTGGTCTGAGTTGGAGAGAAAAATTGAGTCATCATCAAAGATGTGATACAGAAGCCATGGGATTCAAGGACTCTATCTTTTTAGTGAGGAATAAACAGTTCAATTCTTTTTAAAATTTTTTTTTTAGTTTAGGTGGGGAGGTAATTATGTTTATTTTTTGTAATGGATGTACTGGGGATTGAACTCAGGACCTCATGCATGTTAAGCATGTACTCTACCACTGAGATATACCCTCCCCCCTCCTTTTAAATTTTTTTAACTTCCCTTTTTCTGAACTACAGAACATTAATTACACTATAATAATCAAAGTATAGCTTTTTTTTTTAATCAACACTTGAGAAGTGGCAGGCTGTGTTGAGGTGCCTAGCATAACTCATTTGTTCATCTAGAGTCTAAGAGACTGGGCTGATCTCAGCCACACTCAGCTGTGTTCATAGATTAGCACTTAATAACTTTCATGACCACTGATTTCTAGGATTATATTTTCAAGTCAGGTGAAGGCAAAACTTTTAGTATGAATAACTGTTTCTGTGCCTTATTATTTTTACTAGTTGATTCCAGGAATGAATTCCCAGAAGAAGCAAATCTGTTTTGACTGGGGCCCAGGGGAGATGCTGGTGTGTGAAACCTCCTTCAACAAAAAAGGTAGGTTTTTTTTTCTTTTAGATTATCCATCTTGACACATTTGGTTTTTCTTTATTCTCTCAGATTTGACTAGCTGATATATGAAACTGTTGAACTTATTTTGTACCATTTTCATTTTTGAGACTTTTTAGTTGTTTAAGATTTTCATTGATTTATGAGACCTGGCAGATGTTGAGTCCAGGAAAAAAAATTAACAGTGGTCTTCCTAGTGTTGAAGAAAGGTTTTCTTCATGTTTAAAAATTTCAGGCTTTTTCCCCCTTCTTGTCCGTAGTGAGTAAATTCCCTTTGCAGCAGTCCCCTCATTGTGAAACTTTGCAAATGTCACAGTCCTTACTTTTATGTTATCATTGTGAACTTGATTGAATTCTGTAGGCTATTAATATATAGGACAAATGAGCTGGAGAGTGAAATGACTTGTTGTTGGCTTTGTTCTCTAAGCTCCATCAGGTATTGGACATGGATAGGGATTCCCTCTTGCAGCAGGATAAAACTGAAATTTTTTTTTCTAGTTAAGCAGTGATTTTATTGCTTGAATACACAGATTTATGCAACCAGGGCAGAGGCTGTAGATGACTCGTATTTCCAATTGTGGGGAGGACTTGTTTGGTCTTACAATATCGAGCCAACCACTGAATATGACTCTCGATCAGAATCAGGCAGAATTTAGCATCTTTATCCTTTCTGTCCCTCTAAAGATGTTTTTGAACAGCAATGGCTTTCTTAATTAAATGATAGAGCTTTTCCGTGCTACCCGGAGAGGGGTCCATACAGCATTGTTCTGGATTCCCATCGTAACTTAAAGGGAAACTTTCACAATGTCCGGAGCCCTTGATGTCCTGCAAATGAAGGAGGAGGATGTCCTCAAATTCCTTGCAGCAGGAACCCGCTTAGGTGGCACCAACCTTGACTTCCAAATGGAGCAGTACATCTACAGAAGGAAAAGTGATGGCGTCTACATCATAAATCTGAAAAGAACCTGGGAGAAGCTTCTGTTGGCAGCTCGGGCCATTGTTGCCATTGAAAACCCAGCTGATGTCAGTGTCATAGCCTCCAGGAATACTGGGCAGCGAGCTGTGCTGAAGTTTGCTGCTGCCACTGGAGCCATACCTATTGCTGGCCGCTTCACGCCTGGAACCTTCACTAACCAGATCCAGGCAGCTTTCCGGGAGCCGAGACTTCTGGTGGTTACCGATCCCAGGGCTGACCACCAGCCTCTCCCTGAGGCATCTTACGTTAACCTGCCTACCATTGCCCTGTGTAACACGGACTCCCCTCTGCACTATGTGGACATTGCCATCCCGTGCAACAACAAGGGAGCTCACTCAGTGGGTCTGATGTTGTGGATGCTTGCCTGGGAGGTTTTGTGCATGCACGGCACCATCTCCCGGGAACACCCGTGGGAGGTCATGCCTGATCTCTACTACAGAGATCCTGAAGAGGTTGAAAAGGAAGAGCAGGCTGCAGCTGAAAAGTCCGTGACCAAGGAAGAATTTCAGGGTGAATGGACGGCTCCCGCTCCCGAGTTCACTGCTACTCAGCCTGAGGTGGCGGACTGGTCCAAAGGCCTGCAGGTGCCCTCTGTGCCTATTCAGCAGTTCCCTGCTGAAGACTGGAGTGCTCAGCCTGCCACTGAAGACTGGTCTGCAGCTCCCACTGCTCAGGCCACCGAATGGGTTGCAACAACCACAGAGTGGTCGTAAGCTGTTCTTTCCACAAACTCTTAAAATGGAAATGGGTTGACGGAAAATAAAGTTTCTAAAAACTGTGTCCATTTAAAAAAATTAGTAAAAAATTAAATGATAGAGATCCTCAGGAGCAAGTCATTTGGACTTAAGAATCCTCAAGATTTTATTGCCTCTCACAAAACATACTTGTGCAACGCCATGTGAATCTCTCAGGATTACACCAATTTGCAAAGGAGTCAGGCTATCTTAGCCAGTTTGCAGATCTGCTCCTTCACATCATCAGACATCAGCTTGAGTCAGATGGGGACGCTGTGACAGTATGGCAGAGCAGACTGGGACAGGCCTTTCCTGGGTGTGTGCATGTGACCCATGACGGCAGTGGTCAGGCAGCAGAAAAAAATCCCTGAAATCTTGTTACTTGGTTTTGCCGCCTTCTTTTCAAGAGAAAAATCTTGGGAAATGTGTGTGAAGAGATTTTCTTGTAAATCTTTGACGCATTTGCTATCCAAATGTGGAGGTTTTCCACTTTGTTGTTGTTGTTGAAGTTTTTCTTATTTTATAAGGATCAGATTGAACTAATGAAAATCTTATAATTTTGGCAAATTACATGCTGTACAGTTCATGTAATTTTTTGTTTTTTGTTGTTGTTTTGGATAGGAGAGGTAATAAGGTTATTTATTTTAGAGGAAGTACTGGGGATTGAACCTAGGACCTCATGCATGCTAAGCATGGACTCTACCACTTGAGCTATACCCCCCTTCTAGTTCATGTAATTTTTAAGCAATGTAGTTTTTCTTAATTTTATATTTAATAATTGTCCCTCATGTTCATTAATATTCATGGGATATGTTGGTATTGAAGATCTCAAGCTTGGCAGAACTCTAAAATCTGCCAAAGGGGCAGTTGCTCAGAAGAGAAACTTCTGTGACTATGTCCGGATGGCCTCTTTCCCTACTTACTGGGAAAGCTTACTGACATTTCTAGTTTGTCCTCGATTGTTGGAAACTCAAGGTATTCTTTTTTGTTTGTTTTTATCTGTTGAAATCACATTCAAGACAAGCCATTGAACATTTTCACAACTTATTTGAGAAGCTGTTATATAAGAAGTTTCCACAAGTTTGGTGGTTTATAATTTATCATTATAGAGCCTTTTTATCGCTGTTACAAAATTGTTTGTAGTCAGTTCTTGATTCTTTGTTTTAGGGGTAATGTCAGTGCAAAGTAATATAAAAATAATATTTCCTTTGAGATTATATAAAACTTCAGCTATAGGTTCATCTTATTTAATGAGTTTTACATAGGCTAATATTAAGTGAGTTTACTCTTTTTTCCAGTATATTTCAGTTGATGGAGGTGAATGTTGTTCCAAAATATGCTGCTGAGTTGAGTAAACTCTAACAATTAACATTTGTGCTTAAAAATTCATGTTTGGATAGAATGAAGCCACAACTGAATGCTAAACAACCATCGAGAAAAGACTGGAACCTAGCAAAAAAGATCTTCTGCAACTGGAAATTGTAAGAGGGAACCACAGCAGGAGGGGTAGGAGGGGCATGCTCACGATACAGTTGGGCCCCATACCCCTTGGGTGGGCAACCCACAAGCTGAAGATTTGTTAAATCTCAGAGGCCCTCCCACAGGAGTGAGAGCTCTAAGCCCCACGTCAGGCTCCCCAGCTCGGGTTCCGGCATTGGGAAGAGAAGGAGACCCCAGGACACCTGGTTTTGAAGGCCAGCGGGGCTTGGTGCCAGGTGCCCCACGGGACTGGTGGAAACAGAGACTCCATTTGCTTGGGAAGTGTACACGGAATCTCGCGTGCACTAGGTCCAAAGGCAGAGGCAGTGATTTCATAGGAACCTGGGCCAGGCCTGCCTTCTAGACTTGGAGGGTCTTCTAGGGATGTAAGGGACAGCTGTGGCTCACTCAGGGGACATCAAAGCTGGTGGTGGACATTCCGGGAGTGTTAATCTACATGAGCTTTCCTGGAGGCTGACATCTTGATTGGATCATTTGCACCAAGACCTAGCCCCACCCAACAGCCTGTAGGGAAGCCTCAGGCCAAACATAATGGGTGGGAACACAGCCCCACCCAACAGCAGACTTCCTGAGCCACAAAGGCCTCTAGACGTGGTCCTACCCATGAGAGTTCTAGGACCAAGCTTCACCCAGCAGTGGGCAGGCCCCGGCTCCTCCTGCCAGGAACCCTGCATAAGCCTCTAGTCTATCCTCATCCACTAGGGGCAGATACTAGAAGTAAGAAAACAACAATCCCAAAGCCTGTGGAAGGAATCCACAAACACATAGAAAGACAGACAGATACAAGGCAGCAAAGGGATATCTCCCAGGCCAAGGCACAAGATAAAATCCCAGAAGAAATAAGTGATGAGGAGATAAGCAATTTATCTGAGAAAGAGTTTAAAGTAATGATGGTGAAAATGTTCAGAGAAATCAAGAGGAGAGTAGATGCACAGAGTGAAGTTTTTTAGCAAAGAGTTGGAAAATATAAAGAATACCCAAACAGAGTTGAACAAAATCACTGAAATGAATAACTAACTAGAAGGAATCAAGAATAGACTAAATGAGACAGAAGAATGGATCAGTGAGCTAGAAGACAGATTAGTGGAAATCACTACTTCAGAACAGAAAAAAGAATAAAAAGGAATGAGGATAGTTTAAGAGAACTCTGGGACAACATGAAGCACTCTAATATTTGCATTATAGGGATCCCAGAAAGAGAAGAGAGAGAGAAAGGACCTGAGAATTTTTGGAGAGATAATCACTGAAAACTTCCCCAACTTGGGAAACAATCACCCAAGTCCTGGAAGCGTAGAGAGTACCACACAGGATCAACCGAAAGAGGAACATACCAAGGCACATAGTCATCAAATTGACAAAAATTAAGGATAAGGAGAAAATATTAAAATTAGCGAGAGAAAAGCAACAAATAACATACAAGGGAGCTCCCATAAGGCTGTCAGCTGATTTTTCAGCAGAAACTCTGCCGGCCAGAAGGGAGTGGCACGATATATTTAAAGTGATGAAAGGGGAAAACTTACAACCGAGAATACTCTACCCAGCAAGGCTCTTTCAGATTTGAGGGAGAAATCAAAAGCTTCATAGGTAAAAGCGAAAAGATTTCAGCACCACCAAACCAGCTTTACAACAAATGTTAAAGGGCCTTCTCTAGTCATCAAACCATAAGAAAAGAGAACAAAAAGAAGAAAGGGGCGGGGAGGAAAGACCTACAAAAGATTGCTTTGGCTGTTTGGGGTCTTTTGTGGTTCCTTATAAATTTTGGAATTGTTTGTTGTAGTTCTGTGAGGAATGTCGTGAGTATTTTGATGGGGGTTGCATTGGATCTGTGGATTGCTTTGGGTAGTGTGGCCATTTTGATAGTGTTGATTCTTCCAATCCAAGAGCATGAGATGTCTTTCCATTTCTGTGTGTCATTTCGGCTTTCTCAGAGTACAGGTATCCTCCTTGATTAAGTTTATTTCTAAGTATTTTGTTGCTTTTGATGTAATGGAAATGTTTATGCTGATTATAAAATTATGGTTTTTGAAGGGGAAAAAAAAGTGAATGAAGGGCCACAAATGGCAAAATATCCTTCTTATGGGTGAGTTGTATTCCATTCCATATATGTATGCTGCATCTTCATTATCTGTTCAACTGTTGATTTGCACTTGGGATGCTTCCATGTCTTGGCAATTATAAATAATGTTGCTGTTAATAGCAAGGTGTATGTATATTTTTGAATTAATTTTTATTTTGTGGTTGGCTTTATTCCTTTGATAACTATGTAAGTTTAAAAAGCTAAAGCTCTAAATGTTCTTAGAAACAATGAACAGTACATATCTGTACATTAAAAAATATGTGCAGCAAAAAAAAAAAGAGCTATCAAACCATGAAAGATATGGAAGAAACTTAAAAGACATAATACTAAATGAAAGAAGCCAGTCTGAAAAGGCTTCAAACTGTACGATTCCAACCAAATGACATTTCTGGAAAGAGCACAGCTACAGAAACAATAAGAAGATTGTGATTTCCAGGGGTTTGGGGAGAGGGAAGGAGGGGAGAGATGAATAGATGGAACACAGGGATTTTTTATGGCAATGAAATTATTCTATATGATATTATATTGGTGGCTACATGTCATTATGCATTTGTCAAAGCCCACAAAATGTACAACATCAAGAGTGAACCCTAATGTAAACTATGGACTTTGGTTGATAATAATGTGTCCATGTTGGTTCATTGATTGTACCAAATATGCCACACTGATGAGGGATGTTGAGGGTAGGGGAGTATATATGTGTGGGTGGGGAGGGCTATGTGGGAGCTCTATTTTCTGCTCAATTCTGCTGTAAACCTGAAACTGCTCTAAAAAAATAGTCTATTAAAAGAAAAAAAATCATATTTGGATAAATAACTCATAATTTTTAATAAATGATATCAGTAGCAAAGAAGCTTAAGCTTTTGTAATTAGATACTCAATTAAAAATTGTAGAGTGGTTCTTTTATAAGGATGATGGTGATGTTAAATTTTTTTGTTTCAGAAAAATCAGAGGTGGTGCCAGGTTGCCCCTTAATCTATATCGTCAGGAAGGATGTAGATGTTTACTCTCAAATCCTGAGAAAACTCTTCAATGAATCCCATGGAATCTTTGTGGGCCTCCAGAGAATTGAAGAAGAATTGACTGGAAAATCCAGAAAAGCTCAGTAAGTAGGCTACTGATAGGTGCTGAAACCCACCACTAAATTGTCAGAAACCAAATGAAGTGCATCTTTGTCCTTTTGCATGTTGGATGGATCTCCTGGACAAGTAAGGGACCCCCTGGTTCTACTCTGGCCTCTGTATTGGGCCGTGCAAGTGGTCAGGGACTGAAGTATCTCCCAGAGAATGTGCAAATGGCTGTTAATTGACTTCCTGGCTGCTTAATAAGCTTTCTTTGTTTCTATTCCTGCTTCATTTACCCTCTAAAGAAGAAAATTTAGGCCAAATAAGCACCTGAGAGTCATTGAATGGGGTCCCACTGTTGGGTGTTTTGTTGTTAAAGAATTATTCTCAAGGCATTTTTGGGGGAAGAGACCAGAAAATGTGTACTATTTATAGACTAGAATTGTACCAAGTGTGGTCATGAATCATCTGCATCAATGTCAGGTACTTGTTCATAGCAGATTTCTGGGCCCCACTTCAGATCCCCAAAATTTCTGGGAGTGGATCCTAAAATCCCTAGGTGAGTCTTAAGCACAGAGTTTGAGAACCCCTGTGTTAGGTTTTTCTTGTGTCCATCCATATATGGTTAGGGAATGGGCAGTATTGGTATTTGTATTGAAAAAACAACAACAACATTTTTTTCCTTCTCCTTTGTTTCTCCTTTACTCTCACACTACTGCCACACTCAGAACACTGCTGACACCAGATGTATGAGGGTTTCCCCCACCAATCAATTCTCTGACACCAGCTGGGTGTTGTAGAAATTTAACTCAATTCTGACAATGCCTACCTGGAGATAGCATCAGATTCTGCAGGTTAAGGGCTGAGTCCCATGAAACTGTCCCCCACATCAGATGCCAGTCACAAATAGTGGGTCCCAGGTTACCCACAACTTCTTCCCAACTTGGCTACAAATCAGTTTCCCATGACCACCTCAGTTTCGATTAATTTGCTAGAGTGGCTCCCAGAACTCAGGGAAGCACATTTACCAGTTTGTTGAAGGATGTGAGGAAGGACACAGATGAAGAGCCAGATGAAGATGTACATGGGGCATGGTCTAGAGGGTCCAAGTGCAGGAACTTCTGTCCCTGTGGAGCTGGGGTGTGTCCCTATCCTGGTACGTGGATGTGTTCACCCACCTGGAAGCTCTCCAAACCTCATACTAGTAGACTCTTCCTCATATAGGCGTGATCAGTTATTATCTCTGTTCCAGCCCCCTCTCCTCTCTAGAGAAGTCAAGGGCGAGGCTGAAAATTTCAGGCTTCTAATTATGGCTTGGCTCTGCTGACCAGCCCTCATCTAGGAGCCCACCCAGAGCTGGAACAAAAGATGTGCTAGTGCTCTTATCGCTTAGGAATTTACAAAAGTTTTAGGAGCCCTGTGTCAGGGACTGGGGATGAACACCAGTTTTCTATTTCTTATTATGTCACGGTAGTTTACTTCCTTGATAAGCATTTTACAAATGGATCATTTTGGAGAATACCCTGGTCAGCGTGTGTGTGTGAGATAGATAGATAGATAGAGGCAGAGGGAGAGGAGAGAGAGATGACTAGTGTAAAGATGCTCTGGTACAGAATATTGGTAACTCAGATTCTAGGAAAAAAGTATGTCAAAAGCCCTGTAATTCCCTGAAGGCGGGGACGCTGTCATTTATGTGGGCCCTCTGTTCCCGAGTCTCCTTCTGCATCTATACAGTAGGTGCTCTAAAACGCTTGCTGAATGAACAAGTTAATGAATATGTGAATGACCTACTAATGGTGGCGTAGTAGCTCCTGTTTTGTGCATGGGCGCCAGCGTATCACCTTGTTTTTTGGCAGGGTGAGTTACTTGTCTGGTCCTGAATCTGGCTGGTTAAAGGGGATATGGAGTAGTGGGGACTGGGTGAGAACACCTGCAGTTTGCTTCACCTCCTGCTGGTGCCCTTGTAGGCCAGGTGCAGAATGTATTTACTGTTCGTTTTTAAATGGAGCAGTAGGTGGCCTTTAGGTCTCTTCATCTAGAACTAATTTTTTTTCTTGCTAAGGATCTGCATCTTGGTAACTAACAACCATTGCTTTCTTGTTTGTTTTGTTTTTAAGAACTGTATTTTGAACTAATTTAAAAGTTACAGAAAAGGCACAAAAATAATAGGTTTCTGTACATCCCTTAGCCAGCTTCTCTAATGTTAATGTCGTACATAACCACAGTACTGTTACTTAAACCAGGAAACTTAAACACTGACGTAGTATAATTAACCAAAGACCTTATTTAATTTTCACCAATTTTTCCACTAATATGTCCTTTTTTTCTCTTTTGCAACTAAATGAAGTTGCATTTATTTTTCTCTCCCTAGTCTCTTTCATGACCTTGACACTTTTGAAAAATTTTGACCAATTATTTTGGAGACTGTCCCTCACTTTGGGTTTGTCTGTTGTTTTCTCATGATTGGACACAGGTTTTGCATTTTTAGCAAGAACACCATGGAAGTGGTGTGATATGTCCTCAGTACATCATGTCATGAGGTTCATGATGTTGATGTTTTGTTGGTGACGTTGACCTTGATCACTTGGTTAATGTGGTTTCTACTGGGTTTCTTCACTACAAAGTTACCATCTTTCCCTTTGTAACAAGTAAGTATTTGGAGGAGAAACTTTGAGACTATGCAGATTCCATTTTTTCTCAAATTTCAACCATTAATTTTAGTGTTCATCAGTGAATCTCATTTCCAACTATTAAAAACAGTGTGGACACACAGATACTAATTTTATTCCACGGGTTATATTGTGTTTTATTTATTTTGTTGCTCAGGTTGTTCCAGCTTCGGCCATTAGGAGCTCCTTCAAGTTGGCTCCTGTCTTTGAGCAAACTCATCTCTTTTTGGATACTTTATACAATCACAAGATGTTCCTTACTTTCTGTCACCGCAAGCTGTTCCAAGTTCATCTTGTGTGTCATTTCATTTTTTGTAGATTGGTTCGAGTGAGCAAAAACTACCGATCCGTCATAAGAGCATGTATGGAGGAAATGCACCAGGTTGCAAGTAAGGATTTTGTGTGTATGTGACAGTAACTGAAGTACTTATCTGGCTATAAATACTACAGGGTAAAACTAATCGACATTCCAGTTTGAAACTCTTACTTTCCCACCTTAAATAATCCTTAATTTTTTTGGCAATTGTCTTGAGTATGTTTTTCAGATTAGAACATACTGAGATGACAAGGGGGAGGGTATAGCTCAGGAGTAAAGCACATGGTTAGCATCCACAAGGTCCTGAGTTCAATCCCTAGTACCGCCACTTAATAAATAAACAAATCAACCACCATCAGTGCGTGCCACCCCTCACCCCTGGCGAAAAAAAAAAACCCCAGCAAAACTGAGTTGACAGATTTGAGGCTAACAGTCCTAGTTAAGGATCTTTGACAATTGCCTTCCCAGTTCTTTGACCTTGGTGATTTAAAGTCGCCATAACCATGAGAGCCATGTGACTCCTGGATGCTGGGTAAAGTCTGTATAACACGGTGATCTCTATATTTGCTGTGTTGACTTGAGGGCCTTGGTTTGAGAAACACTGATCTACAACAAAGAGATGTGAAGCATTTAAAAAAATCTATAGTGAAAATGGGCAGTCATTGAAGGCATGAGCCACAGAACTTAAATATGAAACTCTAACACTGAGATTAAATTTCCACCGCTCACTTAAAATGTTTTGTTTTGTTAGTTGCTGCTAAAGATCCAGCCAGTGGCTGCCAGTTCAGCAGCCAGGTAAGGTGAGGGAGGGGGCCACCTTTGTTGTACCGGCACCATTATGTCCTTCTGCGTCCTCAGTACCCGCCTGGGGTGGCTCTGCAGTCCCTATTTTTGCAGAAGTCTCTACTTTCTAGGTAGACAGGCAGCTCTTTGGGGTGGTAAGAATCACCTTGAACTTCCCCTTTCAAGGCCTAGCACATTGGAACACAAGGATGTGCTTTTGATAAATACTTGCACGAGTTTTTAGTTCTTATGGGAAATACAAATCCTAACCACACTGTGTCACCTGATAGTGAGCTGAGATTTTGGAACCACTAGTTAGTCTCATAAACTGTACTCAACTCATCAACCCAGCATTTTTAGCTGAGCTGTAGGTTATTATACTTTAGTCGGGACTGGAAGATGGCTTAAAGGATTCTATTTCTTTGGTAGAATTTTGATATTGTTCAAACTCGGTAGTGAATAGGGACTGGTGCACTATCTCTGAAGTCATCAAAGCATTTATTTTCCCTGGTGAATAAGGTATTTTGTGATTGTGCACAGAAGAATGGTTGGGGAGGGGAGACTGCATGTTGCTAAGGGTAGGGTTCAGACCTGATTTATTTTTAGGTCTTATATTGGGCTTGCCTTTTAATAGACTATTTCCTAAACATCAGTCCCTTGAATACCAACTCCACCATTTTTGCTGTATCTATGTATTTCTTATAGTATTTACTAAATATTTTTCTAAAAATCATCTCTCCTTTTTCACTCTGAGCTTCTTCCTAAACCATATCAGGTGATGAGCTAGTTATATTATTCAAATGCATTCTATTAAACTAAAACCACAACCATTAAAATAAATTTTAGTCTACGTCCCACTCCCTAAAATGCTTTTACTGGCTGCCCTGTGGGAAACCCTGCCATGGGAATAGTCAGTAAATGTTGTTAATGAGTGATCATCATGTGTTTCAAGCCCTACTTTGTTCCTTTGCTGTAAGAAAAAAAATCTCAGGAATGTTTTCAGTCAAAACTTTGCCTGTCTCTTCTGTAGGTCTCCATTTTGTCAGCAATGGAACTCATTTGGAACCTTTGTGAGATTCTTTTTATTGAAGTAGCCCCAGGTGAGCACATAATCATCCTGTCACCACATCAGAGGTGTCCCCCTGCCCTTTCCCATGTTGTGATGAGTGTTTTGTTGCCTAGAATGCTCTTTTCATTGTTTCTCATGAACGTAACCATCAGAAAGCATTACGTGATACCCACAGAAGCCTGCTGTTGTGTCAGATGCTGCAAAAAGAATCGGAATGCTATCTGAAAACCTAAAGTGTTAGGTGGGTGACCCCCCAAAATACCAAGACAACAGAAATTATACTAGTGTGTGAAAGGGATAGTCAATGTTTGTATCATGGACTAGTCAAGCTTAAGAAAATTTGATGAGAAGCTGGGGGGTGGGCGAGGCATGGTGCAAGTTCTTCCTTAGCCTCCGAAGGAACCAACCCTGCCAGCGTCTTAGTCTCAGACTTCTAGCCTCCAGAAGTGTGAGTTAATACATTTAAAATATGTTGTTAAAACATTAAAAACAGGGAAAAAAGAAGCTTTTAGGGGTGTGAGTAGGAATTAGGTAGTAAGAGGTAAATTCACTTGGAAAATTCTTTCTCTAGTGATTGGAGCAAGTGCAGCCTTCCAAGTTCAGTCCACTCCAAATTATTCCCTAGATCTTGAATTAAATTGTGGTCATTAGAGCATCCTGGCTTGAATGGGTTCTCTGTGGAGGTTCTACAGGCTTTTTTTTTTTTTTGCAATGTTTTAATGGTTTATGTTTACTAATATCCACAGATGAGTATTAATAGTCTTGTGCAGGCGTAGCTTTTTATTCATACTCCTGCTCACTAAGCAGCTTGAAGTTAGAATTAGTAGTTTGTCTACCTGCCGCCTCCAGTGGATTTTGAGGGCTCTCACTATGTTTTTTATCATCTTGTGTACCTGGTGCCTAGTCAGTACCAGTCTCCATATGGCCATTACGTACATAGCCACTGAGTATTGCATACTTGTGAAGAATTGGGGTTGGGGGTGAGATCTAGGTGTCATGTTCAGCCCTTTCCAGGACTCAGTGAAAGGTGGAGCTGCCTGGCACAGAGGAAGTAGTCCATGGAAGTCCACTTGCCAGCTCAGCCCTTTATTCAGAACTGCACGTGGTTGTGCTTGCTTAAGAAGGATACACCACTTCCTCCATAGAACGTAGGGCAGATGGGCTAACTCTGTACTTTGGGAATTTACTGCAGGTGAATCTATGACTTTGGTGTGTGACAAGAGTTTTCCCTTCCAGCTGGCCCTCTTCTCCTTCACCTCCTTGACTGGGTCCGGCTGCACGTGTGTGAGGTGGACAGTTTGTCAGCAGATGTTCTGGGCAGTGAGAATCCAAGCAAACATGAGAGCTTCTGGAACTTGGTAAGAACCTCCTGCAGACTGGGCCTCGCTGTCTTGCACTTCCTACTGTTTTCCCCATGCTCACCGGAAGGCCTGAGGGTTGCCTGCTGAGCCTGTGTGAACTTGGCTCTGAGTCTGTGATGATGGGCACGTGCTTAGATCTTTTCTTCCCTGCTCCGTGGGAGAGTTTAGAACTAGTTATGATGTAAGAAAAGTAATGCTTTGTAGACTTTCCAGTGAGAAGGGAAATACAAAAGTGATTGATGTACATGAGTCTGAGGGGTGGTTTTGAGGTGATAGAAATGTTCTAAAGCTGGATCATGGTGGTGACGCACAACTCTAAACTTACTAAAATTCACTGAATGATACACTTGAATAGGTTAATGTGTGTAGTTTATAAATTGTAGCTCAGTAAAGCTATTACAGACAACGAGGGTGATGATCCCAAAGTCATTTTGGATTATCCGTTTGGAAGTTAGCATGTGTGTATAGATATGCTATGCCTGTGAGAGCAATACTTTTCCATTCACCTTGACTGACCTGTAACCCAGTTGGGAGAGAGCAGGGAGGAGGCTGTTGGTTGACTTGAATAATGGAAAGTTGTTTAAACAAATAAAATCTGGAATTCAGGTAAGGAGTTGTGGCCTTTGAGGTTTCTTCTGGGCTAGGAGGTCTGTGCAGGTAAGAGGAGAGCCTTCACTCAGAAATTGCTGGGCCCAGATTTTGAGTCCTGATTCATTCACTGAGTATTGAGTGCTGTTGTTTGCAAGGCAGTGGAAAAACAGCCATGACCTAAGTGTGCAAAGATTCCTGACTTTATGGAGCTTACATCCTGGGTAGAGAGATAGGAAATAAATACAGAAACAAAATATACAGCATGTTTAATAGTGAAGTGCCTTGGAGAGAAATAAAGCAAGGGAGGAGGACTGGGAATGTTGGAGTGGGGGAATCAAGGAAGGCTTCACTCATCAGGTGAGGTGTGAGTAGAGACCTGAAAGAGGTGAGGAGGGAGCTGTGCAGACAGTGAGACTTGCAGGTGCTGTCCTGGAGGCAGTGGAACGAGGAACGGCAAGGAGGCCAGTGAGTCACGAGCAGTGTGAGCAAGATGGAGGGTTCGAGAGATAAGGGCAGGGAGATACAGGACCAGATTAGAGGGCCCCTGGGGCTGCCGTGAAGGCTTTAGCTTTTAGAGAGGCAGGGCAGCAGAATGGTTAGAACAGGGTCTGTGGTGCCAAACTGCCCAGGTTAGCATCCCAGCTCTGCGTCACCAGCTGTGAGATCTTAAATGAGTCATTTACCAGCCTTTAGTTTCCTCATCTGTACCATGGGGATAATAACAACACCCACCCCTTGAGGCTATTAGGATTAAATTAATTAAAGGATGTAAATGTGTATAAACTAGTTGATGTTCACAGTTAGAGCTCCTGTTTACCCCTGAGTCAGATGTAGCGAAGGGGACGCTGGAGAGTTGAGCAAGGAGCACTTAGATTTTCAATGGCTCTTCTGGCTGCACTGCTGAGAACACAGCAAAGGCAGAGTGGAGACCAGTCTGGAGGCTACAATGCTAAACCAGGCAAAGGTGGTGGTGACTTGGACAAGGTAGGAGCTGAGCAGAGGAGGTGATGAGAAGTGACTCGATTCTGGATGCCATTTAGAGGTACAGTTGCTAGGACTTGCTAATGGATCGGATGTGTAGGAAAGAGAAGAATGTGGGTGGTGAGTTGGAGGCGACCGGGTGTTTCCTTGTAGGCATGTTAAACAAAATGCCTTTGAGATCCAGGTGGAGCCATTGACTAGGCAGTAGGACATATACACGTCAGAATTCAGAGAAGGAAGTCCAGACTAGAGAGAGAAATTGAGGACTTGACAGCATATATATCCTTGGCCTTTTTGAGCATGACTAATAGTAAGAAATCTTATTGTGTGTATTTTACATACATACTTGCATTTTATAGTGTTGATTCTCATTATTCACGATGGTTACAGTCTACAGAGTTGCATGGAACCCTGAGTTCTCTCTCAGTCATGAACCGTGGTTCCTGGTAGGGCAATTACAGGATCCCTTTGAGCGTCTGGCCACAGCATTTTTGTCAGCTGATCAGTTTATAATCTTGTTTTATGTATGTTTCTGTTTAAAGACACCTTATTTAATATATATTGTTGATTCATTCACATTGAACTCATGGCCAACAGCATGTAGCGCGTGCCTGAATAAAGCTTATCTAACATGTATGTTCTCTGTATTGCACATCATAGTTTTCTTCGCACTTAGGAACACTGGGCAGCACTTCAGCACTATACTTGGGGGCCCAATAAAAAGCACAAAAATGCAAAAAACGTGGCACGAAATTGATCGCAGAAAGACGGTTGTTCAGTGTGAGAGCTGATACGAGAAGGTGCAGCGCCGCCTTGTTCGCCTCAGCTGAGAGTGTGCATATCCGGTGGCTTGGATATTTTGCCCCTCTGCACACGTCCGCAGTGATGGTGAAAGCACCTTGGATATTGACTTTGTGGTTACAAATAAATTTCAGCAGGTAGGCATATTCACAGATATGAAATCTGTGAATAAAAAGGATTGACTGTTTATATTCAGTGTGTGTGTGTATATTTTTTTGAACTGACTTATGAACCTATAGTTTATTTGAGGCACTCTCATAGTTTGTGTTTTCTATTTCATTTATTTTTTAAAAGTTGGTCATAACCTGTAATGGATTACAAAATGCAGTTTGAAAAGTATGGTATGGGTTAAAACCATGAGACTGGATAAGTTAGTTTACCTCTGGAGGGAAGGCATCATCATGGTTCCCTGAGGCTGGGAAGCCAGAGTATGAGTTGAGGGGAATGGCTTCTGACCTTCCTGTAAATGCTTATGCCCTTGCGTGTCCTTCCAGGTGACTGTCTTGGTGCTGCAGGGCCGGCTGGACGAGGCTCGACAGATGCTCTCCAGGGAAGCTGACGCCAGCCCCACCTCTGCAGGCATGTGCCGAATCCTGGGGGACCTGATGAGGACAATGCCCGTTCTCAGTGTATGTGGGAGCAGCCTTGCTCTTCTGAGTCGTGGGAGATGGGTTCATTCAGTGAGCATAAGGGGTTTGTGTGGTGATGGCATCTCACTGCGTCTCTTCTCACAGCCTGGTAACACGCAGACGCTCACAGAGCTGGAGCTGAAGTGGCAGCACTGGCATGAGGAATGTGAGCGGCACCTCCAAGATGGCACGTTTGCCTCCAGTCCTCACCTTGAGTCTCTCTGCAAGGTCAGTGGGAAGCAAGTCCAGGCCAAGGTCCGAGTTGGTTTCTCCCAGGGGCTGTGGCAGCCACCGCAGCAATGGCAGGAACTCTGTCCTCCTTGGACAGGGCTGTTT
Source organism: Vicugna pacos (assembly GCF_048564905.1). Lineage (NCBI taxonomy): Eukaryota > Metazoa > Chordata > Mammalia > Artiodactyla > Camelidae > Vicugna > Vicugna pacos. The sequence goes on from NC_133002.1 coordinate 57,927,314, forward strand.
ATGGGCTCTGTCAGGAAGGAGAGAGCTTTCCAATCAGGGGCTCTGGTAGAGATCGGGAGCATTGTTAAGAAGGTGTCCTCAGAGCTGAGGGAAAGTGTCTCTTCCTCAGATCATGCTGGGAGACGAAGCTGCCCTGTTAGAGCAGAAGAAGCTTCTGAGTAACTGGTATCATTTCCTAGTGACCCGGCTCCTGTATTCTCATCCCACAGTAAAACCCATGGATCTGTACTTTTATGCCCAGGTGAGTCTGAGCTCTTCAGGTTTGGGGCGGGGAGAAGGATTCTGGGGGCTCTGCTCCCTGCTGGGTCATTTTCAGCATGTGGCCTCCTTGAGTTGAACCTCCTTGGAGAACAGGAAGGTTCTTTCCTTTGGCCCTCTTTGAAGGACTCCATCATCCTTCTCCAGGGTTCCCTACACAGCAGCCCTTTCTGCCCCCTTGACTCTCTGCTTCCATCTGGGGATTGAATGGGTCTCTACTTTTCCACAGTCGAGCCTTGACCTGTTTCTGGGAGGTGAGAGCAGCCCAGAACCCCTGGACAACATCTTGATGGCGGCCTTCGAGTTTGACATCCACCAAGTGATCAAGGAGTGCAGGTAGGACTCACTGCATCACCACTGTTCTAACCATTTTTAGGTGTTCAGTTCAGTGTATTACGTACATTCACAATGTTGTACCACCGTCACCACTGTCTTTTCTGGAATGTCCTGTTCCTTCTTGCTGGTGTCTTAGCCTTCACACAGACTTGCTCCCCTCCACAGCCCCTCCACCGCCCCACGTAGGTAGATAATGGCTTCTTTCTGGATGAGCTTGGGGACCTTCCTGAGGCCTGAGGGCTACTGTATTTATAACAGTAGCCATTTCAGAGATGTGTTACTTAAAATAATGTTGCAAGAAATTACTTTGATACGTAAAACCCATGAACAGCCAGCTAGCCTGTTTCTTGGAACCTGATGGACAGGCAACCACCTTAAGGGACATTCTCACTCTCTAGTCACCCAAAGGTTATCACACCATCTGGCTCCTGGCTGCGTCTGTTTAGGGCAGGGATTCTGTATCATTCCTCTCTGCAGAAGGGTGTGTCCTCACTGCACTGAGCCTTCAGCAAGGCAGGAAAGAGAGTGAAACATAATGAATCCAAAGTAAAGCTTTCCGGAAATATTCATGAATAGTAAGTTAGAAAGAATATACCCTTCCTCTTGTGCATCCTGGAAAAGTGGGTATTGCACCAAAGACTCCCAGAAGAGAAAGTTGGGAACTGCAGCAGGTAGCCTTGCTCAAGTATCAAATTCACTGACTTTGACTGGATCTTTTTTAGTAGATCTGGGCAGTGGGAAGGGTTCCCTGCTGCTACCTGCTCTTCTGTTTCAGCCAAAAGAAACCCAGAGCGTCAAAATGGTGTTAGATTTGGAGAAAGAAAAATGGGGTTTTGTGTCAATATTCTTTTCATAGTCCTGTATCCTCGTGCAGCCTCTCAGGGAGACCCTGGGGGCCTTGTTCAGCACTCTGTCCATGTCATTAGTTCTCCGCCTCAGTGGTCGCTACCCTGCAGCCTTGGAGGCTGGTGTATCCCTTTGGGAAGACACCCAACGGGGACTGGAGTGCGGTGTGGCTCCCTTAGCTCTGGGGTCCTCTATAGCCACCTTGCTGGCTGTTTTGCTGTAACCATCAGCTAGAAGTCTAGGTAACAGCAGCTGATCTGGGAAGCTAGGGTGTCATTTCCCCCACCCAGCCCACTCCACCCGGCTCAACTTATTCGAAGGTTATTACGCATCTGTTATATGCTCCACGCTGTATCAGGCTTTGAGATTACAGTGATTTTTCTTGTATGAAATTTACAGCCTAGACAGGATGTTTTGGGACCCCTCAAGAGAAGACGCTATATCTGATTGGAAAGTCAGGGAAAACTTCTTAAGGAGGTGACACTTAAGCTGAGTTCTGAAAAGTTCAGTGAAGAACACCAGAAAAGGCAGAGAGAAAGCCTGGGAGAAGGCACAGGCACGAAAGAAAAATGGCCTGTTACCTGCTTAGGGACTGCAAGTATCTCCATAGAAAGACTAAACAAGAGGTGGGCTGAACTGGTGACAGAGATAAGAAAGAAATCAGATTATGTCTTCCATGTATACCCTTCCCAGTAGTTTTGACTATGAAGATGGGGAGCCATTGAGGATTTTCAGCAGGACAGTGCCATGGAATTTGTATTTGAGAAAGGGTGATCTGAAGAGTGAGGAAAGCAAGGCTGGTAGCTGGGAGACCAGACCTAAGGCTAGTAACAGTATTCTGTGTGGAAAGTGGTAATAGTGACAGGAGTGGTGCTAACAGTAGATCTATCAGTCCTGTTAGCTCCACTTGAAAACATCTTACAACCAGCTGCCTCCCACTCCCTCCACAGCTACCACCCTGGCCCAGCCACCATTACCCTTGGCCTGAACTATTCCAGGTGGCCCCCAACTGGCTTCCCACTGTCACCTGTCTGTGTTGTCCATTCTCACAGAACAGCCCGCATAATCTTGTAAGACTTAAACCATGCCATTCTCCTGCTTGTGTCCCAGGGGCTTCTCATCACAAGACCTTAAGTGAGCTGGCCTCTGCCTGCCTCGAAGTGTGAGTCATAGGGGCTTCACTGTGAAGTGGGAAGAAGAGAAGCTTACCCTTTCCACCCCTGAGCCTTGACACTGGCTATTTCCTCTGTGTCAGGAATCCTCCTTCCCCTGGTCTTCCTTTGGCAGGTTCCTTCTCATCCTTCCCCTAAGCTCATACAGCCCTCTCGACTACTCTTCTATGTACTCCTTATTCTAGGAGGAGTGGGGGGGGTGTACTTTTATATTTGAGGAGGCAACTTTTTACATCGTCTTCTCAGTTTACACTGTCTCCCTTTATATGATATTCTTAAGACTGGTCATTTCTGATTTCATCTCTTTAAATTTTTCATAACTTTAGACTCTGAAGATAGCTTCAGAGTCTCAAAGCACTGTACTGACTGTTATAATTCCTCCACTTTGACAATGAAGCTGAAGTTAAAAGAAATGAACTGGCCAATCGCTGAGCAGCTGGACTGGATTTGAACCAATTTCAGTGCTTTCCCTTGGGACATGGCTGTGCTTTTTAGCATGTCAACAGTTACTGGTGAGCAGTTTAGTAGGGGACAAGTTTCTATCTATTTTCTCACTTTTTTCTTAAAACAGTCCAGGCAGGCAAATGGTAAAATTACTTCCATCTTATAGATGAAAGACAAGTGACTGAAGGGGCAGTCTCAAGTTGAGTTGTAATACTTTTTCCATTAAATTGCTACCTACTTAGTGAAATAACAGTATTTAGTTAAACAATTGATATACAAAGGACCTATGATGAAATTAGAACAGTTAAGAGCAACAGTATTATCCAGTGAATCAGGGTTTGTTTAGAGGCCTGTCATAAAGAGGTATCATATTTATTAGGATTTTTTTGTCTAAAAAGGACAAAGTCAAGAAGGAATGCAGCAGAATTACAAAATTGTGAAGGTCGTGGCTAAAGACAATCCTGGACCAAGGAATAAGTCTTTAAACGTTTGAGCACTGCACTTTTGTATAGCATGTAATGAATTTTTAGAAGTTAATATCCAGGGATGGTAGTAGAAATACAAGTGTTTTTTTGTTTTTTGTTTATTCGTTTAATGTCACATTTAAGAAAATTTTTTTACAAGTTTTTAAAAAAATTGGCATAGTTTTTTGAATGTCAGATCCACGTGCATAACTTGTAATGGAGTTGGAATATATCTAATAAAAGGAATGAATTTTAGGGAGGCCAACATGACATTCCTTAATGGTGGAATTTTGGAGCAGATGGAGTATCATAATGTCCATATCCCTAAGACCAAGGCAGAAGGTGTAAACGTTTATCCAGTAAGTCACTGTAAGCCAATCCCTGTGTTTTTTATGTCTTGAAAGCAGTTTTTACCTTAATGAATTTCACCTGGGAAAGTGTACCTGCCGTTAACAGCCTGCTCCCTCCACTTGGGCTTGACTTTTGTCCTAGAGAAAGCAACCATTAAAGTTTCTTTTCCCTCAAGATGTAAAAAATAGTCAAGCCGTATATACAAATACAGAAAGGCCTATGAAACAACTCAAAATGATGTATGCACACTGGCAGTAAGGACATTGGTATACTCTATGCAAAGTGATGCTGGGGAGTTAGTGAATAGTTGGTGCTGTAAAGCAGTGGTTTCTAGGAACTTACTTACAATCAGACCTTTAGAGGGCCCTAGAAAACTTCATTTTTAACAAGGGCCACAGATGATTCTATGTTTTTATTAAAAGTGTGGTTTGGGGAAGGACTTTTAACCTTCACTGTGTGTCAGATTACATATATAATCAAATTTTAAATCATGTAATTGAACAAAAACAATGTCTTTATAAAGTATTAATAACACAAGGTTGTTTTTAAAGTGACATCATAGGTATATAGTTGTATTCATAAAGTATGCTCATCAAAACTGCAGCAATGAGAAACATTAACAGCAAATCCAAGTGCAAACAAAGATACTCCTTTGAATTTCATGTTTCATCAAGCATCAAAAACCACCAGCCTTTTAGTTCTTTTCTTATACATTATTCTGTATCCACATTCTCTATGTCTAATTGGATCCCTGGATTTTATTTCATTTTCTGTGTGACATCCCTATAGAGATGTATCATGGGCTGCTTTGAGGGCTGAATGTCCTTCTTGGTGTCTGTTGTTAGTCCTCACCTAGCACAGAGAAACTTCTCATTCTGTGCTTCCAAACAGAGTCCAGCTTGTCGCTGTCCCTCCCACCCCTTTTAAGCAAAGAACATGTGTGGTTCCTGCTTATGCTTCACTCATGTGGGCCTCTTACCCTGATTTTGCTTCATGCCTTTGTGTCTGAATCTAAGCATCGCCCTAAGCAACTGGTGGTTCGTGGCCCATCTGACGGACCTGCTGGATCACTGCAAACTGCTCCAGTCACACAACCTCTAGTAAGTATGTCATGGCCGTGCCAACCCTCTTCTTGCCACCACCCAGGCCCGGGAGGGCAGAGTGAACCAAACGCCTAGAATGGAGATTGGGCTGTTGAAGGGGGCCCTGAGTAGAGCAGGCCAGGAGTCTTGGTCTCATGCTACGTTTTATTCCAGCTTTGGATCCAACATGAGAGAGTTCCTCCTGCTGGAATATGCCTCAGGACTGTTCGCTCATCACAGGTGGGAAGGCCCTAAGAGTGTGGGGTGGCAGCAGGGTGCTCTTCAGCATGTGGCTGCCGGTGGAGATTGGACTGTGTTCTCTCCCATCTGGTTCCCTGAAGGCTACAAGGGTTGGGGGAGGAGCCATCTTGGGTGCCAATTCCCAAGCCCCAGGGCAGTACCTGGGCTTGGCAGGTCCTCATGTCTGTCTTCCTCGGACCTGTGCAGCCTCTGGCAGCTGGGAGTGGATTACTTTGATTACTGCCCTGAGCTGGGCCGAGTTTCCTTGGAGCTGCATATTGAGCGGATCCCTCTGAGCACAGAGCAGAAAGCCCTTAAGGTGCTGCGGGTTTGTGAGCAGCGGCAGATGACTGAACAAGGTGAGCTGGCTCTCCTCCCAGCACACTGTCTGTGCTCACGCCATGCGGGCCAGACTGGGGAGAATCCGGGCAGTGGATGCCAGGAGGTAAACCAAAACACAGGGGAGTTACTGGGGAGGGACAGAGAGCTAGGGATCCACTGAGACTTAGAAGCAGTTGAGCACATTGCCTTTTATGAGGTCCTGACCCATTTCTCATGCTTTCGCCAGAGGGCAGGGCTGGGGCAGCCGTGAGTTTACCTGTCCTAAGTGGGTTGCTGTTGCTTGGTAAGGCTGGCTTGGTTGGGGAAGCTGGACCAGGGGCGGGTCAGGAAGAGCACAGGGAGGAAACGATGATGAAGTTTGCCCTTTTTCTTCTCCCCTCGCTGTTGAGTGATAAAAATCTAAGTTGTTATTCTTCCCAGAGGCATTGCATGCTTATGACCATCTCTGAAAGCATGTGGCATCAAGACTCAAAGGATGATAGGATTTTCAGCACCTGGGCAGATAACAGAGGTGCTCAACTGTGGGGAGCAGTACAAATCTTTTGCCACCCATGAAATGAAAGCCAGTCGTGCCAGGGTGGGTCATACTGCTAACAGAGCCAAGAGACAATTTATAAACCACGAAGTTCCTAGTTCTACTGGTCCAGCTGTATTTGGAGCCTATGGAGAAGCCGTATAAAGCTCGGAGGTGGGAAGGGTGCTCCTATCCCAGCAAAGTTCAGGAATGGAGTGATCTGTAGGGTGAAAATGACACCTTCTCTCTTTTTCCCTGCAAAGTTCGCAGCATTTGTAAGATCTTAGCCATGAAAGCTGTTCGCAACAATCGCCTGGGTTCTGCCCTCTCTTGGAGCATTCGAGCTAAAGATGCCGCCTTTGCCACGCTGGTGTCAGACAGGTGGGCTCAAGTGGTGTGCGCTTCCTGGGTACTGTCTGGGAAGCTGGGAGGCTGAGGAGGTGGGCCTGGGACTGCTGCTCTGATCTCTGGCCTTGGCCTTGCAGATTCCTCAGGGATTACTGTGAGCGAGGCTGTTTTTCTGATTTGGATCTCATTGACAACCTGGGGCCAGCCATGATGCTCAGTGATCGACTGACCTTCCTGGGTGAGTCTTGCCAGGCTCCGTCCCCTGGACCTTCAGCACAAGTGGACAGTTGTGAAGACTGGAGAGACTGTTCTAGACCTCTCCAGTCCAAAAGACATAGAACCCCATGTGCCAGTCTCTACAAAGCATATTTTTGGGTAACATTTTATTTCCCAGTAATCTCAAACTTAGAAGTTGTAGAAGTAGTGTAAGGAATAAGGAACTCCCACACACTTTACCTAGACTCACTGGTTATTTGTATTTTGCCTCATTCATTCTCTCAACCAGGTTTTTTGGGAAAAATCTGAAAGTAAGTTGGAGACATTGTTCTTTCTCCATAAATACCTGAGCGTGTATTTCCTAAGAACAAGAACATTCTCTTATATAACCACAGTTATCAAAATCAGGAGGTTCAGCACTGATACAGTACTCTCATCTGATCCACATCCGTATTCTGATTCCATCAGTTGTCCTTTATTTTGTCCAGGTTTGTGAATTTAGTTTGCAGGTCTTTTTAGTGCCTCTGCCTTTGCTGGTGCTTCCTTAACCTTAGATATTTTAAGGGTCAGTTCAGCTCTCTTGTAGAATGTTCCCACTTTTGGTTGATCTCATGAGCAGATTCAGATTATGAATTTGGGCAGGAATTCCACTGAGGCGATGTGTCCTCCTCAGTGCCGTCTGCCCTCTTACTGGTAGAGTTTGCTTTTGATCACTTGGTTAAAGTGGCTTCCACTAAGTGTCTCCTCTGTGCAGCACCAAGTTTCCCTTTGATTTAACAAGTTGTGGAGAGACTTTGAGATTATTTAAATGTTTTTTCACAAAACTTTGACCCGCTAGTTTCAGTAACTACTCGTGGTTTTCTGACTGCCACCCCCTGTGTTTTAGTTGGCATTCCACTGTATGGATGCCAACAAAGCACCTTTGTCCCCGTTTATCCTTTCATTTACATCAGGAATGGTCTCATGGGGGTTACTTTATTCAGTGTGTTATAATCCATGACGCTTGTTTATTTTGCTGCTTAGATTCTCCCAGGTTTGGCTCTTGGAGCCCCTTGTAAGCATGTGTTTGAATCCTTTTGGTCCCACTGATCTGTGAGCTTGGAGACCGCTCTGGAAGAATTTCTCTGCTCCATGGAATGGCTGGTCTGGGGTCTCTTCTTTTGTTTAGGGCCAGAGGTGACCTAGCGCTCTCTTTCCTCAACAGGAAAGTACCGCGAGTTCCACCGGTTATACGGGGAGAAGCGTTTCGTTGATGCCGCTTCTCTTCTCCTGTCATTGATGACTTCTCAGATTGCCCCACGGTCTTTCTGGATGACGCTTCTAACAGATGCCCTGCCCCTTCTGGAACAGAAACAGGTACAGGTTGAGTCCAGTGATTTTCTTCTCTGCCTGCCATCCTGTCGCTGTTGCAGATGTGTATCTATCCATCATCTCCTAAGTAGGCCTGTGAGTGCACGTGTTCCCCCCACAGCGCCCACTCTGGAAATCCAGTATCTACGTGAGAAAAACTACTTAATTTGAAACGAGGCAGCTATCTGCTGACAATACTCAGCCCAGGGCCCTGACAGGAAGAGCTGAGAGTGAGAACAGGGGTGCTCTGCCCTGCCGGGTTTGCATATACAAAGCACACTCCTCCAAAAGGGATCCAAGAAAGGGTATCTCAACCTGGCCCTGTGCCCAAACCAGGGCACGTTTTGCCTGGGGAGCAGCTAAGTGAAGCAGCATCTCTCTCCTAGGTGATTTTTTCAGCAGAGCAAACATATGAGCTGATGAGGTGTCTGGAGGACTTGACTTCAGGAAAGCCAGTGTGTGGAGAGCCTGATCCCCAGCGACTCCAGGTCAGTTTAGCTTTTCCGGTTTGTTCGTTCCACAATGTAGAAAGGCTGCTCCCCGCCAGCACCAGCTCCTTAAAACTCATGTGCCTCTTAAGTTATCTCTTAACCTGTAACTGTGACACACCAACTTTTTAGGAGAAAATGGGGTGATTCTAGTATTCTGGTCTCACATTCTTTCTTTCCTGATCCGTCACAGTGGTCCTTTGCATGCAGCTCCATCTCTTAAATTAAGAACTTGCTGGACAGTACTACTACATGTTAAATGCCTTTTTTTTAAACCTTTGGATTAGTCTTGGGAGCTGTGAAGAAGGGAAACTTCCTGCTGTACCTCATGCTGGCTCTCTGCTTTTAGGATGACGACATAGAGACCACCAAAGTGGAAATGCTGAGACTTGCTCTTGCACGAAATCTTGCTCGGTCAATTATAAAAGAAGGCTCGCTGGAAGGTTCCTGAAGCCAGCTCCAACATGGTATCTTTGTAAGGCTATGTATATACATTTTTAAAAGAATAAATGTTTTCTTTTGCAAATGTAAGGCAAGTTCTTAAGAGTCCATCTAGGGAGTTTTTAATCTACCTGCACTACAAACCTGAGGTAGCTCTCTTCTCAGAGAAAAAGGCACCCCTAGAAGTTATGAACGGTGAGTAGTGCCCTCTTGCCTCTAATTAGGAACTTCAGCAGGACCGTTCAGTAGTGTACTTGTGCTCCTGGAATCTGGCCTCACCTCAGAATCATCTGGAACACTCACGTTAACTTTCTGGTTGTCTCCTTTAACAAAGAAAAGGAACTTACACTTTTAACAAAAACCTCCGGTAATGAATGCCAGCATATCCAGCTGTCTACATTGGAACCCGTAAGGGGCACCTACCCCCAACATCAGGTGAACGGTGTCTGTACTGGAAGGATTCCAAGTAGGGCGAAAATGGTTTTATTTAACATGCAGCAAAACAAGGGCAGCAGTTGATATATCCAGTACAGTCGTTTGTCACAAAGCAGTGACCTCAGTAGTAATGAGTAACACTCATAAATAATTTTAATGTCTGAAGCTTATTATAAAGGTACATTTCCACATAGTAATTCCACAGACCTTCCCAGGGCTGCAGCGGCTCATCTCTGGAAAGCTCTTGGATTTAGTCCTTAAGTAGTGAAACTGATTCACTTTTGACTGTCCTAGTGAAGCAGTGAAACCTGCTTGCTAACCATGGGAGGGAAAGGTAGATGACTTGATAGGATAAGGATGCCTGGCAAGGATCAGGGAACATGGCTTGTGCCACCTTTGCCTGGAGAGGAGTCTGAGCCCTCCAGCTGAGCCCTTCAGGTGAGCTGTGTGCTCTTTCCCCAGCTGGTGGTTCTCACTTTCCTATCGTCTTGTGAGGCCTAGAGTCCCTGGTCCAGTTGCATCTGCTGGATGGAGCAGCTGGGGCTAAGCACTGTCAAAGCAATAGGGTCTGGTGACTCGATTCAAGCAAGGCCCCTAATCTCACCACCTCCAGACCCAACATCTCGCTGACAATGCTCCTCAGCAGCTGGGGACAGTCGTTTCTGGGTGGCAGGTAAGGACAGAAGTCTAGTGCAATGTGTCTAACCCTAAGGCCTCCTGTTCCCGACCATATGTGACAGCACAGGCCATCTGGTGGGAGGAAGGGGAGGCCAAAGCAGGAGGACACAGGGTGATGGGCATTGTCTTCCCCTTCAGAGACTTGAAGGGCAGGACAGCAGTTTATTTCATGCCAAGCAAGAGGTAGTGAGTAGGATGGTCTGTTCCCACAGCAGGAGGCACGCTTTTCCCAGAAAGTGCTGAGTAGCTTTCAGAGAAGGCAAAACACTGGTTCTCTTCCATTTTCTTTCCTATCCCTAGTTTAGGCTGCCATGAGGCCAAGTTCTGTTTCTAATAGGTTGAGTTCCTTGTCCTACTGAGATGTCCATAGGACACAGCCTGCCACCGCCAGGAAAAGCACACAACTCATCATCCAGTGACCATTCCAGGATGACGCTGCCCACGGAAGGCAGGGGTGGGAGATTTGGCAGCACTCCAACTCCTTACTGTGGGCCTAGGGCCATCAGGACTACTGGGCTTTGCCCACCTCGCTGAAGGTGGAAGCAGGCGCCTGCCAGGGGACGCACGGAGTAGCGATGCAGGGGCTGAGACATCTGGGGGTGTGAGGACACGGTCCTTGAGGGAGGGCCCTGAGTCTCTCTGCAGGGACCTCCCTGTTGTGGCATCAGGGGATGCCAGCACAAGGGGAACAGCCTACTCCAGCCTTGGGTCCATGTGCCCAGGGTGGAGTGCAGATTGGGGGCCACTTCAAGTCACACAGGTAAATAAAAAGAGGTCCTTTTAGGGGCCAAGAGAGATCATCACAGCAGCAGCTTGGCTCCTGGCAGCAATGCCCAGGGCCCCTGTTCCATATCAAACCTCTAAGCACTGCAGTCAGGACATGGAGAATGACTGGACCTGGAGAGCCTCCCATCTTGGGGCAGCCTGCCTGGGCTTCAAAGTGCAGATGACAGTGTCTTCTGGGGTCATAGGTTCCCCCACTGCTCCACAGGAGGGAACTGGTCCACCTCGCCCACCTCTGTGCTCAGCTGCTCCCCCAGCGCGAAGGTCAGCCTGTACCGAAGCCTCGCCTTCTCCTGTAGCAGAGAGGCAGCACGTGAGACGCCCTCCTCTCCAATCCCCTTGGGGCTCTGCTCCTACCACCCCTTCCGTACTCAGCCACTGGACCAGGGCAGAGAAGGGACTCAGGTTAATGGCTGCAGCATCACAACTGGGAGGCAGTCATCCCAAGGCCCTAAATTGGGGACACCTAGAGTGTTAGGCTGCGGTCCCGGTTTGAGCTCACCTTCAGTGGATTGGCCAGCAGCATGACCTGGGTGATGGCTGCAGGTGGCTGGATGGGGCTAAACGGAGAGAGTTCTGTCCCAGACGGTGGCTGTAACTTTACTTTCATTGACTAAAGAGAGAGAGAAGCACCTTTGAAGAGACGGCAGGTGCCCCTGAGACGGAACCAGGTAAGGCCACAGTGAACACATGCTGCCTCCTGGATGCAGTGGTGCAAGAGAAAGGTAATTTCTGCCTCCAGAGGCCCCGGGAAGCTGGGGGTACCTTGGGCACTGCCGCCTGCAGCACGATGCTCTTGATAGGCAAGGGTGCCGTATTCAGCATGGACACTACCACCACCAGCACGTCTGGCCGGCCCGGAGGGCACTCCTTGGCAAAATGGAAGAGGATGCGGAAGCCGTTTTTATCATAGGCCGTCACAGGAAGGGCGCTGCCTGTAAGAAGGTGGCACGTGATTGTCTACGGGGAGAGGGCCGAAGATGCACAGAGCGCTGCAGCCAAGTGGGGAGGGAGAGGGGACCCTGTGGTGATGAGGCTCCCTGAAGGAGTCTGGGGAGGAGCCTCTATCAGAGCTTCCTGAGAATTTGAGGCAGGAACAAGCAAGGCTCAAACAGCAGGAGAGCGGCCCAGCCCACCCCTTCCACCCCCCACACCGCAAGCCCCGCCTCCCCTCTTACCCCAAACCTCCGACACCTACTAGGCTTGATAGACTCCAGGGGCACGTGGACACTGGCCAGGGAGAGCTCGGGCCCCTTCATGGGGCTGCCCTGGGACTGGAAGGCAGGTGGTTGGAAAAGAGGGCTGCCGGGCCCCGTGGAGAAGGGGAGGAGAGGCCTAGCTGAGCTGCTGGTGGGGATCAGAGGGGAGGTGGTGGCCCCAGGGAAGAAGCTGACGGAGGCAGGTTTCACCAGGCCTGAGGTCCTGGGAGGCAGGAAGGAGAACAAGGCAAATCAAAGACCAGGCAGAGCTGCTGGGCCGCCCCTTGTGAAGGCCTCCCAGGCTAGAGCTGGATCCTCTCCCCTTCCCTAGCTTCCAGATTCCAGCCTGGCAGACCAGGCTAAAAGGGAACACCCTCAACCCCTCGACAGCTGCCTCTGGGCCTGCCCACCTCCCGCACACCCGCTATCTCCCACTCATTACGCTTTGGCCTCTTCTAGAAGCTGATCGAGCGCATCCAGCTGGTGCGTGGTGCTGTCGCCCAAACATGAACCATGGTACCCAGGTGCTGCGGGCTCAGCCTTTGGGGCCGAAGCTGGGGCCAGTCCAGTAGGGAACAAAAAGGAGCCTGCTTTGGGGGCAGCAACGCTGGCTGGGACCACAGGAGCCTGGGAGTTGCCTGCGGGGAGTGCGGAGGGCTGGAGGAGAGGCCCATCTGAGGGGCTACAGGTACCAGTCCCAGGTTTGGAGCTGAAGAAGTCCAGGTCCGACTGTTCATTCTATGGGGAATGGAAAGCGTGAATGAGTGGAGCGTGGAGGGCCCTGCAGGCAGCAGAGGGTGTGGGCATGCCTCTTCCTCCGCCCAGGACCCTACTGCAACCGTTCTGGACGAGCAGCCCTCCGAGGACAGGGCAAGGATGTGGTCCCAGCTGCACCCAGGGCACTGACCTAGGAGGTCAGGACAGCCAGCTGGTCGCAGCTAACAGCAGCTGAGAGCTAGTCAGGAAAAGGGGAGGATCCTAGTAAGTCACGTTTGTAGAGCCCTTCAGTGATGGCAACTGTGCCCTTACCTGGAACAGGGGCCACTGGCTGTTTCCAGCTGACTCTTTGGGAGGAACACTGGGGGCTGGGTCAGTGAGGCCTGGGAACAGAGAAGCCTGGTGAGAAGGGCTCTGGGCTCAGGCAGTCCCACCCCACCTGCCTGAGGAAGGGTCACATGACAAAAGTGAGGTCAATGGGTGAAGTAGGGAGGCAGGTGCCCCCAGGCAGCCTCCAGAGGGGAATGGATCCTCTGTAGTCCTTACAATGACAGCCCCAGGGAGAGGGAAGCAGAGCAATACACTAGGCCCACTGTATCCACCCTGCAGTCCACACGAACACTGATGGCCTGAGGGACACTGAAGCCTCCTTCTCACATTTGCTAAAGCACACAGGGTCCCCCTCGGATGTCCTCCTGATCCCATACACCTTTCCTCTTTACTGACACCACCAGAAGCCCTTTACGCCCCCTCCCAGGACGCACCCAAGCAGAGCAGCTCCTCGTCCAGCAGGCAGAGGGCGTTGCTCGCGCTGTTGGGTCCTGGGGGGGCCTCCGCCTGGCTGCAGGAGTGGCTGCGCCCACCTCCCGAGGCCTGGGGGGGTGGAGGGAGGATAGGGATGTCCAAGGAGGTGGGGGCAGGGGCTGAGGAGCTGCTCGGTGCATCCAACTCAGCAAGGTCGATGAGAGTGCCTTGGTTACTGGAGTGGTTGTTTCCTGGATGGATGAACAGGAGACAGGAATAGAGGCCCCTCTAATAGCTGTATAGGAGGCAGAACTCCGTGCACAGCCTCTGGCCTAATCTGAGGGCGCCTGTGCCTGGGGAACGTGAAAAGCAAGTGGAGGCGGTGGGCAGGGAAGACCCTGTGCTGAGCGTATCTCCTGGCCTCTGGGAAGCTGGAGAATCCCCTCGAGGCCTGAGGGATGACACGCTGGTCAACCTGCACCGTGGCCTGTAGGTGGGGACTAGGGCTGGGCTGGAGTGGGGACTAGAACATTTTACCTTCAGAGTTGGGCATGGCTGAGGTAGATACCTCACCATTGATGACCTGCCCTTCAACGATTGTTTTGTAAGAGTTGATGACCCGGGAGAGGTTGTCACTGGCCTGCAGGATGTCCCCTAGAGCACGAAAGAGACTTTTCACTCCTGGCCAGGACAACTTTCCCCACCACACACAGATCCAAATTCCCTGGTCATCCTCATCAACCATTCTTTGCCTTTCACTCACCCAAACTATTGTCATTGTCCTCTGTCTCACTGGCTAGTTTGAATAATGTCCGCCTCTTGTTCTCACACCGATCAAACAGCTCCTGAAGAGACCCAGACATAAATCAGAGCTACCAGGGTTCTGAGAGGTCACCTAATGCAGTGTTCATGCCCAGAAAATCCCAGGGTTCCCCTGGTAGCACGGTCAGTTAACGGCAAAGCTGGGCTCAGACCATGTCTTCCTGCCGCCAGCCTCCACCACAGTGTCACCCAAGATGCCTGCTCAGGCAGAAAAGCCCCCAGGATGTCCCTACCTCCTAGGCTGGCACACGCCTCAGAATTCAAAATATCTAAGTGACTGAGGACTAACGTGAGCGTCAGGGGCGCAGGGTGGGCATTCCTGCCCAGACGTGCCCAAGGCAGAAGGCGAGGCAGGGAGCAGGGGCAAGCCCGAGGGCGGGTCTGCAGAGTCACATGGACACGGGTATACATGCACTCCCCCCACCTCACGGCGAGCCACCCATGGCTCATGCAAAACGGGAGCGCCACCCCTTCTCTACCTGGCTGCTGTGCTGATTAATAGGTCAAGGAACAGCAGGCGTCTCAGAGCAGGGACTCAGCAAAGGCTGGCTCCCTTTCCCAGGGCCCAGCTCTCCAGACGCGGTCTTACCTTCATGAGCTCTTTATCTGCCTCTGAAGAATCCTCTTTGCTATAATGAAGCAGCATCTCACTGAGCAGCTTTACATTGTTATTAACCTCCTCTAAAGTGTGCAGGCGCTTGGTCACCTTCTGGATCCGAGCCTCATCCTGCATCCAAGAGAATCAGGAGAAAGGGCTCAACTGGACTTGTCCCACTAGCCCTAAATCCCGCCAAGCAAGGATCACATCTTCCGAGAGAACACGAGAGCAGAGGCCAGCCCCGTAGAAGCTCTTTTCAATGCCTGGTTCCTGGGAACGACTGGCCTCAGACCCCATCTACAGTTTTCCTTTTAAAACACCAGCCCTTGCTACCCCCAGGTTTGGCCCCATCTACTCTTGCTCCTCTAGCCCATTCTCCCCTAGAAGCCCCTCGCTCCTCCTTCCAGGTAAGGGCTGGGGACAGGGACAAACAAGAGCTAACCCCAGGGGGAGGGACCTCTGCTCTGTGGTCACAGGCTCCTCCCCCGCAGGGCCACTCACTTCCTTCACCATGGACTTGATGAGCTTGTTGGCCTCCTGCAGGTCATCTGGGTTTTTGCTTTTCAACAACTTGGCTAAAAGCTGGAAGAGGAAGGTATCAAAGGTGAAGGGACAGGCAGCACCCCACCTGGGGAGACCACAGGAACCGAGCTCCCCACAGCACTGAGCAGACCCCCACCTCATCTGCGGACACCGCAGGCTGGGATGCACTTTACCTTGGATTTCTCCTCATCATCAAAAACAGGGTTTTTGGGACGAGGTGGTGGAGAGGGGATCAGCGTCCTGTCCACAGGGATCAGGGGGTCAGACTGCACTATGCCTGAAAGGGGACACAGGGCAGTGTTCGCTCAGGCTGGGCCACCCTGCTGCCTGCCCTTCCCCACACAGCAAGGAGGCACTCCTCCCTGTAACCAGGCTGGCAGGCCGCATGCACCTCGGCCCCTCAAACCCCAGCCCAGGCCCTCCTGCTTCTTCAGGAGGAAGGGACACAGTATGGGGTGACAGACACCACCTCGTTCTTCCTGGCCTGGGTCATCCTTCGGGGCTGCTGTAAGGCTGAGGGAAGGCAGGCACATACCCTGTCTCTTCAACATGTGGTAGGCATCCTTGATCTTTGATTCTTCCGGCAGGGCCAACGTCCAGCTATAAAGCAACTCGATGACCTTGGTCTTCACTTTCTCAGACACCCTGTCCCCTAGGTACTAAGAGGCAAAGAACATGGGAAAACCTAGCAAGTGCAGGCTCGAGGCAGAAACAGAGGGCTCTCTTCATAGCAATGAAACGGTCACTAACTGGTTACAGTCCTCAAGCCTCCTCCAAGCCCGCAGGTGTAGGGGTGCGGCAGCCCCAGAGGGGAGGAGGGAACTACCCGCACGCAGCAGCCATATAGGTCTGCGGGACAGACTACTACCCGCACGCAGCAGCCATATAGGTCTGCGGGACAGACTGTGGTTAGGCGGGGGGGGGGGGGGGCGGGAGCGCGTCACTGCGTTTCCATGCTCAATCTACCAGAAACACAATCGCACTTTATCTCCAAGGAGTTAGAGAAAGTCTTTAGCATGAAAAATTGTTCCCTCTGCCATAAATGGGTGCCCAGAGCTTAACTAACACTAGCGTGCAAGGGAAGCCGAGTGGTGAGGGGGGCCAGCTGCTTGCATCCACGTGAGCCAGGCTGAGGAAGAGGGACTGCTGTCACTAGGGGCCCAGAGGCTGGCGCTGTACAGCCCCCCTGCGCCCCTACACAGCTGCTGCTGCACTTAGGCTGGGAGCCCTGTACAGGCATCCTGTTCCCTCGGGGCCTAGCTCTCTGAGGCAGGACCTAGGGAATCTCAGATCAGTGGAGATGCTGGTTTGTGCAGCGCAAGCCAGCAGGATAGGAGAGGGGGAGGAACACAAAAGAGGTTCCTAGAAATGAGGAAACTGCCACCAACTGACCTTTGGAGAGACGACTTTGATCAACTCATTCAAAAACCGGAACTTTCCCACTTCGTTATGAAATCTCCTCCCACAGTTCTTCATGCAGGCCTCCAGCACCTGGTCCACACAAAGGAGAGACACTCAGTGAGGGGGTCCGGGTAGGAGCTGGCACTCGGCCAGACCCTGCACAAAAGTAGCGCTGAACAAATAATCACCCAAGGAAGGAACTAACCGGGAAAAGTCGTGTACGCTGCCCCAGGGACATCAGGGCCACAGGATTACAGACTTAAGTGTCCCTCAAATTGCAAACCTCTCCCGGGGAAGCTCAACAAGAACTAAAACCCTGAGACCCAGATACCAGGACAGATCAAATGTCTGTCCTGGAAGGCGCCTGCCTGCAAGATTCTGGCCTCGTGTCGTACCAATGAGGCAACAGGCCCGGAGGTAACATTTCTCCGACTCAGGGTCCAGGGTTCTTTCCACAAGCTGATCAATGTTTTGGGGAGGTGGCAGAGAATGTTTAAATTATTTTCTTCATTTTAGATGACATGCTATTTTCCCTCCCCTGCTCCCATCTAGTTTCCTCCTGGGGCCCACAAAACTGCCTGAAGTTTTCTTGTGCTGCCCGTGGCCCTGCAGCTTATGCCCAGGAGCACAGCACCCAGTGCTGCCCCGTCTTTGTAAAGGCTCCCATCTTTGTAAAGCAGGGTTTCCAGCTGCACCACTACTGCCATTTGGGGCAGTCATTTGCTGTGAAAGCCTGCCCTGAATGTTACACGGTGTTCAGCAGCATCCCCAGCCTCTACCCTCCAGATACCAGTATCAGCCCCTGACATGGGACACCAAGTGTCTCTAGACATTGCCCAATGTCCCCTGAGGGACAAAACCTCCCCTGGTGGAGAACCACGGGTTTAAAGCCTTCAGCAGAAGCATGCATGAGGGTTGCTTAAGCGCCTTTTCCACGACCATGTCCCCTCTCCTGTCTCCCCAGGAGCTGAATAAGTCAGGAGAGAACCCTGGAATCCTGGTTTAGGGGAGAGGCTGGAGGTGCCCAAGGGCCACACACAGCCACACATCTTGAATCCTCTTAGTCTGAATAAACGCTAGGATCTGCCCACTGGTGTGATGCCTTCACTAGTAACTGGTATTATTTTTACCTACAGAATGAATTATACTTGGCCAACTCTTACTGAGCAAGACAGCTCTGACAGCATCTCTTCGAGAAGCCTTCCCTGAGCGCCACCCTAGGCCCAGGGCCCCTGCCTCTGGCTCCCCACCCTGACTTGGCCACTCTGCTTCTCCCACTAGACCTTGTGCTCACACCAGCAGTGAGCTTCTCACACACTGAGAAGCTCAGTGCCTGGCACTGAACCCCGTTGGAGATGCCAGCGGGTGCATGAGCAAAGGCCTGGGCTCATGAAGAGCCACTGTCGGCATGAAAAACCTACCGTCAGGGCCTGGACCGCCTCCCATTCCTGCGGAGACTGGATCTTATGGGCCAGCAGTCGGACGGCGATCTGTGGCCTGGGAGACAAGCAGACCACACTTTCAGGACCCTGACCCTCTGCCATTTGGCTAGCCCTCCGTGGCCACAGCTTTTGACCTTTCCAGTCAGCCATCCCTCACCTGCCCCCTAACAGCTTTGACTCACCCTTCAAGCTCTTTGTTGATCTGATCACAAAAGCCAATTATGTATTCCCAGTCCTCCTGGCGGTTGGAAGGATTGGTGGCTTTATCTTGGGACAGAACAAAAAGGAGGACAACTATTGTAAAGAGCAAGGACACAATGGAAGGTTTCCTCAGTTTTTAGGTTTTGATGTAAAGAGAAGTTTGTTTAGAAATTTCTCCTCCAATAGCGACACCTCAATAGTTCAAACACTGTTTTCTGTCTAGTATTTTGAAAGACACAGATGAAAGAGAAAACAAATCCTACGTTCTCATTTTAAGGTAAGCTAATAGCATGTATTGAGCCCCTCTAGGCATCAATCACTGTGCTATCTGTCCCTGGGATTGCAGAAACAGACTGCACCTCAGTGATCAGCACCTCCAAGTTTAAACGGTCTTCCACGATCAAGGACAAGTGCTCAGGGTTCTCAGAGGGTAACTGAGGGTTTAAATTCCAGGAGCTAAATGCCTCGTCTCCTAATACTTGGTGTGGGTCCTCTTTTCCCTGTTATTCCCAGAACGCGTGCTTACAGAGGACGGCACCAGCTGAGGGTGGTTAAATGTGTTCTCATCTCTGATTCAGATCTTGCAGAGTCTGCCTCTTCCAAAAAGCACTCTCAAGCTGTTTGCTAAATTTAGGGCTTCAGGTTCTGAAGACAAACGGAAGACTGAAGGCGTTTATCCTTTTTTAAGCACCATGCTCCTCCTGCAGATTTCCACGAGGGCCAAAAGCGTAGTGAGTGACAGAGCCTTGAAAAAGCCCTTCCCTTAAAAAAAAAAAAAAGAAAAAGAAAAGAAAAAGCCCTTCCCTTGCAGATACTAACTAACATATATAAAATAGATAAACAAGTTCACACTGTATAGCACAGGGAACTATATTCAATATCTTGTAGTAAATTATGGTGAAAGAGAATATGAAAACATGTATGTTCATGTATGACTAAAGCATTATACTGTACACCAGAAGTTGACACATTGTAAACTGACTATACTTCAACAGAAATATATATACAAAAGATAAAAGCCCTTCCCAGCAAGAGGTGTTGTTACAAGTTCCTGAATTCTGATTTCTCATGACTGTGTCTTCTTAACTTCCTTTTCCCCTAACATTAAGAATCACTAGCTCCACAACCAAATCCTAACAGGGACTCCTCGCCACGCCCCCGCTCCCTCCCCACCCCAGGAGCCACAAGAGGTCAGCAGACGCCACCCTGAGGCAGAGGAAAGGCCTGCAGCGCCCAGCGCGCTCTCTGGCAGCGTTTCTGCTCTGGTTGCCAAGAAAATTCTGATGGTTTAGGATCACATTTAGAGAAAAAGAGAGATGTCAGTCCTCAGTCTTGAAAAAAGAACCAGCAGGCCCTATAAAATGCCATGCTTGAAGGGAAGGGAGATTAATTCTATCAAGAGTGGCTATTTTTTGCCACAGTGACCTACTAGCTGTTGCCTTCCAGAGAAGCCCTGCGTCTCTCCCACCAGGTGTCTGAAATCTTCTCAGGTGTTAACACGGCTTTGTTACTAATCTCTATCATTTGAGATGCTTAAAGCTCTCATATGACATCAAGAGGCTGTCGGATACAAAAATAAGATGGTCTGAGGAGCCATACCCACCTGTCACTATTATCATTTTGGAAACAGTCACGTACTTTGTGGTAGAAAAAAAGTAGCCCACTCACTTCCCGCTGTTTGCAACTAGAAAAGCATCTTATAGTGTACGATGTGGGCAGCCCTCCCCCAACACGTACACAAGCATCAGGCATTCATCAATGTACCCCGCCTAGGTGGCCATAATTCCTGTAGCGTTTCTGCTTCCAAGAATACCCCTACCTCTTTTCCATTTATGGACAACATCTCTAGAATCCCACTTGCTTTCCCCTTTATAGACCTTTTTACTGCAAACCTGTAGGGAGTTCTCTATCTACACATGAGCACAAAAAGCCCTGGTTTTGGCCCTGTTGGTCCCACTTCTGAGTATCTCCTCCAACCCTCCAGCCAGTTCAGACAGCAGACCTCAGTCACCTACAGGAACTGGAAGAACCTCTGGGGATAATTCTGGGTGACTCAATCTCTCCATCTGCCCACTGCCTCCCCGAGCAGATGCACACAACCGTCACCCACTCATCATTCTCCTTCACCTGGCAGAGAAGTGACACCAGAGCCTCCCCTGCAGATTCTGCCTTCTAGAACCGCCCCTCTGGGCTCTACTTGGACTCAAGGTTCCTATTTTTGGGTCTCTGTTGAAAGCCTTGCTCTACTGTGTCTTTGCCTCTAGATTTTCTGCTCTCATTTTCAAGTTACTTCCATCACTAGCCTTGGCTGTCGTGGGACCTCTGGTCAAGTAGGGATGGAAACAGCAGCATTAGCCACCCCACCTCATCCCAACTCAGCTCAGACAGTCCAGAGACAGTAAGTTCTACCTGCTAATGACTTAGAAATAAGCAGAGGCAAGGACATGGATGGAAAGGGAGTCAAGACTCAACCTTTAATGCTAGGGTCTTAACTCAAGGGAGACTTAGTCACCAAGTCTTTGTTAAGCACCCACAGAAAACTGAGTACACAGCACACTAGGCCCTGGAGGGACTGCAGAAAAAGTACAGGACTTGGATCCTACCCTTGAGGAGGTTATGCTCCTCCGATGCAATACATGAGAAATAACCAGAGCAAAAAAACAAGACAGAATGTGATTATAAGAGCTAAATTGGTGCAGAAACGAGACTGAAAACAAATTCATCACTTCTCCTTCCTGACTTCCCTATTTCTATAAATGGTGCCACCATTCAAAAGTTCCTTTTGCCCCCACCCCCAGGCACCCAGGTCTGAAACCTCACCACTGACTCCTTCCCTCTCCTCACTCATTTCTATCAGCCAGTCCTAATCCTTTCTTCTCAACGTCTTTTTAAAACTCACTTCCTTTTTTATTTCTGGCCCTACCCCTACCTCCTTACTTCTCACCTGCTTCCAGAACTTCTGCTCCAATCCATCCTAGGTAAAACCCCTATATCAACCTTCCTAAAACACTTGATTTTTATAGTAGGTACAGTAGGAACAGGGACCTCATAACTATAGAACTTAAGTTTCCTGGGCTGGAATTCAAGCTGTTCTAGAATTTGGTTCGACTTCCCAGCATTCTCTCCCACCTCACTCCTACAGGGACTCCTTGCTCGAACCACCCAAACACCTGCTACTGTTTGTGCCCCAGACATGATTTGCTCCCTCCACATCACTGTCTGGGGTTTTCCTGGCCAACTTTCCCCATTCTTTAGGGCCTAGTTTGAATGGCATCTCCGTACGGGGAGCACTGTCTTCCATCCACTTATCCTCAATTTCCTAAAGAAACTGTCAGCATCTGTGGCTCTTGCCTTGTATCTTTATCTTTTTTATTTAATAATGCTTGACCCACTACAGCAGCACCTTCATCAAACTGAAGGCAAAGATTGTCTGAACTTCTTCATCTTTGTAACACCTCACGTAGCAGGTATCCAGTAAACACTGATTGACTGTGGTAATGACAGGCTTTAGAGAAAGCTGAAGTCATCAAGAGATGGCTCGTGGGGAAGGAGATTCTGGGATGGGTTTTAAAGTATTTAGTGGAGCAAGGGGACCGGGCCTTTCAGATAAGGAGAGGAACGTGCTGATGGGACAAGAATATCCAACTGACCAAAGCAAGAAAGAACACCAGGAAGCCACAAAGAGGCAGCAGTAGGGCCGCAGCAGCGGAATGACTTGACTAAACAGATGTGCTCCTCTGGGAGCAGAATGGACTGAGAGGGGCAAGGGAGAGTTTAGACATGGGGCCCAGCAGCAGCAGCTTTTGTAATTCTGGCAAACCATGGAGTGACAAGGACCTAGACTAAGATGGCACTCAACTCCAAGCACTGGTTTATTCAACTGGTACAGTTCACACCATTAAGGCATTAGAACTGTGAAGGTGGACAAAGGACAAGGATGGAAGGAACCTTGACACTGCTTCAAATGCCACTCTAAGTAATGGAAAAGGGTCAAAGGCCAGTCTCAGCTCTAGTCTCTACAGATACAATCCCTCCCCCAGCCCCCATCTCCACTCTCCCTCAAAAACAGGTCTGCTGTTTCAAAATACAAGTCTAAACCTAGCCTATGAAACTCAGCTTAAGTCACTTAAATTACTCCAATGTCCCCATTAATATCTGTGAATGGAACCAATTCCAGTGTGCTTATACCCGGTTGGGTGGCTCTGGGCAAATGGATTGGTTAGTGAGGCTGTCTTCTTGTGAAATTGTGACAATAGTACCTGCCTTCCTGGAATACTAAATACATGAAATTAAATGAATGTCTCTGGAGTACTCTGAGCTCCTTGGAGAACAGTTTCATATATACAGAAGGCTTTGGGACTTGTCTGCAAATGCAGATTTTGCAAATTTAACTAAGGTTCAACTACCCGTGAACAGGATTTCTTATTAAGAAAAGGTAGCTGGGGGAAAACAGCCACCAACTCCAAGAGCCTGGTGGGCTCTAGTAAGTAAGAGACCTCTACACAAGGCAGTATCTAGCCATCGTCCCTTTCTTATTACTCGGTCCAATTTGTCTTCACTTAAAGAGGCCTCCAGGGGCCTCCACTAGCCCATAAAAAAGTCAACGTATTAACCCTTCGGCCGAATACTACCTTCTATGTTAACCTGTATTTCCTTAAGAGTAATACGAATTAGCAATTACAGCAGCAGGCCGCTACAACTACAGCATCAGACTGTCCCTCAGCTATGCTCAGAGAGGTTACCAACAAATGACTCGTTAAGATGTTTGGGGCGTCGGGGGTGGGGAGAGGTTCCCCAACACAGCTTTCCCCCTGCTTTGGTCACTGTAAGAAAAAAAATAAGACCTCTGTTCTCTCTCTTACTTCGGATATTTCAAACTTAAAACATTAAGCCTGAGCGGAGCGGTCACTTCTCGAACACACGGTCACAATTCTGAAGCTATGTGTGTATGCTCAGTGACACCCACCGCTCCCGGAGTTTCAGCCCAAATTCGGAGCTTTTTCTTTCGTTAGGGAGTCACAGCCGCGCGCCGCCCCACCACTATCTCCCCAAAGAGCGGATGCATGCCAGTCCAAAGTACTTGGCTGTCGCCTTCCTGGAGCCTGCGGGACCCGGACAGGGCCCGAGCCCACGCCGCTGCGCGCGGGAGAGGGAGAAGGCGCCGCAGCAAGGGAGCCGGGGCCGGGCGGGGGCCAGGGCGCCCTGCTAGGGAAGGGGCGTGATAGCCGGGCGCTCGGCGCGCGGGCTAGGCCAGGCGCAGGCTGCCAGGCGGCGCCACCGCGGGGCTCGGGGAGGGGGCCGAGGGGTGCGGAGAGGGGCGGCTCGGTGGCGCGAGGGCAGGCAGAAGCGGCCGCGGCTACTCACTCAACCAAGACTCCAAGCTCTCCCCTTCCGCCTCCGCCATATTGCAGCCGCCCGGGCCGGCCCCGCGTCCTCCAACCTCGCGAGAACCTGCAAGAGACCAGCCGGGGCGGGGCCTGCATAGGGGCCTGAGAGGACCGAGGGCCACCACGGAACGTCGCGCCAAGCTGCGGCGAAAATGGGAGAGCGAATGTTTCCCTTTGACTCTTCGCCTTAGACCCCGGAGTGAGATACTCTTAAGGCCCGGATTAATAGGGTGATGCACAGAGTTAAGAGCCTGTGAAGCCTTTTCATCGTCTCCCGTCACTCGCTCAGGCACGCCGAGGGCAGTCTTTATCGGGTCCTCGTGACCAGCCAAGATGGCTGCCCCCGCGGTGAAGGCTGCGCGAGGGTGTTCGGGCCTCGCGTTGGGCGTGCGGGGTCCTGTCCTGCGGCTCCCAGGGTGAGACGGCGGCAGGCAACTGGGAGGCCGCTTGGGTCTCCACAGAGAAACCTGCTGGGAAGGAAGGGTGGGCATAGGCAGGCCGTGCGGAAACCTGGAGAGACCCTGGGGTCGGGGTATCTTTAACCAGACCCGTGACTTTGGTTCAGTCTGAAGGCTTAGTGATTGTCCCCCGCCCGAGGGACTCTAACTTGGAGCTGAAAGTTAAAGAACTCAGAGCTGGGACTTTGTTGGGAGCCGGGGGAGAGATGCATAGGCGGGACGCCTATCCTGAGGTTCAGGAACCTGACCTTACCGTTGGCACTTGAGGAGCAGACTTTCCTGGCCTGTTTGGGGGAGGTCCTCTTACTTCTTAGGACAAGAGCCAGAATTACTGCTGTTCAGCTTTGGCTAACAGTCTTCGCGCCGCTGTCACTCGTCGGCGGACTGGCAAACACGCCTATTGTTAAGTCAAGCCTTTTTACTTGTGGAGTCAGCTTTTGCCCTCCTCTTCCTCTTCCCCTCTCAGGCTAACCCAAGTGAGGTGGAGCCGCTATGGTCCTGAATACAAGGATCCCCAGATTGACAAGGAATATTACCGCAAGCCCTTGGCCGAGCTGACTGAGGAGGAGAAGTATGAGCGGGAGCTCAGGAAGACTCAGCTTATCAAAGCTGCGCCGGCGGCGAAAACAAGCTCTGTGTTTGAAGACCCGGTCATCAGGTTAGAAGGAAACAAACTTTTGTTCCACGGACTGGGGCTATACCAGGGAGGGTCTACAGTAAAGATTCCGTGATAGAGCTGTGGGAAGCTAAACATGTTGCTTTTCTCCTTGAAGTAAATTCACCAACATGATGATGAAAGGAGGAAACAAAGTACTGGCCAGATCCCTCATGACACAGGTAAACAGTACCTCTCTCTGTCATCTTTCTTTTCCTCGTAGCTTTGTACTTGGCTCTTGCATTTTAGCATAAGAAAGGAATGGATTCTGTATCTGTCATTAAAATTAACTTCCCTGCACGTCTGTGTGGGAGTAGGGGCTTTAATGAAGTCCTGCAGGAGTCAACAATTACCATTCCCCACCCCCACATCACAAATCTCCACTCTAGTCCAGCAAAGAGGTAGGCACTTAAGAGCTTTGTTTTGGAAGTGCTGAGGGAGGAGCTACACAACTAAAGAAGAATGGGATGGTGGGAGGAATAGGGCAAGGTCCTAGCTCAGCTGGGTAAACCCATTAGGGAGCCTGGGGCAGCCACCTCCACTGTATCACTTTGCAGACTCTGGAAGCTGTGAAAAGGAAGCAGTTTGAAAAGTACCATGCTGCTTCTGCAGAGGAACAGGCAACCATCGAACGCAACCCTTATACCATCTTCCATCAAGCCCTGAAAAACTGTGAGCCCGTGATTGGGCTGGTACCCATCCTCAAGGGTGGCCATTTCTACCAGGTGAGTGGTCAGGATGGGAAGGCAGGGCTGCTCATGTGTAAAACAAGACGGTGGGTTTGGGGCAGAGGGTGCTTGAGGGTGGGAGGGTCCAGAGTTGGGCCATGGTTGATAGCTTTCTAGGGATTGGCGAGTGTCAGGATCTGCTCATCTGAGTCCCATAGTGTAAAAATTATCAGCAGAAGTTGGAAGAGAGCCAAAAAACATCTTTTGAAGGTCCACCCCTCCTGTCCAGCATTGTGTTCTAAACGGTAAGCTTCTCACACTGATGGACTATTTATACCTCATCTCTCTACACCAGTGTCTAGCACAGCACTTGACCCATAACTGATGCTTCATCACTGTTGAACTGAACTAGGTGCCTCTCTCACAGCATTTAATTATGTTTCATTGTCATTAAGTGGATGTTCTTGTGTTTCCTCTTTCAATGTAAACTTTATAAGGATAGAGGCTTTCTCATTAATGTCTCTGCCCCTCTAGAGTCTGGCGTGATACCTGGCACATAGTGGGGGCCTGGCAAATGATCCTTGGACAAGAGGGTCTTGTTTCTGGACACCCATGATCTGAGTTGGCTAGCTCACCCCAGCTGCCTGGGCTTTTCCCAGTGGTGCCGGTATCACCTTGGCTGAGCTCCATTTAGAGATGAAAGAAGCCAGTGCTTATGGAGTGTTTGCTCAATGAATGCCTCTTATGTCTGCTGCACTGGGGTTACCCAGGGGTGAGAGAAGCTGAGAGACGAAAAGACAGGCCTCTCTCCTCAGAAGCCTTGCCAGGCCTGGCCCAGAGGGAACCAAACCTGTGGCTACTTAGAGCTCTAGGAAGAAGGAGGCTGCCATCCTGGCAAGTTTTGAGACGACCCAGCTCATACCCATCTTGCCCAGGTCCCTGTGCCGCTACCTGATCGGCGCCGTCGCTTCCTGGCCATGAAGTGGATGATTACTGAGTGCAGGGAGAATAAGCACCGTAGGATGCTGATGCCGGAGAAGCTGTCGCGGGAGTTGCTGGAGGCTTTTCACAACCAGGGCCCTGTGATTAAGAGGAAACACGACATGCACAAGATGGCCGAGGCCAACCGCGCGCTGGCCCACTACCGCTGGTGGTAGGGGAGGGCGGAGGCCGTGCGGCAAGAAACCTCAGTGTGAGCCGCTACCACGTGGAGAAGTACCTGTGGGTTAAGAGTGTCTTTCCTGTTTAAGGGCAGGCATCATAAGGATGGAGCAGCATGTTTATTGCTTGTTGGTCTTTCTTTGGGGGCTAGAACTCTCTCTCCTTGCCCCATCTCCTTGCATAGAGAAATCCAACTTGGATTTCTCCCAAGAAACTTAGGGCTCATCCAGCCTTCTCTTCCTTCAGCTTGGGGTGGACCTTTGGGTGATACTAAATGAAGCAGTTTTAATATCAGAAAGAGTTTATTAGAAAGTTCTCACCCTGAACTGGTGTTGCATGTGATGTGGTACTGCCATCCATTAAAACCAGCTGGAAGAAATATGCTCATTTCCAAAGCGGTCCTTATAAAAAATGTATAAAAAGCAGTGGTGTGACCTGTGCTCTGCTTCTCCCCTTTGATATCCCTAAGCATCCAACAAATGGCTGTTCATGCCCATTTTACAGATGGGGAAAACTGAGGCACAAAGATAACTTGCACCAATGGTTAGAGAGTTAGGAGTTGCCCTTTTCTGCCTGGCCCAGGTCAAAAGCAATAGGAGAGAAAAGCTGATGTGGCTGCGGTGGCAGGTGTATTTGGTGTTTTCCCCGATCCTGGAATCAGGGAGGGAAGGTACTCAGGGCAGGACCATGTTGGGAGTGGGGAACACCTCGGGTGCTTTTAAAAGTCTTGGAAGGGAAAGTCTTTGGGAAAGGCAAAGACTCCACTGCCAGGTTGGGAGGCGGGTAGAAGAAAGGCCGGTGCTGCTGGTGAGGAAGCCTGATCTGGAGGCCTACTCAGAGACCTCGCTGTAGTAATACTTATGGGCGGCCGGAGTCGTCTTCCAGCCGGCTGCCCGGAATTCGATGATCTCCAGCAGCAGCAGCTGGGCCAGGGAGCTGAGGCCGCTGGGGAGCAGGAAGCCATCCCGGATCAGGACAAAGAGCTCATCCATGCGCTGCCTGTTCATCTTCTCCAGCTGCTCCCCGACCCGGTGCAGCTGCAGCACCAGGCAGTCCACCTGCGGGAGGCAGTGGGAGGTGACCCCCGGGCAGGGCCACCCTATCACACAGAGTGGCCATTTACTGAGCACTTGCTGTGTGCCAGGCACTGGCCTGGCCCCATACATGTGCTTCCCCACTTTTTCCTCACACCCCCCCTCCCCGGTGGGCACAGTCCACATTTTAACATGAAACGAAGCAAATTCAGAGACTTGCCTAAGGTTTCTCATCTGGGCCAGGCTAGACTCAGGCCCTGTATCCAAACTGCTTAACTACACTTTTCTACCCCCTCCCACCTCCCCCAGCACCCTGCCTGACCTCAGTTTGGCTTCTGGGCCATCTGTATCCACAGCTGGCCAACGTGCTTGCCATTCCTATTATAGGTTGGCTTTCCTACTAGGAAGGCAGCCTTAGCCAGGAGGTTTTGGCTGCTCTCTGTTCTGGATAAATTCCAGACCTAGCAACTTGCCCTGTAACTGTAACAGGACTTAAGTTCCCCCACCAGGCTCCCACCCCAGCAAGTGATGCCCTTGAAAGTCTCCATGGACAGTGTGGGCTGGCATTCTGAGCCAAGCCAAATAGAGCCCACCCCCATAACCTTCTGTGCCAGGGCCACCCACCTCCTCCTCCTTGCTCAGACTGTCGGGCTGGGCCAGCCGGAAGAGGCAGTCGTAGACAGGGTTCACCAGGGCCATCATGGGCATGTTGTTCACCTACAGGGGAGGGAAGAGTAGGGGCCGGAGAACTGGCTTAGTGGCGCAGGAGACAGGCCATCTCTGCCACTGCCGCAGAGGATGTGGCTGATGGGGGCCTCACCCTCAGGTAGTCAAAAATGTTGCAGATAAAGGTGACATAGCAGACCCAGCCCTGCAGGGAGCGGGCTCGAAGCTGCTCCCGAGCCTGGTACTCCTGCTGCAGCCGGTTGAGGAGTCCGCGGCGGAAGACACTCTGGCCTGCTTGCTTGCTCTCTGCCTGTGAGCCAGGGAAAGTATGGTGAAGGGCAGTTCCAGTGCCACCGCAACTCCACCCAGGCTTCTGAGGCTGAGAACCCTCCTGTCCTCCTCTCTCGTCTCTGAGGCCAGCCCTTGGCATCTCTGCCTGCTCCTGAAGCATCTTCCTCAAAGCGTCTCCCCTCTTCTCTACCAACCCCACCCAACCTGAATGATGGCGTAGCACATGCGTCCTGCTTCCTTGCTGAACACACAGTCCTGCAGAGAATGGTCCACAATCACATTGGCCACTTTCTCCAAGTCCACAGCACCTGGATCTAGAGTAAAGACAGGTGGAGAGTCTAGAGTTGCGTAATGGTCACATTGCCTCCACCTGCTTCTAAAGGATTTGCGATGTTCACAGAAGAGCACTCCCATTACACACTTACATTTAAAGAGACCAGAAAACAGGGGAAACAACGCACAGGAGCAGCTCTAGCCATGAGCCTCCTGGTGGCCCAATCAAGGAGGGTTATGTGACTGAGAACCAAAGAATGCTCGTTTTTTAGGACGCATCTTTTCCTGGCACTAGGCTGAGGAAGGCACGCTGAATAACAACATCTTTGACAGCCATTTCATGGAAGAAAATGTTCTTATAATACACACATATGAACCCCTGACAAGAGCAGGCCAGGCTGGGCCTCCCCACAGGCTTAGCTTGGCACGCAGTGGGCATTGCTAATTGTTAGCTGAGTCAACTTTGTGTCCTGAGTGCTGCAGGAAGGCATTGGACCAGGACAATTACTGTATCTCCTCTGCTAAGCAGAACACTCCATCCTCTGTCCCAAGCCAGGCAGCAATGCACACTCAAAAGAGTTGGCTGCAGCACTGCAGAAACCAGGTTCCGTGTTAAGGACTTAAGTGGCAGGAACTGTGTTCTCTGTGCCTCACCTTCCTTTCATGGGCACTTAGGCTTTAAAAAAAAAAAAAGCTGAAGGGTGACTATGATTCCCATCCCAAATATTGGCCTAAATGTAGCTTGTTTTCCAGTTCAAGAATTACATTGCTGACTCCTCAGAAAATGAAGGGAGAGGGCTGAGCATCCCTGGGCTAGGGCTCAGTCCTCCAGTACTGACCCTTTGGCCCCTTCTCTGTAGCTCCGGACCCAGGCTCAGGAAGCTCCCAGTGCTCACCTTTGAGTGCTGTCTTCAGCAGCTGCTGGGTCTCTGCATCAAAAGACTGGATTTTATATTCCTCTCTACCAGGCTCACCCATGACCATCCAGCCTCAGCAGCTCTTTATTGAGGTGGGACTAATGATAGCACCTGGGGAGGAGGAGAGGCAAAGGGAGAGATCTCAGGTGTGGAACGTGGGCCCAGGGTTCCTAGGCCTACAGGCCCTGGGTAGGGCTGACCAGCGCTCAGCACCCATGCTCCTGAGCAGTCCATTCAGTGGTTGGCTGAGCGCCCACCAAGCTTGGCTTCTGATGGAGTCTGGGCGCCAGCCAAACACCTGCTGCACAGTTAAAGAACCCCTGGAGCATCTGGGATTACACAAGAGTAGAGATGAAGGGTGAATGTGTCTAACCTCCAGTCCCAACAGGAGGCAATCTATTCTCATCTGATACCAAGGCTGGGGTGTGGACAGGTGGATATTAGACACTTTCCCTGCCTACATAAAGCTGGCCTGTAAGCTGCTGGCCCTGCACGATTGCTGGGGAGTGAGCGGGCTGCAGGCTCCATGCTGTATTCCGTCCCAGCAGGGTTCTAGGCCCCTCTCCCCAACCCTCTCCCTCAGCTTGACTCAAGAGTCCTCAGTCCAGAAAGCCCACCCCCTCAGCCCTCGGGTTGGGGCCGGCCCGCGTGGGTGGGTGCAGGAGCATCTCTGCCGCCCTGACTCCCCTTGTCCTGGCCAGCTTCTCCCCGGGACGGACTGGTTAAGCTGGCTTCCCGAGTGGCAAAAACCCGGCCCTGCTCACTCAGGACTCCCAATTCCTGGGCTCTATCTATTCTGGATCCATCCTCTTAAGGAGTGGAGAGGGATGAGGTGGTCCCCACTGCAGTCCCCTCCCCGGACTCGGTGCCTCCCCCCCAGCCAAAGGAGACGACCTTAGGGGTCTGCAGGTGTGGGCAGCTTCCCTAAACCCGAAACGCCCTTCCCGGCGGCGAAACGGAGCCTGCCGTCCGGTGTCCCGCGGGCGGGAGCGCCTCGACCCACCTGCCGGGCCGGCGCCGCGCCCGCGTGCCCGGAGGCCGCTGGCCCGGCATGGTGCGCGCGCCCCGCACCCGCGGCGCTGCTGGCACAGCCGGCCGCGCCTCGCCGCCGCTTAGGTCATTTCCTAGCGAGGCGGCATGGGCGGGGCCTGGGGCGGCGGGGCGGGGCCTGGGGCGGCACCGCCTCGCTAGCGCCACCTCTCAGGGCCCCGCCCACGCCGCCCTAGCCGCGCAGTCCCGAGATCTTTGGCGTGGGCCAGCGGCACTGCCACCACCGTCCCATCCTCTCCTCACCCAGGTCTCCCTGGGCCTGTCTGGGGCCACAGTGGCTCGTTGGCGCTGGGCCGGACCTGCTCCTCGGCCCGCATGAAGCCCTCGGTCTTGAGCGGTGGCACTCCGCCTCCCGCACGTCAGGGCTCAGGTTAAAACCGGGTCAGAAGAGGAGACTCCCGGGCGGGGCGCTGTGGGCGGAGCCTACGAAGGGCGTGGCCCGCAGCCGGCAGTGGGACGGAGCAAGGTGGGAGGACAGAGATGGATGTAGGGGTAAGACTTCACCGGTGGTGGCCGCGGGACCCTACGGCCACTTCCCAAGGTGGAGAAGGCAGAGAGGTTGTAAGGGCTGGATCAAGGCCCACTAAGCCCCTCTCCTACTCCAAGTACAAATGCTATTGGTAAAACAAGTTGAAAAATCAGTGGGCCAGTTCAAGAGAAAGGGTTCCAGTTTTCAACTTGTGGCGCGAGGTGTCTGGAGTGACCCTGAAGTCGAGCAAGCCCCTGGCTCAGTCTGCCTTGGTCGGGACTAGGGGAGAGGTGCGGGCCCAGCAGCCTAGACTGGGCCACTTTTGAGGTCAGCCCTGGGTTGCAGGAGGGCATACAGAAGGGGCTGGAAAAGAACTGTCCCTTCCCATAGTAACTTAGACAAGAAAGAAGTGTTGATGGCGGTTCCCTGTATCCAAAGTTCTTTCCTCCTGTTGAAAGAGCTGCTGAAGTGGTCACCAGAAAATGGACGAGGAAGAAAATCTCTGCTGCAGGGAAAGAAACCAGTGAGCAGGAGAGCTGAAGAGAATAGAGTTTACTTCAATGGAGTTTCATAAAAAATACATTCAGGCAGCTGCCTCCTTGCAGCCCCAAGCCTTGACTGCCAAAAACCCTGTGGGTGTCCAAGCCCTCCAGCTACAACTAGACCCACAAAATCAGCAGCCAAGAGCAGGAAAGCTCCAGGATTCCAGGTCCCAGCCACATCAAAGAGCCCTTGACTAGAGGCAAAACAGTAGTGGTGGAAAGGGGCCCAGGCTCCAAGGAGACTGAGAGCCAGGACACACACCCAAGGTCTGCTCCCTGCTGGTGCCTTCCTGGAAAGTCAGTGCAAAGGCTGGAGCTAGAGGTGAGGCCTGCTCCTCCTCCATCCTGGCTCCCCCTGCCAAGCCAACCCCTCAGGCCAGACCCCTGCTCTGGGGATGGGAAGACTTGGATGGAAAGTATTGGTTGTGTTCTGTGAATTTTCTTCTCTCAAACCCCTAACTGTGCCTAGATGGGTGTCTGTTGTGGGTTCCTGTGCCCTGACAAGTTCCCGGGGCGCCAACTGTGCCCTCACCAGGCTGCCTGTCTTTGCTGGGCTACTTTGGAGCCGTGGCCCTTCTCAAATTATAGAGAATGTGCACAACACCATGCTGGACCCAGGAGGAGCCCCCTGAGTGGGCAGTTGATGTCCACTGGCCCAGCCTGTTCGCTCCCAACCACTCAGGAGGGCTAAACCAGCCCCCAGTGAAAGAGGTGTGATTCCAGGTAGACCGGGGAGAAGGGCTGCTGCCTCTACCTACCCCTCCTCCTACTGGCTGTGGGGGCTTCTGGTTTCTGCTTTCCCTAGAGGCCCACGGGCTGGGACCAGTCCCACCCAGGGAGAGGCCAGCCAGCATGGTGCCTTCATAGACAAGAAGATCTGAGCCTGGCAGAGTTTACAGACTGACCAATTCAGTGGAATTCTTCCCCCAGAACTAGAAGCAAAGCTGCATGAGGGAAGTAGAATTTAAGAAGGCAGGGATCCCTTCCCTCCTACTTTGTGAGGAGGGATGTGGTTTGGAAGGGAAGATGGAGGAGTAGGATAAGGAATGTGCTTTTAGCTTTAATGTCTATTAAGTAAGTTGGTGGGAGTTATGAAGAGCCCAAGTGTGGGGACCAGACCCCCATAAAGGGCCCGATTCCAGCCTCACACTCAAGCTGCAGCCCACCCTCCACCCCCGACCCCAGAGCCAGGAGCGTTCTCTGTGCAGACGGGCCTAAGACATGCAAGAGGGTGGCTGTTGCCCCTAGATAGTTCGCCAGAGGAGAAGCATCCAGCTCCTTCTGAGTGGTGGGGCTGGGCCCCCGCAGACCAAGTCCTGCATGCTCCCCGTACTCTCACGTGGAGAAACCCCTTTGCTCCTTTAGTGGTGTCCAAGCTGGTGGAATCAAGGCTGCTGCCCTGCTCCTGACAGCTTTCATGCTCAGGACAGCTGGCCTGGGGGGAGGGACCAGGCAGGACCTCTCAGTGCAACACAAGGCTATAGATCAAGTCTTCCTTCAGGAGTGACAGACCTCAGGCCACCCCTCCTGCCCTCAGGGCTAGCTGTCTGCCTTCTTCATGTGGTGGAAGAGGTTGCAGAAGAGCTCATACCAGAAGAACACGAAGCCAGTGGAGAGGGCAGCCTTCAGCAGGCTGGGGGACAAGCCTTTGAAGAAGCCCTGCGCACCCTCCTCTCGTAGCACCTGCTGGGCACAGTCCAGGAGGCCCTTGTACCTTCGAACCTGGGGAGAGGAAGGTTACCCCGGTTGAGGAGAGAGGACATGATGGGAACATGGATGTGGGCTCAGTTCTTTTGTCAACACAGAGCCTGGCACATTAAAGCTCCCAATAAATACTTGCTGGATGAAGGAATGAATGGAAAAACAATACAGTCAGTTAACCTCATTCTTTCTCTTCCAACTGGGCTAATTCAGACTTAAGAGATGAAGTGCCTGGAAATCAGCAATGGGCAGAGCTCCTGCCTCCCCAGGAGGCTCCCAATGACTGTGGCTCCCAAGAACCCACCTCTTCCCAGAGGTGCCTCTGACCATGCACCCCATCCCTCCTGGTCTCCCTTGGGCAGTAGATCTGAATCTGGCCCTCCTTCGTTAGCTCTGAGCCTAACCAGTGCCACTCCTCCAGTCTGGCCACCTCTAGTTGCCTACAAACTACTGCTAGCCCCATGCCCAAGGCACAGCTCTACTCAAGCCTCGCTCTCTTCCAAAAGCTGCAGTGACTCCCAGTGATGATGATGGTAACAACACTGTAAAGAATCAAGTCTAACCCCCATGGTCGGGCGTTCAGGGCGCTCCACCATTGGGCTTCAACTTCCCTCCCTAGTCTGCCTTAATCCCCCAGTGGTCTTCTGACACTCCTCACACGCTCAACGTCCAGCCGCACCTGCTCATGTGACATCTCTGTCCTGGGCTCTCACCAACTCTCCCTGTCCAAATTCAAACCATCACTTCAGGACAAGTTGGTAAACAGAAAAATGAGGTTATAAAACCTCATGTATAACCTCATGCACACGTGTTTATTTATGCAAAGAAATTAAACTACAACATGGATGGCCCTAGGTAGGGGTATTTTGCTTAGTGAAGTAAGTCAGAGAAAGACAAATAGTGTATGGTATCACATATGTGGAAACTAAAAAATAAAATAAATGAATGAATATAACCAAACAGAAACAGACTCACAGATACTGAAACAAACTAATGGTTACCAATGGGGAGGCAGGGGAAGGGCAAGATAAGGTTGGGGATTAACAGGTACAAACTACCATGTATAAAATAAATAAGCAACAAGGACATAGTGCACGGCACAGGGGAAAACAGCCATTACTTTGTAATAACTTTAAATGGAACATAATCTACAGAAATACTGAATCACTATGAAACTAACATAATATTGTAAGTCAATTATACTTCAATTTAAAAAGAAAGAAAGAAAGAAAACAAAACAAAACAAAACAAAACAAAACTACAGCTAAGGGTTCTGTGTGATTATCTGAGTGGGCGGTGTTTGATTTACATGTGATTTTTATCTTTCTTTTTGTCTAACTTCTCTAAAGTTTTCTGCAAAGAAAATGTATTACAACTACAAACTCAATTCTTTCTCTCCCCTCAAGGAGGGCGGGCTCTGTCCCTTCCCTGCCTCCCATTCCACGCCATCCCTCTCCTCTGCCATCTCTCAGGCATGTTGCTAATGCCTTGACATTCCAGGGTCCCAGGTTCCAAAGGGAAGGCCCTGGGATTCCCCACCCCGGCCACCTCCCCCCTACCCAACTGCCACCTTGGTCTTTCACAAAATCAGCACTCTAGAAGTACCAGAGGAAAACTCAGTACGTGAACGTCTAAGCACACTAAGGAATGACTATTAACGTTACAAAATTACTCACAATGGGGCTTCTCTGAATGGCAAACCCTTCTAGTGCATTAAAAATACAGTTTAGTTGATTAAATTTAATTCACCGCTTTCCAGGGACACTTACAACATAACGCGGAGAACCCCGTGCACCAGTGTGAGTCTGTTCCTCTGTGTGCTTTCATGTTTGGGGGACCTTTCTTAAGTGAATATACTCTTTATTTTGAAGTGAACACTTTTTAAGTGCAGACTCCAAGTGCACCTTCTCCTGGGTCTCTGCCCAGTACACATAGGGCTCTGCCTGTGGCTTCCCATGTGCTCAGGGGTCCTGGGGGCAGGCTGGGGTGAGAGGGCTGTGGGGGCTCAAGCTGCCCAGAGGGCAGGAGCTAACCCCGGGTCCTTCCTGTGCCCAGTGAGGGGCAGGGATCAGAGCTGTTGGCGGGGACACAACTCACCTGGCCAAAGGAGGCTCGGGCCTGCTCAAACCCTCCGACCTGCAGCCGTTTCTTGAAGAGGTCCAGGGGGTACGTAAGGGTCTTGCTGATGACTCCAGCTCCGCTACCACAGAGCAGGTTTTTGAAGTTCCCTGAACCAGAAAAGTGGGATTAAGGGGGAAAATGAGAGAAATACAATCTAGGGTAAACTTCAAGGTTATGCAGTCTAATCCTCCGCCATAAAACAAAAAACTAACAAGCACCCTCGATCACAGAAGAATTTAATCCAGGACAACCAGACAGAGTAAGAATGACCAGGGGCAGGGATAAAAAAAAAAAAAAGCTGGGGGAAGGTATAGCTCAGTAGAAGAATACATGCCTGGCATGCACAAGGTCCTGGGTTCAATCCCCAGCACCTCCATTTAAAAAATAAAATAATAAATAATTACCCTCCACAAAAAAACCAAAAAGCCAAAATAGTTTAAGATGACATAGTATAGATTATTGAAAAAAAAAATAACCACGGACTACATATCAGACAGCCTGGTGGCAGAAGGGGTGCGAGCTTTTAATGCCGATCTCCCCAGCTGGACTGGTGGTTGGAAATAAATGTTGATGATGCCCCTGGCGGGTGTGGCAAAAACCGGAAGAAACTGTCATCGGTGGGGTTCAGAGCTCAGTGGTGTCTTAGCTTCTGCAGGAAAACTTTGTCTCCTCCCTGATGCAGACGGGGCTGTTATGGGCTAGGAGTGGGGTGGAGGGGCCTAGAGGGTGGTCTCACCATTTTTCTTTCCTTCACTTGGCACGGCCCACTCATACGCGTGCTTCAAGGAGCTGTAGAAGGAGAACTGGAAGCCGGCGTAGGGGAAGATGGCGATCAAGGTGGGGTTCAAGCCTTTGTAGAAGACTAAGGGGCCTTCGGTCCTGTACATGGTCATCACGGCGTCTCGCAGGGTTTTATAGACCTGGGCACCACACATGCAACTCAAGTGAGCCATTGTTTCAGCCCGAGGACACAGCCTACCAGGTCTATTTCTAGAAACCAGCTACCAGGAGCATTACTTCTCCTGCCAAGAGGACACGGAAGATGCGGGACAAAAATTCCAATGGTGGGACTGTCCAGCAACCCCACTTCCAGCTATTTACACGACGGATACATCCAAGGAGTGCACCAAAGTATGCAGAATAGTAAAGGTGCAATATCCACCCTTGGGTGATTGGTTACGCGAATCATGGCAAAAGAACACAGTGTAGCTGTTAAAAGAGGATGACATAATCCACGTGACTGGTAGGAAATAATCCCCCCAGTATATAGTCAGTTAAGGGAACACAGCAAGACAAGGAAGAGTGTGTATGGTGTCTGTGGAAGAAACAAACTGTATGTAGAGATTACCCCTCCCAAGGACACACAAGGAAGGAGGAACAGGTATCATTATGACCTCCATGGAGGGAAAGGGGGCGGGGCACAGAGGAGGGAGCCAGGGCAAAAGGGAGATTTACTGTTACCATTTTATGCTATTTGGATTTTTTGCCATGTGCTTATACTTAACCTTTCTTTTGGGGGGGGGGATTAGGTTTATTTATTTGTTAAAGGGCACTGGGGATTGAACCCAGGACCTCATGCTGCTAAGCACGCTCTACCACTGAGCTATACCCTCCCCCTTGGCCCCCATCCTTTTCTTCTAGACTGTTCCCAGGGCATTTTGCTTTTCTCAATCAAAAAACTCACCAGAATGTCTTCTTAAAATAAAGGTCTCCCCCAACTCAGGATTTCCACCCAGGTAACATAAAAAACCAGCAGAACTAAAACCACAGTTATTCTTAGCCGGTCTCAGATCCAATTCTTAAACAAAGCACATTCCCCACCAACAGCATCCTACGCTATTCTGACGTATGTCCAGGAGACAGAGATGCCGGCGATGGGGAGGGCAGGGTCTCTGTTTCAGGGTTTAATCCTTCGCTTTCACTCACTCAATTCTTCCTCAAGCCTGACTCAGTGATCCCATTTCCTCCAATCCATTCTTTGTGGAAAACACCACCACCCTCACAATCGTATGGTGATATGATCTCAAGTCTCACCTTCCTGGATGCCTTCCCTGTCCAGCCCTCCATTTGGTATTTGTAATGTTCTCCCTGCAGGTTCTGTCTCCCACGTGAGGCCCGCGCATGGTGCTGAGCACAGTCACAGGTATCATGAATGGCCTGATGCCTGAACACCCCAGGTCCCCCCAGCTTGGCTCCCTTGAAGGGAAGGAGCCCCCTCCCCAGGACAACTTCCGTCACTCAGCGCCCCTTCTCTGGCCCGGCCACTCACCCTGGGCTCACCCTGAGCTGCGAAGCGGGTGCGCAGAACGTCCACAGGATGCACAGTGAGGGTGGCCACGCAGGCGGACAGGCCACCACACACGAAGTGCACGGAGAAGTCGCGGGCATCGCGCACGCTGGCCCTGTGCACCAGCTCGGTCAGCAGTTCAAAGGACAAAAACTGCAAGAGCGTGTGAAAGGCCATTGACAAACACCCTCCAAATCCCCCTCCCATGACCCAGGCGGGGCCCTGTCCTGGAGACCAGGAGACACTCTTCTTGAGCAGGGACACAGCACAATAAACGTAATTTTGTGCAAAGCTTAGAAGCCATTTTATATTCTGAGCAGAGCTGAATCTCCAAGGGTTAAGAAAATATATGAGAAAAAATTTATAATAAAAAATTCTGCTCATTAACTTAGTTTCCTGAGAACTGGGAAAAGATGGCCATTATCTGATTCTCAGCCAGGGACCCCTTTGGTGCAGTGGGCAGTGGCCCTGTTTGAGAAACAGTCTGCCCTGGAGCAGAAATCCCATCTGGGGGTATCCCACAAATTCCATATTCCACAGTGTCAGCCCCCTCCCGCTCAGATCTTTCTCCAGCCAACTCAAGATGGCTCGGGGTCCTGAGAGCACACATCACCGGTTTATCCATCAGGATGGGTCTGTGTGCCAGGCACAGAGGTGGAGGGGTGGGGGCACGTCAGCCTGGGGAGCACCTGACCTGAGCCATCAGTTGTCTGACTGTGTCTTCATTTGTTGGGCAGCTTCCCAGCCAAGACAAGTGAGAAGTGTGGTGACAGCCTCCTGCTGTCCTACCCTGGGCACTGTCCCTGCGTGCCCCA
Source organism: Vicugna pacos (assembly GCF_048564905.1). Classification (NCBI taxonomy): domain Eukaryota; kingdom Metazoa; phylum Chordata; class Mammalia; order Artiodactyla; family Camelidae; genus Vicugna; species Vicugna pacos. Next base: position 57,966,264 of record NC_133002.1, read on the forward strand.
CCACCCTGTGCTCCCCTGCTGAGCAACAGGACTCCAGGGGCCTGGCCAGGTCCCCTGCCGCTTACTTGGACAGCTCCATAGCCTATGGAGAGAAGCTGGGCTGGGATGTGTCCTTTCCAGAAGGCTGTTGGGCCCTCCTCTTGCAAGATCTGTCTCCCCGCCTGTAGGATCCCGTAGTATTTTGCACTGGGGTCACTGCGAGACAGACGCTCAATCTGAAGCTAGGAATCAAAATCGAAGTGGTCAGGACATCAGGGGCAGGGGTGGGTGGGAAGGAGGAATTGCAGAGGTGACGGAAGCAATGAAGTACTTTTCCTTGCTAAAGCCCCAAACTTTAGGAATTGCTTTGACAAAAAAAGAACTTGTCCTCCTGCCCCTTACATGGAAAAAAGGGAAAAGGGTACCTGGAAACGGATCTTGATGACGTCCAAGGGGCTGATCAGCGCCCGTGTGACAAGTCCAGACACAGACCCAGCCACCGCCACCTCAAAATTGGAGATATTCCTGCCATCTGCTCTGGGGTCATAGCCCACCATCCCTGCCTCTGGCCCATACAGCGTCCATCAGCTTCAAGCTAAATGCAAGAGACACGGAGTAAACACCAAAGCAGGTTCTTAGGGCCTCTGTCCCCACATGGCTCCTCGGAGCAGCGCTCCCTGCCCAGCCCACCCAGAGCAGTGCCCACATCCCTGTTCTCTCCTTACCCTGCTTTAGTCTCCTTTGTAGCATTTACATACTGGACATTTTTCCTGTACCTCTGTTTCTTATCTGTCTCCCCCAGCCAGAATTCAAGCCCATGAAAACACGGCCCTGGCCTCATCTGTCCATCACCATAATTCCAGTGCCTGGAATAGAGCCCACCACAGTCAGTGCTCGTGATGTTTGCTGATTGGGAGGAGATCGTTCACTTCCAGAGATCAGATGGAAAGCTGGTGGCTTTCCAAAACACTTTGTGGCCAACTCCTGCCTGAGGTGAAGTCCCAGGCTGCATTAACATGAGAGCAGAGTCCACTAGAGCCGAAGGCTGAGGGGGACTCTCAGACACACAGGCTCCAGGAATGGGTGGGGCCTGGCATTCTCTGACAAGCCTACATGATCCAAAGGACACTGAGACATTTCCCTTCACCATCCTCTGCACACACCGCAGGCCCACCCACAGCAGTGGAGCCGTGTTATGCTATGAAATGACGCTCCCAGGCCCGCCTCTTCAACCTCACCCTGGACTACTCTTCAGTCTCCTCAACCAGGGCAGGGGGCTGAGGTGAGGTGAGCAGCTCAGTGCTTCTGAGCAGTTCCTAGAAAACACTGCTTCCGTACCTGTCTATGAGCCGCTGCCCCTGCCCTGCCCCTGCACTTACTGTTCCCATGTGTGCCATGCAGCCCACTACCACCCTGACTCGCTCTTCCCAAGGCTGGCTCCTCCCATCCACCAGGGCTCAGCTAAAGAGCATCCCCTTGGGAAGATGCACTCCTGTCCCTTCTAGCATTCAAACCACTTGCGACTGTGTATTATGTCCTCTCCAGCCACAGGAGGCAGGCTCCCTATGGGCAGGGTCTCAGCCTAGTTCCAGTCATATCTCCAGAGACCAGCACAGTTTCTGGCATACCCCAAAGGCTCTAGAAACAATTTATGAATAAATGATTAAAAACTAAGTAACTTTTAGATTTTAGAATAACGTGACTTTGCGAAAAGAGACAAGGGGAGAAAACCCCACCACCTTAATACTTTTCATTTCACATATTCCCTTTTTTTCCCCCAGTACATGGCTTTTAAAATGCAAAATGTCATAAGCATGATTTCATGTTGCTACAAGAGCCTCAAAAATATCATTTTAAATGGCTGGTTAATATTCCATTGAGTAGCCGTGTCATAATTCGTTGGGCACTGGGGTTTTTAATAAACTGAATTTTTAAAAAATATCTAATTCCATTTTTATCTAGAGCCGTTTCTTAACCTCAACACTAATGACATTTTAGAATGGATAATTCTTCACAGTTGGTGGATGTCCTGTGCATTGTAGGATGTTTAGTAGCACCCCTGGTCTCTACCCACCAGATGCCAGTACCCCCACACTCCCCTCATGATGATCAAAAATGGCTCCAGGCGTTAACAAAATTGCCCCTGGTTGAGAATCACTGTTCAAGAGAAACACTAGCATGTGTGTGTAAAATGTCACCCGCTGTATCAATGTTTGTAAAACTAGATATAATGCAAATACTTAGCAACAGAGGGATGGATAAATACACTAAGTCACTTCCATGGGATACTACTAAGCCATCAAAAAGAATGAGCCACAGTGGGGAGGGTATATATAGCTCAAGTGGTAGAGTGCATGCTCAGCATGCATGAGGCCCTGGGTTCAATCTTCAGTACCTTCTCCAAAAATAACTAAGCCTAATTGCCTCCCCCACCAAAAATAAAAAAATAAAAATAAAAAGATTGAGCCATAGCTCTACACACACTGGAAAAGACAGCCAAGACTGACTGAAACATGAAAAAAGCTGGTGTCAGTACATCCAGTGTAGCCCCACTTTTGCAAAAGAAAAACCTGCCAGACCTATATGCACCCTATACAGTTGTATGAAGCATAGGGGGGAAGTCTGTAATGACACACACTCCAACAGATTGGTAAGGTCACCTTTAGGGGAAGGGTTGTCAAGGGAAGATGGAAGGCAGATATCTCCCTTTTTCTTTATACAATTCTATATCGTTTGAATTCATTACGGCCCTTCCAAACTCCAACTCAGACTAAATATAAAACGATTTTAGAAGGCACCTCAGAATTAATTTAGTTCTGAAAGTACCAAAGTAGCACTAAATTAATGAGACATTTCTATGGGGCTCTATCAGGAAAACACTGCAAAATAATATCTTATTAAAAGTCTAATGGAACGAAACCTTCCCACCCCTGTCAAGAACGTGCCCATTCCTTGGTATCTTCTCCCCAGACCCTCAAAGGAGGACACCTGGGTTTTCCCATCAACTTCTGACAATAACTCAAGCTGCTACTCTGTAGGCACCTGTGAGGAGCAGTTTACACATGGGGCAGGTGATGGAGAGGCAAAGCCTCTCTGGAGGTTACCCCGGGACTGCTCCGATCACATTAAGCAGTGTCAGATCCCTGCTGTCAGGGAGGGAAGGAGGCATTTCTATAAATAAGCAAGTCTGCATAGCTAGACATAACCTTAAACCTCAGATCAAGAAGCCTGAGTTCAAATTCTGCCCCTCCCATGTAACTTGGGCAGGTTTATTTAAACTAGGCTCAGCTTATCTTCTAGAAAATGGGTATGATGGCAGCCCTGCTTAGCCAGATTCCTGGGAGAATTATGCAAGATACCATATGTGAAATGCTCTGTAAAAAAAGGTAAAACCTTATACATGTAAAAGGGTCTGTTAAATACAATTCAATAGTGGTCTTACTCAAATGAACATAAATACAAAACAGAAACAGACTCATAGACATAGAATACAAACTTGTGGTTGCCAGGGAGAGGGGGGTGGGAAGGGACAGACTGGGAGTTAGAAATTTGTAGATTCTGACAGGTATATATAGAACAGATAAATAAGATTATACTGTGTAGCACAGGGAAATATATACAAGATCTAGTGGCAGCTCACGGTGAAAGAGAATGAGACAATGAATTTATGTATAACCGAAAAAAAGTGTTCTATACTGGAAATTGACACAACATTGTAAACTGACTATAACTCAATAAAAAAAAAAATCTTACTTTTTCTGCTTGTTCAAAATTTCCTTCTTGTACCAAAAAGCCTTGATATTTATCTAGAGACAAAATAAAAATTAAATATGAGTCTATGCATTATTTAATACAGTATCCAGAAGATGAGGGGCCGCTGGTGTGAGTGGCATGGTGCGTTTGGGTGCGGTATGTGTGTGCCTTGTCATCCTCCTTTTACTGCGGAAACCCCTGGGGTTCGGGTATGCGGGTGTCCCACAGTGAGCGCGTGTGTCGGTGAGCCCATATGTTCAGCTGAGGGTCTCTGCAGATGTCCTGGCTTGTGGACACAATATCCACGTGGGCCTCAGGGCGTGTTTTTCCCTCCCGGAGTCCGAGAAGAAGCCCGCGAGAAAGAACCCGCGTGTACAGGTGCCCAGGGTGTGTGTAGAGTTTGGCTTCCTGCGTCCTGAAGATGCTTCTCAGGTTAGGCGTGACACGTGTGTGTATGGTGCCCGCCCTCGCGTGAGTACCTGAGCATGTGGACTCCCCCCGGGGAGTGAGGGTGCAGGTCCCAGAGCGCACTGCGAGGAGGGCGGAGGTAAAGGTCACTCACCCGGCTCAGAGGGCGCGGCCCAGCTCCCCGCGCTCTTCTCTCCCTCCCTCCTCAAGCCGTCTAACAGCAAAATTTAACTGCTCTTGGCAGTAACTGACAGGCTTCTGGACCAGTCACCGCACAGCTTCCGACAGACTCTGGACCAATGGCTGTACAGTCTTCTTCTTACCATCGCCTCTCGCAAGGTGTCCCTGGGTGATGTAGTCCCCCACTACTAAGCTGTCCCCGTCCACGCGAGGCGCAGAGCCTCCTGGGAGATGTAGTCCCTCAAAGCGCGCATACGCAAATCTTACTCACGCATCTGAAGAAGGCGGGTCCCGAAGCTAATCCGCGCCCTTGGAGGTCGCCGTGCTAAGTGGCGTGCGGCTCGGGTCAGCCTGCGGGCTGGCGGAAATTTGGGCTGCGCTGAACTTGACCCCCTTTCCTCAAAACCTTCATAGTCCCACAACTCGGATAATCTAAACTTGGAAAAGACGACGGGAAGCTTAGCAAAAGCCTAGAGGGCTTGGGGGAAATAATGAGTTTTTAAGACCAGGACAAGGACGGCAAAAATACAGAGGTTTTGTTTTCCCCTAGGGTTTATTATGCATAATTTTTCATTATAAAAATAATATTAAAATATATAGACACATTACAGAAAATGTAGGAATGAAGGGGGAAATGACATTCTACCGCTTTCACGCAAGTAGCATAAGCGTTTTGCAGGACGGTATTTCTTCCCGATTTTTAAACTGCATTTTTCATCCTAGCACAATCATTCTGACGCAGTTTTAAAACACTTTTATTACACAATTCACAAACGTATAGAGACTAGCCTAATGATTCACCATATAGTCATTACTCAACTTCAATAATTAACCAACTCCTGGTCAGTTTTGTTTCCTCCAATACTTGCACCTACACCCACCCCGGCATTATTTTGATGTAAGTACCAGACATCATATGATTTCACCAGTAAACATTTCAGAATGTATTTTTAAAAGAAAAGCGTTTCCCTTTTAAAACATATTCCCCAAACTATCACCTCCCGCCAAACAACAATTTCCTAACATCAAATATCGAATTAGTATTTACATTTCTCTGTTTGGCCTATAAATGTCATTTTAAAAAAACTTAGTCTGACTTTCTATCTAGACCATACATTGCAACTGGTTAACACATCTCTTAAAGATCTTTAAAAATTTGTGGTTTCCCTCTTCCTCATTTTTTGCTTTCAGTTTCTTTAATTTCCTTTTCATTTCTTTTTCTTTCTCTCCTTGTTTTTTTAAGAAACGAGGTGGTTTGTCCTGAGGAACTTTCCCCAATCTGCATCTTGCTGGTGGCATCTCCATGGCATTTTAACACCTTCGTCTGCCTCCCATGTTCTCTGCACACTGGGAGTTAGGTGAAAAAGGTCTGATTCAATCACATTTGATCTTTTTTTTTTAAAAAAAAAAAAAGATTCCTTATGCTGTATTGTGTATCTCCCTGAGGAGAATTATGCCTGTTTGTCTCTCAGGTTTTTTAAATTTTTAAATCTATAATTTTTTTTAAATGGAAGTACTGGAGATTGAACCAGGACCTTCTGCATGCCAAGAATGGGCTCTACCACTGAGCTATTTCCCTCCCCACCACCTGTCTCTGTTTTTGATGTTTGCAGCCTTTCATAATCATTGCATTGATTAGGGGTTGTAAATAGTGGTATCATTTCAGCATTTATTAGCTGCAATACTGATGAAGAGGAACATCACTTCACTGGCTAATTGATTACACTAGGTACACTGCATATAAAAAAGGCAGGATAAATGCATGATTTAACAGTTGTCAAAATAGTTCGTTAATTCTATAGTATCTTCCAAAGGTTATTTATTGATCAATGCGGTTTTTTTTATTATTGTTATCATTATGGACACATAACATTTTATACCTGCCACTATGAACACATGAATTTAAAGATATTTGTTCTCTTTCAATCCACTGTAGTTATTATCCTAACTGATAGTTGTATTTTCCTATTACTGGCCAATGGGTGCCTATTCAATTTGGTACCTGAAACCTTTTGATAAAATGATTAGTTTCTTTGCTTTCCGGCATAAGATGTCCTAGGCTCATCATAGTTTTTTAAACAACTCGATTGAGGTCTAATCAACACACAGTTGACTCCATGGTTCCAAAGTGAACAATTTTATGTGTTGACATGTGGTGTATGTCACCACAAGACAGTGAACCATGACCTTAAAAGATTCCTCATGCCTCTTTGTTTTCCCTCCCTCTTGCCCAATCTCTGATCTGCTTTCTGTCATTGTAGGTTAGTTTGCGCTTCATAGGATTTTATATAAATGGAATCATTCTTTTTGTCTGGCCTCTTTCCCTCAGCGTAATTATCTTGAGATGCGTCCACATCGTGTGTATTATTAGTTGATTCCTTTTTTATTGCTGAGTAGTATTCTATTGTATGGATATACAATTTATCCATTCATCTGTTGATGGACATTTGGGCTGCTTCCAGTTTTTAGCTTCTACAAATAAAGCCACTATAAACATTCATATGTAAGTCTTTGTACGAACATCTATTGTTAATTTCTCCTGGGCAAAGACCTAACAGAGGAAGTTCTGGATCATATGGTCAGTGTATATTTAACTTTTTACGATACTGCCAAACTATTTTACAAAGTGGTTGTACTATTTTACTTCTCCACCAACAGTATGACAGTTCTTGTTCCTCTATGTCCTTGGTAAGGTTGATTTTATAAACTTAGCCATTTTAATAGATATTTAGTGGTATCTCATTGTGGTTTTAATTTGCATTTCTCCAATATCTTTTAAGTGCCTACTTACTATCCATAAGTCTTCTCAGTATCCATTCAAATCTTTTGCCCATTTTAATTTTAATTTTTAAGTATAGTCAGTTTACAATGTGTCAATTTCTAGTGTACAGCATGTTTCAGTCATACATATATATACATATATTCCTTTTCATATTCTTTTCCATTATAGGTTACTGTAAGATATTGCATATAGTTCTCTGTGCTATACAGTAGAAACCTATTTATCTATTTTTGCCCATTTTCAATTGGATTGTTTTGTTCCTTATTGTTGAGTTTTGAGAGTTCCCTTACATTTTTTTGTATAAACCCCTAATCATTACATTTGTGGTTTATCAAGTGTCTTTACTGGTGTCTTTCAAAGAGCAAAATTTCTTAATTTTAATGAAGTCCAATTAAAAAACTTTTTTTCCCTTGTATGGATCATGCTTTTGGTATCAAAACTAAGAATTCCTTGCCTATTCAGAAGCCATAAAGATTTTCCTCCTATGTTTTCCAGTAGAAATTTTATAGTTTTAGGTTTTACATCTAGGTCTCTGATACCTTTGGGGTTAATTTTTATGAGATATGGATCGACCTTCTCCTCCTCCTCCTTCTTCTGCATTTGGATATTTAATTGTTCCAACACCTGGAACACTGTTTTTGTTGAAAAGTCTGTTCTTTTTCCACCGAACTGCCTTTTGCACTTTGTTGAAAATCGCTTGTCCATAGGTACACAAAATTGTGACTTCTGTTCTTCACTCAACATAAGTGCTACAAGCATCGTCCACAGGGGGAAGGGCTAGGTAAAAATGTCAAGATGGCCCATGGTAGGCAGAGTCTGGTACAGAAACTTGACTTCCTACTCTTCTTCAAGGTGTCCCCCCCTGTGCCCAAAGGGTCATCTTTGTCCTCACTCACTTTCTCCCTCTCCTTGTTTAGAGAATGCCTTATGTTCTCCTAGACTAGAACAAGCCCACATTTTAGAACAGATGAACAGACCCCTCAATTGTCATTCAACAGATAAGCCAGCAGGCTTATTGTAGAGTAAATGATACTCAGGGAACCTACAGGCTAATTGTAGAGTAAATTATACTCAGGGAACCAGATCATCAGAACTAGAGAGACTCCGAGCCCAGAAGGCTAGGCAATGTGCCAAAGGTCCTCCAAGGTCATGGCAAATTGGTAGCCAAGCTGAGATAAGATTAGTGGCAGGTGCCAGTTTTCTTGGGCTTATAACCTGGCTCTAGTTTTTGCATATTTGAAATCCGATCATTTCATTTTAAGTTGAATCTACTAAGTAAATCAAATCATGTGAAAAGAGAAACAGGAAAGTAACAGTTCCCGTCAGCTTGGGGAAGTGAATCCTTCTGTGACTTCATCAACATTTACCCTAAATAGACCTATTAAAAGTTCCTTTGGACTTCCCCCACCTCCTCGGAGGGAGTAAATACCTCCTTGGCCTTGGCCAAATACAGTTGGTATTTCTCAGCTGTCTAAGCCTATGACCTTTTTTTTTTGTATATATATATTTTTTATTGAAGTATAGTCAGTTTACCATGTTGTGTCAATTTCTGGTGTACAGCACCGACGATCTTTTTGATCAGAGGAGAAAAAAAAAATCTCTTACTGCCTGAGTGGGCTGGTCAACCTTACCATCCAAAAGAGGCCTGAGAACCAGGAGGTGACCTGCTGTGGCTCTTTGGCAAGGTACTCTTTTCTCTGGGCTGCAGTTTCTCCATCTATAAAGATTCAGGGGTTGGACTACAGGGTGTCCAAGCCTTGCTACCTCTGTACCTCCACAGGTCTAAAAAAATCTGCACGTTTAGTAAGCATCTCAAAGGGTGTGAACTTCAGCTGATACAAGAATCTGGGATGCATTATCCTTTTTCTATTGAAGTGTAGTTGATTTACAATGTTAGTTTCAGGTGTACAGCAAAGCAATTCAATTATACATGAACGTATACACGTATGTTTATGCATTTTCAGATTCTTTCGTTATAGCTTATTACAAGAAATGGAATATAGCTTCCTGTACAGTACAGTAGGTCCTTGTGGGGTGCTTATTTTTCCTTTTTTTTTGGATGGGGCTTTCCAGTGCAAACCAGAAAACCTGCTAGACAAATTCTAAAAGAGCTGTAATACTTGGGATGCTTATTTAAAAATGCTTATTGCCCCCTCCATAAAGATACTCATCCTGAACAAGCAGGTGTGGCACGTGGCCTGGGGATAAGCATTTTGGTTGGTGGCCCACATTTGGAGACACTGAATTGAGGATACACATGTTAGCTGAGCATCCTAGGCTGCCATTGTTCCTTTCTCCTTTCGTATGACTCAGGACGAGATGAAGGGCTTCTTCCCATCACTCTTTTTTTTTCTGCATCAAATATTTATTGAGGGTCTGCATGGCTGGACACTGTTTTAGAGCTGAGGATAAAGCAATGAACAAATCAGAATTTCTTCCCTCTTGGAGCTGACTTTCTCTCACTTAGTAACATGTATCCAAGCTTCTCCTGTATCTTGGTAGTTCTTTTTAATGCTGAATAATAGCCCTCTGTCCAGATGGGTCACACAGCTTGTTTATTTATTCACATATTGAAGGACATCTTGGTTGCTTCGATGTTTCAGCAATTATAAATAAAGTTGCTGTAAATATGTGTGTGTAGGTTTTTGTGTGGACATAAGTTTCCATTATTTTTATTTACTTATTATTATTTTTTTAACATTAGGGCTGTAAGTTTGAGAAAACTGTGAAAAACCAACAACTGTTGGAGGATTCTGGAAGTTCTGACAGGCTGCAGGGGCCAAAGACAGAGACGCTTCTGATCCATTTCCTTTTTTCACCCTTTCAGATTCACTCAGCAAGTGACTCAAACACCATAAACTAACCAAGAGAAGAAAAAAAAAAAAAAAGAAAGAGGATTCACCGTCCAGTAACTTTCAAGAGCTGATTTCTTGTCCATTTCAACTTTCTTCTTTTGCTCTTCTCAGTAGAGCCAAATGTCAAGAGGCCATAGAGAGGAGGAGGGTATAGCTCAGTGGTAGAGTGCGTGGCTAGCACGCGCAAGGTCCTGGTTTCGTCCCCAGTAAGTGTCAATGCCGAACCAGAGAGAAAGGTTTCCAGGTCTGCTGGAGGGTCCTCCAGGCTGCTAGCTTGCTGGTTTTCAGCATTTGACCAGATCCTGTACCTTTGTGACGGACAACATTTCACCCATCACCCATTTCTGAGCTTCCTTGAGAAGGTACTTCCTTCTGGTTCTGTACGAAGCCAGTCTTCCACGCAAACCACAGACCACGTCTTCTTCCTCCACAGCTTCTCGTCCCACTAGACTCAAGGGTGACAAATTCTGGGAACCTCAAACTTGGATGTAAAGTGGACAGTAAAAAGATGAACAACCAAATAAACAAATTAGGCAAGGGATCTGAACAGACATCTCACAAAAAAAGATACAAATAGGCAATAAGCAGTCAAAAAATCACTCAACCCCATTGGTCAAAGGAAGTGCAAATTAAAACCACAATGAGATGCCACCACCCATCCACCAGAATGGCCAAAATTCATAAAAGACTGACAACACCAAATGTTAGTAGAGCTGTGGAGCAACTGGGACTCTCAGACATTGCTGGTAGGAGTGTAAAATGGTACAGATACATGGGAAAAGGCCAGGCAGTTTCTTTTTCCTTTTCTTCCTTCCTTTCTTTTCCCTTAACAGAGGCACTGGAAATTGAACCCAGGACCTTGTGCATGCCAAGCACAGATTCTATCACTGAGTTTTAGCCCCCACCCCCACAGGCAGTTTCTTATTGAGTTAAACATCTATACACCTATGACCTAACAACTCTACTTCTAGGTGTTTATCCAAGAGAAATGAAAACATGTTTACAAAAAGATTTGTATAGAAATGTTCATTGCCACCAAAACTGGAAATAGTTTAGATGTCCATCAACAGAGCACTGTACAATCTACACAGTGGACTACTTACTATTCTGTGACAAAGGAAAGAACTCCTGAGACACACCACAACAGGGATGTCTCAAAAACCTCCATGTCATGTACTGTGTGATATTCTGCTCTATTCATCCAACCCTCTGATAGCAGAATAGGTCACACAGTGCTTGGAATGGAAGAAGGTAAAGTGGGAAGCTAGAAACCATAATGGAAACCTGAACAGCACTGATCTTATGAGGGCAGGACTGAAAATCCCTGTGCTCCTGCACCCAGCACCCCAGGCCCTCCAGCCTCAGCAGCAGCCATTCCCCTAGAATAGAGCACCAGCCCCTTGGTCCTGTGGTCATGTTTGCTCCTTCTAGAATCTGACATGCAGGAACCTGGGTGTCTTTTGTGTGTGTGTGTAGAGATACATAAAATATATATATATTTGCCATTTCAGCCATTTTAAGTGTACAATTTAGTGGCATCAATTCCATTTACAATGATGTGTCAATTTTCATCACTATTTCTAAAACTTTTCATCACTATTTCTAAAACTTTTCCATCACTCCGAAACAGAAACTCTGTACTCATTAAGGAATAGTGTCCCATTTCCTCCTCCTCCTGGACCCTGGTAACCTCAAATCGACCTTCTGTTACTATGTATTTACCTATTCTAGATATTTCATATAAGTGGAACCATATAATATTTTTCCATTTGGGTCCAGTTTATTTTATTTTTATTATTTCTGTCAAATGATATGAATCTCATTAAAGGGAGAGTTATTCGGTAGCATTGAAGCAAAATTTTACAGTCAATTTTCAGCAAGATATTCTAGCTATTATAAAATTTTTAAAAAGCTTCAGAATTATTCCTGAAAATAAATTCCTGCAGTTAGTTTATTTGGACCTAAACACTTAAATATGGGATATATACATATATGCACACAAAAAAATAGAGCAGTTTTATGAAATCAAACTGGTATAAACAGGATGTCTTCATTATCCCACAATCCTCTCCCCCTTCCTTCTCTCATCAAATTGCTATCAGTGAAGGCCCACAAACTGACCAACTACTCAGAGCTAGCTTTTAGAGTCAGTAATCCTTTTATTTTTAAAGTTAGCATTTCTTTTTCTTTTCTTTCTTTTTCTTTTAATGGAGGTACTGGGAATTGAACCCAGGACCTCATGCATACTAAGCACATGGTCTACCTCTGAGTCTGGTTTATTTCACTCAGTATAGTGTTTTCAAGGTTCATCCACATTGTAGCATCAATCAGAACTTTATTCTTTTATATGGCTGAATAATATTCCATTTGCATGTATAAACCACATTTTGTTTATGCATTCATCTCTGCATGGACACTTGGGTTGTTACCACATTTTAGCTATTGTGAATAGTGCTGCAATGAACATTGGCATACAAGTATCAGTTTGAATATCTGTTTTCAATTATTTGGGGTAAATGCCTAAAAGTGGAATGGTTGGATTATATGGTAATTTTATGTTTAGCTTTTTAAAAAAAATTGGGGGGGAGGTAATTAGGCTTATTTTTTTAATGGAGGTACTGGGGATTGAACCCAGGGTATCGTGCGTGCTAAGCACACACTCTACCACTGAGCTATATACCTCACCCTTATGATTAGCTTTTTGAGGAATCATCAAGCAGGCTTCCACAGTGATTTTATTTGCGCCAGCAAAGTACAAGGCTTCCAGTGTCTCACAACATCGTCAGTATTTGTTATTTTCTACTGTAAAATTTTTTTTAATTAATTTAAAAAAATTTTAATGGAGGGACTGGGGATTGAACCCAGGACCTCATGCATGCTAAGCATGTGCTCTACCATTGGGCTATACCTTCCCCTCACAATTTTCTACTTTTATGACGGTGTGCTTTTTGCATAAACAATTTTCGCTTCTTTCCCCCAGCATCTCTCTGAAGCCTTTCCTGACCCATCCAAGTCTGTGGTCCCCCTCACCTCACCTTGTCCCCACCTCTGTCCTGAGACAGATCCTGCTTAGTATCCCCCACAGGTCTTGGTGTTTGGTAACTTTGTTTGTCTCTCTGTCTTCAGCACCTGGCAGAGGCCCATGTTCACAGTGCTCAGTGGATACTGCAGTGTGCAGGGATGGAAAATGCTATCTCACTCCAGCTCAGACCTAAATAACTTCCCTCTTCCACATCTGTCCCCTTGACACCTGAAGGTATTTATACAGGGAAATATGGGGGTGGAGAATTATACAGGTGGGAGAGTTGAATAAAGAAAGACTGTGGGGCATCTTTGGATGCCTTTCTTTGTTCACACGTGGGATGGGGAGACACCTGCTTCTAAGGTCCCTTGAATTCTAGAGAAAAAGAGATGTCAGGAAATGTGGGATTGGCCACTCAGTAGACAGCCATGAATGGTGAAGTATCAAAGTAAGATTCAGCTTCCAGGAAGAAAGTGACAAGAGCCCCACAATAATAGTCCCTTTAATTCATCATAGTCCAGTGGCTCAAATTCATCAAAGTCCTGTCCAGTCCTGGTTTGGCAGCTTTGTCTACAAACTTCCCAGGGACCCTCCATGGTTTACCGTCCTAGGGTGTGGCCTTCATTAACCCAAGGCAGCAGGTAGAATTCCAGCAACAGGATGGAGGAAGGATGGAAGGAGAAAGGGGTTCTGGAGCCTTTGTCTGGAGCTGCCACAGGAGACTTTTACTCGGATCCTATTGGTCAGAATTAGCCACATGGTCACACCCAACTGCTAGAGTGGCCCAGACAGTTGGTAGTCACTCTGCATAGCCATGTAGCTTAAAATGTGGGCATTCTACTGCTAGAGAAGAGACCAGGAAGGAGAGGAGGAAAAGGCAGGCAGACAGCCTCTGCCACAGGGGGACCGATGAAGAAAAACACAAACTGAGAAAGTACCAAACTTCTGGCCTTGTGCTTGATATTCTATATGAGTCCCTTCTCCCCAGAACCCTAGGAGACATACACTGTGGGCCATCATACTGAGAAGACAAGCTCAGAGGTGTTGGGTAACTCACCCAAAGTTATACAACTAGCAGGGTCCAGAGCTAGGACTACAAACCTTGTCCTGGACTCGAGGTCAGAGTCCTCCCAAATTTGTACGTTGAAGTCCTAACCTCCTAGTATGAGGGTATTAGGAACTAGGGCCTTTGGGTGGTGATTAGGTTCAGATGAGGTCATGAGGGAGGAGTCCTCATGCTGGATCAGAACCTTAATTCCCAGAGCACTGTCTCTATCTTTCTCTCTCCACAATGAAGGGGCCGCCATCTCAAGACAGGAAGAGAGTCTTCACCAAGAATCAAACCCTCTGGCACCGTGATCTTGGACTCCCCAATGAATGGTATTTTTTTGTTTTGTTTTGTTGTTGTTGTTTTTTGTGGGGGGATTAGGTTTATTTATTTTTTTCTGGGGGGGATTAATTTTATTTATTTTTATTTTTCAAACAAAATTTCATTTAATTTTTACAACCATCCTGTGAGGTAACATCACCCACATCAGACAGATGAAGAAGGCTTAGTCTTGCTCAAGGTCACACAACTGGCCAGGGGTGGGTGACACTAAGATTCAAATCCAGGTTTCCAGATTCAATCATGATGTTGTTGTAATGCCTCTTGATGTGTTTCAAATTAAAAACAAACAAACAAAAATACTTTCAGAAATGAGATACAGTAAAGAACACAAATCTTTTTGCACATATATTAACCCTTGTAATCATTAACTAGATCAAGATATGGACCATTTCAAGAGACCCAGAAAGGGCCCTCCTGCACCTTCTCAGTCAATTCCCTCAAAGTAATCACCACTCTGAGGCTATCATCATAGACAGAGAGGTTTTAGAGTAATCTAACTTTCTGGAGTTACCATCACAAAATTCCATACATTAATCCTTCACCCTGCCATCCCAGCTGTAGTATTCAAAGCTGCTCTAGCTCTAACTTCTCAATTCAAGCACTCACTGTAGAGACTAGCTGTTGGAAACAGTTTCAATCTCTTGCATTATTTTGAAATTCATACTAACTTTAAAAAAAATTAAAAAGGAACTCCTGGAAGTAGATTCAAAGGACTGTCATCAAACAAACAAACCTACCTTAGGAACATCACAGGCACAAGTTGCTTGACTGAAGTAATTTGGCGCATCTGTTTCCAATCATGGATTCTCATTAGGGAATGGATGATCACCAAAGGTCGTTTCAGTTTGTGTAAGGGAAGACTAGCCAGGAAGGGTGTGGGATAGTGATTGCTTTGCCACAGCACACCGAAAAATGTATGTCTAGACGGCTTCCAAAGCTGACCTACTCTTCTACAACGCAAGGAAAGGAATAGAGGAAGACAATCCAGGTGGAGGCAAGTGGGGGAAATAAGGGCTTCAAGGAGGCTTTAATGTGGGGGCTTTCCGTGCCTGGCAGACTCTTCAAACCACATTCAGTCTTGTCCAACCCTGCAGTGATGGAAGCAGTGTGACAACTTCACCCCAGGCTCTCAAGCTGGGGTTGGTGAATTTCGGCAACGATTATAGACAACACTGTCGGCCTTCACTCTCCTCCCTTCTCACGAGTCCTCCCGACCCCTGCCACTCAGTGCCAGTTTCGCACCCCATCCCACCACCGCCACCTGTGGCGTTTTAAGAAGTCTACAGACTGATTACAGCTGAGCATCACGGAAAGACTGGCATTTCTGAAGTCCAGGAACTCTCGGAGTCCTATATGTGGGTAGGGGGAGAGGAGAGCATCTAGAGAAACGTTCTGGCCCAGAGCAGGAGGGCAGCAGCACACCCAGGGCGACCTCACCCCTGGGGGCGCACAGACCCATCCAGGGCCTCGATGACCAGTGAACTCCCCTCCCTCTTCCCCCCCCAGATGCCAACCACCCCGCCAGTCAAAGCCTCCCCGAGGAAAAGAGGAATGCCCAAACCTCAGAGAGTCGCAGGGTCAGGGCTCAACTCTGCGCAGAGGCTTCGGTCTCCATTCTCCCTCTCTCTGGAAGCCCCTCGCCACCTCCAAACTGCGAAGAGGGCGTGGGGTCGCGCGTTCTGTGGAAGGGGCCATGCTCCCCTCTAAGGCTGCGCGGGCCACCTAGCTGCAAGTCGCGTTGCCCAGTCTCGCGAGAGCAGCCCGCCCGCGGGAGAAGCTGGCAACTCCCCTCTTCTTTTATTGTTTAATGGAGGTACTGGGGATCGAACCCAGGACTTCCCGCGTGCTGGGCATGCGCTCTACCACTGAGCTACACACCCCTCCCCTGCTCCTATCTATGGTATTTTGTTACAGCAGCCTGAGCTGCCTGAGACAAACTTCTAACTGCCTTGGGAGTCTAGGAGCAGAGGATGGAAAAGAGGGATGTTAAGCCATCTTTTTCCTCTGTTCAGACCAGCTCCATCAGGGCAGAAAAGGAAGCAAGGGTTTGGAGGAAAAACAATTAGTAATTTTCAAAATATGCATTTACCCGCTCATTTTTTAACTCTTAGGGTGAGGGGTGCAGAGGGAAAGCAGGAAGGCAGCGTTCTTGCTGGTCCGGCGCATGCCAGAGCTGAAAACAGGGTGACGGCTCACGGGAGAGGTGAGGCTCCAAGGGGTTGCACAAGACCCTCCTTCCTGCCCCTGGGTGTCTGTCCGCTCATCCATCCCATCGAAGGAGGAGATTGGGCTAGAACAGGGCTCCTTTTGTATTAGAATCCTTGGGGAGCTTTGCAAAGAATATTTTTTTCTCTTCACATGAGTATTTCCCACTTCTATGAAGTTCTAGAACCAGTTATTATAGCCAACAAGCTTTCTTTATATATTTTAAATTTTAAAATTTTATTGTGGTAAGAACACTTAGCATAAGAGCTACCCTCTGAAATTTTTATGTGTCCAATATGTTCTCGTACAATGTTGTACAGCAGATTGCTAGCTTAACTGAAACCTTATGCTGATTGATCAATAATTCCTCACTTCTCTCCCCACCCCCTGGTCCTCAGCCCCTGGCAACCACCAGTGCACTCTTTGACTTTAAGAAAATTGACCACTTTCCGTACCTTGTTTAAGTGGAAACGTGTGATATTTGTGCTCTGGGACTGGCTAACTTTGCTGAGCATAACATCATCAATGTTAATCCATGTTGTCACATACTGCAGAATCTCCTCCTTTTTCAGGCTGAATAGTATTCCATTATATATGAACACGAGAGCACCTGCGTGTATCACATCTTCTTTATCCAGTCATCTGTTGATGGACATTTAGGTTGTTTCCATATCTTGGCTATTGTGAATAATGCTGCAAGAAACATAGGAATGCTATTAATAATATCTCTTCGAGATCCTGATTTCAATTTTTTTGGATAAATAAATACTCAGAAGTGGGATTGCTAGATAACACAGTAGTTCTATTTTTAATTTTTTGAGGAACATTCGTACTGTTTTCCACAGCGGCTGTACCAACTTACATTCCCGCCAACAGTGCTCAAATGTTCCCTTTTCTCCACATCCTCTCCAACACTTGGTGCTTTTTGCCTTTTTTTTTCTTTTCTTTAAATAGCCGTCCTGACAGATGTGACATTTTGTTCCGAGGAAAGTAACCTCTTCCCATGGGTTACTTTTCTCAGGCTACGAAAGTGTTTGAGAGAGCAGCTTTATGGTCAGAAAGTGTTTGTAAAAGGACTTGTGTCCCTTATTCAGAACAAAATGTTTCGAATTTTGTTCCAATAAGCTTTTCGAACAGATTTAAACAGATTTCTTCAGGGGAGTAATGAAGCATCCTTCCTCCATCTCTCAGCCTCAGTCATTCGCTCAGTCAACTAACTCCCATGTTCAACTAATTCCCAGTTCCCATGCAGAGGGCCCTAGAAGCAGTGGGAAAAACTTCTCGGAGCTTGCCTGGTCGAGGGGGATTTAAACATAAGATTTAGACATAGTTCTGTCTGTGTGAGATCACCTGCCAAACCACTTTAAATAGTCTGAGAATTCAGTAGGGAAATGAGATCAAGATTTGTACAGAGAAATCAATACCTTCCTATATACAAACAACCACCCGTTCAATGATGTGATGGAAGTGATGATCTGATTTAAAAGATCAACAAAGCAGAGAAAAGATCTGGGAATAAACAAGAGAAGAAACATGTAAAATCTCCACAAGGAAAACTTTGAAATATTGCCAGAGGGCATGAACCTGGAAAGACACACTGTGTTCTCTGATAGGAAGGCTCCGGCGTCATAAACATGTTAATTCTTCCAAGGGTCCTTAAAACTTAACATGATCCAAATAAAAACACCCAGAGCCTTTTTTTTCCTGGTACTAGATGAGCTGATTCTAAAGTTTACATTGAAAACATAAACAAGCAAGAGAGAGCCAGGACAAGGGAGAAGGGAGAGCAATGGGGGAGGAACAGCCCCAGCTGATGTCCCAACCTGCTGTGTAGCCTCAGGAATCTGTCCGGCATGCCTAGCATGGGCCCATGGACAGAGTGACAGGACAGAAAGAGAAGCAGGTCCCCACCATCTGGAAACTTGGTATAAAATACATTGTCTCAAATCTGAGAGCTGACAATGGATTGTTTAGTAAATACAATCTGAACAACTGGGTAGTCATCGAGGAAAAAAATAAGAAATGGGACCAAGCGCTCACTGATCACCAGGATAGCCTTCAAATGGATCGAAGATTTAAACAAATGAAAATGTTGGATGGATTCCTTTGCCTTCAGCAAGAACCAGGGTCATGGGCTGACCAGGACTTGGAATGAATTACCAGGTGTGGGAGCCAGCCTTGATTAACCCACGTTACCCTGTGCAAACCTCAGTTTCTTTTACTGACCTAAGTTTCTTGACCTGAGGCTTCAAAAGGTAACTTGTTTGAGGTTACTTACCTGGTTACTACCTTGCAAAGGATAGTAGGCGACCTGTCCAAGGCCGCCCTGGAGTCTGAGGTCCTCACAACCATTGCTCTGCTGTTCCTGGCTGCAGATAAGATCGACCACCACCGGCAACAGGGTCACTGAAGCCAAGCACCGGGCTCGGTGGAGGCAGGAGGGTGGGGACCATAGGACAGATCAAGGAGCAGTCCTGCATTTGGGGTTTTGAGATTGCGGTGGAGCCAGAGCTCACTGGGAGCTTGTCAGGAAAGGTTTCTCAGAGGATGCGGGTCTGCAGGGTCTGTTCCCAAGTCGGGGTGGGGATAAGCAGACAAGCAGATAGGAAGATAGACCTTAGCCTCGGATCACAGAGAAAGGTAGATTTCAGCAAAAGCAGGGACACTCAGGGAGGACTTAGCGGGCCACAGAGATGGAGACTTAGAGCAGGCTCAGACTGTAAAAGGCCTTGAATGCCGAGATCATAATCAGTACTGGTCCCAGGGCACTTAATAGTTTGTAAGATATCTACATAGACAATCTCCCTGGGTCCTCAGGCCAACCTGGCAACGTGGGCTTGCTTTTTAAGCAAATGAGAGAAAGATCAGAGGTTAAGGGCCCCACCCAAAGTCTCACAGCCTGGAAAGGAACCCTGGGTCTTGTGACTCCAACCTCACTCCTTACCTAACCCATCTCTCCTGAGACTCAGGAATCTGCACTTTGTCCTCTCAGCAGCCTGGCAGCTGGAGAAGATCTCTCAGCAGGAGAGAAGGCGTGATGGAGCAGTTTGGGGACAATCTGGATTGCCCAGGGAAGAGACGATTGGGATCTAGAGCAGGGTGGCCACAGAGGGCGTTTCCTGGACACAGCTGCCTGGCATGGGAGGCCCTGAGTTACCTCCTGCCTCTCTGGCCTCTTCCTCATCTTCTTTGCCGCCTCCTCCTCTTCCTTGTCCGGCCCTCAGAGCCCAGCCTTCCTCAGGCCTGGCATTCTGCCCTCTTCTCTCACAGAGTGGAGTGGGAGGTCTCGCCCAGGGCTGGGGCTGCAGGGTCACCTCCACACCCACAACCCCTGATCCGAGTCCCCTGCTCAGATTCATCTCTTAAACTATAGGCGAACACAGGCTGCTGCTCTCAGACGTTTGTCCACAGGCACCTCGAATTCAACCTGCCTGCCTTCTCTCCCCACTGCACCCCGCTCTCTGTCCTCCAGGGGTCCCTGCCTCAATTAACAGCACTCACAGGGCTCCCCCAGCTCAAGCAAGGATCCTAGGGGTCATCGCCCCCTGTCCTTTTCTTTGACCTCCACGTTTTGCCGGCCCATCCTCCTACATGTGGCTCAGATGAACCAGCTTCTTGGTGCTCCCCCTGCCGCTCCGTCACCAGGACAACTGCAGCCGTCTCTTCTGTGGCCCCCTTTCTCCACTGTTCTAGGCAAACCGGACCCTGTCTGCTCCTCTGCTTAAACTCCCTCAGGATATGTCCTCGTAAAACCTTCAACATGAATGTTTGCAGCAACCAAAGAGTGGAGACAGCCCGAGAGCCCATCATGGCACAAACAGAAAAACCAGATCTGGTGTCTCCACATCAGGGAGTGTTATTCGGCCACAACAAGGAATGAAGGACTGATACAGGTCACCACCTGGATGAGCCTTGGACACATTATGCTGAGCAAAAGAAAGGCCATGTATTATATGATCCCGTTTGCACAAAATGTCCAGAATAGGCAAATCCATAGTCACAGAAAGTAGATGGGTAGTTGCCAGGGGCTGGGATGGGTTGGGGAGAAATGGCAAGTCACTGGTAATGGAGATGTGGTTTCTTTTAGGGATGATGAACATGTTCTAAAACTGATTGCATAATTCTGTGAATGGTACTAAACATCGTTGAATGGTATACTTATTTTTTTTTGTTGGGGGAGAGGTAATTAGGTTTATTTATTTACTTAGTTAATTTTTTAATGGAGGTACTGGGGATTGAACCCATGCATGCTAAGCAGGCACTCTACACTGAGCTATACCCTCCCCTCGAATGGTAGACTTTAAATAGGTGACTTGTTAGATAGTGAGCTGAATCTCTGTAAAGCTTAAAAAAGTCCCCCCAAACTCCTAACTCCCCAGGGCTCCCCACTTCCAGCTCCTTCTCATGGCTCCATAGCCCTGCCTCATCTGGCCTCTCTGTCCCTGCACCCACTTCTCCTCGGGCCCCCGCCTCCACTCAGCCTTTTCTGGAACCCACAGGGCAATCCTGTCTGAGGCCTCAGGGCCGTCATCCTGTTTGGCTCTCAGCTCTGTTCATGCACAACTGTCTGATCTTCCCCGACCCCCAGACAGGTGGGATCCGCTGCTGCAAGTCCCCCAAACTCCTACACTCCCCCTTACTCATGCGGCTCCTCCCACTGAGACATGACTGGGCGCTGGGGAGGCTGGCACTGTTGGCTTGTTCGCAGCCAAGATGGGGCGCGCTCTCCTATCAGATGATGGACACTATGGCTGGGAGCCCAGGCGTTTCAGCGGCTCTTCCAGGTGCAACAGATGCACTGGGGACCGAGTCCCTGCCCAGGGGAGCCTACGGTTTGGTGGGCGAGCTGGGCAGAGAGTTTGCCCTCAGGAAGTGAGGCAGTGAGAGGGCTGCAGAGAAACCCAGAGTGTGGTGGGGAAAGAGTGAGCCAGAGGCAAGGTGGGGACCCATGCTGTTCAGGGAGCGCTCACATTTGAGCAGAGGCCTGAGTGAACCATGGGACCATCTCAACGACTGCCAGCCTCGTGACTGGACAAGGACAGGAGGCAGTCAGGATAACGAGAGAAAACGGGCAGAGCTCAGCCAAATCAGCTGGAGGACATACGGCTGCTTCCTTATATTTGAGGTGGTGATGAGCGATTCCATTTCCTCCCCTGAGACCTAACACTTTCAGCAGTGCCTCTCAGGTTTTGCCTTCCTCACTGGTCCCCAGTGAGGCCCGCTGGACATCAGGGTGGGTAATGCTGTGACAAAGAGCCCCCGGTGTCATAGGTGCAGGACATCAGATCTTTCATTTCCCTCTCATGCCAGGTGTGGCAGGTGAGCTGGCCGAGTCCTCTCTGGCTCTCCAGGGCAGCAGGCAGCGGGGGAGAGAAAGCAAGGACTGCATGGCTGTCCTTGCCTAGAAGTGGCACCTACCACTTACATCCCAGGACTCCGTCACATGGTCACACCAGTCACAGGGAGGCTGGCATGTACCTGGCTGACTGGCCAGAAGGAACGAGAAGGGCTGGGCTCTGCCGCAGCTCCTCGTACCCTTAAACTGTCACACTCTCAACTGCCTCTTCCAGGCTATTCTGTTATGTTCCCTCCACTACGGTAAGTCAGGTCTTCCTAGAACTCATCTTCCATTGACACTCATCTCCCAGACTTGCCACCCCTTCTGAGTCAGCAGGAAAAGTGGGCGTTGTTCAGCTGGCGTTCCAAGTCCCACCTGGACTCTTTCCTCATTGCAGGAGGCCACCCGGGCTCCTTTTAAACCAGTGTCCCAACACGGGGCTCCTTCCCACCACACACCCCAACTGACACTGCACTGCCTGCCCTGTAGGTCCGCTCGTCCTGTTCAAAACAATCTCCCCCAGACCAGGTTCAGTCCCACCTGCCCTCCACCCGCCTCCAGCCTTCTCCTCCTCTAGTAGTTGTTGTCCACACTTCCTGTCTGAAATCCTCTGCCCATGGACTTGCCCATTAATACGAGAATCACCACCCAAGAACACACTGGTGTCGAGTACAGGAGAAGCCCAAAGTGGGTAATTTCCAGTCTCAGGATGAGTCAGGGCAGAGATGCGGACCATATAGGAGGGGAAACGGGGGCAGCTGATGGTCCGGGGGTCGGGGAGGGATATAGACGGGCTCAGCCCTCTAACTAGAGAGGGGAGAGGTGTCCAGTTCCAGATAGAAGAGGGCACCACATGCCCCAGGAATGAAGTTCACCCTGTAAACTGCCCCAAGGAGCCCTCAGCAAGTCCTCTGGTTCCCCAGCACAGGACACGGGGATTGGGGGCAGCTCAGGGCCAGTCCTTACACAGACCCGGAGCACTCACGACACTCTAGCTCCTTTGTACTACAGTAACTGTTCACTCAGAAGACAGCTGCGATGGCCGTGCTTTTAAAATCCTACTTCCGGATACATCTGACAAGAGGATGGAATATTAAACAGGAAGGCTGTCCTTGGAGACCCAAGACCAGTGTTGCTTACCAGATGGGCCAGAATCAAGTCCTGAAAGGCTGTCTCAAGTCAGCGTTTTGGATGGGATGTGGCATACCTTTCAAACGAACTCCCGTCAGTTGTAAATCAGTTTTAAAGCAGCGTTTGGAATGCTCTGAGTAGCAAGTCAATTAACCCCACTACTGCCTTGTCTTTATGGACCAGGGCTGTTGGCACACAAAATGGTACTCTTACCTCCTCAACACTGATGGAAAAAAACTAAGATTCGGTGCTAATTTTGGATTTTGATGCCAGCCGTCTTGGTAGTGAGCACGTTACGTATTTGCCTTGGGACTTGGCTGGAAGGAGAAGCCTGTAACCCCCGAGCCCACGTGTGAGAAGCCCTCCAAGGAACACATAGAAGTAAGCAGCTTCTCTTGTTCTTCTGTGAAAAACAGGGCTCGGATCAGACCTGGGGAATTTGCGTAACATGTAAATCACAAGTATTTCCCACGTAAATACAATTCCACGATCATTGCTCCTAATTATCCAGGCACCTTGGAAGAGCAGAAAGTTCTGACTTGAAGATCACATCCTGTAAGCAGAGCAAGGGGACAAGGGTCAAGGAAAGGCAGCCCACGTGCCCACAGCTTTTCTCCTTCCAATGTGCCACCTCGGCAGCCCCAGCGTGCTCGGGAGGGGTTGTCACCACTATCCAGTCCACAGTCATGTTTGAGAAGGAGTCTCTGTTACAGGCAGACTCCCAGGTCACTAAGTACGAAGGCAAGCTGGTGGATCTGGAGGGCTGCTCTGAAGGGTGAGTCCAGCAAGGGAAGGACGCAAGGCCACTCACCAGCCTAAGCTGTCCCACCACATCCCACGGCAGTCTCCCCAAAGGCGATCTCACCCAGAGGCCTCCCTCCCCAGGAATTACAGACCCGTGGTCGTGGTCATAGGGGGATACAACTTGTTGCCAAACTGGTTGAGCAAAAGCAGCCATCTTCCCATGAGTCCTGACGCTATTCTGAGGCCAAACAGGACAAAAAGCCTTAGTGAGGCTGACAATCACCGCCGAAAGTTTTCACTTAAATGGCCCCGTGCTGGAAACTTCTGCTCAGCTTTGGAGGAGCCATCCTTGGCGGGGGTGGGGTGGAAGACCTTGAGTCCAGCAGCCTCCAACAGGGCAGCTCAGGGTCAAGTTCTTTCTCACGGTCACTGCAGAGAAGGGAAGGAGTGAAGACTCTCGTCCGAGCAAGGGAGCCGCAACTGAGGCAGCGTGCTGGGCTCTGTTACAAACTGGATCGGGAACACAAGTGGAAACTCCTGGGGTTTCGTGTCTTTTCTGTTCTCTCTCTAAACAAGTCTTACTTGGCCTCCTGTAGCCAGGACTGTGGGTGGTTCAGCAGGCCCAGTCTCACCCAAAAGCAGCCTGCTGGGCGGACGAGTTTGCTACACAGTACAGGAGACTGCTCCAGCACTGACACTCCTTCTGTCCCTCTGTCCCTCATCTAGGTGGGGGGAGGGAACGAGCACCAAGCCAGCCGTGTCCTTTGTTCTCATGAGGCGCTGGGTCTAGACCAGCATGGCCTACGGCTTCTGCTGGAAAAAACAGGCGCACTGGCTGGTGCCCTTGGAGTGTGGAGGGTGGGGTCTGGGGCTCTGATGAGCAGTGTGGTGTGGACATCACGCCTCTGGGAGCCTCACAAGACCAACATGCTCCCCAAGGAGCGAGGTGAGTCGAAAATAAGGACACAAGTGTCCTGACTCCCTGACAGAGTTTTTAGGTTTTTACTTTAAGGCGAAGGGGGAAAAAAAGAAAAGATACAGAGTGAAGAATTCATTGTATGTTTATTATTCACAGTTAATCACTACCTACCAAATGCTATCCGCAGAGTTAAAGGATTAAGTACATAGGTCTTTTTATTTAAACACTGATTTTCTTTTAAATATATACACACAAAACTGAGTTCAGCAAGGCTTCATGATATACACCAATTCCAAAATAAAACAATCAAATGGTCCAGGTGTAGAATGCCAGAGATTCCTTTTATCATCAGCGAAGAAAGGAGAAGCTAGCAGAGCGGGGGCGGGAGAGGCGATGCTCTAGCCTCCGGGGCCTCCCAATGCTCCCGGCCAAGTCCGGCTCTATGACCACAGCCCGTGGGACGCTGACCGACCACTTCAGAACCCAAAGGCTGTCACCAAGTCCTGGTGGCCCCGTTTTGGTTGCGGGAAGGGGACGGGGTGAGGGGAGAGTTCGCAGGCACATCACCACAAGGGACAAGAAGCCGACAGGAGGCAGACAGAAAGAGCTTTGCAATGGTTGCAGTCTTCCTAGATTTGCAACCCTTCCTTCCAAGTGTCCCTGCTTCATGGAGGTATTTCCTTTTCAGGGGGTCGGGTGGAGCAGCTATGAACACAGCCCGCTGTGAACAGGGACATGAAAAATCACCCAGGCTGCTTCTTGAATGCTGCCCTAAGCTCACCTGGGCAGGTCAGGTAGGGGACACAAAAGGTGAGAGCCATGAACAGATACCTCTAGCTTTCAGGGCAAAAAAAAAAAAAAAAAAAAAAGAAGTGAAAACTCACATTTTCCCCCCAGTGCAGAAACATGGTATAATCTGATACAGTTCAACTCCTTGGGCTTTTCTGTGTCTGAAACTTGCTGGCACTAGCCTGGCGCCTGGGGGCCACTGGGGCTAAGGAGGGGGCGGACAACACCTGAGACCACAAGGTCAAGAACCCTGACCCCCTTTCAGCCGGATCCAGGCAGGCGTTAAGGGGGGGAGGCGTTGCAACTGGGTCACACTACGCTCCAGGGTAACGACTCCAGATACCAGGGCTCTGGCCCCTTCAACTTGGGGGGGGGGCAGGAAGGGCTGACGGATATTAAAGCTGAGAGACTCTGGCTTTGCACGGCAGGACGCCCACACCCTCACTTCAGTCTCCTCTACCCTGCTTTCCCTCCCCCGAGGGGAAAATATTTACACAGAGTAGGAGACAAATTGGCTGACTGTCTTTAACTTATTTTAAAACAAAACAAATAAAAAACACCACTCAGAAGCAACCCTTGAAATGAGGCAAAAGGCACTATGAGAAACAACATGCTGGAGAACACCACTGGAAAGGGAAGACAGTGGAAGAGACATCAGCTTGGGGCCTGGCTCGCAGGACGCCTGAGGGGCACCACTCCCCCGTCACCCCTTCTCTCCGTCGGACTTTGACCAAATATACCAGCAGGGCTGGGGGGCTGCAGGGCAGGTTCCTGCTCGCCCCCATCTTCCTCTGGCAGAAGCTCAACAGCAAGGCCCCCCGCCTCGCCTTTTGTGTGTATATACGCGGAACACAGGAACGGCTGTTCTCCTGTCGTTCCGACTCAAGACATTTTGCATAGAGAAAATATCAGCCCACTTGGTTTCTTCTCTTTTATTATTGGCATCAGCTAGGACTATATGTGGCATTAAACGTCATGCACTGATGGACAGAAGAGAAAAAGGATGAAAAAAAGGACAAAGGAAGAGAAATAGGAGCAGCGGTGAAAATTTTGTAATAAAAACTCTTTTCTTAATTTATAGGTAAGTTTTGGCATTGTTATATCCAACTCCCCCCCCACCCCCCCAAAGTTCCAACCAAAGTGAGAGGAGGTCACCAGGTGACCCAGCCAGGTGTTCTGAGCTCCCTCACAGGCTGCTGTTAGAGGCAGCTTGTGGGTTTAATTCTTTTGTATGTGTTTAAAATTTTCCACTCTCTTTAAATAATCTCGATTCTTAGACGTTCCGGTTCACGGGGGTGACGTAATTGCGCGGAAACATGCCGGTCTGCCCGTGGCAAGCCCCTTTCCACCAGTTGGGGTCTGAGTTATCCATGACGTGGATAAAGTCTCCCCGGCGGAATCCCAGCTCTCCATCCTCCTGGGGATCGAAGTCAAAGAGGGCTTGGACATACGTTGGCTGCTGCAGAAGAGAGGCGGGGGGAGAACACACATTGCATCCGTGTCACAGCCCAGCTCCCTCGTGAGCGGGACTAGTGATTGGGGGAAACAGACGTGCGCCAGCTTATTCACAGTTCCTAAAATAACCCCCAGTTCTCCCCTTCGTTCCACTAATTCTTACAGATTGGGGGCCATGTAATCTTTCATCAGTGCTCCAAAAAACACTCAGGTGCACACCCCTGACAGCGCCCGGTTGGGCCCTATCATTAAGCAGAGAAGCACATGCTGTTTTGAGGGGAAAGAACTTCGGGAACAGCCACTGGGAAGTTTTGTTTACAATCCCAGATGCGAAAATAAACGTTTTAGTTCCTATCACTTTGTCACTTACAAAATCTTTATTAAGGTTTTAGAGTCAAAGGTTAAGAGCTTGAATAAAATAAGGTGGTGCTAACCAAAACACACGACCAGGAGTTGAGAAACAAATACAGGAGTGAGTGTGGATCCCACCTCCCTTACAAGTATGGTTTTCTTCACAGTTGACTTCAAGGATATTTGAGTGTGTGTTAGACTCTGTTCCTAGAGACACAAGGTTAACTAGCAACACGTAACTTCAGAGAGGCAGCCTCTGGAAAAGGCAAAACTATTTCTTATTTCAAACTTCAAATCTTAAGGACGACATTTTGAATAATGAGTACGGAAGCCCCAGAGGTGATCCTTTGAAAAAAACACCCACTTGCCCAAGGAGCTATTCTTTTCCTTTTTTGTTTGTTTTGGTAAGGTTGATACTAATTTAAGATTTTTTCCTTTTTCTTTATTCTTTAGTGGACATACTGGGGACTGAACCCAGGACCTCGTGCATACTAAGCACACGCCTAAGAAGCTATTCTTTTTTTTTAATTGAAGTATTGTCAATTTACAATGTTGTGTCAATTTCTGGTATACAGCATAATAGTTCAATCATCCATATATTTGTTTTCATATTATTTTTCATTATAGGTTACTACAAGATACTGAATATAGTTCAGTGTGTTATATAGTAGGACCTTGTTTATTTTATATATAGTAGCTAGTATCTGCCAATCTTGAACTCTTAATTTATCCCTACCAACGCCCTTCCTCCCAGACCCCCATAACCATGTTTTCTATGTCTGTGAGTCTGTTTCTGTTCTGTAAATACATTTTTTTTAACATTCCATATATAAGTGATATCATATGGTAATTTCTCTCTCTGGCTTACTTCACTTAGAATGACAATCTCCAGGTCCATCCATGTTGCTACAAATGGCAATATTTCATTCCTCTTTATGGCTAAGTAGTATTCCATTGTAGAAATATACCACAACTTCTTTATCCAGTCATTTGTCTTAGCTATTGTAAATACTGCTGCTGTGAACATTGGGGCACATGTATCTTCTCCTTTTTTTCTTTTTTTTAAAAAAAAATTTTGTGTTTGTTTGGGGGGGTGGTAATTAGGTTTATTTATTTATTTAGTTTTTCGATGGAGGTACTGGGGATTGAACCCAGGACCTCGTATATGCTAAGCATGCGCTCTGCCACTTGAGCTATCTTCTCCCTGTGTCTTTTCAAATTAAGGTTCTCTCTGGATATATGCCCAGAGTGGGATTGCTGGATCATCTGAGGAGCTATTTTTTAAAATATTTTTATTGAAGTATAGTCAGTTTACAATGTTGTGCCAATTTCTCATGTGCAGCATAATGCTTCAGTCACACACGAACATACACATATTCATCTCATATTCTTTTTGGAGCTATTCTTAGTTACTAAAACTGATCTTGCTCTCACTGCTCATGAGGCTTACCTGTGGCACCTGCTCTATGTCCCGGAGGAAAATCTGCTGGTTTCTAGAGACGGATGTAGATCTGTGATAATCTACCAGCTCATTCAAAGAATTGAACTTCACCACCCAGAGGAAATACTTTCCAGCTCCGTCTCGGAGCACCTTGAAGTGCTGCACGTCATTTCCAAACCTGGGGAGGGGCAGAGGACACATGTGAGAACAGGCCAGAGGGCTTGGTCCCAGCTACTCAGGGCCACCTGCCCACCAAGGAGGCATCTTGAAAGAACTAGTGTTCTGGCCACACCTCCCACAAGCTGAGAGGCCCAGCTTGACTCCTTGGCTGGAGAGTTAGGGTAATCGTGGAGCGACGAGACCCCTCCATCAGGACTGCCAATTACCAGCGACAACAAGAAGAATCCTCACCAGACAGGGAAACCCTGTCTGGCAGTCTTTCTAATTCTGGGGACATTTGTAAATAAAAAGAGAACTGTCCTAACCTATGGAATGCCTCTATGTGCTCTAAATAGAAAAAGAACTGAAATCTTATGTGCTGTTTAAAGAGTACAAAAGGTAGGACAGGAAATAAGGTGAGAAGAGGAGGGACTGCAACTGGGAAGAGTTTAAAGTCATGTTTTCCACTCAGGGATTTTAGTTCTACTCATGGGGAAAAGGTCTCAGAACAAAAGAATGTGCTGGAACATAAAGAAGAGGCCCAGGCACACCCCCCTCAAGGCTTCTCTACCACCTGGTAGGAAGGTAAATGCCCCCTTTTATACTGACCCACACAGGTAGCAAGAACCTGAGTGGCCACTGTACTATCTGCCTCGAGCATCAGCTCAGCGAAGGCTGTGCCTGTCCCACTTTCTGCTGAGTCCTCAGTGTCCACACCAGTGCCCAGCCCTCAAAAGGCACTCTCTGAAGATCTGTTAAGTCAATGAACGAGTCTCCCCTCCCATCAACATTAAAGCATAAACACTTCTTTAAGACAGCCCAGCAGGTGGCAGCACTGAGCTTCAGGGAAGACACTGAACAGGAGCTACCAAGTGTTTAGAGACAGTAATGCTATTTCATAGCATTGCTATGTGGGGAAAAAGGTAGATGGGGAGAAAAGTTCTATGAGGAAGGACATACTCAAATGACACTTCAGCCCCACGGACTTCAGGCCCCACGGAAGCCCACTCCCACCATGCAATGCAGGTGGTTTCTGCAAAAAGTACAAGAGTCCATGACAATGAGCTGTTAAGTAGCAGTTTTTCCACTGCAGACTCACCACACCTTGAAACTAGAGACTGTGGATTCGTGAATCTCCTTTGTGCAGGTGCTTGTGTTGTTAAAGGTGGTTATGACATCTGTTCCAAATTTTATTTCTAGAACAATAAGTATGTGGACTCTTTAAAGGTTTTATTTGATAAAATGAAATGGGGGGAGGGGCTTCCTGGCAGGCAGGGCATGAACACCGGCAGGGACCCTGGTAATCGGACAATGGAACGCTAACTGCCACGGGGTTTTGGGCCACTATTCAAGGATTAATTGCTTGTATTCCTCGTCCTCCATTGTTTGATTTATACTCAGGTCAGTATAAAATGTAAGGAAAATAGATGAAGAAACACAAGTTAACTAGAAGCTTAAAGACTCTTCCACCTCAAGATGCTCTTCACCAGATCCTCATTTGCATGTGTTTAATCAAGCACATCAAAAACCCACTGTTTCTATGTACGTGGGAGTAAGGGGGTACACGGGAAATCTCTGTACCTTCCACTCAATTTTGCTATGAACCTAAAACTGCTCTAAAAAAAAAAGCCATTGTTAAAAGAAGAAAACCAATAATTAGATCCAGCTTAATTTTTTCACGCTGGGACTAAAATCTAACTATACTGGAAACAAATCTGTAAGATACTGCAAATATCACCTGAAACCACCTCCTATATCTTCACTACGAGAAAGAACACAAAAATTCTAAATTTAAATCTACATTTAAAAAATCTACACTGTAACCACACATTTGGTCCTAAAATGAAACAAGATATTCAGTTGATTTTTGAAACTGGAAAATCTTTGTATCATTTGTAAATGGCAAATTGTTTCAGTCTTCATTTTAAAATAATCAATGCAATCTGTACTAAAAGTCATCTGAGCTTTAATCTGACCACCTTTTTGTCATGTAAATAATGACTGATTTGTAAGATTCTGAGGGGAGGGATTCCTGTGATAATATGCTAGTTAGAAATGGACTGAGTCAAAACACATATGGAAATGACAGCTTGATTCAAAATCCTTATGTCATGGATGCGGAGTGATCAATTTAGGATTTTCCAAGTTCCAATTTATATTCTCCATGATTCCCAAGGTATAACTCCAGCCTTCCCCATTCCCTGCTCCCCTCTGCATTTAAACTTACCACTGTGAAAGCCAAAACCCCTAAAACCCTTGTAGTAACCTTTTAAGTCAACAGGAGAGGCCTAGGCTGGTGCTGGTAGGTTTCAGCTAGATCCCTGGTATCTGGTAAAGATGCACAAGGCTGCTGAAATGGTGATCAGTTAAAGAGAGCTGCAGGGGGCCCTGAGGAGGACAGAGCTGTGTGTGTGGAGAACACCGCAGAGTGGTGGGGATTTGGGAAATCCGACCAGTATCTGCTCCCAGTAACTAAAGACTGTTTCCACATGGGAACTGAAACCCAGCGCTGCCAGAGGGAATTTTTATGAGGAGCCAGAAGTTAGGATCTTAATGTAAAACTTTCTGACTTGTAAAACACTGTTTAGGCTAAACCTCTCCTATTTTGCCACCTTTGGTGCATGTAGCCAGACATCCGGCCTGTGGCTTCACAATTTACATCAGCTGGAGAAGGACCCCGGGCACCAGAGCAGGAAACACTTACTTGACAGAGAGGGAGAAATCCCCAGGCGCACTCTCACTCTCTCGGATCAGAAAAGCCCCATCGTGCCGCTGTTTGCTAAGCATTTCTTCTGCCTTGGCTCTGGGGATTTTGCCAAAAAACCACCTAAGGAAGGAAGGCAAGCCAGTCAACATCTGCTTCCCCACAAAGAAACGGGATATCCAGCCTCCGAAATGTGAGAAACAGAACACTCCTTGCCAGAGGAAGGGGCCTCCCTCTCTACCCTTCAGTCTCCACAGGGGACTTGCTCAGTCACTCCCGAGAGAGTCTGTCTCCCTTCAGGCGTCCTCACCCTTCCCCCCCTCTCCAGAAAGTGACTCAAGAGACACCATCGAGAGCCACTCTGTAGAGGAAGACACTTAAAAATGGGCCTCCTGGGCGCCCTCCTGAGTCATCAGCGAGGCACTGGGGAAAGCCCAGGCCTATCGACTTGAGCACAGGATGAGCCACGTAAGGGGAGACAGGCCCTGCTCGCAGCCTTTGATAAGGCAGCAGCTCTGCCTCAGTGGGATGAAGAGAAACGGGGCTAGGAAAGCTGGAAGGCCCAGAAGCTGGAGACAGACAGGGCTGCTGGGTCTTGTCAGCCCCAAGGGGAGAGGATCGGGGCTATGAAGGAGCAGCCTCGACCCGTGGCTCCGGTCGGCATTCCTCTCAAGGCTTCTCTCTGCCATCACTGCTCAGAGTGTGGCTTCCCAGAACTACCAGGAACGCCGTAATTTACCCTGTGCAGAAGCAGCTAGTTGCAAAATTTGATTTTTTTCATTCGGAGCAAGTTACAGATTCTTTTGCTCCCAATGCTAATTCACTTTGGTCACAAGAAAAAGTGAGGGATTCATGGAATCGAGAATGAGTCCCCCACTGCCTGGAAACAAGGGCGCACAAGAGAAATCACACATTAACACAACAGAACGATCTCCAGCTCTGAAAGGACAGCTAACAGAGCTGAGAATCCCTCTGCTCTCCAGTTCCTGATGCACGTGCACACAGTAGGCACTTGGCTGGGAGGGGGGCTGAAGGTACTCAATAGCCATACTCTTTCCTCTTAAACCACCCCACCTAGTCTTCCCACCAGGCATGTTCTTTCTTTCTCCCTTTTATAAAGTATAAGTAATGAATATAAATTAAAATAGCTTAGATGAGCCTGAAGTAAAAATAAAAAGCAAGACTCTTTCCTCAAACTCCCCAGAGGCAGCAACTGTCGGCAGTTGGACGCGTATGTTTTTAGACCTTCCCTTACGGTGCACAAATACACAGATATGGCTGCAGTGTTTTCTTGCCCTCAGCTTAAAATTAACTCATTTTTCATTTTCAATTTAAAAAACTGTAGTGAAGTGAAGTACTCTGATTGGAATTTTTACAAAGTAAACACACCCCTGTTATCAGCACCCAGATTGAAAAATAGAAAATTACTTGGAGACTATTTTACTAAAGATTTTTTTTTGTATCTGCTCCTGTTTTCACTAAACACACACACACACACACACACACACACACACACACACACACACACACACACACACACTCTCCCTCCCTCTCAAGGATGTCCCACGACGTAAGGGCTATGACACTATATGAGGAACAGCTATCTCTCAGTTAAAACATTTTATACTGTTTGTAAATTTGATTAGCTTCCTTTAATAGTGATATCTATATGTAACTACATGGCTATGGTCAAAAAATTTTTTAAAGTTTTAAAAAGATGGGTTTATACTATAATACAAATAAAAAGGGAGAAAGCTAATGGGAGGAGGCATCTTACTTTCCAATTCAATTCTTTATTACATCCTACAGGCTCCCTTCCATATTCATCTAATGGGAAAAGCATATATTTGGATCCACCCCCAGTATATACAACTCATGCTGCAACACTAATGCCAACAATCATTTTGCAGCCTGTGTTTAATTTGTTAGCTCAAATGCAGTATTAGGTCATACTCCATTTTAAACTTCCCTCTTCCTCCCTAACAAAAACTAGAAGGTGGGGGAGGAAGGGAGGAAGGGGAGAAGGAAGGGGGCCGGGTCCTCTGCGCTCTCCCACAGCTCCGAGACAACACTGACCCTGTACTCACGGACATCCAGTCACATCCCATAAGATGACACAGGCCTGTAAGGCCAACCACCACACAGGTACAAGGGCATGGCCTTTTTTGGCAATATGCTTTCCTTTTTCAGAGCTTGGACTGGATGAGCACTGCCTGCCTTTCACCTCACGTCTGTGAAGAACACCACCACCGAGCCTGTGCTGGCTGCTTCCAGATCAACTGTTATTCCAAAGCTCTTTATAGTGGGAAGAGAGAAGCAGCCATGAGGGTGACTCTTCCTAAAAGGCTAATCAGTTGTGTCAGTAACTGCAACTATCCAAGGAAGGCGGCCTTTCCTCTGTTTTCAACAGTCAGATATGAAATGCCTACACCACCTGAAGCAACTGGAAGGAAAACAAGGATTTAGAACCACAGGAATTTTATTTAATATAAAAATTACACTCTGATGCTTCTGCTGAATTCCCTTTCGGCCTGGAAATATGAAAATGAAAAGGAACTTAAGTTAATTTTGTTATCACTGGATCTAATGCAGAAGTCAGCAAATTATGCCCCTTGGTCTAAACTGGTCTGGTTTTTGTATGGCCCACAGTCTAAATTTTTTTTAGGAACTGGGTTTTAAAAAATTCAAAAGAAGTGTGATATGACAGAAGACTGCACATGGCCCATAAGGGTTAAAGTATTTATCATCTGGACCTTTACAGAAGCAGTTTAGCCAACCCGTGATCTATTTTGAGGACGGACTGAAGGAGTAGATGTGCACAGATCACCTGTCTTGTACGGACTGAGGGAGGACACACTTTGCGACTCCCATTAACCACCACCTGATCGCCTCCCCCACGGAGTGCGTTCTGTGATGCTGTCCGTGAAAAGCCCACACGGCCCCCAAAGCAAATACGGACACTAAGTGGCAATAAGAATGCCTCCTGCATGTCCCCGGAATCTGTAGTCATCTCATCTTTTGGAGTTTTCTGCACTATGTGTGCCTACATTTTAGTAACCTGGGCATGGCTGCGTGTCCATAACCGCCAATCTAATGTTACAGGGACGTCCAATGAGGGACATTATCAATCTACTGACAGAGGGTCAGGATCTCTCCCATATGCACCTTTGAAGATTTAATACTTTTGGCTTCTATTATCATGAACAAATTGGTCCAGGCCTTTGGACAAGAATTTGGGTCTCAGTATCAGATCAGAACTACTTTCTGAGCTACTAGGCACAAAAGCAAGGTGCAGGTTACAAGGGAGTTTATAAAGAGGAAGACAAATTCTCCAAGGAATCTAGTATCTCTTCTGGGGGGAGAGATCAAACTCATATAGTTACAAAGATTTAGAGAGTACAAGTTCCAAACAAAAACTAGAAAAGTATACTTTATCAGCTAGACTGGCTTTCTCCCTGCAAATCATTCAATGAAACATTTACTGATCCATCATAAGGTGTCTGGTTCTTCTTAAAGGGAAAAACTTCCTTGAGGACCTCACAGATTCTTCATTATGGAAACTTCTGTATAGGTGACTTCCCATTACCA
Source organism: Vicugna pacos (assembly GCF_048564905.1). NCBI lineage: Eukaryota > Metazoa > Chordata > Mammalia > Artiodactyla > Camelidae > Vicugna > Vicugna pacos. The sequence continues at coordinate 58,001,457 of NC_133002.1, forward strand.
AACTGTAGGGTAACCCCAGCTTATCTCTCCAGGTTAAGGCTTCCTGGATGTGGTATCTCGAAGAACTTCACATTAACTACACGGACTTTTATTATACTATAATTTAACTACAGAACCTAACTTCCCAGCTCCTAGCACGGTCTCTGCTACATGATAAGAACCGTGTAAGAGTTTATTGACTAAGGCATGGACCCAAAAGAGTTTTATGGTGAAGCTCCTGAATCATTTGTTTGTTTTACGAAGGCAAATCCTCGTTTTAGAACAGACTGGGTTCATGAAGTAGCATTTGGGCCACATTTAATTGCTAGTGGTTACCTCTGAAAGGAGTACGTGTATGGGAGAAATTCATATATTGCTCTATAGTTTTTGACACTGTGAGTCTTTTAGAATGAAAACTATACTCAAAAATCACTGGTTTTGAAATAAAAATACTAGAAGCTTTCCTAATTTGTAGGATAGCGAGGAATGAACTAGACCATTGTCAAGGGCCTTTCGAACTCTACGGCATTAAGTTCTATGTAGGGTGCTGCAAGATTTGTGTAAGATAAGGTGTGGTTAGGATCTCTGCTCTATTCCTTGGGAGATGAGAAATGACTGGGACACATTAGAACGGTGACAATGGGCGAAAGGGACAAAGGGCTGCTACTCAAGGGCGGCAGTCATCTCAAAGTCTTATTTACATTTTGTGTTAAAACAAGCAAATAGCAGGGACCTACATTTCTTTGAGTCTCAGTGGCATTCTGGTCTGAGCAATGACAGCCTCAGTTCTGACATACTCACAAGAAAGTGACTGCTTTGAGAGAGGAGCAGGGACGATAGAAGAGGTGGTGGGTGAGGGCGGGAGGACAGTGGTCTGTAAGGGCTCCCAGGGTCCCACCATGTCACGTATCCACATAAATTGGGCTGGGGGGGTGCAGCGGCACTAGTGGTTTTGGAATTAAAAAAAAATTTTTTTTCCACTGCTCTCAGCATTTTAAGTAGGAGAGCATTTTGTTTTCACTGAAGTGGAACACTGAAGTGGAGGGCAAGGGCGGTGATTACAGTGTACGTTAATTAAAAATCAATTATATGCTAAGTATTGTGCTCTGGGGATACAAAGATTATTAAGATATGGTCCCACAGGAAAACCAAACATGTCAATACAAAACCATGTGGTAAGTACCCTTTCTAAAATTCAAAAAACGAAGAATTATGAAACGCATCTGGTACGAAGGGTCTCACGGAAAGAGAACGATGAGCCTGCATAACTGCTGTTTCATCATTTGAAGATTACGGACAGCTATTACCTAAAACATCTACTATTACTATTATACTCTCATATACTCTCATTAACATGGAAAACTCAACACGCTTTGCTAATTCCCTGGGAAGACAGAATTAAAAGTATGACATTCATCCCAATGATCTCAATTTTAGAAACATGATTTGAAACAGGCAGGCGGGTCTGACCCTGAAGGGTCAGCAGAGCCCAACTTACGGATGTGGTTTCATTTCTATGTAATTCTTGGGGATGAAGCCGTCTTTCCCATTGAGCTCTGCCTTGTACCAGTTCTGGTCACATTCTTCATTCAAAACCTGCAAAGTATTAAGACAAGGGAAAAAAAAGCAATTATTTCCTTTCCACTCTTAAAAAGGGGTAGCCATGAAGACGATTATGTTGCCCTTTAGGTTTGTTTTAATTTAAAAGGTGTTATTTGGAGTATTATCAGTTACATGGACGCAAGACTTCTTGTAATTTCAAACAACAAGCATTATGTCAACTCTGATACTTAAAAAGAAAAAGAAATTATATCTGGAAATGAGAATTCAGGCTCCCAAATACCTAGCATTAAACCCTCAGTAGGAAAGCAGAGGGAGAGAAAAGCAAGAGATGAGTTTCCGAGGGGAGACTCTGGAAAACAGCAAACACAGATGCTGGAGAATAAAGGGAGAGAGGCAGAACAGACGTGAGCAGCAACAGAGAGAGCTTTCAGACCTCTCCGGAGATCTTCAAGCCCATCTCCAGAATCACAGGGCTGCAATCTTGGGATTTCCTAGTATCCTCTCTAGGTTATCCCATGTATGGGCCAGCCACCAAACAGGTCCATCACGCTGCAACCTGTGTGCACATCCATGTGCCCTCATGTAGGAACAAAGTATTTTAATGAAAAGGCACAGCAAGTCCTACCTACTTCTCTCACCCCCAAGGGCTTCAAGGCATTCAAGCTGGAGAATGTGGGCAGCACGCCAACTAGCCCAGCTCAGGCGGAAGTCCCAGACAGCATATAACTGAGCCACTGCATCCTATAAAGTGAAAATGACCTAGGAATGTGACAAGACCACCCAAGGTTACGGGCTAGTGAATCCCACGCAGACTTTCAGATCCCAATCGAGTGTGTTCTCCAATGCTGACTCACACGGATGGGCTAGGCCATGGGACTATCATCTGCAGAGTATTGTAAGGAGCAGAACAGATCTAGGGATAGTAATAAAAGCCACCCTCTGAATTCTAGATTTCTAACAAAAGGCAAACGGTGTAAGGCATTAAAAAAAAAAAAGTTGCCAGTAACTTAAAAGAGAAAATAGAAACCTAAGCCCAACTCCAAAACAGCGAACAGGGGAAAATGCTGATGGACCGGAACAGGGCTAGTTAACCTACATGGCAGGAACAGGAAGTCGGTAAAACTTCACAAAATTATTTATTCATGATGCTGTACTTGTGACCAGATTAGAACCTGGACTGCTTTAGAGAGCATGGTGTAAATGTACTGATATTTCAAAGTCAGACCAACTTTAGGAAGGGTAAATGAGACTGACCAATAACCAACAAACAGCTAAGTGATGCCTCTTAGTGAATTCACTTCTGAACAGAGGCTGTGTCCTGAGAAGTTTATAAGGTTGGTGCCTCTCTGTGATGCTGGACAACCTCTGGCCTGCGGTGTCAGCCACTGAGTTTAAGAGTGCAAGATAAGGCAGCAGATCTTGCAAGAACTAATAAATGTGAACCGAGAGCTGAAAGAATCAGCTACTGGCAAACCCCATCAGCTTCAGTGATGAAAACTTTTTTCATCGTTGTTTTCCCTTAAAAAATTGTATTTTATTAAATATTGTGATGATACAAACTAATATATGTAAAATACATTCATAATTTTAAAATCTGCATTTCAAAAACAATGAAATGTGCTGTGTCCAGAAAAATTGTGTGTAGACTATTATGAAGTGCACACCAAGCATAAAGGTTTGGGAGGGAGAGGCTCTCCACGTGCTCCCTGCCACAACATTAACGTCCTTAAGCACCGAGGTAAACCCGCCAGCATCCACAGGAGATGCTGTGACCTCAGGAGGGAGCCTGTCACTGTGCAGGCAACACACAAGACTCAACAGCATGAGAGCAAAGGAGTTTAAGGCCAGGCTTCTGTTATCTACCAAAAAGGGCTTAAAGAAAAATGTGGCCTAGTAATTATCTTATAAAGCATTATCCTACAATGATGATAATAAATAATAAACCCTGAAGGCCGATGAACAAGCATTTTTCAAAATATCTTTTAAAATCCCTGAAATGGAGGGCTGTTTACCTATTCTAAAGATTTCCTGGAAGACAGAGGAGAGCCAGACCGAAAAGGAGGTGACTGTGGCCTGTCTGGGCATCAAAACAGAATAAAGAAATCACTTGGAAAAGGCCAGTTTTAATCTGTGACCAATAACTGTGCAGAAAAGGCTAACTGTGCTCCGCCCTCAGCGTCCACAGAAGTGCACCTTCTCCTCGCCACCTTCACTGTGGAAGAGGCAAACCTCCCCCTGAAAAACGTCCCCCCAACAGTACAGAAGCTCCAGGGCAACTCCCAGACTTGGCACCACTTTGGAACCACAGTTTTCGGCAGAACAAAATTAATACTTGGTGTTTGGAATGCTTTTCTCCTCCAGGAAGGTCTGGAGATAGGAAGTGTATGTTATTTTTTAAGGTAATGTTTGAATACATGGGAGGCTAAAATTGTGGTTCTCCATCACATTCTAGGATCCAGAGTATTATTTTGCCAGAAAGCCAAGGTGTTGCCACGCATGCCTCTAAACCTCTCGACTCAATACTTTTAAAAGACTGGTTCTGCTAGAGGCAAAGCCCAGGAGAAAGAGCTTGCTAAGCCTGGCCACGTGTGAGCAGGGACCAGGTCTTCCCATCCAGCTGTTCCCTGGGGACCTAAGCCTTCACACACAAGCCCCCAAACCAGGATGGCGTAATTTAAAAGTTAAAAATTAAGTTCTATTCAAATGTGTAGAACAGCCAAGGGCACCAATTAACACAAGTGAGTCTAAAGTGGAACAGAGAAGGGGACCAGAACCAGATGTGGGTGAGTGTGCATCTACAAAGACGGTGCTGAATTTGCTATGGTTTTGGATGAAAGCTCACAGCCTTCACAAGTAATTTTTAAGCCTGATCAGAGTTCTGAGAAGGAGGAAACTGCTCCCATCACCACTTCCCCGAAACAAGGGCAGCTTACCATTTGCTGACTTGTTACCTCTTAACAAATAGATGGCTGAGTTCAACCACCAAATTTCCATTCAGTTTTGAAAATTCCAAGGCATGCTTTTAGCTGTCAACTGCACAGCTGCCTGTTCTCACAGCCTCTATTCCCTGGAGTTATGACTTTGTAGCCATCAAAACACTTTGGTTTAACGGAAGCAGACTGATCAAGAGATGAGATTATGAAAGGAGGAAGACACAAGTTTCAGTGAAGGTTTTTTTTTTTTTCTTTCTGGTTGCAAAAAGACTGAAAGTAATGTTTGAGACCCAATCAGAAAGAAACTAAAAGATAAGAAAGGATGTGAGAGGTTCCTACGGAAAAATGAAAACTATTCCAGGCGATGGAAGGGACAACATGGGTGCTCCTGAGGTGTCGCAAGTGTTCTACCTCTTGCCCCGTGGGTTGGCAGCCTGGGTGTGGTCAGTCTGTGACAATTCACGGGGCTGTGCACTTATGATATGTAACTTCTCTACATGGACATCATACTACAACTAAAAGAAATATTTCAGTCATGAGAACACAGTAATATTACGGTCCAAGTTACATGTAAGAAACATACCAGGGCCTCGCACACCTCCGGTACAAACTTTTCACACAGAAAATACATGGGGAAGCAGGAAATAACACAGTGAGACTTCAGAAACCCCCACCATGGTAGTTTACCATCACTGATTTATGAAAAAAATTAATTCCCAGAAATAAGACTTTCTTCACTATGGACAACTCAGAGCACTTCACGTGTTCTACTTTTCTGTATTATATAATTTTTGTAACAGTATTCACAGCTGCCCCCACCCTACCCTCAATCTGAGACCATTCTAAAGGCAATGCAGATTTCCATTTATACTATACCAATTCAAGGGTTTCCAAATAGTTTAAAAAAGAAAAAAATGCCAGAGGTCTTTAGACCCCTTAGGATGTACCTGATCTGGAAGAACTCGGGGCTAATAAATCCATGGGTTCAAATTCCAATTTCACCAACAACGAGCCATGTGACCTTGGGCAAATGGCCATTTTCTCAACTTTGCTTTCCCCACCTATAAGGTGGTGATAATATCTACCCCCGGGTTACTGAGGCAGTTACGGAAGAAGGTGTAATACGCAGTACAGCGACCAGTACAGGGCGACAGTCACAGAAGTTACTCTGCCTGACACATCAGCAGCATTAGCTCTAACAAAATATGGCAATCCTGGGGGGCTGAGTTTTGTCTAAATTAGGTGTCTTTGATGTAACGCTGTTCGTGGGCACCAACACATTAACAGAGAACTGGGATTCTTGTTTTATTCTGAAAACACCGAAGTACAAGATTTCTGTGCTTACTTCAAGTAAGATTTTAAATGCAGGGTTCAAGGTTTACAGTAGGTAACTCCCCTTCCCCGTCCCTTCCATACCAATACTGGGAGACAAGAACTGCACTTAATTTTCTATACAAATTACAGAAAAGAGGTGTCTTTTAGAAAAATGGTAGGTAAGTATTTTGTCTATAGGCTGCTGAATTTTGAAATATGGGCATATTTTCTTGCCTGAACATATTCAGTCATCTGTAAATAAACAAAGGAATCATGATTTTTTTTTTTTTAAGAAAGAAAGAAGCCGTGCAGCTCTGGAACAGCAGTCCCATTACAGCCTTCAACATACACTCTAATTCTAACAGCTTGCACGGGGTTCAACATTTCTTCAGGGAAAAAATTATTCAAAGTTCTATCAGTCTGTGAAAGCAATCTGTATAAGAAAGAACATTTGTACATAAAAGATACATACAGCAACAATTACATACTTAAACTACATAAAAAAACCAAAAATACCACTTATAGCTGGTCCCTACGTTACAGAAATTCTGCAATAGCCAGCGACTTCCCCAGCTTTTCCAAGATCAGTCAATCCCACATGAGCAACACTGAAATGCTGCCATGATTTGAAGACAAATTTAAAGAATTATGTTCACCCTACCACATAATTTCAAGTTCTCAGAAAAGGGAAAGAAAACACACGCACACACACAGAGGCTTTTTAAAAGACTTTAATCCCTAAGAAAAATTCTACAGGCCCCTGGCTAGGGTAACAGTACTGTGAGAGCCATTTAAAATCAGTTCCCTTCAGTTGCTTGTTACAGATTTTATTAGAAACTATTAGGACGCTCTCCAACTTCTCAGACTCCCTTAGTACGGATTATTGACTCGGACTCAAACGACACTGATTCATTCCTAACACTTTAAATAAGTACTTTACAATCACCACCTCCATCTGTTACAGTTTTTGCTCAACATGGAAAACATCTTGGCTACGCTGCTTGCTCTACTGTGTGCCAAACCATGAAAAACACCCACACTGCAGATAAATTATTCCGAATTTTAATGATGAGATGACCAACTTAAAGGTACAACTTAAAGGCAGTTTAATAATTAAGGTTCCTGGTCCCAAAGAAACCTTAAGGTGCTTATCCAAGCACAAGAGAACAACAGTCCTCAAATGCATGTTGACAGGCCAGTCTCCAAATGCTGAATGATTAAAACTCAGTAAAGACACACCAAGCGCCTTTTGACCTTTTTTCCTGTTGCCCAAGAGAGATCTCTCTACCCTCTCTAAGCAGCTGCTATCAATGGGGGTCAGTTTGAAAGGTGAACACTGGTGGATCAAGAGACCACGGCCCCCCAAATGCCCAGGCATCACAGCTTAAGGCTGACCTGATTTGACCTCAATCTATTTTGTGCTCCAAATCAGTTCAAACACCACTGTTTTTTTTTTTTTTTGTTAAAGTCTTAAGTAGCTTTCTACAGGTCCAAATTATCCTGAGTTTGGTGTTCCACTTTTCATAATTTGCCCATCACCTACTTCCTGCCCTTCTCACTTGCTACTTATCTAAATGAACCCTTCAGTTCAGTCAAGAAAGTGACCTCTAAACACACTGTAGTTCCTCTGGTTGGACTGTCTTCTTCCTCATCTGTCAAATCTCAACCACCACTCCTTTGTCCTGTGTACTGGTATGCTTCGGTCCTCTCCTGAACTAAACTGCAAGCACCCTAATGCTAGCTCCCTGTCAGTTCTCACCAATTTTCTCCACAGTTCTTAGAATGACATACAGTGTATTTTGAGGAACTGACTTGTATATGGGTGCTTTGTTCTAAGCAATGTGTGCAGTATCACAGAGCTAGCTGGGTCTAGGCACAGCAGAAAGAGCACCCCAAGTTATATATTACCATCAAATTCCTTGGTGAAAATAACCACCTCTTCAATAGATCCCAGGAAGAAGACCGATTGTCATGAGTTGGGGGCAAGGAAGAAGCAGCAAAATAAAGTAACAGAATTAGGCAGTCTTCCTGTACTGTAAGCACCACTTCCATGTGGAGTATCTCAAAAGCGGGTACACAGACATTTTCCACAACACTACCTGCTTCTACTTTCTCCAAGATAAAAAAGTGCAAGGGTAGGGCAGGTAGACAGGGAAGGGAAATTTTAGCATGAAATCGGTGCCCTGGGTGGATTAGGGAGTGAAGAGCTGTGGCTCTGGGTCTACACACCTGTCCCTCCTGACAGCTCTCAGCATGCGGGCCCTTCCTGGAATGTTAAGATGCCTAGTTCAGTCTGCATGTTTAACTGGTGACTGACTTTTGCAGGGTGTTCATTTTACAGCTACAACTCCCTCCAGCAAAACTTTTACAAGGATAGTATGAAGACCTCCACCTTTTTTATTCTTCTAAATGGCAGCCAGGTTGATGCAGAGAGAAAAATGATCACACCCACACACACACACAAACACAAAATTGATTGTATCAAGAGTTCAGGACCACTCATGCATTTCTTTAAATGGAAGACTTCCTTTATAATGTTCATACATGGTACGAAGATGAACAATTAAGACCAACCAAATTAATATTATAAGAATTATAAGAAGAATAAGCAAAACCAGAATATTTTTCTTTCTCTAAGAAATATTTTAGTACTCAAAAAACAAATTGGATACTCTTATCAACCTCTCCAGGTTCAGCTGTCATTATGAAAAGATGTTCATGACATTTGAACAAAACAGGAAGGTGGTTCACACTTATGTAGCTATTACTCCACCCAGATGAATCTAGAGGCAATGAAACCTAATGAACAGGCAGTACCCCCAAAATAAACTCTTTCTACCAAAGGGGTACCAAGAGTTTCCATTCAAAATAACTGTCTTTTATGTTCTGTGACTTGCAGAAGACATTCCTTTAGTGTAGCTGACTGCTCAACAGAAGAGTGAAATGCTCTCAGGAGTGTCAGAATTCCAGCTGCAGGGGAAAGGGGACACAGGGGCAGGGGGAGTGGATGGAGATAGGGATAAATATCAGGGAGTTTCAAGGGAGAAAATTCTGTCTATTTGAAAAACTCAGCTGTCATACAATAGCCAGTACTAGGTAAGCACTACGCAACACGAGTGCCAAGCCCTGAGCCAGGTGAGCTGAGGATACAATGGACACCCCTTCCAGGGAGCACACAGTGTTGTAACTGCCCGTTGCAACACAGTGTGATGGATGCCAGGGGAGGGGGAGTTGCAGGTACTATGGCAAGTATCAATTCAACAGAAAGTATCTCAGTTCCACACACCAAAGAGAAAGACCTAAGCCCTGTGTAGGGGACACAGGAAAACCTCCTGGATGAGGTGTGAACTGGGTTATAGTCTTTGTTTGCATCTGTAGTTCTGCTCAGCCTATGTAGAACTCTGTGTGGAAGAAACATGGCAGACTTCCCAACTTGCTATCAAGCAAACGGAGGGACGATGGTTCCCTTGGCCACACTCGGCAGTCATTAACTAAAAGACTGGTTAAGTTTCCTTAAGTTGAAAAGTAAAACCTTTACTAATGGTATCAGAACTGGAAATAACCAAAATAATGACAAACCATGGTTAATTCTTTACTTTAACAAAATATACTTAGCTACTGCCCTTATCACCTTGTTCATTAACAGAAAGCTTTCAATCTTAGGTCAAATTCTACAACCCTCTCCCCAGGAAAAAACCACCAAACAAAAAACCCCAAAGCCTCCTAGGCCAGGGGAGCAGCAGTTACCTGTTCTCTGATGACAGGCAAAGCTGCTCACTTCCATCAGTTCCACCCTCTAAGATCTAACTCACTCTGCTGCTTCAGCATAACAAAACCAGAGGTCCCAACCACCTCCCCCATTAATGACCACAGAGTTTATTAAATTTCACTTAAGCCTTATTGATTCAAGATGTGAACTAAAGGGTCTATTGATTTACAGTCATTCTGTGACCCAAGGGCCACTTCACAGAATGTAACAAAACAAACAAAAAAACCACCAGTCACTGAGCTAATCACTGGCAGCTGCATAAGATCTATGACTCTGAAAAACTCAAGGCCAGGGGTCCTTATACCTAGAACGCTATCATGCTGAACTAAAAAAACTAGTTCCAAACGTATTTTCCACTTTTGAACAGTTCATCTAGCTCCAAGGCAGGACCAACAGTGATCACACGACAGACCAAGGGACTGGGGTAGAGTGCTAAGTCCTACCCCATTCCCAGGGTGATGGTGAATACAAGCAATTAAATGGGCGATCACACTACTAAAACTGAGAGTGTGGATGAGTGTTAGGTTAATACAGTGTAAGGGAGCAGAAAAGAGAGGGATATGACTTAGTTTGAGAGGGAGGGGTAATGTGATGAGAGAGTAACGTTTGAAGGGACAAAGGATTTCCTACCAGCGGTCTAGGCAGAAGGCTCTAGCGTGCAAATTTGTGAGCTCAGACTGGTATGCTAAGGATGCCAATCAGAAGTCACTTAAGAGTGACATTCGGGTTTGCATTTTTCGAACATTCCACTGGGTGCCCTGTAAGAAAGAAGTGTAGGGAATACCAGGCGGGGACAGCTACAGAGGCCAGGTGAAAGACGACAGTGCTTGGGAAAGTGCGGCAGAGGGAAGGAGACAGATTCAAGACACTTTTCGGAGGTGGAATCAAAAAATCTTGGTGCTTAGAGGTAGGTAGTTCAGTGGTCGTCTCCTTGGCCATCAGTTTTTTTCTGAAAAGCACTTTAGAAAAAAACAGCTATATAGAGCCGCTGGGCAAACGTCCCTCTTTTAAAGCCATAAGTGAAAAGCGTAATTGTAAAAGGCAGATGGTACCCCGTGCTGGTATCTTCCACCTGCCTCTCCAGAACCAGCTGACACCCTCTCCGTCTTTCTGGGCCCTCCACCCCTACGACCACGGCAATAAGCTCTTCCACAGGCTCTTCAGCTCCCCCCGTGGGGAGGCCTGCAGAAGGCAGCTTCCTGTCTAGGGGTTTCTGTGGGCAGTCTCAGGCCTGCAACTGCAAGTCTCAGCCCTCTTGACTCAGTCCTTTCCTCTTCCAGGTTCTGGTAACACCTCCCCCATCCTCTACTCCACAGTCTTCATCAGGCCTCAAGGCAGTAACCCAGTTACCAGCTCTGGGCACTGCAACATCCCCTGTGGTTTCTAGAGAAACCCTGTCCACACAATGTGAATAGTCTCATTAATAAAGTCTCCCCAAATGAGACAGTTTAAGTGTGTCAGGTGTTGCCTATCAGGATCCTGATTGAAATCACTCTCAAATCAGTTCTATCCATCTTTCGGAACTCACTAAGGAGATATTTCATTATATAAAGTGACATTTGTTATGGAGCAAACAGCAGGAAGTATCCAAATTCTACTAACTGCTTGGGAGAAGAAAACTATAAAACAGCCTTGAGGTCCACCATTCTTAAGCAACCAAATAATTCTGGTTACTATTAAAACAGTTACAGGGAATTGAGAAAGGTGGTGAAGGTATGAAAATCCAAGTCTGTAACCTGCTTATTAACAGGCTGTCCTAATGAGTCACAGTAGCTGTCCTCTCTGAATTGCATTTTCATTAATGTTTAAGTGTCTACTACAGAGAAAGCATTGTGTGAGGAAAGCATAATCTACCAGGATTAAAAAAAAAAAGGCAGAGAGATACACATTCCCTGCCCTCAGAAATGTTTATAGCTAAGGGAGCTATACACATAAATAATGAGGGAATAAGGAAAAAGTGGGATAAGGGAAACTGCTGATTGTATGGAATTCACAGCTACATGTTTCCAAATGAACTGCACGGTTGATACAGAAAATTCAATTCATGTCTTGAGGAACTAGGAAAGGGACAACTTCAAACAGTCCAGGAAAAGAGCAAGAACCTAAAAGGTAGAGCAACTCAGTAAGTTTGAGCATATGGTAAGCAACACCATCTTCCCTTTGATATTGAACCTGGGGTTTAATACATGAAGGAGTCCCTGTTTGTCACATTTTGCTTGCTATCCTCTGCCAGGCTATGCCCTGCCCTCCTGTGATAGAGCTGTCATGCTTAAGTGACAGATGGTAATTACAGACACCGTGGATGGCTGGATGTGGCTCAATCAAATGGAGTCACCTCTTACAGGGAACCGCTGTGGTGAGGCTATGCCACTGCAGGAACACTACTGCCTAACAGATAAGAGAAGCTCTCCTCCCCAAGGTCTCCACTCTGCTCAAGTGCCACCAGGAAGGCTGAAGTCTTATAGCCCTGAAACCTTCAAGGACAGGACATCGTGCAGGCATTCTTGGAATAACTAGATCAAGTGGCCTACTCTAGGCTTCTGTTTTTAACGCTCAGACAGTTGATAGACCTCCACCTTCCTTTCCTTTTTGGATGATCCTTTGGCCAAGTTGAAAAAAAGTTAATACTCAGTGATGGTGGTGGGATGGTACTGGTGGGAGTATAAAAAAATATGGTTTTATCAAAAGCAATTTGGCTATACACATTAAAGACTTCAATTTTCATACCTATTAACCCAGTAATGCCATTCTTAGGACTCTATCCTAAAATAAATCAAAGATACACTATTTAAGACTCAGGGAGTAGACAAGTATGCAACGAGTATCCATTCTGAGTCAGACACTGTGCTAGGTCCTGGGGATACCACAATAAGGAAATGACCCTTACCTGCAAGGAGGTGATAGTAGGGGAGGCAAGGTAATTATAACTTCAGGTATAGTAAGTTCTATGATGCAAAGTTCCGTATGAGCACTTGGGGAGGCCCAATCTCATCATGCAGAGAGAGAGGTGTCAAGGAAAGCTCACCTGGGCAGTAACATTTCAACTGAAACCCTAAGTATGAGTAGGTCTTAGCTAGGCTTGGGGGTAGGGATGGAGGACACAAATGAGAATGAAGAGAAATACCCCAAGCAGTGGGCAGAGCATGAATAGAGGTCCTTGGGTGGGAAGGGGTTTAGCATGGTCTAGAACTAAAATGTGGAATCCAGGGGAGTTTTGCAAAAAGCGGAGCACTGGAGGCTAGAGGGAGAGAGAGAGAACTGGGTCAGACAGCACAGGGCTTTGAAAGGTAGAGTAAGGATTCTGGGAAACCATGGACTGAACTTGCTCTTTAAGATGATTCTGGTTTTTATGTGGTGCCAAGATCTGAGAGGGACAAAAGTGATGGCAGGAACACCACTTAGTTAAGGGGCTACAGCAGAAAGCTAGGCCAGAGGAGACCTTGGACTAGAGTGGGGGATTTTGACTGTTTTGAGAAGACTCTAAAATGAACATTGAATATGAAAATGAATATATGTGTATACATGCATGACGGAGACACTATGCCACACACCAGAAATTGACACACTGTAAAAGACTATACTTCAATTAAATAAATTTAAAAAATGAACATTAAAAACCCCATACACAATATTTGCAGACTCTAATTTATACCTCCACCCTACAAGATCCCCTCTGTTTGCAGGAACAAGGAACACAGCACAGTATAGGGTGAGACACCAAATTTCATGCAATACCACAGGCTTCTCAAGTGACAAAACTTAAGAGAAAGCTGATTCTTCAAAAAGAAATAGAAAATGCATAAAAAAGATAATCCTTCAGTTGTGCTGAGGTGATGTTTTAATTGCTATACATTGAAAATCTACATAAAAAGGATATTACTTTTTCATACAACCAATTCAAATAAATGTGCAGTCTTTTAGAATCTATGAAAATATTCAATTTCAACTACTATACACTGACTCAGGCTTACTCATGTATTAAACTTTCTCTACTTCCAAAAGTGACATTAGGAGTCTTCTAAGACCCCAAATACATTTTCATCAAGAAAACAGACAATAGCATTCAGGACATGAAAAATTTTCAAAGCACCTCTCTAACGGAACTGGAGACAAACACAGCTGATGTTAACAGACAGGCTGAACTACTCCCCCTTCTACTGTTGGGAGGCCTGTCTAGTAATTAACTAGCTTTCATGGCCTCCTTCAGGCAGCTGCACACCCCAGAGAGAGCAGGTTCCCTGGGAGGGCTGGGGGGTGGGGGCAGCCGGAGAACAACCAGGCTGCTCTGTTCTCAGCTTGTACCATAAAAGAAGACAAGCCCAGCCTTGCTCCGCCTGTTAGTTTTCTCTCTCTAAGCACCTACACACTGTTCCACGTAGAAAAGCAGCACTTCCGTCCCACAGAAGCATCACAGCCTGCGGAGAACAGAGGGACTCAGAGGACTAAATAATAGGACGTAATAATGCAAACAATGGGCCTGTCAGACCCTCACTTCCAGACTACAAGAACAACTTCCTGACTTCACCCAGTAATTCAAGTGCCAAACTTGTGTGCCACTCCCCAGTTTTGGGTCAGCCACAGAACTAAAAGAACAACATCTGTGCTGCCTGGAAACACAAGGGGAAACCAGGCATTTGGGATTCTCTCTTGCCCACAATAACAAGTAGCTTCCCAAAATCACGAAAATGATCAGACATACTGTGATCAACTAAGCTGTGACTACTGATTGCAGTTACTGAATGGCATTGGTAGGCCCTTAGAATTCCCCCTACAAGAGGTAAAGGGGTTCTAATATGAATGGCTGTGCATAACAGACCTACAATGATTAAGCTATCAGATCAGAATGGACTAGAACCAAAATGCCCCGCCTACTACAGGTAAATTTTCATTATTGAAGTCCCAGATCTGCAGGTCTGGGAGATACAGCTAAGCTGGTTTAAAAAATTATAGGCCACTGGATGGCCTACTTTCCCTAGAGTTCTAATGGTCCCAAAGCAATTTTTTTCTGGCTTTTTAAATTTTAAATTATTACAACTTTGCAAGGATGGTATATATAAAAAATGTCTGGAATAATCGTTTCTCTCTTTCATGGGTCCATCATTCTGGGCTTTTCCTCTAATACTTTCCTTGGTTGGATGTACGGATTCCTATATTTCATGCCTTCCTCACTCTTGGTTTTTACTGAAGTGCACCATTAATGCTTTCCCAAAGAAAGGGTGCTTGGGAAGCAAATGTTTTAGTCTCAACATGTCTGAAATTGCCTTGATTCTACACTTATACTTGAATGCTAGTTCAGTGAGGTTTAGTGTTCAAAAGAATTCTAAGCTGAATGGCATCTTCTCTCAGAATTTGGAAGACACTTTTCTGGTATTTTAAGTTGTTCATGCAAAGTTTATCAGCAATCTGATTATCATTTTCTTTACAGAGACTTGTTTCTTTTTTCTAGATGCTTTTTAGAACCTTTTCTTCTTGTCATTTTGAAACTTAACAATTATCTGAGCACAGATCTAGTTTTGTTCATATTGCTGGGTAGACTTGGTAGGTCCTTCCTATCCAAAAATACACATCCATCAGCTATGGGAAGTTATCTCTTTTTTAAAAATCTGATAGTGTCTTCCTGGCATTTATACTGTTCTTCTTCTGAAACTTTAAAGATTAATTATTAGACCTCATGAAAGACCTCAAACGGGCTGTATTTCCCTAATCCATTCACACTCTCTCCTAGGTGACTATCTCATTTTCTCTCCTGCAGCTCCAACAGCTCCTCCACCATCTTTCCCAGTAGATGGTCTTACTTTCTACTTCACCAAAAAAGCAGAAGCAAACAGAAGAGATCTTATAAAGCTCCCACATCTATACAACTATGTGCACCTATATCTTTATCCTCTACCTTCTATTAGTTTCTTCCATGCTCCTAACAAAATAAAATTCTCCTTCTGTGCTAGAGTCCATCTCTTCCTGCCTGCTCAAGGACATTAGTTCAGTAATTTTCCTTTCTTCTGCATTATCTTTTTTTTTTTTTCTGTCTCTACTGGATCTTTCCTATCCATAAATAAAAACACTGTGATTTCTCTCAACTTTGAGATCGGGATGGAAACAGACTTCTTTTGATTCTGTCTTCACACTGAAACTCCTCAGAAGAGCTGTCTACATCCCCTGTTTCCAATTTCTTTCCTCCTGTTCTCTCCCCATCCCCAACATTTTATTATGAAAGCTTTCAAACACAGAGCAATTAAAATAATTTTACAATGAATACACATTTACCCACCACATAAATTATGCCATTAACAATATGTGCTTTATCATGTTATCTGTCCATCTAGACACCCTTCCATTAGTCCATTTTATTTTCTGATGTTCTTCAAAGTTGCAGACATCAGTACTTTTTCTCTTAAATACTTCTGCATACATATTATTAACTATAGTCAAATATTAGTTTGCAATGTTTTCTTTGGTGTAAAATTTTACATAACCCCCTCCCCCCCAGCAAGTTTCCTGACGCCCCTTTCCATGTGCCGACCCATCCTCTCTGAACCCACTCCAAGCCTGCTTTTGCTCTCACCCCTCCAATGAAACTGCTCACAGGGGTCACTCATGATCTCCTGTTGTTGAATCTAAAGGTCAGCTCCCTATCCTTACCTGACTTGGCCTATCAGAAACACATAACAGAGTGATCATTTCCTTTGCCTTCACTTTCTTGGTTCTAGGACACAACACTTCCTAGGTTTTCTTCCGATCTAATTGGCCACTCTTGTTTGGTCTCCTTTGCTAGTTTCTTTTTATCTCATTAACTTTTAAACATTAAAGTGTCCCAGGGGCTCCATCCCTGAACCTGTTTTCTTCTCTGTCTACACTCATCCCATTACTTTTCTCACACAGGCTGATGGCTCTCACAGATCCTAAATCCAAAGGCTTCTCTCCACTCCCACTGCTGTAACTCTAGTCCAAGCTGCCATTATCTCTTGCTTGGATTATTATACACTGGCCTCCTAACAGGTCTCACTGCTTTCACTTTGTCCCCTTCACAATGCTCTCAACTCTGCAAACCAGAATAACATCATTAAAATGTAAACCAGATCTGTCACAGCCAGGAGTCGTCTAGGCAAACATGACAACTAAGTGTAATGTGGTATCCTAGCTGGGATCCTGAAACAGAAAAAGGACATTAGGGAAAAGCTAAGGAAATCTGAATAAAGCATGGATTTTAGTTACTAATCATGTATCAGTATTGGTTCACTAACTGAAAAAAGCAAATAAACAAAAACCAAACCATACTAATGTAAGATGCTAACAGGGGAAACTTGATGTGGGGTATACTTGAACACTTTGTACAACTTTTCTGTAATCAAGTTCCCATTCCTCTAACATCTGGTGTTGCTCTGTTGTGTAATCATATTTAAAACTGAGGCAACACAAAAGCAGATTAGGAACTCTACTGGAAGAGGGCGAGGCCTGAAAACAGAGACTTAAAGTTAAGACAGAGATCTAGCTGCAGGTATCCTTAGGGAGGGAAGGTGAACATTATTTCCAACGCCACAAGCGTTTTTTGAGACAATTTGGCAGAAGTGTTATTGTCTATTATTCTCAATGATAGTTCTACTCCTTGTTGACAACAAATTCTCTCATCACATTGTGACCTCTCTTTGAAATGACAGACCCCGTTTACTGTTCTTCGTATTGTGTAATACACTAAACACTCAACAAACACTGGAAGAGAATGGGGAATGAGTACGTCCACAGGGAGAGGGGCTATAATGCAACTTAAACTGGGATTAAACAACCACCACCCACACATAATGTAGACGATACTTAGTAAAATGCATTAGGTCTTTAAAACTTTAATCAAATGTTAAATAATGACTTAAAAAAAAAAACCAATTCAGGTAAAATGCAATTTGGAATCAATTCCTCTTAACAGGCCCATTAGCCACGTTTTTGGTTTAAATATTTACTTACCCACAAAAGCTATTTTTCTTCCTCTAAACTTACTTGTGTCGACAGTGAATGTGATAAACTTAAGTGAAGGACAGAGATGATCAATTCCAGAGACCTCACCTGTGACTAACATGTCAAACCTCAGCAATTCTTGGTCTAAGTCCAGTTATTTCCCGGCTGGCGTGAGGCAGCGCAGCACTGAACACAAAGCCCTCCTCTACCAACCAGACCCGCATCTAACTCTCCAGTCTTCCTCCTACTTTTCGCCTTCAACTCCAAGTTTCAACAACACCAAGGCTACTGCGAGTCGCTCCCCAACTGCCAAGATGGTTTATGGTTTTCAGACTTGGGACATGTGTCTCCTCCGGCTCAGATGGCAAACTCAAGACTCAAGGATCACTTCCTCTCTGTTACCACTGATCTTCGTATTATTATCACAGTTTTATCATCATACTAGTCTCAGTATGTTGTAACTACTTGTCTTCTCTACTAGATTTGAAGGCAAGAATCTCAGTTATTGACCTTGGAATCCTCAAGGGCATTCAGTAAAGCATTTGACAGTTTGACTTGTCTTGAAAAGAGAAATCTTTGTTGGGGAAACAGTACGTCACAAAAATATTCTAGCTCTTTCTCTCTTAAAAGAAATGATAAACTATCTCCTAGATGTAAATGAGGAAATGTGATTATTACATAATGAACTTTTATGCCTGGTTTTCTTTTTTATTTATAATAAACAAATGCTTCAGTAGCTTAAGATCTCAAAAATACGGTTTCAATAGATTTCAAGCACTTTGTGTGTGTGTGTGTGCGTCTCTCTCTTTTTCTCACACACACACAATCTTAGACAATTTTGGACAACAGGGACCAGTTTTATATGTATTTGGAACAATTCCTGGTAATTGTAAGCCTTTCACACATAGAAATCAAAGGACCAGATGGGATTTTAGGAGATTCTCCAATCTGTTTTCCTATTATAAAACCTAGTAAATGAAGTCACAAACATGGCCAAGATAATTATCCTATTTTAGAGGCATCCACAGAATTATACTTAAGAATTTATATAAATGTAATCTCTACCCATGCAATTTAGGTCAAACTCAGCATTAGTTCACACAGGAAAGCAAAATCTCACCACTACCACGTGTCTACAAGCTGAGGAAGGACAGGACACAAAAGGGAAATGTAGTGGAGCGAAAAGAACACTGAGGTCTAGTGGCATCAACGCTGCCCATCCCTCTAACCTTGCTCTGGTCCCTTGGCTTGTCTGGGCCTCATATAAATCCCCTGTAAAATAAGAGTGCTGGACTGAAGCCCTGTAACGCGCGGTTCTTTTCTACTTTAAAGTTAGAACTTTAAAGGCACAACGTACTATGTACCTGTTACGTGACCTCTATGTGTATACTGAGGATGACCCTTTCCAGAAAGGGCACTTTTATTTTACAGGTGAACAAATCAGAGCTCAGAGAGGTTAATAAATGCCTTGACCACAAACACAGTTAATAAAAAGTGAAACCGCAATTCAATTCAAATTCAGGTCTGTCTGGTTCTAAAAAACGTTTTGCTAATCTGCCTCCTAGAAAAGAAACAGAAAAAAAAGAAAAAAGAAAAAAACCTACAGGCTGACAATGATACAAGTAAGTGTTTTTCCTGCGGGCAGTAGAAAGTCAGAAAAATAGGTCAAGACAGTCCACTATGCCATGGGAAGGGTTGGGGAATTCTAAGGGAAAAGGGCCCAAACACTTGGCTCTTTGAAACTGTCACCATAAATGCTGTAATTTCTTTACCAACTGCTTAATTTATCAGGACATTCCATCATATTACTTCTCATATCTACTTGGAAAATATCAAACATCTTGAATGAAGGTATGAAGGAAATACTTTAAACAGTTTGAGGAACCATCCTGAAAATCATGGTTTTGGGGTGGGGTGGGAAACAGGCATGCAGACAATAAACTCCCCATCAAATCAGGGGGAAAAAATCTTCCCAATTTAGTAGGTTTTAACATCTCTGAAATCAACACAATTCCATGAGCAAAATATATTTTGCTCATCAGTTACTGAGCAACTCCACTCATACAAGTTATTAAATTAATACTGCAAATTATAATGGAACTATCTTAGGACGCATGTCTTCCCACTCCTAGTATTTTTCTCAGCTGATTTTCCGATGTTTAAATCAACCTCAGAATTCCCTGGTGCAGGAGAATGTAAGTGTAGTATAAATATATTTTTGAAGCATTATATATATTCTTGCTAAGTGTTAGAATCACATGTTTTGTCCTAATCCTAAAAACACCCATAAGCATTCCTGAAGCACTTCAGATTAGTTGAGAGTTTATCACCTTAAGTTCAGTTTAGAGATCAGAAAAATGAAGAAGGTGCACTAACACCCTCAGGCACACACTCAGGGCTCTGCAGGGTACTGGAAAGAGCCCAATGTTTCTTAGCATGAAAAGAAAAAATCACCCCCCTCCGTGAAATTTGGATCCAAAGATACACTAATTTGTATTTATGAACTGTATGCATAAAGAGATTTTTTTTTTCAACCCTACAACCAGCACATCTCTTCCAGCTGAGGGGAAAATCATCCCTGTTGAAAGTGTAAGATCCAGTCCATTTACTCCACTTAACTACTCAGAACACACAGAAATCAGGAAGGGTTAACAATCTGGGAGCCAGCAGTTATTTTTTAATGTGTTGATTTTTACCAATAAGCAATAGATACAGGTGTTGAATAATTTTCACTTTATTTCTATTCTTAGTATTTTAAATCGCTGGATGTAGGACAAGAAAAATAGAAATGAAAGTTCTATCTTTTGTACAGTTAATTCCACTGGCCCCATTAGGTGCACAGGTTTTGTCTTGCCTGTAAAAATTCTAAAAAAAAAAAAAAAATCTAAAACTGTATATCCTCCCACCCACAGCATCATGCTTCTGCGTTCAAAATCCATCCACCAGTTTGCCTGTGCTCCTGTGTGGGTACCTAAGTACAATGGTGTGTGGGCCAATCTTCAAAAGGGCAGAACAGCCCCCCACCTCCAGCGCCAAGATCACCCAATTACTAATGTGACAAACACTGACAGCCAAATAAAGCACTATAGTTAAAAGCTAAACGCTTTCTCGTTTTGGGAGTAGAGGAAGGAAGAAAAGAAAAGTCAGTCTAGAGGTTAGCAAAAAAAAAAAAAAGAGAGAGAACTGTCTGAGTTGGGTAACTGAAGGAAAAAGAAGTGAAAATAAAGGTGCTCAGTGGAGAGTTTGCTCTTGACACCATACTTTATAATCTTCCTGTCACAAAGGGTATGTGTTTGTTTTGGGGGAAGGGAGACTATTTTCCATCACACAGATCCTCTGGTTTCTAAAGTTAAGACTCAAGAGGCCCTTTCTCAAACAAAGGTTTTGAACACTCAGATTAACTTCTTTGGTCAACATGTGCCCCAATACACATCCACGAGTAAGTGACTGCCATGTCTTCCACTTTCTGACCTCTAAAATCAGCCATGGGGGGATATTCTCATCTCTGCTCATAAAAGCACCTTCTGCCTTTAAGGTTTCTCTCTGGAATATCTTTTCCACTTTGGAAAACTATGTGGATTATCTAGGGGGCAGTGATAGACAGATATACTTTTGATCATTATTTTAGGAACCCAAAAGTGCAAACGCAAAGAATGTTATATTTGCAAAATGTTTTACCAAGTCTCACTGTTATGAAATCACAACCCTGAAGTTTTGTTAAGCTTGTCCTAAGAGCAGACCAGCCAAAGACATGGTTGACACGGTGTGTACATGAGAAAGTCAATATAATGACTGTATACCAAAAAGTCAACCTAAGATATTTCTGGGAGAGTTTTACCATGGCCTCTTTCAATTTCAGGGATAGCAGGAGTGCTTCCACAGCACTGCTCACTGCTGGTCCCTCTTCAAATGTTTGACATTCTTCAAGGTTCTCTTTTTGGAATTGTTCTAACCCTACAGTTCCACTCTAGAAAAAGCTCACCCCTACACAAACTTCCATTACTGCTTATATTCTACTTGGATATATGCAAATCTCTCTAACCCAAATCAACCTGTTCAACAGCCTAATCTAACTTCCTGGATGTCTCACAAGCACCTCAAACCAAATGGAACTCAGGATGTTCCAAAAAATACTCCCACATTATCGTTCCCAGTTTATAGTGCCCACAGCCACCGAGCTGCCTTACTCAGACTTCCTCCTTATCTATCCCCAAATCTAGTTTCTTCTACATCTAAATAGACGTCCTCTTCAATTAAAATGTCTATCATCTCTACACAGTGCAACATCCTAACTGATATCCCTTTCTTTACCCCTCTGCCGTAACAGTGACTTTCCTAAAATGCAACTGATTTATTTCCATGCTTACCATCTTTTAATTACTTCTTACCCTTATAGAATCAAGTCCAGTACTTAGCCCAGCATACCAACTCCCTAATGACAGTTTCTGCCTGACTCTCCAACTACCTCTGCCATTTCCCCACAAGACTCCACATCCTGACTATAGCCAACTACCTGCTCCTCCCCACCCACCTTCTGTGTTTTTCCGCCTCTGCCCTCTCTGCATGGAATGCCCTTCCCTTCATATTTCTTCACCTAGTCTTATCTCGCTCTTTAAAACTCAGCTGAAACGTCCATCCCCTGTGACTCTATTACCACCACTCTCCTTCCTAGACTTGTACCTCGTACGCACCTCTACTAGTCAAAAGAAACTAATTGTACACCATAGGGTGTATATGCCACGTCCTTCACAGAGGAGTGCTGGTTTTATCACATATCTATATAAACACTTACTGCCTGTTTGGAGAATGAGTTAATCTCTCCTTTAATAAGTAACTAAAATAACACAGCTTACATTTATTTATAGCATTTATCATATGGCAGAATTCATGACGTATTAGGCCATTTCATCTTCACAACAACTCCATAAGGTAGGTAGGTATTACTCCACTTTACAGATGAGGAATCTTAGGTCCATTTAAAGAGGCCAGATAACTTGCCTAAAGACTTACAGAGTAACGGAGGAGGCAGGAGTGGAACTCAGGTCTGATCAACTGCAGTCCCTGCTTATTATAACCTCTATGTATACTTCTTGCTACGTGCTGTTTTACACAGTCCTTAAAGGCCTCCCAAGGAGTGCTGTCTGCACTACTTCTGTTCAAAACTTCACAGAATCAATTACCTAGCTAGGTCTCTATTAGGGTTTTGTACTTTCTGTAGTTAAGGAAAAAGAGTTATTTTGGATTACGAATGCTATGGACAATGAGCTCAGAAAATACCATTACTCTAAACTGTCTCAAACACAAGTACCTGGTACCCAACCTAATCTTTACATACTACGCAGACAGAAAAATCCAGCCGACTAGAAAAGTTTTTTTGAGGTTCACAAAGGAAAAAGATATCTACCGAGTACTTATTTACTTAGGTCCATCTTCAAATGGAATAACTCCTCCCATTTTTTTGAAAGCAGGGCAGTCTAAAAAATATAAAAAATTCTTTTTATTTGGCAGTTTTGAGCCTTTTATCCAAACTTTTAATGGCAGACCACAAAGAAAAAGTAAGATCAAACTAATCTTGTAAGCCTCTCCCCTGCTCCTGGCCATCGTTATTTTTAGGACATTCTCTGGCACTTCTAGTATCAAATGATTGTGATACTGAGAATATGTGAGCTTCACAAGCTGGCAGGTGTCGGATACCAATTCTACAGCAGCTCCATCTGCTGCCCACCCAGATGCTTGCATTTAAACTGGGAAGAAGTCCAGGAAGGGAGCACAAGCTAATGGCTCATCTTACACCAGATTTCCTACTTTCAGCTGTCTCAAAACAAAACAAAACCAAAAAACCCTCTAAGTTAGAATCATTTAAATCTTCCTGGACAGAATCTTATATCAAAGAAACTCTAAATCCTACTTTAATGAATTCTTCTTTGTTGTAAGTAAGGGTACAGGAAATTAAGCTGTCCTTTTACTCAGAGTAAATCAGTTATGCATTTTTAATAGAAGCTAAACACAGCAAAACTAGAAGGGGACAGCAGGGACAGGATATTCTGGCAAGATGTTGCCTTTATAACTGTAGTAGTAATGACCAACTGGTTTCACTTGAAAGGAACATCTGGTACCATCTATACCAAGTGAAAAGGTTCAAATCAAAGTACAACAGGACTGTGGAGGATAGAAACAAAATGAGCAAAAGGCAAAAAAAGCACCATCAGTACAATTAGCGTCTTTAGAAGATAAAACAGAAGAATGTGACTGGGAACAGTTAATAACGAATGGGATTCCAGGGGATGCTCAAGAGCACCAAAAAGATGAACAGAGCCAGTCAAGGAATGGCTCCCACTCAATGTGCCAGAACCCAAACCAATAGTCCTTCCAAGTGTCCCTACTAGCCAACTCGCTGTGTCTGTCTATGGAAATACCACTTGCGTTATTTAACATACGGGGGGGGGCATTCTAGAATGTCCAACAGTAGTGGAATTGTTAAATTATAGTACACTCATACAGTGAGATACTCTGCAGCGATTGCAAATGTTATTTACTAAGAGTTTATAATAGGGTGAGATACAC
Source organism: Vicugna pacos (assembly GCF_048564905.1). Classification (NCBI taxonomy): domain Eukaryota; kingdom Metazoa; phylum Chordata; class Mammalia; order Artiodactyla; family Camelidae; genus Vicugna; species Vicugna pacos. Next base: position 58,025,526 of record NC_133002.1, read on the forward strand.
AATGGGTGGTCTCATCAACTTCTATTCTGCTCTATGTAGCAACCATGAAGCTTGGGTAGGATTGACTCCCCCCCCTCAAATCTCCCAGGGCAAGTCTATCCTCTTTAACCCACATTGAACAGCTTAGCCCTTGGTTACCTGAACCAATCAACTCAAATCTCAGGCTAAGGCACACTTTTCTCTCTCCCTGAAGTTAACGAGATGTGTCTAGTCAAGGTTCTTGGCCATAGGCATAGTGATCACGAGAGGAACCAGCCTCAGAACAAGCTAATATGTGGAACACAGCATAGCTACCAAAAACTCATGGAGACACTGAGCAGGAGCCCTGATCAAATCCTATCTGATCTCCATCCTACTGTTGAACTTTTTGATTACATAAACCAATGTTTTATTGTTTAGACCAGTATGAGTATCATATTCTGTTATTTGCAAACAATAATGGCTTAATACAATGGGAAACTACTTTATTTCACACAGTGTGATCTTTAAAAATGTCGATAAAAAATGATTATTAGGAAAGATAATAAAATAAACTATTTCTAGGCAGTGGATTGTGGATTGGGCTAGATTTGGGTACTGATCAGTAATGATCAGACATATATTTTAATTATAAAGAAGAGACTGCCAGATTGATCACTGTCTTTGAAACTCATATTCCATTTACACTGGAACACTGCCATGAAATGCCATTCTCTCCTTCTGCCACAGATCCAAATCTTAGCCATTAAGGATCAGTGCTCCTCTTCCTTCGTATCTATAATTCCCAACAACTTCTTTCTCTGAATGCTTGATGCCTTCAACAGTTAACAGCAGCAACCATTACAATAACCACCTCATTTATTGAACACCTACTATGTGCTGTATTACGCTTTATTACAGTTAAACATAACCATTTCTGTATTAGTTATTTCTACTCAACCACATATGAAATTCTTGGAGGGCAGGAAGTGTTTTACACTTATGTTGAACTGCCTCAATGCCTTGCGCATTCTAAAACAAAGTAGAGGGTCTTGATATGGATTATTTATATACATTTGGAATGGGGGAAATAGCTTTAAAAAGACTCTCAAAGGATGTGACCCCCAAAATAGGTTAAGAACTACTGCAATATTCAACGAATAGTTCTTAAATCAGTAGCTCAACAGACCACCAATAAGCCAAAGATTCTCGGGTAAAGGGCACATCAGTCCACACAAGTGGAGGAACATATTTCTAGTCACGCTGAGCGTGTGATCAGGTTTTAGGAACCTCATACAGAGAGTACTCTGATGAAGTAGAGGCAAACAGAACCTCTCCTTGACAACTGAGGGCACTGTTAACGATCCCTCTCCACGGGACTTGGGGAGGAGCGCCTGTGTGTTCATCCTTCTGTTTACATGAATTGGCTGTTGAAACTGTAATCATTTTAACCCAGTCAGCAAGCTTTTCCTAAGCCGACCATAATAAGCACAACGGGGCTCACGATGAATATAAAATTAACACAAGGCTTCAGTACTTCAGGGTCTTATAATTGAGATGTGGGAATCCTCACTTGAATCTTTCTGAGTAATAGAGCCACATTATTCTTACTATTAGCCAATACAACTTAAAACTGTACTGTAACCGATTTGGAAAATCTACAGCAGTGGAATCTAGCATTTGCCACAAAGGGTCATACTCCAATCTATGACTCTGCTAGTGAAACAGGAACTGCCCAGAGCATTAGGTCTCAAGGATGACTCATGTTTCTCAATATTAAAGCTGCTTCTTGCTGTGGAAGATGCAGAAAGAAGTTACCTTGTGAAGAGTGACTTGAATCCTGTTACTGTTTACTTTGCTCTACAGTGGGAAGAGTCTAAACTGTCCGCAGTATTTTCAGTCAAACCTCTTCCCATGGTTGAGGATTCAACCTCTTATCTTCCCCAACTAGGTAATTCCTCTTCCCATCCTGTTAATGATACCAATAATCTCCCAGCATCAAAGACTCAGAATCCTCTGTCTAGACTGCATCTCCTCCCGGGTCCTGTGATTTCTTCCCTTGTAACATCCTCTAGATCTGGACTGTTCTCCATTTCCACTAACTCATTTCATCAGCTTGCCTGCAACAAAACTGTTTTGATAACAACTAACTATATACTTGCAGTTTTAACTGCTTACATGTTTCAATTAATTTAATCCTTACAACAATCTGATGAGGTAATAAGTACTATTATTATCCCCATTTTTTCCAATGAGGAAATTTTGGCACAAAGAAGTTTTAAAAACTTGCCTAACATCACAACCATGGCAAACAGCACAGCTGAAGTCTGAACCCAAATGGTCTGGCTCCAGCCTGGGTCCTTCCTCCCTAGGCTGTATCTTGCTTCTAATCCTTCTCTACTTTAATCCAGTACTACTCACAATAGTCTTTCTAAAACACCGTTCGGGTAAGCTCACTGTTCCAGGACCTGTTAGAAAATGCTGCTGTTCCATCAATACAAATGCCTGCCTTCTGATCAATTCAATCCACAGTTCAAAATGAAAACCAGATCAAATCGTGCACAAGTGTCTGTCCTCCCACTGATTAGCTATGCAATTTACACTAGTTACTCAGCTTCTCTGTTAATGCATCTGAAAAAGCCCGTTCATTGAGCTCTTGAGAGGATTAAAGAGCAAAAGCACCTGGTACAGAGCCTGCCTGGCTCCCAAGACCGTATGAGCTCAGTAAGAGCTAATTTTCTTGGCCTGCATGAAAGCTTTACATCAGTGAGGTATCTCTGTGCTCAAGTCCCTCTGTCTTCAGGTCTCCTCCCACCTAGAAGGATCTGATTACTCAGATGGTAGCTACTGTTTCATAGAATCTCAAGTCCAAAATTATTTAGTTATAGTACACAATCACTACATCTGATTCTATAACACTACAAATACTCTAATCAGCATTTAGTCAGAAGGGGTACTTCATGGAACTGTCTTCTTTACACATTGTTTCACAGGTATGAACACAGAGCCTCACCAGCTCAACTATAAGCCCCTAGCAACTGTCTCCTTGGCACGCAGTCAAAAGCTTGCTGACTGACCTAAACTTGGTATATAAACACAGAATCTTAGAAATGTGTAAGTTACGATTTTCCTCATGTTCTATCAATGTGCCACTAGATATTCCTAAGAGTTCAAAATGGGATACATCAAAACTATTTATCTCATTTAAATGACCTTAAGCTGGAACAAGGAGTGGCAGCTTAAAGTTCTAGCAAAACTGAAAGTTTCTTTACACTGTAAGGCCAGAGCCAAAGACATAAAAATTTAAGAAGGCATGAACAGCCTTATGCTACTTTTACTCAGCTGAAAGATGCTGATCAACCTTACATTAAGGAAAACTCCAATTTATTTCTTTGTTTCCTCTGAGCTCAGCTGACTAGTCACAATATAAGACTCTTGAGACAAGGACTGTGGGCTGGTATGGGCTGGGCTGGTCAAAGACTGACTTTCTGACTCTAACCAACCAGCCTATTTATGAATGGCACCAGTCAACACAGCGATGGTGTTTAAGAACTTACTGACCCTATACTGTACCTACCACTACTAGAAAAAACGACTCAAAACATATGTACTCCTTTGCTTTAAGGACAGCATTATTTACTCAAAACATGAACCACCATATTATCAATGAAGCAGCACAAACACTTAAAATCAGTGAATCCTTAAAGCAAGGCTTTCACTGACTTATGGAGTCAAATCTAAAGCCAGGTCCTACTAGAGATGCAAATCCATTATTTTTTGAATATCCTACCAATATTCAGGCTCCAGGGTACATTTCCAAAGCTGGCTTCTATGAGCAAATTTTAAAAGAGGTATTAATGGCTCACTGACTGAACTCAACTATAGAGCCTGGAAATGAAGCGTCAGTCTACAAACACATTTTCATCAGCCTGTCAGATCCGCCTGCCTTAGGTCCTTATGAAGACTTCCCAGATTCTGACTGAGAGCATTTGCACCACTTGCTAGTTCTGACTTCAGGATGTCCTTCGAGTTGGACACGTTCCAGGCTGGCTACAGCTATGTTTGGCACCACAAAGCATGCTGCCAGTCCTAGCTGTGTTGCTAACAGGAGGTCGGAAAGCATCCCTGGAAATACAGGGACGCTAGTTAACAGATCACACTGTTGTTTGTAAGCAAAGAGTTCTGGCAAAGCTTCAAAAATAAGAAGAAATACCTCCCCCAACTAACCTCACTTTTAGCAGTAGAGTATACTCAAGAGAATATCTGATGAGAGAAGATTCCTCTTTCCGCTCTCCAGCCCTCCACAAAGCTGTTCTTTGGCACTTTTTCTAAGGCTAGGAGTTGTGTAAACTATGTAAATTAGAACAGATCATCAGGGTTACTTCAAACTATTCCTGCAAATTTTTTTCTCATTTTTCTTATACACTTAAAGAATAAAGGACAAATTCAGGACAGAAAGCCAAAATGTTCAGAATCTCCTTCTAAAGCAGTATTTCTTATCTGTGTATGGACCATATGCTGAAATGAAATGCCACCATGACTATAGATGGAGTAAATGTCCAAAACCAAAAGCTGGTGGAAACTGGGAACACTTTTAGATAGTTACAAAAATAAAACTGATTGAATATTCTTTAGATCACATGCACAGTAACGTGTAATTACAGAGACTCAAAGGAAAAGTAGCTAAGAAACCTAACTAAGGTGGTAGCAGAAAGTAAGGGAATTAAAAAAAATACAGTGGAAATTCCAGAGCTCCTATTTCTGGTTTATGTCATCTAAATAAATGCAAAAACAGCTGAGGCAACATAAGAACCAAGCCTGACCTCTGACAGGGCAATACCAGGTCACAAAGTCAATACCCACTACGGACTCGATTTACACTGAGTGGAGTGAACCTTCCTCTCTTCCAACAAACTAAATGAACACGTTGCTAGGCGCTGTGCAAGACGCTGAGATACAGGAACCTGAGACCCGGGGACACAGAAACATGCCACAGGCAGAGGTACACAATGGCACTAAGGGGCAGTGCTGGGGCACCCCAGGGAGAGAAGCGCATCGAGAAAGACTTGTGCAGCTCGGGCTTGCTCTAAACCAGGAGGGAAGAATGGGAGGTGGCCAAGGCAAAAGGAACAATAGGACTGAAGACCACAAGATGTGAAATAGCTTAGTGTTCAGGGAAACTATGCAGCTAATTGGAAATTGACCAAATTTTGTTTAAATATAGTCACAAAGATTAATCGACCCATTATTTGACATTACTGGCAAATATGTTCACTAATGAAACACTGTAGAGCTTTCTGGGCCAGGATATTTAATTGTGCAAAATTCTGGTGCAGTTTAACACAAAGAAACAAAATGACTCTACAACAAGAGTAAGACTTTGCCTAAGATTATTTATGTAAAACAGAGTTCTGAAAAGAAAACACAATAATTATGGTTTTGCTGAATTCAAAGAAATGCTGCCTCTGCTCTCTGGATGTGCCTCAGATGCTGCTGTCTGCACATTTAGCTCAAGACCACATTACACATCCAATGACACAAGGAACCCAAATTAGAAGAGGTAGTGCTGGACTGGAAACATGCTGTATGTCACCCCAGTGGAGCCACTCTACAAGTACTCTTTTGGTCCTTCAATTTTCACATAAAGACACAATACTAAATCACAGGTCCCCAGTATCTGCCTCTGTCTGCATAGGCTGGGGTAGGAAAGGTGCAGCGCCCTGAAGGAAAGGCTTTGGGAAGTCAAAGGTCCTCGAGGAAAGGGAGGAGTACAGATTCATGGTAAAGGGAAATGCCTACCAAGTTCTACTGCTAGTCCACAGCGGGGTTCTCCATTCCCACTCCCGCCCCAATTCTGCCCCACGGCCTCACCTCCAAAGACCAGAGTAACCACCAATGGTCTGCAACGAGAGGGAGGATATGATTCCCGGCATTTCAAAGTGAAACCCAAAATACTCTGAACACAAAAACACTCTTATTTGGGTGGTGACATTCTACAGCAGGGCTGTCCAAGAAAATTTTCTACAGTGATGCAAATGTCCTATGTCTGCACTGTTCAATATATAGTAGCCATTAGCCATGCACGGATATTAAGATCTTGAAATATGGCCAATGCAAGTGAAGAACTGAATGTTTTACTTAATTTAAATAATCACATAAGGCTAGTGCCGATAGTACTGAAGAGAGTGGTAAATATCCGACATATGGAAGCCAAATACTTATGGAGTCCAACCTTAAAATGTTGATAAGTATTACACGAGAAATAACACCTTCCACAGAAACACCAATTTATAAGCTCTTAGAAAACAGTTCTTCATTAAGTAGGGACTATCAAGGAATCAAAAGAATATTACATTTTAAGTGTGTGTGTGTGTGTGTTGATAGATTTAATCTATGTTCAGCTGTTATATAGCCAAGATGAGTCTAAGAAGACGCAACCAGTGTGGCAATCAAATAGATGGGATCCTGGAACAGAAAAAAGGACATCAGGAAAAATCTAAGGAAATCTGAATAATGTATGGGCCTTGGTTAATAATATCAATATTGATTCATTAATTGTAACAAACATACCATACTAATAAAAAGACGTTAATGACAAGAAAGATTGGGTGTGAGATACATGGGCTCTTTCTGTGCTGTCTTTGTAAATTTTTTGGTAAGCCTAAAAGGGTTCTAAAATAAAGTTACTTTAAAGAAAATCTATGCTCAAAGAAATTATGTTCAGTAAAGATGCTGTAACAGTTTTATCTTAATGAGAGGATCCTGTTAAGGGATCCTGGTTGAGAACATAGAAGCAGTGGTATCTTACCCAACCCTCCCTGTAAACAGAACACTGAATTTTGGGGCCTCCAGGCTTACATTTGATAAACACCTGTGTAAATGTTTAACTGAGTACATGTTTTCAGGTATATGAAGAGAAATCTTGAGCTTCTTTATTTACTTGAGCAATTTTTTTCCCAAAGGCTTCTTGAAAAGGTATTCCATTTTCTACTTAGACCACAAACTTTTTAAATTTTCTTTTTTTTTTTTAGAAACTAACATCTAGATAGCCAGATTTCAGGTGGATACCAACCTGCACTATATACAAACTTGTTAAACGTGATTCATATTCTGGTGATAGAGAAAATAAAAAGCTTAATCCTTTCTATTTCTGAAGTTACTAAATTACTAGTGTAAAGTTCATGCTATTTTCAATACTTGGAAAGTTCTAGTTAAAAGTAGTCCCACTTAGAAACCTATTTCCATAAAATACCTCCTTAAAAGGCGGTATGGTGGTGTCATGAGCAGGAAGTTTGAGTTTGATGGCACTTATCTAAGGTTTTTTATAAAACGTGAAGGAAGTGTCATGATTACTCTGAAGCTCTTGTATGTGCCATGCTGTCATCAAACGGCTCATGTCTACTTTTATAACTGCCTATATGCTGGAAGGCAATTAATCTTTCAAGTTTAAGCGTTCTAGGACAACTCCAACAACTCTTCAGAGTTTGACAGTAAGCTTACAGAAATTCTCAGTAATTCAGGCATATCTGGATGGACAAAGCAGCCATGAGTGTTTCTAAATTAGCTCAGAAAACTTTTCAATACTCATGTCTTATCAAGTCTGTTTTCATTCAGGACACCAAAGTGCGTACCTCTAAAAACAGTGCAGTACTGAATATTATCTATATCATGAACCCTCTGCACTAAGCATAGTACTCTTGACCTAGGAGATATTCAGTTTGTTGTTATGATTCATCAACGTACTAGATAAGCAATCTTAAGAATTCATACATACTCAAGGGAAAAATAATTAACCAACTAGACTTAACAGACATCTATAGAACACTCCAACCAACAATAGCAGAATACACATTCACTTGAAGCACACAGCAGAACATTCTCCAGGACAGATCTTATGCTAGGCCATAAAATAAGCCCCAATAAACGTAAAAGGACCAAAATCAGAGTGTGTTCTAAAAGCACAGTAAAATTAAAATAGAAATCAACAGAAGGAATTCTGGGAAATTCACAAATATGCAGAAATTATAAACACACTCCAAAATAACCAATGGGTCATAGAAAAAAGAGAAATTGGAAAATAACTTTGAGATGAATGAAACCGAAAACAACTGCATACCCATATTTATGGGATACAGCTAAAGCAGCATTCAGAGGGAAATTTAAGGCTACAGCTTTAGGTATTTATTAATGCCTATATTCAAAGGAAAAATGTACCATAGTTCATTTCAAACTGAGGTTGCTATTCTTCTATTTATAAAACCCAACCCCCCCTCAAAAGCAGGCAATCAATTTTTCATCAGGATATCTGAGAATATGCAAATGAGAGGCACACCCCTTTCACAAGTCCTTTAATATCTAATAGGGAAGGGAGTGAGGGAAAGAACATGCAGAAAGCTTAAACCTTCATATACAACAGTAATAAACTAGTAACTAAATTTGAAAGTAACCTCTAGGGTCTTTAAAGGCAACAGCTGTTTAGGTGTTTGCAGTTATATTAGGGGCTCCAAGAAGGCAGACAAAGGGCTTCTCAACACATAGAATGTGATTTTCCAAGTTGATAAAAACTTAAAAGTATTGGTTCTTTCTACACCAGTACCCTAAATTTAGACCAGTAAAGTAATTAATCTCAAGGAAAGACCTGAAGGGCTACAACTTTTCACCTGCAGCACTAAGTGAGGCCATTAGTCACAAATTCATTTGATTATCTAATGTGGACAATATTAGCACAACTTTGGGGGAAATTCACACCACACCAATTTCAGGTTCAAGAGTTATTCTGACTCAGCTGTAACATGTGACTTTGAGAAAGTCTTAATCATTATGATCTTTTCTAGTAGCCTGGCAAAGAAATCCTTCAAGCTACTGCTGTTTTCTAAAGAGGTACAGTACATTAAACAGCAACACTGGCCTTCCTTCCAAAGATGAAGTACCTGCGTACTTTCATTATTAGTACTATTTGACTATGGTTTCACTGTGATTTGATTATGCTTTCTCATTGTACCCAGAAAGTACAGGAACAGTAACTATGGCTATATTCATTAAATGTTTTTGTCCTAAAAGGTTACAGCAAAATGGAACAGTAATTTTCTCTGGGAAGAGTGTTTGCCTCTTACATTTTCTAATGGGTCCTACATTTATTCGTTTATTTAATTTGGAAAAAACTTATCTGGGTGACAGGACGGATTATGGCCTAACTTTCTTCTACACTTCTCTATTAAATATTTCCAATAAATACTTTAAAAGAATGAAACGAATACATCTGATTTTTATAATGCACAATAGATAGCTAAGACCCACTAATAATTTCAAATCTTTATTTTGTCTCTTAATTTTACTTTACAAAGCCGAATATTTTCATAAAAGCTGATAAATAAAAAGTAAACTTGACCAGTCAGAGCTAAATATGGACGGAAGACAACAAGGAGAAATGGATAATTAAACCTCTGAAAAACTGCAATTTGGCTGCATTACTAATTTTAATCCAGTTTGGGAGACTGACCTAAGTCAAAATTACATAAGAAAGCACATAACATTACTTTCCTATCAGCTGCAGGGAAAAGATAAGCTAGTATAACTAGAAACCTGGGCAGCAAGACCAGTTTTAGGGCCAATCTTATTTGTTCATAAGGAAAAGGGCTTATCGGTGTATATTCTACATAAAGTCTATGTAACAGCCCTAGATAACGAGGAGATGTTTGTGCTGCCTGCACCAAGAAGAGTCTTAATATGAAGTAAATTCACTCCATGAAGCTGGACACTGTGATTTTTTTCCCTTTTAAGAAAGCAAAACTGACCCTAAAATGTTTGTTCACTTGTAAACTGACATCTGGAAAACGGTTGTAGTGTTTTTAATTGCTTTTCTGATTATGAAACTAATATATGCTTATAAAAATATCCACTACAGAAATGCATACTGTAGAAAGTAAAAGTTCTCCATAATCCCAACATCCAGAGAAAACCAATATGACACTTTTCTTTTTTCTTTATATTGCAATCCATGTAAGTGCATGGGGATGTTTCAGTTAAGTCACTCTGCTTTTTTCTCAAAAGCTCTTAGCAGAACCTCCTGGCTCCAAACCTAAACATTTGCAGCATCAACTAAACAAAGCCTGGTTTGTCTGTCTTCCCATCTTTTTCCAAACAGGAGTGAGGATGGATGCTCTCCCTCTAGAAGGGACTGATTTAGCCAAAGAAGTAAAACTGAATTAAAACAACATCTATGAATAAGCACCAAATTTCTCAGCTATCAAAATTACTCATTAACTTAACCTGACACAGCTATTAAAAAAATTAATCACCTGAAGGAAGAGCACAAAATAAAATATGCTTCAAAAAAACTACGTGCTGTAGTCAAGTATCTTACGTGCTGAGTGAAGAGGTTTAATCATTTCACAAATCTGGTTCCACAGTCCTATAAAACACTGTCAAACTGTGAAATAATGTTCTATTGTTAAAGAAGAACAGAGGATGAAGCCAACATCAATCAGCGGCACTATTATTATGTATTCTGGCTAAGATTATGGGCCATTGTCATTTAACTTGACCTCGGGTAGGTAACCTGTCCAATCCTTTAGGACAACAGAGCATTATACACACATATATATACACATACACACACACATAAATATATCGAAAGCCTCCTTTGAGATTATGAACTAAATTATTAGTAGAAACAAGCTAAATATACAGTAATAGGGAAATAGTTAAGTACAATTATAGATCATTAACCTTAACAATATTTCAAAATATTAAACCATTAAAAAATAATTAGTACAGTAAATATGGGCGAATGGTAACATATGTTATATTTTAAGTCCACTACAATTACAGCACTATAAAAATGTTGGTATGATGACAAAGCCCAGAAAAGATCTACTAGCTCTCTTCTACTAGAGTTTGGCGGGGGGGGGGGGGGGGGGTGTTATGCAAGATTTTGAATTTCCTACCTTTTTTTTCCCTATTAATGTATGTTAAAGTAATTTTAAATGTTAAGGGAAAATGGAAGTACTGCTAATAAAATGTTGTAAATATGTTTTTTCCTCTAGTAATCCATTTCAAACCATACATACTACTTATCTATGAAAATAAAAGACCTATGAAATGACACAAAGAAAACATGCAACGGTCAATATTCTAACTGAAAACACATACTCCTTTCTTCTCTGTGAAGCCTACAGTTTCAAGGTCCAAAAGGCATTTCCTCTCACTTCAAAACTAAACTGATGCTTTTTGTATTTTTCAAAAGCAAACTATTACAGAAGGCTTTGCCATTTCACCAATCCTAGATTTTAAAAGTCCACTGTTGAGAATAAATTAATTAAAAAGTAAAGCCACTGTTAAGGTGAGAAAAAACTCTAATATTTTACCACTAATAATTAGTACCTGTTTTGATAAAAGTATTAGGACAGAAAACACACAGCTACTGCTATAAAGGGGACCAACATAGGCTCTGAGCCTTCCCACAAGATAAAGAAGGAAACTTATCAAAGCATTATTTATAGCATCTTTGAGACTTAAAAAAGTTGTTTGGAGGAAAATATGCCTATTCTAGGTATTGAGACCAGAGAGAATGTTCTCCCACAGGTCCTCCCTGAAGACACTTAGAGATAACTCCTTAATATCCTTATAGCCGTGACAATGATGAATTTTTCCCAACGCTGTTTCTTCCATCATCTCTTATTGTTGGCCAACAGTGCAATCCCAAAGCTCCATTCAACCCAAGAAATATACAAAGGCAAGGTCCCCGACAGAACACTGTGCAGGTACCCATCTCTTTGCTTTGAGGTTTAATCCTGAGAGAGACCAAAGACTTTAAAAAATGTAAAAACTATTTGTCTTTCATACAATCCTCCATCAATATCATGCTTTCAGCTAAGTTCTGAGACAAAGGTGGCACAGTTCTGAGTTTGAGGTAAAATAAGGACAAGCCCCTGGCCAGTTGTCTGTGCGGCATCACGTAACTTAACAGTTACCTGAGCCAGCAGATGAACGGACATCCCCTTAGCAAAGCTGTGCATCTGAACAACATTAATAAAACCAATGGCAGCTAGCATACTATCTAATGCATCCTAGTCACTGCTTCAAGTACACTAATATGTTAGTTCTCGTCAACCTCACTGTGACACTAGGAAGGTAGGTGCTACCATTCCCATTTTGAGGATGGGAGAACCAAAGCATAGAATAAATTGCCTAAGACCACAAGGCCAGGTATGCCAGGGGCAGAGCTGGGATTCAAACAAGGTGGGTACGGCCCTGGAGCACATGTCTCTCATCCATATCGACAAGGAGGTGAAACAGAGGAAGTACCTTCCAGAAGGACCAAGATTTTCGTCAAAAAGGCATTCTGAGTCACTCTTTTAAAGGTTTCTAACTTTTATGACACAGCATAGGCACAACGAATTGTAGCCTCAAGATTTAAAAGCAGGTTAAATCTCAGTCATTGGAAAAAAAAAAAAAACAACCAACCAACAAACCAACCCTTGACCAGAGCACTTTAACTTCCTGGAAATATCCATCAAGGTAAAAAGATGCAAAATGTTAACTACTTACTACTTGAATAATCAACTGTATTGATGTAATAAAACTGATTAATCAAATGAATAAAGTAATTAAAAAAGAGCTCAAAAAAGGAGTAACAATCACCTGAAATACAGCCCCTTGGAGGTAACTATTATCTTTCAGGGGACCATTCAGAAAGAAGTCTATGTATTTAATAAGCAAACAGAAATAGATAGCAATTTTCCCTAAATGTGCTCTCCCTTTCTCTCTCTGTTTGACCTCGTTTGGGTACAAAAAAGCCCCACAGGGTAGTTGTTAAGAACATGGAATCTGGACTTAACCGGTCTGGATTTGAATGTGAACTTGGGCAAGTTACTTAACCTAAGCTTCAGGTTCCTGATCAGTAAATTGGGGATAATAGCATCTATCTTAATAGGATTATTGTGAGGATCAAAAGAAAATGCAAGTAAAATACTTAGCTTAGTGCTAGGACATGCTAAGAACTCAATGCATTAGATACATTATTACTATTCAAAAGAGGATCCATAAACACTTGTCTGTGCAAGTGTAGATGTTAATACTGTGTTGATACAGACTGATATTCACATTAACATCTTCACAGTAGTCTACTCTACAGGCACTATCATCTGTTTATGTAGCCCCTTATCAATGGGCTACTTAGGTTTGTTCCCCCCAATACAGTAATTCCATGGATTCAAGGAAGAAGCTTCTTTTCACACCTTTTAACATCTCTGAAATGAATCTTATAAATGATATTTCATGATTTAATTGCAGCAATTTCTTTGCTAGGTAGTACACCGATTCATTGAAATAAACATCCTTATGTCTACATTTTTAAAAATCTGTTTGTGAATTTTCTTGGAATTAATTCCTAAAAGTGAAATTGCTGGGTCATTTTATGATCTGACACCTATTACTAAGCCACTGTTCAGAAAGACCAACTGTATTTCTACAAACCTCCACTGGCAGGAGGTGGCAGGCCCCATTTCTCCACACCCTGGCCAACAGAGTGGAGTCAATCTTTACCATCTTTGCTAATCTGACAGGGAAAATGACCTTTTTTTACACCCTTCATTTCTTTCATTATTAACCTCAGCTTGCTTTAGATAGGATGTCCAATAAGTCACTACGTAGAAGCAGTGCCACAAGACAGCTGCCCATGCCTGGCAGGTGAGCAAATCAGGACTGCGGATACCTTACATTTCTGGTTTCCTCCTCCCTGACAGTTAACAGGGACATTAATGTATTGCAGGGGGAGCACTGCAGCCAGACCTAAGATCAAACCCCAGCTTTGCCACTTACTAGATGTGCGAACCTGAGCCTATTGCTTGACTTCCGCACCCCTAAGACGGGGCTAATAATGTCAACCTTTCAGTGCCCAAAATCAGAAATCACGTATCACTTCGTGGCATATATTAAATGCTCCATAAATAATAGCCATTCAATGATGCCTTAATTATAACAGCTCACAGAGGTGAAACCTGAAGACCCAAAGGAACATCGCATTTTCTTACACATTTCTTTCTCCAAACAGGGATGACCGGTCTTCATCCAGCCCCCCAAAAGAGTCTTGTATAAGAACTGAAAGTTCATTCTTAGCATCTATTTGGAAATAGTCCATTCAGATGGCAGGGGAGGCAAACGAACATAATGAAAGGCAAATAAACTATCTGCTATAAGAGAACTCAATCAAACTGTCCTCACACTTAAAGATTAAATGCAATACTCTCAGTTTAGTCAACAAGATTGATAATAATTCTTATCAACAGGTAAAGAAGTATTTCAAAAAGTACACTGATACTAGGGCTTTAAAATAGTGAAGAAAAAACCCACCCTAACCTCTTATTTTTCAGGTTTGACAGTTCAAACACCTGAAATGAGACACATGTACTGTAATTCAGGACTTACAGCTGCTGTGAAAACGATAACCAATCAGATTCTGGCTCTCAGGAGCATACTCAATTGACATGCTCGTCTCAGTTACACAGGAGAATTATTTAAATGTCCCCCAACCACTGACAGGCAGAAATCCCACTGTTTTTCCTTTCAGTGTATCTCAAAGCACCCCCAGTCCTTCATTCCTAGTCTCCAACACCTAGGCAGGCACTTAAATTACACCGATTACTGCGACCCGCTAGGCTGGGACTCCAGGCTTCCCTCCTTGCAACCCACTACACACGCAGAGAACACTTTCGTCATTGGCTAATAACCTTCAGACACTTAAGGACAAGATCAGACTCTTACTGTGTTTTTCTTATCTGGCTCCAATTCTACCTTGTTTTCCACTCTGAAACAGTCTGCAACCTTATTCCAGCATTCCTATGTCAAACAGAACAAGCACCGCCTCACCCTTCTCTTCACCTAGCCCTATCCTACCTGGCACAAGGTCCAGTTCAAGTCGCACCTCTCCCACACATTTTTCTGACTTCAGCTCTTACCCATCTCTTCCCTTCCTAAATTACTCCGCAGTTACAGCATGTAACAACACAACTTTAGCAATTCATTAAATACCAGCTCAGTACTAAGTACTAATAGCGGTAATCTTGGATAGATCATTAAACTCTATCGGCCACCATTTCCTCACCGGTAAAATAAGAAAGTCTAAGTTAAGAGATTTTAAAAGGTCTTTTCCTGTTCTAAAAACCCTCTAACTTTATATACTCCCACATACTGTTTTACTTATCAATCTCACTTCTCTTACTAGATTTTTAGAGTTCCTGAAGGGAGGAACTACACCTTCTGTTTCTTCCCCAACTCTCAAAGCAACTTGTCCCAGGACGTGGCTCAAGGAGATGCTCTGTAAATGTGATGGTGAAATAGGGTCATCAGTATTGAACTCAAGATCTAGTTCTCAAGAGGTTTAAGAAACAGACAAAGGAAGTTAGTGCCGGACAGAGTAGGATCCTGAGATGGTCTACTGTTGGTAATCTTCTAGAGTCGAGGGTCTGCCTTGATAGAAAATAAGTCTGCTCTAGAATGGAATGAGCCGGGTGTGAGAACTCAAAACAGTCTCTTAATTCCTATGCAGCACTGTCTGAAGTACATGTACATAAGCCCCTAGATGGCAGGTACAACTTTTAGGTAAGCTCAGGCATTTTGTGTGTTGTAGGGCAGAGTATTTAGGGGCCTTGTTCAGTGGAGAACCCCCAGGACTATTTCAAGGTTGCCCTAATCAACGGTGGGGAAATTTAGGTTCATTTCAGACACGTAAGACCTAAAATCTGCAACAGAAGAGTGATTTCTTCCATTTCTATGCTCCAGCGCCCTCCCCACCCTTCCCCAAGAAAAACACAAGCTTTCATAAAAGGGAAATTAACAAAGGCAGATATACTGAAGCATTAAGTTCTATTTAAGGCCTCCAGTAAGATGTTTTAATTTTGCTCTTTTCTCAGGGCAGTACAAGTTAATGTGTAGATGGAAAGTAAGGAAGTGGTCTGATGGAGCACAGGGGTCAACATTCACCAAAAGTTTAACCGGGAACTCCCTGACAGTGAGAGAATGTAATCCCTTGGAACTCTAATTGGGGCAGAGGGCTAAGCCTCTTTCTACTTCATCATTTTCCAATAAAATGTACTCAATACCCAAGTGCACATGTCCCCTTCATCAACACAGGGCAAATATATCTCTATTTCAATCAAGGGAAACTGTCCAATGCTTTCCAGTCACTTCTAAACGTGTTCTGGTTCACAACTAACACCCTAAAGAGTTATCAAATCAAATTAGAGCCACTCAAATGAAGCCAGTTACTCCTTGAATAATCAAAGAAGAAAACACTGTTTTTTTTTAAAACTAATAGCTATAAAGACAAAGCAATGTCCCTCCTCTTCACTCAGCTGCTTCACAGAATTATGAGACAAAGGGCAACCACTGTATCGTCACTCTTTTTTTGGAGTAAAGCCACAAGATTACGAACAAACAGCTAACAGCCACCATTCAAAAGCAATAATGGCACTATGACTTCATATGCCACTTATCTACCAAACTGGAAAGAACCAAATATATGTATTTTTCTCTCTCCCAGAAGAAAATCTGAAGGTAAATGTGGGGACTCTGATTCACTTTCTCTCCCATTATAAAAATTTCTAGGGGAACGTTAAACAGTATCATCTTCTCTAATTATAGGATGGGAAAGAAGGATGTCACACTTGTTCAAGAAGTTTACCAACTTAAATTGGAGAACTTATAAACTGTTCAGGCCTGAGACAAACTTCAGTGACAGTAAACAGAGAAAGTTCTTGTCTAAAAATTCTTAAAAAAAAAAAAAGAACAGACCTCAAAACTGCAGTTTTGTTTTAATTTGTTGCTTTAGCGTTAAATGTGCAATTGAATAGAGTTAGAGAAAAAAATATGAACTACCAGGCTCAAATTTCAAGTTCCTAGAGTAACTTTAATTGTTTAATCTAATTTACATTTAGATAAAAACAAACAAAAGTTGGCCCCAAAGTATTTTTCTATAGGCGACAAGTCTGGCTACTTGACTAGCTAATCCCCTTTTTCTTAAGTAGCCAATCTTATGACATCAGGAGCAGGTTATCTGCTGAAAGCAGTAATCACATAAAAAACATCAAATCACTTTCTCTGTATACCAATGACAGAGTAATTTACTAAGTTATGTTTACTTTGATTTCTAGCTAAAGAAATAGAAACAGAAGATGTATTTCATTCTAAAACCTATAGCTGGTTCTGTCTGCTTTCTGACAATTTAGCACTGACTTTGAGAATATCCTCAAAAAGCCTGGCATCACAAAAACAGCTTTGAAAAGAACACACACAGTTTCCTTCTCCTTAAAGGGCTCTTTATCACCTTCTATGAAGTACAACCTACATTTCTAACATCAAGAAAACTACCGTGCAGATAACTTCAAAGCAGAACTCCAAGCCTCAGGCAATGAGAGCAAAATAGTAACCATCTATAGGTCTGCCAAGCTTAAAAACAAAAACCACTAGTCCTTTTATAAAGAAGCATATTTCTCTATTTCTATTTTTTTCGTCTTTATAAAAATCCTAATAATGGATGGCAAATTCCAACAATCAGACTGAGGTTCTGAGAGAAAAAAACGTCAAAACCTGAGACACAGTGAAGACTCAAACATTAAACCTCAAGTTTTCCTCAGTTAGAGTTGATACACTATTTGATAACACCCAGCCTTGTAAAAAAAATAAATTACATATCCAAAAGGGCAAGTGCTCCAGTCAATTGGGTAAACACATAATTAACATGTGCCAGGTGGAAGCCGAATCTCATGTAAATAGCGGGGCTCAAAATGAGCTGCAAACTATACGGAAGCTTATTTTTAAACCGTCAGCAGGGTTTTTGTGTGTGTGTGTGTGCAATCAGAGTTTAATACAGGGTAATTGCTCCTCAAGTTCCATTTAAGAAAATCGAAATCTGACTTGTACAACAGCAAGCTGAACCTTGTCATTTAGAACTCCATTAGTTGTTTCACAAAGAATAAAAATACAGAGGTTCTTTAATGAGTTTTGGCATATACTTCTAACCGTCTCTCTAAAGTAGGGGAAATTAATTTTTAACCTTCTAGGATCACATTCCAGAATGCAAAAATCTTTTGACTATGTAAAAGAAGGCTAGTTGAGTGCTTTTACATAAATGCTTCAAGTTTAGCCCTTTTTTAAAAAAAAAATCCTCTAATTTTTAAATAAAACTCTACAAGGTAAACCCATCTACTCATCTACTTCCTTACTCTAATCCCATTGCTTTGCCTCTACTTGAATTACCAGTATTAACAAGCAAGGAGAAATGTTCACAAAGGCACCCACACAAAGGCAGTTAAAGACCATACACCACACCAAGCCTCTGAAGTCATATTTGATATTCTACTCAGCATCTATCTCAGCTAGCCAAATCACACACGATGGTAAATGTGAAAAGTGGGCAATGAAAAAAGAAGGAACACAGCTTCTTTGTGTGTTATCAGGGCAAAAGAAGGCAGGTGAGTACAAGGAGAGGGCGTCTCGGCATCTGCTGGGCATCAATGCTTACCTTGAGGATGTCCCCCCTTTTGAAGCTCAGCTCGTCGTCTGCGGTAGCTTTGAAGTCATATTTGGCGATGGCTTCCATTCTGAGCGGGGCTCAGTGCTCAGCAGCCCGAAGCAGGGGGAAGGGAGTCTTCCCGGCTGAAGCAACCCAGTGCTCTGGGCTCAGCCTCGCCTCTCTTCTCGGACTCGCTCCTGCACTCCGGACACACAATGCCACCCTGAATCAGAAGAGGAGTGATTGAGAGAAGTGGCTGGGATCGAAGGCAGCCCCGCCCTGCCAGTCGGCCAGTCGTCCCAGCCCCCACGCCCCCTGGCTCGGCCTGGCTCAGCCTGGCTCAGCCCTCCTCCCTCCCTTTCAGGCAAGAGCCCTGATCTCCTTCTTCCTCTTTCCAACCTCAGCCCCCAGGCGACTGACAGGCCTGCCGGCCAATGGCGACAGCTGCTCGAGCTATTCCAGAACACACTTCCTCTTCCTTCCCGCTGGGTGTGCTCGGTGCGCAGGAACCGGCTGGAGTCCCGAGCAGTCTCCGCCTTTCCTCCCTCACCCCTTACACTCTCTTCTCTGGGCACGAAATGTGGTCCACCAAAAGAAAGGCCTCACCCTGGGGATGACACCCAACTTTTCTCAGTTAAATAGGCCTCTCTCCCTCCATTCTCCCTGCCAAGCTTTCTGGTTCTTGAAAATGTTGGGTCCCTAACCACAGTCAAAAGCCAGCAATGTGGGCTTTGGTCCTAGGCTGCTTTACCTGTTCTCAGAAACTAAACCTTGGTCTGCTCCTGGGAAAGGGGAGAAAATGAACCGAGGAACTACTTTTTCATTCAGTTTGCTGCTCTCAGCACAGGTAGCTCTCCCTCTCCACTTAACAACTGTGATCTGCAAGCTCAGGGGACCAGAGAGGCGCTTCAGCTCGGAGCCTTTTGCAAGTGGAGACCTGCTCTCGCATAAAGCTCCCTTGCAAAGGAGGGCTTTGGGGGCCACAACAGCCCTTAAAATAGATGTCCAAGGTTCAGCATTCCAGAGTAGCCTCCACATTACTTCTAACTAGCTTGAGGAGCAAAGCTGAAGTCCTAATCTATACCTGAAAGGAATCCCTTTTTCAGAATCTGAGCTGCCAGACACCTTGTCTGGGAGACGGTGCCAGAAAGCCAAACAGAAGTCTCTCTCAGTTACCCTAAGAACAGCTGCTTTTCTGGGAGCCAGGGGAGTACTAAACTGATCCAAATTGCATTTTGCAGGTAAAGATTCTGTAATACTCCCTTAGGTAGTAGACAAGGTGAACCAAGGCAGTACAGACAATGGCTGCAGAAGCAAAGGGGGAAGTACAGCATCTCCAGCCAAGAGAAAGGGATACAACCTATACCTTTGCATAACAAAGGAAAACGAAGTCCCGTTCTTGTTGGGTCAGTCACTGGTTTCAAACAGTCCAAATAAAAGCAGAAGACAACACGGACAGTGGCAGAATGGGGACAGATTATTTATAGTGACACCCTTCTTCCATAATTACCACCTAGCAGAGAATTCATTTGAGGTTATTATTCTTTTGTTCTAAAGTTAACAACTGGGGCATAGCTGCAAATGAACTACAGAGTAAACCAGCTGGGAATATAATAGTAAGATCAGAGGGAAATGAATGTTAAAAGGAGGAAAGAAATCATCTAGTAATAAGAAGTCCTTCAGTCAAATTCTGAAAGCCAAACATTCTCCTGCAGGTAACTAATAAGCCAAACCAGTGTTTATTCTATCAGGCCAAATCTAGGATATCCTATGTTGTGCTGGCTCCCTGAGGGGAAAGCAAAGACAGAGTCCCAGCAAAACAAAACAAAACAAAACAAAACAAAAAAAACAAAAAAACAAAAACAAAGATTAGTCTCAGGGTATCTATTTCTGTGAGTCCTTAAATACCCTTTACTTACACTCACCACTGTTGCTTTTTTATCAAATGAATCCATGTATACAACTTTAAAAGTCAGAGTATCAAAAGGCTTAAGAAAAAGGAGTTCCCTACCCCAATACCCACAAGCCATCCCCCTTGACTTTGTTTTTAGCTTTCTCTTTGTATTTACTCACAATATTTCTAAATAATATGCTTCTACATATGCTGTTTCTTAACTTATTCCAGCCATTTCCTATCACCTGAAAGATGAGTACCTGGCTGTTCCACCCCTGCTGGTTTTCCTTTGCCCCATCACAGTAACAACCCATATTCCAGTTTAAACAGCAGTATCACATTATGAAAGAGTGTTCACTGATGATGTAAATAATGTGTGAGAACCAATGTTCCTTTCTAGCACAATCCTTCAATTTTTTTCCAGCATTAATAACTAATAACTGTCTTTTTTTGCTTACTTTCCAATGTGTATACTTAAAAAAATTTTTTTTTTACAGATGCTCCAAAATCTCTGCCACACACCTATCAATATCTTCCATACCCTGACCTGACCATTTATTTTCACTGGTCTCCTGGTCTGACTGTTGGAACTATATATACCAAAGATGAGAAGCTTAATTACCTGCCCTCCCCCTAAAAAAACTTAAAAAAAAAAAAAAGGGAAGCTGAAAAATAACTGAGCAAATCCAAAAAAACTGAGTTTCATTTTTGTAAAATGGAAATCAGATGGAAACCCAAAGCACTGTCACTGTCAAGGTACTATGTAGTAACAGGGCATAAACTTCTCATTCAGGATTCCAGATGACTGTAGTGTGACTGAACAGCCATGGCATAAAAACCAAGAGTTTTCAACGTCTTCCTGCTGTTACTCAACTTACCTACCACAGGTTTCCTAGAGAAACTTTAAACAGACTAACACTCATGAAAATCAGGCAATTACTGCTTTGTGGGATACAGTTTGATAGAAATGAAAATCAGCTAATCAGTACTTCTGTGGCTGTGCCAAATAAAAATTAGCATCTCACAGAGAAAACTGGAAGAAGTCAGCATATTAAGCTATCCACAGAAAAGCACACAGGCTAAAGGAATTCAGAAGGGTGTGTTTCATTATTAAGACAGAAAAAAAAAATTCTATCACATACACCACACTAATTACTTAAAAAAAGAAAAGAAAGAAATGTCAACGTGGACACCATGTATAATGATCTTAACAGTAGACGTTGCTGTTCGTTTCCCAAGAAAACAGGCTGAGAGTACACATAACACTGAAGCCTAATGAGAGTATGTGTGAACTGAACTGGTACCAGCATACACCCTGCAGCCCATCACAAGCAGAGAATTTTTAACTAGGCAAGTGCAGCTTGAATTACACATTTAAAGCAATGTGCACTGTATCCTAAACTGCAGTCTCCTAAAGGTATCTGTAGGATTTTATTTTCTTTCTTCTATTCAACTCTCTTCTTCCCAAAATTGACAGAAAATAAAATACATGACGCTTTACTGGGGCAGTACAGCTTAGTGTTAAGTCTGCATGGTTTGCAAAGGCAGGCTGGCCCCGGGTTCAAGCAATGACCCTGATGCTTACCAGCTATAATTTCGGGAAGCCTTTTTTTTAATAAGCCCCAGTTTGTCTCATTGGTAAAATAGGGATAATATCACCTACTTTATAAGACTCACTGAGTATTAAATTAGGTAATATAGGTAATAGACATACATGAAGTGCTTTGAACAGAGCCTGACACTAAGTCACTCAAAATAAGTTAATATGTGACTCTACTTAAAATACATAAGATGTTCATCTTAATTATTAAAAACAGCAAATTAAAACAATAAGAGTTCTTTCACCTAAGTGGCAAATTTTTAAGATATGTAATATCCAGTCTCTGCAATACTCTGGATAAACAGATTCTCAGACTCTTTATTCTACCAATGTTTATTAACATTTTAAGCAGTTACTATTTGCCTGACTTTATGGTTGGTACTGGATTATAATAATAAAACCATCACAGAGCCTACACTCTAGCAGGGAATTAATTAATTCAGTCTTTTTGGAGAGTAATTTTGTAGTATCTTTTGACAATTTTAAACTACATACCCTTGGATAAGCAATTCCAGATTTATCTCATTAAAATACTGACCAAAAACTGTGTGCAAAATACATATGTCCCTGATTAATATCTATGAACATAATAACTAACAAGTATCTTTCTATATAAGTACCAAGATACATTATTAAGCTTAAAAAAAACTGCAGAAAAATTAGTTTATCTCATTTCTGCAAAGCAAAATAATATACATCAATGTGTGCCCCCAAACCCCCCCAAAACCCAAAACAAAATGTTAACGGTGATTACCTTTGGAAGTGAGATCACAGAATATTTTTACTTTCTGTACCATACACCTGAATTGTATTTCCATTGTTTTCACTATAAGCATGCATTTGTAGTTAGAAAAAAAACAAAAACAAAAATCTTACTGATGCTCTGGAGTTAGACCTGGATTCAACTGTCACTTTACCACTGGCTGAGTGGGCGACACTGGAGAAATGACTAACGTTCTCTAATCCTTAGTATTCCCTCAGCTAGAGAATGGGGGAAATAACAGCATCTATATCTTACATGGTCATTTGACTAATTAAAAGAGACAACACCTGTAAAAGGCCTCAGCCCAGCCCCTGGCATCAAGTGCTAAGAGCTGTCAACTAGCATCAGTTGACTTTTCAAATATCAGTCCACATGTTCTCACAGTCAGTCTGGAACTTCCATCTACATACAGACTCAGAAGAACCCTCTGGTTGGCAAATTAACAGCCCTATTAAGTATAAACTTTAAATGGCTCCACATCAAGTCCTAACAATGCTCAAATATTCACACTTATAAAAAACTAATCACATCTATAGTCACTTATTCTAATAGGCCTTTAAATATTTACTCCATATATACAGAAAGTATAATTTTGAGCTGAGTAATTTAAAGCCACACTTTAACACACCAGTCCCATTAATTTACGGATGCATTCTGTAACAACAGTTTTGGTCCTTGCACTAGCTGCATCAAATCATCCCATTCAGGGACTGATTCACTGTGCCCTTCTGGAGTTCTGCAATGTAGTGGCCTTAGGCCTGGAACCTAATTTGAAATAAGATTCACAGGTAATTCTTATGCATGCTAATTTTTTTTAAATCACTGCTATACAGTAATGGTGCCTTTATTGGATTTCAAACTTTGCATCTTAGATAATGCGCTACAGTGTCTTTGCATAAAATGAAAATAATGCATATTCACTTAGCACAACTGGGAAAAGGCCAACTTTGACAAATAAAACCAAAGGCTCTCAATGGCCGTTCAGTAGTGCCGGAAAGGTCTTCTGAATTAAGTAACCATTAATGTCTCTCAGGAGAGCTTGGTGGGTCTCTATTCTTTATTACTTCATTTCTCCAAAATCTATTACTCTTCTGTTCTAGGTAATGACTAAAACTGTTGCTGCATAACCTGCAACGTGAGAACAGGAATTACTGAGAAAAATTCTCTAAGCACCATCAACTAGTAGTATTTAAAATCTAGTAATCCCTCAAGTCTGAATACATTTGCTGAGGAAGTAAACTGCCTCAAGTGTTTAAATGCCTGCTTTCAGTATCAAAGAAAGCTGATTACAAGAATTAACCGTTTTTAAATTTTGGGATTCAGGAAATTTTGAACAAAGGAAGAGGCAACAGAACAAATAATTTCTTCCTGTCAAAAAAAAAAAAACAAAACCCAACAGCAGTAACAAAGAAGGCTGATTACAGCGTAAGTGGGAAAAGACACCTGATTTTTTAAAAGCCTGGTAAAGAATAAATTTAGTATTATCACAACAGGCAACTTTAATTAATTCATCACTGGTCTAAAATTCTCTTCCCTTAAATGTTTCAAGCTTTCTTAGTTCTATTGTAATATAGCTCTATGGTTGGTTTTCATTTTTAACATTCATCACCCCCACTAAAAGCCAAAGAGAAGTCACACAACCCCCAAATCAACCAAATCTTCCTTACTAACATAAAAGAGACACAGGAAGGAGAGTGTGAGCAGGCACGAAAACGTGATCTAAAAGTGAAGAAAACAACTAAAACACAAAAATACAAGCAAGCTACGCTTGTCACCTACTGGCAGTATTGATTACTTACGGCTGATTTCAATTCTTTGCGCCTCCCAGTTCCCAGGGGAAGAACTTAAGTCTCCCATAGCTCTCTAGCAACCCTTCTGGCTAACTGAAGGAACACAGTGCTCGCTTAAAAATAAAGGATAAAGCAGGAAAGAGGGCATCTTCCCAGGAGAAATGGAATCTTTAAATGACGTTGAAAACAAATTGTACCGAAGAGCAGAAACCTCGAAAAATTATGCCACAGAGGGGACAATAAGGAGGAAGGGGAAGTAGATGGGGGGAAGGGGGGGGAGGTGGCAAGTGACTTGCATTATACGCGTAAGCATTTAGTGCCCGTAGGGCAATGGAGAAAAGTAGGGAAAAAAGGAAGGCAACAACTGGAGAGGGCAAAGTGAAAGAGGTACTAGAAAAGCCAGAGACTAATGCTCATTTCCCTCGTGTGTCTTTCCACTCTTTTCTGAGAATCAATCAAAAGATAGACCACGAGGGCACTTCGGCTCCTCTGCAAATTATACTTTTATTGCATCTGAAGCCAGCCCAGAGTAACTCCCTAAATAAGCTTATACGGCTTATATATACACGGAGAGCACCGCAAATGAGGAATACCAGAGATTCCCTCTCCTCTCTCACTGAAACCTTTCCTCCGAGCATTCCAATCAACTGCTGCTTATTTCTCTTGACAAGTATCTTTCAGAGTAGTTCAAAAATAAACAAACAAACAAACCACGAAGAAGCAAAGGCATCTCGACAGGCTCGAGCAGCGAACGTTCTAACTCATAGTATTTATAGGGTTGGTGGGTTTCCTCCCAAAATTCGGCCCCCAAACACCAGGAGATGGTGACGTGGTGGCCTTGCAGGTCGAAGGAGCATCAATCACCACACTTGCAGCCCGCTGCGAATCCCCCGCCTCCCGGGCCAAGTCAGACTGACTCACAGAATGAGTACCCTGTGCTCTCGGGCTTCTCCCGGGCCCCTTCTGCGCAAACCCGCGTAGAGAAGGCATGAAATTTAACAAGGTGCCTCTGGCCTGGGGGTCCGGGGCTCCGTCCGGAGCCAAGATTCGGGGGAGAATGGCCCCCAGGAAGGAAGCACCCAAAAGGGGAAACGTGAAGCCCGGAGCCCAGGGATTCCGCTCCCCGCCCCTCGCGGCCCCGACCCCCAGGCCCGGCAGCCCGCGGTGCGCTGGGCCCGGTCCCTCCAGGCCATCTCCCGCCGTGGAGCCCAGAAGAAGGGGCACAGGAGCAGCGCCGCCGCCGGCGCCAGCCACTCACCGTGGCGCAGCTGCTCCGCTCAGCGTCTGGCCAGCCCCTCCGCAGCGGTGCGAGCGGCCGCCGACCCCGCTGCTGCTCCTCGAGGGCAGCTCCTGTTCCCTTCGCCGTCACCGCCAGTCTTCGCCGCCGCCGCCGCCGCCGCCGTCCGGTAGCCGAAGCAGCACAGCCGCCTCGCTTCCGCTCCTCGTCCGGGTCCCGCGAGAACTTCCCCGCGCGGCTCCGCCCCGCCCCGCCCCCGCGAGACTTCCCCGGCGGAAAAGGCCCAGAGCGCAAGCGCTCTTTCTCTCCGGGCCCCGGCAGGTAGACCTGCTACAGGCCAGGGCGCAGGCGCCAGGCCGCCCCGCAGCAGGTGGCACCCGCAGGGCTCCACCCCCGGGCCGCTGTAACCCTCTCGGTGCCAGAGCGGGTAAATTACAGCTTGGCCCTGAAGGAGTAACTAACTCTTTAACCGCTTCCTAATCACTTCCCTTCCCTTTCCATCAAACCAAGGCAATTTGGAGGAGGGAAAGGGAGGAGGGAAGGGGAGCAGGAAATCTACCTCCCGCACGAAGCACTTCAAATAGAGGACCAGGTCTCGAAATATTTGAGAATTCGGTCCAAACTCTGCAGAGTTAGATGAGTTCGTATATTCATTCGTTCATCGGTTGAATCAAGTGCCTAATACGTGATAAGCACTGTGCTAGGTATAGGAAGTACAACGACGAGCAGAAATCCCGGCACTCAAGGAATTCACTGTCTGGAGGAATAGAAGAAAAGTAAACAAATAATACCAAAAGTACTGTCAGAATTGTTTGGAAAATGCTGAGGAGGCCAAAACATGGGGGGGGGGGTCGGTACTCTGCCCATATCAGAAAAACCTTCTCAGAGATGGTGATGTGGTGATGTCTGAACTGAGTCTTGGAGGATGAGTAGGATTTCGCCAGAGAAGTCGGGGTAAGGCCATTCTAGGTAAAGGGAATGGCACGCACGTGCAAAGGAACGGAGGAGTGAGAGTCGTGTTCTGTGCGATGCTAAGTAGTTCGCTTCCTGTATGAGGCGAGGTGAGTTACTGGGGAGTGGCAGAAGATGAATCCTGGAGAAGTAACTTATTTTTCAGTTCCAAAAGCTCTTTCCAGTTACAGGAGAGAACGGAGCATCTAATGGTAATGTGCTTCCTGGAAGCCAACAAAATAGCTAGAGATGAGAATAACCAAACATCTGATACTATGGTGAAAACAAGCCCTCTGAAGTAAGGAGAATGAATTGTTTTTTCACTAAGTATTTATTGATCCTTAACTGCATGCAAGGCGCTAGGCTGAGTGATAGATGAACCCGGCAGAACCTCTGCTTTCAGCAGTTTGTCATCTAGAGGAGAGTTGCCTAGTCTTCAGGGCAAAACCGTTGGCCCTAAGTGCCATTGAACTACATGTAGGATTGCAGAGAAGGGAGCCAGTTGGTGCTCAGGTAATCAGGGAGGACTTGGTGTTTGAACTGCAACATGAAAGCAGGGAAGGACGAGTGATGGGATTAGCCAGTACTTCAGATTGGCCAGAGTTTAGGACTTAGGGGGAAAAGTAATAAGAGGCAAGGCCAAAATGTGTGGCTTAGGCTTCACTGACAAGTGACGTGCAACCTCTGAAGGTTTTTGAGCAGATGTCTGATATAAGGTGCAAACAACAAGAGGACCATCTGTTTACCACCTGATGCATACTAAAGCCATAGTGTTGCTATAGTGGATAATATCCCCATTTTACAGACTGGGAAATTGAGGTTAGAAACTCATCCAAGGAAATCCGAATATAGTAGATCTGAGATTTGAACCTAGATCTGTCTTGTCCTAAAACCCGTATATATTTTTCCCACTATGATACTTTTTTCTAGAATGGTGGCCAGTAAAAAAAATAGAAATGAAAGGGAAGGACTTAGCTGCTGAGCAGAGTAGAAGAGGAAGTGAGGGAAGAGTTTCAGTTCTTTATTTTGAGTGGGAAGAACGGCAGAGAAATTTACTAGGCCAGAGGAGGAGCTGACTGGGCAGGAGGTTGGGGGTGGGGGACGTGTACAGGGAAAGGACAGTTAAGAAGATGGTGATGATGCCCCAATTTGGGAAATGTAGAGACTCGAAGATGGAAATCTCCAATAGGTCATTGAAAAGCTCAATGCATTCATTCTTTCTGTCCACAGCATTAGCTGAGAATCTGTCCTGCAGACGGCAGGACAAGCTGTCACAGAGCTTGCAGTCTAAAGGGGAAGACAGATCTCAGAACAGGATGCACTTAGGACTGGCAGCTTTGGGAGCATAAAGCAGGGAACCTGACCTAATCCAGGATCAAGGAAGACTGAGGAGGGAGGTTTAAACTGAAACCCTGGTTAGCCTGAGAGGAAAAGAATGTTCCAGAAAAGGGTGCAAAGTCCAGGCAGTAAGAGAGAACTCCAAGAAGCCATTTACAGCTGGGATGAAGAAGAATGTGGCACGTGGGTGAAGCATTCAGAGAGGTGCCTACAGGGCCTTTCAGTGTTGCTAAAAACTGGGGACTTGAGGGGGAAGGTATAGCTCAATAGTAGAGCTCACACTTAGCATGCATGAGGTCCTGGGTTCAATCCCCAGTACCTCCACTAAAAAAAAAAGAATTAAAAAATACATAAATAAACCTAATTACCTTCCTCCCCTGCAAAAAAAACAACAAAAAATTTTTAGTAAGTAAATAAATAAACCTAATTATCTCCCCCTTCAAAAAATAAATAAAATAAAAATAAACTAAATAAATCTATTAGAAAGTGTTTTTTAAAAAGTGAGCATGCAAACTAACAAAAATAAACTTAAAAAGAAAAACATTAGGGGCTTGATTCTATGGGACACTGAAGCAGGGGTGGACTGTGGGCAGCTTTTCATCTTCAGAATATTTTATTGCTCTAGCTGTAGAATGGAAAATCAATTGGAACTAAGCTGTTTATTCACAGGAAACTGTCCTAAGACCTGTGCAAGACCCTTATGGATCTGGCCACTGCCTGCCAGCCGCACTCTCTCAGTCTCCGGCCAACACATACCACCAATACTAAACCACTGTGGTTTCCAGAAGGTACCATGATCTTTTGAGTGTCCATATCTTTACATATACAGTTTCCTCTGCTTGGTTGGTCTTGTCCCCTTGCTTTAGGCCCCCCAAGTCAGTTTTAGGGTTTCTTCCTCAAAATTCCCACTGTGCCTCCAATCTCATTGCAGCATAATGGTTGGTTCACTTCCTCCCTTCATCCTCCACCAAATCCTCTACAAGCTCCCAGACAAAGAGGACCAAATCTTCTCGCAGTTGTATTCCCAGCCCCTAGCCCACTGCATAGAGTGAATTAAAGGATGGGTGGATGGATGGATGAATAAATACCAGAAGTTGACCAGAGATAAAGATGTGGCTGCTTTTCTGTGCAATGTGATCTTTGAAGCTAAGGAAGTGGGTGAGATCTCAGAAGAGACTAGATACCCTAACAGAACAGGAGAAAAAAAAAAAAGATACACTTCCTTTTAAAATTAATAAAACAGACTCTGAGTATGTCTATGTAAAAATGTATGCCTATGGGCCAGACTTGGAAGTGAACATTTAAAAGTAAAAATAATTGTGTTGTAATGAAGTGATTATGGATGACTTAAAAAAAATCCACATTTGTTACATTGTCTTTTTGATCAAAAATTTTTTTCTGCAGACGCAGACTCAGAAACGTGAGAGAACGCTGCCCAAGATCATTCTATACAGAGAAACAATCCACACTAGTGGATTACAATGAGTAAATATTAACAAAAATGGCTCATGTTAAATAGGAAAAAAGTTGGAGCAAGAGGCAAATTGTGAAGTAAAAGCCACACCCTGGTATGAAAAGCTGTTGCAACTGTAGCAAAACTTGCTAATTGCAGATTGGCCACATCAGTTGCTTCGGAATGCACAAATTAATCACCAAAACGGCTCTCATTTCGGTTGGGGTTTGCGGTTATTTTTAGTCGTCAGAAAGGGTTTCTCACTTTGCTTTCTCTGAGTTGTGGTGCTGCCGCCTGCCGGTAAGAACTGGACATTGCCCTGGCATTAAATGAACCTTGAAAGCCCATCTCAGGCACCTCCTCTGAGCCCACTTTTCCGAGCTTCTCTTTAGTGGGAAAGAACGAGACAGCCAGTGACCACTAAAACTTGGTCATTGAAATTCTACTCCCACCTGCTCAATTGATCTTGGAAATTCTTATCTTGGAATTTGCTTTTTTCTATTTGTGAGCCAAGGCTGAGATACACACCTCTTGGGCTTTGAGGGTGGCCTCTGATGCTAAGTCTACCACTGGGACACCAAGTCCTGTGACTTCCCTTCCTTGACCTCCTGACTCCAATTCCATCACCCGACCTGGTCCACACCACCGTCTTTCCTGGGGGGCTGCTCTGGCCTGTTCACTGATCACCCTGCCCCCTTCCAAGACATTATCTACACTGCAGCCGGAGCGGGCTTTCTGAAATACAAATCCAATCGGGGGTCACAGATAAGGTCCTTACGAGCCCCACATGACCCTCGTGGCTGGCCCTGCCAGTAACTCCAGCTTCATCCTTTGAACCCGTCTGTCTCTACTGTTCCAAATGACTTGCAGTTTCCTGAATGACTCTACCATTCTCTTATGACCTAGGTTTTGTGCAAACTGCTCCTCTGGGCTGGAGTGCCTCTTCTCCCTGCCTTCCCTGTCATCACCTGGCTCCTGTCTGTGCTCCAAATCTCAACTCAGTGCCATCTCCACCAGGAAGCCTTCCATGATGCTCTGGTCCCTCCAACGTGTTCTCATAGCACCCTCAGCCACAGCATCATTGCGTTTTCATAAAGCCATATGTGACCCATTTACTTTCTTGTACTCCCCTTTAGTCCACACGTTCCTCAAGGACGGGGACCATGTCTTATTTTTTTGGCTCCTCACACCTGGCCTAATGCCTGGTAATTAATGTTTAGCAACCAAATGATAGGCTAGCATAAGGCATGCTAGAAGGCGCTTTAAAAAAAGGTAAATGGAAATAAGGGAGAGAAAGCGTAGATAAGAAAGGCTGGGAAGAGAAATAGGAGACGGGAAAGAAGGAAAGAAGTAGAGAGAAAAGGGGGTACGTCTGATGGGGAGCATAAGGGTTCCCTTACCTTCCTCAGTTATTACTAAGAGCCATTAATGTCAAAGCATTAGAATATGATTTTCCTAAAATATTGATCACTCTCTATTTTTTGTATGCATTGACATAAGTCCTAGTAAAGTAGCCAGCTATAATTTTGTAATTTCTTTCTTATCTATCTTCTTCTTTCCACATTCTTGTCCCTCACTCTTCTTTCCTCTTTGGTCATTCCCCGAATCAGTTTTATCACACAATATTCACTTATTCAACTAACTTTTATTGAACACTGTGTGCAAGATTGGAAACTAGGGACCGTGGTGGACAGGAAAAAAAATGAATTTTTACAAGTCAGGGTTCCTAAGAACTTTATAAACTACAGTGGTGAGAAAGCCTGACTCCAGATGATGTAATACAACGGGACAAGTGCTCTAGGAGGACTGGGACTCAGGGTTAAGGGAGGCCAGGAGAGAGAGAGAACTTGGGGACAGGGAGTCCAGGAAGGCTTCATGGAAAAGGCATTATCTGAGTTGTCTTGAAGAACAGCTAACATTCTAATAGGTAGAATCAACTGGAGGCCCCTCTAGACCAAATAGCAAGTTTTTTAAATGGAGAAAAGGGTCGACAATTCTCCATAGTAGCAGCTCTCACATTTTAATACATAAGAGAATTGCCTGGGGACCTGTTAAAAATACGAGCTCCAGTGACCCAGAGATATTCAACTCATTAGGTCTGAGAAAGGCTCAGAAATATGCATTTTAAACAAGCAGCTGCAGGTAATTCTTAGGCTGGTCATCTTTAGACCAGACTTTGAGAGACAGTGTGTACTGAATAATTGATTCCTGGGGACTCTGGGATCTTGCTGACATGCCCTAGATTACAGGAATCAGAATGTGAGTTGCTTTGGGGAGGAGAGAACTTGGGACTCATCCCCTAGAGTACTCCCCTACGTCTTAAGCTGCCTGCAGCTGATAAATGCCAGTAAAGCCCATTGGTGTGGTCAAGGTCTGGGCGGGTGGCACTTCTCAGCACCACATTGTAAATAAATTAAAAAAATAAAAGCCCAGATAAGCAAATGGACTCTGATCCCGACAGCTCTCTGTAGCCCTGCCAGAGTCAAGCTCAGAGGAGGCTGGCCCTTCTCCGTTCCTTCTGTTTTGGTTTCCAAGTTGCTCTTTCATTAGAACACATTCTGTTCATTACAGTGATGAAGTCAATTCCATTTTGGCTGTGAGCTAAATTGCAAGTGATGTATCCAAAGAGTGGAAATTTCCCCACTGTTCCCACGCTTATGAGAAAGAAGCATTAGCAACTGGTTCTATTAACCTTACAAAAATAATTCAATATTCTACCTATGAGACTCTATCTTCTTCTCCCTTAAAATTTCCCACTTAAAAAAAATTTGAGCCTCTGCTTCCCTTTGGCTTTTTAATTTTTTGCAAACTAAGTTTTGATTAGACAAGTATTAGATGAACCCATCCTCCTGTGAAAGACGAAAATGTTATATTGAAGACTAGCTGACAGGGATTGAGCATGAATTTGGGGCCAGGAAAAGTCTAAGGGCTTTATGTGCATTACCACCTTTAGCTGTCACAATAACCTTACATGGTAGACATTATGACTATGCCCATTTTACGGATGGGGAAATCAAGTGTTTCCAAAAAGAGGGGAGAGTCTGCTGTGTCCAACATTGCTAAATAGGATGGGAGGCAAGATGAAGGCTTGGAATCAACCAGTGAATTCGGAGAGATGGAGATTGTTGGTGATATTGACAAGAGCAGTCTTCATAGGAGGTGTGTGAGAGTCTGACTGCAGGAGATTGGAGAAAGAACTGGCGGAAAGAAAGGATGGGACATAAGGAAGTGCAAGCAGCCAGGAAAGGTAACTCTGTGACAGTTTTGCTGTAAAGCAGAGCAGAGAGATTTGGGTGGCTGAGGAAGGGGTTTTAAATAGAGGACCTATTAGGGCATGTTTTGTGTGCTGAAGGGGACTATCTGGTAGAGAGGGAAACTTTAGGACACAGGACAGAGAAGGGAATTGAGGAGCAGAGTCCTTGCAATTTACCCATTTTCATGGACAAGGTGTGGCATGTGTCAAAACAGATGTGGGTCGGTGGGGGGCAATGGTGGTGGGAAGGTGCAGTCCTTCTATACTGATGGCTTCTGTTCTCTTAGTTAAATGAGTGGGGTGAACACCTGATGTGGAGGAGGGGAGAAGAGTGCAGGAGGTTTTTTATTTGTTTTCAGTTTTTAGTGGAGGTGCTGGGGATTGAACTTGGGACCTCATGCATGCTAAGGATGTCCTCTACCACTGAGCTACACCCTCCCCCTAGGAGATTTGTTTTGATTGGAAGGTACGAAACTGAACTTCTGGACTAAGGGGGAGCAAATCGATGTAGGAAACACCACAGGTGGTGCTAAGGTCCCACCTGGATTTGGGATTGTAGATTTAAAAGAGGCCACTCAGCCTGGTTACCTGTGTTTAACCAGTTACATTCAGCTGCCTGGTTGCAGACACAGGACAGGTGAAGAACCTGGTTGAGCCTGGTTGGGGTTTTGCCAGGCAGACTCCACCAAAGGAGGAAGGGGTCAGGGTGCTGCTGAGGGTGCATGCAAGGCACTAGACGCAGCGATGGGGTGTGGAGTCTAAGCCAGGCAGAAAAGAAAGTGGGGAGGGGAGTAAGCTTTTGTTGGGGGCAGAATTTCATTTTGGGAAGATGGAAAATGTTCTGGAGATGGACGGTGGTGACAGCGCAACATCGTGAATGTACTTAATGCCACTGAACGGTACACTTTAAATGGTTAAAAGGGTAAATACTATGTTATGGATATGTTACCACAATAACAAATTTTAAAATACGTCGAAAATTTAAAAATACCAGATCGATACCTGGTCCCATCCCAGATAAATTAGACTCTCTGAAGTTGAGGGTCTGGACATGAGTATTTTAAAAGACTGGAATGGCTGAGTTAGTGTGTTTTTTTTCCTCATTCATTTCATGAACACATCGAATGCACATTATGAGATTGGCATAGGGGGCACACTGGTAAATTTAAGTACAAGGCTCCTGTCTCGTGGAGTTGACAATCCTATATGGAAAGGTGAACAACAAATCAGTCAACAAATATTTTATGTTTTTTCTAAATTAAAGTATAGTTGATTTACAGTGTGTTAGTTTCTGGTGCACAGCATAGGGATTCAGTTATATATTTATATATATTCTTTTTCATAATAAGTTATTATAATAAATTGAACATATTTCCCTGTGCTATACAGTAGGACCTTTATGTTTACCGGTTTTATATTTAGTAGTTTGTATCTTCAAATCCCAAACTTCTAATTTATCCCTCCCCTCTCTTTCCCCTTTGGTAACCTTAAGCTTGTTTTTTTATGTCAGTGAGTCTGTTTCTGTTTTGTAAATAAGTTCACTTGTATCATACTTTAGATTCCACATGTAAGTGATATCATATGGTATTTGTCTTTCTCTGTCTGACTTACTTCACTTAATATGATCACCTCTAGGTCCATCCATGTTGCTGCAAATGGCATTATCACATTCTTTTTTATGGGTGAGTAGTATTCCATTGTAGATATATACTTACCATATCTTCTTTAACCAGTCATCTGCTGAGCAAGTAAATATTTGACAATTTTCAGAAGCCTGTGTCAACCGTCTAAGGGAGTCTGGACTGGGACGATGTGTTGGAGATGGACAGAAGGGCCATGGGGATGGACAGACCTGAGCTCTTCACTGCAGGGGGAAGCCTCAGGTTGCAGCAACAGAGCGTGGAGACCTGTGATTTCCACTTGCTGGTGGACTGAATGTGAGAGGTGAGGGAGAGTGAGAAATGAAGGATGACTCCCCCTTTTCCAGCCTGAGGATCGGAGGACTGACTCAAGAGACCCAGTGAAATAAACACAGTATTGAAGGCAGGAGAGGTGGTTCCACTCCTAGCCCTTCCGCTAAATGACTGTAATCTCTGACATGTGATATTAGCTACTTGTGACTTAATTTCCTCATGTGGGAAAATGAGGAAAAAATACATCTCAAGACAGAGTTGTGAAAATGAAACAAAAAAAGATAATGCATCATAAAAGTGCTGTAAAATGTTCCTTAGTCATAACCTTAGGCTCTCACATCTCAATTTTCCCTGTCTTCATTTTAATGACCCCATATGGATTCATTTCCCATACTTATTAAAAACTTATCAGGCCATATCTTTTAGCTGTCTCTTAAGTATACACACCTATACTTCCAGCCAACCAACAATCTCTAAACAGTTTGTAGATTATTACCATTATTTTTCCTCTACAGTCTTAAGGCCCCTCTAGAGAGGAGACAGCCCATTGCCACCCTATAGAGAAGTCGCATCACTGGTGGACAAGTGTCTCATTCCAGTTCAGAGCAATCACTGCCGCAGGTGGGAGGTTGGACATATACAAGCATCTTCGGAGCTTTCGTGTTTCACATGAAAGTGTACTTCATGGTTTTAATTAGCAAGTGGAATAACGTCAACTTGCTCATGTTGTCAGCCGCATTTGTCATCACCAACCACAGGGCAATTAGTGACGGAAAAAACCAAGAGGTTTCTGTTGCCACAAGGAGTCTAACATTTCTGGGGTGATTCATCATCCATAGGCTGGAAAATTGGGCAACTCCCTGTGGTTACCACTAGAGGGCACTCTAGTGAAGCGCTGCCTCGAGGTTGCAGAACTCACTGTAAAGGAATGCGGGTGTTTGGCTCCAAAAATGGATTCGACCTCGCTGCTGTCAGGACTCGCTGCTCCTGAGTGCCAGGAAATGCCGCTTGCCAGGTCCCAGCAATGAAGTGTGGAGGAAATATCCAGTTGCACCCTATGCAATGGAAACCCTAAGTCCCTGGAACCAGAAAAGGCATCAGGAAGGAATAAGACAATCCTCCCCTCTCACTCTCCCTAACCCCTTAATCTTTAACCACAAGTTTCAATTCTTTGTGGTTATCAAAGAACAGAAGTAATATTTCCCCATTTACTTAATAAACCCAAAGCTGCATTTTCCCTGCCTTCTTGTGTGAAACATCTTTCGGCTGCTAGACTATTCTTTTGGTTTTATGACCCAAGGGCAGAACGTTATGGAATTTATTCTCTCTTTCTCAACCTTTTTCGAATTTA
Source organism: Vicugna pacos (assembly GCF_048564905.1). Classification (NCBI taxonomy): domain Eukaryota; kingdom Metazoa; phylum Chordata; class Mammalia; order Artiodactyla; family Camelidae; genus Vicugna; species Vicugna pacos. Next base: position 58,061,538 of record NC_133002.1, read on the forward strand.
GATAGCTCAGTGGAAAGGTTTCTGGTGTCCCACTTTCTGGCAAGGATCCTCAGTGTCTGAACATTTGTCTTAGAATCCTCAATGAAATATTGCAAGAAGTGTGTTTAAGTCAGAGCCTGGCCCTCGGTAAGCTCTAAAAAAATGTTCATTGTTAGTATTATTACTGTTATTATGGTGTCTGGACCATGACACTAAGATAATTGTCAGGACTGAAAATAAGTCCTCTCAGGGACTCAGTGGCATCTTAAGGCCCCTCCTGAGGTGGCCAGACAACCTAAACCAGGCTGTCACCGGGAACAGCCCTCCCTGGGCATTTTGGCTACAGACGCCATGTACTGGCTGTGTTTTATAGACAACATAGCTGACGGTTTAATTAGCAACCAGCAGAACGTCGACTCCATTACTCCTTTAACCTTTCTGGTTAACAGCAATACAATTAGGAAGAGAACTAACTTGTCCTGAGTTCCATCCCTGTTTTAGGGCGCTGTCCAAGGCACTTGGCATAATTTATCTCATCTAACTGGGCTTCAGGGCCCTTAGTCATAATAAGTGTAGGCTGTTGTGAGACGTAATCGGTAATGTATTATACTTGCTTTCTTAAGGCTCGTTTTACTTGAAAATAGGATAGAATTGCTTAAAAATCAATTCAAATGCTTTGTGCTTTTCCAACTCCTTCTTTTTCTTCTTCTTTTTTTTTTTTTTCGGTCCAGTTGAGGCCTTAGCCAGTCACAAAACCCCGGGGGAAGTTTACTAACGTTATCTCTGTTCTTCTGCTCTGAGCGCCAAAGAAATAAAGCAACTGGCTTCACAGTCTTGCCGGCAGCCCTTCTGGGGCTAGGAATCAACCCCGTTCCTGAGTCTTTGGCTCGGCTCAGGAAATCAAATCTCCACCCTCTCCCAAATTAACGTGAGGGCTTGGGCTTTAGGAAAATTAAATCTCTACAAGCACCATCATGAATTCAGATCAATATAAATAGCAGAACTGCCTAGAGGCCAGAAAGGAGGATCATCACTCGTCCACTCTGACATTTAGGAATATCAGATGGAGAAAATCTTGAGCTTTATATAGCTGAGCTGATATACACGCAGGCTGAAGATGTATCAGGCAAGCAGCTCCAAAGGCTTGGAGGATGCAAGGGAAGCGGAAAATAGAGTAAAAGATGCTATGTCCATGAACACATCAATGAGTGTGTGTGTGTGTGTGTGTGTATATGTGTGTGTGTGTATAGTGAAACCATCATCACAAGCAAGATACAGACGACTTCCAACCACCTCAGGTGTTTCCTTGTGGCCCTTTGCAGTTGATCTGGCCCTCCATCCCTGGCCCCAGGCAGTTACTAGAGGAGACACTACTGATGTGGTTTGTGTCACTATAACACACTTTGCATTTTCTAGAATTTTACTAAAATGGAATCATTTCGGGGAGAAGGTATAGCTCAATGACAGTGCATGCTTGACATGCATGAGGTCCTGGGTTCAATTCCCTGGTACTTCCATTTAAAGAATAAATAAATAAATAAACCTAATTACCTCGCCCCCCCCAAAAAAGTTACAAAATAAAAATTTAATGGAATCAGACATCATAAACATTTCTGGATCTGGCTTTTTTTGACTCAGTGTAAGAATTTTGAGGTTCATCCACCTGGTTGTGCACATCAGTAATTCGTCTCTTTTTATTACTAAGTGGGACTCCTCGTTTTAGATATACCACATTTTGTTTATCTATTCCCCAATTAGTGGACATTTGGATTGTTTCCAGTGTTTGGCTATTGTGACTGAAAAGGCAATGAACATCCACACGCGCGTGCACACACACACACACACACACAAAGATGCTATGTCAGGGGTCTTCCCTGATATTCTGCATGGGGAAAGTTCTGGCCTGGTTTGCAGGCTGGGAAAAGAGAGCACAAAGACAGTCACAGGAGCAACTGAGGGGTTAGAAATTGAATCTAGGTGGAAGATGAAAGAACTTGGATGGGCTTTCATCTCGTATTAAAGGGACAAAGACTAGTGAATGTCTTCAAGCGCACAAGAGATGGTCACCACCATTTTCCTTAATAACTGGATACCAGACAAATTCCAGCTTGGTGAATTCAGGTTAGATTTAAGTGGGAACTTTTTGACGTAGAGTTAAGTACCGGAATGTGTTACCAAGGTTGCAAAATCCCATTCAGTTGGGTGATTCAATACCTGTTTGTTTGACAGAAGCTGGGAGGCCAGTGAGTGAGCCCTCTTGGCTCCATATTTACACGCAGTTACCCTGTTAACAGTAGGGCAACAAATAGCCCTGTTTGGCCAATAAACAGGTGCTTCTTGGGACTTGAGCAGGTTTAAATTTACCCAGTGGATCCTGGATAAATATAAGATCTGTGCATTTTACAGAATAGAAACTGGACTCCAGCAGGCCAGGGGAGAATGCAGGAAGGGATCCTTGCTTATTTCACTTGGCTTTGGATCACTGTCTCCTCCAACCTGTCCTCCAGCCCCTCCAGCAGCTGAAGGCAAAACTATGTGACCCCGAGTATCCCTGTCCAGGAGGAGAGCTGAGAACCTAAGCCCCAGGGGAATGTCGGCAATGCGGGCTTGGCAAACAGGGAATGTCGGGAATGAGCCCACAGTCCAGAGTTCAGATCTCACAGTTTTGCTTTGCCCTGCCCTGACATCCCCCGCCAAATATGAGGGGCTCTGCTTTGGGAGCTGTGAATCCTGCTTCTGAATCATATTGCTTTTCTGAGCCCAAGTGTCTTATTATAGCTAGAAAGACTTCATCCAGTCTGGCTCAGGCTGCAGAGAACTAAATATGCTTTCAAAATACTTGGTACACTTGGGGTCCAACAGACCACACAGGCAGCTGTCTTTATAATCAAACTCTTCTGCCCTTCAAAACTCTTTCCCTTGGTAGGAATTTTTCAATACTGAAAATTTCCTGGACGATTCTCAGGAAACTGGTTTATTAATTGCCTCGGGGAGGGGAACTGGGAGGTCAGGGTCAGGGGTGGGAGGGAGACCTATGTTTCATACTTCTTTGTTTCTTTTGAACTATTTATGTGCATGGATTACCTATTACAGAATACAATACTTTTGTTTTAAACATATATACATAACATAAAGTTTGTAAAATTCTGTGTGAGGTTTAACTTAGCTGCTTTTCTCCCAAATCAGGTTTCCCCTGCTCTGTCTCATTCAGCAACCCATTTCACTAATAATCACAACCACTGTGTAGTGAACACTCACTGTGCCAGGCACTGGGTTCAGCGTCTTCTGTTCCTGATCTCATTTAACAAGCCAATGAGAAAGTTCTCTTGTTACCCAAATTTTCCAGATGAGGAAACTAAGGCTTTGAGAAAGGTCTCAGAGCCAGGAAGTATCAGCTCTGGAATTCAAACTTGGGTTTACCTGACCAGGCTCCACTTGTAACTCTCACAGACCACTGCCTCAGGAGCTGGAAGAACACTGACAGGGTTAAGTGCATCAAACATATTAGGAACTTTCTCCCAAATTCTTATGTCAACCAAACCCTTAAAAGACACAAAAGTGATGAAACACATTTAATGCACATTCTCTGCCTGATAGCAAAGCTAGGTTTTCAGTACATGTGCTTTTTCATGTTGCAGGGGTGGGGCACTGATTATTTTGCAAAATGACTGATCATCGGCTTTTTAATTATGAAGACTCTGATTCCCCACAACCAAATCCTGAGCAAGGACTCTCTCAGTGGGACGTAACTTAAGCAGCATTCAAATGGAAAAGGGGACACTTTTTTGTTTGTTTGTGGGGTTGGTAATTAGGTTTATTTATTTATTTAAATAGAGGTACTGGGGATTGAACCCAGGACCTTGTGCATACTAAGCACATGCTCTGCCACTGAGCTATACCCTCTCCCCTAAAAAGCGGACACTTTTGGTTTAAATTAGAAGACATCACCAGTAGATACACCAACACTATTTCTGGCTTAATGAGGAAAGTTCTCGGGCTCAGAGCAAAGCTGTGAGAATCTTAGAGGCCCCATGAAAGAACGAGTCCCTGCATTACTGGCAGTTTCTATGGACACAGGAAGAAAGGACAGGATTGCAATGAAAAATAACTAAGCAGCCAGCAATTCGAGATGAGGTTGCAGAAGGCCAGGTGGAGTAACAGCTGATAATATATCCCACACTCTCACCAAGCCCCTGTCATCCAAAGATAGAAAAGAAGTTTTATAAACAGCCATCAATTATCCCAAGTTTCTGTGGTGAAATCAAGGCAGGGATCTGGTCATCGCCTTTAAATAAACCTGTCTTCCTTCATGTAGCTTGTTCACACCGTTAGGGGGAGGATTTATAAAATACTGAATACACTTTGCAGTGCAAAAGCATGCATTATCTCATCTGATCAGTATCTTCACACACATTATTTCATTTGATCAAGTGAGGGTCTTCATCCTCTTCCAGACCTGATGTCCAACTACCTCCCTCTCCCCATCCCCTCCTCAACAAGCAACCACGTTGGGTGGGCTTGGAACAGCAGACCCTGGGAAGCAGCAGCAAGCAAACTGCTAGGTCTGTGGGCTCTGTCCAAGGGGCAGTATTTTGGGACACAGCCTTCATTTTTAATAATGGCACAGTAATTCCGTGTTGGCACTAGCACAAAATTTAAGAGATTCTCCTACCTTCCTTCTCAGTTTGCATTCCTGACACTCTTGAAATTAACCTCTTGCAAAGTAGAGCAACCACCTGCGTGAGTCATGTGACTGGGGGGTGTGTGGGGCTCGAGACAGCCTGAGCCAGAAGACCCTCTTCTTTCCCCGTGCTCGCCCGTCTCTGCCCAACAAATCCTGGCAGGATGCTGCCCTCCAGATTATGCAGGACTGACTGCCATCATTCCAGTGATGTGACCCTGGGTGTTTGACTCCCAATTAAGAACTAAGACTTCTAGAAAAAAATCAGAGCTAAAGATGTTCTGTGCTGATGGAGTCTTTCCATGAGAAAGCAGACCTTCTAGAGCAGTGTTTTAAAGTTTTTCAAAATTTTTATCATTCCCCCTCCCCAAGAGAAAAAGTAAATTGAATTGAAATTCTCCTTCATGAGGGAAATTAAATACTAAGAAATAAGATTCTGTGGGGTAGAGCTGAGCTTTGGAAGACCACAAACTCTTTTAAGATCCCAGATTTTTTTCATCTTCCAAGAACCGACTTTCTTTTTTCCCCCTTTGGGGCAATACTGCCCCCATTGGGAATTCATTTCGTAGAGGAAATTCAAATGTTTATCTTTTAGGAACATAATATTGCTTTCTAGATGGCCCCATACATCACTCTTTACTTGGAAATTATGAGTTATATCAAGCAACTGGTATTACAGTGCTGAATAGGAAAATTGTCTGTTGTGTATTTTTTATTTGAAGTCCCTCCTCACCCCCGACTCTCCCCTGCTTTTTTTTTTTTTCCCCTCCATTAGGTAAATTTGGACTTAATCACTTTCAGTTTTTAAATCTGCAGCCTACAGATTGACAGCTTGGGCCAAGTTGTTTCTCTGCGACCCCAGAATCACCTGGCTGTTTAGCAGGGATAAAGAAAACAAAGAAAGCCACACACTGTACCTTCCAGTTAAGCTCGGATTTTCCCTCCAAGTCTAGAAGCTGGAAGGGCACGTTCAAATCGGCAGGGATGGGGCGGGGCGGGGCGAGGGTGCGCGCGCAGCAGGCATCTTCTCGCTACTCCACGTGCCCCCTCCCCTCGCAAACTCAGCTGGCGGCGAGAGGAGGCTTAAGCTGTCCGGCTGTGGGAAGGGTGTGATGAATGACAAGACGAGGCTTATTTTCAGCTTCAAGCCACAGCTCATTTATTATGTGGTCCTGAGCAAAGCCACTTAGCCCGGTGGTCCCACCGTTTCTGCCTTCTAGAATACAGGTACCGTAGGATGTTACTGACCGCAGCCCATTTCTCAGGGATGTTTTAGGTTATCCATGAGAACCTAAAGGAAAGACAGCGAGTGAATTCAAGGGTTTATTATGAGAACTGCAAACAGACATGAACTTCAGTCCAATAAAGACATTCAGGGGATACTAAAGTTCGTTTGGTTCTGACCTACGCGCTCACCACACCCATGATAAAATCAAAACAAAACCAAGGCAACAACGGATATTTGTTGGCCTTTATGACCCAGATGAAACTGCTCGGCGTGGGGCTGTCTGCTCCTGAGCCCCAGAATGCTTTCCCAGGGAAGGCACCTGTGCTTATGAGCTGGCGCTGATCACACAGTCCTTACTGAGCCAGCAGGCCCCTGAGGCTGGCCCCCTCAGGTGGGCAAGGTGGCAGTGACCGCTGAGGCATGTGATACTGCCAACCTGCCAAGGGATTATCCAGAGCTCAGCAGAGAGACCTGAAAGGGAAGTCTCAGGTTGTGCCCTCAGGCAAATCCCAAAGCACCGTCCCCTCCAAGCTGTCAGGCGCCTTCTTTGAGGCTTGTGGCTCTTGTGGATTCCGTAACTGACTTCCTTTTCGTTTGTTTGTTCTTTTATATGTTTATTTTTACTGGAGTGTGGTCAATTTACAATGTTGTGTTATCTAGTGTACAGCCTAGTGATTCAATTATACATACATATCTATATTCCTTTTCATATTCTTTCCCTTTATTTTTTGAAAAAGTTTTAAGAGAGTATTTTTTTTTTTAATGGAGTTACTGGGGATTGAACCCAGGACCTCGGGCATGCTAAGCACATACTCCACCACTGAGCTGTACTCACACCCCTGTATTTTTTTTCATTATAGGCTATTACAAGGCCTTGAATATAGTTCCCTGTGCTCTACAGTAGGGCCTTGGTGTCTCATAGCTAACATCCTTTTGTCTGCACATCCTGATGAGCTACGTGGGGAGAAAGACCCATCACTGTGAGTGGATGCAGCCTTGGTCCTAAGGGGCTGATAGGGTCATGTGAGCCTGAGCTGAAGGGTGGGGAAAAGTATTGACAAGACCTCAGTTCCACTTGATCCCTAAAATGACCAATTATTTGGAACAGGTATCTATTTCCAGGTATTGACAGCACCTCCAGACACTAACCAATCACCTTACAAGTGTGATCAGAGAAGGCCATGGATGAGAAGATGCAGGCGAACTGATGCAAACTCATTTCTCCCCTTAAAAAAGAAAGTGCCAAAAAGAAAAAAAGAAAAGAAAGTGGCATCAACCTTAGGGGCACAGACCTTACACAAGGAGTCTGCAACTGGCAATAGTTTATCTCTGGGGGCATTTTTGTCATTCTCAGGGCAGCACCTCACCTCTTGGGTTTTGGGTCACCTGGAAGTGATCAGCCCCTCAGGTCAGGCAGGTGTCAGTTGTGCTAAGACCCTCAGACTGATGTAGTTTAAGCCAATATGACTCTTGATTCATGGTATTCATTCACTACAGGAGGCTGCATAGTGAAGCCTTTAAGAGCCTGGTCTCTGTATCCAAACGACCCAGCAGTTTCACCCCTGGGTATCTATCTACTGGAAAGAAATGAAAACACACATCTACACAAAAACGAACACACGTATTCTTAGCAGCATTATTCATAATAGCCAAAGAGTGGAGATAACTCAAATGGCCACCAACTGAATAGATAAAAGATAAACAAAATGTGGTCTATCCATGTACTAGAATATTACTCAATAATGAAAAGGAATGGAGGGCTGGTATATGTCACAACATGGATGAACCTTGAAAACATTGTGTGAAGTGAAATAAACCAGTCACAAAAGATCATGTGCTGTGTGAGTCCACTTATATGAAAAGTCCAGAAGAGACAAATCTATAAAGATGGAAAGTGGATTAGGGGTCAGCTGAGACTGGAGGAGGAGGTTGGGGACAAGTGGAATTGAGTGCCGGTGGTACAGGGTTTCTTTTTGGGATGCTGAAAATGTTCTCTAATCAGTGTGATCATGGCTGCAGAACTCTGTGTATATACTAAAAGCCATTGAATGATACTCTGTAAATGGGTGAATTATATGGCATATGAATTATATCTCAACAAAGCTGTTTGGTTAAAAAAACAAAGAACCTGGCTACTGAAGCCAGGATACCTGGCTTGAATCCTGCTTACTACTCAGTAGCTGTGTGATCTAGTGGCAAGTTACTTGGACCCTCTGGGCCTCATTTTTCTCATCTCTGAAATGTGAATGATAATATATCCATCCTTGTGGGTTATCATGCATTATTATGGAAAGCATTTCAAATAATGCATAGTACATAGTAAATCCTACGAAAAGTTAACTATTACTGATAATATTATTAGTCACATGTGTCTCCCAGGACATGCCCTCACTGCTTTTGACACTCAAGGAGCTGTCAGAAGGATGCTTAGAAAGCATGAAGTCAGAAGCAGGTGGATGTTCCTGTGGGATATTTCATCAGACCTTGGAAAGCCCTTCCTTCACTCATTTTTCAAAGTCATGAGGGTGTGCCAGGTACTGTCCTAAGTGCTGGGAAGGCAGCAATGACCAAAATAGATACAATTTCCTGTTCATATGAGGCTTGTATCGTAGTGAAGGAGACTGACAATGAACAAATAAACAAGAAAATATAGCAGATAGAGATCAGCACTCTAAAATAAATAAATAAATAAATAAATAAATAAACAAACAAACAAATAAATAAATAAATAAATAGCTAGTGACGGGGAGCATTTAGGTTGAGGGGTCAGGGGCATCCTCTCAGAGAAGGGGACATTCGATTATGAAAACCTCCCAAGGAAGGGCATTCTGGCTGTGGGAATAGCATGTGCAAAGGTCCTGAAGCAGGAACATACAAGGTGTGCTGGAGAAAAAGAAAGAGGGCCAGTGTGCCTGGAGCCTGCTGAGCAACAAGGGCGCAGTGGTAGGAAGGAAACTGGAAATCTAAGTAGGGATGAGATTATGTGGGGTCTCATAGGCCATGTGTGACAGCCTCCAAGGTGGGCCCCAGTGATCCCTGCCTCTTGGGATTAATTTCCTGTGTGTTTCCCCTCCCGCACCACGTGTGCACCACATTGAATAGGGATGTCTTGTGTAACCAGAAGGTACTGTAGCAATGAAGGAGCATGACTTCTAAGGATAGGTCACAAAAGACATTGGGGCTTCTGCCTTCTTCTCCCTTGGATCATTCACTCTGGGGGAAGCCAGCTGCCATGTCCTGTGGCTACTCATACAGTGCTCTGGAGCCCCTGTGATGAGGAACTGAGGCCTCCTGCCAACAAACAGTGTTAACTCTCCTGGCACGTGAGTCAGGCACCCTGGGTCTTGCGGCCCCAATGGAGCCTTCAGGTGACTGGCCAGCATCCTGATTTGCAACCTCATGAGAGACCCCGGAGTCCGAATCATCTAGCCAAGTTACTCTCAGATTCTAGACCCAGATAAACTGTCTGAGATAATAGATGCATATTGTTTTTAAAATACAAAATTTGGGGGCAATTTGTTAGGCAGCAATAGATGACTAATACATCACAGTAAGGACTTGAGATTTTTTAGTCTGAGTGTGAAGAAGCCATTCAAGGAATTCAAGCAGGGGAGTGACACGATGTGACTTATGTTGTGAAAAGATCCATCTGGCAACTGTGCTGAGACTGAATTGTGTGTGTGTGTGTGTGTGTTTGGGGGAGGTGGCAAGAAGAAACAGGGCCCTAATTAGGAGCTGTTGCAATAGTCCAGCAGGTGTTGATAGCAGCCTGGACCAGGGTGGTAGAGTTGGAAATGAGAGAAGTAGACAGAGTAGAGTGTAGTTTGTAGTTAGAGCCCATAGAACTTGCTAATTGAATAGAGAAAGTGAGAAAATGGAATAAATCAAAGATGAGAGGTTTTGGCTGGAGCAGCTAGGGTATTTGCTAGTGCCACTTACTGCAAAGGGGAGGACTGGAATAAGGAAGCTGTTGCAGGGAAGAGGCTATGAGCTTGGCTTTGAATTTTTTTAATTTGAGATACCAGTTAGACACCCAAGTGGAGGTGTTAAGTAAGCAACTGAGTAAGTGAATCTGGAATTAAGAGGAGAGATTAACATATTAAGTGAAGTAAGTCAGACAAAGACAAATATCATATGATGTTGCTTGTATGTGGAATCCAAAAAAAAAAACCCAGATTTTATTCAAACTAGAAATAGACTCACAGACATAGAAAATAAACTGTGGTTACCAAGGGGGAAGAAGGTGGGGGAAGGGACAGATTAGGAGTTTGGGATTAACAGATACGTATTACTATATATAAAATAGATAAACCACAAGGACCCACTGTATAGCACAGAGAACTATATTCAACTTCTTGTAATGAGCCATAATGGAAAAGAAACTGAAAAAATACATATGTATGTATATAAGTGAATCGCTTTGCTATACATCTGAAATTATCATTGTACATCAACTACATGTCAAGAAAAAATAAGAATTAAAAACAAAAAAGAGGAGAGATTAAGACTGACAGTGGGGAGGGTATAGCTCAGTGGGTAGAGAGGGTGTTTAATATGCATGAGGTCCTGGGTTCAATCCCCAGTATCTCCATTAAAAATATTTTTTTAATTAAAGAAAAAAAAAGACTGATAGAAGTGTGGGAATCATCAGCATGTACATGGTATTTAGAACCATAAGATTGAATTCAGCCCCCTAGAAGAGGCCCTCTTCACTCCAATACCTAGAGGCTGATTAGCGGTGGAGCTACTAAGGGGGACTGAGAAGGAGTAACCAGTGAGGCAGGAGGTAAACCAGAGTGACCCAGAAGCCAGCCGAAGAATGTATTTCTACGAGCAAGAGGGGCGGGCCAAGAGCAGCTGTTTATATTCCAGGAAGCATGTCTGTTATCCTATACAGACCCGGCTGTGCACTGACAAAGAGCACTCCTCTGCAGGATGTGTTACTGTTGCTTTAATGCTCTCCATCCTATTTGACCTCCCCCTCTGTAGATAAGCCAGTGTTCTCTTGCACTAAAAGGAAGCTGGCTGCTCTCTCCGTTAGCATATCTACCAGGTTAGAAGGCCCCTGTATGTCAATGTAGTCTAGGTATCAGCAGGGGGCTTCTTTTGTCCTTTGTGATCTAGACAATATTAACTTAAACCCCAGTCGAAAGAATTCTCTGCACAGTCTTATGTTCTTATGATTGCTTCTGGTTCCCAGGTGAATTGGTTTACTTCAGGGATTCTCCCACAATCCCACTGGTGTAGTTCCTTATCTATACAGCTGCTCAGTAATTTTCACTAAACCAACCACTCACACAGCCATCTGTACATGTAGATGTCTCTACTGAAGGGTTAGGTTAGGGAGATGCAGGGATTTACACTGTAGAAACACAAGTAACTTTAAACTTATACCAGGGTATTTTTCCTTAAAAGTCCTTTGCCTTTTCCACGGTTCAGGCTCCAACTTCCCTTCACATCACTCAGCCTTCCTCTTTGCTCTTCCCTTTCTTATTCCATCTAATTTCAATTTTTTGGTTCGTTTTTTAATGCAGAACATTTGGGCTCCTTCTCTTATTGCTTTGATGTTTGCAGACCTAAGCCTTATGGGTCTCATCTTTCCTTAAAACATTTATCAAGTATTTCCTAAACAAAGAGTGTTTCCTCCCTTTTCAGGACTTTTGGTGTCACTGTAAGGACGTGACCATATATGTAAACAGTCACTCTGATAATGTGTGAGGAATTAAAAAGCAGTAGGGCACTGTCCATGCTCTTGGAGAGCTTAAAAGTTAATGAAGTGATATTTACACCTCAAGTGCTAAGAAGCAGTGCAAAAACGAATTCAGAATGCCAGACAGAGAAGTCTGGAGTTGGTGTTTGGGAAATAAAGTGCTGGAGAGATTCCTGGGGTTGGGGTGGGGAGTAAGGATGGCTGCCTTGTCTGCTGGCACCTGGACCACCTCCAGTGGCTTCCCATCTCCACTGGCTCCTCTTTGAAGTTCATCTTCTACAAAGTCATATAAATGGAATCATCTGGTGTGTAATCTACGTCCGGCTTCCTGCCTTCAGTATAATTTCTGTGAGATTCACTCATACCATGATGTGTATCGTTGGTTCATTCATTTTGCTGCTACATGGTGTTCCCTTGTATGTCCATACCACCATTTGTGCATCCATTCTTCTGCTGATGGACATTTGAGTTGGTTCCCATTTGGGGCTGTTATGAACCAAGTCTTTGTGGACAGTCATCATATGCAGAGACTTAAATTTCAGAAAAAGGGAATGCAGCCAGATGCTCATATTGTGAAGTTGTGCCCTTGTTTCAGGACTGCTCTTTGAAAGGACAAAGAAATGTCAGAATTACTCCTTCTCAGTATTTACAACAAAGTTCTCCCATAGGACCTCTCTGGCGAATCAAAGGGCTCAAGAAAGACCCTCATCAGTGAGACAGTAAATACAAAATGCACTAAATCAAATGTTTGCTCAAGTACATGTTCTCAGTGAAGTTGTCTCTGGTCACCCATCTCAAATACCCCAACCCTTCGTTGTCCTCCGTTCACCTCTCCCAACTATTTTTCTGTATATCATTTACCGTCATCTGACAGACTATTTTACTTACTTGTTTTTTTAATCTGTTGGCAACTCCCCTCCCCAACTACAATGGGAGCTCAGTGAAAGCAGGGATTTTTATCTACTTGTTCATTGCTGTATCTGCCACCCACCCACCCCTACACAGCTTTGGAATGATTTCCTAAAGGTGTACTGCCATAGAAAGAGATAATCAAGACAAAAGAGTTGATTTTCTTATGGTTCTTTATCACCTGCTGTCAGATTGCCCAGCACAGATATTATAACAATGTAGATTGCAATCAAGAAGTAGTGTTTAGGGGGGAAGGGTATAGCTCAAGTGGTAGAGAGCATTCTTAGCATGCACAAGGTCCTGGGTTCAAGTACCGCCTCTGAAAATAAATGAATAAATAAATAAATAAACCTAATTACCTTCTCCCCCCAAAAAATAAAAAAAAAAGAAGTAATGTTTAAGTTTTATGGTTACTGGGGGAAAGAGGATGGGAAGGGATAAATTCAGGAGTTTGAGATTTGCAAAGTTTAACCACTATATGTAAAAACAGATAAACCAGATTTCTTCTGTATCGCACAGGGAACTATATTCAATATTTTGTAATAACCTTTAATGAAAAAGGATGTGAAAATGAATATATATATGTATACATATGCATGACAGACGTTATGCTGTACACTAGAAACTGACACATTGTACCTGACTATACTTTAAATATATATATGTACATATATATATAAAGAAGTATGTTTAAAGCTACCAGTCTTATTACAGTTTCCACATTATTAAATTTTATTATTTTATCTAACAGAAAAGGAGAGAAATGGCACCTCTGTGATCCTTTTTAATTGAATGTTCTTTGCTTATTAATAAGAACCTTTCTCCCCAAATAACAATTCTTGAATCTTGGTTTCTTCCTGTGTAAACTGTCAGCTCACGTTCTTCGATCATGTGGTCCACCCTTTCAGAGAGCTTGGAAGTAGGAGGTCAGTCTGAAACATTGGCTGCAGCAACAATCAATACTTCTCGGTCATTTGAAGAATGTGGATCCTGAAATGGTGATTTCTGGCAAGGGACTCTAATTTCGATCATGGTGTTCGGTTCAGTTGTGTTAAAAAAAAAATTAAGCCCAGGAATCTTAAACAATCACCATGTCATCCTATCACCTTGAAACACCTGGTTAGGCTGAAAGAATGGTGCGAGATGAAGGATGCTCTGGTGTGAGGTGGGAGGAGCTTGTTTCTGTGTGAATGTGATTCAGCATGTCACTCCTTGTTCAAAATCCTGAATCAGTCCTGCCAAAGTTACTCACGTTTTCTAACTCACCTCTCATATCTCCATCTAGATGAAGTGAAGTCATAAAGAAACAGGAATGTTTTCTGGAAGATGTTCTGTTCAGTACTTTGCTCTAAATTAGCCTTTTTTGAGGCACCTGGAGCTGAGCAGAGGTACATTGTCATTACATCCGACACCCTATGAGGTCCAGGGTGGAGAAACCTAGGAGTCATCCCTTCCACTTTCTCCCCAAACTGTAAGCCTGATCAATCACTAAGTTTCGCCTAACCTACCTGCTAAAGGTCTCTTGAGCACCCCTACTTCTTGCCATCTGGGCTATTACCCCCTTAGCACAGGGGCTGTGTTGCTCAGATTACTGCCAAGCCTCCTCTCTGGGCTTCTCAAAACTGCTCTTGCTTCTTCAATCCATTCTCTATTCAGCAGCCAACCTGAGTATTTTTATAAATGCTAATCAGGTTGTGGCACTCTTTCACTTAAAACCCTCCAGTAGCTTTTTGATGTCTTCAAAATAAAGCTCAAAACCCTTAAGGCTGTAGAAGATCCCGCATGAGCTGCTGCCTGACTCCTCCGGCTTGGTGGCTCATCACTCTGCTCTTCCCCTTTCCTGAGGGCCTTCTCCTCTTCCTGTCTTTCTTCCTTTTCCCTTCTCCTCTTGTCCCTCTACTATCCCCCCTCCTTCTTTTGTATTAAGGAGAGATGAGAACTATGAGTGTTCATAGAGTTAGGGGAAAGGATCCAATGGAAGCAGCTAAAGATGCTAGAGGGGATAATTGAGCACCAACTCATTTAGTCAAGAAACATTAATCAGACACCTGCTGTGTGCCAGGTACTTCGTTAATCAGCAGTGACACAAAGATGAATAAGACATAGTCTTTGAACTCAAGGGGCTCACAGGAAGAGAAAGGACACATAAAGAGACAGTGTTATTAACTACATCAAGCTTAGCGGATGGCTACGTCCAGTCTCCCAGGTCATCGTACAGTATCAGAATAACAGGGAAAAGCATTCCACCTATTCACCTAAGGCATTTCTCACTCTGCTCTCAAGCTTCCCTTTTCCCCTCTCTCCAAAATTCCTCCAGCTCCTCCCTAATCCATACCCTCTCACTTCACTTTCTCCTGCCCTCTTTTATTTATTTAATTTTTTCGGGGGGGGGGGTGGTTGTTAGGTTTCTTTATTTTTAGAGGGGGTACTGGGGATTGAACCCAGGACATCATACATGCTAAGCATGTGCTCTTCCACTTAAGCCATACCATCCCCTCCCTCCTGCCCTCTTTTAAAAACCCATCTGCTCTCACCTGCCAGTAATTCGGCATCCTATCCAAAGCAAACCAAATCACTCAAGGTTTGGTCTTATTGGTCCTAACTTTTCCCTATTATTCTGATCCTGTGCAATAAGCTGGCAACCTAACAGGAACAGAGTCCTCCTTATCAGGCAGGAGGAGAGAAAGAGACCTTGGATGCTAATTAATTATTAATATTATTTTCCTGTCAAATATATAAAACAATGTGGTAAGTGAAAAGACACATTCATCTTCAAGGAATTATGAGAAAACGGAGCAGGGACAAGCCAACCTGATCTTAAAGGATGGCAGGGAGTTAGGAAGAAAGGAGAAAGGCATTTCAGGCACAGCATACAGCATAAGCTAAGCCTAGAGATGGGAAATAGGCTGGGGTCAGGGAAAGGACTGACGATACAGATGGGGAAAGGCAGAGGAGTATCTCATCCTTGGAGGAATGATGAAAGGGAAATAGAAGTAGATGAAGTGGATGAGACAGCTCCACTGGAAGGACTTGGTCTTCTCATCAAGGTCATTTTGCTACGGAGAGACAGAGGATGCTCCAGAAAAATGAAGACAGTTTGGTACAGTTGACTGCAGTTGCTAGGCAACCAAAAAGACATTGCCGTAGGGACCCCAGAGACACAAAAAAGGCTAGCCAGGGTGAATTTAGAGAGGGTGCATTGGTATGTTTTCAACCGAGTGATTTGATTTACTTCTTCAGCAAAGTTTTATGGCTGGGGCGATTAACAGAAGGGATAGTCAGAGTGTGAAGAACTGTAGCACAGCCCCTGAAACTGGTAGGCACTTGGTTCAAATTTGTTGAGTGATATTCATAAAACCCCACAGAACAGAGAAACAAGTATGGCCAGAGGGGATCGAGTACAAAGTGGGGCAGGGCAGGATGACTGTGTTACATTTGTTAACCAAATGTCGCCATGTAAACCTTCTGGGATGAAGTGAAAAGATGTAAGATACAGGCAATTGATTAGTTCAATTCAGCAAATATTTGCTGGGGACCAGGCTCTGAGTAAGGTACTGTGGGGGCTGCCAAGATAAACCAGCTACCTTCAGGGAGCTTGAGGCCTTACAAAAATAATTCTGTGCAAGCATACTTTTGTAAAGGCGGCAGTGGAAACACAAAGAAAAGCACAGTACTACAGAGAGAGTTTCAATGACTAAAAGTTAGGGAAGGTTTCTAGGCAGGTAGTATTTGAGGTAGACTTTTAGGATGGGTGTGTATTTGAACATTGGCTTTATTGGTAGGAGGGAACCTTCAAAGCATAGGGGATCTTTTGGGCAAAGGAGCAGAGGTGGGAGGATTCCCAAGGAATTTAGGGGATGGTGGTAAATCCATGTAGCTGCAAAAGCAGTTTAGCTTGTGGGGAGTTAAGCCTGGAAATGTATGTCTGAGTCAACTTATGAGGGGCTTTGAATGTCATCAGGGAGAGAGATTTGGACTCTATTTGCTAAGATAAACTGCAAAAGATTTTTGTATGCAGGAAAGTGACCTGATTTTACCAGTTTTAGACAACAGCTAAAACAGTTCAAACATACAAGATTAGGAACTGAAATGGAAACTTCTTGTCCAGCTGAGAAGAGAGATTTTAATTACATAATTAAATTCATTAATAGGGAGAAGGGTCTCTTGCTTCCCAGGGCCAGCCATGACTCTCTTCCAATTTTATAAAAAGACCAAAAAACAAAACAAAACAAAAAAAACACCAAGTCTCCAGACTTAGATCCCTGGGAAAATAGAAGTAAATACTGACACAGACTTGCTTTGTTTTCCCAAGAGAGGTCTCCCAGGGGATTTCTCTAATTATCTAGGGGAAAAAAATTTAACTTGTTTTTCCCTTTAGAGTTTAGCCGAGCTGGGGGGAAAACTGCAGTATTGCCTTAGATTCTCCAGCTTTGCTTATACGCAGTATTGGTCCCCGAGGGACTCCCTCTAAGGTCTCTCAGCAAGGTGTCTCTAGGCATTTGTTCCCAGCAACAAGGAAAGAGCTTAGGAGTAGGAGACACAGGCGCTCTGCAAAGGGCTTATTTTAAAAAGAAAGACGAGGGATAGTAGGGTTCTGTCTATTTTTTTAGGATAATTCCGTAGTAAAACTAATCGAGGTGAAAGCCATGCCCTCTCCTCTGGCCAGGACTTCAGGATCAGAAGACGCCTGGGCTCGACGCTCAAGGATGTACAGTGGTTGCGCGCTCTCCCGCCGGCATCACTGCGCTTAATTCCGCCAGGCTCCCAGAGGGGCGGTTGCAGCTACAGCCTAGTGTGCCCCCCAACCAATAAGAAGCCAGAAAGCCCCGCCTGTCTTGGATTTTGACCAATCGTCGCCCAGGACTTTAGCTTGCTAGCCGGCGCCTTCGTTGTCAGAGAAGGGAGGCAAATCCCCTTGGAGTTGCCAGTAACGGACATGGCTGCGGCCCCTGGAGGAGGGGACGTGAAGTGAGGAGGGGGCAGGGAGGGGAGAGGACCCGGGCGAGGAAGACTGGTCCCTGGGCCCCGGTAAGTACGGGAAGGCCGGTGGCCCGAAGCAAGGGGAGCAAAGGGGCGTGGGGTTCGGCCTTCCGTGTCCTCGAGATTCTGGGGCGAGGCGAGGGGAGTCTGGGGTCTGCACCCAGGGAATGGCCTTGGGGGATCCCTTCGGTGGGGGAGTCAAGGGACTGGCTCTTGCCTTCAGGTCTTGGCCATTTCCTTTCCCCAGGTGCTCACACTTGCCTTCGGCCCTGGCTTGGCCTCTTAGGGGTCCCGCGTCAGAAATCGAAGCCTCCCGCCAACAAAGGCTCCCTGCTGCAGGTTTGCTCTTGCTGGGCCCTGGCCCAGAGGGCTACCAACGCTGCTGTTCAGTGCATTTATAGGTCTCTAGGAGTCCCCGTACCCGTCCCAATTCAGACGGTTGTCTCCCCTGCGTGCGCTCTCATCCGCCGCCGGAGCCCTGGTGCAGACCACCTGCCCTATGTCCAGGTGAATGGAGCCATAGGGGCTTCTCAAACCTGAGAAACGACGTTGCAGTTTGGAGATGCCCTGCCTTCCCCCACCCCACTTCCGCCTTTCTAGAATGTTTAAAGACTTCTTAGAAGCAACCAGAGGGACATTACTGCCACCCTATAACCTGATCTCTGTGCAGTGCTCTCATTCCTCTGCTGCACAGTGCTGAAGTCCAGTTCCTACAGTCCCTCGTGGGAGCCCCTGCCCGGTGCCAGATACGAGGGAAAGCCTGCTCTTTCATTGGTGTGTAACCACGGGCTGCACTTTGGCACGTTCATTGATTTGGTCACGTGCTGCTTCATCCCACCCTCTTTTTGCGTATGTGGCTCTTAGGGGAAAAAGGAGGGAGCCCTGCATTGAATCCGTTTTCCTTCTAGTATGTGATTTTTGTGCCTTGGGGAATATGATACTTTTCTTTTGCTTTATCAAGACACTTGCCTCAGCTGTAGTGACATAGTTCAGTTAAGCCTAGGTACTCGGAGAAGATGGAAGTCAGGAGGGAGTTTTAACGTTTTATTTTACAGATGGGGAGACTTACTGTTGGGAGAGGCAGAGGGACAGGTCCAGGGTCACCAAGGGCCAGGACTGGAACTCTAAAGTCCATATTCTTGAGTTCTTTATCCACTAGAGCTGGTTGGTTTCTAGGTGTGATCAAGTGAGGAAATCAAGTTCCCTGACTTCGCTGAGCCTCTTGCAGTGTGGCTGTGAGCATTAAATGAGATGGTATAGATGGGATCCCTTGCACAGGGTCTAGCACCTACTAGGTTCTTAATAAAATTCTTAATTTTTTGCAGTCATTAGTTTTAAGTAACCAACAAGTAGTTCACTGGCTGATTTCTTGTATTAACATTTATTGAGGTCTCTCTTTATATTTGTGTGTGTAAATTATTGCAGTGATTCACAGGGGAGGCTGGTAGGGGCGGAGTCAGAGCAAGGTAGCTCTTCCCCTGTTTTGGGAAACCATTATAGTGTCATTAGAGGTGTTTAATGAGAGTGTGATTGTGTACACATAGAGGCAGAAAAATGTTAAGAACCTTAAGAAAGAAGAAATACTATGGTGGTATGTCTTTATGGTACTCTTGGCAAAATAAAGAGCTGATCTTAGTATTCCAATTAGATAGTTGTAATTTAATTTTGGGGGGGCAGATAATTAGGTTTATTTATTTTTGTTTATTTATTTTTTAATGGAGGTACTGCGGATTGAACCCAGGACCTCGTGCATTCTAAGTATGCGCTCTACTGCTGAGCGATACCCTCCACTCCAGATAGTTTTAATTTTTAAAAAGTGGCACAAGTAAGGTTTATTATCTAAAGAGTCCAATAAAAGTGATCCATAGAATAAAACAATTTGAAAACCACTGTAGAGATCAGAAGACATCAGAACGTAGACTGTAATTGAGCCTAGAATTGGAGATAGCATGTTCACGTAAAATCCGCAAATACTCTGCAAAGGCTTATTTCAGCTGCCATGTTAGCTTTAAATTCCTTGCTCACTGGTTTGTGTCAGAATGACAAGTAGGGAAACTGGTGGAGACCATGGGGAAGTGCAGTGACTAGGGAGGTGGAGTACAAACCATCCCCTGGACAATCAGCCACCAAATAATTGAGAGTTAACTGCCCTTGAACCCCCACCCCACCCCCACTCCCACCCCTTGTTGGTGGTGACCCGACATCAGAAGATTAGTCTGGGAGAGCCAGGGCTGGGCGGTGAGATGGAAGAAAACAGAAAGCCCTTCACATTTCTATTTTGAGAAGTTGCTAGGGAGTGCCAGCTCCAAGTGTTGAGAATCAGCCTTTTGGAAAGCTTAACTCCTGCAGAACTAACGAGAAACGAAGGTTGCTGTCCAGGGGTTCCTCCCACTGCTCTTTCCCTCTTGTTGGGCTTGCGAAACAATTTCTATAGGGAGAGGGAGGAGCACCATCGGAAAGATTACCTCCACCCAAGGCTTGACTGAGCCTCACCTGGTGAGTCAAGTTGGAGCTCTGACAATTGCCTTTCCCGGAACCATTCCTGGTCTTCAAATGAGAAGGTTCCAGGTCATGGTTGGCACTTCTCCACTGGTCAGCTGTTAATACTTTTTTGTCTGGTTATTGTGTCAGTGTTGTTTTCACAAGAGCGTCTTTCTTTACGTAAAAGATAGATTCCTTTAAAAATACTGTTTAGACTGAGATTTCTGAGTAGGCCTAGGTATGTTTACAGTACACAGGTGAACTAAAGGCTAAGCTGTGGCTGCAGCAGGAATCTTTTTCTTCCAAACGGACCAGCCAGCCAGAAGGTGTGGTTTGGTGACCAGGAGTTCGTGTAATAATAAGGTTTGCCTGTGGCTACCGAGACAGTAGTAAACAGGGTCACGTGGCATGGCTCGTAGGCTTAGGGCCAGATTTAGACCTGGCATGATGCCTGCCTGCAGAGGCCTAGCGAGTGGGGCAGAGAGGGGTGCCCAAAGGAAGGAAACCCTTCCAGGGCTCACATGGGCCTTTGGGAAACCAGAAAGAGTATGTGAACCCAGTTTTCTTAATTTCAGAATTTTCTTGAAAAAGCGATTCCTGATAGCAGTCTTCCTTAGTAGGGAGGTGAACAGAACAATATTGAGAAACACTTGGGAAAAAGTATATACTGGAGAGAGACTCCAGTATACTGTACTTTTTTTCTTTTCTTTTTAGTTTTTTTGGCTGGGGATAATTAGGTTTAGTTATTTATTTATTTTTAGAGTAGGTCCTGGGGATTGAACCCCAGGACATCCTGCATGTTAAGCATGCACTCTGCCACTTGAGCTATACCCTCCCCTCAAAGGTGTATTTAAAAGTGCATAAATAAACAACAAAGTCTTACTGTATAGCACAGGGAACTATATCTAATAACTTGTAATAACCTATAATAAAAAAGAATATGAGAAAGTATATATATATATAAATGTATAACTGAATCACTATGCAATACACCAGAAACTAACACATTGTAAATCAACTGTACTTCAACTGAGAAAAAAAAAAGGGCATAAACATCCCTAAAGTTAACATGGAGTGCACTGAGGGAATATTGCTTAGTAATTTCAGCCAGAGCCAATTGCAGAATCAGAAGTTGCTGAATTTTTTTTTATTGTGGTAAAACATACATAACACAAAACTCACCATTTTAACCAGTTATGTAGCATTAAATATGTTCACGTTGCTGTACAACCATCATCACCATCCATCTCCAGAACTTTTTCGTTTTCCTAAACTGAAACTCTGTCTGCATTAGACACTAATTCCCCATTCCCTCCTCTTCCAGTCGCTGGCAACCACCGTTCTACTTTCTGTCTCTAGGAGTTTGACCACTCTAGGAACCTCAGATAAGAGGAATCATACAATATTTGTTATTTTGTGACTGGTTATTTCTCTTAGTGTAAGGTTTTCAAAGTTCATCGATGTTGTGGCATGTGTCAGAATTTTCTTCCTTTTTAAAGTTGAATAAAACTCCGTTGTATGCATATACCACATTTTGTTTATCCATTCATCTGTCGATGGACACTGGGGTTGCTTCGACCTTTGCTGTTGTGAATAATTCTGATATGAGTATGAGTATACAAATATCTATTTGAGTCCCTGTTTTCAATTCTTCTGGGTATATATCTAGAAATGAGAGGTTGCTGATTTTTTATTTAAATGGATTGAACCCAGGACCTTGTGCATGCTCTACCACTGAGCTGTACCCACCCCCAGTGAAGTTGCTGAATTTTTAAGGTACATTCACATGGTTTGAAAATCAAAAGGAACAAAAGTATATACGGTGAAAATTCTCCTTCCCACTCGTATCCTTAGCCACTCAGTTCCAATTTATTAATATCTTCTTTTGTAGGTCGTGCTTTTGGTATTGCATCTAAGAAATCCAACCCAAAGTTACAAAGATTATCTCCTGTTATTTCTTGTAGAAATTACGTAGTTTTACTTTTTCATTTAGGTCTATGATCCATTTTTTAGTTAATTCTTGTGTATGGTGCAAGCTATATTTCTGAGTTCTTTTTTAGTTTTTCATCTGAACGTTCAATTATTCCAGCACAATTTGTTGCAATACTGTCTTTTCTCCGCTGCACTGCCTTTGTGCCTTTCTTGAAAATCAATTGGCCACATATGTCTGGATCTATTTCTAGACTCTGTTACCAGGCCAATACCACACTGCATTGATTACTGTAGCTTTATAAGCCTTGAAGTCAGGTAGTGAAACTCTTCCTCCTTTATTTGCTTAGGGTAGTCTAATTTGAACATCTCTTCTTGTGAGTGGAGTTGAGCATCTTTTCAATATGTAGATGCTACTGGATTTCTTGATTTCATGGTCTCTCTGGGTTAGAAGAGACCATAAAAAATCATCTCTTTCTTATTTGCTACCTGCTGTATTTATTATCTCCATAATTTCCCACCTTCTCCACCCTTTAGTGATGGGGAGCTCGTTCCCTCTCAGGGTAGCCTCTTCCATTTTTCATACAGTTTTAATTATGTAGAAGATACTGCTCATAGTCAGTACCAATCTGCCTCCCTATAGCTCCTTTCCCCTAATTTAGTCCCTGTTTTTGGAGCCTCCCAGAGTAAGCCTGGCCGTTCTTCCACCTGGCAGCCACCATGCCCTTTGCAGCCCTGCTCTAACCTTATGTGTTTTTGGTGCACTGGCTACATGTCTTCGGTTTCCTCCACCATTTCTCATGTGATAGTTTCTCCAACCTGGTTGCTGGTCTCTGGAATCCTTCCAGTTTTGTCAGTGTCCTGCTTAAAGTAGGTGATGCACGAATGAACAAAATATTTCAGAGATGTTCTGAAATGCGCAGGAATCAGTCTTACCCCTCTATTTTTGGGGACATGGCATGTCTCTTAATGCAGCCTGAATATGAATGAACTTTGGGTGGCCATGTCATTTATATTGAAATTATATTTAACTAAGCCATTGGTAGTAGTTTTATATGATAGTTTTTGAACCCAAGTGCAGGAGTTAATACTGAATCTCTTACAGTTAAATTGAGTCATTTCTGGCCCATCATTTCTGCCTGTTGAGATCTTCTTGGAGCTTGACTTTGATCCCCTTTCCAGGTTTATGCTAACCAAGAATGTGATTAGCATACCATCTGTTTCCTCTCTCAAGTCATTGATAAATATATTGACTAGGGTGCCACCAAGCATAGAACCCTGAGCCTTGCTATTGAAAACCTCCCTCCAGCTGAACATCAATCCACCAGTTAATACACTTTGGGCACAGCTGTTCAGCTGAACACAAGTCCGCCAAATTGTGTTTTTGGTGTGTTGGATGTGGCTAGAGTGCCAGCACAGCTAATGAAGATTGTGTCGGAAGAGATAAGAAGGACAGCCAGCTTCTCAGCCTGCCCTCAACCTGAACCCTGAGCATCCACTTAGCTCTTTTTGATGCAGGTTCTGAGCTTGGCAGCAGGAAGCATCACTCCTTCGTTCTCATCACCACCTTTTTTTAGATACTTGTCAGGGTAAACCAGGGTTATTGTAACTTTCTTCTAACTCTTCTACCTGTGATTTCTTTTCCTTTACTCTCTGATCCATTCTCTACCTTCTTAAAATACTGGGACCTACTCAGGAACCTTCAGTGACTCCTCGGGGTCTCTTTGTTTCAAGGGCCCCTGCATTACGGCCCCTGATTCCCTGTCCTATGTGGTCCTTCAGTGATTTCTTCACTCTTGCCTATTCAGGTGAGACCAGTCTTACCAAACAGTCAGATCACCATCTTTCAGAAAGGCTCCTGCGTTTCTTCCTTGGTGCCTTGGATGGGACTTCTGGCTCTTGCTTGGGTAGCTCTTCCTCTTTTTACTCCCAAGCCCCTGTTTGTAATTCTCATTTAGTATTTCAGTGCTGTCTTGAATTTTAGTTATCTTTTTTCTTAATAGCCTGGACCACAATATTATAAATCCCTCTAGGGAAGTCTGTATCTTATGCATCTTTGAAAACAGGCCCGTTCCTTATACTTATTAAATGTCTACAACTGCAACACACTGTAGGAACTTGATAAATGTTTGCTTCATTGTCCCTTCTCTTGTATATCTGCCAAACCTTGTATGTTGTGGCATTTTAGAGGTTGGTTGAGTTGATTTAGTTGGAGCTCAGATTCTACCCTAATTCTGTTTTATTAATTTTTTTCCCTACCCTACCTTAAAAAATCAACTCTATGATTTTTGAATAGAGGCAACTCTTTCCACATAATGAAATGCACCTATTTAAGTATATTGTTCAAGGGATTTTGACAAGCATTTGCATCCCTGTAACTACCGCGCACAATCAAGATATTAAACAAATGCTCCCTGTGCCCTATGTAGTCATTTCCTTCCTCTCCTTACCCCCAGGCAGCCCCTGACCTCTTTGCTACCACTATTGATTCGTTTTGCCTGGTCTAAATTTTATGTAAATGGAATCAGAGAGAGAGAGTAGGTACTCTTTTCTGTGTGGTTCTTTCACTCATCAGATGTTTTTGAGATTCAGCCACATTGTTGTGTATATCAGGACTTCATCTGTTTGTTACTGGATAGAATTCCACTGAATGGGTTTACCGCAATGCGTTCATCCATTCACCTGTGAGTGGACATTCGGATTCTTTCCAGTTTTTCGCTATTTTGAATAAAACTGTTATGAACATTTTTTATGCAATTCTTTTTGAGGACATGTTTTCATTACTGGATCATACAGTAAGTGTATATAGTTGACCCTCCAGCTGCATGAATACACTTATATGTGGATTTCTTTCACTAAATATGTACCAGAGTGCTACATGATCCATGGTTGGTTGAATCCACGGATACAGAACTGTAGATGTGGAGGGCCAACTGTTATATGTGGATTTTCCACTGCACTCAGGGGTCAGGGGTGGGGATGTTGGGGATTGATGCTTCTAACCTCCGCTTTGTTCAAGAGTCACCTGTACTTTTTTAGAAAGTGCCAAAATGTTTTCTTAGTGGTTATACCTTGTTATATTCTGACCAGCAATTTATGAGTTCATATCCTCCCCAACACTAGGTACTGTCAGTCTTTTTCATTTTGGTCATTCTAATGGGTGTATATGAATATTAATACTGGTAAATATAAATGTGTTAATATGAAAATTAAGTATCAAAATATTTTAATATTGAGTGTTCCAATCCATGAACATGGTATAGCTCACAGTTTATTTAGGTCGTCTTCATTTTTCTCAGCAGTATATAGGTCTTATGTGTATTTTTGTTCAAATCATCCCTAAGTATTTCATGCTTTTTTGTACTGTAAGTGACATTTACACATTTTTATTTTCCTATATTTCATTATAGCATATAGAAATTTACTTTATATTTGCCTTTTGTATTTTGACCTTATATCATGCAACCTTGCACATTTATTTGTTCTAACATCTTATTTGTAGATTCCTTAGGATTTTCTACATATATGATCTAGTCTTCTACAAATACAGTTTTACTTATTTCTTTACAATCTTTATGCCTTTCAGTTCTTTTCCTTCTCCTTACTTTTGAGTTCTCATTTTGACCTAGGTGGCTCTTTGTTCGTATTTCTTGTTTGCTAGTGATAGTAATGGCAACTATTTATTAAGACTTACAATGTGCCAAATACTGTGCTAGACCCTCTGCATATCATATATGTTTTTTATTTTATTTTTTATTGAAGTCTAGTCAGTTGCAGCATGTCAATCTCTGGTGTACACCATAATGTCCCAGTCATACATATATTTACATATATTCATTTTCATATTCTTTTTCATTAAAGGTTAATACAAAATATTGAATACAGTTCCCTGCACTATACATAAGAAATTTGTTTTTTATCTATTTTTATATATAGTAGTTAATATTTGCAAATCTCGAACTCCCAAATTTATCCCTCCCCCCGCTTCCCCCCGGTAACTGTAAGATTGTTTACTATGTCTGTGGGTCTGTTTCTATTTTATAAATGAGTTGCATATCATATTTTACAAAATTCTTGTTGTATATCTGTGAAATAGGTATTATCACTTCCATTCAGTGACCAGGGACACTGAGGCTCAGAGAGACATGTGATTTGCCAAGGTCACTTGGCACTTGATACATGATGGAGCCAAGATTTGAACCCAGGAGTGTTTGGCTTTGAAGCCTGTGGGGTTTTTTTTTTTTCACTATGGCCAGAGAGTAGACCTGGCCCTTTAAGGATACAGCTGCTGGTTTCGGATTAGATGCTTAAGGACAGCTCTCTCCCAGAATCCCATGTATGGAGCAATGGGAAAACAGACTCTTAGAAAAATGTCACGCTCCTGGCTGCCCTTTCTGAACTGCCGTGGTTCCAGCCGGCCGCAGTTATTTCACTCTTGGAGTGTTGGCAGAAGGAGTTAAGCAGAATTCCCATCTGGCTCTTGGTGCCTTTCCCTGTGTGGTGACTACCTCATCCAGCCCCTGCTGGGAGGGGGTGTCATGGGGATCTTGAGCTGTACTCATAAACAGGCCCTGGGTGCCTGAATCAGAGCGGCCTTGGGGAGAAGTGCACTCGGCCTCTCAGGATCCCATTTCAGTCGTCTGCCAAAGACCAAGTTCACCACATTGTGAGGCTGCTCCCAGCACCGTTGCTGTCTCTGACCCTTTGGGGCCAGCTCTGCTTTGAGAGCTGTGGCTGGAAAGGCAGGAGTGGGGAGACTTGGCAGCCCAGTGACACCAGTGCCCCTTGCAAGGAATTGGATGGGATTGTGGAGCGGAGGTGGCGCCTGCAGAGCCTGGATCTCCTGGCTAGGGGCCTCTGGACACAGCCTTTTTTTTAATTGATTCTAGACAGCTCTTTTATGGATCAGTTCTCCTGGGCTTCTGACCAGCCCTTCTTAACAAGGCTTTGCTGCAGGCCCCAAAAGAACTGCCCCAGTCAGCAGGTTAGTGCTTTCTCCACAAGCAGTCACCTGGCACTAAACCAGATTACTCAGTGGCACTCTTTACCCCAACACGCCCTGGTCTGAAATGACTAAAGTGAGTTGGCCACTGGGATGGATGGGTGAGGGTCTGGGGTTGTGTGGGGAAGGGGTGGCGGGTAAGGAGGTAAGGCTAATCTTCATTTTCCTGATTGTTGTCCGATTGCATCCCCCATCCTCGTGGTCACCCACCCAGGTACCTGTTGAGCACCGCCCTGTCCGCATACTGCCCTAGAGGCCCGCTGTCCATGGGCACGTCTGTGTTGGCACGTGTGGTGTGTGTTTCCCAGCCTGAGGGAGTAGAAGGATGCTATACGCCTGCTGGCAGTGGAGTGAGCTCGTCTCTGCTTTTAGCATCCCTGCTGCTCTCCCCACCACTCACCCACTTATTCGGGTTGTATCTAGATTCCAGTTTACCTTAATGATAACATTCACTTTTAAAGCACTGAAAATCCAAGGCTTTCCCTGTCCCTTGGAAGTCAGCGAGTGAAAGAGTACACAGGGAGCAAAACATATGTGCCCCCGAAACTTAGGGTTGAAAGGGGGGAGGCTGGCAGCCCTGCAGCTTCTTCTCCATGGCCCTCTCCCTCCTGGCCTCAGAGAGTGGACTTCAAGCTCACTGCCTCCAGGACAGACCGGGGGCCCTGGTAGTCAGTGGCACCAACCTCTCCATGCACTGCTCTGTTGTTTAGATGATACTGTTGCATTTCACAATCGCTGCCCGTTCCAGCAGCCTGGACTTAGGGGACCTCTTTCTTCCTTTTTCCCCAGATGCTGTGCCTGTGACAGAGCCACTGGGGTTTGTACATGTTGGGGAGGAGCCTTCCTTTCGGGGGTGACCACCTTCCTCTGGGCATGCCTGCAGTACTCTGGGCCCATGGACCTGAAGGAGAAGCATACGGTAGGCCACGGTCGGTTCCCTCATGGGTGTTGCCTGTGTGTCTCTGTTGGGGTCTCCCTACCTGTGTTTTCCTGGAGGTCCTCATCTGGGGGCTTTACACCAAAAGTAAGGGAGGGGGCGTGGCTCTGAGGCTTGAGATATGTAATTGTGATCCCTCTGAGAGATATTATTGCTCAGCTGGGACACACAGGCTCAGGGAACTGTGACTTAAGGTCAAAGGGTGGACCAGTCAACATAGCTGCATGGGAGCCGGTTTCTGATTTGGTTTGGCTCTGAGCCAGTCTTCCACTCTTTGCCCAGGGCTGTGTAATTTCATTTGTTGGCTCTTTGCTAGGGCTCTGCCCCAACCTGCTGGGCCGTGTTGAGTACTGCTGGGCACCCTCTCTGTGGTTAGGGAAGAGCTACCTGGTCAGACTCCAAACACAGCTGTGGGATCAGCTGGGGGTGGGCATCCCAGAGGTCCAGGTGTCCTCCGCAAGCCTGACGTAGGCACCCTGGCCTCCAGGTATGCCGTCTTTGCGCACAGGTAGATTTGTCATGGATCAGAGCATTCCTCTCCTGGGACGAGGATTGCCCTAGAGGAGGTCCTTCCTCCTGGACTTCGGTCACACCTTCCTCATAGGCCCGTCTGTCTCTGATCTTCCATCACTCGGCTGTCAGGGAAAGCCATCCAAAATGCAGAGCTGAACCTTTGTTGCCCCTGCTTAAAAGTTATCACATTGCCTGCTGAAACCTTTAGTGTGGGGTACAGAGCCCTCCAGAATCCCACTCCTGCCCACCCACCCAGCGTCCCTAGCTTCCCCTGCCTCTGCCTTTACCGCTATTAATTCTGAACACTTCAGAGTTTGGGCACACACTCCACATTTAGGCTGTCACCCTAAAATTATCCCCACCCTTTTAAACTTTAAAAATTGTATTTAATTTTATTTTAAATTAAAAAATTTTTTAATTTAATTTTTTTTAATTTAATGGAAGTACTGGGGATTGAACCCAGGACCTCATGTGTGCTAAGCATGTGTTCTATCACTGAGCTACACTCTCCTCCCTTATTTTTTGATTTTTAAAAAATTTTAAAGTTATTTTATTTTATAACATTTTTAAATTAAAAAAATTTTTAATTAATTTTTTTTTAAACTCACCCTTCTTCCTTCCAAACTCCTACTATTCTTTCTTCAAAATCCAATTTAGTTGGGGAGGGTATAGCTCAGTGGTATAGTATATGTCTAGCATGCACGAAGTCCTGGATTCAATTCCCCCTACCTCTGTTTAAAAAAAACAAACAGATAAATAAACCTAAAATTACCTCCCCCCAATGAAAATTTTTTTTAATTTAAAAAGGAAACAAACAAACTAAAAGAAACCCAAAACAAACAAAAAAGACCCATAATTTTATCCAGATACAGCCTCCTTCACCCTCCAGAGTTGCTCCTTTCAGTATTCATAGCACCTCCACCATCATACTACTCTGCTGTCTTGATGTCACCTGTCTGTTTATCTCAGTGTTCTGGCTCCTAGCATAGAACCTGGCATGTAGCAAGGGCTTAGTAAATATTTATTGACTTGAACTTATGGATAGTGATCTTCCTGCCAAAGAGATCTTGGGAGGTCTGGAGAAGGAGCTGTGGGTCCACACTCTGGTGCCTGGCTGACTGCTGACGTGTTCAGCTCCAGGCTTCACGTGCCTCTGGATCAGCTGTGGAAGAGGCTCATGGACCTGAATTGGAAGCAGGTGTGTTCAGCCCACTGTTTACAGATGCCCCTGGCTGCTCTGCACGTGTCCATCCTAGCAGTGACTGGCACGCAGGGAAAGCCGCCCTTGCCTCTCCTTTACCCTGGGTGCAAGGCTGCTGCATACGGTTGCAAGGGCTGTGCACTACTCAATTCCAGGGAGCACCCCGGCAGAGGCTATGATGTTGTGCATATGGTGGCCTGCCTGGGTGAGGCTGACTGTCCCCAGAGTTGTTCTGTGGTTCCAGCCTATTGCTGAAACCCCCATTCCTAGTGAATTGAGGAAACAAAGTTCCGTGGTCCGGGGGCTGGCTTCTTTCTCAAGAAGAACACTTGTGAGCCCAAGGTGGGTAACTCTCAGGGGGCTTTTGTCCAGGAGGGTTTTTCTTTTTCTTCTTTTTCTTTCTGAATAGATGAGTCCCACCGTAGGAAGAGTCATCACCATCATCATAAGCCATCTTTATGGAATGCTTCCCTTGGGTTGGTAGAACTCTAGGCACTGGGGGATGGCCTCTGGCTTGGAGAGGCTTACGGTGTAGTTGAGGAATTAATAGCACAAGCAGCTAAGCAACAGATATGATGGCATTTCTACCTGAAGTACCTTGCGTGTTGTGTAAATGGGTTTCTATAGTTGATCTCTGTGGCCTCCCACAGTCAAAGGCTTCTTGGAGACTAAGGAGTGGGAGAGCTGGTGTGGTGGTAGTGGATGGTAAGGTGGCCTGTCATCACCTTGCTACAGCCCAGGATCAGTTTGGCTGTTGCTGGTTGGTTTTTTGCACCTCATCCCCTTTCTCTTGTGACCTTTCCTCAGTGTCCCCTGCAGAGACTCTTCTCCCATCTCCAGTCCCCCAGCCCATGGTGGATGTGCTGTGGCAATGATGGTCTGGGTTTCTCCTTCTCAGATACAGAGCTCTGCCTCTCACTTGCTGAAGTGGGTGGTGTTGGAAGGGGGCAGGACGCCAGAGGGCTGCGCTGGGGGCCCCGTGGAGCACCCGGGTTAGACCCTACGCACTATTCTTCTAGGGCCTGGTGCACAGGAGGGAGTGTTTGTTTAGTTGTGATGCCTGTAGAGCAGTGCCTTGGTAGAAAGCTAAAGGGGGAGTGTGACCTGGGAGTGGGGCACTAGGGGACAGGAGTCTCTCCTTGGCAGTTTGCTGAGGCTACAGCCCGACCACACAGGCAGCAGCCATCCTGAGCGGCTGGTTTGGAAGCTGGCCCCCCCTCCCCTGGCCTGCACCTCATAGAGACTTCCTGTCCTTAACCTCTGGACTGCCAGGGCCCCTCCTTCTCTGTTCCCATTCGGCTCTGGGTTAGGTGGGGCCCCACAGGGAGCTGTGCTAGAGAAGGGGGAGGGGAGAGGCTGGCTGGAACTCTGCTAGGCTCTTTCTTCCCTTCCCTGCAGATGAGATGGTGTCGTCTAGGAAACAGGGCCCTGGAGTAGTGTACTCGGGCTCCAGACTGCTCTCTGGTTTTTGGACCTGTTAGGCTGTTTCTGCTCCCTTGAGGTTTTCCAGCCATATCCTCAGGGTGGCCTGGATAGAGGCAGAGACATCTCCTGTCCACTCCCAGGGTCTTTTGCCCCCTGCACCACCCGGGAGGGTCCGTGCTGAGAGCTTCCTGTACGTCCAACTCGGGGTCCCAGAGTGATGCCCAGGCTCTGCTTGAAGCCCTGGGAGGTGCTGAGATGGGAGCCCTAGGTCACAGGCCTCCTCCTTCTTCCTGGGATGAGGCCTCATGTCTGCAGGCAGTGTCCTGGTCCCAGTAGCACTTCAGCAGGTGTGTCTCAATGCGCCTGGGTGGTTATTAGCAGCTGGCCGAGCTCTGCACTCTCAGATTAGTGGCTGTTGGGTCTTAGGTGTTGGGATCCCCAGGGGCCCTTCCTTTCAACTGGCTCTCCCCTCTCCTGCTGGATTCTCCTGCTGCTCTGCCCTCCTAGAAGTCACTGCTCCAGTTTTCTCAATTGCCAGTCCTTCCCCCTCCATGTAGGATGTGCTGCTATTAATAACTCCCAGGTCCCCTCTCCCCTCCTTCCTGCAGCTCTAACTGTGGGAAGAGCTATTGTTGGCATGGCTCTGCGCTGGGGGTCTCAGTGATCTGGGGGGCTCTTGTGGACGGCAGGCTCAGCAGAGTGGAGCTCTGAACCTTGCTCAGTGACTTGGGACCCAGGAAAGGGAGTCTGGGGAGAGAGGCAGGTACTCCTTTGATACCAGCAGTTGCCCTCGGGGCTCCGGGGCAGCAGCCATTTCCCACACAGCTTCTTTTCCCCACTGTGGGCGTGTCCGTACCCCCTGGGCTGCACATCGCACCCTATGGTGGCCTCCTCTGAGGAAGGGGCCAAGCCCCTGGACATCTGGCAGAACACCTCCAAACTTTCTCCTCTCAGCCCCTCCCCCTCCCTCCCTCTGTCTTGCCCCTCCCTCCCTGCCTCCCCGTTGCAGCGCTGCTGCCTCCTCCTCCCTCCCTAAATCTGCAGCGTGACTGGAAGTAGGCTGAATTAATCAGCAGATTGAAGCTCCACTCTGCTGCTGCTGGGTTCTCTGCTGCAGGGGCTCCTCACTCACAGGCTCTCCAGCTCTCCCCTCTCCTCTCTCTGTCCCTGTCTTTCTCTGTCTCCAAGGGTGGTGTCGGAGGTTCTGTGGCTGCCTCGTTGTGGCCCAGGGGCTACCCCATGCTCTTTAAGCAGGCGGAGCTATGGATGGCCCATCAGGGCAAACGAAACAAAGTGAGTATGCCAACCCGGCTTGACATGCCCATTCCAAATGCCTTGTTCCCCGCTTTGTGTCGGAGGCTTCGGGTTAACAGTTGGCATGAGTCTCAGAGATGGATGTTGAACCGGAGGCAGCTTGGATTACGAGGTAGTGAGGACCGTGGAAGGAGACTGGGAGTCGGGGCCAGACAGCCAGTGTGCTACCTGCCAGCCAGGCTCCCGAGTCACCCACTACAGGCCTGGGGCCCAGGTTTCCCAGTGGGGCATCCTGTCAAGGTGTGCTGGGACCTGGGTCTCCAACGCACAAGGCATGGCTGCCAGTCCCTCCTCGGGGCCAGTAAGGGGGCTTTTCTCGCTAGACCGCATGGGTCACTGAGACAGGAGCCACCAGGGCCAGGGCAATTTCTTCCTGGGTCTTGGAGGTGAGGAAGAAGATGGGTGAAAGAGCCAAGGTCAGCATGAGCCTGGAAGTATGAGGAAGAGGAGGCGCCTCTGCCTGAGGCTTTGAGTTGCTTGTCTGCAGTCGATTTGTGTCTGGCCAGACCCAGAAGAGATTTATGGTGACTGCTCTAAGGGACCCTGGTGTGTAGTGGCCGAATCTCAGCTTCAGTTATTCAGACCCCAGGGAGTCCAGCTTTGGGTCCCCTCCCACCTGCACTGGCCAAGAAGGCTGTGACAGTGGGGACCTAGTGGTTATCTGCTGTTGTCAAGGCCAAAGGCAAAGACAGATTCATAATCTGTCTACTTGAGCCTGGGAGACCTTGATTCCACTTTCTCCCGAAGTAGGTGGAGCAGCTGCTGTGCTGAGGGAACTTCTGAGGAGTCCTGAAAGGACAGGGGCTGGGGGCTTCTGGTCCTGGGCTGCCCGAGAAACCTGACCCAGGTGGCCTGGGTGACTCAGGTGGGTTGGCTCTTGAAGGCTCGTTAGACTGACCCAGATGCTCCAGGCCCTGAGGGCCTGGTTCTGTTTCGTAGCGGATTCCTTGCAGTTCTGACTTGACGGAGAGTTCTTTCACCACCTGCGGCTCCCCCAGTCCCCATGCCCTGGCCCTGTTCCCCTTTGATGATGGAATAGGAAGTCCAGGGCCTGAGGGGCATCTGCTGGGGGCCTCTCCTGAGCCCACACTTCCTAGAGCCTCTGGTTCCTCTGCTGGGTCCACTTGAGGCTGAGCAGTTAACAGCGGGACGGGACTACTTCTACCTGAAAAGCGTCAGTGTCAGGGGAGAGGCAGGGCCTCACCTCCCCTCTGGTGTAGAAGCCGAGCTTAGCTATTGCTCCTCACCTCAGGGACATCCGGGGAGCGGGAATTTCTGAGCATCTGGGAAGCAGGAAGAATCTCTTACTGCCTTTGGGTACTGAAGGCTGGGGCAGATTTTCCTTGCCCTTCTTGGCTCTGGTGGACGAGAAGAGCAGAACTCAGATGGCATGTGTTCGACTTCTTATTTCTCAAACCAACCCCATCCTCGCCTGGTCTCCCTGCCATGTGGGGGTGCCCAGCCTCACTCCCTGCTGTGAGAAAGGCTGGCAGAGCCCGCTCACCAGTGAGCCCTTTCTGAATTTCCTTTGGAAAGTGTGAAGGTCTTTTCCCCATTTCCTGGGTGTCAGCTCTTACACCGTGTCAGGGAAGAGCCACAGCACGAGAGAAACAGTGATTTTACCCATAACCGGGACCCTCCTGCCGGAGACGGGGTGGAGAGTTGGCACTGGGCTCGGTGGGCGGCCGTGGCAGTTGGATAAGAGGGGTTGGGGGACTGTGGAGAGTCAGCTGGCCTGGAAGCCTGTGTCCTTGCCCCGGGGCCAGCCTGTGTGGGCAGGCACTTTCTTGAGGAGGCATATAATTACAGAATGGCTTATTTTTCCACTGCCATGCTGGCTTTAATCGCCAGTCTGGAGTTGGTGCTTCAAGCCAGACACAACATGCGGGGGCAGACACTCCGGCAGCTCTGCAGCCACCCTCTGCCTCTGTAGGCCCTGCCCTGGGAGCACCTGCCACCCTCTGGCCTTGCCTCCCACGCCCAGAGAGGAGCAGAGTGCAGGTTCTAGAAAGCTGGAGGCAGGAGTGAAACGATTGCTGGGCAAGGGGACGAGGGGGTTGGGGGAGGCCGTGCCTGGAAGAAGGCAGCGGATGCAGGGCGGCCACAGGGTAGGTGGAGGGCAGTTCCTGAGCATCCATGGTCCAAAGTCCAGGCCCGAGGAAGGACGCTGCCCCAGCTATCCATCTGCTCCGTTAGCCTTTCTCTGCCTTCATGAGCCTGGCACTCATTCCAGAGGGAGCAGTGTCCTAGGTGATCCTGCAGCCCCCTAGGACGCGTCGACCCTTCCCTTTTCTTGCCCGCACGCATCCTTTCCCCCTTTGCAGGCCAGCCTTCCCCGCCTCCAGGAGGTTTGCTCACTTTATTGCTTCTGGTGGCCTGGCCTGGGCAAGTCCATCCTGGGAACTCCCACATCCCATGGCAGGGAGGGAGCTCAGAAGGTTGAGCCTGAGGGAGAAAGGGGCAGGGATCCAGCCTCCCAAACTGTCTTCTTCTTGGGCTCTCTTGGGAGGGGCAGGCCCTCTGGGCCACCCCCCTGGACACGAGAAGGCCTGTGGTCCCCCTGTCTTTCCCCTGCCTCCTTCCAGCCACTGGAGGCTTTCTTCTCTCGTGCCAGGAGTCGAGGAGGCAGAGGTCCAGACCTTGCCTTACGTGACACTCCTTTGTCCTGGACCATGGCCTCTCAGGGCCAGGATCCCTGCCAGAGGGAGATGAGCACTTTGGGGTATAGTTTTTACCCTTTCTGGAGTGCTGGCTCCTTGGCTGGAGGGCCATTTCTTCCTGAGCTGAAATAACCAGTTATCCCCTCTGGGAAGAAGCAGCTCTCATCCTCATAATCCCCCAAAGCCGCCGTGGAGAGTGGGGATTTGGTGAGATTTAGGCAAGGGATCTGGGGAGTCTTTGGGCCTGGCCCGTCCTCATCCATCAGGCTGAGGGAGCTGGTGATGGGCCAGCATGGAGTGCTCCACTGAGGTGCACCTCACCGTGCCAGGTCTGCAGCCATGGGATGCTGCCCCCAGTCCGTCAACAGCTAGTCGTGGAGATGTGTGTCCAATGAGAGGCAAGGCTGCTGAGGAGGGGGCTGGATGTGGAGGCCGGCAGGGAGGAGGAAATCCAGAACCTGAGTGGGCAGAGCCAGGGCAGGACCCTGGGGAAGGCAGATGGACAGGAGATAGGAGAGAAGGGGGAGGGCCACGAGCCCAGGTGGCCAGGGTGACACTGGCTCTGCGACCCTGGGTCAGGACTCAGCAGATAAGCCCTGGCCCTCTGTTGGTGCCCCAGGCCTAGGGCTTCGCTCCTCTTGCTCAGGAACTTCTCCAGGTGGAAGCCCACATAGGTGCCCTTCCAGTAGCCCCTGGAGAAGACTCACTCCTCCCCCAGGCACAGCCTTCCCTGGGGGCGTTCTTCTACCCAGATCCCCCGACAGGATCTGTGCATCAGATCCAACCTGGGCTGGGCCTCGCCTCCAAAAGTTCTGATTCAGTACATCTGGGGTGGGGCCTGGACATCCACATGTGTAAAAGCTCCAGGTGTTTCTGCTACAAATCCTGGGTTGACAACCCTGATTAGGGTGTCACTGGGACCCGCGAAGCCACATGTACACTCCTTCCTTCCTTCATTCAGCAGGTATTCACTGAGCTGCTGCCCTGTGCCAGGCACTGTCTTAGCGGTCGGTGGGAGGAGTATAGAGATGGAAGAATTCAGTACCTGTTTTCAAGGAATTGGCAGTCTGGCTGGAGAGCCAGACAAGTAAATCTGTAATGACAGTCCTCCACGATGCCGACTAGGGGCCAGGTTGCCCGGGGTGCTGTTGGAATACAAGCCTCCCCCTATAAATGCAGCCCTGGGTTTTGGGAAATTTTCCCAGAGCGGGTGATGCTTGAACTGAGTCTTGAAGGAGACGTAAGAGTTGTCTGGGGCAGGGAGTGTGTTCTCGGCTAGGAAAATACAGAAAGTATTTGCATGTGAGCTGGGGGAGCAAGGCACGCGCAGCAGGAGCGGCGGGAAAGGAGGCTGTAGAAGCTGGCAGATTCCAGGTCACGCTCAGGAGTCTGGGCTAGATTTTAAAGGTAACTGGGGTCAGTTGCACTCACTGGCTGGGGTGTGGCAGTTGGTTTGGAAAAGGTAGGGACTTGGGGGGTTGGAGGGAGCAGGAGGGGTTAGGGTAAGGGTAAGGGGCTGGGCTGCCTGGGTGAGGTGGTAACTGCAGGAAGGGTGCTGACTCTGGCGGGGAGGTCCAGGGGGCAATTTCGGGGTTTTGGACATATCAGCTTGTAGGTACCTGTGAAGCAGCTGTGGGGCAGTTCAGTAAACAGGTCACAATTCAGGGTACCGGTCAGGCTAGAGGTACAATATAGGAGTTGTAAGCTTATCGGTGGTGGGTGAATCCACGTGGCCGACGTTGCCCTGGAAATGTACATGAAGTTTTCAAGAAGATGTCGTAAGATGGACTGTGGGGTAGACAGACAGGAAAAAAACAGGAGAGAAGCCCAGGAGCATGGGATCTCAGTGGGAGAGGTCAGGCCGTGGGGTCACACGGGACAACGTGCCGGGAGCCACCCCCGTCCATCCACCACCCTCAGTGAGATGAGGGTGCGGTACAGTCGGTGCCGGTCCTTTCCTGGGAGCGGCTGTCTTGTTTCTGAGATTGTGTCCTTCCCAATGTCGTGGTGTCACAATAGCCTCCCTTTTATGAAATGGTGGTAACAGAAGTTGGTGGGGTTTTTCCTTAACGTTCTTACTAGGAACAAATAAACGCTAGCATCTCTAGGTTAGTTTTTTTCTCCCCACTTAAACAATACTTATTTTCTGACCCAGGAAATCTGAAAGATGGCAGCAGTAAGCTAAGTCGGGAGGCCAGTGGTGAGCATGGTCTGAGTGGGGCCGGAGGGTGCTGATGGCAGAGGGTTGAGAGTTGAGTGAGAGATGAGTTAGGAAACATTGAGTATAGAAAGTTTTGTTTCTGGTTTGGTCATAAACTTGGCTTTGAAGAGCAGAGGACTGTGTGCTCTAACGTCTTTTAAGTTGGTGGAGATTTGAGCATGCTCACGCCCAGAGGGACTGGGGCTAGTGGAGGTGGGGAGGGCAGGGATTCGGGAGGAGGGAGGAAGGTTCTAGGGGCGTGGGAGGGGAAGGCCCCATCGTGGCAGGGACCTGGGCCTCCGGGGAGATGCTGAGTACCTCCCGCTTGCCTCCAGGGCGAGCCACCCTTGGCCCTGGGCCTGTCCACCCGGAAGGCCCTCAGCATCCTGAAGGAGCAGCTGGAGGCCGTGCTAGAAGGACACCTGAAAGAGCGGAAGAAATGTCTCACGTGGAAGGTGAAGCATTGTCACAGGGAGCCCAGGGCCTAGTTAGGACGGAGAAGAGCTTGGGAGGCTCGTTCCTGGGTCCTGACTTGCCCTGTCACCCTGGGCAGTGAGACCTGTTCGAGGCATCACTAAAACTCAGAAGGACACCTGGGTTCCTTTCAGAGTGATGTCCTGACCCCAGCTGGGACCGAAGTGAGAAGACAAAGGTGGCCACGGGGCCTGAGTCTGGTGGGTGTGGGAGAAAGGTGGCCAGATTCTAGCAGGACGGAGAATCTCAGCTCCCCGCTCCCTCCTCATCCCCCGGCCTCTCACTCCCCGGCCTCCTGCCCCTCCCTCCTCAGGAGACGTGGAGAAGCAGCTTCCTGCACCACAGTAACCGCTGCTCCTGTTTCCACTGGCCGGGTGCCTCACTCATGCTCCTGGCTGTGCTGCTGCTGCTGAGCTGTCACGGGAGCCAGCCGGCCGGCAGGTACACGGCCGTGGCCCTGGGACAGGCTTCCTCCCGCCTCACACAGCTTGGGGTCTGGGCTTGTCCCTCTCCTGCCTCAGCACCCACCTAGGACGTCCTGGGGAGAGGGGCTCCTGCCCCTGGGTTGTGTGGGAATCCTCAGTCCCTCGCTGGCTGATGTCAGGACCAGAATGAGAGACTCTTCAGAAGGGAGTGGGGAGGAGAGTCTAGGGCCTGGGTTTGGCTGGGCTGGAGGGCCCCCCGACTCCCTGCCTGTACCCCCTCACCTTTTCCTGCCAGCCACGGTGTGGAGCTGGTGAACGCCTCTGCGCTGTTCCTCTTGCTGCTGCTCAACCTCATCCTCATTGAGCGGCAAGATCGGCTGAAGCGTCAGGAGGTAGAACGGAGACTCCGAGGGATCATTGACCAAATCCAAGGTGAGGGCAAGGGGCAGATGTGTCGGGTGGGAAAAGATGCCCTGGACATGTCAGAGCCCTCGAGCTCCGCTCCTGAGACCCAGCTGGGTGCCCCAGCACGTTGGCGTCGCCTGTGGTCAGCATTCTGGGGGCTCTTGTCATCAAGAGGGTTGGAAGGATGTGCTGCCCTCTTATAAGCATTGCAGTGAGAGCCTTGGGACCACTGTGGGCACCCAGGCAGGGGCCTGGGCAGGTAGGAAGGCTAATGGCAGCACAGTAGACTTGCAGCCTTGCCCAGTTGATCAGGAGACTAACAGAAAAGACCCTCTCTTGGCAGGAGGACAGTTGAGATTTTTCTCTTCCAAGTCTGTCTTGTCTAGTGGTCCTGGGCCAGGGGAGGTGGGAAGGTGGACCAGAGAAGTCTGAGATACCCGTGAGCATCAGGGTTGGGAGCAGGGAGCTAGAGGCCAAGGCGGAGCAGCTCAGTTCCTAAAGAAAGGTGTTGCTCAGTCAGGTTTCTGCTCGTCCTTCCTTTCAACTAGTATTTATTAAGCCCCAGCTGTGGATGGAGGATCACATTAGGCTCTTTTGAGAAACGCTGGCTCCTGCTTTCCCAGGCACGAATGGCCTTGTAAGAGAAGCAGTTCTCATGAGACTTCTCTCTAGTAGTGCTGGGCCATGGAGGTGTAAATGCTACGTGAGGATGTATTGGTTCATTCTGAAATGATTGATTAATTATGACCACGTGCCAGGCACTGGGAGTACAACAATGACTAGAGGGCTGAGCCTTGCTCTCCGGGAGCTTAGTCTCTTGCTCAGGAACCATCGATGGCTCCCTCTTGCTTATCAAAGCCATCCCACATGGCTTCCCAGAACCCCTGGCTCAGGCTCCAGCCTTCCTCTCCAGCCTCTTCTCTTCTTACTCATCCTCACGTTAAAACAACCCACCAGTCTTCACCCACTGCAGACTCCCCTGCCTCTTTGCCTTCATCCTGCTGTCCCTCTGCCTTGAGTGCTTCTCCCTCGCTCATCTCAGACTGACAAAATCTTGCCCATTCTTCAAGACCCATCTTAAATGCTCCCTTTTCCATGGAGCCATCTCTGGTCACCCCAGCTCTTCTGTGCCCCTGTGGCTCTGGGATCTTTCCCAGCACTCTTAGCATGTATTTGCCTTGTTTGACTTTATC
The DNA here is from genome assembly GCF_048564905.1 of Vicugna pacos. Taxonomy (NCBI): domain Eukaryota; kingdom Metazoa; phylum Chordata; class Mammalia; order Artiodactyla; family Camelidae; genus Vicugna; species Vicugna pacos. Next base: position 58,101,184 of record NC_133002.1, read on the forward strand.
TGCCCATACGTCTCATCTCCCCTTTTGGTTGTGACTCTGAATTGTCTCAACATTTGACTTTTGTACTCCTTTTGGGGCTCAGCACACCTCTCAAAGCCTGCAGCAAAGTTAGCGAAAAGTATTTAGTGAAATGTGTTTGAATGGAACTGGGGCACAAACAATAGGAGGTTCAGGTGTTCAGGGGAGGTGGAAGTGCCCAGGCTGGCATGGTTGGGAGGCAGCCTTGCAGAGGGAAAGTGTTGGAATGAGCAGCCCTTCTGGGGACATAGAGCAGATATGGCTCCGTAGGCGTTTGCTGGGTCTGGCTGGTGTGCGGGACCGTGGGTGAGGCTGTTTCCCGCTTTCCATTCTCATCAGATGCCCTCAGGGATGGCAAGGAGATCAAGTGGCCAGATGCCATGTACCCAGACCTCCACATGCCCTTTGCACCATCCTGGTCCCTGCACTGGGCCTACAGAGATGGACATCTGGTCAACCTGCCAGTTAGCCTGTTGGTAGAAGGAGACATCATAGCTCTGAGGCCCGGCCAAGAATCGTTTGCTTCTCTGAGGGGTATCAAGGTAGCTAGAAGCTTTTCTCCTTACCTAGAAGTCCTATGGGAATGTCCACCAACAATGGTGGGAGGGTCCGGGGGTTTAATCCTGGATGCTTCCCAGCCAGCTCCTAGGCTTCTTGGCAAGGGCTCTAGGAGAATGGAGAGAAGCTGGACCATCTTTCCCCTAGTCCCATTCTTTCTTCTCTTTGATCCTCAAGCTGCTAGGAATCTGGTCCCCAGGCCCCACCCCTGCTGCCTCTTTGCTAACGGACGGTCCCTAACCCAGTGAGATTCCTCCAGTTAGCTGCAGCTGTCCAGGAAGAGTGGCTTCCACAGAACGCATGAATTACCCTCGCCCTCCTTCCCTTCATTGCTGGCAGGATGATGAGCACATCGTTTTGGAGCCAGGAGACCTGTTTCCCCCTTTCTCTCCGCCCCCCTCCCCCCGGGGAGAAGTGAAAAAAGGGCCACAGAACCCCCAGCAGCACCGGCTCTTCCGTGTCCTGGAGACCCCCGTGATTGACAACATCAGGTAGGGGTGCTGCCCTGCCTTCCTCCTGTCCCCCGACTTCTCTGCCCCAGAGCCTCCTATGAGCAGGGGGTAGGGTGACAGGAAGGAGCCTTATTCATACTGAGGCCCCTTAGGGCAGGCGTCTCCAGAGGCCCTTCTCTTTAGCATCTTGTGAGAATTCTCAGACTGGGTGATTGACCCCTGCTCAACAATCTGAACTCTGAGGGGACAGCTCCGGAGGCTGCCAGGGGCCACTGTCCGAGAGGCCACTTGGCTCGGGCCAGGGAATAGGAGGGGATTATAGGACCTGGTGATGCTCAGTGAAGGTGCAGGCTTCTGGCTCCTCCCCTGAGCAGGGCTCGCCTGAGTATAGGGTCACCTCTTCCTGCAGATGGTGCCTGGACATGGCGCTGTCCCGCCCAGTCACCGCCCTGGACAACGAGAGGTTCACGGTGCAGTCAGTGATGCTGCGCTACGCTGTGCCCGTGGTACTGGTACGTGAGGCGGGGCTGCGTAGGGTGGGGGAGGGGCCAGGAGACGGGGGAAGCTCAAGGCCAGACTCAGGTGAGCGTGCGAGTGAAGACTGAAGGGTCCCAGCACGAGCTGGCCAGTGCCGGGCACGGGCGTGAGTGGACAGAAGAAGGGGAGCTTTTGACTCTGGTCCCTTTCTAGTGGGGAGGGTAGATTAAGGCAGCATCTCTCCTGTATGCAACAGGCCAGCTTCCTCATCACCAATGCCCTGCGCTTCCTGCTGAATGCGCCTGGCGTCACGACCTGGCAGTACACCCTCCTCCAGCTGCAGGTAACGACTGCCCTCCTCTCTGCCTTGCTTTTCTCTTTCCCTTGAGGCTGGGTCTCCCTGTGGCTTCGAGCTTAAGAGCACGTGCTTCCCTTCCTCCCTTCCTGCCCCTTGTCCCCAGCTGTCCCCTTTTACTCAGGGGATGTCCCCAGGGCCAGGGAAGCCCTTCCCTCCCTCCCTCTGTCCCTCTGTCTTGCCAGCAGCTCTTTGGGGGCTCTTCGCTCTTCCCAGGTGAATGGCGTCCTGCCCATCCTGCCCCTGCTCTTCCCAGTCCTCTGGGTTCTGGCAACCGCCTGTGGAGAAGCCCGCGTCCTGGCCCAGATGAGCAAGGCCTCCCCCAGCTCCCTGGTAGGTTGTTCCAAGATATCCAGGGGACAGTGCAAAAAGAACCAAAAACAGGAACAAAGAAAGAGAGGGGGTTGTGCCCCAGCAAACAGGGGCAGAAGTCCAGCCCCACTATGGGCCAGTGTGCTGGCAGGCCCTGGGCAGCTAGCCAAAGGGTTTGCCCTCTCCATCCACACGGGCCTCCAGGCCAGGCCCTGAGAGTGGCTGAGCGTCCACCCTGGCTCTCAGCAGATGGGAGATTCAGGGGCTCCCTGGGTGTCCTTCATCAAAGGCGTTAGGAGCTTGGCTGGCATGAGGCCCCCACCCTGCCAGCTTGGAGGCTTGTGAGAGGGTGGCAGTTTCTTCCCTGAGACTCACGCCCTCTTCTCTGTGCAGCTGGCCAAGTTCTCGGAGGACACTCTCAGCAGCTATACGGAAGCCGTCTCCTCTCAGGTATGCTCCTGGGATGGATTCTGCCTCAGGCGTTGTACAACCGGCCTGAGCTCTCTCAAGCCCCTTCCAGAACCCTAGGGCTCCCCCCACTTTATGGCCTTTGAGCCTCCAGCAGGCTCTTGGAGCCCTCAGTCTACCCAACCTACATGGGCAATGTGTCACTGCCCCGCTGGTCAAATGCCTCTCCAACCAACTTCCCAGTGCCCCCCGGACTGTTTCCTCTATTGGCCCCAGGGACCATCTCCAGGGAAATATGGCTGAGCCCCAGATGGCCTTGCGGGCTTTGTCTCTGCCACCAGGAAATGCTGCGTTGCATTTGGGGCCACTTCCTGCGGGTGATCCAGGGGACATCACCAACGCTGAGCCACAGCTCCAGCCTCCTGCACAGCTTGGGCTCTGTCACGGTGAGGGCAGCCCCACCGGAGGACGTGACCTCCGCAGGCCTGTTGTCTGGCCATGTTGGGGGCACTTCAGGGCCCCTGGCAACTTGGGGAATGCCAAGCCCCCTTCCCGACCCCATGTCTCCCTGCAGGTCCTGTGCTGTGTGGACAAACAGGGGATCCTGTCTTGGCCAAACCCCAGCCCAGAGACGGTGCTGTTCTTCAGTGGGAAGGTGGAGCCCCCGCACAGCAGCCACGAGGACCTAACAGATGACCTGTCCACCCGCTCCTTCTGCCATCCTGAGGTGGAGGAGGAGGTATGGCCAGCGTCTGTGGGCCCAGCTCTGGGCCCGGCTGGTGGCCTCAGGGAGGGTGGGGCTAGGAGGGAGGAGGAGGGCTCAGGCACTATCAGGATCTGCTTCTGAGCACTTCAGGCCGAGCCACTAGACGAGGCACAGAGGGGACTCACCCACCCTGCCTCCCTGGCCCGCAGCAGCTGACAGGACCCCGGTCCAAGGCCTGTGCTCCTTGTCCTCCTCAGCCCCACGAACGAGATGCCCTCCTGGCCGGCTCCCTGAACACTGCCATGCACCTTTCCAATGAGCAGGAGCGTGGCGACTGGCCAGGTGATGGTCCCAAGGTCCCTGAACCCTACTCTCACCACAAAGCACACGGCCGCAGCAAGCACCTGTCTGGCTCCAATGTGAGCTTCAGCAAAGACACAGAGGGCGGTGAAGAAGACCCTGGCAAGGTGAGGGGAGAGGACGGGGAGCAGCCATCTCGCTCAGCCTCAGGGTGTCCTGGTCTCCCCGCCCAAGGGGCCACAGGGGTGCAGCCCAGCCTGGAGCACAGATGACTTGGCCTCTGTTCTTGGGCCTTCTGAGGCCCTGCCTGGGACTCTTCTATGAAGTAAGCCCTTCCCCCCTTTCTGGGGGTCTCACTGATGGTCGTAATTGGTTGTGGCAAAACCCTTCTTCCTAATCACAACCTTCTAAAGACAGAAAGCCAGTGGCTCCCTCTAAAAATATTTCCCCTGGCTAAGAAAGGTCCTTGGCTTTTTCTTGCTTGGTCTGGTCAGCCTCCTTTCAGGTAGCGCCTGTGTTGTTGGGCATAGATTCTAGAAGCAGCCAGGAGCCAGGAAGGACGGGGAGAGGGTTTCAGGAGGAACGGGTTGTGTGAGTGTGAGTGTGCCCTGCGGGGAAGGGCTGCCTTCTCTTGGGGCGTTGCCCCTGCGCCCCTTCCTGTCTGAGGCCCCTTCCCCTCCATGTGTCCTCCAGACTCCGCGCGGGCTGGAGGGCGAGCCCTACGAAGCTGAGGATTTTGTGTGTGACTACCACCTGGAGATGCTGAGCCTGTCCCAGGACCAGCAGAACCCCTCCTGCATCCAGTTCGATGACTCCAACTGGCAGCTCCACCTCACCTCCCTCAAGCCCCTGGGCCTCAACGTGCTGCTCAACCTGTGCAGCGCTGGCGTCACCGAGCGGCTGTGCCGGTTCTCGGACCACCTGTGCAACATCGCCCTGCAGGAGAGCCACAGCGCGGTGCTGCCCGTGCACGTGCCCTGGGGCCTCTGCGAGCTCGCCCGCCTCATCGGTACGTGGCCACTGGCCTCTTCCCAGAGGCTGGCCACCGACTCCAAACACATCGAGCCCGGGCATGGCATTGGTCAAGGGCACCACCAACCCTTAGAGCTTCTGATCATTCCCTTTAACTGCCACTGGACAGCATCTCCTCATCTGGGAATGTAACTGTGGGATGGACAGGCGGAGGGACGCAGCCCAGCCTGCCTAGGTTTCTCTCCCTACCAGGGAGGGAGGTGCAGGGGTGTGGGCTTACTTCCTGAGTTGCCGTCCCTCCTTCTACAGGCTTCACTCCTGGGGCAAAGGATCTCTTCAAGCAGGGGAACCACCTTGCTCTCTACCGCCTCCCCAGTGCCGAGACCATGAAGGAGACCTCGCTGGGGAGGCTCTCCTGTGTCACTAAGCGGCGCCCCCCACTCAGCCACATGATCAGCCTCTTCATCAAGGACACCACCACCAGTGAGCCTCCAGGGGCTCCACCTGCATCAGGCCAAACTTCCCAAGAGCTGGGCAGGGCAGGGCTCTTTTTAGGGCATCCCTTTTCAGGGACAGCTGGACTGACAAGCATTAGACTGCTCCCTGAGACGTCACACATGGCAGGGATTGGATTTGGGCACCGCAGCTGGGACGGTGGTGGCCACGCATGATGGGACCGTCTGGAGGGTGGGCAGCTCAGTGCCTGTGTTAGGTACCCAGCGATGTTCCCTGCAGGTTTGCTGCATGAGGCCTGGGGAGTTCCCACCCACCCTGAGAATTCCTTAGCACCCTTCTCAAGGATGGCAGTGTGTCACTGGAGGTCAGAGTGAGGGGTGGGGTGGTTTGGGGAGCTCACAGCTTGGCCTGCCTCTCCCCCCACCACCCGCAGGCACAGAACAGATGCTGTCTCATGGCACAGCTGACGTGGTCTTGGAGGCCTGCACGGACTTCTGGGATGGAGCTGACATCTACCCTCTCTCGGGTTCCGACAGGTAAGGAAGGAAGCACAGGCTGGTGGTGAGGGCAGTCAGCTCTGGAGGTCTGCCTGCCTGGCTCCCAGGCACGGGGTCATCCCAGGACCACTCACCTCACTTCTGCCCTGCTTTCCTGGCAGAAAGAAAGTGCTGGATTTCTATCAGCGAGCCTGCCTGTCTGGTTACTGCTCTGCCTTTGCCTACAAGCCCATGAGCTGTGCGCTATCCTCCCAGCTCAACGGCAAGTGCATTGAGTTGGTTCAGGCACCCGGCCAGAGCAGCATATTCACCATGTGCGAGCTGCCCAGCACCATCCCCATCAAGCTGAGCGCCCGCCGTGGCAGCTGGAGCTCTGACGGTACCACGCATGCCGTCCCTGGGGGCCGGGGGCAGGGAGGGCTTCTGGGGGCCCGGACTCTATTGTAGCAGAGGGGACAGCAGGCATAGCAGTGGACCTGGAACACCATAGTGGCTCTTATGGTCCAGTGATGTGGGCGAGTCCCTTAGTCTTCTCATCTATAACCAGGTGCTCACAGGTTTATTGTGCCGCTCTGGTGGGATGACATAGAGGTGAGCCCTTTCTTGGACAGTGATAAAGCAGCAGCATGTATAGAGCAGTAGCTGTATTCAAATTAGACAAAAGACTGGCTCACACACCTGCTGGAACAGAGAGACTCAGAGCTCCACCCACCCTTCCCCACTCGGTCAAACACACAGCCTTATGGGGTCTTATGACCCAAGAGACCATGAACTGAAGCTGTTGATGAGGGTGGGGCCTGCCCCCTAGCCCTGGACCAGGGATTGTCACCTGACTGATGAGTACCTTTCATTGTCTTTTCTCCTGTGTCGTGTCCGTTGGCTCCTTTATGTCTTGGCTGTGTGTGTGTGTGTGTGTGTGTGTGTGGCTGTATGTATGTGGTCCCCCGGGGCCCGTGTGCTCATTGATTTGGGTGTGGCATCTCTGTGTGTGGCTCTGGGCTGCCTCCTGGAATCTGTTGGTTCCTGGGTGTCCTGCCCGGGCTATGACCTGGCCGGGCTCTGTGCCTTGTGCCCCCTGAAGAAGGGATCGGGGAGGTGCTGGAGAAGGAAGACTGCATGCAGGCCCTGAGCGGCCAGATCTTCATGGGCATGGTGTCCTCCCAGTACCAGGCCCGGCTGGACATTGTGCGCCTCATTGACGGGCTGGTCAATGCCTGCATCCGCTTTGTCTACTTCTCTTTGGAGGATGAGCTCAAAAGCAAGGTGGGGGAGCTGCCTCCTCTGCGGCCACTGACCCTTTGCCCCACAGGCTTTTGGGCCCATCTGTTCATTGCCATCTGCTTTGTGCAGGTGTTTGCAGAAAAGATGGGCCTGGAGACAGGCTGGAATTGCCACATCTCCCTCACGCCCAATGGTGATGTGCCTGGCTCAGAGATCCCCCCATCCAGCCCCAGCCATGCTGGCTCCCTGCATGATGACCTGAATCAGGGTGAGGGCGAAGATTTGGTGTGGGAACGAGGTGGGGTGGGCTGTTCCCCATCCTTGGAGCCATAGCTAGAAAGAGCTTCCATGGATTCCTTCCCAATACATACCTTCCCTTGGAAAATGGCTTCAATCTCCCTGTGGTAGCAGCAGTCGACAGGTGGGGGAGAGGAGGCCTGGAGGCAGGAGGTTATATGCCATCTGCGGGGCAAGGAAAGGCCCCCAGAAGGCTGACCCCAAGGTGAGGGACAGGCTTTGTCCCCACAGTGTCCCGAGATGATGCGGAAGGTCTCCTCCTGATGGAGGAGGAAGGTCACTCAGATCTCATTAGCTTCCAGCCTACGGACAGCGACCTCCCCAGCTTCCTGGAGGACTGCAACCGGGTACGGAGGCAGGGTCCATGCCCCGAGAGTCCCGGGGGTGGTGCGTGGCTGGTCCAGGGCCAAGGAGGGAGGGAGGAGGGACCCTGAGGCCACTGGCATCTCTGCTTTCTCCAGGCCAAGCTGCCCCGGGGCATCCACCAAGTACGGCCCCACCTGCAGAACATCGACAACGTGCCCCTGCTAGTGCCTCTCTTCACCGACTGTACCCCTGAGAGTGAGTACTGCGGCCATGGCTACTCAGCCAGACCAGCCCTTCTGCCGAGCATTGCCAGCACCTGGGCACCCGGTGGGCCCTGGAGGGGATGTTGGCTTCCCACGCAGGGAGCGAAGGAACCTGGCTCGGGAAGAGCTGGGGAGTCTGGTGGGCTGGAGCTGTGGGTGACCCATTCTAGAGAGTCAGAAGTGACAATATTCATACGATGTTCATGAAACTGGGGACAGGATGGTCCCAAAGAGGGGCCCGTTTTCCCTTGTCTCTTGCTCTGTCCTGTCTCTGCCCAGCACCCCAGCTGGGGCTCTGCCTCCCTGACTCTTGTGCTCCCCCCTCTGCTCCCTTAGCCATGTGTGAGATGATCAAGATCATGCAGGAGTACGGGGAGGTGACTTGCTGCCTGGGCAGCTCTGCCAACCTGCGGAACAGCTGCCTTTTCCTCCAGAGCGACATCAGGTCAGGGTAACACCCTGCAGCCGGGGGCCAGCCTCTACCTCCCAGAGACCCCAGAGTCGGGCTGGCATATCCCTGGGAGTGTATTCCACAACCAGTCTTGCCCTGGTTGGGACCAAGGGATCTGGGCATGGTGGGGAGAAGAGGGGGCAGGTACTTGCTCAGTCCTGTGGGAGATGGGGTCTTGGCAGAGTGCAGCTCATGGGTCCATTTCGCCCCCTATGCTGAGCAGCATTGCCCTGGATCCCCTGTACCCATCCCGCTGCTCCTGGGAGACCTTTGGCTATGCCACCAGCACCAGCATGGCCCAGGCCTCGGACGGCCTTGCTCCTCTGCAGCTCTCGGGGCAGCTTAACAGCCTGCCCTGCTCCCTGACCTTTCGCCAGGAGGAGACCATCAGCATCATCCGGCTCATCGAGCAGGTGGGGGCTCAGGCGGGCGAGGGGGCGGGGCTCAGGGTCTGCTTGGGGTGGGGAGTTGCAACCCAGGATCCACCTGGGCTCCCAAGGGTGGTTCATCTCCAGGCGATGCCCTCCCAGGCAGTTTAGTTTGCCTCCACCCCTTCCTAGCAGGAGCATCTGGGGCACCTGGCCCTTGGCTGAAGCTTGTCAGCTATAGGGCCTGAGAGAGGCCACAATCTGTCCCTCCTGGTCCCTAGGCTCGGCACGCCACCTACGGCATTCGAAAATGCTTCCTCTTCTTGCTGCAGTGCCAGCTGACTCTCGTGGTCATCCAGGTGAGGTGAAGCCAGCACAGGCGTTGCTCCTCCATGCTGGCTTCTTCGCTCAAGAGCCCACTGAGAGTCTAGGAGGCTGTATCACAGCCTAGGGGGGCCTCCAGAGCATCTGTGAAACCCCTGGGCTTTTGGAAATGACTCCATTGGCAGAGTAGTGTCCCGTCCAGCTGTATCCTCTCAGCCAGGGTGTGAGTCTCTGTCTGGGCGCAGGGCGAGGCAGCCCTGGGGCTCCCAGCATATGACTATTTGCCAGAATCTAATCGAGCTTCCTGGCTCCTCCTGGTCCAGTTCCTCTCTTGCCTCGTCCAGCTGCCGCCAATCCTGAGTACCACCGATATCCTGTGGCTGTCCTGCTTTTGCTACCCTCTGCTCAGGTGAGAGGCCAGGCCACCCCTCCAAGCCCAGGCAGGCAGGGTTGGAATGTCACCGAGCATCCCCCTGGAGCCCAGGTTCAGGAAGCCATGCTCAGTGCCTACCTCCTCTGGCACAGGAGGCCCTGGGGGACTCTCTCCCTCTTGTCTTATCCCATTTGCCCAGCAGACTTGAGCTCACTCTCAAGACTGTCAGAAGGTTTTCCACATAGGAACTGGGGGACAGAGGGTCACAGTTGCCACCCTTCACCGAGTCTCTGCTTTTCAGCATTTCTCTGCTGGGGAAGCCACCCCATAGCTCCATCATGTCTATGGCAACGGGGAAGAATCTTCAGTCCATTCCTAAGAAGGTACGCGTGGGGTGGGGCCCTGTGAGCCTGGGCCTTTCCTGAGGAATGTGAGTGCAGAGGGGGATGGGAGGATTTCATCAGAACGTCCCCAGACCAAAGGGGAGGCGGTGGCACAGAGCTGGGAAAGATCCTTGCTGCTTATCCCCCGGGCCTGCCCACTGACCAAGAACCCCGTTGAATCACGGCCGCCATGGGAGTTATGGCCTCCTCCTTCCCGCAGACCCAGCACTACTTCCTGCTCTGCTTCTTACTCAAGTTCAGCCTCACCATCAGCTCGTGCCTCATCTGCTTTGGCTTCACCCTGCAGAGCTTCTGCGACAGCTCCCGGGCCCGCAACCTCACCAACTGCTCCTCCATCATGCTGCCCAGGTGGGTCTCCCCGCCAACCCTCTCCGCCCCAGTCCACTTCCCTGGGGCCTAGAGGAGGCTGAGCCCACACTTTGCTTTGGCAGCCACGCCAACACGGCTCCAGCCTGGTTTGACGACTTCGCCAATGGGCTGCTGCCGGCTCAGAAGCTCGCCGCCGCCCTTACTGTCCTACACACTGGTGAGGGGCTCCCTGGGAGGGGCCGATGGGGGCAGGTGGGGCACCCCAAGGACAAGGCCCCGGGTAGTGGGAAGTCTGACACCTGCCACCGACCCCATTTTTTCCAGTCTTCATCTCCATCACCCACGTGCATCGCACCAAGCCCCTGTGGAGAAAGAGCCCCTTGACGAACCTCTGGTGGGCCGTGACGGTGCCCGTGGTGTGAGTCTCGCTGGGAAGGAGGGCAGGAGCAGGGAGGGGCTGCAGTAGGCCTGTAATTTGAGGCAGGGCTTGGGCCAGAGGTTGAAGGGTGCCCTGCATGAGCTACTCCTGCTGGAAGGAAATGGAAGGAAGCAAGAGACCCTGGCTGACGCCGGAATGCCACCTCCTACAGGCTGCTGGGGCAGGTAGTCCAGACGGCAGTGGACCTGCAGCTGTGGACACACACGGATAGCCACGTCCACTTTGGCCTGGAGGATGTGCCTCTGCTGACGTGGCTCCTGGGCTGCCTCTCCCTGGTCCTCGTGGTGGTCACCAACGAGATCGTGAAGCTGCATGAGATTCGGTAAGCCACCTGCCTGGTGCCCCTTCCAGGCTCGGGCATGTTCCCTGAGCCCATCACCTCCTGGGCACCGCTCCCCCACCCTCCCACTGCCCATGCCTCCCTTCTCCTCGGGTGTCCTGCCTGTCCCCTGGCCTGGGGGGTCTGGGCTAACCTGAACTTTATAATCTCCCGCCCCACCAGGGTCCGGGTCCGGTACCAGAAGCGACAGAAGCTGCAGTTTGAAACTAAGCTGGGCATGAACTCTCCCTTCTGAGCCACTGACCATGGTGGCCATAGTTGCCCTGATTCCTGAGGCTAAAACCAGGCCAATTTTTGAGTCTGGAGTTTGATATCATGAATGTTTCAGAGTTTGCTCTTGTGCCCCATGGCACTGGTGGCCCCACTCCCGGTGTCAGACCCAGCTGTTGTCCTGACCCTTGGGGCTTACAGAGGATGCTGACCTGTGGCCTCGGCGTCAGGACAGTCTGGCTCTTCCTTGGGCCTCGCCGGGGGGGGGGGAGCCCCTGGACTCCTGAATGTATGACCTTGTGCGCTTAATAGAGGGGCCCTCAGCTTCTTCCACCTGTGAGCCACCCCTCTGTCAGGGTCCCGTAACACAGTGCCCTCTGCTCTTGGGTCTGAGCTCCAATTTTTTGTAGAAGAGCAGTGGCAGCAGCCCTGGGGGTTCTGAACAACTCCCTCAGCCACTGTTGAAGGCAGGGATGGTGGTCGTCCTCTGTGCTCCTCTCATCCTGTCTTCCTGGGGCAGGGGCCTGGATTTGGCCCTGAGGACCTTCCCTCCCTCCCTCTGTGGGGGAGCCTCATGCTCAGACCCGACGATGGAGCAGAGCCCCCGCCTCGCCCTGGAACCTCTTCCTGTGCCTCCCCTGGCTGGCCGCAAGTCCGTCTTGGGGATACGGCCCAGGGCTCCTGTTAGCTCCCTGCCCTAGTTCTCCTGTGAGGATGTTTTTACTGGTGTATATTTTTTACTGGAAATGAGCCTTTTAGGAACGAATGTAGACTGATTTGTATTAAAACTTATAAATTGCTTAAGAAAAACCTGTGGCTGGTCCATGAGGCAGCCACTAAGGGGCCCACTCAAGGCTTGGGCCAGTGAGGGAGCCCCAGTGGTGAGGAGGGGAGATGGCCCACACCTTCTTCCTTCCCACATTGGCGGGAGTGCTCAGGTCCAGCTCAGGTGCGACCCTGGGCTCAGAGGTCCACGGCACAGATCCAAACACACAGTGTGATCACGTGGAATGACACTTTCATTGGTGTTAGTTTCGGGAAGAGGTTAATGGTTACAGAACCGAGGCCCGGGCCAACCAGGTCAGGCTTCCAGCCCTGAGGTGGGCAGTGGGTGCTCCTGCTGTGGTCCGAAGCCCCTCCCCCACTGCGTCCTCTCAGGCAGTTATAGATAGAATAAATTCCATTTAAAATATATGCTTTCTCTCTGCTTAAAAAATTACATTTACAGTTGAAAGAGTTTGGACTTCGGGGATCTGTTAATCCCGCTGCCCCCACCCCTGCCAGCTTTGCCTCACTGAGGGCAGGCAGGGGCGGGAGCAGAGGCTGGCCTGGGCACTGCCACCGCCGCTGCGAGCAGGCCCCTGGCTGCTTATTTACATGTCCTATGTACACCTGCGGGGGACCAGGCCAGACACTCAGCCTCCTCCAGCCTGCCAGGAGCTAGGACGGCAAAGTGGGTGGCAAGAGGCCCTCAACACAGGGACTCAAGACACGGGGGACAGAGGAAGCACCCCAAGAAGCCCTGCTACCACTTCTTTCTTCCAGGGGAGGAAGCTCTTACCGGGCCCCTGTCCAAAAGGCAGGGCCATCCCATCAGATTACACACTGGAGGGGGCTTTGCTGAGATGTCAGTTTCTGACAGGTCCCCTCAGCTCCCTGGGGCAGGAGCAGGGGGCAAGGGTGCTGCCTCCTGGAGCGGTGGTGCTGACAGCTGCTGGCCTGGAGCAGCCTAAGGGACCCTGCTACGGCAGCAGGAGCTGCTTCCGTGCTGGGGGAAAGGCATTGGTCACTGCAGGTCATGGTGTGCACTGCTGAAGGCTACCAGCAGGTCCAGCTCAGTCCAGCATGGCATCCAGCTGGTTAGCCAGGGCGTCGAACATGGTGCTGATGTCATCCAGAATGTGCTTGGTGGAGGTGCCAGGAGGGCTGCAGCAGGGGAAGGACTGGGTCAGATCAGCCAGTGGTCTGCATCCTGCCGGCCCTGGGCAAGGGGGCTACTACCGAGAGCCTGGTTGGTGCAAGCACTTGGTGTACATCTTCTAATTCTCACAGCTTCCTGAAGCAGTAGGAGTTACTGTTCCCTTCCTTGCACAAACACACTGGGGCTCAGAGAGATAAGTGACTTGCCCAAACTCACTTGCCTCTAAGAGGCACCAGGATTCCCTGCAGGTCAAGTCTGGGAGGCTCCAGAACCTGGGCTCCTCCCATCCCAACAGGGGCCTCCCCAGCCTGAGGATCTGCCTGCAACATGACAGTGATGTCCCCCTCCCAACATTCCTGGAACCCTGGGAAAAGGATTCAGGAGGAATTGCTCTTATGCCGCCTTCTCCACCTCCCGGCCCAGCACCCAGCACCCCTCACCCATCTCGCTCCTCAGCGCCGATGCTCTTCTCTGCGGCCCGCAATGCAGCTGCCAAGGATGAACTGGTCTGCTCCAGTCTCTGCTGGGCCCGGCCTGGGCCCGCAGCCCCAGTGCTCTCTGGCCTTGGAGGAGGCACTGGGCGGGGGCCAAGCCGGGAAGCCAACTTAGGGCCAGAAAATGCCAGCTGGGTGCAGGCCACAGACACAGGCTTGGGGGCTGTTCCTGTAGAGACAGAAAAGGTTGGCTTGTGACTCAGCTGGGCTAGACACAACCCCTGCAAACCACCCCCTCTCCCTGCAGACCCAGCCTCTTACCTGCTCCAGGCACCTTGATGAGGGCAGCGGGGGGAGCCGGGGGCTCCATCTCCCCATGCCGCCAATTGCCTGCTGAGTTTTCCGGAGCCGGGCCAGGGCAGGGAGGCACTGGGGCCTGGGTCGGGGGACTGGAACAAGGAGGGGCTGGAGCTCCTGGAGTTGGAAGGCTGCTAGGGTCAGGCCGGGAAGGGCTAGGAGAAGCTGAGGGGGACTCACTGGGGGCCTGGGAGGGCAGGGGAGCAGGGGGGCTGGGTGTGGCACCAGCCACCCCAAAGGCCAGGAGTGCCGTCTGCAGCGGCTCCCTCTCCCGGCATTTGGGCCTCCGCTTAACAGTGTCTGACTCTGTGAGGTTGAAATCGAGGCCGGGTGGCACGGGTGTCTCCCGGGGTGGGGGGCCTGCCGGCTTGGGGCGCTGTTTGATAGTCAGGTTTCCCTCCTCTGCAAATGGGAGCCCTTCCCCTGAGCTGCCCCGGGACGGGGGTGTCCCCTCAGGCCCTGGCTCCTCCTCCTCCGTGTCCGATGCAGGGCCAGCTGGGGCTGGTGGGCCAGGGGGCTCTGAGGGGCCAGTAGGTTCACTCAGTGTTCGTCTCCGGGACCCAGCAGCCCCCTCCTTGGGCCCAGGGCTTCCATCTAGTGGAGGCGGCTCCGGAGTAGGGCCAGAGACAGAGCTGAGGCGCTTGGGGGGTGGGGGTGGGGGTCCTTTGCGGCGGGCTCTAAGGGCAAAGGACTGGCTGCGGGGAGCCCCTCGGGTTGGGGTCAGGCTGGGGCTGGTCCGGGCTAGGGCGCTGCGTCCTGGTCGCCGGGTCAGGGTGGCGTAACTGCCCAAGGCACTATCCACTGGCCCTTCAGCCTCCCCCTCTGCTTCCCCTTCGGCTGCACAGGGGCGGCTCAGGCTCTGGGACCGGCGCTTGGGCCGAGGGGGGTCTGGAGGAGTGGCAGGGGGCCCAGCCAAGTAGGAGAAGGCCCGAGGTGCACCAGGTGGCGGCCCTGGAGCTGGGTTGGAGAGCGAGCCCTGGGGGTACATAAAAACATAAGAGGGGGGTCCTTGGCCAGGAAGTGGGGAACAAAGCTTAGAGGGCCGCTCCGTGCCCTCTGGAAGATTCCTCTCCTGTGGGGTGTTGGTGTCTCCACCACTGGGTTGGGGGGCAGGCTGTTCCTGTGAATGACCGGACCCTCGTGAGCGTGCTCCAATGCTCTCCTGGCTAGGGGAACGGGCAGGGGGCAGGGGGAGTGGCTCAGGGCCACCCCCTGCCATGGCTGCCTGTAGCTCCGGGCTCAGCTCGCTGCCCTGAAAGGTGAGGAGGCGTGGGCCAGCTGCAGCCGGACTGTCCCCATTCTCCATCCCCTCGATGGCCATCAGTTCCGGGCCCTTGGCCAGCCGGCGGCCGCCTTCCCCTGGGACCTCGCCCTGCAGTAGGCCCCGCCGAAGCTCAGCCAGCCTCTTCACCCCCAGCATAAGCTTCTTCTGGTGACCTGAGTGGGGTGGGGAGAGGCAGCAAGGTTAGCTGGTGCTGGAAAGGGTCACCCTAGTCCCTCCTGGACCCCGAAAACATTTTGGAGACCCTGGGGAGCACGTGGGGCCCAGCTAGAAGGCCCAGGGCAGTCCTCACCCAGCTTGTTGACACCGATCTCCTGCAGCTCCTCCCAGGTGAGGTCGGCCACCAGTCCCATGGAGTCGTAGCCGCTGCTCACCAGCTGCTTGTGGTACTGGGGCAGCCCCAGTGCGCACAGCCACTCCAGCAAGTCCGCCTGGAAGAACAGCACCATCGGAGCTGGCTCCCCGGGCAGCCTCGGTCCCCAAGCCACGAAGGCACCGCAAAGCCCCAGGTGAGGGTAGGAGCCCGTGCTGGCCGCCTACTCACTGGGATGTAGTTGGGCAGCCACTCGGCAATGCTGAGCTGGGCGATCTCTGAGGCGATCTTCTTCCTATGCCCAGGCTTGGTCACCCCGATGGCTGTCAGGTCCTGCCACACAGAGTTGTGCCATCAGGCCCCCTTCTCTGCCCGTTGGTTTCCAAACTGCCCTCCCGTTGCGGCTCCTACCTCGGGTGTCATGCGGCTGATAGTTGGCACGTCGTAGCCGGCCTGCAGAAAGTGGGCAGTGTAGCCCTCCAGCTGGAACTCACTCAGCCAGTTATGAATGGCCTGAGCATCCTGTGGCGTGGGGGGAGGGGGTGAAGTTAACAGAGCTGAGTCTGCCTGGGGAGGCCAAGATCACAGCCCAGCCATCAACCCCAGCCTCCCCAGGGACCTGGTCTGAGCAGGGACTTAAGTTCACACTGAGGCCCACCCCACCCCCTACCATGGGCCTATGGCCCACTCCCTAGTAGAGGTCACACCTTCCCCTCCAGCAGCTGCTCTGGCCTCACATCCTGGGTGAAGAGCTGCTCCCCAGAGCGATAGTTGGCCAGAGGGCGGTGGTTCAGGTTGTCTTCAAGGAGGAAGAGAAATGGAATCAGGGTGGCAGAATAAAGGGCTGCCGAGCCTTCAGCCTCCCCACCTGCACTTCTCTTAGCCCACCCAGGTCCCAGTCACCCTTCCTACCTGCCAGGGATGGAGGGTGCAGTCCCGGCAGCACCTGGTCCTCTCCGGCAGAGGGTAGCGGCTGGAGACAAGGAAGGAGCTGACTCAGCGTTTGAGGAACTGCAGCAGCGGGGAGGGACTGGCCCTGGCCCCAACGCCCCCTCCCTCCTACCTGGGCGTTCTCAATAAGGAGGCTGGTGCTGTGGCCATTGGTGCCCTCGGAACTTTGCCCGCTGCCAGCACTGCGGATGCTGCCCACACTGCCCTCACTGCCCACACTGTTCCTGTCACCTGCTGCAGGGGGCAGAAGCCAAGGGGTCAGAGCCTCAGCTGGCCCTACCAACAGCTGACTGGCAGCTTGCCAAAACCAGATGCCCACCCTGGTGCCTAGCACTACCCCTGGGGAGGATGTACCTGGGCTGTCTGGGCTGAGGCCCACCCGAGGCAGCTGGCCATAGGTAACAGGGTGCAGGGGGTCATCAGCAGGGGGCTGTGGTGTCCGGGAGAAGCCTGGGCGCAGAGGGGTGGGCGCCGAAGGAAGGCGGGGTGCAAGCACACCCACCCGCTTGCTGACCACTTCGACAATGCCTGGGGGAAAGTAGCCCACGCGGTCCGTGCCCCTCTGGCTCTCGTGGATGTGGCCCTTCCAGCGGCCGTCAGGATGCTGCTCAAGCACCTGTGGCAGTTTGGGGCGGGGAATGATGACAATGGTAACTTCCTGCACCTGTGGTCCAGCTCCTCTCCTCCCTCCAAGGAGGTGGTCTCTGATGTCCAAGCCGGCCCACAGTTCTGCTGCTGCTGCTGCCAGCATCCCGCTCAGTCCCCTGTGTGCCTCCAGGGCATACAAGTAAGAGTCCTGGATTCAAATCATAGCTCCACCTCTTGCTAGCTTGAGACTCTTGACAAATCACTTTAATTCTCTAAGTCTCAATTTTGTCAGCTCTAAAAAGGAAATGGTGAGAGTGCCTATTTTACATGGGTTGGGAAGAATTCAATGAGACAGCACACATAAAGACCTTAATACAGAGCTCAATCCACAGTAGGTACCCAAGTAAGTGACAGCAATCATTTGAGCTCACAAAGGAATGCCTGCACTGGGTCCTCACCGTGATGACGTCACCTGCCCGGACATTGAGAGCAGTGGGATCGTGGAGGTTCCAGAAATCCTTGAGTGCTCGGACCTTCAGGATTCCTGAGGCCTCTAAGAGAAGTAGGAGGACAGATGTCATCTGGGGGTCTTTAGATTATCTTTCCAGTCTTCCAGGCCCCTTCACGACCCTCCCCCAGGTCCCTGCCTCATCATTCCCGCAGCATCCCCCGACCAGCTGTGGGCCCAGGAGTGTGGCATCCACTCCTTATCCACTTCTAGTACCCTCTGGAGTGGCTCTGGACCCCTTGGGCTAGGTCTCCCAAACACACTCACCCCGAAGTAGCTGCTTGATTTCCCGGCTGGCCTGGGAGGTGGTGAACTGATTCACGATGTCCAGTGCCGTCTGGTTATACGTGTTCCGAATGTTCACATCCACCCCACCCTGGGTGCACAGTGCGGTGTGAGTGTGTGACACCTGGTTTGTCATGTCTCCTAATCCTAAGGACTACCCAGGAGGAAGCTACTATTTTCAGAGTTTACAGATGAGGAAATGGAAGCACAGAGATGAGGTTAAGGACAAGCTCAAGGTCACTCAGCTAGTAAGAGGTAGACTGGGGCTCGAACCAGGTCTGTCTGCTCTCCAGCCACTTGGCCCCACCTAAACCAAACACCACACTGGTGGTGGAGACCCCCTCCTGCACCTCTCCAGCTGGGCATGGACCTGGCACCTGGTGGGGATCCGTGTACACCTGTGGGGAGACCAGGTGCCCACACCCACCTCCAGGAGGAGCCGCACCACCTCGGTCTTGCCGTATAGTGCGGCCTCGTGGAGAGCAGTGCCTGTCTTGGTCTGGCGGTTGATCTCAATCCCAGCTCTTAGGAGCTGCCTGTGGAGGGCAGGGTGAGTTATGGGTTGGGGTGGGTGTGGGGACAGGAGAGGAAGCCAATTGCTGGGGGCCGGGAGAGTGATCCAGAGCAAGGGTGAAGAGGGCAGAAGGGCAGGGCACTGAAGGGACACCACCAGTCCCACAGGAAGAGGATGAGGAAGTGGGGGGGGCCCCGGTGGGTACCTGATGACCTCTCTGTGGCCATTCTTGGCAGCCAAGTGCAGGGGTGTGGTATAGTTGGGGTCACATGGGTCCTTGGCCTCCCCTTCCAGCAGCGCCACGCATAAGTGGCTGTTCAGTAACAGCTGGGCCACCTGTGGCAACTGGCACTCAGGCAAGGCATCCTCCTAAGACCCCACAAAAGCCCAGACCCCAGTATCACAAGGGCAGCAGGCCTCACCTTTAGCCGTCCAAATTCGCAGGCCAGGTCCAAGGGCGTCTTCTTGGCCTTGTTGACCAAGCACGGGTTGGACTGATGCTGGAGGAGCATTTCTGACTGGGGTGGGGGCAGCCGAGTGAGGGGTCTGGCCTGGCCAGCCCCCTGCACAAGCCCCTGTCCCCGTCTCAGCGCCCCTGTAGGCAGGCAGGTGCACATACCACTTCATAGTGTCCATACTGGGCAGCCAGGTGCAGAGGGATCTGTCCATCCAGTGAGGCAGCGTTCACGGCCGCAGAGGCCCGCAGTAGCAGCCTCACGGGTTCCAGCCGGCCCTGCCAGGCCGCATAGTGCAGCGGGCGCATGCCTGCAGCGGGGAAGGGGTTCTGAGGGAGGTCCCAGGATGGCGTGGGGTCAGGGGAGGGAACTGAGCAGTCTGGAGCCACCCCAGCTGGAGGGGAGACAGACCCAACAATGCTGGCTTCACCGGGGTTTGGTCAGGGAGAGGTCTGGCTGTATGAGGCTGAAGCCAGAATCCCACCGAGCCTGCCACAAATGATCTGGTGACCTCATGACGGTGATGTAACCTCAACCTCCTCATCTGGATAATGGGATGTCAGTACCACCCACTACCCCAGAGGCTGTGAAGACTGAAGCGGTAAAGCATTTGCAAGCTCAGAGAAGCTATGCCAACATCTATGAGCACTGTAACGATGTAGCAGGGGCAAACTCTGACCACCTGGGTAGGGGGTGCCCTGGGGCCTCACCATTGCTGTCCTTGATGTCAACGGTGGCCTGAGCCTCCAGCAGCAGGGCTATGAGCTCCAGGCTACCCCCCAGGGCGGCGTGGTGGAGAGCAGAGAATCTGGATATAAGGTAGGGGGGTCTTGGTGTGCGGCCCCTACCCCCCAGATCTTGGTCTTCCAAAGCAGACCCATCCTGGGGGCTGGCAGGAATGAGCTACTTGCCCACTGTGCCCTGTACCCCCACTCTGCCAGCCCTGCCGTGGGAGCGCAGAGCAGCCGGGCTGCAGCATGAAAGGGCTCAGTGTCTGGGCTGAGAGGCCTGTTTGTCTGGCCTCCCCCACAGCCGGCCCAGGGGAGGGGGCTGTGGGAGCAGGAGCCTGAGGGCTCCTACCCTCCAGGGAGAAAAGGGGGCCCAGCAGGAATCTGACCCAAGGAGGCCCCTCATAGAGGCACCAGAGCCCACTCCCCTTACGAAGGGAGAGCTCCATGGGCAGGTGGGTGGGCAGGGCCCAGAGCTATCCACAAACACACTTCAAGGGCCAAGTTTGAGAGGGGAAGGGACTCTAGGCCCCGGGTCTTTCCCCTCCCCGCCCCCACCCCACCGCTCTCTCTAGAGGGACAAGAGCTCCCACTCACCCATCAGCATCCTGGTAGTTGACATTGAGTCTCTTCGTGGAGCCAAGGAGCTCTGGGGGTCAGAGCGGGAGGCATCAGGGCACCCTCGAATGATCCACCCTTACCCAAACCTAACCCAGTGCACCCTCCCCACCCACCTCCCAACTCCAGCTGACCTCTTGGAGTGCAGAAAAGCACCTGCCCCATGGCCCTTTAGCCGGCCTGTCCCCAGGGCTCTCGACCGTGGCCCAGCTGCTCCAGGGTACCAAGTGCAGGGAGCTGCTGCAGTAGTGGCCTGGCTTCCCCAGGCCCCCAGCCCCGCTTGTTTATAGAGTCAAAAGGGGCGGAGATGGGGGGGGGACTGGCATGCCGTGCCCTCTATGGACAGGCCCACGAGCACATGGTTAGCATTCCTGCCTGAAGGGCCAAGGAGCAAGTCTCATTGTCCCACGGGGGCTGGGACACGAGTGGGCTGGGAGAGAAAGGAGGGGGGACCAGATGCCCTAGAGCAGAGGGCAAGTGCCAGGGCTGGACTGAAAGGTACACTGCCTGGCCCTGGGGCATCCCTGAGTGGGAGCCTGGTGGGGAAGGTGGCATCACACAGACCTCCACCGTGCCTGGGCTCTGCCATGTAATAGGTATGTGTTCCTGGGCAAGTCAATTAACCTCTTAGGTTCCGTGCTCATCTGTAAAATGGGCTGATCCCAGAACCTGCTCACAGGGGTGTGTACACAATGCCTGACCCTCGTCAGCACGCAAAAGATGGGAGATATCCACGCTTACACACCAGCCATTACCACCAAGATGCTGGCCTCCAGCAAAAGCTGGTACAGACCCTCCCACTGGCCCCTGTCAGGGGAGTAACTGCTGACTCTGCACCCATAGGCTCCTAGCAGAGAGGTCCACACCCTGGGGCAGGGGGCTCTTTAATGAGTGGTGGCAAGAAAAGCCAGGAGCATGGGTAGGATGCTGGTTCATACCCCTCTCGGGGGCAGGGACAGGATTCATGCAGGTGTGCTCCATGCGTGAGCCAGGGAACAGGAGGGGGCGGCCCTTGATGAGTGCTGGGGAGGGGAAGGAGAATGCCTATCACTGGCGGCCCCTGCCTCCTACTGGAACCCACTCCTGCTGGGAAGGAGGAGGCCTGGCTCAACCCGGCTGGGCAGGGTGCCAAGCATGCTGGTCCAGGCCTGCCCCCCAGGCCCTCGTGGGCCCCTGAATACCCCAGCAAGACAGGGCCTCATTCCAATAGGGAGGGAACAACCCTGCAGTGAGGAGCCTAGGATGGGGAGAGAGGGGACAGCTACATTTAGGGCTGAGCCGAATGACACTACATCAAAAAGGAAAACACAGAGCCAAGGAGTGATGGAAGAGGTGAGGGGGTGGGGGCCGCGGGAAAGAAACACAGGCCTCCCAGCTTTCCTGGAGCCCCCCTTGGAAAGTGCTTGTCACACAGAACCATTCAGGGCAGTGGAAAGAACTGGGGCCCTAGAAGCAGGAAGTGCGTGGTTCAAATTCTTCTCCCTCTTATTGGCTGTGTGACCTTGGCCAGCCATGGTACCTTTCTGAGCCTCAGGGAAGACAACAAGGTCAAATAGGGAAGAGACACAGAAAGTCCTTCCACCTGCTGGGACAGTCTGGGATGGGGCAGCTTGATGGTGAGATGCGGCCCCTCAAAGGAGTGGCAGGACAACGTGACAGGAGGGACAGGAACAGGGGCTGGGTGGCTCTGTTCTTTCCAGAACAATGGCCGGAAAGGCAGTTGGGGAGAGGCTCCGAATGACTGAGCTGGAGACCTTGGGAGGGTGGAGGGTCCAGGTTCCTGGCAGTGGCTCCAGGCACTTCCTTTGCAGCTCGACTTTCTTTCCAGGCCTGGCTCTGGGGGTGGAAGGGTCGCTCCTGATTTAGGCTGGGGCAGAGGATGTGAGCTCAGCGGGCCACCCCCAGTCCACTCCATTTCCTCTGGCCAGAGAAGGAGAAGGCTCAGAAAAGGGAGTAGGGGAGGGAGGGAGGGCAGAGGCAAGGCCAGGGCAACTGTACCCCTCTCCTCCCAGCCACCTGCTTCCTGAAGAAGACCTAGGTAGGCAGGGAAAGCTGGCCCCCTGTGACCAGATATCAGATGGAGTAGGTTGAGGGAGCACCTCTCTTTGGACACCCAGAAAGCTCTAGCCACCACCCAGAGGGGAAGAGGGGAGCCCTGACACCTCCCTTCCGGCAGTTTCCTTTGCCTTTCTGAGTATGGAGCCAGAGTATTCTGAGAACTACTTTAGAATCACCAGAAGAACTTTCTGTGATGATTCTATAATTCCACGGGAGACCAGGGAGCCTGCACTTTCAGAACAAGCCCTAGGTTATTCTGATGGGCAGCCCAGTATGGGAGCACAGGGCAGAGGACATGGGGTTGTCTTTGATCTGCCCCACAATGGCTGTGTGATCTTGGGCAAGACACTAACCCTCTCTGAGAGTCAGTTCCCTTATTTGTAAAGTGTATGTAGAAATATCCATCTCACAGGGAATTGAAGGGATTACAATATTTCATAAACTGAAGGGGCTGCAAATGTCACCTTGTGATCTCCTTTTTGCCACCAACTTTCCCAGCTTCTCAGAGGACTGGGGAGACACAGTGCCAGGACCTCACAAGGAGTCCCAGGACCCTATCACTCTGTGCCTGTGCCTCTACTCTGTGCAAATCCCCTGGGGGCTGGGGTAAGGGTCCTCTTCACCACAGACATTTCCCCCTTGGGCACAGGGGACCTTTCTGGAGCCTAGGAGCCTGGCTGCAAGGTTCCTGCCACCAGCCTCGAGACCCCAATCGCTTGCCCTCCTGAGGGCCTCACTCTGAGGCCCCAAGGCCTTGAGGCCAGAAGCAGCTCAACCAAGCCTCCACTGGCAGGTTGCCAAAAACAACACAGAGGTGAGGGGAGGAGGGGTAGTGGTTCCTACTCTTGAGCCTCTAGGGCCCTCCTGGACCCCGCTTGGCACCTTTCCCCAAACAAGCTCACCCTGCACCCATTTCCCCAGGGCACAGAGAGCACCCCCTACAGCTCCATCTCATTATACCCTGGGTGTCCTGCCCTGCTGTGCAAGTGGGTACACATGGGCACAACTCCCAGGCCCTTAAAATTCTTCCTTCTGGCTCCCCATACTCCCAGGTGTGAGTGGGGATAATTAGATGTCTTCAGGTAGCCTGGGGGACTCCTTCCCGTGCAAAAGGCCAAGGTCTGTCTTGGGTCTAGAACCCCAGCACTCTGGAAGGACTCGCTCTCCTCCAGCCCGTTTGGTGGCAGGAGCCATCTGCCCCTGCTGGTCTAGGAACTCAAGAGGACAAGTTCACTGCCCTCTTGGGACAGTCCAGAGAGCTTGCCTGAAGCCCAGAGGTCCACTCTCCTGGGGGGAGGTCTCACTGCAGAGGTACTCAAGAGATGGGGCTCAGGTTTGGCCACCTGGGCACGAAGCCCCCACAACTCTGTCAAGACTAGTGACCTGAGGCTGTGGAGAAACCTTCAGAAAGTTAACTCTGGCCACACCCTTCCAGGGGACAAAGGCAGATAAGTCAGGGGGAAAGGGGGCTTTTAGTAAGTGGCTAGATAATGTTGAACTTTGTTTTAAGCAGAATTCTCTTTTAAAAGAAATCTTACAGATACCTGCATTAAGCTGACAAAAGAGCAGAGATGTGCTGGTTGAATTGGGAGGTGGGGATGGGGATGAAGCTCTACGTATTCAGTCTTTCCCCACCCATTGCAAAAAATCCCCTAGCTCCAAAGAACACACTGGAAAAACCACCTGCTAGAGACAACTCCATGAGGGCAGGAATTTCGGTTTGTTTTGTTGATTGCTGTGGCTCAGTGCTTAGAACCAAGACTGGCACACAATAGACACTCAAAAAAATTTGAATGAATGTTCTTCAGTCCTTTGACTTTATAGGTGGGGAAACTGAAGCCCAGAGAAGTTAAGTGATTTGCCTAAGGAGACACAGCAAGGAGACCCAACTTCTTCTCTGGCTCTCCCACACAGAGACATGCCTTATACAGAAAAAGGCAGTCTTCCCACCCCAAGTCTCCAGATCAGAGTGACCCCTGTCCCAGACCTCTCTATATCCTGGCAATCAGGGAAGTCTCAGCTGGACAGTCACCCCACCAAGTACTCACTTGTCTTTGCCGCCTTGACTTTGGCAACCAATTTCTGCACACCAGTCACATCTCCATTCTTGACAGCGAGGATCAGGTCCTGTTCGCGACCCATCCTGGTCCCTGGGCTAGGCTGTGGGCTCAGGAATCCAGGGTAGAGGCGGGAAACTGGTCTAAGCTGAGGCGTCAGGATGCCATCCCTTGGCCCTTTGGATGGCCAGGCATCCAGGGGAAGCGTGTCTGGTTTCCCAGGCAGTGAATTTCCTTTTAGGTGCTGACAAGTACTCCTTCAAGGTGCTTCGTGAGCTGCTGCCACAAGCCAGAAAGCTGATCTCTGAGGGGGTGGAGGCTGTGTGGAAATCTGGACGGATATCAGCTTGCAGCTTCTGACAGCCCTGGGATGGGCCGGGACTGGGTATACCAATCTTCCCAATGTGGCTCTGAAGCACCAGTGCCCACCCGGAGAGCAGCCAGCATTCCCTTGGGCCTCAGGCAGCAGTGGTGGACAGGTCTCAGGAGTCTGGAAAAGGTCAACTGAAGGTATGCTGAAGACTGTGCCAGAGCCTGGAAAGGTCCCAGAAGCAGGGCTCAGAGAACGAACAGAGCAGGGCCTCCAGGGAGCCCCCAAATCACCCCAGCTGCCATTCTGAGTCAAGGGAGGCGCTGAGCCACTCATAGAGGGGAGGGAACCACCATGCATGAGAGGAGTATTTGGAGGGGGGGAGGTGGTGTTCTGGGAGGGGGAGGCTGAGTCACTGAGGCCCCGGGGCACCTGGCAGCACCTCAACCTGGGGCAGGAGGGGCCCTGGCAGCAGGACACACTGGGGCAGGCGGGGCCAGCAGCCTGTTCTCCACAGCCCAAGGCTCTGACACCCACCGACAACTGGTGGGCCAGAAGGTGGGGCCTGGGAGGGTCAAGCACAGGCAGATGGGCAGGGCTCACTCCCTGTGGAAGGTGCCTGCCCCCAGGCTCCTCCCTATCTAAGCTTTGCTCTAATATCTGGATGCCCTAGCCCCAGGGCTCTTTATGAATTCAGAGGGTGGAGTGGGGAGCTACAGCCCCCCATCTCTGGCGGCAGCTCTGCTGGCAGGACAGGGAGGCTTTACAGCACCTGTTGCTAACCCATCCTCACCCCTTGTGCAAGATGGGGAAGCAGGTGGGCAGAGAAGAGAGACAAGAGCTGGGGCATTACTGGTAAAAGGGGCTGCCTGGCTCCCCAAGCTTGAATCTGAGGCCCAGAGCCCCGGCTTCACTTTAGGAAACTTACAGGCAGTTCCTCAGTGGCGGCGAATTTGTTGCCCGAGTCCTGTGGCATGAGAGCCATGCAGGCCTGGGGCCCTGGCTGGGGTCCCCTTACTCCCAAAACGTCCCAAGCCCAACCCAGATGGCACTCCAGATCAAGGCCCAAGGCAGCCACTGGGGGAGGGCGCCCCTGGCAGTGCCTGGGGTCGGGCTGGCTCCCCCGCCCCCTGGAATGCCAGTCCAGCGCCGCGCAACCCCCCAATCCAGCCCAACCCAGGCCGACCCGGGAACAAAGCAGCAGGAGGGACCGGGAGGGCCAAGCGCCGGAGGGATTGATGCGGGAGGACGGAATAGGGGCGCGAGGAGGACAGAAGAAGCCAACAGATGAAGGAGCCCGCCGAACCCGCAAGAAAAGTTAGTTTGTGCCTGCCCTCAAGGGTGCTGACCCCCAACTCAGGCCCCGCAGTCTCACCTCTCCCAGCCGCCCCGCCAGGGGTCCAGATGGTCCTGCTTGGTCCCTGGCACTTGGACGGTGGCTCCCACTGCCCCTCTTGGCCCTTTTCTCCTCCTCCTCCTTTTCCGAGGCCGGCTCGGCGCCTCCCGCAGGAAATCCCGCCCCTCCCCCCTCCCTCCCGCCGGATCGGGAGCGGAGGGACCGTCCCGGCCGCGCAGTCGGACTGTCAGTCAGTGCCTGCGGCCCCGCCCCGATCCGCGCCAGGCCCCGCCTCCATCGCCCCGGTCCGGACCCAGGATGCTGGCCCAGTCTGCGCATGCGCCCAGGTGAAGCGTCGCGGGTGGGAGCGAGAGTGGGCGCCACTGCGTCCGGGTTGTGGAGCCGGCACGACCTGGGGCTCTAGAGTTCAGAACGAAGGATAAGACACCCTGTTTGTGACTGTGTAGGAGAGAAGACATGATGTGAAGGGATCTGGGAACCGAGACCTGGGACTCCCACTTGGGAAACCTCTCTTCCTCTTTGCTCCTCGCCCCTCCCGGGATTCCTGCGGCGACCTCCGCCCGCGGCCAGAGTCGCATACCAAAAGCCACTAGTCGGAGTAATGGTGCCACCTACCGGACCTTGTTGGAAAAGTCCACGGTGGCGGCTGTGGGGACCCCAGCCTCGAGGAGGTGCTAATGACGGGCTGGGGTGGCGCTTCAGCACCATCGTGGGTCGGACAGCGCCTCCCGCCCCCCCTCCCCGGCCCTAGAAACCCAGCTTCCGAGCCTTTAGAAAGGGACTCAACGGAAGACCCTGAAAGAAGTCCGAACCTCCCTAGACCGCACCTGATAGCCCTCAGTGGCCTTCAGTTGGCGAAGCTAGAATTTGGGAGTCCAATGCTCTCCCTTCTCTAAATCCCCTCTTCTTCCCTCCCTGTCCAGCTGGGTGGTAGGCACTAAGCAGCCCAGGGCTGCGGAAGGCAGGGTCACGCATTTGACTCTTCATACTTAACTTCAAACGCCGGGCTTTTCAAGTTTTACTAGAGAGGAGCCCAGAGGAGGGCTGGGGATAGGGGAGGGGAGCTCCTACAAATCCAAAAACCTGCAAGCTCTCCGCCCCCAGAATCGAGGCACATGTTTGTTAGCAGGCGCTAGGATTCAGGACACTCAGGAGGGTGGAAAGCACAGGTGGGTTGTTCCGGAGACTGCAATCGTAGAAGTCGGATCCACAGGCTTTAGGGCCGTGCGGAGTTCCGGCAGTGGGCGGGGCTTGGGCGGCGCGCGCGCAGCCGCAGACGGCGGCCCAATGGAGCCCGAACCTGAACCCGCCGATGTGGAGGTTCCTGCCGGGCGCGTGCTCAGGTACGGCGCGGCCCGGCCCGGAGGAGGCGCTTGGACCGAGGGGTGGGCGCGGGGAAGGGGACGGGTACCCTGGACGGGAATCCCGGCCTGGGCCGAGCGGCTCCGACTACGTGGCGCTAACCCCGGTCTCTTCTTTCCTCAGTGCCCCGGAGCTCTTCGCCGCCCGCTCGCGGTCCCAGAAACTGCCCCAGCGCTCGCATGGCCCCAAGGACTTCCTTCCCGACGGCTCAGCGGAGCAGGCTGAGCGGCTGCGCTTGTGTCGCGAGGAGCTTTGGCAACTGCTGGCGGAGGAGCGCGTGGAGCGCCTGTGAGGGGGGCGGGCCGGGGCGGGGGCGGAGCCAGGGCTGGCGGGCCAGGCGGCCGGACCCGGTAGACTAATCCTGTAGGTAGTCTGAGACCGACCCCTCCCTACTCCTCGCCAGGGGCAGTTTGGTGGCCGCCGAGTGGAGACCGCAAGAGGGCTTCGTGGAGTTGAAGTCTCCTGCGGTGAGCGGTGGGGCACAGAGACAGGGGGCCCGCCCTCTCTGCTCTCCTGGCTCCTATGTGACATTTGCTCTGGGTCCCACGCAGGGTAAATTCTGGCAGACCATGGGCTTCTCAGAGCAGGGCCGGCAGCGGCTTCACCCGGAAGAGGCCTTGTATCTGCTGGAGTGTGTGAGTGGGGCCCTGGGAGGGTAGGGAAGGGATTGGGACCAAGGAGCTGGAAGGACATGTTTCTATTAGAGAAAAAGTATATACAGCAGTATTCAGAGAGCTCGTAAACTGATTTCTAGAGCAGGAGACAAGAATGCAGGGAGCAGGGATTCTGGTTTAAATTAGTGGTGCTGCCTCTCCACCACCCCTACCTTCTTCCTGGTTGGCCATATTCTTGCCATGATGAGAGGGGCATATAGCACGCAGATAATCAGAACCGGGAAGTTGCCCTATTGGCTGTGCCACTGCAGGGAGGGTTCACAAGCCAAGCTGTTGGTCGCAATTTCAGGGCTCCATCCAGCTCTTCCACCAAGACCTGCCGCTGTCTATCCAAGAGGCCTACCAACTGCTGCTGACCGAGGACACCAGGACTTTCCTGCAGTACCAGGTATCTGCCACCCTCTCCTGGGAGTGGAGCCACCCACACACTGAGCTAAGGAGTATTTATAGGTACCTGCAAGGCACTAGGCATGGAGTGGTGTGCTGAGGCCACAAGATAGGTGAGGTCTCTGCTGTTATGGTGCTTACATCCTAGTGGCACTTGGGTAATATATAAGCAAGCAAGCGAATGGACAATTGACTTCACAGCTAGGAAAAAGACAGAGGGGGAGGGGTATAAGCCTAGAGTCATAAATGTGGGCATCATGGCTGCATGGATGGTGTTTCAAACCTCATTGGGCTGTATGGGGGTGTGCCCACAGTAGAGGGCTGCGTCTGAGACCTTAGTTTGGGGAGGGTGTTTATAATGGATTATAGTCCAACCAGTTTCAGGGTTTGGAATCGGGGGGTTGTAGGAGAGGCAGAGGAGGGGGTGTGAGGAATGACCGTTGTCTGGAGAAACTAGTTGTTTTCAAAAGTGGACATCTGACCTCTACTTTTCTTTTGAGGTCTTCAGCCACCTGAAGAGACTGGGCTATGTGGTTCGACGATTTCAACCAAGGTAAATCCCTATCCCATTTCCCTTGCATTTGTTCTAGTCCTGGGACCTGGCTGACTAGCCCCAAGGTAGAAAGTGGCCTCTTCTCATCTGGAATCCTTGGCCAGAGCTGCAGCTCCCTGGACGTGGGCTGGAGACCTCTGCTGGAAGTGCTGTATTGAGACGCATGTTGGGACAAATCTGGGTCATTTCAGCTGATCCTGGGTTATCAGATTAAGCCCCATCTTCAACCCATTCACTGCACAGATAACAATTGAGCACTTACAGCTCACTGTGAGCATGTAGATGTGGTACTGGGACAATTCCTGGCACTTAGTAGGTGTGCAAGTAGATTTCTTGAGTGAAATTATGAAGGACCAAGTGAGGAATTAACAGTTGAGTAGGGCTGCATGTTCCTTTTGCTAGGTTAGATGTTCCTTCCTTCTGGGGCCTCTGAAGATCATCACCACTTTAGTAATCCAGCATAGCGAAGAGCCACAGAGACTTTCAGACTCTTGAAAGTTTGAAACTGGTACAGCCTTTGCAGTTTCACAGTATGTCAAGAGTGCTTTAGAATAAGTACATCCTTTAATTCCTGAAAGTGGAACATATCCTAAGGAAACAGTCTCAGATGTGTGCATAAGTTCACCTGTGAGAATGTTTATTCATTCGTTGAACAACATTTACTGACTACCTAGCAGAGAGCAAACCACTGCCCCACAGAACTTGCATTAAGTGGAGAGCTTACATAAAACACCATCACCTTACAAAATCAGTGATCGTGGAAACATCCTGTGAGCCCAACAGGGAGAGCATGGCCACACAGATTAGTTTAACCTTTAGAGCAGCGCTAATAGAACTTTCTGTAGTGATAAAAATATTCTGTGTTTTCCAATATATGTGGCTTGTGCAACTGTGGGCCTGAATTTTTAATTTTGTTTAATTTTAATGGATTTAAATTTAACTTAAATATCCACTTGTATCTAAGGCTACCATATTGGACAGTGCAGCCTTTCAGCTATGTAAAATGAGACCCCCCCCCAGCAGTATGATAGTACAGTGTCTTTTTGACAGAAAAAAAAAATGGAGAGAGAGACAGCCAGTGTATTTATAAGAAACAGAATGTTATAGTGGTATCCATGAGTTTTAGTTTCACTTTTCTGTATTTTCCAAGTTTTCTAGTCCCCTTGATCTTTTCTTACCAGTAATTAATCATTTATTGCCAGCTCTACAGGAGCCCTGGTTCCAGGGAGGCTCTGTTCAAAGGTGCCATTGGTGAGACCCAGAGACCTGGACAAAGATACATGGGCAGGCCCCTGTGGCTGCCCCCATGTTCCTTATGTGCAGGTCTGCCCTGGGCCTTAGCCCTTGGGTATGGCTTTAACCCTGGCCCACTGACTTAATCTGGGCCAGTCCCTCATACACTCCACTGGGAGCACCAGATTGAGGAAGTGGATCTGTTGCCCTCCCCATTCTCATCCCACAGCTCTGTCCTGTCCCCTTATGAGAGGCAGCTGAACTTGGATGGCAGTGCCCAGCACTTGAAGGATCGGAATGGCAAGAGGAAGAGGAGGAGCTCCAGCTCTCGGTAATGCTCCCACCTGGCCACCCCTCAAGGGAGAGCTGTTGAGGGAGTGCTGGTGTTCGGGACCTCAGAGAATGCCTGGGCTTAACACTGGGCTTGGGTGGCTCCTGTGGAGGCTCAGGGAGGCAGTAGGGCATGTGTGGGTCACGTGAACCTGCGCAATCAGGAGCAGATGTGCTGCATTTCCTCCCCATATCCCTCAGGTCCATTAATAAGAAGCCCAAGGCCTTGGAGAACCCCCAGCAGGGGGTGGATGGGACACCTGAGAGACTGGCAACCTCCAGCCCACCTCCCCGAAACAAGAACAGCCGGTGCCCAGAGGAGAAACCCCAGGAGTCAAGTCCCCTAAAGGGCCCAGGGGGCCCCTTTCAGCTTCTGGGGTCCCTGGAGCCCTACTCTGGTCTGGCCAGGGAGGGGGTGTGGTACAGTCAGGAGAGTGGCAAAGTAGAGAATGGGGCCAGGGGGGCTTGTAAGCCACGCTGGAACTTTGAGCAGATCTCCTTCCCCAACATGGCTTCAGACAGCCGCCACACCCTCCTGCTTGCCCCAGCCCCAGAGCTGCTCCCTGCCAACATCATTGGGCGGGAGACAGATGCTGCGTCCTGGTGCCAGAAGCTAAACCAGCGGAAGGAGAAGCTCTCCCGGCAGGAACGGGAGCAGCAGGCAGAGGCCCAGCACTTCCGGGAGGATGTAAACTTGGACCCCGAGGTGCGGCGCTGCTCCAGCTGGCAGGAGTACAAGCAGCTGCTGCAGAAGCGGCACCTGCAGAAGACCCAGAGCCGCCCCCCACACCTGTGGGACCAGCTTGTCACCCCCTTGCTGAGCCCTGGTCAGGCAGACTCCCCAGGTACCCCCTCACCCTGCAGTAGGCCACTGGTAGCTGAGGAATCACAATACTTTGAAAGGGGAATGGATTGACCACGACTGGTGGGGGAGGAGAGAGCTGTTGGTAGAGTGGAACCCACAAGGATAGTCCATTCTGGGAAGCAGCCGAAAGACCCAGGTGGGAAAGTTTGGAGATGGCAAGTCAGTGCCCCAAGGAGAGGCAAGGAGGAATGAAAACTACGGCCACGTCCTTAAAATCATAAACAAGATGCAATTTAGATGGCTCTGCCATCAACTGGCTGTTGGTCCCCTGTACTCCTACCTTTGTTAGAGGGGAACAAGGATGTGATATGTTGGACAAATAAAAAGAAGGCTTACTGTATGCCCTGCATGTTAAGAATAAAGAATTAGGCAAGAACGGTATTAACGGATTCAGAACTACTTACAGTCCTTACAGGAACATGGTAAATTGTAAGTAACTAGAGTAGGGGGTGCCACAGAAGCTAAATGTGAATTTCAGATAAACAGCTAATTTTTTTTAGTATAAGTATGTTCTAAATATTGCATGGGACATACCTGTACTGAAAATCTGCTAAATCTGGCAAACCTAAACTAGAAGGCAGATTTGGAAATGTCAGAGGAGTCTGGATGGCTGACCCTCCTCACTAATGCCTTATTTTCACTGTCCTTGTAGCCACTGTCCTTCAGCAGATCTCTATGCTGCAGACAACACACCTTGCTGATGGAGGTGCCTGGTGAGTTTCCTCGTGGTGCCTGTCTCCACAGTACTTTGGCTGCCAGCAGGAGTTGGCAGCTGGGATTTGACTCCTGAAGTTGGGCATGAGCTGGGGGATCATTCCAGGGACCTCTCCCCTGGCTAATATTCATGTGTGTCTAGGGGAGAGGGAGGAGTGAGAGACAAGAGTAGATTTATTATAGCTGAGCCTTCTCTGGCCCTCAAGTGACACCTCACAGCAGGACCTCAGTGCCTAGGGGAGGGAAAGGGTGGTTTGGAAAGAAAAGGTGGGGGAGGAGAGCCCCTGTTTCCTAAGGTTTCTTACTCTGTCCTCAGGCTGCTGGAGAAGTCTGGGGGCTTGGAGATTAGCTTTGATGTTTACCAGGCTGACGCTGTGGCCACGTTCCGAAAGAATAACCCTGGCAAGCCTTATGTCCGGATGTGTGTTAGTGGGTACGAAAACAGTGAGCGCTGCCCCCAGGCTGCTCCCAGTTCTCTTGTAAACCAGGTGGACCTCCTCTCCATGGCCCTGACTAGTCTGTCACCCCCTGAGAAAAACCAGAGGTCCTGAGGTAGGCCACATAGCCAGTTAGTGCTCTGGGAACCCAAGCTTCCCAATCTTCAGCTCTCGTTCCTGGTATTTTCAGGTAGTCTCTCTCCTGTGCCACTTTAGTCCCAGGCTCACCCAGCAAAAGGTATGTGAATCAGGGATTTTCAGGCTAAGAATGATGAGAACCTCACTTTTTCTAGTCCCCTTACCCAACCAGGGCTCTGGGTCTTACCTGGAGAACTTATGAGAGCCATGCAATTTGCAGACAGAGAAGAGCCCCAGGGCCAGACTTCTTGCACCCCCAACTCCTGTCTTACACTCTCCATTCCCTGGGAGCCTCAGAGGGCTGGGTTCTCAAAAGCTTATGGGTGGGCTCCATTCAGGTCTCGGTCTAACCTTGATCCCTGCAGATTTGATGAGCCAGTCCCAGACCTCTGCACCCTCAAGCGGTTGTCCTACCAGAGTGGGGATGTTCCTCTGATCTTTGCCCTGGTGGATCACGGAGACATCTCCTTCTACAGCTTCAGGGACTTCACGCTGCCCAGGGATCTGGAACACTGACCACGCAGCCCTGGCAGGGCCTGGGGTCTGCTCTGGGGGACCTGGACTGTCTACTCTCAGGGACTACCTCAGTTGCCTCCTACACCCAGACTCTGACCTGTCACTTTAGGGGCTAGTCTGGGCCTTGGCCCTGGGTATCTGATGCTTGCAGGAGAGTGGAGCCTTGCCCCTGTACCTGGCTATTGCAATGCATCCAAGCTTCCAAGAGATTGCTGCCTTGCAGTGATCCTCTGGGAACTCAGGATTAGATTTCAGAGACCCAGGGAGGTGGGGCAGAAGAGAGGACTCTGTGCCTTTAAATGAGAGGGTGCCTGCTTAATGTGATAAAGCCAAAGCCATTAAAAATTAGACCCCTTTTCTGCTGTAACTGGATATACTGGACGATTACAACACCCCGCCATACCATTGTCCGTGGAACTGGCCCCCAGGCCCTCACCCCTGCTTTGCTCACCCACAAAGAGCGCCTTCTCTGTGCAAGAGCTAAGAGCAGCCCGCCCGCAGCACGGCAGGAACGCGACCCCGGCGCCTTTCTCAGGGAAGTAACAGACCTCTAGTTAGCTTTGCTTTCAAAAGGGTAGTCCGAGGAAGGAAGTTGGCACTCCTTTGGTCTTTCCGTGTATGCAGCCGGGTCCGGGTAAAAGGGCGGCGGAGAAGCGCTTTGTCGGTGTGGCTTGAACCCTAGTTGTTTCGAGCTGTGCAGTGGGGCGCGCCATTGCCCCCAGGGCCTCGGGCCGAGCGTCCGCGCCCCGTCTGCTCCCGCGTCGTCGTTCCAATCCCCTCCCTCGTTGTGCTAAAAACTCCTGTCGCTGTTGCTGTCCCTCGGGGCCTCCGGCGGCAGGGACTCGGAGGAAGGTCTAGGCTTGGGGCCCGCCCCGAGAGGAGGTGCTTCTCAGCGACGCCCTTCTCCCCAAGCCACCTGGCTCTTGGGCCCGAAACTTGGCCCTGTGTCCGCTGGTTACCCTCTCTGATCGGGTTGGGCGCTTTCAGGAAGAGCCAGCCTGGCTCTGCCCCTCCCTCTGCGGAGCGCGGGACAGAGTTGTGGGAGGAACCGCTCCCCTCTGCAGTCGGACCTGGGAGGTGGCCTGGGACCGCCACGAGTTCCGGGAACTATTTCCTCCTCCGGGAGGCGGCGGGACACTGGGCGCGGCGTGCCGTTCTGCGGCCAGGTGCGCGCAGGTGAGGCTGGGGGCGGGCAGGCGGCACCTCGTGCATATTCAAGCAGGGCAGAGTCCCGCCCCCTCGCTCCCTGGAGCCACGGATTGGCCCGAGCGCGTCTCCCGCCCCGCGAGGCTCCCGGCTGCGCCCCCACCTCGACGGCGCAGGACGACCAGGGGCGGGACGAGGTTCGTGGGGGGCGGGGCCCTGGGGGCCGGGCTCTCGCCCTTTATGTAAATAGAGGCTCCGCCCTCTGCTCGCCGCGCCTGAGGTGAGCAGGAAGGAGACGGCCGCCCAGCAGCCTGTGGGCCCGCCGCAGAGTGAGCGGAGCCGGCGGCGGACTCCGAGGGACGTGGAGGCCTCGGGTGGGGGCCAGCCTGGGGTTCCAGGTGAGGCGCGGGCCCGGACCCTCATAGCCAGGCCCGCACCCTCGGGGTGCCCGCCACTCGGGGCGGGGAGGAGGGGGAGGGCCGGGACCCCTGGCTTCCTCGGGCCCTACCGGGCGAGGAGGGCTGCGCCCAGGTCCGCTCGCCTCGCCCCGGATCCCGTCGTTCCGCTCGTCTGGGAGAAGGACACCTGTAGAAAGTGCCGCTGGGAACTTTTCTGTGCCTGATCCGCCCGCGATTACAGAATTCAGGTTTCGAGTTTGCACAATAGCGTTGGCTTTGAGGAACAGGGAAACAGGTGCTCCTCCCGTCTGGGTGCGGGGGTCACTGCAGGCGGAGACGGGGTCCCCGGGCCTCGAGCTCCACGTGCAAGGCGCCTGGCCGGAGAGGCCGGCCCCGCACGTCTCCGGTGGACCTCTCTCCGCTAGCCGGGGCGGGAGCGCGTTACGTCGGCGGCTTAGCCCCTGCTTCTGCCATCTGGGCCCTCTCCCTGCCGGCTCTTTGTGCCTCCTAATCCCCGGACGCAGGAAGCCCGCGGGAGGGACTTGGGTCTCGGGGCCTTTCTCCGCCTCAGGCGGCTTTGGACACCTTTAGGGAACGTTATGGAGACCCAGTGTCTTTTCCACTACCGAGGAGGGTGAGGTTGCGCCGTGGTATGTTGGGATTTGGCGAGGAGTGAAAAAATTCTGTCTTGCCAGAGAAAGTGTGCAAAGTTTGCTCTTGGTTTGCTCGGGCTGGACGGTTCGCAGACACACAAAGCTTTGGCTGTGGGGAGAACTGACTGTAACCGGGAGAGCCGTGTCGTGGCCCCATGAGGTTCTCACCTGAGACAGGTGAGCTTTGGGTGAGGTGGGCGGGGCGTAGACTCAGCCCCCTTCCCATGGGGATCCATGTGCCAGATGCAGGGCGTCTTAACTTGGGCTCTAGGGATCCTCTGCAGAGTTTACAGCTCAAGGTCCTATCAGGCTGTGGAGGGGAGGAGGGAGGGAATGAGTGTGTCAGGGAGACAGGAAACCCCAGGTGGAGGAACAGCAGCAGTACAGAAGAGCCCTGGCCCAACACAGGGGGAGCCAAGGTCAGAAGTGGCTTTTGAGGAAGACAGATCTGGGCCTTTGTGAACTGAAGCATGAGGATGATCCTGGAAGAGATGGTCCAACTTCTTCATTTTATACACAGGGAACTCAGATTTGGTTTTCCTAAACCATTGGCCCACAGAGCTCACTTATGTCAGTCGGGACTCAAACCCAGCTCTGGGGACTCTGACCAGTGCTGATTCCTGTTCTCTGAAGTTAGACTCAGCCCGTCTCTGTGGCCATGGGGCCACTGGACAGTGTTTCCCAGGTCTGGGATCATTGTGCATCCCTACTCTTTCCGGAAGCAATGGAGTATCCCCTTTAGCAGCAATTAATATAACTTTACTAATTTAGCACTTAGTAATGTTTTAATGTCCAAACATTAAAAGGAAAAAGGAAAAGACCCTTAATCTCAGATGACCCTTGTTGGCATAAAAAAAAAGGTAATAGGACCCCAATGGGGAAAATGAAGTGTTTTAGAAAGTGTAAAATAAGAGGGAAAAAACTTCTCCCTCTTGCCTTTCATTCTTTCCTCAGATAATGTTCATTAAGTTTTTTAGTGTATTTCCAGATTCAAGTGTAGTTTTGAATTGTGCCTTGCTGATTTCTTGCTACATGATCTTGGCTTTGGCACTTAACTATGCCAAGCCTCAGCGAGCCTTGTTTTGACAAAAGTTGACGAGAGGATGCAAAATGTCATAAAGACATGTGACCTGGCACACAGCATGCACCAGGTAAAGGTGGGTTGCTTAGCATCCCCACCAAGCAGAAAAAGCGTGGTCACTTGTCCACCTTCGGGCAGACGCTTGGGCCTCTTGGACCTCCCTGATGGTTGTGAGGGAATTTGACTTCTCTGTCCAGAAATCATGATTTTTGAAAACCTCTAGAGATCAGAACTTTTAAAATGAGAATGTTGCTCCTGGGAGGGCAGAGGTAGAGGTCCGTGGCCTCTCCTAACCTCACCTCAGGTTCCAATAGCCCTTGGTAATTCTGCTGCTCCTTGGAAGAGCCAGGAATGAGGCCTAATGGCCAGACCCCGCTGTGGGACCTTTCCTGGGAGGAGTGTGTGTGTGTGTGTGTGTGTGTGTGTGTGTGTGTGTGTGTACAATCTAATCTGCTCTACTTTCTGCTCAAGGGGAGGCTTAGCTGTATATATTCTGCATCCTGATGGGTGGGTGGGTAGAGGGAAGCACATTCCTGTGCTTCTCTGTTGTCATTAAGGAGATTTTCTGCAAACTCCATAGTGCCTCCTTTAGGAAACAGGTATCCTCTTCTCCCAGGACTTCCTAGCCCCAGGACTCCCCCTCCCATAGAGAAAGTGGTATGCAGAGCCAGAAAGTTTGGATCCTCTGCCATCAATCTGTGATCTGCTGTGTATCCCACTGGAGACACTGAGCATCCCTGGCAAGAGAAGAGTCTCTAGGAGTAACGTGGTGTTTCCTGAAGGATCCTCCCAAATGTGTCAGAGGCAG
Source organism: Vicugna pacos (assembly GCF_048564905.1). Classification (NCBI taxonomy): domain Eukaryota; kingdom Metazoa; phylum Chordata; class Mammalia; order Artiodactyla; family Camelidae; genus Vicugna; species Vicugna pacos. Next base: position 58,138,031 of record NC_133002.1, read on the forward strand.
CTTTTGAGACACCTGAATCAGGGGCCAGGGTGGAGGCCAGAGAGGCCTGTGGTCCCTGCGCCTGGTTGGCTGCTTTGAGCAGCCCTGGCTGCCTGGACTCATTTATCCTGAGTACTCAGCCCAAAGAGGCCTTCTTATCTCACACAGGCGATATCATTATCAGGGCTCCTCCTGAGTCAGGCATGCCAGGTCTGTTTGGCAACTTTGTTTTTTCCTGCCCAGGAGTAGTTTGCAGGGAGAAGTGGGGTATGGGACAGAAGATGAGTGTTTCCCATGGATGCCACCCATACTCTGCCCTTCTCCAGCCCTGGCTCCCTAGGTTTCCCCAGGAGACTCTCCCTAACCTGTGCCCTGTCCCCATGAAGCTTTGCCCAGCTCCCTTGGGGTGGCCTTCCCTCCCCGCCCTGCCTCTCTGAGGAAACTGGCCCTTTGAAGAGTCACCCCACTCCTTTCCGTTCCTAGGAACCACAGTGAATTCTTGAGCTAGGAGAGGCTGCTTCTCTGGGCGTGGGGACAGGGAAGCTGCTAGGTTCCTGACTCTACCTTTCAAGAATTCAGCAGAGACCGGAGACACCTAACTCAGTGTTCCCAGGGTTTGATGAGAGGGACATCTGGACACAGGACTGTTTGATTCTAGTAAATAATACTATTATTGGATCTCCTTGCCAAGGAGCTGGGTGTCCTGGAGCCTTGGGCTGAGGCAGGGCCCATAAGGGTATCCCCAGCAGGATGTCAGACATGACATGCAGCATGGCCTTGGCCTTGGCTGGAGACCTGAGATTGGGGTGGGGGGCAGTTCCCTGAGGGACCATGTGGGGCTACAGCCCACTGCTCTTTGGGGACCATGGCTCCCGACTGGAGAACAGCACCTTTGCCTAATTGATCCTGGTTCGGTCCGAGCTGTTTATTCGTCTATTCAAGTCATCCATGTAAATCATCCACCTTCTCCCCAGAAGGGCTTTGCTTTTCCAGGTACTTGGCCACATGGAATCCGTCACTTCCCTAGAGAGAGGCTGGTGTTAGATTGGAGAAGGGGACTGAGGCCCCCAGAATGGAGATGTGGTGAGGATGTGCGCATTTTGACTTTCCACCCCATCCTCACAGGCCTAGGGCAGGAAACCCTCCTTGTGGGAAGAAGCTGGATGTGGCAGGAGGACCCTCCCAGGGTTGTGGGAGGGGCCTGTGGCTCTGTAGGATGGACAGTGACACCTGAACCCAGACAGGGAGGGCAGGGAGGGCTCTGGCTGCTGACCCTAGGTGGTCCCATGCAGCCTCCTGTGGGCAAGGCCCTTTGCCCTGGGAGAGAGGCTTGAACTGAGCAGATGGTCTGCAGTCAGGTTATTGGGACTAGGACTCTTACTGCTCGGGCTTGAGGGCTCTCAGAATCAGCTATTTCACAAGTAATTGTAAGAATTACATGAGATGATGCATGTTAAGTGCTTCAAGTAGCATCTAGCCACAGTTCCCTTTTATTACTTAACAACAGCAGTGACAACAATTCTGTGGTTCCCGCCCCCCTCTCTGTCTGTGTTTTCCTAGTCCCACCTCCGTGGAGGTGCCTTTTCAGCAAAGGTTTGGTTGCTAAGCTGCTGGCCAGGGGCCTGCCTGGCGCCTCTGGGAGATTGGGTTTCCCAGGGCAACTCAGGCACTTTGCAAAGGAGCCGTGGGCATCTGAGTTGGCACGGAGGGGTCAGCAGCCGCCCTAGCCGCTTAGAGGCCTGCCTTACCACTCCCCTTTGTGGGAGGTGCCGGGGTGCACTCACACCCAGCCCATGGAGGCCAAAGCCACACACGGGCCTCACACAGGCCTCACACAGGATGTTGGGGAAGGGAGGGCAGTTTCAGCAGCAGCAGACTGGCAGGAGCATAAGCAGAGAAGAGAGGAGAGGAGAGCTTGGGACTCAACTTCACACTGTGTTTGCTCCCGGAGATCGTGAACATGGGCAGGTGCTAGTGTGGCTCCAGGAGCCTTCTTTCCCTTGGGCCCGAGATGTCCAGAGTCCTGCTTTTGGATGTAGCCTCTCCCTGCAGATCAATAGAAATGCCCAGGTTGTTAACAGGACCCCCTAAGGGGCTGGCCCATCACCCACCTCCAAGACAGGCTGGCTCAGCTTGGCCAAGCCTTGATCTCATGAGGACAGTTTAGCCCAGGCATCCCAAACAGTGTTAGTGTGGGACAAGCAATCTGGTCTGGGGACCCCCTTCTTCCTTCCTGCAACACAATCAGACCTGCTACTTAGAGCAGAGAACCAAGACAAGTACCCCGCCATGCATTTATTTTTTTCTCTGCCGCTACTGGTCTCTGTCCTGAGGGCCTGCAATGCAGGGGTGGTGGGAGGGTCAATGTGTGACCCCGCTGCAGGGTCCAGGCAGAGGGATGGGAAGGGCAGACAGGGTGAGGTGTGGCTAGCCTGTTGCCAGATAGGTAGCCCTCCTCTTTTATTCCGGGGTGGGCATCAGGGTGTGAGGAGACTGATTCTAGGCCCTGGTATGTTGCGCTGGCCGGCAGCAGCGTTGGATGACTGGAGCAGTAAGAGAGAAGGAAATCGCGGGGTCGGCTGCCCACGGGGAACTCTCAGGCTAGTTCCATGCAGGCAGCACAGACCTGTGGGGGGAATATGTTCAGAATTCGCCACAGGTCAGCAAGTCTCACGTGTCTTGGCCCTAAAGCCTGAGCTCCGGCCCCCAAGGGAACAGAGAGCGGGGCAGAGCAGAGCAGGCAGCTCAGAGGTAGGTCTGGTCATGGACAAAGTGTGCAGTGGACAGGAACGGAGGCCCGGGTTGGTCAATCTTTAGAAGTTCAGGGACCCGCAGCCAGGCGTCTAGTTGCAAGCAGCCCAGGCCCTCTTCTGTGGGTGGGTCTAAAAAAACAAAGAAGTTCAGGGGATTGAGAAGGTGTTTCTTCTCAGGAAGAACCCCTGCCAAGGGTCTAGCCAGGATCCTCGGAGCTCCTTCCAGCCCCAGTGACTTTGCCTTAGATCCTTCTTGGTTTCAGACTTGGGAGGAGCTCCTCAGCTTGGGGGGTACCTGGACTCATCTCTTCTCCCACATCCCTCGTGGTGTACAGTACTCAAGAGTTTGCTAACCCCCTGCCCAGCCCTTCCTGTTGAAGCTCACAGCCACCCCACTTGTCACAGCCTGTGAAGTAGTAACATCCTTTACCTCCAGCCCCAGGACCCTGAGGCCTAAGGTCACACAGCTGGTCCAACCCACCTGTCTGTTCCCTGCCTCTGCACCCGTTTAATGTCCGTAGCAGGGGGAGTAGGAATGATTCCCCCAACGGGACTGAGTGCCTACTATGAGCTTAGGGCCACCCTCACAACTGACTACCACCTGGGCCTTCACCCCTTCTCTGTGTGATCCTCTTATCTACCTGCCTGGGAGGCAGATAAACCAAGAGAAGGAAAAAAATCACCAGTAATCCCATAACCCTTCCAGTGTGTTGTTGACTTATGTAAATATTTTTAATAGATTCTACCTGACTCTTGGAGACAGTACCTGTTTCCATGGCCATGGTCTCCTGCCCTTTAAATGACTGTATACCTTCCACCATGGGGCTGAGCACCCTTCACCTGCCCCCTGTCGTTGGCCGCTTAGGTTGCTTCTGATTTTCCCTAGTGGCCAGCACGACATGGGGGAGGAGGACATCCAAGGAGACAGATGGGTGCACGTGTCCGGTGGTTTTCGGAACCATTTTAACCTAAGGTGCGGTCAAGCGCTGAGGGAAGGGGGTGAGAGTGGTCAGGATGGGTTCAGACGGGGAGGCTTTTTGGAAGGTGATTTTTGATATGCTGCTTGAGGGGCAAGAAGGTTGTTTCAGACAGAATTGTGGAGACAGAAGCACAGAATCCATTGTGAATGCAGCCTGAAGAGGGGCTGAGCAGATGGAGGGGCCAACTCGAGGCCAAGCAGAGGGGACGTGGGGAGGAGGGGACGTGGGGGAGGGGAGGGTGGGCCCCATCAGATCCCTGCCCAGAGCAGTCTGTGGGTTCCCATGGAGTCAAACTGCAGCTCTTTGCTGGGGCACACCAGGCCCTCTTCCGACCCACTTCATCTCTCCTTGTTGTCTGTACTCAGCCTCTCCTGGCACACGTGAGCCTGTTCCAGCTGCCTGGCCCACCCTGTCCTGAATCTTGCCGTGGTTGACCACTTCCTGTCATCATTCAGGCCTGGGTGGAGGTATTACCACCTGCTTTCATTCATCCAGTGTGTGTGGGGTGAAACAGGGCGGGAGTCCCTGAGTAGGAAGAAGACCCTTGTGGAGGGTTGCACAGGTAGTAAACTGTTAGTAATAGTTAACTGTTCCAACAGGACCAGTCCTGGGGAGCAAAGCCAAGCCAGGAAGTAGAGGAGAGGGAATGTCAGGGGAGGCATGTTTGAATAGAGGGAAGGGTGGGAGGCAAGTGAGTATCTGCAAGAAAAGCGAACCAGGCAGAAGGAATTCAAATCCACAGGTCAGGCTCTGGAAGGTTCACCGAGTCCTTCGACCACCTAACCCTGGTCACTCGATCACGCGTCTTCCCTTATTTTCTTGCTCGCTCTGATCTCTTTCTGACACCATCCCGCTGACTGATTGCGTACCTGTGAGTCATCACACTCTCCCCTGCAAGGATGTAAGCTTGGTGAACTGGGGGATCTCGTCTGTCTGTCACGGTTGTATGCTCATTCCTAGGGCAGTGTTTGCTCCGTGCCAAGCACTGTGTCAGGCACTGGCGTTTGGCGCTGCTCCCGCTGCTCCCAGCATACGAGCTCTCTGGGCCTCGAGGAGCTGTCCTGGGGGACACTTGGCTTGGAGGAGCTGAGCTGTAGTGCTTAAGCCCTGGCTGTTGGTCCCTTACGTCTCTCTGCCCCACCCCCCAGGAGTGGGCTGAGCAGGTAGGATCTGTTCCACACCAGGAGGCTCCAGGCCCAGGTTCCGGAAGCTTCTCCTAAGAGAACCTGCTTGTCTGGGGTGAGTGGGGCTGGGAGTTTGCCTGGAGGTGAGTCCAGCCAGTCCCAGCCCTGTCCACCTTCAGGATGGGATGGTGCTTCTTATGCCTTGACCTGGGCAGTTATTTCCGTATCGGGGGCTACACTGAAGGTAAGTTGGAGCGAGGAGCAGATGCTGGGCCTTCCCTGCCTTGGTCCTGGCTCTATCACCCTAGGGCAATGGGGTCCCAGCCCCCATGGAATGAATGGCAGATCCATGCAAGGCCACTCAGCCCTACCCAGCCAGACCTCGCCAGCGGCCAGGCCCCTGGCCCCAAACTGCTTGGTTGGCTCCCAGTTGAAGTCATGTGGGTGTGTGTGTCTGCGTGCGTCTGTGCCTTTTAACTGCAGGGGTGTAATTAGGCATCCTCTGTCTTGTCATATCCATCCTTTGCTGCCTCCCAGAGCCCTTAGATTTGGGAATTTGCCAGACCTGGGGTCAAATCCGTGTTCTGCTGGTTCTTTCTCAGTGACCTGGATGAGGTGCCCAGCCTCTGTGGTCTTCATTTCTTTGTCTGCCAAGTAGGGATATTCCATGCATCTCCCAGGGAGGATCTGGAAGGTGAATGAACATCCAGGATGAGGTTTAGATGCACCTTGTTCTAACACACAAAGGTTTGGTTCAGTGCCTGGTACGCAGCAGGTACTCTGAGGAGCAGTTGGGTGGGTGGAGTGCCCGCCCCACCTTCCCAAGTGGGCTGCCTCCCACCCTGCTCCAAATCCTATCTCCCTCCCTCCCACCTGCACATTTTTCCCCGGGACTGTGTGATGTCACCCTTGAGCCTCTGTGGGTCCTGCACACAGATAGCCCTGTGCCCTCTTGTCCCCACCACATGACCTGCGCCAGTCCCTAGAGCAGAGCCAGGTTGGCCTCTCCCTGGAGTCTGCAGGCCCCTGTCCTCCTCCAGGGCATCACTCCCAGCTTCCTCTGACTTCTGACCCAGTGACCTGGGTTGGGGGAGAGAGAGCAAGAACAGGCACCCCCAGGAGCCCCAGGCCGATTGATGAGTTGGCGCCACCCTCCCCCACGGCTGGAATGTGAGGCCACCAGCTCAGCTGTTTGTCCAGGAGGCTGAGGTCACTGCAGGCCTGTTTTCACTCCCAGTCCCTGGAGCCTCCGGGACTTTCCTGTGTTTGTTCCCTGAACCTGCTGCAGGGCCTCGGGTCAAGTGGGTACCTGGGAGCCTCCCCACTACCTGTTGATCCTTGGAGAAGTGGGGTTCCTGCTCTGGCTCCCCCAAAAAAGGCACAAACCTCTCATACCCACCCCTTCCCCCACCTCCCGCTAGTGGTGGCCTTTCCAGTGTCCCCAGAAGGTGAGGTGCTCTGAGGTCTGGTCTTTACCTTTTCCCAGCTGGGGTGGGTTTGAATTGCCGTAGGATGTGTGTCTCTGCCAGAAAGTTCCCCCAGCTCTGCCACATATGTGCCTCCCATGGTCCTTTCATATGCAGTGTCTCAGCCTGATGGTTAATTTTTATCACCTCCCAAAAAGCCGGAAACTTCAGGGCATCCTTCAGGTCTCAGCTCAGCTACATTTTTCTCTCTTAGGACATCCCCTCCTTCTCCCCAGCCTGGGCCAAGTGCCCCCTGTGCCTCCCTGTCAGAGCACCCGGCACACTGCACCACCGTGTCTTTACCTGCCCCTGCTCCAGAGTAGGCTCCTCGGGGCAGGAACTGGCTCCGCCTCCTTCCTTTCAGAGTCTAGTGCTGAATGAATGAAGCCATTTCCAGGGTGGGCCTGGCCCCTGTGTTTCCAAGGACAGACCCTGATGTCCTGTGGTCAGTGGGAGGAAGCCAGAAGCGGGAACAAACATGATCCTTCCTCCTTCCCCCAAGGATGATCCAGAAATAGTTCCCCTTGGATTGGAAGTGTATTCTATGGTGGGCAGATGGTTTTGGAGCCTTAAGCTGGTTTCTTTGTTGGGAGTACATTTCTTCTCCCAATTTGCTTCCACTTGGACCTGTGGGAAAGGGAGCCTTTCTGAGCGCACCCCAGCACCCCAGGGGAGCTGGAACTGGGAGAGCCAGAGATGGGGGCTGGGGAGGGGGCAGCCAGGAAGCCTGGGGCTAGGACTGCGGCTGCAGAGACCTCATCAGCCCTGGGGGTGGACCCAGCTCCACTGTGGGTCCCAGGTGTGGAGTGGGATGGGCCAGCACCCCTGACTGTGTGCTCTGCACCTCGCCTGCTCCGGCTCCTAAGCTGAGAGTCCCTTGGCAGGCTTCCCTGAAGTTAGAAGGAGGAGTCTGCCCAGGTGTACTGACTCCCAAGAGAGAGTTCTGCTGGGCCCCATTAGAAATGTCCCTGCCTCTCCCCTCCCCCATTTGGGTTCTGACTTGAGAGCCTCTGCATTCCCACCTCCTAGCCCATTCTGGAGAGAGGCTTGTGAAGTTTCCCTTTCTGTTTAACCAGAGTTTTATGGGTCTTCAGAAAACAGGTTAACAATTAAGCTTAATTAACCTCAGGGCCTCTGGCCCTCCTGGTTCCTATAAAGCCAGGCTAAATGGCTTCCTCCCCCGGCTTCTCCCGTTGGCTTTATAAGGCCACAGGTGTCTAGGAGCAAGCATCAGAGCATTAGGCAGCCCCGGCCTCCAGGTACAGAGCTCTGTCTGGTTTCCTCTCCTGAAACCGGGAACCAGAACCACACTCCAGGGGTCTGGCCCTCCTGGCCCAGAGGGTGGCTGCCTTCGGTGCTAGGGGAGAGAGGCCAGTGCCTCCCTTGCCCTGGTCCTCAGCAGCTCCTCCCCTTTCCCCAGGGGGCTGCACAGGAGCAAGATGAGGCGGTTCCTGAGGCCGGGACATGACCCTGCGAGAGAGAGGCTCAAGCGGGACCTCTTCCAGTTTAACAAGGTAAGGGGAAGCGGGGGGCCAACAGGGTTTTATGTCAGGTTTGAAGGTGTCCCTCTCACCACAGGCTGGGCTGGGGGCACTTGAGTCGCCCTTACCTGGATTAAGGTACTTACTTGTAACTGCCTGCAATGCCTCGTGGGAATCTGACTTTGGAAATGGGTTCTGGTTAGAGAGGCTTTCCTGGGGAAGGGCAGTAGGATGCCCAGGAGTTGGCACTCCTTGTCCCAAGTTTCTCACTGACTCTGTGACCTCTGCAAGTCAACTCTGTCCCTTCCAGCCTCAGTTTCCCCATGTGTAAAATGGGGATAAAACAACCTGCCCTGCTTACCTCCTCATGGGGTTATTGAGGAGGCTCAGGGCTGGGGAAGATGAAAGTATGTTGAACCCTGCAAAATGTAATAATGTTCCTGTGATGCCAGTTTCCTTGGTGCCCAGGGGCCACAGGCCATGACTGTTCCCTCCCTCCCCAAATTGCCCCCAAAGGAAAATGCAGCTTTCTCTGCAGGTGAGATGCATGATTCCTTCTGACAGGCTCCAGGCCTGCGTGAGTGTGGAAAGGCGCCTGCAAGAAGGTGCCGGGGTTGGCATTTGACTACCCCAACCTTACACACCTCCTAAGGCCCCCGAAAAAAGTGTCGTGTCACTTGAGATCACAGGGAGGGTCCCAGAAGCCTCGCAGGGCTTTCCCTTGGGGGCCGGGCCTGAGAAGGTGACCTATAAAGGGAAAACGATCACAGCTTGGTTTATTAGGTCAGAGCCCACCTAGCAATCTGCAGCTGTTAGGGAGTAATTAGCACCTCACCTCTGCTTTGATCTAGGCCTTTGGCCCATGCCTGAGCTTCCCTGCACCATAAAGGCAGACTCCAGGAAGGGGAGCATCAAGATGCTCTTCCCCTCAGGGGTCCCGGGACCCCTCCAGGACATGCTGATGGGTAGGGCTCAAGTCTAGCTTAGCCACTTAGGAGCTAGGTGACCCCATGCCCATCACCCACAGCATAGGCTTGTTATGAGGATTACGTGGAGTTAGATCATTTAAGTGCTAGGCAAAGTGGTCCAGGAACATTGGGTGCTGTTTGCAGGGGCTGCCTGCCTCCCAGGGATAGAGAGCTCCCAGGCGCTTGTTTTTGGTGAATCAGGGTCCCAATGTGCTCTGCGTTTTCCTCTGATTTTCTTGACCTATGACTGTGAGGCCACTGGCCTCTGGGATCAGGGCTTCCCGAAATGAACGCCTCTTCCCATTGGCAGAAGGAAGCTGTGAGCAGGGCTTTTGGGCCTTGTGATATGGGGGTGCATGTGTTATGACTGGGGGATCTTGGGGCCCCTGGGGGCCTGCCATTCTCACTCCCAAGGGAGCAGCCCATGAGTGCTGGGTGCGGGTCTCAGAACCTCAGCATCTGCCCCAGGGCCTGGGTGACCCCTGTCGCCTTCCATTGCCCCTGATGACGCTGGGATCTCACACCCCAAAAAGGTGGCCAATTCTAGTGGAAACCGGATAAACAGGCTCAGCAAAGAGGGATAAACCCCCGCCCCAAGTTCCAACTGTGCAGCAGTAGGGTGGGGCTGGGGCGGGGCTGAGGCTGAGGAATCATCCCCCCACTTCCCCCACGCGTATTCCTCAAACCTGGCTGCCCCACCCCCAGACCTCGCTGGGGAGGGTGTCTGGAGGCTCCTGAAATTCCTTCCTTCCTTCCTTCCTTCCTTCCTTCCTTCCTTCCTTCCTTCCTTCCTTTCATTTGCAAGAAACATGCATTGAGTACCTACTGTATACACAGCCCAGGGCTGAGGCTGTGAGAATCTTAGATGATAAGACCCTTGCCCTCCAGGACTTTTATAGTCTGGTGGAAGGAAGAGGGCTGATGGTCAAAATTCCACTTTCTGAGTGTAGGAAGGGGAGAGTCTTAGGGGGCACTGGGGAGGGGAAGAGATTAGTTTCATCTAGGCTCTGGGTGAATGGTGGAGCCAGAAGGGTTGGGATGCCAGATTCTGGAAGCTTTGGGAACCTGGGTGGTCCCACCCACACCAGCCCCACCCCAGACCCCTCCTCTTCCGTGAGCGGATCTCATTTATGATTCAGAAATGCTAACATGGGACTTTTTGTTTTCCTTTTTTTCAATCTTTCAATTAGAAACAGGTAAACTCAGAGCACTCAAGGGATCTTTGCATTGACTGGAGGGCCCCATAGTGGGGGTGGGGCCCAGGGCAGGAGTAGAGCCGTGTTTCCAACCTCAGCACTATTGACATGTGGGGCCTGTGGGGCCTGCTGTGTTGTGAGGCTGTTTAGCAGCACCCTGGCCCCACCTCTCCAAGACGTGACAACCAGCAATGTCTCAGGACATTGCCCAGTGTCCCCTGGCAGGTAAAATGGCCCTGGTTGAGAGCTATTCAGGACATGAGATTGATGAGATCTGGTGATAGAAGGAATATAAAAGGGAAGGGAGGTGGATGTCCTACAGGAGGAGGGCCTCCATCCTGGCTGGGTGGTGGGGCCACGCCCTGGGATGGGAGCCCAGGAGGGGCCAGGAGCAGGGTTGAGGAAAGTGATATGTTTGGTTTGAACAGAACAGCGAAAATGATGATCATCGATTTATTGAGAGGCAGTTTTGCCCAGGGGTTAGTGGTGCTGACCCTGGCACCTGGCTACCAGGGTTCACCCAGCTGGGTGACTTTGGACAAGTTACTCATCTCTAAAACGGAGAGGATAATAGAAGCTACTCCACAGTGTTGGTGTGCGTATTAAATGAGTTAATATATAAGTCGAAGGGCCCTGATTATAGTATCAGCGCATCTCTGTGAATGTTATCTGGCTTGAGGTTGAGTTTGGAGAGTCTTGGCACCCTCAGTTGAGAGCAGGTCCCAGCAGACAGTGGGATATATAGAACTGGAGCTCTGAGCCTTGTATCTGGGGAAGCAGGAAGCGTTTGGTCACCTGTTCCAAGAGCTCCATCCCAGAAGCGCTGGACTGCAGAGCACTGTGCAGGGGATATGGGACAGTGGCCCCATCGTCAACCAGTCTCAAGTGACATACAGACCCTGGCTTCTAAACCAGTGCTGGGCCTCTCCCACCAGCACTTTCTGGCCAAACTCCTTACACCCACACCAAGAGATGTCCTGTTTCTTCAGCTTTGGTACCTGGGAAGGAACTGTGTCTGTGGACAGATTCTCTGAACCTTCTGCTGAGGACTGATTGTCTGAGGAGCAACTCTAGTTCACCAAGGCTTCTGTGCTAAGTAGCAGAGGGACCAGGGCCAGGTTGTGCATTGTTTGGGGTGGGGACCTGGAGCCAGGTGGCCTGGGTCTAGATGCCAGCTGTGCTGCTTCCTCATTGAGTGACTGCAGACACGTGCCTTAACCTCTCTGCTCCTCGGTTTCCTCTTCTGTAAAATGGGCATTATAATAACCCCTACATCCAGACTAGTGTGCTAAGTGAGTTAAATTTGCTTCGAGTGGTGCCCACATATGGCTAGTCCTGAGCCAAGTTCAGCCTCGTCTTCACCTCGTCCTCTTGACAACTCATAGGTGGGTGGCGGTCCTATTCTGTAGGCAAGGAAACAGATCGAGGAGGGCCCTGGCTGGGAATGAGGACTCCCATCTGCCACCAGCTCTGTGGTCACAGGCTGGCAACTTAATGTTCTTCTCCTGTGCTGGGTGGTGGCTCCTCAGGCCTGTTGGGAAGACAGAGAAGTCGGCTGGCAGTGCCAGCAGGGCCACTGAAGACCAAATGAGGGGACAGCAGGGGAGGGGGGGATGACTGCAGGGGGTGTAAGTTCATGTTAAGTAAAACTCCTTCCTTAAATCCCTCGAGGCCCTCCCTCTGGTGAAACCCGCCAGCCAGCTGATAAGGGCACCCAGGCCCACCCTCCCCCACCCCCAGCGCTGAACAGTGTGTTCCTGACCAGCTGCCCCTGTCCAGGGCCAGGCTGTTTTGTCTTGGCTTTTGCGTGGCTGGGCCTCAGTGTCAGGTGACAGCCACATAGGGAGGGCTGGGTTGCTGCCACTGTCAGGAATCTGGGCTGACCACACCCAGTATGGGGCAGTGCCTCTCTGTCCCCCACCCCACTTCTGTGCACCCCCTGTGGTCCCGGGCAGCCCTCCTTCCCACCCTGCGACCAGCGCTAGGTACTCCTTGACCCTCAGTCTTGGACGGGGTGCCCCCTTGCTGGAGGCAGGGTAAGGGGCCTCAGGCTCCGTGACAAACCACCTTTGCTCTCCCCCTTCTGGGAACCTGAAATGGGGTCCTGGAGCCAGACTGAGACAGACGGGCTTTCTCTCCCACACCAGACTAATGTTGCAGTTTGGCGGCTCCTACCAATCTCCCTTTCCCAGCTCCCTGTCAAAAGAGTTCATTGTTCTCTCCTCCCTTGGCAGAGGTCACCTGAGCCAGGTAGCTGGATGCTGAGCTCAGGAGATATGGGAGGATGGCCCAAGTGGCTGCCAGGATTTGGTCAACCTCCTAGCCTGAGCCTGAGCCGGAGACGGCTGGGGTCTCCGGCCGTGAGGGCCGGCCCTGGAATCCACACCTACCGTTCCAGGCAGAGCCCACGCCCCACCCACTGTCCTGGGTGGAGGGATGATTGGGGTTACTGTGTGCCGTGGCAGTCCCTGGGGTTGTGTCCCTGGTGCCCTGGGGTTGCTTTCTTTAAGGAAGTTCATACCCTCCTTGCTCCAGGGTCCTGGGACTGTGCCTAAACCCTAAACAAGCTGGGGTGGGGGCAAGACCGGGTTCCTGCCCACGTGGACCAAATCTTCAAAGGCTGTTAGGAGTTGGAGGGAGGGACGCCCAGGGAATGGGAGGGGCACCTGAGCTTGGGAGGACAGCTGGAGTGCAGGCCAGGGGTACCTCGTGGAACCTTCCTGCTTCCCCAGGCTCCTTGGGCCCTGGGTGTTCAGCTCCTCCCTGTTCCTCTCACTTAGCTGACCTCTCCTCTCTCCCCATATCCAAATTCCTTCTCCATTTCTAGCCAGACCTTGCACCCCAGGCTGCTCGTAACTGGCCTGGGGCCCCCACACCTCCTTGCTCCACCTGGTCCCCAGCTCATGACTTGCTTTGCCTCATATGATATTGCCCATTCAGAGATTGGGTCTTATTTGCATGTTGAAGCAGGGCCACCTTCACTCCCTGGACTTGGGGAATCATCCCCTGTCACCACACTATTTACATTTGAACCACTCTCTTAGCCCCAGTTAGTTAGGGCCACCGTGAAATTCCCTCCCCTTATTTTGTATTTGAGAGACCCTTGGTCCCTCCAGAGTTGTCAACTGGGAGAAGATGCCCTGAGGAATGCGAGGGAATGAGGGAGAACCTTAGAAGGAAGTGGGGGGCTTATGGGGCAAGGCCTATGTGCTGCCTCTGTGAGACAGCCAAGCCCTCCAGCCACTGTCAGGTGGTTGTCCTGAGGCTCATCACATTTGAGCCAAGGCCAGCCTGCTCACTGCAGTCATTAGAGTTGTCGTGTTTACCACATACGAAATGAGGCTCAGGGAGGCAAAGTAGCTCACCCAAGTCCAGACACCTTTTAAGGGATAGCGGAGGATTCTAAACTTCATGGGCCTGACTCAATTCCTGTTGTTTGTTTGAAAACCAGCCTTTGGAAAAGAAGAGGGGATGGGTAATAGGGACGGGGAATGGCATAGTGTCCTCAGGACCCCGAAGAAATGAGGAATGAGTATGAGTGATTGAATGATGGGCTCGACCTTTACCTCCCTCTGGGTTAAGAGAAAAGAGCCCACCCTGCAGCAAGAGTGACTCAGGTGAGATGTTAGCAGAACTTCCTGCTGATGAGTTGAGAGGATAATGTGTGGCCTGAACCCTTGACAAAACTGCAGACTGTTTTCTCTTTGGCTTGACTTTTCTGCTGATGCACTGAGGTAGAAGTGTCTAGGGCAGCACCTCGGTTCAGTAGGAATATAATATGAGCCACATGTGTCAATTAAAATGTTGTCGAAGCTTCATTACAAAAATTTTTAAACAAATGTCATTAATTTTGATAACATACTCTGTTTAACCCAATATATCTGAAATATTCTTGTTTCAATATACAGTCAATAGATACTAGATTTTTTTTTTTTTGCTTAGTGGTTCTGTGTTTTAAATACAAACGTGTATTTTACACTTATGGCACATCTCAATTTGGACATTAAATTTTCTTTGGAAATATGTGGCAGTTGGAAAAGATTAGAAGCTTGGTCTGCCTAACTGTAGCCTTTGTTCCTTTGGAACCCAAGAACATACCTGAGAAGTTTTCCAGTAATTGAATTGAGCACCCATTCTTAAATTTAGGTTAATTAAAATTAAATAAAATTAAAAATTCAGTTCCTTGGTGGCACTAGCCACACTGCAAGTTCTCAGTGTCCCACACAGCTCGTGGCTGTTGTACTGGGCATCAGGGCCTGGACCCTCTACTGGCCACCAGGCTCCTGCTGGTGGTTTCCCCCAGGGCCCTCCAAATCCCAGAGGCTTTGGCTTTGGTGATGGGAAAATGCTCTCATCTCAGGAACCTGGCCGAGGCCTAGCGGGGGTCCTGGGGAAGCTTGTCCCACAGGCCATCACATGCCCTGCCCTCCTTTTCCTGGGAAATGTTTACATTCCAGACACTCTGCTATCTCCCCAAGGCTTTTCCAGGCTCTGCATTTTTCACATAGCTGAACAGGAACCTGGGCTGACTGGAGATTGGAGGGGGAGGTCCTGCTGGCATACTTCTGCCCTCCCAGGTATAGCCATTTGCAGGGCAGACTGTGTTCCTGGCAAAGAACCAGGCCTGTGGGGCCCCCACACCTCTGCCTCCCCAGAATAGGCACTCTTGGGAGCCCTCCTCCCTGGGCTGACCCCAGCACAGGGCCTCCTTCTGTGAACCACCAGGCTGGACTAGCAGCATTTGAGTTTGCTCACCTATCACACCAGCTGTCACCAGGACTTATATCCTTCTGCTTCTCTGAGGCCAAGTGAAGACTGGAGCACAGAGCCTTGGGCCTGAGGAGAGCTGCCTCACTGGGGCAACCTTCTGGTGCAGGCCAGAGTCTTCATGGTTTGAGGTGGGGGGGATCTTTAAAGTAGCCGGCTGGCATCCTTTGTCTAGATCTAATCTAGCTCTGCAGGTTTAGGATCCCCTGCAGTGGGAGTTGGGGGGATAGGGTTAGCTGATTAAGAAACAACCAGGAACCTTCCCGAAGATGGTTTGTTGATCTAAATCTCTAGTGCTTTACACCTGACCCTTTTTAACCTGTAATTCCACCCCTGGGACATCTGCCTAAGGAAATACTGAGTTGCAGGCCAAGATAGGAGCCCAAGAAATGGTCATCAGTGCCCCGGGCGACTGCAAAACCTCTAAAAACAAAGTAAATGTTCAGTAATGGAGGCCTGGCAAGTTAGGGCACCTGCACCTAAGGAATAGTCTTCAGGCATTTAAAAATGCTTTTAGTGCCTCTAACAACCTGGGCTGGCTGTAGGTGGAAAAACAGACTACAGAGCTATACATGTACATAGTTATCCATGTGGCCTGGCCCTAATTAGATCTCTGGGACCTAATTAGGTGGAAGGTATAGCTCAGTGGTAGAGTGTGTGCTTAGCAGGCACAAAGTCCTAGGTTCAATCCCCAGTACCTCTATTAAAAAAAAATTATAAATAAATAAACCTAATCACCTCCCCCCAACAAAACTTTTTTGTATTTTAAACTTTTTTTGCAACTTTCAAAGGTTACTTTCCATTTACAGTTATTACAAATATTGGCTATATTCCCCGCATTATAAATATGTCCTGAGCCTCTCTTATACCCAGTAGGTTTGTACCTCCCACTCCCCCAGCCCTATGTATTACCCCTTCTCACCTCTCCCCACTGGTAACCACCAATTTGTTCTCTGTATCTGTGAGTCTGCTTTTTTGTTACAGTCACTAGATTGTTGTAGTTTTTAGATTCCACATATAAGTGATACTGTACGGTATTTGTGTTTCTCTGAGGTCTCTGGTTTTAAGTAAAGACCCACACACACCTACAGTCAGACACACACCCTTGTTAGCAAGGGTTACTCCGGTTGGGGGACCATGGGTGATTTTTCTTTTTCAAACTCCATTATATGTTCCAAGTTTTCTACAATGTGTATTACTTCTATAATAAGAGATGAACAGAAGCCTGTGTCTGCAACAGCACTCCAGCAGCTTCCTCTCTGGGAAGATGGTGGAGGAGAACTCACAGTGACAGCAAAGGCCCCTGAGACAGAGCAGGTCTTCAGCACTGGAGGAGCCTCGCTGAGGGACGGCTGTGGGTTCCGTCGGACCCCAGGGGACCACCTGGATCTGTGGTGCCACCAGGCTTCCTGAGTGACTGGTGCCTCCACTGTGCCAGCCCCCCTGCCAGAGCTTCCCTGCACCCCTGTGGGATGGCTGGGTGGGTCACCCACATTACGGATGGTGGAGGAACCCAGAGTTCTCGGAGAACATGGGGCCAGCACGATGTCTGTGGGAGAGCCATGTGGCCAAGGACTGGGTCAGAAATGGACTGAGGCAGGGGGCCCAGATGGGTCCGGGTAGAGACCTGAACATGACTGAATTCCTCCTTCCTGCTAGGGGTGGCTCTGTGCTGTGGCTCCTCCATCCTGCACTGACCCCTCTCAGCTGTGGAGGGGCGGAGAGTATGTGTCTGTAAACCTATGCCTGTCTGCTTCTCTTTGCAGACGGTGGAGCATGGATTCCCGCACCAGCCCAGCGCCCTCGGCTACAGCCCGTCTCTGCGCATTCTGGCCATTGGCACCCGCTCTGGAGCCGTCAAGCTGTATCCTTACGTTCTCCTAGCTCCCACCCAAGGATGCCCTGGAAGGGGCGGGGGCCTTGCTGTTGATGAGATTCAGGAAGGACCCCCACCCTCCATGGAAAAGCAAGTCACAGATGACCCCTTTTGTTCTGGGATATTCTAAATACTCTTTTAGGGGTCAGCTCTGAATGCAGTGAGTGGAAGCTGGTGAAGGGCCAAGAAGTGTTGTTTTTCCTTCGCCTGTGCACATAAGAGGCAATGGTCTGATCCCAGGGCTCTGTCCAAACCGCAGACAAGGTGACCTCAAATTAGAGGAGCAGTGTTTAGGCAACCACTCTTCCAGACTCTACCATGCACACCCCCCATATACATGCATACCCACCATGTACACGCACACATACACACCAAGGAGTAGAGTGGACTCCCAGTCGGCAGGAACAGCCCTTCCCTGGCCTGAGGCTGGACATGGTCCAGTGAGTCCATTTCAGAGGCAAGCCCACAGGTTCCAGGATGGGAGATCACTACTCGGTTCCCCTGGCCTGTGTCTGGGACCCCTGAATCTGACCTGAGCCCCTAGGGTGGGCTAGGGTGGGACCTAGGAGAATTGGGAGGTGGGTGGTGTGGTCAGCCCAGCCGGCACCTCCTCCCGCAAAGCTGTAATTCCCTCCCTCTCTGCTGCAGGATGGGCAGGGAGGCTGGGTGTGCTGGGTTAGGCTGGAGGTGGTGTATACACAGGAGGGCAGGGGCCCAGGTCCCACACCAGCTCAGCCCTCCCTTAGCTGATTAATCATTGCCAGGCCACAGCCATACCCTGGTTACCGATTCCCAGTGCCAAGACTTGTGGCCATGGCTGCTGTGGGTAGGCCTACAGCAGCACCCTGTTTTCTCACAGGTGCCCCCATGTGGTAGCTGATAGGTCTGTTCAACAGGTTATGGGGTAGGGTGGGGGGCAAGGGCAGCCTCACCGTTGCCAAGATAAGACTTCACCCTTCTACCGAGTCACCCCCCACCTGCCTGCTGGGACAGCTCTCCCTGGTTGGCTGGCCTCACCTTCAGGGGTCAGGTTACTTGCTGTGCGCCCTTAGGCCAGGCCCACGGCTATCCTTCCCACCCTAATCCCTCAAGCAGGGGTCCTGCTGCCTGGGATGAGGGCAAGCCCTTCTCTGCTGCTGGGTATTTACACTCCTTAGCCCAGAGGTCCTGGCCTCGGGGTGGTGTCCTGCCTTCTGGAGCTTTTCCTGAGCATGCTCCTCCTAGCTATGGTGCCCCAGGGGTGGAGTTCATGGGTCTGCACCGGGAGAACAATGCGGTTGTACAGATCCACTTCCTGCCTGGACAGGTGAGGAGCCCTCTCCTTGCCCTCCTTGCTCTCATGTCTTCCAGAAGGCGTGTATGAAGAGGCAGGCATTTGGTGCCCTGGGTTTGGTGCTGATGGGAGGGCCTTGGGCCACCTGCCTTTCCCCAGCCGCGGTCCACAGTCACCCTAACAGTAGCTGGGGGTCTCTTTGAAACAACCAGCATGGGCTAGGCGGTCTCAGTGAATACTGTCCCTCCCTGGTTAAAGAGACAACACGCCCTTGCCCCTGTCCCATTTCTTCCCTAGTGCCAGCTGGTCACCCTGCTGGATGACAACAGTTTGCACCTGTGGAGCCTGAAGGTCAAAGGTGGGGTGTCGGAGCTACAGGAAGATGAGAGTTTCACACTACGTGGCCCCCCAGGGTAAGGACCTGGTCTTGCTTTCCCAGCTGGCTTGACCCCTGCACCCGACTCTGGGTGCCCTGGGAGGAGCAGGCAGGCTGCCGCCTGCCTCCCTCCATCCCACACCGTGCCTACACAGGAGGCTCCAAGGGATTTTTCTCTGCCTCCTAGCCCAAGCTCTCTGCCATCTGTTTTGGCAGAAAAGAACCCAGGTTTGTCCTGGCCCGAGTTGCTGTGGACTGCATTAAAGGATCTCACGTGCCTGCTTCCCCGAGGCGTGGCCTTCCCTGGGAAGGGTGAGGGGTTCAGGGGATCCTGTCATGCCTGCCTAGGCAGCAGCCAGTTCACAAGCCATCATTCCTGTCTGCAGGGCTGCCCCCAGTGCCACGCAGATCACCGTAGTCCTGCCACATTCCTCCCGCGAGCTGCTCTACCTGGGCACTGAGAGCGGCAACGTGTTCGTGGTGCAGCTGCCGGCCTTCTGCACACTGGAGGACCGGACCATCAGCTCGGACGCCGTGCTACAACGGTGAGCCCTGAGCCCAGAGACCCTGCCGCCCTTAGGAACCTGTCCCCTTGAGTTGGGCATGGCTTTCTCCTTTCAGTCCCAGTTATGTCTCAGGAGCTTATAATTTCTCTCCTGAAAGATCTGTGGGGTTGGAAGGACAGACTCTCAGCTTCCTACCTGTCCTCCAAATTGAGAATCTCACCCTGAGATGTGTTAGCATCCTAGCAAGAAAATGAGTCTTGGGAGTAATTTGTCACCTCATTTAAAGGTGAGGAAAATGAGAGTCAAAATGACTGTGTAATGTTACCAACTCTCAGTCTGGCATTCTTGGCACTGATACCACCTCTTTCAAAGCCCCAGGGGCTCCACGAAGGGGCGGGCCAGGCCCAAACCTCCCTTGTCAGCTGGGGTGGCTTCTGCTGATGCTGGTGCTTTGGAGTCACTGCTACGTTTCCCTTTGCACGCAGGCCCCCTGGCCCCAGACACCTGGCAGCCACAGCCCTAGTGAGTGGCTCGAGATCGTTTCGGTATCTTTGTTCCTTAATAGTGGTGTCTGCGGTAGAGAGGGAGTCAGATCTGGTCTGGGTGTGGAGAGAGGGGGCCAGGGCCCAAAAGGGGAGGAGATGAAGGAGTCCAGCAGGAGCTTGCGGGGGCTGGGTTGGTGGCAGGGGAATATTCTGCAGCGAAGTGGGGCAAGGAGGAGGCCAGGGAGCTGGGATGTGAAGCTACTTCAGACTCAAGCTTCCTGACGACTCTGGACTAGGCTTGTGGCACTCAGCCGTCAGTCTCCGGATGAAGGTGAAGCAGGGCCCAGCTGTCTAGGGCAGGACGTTGTTGGGTTGGGAAGATTCTCACTTAGGAATGGGTCCCCCTGAGCACAAACCTGTCTTTCCCACTCTGGATAGGGTAGAGTCAGGGCAGCGTGATCACCGTCAGAGCAGGACTGTTTGCAGGACAACAGGCAGGGCTGGTGTTCAGCCGGGGTGCCTGCTCTGTGGACAGGACAGCAGAAGGACCTGCTCCTCAGCATGTGTCTGTGCCGCACCTGCTTCACCTGCGCTGGTGGGAGTCTAGTCTGGGAGGAGCCCCTTGCCTGGGCTTTTCCGGCCTGAGTGCCTTGGAAACACCTCCAATGGATCTAAATCTTTATTCTAAATATAGAGAATTTGGTTTGGGTTTGAGCATAGAGATACCCTTAGGGTCCTGGCTGTTGCAGTTTCCTACTTGCCATCCTCAGTGTTGGCTCTTGGTTCTGTACCTGCCACCTCACAGTCTCGTGTTAGCTGCAGCACCTCCAGACTTCACATCACATTCCAGGCTCAGAAAAGGAAGAGGAGGTCAAGGCTCAAGGCCAGGCCAACTGATATAGAGAGTTTTGTTCTGTGGGTCTTAAAAACTTTTTTTTAATGAAATACCACCAACCTTACAGAAATGCACCAAGTTTGAATGTATGGTATAATGGATTCTTGTTAAGTGAGCATCTATGCACCAACTCTGAGGAAAGACAGAACTTTGCCAGATCCCCAGGATCCCCCTACCTCCCTTCCCAGTCACGGCTCCCCGCCTCCTTCCCCCAGCAGTAACCTCCACATCCACTTTTCTGGAAATCACTTCCTTGCCTTTCCTTATAATTGTGCCACGTGTGTTTGCATCCTTGGGGGGTTTTCTATATCACTGTCCTGTCCTGTGTGTTGCTTCTCTCCCCCTTGGCAGTGTGTCCTAGTGGCCTTCCTGTGCTGGCACATTCAGTGCCCACTGCTTTGTGGAATGTGTGTGTGTGGCTGTGCCATGCTCTCGGCCACACTCCGTTGGTGGATGACAGTGTGGGCTCACGGCTCTGCCCTCGCCCAGGTTACCAGAGGAGGCCCGCCACCGGCGGGTGTTTGAGATGGTGGAGGCTCTGCAGGAGCATCCTCGGGACCCCAACCAGATCCTCATTGGCTACAGCCGGGGCCTCATCGTCATCTGGGACCTGCAGGGCAGCCGCGTGCTCTGTCATTTCCTCAGCAGCCAGGTAGGGGGTGCCTGGGACACTGGTGGGTGCCGCGTGGTTCTCCCAAGCCCTGTATGCTGAGGTGTGGGGGTGCGGGCGATGGGACTGCCACCCTGATCCCAGCCCACATGTTCTTTCTCTCCTCTCCCACCGTGAAGCAACTGGAGAACGTCTGCTGGCAGCGGGATGGCCACCTGATTGTCAGCTGCCATTCTGACGGCAGCTACTACCAGTGGCCCGTGTCCCACGACACCCAGCAACCAGAACCCCTTCGCAGCTGTGTGCCTTACGGTCAGTGCTCCGCCCACCACCTGGGGCCGCCTTCCAGTGAGCGGGACAACACCCTCTCTGTTTCCAGGTGGTCTCTCCTGCTGTCAGGTGTAGGCATCCAACTCACAGAAGCAAAACCTGGGGCCCAGAGGGGTGACAGCTTTGTCCAAAGCCGCGCAGCAGGTTTTCTGATACCCATGATGGCTCAGGGAACTGCTCCAAGCAAGACACCCAAGCATAGGTCTGCTCCGCGGGGACAAACCCGTGTGCCTCTGAGAGTGGGAGGACTTGTTCAAGCTGACTCCTTTTCTTTTAGGTCCCTTTCCTTGCAAAGCTATTACCAAAATCTTCTGGCTGACCACTAAGCAGGGGTAGGTATCAGTGCTCTGTCCTTTTCCTTTTCCCTTTCCAGAACCTTCTTGGGGGGCTGGAAAGTCTGCAGACCTCTGCCTAGGGGAGAAGGTGCTTCGTGAATGCCTTTGGGCCCCACATCTGGGTCTCCAGGGAAGGGAGAGGGGCCATTCGTACCTCTCACTGGCTAATTCCTGAAAAAAAAATTCCCGTTCTTTCATTTCTGTCATCCTGGAGAGATGATTCAGGCCAGCAGGTTTCCAGCTCTGTTTTAGCAGCAGGCCTGTTTCACCAAGCAGAATGATACAGGGAGACCTGATGGATAAGCAGCAAAGGGCGGTGGGGGTACTCTGGCTGGAGCAGGAGTGGCAGTAGTCTCAGAACCTGCGGCCTGCCCTTCCGCTCACCCCCAAGCTCTCCTGGGCTCTTGCAGTTGAACAGAGATGAGGCTCTGCCCCAGCCCCTCCTGGGGACCTTGAGTGAACACTCAACTCACTCTGAGACTGGCTGGCCTCCCAGGCCCTGCCACAGAGGCCAGTCACAGAACAGCCCATGTGGCTGGCTCACGGGGTGGTATGGCTGTCAGCAGTGGTGTTGGAAGCCCCAGCCCACCTGAGCTCCTGCTCTTCTGTTCCCTGCCAGGTTGCCCTTCACCATCTTCCAGGGTGGCATGCCACGGGCCAGCTATGGGGACCGCCACTGCATCTCGGTGGTCCACAATGGCGAGCAGACAGCCTTCGACTTCACCTCTCGGGTCATCGACTTTACTGTCCTCGTCGAGGCAGGCCCTGGGGCTGGTAGGCAGGAGTGGGTTCGGAGGGCTATGGAGGTGTGGGGATGCAGGCCCATCCCCCATTGGAAAACAAGGGGGAAGGGCCTGCAGGTTTCCCCAAACCTGTTCCTCCCTGAGTTCCTTAGCCCCACCACACCTCTTCTTAGTGCCCCCGAGGCTTCTCCCCTTCCTCCCTCCTTCCTGGCCACACCTCCCACCCACCCCAGGCTCTCTTTGGCTCAGATGGGATTTAGTCCAAAGCGGGCAGATCTGCACTCTTGGGTTTAACACCCACCCAAGCTGAGGCACGGGGCTCCTGGCTTGGACATGGTGAAGCCCTCCTTATGGGGTGGGGCAGGAACAGTGTGGGGCCAGCTGAGCCGACCTCCTGGAGCTCAGCCGGGCCAGCAAAGCCCTGAGTCAGCTTCCTAAATTGGGTGACAGGCAAGGCCAGAAAGGGCCTGTGTTGAAACCCAGAGAGGTGGCATAGCGGGAGATCTCCAGGAGTGCGGGCCCCCTCCCCAAAAGACTCTGAACCGACAGGCCAGGTCGGGGCGGACCTGCTCGGGACGCCCTGGGCTGTGTTCTCCCAGCCTCACCAGTAGCCGTTTGGAGGGAGACTCTGAACTTGCTCTTCCTCCTTTCTGAGCCTCTTTCCTCTTCACAGCTGACAGCATGCTGGGAGCAGGGTCCAGATTTTTGGTCTGTTCTTTCAGATTTTCTACATTGGTGATTGTGTCATCTGTGAACAAAGACAGTTTTATTTCTTTCTTCCAATCTGTATACCTTTTATTTCCTTTTCTTGTCTTGCCACCTTGGTTAGTACTTGAAAGGGAGTGGCAAGAGGAAGCAACCTTGCCCTGTTCCTGGTCTCAGCGGGAAAGCTTCAAGTTTCTCACTGTTAAGTATTACGTTAGCTGTAGGGGTTTCCTAGGTATTCTTTATCAAGTTAAGGAAGTTCCCCTGTATTCCTAGTTCACTGAGAGGTTTTATCATAAATGAGTGTTGGGTTTTGTCAAATACTTTTTCTGCATCTATTGATATGATCATGAGATTTTCCTTTTTTCAGCCTATTGATGTAATGGATTGCGTTCACTGAGTTTCAAATGTTTACATGGCCTTGCATATCTGGAATAAATCTCACTTAGTCGTGGCATATAATTCTTTTTATGCATTGTTGGATTCAGAGCTTGATATTAAATGCAGGCTTTTTCCCTGGCTCCAGCCCCAGAGCTTCAGATTCCACAGGTCCAGGCTGGGGAAACTGCTCCTAGTGGCTCCCACAGCCCCTGACCTTGGCCTGTCCCTGCAGCCTTTGATGACCCCTATGCTCTGGTGGTGCTGGCCGAGGAGGAGCTGGTGGTGATTGACCTGAAGACGGCTGGTTGGCCTCCGGTCCAGCCTCCCTACCTGGCTTCCCTGCACTGCTCCGCCATCACCTGCTCCCATCACATCTCCAACATCCCTCTGAAGCTGTGGGAGCGGATCATCGCTGCCGGCAGCCGGCAGAACACACACTTCTCCACCATGGTGGGTCCAGCCCCTTCCCCCGCCCCACCCCAGGGCCAGGCCCCACCATGAACTTCTCTGTCTTTTCCTCCAGGACTGGCCCATCGATGGTGGCACCAGCCTGGCCCCGGCCCCACCCCAGAGGGACCTGCTGCTCACAGGGTAGGTGATGTTGATGGTACTCTCTTCCTGCCTAGTGGGATAAGTGAAGTGGGAGCAGAACCCAGAGGAGTGCGTGCCTGGCCCGGCATGCCTCTCACGGGTGGCAGGCGGGCTCTGCCCACAGGCATGAGGATGGCACGGTGCGGTTCTGGGATGCCTCGGGTGTCTGCTTGCGGCTGCTCTACAAACTCAGCACGGTACGGGTGTTCCTCACCGACACAGACCCCAGCGAGAGCCTCAATGCCCAGGGCGAGGATGAGTGGCCACCCCTCCGCAAAGTGAGGCCCGGAACCTGGGAACCAGGGAGGGCAGGGATGGGGCAGGTCTGGTGCTCATGGCCACTCACGGGCCTCCTCTCCCTTGTCAGGTGGGCTCCTTTGACCCCTACAGTGACGATCCTCGGCTGGGCATTCAGAAGATTTTCCTCTGCAAGTACAGCGGCTACCTGACTGTGGCTGGCACAGCAGGGCAGGTAGCAGGCCGGGCTGGGTGTGGGGAGCAAGGGTGAGGAGTGATCAGGTGACTTTGGGCAGCATCCAGGCCCATAAGCTTCTGTCTCAGGATTGGGGGGGGGCAGAAAGGACAGGAGCCAGCCTCCTGAGCGCCCACTGGTGGCGTCACCAGGATCATCACCCACCCTGTGGCTCTGGCTTTGCCCAGCGAATAGAGGTTCCCTGATCCCATTAGAGGGAGGCCTTAGGATGGTTGTTTCCCCTCTAGAAACCAGAATTAAGGGCGAAGGGTGGGACACTTCTGATCCTGATTGGGCCCTGGGCCTTGGCATGGGTCCCAGGTCCTTTGCTGTCCCGGCCATCAGGTCCCTGAGGTCCCATGGTCCCTTGGTGCTGGGGATTGCTCAGCCTGTCTGCCACCCCGCCCAGGTGCTGGTGCTAGAGCTGAATGACGAGGAGGCGGAGCACGCCGTGGAGCAGGTGGAGGCTGACCTGCTGCAGGACCAGGAGGGCTACCGTTGGAAGGGGCATGAGCGCCTGTGTGCCCGTCCGGGGCCTGTGTGCTTTGAGCCTGGCTTCCAGCCCTTCGTGTTGGTGCAGTGCCAGCCCCCGGCCGTGGTCACCTCCTTGGCCCTGCACTCCGAATGGCGGCTCGTGGCCTTCGGCACCAGCCATGGCTTTGGCCTCTTTGACCACCAGCAGCGGCGGCAGGTCTTTGTCAAGTGAGCAGCTTGCCCAGGGTGGCTGGGGCCCAGCTCTGTGATTGGCAAGGTCCCTTGGGCCCCAGCATCGCTGACAGGCCAATGTCACCCCAGGTGCACGCTGCACCCCAGCGACCAACTGGCCTTGGAGGGCCCACTATCCCGTGTGAAGTCCCTAAAGAAGTCTCTGCGCCAATCTTTTCGCCGGATACGTCGCAGCCGAGTGTCCAGCAGGAAGCGGCGTCCTGCGGGCCCTCCAGGAGAGGTGAGGCCAAGGCTGGCAGCAGGTCCAAACTGCCCCTCCATCCCCCACTTGCCTTGGTCACAAGCATAGGCCCTGAGCTGCACTGCACAGGTTCATGCCCTGCCCCACTGCCCACCAACTGGGTGACCTCAGATCTGTCACACTGCTGCTCCATGCCTCAGCTTCCCCAAGTGTAAAAGGCAGTCATTGTTAACACCTCAGGGTCAAGTCCTTGGTCAATATCTCCAGGCAAGTGGCGGTGAGGGCTGTGGCCAGTCTTCCCCTGGAAAGATCACTGTTGAGCAATGTGATGCTGCCCTCCACCCCCCAGGAGGGAAGGCCAGAGCCCACCCTCAGGCCCATCCCAACCCACTGCAGGTGCCTGAGGGGAGCACCAGGGCAGAGCGGGCCGGCCTGCAGAACATGGAGCTGGCGCCCGTGCAGCGCAAGATCGAGGCCCGCTCGGCAGAAGACTCCTTCACAGGCTTTGTCCGGACCCTCTACTTTGCTGACACCTATCTGAAGGACAGTGAGTGGCCAGCCTGAGATGGGGGCCTGGGTGGGCGCCCGCTGCCATGAGGGTGTGTTGGAGGCTACTGCCTGCTGGCTGGTGCCACCCTAAAAGGGGCTTCCCTCTGTGAGCAGGGGAGACCAGAGCCCCCACCTGCCTCTTTCCCTCCCTCTCCTGGGTCTCTGAGTCAGGTCGCCCTGGCTTCATATCCAGGCTCCACCACTCTCTAGAAATGTGACCTTGGACATGTCACTTAGCTTTTCTGGGTCTCAGCTTCTCCCCCTGTGCAATGGGGTAATAGCTTCCTCCTAGAGTGGCTGTGAGGGTTGGGACATGCTGTATGCCTGCTGGTACCCAGTAGGCCCTATAGAAGCTTCCCTGGCTGTTTTCCCCATGCTGCCCTGCTGCCAGGGCAGGGGTGGGGTGAGGGCTGTCCACTGCTGGATCTCAAGGGCTGAGCTGTCTGAGTTTGGGATCATCTGTACATGGGGCCCTTGGTTGTCTACACCCAGGAGGTAGGCAGGGCCCACAGCAGCTCCATTTTACAGAGGAAGAAATTGAGCCTTATGAAATTTGCTGACTTGATGCTGGAGTCACACAGGTAGTGAGTGGCAAGGCCAGGAAGTAAGCCCAGGTCCCTGGCTCCCTCTGACCCTCAGAGCCAGGGGTTAGATGTAAACCTTTGCCTCCTGTCAGGCTCCCGCCACTGCCCCTCGCTGTGGGCTGGCACCAATGGTGGTACCGTCTACGCCTTTGCCCTGCGTGTGCCCCCTGCCGAGCGGAGAATGGATGAGCCAGTGCGGGCAGAGCAAGGTGAGTACTGAGTTGGGGAGAGCAGAGGGCCTGGTCTGCCTGGGCTGGGAGCCAGCTGGTGTCTCCAGCCTTGCCTCCACCTGACCACCAGCCCCACCACCTACATCTGTCCCTGTAGCCAAGGAGATCCAGCTGATGCACCGAGCACCAGTGGTGGGCATCCTGGTGCTGGACGGACACAGCGTACCCCTTCCTGAGCCCTTGGAAGTGGCCCACGACCTGTCAAAGAGCCCAGACATGCAAGGAAGCCACCAGCTACTTGTCGTGTCGGAGGAACAGTTCAAGGTGCCTTGTTGGAGGAGGCTGGGTCCCCCGGGAATCCCCCAGGACATTTGGGGGCACCCAGACCTTGGGCACAAATGACAATGGCTAGGAGTCACACACTTTGTAGCTAGTGTGTGAGGGTTGCAGAGGCACAGGAAAGGAAAGGGGTCTTGGTGGATTCCCTGGGCCCCAGTGGGGACACATGGCAGACATGTCTATGGAAGACACAGAAAATGCAGATGGGGAAATAAGAGGCCCTGACAGCCTGCAGTCCAACTGCAGTGACTCCATGTCTGAGCATTGAGAGAGGGAGCCCAAGACAGCCAGCTTTGCTGGGAAGCTGGGTGGGCGGCATCCGGCGGAGGGCAGAGCCCAGCGGCAGCATCGGGCAGGAAAGCGAGAAGTGCTTGCCTGGCTGGATGAAGCGCTGCAAACTGGTCTGGCCCCAAATGTGACCGGCTGCCCTGTGCCCCAGGTGTTCACGCTGCCTAAGGTCAGTGCCAGGCTGAAGCTGAAGCTGACCGCCCTGGAAGGCTCACGGGTGCGGCGGGTCAGCGCGGCCCGCTTTGGCAGCTGTCGAGCCGAGGACTATGGGGAGCATCACCTGGCCGTCCTCACCAACCTGGGTGACATCCAGGTGGTCTCACTGCCCCTGCTCAAGCCCCAGGTGCGTTACAGCTGCATCCGCCGGGAGGACGTCAGCGGCATCGCCTCCTGTGTCTTCACCAAATATGGCCAAGGTGTGTAGGTGGCGGGCGCCTCGGGGACCTCTGCCAGCAGGGCTGGGTTTGGGGCTCCCACTGCACTGCGGGGGCTGCTGGGAAGGGCAGCCACGGGTGTTGTGGCCAAGGCCAGGCTCCTTAGGCAGAGAACTTTGGGAGAGGCTCTGGCCCCTAATACCCACTGGGAGGGAAGCTGTGTTGGCAGCCGCAAGGCCCAGGAGACTCAGGCTGGCCTCACTTACCAGACTCCTCCACCCCCCAGGTTTCTACCTGATCTCACCCTCCGAGTTTGAGCGCTTCTCTCTCTCTACCAAGTGGCTGGTTGAGCCCCGGTGTCTGGTGGATTCAGCAGAAACAAAGAACTACAGCCGCCCCTGCAACAGATCGAGCCCTGAGAAGGCCTCGGGCCAAGCCAGGTAGGTAAAAGGGCAGATGGTCTTTGCTGCAGCCCCTCCTCCTCCTCCCCGGGGTACCCACGGGAGGCTTGCTAGAGTCGCCTTCGCCTGTGAGCTCAGCCCACCCTCCCAGCTCAGGCTCTTTGTCTTCCTTCGTATGCCCCACTCCCCCGTGCAAGCTGGTCAGTCGACCTCATTCTTTGTGGAACCAGGGCTTTCCGAGCCAGAGTGGGGAGCCTAGTGGCCCCCAGTCCTTACTGTCTCTTCCCCTACAGGAACTCAGGGAGCCAGAGTGACGGAGAGGGTAAGACAGGCCTCCATCTAGGGCAAAGGTGTTGTGAGCACATCTGGGCCCAGACCTGGAGATGGAAAGGGGAGGGAAGGGGACCCCAGGTGAGCAGCTGGTGTTCGGGCTGGGAGTAGAAACAGCTTCCCTTCCAGTCCTGAGCTCTAGGCTCCAGCACCCCAACCCCCATAAGGAGGAAGCTGGGGCAGAGAAGGGCCTAAGGCTCACCTGACCTGGCCTCTGCCTTCCAGAGAGGAGATCGGGCCCTGTGATGGAGCACGCTCTGCTCAATGACGAGAGTGAGTCAGGGCAGGAGTCAGTGGGCTGGCAGGAGGGACATTTGGGGTGGGGGAGTGCCTGGAAGGCCAGGGGAAACTGAGGGCCATTTCTCTGAAGGGGGGCAGACCTGTCCAGCACCCCATCAGTAGAAAGGGGAGAAAGACTTGGCCCGGCCCCTGCTGGCCTCACCAGGCCTCTGTTCCCCACCCCTGCCCTGCAGAGGTCCTGAAGGAGATCCAGAGCACGCTAGAGGCAGACCGAGGGTGAGTTATTGCTCGGGCTTGCAGGAGTGGACCTCGAGGTGCCAGGAGAGTTCTGGGAATAAGGGTCCTTGACTGGAGTCCCCATGGAGGGTGACTGCCCTGTCTTTGTCCACTCAGGAGCTGTGGTGATTGGCGTTCTCAGCGAGTGGCCGTGGGGTACAGCCTCGGCAACGGGGGAGGTAAGGGCTCTGGGCACTGCCGTGGGGGGGGGGGGCGGCCAGGAGGGTGCGCTTCTGGGGAGGGATGAGCCCCTGTCCTGCTTCCTCAGGATCTTTGGGTCCATCTCAGCCCTGACACATGCCTCTGCTTGTCTTGAAAACCTCCATGTCTGGGCTCAGGTGGGTGACTGAGGCCCGTGTCCTGCCCAGGATGCCCCTAAGCTGCTGTCACTCTATCTCCTCCTGCAGCGGAATGAGCAGGATGCACGTCCGGGCTGCACGATGAACACACACTACTGAGGGTTCTTCCTCGGGGCACTGCCCCGCCTGGAGAGGCCCGCGCACTGGGCCATGCAGGGCCTGGGGGCATCCCCAGTTCCCACTCTGCTGCTGCTCCTGGCCTCAGGAGGAGAGGGACCCCAGGCCCCTGGGGCTGGCCCTCCCCGGGCCTTGACTCTCTCAGTTCTTTTGTCAATGTTGCACAGTTTTTAACCTCCTCTTCCCCTTTTTGTAGTGGGCTGGATTTTAAATTATAAATGTTAACTGCCTCCAGGTGAAAATGAGTTTTTAATAAACACCTTATTACCTCTTCTCTGGACTGGCCCAACGACTTTAATTTTTAATTGTGCAGAGATTTTTCCCATATGAATGGAAATGATCGTTAGCTGGTTCCTTACCTTTGCCCCTGGGATGCGTCCCCTGGACCAGGCAGGTGCTCAGGAGAATGTTTTTTAAGCCACTTGAATCAGATCAAACTGGTTGTGTCTGAACACTATATGCCTTCTCTTTTTGGGAATAAATGATGAGCTAACCATCTTGAGTCTGTCTGACTGCATCCCTGGGTATGGAGGCAGAGGGAGGCCCCAAGCTGCCCTGGCTGGCCTTTCCTTGCCATCAGAAGGGGAAGATGCCCACAGTATCTCAGCCCTGATGGCTTCTTCCGGGCTTCGGGGAAAGACTGTGGGGTGCTGCTGGCGGGGGGTGAGGGGGTGGCGGTGCCTGGAGGTGAAAGGTCTCAGCCCCAGGTGATGGGCTGGATTAAACTGCTGTGAAGGTTCTTGTAAGCTGGAGACTTGATTACTTGGGCTACATCTTTATCTGCCTGTCTCTATTGAGCACCTACTATAGGCCAGGCACTTGGGGTTCAGAGGTGGCCAAGGCAATGTGGTCCCTGCCACTGTGGGGCTCATGGTCCTTACAAGAGCTTGCAAGAAGTGTTAGGATGAGGAAAATCCAGGGCCTGTGAGAAATGTGCCTGGGGAGGTGACCAGGAGTTGGCTGGGTGGACTGTTCTGCACAGAGGACAGGGGGACAGCAGCAGGTTGTTGGAAATCACACAGCCAAGAAGTGGGTGTAGTGGGTGCTGAGCCTGTCTGGTCCCAAAGCCAATTCCCAACAGAAGTGCCATGGAGCAGAAGAGCGGGACCCTTGAATTTGGTCCCCAATTCCTCATTTACTGGCTGTGGGTCCTTAAGCCATTCATCCTCCCTGAGCTGTTTCACCATCTGAGAAATGAGATCACATCCCCCTCCTCAGGTTTGGGGAGGTTTGAATGAAATGAAGCCTGGGAAGGGACCTGCTGCTCAGGGGATAAGGCAAGCTTTGCCACGCCCACCCAGCTGAGTGAGATACAAGCCCTGGCCTGGATCAACGGGAGGCATAGGAGGGCACAGAAGACAAGAGACTGGAGAGGGGGCACAGTGCTCTCTGCTCCCAGCGCTCACAGGACACACTGTAATGGGCTGGAGAAACCGAAATCCCATTTGTAGCTGGTGGTGACTCCTCACACCTGTTCTCCTGCCAGGCCTTGGGAGCCAGACAGCCTGAGTGGGCATCCCAGCTCTGACACTCAGCTGTGTGCCTCAGTCCTATCATCCATCAAATGGGAATCCTTATGGCACCCACCACGTAGAATGTTTCCAAAAATTAAGTGAATTCATAGTAAAGTGCTCAGAACAGTACCTGGCACATAATAAGCCCTGAAGTGTCAGCTATTATTATTTTTATTATCATCCTTGTCATTATTATTAGTCCAGGGTAAAACAGTGAGCTCTTTCTCTATCTTTTAAACTATAAAATGCATACAGAATAGCATAAGTCATGGGAGTACAACCCAGGAAATATCCACGAACTGAACAAATAGTATCACCCTGTGACCCTTCTGGTCACTACCAACCCGCCACCCTCACCCCAAGCAGCATCCTGTAACTAGCGCCGTTTCCTCTTTTTGAAATTTATATAAATAGAATCACAGAGTGATTCAGTAACTCTTCCATGCCTGGCTTCTTTCACTCACCATTACGTTTGTGAGACAGCCCATGCATGTTGCTGGTGCTTGTAGGCCCTTATCAACGCTGTGTGGTCACCCACTGTGTGAACACATCACCCCACATTCTGCTTTTTTGCAAGTGAAATGAGCCCTCTGAATATCATTGCCTTTTGTCTTGGTCATTATTGGTGGTGGACTTTCACAGTCAAAGATACTGGTTTTATGAGTTACTTGCTAACTGATGTTACCCAAGAGCTTGTGCTCCTTTGGGACAGCTGCTTCCTTCCCTAGAAGGCTGCTTCCTTGGGAATGCAGACTACAAAGGCCGAGTAACTTTCAACTCCTTGCTCAAACCAGGACTCTGGGCTGTGAGTGTACCTCCTGGGTAATGTGACTGCTTGCAGCAGATTCACCCAGGTTTGAGGCTGTCTCCAGGAGATGTGCAGAGAGGTGAGTGTAAGGCAGGTACCAGCCAACTGGAGAGCATTCTAAGGAAAGTGCCACAACCTGGAATGTCACTCCCTCCTCCGCCTCTGATTCTGGCTGGGGCAGCTGGAGAGGAGAGGCCAGAGTGAGTGGTCAGCAGGGGGACAGGAGTCCTATGGGGCAGGTCACAGGCCCTGGCTGGATATCTCATCTGGCTCCATCTTGGATGCCCCAGAACCTGCCCTGCAGCAGCTTCCTGGCCCTGGGGCCATCCAAATGGGCTCATGAATCCTGCCTGGGTTTAACTACAGTATGACCACCAAGAAACAGACCCACACCCAACAGAAAGATGGGTAAAGGATGAGAAAAGATAGGCCTCGTAAGAAAAGAAAAAAAGCTGAATGAGGGAGAAGAGGTAATTATTTTCACAGAGAAATGAACTTAAAAGGCATTGATATTTTGTCACATTTCACAGTGGCAAAAATGTTAGGTAACACCATGCCTTGGTGCTATGTGAAAAATGGGTGGTCTCCTATCTTGTTGGTAGAAGTGTAAATCGGTACAACCTCCATGGAAAATTTGGAATGCTCCAAATTAAAAATGCACATACCCTATAGTCCAGCAATTCTACTTTTAGGAACTGATTCTGCTTGGATACAGTGAAATCAATAGTGTTTGTCATTGAAGCGAAAGAAATGAAGGCAGCATCCATTTCAGATGTAAAACTCTGTTAACCTAAAACAATAAAGAAAGCCGGTTATTTGTACTAGCAACATAGGTTTACTCGGGAGCAGAAAAGAATTACAATTTGGGACAGCAATTATGGCTAACCACATACAACTCTGGTAAAGCAAAGGAGAGGAAAATTTTATAGAGAAAGGGAAGTTGGGAGGGGCTGTTATAAACAAAAAGTCCATTGGAAGAAACTGAGAGTTTGAACTATAGTAGCTTTTCATTGGCTTAGTTAGGCAGTTTCTCATTGACTGAGTTGTTGCCAGGCAAAGAGAAAGTCTTCCTCCTGCTGTCCGTGGTAGAGTCACATCCTGCCTAAGATCCAAAGCACATTTTCTTTCTCTTGGGATCTGTAATGAGGTGAAATGATATATGTGTGAGCCCTCCCCCTTCTGGCCTCTGGGCTCCATTTCAGTGAGGTTTTCCTTTATTAATTTTCACACTATTAATAAAGAATTGGTTAAACAAGGCATATTCATTTGCTAGAATAATATACAGATGTAAAAAGAAAAGAAAAAGATTTTTATGTACTGTTAGGAACTCCCCAAGTTAATCTGTATGATTGGGAAAAGCTAAGTGAAGAGCTATGAGCTAGGTAAGCTTCCACCTGTGCTCAAAGGGAAAGAGCTATTTGCTGTTCTCTGCATGGATGCTCTTGAAGGAAATACAAGAAACAGGTAGTGGAGGGTCAGGAATGGAAAACTTCATCTTGTGGATTTTGAACTATGTGAATGTATTTATTACCTGTTCAGAAAATTAAATATACTAACAACACACACATTGGGGCAATCAGAAACGTATGGGGTCTGGTTATGTTTCATGACTAACAGGCATTTGTGTTACACCAGTTCAAGATTCACTTATGTTTTATGCAGTTTTCTTTAAATTGTATTTCACAATCTAGAAGTACAACAGCAAACCTAAGGAGACTCAGGGAGTACCGGCCGTGTGCCAGTTAGCTGGGTCCCAGCCTCCTGGAGCAATCCAGGGGGCCAAGGAGGAGAGTCTGTGCCCCTGGAGCCCCCAGGACGAGGAGGACAACCCAAACAGGTTCTTCCCTGCTGAAGAAGCAAGTGAGGTGGGAGCAGAGCGTGGGCCCCCTCAGTTTGGCGCGGTGCCAGGCTGGCCCAGCTGGCAGCCACTCCAGGCAGCAGGTTGCCCTGTCCACGGCCTTTGCCCACAGCTGCCCTTCTCCTCTTTCCTGGGAGGCCTCCACTCTATTGTTGGCTGAAAGGGTCAGGCCCCGCAGCCGCGTGCATTATTGATGCTCATGCGTAAGGCGGGAGACTCAGGGGCGGGGCGTAGATTAAGCCCTTAGCCCCCTCCGGAGCTGAACCCGTGTGCCGAGGGCGGCAGATCCTAGGGAAGAGGAGAGGAGGGAGACGCCAGGAAGCCATGGGTGGGAGGAAGGGCGAAGGGCCCCAGCGCCCGGAGGGAACCGAAAAGCTAGCCTCGGGGCAGCAGGAATCAGGGTCAGTCAGCACAGACGGCGCGCCCAGCCAGGAACGCCGAAAGGGCCGCAGTAAGGCCCGAGGGGCGAGACCGGTCTTGGAGCCCGCCACCGCGGGAGGCCAGGAGAACCCTGGTGGGCGCAGGAAGTCCACCGTAGAGGAGAACAGCGACTGCGGCCTGCCAGAGGCTGGGCCGCAGCCAGAGGCCAAGAGGAGCCAAGGCAGCGAGCGGCGTCGGGGATGCGGGCCTAAGGAGAGCCACAAGCCCGAGGACGGCTGCGGAGGGTGCCTGGAGAAGAGTCTCCCCCGAGGAGGAGGGAGGACACGCGAGCGCGACCGCCGCAGGCGGAGAGGAAAAGGGCACAGCCGCTCGGTTCTGCCGGGCCGCCGAGAGACCCGGAGCCTCGATGGGGACACGTCGGGTGGAGACGGGGGCAGTTCCTGCCGGGACAGCGAAGCTCGAGAGGCCTGGGAGAGCGGCAGCCAGGGCGGCGGGGTCCCGGAGCTGCGGCCCAACTCGGAACAAACGGACACGGGCTCTGGAGGCACCCAAACCTGTCTGGAGCCAGCGCTGGAGACGCCAGGAGAGCGCCCGAGCAGCGATGGCATCAGCAGCGACGGCGTCAGCAGCGACGGCAGGGGCAGCTACCAGCCCTCTGCCGAGCCCCAGAGCCCGGAAGGGTCGTCGGGGGCGAGGCCCCAGGGAGAGACTGAGGATTCTGGGACAGACACGGACTCGAGTCTGGGGGGGGCCGGGCCTGGACGGAGCCCATGGGCAGCCCCAGGAACGGCGAGCCGGGCCACTGAGGCCGAAAAGGCTGAGCCGGACGGAAAAGCCACGGCTCCTAGTCCCCTCGAGGGCAGCCGCGCACGCGTTCCCCGGAGCTTGTGGGCTTCTCGAGACCCAAAGCCGGCCCGAGACGCAAGGGACAATGGCCTGCAGCTGGAGGCAGAGCCGCGGGGCGCCGAGCCCGTAAGAGCCGAGGCCTCAACTGCCCGGGGTCAACGCCGCCAGGTTGGAAAGGTGGTGGGGAAGGTGCAAGGTACGGCGGGAGAGAGCGTAGCGGGAACTGGAGGAGGAGACGGGTCCAGGGACCTAGCGCCGCTGGCCGCCCTAGTGGCGCTCCGCAAGCTCCGCGCGAGGCCTCCGCCAGGCCCAGGTCCCCAGGCGGCGGGCCCTCGCCCCTCCGGCCTCAAGGAGCGGTTCCGCTGCGTGGCACGGGCTCTAGGACTTCTGCGGTGGCTTAGGCTGCGGCTCCGGCAGCGGGCAGCCGGGGCGCCCGGGGTGGGAGGGGCGCGGGGGGCGGAGGCTCAGGTGGGTGAGGGGCGGGGCCGCGGGCCTGGGCTGCGACGCCGTCTAGTGCTGAGCCTAGCGGGTGTAGTGGGGCTCAGGGGGCGACCGAGGGCTCCCCCTGGCGGCGGCCTGAGCTCCCCGCAGGTTGCAAAAAGCCCAGTCCCTGACTATCCTTCCGAGAACCAGGACCCGACTCCAGATCCCAAGTTCGCGGTCGTCTTCCCCAGGATCCACACGGCAGGGAGGGCCTCACGCAGACGTAGTTCAGAGGAAGGGTCCGCGGATCCCCCCGCCGGGGAGATGCGCATTTGGCCTTGTGCAGGGGCTTCAGGAGACAGTGAGGGGCACAGGGCTAGTGGAGAAGGGGTGGCCGAGCCCCTCCACAGCTCTCTCCTCGGCCCAACTTTCTCCGACGAGCCCCCACTCGACGAGAGCAGCTCCAGCAGCGAGGCGGAGCCGGAGACCTTGGGAGCCGAGGCTCCAGTGCACTGGGCGCAGAGCTCGGACGCCCATGAGGACCCTGGGCTTGGCACCGAAGCACTGCTGCCCCGACTCACCTTGGAGACCCGCCTGCGGCGGGAGAGGAGCCCAGGCCCCCGCGGGTCCCTGAGGGATCGGTGGGAGCCGGAGGATGAGGCCGAGGAGGCGCTGGAGAGAGAGCTGGAGCTGAGCCTCGGGCCGGGCCTGGAGGCGCTACCATTTTCCGGCCTCGGGGACGGCCTAGAAGACACCGAGGACCTAGCCCGGCTGCGGTGAGAGGGCGCGGTGCCAAATCTACCGTGCCCTGGGTCACACTTGCCCGTATCCCATTCTACTCCCATTTTTATGAATTGTGTCCTTAGAAGGGATTTTGCCTCACAAAAGGTCGCTTGGCTGGAAGGGGTAGGTGAGAGGAGAAAATCAGGTGCCCCTTCCTTCCCTAACTGGCACAAGGCTTCCCTCTGGGTTGGTGGCCTAGTCCTGCTTGTGGCCCCCACAGAGGCCCCTATGTCATGGGGGGAGCTCCCAGATGGTACATGACCCTAACTGTGCAGCCAGTGCTTCTGTCCCCAACACCCTGCTCCTCTACCCTGCTTCCCTACAGGCTGGTGTGTGACAACTCCATTCTGCTCTGCCTCAAGAAGAGGTTTCACCTGGGCCGAATCTATGTATGAGGCTGGGATTCTCTTTCCCCTGGGATCAGAGGGCTTCCCTCCAGCCCCCCTAGAGCCTCTCCCTCCTTCCTTCTCCCTGGGCTGGAGGAAGTCCTCTCTGGGGTCCTGCAGAGCAGGGCAGGGGCTGGGGGGATCAAAGGTCCACTCCATTTGTATCACCTGCTCCCTCCATGTTCTGGTGAGAGCTTCTGCTTTCTTCCCAGACCTTTGGGGGGCCCCTCCTGCTCGCTCTGAACCCCCACCGGCCCCTGCCTCTCTTCTCACCTGAGGTCATGGCTAGCTACCTTCCCAGGAAGGCCCCCAACACCACCCCGTAAGTGAATTTGTCACAGCAGCCCCCAGGTGGCTAAGCCCCAGCGTGTCCCACTGATTGAGGACCTGGGGACAGTGGGCGTGACCTGCCTGCACCCAAGAGGGCCCCAGATGCCCACCTCCAGTAACCTTCTCATCTGCTCCCATCCTCCCCTAGACACATCTTTGCCATTGCGGCATCAGCCTATATCCTGTCTCAGAGCACTGGGCAGGGCACATGCATCCTCATGGGGTGAGTGGTGTCCGCCCTGCACGGTTGAACCCTCAGGCCACACTGAGGGCTGGAGTAGGGGGGATGTGAGGGCTGCATTTGAAACTGCCAGTCTGATACACTGCTGGGTGGCAGCTCTGGACTTCCTAAGACTGCACTCCTGGCTGAAGTCACCACGTGTGTCCCTTGAATGTGGCATCTTGGGGGCTATTTTTTTTCTGTTTGGTATCTATGTCCTGGCTCTGTTTCTGCGTTTCTGGGAGTCTCATTTAGGGTAGGTGTCACTTCCAGGTGGGCATAGCCCCACTTTGGGGCTCAGGTCATCCTATGTGCCCCTTCCTGGAGACACTGCCAGCCCCTCCCTCCTGCAGTGGGCCCAGTGGCTCTGGGAAGACAGAAGCTGCGAAAAAGATTGTGCAGTTCCTAAGTAGCCTGGAGCAGGAGCAGACGAGGGACAGAGGGTGTCAGGTGAGGGGCAGCTGGCCATTTACCAGAGATCCAAGAGGGACCATCCTACTCCTTTGGGCCAGGAAGATGGTCTTCAGGCCTCTGGCTTCTCGGGGGCAGTCCCAGGCATTGTCTCCTGTGGGAGCAGGGTGGGCTGGGGGCACTGACACCCCCATCGCCACGGACCAACAGAGCTCCTGGGTACAGTGTCCTCAGCTGGGATGCCTGGTCAGTGGGCACCTCTGCTGCCACAGGGGATACCTGAATGCCCCTTCCCCATCCAGCTGGATGATGTGCTGCGCATGCTCAGCAGCTTTGGCCATGCCAAGACAGTCCTCAATGCCAATGCCAGTCGCTTTGGCCAGGTCTTCTGCCTCCGCCTGCAGCAGTGAGTGATGGGGGTCCAGGTGGGCAGGGGCATCCATGATCAGTTCCCTTTATTGGGAACCTGAGGCTGCTGCCCCTTGGTCCAGCCCACGGTAGGTCCCATTCTGAATGGGGCCGCCGGGTTGCATGTACCTTGGGTCCCCTCACCAAGTGTCCTGTGCCCACAGCGGGGTCGTCCTGGGGGCATCTGTGTCACATTACCTGCTTGAGACCTCAAGAGTGGTGTTTCAGGTAAGACCCTCCCTGCTGCTTCCAGAGTGGGAAAAGGGGAGGGGCCACTGTAAAGGACTGTCATCCCTCCGCCCCCGGACTTGCCTTCCCTAGGACTTGTCCTTGGTCCCCTGGGACACATGGAAGCCATTGCTTCCCCTAAGCCAGTCCTTCCCCACTAGGCCCAGGCTGAGCGGAGCTTCCACGTTTTTTACGAGCTTCTGGCGGGGCTGGACCCCATGGAACGGGAGCAGCTCTCCCTACAGGGGCCGGAGACCTACTACTATCTCAACCAGGTGGTGCTGGGTGGCAGGACCTGCCCAAGGATGGGTCTTGGGGCAGGCATTTGAGAAGAGGGAGGCTGTGGGTGGCCAGGCCCTGCCCCCGCTCCCCTCACCCTTGCTGTGCTCTGCAGGGCAGGGCCTGCCGGCTCCAGGGCAAGGAAGATGCCCAGGACTTCCCAGGACTGTTGAAGGCCCTGCAGGCACTGGGCTTGTGTGCCGAGGAGTTGACTGCAGTCTGGGCTGTGCTGGCCACCATCCTGCAGCTGGGCAACATCTGCTTCTCCTCTTCAGAGGTGAGCTTCCTCTGAGGCACTTTATTCGTGGTGGCTTATTTGCATAATCAGGGCAGCAATAATGATGCCAAACACTTGTGTGTCAGAGAAAGCAAAGCCCTCACCACTGCCCTGGAAAGCACATGAACTCCCATTGTATAGATGAGAAAACTGAGACTTGGGTCCTCTGCATCTATACCAGTTCTGTCCCACTAAGCTGCCAAGGATACTTGGCATTAATTATCCTAAGAAGGCTAGTTAGCATTAATTGAGCAGCTATTATGTACCTGACACTCGTGTAAATCACTTTACTTTTTTTTAAGGAGTTGCGTCTGAATTTTTGTATGTTTCTCACTAATCTTCATTGTATTATACACTTGTTAAGTTGACATACTTTAGAAATGATAGCCTTTTTGGACAAGCTCAAAGCAAAAGAAATGTGATGAATGTGGGATTTGTTAGAAAATCTTTTTTTTTTAATTGAAGTGTAGTTGATTTATGATGATGTGTAGTTTTCTGGTGCACAGCATAGTGATTCAATCACACACAGATATATTCTTTTTCATTTTCCTCTCCGTTATAGGTTATTACAAGCTCTTGAATGTAGTTCCCTGTGCTGTACAGCAGGACCCTGTTGTTGATCTGTTTTATATAGAGTAGTTTGTATCTGTTAATCCCAACTCCCAATCTATTCCTGCCCCCCACATGTATTTTCTCATTCAGTTCTCCTGACAACGCAACACCGTAACATGAAGGTTATGGTTTCCCCTTTTACCAGTAAGACAATGGGGGCTCAGAGAGGGAAAGAGACTTGTCAGGGCCGGCCAGCTAGTGAGAGGTAAAGGCAGGATTCACACCCAGGGTCCTCAGACTCCAGAGCTGGCTCCTACCTTCCCAGATCTACCTTCGGATAATAGGGCACCTTGCCAGGCAAAGCATGGCCCCGGCCCTGCCCTGTGGGATGTGGCTGTTCCACATGCAGGGCTCTCCCTGCTCCCTCCCTCCTCTGTCCAGAGGGAGTCCCGAGAGGTGGCTGCCGTGTCCAGCTGGGCCGAGATCCACACAGCAGCCCGGCTGCTGCGGGTGCCACCTGAGCGCCTGGAGGGGGCTGTCACCAGGAGGGTCGTGGTGAGCTCGAGGGCCCTGGGGAGGCAGGGACCTGACGGGCCTGCCTGAAGTCTTGGGGGGCACCAGTGTGGGCCTTGGGCCTGACATACCACCTGCACCTCCTCTGCCCTCAGGAGACGCCCTACGGCCAGGTCTTGAGATCCCTGCCTGTGGAAAGTGCCATCGATGCCAGGTGGTCCTGGGGGCAGGAGAGAGGTGTAAGTGGGCCTGGAGCCGTGCTGCTCGTGGCTCACCCACCACACCCACAGGGACGCCCTGGCCAAGGCCCTGTACTCGCGGCTCTTCACCTGGCTTCTGAGGAGGAGCAACGCATGGCTGGCACCCCCCGCGGAGGGAGGCAACGCGGACACTGTCACTGTCGTGGACGTCTATGGCTTTGAGGTCCTCCTTGGGGTGGGGCCCAGGAAGGCATGCCCACTTCATGCTGGTTACTTCTGGGGACCCCAGCAGCTCTCCTGTGGGGACCCTGGTGCATTGCTGGCCTGTCTGACCATAAGATGGTCCATGAGACAGCTATCCTGTCCAGTTCTGACATAACCTCTGGAAAGTTCTATCCTGCTTGGCCTTGCAGAGTCTCACAGGAGCCTCTAAGGCAGCAAAAGACCCTAGGATGGGTCAGCCCACAGCCTTACTCCCATGTACCAAGAGAGGGAAGAGAGAGAATTCCCCAGACCACCCTGAGTTTTCATAAGCCCTTCATCCCTTTCCAGAAGATCTGCCTCCTCAGGGCAGGGAGGAGGTGGCCCCGACCTCAGCCCCTGGATGGGCACTGTTCACTCTCCCCTGCTGTCTCCTCTCCAGTGTGTCCTTGGTGACCATCCCCTCTCTGAGGAGGGGATGACCGTGGCGTGTGTGTGTGAATGCACACAAGTATGTACTTTTGTGTGTGTTTTAGAGTGTGTCAGAAGTCTGTACAAAGATACATGAAGTGGGGGCTCTGCTGGGCTTATTAGTAAAGTGCTAGTGGCGGTGGGGGGGGGGGGACAGAGGAAGGAGCCTGCATTCCTACAGGAGGAATGTTGGAAGGCTTCTTGGAGGCAGCATCCTGGAGCCTTGCTTATGCGGATGTGGGATTCTGGTAGTCAGGGAGCTAGGTCATGGGAGAAGCTGCCTTCCAGGCCACAGGATGGCTATGACCAGAGGCCTGAGGGCTCACAGTCATGCTGAGGCAGAGGGCAGGAGTGTGGGTTCTTGGGGGAGGCCTGACTGTGGCTGGGGCAGGGCCGAGGTGGCCTGCACACTGTCAGGGTCTTTGGGGTTGACCCTGGAGGCTGAAGCATCAGCCCTGGGGCAGCACTCCTGCCTAGAGCCAGGGAGAATGTGGGCAGCTGTGGGAGGGGATGAAGGATACTGGCCTGGGCACTGGCCCTTATAGCTACCCTGTGCACCCTCCCTCGTGTGGGTGCCCCCTCACTGCCCACGTGCCCCCAGGCGCTGCGAGTCAATGGCCTGGAACAGCTGTGCAACAACCTCGCCAGCGAGCGCCTACAGCTCTTCTCCAGCCAGATGCTGCGGGCCCAGGAGGAGGTAGAGGGAGCTGGGAATGGAGGTGGCAGGGGGACACCCAGCTATTTCCCAGGACAGAGGACATCCCTGGTAAAGAGAGGGCATGGCACTGAGAGTTCTGCCCCAAAACCCCCTTGCTATGGGCCGCCTCAGTCCTTCTGAGCCTCAGTTTACTCATCTATAAAATGGGAAGGCCACCCCTGCTCTGGCTCAAATGAGGTTCCCCACAAACACGGGCAGTCTCTATAAACCAGTGCTGGCTATTCCCAGGAGGAGTGTCAGCGAGAGTTGCTGCCCTGGGTGCCCATCCCCCAGCCTTCGCAGGAGTCCTGCCTGGATCTCCTGGTAGACCAGCCCCACAGCCTCCTCAGTATCCTGGATGCCCAGACATGGCTGTCTCAGGTGAGCCCCCAGTGTAGGGTACAAGGAGTGGGAGCCCTGGTGGCCAAACTGGAGCCCCTGGGACCTCCCAGGGCAGCAATCTGGTGATGAAGTCCTGTGACCCTGCCCACAGGCCCTCAGCACAGCCTGGAAGGCAGGGGCCAAACTGGGTTCAGATCCCATCTCTGGGTGATCTTGAGTGAGCTGCCCACATCTCTGAGTTTCCTTGAGTCCTGGCTGCAGAAGGGGACAATAGTGCCTGAGGGGCAGAGTGGTGGGGACTATACAGGGCTCATGAGGAGCTTGTGAGGGGGCCTCAAGCCAGTAGGGGGCAAACATCAGGACCCTGGTGCACACTTCCAATAAATACTGACTGCCTTCCACCCACTCCTACCTGATGGCTCCCTTGTTCCTCTCCAGCCTCTCCCCTACTTTGTTTTCCGACACTCACGTCCACAAGCAATTATGGTATTTATTTATTCATTGACTCTGCCCTGTGCTAGACTGAGCTCTGTAAGGGCTGGGTCTTCGTCTAAAGAGTTGAAGCCCTACTCACAGAGCCTGACACACGTTAAGGGTTCCTCAAATATTGAATACATGAGTGAGTGTGTGTATATACGTGCCAGGAACTGTGCTAGGGGTAAAAAACGGGCAAAATAGAACCACCCCTCCCCTCTGAGAGCCTGCAATGTAACCGGAGAGAGATGTTAATTAAAAACACACATGCACAGAATCGAACACAAAACCACAGCTGTGTGGAGCTGTGGGCGGGTGTGGGGGCCAGGAGAGCTCGGTGGGGGCTTGTGCCTTCCCTGGGGTCTGAGGCCATAGAAGCGAAATACACCATGACCCCTAAAATGAGATGACCTTTCTGCCCAATTAGAGGTTCAAAATGAAAGTGGCAAAATAACAGTAAAATAGTCAAATGTGATTGTAATAGTTCATTGATCAATAAAATATGAATATAAAAGTATATAATATATAATGGGTATGAGCATGTAAAAATATGTTCTATTAATATATAATATTTCTTAACAGTCATATGTATTCGAAATCTATCACTCGATAAATACTATGTTAATTCATTAATGATTGCTTTTCCCAGTTCACCTTTCATCAAGTTTTATTGAAACTGGTCACAGGCATCTTTTGTCTGGAATCCTCCGGCTTGGTTCAGCAACACCACCTAGGTCTCCATTATTTGCTTCAAATAACCTCTCAAGCTGGTGTTGGGTGTTGACCCTGGAATTGTTACCCCCAGCTTCATGTCCTGTTTATATATAAGGCAGGCTTCCCCAAGTATCTGTTGTTATGAATTCCTTAGCTCCATGCAATAGCCTCTTACTGGGTGACTTTTTAGAAGTACTTTGAAAGACTTGTTTAGATACACCTGTCACTGTGAGACCAGACTCCCAGGAGTGATGGCTAAATCTGCCTTAAATTCCCCAAGCCACGTTTCCTTTAAATGATTTTATCAAGCATCCCCCAAGCCACCAAATCTTTATTGACTGAGGTTTCTGTGCGTGAGGCTACTGTGTCTTTCTCAGATAGCACTCGATTGTTCAAAACAGTCACTGGGAAAGAGACCGCGCCCTTTATAAGGACCCAGATACGGAGCGACTCTTCCTGAAAAAGAAGTTTGGGGAACAAAACCAAAGCTCACTTTCTGTCTGTGGTCCCTGGGGGCAGGGGAGGACGCACAGTCCCGGCAGGGGAACAGCATGAGCATGCAAAGGCC
This sequence comes from Vicugna pacos, assembly GCF_048564905.1. Taxonomy (NCBI): domain Eukaryota; kingdom Metazoa; phylum Chordata; class Mammalia; order Artiodactyla; family Camelidae; genus Vicugna; species Vicugna pacos. The sequence continues at coordinate 58,181,141 of NC_133002.1, forward strand.
TGAGAAGCTCTTCCTCTTGCCAGGCCACGGACCACACCTTCCTGCAGAAGTGCCACTACCACCACGGTGACCACCCATGCTACGCCAAGCCCCAGCTGCCCCTCCCCATCTTCACCGTGCGTCACTATGCCGGAACTGTCACCTACAAGGTATCAGGGTGAATCAGGGCAGACTCCTGGGTGAGTCAGTGAGGGCAATGTGGCCCTGGTGAGTCACCTGACAGGTGATAGGAGTAAGTGTGGGGAGGCCCCTTCTGAGTCTTGGCCATCTGTCCCTACCTGGGCCCTCGGCCTCGCTCAGGGCATGATTTATTGTGGGGGTGGGGGAGATAATTGGGCTTTTTTTTTTAGTTTATTTGGCTTTTTAAAATTTTTTAAATTTATTTTTAAATTTTTTATTCTTGAGTTTTATTTGGGGGGGAGATAATATTTATTTTATTTATTATCATTACTTTTTTCCTTAACGAAGGTACTAGGGATCAAACCCAAGACCTTGTGCTTGCTAAGCATGTGCTCTACCACTGAGCTATATCCTCCCCACCCCTTAATTTTTTTTTAAATGGAGGTACTGGGGATTGAACCCAGGACCTCGGGCATGCTAACCCTAAGCACAGGCTCTACAACTGAGCTATTCCCTCACCCCCCAGTTTGTGTCATATTTTAGATTCCATATGTAAGTGACATCACATGATATTTGTCTTTCTCTTTATGGTTTACTTCACTTAGCATGATTATCTCTAGGTCCATCCATGTTGCTGCAAATGGCATTATTTCATTTGTTTTTTATGGCTGAGTAGTATTCCATTGTATATATATACCACATCTTTATCCAGTCATCTGTCAATGGACATTTAGGTTGCTTCCATGTCTTGGCTATTATAAATAGTGCTGCTATGAACACTGGGGTGCATGTATCTTTTCAAATTATAGTTTTCTCCAGAATTTCCTTCCTTTTTATGGCCGATTAATATTCCATTATATGGATAGATCACATTTTGTTTATCCATCAACCTGTTGATGGACGCTTGAGTTGTTCCATGTTTTGGCTATTGTGGATAATGCTGCTGCAAACATGGGTATACAAGTAACTGAGTCTCTGCTTTCAGTTCTTTGATGGATCTACCTGGGAGTAGGTTTGCTGGGTGACATGGTAATTCCATGTCTACTTTTCTGAGGAGCCACCAAACTATTTTCCTGCACCACTTTACATTCCCACCACTTGACTCCCACTATGTTTGGGAGTTAAGGTTTCTCTACATTCTTGCCAAAACTTGTTATTTTCCATTTTTTAAAAATTGCAGTCATCCTAGTGGGCATGAAATGGTGTCTCATTGTAGTTTTGATTTGCATTTCTCTAATGACTAATGATGCTGAGCATCTTTTCATGTGCTTCTTAGCCATGTGTGTGTCTTTGGAGAAATGTCTATTCAAGTCCTTTGTCCATTTGAGTTGAGTTGTTTTGGTTTTTTCTTATTGAATTATAGGAGTTCTTTGCATGGTCTGGATATTAATCCCTTATCTGATATGTGATATTATCTCCCATTTGGTGGGTTGTCTTTTCACTCTTTTAATACTGTATTTGGATGCACAAAAGTTTTTCATTTTGATGAAATCCAGTTTATCTTTTCTTTTGTTGCCTGTACTTTTAGTGTCATGTTCAGAAAATCATTGTCAAGTCCAATGTCATGAAGCTTTCTCCCTTGTTTTCTTCTAAGAGTTTTATAGTTTCAGGTCTTACGTTTAGGTCTTTGGTCCATTCATTTTGACTCAATTTTGGTATTTGTTGTGAGACAAGAGTCCAAATTCAAAGGTGGCCTTTTAACTCAGGGGAGAGGCTGGCTTATTTATTTGCCTGAGAGACTGCACCCCCCACCCCAGCCTTCTCTCTTTGGCTCCCCAGCACCTCCCCCCCCACATACTCTCTTGCAGGTTCACAAGTTTCTAAACAGAAACCAGGATCATCTTGACCCTGCCGTGGTGGACATGCTTGCCCAGAGCCAGCTCCAGGTGCCCCTGCCAGCCCCACACGCTGTCCCCTAGCTCTGCCCTCCTCACCTGACAGTCTAGCCCAAGGAGCTTGCCCTTAAGCCCCTGGCACCTTGAACCTTTGTCTGGCCCACCCTGGCTCCCCGGGGGTGAGAGCAGGCTGGGCTCTGGACAGGCCCAGGTGAGCCGGTTCAGCCCCCTCCTGCCCTCCAGCTTGTGGGCAGCCTGTTCCAGGAAGCAGAGCCCGAGTCCAGGAGAGGACGAGGCAAACCCACGCTGGCCTCTCGCTTCCAGTGTTCCCTGGGGGACCTCATAGCCCAACTGGGCAGGTGAGAATAGTGCCCCTAACACCCAAGCCCAGGGAGTCTGAGTCGGGGGGCCAGTCTGTGCTCAAGTGACCCTCTCACCGCCACCCACCAGGAGCCATGTCTATTTCATCCAGTGCCTCAGCCCCAACCCGGGAAAGGTGAGCTCTCCCAGCACCTGGCCCCAGAGCCCTCTCACCCCTGCCCGGCCCTTCTCAGCCTCCTCACTCCTCCTCATGCCCGGTCCCCGCATTCCCCACGGCTTTAAGCGCCTCAACTCTAGCTCTCATTGGCTCTGTCCCACGGCCACAGATGCCGGGCCTCTTCGACGTGGGTCACGTGGCAGGCCAGCTGCGCCAGGCAGGCATCCTGGAGGCCATATGTACCCGCAGTGCCAACTTCCCTGTTCGTGTGCCCTTCCAGGCCTTCCTGGCCAGGTAGGGCCCCAGGATGGGGGCAGCCAAGGGCCCAGGCACCTCTGGGCCAGATCACTAGGAAGGCCCCCTAGAGTGACTGGCAGATCTGGGGTTCCTTCAGAGTGGAGATGGACCCACTATCCGAGGGACCCTGGGCCTGACGTCCAACCCTCTCTCCTTCCATTTCTCTCTCTCCTCTCCCTCCATCCCTGCCTTCTTCCTGCACCCTCCGTCCCCTCCAGGCCTTCATGCATTCACTGCCCTCTTCCTTTCAGCAAAACTCTCCTGGGTGCCTGGCTTTCCTACTTTGGAAAGTAGGTGCTTTCCAAATCATTGTTGAATGACTTATTGACTGAATAGACCCCGAGGGGCTCAGGGTGTCACATGAATGGAGGGAGGTCCTCACTGTGCTTGTTCCTACCTTGTTTCTCCATCCTTGGGGCAGGTTTCAGGCCCTGGGGACAGAGGGGCAGGGAGAGCTCTCTGACCGGGAAAGGTGTAGCGCCATCCTGAACCAGGTGCTCGGGGCTGAGTCACCGCTCTGTCACCTGGGAGCCACCCAGGTGGGTGGTATGTATGCCCAGAGACGCAGGCATGGCTGGAAATCGGGAGGAGCATTCAGGGACTAACTCAGGATTTGGTGTCCTTCTGGATGGTGGGGAGATGGCGTGGGGCTGGGTGTCCTGGGGAACCCCAGAAGAATCGACTGGCTGGCAGGGAAGAGGTGGAGGCCTCGGGAGAAGGGCAGGGTGGGCCCCGGCCCCCTGGCACCCACAGCTGTCTTGCCTCCAGCCCCAACCTCCGCCCCCAGGTCCTGCTGCAGGAGCCGGGATGGCAGCAGCTGGAGCAGCACAGGGCCCAGCAGCGCTCCCAGGCCCTGCTCACTCTGCACCGAGGCCTCCGCGTCTGCATCTCTCGCCAGCGCCTCCGCCTCCTGCCACGGATGCAGGCCCGTGTGCGAGGACTCCAGGCCAGGTCTGCAGGGTGGGGTGAGACTGCAGGCCTCCTCACGGTGGTGGTGGGGCAGGTTCAGGAAGACATAGGGCCTCACGGCAAGTCTGCCTGCATCCTATCAGCACTGGACTCTTCCTTGACAGACTCCACCCCACCTATACCCATGTGGTCTCTGCTTGAATACCTCCAGTCACAAGAAGCTCGTTACCAGCTGAGGCCACTCAGACCTGCGGTCTTGACTCCTTGGCTGTTCTTTTTTCTCATCTGTTCTTCACTCTGCAGCAAGCATACTCTTTTAAACAAGTGAATCGTGTTGTGTGAGGCCCTGCCTACCTCTCCAGCCTCAATTTAGGCCAGACTTTAACACTCCAGACTCTTTGGACTTCTTGGTCCTACGATGCTACCCTTGCGCTTCTCACCTATTAACTCCCCCCAGTCACCCTTCCCAGCCCACCTTCACTCATTCACCCAACAGCTGTTGGTTGACCATCTTCTCCATCTACCCTGGGCCAGATGCTGGAGACACAGGGACCAAGGCAGCGATGGTGCCTCCTAGGCTAGCCGGGGACTCAGAGCAGACAGTAAAGCAGCCTCCAGTCGCCCCAAAGCAGGTTGTGAAAGGACCAAGAACAAAATGAGAGCAGTGCCTTGGACACCCAGGAAGCCTCTGGTGAGGGGGCACCCATCACCACTATCTGTTTCCAAAACATTTTCATCGCCAACAGGAACTCTGGACCCATTCAGCAAGGATCCCCCACTCTCCCTTTCCAATGTGTCCATTTCTGGTACAGTGCTTTTTTTTTGTTTTTTTTTTAAGGGGGTAATTAGGTTTATTTATTTTTAATGGAGGTACTGGGGATTGAACACAGGACCTTGTGTATGCTAAGCAGGCAAACTACCACTGAGCTATATCCTTCCCCCTTCAAGTTTCTGCTTTCAATTCATTTGCGTTCTTACTTATGAGTGGAATTCCTGGATCATATGGGAATTCTGTGTTTACCTTTTTGAGGAATTGCCAGACTATTTTCCTCAGTGGTTACACCATTTTGTATTCCTGCCAGCAAGGTGCGAAGGTTCCGGTTTCTCTACGTCCTGGTCAATATTTGTTATTTTCCGCTTTTTGAGTTAAAGCCTTGATTCCTAGCGGGTGTGAAGGGCTGATTTGCATTTCCCCAGTGAATAATGATGTTGCGCATCTTTTCATGTGCTTCTTGGCCATTTGTGTATCTTCTTTGGAGAAATGTCTCTTCAAGTCCTCTGCCTGCTTTTTCTTTCCTTTTTTTTCTTATTGAGTTGTAGGAGTTCTCTATATATTCTAGATATTAAACCCTTATCAACTATATGATTTGCAAGTGGTCTCCCATTCTGTGAATTCTCTTTTCACTCTCTTGATTGTGTCCTTTGATGTACAAAAGCTGTAGATTAATTTTTAAATGTTTATCTGCTCAGGGCTCCTTCACTGAGGAGTCTGGTCTCTTTTTACATCTGGAAAATTCTCAAAGATACTGTCTCTTCCAGGATCTCCTATTAGATTTCCAGTAATGTTATTTTTTTCGTTTTCAGAAATACTGCTTCTTTTTTTAATGGTATTTATTTATTTATTGTTTATTCATTTAAAAGAAAATTTGGACAGGGGGCAGGTAATTCGGTTTTTTAATTTATTTATCTTTAACAGAGGTGCTGGGGATTGAACCCAGGACTTTGTGCATGCTAGGCAGATACTCTTCCACTAAGCTTTATTCTCCCCCTAGAAATTCTGCTTCTTAAATCATAATATGCCAGACTCTATTCTAACTAGTTACACCATTAATTCATTTAATCTTATCGTGGGGCAGGTATTACAATAATTCTCATTTTAGAGATGATGAAAATAAAAAGTATCCTGTCCTTTCCCTGTTGTTTCTCTGAAGCGGCTGGGGGCTTCACTGGTCCCAGGTCAGTTTTTATGTTCATGTCTTGGCTTGGAGGATTCAGGTACTGAGTGTAAGTTTGGACTCCTCCCCACCCCCTTCCCGGCTTCCAGGAAGCGGTACCTCCAGCGGCGGGCAGCTCTGGGGCAGCTGAGCACCATCCTGCTGGTGGCCCGGCCCCTGCTCTGGAGACGGCAGAGATTACAGGTGAAGCGTGTGGATGGGGCTGCTGCCCGGGGCAGCTCAGGGGAGAGGCAGGCAGCCTTGCTGGCCAAGTTGGCCGATTCCTGAAGCACCCACTCTCCAAGCCCAACCTCACAAGGACCGAGGCCTCAGAAACCATTGCTGGTCGAGTACTTCCTGCTTCTCTCTGCCTGGCCAGGATAGCCTGGGGCCTCCGGGAGGTGACTGTCTTCCTTCATGCCTGCCCCCCCCCCAGGGCCTGACTCTTCCTGCCTGCTGAGGGTGCCTTCCCATCCCCTCCAGCCCACCCTTGGGCTGCTCCCCTCTTTTGCCTGATGACTCCAACCTGGGGGCCATAAAGCAGCTCAAAGTTCAATGCCCATATAATGCCCGTCTCCGGCCCCTCCCTGGATGGACTTTGTCCCCTGGGACCATTCCTTCCCTTCTTCCTGCCCTCTTCCCAGTGCCCTGGCAGACAGGCAGCGACATCCACAGTGCTAAGGCTGGTGAGGACTCTGGAGGGCTAGGGGCACACAGATGACCCCTCTGGGGCTGCTCCTGTTCCTCTGCTGATGTCAGGGCCTCCTGGGGGTAGAAGTGGGCAGCTGAACTGCCAAGCTGGTGTGGGGGAGCCTCTAGGGAGCTCGTGTTGATGCCTCACGGGGGCATCAGCTCTTCCTGCATCTCTCCCAACAGCTTGGGCATTGGCGTGTCTGGCACAGCGGTGGGGTTCCTGAGAAGGTGTCAAGCATGGTAGGTGGCCTGGAAGCTAGAGGGTGTCTGCTGGGTTGTGAGTCTACTGGACTCAGCATGGCTTAAGGGGGAGTGTGGGGTCCCAGGGGTGCCGCAATGGGTCCTGTCCCTGGGGTGCATCCATTGTGCCCCCTGAAAAGAGGCCTGGGGTTTCCCTATGAGGGCTCCAGGGGTCCTGCTTGAGTGTCCAGGACTAGAATCCCTGGTCTTTAGAGGAGACACTTATAGCCCTGGGGGTGAGGAGAGACATTGGGTCCCTGTGCCCCCTCCCTTATTTCCTAGTCAATTACTCCTCTCCGCTAGGAGCTGGGGCGCTTGGAGATCCCAGCTGAGCTGGCTGTCATGCTGAAGAGAGCAGAAGGTGAGTCTGGATGGGTGTTGCCTTCTCTGTGATCTCCCCTCCTGTGTGTCCCTGTGGTCCCTCCCTCTGATACTCTGGGTGCCCCCTCACCCCACTGCCCAGCTCCCTCTGCACCAGGGCTGGGGGCTGATGGTGAGAGGCGGAGGTGGTGCCAGAGCCAGGTGCCCGACCTGAGTGCTTCCGGGCTGCCTCCTGTGTCACCACAGGCCATAAGCACGCCCTGGCCGAGAACATTACCGAGTCCATGCCCCCAGAAATTCCGGCACGGCCCAGCCTGACCCTCCCGCCCGACATCGACCGGTTTCCCTTCTCCAGCTTCATCTCCACCAGCTTCCAGGTGGGCCCCCAGGCCTCCGCTTTTCCTGGCTGACCCCACTTTTCTCCAGATGTTAGCCCCTGTCAGGCAGAAGCTGTGTCCATCCTTCTTCCTCCAACCCCCACTTACTCTCCTGTCCTGGGGGCTGTGGATGCATCTGTGTTGCTCGGAAAATATCTGTTGAACCTAAATGTTGCACTTGCTATTGTTACTTACCTGTGCCCCCAACCTTTGTCACACCTGTGGCATTGCCTGGCTGTGGAAGCCGTGTCGTTAAAGCACATGTGATGACAAGGCAGGCCATCCAGTCTGCAGTGTTAGGAACAAAAGCAGGATTCAAAACTGCACAGAGTATGATCCCAGTTTTGTTAAAATCAACAACAATGGGGCGGGGCGGGATGATGTGTGTATCTGCGCTAGAAAGACTAGAAAGAGGGAGGCTAAAATGTTAACTGTGGTTGTATCTGGCAGAGGAAAGTTAATGGTGGTTTTTAGTTTTCATCTTTTCCACGTTTTCTGCATGCATGGGCTTTAATTTTCTAATCAGAAAGAGCAACTGAGATCTATTTTTAAGATGGTTTTCCTCGCCAGTCCCTTTTCCTCTCCCAGGGTGGATGCTCCCATGGGGCTCCCCTGGGGCTCCCCTGGGGCTGTGTCTGGCAGGTCAGCACAGACCAGCCCCTGCTCCAGCACCATGTCACCCTCTTTCCTTGCAGGAGCCATCCCTGCCCCATCCCGGGCAGCTGCTGGCCAAGCCACTGACCTGGCTGGACAGTGAGGACCCTCAGCATGCCCTGGATATCAACAAGGTGGTGAGTGACACATCGGGGAGGAGACAAGGTGGGCTGGGGCACGGAGTGCTGGCCGGGCACAGGGATCCCTGCGTGTCCTGCCAAACCTTGCTTTGTGTCTTCAGATGCTGCGGCTCCTGGGGGATGGGTCCCTGCCATCCTGGCAGGAGCAGACCATGGGCCAGTACCTGGTGCGGCAGGGGCAGCGCCGGCCCGGGCTGCGCGACGAGATCTTCGGCCAGCTCGTGGCCCAGCTCTGGCACAACCCGGATGAACAGCAGAGCCAGCGCGGCTGGGCCCTCATGGCCATCCTGCTCAGCGCCTTCCCTCCAATGCCCATGCTGCAGAAGCCACTGCTCAAGTAAGGGGCCTGGCAGGTGGGGGCCCCGTGGGTGGGGTCAGCGGGCCACCCCACCCCTACAGCAGCCCTGTGCTGTGCCCGCAGATTTGTGTCCGACCAGGCCCCCAGAGGCATGGCCGCACTGTGCCAGCACAAGCTGTTGGGTGCGCTGGAGCAGACACAGCTGGCTCCTGAGTCTGCACGGGCCCACCTACCCACCCAGCTCGAATGGACGGCCGGATGGAGGAGGGGCCGCATGGCACTGGACGTCTTCACCTTCAATGGTGATGCCCGCCTCCTCAGGCCCACAGTGTAGCCTGCCCTGCACTCTCGCCCTCCCTAGACCCCCTCCTGCCTCAGCTCTCCACTGTACCTGCCATGTGACCCTGACCTCCCTTCTGTCCTGCTTTTGGAACCCCCGTGGGGACCCTAGCCCCTTCCCACAATGGTGGATCCTGCTGTCCCTCACTCTTGCCCCCACCCCTCATCCCTGCAGAGGAGTGCTACTCGGCCGAGGTGGAGTCCTGGACCACAGGGGAGCAATTTGCCGGGTGGATTCTGCAGAGCAGGTATGGGGGGCCTGGGATGGGGGAGTGTGGCCAACCCTGACCGTTGTCTCCTCTTCCATGGCCTCCTCATCCCCTCAGCCGGCTCTCCTGCAGGGCACCTCCTGCAGCTGCTCCTGCAGGCCTGAGGCCAAAGCCTGCTCCCCTAGGGGCCGGGTGGGGTTGAGGTGGGGGTAGGTGGGTGGGGTCCAGACGGCAGATTCAAGATGGAAAGCAAGTGAAGATTATCTCTACTAGATCTGGTCCAGATTCTGATCAAATAGGCGAATAAATAAATGCACCAGAGCCGATGCAGAGTCAGAGGGCTGTGCGCTGCAAATAAAGGAGAGCTGTCTGAGGGAAACCATGGCCGCACCCTGGTTCCTGGCCCCTTCCACAACTGACCCCCAACCCCAGCATGACCTCAGGTCCTTGCCCCTTCGGGATGGTCATCTGCCTGGCTGACCACCCTCTACCTCACATCCCTGTCTCACCCAGAGGCCTGGAAACACCTCCGCTTGGCTGGTCTGTGTCACTGTACTCCAGGGACTCCTGGCGGGACTTGGCTGGCTGCGACTTTGTGCTGGACCTGATCGGCCAGACTGAGGACCTGGGGGACCCGGCCAGTCCCCATAGCTACCCCATCACTCTCGGTGGCTTGTAGGTGCCATCCCCAGTGCCCCTGTCCCTGGTCTGCTCCTGTCCCTATCCTGTCATAGGTGACCCCCTCAGCCACCCTATAGTACCCGGGGTTCACAGGTGCTGCCACAGGCTTAGCTCGCCCCACCAGGCCTCCTCCCCCTCCACAGCAGCTTCCATGCCTCATTTCAGCCTGGGCACCACCCTAGCCAAGGCACCTCCCTAGCTGGGCCCACTCTCTCTTGCAGAGCCGAGGACATCCCCCCAGCCCCTAGCATCCAGGCCCCCTCACTGCCCTCAAGTCCTCCTCCAGGTCCAGCCCCAGCACTGCCCAGCAGGGGTTGCCCAGGTAAGGCTGGGAGTGGGCACACTGAGGTTGACAGAGTACAGGGAATAGGGGTACAGGAAGGCCCGTGCCCCAGGCATGTGACACTAAGCCTCCACAGGTGAGTCCCGGACCTCAGGAAGCCTGGATGGCTTCCTGGACCACCTCTTCAAGCCAGTCCTTTCCCCCGGCCTCAGCGTAAGTGTCCTGCACACACCCCCTACCCCTGCACCTACCTCACTGGGGCCTCTGCTGCCTCTCCCATCCCTCCCAGGGCTCTAGCCCTGACCCTGGAAACTGTGACCTTTGTCCCTTCAGGATCTGGAGCAAGGCAGGGCTCTGAGTGGCCGCATGAAGGGAGGGGGCTCAGTAGGGCCCATGCAGCAAGGCAGCTACCCCGTGGGTGAGTATGGGGCTGAGCACCCACCCAGAGTCTCCCTGCCCAGCCACACGAGCACACACCTGGCTGCAGTCAGAGCTCCAGCTGGCAGCCCGGTGGCCCATACTCTTTTCTTTGACTTGGGCTGGAGGGAGGCTGGCTGTGGGCCCAGGTAGGAACCGACCTGGGAGGGCCCTGTTCCCTCAGTGTACCCAGGGATGATGCAGATGCCCGGGTACCAGCCAGCCATGATGCCTGCTCCCATGCCTATAATGCCAGCGATGGGGGCTGTCCCCGCCATGCCAGGTAAGGCTGGGCTGGGGCCACCAGGTCCCTTCTCAGGTGGGGACTGTAGGAGGGAGGGTCCTGCCAGGGGCCTAGAGGGCACAGTGGGCAGGGGCTGTGAACTTGGCCATGATGCTCCCCAGCCCCGACTGCCTGCCGTATTTCCAGCTGTGGTGGTGCCGCCGCAGCCACAGCCCCAGCCCCAGCCCCTGCTTCCCAGTGTGGATGTGAGGCAGCTGGCAGCCCAGCAGCAGAACTTCATCAACCAGCAGGCGCTGATCCTGGTGAGGATGGGCAGGACCCATGGATCGCCTAGGGGGTGCAGGTCTGTGGGCAAGGCCAGGACAGCTCTAATCTGGCTCTCCACCCCTCCTCCTTCAGGCCCAGCAGATGACTACCCAAGCCTTGACCTTGTCCCTGGAGCAGCAGACACAGCGCCAACGCCAGGGTCAGACCCAGGCCGCTAGAGCTGCCTCCCCACCTTCACCCCCAGCCATCACCCCCAAGCCTGAGAACCCCCCCACCCCTCAGAAGGAGCCAGAGCATGAGCCGGAATTGATGGGTGCCTACTTGAGGGTGAGGAGCCAAAGCCAGGCAGATGGCAGGTCCTGGGGTGGGAGCAGCAGGTTCCAAGGCTACAGGGATGGGAGACATGGGGCAGGGTGAGGGGTGCAGGAAGATGTAGAAAAGATACTGCCAGGCCCCAGCTCCATGGATCTGAGTGGGTTTGCTGTGAGAGGGGCAACTTAGCTGGCAGGGCTGTTCCTTCATTTCCCCTTCCTGCCAGCAGGAGACCTCACAAGAGGTTGAAGATAGGCCCCGGAGGCCCAGGAGCTTCCAGCAGAAACGAGAGTATTTCCAGAAGTTGGGTGAGGGCACTTGGGTTGGCAATCCCACGCAGAAATTCAGCCACTGCCCCAGGCTGGCCAGGGGACAGCAGGGCGCCCTCCTCTGAGTCAGTGTGGCCTGTCTAGGAGCCCAGATGGGCAGGCCAGGTGGAAGGTAACAGACAAGGCCATCGGGGGCATTTACAGGGCAGCAGCAGATCAAGGTGAAGATGATAAAGCCTCCAGCCAAGGTGAAGATACCCCAGGGGGAGGAGCAGGAGGAGCCGGAAGAGGAGGAAACAAGAGCAGGTGGTGGGGAGATGGGGGAGGGCTGGGGCCTGTGGTTCCGCACGGGGTCTCACTCTGCTTTCGTCCGGGCAGTGCCGTCGCCTCCTCCCCCACCAGTAGTGAAGAAGCCACTGACACAAGGTGAGGCCAAAGCTGCACAGGAGGCGGAGGCTGAGCCAGCCATGGAGGCGGGGCCTGACCGTGGCTGTGAGCCGGCCCAGGACAGAGCCGTGGTGCGCAGCGCGGACCCCACGCCCCGGCCGGGGGAGCCGAGCAGGGAGATCCGCAACATCATCCGCATGTACCAGAGCCGCCCAGGCCCCGTGCCTGTGCCTGTGCAGCCATCCAGGTGCACCCCAGGGGCTGGCTGGGCTGCCCGCTGCCCAGAGACTCACCCTGTGGACTCATGACCTCTTCCCTTTCTCAGGAAGCCCCCCAAAAATTTCCTGAAGAAAAACAACCCTAAGGACGAGGCTCTGGCTAAGCTGGGGATCAACGGTGCCCACTCACCCCCTTCGGTGAGGCCTGGTCCGGTCCAGGGCACAGCTTCTCCGCTCGGGAGGCCTCCTGAAGCTCTCAGGAGTGAACCTGGCCGCTAGACACAGCCAGTGTGTGTTCTCTGTGCCTCCCCAGACACAGTCCCTCAGCCCGGGGAAGTGTCCCCCACCAGCTGTGGCCCCTCGACCCAAGGCCCGACCACAGCTTGTGCCGTCCAACTCCATCAAGGAGAAGCAGGGGCCCCTTCACGAGCTGTTTGCCCAGGCCCCACCCACTGCCCAGAAACCCCCACCTCCACCAGCGCCCCCACTGCCTCCGCCTGGGGACCCAGGGACCCCTCCAGCTGAGCTCCACGGTAAGGCACCCTGCGTCCCGGTCTGGTGGGCTTTGTGGGGGTGGGAGCAGGATTTCCACCAGCCTCTCAGTGCTCACAGCCGAGGTGAGCTGCTCCGGCTTCTGGACTTTGGAGCCGCGGGTAAGGAGCCCTGGCTTCCGCGTTCCCGCCCGGGGCCGGGCCGGGGCACCTCTGGCACCTGCCTGACATGGAGGGACTGTCACACACAGGAAGTTGTCCTCAATGCAGGCTCGGCAGCTCTGACAGGAATTTAGTGGCCCTGCTGACATGGTCAGGGAGGGCCCACACACATCGGGTACAGCAGGGAACACTGGAGGCGGGAGATGGAGGCAGGAGATGGGACCCTGGGCAGGAAGGAGGCGGCAGAAGTGGAGCGAGCCGGCTACCCGGGCCCTAGGGAGGGCCTTCTCCCCCTGCCCCAGGGAGGGCCTTCTCCCCCTGCCCCCATCATTCCAGCTCAGGCAGCTTCTCTCCTGATGCTCTCTCCCCACCCATCTGCCAGGCTTGAGGGAGCCCATGGGGGACCAGGGCATCTCCACCCAGCTGCTCGCGCCCTCGGGCAGCGTGTGCTTCTCCTACGCCAGTGTGCCCTGGAGGTTGTTCCTGCGCAAGGAGGTGGGCACCAGGGTGGGGCCGCAGCCTGGCCTCTCTGGGTGGGGGGTGGGGCACAGGGAGTCAAGCCTGGGACTCCAGCATCTCCTCCCCACACACGAACAGTGGGGGCTGCCTCCCTGCTCAGATCTCTTCAGGCCTGGTTTTCTCTGGGCCTGGGAGGCAGAGGTGGGGCAGGAGGGGGCTGGCAGGGGACCATTCCCATCCATTTGGCTCTCCCTGCCCTCGTCCAGGTGTTCTACCCCCGGGAGAACTTCAGCCACCCCTACTGCCTCCGGCTCCTCTGTGAGCAGGTGAGAGCCCAGCCTGCCTGCGATGCGTACAGACACACCGCCCCACATCTGGGCCAGGTTGCCGCCTGCACGCGGGGCACTCACAGGCACTCATGGCTGGATTTCAAGCCCTGCCTTCGTTTATTTAATCCTCACAACACTCCTCAGAATTAGGACCATTTCTGATTTATAACAAGGATTAAAAATAAAGTGTATACGGTACCCAACGTGGGCCCGGCACACAGCCACCGCTCGCTGGTGCTTGTCCCTTTGCCATCACTAGATGCTCCCAGATGCTCGTGTCTGTTCCCCCAAATTCTGCAGCAGCCACCCCTCCTGTTCCTTCCCCAAGTTCTGCTCCTTCCAGGAAGCTTATCTCAGCTGACCGAGGAGCAACAGCCTGACTAGCGCAGGCAGCTGGGGGAGGCAGGTGGGAGCTCCGCGCGGTCGTGGCCCTGGGCTTGGGAGCCCCTACACCCCTCCCTGCTCAACCTATGCCCACGGGGCTCTCCGGCTTTTTCTCCACGCGTGGATGCTTCTGGAGTGCGCTCTGGCCTTGGGACCTGGTGGTGACTGCCTGGCTTTGCCCCCAGATCCTGAGGGACACTTTTGCTGAGTCCTGCATCCGGATCTCCCAGGATGAGCGGCGCAAAATGAAAGACCTGCTGGGTAGGGCCTGGGACTCTGGAATCAGGGCGCTGAAGTGCTGGGGGTTGGGCCTGCCCAGAGGAAGGGAGCAAACTCTGGGTCTCCCCTGTGATGGAGCCTGAGGACAGCCTGGGGCTGTTCCTGCCCGCAGGAGACCTGGAGGTGGGCCTGGACTCACTGGACACAGCTGAGGACGGTGTCAAGAAGCGCATCGTAGTGGCCGCCAGGGACAACTGGGCCAATTACTTCTCCCGCATCTTCCCTGTCCGGGTCAGTAAGGTTGGGTATGGCAGCACCCCAGTCTGCATCCCAGCCTGGGCCTGCTGCAGAGGGATGAGCTGGGGGCAGGCAGAGCCCCAGTGGAAGGATGCATGAACAGCACTGGCCTGAGCATCTTGGACAGTGGTGGGGAGCCTGGAGCCTGTCTGTGATGCACCCACCTTCCGGGCAGGGCGAGAGTGGCAGCGATGTGCAGCTGCTGGGTGTGTCCCACCGGGGACTGAGACTGCTCAAGGTGATCCAGGGCCCCAGCTTCTACCCCAACCAGCTGAAGACTCTCTGCTCCTACAGGTGAGCCTGGGCTGGGGTGCAGGGTGGGCTGGCGGAATGGCCCCCAGCTCATGCCCCCTCCCTCTGTGCAGCTTTGCTGAGGTGCTGGGCGTGGAGTGCCCAGCTGGCTCCACCCTGGAGCTGTCGCTGAAGAGTGAGCAGCTGGTGCTGCACACGGTCCGGGCGAGAACCATCAGGGCTATGGTGGAGCTGTTCCTGAGCGAGCTCAAGAAGGCAAGTGTGGGCAGTGGGGATGGGGGTGTGTGGGGTGGTAGTGGTGGGCAGGTGGCCTGCCTGGTTTGGCTGGTCCTGGGGCTTCAGCCAAGCTCCTTCAAGCTGCCTGAGGTGGAGCTGGAACTCTGGGGAGCTCGGTGGAGAGTGAGGCCAACAGGGGAGCAGGTGGGATGGGCGGGACGGGATCATAAGCAGGTTGATCACTCGCCTGCTGGCCAACAGGACTCCAGCTACGTCATTGCCCTGCGAAGCTACATCACTGATGACCACAGCCTCCTCAGTTTCCAACGGGGAGACTTCATCAGGCTGTTGCCAGGGGCCACTGTGGAGCCAGGTACCCCCAGGGGCAAGCAGGGTGGCGGGCACAGGGCAGGCAGCATGCAGTGGAGCCTCCAGGGCAGAGGGCCAGGTGGGTGAGGCGCTGTCCGTGGATGTCTCCCAGGCTGGCAGTTTGGCTCCACCGGGGGCCGTTCCGGACTCTTCCCTGCTGACATAGTGCAGCCGGCTGCTGCTCCAGACATTTCCTTCTCAACCGAGCAGAGGAGCGGCCGGCACAAGAGCCAGCTGCAGCACGGAGAGTGGGGTAGGGCGTCGGAGGTGAGGGAGACAGGAGAGGCCAAGGCGAGGCCTAACTAGGAGTCAAGGAAGCCAAGGGCTCCATCGCCGCAGAGCGGCCGAGGACCACCCCCTGCCTGGTGGGCAGCGCTTGGTCTGATGATGCTGCCTCTCTGCCCTCTCCCGATTTCCTGCCCTGTCTCCCCAGCAAGACTGTGGGCTCCCTGTATACCTCTCCTGTGTCCCTCGTGGTACTTAGTTCAGCGCCTAGAAGATGCTCAATAAACAGCTCTTGACTTTCCTGGCTTCCGGTGGTGTGCTCACTGCTGCTGCTCTGCCTGCTCCTCTTGGGTTGGGCTGGGGTTGAGGGGCTGGGGCAGGGCCTCTGGACGGGCCAGTGGGCACTCGGGTGGCACCAGGTCTCCTGTGCTCCTAAGAGCCCCACTCACCCCCGGAGCTAGGCACACAGTGACAACTTGGCCACCAGCCTGTCGCCCTCTGTGGACTCCCATGACTACACCATGCAGGAATTTGCCTTGCGCTACTTCCGGAAGCCCCAAACCTTGTGAGTGCCCTGGGCCCATGCCCGTCCATCCTCAGTCCCCCTGAAGTGTGCCTCCCTGCTCAGAGCCACCAGGCTGAGGCTCTTCGCACCCTCCCTACCTAGCCTGGGATGGAGGCAGGAGGGCTGAGCAAGTGGGGCTGTCCTCCCCTCTGTCCCTCAGGCTGGACCAGACAGGTAGAGGCACTGAGAAGAAGGCCATGGCTACCCTGGTGCAGTACACCAAGGTAAGGGGGACAGATGGGGGGAGTCAGGCCAGTAGACCTGTCCTCTGGCCCCCCCGAGACCCCAGACCCACAGCCCAGCCTCTTCGGCCACAGGCTCCCATCCAGACATCACTCATCAGCTTCAGTGATGAGGACATGAACAGGCAGGCTGTGGGAAGCTTCCAAGGTGAGTGGCCACAGCATCCTAGCTCCCCGTCTGCAGTGCCTTGGACCCAGGCGCCTGGTCGCTTTTCTCCTTGAGTTTGCCAACTCAGGGAGGTTCCCTGGTGGTTCCTGTAACCCCATGGCCCTTACCCACTTCTACTCAGGCTCAAGGGGTTGTGGGTTGTGTGGAGTCTGGGCTGGAAGGCAGCGGTGGGTCCAGCTGGCTATGTGCTCTGTGTAGCCCACAGAACCCCATTTCCTCACTGGTAAAGCTGAGACTGCTGCTCTGCTTAACCCTCGTGCATTTTGAGAGCCAGGTGCAAGATGGCACGGGAGGGCCCTGCTTAGTGTCAGCAGGAGCCACGGCCAGGCCCCCACCCAGCTCACTCTGCCTCTCATCCTGCCCGCAGCTCTGATGCAGTTTATGGGGGACCAGTCCAAGCCCCGAGGCAAGGATGAGCTGGATCTCCTCTATGAGCTACTGAAGGTAAGAGCTATGTGTGCTGGAAGCTGGGGGAGACAGACTGTGAGCTCTGAGGGCCCTTTTCCTGCCCTCCTGCTTGGGCCTGAATGAGATCCCCTGTCCCTTGGTCACCAGGCATTCAAATCATCCAAAAATATTTATCAAGCACCTATTACATGCTGGGGGCATCGTGGTGAACCAAGCAGGCGCAGTCCCCACCAAGATTACAATCCAGTGAAAGGAGACAGTAAACCAAGATGCAACATGTCCGGGGCAGAGTGCTGTGGAGAGTGATAAAGCAGGGGAGGGGCTGCCACAGTGCAGGAGGCTTGGTGACAAGATGACACTGGAGTGGAAATCTGAAGGAAGTGAGACACGTGTGCATCAGAGGCAGGGCACGTGAGCAGAGGAAGGGACAGGGGCGACAGTCCTGATGAGAGGGTGAGCCTCAGTACCAGCAGGGCCTGTGTGGCTGGAGCCCAGCGAGCAAAGGGGAGAGTAGCAGGTGAGGACTGGAGGGGACAGTGGGGCTTAGTCGCGGCAGGCCTTGTAGGCCACTGTTGGGACCTTGATTTTTCGAGATGGGAAACCACTGGAGGGTTTTGAAGAGATGTGGCTTACATGGTGTGGGGTCGCTCTGGCTGTTGTTTGTGATCCTGGGGGTTCAGGGACAAGGAGGGGGTTATGGCAATGATCCCAGGTGAGACTCGGTGCCAGCCCGGGCCTGGAGGTAGCAGCAGAGGGGAGAGGAAAGACTCCCAGCAGCAGGGTTGCTATGATGTGCGCTTGGGCTGTGCAAGAGCGCAGCCAAGGATGACACCGAGGCCTTGGCCAGGCCAACAGTGGGCCCCCAAAAGGAAGCCTGAGTGAGGAGCGGGTCTGGCCTGGCTTGGTGGAGGAATCTGTTTGGGACACGTGAAGTCTGAAGTGCCAGACTTCCAAGTAGAGTGTCTGGGATTCAAGGGAGAAGTCTGGTCTGGAGGCCTCAGCAGACAGGAGCAGCTGAGACAGATCACCAGGGAGCAACCGCAGAGGCCCTGGGCCCACAGCCCTTAGAGGTCAAGGAGACAAGGGGGCGCCAGCAGGGATAACGAAGTCAGAGGGACCAGAGGAAGGACAAGGCCAAGTGCAGCCTGGAATCTGGTCAGGATGGGGACTTAGAGAGTGACCAGCTGTGCAGATGCTGTTAAGCTGAATGTGATGAAGACCGAGAGATGACCAGGGGCTGTCACCTGGACTTGGCCCTCAGCCCAGGGCCACTAGCAGGATTTCTGACTTCAGAGAAGTCATTCTCTTGGATGCCATCCCTCTCTCCACCACACGGTATCCCTCCCCCTGCCCTTCCTGTCCCCACAGCTGTGCCGGGAGGAGAACCTCAGGGATGAGATTTACTGCCAGGTCATCAAGCAGGTCACAGGCCACCCGCGGCCGTGAGTGTGGGGGATGGGCAGGGAGCGGTGGAGGGAGGGCCCCTCCGGGGCCACACGGTGCTGCGGTCCCGCCGGCCTGAAGCCCCAGCTTTGTGCCCTGCAGGAAACCCTGTGCTCGAGGCTGGCGCTTCCTCAGCCTCCTCACAGGTTACTTTCCCCCATCGACCACGCTGATGCCCTATGTGACCAAGTTTCTGCAGGATTCCAGCCTGAACCAAGGTGCGTGTATGAGGGACTGGGGTCTCGGCTGCTTGGGGAGGGGTTTGGAGATGCTCCTGATCCCAGCCTGGCTCCTCTCTGCAGAGCTGGCCCGGAGCAGCCAGGAACATCTCCAGCGCACAGTCAAATATGGGGGGCGCCGGCAGCTGCCCTCTCCAAGTGAAATGAAGGCTTTCCTGGTACTGGGGGTGCAGGCGGCTGGGCATTCTGGGACTCCCTTTGGGTGGGGGGAGCTGGGGCCACTGTCCACTGGTGGACTGACCCTGTACCTGCCTTGGCAGAAAGGACAAGTAGTCCACCTGCTTCTAATTCACCTGCCTGGGGGTGTGGATTACAAGACCAAAAGCCACACTTTCACGGTGAGCTCGGGGCCACAGAGGAGGGGCTGGGGAGAGACAGAGAAAAGCCGTGGGCATCAGTTCTGGGGACCCCCGCAGGCTCTTTCCTTCCCCAGCCCCCTATCACGGCCCTGTCCTTATGCCCAGGTGGCGGCAGAAGTGCTGGAGGAGCTGTGTGGGAAGATGGGCATCAGGGACCCCCAGGAAGTGCAGGAATTTGCCCTCTTCCTAATCAAAGGGGAAGGTGAGCCACCTGCCCCGGGGAGGAAGCGAGGCCAGGCTGGACTCAGGGATGGAACTTTCCTTGCCAGGTCCCCTCCTGTGGTTGCGGGTGAGGCAGTTCCCACGCGGGGGTGGGCGGGGCTGGCGCTGGGTGGCAGGGCGGGCTGTGGACCCGGGATCCTGGTGCAGGCGAGCTGGTGCGGCCCCTGTGGCCCCAGGAGTACCTCAGCAACGTGGTGGTGGATCGGGACGTGAGCCTGCACAGCTGGCGGCTCAGCTGGGAGACCCGGCTGCACTTCGATGACCCCACATACGTCAGCACCCACTACGGCCAGGTCAGCCCACCTGGCCCCATGCTGCTGTGTCGTTGGCCAGGCAGGCCTCGGCTGTGGCTTGAGGAAGAGTCCCTCCCCTCAGGAGAAGGGCTGGCAGCAGGAAGGGGCTTTGGGGCACAGCTGCACTCTCACTGCCCCCCAACAGGTGCTGCAGGACTACCTGCAGGGCAGGCTGTTGGTCAGAGCCCAGGCAGACACCCAACTCGCCAGGCTGGCTGCCTTGCAGCACCTCAGCAGGGCGCTCTCGGATCCCCCCTCAGAGTGAGTGTGAACGTGGCCACACCTTCTGTCCTCCTCCAAGGTCATGGCCACCTGTATCCTTCATGGCCCTTCAAAGGAGGGCTGTGTATACCTGCCCCCCATCCCACCTCATGCTTCTCAAGGGCAGGGCCCACGCCTCATTCATGTGTTTGGATCCCCAGTCTCACAATAGCCACTTGTTCACTTATTTGGCACCTGCTGTATACCCAGCCTTGACCGACCATGTTGTGTCCTAGGCAAGACCTACTGGCTTACTTGCCAAAGCAGCTGCAATGGCAGGTGAACATGGCCACTGTGAAAAGCCTGACGGGCCAGGAACTGAGGCAGCTGCAAGGATGTAGCTCCCAGGAAGCACAGATCAGCTTCATCGGTGGGTCTGGGGCAAGGAGGCAGCTGGGTCTGAGGCGGGAGGCCCAGGAAGGAAGGGGTGAGGGTTGGGGGGTGCTGAGGAAGCTTCTCCATCTGCCCTGCCCCTCCTCTAACCGGGGGAGGAGGAGGGCAGGTCCCAGGACCCTGGCGGTCAGAACTCCTGCCCTAGCCGTCTGTCCCCAGAGGCCGCAAGCGTGCTGCCCCTCTTCGGCTACACGGTCTTCGTGGTGCTGCGGGTGAGCGAGCTGGGCCTGCCCGGACCCGGCCTCCTGGGGCTGAGCCGCCAGCACCTCATCCTCATGGAGCCCCGCTCCCAGGTGGGCCTGGGCACCCCAGGGCTGCCCCGCCCCCCGCCCCTCCCCACCTACCCCAGGGGGGCCGAGCGCTGCTGTCCCTGTGCCCCCAGGAGCTGCGCTGCTCCATCGCCCTGAGGGACCTGCAGCGGCTCCACCTGCTGAGCCCAGCGGAGGCTGAAGGGTCCCCTGGCCTGGAACTCAACTACGGCTCGGCTGACAGCCCCCAGACCATCTGGTTTGAGCTGCCGCAGGTGAGTGCATGCCCTGAGGCAGCGGTGAGTGCCTCACCCGGGCCTGGTGTGCCCGGGGCCAGGCCGATGCCCACGGCTCCAGGGAGGCGGGGAGGGGGCAGAGCTTGGCACCTGGCTGGTAGCCCTGTCCGCACCTGCCTGTGCCCCTGCAGGCCCAGGAGCTGAAGCACACCATCACCTTCCTGCTGGCCGGCGACCCGCCTTCGGTTTAGTGGCCCAGCTTTACCCAGGAGGACTGGGGGAGGGGCGGAGATGGGGACGGGAACCCTCTCTGGCCCAAGTCTCACCCAGATGGTCTCCCTTGGGCGCTCTCAGGCATTTGGGGTTGGACTTTGCCACCTGGCTGTTCTGGAACCTGCTGCAGCACCGCCTAGCTGGCCCACACACACGGCAGCCACGAAGCTGGGGCTGCTAGAGTGACTTCAGCTGGGAAAGAGTCGCAAGCCTCCCTCTGGGGTGGACCTGGCCTGGGGTGGGGCTGCAGGAACTTGGCCCAGGTGTCTAATGTTGCCCATTCCGGGGACATGCCCACCTGGCCTCTGGCCCAATATCAGCACAAGCCCAGACTGGGGAGAAGCAGCTGCTGAGGAAATAAAACCCCAAGAGAACCGGGCTGTGTGTGCGTGAGTGTGTGTCATGACAACCAGGACTTTATTCCTCAGGTAAACATCTAAGTCCGGCCTGGCCTTCCTGACCAGAAGCTGGGTGGGGCCTGGCTGTGGCCCCTCTCATGAGCTCTGCGCCTGGGCAGAACTGGAGGCCTAAGGGAGATCTGAGGCCAGCAGGGGCTCTTCCTAAGTAGGCCCCAAGGCCTTGGGCCGGTGGGTCTGGCCCCCGGCTTAAAATCTGTTAAGTACAAGAGGTGGCGAGACCTTCTTTCCCTCTGTTCCCCTGGCAGCAGCCACACCACCGGCCACTTTCTAACCTGGGGATCTGGCCCAGAAAACCCTGCCACGAGGGCCAGAAGAGGCAGGGAGGCTGGGAGAAAGAGGACCTCAGGCTTTGCAAGCAAAAATAAAGGTGGGCTGAACTCTGGCCTCTGACCTTGATTTGGGAAGTGTCCAGGCCCATTTCCAAAGCAAGGTGTGGTTGGAAGGGGCTTAGGAGCCTGAGAACATAGGACGCCCCTGGCGGCAGCAGGCCGCCCACCTTCCCCATTCCTGAGTGAGGCTAAGCTGGGCCGCGGTGGAGTCCGAGGAGGACACCAGCCCTGTCGGGCAGCCGTCGGTCATCTCTGTGGGCCACACAGGCCGTGCCAGTCAGCTTCACTCTCACACCGGGCCCGGCCGTGGAACAACAGCTTGATAACGTTCTGGGCCTCTTCCTTCACTACAGATTCAGGGTAAGGGAGCATGAGAGCCAGTTTCCTCCCTGCGGGGCCTCCCCAAGCACCGCCCAGCCCAGTGATGCTGGCACTCACCGCTCCTTCCTGGAGAGGGATTCTGAGTCAGTGAGTGTGAGAGGTGGCGGGCGAAGGCTTTAAACAATTCCTGGAGGCAGAGGGTGAAGAGGAGCAGGAAGCACAGACCCCTGCCCTGCCCTCCGAGCGACCCACAGCCGTGATCCAAGAGCAAGGCAAGCCCAGGGAGGGGCTGTGGGCCTCAGGGCTGGCCTGCTTCCACCCTGTTTTGTCCTGGTGTTCACACCCTCCTCCCTATCCCTCACCGCACCCACGTGTCCCCAGCCCAGGAGGGAGCGGAGCCCACCCACCTTCCCTACCTTAGATGCAAACTTGCCCTCCTTGTAGAAAGGGGTCAGACACTTGACCACAACATTCGCAGCCTCCTTCAGGGAGATGCCAGGAGTTGAGAGCTGGCAGGAGCCTTGGGCCGCAGAGTTCATGGTGCCCTGATCGCTGGCTGAGACGCTGCCCTTAGTCTCAGCTAAGATGGAGGCCTTGGCAGAGGAGCGTGGCCTCTTCTGAGCCTGGCTCTCTGGGCTCCCCTGGGCAGGGCCACAGTGGAGGGTCACTCTTGGGCTCCCTGTTACTGGCACCCCCTCCTGGAAGACTAGGCCTCAGCACCCACTGGCTCCCTCTGGCCCAGCCCATCTGCCCCCGGGATGTGGGAAGAAAAGATGATTTTCCCAAACCCCTAACCCAGAGCGGAGCAGATGCAGCCTGTAGGCAGGAATCTTCCTCCCCCATGGCCTCGTCCCTCTTGTACCTGCTGGGGTCTGAGCCGCTTGCCTCTCTGGGTCTCCTTTGTTGGGGCGGGCTGGCCTTCAGGGGGCCTCTGGTCTCTGAGTGGGCAGACACTGGCCGGAGGGGAAAGCAGGCATCAGAGCTCCAGGTACCAGCTGTGCCCTCAGCCCAGGCCGCCCAGCAAAGGCCATCACAGGAAGAGGCCCTGAGCTTAAGAGGCCCAGTTAGCAAAGGTGGTTCCAGAGGATTCCAGGACTGCCCATGCCCTTACCTTGGCTCCTCCCTGGTGCACTCCTTTGTCTGGGGGTGGGCAGCCAAATGTCCCATGGCTTCATCCGCCTCCCCTGTGCACTCCTCTGAGGCTGTTAGGGGTCCCTGCACCTCCCCACAGGAGGGGCTGGCACCTTCTGCCCCTGGGGCTGAAGTGACTGGAGGTTGGCCCTCAGCCCTTTGGCAGAAGAAGCGGGCGATGTTCTGAGAGTCCTTGAGGGCCGCTGCAGCCAGGAGCTGCTGCTTCTTGGTGACACGGGCCTTGGCAGAGGGACTGCCCTGAGAGGGGCCTTTTGCCTTCTTTTCAGGGGAGGGCCCCCCACAACGAGCACTGCTCCCGGGGACCTCTCCTCTGGGCCCAGGAAGGGGCTCACTGCGGTCCTCATCCTGGAGGCCACAGGGTCGGCTGGGCGGCTCCTGCTTGCCTCCCTGCGCAGGCTGGGGGTCTTGCTCCTTGGCCTGCGTCTTCTCCATCAGCTCAGTGGCCGTCTGGAATGGGCAGGAGCCTTTGGGGAAACCGGCTCCCACCCGCTTGTGTTTGAGCTGTGAAGAGGAGAGAGGCTTCTGACCACAGGCCCCTCAAGGGCATTTGCTGGTGGGTCCGGGTGTGGCCATGCCGGTGGGGCTCTCAGGAGTGGGGGAGGGAGAAGCTGGGCAGGACAACATTTGGGGGTCAGGCTGATGAGAGAAGAGCTGTGGGCACTGCAGAGGTACAGCCAGCAGAGCAGCGACGCTTGAGGGCCTGCCCCAGAGCACTCAAGGCTGGGGCTGTGATGCCGGGAGGCAGCAAGGGGCTGCGGCCTCTCCTGGACCCAGGCTTGCGGCGGACACCGGGACGCTACTCACCGAGTACACCTGGGAGGCCGGCCGGATGTCGTACTCGGTGGGCTCTGGGGGCTCAGCCTGGGCGCTACGGCTGTTGGTACCACCTCCCATGACGTAGAGCTGCCCAGCCTTGGAGGCTCTGTGGATCTCAGCCACCTGGCAGAGACAGGAGGGAACGCTGTGGCATCTGCTAGCCCCTAGCCCAGGTTTTCCACATGTGGGCTCTGTGGCCCATGGCTACAGGCAACTGGACATGGGACAAGTTCAAGTCCTCATGAGGTCAGCTAGAAATACTTCCAGCAGGCAAAGGAGGGAAGTTGGGCTCCCCCAACATAAGTGGCCCCATGAGTTGGGGGTGCTGCCTCTCCCGCCTGGAGCATGTCCCACCCACCCCTGCCCGGGGCCCACCTTCTTCAGCACGCTGGCCTTGTACAGGTTGGCCACCTTGGCATTTTGAAATATCTCGTGTTCCAGCTCCACAGCCTTAGCCTGGAAGTCAAGTCTGAGGGTAGGAATGAGATCAAGGCATCAGGTGGGCCTGAGGCCCCTCCCTGTCAGATTCTCCTTGGGGACCCTGGGGGTGGCTTCAGGGTCTGGTGGGAATGGCCTTGCGCACAGGGATCCCACCCTGGACTGTCTGGGTGCTCTGCGGCTTACTGTCCCTTGGCAGCTCCTGGTAGCCCCTCAGTTGTAGTCAAGCCTCCCGCACCCCCTGGGAGCAGGATGGGTCACAGTTTGGGGAGGGGCACCCAGATAAGCCAGGGAGCTGGGGTTCCTGTGGTCTCTAAAGGAACAGGAGCTTGGGGAGCCCTCCTCAGCCCCTATGACACTCACCCATCAGTGGAACCTACGGCCTGGCAGTTGCTGCTCAGAGCCTCCTCCAGAAGCCCCAGACAGTGCTCACGGGCCTGCACAGGGGAGGGAAGTTAGCCACACGAGTCTCAGGTTGGCGGTGTGAGGGGGGCAGGTGTGAGGAGCTGCCCATCTCTTACCTTCACGGTGAGCCTGGGGATCCTCCTGCTAGAAGCCTCTTTCAGGGGACAGTCCTCATCTGGGGGGAGAGGTCCGTCCACTTCACTTTCTGTTCTCTGGCGCCCCCCAACCCCCGCCCCCCAATGAGGCATCCTCCTTCCACACCCTGGGGACAGCCCACAGGCTCCTGGGGACATTTCTTACTGACCTGGGGGTACAAATTCTTCTATCTTGGGGTCTTTGCCCTGGAAGATGACATGAAGGGCTGGTCAGGCATCCTGCCCCATGGATAGACAGCTCCCAGTCCAGCACCAGGGACAGGGCTAAGAAGGGGTAAGAGGGGGGCCACCTGGGACCCCCTGAGCCCCTGCCCCCTTCACCTTGCGCAGGCTCATCTGCTTCTGATAGAAGAGATTCCATTCCCGCTTGTGGGCCTCGTCTCTGCCCTCGTCCCCGCTGCCTCCAGAACCTTCATCGTACCTAGTGGACAGGCTGGGTGTGAGCAGTCCTGGGTCTCGGCTTTGCCTTCCCGTTGCACAGTGATGTCTCTAAGGCCCTGGCAGCTCAGGGCAACATTAAAGTCCTGGCCCTAGTGTGGCCCGTGGCGTTGGGGGGTGAACTATGGCATTGTGTCACCTCTGGTCTGGCCTTGGCACCAAGGAGAGAAGGCCAGACTATTTTCAGTGGGTTGGGGGCCCCTGGCTTCATGGCCCCTCACCTGCTAAAGCCCCCGTAACCCCTGCGGCCTCCCTCATACAGCTCAGGGTCAAAGCCATTCCCCTGGGAGGGCCCGATGCAGGTCTTGCTCCAGCTGCTTTTTTGCTCCAAAGCGTCCAGCTGCTTCCGCACCGCCGCAGGGTTCTGGCAGTAGTCACATCCTTTGGTGCAGGCGGGGGGCGCATCCCCGAAGTACTTGGCAATGGCAGCGTGGCGGCACCTGCAGCAGGCAGCACAGCACAGGTGAGCGTGAGGGGCCCAGGCAGGCCAGCGTCCAGTCACCCGGTCCCTAAACACAGGCTGAGCACTGCTACGGGGCCAGCCCCGTGGCAGGCATCTCTCGCGAGCCTCACCAGGCATCACTGGAGTGCCCATTTTACAGGTGAGGACAGCGAGGTGAGAGATTTCTCAGTCATGTAACACGTGTCCAGAGGAACCAGGGCACGAACCCCATTCTGTCCTGCTTCTCCATGGGGTACTCCTCTGGGCCCAGCTCCCTCTCTGTCCTCTGGCAGTGGGGTGCCCTGGGAAGAGCACGGATCCGGGTGCAGACCCTGACTGTTGCTGAGGCTGTGTCTTTGGGGAAAGCTATCTGACTTCCTGAAGCCTATGGAGCTCGCCTACAACGCGGTGCAGGGCTGCGTGAGGGCTGAGATGAGGCTCTGAAGCGCTTTGCAGAGTCTGGCACAGAAAAGGGATGTTATCACTCTTCACTCTTTTCTGAGGGATTGGGAGGGGAGGAACGTGGCTCTGCTTCTGTCTCTTGGTGACCTCCTCCTTGTTGTCCCCAATAAGCCTCTGCCCAGCCCAGTGTACACAGCCCAGGTCCCAGGGCCTGCGTGAGAGCAGGAACCAGGCAGCTCAGGGCTGGCACTGTATGCTAGGCACTGGTGGGGGCAGCAAGGAGACCCTGCCACCTTGGGTTGCCAGCCTGCAGCTGTCCCTCCTGTGATCACCCACCCCCCAGGCTCAGAGGCATTTGCAGAGGCCAGGGTGGGGGCCCACATCTCTATTGGCCATTACAAATAGTCATTCCTGCAACAGAAATGTGTCCTGGGGTGGGAGAGCCCAAGGGAGATGCTGGAGCAGAGGCAGGGCTGTAAAGGCACCACATCCCAAAGATAAGAGCTGGTGTCACTGCTCTAACCAGAAGACCTCTCATTGTGAGCACTGCCCAGGGCTGCAGGAAACACT
Source organism: Vicugna pacos (assembly GCF_048564905.1). Lineage (NCBI taxonomy): Eukaryota > Metazoa > Chordata > Mammalia > Artiodactyla > Camelidae > Vicugna > Vicugna pacos. The sequence continues at coordinate 58,207,704 of NC_133002.1, forward strand.
CTGAGGAGCTGAGACCCTGAGGGACAGGCTCCAGGAACCAGAACCGATGGTGACACAGCCCGCAGGGAGTGCAGGCTGGCTGCCTTGTTCAGCTGAGTGGAGAACAGCTGGAGGAGGCCAGTGGCCACCAGAGGGCGCTATTCCTGCCACACCTAAAATTGATGTGTAACTCATTCCATTGCCCAAGTCTGTGCAACGGCACAGTAGCCGCCTGTCCAGCCTCTGGCATCCAAGTGGTGTGGCCACAAGGTTGGCTTCCTTCCCCCCACCCTCCCCCAAGCCCTGACTCACTAGGGTTTTGTGCTCACATTCAAAGGGCTCCATTGACAGCTGCGGGCTGGGGTCGCCTCCTGTTCTGCTCCGGGCACAGCCTGGTTTGCTGGGGTGGCACGACCAGCCAAATGTCAAACAGCCCCGCCAGCCACTGGGCTCTGGAGCCCGTCCCTGACAGTCGGGCCAGGAGTGTGGCGACAGCCCCGGCAGACACTCTGGCAAGAACAAGATCAGCAGTGTCCTCTCCTCCTGAGCCATGGAACACGAGGCACCTCCCCTAGCAGGCTAAGCCCAGGCCACTCCCAAGTCACTCGGGACTCCCAAGTTCTTCCCCAAGATGCCTCCCCAGAGGGCTGACTGCTTGGGTGGTCCAGCAGCTCCCCCACTATTTACTTTCTTTCCTAGGAGAAGCAGAGGGAGGGACCTGCCAGGGAGTCGCCTGAAGGACAGGTTGGGGTGGTCAAGGGACTTGAGCCCAAAGGCCCTCCTGAGGGCCAGGCAGAGGGCAGAGAGCTGGAAGAGCTGCGGGCCCCCTCCCTCCTGACTCCGTGCTCAGGTGGAACCTCCCAGGGGTCATTCTTTGCCAGGGAACATGAGAGCCGACCTCCTCTTTCATCAGCTCACAGCCCAGGCCCAGCCCACGGGCGGGTTAGCACACACCCGCCAGGAGGGAGGAGAGGAAGAGGAGGAACGTGCAGACCTCCCAGGGCAGGGAGCTGAAGCCACAGGACCAGTTCCCAGCAGGGATTCCCTCGCCTGCGCTGGGCAGCGGTGGCACTGGCTCCCCACTTCAGTGGCCGCCCCTTGTAATTTGACACTTGAATCTCCCAGACGACCAACAACAAAAAAGCCCAGGCCGTAACAGCAGCTGGCTGTCAGCAGCCAGGAGCTCCGCTGAGCTGGGCAGAGGCACCCAGGGAGCGGCCGGCCGTGGGTCAGGAAAGAGGCGTCAGCAAAGGAAGGAAGCAGTGTGAGTGGTGGAGAGGCGCGGAGGAGAAGCGCTCAGAGGCTGCCGGGCTCCGAACACCTGAGCTCCCAGGTAAGTGGTGCGGGTCACAGGTGAGGAGGGGGCGGAGGGCCATAGTCTACTGTGAACAGAGAGGAGGGTCCAGGGGGCCACACTTGGTCGGTCTCTGGACAGCCTCCTTTTCAAACCCGGGCTCCCTCTTCTTTTGCTGGGACCCAGCATGGCCGCAGGCTGAGGCTACAGCCCTCTGCTCAGGGTGGTTCCTCCCTGCTTGCTGAGCAGGCAGGGCAGAGGGGCTCAGAGTGCCTGCTTACTCTGCAAGTCAGTTTAAGCTTTTTCTATTCAGGGGGCTTAAACAAGGGATTTGGCTGGCCTGGCCTGGGAGAGCTGTCGCCTGCCCACTGAGCCTCCCTTTCTCCCTGATCGAGTCCCTGCTATCTCCCAGTCGAGGAGGCTCAGGGCAGAGTCTGCCCGGCCAGTTCACACCCCCTAGGATGTGGCAGAACTATGTCCTGGACAAGAGCAGTGACTGCTACCTCCAGTGGGGGCCTTAGGCCCATTCACTGCCAGGTGTTCTCAGCTCAGGGCTAGGCCCAGGTGCTCCTCCCTGGGCCCATTTGGATCCCTGAGAGCCCCCAAATCTCTCTGAATGCTGCACCAGAAGTATGAGGGCCTGACTCTAAACCCAGAGTCAGGGAGAAGGCAACAGCAATGGAACCGAGGCTGGGGGAGGGACTGCCCCGCCCCAGTACTTGCCCTCTGCCTCACCACCGGACTGCTGACCCCAAGATGGTTCCTCGGGCAGCAGTGAGATCGGCCCTCTGGGGCAGGGCCCCGGGAACCAACGCTGGTGCCTACTCCTCCTGCCTCCCTGTCCTCACTCCAGGGTTAAAGTCTCCCTCCCCGGCCCCCAGATGTTTTCCCCAAAGCAAATAAGCTAGTAGCTACTTAGAAACAAAACCCCCCCAGGTTAAAGTAGAAACCAAGGATCAGCTGAAGCTTGGCTCTTGGTTCGGCAGAAGTTGTGGGATTTGGCCTGGGATGGTGGCTGGGGAGACTAAAGGTCCTGCGGCCATGGGCAGTGATGGCACAGAGAGGGGACAGATGCCGGGCTGTGTTGGAGGTCAGGCCTGGTGGCTACCCTTATCTGTAAGATGGCCCAGGCAGGCAGGCAGGCCGGGATCAGAGTCCCTGCACCCACAGAACACAGGTGGACGGGGTCCCCCAAACAGCCCATGTGGGGACAGAAGGGTAATGACCAGTTTCTGGGGCTGCATGAATAATCAGCAGCAGCAGGACGTGCCTCCTCCTGTCCTGGAAAGCTACGAGGCTGCGGAAGCAGGGACCGCTGAGCGTTCAAGTGTCTACCTCCCACTGCAAGTGGGGGCCGAGGCAGGAAGGGGCAGCTGTAGGCTCGGCACAGTGCACAGTGAGCGTCTCTGCCTTGCTGGTCAGGCCTCCGGACCCCGCAAATCTCCCACTACTTTGAGTTATGCCTCATTCTCTTTGTTTCTCAAACAAGACATTGCCCTGAGGGCTGGGGTGGCTAAAACCCACCAATATAGGGGCAGGGCAAGAAGCCCTTGGGCCCTCAGCCATCAACAGCTTCTTATCAGTCACAACACATCCTTCCATAGGCAGCTGCAGTTGGAGTATCAGCTTTGCAAGGAGGAAACAGGGACGCTTCAGAGTGGCAGCTGTCCGGCCTGCGGATGCCTGCCTGCTCTGTCTCAAGGTTCTCTGTGCCAGGAGATGCCACACAAAGGCATGTTTTCTAGTCCCTCCAGCTCTGCCAGCCTTCCCCTCGGCCCGGCTCATGTTCCCCCTCCGCTGGCTGCCACTCCAGGGGAGGAGCACCCTCCGAAGTCTCCGGGAAGGGCCATGCAGGCAGCCAGGCCAGGGGAAGCCACCAGTTGCTCTGGCTGCTTCTAACCCAGGCACTACCGAGCATGGGGTTGAGAGGACTCTGGTTTCCCTGGTTCGCAGGTAGGAAGTACAGTTTGAGAGGAATGTGGTGGACCTGAGATAGACTGGAAACATATAGAGAATTATCAGTAGCCCCACTAGGCTTCCCTGCCCTCCTCCCTCCAAACCTGGGAAGGTAAAGGGGACAAGAGGCAGCTGGCCCCAGAGCACCCATGCTCCCCAGGCCACAGCTGGGAACACTTAGGGCTCCCTACAGTGCAACAGCTGGGGCACAGGCCACACGGTCACCTGACGACTGCCGGTTATATCGGGCACCAGGCATCAAGCACCCCTTGGCCTCGCTTTAAATAGCCCGCTGGGAAGCCCTCCTGGGACCTGCTGGAATGTGCCTCCGCCCTCCCCTCCAGCCCCACCACAGTCCCCACAAAGGCTCTCCTCAAGGCCAAGCTGGCGATAACAAAACAGCAACGGAAAAGCAAAGGGGGCTTCAATCTTTGAGGGCGAACAGCCGTGCCCAGTAGCCCCACTCCTGTTCCTGGTGCAGAGAGGATCCAGTGAGCAGCCCTGGGTCAGTCCCCAGGGCTGGGCACAGCTGGCCAATTCAGGTCCCCAGAGGCCCACGGCGTCCATGCTCATGGACCGACACACTTCCCAGAGTGAGGCCCGGGTCCCCCAGGCATGAGTCTGCAGCTTTCTGATTTCATAACCCCTGGAGAACGGCTGACTTCAGAGGCGAAGCTTCTGATCAACAAGCCCCACCTCCCCTGAACAGCGGTTCAGCCTCGGCCCCACCTTCCTCCTCCCTGCTCCAGAAATCACGCCCCTCGGACTGACCCGCATCCACGCCACCTCTCACTCACAAGTGGAGGCGCCCCCTCTGCAACCCCTCCTGGGCCTTTGGGAGTGATGGACATAGGTGTAAAAGCCCTCTGCCCACCCGCCCTCCACTGCTTCCTCTTTCAAGGAGTGTCTCTGATGGCTACATTAGGCAACACAGGCACCGGGCCAAGCAAGTTGAAAAACCAAACCAAGTGTAGCCGAAGAGGGGAGGGCAAAAGCAGCCCAGGGCTTGAGTCAGCCCACTGGCCCCAACTCCATGAATGAGAGCAGCAGGCGGGCTCTGGTCCTCCTGGAAACCCAGGAAGTGGGATGCCCGGAGGCCCCAGAACAAGGAGGGGTCCACTCCCCTGTATGAGCCTGCTCTCCTGGTCGGCGGAGAGGTAAGTCTGTTTGGTGTGACTAGTGGAGAGGGGTCCTGTGCTGGAGAAGAAGTTCATGAACCCAAGACACACACAAGACTGTTCCTTTGGTGACAAGTCACAGGTGGTTCTTGAAGAGCAGGTGTGGTCTGGTGAGTGATGAAAGCTGTGTTCCAGACTTAGGAGTGTGGGGTAGGGCTGATCACACAAAGCCCTGGTCCCTGTGCTGAGCCCACCACACGGGCGGGGCCCTCGGCGGGCTGCTCCTGGGCTGACTTCTCTTGCCCAGCTAACAGCGAGGGCAGCGCTGGCCAGCCTCCTGTCCTGCAGTGTGACCTCCGAGAAGTCCCTTCCTCTCTCGGGTCTCAGTTTCCCCATAAGCAAAAGAAAGGAGGCAGGAGTGAATGAACTGTGGTGTTCTAGAATCCTGTGCCTCCTAGTACATTTGAAAGCTGGAATCCTGATCTCCTTTGCAGGAAGACCATAACCCAAGGGTGGGATGTGAGAGAAGCCAGGAAGCTCTAACTCCCCCTTTGACAGGAAACCATCTAATATTCCAAGGAGCCCTCATCTGCCTACGACCCCTTAAACACCACCTAAAATCACAGCTCCTTATCTCCAGCTTTCACCCCGCACCTTCCTTCACCTCACACACCACACACAGCCTGGGAACGAAGGATGCAGACGCAACTCCCCAAAGGTGTTTGGGGGACGGCGCTGACAGTGTACATGGGACACGACTGTCCCCAAAGGCCACCTCAACTCTCCCGTGCTGGCCAGACCCCATCTGGAGGGAGCCACATGTGTTGGGCACTCCTGGAGCCAGGCCCTGTGCCCACTGCTGCTCTCCACTGCCAGGTGCTCGGCCCTCCCAACTGCCTTGAAAGACAGGCATCTCATCTTCACATAAAATGAGGAGAAGAAACAGACTCAGAGAGACGAAGGGGCTCGTCCACGTCGCAAATGCAGGAGGAGGCCAGCAGCATTCAAATCCAGGATGATTCAAACGCTGTCCCGTGGGGGACAGCTGGCCAAGCGAGAGCAGTTGTCTCGTGGAGAAGGAGATGTGGGAGGCTCACACGCTAGCTGCCAGGGGTCCCAGAGGACTGGGAGGCCTCAGGGGGTGGAAGCGTCCTTAGTGACACGGGTGGGACTGATGAGGTCACTAGGCAGTCCCACCTTCTAGAGATCAGAGCTACCTGAGAAGGGATGGGGTGGGGCTCCCCACCTCAAGCAAAGGCCGCACACAAGAGGGAGGGCAGGGAGCCAAGTGCGGGGTAGAGGACTCCACAAATGACCTTCAGGGCAGTTCTAAGGCAGCTACGCCGTGGCAGCAGCACCATGGTGACCAGCTCCACAGACCACGGCCATCTCGGGGAGAACCTGCCTGGCTGAGACCAGGGAAGAGGCAGCAGCAGAGCCTAAGGTCCGGCACAGGCCTCTGGCCGCCTGCAACGCGCCCTTGGATTAGAGCTGACTCATGAACAGGTTCAGGAGGGGTTGGCATGAGGCCGTCCCTGGTCCCTCTCTGAAGAGGCACTGGCTCCCTCGTGCTCACCAGGGAGGCAGGAGGGGAAAGAAAGTCTGAATAACATGTCCCAACTCACTGACTCGGCTGGACCTTCACCTTCGGCCCCTCGGGCATGACAGAAGGAGGCTCCTGGTCGTGGGGCCTGGCAAGCTGAGTTGCCACTGGGATGGAGTTGGTGGGGTGGAGGGGACTTTCTTGGACAGGCCAGAGGGGCAGGTCCGAGCCAGCAAGTGGTAGGGGTGGGGACCAGGCTAAACCCGCCCTGGGACACCTGACTCCGTCCTGACACAGGGCCCCTCAGCAAAAACTGGAGAAACACACAGTGTCATCTCCACCTTCTCAAAGGAGGACACCGTATAAGTAAGGCAACTGAGCTGGTGGGAGAGGTTGGGGACCTAAGATGCCTCCCCAGTCAGTTCTCACCTACAGCTGACCCTGGCCAGGTGCCCCCGGCCAGGTGCCCCCATGAGGCTGCTCTCAGGAGAACCTGACATTCCTGTCCCCACATATGAGGAAAAGCAAGGACACTAGGCTGGGATCCTGGAGCCCCATCTCCTTGCCTGGGAACCTGGGGAGGCACCCAAAGTCTTGAATGACCCAGGACCACCAGAGGAGCCATGCCTGTTCGAGACACCCTGGCACCACCTAGGAGTGGTGTCTAAGACAAAGGAAGCATCAGTGAGGTCAGAAACCGTGGCCAAACTTGGCTGACCAGCAGATTCCTCCTGTGCCCAGCTCTGCCGAGCAGCCCCGTGGCGGGGCCTCAGGCAACCCTCGCCCTGGGCAGCACCAGCCAGGTTGGGGCTGAGGGCCACCACCGAGCAGAGGGGGGCCCACCAACTTCCTTCCTCCCTCATGAGCCACCAGGAGTGTGATGGGTGAGACCTGACAAACTTGTTCTGCGGGCTGGGGTGCATGAGAGGGCGGATTCTCTGGGGCCAGCTCTGTGGGGACTCCATAGTCCTCTCTCTGCTCGCACAGCTCAGGAGGAACCCCGGCGGGAGCCTGGCGCAGCATGGCCGCTGCCAACTTCGTGCAGGAGATGCATGCCATCGGAGAGAGGCTGCTGCTCAGGCTGCAGAGGCTGCCCCAGGCCGAGCCCGTGGAGATTGTGGCCTTCTCGGTCATTGTCATTTTCACAGGTAAGCTGGGGCTCCCAGGGTCTCCTCAGTGCCCATGGCTCTTCTTGGCATCCAGCAGAGACCACAGTGCTAGCCAGAGGGCTGGGGGAGGTGGCTGGGTGGTCCCCTGGAGCAGAGGAGGAGAAGCAGACGTCCTTGGGGGAAGCCATGGGGTTGCCCCTAATCCTCTGACATGCTGCTCTAGGGATGGGGTGGTGCTGGGAACCAGGGCCCAGAGGCGCCCCCAGCTCCCCCACCCGGGGATGAAGGGAGCAGAGCTCTGGGCAGCAGAGGAAGCAGGATAGGGAGTCAGGGCCTGGGGGCCGGCATGGGGACAGTCAGCACCTCTCAGACCCTTGGGTGTTTCTGACCACTAAGCCAGACCTCTGGGCAAAGGTCCTCCACACCCCAAGAGGGGCTTCTTCGGGAGCAGGGTGGGCATTTGCTTTTTCTCCCCTACCTCTGAGCTTCCTGTGCTCTGCTCTCTCCCAACTTTCCAGCCACCGTTGTGCTCTTGCTGCTGATAGCCGGCAGCTACTGCTGTGCTCAGTGCTGCTGCCCTGCGCGGAGAGGCAGGAAGGTCCAGGTGGGCCCCATGACCCCACGGTGAGGGACCGGGCGACAACCGAGGAGACCACCAAAGCCATGACCCAGGGTGTCAGCCTGGCCCTACAGCCCTCACCCCTCAAGACAAAGATCTAAGGCCCCAGCTCTGGCCTGGCCCAGGAACCCAGACACTGACTGATACCTGGAGCCTCATCAAGGAAAACAGGACCGTTCCGGCCACAAAACCCTCATCTGCCAGTGAACACTGGGTGCTGAGGAGGAGTCAACTATTTCAGAGACTGAGGAAACCACTGAGGATTCTTTGCCTTCCTGTACTTTCTAACAAAACACAGCAGCAGGGTCCCCATTCCTGGGTGGAGAACAGCCCGCACGTGTGGGGAGCTGGCCTTGGGGCTCCAACGCCAAAGAGGAGCAGGCCCACCAGAAGGACTTCGTGCAAGAGCTCCTGGATCCCCAGCTCCCCCGACAGTGGGGACATGTCTGTGTTCTGTTCCAGGATTTGCCCATTTCTTTCCCAGTAAAAGCTTTTTGGTTATGTGTTTCTGTGGTGTCAGACTCCCTGGGCTGGGCTCTGAGCATCGGGAGGGCGACGTGCCAGAATTCCGGAGGCGTGGCCAGGGACTGTCCCTTCCAGGCCTCTGCTCTCCCTGTGCCCACGAAAGCTGAGAAAACATGCAGGCAGGAATGCCATGGAACCAGGGGAGGGGTGAAGGGAAATTCCTGCCAAGCACTAGCTGCCGACAAGCTCTGCCTCCAGCCGCCCACTCTGCCGTGACGGAGGCTGCATCTGCCCCAGGCAGGTGCTGGGCTCAGGAATGCCACTCAGCAGTCACCACTGCCATTAACTGGCCAGCACACCCCATCCTAGCAGGCTCAGGCCACTGGGTCTTCCCAAACTTCCAGTCAGAGAGGTTAGGCCCCATTACTATCCATAACCTGTACCCTGGCCCCTCTGCCCTTTCCCCAGTGTGTGCTGAGCTGTCTGGGTTCGACTCCTCACCCTGCTTCTCACCAGCTATGTGAATGCAGGGTAGTGACTTGACCTCCCCACGCCATGTTTCCTCTCCTGTGAAATGGGGCTAATCCTGGTACCCACCTCCGGGGGTAAGCTTGTGAGGATAAACCAAGATGACCTATGTCGTGCACTGGACTCAGTGCTGGGCATATCCTAAGAGCTCCGCAGACCTGCCGTCAATACCCGCCTCTGTAAACAGAAGGCCAATCCAGAGCAACGTGGATGCATTTTAAGGACCGAGCCCACTGACGTGCAACACTGCCCTGCCTCCATCCCTTCAGTTTGCTTTCTCTTCCAGAGAACTCGCCAGGTAGAGCTACAACCCAGGGATGAGGGTGGGGAAGGCAGAGGCTGGCGCCGTACCTTCCCACCGTACCGGTCCCCCAGAGCCACAAAGCCAGCTGTGTTTCGCACACCTCTGCTGTCTAGGCCTGCGTGGCCTTTGTTCCGGCTGCCTGGGGGCAAAGCCCTGTCTACTCAGAAAACAGCGCATCGGGAGGAGATGCCAGCCCCTGCCTCCCGGCCATCTCCGACAGGTAGGAGAAGCACTCTCTGTGGCTGGTTTCACTTCCTGGCGTCCAGGGTCTTGTCTGACAGGTTTGGTTTGGGTTTAAGACCAGAGAGGAAGTGCCTCCATACAAAACAAAAGAAATTCAAGAATCTGTCTATACGTTCTACCCATTCTACCCCACCACCACCAAAGAGTGGGATTCAGCATAATGATGATGATGACAACAAGGCGATGGTAAAGCTAGTTAAAGGTCCCCGAGGACTTACTCTGGCACTGACTTACACGTTTTGATGCAGATAAATTCATTAAATCATCACAACAACCTCACTGCCATAGGTACCATTATTATCCCCCCTTTATTATTTTTTTTAGATTTATTTACTCATTTTTTTTTTTAATGGAGGGACTGGAGCTGGAACACAGGGCCTCGTGCATGCTCAGTATACACTCTACCACTGAGCTATACCCACCCCCACTATTATCTCCATTTTAAAGATGAGGAAATTGAGCCTTAGCAACGCTAGGAAACTTGTCTAAATTCAATCAGCTAAAAAGTGGCAGAGCCAGCCTCTGGGCCCCGCCTGTCTGGCTCCAGAGCCCTCGCTCACCACACCCTGGGCCCCAGGCCTCCAGCTACAGTACTGATAAGGCTCTCATTCCACCATCCAGTCAACCAACCCTAAATCCTAAACAGCCACACCCCAAACTCCATCTCAAAATAATCTCCCTATAAGTGGGTGTGGCCTAAGAGTTAAGAACTGGAGTGGGGCCCAGCTAGGTCTTCCTCCCAGAAGAAAAACACAGGGAAGGTGGGAGGAACTGGATGGGAAGCCCTGCCTTTTCCAGTCCCAGCACCAACTTGGCTGGAGGGTCCTCAGTTTAGGAGATGCCCCTGATTCCTGTGTGACTTTTCCTTAAGCAAGTTTCATCAGCATCAAGAACACCCTCCCTGAGGGTGGCTAAGGCTGAGCCTTTTTACTAGAAGAGAAGCTGGCTCCCTGATCCAGCTGCCAAGACGTGGGGACCATGGGCAGCCCTGGGCACTGACAGGCTGACTGGTGGTTCATTCCTGTTTTCCTCTTCCGGGCCAGTCAGTTCCTAACTGCTGAGTCCAAATAGGACTCTGTCCCTGCCCTCAGAGGGCTTACTGGTACACACCGAGCCCCGCCACTGACGGCTTCCCCATAGTTGTCAGGCCAGGCTCCAGTCCTGCTCACTTTAACCAAACAGGTCTGCTGTAGCATGACAGCAGTCTGACACATGCCGACCGGGTCCTCCAGGAAGACGGGCATGGAGGGGAGGCAGCAATTCCCCCAGGGCGGGAAAGAATAAACCGAGAGGTACAGGCAAGTGGTGGCCATGGAAGGGGCGGCCACTAGGCTGTCTGAGCCCCAGAGAATGTCTGGCTGACCTTGGCTGCCACACCTCTCGTTTCTGCCACCCTGCCACCCTGGACCAAGCCACCAGCAGTCTGCCTGTGGTCACTGCTGCAGCATCCTAGCTAGTCTCAGCATTGATCTCCCCCGCTCCCCCGTGCCTCCCCCGACTGTGACCTCTGCTCCACCACTGACCACGACTGTGGTCTCCTGCTTCCTCACAAGGGTTTCACTCCACACTTCAGATCCGTGCACTGTACTGTCTGTACCTTACAGCTTACCAGAAACCGCAGTGAAGCCACCTGGTGCAAGAATCTCATTAGCCACATTTGGCAGAGAGCATTCAAAACAGTTTTCTCCTAAATCTGTTTTCCCAAATATCAAGATTTAAAAGCAATCTACAATAAAAATCTTCACGATATATATGCCTGTGAGTAATAACAAATTCCAGACCAGAGAAAACTGAGGACAAATTAATTCTGTCCTTAGAAAAAGTTTCCTTGGGACTGTCCTTAGGACCAGTTGCCTGTCCCTTAATTCTAACTCTTACATCATCCTCACATCTCAACTTACACATCACTCCTTTCAGGGGAGTCCCCTCAGCCCCTGGGCCAGGCTATGTTAGGGTCACCAACAGCATTCTCCACCCCTTCCCATCATATCATTTCCTTGATCATTTCAGAAGAATCTTCTAATCAGGGCCAGCAGTTAATTGAAAAAGTCAATAAAAGCAATGTTTGTGTACACGAGACATATATTCTCCACGCCTCTCATTTTAAATGGAGATACACACACACACACGCCTTGGCCAATCTATCTGACGTAGGGCTAACGTCTTTTCCCTGCGTGTGCGTTTGCTGACCCGAGTTCCTGAACTGTCTCCTTGCTAATTTTGACTTCTTTCAAGCAGAACAAGAACTTAAAGACATCTGCAAAGAAACCTGAGTGTGAAATCCTCCTGGATTTTTAGAAAATGTCCACGGTTGTCTTGTCCACAACTATTTTTGACAGGAATATTATTTGAATGATTCCAAAATGATTCCAAGGTGGTCAAATAGATATAGGAAGAGACCTGCCCTCTCTACTCACTCTGAAGTACAGCACAGAGCCTCAGAGAGCTCAGCCTGCACAGCCGAGTTGAACAGCTGGGTCCAAACCTCAGTGCAGTAACTTCTTAGCTATATGACCTTGGGTAAGTTACTTAACCTCTCTGTGCCTGTTTCCCAGCTGTAAAACTGGGGTTTCGGCTCTTACTGTTGCTCCGTTTTTGTGTAATATTAAGTGCAATTATGTAATCAGAATAACAAGCACAGCCGCCACAAAACAGGTTTGGGAACAAACAGCTGACTCTTGACAAGCATCCAATTAACCTGACAGAGAGGAAGTACAAGGGTGCACTAGAGACCAGCCCGCTGGCTGGGAGGGTTCAGCGGGCCAAGGGCATTAGTCAGTGTGTTTTACACGGGGAAATGCGAAGCGGCAGGTAAGCCAGGGGTCAGTTAAGCCAGGATGGTAAGAAGGGCTTGCAGATGGTAAGAAGGGCTTGCTCACATCTCCTCCAGCCCGGGCTGCACATCAGAATCGCCCAGAGCGCTCTACCAAGCACGGGGCTCTGACACATCCTGGGCTACCAGGTGGGGCCTGGGCACAGGCATTCAGAAAAGCTCCCAGATGATTCTAACAGGCAGGGTTGAGGACTGGCTTCCTGGAATGTAACCCCTGGGTGGGCAGGGCCTGCCTCTCTTGCTCACGACTAGAAACGCGGTGACAAGCCCAGTTCCTGGCTGCCATGGGCACTCAAATTCTATCTTTCAAAAAATGAATGGCGGCCACTGGGTTTCACACAGCAGGGCACAGGCCCCTCCTCCCTCTCCAAGCCACCCTATAACATGGGGGGCGGGGAGGAACCCACATGAAGCTGCTGAGGCCGGGCCTGAGAGGCAAAGACACGAAGGGAGAAGTTAGGCCTCCACAGGAACCTGGGGCCTCAATGGCGATAAACACCCAGAGGCTAGTTCCAGGTGGTACCAGCTGCAGCTGGGGTTAATCATTCACCCAGCACCACGGGAAGGGAGCAGCCATGTGCGACAGCCCCAGGCCTGACTTCCCGAGCTCTTCGGTGGACAGGTCATCTGGACTGAGAGGAGGGGCAGGGCCCAGCCACAGGTGAGGTGACCAGGTGGCTGGGGGCAAGGGCCCGGGCTCCAGTCTCTTCCCCGACCCACCCCAAGTCTGACTTCCCATCCAGGACACCGCAACACAAGCACTCTGAGCAGCCCCCACAAACGGCATCACAGGAGAGCCGAGCACAGCCAAGGGGGTAAGTGTGAAAGGCTGAAAGGGAATGTGGTTGCTAGGCAATGGCTAGCCCACCTTTGTTTACTCTGGTGACAGCAAGGAGGTCTGGTCAGGGCCAGTCAGCAATGTGACCACCTTTTCCTCCTAAGAGTTACTTCCCTGGAGTGTGACTCTTTTCACCTGGTGGCCTCAGCTCGGGCCCCCCAAAGTGTGGGGCCTGAAGGATTACCCTGATCCGCCCTCTCTTAGGACAGAGGACTGTTCAGAGCAGAACCCGGTAACTACTCCTTCCTTCTCCACCTTCACTCCCTTCAACAGGCCACAGGCTCGCAGACTGTCAATCTCAGCTATTTCAGGATTAGTCCTTCTGCTTTCAGCTGCCTCTCAGGCCGTCTGCTGAGGTCTCAGCTTGAGTCATTCCACTCCGCGCTGGCTCCTATGCTGATCTCTCAAAATGCTTCCCAAATGTCTGGCAACTGAGACAGGAAAGCCAGGAAGGACCTATAGCGGTGCTTTTTAGATTCTGGCTGAGCAGGTCTCAGGGACGGGGACCCCTCCGCCACTTGGTGCCAGTCCCTGCTTCTGCTTCTGTGCAGGAGGAAAGCCCATGTTTGCTTTCAGGAGGCATCCAGCCCAACGACCCTTCAGTGTTCACTAGCTGCAGAGGTGGGCCGGATATTCTCTGAGATTGCGCCAGGGGTGAAGTTGGGGGAGTGGGAAGCAGGGCCTGGGGCGGGGCCTTGGAGCAGCCCCTGTACTCAGGGCCTCTATCCTGACTTTTCCAGGTTCACATGGACAAACTGCTAACAAAGCGCACCTGGAATGGTTTCTGGCTGAACCCCTGGGACCAGGGGGGCCTGGTAGTGATCATCTTATTTATTACCATGGTCCTGTTCCTCATCTCTTTCGCTGTTATATTTGGCTTACTATGTCCGCCTGACAGGGACAACCATTGTGAAGGGTTGTGACCTGACTTCCTGCGGGCCAAAAAGGGGGTCACTGTTATACATTCTCAAAACGCCTTGTACCTTTTCTTCAAAGCCCTTTTAAGTCTGGAATTATACATTATTATGTGATTATCTGATAAGTGCCTGTCTTCCCCACTGGACCAAGCACCAAAAAGGAGGGGATGGTCTTTCTGTTCACCATGCACCCCCATATCTGATGGGCCTCGTACAGAGTCAGTATCAATCACTATTTGCTGGTTGAATAAATGAATGAATGAACAAATGAGCAAATGAATGGATAAATGGAGAGATGCTAGGCTGTTGGCTCCCCAGCCTGGCGACGACAGAGCCCAATACAATCTAGGCCTAAACCAAGGCTCTTCCGTCTCAGACAAGGTGCAGAGAGGCCTCTAGGCTGGAGGTTGCTTTGAACCTAATTACTGTTCCTTTTTACACTAAGAGATAAAGAGTCCTGTCATGAATAATCAAATGCTGTTCACGGCCACGCTCTGACAAAGTAGATGCATGCAGAGAGGAGAGGAAATCCACCGGATGCCCCACCCTGGCCTCATTCATGTGAGCCGAGTGTCTTTTCTGTTGGTCCCAAAGATGTCCAGGTATCCCTCACAGGGTCCCGCAGCCCCCATGCACCCCAGACCCTACAAAGCTGCCTTTGTAGAAATGTACCCACCTCTGCCAAAGCCACCACACTGGCCTGTCCCTTGCTGCCAGGTGTCCTCCCTTCTCAAGCAGCTGCTTCAACGTCAACCTCAAACCAGGCTATTCTTAGAAAAGGGGCACATATCTGGTGGGGAGGGGACTTTGCCGTCACACTGTATGCCATTTATGCAATGAAGGAACATTTCCTTTTACTCAAAGAGCAATTTCAAATCCAGCCACACCTGCGTGTTCACTCCATCCCAGGGCCTGGAAGTCCTGGGATCTGATATCCTCACAGGTAGCAAATGAGATAGGAGAGATGAGGCCGCACAAGGGATAACAGGATGCCCAGACCCCTGCCACACTGAGAGGCCCCAGCTCCCTGGTATAAGACAGGAGGAATGAAGGCAGAGGCCCTTGGGAGGACCCGTCCTCTTGCCTGGCACAACCAGCCCTCCAGACAGCCCCACAGAACCTCAGACTCATCCCACATAAGAATCCAGCCAGGGTGATTTTCCACAAAGGGGACTGAAACCTACAAGGACACTTAGCCTTTTCATTACGAGCGCTTCACTCAAGGAACCTAAGAAGGCCTAATTTAACAACTCACTATATTAGTGTCTGAAAAGGGCTCTGGTGGCAATGGCTGTAGGCAAGGGTGCCAACCACCTCTGCTGGGTGCGGTCTTGCTACAGGGGCCAAAGGAGAGAGCTTGGAGAAGTGAATAGCTTCAGCCCAGGAGCCACCAGCTCATCGGTGAATAGGGGGTGGGAATCAGAAATATATGGTCCAAATAAGTGCCTCTCTAGTTTCCAGAGGAAAACCCCCAAACATCTGCTGGACACCTGTACCAGGTACTTTATCAGCTCCACGCTTCAAGAATCTTTTCTTGCATAAACCAAGATGGCATGAGTGTATGAAAATGTGCATGTCACTGAAAATTGGGAGATGGGGGATTAGTGGCATCTGTCCTACTGTGAATTCTGTGACCATGACCTCTCTGGACTGTGGTCTGTTCATGTCTAAGTCTGAAGCAATCAATTCTGCCTCATCTACCTTACAGGGTTGTCCAACGAGATCTGACCAATGAGAGCAGAGAATCAAAGAACTTTTTAGACCAAAGGGCTACACAGATGCAAGTGGGCCCAGCTTGTCCAGAATGCTAGTGGACGTCCCTCATAAACTGTGCTCACAGCTACTCATGCCCAGGACCTGCCCTGCCACAACCTGTCTGTCACTGAGCAGCAATCAGGTTCTTTCATGGCCCCCACCACTGGGAGATGCAGATCAAATAAACAAGTGAGTTCCAAGGGGACAGGTGGTGTTACGTTAGAAAAGCTGACTTTTCTTAGAAAAGCTGACTTTTCTCCAAGCACGTTACTGCCCCCACCCGCCAAGAGATGAGCTGGGCCACATGCCTTGTATGGGTCTGGGATAAGAGTGACCACTACACAAGTGAAGCCAATGGTCTGGCTCAGGGACACTTGATGACCACAATGCCAATGACTCAGAACCGGTGACATGACCTGGGATTGAGTCACTCACAGGGCCAGCCATTCCAGAAGTGAGTAGAGTAGGGTGGGTGGATGCCCACCCAAAATACTCAACAAATTCGCACACTGCCAGAGTTCCTGGGGCCTTCCACAGAAAAGTAGAGGGGTACCAACTTCCATGCTCCCTGATAGGAAACATCCCACACAATGGCCTTCAGCAGGCAGAGGTCCCTTGGTGGCCCAAGAGCTGCCCTACATTAGCTGGTTAATGAGTGGTGCTGTTGAGGGAAGAGAAAAGACCTCACTAACACTTTGATCCACACACAATACAAGTCACTCACCCTGATTCTTCACAGAAGGCCACCAGGGAATCAAAGGCCAAGACAGCAGCTTTATCAGATGCTTTGTTCCCTCTCTTTTCCTGGAGACAAGAAACGACCGTTTAGCAAAAGTCCAGACTACCCTGTAGTCCAACAAATGATAACAGAGAAAAATATCAAATACACTAATAAAGCCATTTACAAAACAGATTTCCCAAACCTGATCATGCATCAGAATCAGCCAGGTAACTTGAAAAGAGTGACCTGGGGCCCACCCCAAGACTTCTGGAGTTTTTGGGAGTTTATATTTTCAAAAAGCTACTCAGATGAGTTTCATGTAAAGGGCCCAGGGACTGGCATTTGGAAATCACTGTACAATACAACCTAATTTAATAAGAGTTAAATATACGCACAAGTGTGTGTACTTAGATATGAAGGAACATATTAACCTGTGTGTGTGGAAGGACACACACTAAAATGTCGACAGTGATTAGCTCTGAGTGTTGGGATTATGCCTTAATTGCCTTTTTGTACATGTCCGTTTGTCAGATTTTCCTTTCAAAAAATGTGAAATTTTTTTAATATACAGAAAAGCCAGGAAAATATAACAGGCACTATCTGAGACATTATCTATTGCCTCTCCGTTTTTGGAAGTTGAATCATCCCCATTTCCCAGATGCATGCAAATACACATGCTTCCTCTACCTCCATTCTCCCAATACATTTAAATCATAATTTCTTATTAAATCATAATTTTCATTAATATGACTATGTCAACATTCTTCGGAGCTCATCACATGATGACATTTTTGCATTCTCTATGACCACATGTCCTTTCTTCTACAACTTCGTTTCTCCTGAAATTAATAGGTGCCTAGTTTTTTCATTTACTTAGATTTCAGTGTATCACTAATTTACCCCCAAATGCTCTGACATATTGAAAAATTCATCTCAACAGGGACCAAAGGTGGCAGGATCCACTTTTATTTTTGGAAACATCCTTCCTGGTGCCTTCTGTCCCTGTGTTCGACTTGTACTTCTGCTCTCTGGGCCTGGTGCACAGCTGTCTTTCCAAGACTACCCTTCGATCTGGTCCTAGGACACTCCTTTTGCCTTGCTGCTGGGTCAGATCACCATCTGCCTTTCCTAGGCCACTGTCTCTGCAGTGGAGAACATCCTCTCATAGCTTCTCCATAGGAGAAAAGTTCTTAAAATCTTCTGTCTGAAAATGTCTTTATCCTACTTTCACACTAACTGGTTGGCTGGGTCAGAAATTCAATTTGGAAATGGCTGATTTCGAGTTTGAAGGTGATGTTTCTTGCTTATGGTGTTACAGTGGAGAAAATGGATGCTCTTCTGACTTCCAGTCCTCTGTAAATCACCTCTCCGGAAGCTTTCTGGATCATCTCTTGATCTCAAATGTCCCAACGAAGAGCCCAGTGTGAGTTCTTGTAATTCACTGTGTTAGTAGGTTTCAAATAAATTATCTTATACCCAATCACCTTACCAACATCTTTTCCTTGCCTAATTTTAATTTCAGACAAGTTAATCATGCCCTCTTAGGTCATGACAGACTACCATTCTTGGTCCTCACAAGGCCCCTTTGAAAGGTTCTCAATCCCTACCTGCATTCACCTTCTCTCCCTAGTAGTTCATTTACTCATTTATTCAATAAACATTTATTAAGCACCTACTATGTCCCCAGCACTAATCCAGGCATTAATTACAGCTACACAGGAAATAAAAGGCCCCTGCTCTCCTCTGGTGGAACTTACACTTCAATAGAGCAGATACAGAACAAGCAAATCTATAATGTCAAGCCATAATAAATATAATTTTTTTAAAGCAAGATAGGAGACTTCCTGGGCCCCTATTACCTATATATACTATAATTTCTTTTTTTTTAATATAAACATTTTTTATTGAGTTGTAGTCATTTTACAATTTTGTGTCAAATTCCAGTGAAGAGCACAATTTTTCAGTTCTGCATGAACATACATACATACGTTGTCACATTCTCTTGTACTATAATTTCTTTACTCATCTTTGCTAGATAGTTTGTTTCCCATTTTCTGTCCTCATGAGCCATTCTATCATTCAGGCCCTTGAGCACGTGAGCTTATCCCCTGGCACTTTTATTTCAGGTGATCTGGTCCAAGAAATAGGATATCTAGGTCAAAGTGTACCTGTGTTTTAAAGTTTAATAGATATTGCTAGATTGCTTCCCCCTCAAAAGATTGTAAGACTGCATTTTTCTCTTGGCAAAGTGCAGGCACACTTTTCTATACATGGCCACTAACAACAGGAATTAGAGCTCCTTTACTTGGGTGTCAAATCATTTTCCTTTAATTTGCATTTACCTGATTACTACTGAATCTGAACATCTTTGGATATGCCATTTGGATGAGCTTGTCTGGGAACTTTCTTTTCATATCCCTTATTTTTTCTTGTCAGTTGGTGAAAGCTCTCTGTTTACTTTCAACTTCAACCTTTTGTTTGCCTTTTACATTATGTATTTTTCCAGATTACTGTTTATCTATTGATATTTTTAATGGTATCTTTTACCATATAAATTCTTACATAGGCTAAAAATTTTTAGAAACTTAGGATTTCTTTAATATATACTCAAATTATTTGTTTTTTTAAGATAGCTTTCTGGATTTTTCATTTTCATTACCAAAGTATCTCCAGCCCTGGATGGTACAGTGGACTAAATTTTCTTGCAAAATATTGTTTAGTTTCTACATGCAGGTCCTTAATCTGTCTTTTATATAAAGTGTCAAAAGAGGCACTTTAATTTTTTTCCAGAAGGATAGCCTGCCATATCAGCACCACGTATTAGACAATCCATTCTTTTCTCATTAAACTGAACCATCAGCTTCATCAGATATTAAATTATCACATATCCTGGGACGTATTTCTAATGCTCTCACCTGTTTCTGTATGACACAGATTTGACTACAGTGGCCACGCAGCAGACTGACACGGGGTTAAGCATGTCCCCTTCATCTTTTTTTCACCCCTTTCCCCGCATTTATTCTTGTGTATAAATTCTAAGGTTCCACTTTCCAATAAAAGGCTTCTGGGACTTCAATAGGAACTTTGTGAAATATTTAACTTTGAGGAGAAAAAACCGTTTCTTCCCACTTTCTGTGCCTGTTCACAGCTTGTTTTCTTTCAATAAGATTCTAGTTTTCTTCATCTATATCAGTGGTTCTCATCCCTGGCTGCATATTAAAAGCAACCGGGGAGATTTTTTTTTTAAAGTCTCTTGGTAAGAGCCCGTAACATTTACTTCTAGGTATTTTACAAGTTTTAGTCTTGCAGATTAAATTTTTTTTTCATTTCCATTCCTAGGTATTTATGGTAATATGGAGAAAAGCTATTTCTCTTACGGACAGCCATCTTGCCAGGCTTCCTTATGAATTCTAGTAGATTTCTAGTGGTGTCTTTGGGGTTTTCTAGGCAGACATTTGTTGCCATTTCTACCTCCTGGTGTCTTCTCTCCTGTTCGTCTTGTCCCTGAGTTCATATACTTTTTGGCTTTTTATTGCCCTTCTGGTGGGGATCAGGAATAAGACCTTGTCTTCAGTTTTTCTTGTGAGGAAAAGTTGACGTGTATCCTTTTGCAATTTCACACGTTATGCTTGAGGGGGACGATTTATGCCTCTTGATTCACGTAGATTTACTGCTTCATTCGTAACTGCTCTAGACCCTTCTACTGTGTGACTAGCCCGCTGTTTACTTACCCAACATCTTACAAAGGAGGAGTCTGATCTCACTATTATATTGCAGCGAACATCCATGTCCATTCTCGTACAGTCCACCCTGTACGCTGACAACCTGTCTACCCTCCACGTACCTCTGCAAAGCGGTCACTCCAGCTTACATTCCTGACAACGCTGTGAGCTGCCCTTTCCCCACAGCTCTGCCGACGGTGACTATAAAGATGTTTTACACTTGGCCAGTCTGATGAGCGTAAAATGATAGCTTGGGGCCTGATCTGCATTTCTCTGATTTCTAAGTGAGGCTGAGCATCTCTACGGAAGCTTATTAGATATCCTGGTTTCCTCATCTGTGAAGTCCATCCTTCCTGCAATGCAGCTGTTTGTCTTTGATTTCACCCTCTTACCTGCAGGAGTTCTCTATATATAACCAGGCAATCATGTCTGTCGCAAATGTCTTCCCCAACAATGGCTCATTTTTCCATTTTTGTTTATGCTGTCTCTCATCAACAGAAATTTTTAGCTTGAATTTAGTCCAATAACAGATCGAGTCTTCCTTGATGGTTTCTGGTTTTAAAATCTTGACCTACTCTTCCCTTCCTCAAGACCATAAAATATTTTCTCCCCAATTTTACAGTTTTTTGAGGTCTTTAATCCATCAGTAATTCACACGTATATAGCATGGGAGGTAGGGATCTAATTTTCTCTTTTTCCAGCACCAATTATTCAACAGTTCATCCTTTTCCTGTTGATTTATAATGCCACCTACCACACACCAAGTTCCCTTATATACTTGAGTCTGTTTCTAGGTTCTCTACAAAGAATGTGTGACCAGTAAGAAATTTTAAAAAGACTAAAAACAAAGAACTTCTAACAATATGGTAAAATATAACAATGCTAATTTAAAACAAGAAGGGATTGATCTTGACTACATAAAATAACAAGTGCACAGCAGACTGTACTAAGATCACTTAAGCATAAAGAAAAAAGCCTAACCTAGCTTGTTACAAGCTGCCTATCCAGCAGCACATCACTCCCCATCCCCCTGCTCTACCTTCTAGCCTCAGGAGCACCTCTCCAGATTACAGAAGCCCCATCTGGGTTTGGAAATAAGCCTCATGAGATTGGAGAGTGGTGACTCTGGACAGACAGGACTCCTACAGCCCGGGGCTTACCTGGAGTTTTGCTACTTCCTTCTTGATCAGGAAGCTGACTTGGTCCCGGTCATTCCTGGAGTAATACAGACGGCACCAGGAAGGCTTTCCGTCTCTGCCCGCCCGGCCAGACTCTTGGTAGTACCCAGCCATAGACTTGGCAATGTTCCAGTGGACAACAAACCTGTAGGTCCAAAGGGACAAGCAGCATAAGGTGTGATGGCAAAGCTGAGTCAGCAGAGCAGGTGTCTCCACAGAGACCAGGAACGGGGAGGTCAGCAGGCAGAGAGGCAGAGACAGGAACCCAGATTAAGCGTGGCTATGGCTCCTGCACTCTGTCAGCAGGCCTCCCTGCCGTGGAACAGCACAGTGTGAAAAATTGTGGGCTTAAAGAAACAAGATTAGGAACCTAATGAGCTGAATAGGTCCTTTAGAACATCTTCGAAGAAGGGATAACATTTACTAGGTACCTACTACGAGCCAGGGTATATATTTGTCTCATTTTATCGTTACAGTCACTGTCATGTGAAGTGGCCCCATTTTATAAACAATGAACTTGAAATTCAAAGAGGTCAATTTGTACAACGTGACATAGCAAGGGGACAGCAGAGCTAGGATTTGAGCCTAGGGGTATCTGACTTCAAAATTGGCCCCTAACAAGACACAGCTGACCCAAGGTTCAAACCCTGATTCCAAAGGCCATGTTCTCTCAAATGTGGTTCACAGTCTAATTCCTACCCTGACCAACTCAGGGTCACTGTGAGGCTTAACAAGACCATGCATACAAAAATGCTCTGTAAATCATACAAGGCATTACTGGTGTTACTGGTGTTACTCAGAGCAAAGGGCTTCAGGCTATAGCCCAAGATGTCTCTGGAAGGTCAAGTGTGGCTGGAGGTAAAAGACTTCCCAACAGTCGCCAGTGTGAGGCTGGGACACATCCGACCCTTCTGGACCATCAGTAAGCAGTAACAAGGTGTGACAAGAATGAGATCTTTGCCTCTGCTTCCCACAGGGTGCAATGTGAGACAGTTCCTTCCATCCTTCACAGGGTCTAGCTGCCAAGATGTGAGTGAGTGGGGCTGTGTTAATGGATGAGCCTGAGCATCTGCGTGCTGCCCCCTCTCCTGGGGGAGAGCAGAAACGTGCTGGGGATGGGCACAAGGGAGCAGACTGCATGGGAACTGTCAGCGTTTGGACTACATACTAGGGACTCTCTCCTGGGGCTGCCTTTTCCTCCAGCCCTAGAAGCAGCATATGGACCCGGTCCTCCAGGCAGAGGACTAGGCAGCCCACCCGCTCCCAGGCCCCAGCTGTGATGGTAAGACAAGAACCAGGGCTCACCTGACATTGGCTTTGTCCACACCCATCCCAAAACTAATGGTAGCAACAATTACAGGGACCTTCTCCTCCATCCACTCATTCTGCACCAGCGTTCTTTCAGAAGCCTTCAACCCTAGAAAGAAGGGAAGGGTGGGGAAGGAAGCTATTTCCCTTGACTCTCCCTTAGAGTCTACCTTGGGTCTGATGCTATGCTGGGCACTATACACATACCCTAAATCCATCACTTACTGGCTGTATGACCTTGGGCCAGGCACTTAACCTCACTGAGCCTGAGCCAATAAACACAAAGACCCTAGCCTGTGTGTGGCGCAGAGCACTCAATAAATGTTAGAGTCATGATTCAAACCCAAGTCCACTGTCCTTCAGAGCCTGTGGTTTTTCCACGACACCAGTACCTGGGCTTATAAAAACTCATCACCTGCTGCTGCGTGGGCTCAGAGTGAGAAAAAGAATTCAGGAGTCACAATTCACTCTCTCTCTTTTTTTTAATGGAGGTACTGGGAATTGAACCCAAGACCTCGTGCATGCTAAGCACACGCTCTACCACTGAGCTACACCCTCTCCCCCAACAATTCTTATTTTATATCTCATTTCTGTCTAGATTCCTTTTTGTGGATTTAAGTGAATCACTTAAGCTCTGCTTGGGTATCTGGAAAATGATGGGCTACTTGATTATCTAGGATCCATAAGGAACAAGAGACGGACTAAGAGGCTTCTGAGAGGGAGGAGGGCACCATAGCCAGGTGCCCCTTACCTGCATGGTACGCCTTGGCATTCACACCCCTATAACTGAGCTCTATTGCCAGCTGTTCACAGGCCTCTCTGGTCCTGCAGTAGACAATGCCACAGCCAGATAACAGCTGAATGGGGAGACACAGGAAGAAAATAAGCACTGGGAAGAACAGAACAGTCAGCCCATCAGCCTGCAGCCTGCTTTAAAAGCAACTCTGACTCTCTCTTGTCAGCCTCAAAGTCTCCTCTGATGCAAGCCACCTAGCACAGCTCTGACACTTTCTAGCAAAGCAGGACCAAAGCAGCTCCAAACCCAACCTTTCTAACTCCTCTGCCTCCCCCCACCCCATAAACCTTGGCTAGGTCTGCAAAGGCCTCCCACAGGAGGATTCCAGGACATGGGAACCCCAGGAAGGGGAACAATGCCAGGAAACCAAAGGCACAACTCTGGGCACAAGTTTCAAGGCTAAGGAAACTAGAAGAAACAAAGGTCTTAGAAAATCAGTATCCATTTCTGTGCTGCAGATAGCACCCCAGTGCTCCCAACGCATCTCAGCTCCCCGTCAAGCCTCAATGCCCTCACCCCTTTATCAGCCTTCTGCCCAAGAGCCTTAAGGCAGAAGTCCCGCAGGTTCCCGTAGGGATCAGAGAGCAGTTCCTTGAACTGTACATCATAGAAGAGGTTGGCCCGGAAGCAGGGAGTCTTGAAGACAGCAACTGGTTGCTTCAGGTGCAGGGCAGCAAACACATCCTCTTGGACCTGCAGGGTGGCTGTGGCAGTCAGAGCCACACATGGGGCATGTGCCAGGCGGGAGCGCAGGGCACCCAGACGCAAGTAGTCAGGCCGGAAGTCGTGCCCCCACTGGGAAACACAATGAGCTTCATCCACCACCAGGTAGGAGAGCAGGTGGCGGGACATCAGGGAGTTCAGGGTGGGCTGGAAGGAGGCGGAAGCTGCCATCTCCGGCGTGATGTACAGAAGTTTGGTCCGGGGCTTTTCTTGCTCTAGGTCAGAGAGCAGCTCCTTCTTCTCCTGGGCTGAGAGCTTTGAGTTCAAGGAACTCACTTGTACCTTCAGGGCCAGCAAGTGGTCCACTTGGTCCTGATGGCAGAAGGGGGAGAAGACATAGAAGGGAGTATACGTGACCCTCAGGACTCAGTGGTAAACGTCACCATGACTCCCTGGGGTATTTCCCAGTCATAAAAATCCCCTTCCCACCCTCCAATGTGTCTTCTCTTGGCATAAAAGAAGTACAGAAGGTGAAGTGGTTGAGAGGACAGGCCGTGGGGACAGACAGACCTGGATTTAATCCCCACTCCCTTAACCACCACATGCTCTTTGGCTGGTTCTTAACCTTAACCTTTCAATTTTCTCACTCTCTGTCTTTATTCTTGAAAAAAAAAAGAAAACTACCGAATAGGATTGTTGTGAGAACTAAATGAAATTTTACATCTCAGAGTAAGTTAATGCACATAGAGTACTTAGCACAAAGGCTGAGACTAGTGCACACTCACTAAGCATCACTGTTCTCTGTCTCTGTCTCTCCCTTGTTCTCCTTTTCTTCATGGTGGATGGCTCTTAACCACATGGCCACACTTCCTCCTTTCTGATTCTATCAGCCCATCTGCAGGCCTTAAATATATTCAGAAGTACAGAGCAGATGTGAACAACATCCTAACAAGTTTCTCATCTTTTTTTTCAGTCTCACAGCTGTGCCCTTGCCGGAATAAAGCAGAATACCAGGGATGCCCACATATCAATGTACTATCTATCCAACACCATCTCCTATAATGTTGAGAGTGCACATGTGTACATGAGTGTGTACATACGTGTATATACACCTAGTTCCATATTTCTCTGGACAAAAAGTTACAAAGGAGGGTGAGCGACCTCAGGCCATCAAAACACAGAAGACTCATTCATAACCCAGCAGAGTAATAAGCGCTAGTGGAGAAACCCACATTTGGGCAATTCAGGGACCCGATATAGAGAGGGATACAGGCAAATCAAAGAACAAAAAAAGGCAAAAGACCAAAGAAAGGAGAAGTAAAACCTCAAGCTATAAAAAAAACCTTCCCCTAGACTTTTTGGGCTGCCATCTTCATTCCCCTGAGCCTCACCTGAATCAAAGCAATGAGAGGAGAGATTACAATGGTGATGCCTTTGGCCAACAGAGCAGGGAGCTGATAGCAGAGGGATTTTCCTGCCCCTGTGGGCATGCACACAAAGACGTCCTTGTCACCTGCAAAAATACAAGAGGACAACGTCTTAAAGCTTCCTGCCTTTTATCTCTTTCCTTCATCAAGGCTGTTGAGGGGGGAGGGTATAGTTCAGTGGTAGAGCAGGTCCTCGGCATGCACAAGGTCCTAGGTTCAATCCCCAAGACTTCCATTAAAATAAATAAATAAACCTAATTATCCCCCCAAAAAGACTTTTTTAAAAGAGGCTGTTGAAGACTTGCAGACTTAGTAAACAATCTTATGGTTACGGGGAAGGGGGGTGGGAAGGGATAAATTTGGGAGTTTGAGATTTACAAATGCTAGCCACTATTTGTAAAAATAATTTTAAAAATAGTCACCCCTGTATAGCACAGGGAACTGTTCAATATTTTGTAATAACCTTTAATGAAAAAAATATGAAAATGAATATATTTATAAATATTCATGACTGGGATATTGTGCTGTACACCAAAACCTGACACACTGTAATTGACTGTACTACAGTTTAAAAAAAAAACTGTTGAAAATTAAATGAGATTGTAGGAAAGACCCCTAGCAGAATGTCTGGCACATGGAAGGGTCTTAATATAATCTCAATTCCCTTCCCATCCTTTCTATGAAAAAAGTAATGATCCAGGGAGATTTGGCAACGCACACAGGTCACTTCCAGTAACGGCAATAACAACTATGAAGGTAAGAAGTCTGTGTCTACTGGAACATAGATGATTGAACGGCACAACCATGAAAGTTGAATACTTCTAGATGAGTGGGCATATCTGTGTAGACATGGAGGCACCATCACTTAGAGTTCTTTTGCTTATAATGTTATGATGTTATAATATAATGTTATAAATTGTTATAATGTTATAAATTGTTTATAATGTTATGTTTTGTTATAATGTAACTAGCATTACACTGCTGCTCCCCTCTTGACAACCTCTATTTGTCAACATATCTCAGATTTATAAAACTATTACTCCTTCCTTCCCTATTTGGGACCCAGGCCACTCAATCTTCAACGAAGGAATTATCTAGAAGGTTAGTGATTGGCTTAGGCTAATCCTGCCACACCCCACTACTGCCTAGACACAAACAAAAATGGAAATTTATTAACTGTTTTCAAAGACAACCTTAGCTCCGGCTATGAAATATAAGAACCAGAACAGCTGGGTGATCCTGACAATAAAACTGCAAGTTTTTAGTAACACATCTACAAGATCTCTAAAACCAAATATGGCCCAAGGGTGGGGAGGTAGGAAGGGTCAGAAGGCTGGTATAGCCAGCACAAATGTAAACACAGGTAGTTTGGTCATGTTACCTTTCACTACAGCCATGGTCGCACTCTCCTGTAAAGGTGTCTTAAAAGAGTCAAACCCAAAGACCTTCTTCAGCGTGCTCCGAACTCGGCGCTCAGGGTCAAAAGGAGAGGAAGGGTGGGTGCTCATCTTACCGACAGACAGTGGCTAAAGGTTAAGGCAAAGGTGAATGATCATACAGTTTCAGTGAGAACCCTCTGTTCTGCTTCTAAAATATTGCTTATTTTTCTGGGTATAAATTTGCTTTATGACACTCAAACAATGTATTATTTTCAAGTCATATAGCTCCAGGTGAACAGCCTCCAGCAATACATTCCTGGGTAATTAATAGCTCCATTTTTATGCTCATTGAAAATAAAAACATCGAACTATCCCAGCTAATACAGCACAGAACCAGAAATCAGATCACGAGAAGAAACACAAATGTCTTCGGAATAGTTTGGAGAAGGTGGAATTGTTTTTCTAAGCTCCACCCTCTGCTCTAAGCATAGCCATGACGACCATGCTTCCCCCCAGGACCCCGACCCCCTTTCCCATCCCCCAGAGGAGAGGTCTTTCCTTTTCCTCCTGAGCCCCCGACCTGCTCTTTTCTCCCTTTCCCAGCCGAAGCCTCCCCGTCTTCACCCCCAAGATATCACAGCCGGCTGTGGGCCCCCAGGAAAGAAGGGCTCTTGTTGGGCCGCTTCTGCCCGCTGGCTCGGGAACTACTCGAAGACCCCCATTTGCCACAGGCAACTGTGAGAAGCCAGACGCCTGGGAATGCAATGTCAGGTAAAACCCACACAAGCTTGTATCCGTCGCACAGTGATGACGTTACGCTAGCCCTGGCAGGAGGGGGCGGAGCCAGGCGCAGAAACGGCCGCTTTGATTGGTTCCCGGTCTGGAACGGGCGCGGGGTCTCCTGGGATCCGGAAGAACTCGCCTTTCCGCACGGAAGTCGGCTCTTTTGGAGTCATAGGAGAGAGCCGCGCCGGGGCTGTGGGAATAAGATGGCGGGGAAGAAGAATGTTCTGTCGTCTCTGGCAGTTTACGCGGAAGATTCAGAGCCCGAGTCTGACGGCGAGGCTGGAGTCGAAGCGGCAGGCAACTCGGCTGGTGAGGCCCGAGCAGGGAGCTGGAAGGGGAGAATCGGGTGTCTGCTCAGAATGCTGCTTCCCTACCAGGGCGGGAGGGAAAGAGATGGTCATTGCTCCAAGTATCGGGCCCCGAAGCCCCGAAGGGCGCTCAGGGCCTTGGGCTAGACCCACCGTTAGATGCTTTGTAGTAAGAATGGACCGTCTTCTTCCGTTGAGTCGATTATTTTGGCCGAAACTTACTGAAAGTCTCCGTGCTGGGGAGAAGGATGGACGAAGGGTGGAGAGGATACAAGGCTTCTGAACCACTACCTGTTTTCTCTAGGCTTGTTGTTTGGTAGGGGAGAGGGAAACTTTTAAATAATAATGTGCCCTAGACGTTATCTTGGAGCTTTTAAAAATACATGTATCTAATCTCGACTGCTAGAGAGTAATTCTGGAGATCCAGGGAAGGATCTGGGCATTCGTGAGCTCCAAGACTCCTTGGTAATTCCACTACTTTGTCAGTTGTTAAAGCCCGTCGGTGACTTTGTTGCCCTACTGAAGTTGAGAATCACATTAGGAAGTGGGAGCAGATTTATATGGGAGTGTAGAGGGAGGCAGCAAGTTACCCAACATATCTGGGCCTTGGTTTCCTCATCTGAAAAGTAAGGGGGGATTGGACTAGGTTAGCTACTCTTAGTTTTGTGTGATCTCTATCAGTCGGGAGGTTCTCTAATGGTTTCCCAGTAATTTGTATTGTTTTGGGGCTTTCTTGTTTTGTTTTAAACGTGGAAAAAGATTTGTTTCTTAAGTAGGTATGATTGAGAACCTGTCAGAGTGCCCTCTGTTATTAGGGGAGGACACACAAAAATGAGGACACAGAGTCCTTGTCTTACATGAGAAGTTCATTTGTGCCTATGATACAAGTTAGACATGCAGAACGAAAGAAGTCCTTAAACAACTTAGTATAATAGCTAGGAGAAGGAAAGGCTTTAGTTTGCCTAATAAGTGTATTGGAAGCATTAGAAACAATTCAATATTGTTTGCTTTTCTTCCCTGTTCTTTTAATGAATTCATACACTAAATTTTGTGACTTCCAAAAGCAGAATCTGGACCTAAGGTCACTCACATGAGATTCACATTTTCCTTTTATCTTCAGAGATAGTCCTGGCCACTCAAATCACCCAAAGGTTTTTCTTGCATTCTTTTCCCCAGTTACTCATTTCATTTATTTTATTTTATTTTTTATGTTTAAGAAGAGAAAGGCGGATTGGTATCTGAAGCCTATGGAGAGGATGATTTTTCTCGCCTCGGGGGTGATGAGGATGGTTATGAAGAAGAAGAAGATGAGAACAGCAAACAGTCGGTGAGTAAATCTGTTCCCAAATCCAGAGCTGTTCAAAGCACCATTTCGTTTGTCAGAAACTTTCTAAACTGTACCAACAGTGTTCCATTTCATGCCTAATTTCATCCCCCCACCAACCTTTTTGTTTAGTATCAGTTGAGGAAACTGGGATGGACATCAGTAGTTCTGTTTGAAAATCAAATTTGTTTTCACCTGGACCATTTTGTATTAACCTTTGAGTTGAATTTGGGGGGAAAGATAGTGGACAGTTTTATTTAATCCACACATCAATGGGTATTTTGTGTTGGTTTTCCCTGTTTAGATCATTTATTCCATTTGTAACAGTGCGTTCGTCCTAATTGGTTTATCATTTATATCTGCGATCAGATCTGTATTATTTTTAATTTTGGTTGGGGCTCATTCAAATCTCTCAGTTTATTAAAAAGACTAGGAAGGACTTTTTTTTTGGATATCCTTCTTAACTCCTTTCTTGACTTTTTACTTGGCACTTTTTATCAGAATTCTTGATAATAAATCTTGCCTGAAGTTTAGTACCTGCTGATTGACAGAACAGAGAACTTGTGTCTTAAGTAACCAGAAAGACTTTAGATACACTGTCAACCTGAGCATCATGATCCAGAATTTAAAAGTTTGGAGATAAACAGGGATTCAGGCTGGTGCTTAGCACAAAGACATACAAAGTTGAATCTCAGTATAAAATCTGGCTCTTTAGTAACAATGTACTTAATTTGTTTGAATTTTTTTTTATCCATTGATACTTAAACATTAGTATTAAAATGCTTTACAAATTAAACAAAAATGCATTCTGTATTTTCTATTCTTTTAGAAAATATTTTTATCCCCTTAGACCCCCATCCCCCATTACTTCTGATAATTCAGAATTGACTGAAATTGTTTAGAAAAGCTTTGTAAGTTGTTTTCTTTTCCTGACTTCTAAGTGCACATACTGGCTCAACGTCCATAACTATTTTCTTCAGCAAATCTGCATGATGTGTGTTTTTGAAGTGTTTTCCCACATTTACTTCACTTAGAATTTTCATTATATTTAAACTTTATTTCATATTTTAGTAAAAGCCTCCCATCCAATCCCAATGTAGACATTCTAAAATGTGATTGTGTTTGGCTGAGCTACATCTCTGATTATTTAGCACTATGGGTTTCATTTTAAGGAGATTGCATTTAAAACCTGTGGCTCACTGACATCTGGCAGGACAATTAAGTCTCAGAGTCATCAATATAGTTCAAGTCTCTCAGGTGATGTTTATATTAAGACCTGGCGTGCTGTTTAACGGGGGGAGGCAGTAAAGTATAGCTCAGTTGAAAAAAAGCAGTTTCAGAGAAAACTTAATTTTTCCTGGATGTAAAATTACAGCTCCCGTGCATTAGGGTGTGCTGGGTGGTGGAACCGACATGAATACAGCTACCTAACAGGGTAGCTTTCTTTCAATCTTCACTAGCATTCAGTGGACTGGTGGGCTAGCTTCTGTGAGGCCAGGGCACGCTTTGGAAGAGGCCTTGCCTCCATGGTGCTTTGTGTCAAGCAGGCCATTTGGATAAGGAACGAGGCTGGATAGAACGGGGCAATGGCAGTTCTGTGAAAGCTTGGATGGAGGCAGAACCCACTCACCTGGGACCTAGGACAGGCTGGGCATTGCCCTTGAGTCCTGCCTTTCCCAGGTCACTTGCCCTGGTTGTTTGACCCCCAGTTTCCTGCTGTTCATGTTGGTGCAGATGCCGCTGGATTGAAGTGCTGGGGTAGAGTGTGTGGGGGTCATGGCGCTCTGGCAGTGAACAGTGTCACAGGAGGTCTGAGTCTGATGTATTTGTGCACCTGAAAGGCAATTCCTGGTTCGAAATAATTGCTACTTCGTTGGAAATGCTGTGTCTGTTTTATCCGGGGGGGCTAGTCTTATTCTTTTCTCAAGCATATTGCAGTCTTTCTCCATTTTTATGCGTGTGGTTTTTAATCTCAGGCATTTTCATTAACATAGACTGTGGCACTGCTGGAGTAACGACTTTGAGCTGCTGATGTTCTTTTTCCTCTCAGAACATCTCTTTCCCCCCTTCTCTTTCTCTGGAGCCTGGGTCATATAGTCGGGGAGGGGTTCTTGGTGGGATGACCCAGGCTGGGGAAATTTGCTCTGACCCCTAGTTATGCATGTGAGAACCGCAGGCCCACTCCTTTAAGCTTAATCCTCTAAATTCTTTGTCTTGTAGGAAGATGACGATTCAGAGACTGAAAAACCTGAGGCTGATGACCCAAAGGTATTTGGTGTTGGCTGTGGTGGGGTGGCTGGATACGAACAAGGCATTTTAACGTTATGGCTCAGTTCATATGTCTGGTCAAGATCTGTCCCACTAACATAACGTAACCATGTGTAATTTTTCTGGGGTAAACTAGTTTTAAAAGAAACCTGGAGACCCCTCTGGTATGTCTTGAGGCAGCTTGATTTCCAGCCTTGCAGGTCGTGCCACATCCCCAGACTAGAAAGGCGAGAGGCTTGGCTGAGTGCAGCGACCCACCTATGCTCTGAATCCAGGTGGGCTTTGTGGGGTCGCTGCCCCTGCAGGTAGAGTAGAAGTGGGAATGTTTGTAGAATCAGGAAGCCACACGGGCTGCCTCATGTGCTGTGGGTCCTCTTAGTCATCTAGACGTGAAGAAGGGCCCTAGACGGCCAGAGAAAATGAGACCTCTCCCAGCTATTGGGGATGCTGAGCCTAATCCTTGTCTTTCCAGGCTTGCGCCCTTCTGCTCTTGGGTAAATCATACAGAATGATTTGCTTTGAAACAACACAGCCATCTCTTCTTATAGGTTCATCCCGGTAGCAGCTGAGAGTAATTCAGGTATCCTTGACCCTATTGTGGTGAAGGGTAAGACACACGCCCTTCCTCCGTGGTGGGTAGGCTTGCCATACTGTGCGCTGGGCATTAGTATAAGTGTACCTGTTGAGGAAGCATTCTTTAGGGGACAAACTTTTTTTTTTTTGCAAAGAGAGAATAATTCCATCACTCTGGGCCTGGGGTATAGGGACCAGATTTTGTGACTAAAAACTGCTTTAAAACCAGCTAAGGCCTTTAAGGTGACCAGGTGGAATTTAGGAAAACTATCCCCAGTTATAATCTGAAACAGTGGTATATCCTCAAACCTAGCATGAGCTGTTCTAAATTTGAACTGATTCTATGGTTGGGTGCAACTGTGTGCAGGCATAGAAATAAACCTATGAGGGCTGTGGATAATACAGATAAGAGAACATTTTACCAAGAAAGAAAGTTTAGGTACCAGCTTGCAAGAGGGAAAAAAAAAAGGGTCCTGGGGACTGAAATGCATGCTCCTTCCTGTGCCTACAGAGGAACCCAGGCTTAAGAACCCATCCAAGCATTGCTAGCAGGAGGGTAGGCCCTGGATGGCCACAGCTCTGCTCGGGCTTGCAGAAAGAAAATGGTCAGTAGTGTTGCTCTCCATCTTCTGTCTTAGTGTTTGGGGTGTGTGGGCCTTAGAGCCTGGGCATAAAACAAGCCTGTGGGGCCGCTAAGTGTCAGGGCTTCAGCTGTGGAAGGAAAGGAGGATCTTTGGGGCCTGGAGTCTTTATGTGTCTAGTTGCCAGCCTTTGCCTGCCACTGGAGCCTCCTGGAGAAGTTGGCTGGTGAGCAGGGTGGGCGTCCTTAACTGTCACCCCTTCTGGAATACAGTGATGCAAACAGCAAACCGCCTGGGGATAATGTGCCTGTTTGAGAGAGGAAGAACAGCCAACCAAAAAAAGAGGCAGAATTGGGAAGTTTGTGGTGTCTTTTGTGCTCAGCCTCCCCTTCCGCAGTCCCCCAAGGAGGCTGACTGACGTGCTTTACTGTATTTCATCCAATCATTTGAATATCCAGTCTGTGGAATGAAAAGTCCTCATGGAACAACTTCTGTTCCTGTTAGCCCTCAGAAAGCAGAACACAAAATCCAGCCTTTCTAGCAACTTGATGTAGTTCTTTTGGAGGTTGAGCTTGGAGGGGGTCAGACAGCTTGCCAGCTCAGATGGCCTCCAGTCCCCAGTGGTTATCAGAGGCCCACTCATTCTCATTGCCTGTTCCACTGGGGAACAGGAAGACAGTGAGTCCTCATGGCATCTCCAAGGACTAGAAACAGTCCCCAGCATGAGTTTTGTGTGTTCCACGTGCTCAGTTGTGGCCCTGACTTCGTCTCCTGCCTGAGCTGGCATCCCACTGTCTTCCAAGCCTCAGACTCCACCTCAAACCCCTCTCAACCCTCCCTCTATTCTGAACTCTTCTGACACGTTAAGTTTTATTTCAGTTGATATTTGACAATATTTTTGTATTCTAAACCCTTAATTTTGCATATTTCTGCCTTAAGTATTTGAAGTTTCTATCAATAGGATATGTCACTGGAGGTGTCATTTGTTAGCAAATGGGTTGATGTCATAACTCTCTTTTCCACTAGATGGCACTCCTACTTTGGCTCTTTAAGTTCTGCTTTTAATATTTTACTGTAGCAGTTCTCAAAACATTTTAGTTTCTTTACACAATTAAAAAGTAGGATCCCAAAGACCTTTTGTCCATTTTGGTCTTTCCTCTTGATATCTTGAGTATTTGTTTATTTTAAAATAACAAATCTGTTACCTAATAACATAAATAAGGTTTTTTTAAGATTTTACTGTTTCTGAAACAAACAAAAAAGATGAGAACGAAGAATGGCATCATTGTATCATTTTACAAATCTCCTTAATGTCTAACGTCTAGCTGAATGGGCAGCTCAGTTATCATAATTGCTTCTGCATTCAGTCGGTTGGGATATGTTGTTTTGGTTGAAGTATTTGAAGAAACTCTGGCTTCATGCAGACAGGTCATTGGAAAGAAGAGAGTATTCTGCTAGCCCTTCAAGTGTTTGTGGTGGTTCTTCTTTGACGCTTCATCAGAACTCAACAAGTGGTAGCTTCCCAGAGGTTAGTGGCAACAAGACCGTGAATCCTGCCTGATGGGGGAACTTACCCCACTCTGCTTCATGAAAATCCGTGGGTCTCTCTTGCACTTTAAATGGCTCTTTTGCCCATACATGACGTTACATCACCGGGCACCAGTATTTTGGACGATGATAGCTCACTGAGTTATGCAGATCTCCTAAATGTTGACTGACTTTGTTCTACAGTATCAAAAAAAATCCTATTTGTTAGTGATATCACTGTCACGCTCACAGTGGGAAGTATACATTTTCCCAGATCCTGATTTTTGCTTGTGAACTTGAATTTTCTCATTGCTGATAAATACTATGAGAGAATTTTCCTTGAAGTGATGGGCTTCATTTTTAAGAAAATGCCTGCCAACAACATAAGTTTGAATAAACATAGTTTATCAGTGATTCTTTAAGTAAAAATGGTGTTCTATGAAAGCAGCTAGTTCAGCTTGTAACTCAATCACACAAAATGCTAAAAAAAAAAAAAAGTATGTACTCAGGGATCAAAATCAATCTTTTTTACTGCCTCACCAAGGATATTGTTAAATAAAGTTGGCTTTTTTTTTTAAACTCAAGAGTATGTCTGCTGCTAAAACTTGGTGCTGGTGCCTTGATTGAGGGCCAACAAGTTTACCCACTCTTGCTCCTGTAAATGTCAACACAGTCAAAAGGGTGTATAATGTCTTAGTATTAACGAAAATAGTTTTTGATCTTGCAGACCCCCAGGGGTCCACAGATCAACTTCAAGAACCACTATTCTTCAAAAATCTTGTGTCCGTAATATTAAACAGCTGTTTGATAATTGCTTTCATTGCTCTGTTCGTGTCCATTAACGCTTTTAGCGTCACGGGGCCTTGAGCTGGGTTGGGGGCAGGAGAGCATCTAGAATCTGACCAGTCAGCCCCAGCAGTGGGAGAAGTCACAGCTCTGGAGTCGGAGACCTGAGTTTGAATTCCAGCTCTCCTTGGGGAAGTCCCTCAACCTCAGTGTTGCTCATCGGAAAACAGGCATCCTAATAAAATCTGCCTCATTCGTTTTATGAGAAATAGGTAAGGAAATGAAACAAGCACTTAGCTTGATAGCATCTGGCATGTCTGTGTTCAGTAGCGTTAGTTATGACAACCAGTGTACCCTCTGCTGCCTTCCCAGACTGGCCACACCTGTCGTTGGGCCTGTGTTGGGGATCCTGAATTTCACATTTAAATCCGGAGTGAGCCCAGAGGAGAGCAAAGGTGAGGGGACTTAAAAGCATGTCATGTAGGAAAAAAATTAAGGGCTGGAAGAGAGAAGACTGGGTGGAGCTGGCAGTTCCACCTGCTGTTGGAAGGTCTGGTGACAGAGGGGAGGTGGCGGGCCCATGCAGAACTTGAAGCAGCGCCCAGGATTACAGGGATGACGTTGGCCTTCGCATAACAAAGAACTGCCCGTCTTCTCTGGCCAAAAGTGGGTCGAGCTGCTTCAGGAGGTAGTGAGCCTCCTGTTTCTGGGCCTTTTTCAGACAAATTTTAAGAAACTATTTGTCACAAATGTCCTAAAAGAAATTTGTGGGTAGGAGTTAAACTAAATGCCCAAGAGATTTCTTGGGAAAGGACTTGGCTTTATGGATAAGCCAAGTTGAGTATTCTCCAACTTTATTATCTGTGACTTTAGAAAATACAAGTGTAGAGTACCAAAAGTATGGAAATTACCCTTATTTTTTACCTTATTATTTTTATTATAAGTTGCCCTTATTTTTATCACTCTGATGCTTGGGGTTACAGTGAGTGCAAATTCCCATGTTTGGGAGTCTGAGTAAGAAGTGAGAACTCCAGACCCACCATCGGCTTCTGGTCCTGATCCATCAGCCGGGGTGGCGGGGATCAGGCTCTGGGGTCGCTGAGTTTGCCTCACCTAGAGAAAAGGAGCTTGGAGGAGGTGGCTGAGCATCCCTCAGGGAACAGAATGCTTTGGCACTTCCATTATGTCGTATTTGTCCTCTAACGTAAGTTTTCTGGTCTGACCTCCAGTAAACAGCCCAACTCAGATGTTGCAGTTGCTCAACAGACGGTGGCACTGCTGCCCTAGAAACAGACTAGGAATGGCAGTCGTCTGTCCAGCTTCTCACTGCGGGGACAGGGGTCCTGTAGGCTCAAGTGTTTCCTCCATCTGTTTGCCCTTGGCACGTGAGCTTCCCCTCTCCGCTCTCCTTTGTCCTTGTTTTACCTCGGTTGCCCTGGAACTTTTCCCTTTGTTTATTTTTTCCCCACTCCCACAGTTCCTGTTGGGAGAGGTATTTCCACTCACTCCCTGTCCCTGACCCACTCTTCCTCTGCAAACAAACACGGGCACTGATGACCTGGCGCGAGGGAGCCAGAGCAGCCTGTTGCCAGCTAACTGGGAGGGCCGGCCCACCGAGGTGTCGTGGTCCAGGCTTTGACCCGGAGAAGGAATCCTCCCGGCCCAAGGAGTGAACATCTGTCAAAACAAAATAGTGTCTCTGGTAAGGGCAGTGGCATTGGGTGGGGGAGGAATATTGTTCCGGCATTTTTCTAAAGGCGTGTACAACCCCAGTTCAAAGAAAACACTGAAAAAAATTCTTCGAGCCCAAAAGTAGTGCAGAAATGCGCTCACGACTTGGAGCCAGTCTTGTGGACTTGGAGGCAGAAGACAGGGGGAGCGCTGGCTCAGCTTCCCTCCAGCTGTGGGTCAACAGGCACGTAGCTGAAAGTACACTCACCCCATCTGAAGTCGGGGCTGTGACAGCCGCTTCCGCCGGTGACCGCGGCAGTCGTGGGAGACGAGTGCGGACAGGTCTTTGTCCGTCTAAAATGCAGTTGTGATCTGTGCTGGGCCCTTTCAGCGAAACAGAGTCTGATTATGCCCTCATTCTGCCGGTCAGAAATTGCCCCATATTTTCAATTCCTTGGTGTCCCAGGAACTTGTCACAGGACTTCTAGGCCAAGAAATACCTAACGAGTCTCTTTATTAAGTAACTTGCTCCAGTCAGCACTGCTGTCCTGACAATTTAGTAGCCACTTGAAAAAATAATATCTAAATTCGTGTGGTATCTGACAGATGTTGAGTAATCCTGTTTCTCTTGAAAGTTTTAAATGTCACGGGCAGCTTTGTGGGGTGTTTGGGACACGGACAGTTTGGGAGCTGCATTGGTAGACTGGCTTAGAGTTCAGAGTGGTGGGGCTGGGTGAAGTCCTCACTCAGCTTCTGCCCTCAGTGGCTCTGCATTCACACCTGAATTCCCTCCAGAAGGCCAAGGGTCTCGGGCACCACGTGTTATTGACTCAGAGCTTAGACTCAGTAATTCTCACACTTCCCTCCTCTCCAGCCCATTGCCCCAACCCCACATTATTACTCATCTTTTAAAGTATCAGAAGGAAAGATCTAGAGACTGGAAACGGCCCAAGGAGCTTGTTTCCCAGGAATTTGCTGTTGACTCCTGACTTCAGAAAGAACTCTCAGGGGCCTGCCAGCAGTTCCCTTACTGACCACGTGAGGAGAGAGACTCAGAACACACACCAGCCTCTGCGAGATCACTGCAGAGCAAAACGTTTCCCTGTTTGGGCTTTGGGTGTGTTTGCTATACCTCCAGGACTCTGAAATGGGAGAAGGAGGTGCTAAGGTTTTCACAAACAAGCAGCACAGGGTTCGGTTCATCCTGAAGGATGCTGGGAGTCCCTTTCCAGCCAATGGAAATGAGTCGTGGTGTGCCGGGTGAGCTTCTGAAGAATGCTCACTTATGGAATGTTCTATTGAGAATTATTTTTCAGGATGGGGCAGCAATGATTCCCTTGTTAAAGCTTAAACTTGGGTTCCTTCTCAAGTGTCTTTGACATAGAAAGGGTCACATGGCACTGTTTGGTGGTTATCTTGTCAGGATTTTGTTTTGTTTTTATATTGTGTGTATCTTATTGTCAGGTTATTACAGTAGCAAGACTGTATATTTCATAAAAGAAAAAAATCAACTAATTTCATGATCCCAGCAGTACACCCATTTTCATTCTCCCATCTCTGGTTTTCCTGCATAATATCAGAGAGGTTTTGCATTCAGTTTTGTTCTCGTTTATATTATAAACATCTTCAACACTTGCTGTAGTCTGGAGTCTGGGTAATTATAATAGCAT
This sequence comes from Vicugna pacos, assembly GCF_048564905.1. Lineage (NCBI taxonomy): Eukaryota > Metazoa > Chordata > Mammalia > Artiodactyla > Camelidae > Vicugna > Vicugna pacos. Next base: position 58,245,893 of record NC_133002.1, read on the forward strand.
GACACAAATGAAAAATTAACACTTAAGAATGATACTGTGTGTCATAGCTCAATAAAACTGCTGTTAAGAAAAATTTTTTGTAATTTTCTAAATACCTCCAGATGGAGAATGATAAAGAAAAGGGTGAGTGAGATTCTAGATTTTCTTCTAGCAGTAATACCAGTCAGTAGCAACACACCTTTTCATTATTGTTTCCCTTAGTCCTTCTCATATTTTCAGATAGCTAGAATAAAATCTAGAATTAGTATGTCACAGTAGCAAAATATGAGTATATCTATATAGTTATTCCTGAGTAAAATGCTAGAGGCAGTTTCTTTCCAGAGAGATTCTCTGATGGACAGGAAATGTGCCATGCACTTCACATGAGTCAAAAGAAATAGCTCATTCTTTAAAATTTGAGTTCTCATTGGAAGTCCACAGGATTGTTCACCCAGTAAGGGAGGAGGGGTCAGGATTTGGTAGCATTTCTTCTGTAAGCCCCCAGGAAGTCTCTAGGCTAAGAACAAGGCGGCAGCACCCACTGTTTACATGATTAAGTCTTCAGGACCAACCCTTCCGTTCAAGTCAACTCATACATTACTCACTGGGGCACCATGGATTCTTGGGCTGTTTCCCCTGAATTATAGTTAAAAAGTAACAGATCTGGTCGTCTTCCCCTCAAGTAGAGGGTTTAACGCCTACTTTGCCTGTGACCTGCTGTGGAGTCATTCCTGGAGAGGAATTTTTCCTCCTTGGTCTTCGATGTTGGCTTCCTTAATGGTTGGACCAAGGGCTTCGTAGAAACTGTTATCCTTTGCAGCCTCCTGGTCTAGATGGAGGAAGTGAGAAGTTGGGAATACTAGGCTTTGGAGTCAGGCTGGGGTGAATTCCAGCATTACCATTTACTCAGCAAGAAACTGCTTCATTAGGGAGGAGGGTATAGCTCAGTAGCATGCACAAGGTCCTGGGTTCGATTCCCAGCACCTCCATGAAAGATGAATACATAAATAAATAAACCTAATTACCTCCCCACCCCCACCCCCAAAAAAGAAAGAAACTGCTTTGTTGTATTTTTACCTCAGTTTACTCATCTGTAAAATGGAAATAATAACGTCTGCCTCGTGGTGTTACTGTGAGACTTGAATAATGTATATTAGCTCTTAGTGAGTCTGTTTAGGGTGTAAGAGGGAGAGTATATGCTTGGTCACTCCATCTTGGTTTTATTATCCTCCCTGCCCCCACATTCTGCCTCCCATACCCCATGATCCTTTGAGTGCTGATGAACGGGGGGAAAAAATAACAGCATGACTCACCTGGGACCAGAGAAGGAAATGGCCCTTGACCATTACTGGCTTGTGAACCAGCCGATCTTAACTTCTCACTGTTGTAATTCGGCCTTTGAACTGCTGAAAATGCCCAGGCCAATTTAACATTGGCATTTCCTCGCTCTCATCACAATGAAAGGCCAAATGGCCTTCCTTAGGCCTGCTCTTTAACAAGGTTGGGATTGCCCTTGCAGAGTAGGTGACACAGAATTTCCATGTTGAAGAGAACCCACCCACCCCAGGCTGGGGCCTACGATCTGTCTCAGGGGTAATCTGATCTGAGCAGCAGACAGAAGGACAGACAGGGCAGGCTGGGAAAGTAGCTCTATTGTTGTCCAGATTGAAAGAAACCCAAGGTAGATCCTTTGTCTTGCCGCCTTCCAGAGAAGGCCTGGACTCATCTATAGCTGAACATGGTGGCAAGAAACGTAATTGCTGGAAGTTGTGATCTCCTGCAAAGGGGAAGAACCACCATTATGCTCCCTCTAACCCCCCACTCCCGCCCTACCTTGGCTCCACCGCAAGTGCCAGGAGGGCCTTCTTTGACTGCACTCGCTCCAAGTCTCCCAGAAGCCCTACCCAGCTCCTGCGTGGTTCTGCATCCAAGAAGGAGCCACTACATGCCCAGTCCGCCCACCCATCAGCTGTGCAAGCCCCGACACACTTCCTTCCCTTCGGGTCCAGATGCCACAGATTACTAACCGAGGTGTGGCCGGGTGCCTCCTTCCCCAGTTAGGATTTATCTTTTTTTTTTTTTTTTGAAATTTACAGCGCAGCAGTGGGCTGCCTGTCCTTAGAAATCCAGCACTTCTCACCTTCCTTCTGTGTTTTGATCCATGTCCTTTGAAATGCTGCTGTGCAGATTTTACTCATTTTCATTCTTTGCTTTGGAGTTAGGTACATTTTCCCTCAGCAGTACCTTAAAGATAACTGGCATTCCCTCTGGCCCTGTAGATGGTTGATCCTCTTCCTACCAGTATGTACACAAGGACCACTTTGCGTTTCCACGCACCTGGCTTTCTGGTACTTCACTTATATTTGCCCCGAATGTTAATCTAACACCGTAGCTTGGCAGCTGACCTCTCAGGCAGGATAATGCGTTTATAATTTGGTGGCCATGTTGAGCTGTGTCTCAAAGACTTCACTTGCTATCCTCAACCTCACAAAACTGTCTCCTTTGTCCTTGTCTGGCTCCAAGCCCCGCCGCGTCACAACTCAAAAGCATAGAGACACTGTTTTTGTGAAAACCCTGTAAGAAAAAAGCGCAACTTGGCCCCACCACTGAGGGCTTGACTCAAATCCTTGATATGAGGCGACCTCTCTGCCCAGATACAGCCCACCCTGGTACTCGGTGGGGAGAGAGAGAAGTGGAATGGTCCTCTCTAAACATCTTCCACAGTTTTCCAGAAACTCAAAATCTTCAGGTGTCTTGAATCAAATCTGAGTTTTCACTTGGAATAATCAGATAACAAAGTCTCCCCTTCGGAAGTGCTCTGGCCAGAGCTTTGCCTTCACGTGAAGTCTGGTTGGTTCCATGTGACAGCATTGGCGCCATGCTGAACAGCATCAGCATTACTGTAGACTGAATTTTCAGAGAAAGAGACTCTTCCTGCCTTTGGTTAGTTTGTCTTGGCAAACACCTGTTTAACCCTTTCTTGTAGAAACCTCTGCTTGGGGAGCTGAGCCTTCCTGGCAGTGAACTGGGAGTGAAGGCGAGACCGTTGCATTTAAAGTGGCCCCACCAACTTCCGCCCATTTTTCTGATGAGTGTTTCCATCCTCTGCTGCAGTGGCAGTGGCCCAATCCTGACCAACAGGATGCAGCTGAAGGAAACGTGCTGTGACGGGCTTTCTCCAGGGCTCTCCTGTGTCTTTGGGTAAAACAGCTGGCGCCGGGCATCTGTGCCACAGAGCTGGGGGGAGCCATCCCCAGGTGGCACTCGGTTCAGTGACAGCTGAGCCTTGGGGTTACTGACAGCTCTCCATCCAGGCTCCCAACCATATCTGTCAAACCACGATCACTTTATTCTAGAGCTTGGTAGTATTTAGACGAAAGTTCCTAATTGCTGCTTTCTTGGCCACCCAAAGTGGCTCTCCTGTGTCTCAGAAAACCTCATTTGACTGTTAGCTTGCTGCCTTCAGGATGGCCCCCGAGGCAGCCAGGGGCTTCTGAAGCAGCGGTTCTGCCCTCGACTTCATTAGTCTGTCGTGAGAATTAAAAGAGCTCTTTCACTGAAGTGCTTGGCGTGGTACCTAAAATTATTCCCATAGATTGAGTTTGTTCATCTCATACCCCCAGTGTTTGGCCCATTGCCTGGTACATAATAAATGCTTGATAAGTTATTTGTGGGGTAAATAAATGAATTAACTATATAGTAATTCTTTTTGTCTTGAGATTAGGAGCAACGAGCTAGATTTTTTTTTTTTTTTAGTTTGGTGTTGGTGTCCCCCCAACACCTTCCTGCCTGTCCCATATCAACCTTTACTGCAAGGCCAGCCCCTTTAGCTCCCCTGCTGCCTCCCTTTCTGACCTCGAGTCCACACATTGAAACTAACTGTGGACATGAACAGGTTTAGGGGTTAAAGCACTGCAGGTGACAGTGGCTATGAAACCCTAAACGGAACTGAAGAAGAACTGGCTGCTAGCCAGTTAGAAAGGAGAGACTGTGTGTGTGTGTGTGTGTGTGTGTTTCATCTGTGAGCACCTGTTGTGGGCAGGACACTGACTGGTGCAGGTGCTGGGGAACAGTGGTCACTAAGACAGTGAGAGCACAGAATAGGGCGGGCCAGTGTCCTCTTTGGCCGAGTCGGGGTGGGGTGGAGGAAGGCTTCCTTGAACTGAGGTCTGAAGTCTGAATGGGGCTCACTAGGCAAGAGTGGGGAGGGGGCGATCCAGGGAGCGGCTTTGCCAGGACCCTGGTGCAGGGTGCGGGGTGGAGGCTGATATGATCGGCTGGGAGTCCCCAGGGCCTCCGGCCACAGTGAGGATTCATTTTTAATTAGGTACTCTGCTCTCATCTCATGGAAGTGAGGCACCATTAGGACTTGATAAGTACTGGGGCAGTCAGTCCCAGGTCTGAGAGAACAGAAGATTTGGAAGGCTGTGTTTTGCTAATCTGCCTCCTCAGCTGCCCTCCTACTTTTAAGATGCAGGATCACATCATCCAACAGAAAACATACAGTCCATAGCATTCTTTCCCCTGGAGGGAGGAAAGCCTACCCTTTGCCCTCTGTTCAGAGTGCTTTCTCTGGGCCTAATGCTCCCAAAACTAGGGAGAACAAGCGACCCTTAGATTTGGCAGAACCCAGCTGCCAGAGGCTGCGTTGCTTTGTTTCAAGTTGGACGCTGGACCCTTGAGTGTGCTTTGTGGGGCTGGCTCCAGGGAGGATTGATGAAGCATTGTTGGCTGTAGATAAACCTCCATTCTCCTTGCAGGACCTGGTCCTCCTCCGCTGAGTAAATCCTCCCAGTTCAAATGGCAGCTTGTCCTGCTCCGTGTAACGATATTGTTTTTACTTCCTTCCTCTGCTGCAGTCGTAGCTTTGCTGGTGGCTGGACTTTTGTGTTCTCTGTAGGGGGAACCATGTTTCAGATTCTGGAATTCCTGAGAACAGGGCCCCTGCCATGGCTGTTGCGTTCTTACAAGTCTCAGACACAATTGGCTAAGAAACCAAAGTTGTTAGGCCTTGTTAGGTCCCCATCACAGTTCTCCAGGGACGTCCCCTGGCCTGTAGCTACCGCCTCGTGCCCTGGTTGGTGGGGCCTGAGGGAAGCCTGAGAAAGTTGGAGGGGTGCAGACTGAAGAGAAGGCCTCTGAGCTCTTTCCTCCCATTCCCGTACTCTCACTTGGCTTCTCAGCAAGATGTGACTTCTGTTTTGTCTTGTTTTTCCTTGTGTCTTCATTGGACTTGAACCAGAGAGCAGAAGCGGTTTCCCTGGTCTTTCCTCCTAGGAACTGCTCTGTGAGCCGCTGTCCTAGGCAAGATGCTTTGTTTCCACCATCCTCATGATCTGGGCGCAAAGCGCTCATCCTGCTGCATCTGCGGGGCGTGTGCTGTCACGTCCAGGGCTGTCCAGGTCTGTGGGCTTCGTGCCTCCCCGCTGACGCAGACAGCTGTCTGGTAAGTAGATCTCCAGGCTGAGTTCATTTCTTTGACCAACTGAATATCCACCCGCAGGCCAGGGAGATGGATCCATACAAGTCAAGACAGGTGTCCCGTGTGCACTCTGAAACACTGCTTTAGGGGAAGAAAAGCAACAGTGGTTTCTTGTTGCTTTTTACTTGTATCCTCTTCGCTGCTACCTTCTGCCTCTTTAAGGACATAGACTCTCTCCCTATAGCAGGTTTTGTAAAACCGGTTTTTTGAACTGCTGGCAGTTTAGTGGTGTCAACCTTCCTTCTGTCTCCTTAGCTTTGTCTTTGTAAATACTTCGTCAGATGTTTTTTCTGATACATGGCTGGCTTCCAAGATAACTGTCATGGGTGCTTTGTTCATTTCTGTGCTGAATTCCAGGTGTCTGAGGCCTGGCTGTCTCGGTGGGTCTTCGTCTTGAATGTGGACCCCCTGTCCTCCCGCCAAGACTGCTTTCATTGGATGAAAGTTGCCTCAGAGGGCAGTTGAGCATAAATGGTTCTAAAAAACATCTTTGGGGTTTGACACCCATCCTCAGTGGTCTTGCCAGATACCCCAACTCTCCTTCCTTGTCAGGCCGTCTACAGCATTGCTTGAAGTCCTGCATGCAGCTCTGTGGCTCCAGGCCCTTCGTTGTGGGGCACAGTCAACCCCTTCTCCTCCTGATGTTCAGGGCGGAGTGTGGGGTTAAGCTGCTTTAGGATCCAGAAGAACTTGGGTTGTTGGCTTTCTTCTTCAGGGGCACCTGGGTACCTCGCCACATGCCCAGGAGCTTAGCAGGCTCACAACCAGCATGTTCACATCAGAGGCCGAAGAATTACGTTCTAAAGCACAATGAGGTGTGGCCACCCGGAGGCCCAGGTTCCCATTGTTTGCTTTTCCAGGGCCTGAGAATTCCCATGGGTGCCTGTGACACAAATAGGGCATCTGAGCAACCACAGATTCCAAAGTCTTTCCAGGAGACTTTTGTGCAGAATTGTATGGCTTCCAGTCTGTGGAGGCTCAGTCATACATGTGGCTTATAGGATTCTCTCAAGGCAGGAGAGTCTTCTCTCACTTGGAGTGGGGTCCACTGTCCATTGCTTGGCACTTTGCTTGGAGACAGCATGGAGCTGGATTCCACTGCTGGGAAGGTGGGGTAGGGCTTGTGCCTGGGAATGCTGGGTTTGGGACTGAATAAGAGACCATAGCTCCATGGGACTCGGGGTACACCCTGAGCACTCCCCATGTGTGTGCGCACGCATATGCATGTGTGTGCGTGCATGGACGCATGAGTGCACACACACGTTGTGAATGTAGAAAAGCAAAGACTGGACTAGTTAGCAAATTGAAACCAACTACCAAGTTTATTTTTTTATTTTTGTTTTTGTATGTGTAGAGAGATAAATTGAGGGGAAAATGAGCCATGCCAAAAAAGGAAAGTCTGAAAGAAGTGGGAAAAACTTTGTGATTCTGCCCCGTCATCTTTCTCCCTGAGACTTGGCTAAACAAACCTCAGCTAAGCCAGGCCAGGACCTTGTGAAATGCAGGAATCCCCACCTCTCCCATCCCTCCCCTTCCCACGGCTGGGGGCACAAAAGCTGAGAGAAGCCCCAGGGAACCTCACACCTTTTTATCTTCCCCAAGTAAACAAGTACTTTCACCTTTGAAGAGACACTGGTCTGTTTGGTGACTAACTTCCTGTGCCTCTGTGGTAGATGCGTGGAAGTGGAATTCCCAAGTAGATTTGCCTGCATCCTCATCCTCTGCTCTGCTGTTTTGGGCCAGAAAGCAGCTGGGGCAGCGCTTTGAGAAAGAGCCCTGGGGGGCCTTTGAAGAGTTAATGGGTCAGTCCCTTATGACTAGCCAAATGGCCTGGAGGGGAGGTAGGGTGGACCCAACTGATGTTTTCCCACAATTAGCACCCAGAAAGCTGTCCTCTGGAGGGAAAATTTAAGAGCCTTTTACAGTCCAATGTTTTGTCACTGCCACACTCTTTAACATTGGTTCCTCCAGAGCCACTGCTACAAAGGGAGGGTTGTGTGGCCCCAGGAGACTGGCACTTTCTGTGGGACAGCTGATTGATGACCAACCTGCATTTGGCTCGGCAGCCCTCCAGGCCCTCCTCTTGGCCCACCTGATTGGCAGGGGGCTGGTGGCTGGAGGAGACAGTTGCTAAGCAGCCTGGCCTGAAGTTACGCCCGTCCAGATCCAATGAATAGGCGCAGTGTTCCAAAGAATGAGGGGGTTTTGGCCTGTCCCAGAATCCAGAGGGACTTTTTGGGGAAGAGGACTAAGGACTGCTGCTCTGGTCTTAGCCTGGAGCCGTAGTTGGAGGGAGGCCAGTGGTCCTCCTTCCTGAGATGTTACCTTGATGTAGCCTCGCTTCGTGTAAGTGGAGCACCCAGAGCTCCATGGCTGTTTCCGTGCTCCCGTCTCCCCCAGAGTTGCTATTGTCTTATCTCCTCCCTCACCGACCAAGAAAAGGAAATGAGACCAGACTTCACCAGCACAGCCTCTGGTGTTTTGATCATTAGCGCGTTAGGGCACTGGAGGCTCCTGATCTGTGTTTGAGGGACTCGGTTTCCCCAGAAATGGGGAAAACAGATATGTTCTTGCCGTCGGGCACTGGCAACAGTGGAAGCGGTGCCCGGGCGCAAGAACAGGGCTGAGAACCTGCCTTCTCCCAGTTGATTTGATTGAGATGAACTGTTTACTCTGAGCAGTGAAATACAGAGCAAGTCCAGAAAGCCATCTGATGAGAGACCTGCTCCGAGGTTTCTGCGTTCTGCTGGAACCGAAGGACGCGTGGACGTGGGTGTTGGGGGCGGTGGTTTACACTGAGGACCAGAGAAAGCTTTCCTGTGGAAAGACTAGAAGCCAACGTAGGGAGACCTGACAAGTGAGCCAGTGAGAGCCGGAGAGACCCTGCCTCTGAGCTGGGCCTTCCTGGGGGTGGTTCCATCTCTTGTTAAAGGCCCGCTACCTGCCTGCTCCCAGGTTCCATGAGCTACCTCCTTGGGAGAGAGTCTCCCCTTTTGGCTTAAACTGAAAGTAAGAAAAATCTCTTGGGAGCAGACGGTTTCTTGTGTTTTGGTCTTGGGGTTCTCATGTTATACGGTGGCCACCTCCTGCTTCCTTGGCACCAGGCGAAGGCGCCAACCAGGCCCCCTGGAGAGCGATGGGCAGGCTCCGGGTATACAGGTGCCGGATGGCTGGTGCTTGCTCTCCTCAGCACTGGTGGGTGCTGGTCACTGCTGGAGGCCGCGGAGGAGAGACTGAAATAGGCATCTGGAACATCCCGGCTGCTCTGATGAAGGAAGAAGGGGAACTCAGATTTCCAGGGGTCCCGGAAGGCCCCAGGTATCGGCTCACTCTTAAGAGTTCCTTGCAGTCCTCTCACCTTTTCCTTCCTTAAAAACCCGGAGTGGTGTCAGTGAGGAGAGTAACTATGGTCAGGAACCCCAGGCTCACCTCCTTGTGTTTCTATTTTTCTTTTGCAGGATAACCCAGAAGTAGAAAAGCGAGATCCCCAGGAATTGGTTGGTGAGTACCCCGGGGGGCCTCGGGGCGTGTCTCTGAGCCCTGCCTGGAGCCAACTGGCTTCCGGCCACGCAGGTGGCTTCTCTCTGCTTTGGCCAAGGCAGCTGCTCCACTGCGAGCCTGTCTCTTTATCCTCTCTCTCCAGGCCTTTGGCATCTCATAAGATGTCTGAGTGAGACACCCAGGGAACAATTCTTCTTTGAAAATCACATTCATAGTGCGTTTCGCTGGGCTTTGGTCAGTTGCCAGTGTTGTCAAGAGAGATTCAGGGCCCCGTCCAGCTGGGAGCTTGTTCCCTTGTGCTCTGCGGCCATCCTCTGTCCTTGTCCGCGCTCTGCCTGCTCCACTGGCACATTTATGTGCTCAAGGAGCAGACATGTGGCCTCTGCTGGCGCTTTGCTCTGTCTCCAGAAGGGGACATGCTCACAGCCCTGGAGTCTGGGACCCTTAACGTAACTGGCCAGGGCAGTCACATTTCTGGAAAATAGCACACATGTCATCCCGGCCGTGTGTTAACCCCAGCTTCTTAATCCTTTTAGAAGGTGTCTCAGCTCCTTCAGTTTGGCCCTGGACCTTGTAACAGCTCTCCCCAGGCCTGGCCCAACCTCACGGAGGCATTGACACCCCCCCCCCCCGTGGCGACTGTGGCCGCCTCCCTGCCCACTCCATCCGTCCTCACACAGCAGGGCTCCCGCTCCCCGTGGCTCTGCTTTGCAGGTGTCCTGCAGAGCCCACTCCTTGCTTCCAAACAGAGCCTTCGAGGTTCACTTCCCCCACCCCTGGGAAGCCCAGGACTTAGCCTGGAAACACTGTTCCCTGCAGTCCCTCTGACCTGTCCGTTTTCTGGACTGGTCCCTTCACTGAGGGCGGGAGGCGGGAACCTGTTCTGGTTTTCCTGACTAAAGAAACTGCAAGCTACTCATTCTGCTTGTCTCCTGAGGAAGGCCGGGGTAGGAACGAGACCACACTGAGCAGCCCAGACCCTCAGCAGGATTTACCCCTGAGTTTTCTGATGAACGGAGTTTGAGTTTTCTCAAAACCTTACGTTTGCTCTGAAGAAAACGGCAGTGAAGGGGTGGACCAGTTGGCTTTGCAGGCAGAGGGAACAGAGCACAGCCTTGCCAGGAAGCCAGTGGGCTTCCCGGAGTGGGTGGCCCACGGGAGCGGCTGTGGCCTGGATCCGCGGCCTCCTCTCCCCTGCTGACCCTGCTGTGTACTACCAAGGAGCTGGGTCAGAGAGCCGCCTCCCCGGAGCCCAGCGAGGCCGTGCCCTCCGCTTGTCAGGCGGTGGAATGTGTGTGGGCTTTGGCCGGCTCAGCCCAGCTTCTTCCACAACCAGCGCTCACTTTTTCTCTGTCACTTTTGGAAAACAGCTCTTTTGAGGTGTAACTTAACGTAGAGTAAGTTTTGCCGGTTTTAAGGGTGCCCTTTGATGGGTGTGGACAGATACGTAGTCGTGTTAATCCCCACCACAGTTGCTACATAGAACTTTTCCATCACTCTAAAGTATGCCCTTGGACCCCTTCCCTTGGAGGCAGTTCCTCCCTCAGCCGCAGGCGAGCAGTGATGTCCTTTCTTCACTAGAGTTTGGCCTGTTTTAGAATTTCTTACAAGTCAGGATTTCTCAGCCTTGGCACTATTGAAATTTTAGGCTGGATAATTCTTTGTTGTGGGGGCCTGGCCCGTGCATTGTACAATGTTTTAGTAGCATTCTTGGTTTCTGCCCCTTCGATGCCAGCAACACTCCCCTCCCCCCGCCAGATGTGACAATAAGAAATATTTCTAGTTATCACCCAATGTTTTCTGAGGGGGCAAAATTGCCCCAGTTGGAGAACCAGTGATACAAATGAAATCAGTCTTTTTTTTGTTTTGTCTCCTTTAACTTACCATAATGTTTTTGAGATCCATCCATGTTCTCGAACATATCCATAGTTGCTTTTTATTATTGTCAAATACTATTTCATTGTAGGGTTACACTGCAGTTTCTCAATCCACTTACCCACGAAGGACACAGATGGAACTTTAAGCCTCATGGTTTTGATTACTCTTCCCGCTGTTCACGGAGGATGTAACGATTGGCCCGTGCAGTGTGGCCCCCACTCAGGGCGCCATGGTTATCAGCCCCTCTGCCTGAACTCTGCTCCTTCCATTCAGGCCTCTGGTTAGGGACCGAGTGGTCTGCTGGTGTGGGAAGCGTTTTCATACGTGTAATGGAGCACACGAAGGCGGAGAAGCTGGCTCGGGCCTCTCCAGCTCTGTAGTTGCTCGGCTGAGCTGAGTGCACGCCCTGTGCAAACCTTCCGGGTGCCTGCGGGCAGGCCTGGGACCATGGCCCCAGGGTGGCATTCTAGTTGGGTTCTCCGTGTCTCTGGTGAGCTGGAGACACTCCACTGCCTCCTGCTTGCGGCCCCACAGTACCCGCCGGGCATTCCTTCACTCCCCGCCGCCGTTACACAGGCCCATCCATCTGAGCTGCTCCTGTGCCGATTCACACCTGGCAGCCATGGTTACCATCGTTGTTTTGTGACTTGGGCACGCACCCAGGGTGAATCACACCAACGCAGGATTCTCAGATTCTGAGTACGGATGCCCTCCTAGAACAGCCCTGGCAGACCCGGGGCAGTCACAGACACGGGCTGCTCCCATGTGCTGGGTGCATTTCTCAGCGTGTTTCCAGAAAGTGGTTTTGAATAGCCATGTATGTGGGTCTGTTGTCTTGTACTCACATCCATGCTGAGACTTAGGAGAGAGAATCACTGAAAGATTCTCCTGAAATCTGTGAGATGAACTTGAGTCTAGTTTCCTGACTGTCCCTCCATTTGCCAGTGACTCCCAAGGAACTCTCCAGTTCCTAGCCTGCGAGCTGGAGGAGGGAGGGCTCGCCCTCTCTGTCATACTATATACCATTTGAGCCTGAATGTGGTTGGGTTGCTGTGGCAACAGTGTCACACCCTGTTTTTCCAAAAGGCTTTCCTGGCAAATGCCAAAGGGCATTCTTTGTCTCTCTGTCACGTGCACACATGCCTTCTCCACCCCAGGGAAGCCTCAGCCCTCGCTTCATGCCCAAAGCCTGCCTGAGCCCCTCTTGCTTTTGTTGCTGATTGTTACGAAATACAAGGACCAGCATACCCCAGCTAATTCCGCTCTCATCTGGCCTCTGCTGCCTGCTTGAGCCTTGGACTTAGAACTCCTGCCTCTCCCAGGTCTGTGAGGAAGGAGGAAGCCAGCATGAGCTTGAACTCCAGCCAGACCTGGGTGTCACCCTTGCTTCAGGAGGCAGGAGACAGAAGGAAGGTGCTGGCAAAGAGCAACATGTAGTCCCATGCTTGCACTGGTGTTTGGGATCCACAACAGGGTATGTCACCCAGTTTCTGTCCTGTTGCCCTCACCTGAAAGGGCAGGTCTAGTGCTCTGTTCCTGGGGCACGTCTGGTGAGAATCTTCGACAGTGAGGGTCAGCACAGGTAGCTTGTGTGAGGAGACTGGGCCCTGGGCCTGGGCCCCAGCCTCAGTATTTACAGTATTTTGCAGTGTGTGCTGGCTTGTTTGGTAGCAGCTGAGACTAGCAAAGCTCTAAGCAGAAATCAGAGCACCTTGTCTGCCAAAAAAACATTAACCCAGCCTCGGGAGAGAAGGGCAAGGCTGTGCTGGGCCGTCCCCGACAGTCAAGGCAGCCACTTGCAACTGAGAACGGGTCTCCTCGCCTGGGGCCTGGCACCCAGTAAGTACTTGCAGGGTGTCGTGGGTGCCAGATTATTCATTTTTTGCCTTCATCCTGCCCCACCCCACTCCGCCTTCTATTTGCTCATTGTATGGCCCTTTTCATGAGAGAATGTTTTTAAAAGCACAGACAGAATCTTACAACAAACAGTGCATTGTCTGGGTGATCCAGAGCACGACTCTACAGTCCCCGGGGTGGCCAGGGGCAGCAGGGAGGGGAGTGGAGAGAGAGCCAGAAGCTTGGGTGGGCAGAGGCAAACCTCTGAGGGAGTTCTCCCCTGGGAGTTGTGGTTCTGCACATCGGAATCAGACCTTTTGTTCCCTGGAATGAAGTGGTTGATTGACTTATTTTTAAAGGGCCCTAAGCCAATAATCAACAGGTAGTTTTGCAAATGTCATTTATACACAAGGCAGTTTGAAAGCTTTGAGTCTCAAAGCCTAGGGAACCCTGAGCTTTTCCTGTAGCCTGAGTAGGACAGCCTGAGGTAAGAAGGATGGTGCCAGACTCTGAGTTTCCAGAATCCTGGGAGGGTGTCTCAGGGGCAGAGCCCGTCGGGGGCTGGAGCTGGCTCACGTGATGAGCCAGTTCAGCGACTGCAGATTGATAGCTTGAAATTGGCGGGAGAATTAACAGCCCAGAAACGGGCAGACCGCTCCCCACCTCCCCGCTGGTTGGTAAACATTTCCCAGCACACCCCAGGACACAGCCTCTCCTCAGTGAACTGCTGCTGTGTGGCCAAACTGTGCCCTCTGCCTGAATTTCTCTTCCCCTGAGTTGACACCTGCCAGCTCCTTCTGGTCATTTGATCTCAGCTCAGATGCATCCTCTCAGAGAGCTACTCCGCACACCCTGTTGCGCTGTTGCAGAGGCGTGTGTCCCTTTCTGAAAACACTTTGTGTGTGGTTTTTGGTTTCTGTACTGTCCATGCCTGTCCTTCACCCTCACCGTCCCTCCCACCTACAGAATTCTTCTCTGTTCTCTCAACAGCCTCCTTTTCTGAAAGAGTCCGGAACATGTCACCCGATGAAATCAAGATCCCGCCGGAGCCCCCTGGCAGGTGTTCAAATCACTTACAAGTAAGCGCAGGGCACGGCTGCTGAGGCCCATGTAGACAGGAATCCAGGGGCAGGGGTCTGGTTTGGTCTGACTTTAAGAGGCTTCTGTAAATGAAACAGCGCAGGTGGGAAGGAGCCTGCAGTCCTGGTGACCTCCCTGAGCCCGCTCTCACGTCTGCTCTGGACCCACCACCACTGCCACTTGCGCTGGGGCCCCTAGCTTGCCCTCTGTAAGGTCCTGAACCTCGGCAGATAAAACAGCAGACCTTTTCTGGGCAACCTTGAGCCGGTGGGACAGTCTCAGTGGAACTTTGCTAAGAAACGAAGGGATTTTCAGAACGTAAAATAAACAGATTACAGAAATGCAAACACACAAGCATTTATGCTCATAAAACTCCTATCCTCCTCTTATCCTCGTCCCTCTGTGCCTTCTCCTGTGAATGAGACCTTGTGACTACAGGACAGACCCCCAGGGCTGCCCCATAGTGGCCCCCGTCCATCTACTCTACCTTTGATCCTGTAGGTTCTACCAGTGCCTCTGGCTACACCGCAGGCCCCTGGCACCACCTTAATGGACGGATGACTAATGGGTCCTAGGGCAGTGGAACAGGGCGACCGGGCGGGGCCGGAGGTTCCTCTCTTCCTGGAAGTCTCTTCTCTTTGCTGAGTTGTCCCCACCACCACCACCTACCCTCTGCCTCCCAGCATAGCATCACCTTCATCAGCTTTACACCAGGCAACAAGCCACAGCCTATAAGGACAGTCCAGCAATCCTCCAGGCAGAGACATCTAGCTGGCCCAGCCTTCAAGTTCCAAATCTCTACTTTTTGGACCTTCTAATGGTAGAAACCATGACACTGAGCAAACATGTTAGTTCACCTGAGATAGGAGAACCTGTCTGATGGCCCGGGAGACACAGAAAAGTCGTCTGTAAAATACAGACCTGTTTCTGTCTGCCGAGCCTTCTGCGCAGGCCTCCCCTCATTACCTATGAAGAGGTTAACATTGAGGCGTGTCGCTCTCGGCTGCTCTCTTCCCTGTAAATGTGTTACTGACCTCTCTCTGCAATTTGTGCTTCCTCTGGCCAGTCTTGCGTTCTGGCAGAGGGGATGGGTCATCTCTCCGGATGTTCCCAAAGGTCCTCCCTCACTCAGGACCTCCCACCCTGCCCACCTCCTCCTGCAAGTGAAGCCCGAAATGTTTTCCTTCTGGAGTGTCCATGTTTAGCTGCCACTAGTGGGGGTGGCGGCCAGGAGACCTTGCCCTGGGCCAGCGCGTGCCTTCCTGGGTAAGACTGCTCCTCCTTAGAGGTGGCTCTACCCTGAGACTCGGGTTTCCAGGTCCCTTCACGCACCAGGCCATCCTGATGCCATCTGTTGCAGACATCATCTCTTTGGGCCTGGGGACACCTGTGGCACTGGCCTGGATCCCTGCTGGGTGCTTCTCCTGTTTCCCATTGAAAGCCAGGGCAGGGGCCTGGAGAGGAGTTTTGATGAGAAATGAGCCCTTGTCCCCTGGTGGTGCCTCTTGATAAAGTGGTGAGGACCTGTGAGTCTCCCAGCAGAGGACACCCTGGGAGGCTTGTGAAACCAGGTTCCAAAACCTCTATTCCTGCCTTCCTCTGAAAGGACATCACCTTCCCAGGTCTCCTGCTAGAAATTAACCCTGTGTTAAAATTTAAAACCAGCGTTCAAAATAGTAAGGTCCTTCTATAGCACAGGGAACTACACAGGATCTTGTAATAACCTGTAATGAAAAGGAATGTATATAACTTAATCACTATTTGTACACCAGAAACTAACAGAACACTGTAAATGAACTATACTTCAATAAAAATTAAAAATAAAGCCAGCATGTAGACTCTACCCATCAACACTAATACCTGAAACTTCTCTATAGATGATTCAGGAACTGATCAGCCGAGTGGGGACTTGTTCCCTGTCTTCTCCGTGGGTTCACTGCCTCGACCTTATCACTCCCTCTACTGACCACCCAGAGCGGATCAGGAGAAAGCCAAAGAAAAGCAGTCTGGTCTCCATCTGTCTTACCTGTGCTCAGGGCTGGTCAGAGGCTGGCGGAGGAAGACCATGTGGCTAGAGCAGGGCTTCTCGTGGCTCTGTGGCTCTCCTCTGTCCACGTATCCACACCGCATGTGTGACCACAGACTAGGATCATGAGGGAGTGGGGTTCTGTCATAAGCATCCTTTTGTTCCTCTTCCATAGGACAAGATCCAGAAGCTTTATGAGCGGAAGATAAAGGAGGGAATGGATATGAACTATATTATCCAAAGGAAGAAGGAATTTCGGAACCCCAGGTGAGTTTCCCATGAGCCTGCAGGGTCGGCTGGGAACTGGTATGCCCCCATGGAGGTGGCAGGGAGAGGCCCAGCTCAGATCCCACCTGAGCCCACAGGGGCCGTCACCCAGACCACATTAACCTCGCCGAGGTTTACTGTTGAAAATCCAGACTGAACACATTAAGCAGTACGTAGAGCAGAAACAGAGACCTGGTCTGGAGCAGGAGGCCCAGCCGGGGTCTCATTCCTACTCCGCTCCTAAAGACGCTACCTCTCACAACATAATGCCATTTGCAGCAACATGGATGCTCCTAGAGAATGTCATTCTAAGTGAAGTAAGCCAGAAAGAGAAAGAAAAATACCATGTGAGATCGCTCATATGTGGAATCTAAAAAACAAAAACAAAAACAAACAAACAAAAACAAAGCATAAATACAGGACAGAAATAGACTCATGGACAGAGAATACAGACTTGTGGTTACTGGGGGGGGTAGAGGGTGGGAAGGGATAGACTGGGATTTCAAAATTGTAGAATAAATAAACAAGATTACACTATATAGCACAGGGAAATATACACAAAATGTTATGATAAATCACAGAGAAAAAAAATGTGACAATGAGTGTGTATATGTCCATGAATGACTGAAAAATTGTGCTGAACACTGGAATTTGACACAACATTGTAAAATGATTATAAATCAATAAAAAATGTTAAAAAAAAAAAAAGACGCTACCTCTCGAGGCCTCCATCTCCTCAGCCGCACCATGAGGGGGTTGGACTAGACCATCACCCCAGGTTCTTCCTCTCCCTCTAAAAAGTCATTGATTCTACGTGCAGGGGAGAGGGTTTAGAAACAGCTGTGTCTTGGCCTCCCTCTGTCCAGTGCTCAAGCAAGTGACACACCCAGGAAAGAGACCAGTGTGTTGATAGGATGACCTGCCCTGGCCCCTGTGGGCCTGGGTATGGTGGCCTTGATCCAGCCACACAGACTGAAGGTCAGGTGTCCTGATAAGACCAAAAAAATGCAGCCCTCCCCTCAACACGATCCTTGTCCTGGCCCCTGGCTAACAGCCCATCTCCCTGTGAGGGTGGAGGGTGGAGTGCGAGAAGTGACTTCTAATGTCAGGCCAGTGGACATTTCCCCTCCCGTTGGGAAGCTTAGAACGATTCAGCTGGGTGTAGAGGCTTCACCTGAGCCCAGGTGCTGAATGGTTCTGATCTCTTGAAATCTGGTGCCTCAGGCCTGCTCAGCACCTTGTGGTTTTCTTCTTTCAGCATCTATGAGAAGCTGATCCAGTTTTGTGCAATCGATGAGCTCGGCACCAACTACCCAAAGGTATTCCTTCCTGCAGGGGATGAGGCTGAGGGAGGATACCCAAGGCCTTGAGCTCACCTGCTGGATTCAGCCTGGAGCCACTGAAGGGTCCAGGTGGCAGCACTGTTGGCTGAAGAGGACAGTCCCCTTCGCTCTTGTTCGAGCCCCGGGGCCTCTGCTTGGTTAGAGTCTGAGTGTGAACTCGCTGTGCCCATGGACTAGCCCTTGGGCAAATGCATCACTGCCCTCATAATCCTAAGAAGGATTGGCTGGAGAGCAGGGGTAACAGCTGAGCCCCTCTGCCTTTGAAGGCAGGAGGACCCATAGATAGACGCGGGGAGGCACTTGGGTTTCTAAGTCATTTGTCATCTGATGGCCCTTACTGTAGCTTTAACCCTTTCTTTTTCAGGATATGTTTGATCCCCACGGCTGGTCTGAGGACTCCTACTATGAGGCATTAGGTGGGTAGCCATCCATCTACTTACCCACCCATCTGTCCATCTGTCTGTCTGCCCATCCAGTCACTCAGTCAGTCATCAGGCAACACATATTTCAGGGTCTTCTCCGTGTCTGGCCACATCTGAGGAGCTGGGTTTACAGCCTTGAGCAATCCAGACCCCATCCCTGACTTAGGAGGCTTATAACAGCCGCAGAGAAGACAGGATGACAGGAGTGATTCCAATGGTGACAAGTGCTGGGGCGATGGCGTTGCAGGGCCGAGGGGGTGGGGCAGCCTCCCCGAGGAAACTGTGTCCACGCTGAGCTTTGAAGGTGCAAGAGGCTGGCCTCGCAGGTGTAGATGGTAGCCAGGCGGCTGGCGGCCAGCGAGACTGGAGCACTTTCTGAAGGGGCCTATCTGGGAAAACTGGGAGGAATTTCAAAGGGCCCAAGCCCTCAGATGCCAGATCTCAGATCCGGCCTGTAGGTGTGTTTTGTTTGGCCCACATAAGTTTTGTCTTGCTTTAATTTGAATTCCTTGCCAACATTTTATTTAAAAATCCCTGATTCCGGCTGCTCTGGGTCACTGGGCTGGCGTTCCCACATGGCAGCAGCCGGCTGAGGCTCAGGAGCAGCTGGCCCCTCTGAAGGGGTGCGCAGCCCCAGCCTGGGGCCTTTGCGCTTGAGGCCCTGCTTCATGCTGGCCAAGAGCTGGCACTGGGTTTTGCCCTTCACAGAAGGACACTGAGCCCACACGGGTCTGCCGGCTACTCAGGTGCGTCGAATGAGAACGTGGGGCAAGTGGAAAGTGCTGGACTAGGGTCCCTCGGCTTAAACCATCTCCTTGTGTGGGGCTGCTCCCGGGCTGTTTGTGTAATGCTTCTCTTGTCTTCGTAGCCAAAGCCCAGAAGATTGAAATGGACAAATTGGAAAAGGCCAAAAAGGAGCGAACCAAAGTAAGTGATGGACGAACGTCCTGATGAAAAGGCAGGTGTTTGGAGCGCAGGGGTCCTGCTGACTGAGCCCAGGGGCCTTCCAGGCTGCTCTCCCCCCCGCCAATATGTTGCCTGAGGATGCTCTGGGCAGCCTTAGGTGTGCCCTGTGCTGGATTTTAAGGCTCCTTAACTCAGCTTGAAGGTGCTTCCCAGTTAATCCCGTTTGGTTCCTTGGGGTCTTGTACTTGCTGCATTATGTCCCCTCCCCTCCCCCGTGCAGCCACAGATCCTCAGGGGCTTTCTCTCTGGGGTCATCAGTGCCCTCCTTGGCCTGAATGGAGGCAAGTATTTCCTTCCCAGAGCACTCTGGTCTGTGCCTTTCTTGGGCTCCAGAGCTGACCTCGGCAGCCCGACTCAGCGCTTCCCTGTAAGTCCCACGCCTGATGGCCAGGTGACCCCTCATTTTAGGACCCTGAGCACGATTCTTCCCAAGCAATGTGGTCTGGGTCCTTCGGGGAACAGAAATTTGGCTGTGAGACATTGTCCTGGGAACTGTGCCCTTTCCAACCAGAGTCTCTGAGAGAGAAAGTGGACCTCAGAACACCAGCTCTTCCCACCTGTGGTTTGGCCTGACCCTTCCACAGCAGTTGTGGCCTCTGGGACGTTCCCCCCATCCCCCGGGCAGAGGGGCTGTGGGGCAGCCCTTGGGGACCTGGTACCAGGGGTGATCAGGTTTCCACAGTCGTGACCCTTGGTTGAATTTCCCTTCTGTCTCTTTCCTTCTCCCTTCCAAATCTCAGGCTCATTGCAGGGATGTGTCTGCAGCACCTGAGACCAGAGCCGTCCTTCCCCCAGCGTGTGAGGGCGAGGGGGCTGGGCACATGGTGGGACAGCGGGCAGGGGTGCCCAAGCTCATGCAGTGACATGCTGATGCCGGGAGGGGTCCAACGTCTGTTTGGGAAGCTCTCTTCAGAGGAGTAAAAATCCCCGTGGGGCGCTGCTCTGTCACCTCTCTCGCTGGACAGTCTCAGCAGAGCTGGTTCTCAGTGCCTTCTCTGTGTGGTGCCAGACTCCCACCCCCTGGGAGCAGACGGCTGGCAGAGGACGTGGATGAACAGTTTTGCTCAGGTCTTAACGTTCATCTCTCTCACCCTCCAGATTGAGTTTGTGACAGGCACCAAGAAGGGTACCACGACCAACGCCACGGCCACCACCACCACCACAGCCAGCACAGCTGTTGCAGGTAGAGGCTCTGCTTCCCAGCCACACTGCAGATGCAGCAAGGGTTTCCCTGCCTCATTTTGGGGAACAGACACCATGAGGATCTGGGCTGGACCCAGCCTTGCTGTGCTTTTCTCTGAGCCCAGAGGTTTTGAGCCTGCTTTGGGGCTGGGGTGGGGTCCCCAGTTCACTGGCTGCCCCTTGGCTCTCTGGGGCGAAGGCCCCGGCAGTTTCTGTTCCCTCAGCTCTGACCACTGGAAAGGGAGTGTTGCTTTTTGGTTGGTGTTGGTCCTGACTTCTCTCTTGCTTTGTGCCCAGATGCCCAGAAGAGAAAGAGCAAGTGGGACTCAGCTATCCCGGTGACCACGATAGCCCAGCCCACCATCCTCACCACCACGGCGACGCTGCCAGCTGTGGTCACAGTGACCACCAGTGCCAGTGGCTCCAAGACCACCGTTATCTCTGCCGTTGGCACCATTGTGAAGAAGGCCAAGCAGTGACCTGAGGGACCAGCTTGGGGTGGCTCGGACATTTTCCCTTCTGTCGGGAGGAGCCACTCTGGGCCTTGACAGGACTGTGCAGCCTGGTGACCAGTGCCCACTGGGAGGTGTCGCTTTGTATATTTCAGGACTGGGACCTGCTCCCTCGATGCCACCCTGTGAGGAGTCCCCGTGTGGCATTCCAGCCGGAAGAGACATTGCTGCGGAGGAGTGAGGCACTGTGGACCGCGACTCACACCCCATGGTCTCTGCCTCCGTATTAAAAGCACTGTGTCCTCACATCTCGGCATCTCAGATGCACTGACCTCTTCTACTGTCCGTTTTCAGGCAAATGTGAAAGCTCAAGTGTCCTCCCCATCTTCTCAGTTGGAATTATCACCTCAGGGTTGACAGCAAGGTGACCAAAGCCTGTGGTACTGCTCAGAGAGGGTGGCCCGAGTGGGGGAGACCCCACGTTCCCACTGTCTGCTACCAGGGGCCTGAAAGCCAGCCAGTTCTCAGGCAGGAGCCGAGGCCTCTACCTTCTTCGGGGCAGTTGAGCCCTCCTCAGACCACTTCTTGGACACACCCTGACTTTCAAAGTCCACCAGTTACCAGAAGGGCCGGGGTTGGTCCCCAACCCTCGCAGGGAGGGGTCACGGTGTTGGTGCCTGGTGAGCATGGCCAGTGGGCTCCCCGGGGGTTGGGGGAACTGAATCACCTCCTGCCCAGAGGGCAGCCGCTCATTGTTTACGTGAAACCCGGCTCCTGGGAGGATCCTGCCCCGCCCTTCCTGTGCCTGTTATCTCTGCCCCGCAGCAGCCCCTGGGCAGCGCCACTGGCCTCCGGGCTCTGGGGCCAAAACAGATTTCCCAGCCCCTGCCAGCCCTCTAGTCCGAGTCCAGAGGGAACTGGTTTGCCTTTCCTGCAATCTGGCAGCTCTCCCGTCCAGCGGAAGGGCTGCGTGTCACAGAAGGAAGCCGGGCTGTGAAGAGCCGTCTTGCTTCCCTGGGGTGGCGGGGGTTAGAAAGATGTCCTGAGATGGCGCCTGATACTGTTGTGTGACCAGAGGGGCGCGAAGACCCTGCAGCCCCCAAAATAACAAGCGGGTCGCACTTCCCCCTCCCCACCAAACACACTTGGCACCAGAGGCGGTCAGTTCCCCCCTCCCCTCCTCTGAGGAGACTGCCCCCTGGAGGAGAGGAGCCGCTGCCCCCTCATTCCCGAGATGATCTCTGAAGGGGCTTCCTGCCCAGCAGCCTCCAACAGGGGCCCCTCTCCTTCCATTAGGGCGCCGCGGAGCCCAAGGCGGGCAGTGGGGACGGAGTCAGCGCCTCTGCCCTGGGTCCCCGTTTAAAACAAGTTGTGTTTTAGTTTTGTGTGTGTGTGTGTGTGTGTGTGTGTGTGTGTGTCTTGGGCCCTCACCTCTGTAAGCCTCCTGTCAAATCATGGTAATAAAGCTTCTTGAGGTGTTTGTGAGGAATCAGTGAGACGATGTATGTGAAAGTTTTCTAAACCATAAAGTACCGGAGCTTGTTGCCCAATCCAATTCCTTCCTGTTTTAGACCAAGATAGAAGCAAACTGGGGATGATAAAACTGGCCAGGGTCATGGCCTTTTACTGTCCTGTCCTGCAGGCAGCCTCCAGCCGCACCGTTGAGCTGTCCAGTTGGGCAGCTATTGGAATGGCTCCTCCCACTGCGGGGCCGCAGCTGCAGGGCCCTGGGGAATGAACACGACCTGTGACTTGGGCAGCTTCCAGTGGGCCGAGCTGTTCCACTCCTTATGAGGGGGGTGAAGGGCTTTAATCCCCTTGAATTTTAGTTTACTGTCCTGTAAAATGGGACTAGTGCCTGCCCACCTTAGTCCCACTGGGGGTGCCACAGGGGCGGGTTATCTGCTTCTCTCTGTGGAGACTGCATGTCCCAGGCACTAGGACCCAAAATGCTTTGTCTCTGCTCACAAACAGGCTGTCCAAGCTGAACTCTACTCCCACCCACCCACACACCACTTACCCCTTCCCGTGGTCCTAGTCTTGAATGATGACATCGTGATTGTCCAGGGCCCACAGCTGCGTACCTGGAACCCTGTGCTCTCCCCCACATCTGACAGGTCACTTCAGAAACCCCTCCCCTGTCGCTGTTACTACTACTCAGTTCACAGATGGCTCTGGCCTCATCTGCTGGCTTTCTCAGTCTCCCACTCCCATCCAAGCTCCAATCGGGCTGGCATCTTCCTACACCCAGCTCTTGCCACATTATGTGGTATCCCGCTGTCCACAGGAGAGTCGACCTCAGCCTGCCATGCAAGGCTGCCAGCATCTTCATCACCTCTCAGCCTCCCACTCCTGCCGCTGTCCCCGCCCACGCCCCCTATGCTTCTTCACTCCCATCCATTTTCTCACCTTTGCTCTTTTATCACTCCCCACCTCCAGGCACACTGATACCTTCAAGATGCAGCTCAGATTTTCTTAATCCCTTCCCGACTCCCCTGGGCATTAGTTGCTCCTTTCTCAGTGCTCCCACTCTCTTGCATCTCTGATAACACTACTGCCTTGCAACCTCTGTCCACGCGTAGGTGGGCTGAGTGAGACTGTGCTTGTCTCCCGGTTCTTATGAGAGGAAAGGGCACCAACAACACTGTGTCCCAAGCGCCTGGCATGAGGTGAGTGCCCAGGTGATAGGGAGGATGGAGGGGACGTGGCCCCCGCCCTCATGGTCATTAGACTGGAGACTCCCAATCCTCGTGCTAACCTCACGGCATCCCACTGTACGCTGATGTGCACATGCTGGCAGTCGTGAAGGCTCAGTGATGGGTACTCTAATTTTATATATGTTTAAAATCTCTGTCATAAAAATGTAAAGGGCCGTTGAGTCATAAAAAGGAATGAGGAAGACCTCTGTGGACAGATTTGGAGTGATCTTCAGGGGAGATAAAATGAAAAAGGCAAGTTGCATAGACTACGCTTTTGTGTAAAAAAGGGAGGAAACAAAAAATAATAAAGGAAAGATATACGAGCATAAAATAAAATTAAGAAAGATCTTTCATGTTAAATTTGAATTGGAAATATCAATATGAACTCACGATTTAAAAAAAAGTCCTAGCTATATGCTTTGGAAGGACCCGGAAGCAATGGCTCCCAGTAGCAATGAGCACACGTAGCGCCCAGATCTCCATCCCCAGTACCATTCCCAGCAAAAGGAACCAGGGTTCTCCGGAGAGACACAGCTGATCCAGAAATCGGAGTGGGACTGGGCCAGTTTGTTCCAGAAAGCATTGAGGACTACCACCTACCACAAGTGTTGCAAAGGTCAAAGGAGCCAGCCTGAAAGGATCTCCCGCTGGCCAATTACTGTGAAAAAGGAAAATACTGCTTCCTGGTCACTGCAACTCACGACACTCATAAAACGTTTCTGACAGCGAATGTGTGTGCTTCCCACACGAAGAACTTCTGACACCAACTGCCTACGTTAGCAGTTAGCACAGACGGCAGTTAGCACAGACACCACAGGTGAAGGGCTTTAGTCCCACAAGACTGCCCCCTACCCAGAGGCCAGCTGCGAGTCCGGGCCTTCCCTACTTCTAATCAACTGGCCATAAATTGGGGTTCCAATGACCCCTCCTTGGGCTCAATAATTGGCTAGCATGGTTCACAGAACTCAGGAAAACAGTTTGCTTACAAGATTACTGGTTTATTATAAAGGGATACAACTCAGGAACAGCCAGAAGGAAGAGCTGCACAGGGCACAGGATGGGATAAGGGGTGCAGGGCTCCCGAGCTCTCTCTGGGCATGCACCCTCCCAGCACTCCATGCATTCAGCAATCCGGAAGGAATCTGAGCCCACTTTGGTTAAGATTTTTATGTCGGCTTCGTTACCAGGCATGATTCTTAAATCACTGGCCATTGGTGCTGGAACTCAATCTCTAGCCCATCCCCCTTCTCTGGAGGTTGGTGGGGGTGATGTGGGGGTGGAGGAGTGTTGAGGCTGAAAGTTCCAGCTCTCCAATCACGTGACTGGTTCCCCTGACAACCAGTGCCCCCAACCTCAGTGGCCTTCCAAAAAGTCTTTTCATTAACATAAACTGGTGTGGTTGAAAGGGGCTTGTTATGAATAACAAAGACTCTCCTTTCACCTTTACTGCTCTGGAGCTGTTCGAAGAACCATGGACAAAGGCCAAATATGTATTTCTTTTATATATGTATATATATATTTCTTATTATATCACAACATCACAATTATTATCTTTGAATAAGTGAAAATCTATCATGCACAGTATTTGAAAAAAGGAGGGAAAAAATGAATTTGCCACCATTAGAGCTGAATATATCAACTCTTTACTCTGAAATTCATAGTTAAAAGAATTAACTCCTGTACACTGTTGATGGGATTATAAAATGATGTAATTGCTATGGAAAACAGTATGGTGGGTCTCAAAAAAATTAAATATAAGACTACCACGTGATCCATCAATCCCATTTTGCATTTATATCCAATAAAATTGAAATCAGGGTGTTGAAGATATTGTCAAACACCCGAGTTCATAGCAGCATTACTTACAATAACCAAGAGGAGGAAGCTACCCAATGCCCATCGACAGATGAATGGATAACCAAAATGTGGTCTATATGTACAATGAAACTTTATTCAGCCTTAAAAAGAAAAGAAATCCTGCCATGTGTACAACGTAGACAAACCTTAAGGGGCATTGAGCTAAGAGCAATAAGCCAATCACAAAAAGACATACTGTATGACTCCGCTGTAAAATTCGTTGAGACAGAAAATAGAATGGCAGCTAACCAGGGGCTGGGGGAGGGGGAAATGAGGAGCTATTTAATGGGTCTAGAGTTTCAGTTTGCAAGATGAAAAAGTTCTGGAAATGTGTTGCCCAACCATGTGAATATACTTCACACTACTGAACTATACACTTTAAAATGAGTTCGATGGTAATTTTTAGTTTTTACCACAATTCTAAAAAGAATCTTTTGTAGATAAACAACAAGGACCTACTGTATAGCACAGGGAACTATATTCAATTTCTTATAATGAGCTGTAATGGAAAAGAAACTGAGAAAATACATATGCATCCATGTATATGTATAACTGAATCGCTTTGCTGTACACCTGAAACAAACATTATAAATCGACTACACTTCAATAAAAAATAAGAATTAAAAAAAATCTTTTGGGTTGCTTTGTAATAATAGAAGTAATTTTTTAAAGTTCTGTAACTCAAAAAGAAAAAAAGCATTTACTCTGTATTTTGGAGGCATGTATTTCATCCCTAGTT
Organism: Vicugna pacos; assembly: GCF_048564905.1. Taxonomy (NCBI): domain Eukaryota; kingdom Metazoa; phylum Chordata; class Mammalia; order Artiodactyla; family Camelidae; genus Vicugna; species Vicugna pacos. The sequence continues at coordinate 58,271,602 of NC_133002.1, forward strand.
GATGAAGGGAAATTTTTTTTTAATCAGAAGGATATCGTTTGTTAAATATAAAAATGGAAAATCACTATTCTTCAATCCCCAAAGAATAATTGATTCAAACAAGGTTCAACAATGGATGATAAAACCAACCTGTGAAAGTTTGTTGGGAAACAGGCAGGGTGACAAAACACCATCACCCTCTCTAGATTACTTCTTAATCATAAAGTGAAAACCTATTTTTACAATGGAGAGAGATGGTGGTCACTTCCTCAATTATCACTATTAGTGGGGCATCTGACATCACGTTCACCCAATAAAACATGCAGCACCACCTATGAACATCCTTGCCAAAAACGTCTAAACTGAATCTAATCAGACTTTCAGACCCAACTTCCAGTTTATAGGAGGCTAAAAAATCAATTCTCATGATACCATGAGGAAGTAATCAGACAAATCCAGACAGTGGGATATCCTGCAGGTCAACTGGCCTGTCTCTTTAAAGGTCAATGTTTTTTTTGCAGGGGAGAATGTTTTGGGGATAAGAAAGATAAAACAATCCATGTAGCAGATTAGATGTGGATTAAACCCAAATTCAAAAGGGAATAATTATAACAGACATTTTGGGACAACTAAAATTTTAATATGGACAGAATGGTGGATATTAGGGCATTCTCATTCATTTTATTAGGTGTGATGAAGTCATTGTGGTTACGTGGGGGACTGTTCTTCGGAGATGTTACAGGATGAAATGTCATGATATCTTTAACTTGAATTAAAAAAATATGTAAATACATAACAAAAACATAAATAAAGCAAATACGGCAAAAAGTTAACTTGGGTCTAGGCGGTAAAAAATGCAGGTGATCTTTGTACTCTTCTTTCAATTTATTATTTTTTTTTAATAGAGGTACTAGGGATTGAACCCAGGACCTCCTGCATGCTAAGCATGAGCTCTACCACTGATCAATACCTACACCCCACCGCCAATTTTTTTAAGAAAATATGAAAGCATTTCATTAGCTGAGTGTTACATAACCTATTCTTCTTTAAATTTTTATTTTTATTGAAGTGTAGTTGATCTACAATGTTAGTTTCAGGTGTACAGCAAAGCAATTCAATTATACATATATATGTATTTTTTCAGCTTTTCTTTCATTATATATTATTGTAAGAAATTGAATATAGTTCCCTGTGTTATACAGTAGATCCTTGTTGTTTATCTATTTTATATATAATAGTGTGTATCTGTTAATCCCAAACTCCTAATTTATCTCTCCCCCAACCTTTCCCCTTTGGTAACTATAGTTTGTTTTCTATCTATGTTCGTGAGCCTATTTTTGGTTTGTAAATAAGATTTGAACCTCTTTTTTAGACTCCACTTGTAAGTGATATTATATGAATCTGTCTTTGTCTGATTTACTTCACTTAGTATGATAATCTCTAGGTTCGTCTATGTTGCTGTAAATGGCATTATTTCATTCTTTATTTATGACTCAGTAGTATTCCAGTGTGTGTGTGTGTGTGTGTGTGTGTGTGTGTGTGTATACATACACATACCACATCTTCTTTATGCAATCAATCATCTGTCGATGAACATTTAGGTTGCTTCCATGTCTTGACTATTGTAAATAGTGTTGCTATGAACATTGGGGTGCATGTATCTTTTTGTAGTAGAGTTCTCCAGGAATATTTACCTAGGAGTGGGATTGCTGGATCATAGGGTAAGTCTATTTTTAGTTTTTTGTGGAATCTTTATATTGTTTTTCATAATGGCTGTTCCAAACTAGATTCCCACCAGCAGTGTAGGAAGGCTCCCTTTTCTCCACACCCTCTCCAGCATTTATCATTGTGAACTTAATGATGGCCATTCTGACTGGTGTGAGGTGGGGTCTCCTTCTCTAGAAGGGTGTGTGAGCCCCCCACCTCCAGTGGGGTGCATATTGTCCCCTCCTCTAATGGATGGTGCAGTGGGCTGCCCCCTGAACTCCCATTTCCTGGGGTGGACTGGGCATCTGCTGGTGTAGCTCAGGTCCACACGGCACTTGTCCTGGCCAGGCACACTCTGCCTTGGGTGCCTCAGCCAAACTGGGGCTCCTGCCTCAGAGCTCCCAAATCCAGCAGACAGTCTCTCTGAGCCCCTGGCCTGTGCAGAGATTTCAGATGACTGAGCAAGGTGGCCAAGTGGTGACTGGGGCTCACACAGTTGCAGTGAGTACTGGGTGTCACAGCTCTTCCACATCCTGTCCCAGCTGCTCTCACAGTCACTCTGAGAGCTGTTAATGCACAAGTCTATTTACATGTGAGAGCACTGAGGCTCAGGGAGGCGATGTGACAATCCCATTTGGGTCCACCACACATTTACTGAGCACCTGCTATGTGCCAGGCACTGTACTAGGGATAAAAAGATGAGCTACAGCATGTCTGTCCTCTGGGTTCACAGTCCACTGGGGAAGAGAGACGCCTAAACAGATTATTTCAAACCAGTGTGGCAAATGACATGAGAAAACCATGCCCCAGGGGAATACATAACCCAGTCCAGGGTGCAGGGAGGTCAAGGAGACTCCCTGGAGCATGCCACATCAACACAATGCCTTCAAGGATAGGGAGGATAAACCAGGCTGGAGTGGGGGTGGGAGGATCCCAAGCAGAGGGAACAGCCTGGTGCAAAACAACCAGGTGCAAAAGCATGCTGTCTTGAAGCTGCTTGGTTTGGGCGAGGAAGCTGCCAGCAATCGGGTTTTGCCCAGCATGGTAGGCAGATGGGGCCCAAGAAACAGACCAAGATGAGGTCATGGAGCAAATTGAGAGGGTCCGGCTTGAACGCACTTAACCAGTAGCACTTGAGAAAGGATTGGAGGGGTCAGATTTGTGAACCAGCTTGTCAAGAACAGCTGTAACAACTCAAGTGCCTCCTCCAATCAGGTGGGTGCTGCCTCTTGATGGGTATTATTTACACTTTAATGAGGTTTAAGTAGCTTGCCTGAAAACCGTCTCAAGGAACCAGTCCTTGCTCAGATCTCCCTCTGGACACACGTGCGTGCGTTGGGCGGTGGGAGAGGCCGGGAAGACCCAGTGAAGGCCGACCTGGCTGGGGGCAAGCACTGGGCTCACGCAGGCGCAGGAAGGAGGGAGGCGGTACGCTCACTCATTGCCGTCCGGTGGTCGGTCAGGGGCCCTAGATGGCTCCCGAAGGCAGTGGCAATGGCTCACGGCCCAGGGACCGGGGGAGAGAGGGCGGAGGTCCAAGATGCGACCTAAAAGGCCACCCCGGCACCCGAGTGAGTCTGGAGCCTGAGGGAAGTGGCGCGGGAGGCGCCGCTCCCGGGGCTGGACGCGAGCGAGGGGGGTGGCTCCTCCCCTGGCCCGGCCGCCGTGTGTCGGGGCGCGGGGCCGGGCGCCGCGGGAGCCGGAGCCTTTTCCGGGGGGCGGGCCTGGCGGCCGCGGCGCTCAACTCCTGCCCCGACAGGTGCGCGCCGCGCGCAGGAATGCGGCGGGCCTGACTCACCAGCGCCTCCTTGCTACCTGCCGCCCGCCCCATAAAGCGGTCCCCTCCCCGCCGCCGCCCGCCCTCCCTCCCTCCCTGCAGCCCGCCCTCCGGACGGCCCCGGCTCGCCCGCGCGCTGCAGCCCGAGCCGCCGAGCGGAGCCCAGCGCGGGGAGGGCGCGAGTCTGCGCCAGGGTAGGTCCAACCTCGGAGCGCGGCTGGCAGGACGCGGGAGGGCAGTCGGGGGGTCGCCGGCCGCACCCCGCCGTCCTTCCAGTGCCCCGGGCGGCCAGAGCTTGGCGCCCATTCTGGGACCTCCGAGGGAAGAAGAAAGTGCGCATCCCAGCCTGGGTAGCTGCGCAGGTGAGCTGATTGATGGGCCAGTTGGCTTTTGTTTCCTCCCCTCCCTCTTCCCTCCCTGAAGGCTGACCGCCCGGCCCCTCTACCCCTGCTGCCCAGGGCAGGTGCCCAGCCTGCCAGGGTGTGTCCAGGGGACCGCTGGAGGCAAAGGGACAGGCAGAGCTGGAGAAGGCTCTTGGCTTTCAGACCTCTGGGCTGGAGGAGGGCAGCCGGGACGGAGGCCTGGGCATTGGGTGAGTGTGGGAGAAGTGGGCAGAGGCCTGGGGGTGGCTGGCAGGCCTACTGGGCGGGCCCCTCTGGGATTCACAAAGAAAGTGGGGGGAGCAGCCACCTAGAGGCAGAGGCCCTCCCTGTTTAACTATGGTGACACAGCTCATCTGGGGTCTGGGGAGTCCCTGACTCTCCACTTCTCTTGGGCAGGCAGACGCCTGCCGTCTCCCAAAGGGAGGTGGGGGGAGGGAGGGAGAGGGCTCTAGATTGCTCCGGACGGCAGCGGCTGGACTCCACCCCCTCCTCATGGCCTTGCCACACCCTGAGCCCGAGGATGGACATGGTTGTTGCCCCATCGGGCAGAGCTGGAAGTGAAGTCTGAGAATCTATATGCTGGGGACAGAGGAGGGAGAGGAGGGCAGTAGAGACAGCGGGGAAGGGGTGCCTGTCTTCTTGGCTTTGATTTCTTTGGGTGATATGGCAGCAGAGGAGCCAGGAGATGGGAAAGCAGGAGGGGAGAGAGCTGTGGAGGGCAGGAGTGGATGTGCTAAGCTGGGGTCCTATGGGGTGGGAGGGAGGGTGGATATGGGGAGAGCTCTGAGCCTAAATTCATGTGGGTCACAAAATGTGTCCGCTGTGCCTGGAAGGCCTGGGTGTGCTGCTATGTGACAACATTCAGTGGCAGTCACATACTTCCGGGACCGAGCTGGTACCTAAAAAGGCCCCGCAGCCTGGGGGGACCCAGAATGGCCTAGAGAGAACGTGTCTCCAGGGCTCTGCCCAGCCTATCCTGGCCACATCTTCCAATAAGCCCACAGTCCTGTCATGTGAAATCTTCTTGTTTTTAACATCAACAACTACTTGTAAAACTTTTAAAACACAAGTTGCGTTAAAGAAAACACCCCCGAATTCATAACCGACTAGCCCCGTCACTGCCATTTTATAGCCTCTGAGTATAATGCAAAGGTTAAATGTGGGGGGAGGTTTCTGGACTGCCCGGGTCTCATCTGGAAAGTGGGGGTAAGTCGGTCATCCTCCTCTTGGCTTCCTGTCCAGATTAAAAAGCAATTGTGTACATGGAGTGCTGGGCCTGTGCCCACTGTGTGCCCAGCCTGTGGGCATGGAGGGTGAGTAAGAGCTGGGCTCGGCCCTGCAGTGCCTGTACCTGCATGTGTAATGGTGCCCCAGGGAAGCCTGAGATTGCAGTCTGTATTGTGTAGTGTGTGGGTGTGGTGCCTATGCCCCAAGGCTGCAGGAAAGTCATTTTCCCCAAGAAGTCCCTCCTCGACTGGCTCAGGGCTCCCTTACCCCAGGCCCCTCTTAGAGGCTGGCCCCTCCCCAGCTGGCTGTGCCTCTGGATGTGTTGAAGCTGCTTGTGGCTCTTGGGGGCCGCCTGCCTTGGAGGGAGGGAGGTAATGCCTTCATGCAGCCCCCGTGGGTCTCCCCAGCAGTATGAGGGCCTCAGCCTCCTAGACCCTGGGGCTGTCCATGCCCCACAAGCCAAGGACTGAGCAAGGATCCAAGGACGGAGGGCCAGTGGGCACAGTGTAGTTTTGGGCCACTGGGGGACTGGCCGTAGAGAAAGAAGCCAGGGTCCTAACCCTTTCCCTGACAGGCCTGCTGCTCTGGCCAGCCCCGTCTCTTCAGCAGGCTGCCCATCTTTTACAGGGCCTCAGGGATGCCGGTGCCTGACCCAAAGGTCACTAATGAGTTGAGTTGAGATGGTTTAATAGTGAACCAAAGGCAGATGGGTCTCCTGGGATGACTGGCACAGTGTGTGTGTGTGTGTGTGTGTGTGTGTGTGTGTGTGTGTGTGTGTGGCAGGAGGGGCCTGTAATCTAGCTCAGGGCTAACTTTAGGAAGGGTAGTCTGCTCAGGGGCCCTGAAAACTCAACTCTGGGGCAGGAAGAGGTGTGGGGTAAGGCCAGGGACCCCTCCTCTGATGGGCCAGGCAGCCATCGCAGAACTTAGCTGAGTGCAGCAAGCAGCCTCCCCCCTCCCCAGGCTCCAGAGATTGGGAGGGGCCCCCTCCTCCTGGCTGTACCCCTAACCAAGGGGCAAGTGGGCCAGGACACAGTAGGGCAAGAAGGGGAAGGTAGAGTCGGAGCCTCCTAGGGTGGTCCTATGCCTGCTGAGCCCGACCCAGACCACCAGGGTCTGAAAGGCAAGGGCGGAATAAGCCCTGTTCTGCCCTCAGGGAGGTCAGCACAGAGACCTGGCACTGGAATGAGCTCAGAGCCCAGAGTCTTCAGTAGGAGAGGATGGCAGCCTCCCTGGGCAGGGTGCCTGCCTGCAGGGCATCTGGCCACTCCAGGGAATTCCAGGGAAGAGGGAGTGGAAAAGAGGAGTCAGGAGCCCTGGGCCCTGCCACTCACAGGCTGAGTGGCCTTGGAACATCACTGAAGTTCTCAGATCCTCAGTTTCCACACCTGTGCAATGGGAGTGGTGGAGCTCTGACAGGGACCCAATGAGCTGATGCTCTGAGCAGGGCTGTCAGATGTCATATGTCAATTGTTGCTGTTATACAGGAGGAAGAGGATGGCAGGGCTGCATTCCAGCCCGTGGACCAGGCTGCTGCTGGCAGCCCTGCTGAGCCTCAGCTTCCCCGGGGCCATGGGTGAGTCGAGCACGTCCCTGCAGCACCCCTCTCGGTGAGGACTCAACTTTCAAGGCACTGCACCCACCTGGGGGACCTTCAACCAGGTGTCGTGCCCAGACTCTCACTTGGCTATTCAACAAACCCCCCTCAAGGGCTGGGGAGACTTGAGCCTGAGCCACGTGGCCCAAGAACACCCAGGGGAGGAGACTTGGTCCACTCAGAGAACAGAGGCACTTGCAAGATGTGCTGAGGCTTCAAAAGTGGAGCTGAAAAGTTATATAGGAATTTGGAAGAGAGAAAGAAAGGTGATCATCACCTGCTCTCTGAGTGTCTGCAGTTGGCAAAGGGCTGAACCTGGCTTCTACTGATGAAATTTTGCCTGTCACTGGAGGCCATGCTGATAGCTTGAAACAGACCAGGGTGGGAACATTTACACCATAGTACTTGGCAAATGCTGCAAGTCAAGGCTTCCCCTACCTCATGAAGCCATTGCTAAATATTGCAGCACACCGTTGCCAGGAGAGCACCTACAAGTGCACGTAACAGGTCCTTACTGTGATTTTTGACTGAACAAAACCAAAGGGAATCCCAGCCTTTGGGGAAACTGGAGTTTTACCTCATTCATTTACTAATGACTTACTGTGTACAGGGCTTGGTCTAGACACTGGGGACAGTGATACGCCAGACAGACAGAATCCCTTTTACCTTGGAGGAGCTGGTGAGGGGGACAGTTAGGGCATCCCTGCCAGCAAATGGGCCAGCGCGTTCGTCTCAGCCCCCACCATCCTTCCCTCCAGACTTGAGTGAACAGTCCAGGTGTGAGACCTGGCTCTGCTGGGTTTTGGCTGTGCTACCACACTGACCACATACCCTCTGGCCTCCATTTCGTCCTCTGTAAATCGGGAGAGAATCCCCACCTCCTTCAAATCAGGATGCACATGGGAAGGGCTTGGCCATGGGTGAGGTCCATCTCAGTGGGTCTGCCCGTCTCTGCTCCCCAGCGAACCGCTGCAAGAAAGCCCAGGTGAAGAGCTGCACCGAGTGCATCCGCGTGGACAAGGACTGTGCCTACTGCGCCGACGAGGTGAGCCGCTGCCACCACCTCCCCAACCCCCACGCCCCACCCCTTGGTTCTGGCCAAGTCCACACTTGCGCACCCTCAGCCCAGCCTCAAGCCAGGTGGGCGTGGGAGAACAGGCCATGGTCAGGAGAATCAGGGCGAATAAATCCAGGGTCAGGGTCAGGGCCAGCTGAGGGACAGGCACTGCCCCCGTGACCCCATCTCCTTCCGGCCAGATGTTCAAGGAACGGCGCTGTAACACCCACGCAGAGCTGCTGGCTGCGGGCTGCCGGCAGGAGAGCGTGGTGGTCATGGAGAGCAGCTTCGAGATCACGGAGGTGCCTGGAGTCGGGGGCGGTGTCCAGGGGGGTTGGGCCCTCCAAGCTCAAAGCTGGCCATTTCTGAGGGTCCACATGGTCCCCTGGTTGGACTAGGAGTTCCCCATTAGGTCTGGAGAGAATCTCCAGCTGGCTGTCCCCCTCCCCTGGATGCAGGAAACCCTGATCGACACCACCCTACGACGCAGCCAGGTGTCCCCCCAGGGGCTGCGGGTGCGGCTGCGGCCCGGCGAGGAGCAACACTTTGAGCTGCAGGTGTTCGAGCCCCTGGAGAGCCCCATGGACCTGTATATTCTCATGGACTTCTCCAACTCCATGTCGGACGATCTGGACAACCTCAAGAAGATGGGGCAGGATCTGGGTACGGTGTGGAAGACAGAGGGGCAGGGCAGGAGAGAGCAGCCTCACCCAGCTGACGGGCACCTGCTCAGGAGGCCAGGGTTCAGGATAGCTGAACCCACTCCTCAAGGAAGGACGGGACATCTGAGAGTCCTGGGTCTTAACATGAGGGCACCAGCTGCCATGAGGCTGAGCTTAAGCCCCAACTCTGCAGACAGCTGGTCCAATTCCCCGGCCACCCTGCTCCAGCTTGCCCCGTGCATGGCTCTGGGTCCCCCAAGCCCTCATTCCCTCATCTGTAAATAGGGACAAGAGCTATTGTGCACGTGAACTGATGTCCAACATGCAAAGTGTTGACAATAGGTGATTCTTCCTCCTTACCGAGCCCACCCCCCGCCCCCTGTGTCAATGTGGGGCTCAGCTGCCCCCTCTTTCCTGTTGATGCCCAGCCCAGGTCCTGAGGCAGCTCACCAGTGACTACACTATTGGATTTGGCAAGTTTGTGGACAAAGTCAGCGTCCCTCAGACGGACATGAGGCCTGAGAAGTGAGTGACCAAGCGGGCAGGGGTTTGTCCACGTGGCCCACCTCCTCTCTACTTGGGCACTCAAGTCTTTGGGTTGAAATGGGCCGAGGAGGCGGTTCCCAGAGAGGGTGGGCACGCGGGTGCGTGCGTCTGCTCCCCTGACTCTCTCCTTCCCATCTCTGCCCAGGCTGAAGGAGCCCTGGCCCAACAGTGACCCCCCCTTCTCCTTCAAGAATGTCATCAGCCTGACAGAGGATGTGGAGGAGTTCCGAAGTAAGCTGAAGGAAGAGCGGATCTCGGGCAACCTGGACGCCCCCGAAGGAGGTTTCGATGCCATCTTGCAGACGGCCGTGTGCACCGTGAGTGCAGGGAGGGTCCTGCCAGCCCAGACCAGGGCTTTGCTTTTTTATGAGGGCACGAGCTGCCCACTGGCCTGCTCGGGTGCCAGGCTGAGTGCTCCACGCCCTAAGACAAGCTCGGACCCTCTGAGGGGCCCTCAGTTACAATCCAACTTCGGACGTCTCCAGGCCTGAGCAGTCAGTCTGATTTTGTATTGGCCAGCAAGACAGACATGGCTCTTAGGACTCTGGAATCTTCAGTGCCCTGAAGCCAGCCTCCCACCCAGTCTCCCTGCTAATACCAGTCTCCAGCTGTACTGGAAGAGGCCACTTCTTTTTGTATGCACATCAATTTTTTCATTTTGAAAATGATGCATCCATCTTACAGACAATTTGGAAAACAAAGAACAGAAATTGCCCATAATTTCACCATCATCAGCCAGCCAGTCACTTGATTTCCTGCCAGCATAGTTTTGTCCCTTTTCCTTATTTTTTTATAGTTGGAATCAGTGTATGTATAGTGCTAAAACCTACCTTTTTTTTTTCACCTAATGCTATCATAAATGTTTTCTCCTGTAATACACGGTTTTCAAAAGCACCCCATATATTTCTCTAATAAATTGTCATGCACTGCTGTCCTTATTTAAAAAAAAATTTTTTTAATGGAGGCACTGAGGATTGAACCCAGGACCTTGTGCATACTAAGCACACACCCTACCACTGAGCTATACCCACCCCACTGCTGTACCTATTTTAACCGACCTTTTTCACCGAACATGCATGGTATACATTTTTCTGTGCAGTCAAGAGGTTCTCGCAGAGTGGTTAAGACCTTGTGGGGACAGCTGGAGGAAACTGGCTCACATCTTTCAGGGTGCCCACTGTGGGCACAGCCCCTGCATCTGTTTCCCGTTCCCCATCGCTGGTTTCTCTTTTTCACCGTCATCACTCACATGCTGTCACCTGCGTCGTTCCTGGAGGTGGCACGCTGTTAATCCTGTGTCCTGCCTGAGCCCCATGTTGGGATGTACTTCCACTGTGACTGTGCACGACACTGCGATGCATGTCCTCAGCAGGCAGCCCGCTTGACTGGCAGCCCCTCCTTGCTCTCCCCAGGGGGACATCGGCTGGCGCCCCGACAGCACCCACTTGCTGGTGTTCTCCACCGAGTCAGCCTTCCACTACGAGGCCGACGGGGCCAACGTGCTGGCCGGCATCATGAAGCGCAACGACGAGGAGTGCCACCTGGACGCCACGGGCACCTACACCCAGTACAGGACGCAGGACTACCCGTCGGTGCCCACCCTGGTGCGCCTGCTCGGCCAGCACAACATCATCCCCATCTTCGCCGTCACCAACTACTCCTACAGCTACTACGAGGTTCAGGGGCTGGGGCCGCGCTGGGGAGAGGGTGTGGGGTGGGCAGTGGTTCATGGACCTTCTCAGATACCCATCCTCCCTCCCTCCCTTCCCAAAACTAAGAGTGGGCCCTGGTGGGAAAAGAAGATCATGTGCTCACCCCGCACCTGACACCCTGGTAGGTGGGGGCTACAAGCAGGCTCCAGGCCTTAGCTTCCCCATCTGCAAAGTGGGTTAACCCCAGAGCTGTTGTCTGAATTCAGAGAGGTGACACTTGTCAGAGGCTGAGCCCTGGGCCTGGCATTCTCTCCTGCAGAAGCTGTCCTCGTATTTCCCTGTGTCCTCACTGGGGGTGCTGCAGGAGGACTCGTCCAACATCGTGGAGCTGCTACAGGATGCCTTCAATGTGAGGGGCCGTGCGGGCTCCGCAGTCTGAGTCCTAGTGGGGCGGGGCTGGAGAGAAAGATGAAAGGCGGAGGATGTCTCCAGCCACAGTTGAGAAATAGGATGGGGGAAGGAAGAGTCCCCTGCGGTCCCTGAGGAGCCCACCTGGGTCTGGCCCCAGGCTCTTCTGCCTTGAGCCCCAACCAGCCCAATCCTCCAGGCAGATGGGAGCGCAGCATGGCCAGGGTGGGTGCCCCCCAGCTCCCCCAGGTGGCTGCACCCCAGTTCCCCCAGGTGGCTGATTGCCCATCCTCTTTTAGCGCATTCGCTCCAACCTGGACATCCGGGCCCTAGAAAGCCCCCGAGGCCTGCGGACAGAGGTCACCTCCAAGATGTTTCAGAAGACGGACACTGGGTCCTTTCTCATCCGGCGGGGGGAGGTGGTATGTCTCCGTCAGGGCCCCAGGGGAGGGAAGGATGGGCACTGGGCCCTGCGGGGTGGGGTCTGCCTGAACAGACGTCCCAGGCATTACCTCCGGAGTCAGACAGATCTGGGTTTGAAGCCCCTTGGGTCAGCCCCTTGGGTGAGTGCGACACCTTCCTTGGCTTGTCCTCATCTGTACGGTGGAAATTAACCAGCACAGAGCTCAGAGTTGCTTAGTTGAGTGACTGAGCCGAAGGCGGTGGTCCTTGTTAAAGTTGGTGCTGTTGTTAGTGTGACCGTGCCTGGAAGGAGCAAGTTTGCAGCCCTGAGCAAGTGTCCGCAAGGAGCTGGGTGTCAGGGCCCAGGCATATTCTTGAAGCTTGAGCACCAAGAGCCTTCAGGCACAACTGCTCCCTGGTCGTCCAACTGGGCCTGCCTTAGCTGACAGTGGGGTCCCTGCAGGGCACATACCAAGTGCAGCTGCGGGCTATCGAGGACTTGGACGGGACCCATGTGTGCCAGCTGCCAGAAGCAGACCAGAAGGGCAACATCCATTTGAAACCCTCCTTCTCCAATGGCCTCAGGATGGACGTGGACATCATTTGTGACCTGTGTGCCTGTGAGCTGGTATGATGCAGCCCCACCAGGTGGGAAGGAGGGAGAGGCTGAGCCAACCACCCTGGGGCCCTGAATAATGAAGCTGAGCCTCCTGTGGCCACATCTCCCTTTCAGGGTGCCCTGAGGGGCAGTGACAGCAGAGGCCTCCAGTGTCCCTTGCCCCCTCCCCCACCCCCCGTCCACAATTTCATTCCAGCAAAAAGAGGAACGATCACCCCGCTGCAGCTCCCACGGGGACTTCATGTGTGGACAGTGTGTGTGCAACGAGGGCTGGTGAGTGTGTGGGGGGCAAAGCTGGCACCCAGGGTGCCAGCAGCTCCCAGAGAAGGGGCTGGGCCCCTGCAAGGCCCTGATGGGGGACACACCATGTGGGCCGGCTGAGCGGGAGGCAGCTGGTCATAGGAGGGGCTAGGAAAGGGGCCTGTCAAGTTGGCAGGAGGATCCAGTTCAAAGCACTTGGAAATACTCAGGTGTAGAGGATACCTGTAGAAAGACATGTAGGAATCAGGACAGTGGTGGCCAGCAGCCACTGCTCTCTGCATGACCTGGACCCACCAGGGCCCTCTCAGAGCCTCAGTCTCCTCGTCTGTAAAACGGGATGGTGAAAACCCAGCCCTCCTGCTGGACTGTGGGGAAGTGACTGGCTCCTCCGCAGGAGCGGCAAGACCTGTAACTGCCGCACCGGCTCCCTGAGCGACCTGGAGCCCTGCCTGCGGGAGGGCGAGGACAAGCCGTGCTCGGGGCGGGGCGAGTGCCAGTGTGGGCACTGCGTGTGCTACGGCGAAGGCCGCTACGAGGGTCCGTTCTGCGAGTACGACAACTTCCAGTGCCCCCGCACCTCCGGCTTCCTCTGCAATGGTGAGCGGTTGGCCGGGCTGGGGGTTGCAGGACAGCAGGGGCGGCCTGGGTGCCTAGCCCCTACCCTGTCCCACTGGCTCTGTCAGAATCCACACATTCAGGCCCAGCCCTCCTCCAGATTTCCTGAGTGCTTCCCCTCAGTCCAGCCCCAACCTGAACCTCTCTCCCTCTTTACAAACTTAATGCACAAGGCCCCTGGCAGCATGACATTCCCCGTGTGTTTAAGACTCCAGCTCCCTCCTGTCAGTGTCCGTCCCCTTCTCCACTCTCCCACCTCACTGGGGTGGGTACCACCCAGCTCAGCCCTCAGTGACGGGTGGTATATGGCGTGGTGATCTTGCCTCTCTCAGAAGATGCTGCATTTCTAGCAGGTGGGGCCTGGAGTAACACATTCTTTGTAGTCCCCCCGGACCTAACATTGTGGGGCCCAGGCTGTGGGCACACAGGCTGGCCGGGGCTTCCAGAGCTGGGCAAGGGTCACAGAACCCAGATAGGGGCCACATGGGAGGGTTAAATGCTTGAATGCAGGAGAATGAATGAAAATCCACTCATCAAGTACTTATTAAACCCCAACTGTATACTTGCCACTGGGGGTCAGGCCACTGCTTTTCTACCCTTTCCTTTGTGCTTGCATTTGTCTGCCATTTCTTCTCTTCAACTGTCCATCCCAGAGTGTGCTCCGAGAAATGAAAGGAGAAGCCAGGATGTCTGGAGAAAGACAGACATTTGGCACAGGCAGAGCTGTGAAAGAGGAGGGGAGGGCTGTTGGGAAGGAGGCAGGGTCAGAGTGTGAGGGGTTTGGGTTCCAGTCCATGGTGGGTCCAATTCCTGTCTGGTCCAAACTTTTTCTGATGGGCGAGGCATTAAACATTTTCAGCTTGGTGATCTATATTGTCTCTTTCACAACTTCTCAGCTCTGCCATCATAGCAGAAAGCAGCCGTAGACAATACATAGGCAAATAATTGTGGCTGTGTTCTAATGACACCTTTGCAGAAGCAGATGGTGAGCCAGATTTGGCCCGCAGGGCATAGTTCATCAACTCTTCTTCTAGTAAGGATGTTGGAATTTATCATTTGGGCAAAAGGGAGTCATTGGAGGTGTTAATTTCATTTTCTAATTCTTTGTATGTTACCCTTATGTCTAGCCGCCTTGCTAAACTCACTTATGAAATTTAACAGTTTATCTGTAGATGCTTCTTGATATTTTGTGATGTGTTTCTGATACTTGCAGATAATGACAATGTTATTTTTTGCTTTTCAATACTTATATGTTTTGTTTCTTTTTCTTACCTTATTGCATTGGCCAGGACTCATTAGAGGTTCTTAAACAGGGGAGCCACTTAATTGGGGAGCCACTTAATTGGATCTGTGCTCTGGGGTGATCACTCTGGCTGCAGAGTGGAGGGCAGAAGAGTGGAATGGAGCAAGAGAGAGAAAAGGAAGGAGGTTCCAAAAAAGTGAGGAAGAGATGACTCTGCAGCTGGTTGGAGACATCCTAGCTCCCAAGGCAGCAGCTACAGGCCCTCCCTAGCAGGTGGGCAGCCTGGACCACAGGTGCGAATGTGCCTCTTTTCTCCCCTCCCCTTCTCTGCAGATCGGGGACGCTGCTCCATGGGCCAGTGTGAGTGTGAGCCTGGCTGGACAGGGTTGAGCTGTGACTGTCCTCTCAGTAATGCCACCTGCATCGATAGCAACGGGGTAGGCCTGGGCATGAAGCAGGCAGTGTGGGGTGGCAGAGGGGTCCCAGTCAGGACCACCCTCCCTCTCAGGCAGGGATGCGGGCACAGCTGGCTCACTGGTGCCTCCTCTTGCCTCAGGGTATCTGTAACGGGCGAGGCTACTGTGAGTGTGGCCGCTGCCACTGCAACCAACAGTCACTGTACACAGACACCACCTGCGAGATCAACTACTCAGCGGTGAGGCCAGATTCACTGGGTGTGGGCATGGGGACCCCGGGCACAGGGCAGGGCGGACAGGAGGGGCTGAGCCTATGCCACAGGGGTTGGCCAAGCAAGTGAGGTTGCAGGAGCGGGCCTGGCAGGGGATGCCCAGCACAGTGCCTGTCTGCCCCTCCCCACCCAGATCCGCCTGGGCCTCTGTGAGGACCTGCGCTCCTGCGTGCAGTGCCAGGCGTGGGGCACTGGTGAGAAGAAGGGGCGCACGTGTAAGGAGTGCAGCTTCAAGGTCAAGATGGTGGATGAGCTTAAGAAAGGTATGGGGCAGGGAAGGAGGACTAGGCAGGGGGCATCCAGTAGAGTGGGGGTGTCGCTCACCTGGGCAGGGCGGTAGAGCTGGGCAGGGGGCACAGCTGGGGAGGGACCAAAGAGTCTGGGGAAGGGGCATCTGGCTTGGGTAGTGGGCAAATAGCTGGGCAGGGCTGTGAGCACAGCAAAGGCACATAACTAGGCCATGGGAGCATACGGCCTCCTCTCCTCTAGGTCAGAAATATATTCTAGAAGCTCAGCTCCTGAGTGATGCCCAGGACAGGCACAGATTTGCAGCCTTTGATGCTCTTGAGCAGGGCAGCCCCCACCCCCCCATCCCTCTGTCCAGTTTGCCGGAAACTCACGTTCTTCCCCAGGGAGGTGCCTCCTACCCGGTGATGGGTGGGGTGGGCCCCCGAGCGGGGCCGTGGTGAGAAGTGGCCCCTCACCAGGCCCTGAGGTGCGCTGGGGTGGGACTGGGGAGCCCTGCTGACCATCTATGGGTACAGCGGAGGAGGTGGTGGAATACTGCTCCTTCCGGGACGAGGATGACGACTGTACCTACAGTTACACCGTGGAGGGTGATGGCGCCCCCGGGCCCAACAGCACCGTCCTGGTGCAGAGGAGGAAGGGTGAGCTGGCGGGCCGGCCTGGGGGAGGTGGGTAGCGTGTCAGACCCCAGTGCGGGGAGTGGGCACTGCCTCCTTCCTCCTCCTTCTTCCCTAGACTGTCCTCCCGGCACCTTCTGGTGGCTCATCCCCCTGCTCATCTTCCTCCTGCTGCTCCTGGCACTGCTGCTGCTGCTCTGCTGGAAGTACTGTGCCTGCTGCAAGGTGGGGGCTTCCCCAGGGTCCCCACCCTCCAGGGTCCCCATCTCCCACCAGGGTCCTTGTAGGTGGCAGAGGCCAGGTGAAAACCACGTGTTTCACCCTCCCCACCCTGGCCCCTCGCCTCTGCCAATCATCAGTGGCTGGATACCTGGGAGCATCTGCCCTGGGGTCAACCACATGCAAATGGCTATGAGAGCCAACAAGGAAGGAAGGGTCCTGCC
This sequence comes from Vicugna pacos, assembly GCF_048564905.1. NCBI lineage: Eukaryota > Metazoa > Chordata > Mammalia > Artiodactyla > Camelidae > Vicugna > Vicugna pacos. Next base: position 58,287,731 of record NC_133002.1, read on the forward strand.
CCCATCCTGAGCGGACAGTCTCACTGGGAAGGAAAGACAAGAGACAGGAAAGCTTGGAGCAGGGCACAGCATGGAATCCTGAATTATAGGGAACAGAGGCAACGCTCATAGTAACCCCCAGTGTTGGGGATATGAGTGTGTGATACATTTGAGAAAGCGGTTTCTTCCCTGCAGGACTTCTCAGAGCCTTTGATCTAGTTGTATGCAGGGTGAACCTATAAGAGAGTCATGGGGAATGAATTCAGTGCTTCCCACATGACTTTGCTCACAAAACCTTCACTTTACAGAGCGTGTGGCAGGACCAGGGTCCCACGGCACAGAATTTGGGAACCCTCTGCCCCCTTAACCCTCTGGACCCTCCCTGTGTGCCCCACACCTAGATCCCTGCAAGTGCCTGGGTATCCTGGTGTCTGGGGCAGGCACTGTTGCCCGCTCTGGACCATTGGTGTGGGTGGGAGGTGGTGGCTGGAGGGGTTTACCTGGGCGGAGGCGGCTGTCTCAGCTCCCATCTCCACCCACCTTCTCTTCTAGGCCTGCCTGGCCCTTCTCCCTTGCTGCAACCGAGGTATGGCCCCGGCATTGGCAGGGGTGGTGGGGCTTCTCTCTCCTCCAGCTGGGGTGGAGGGGAAGTGGAGGCCCACCTGCAACAGAGGCGGGAGGCCCTGGGTCCCACTTGAAGGGGTGTGGAGGGGAAAGGTCTAGGGAGGGGCCCCATGCTGAGTACCCTGTCCTATAGGTCACATGGTGGGTTTCAAGGAAGACCACTACATGCTGCGGGAGAACCTGATGGCCTCGGACCACCTGGACACGCCCATGCTGCGCAGCGGGAACCTCAAGGGGCGGGACACGGTCCGCTGGAAGATCACCAACAACGTGCAGAGGCCTGGCTTTGCCTCGCATGCCGCCAGCATCAACCCCACGGAGCTGGGTGAGGGCCGGGGCTTGGCACCGCAGCTCTGGGAGCTGCCTTTGGGGCCCAGAGCATGCTGACCGCTATTCCCGGGTCTGGGGTCACATCACTGCTGTCTTCTCCGGGTGTTGGGTGCAGGCACGGGTCTGGTCACCTCCTACCCTTCCTGATGGTGCTGCAGGCTTCAGGTGCCCCTCACCCTGGCATGGCTCCTAGAGGGGACGTCTGCAGTGCCACATGCAGGGGCTGACCAGCCCCATCCCTGCCTGCCCATAGTGCCCTACGGGCTGTCCCTGCGCCTTGCCCGCCTTTGCACCGAGAACCTGCTGAAGCCTGACACCCGAGAATGTGACCAGCTGCGCCAGGAGGTGGAAGAGAATGTAAGGGCCAAAGGAGCCAATCCTGGGCCACTGGCATCTTTGGGCTGGGTGTGAGCCCGGTGGCAGGAAAGCAGAGGGAACCTGGATTCTTCTGGGCAGGAAAGAGGGGCTTCCTTGGACATATGCCTGGCCTGGGATCGTCCTGGGATCTGTTCCCTGTGAATGCTTCCGGAAGGGTAGAGGCAGTGTGCATGCCTGTGACCATGCCCCGAGCCAAGCCTGCCAGGTCCTCTGGGCCTGGATGGCTCTGGGTGGAGAGGCTCCCCCGGGGCCCGAGCCTCACAGCCCTCCCTTGCCTGGCAGCTGAACGAGGTGTACAGACAAATCACAGGCGTGCACAAGCTCCAGCAGACCAAGTTCCGGTGGGTCCTGGGTGCCCGGGATGGGGTAGGGGAGCTGCCCACGTAGCCGGCTGCGGGGGGTTTCCCTCAAGCAGATTGTGCCTCCACCCCAGGGACCATTGGGCTCATGGTCCCCACTTTGTCCCCCACAGGCAGCAGCCCAACGCCGGGAAAAAGTAAGTGGAAGACACAGGTGGGGCGGCGCTAGGCGCCTGCCTTCTCTGCCCCCTGCCTCATCTCCATGTCCATCTCCATCCCATAGGAAGGGAGGGCTGTTTGTGTCAGTCCTGGGGTAGGACCCTCATGGGCCAAATACCAACGTGAAGCCCTCACCGAGATCCAGCCCCTGTTCTAGAGTAGGCGAACCGCGGGGAACCAAGTGGACCCGGGCCCTGCCCCCGTACTGCGGACAGGCCCCCACCAAGCACCAGGGATAGCCCAGCGCCCAGCCCCAGCCCTCCTCCACGGCCAAAGGCCTTGGCCCCCGAGGCCCCACTGGGTGCCGAGGAGATGGTCCGGCGGGTCACACACCTCTTTCCCAGTTCCTACCCCAAGTCCTGGCCCCTCAGGGGAAGAGTCGGGGCACAGGGGCTCAGTGCAGAGTGGACAGGACAGAATACAGCTCTCACCGAGCACATCACCCATCAACAAGAGCCATTTAGACGAGCACTCTGAGTGCTTCCAGTGGCCAGGCCTCGTCCTGTGGGCTGTGTGTGTGGTTATCTTACCCACCTCTCTCATCAGCCGGGTGAGGTAGGTACCATTGCTGTTCCCACTTATGGTTGTGGAAACTGAGGACCAGAGAGGCTAAGTAATGCCCCGAGTTCCCTAGCTATGAAGATCTAGAGCCAGGATTTGAACCCAGGCCATCTGGCTGCAGGGTCTACACCCTTAGCATCCTTGCATCACCAGCCCTTCACCCAGTGAGGTGGGCAGGGGTAGCAGCCTCATTCACAGAGGCGGACACTAAGGCTTCAGGGTGAGGTGGTGGGGCCAGAGTGGGCCTCCAGGACTGCCTGGTTCTAAAGACTGCTTTTTGCTGCCTGGAATCTTGTCCCCAGATGGGGAGAGGACAGGGAGGAGGGGCGGGCGGGACTAGGGCCATCCTCCTGGCCCGCCTGACGCCTCCCCACCTGACTCCCCCAGGCAGGATCACACCATTGTGGACACGGTGCTGACGGCACCCCGCTCGGCCAAGCAGGCTCTGCTGAAGCTGACAGAGAAGCACGTGGAGCAGGGGGCCTTCCATGAGCTCAAGGTGGCCCCCGGCTACTACACCCTCACTGCAGACCAGGGTAGGTGGGTGGGCTCCCTGCCACCTCCCATCCCCATGCGGCCCCCTGACCCCCGTCTGACTGCCTCCCAACACCTGCGCAGATGCCCGGGGCATGGTGGAGTTCCAGGAGGGTGTGGAGCTGGTGGATGTGCGGGTGCCTCTCTTCATCCGGCCGGAGGACGACGATGAGAAGCAGCTGCTGGTGGAGGCCATTGACGTGCCCGTGGGCACCGCCACCCTCGGCCGCCGCCTGGTGAACATCACCATCATCAAGGAGCAAGGTCGGTCAGGGTTGGGGAGCAGGGGGCAGAAAGGGGGCTCCGGAGCCCCTTGTTCCTCTGGGCAGCCCAGTGGAAGTGGGACCCGGCCGTGTGGCCTAAACAAGTCACTGAACCTCTGAGCCTTGGTTTCCCCATCTGTAAAATGGGTTTCTGGCTCTTGTGAGGGATGTGTGGCTGAACCTCTTTGCACAGTGCCTGGTAGGAAGCTCTCAATGTAGGGACTTTTCTTAGGATCACAGAGGGTGCTGTGTCCTCCTGGAGCCGTCCCACAGCACCCCCCAAGCTCTTCTCTCCCTATGCCCTTTAAATTTAGGAGATTGAGTGAGTCGCCCTAGGATGCCAGGACATCAGAGCAGGAAGGGAATGGACCCCAGGACTTAGTCCTGCTCTGCCCCAGTCCTCAGTCTCAGGACCTCATCTCTGGTCTTGCTCCTGCCTGGCCTTTCTCTGCCCTGACCCTTCTAGTATGTCAGTTGGACACTGTTCCAGCCTCCTCAGCTTTTTCTGGAAGACTTTTCCACCCCCTTCTTCTGCCGTCCCCAGAGAGCGCTGGGAAGAGGGGTGACAAGCAGACTTCTGGAGTCTGGGCCGGGTTGGGCCAGAGGGAGGGCGGGAGCTGAGAAGGGACTGAGGCCAGGATCCCTGACCGACGCCTGGCTCCTTGCAGCCAGCGGGATCGTGTCCTTTGAGCAGCCCGAGTACTTGGTCAGCGGCGGGGAGCATGTGGCCCGCATCCCCGTGGTCCGGCGCATCCTAGACAATGGCAAGTCCCAGGTCTCCTACCGCACACAGGACAACACAGCACAGGGCAACCGGGTAAGGCTCCGCTACGGGGTCATGGGCGCATCCCAGGGGCCTAGTGGGGACAGAACATGGCAGCTGCTTGAGTCCCTGGATGCTGGTGGTGGCCTGGCTGGCCTCCCAGGGACATGTCCACCCACTCCTGCCACCCTGGTCACCAAAAGTGCCTGTGATGCCTTGGGTGAGGCCCCATCATGTCCAGACCATCCGTGTCCCCCTTCCAACAACCCAGGATCCACCAGGACAGCCAGGCCCTTCACAGAGAAATAGACTCCCCTGTCTACCCTAGCCCAGGAACTTTGGGCGTCATGATGTGGGATCGAAGTACCATGTCCCCGGGCAGAATCCCCAAGGGCTGTCACTCCTGGGGCCAGACCGCAGGAGCAGCCCTTCAGGGCAGGGAAGGCCAGGTGGTGGGCCAGCGTTTCCTTATCGCTGAGCCCCAGTCCCAGGGAGCAGCCAGATGCAGGTGCTGGACATGCTTGGCTTGGCTTACAGATTTGTTTTTCTGTATTTATTATCAACATTTATTTTGGGGTTTTTTTTTTTCAGTAGTGTTTTTTTTTTTTAAAACGGCAGTGCTGGGGATTGAACCAAGGACCTCATGCATGCTAAGCACTCACTCTTCACCTGAGCTACACCCACCTTACTGCTCCAATGCTCCCAGTAAAACTTCCAAAGAGGAATTTGTATGTCCATAATGTTCACTGAATATGTCATACTGTAGAGATCCTGGCTATCCTGTTACGCTTTTATAAGGATGCTTTGGTATTGAACTAGTTTTAAAAACATTTATTATTTCCCAACTTTTTAATTTGAAAAAACTTCAAGCCTACCGAAAAATGGAAAGACTGATTAAAAGTTAACACCCGTCTACCCTTCACACAGATTCACCCATTGCTACTATGTAATTGTCTGCGTGCATGCATGTATATAAACATCCATGTATCTGTAGACCTGTATCCTTAACTGCAGTGAGAGAGGGAGAGAGAATTGTGCTCTGCTTACTTCTGTTTGCTGAACTATTCAAAGTAAGTTGTAGACTTCATGTAGACCCTAAACAGGCGCCTGCTAACAAGGTCATTCTACATAATAACTATGACATAATTACCAAACTTAAGAAATGTCACATTGTCCTCGTAACTAATAATTGGTCCATATTCAGATCTCCCACGTTCACATGTTCCAGTAATGTCCTTCATAGCCTCCCCCCTCAGTCCAGGAACCATTGAAGGGTCTAGTGCACTTGTCATGTGTCTTTAGGCTCCTTTAAAATAATTCCTCAGCTTTGTCTTTTGTGCCTTTGACGTTTTTGAAGTGTCCCCCCAGGTCAGTGGTCTTGCAGGCGACTCCTGCTTTTCCTCCAGTTGCTCTCTCACTGTCTGGGTTTTGTAGCCTTTGAGTTTGTCCTCTGCCCAGCAGCCCTGGCTAGCGGTGCCTGGAATTGAATGTTAGCTTGAAGCGCCACCTAGTGGTGTCATGTGAGAAGGGTTTCCCCCCACACACACCCTGGTTGCAGTTGGTCTAGTGCCCACAGGTACACACTCATTCTGGGATGCTCAGGAAAGCTCTGGGGCATTGAAAACAGAAAATTGGAGCTGTTGGGAGTGCCCCACCCAGGAGGCAGGGCTAGGGGCTGGCAGGATCCCAGACTTCAGAGCCACAGGGTAGGGACTAGTTCTTCCCTCCCTGGTTGGGGTCTGCAAGTCTTAGCTCCTTGGGCTGAGTGCCTGCCTGTGTGCGACCCTCCGTATCTACATCCTCTCTCTCTCTCTCTGTGCCTTGGTTCAAATCCCAGATCCACCACAACTGTCTGTGTGAACTTGGATAGGATTTTTCACCTGTTTGCTTCTGTTTGCTCACCTGTGAAATGGGGACAATATCTCTACCTCACACTGCCATGAGGATTAAATTAGCTAATATTTGTAAAGTGCGTGATGTACAAGAGGTGCTGTGTAAACGTGAGCCATTTTGTGTTCCTGTGGGATGGTCTATGTGAGGGTCTCTGCAGTATCTGTGAGATTGGGGGGGAGCATGTGGCCACAACTCATCCCCCAGTCCTGAGCTGACCTGGACCCCTTCCCACTCCCAGGACTACATACCCGCAGAGGGTGAGCTGCTATTCCAACCTGGGGAGACCAAGAAGGAGCTGCACGTGAAGCTCCTGGAACTGCAGGAGATGGACTCCCTCCTGCGGGGCCGCCAGACCCGCCGCTTCTACATCCAACTCAGCAACCCCAAGTTCGGGGCCCGCCTGGGCCAGCCCCAGTCAGCCACTGTCATCATTGGATACCAAGGTGGGCAAATCCTGGAGTCAGCTTAAGCAGGCAGGGCTGGGGGCCTCTTGACTAAGGCTGACAGCCTTAGCAAGTAAAAATACTGGACACTCAGTTAAATTTGAATCTCAGATCAATAATGCCCATGTTGGTAGTATAAGTATGTCCATGCACTATTTGGGATATACTCATCCTTAAAAACCATTTGTTGTTTCTGAGAAATTCCAATTTAACCAGGCATCCTGCGTTTGCCTGTCAACCCTGCTCTCGGTCAGAGAGGCTGGGGTCACGTGGCACCAGCCTGCTGCTGGCCGTGAATCCCACTGTTAGGCCTTAGCCCTTTGACTTCAGCCTGAGTTCCAGCTAAAATGCAGGTGTTCCCAGAACGGGTGAAACAGTTCTTATGGGTCCTTAGCCTCTGGTATGGTTGTGTCTGTGAGCCCACCCGGAGAGGAGGTTTGCCAGGGAGATGGAAGGGGGAGGAGGATTCTTGGGGGAGGGGAGGGAGGAAGGGGGTGGGGAGGAGCAAATGTTTTCACGTGGGACGTTCCCATGGCTGCCAAGGGAGAAGGAGGGGCAAACTCCCTCCTCCTTCTCATCCCTCCATAGACCCACCCGGGCCCTCCACCGAGTTTGGCAAGATGCCCTGTGCCTCACCAATGGGGACACTAGCCTGCTGGTCACACCCTTTGGCAGGTCTCAGTTGAGCGCTGTGGGAGAGGGAGTCTTGGTGTTTAACTGGGCTTTTGGCGCCCCCTGGTGGTGAAGGTGGGTTCCTGCCGCCTCAAAGCAGGGGCCTTTGAGCTGGCTGCCCCGCCCTGGCTTGACTCACTACAGACGAACTGGACCTGAACTTCATGAGCCAGACCCTGTCATCACCCCCTCCCCCTCGGGGTGAACTGGGTGCCCCCCAGAACCCCAATGCCAAGGCCGCTGGGTCCCGGAAGATCCACTTCAACTGGCTGCCCCCTCCTGGCAAGCCAACAGGGTACAGGGTAAGGTGGAGTGATGATGGAGGGGGTGGGGAGGTCTGGCACCCACTGGGAAGTTGGGCTGCTGGAGGCCAGAGGGCCCTTGTGGGACAGGAGAGGGTGTGCTTGGTCTCCGTGGGCCTAGCATGAGTGGATGGGGTACCCCATCTGTGCCAAGGGGAGGGAAGACCAGTTCCTGGAATGTGGCCCCACCAGCCCGGAGACACCCCTGCTCTGCTCAGTCCTGCTGTGTGAACCTGGCAGGTCACTGAATACATCGGTGTCTGTGTACAAAAGGGACAATGAGAGCAGGGGTCAGTGGAGGGACAGTTGGCCCTGGCTCTCCACTGACCAGTCCCACCCTGGGAGCAGGTGAAATACTGGATCCAGGGTGATTCAGAGTCTGAAGCCCACCTGCTCGACAGCAAGGTGCCCTCAGTGGAGCTCACCAACCTCTACCCGTACTGCGACTACGAGATGAAGGTGTGTGCCTACGGGGCACAGGGCGAGGGTCCCTACAGCTCCCTGGTGTCCTGCCGCACCCACCAGGAAGGTGAGGCCTTCTGACCCCAGCTCCCCTGATGCCAGCGCCCCCAGCCCTACCCCCACCGCCGCTGCTGACAGCTCTCTTCCTGCACCCACCCCCAACCCAGTACCCAGTGAGCCCGGGCGTCTGGCCTTCAATGTTGTCTCCTCCACCGTGACCCAGCTGAGCTGGGCTGAGCCAGCCGAGACCAATGGCGAGATCACAGCCTATGAGGTCTGCTACGGCCTGGTCAACGAGGACAATCGTAAGGACCTGGATCTCTTCTTCTGTCCCCAGGGGTGGCAGCTGTGGAAGGGGAGGGGGCAGAGGGTAGGAGGGAGGTCACGGTGTCCGGGATCAGTGGAATAGCCCCATATGCCTGGTTGCCGGAGACATCCTTAGGTTTGTGGTCAGGTTTGAGTTGCATTCTCAAGCCAAGCCCAGAAGCCCCCAGAGCAGGTGGCGATGGAAGGCCTGAGATTATGTGTGTTATGGGGTTACCTGCCCATCCAGGTAACTAGAGTGGCTCAATTTTACACCTTTCTCTTAGGACTCAGAGCAGCCTGGGGTCCCTTCCTCCTCTCTCCCAGGGCTGTGTGTCCACCCTTCTAAGTGTTGGGGAGGAGAGCTGCTTCCTCTCTGCTCTCTGCTAAGTGACACCCAGTGGCCCTCTTGTGTAACCTCCATTCTGCCCTGGTGCCCTTAGCTCCCACAAGCCTCAGCCTGTCCTCAGGTGCAGGTTCAGGCCTGCCTCTCTTCTCCCATCCTGGCCCATGTGACCACGGGGCAGCTGCGGCGGGTGTCTGAATGTCTCCAGCTTTGATTCCTCAACACAGCATTTGGGGTTTTGTTGTGGACAGGGAGGCCCGGGCGGTAAGGGCGCCCTCGCCTCTGGAGTCAGCCTGGACACAGGACCCTTAACCAATTGGTAGAGGTGACCGTGGGGTCAACTTGAGTCTCGTCTGTCTGTGCCACTTAGCGATGAGCCCTGTGGAGACTTGGTGGGACACTTCTCTGAGCCAGCCACGTCCAGGTTCTCAGGGCTTGGCATGCAGCTGGGGTTAAGTAGCTGCTTGCTCTCGGCCTCCTTCACCGAACCTTCTGGGTACAGGTGAGAGGCTGTGCAGTGGTCCTGCTGCATCAGAGGCAGGGACCAGGCCAGAACCTGGAACACCCCTCTGAAGCACTCTCCCTGCCCCAGGACCCATCGGGCCCATGAAGAAGGTGCTGGTGGACGGCCCCAAGAGGCGGACGCTGCTCATTGAGAACTTGCGGGAGTCACAGCCATACCGCTACACGGTCAAGGCTCGCAACGGGGCAGGCTGGGGGCCTGAGCGGGAGGCCATCATCAACCTAGCCACCCAGCCCAAGCGGCCCATGTCCAGTGAGTGGTGGGCGGGGAGGCACAGGGCAGACAGGGGAGGACAGGAGGCCGAGGCTGGGGCCCTGGCTCACCCCCTCCCACCCTGCAGTCCCCATCATCCCGGACATCCCCATCGTGGACGCCCAGAGTGGGGAAGACTACGAAAGCTTCCTCATGTACAGTGATGACGTGCTCCGCTCCCCGGCCAGCAGCCAGAGGCCCAGCGTCTCTGATGACACTGGTGAGTGAGCCTGGGATTCCTGCAAGGAAGGTGGGAGTCCTAGGTAATGGGTGGGGCTGTCACTGGTGTCCAGAGAGAGCAAAGGAGTCAGTGACCACTGGGCATGAAGATCAAGACTTAAAGTCCCCTCTCAGGCCCAGACAAGTATCTGCAGAGCTGACAACTTGGCAGGCACCGTGCTGCTCTGGGTACAGAGGGGACAGAGCTGATGTGGCCCCGTTAAGCATGTGCATGTCTTTGTGTGGGACAGGCAGACAGACACGTGCTTGGGAGCAGATGCACACAAGCTCGTGCACATGGGACGGGAAACACAGTTCTGAGACCGGAAGGCTCACCAGCTGTGCCCTGGAGTCGGGCCACTTCCCAGGGACACGGCTGTGATGGAGGACGCAGGCCAGGCCCAGGAGTCCCAGAGTAGCCACCGGGCCAGTCTCACAGAGCAGTCTGTCTACACTGGTCCTGCTCCTCCACCATCCTCGATTCCTGTACAGTGTCATGCAAAGAGCCCTCAACGGGGACTCTTGGGTCCTCAGTTTTAGCTCTGGCTTCACGGCAGGAATTCAGAGGAATCACTTACCCTCCCTGTGCCTGTTTTCTGATCTGTAAAATGAGATGCCAAACACATAGGAGTGGAAGTCCTCCAGGATTTGAATTTTCTTCCATCCTTACCTATACCAGGCCTCCCGTGAACATACTGCTGCCTCCACCGGGCTGAACTTGGCTACAAGGAACCGAAGGCCAAGGGTCTTGAGGGTTTTTAGGGTCTGAGGTGAAAGCAGCTGATAGGAATCAGGTGCCCCAGCTCAGCTACACTGCACTCAGCTACCTGTGAAGCACTCTGGCTTCTGGAACTGTCCCTGAGAAGCAGGCAGGGAGAGAGCACGCTCCATTATACAGATGGGAAACTGAGGCTCAGAGCAGGGGGACCTCACAGCTGGAGACAGAGCCAGGGCTCGGGTCCAGGGGGTCTTCCTCGCTGGCTGCAGCCCCCTGCCCTCGCTCATCTGGAGAGCTCTTCCACCTCATGGGCTGAGGGTCTCGCCTGCCTCTGGGCTCCCCCCACACACACCCGGATCCCAGAGAGCCGGAGGACAGGCTCACGTCGTCGCAGCGCCGCCAGCCTCCCCCCTGGGGCCCCTCCACACAGCCACCCGTGCCCACTGGCGGTGCCAACGCAGCCCTTCGTTGTTCCCAAGGCAGCGGCTGGAAGTTCGAGCCCCTGCTGGGGGAGGAGCTGGACCTGCGGCGCATCACGTGGCGGCTGCCCCCGGAGCTCATCCCGCGCCTGTCCGCCAGCAGCCGGGGCTCCTCCGACGCGGCCGAGCCACCCCGCGCGCCCCCGAATGACGGCACCGGGGGCGCGCGGGGCGCTGGCGGGGAGGGAGGTGACCGGCACGCCCCAACCCGCACCCGCCTAGGCTCACTCCTTTGCTGCGTCAGGGCCCCAGCTGGAGCCTGTGCGGCCAGGCTGTCCATGAACCGGGGGCAGACCCCAGAGCCAAGGGACCTCAGGGCAGGCATTTGGGCTCTCCCCAGGGCAGAGCTAACTGCGGGGGCAGTGAGTCCCCCAGCGGGGCTTAGCAGCGCTCAGACTGTCCACAGTGGCAGCATCCTGCCAGGCCAGAGGACCTGGGCTGTGGAAGCCTAGGAGGGCCCTTGGACTCCTCCAGGGACATGGGCCTTTGTTCCTGGTGGGCTGAGGGAGGCTGGTTGTATTTATGCCAAGGGCCCCAGAGGGTAGGTAATCCTGGGAATTCCCAGGGCCGCAGCCTGTCCCAAGGAACTTGGGGTCTGATCCAGCTGACCCTGCTCTCCCCTGCAGAGCACCTGGTGAATGGGCGGATGGACTTCGCCTTCCCGGGCAGCGCCAACTCCCTGCACAGGATGACCGTGAGCAACGCTGCCTACGGCACCCACCTGAGCCCGCACCTGCCCCACCGCGTGCTGAGCACATCCTCCACCCTCACTCGGGACTACCACTCACTGACCCGCACGGAACACTCGCACTCGACCACGCTGCCCAGGGACTATTCCACTCTCACCTCCCTCTCCTCCCAGAGTGAGTGCCTGCACGTAGCCAGCCTCTCCCGCTGACCCGGCCTCTCTTCCAGCTCCTGGAGACTCGGGATATGGCCTGCTAGCCCTCTAATACCCATCCTCCAACACACACACATTTCCCGTCCCCTCACTCTTATTTTGTCCTGCCCTAGGCCTCCCTCCCATCTGGGAAGACGGGAGGAGCAGGCTTCCGCTGTCCTGGGCCCTGGGGTCCCGGAGTCGGGCTCGGATGAAGGGGTTCCCTCGCTCTGGGGACTCACGAGACTCTATAATCCTGGCTGGGCAGCCAGCAGCGCCCTCCTGGGCCCCAGGTAGTACAGGGATGGTCATCCTGTTTCCACAGCTGTCCTGCTCCATCTGTCACCCATCCACCCACCGCAGCCACTGCCCATGCCACCTTACCCTCCATTCCATCCACATCAGTGCTGGTGCCTAACGCAGCCTCCATCCTCATCCCAGGGGTGCCGGGCTGGGGCAGGATAGGGGCGAGGCCAGCTGAGGAGGGTGGGGGACCAGCTGACTCACAGGCTCACCCTCTTTTGGCACAGGCAGGGCCCATACCCACTCTGAGGACATTCGGGAGGTGCTGGGTGGTCTGGACAGGGTGTTGCAGGGTGAGTGGGCCACCTGGCCAGCAAGCAGTCAGTGCAGATACTATAGCTGAGGGAGGTCAGGGGTAGAACCAGGACTTCTGCCCAGACACCTCTGACACAGGCTGACTGTGGTCTCCTGTCACCAGACTCCCGCTTGGCTGCAGGTGTGCCCAACACACCCACCCGCCTGGTGTTCTCAGCTCTGGGACCCACGTCTCTGAAAGTGAGCTGGCAGGAGCCGCAGTGCGAGCGGGTGCTGCAGGGCTACAGCGTGGAGTACCAACTGCTGAACGGCGGTGAGGCACGGCTGCTGTCGGGCACTGTGGGTGCAGCCTGGCCCCCTGCTGACACCCAGGGGCACCGGGCTGGCAGGAATCCACCCAAGTCCCTTGAACTCTAATGTCTGCCCCCGCTTTCTGAAGGCCTCTCCCTCCCTTCCACGCCCCCGACTGCCCTCCATTGCTTTCCCTCTTCTGAGTCCTCGCCCATCTCCATGAGCCTCTCCAGATCATTCCCACTGCTAGGTTTCGCCTAACAAGGCCTTGTCGGCTGAGGGCCCCAGGAACTCTGCTGGCCTGAGGTGCCTTTTCAGGAAGCAGCACTTCTTTGAACAGACACACTTGTGGCAGCACGACCCGGGCCCATGAAGAACCCAAACACAGTTGGGATTTTGGGTTCTACTCATCCTTTGTATACCGTACATCCTGACCAACCATACCATACCACCTGTACCCAAACCACAGCTAATCGTGGAGGGGAGGGGTGACTAGGTCTGGGCAGCAGCTTAGGGAAGGGGCGAAAACAGGCTAGGGGCAGGAATAATGCTGTTGGGTGTCTGCTTCCACCCGCACCCCAGGTGAGCTGCATCGGCTCAGCATCCCCAGCCCCAGCCAGACTGCAGTGGTGGTGGAAGACCTTCTGCCCAACCACTCCTACGTGTTCCGCGTGCGGGCCCAGAGCCAGGAAGGCTGGGGCCCAGAGCGTGAGGGTGTCATCACCATCGAGTCACAGGTGCACCCACAGAGTCCACTCTGCCCCCTGCCAGGTGAGCTGCCTCCTCTGCCCCGACAGTTGCCCCCATCCCCCCTGCCCACCCACTGACACTCTTCCTCTGCTGCCCCCAGGCTCTGCCTTCACTCTGAGCACGCCCAGTGCCCCTGGCCCACTGGTGTTCACGGCCCTGAGCCCGGACTCACTGCAGTTAAGCTGGGAGCGGCCTCGCAGACCTGATGGGGATATCCTCGGCTACCTGGTGACTTGTGAGATGGCCCACGGAGGAGGTGCTGCCCGCCTCAGGGTCAGGGGGCCAGGGAAGGGTTGGAGAGGGAGCCACAGAGGCTAAAGGCATCTTCCCTGCCCAGAGCCAGCCACCACGTTCCTAGTGGATGGTGACAGCCCCGAGAGCCGGCTGACTGTGCCGGGCCTCAGCGAGAACGTGCCCTACAAGTTCAAGGTGCAGGCCAAGACCACCCAAGGCTTCGGGCCAGAGCGTGAGGGTATCATCACCATCGAGTCCCAGGATGGAGGTAGGCTGCTTCACCCCCACCTCACCCCCACCCACACCTCACCCCCACCCACACCTTCTCCTGGCACCATCCTGACTGCCCCCTCTGCCCACTCCAGGCCCCTGCCCGCAGCTGGGCAGCCACTCGGGGCCCTTCCAGCACCTGCTGCCAGGGGAGTACAGCACCATCACCAGCACCCACACCAGCACCGCCGAGCCCTTCCTGCTGGGTGAGCCATGGGTGGGGCTCCTGGCTGTGCTGGGGAGCAGAGCTAACTGAGGAAGGGGGTGGGAAACAGGAAGGGTCCTTCAACACCTCTTCCCTTGCAGACGGACTGACCCTGGGGTCCCAGCACCTAGAAGCAACTGGCTCTCTCACCCGCCATGTGACTCAGGAGTTCGTGAGCCGGACACTGACCACCAGTGGAACCCTCAGCACCCAGGTGGACCAACAGTTCTTCCAGACCTGAGCTCCCCGTCCCTGCCGCCCCCCTTCTCTCCTTGGCACTGCCTCAGCTACACCATCCTTGGGCCCCCGGTGGCCCAGCCCACCCACATGCTGATTGCAGGGCTGGTGCCTCTGGCCACAGAGCAGGGGTACGTGTCCTCTGGGAGGCATGAAGTGGGCAGAGGTCCTGGAAGGCCCTTCTGACTGCTCTCCTGCCCCAGACCCAAGCCCGTTTGTAACCAAAGAGCTGGAGCCAGCATGACAAGGACCCAGCTTCGTTCTGCACTTAATAAAAGATTTTGCTACCATTGTCTCTGTCCTGTCCATGTTTCTGGGGCCCACCCAGAGCAGAGGAGCAGTTCTGACACCCACTTCTGATGCCAGCACACACCCACCTCCAGAGGCAGGCAGGTATCATAGTCAGAGGTACAAGTTTATTGAACACCCAGACTGGAGGGCAAGCCTGCTGTGTGCTGTCCTGGGCAAGGGCCTCACAAGCGCAGAGCCTTGGCGCCATCAGCAGCCTGGGAGAGGTAGAAGGTGGCGGTACCACTGTACTGCTCCTGTGGGAAGGAGGGAGGGATGGGGTGGGATCCAAGCACAGCAGGGTCCTAGGAACCCATCTCTTCCCCACAACCCCCACCTCCAGCACCTGCCCACCTGGATGTGCCGCATCACTGCGGAAGCAGCAGAGGCCTCCAGCAGGGTCACCGTGCAGCCACCGAAGCCACCACCCGTCATGCGGCTGCCATAAACCCCGGGTGCAGACAGCGCAGCCTCTACCAGCTGATCCAGCTCAGAGCAGCTCACCTCATAGTCGTCCCTGCAGAGGAAATTGGGGGCCTTGAACAGGCCCCATCCAGCACAGGGGACACAGCTTGTGCTGGGCACACCGGAGGAGGGGGTCTCACCTGAGCGAGTGGTGACTCTCCACCATGAGGCGGCCGAAGGCTCTGTAGTCCCCACGGCTCAGGGCGGCCGCTGCCTGGGCCGTGCGCTGGATCTCACCCACCACGTGCCGTGCCCGCCGGAAGGCCTCCTTGCTCATCAGCTCTCTGCCAGCTGAGGGGGAAAAGGGGTCAGGAGATCCACTGAGTGGGACACAATGCTGTCTTCAAGAGGCTAAGACAGCACAGGAGGGTAGAAAAGTTCTGCTGGGGTTTATGCTGGAATAACAGTGGAGCCTCTGAGGGCCAGGGCTCCAGCCCAGGTGTGTCCAGGGCATGCCAGGGACCCAGTGGGCTATCCCACAGGCTAACGCTGAAGAGGGCAGAGCAAGAGCAAGCTGAGTCACTAACGACAGCCCTGAGCCCCAGGGACTTTGAAACTTAATTCCGGGTGCCAGAGAGGTATGGGAGCAGGGGAGGGACGGAGCTGAGCTCTAGCTGACAAGTGACTGCCTCGAGCAGCAGGCCATGCTGGGAGAAGCGGGTGCCAGGAGCCCAGCCGGCGGCTACTAAACAGTCAGAGCCCACGAGGGGCCTGATGGGGGAGGAATGAAAGGAGGGGAAAGAGGCCAGAGGCAAGGGTAGGAAATGGAACAGAGGACTCAGGTGACTCTGAAGTTTCAACAGGAGTGACAAGGGTGAGGAAGTAACAGACAAGGGGAAGAAGGGTGCCGAGGTCCATCGGGGGTCAGGAGAAGGCTCCAGGAAATGGGGGGCTACAGGCTCCCGTCTGAGAACTCAGTGGGGTAGTGGCGGTCAGCACTAAGCACTGGGGACAGAGCCTGGGGCAGGCAAGGGCCGAGAAACAGGATGATGAACAAGGGGGAGGGGAGGGTTCCGTGGGGAACCCCTGGGAGAGCTGTCATAGGACATGGGCAGGCAGATTCAGAGGGTTAAGAAATGAGTAGGGGGAGGGTATAGCTGAGTGGCAGAGCAGATGCTTAGCATGAATGAGGTCCTGGGTTCAACTCCTAGTATTGCGATTAAAAAAAAAAAGAAATGAGTAGAGATGAGAAACTGGGAGCCATGAGCATTAGGGATTATTCCAAGAGGGTTGGCAATGGGAAGGAGGCTCCATTTTAGGAGGTAAGAAAACCAGGCCTGTTTCAAAGCAGAAGGGGAGGAGCCAGGCAGAGAACAGGAAGGAAAGTGCGGGAGAGTGGGTGGGGGTGGTTAGAGCAGGACTAGAAGTCAAGAGTTCCTGAGGCACAGGGAGGCCCCCAGGAGTGGGACAGAAGGACTGAGGTGGGGAGGAGGGACAGCAAAAGTGCTCAGCCCAGGTCTGAAGGTGATGGTTTACCAAAAAGGACAAGACAGTCCCTGAAATGGGCACCTGCACACTGCCCGGGAGGGCACGGCTCCAGCAGCGCAGCCCCGCAGTTAAGAGTACTCCTCTGCCTGTGTTCAAGTCTCAGCACTGCCACTTACTGGACATTCCCCATCAAGAAAATGGGAATAGTAATAATATCTGCTCTACAGAGTTGTAAGAGAATTAAATGAGTTGATATTTATATGACCTTTAAACTGTTAAACTACCTTCCAGGCCATATGTATCAAGATACTTCAAAATACATGTTATCTTTTAACTCTGTGCTTCTACTCCTAAGAACCTAATCCTAAGAAAATGCAGAGAAAGACATGTATAAAAACACCCATCACAATAAGAAAAGAGAGAAAACAAAAAAATTCATCACAGTGTTAGGTGTGATTATCAAAAATGGTTAAGTAAATCACAGTGCATGTGTTTGCTGAAATGCTACGTAGCTTTAAGAAGTCAGACTCCAGAACTGTGAAAAAATTAATTTTTGCTGCTTAAAAAAAAAAGTCATGCTGATGACAGGCATAGGAAAGGCATAATGACATGGCACAGGAAAGGTTCTGAGATAATGTTAAGAAAAGGGCAGGTGACAAAACTGTATATACTCAGCTTTGAAAACACAGACGTAGAAAAACATGGAAGGAAATAAGCTACATTGCTGGCAGTGGCTACCTCTGGGGAGTGCTCTTAGAGTTTGTTATTTTCCTTTTTGTACTTTTCTAGATTGTCCACGGTGGAAACTTAATTCTCATATTAGAAAAAGCGATATTGAGACTTCAAGCAGTTCTGGAGTAGCAGAGTCAGGGGGAGCAGGCAAAGCCTGGCAGAGGTCCCTGGAGGTGAGGAGTGTACAGCAGGGTTGAAGCCACACCAAGGCCCTGGCAGCCCCCATGGGGTGCCCAGCCATCTCCTGGACAGCACGCACTCAGCCAGCTCTCACCCTCCAGCTCCTCCAGCTGCACCTCCCGAAGGCTCTCCTTGCCCAGCGCCCGGGCCACTTCCTCACACTGGCGTCGCCGCAGTGGGTATTCACTGGAGCCCAGTGAGTGGCGGACATTGGAGTTGGTGATGAGCACAGCCAGCTTGGGGTCCGACAGCGGAACCAGGCTTGTCTCCAGGGACCTGGGATGGAGATGGGGGAGATGACAAGGCTAAGCACCTGCTTGCTGCGCCAGGCAGGGGCCATGCTTCAACCAGGAGCTCCTGATTCCGAGGTGGGAGGGTACGAAGGGAACCCCTGACCTGCAGTCAATGAGCAGCGCGTGGCCTTTCTGCCCCAGCAGTGCGATGAGCTGGTCCATGATGCCACAGGGCACCCCTGCGAAGCTGTGCTCGGCCCGCTGACACACCTGGGCCCGGGCAGCTATTGCCCCCGAGTCTGCAGCACAGGGTGAGGTGGGAGGCTAGCGCCCAAGAGGGGGCACTAGGGGTAGGCTGGTGGGAGCAGCATTAGCTCCAATGACCCTCCAGGGAGATTCCCCACCCACCCCTGGAAGCCACAGTAGAGGGAGGAAGCTCTGATCACAAAGAGACCTCAGGGAAGGAGGGCTGGGTTAGGGGCCGGGGTCTAGGAGGTACCTGGGCAGAGCTGCTGCAGGAAGGTATACGTGGCCACTTCCAGGGATGCTGAGCTGGACAGCCCACCCCCCAGGGGCACTGAGCTGACCACCACTGCACTGAAGCCAGGGAGGGGGGCCGCTGCAGGGGAAAGAATGATGGTAAGATGGATCATCTGGGAGCATGAGCGCAGGAAGGGCATGTGTTCTGCTATGAAGGGAGACAGCTTCCTGGCAGCTCCTTGTACAGGATGTGTTTCAATTGTCAGAGGCCACCAACCTACTAGGTCAAGGGGTCTACCGCTCTCCATTCTCCTACTAAGATTCCTGGGACACAGTCTCCTAGCTGTCCTCCCGGTTTAGGGCTCTGGGGGCCAGCAGGCTGGGGCTCAAATCCTGGCTCCTCCAATCATGTAATGGGCAACCCAGGGAAGGTTCTAGAACCTCTTGGGGCATCAGTTTTCTCACCTGTAGAACAAGGATGCTCCACCCTGCATGGCTACCCTACAGTGGATCAGATGAGCTAATGAGCTTTGTGGCTGAGAAAGCCTGGTACTCCTGGAACTAGGGCGAACTTGACCCAGGCCTGGGCCCCATACCTGGGTAGTGCTGAATCACCCCCTTGACATAGTTGACCCAGTGGGGGGTCCCTGGTTCCAGTGGCCGCTGGGTTGTGGGCAGTGGAAACTGCAACCGCCGAGGCTCATCGGCATCCTCAGAGGTGGTAAGGAGGGAGACAAGCCCATCCGCCCGGGGGCTGCCCACCAGCACGGTCACAAGCTCCAGAGCCTGGCAGGAGAAACATAAAGTCTGCAAAACTTCCAATACCAAGGTTCTGAGGATGGCAGGCCTCAGAGACAAGGAGGCAGCCTCCAGGAAATGGGGAGTGTCTCAGGGAAGAGCCTCAGGGCTCATCTGGCCTTAGGGGCTTTGGGTCCTGCCCCCACGGGTCTTCAGGGGCAGGGCCAGTGCAGCAGGAGTGCAGATTTGGACTCTGCCCTGACCACGAGCTCCCGACTGTGGGGCGAGGGGGAGAGAGGGCTCAGAAGGAAAACAGAATCAAAGGAGCTCGTCTGATGCCTTCTCATTACGGTGTGACCTCAGAGGTACCGTATTCACTCGCAAGCCAAGCTTCAAGGTTGGATGGAAAGAGCCTCAGGCTGAGGGAGCCACACAGAGAACCAGCTGTGTGACCTTGAACAGATCACTAGCCCTCTCTGAGACTCAATCCCCTCCTCTGGAAATTTAAAAGGGCTGGACCAGGAGGCTTAGGGCTACTTCGCCCCGGTCTACGTTTGGGCCCCCTTCCGCATTCCTCCACAATCTGAGGTGACTCGCAGGGCGATGGCGAGGTTCAGGGGTCCACAGCCTACTTCCTCGCGGATTCCCGGAGTCCTCCCTTCCAACGTGGGAAATGCCCAGCCCTAGGGTCTCTCCCACGTGCTCGCCCCCAAGCCCGGCGAGGGTAAAAGTTCGGAGCGGCCCGCCCAAAAGTGCACGCGGGGAGATGGCGCCTCCCGCCCAGCCCCTCACCATGGGCAGCACCAGGCCCTGGTTGTAGTCCGTGTGCTCCCCGATGAGGTTGACGCGGCCCGGTGCCGACACGGCCAGCTCGGGCTCGGCCCCGAACTCCTCCAGAAAGGCTCTTCGAGCCTTGGCCAGCAGCTCCTCAGCCCGGGGCTGTTCCGAAGCGGCCATGACGCTCGCCCTGCGGCTCCGCCGGGCGCAGACGGGTCGGCGCGGGATGCTGGGGGCGGGGCCGCGCGGCGTCGGCTCACATAGCTGCACGCGCAGCCCCCGCCCCGGCCGCGCTGGCCCCGCCCCGGCCGACGCTCTCGGCCCAATCCCCGAGCTGCGCGCGCGGGGCGGGCTCCGGCGGGCTTTGGGAAAGACAGCTGGGCGCCCACCGGGCCGTGCGTCCCTGCGTGGTATTGGCCCGGACTGTAAGATCTGCTGCCTTCCTTGACCCTCATGCCCCTCTCTGTGCCCACACCCACCAACCCAGCCATCTGCTCACAGCCAGAGCAGTAGAGCGGGCATCCAGCACACCTAGGTTTCCCAAAGGTATCTCCTGTGTCCTAAAGTCCTGTGTGATCAGAGATCACCAGCCCCTGATCCTGGATCTCTCAGTGGGTGACCTGGCACTCAGTATAAATAGAGATAAGGAAAACCAAGTTTGGTGGTGACCAAGGAGTCACCTTAGGCTTTTCTAGAATGGACCCACTGTCCCAGCTCCTGGCAATGAAGTGAAGGAGAGTGACAATGGACAGCAGAGGGTCCAGCCCCTCCTGGGAGGATCTCCTGCAGCTGCCAAGGTGCCTTCTCAGCCCAGAGCCTTTGTCCCAGATTCTGGTGTCCAGAGTCTGACACCAGCCACTTCCTCTCTCACCAGCCTGCATCCTAAACCTTCAACTCCTGCCTGGATTCCTGTTCACAGTTGGTCACCCCATATGAAACCTTGGAGAAGAAAGGCTGAAATGTAAGCAGACTATCTGGGATTTAGAGTGAAGGCTTTGTCGAGGGTTGTGGCCACGGCTGTAGCTTGAGGTCTGCTCAGGGGTTTGCCCCAAGAGTGGAGAACTGCAATCAAAAGTCACCTCTGAAAACTCCTAGAAGTAAAAATAGGGGTGTGCCTTTGTGACCTTGTACTTCATCAAAATAAAATACTTTTGTGCACCTAAGGACACCATCAAGGTGAAAAGACAAGCCACAGAATGGAAGAAAATATTTGCAAAATCATATATTTAAGGACCTTGTGTCAAGGATGTATGAAGAACTCTTACAACTCAACAGTAAAAAAAAATTTTAAATGGGCAAAAAAAAAAGAGACTAAGTCTGAGGACTGGGGATCAATAAAGAAAAGGTTTAAAAGCTTGAAAAAAAATAGGCAAAAGATTTGAACAAACTTTTTTTCCAAACAAGATGTACAAATTGCCAATAAGCACATGAAAAGATGCTCAGCATCATTAGTCATTAGCAGTATGCAAATCAAAATCACAGTGAGATACTACTTCACACCCACTGGGATGGTTCAAAAAAAAAAAACCCAGAAAATAACAAGTGTTGGTGAAGATGCAATGAAGTCAGAACCCTCATATACTTCTGGTGGGAATGTAAAACAATTAAGCAGTTCCACAAAATGCTAACCACAGAGTTATCATAGGATCCAGCAATTTCACTCTAAATATACACTCAAGAGAATTGAAAACATATATCCACACAAAAACTTGTATATTAATATTCATAGCAGCACTATCTGCATTAGCCAAAAGGTGGAAACAACCCAAAGGGATAAATGGATAAACAAAATGTGGCTTATACAGTGAAATATTATTCAGCCATAAAGAGAATGATACTGATACCTGCTACAACATGGATAAGCCTTGAAAACATTATGGTAAATGAAAGAAGGCAGTTACAAAAGACTACAAATTGTATGATTCCATCCATATGAAATGTCTGCAATAGGCAAATCTATAGAGACAGAAAGTAGATTAGTGGTTACTTGGGACTGAGGAAAATGATAGCTGAGTACCAAGTTCTCTTTGTGGTGATGAAAATATTCTAAATAAACATATATGTGAATATACTAAAACCACTGAAATGTATACTTTAAATGGGTGAATTGTGTGGTATGTGTATTATGTCTCAATAAGCTTTTTTTTTTTTAAACTGGGAATGAAAATTCCAGATTTCATTGATGGACTGCTCCTTTTGATCTTTTTCTTTTTTTTTTTAATTTTTTCTTGGAGGGGAGAAAATTAGGCTTATTTATTTTTAATGGAGATATTGGGGACTGAATTGAGGACCTCGTGCTTGCTAGGCATGCACTCTACCACTGAGCTGTACCCTCCCCCCTGCTCCTTTTGAGCATTCCTCAGGACAAACAATGAGCAGCCCTTGGGGCTGGCTGAAATGGAATTAAACTCACAAACCATGCCTCCCCATGAGGTAGTGATGTGGGAAGCATCCCTTGCTTTGAGAATCCTTTACCCACCTCAGCCTTGGGGTCCAGCAGCTCTGAGCCCAAATCTCTGCCCCTACTATTGTGTGAGCTCAGTCAGATGATTAGACCTCTCTGAGCCTCAGGTTCTCATCTGTAAAATGAGACTAGTGTTTCCTTCCCAACAGACTATTATAAAAGGAACCAAATGAGATAATCTTCAGAGTGCTCAGCCCAGCCCTGGCCCTCAGTAAGCACAGAATAAATATTTGCTATTACTATCAATCATTCATTAATACAACAGACATTACCTGGGACTCTTCTGCAGGCAACTGGCCAGAGAAAAGCCTCGGGCTTTCAAGCTTTGATTGGGAGGCAGTCATGATCTGACTCCCCATTCCCGACTGAGATAAATGCTATGATAGTGTGATAGTAAAGAGCTTTCAGAATAAGATTAAAGAGGAGGAATTCTGACCACTGGGCAGCCCACACACACCCTTGTTTTTTATTTCCATTGTTTTATTTTGATTGAAAATACCGGTTTTGACCATCCCTTTGACCTGTCTTTATGCTTTGTATTGCTTCCGTTGTTCTCTGAGAAACTTAATTTGACCCAAGGACAAATGCTCCTGTTCGTTCACCCGGACTCTGAAACATTGATTGCACTTGGGAGACCTGTTTACTCTCAGTGTTTGAATCTCATTTAGCATGTTACATGAAATTTGTTGCAAAGGAAGTCTGTCTGTGACTTTTGACCCTCCCTCCCATTTCCTGGCAAGATGTCACAAGATTAGGGGGAAGGTGGCACCTTAAAGGGGACACTGCCACTCAAGGTCTGTCCTCTGCTTTGCTGCCCAAAATACTTGTATCCGAGTAGCCAGAGCCAAGTCTCACACACGACTGAGTTGTCATGATAGAATTCCCGGTAATATCCACCCACAGGGATAAATGTCCAGTGGCAGGAATACCACCTGTGCCAGCTGAGTGCCCGGTGACCCAGGCAAGCCTAGAAGTCACGAAGGCATGTTTGTCCAGGCCATGGCAAGACCTGGCCCACCACTGAGGACAGGTGTTCCAGAGGCGCCTCTTCTCTCCCAGAATCCACAGCTGTCTCCCTGCCCAGTTCTTAGCCCTTGGGCCGTCCTTGATAGACCCGGGCTTTCTTCACAGGATGAAGGTCTGTGTGCTTCACGCAGCTCTGGCATCTCCACTGCAGATGGACTTGGTTCCACACCTCCCAGGCTAATATCTACAGACACAGTGTCTGACAATGATTGCTCTCAGCAGATGGCCCAACCTCTCCCCCATCCTGAGAGGATCTTTTTGTTGTCCCAGAGGGTTAGCCTATCTCCTGATTTGGGCCCTCTTGGCCTTTCTGTAACATTGCTGATAATAGCTTCTGTAATATTGATAATACTAGTATTGAGGTTGTGGGCAGCCCTGGGATCAGAGCTGAGATGCGGCCCGTAGGGCAGTACTGCCTGCTTACTATCAGTGCCTATTCTGATTGTTCACTGCTCTTCACTTCTGTTGTCAAATATTTTTAAAGGCACCAGACTTTGCACAGATTGTTTCATTAAATCCTTATAAGCCTATCGGGTAGGTACTGGTTTTATTCCCATTTTACAGATGAGGAAAAGCAGCACAGATGGTTTAGGGAACTCATCCAAGTAGGACAGCTGGGCCTTGAACCTGGGTCTGTCTAACCCTGAGCCTGTTCTCTTAGCAACCACCTGAGGAGCACCCTGACCTGCTTCAGCCCCTAGTCTACCAGCCTCGGCTTACTGAAGTGTTAAGATCCAAAGCTCAGCCTCTCAGTAGGGAACAGGAGGGGCAGCTGCTCTCCTAGACCCCTGGAGCCCCAGTTCCTACCTGGAATGCTCCCAATTTGGAAGCCAGGCTAGTAACCAATGCTCTTGGGAACCTGACTGATTCTTTGCCACTTGTGCTGGGAGCAGATCCAGCCAGCTGTGCTGTGGGGCTGCCAGGGCCATTTGGGTTGGCCAGCAAACACACCTGGAGTCTTTGCTGTGTGCCAGGCACCACTCCAGAGGAAGACTGAGGCCCTGCCTGCCTTTGGAGCGCCAGGAGCTTCTTGTCCCTGCTAAGAGGGGCCTGCTGTAGGCCTTGTCTTTATTTGATACCCCCACTGTGTCCCCTAAGTTCCTGCCCTGTAGGCTGACCACCACCCGGTTGATGGCCAGGCAGGGAGCAAATCCAGACTCAGGAATGCAGCTGCGGCTCTATTCCTGCATCTCACACTAGGCACTGCAGCTGGCCCAGGCCTCCAGGTCACTGGGGGTGGGCAGGAGGACTGAGACTGGCCAAAGGCAGGGCACTGGGGAGGGAGAAGCCCTTAGGCTTCAGCAGGATCCTCAATTACATGATGCCTGGGCCTTGGACCCAACCCTATCCTGTCCCCTTGACTCAGTGCTAGACAGTGAAGAGCTTATAGGAAAGGTCCTGGGGCCCAGTATGTCCAACAGAGGGCATGGGAAGGGAGTGGAGGTTAATGGAGACTGAGCACCTCTGTGGGGACGTGTGCAGTCCCTCACACACCCCTCAACGAAAGGCAGTTGGTCCTAAGCCTGCAGCCCACCAACCTCCCTTTCCCAGAGGCGTTTTTGTCGCTGGTACTGATGAGTCCCAAGATGGCCTTTTCCCATTCAGCCCACTCTCCCTTCCACTGTCTAGTCCGAGAACCACAGCTTCCTGAAAGGGAGCTGGAAGCTTCCAGAGAGAGGACCCCAGACTCTGACCACACCCTTCTGTGCTCTTTTCCAGGTTACACGTGGCCTTAGAGCCCCTCCAGCAGCCTCACTTAAGCCCCTCCGCTTGCTTCTCACTGAAGCTGAGATGACAGCAGAACCTCTTAGCTTCTTCCACGAGAAGGGCAATGGAGCAGGGGAATAGGGGTAGAGGGTCCTCTCACTGAGCCTTGCTCATTTCCCAGGCCTGCTGACAAAGGGGTCAGGGAGCCGAAAGGTCAGCCACCTGGCCCGAGAAGGTCATCAGCCTTTTCCCTGGGGGTGCTGTAGGATTTGAGTTAGCAACCTGGGCAAGTGCCTGCTCCTCCTTCCTTCCTTCCTCAAGCTTTGTCCTCAGGAAGGTAGCTGGAAGCCTGGCTGCTTGTGCTGAAGTTGCTGGCCAGAAGCCAGGCCCAGCAGGATGGAGCTGTTGGGGCTGGTGACATCCCTGAGGAATACCTCGAGGAAGGTGAGACCACCACTGGGGTGAGGGAAAGAAGAGGCTGTTGAGCTCAGGGAAGGCGCCCCCAGCTCAGCTGAGCTCTTCTATCAGTGCCTGGGGTGGGGCTGACGGAAGTGCACTGTGATTACCTGGATGAGCTGATTGTTAAGTGCTCCCAACCCAAGGGATGGAGACATAGGGGTGGGGACAGGATGTCCAGGGTGGGGGCTTACAGTTCTGGTACCCAGTGGACCACAGTGGCAGAAGGGTACGATGAAAACTACACCCCATCTTTCTCTGTGGCAGGCTAGGTTGACCATGGGCCTGAAGCATGGATCCCTGGCCTACTGCTGCCGCTCCCAACACAGGCTTCCTTTCCTGCAGAAACTTAAGACCAAGCCCAGGGGTTTCCTGCTGACCGTGTGGCAGACTAGACTGTGTCCATCCCCTGCTACCCTACCTGAAGGTGATCCAGAAGCGGTCTGCCTTCCACCTGCTGCAGTCTCCAGCCTCAACACCTGACACTAGGCAAGCAGTTGCTTGCAGGGAGCCAGGCAGGGGGAGCCCTAGTGGAGACCTGAGGAATGCACTCCCCCAACCCCAGCCGAGTCATAAGGGAAGACTTTCCCGACATTTCCCCATAGAAAATTTTATGAAAAATGTTATCATCATTATTAAATGATATTATCAAATGAAGACCATTAACAAGAAAAGTCTAAACTTCAAAGACTTTATTTGTCTCATCCATCAAGGGCACGGACCTCCATCAGCTCCAACTTTTGCTTGCTTTTCTCCTTACAGTTTCACCACCTACACCAACACATATATGGACAGTTTCCTTAACTAAAAAATACTTCTGCCTCCTGGGTTAAAAGTATGCTCAAAGTGTGGAAGCTCAAGTTGCAGTTTTTAAGCAGCAGATTCCAAGCTGCCCAATAAAATTCCTATATTGGGGAGGCTGACTGGAGAAAAGTTGTTCAAGTGTCAGCCACTGGAGTGATAACTGGAAACTCATCATCATAGCTGTTCCTCCACTTGTGCTTGGACACTGCCAGACTCCACAGCACATCACATTATTTCACTATCTAGGATTTCAATGTCCTTCACAAGCAGTGTGAGTAAACTGTCAAAACTGGGGACTGTTCCAGAGCTGGTTATGATGGACCTTGCAGAAAACCAGTTCATTGTATTGTACTGGTTTCTACCTTTGACACCTCATAAAAGCTCATTAAGTTACCAAGATTCCGTTTCTAATTTACTTCTCTTCAATAGTAAGCCCCTTGACCCTTATATTTGAAACTAATCCAAATTAAAAAGTATTACAACATAAAGGTCTTTCTACAGCTACTGACTTCACATCACACAGAACACTTTTGTCTGAAGATGGGTCTGATGATGGGTGTGGTTCCTGTGCCTTTGTCTTGCTAACATCACACACTATGCTTCACTGGTGGCCAACACTTGTGAAGAAAACAAGTTACATACTTAAAAAGTGGCTCAGACTAAATGAATTCTACATCTGTGGGCTTGAGTTTAAACAACTTGCTGTATAAAGAGATCTATAAACGTGCCTCACAAACAAGGTCCGAAAACAGCTGCCAAGTGTGAGTCTTAGAATTTCAAAAGAAATTTACTTTCCTTGGCCTACATTGCACCTTGAATAAAAGTATTTTTATTCCTGGACAGTATGGGGGAGTGAACCATACAATTGTCTTAAACCTACAATGCAAATATGGCAGTAATGACTTTTTCAGACCAGAAGGCTGTTTACATGCTTTGTTATGTATTTTTGTAAATAAAAGGTTCCTTTGACTACCAAGCAAAATCTGAAATAAGCTAAACTCAAACTTTAAGAACCTAGATGATGAATATACTAAAGCTTTGCACACTCAATTTAGGTTTTTCACACTTAGTTGAATAAACAAGTTTATTTGTAAATTGAGTCAACATACATAATTGACCTAAAAACTTCAATAGAAGGATTAAAGTTTAAAACCACTTGGAAAGCCATCCCTATGAAGTGATTTTCCCAGGACCTTATACCAGATGACACTATCTTAACTGGCAGAGGTTCCATAAACTGGAGCTGTGTGTCCCTCCCCGACAGCAAATTTACCCTAAGGGTTATAATACAAACTCCACAAGAAAAGAACTTCGGTATAATTCCCTCCTGACAGAGAAAAACTCAACCTAGTTATGAAACCAATCACAACACAAAGAAAAGCTGAACTACTGTATTAGTAACAGATGATGCTGGTGTGAATAACTCGTATTATATTCTAGAGCCCTTATAAATAAAATCCCGTTAGTGTTTGCATTATCAGCTAGAGGGTTAATTAACATGTGGTAGAATGAGGACTTATGCAAGGTACAATGCGCAAAGCATTTTACTACTATGAAAACAAGTGCAGTCTAGTTAGGAGAAAACCAACTGGACTCTAATACACACATCTTAATGACAAGACTCCCCACCACATGTGAATGTAAAACATTTAATTTAAAAATGTTGACACTACAATATATAAAATAGCTATTATAAATGCACATAGTGTATTCTATAGCTGCCAGGTTTACTTTTTTTTTTTTTAAGGAAACTGTAAGTTACACTGTGGTTAAGACTTGTATCTTCACCCTTGAAAAAGCCCACATTCTATCACAGTGATGTATGGTCAGACTTAACAGCCCCAATTGTTAAACACTTGGATCAAGTCATAACCAGTTTTATTGCAAAAGGACCCTGTACACATTTATCAATTCTAGTACCTTAATAGCTACCCAACAAGTCATTAACATACAGAAACATGCATCATGAGAAGCAAGAAATATCACCCATCCCTTCTGCATATTAGCAACTTGTCACTCCTGAGCAACAGTGCTCACATCACTGAGGTCTGTGAACAGTCACTTTTCGCATTCATCCTGAGTGAAAGATGGAATGACTTAAGTACAAATGCAACATATTATAAACAATTTCTTACAAAAAAAAGTCACAAATTAAACCAAAGTATTTTACAGAATTTACTACAAAACACCATAAAAACTGCCTTCACTTAAGCTCTCTCTCCCCGTATCCGACGAGCCAACTGGATGTCTTTGGGCATGATGGTGACTCTCTTAGCGTGGATGGCACACAGATTAGTATCTTCAAATAAACCCACCAGGTACGCTTCACTAGCCTCCTGTTGAGGACAAGAGCCACACTATTAAACTCTCTTTGGAGAACCACACACAAGCCCTCCACCCCTGCTACAGCCCTGGCTTCCTTACCTGGAGCGCACCAATGGCGGCACTCTGGAACCTCAAGTCAGTTTTGAAATCCTGGGCGATTTCCCTCACCAACCTCTGGAAAGGAAGCTTCCGGATCAGAAGCTCGGTCGATTTCTGGTAACGACGGATTTCTCGAAGCGCAACGGTCCCGGGCCTGGAGCGAGCAGGGAGCGAGGCGTAAAGGGACACCGGTTAACTGACATCGCCGAGCAAGCACTACGAAGCGTCCCGCTCGCAGCGCGCCGCCGAGTCATTGTTTTCCTTCTGCACTGCCTACCTGTAGCGATGAGGCTTTTTCACCCCGCCGGTAGAGGGAGCGCTTTTTCTGGCAGCTTTAGTGGCCAGCTGTTTGCGGGGCGCTTTCCCACCCGTGGACTTACGAGCAGTCTGCTTGGTTCGGGCCATTTTCTTTTACCTGCAGAAGACATCCGTGAGTCCCGGGCCGTGGCGCTCGCCTCCCGGGGGTCAGACGGAGGGTGTACAGGGGAACACCTGGCGTCCCTGTCCTACCGCGTCCGCGAGCCCCACCGCGGGCGGCAGACGGCAGAGGGCCGCCGCCGCCTCCTCCCCCTCCCCTAATGACTCAGGCTGCGAGTAGCAGCAACCTCCCTAGGGAGGGGGGGCGCGGGGAGGAGTCACTTCCCTTCCTCGACGGGCGGAGGCCGGGCTGGCCGGAACCCCGCGTTGGGATCTCTGAATCACCAGCAGGGAAGAGGCGGAGACGCGGTTCCGGAACAAAGTCCCAGGGGAAAACCACCCGACCCCACAGCCGACGCAAGCGGCGAGAGCAGCCCGCACCAGCCGACACTCAGCTCTCAACTGCCGCGGCCCGCGGCACCAATGGCTGGCAGGACCCCAAGTCGCCGATAAATCCGAGAACGCTTACTCAATGCCGAAGTTTTAGGCCGCTTCTTCCGCCGCGCCGCTTCTACTGCCCAATGAAGAGCCGCAGTCGTTGAGCTAAGAAAAGTAGCTCCTCCAACGAACGACCAAACCGCTCTGCGCTCCAAGCCCCCCCGATGACTCCGTTTTTATACCCACGCTTCACGCTGCGTCTCTGCGTCATAGGGCCCTAATTTGCATACACCAACGACTTTTTCTATTGGCTGACGCTGTCGCCGACGCGCTGACATCCCCCGACACAAAGGCCGTGCTTCGGCCCCGTTCCCTGATTGGTGAATATCTAGACCACTGATTGGCTGTTAAAGTGGCCTAATGATTGGATGAATGCAGAAAGGAATGGACGAATCAGAGCTTAGCACTAAACGGCTCTTCTGATTGGATAAAATGGAGCTATGTTTGGATCCTTCCCTCGGTTCCAAAGCTCTACAATAGAAAGTCAATGCAAATGAATTGCACTGGTCTCTATCAGGACTTAAGAGTCGGGATTGGAAGGAGCTTAATCTTATTTGCATCAGGCTCACACAATGCAGGAGGAGAGGTTACTTGAACGAATTTTTTGTAAATATTTTCCAGTGTAAAATGAAGTATGTTCCCAGTGATTATTTACTTTTCATTAACATTTTGATCGTTAGATAGTAGTGACAATGAGGAGAATTCAGTAAATCATGTTATTTTACCATGTATTTTATCTATTTGGCATATACATTTTAACCAAAAAGCAGTTACTTGTTTGGTGGGATGGGGAGGGGCACATAATAGATACAAAGAAACAAATGTCAATAAATGTTTTATAAGTAGTATTTTGTGTGTTCTTAGGACATCACAAAATACTTTGTGATTTCAATATGCTTAGAGTTACAAAGAAGTGACCTACTAAGTAACATATTTTTTAAATTATGTAATTCAACTGAAGGAAATGACTACAGCCAGAATGGGAATAGTCCTAAAACAGCATTTGCATATCCGTAAGAGTAAATTAAAAGTGTTCCCTTGTATTTAATGGTATGTATTACTTTTTTTAATATATTACTTTTAAAGAAACATGACAGATGTATAAAAATGATAATCCTCACCTTTGCCTAAATAAATACCTTGGGTGGATTTCAATATTTAGTTATCCAGATGACTCAGTTACATAAAATATCAAAGCAGGCTTAAGGTTAAGACCAGCCAAACAAAGCTCAGAAAATTGAAATAGAGCCTTGGGTATTCTACTCCACAATTAACTCTGGGTTCACCCAATATTTTAAATTATTAAAATAAAAAAGCCCCCAAACCAGATACATGTAGATTTCAACCCAGAGAATTACTGTACATAAATACAAATACCTCAAAAATTTGCTCATGACACCAAAGGTGCTCCCTCATTGATCAGCAGTGGGAAAAAAATGCACAATTTATAAAAGCAGCTATAGCAAAAACACCTTTGGCTCAATCTCTGGTACCAAATTCGTGTCTTTATTTCGGTCCTCTCAATTGTACCTCTAAACTTTTATGTGATAATTCGATCAACCATAGTTTCTCTCTTCTGCTCAGTTTAGGGTAGGGGAAAATTTAAGCCATTTCACTACTGCCAGGCTAAGAAGAGAAACCAAGATGGAGGCTCTTGCCCTGTCCTCAGAACCTGTCTAAAGCAAAGAAACGGCACTGGTTAGATCCGCATGAGAGGCTGTCAAAGGTTCTGGAACGAAACCAGAAAAATATCCTGTCATCTTTTTTTGACTGCTTAAATGGCCTGGAGGGGGGAATGGGCTCCTAGAATAACACCTGTTTTGTGTTCCAAGGCTTTTCTAGGGGATCCAGAACCCTGTCTGTCCCATGCTTTCTACAGGAGAAGTAGTCCAGTTATTTTTTCCCCCTCAGTTTTGCTAATTATTAGACAGGAACTAAAACTGCTCCAGGAGAAACTAGGTATGAATTTATACTCGGCCATTTAAGGATGATTAGTGGAAATAGTTTGTCCCTCTTACTGGCCATACTGTTGTATTTTTCTTTTTCCTAAGTTGGTGGATGGGAGAAAAAGCAACATAGGAAATGGGGAACACGTTAATACAGTCAAAACAATGCAGAATGTGCTGCAGCATGTAGGCTACTGTCCTAGTTCCTGTTTTGTTACCAACTTGCTGAGTAACCCTGCGCAAGTTGCTTAACCTCTCTGAGTTTCGGTTTCCTCTTTTGTGAATCAAGCAGTTTAGATGATATCATCTCCCAATTCCACCAGTACACACTTATTTTGAAGCTCATAGTATACACCCATAAAACCTAGCGCTCCGAATTATATTTCATTCAAATCACACGGGTATTTTGGGGGCAACATATAAAGCAATTACTTGGATTTAATAGTAGGATTAAAGCAATACACCATAACTTTTCTGTGTGTATGTCACTTTGGTATTCTTCATCTTCAAATGCCCCTAGTGGTTGAACAATTTGGCTTGTTTAGGAAATACCAGTTTCTCAACTTTGTAGGCTGACGATTTGGCTTTTGATGTGAAGTTACTCAAACTAAATAAAATAGGTATGTGTCAGTCTTAAACATTAACAATCTTCCATTCACCCCAGTCTTAAACATTAACAATCTTCCATTCACCCCACCCTGCATCACTGCTAAGGTTACTGGAATGTGTTTCTTTAGTGAGATTATCATAAATCAACATTATCTAATAAAATGTAAATCAGTCTCTAAAACGATGGATTTAAATAGATTCAACATGGAACAGAAAGTTAGATGACGAGTGTTAAAATATCTATGAGGAACTTCTCCAGACTGCAGGAAGCAGGGAGGAGACATTTTCCCCAAGTAAAAAGGTTTGCGTCCAGAGCAGGAAATTGGAGTGGATTATCAACCGCACTCTACTCAAACCCAGGCCCTTCCTCTAGACACTGCGACGGTTCTCCACGCCTCTGCAACCTGCTAGTGTACCTGAGACTGTACTATACGGAGATTAAATTCGTCCTTGGCCTTTAAAGTACTGGAAACAAATTGGTCATGCCAGGTATCGCCTCTTGAGAACGGGATCAAATTGTGGAGTTCCAGGTTTCAAGGTTGGTAAAAGTCTATGGAGCGCCTCAAGCAAAGGGGCGGGAACACAATACTGTGTCGTGTAGCTCTTCGTTAGTAAAGCCTCCTCAGGCCGACTTCCAGCCGGCTAACTTCCCCTCACACCCCTCAACTTGGTCACACTGCAGGAATGAGGATGCTGGCGTACTCCGAGTGCCTAAAGCTCAAAGGCCCAGTGCTCGGTGTCGGCATCACAACCGAGCCCAAGCTGTGCTTAAGTATGGAGGCGAGGTAATCATTACACTTTTGGCACTGAAATCACACTTGGAACTGTTTCACAGAAGTCGTTAGGCCCGCCCTAGCTCTGGGCCTCTTCGACTCAGGAGCTCCAGTTTCAGGGGTTAGTCTCCCCTACGAACCTGGAAACGCGCTGTTAAGGTGAAACGCAGCGGGACTGCAACCCCCAGAAGCCGTCGCGGGGCCTCAGCATCCGGGACACTGCCTGCAAGGATCCCTGGGTATTGTAGTCCGTTCCTTTAGCAGCAACCTTCTACCGACGGTAAAATTCCTGCCGAACCCGGGACCACAACTCCCAGCAACCCTTGCTGCAGTGCGGGGGGTCTTCACGTTCTCGTGGCGCGGCGCAGGCGCACTGGGTCCTCGGCGCGGACCGCGCAGACTGAATAATAAAAGGGGAGCGGCGAAGAGGCAGGAAGACAGGACCATGTCGAAGGGCCCCGGGCCCGGCGGCTCCGCAGCTTCCTCGGCGCCCCCGGCCGCTACCGCTCAGGTGCTGCAGGCACAGCCCGAGAAACCGCAGCACTACACGTACGTAGAGCCCCCCCCGCCGCGCGCGCACGCCTGACGTCAGCGGCCAGCGTGAGTCACGCGCGCAGGGAGAGCGCGAGGCGGCCTCTCCCTCCCCCCTTCCTCCTCCGGCCCGGCCCAGACCGGTTCCAACCTGCTGGGGCCGGTCCCAACTGCCTCCAGCTGCCACCAACCTCTGGTCGGGCCGTGGGGCGGGAAACCTGGTCCCCGCCGACGAGTGGGGAAGGCGGGTGCTCACGGTGCGGAGTGCACACATCCTAGGGTCGGCCTTCGAGGCCTAACTGTTCCTCAGACCGTAAAACCACAGTACCAGGCACTTTCGGGGCGATAAGAAGTCCAAGGCGCGACCCACATGAGTTCCTAAGGGGCCAGCCCTAGAACCGCCTATGAATGATGGTTAGCATTGAAGTCCTGTCAGACCACACCGTCCAGGAGGCCTTTTGTGTCCCTAAGGCCCGTGTGTTGTCCACGGAGGCTACTCTTGCTTAAATTCACTTTAAAAGAGTTGATTCAGCCCGAGTCAAGGATCCCTAGGGTGACGGGGTCTACGCCCAACCTAAGTATGCCATCTGCAGGAGCCCCGAATGCTAACACTACGAGAGTCCTGGAAAATCTTAGTTCCTGAGAATCTCCTTGTGTCTGAGTGTAGGTCCTTCTTTTTATTTTCTTATGAGGCACTTAAAGCAACTACCTCGTGCTTGGTGCACTGGGAGAAAGATGAAAAGAGGCAGGCCCTCCTGTTAAGCAAAATGTTGATTTCCATTTTCCCTGATGCTCTTCGAGTGTCTCATTCTCTTGGGCACCCAAGTTATGTGCATGTTTAGAGGTTCCCCAAGTGTACCTCAGTCTTGCTGGAGATTTGAAATGTGGGGGTTGAACAACCGTTAAGGGGCAGGCAGTAATGCTGCCTGGTGAACCAAGATCAGGAAGAGTGTGTTTGGAAAGAACTAAAAGTAGGCAGGAGCGGTTCTTGTCACAGAAGTAAGACCCATTGGGAAACTTCTGGGATTAGAGAACATCGATTTTAGAAAGAGTATTGATTTCTTTGTGAGATTCTCTGCTATTGGTTGACATCCACTTGAAACTTTTTCTTCAGCCTCACTCATGTTGACTATAAATTTTCTAATGTGACCATTGGTTTGCTGATCATTGCTTACTGGAATTATTTCCGCAGTCCTACCACTGGTTTTGTGAGATGGTTTTCTCTCTCAGAATTCAGGTGAATGGTGTGGTCAAGCAACAGTATGGTCTTGATTTGGAAATCTGCAAACTTCACATAACTTGTTTATAATCTCTGGTTCCTCAAATCACGTTTTTCAGTAAAATACCTGTAACATTTTGAGTAATGTGAGTCTTGGTTTCAGCAACCTCTGTTTCTGTGTTGTCATTAAGTGTACTGTGGAATCTGTATTAGAAAGGTTTCTCATCATTTTGGAATTGATAGATGAAACAAGTCAACTGCTGTGTAAATGTTAATATCAGTCTTTGTCCTCTTGATGTTCATTTGTTTAAAATCTGTCTTTCCACTCCTTGTGGGATAAATACAGGGTAGTCAGTCTTGGCTCTTGAAGTGGCTTAGTCAGTCAACAGTAGTAGATGAAAAGCCAGAGCCTGATTGGGTGCTTGGAGGTTGGAGGTGTTCCCATTTTTATTTTCTGTTATCTGTTCCTGTGTGTTTATGTTTTTAGCTCCAAAAATCAGAGATAGAAACCAGTTGTCTTCCTTGGTAGATTTATGGACGTTCAGACACCTTGATGATTGGGAAAACTTCATTCCTTGTCACCCAGGTCTGAGGAGCAGGGACCACAAGGACGCTGATGATGGCACCAGTACACTTGTTGGCTCTTGATTTTTTTTTTTTTTCTAACGTGAACCCATTTGTTGTCCTTGGGGGTTAGGAGACACAAATATTTTAATTTTGATTTTATATTTACTAAGAAATTTTGAGCTGTCCAGCATTTCTTGTCATTCTCCTTTGTAGCATAAATTTCTATAATTTGTTCCAGTCTGAATATGACCTTATTATCTATTACGTTGATCACATTGTTGAATACAGACATAGACCCCCTTGGTTTTCCCTTTTTTTTTGGAATCTTTGTATTTCTTTAACATGTCAAAATTTTTTATCTTTTAAAACTTATACATTAATATGTTAATTTGTGTATTTTTTTCCTGATGTTGTTTGAGATTGTGTGACATGCAGTAATTTTGCAATAATCCTGAAGAGATTTGCATTAAAATTGAATCCCACTCATCTTAATGGCAGACAGACTTGGTAAACACAGTTGAATCCATCAAAAGCAAAAATTGCCTTCCTATTGGCTTACTTCTTGCCCTTTATTCTTGTCCCACAACTAAAGTCCTAGGGTTTGAGCCCTCCTTTTCCTAAACCAAGAGAATTATTTATAACATAGTTTGAGAGATACTTATTTTGTTGATTTTTAAGAAAAAGTCTTGAATAATCTTACTTTAGGGGAAACTTCTAATTAATTCTTTCATCAAATTGATACAGCAGGCACTTGTGCTAGACCTGAGGAATTCAACCCTTTTAGAAAATAGTCATGTGAGAATTTCCTCAGTTATACAGTTCTAAGTATTTGATTAGCGCTAAATAGAATGGTAATGTGCATGTATTATACTCTTCAGTATGAGAACCATATGATCTCTTGCTAGATAATTTGTCTTTTTGTTGTTGTTGGACAAAGACTAAATTTAATGCAGCTTTATTCAGAATCAGTCCATCTTGTATATTAGAAGAGTTTTATAAAAACAGATTAAGAATGGGAAATTCTGGAGCAGCTTACATTCTGAAATGTACCTACAAATTTAGCTAACTTCGGGCTTTTTACTATATAACAATTATACTGTTAAACATATAGTTGAAAAGTCACCAAAAAACCTGCCATCTGAAATATCCCGGTTTTTGACCTTATTATATTGACCCTATAAGAGAATATAAACCTCGAAGACTATTAAGTCAGTTTTGGACTCCTTTACTTGCAGTTGATTTGCAGACTTAATGCTCTTGCATTAAAGGCAAATGAAATTCTAGTCTACTGAAGATTTCTTGGACTTTCTGGCCACTGAGTAGACAGAGAATAAATGCTTTATAGCCTCATCTAGCCAGGTGTCGTTTTAATTTAGGACTGTTCCCTGGACATATTTAAACAAGAATAATGTAGCAGTACTTCCATAGATAAACTATTTTGAGGGAAATTTGTTAGTTCATACATTATGTAAATGTCATGAGCTTCACTTGATTGCATCTGATTGTGTTTTGGAAAATCTAGGCAATGAACAATATTTAAATCATTATTGCAAATTGCAGTAACATGGTAAATACATTACTAGAGTACAGCTCTTGCACAATGAAAATCATTGGAAGCATTGCTTAGCAGCCTGAGCAAGAATGAGTTAAACATTTCTGGATCTTATTTACTTGTTTATCAAGAACTAATTTCTTGCAAGACAGAGTGAGAGCTCATTGTTTCAGGCAAGCCCACAAAATCCCCATTAATAAGTGTTAAGTGCCCATGCTAAGGGTAGATTCAAGTTTAGCACCTAGTTGATATTTGCTATAATCTAAATGATTAAAGTGGAGATTTGCTTAATGGTTAAGTTTTTTTGTTTTAATCCAGCTATGTTAGATACTAAAGAAGGCTTCCCCACAATCCATATGCATCTGCTTTGACTGGTGGTTTCTGTCAACCTACAAAGACTGTGGCTTATTGGTGAGGGCAGCTGGACAACTCTGAGAGCAACTTAGAGAAATCCACCTTGGGCACACTCTATAAAGGAGCTCCTTCTCTGGAAATAGCACCCCAGATAAGTGCACAAAAGCAAGACACCCTCGTGGACCTACTTCCTCCCGCTTTCAACACCCTGATGCCTGAAGGTGAGGTCTCCTTCCTGTGTGTCTTAGAAGCCATGAGCTCACTTAGGTAATGAGAGCCCTACAACAGCCTGAGTACCACACATCTTCAGGCTTTCTTGCCAGACCTTTGCTTAAAGGTTATTTTTCTCATTAGGAGAGACTCTAGGTCAGGAGACTGATAAAAGTAAGGTTGCATTTAAAGCTACATTACTTTAAATGGAGGACTGGTGTCTAGGGATTATTTTCCCAATTGGGGGCAGTATTTGCTTAATGATTAAGTTTTTCATTTTGTTGTTTTGTTGTTTTTTTTTTTTTGATCCAGCTGTGCTTGATACTAAAGGAGGTTTTCCCACATATGCATCTTCTGTATTTTGAAATTGCAACTATGGACAGTTATGGCTAATCCTAGTAGATTGTCTTCCCTTCTTTTAACATCTTGGATGAATTTTGGGGCACACTAATGTGTTATGTGAAGATGGATGTTGAATGTAAGTTTCTCTGTCATTCTTAGCCAATATGTAAAAATTACATTAGCCTAATTGCTAAAAATGCCAAGAATTTGCGTTCAGTATCCTTCTGGACAATGTAGTTCTCTTGTTTTCTTACCGTATAGATACTCTATAGATTGACCCCAGCCAGTCATCTTAAAATACCTGCATGGGCAACAGAGAGATCTGCGGAGAAGGCTTGGGTAAAATCAGTACATATGAAAATAGGTACGGGGTTAATTTTGGGGATGGTAGAAATGTTCTGGAATCCCACAGTGGCGATGGTTACACAACAATATGATGAATATACTAAAAACTACTGAAAAGTACACTTTAAAATGGTGATTTTTAAAATTGAAGTATAGTGAGTTTACAGTGTGTCAATTTCTGGTGTACAGCATTATGTTTCAGTTGTACATATACGTATATATATTACTTTTCATATAAAATGGTGAATTTTTATGTTGTGGTCATTAAATCTCAATTTTTTTGAAAAAGAGATGTTAAAATCAGTGTATATGAGTCCCCCCTACTACAGAGGCCTTAGACATACGGCCTAAAAGGGCTTGGTAGCATCGTTCAGCATGGGAAAGCCTGCAGCTTAAGAAAAGCTCCTTGGCACCCTTTTCCCAGCCTGCTCAGTGGCTTTGTCCTCATATATCCATTCTAGGCAAACATGCACATGTTGTAAGTCTGCAGAGATTCTTTTGAGGTAAAAAGTGAATACTCAGCAAGTTTGAGATCCCTAGTTGTTAGTAGTTGTACTTTAAATTGCCTCTAAATTGGTAACCGTTGTAAGGAACGAGCACACTTTGCCAGTACCTTCGTAAAATGAATTGTTTACTTCCTAGGGTGGGTGGGAGGTAGAAAAGGTTGCTGTTCTGCTAAAATGCAGTAAGTTCTGTTCATCAGGTATTGGGATGACTGTTTTTTATGTTCACATGGGCATTTCTGTAAGGACAGGCCATGTGTTTTAGGCATTTAAAATGATTTCAGTAGCTGTAATATTTTAGTTCAAATGATCACAACAAACTTTTTATTTTTTTCTCTATAAAATCCCTCAACTTTCACCCCTTTTTTCTTTGCCAGTGTGTAGAATTTGACAGCAGTATCAAGAGCTGATGAGGAGGAGAAGATGGAAAGGAGTCTAGCGACTTAAAAATCTCATAGCGTTCTCTGTGAGGTGACCTCTTTCCTGTTGGTGGCTCTATTTAGGAGACAAAGAAGATACTAAGGCCTGTGACAGTATTGTCATGTCATATCTGAGCTTACTGAAATGTTTCTTCCCTTTCCTTATTCTTTACATCACAGTTTGCTTTTTGTGTTCATAAGTTGACTCATTTGTTTCCTATTAGTATTTGAAGCACCATATGGCCACCATAAGTCCTAACAAAATGACTTCTGATGAGGAGGGGGAAGGCCCATATTCCCACCTTCCTGAGATTTTGGCCTATTCACAAAACTACCCCCATTGAAGAGAGATAGTTATGCTTAGAAAAGAAGAGGTTGATAAAAAACTTTTGGCATGGTGTTTTATGACTTAAAAGTTTTAACTAATAGTTTTTATATCTAAGCTTTTATTAATTTTGGTAAGAACATTACTGTATCTTTTTAATTTAACTTCTACTGCTAAAAGGTGCCAGGCATCTAGAAGCCTGAAACTTTAGGATTTGTGTGAGTTGAACCTATCCAAACATAACATAAATTAAAAACTTGTACTTGTATTTTCTTATTTAAAAAAATTTTTTACTATGGAACTAAAAGTACTTTTATGATGAACACATAAAATGAATGTTAAATATCCAGTAGAGTATGTTGAAGTTAACATTTCTGTTTTTATTTTTAATATTAAAACTTATTTTATGATATTGTAATTATGACCTGTTGAAAACTTCCTGACATATTTTAAACAGCTTTAAAGAGTCACTTACGCTTATTCCTGTAGCTTAATTAAGAAAAGCACAGTTAACAAAAAAAGAAAAGCATAGTTAACAGTCAGCATGGTGTTTAAATATGGTGACTCTAGGGCCAAATTGTCTGAGTTTGAAGGCCAGCTCTGCTGCTTACTAGCTGTGGGACCTTGGGCAAGTGAATTCCCTTTTTGTGTGTCAGTCTCCTGAGGATGCCAATAGTACCTGTCCCAAGGGATTGTTACGAGGATTAAGTGAGTTTATATATATATATGAAGTGCTTAAAACAGTGCCTGGCACTTAGCACAGTGTAGGTACTATTCTTATCAACATTTGAACAATGCTCAGGCTACTGCTTTCAGTTGCATTGCTATCTCCTTCAGCAGCCTTAATCAAATGTCTTCTTTAGCAACATTCACACTGAAGTAGATTCTTCAGTTCTTGGGCACACGTGGGTCAGTGTCTCCTTCTATTCCAGAGCACTCCTTTCTTCCTCATCCGTTCAAATTTCATTTCCGTCGCAGTTCTTATAGCCCCTACCAGAATTGGTGTTCTAAATGGATCTGCTCTTTCAGGGACAAAGACTTTGTTGTACAGAAAACAGTATTCAAAATAGCATATCAATTAAAATGTTTATACTAAAATAGTCATCATATTGGAAGCTTTTCACGCCAGCTGTGTACAGGAAAACTTTGAATCAAGTCAAGCTGGTAACTGATTAGTGAAGAATGAACCAAGGTGTTTTTGTTTTTGTATTCCCAGTTTTTTTTTTTTCCAATTAATTTTTGTTACCAGTTGATGTGTAGTCTGTACAACATTTTGTTGATTTCTGTTGTACAGCATCATGTTTCAGTCATACATACACGTACATGTATTCGTTTTCATATTCTTTTTTATTATAGGGTACCACAAGATATTGAATATAGTTCCTTGTGCTATACAGAAGAAACTTGTTATCTATTTTATATATAATAGTATCTGCAAATCTCGAACTCCCAATTTATCCCCACCTCTTTCACCCCCAGTAACCATAAGTTTGTTACCTATGTCTTTGAGTCTGTTTCTGTTTTGTAAATAAGTTCATTTGTGTGGGTTTTTTTAGATTCTACATATAAGTGATAAGGTATTTTTCTTTCTCTTTCTGGCTTTACTTAGAGTGACAATCTCCAGGTCCATCCATGTTGCTGCAAATGCCATTATTTTATTCTTTTTAATGTGAACCAAGGTTTTCAGTACTCCTCAAATATTACATGACCTTTCCCTCCTCAGTTTTACCAGTTCCAGGATTCTTACGGCAAGGAGACAGTTACAGAAAGGAGGAACCAGGGACACGTAGGACCATTTGCACATCAACATTGTACCATTCATGTTTCTTATTAGTTCTTGGGGCCAGGACAGCTCATAGGTGTCAGCTCTTTCCCAGTGTGGAATGGGCTGAAATTACTTGCTAGTGAGTGGCTCCCCTACCTTAAAGTGTTTGCATGCTTGAGTGCTTGTAGCACTTGTACTGTAGGTTCCTGTGTATGCATCCTTGTGTTAGGATAGTTTTATTGTATCCAGGAGGTCCATATTTGCCCTAAGGTCTTTTGCTAAAACCCAGTTACAGGATCAAAGCCTGTCTTAAAGATTCAAACACTAGGGAATTCACTAGACACTTATTTTATCTGCCTGAATAATACTATCTAAGCTTGTTTTTTCTGCCAGAGAGAATGTCCTAAACGAGAATCACTTCAAAAGATAGTGCTTTATCAGAATTGTCCAAATATTTGCCAACCACCAATTTTAGCTTTATTTGGCCTTGCCTTGTTTTTTAAAAAGCCATTTTTGGGGCAACTCCCACTACTGTGGTTATTGTTATAGAGTTGTATGGTTTCTGGTTGTGTTTGGTGTCAGAACAGAATGTGTATATATATCTTTATAAATACTGAATCTAGAAATGCTAAAGTTTACCTAAAGCTCTACAAAAATGAGGAAAACATTTTTAGCAAATTGTAAGAAATATATATTTTTATACACACATTTAGATTTAGTAATTCAGGATTATTAATCTACTGCTTATCTGCTCTTATAATTAATATTCACTTTGAAGTTAAAGATTTTATTCTCAAATTTAAAAATGAAGAATCTTTGACAAGCCATGAACTATGAACTCTATGACTAAATTCTTTACAGGCGTTACATATGGGAGGAAAAAGTAGCCAGTAGGGTATATATGACTATGGAAAACAGTAGATTACACGTAAGTGTCACTTGAGTCTCTGGATACCACAAATACAGTTTTCAACAGTGACTGGGGTTTTGGCGGGTGTTTTGTTTGTTTTTGTTTTTTCCTTCCTTTGCTTGTTGCAGAATCCTGTTACATTATGGTTACATTTCAATAAGGAATATTTAAGAACAGGACCATTTCTTACATTTTAAGATTCTGTTTCCATGATAAAGCTTGTGTATTGC
Source organism: Vicugna pacos (assembly GCF_048564905.1). NCBI lineage: Eukaryota > Metazoa > Chordata > Mammalia > Artiodactyla > Camelidae > Vicugna > Vicugna pacos. The sequence continues at coordinate 58,329,375 of NC_133002.1, forward strand.
TTGAAATAGATGAATTTCTGTAATAATGATGAACACTGGTGGCTTATTAGGAATATGTGCACATCTGTCATAGTGCTAGGCCTCTGCCATCCCGTGTCAGGGTCATGAGCAGTGACCACTGACTGGCCAGGAGAGCAGACAGCTCCCCCAGAGCAGGGCCATGACCCCCAGGCTGCAGGGCATCTGGTGTGGGTTTCTTCTGTCGGCTCAGCCTGTTGTCCCATTTTTGTTGGGCTCACAGGTTGCTGTTCACTGTGCACAGTGGGAGTCAAGTCCCGAGCAGCACCATCCTGTTGCTTCTCCAAAGGCCATCATTGTCTTGCCTGTTTACCTTTTTATTCGAATCTGACCATTCTACATATGTAGCCAATCAGATTTTACAAATCGTAGGCAGGATGACATTCTAATAGTCACTCATTTTACAAAAAGATTTACCATAGTTCACTTCTAACGTAAAGGAACTCTTCTGAGTTATTAACAACATGTCTTTCATTTAATTTTGGATCAGGATAGATTCCCTGTCAAGTTGTCATTAAATTATGGATTTCTTCCCTAATAATTTTTTTAAATTCTAAAAATAAAGTTACAGTAAAGAAAAGCCTAGATAACCCCTAAAATCAGTAATACTGGATATATTTTTCTTTCCAGTTTTTCTTTCTGCATAAAGTTTACCTAATTGTCCAGATATATATTTTTATTTTTTTTCTTTCACTTAATAAGTCTTTAGTTTGTACCCAACTTTTGTCAAATAGTCATTATAATACCCCTTAGTTGTTTGAGGGGACAGAAAAAGGAATTTAATACATCTATCTCCACACATTCCCAGTAACAGTTACAGAACAAGCCATCTCACTGGTTGCTTTTCTAGTCTGCATATGAAGCTGAGGATCTCAAATTTAGTGTCCAGGGTGAGGACCAAGGCTGTGCAGACATTGTAGGGAAGGTAGCTAGAGAGGTTACTGATTTCTTAACTGCCAGGAGAAGCAGCCAAGTTGCCTCTCTGTGTTTTGCTGGGTTAGTACATAGCTGCTGTAGACCAGGCTTTTATCTTTTGGGATGCTTTAATGTTTTTGCTTTTTCCCTGGACAAACATGTCACCTGCTTTGAGCTGGCTTTATGCAGGGGTACAAAGATGAATAGACCTGGCTATACACAAAGCAGTTGAAGTCAACTGTGGTAGGAGCCGTTCACACAGTGCAGTGGAAACATGGAAGAGGAGGCGGTTAACGCAACTGGGCAGTGTGGGAAACTCATGCAGAGAAGAAGCCAGAAGGGTGATCCAGACACAGGAGCAACAGAATCAAAAGTATGGAGATCAAAAGTGAGGGGAGGGTATCACCAAAAGCAGGTACTCTTCAGAGCAGACATCAACCCACTACAGCTTGTATGCCAAATCCGGCCTGCTACCTAATTTCATATGGCCCGTGAGCTAAGGACAGTTTTTACATTTTTAATGGTTGAAAAAGAATACTTATGACACGTGAAATTCAGTTTTCAGCATCCGTAAATAAAGCTTTATTGGAACCCACACTCATTGGCTTACAGTCTATGGCAGAACTGTAATCACAAAGTTCAGTAGTTCTGATGGAGACCATATGTGGTACTCTCATCATTTTGCATTGCTGTTCAGTGTGCTGCAAATCAGTGACACAGTTACAGCCTGACAATGTTTCCAGCACCATGTGTATCAGCATACCACAATGTTTTATTTATTCTTTATTACCAGTGCTGAAAGAATCCATCAACATTAGTAGACTAAGCAGTCGTTACAGTATCTTCAGCTCATAGGAAGGCAAGTCAGAAAAACTAGAAAATTTTTAAAGAGACTTTCATTACAGCAGAATTTCTTCACAAAAATGGAAATGAGCTATGACTGAAGTTTCCACGTGGCTCATTTGTTAGCCAGGCAAGGAAAGCCGTTTGCTGATACTGAATTAATTGTGTTTGATTGTAGCAACTGAAGAAATGTACCTAGAGAAAACAGACTTGTTTAAGAACATTATCTTTTCGGCAAGAACAATTTCTCAAAATGTTGAGGTCAGGGGGAGCAGCATCAGTAGTCAATTAAAAAGCAAGGCAAATGATTTCATGTGGTTTTTCTTGGCTCTTAACGAGTCAACAGATGCTACTGTTTGGTGGTGGTTTTATTCATGGAGTCAATGCCATGTTTGAAGTGATGGAAGAAGTAGCCTCTATGAATAGTCTACTTAAAACAACTACCACTGAGAATATTTTCAGAGAAGTTAAGAAAACAGTAATTCAGTACAAGCTGAAGTGAAATCTGTTAATATCTGTTACAACTGATGGTGATAAGAATGTGGAGTGGAAAGAGATTTAATTGGACAAGTTTACAAGCTTATGAAAATGTAAGGTGTTTAAAGCCTGTAGTTATTCATTGTATTCTTCATCAGCAGGTGCTCTGCAGAAAATACTTGAATCTTCATGTGTTATTGAACAGCTGGGATCAGTGATGAACTGTACTCCCTCTTGTGGACTTAACTATCATCAATTCCATGAATTTTTTATCAGAAATAGAAGCTGAATGTTCTGACACGCCCTACTACACAACAGTTCGATAGCTTAGCAGGGGTAAAGTTCTATAATTTTTTGAGTTCAGGGCTAAAGTTGAAATTTTTCTGAAAAGAAGAATCATTCTCAACCACTATTACGGAATGCTGGCTGGCTTTGAAAATTAGCTTTTGCTGCAGACTTGAAAATATTTCTTAATGAATTCACCTTGAAATTATAAGGTGAAACATTGCTTATATGCAAACCTTATATTGTAGTAAACTAATGTTTGAATCATAAGTCATGTCAAGCTACCTTGTACACTGCTTCTGGTGCCAAAAGTTAAAACAAGAGTGAGATCTTTCTATCTACACAGATTTACTGTTGATATGATTTCCAAACACAAACTACAGTTTGAGCAGTGATTTTGCATATTGATAAGAATGCAAAGGAAATTTCTGTATTTTAAAATCCATGTACTTGTACAAATCTTGTTATCTATGTGAAAAGACATATTCACAGATGAAATATGTAAAATCTTATTACAGAACTAGCATTAACACATGAACATTTGTAATCAGTTTTGAGGAAAGGGGTCCCCAACTTTGTATTATTCCTGCCCCTCAAGTCATCTTATCAGTAGACTTGTGTTACTAAAAATTGTAGCCAATTATTTTTAATTTCATCAATAAAAAATCTGGAAATTTGTTTTCTCTCTTATTATGTAAGTACCTACATAATATCCTCAGTTTGTCCTCTCAGCCCTCAAAGTCTAAAATACTATATTGTCCTTTACAGAAGAAGTTTGCTTACCCTGCTGTAGAGTTTAGTTTGCTTTGGTGGGAGAGGAGCAGGTCAGGGGCCACAGGGGAGATAAAGTCAGAGTGAGGCCAGGCTAAACACTATTCTAGAAGCAGTGGTGAGCTAGTTGTGGATTAAAACATCTGCTACTTTCTCCCCACTGCTTCTAAATTTACATAGTTTTCCTATCAGTCATCTCCAACATTTTTCTTCCTTTTTTGGGGTGGGGGGTAATTAGGTTTATTTATTTTTAGAGGAGGTCCTGGGGATTGAACCTAGGACCTCGTGCATGTTAAGCACGTGCTCTACCACTTGAGCTATATACCCTTCCCTCGCTAATATTTTTCTGTTTATTCAGTTTATTCAGATTTTCCTCACGCTCCTCCCCAGAAGAGATAAATCTATTAAGTGAGACAACTTGGAAAAGGATTTAAAGTTTAGCTGGAAATTGGCCAGTAGCAGTTAGCACTTGATCTAAAACCTCCTAAAGAGTAATGTAATTACTGAATATATATTTTAAAAAGTTTTTTTGCCATTGAACTTTAAGCATTTTATTGTTACTTTTTTACAAATATCTTTCATATATATGTATTTTTTGAAGTATAGTCAGTTTACAGTGTGTCAGTTTCTGGTGCACAGCATAATGCTTCAGTGATGCATGAACATACATATATTCATTTTCATATTCTTTTTCACCATAGGTTACTACAAGATACTGAATATAGTCCCCTGTGCTATACAATATGAACTTCTTGTTTATCTGTTTTGTATATATTAGTATCTGCAAATCTTGAACTCCCAATTTATCCCTTCCCACCCTCTTCCGCTCCTGATAACCATATTTGTTTTCTACGTCTGTGAGTCTGTTTCTGTTTTGTAAATAAGTTTGTCTGCCTTTTTGTTTTTGTTTTTTTTTAGATTCCACATATAAGTAATAACATATGGTATTTTTCTTTCTCTGGCTTACTTAGAATGACAATCTCCAGGTCCATCCATGTAGCTGCAAATGGCATTATTTTATTATTTTTTACGGCTGAGTAGTATTCCATGGTATAAATATACCACAACTTCTTTATTCAGTCATCTGTTGATGGACATTTAGGTTACTTCCATGTCTTGGCTATTGTACATAGTGCTGCTATGAACATTGGGATGCATGTATCTTTTTGAATTAAGGTTCCCTCTGGATACATGCCTAGGAGTGGGATTGCTGGATTATGTGGTAAGTCTGTTGGTTTAGTCTTTTGAGGAAATCTCCATACTGTTTTACATAACAGCTATACCAAACTGCATTCCCGGTAGCAGTGTAGGAGAGTTCCCTTTTCTCCACACCCTCTCCAACATTTATCATTTGTGGACTTTTGAATGATGGCCTTTCTGACTGGTGTGAGGTGATACCTTGTAGTTTTGATTTGCATTTCTCTGGTAATTAGCGATATTGAGCATTTTTTCATGTATCTATTGGCCATTTGTATGTCTTTATTGGAGAATTGTTTAGGTCTTCTGCCCATTTTGGGTTTGGGTTGTTTTCTTATTAAGGTGTATGAGCTGTTTATATATTCTGGAAATTAAGCCCTTTGTCAGCCTCATCTTTTGCAAATACTTTACTGAATATAGTGTTAATCCCTTATGTGTTATCACTGTTGGTTTAGTGGAGCAAGTGATTGAATTTAGATTTCAAGTAGCCTGATGTTTTGCTGTTTTTTAGAATTTTGGAAAATAAAGATAATCCAGTAAATATGGAAAGTATTATTTGATTTTTTAAAAAATGTTTGCATATATTTGATTTTTAAAGTTTTTAGGGAAAAGTATTAGTTTGTAAAGCAGTTTAGCAATATATGCATTATAATTATAGCTGTGTGCAAATACTGGGAGAAAATTTACCAAAAGTCTAGCATTATTAGTGATGGGATTAAGTATGCTCTTGTCCTTTTCTACATTTAAAAAATTTTGTTGCAGGGAGGGTATAGCTCAAGTGGTAGAGTGCATATTTAGCATGCATGAGGTCCTGGGTTCAATCCCCAGTATCTCCTCTAAAAATAAATAAACTTAATTACCTTCCTCCCCCCTACACACACAAAAAAATTCTAAAAAAAATATTTTTGTTAAGTGGTCATGTTACTTTCATAATAATCTTATACTTATAAATAAACCATTAATAGGATAATTAATGTGATGTTCTAAATAAGAGTGAAAGATAGCTTTGATTGAAAGTCAGCCCCTGGTGTGGGGTAAACGTGGGCACTGCTCCTTTGTCAAGGTGAGGCTCGGACCAGCCGCAATGTCCCACCAACCTTTGTTGATCCTTCTGCACGGCGAAGGCTTTTTCTGTCAGCTCTTATTTACTCAGGGCCTGAGTGGTTTCTTGAGTCATCCTGGCCTTGCTAGTCTCTGTTCGTTGCCTTTTATCCTTGAGTACGAGTATCCGTGGGAGATGGAAGTATGAGTTGAGTTCTCTGGCCCTGTGCGATCCCCAGATGTTGGAGTGGGGCAGGGATAGTTGGTGAGTCTTCTCTCCTAACGAAGAATTCCAGGACTTCTTGGGTTTCTGAGAGCTGGATGAATTGAAGAGTAAGTCTCCGCCTATTTCCTTAGATCTCGTGCTTTCAGATCTTTAAAATGGAAAGATGGATTGGAGCTTAATGGAGATAGTTGTGCATTTTCACTGAAAATTTGTTTCATTTCAATCCATGAAAATAGAAAAAAGTGATTTCTGAGCAAGTTTCCCCTTGTCATCTGGGCACTGCGTTGCCGGTTAGCCAATGTTGGAGTGGAGGGTGGCGGGAGAATGGGAGATTCTGACTGAACATTTTAGTTCCCAGGTAGAGGATGACTTAAACAAAAAGATAGAAATTTCTCTCATCCGATTATAGTTGACTGAAAGTGGTCCTCTCCCTGCCTAGGTTCGGTCATTTGGCCCCTTCTCTGATGAGGTGCTTTTCTGCAGGACAGTTAGAAATTTCCTGTCCACTGTAATGCTTTTCACAAGGGAATAGGGTTAGGCTTCCAGCTCTCACTGTCTGCCTGCTGGCAGCATCATAAAACTGTTGGTATTTCTTTGTGGACTTTGCCTCTTCTGTGACTTTTTATTGTATTCATTCAGCAGACTTTGTCACTGTACTGGGTTCTTGCTTGCTTGCTACCAAGGACTTTTTAATCTAGTAATAGAGAAAAATGTACATGTTATTACTATGAAATGCAGGGTAAGGGCTACAGGAAATGTCCAGAGAAAGTCTTGTAAAAAAGTTAGAGATGATAACTGTTAGCTGGGGACAAGGGCAGGACGGGGAGGGGAGGTAGAGGTCAAGGAAAGCATGGAGGTGATGGTATCAGAAGATTCATTACCATTGAGTTCAGTGTTGAACTCTACAGGTAAGGAAGGGGCCATGAGCAAAGGCAGGGAAGTTAAAGATCTCTTTGCAGGACATCAGGGACTCCAGTTTTACTGGCTGCAGTAGAGAGAAGTCAAGGGAAACAAGGCTGGAAAAGTACGTTGGGCCAGATTTGCAGGGCTTGCAATGCCAGGCCAAACAGTTGATCTTTATCAGTGGCTACTGGTGGAAGCTAAAGGCTTTTAAGAAAGTGAGAAGTAAATTTGGGCCCTGGGAAGAATAGTGAGCACGGTGCTGCATGAACTGGGCAGGGGGGAGGCCAGATGCAAGGAGACCAGTTTGTTAGAAGGTACCAAGTGCCTGAGGTAATTTGTTGCCTCCATGTCTGTCCTTCTCTGTGGCACCCCTGCTAGCTGGAGCCCTTGGGAGCCCCAGCATCTGCATGGGCAGTGTGGACATGGCTGCCCCAGTTCGCCAGGAACTCTCTCCAAGAAGAGAGATTGTACCCAAAGTTAATTTTTCCCCTGACTGCTTCCCTGGGTTTTTACTTACAGACTGATGATACTAAGCAGATAGGCATCACTCTTAGGGCTGCTAGATTTAGCAAGTGAAAATACAGGATGCCGGTTAGATTGAAACTTCAGATAATGGGTAATTTTTTAATACAAGCATGTCGCATGAAGTATCTGAAATCCCAGTTTAACTGGGTGTCCTGTATTTACTCTGGCAGTCCTAACTATTACTCTTCTCTGGCCCTGGGCTCAGCTTCCTCCTCTTCATTTCCCACCTGCTACCTCCTGAATTGGTCTCCTGTGGGTCCGGAGTTAGAGTATGTGCTGCCCAGGAGAGGTCAGCCTAGCAGTTTGGGGGATTGGTGTCCCAACCCAGTGCTAGAGTTTGGTACCTGTGTGCAGCGTGCAGAGCAGGTTTGTCTATAACCAGACGGATAGGCAGACAGGAAGAAAGGCCTTGTGTTCTGATGCCAAAAGGGGCGGGAGAGGCCCTAGGGAGCCTTCCAGGTTTCATCCTGGTGTCTCGGAATATACCTGCAGCCCAGAGATATCCCCAAAATTTGGCTCCCGCTGCATCTCACCTCATCTTCATTTCCCTTTTCTAGCTCCTCTCCTGCCCTCCTCCTACCCCACAAAGGTGCTTGGAGCTCTGCGACCTAGACATACTGCTTCTAAGTTCATACTGTTCCCTTTGCCTAAAACGCCCTTCCCAGCCTTCACCCACGAGCACTCTCCTTCCCTTCTCCCTTCCTCTGTGCCAGCCTGCGTGAAGGATCCTTCCTCTGGGTTCCCAAAGAACCCTTAGCAAATCTCCCTCGTAACCTTTTCCACAGTAGATTTATCCCGCCTGTTACTGGTGTGTCTCTCCCACAAAAATATGGGCTTCTGAAGGATAAGGACCTGTTCTGTCTGTTCTCGGTGCTCACCACCATGCCTGCACCTAGTAGGTCCTCAGTAAGGAGGTGCTCAGTGAACAGCAGGACACTGTTGGAAGCTTCACTGCCCCTCAAGCCCCCATCTGTGTTCCTTAGGGAGCACCCAGCTTCAGCTTCCCCCACCCAGTACACACAGCTGGACACTTCTCCACCTTTCAGGGCGAGGAGGGTTTTTCAGCACTGTCATTAGCATTAAAGGACACCTGTTTGGAAAGTCTCAGCTCTGGACCTACCTGTCCCCACATCTTCCATATGCCCAGACTGATAAGGCTCTGAGTATCCTGGCATGAGCCAAAGACATGGGCTGGACTCTTTCGCCTTTTTTCCCATGCCTTCCAGCTCCAGGTAGGGCTCCCAGTCTGGACAGCTGCTCCCTCTACACTCCCTTCTGCACACAACCTTCTGTACCTTCTAGAGCCATCCTCACTGGCATCAGATGCCCTCTATCAAACTATTTGCTGCCTGCATTGTTAGGGCTTGAGGGAATGAATAAAGAGAACTGAGCAGCCTGCCTGTTTCCCCTGTGTATGTGGGCTGGGCGGGGGTGGGGTGTAAATCCAAGAAACCACCTGGACACAAAGTGAACAAAAACACGGATGGTATGTTCTGTACGGGGGTAAGTGGGTCTGGGGACCTCCCCTGGGTGGTTGTGGGAGAGGAGCTTGGAGTTGTCTTGGACTTTAGATGCAGAGCAGAGGAGAGAAATGAAGGTTGGGAGGAGGCCAGGACAGACAGCCCCCCGATCCCTAGGTTAGTCAGGATGTCAGTAGCATAGCCTCAGCTGCTGCAGGTGCTCATTTGTGGGATGACTGAGGGAGGCAAGGCTGAGAGGGAGTCTCTTGAGATGCTTCTAATATGAGCTTCACAAACATGTACCTGGGTAGTGCTAGGAAACGTCTCTGGGAGGAGGCGGGCAGACAGGACAGTGGTCACCTGGGTTGGTGGTCCGGAGGGGTACCTTGTGACCTGGGCTTTCAGTTCCAAAGCAGCAGCCTCCCTGGCCCTCAGCCTGGAGCCCCAGGAATGGCAGGCAGGTAGGGCAGCAGAGACCCCCCACCCCAGGAAGTTTAGGAGGGGCTCCTGGTGCTCTTGTTTGCATGCTTTTCCCTGTGGTAGTGATTTGGCCTGGGAAACTTCAGGGAGTGCTCAGAATACAAGCCACTGATTAAGCCCTCCTCTGGTCACCATGGCAGGCAGCTGACTGCTGGGGGCCCTTGGGGTCTATGGGTCCTGCCCTTCCGGCTGGCTGGGGACCTGAATATTATGAAGAATCCCAATGCTGAGGTCCTGCCTTAGCTCTGGGTCTTTTCTGGCGTCCCAGTGGAAGTAGCCCCCTAGAGCGGGAGTCCTTGAAGGACTTGGTGGCTGACTTCTTGCTGGGAAGCAACGGACTTAATTCTTTTTTCCTGGCCTGCCCTACTTGGGGGCTCTCCCTGCAGGTACCTGAAGGAATTCCGCACTGAGCAGTGCCCACTCTTTGTGCAACACAAATGCACTCAGCATCGGCCCTACACCTGCTTCCACTGGCATTTTGTGAACCAGCGACGACGCCGGTCCATTCGCCGTCGGGACGGTACCTTCAACTATAGCCCTGACGTCTACTGCAGCAAATACGACGAGGCCACTGGCCTCTGCCCGGAGGGCGACGAGTGAGTGTCCCCCAGTCTGCCCGCTCAGAAGCGCCTTGTCTCCTGGATCAGACACCCTCAGAATAGGCCAGCCAGAGTCTGAGAAGCCAGGCAAGGCTGCCTTGGGAGGACTGCTGCATCCTGGCCCACCTGGGCTCAGACCCCACCATCCTCTGGGGGGGCCTTTTCTCCTTTCCCCACTTCTGGTAAGCCCTGCTCAGGCCTGCCTTCTGCCAAGCCTAAAGGCCACATCTGAACCAAAGTGACTTCCTGGGCCTTCTGTCCTGGTCCCATGCAGGTCACAAGGATCTTCTCCCCAGCCAACGCTGCTCACTCCATTCCATGCAGCTCCCACCAAGGCTGGCTATATAGAAATAGAGCCTCCTCAACTCCCCATTTTGCTGACCCTAAATATTTTGCCACAAACCCCTGTGAAAAGACAGGGGATAACAAATGTCAAATATAAGGAGGTGGCAAACCTGGGAATGTCACTAGGAGGAGGGAACATTTATTAACCTTGCCTGTCATTTGTTTCAACCTCGCAGAGGTAGTGATGGTAGGCGCTGCAGAGGTTCTGTGGGCACAGCTCACTGAGCCATCCCTGCATCAGCACTTCTCTTTCTCCCAAGGTCAAAGGCTTGCTGACCCCTCCCCCCAGCTTTAATGGAGCACTCAGGGTATGAGGGGGTTTGCCCATGTTTTGAGCAGGCCCTTTACTTCTCTTAGTTCCCCTGTTCTGAGCAGTACTTGTTCTCCCAGGAGTGCCTCCTTCTGGAGCTGCTCTTCACAACAGCCCAGGGCTCTGGCTGAATAGCCTTTAAGAAGCTGAAGTGGAAATCCCAGGCCCTAATGTGGCCCCCCTTCGGGCTACAGCAGCCCTTGCAGTGGGAGGGTGGTTCTGTTACTACAGCAGAGCTCATCACTTGCTTGCCTCCTTGACCCACTGTCAGTGCACCCTGCGGGTCATGGGAAAAGCCTTCAACAGGTAGGGAAAGGGCAGGGCTGGTAGCCCAGGCTGCAGGGGGCGAAGGTAAATGACACCCCACCCACCTACTGCCATGTTTCAGGTGCCCATTCCTGCACAGGACCACAGGGGACACTGAGCGCAGGTACCACCTGCGCTACTATAAGACTGGAATCTGCATCCACGAGACAGACTCAAAAGGCAACTGCACCAAAAACGGCCTGCACTGCGCTTTTGCCCACGGGCCCCATGACCTCCGCTCCCCTGTCTACGACATCAGGTGGGCTGGCTGCTGCGCTGGGCTGATGGCTGAGGGCCGGGGCGGGGGCCTGGCTGCTGACACGGTGGTAGCACAGATGGAGTACAGGGCTGGCACTCTGGTTCCTTTCTCGTCATGTCTCCTCCTCGCTCTCTGTCCTCTCCTCCCAGGGAGCTCCAGGCAATGGAGGCCTTGCAGAACGGCCAGACCACAGTAGAGGGCAGCATAGAGGGCCAGTCTGCTGGGGCCGCGAGCCACGCCATGATAGAAAAAATCCTCAGTGAGGAGCCACGGTGGCAAGGTAGAGATGGCCACACAGATGGCCATGTCCCCTCCCACCAGCTGTCTGTCCTCTCCCCTCTCCTTCCCGTAGCTGCTCTGAGGACATGGCTCACCACCACCCACTGCCTTCTCCAACCCAAGCCACCATCTCTGCTGGCAGGCACTTGCCCCCTCATCCCACCTTACGTCCAGCCAACTACAGCCCCATTGTTCAGGGGCAATTCTGGGAGAGTCTTTTCAGACACACCTTGCCTTGCTCCCATCACCCGAGGTGCTCCCCAAATTCCTCAAGGGGCTTTCATACATACGTAGTTGTGCATGTGTATAAGTACGCGTACTTGTATTCTCAACTCTCCCAAGGGTGCCTTTTTTACTCTGAGCTGTGAGTATCTCCAGTGAGGGACCATGGCGTCCTCCTTACTTCCCTCCTGGGTCCAGGTCTTGGCATTGGCACGTGAGGAGGTGGCCCTGCTCATACCTCTCAGAAAAGCCTTGGCTCCTAGACCCCTTCCCAGTGTCTTCTCCCCCCCCCGCCCCCCCACCTGACCCCTGCCTCTGGCCCCCTGTGCAGAGACCGCTTATGTGCTGGGGAACTATAAGACGGAGCCGTGCAAGAAGCCCCCGCGGCTGTGCCGCCAGGGTTATGCCTGTCCCTACTACCACAACAGCAAGGACCGGCGGCGGAGCCCCCGGAAACACAAATACAGGTCCTTTGGCCCAAGCAGGCCAGCTGTGGGAGGGAGGGTGGCAGGGGAGGGATCATGGCAGGGGCTGCTTCCACTGTGCTCTCAGGGAGGCAGGGAGGCCAGCCTGGGGATTACAGGATCGCAGGACCCAGGAACGAGGGGAGGGAATGGTCAGAGTTAAACGATGAGGGGGCCTGCCTAGATCTCCCTTTGGCATGAAATGAGGATCTTGGGTCAGAGGCCCCTTAAGAGCTGATCCTGTGGGGTGTCTTCTAGGGCCAGGCCATGGTGTGAAAAGTGTGGTGGCTGTAGCCTGGCTCTCCTTGGGCTGCATAGTGCTTGGGGGGAGGACTTGGCTGAAGGGAACCAAACAGTGTCCTTCTTGGTGATGCAGCTAGGCTGGGCCAGTGAAGCAAAGCCTGGCTTCTGGCCCTAGTAAGGCTCTCACTCTACAGCTGATCTTTCGTATTTCTGAGCCTGGCTTTGCAAAGTAGGGAGACCAGAGACGGGCCCTGAACAGAGATCTCATTGTCATCTCCCGGATCTTCTTGTACGTCCATCTGACCCCTCCCTCTCTTTGAACCAGGTCATCTCCGTGTCCAAACGTAAAACACGGGGATGAGTGGGGAGACCCCGGGAAGTGTGAGAACGGAGACTCTTGCCAGTACTGCCACACCCGCACGGAGCAACAGTTCCACCCTGAGGTGGGCCTTGGAGGGAGGCCAGAGCTGCAGCCCTTTGAGGAGTGTGGGTGGCTTAACATACCCTCTTTGGAAGGCAAGGAGAAAGGAAAGGACAGTCTGCACAGATGTTGGCAGAGCCCACCCTGACACCTCCTGGAAGAGGGGTTTGTAGCCATAGGCTCCCCACCAGGCAGGGCCTAAAGGAGCCCTGCATCCTAAATGGCAACCTCCTTTGTTCTGAGCCCACGTTCAGCTAGCAGCCCTCCGCTCTCCCCCTGACAGGGAGGGCGTGCGCTGAGCATGGTGACTTGGCCATTCTGGGCTTTGTACCACTTACGGTACTTAACGTGACATCAGGATTTAAGAAAATAAAAAGGACCCTTACACTTGTCCTATTCTAGATCAGAACCTAGGGTATCAGCAGCTTCCCTGACACAGCCCCCATGGTGTGGCCCGGGGCTATTTCAGTGTGCCAAGATCTCACATAGGGTACATAGAGGCACATGCTGTCCCTTCCCCTGGTTCCATGGAGGTCAGGACACCCTAAGATTGACACGTGGGCAGAAATGGGCCACAGACGGTAGGGTGGAAAGTTAGACCCAGCGTAGATCCCAATTGAGGGTGGGGAAGTATTGCCTGTGAACTTGGCTCTCTAAATGCCTAGAGGCACATTGAAAAGTCACAGCTCAGGCCAAGATCAGGAGTGAGAACAGCATGAAGAAGACCCCTTTGTGAGGGCCGGGTTGGGGCTTGTTGGGCATAGGGGTGGCAGTGTCTGCTTACTCTGTCTTGAGTATGAAGTTGGTAGGGAGAGACTTGAGGAAGTGGCATGGAGTAGGGAGGAGAAAGAAGAGGTTACTAAGCTAACCCAGCCGTGCCAAAGGCACTGCTGCCTGCCTGACCCACCTCTGCTTTGCTCTTCCCTCTAGATCTATAAATCTACCAAGTGCAACGACATGCAGCAGTCGGGCAGCTGTCCCAGAGGACCTTTCTGCGCCTTCGCCCATGTAGAACGTATGCTGTTCCCGTTGCCCTGGGACAGTGCCCTCTCTACCCTCCCCTCCCACTATGCTCAGTCTGTCGGACAGAGTGGGCCTTGTCCCCACTGGAAGTTCTATTCCCCCACCCTTCTGCCCCACCTCTCTAGAACTGCCTCAAAACCCCGGAGCTTCTAAGGTTGGGAGATAGAGAGCAGAGAGTGCCTGGTTGGGCACTCACAGTCCAGGCAGGGTGAGGCACCCTTCCTGAGCCAACTAGGCAGATCCCAGCAGCCACCCCATGCCACCCCCATGGCAGACATCACTAATTGAACAGCTGAGAGCAGAGCTGTCCAATCAAAATATAATACAACCTCCTTAAGTCATTTTAGATTTTCTAGTTACCACATCTAAAAAAAAGAAAAAAATAGATTAGTTTTTAATAATATTTTAATTTAATCCAATCTAAAATAATACCATTTAAAATATAATCAATATAAAATCATCAAGATATTTTACTTTTTTTTTTTTTTCCAAACCAAGTCTTTGAAACCTGGTGTGCACTTGAATAGCTGCAGCACATTCCAGTCCAGACCAGCCCCATTCCAGGTACTCAGCAGCCACATGTGGTCCTGGGCTGCTGTACTGCTCAGCACAGCTCCAGACCACCACTGCCAATCTCAGAGACTGGGCTTGAGCTAAAACCTGTGTCTGCTCCAGGCCACTGCTCTGTTTGTCCTTAACCTGTTTCTAGGCTCAGGCCTTCTCTCTGGGATCTAAGCGAAAAGTAAACTGAGGGCCCAGGCAGGGCCTCTTAGCTCAGAGGTAGGCCTCGCTGAGGCAGCGCAGAGAAGCGATTAATGGCTCAGGCTCCATGTGGATCAGGGTTCAAATCCCTGCTCTCTGTTTCCTAGCTCAGCCACCTTGGGAAATTTACCTTACCTCTCTGACTCTCAGTTTCCTTATCTGTAAAATGGAGACCATGATATTACTTCTGTTTTCCAGTCATTGTGAAGATGCACAGTACAAATTGCCTGGCACATAGTAAGTGCACAGTGCATGATATTAATAGAAACAAGGTATGTTTCCCTTTATGTGCAAGGGGATGGAGGATCTCCTTTGAAAGAGACCCAGATGCATCTTTGGAGGGACAGAACTGGCTCAGGAGCCTGCTGACACCCTGCCCCTGTCTCTTCCAGAGCCACCCCTTGGTGATGATCTGCAGCCTTCCTCAGCCGTGTCCAGCCCCACCCAGCCAGGTCCCGTCTTGTACATGCCATCTGCTGCCGGAGACTCGGTGCCCGTGAGCCCCTCCAGCCCGCATGCCCCTGACCTCAGCGCCGTACGTGCCTGCCCAGGGGTGGGTGGGCACCATGCCTGCCCAGAGCCAACACCTACCTCTTGTGCCCAGTGCTTGGGGAAGAGGTCTCCAGCCAAAGGGTTCTGCCTTTTCTGTCTCAGGGTTCTTCTCTCTGTCAGAAACTGATAGCGGGGTGGTGTCTCTGAAGTCTGTGATCAGCCTGGGTAGAGCTGGTAGAAAGGACAAAGCCCCTGTTGGCCTCTGACACACAGTTCCCTCGGGAGGTTTTGGGTGCCTGGGTGGTGCTTGCTGCCCACTGGCAAATGAAAATGGAACCAAGCCTCTTGCTGAAGAATCTCCCTCTGCGGAGGGAACAGAGGATGGGCCATGCCCCAGCCTGCGTTTTGCCCACCAGCCTGCTGTCTTTCTTCTCTGCAGCTCCTCTGTAGAAACAGCAGTCTAGGTAGTCCATCTAACCTCTGTGGCTCCCCGCCGGGCTCCATCAGGAAGCCCCCGAATCTGGAAGGTATTGTCTTCCCTGGGGAGTCTGGCCTCGCCCCTGGCAGCTATAAGAAGGCTCCTGGCTTCGAGAGGGAAGATCAGGTGGGAGCCGAGTACCTGAAAAATTTGAAATGCCAGGTAAGGGATGAGGGGGCAGCCCAGTGAGGTTAGCCACCTTTTGTATGGGGCTGTAGAAGCCCTAGAGTGCTGTCATAGCCCAGCTCTGGGGAGCATGACTGGCTACTAGGGAGTCCCTGTTCCCAGCCTCTTCAAGACTGAGCAGAGTGAGTAAGGTCGTCCCATTTTACAGAGGAAGACAGGCAGGTTCCAGGCTGAGCACCTTGCCCAGTGTCAGATACAGTTAACAAGCGGGTAGGGGTTCCTACCTCAGTCTTTGGATCCCACATCCAGTCTTTTCCTTGCCCTGTGCTGCCGTGATGGGACAGCAGGGCTTTGAGGAGCAGGACAAGAGGGGTCCATAACTGGGCTTATCTGAGACTTGGGAGTTGCCAGGGAGGAGAGGAGCAGCTCCCCCGGGCCCTAGGGTAAGGAAGGAAGGTGCACGTGTGTGAAGGGGGACTGCACAGCGGGTGTTTGCTGCCTCTCTGCCCCCTGGGACCTGCGGCCTCAGTGAGCCGCAGCCGGTCGATGCTTGGGAGGACTCGCGGACTCAGGCCCTCCTTAGCGCCACACTCACCACCTGCTCCCTGACTTTCTCTCAGGCCAAGTTAAAACCCCACTCACTAGAGCCCAGAAGTCAAGAGCAGCCTCTGCTTCAGCCCAAACAGGTACAAGCCCTCAGCCCCCTTTCTTCCCTTCTGGCACCTGCTGTGGACAGGACGGGCCCAGAACCCCAGGAGGCTTCTTCAGGGAGTGGGGGCACTGCTTTCTCTACAGACTGAGGGCAGGATTAAGGTGGGTGGGGCCCCAACCCCAAATCCAGAGAGGGTGGGGGCCAGGCCCTGGAGCCCTTAACCTCCTGGATTCACTCATCAGTCAGTCAAAAAAAAAAAAAAATTCATTGAGCATCTATACTGGCACTGGACTCAACTTGTCCATTCCCCTACTGCAGGACTTTAGGAATGAGTGGGTCCTGCAGCCTCCAAGCCACACCTCTCCAACTTCAGCCTTTCCACAAGGCCCCACCTGGGCGTGGAGGCAACCAGATGAGAGCGGGTTGCACCCTTCCCTTCTGCCCCACCCAGCCTCTGTCTTCAGCCGTTAGCCACGGCCTCCATGGCAGCCATCCCATTGTGTCTCCTCTTCACTCTCTCATTGCAGGACATGCTGGGCATCCTCCCTGTGGGCAGCCCCCTGACCTCAAGCATCTCTTCTAGTATCACCTCCAGCCTAGCAGCTACTCCCCCTAGCCCTGCCGGCACCAGCAGCGTCCCTGGAATGAATGCAAATGCTCTGCCCTTCTACCCCACCAGCGACACGGTAGAGTCGGTCATAGGTAATTGGGCCACTTCTGTTGCTGAGTCTAGGACCAGGTCTGGAGTCAGAAATACTAGGTCATTGGAATGAGACTCAAATCAGTATACTGGTCACTTTAGATCATCTGTCTTGGGAGAGTCAGAGGGTGGCCACTTTGAGCCCTTTGACCTAAATGGAAAATGATCCCAAGGTACAGGGCCAGGACTAGCCCTTATAGCAGATTAGCCTTCCTATTTGCTCTTTTGTGCGCATTAGAAAGAGATGCCTCTTCTTATGGGTATGTGTAGTCTCATTCCACAGCATATGTCATTCAGCCCCCAATGGGTATCCTTGTGCAGTGAACAACCCACACAACTGTCCTCAGAATTCAGTCATTAGAAGCCACTTCCCTTCTCTTTCAGCAGTCATTTATGGGTGCCACTTTGTGCCAGGTCCTATCACAGGCACTGGGGTGATAGAAATGAAGACATGCTATTCCTGCCCTCAGGGAAGGACATTGTTCCCATCCTACCAGTTCAGTTCTTCAGAGCACAGTGGACATTTGTTGAACACCTACTATGCACTAGCCATTGAGGGCCCAGAAACCTGCCTGCCCTCAGTGGACTGAGGAGTGAGACATACAGGCTATAACATCAGGAGACAAGACCTCTGTCAGACGCAGGGACCCTAGATCAGGACTCAGTTACCCCTGGGAGTATCAAAGAAGTCTTCAGAAAGGAGAGCCATTTGAGCTGGACTTGGCTAAGCAGACAGCATGGGTTGGGGGAGGGGGGTCACTATTGGCACAGGAGCAGCCCAAGCACAGGCAGAGGCTTGAGAAAGCACAGGTCCAGGGGGTGACACCAAGGCAGGAGATGGGGCAATAAAGGGTAGGTGGGTCCAGGAGGTGAGGCCTGGAACCTCAGGATTGTGTGGCCCCTTGGGAGACTGGGAGACTCATACTCCAATCACTCTGTCTCTAGAGTCTGCCCTGGATGACCTGGACCTGAACGAGTTCGGGGTAGCTGCCCTAGAAAAAACTTTCGATAACAGCACAGTGCCCCACCCAGGCAGCATCACAATCGGTACTGGGCAGTGGGCGGGCAGGGTGGCGCGGGGGGGCTCCAGGGGCCCAGCCTGGCCCGGGGTGGGCAGATGGGCAGTCCTCTGCTCAGTGTGGCCCCACGTGGCTTGCCCAGCCCTCACTGCGCCACTCTCCGGGACCTCTCTTGCAGGCGGCAGCTTGCTGCAGAGCTCTGCACCCGTGAACATCCCTGGCTCCTTAGGCAGCTCTGCCTCCTTCCACTCAGCGTCCCCGTCCCCTCCTGTCAGCCTCTCCTCACACTTCCTGCAGCAGCCCCAGGGCCACCTGAGCCAGTCAGAAAACACATTTTTGGGGACTTCAGCATCACATGGATCTTTGGGTAAGAGGGGGTGTGGATGGCTCTCTAAGGCTTGGGGCAGGACTCTGGGTTTCTGGAAAGTGCCTTTGGCTGCTTTGGCCATGGCTAGAGGCAGTACAGAGTAGAGGTAGAGCAGGGGCCCTGAACTTGGAGGCGAATGAGGTCGCTATTCCAAGATTCTCTTTATCTGTGTGAACCTGGGCAAGAGACTTAGCCTCTCTGCCTTAGTTTCCTTATAAGATGGTTTCGAGGCTTAAACGAAATAAGATGAGTGAAGTGCCAGGCATCGGCCTCCTGCACAGTGAGAAGCAGTGGCCTCAGAGTCACCAAGGTCTGCTCCTCATGCTGGTGTAGTGGTTCTGCCCAGTCACCCGGAGCTCCTGAGGGCAGGCTGACCGTAGGCACGAGGTGTCCTTCCTGGCAGGCAGAAGCACCAGGGAGACCCAGCTCCAGCGCCAAAGGCTGTCTGCCAAAAACAGCATTAGAGCCGTGTGGACTGGGGGTTCTGGAGGGCGTGTCAGAGCAGAGGGTCTAGAAGCGCAGTGCGGAGCCTGCAGGCTCCGCCACGACAGCGGGGTGCTCATCTCCCCGTGTGGGGCTGGGCAGACGCTCACTGAGGTAACACGGGAGACTGCATAGCGCCCAGCCCGCGGCCCCTCAGTAAGGAGCAGCTGCTACTCTCGCTTCCCTCCCCTGGCAGCTGTTCAAGGAGATAAGAAGTGCCCTCTCCCGAGGGTGCTGGGCATCTTGGTCACACTGAGCCTCTGCGCTGCCCTTGGACGTTCTGACCAGGTTTGAGGCCTTCCCTAAACTCCAGAGATCAGAGCAGCATATGGATTTCTTAGCACATTATAGTTGGTGTTGACGCTGTCAGCCTCATGCTCAGTGGTGCATTTGTCTGACTTGCCCCACATTCTGGAGGCATCTCGACTGTAGCCCTACTTTTCCAGCCACACATTCATTCCTTCTCCATGTAATTACTGAGCAGCTTGGTGGATACAGTGTGAGCTCAACAGTCCCTGCTGGCGTGGGAGCCGTGGTCTGTTGGAGGAGGCAGATGTGCCCAGACATTAGGTCACAGTAGAGACCGTCACTGTCGTGTGGAGGCAGTGGGCTGGGCGCTGTAATTCAGAATAATAGAGGGACCTAACCTGGACGCCCTCTGTGAGGAAGTGGCTCTTCTCCACAAGAGGAGATGCCACCTGCGTGGAAGGAGAGGCACGATGCGGGCAGAGCTGGACAAGGTTGTGTTGGCGCAGTGATCCCATGTTCTCGCTTCCAGGACGGAGCAGGTAGCCATGTGTCTCCACACAGGATGACACTGGTCCTGTGCATGCACTTGCTGCAGAGCTCTGCACCCGTGAACATCTGGAGTCTGAAGGAGAGACTGTCTTAAATCCATTTGGTTCTGGAACATCCTGGCTGTTTTAGTGGAAAGGGATCAAGAAAGGGGTCATTAGAATCTGTGTGAGCAGAATGAGGCCAGAGGTGGATGGATACGGGTCTCCCTCACAAGACGGGCCACCCAGGGGGCCACGGAGCAGGGGCACATGGTGTAGGTAAACATCGGTTGGGGGCAGCCATGCACCTTAGCTTACTGCAGGGAGCAGGCCTTTGCAGTCAGACGCCGTAACTGTATTGGCTCTGCCACTTACTGTTTGAGTGATTCTTGGCAACATGTTTTCTCTCAGTTTCCTCATTGTAAAACAAGGGGGAATGGACCTAGGGCTCCTTGAGGCTCTGACTCATTTCTTCCCCTGAATCACCTCCTGGGCTTCACATCAGGGTGCAATAAGGTTCCCCTTTCTCTAGCCTTAAAGTGAAGTTGTGATCACAAATTGCCAGATCCACAGACTACTCTCCCTGCAGCACTTCGCAGGTCCCTTGTGAGGCAAATGATGGGAACCCCACTTTACAGATGGGGATGCTGAGACTCAGGAGTTAAATGGCAGCTGATGAGTAACAGGTGATGCCTACACATCCCTGTGAAATTCCCCAGCCTGACATTGCTGGAGCTTTGCACAGCGAGCTCCCTTAAGCCCCCAGGCAGGGCTGGGCCCAAAGCCCTTCCTTCAGACCTCTGATGGTCCTCCCCTTCCTGGGACAGGTCTGAACGGGATGAACAGCAGCATCTGGGAGCATTTTGCCTCTGGAAGCTTCTCCCCGGGCACTTCCCCTGCCTTCCTGTCAGGGCCGGGGGCTGCCGAGCTGGCCCGGCTTCGGCAAGAGCTGGATGAAGCCAACAGCACCATCAAGCAGTGGGAGGAATCCTGGAAGCAGGCGAAGCAGGTACTGGGCTGCTCCCACCCACCTTCCCCAGGGCCTGGCAGCATCTTGCCCAAGCCCATCTTACACAGAGTGGGTGCAGGGGCTGGGGGAGGTCAGGGGTCTTGGAGAACAGAACAGAAACTCAGTTTTGTTCTCTCTCCCCCTGTGAAAAGACTTGTCTTACCCGTCAGGACCCTGGGGTGGCTGGTGTCCCAGGCCTGGAACTCCCTCTGCGAGCTGCTTATTTGGTCTGGCCCCACAGCACCACTTGCTTCTCCCCAGAAGCCCTGACTCTCCAGGGCTCTAGGTCCAGGGTTTCTAGGTTTTGAGATGGCCCCTATGTCCAGCTACAGCCTGGCTGCCCCTGGAGGTGCCTCATTCACCTATGCTGTGCTGGGCTCAGCCCCCTTCCCTGCCCACAGAGGGTCTCTCGCAGGTCCTGAAACCTCTCTTCTCTGCAGGCAGCATCAGCCTCCTCCTTGCCCCCCTCCCCAGGCACCTGACCCAGCTCCCCAGCAGGCCCTGCAGCCACAGCGGCCCACACAGGCTCTGAGAGATGCACTCTCAGGGCAGGGGGGCAAGGGCAGGGGGCCATCGTGACAAGGTGCTGCGTATTGGGCCCACAGGCTTGTGATGCCTGGAAGAAGGAGGCAGAGGAGGCCGGGGAGCGGGCCAGCGCAGCAGGCGCTGAGTGCGAGTTGGCCCGGGAACAGCGGGATGCACTGGAGGTGCAGGTGAAGAAACTACAGGAGGAGCTGGAGCGGCTGCACTCGGGCCCCGACCCACAGGCCCTACCCACTTTCTCCAACCTGGAGGCCCTCTCGCTTTCCACCCTCTACTCCCTCCAGAAGCAGCTGCGGGCTCACTTAGAGCAAGTGGACAAGGTCAGCCTCGGAGGACGGGGGAGCACAGGGTGGAGATGTACGGTGGCCTCAGCTAGTGCTTGGACTCAGATATGTCCCCGCTGCTCCAGGGATGGCCACCCTCCTTCTTCAGCAGCTGGGCTCACACAAAATGCTGGCCTGGTGGAGGGGAGCTGGGAAGAGAATGTCACTCACTGGGAAGTGGGAAGGTTGGAGGTAGGCAGGTGCCGGGGCCCACGCCTGGCACTTTGGAGGGCAGGCACTGACCTGAGCTGTATTATTACACCTGGGCCCTAAATTGCATCCTGACCGCTTCTCCTGTGAGCTCTGTGCACATCAGCAGACATTCCAGAATGGTTAGGTCCCCAGGGCTACTGTATGCATTCCTCAGTACCCTGCTGGGTCCCCAGGGGAGCATGGCACAGAGGGAAGAGCATTCTTCCCTTCACTGGGCATTTGGCAGCCAGGCCCCACACGTAACCATGTCACCTGGGGCACGTCAGTGTCCTTCCAGACGCCATAGTTCTCGTTTGGGGACCTAGGGTCACTACAGGATCAAACGAGACAAGAAACTGAAGCCTCTGTGCGAGGACGAGCCCATCCAGGTGGGAGCTGCAGAGCAGCCCTGGCCCTGCCCCTCCCCCGTGCCCGGACTCCAAGTCCCCCACACTCGGCCTTGCAGCTGCAAGTGGAAATTAGAAGCCTTGAGATGATCAGCCTGACCTCTAACCCTGTTCTTGTCAGCTGAGGCCTGTGAGCACATGGTTGAGCTCTGTGCCCCAGTTTCCTCATCCCAAGGGGGCTCAAGTGAGAGTTGGGGAAACCTCTGGCCCGACAAGGGGCCAGACCAGTGACCATGCTGTCCCTCTCCCCCAGGCCGTGTTCCACATGCAGTCGGTGAAATGCCTTAAGTGTCAGGAGCAGAACCGAGCTGTGCTGCCGTGCCAACACGCCGTGCTGTGTGAGCTCTGTGCCGAGGGCAGTGAGTGCCCCGTCTGCCAGCCAGGCCGGGCCCATGCCCTCCAGTCGTGACCCTGTAGGCCTGGCCCCGGCCTGGCTCAGATCTTCTCACCTAGGACTTTTTAAAGTATATATATATGTATGTATGTATGTATATGTATATGATTATGTATATGTATACATTTCTGTATGTGTGCAAGTATGCGTGGGCAGCCAGTGTGTGAACAGTGTCTGTGTGTATATCTGTACATAGATATAGACACACACTTTAAAACAGACTTACCAAGCACTTTTTAAAAGAAAAAACTATTTTGCAGTCCTCCCCCTGCCCGCTCCCTACCTTTCCCACTGCAGAGACAAAGTCCCCTCTTCTCCCACCGGCCTTTTGGCAGGGAATCTGTTTCTGTCTCTTTTTTTATGTAAGAACTAACTATTTTTAACTTCTTCCTGGGGCCTGAGCAGGGAAGGGTGGAAGCTAGAAGGGGCTGAGGGGAGGGGACAAGCCTTCAGGGCGGGCCCTGTCACCCCACCTCCCCAGGCCAGGGCGAGAGCCAGGAGAGTGGAGGGTCTGGGGGCAGAACTGGTTCCCAGCTGTGAGGCTTGAGGGGGTATGCTGGGGGTTGAAGCCAGCCTAGCTCCTCGTTTTACCAAATGTCTATTTAGTCTGGGGCTGGCAGGCCAAAGTTGTGGGGCCAGCCCCACTCCCGACCCTGGGCCCTTGAAGCTCCTAGAGGGGCAAGGCCCAGGTGTTCTACCCCTCAGGTTCCTGAGGCCGGGGGTCCACCAGTCCTCCCCCACCCCGCTCTGGGCTCCCAGAGCAGCCTCCCTGGCCCGAGGGCCACCTACCAGGCTGGCACTGCCCTATCCATCATCCCCAGCTGCCCTCAGCTGTCCCCCTCCTGCACGGCCTTCCGTGCTGTCCCCCCTCCCTCTGGCAGCTAGCAGGGCAATAGGTGGGAGGAGCTGCGGACTGTGAGGACCAAGGCGGGGCTCAGGCTCTGCCCTCCTCGCCAGGAGGGGCTCCATATGCATTCCTTGGTGCTCTCTGAGTGCAGCTGACGTCCTGCCCCTGTGTGGAGCGGACGCCCGTGTGCATGTGTGTGCGTGCCTGTCCAGTGTATATTGTGTCTTAGCTTCCATTTTAAAAATTGTTCTGTACAGAGAGATGCAATGGGGGCGGGAGGGCAGAGGGAAGCCACCCTGCTCCCAGCACTGGGGGTCTGGGGTGGGAGCAAGAGGGCTGTAAAGGGTCTAGCCCGGCCCAGGTGCCCCCTTGGGCTCAGCACGAAAGGGCTTTCAATGAATTAAGTGAAAACTTTTTTACAAAAATGCAAAAATCAAAGCTCCAAACGTATTGGAAATAAAATACGAACTTGCAGTAGTAGCTTGTTTACATGGGGGTGAGGGAGAGTGGGGCTCCAAATGAGGGCCTTGAACAATGAGGTGGGCCGGCTCCCAGCTCAGCTGTCCCAGCCCAGGTTTCAGCCATGGAAGCAGCTCATCCCCCACCTGGCGGGGGCTACGTAGCTGAAGAGGCCTTGAGGCTCCCTGGGCCCATCCAAGCCCAAAGGCTGTTCCAGGCTCCTAGACAGAGCTGAGTGTTCTCGGACACGGGCCTCCCGGGCCCTAGGATTCTTCAGGGCTCCATTGTCAGATGCAACTGGTTTTTACTTGTTTTCCAAGAGACAACAAGACCCCAAGTAGTTTCTCAGGGGAGCAGACTGCCTTCTCACAAAAGCATTTAAAGAAAAGTGGGCCTGCCCCCTCCCTTCCCTTATTCTTAGCTGGCCTGTTAGGTGGGTGTGAACACACACTCTAGTGGGCTCTCTGTATGGGTCTCAGAGGAGCAGAGCTGAAACGATGGTCTTATCTCACCTCCCACACCAGCCTGTGCAGGCTCAGAGCTTTAGTGACTCAACCAAGGTCACACAACTTGACAGACAGCTGAGCCTCAGGCTCCTACTCCCAACATGTGGGCCCTCCCTCTACCCCAGGCAGGTCTGGGGCCCCATTCATCTAAGCCCTGCTGTCAAGAGCAGCTGCTTGGCTTCAGCCTGCACCCCTGGGAGGCCCCCAGCTCACAGTGCTCCCATGAGAGTGCCAGGCTCCTGTGCTGGGCAGTGACCACAGAACCTGATGTATCTGGTAGGGTTTTGTCCGAAGCTTTTGGCCAAAATACCAGTGATGCCAGTTGCCCCAGCCCTTGCTGCCGCATCAGTTACCTCCCTGCTCTGTAACGTAGGGGAGCTGGGGTGGGCCAGGCCCCAGGGTCAGGGCAGCGCAAGGTCTCCTGAACGCTGAGGTGAAGGTTTGCACGGCCTGACCGTAACCTGGGCCCCACTGCAGTCCAACAGTATGTTTTCTAGCAGGACAATGGATTATTTATTTTTTTATTTTTGCTAAGAAAGTTTCTAGGTGGCAAGGACTGTCCCAAGGAGGTGTCCTCAGCAGACACAGCTCGCCAAACTGTCCTTCGTGTTTTCGCCCTTCTGTGCCAGCTTCCAGCCCCACTGCTCACCAGTTCTCACTCCCTTCACAGCTAGAAGGCCCCTGGCTCTAGGCTCCTTAGCCCAGGCGGGTGCTGGCAGCCCCCGCAGGAGAGGACCCCAGCTTCCTTGATTATGGTTGCTGAAGAACAGGCCCAAGGAGCCTGGCCCCCAGCCCCAGTGGCTGGACTAGTCCTGCCAGAAGACGGAGGGCTGAGACCCTGCTCTGCTAAAGCAGCTTTTCCCTAAAAGGTAGCAGGGGCAAGGCGTGCAGACAGCTGTCTCCCTTCCCCCGAGGCTGGATTTGGCAGAGAATGCTGAGGCCAGGGCTGAGGTGGGGGGAGCATAAATACTGCGAATGGGGCCCCATCACAGTGGACCCCAATTCTGGCAACAGGAGCCCCATATGCTGGGGCTCCTCAGACTTCAGGGCCCTTACAGAGTGTTAGACCAGACAGGAGGGCAACACTGGGATGGGGAGAACCCAGGCTTCCCAGGAAAGCCCGTCCCTACTGGGGCCCAACCTCCACTGCTACGGCCCTGGCCGCAGGGCGTGCTGGGAGGCCTGCTTGGCGCGCTGCCGTCGCAGCCTCACCAGCGCCTGGGCCTCGCGGTCGCCCCTCCGGCTCTCCAGCAGCTGCAGGATTGGGTCCCCTGCGAAGAGAGGCATTTGGGGGGTCAGGGAGGGGAAGAGGCAGTGCCTGCGGAGTGGCAAGAGCTACAGCATTGTCCCATTCTCCAGAAACTAGCAACGGACCCACACCAGCCAAGCTCACAAGACAGCCTGACAGACAAGACAGGCTCGCCACCCCCGGCGCAGCCGCGCTGGTCCCAGGCACTTGGACCCAGCTGCAGAGCAAGAGGCTGAGATGCAGCTCAAGTTAGGATTATTGCCTTTTCATATGAGAACCTTAGCCTAGCTAGTTAACCACTTTGTGCCTCAGTTTACTCATCTGTAGATTAGAACACCACTGCTTGCCCCACTGAGGGGTTGTGAGGACTGAAAGAGTTCTAAGTGTCAAGGGTTTAGGACTGACCCGACATCAGTGCTCAAACACAAGACAGACGTACACCTCACACCAAGCTTGGGGAGTGCTCTGTACAGATGCACCCCCGGGCAGAGAGATGGCCCCTCTCCCCAGGAAAACTTGGTGACCTTCCCCGAACAGGGAGAGGCACATTCACATACACTTGGCCTGGCTTACATATCCCTGGTCCCTCGATCAGATGCAACACAAGCCACAGGTTCCACCTCCAAGGAGGCTTTCCTCTGACCCCAACTTCAGCTCCCTGGGGGTCCCTGAGCCTTCACAGGCTGCCTCTCTCCTGCATCCCCAGTGCTGGGTCAGGCACCCCCCTGCCAAGCCTCACAGCCTCTGCCCTGCCCTAGGGCCCAGGCCTACCGTTGGGTGCAGGATAGGTGAGGGGCAGGCGGGTCTGAGGCACCTCACCAGGCTCCTCAGTCCCCGTCAGGCCCGGCACCGCCTGCAGCGGCAGGAAGGCCTCCCCTTCCAGGTCGTCGGCCCCCAGGGTGTCATGGTCCAGCACCGTGAGCATGAGGCACGCCCCGTCCTTCTGGCATGGCTCCACAGGCACCAGGCTGGGCAGGGGACAGAGTTGGGCTCAGCTGCCTGCCCCACACACTGCCACTGCCACCTGCCCTCACACGGGCTCACCCCTGGTTCTTGAGGACAGGCCAGGGCTGGGAGAAGGGCCACAGACAGGTGGGATTAGGTTTGCAAAGTCAGCTCTCACTCAGCCTGGTGTATCTGGGCCACATGCTATGATGCCTGCTGTGACTGTGGGCTGATGCTTTAAACCAGGGGGCCCTGTGTACCCGGGCCTGTCTGTCTTGGGGAACAGAGGACCTCAGGGCCAGGAAGCCTCTCAGTCAAACATGTGGGAAGAGTCTTCCCCCAACAACAGTCCCGCAAGGGAGCAGGTTTGAGGCCTGTGCCAACAAACTCTTGTCCCAAGGGCCCCCTCCCTGGAACCCAGTCATCTCGGGGGAGCCCCTTGGCCCCAAAAGGGAGGACGAGCGGCGGGTCCAGGGTGGGGGAAGAGCGGCGAGCATGGGGACCACTCACAATTCAAAGGTCTCATCGAACAGTGGGTGAAGGTCCTTCTTGTGCTTTTGCGTCTCCCGGGGGGCCAGCTCAGGAAACTCATGCCTGGGCTCCAAGGTCAGCTGGACAAAGGGGTCGCTGGAGCCTGGCAAATGGCCGGCGAGGGGCCTTGGCTAAGGATATCCAGTTGCCACTCCCTGCAACTGCGCCCCGCTTGGCAGCACCAGCCCCTCCCAGTAACCCCGAGGAAGCGCCCAGTGCCTCTGCTAGAAAGGACTCACGGGACCAGAAGAGGGCAGCCTCCACTCACCGTTGGAGTCCAGGGGCAGCAGGCTGGAGGCACTGAGCAGCTCCACACGCAGCTTCTGCTCAGAGGCACGGTAGGAGGCCTTGACCGTGATGGCCCCAAGCTCCTCTGAGGTGGTTTCTGCCTGGGGGTGGGGCGCAGGGGCAGCGTCAGCTGGGGCAGAGTGGGCGGGCGGGGCTCTGGGTGCAGTGAGCGCGGCGTGGCTGAGGGAGCCTCACCTGCTGCTGGATGCGGCTGCAGAAGTACTTCTGGATGAGCTCCCGGCTGGAGGCCGCCTGCAGCTCCAGGTCCCTCTGCAGAGCCTGGGGATGGGGCACAGCTGAGGGGTCACCAGAACTGACACACTCAGCCACAGCCCAGTGCTGCCCTTCAGAAGCTGGCAACCAAGGGGGGAGACGTCCATTTGCTGGGGAAAGCACTGGGCTCTGTGGGACCAAAGGCAGGACTGCCTGCACGGACAGGGTGCGCTTCACAGATGTCTCACAGCCGCCCCCGCCCTCCCCTCTCCCCACCCCTGCCCACCGTGTTCAGAAGAAACAAATGGTTTAATGCTCTGCTGTTGCCATCTTAACTTTTTCAATTATTATTTTTTAAAGGGGCCCACATTTTCAATTTGTGCTGGGCTCTATAAATGATATAGCTGGTCTCTGACACAGGTGAGCACAGGAAAGCAGGTTCTCCATGCCACCAGCTCACCAAAAGGCCCCTACCTGGAAGGTGGCCGTGTGCAGGGCCTCGGGCAGCAGGCCACAGCCCTCAGCGTAGAAGGAGATCTCCAGGTTCTAGAGGGTAAGACATCAGAGGTGACCCCAGGCACTCTCCCACCAGGGTTGTCATTGTTGTCACTGTGTTATTACCTGTAGTGCAATCTTCAGCCTGCTAGAGGCCAGGGGGCAGCTCCGCTGGGAGGCAGCCACCTCTGACAGCACCGTGAGCGTGTGGGTCCAGAGCAGGGTCAGAAGGCTGGGGTGAGGAGCAGAGGGATGCCAGACATAGGACAGGGGGACAGAAGAGGAGGCGGAGATGCTCTTGAGGAAGAGGGGCCTCATCGGACCCAGGCCCACCCCCAACACACACCACTCCCGCCCCCAGCTCCTCCCCATCCCCACACCAGGGGTACTGGGCCCGGGCTGCAGGCAGGCAGGCAGGGGAGGGAGGGAGGGCTGGTCTCCTGAGGGAAGGAGGGCAGGGGACGGGGCAGACAGGCTCAGTCCTAGGCAACATGTCTCCCAACCTAGTGAAGAAGTCTTCTCAGTAGGATTAACAAACCCCAAGAAGCGAAGGGGCAGAAGGGGCAAGGGCTGTGGTCCCCTAGTGACAGAATTATAAGTCAGGATGGGAGCGGCCAAAACGAATAGGGTCTCGGCACACAGCAGGGATAAGCACATAAAACCTGTAGTAACAATCAAGCCACAGTTCATCCTAGTAACTCCTCATGTAACTGAGATGCCACTTGTCAGAGGCAGGCAGGTAAGTACAAAAACGTGTGCTGCGTGATTAAGAATAGGGACAGTCTAACTACAAAAAAAGAGAATTATAGGCCAATATCACTGATGAACATAGACGCCAAAATCCTCACCAAAATTTTAGCAAATAGAATCCAACAACACATAAAAAAGATTATACATCATGACCAAGTGGGGTTCATCCCAGGGACACAAGGCTGGTTCAACATACGCAAATCAGTCAATGTAATACATCACATCAACAAGAGAAAGGACAAAAACCACATGATCATCTCAATCGATGCAGAAAAAGCATTTGATAAAATTCAACACCCATTTATGATAAAAACTCTCGCCAAAGTGGGTATAGAGGGAACATATCTCAACATAATTAAAGCTATATATGACAAACCTATAGCCAGCATAGTTCTCAACAGTGAAAAACTCAAAAGCTTCCCACTAAAATCTGGGACAAGACAAGGATGCCCACTATCACCACTCCTATTCAACATAGTCCTGGAAGTCCTAGCCACAGCAATCAGGCAAGAGAAAGAAATAAAAGGGATCCAAATTGGAAAAGAAGAGGTAAAAGTGTCATTATATGCTGACGACATGTTACTATATATAGAAAACCCTAAAAGGTCCACAAAAAAGCTACTAGAGCTGATCGAAGAATTCAGCAAGGTAGCAGGTTACAAAATTAATGTTCAAAAATCAGTTGCCTTTCTTTACACTAACAATAAATCAACAGAAAAAGAAAGTAAAGAAACAATCCCCTTTAAAATAGCACCCAAAGTAATAAAATATCTGGGAATAAATCTAACCAAGGAGGCAAAAGAATTATACACAGAAAACTATAAACCATTGATGAAGGAAATTAAAGAAGACTTTAAAAAATGGAAAGATATTCCATGCTCTTGGATTGGAAGAATCAATATTGTTAAAATGGTCACACTGCCCAAGGCAATCTACAGATTTAATGCAATCCCTATCCAATTACCCAGGACATATTTCACAGAACTAGAACAAATCATAATAAAATTTATATGGAACCATCAAAGACCTAGAACTGCTAAAGCATTACTGAAGAGAAAGAAAGAGGCTGGAGGAATAACTCTCCCAGACTTCAGACAATACTATAGAGCTACAGTCATCAAGACAGCATGGTATTGGTACCAAAACAGACATATAGACCAATGGAACAGAATAGAGAGCCCAGAAATGAACCCACAAACTTTTGGTCAACTCATCTTTGACAAAGGAGGCAAGAATATACAATGGAATAAAGACAGTCTCTTCAGCAAATGGTGTTGGGAAAACTGGACAGCAGCGTGTAAAACAATGAAGCTAGAACACACCCTTACACCATATACAAAAATCAACTCAAAATGGATTAAAGACTTAAACATAAGACAAGATACAATAAACCTCCTAAAGGAAAACATAGGCAAAACATTATCTGACATACATTTCAAAAATTTTCTCCTAGAAGAAATAAAAGCAAGAATAAACAAATGGGACCTAATGAAACTTACAAGCTTCTGCAGAGCAAAGGAAACCAGAAATAAAACAAGAAGAAAACCTACGGAATGGGAGAAAATTTTTGCAAGTGAAACCGACAAAGGCTTGATCTCCAAAATATATAAGCAGCTCATACGACTCAATAAGAAAAAAATAAACAACCCAATCCAAAAATGGGCAGAAGACCTAAACAAGCAATTCTCCAAGGAAGACATACAAATGATCAAAAAGCACATGAAAAAATGTTCAGTATCACTAATTATCAGAGAAATGCAAATCAAAACTACAATGAGGTATCACCTCACACCAGTCAGAATGGCCGTCATTCAAAAATCCAAAAATGACAAATGCTGGAGAGGCTGTGGAGAAAGGGGAACCCTCCTACACTGCTGGTGGGAATGCAGTTTGGTGCAGCCACTATGGAAAACAGTGTGGAGATTCCTCAAAAGACTAGGAATAGACTTACCATATGACCCAGGAATCCCACTCCTGGGCTTGTACCCAGAAGGAAATCTACTTCAGGATGACACCTGCACCCCAATGTTCATAGCAGCACTATTTACAATAGCCAAAACATGGAAACAGCCTAAATGTCCATCAACAGGTGACTGGATAAAGAAGATGTGGTATATTTATACAATGGAATACTACTCAGCCATAAAAACCGACAACATAATGCCATTTGCAGCAACATGGATGCTCCTGGAGAATGTCATTCTAAGTGAAGTAAGCCAGAAAGAGAAAGAAAAATACCATATGAGATCGCTCATATATGGAATCTAAAAAACAAAAACAAACAAACAAACAAAAACAAAGCATAAATACCGGACAGAAATAGACTCATGGACAGAGAATACAGACTTGTGGTTACTGGGGGGGGTAGAGGATGGGAAGGGATAGACTGGGATTTCAAAATTGTAGAATAGATAAACAAGACTACACTGTATAGCACAGGGAAATCTACACAAAATGTTATGATAAATCACAGAGAAAAAAATGTGACAATGAGTGTGTATATGTCCATGAATGACTGAAAAATTGTGCTGAACACTGGAATTTGACACAACACTGTAAAATGATTATGAATCAATAAAAAATGTAAAAAAAAAAAGAATAGGGACAGTCTAGAAAAAAGAAAAGAGAGAAAAAAAGAGAAAAAAAAAAGAACAGGGACGGTCTATGTTAGAGGCAGTTAATTTAGTCAAGTGTAATGAGCACTGAAGTGTCCATCATGCACCAGACACTGTTCTAACAGTTTCTGAGGAAGTGGTTCGTAAAGCTCCTATCTTAGTGGAGATTAAGCTCTTTTGTGTGAAAGTCAGAGCTGAACAAACGGCATACTCTGGCCTAGCAAATAAAGAAGGTGGGCTCCCGCGGCCCCGCTGCCCCAGTGGGAGTGGAGTAGAACTCTGGCCGGGGCCTGCAGCCTTCTGGGGCCCAGAGCCCACATGGTGGCCCTGTCATCAGGGGTCATCGTCACTGCCACCATTCTCATGGCAGCTCGCAGTCATCGACCACTTCCTTTGTAGCAGGCACTGCTCTCAGCACTTCAAGTGACTCATTTAGTCCTCATCAGAGGCCAGAACTACGATCATCTGCACAGAAACCTTGAGGAATCTGCTCCAGGCCACCCACCAAGCAGCCAGCAGTGAAGCTGGAGTCTGAATCCAGGTTATTCAGAGCCCAAGCCCTTGACCTCTACCCTCTGCTGCCCAGTGTGTTGGGCCCTGCTTTAAGAGAGACCCTAACTAAAAGGTGCCCTGGATGGTGGGAGAGAAATAGCAGCTGCCTATAATGTTAGGGAGGGCAGAGCTGCAGTCTCCCAGAGACGGCTCAGGGCTAAGAGAGAGAGGACAGGCAGGTTTCAGCTCAGCCTCTGGTGAAATGGACAGGCTTCTGAGGTCATCAGCACCCTGTCCCTGGGAGTGAGAATCTGAGAGGCTGGTAGCATCCCCCCAACCCAAGGATGGATGCTGAGGCCGGGAAGAAGGGGTGGGTGGGAGGAGAAGTGGAGCAGGTGGGGCACTGCGGGGCAGGTGGGGCACCGTGGGGCAGGAGGCTGCTGCAGACCTGCTGAAGTTCTCCTTCACCAAGTTGGTGTTCATGTAGTGGAGCTCCACCTCCAGGAACTTCATCAGGGGCAGAATGGCCTGGGGAGAGGTGGCAGCACATCTGGCTCTGGCCCATTCTGGTCCCACCCCTACCTCCTTGCCCTGACCAGGGGAGGAAACAGGGCCAGGAGCTTCTGTGAGCATCTTTGGAATGTCTGAGGAGCTGACCCCTGCCAGGCATGGATCTGCCTCAGGGCCTTTGCCCATGCTGTCCCCTCCTGGAGCAATTCTCATGGCTCCTCCTGCTTCCTTTAGATCTTGACTCAGCGGTCACCCTCGGACTAAGGCCTTCTCTGGCCACTATCTAAAAACACAGCCCTCTCACCCTTTCCACTCCCTTGCGTGTTTAATTTTTCTCTTTAGTGGTTATGATTATCTAACATACCATATGTGTATGTATGTACATATATAAGTTCATATACACATATATGTTCATACACACACACATATTCGTATAGTTCCAGTTACAGCTATAGTTCTAGTTACATATACTTAGCTCTTTTTCCACATCCCCTACTAGAATGTAAACTCTAGGAAGGCAGGGGTTTTTGTCACGGGTATTCATTGATATAAACCCTCAGCGTCTAAATCAATGCCTGAAACAAAGTAGATGCTTAAAAAGTTGATTAATTTACCAGTAACATTCTTCCAAACAATCAAAGGTGTACATCGCTATGCCCGCTGACAGAGGAGGAAACTGAAATCACCTGGCCTGTGTAACCGGGACAGCTATGCTAGCAGGCAGCTGAGAAGGATGCAGGCCCAGGTCTGCTTGGCTGCAAAGCCCAAGCCTCCCCCAGTGCAGCCCCCACACCGACTATCAGTGCTGGGAGAGGCCGTGGAGTGACCCAACTCTACCCTCTTAGCATCCAAGGAGGAAACCAAGGCTCAGGAGGGAACATTTCTTGCCTAAGTCTGGGGGACTTGTCTCTGACACCCCATGGCCCTCAGCCCCCTGCCCACCCTAAGCCCCTTGGCAATCTGAGACCCACAGAGCTGGCAAAGGTCAGCGAGCAGGGAGGGCCACTCACATCCTCAGGCAGGACGGACTCCTTGATGCCCACGAGTTTCTGGATGTGCTTGGCAATGCCCACCTCCAGCTGGAGACACAAAATGGTAGGAAGGAAGCCAGGGTGTGAGTCAAGAGTCAGGAGAGGTTGTTTAGGGCTTGAGTTCAGGTTCAGGCAGAAGAGGAGGCTAGATATTGGCCCAAGTCCCACTGAGGGGACTACAGGATGAGCATGGGTGGGGTGGGGTCACTGTGGTTCAAACCGGGTACCTGCTCGGCCAAGGTCCGGACGCCAGTGCGGATCTCGTGGCCCAGCCCAGCCAGTGCGCCCTGCAGCTGGGCGTGCAGCGTGTTCTGCAGCTGCCCCTCCTCCAGCACAGCACCCACGCGCTGCTCCAGCGCCTCCCATGCCAGCTGGGTGGGCAGTTTGCCAATCACCAGCCGCAGCTGCTCCATGTCATTCACCACCACACACAGCTGCAGGCAGGCACGGGCACAAGGATGCAGAGCTTCCTGAACAGTGCCAGGACTGCAGGCTGCATCCCACCCCGGCCTGGCCCCAGCCCCCAGCTCTGGCCCTCACCATGTTGGCCGCCTGGCCTTGGTCCTTCTGGCCTGCAGAGAGCTCACGGGCCCGGGCTTTTATAAGGCTGCAGTACACCAGGGCCAGCCGACAGGTGTCCTGGGATAGGGAGGGAATGACCATTGGAGGGGGGTCCCAGGAGTGGCCAATAGGGGAGGCACAGAAATCTCAGTTTCTTGGGGGATTTAGGACATAGGCCTTTGCAGGCTGCTAGGGTGAGAACTTGGCAGAAGTGGTGGGGTGGGAACGAGGCTGCACCTCCACGAACTTGACAGTGATCATGAAGGCCTCCTCTGGGTCGGGCCAGTCCAGCTGCCGGGCAGTGTGGCTGATCTGGGCAAAGCAGGTGGACAGATCCACAGCTGATGTGCTATGCTTGGTCAATTCACCCAGGGGCACCAGCTGGGAGATGGGGGAGAATGCAGAAAGGAGGGCTCAGGGCTTGCCAAATCCATGCCCCTCCCTCCCTCCTTCCATCCTCAAGCATCCAGAGCCCCTACCACCAGCAAGCACAGAGCTGGGCAGGGGGCTGCAAGGTGAACAAGCCAGGCTCTGCCCAGCCCCCAACACCAGGCTGCAAGGATCAGCCTGTAAAGGGAACCCATAGTTTACCCCGAGTATAACAGGAGGCCGTGGTTTGCACACAACTGGCCTCAAGAGGACCACTTAAGGCCAGTCACCCTCTTCTGCACACTCTAAAGGTCCCGCAGAGCCCCAGGCCACATTCCCAAAGCTGGGATTCCGCCCCTAGTCCAGGCCCCACCTCGTCCATCTGTACAGCACGCTGCACCCGCGCCAGGGCCACACTATACGTCTTCTGCAGCCAGGAGGGGATGGCTAGCTGGAACCAGCGGTGGAAGCCATCCAGGGCCAGAACTCCATCCCTAGGGAGAGCCAGGGTCAGTCTGGGGAAGGCCGGGGCCCCTGCAGGCTGCAGGCCCTTCCCTCCCCACAGCAGGCCTGCTGCCCACCTCTCTGTGGGGACAGGGCCCAGCTGGCAGAGCTCCTTGACACTGATGTAGAGCTGGAACAGACTCTCGCCCACCTCTGGGGACATGGAGTTGCCCACTGCCGCCGTGTGGTCCTGCACCCGCTTGGCCACCTGCGAAGGGAAGGCGTGGTGGGCGGAGCTCCAGAGCCAGTGCAGAGGGCGAGGCCTGGAGAGCTGAGCGCCTGGGGAGCCTCACCAGCCACTGCAGCTCCAGGAAGGCCAAGGAGAAGAGGTCGATCTTGAGGACACTGGAGGAAAGGCAGCAGGCATGACCTGGCTGCACACACCGGGGTTCCTCTGGTCCCCACTGTGAGCCCCTGCCGTACTGCCTCCCAACCCGGCCTCCTGCTCACTTAAGGAAGATCTTGTTCCACGTGCGCTGGCACTGGTGTAGGTCACCAGTGATGTCCTGTACCAGGCTCAGCAAGGCCTGGCCCGCCTCCAGCATACCCTGGCAGGGACAGAGGTGAGCTGCGCAGGGCTTCGAGGGGCAGGCAGCTACCCCCTCCCACCACCCAGCACCTTGCCCCAGCCTCCCCCTCACCTGCACCATGGGCTGATGGTGCTGCTGCTTCAGGTGGAACCATTCAACCGTGCCAGCCTGCGGGCAGAGAGTCAGTGAGCAGGGAGGGTTGCCAGGCCCAGGCACTTGCCCTCTCCACCCATAGCGTGGGCACCATACCCGCAGCGCCTCGGTCACCAGGCGGGGCAGTGGGGTGCTGCTGGGGCACAGTTCTCCAAAGGCCTTCATCTTGCACATCTGCACCAGGACCCTGTGGGGACAGAAAGCCGTGTCCAAGATGCCTATTGCCCCAGAGCCCCCACTCACTCCTCCAAGCAGGCTTCCACACCCCGGAGGTGCCCCAGCTGCTCCCCTGTCCCTGACCCCACCGACCTAAGGAGAGACTGCAGGCGGGCTGGGGAGTCGGAGACGGAGAGGGGGAAGACAGACCGGAACCTCCGGATGAGGGAGAGGCCATAGGCCAGCAGGGAGTTGAACGAGGTGGCCAGCTCCTCCAGCTGCAGGGCCAGGAAGATGCCATGAGGTGGGAGCTGCTGTCACCCCCTGAGCCCCACTGGCCCCGCACCCCAGCCCCACCTCAGCCCACCTGCTCTTCCTTGAGCCGGCCCTGGATCCACTGGTACTCAATGCTGGTGATGGGTTTCAGGAGGCAGCTGCTGGGGAACTCCAGGCTCTGGTAGAGACGGCTGTAGGCCAGCCACTGCCTGTGGCAGACAGGAAGCCCTCAGCCCGGCCAGGTGGGGGCAGACACAGCGCCTCCCCCTGCTCCACAGCCTCCTGGGGATCCTATCAACCCGCAGAGGCTGAAAACCAGTGATTGAAGGTAACCCCGCGCTGGGACATGACGGCCACTTGCACTACCTTCTGGGGCCCTACAGGCAAACGAGGTCCTCACCATCAGCACTTGCGCCAGTCTCCAGCCTCACCTACATCCCCTCAGCTATCTAGGAATACCCACCTGCCCACAGTCCTACAAGCTGCCCTCCTCCGCCAGCCTCCTTTCGACCCCCTACTCAAATCCAACTGTCAGCCAGGCCCAGGGCAGCATCCACTCTCACGCCTCCTCCTGGCAGCCCCCTAGGCTGCACCCCTACTTCTCCTGGGCATTGAACTCCTGTGTGCCATTCCCAAAATTCCCATAACCTAACGTGGCTCTGGGGACGTGACAGGCCCTCACCACAGATTCAGGAGCGTCAGAGCACAGATTTGTTTGATGGCCCTGGAAACTGGGCCCAGGGTGGCAAACTCAGGTGCCCAGGACTCAGGTGATGTCAGGGAGTGAAGTGATGGATGGAGGAGGTCGCACTACTCTGCTCTGACCGACTGCAGCCCTGCAGTTCCAGGACTAATATATCGCGAGACGCTGGAGATGTGAATCCACAAGGCAAAGCGCCAGATTTTTAAAAGCTGGCAAGTGACTCAAAACTTAAAACCCACAGTTTGGGCCCCAAACAGAAATCTCTTGAGGATTAGACTTTGGGCTGTCAGCTTGGAGGAGGGCAGGCAGGGAGGGAGAGGGTGGTTCAGCACAGACAGCCCTCAGGTGCTCTGGCTGGGCCATGCACTCACGCCATGGACCGGTGGAAGTCAGACAGGTCCTTCTGCGTGGCATGGAGGAAGAGGATGGTGGCAGCCTGTGGACTCAGCAACCCATCCCAGGAGGTACTGCCTGCCTAGAGGGACAGGTAGAAGGGTGTCAAGACCTGGCAGGCAGACCCTGGCCCTGCCCAGCCCTAGGAGGGCACTACCTGGTGCTGGGTGACCTCGTGGGACACGAGCTGCTGCAGCAGGTGGAGGTGCACTGTGTAGCTGGGCTGGGAGCGGCTGGCCGCAGTGGCTCTCTGCAGGGGGGCCAGCATGGCTGTGAACAGAGGACCCCACGCCCAGTGCAGCCCATCCTCCCAACCCAGCCGGGCCACCTACCCGCTTGT
Source organism: Vicugna pacos (assembly GCF_048564905.1). Classification (NCBI taxonomy): domain Eukaryota; kingdom Metazoa; phylum Chordata; class Mammalia; order Artiodactyla; family Camelidae; genus Vicugna; species Vicugna pacos. The sequence goes on from NC_133002.1 coordinate 58,366,626, forward strand.
GAATGAACTGGAACTGGAGGTGGCACTGACCGCGGTCTGGGTACGTTTCCGTGCAAGGCTCCAGAGGGTACCATTGATCCTCCCGGCAGCGCAGGTCCTGGGAGGCCAGGCAGGCAGGAGATGCCCAAGCCCAGGAGCAACAGGAGCCTCACACAGTCAGGGGCAGGGGAGGCAATGGGAGGCAGACCCCCGGCTCTGCTTGGTGCAGAACTGGAACCACTTCCTTGGACCCCTCATAACCCCCTTTCTGCCTCTCTCCTGGGAACCTTTCCCTATCCGACTCACCTGTAGTCTCAAAACCACGTTCCCCAGAAAGTCGTCCTGGCCTTTGTCCTTCCGAGCCTCCTTAAAGATCCTGTTCCAGGCAGGGTCCCATGAGGGAGATGAGACATGAGCCTGAAGGGGTCAGGCTGGGATCCAGCCTCCATCTGCAGATCCTGCAGCCCAGCACCAGTGCGCATGTGCCGGGGAGGACAGAGGGGACCCAGCCCCTTCCCAGGAATCCCCTAGCTCTCACCTTCGCAGCCCATGCAGATCTGTGAGCTCCCCGAGCTTCTGTCTGACAGACTCCACGGAGTCCAGGTCCCTGGTGGGGCAAAGGCTTGAGCGAGAGGCAAGGAGGGTGTTCTGGGGTCCCCTGACCCCTTTAGGAGGAACCTCTGCAACCCTCACCCCCAATCCCCTCCTCTTCCCCACCCCTACGGGCAGGACACGCCCCTCACCACATGTCCAGATGAAAGCTGGCATTGCTTATGTCCTCAAACTCTCTGTAGGGAGAAAAGGGCATGGCTGAGGGTCTTGGAGGGCTAGATTCCCTGACCAGGCCACAGTCTACCCATCCCTGAGCCTGTCCTCCAAAGCTGCCATCTCCCTTATCACCCACTGTCAAGTCTTAGTCCCTCCCTACAGACTCCTCCACCCCTCCCAGCTGCACCTCGTCCTCCTTTAAGGTAAGGTTTCACGCTACCCCCCAGATCAAACCAGATGTGTCTGATGCCACTGTTCTGTCCAGTCTGGCCTCCTGTCTGTCCCCCCTGCTTTGGGAGCAGGCTCCTTCTCCGGGCAAGCCAAGCCCCTCCCCTGAGCCAGGAGTCCTATTGACTCCCACCACCCGGAGTAGTCCCAGACGACCAGAAGAGGCGAGGGCTAGGTTAGGGCCACGTACAGGATGAAGGTCTCGTTCCAGACGGGGTTGAGTGTCTGGGTGATGACCTGGGTGCGGTGGGTCTGCTCCTCCGGGATGGTGTGTCTCACCACAGCCTTCTGCTGACGCCGGGGCCCAGGGCTGCCCCCCGGCACGCCCACCCCCTGTTCGATGCCCAGCAGGCAGTAGGGGTCACTAAACCCTAGGGAGGACGGGGAGGATGAGGCAGCCAGGGCTGGGCTCCCACGGAGAGTCCTTATTGCCCGCTACCCAGGGCAGTGGGGAGAGCCTCTCCCCATCCCAGCAGCTCCGAGGTGAGCCCCAGGGGATGTTTAGGAGATGGGAGCTCCCACCAAGAGGTCTGGGGCAGGCTGTGATGGGGAGAGGAGGAAGCCAGGAAGAAGGCCCTCAGGGCCCCCTGTCACTTACTCACCACTGACATCCTTGCCCAGAATGCCCTTGGCTTGTTTCACTGTCGCCTTCAGACAAAATATTGGCTTCTGGAGGGACGAGAGGTGGGGCCTGAGTCTCAGAGGCAGCTGGACTTCCCAGTCCCCGTCCTTGCCCAGGACGGCCCTGGCAGGCTTACCTCGAGCTGCCGGACCTGCTGCAGCATCTGCTGGTGCTCCTCAGGCTCCATGTGGAAGGCCTGGCCGGGTAGGAACATGGGAAGCTTGGGACACAGGATGGGAGTGGCCAGGCCAGGAAGAGAAGACTGCAAAGGCCAGGCTGCAGGAAGGCGGGTGGGGTGGGGGCTGGGCTCACCTCCTGCAGGTATCGCAGCAGCTCCGAGGACTCCACCACATGGTTGGGCTCAGGCTGACCCAGGCGGTGCAGGACAGTGTAGAGCGCTTCCTCGTAGAGCAGGGCCCGCTGAGACAACAGCAGGGTCACCTCGGGAACCCCCATCCACCCACAACAAGGTCTGAGCCCCACCAGCCACCCCTGGCACCCACAGCACATGCCCAAAGCTGGGACAAGGCATCCACACACACAGGGAAGGGAGGGGGTGAGGCCCAGCTGCTTCCCAGCACCGTTCTGTGCCCCCCCACCGCCCCAGCACTCCAATTCTTACCTCCTCAGGGGTTAAGTGGTGGGACGGAGGCTTGATCTGGGGAACAAGATAAAAAAAACGAAGTGTCTCAGAGGCCTGGACCAGGGCTTCTACGCCTGAATGGCTCCTCACAGCAGGACCAGGCTGAGGGCTGAGGGGGCCCCAGCATCCGGCCTCCAGTCCCACCAGTGCCGCACACCTGTTCCCACAGCAAGCCTTCTGGGAGTCCGGCCCCCGGGCCACCCTCCTTGTCCCCTGGCCTGCCACGGCTCAGGTCCATTGGTGCTCAGCTGCCCAGCAGCGTGAGCTCGCGGCACCACGGCCCCAACCTCCCTTCCTTCCCCAGAGGAAACAGCCCTGCTTATCGGCCGCCCCGCTCCACACCCCGGCGGCGGAAGTGAGGCCCAGCAGCAGAGGTGGGAGACGAGGGGTCATGCCAAGCAGGCCTAGGGGCTGCTCAGCTGATCCCCCAAAGACCAACCCACAGCAGGGACACTCCCAGCCTCAGGGAGCGGGTGACTTTGGAGTTGGAGGGGCAGAGGGTGGGGGAGGGGTGGGCTCAGATCCCAAGACCTGAGGCCCAGGGTGGCCCAGAGAAAACATGGCAGACCCCACCCTGCCAACCCAGAAAGCTCTGCCTGGGGGTTGGGGTGGGCACGGGAAGGGACCACATCCTTAGCAGCAGCCCACAGGAGGTGGGGCCCCATACCCAGAGATGGCAGAGCCCCACCCAGGCCCACTCTTCTCCCACTGAGGTCACTCCTACCTCCTGAGCCCTCAGGGGCAGAGGCTCCTGCACATCTCTGACCCTGCGGCGCCTTATCTTGATGGCCTGGCGCAAGAGGGGAGGGCGCCGCTGGGGGTGGGAGAAGAGCGTCGCCATGGTGGCCAGCTCTGCCCGTCCCCTCCGCCGTGCCGCTGGGTGAAGATAGCAAAACCACAGGATTAGGCAAGGAGCCCAGGGCTGCCACCCCGTCCCCAGGGAGGGGGAAGGAAGGGTGAGTCCAGGGAGGGTCAGGTCAGTGTTTCACCACCTCGGGGCCAGCTCCCAGGCCCCTGCACCTTCCTGCCTCCTGCTGGCCAGATACTGGATCCTGGGAGGAACTGGTCTGGGCTAGAGGCAGAAGGTAGACCCAGTGGGCGGGCCTGGCCCCACCCCACCCTCCCACAGAGGCCCTGGGTAGGCGCCCCCCCCCCCGCCCCGCGCTGCCCAGCAGGGGGCATCAGGGCAAGCAGGTAGCAGCCCTGCCCCATCCCAGGTGTGTGCCGGCTGGGCAGGGAACTGCGGGAAGCTGACCTAGCTGGTGGGGGGGTCTCACCCACAGCTGTCCCTGAACAGGCCCAAGACCCAGGATTGGCAGTGGTGGGCAGGGCAGTGTGCCAGCTCCAGAGAGGCGTCTCCCAGCAGCGCAGCAGTCAGCCAACTGCTCAACCTGCTCAGCCCTACAGGTGACATTCCACAAAGGTGACAGGGCCAGGCTGTGCCGGTCAGGAACGGCCCCACAGTCCCTGCCCCAAGGATGGTCAGGAAGGTACTCCCTTCAAGTGCCCTTGGAGTGGGTTTAGCCAACCCCAGGAGCTGCTGGGTGGGGCTGGCCAGAAGGAAGAAGTGGGAGAGGCTGCTGCCTAGCCTGTCCCGACAGGGCCACTTAGTCCAGAAGGTTCGGGAAAATGGACCCTTCAGTGCCGGGCTTTCTGAGCTCGCCACGCCCAGGGCCGTCCTCCAGGCCAGGGCCACCAGGGCTGCAGGCCTGGGCATGGACTGTGGCTGTTGCCCACCCTCTCCTGGCCCAGGCACTGATGTTTACGAGGAGTGGCACCAGAACACGCACTGCAGGGGACAGCCCCACCCCCGCTAGGCTTCAGAGGCGCCGTCCCACCTCCATGAAGTGAGGCAGTGAGCACAGTGGCCAGGGTCACTGGAACTCATGACCAGCTTGGGCCCTGCCTTCAATGCCTCCTCCCACCAAGGGACAGTTGCTGGGCCGCACCAGGCCCCAGGAGACTAAGTCGGTGGGCACAGTTGCCAAGCAACTGCCGTGGAATGGACACAGGAGAGGCCTTAGCATCTTGGGCCCAAATGGGCCAAGAGAACAAGGGACTCACACACAGGAGGGAACAGAGTCTCCTGGGAGCCTCCCCAGCCCTCAGCAGCCAGACAGCTCTCCTTCCCAAGAGCTCACCTCGGCCATAACCACACACAGAGCCAGACAGGGTCCAGTTACTTCATTTTTACTAGTTCACATTTTCAGCAGACAAATCAAGGTGCAAACAGGGTTTATTTCACATTAATATATTAACTGGATTTTTTTTTGGTCAAATAAATAGGGAATTCTCTTTAAATAACCATCTCCTCACTTGAAGGCCAGTCCAGGAGCAAATGAGAGCAAATTTTAGTGCGTCCAGGGGGCATACTGCCAACCAGGCATGAAGCTCAAAGGGAAGGGGGCAGGCTGAGGGGCTGGTGAGAGGTCACGGACAGCACCCTGGCCGGGCCCCAGGGATCAGGTGCTGTGTTCCCCGCCTGCCCCGCAGCCTCCAAATGGACATGCACTCTCCAGTTCCAGTCCAAGAAGCCCCTTCTAGAGGGAAAAGCAAGAAGGCAAAGGGAAACAAATTCCAGAAATACTAGCAGGGAAGCAGAAAGGCTCCCTCCCCTGTCGCAGGGGCCTGGCCCTGATGCCACCGCCCCGGCAGCTCAGGGGAGAGCTCCAAAGGTCAAAAGTGGTGGCAACAGGATGACCAGGACAGGACAGGGAAGGGAAGGTGAGCGAGACGGAGGCCGAGGCTGGCTGGGAACGGAATGTGGGCCGACAGTCCGGCAGGAAGGGGGCCTCTCACAGCCAGGCACAGATTAGAGTGGGGGGAATGTGAGTAGGGCCTGGCAGGGGCCCCGGGGAAGACACGTGGCTGGTCTGACGGAGCTCGTGAGGCTGAGGATAAAGGCGCTACCAAAACAGGAGGCTGGACTGCTGGAGGAGGTGGCCAGAGAGTCCCTCCGTGTGTAGAAGCCAAACAGGAACAAGGGGGACGCCCCCAGAGATGGGGGGAGGGAAGCGCCTGGGGGTTCCGGGCTCGCGTGGGAAGCTGGGAGGCGCCGCTCCCGAGTCAAGGGGCCCTTCCCCTCCTTCAAAGACAGTTCCTGGTAACTGTTTTATAATCAAACCTGGAGGAAGGACAAGGCTCTCCCATCACCTCCCACCCCAGACTCAGCCCAAGGGGAGGGGAGGAAAGAGCGATGAGAGGTGGGAGGAGGGGGTGGGAGGGGTCTACTGGGTCTTCTTATCTTCTGGGGGGTAGTAGGGCGGTGGCGGAGGCTGGTTCTAAGGGAGAAAAGAAAGAACACATTAGAAAGGTCAAAATAAGACAAGATTTCCCCCGCCCCTAAACCCCAGCCAGCTGCAGTGGTGGGGGTCCCTCCAGCACGTGGCCACTCGCTCACCGTGGGCATGTAGACGTTGTGCGGGTTGCCCGGGTTGTAATAGGCGCTGGCAGCTGCTTCTGCGGCCTTGGCTTCAGCTGCGAGAGCACACACACTCAGGATAAGCCCCAGAGACCAACCCTCCCCGCCTCCTCCAGCCGCCCCTGGAGCTGCTTTTGGCCCATGACCCCAGCCCCTCAGTGCTGAGGACCCGGTTTCATCAAAAGAACAGTGACTAACGTTTCCTGAGCACTTACAGCGGCCACACTGTCCCATCCAGTCCCTTGACACCCACCTCCCCTTCTGAGCTTTGCCACAAACCCACCAGGTGGTACTGTTAGCACATTCTGTGGATGACAAGACTGAGGTGCAGAAGGAGACCTTCTTGGCCCCAGGGCACACAGGTGGCTAAGGGACAAAGTGGGGGCTGGGATCTAGCTCTTCATCACAAGGCCACCACGCGGCTGGCCCCTGGGATTGTCCCTAGGCCAGTAGTCATTCATTATTTGGGGCTCCTGTATAACCATGGGGAGGACAAGGCTAGTTCCCCCAGGGCTGCAAGCAGCCCAGGAGCCTCACCTGCAGAAGTGGAGGGGACATCGGGGCCACTGACCGGAGGCTCCATGGGCCCGGGGTAGGGTGGTGGCGGGGGCTGCACGTATCCCATGGCTCCGTCCATCATGGGAGGTCCTGGATAGAACTCTGCTTGGCAGGAGAGTGACAGGGACCCAGTGAGCAGCCCAGCCCGGGCTCCCTCCCAGGCCTCTCCAGCTTCCCCGTCAGTCCTGAGCAGGTCAAAGAACAAGTTTCCCTCTTCGACCCCCTGACCTGGGTGGGGGTGGTTAGTGGGTGGGTGGGTGGGGTGAGGGGTGGGCAGCAGAGGACACACTCACCAGGTGGGGGCGGTGGATAGGGGTAGCCAGGAGGGCAGGGGTACATTCCATTGGCGACTGGCGGGGGGAAGACATAGGCCCCGCTGGGCATGTAAGAGTAACCATAGGCTCCGTTGGGGGCTTCGCCTCGGGAGGCTACAGCACAAGGGGAGAGAGAAATGAGTGTCGCCTGCCTTGGGCCTGGAAAGAGGGCGGGCCCACTGCCTGCCGAGCAGAGCTGCAGGGTCCCAGGAACGTGCACAGCAGACGTGCCTCACCCTACCCACTCCGCTGCTCACCCATGGTTGAGTTGGCCTCAGTCAGGGATGAAGGGAGGGGTCAGAGCTGGGGTGGGGGAGGTCAAGGACAGGCAGGGGGCGGTGGATGGAGGGAAGGAGGGAGGCTCAGGGATGGGGTAAAGAATGGAGCTAGGTGAGTTTGGGGACGAGCTGAGGAGGTCTGCTGGACACATCCCAGGCGACCTAAAATGGCTGCCTAATGGCAGCTTAATGGTGAGGGTATTGTGTGTTTCTCTGAAGCCACAGTAAAATGTCCTCGAGTCTAAACAGCTTTGTCTAAATGTTCTATACCTGCTCCATGCAGGAGAAACCCAGCCTTTGAGGGACAGGAGGCTGATCCTAATTACAGGCTTCCTCCCCATCTCCTAGCCCGGTTAGAGACTCATCTCTTGACTGCTTCAAAAACAAAACAAAAACGAACCGAAAATAAAAAATGAAACACCACACACATTCGATGTGTCCTCAGCTCCTAATTTTTAGAGCCCTGATACCTTGAGATGCCACCTGTAGCATCCGTTGTCCAAATTCGATGGCACCCCCTGCCATAAAGGTCAACTTGTACGATGCAGCGCCTTCCCAGCCACCTGAGAAGGGAACAGTGCATCAACAGCTCAGGGAAGAACATGACTTACGTCCAAAGAGATGGCAATTCGTCCACTCCAGACCCTACCCACTGCCTGGGAAGCTGCGGGAGAAGGGCTGCTCTGGCGGCCACCCACATCGCCCACCAGCGCTGCAGGCCGGCCCGCCTCCGGCCCACGCCTGCTTCACCGTTTGGAACTGGGGGCTTTTCCTTCTCAGAACAAGCTTGTCTTCCCTCCCCCAGCCTTGTTGGCACATGTGCACTCAGGCCTCCCACCCCCAATAAAGCAGCTTCGCAGGAGCGGACACACTCAGCAACACCTGAGTCAGCTGGCCTGCACAGCTGGCAGCCCAGGTGTTGGTCTCAGAAGCTAATCCAGAGCCAGGAAGAGGACAAGGCTAGGGTGGTAAGGATCCAAAGAGGATGTCTCCCGGGCAGCAGTCAGAGGCACCCCAGCGCACCTCTCTGGAAGCCCGTCCGTGTCCCCAAACCCCCGTCACCCACCTCCTGCTTCGGCCTTCACTGTTCCCTTGATGTAGTTTGCCCCAAACACAGGCTGCTTGATCTCACAGTCCTTCATCAGATAAAATGGCATCATGAAGGACTGCATGGCGTCCTTCCCCTTGGACAGGAAGATGACCTGCAGGGAGCGAGGACGAGAGCCATCACCCCCCTGCACCAGGGCCCATTCATCCATTACTTCCGGTGTGTGATGAGTCCACTCCCAGGACCGGGCTGGGCACTCTCGGCACCAGGCCAGAGTGCTTTGTAGAGTACGAGGCCTCGCGTGCAGCCGAGCTGGAGAGGCCAGATATGTGAATTCACAAGAAAAACGTGTGGCTCACAGAGAGCATGTGTGAGCTCTGTCATCTGAGGGGTGGTGAGGAGGTGGAGGATGTGCAGCAGAAGTGAAGGGGCCTGGGGGGCGAGGGTGGAGGCGGGGAAGGACTCCGGAAGGGGGTGTCCAGCCCGAGCTTCACAGAACTAAGAGAAGGGAATGGAAGGGGGCCTCAGGTCCGGAGAGCAGCGGCTGTCCTAACCTTCTTGCGGGCTCACGGCCCAAACACCAGCAAGTCTCCCAACCCTAGAATGGCGAACCCTCTGTTTTACACCCACAACTTCGATCTGTGACTGAAGATGCCAACTAGAACCCCCAGAGCTCAGGCTGTGAGACTCCCGTCTCCACTAAGGCCTGTGCTCCTCTTCCTCCAACCATCTTTAAGTCTAGCTCTTGGGCAGTCACAGGCAGCCATCTTTTCCAAGAATATCCATTTGTATTTCTCTGGAAGTCTTTCAGCCTGCCTGGATAACTCTCAGGCAAGGCCCATCCTGCAGTCTGGCACTTCTCGATCTGCAGGGTTCTGCCGGGCTCTCTGCCCAGTCCGGAGACTGGCCACGCTCTTGTATCCTGTTTACCACATTTATCACCCTGGATGTGCACAAAGGCCTCGTGGGCTACTTCAGAAATCAAAAGAAAAGCCACCTCTCCCCTCCAAGCCCAGGTCTGCATCTCCACAGCTGCATCCAACTCTCCACAGAGATTCTGCAGCAGCAGCTCTGGAATTTGCATGGATTCACTGCCCAGTGGTCAATTCACCCACGCAAAGAGCCAGGTGGTCCTAGAACTAGGAGCATGTGACAGAAAACCACGCTAACTTTCACTGGGGTTCAGGGGCCACTGGACTCATGAGGCTGAGGCTGACCTAAGACTCTCATCAACCTCCAGGAGCCACGAGCCTCCAAAACCCCTTCGCGCTGCACAACTCACCCGGTATGGGGTAAGGTAGACGGTGCCCTTCTTGGTCCCCTTGAAGGCCTCTGGCACGTTTTTCATGTCATTGAATGTAAGTTCTACATGGTCATAGGACATTAGGATGCTGTGACGAAAAAAGAGGAAAGGCCCTGATGAGACAGCTGGAGTCACGACCTGTCACCTCCAGGGACTGGATCCTCCCACTGAACAGCTGCTTATTAGTAGCTGCCGGCATGTTGTCTGTTTCACCACTGCTGGGAGGAAACTATTAAGGAAGCCACGGAAGCAACTAGCATGTTGGGGTTCTATAGAATTTCCCCAAACCCCACCCACACAGCCCCTAAGTGACCAGAGTAGAAGAGCAGCTGCAGGACCCGGGGGATGCCATAATCCCCTGAATCAGTTTAGATTATCCGGGTTAACCCTTCCATTTTCTTCCAGGTCCTTTTCCAGAGGTGTGGTTTTGGTTGGTTGGTTTTTTTAAGTCTCATAAAATGAACATTTTAAGACATGACTCTACACATTACAAAAGGACTCACTTACGGGTTCCTTTAAACCTGGGGTTCTTAAGCTAGGTCTGGGGGGGGGTTGTCAGTCCATGAGCCCTTGAGATGACTGTGTACCGGCATCTTCCTGGGAGAGTCCACAGCCTTCATCACTCTCAAAGGGTTTCAGGACTTGGGGAATAAGGTTAACTATTTCACAAATCAAATTTTAAGTACTGAAAGTAAACTTCAATCACTGTTTACACAGTTATTTCAGAAATGAGGCTGAAGCATTTTCTAAAACAAGGCACATCATTATGTAGCAGCACTGAGCCCTAAGCCCTAAGCCAAGCCACAGGAGGCCCAGCAGGACAGATACAGTCTTGCCCCAGAAAAGTCCCACTGAGAGAAAAAGAAACAGTCCCAGGAGATACTGCCAAACAGCGTCAAAAGGGTTCGTCGGGGCCTGGACTGGCTTGCACACAGAGACTACATGTCAGGAGCAATGTCCCGTGTCTCTGATTACAAGACAAGGTCCAAGTTCATATGGTTGCATTTGTCTTCTTTCTCCTCCCAGATATCACAACTTCCTTCACTGGGGAGGGGTAAGCGGGAAGGAGGACCAGTACCAGAAAAGAGAAGACAAGCTCAGAGAAAAGAGGTCATTATCGGGAACAAGCTGGCCTTACAGACCCGGAGCAGGTACGACGGAGGAAAAGTCAGCATTCTGAGGTCTGGGGCTCCCTGAGTGTTCTCTGACTCATCAAGAATTCCCGGGTGACAGCCCTGGGCTGAGCACTGTCTTAATCAGCTACTAAGCTCTGATCCCACAGGGTCTTCTCTGGGGATTCACTTCCTGCGATGTTCCTTCTGCCTTCAAGAGGTGCTTTAGGCTCAGCATCGCTCAACCAGGGCTGGCTGGTCCGATTCTCAGTGCCCGAGGAGCAAGAGAAGTCGTCCAAGGAGCCCAGATGTAGGAGGAGAGACAGAACTGACGGGGTGGGCAGGAAGAACTTGGAAGTTGGGAGACCTCTGCTCAAGGGAGTGAACCAAACCAACAGGAATTCAAGGGAAAGAGGCAAAGACAGGCCTTTACACCTTTACAGGAAATGTGTTACATACTTGACAAACATTAACTGTACAATTTCACCTCTGGGCCTCAGTTCCTCATCTGAAAACTGAGCTGTTCTGGAAGGCTATATACTGGCAGTTAAGCCTACTGAATTTGGAAACAAGACTCCTATCCTGGAATCCCATCTCTGTTACTTACAGCTCTGTGATCTCACGCAAGTTACTTAACCTCTCTGTGCCTCACTTTTTCTACGCGGAACATGTGAATAGTATCTTCCACACAGGATTTACGTATTGAAAAAGAAAGACGAAGTACAGTCCCTGACATATAGTAACATAGTAAAAACCCATAAATGGCCATCATTTTTGCCTAAGGCTCTTCCCATTTCTTAAAGTCACCTACTCTCGGAAAGGAGCTCAAAAACTACCCGCAGACCCCACCTGTCTCTCCAAATCTCGGCCCCATCCAGCGGCCCCACCCCATTCCCTGGCTGATCACAACATCCCGGCCCCTCCCTCACGACCCACCCACCTTCCTCCAGCCCCGCCCCCAGCCGTTACCCCCCCCAACCCCTTACCCCTATCAGTTTCTCTTCTTCACTGGTTTATTCCTCACCACCCACTGCCCACCGCCCACACCCAGCCCTTCGGTCCTCCAGGATCCTCCTGCATTGTTTTCACCTCTCGGTGTTGTTGACGATCACTCCGCCGCCCTCCGAGTGGTTCTTGTTGAGCGCCATAGTCTCTCGGAAAAGGGTCCCGAGACTCGGAACGCAGTGCGCTTGCTCTCCTCTTCGTCCCGCCCCTTGTGGCGTCGTTCGTATTAGAGTCAGCCAATCACACCTCTTGCGCGGAGGCTGGCCCAACCACCTGACCCCGGACGTCACGTGCTAATAGTTTACTCCCTCTCCCCTTCCCCCCGGTTTCTCCTGCATCACAAACAAGTTTAAGACTACAATTCCCAGAAGGCAATGCTCCCTCAACCTCGACCTTTCCCTACGCTAATGAAAGGATGCATTCTGGAACTTGTAGTGTTCCAGACCTTAGGCCTGGATGGACTTCACTTATTGCATGACTAATCGGCCTACGCACTCCCTACCCATCTCCACCCGGTACTCCCAAGGACCGGAATAAATAGTTGGGCGCGTCACAGGCGAATTAATCAATAAAGGCCCTGGACGCAAGAGCTCATACCTACTGGCGTATGTAACCTAACCAATGGGGACCGTAACCTAAACCTGGTTTATGGAGCACTGAACGCTTACTGGGACATCTTCATTCAATTCTCTACCGTTTAGAGAGCGCTTATTGTATCTCTTATCTCCACCCCACTTGAGTAATCGCTGAGCCACATAAATGAGTGCGAGATCTCGTTTCTGTTCCAGGACGTAGTGGGCTGGCTGACTGACAGAGAAGAGTCGGGGGAAAAAAAAAAAAAAAAAGCTTCTGTTGCTTACAAGAAATCAAACCCAAAGCCCCGAGGTGGGCGGGGAGAATCTCCGTGCGGGGAGATTCTGGGCCCTGCGCCCGCGCCTCACTGTCGCCTCCGCCGTAGCTAGCCTCGCGGTGGCGCTGCTTCCTCTAGAATGTTTTGGCTTCGCAGTCCAGCCAGAAGATTTAAGCAAAACTCGAAATAACTAAATGGAATTAGGCACAATGCTAGACCGACAGTTTACAAAATAGGGCTGACTCATTGTGACCCAGAACTGGGTAGCCCCCACTAGGTCGCTGTAGTTATATAAACTACCCCCAACCTCCGAGGTGGATCTTTATGGGGGAATGGAAGGGGGAATGGAAGGGGGAACGGTCTCACGCCTTATGTGGCTGTGATGGTGTATGCATGCTTAATCTTAAGGGATCAGAGTTTGATTTTAAGCAGACAGCTGATTTCCTGACACTTTGTGGCCAACCTTGAGAATCCACCTGCTTGATTTTCCTTTTGAGTGAGATTTCCTAGGTGAAGGATCTAAAAGTAGAAAACAGGTAAGGTAACAGCCTTCTGTGGGGTCTTGTGCAAAAACCAGGTTGCACCTTGCAGGACAAGTGCCCCGTTGACATGATGAAATCTGTCCCAAAGGGTTAGGTTAATTTCCACACATGCAATCTCTGCAGCGGTTGAAAAGTCAAATTCTATATGCTGATATGGAAAGATGGCTAAGGTTTGTTAGTGCAGAATGTTGTATAAGTACACTTCCGTTTGTAAACGGCACAGAGATTCCTTTAAAAACTAAAAATAGAGTTACCGTATGATCCAGCAATCCCATTCCTGGGCATATATCTGGATAAAACTATAATTTGAAAAGATACATGCACTCCAATGTTCGTAGCAGCACTATTACAATTTTACAATAGCCAAGAGGTGGAAGCAACCTAAATGTTCATTGACAGATGATTGGATAAAGAAGTTGTGTACACACACACACACACACACACACACACACTGGAATACTACTCAGCCATAAAAAAATAATGAAATAATGCCATTTGCAGCAACATGGATGGACCTAGAAGTTATTACACTAAATGAAGTAAGTCAGAAAGAAAAATACCATATGATATCAGTTATAGGTGTAATCTTAAAAAAATACAAATGAATTTATTTACAAAACAAACAGACTCACAGATAGAGAAAACAAACTTATAGTTACCAAAGGGGAAAACGGTTGGGGAGGGATAAATTAGGAGCTTGGGATTATCAGATACAAACAACAAGGTCCTAATGTATAGTACAGAGAACTATATTCAATATCTGGTTATAATCTATAATGAAAAAAGAGTATGGAAAAGAATATATGTGTCTGAATCACTATGCTGCACACCAGAAACTAACACAACATTGTAAATCAACTAAACTGCAATTAAATATATATATATTCTTCCATTTGCATAAAAAATAGGCAGTAGAGTGAGGGGACTCACCGGGATCTCTGGGCAGCAGGGACCTGTTGCTGGACCCTCAAGCACATGGGTAGCCTCGTCACGACTGTCCTGCCTGATGTGCATTTCTTTGCACCAGAGACCTGGAAACTTCTTTTCAAACATCCTCTGGCTAGGTATGACTGCTGGGGAGGGGAAGGGTTCCCCCCTCCACAGCGCACCTCCTGGCCCAGGCAGGGTCGGGTTTGGGTGCTGGAATTCCCTTGGAAGTTTCACCTCAGGCCACCCTCAGCCTGCAGGAGCATGTTGAGAAATTTTCACCATGATCACTCAATCTCGCCACCTCTGTATGTGATGAAAGTTTCCTTCCACCACGCAGCACTCTCTGCTGCCGCTGCCACAAGGGGCATCCATAAATGAGACTAATAAAAATATGGTAGTGTAATAGAAAAGAACAAATCTGACTCCGTATTAGATCAGTTCCTTTGGCTTGAACGCTATGCTGTTTCTCATGCTGAGTCATGCTGGCTCTGCATCTTTTGTAAAAGACTGTTGCCTAGAGCCTGAAATATACAGGAGAGCCCATTCTCAAGGCTCTGACCTTTAAGGGTATAACCCTTCCCCATTCATATAAAGATAAATAACATTTGTCTTGTTGGAGGTTTGCAGGAACACCACGCTGACCTGATCGACCTGGCCTACGTGGACAGCTGCAAGAACAAAGGATTCCAACACCAAGAAGTTTGCAACAACCAACCACATTCTCTCCCCTTTTTAGTATAAAAGGAGCCTGAATTCTGACCTGGGGAAGACGGTTCTCCAGGATGTTAGTCTGCCATCTTCTTGGTCTGCTGGCTTTCTGAATAAAGTCTCTATTCCTTGCCTCAACACCTTGTCTCCTGATTTATTGGCCTGCAGTGTGGCGAGCAAAACAAGTTTGGACTCGGTAACAGTAATATTCAAAACAAACATATACTTGTGAAAAAAACTGGATCTAGATCTAGATATGACATTTTGGGAAAGACCCACCCAGACATTGTGTCTGGCTTTATTCCACTGAGGCACAGCTCTGGGAATTGGGGTTGGTAGGTGACTCAGTGTGCATTGTACTCTTTGGTACTGTTTACTGTGTGCATTTTAAATTTTAATAAATTTCAAAAAAAAAAAACCCAGAGAAAACGCACCCAGCAGTGGGTGTGCAAGGACGGCTGCTATAAGGGCCAGAAGAGGGAAGATGGGGCAACAGTGCACTCCCACCCCGACCCATTTTCGGAACTGGGTGGGTGGCAGACACAGGCAGGTTTTGTTGGGCCTAAAGCCTATACAATGTTGGAGATCCTGTTTAAGAACTAAAATACACAATTAGGAACACAGAGCTGTGGCCACCCTGAAGCCTCCTAACAGGAAGGGAAACGTGATGAAGAGGAAGTGGGGGCGGAATGAGATAGCAGGCTTCACGGAATCAGGGTGAACTGTCCAACTTTTGCAAATTTGATAAAACCACTTGACCGTGTGAACAGGTTGTTAGGGCTGCTCCCAGGCGGTGGAGGGGGCGGGTCCTTTCAGGTACCCATGATGAGGGGCTCAGGGGGATTTCATTCCTGAACCAGATTTGTGGCCAAAGGTCCCATCTGAGCCCAAGTCCCAGAACGCAGACAGCTCTAGTCCACACAGGCTCTGCCTGTTTCCAGAAATGATCACTTTTTGCTGAGCTGCAATTGCTCCTAATCTCCAGACCGAACCTTCTGGAGCGTTGCTAAGCAGGGGTTTAGGTAAGCCTGGCATATTTCTCCCATCGCTACAGGACAACCAGGCGGGGTTTAGGGTGACTGGGCCCCTGTTTCCATCACCTCTTTACTCCCTAGAAGCTTCATCTATTTGCCCCAGAGAGTGGAAAAAATATCATTTGTGCTGAATGAAGAAATAATTTTCTGTGTGTCCTGATGTTAAAAAGGTTGTGAAGCAATTTATCAGATGGTGGCTTTCCCTTTTTTTTTTTTTAAACTTGACCCACAGTAAGAAGTACATTTTTATATCCAGACCCAATACACACAGACATATATTTATTATAAGTGGAACTGAAAGAGTAAAAGCCTGTTTGGGACTGAAAGAGTAAAAATCAGCCCAGACTGAAATAGGAACAAAACAAAACAAAACAAAATGGCCCTGCAGTCAATCAGGCTGGGAGGAGAGACTCAGACAAAACCTGCAGCAGAGCCAGCAGGAAACCTGGTTTCTCCCAGAGTTATGCAGTTCTTTTTTTTTTTTTTTAAGTTTATTATGATTTTAATTTTATTTTTTTAATGGAAGTCCTGGGAATTGAACCCAGGACCTCGTACTTGCTCATATATGTTAAGCATGCGCTCTACCACTGAGCTATACCCACCCCCCTTTTTTTTCATGCAGCAGTTCTAAGTTGGCACAATTCCCCTCTCTGTCAGCAATGCTGCTTTCTTACCAATGATACCCCTAGACAAGCTTTGCAATTCCCATCTATTGCTGGGCATGCCCCAGTCCCCAACCGCTCACCTGGTGACAGCCCCCAGGCCCCAGTTAATCCCCACTGTTTCTAATTTCTGCTCAGAAACAGCACCCACTCCAGAACTAGTCCTTGCTTCCCACAGACTCCCCTCAGACTCCCTTAGAAACTAAATTAGACACAACTGCTTCCCCCCTCCCACTCAGGGATGCGTGGTCATCCCGTGGCAATCCTGGGCTGGCGTGCCTGCTGGTGGCTGGCGGAGGAGGCTCTACCATAACACCCTTCCTGAAACAATACCTACCCTCACTATATGCTACTAAAGGACACCATTCGGTCACGCTAGTTATGAGCACATAGAAGTCGTATTGCAACAGTGCATGCAGAGGAAAAGGGCAATTCAGATGTTCCCTCTTATAAGGGACCATTTACAGGAAGAGAGCTGTCAGAGCTTCTGTTTGGCCAGAAGTTACTGGGCTTCTGACTGAAGACAACTGGGTAGGTGGGTGTGGTAACTAATTTCCCAGAGCAATCTTAATGCCATTAAAGTTTACCTAAAAATTGCTTAAGCATTTTATCATGAATGCTATATTTTCCCCAGAAGGAGACTGTGAACTGTATTAGCTAAAAAAAAAAAAAAAGAAATTACCCCAGCCTAGGTTTGGGACAATTTTTATTATGATGTACGCTGAGATTTTCTGTACCTTAAAACTGCTAATTTTTCTGCCCTAAATTGATTTTGCAGTCCTCAGCTTGAAAACCCCTGTTCCAGAAGGAGGGATGGGGCTGTGGGGGAGGAGGGGGGGAGGAGAGGAGAGTGCTGGAGTTGAGGGAAATAGCACCCACCCCGTCAGAGGCTGGGACCTGCATCTGTAACGGGGGTGGGGGGGCAGTGAGGGGGCCTTCCCGGCACAGATCCTCCCTCGCCACCCCCGCAATGTCCTCCACCTGCCTCTTGTTTGTGGAAAAATTTTAGCCTCCTCCAAGTTCCAAAGAATAAATTTAATCAGAGAAGTGAGAAAATGCAGAAGCAAAGGAAACCAATCAAGCAAGACAAAATAATAAGGGGGGGAGGGTATAGCTCACTGTAGAGTGTGTGCCTAGCATCTATCAAACAATGTACATAAATAAACGTAACTACTTGCCCCCACCAAAAACAAAAAAGACAAAATAATAACAACTTTGCCATTACACAAAGCCAAGGACCTTTAGTTCCTCCTCAATGGCTATAGATGATATTCTGATCCATGTCCCTTGCTTGCAGAGACTGAGACCCTCACAGGTGGAAGAAGTTAACTGCGTGCTGCCCACAAGCACGAAGGCCCCAGACCTGCTGGAACCAGAAGGTGGATGATGCAGACTCCCGATGACCTCACCACCGACCCATCAGAAGCATGTCCACGAGCTGATCACACAGCCACACCCCCTCCCTCACCATGTCTTTAAAAACCTTTCCCTGAAAGCCAATGGGGAGTTCGAGTCTTCTGAGTCTTAGTTGCTTGGACTCCTTGCTTGGCGCCCCGAAGAAAAGCTACAGTTCCCTTCACCACAACCAGGTGTCAGGAGGTTGGCTTCACTGTGCGTGGGCCAGCAGACCCGGGTCTGGTTCAGTAACGCGTGCATCCACCTCCTGGAGCTGAAACTGTCCCGTATTTATGATTTCCAAATCAGTTCACTAAAGGATTGTGTCAGTGAGATTTAGGTCATTCTCAACCACTTGGTGGGGAGGGTAGCTTTTTAAGATATTATATCTTTGCCTCACTTTGTGTGGGAGGCGACTCAAAAGACCACAAGGCATTTTTCCATCTCTCAACCAAGAGGGCAGGCAAACCTTCTTGTTCCTAGGGCGGGCTTATGGGTTCCCTGACACTTGTTCTCAGCTCTGGCTAACATAGAAGTTACCAGACACTTTGAAGGTACAAAGCCCCAGGCTTCTGTTGGAGCCAAGGCCTACTGCATGCAGCCGGGGCTGTAGCAGCTAAAGGGTGCTAGGGGGCTGAATGGCTGGACCTGGAGAGGGAAGGGGTGCTTTCAGAGCCCCAGGACAGGAGCAGAGTTTGAAGAATTCTCCAGTGGTAGCCCCCAACCCCCTCCGATCCTGTTCCCACAAGGCAATCCCAGGAGGTGGGGTGTGGTCACTGCTTTGGGGTTTGTATGAAAGGGTCCAGCTATCTGAACAGAGAGAATTTGCTATAAAGAATTAACACCGGTCTAGAGCTAGGCATGTTGCTTTCAAGTTAGGTCAATAGGTAACTGAAAAGGTGGGAAAAAAAATTCTAAGGTGTCCCAGCGGTGCCTGAACCTAGGGCTGGAGGACCCAAGGGTGAAATAATTAAAATATAGAAGCTTGAAGGAAAAGCCCCTGGGAACTAAAACCCAGCTCTCTAGGGAACACACGCTCGCTGGTGTTGGTGTCTCTGAAGGGGGCTCGAGGTAGTTGGTTCTGCAAGGGTTGGAAAGACTACAAACTGCATTTAGCTGCTGCTCAGGACCAGCAGCAGCCCCAGTAAAGCAGCCTTCCTGCGATGAGGGAACAGCCAGCAGCTGGGAAGCGCCTTTTCTTCTCCAGCCCTGCAAGCCCTCTAGTGCCCCCTGTTGGCAGAACCTGGCAGGGAGCAGCAAGAAATGGAGAAATGCGCCCCCCCCCCCCCCGCCCCGGAGTTGGGGGCGGGACAGAGTCCCAGCCCCAGCCTCCCAGAGCTCAGTTTAGAGGGTAGGCATTATGGGTTGACTTGTATCCCCCTCTAAATTCATATGTTAAAATCCTAACCCCCAGTAGCTCAAATTGTGACCTTATTTGGAAGTAGGACTGTTGCAGACATAATTAGTTAAGATGAGGTCATTAGGGTGAGCCCTAACCCAGTATAACTGGTGTCCTTACAACAAGGGGAAATTTGGACCCAGACAAGCACACGGGGGAACACCATGTGAAGACCAAGGCAGAGAGCTGCAGGGATCGCCCAGTATTGTCAGCGGGCCCCCAGGAGCTAGGGGAGAGCCCTGGCACGGATTCTCCCTCTCAGCCTCAGAAGGGACCAACCCTGCCAACACCTTGATCTCAGACTCTATCTGTTGTTTATACCACGTAGTTTGTGGTACTTTGTTACAACAGCCCTAGCCGCAGTCGGCTGACTGCTACAACTGGGCTGGAGCAGAAAGATACCAGTTTGTCACCATCTCCAAACCTTGCTTGGCTCAAGGAAGAGAAGTTTCACCATACAAGGCTCAGACAACGGGCATCTCAGCCGCTGCCCCGGTGACCAGAAGATTCCTCTCCCATGGAGAAGCTCTCTTATCCTAACTCCTTGTAAACCCCAGATTATCATTCTACCAAGGGGAAGATCCCACTCCTTCCCCCAACATGACTGAGGTTGAATTTCTTATCCTCTTGGCAAAGGGGAAGAAATTTATAATCATATTTTATGATTTAGCCCATAATCAAATTTTATGATTTAGGAAACATTCCACAATTGACATTTCTTGTACCTGAGTGTTTTGGAGCAGATTCATGCTTGACACACCGCACTTTTTTCATCATCATTCAAAGAAGCCAGCATATGCTAGTGGTTGGTTGGTTGGGCTTCGAAAAGGGAGTGGCAGACACCATGTGTGGTGCCCCTGGATGGGGAAGTGAGCTATTTTGGGGCGGTTCATTTTGGCTGTGAGTATTTCAGTAACACAAGTTCCTTGCTCCTCCATCAGGGGTCCTGAGCCAAGGCTTGTCTGGGGCTGTTTCTGGTTGCTATGGAGATGAGCCCCACCCAGCGGTTCCCAATCCAAACCTCCCTCCTCTGTCAAGTTCAATATCCCCAGACTCTGCTGCAAGCCCTCCTCTGAGAGATTCCTGCTGTAGGGGTGTTTACACAACGCTCCTGCTGTCTCTTTCCACTTCTGGGCCTCCAAGACCCCAGGAAAGACATAGGCATCCCCTCTGAAGGCGTCCCCACCCTAGCACGGGAAAGCCACGCCTGGAGGGACCCCTCTGCAGGAGGGAGCTCAGGATGGGAGGGGCCGGGGTCGGGGGGAAGAGGGCTCTTGTGCATCCGGACCCCTCCCTGCTATTTCTGGATCCTCCTTCCAAGAGTTGGGGGGCTCCTCCCCGTCTCCCCAGGGAGATGAAAACCCCCCTCTCTCATCCTCTTTTTCCCTCCTTAAGCCCATCTCTCACTTAAATTATAGAGTGATTTTAAACTTTCAAATCTGATTGTATTGTTTACCCTAGTGAGACCCCACCACGGCTTTCCACTTCCCCGAAGAAAACTCCAGAACACTTACCAGGCTCTGCTCGGCCAGGCTCGCCAGCCACCTCCTGCCCCTTGCTCTCCTTACTTCGGCCCCCTAGAGTGCTCTGTCCGGAGCCCACACCCATCCTTTGTCTTGCTAACGAGTCTCAGCTGTCCCTTCAGGGCAGTCCTCCCTGGAAACGCCCCTCCCCCAGCCCTCATAGGGCCCCTTCTCATGACCACTATCTTTTTCCTTTTTTTTTTCCTGTTCAAAGGAAATTTGTGTTTTGTTTTGTTTTGTAATGTATGGGAGGCAAAACTTTTCTCCGCCTCAGAGGTAAAATACACTGTATACATCACATAAAATCGATCATTTTAAGTGTCCAGTTCAGTGGCATTAAGTACAATGACACTGCAGTAGAGCCATCACCATCACCCATCTCCAGAACTTCTCCATCATCTCAAACTGAAACTCCGACCCCACTGAACACTCACTCCCCGATCCCTCCTCCCCAGCCCCCGGTAACCACCCTCCTACTTTCTGTCTATGAACTTGCCTAGTCTGGATGCCTCATCTAAGTGGAAACATACAAGATTTGCCCTTTCGCATTGGCTTATTTCACTTAGTTTAATGTCTTCAGGGTTTATTCCTGTGATAGCATGTGTCAGAACTTCATTCCTTTTTAAAGCTAAATAATATTCTATTGTCTATTCAGACCGCATTTTGCTTATCCATCCACCCATCCGTCCAACCATGGGCACTCTGGCTATTGCGAATAGTGCTGCTATGAACATGGGTGTGCAAATGTCTGTTCCAGCCCCTGCTTTTGGTTCTTTGGGGCACGTCCCAAGGGTGGAGTCCCTGCCCTTTTCTCGTACAGTACTTACTATAGCCGCAATTATCATGTGGCTGTTTGCGTGGTTCCCGAGGGCCCAGGCATCTCTGCTTGGGTCACTCACTGCTGTATCCCTAGCCCTGAGTACAGTGCCCCATGCCGAATAAATACTGTTGAATGAGTGAATGAAAATTTCCAGTCTTAGTGGGTGGGTCAAGATGTAGCATCTTCACAAATTTAGGTCTGGGCTAATCTTAGCTCCTGAAGAACAAATCCAGGGATCTCCCAAGGATTGGCAAAGACTTCCAAGAGTATCGATTTTACTCATCATTCAAGAGAAATAATAACAATAACACTTATTGAAAGCTCAACCTGTGCCAGATTTGTGCCAAGTGCTTTGCCTAAATGACCTCATTTAATGCTCAAGATAATGCCATGCAGTTCTATTCTTTTTTTTTTTTTTAACAGAGGTGCTGGAGATTGAACCCAGGACCTCATACCTGCTAAGCACAGGCTCTACCACTGAGCTATACCTTCCCCCAGTACAGCCCTGCTCTTAATCTCTCTTACCTGTTTCTCGCCTCCCCCAACCTGCTCCCTTCTGGCAATCACCTGTTTATTCTCTGTACCTGTGCATGCTGTTCTACTATTATCCGTATTTTACAAGTGAGGAAAGCGAGGAACAGAGAGGCTAAGTACCCTGCCCAAAGACACACAGCTAGGGAAATCGCTGAAGTGGAACTTTTAGCCGAGACTTTCTGATTCCAGAACTCACACACAACACCATTCTCCACTGCCAGGGCAGAGAAGCATTGTCCTTTATATTAAAGCAAAATCAAGAGATATGATGGAGTGAAATTCAAAAACTGTTGTTTAAAGACAAAGTACACAGGACATCAAAGAATCTGTCCAATACGTCCTGCCTGCCTCAGTGCTGGGTTCTGAGCTGTGTTGGGGTGTGCGCTCCCTTCCTGGTCCCTTCTCTGAGAACGCCAGGAAGGAGGGCGAGGCTTCCACCCGGGAGAAGCCAATGAGGACCACCCAGGGCCCCTCCTGCAGTTCTTAGAGACCTTCCAGGAGATGTGATGGTGCAGAAAGGAAGTGACCTCGTGTTTCAGATTTTGAATGTTAGCATCAAATGGGAATGAGTGTTGGGCTTGGGCGTGGGGCTGAATGGGACAGACCCTGTAGCTGAAGGCTGTTTTCTTCCCAGGGGAGAAAACCAAGCACCAGTAGAGCCGCCTGCAAATCGCTGACCCTCCCAGTTCAGCCCCATCTTCCAGGCCAGGCTCTCCTTTTTAGCCACAGTCTCGGTCCAGCCTCACCCTGTGCCTGGGAGGAGGAGAGGTGAAGGAAAGCACTTCTGAGAGTTTCTTGAGAGGGGATGGAGGAGGAGGAGGAGGGAGGGAAGAGGATGCCTCTCTTTCTTCCCTGAATTGGTTGGGGGGTGGAGGAGGAAGCACTGAGCCTTGTAGGACCCAGCAGCCTGCAGCTGCGGAGAGGGAAACGATGCTTAAGTCCGTTGATCAGAATGTTGTTTGGAACTTCGGAGCTCATTTTCCCACAGAAACAAAGCTCAAGTGGTGGTTGGCTCCCTGCCTGTCCCAAAGGAGCCAGATTCAGCTAATAGCAACACAGCCTCAAAAGATCCTTCACGCTGTGCTGTCCGCTGTTGTCTGAAGCTGGCGGGGCTCCGACTGGAGCTTTGGGGACCACAGATCCTCTGGCAGCTCTGCCAAGGAAGGGCTCTGGTGGCCGTGGAAATTGGGCCCTGGGCTGAGGGCAGCTCTTACATAGGCGATGGCGCTGGGAAGCAGGGTGTGTGTGTGTGTGTGTGTGTGTGTAGACATTTCTAAGCGCAGGACATATCTAAGCCATGGAACATGGAGCAGGGGTCCTGTGGCCTGAGGAGCCTTGGGCAACTCCTCTTGTCTCTCAGCCTCAGTTCCTTCACCTGGAAAAGGTGATGGGAGAGGTTTGGACTAGATCAATGGTTTTGTAACACTTTATCTTTTTAATAGCTTCTCCTTTTTGCAAGCCATCTTGGGTAAGTGTTGGCAGGGGCAGGGAAGGGCTCACCCCCTGGTGTCCCCCTCCCAATCCGCCAGCCAGCCCTGCCCCAGTGAATCTCCTCAGAATTCCAGGTGTTCTCAGAGCATGTTTGAAAAGTCACTGGGCTGCATCCACACACACAAATGCACACACACCCAGGCAGACATATACACTAATGCACACACAACAGACACACATACATACACAGAGGCATGAGGACAGACA
Organism: Vicugna pacos; assembly: GCF_048564905.1. Classification (NCBI taxonomy): domain Eukaryota; kingdom Metazoa; phylum Chordata; class Mammalia; order Artiodactyla; family Camelidae; genus Vicugna; species Vicugna pacos. The sequence continues at coordinate 58,390,000 of NC_133002.1, forward strand.
CACAGAGACACACAACATAGATACACATAGACACTTACACAAATACACACATAGGCAAAGAGATACACCCAGAAACACTTAGACTTACACACACCCCATCTTATCCTAGAGTCACAGAAAGTGCAGCAGGGTTGCAAGTAATGCTCCGGGCTGAGGAAGGGGTTAACACTAAAAAACCTGGGGTCAGCCCAGCCAGCAACGTGGGAGCTGTGCAGCCCTTGGCAAGACAGTCCCCTTCCTTGTAAATCTGTTAACACTGGGATTTAAGATTAAGTTGCACAAGGTTACATGAATCTTTGGATGATGCCAATCATTCTGCAAGTGGCAGGGATGCTGTGACTGCAGATTTGACTAGTCAGGCCCAAATTCCAACCAGGAAGCCTGAATTCCAACCCCATCAGTCTAATCCACATTCTGTGACACACCAGGACCCTGCAGGATCAGGGACCTGAGGGTTCTCTGTAAAGGGAGTGTGTGGGTGAGGAGTGCCAGGCTGGGGAGTGGGAGGGACCCTATGAAGGTGGGAGGCTCCCAGAGGTGAGGGAACTGTAGGAAGCCCCCACTGGTCCACGCTGAGACAGCGACAGGAGCAGCCTCCTCCATCTGCCCCAGGCCCCATGGCTGTCAAGGAAACCGTGTTAAGAACACAGAGCACCAGGAGCCAGGAGGCACCGCCTGGAAAAACAACATCCTGGCTGCTAGGGCACAAGCAGGCTCTGTGGGAGGGGCTATTTTTAGCTGGTGAGGCAGCGATGCAGGACTTGTATGGCCTTGCTGTCTGGCTGCATAAGTCACCCTCTGTCCCGCCTGACCTCAGGCCAGGGCTGAGAGGTCTTTGTCTGCTCCTGCTCTCTAGGTCAGGCGCTCCCTGGGCCGCACCTGAGTCACAGAGAACCCAGGGAGGAGGGCCTGGCCTGGGAACACACTCACCTTGTAGCCTCAGGGAGCAAGTCTTCCCCTTGAAAGCAGAATGTGGGTATCCCAAGATGGGATGGAGGTTCTGGGGCAGCAGGGAGCACTGAGCCTTCCTGGGAGAGAAGCAGAGGTCTGCTGGGGCGCAGGGCCCCGGGTCTCCCCAGCGTGGTAGGGAGATGTGAGGCAGATTCCAAAGGAAGACATGCGTCCTTTGAGCGTAGAAGTCCTCAGCTCCAGCCACATCCTGGGGTCAGCTCAGTCATGTCCTTGTCCCTCTTGGGCTGAGAAGGTATGTGTATGAAACTATAGGTCTGGAACTTTCTCACCCACACCCAAGAGTCATGCTCTGCTCTCGAGGGTGTGAGGTCTGCATTTAATCCTGGGCACAAACACCATTAGGTAGGCCCAGAACTCAGCCGTGGCATCAAGGATGAAAATAGCTGATGGGAACCAGACCTTCCAAAGTAAACACTCGGGCAGTGGGAATGACTGTGGGGCTGGGCCCCTACAGAAGAAGCCACCTCTAGCTGCCCCTGCCCAGAACCAGGGAGTAGGGGTGCCCCAAGTTGAGGCACCTCATTTCAGCCCGCTCCTCCCAGGCCAGGGCTCTCCCTCCCAGCAGGACCAGCTCTTGAAAGATGAGAAGCACTGGGAATTCTTGGTGGGTGGAGAGAAGGGTAGAAAAGGGATCAGTCAGTCAACAAATGTTTATTGAGTACCTACTATGTGCCAGGCACTGGCCCGGGAACCTGGGAGAGGAAGGGTCAGGGCAGCCTGGGGCTGACTGAGATGTGGCTCCTTCTCCCAGAAACAAGGCCTGCAGGGGCACAAGGACTGGGGAGCCTCCTCCCTGGAGGTGGAAGGCCACGTATCTGGAAGGTGGAGGCCTCTAGAAAGGAGAAGGCTGGGGAACGTGTGGGACTCCGAGGCCGGTGCCTTCCCTGGGGCAAGGCGAGTGCAGAGAAGCAAGCTCCCCAGACACTGGGGCAGTTCTGTGCCCCCGCATCACCTCCTCTTCAGCACGGATATGCAGGACTTCTTGAGGGGCCCGATCTGCAGATGCGCATCCACGCTCTCCAGGAAGAAGGCAGGCTTGAGCCTGCGCGTGAAGAGCGCCGCAAAGTGGCTGTCCAGGCGGCTCTGGAAGGGGTCCACGGGGGAGGCTGGGGTGCTGCTCCGGCGGGCCCGGGAGGCCCTCAGCCTCCGCAGAAGGCTCACCTTGCCGTCCCGCACGGCATAGAAGGCCAGGGCTCGGTCAGCGTATTCCAAGCAGACCCCGACCGTGGGCGAGAAGGGGTCAGGCAGGGCCACCTCCAGCCCGTGGAACCAGACGGAGAAGCTGCGTCCGTTCCACTGCAGGCAGCAGGAGTGGGCATTGCGGCCGAGCCGGCCCCGGTCGTAGGGCTCTTGTGGGGAGAAGTCTTCAGCCATGACCCCTACACTGACCCAGCCCTCGATGATCTCCACCTCCCAGTAGTAGGTGCCCCGGTCCAGGGCGCCCTGGCCCAGCACCTGCTCACAGTGGGTGAAGCGGATGGGCGACTCGGGGTAGTTGATGGGACACAGCACCCTCTTCACACCTTTGGTTCCGAACAGCTGCAGGAATTTGTCTGCTGTGTCGCTGTCCAGGTCCACAATGTAGGCAACTGCTCCCACAGAGGGGAGAGAGACGCAGGGCTCAGGTTCAAGGTCAAGTGGGATGGCCCCTCCCTTAGGTGCCCCACCTGCCCAAACACAGCATCTCCCCTCCTCTGCAATCAGCACAACTCAGCCACCCTGGGGAGTATCCCCTGAGCTGATCTAGTTCACCCCATAAATGAGGGAGAGGAATCCAAGCCCTGTTGTGCCAGGACCCAGCCCAGCAGGCTTGGGAGGGCCCAGAGTGAGCAGAGGCGTGAGCTCAGGTGTTTACTTACACTTGAGGAAGTAATCCCGGGGAGCCTCACTCTCCAGGTTGTTGGTGCTATCAGGGTCCTGGGACTCAGTATCTGCTGCAGAAGAGGAGACAGTGGGAGGGGGTGTCCTCAGCGGCCCGTGGCCCAGCTGCTGTGCAAGGGTGACCCCCTTCTGAACCTGGGACCTCCTCCTTCATCCTCCCATCATCTCAAGCCACCTGGGGACAGGCACACGTCCAAATATGGTGCCCTGTGTTCATCCACATGCCTGGTCCTTGGGTTCTGCCCCCAATCCATTCCCTCTCTGGGTCTCAGCCCTTCTGAAGCTGGAGGGTGGACTGGGGAGGCCCTCTCTACCCGCTGGGCTGTGGCCAGAGGGGCTGACTCGTGATTACAGGGTGGTGGCTTCAGTCACAGGCAGGATTTTGGGTCCCACCCCATGCGAGGCACAGTTTCCATCCTCCACTCCTGAATGGGCACCAGGCCTGGGGGCCTGTGCAGAAAGTCTGGGCAAGGGTGAGTCACTCGAGGGGCACCCACCTTCTGTGCCTGGCTTCTGCAGCCCGTCCTCGTCACTGCTCAGCCCCCGCAGCCGCTCCCACTGCCTGGTGCAGGCTGAAGCCACCACGTCTTTCACTGCCCGCACAGCCTGGGATGACTTGGTGAAGCTGAGCTCCTGCGGGGGACCAGGCCCAGGGCCACACCCCTCCTCCAGGGTCAGCCTGAGTGCCAGGAGCTCCTGTGCCAGACAAATGCCCATTAAGGCCCTGCTGGCCACAGCTCCTCCCAGCTGGGTGGGGGACAGCTCTGCTAGGAGGCTGGCATAGCCCCAAAGGCCAGGCACCCCCTGCCCTCTCCTCACTCCACCTCTTTCCTACCCGTTTCTGTGCCCTCTCTGGCCCGCAGAGCTGCCCTCACCTGCAGGAAACTGACTGAGTCAGCTTCGGGGACCTGACTGAGGTTGTGGCGGGCCCGGCTGAGCCGGCCACGCTGTTCCTCCTGCCGCCGCAGGTCGCCCTGGGAGCGGCCCAGCATGGTCGCCTCCCCCTCATCGATGAAGCCCAGCACTTCTGTCTGGAACCTCTGGAGGATGGCCACAGCCTCAGCAAACAGCCGGCTCACCCTCTCCCGCTCTGCCACGGCTGCACTCTGCACAGGACGACAGAGGGGACAGAGATGAGGGCAAAGAACGTCACTGTTTTGGCCATCCTTCCCAGATCCCACCTTCCCACTCTGTCCTCTTGTAGGGACAGAGACACCAGCACGAACGGCCCTGTATCTATGCCAGGTGGGGGGAGATGCTGCCAGGAGCCTGCTGCAGGAGTGGACTGGGGTGGGGGTTAGGACGGGATCTGACCTTGATGAGGGCCACCGTGCGCCGGGACTGTGCGATGCTGGCACCCAGCTCATCCATGCGGTCCTCCACAGCGCTCAGGACTTTGGGCTGCTCGGCCTGCAAATGACACCCTCTAGGAGTAGGGGTCTGGCAGAGGCTCAGCCGTGCACTGGGGTCCCAGGCCTCATGCAGAGGGAGAAAAGGGGCGACTTGGGAGTGGCATCTGTGCATAGGTGGGACTGGGAGTAGCCATGATGTCCTATAATCTGCCAGTGGTGTCTCAAGCCCAGGCTGATGCCTTTCCCAAATGCCTGGGGAGAGGGCAGGCTGGCTAGCTGTGGGCTGTCTGCCTCTCCTCTGACCCATGAGCAAGTATAGGGCCCCCTACCGTCCTCAGTGTTGCCCAAATTCACATGAGAACTTATTCAGTGGGGAAGAGGCAGAGAATGAGAGTGGGGAGGGGGCGCTGCACAAGAGGGCATTCAGCTGTTCTGGAGTACACTGTCCCCAAAAAGTCTGTGTCCCCAATTCAGGACTTAAAAAAGGGGATTCCGGGCAAATCCCCTGGGTCTTATGAGTCACCGCTCCAGGCAGGAGAGACGGAAAATCCCAAGGCCAGAGGCGCCAAGACCGGGCTGGGGGCCAAGGGAAACTGGGGGCGGAGGTAACGGGATGGACAGAGCGCACACGCTCCCACACCAGGGGCCCCCAGAACAACTGGACAGAGCAGTCTGTGTGCTCGGCCCACCCTCTGCGGTACTCTCATCGCCTGCCACACCCATCCAAACCCGCCACACCAACCCAGGCAAATCTAAGCTGGGACTCGCATGAACCCAGCCGGCCGACCGGCGCAGCAGCCGCGCCACGGGAATCCGCCCGCCGGGACCTCGCGGACCTAATCGGGTTCCTTGATGCTTTAGAGCCCCACGGGCCCCGGCCCAGCTTCAGGCCTCTGGCCCGCTTTTCGCGTCCTTTTCTCATTCTCACTGGGCCCCTCCATCCCCCCAGTTCTCGTCCGGAGCGGTATGTCCCACAGCGAGCGGATAACACTGTCAGGACTAGAAGGGACCGCAAAGATCCTCAGGTTAGAGAAGGAAATAAAGACCCAACCTGGGAAGGATGGGGATGGGGGGTCCCGGGCCCTCGGGGGCCTTGCGAGGCGGGTCACCTGCCCCAGCCCGCTCCCGCCCATCCGCAGCGCCCGTGCCCCACCTCCTGGAGCGCGCGCTCCTGCTCCAGCGGCACGAGCTCGTGGCCTCGGTGCTCCTGGGCGGCGCAGGCCTCGCACAGGCACACGCGCTCCACGCGGCAATAGCGCTCGAGCGGCCGCAGGTGGCGTGGGCACAGGCTCTCCTCCAGCCGGCGCAGCGGCGGCACCAGGCGGTGTCCGCGCAGCGCGGGGCTGCGCTCGTGCGGGCCCAGGTGCGCGGGGCAGAAGGAAGCGAGGCAGGAGAGGCAGGAGAGCGCGGCGGGCATGGCGGCGCCCTCAGGGCACGCGTCGCAGCGCACCGGCTCTTCGCCCGCCGGCCAAGTCTCGGGCGCGCAGGGCGCAGACGGCTCCGGGGCGCTGGGCGGCGCACTGGGCGCCGCCGACTCCGGGGCTGGGGCTGGGCCAGGGCCGGGGCCGGGCCCGGGGCCCGATCCCTGGCGGAGCTGCAGCAGCTCGGACAGCGTGTGGTTCTTGCGGAGCTGCAGACCGTCGGGGAAGGGCTCCTGGCACAGCGGGCAGCGGGCCGTGCCTCCCGGCCCACCGGTTCCACCCGCGCCGCGGTGGGGCCAGAGTGCGCCCAGGCAGGAGAGGCAGAAGTTATGGCCACAGGGCAGCGTCACCGGCTCCCGGAGCGACTCCAGGCAGATGGGGCAGCTGAAGGGCCCGCTGCCGTCCATGGCTTCGCGGCCGCCGGGGCACCGCCTGTGCTGCTTCCGCCTGGGAGGGACCGGGACCGTTCGCGCTTCGGCGCCGCCCCCTGGGACCAAAGCCAAGGGTCCGGCCCCTGCCCGCCCCTGGCTCGGACCGCCCCCCAGCGCCACAGGCCTGCCTGCCCGTCCGACACACCTGGCCCCAGCCCAGACTGCGCGGGGCGGCCTCTGGGCCTTCCTGACCCTGAGGGGCTCCTGGACGACAGCCCCTCCTGGGCCCGTCCTTTGGCGTTCTGCGTGGTCAGGCCAGGGCGCTGCTGGAAGAGGAGAGAGAGAGGGGGCGGAGGGCAGAGAAGGTGAGGGGGGCACACTGGGAGCTGGGAAGGAGTTCACCCCTCCATGACCCACCCCCCAAAATTACCCTATCCCATGGCCTCCCAGGGGTTCTGAAGGGGCTGGGCGACCCTACTGGGTCATGCCGGCACCTCTGCGCTCCAGACCCCTCCGCATCACCGTTAGCAAATTGCTGAGCTGCTGATGGCAGAGAAAAATAACTGCTGATGTGCGCATGTTTTTGCCCCATAGCGACTCTATTTACCCCCGATGGGGAACTTGGGCTTTTCCAAACCTGAAATGGGAAATTGAAGTCATCCTCAAGTCCGTCGTTCGAAGAATCCAGTTCCGGTCCACGGACCCTCACGTGGCGTGCCTGGACTAGGGGCGGAGGTTCCTATAGTGGAGGCGTTTGCTAAGGCTCATCCAACAGCGCCCTTAAAACGGTGCATTTTATTATATGTAAATTATACCTCAATAATGTTAAGTCAACAAAAGTAGACTGGCAACAAAATGACTAATGTAGCATTGGGTTACAACCCAAAATATAAAATAAACATCCATGAGTTCACGCTGATATAAATAAATGACTGGATTAATAAATAAATGAGGGCGAATAGACAAATTTCCCATCCAGAGGAATTCAGAACAGTTTTTGTAAATACTCCAAGGTGGCGCGTGACTTCCCACTCCAAAGTGTGGGCTGTGCCTAATGACTTTCTTCCAAAGGGAGCAGGAGAGTAACTTTACAGAGGAGAAACCTGACGAGCATGGACCAACTTGACCTCAGCCAGGTAAGCAAGGTCAACATCAGCAGTGGTAAGCATGTGGACAGTAAGTACCCTTGATATGACATCATCTTTCTCCCCAAAACCCATAACCCTGGGCTAATTAAGATTAAAACCTCAGACAAATCCTGTTGGCGAGACAGACTGCACAGCGCCTGACCAGTACTCCTTGAAACTGTCATGGTCATCAAACGAAAACAAGGAAAGTCTGAAAAACTGTCACAGCCAGGAGAAACCTGAGGAGACATGATAGCTAAATGTAATGTATATTCTGGACATGCTCCTGAAAGAAAATAAAAAAAGGATGCTAGGGAAAAAACTAAGGAAATTCACATAAATTATGGAATATAGTGAATAAGAATGTACCATCGTGGGCTCTTTAATTGTGACAAATGTCCCACAGTCATGTAACAAAAGGGGAAATTGGGAGGGAGGTATATGGGAACTCTGAATCATCTTTGCAACTTTTCTGTAAGTGTGTAACTATTCTAAAATTAAAAGCTCATTAAAAAATATAGAATAATTGAGGCAATGCTTCCTACCGCAAGGCAAGCAGACCTCCTGCTGATGGGAGGCCAAAGTGCAAAGAGTAAAGGGGTGAAGAAGGTCTGCCCACCTAGAGCTGGGCTTAGCCTTTCGCCCTGTGCAGGGCAGGGGGCTCTTGAAGCCTAGTATAGCCTCCGAAGCCTTTCCACAGTAACGCTTTCAAATGCACAAAACAAAATGCATAGGATTCCATGGAAACCAATAACACTGAAATACAGGCACAAAATATGAAGAAAAATCTGTGGTAAAGTTATGTATGTGTTTCTTTAACACAAGGATAAATAAGTAACAAGATCTGATGAGGCCAAAACATTACTGTATTTTTGAAATAGTGGTGATTATAAAAATATTTCAAGTTCTCTGTCACCTCTGTAATGCACTATGAAAAATCTAATTTCTATTGGTGACCAGTCACAGGTATTGCTAATATCATTGTGGTGTGTTCTTTCCATTCGGAATAGAAAGAAATGCTAAATTTCAGTTGGAGGACAGTGAAAATAGAGTTTCCACCCCAGCTCCCAAGACCCCAGGTTAAAAATGTCTAATTTAGAAAGATGCTGTGGAGGGGAGGGTATAGCAGCTCAAGCGGTATAGCGAGTGCTTAGCCTGCACAAGGTCCTGGCCTCAATCGCCAGGACTGCCTCTAAAAAGTAAACAAATAAGCCTAACTACCTAACCCCCCCCAAAACTAGAAAGATGCTATGTAGAGCCTCCTGGAAGGAGAGAAGAAAACTAGGATCTATTAAATATTAACAGAGGTGGGATCCACTCCTGGGGGATTCTTGGGGAAGGGGAGGGAGAACGTGGAGGCCTGCATGAAGGAAGTGGCATTTGAGCTGGGCTTTCAGACTGCTAGGACTCAGGTGGGCAGAAAGCAGGGTGGGAAAAGATCTTCCGGGCAGAGGAGTAGCAGAGGGAACCAGCCTGGGTGTGCCCAATTTGGCAGGAAGGCGGATAATGAGTTCCATAAGAAGCACTTGATCTTGACTGTACAACTGTCGCTGGTTTGCCAAGACGCAGGAACAGTTCAGAGGCTCAGACATCAGTGCTACCCTGCCCGGAGGCTTGGCAGCCAGGCTGCCTGGGCTTGCTGAGTCCACAGACCCGCCTGGTTCTGGAGGGGAGAGAGGCGTGCCACTCGGGCTGGGGGGTGCTTTGCTCCCCACCCCACAGCCTGTTCAGGAAGAAGTGCTCCCCCAGGAAAGCAGGGAGCTGTGGTTTGTCAGGGTGGTGGCATTTTGATACTTCGTTTCCATGATCGTTGCTTTAAAGTTGCCCAATATATTCATTATTTTTGAAATTAATTGGCTCGTAAGGGGAAAGGGTAATTGACACTGTTGAGTTCAGCAGGAGCATGTTCACGCCTGCATCTCGCTGGGCCCTTGCAAGGACTGTCATGAAGGAGGGGAAATGGAATTCTGACAGGCTGCCTAGCTCGCCAGAGGTCATATAGCCAGTCCTGCAGAGGCGGCAGAGTTTAAATCCAAAAGGTGCAAAATGAAAACAATCCTAAACCTCATAAATGACCCTGTCTAGCTGCAGTATTGCTTCCAAAAAAAAAAAAAAAAAAGAAAAAATCAAACATAAACAAAAAACAAGCAAAAGCAGTCAAGCAAATGATCGTATTTAGTAAGCCAGGCCTAGCTCTGCTTGCACCGCTGAAAAAAAAAAGGAACTGGGGCCCGAGCCATGTCCCCACAGTAGCACTTCTTTATGCTATGATGTTCTTTAAAAGTTATATTTATTTCAAAGTAATATAGAGTATTTACAAATTAAACAATTTAATGAGGCTTATAACAAAAACCTGGCAGTCCCCTGTCCTACCTCCTCCAGATTCGTGCTCCCAGGGACAACCGGGTTCAACTTTAACCGTGTCTTCCAGCATTTACCTCCAGGTCTCTAAAGCACATGCTTATAAGCCTTGAACATCTGGATGTCTGGGCCCATATTTCTGGGGATATTGATTCTTGATCGCTTCTCTTCTGTGTTGAATTCCCTGTTGCTTGGATCCCCAGCCTCCCTTTCCTTCCATTGATTTATTCCTTTATTTTTGAAAAGTACGTCCTCTGGGAGCTTCCTGAGAATGGAAGCGGAAGTGTCTACAAATGTCTTTGTTCAGGCTTCGTCCGTGATTGACAGCTTGGCTGCGTATGGAACTCTCAGTGCAAATCCTTTCCTGTCAGAATCTCAAAGGCCTGGCTCCATTGTCTCCCAGCTTCCAGCCCTGTGTTACTCAAAGCCACGTTTCCTGCAGTCACCCCGCTACTCCCTTCTTGGGCAAGAGCAGCCTCTTCTCTTTACCCCTCCCCTCTCTGGCCTCCAATCCAACTCCCTCCACCTCTATTGGCTCCAGAGGCCCCTGTCTTTAAAACTCTCTCCTGCCCTTGTTCTGTCTGTTTGCCCACCCTCCTGATTGTCTCACAGAAGCCCAGAAGCCATGAGGAGGAGGGGGCAGGCAGAGGTGCTGGAAACACTCCTAGGCTAATCAAATGTGACCCTTTTATAAATGTTACACCCCGAAGTCCGTGCTTCTTTTTCCTTCTGTACCAATACATTTTTCCTGGAGAGCAGGTGGAGAGTTCTGTCATAATCAGGTAGATGGAGTGAATTTATCTGAAGTTTTCCAGATTTGGCAATGCTTCTCCCCAGCACCTAATTGAGAAGCACTGATCAGGGGAGGGTATAGCTCAGGGGTAGAGTGCAGGCTTAGCATGCACGAGGTCCTGGGTTCAATCCTCAGTACTTCCATAAATAAATAAATGAAAACCTAATTACCTCCCCCACCAAAAAATTTAAAAGGGTGGTGGTATAGCTCAGTTGGTAGAGCGCATGCTGAGCACGCAGGAGGTACTTGGCTCCATTCCCAGTACTGTCATTAAAAAACAACCACCACCACCAAAAATGGGAAGCACTGATTAATCACAGCACTCTATCAAAATTTCAGTAGCATCTCATCATATGTAAACAAAGGTTAATGGTCATGATCTAGAATACTCCCACAGAACAACAGGGAAAGGATTAACGACCCATTAAAGAGAGAAATCCATAGAGTAAGTGACCCCAAACGCCTCCCACCATGGAAGCAGAAGGACGCTGTTCTCTCTGCCCCTTTCAGAGGATGGGCTTGGCCAGTTGGACATGTGCTGGGGCAACTGTATGACTCTGTATGCTGGGGCAGCCAGCGATGATGAGGCCGGCCCAGCCCCGCCCCACCCCACCTCCTGCCTTGCTGGGCCTTTCAGCTCTGCTGTTAACCCAGCTGTTCAGCAAGGTCCCCACTGCCTCCTGTCACGCTGTCGGGGCTGCCCAGTGTAAGAACCTTCTTCCTGTTTGGGGGCCTCCCCACCTTAGGAATCTATTGGAAGCTCCTTGCCTGGCCCTGCCCTTGAACAGATGCCGCAGGGCTGAGGAGTGAGGGCCTGAGGTGGAGTTTGCAACCGTGGCCTCTGCCCAGGCCAGGGTACAATGTGGAAGGGAGATAGATTTTTTACAAATATAAAAATACTTGGTATTTTTTTTGAGTCTGTGTTTTTTTGCATGTGTCATCCTTTAAAAAAAAAACCTTATTACAAAATACTTACACATGAGTATAGAAAACATATAACTGCAGCATAAAAGGTTATAAAGCAAATACCCTGGGAACCAGCACCCAGATCATGTGGAACACTTCAAGGACAAAATTTCTGTTCCCCCTATGACCCAGTACCCTCAGTTCCAGAAACACAGGGAAAAACATGTACAGAGATCGTCCCAGAATCATGTTCTGAGTAGCAAAAAAACAAAAGAACAGGAGTTAGCACCGTGTTGGCCCCTGCACAAATCACTGCACATAATCCCACATCTGGGTGGGGACGCGGTGAGGATGCTAGGGGCCAAGACCCTGCCACGCTAACTTGGCCGGTGTGATGGGCGCCAGGGGCACTAGCTGCCTGACTCGAGGGTTCTTCATTTTGGTCTTTCGTATAAAAATAATATCTTCAAGCGCTCACTGTTTCCCTGTCGAGTGATCCCTCTTTAGAGTGTACTCTACGTTTGTACGTGGCCATAAACGTGGCCAAAGCTTCCTGCTCAAAAACAGTCATCACAGCCATATTTTTACAGCCCAAAACATTTTGCATGTCCAACAATGGGTAAATAAATTTTGGTAATCATTAGAATGACTGTCTACATGGTAATCATTCAGGGGAAAAGTTTAACAATGTGAAAAATGCTTATGATAAATTTAAAAAATGCAAAAATGCAACTGTTTATAGAATGCAATCACAAGGATGTACAAAGTAAAAAAGACTAAAATACACCAAAATGTTAAGGAATATAAGAGAGAAAGACAAGGAGAGAGAAGGTGAAAATCAATTTTCTCAAGATTCCCTCTGGGAGTTGTTTGCTTCCACACTGTCTTGGTGGAAGGCAACCTGGGGTTTACAGGTGGATGATTTTGTCTGTCCCACCCTGTGGTGTGTCCCACACTGCATGCACGCTCGTGTAGGACCAGGAGCCCCCGGGCACCGCACTAGCCTCTGAGGTCAAGGCAGCCGCCTAGACATGCGCGCCCTTTTCATTTCCTTCAGTCCCTGTCCCCTTCAAAGAGGCTAGAAAGGTGAACTCCAGGTTGGAGGCTTCCCCAGGATCCAGGCCCAGCCTGGTCCTGAGTTGGTCTTCCGGTCAATGACTGGTCCTGTTAGAACTGCGGCCTCAAGTCCCCAGGCCAGGGGCTGGGGCAGTGCTTGGGCACACAGGCACGGTGGCACCTGACCCCCAGCTCCACCCTGTGCCTTCTTCAGCTGAGCCCTGAGGCCTCTTCCTGGAGCCCTGGAGGGAGCTTGGCCTCGGGCTGATGGCATAGAGTCAGGGTCCTACCTTCAAGGAGCCAGAAAATAGGGTAGAGGGGCTGGGTGAAGAAGGCGTGGAAGGTGTGCAGGGGTTGGGTCTTGGGCTCCAGGCTGTAGAAGGTCAGGCAGCCAGAGGCCAGGTCCAAGTCCACGCCCAGGAGCCGCCCTGATACCGCCGGGAGGCGCTGGGCCTCCCCGTTGTGCCAGGCCTGGGCGCTGTCCTCCTGAATGCACAGCCCCCAGGAGCTGGGCCCACGGCCGATGTTGTCTGTGTGGGGCCCCTGCCTGCGCCTCGTCAGCTCCGGGTAGGCGATGCCCAGTGTCACTGAGTGGTCAGATGCACGCACCTCCCAGTAGTGCTGCCCGGCCTGGAAGCTCTGGGCACACTGCACCTGCCAGAGCTCGAAGCTGCCTGGCCCATCTGGGCCCCGGGGCTGGCGACGGTGCTTCACCTGCTGGTCCTGCCGAGACAGGTAGAGGTGACGGTTGGCGCTGACAGGATCGAAGGTCAGATTGCGATAATCTGTTGGGCAGAGACAGACGGAAGGTGAGTGGGCAAGGGAGCAAGTCCACCATCCTGTCCCCAGAGGGGACAGACAGCAACTGAAGTCCCACGGACAGATCGCTAGACAGTTGCCAGGCATACTGCAAGCTGGACATCATCACAGCATCCAATCCTCTGTGCAACCTCTGAGGTGTGGAACCTTCCATGAGCCTCATTTCACAAATGAGAAAACTGAGGTTCAGAGAGATAAACTAGCTTCAAAGTAAGTGGAAGAATTATGATCAATCCTAGGTTGTGTGCCCAGAATCTCCTTAAATACTGCACTGGCTCCATGTGGAAGAGGTGTGCATCCTGCAACAGGCATGCAGGGGATGAGCCCGGACCCAGGAAAGGACATGGAACAGACTTCCTGAACAGAACAGTCATGGCACGTGCCATACACATCCCTACACGCACGCACAACACACTCACACGCACGTGCACACACAAGTGCACGTGCACGCACTGGGCCTTCTTACTCTGCCAGAGTTTCCTCCTCAGTGGACAAACTGGGCTCAAGACTGGTGCCAGGGGACCTGGGGCCTCTAGGGAGCAAAGCAGTGTTTTAGGGGAGTGATGGGGAGGGGAGCTGGTGGGGGGCTGGGCCCTGACTCCATTCCCACCCCCAGTGGGAGGGACAGCTGGGCCCAGAGGAGTAGGGAGAGAGCTGGGGTCAGCCTTACCAGTGGAGCCCAAGTCAGCAGCTTCGGCTCGTGCCCCAGGGTGGCCCCCCTCTTCCAGGAGAAGGGTACACAGCTGGCTCAGTGACTCCTTCAGGCCACCTAGCTGCCCATCTTCATTCCACTGAGGGAGAGTCAGTGGCCCGAGGGGCCCTGGGGGTACCAGGAGCTGTGATTCCTGAGCCCCAGGGACAGCTGCAGTGAGCCCGGGCCTGAGGGGCAGGCATACTGGTCCCCCACACCGCCACCCCCAGGCCTGGTACCTGGAGGAAGGTCCGGTCATCCAACTGCTCCAGGAGGTCACGAATCCTGCGGTCACAGCGAGCCAAGGCTTCCAGGTGGCCCTCCAGTCGCTGTTCCTCGTCCCGGACCTGCTTCAGCACCTGTGTCTTGGCCACCTCGATGTCCCTCAGTGCCAAAGCCTGCCGCATCTCCAGGGCCTGCAGCAGGCGGCTGAACTTCCCAAAGACCACGGAGGCCAGGGCGCAGGCTGAGCTCTGGGTGGGCACACGAGGAACCTAGGGTAGCCAGGGTCCTGGGCTGCCCACTGGGCTGAGGGGTGGGAGGGTGGGCAGCCCAGGGCCCTGGGGTCTCTTCCCCCATTCAGCCCTTTATTTCCTGCTGCCAGGAGGCATTTCCAAGGTAGCTCACACCTACAGCACGAGGACGTGGTGGGTGGCACAGACAGGTCTTGTACCTGGATCTGACTGCTTTGCTGGTGTAGCTCCTGCAGCTGACTCTCAGCCTGGGTGGCCTGCTGCTGGGTGACCTCCAGTGTCGCTCTCAGCTGGGCCTGTGGTGCCCACAAGGGAATGAGTGACAAGAGGGGGCCAGGATTGGCTGTGAAGTCTCCCCTCAGCCAGTATGCTGGGCACCCCTCCCCAGCCACCCCAGGTGAGGCTGAGCAGTGGGACAGCACACAAAGCACCAGCCTTAATCTGAGACCTGGGAGAATTGGGTCAGAGTCCCAGGGAGACCAGGACAAAGCCCCTTCCCCACCTGGAGCAGGGTGGTGCAGATAGAGCAGAAGCCTTGGGCTGAAGATGACTTCTGGTCCCTCCTGTAGGCGGAGCATCCCCCCATCACCCCGTCAATAAGTGGGAGCAATTACTTCCGGCTTAGGCAGACTTGCGGGGAAGGGGTGATGACCCAAAGCACCAAAGCTATTTGTCAGGCAGTGCATGTGTGAGGTGGGTTCTTCCAAGCGCCTGGCCAATCTTCAGCCCTAGCTTTGGGCATGAGGGGGAAGAGGGCACCCCTATTTGGCTGTGACCTGTCTGGTCCCCTGAGGATCAAAAGGTTGTACTCTCATGAGTGCAGGACTGTCCACCTGCTAGGCCAGGCATCTGTCCCCTTACACTCCAGCATAACTTTCCTTCTCGGCTAAATTCTAGCTCCTTCAGGGCATCTACCATCTGGTTGGACCACCGGTTCCTCCCTCCCATGGCCAAGCCGCACTGCTGAAACTGCCCGCCCCAGCTTGGGCGCAGAGAGCAGGGCGGGGTCCCCGGCGCGTCACCTCCCGCTCCCGGCGCTCGGCGTCCAGCAGCGCCCGCTCGTGGAGGCGGCACTCGCGCACGGTGCACGCGCTGCACACGCAGAGGCCCTCGGTGCGGCAGAAGAGCTCGAGCGGCCGCCCGTGCCGGGGGCAGCGCGCGCTGGGGCCGGGGGCCGGCGCGGGCTCGGGGTCGGGGCCGGGGGCCGGCGCGGGGTCGGGGTCGGGGTCGGGGCCGGGGCCAGGGCCCGGCGCGGGCCGGGCGCGCAGCTCCTCCAGGACGCCGCTCAGAGCCACGTTGCGGCGCAGCTCGGCGCCGTCGGGGAAGGGCTGCCGGCACTCGGGGCACGCCTTCTCGCGGCATTTCCACCAGTCCCGGATGCAGGCCCCGCAGAAGTTGTGGCCGCAGAGCAGCGTCACCGGGTCCTGGTAGAGCCCCAGGCAGATGGCGCAGGTCAGCTTGTCCTCCAGGCGCTGCGCGGCCATGGCGGCGGCGGGCGGCCCCGGGTGCGCCTTCAGATCGTGCCTCTGAAAGGGACCGCGGCTCCCGTGGGCGGCGCCCGGCCGTGGGCGCTGGGGGCGGAGCGACGACCCACCGCGGGAGAGAAACGTGATAGCCTTTCTTCCGTCCCGACCTGCTGCCACTCCCAGCGCCTGCCCGCCGCAGCGTGCCGGCTCCGACGGCTCCCGGCTTCCCTTTCCGGCGCTCGGCCCCTCCCGGCTCCGAAACACCCCCTTTCTGCCTCCTGTCTGGGAGGCTGGGAGTTTGGGTCTGGCTCTCTCCGGTCCCACCCTAAGACCTCCATCCTGCTTCCCTAGACCCTCAGTCCAGCAGTTTCTGTGCGTGGAATCCGGCCGCAGGCTCTAGAGACAAAAGAGCCCTGGGAAACTCCTCAGACCTCCAGGCCTGGCTGGGGGCCATCACGGGACCTCTTCTGAGCCCCTTACCTGAAAATCTAATACTAATACTACTAGCAACAATGTCTACCTCCCTGGAGTTTTGCCGATTATATGCGACAGCGCATGGGAGTGCCTGGCAATGAGAATGGGACACACAGCTAGTGCTCATTAAATGCTCTCTCCTGACCCCAAGGGCTCTGCTGCATTTCTCCTTGAGCTAAATTTCAGGCTCTTGCCAGACTGGGGTGTCTCCCTTCTCTAGGCCATGCCTAATTTTAGTTCTTTTAAAGTAAACAGTGAGGTGGAAATTTCTGGTTACCAAGAGACAGGGACCAGAAAACTGGTTTCTTCATACCCCCTTTATTTATTTATTTTTCATACCCCCTTTAAAGGAAACTCAAAAGCAATCTTCAGCTTTACTTGGAATCCCCTCTAGGTGTCAGCCCTCTGCTGGAGAGAGTTCCTTCTTTGCTGGTCCAGGCTGTTCTGGAACCTCACTTTTTAGAGAGGTGGTTCCCCTGCAGCTGAGCAGAAGAGAGGGGTCTTTCCTGATTGCTAGCCCACCTGCCCTGGGGCAGTTGGTATTTAGCCAGCATGAGCTGGAGGAGGGTTAACTCTCCTTTCTTACTGAGCTGGCCTAATTTTGAGGCAAGCTGCCCTCTGCAATGCAGTAAGCATCTGTCTTCCGTGTTGTATATGAAGTTTCTCTTTCTGGAAAAGGTGTACAGATCTCCTCTTGATTGACAACTAGGCAGTCTTTTCCTTTAAAGAGGAGAAATACCCTAACCATCCAGCAAGGATGCAAGGGCTTTCTGGACCCCAAGCAGGGGGTGTGCCTAGAGATCTGAGACCTGCCTTTGCCCTGCCTTTGCTTCTTATTCAAAGCACTTGGAGGCAAGGGGCCAATGCCCAGGGCTGGCAGATTTTCTTCAAGAGGCCTGTGGGAGCAGTCAGGGCCCACTACCTGCTTTTCTTCTGTACTGATCTTCAGCCACAGGATGACAGGGCCTCTGACACCCTGAGGAAGCAGAGGTGAGTGGTCACCTGGGGTGGGAGGCAGCCCACTTCCCACCCATAAAGCAAGACTTCCACCAGGGGGCGCTGTGGCTGTTCCTAGAACACAGACTTAGACCAGCTACAGCAAAAGTCTCTTTTTTTGTTTCCTTCCTTCCTTGTCCTGCCACCACTTGCCTTTTTCATATGGTTCCTCTCACCTAGAATGTCAAGCATTCTCCCATCTACCTCCTTTAATCAGTGTTATCCCCTGAGGCCCATTTCCCTCAGGGTTAGTCCAATTCTCGAAGTCTTTTCCACTGCCTCAATACTTCAACTATCTTCCATACAACTTAGCACTCGTCACTTGTGACTCATGTGCATAGATCTTGAGTTTCTAAAGAGAGAGCTCAAAACTGAACCTTCCTCTGTGCCCCTGCCATCCCTGTTTCCTTAGCCCACAGCACCCTCCCCAAGCCACAAACATATTGCTTCCAAGATGCACTGAAAGGCTGGGCTGTGGTTACAATCTTGTCAGACGTCCCTAAACTGAGTCTTCAGTCAGAAGGTGAGGGGAGGGTTCCGCACACCCACCATGCAGCCAGAGCATCTCAGGCGAGCCCTGCTGGCACACACACCAGCCCTCGGCATCCGTGGGCGGCTTCCTGCAGCAGTGGGGCGTCGCAGTAGCACAGGTTCCCCCCTACCCTAGCAACCTGGCCCCCGTCCCCTCTGCTTCCTCTGCTGCTGGCACCACGGAGGCCTTAGCCAGAAGCAGACAAACCTGAGGAGCCAAGCAACTGCTTTCGGCTGCCACGCACCTACAGTACTCACCTAGGCCTCCACGAGGCTCAGGGCTGGTTCCAGCAAGAGTCTTTATTCATCTCCTCCCACTGCCACCCACTGTCACCCCCAGAGAGCCTTCTTTACTCCCAAGCCCTGGGCCTGCCGGGAGGGCGGCAGAGGCGCTGCCTCAGGCAGGGCCGAGAACCCCAGTGCTTGGCCCCGGGGGCTGTCTCCATTGCTCTTGCCTGCAGAGCTTGACAGGGCGGCCTGAGAGGCCCAGTCCACTGAGGTGGGTGGCACTCTGGCCACTCAGTAGATGCCATAGGTGGGCTCGTGACTGTCCCGGTACCGGTCCAGGTAGCGCAGGGGCTCCCGGTGGGGGAAGTGCTTCTGCTTCGGGTGGTACGGGGGCGGCCGCACAAACTCAAACACTGGCTCTCGCATTTCTACAAGAAGAGCGAAGGGGCATGAGTGTGGGCTGCTGCTGGCCCGAGCCCCTCTCTAGTCTGCTAGGTGGGATACCCAGCCAGCCCACCCCAGGAGCTGCACACCTGCCGGGGGCCCTCTCCTGACAGGCCCTTCTCCTGGCGAGTCGGGTCTGTGAGCTGAGGCCAGCCTCCGCTCTCCCCCAGCCCCCTCTGCCCTTACCCAGAAGATGGTGGAAGACGTGGGTGACCGAGTCATCCCAACGGCACTGGAAGAAGGCCAGGCCAGCTGGAGTCATGGCATCTTGGTGTTTCTTGTAGAAATCAAAAGTGTGGAAGGTCCGCTGGGCAAGCTGGTAGCTACAGGAAGATGGGGAGCATTTGAGAGTGGGGAGGGGGGAACCAGAACCCCACACCCTACCTCCAGTCCCACAGGCAATCCTGAGAAGCCCCTTAGGGTCTGCCTAGCACAACTAGCCTTCTGCGCACCTCAAGGTCTAAGTTAGGAAAGAGGAGAAATGAGCAAGACTGACCATTGCTGGGAAGCTGGCCTAAGGCTGGGGGGACTGCTGTGTGTGGTGGGGGGATCGGGAGAGGTGTGCAGATTACCAGGGCGAGGGCCGGGTGTCCCCAGAGAAGTCGACTGGCTTGTCTTGCTTGAAAAGCAGGAAGACAAAGCGGTGGAAGCCGGTGCCCTGGGCAGGGAAGGGAGGCAGGTAGGGACACGTCTCCTGTCCTTCAGCCATCCTGTTGCCTGGGATGTTGGTTCTGGCGGGAGGAAAAGCATCTGTTAGCTGCCACTAGAGGGAAGTGGCAGCAGGAACGTCCTCACCTCTGTGCTCCCTCAAGACTGATGAACCCCCTGGGAGGACAGACCATCAGGTGATCTCTGTTGTACAATCCGGCAGGAAGCAGAGCTCTGCAACCCTCGGACGGACTGCAAACTTGTGGAGGGAGCAGCAGGGGCTTAGAGACTGAGGGCTAGGGTCCCAGGACTGTCAGGTTGACAGCAAGGGCAAGCAGGCTGTTTACGGGGCCTGGGGAGCTGGTGGGGCTGCCACAGCCATTCAGCAGGAGAGCCATGCCACCTAAGGCTACTTCTCTCTCTGCTTCCTGAAGGCTCTGGGTTTGTCAGGCAGTGTTTGCCCAGCCCGGCACTGGGAATGGCCACTGGGCCTGCCCCAGGTACAACTCCTCAGAGGCTCCTGCTGTACACGTTGGTATATGCAGTTAAATAAAAAATGACAGAAACCAGCCTGAGTCACTCATCCCAATTAGCTAGAAGTCCCAAAGCTGGGTCACCTGCATGACCTCTGCCCTCTAGCCTGATGCTCAAAACCAAAGGCCAGTGAGAAAACAAAGGTAGCCCAGACTGGGCATGTCACAGCTGCCAGAGGCTTGTCATGGTCCTTTTCCCATTTGACTGTCACAGAGCCCCTCAGGGCAGCTAAGGCACGTGGTGGCATCATCCTAGTTTCACAGGCGAGGAAATGAGTTCAGGGAGCCAAGAGGCCTGTGGGAGTGCCCAAGGCCATTGCCTGCTTTTTCTTCTGTACCTGTCTTCAGCCACTGGATCACAGGGCCCCTGATGCCCTCAGGAAGCAGAGGTGAGGAACCACCTCCAAGGGTGGGAGGTTAATCCAAAACCGCACGGATACTCCATGGTGGAACCAAGACTTAATTGCAGTTACAGCTCTTTCTAGGATGCCAGGGACTCCTCCAGAGCTCCTGACCCAGCCTCCTGCCCCAGGTACTCACACCAGCCAGTGGACATATTCGGCATCCGGTTCCAGCAGGTGTCCATCTGCACAGAAACACACCCTGCTGACTGAGGGCCCTGCTGCCCCTTCCCACCTCCTTCCTTGGAAGGAACTGGGGCTGGAGCTCTCTGCCTGGCCCGGCCCCCAACTCCCCGGAGCCCTGGCTCATGGAAGGTGAGGGAGGCAGGAGTCCCAGTGAGCCCCAGACACCTACCCAAGTTGGTGAGCAGCAGTGTCCACATGGAGCCCTCATCTGCCTCATAGGTCACTTCTGGGGCCTGGGCAGCCTGGGGGAGAGAGAGGGAACTGTCACCCCCAGCAGGGATGGACAAACTATTCTAAACAGATCTTCCTTCTGAAGGGCAGGAGCCTGAGGGAGCCCTGAAGGGAGAGCCCATTCTGATCCAAACGCCCTTGACAGCCCCTCAAGGTGGGCAGGTGGGCAAAGAGAGACCTATGGAAGGAACTCTGCCATTGCCTATTCAGAGATCTGAACTACAAGAAGGCCCATGTGTTGGCAGCCAGTGGCTGGGAGAGCACTGTGAAGACAGAGGGTATGTATGCCAAGTGTGCCCAAGATGCAGCTTCATTTTCTGTCATTTTATAATTTTTCTTTGTAATTACTGTACGCTGGTGCTGTTTACCAAGAAATTAAAAAGAGGAGACAGAGAACAAGAACATCCCAGATCAGTCTAAGCCAAGGCTGCGCTGGCACCCTTGACCACTGTAACCACCACCTCTATAGGTGCTTTCAAAAAGGAGTTGTCTGTGGCCCGTGGTGGGATGCGTCTGTCACAGGCTGCAGTCACCTCAGTTGGTGTCACCTCGTTGCCATGGTACACGGGCATCAGGTTGTGCTCGCCCACAGCGTAGGCCACCTGCAGGGGGACTCGGGGCACGAAGGTGGCCCCGCCGAGCAGGTCGCGGTAGAGGCCGTAGTATTCGGCCAGACGCTGCTTGTGGTAGGGGCCACAGGTCTTCTCCCACTCGGCCCGCACAGCCTCCAGGGAGATGCGAGCTGGGAAAGAATGATGCCAATTAGGATGCAGTTTAGGGGCAGGGACACACCCGGGTCCCAGGCCCCTGGCCCCTGGGATGGCTTACTTGTGCGGAGGCGAGCAGCCCGCTCCTCCTCCACGTTGGCCCGCAGCTCCTGGAGGACCCGTTTCCGCTCCAACAGCTGTTGGGTCCGGGAGACCTTAGGTGGAGGCAGCCCGATGTCAATCTTGTCTTTGGGATCTGGGAGGGAAGATGTATTGGAGACAGTGGTATCAAGTCTTGGTTAAGCTGCCTGTCCATACCTAGTCCTCTCACTGGCCAAGCTCTGCTGCTAACTCTAACTCTTTAGTTCACAAAACTAAAATTTACTGTGTGGTAGGCTTCACAGACCTGAACGGTGTCCAGCTGCTAAGCAAACTGGATACAAATCGAGACTATTTTCTGATCCCTAAACCAGGTCGCATCATCTAAGTCATGGGAAACAGAGGCAGACGGTCATCCCAATTGGAGTTGGGATCACCTCCAAGCCTGTTCACAGCTGGCCATGGGCTCACACCTGTGTCCCTGGCAGAATTAACAGCTGAAGCTAGAAGGACTTAAAGAAGCACTCCTCACACTTTAATGGACAAACCATACAAGTTACATAGGAAACTTGTTAAAATTCAGATTCTCCATCTGACCAGTAGGTCAGGGTAGGGCCTGAGACTCCGCATTCCTAACAAGTTCCTAGGTAATGCCCATGTTTCTGGTCCCAGAACACACTTTGAGCAGCAAGGCCTTAGAAAACTTTCAACCCCTTTTCCTATTTACATTAGACAGTAACAGTAAGAAACATGGCCCTCAGCAGGAATATTAGTCTAAGAATTCCAATGAACTGTCTCCTTTAATCCTCACAGCGATTTTGTGACACAATCACTTTATTTTATAGTGGAGGAAACTGAACGTCAGGGAAGTCACTCCCAACAGGCTGACTTGGGTTTAAATAAGACTATGTGGATTCCCTGCCTGTGCCCTTAACCAATATTAAAAATGCCTTTGTCAATGTTTTCTAAAAGGACACATTCAGTAATTCCCTCAAGAGCAGGGTCCCTGCGTCACCTTGTCCAGGGCTTTCAATTTAATTCAGCAAAGTACTGCACACCTACGTGCCAAGCACTGCATGGGTGTGAGGGCCAACAGTGGTCAAGATAGGCAGGATCCCTGTCCTTAGGGGCACAATCCGGGAGGGAGACAGTGAAAAATGTCAGGATACGGTGTGTCAAGGTCACATGGATACTATTAAAGCAGCACGGAGAGGCGTTCTAACCAGGAATGGCGGGTGTGGAGGCTGATCTGGAAAGGATTTTAGGAGTAGACATATCTAAGGTGGAACTCTTAACAGTGAGGGAAGGTAACTTTTCAAGTAGGGAGACCAAAAGGTGTCAAAAATCCTGGTGGGACTAAACTGCCATCAGTGCGCGCGGGAAGCCAGGCAGGCCGGCCCCCTCCGCCAAGCGGGAGGAGGACGCGAGTCCCGATGCCGGCGCCCACAGCCCAGCTCCGGAAGCCCCGCACCTGACTCCTCCCGGAAGTGCTCCCGGTAGGTCCGCCACCAATGTGGTTCCCGCGCCTCCTGCTCCGCCTGGCGCCGGTAGCGGTCGAAGCTGCGGTACTTCTTCAGCCGGTCTAGGTTGCTGACATCGATGTCCTCGTTGGGCATCGGCCCCAGAGGAGGGGTCCGGCGGCTCAGGGCGGCTGCAGGCAGAGAGCAGGACGTCAGGCCAGGCCCCACAGAGGCCGGGGGCGGGCGCTGGCTCGAGCCCCAGGGTTAGGGTACACGGGGACCTTCAAGAGCCCTCCCCACCCCCAGAACCCTCACCTGAAGTGCTGAAGCCCCGCCACCCCCGACTTCCGCACAGCACGGCTCGCCACCAGGGCGCCGCCATTTTCCCCTTAAGGCCCGTCAGAGACGGCAGGAGAGCGCCTGAGCGTACGACAGAGGCCACGCCCCTCAAGTCCCGCCCCCGCGTCCCAGTAGCCGCGCCTCCGCCCAGGCCGCGGAGCCCTCCGTTCCGGGGTCCCAGGGCGCCTTCCTCCAGGCTGAAGGTAGCTACGGGCCCTGGGCGTGCCCAGTGGGCGGCGGGGCGGAGCCGCGAGCAGTCCGGGCCGCCGCCCCCGGCCAGCTACCGGGAGGCGCCACAGACTGGCGGCGGTCTGCCGGCCGGGCAGCGGCGCTTTCCCGTTGCTGCTCTCAGGGGTCGCCCCACCCCTGAAGGAGGCAACCTGAGCACCCCCAGTGGTGCAGCAGCACGGGCAGGGGGAGGGGTGATAGCAGGGATTCTGGAGTCCCCCTGCTTGGGTTCAGATTCCAGATTGCGACCTTCTTGTCTGTCTTGCCGTTTTATTTGGAAAAAAAATGCAGGCAGTGATGGTGCTTACCTCATAGGGTTGTTAGAAGGACTTAATGAATTAACATATATAAAGCATTTTCGGTGGTATATGTGTTAGCTGTTGATCACCTCCAGTTTACTGTTATCCACACTGCAGCAGAAGTGACCTGGTTAAAACCGTGTCTGTGCCTAAACCCTTTCAGAACTGTGTTGCGCTAACAAGATAAAATTTGGTACCCCAGGTGATCTGGACCCTCTTCCGCTCTCGCCTCTGTCCTGGAACTCAAACTTCCATGTATCCCAGCAAAGGGCTCTTGTGCCCGTGGTGTAGAAAGCCGAATTCTGATGGTGGGTTTGCAGCAAAGTAGATTTATTGCAGAGCACCAAGCAAGGGCATGGAAGACAAGTCTCAGCTCCACCCCAGCTTGGTCTTTGAGTTAGGGTTTTCTTTTGTTTTTTTAAGGGGAAAAACAAAGAAGCTGGGGTTATCTTGTAACATTTCTTAATTGCAGTTTTGGGAATCGGGATATTTCTGGTTTACATACGACTCTCTGGCCAGGCTCAGGGATATGTTAGCTCATCTTACTCTAGAGAAACAACCTGAGTTTGTGTGTTGAGGATATCTATAATAGCAATTTTAGTACATTAACGATGTTATAAACAACAGCAGTTTTAGTCATCTGACTCTGATTGATTGATTAGTGTTCAGTTAGCACAGGATTGAGGTCAGAGAGGACAAGACAGGGAATAACGTTTTGGTTAGAGAGACTAATTATAAACCCTGTAAGGGAACAGGGTTTTACAGGGACTTGGTCTCACATTTTTCACTTAGTCAGCACTTGTCTCCCCCTGGCACAGGACCTTTGCATATGCTGTCACTTCTGCCTTCCACTCCTTATCTTTCTCCCTGTTGCCTGGCTACCTCTTGGACCTCGTTAAGTGCTTCCTCCAGGAAGCCTTCCCTGATGTCCCAACCAGGGCTGATGACTCACTCAATTGCTCTGGTACTAGCAGAAGCTTTACCCTCACATTCACACTGAAATGGTGTGAAGGGTCTCCATCCAGCAGGAAGTGGCCACATCTTGAATTTGGTTTTCATAAAGAGCAGCCAGACAACCCAACTCACCATCACTGCACACCTACTATACATTAAGGCCAGTAAGACCCAGCCTCTCCTTAAGGAGAAAGGGTTAGTGAAAGGGGATGAGTAAGCCACCTACCACACCTTCACACCAGGGACGGTGATCCAGAGCAGTGACAGGCACTGGGTTTAGTGTCGTCAGGACCAAGTACCCGTGGAATATCTCTACTTGGCTGTTTCATGGGCACTAGTGTCATCCAAGTAGGACACCTCCCAGTTGCCCAAGCCAGAGACCTGGGGGTCCTCCTACATACACCCTCCTTCCTGACCCTGCAGGTCAGGCACTGGGTTCCTGACTGCCATGCTGGGTAGAATGCTGTCCTGTCTCCCCTACACCATGGCAGACAGACTCCTGCCGGCTTCCCTGTCCCCACTCTTGCCCTTCCAGTCTGTCCTCCCCCCTTGGCCACAGCGGCTTTTCTAAAACGCAAATTTGGTTCCACTCTGACTAAAACCCTTCAGTGAATACCTACTGCCCTGAAAATAAAAGTTCAAACTCTTTAACAAGGTGTACAGAGCCGTAACAACTTGCTCCTTAATTTTAAGCTCATTTCCTGTGGGTCTCCCTGCACCCTCCCCTAATCCACAAATCCGTCAGGTGACTGTAAACACCAGCTACTCCCATCCTCAGACCCCTCTAGCTCTTTACATGGGTGGGAATTCATTCAAAGGACTGAATTCCAAGCTTTAATCAGGCTTCTAATGGGACACCGATGTGTCCCTCCTGGGTGTGGGCACCACCCAAGGAGCCTGGGATCCTCCACTGCACAGAAGTGCTGTGTGCGGTGCGCCGTTCTAGGAGGAGGCAGCAGAGTGACGTGGCTGAGCGCCTAGGGCTTTGGAATCTGCCCAAGCAAAACTCAACCCCAGGTTCTGCTATTGGCTGTGCCACCTGGGGCAGATTATTTTGAATCTCAGTCCCTTTATCTGTGACGCCCCTTCATATCCTTCTCCTGCTTGTGGTCCAGCCAGCAGGCAGGTAGGGTGTAGGGCTGCAGGGTCCCAGCCGCGCCCAGTTTTATAGCAAATAACAGCACTACAAACAGTTCTAAGAGATAGGTTCAAACTCGGATGAGTGGTGGCACATTTTAAGAATCCAGCCATTAAGAATGTAGCTATTTAGTGGGGAGGGTATAGTTCCAAGTGGTAGAGTGCATGCTTAGGTGAATGAGGTCTTGGGTTCAATCCCCAGTACCTCTTCCAAATTTAAATAAATAAATAAACCTAATTACCTTCCCCTCATCAAACAAAGAAAAAATAATATAGCTATTTAGTGGGTCCAAGATGAAGGCTGTAACAAAAAAGATCCCTCTGGAAGCTTTTCTGAAAGAGCAGATACACCTGTGCCCACCACACCCGACCTGGCATGGCCCTCCTCACCTTCCTGCGCCCCTGGACGGTTTCCTCTGATGGAAGGTGAGAGAAGCCACTCTAGATTAGTTGTGATTTTGTTAGTTGAGTCCTTGGGTTTGCAGGGGACAACCACCAACTCTCCACCCCTTTCCTGGTGCCCTTCCGGCTGGCCTTGGCCCACTGCCCACACGTGGAGAAGGGCAGAGCCCCCCCAAACTCTGACCCAGGGCAGCAGCCCCTCCCATTCCAGGGTGCTGTCTCCTCCCAGGCAGCGGTCTGGCGCTGCCATCATCTTCATTCCCACCCGGATGTGGTTTTGTGACAAGCGAACAGCACAGAGAGAAGCCTTCTGTCCTTCCCCATACCCCACCATCACCCACAGCCCCCTCTCCTGCCTCTGGGGAGCGTATTCCAAGAAGCCATGAGGCCAGTGTCTGTGTGAGCTAGTCTGTTGCTCCACCAGCCAGGAACGAGGCGGGGACTTTGTGGGAGCTGGCCTGATAACAGGCAGGGCTGGCTGGCTGAGGCCCAAGAGCGCAGCAGACTGGGAGGTAACAGCTGGCCGGGCCCAGAGCCCTCTCTGCCCCTGCATGGCTGCCCACCCCCTTGGCCAGGAGGCTGGAAGGCCCTTTCAAATGGGTGGCCTGACTCTTCTGTCCCCATTAGGGAGAAGACCCCGTGCTCTCTCTGCTGGCCTCTCAGGCAGGAAGGGTGGGAGATTCCTTGTGGAAAGGGGTTCCAGAAGACCCCCTGCCTCAGAAGAGGCCCAGGGGAAAAGATCCCCGAACCACCCACAGACTGAGGAACTGAGGGGCCCACAGAGCCCGTCAGACCCCGGGACCGTAGCTGGGAGCGTGCGGGGCAGGAGAACCAGAGCTGGGGCTGACAGTGTCGTGGGGCTGGGATGCCCTCAGTATCACGTCTCCCCAGAAGCTGCTGCCCCTGGAGTCCGAGAGGCACAGGGCCTTACCCACGGGGTGGAGCGCTCAGGAAGAAGGCGCCTGCACCCCATCCACAGGGAGAGCTGTAATCAGGCCCCGGGCATCGCAAGCTTTCCTGGGGATCCCTCCTCAGGGCTGGCAGCCAGTGGGCGGTGGGAGAGTTCCAGGGTCCGAGGCCTCTGCTGAGGCGGCGGTGGGCCCTTCAGGCTGAATGGGATGCCATGTTGTCGGAGGCTTTCTTCAGGGTCTCCAGGAAGAACTGTTCATTCTCCAAGAAGTCATGGTCCTGAAAGGCAGAGCTACTGAGCAGTCGCCCTCTGGCTGCTTCCTGTACCCGCTTCTGTGGACAGGGGCACTGGGTTGTGGCATTGTGGGTGAGGGGGTCCCTGGGTGCTAGGCGAGCAGCCCTCTCTCTGGGAGCCCCCCTCCCCTCCGCTTATGTCCCAGTTCTGTCTGGCTCTGGGAATCGGGTGGGGCAGGGCAGGAGCACGTGCAGTGTAGGGAGACACCAGCTCTCACTCCTGGTGGGACCACTTGTTAGTACGTGACTCATCCCTCTAAGCCTGTCTGGAAACTGCAGAAAATAACATTACCTGCCTTGGAGTGCTGTGGGAGGGCAAGCGCTTACAAGGTACATAAACTTACAGCACAGAGCCTGGCACATAGGACATGCTCCCTAAGTGACACAGAGGACAGGCCTCAGAGATGCTCTATTCCCCTCCAGGGGGTGGGCTCCCTCCTGCCTCCGCGAGAGCTGCCTGTCACCAGTGTGAACACCAGGAGCCCTGAGTCTCCAGGGGTGGGTGGGCCGGGGCAAGGGCGGCCTATGTGCTGAGAGGCTCACCTGCGCAGCTGTGTGTTTCAGTAGCACCAGCTTGGCGTGGAGGTGTGAGGGGCCCAGGCCAGCCAGAGGCTGGCTGCACCGAGGCGTGGTGGGAGCAGGAGCCACGACAGCTGAAAAGGCCGAGGAGGAAGTCAGGGACCAAAGTGTTAGTGGGAGACCAAGATGGCCACAGCCTGTTCCCCGGGGCCTTCTCATCACTGCAGGCGGGTGCAGCCAGGCCAATCTTGCTGGCACATCCAACTCTAAAAAGCCTTTGAAAATGCTCATGGGATCTCACCTGGTAAGTTCAATTCTAGGGATTTATTCAAAGGACATAATTGGGCAAAGGTGCAGAGATGTATGTACAAAGATTTCCACTGAGGTGCTGTTTATCTTAGTGACAAAAAAAATCCCTCAGTAGGAAACCAGTAAAAATATGGAACAACCTCATAATGGAAAATTATGCTGATTAAGAATTAAGTTAAATCTTTAATTACTGACATGAAAATATGGTCCATCTGTATATTCCTGAATGAAAAAAAAATCAAGTTATGAAACAACATATGACGCAATCCCAATTTTGTTTTAAAAAATATATACAGAACAGTCTAGAATGTTATGCACCAAAATGTTTAAAGTGGTTATCTCTTGAGAGTGGAGTTGAGGGTAATATTTTATTATTTTTGTCTTATTTTTATTTTATTTTATTTTCCCCCAAGAATCCATTGTGTCTTAAGCCCCCAGCATATGCCCAGCACTGTGCCAGGAGGCAAGGAAGGCACATAGCAAGGGCAAGTCAAGTCTAGGAGCTTGAGGGTAATATTTAAAAAAATAGTTTTCCTTCTTCTATTTATGACTTATTTTTCTATAATTAACATGCACCACTTATGTAGGAAAAGAAGTAACTAAGATGACTTTAAAACCCAGCCGGCCCCTAACTTGAGCAGGCCAGGAGCATGGGCTGGATGTTCCAGGCACTGCCTGGTCCAGTGGGCCAGCTGATCCGATGGTCTGTCCTTCCAGAGCCACTTACCACTTAGGCCAGAGGGTGCCAGGCCCTGGGCCCTGGAGAGCAGCGCCACAGGGCCAGAGAGCAGGTCCTGTCGGACATGATCCAGCTGCAGCCGCTGCTGGGCCAGGCTCAGATGCTCCTGTCCCCGTCCCCACAGAGAGAACACGGCTGTGAGAACAGCGGCCAAGGAAGAGGGGCTGCCAGGGTGGGGTGGGGGCGGGGAGGAGCCTTGCCTGATTCATGTGCTGCTCTTGCTGCCGGAGCCGCTCCTGCTGCTGCTGCACCAGCTGCAGCCGGGCCTGCTGCTCTGACTGCACCTGCCGGGCCTCACGCAGTGCCCGCTGCCCCTCCTCGTACTTCTCTGAGGCCACCTGCGGGGAGGCCTCCTGGGTCAGCTGGGCTGGCTGGGGTCAGCGCACTGCCCGCACCCCAGCCACGCCTGGGAGCTGCGCTGCTGGGTACCTGGCTCATGCTCTCCACCTCCTCAGCGCGCAGCCTGATGCGCTGGGCGGCGGCACTGACCCTCTCCTTCTCCAGCCGCAGCTCCTGCCGCTCCCGCTCCAGAGCCTCCCTCTCGGCCACCAGCTGATCCTCCTTGGCCCGGAGCTCACTTGCCCTGATCTTCAGCTCTGCCTGCTCCTGGAGATGGTAAAGCCTTGCTCCCTTCTCCTCCCAAGAGTTGAACTGGGCTTTGCTCAGGGTTCCGAGGACCAGCCCCAGCCTCCTGCCTCATTGCTGTGGCTCTGCTCCACCCTGACCCTGGGAGGAGGTGGGGTCTGATGATGGGCAGAGAGACCGGGGGCCAAGCCTCTGTGTAGCCCCTTTGCCCTGGGCTCAACTTCTCTGAACCCCAGTTGCCTCATTTCTAGAATATCTAAGTCATGGAAACGTGATGAGGATTAAATGAGACAATGTGCACAGAGCACCTAGGATGATAAGAGGAAGCTGACTATGATGCGATGACTATTGTTTTAATCTCTTGTTTTCACTACGCTCTTTGCTAAGCTGATGCTCCTGATGGGAGGAGCAGACAGTGGGGGCAGGGAGAAGGGGCAGGGCTGCCCAGGAGGCTCTGGGCCCTACCTTGGCCAGGCTGATGAGGGTGCCCTCCCGCTGGGTGTCCACCTTCAGCGCCCGCTCTGCCTCTCGCTCTGCCCGCTCCTTACTCAACTTCTGCTGTGCAAAGAACTCGGCCCACTCGGCCGCCAGGCGCCGCCGCTCCTCCCCACACTTGTGCATGACGGACTGCTGCTCCTCCAGCAAGGCACTCTGGGACCAGGGCGCAAGGGCACAGAGTGAGCATCCTTGGGCGTAATGGCAGGGAGGCAGCTGAACACGGTGCGCCTGGATTCACCTTGGCTCTCTCCAGCTCCTCCCGCTCCATGGTGATCTGCTGGACCATGACCTTCCTCTGCTCCTCTAGAGTGCGCTGCGCGGACTCTGCCTTGGCTTGCTCCGCACTCACCCGCCAGCGTTCCTGTGGGCCAAGTCAGAGATGAGAGCTCTTGCCCCTTCCATGCTCTGCCTGCCCCCAGTCAGGCCTGAATGTTCCCTGGGGAGCTGTGCAAACTGCCCCCATCCCGGCTTCCCCCAGAGCATACCACAGACACCTCCTTTCCTGAGTGGTGCAGACCAGGGCCCAGCTGCTGGGATTAACTGTGCGACTAACAGCTCAGGAACCACTGCTGGAGAAGCCTCAGGTGGCTCCGAAGGTCCGAAGAACAGCAATACCTCTGTTCCCTGAATCACCAACTATGGCATTGCCTTCCTGTCTCCTGTTATCCAACAGGTAAAAGCACCAGCCAGGGTGGGCCTGACACCATATGCCAGGGGATGCGGGGCACACACAAGCCTGGCCCAAGGCGGGCGCTTAGTAAAGCACCAAATGAAGGGCTGAATAAATATGGTTCACAATATAAAAAAACATGATTAAAAAAAAAAACAGGATATATGTCTACATATTGATAGGTCTGCAGGATACATGCCATGCCATCAGTGGCACCCTGGCTGAATTCATCAAATATTTATTGGACCAATTCTATCAGGAATTGCTTTTTTGTTCAGCACAAAGTAGAGGTCAGTTGGAGTACAATTGTTTTAGCACACTTATTAAATAGTGAACACTTCACAGATTCGCATGTCACCCTTGCGCAGGGCCATGCTAATCTCTGTATCGTTCCAATTTTAATATACGTGCTGCTGAAGCAAGCATGAACAAGCTTTTGTTTTTAATTGAAATAAGTTGATTTGCAGTATGGTGTTAATTTCAGGTGTACAGCAAAGTGATTTGGTTATATATATATATATTTCTTTAGATTATTTTCCATTATAGGTTATTGCAAGATATTGAATACAGTTCCCTGTGCTCTACAGTGAATGCTTGCTATTTATCTATTTCACATATGGTAGGGTATATCTGTTAATCCCATACTCCTAATTTATCCCCTCCTGCCCCTGCTGTCTCCTTTAGTAACCATAAGTTTGTTTTATTTGTGAGTCTATGGCTGTTTAATAAATAAGTTTATTTGTGCTATTTTGTTAGATTCCACATATAAGTGATACATTTGTCTTTCTTCGTCTGACTTGACTTAGTTGGATAATCTAGGTGAAAGGCATTATTTTTTAAAGAATAAAGCTTGTTCTTATATATGGAAGATATGTAGGGAATTTAAAAATGTTATCTGTTACAGCTCAGAAGACAGGAGTATTTCTCCCAATGTCGTAGGCAGCAGCTGATGTGAAGGATTTGAGTGGGGGGCAGGAGAGAGGGAGGTGCAGCGGGTAGGCAGGGAGGGGCTGGACAGGGCAGACCCAGGGCACCTCTGGACGTGGGGAGGTGGGAGCCCTGGTAGAGGTCAGACGGAGCAGGGGAGACACCCCAGAGGAAGTCCTAGGGCCGAGAAGGTGAGGTCAGAGCGCAGCTGCCCTTGCCTGGGGGAGACAGGCCCTGGGCAGGAGGACGGAGCCCACCTGCTCCAGCAGCCGGCTCTGCTCACTCAGGCGCGCCTCCATCTTCCCGATGACCTCCTGGAGCCGGTTTCGCTCTTCCTCCATGTCCCGCTGCTGCCGGCCCAGCCTTTCCTGCAGCACTGGGGGCGGCCCACGGGGTACTCAGTGCCCGCCCACCTTCCCACGGGGAGTCGGGGGAGGGGGGGAGCGGAGGGAGGGACACGTAGATCCTGCAGTACCTCGGAGCTGCTCGTCCCGCTGCCGGATCCCCAGCTCCCACTCCTGGGTGGTGCTGAGGTGTGAGGCCTCCACGCGGGAGGACAGCTCGTGCAGGCTGCTGGAGAACTTCTCCATCTGCTCAATGATGCCATTCAGGGACCTGGGGAAGGCTCGGGTCACGCGGGCCTGGGGACCCCAGCACCGCCCCTTGGGGTGAAGGGGGCGAGGAGGGCACGCCTACCGCGTGTGGGAGGTGGCACTGGTGACGGCGTCAATCTCCCGGTCCTTTAGCAGTTTCAGCCGCTGCAGCTGCTCCTCATGGTCCTTGCGCATCTCCAGGATGGAGGCCCTGAGGGGACGGTGGGGAGGTGGTGTAGAGAATACCACGGGCAGCTCTGCGTGGCAGGGGCGTGCCTCTGGGTGGTCAGTGTTCCATGGACCTCTCCTCCCTCTCCTCTGGGCACTGCCTCAGTTTCCCTGGCTCCTCTGCCTTATCTGTCTCGGTGCCTCAATGCCCAATCCACACCCTGGGGGAGAGTCCTTGTTGTTCAGCAAAGGACACTTGACATGGAGGAAAGGCCAGGTGTGCCAACAACCCTTAATTGTCTGGCTAACCTGAGTAGGGTGAAAAGGCCCACGCTGCCCCCATATAGAAGGGCAAGCAGATCAACATGCCAGGCACAGCAGTGCAAACCTTTTCCAGGGCCGATCTAGTCACTGGACTTAAGAAGTCTGGCTGGCGAGTGGATTAACCTGTGCTGAGTTAGCACGTGGGTTGCCTGCTGCTGCCAGGCCCTTCCCGAGCACCCAATGACCCCTTGGGCCCTGCGAGTCCGCCCTCCCCACCTCTGTAGGAGTGGTGGGTCCCTACTCAGGAGGGGCGATGCGTCAGTGAGGTCAAGCTTTGGTTCAAAGGCTGCTGAGCCACAGCTTGGTGTCTCATGGCCATCAGCTTCCTCTGGCCACCCTTGAAGCCAGCTCCCCCTGCCCTCCCATCCCTGGGCCTTGCCTGCCCTCACCGCTGCAGTTCCCGGAGCCGCTCCATCTCCTGGTCCTTCTCCTGCGTGGCAGCAGCTAAGCGCCGCTGGTGCTGGGCAGTGAGCTCGGCGCGGGCCTGCTCGGCTTCCTGGCAGCGCGACAGGTACTGGGTGGACAGCTCCTCGTTCTCTCTCCGCAGCCTCTCTTCCCGTTGCTGGTATGATGCTTCTAGCACTTTGACACGGCTTCTGCCAACAGAACACCCAATCATGGGCCTCAGAAGGTGAGGGCAGACACCCGAAGGGCTTCTCCCAGCGCATCTGCCGGGGACGGCTGCGAGCCCAGGCAGGAAGAGCAGGGGTACCTGTGAGCACTCTCGATGAGCTCCAGGTCGGCCTGGTGCCGCTGCTGCAAACTCTCCAGCAGCAGCTTGTGCTGGGCCCGCTCCAGCTCCAGCTTCCGCACCTGGGAGATGCAGGAGGGGCAGCGTGGAGGGAGGGAGGGGAGGTGGGATCTCTCAGACCACCTGGGGAAGCCACCCACCCTCACAGTGACACTGTCCCATGGCAATGCTGGTTCCCTGCCCAAACCCCAAGCCAGCTGCCCCTCTGCCCCTCACCTGGGCCTCCAGCTCTGCCAGCCGGGCCTGATTCTGCAGAAGGTCAGCCTGGAGCTCGGCGGTGCCGCCCTGAAGCTGTGCCTGTGCAGCCAGGAGCTGCATCTGGTATTGTGTGCCTGGCAGCAGGCTCTGGGCCAGGGACTCCGGGAGCAGGGACTGGAGGAGATGGGAAGGGATGTTCTTGCTCAGGAATGGGACGGGGACTCAGCTGAGCTCACCTACCTCTGGCCCTCACTCCTCTGGACCTCTTGGGCCTGTGCCTGATCTGTAGCTGTAGATGGGGACAAGGATGTGACACCAAGAGGCCAAGGATGAGGCCTTGGAATAGTCATAGGGTCACTGCCCTTCCCTCTCAGGTCTGGTTAGGGAAAATGAGTCTCCCTTCCTTCCTCAGAACAACTTCCTTCCCAGCAGGGATCCTAGATTCCTGGATGAACACTGGGGCCCCAGCTATGACAAGAGGTTGTGACACTGGCCCTTTCCGTCAGGCCTGAGTCCAAATGTTGAGAGCTGCCCTGCTTCCTGCAGACCGGCCTCCATCTACCACCTCAGAGGCACGTCTGGGTTCCCAGTGAGCTGCTCCTGTGGGGCTAGGCCTCCCCAGGCCCGGGGGCCTGCCACCCTGGGAGACAGAGGGAGTACAGTGGGAGGATGGCAAGGATGGAGACAGCTTTCTAGATGGAACATCAGGACGCCTGCAGCCCTGCTTTCTGACTGGCACATTTCTGGCTGCCCCCGCCTGGGTGCCACCTCCATTCCCTCCTGGTGCTGGCACATCAGCACCTGACTCCACCTGGGAGTGCAAGGAAGCGCTGGAGAGGAGGCCGGGCTGCTGGCTGAGAGAAGGGCACATTCCTCCTGGCCTTGGTCAGGTTTGGCGGGTGTTGCTTCTGAGCACACAAGAATTGCCCCACGGGCTGAAACCTACCCTTGTTTGTTCCCCTCCCTACCTGGACAGGCACAGAAAGCTCTGGGGGTTCCTGGGAGTTCAGGAAACAAATCGCAGGCTCTGAAAGATCAACGGCACAGAGATGAGTAGGAAGTGCAGAAATGCGGTCTGTGTGTGCGCTCAGGAGTGCCCAGCTTCACTCGCCTTCTGGGGGCCCTGAAGGCAAGCTGTTAGTGCTTCTCCTTTACCCCAAGTTAAACCCGCCAAACAAAGCGGAACACGAACCGGTGCCGGAGTGGTCTCCAGGGGCTGTTCCCCTCTTTGAGTCACCTGCATGGAGGGCCAAGGTGGCCTGGTTCCTAGTTACACGGGACCTGAGGACACAGGGATGGAGGTGGCAAGGTCAACAGCCTCCTGTACAGGACACAGGGAAAAGGGGAGGGTGGCAGGGCAGGAAAGGAAAACACCAGGTTTGAGTCACTGCCTGGAAAGGCCTGGAGGTGATCACTTCACTAAGAGTGGGGTCTCAGTTGGGAAGAGGAGACGGGGACCCAGCTTCAGGTCCCTTACTCAGTGGGCCTGACACCACACAGCACACTGACCATGTCAGAGCCCTGCACAGCCACCACCTGTTGTTGTGGGGAAAAGGGCCCAAGCTGCCCTGCCACGCCCCACCCACCCTCAGCCCCGCGGCGACATACCCTGAGGTGGCAGTCCTGGCAGGCGGCTTTGGTGCTCCCGTTTCTGAGGGCCCTGCGGCAGCCGCTGGCTTGAGCCCTTGCGGGCTGGCAGCAGGCAGGCTGAGAAAGGAAACGTGAGCGTGAAGGTGGCAGGAGGTCCAGGTCTGGCCAGACAAAGCCCACGTGTGCAGCCTTGTGGCCAAGACTCTCCGCGCCTCCCTCAGCCTTTCTCCTGTTCCCACCAGCCCGTCTTGGAAATTCTCCCAAGTCTGAGCCCCTGGTGTTCAGTAACCTGTCCTCGCCCCAGTGCTCACTGGGGCGACCATCTGAAGACAGTCTGAGGAGCGACAGTGGACCTGTCCTGGGCACCAATGCTGGGCCATGCTCTGGTCCCCGCAGCTTCGCTTGGCTTTAGGCTGCAGCTCGGCTCACTCTCCCGCTGTGCCCGGAGCCCGACCAGCTCCTCCCTTCTCCCTCTGTGGCTACCCCTTCCTCTGGGCTCTCGGGGTCAGCAGCGAGGAAGCTTTCCCGTTGGTTTCAGGTTCAGGTCAAAACCGCCCTCCTCATTCACAGCAACCCCAGGGGTGGGTGACGTTTCTGGCCCGTCACACAACTGTCCACCTCACCTCCCCTTTGCTCTGGCTGCACAGCATCCTGAGGTTTCCTCTGGACAGTCCCGGCCTTACCAGGCCCCTGTCCTGCCCCCAATTCTGTGGCCTCCCCCAGGAGTCGCCTCTCAGCCATTGTTTCCTCTAACACCCCGGAAGAGCACAAGTGAATCCCAGCTGATGAGTCACCTGCTTCAGCTCAGGCCAGCAGACCAATCGGACACTGGTATTCTGTCAGCCCGGGGGTGCTGTGGGCAGAGCCCCTGCTCAGAGGCACCGGGATGGCTGTGTATTTGCCATAAGGGTACCTGGGTCTCCTGCCTGATCAGGTCGGCACCTATCCCCACAGCAGTCAGGGCATGAGTGTTGACAGCCCCCAGCTCCCTTATGTTTTCACCCGGGCAAAGGCGGGGAGCCAGATGCTCACCCCAGCCCCCAAGAGAGGGGAAGCACTGGTAGGAGGCGGCACTGTGCCCCACAGTGCACTGTGGGTGCTCCCGATGGAGGCACTAAGATGGCAAGGCCCTCCCTCCACCAGAGACGGCAGCCCGAGCCCCTACCTGCCAGAAGGTGGCTGGCCCACTGCCCCCACGGAGTTCTGGCCCTTAGGGGCCGCAGTGCGCTCCTCTCTGGCCAGACCTTGGGACTTCTTCCGAGACAGGGCATGGCTCAGCCAGTCCTCCTCCTCCTTTTCCTCAGATGGTCCTGGCTGGGAAGCCTGACTGGCTTTGGCAGGGGAACCTGCACCCTCGGTTGGTGGCTTTGCCCCCGAGAAGGAAGGCAGCCTGGCCGGGCCTGAGTGGCAGCCTGGGGCAGAAAGCTGACTCACAGGAGGGGGTCCCCTCTGAGCCTCCCTGGTTGGGGAGGGAGGGAGTAGGTCTGAGATGTCGTCCTTGAGGCCCAGCCAATCGGCGCCTCCCCTCCTGGGCTGGATGGGGCTGGACGCCGCTGGGCTGCTCTGTCTAGAGCCCGGTTCTCCCTTGGGGTCTGTGCCGCCTTCTAAGAACCTACTTCAAGACAGAGAAGAGGGAGTCTAAGGTAGGGCAAGCAGCCTGTCCCAGCCTTTCCCTCTGCTGCTGGGAGTGGGTGACAATGGGGCCCACACTAAGGAGTCGTGATGCCCAGCGGCCCTGCGCAGCCAGAGCCACAGTGGGTGAGTGCTATCTGTAGAACACTGTGAAACAGACATTGTGGATTCTGCCACGTGAACCAGGGACAACTCCATTCGCAGCAAATGGGACCAAAGTACAACCATGGGCCCACATGTCCAGAGAAAAATCTGTTGGATCAGGTGGTTTTAGGTTTTCCATCAACAGTCATTCCACGATCTGGCCATTGCCTCTATGTGCTACTACTGGCCATGTGCAGCAAGTTCCAAGGTTTAAGAATATACTGTGATTGGGGAAAAAAGTTGACGTGTACACAGGGTTATTCAGATAGAAAGAGAGGCTGATGAAGCTACTGCGAAGTAATGTTAACCCTGCTGAGCCTGGGTGAAGGGGGAGCGAGTTCTTTGTACCCTTCTCACAACTCTTCTGCCAATTCGAAATTATTTCAAAATACAAAACTTAAAATACTTACTGGGAGAAAATACCTCAAACTCAGAAAATTCTATCTGTTAACATTCCGTTGCAAACTGGGCCAAGACTGCCGTCAGGAGGTCACGGCAGATCCCAGGGCAGTGTGCCCTGGAGCAGTTTGAGGAGCCGCTGCCCAAGGTTCACAGTCACAGTCTTCTTCCCCCACAGCGGGCAGATGTGCCTCAGGGAGAAGTCTAAGGCTTTCAGGGGCTTCTGGTGGGGTTGGGTTCCCTGTCTCCTTTTCCTTCTGAGGACCCTGGGAGCAGAACCTGGGGCTGGCTCCTGCTGGGGGCCGTCTTGACCACTGGGCCTGGACTGGTGGGCACTGGGCAACCCCCTCCTCCTGTAGCACCCGCAGAGCCTCATGCCCCGCAAACAAGACTGGCAGTGGGATGGGGCGGGGCCGGGTCCACGTTCCCAACAGGCAGCCAGTCTCCGAGGCCAAGCTCTTTGCAGGCCCTGCTTACCTGACCGACTGCCGGCGGGACTGCCGGCCCTCGGGGCCCACGGTGGGCTGATAGGCTCTGAAGGTGAAGTCCTCGTCATCCCAGGTGTCTTCTTTGTCTGTGAATTAAGGCACCTGTGATCTAGAGCAGGGGGCGTCAACCTTTCTTTTGCGGCTGTAGAATTCTTTGTTTAAAAAAGGCTGAACTGGCAGCTTGACAGGTTAAGACGAGTGGACCGGGAGGCTGCTGTGGGGGGAGCGGGGTGAGGGGCTGGGCGTCTGCCAACGCGCGATTCTCACCGAGGAGCTGTTAAAAGTGCACGGGGAGCCCTGCACCAGGCATCCTGCAGGTGAGGCCTGGTGAGCTGCCTGTGTCACAGGAATGATTCTCAACAGACGGCCAGTGGGCCGACGCTCTGAACAAAGAAACACTGGTCCAGGGCAGTGTTTTTCAAACTGAGCTGCTGCCTATTAGCAAGTTGAGAAACTAATGAGTTGTGACCAATATATTTATAAGTCAAACAGTGTATCAATAAAAAACAAGAGTACTGAGCAAGGTAATTATTATTTCCTGATGCTTCTGTCTCAGTTATAAACGGGAAGAATAATGTGTGTCATGATGTAAAGCTTATCTATTATGGATTGTTGTAAAAACCTGCTCTGGGGTTCCCTGCCCCACAGGCGTCCTCACCCTGTGGCCTCTGGTACTTCTTGTCCAGCTTGAACTCCCTGCGCTCCCCGCTGCCCGGGCAGACCAGGAGTTTGGCGGCAGTTCCCCGACCCAGCAGCTCATCCAGCTTGGAGCGAGCGGGGAGGGGTGCTGCCCTGCAGGATGGGACACGGGGCAGGGACCTGTGAGTACAAGGGCTCCTGGGGGGCCCACGCTGTGCCCACCCTCCAGCTTCTCCCTCTCCCTGGGCCTGAAGCAGCAGCCTGGCCAGGGACTCTCTGCTCATAAGGCCCCTTACTCTCCCGTTGGCCTCCTCTCTGCTCTGGGGTGGTCTCCAAACCCCAGGGTGGCTATGATGTCATCCTCATCGTCAAAGAGCAGCTCTTTCTTTCGGACTGGGGTGTCCCCAGGAGTTAGAGGCAGAGAGGGACCTAAGAGACAGAACACAGGGCATAAGGCCTGCAGCCTTCTTGCCCTTAGCTGTGATGTTTAAATTGGTTGAGGGGGGCGCTTCCCTGCAACCCTGACCTTTGCGTGGAACAGCAGGCATCACAGTGTCTGGTCTGCCTGCAGGACCTCACTTCCCCGGCCCCACGCCAGGGCTCACGCATCCCCCATCCCGTTCCTGGAGACTGGTAATCTCTTGGTCCAGGATCTCAGACCTGTAGTCTCTGCCTGGTGGGGTCTTTGGTTCTGCACCAGAAAGTTGGGCGAGTCAGCTGCCTCTGATTCAGGACAGGTAAGCCCACCCCCCTACCTTGATCTCTGACTGGGGCTGCGCTCTTTTCCAAAGCTGTTTTGCTCTCCATCCCTGGTGGCTTCTTGGCGATTCCTTCCTCGTCATCAGAGAGAAGTCCTGCCAACGGGTCTTCCAAGTCTCAAAGCCAGAAGGGAAAAGCAAAGGTAAGATGGCACACTTTGTTCAGGAAAACAAGCACCATGCTGGGTGTGTTCTCACTCAACCAGAGACTTCTAGCTGCTCTGATACATAAACTAGCTGCAAGGGTGTCTTGGGCGGGGGCCTGGGTTAGGGGGGCTCGGACACAGACCAGGCTCGGCCAGGAGACAGGAAGCGGGGAGAGCGGCCCTGAGCCTGCGGGGCCTGCGTTCCAGCGTGACTGGCCCAGGCTCTGCTGTCTGCCCGAGCCTTCTGGAAACATTCCCAAGGCATCAGAAGAGAAGTCAAACTTCCATGCATTCTCGAAGGGAAAGGAAACTCTCCCCACATGTTATAAAATCTTCAGTTTGACACCTGGTGTCAAAGTCCTTGTAAATAAGTGTCCCAAATATCCCAGCCAGGAGAACAAAACTGGTCCCTCCCTGAATTCATGAAGAGCAAAATCGGTGCACCGGCCGTCTGCTCCTCATCTGATTAACACAGTGACTTGGCCTCGGGCAAGCAGGTAAGCATTGCCCAGGCTACTCTACTCTCAGAACCAAAGTGTTCCAGAAGCACGACTGCAGGGCCTGTGGTACCTTCGAAGGAGAACTTCCTGTGATGCCCAAAGCTGGTGGGAGAGGGAGGTAGCTTCTTGGTGGGAATGGTGTCTCCTGCAGGGAGCCAAGAGAGGGCAAGGTCACAGGCCTGTGTCTCTCCTGGCCTATGTTCTGCCACACCATGACTGGGACCACTGGGATGGTGAGCACTTCTACCTGGGGGCGGCCATGGACGCAGCCCCGGGATGATCTACACCTCCCCAGTTGTCAGAGAGGCTTCTGGCAGAGAAATGTGGTCTGCAAGCTACCTCCTGCCCCCTAGTCACAAGTCACTCCAAATGGGGACATAGGCTTGGGAGATGCACAGGCTGCCATAACATTCTCCAATTTAACTCCAATGGCTTCTCCAGAGCCACCATGTTGGACTTAGCGGGACTGGAAGAGCCTTAGGCAGGGAGGAGGCTCAGCCTGCCTCCCTCTCCCACCACAAACATTCAAACACACATCTGTACTCATGGAGCTCCCGTCCTTTCATCTCCATCCCAGGGAGAGAAAACCCACCGGGAATGAGAGCTTCCGTCTAAGCATCTCCCACCTACCTTTCTCATTGGCCGTTAACATACCAGCAGGTTTAAGATTACTAGGCTGCTCTTCTTTCTCAGAACCCTTGGCAGACCTTTTGTCTGAGGCTGGATTAGACTTCTTCAGACCTAAGAAATCGGCATCCATTTCATCCAGATCCTAGAAAAGCAGGAAGGAGGGAGGAATCCCCACTGCTGCTCAGCTGGTAGCTGCTAAATGCGCTCACACTCGGAGCAGCCTCGTGAGGGTGCTGCCCCCAAATTCCACACAGAACGCATGAAGACTAGGGGCGGGGGGCTGACCCCAGCAGCGTTACAGAACAAGGACAGAGGCAGGGCCAAACCACAAAGGCCCCAGACAGTCAGTCTCCAGTAAGCCAAACGGTCTCAGACTGGTACCCCTACCAGCAGTTACTAGCAGCTGCTGCCCTGACGTGGGAATGACAGGGTGGCTGAAGCCTGCTCTCAGCAGCTTCGCACAAAGGCTTAGCAAATGATGAAGACATCTGCAGTAGAAACCAAACAGCAGGATCCTGGGCAGTGAGAGGGACCTGAGGCAAAAGATAACCCTTTGTCCAAAGTCTGGAAAAATTCTGACCTGGATTCTTAAGCCTGCCTGGGTCAGGGGAAGCAAACTGTGACCAGAGGCAGAGGCATGCTACTCTGTGTCAAGGTTCCACGGTGAGGACGTTAAAAACCACCACAACCAAGCCAGGAGAGGAAGGCAGTCGGGGACCCCATGGTCACCATGAGCCCTGAGTCCAGACTGGCTGCATGGTGATTTTAACAAGGAATGAGGACGGCGGCACAGTGGGTGGAGGATTCAGCTCGTGGTTCTGGATGAGAGGCTCAGGGTCACCACTGTCAACAGAGTCAGAGGACTTGAGGGTCATGCCCGGAGGTCCCAGCAGGCTGACCTTGGGCAAGAGCGATTTTGAGCCGAGCCAAGTTTAAGAAGTTGACTCTCGAGTCAAGAAGGAAATAGGTCTCAATTCTTGAGGGCCCTGCAGGGTTGAGAGCTCAGCCTTGGCTCCTGGCAACACAGGCTGACCAGGAGGGCCATGAGGTGGAGGTCAGGCAGGAGGGGGCTGCTGGACGGAGGGGGAGGGAGAGCAAAGGGCAACCTGAGGCCTTGGACCCCAGCCAGGCTGCCCGAGTATGGTGAAATCATGCTCTCATGAGCTGTTCAGAACTTACGTTTTAAAATTCCCTGCAAAGATTAGCTTGGGAGGAGGGCGGGTATGGCTCAGTGGCAGAGTGTCTGCTTAGCATGCCCAGCGTCCGGGGTTCAGTCCCCAGTACCTCCATCAAGAAATAAATAAACCTAATTACCTCCCTCACTAAATAAATAAATAAATGGGAAAAAAAAAGATTAGCTTGGGGCTTGATCTGATGAGAGGATGGCTGTACTGAAGGGGACTTGGCAGGGGGTGTGAGGAGAAACATGGAGAAAGGTTAAGAACAAGATTCAGGGGAGTCTTCCCCCATTCCTCAGCGGGAAGCCGCCGCCCCATTTCACCAGAGGCCTGTAATCTCCATAAACCAGGAAAACTGATATATGCCCAGAGGGACAGGGAGGGCAGCAGCTCATGGATGAAATCACTCTTGCACTAGGAAGGGCTCAGAAACGCAAACTGTAAAGAGGGAGAATGAAGGCGTGGTACATAGTACCATCACCCCACCTTCCCAGGTCCCCACATTGTGCCAGCTGTCTCCTTACCTTCATGGCCTGGAGCAGAGCCTGCGGGTCTGCATCTGAGATGTCTGAAACCTACAGCCACCCTCAGAGAGTAAGGACGAGTGTTAGTCAAGGCCCAACAAAGCTCAGGGCCCTGGCTGCCTTGCTCCCGTTAGGGCAGGAGCAGAGCTGGGCCAGCGGGGCATACGCTGCAGGGTCCCGCCCTTACTTGGGGCTTGGGTGTTGTTTGAAGTCAAACCTAGAAGTGGAGACCTAGAAAGCCTTCCTGTCCTTCCCAATAGGAAGCCCACATCCATCACAGGACTCAAATTAGGCTACTTCCTGTCCACATGACCAGACCAGCTGTGGCATTTACTATGGGAAGGGGCAACACCCAAGCCTCTAGCAGGTGCAAGGAGCCCAACTCCCTAGCTCATCTCACTGGGAGGAAGGAAAAGGATGTCACCTTGGGTCCACTGGGCAGCCCTCAGGTACTGTTCTGTTTAAGAACAAACTGGCCTCGCAGGGACTTCTAAACCTCCTGTGAGCAGCAGCCCCTTGGCCACAACCTCCTTCTCACTGTTTCTGGGGGTAAGAGGGTGAGTAGCAGAGAAGGGGCATGGCTCACCTCAGCATCAGCTCCTGCCAGGCCTGCCCTCGTGCTAAAGCCATTGTCTTCCAGGAGGGACCTGCGAAGGGGCAGAGTCAGCACCCACCCACAAACAGTCCCCAAGGCACTCGGTGATTCTAACAAAGGAGAAGTGGCTTAAAGAGTCCGAGTTGAACCCAGGTAGACTCTACTCACGGAGTACAGGGTTGCTAAAAGGAACCTCACAAACCACACAGTGCAATGATTTTTCACTTTTTTAAAGTAGGAGAGCCCCTTTAAAAACAGCAGATAAGAGAGAAAACCAGAAATGCTTGGAGTAAAAAGAAGGTGGAGGGCGGGGAGCTCACAAAGCTCAGAAGAGCAAACACAGTGTGAAAGGCACCAATCTCCTTTTTCTGAGGGTAGGAAAACTGAGGCTCAGAGAGGTTCAGGAGTTGCCCCGGTCACACAGTAAGCAACCAATGTAGGACTAGAAGCCGGAACCTTTGACTCCAGTTCAGTTGTTTTCTCCTCCAGGCTCCTTCACTGGCCAGGAGTTGAGCGGGGAGCAGGGAGGGGCTGACACTGTAAGATGCCCCGTGTGAGTGGGAAGGTCGGGGAGGGGCAGGGGCATTTGGAATGGAATGGGGCTTGGATGCCTAAGCCAGGCTCCTGCGCTCACTTTGTCCTCGCCCTCGAAGGAGGGAGGGCCTGAGCGACAGCTGAGGTGTCTCTGGCACGTGAAGTTAGTTTAACAGGCTTCTCAGGTGTTGCTGGAAAAAAGAAAACAGAAGATATCAATTGACCACGCAGAGCTGGAGTCAAGATGAAAAGGGCAGCAAGTTCCTCATCACGCTGTCTCCCAGATCTTCCTGCTGAAAGAAGGGCCTTTATGGAGGAAGGAAACTGGCCCCGTAAGCAGGTCCCTTAAAAGCCTGAACGGGGGAAGAAGCAGTATCTTTCCGAGCAGGAAGTCAACCCAACTGGTGCCAAATGAAGATGCTCCCCACAGGCTACCCGACCCCATAGAAATGCAAGAAGAAAAAGGCACCGCCGTGTCCATGGGCTGGTGCTTGTGCGTTCTTCTGGGTCAGGTAGGTGGAACCGGGGCCTTGTCCCTTATGAGTCTGGCATGACCCCGAAGCCCTGCTCTTCAGCGCAGCAGACACAGAAACACAGGACAAGGGACTAATATCCAGATTATATGAGGAACGCTTACAACTCAACAATAAAACGACAAATAACCCACTTTAAAAACTGGGCAAAGACCTTTCTCCAAAGACATAAATGGCCAACGTCATTAGTCATTAGGGAACGTGCATCTAAACCACATTGAGATGCTACCTGATACCCACTAAAATGGCTATAATCAGAGAGACAGAAAGTAACAAGTACTGGC
The DNA here is from genome assembly GCF_048564905.1 of Vicugna pacos. Lineage (NCBI taxonomy): Eukaryota > Metazoa > Chordata > Mammalia > Artiodactyla > Camelidae > Vicugna > Vicugna pacos. Next base: position 58,434,044 of record NC_133002.1, read on the forward strand.
AAGGATGTGGAGAACCTGGAGCCCTCCTCCACTGCTGGTGGGAATGTAAAATGGTACAGTTGCTGTGGCAAATAGTTTGGCAGTTCCTCAAAGAGTTAAACATAGTTACCTACCATACAGTCAAGTAATTCAGCTCCTACATTTATACCCAAAGAGCTGAACACATATGCTCACAAAAAAAACTTGCCAATGAATGTTTCTAATAGCATTATTCCTAACAGCCTACCCACAATGTGGAAACCACTCAAATGGCCATCCACTGATGAATGGCTAAAAACAAGGTGTGTCATACAGTGGAATACTGCCCAGCTGTGGAAAGGAGTAAAGAGGGGAATGCTACAGTGTGGACAAACCTTGAAAATGGCATGGAAAGTGAAAGAAGCCAGATGCAAACGCCTTATTCTGTATGATCCCATTTTCTATAAAATGTCCAGAATAGGCAAATCCATAGAGAAAGAAAAGTTAAATAAGTGGTTGCCTAGGGCTGGGGGAGGGGGGAATGAGGAGTGACTTAATGGTGTGGAGTTTCTCTGTGGGGTGATGAAGATGTTCTGAAATTCGATTACAGTGATGGTTGTACAACTGTGTGAATATACTAAAAGTCTCTGAATTATACACTTTAAAAGAGTGAATTTTAAAGTGTATTATATCTCAATTAAAAAAAAAAAAGCCTAGTTGGGGGATTCTGGGGAGGGGCACTTACTCTCATCCCCCAGGAGGTCACCAAGGACATCATCAATGGAGCCTGGAAAAGAAAAAGGGCCACCATGACTTCAGGAGAAAAGAATGATCTTTTAGGGCCTCATGTCTTGAGACCTCAGAGCCTTCAGAGGCTGGGACTCAGGCTTGGCTCTCTCTTCACTGGCCACGAGATGTTTTCTAACTCCCGGCAACAAGTTACAACGTCTGGTTAAAAGACCCCAGTGTAGAAACTGAAAATAACTTTCTCAAAGGACAGCACAGATTTTCAGGAGAACCTACATTCTAAGTGACACATTGGCCAACAAGCCAGTCTTCTAGACCCTGAACAAAGTCCAGATGCTTCTTTGGGAAAAGTGTCCAGGATTTCTAGGCACACATACAATCTTCTTTTATACCAATAGCTTCCTGGTTCCCTTCCAGCTGAAACCCCCAGAACTGGTTTGGAGACACACCTTCTGATGGGGGGAACATGGAGGAAATTCAGGGGTGAATGGTGAATTAAACTTCTCATATCCAGCTTAAGTGCCTTCACCACTCTTAACCCCAACTGTATACTTCTGGATCCAGAGCCCAACAAGAAGGATTTTTTCCCAAGTCCCATCCCTTGTTTATTTCCGAATTACTCTGAGGGCCAATGAGGCAGCAGCAGGAGTTCCCTAGGAAAACCAGAGCTGCCTTTGGGATTATGGGAAATCAGCACGATTCACACCAAGAACATTCAGACAGACGTGTCTGTTATTTATGGACTGAAGGTGGGGAATTCTTTTTGGCTTAAGGGTGATGTTCCATCTCTCACTCACCTTTCAGTCCCTTCTTGGTTTTTGGTGCCTAAAATGGGAAAAATAAATCACATTAACAAAATCAGACAGTAAATGTGTATTGAAATCGAGAATGCAGAATGAACTGTTTTGCCTTTTGCCAAGTCACCAGAGGAAAAGGAGCACTGATGGCATTTCGAGACAGAAGCCCTTTGTGGTTTTCTTAGAGTTTCTGAGAACAGGCTCATTCAGAGCATGAAAACGGCCCCCACTAACAAGCAGTGGACACCACTGTGGGTGCCATCCGATGGGAAGAAGTCTCTTCTTTTCCCCCAGATTTCCAGACACCACATTCATACCCTTCCAGCCAGCCAGGATGCAATATTTTCCTCTATTCCATGTTCCTGACTTCTCAATACCAGGAACAGACACTTAAAAAAATCCTTTCAAATGGACATTGAGAGACTAAGAAGAAATGCTTGCTTATTGCTTAATAAGAAGCTTGATATAAATGCTACTAACCATCACTCTTCTTTGGGGTCACCCAGCTCCCCAAAGTACTTCATGCAGCTAAAATCTTGGAGGTGGGAGTAGGGGTGAGGGCAGGCTGACATTTCCACACACCTACTCTGCATTCTGCCTACCATCTCAAGGCTCTGGGGGCTGCTTGCAGCTCCTTCACAGCATTGTCCAGCTCATTTGAATTCTGTCCATCAGGCTCATCCTTCCTAATGAAGAAAATTAAAGTGGTTGCTTAAAAGTGATGTAGCTTTAACAGTGCTTGAGTCCAAGACCTGTCACGCCTTCTCTCACTTTACCCATTCAAGAGGTCAAAACCTACTTCTAGCAATTAAAAATTCCTTATGCGGGGCAATTCAGATGAGAAGCAAAGTGCTCTGGGTAACTTTCTGAGGCCTGGACATCACTCAAAAAAAGTGCAGTGGTCCTCATCCCTCACCCTGGAAGAAGATGTAGAAAATGGCGGGTACCTATCTCAGAAAGGAGGTGGGTGCCTGGCACTATGGCCAATAAACCTCCCCAGGCAACACTCATGACTACTCTCCAGGCAGCATTCAGCACAAAGAGCAGATGGGAACGCTGGTTACTCCTTGAAAGCATTTTCACTGATGGTGGAAAAATTCCCCTTCACACACATCCGAATCACTCCATTAGTAGAGAATGGTTTTCCTCAGAATGATCACTCTTCCTCTCCCTCCTCAACGCTGCCAAATCTGACCTTTGGCACAGCTTGAAAGGAAGGAGTCAGAGGAGGGGATCTTTACTTCTCTGGTGTCCTGTCCTGTTATTAGAATGCAGTTTGTGTGGGGTTACTGTACAGGGCCACTCTGAATGGCTGTGTTTCTCCTTCTCTGTAATGACAATGTTCACGAACTTTTAAGTCCAAACACGTTTGGAGTCTAGGAGCGTCTGCCATCTCCTCCCTCCCAGACCGTGGGAATTTCTGAGAGGCTTGCAAAGGACACTGCCACAGGGACCCTCGCGTCATCGCATCTGCTCAGCCAACTTCGTGACAGGCATTTTGAAATCCCGAGCCCGCCCCTTAGCAAGGGCCCTCCCGGAGTCACCCACTCCCTCAGTCCCGAGATTCCGCGTCCCTCCATGCGTCACCCCCTCCCCGCGCCCAGCCTATCTCGATCCCAAGCGCAGCCTGCGATCCTCCCAGCCCCTGAAATCCCCCAGGTTACGCGCCATTCTCTTCGGAGGCGCAGCCGCTGGGCCGTGTCCCAGCCACAGCCGCTGGTCCAGACTCCACTCGAGCCCGGCTCTGTCAACCTCCAGCTACGGAGCCTCGCGAACGCCAATCTCTCAGTCGCCCGGCCTCCGGAAGTAAGGCGAGGCGCGAAGCATCCTGGGGGTTGTAGTCCTAGGCCCGCTCACCTGCCGAGACCAAGGAAACATGGGCCACCAGGATGAACTACATTTTCCAGGGTGCCCCGCCGCGGCCGTTAGTCGGTGTCGGGCCTCTGTTTGAGGCTTGGCGCGTTGCTAGGAGCTCACTGAAAGCCCTTTCGCCAAGAGCGGGCGACCGGGATACAAAGCTGCTGGGCTTTTTCCTCCTCCTCTTTCCCCGGATAACTGCTGGGGCCTAGGCTCCAAGACGGAACATTTAAAGTTCTTCCAGCACTCTTCCGAGGGCTGACTCGTGGAGGGCGTGAGAAACGTGTCAAGAGTGGGAGATTGACGTGGTGAAACCACAAATTATTATGTATTTATCCCACATTCCAAAGCTTAGGGAAATAGTTGTGACCTTCCTGTTAAGAAAATCAAAGTTGCAAAGGTAGAGTGAAACCCAACATCACCATGTAATAAAGACATGTAACATCTTTTTGTGTTAAGATTTTATTAAGGGTTTGTCAATTTTACAAAGGAAAAGGGGGGTTAGTGGTTTGGCTTACCCGCAGGCCAAGCAGGGCTGGCGGGGCACCGCCGGATGATTCAACCATGATTCAGACTTTCGACCCCGCGCACTTCCTGGTACTCCCATCCTCAATGACACATCCAATCAGGGATGGGTAACAATACACACTAAATGTCTTGTCAGGTAGGAACCAACTCAAGCCACAACAGTCATAGAAAAAAAGGGAATTATACACTCCAGAGAATACAGATCATTTCCTTGAATCCACAGCAATTGGAAATTGCTTACCAAGTAGTAGTCAACAGTCTGAAGATCACTATTTGTTACCTGTGAAAACAGTTGACAGTAGTGTGGCAAAACAATGTATTTTGAGTCAGAATTCTTAAAATCATGCCCAATTTTCCATGATCTTCCTGAGATAATCAGTGACTCACTTGAATTTAAGGAAAAATCAAATCAAAAGCCTCTTGGGATCCAGGAATTTGCAAGTCTGCAACAGCTAACATCTGGTAACTCTAAAGATTTCTTAAATGTTTGTTTACTCCCATGGACCACAGGAATATGTACTGAAAGTTTAGTTTGGACATCTGAAAGCAAAACTCCACCAATATTTTAATATTAAAAGACATTTTAGTCACTTACAGGGTGACTTAAGTCTAATCCTCCAGGATTATAGTAGTAAATATTCAATTAGCTGAAATGATCTCTGCATTATTTCATGAAAATGATCAAAACCTTTATCTGATTGTCAGAAGACTCAACAAAAGACTCTTGGTCTCAAGTAAAATAATCAATTTTCTGGCACTGTTCCCCTCTCCAGCTGCAGTAGCAACTGCCGTTTGAAGACAATCTATAATCCCCTCCACATACCTAGTGGGTGTCACAGACTGTCTGCGTCTGATTTTCTTCCTTTCTAGTAAGATGGATGGAAAGAATTCAGAAAAGCGTAGGAGGAAATTTGACCAACGGTTGTCTAAAGAATTTTTGTTCCCGGAACTCGAGGATCATGAATCTAATTCCCCAGCCAAAGCCCTACACTGAAGAAAATTCAAGAATCAAGACTGAATATGTTAACTCTAGGAACTATTAAACACCTCCAGGTATATGGAATCTGAAATTACAAGCAGTGAGTCCTCAGAAAGTACGTGAACATCGTTAATGTTGCAATTAAGTGAATGTTCTGAAGATAAGCTGCTACTTAGCAGAGCTATGTTCTGAAAACAAGAATATGAAGGGCCCCACTGTGCTCTGAGGTGACTAATGTCCAAACACTGAAATATACCTGTCTCTATCAAGTAGAGCATGATGTTGAGCTTCAAACACGTGAGGAAGAATCAACCTTCATCCGTTACAAACAGCAACATCTCTATTAAACCTCAAAGGCTTACATCAGTATCATTAGTTCTATTCATCATCATTAAAGACTAGGTTGAAATTTATCTTTTTGTACTCTTTGTGAAAATGGCTCACTAAAGAATCCAAGAGAACCACACTTACCTGTGGCAGTCTGGCTTTTTAGAGACAGCAAACTGGGTCTGCTAATTCCTTACGAACAGCCAACATCTGTACTCCTGCGTGGGCAGAGTACTCACACTCTACAGTTAATGGCAATTACGGCCGGCTCAGAGCTGTCTGCCTAGGTAGGTCTCTCTTCCCTTTTTTTGTTTTTAGTGTTACCTAAACCTGTATCTTATAATTCTTCATAAACTTATGTTTAATTATGTGGCAGTCTTTCCCTCTCAATAGTACAAATTAGTGAGATTTCATGATATCTTTATTCTTTGATTACAATGAATAAAGTTCAAGACAAAACATTCCAATGTTAATAAAAACACTGTCAAATATCAGATTGAGTATTTAAATAAAAATCAAGGTGCTAGACGGAATAAAGCTGGCTCTAGAGTCCTCACCCTATTCAAACCTGCTTAGATCTCAGACCTCTGCAGCTTGATTAGGTGGGTGCCATTTCAAACACCCTCAGATCCTGGCCACAGGCATTCATCTGTGAATAGGACTTTGAACAGGTCAATACTAAGCAATTTTAAATTTACTCTTCATTATTTCCCAGAATCTGAACTATTGTCAAAAGAGATTAAGAGCGCTTTTTACTTTAATCTTAACACAATTATCAATTAGTTCTCTTGGTGGAAAGATCAAGGCTTGTGTCAACAGACAGTATTTCTTCTGCTGGACCTTGAAGACTCCTATTCCACTGGGATAAATTTTATGTCAGGTCCCAAGATAGGAATTTTATTTCCACTGAACTATACTACATTCTCAAGACTGATTCTAGAACAACCGGTTTCATGAAGATGTCACAGATATACATAAGCAGTTAACAAGTTAAAAAAAAATCGAGTGACTTGTTTTAGTTGATTTTAAGAAAAATTCATTAAGAGCTACATGTTTAGGCTTTAAATAGAGAATGACTGTGTAAATTAGATTTCAGCCGAAAGGACAATTTAGCAAGTCAGATAAAGCTCCTAGAAACATGCTGAAAATAAAGCCAGATATACAATAAGAAATAGATTCTATGGAACTTCCATTCATCCTTTAGCCAGAGTTTCAGTGATTAGATTTTCTGATCCCAAAATCAGAACACATGGTTTGTCAAAGGTTTTTTTCTGGGTGTAAGAGGCGGTAAGTGATTCTTTTATTTTTGTGATGCCAGGTACTGTAACTTCCAAGCATTTTGATGGCTTATGCTAAAATGAACAGAACATAGGAAAACTGGATAGTTTCAGAAAATTTAGTTAATATGGTCACAAAAGTTACAGTAATCGTAACTGACAGCTCTCCCTGAAGTATTTCACTAAGAAAGAACCGTGGCACTTTTTTTCTCCTTCCTTTAGCATCTCTCTCAGGAGAGAGAGAGGGAGCCAGATCAAACACTGACTGAGGTCCCATCAGTTGCCAAAAGTTACATGTGGCGATAACTTTGCTACCTATCCCTTTCCCAAGAAGTTGGGGACAAAGGGAGTTGTAGTGCTACTAAAAGCAACAGCTTAGGGATCTCTCCAAGGGGAGATCAGTTCCTAATTACATGGGACAGGGACCCTGCAGCAGCCTGTGCTGAAGAAATCCTCCTGTTGTTCCTACAGTTAGGCAGGAACAAGATGTCAGCAAAGGGGGGCAAGCAGGCAGGAAACGTGCCAATGTGTCAAGTACAAACTCACGCACATTGGTTCCTGATTAGTTTCCTTCCCCAATCCCTCTTCTTCGGTCCTGCTTTTTAGCCAGGGCTCCGAGGGGGAGGACAGTTAGCAGGAAAGCTTGGAAGGGTTCTACCCTGCTTAAAAAATACCTTTGCTTAAAAACACTTGTAGATCCAGTGATCAGCAATTAAGAAGAGAAAATAATTAACTACTTAGTAGTTGAATTCTACTAATTATCAAAAGTCATGGCCTCCTGGGATCAGCAGCATTACAAATGGAAGTCATCCTGTGTTTCTTAAAGCTTTTTCTGAATGCATCACAGGTTCTCTTTCAGTGTTAATTGCACTTGTAAAACACATCTGTTTCTTTCCTTTAATCTCTGAAATCTGTTGTTTTTTTCTTTTCATTTTTATAAAAAAGAGGAAAGGGGTCAATTTATCATTTGCTCTATAGCTTTCTGAATTTGATAAAGATTCCACGCAGATTGGTGTGACAGGTGTCAGGGGAATCGATACAGCAGCTTTCAGAAGCAGGTCGAAGTTGTCAAGATGCTTCAGAGCTTGGACTGCAGTGACTTCAGGTGCTTGTGGTAAGATTCATGGACCTGCAGGGAAGGGAGAGAGAAAAAATTGCTGACAAGGAGTTTGCAACTTAAAACAACATACTTTTAATAAAGAAATTATCTGAATCTTATTTGGATCCTGAGTCCAAAAAAAAAAAAAAAAAACACCAAAGGGCAGGAGGTGGGGAAGAATTGAGCAAACCGGGGGTATCTGAACATTGACTGAGTAGTTTATGATATGAAAGAATTACTGTTAACTTGTTTAGGCATGAGAATGGTATTGTGGTTATGTTTTCAAAAGAGAGCCCTTACCTCTTAGAGATACACACTGGAATATCTACAAATAAAGTTATCTGATATCTTGGATTTGTTTCTAAATAATCTGCAGCTTGGAGGCTGAGATGAAACACAACTGGCCATGAGCAGGCGGGGTTTGAAGCCCGACGAAGGGTACGCAGGGAGGCATTAGTGTTCTATTTGTGTATGTGTTTAAAATTTTTCAGCTGTTGTTAAATAATCAAGGAAGTTGAAAACCTGCACTCGGCAGGAATGGCCTCGTTCCCTTCTCACCTGCTGCTCAATCAATGGAGCGACTGTCCCAAGCGCCCTTTAAGGGCTTTCAAAGCTTTCACGGATGAGTCACTCTCAGGGCTTTTCTGCCTTAATATTTAAGTGAACAGTTTCAAACGGTGAAAAGACACTGTTTCTTTACCTCTGTTTTGTTCAGTGGGGACTTCTTGGCCCACTCGAACATGTTTTCATATACGTTGCCATCATAGCGGCCAAGCACAGAGCCCAGTGTCACATCCTGGAAATCAAACGCGTCAACCAGAGCAACGGCATCAGGGCGGATGGCGGTCAGCAGCTCCTTTATGCGCTCGTTCACTTGGGTGACTTGAGACTCTGTCATGATGCCCCACTAAAAGCAGCAGAACAGAAGGAGAAGTATGTTACACAGACAGAAGGATATATTTATATGCATGTATATACACCTGCACAACTATAAAGTAAACCACAATTCTTTTTCTACCAATAACTTACATGCGTAAATGAAAGGAGTTAAACTGAGAAATACTGACCTGAAGAAAATCCCCTGCCTTCTGACAGATTCCATACAGGGAATACAAGAGACACAAATTCCTTAAGACAGCTTGCACGGATCTATCTTGAATTTGGGGGATTTTTTCTGAAAAGAGCTTAACTACCACATAGTGGCAATGTGCCTACATAAAAAGAAAACAGCAAAGTGTAAGAAACCTTGAAAAAGACTCAACGCACGGAGAAGGGTTTCTGCACTAAGAAAACGAGGTGGGTGGTGAAGGACCGGGGCGGGGGGGTGGGGAAGAGAGAACCACCACTGACCTCACTTGCCCGAACCAGGTCAATGGACGTTAGGTTCCATGCTACCTCCTTGCTTTTTCTGTGAATGACTTCAGCTTGAAGGTTTTTCGCAGCAATTTCTACTAATCTGTCAAAAAAGAAAAAAAAGAAAAAGAAAGAAAACTAGAGCTCAAGGGAGTGATCAGTGGTACCTGTGCCTTTGTCCTCTGCCATCGGGCCCCCAGCCCCCACTGCTGCCTGTCCCAGCTCCCGAGGGTGTGCTCACCTGGCTGCACGGAGTCTGTACGCTTCAGTTAGGCTGTCAGGGCTGTTGATGTCCACCACGGTCGGCCAGACTGCCACCTGCTGTGGCTGGATGCGCTGACTGGGCAGGTCATTCAAGTAGGACACCATGCCACACACCAACTTTCCTGAGTGCACCTGGTCATAACTTTTCATCAGGAACCTACAAATCACCAGGTCACATGCTTTCACTAACTATGCTTCTTGTGAAACAGAAATCAAACAGAGCCCTGGAAGGACTAAGCCATGGGACAGGTGCTTCATACTCACTAGAGTCTGACCATAAGAGAAAAACTGCGGGTTGGAAGGATGGAAAGCAAGAATGGTATCTTTCAGGAAGAAATACAACGCGAAGAGAAAATGTGGGAAAAGGAACCAACGAAAAGGTTCCCAGAACTGGAATATTCTTAAGAACAGATCAGAGAAACGATGAGTTAGACTCTCACCTGGCTGTCTGGAGCATCATGACAGTGTTTTCTCCCTCAAAGGTGCAGGTTGGGGTAAAATTGACATAAATATTTGGAAGTCCACTGCAGTGAGAATAGCCATGCCCGCCACAGGCCATCCGACAGGCTTCGATAGCAGCGTTCGCCGTCCAGGACGTGAAGGCCTTCAGCCCGGCGGTGAGGGCATGAAGCTGCGGGGGAGGAGGCACGAGGTCGTCAGAGCATCACCCGTGGGGCTGACGGCCCGTGTTCCAACAAGAAACCCTTATCCTCACCAAACAGTACTAGTTGCCTTCAAAATCACTTGCCAGGCATGTAAACTGAAAAGCAAGGTCATCCAATTGGCCTGAAATAATAACATGCCCACACTCCCTTCTGAACTGTTCTACCTGGGGAAAAAAAAAAGGCACCACTTATGTTCCTTTGATTAATAAATGACCAATGTGGTACAGTAATTCTGAATCTTAAAAACAAACCCACACCATCTTCACATCTGATCCATTTTCAATTAGAAAAATTTCTCTACCTTTTGAGAATATATGGATTCTTTTCAAGAAATCTCAATGTTTCACTTTCTCTGGACATTACCCAGCAGGAAATATGAACCAGAGGGTGCCCACGAGGGAACAGGACCCAACACGCACCTCTGGCAGCTCACTCAGGTCCCCCTCGCCAATGTCCTTGTTAATCCGGTGATAGGTCTCCTTCATGTATGCGCCCACAAACTGGAAGGCATAGGCGGTGGCCAGGAGGGGAAAAAGTTTGTACTGCTGGGTTTGATAATCCAAAATCTGTGGTTCTGGTTCACTAAAGTACATTAAAAAAAAAAAAAAAGAGAGAGAGAAAGAAAAATTAAACACCTACACAGAACTTACTGTGTGCCAGGTTCTAGTCTAAGTACTTTTCTTGGGGAGGGGGGGAGGGGGGGTGGTTAGGCTTACTTACTTACTTACTTACTTACCTACCTACCTACCTACCTATTTATTTATTTATGTTTAATGGAGGGACTGGGGATTGAACCCAGGACCTTGTGCATGTTAAGCATGTGCTCTACCACTGAGCTATACCCACTCCCCTAGTCTAAGTACTTTGATAGATTATTTAATCTTCATAAAGACCCTGTGAGGTAACTTTTATTTTCCCTATTTTATAGATGGGGAAAATGAGAGGTTAAGAACCTGCCAGAGGTCACACAGCTAATAAGTGGCAGATCCTTGATTTAAATCTAGGCTGTTTGGATAAAGAAGACCATGCTCTTAACCACCTTGTTGAGCTGCCTTAGGTGAACAGAATTTTCTAGCTGTGACGTTCATATCTTAGTCTTTCCAGTCTAAGTTTCCTTGAAAACATGGCAAGACCCATGACAACATATAAGACCAAAGTTCATTAACCTCACAGGAGGAAGGCAATGTGAAAGGGGTCTAGATGGCTGAATAAACCGTATTTTGATCACAATCTGAGAAGACCCAACACATAGAGTTAAATACTTGAAGTCTAAGAAAGTCTGCTCTTAACAATTTCTTTGAGTAAAAAAGTTACCAAGGAGCCATGCCCAAGAAATAAACCGCGTCCACGAGCACAACAAGGAGTCAAATTTGACGCCACTTTTACCATACCCAATCTGTAGTGCTTAGCGGCAGTGAGAGTTTCACACTGCCTTCAGGTTTTGAACATTTCAGAGCTCAAGTGACTTACAGAGCTGAAGTCACATTACTGTTTTTCCTAGGTTAAAAGTGACAATAAGGTGGTTATTCTCATCTTTCCACTTAAGGGAAGTCTAGGTTCTAGGCTGCAGACCCAGTACACAGCCATCCTCACTAATTTTATAGCAAATGCACACCTTCTCCACACCATATCTGGGAATTCTCATATCTGAATGGGGTCAAAGTCAAGTCTTCAGCACTGAGTCCACCTCAGGCCCTCCCTTACCCTGGCTTGATTTCAGACTGGTGCCTCACGGCACTGTATCGGATGGCAATGGTGCAGGCCTTAGACAGACACCGAGCGGCTTCTCCCACAAGGAAGGACCTGATGAACACCATGGTCCCGTAGGTCAGCTTGTTACTCACGGGTTTCACGTACGTGCCATCAGGCTTCACCTGGAAAAAGAACATGGGACTGATGCTTCCTTCTGTTAAACCCAAGTGGCAGTTTAGGCCAGTGGTTCTCAAAGTGTGGTCCCCAGAAAGGCAGCATCAGCGTCACCTGGAAACTAGTTGGAAAGATAAAACCTCAGTCCCCACTCTAACCTACTACATCAGAACCTCTGGGCAGGGAGCCAAGCAATCTAGGTTTTAGCCAGCCCTGCAGGTGATTCTAATGCAAATGAAAGTTTGAGACCCCCTGGCAGAAGAAACCACAACATGCTCTTCATACCTTCCAACTGCTTTTGATTTCCTGGTCATAAACAAAGAGCAGCAGAAGTAAAAATTTGTTATTATCTTCTAAAAGAACAGACCCTTCTAACCCTGTGATTATCAATAGACACTGATGCCCCCGTGGTTTTGACACCTCTGCTGCTACTTTCTGCCTAAATATACCTGGGCGTACTTCATCAGCATGTTTTCTCTGGGAATACGGTAATTGTCCATCTTCAGGTAGCCGTTATCCATCTCATCATAGCCAAATTTGGGGCCGATGTCTCCAACGGTAATCCCTACCACAGATGAAAGGAAAGTCACAAGGTGTTTATGATCCAGAATTCTTGGCTTCCCTCCTCTTCTTTAGTTACATGTTACACTTTTTGCAGAAGAAAGGGATTGGCTTAATTTTTCATCTTAACATCAGATGAACAATTCTAACCTGGCAGAGGCTTATGGGTCCCAAGTTCCCGAATAGGAACAATGAAGGCATGTAACCCGTAGCATTTCCCCTGAGTGATGAGCTGGGCAAGTACAATTGCATAGTTTGACGTCTTTCCAACTGCAACATCAAAGAGAACACAAGAGGAAAGTGAGCAAACGTTCTGACATTTTCGAAGGATAGAAATAAAAGCCAGGGGAAAGCGTATGTTAAACATAACACTAGATTCCATCAGTAAAGTGTGTCCAGAGAGCCTTTCTTATGACAGTGCCACATCTACTTCTCAGAAAGAAATACACTTAAACAGACAGCTATTAAAATTCACTGAATTTTGGCAGAGCAATCCTTCATTTTCTTTTTTAATATATAAACTTAAATTTGTATTGATATAATTGATATATAACTATGTAAATTTAAAGTGTAAGACATGTTGATTTGAGAGCCAGCCTTCACTTCAAAAGACAGCTTTACTTTTCCTTCTACTTATTTCTCATTCATTTACATAAAGATAATTTCAGGATAACCATAAGAACATTAATTTAAATCACTTCCTTTTTCTCCCTTAAAGCAGGGCTTTCCAAAACAGGAGCCACTTAGCCATATGTGGCTATTTACATTTAAGTTAATCATAAGTAAACGAAATAAAGGATTCAGTCCCGAGTCAGCTAGCTACATTTCAAGTGCTCAGCAGCTGTAAGTGGCTAGTGGTTACCACACTGAACGGTGAAGACAGAGAAGATTCCATCACCGCATAAAGTACTATGGGATAGAACTGCTTTAAGAGATTTTTGGTCAGCGCCTCCAGAAATATTTAGCTTTTTTTTTTGCATGCTAGGTTTTTCCTTTTTAAATCAAAATGTAACATCACATATTAAAATATATAATGTGAATAATGAAATCCTTCAACCACTCATGTCATCTGAAATATATATCCTAAAACAACAGCGATATTAAATAAATTCCATGGCAAAGCTATTTAGAATAAAAATTTAAAAACAACTCAAATGCTTTTCAATATGGAAATGACTAACCAAACAGGGAATACTAAATTACTGTTTTTGTGTGGTTTTTAAAAAAATTTTTGACAGGGTAATTAAGTTTATTTATTTAGTTGTTTAGTTACTTACTTACTTATTTTAACCGAAGTACTGGGGATTGAACTCAGGATCTCATGCATGCTAAGCACACCCTCTATCACTGAGCTATATGCTCCCTCCCCTCCACGTTACTTTAAATGACGACTCTGGAAACTATGCTAACGTGTTGGAATGTTTAAATGAAAAACTAAGAAAAGCAGAGTAAGACAGCTTCCCTTCCTGAGCTTCGTAAAATGTATAAATATCTACAACATGCAACCCAAGAGAACGTGAAATAGCTTAGGATAATTTAAACCTGAAGAGCTTTTTCTATATTTCGAAATTATATTCTCATGTAAGTTCTACATCCTAAACACAATCTTACAATAATAAATCTTTAAAAGATCCAATAATTGTTAAAAAAAAGTTCACTTACGCCCACCAGGCCACCACTTGATGGAGGTCACAGTAGGACTATTGAGAATAAACTCCTGGGTTTCAGGGTCGTAAGTGGCTGTGGTTTCCAAGCCTCGAAGGTGAGTTCCTAAGGAAATGAATTACACTTACTTCAGACAGAATACGGGAAAAACAGGTACAGGGTCAAATTTCCCACCCAGCCCTCTAAAGCAATAGTCTCTCAGAGACCAACAAAACCTAACATCAACAAAACATCTGTAGATGAGTGACAAATGGTTGATAACCAAGACACACAATTTCCTATGCTCAAATCAGAAGTTCCTGTTCAGTTGGAAATACAAATGTCAAGCATGTTCCATTTCTGCACTTGACTGAGTGCACCTCTATGGCAATGGATACATAACATTTATTGAGATCAACCAATAGAAAATGTAAAGGCAGCTTAGAATCAGTTTCATAGGATCACAGGATATTAACTGCACAGGGACGTTAACAGCCCTTTTAAATGCATCTCTATGTTGTTAGTGTTGCCAATTTCAACTCATTGGTATTGTGTCTACCAGACCGATTCAACATTCTGGAATTTTGTCACAACAAAGAATAACACGTGACAGGAAGAGATTTTAGCTAAAGTTCTTGTAAATTGAGAGTTCATTTCAACAATGAACGCTAGAAACGAAAAAGAGAGCTTAAAAAGTTATAACCATTTCAGGGAAAAAGACCCGGAACAGGGATTTTTTTTTTAATCTTCTGTAAGTCCAATAATAAAGTCTGAGCTCACCCTGCATTCTTGCAATGCTAGGCCTTAACTCAGTCCTGACTGGTTCACTAGTGTGACTAGAAGACTTCCCGACTTCATGTTTACTGGAGATGGACAGGGATTCATGTTTTAAATGTTAATACAAATGTGCCAAAATTCTTTGAAAAGAGTTACAGAAAAATGTTCTAAGTGACACAACCCTAGAAATACTATTCTCAAGTCAATTCTGAGACCCTTTTACCAAACTGCTTTGATAACGCACATCTCATTAAACACAAACTGTGAGACATTTAGAAACCTCCAGGCTAAGTAACAGAACGGCCAGTTGATGTGTGATCCACAACCTTCCTCTGTGTGGGAATCAAGGAACCAGACACTGAGGCTCCTTTCATCAAAGAAGAAACTTTTATAGAAAACGAGGTAGCATATTAAACAGAGCAGGTAATGAAAATGCTCAAAGGCACAATTGGATCAACTAATATTCCCTTTGGAAAAATCCTGTAAACTACCACTCAGCACCAAAACTGAAAGCCAACCAAATTAAGCAACCAAATTAAGATGAAGTTGTACAGAAATAAGGAGCAAATGGCACATATACACTAGGACAGTTGTTTTAAAACCTCTGAGTAGGAAAAGGAAGCCAGAAGTAAATGAATGGCCAACAGATACCAATACAGAACAGATGCTAAGAGGACCAGCCACCATCTCCAGCCCCATCCAGTTCACTGGAAAAGGTAGGTGCAGAATGGAAAGAGAAAAGAAAGGCGGTTGCACACAGTGCGGAATCAGCTGCCTAGAAGTACTGCTTCCCTAATTTTTCGCCTAGAAGTACTGCTTCCCTTATTTTTCTAAACTCTGGCCAAGCCATCTTCAGAACTTTACTGAATTTACTGAACCAAGGCAAGGACAATGTCAAGGTACAAAATGCTGCACGTTCTGGTTACATAAGCCACTCATTTCCCTCCAGCAAGTCAAAGAGCACACATACTATTAATTTGTGGTTCTTCTGGAATTTGTACAAGCTCATTAAGGTATCCATAGTAGAGGTAATCAGATAGTAACGAGGAAAAAGAGATGGGTGCAGATTCTACATGCACACAAATTCTATATAACTTCAGTGAACTGCAAAAACTGCATAGTAAATAAAGTCTGACTTGGAATTCTTGACCTTCTGAAGGGGAACCATGAACAGATAATCAGCAAGTCTGTGATAATATGACCTTTCATTTCCACCGACCAGAGCACTGTCTAAGTCAAGACTTTCAAGTATGGAAACCCTTGCCTCCACAGAAAAGACTGCATTTAAATAGATTGTACACAGCATGTGGAGATGCCACCACTGACACGTGGCGGGGGCGTGGGGGCACTCCAGGCCCCCTAAGCTCGCAGAGCCCCGCCCAGCCCAGAAGGTAGACTGAATGCACCATACCATGACCCATCTCTGTCTGGGCATAAGTGCCAATGATCTCCAAGTTCCAGGCGGGTATGAAGAAGCGCTCCTGCTGCTCCTCGGTCGCCTGGTGAAGCAAGGTGGGCAGGAACATGCCCAAGTGAAGATCCAGAGGCCCAGGCTGCCCTCGCTGCACAAAGCTTTGAAGAAATACCAAGGATGGGGATTTGAGAGAAGAGTCATCCGGGATGAGAGAATCAGCAATTTGTACAAACAGAGCAAGGGAAGGAGAAAAAAACCTGTTAGTATGAATTAGTTGAGTGGACTTTACTATGGATGGGAGCACTGCCCCTTTCTGTATTACTTTATAACTCTTGGCAACTTCCACTTTTCTTACATTGGCAAGAAGTGTTTGGCCGCTGATTCCAAAGCCTGTGCAGCACAAAGCCACACAAGCAAGGCAGAGGATTCCAGCTTTGCAATCAAAGCAACTGAAAAACGTGAAGAGGCTAGATGGAATGGAGAAGCTGAGTTGTACAATGACTTATTTACGTTAATGGAAAGTGGAGACCAGAGTCGCTCTCTCAGGTGAAAGTTCCTCCAGGATCCAATTTCAATAATGCTTCTAGGCTGGAACCTTTCCTGTTTGTCCACAAAACATCCAGCATTAGTCCACATTCCTCACGTAACTCTGTTCATTTCATTCAGAGCCATCAAATATTCAGCCTCATGCTACTGAACCAGTTTAATACAAAAAGTGACAGTGCTCCTAATCCCAATAATTAATTTCAGAAATAAAAAGACATGTGATTTTTATTGAAGACCACAATATATACAAACACCAGATTTATGCATAATAAGCTCTCCATTACAATTACATGGGAATTACCACTAATGATAATAAACATGTTAGTTGTCTGTTATTTATTTATTTATTTATTTATTTATTTATTTATTTATTTATTTAATTTATAGTTGTCATTTATAATCCACTTCCTAAATTCATTCTTTTTCCATTTAAAACTTGCAGGTGCCTTAGGCATTTATTTCTAATAGGAAATAGTTCTATATGCTTTCTATATTCCTTTGTAATTTTGCACGTTCTTGGCATTTTTATTAACTTCTAGCTCTAAATTAATCAACTGTATATTGCTCTTACTGTTCTCTTTAGTTATCTTAGAAATGAGCCTAAACATTTCAGTTTCAAAAATCTGTTCCACATGAGGAGGAGCATAATTAGGGCAGAGTGCTCAGGTGCGGGGGATCTGTGACGTCGTCCTCCCCCCCCCCCGGGGGGGGCTGGGCGGGGCTTTCAGCTAACCAGTGAAATAAAAACCAAAGAATGTACGACTAACTTCCTCATTTTACAAAGAAATTCAAGCTGAGATGAGTTGAGTGTCTTCAGGTCAAAAAGATAATGGCAATAAAGGACAAGAATCTCATTGGCTCATTCTGTCTCCCAGTGCAACCTGGGCCGAGGACAATGATAAGGACACTAGGATGACTTTCGGACACTACAGCTAGACTTGGGAGATGTCAAAGTGGAAATCCTGTAAGCTGTTACCTCCGGTGGAAACTGGGTGAAAGGTCCACGGAACCTCTCCATGCTATTTTTGAAACTTCCTATGACTCTATAATCATTTCAAAATAAAAAGCTAAACATAACAAAACCAAACCAAAACCCAGCTGCAATCCCTGGAAAAAGGTATTCACGGGATGAGAGAGTATCTCTCACTCACAAATAGGAAAACCAACTGTCCTGTTTTGTACTGGGGAAAAATGGTGTTACCCAGAGCACGCTCAGTAAGGCAGGGGTAACACTACCACAGCCAGACACTGTTTTGAAACTGAAAAATGTTTTCAGGAGTAAAAAGTCTCTTGTGACTAGGATAAGGACTATTCAGAAGTGGATGAAATGAAGAAATATTACAAGGAGAAAGTGACCTGGATAGTTTTTGACTTAAATCAAATATTTGTTGCAATCTTTATGCATGATAAAGATCATATACTATTCAAAAATAATTTGAAAATTGCAACACATCATCATTTTACTTGCTAAAGAGCTAGGATTAATTCTCTTAAAACCGTAACACCAAAAGGCCTTTCCAGTCTCTTCTATGTTATACAGGGCTGGAAAGGCTCCAGTCAACTGAGGACAAAATGATTAGGTTAATAATACATAAAAAAGGAAGAAATCAACATATCATCTCCATGGGCAGTATGATTATAATTCTAGGAAATCAACCACAACAAAACACCATCAATAATAAATGAATTCAGAAAAGTTGTACGCTATAAGGAAAAAAACCCACTTCATTCTTATCCATTAAAACCATTCAAATAGAAGCACCAGTATAGAGAAAGGTGATTTATAATAGCAACAAAATACTTTAAAAATGTGTTAAGTAATTTAGCTCAGGATATTAAAGATTTAATTAGGAAAAAGCATAAATACTTACTAGGATGAATAAAAGAAGATATGGATAACAGGAAAGAAATTGCTAATTCTTGGCTGAGAGGACTAAATAAAATGAGTACCTCCCAAGAAAATACAGGGACTTAATGCAACATGAGTTTTAAATTCTAATAGAATATGTTTTAGAACTTGGCAAATTAAGATCAGAATTCATCTGGAAGAATAATTGTGCAAGAACACTGAATACCTATATCCTGAAACGTAACAACAGTAGGCTTATCCCATCAGATTTTTAAATGTCTTAAAAAGCAACAACGAGCCTAAGTTTATGATGTTAGGAGAAAAAGAATGAAACAAATCCATGTAATATACTTAAGGTTCCAGAAATAAATTGCAACTATCACAAAACTCTAAGATGAACCAGAAAGAACGCAACAAGGAGGAGGGGCTTACTAGTTAATAAACATAAAAGCAGTATGGGATTCACTCATCACTCAGTATCACACACGAGTCAAAGCATTAAACACAAATCAAACAAAAAAGGAATAAAATAGAAGATAATTATCCAAGATATGAGAAGGATACTTTGGATATATAAGGCCAAAACGTTTTAAACAGAGGCAACAGGAAAAACACCGGAAGGGCACAATGTAATCTTACAAGATCAATATGCAAAGTTTGTTTATTCAGTACTTGAAGGAGAAAAACCCAGTTTATAAATAGGAAATGCAGACAGTAAGTCAAAACATGTAACGTCCAGACTCACTAGTGCTGGAAAATTAAAACTTTAACTCTTAGGATATATTAAAGCAGGAAGAAAAAAAATAACAAAGTAACAGTGTCGATGGGGCTATGGAGACACAAGTGCACTAGTGAGTTGATGAACAGACCAAAACTCGTTTGGACTTTGCACCACCAAAAGCTAGAAAGTGTTCATTCCCTTAAAACTTAATAATTCATTTCTGAGATATTCCAAAGGCATAATCCAAAGAACACAGTTCTTGCAAAGAAGTTTATATTGTTATGAAAAACAGTGGGGAAATGAGAATACCCAGGGAGCAAGTGTCACGGTAAGTCCAACAGGGAAGAGAATCACCCTGGGAAAAAGAGGACAGGAGACTCTCTGAGAGACAGAGCAGTGAGGATACAGGGAGAGAAAGATTAGTGACTTACAAAATCAAGTTTACTATTTATTTTTCAAGTTTCAAAGAAGGAAAGGTGCATTATCTCATATTTGAGTATTAGTGATGGGAATTTGCAAAGATCCTGCACCATCTTCGAGGATGACTGAACTACATAAGCTCTATTTTCCTTAATAATAATAATAATAATAATAAGCAAGAATCCCTATTAAGTGGCCATAACTTGAAATGGTCAAATACGTGTGAAGACCAAACATACTATCTCCTTTGTGACCTGGGGAAAGGTATGGTCAGGATGACTAACCCTGGACCATGTTCCAGACTTTCCCATTAACACCCAGGGAGACAGCATCCTCCTTGGCCCAGGCCTCTGTCTTTGCTCACAGACTCACAGACCAAGTGTGTGCGGGGCTCGTATGCTGATACAGACAGGTGTGTATTTAAAGGCGGGAAGACACATTCTAAAGGGAAAAGGAAAAAAACTGGTGACCTAGACTTTTTGCCGGTGGTTGCATTTTAAGATTTTTGAGCATTGTGGAGCAAGCCCGAGCAATTTTGAGTCTCTTCACTTCTCAGTGGCTCTCTAGAGGTGAAAGAAACCTAAACTGAATGTTACAGCCAATTCTGTGAGAACTCTCTAGATAATCATTGCTGACCAATCAATGATCCAAAGTCTTTATAAACAGTCAATCTTTACCCTGTGCAAGCCGCTCTCCTGCCAACCCCTCTGACGCTGCAGTACTTTTCACAGATTCTACGTAAGATTATACCATCACACGACACAAATTAACCAACAAACTGACTAGCTTCTCTGGAAAAGAATAGCAGTCAGCAAAACACAACTAATGTGAACTGACA
Source organism: Vicugna pacos (assembly GCF_048564905.1). Lineage (NCBI taxonomy): Eukaryota > Metazoa > Chordata > Mammalia > Artiodactyla > Camelidae > Vicugna > Vicugna pacos. The sequence goes on from NC_133002.1 coordinate 58,454,531, forward strand.
AAGTTCCAGCAAGAAACAAGACCTCATCTTAAAATTCTGTTTCTCTAAATAAACTACAGAGATTAAGATAAAGTTGTTTGAATTCAAGAAAACATTCGAAAACTGGAAGCAGTAAGGGAAAGGAAACTCTAAGAAACACAAACTCGTCCAGAGCAACACAGGACCTTCGTGGAATATTCTGGGCTACTCGAACAAGTGAAGTTCAAGTCTTCATTTCTTCCTCTCTTCCTTCCAGTATATGTTTGGAATGTACTTTACAAATAAAAGCAGGATTAGACCAACAAGAGAGACACATGTTAGACTCGTTTAGCCTCAGAAGAATTTATACCTTATGTTTCCTATGAACAACCTGACCGTTAAAGTCAAATAAATTCAATGATGAATACTAAAACCGAAAAAGCGTTCTGTACCACAAAGTTATTTCAAGATTACAAAATACCCAAATGTAATCCGAGGGAGAACGGACTATACAAATGTTATCTTCCTTCAGGTTTGTTATCTCAGGATCAGCCATCCTGAAGCCAGTTTTGGAGGTTTGGCAGGGTGTTTATATTACCATAACATGACCAGAATTGCAGTGCCCACAGGCATTACAATAAAGAACATTTCTTTAAACCAATTCACAAAACAAAAGCGCCAAATCAAACACAAAAATGAAGCTTTCCTGATATTTGCGTGCTTTTCTCATTCCCTTTCTTTACCTTCTTTTATTTACATGATGGAACCATTATGATAATTAGGAATGAGATCGGGCAGCTCAAATTCAAGATACTCAAACCTGTCAATGGCCTTGTCTATGAAAACAAACCTATTTCACAAGACCAAACACAAGACTTGTTGAAAGTAGCCAGGCTTTTAGGAACAATTTAACCAAGAATTATGGACAATACAAGGACCACGGACATGCACAGAAAAAATAAGTAAAAAGAAATGAAGAAGAGTCATGGACTTTCTCCAAACCACTTTCTAACCTTGCTAGTGAGCAATCAAAGAGTAAGACATTTATCAGCTCTAACCCTCTGCCTCCATTAAAATCCACACCTTTAACTTCCTTAAAGCAGAGGAGCATCTTCTGGATGAGGCATTAACCCTCTTAAGAATATCCAACTAAGTCTTTCATCAGATACCAACACAATGGGTCGTTTTGCCACATTTTCCACCCCACCTTTCCAAACTGCCCAATACCCATTTTGATGGTAAAAGGCTTTACAAAGGTAACAAAGACAGATATTTCAGGCTACAGTCTTGGACCAGTTTATGGGGGAAAATAAACTGTAAGAAGACAAGAGGCTGAACTTAAGTTTTAACAATTCAAAAATAAAATCCCAAACGTGTAGCAGCAGGCGAAAAAAAAAAAAAATCCAATGCCAGGAGTCATTTGTTAACTGGAGTCCTGAGGTGGGTTACCTACTGACCCTCGAACATAGACTAACCGTGGCCCAGTTCCGTCTGGGCGTAGGTGCCAATTATCTCGAGTCGTTGGGAGGAGAGCAGCCATTTCTCTTGCTGAGCAGTGGTGCCCTGATTCAGCAAGGTGGGAATAAACATGGAGTAATTGAGGCCCACGGGTTCCACAAAATTGACCAAATGCAGTCTATGGGAGAGAAAAGAAAAGGAGCTCAGCCTCACTCTGGGAACTGCACTCGCCACCTGTCTTGCCAGACAGCCTTGGCCCTCAGGGAGAAGGTCAGGAAAGTTTAACCCTTCTTCTTATGAAACGAGGAGTGATAGTTACCATTTACAACCTAAAAAAAAAAAAACAACAAACAACAACAAACCAACAGCAGAAGCTAGCCGTGTCTCTTCTCCCCCTAATCATTTCAGGGTCAGAATTCTGAGTTTTATACATAATCCAGGAAGCAAGTTCTACCCATGTTTTAGCCTCAAACCTCTCTTATTATTTTGTTGATGTTATTTGTTGGTTTGATTTTTGGGGTAGTGTGTTTGTTTGTGCTTTATTTTCAGGTTTTACTTGTTTTGAAAAGCAAAAGAAACTCTATGGAACACTTATCTGTTGAGCTATTAACAAAACATCCTAAAGAAGAATAATTTAAACTATCTTTCCCTAGTAACTGAAGCAAATGTCCAGGGTGGTACATATACACCCCGGGGTCATAGCACAATCTCTGTAGGTCTTCAGAGCTTAGAGATGGGTAAGTAGGTAATACTAGCGTGTTAAAAATCTATCAGAAATGATCTTTGAACATTATTGCAGATTAAGGGACCTCTAATCATAATGAAATTCAGTCTTCAACTGTTTCCTCATAGAGTTTGTGAAATAGTCAAAATATGCGTTATAGACACTACTCAGCCTTGGCTACGCTGTGTTATAGCTTTTATAAGGGTCCATTTTTTCCTGTCTATATAAAGAGTTTAAGGTACAAAATAAGTGTTATGTAACTGACCTTCATGACTTTTCAAGGAGAGGGTAGGAAGCACCAGTTTATCCTGACCTACACAACAAAAAGACCATGAATTAAGGGCAACAGGGTGTAGGCTGCAGTGCTCTTCTGGGGAGGCCCTGAAACCAACCCACCTTTCAAGGGTACTGGGGACAGATTCAAACCTCTGAGGATTGCCTGGACTAGCTACCATCAAAAATGCTTTTTAACCCTGAGGGTCTATGATTTTTACACCAATATCAAATGTTAATTTTAACTGAACAGAGAGAAGGCAAGGGCGGGGGGAGGCACAGCAACAGAAGTGGTGAGTTAGCTTCCAAGTAGCTCGGGCTGGCCGCCACTTCCTGCTGCTGCACTTCACAAAGCACACTCATCTCACTTAAGCGGGATAATGAGATAAATGTAGAGGCTGGTCTCTCAAGGGCACAGGCACCACAGCACTCCCCAACAGCCATGCTTTACTGAAACAGGAAATGAACCCACAAGTATTTCTGAGAAATAAAAGCAGTAATTCAGGTACTGAAAGTGGTGGCAAAATATGATACTCCCATTCCCTTGAGGGAACGGAGGAGGCTCTGGGTTTATATAATGATGGCACAAAATAATTAACTCTAGGAAGCTGAGAGGGAAAAATATGTGACACAAAATAAAGACTGTCAATTACTTATGTTCTTAATAAACATACTGAGTTCTTTTTTGAGGCCACCTGCAAGTCAACTCAAGAACAAAACATGAGAGGTTGCTTTTTAAGTTATGTTTAACCCCTCCTGAAGATGCTTTTCAGGGAACCAGCTTTAAAAACTTATTAAGGAGGATTGGTGGAGGGTATAGCTGAATGGTAAAACGCATGCTTAGCATGCATGAGGTCCTGGGTTCAATCCCCAGTACCTCCATTAAAAATAAATACGTACACAAATACATAAATAAATAAACCTAATTACCTCCTTCCCAAAATAAACTTTTTAATAAATAAAAAATAGAAAAAAGGATCAACAACAAAAAACAAAAACCTGACGATTAAAAAAACCATGACTGGTTCTCATTGGAATTTTAAATTACTTTTAAGAACATTTTATAGCTTCTTCATAGCAAACAGTGTAGTTAAAAGACAAAATTACAGGAGAGGAGATCAGAAAAACAACTTTTATGTTCCCCAGACAGCAAGGTCTTATTTTCTCGAGGAACAGAGAAAAGAGTTCTTCACTGCTCAAGTTGAGAAATCTCAAAGTACTTGACTAATATTTCAGTCAACTTCAAAAGAGTCTCATAAGTTTTACTTTGTGACAGGAGAAATGGATGTAAAAGAGATCAACAAATGCACAAAATCCCCAGAAAGAGAAATATTACTGTATTTCATGAATTCCAGCATCCCTCTCTCCCTCCCCGGCAATTTTAGCATTTAAGAAATCCGGTGCGTCTCACAATTAATGGTACAGCACTGTTAACGGTTAGTGATACATACAACTTGGGTGTGAGTGACAATGGATGGCGTTCAGTAACTGCCAAGACTAAGGGTCAAGCACCTTCTCTAACATAAGTGGGTATCCCTGTCATATCCCAGAAATACTGGAAGGATGTCAAAGGGTGTGCCAAGGTCTGTACTTTGTATTTCTCAAACAGCAAGGTCTGTGTCATAAAAAATGACACACAAAACAGCTGGTTGGTGTCCACTGATCTTTAACTCACAGCAAGGACTTTGTTTTAATTCACTGTGACTTCGCTAGAGTCACGTTACACAATACGAACCACCATAGATTATGAAATCTTCTAAGCAACTCAGAAACACTGCATCAGCCACTTAAAGGTAAAACAAGATACACCTCCTCTATGTATGTTCATGTATAACTGAAAAATTGTGTTCTACACTGGAAATTGACACAACATTGTAAAATGACTGTAACGCAATAAAAGAAAGTAAAAAACCCACAAAACCCCACACCTTCTCTTTCATGTTTTAAGGAAGAGTAAAATCACTAATTTTATAAAGTTCACAAACACAACTCAGGTCAATCAGAAACAGAATCCACTAGGAGTTACTCTACCTCAATATCCTCACAGCCCTGAGTTACAAACTTGAGAAAAAAAAAAAAGCATTCAGAAGTTAGTAAATATTCTGATTTGGGCTACTAAAAATAAATCCCATTTTTACAAGTAAAATGGAAAGGAATTCTGAGTGTGGTCCTAAGGGTCAGAGTAAATCATTTCCTCTTGACAGTAATAACCTGCTTAAATTGAAAATAGATACCAAATGTCTTAGAGACAGTAGAGTAGTAAAAGGGAGCAATGACTATTGCTACATAAATGCAGAACTTGTAACATGTTTCATTTTTTAATGGCTCTTTAATATACACCATTCATATTATTTATTCTTGTTTGTGTTTGTTGGTTTTTGTTTTTTTTTGCAGGAGGGTATTCGGTTTATTTATTTATTTATTTAATTTTAATGGAGGTAGTAGGGATTGAACCCAGGACCGCATGCAAGCTAGGTATGTACTCTACCATTGAGTTACACCCTCCCCCCTCATTTACTCTTTATTGATGGAAATATTGGAATTTTTCTAAAACGTAGACACCTAAAACAGGAAATGTCCAGGAAAAAATGAGAAGCCTAAGGTATGCTAGAGGCCAAAGGAAACTGAGTACTAAGATCACGTACTCTTACAGTGTTTATTTAGATAAAGGCAAAAAAAAATGTTTTACTTCTAATTAAAAAACAGAACAAAAAGCAGATGGTCTGAAAAAAGGACATACTCCTTTCAGCCGTAGGACTAAGGTATGTTTTTACGAGGTCTCACACACACATGAGAGCCTTTTAAACACTGTCACCAGATTCAACAATGCTGGGTTCTTAGAATACTTCACATTGATTCTGAGGTTTGAATAAAGTTCTTCTTCATTTACCCACATTTTCCATTATTTCAGACGCAAGATCTATATTACCATATGAAAATACAATCTGTTACTGCTCCAGAACACTTAAGTGTTTGGTTTTCGCAACGGAAAAAAATCCTTCCGAATTCAGGCAGGATTTGGCAGGCCTCCTTCTTACAAAGAGCAAAGTCATTCTGCATTTAAACCATTCAAAATTAAGACGTCTGGATCGAATCTGTATAATTCTGGAGAATGAAAATTACAGCATCTCCATTGAAAGCCTTCTACAAACGTCACTTAAGCCTTTAAAAAGCTTAAATGCAAAGGTAAACATTTTCCACATACACATAACTTTAAAATGGTGTAAAAACATGCCAATTTGAGTCTTCAAACACCAAACACGATGAAAAAGGCCACCACAGATTGCGGATTTAAAGTCTGGGCTTAGGCACTTGATCTAAGCTAAGGCATACCTACTTTTTAAACCACATGATTTCATCAGGGTCTGCGATGCCAAACTTCCTCATCTTCTCCACCGTGGTGGCGCTCTTCCTAACAGCCACTTCGTAACGCTGGCTACGAGTGAGGAAGTTCAAGTCTTCATGCTGGAAGTCTGGGTCTTTCAGAATCAGGTTCTCTAGAGGGGAGTTAAAGGGTATCAAAAGGAAGACAGAAATTCAGGGTTCCGTTACAGCTCCCTGGATCACAGCTGGTTTCAGTACTTTGGCACAGATTTCCCCTCTAGATGGGCGCGCCTCCCTTCCCGGCCGCAAGCCGCCCCTGGAAGCAGGGGTCCCATCTCCCCTAAAGCTGGGCCAGAGGCTGCGGCCTACGCCTCACAGGGCCCCCCGATTCCTCCCGGAGGGAGTCTCCAGCTTTGCTCAGGGAAGGAAGGAAGCCCGGCTCGCCGCCCTCACCAATCTCTCGGCGGCGCCGGGTGTTCTCGGGGCTGCCGTCCAGGACGTGCGTGAGCAGCTCCGGGTTGAAGCTGGCGGCGGCCCGCTCCTTCCGCAGGTCCTGGTTCATGGTGACGGCCAGCAGAAGCAGGGGAGACCGAGGAGGCGAAGACGGCGGCGGCTGCTGCAGCGACCACGACTGTCCACACCGCCAGCGCGAGCCGGGCCCTAAGAGCCACCCCAGGCCAGCGCGAGTCCCCGCCCCCGCTCGCCTCGGCCCGCCCCGGCCCAGCCCTTCTCCTTCACCGCGACCCCTCCACGCGTGATCGCCCGCGACCGAGGCGGAGGCGGCGCCGGTGGGGGTGCTGGGGTGGGAGAGTCGCCTGCTGTCGGCCAGGTGGCCGCCAGAGCAGCTCCCCGGGAAGGGGACCCCAAAAGAAGCTCAAGAAATTGCCTTGGGGGCAAAGCGAAGCGCTCCTGGTAACCCGCCCTCCCTCGTCACGTGACCACGCCAGGCGGAAAGAGGGAATTTAAGCCCCCGGACGCCGGGACAGGTTGGCCAGGGATTGGGAAGGGGCGGGACGAGGCTGGGGAGGACGGCGCCTGCGCCATGGACCCGCCCTCCCCGCCGCTTCCGGGTCCGCGCGCTAAGGCTTTCCTGGAAATGAGAGAGGTTAGGAGACTCGCGGGCTGGGGGTGGTGAACGTGTGGACCGCGCGGAGTTGCTAGGGGGCGGGCCGTAGGGTTTCCCGCAACCCTCGAAGATTGGAGAAAAAAAGAACGAAGACAAAGGTCACATGGCGAATGTCTCAGGCTATCTTTTGTTCAGATAATGGCATCTTTGCTGCCAGAGGCGTGGACTGCGGGGACCTGGGTGTGGGATTGTGTGTGCGCCTGCCTGTTAATGGAGTGGGTGTGTACTTTGAGGTGGACCTGAGTGTGTTCAGGGGTCTTGGAATCCAGACTTTCTTGTTTTCACAATTATCGTCGTCTTCAAAGTAGTAAAAGAACACTTGAAAAAACACCTGGTATAGGAAGGTTTGTAGTGAAAAGAAAAAGTTCCCCATCCTCAGAGGCAGCCGATTTTAACCATCTGTGTTTTTAGTTTTGATTACTAAAAAAATTGCTAAGTGAAATACTTACATGCTGTTTCTTTTTTTTTTTCTTACATGCTGTTTCTTGATTTGCCCATTTTAGTTACCTTTTGACTTCATGCCATGGTAATGAAGATATGGCATACTACACGTCTCCTTTATCTCTCATTTTCCTTTGTAACTTTAAACAACATACAAATCCTGTTTTTTAAAAAACTACACATAGTAGTCAGTTTCCTATTGCATCAATTTTTAGTAACACAGACACAATAAAAGGAGCGCCAAAAACTAATCAAGATTATTATTTTAATAAAACATTTAAAAAATCAAAATGCAGGAAAATCCACGATGAATAAAATACCAAAATTTTAAATAGAGACAGGATCATTATTACTGATTGTTCCTTTTGTCTCAGGCTCCAGTGTACCAGGGCAAGTCACTGGTTAACTGATGCTTTTTCTAATTCCCTCAGGCATTAAACTGTTTAGCAGCTATGTATTCCTCTTGTTAAAAGCTGGCTCTCCAGGTATCACTAGCATTCTGTTGATAAAACAAATTTGAGTTGATTGCCTATACAGGTAAGGGTGACTACTACTTGGCAAAGCTTTGGCCATGCCTCAGAATTAAGGCTAGAATTTGTTGAGAATATTAAGTTCTATTTAAGATGGTTCTTTCAGTTCAGGGTTTGTTTAGGATTGGGTACAAACCATTGCACAACAGTCAAATTGGTGGAAGCAGTAAGGCAAGGGAATTCAGATAATCTCAGTGAGCAGACTGGCTGTTGATGTTCAAACCATTTGCCTGGACTGGATCAGGAAGAGTAAAAAATGTTAATGAAGACATAGCATCACAGAGTCAAGTTAATGTGGGCAATAAGATGTGGTTTGGGTTCTGTTTGTCCAGGCTGAGTGTGGGGGTAGATGGTTTGGGTTTTCACTCTCTTCTTCATGAATATATTCATCCATTCAATAAATAATAATATTCCTAAAAACAAAAAAGGAGGCTGAAGCTATAGGTCAGTGGTAGAGTGTCTGCTTACCATGCATGAGGTCCTGGGTTTGATCCCCAGTACCTCCATTAAATAAAAATAAATAAGTAAATACACCTAATTACCCCCTCCCCAACTGCCCAAAACCTCTTCTTGTGCCTGTTTCCTCTCCCTCCCAAAGACCCACCTAAATGGACAAAGAGAAGAGGAAGTCAGAAATGATCAAATTAAGGAGATTTAACATTAATACAATACTATTACCTAATCTACAAACCTTTTTGTGGACTTACTATTGTCCAATAAAATCCTTTATCATAATTTTTTCTCCCAACCAAGATCCAATCCAGGATCAGGAATTCTGTTTAGTTATGTTAGTTTGCTAGAACTGCCATGACAGAGCATCACAGAGTGGGTGTCTTAAACAACAGAAGTCTGTTGTCTCTTAGTTCTGGAGGCCAGAAGTCCAAGGTCAAGGTATGAACAGGGTTAGTTCCTTCCAGGGCTGTGGGTGAGTGAGAATCTGCTCCATGCTTCTCTCTTAGCTTCTGATAGTTTTCTGGCAATCTTTGGTGTTCCTTGGCTTGTATGCATGTCACCCTAATCTTTGCCTTCATCTTCACCTGGCCTTCTCCATGTGTGCATGTCTGTCTGTCCAAACGTTCCCGTTTTCATAAGGACACTAATCATATTGGATTAGGGTCCACCCTAATGACCTCATTTAACTTAGTTACCTCTTCAAAGATCCTATCTCTAGATAAAGTTACATTCTGAGGTCCTGGGGGTTAGGACTTAAATGTATCTTTTTTAGAGGGGACACAATTCCACCCATAACAGTTGTTCTATCACTTGAGCCTCATTTAACTGGGGCAATTTCTTCATCTTCTGTAACTTTGATACTTTTAGAGTATACAAAGCAGTTGTTTTGTAGACTGTCCCTCAATTCAGATTTGTCTGATATTTCTTCGTAATTAGATTCAGATTATGCACTTTTTACAGGAATATCACAGAGAAAAATGTATCCTCAGTGCATCACATCCAGGAGGTACATGAAGGCTGTATTTGCTAATTTTCTTCACTGTGAAGTGGACCATTTTTCTCCTTTGTAATTAATAAGTAATCTGGGGGGAGATAGTGTTGAGACCATGTAAATATCATGTTCTTCATCAAGTTTTACCCAAGACTTTCAGCATCCATTGATAATTCTTCCCTGAATTCATTTTTCCTCTGGTGATTACAAAACTTCTAAAGGCATCGTAAAATAACCATTTTATCTGGTTACTGTAAAATTCATTTTGTTGAAATTACATTTAAAATTTGTAATAATTCCCATGTGATAGGATCTTTTGAAGCTATAGTTCAAATCTTGGGGAATAACTTGAGTTTTCATGTTGAAGATCCATTGTGTAATCTAGACTACACTACAGCTATGTAACTTTAAAAACACTAATTAATGTTTAATGGGTTGGTGACTGTGCAGAGGTGCTGGGAGAGTGGGGCATGGAAGTTACAAACCAAGTATTACTTGTCTGAGTTTTCGATCCTGCTAGAGAAATCTTGGCAGTTGCTTCAGAAAAAAATGAAAGAAGCAATCAAGATTGGTTCACCATTCTTGCTGGACAGTATTTTCACTCATCCCAGTTGTTAAAAAAGAGAATATATCTCTTGTTTCCTGTCATGGATTTTTCTCCCAGAAGTGGATATTTCACCTTGTGGAATGAAAGGGCAAGGCTCGAACAAAGTACAGGTCGTAGAATTACTCAGACTTTATAAAGAGAGTATCTGAAATCCAGTTGAGTCACAAGAGAAGCCTAATCCTAGTATAATCTTCTCAGAATCGAATGGGTAGTAATATATGGATAATGGTTTATGGTGTCAGCTATACTTATTTATCTGAATTTTTTTTAGGGGGGAGGTAATTAGGTTTATTTACTTATTTATTTATTTTTAATGGAGGTACTAAGGATTGAACCCAGGACCTCATGCATGCTAAGCACGCACTCTGCAACTGAGCTATACCCTCTCCCCAGTTATGCTTATTCAAATTAACAGAACTGTCTTAATAAACACATAGCAATTTTTGTTTGCAGAAGAAATTGAGGTTAAAATTTACAAGAGTATACCTCTGCCGAACAGTCAACGCTACTGCGTGGTACTTTAAAAAAATAAAAATAAGTTTAATGACATACTTACTTATAGCTTAACTTATATGTGGTACTTAAGAGTAGAAAAATTACTGTAAAAAAGATTCTAAAGTTTCAGTGGTTTGCTGGATTGGATGGGATTGTCCCAGTTAGCCAAAACCGCAACCACTACATTTTTTTCTTCTCTTGGCTGTTTTTTGGGGTTTTATTTTGTTTTTTGCTTCCCTCTCATGCCAGAGATGATCAGGGGGCTCTCTTCTGGTGACCAGATGGCTCTGCTCCTGGTTGCAGCAATGAGGGACCTCTGCACTCAGAGGAAGAGGACTGGGCTTTGGCCAGTTGCTTCTGCACTGCACTGGCCAAACTAGTTCTGGGCACGCTATAGTGAAATGAACAGCCCAGCCCAGTGACCTCTTCATTAGGGGATATTGCAAACAATTGTGCAAGATTCTAGGTTACATTAAACTTGTGGACTTGAGCTGTGTCATTTGGTTTCTGTGAGGATCTTACTTAAGGTTATTTAATTACCGTTTTCTTTGTTCATATCACCACTTGCTTGTCCTACCCAGAAATAGTTGAAGTCCTTCAACCAGAATCACCTTCCGGATTCCTTTGTCTTTGAACAATTATTCCTGCATCTCCAGTGCTCTAACATTTTCCACACATGGCTCCTCTTGTTCTGGCATGTTCTTTCTCACACATGCGTGCACACAAAGCTACATATTATGTGTACACACCTGCTCCTTATTTTTTCCCCCGATAGTATACCTTAGAGCTCTTGTCCTATAAGTACCTTTAATGCCTCATCTTCTTAAAAAGCCCGCTGAATGTTCCATTGCATTGTTATTACATTTAACTTACTTAACCAGTCTATTTTTCTTTTTTTTTTAATAATTAACATAAACATATCACCACAGTCTAACTGTGGAAAGACATCAGACAAACCCAAACTGAAGGTCATTCTGCAAAATACTTGAGCAATATACCTCAAAGCTGTCAAGGTCATCAAAAAACATGGGAAGTCTGAGAAACTGTCACAGCCAGAGGAGCTTAAGGAGACATGATAAGTAAATGTAATTTGGAATCCTGGAGAAGATCCTGGAGCAGAAAGGGAACGTCAGGGGAAAACCGATGAAGTCCAAATCAAGTATGGAGTTCAGTTAAAATAACATATTGATACAGGTTTATTAATTGTAACAAATGTAAGATATTAATTATAAGGAAAACTGGGTGTGATGTATATAGGAATCCTCTGTACTATCTTTATAGTTTTTTTTAATATATTCAAACTATTCTAAAATAAAAAGTTTATTTTAAAAAACATGAAGACTCCCTTAATGTACAACTATGAAAGAGTGTCAAATATAGTAAATGAAAAAAATAAGAATAATATGTATACTATAGAGGGAAAATTAATATATACTCCTGTTTGGTTTTATTTGCAATATGAAAGAATAAACAGAAATTTGTGAAAATGATTTCCTCTTGGGCGGGAGTTGGCAAACATTAGGCCAATCCAGCTCATTACTTGTTTTTGTAAATGAAGTCTGAAGGAAATAAGGTATGCTCATCCGGTACGTATTGTTTGTGAGAGTTTTCCTCCTATGATGGCAAAGCCAAGTGGTCGTGACAGAGATCCTATGTTACTGTCTGCCTTTTTACGGACCCCTGCTTTAAGGGATCAGGAAGGGAATGGGGGGGTGGGAAGGGATAAATTTGGGAGTTTGAAATTTAAAAATGTTAGCCCTTATATATAAAATAGATTTTAAAAAAGTTTTTTTCTGTATAGTACAGGGAACTATGTTCAGTACCTTGTAATAAACTTTAATGAAAAAATATGAAAACAAATATATGTATGTATATACATGACTGGGACATTGTGCTCTACACCAGAAATTGACACATTGTAATTGACTGTACTTCAATTAAAAAAAAAAAAAGGAAGGGAATGGGCTACATGGGAATTGGAGTGGGAACAGTGCATCTCCACATAGATCTTTAGTATATTGTTTTGTTCTTTAAAAGATGTGAATGCATAATCTATCAAAAAAATCTACAAAAATTTTAAAACACCACCCCTGGGACTAGCTTTTCAGATGTTGCTGGTCTCGGGCGTCTGTTAATCTCCATCTGGTGGTTAGCTTGGTTTGTCAGGGCTCTTCAAAAATCCGTCTCAACTCTCCATCTCAACCTGGTTACAGGAGCAACGATGCTACCCAAACCTGGGATCTATTACCTCCCCTGGGAGGTCAGTACCGGCCAAGTTCCTGATGGGGACACTCTGAGAACGTACGGCAGGTGAGAATGGTTGTTTTCTCACATGGTAGGGGGGTGTTTAAAAAATTAAAATAATCTTTTTAAAAATTGAAATATTTTAAAAATTTATTTTTAAAACTTATATTTTAATTTTGGGGTGTGGGAGGAGGTAATTAGGCTTGTTTATTTATTTATTCTTAGAGGAAGTACTGGGGATTGAACCCAGAACTTCATGCATGCTAAGCATGTACTCTACCGCTTGAGCTATGCCCTCCCCCTGTTTTAATTTATTTTTAAAATTATTTAAATTTTTTTATATTTTAATTTTATTTCATTTAACTAATTTATTTTTTTTCATATTTTTGTAGGGGAGGTAATTAGGTTATTCATTTTTTTAATGGAGGTATTGGGGATTGAACCTAGTACCTCAGGGATGCTCAGCATACACTCTACTGCTGAGCTACACCTTCACCTTCTATTTTATTTTAAGTTTATTATGTTTTATATATATTTTTAATTATTTAAAATTTTAAGTCTTACTATAATTTTATCTAATTATTTTGAAATGCTAAAAAATTAATATGTATTCATTGTAAAAACTGTAGGTAATCCATAAGGGTGTAAAGAAATCAAGAAAAAAGTCACCTACAATCCCACTGTCTGGACAACCACCCACTGCTAACCTTTTGGTGATTATACACTTTCTCATGTGTGCGTGTATGTATATATGTATATGTGGGTGGGTGTATATACACACAATATATGTATATACATATATACTGTGTTAGTCACCTATTGCTGTGTAACAAGTCACCTCAAAATTTAGCGTCTTAAAATGATAATAAATGCTTATTTTTTCATACTCACTGTGGCTCAGAATTTGAGAGTGGCTTAGCTGGGTGGCCCTGGCTCAGATTCACTTTTAAGATTGCAGTCAAGATGTTGGCCAGGGCTGCCAACATCTGAAGGCAGGCCTGGGCCTGGAGGGTCTGATTCTAAGGTCACTCGTTCACATGTTTCGCAGTTTTTGCTGCCTGCTGTCAAGAAGGCTCAGTTCCTCACAACGCAGATTTTTCTACACGGCTGCTTGAGGGTCTTCATAACACAGCAGCTGGCTTTCCTCAGAACGAGTGATTGAACAGAGAGAGCAGAGAGAAAGCCACAATGTCAATGACCTAACCTCTAGGAAGTTACATTTCTGCAATGTTCTGTTGGTTACACAGGTCACTGCTGGTCCAGGTGACAGGGGGACTACACAAGAATGTGAATACCAGGGGGATAAGCATCACTGGGACCATCTTAGAGTCACACACACACACACACACACACATATACACGTACATATAGAAATACTGTAACCTAGCTAAGATCCTATTATGGTACCATTTAAGTGTGTACAGTAGACCTAGTTCCAGGCCAAATATGTAGATCAGTATCATCACTTTAAATAGATCCACTTTATTTCATCGCGTGTAGATATACCATCATTTAACCACAGTCTTTTTCTTTTTTTTCCTTTTTCTTTTTCACATGGAACTACTGAGAATCAAACCAAGTACCTTGTGCATGCTCAGTGTGCGCTCCACCAACTGAGCTATACCCCCCACCCCAACCACAGTCTTTTTATTTAACCCAAATATATTAATTTTCAGCAGACATCAGTATAATTGAGTGGGGCAAAGACAGTCATTTCAACAAATGGTGCGGGAACTACTGAATATTCTTACGGGGGTGAAAAAAAACCTTGATCCCCACCCCACAGCACATAGACACAAAAATCATTTGAACTGGATTATAGATGTACAAGCTAAAACTATAAAATGTTCAAAAGAAAACACGAGAAAATCTTCACAACCTTGAGGTAGGCAAAGATTTCTTAGACTCAGAAAGCAAAAACCATGAAAGAAAAATAATGAATAAAGTGGACTTCAACAAAATTAAAAGCTTTTCATGAAAAGTTACCATTAAGAAAATTAAAAGGCAGGGCTGAGGGTATAGCTCAGTGGTAGAGTGTCTGCTTAGCATGCATGAAGTCCTGGGTTTGATCCCCAGTACCTCCATTAAAAATAAACAAATAAGTAAATAAACCTAATTATGTACCCTCCTCAAAAAAACCCAAAAAAATAAAAATTAAAAAAAAAATGATTAAGAGGCAAGCCACAAACTGGGAGGAAATAAGTGTGTGTGTATTATATGTTATGTACATTCAACAAATAATTTGTATCTAGAATATACAAATGACTCATACAACTCAATAATAGGAAAACAAAGAACTTAATTTTAAAGTGGGGGAGGATATAGCTCAAACACTAGAGCACATGCTTAGCATGCACAAGGTTCTGGGCTCAATCCCCAGCACCACCTCTAAAAGTAAATAAACAAGCCTAATTACCCTGCCTCCCCAAAATTAAAATGGGTAAAAGATTTGAACACACAGAAACACACAATATTTGAACAGACACAGCCCAAGAAGATACACAGATGGCAGATAAGCACATGAAATTTTTTTCAACATGATGAGTCATTAGGGAAATACAAATTAAAACCACAATGATTGAGTATTTCGTGCCCACTATGGTGGCTAAAATTAAAAAGACTGACCATATCAAGTGCCGAGAACGGTGTGGAATAACTAGAACCCCTCATACGTTACTTACTGGTAGGAAAGTAAAACGGCACAACCACTTTGAAGAGCAATTTGGCGGTTTCCTTTAAACAGACAGATTGACCATATGACCCAGATATTCCACTTGGGTATTCACCCAAGAGAAATGAATACACTTGTATGTTAAAGTTCATACCTGTTTATTCATAATGACATCTGGAAGCAGACCAGATCAGCTGGTGAGTGGATAATGATAATTTGTTTATCCATTCAACAGAGTGCTACTGAGCAACAAAAAGGAACAAACTACTGATTTACCCAACAACATAAATGGGTCCTAAAAACCTTTATGTGGAATGAAATAAGATAGACACAGAAAAATATGTGCTGTTATGATTCTACTTATATGAGGTGCTTGAGTAGGAAAACTCATCTATGGAGACCAAAGGCAGATCAGTGGTTGCCTAGGGTGGGCGATGGGCAGACTGAGTTCAAAGGGGCACAAGGGAACCTTCGGGGTGATGGAAATGTACCAAAGCTTGACTGCTGTGTGGTTGCACGGCATGTACTTTCATCAGCACTCATTGAACAGGTGCCTTTTAATGCGTGTGATTTATATCTCAGTTATGTAGACTGAGAAAAAACATTTTCTGTTGCTACCATTTAAATTTCTCTGGTTCAAGTGAGGGTGCACATTTTCCTATGGAGTTACTGGCCTCGCAGAGCCTTTTGAACTTTGTGGTGGCTCTGTTTGCAGATAAACATGATCCCATCTTCCCTGGCCTCCAGGTTGCACAGCTATGACATGACCCAGTCCCGAGTGACCCTTACGGCTCAGCACGGATCTGACCAGCACCGGATCCTCGTCTGTACCAAGTTGGTGGAACCATTCCAAGCCCAGATGGGCTCTCTCTACACTGTCCTTGGGGAGCTTGAGCACCAGAGGGGTAAGTCTTGGCCTCACACACCCTTTTTCACTCTGGGTCCTCAGTGGGGCAGTCTTTCGGGTGCCTGGGCCTGGCTTCTGACCCAGCAGGAGTCCCTCTTTGGGGTTCACATTTTTTCCACGTCAGCCCCCGATTTCAGGGACTCATGGAAAACACATGATTGCACTCACAGCAGATCTGGCACAGGGAAGCGAGAAAGGGGAGAGAGAAATCACTAATTCCTAAAGGTCTGCACCATGCCAGGCCTGGTCCTCGGTCTCTTTGAATCTGGTCACCAGCCCTTAACCTGAGTTGTCTTAGGGCTATTTCATAGATGAGAAAACCAAGGCTCAGAGAGGATGGGGCTGGAATAACAAGCCAGGAAGTTAGGTTAAGAGATATGAAACACAAGGGAAGGAACCAAAGCAACCTGGGAGAATCTCTGTGGCATCAAAGGTTGAAGATTGCTCTTTAAAACCTAGGTAGTCTGGAAAACCAAACAAAAAACCAAAAACAAACACAAACCTAGGTTGTCTGATCCTTTGCCCTCCCTCTCTGGCCATCTCTGTGCCATTGTCCTTCACACGGCTGATGCCATACTATACAGTGTTGTATCTGGTTATTTTGGTTTAACATTATGTAATGTGATACATACATACATATAGTGTAAGCATTTCCCTGTGTCTTTAAATTTTTCTAGACACAGTATTTAATGGCTCTATAATATTTTATAGATTAGATGTGTACCCTAATTCACACAACCATTAGATGCTTGTATTTCTCCCGTCTTTTGCTCTTACAAGTACACTGTACAGTTATTGGTTAAAGAAACCATGGGATATTCAGTCAGGAGAATATAATACAGCCATTAAAAATGTTATAAATGTATATCGATTGACATGAAAAGATGTTCACAGCGTCTTACTAAAGAAAAAGCAATGTACAAAACTGTGTTTCACATGATCTCATTTTTGGTTAAGTAAACATTTTTATATGCATAACATTTTGAAATATTATTTACCAAAATGTTAATAATAATTATTTCTGGGTGATGGGATTGTGAGATTCCATATACTTTTATTAGCATTTTACATTGAAAACTTATTGCTTTATAGCCAGAGGGGGAAAAAAGTTTAAAAATACCTATCTGTCTAGATACATATTAAAAATGGGTGGTGGCAGAGTGTGTGCTTAGCATGCCCTGAGGTCCTGGGTTCAATCCCCAGTACCTCCATAAAAAAAGAAAGATTAAAAAAAAAAATTAACATGCTGCAGTTAATAGCCTCATGTACTAATCTTTGTCCATTTTCTGATTATTTCTTTAAAGTAGTTTCCTAAAAGTAGAATTACTGCATTAAAGGATAAGAATATTTATGTTTCCTGATTTACACTACCAACCTACTTTCAGTGGCAGTGAATTTTAACTCTAGATGAAAGGCACTAGGAAAAAGTAATTAAATGGGGCTTATTTTAATTATATCTGATTTAATAAAAGTTAATCTTTATTCAGGCTTAAGCCTTTGAGCTCAAAGTTCCTGCCCTCATAATCTATTTGAGAGAGGTATGGGGCGGACTGGTGCAAACAGGTACAAAGGGCCTATGAAGAAATGATTTCCACTGTGACTGCAGCCCAGATCACCTGATGCTCTGTCCCACACTCCTGCCGCCACAGTGAGTCCTGGAGGCTCTCAGGCACCGACTGCCCAGCATCTGGAACTCAAAGGCCTGATTACAGATGCAGATAAGGGTTGAAACTAAGATGGGACAGTGGGCCAAGACCAGGGCAGGACCCGGAGTGGACATTTAGAATTATTTATGGGAAAAAAAATGGAAAAAACTTAAGTATAAATTCAGCACATACAGTTTTTTTAATTTAATGTTTTCAGATCAAACATGCATATACATGGAATGGTGGATTGACCCACCACGTACTCACCACCTGGATTCTGCATGACCCACATTCCCCAGTTCTGTGTCATCACTGCCCACATTTACTTACTTACTTTGCTGGTGTACGTTAGAGCAAATCTGATGTTTCATTTACCCATAAATACCTCAATATGTATCTCTAATGATACCACAATCATGGCCAACAAAATTAATAGCTGTTCTTTAATATAATCTAATACGTACCTTGTACGTGTTCATGCTCCCCTTACCCCCCAAATGGCTTTTTACAATTTTGGTTCATTTAAAAGCAAGAGGAGAGGGCATAGCTGAGTGGTAGAGTGTGCTTAGCATGCATGAGGTTCTGGGTTCAATCCCCAGGACCTCCATTAAAATAAACCTAACTACCTCCCTCCTCAAAAAAAAAGCAAGATGCAAAAAAATGTCCATACACTGCATTTGAGTTACACATCCCAATAACAGTTCTGGCTTCCTTTTTTCCTTTGTTTTTTTAAATGCCATTTATTGGAGAACTTGGGTCCGGAATTAGCTGACTGCTTCCTCCTGGTGCATTAAACGTGCTCCTTCCCTTGAGTTTATCCTGCCTTTTTTCTGAATGGATTGTATTTCGGGGACACCAAATGGTTGGACGAGGGCAGGTTCTTTAGAGGAGAATCCCAGTGAATAAACGCAGGAGAAATGATTGCACTCCAAAGTTACCACTTTAAAAGCCCTGAGGAAATAATAAATCCAGGCAAACGATCATTATCGCCGGTTGCTAAAACCACTAGGTGGAAGCTCCCCGGGAATGTTGCGTTGTGGGGACCAGGCCTGCCCCACCCGATGGACCAAACGTTACAAAAAGCTGACCGATCGACCACGTCCCTCTGCTGTGAGGCAGGGGGAAGGCACAGACAGTACCGCTCTGAAGTACTCTTGCCCACCTCGCAAAAAAAAACTGCACTCAATAATCAAGCCTCAGATCAGCAGCATTCTTCCTAGGCTCTGGTTAGTTTACTGCTACTCAATATTGTCATCACATTCTATATTTTTTTTCTATCTTAAAAATTTTTCCCATCAAGTTTCTAATCTGTAAAAAAATACATGCAGATCATTTGCAGCCGACAGGAGGAAGGAAAGACCATGATGAGGAGGGAGGGCAGTGTGCGGGCTGAGCTTGCAAGTGGCCTCTGACCTCCAGCCTGGGGTGGCATGTCTGGTCCCCGGACAGGCCCAAAGTCCTGTGGAGACACAAAGGGCACGGATCCTGTCCTGTGGCAAGGTTGGCAGTTCTGGACCGACAAACCGCAACTCATCATGCTGAAATTTTTGCACACAAAGGAGAAAAAATGCCAGCCATGTGCTCAAACTGCTAGCTGGCTGGGACACCAAGCAGAGGACTGAGGGCGTTCTGTCCACGATTAAGGTGGATTAAGGTGAAGGTGACAGGGACACAGCCTCTCTCCAGCTCTGCCCCGGGGTCCTGCATGGAATCCCAGGCTGTAGGTTACTCGCCTACAGCAAGAGGCTGCCTCTGAGCACTCACCATAAATCCCACCTCTTGTGGTTTTCGTCCACCTGACTGCTGTTTTGTGTCCTTTTGAACCTTTGCTCCTGCATCCTCAAGCCACCTTCCTGTGAGACTTGCCTGTAACCTGGACCCCCACACCCCAAGTGGTTCCCCTCCCACCCTCCCACGTGGTGCCTCCCAAGCCCTGCAGATCACAGAAACCAGACGTGGTGCCAGAATCCTACCTGCTCTGCAAGTTTGTCACTGCACTCCTCCATCTTCTGCAGCGACCGGTTCTGCCATCGGGCACCCCTGCTCCAGTGCTGCTTCCCACACCCAAAGCTGTCCCAATCCTGCCACCTGAAACCAGGCGGTTCCACCCTCAGTATCTTTCTGCCCTCTGCCTCGTCACCCACACTTTGAACTCTGCCGTTTTCTCCCACCTTCTCTCCCCTCCAGCTGGACCTCACTATCGGTTCAACCACTTTCCTGACAGGAGTTCCGGCCCCTTGCCTTCCATCCCTCCTCCCTGATGAAATCTCAACTTCCACCCTCAGGTCCCAGCCGCCTTTTGATGGAGAAAGTTCACAGAGCTCCGGGGATCCCTAGCACAGTGGTTTCGAGGTCTCTCATCGGAGCCCAACACGCTGCCTAGAAATCCTTCCACGTGTCCTGGCCAATCTCCCCTCCCCATCTCTCCTTCCCCGTCCGCAGCAGCTCTTTCAGGCATTCACCTGTCACCCAGGACTCCTCCATCACCACCTCCCCTGTCCTTTCCAGCAAATTACCTCACCTCATACATCCCAGGAGAAATTGAGGCCACAGCAGCAGTCCGTCCTCCTAAAATCAGTAACTCCTTTCCTCCAGTCTGGGAGGGAGGAAGGCCCCTTCTGCCTTGCCTGGGCCGCAGCCACTGTGCTGTGATGCACGCTGGCCCTCCTGCAGGGGCTTTGCTTTCTCAGCTGAATCCTTAACTTGTTGCCACCTGTTCATCCCTATTAGCATCTAAAGCACTCAGGCCTCTTCTCTATTAAAATAATAGTAACAATAATAAGGTCAGCTTCAGCTCTGTGTCCCTACCTAGCTATGACCCTCCTTCCTGTCACAGTCAAACTTCCTAAAAGAAGGTCTGTGCTCCGTTAACACCCCTTCCTTCTCTCCTTCTCACACGGCGACCCGCTGCCTTCTAACTGCTCTTATATCTGCCACTCCTCCTTTACTGCAAGTTCTTCATCTTTACAAGAAGAAATTCCCCGAAATGAAGATTTCTCTAGCTGCCGGGTTCAGAAGCTCCTTGCTCCCTCCCCTGCAGCATGTCTTCAGATGCTGTTCTTTTATTCCATTTACACAGACCTTTTGCAGTTGGACTAACAGAATTGCCCAGTTTGTCCTTCTGATCATCATATTTCTAAAGCTCACTTCCATCTTTAGAACTTTTTTTTTCCATTCACAGGGAGAAACGACACATTCCACACTCTGTATCTCGAAGGGAGGGTTTCCCCAGGCTGAGGGGTGGAAGGAGCTAACAGGTGTTCCTGTGAGGAAAGTTCTGTGAAATTAAGTCAAATAACTAAGAAAGTCATCATACAGGAACTTTGGAAATATTTGACCTACATGCGTACTTTGAGATTTTTAGCTGCGAACTCAAGCTCTCTGATTTGGTCCCTGCTCTCCCTGTGTCGTCGTGAACACGGGCAGCTGCTCTGTGAAAACTGTTCAGGGCCACATATGTCACAAGAAGAGGTCTGGGCCTTTCAGTGCCAAATAAAGTTTAGGCAACTTTGTGTTTCAGACTAGTTCATCTTCCTGTGTTGAAGGCTGGAATCTAGATAGTCCGACACTCTGAATTCTGCCCCCAGGCTGTGTTAAAGCAGTAAAGTGGCCTAGACCGGAGGGGAGGCGAGGCACAGACTTTAACCAGAGAGAACCTCTAACTCAAAACGGCATCAGAAGAAGACAGGGTAATGTCCTAGGACTCTGGACTCATTGACCTGCCCAGAGAGCAGAGAGTACATAGTGAAAACAAAAACAAAAGCAAACACACAAAACCCTATTAGGGCAAACCCCAGATATCTTTCCTGTTTGGTGTTACCTGAACATTGACTAACCTTTCCATCAGGTCACCCATCACCTGCTAGTGGCGTCCCCAGCCCCTTGTCTAGGGTGGGGTGACTTGCCCCTATAAAGCCAGACTATCCCCTTGGATTGATTAAAAGTAGAGTTCTCTTGGCCTCTATTTCCAATGCCCATGGGCCCCAGGATGCCAAGGGGCCCTTCCCTTGGTACAATTGGAGAACTAGGATGGTGACTGAGACTCCTCCTCAACTCTGGGCACTTGGGACCTACAGAGAAGTGGCAGGAATTAAGATGACAAAAGAGGGAAGGAAGTAGAGGCTATGTCTTTCTGGGCCTCCTCCCTGGAGAAGTGGAATTTTCAGGCTACCCCTTAAGTTCCAGGCATGTGCGATCCCGCAGTTCTGAGGCCCAAGTAGACAAATTGCCAGCATCCCCATAAACCATCCTTCTTAGCTGTGACCTGTCAGACTCTTCTGTGAAAACTCAAGACGGAGAACAGGTCGAGGGTAGACGCTGAGATGCGTCTGCAGGGTGTGTGGCTGACACTGCTAATGCCCTGGTGTCTTTGTCTTTCAGATGGAGGCTCCATGGTGAAGGCCCGGGTGCTGACTTGTGTGGAAGGAATGAATCTACCCTTGTTAGAACAAGCCATCCGGGAGCAGAGGATGTACCAGCAAGAGAGGGACAGCAGTCAGTAGAAAATGGCAACTTCTGGCAACCCCCACCCCTACCCCGGCCCCAGCACCTCCTACCTGCACTGGAGATGCCAGAGCTGCTGCAGAAGTCACAGGAAGTTCCCGGAGTGCCAGCCTTTGGAGCTGGAGAGAAGAGGGGTGGGTTGTTCATTGGAATTGTCCAAGAAATGAGACTCTAGAGATCACGCACCAGGACCTGACACCTATAGCCCCGCCGAGGCTGGGCCCTGGGGCGCTGGAGGCTGGGCCTCGCGTGGGCTTATGGAGGGTTCCAGAAGGTCCATGTGAATAAAGCCCTGGTGGTGTGACAGTGCAGCGTGTGCATGTGGTGCAGCGCCGGCAGGGGCCAGGAGGGGGAGCCTCAGAGCAGCGAGGGGCAGCCTGCCAGGCAGTGAGGCTGCAGGAGCGCAGGGCTTCTGGTGAATTCTGGGCTGGGGGCCTGAGGGGAAGGTTCTGGGGGTGCCCAAGCCCACATTGGGTGCCCAGGAGGCAGGGGGGTCCCTCCTGCTAAGGTTCTGCCCTCACAGGAGGCCGAGCGTCTCCAAACAGGCCGGGCCCAGCCCCTCGCCCTGGCCCTGCGGCCTAGGGTGGAACTATGGCTTCTCTAGAAGCCCTTTCCGACCCCTGACCTCTGCCCCGAGCTGACCCCAGCCCCCTGGGCAGCCCTTCTGGGCAGCCTTCCGCCCCCAAGGCCTGGGCCTGGCTGAGCAGAGGCGGGGGCTCAGCCATGGAAGTTTGGGCCCTCCTGCACTCCGTAGCCGGGCTCAGGGGCAGCTGCTTCCTGGGACCTGGGGTTCCTGCCTGGCCTGGGCTGGGTGAGGGGCAGCCGGCTCCCAGCCAGGTTCCCAGGGAGGGCTGGGGGCTGCAGCTGGGGTGGAGGGCGGGAGCCGGGGCTCGGCCTGGCGGGCAGAGCAGTGTGATGAGCCCTGGGGGCCACAGGAGCCTGGGGGGGCCTGGGTGTGGGCTGGGCGGGGGGGGTGCCATGGAGGCTGGGGGGGAAGCAGGGGTGCTGTGCATGGGGGCGAACGCCCCAGGCGGCATCTGTTTCCAGGGCAGCTCTGCGGACATGGATGTGTTCCAGAAGGTGGAGAAGATCGGAGAGGGCACCTATGGGGTGGTGTACAAGGCCAAGAACAAGGAGACAGGCCAGCTCGTGGCCCTCAAAAAGATCAGGCTGGATTTGTGAGTGCGGGGACGGCCTCTGAGACCCCCTCTCTCCCAGGGGGTACCCTCAGCCCTGGGAGCTCCCCTGTCCGTCCCTCCCCTCAGAGTTTTGCATTCAACTCCTTTTCCCAGTGCTGCCCAGTTACACGGGGGCGGCCACAGAGGGGCCACACATCCTCCCCTTGGCCAGGTTTTCCCCTTGGCCCCTGGGGGTGAGGAGCATGTGCCCAGAAGCACAGCACCCCGTCACTGGGGGGTGGGCCATCCTTACGGAATAAGGAACACAGTTGACACCCCGGGAGCAGAAGTGCCCTTCTCAGCTCCTGCCTCCATTTCTGTACCCTCCCCTCCCATAGGGAGACTGAGGGCGTCCCAAGCACCGCCATCAGGGAGATCTCCCTACTCAAAGAGCTTAAGCACCCCAACATTGTCAGGTGAGCTGGGGAAGAAGCAGGAAAGTGGGCCTGTCCCCGTCTGGCTGGGAGCCATGTCCTGACAGGCATTGCCCGGCCAGGCTGCTGGACGTGGTGCACAGTGAGAAGAAGCTTTACCTGGTGTTTGAGTTCCTCAGCCAGGACCTGAAGAAGTACATGGACTCCACCCCGGCCTCCGAGCTCCCCCTGCACTTAGTCAAGGTACGGGGCAAGGACGCGGAGCACCGGCAAGCCCCACCCGGCCAGCCGCACATCCGCTCAGCCGGCTCCTTTCCGTGCTCGTTGTTCCAGAGCTACCTCTTCCAGCTGCTGCAGGGGGTGAACTTCTGCCACTCCCATCGGGTCATCCACCGAGACCTGAAGCCCCAGAATCTGCTCATCAATGAGTTGGGTGCCATCAAGCTGGCTGACTTTGGACTGGCTCGAGCCTTCGGGGTGCCCCTACGCACCTACACCCACGAGGTACCGTGGGATGAAGGCAAGAGAAGGGATGTCACCCCGAGCACTCGGCTACCCTGAATGACGCTGTTTTCTTGCTTCCGCAGGTGGTGACACTCTGGTATCGTGCCCCCGAGATCCTCTTGGGCAGCAAATTCTATTCGACAGCTGTGGATGTCTGGAGCATTGGTTGCATCTTCGCAGAGATGGTAGAGAGAGGGACATTTGTGGCCACAGGGAGACCATGGGCAGGGTCCTCCTGGGGTGGGGTCAGGGGGCTCTGATTTTCCAATTAGATGTGGATTTGGGGGTGTTTGGGTCTGGCTGAAGGACTGAGGAAACAGGTCTTTTTCCAGGAAAGGCCAAGATTTTCAGCACAGCCCTGGGAAAGATATCTTGAAGCTGCCTCCCTGGTCTGGCCTCTTACCTGGTACTGGATTCTGGATGACGAGGGAGTAGCCCCCACACCTTCTCCCCTTCCCCATTCCAGGTGACCCGCAGAGCCCTGTTTCCTGGCGACTCTGAGATTGACCAGCTCTTTCGTATCTTTCGGACCCTGGGGACACCCAGTGAAGCCATATGGCCAGGAGTCACCCAGCTGCCTGACTACAAGGGCAGCTTCCCCAAGTGGACCAGGAAGGGGCTGGAGGAGATTGTGCCCAATCTGGAGCCAGAGGGCAAGGACCTGCTCACGGTAGGTACGGGTGGGCAGCAGGGGAGGGCAAGACAGGCCTCCCAGCACCAGCTGCTGCTGTCGCCAGAAGTGTCCCTTTTGTCATCTAGCCTCTTATGTAACCCTGGCTTCTTCTGAGTCCGAGCTGGTCTCTTTTCTGACCCCTGTACACAGTTGGCTTGTCCCTGTGTGTACTGATTGTTCCACCTGGAGGCCTCTCCCTAGATCAGTCCAATGTTCACCTTCCCTTTTAAAACTTCTCTCTTCTAGTTAGCTTTGTTTTTATGCTGTGATACGTGCCCTTTTTCTCAGCCACCTTGTGTTTGGTGATCTTCTCCTGTGGACATCATTACACCATCTAAGCTATAAGCTTTCCCAGGCAGGGTCCACACCACCCTCTGCCTCAGTGGTTATGCTTCACACATGGCTGTTCAGAGTATGCTGCTTCCTGATGCCTCGGCCCCTGCCACAGTCCTCACTCACCCTTCCTGTCGCCCAATCTTGACCCCTTGCCTGGCCCAGGTAGAGCCATCCTTTCTGTTCACTAAGACTTGGAGCATGTTTCTCTCTTTAGTCTCATGTTGGGTCAGAGGAAGGCACGGCAGTATGTTCATCTCCAGGCTGTGTGTCCAGCTCTCCAGAGGACTGTGTGTGTGTACACAGTGCCAGCAGGACAGTGTGGACTCCAACCGAGGCTACTCCAAGGCAGGGGGTCCTTCTCCAGCCTGGCTGGGGTTAGAGATTTTGAATTTCTGCCCCACCCTCGATATGCCCCCTGGACAGGTTTGGCTCCCTCTTCCTAATACCTAGAGAGAAGTCTGTCTCAACTGGAAGTAGGCTGGAGCCTGGGAACTTCCATTAGGAGGGGGAGAGACTGACTCAGCCTTAGTACTTACTAGCCTGAAGGAGACAGAGGTGACTCAACAGGGCTGGACCAAAGCAAAGTCCATGTCCTCAGATTCCCGGACTGTCCAGAACTGGCTCACAAACTGGGAGGCAGTGGCTTCCTGTGGTTCTGGGTCTGAAGGCAGCTGCTTTGGGGCTTGGGGCCCTCCCACTGAGACCTGGGAGGATAATTCCTCTTCCAGCCACACCCTGGCCCAACCTCCGCCTTCCTCCACAGCAACTCCTGCAGTACGACCCGAGCCGACGGATCTCAGCCAAGGCCGCCCTTGCCCATCCGTACTTCTCGTCCACCGAGACCTCCCCAGCCCCGCGCCAGTGTATGCTGGAGCGATTCTGCCGCTGAGGACGTTTGAGGCCCCCCTCCCCCGCCTCAAAGCCTCTCTCCAGCTGCTGCCCCACCCACCTCCCCACCCACTTCCCAAGAATGAGGACACACCTGGGGAGAGAGCAGTTGGGCATCAGCTGTCAGAGGGCTGAGTCTGGGTTCGTCCCGCCAGCAGGTTAGCGAGTTCCTGTGTGGTTTGTTGGGTTTGACCGTGCCAATTCAAGGTGAGGGCGCGGAAGCCCCGTGCGCGAGGGGCCCGTCAGCGGCCGGGTCTGCTGGCGCTGAAACAGCAGGTGCCAAGGCGAGCAGGAAGCCTGCCCGGGCGCCAGCAAGGCCCTCCTGGTGCCCTTCAGCTGCCCAGCCTTCAGCTGCAGAGCCAGACCCTGAGGGGGAGGGTTCCCCTGGCTGGTCTTCTGGATTTAAAATGTTTTGGGGAAGAGTTGAGTTCCAGTTAAGAGTCCCAAGTTAAGCAGGAAGCAGGGCTGGGGAGAGAGGACATTCTCCTGACCCTGGGAGAGGTCCGGTGTGTGGCTGTTCTAAGTAGTTGTTCTGTCACCTAGGATATGCTTACGTTTGTTTGCCTCTGGCTTTAAGAACAGAAAATAAAACTGATATATTTCTGAATTTTCTAGTGTTTCTCTGCTTATGGCGGAACACCAGGGACTTACTGACAAGGGGGAGGTGGACAGAGGGTTCTGGCCTGAACTGAGAGGCCCTGAGCCAGTGGCAGGGAGGGGCTGGTCCATGATCTTCTGTGACCAGCCCACACATCAGATCCCTCCCAGAGGCAGAGGAGCCACAGCCCTCTGAAAGCACCCCGTACCCAGTGGGGTCACGTGGGAGGGACCCAAGCAGTGCTGTCCTTTGTGCTCATGCATCAGACAAATCCATTCCATGTGACCAAGATGCCGGGAAAAATCTGTTTATTGGAAGCACTGGTTGGGGAGGAGGGAAGGAAACAGAGCTGCTGGTCTCCAGGTCAGGGGATGGGCTGGGCACCAAAGTTAGAGGAGGGAGCCCAATACTGAGAACATCTGAGGAGCAGAGCAGCGATCAGAGGGAAGACCCACCCCTCGGATTAGGCTGCTCTAGGGGCCAGGGGTGCATGCATCCTACCCTCCCCCCTCACACACACTCCCCATGACTGCTTGGCCCCTATCAGCGCAGGGAGCGCGGGACGGTGGGGGAGGCTGAGTGGTAGCAGCGGTACCCCTCCAGCGAGGCTGGGAGGAGCAACAGGCCGCTCAAGGGGTCTTTCCGGCAGCGCCCCATGGCCTCCTTGTAGCTCAACCGCTCCTTGGAGATGGGGTCTGTCAAATCCTTCTCATGGCTGGCCTCATCCTGCAGGAGCTGGGCC
Source organism: Vicugna pacos (assembly GCF_048564905.1). NCBI lineage: Eukaryota > Metazoa > Chordata > Mammalia > Artiodactyla > Camelidae > Vicugna > Vicugna pacos. The sequence goes on from NC_133002.1 coordinate 58,482,175, forward strand.
AGCTCTTCACTGATCATGCCGGAGACCACGGCCTGCTCAATGGGGATGCGGCCAGTCCTCTTGGGGTCAATGAGCCCTCCGGTCAGGTGCTGCACTTGCAGGTGTGGGAGCACGCTCTCCCGGGGCATCCAGCCCTTCTGGACTGCCTCGCCCACTGACAGCCTCTTCTTGGTGATAGGGTCCTCGATGCCAGTGAAGGCCTTCTGGGCGTTGAGCAGCCTCTGTGTTGAGCTGTTCTCGATCAGGCCCCTCTCCAAGGCCTTGTGCACGGAGTAGCGCTCCCGGCTGAGGAGGTCCACGATGCCCCCCGTGGCTGCCTGCGCCTCCAGCAGCTTCTGCCCGGTGATGGGATCCAGCATGTTCTTGGCCACAGCCATCTTGATAGTGCACTTGTTGTCTGTGGTAGTGTCGTAGACCCCGGCGATGGGGAAGCTGTCCTCGCCGAGCCCAAGACAGAAGCTGGGAGAGAAGAAACTGGTGCTCTGAGGGGCCGGAGAGGTGAGCGGGGACTTAGAGATGATGGCGCCAATGGAGAGGGAGGAGCAGGGCTTGGTCTCCCCGGCCACGAGCAGGGCGAACTCACAGATGGAGAGGTGGCCTTCCTTGTAGAGATGGTACTCCTCCTTGGAGATGCGCCGGCAGTGCAGGGCGGCCTCGATGGAGTACTGCTTCCCGCTCTTGCGGTCCAGCAGCACCGACTCCTCCCCGCGGGGGCCCGAGGTGGTGATCTCCTCCCAGTCACACTCCAGCTCCTGCAGCTGGAGGTACTGGCCACGGTCGATGATGCCTCTCTTGTAGGCCTCATACGGGGACATGTCTGTCCCCGTCTCAGGCTCCAAGATGGAGATCTTGGTGGAGAGGTTGGTCTCTCGTGTCTGGGTCTCCTGGTTGAGCTCCTCTCGGCTCACCTTGGTGTGCAGGTCCCGGAGGGTCCTCTCCTTCTCGTAGATCTGGTCCTTCTCCCGGAGGATGGCCGCCTCCAGCTGCGAGAGCTCCTGGCCCCGCTGGGCTGCCCTCTGCCGCTCGCTCTCTGTCTTCTGGCTGAGCAGCTTCGACTCCTCCTGCAGCTGCAGCACCTTCTGCTGCTTCTGCTTCTCCAGCTCCCGCAGCTCCTGCTGCAGCTGCCGGCACTCCTGGTTCGCCTGGTCCCGGGCCTTCTGGAGCTCGACCTCCTCCTGCGACCAGGTCCTCTTCAGCGCCTCTGCCCGGTCGATCCGCTCCCGCAGGCGCCTTGCCTCCTCCTCCCGGCTCTGCCGGGCTGTGCGCTCCCTGTTGAGCGTTTCCCACACCCGGGAACGCTCTCCCTCCAGCACCGGGTCCTTCTCCACCCTGATCACTTCCTTGTAAATGGTCTTCTCTTGCGATTTGGTTTTCTGGAGCACGTCGACCTGGACCTGCAGGTTCTTGCACTCCCGGTTCAACTCTGTCACCTGAGTCTTCTCCTGGTCCAGGTCCCGCCGCAGGGCTTCTGCGGACTTTTCCAGATCCGGGTCCTTCTCCAACTTGACCACCTCCTCCATGATGATCTTCTCCTGCACCGCAGGCGGCCGCTTCTCCAGCTCCTGGACCTTCAAGGTCAGCTGCCGCAGCTCCCTCTCCACAGCCAGCTTCTTGCTGCGGTCCTCCTGGAAGCTGAGCAGCCCCTCCTTCTCCTCCACGGCGGCCCGCAGCTGCTGCACCTCCCGCTCCAGCTGCCGCCGCCGGCCCACCTCCTCGTCCAGGCTCCGGCTCAGCCGGCTGTGGTCCTCGCGGAGCTTCGGGTCCTTCTGGGTGACCACCACCTCCTGCACCACCACCTTCTCCTCGGGCCGCCTCCTCTCCAGCAGCATGTACTTGTTCTGCAGCTCATAGACCACGTCCTCGGCTGCCCGCCGCTTTTGGGCCGCTTCCCGCACCTCCTGGCGCAGCCGCTGGGCCTCCTGCTCCAGCACCGGGTCCTTCTCGTGGCGCACCACCTCCTTGTTCACCGTCTTGGTCTCCACCTTGGACCGCTCCCGCCTCCACTCGTCGCGCTCCCCCTGCAGCCGGATGAGCTGCTCCTGGGCCCGCCCGCTGCTGTTGACCAGCTCGTTGAGCTGAGCCTTCAGGCGGTCAATCTCCCGCAGCACCTCCGGGCTCCTCTCATGCCTCACCACCTCCTGCGTCACCTGCTTGTACTCCACCGTGGGCTTCTGCGCCCGCAGGACCACCAGGTCGGGCAGCAGCTGCTCCACCTCCTTCTCCACGCTGCTCCTCTTGCTGGCCGTCTCCTGCAGCTTGGCCCTGAGCCGCGAAATCTCCCGCTCCGTCTCCGGATCCACCTGGAAGATCTCATTGACGCGCTCCTGGAGGTCCACTCTGGGCTTCTGCTTCTCCACCACGCAGTACTTGCCCTGCAGCTCCTTCAGCTCCCTGGCCAGTGCCTCGTTCTTACTCCTCTCCCCCTCCAGGAGGCTCCTCAGCCTGGACGCCTCTTTGAGGAGGCCTGGGTCCTGCTCCACCTTCTTCACTTCCTTCACGATCACCTTGGGCTCCACGGCGCTGATCGCCAGCTCTAGCTCCGTGATGCGAGCCTGCAGCTTGGCCATGGCCTCCTCCGCCGCCTTCCTCTGCGCCACGTCCTCCTGCACCTGCAGCCTCAGAGCCCGGGCCGCCTTGACCATTTCCAGGTCCTTCTCCACCTTGACCACTTCTTTCACCACGACCTTTTCCTTCACAGTCGCCTCCTTCCGCTCAAGGGCCAGCAGCTCTGTCTTTAGCTCCTCCAGCTGGGACGAGATGGCGGTGTTCTCTGCCCGCAGGTGCTGGATCTCACTGCTGAGCTGGGCCGCCTGGCTGTCCAGGCTGGGGTCCCTCTCCACCTGGGTGACCTCCTTGGTTAGCAGGTGAGGCTGTGTGGCCTTCCTCTTGTTCTCCAGCTGCATGACCTTCTGGGCTGCTGCCTCCAGGTCTGCCTGCAGGCTGGCCTGCTTCTTGCCCTCGTCTTCCACCTGAGACTTCACCCTGGACAGGTTGCTCTCCAGCTGGGGGTCCCGGTAAAACTCCACCACTTCTTTCTCCTCCAGTTTCTCTAAGGGCCGCTGAGTCCTCAGCTGCAGCAGCTGGTTCCTCTGCTCCTCCAGCTCATGCTGCACCTGGGCCACCCGCCTCCTCTCCTCCTCCAGCTGGGACTTCAGGGCCTCTGACTCCCTCCCGGCTTGAGAGGGGCTATCCGACCCCTGCTGTGCATCCTGGGTCACCTGGATGTCCTCACTGAGCTCCTTCTGCAGAGTAAGAGGAAGAGGGAAGAGTGCCAGGGCGAGCGGAGGGAAGGGAAGGGATAAGCCCATTCCCACCCCCCCTCCTGAGCTCAGACCCCTCCCTGCTTCCTGAGACTTCCCAGTAGGTCCCAGGAGGTGGAGCTAAAGACCTGGGAGGCTTGGAGGCAGGATTTTGAGAGGCTCTATCAATGCCCAGGATGTTAGGATGCAAGGCAGTGTTCAGGGTGAGTTTGCACTAGAATGTGCAAATAAGAAGTTCCTCCCTTCCAAACCTTTTCCCCTTCCCCTTCCATCTAGGCTCAGAAATGGGCCCATACTCCTCTGAGGGGTCCCGGAGTACTCCTCTGGGTAGGAGAAAACAATCAAGTCCCTCGGCCAGTCACCAAGAGTCATGGAGAGCTTCGGGCTCCTGGTCTCCCATGGATGGAGACCTAAGTGACCTCTTGCCCCAGGTCCTAAGGCTGAAGACTTTGTGAAGGCGTTTCTCCTGTCTGCATGTGGGGGAGTCACTGCCCAGTGGCTAAGCTGTGACTGCATTGAGTGATATCTCCTGGTGCTAACTCTGAGGTGGAAACCATCCTGGAAGAGCAGGTGGGAGAGCACTGGGGGAGGGGCCGCTGAGTCTGTCCCAGGCTGTGGGCTGCCGGGGGAGAGGGGAAGGAAGACTGCCAACTCAACGACTGGGCCAGGCTGCCTGGTGCAGGAACAGATGGGCATCACCTCCATACCTTCTCCAGAACCTTCCTGGCAAACTCCAGCTGCTGCAGTTGCTGCTGGTTCGCAGCTGTGACCTCAGTGTAGGTCTTCATCAGGCTCTTCTCCTGAAGCGGCCAGAGGGAGGGAGAGGAAGGGGGGGTCTCAGAGGCTGCAGAGCAGGCACCAACGGATGCAGAGACCCACCCAGTCCCGTCTCACCTGAGCCTGGATGCTCTCCTGCAGGGAACCCACTCGGGGTCTCTTGGGGGCCGACCCCACCTTGGTGGGCTCCAGGGAATAGCGGTAGGTGTCTGCTTGCAGCTCGTAGTCCTGAGTGGGGCAGGGAGTGGACAAGAGGCTGGTGGTCAGTGGGGGAAGCTGGCAGGGGAGGGTGGCGTGGGAGACTGGCAGAAGGAGTGAGGGCAGGTGAGTAAAGAGGGACAAGCTGAAGTAACTGCTCACCTGGAGGGCTGCCTGCAGGTGCTGGGAGAGGCGGGATGCCATGGCCCTGTCCTGCTCTCGGCCCTGGACCTCCTGCAGCAGCCTCTGCCGGGGAAGAAGTGAGTCAGGAAACACCACTCACTGGACTCCCCTCCAGCTGGGCACCTCCAGGGCCACAGGCAGCCAGCCCAGCCCACGGGCAGGACGGGCTACATGGAAAACAGCCTCTTCTTCCCCATGACCCTCTGTGGCCTCTGATGGGACATTTCACCCTCCCCCCCAATACCTGGCCATCCTATTTACTCCTCAGGCCTCAGCCTGGGTGTCAGTTCCTTCCAGACTGCTTGCCCTGACCCCTACACGTGTCCTCAGTGGGCTCCCACAGCGCTCTGGCTCTTCCACAAAAGTGCTCATCAGCATCGTGACCGGAGATGCACCGGCTGCCCTCTGGGACTGCGGGCTGCCTGAAGGCCGAGCTGTATCCCGGCCCCTAGTTCATTACTTACGTGTAGTAGGGGTCAGCAAGTATGAGGATGCAGGAAGAGCTGGAACCCCCAGAAGTATAAAAGCCGCTGCCCATCTCTGACCATACAAAGAAGCACTGGCCATTTCAGTGGGCAAAATGAAGCATTTTGTGTGGTGGGTGGTGGTGAGTGACCCAAGGCCTCTGTGGTCTGAGCTTTGAGGTCATTAAAACACTGGCCACTAGGGGGCCACATGCGCACAGGCAGCGCTCCCTGTTGGGATGATGGCCAGGGAGGTGGTCATGGCTTGAGGGCCTAGCTCTGGGTGCCGGCCCCCAGGTCACCTGCAGCCCCAGCCCCTCACCTTCTGCGCCTGCAGCTTGTAGGTGATCTGGCTCGGCCCGTCGCTGGGCCGCACCTGGTTGTGGGGCAGGTGCTCCAGCCAGGAGTTCAGGTTGTCCCTGCTGTTCTTGAACTGCTGGTAGGTGAGGCTGGCGTCCTGCACCATCTTCTCCCTGCAGGAGGGTGAAGCCCAGAGAAGAGGTGAGAGCTGCCTTCAGAGGACAGGTGAGGGGTGCACGGAAGAGGCTGGTGGGTGCCTCCTTCCCTGGGACAGGTCAGGAGGCCCAAATGACCCTCCCTCCCATGCTGATCTTCTAACTCTGGCCCTATTCTGTACTGGGCATTCAGAGATGGACCAGACAGCCTCTGCCAGGTACCACATGGGAGGTCAGTGCAGTTATTACCCCCTTTTAGAGGTGAGAAAACAGCCTCAGAGAGGTGAGGTCACTAGTCCAAGGTCACTATTCCAAGGTCACACAGCTTATCAGCAGTGGCTGCTGGGCACTGTGGAAGCATGCCATGAGCCCCAGTGACCCAGCCACTCACCGCAGGTCCAGCTGGTCCCCAACAGCATGGTAGCGGTCGGTGAGGGCCCGCACCTGGCGCTGCTGGTACGGCAGGTCAGGGCAGAACTCATGGAAATTGTTCTGCAACGCGCCGCACATGTGCTCGGTGGCCTTCAGCTCGCGGTGCAGCCCCAGCACGCAGGCCTGCTGCTCCAGCAGCCCCCTCCGCTGGTGCTGGGGGAGAGGGGCCACAGCACGATGTACCCGTGAGGTTTGGTGAGAGGCCATGTGCACCCTCCACCTGCCCCCCAGTGCTTGGTCAGGCTGTGCCCCGCTCCTGCCAGGAGGCCACCCAGCCCCTTACCTGCAGCTCGCTGACCCTCTCCTGCAGCGCACCCGGCCCAGCAGGGAGGGGGGCCTCCTGTGCCAGGGCGGACTCGAAGCCTCGGATGACTCTGTCCGCATCCCGGATCTGCCGCTCCAGACCCAGGGCAGCCTGAGCTCTGCCACAGTGGAGGCTGAGGGTCAGACACCTCCTTGGCCACACCGTGCTGCCCTGCCCAACAGCCCCCAGCCCCAGAGTACTCACTTCTCCCTGTACTGGCTGCAGAGAACCTTCACGTCACTGTACTTGTTCTTGACGTTGTTGAGGGCCACGGGCAGGTGCAGGGCGGTAAGGCCCACGGGCCGCGCTGACAGAAAAGCCTCACACTCCTGCTGGGCCGCCTCCTTCTCTGCTCCCAGTTTCTGCAGCCGCTGGGCGGTGCCCTGGGGTGGGGGTGGGATGCTGAGGACCTCCTCTCTGGGCAGGTGGGTACCACCCATCCCTCTCTCCAGCCATGTCAGCCTAACTCTGCCCATGAGGCCTGAGAGTGTGGTGGGGACATTCTTGGGCTCAGTCCCTGTGTGGATGACCTTGGATAGGTCAACCTCTCTGATCCTCAGTCTCCTCATTGACAGAGTGCTCGATGGGAGGATGAAATGAGACCCTGTGTGTAAGGAGCTCTTGCCCAGGTCAGTACTCATGTCACCATCCTGTTCATGACACTTTTAGTTCTCTGCCCTGTTGCTCCAAGCAGCAAAACCCTAGCTCCATCCACTAGGGGTTATTTCATTCTTTTTTTTTTAATCAATTATTCACTCATCTATCCCATAAGCCACTGGTGCCAACTCTGAGCCACGCATTGCCTACCTTCCAGTCTAATTGGACTTCCAACGCCCCTGATACAGTAGACGCTGTGACTTCAAAATTCCAGGACCAATTTGGAAACTGCCTGGGCCCAAGAGAGCTGCCAGGTCCCAGGGCAGTTGTAACCAGTGCCCAGCGTGGGCAGAGGGACTTGTAGAGACTACACAGCGCCTCCTTCTGCCTTCTCCTCCTGCTTCCTCCTCCAACACCTCAAAGTCCCCTTGGCCCGAGGACCCAACACCTGCAATCTGTAACACCTTTCCCGCTTCTGGAGCCCTCCCTCCCGGCCAGCCCTCTGACCGAGCTGAAACGCTGCCTCCCAGTAACTCCGGTGTATTGTGGACTGAGAATAACAAGTTGCACAATAATGTGAACAATGTGATTCAAATTTTTAAAAACCAAATCCAAACAGTGCATTTGAATAGAAACTGGCTTGAAAGGATATAACCCAAACTGCTGCCCCCCCAGGTGTAGGGAAGGGGCGGCTCTCACTGTTAGCCCTTCTGAATCCTTTTGTGATTGTGTTTACACTTCTGCAACCCCTCACCTTGTGGCTTTGGATGCGTCCCTCCAGGTCCTCCAGGGGGCTGGTGCGGCTCAGTGGGGTTCGGGCCCAGGCCAGCACCTGCCTCTCTATCTGCCCCAGGTCCTCCCCAAGCCGGGTCATCTGCGTCAGGAGCTTCTGGGCCTGTGGGTCAGCTGGGGCTAAGCCGGTCGGAGCTGGGGGAATAGGATGCCTGTGAGGGTCCAGGGCCTACATCATGTCTGCCTGTCTGCCCGTCTGCTTCACGGCCTCCTCCCTGAGTGCCTGCAGAAGTGCCTGTGTTGCGTAGGGTGGGATGGGGGAGGGATGGCCTAACTGAGGGAGGGACAGCCCCAGGGGCTCACCAGCCCAGGAGCAGAAGTCCTTAATTCAGGGTCACCCTCTGCCCCCTGCAGTTCCCACAGCGACCAAAGCGGGGTGCTACTCCCTCTCCGCCAACAACGCCTCCGCCCATGCTCGGGCCAGCCCTCGGTACCCTGCTGGCTGGGCCGCGAGGGCTCCACAGAACTGGCCTTCAGGCGGCTCTGGACTGTGGTCAGTTTCTGCTTCAGGGTTTGCAGCTCCGAGTCCAGCCTGGAAGGAGGAGGAGATCAGAGGAGGAAGTCTCTCCACTCTCTTCCCCAGCCATCACTGGTCCAGGTGAAGGCTGGGCAATGGCCTCAAACCACAGGGCCTGGGCTGGGCCCACACCTGCCTCCTGCCCCTGAGGATCCCCAGGCAGACGCACCTGGAGGCCCTGGCCATGGCCTCAGGGTCTGGGGCCGGGACGCACAAGCAGGCGGCTGGGACACGTTTGGTCTCGCCTGCCAGGCCCTGGACTACCCAGGTGTGCGGGTCAGTGTTGTCCATCAGTGTATACCGCTCACCCCGCAGCAGCTGCACCTGGGGAGGGGGGCAGGTGGGGAGGGACTTACGTAGGCTCAAGGGCCAGGCTGGAGAAGGGATCAAGGCCAAGTTGGGGTAGAAGCTGGGGACAGGGACAGTGGGGACAGGAGCTGAGACAGGGGCAGGAGTAGGGGTGGGTGGTGCTGCGGCAGGGACAGGGAGAGGCCAGGGCAGAGCTTGGAGAGGAGTGGGGCTAGGGCAGGGGTGGAGCAGGGGTGGGGTGGCGTGGTGGCAGGAATGGTAGGAGTGGGGCAGGGGTGGGACTGGAGGCAGCAAGGGTGGGGTGGGCCGGGCCGGGGGAGCTGGGCGGGCCAAGGCTGTACTTCTCCTGAGTCCCAGTCACAGATGCTGTCCACGTGCAGGGGCTGCTGGGGGCAGTTCCTGCGCTGCGGCAGAGGGGCCACCTCCCGGCTCTGCAGCTGCAGGTCCCCAACGGTCTTCTCGGCCTTGGCCAGCTGCTTCTCCTCTGCCTGCAGGGTCCCAGGCAGTGGGGGCTCAGGCCCGTCCCATACATGCCCCCCAAGAGGGTGAGGGGTCTGGCCTTCATGAAGACAGGGTCTCTCAGTGAGCAAAGTAATAGGAGCCCCTCCCTGGGGACCCAAGGTCTGGGTGTGCTGGTTGAGATGGGGTAGGGGGCTGCCCAGCATTACCCAGATCTCCAGAGAGGGAGCTGGAGGGGCCTCAGACCTCTCCAAGGCAGCCCCTGCGACATTACCGCAGAGGAAGCTGGGGTCCAGAGTTGGAAGGGCTGCTTGGTAACAGACCAGGCTCCCCCTGCTGGAACAGACCCCCTTCTCCTACCCCCAAGGCTGGAGCTCCGGGCAGGAATAAGTACCCAGGAGGCGAGAGGCCCAGACACACAGGCAGGCCCTGTCTGCAGGAGTAGGTTCAGGTGTCCAGGTGGGGCCGTCTCACCTCCAGCTGTCGCAGCAGCTCTGTGGGGGTACCAGGGGCGCCCCCAGGGCCGGGGCTGTACTGGGTGTCCAGGCTGGAGTGGAGCTTTGCCAGGGTCTGGCTGACAGAGTCGGCCTCCTCCTGGAACTGAGGTTGGCGGGCGGTCAAGGGCAGATCTGGGGCACCCGCTGCCCGCAACCCTGCAAACCAGCTCGTGTAAACCGGCTAAACCCAAGCAGCCACTTGCCATACACTGTCAGCCCTTCTACTCAGGCAGAGGGGCCTTTTTAACTGGAGTGCTCTGCAAATGGGACATTTGGGGTCACTGAACTTAATTTCTATTAGTGTCATAAAACACTTTGGTTTGGGGCCTTCCCCACAGATAAAGGGCAGTGCCTCTCCTGCCTCATCCAGCACCTGGGGTCGTCCTGGCTGCGGCCCCAGGGTGGGTGGCCGGGTGTCTCAGAGTAGAAGCTGGGAAAGTGCTTTAAAGAAACCTTGCACAGTTGGGTGAAGGGAAATTCTCGTCAACAGGCCGGATAATGGTGTTGTGAGGTGTATAGGAAAATACCTTTTAAAAAAAGACGAAGGAAGGAAAAAAACTCCTTCATTTTCTCAAATTCTCGGAGTACATTAAACATTTTGGTTGGCAATTACTAAAACAACAACTCCCTATTGTATATTGTGTCAGTGTTTCTCAATCCTTGTTTCATTATTGTCCCTTCCGAGGAGTTTTTTAGATTTTTTTTCTTTATTTTCCCCATTATCACCGTGAAATTTTAATACCACAGATAAGCTATAGATCCTTTACATGTGTATATCTGTAATTTATGCATAAAAGGTATATTTTTCCCCCATAAGAACCAACTCTCATCCTGCTGAGAAAGTATGTGTGACATTTTCCTTCTGAGACCTAGTCATGACACAGCTCTGTCATATTGTTGTTGTATGTTTTTTTTGGTGAGGGGAGGTAATTAGGTTTATTTATCTTAATGGAGGGACTGGGGATTGAACCCAGGACCTCATGCATGCTAAGCACGTGCTCTGCCACTGAGCTGTACTCTCCCCTCCACAGCTCTGTCATTTTTATGAGGTGCCCTGAATCCGAGATGCTCACCCGGCGGTAATCCTCCACGTGCTGCAGGTGGCTCTCTTGGCAGATGCACAGGTTCAGGAAGTTCTGCCACTCCATCTTCAGGGCCTCCTGGTGGGCCTGGGGGCAGGAGCATGAGGCCCTTGGACCATGCCCTGCCCTGGTCTGTCCACCCACTCACTCACTTGGAGGGCCCTGCCCACTGTCCTCAGCCTGGGCCACGTCTCCCTCTCCCCAGCCTCCCTGGGAAGCGCCTCAAGTGAGGAAGCGGGGATCCCTAGTGCCTGGGCCTCTGCACCTGGATGGGCCCCACAGCCGGATGCCCGAGCTCCACCATGCGCTCCCCGTCATCCTCCAGCTGGTTCACGCACTGCTCCTGGCCCAGCAGCTCGTGCTGCTTGAAGTGCTGGGAGAGAGTCGGGGAGCTGGCAGTGAGGATGAGGATGTCCTTGTCCCCCCCCAGCCCCACTCTCCCCCACTGACCTCGTACTCCCTCCGCATGCCCGCAGGGTCTGCCGTGAGGTCACTCCAGTCCTGCTGTAGGATGTGCTGCTGCTGCTGGGCCAGGGCGCTCAGCTGGCGTGTGCAGCCCTGCAGGTGTGTGTACAGGCTGCCCAGGCTCTGCCCTCGCCACGAGGCCGCCTTCTGTTCTCCAGTGAGAGGCAGGGAGCGAGAAGGGGTAGCGAGCGGTTAGAAACGCTGGCCCCAGCGAGGCAGCAGGCAGCCAGCACCTGCCCCACTCCCAGACCTCCCAGTCGGCTTGGCCCTTCCTCTGCTCACCAGTAGGTCCCGGTATTGGCTCCGAATGGTGGCCGCATCCTGTCTCGACCAAGGGAGAGAGAATGCAGGCTCAGTGAGAGGTGGGGTGCAGGGGAGAACGCACCTCATGCCCTGGGCCATCTGTGCCCCATTCCTCCATCCCTAGCCCCAGAGGGCCAGCCAGGCCTAGCTCGGGCTCTGATGGGAGAAGGGGGCTGCGGCGGAGCAGGGGTGTGTGCCTGGACAGCTCACCCACCGGCCCTATGAGGCTCCGCAGCTGCTGCCCATAGGCCTCGATCTCCTTCTGCAGGATGTTATGCTCGGCGATCTGCTGCTCCAGCTCCGCCATGCCCGGCCCATACTGGCCCTCGCAGACCTGCTTCTGCAGAAGAACTGGCGACTCAGCTCTGCTGCAGGGCCTGGGGTGGGAGCCCTCCCGCACCCACCAGCACCCTCCCCGCATCCTCATCGGCAGGGGTGGAGCTGGTCATCTGGGTAGTGGGTGGACAGGCCAGGTGGGCGCCTGGGTGAGTGGCTGGCGGCTCCCCCAGGGGAACATGCTGTTCTCCAGTGGTCCTGGCCGAGGCCTCAGCATTGCATGACTGCAGGCCCTGAATCCCACTGGTCCCCGGGACTCAGGGCTCAGCCTCTGAAAAGTCTCCCCACTGTGCTCTGCCCCCTCCCGGGCCCTGGCTCCTGCCTGGACACCTCCAGTCTGGCTCCAGGAGCCTAAGCATCCCCTGCCCTGCCTTCCCCCATCCCTTCATTGTCATCCCGGCACCCCTTCTGTTGTGACATCAAAGCACAACTCCTCACCTAATGTTTAGGGTACCCGTGATCTGGTTCTGCCTACCTGCCCAGAAAACCCCACTTCCCGTCACACCCCAGGCTTCCTCCAGGCAGGAGGCTCTGTTCCTTTTTTTGGAATATCCTCTCCTCACCACTTCATCCCGACCCTGCAGAGCCTGCCCGCCTGCAGGAAGCCTTCCCTGACTGCACCGTTCTCTCCCTTCCCAGACCCCTAGCCGTCCCCCGTCCCTGACAACATGAAGCTCTGTATTGTTCTCTGATTGCTGCCGGGTGTGCCTCTGAGCTCCCGGAAGTGTCTCCGACACTGGGGATGGCCGCTGACCTGCTTCTGCTCCAGCACCCGCGCCCAGTCGACCCTGGGCCCTACGTCGGGCGGCAGCACCATCTTCTCGTACAGGGCGCGGTACTCGGCGCACTCCTGGGTCACCCGCTCATGCAGCTGCTTGATGCTGCCAAGGAGGTGGCCAGTAGGTTGGAGCCGGGCCTGGGGCTCCACCCGGACCCCCAGCGCCTCCAACCTTGAGCCCCAGCCCCTGCCACCACCCTGCTCACTCCTTCTCGATCTCCTCAGCCTGTGGGTGCTTGAGCCTCTGGGCCTTGTCCACGTCCAGGAAGAGGTCCTTCAGCAGCCCCTCGGCCTCCTTCAGGCTGCGGCCTACCTCCTGCCGGTGCTGCAGGGCCTGGTTCTGCTCGCTGTGCTGCCGGTCCTGCGGCGTGGGACAGCATCCTCACTGCCCATCACTGCTGCCTGAGCCCCACCCCGAGGGACCCTGGCCAACCTTGGTGCCTGCACCGGCAGGTGGCTGGGCTCACGTACCCTTGGGGCAGACTCAAAGACACAGGGAGGCCCGGGCCCCCTCAAGCCTCCTTGACCCTCCAGGCTAGAAGCCCAACAGAGGAGTGGTAAGCCCTCTCTCCCACTATTTAGGGAGTGGCCAGTGTTCTGTGGCCACTCCCTAAACAGTGGCCAGTGTTCACAAGGCTGTCTGTTCATCTTTAGTGTGATGAGTGGACACGCCAAGGACCACCAGGCGTGACAGTGGGCCTCCTACGCCCCCACGTCCTGCCATCTGTCCCCCAGGCCTCACCTGCTGCAGCTTCTTCTGGGTCTCCAGGATGTCCCTCTCCACCTGGTCGGCGTTGGCCTGCATGCGGGAGATGAGCAGGGCCAGCTCCTGGGTGGCAGCCCTGGTGGGTCGGTGCGGGCAGAGGGCAGCATGGTTGGAAAGGTTCCCTCTGTTCTCCTTGGGCAGAGGACTGCCCACCTGGGTGGGGTCCCCTGCGTCTCCCTGCCCCATCCTGCCCAAGAGCCAGGCTCACTGCCCCGGAGGGAGGAGTCCAAGACCTGGAGAGCACTGGTCTCTCTGTAGGAGGCTCCATGAGACACCCAGTCTTGGGCTGGGGAGCGTGGCTTCCACACAAGGGTTCAGAAAAATGAGGGTCCTGGGTGTGTGCAGCACTGCAGAGTGGGCCAAACTCCCTGCCCTGAAAGTGTGTTCCCAGCTCCATCCGGCTCCCTGCTGCTTCTTTGGGCTGGACGACAGTCGGCCCAGGAGTGAGTCACTGGCTTAGCTCCTAATACCTGAGACCGCATGTCTGGGACTTGGGGAGGGGCAGTTGGGCTGGCTGGGGGCAGGGGAGCAGCAGCATGTCCCCCCAGCCCAACTTCCTCCCACCCCAGTCCTGTCTCCCCCTGCTGCCTTGTGCCTAAGCTAACAAGCTTTCAGAGGAGCCACAGCACCAGGGCAGGGGGAGGCCAAGAGATTGCCAGGGCACCCTAACATTTTCCAGATTCGGGGGGTTCAGAGCCCAAATTGGGACCTGACTTGCTCCAGCCACACAGCCAGGAGCTGAATATGAACCTGAATCAAGTCCCCAGGTTCATACCCAGGCTTTTTTCCCAGACACTCAGCAGCCTCTGCAGGGCACCTGTTCTGTGCTTGAGTTCACTCTCTGGAGCCTGGAGGGTCAAGCAGACTTAATAAAAAGCAGAGTGGTCTAAGGCTCAGAGTGGTCTAAGGTCACAGTCCTGGGGAAGAAGGGAAGCCTTTACCAAGCTGAGCCTTGAAAAGGGGTCAAAGGATAAGCCCCGCCCACCCGCCCCCTCCCCAGGCAGAGGGACGGTGCCACAAAGACAGCCTGAAGGCACTCTGGCCAGACAGCCTGGTTTTAATCCTTCTCCATCACTACGGCTGTGTGGTCTTGGGCAAGTTGCTTAACCTCTCTGTGCTTGAGGTTCCTCACCTGTAAAGTAAGGCTCTAACAATATCTATCTCACTGTGTCATTATGAGTGTTAAGAGAACTAATTTATCTGAAGTGTCCAGTACTGAGCCTGTGCAGAGTCAGCACCTGGTAAGTGTTAGTTTTTAATTCCACTAGAATGTAAGTACCGTGAAGGTAGGGACCTGTCGGTTCTGTTTTCAGGGGCATTCCCGGGGCCTGGTACAGAGGTGGCACACAGTGGGTGCTCGATAAGTACGTGTTGAACAATGGTGAGCCGTCTTTGGGGGCCTGCAGCCAGGGCACAGGGCCGTGGGGACCAAGCTGCTGGGATCCTACCTGAGGGTGGGAATTTTGGGTCCTGAGCCCTGGGAGGGCTGTTCCTGCCCGGAGGAGCACACTCCACCCTGGGCAGGGCCCAGGAGCCCCAGGGAGGACAGGTCACTCCAGTGAGAGTCTTAACTGCTGTCTTTCCTGTCTGCCTAGAAGCCGAGCCTCACTGTCCTCGAACTGATCCCTATCGGGGTAATGGGCCTTCCATCTCTGCTCTCAGCACCACACCCAGGACCCCAGGAGAGCTGCCACCTCCATCCTGCAGAGGGGACTGATGGCCAGTGAGCAAAAGAATACTGGCCAAGTCTTTTCATAGACTGTGGGGCTCTGGAGAGCTGGGCTGGGCCCTGCAGAGAGCTGGGTGAACTGAGGGAGGCTCTGAGGATGCCCCGGGCCCACAGGCCCCTCCTGGTTCCCCACAGCATCCCCTCCCCAAACCCATACGATGAAGGAATCACCCCAACTCTAACAAAACTCTCAAGCCGCGAGGTACGAGCCGTGTGGGGAAGGCTGCACGGCCCTGTCTCCCTGCAGCTGGGCACCCCACCCCCACCTCTCCGCTCCTCCAGCCTCAGTCCCTCTGCCCACCCTGTGACCAGGTCCCAAGGGTCATCCCAGTCCCAGCGGAGTCTTGAGGGCAGGAGTCTAGGACACGGAGCCAGGCCCTCCCAGCGGAGAAAGGCAGCTTCTCAGGCCCCTGTCCAGCGCCTCTGCAGAGCAGCCCCAACCCGTGGCCCTCAGGCCCCCTGGAGAATGTGGAGAGCTCCAGGCCAGCCCTGGCCTCTTGCCAGGCCTCAGAGTGGCGTGGGCCAGGAAGAGAGTCCACCCGCAGGCTCTTTGGCCTTGGGACACCAAATGCCAGCACTGGGCTCCAGCCTGCTGCCTCCAGGTGGCTGGAGCACCTGGTCTGGCACCACCCCCGCCCTGGCCCCCTCTCCCGGCCCTGCTCACCGGCTGTGCTTGCTGGGGGAGCCCTTGGGGGAGACTTTGGCAGAGGAGCCCTTGGGGGACCCCTTCCCCTGGGAGGCTTTGCTCAGCCCCTTGAACATGGTCGTGAAGGCAGGTGCCGGCTCAGGCTGCGCTCGGCCGGTGCGGGAGGGCGGATGGCAGGCGTGCGTCCTCGCGGGCTGCTCAGCCGGGCTCTGGAGAGGTGAGGCGGCTGGGCACCAGGCAGGCAGTTTCTGGGTGGCCCCTCCCCGCAGGCGAGGCGGCGAGAGCGGCCGGCCAGGCTGCTGCGCATGCCCCCACGCTCACCCACACTCACGCCTGCTCCTGTACAACCAGTTTGGGAGGAAAGGGCACAGCCCAGAGGGCGGGTCCAGAGCCTGCCCAACTCTCCGAGAAGGTTTGGACTTGTTACACCTACACACCCAGAGGGAGCCAGCAGTGGTCACACCCAGATGGGAAAACAGCCAGGCCCAGGAGGGACAGGGCTCCAGACAGACGGACGCGCGGATGCATGTGCAGGCTCAGGGACAGAGGCCCGGCCTTAGACCTGAGGCTCGGGGTTAATAAACACCTCCAGCCAACACAGTGCTATCAGGCAGGCCCCCACCCACAGCTGGGGGAAGCTCAGGGCGGGCGGGAAGGCCTGGGCTCTCTGCTTACCACCAGGGTGCCCAGGTCTCTGCTCCATGTCCTCCACTGACATGATGGGGCAGCCAGGGGGCATTTGCCCCAGACAACTGGCACTAGGCACATTTTGAAAGTGGTCACCACCCAGCTGGCCCAAGGTTGCTCATCTGGCTGGCTGGTCATCCCGTCCGTCCACGGCTCCAGGGCCAGATGCAGTCAGTTGCGCATCATTGGGATCCTCAGAAGGGTTCCAGGCCAGCTCCTCAGGGGCTGGGACTTCCCCTGGGCCCCTCCCCCCAGGCCCCCAGCACTAGCCTGCAGGTGCTGCTAAGCCTTGGGTCCTGTAGAGCCTCCTGGGAACCCACTGTACTTGGGTTTTCCTACCTGCCCCTCCTCATTCCCCAAAAGTGGCCCATGGTGGCTTTTCTGAAGTTGGATAGAGTGTCCAACAGCAGTGCCAGTTTCTTAGCCTTTTCCTCACATCGAGGGCCAGAGAGGTCATCTTGGGAGCTGCCTTCTCCTGTAGTGGTCCCCAGGGTCTTCAAGAAAGGAGTGGGTCCCCCTGTTTCCAGGCACTCATTTCACTGGCCCAGCTCAAGAAGCCCCTTCAGTAGATCTGGAGTCATTCCTGGAACCATTTGTTTTGGTGGAAGCAGCATTTGAGGGGGAGCTAGTGGGGAGCGGTGTAGACATATTGGGTTTGGAGCACTAGGACATCCTGGCAGGCCCAGCTGAGAGCAGAAAACATCCAGGGAAGAGATAAGGGTCCTGGGAGACTGGGGAGATCAGGGACAGAGGCCTGAGACTGGCCTTATGCTCCATGGGACAGAAAAGGCCGGAGGTCCTTTTAGCTGCATCCCTTTAATGAGCCACTGCATTGAATCTGGCCCTGGACAGGGAACACTGGAGTCACCCACCCTGGAGGGGCAGGGGTTGATAGTGGTAGTGGGGGTGGGGAGAGCAGCAGGAGGCCTTGACAGGACAAGCAGCAATGAGGAAGCAGAGTGGTTGCCAACATTCTCCTCCCAGCTGAGTGTGACAGTGAGACGGAGCCAGCGATGGAAGGCTGGGCCAGGAGGCCCCTCACCCTCTGCCCCAGTCTCTCTCTCCATGTTACTCCTGGGTGACAGTTTTCTTCTAATCACTCATTGCATGCCTGCAATCCACTGTTCTCAGAAAGGGGCTCATCTGTTTAAATGACTAAGGGTTCCGGAGCCAGCCCTAACTGCTGGCCTCTCATCACCAACCCGAGTCAGCTCCTTTCCTTATCTTTGAGACTGGGCAGAAGATGGCCACAGCCCAGGAGAGCCAAGCCAGGAGACAGCAGCTCTCAGCCCCCGTCAGCCTCCCCAAGAGCTCCAAGCTCCTTCTTGGGAGGTGGTGGTCATGGGAAGCAGGGGCTGGAAAAAATGTCAGGACTCAAGCCCCAGGAGCAGGAGCAGTCAGGGAACGCCCCGCTGAGCTGGGCAGGGGAGAGGGCTACGGCCCGCAGGTGGTGAAAGGCAGGCAGGCTGAGATCTGGAATATCTGAGCTTTGCCTCCTATCTGGAGAAGCCACCCTCCTGCCCCCTCGGAAATAAATGAGTATCATGGGGAGCCCTCACACGCCCCAGAGGTTAAGACAGACTGATTCACTGCAGGAAAAACAAGAGCTGAATTCCAGGCGTGACTGTCTAAGGCTAGATCAAATCAGACCCCAGCTTCCAGAGAGGGTTGACATGCAGAAGGCCGGAAGAGCCAGGTCTCTGAGGCGGCTGTCACTGTGGGATGCTTCTATTCAGACGGCAGCGACCTCAGTCCCCAAGACTTAACAGAAAGGATAGGGACAAAGAAAGATATAGGGTTCTAAATATCCGAGAAAAAAATGAGTCATTCATTTAGAAGGCCAGGTTGGTGCTGACGGCCTTGGTGGCCACCTGCACTGTCCCAGCCCCTGTGGCTCCTGGGCACTTGAAATGTGGCCAGTCTGAATTGAGATGTGCTGTTAAGTATAAAATTCACACCAGAATTCAAAGACTGAGAATGAAAAAAGGATGTAAAATATCTCAATGTTTTAAATTGATTACAGGTCAAAATAATATTTGGGGTAGATTGTGTTAAATGAAATGTATTTACAAAAATTAATTTCACCTGCGGCTTTTCAGACTGTTTCTGGCTTATACAGCAGAAGGTTACTGCTTACAGTTCTGGAGGCCGGAAGCCTGAGACCCGAGGGCCAGCCCGGTCGGGCGAGGGCCTCTTTAGGGTCGAAGACCTGTCGTGCTGTCCTCACACGGTGGAAAGGGTGTTGCTAGTTTTATTTAATGTGGCTACTAGAAAATTTAAAATTACAGATGAGGCTTGGATTTGTGGCTCACATTATAATACTCTATGACTGAGAAGCTGGACTGGGTATCCCGAGTTTTAGCCTTCCCAGACCTCGCCCCTGCCACACCTCCTCCTTCTGAGCCAAGCAGGAGGCCCAGGACCTGGCTTCTCGTCCTGCCCCGAGGCTGTCCCCTCACCTGGCACTTGCTTCTCCTCTGTGGACTGAGAGATCTGGAGATCAATTAATTCCAAGCCTCCCTCCATCCTGTGCCAGCTCTGACTTTGAGAGGCAGCTTACTCACACGCCCCAGCCTGGAGCTTCCAAGCAGGCTGACATGGGCCACTCACAGCTCACAGGCCCAAGGCTGGAGCAGGAGGGCTGCTCAGAGCTGAAAACACCTCAGTTCCCAGCTCTGAGGCCACATGCGGGCACGTAGCTAGGCAACCGGGTGGCAGCTTGGCTAGCATGCCAGGGCTTAAGCTACCCGCCCTCTCCTCCAGCTCAGGGGTCCAGCAGGAAGGGGCATCCTCCCTGATGAAGCAGTTAGTGGTAATCACCTCTGATGAAGCAGACAGTGGCAATTATCTCCTTTGCCCTGAGAACCATGACCTGTTAGGCTTCCATATGCTCCTGGAACAGGACAAGCTTTGCCATCTCAGGAAATTGCCCTGTTTGTACACGAGCTCAGCTATCAGAGCAGAGCTGGCTGGTGACGTCTCTTGCCTTACACGTTTGTGGCCGGCTGAGGAGCCAAGGCACCTGCACCAGCTGGCAGAGAGGACAAGGGCTGGTGGGGTGGGGAGCTAGGGGATGGGTCTCCTTCTGTCCACAGGCACTGGGGGAGGCAGAGGCCCTGGGAATCCACTGGGCGGTCTGGAAGAGGCTCTCTTGGCTGCATGGCTGCCTAGCTGGCCTGATAAAAATAAATGCCAAAGGTCAGCCTGGAGAGGAGGGGACCGTAGTTTGCCCAACTAGAGCAGAACGGGCAGAAGCAGGTGCTGGCTACGGCTTCTAGGTCTTTCAGGGAGTTTAGAGGAAGCAACTCAAGCAAACCGACCAACCAACTCTGCCCATGTTGGGAGAGCAGGCTTCTCCATACGAGGTCGCAAGACAGGGAGCACAGAGGGGACCTCAGGAGTCTGCAAGTCCCCAGTTGCCTGGGAGGGCAAGGTCAAGGCTGCCTCGCATGCCTGTCCCTCCCTAGAAGTGATTCCCTTTCTCTAGCCTTGGGCAACTGTGGCCGGCCCCAGTTCACCTGTGGGACCAGCACGTGTGCAGCCCACACATTCGGGCCGCGGCAGCCGCCTGCTGCACAAGCCCCGCTGCGTTCCAGAGGGCTGCAGCCTGCCCGCTTTCACTCGGGGACTGCTGGGCCTCCAGGTGTCCCCAAGGGCTCTCGGCCTGTCACCTTGGAGACAATGGCTTGGCCTTTGGGGACCTGCAGCCCCATTATGGAGATGTTCAGATATGATGGAGGCGGCTAATTAGCTGTGTCCCTTGCAAGGTGAGCAGGCCAGCATGGCAGCTGGGGACAGAGTTACATTGGCTGTGTTGAAGCAGCAGGGGTTCAGCCGCAGCAAGCCCCGTTCACCAGTCTGAGGAAGGTTTAAAAACAAAAAATGAAAGAACTAGTAACAGTCTTCTAGCTGAGGGGCAGGCCCGCCGAATCCGTCTCCATTGCCAGGAAACTGGGGAGCACACGGGGCAGCACATTAGCCTCCACCTGCTGTGATGCCGCTGCTTAGACCCCGCAGGACACAGCTCCGGGAAGGGGAGAGAGAGAGGCGTCTGCTGCGAGAAGGGAGGGGGCACCGTGAACCGGAGGGCCTCCTCACCCTCAGCCGTGTGGCCCCGCAGCTCAGTGCACAGCAGCACACACATCCTGGACCGTGGGCTCAGACTAAGGCTACAGGGAGGAGGAGGAGGAGGAGGAGGAGAGGCTGCCACGCAGATTCAGTCCCAGCAAGGCTGGGTCTCCTCCCGAGAGGCCCGGGTCAGGGCCAGGCCAGGGCTCAGGCTTGAATGGGGCCCACAGGCAGCAGTGCAACGAGCAGCACGGTTTTCTAATGCCAGCTTCACCTGTGGGGAGCAGAGGGGAGAAGATTCTTATCTGTCAAGGGCCCACCAGCTACTCAGCCGTCTGCATGTTAGACAACCAGGTGCCCCTGTCTTATGGGAGATGACCCCCACCCCCTTCCAAGCCAAGAGGAGCCAGAGCTGACGAGCATCACCAGCTCCAGGGACCGGCCGCCTGCCTGTGGGGACTGCAGTTTCCTGCCAGAAGATCCGTGGGAAAATTTCAGCCTAACAGAAAAGGACGTGGTTCTCTTCCAAGGAGTCAGACTGAGCGTGAGGACACATAGTTGCAGTTAATGGAGGTGAACAAAACCGCCTGCTAAAAACAGGGACCACAGAGCAGCAAGGCTCCCCTTTCCAACACAATGCAAATCACGGTGGGTGCGGGGAAGGAGGAAAGCAGCGCCTGCCTGCCTTGGAGCTGCTGGTCTCGGCACCAGCGCGAGATGGCCTCAGCCAGAGCTGCCCCAGATCCCACCCTGGGAGCAAAAGCAATAAAACAGAACCATAGCTTCTGAGATCACAGTCCCTGAACAGCTGGAAAAGGCCAGATAAAAGTGCTCCACCAGTATTCATCAGCCGAGATTGTATTTTAACTTGTGCCGACCGACAGCACAGTTCACCAACACCGCAGAGCCTTTCCCGGGCCACAAGGTGCTTACGTGGAGGGGAGACCCCTGCAGCAAGAGGCTGGGCGGGTCGCTCGTGTGTCCCCGCCCGCGCCCACGCAGGGTCTTCGATGTCTCACAGAACAACAGGCTAGGTTCTTCCAGTTGGTGTTGTCACGACGCAGGCAGTTTCCAATTTATCTCTTTGCTTTGGAACATCAATAAATTTTACAGCTAAATCTGGTTTCCATCTCCCCTGTAGCAGTGCGTCTTACAGAGAAAAAAAAAGAGAGAGAACCATCACGTATTTTTGCTATCTTTGGACATTTTCTAGACCTCTGAAGGTTCCAAGCTTCTCAAAGCTGCAGACAGCAACGTGCTGTTTAGAATTCTGTGATCAATTAGCTTTTGTGTAGAATTGATGCTGTGTGTGAAATTAGCGTTGCCACGGTGATGAGAGTGAACAGGCAGGGTGCAGCCCCCGCCCTGGAGTCCTTGCAGCCGAGCGTCCTCTCCTGGGGTGGGGGGTTAAGCCATCACCTCAGATTCGGAAACAAAGACAGGCAAAGGTCCAGGGCTGTGGTGGGTGGACGGGTACCTGCCACCCCAGGCTGTCACCTCACGGCCGTGGTGAAAGGCTCAGGTTGCCACCAGAGAAGGAGATGGAACCAAGCCTGGCAGTGTTTCATTTCAAACAGGGAATCCAAGGATTATCACCTGATTTAACAGAAACTCAGAGCGAGTACGGCAAGCAATGCATATAAAAGGGAAAAAACTGAGACTGAGCAGCGGAGGGGGGGCCTGTCCAGTCCCAACTGCCTGACGTTCCTTTTTACCAACAGAATGCAGAGTTAAGGGTGACAAACTTGGCCAAATCATGTCTTTCCCATCCAAGGTTCAACCTTATTCCTCTAAGCTCATACGTAGAGCTTTTACCTCTAACGTCTCTGCAGATCAAAACCATCACCACCTGACAGATAAGAAAATAAAGACTATTAACCACAGTCTCAGGCATGTTCTAAAAACTGACTTATCCGAGCTTCCCTATTACTCTCAGGACTGGGGAGGCAGAAGACTCTTCCAGGGTCACAGCCCATCCTGGGGGAGGGACACAAGCCAGAGCAGCAGGAAGGACCCGCTGAAGGCAGAGCGAGCGTCCACATCCCTTCCTTACTCCCGGAGACCTCACTGCCCCCCCTGCTCTCAGGGAAGGACCGCGCGGCCTCTGCAGTCTCCTTCTGTGAGTTCGCCCAGCAAAGTCTGGCCCGGCCCACGGAAGAGCCCAGGGCTGACTCTGACCCTGTTCCCATGACAGGCGACGGCCACTTCCCAGGCCTGAGGACAG
This sequence comes from Vicugna pacos, assembly GCF_048564905.1. Lineage (NCBI taxonomy): Eukaryota > Metazoa > Chordata > Mammalia > Artiodactyla > Camelidae > Vicugna > Vicugna pacos. The sequence goes on from NC_133002.1 coordinate 58,504,503, forward strand.
GAATGGGGTCCTGTTTCCAGTGCTCTGTCCCCCATGACACCACCTGTTTAAGGTCTAGGGAGTCCACATGAAGGGATGTGTGAGGGAACCGAGACCTCGGCCCAGCCGGGTCTGTCTTATGTAAACATGTGCTTTTAACACTAAATGTGTCTTGTCACGGCCTCATGGGCTAACAGAAGCCACTGCTACTCAGGACAGCTAGCAGGGACACCACGTGGAACGGCATGTCTAGTGCAGCCATGACAAAGCGGCACCTTAGAAAAGGTTCAAATGAGTGACTCGGGATTCTGGCTCCTGCTCTATCTAAAGATAGTAGGAAGGGCTGGAAGGACTTACTGTGAGCAAGACTAAGGGACATAAACATCTTCCCAGACGGGAACAGAAGGAGCTCCTCCAGCCCCGGCCCCACCCCCACTGCACCACAGACACCGGCACAAGCAGGCTGGAGGACAGCAGTGGGCCTTGAACTGGGCTCCTGGCGCGGGAGGACGCCCCAGCTGTGGCTGCAGCCCAGGTCAGCAAGAGAACGAGGCGAGGGAGGTGCAGAGCCTTGGACCACAGCCCCGGTGCTGCCAACCGCACTGGGGAGGGAGTTGGAGGAGGGTGAGGAAGAGGACGAAGGCCCCCAGTACTCCCTCAGCCCATTGGGAACACCGACCGAGTTTTCAGGACCAAAATCCAGGACCTCAACCTAAGATCATCTGTGCTGTATCTTCAGAGGGAGGCAGAGAGAGAGGAAAGATATCCCTAAGTTGTGTAGCACAGATGATAAACTTCCAGTTAAAAAAAAAAATCAGCTTCCTGAGGCTCTCAGACCCAAAGCAAATCCTGGCGGGAGAAGAGATCCTATCTCTGAGCATCACAAGAACACTGCCAATACTCAAGTCTAACAGCCACGTCTGATCTGTCTCCCCGCCACCCTCTTCTAACCTCTGGCAATCTCTCTGCCATTCCCGGGGGAAAAGAGGCACCACCGAGCCCACAGTGTGTTTAATGTGTCTCACACACCCCATGCTTAAGTCATTCTCACTCCCTGCTTTCTGATACTGCTTTTGCGATTTCTATTATGGATACGAGAATAGAAATAAGAAACTGACTAAGGAAAAAATAAAGGGGCAGGAAGGAAACTGATCAAAATATATGGCAACTAAAAATGACAGGCTGGGCACTCTAAAGACAGAGGGCACCCAACAGTCTCTCATCGGGCACCAGACACACCAGTGCTGCCGGGAAGCCGGGAAACACGTGCCAGGACAAGCGCACGCGACCAGGCTCCAAGGAGGGAACTGGGACCGGACACGAGCGAGGGCAGGTAAAACATGCGCACGGCAGCCAGCATCTCTGCCTTTTAATATAAGATTTGTTTTCATCATTTCTGAGTGTAACATATTTCTTCTAAAAATAGAGCTCTTTGCTTGTTCTGAAACTTCTTAACTTTCACTTGGCGGTGATGGGGAATAAGGCTGACTTGTAATTCGGGGTGACGCGGCCAATGTTTCCTAGTCACGGACAAACTCTTCAAGGGATTCTGGATGCTCACAGCAAGGGTAAGTTCATTTCAAATCCATGGTACTGAAGAAACACGACAAAACATTCCGGGCCCCCATCCGTGCCTGGTGTGGACCCCCACGAACACATTACTGACCAAAGGTAATCAACCATGGCTCACGTGAGACCAGATGGCAGGGGCCCTGCCCCCAGAGGGTATGGACAGAGGACCCCGCACACATTTACCAGAAGACGACAGGGTGCCCTTCTAGCACGCTGGTTAAGAATGGAAGTGTACAAACACACAAGACATAGGAATGCAGGGCTGAGGATGTTACACTCCTGCCTGGGGCCAATGTAGACCTGGATTTAATGTCATGGAACCTGCTGGGGTTTTCTCACAATACAGATTAAGAGTCAGAATCTTCCCCTGCCCCCAAGGAAGAGCCTGGTTAGCTCCTGAATCCAAAGATGCCCTTGATGTATCCAGTGAGGCCACTCTTGGTCTTCTGCTCCAACTTGTCCTCAAGGGGTGGGAAAGCCACATGGTTGAGGGCCAGGTCAAAGAACAAAGGCTTGCACGGGATGGGCTGGAATCCCGGTGGGAAGTGCACGAGGTTGGCTTGCTTGGTGACGAGGGAAGGGTCCAGGCAGAATGTCTCAAACCGTTCGACTAGAGGCTGAAAGTCAAATAAAAGGCAGGAACTCAGACGTTAATCACAGTCCATCCGCGGATCAGTCCCTACGTGCCGGGCACCCACTTCAGAGCTCACATGTGCTGTCTCACTCAGCCCCCACAAACCTATGAGGTGCCACCATGTTCCCATCTTATAGCTGAGAGTCAGTGAAGCCTAGTGAGGGTGAGGAGAGGGCCGGGGCTGGGGTGCAGGCCTGGCCTGTGTCCAAGACAGAGCTCCTGGCCAGGGGTGCTACTCTGCACAGTAAGTTCCTAACTTTATTTGGGACCATCTAGATAAGACCTAACAAACCTTATGTAGGCAGCTTTCAGGTCCTGAGTAAAAGAAGGGAGGGAAGTAGGGTGTTTCCTAAGAAATTAAGGGTCCTCTGCTCTACACATGAATACATATTCTTACTTAGGTGAGTTATAAGGGATCTTTATTCCTGAAAAGCCACAGCCAAGACTTACCTTATTATCCTTGACTTGCGAAGAAGTCTCTGTTTGGTGGGAGTCATTTGTATCTGAAAGTTTCACAGGATTCAGTGAGAACAGGGACTTGACACACTACTGTCATGAACGACACCTATCACACCTTTAGGTTCTAAATCCTAAGCACAAAGGCAGCCAGTGCGTGGGGGGTTAGCCCTCTCCGTCCTGAGACCAAAGTTGGTGGAGAAGTAGTGCAGGTAACAGATAACAAACCCCAGAACCAATGTCGCCGGCCCAGCGAAGCTGGCGTGGTTGAATGGAAGTCACTCATAGGCAGAAGTAGCAGCAGGAAAAAATTCAAACCTTACAGATTAACCAAAACAACCCTTTCAATCTTACAACAGAGGGATGAGGAGTCTGGGAGAAGAGGGGTAGCAGTGGAGGGGACTCTGGGAAGATCGGCAGCAGAAAACAGGTAGGTGGCTCACCCAGGATCGCGGCTGCCTGCAGAGAGCACTTCTCCGACCTCACTTGCGTGATGAGCTCGTGCACGTCAGGCAGGTCCTGCAACGATGCAGACAACGTGCACTCACGAGCTGGAGCCACTCAGAGGAGTGCACTGAACTAACCTGAGGTTAAGAGACTCCACTAGTATTTTCATGGGGTTTTAGATTTTTTAAATGGTTCTCCCTACTTTAAAAACAACACCAAAGAAACTAGCCTGTTTCAAAAGGGGAAAACTATGCCACGGCTTAAGAACCAATGCCTAGAAACAATGGCAACAATGATAGCTTAGTAAACCTGCCATCCACTAAATGCACCAGGTGCCAGGCACTGCTCCGTGTGGTTCACATAACTAACTGCATCTTCATGATAATCCTCAGACTGCACTTGCATTTTACAGATGAGGAGACGAAAGCACAAAGAGGCCAAAGAACATGCCCAGTCACGTGCCCAGCGGCAGCAAGACAGGGATCAGAGCCAGGTCACCTGGCTCACGGGCTTGAGCCCGACCCACTGACCTCCTGCTTCTATGAGGGTGATGCCATTGTCTTGCTTCACCTCTTACTTGGCAAAATTTGGAATTACCTGAGTAGGTCTGGATACTGCTGAATCCTTCACATCTCTGTTCCCTGACACTTTCCCCCAAAACCAGCCGACACATCAGGTCAGATGGACACATTAAATATTGTAAAAGCCTCTTTCTTCTCTCCGGAGATAAACCACCCACGCTGGTTTGTCTCCACATTCCAGACACCCTACCCGATGACACTGCCACACTGGCTACCCCATCCCCTGCCCACACCCACCTCCACCTCCTCTTTCCTCTCTCCACCTTCACTCTCTTCCTTCTTTTGTATTCACAGGTGGCCTCCTGCCAGCAAGTCTTGCAGCCGAGGCAAAACCACAAACTCTCTGAAGGTAGTAACCTCCGGAGGTTTCTCCTTCAACCCTGAGCCCAGCGCTGTTCCAGCAGATACAAGAGCCCTAAGAGCAGCAACTCTCTCACACTGGCTGTGACATTAGCATCAGGAGCCTTAGCTTGCTTTTCTAAACACTCTCTACTTGTAAAATATACACAGGTTTCTTAGATCAGTGCTGTAAGAACCTCTATGTCCTCACAGCAGCCCACAAGTTTAAAAAGCTACAGCCATTCCACAATTAGTACAATAAACCAGATCAGCACGTAAGCTTTGATATACACCCAGATCGCCTGGGGACCTTGCTAAAACGCACTCGACTCAGCAGGCCTGGGTGGGGCCTGAGAACCTGCATTCCAAACAAACTCCCAAATGCTGCCACGGCTGGTCCAGGCACATTCTGTGGGGAAAGGGCCCACCAATGGTTCTCAGCTTGGGTGCACATTAGAATCACTGAGGGGCTTTGAAAAACCCTAATGCTCATACCAGATCCCACATCAATTAGAACCAGAATCTCTGAGGGTGGGACCCAGACATCCACCTTTTAAAAATCTTCCGAGGCGACTCCAACACTTGGCCAAGTCCAGGAACAGTAACCAGAGGAACGGCTATCCTTCTAAGAACCTGAGTCCCCCGCAGGCCTGGAATGCTGCCATGAGTTACACCCTGACACCGGCAGCTCTGGGCACTCGGGGTAGCACCTCAGCCCACGGCTGACCAGGCAGGAGAAGGAGTTGCAGCTTCACTGCACAAGTGCTCGGGGCTTGGGAACAAGGAGAGGCCAAAGGCTCACCTTCAGGCTATTCCTGAAGGCTCCAGCGTCGGCAGTCACTTCGTTGGCGTACTTCAGGACCCTGTCATACAGGACGAGAGCTTCGCTCCACTTCCTCACCAGCACGTAGGACTGAGCGATGAAGAAACACCTGATGAGGCAGGGAAGAGAGCCTCAGTGTTTTCTTAAGCAGCAGTCACCCCAGACCAAGGCCCTCCTTGCTGTTTAGGCTAAACTGCAAAGCTTCTTCACCTCGGGATCACTGCATGGGATGTCAGAGCCCACTACGCTCAAAGTTCAAGCTTGCCAGGCTAACGTGCAGACTCCTCCGAAACCGGAGGTGACAGTGTAGGGCTGAAGCTGACCCACGGTTTTTAATCACTGGCTGACTCTGCAAAGAAGGGGCAGTTCGCCAACAGCACAGGGAAGAAGCTGGAGACGGGCAGGAAGGAGGGATGCTGCCAAGCCCAGATAGACACCCCGCCCACCGCTGCCCACACACCTAAGACACAACCGCTCCTCTCTGCTCCCCTCTTTCAAAAACCAAATCCAAAGAAACCTCTTTCTAATGGAAATCACTCTGCTGGGATCAACAGAGCCTGAGCACTGCTGGTCCTTGACAGGAGCCAGAGGGCACTGGGGTGTGCATGTAGGCCGGAAGAGGAAAGGCAAAAACACCCAGGGCTCTCCTGTGCCATTCTGCCCAGGTCCCCAACTTGCTGCATAGTCCACTCTCACTTTACAAACAGTACAATCCATTTGTGAAACTGAGAGGTTTAGCTTTCTCCTAGTTCAGCTCGGTTCGCTGAATCGGTCGCTCTGGTTCTGCTAATTAACACTTTTTCCAACACTTGTCCCTTTTCCACTGGAAGGAGGGAGGAAAGAGAAGGGAAAAGATGTTTAACGTATGTGCTCCCCAGCTCCCCTAAGCTGTCCAAAGAGCCAAGCTACCCTGGAAATGCCCAGCCACAACCTGAGACTTCCTTGGAACATGCTAGGCTGACTGCTCTCTGATCACACAGCCAGTGACCCAGCCTTTCGGGGGACGGGACATGCTCCCAAGGCTTCTAGAACCATCGGATGGTAGAAGAGTCCCTGTCCGTCCCACAGGGACTTACCTGTAAGCCTTGTACACCAGAGTTTTGAGGCCTATCTCTTTCTGGAAAGCTCTGTCCTCCTCTAAGCCAGGAAGCTGGAGCAGTTCCACCAGATTCTGCACAACAGATGCAACAAGGAAACTCATGAAGAGGCGGCCTCACATTGAGTTTCTGACAGAAGACTTGTAAGAACAGACATGGGCAAAAAGAACCACCCTAGGCTTCAAACAACGGGGAAAAGTCTGTGACAAGTGACTCGGCAGCAGCCATCCCCGGTGTCACCTCTGCCCTCCTGACACTGAAAGTCTGTTTCTCTTTTCTCTCTTGGTCACACCTCACTTCCCTCAGAGGCTTCTTGGTCCGTCTCAGCTAGAGGGGTTCTCACTGGCTCTGAACCCAGACGGCCCACTCACATGGCATCTCCACAGCCGCCTTGTTTGTGCGCAGGGCTCTCGTCAGCTAGCTGACTGACTGACTGACGATCTCCCAGTGGGCTGAGGCAGGGGGGCCTCAGGTCCCAGGATGCCCCATAGCACGCAGGAGGCTCCTTTGCCCAGGGGAAGCGCTCAGTCAGCACCTGCGGGTTCACTAGTGTCTACACATCGACACGTCTGAATAGCGGGCTCACGGGCTGCTGACCTGGTACAAGAACAAGACCTCTGACTTCTACCGAGACACTAACGTTCCTGGCTGTCACAGCCCTCTTGCTATGCAAAGCTCGGTCACTTCGTGTCCAACACACGCACGGGCCAGGCTCTCGCTCTCCCAGCCCCCAGGCACCTGCAGGATGATGTCATAGAGCCGGATCAGGTCCTGGGGCCGGGGAGCACGCCTGCTGTCGTCATCGGGCTGTTGCTGCAGCAGTGCCTTCTGCAGACCTTTAGCCATGTTCTCGTTGCGCTTGATCGCTGTTGACAGCTTGATGTAAGTCAGGTAGCTGGAATGTACCACATGGCAGCTCAGGTTATGCTCAGGGAAGCTGATGTTCTGGGAAGAGCACTGGACCACAAGCTGGGACTGACCTAGGGGAAGTGTGGGGTGGATGGTGTGTCATAATGCAGGGCCGTTAGGACTGGGCCTTAAGCTTGAAGGGCCTCAAATGCTGGCCTCTATTCAGTGGCTAACTTGCAGGGGACTAGTATGAGACCTTATGATAAAATTTGATTTTAGGTGAATCACATCCACTGTATATTTTTTAAATAGCCACAGAGCTGCTAATTTCAGAGGGCACGGCTGGCCCTTAAGATGACTGATGAATGATGAGCTAGTTCCAGGAACAAGTTAACTGCCTGGCCCGCACTGTAAGGACAGTGTACTTGCGTGACAGCTGTTCCTACTCATCTGATGACCTTCTCTTCTCAGAAAATACTGAGGCAGTCTCTCTGGAGGGTTAGGCACAGTAAACGTGTGTATATATCAGAGACCATGCATGATGCCTGCTTATTTTAACTGCACCATCTGGAAAATCTCTTTAATATTTGGGGATTAAAAACATGGTAACTATTTAAGTCTGTCTAAGAAGTATTTAGGCCTCTAGATTCCCACCCCACTGTGGCAGAGGCTGGAGTCATCCCTGGGAGAGGATACAAAAGAGCCCAGGACAGGGGATACAGGCACAGCTGATACAGGGGCTCCATAAAGAACCAGGGGAGCTAAGGGACTGTCAAGTTCCAAGTGCCGACCTCCTAGCCTTCTCCTGCTCAGCTTCCAGAACAAGAGTAGCCCGGTATATTCCAGGGATCTGACCAGCCCAAGAAAAAACCCTTCAAGACTCGAGTCAGGGGTCCTCAGTGGAAGGGCAGAGCCAGAATGCCCACAGTGAAACCCACAGCTGACGAGCTCCACGCATGTGTGCAGAGCTCCCACAGATAGGCCCCAGTCTTTAACAGGAGTAGATGAAGAAGGATCACCAGACCTTTTAAGGGAAACCTCTAGTAAGACAGAAGAGGCCAAGACTGAGAGGGGAAAAAAAGCAACTTGGAAGAACCAGACTTTGCAGGCAGAAGAAAACTTCACACAACTATTATTAGTAATCTCAGAAGACAAGGGAAGACTTTGCGGTTGTGAAGTTAGAATGAGATGCTACTTAAAAGTAATATTCAAAAAACCCAAATGAGTTCTTAGAAATTAAAATGGCATCGGAAATGAGAAAGGCTATGTAGGAGTCAGATGGGCGGTCAGGAGGGGTCAAGGTGTAGAGCAGGAGTGGAGCAGCTGAGAGCGGGCTGTAGAGGACAGTGGTAAGAAATGCCGAAATCCCCAAATCCAGAAGTAGCAACATGCACTGTCATTTAGAGACACGAGAGTAAATACCAAAAGAATTTGTTAAAAGAATTAAAAGTGGCTGCTTCTGAGAAATGGAAGGAAAGGTCATGATACGGATTTTCCTGAAGCTTTGCAGAAAAATCAGACTCTCAAAGCAAAGTAAGTATCATTCACAGAGTGGTATAGGAATCTAGATACATCGTTACAGAGTTTTATTAAAATACAAGAGCCACCTGATTTCTGCCTTCCGTTTACCCCGAAGCTGATTTCTGATCCTAAATGAAATCATATTCCCGAAACTAACCACCTGTAGAGGTGGGCGAACGGCTCCAAGGGCAAGGGGCTTCACAATTTGAAAGTTTCTTGACCCTTGTTGAGGCTCTCTTGTCTTTCAAGGTTGGGAAGCTGATCAACTCCTGACTTTGCCTCTCTGTGGCTGTTAGCTACCAACATGTGCCCTCACCTCCTGGGGCCTCATCTTTCTCACGGGGTTGTGGAAACAGAAGGCAGTGGCTACTGGCCACTCTTGCTCGATATTCCATGCATCTGCGTCATCTGGCAGTTAATCTGACATTCGCATGGTACCAAATTCTCCAGGAATAGAGATTAAGATAGAGACAGAAGTTTTTGTGGGTTTGTCTTTAAAAAAAAAAGGGAGGGGGCAGGTGAAAATATTGAAAATATTGCCAGGTTCACTAAAAAGTTATTAGCAGTGACTAAGAAATGAACTTTCAAGGTCACATGGAAAGAGAATCTGACAAGAAAAAGAGAAATGGAGTTTTATTTTCTCCTGAGGAAGTCTGAAAAATGTCACTCTGCCTCCTTTCTTCTGTGAAACAAAATGATCCACCTTCAAAAAAAATTAAATTTGACAAGGTGATTTTAAAATGCATATAAAAGAGCAAAGGGAGCAAAACAGTCAAGATATGCCTGAGGAAAAACCTGGTGGGGGAACTTGCTCTGCCAGATACCAGGACTTGTCATAAAGTTAAGAGCAAATCACCACACTGGTGTTAGTACAGACCAACAAATCAGCAGGGCAGAAGAGCTCAGAAAAAGAGCATGCAAGCAGAAAACGGGACGTGTTCCTGCAGATGAGCAGGGAAAGGACAAACAGTCAACAAATTGTACCCTGGAACAATCTATTATCCTCAAGGAAAGGCAAAGTAGATCGTTACCTCATTCAAAAATAAACTCCAGATGGAATTCAACTTGAGTTGAAACTGAACTTAAATGTGAAAGGGACGACTTAAAACACTCAGAACACAGAGGGGAGAGTGGTTAGATGTAGAAGAGGGGGAGGAATCAACAAGGGTGGGGCCAGAGGGAGCTTCAACATTATTGGTTCTATTCCAGGTCTTATGTTGTATAAAAATTCTAAATTATACATAATTAGAATAATATGCAAATGAGAGACTCACATGATGAAAGTGCACAAATGCATTAGTACTTTAATATGTATCAATAAATTATAAATTATACATAAACATTACATATGCTCTTTTGTTCTAATGATGTATTACACAATGTTAAAAAGTAGTAAAATTACGCCTCTCAGGGAGGGATGGAAATGTGAGCTAAATTGACTGTGGTGGTGGTTTCATGGGTGTACACATCTATCAAAATTCATCAAACTGCACATATGTGCAGTTTACTGTACAGGAACTGTATCACAATAAAGGTGTTTAAAAAAAAAGTAATAAAATTACAGCCCTTACCTGTGCAGGTACTGAAGATTCGATACCTTCCCCGATTCCCCTTCAAGGGTATAATCTCTCTGTTTCTGCAGAAAGTGAAAAGGTAAAGATAAAACGGCTGATCCTATCCTTGGCTCTGACTACCTCATTCAATGGTGTGGTGCCCCAGTGCCCTGGAACACAGGCACAGACAGTTAGAGGTCCTCAAATATCAGAGATCTACTAGGCATATTCTAGAACAGGGCCACTCAGTTGCCACTGGCATCCAAAAACTGGACTTGAACAAGAGAATTCAGAGTAATGGCCAGTAAGGTTTCCTACCACTGCGTCCAGTGTCCAGACCCAAAGCACCGACGACAGACAGGCCACAGTCCACAGCTTCATCTGAGGATCTGTGTCTTAGACCCAAGCTCTGTGCCTTTGTGGTTGGCTGAATAATGGCCACCAAAGATGTCCACATCCTAACTGGAACCTGTGAAGATGTTACCTTACATGGTAAGAGATCTTACAAATGTGATGAAGTTAAGGATCTCTTGATTAGCCTAAATTATCCAGGTGGGCCCCAAATAATCATAGGCTCCTTATAAGAGGGAGGCAGTAGGGTCAACAATATACAGGAGATACTGGGACTGAAGCAGAAGTTGGGCAGGAAAGAAGATACTATGCTGCTGGCTTTGAGGATGGAGGAAGGGGCCACAAGGCAAGAAATGCAGGAGACCTCTACCAGTGGAAAATGCATTCTCTGGAATACTGGAAATGGATTCTCCCCTAGAGCTTCCAAAAGGAATGCAGCCCTATGAACCCATTTTTGACTTCTGACCTCCAGAACTGTAAGATAATACATTTGCATTGTTTTAAGCCATTAAGTTTATGGTAATGTTACAGCAGCAACAGAAAACGAATACACCTTCCTATCACCATATTCCTTCCATTCTGTGAGGTATGTACTGAATTCAGCTGCTGTGCATTCAAGGTGAACGGCAGAGGCTGGGCTCTGTACGTACCTGCTAAATCAAGGAGGGGAAGTATAATATACAAAGGCAGCTTAACGGGAGAAGGTAACAAGTGACTACAGCCCAACATCTATTTATTGAACCTTTTATACAGAAGGTGCTGTGGTAGATGACTAAAGAAATACACAGTTGCTTTTAATATGCCTATAATCTTAAAAATGTAACAAATAAATATAAAACAATGCACAGAGTGTTAAAAGGCAGTACCTATCAAACAAAAATTACAGCTGCAAGTATCAGATATTCAGAAAATGGAGAGATGTGGGCTCGGGTAGTGCAGGCAACCTTCCCAGACATGGTGAGCTATGAGCTGCACCTTGAAAGACAGCCAGAGTCTGGACATGTGAAAGGGAGAGGAAGGAGAAGCCAGGTGTGAGGAGGGAGGGAAAGGACAACAGGGTTAGGGATGCACTAAGGTGGGACAGGTAAGTGCGAAACAGCTCAAGGCAGAAGGTTCAGAGGGAAGCAAAGCACAATGCCTGAAACAGGTGTGAAACAGACAGGGGAAGGCTGACATACCAGCTCAAGCAGTCTGAACTATACCTGCATAGAGCCCTGAGAGCATGGGATAAGAAGAGAACTAAAGCCTCTATTTATATTTCTCAATTCTAAAAACTTTGTTTTAATGCATTTTATATATCCCAAGTCAGCTGAATAATAAGGTTTATAATTCACAAATAAATGTATCAGAAGTAAATCTTCAATTTTACTTCTGGGGTGCATTACCATGAGTTTAGAGACCACTGCTCTAAGACCCCAGTAAATCACTGGGCTTTTCATAAGGAGACAGTGAAATGGGATCTAGAAAGATTCATCTGCTCTTCTGGCAAAAAGGCCTGGAGGACCAAACTGAAATCAAGTTAGGAAAAGCAATCAGGAGACCTTTGTGGTAGTCCAGGCATAATACAAAAGGCTCATCAGAAACAGGTGGATGGGACAAAGGGCAGGTGAAATGACAAAAGGGAGAAGGAACAGGTTTTTGGTGACAGGGAAGAAAGAGTTCTGAGGTTTTCAGCCTAGATGCCTGAATAAATCACACTGATATTAGAAAAAGGGAACACTGGAGGAATTCACCTGGAGATAAGAATTTGAGACCAAAGGCCTAACAGGTACTACACGAAACCATTAGGAGAAACAGGATAGAGAGAAAAGAATTGCTCAACCTGATGGGAGCCTAGAAGGGGCTTCTGTTGTTTGTCACCATACCTAAACAGAGCAGTGGCTAGCAGCCAAAGCCCTCAGACCACTGGGACCCCACATGAGAATGAGACACACAGACTGAGGAGGACCTCAGCCCAGAGAAGAGCTGGTGCCGTAGCTGACAGTCCTACCTGATCTGGCTTGAGCTCTTCCCGAACGGCCTGGATGGCGTCCCGACACTCACTGAGCATGGATTCAAACAGACGCTCCTTGGTTTCTTCACTTTCAGCCTGAACAAAGGCAGAATGCGGTAGTTTTTTTTTTTTTTTTTTGAGTAAGCCACAGTATTCTGATGAGAGCAGGACCTAACAGCACTTTGCTTCCTCCAATTAGACATGAACATAAATATCCAACCAACAAAATAAAAAAACGAACAAAAAAAGAAAAACAAAAATCCAACCAAAAACACCCCAAGTCAGAGATCCTTTCAGTTATTAAGATTCTCTACCATACACGATTTTTCTTATAGTTTTATTCACTATTTGTACCGAAGTGAGAAACACATATATGTAAAAATATAAAGTGAACATACTGAAAAAGTATCTGCATAACTGATCTAAAACTGTCAGGCAACAAACAGCTGCTTTAATTTTTCTCCTATCATAGAACTTCGTACCAGCCTCCTCCAACACCTCTACCTCTGGCTCAGGACCTGCCCCTGGCATCCCCAGAGCAGCCTTGCAGGCTAGACTTGGAGCACTGCTACCTGCTACCTCACACTGACGCGCAGCACACCAGAAGTTTCTTTTCCTTTTTCCCTCCAGAACAGACTGTCTTTCAGTATACTGTCAAACTGCCAGCAAATTTGCCCTTACAAATGTAACCCAACAGACTTGTAGATACTGGATTTCTTTTAGGTCAAAGCAAGTGAAAAACATTACTAATTAACAGCCAATCAAAAATATATTTCTCCTAAATATTATGTGAGGTTCTCTCCACCACAGAAATTCTGCACTCAGATAGTCCATGTGGCTACGCTGAGAACATTTTTCAGGGCCGATGAGGTTGACAGACACTTGATGACAGTGTCTGCAAAGCACAGGGCGTCACCCCTCCGCCAGCCAGCTGGGATAAGGCAAAAAGTGATTCACTAACTGAATACCTGCCAAACCACATTATCATTCTAAAGAATCTGACTGAGCAGGTGGGAATGGACAGAAGGCAGAAAGGAGATGAACTTGTGTTACTGGCAGACCCACTCTGACGTTAAAACATCAACATTCCCATTGTTATATTTGACTTTCCATCGAAACTAACATCCAATCTGATCTCCTGACATTCAGCTGAACTCCAAGAAAGCCCAAACCCCTCCACCCTCAAGTGCTACCCACTCCTTTAGAGATGGTTGGAAGGGGCTTAAAGAAAAACCTCTTCTTCTCTTAAGAACTCTTAGGTTCCAATGTGAAAAAAAACTTCCTTGTAGATTACCCAATATAAACCAAACATACTTTTCTATTTATAAGTTACTTGACTTTCCTGTTGTTTAGTAACTTAGGAACAACTCAGGGGTACAGCTATTCTATAAATTTCTAAAGGCAAACACAGCCACCACTAACTCACTGACACCGAGAGCAGTGTGACCCACTAGAACTTTCTGTGATGATGTAAGCCTGCACTGTCCGATGCAGTGCTCATTAGCTGCGCGTGGCTATCCAGCACCTGAAATTTTAATTAATTTACATAGCAATATGCGTTCAAGTGGCTACTGCTCTGGAGAAACACACTTCACACAAAACACTGCCAAGCATCTCAAGTTAGCAAGATTCTTTATAATTATTTAACCAAATTCACTGGCCCACATTTTCAAAGTACTGATCCCGTGGAACGGGGCAGCCGTACAGTTAACATGCAACAGACCTGGCACCACACACACATACCAGAGCCATGCTAACAGCAGGTGGATGAACTCCCAGTTTTGATATCATGCAATCCTGTAAATATGCCACCAACACCCCTTTAAGATGGGTGGGGTTCAGCAGCTGCGGCAGTGGGTGTGCAGGAGAAAAGTAAACTTGGTTTTACCAGCTACACAGGATGTCTCCTTTCCTATAGGGAGGGTATGGCTCCAATAAAAAAATTAAAATGATGTTAAATGCTAAGTCTCTTTACTGCCACATACTACCTTCGTTTTTTGAATAAGGAAACCTCTGCATCAAGGTACTGAACAGAAGCAAACTTTCCCTCTTCTTCCAGAAAATTCTAAGTTCCACTGCGAATTTTACAAAAGTCTTAAACCACAACGAAGGAAAACTCCTATCTGAAGGTGAGGACTTTGGTCAGTTGTGCTTTTCTCGCAGCGCCCACACTGCACAGTGACACAGAGGCCACTAATTTCTGGAGCAGAGCTCACGACTCTCTGTGGGCCGGGCAAAATGCCTCCAAACAGGAAGCCTGGAACTTATTTTGCTACTTAAATTCTTCTATAAACCTATCTTGGAGGCTAAGATAACCTGAAAGGAGAGAGGAAGAAGAAACGCCTCTCCATTCGTATGTAGAGGCAGGGCTCCTCAGAATCGACGTGCAGACACCTCAAGTCTGTCGCTGAACCCACAAGAATGTGCTGCCAAACACAAGGGGAAGACTCCCTGCGTAAGAATCTGGTCGGCGGGACCTTCCCCGGGTATGCCTCTGACACAAAGAAGAAACCTTGCGCCTCCAAAGCAATGTTATTCAGTTCTAACAAAGAAACACATTCTAGATCAATTTTCATTTGAACTTCAAACACTCTAGGATGTGCTTTTCTACAGCCTCAAGCCACACCTCAAGGCTCACTAAAACCGGCTGCTTGTGTCCTGAGATAAGAGACCCCAGGCTATTAAAGACAGAGCTCTCAGACTGTTTTCACTTGTCTAAAGAAATTGCTTAAAGGTGGTGGTGCGACTAAGAGACAAACAAGTTGGGTCCGACCAATTGTCTACCAAACTCATACACCTGCAGGAGAACCAGGGGATGAGAACCAGGCCTCACTTGGCCCACTGAGGTGCAGGAAAAACACACATGGAAATCTAGTAAAGGATACAAACCTCACTTAACAACAGATTTTTTTTTTTAAGTAAAGGAGAAAGCATCTCCCTTGCATTCAAACATTAAAATATTAGCCATAACTTGAGGATAAGAATAATCAAATCTGCAGATATTCTAATCCCTGCCCCCTACACCACCAAAGAGCTGCCTTACATCCTCACAATGCAACCAACAGTGACAATTTAGGTGTGATCAAGTATTAATAAAGCAAAATAGAAATAAATTACAGAGTGAGACAATTATTGAGTAAGACAATGTAAGTAAGGTAATTAGAATATGAAGACCTAAATCTTGGCTAAAGAAACGAAGGATTTTGCAGCTGGATACTGGCAGCTGATTAAGTCTCAGCTCCAGTCTCTGGCATGAATATTACCTCCCTGAATTATTTCTTCCTTTCATGCTTTTCAGTAAACCACTGTTTTGGTATATCTCAATGTCCTAAAAACCTCTACAAGCAAGTAGTAAGTGGGGCTACCAAATTTCTGCACTCCAGTTCCGGGGGTGGCAAACACTGACATCAGCTGGATTAGGAAATACAGCAGTGAAAAGCCCTGTCTCTCTAGGGCATAGCCCAGGCAGAGAACCACTCAACACAGTACAAGAACTGGCGAATAATCTGACAGTGGCAACAAGGAGCAAGTAGTTCTTCTGCAGATTAGCCTCAACTGGCCAAAGGGCATTTCCCACATTTAATGACCCATGATTCATTCAATTCAATACACATTTAATCAGCCACAGTGTTAGACCTGACTTCTGAGGATTTAACTGGATTTTATTTGACACTGTACTGAAGTTATTTTACTTACTGGCTTGATCTGGTGTATGTGTCATATAGCACATTAGGCATGTAAATGTTTTTAATGTAAAACCGTATCGGGATTCCCAGGATTGTTACATAGTTTGTTAGAGCTACTATATTTAAAGGTCTCCTATAGTCAAGTGACCCTAATGCACTGTAAGATCCTTAAAAGCCACAGATAACTGTATTCACCACAACTAGCACATTAACCAGGCACTTAACAGGAAATAATACTGTAGATTCTATAAATTCTATAAGGTCATAAGGGAATATTATAAACTTTATGTCAATAAAATCAATAATGTACATGAAATTAGTAAATTCCTTTAAAAAATAAAACCCAAACTGACACAGGATGAAAAAGGGAATCTGAACAGCCCTAGAACTTGTAAAGGAATTATATTTGTTTAAAACAAGCAAAAGCAAATTTAAAAAACCTTCCCACAAAGAAAACTCCAGACCCAATGGTTTCACTGGTGAATCACAACATTTAAGGGAAAAAAACAAACCCAAACAGAGAAGGAGGGAACATCTACAAACTTGTTTTTTGAGGTATGTATACCCTGACACCAACTGTAAAAAGGACATTATGGACAAGAAAAGAAAATCATAGGCCACTATTTCTCATGAAAATAGATGCAAGATTCTTAAAGCATTAACAAATCAAATCCAGCAATATATAAAAGGTACAATACATTATAACCAAGTGGGGTTGGGTATCCCAGACATTCAAGGTTGGGTTAAACACTGAAAATTAATCAATGTAATTCACTATGTTAACAGGCTTCAAACATTCTTCCCTCTTCAGCCTTTATCTTTCCAAACTGAAAGATCTGAAACTCTCCTCATTTGGTTCTTTCCAGCCCTTTGATTTCACACACTGTTCCAACACATCCCTGTACCTTTTGGAGTAACAATTAAAAACCCATACAATATTCCTCGTGTATCTGCATATTACAGAGTTTACTGCTACAGGAGAAAGCTTCATGCTAGGTTTTCTAGTGACTCAATTTGACTGAGGAGCAGCTACATGCAGCAGTGACAGCCTGCAGTAGCTGGGACAGGAAGCCTTGGCCACTCACCCTGACTTACCCTCAGCATAAAATCTTGGACTAACCTGCCATAGAACTGCATAAAGCATGTCTAGCGGGAAGAACGCTGACCCTTATGCACAGAAGCACTTGCATAATTTTTAAATTTAATAACTGAAGTAATGTAAGTAAGACATAAATGATAATGGGGTTAAATGGATGTCCATGAGAAAATGTTAGCACAACACAAACATGCCTCACTTTCATTACGAAGCTTTGGTATTACTGCAAAGAGCTACTTATTGAAGGATTACTTTCTTCTTGATAAGGACCTTAAATACCGTAAACAACACACAGCACACTTGAGGGGAAAAAAACCCAAACTATCAAACCCAATGAGATTCCTTCGCTGTCCCTCCACCTCGCTTCTTTGAACAGGTGCTTAATAAACAAATCTTTAAAATAAACATTCCCACTAAACCAAGACTGAAAACTCTTAGTTTGAATAACTTCATTCAGTCAGAAAAGAGGTCACATATGTATTTTTAAATCTACATGATACTTTTTGATTGTAGTTTATTCTACAACAGCAATCCAAAGTATGGAAAAATCCATCTAGAAAGACTCACTACACTACACCACTGTTTATAGTGCTCAAAAGGTGTAGGAAATGCAAATGTCCAGTAAAAGATGTGCTTTGATTAAACAGCATTTTTAAAAGGACACCTGCCATTATCTGCGTATAGTAAAGATGGGTATTAAATAGAATATTTTTAACTATATAAACACGCACACCGAAGACGAGGTGGGAACACAGGCCAACAGCAGCTGTGATGAGATGACTGACCATGAGTATTTTCATCTATTCAATGTTGGCCAATCTTGAACTGCTTTATAAGGGGGGCTGTGACCAGAAGTCAATTCTTCAACTACACTAAAACTCAAATCTGACAGTAATCCTTTAAAAATGTCCGAACAGCTCAACTAGTCACCACATGATTGAAGTGATCTTCAATTTCAAAGGCAATGGCTTCAAGTGCAATTGTAAAATGTCTTCACTTGGTCTAGTGTAGCCTAAACTGAATTATTTTACAAGGCAAGATACGTCCCCAAGACATTCTTCACCTAATAGGGAGGAGCTCTAAAAAAAAAAGCCTCAATCACTGTCTACTTCACACAAACCAAGATGACCAGGATCTCTCATCCTTTGGAACTCATCTGGTTGTTCACAACCACAAACAGGTAACAATTATGTTAGTAAGAGCACCGGGGAGTGCAGCTTTGCGTGAATGTAGCAGATCTATCACACGTAGAACAAGAGATTCAGTTTAGCTAGGCTGTCCTTTAAGGGGCCTAGGAACAAGGTGGCCCTCTAGGGTCAGAAGACTAGGACAAGAGGTGAGAAAGACACCAGGAACACAGTAGTTATGCTGCTGCACCACCTGCTGGGCCAAACGTGACCCCTTACTCTAAGCCAGCCTCTTATTGCTCCCATTTTTAGTAAAGGCTGTCACTGTCAATTTCTTTGCCCTCTACACATAAGAACTCAATAAACTCAGCTTTCAAAATAATTTCATTCAAGAGGGGCATCGTGAGACTGTTACTAAATCCCAAGCAGCATTCAGATGAATTTTTGTTTTGTGAGAAATGAACACCAACAAAACACTCCATATTAAACACACATGGACAACCTTCAGACATACAGAAGGGAACATAACAGGTTCCTGCTCCTTACCTGGGTGATGGCTGCCTCATTGTCAGCCAATCCCAGTAAGAAAATCCTCACTTTGTCGATCTTCACGGGGATGGTTCTCCCTCTCCACTCCACTTCACTCATGGTGGCTGCCTGCTTGGCTCGAGTCTGAGTGATCAATGCCTGGGAAGTAGTTTTAAAGTAAGGCTTTCACTGTGGGTATGAGTGATCAAGGTGAAAAATGAGTGGAAACTATCATTTGTCTCTTTCTATAACTAGCACATTATAGCTTATAGAGTATACAGAAACTTAATCTAAATTCCTCCTTGGTATCATATCTCTTAGCCTATAGAAACTCAGTCATTAAAAGGACATGACAGAAAGCTAAGAAGAGCAACACTAAGTTTTGGTTGGAGAAAAGCGTAACAGTACACACCACAAGCAGAAATGTAAATTAGTAGAAACTGACTAAAAATATTTGTCAATGTATATTAAAAGCTTCTAAAACATTCAATTCCACTTTTACAATTTATCCCTAAGGAAGTACTAAGAACAGTACAAAAACTGGGGACACAGATATTCATGGTACTACCAGTTACCATTTTAAATAATCAACAATAGTGAACTGGTCAAACAAAACGTGTACCACAATGGAATACTATGCAGCCATCAAAAGATTTGTGGAACTACCCAGGGAACTATAGTCAGTATCTTATAATTACCTATAATGGAAAAGAATCTCAAAAAGAATAGATATATATGTATAACTGAATCCCTTTGCTGTACACCTCAAACGTTATAAATCAACTATACTTCAATTAAAAAAATGTTTGGAAATGTATTTATTGAAGTGGAAAAAATGCAAATAACATTAAATTTAAGAAGCACATGACTAAACAGCATATACTGAGGTCCTATTTTTTTTATCCCTACCCCACTGAGATCCTATTTGTAAAACGTATGCCTTCTCTACATATACAAAAGTCTGCAAAACAGTCATCACATTATTAAGAGTGGTTACCTCGGGGTGGTAACCAACATGATTTTGGTCCCCCCCCCCCAATTTTTTTCCAATCTTTTATATTTCCTTTTCCTATGAGCAACAAAGTAAAAAAGTTGAAAAGTTAAAAATATTAAGTGAAAAAAGGTTTTGTTGACAATATAGATATAAATATGCATATATTAATAGCAATTATCCCTGCGTTGACAGAATTATGGATTACTTCTCTTACTGGACTTTTTTCAAACCAGACTTTTTACAAAAATGTGCATACTAGATTACCTCCAATTTTTCAGCCAGGAGACCCTCCGTGCCCCCAGACCTCAATCTCATCTGCATGAGTTCATTGATAGCTGATTGGTCCCCTGAGAAAGAGCGAGAGAGTGAGTGGAAAATCCTCAAGGGTCTTGCCTGTTCCCTCGAGAAATACCAGATTCAGCTCCAAGCTCTTCCCCCTCCAAAAGCACATTTCAACGAAGTCCGAGTCCTTTTACAAAGCTCTCGGTGAGCACGGAAGATAAAAGGGCCTAAACACAAGCAATCGCCTCCTGGGTTTTGAGTAGGGCTGATTCCGACAATTCTACTTTTTCCATCAACCAACACCCAGGCCAGAGAAACTCCCTAGGCTCCCTGAGATGACCGCCCACCAAGCCACCTGCCGGCGCCCAGCCCAGTCGCTGCTCACCAATGTTGTATGCGCAGTAGCGGATGTTGGGTGAGATCTCTTCCACGCGCTGGTTGTAGAGCACAGCCTGCTCTTCCGTGAAAGCACTGGCCAGCTTCTCGTAGATGGTTCTGCGAGGGAAGAAACATTAGGTTTCACAACAGCCTCACTTGAAGAAAATAAACTCACAAGAAACACAGTGGCTAAAAACAAAACATGGGCCTTAGAAGCCCTTCCACCAACTACCAGAGCTGGCATGTTCTGAGGCTGAGAGAGAACAATCAACATTTCTAAAGAGAAGGAAAAAAAAGAAGGAAAGAAATGGTAATAACTTTCACAGAAACAATCTTCAGCTCATCTGCAGCTTGAATGTGATGCCAGTCAAAGTGGGTCACAGCCTTTGGATCCGAGGACTTACTTGCATTTGTTAAAAGCCTCAATGGCGACTTTCCATTCTTGATGTTCAAAACGCAGCATTCCTGAGAGGTAAGCCGTGTAAGCCTGTAAGGCGACGGGAAAAGACAAACTGCTTCAACACCCGAGACCCCGTGTAACAGCTCAATCTCCTCTACGTACTTTGAACTTTTGACATCAAGAAATACAGAGACATTCTGGTTGTTTTTAAAAGAAAAAATTTATTTCACTTATAAAATGTGATACATTATGATTCATTTGCTTCCCAGGAAAGAAATTCAAAATAAAGAAAGTTTGTTTTCTTCATTTTACTTAAGAATCAGTTTCTGGGCTATAACATGAGCATCAAAATTTGAATATACACTTGAAATATCATTCATCTCTTTTTCAAATATTCATTAATAAAAAAATTCTTACTTTGTGAATTTCCCAGATATAAGTCTTCCATGTACACATCAAAAGAAACATGAGCTTTCTTTAAAGTTAGAGCAAATTAAAACCCAAGAGCTCAAGAGCAGAAAAATGACAATTTCACCTTTTAAAAGCAAGATTGGGATTTTTTCCCCTCCTGACTACCAGTATACAATGTAAGAAACTCTGTTCTGTTTAACTGTATTTCTGTTTTCAAGTCACATTTCTAATCTCCACAATTAAGCAAAGTTGATGTTAAGACACTAACCTGAGCCTCCAGCTTGGTCTTGGCGTCTACACGATTGCTCTCACACAAGCGTTCCAGCTCCTCGGCATGCTTCACGGCTTTGCGTAGGCGAGACAACAAGTGGAACCGTTTTCGGGGCTCAGTGTTGGCTTCCTGTTTGAGCTGCATGGCATAGCTCCAGGCTCTTTCGGCATCCATCAGAACCAGAAGCAAATACCTAAACCAGAGAGAGAACAGGTCAAGTGAACAGGACAGGCCAGGCGCATCAGACTCAGATATTCTCTGAAGTGCAATCTGTGGCCTCTCAACCCTTCCCTACGCTCTCCTCACCTTCCTCCGGGGAGCTGCCCTTCTCAGAACCAACCATCAGCATCTCTGATAGGTTTCTAACCACCGAGCAGATACATCTTATTAAGAAGACTGCTACCACCTCAAACTTGGCAAACTCAGGCTTACCCCTTCCAAATTTAGGAAATAGAGGCAGTCCAGGCACACAATCTGGCTTCCTGGCTTCCCTATCAAGAACCCTCAAACTAACTTCTCCCTTTCAAGACTTCAGCGTTCTTATGAGGAAATGACACACAATATGGCAGTTTTGCTAACTTGTAGTGTCCCCTGTTCTATACACGACCAGCACCTCTCAACAATGTCGCAATCAATGAGGTTAAGTAACTATGCCTCCCTGACTTTTCTACAACCAATCTGATGTCTAGCTCAGTCCTGGCTACATCCTAGACCGGAGGCAGCACACTTTTTTTGTAAAGCACTCAACAGTAAGTATTGTAGGCATTACAGGCCATACGGTCTCTGTCACAACTACTATTGCAGCGCGAAGGCAGCCAGAAGCAATTCCTAAACACACAGTGTAGCTGTGTTCCAGTGAAACATTATTTACATAAAACAGGTGGCAGGAAGACCAATTTGGCCCACAGGTCAAGTTTGAGGAACTGATCTACAGACTTTTAATGCATGTTGCTTGACAGAGTAATCCTTCAGCAAATATGAAGCATGAATGATTCAACATTTGAATTACAAAACTCTTTGTAATAATTTACATATGGTCAGATTTCTCTTAAGATATGCTGATTTAAGTTTAACCACTCAGACATTAAAATTTGCATTTTAGAATCTTTACCTAATAACCAGTTAGATTCTAATCACTGACTTCCAACATTTACCATCCCACCACAGTTCTTAGTTACTGAACCTCTCTGAGCCTCAGTTTCCCTATTTTGTAACAC
Source organism: Vicugna pacos (assembly GCF_048564905.1). Taxonomy (NCBI): domain Eukaryota; kingdom Metazoa; phylum Chordata; class Mammalia; order Artiodactyla; family Camelidae; genus Vicugna; species Vicugna pacos. Next base: position 58,527,088 of record NC_133002.1, read on the forward strand.
AGGAACAGTAAAAATGCCTGTTCCACAGAGCTGCTAAAAGAATCACATGAAATAACTAAAGAGTTTGGCACAGCACTTGGCACACTAGTTGTTCAATAAGTGTATGAACAAGATGTATTCAGCACTTAGCACTGAGCAGTCATACCTGTTATCAGTCAGAAGATCTTCAGTTACTTTTTTCCCTGTGAATTTGTGTCTGTTTCCCATCTTGAAGTTGAGTGTTTTCCGAAGACGTCTTTGTCTACGGGAACAGTAGCCCCTGTAAGAAAACATAAACAAAAATCATTCAGCCAAATCGACAGTATTTTCAATAGTACATTCCATAAGGTCATATCAAAAGTTTGGGGTGTTCTCTACTTACAGTTGCTACAGACACCACCATCCTCTTGCAAACATTCAATGAACTAAAACGTGTAAGGAAGTATAACTGTATCACAGAAAACATGAAGAGATAGAGGACACAGTACCCATTCTCAAAGAACTCACACTCTAGTTGGAGAGAATAATGCAGATAAAATAGTAACCAAAAAAACAAGGCAAATGTCAAGCTAAAAGTACAGGACATGAGTAATCACTTTCTTCTTATTAACACCTTCACTGGAGTGGACTTATGGTGAACTCTGAAAGAATCAGTAGGGTAATGACAAATGTAAAAGGGGAGAAGGGGCATCCTGAGGGAGACTGTGATGACAATGAAGACATGGAGAAAGGAACTGCAAGCACATCTGCAGAAAAACGAGGCGGCTAATTAGGATAGCGCCAAGAAATACAATAAACGTCTCCTCTTATGCCAAGCCTCCCTCTCCCGTACTCACACAGCTCTTTATCCTCACATCTACCAGAGCGTGAGAGCGTCATCGTTATGTTCTTACATGTCTGTCTTGCTAATATAAACCCCTTTAGTGCAAAGATGATTTTATTTCCGAATTCCTCCCAATGCCTTAGCATATAACACATAGATTTGCAATAAATATATTTTGACTAAATTAGTGTAAAATACATACAAAATTTTACCAACCCATAATCAATAATACAGCATATAATTTACAATATAAAAGGTATTTAAATCATGACTCAGCATCTCTTAAAGCTACCAGAGTACAGGTTATCAAAAAGAAGACGTAATAGTCTGGTTAAATCTATGAACTAGATCTTTTCCCTAATCTGTAATTATGCTTTAATCATCACTTACCCTTTTACATAAAAATCAAATGGAACACTCATACATTATGGGCAGAAATATAAAATGGTAAAAATTTTCTGGCAATATGGATACATTTATCAAAATCCTTAAAAATGTTCATACTCCCTGAACTGACAGTCTGCTTCTACAGTACTCTATACTAAAGAAGTAATCAGAAATACAAAGAGAAAATACAGAGATACATAGGAACAAAATTTTTACACCTACAAAACTGGCTATCATATAAATAACCAACTTGGGGGAATAGGTAAATAGATCATGGTATGCTTACATATTGGGTTATAATGCAACTAATAAAAATCACATGTACGGAACATTTTTACAGGCACGGAGAAATATACACCATATAATGTTCGGCAAAAAAGCGGGACACAATGTTGTATACACAATATGAGCAAACTTATGAAAAAAGATGCATAGAAAAAGACTAGAAGACCAAAAATACTAGTTGGTAGGCATACATATACAAATGTTTTTATGTCTTAAAAGACATAAAAATGGACTAAAGGGTACGTATCAAAGTAATTTTTATGCTATGTATGTTTTACCACCCAAAAAAATCTAATGGAAAATGCAACGTTGAAAAAATTAATAACTATAATTAAAAGAACCAAACTCACAGCAAAAGAGAACGTGACAATGAAAGTATGTACGTTCGTTTATAACTGAAAAATTGTGCTCTTCACTGGAATTTGACACAACATTGTAAAATGACTATAAAGCAATAAAAAAAAGTTCAAAAAAAAACAAAACCCCAAAGAACCAAAAATTGGAGTCAAGCAATAGCCATACAACTGGAGAACAGAAAGCAGACTGTGGGTCATCCCTGCAATGGAATACCACCGAGCAATATGTTAAGTGCAAGAATCTAGACACAAAAGACTGTTCTGAAATAAAGCAAAACTATAAAGACAGAAGTCAGAACAATGATGGCCAAGAGCCGGGGAGGGGGGAAGAGGAGACTGACTACAGGGGAACTTTCTGGATGATGGAAATGTTGTTCTTTGTTTCACTGTATAGTTACCTGACTACATACATTTATCAAAACTCATCAAACTGCTACATACCTAAAAAGGGTGAATTTTACTGTTTATAAATAATACTTCAACAAAATCTGACTTCAAGAAAGACGGGAGTGGGGCGAGGATATAGCTCAGTGGTAGAGCATATGCCCAGCATGTATCAAGTCCTGGGTTAAATCCCCTACATTAAATAAATAAACCTAATTACTGCCTCCCTCAAAAACAAAAAAAAGAAAGAAAGAAAGAAAGAAAGAAAAAGATGGGAGCATGTCACAGGACATGAAAGCCAACTTGGAGGGGCTCACTGGCCAAATCTGGGTCAATCAGAGCATCAAAATAAATAATGTTAGTATCAGAATACAACTGACAGAATGAAATAGGAAACTATGAGTACATATAGATACAAATAAATGGATATGTTGAAAGTTTAATGAAGAATGGGCTATTTACATAGTTTCAAATTGTTTCCTCACAAAATTCTTAGTAATTACAAAGGGTAAAGGAGTAACTTTACAGTGGGAAAGTCTGGCCGAGGTCATCCTAAGTGAACAAAATGAACATCATTAACGGAATGAACTGAAATTGTGGACCGCCAGATGGGTGCAATGAGATGAATGCAGCATTACTTCTGTGATGTTCCTGAAAAAGATGGATAACCTGAATCTCATCATGAGGCGACATCAAATAAACTCAAAGTGAGTGACACTCCACAAAACAACTGGCCTGTAATCTTCAGAAGCATCAAGATCTTGAAAAATCAAAGACTGAGGGACCATGTTGCAGTGAAGATTAAAGAGCTATGACAACCATATGCAGTGATTCTGAACTGGATCCTTTTGCTATAAAGGAAATTACTGGGACAGTTAGGAAATCCTGAATGGGGTCTGATGATCAGATAACAATTTATCATTAGTTTCTTGCTTTTGATTATGGCAGTTATGTAGGAAAATGTCCTTGTTTGTAGCAAATACACATTAAAAGTATTCCGGGGCAATGGGCATCAGGTACGCAATCCACCCTCAATGATTCAGGAAAAAAGTGTTATTTGTAGTATACTAGTAACTTTTTTGTAAGTCTGAGACTTTCAAATTTTTAAAGTTATGAAGACTTTTAAAAAAAATCAGGGCAAGGGGGAGGATATAGCTCGGTGTAGAGTGCCTGCTTAGCATGCATGAGGTCCTGGATTCAATCCCCAGTACCTCCATTAAGAAATAAATAAACATTAAAAAAAAATTAGGGCAAACTTAATAACGACGCATTTTTACATTATTTACATCATTATATATGATGATACTGAGAAATTATCACCAATTTGGTTAAGTGGGATAACAGTATTTTATTTTGCTTATGTTTTTCAAAAGCCTTATTTGTTAGCAATACAAACTAGAGTATTGATGGTTGAAATGATAAAATGTTTAGGATTTGCTTTCAAATAATTCAGCAAAAAATGCAACACAGACCATACCAAACGCTGGCAAGGACGTGGAGCAACTGAGGTCTCAAACACTGCTGGTAGGAGGTGTAAACTGGTACAACAACTTTGAAAAACTGTTTGGCAGTATATTATTGAGGCTGAACATAAACATATTCTATTCAATTCCACTCCCGGGTATATATTCAATAGAAATGAATACTTCTCTCCACCAAGACATGTATAAGAATGTTTATGGCAGCACTCTTTGTAACAGCCTGAACAGGACCAAATGCCCAGCAATGATACAGTAGAAAATAAATTGTGGTACAATCACATAAGAGAGTAACATAAAGCAATGAGAATAAAAGAACTATAACTATACACAACATGGAAGAATGTCAAACATAATGTTGAAAGAAAGACAACAAAGAAAGACGGCGCTCACAAAAGAGTACTATATATACTATGTGATGCTATGTAGATACATTTCAAAAATAAGCAAACCCATCTAAGGATTAGAAGTCATGATTGTGATGATCCTCGGGGAGGGAGGGTTTGTGATTAGAAGAGCAAAAGAGGGACTTCTGGGATGCTGGTAATGTTTGTTCCATCTCAATCTGGGTGCTGGTTACAGGTTGTAAAAAATTCATCATCTTCTGTACACTTTTCTGTACATAAACAATATTTCAGTAAAATGATTTTTAAAAATCCTTCAATAAAATGTTTTTAAAAAGGAGAGGGAACAGAGGAAACTAATAGGGCAGGAAGCTGATTACTGTAACAACTGAGTAATAGGTTCACTATACTAACATCTCCACATTTAGTTTCGAAAATTTCTTTAATAATTAAAAAAAAAATCAAATTCTAATAATCTTTTGTTTAAAACTCGTGGCTTCCCAGTATAGCTGGATTAACACCTGAACGAGTCACCCTGGCCAATAGAGCCCTGCCTACTTCTCCCACTTCCTCTCCCATCTCTCCTCACCTTGATCACTTTGCCGCAGTGCTTGGCCCTTCACCACAAAGCTAATTTCTTAGAATCTGAGATGTAGGGTGTTTTAGTAGTACTTTTAAAAATCAGGTAATGAAAGCCTGTATCTACAATATAGAAATAGTTGGATATGTCTGCTTTCAAAGTACTGAATTGTATTATATATTAAGCACATATTCAATTTTTTGTCATTAAATGTTTTTCAACTTGAAGGTTGTTACAAAAGTTTACCAATAAATTTTAATGACAGTATAGAAATTCCCCTTATATAATGCTTGAAATACCAAAAATCTGAACTTAACCAAGATTCTGTAACATGGTTAAAATTTTAAAAAGATTATAATAACTGCTTGTTATTCTCAGAAGCCTCCAATGTATCTGCAATACTGTGAGGCAAAATGGATAAAAAGATGGGCTCCTTTTAAATTGGAAAATTAAGTATCTTTTTGAGGATTCAATATAAGTTAAGAGCTAGACTTTCCGATAGAGCAGAGTAAGTAGGTTATTAATGAAAGCAAACCAAGTTTGGAAATTCCACAATGATTTCTATATATCTTGAATATGATACTAACCTGTACCTCTGAAAATCTCCATGCCGTAAACCATGCTGCTGCTGGGATTCCTTAATTATCTGAAGAACTAGAGCCAAGATTAAGGAAAAGCTCACAATGGCGAGAATCAAAATAAATCAAAACATTAGTCTTATATTAGTATCATTAGTTTATATTTGCATCAAACTATAGCACATTAAACATTTCTCAAATACTTAGTACATTAACTAGTGAAATCTCTGGTAACCATTTTCAATAGCTATCTTGCAATAGGACAGCTATCTTGTAAGCATACAGAAAAGTTGATTGCCTGAACTATTACTACTTTCAAACTGAAAAAGGAGGGCATTATTGGCCATTGAGGATTAATGAAACCCAACAGCTTAAATAAAGCTGCTGGATCCTAAAGGCTGGCTGTATCTGGGGTGGTTCCCACTGATTTACACCTGGACCCAATATTTTACTCATTCAAGCAGATTCAGGTTATAAATGACGTGTATTACTTCTCTATTTGCATAACCTCCTACATCTGCTAAACCTGACGTTCCTTAACAGCTGTGACGATGCATGTGCCTATGGTAAGCACACGCCAACCAAACAAGACCACAGTTTGCATTAAAATCCCAGTTTGTCTTTTAAAAGAAAAAGCACTGACCAAACTCTCCTTAAGGATCTCAAAATATTTTAGGACTGTCTCAAACTTTAGGAAGTCCAGTGACCTTTGTCTACAATTTTAGTTTTCTTTTAAAGTTTCCTCAATGCTTCTCTATAGGTGTATTTTAAAATAAATAAGACTATTTCCATAACTAAAAAGAGACAAGGAAATATAAGGTTTGTAGTAAAATTAAGGCATTCTAACATCCATTTGGAAGTACGTCACCAGTTCAGAAAGTAAAACTCCCAACCCCTTGAAAACTTCACTAAATTAAGATGTCAGGCTAAATGTGTTATTTCAGAAATTCACTTCCATTTTCTCCACTACTTTTCATTTCAAAAAACCACAAATTAGTGTCATAAGCACTCAACTGTGATACCCTCTGGTGAAAACTAGTAACCGATTTCTCCAGCTCATATGAACGACTCTCAACAAGATAAAATGCCTACAGACCTGCTAAGTAAGGTATACAAGTAATGTTCACAACCTACTTTGGTTTATATTCAAAACGGGCAATAAGCTTTTCCTTAGAACAGTCAACTTTTGCCTCCACTTCCAGACCATCAGACTGTAATTTTCATTATCTATTCTTCGACGGTTGTCAGAAATATTGAGTCGACAGGTCAAGACTGCAGTTTCCTTTCCCCGATACGGTGGCCCAAGGTGCCAAGGCAGTAGTTCACTAAGGTGGCCACAGTGTCTGTCCCTTCACCAGCTCTCCAACTGGGCAACTGCGGGGAAACTACAGAAAACTGCCCAGGATTCCGGTGCTGCCTGAAAGAAGAGGACGTTCCCCAGACTGGAGGGTAAAGGAGATGCAAGGAAAGGCCGGTCGAAACAGAGACCTTGTAATTCTAAATGCCAAAAAGTAGGGGCGAGAGAAACTGCAACCTTCGGCCTCTTCTGCCCAGGACGTGCCGGGCCCCGTCGCCTCTCCCGCCCCCAGCCCGCCAGATCGACACGTAGTCATTGCGAGTTAGGCCCCATTACTGAAGGATACTCTCCAAACTCAGGCTATCCCCGAATTCTTTATTTGCCTTCGATCCGGCTGAAGGCCGTTCGTTTTCCTTATTTTCCTCTCCTCCGGCACCGCGTCCACCACCGCTACCGCCACTGCCTCCGCCGCTGCTGCTACCGCCGCCGCCGCCTCCAGGAACCTGTTTCTCAGCAGCCATCTTGCCCCTGCGCCGCAGAGCAGGACGGGATAGAGGAGGCGGGACGACCCGAGCGGGAGAGAGCGGGACCTGCTCGGACGGGCTGACGGGATAGCGGCGGACTCCGCTGTCGACGGCTCTGCCCGCAGGCTGCGGCCACTTGTTGGAGCGCGCTTGCGCGTGGGCTTAGATTCCGGGGTCTCGAAGGGTGGCGGGATAGTCCGAGGGCCCCGACATGCTAGGAGACCGTAGCTGCTGAGGTCTTTTAGGGGAATACCATTTCCCGTCCACCAAAGGCGGAGGACCCAGAGATGCGCTCTCCGACCCCGCATCCCTGCACCGGGGATCCGGCTCATGTCCCATGCACAAAGGGCTAGGGCGGTTGGATAAGACCTTTGGACTTCGGAATGTCTACCTCCCTGGGGACTCAGGAGATGGAGTTCCCACCCTACGGATCGAATCACCCCGTCTGTGAGGGAACCGCCTGTGTCTGCGCTTTCCTCTGGAGCCGACCATAGTACAGGGACTTTCTCAGACCGTTGGGGATCTGTGCTCTTCTTTGGGGCGAGCAATCCGAGGAGAGAGAAGTTTTAAAGCAAAGGATACTATAAATCTTTACTCTGCAGTATTGACAGTGCGAGCTCTGGAGTCAGCTCTGCAGCTCCAATTCTGGCTCCGCCCTTATTGGCTGGGAGATTGTGGACAAATAACTTAATCTCCCTCTAAAGCTTTACCCTCATCTGTGACTGGCGATAACCAATAAAGACGGTTATGAAGACTAAATGAAATGGTGCATTTAAAAGTAAATCTACATTAATCATCAGGGAAATGCAAATCAAAACCACAATGAGTTATCCCCTTACACTCATTAGGATGGCTGCTATTAAAAATAACAATAACAGAAAATAATATGTATTGGTGAAGATGTGGAGAAATTATAAGCTTGGTGGAAATAGAAAATGGTATGTCCACAATGGAAGACAGTATGACAGTTCTTTGGAAAATTAAAAGAATTACCATATGATCCACCAATTCCACTTCTGGATATATATACCAAAGAATTGAAAGCTGGGTCTTGAAAAGACATTTGTGCACTGATGCTCACAGCAGCATTGTTCACAATAGCCAACAGGTGGACGCAACCTAGTGGCCCTCACAGATAAACAAAACGTGGTCTATCCATGCAATAGAATATTATTCAGCCTTAAAAAGGAAGGACATTCAGACACATTCTACAACATGATGAAGCTTGAAAATATTGTCCTAAGTTAAGTAAGCCTGTCACAAAAAGACAAATCTGGTAATATTCCACTTATATGGGGTATCTAGTGTAGTCAAATGTATAAAAAGTAGAATGGTGGTTGCCAGGGGCTGGAGGCAGGGGAAATGGGGAGTTATTGTTTAATGGTTATAGAGTTTCAGTTTTACAAAAATCAAAAAGTTCTGGATAGGGAGGAATATAGCTCAAGTGGTTGAGCTCATGCTTAGCATGCACAAGGTCCTGGGTTCAATCCCCAGTACCTCCTCTAAAAATAAAAAGTTGTGGAGATTGGTTGTACAGCAGTGTGAACATACTTAACACTACTGAACTGTACTCTTAAAATGTTTAAGATGACAAATTGTGCATTGTATATTTTACCATGATTAAAAATAATTTTAAAAAGTAAGTCTCTCAAATGTCCATCAACAAATGAATGGATAAGTAGAATGTGATATCACACAATGGAATATTACTTGGCCGTAAAAAGGAACAAACTGTCGATACATGCTATGATGTAAATGAATCTTGAAAACATGCTAAGTAAAAGAAGCCACACACAAAAAGCCACATATTGTATCACTCCATTTATATCAAATGGCCAGAATAGGCAAATCTAGAGACAGAAAGAGTGGTTTCCTAGGGCTAGGGGTGGGAGGTGTCTTTGGGCAGGGACAAAAATGTTCTAAAACTGTTTGTGGTGATGGTTGCACAACTCTGTGAATATGCGAAAAATCAAACAAACACTATCCATGGGTAAGTTGTACGGCATATGAATTATATCTCAGTAACGCTTTAAAAAAACTCTGTTCATGTTAGTCCTAAAGTCGAAACTCTGCAGTGGATCCTCTTCTCAGACTAAAAGTCCTCCTTACAATGGAAAAAAAGTCCTCCATGCTGTGCCTCCCACCTCCCCTCCTACCAGTCTCCTTCTGGTTCATTCAACTCAAGCCATACCAGTCTCCTTATTTAGGGACACTGTCACACTCCTGCTTTAGGGTCTTTGCACTGGCTCTTTTATCTGGAATGCACTTCCCTTAGATGTCTGCTAAGCTAGCTCCCTCATCTCCTTCAAGTCTTTGCTCACATGTCACCTTCCTAATGAGGTCTGCCTGACCACCCTATTTTAAATTGCACCATCACCACCCCCTCGGGAGTCCCAGTTCCCTCACCCTAATCTACTTTTCCTGCAAGTACTTATCAACTTGTAATTGATTCATAAATTACTTGAATTATGTTTCTTGTCTGTCTCCCCTGCTAGAAAGGAAGCTCATGGAGGGCCTTGATCTTTGTAGAGCTCATCGATATAGCCCAAAGACCCAGAACAGTGCCTGGAAAAGGAGTAGGTGCTTTATAAATGCATATTGAATAAATGATGGGCAAGCATCACAGAAACATGAATGGTTATTATCTTCCTATTCAATGAATAAGCAAGCAGGGCAGAGGTGTGAATAAGCCTTCCCTACCAAGAGGGGTGATTAGCTGGGTTCCTGAAGATGAGATGGGGGAGAGGGTATAGAAAAAAAAAGTTTTTGTCTGGGACTCAAAGAACAGGGCAGGAAAAGGTGAAGCAGGAAGTCAAGCTACAGAAGGTGGCGATTTTCAGACCCAGTTTTTAAAATCTGTAGAAACATGATTCTGGGGCTCAAATATTTAGTGCCTAGTATGACAAAATCAGAAACAAATATCTAGGTTTTATTGTGACCTAAACACTCTCCTGGCCATCTAGGAAACTACTACTGATGCATGGAACTCTGGTGTTTTGTATTTCCTCAAGTTTTCTCTTTTTGGATATCTGAATAGGTTAAGGAGAAAGAGAAGAATTTGATTCATTCTACCTGCTGGCTTCAGGTCTCACATACATCTCACTCTATCGTCACCAGAGCCCTCGGAGAAGGTGTTATTGGCCCATATAGTAATATTGTGGAAACTGAGGCACCACGCCAAGTACAGAGCCTGACGCACAGCAGATGCTCAATACATTTTTATTGGATTGAACTAGAGGGGAAAACACTCAATGGGGAAGAGAAGGGAATGAAATTCTCTCAGAAACCTCCTTCCACCCTCCGCACCGCTGCTCCCTGGGTTCCTGTGAGGTGCGGTGCTCCTGGGAATTGGAAGCGGGAAGAGGAGCGGAGCACACGGCAGGGCCGGCAGGGCCGTCCTACTCGATAGTTGTGGAAAACTGCAGCCCCTCATCCGCCTCCGCTCCTCATCGCTCCTCACCCCTACACTGTAGGGGCCGCCTGGAACTCTTTCGAAGACAACGCCTCCCTCCCCCGCCACTAGCCTGCCCCGGGAGGGCCGGCGGGCAGGCCCAAGTGCGGCCCTCCGTCCCCGGGATGGGTTGCCTGTGCCGTGGCCGGGACGCGCGGGAGCCGCTGGACAGCCCTTCCCCCAGCGCGGCGGGGGATCATCCCACCCTGCGGCTGCTCGCTCCTCCCCCTGGCCCCAGCGCACCCCCTTCTTCTGCCCCAGCCGCAGCGAGGCTCACTCCGCCTGCAGCTCCCCGGAATTGAGCTGGGCTCTGCGGCGGCTGGAGCCGCCGGAGCTGCGCTCTCGCCAGGACCCAGACGGCTGCAGAAGCCCGGGCAGCCTCGGGTGCGGCGGCATCATGAATGGCTCGGGTGGCCTGGACACTGAGGACGCGAGCGAGGCGGCCGGCGCGGGGAGCTGGCAGCCGGAGGCAGTCATCGTGCCTGCGCTGTTTGCGCTCATCTTCTTCGTGGGCACCGTGGGCAACGCACTGGTGCTGGCCGTGCTACTGCGCGGCGGCCAGGCGGTCAGCACCACCAACCTGTTCATCCTCAACCTGGGCGTGGCCGACCTGTGTTTCATCGTGTGCTGCGTGCCCTTCCAGGCCACCATCTATACCCTGGACGGCTGGGTGTTCGGCTCGCTGCTCTGCAAAGCCGTCCACTTCTTCATCTTCCTCACCATGCACGCCAGCAGTTTCACGCTGGCCGCTGTCTCCCTGGACAGGTGAGCGAGGGCCCTGGCGGCCCAGGGTGTCGAAATCGCAGGCTGGGGCTGGAGAAGGGGGCGGGTCAGGGAGGCATGCGCAGAGAGTAGAAAAGGACGTTAAGAAATCATGGGGTCCAGGAGGGAGTGAAAGACAAGCAGGAGAGGAGGAGGAGAAACAGGAATAGGAATGGGGGACCTTGGTGTCCTCTTAGATGCGTCCTGGAGGCTGCAGGCTGGAGACCTTAGCTCTATGGCGCCACCCGCATCTAACAAAGCACAGCGTTTCCGGGTACAAAGCGTGCCCGCGTGTTGGATCTCCCTTGAAGCTCAGCGCCCCTGTGAGGCTGGGATGGGAGGGATTACTGCGCCCAATTTATAGACAAGAGGGAGTTCCTAAGTGATGTGCTCAGAGTCGCCCATCCAGTAATCTTGTACGTTAAGTCTGTCTCTCAGGGTCATACTCAGGCGCCCCCACCTCCTTCATCTTGAAGCCACAGTTTGTTGGGCACAGTCGACTCTCTGGTTCTTCCTGTGGAATTTGGGTCCTTCGCGAGGGCCCACACCAAAGTCCCAGCAAGCACACGCCCCACAGCAGGCCTGGGGTCAAGGGCAGGAGAGGAGTGCCTGCCCAAGGGTCCCCACTACCAAAGCTGAATCTTGAAAGGACACTTGGATGATTGCTGGGGAAAAAATCCGAGTCTGACTCCAGTATTCACCTGGTTCCCCCACTCCCCGCCCCCACGTCCTCCCGACCTTCTCTGGACAGGCAGCAGATGAGGCTGCATTCCCCATATACTTCCCATTCCACTGAACACGAAGTGTGTTGGTTCCAAGAGCGTTGGTGGGACCCACCGTCGGCTTCTCTAAGGAATTCCCTCACGGTACCTTGCCTGACGTATCTCCAGGCTGTCTGCTACTAGAGCTTCCAAGCACTTGGGTCCTAACTCTCTCGGCGCCATCATTGATGGGTAATCATAGCTCCATCCCCTGGAGTCCTAAAGCCAATTTAATCTACTGGGTGCCCTACCAGGTGGAGCCTGGCTGTGGTCGTAGTCCCGGGAAGGGCCACTGAAAGGCCTATACTATACGCCTCCCCCCCATTTAGGCGCGGCTTAGGGTGTCCTGGATGCGCTGTGTCGCCCTGCGCGCTGTGCGGTGTTAACCTGCGGTAGGGACCTTCCTCTTCCTCGAGAGCGGGTGTAGGGCTCGAGGTGGAGGGACCCAGCCCTGCCTAGAGAATCCGCTGGCTCACCTGACGTCTCTCTTTTTGGCCTGACCCGCAGGTATCTGGCCATCCGATACCCGCTGCACTCTCGCGAGCTGCGCACGCCTCGCAACGCGCTGGCGGCCATCGCGTTCATCTGGGGGCTATCGCTGCTCTTCTCCGGGCCCTACCTGAGTTACTACCGCCAGTCGCGGCTGGCCAACCTGACCGTGTGCCACCCGGTGTGGAGCGCGCCTCGCCGCCGCGCCATGGACCTCTGCACTTTTGTCTTCAGCTACGTGCTCCCCGTGGTGGTGCTCGGCCTGACCTACGCGCGCACGCTGCGCTACCTCTGGCGCGCCGTCGACCCGGTGGCCGCCAGCTCGGGCGCCCGGCGGGCCAAGCGCAAGGTGACGCGTATGATCATCATCGTGGCCGCACTCTTCTGCCTTTGTTGGATGCCTCACCACGCGCTTATCCTTTGCGTGTGGTTCGGCCGCTTCCCTCTGACGCGGGCCACCTACGCGCTGCGTATCCTCTCGCACCTAGTCTCCTACGCCAACTCGTGCGTCAACCCCATCGTTTACGCTCTGGTCTCCAAGCACTTCCGCAAGGGCTTCCGCAAGATCTGTGCGGGCTTGCTGCGCCGCGCCCCGCGCAGAGCCTCTGGCCGCGTGTGTGTCGCGGTCCAGGGCGCCCGCGGCAGCAGCGTGTTGGAGCGCGAGTCCACCGACCTAACGCACGTGAGCGAGGCGGCCGGGCCCTCTTTCCCTGCGCCGGCGCCTCTCAGCGGCCAGCCCTCGAACCTGGTCCCCAGCCTGTCCTGCGGGACCAAAATGCCCGCAAAGGCATCCTGACAGTTAATGTGACCTGAGTAGGGGGTACGCTTGGGTGTTAAAAATTTGGAGTCAGAGGTCGGGGGATCGTGGAGGAAGTGTCATCTGTTAATAAAACGCACAAACCATTTCATGTGCAGTGACGCGCTGTGTCTCCGCATCTCTCATGGTCATGAGGCACCGTGGTAGGAAGCCTCCGGGACTTCACAGGGGAGCTCTGGATGAATGAGCGCTGGGTGCTTTGCCTAGTTACGAGGGAAAAGGACGCCGGCACTGAAGGCAGCAGAGTTAAAATCCACGTAGAAATTCCTGAGGCTGGGGAGCGCAGGACGGCCTAAGGCTCTTTGCACGTGGCCATGCGGAGGTGACAGGTGTATATAGATCTGCAAACCAGCAGCCGCTAGTGCGTGCGACAAAGGCAGACAGTGTTTTAGCGCGCTCCATCAAGTTCGGTGGCTGAGATTTAGACACTATGTGTGTGTTCCCAGTAGCGTTCGTGCGCCGGCGTGACGGGTCCTCGCCTGTTCTCAGCTCCCTGGAGCCTCTTCGATTTGGGCAGCCAGATCAGTGCCTACCCACTTTCAGCCTTGGGGTTTCTTTTCCTTGCTGCAGCTCTCTGGGACCTGGTCTCCACTGGTTCCATTTATCCTTGGGCCAGGAAAGCCACCCTAACACCCACCAGTCCTGCTCCAAGGTGCAGAGCAGCCGTTCTAAGGCACTGCTGAACTAGGGAGGCCGAGAATCCAGTCCAGAATAGAAATGTCCCAGGGCTTTGGTCAGGAGTTAGACTCTCTACCTATTCCCAGATTTGCCCTACTCCTAGAGTTCTTGAGCCAAGGTTTTGTTTTGTTTTGTTTTGTTTTTTTAATGTAAAATCAGATCGGTGTTTAAGGAGCGGCAGGATATGCCCACCTCACATCGTTGAGCACAGGGCACTTTGGTGAGGGCTTGGGTACTTAGCCAGAAGGGCACCTGCTATGGAAACACAGGCTGCACCTGCCCAGGTTGGAAGGATCATGTCACAGAGGTGTGTATGTGGCAAGGGGGCGGGGTCCCATGCTTGCCTAGTCTGCTTGGTGGGCTTTGAACGTGGTAACTGATTCCAGGTGGTGGAAATGGAGCGGGACAGGGAAGCCTAGGCAGGTGCAAGGTGGGCGGGGCTGGGTCCTGGGCTTTGTCTTCAGGTGTTTGCAGAACCAGGGTGGGGGTGTGCCATCTCCAAGGCTCCAGGGTCATTGCACAGAACGGCTGCCTCGAACCAACTGCTAGGTCCCTCAGAGAAGTGACTGATACAGAGGTTGTAGCTTAGGCACCACTGCCCTGTCCAGCCCCTCCGTGTAGCCCCTGATGATGGCCCTTTGGCTCCTGCTTCATCTTACCTTCCTCAGGCTCGCAACCACTCAGCCCTTCACCCAGGAGCATGGCTTTGGCACACTGGGCCCCAGGTCATGGAGTAACCGCAACCTCCGTTTCTCAGTCTGGCCATCCTTCAACCTCAGCTCACCCCAGGAGTTTCAGGAAATCATCCAGATTCCGAACAACGGAAGTGCGCCCCTGCTTGTGGATGTGCAAGTGTTCGTGTCAAACGTGTTTAATGTGGTAAGTGTTCTCAGGCTGGCTCCGAGGACTCAGGGACCCAAGTGCTGAGCTGGGGATGGGACAGGACTCGGCTTCATTGAGTGTTGGGGTCTACTGCCTTCTCTTGTCACACAGTGCACACCCCCAACATGACACACTGCTCCCCTCCCCCAGGACATCCTGCGGTACACATTGTCCTCCAAGCTGCTGCTTCGGCTGGTGAGCACCCACCAGGGTGTGTGGGAGGTGGGGACGGGAAGGAAGAAGCCTCTGAGTTTAGCTCAGAAGTACTGGTCTTCGTCAACCTGCCAAGCCCAGGGGCATATACATAGAGCAGAAGCCTTAGTAGCATCCTTGTGTCCCTAGTCTTGGCTGGACACTCGCCTGGCCTGGAATTCAACTGGGCACCAGCTGGGCACAGTCACATTGCCCTGGGACTCACTCTGGACGCCAGGACTTGTTATCCAGGAGGCGTAAGTGAGGCAGGGGTTCTTGTCCCAGGAACCAGCCAGGCATACCCGCCTCTCTTCTCCATCTAGAGCCAGGAGGCCCTCTCTTAGTGAATATCCCCCTCCTGGTGGCCCTGCCAGACCATCGGTATGACTCCAGTGACTCATGTTCCTCTATCTTCTGGAACCCCGAGGGCAGCGGATGGCAGCGGGGCATGTGCTAGGGTCTCCCCCTCCTCCTGCAGAGAAGCGGGGCCTCTGGCTGTGGTGCCTTTCCCTCTGCAGGATCTGGGTGAACTGGCAGGACCAGAACCCGCGGGCCCGGGTGGACCAGGATGGCCACGTCGAGCTCTACCTGGCCCTCACCACAGAAACCAACTGTGACTTTGAGCTCTTCCACTTCCCCAGAGACCAGAATGAATGCAAGCTCAGCTTCTTCGCTCTCAGCAACACTGGTGCTGGCAGGACAGGAGCTGGGGTGGGGATGTGAGGGGAGAGGGGAGGGGAAGCCTCTGGTCTCCAGCAAACGTCTGACACAGGGACACACAGCATGTCCACATCAGTCTACCGGCAGCTTAGGGGAGCTGCACATGCTTTCACCCTGCACCTCCCACTCAAACAGCAGCCCCCTCTCCTAGTTCTCCCCTGCTCTAGGTTGTACCCCACTCCAGTCTTCCCTCCTCCCCCTCAGCTACCCAGAGCGATTGCCTCAACAGTCAGGGCCAAACCGCACACTTGTGTCAAGCCCAGAGGCTCAGGTTGCTGCAGCCTCATTCCTGGAAACATCCCGAAGGCATAGCCACCCAGTGACTACACCACAAACCCAGCAGGTGCTGTCCGACTTGACAGAGAACCCCCACTTCCTATACATCTCTCTCCTCTGGAAAATACCACAGCTGCTGCCCCAGGAATCCTAGTATTTCAGGTGTGAGATGATATGCTGGTGAATGAGGCTGTGACCACTTCCCCCTCCATGAAGTGGTGCAAAGTGCATTTATTTTTACCATGAAAATTCGTCTCTGAATCTGATGAGGGCCTTCCTCTAACTGGAGAAAACTTGGGGTATTGCAAAATCAGTTTTGGAAAACTCTTGTACAGACCAGTTTCCAAGTCTGCCCCCAGCAGCCATCAGAAGTCTCCCTCATCCCCAGGCTCCAGCTTGTCCCTGCCCCTACTCTCCCGAGAGATGTGGGGGCAGGGTATTCCATTCCTAGCGCGCTGTTCTCACCTCCACCCCTTTAGTGATGGAGCTGGAGTTCCGAGCCAGCGTGGTGAATGAGATCGTGAGTGTCAAGAGGGAATATGTAGTTCAGGACATGAAAGCTCAGACCCCATCCCAGCAGCTGGTGCCATGCTTTGAGGTGACGGTGAGTTGGGACGTGGCTGACGGGGACATTGAGGAGGCACAGCCAGCGGCCTCGACATCACCCTTCTGCTGCCCACCCCTGCACACCCACCTGGAAAGCCCCGACTTCCTTCCTTCCAGTTGAGCGTGCAGAACACAGCGCTGAAGGCCATCATAGCGCTAGTGGTTCCCGGGCAGGCGCTGCTACTGGCTGACTTGTGCGGGGGGCTGCTGCCCCTTGGGACTGAGCGCACTGCCTACAAGGTGACCCTGCTGCTGAGCTACCTGGTCTTCCACTCCTCCCTGGTGCAGTCCCTGCCCAGCTCCTCCTCTTGCAACCCGCTGCTCAGTAAGCCCCACGCCCCCACTGGGTCCGGGGCAGGACCACCGCTGGGCCTGCCTCATTCTGCCCATGCCTGCCATCCCTGAGCGGGGGGGGGGGGGCTGTCCCCTGACCTCTCCCCTTCTGCCCCCCCCACCCCAGTTTACTACTTCACCGCCCTGCTGCTGCTGCTCTGTGTCAGCACCACCGAGACCGTGCTGTTGGCTGGGCTGCTGGCCAGGGAAAACGTCAGGGCTGAGAGCAGCCCCAGCTCAGCCCCGAGGGGAGAGCAGCAAGACTGTGGGAACCCAGGGCCTAGTCCTGAAGGTGGGCAGAGCTTGGGCCCCCTTCCTGGGGGGGGGGTTGAGGAGCCAGGCTTGGGGCAGAGCTGGCAGGTGGCATACCTGGGACAGTGGGTCGCTAGGCTGTTAGGGGCGCCCTGCACTCACTCTGCTGACTCCACTCCCCTTGACTCCACCACGGCTGCCCTTGGAAGCAACAGGTCTGGAGCAGGGAGCAGAGCAGGGTTAGCCTCCCTAAAGGCCCAGGTGACTTCAGACTTCCTGGGATAGCCCTCTGTCCTGCAGAGCCTCTCTTGTAGGGCATTTCTTCAACTCAAGGTGGCCTAGAATGGGCCAGATCCCAATATTCATTATTAGTTGTGAACCTGATGAAGGGAGAAATGCAAACTGGTACCCCCTCGGGTGTACCCCTCTGTTCTGGGAGAGCGTGTGTGCCGGGTGAGTCTTGAAGTATACCTCTTTTTCCTGTATCTCTCCCCACAGAAGCCCTCAGTGGAGTAAAAGGGTCAAGGATGAGCCAGGCTGAGTTTGCCGACCACATCTTCTTCCTGGTGTATGTGGCGGGGGTGATGTGTGGCCAGTGCATCTTTGCTGGCCTCTGGAAGTGGGTGACGTGCCAGGCTGACCCAGCCCCTGGCAAAGCCGCACAGCACGGTGGGCAGCCCAAGCTGTAACGGGCAGGGCCCAGGCTGCAGATGTGGGAGAGGGCTCTGACAGGGTCTCTGGAGAGAGGCGGAGGGAGGCCGACTCTCTTCCTGACGCCTGAAGGACCCCAGGCCGTGCTAAGCTCTCCCTCTGGTTAGCATGGAAGCGAAGGATGTGGAATAAACCCATCACCCAAGTGCAGTGGTGCCTCAGCAGTCTGTTTTCATTGAGCTCACGCTTCACACTTGTTCACGCTGTTCACTCTTGTCAAACTAGGTGGGGCCCCATCTCACGCCCCCGACCCCCACTCTGCCCCTGAACATCTCACCATTGTCCACTCATCACCCAGTCCCCACACTTAGTGGCCTGACTGTGCCTTGTGCAACCACTGCTGCTTGGCTCCGGGCCAGAAGGTACTGGGGACCGGGACACAGGCGCTGAGTGTCTGGCTGCCCAGGGTGGTCAGAACTCCTTCTCTGAACTCCTGGGGTGTGCTGGACCTCAGAGGGCATGGGGAGAGAGCACCCCGGCTCCAGCCATTGGTTGGGGGGGCAAGGACTCCTTGGGAACAGAACAGCCCAGACTCAGGGCTGCGAGTGATGGGGAATGTGTCTCTGCACTGAATTCCAGGGCAGGTCAATCCTGCTTGCTTTTCTCGAAGCCCTCTGGCTGAGATGTGGCCTGCTCCTCCGAGCCCAACCCCCACTGGGCTGAAGCGAGACTTTTCCCTCCCCAGCTCTGAGCTGGGCTGCAGGGGGGCTGCCCTGCCCTCCTACTCTTGTATGCAGAGGCAGCTGTGGGCACAGACCTCTGTCTGTCTTCCTTCTCTGTCCTTCTTGTCTTGAAGCCATCACATGGCCCCTGCAGGCTGTGCTCAGGGTCAGAAAACTCCAGGTGTGAAAGGACCCCAGTGTTCTGGGAGAGTGCGGCTTTGGTGGGAACGGGGGCTGTGAGAGGAAGAGTAAACCAGGACTCGAGGCCTCAGGGACAGGGCTCCTGGCTGGGGTGGCGAAGAAAGACCCCTGTCTCAAAGGACACCAGACTCACCGGGCCCAGGGGCACGTTAACACTGGTTTATCTGGCCGATAACATGGCTGGTCTGGCAGGGCCAGGCAGGGGCGGCGGCTCAGGCGGAGGTGTCAAAGAGGCGATCGATCATGTCGCCCACCTGTTCCACGCGGTACTTCATGTACTTCTCAGGGTTCTTGGTGAAGGGCACGCTGCCAAACCTGACCGGGCGCGGAGGTCAGCGGGGGAGGCTGAGCCCCTCCACAGCTCTTCCTCAGCCTAAGCCCCTCCTGGTGAGGCGATGCCCGTCTGGCTTCACACATTGGATCTGCCGCCCAACCCACCACCGTCTCCATGTTTGCCTGAAGAAGAGCACAGGGGCCCACCTGGGGAAGTGGGGAGTGTAGAGACGGAAAGGCGAGACAGAGGCTCACCTGTGCAGAAAGGCCCCGTAGGTCTCCTTAACAATGTTTTTCTGGGCTTGGCGGATCTTGTCCCTCTGCTCTGTGTCGGGAATAGCCCAGGCCTTCTGGATCTTGCACAATTCTTCAAGGCCGTCATTGAAGCCCTGGCCACCAAAAAGGTGGAAATGGAATCCACCCAGAGGCAAACGTTTGGGTAAGTGTTGCTAAGAGAGCAGCAGCAGGCAGTGGAGGGGAGAGGTTCCCAACTCACCTTAAACCGCTCCTTGATCATCTGCCGCTCCTTGTCCCGGAGCTGGGGGGATGGGGGAGACAGCAGAGACAGCGGTCCTCAGAGCAGAATTGCCTTGCCCCTGCTCCTTCCTGACACCCGAGTCCAGCCCTCTCCTGCTGCCCTGATGGCTTTTTTTTTTTAATAGAGGTACTGGGGATTGAACCCAGGACCTCATGCATGCAAAGCACGCACTCTACCACTGAGCTATACCCTCCCCCACTCCCACCCTAGGCATCTTTTACTCTCTCATCCCAGTTGGGTGCTTGTCTATTTTTAACCCCAGAAACACAACAGAAAGCATCCCGTCTGCTAGACATCCCTTTCCGGCCCAGGCCTTCAGCCCACCTTGACTCCAGGTTGGAACACAGGTAGGTTCTTCTCAGCGATGTAGTCAGTCACCTTTAACCAACTGCCAGGCAGGGAGAGAAGCAGCAGAGAAGGGACAGCCTCAGGTAGCTGCTCCTTCCCTGGGGCTGGTTGGTTTTATTGTTTTTTAAATCTCTTGCTCTACTGGGGGAAGGGGGAAGGGGGGATCAATCTGGGTCACAATGAAGCAAAACACAGCTGAGATTTTTCCTTGGGAATAAAAGTGTTCAAGCCGCTCACTTTTACAATTAAGAACAGGAAATAGAGCGCTCAATACATTGAACAAACACCAACTACACTTCATATCAATATCGTGGCCAATTAAGATGAGAAAGAAAGGAGGGAGCAGACAACAGATAAATGGGAAGGGAGAGGGAGACACACCAATGAGGAAGAAACACACAGAGAGACAGACACACACAAACTAAGAAGCAGGAGGAAAGGAGCAGAGAGACCACCACAGAGCGAGGCTCAGCCAAGTTCAACTGCTCTTGCAGTCTTGCTCTTTGCTTGGCCTAAATGTCACCCGCATCTCTGTCAGCCCTTTAACTATTAGGTGTCACCCTTGGCAGACTACCCTTGAAGAGGCTGGCAAAGTGGCCCCCTAGGGCACAGGGAGTGGTGGGGAAGGGGGCCTCCTGCTCCATGCCATGAATGTGATTGAAAAAAAGCAGAGGACTGGGGTCCACAGGACAGCTGCTGACCCGCCTCTGACTGGGCCCAGTGTCCTGAAGCTCTGAGAAGGAAGAGAGAGTGGTGGCTCCAAGGTTGGGGGAGGGGAGGGGACAGGAATGGGAGGTCAGCCAGGGGCCCACCTGCGCTGGTAGGTCTGGATCTGCTGCTCGATGTGCTCCCGGTAGGAACGCTCGGCAGTCTTCTGGGTCACCGCCACGAGCTGGATCAGCTCCGACCTCGGGTGGGAGCAGGGGAGAGGAGGACGGAGTTGGCTCTAGGGCCCAAAGGCTGCCAGCCCCTGTAGCCACCCCAGTGGGGCCTGCCTCCCACCCCCTGGGTCCTGGGGCTGCGAAGGGTAAAGCGGTGCCCTCCCCACCTGGACACAGGAGGGCGTGGCCAGTCCTGGGAAGCCAGGGAGGGGCAGGTGGGAGATGCAGACCAGCACTGGGGGCCACTTACTTCTCCAGGGCCTTAAGGATGTAGTTGTAATTGTTGTGCAGGAAGATGGCGCTCAGAGCTGGGTCCTCATACACCTTGGACTTGCTCAGCAAGTTCAACTGCAGGTTGCCCAGGACTTTACCTGCACAGGGAAGGATGTGGGCACGCCTACCCTGGCAGTCTGACCAAAATGACCCACAAACCAACTCCCACCTGTTGCTCCTCATCCCTCCCTGACTCCAGACCCCACAACAGCCTCGGGAGCCCTCTGCCCAGGCCCTGTGGCCCCTGAACTAGAGGTTAGGGTGCAATTCCAAAGGTCAGGGGGCCTCAGGAGCGGGACCGGGACTAGCAGGAGGGCACAAAAAGGAAGGGAAAAGGCGGGGAGTCTGGGCGCTGGGGGCAGCTGGCAGACTCACAGATGTAGGTGCTCAGAAGGCGCCTGCTGAACTCAGAGCTGTAGCTGGTGGCTGAAGAACTGGTCTCTGTGAGGGGAGACGTCCTGTTGCTGCGGTGCGGGCAGTGGCAGCAGAGACCCTCTCTGGCCTCCCCTGGGCCCAAGGAGCAGCTGAGGAGACCCTGGGAGGGCCCCTGAGCCTAACTCTGGCAAAGCTGGGGGTGTGCGAGCGGCAGGGCTCCCCCCCTGCTGCAGGACTCTTGGACTCTTCTGGAACCCAGGGCAGGCCCCTCTATGGTCACGAGTGGTGTGGTTAATAAACTGGCCCAGGATCAGGAGGAAGGCCGGCAGGACAGGAGTGGGACACCTCTGCCCCCCATCCCCCGACCCAGGCTGGGTGGTATCTACGAGGCCCACTTATCCCATTTGCCAACTGCAGAGTCTTAGCACAGGCTCCCCATGGCCTGTGCACTGCCCACAGCCTCCTCTACCAGGCCCGTGTGAACAGAGGAGACTTGCTGCCTGCACAGAGCAGAAGGCCGAGCGGGGAGGAGAGTGGATGGGAGAGGGGACAGGGAGGTGCTGGACCAGCCTGGGGGTGTACTCAGCATGCTGGACACAGCAGGATGCTGCCTGGAGAAGCCCAGAGACAGAAAGTGGCTTTCAGAGAGCTGAGAGGGTTGGGAGCACCCTACAGGAACCTGTGTCCCCTCTGACCCAGCTCCCCAGTGGGTCCTAAGTCTGTCCAGGTGCCTCTGTCCACAGGGAACCTCACCCATGGGGCCTCGGAGGGGGAGGATGGGGCTGCAGAGCCCTGCTGCTTACCTCGGGGGTCTAAAGGAATATTGTATGTGTCCCCAAGAACTACGGAGTGAGAAGCAGTGCGCACAGAGGGGAAGGAGGGAGAGACAAAGGAGGGAGAAAGATGCAAAGTGCAAAAACAGGTTAGAAACGGCCGCGCCACCCCGACTCAAGCAGACCACTCCCCACGATGCCAGAACACAGCTGGACAGCCTGGGCTGGACCCCTGAAGACCCAGGACACAGTGGGAAGTAGACATCTAGAGAACTGCAGGCCAGAGGCTGCCCCGTGGCTCCCTGTCCCCAAAACAGGGTGGAAAGCAAGGGCCCGGCAGCCCAACAAGATGGGCTGGTCTCAGTGCTTGGAAGCACACTCTTCCCCATGTGCTCACCTCCCGAACCCCAGTCCCAGGGCAGCGGTCCCAGCGAGACAGCAGGCTGGCCCTGAGATGCCAGCCCACTGCAAGGGTCAGATGTGTGAGACCAATTAGGAGGACAGGCGACACAAGAGGTGGGGAAATGCAGAAAGAGGGCTGGGGCGGGAAAGGCACTTTCAAACAAGTGAGTTCTGCTCTCCAGAGTGAGGATGGTGGAAGGGGCCAGGAGGGGTGGTCAAACCCTGCTCTCCTGATGCTCAGCCCAGGTAGCTCAGGGGTTCCCCCACAGGCCACATCTCCTTCCCACTCCACAGGGCAGGGGGGAAATCCCCTCACCCAGAGGTGGCCAGTGCCCCTGGGGGGCCCAATCCCACATCTCTACGCAAGGGAGAGGAGTGGGGCACAGGGCCCCACTGGGAGTGCCAAGTACCTTGGGAGGCCAGCATGGCGCCTGCCGTCTCCTGGAAGTCCAGGAGCTGCTGCAGGAAGAGGATGGCCTGCGAGGGGACAGACGGGTCCAGAAAGAAGGTCAAGGGCAGGACCCAAAGTTCGGATCACCTCCCATAATTCATCCCCTCTGACCATTCCAGGAATGCAGGGCTGGGGGTCTGTTCAGTGGAAAGCGTGGCTGCAAACTTCAAGCTTCACCCTGTGGACTCAGCCTGCTGGGAAAGGCCCTGTCTGCAGGAGGCACCAAGCATTTCCCAGTCTGTCCTGCCAGCTGCACACCCTTGAAGGCTCTGGGCCAGGCTGGGCTCCCTCCCTCCCCAGCTGTCCTGGGGCAGCACCTACATTGCTCGTGAGCTCGTGCACGGTGCCATCCTTGGGCATGTTGTACTCCTTGTCCGGGTCATTCTGCGGGAAAAACAGCCTAACTGCCTCAAGCAGCTCTCAAAGAGGCCTGAGCCTACCCTATGCCCCAGTCGGCTGGCTTATGGCGCCACCTCCTGGCCAGCAGGTGTCAGGACACCCACCTTGGGCAAAAAGGGGAGCCAGACATGATGGGAAAAGTGGGGCAGGAACTTGACGCCTGGAGTGGGGCCTCTGGGGCCCCTGGGAAAGAAAGGCAGGCACATGGGGACAGACAGCCTAGTGGCAGAGCCGGCTTCCCTACAGGGCAGGCCTGCCCCTGGCCAGGTCACTGGTGGCCCTGCCCACAGCCCTGCGTGCTGCCTGGGTGGCAGTGGGAGGGAGGGAGAGCACCTTGATGTTGTCAGCGAAGTCCTCCAGCGCTTTGGCTCCAACAGTCTCCATTGAGGTGATGAGGCTGGGCAGCTTGTTTTTGGTGCTGGCGGCCGTGCCCTGAGGAAGCACAGGGCTGCACGGCGGTCCAGAGCCCCGGCCCGGCCCGGCCCTCGGCTGCAGGCTGTGTGTGGAGCCCCGCTCCTTCCCAGCTGCTTCCCTGGCGTTCACCCCAGGGGATGGTCTCTTCTTTGCTCACCCTGCGAGTCCCTCCACATGCCTGGGGCCCTGAGGAGGCTGCTTCCATTCACCCTCTGAACAGAAGCAAGCTGGCTGGCAGGACTCCAACTCCTGGTGTCCCCTAGGGCCTCCTCACTCACGTACCTGGAGCACCTGGTCAAACTCAGGCTTGGTCTGCTTGAGGTGCCGCAGGATGGGGAAGACGGTGAGCACTGCCGAGAAGTCGTGTCGGATGATGGCCTTCCGGGCAGCAGCCACAATGTTCTCCCCTTCCAGCATCAGCCCGTCCAGGGCGTCCTGTGAGGTGCATGGAGACGGCTCAGGGGATGGGGCAGACAGCTGGTTCCCAGGGACGCTGAGGGCACCTGGAGGGCCATGGGGGACGTTCCCCCGTTGATGGGGAGGTACGACCCAGACATGCCACCCAGGACAGATTGCCCAGGATGGGAGGTGGAGGTGGTGGCTGAGTTGAGGGCCATGAACCACAGGCCTGGCTTAAACTCAAGTTTCTGCAATGTCAGCTCTTGCTGGGGCATCTGGTCAGGGCCCAGGGGTGGGGCGGGGAGGGACAGGACCTGTATCAAAGAGTCAAAGGTCTTCTTCTGATGGTGCTCAGGGATGACGTCCGTCAGCAGCTGGTACTCGCTCTGGGCCAGCCTGACAAAGGCACTGACGCAGTGAATGTAGGCATCGGTCTCCACGTCCAGCACGTCATCTCTCCCTGGGGGGAGAGCAGTGCCCCTGAGCTGCTGCTTTGGGGGCAGCCCCTCTCCCTGCTTGGGGGGCATGAGTCTCCCGAACTCCTGGCTTGTAGCCAGACCGGTAACAGATGGGGAGGAAGACTGCTCTGGCAGAAAAGCTGAGAGGCCTCCAGCCGGCCCGACAGGGTTCAAGGGGAAAAACGGGCCAAGTCCAGCCTTTGTCCTGACTTCTTTTCCAGCTCTGCTAAGGACAGTATTTAAGTTCTGGAGTGTCGCGTATTAGGCTTTGGGGAGACGGATAGAAGGATAAGAAGATCCCTCAATCAACTTCCTGGATAAGGTCTGTCTGACCTCAGGACCGAGGATTCTGAATTGTACTGAGAGGAGGACAGCAAGGGATGGGCAGGTGGCAGTGTCCACCTCAAGGAGGCAGGCACCGTGGTCATCCATTTCAGAAAATGCTGAGCCTCTGAAGGCAGTTACCAGCCAGCCAGGCCTCCTAGAACATATAAAAAGGTGGTGGGCTCTGGTCCATGAGGCTAGCTGGCATGGGGTCAAAACTGGAGAAGAGGCAACGTGAGCCCCAGGAAGGGAGGGCTCCTTGGTTGTCAGCTGTCCCAGGAGGAGACCGAATCCCTATACTGGAGGCCAAGGCAGGGATGCCTGCAGGCAACCTGGTCCTACGTGCCAGGGATGAGCTCCGAGGAGTCAGAGTTTTGGAGCTGTGGCTGGAATCAGATGTCGGAGCTCCTGGCCCTTCAGGGGCTACCTTCCCTCTCTGCCCGCCTTCTGAGTAGCAGAAACTTCTCCCCTTGGCCCAGACCCTGAGAGCCAGGAATGCACTCCCGTCTGGAGAGAGGCAAGGAGACCTGGTGCCCAAAAGAGAGAGAGAGACTGGAGAGAGAGAGGCGAGTAGGCCAGGTTGGTCCTCGGAGCAGAATGGCCTGGCTGGGCCAGGCCGGAGCAGACCCTCTGGGGACTGCCGTGAACGCAGCGCGGCTGCCCTCGGGCTGGGCTGCGGTACTCACCGGCCAGCGGCCCATGCTTGTCGTTCAGGGCCTCGGACAGGTGCTTTACTCGGAAATCATGCTCGTGACCTAGCGAGACGTTGGCCGCAAACACAAGCAGCGTTTATCCAGGGGTGGGGCGGCTGCCCTCGGGGGACTGGGAAGAAGCCCTCGATCTCCGGGGGGGAATGTGAGATGGGGTGGAGGGGAAGGGGCATGGGGAGGGCTCTGAGCCCCTCCTCTGCCTCAGACCACCTTGGGAACAGCCGTTTCAAGCCTGACTTGCAGTGTCCAGGACCATCCTTGGGAGCTGGTTTCCCGAAGCCCAGAGGCTAAGAGAAAGCTGTGAGGACCAAGGAGGGTTCTGAAGAGCTTCTGGAAGCTTCAAGGGTCTGATGCTCAGCCCAAGGGGTATGTCTCACCATATTCGGGGAGCGATTCAGTTAAAGAAATGTCACTGCCAAGTGAATGGGGACAGCCTTCTTTTGTCCCCCAGGGTCATTCTTTTGAAGGAGGGTCTTACCCACCAGGGCGGGGCTGTCCTTCCTCTGATGGGAGGGAGGGAGGGACACGGCATACTGGCTCCCCTTTCTAAAGTCGCGGTGGGGAGGGGAGCGGCCAGGAGGCCTGGGCGGCTAGGTCCTGCCACTGCTGGTCTGAGCGTGAAAGGGCTGCCCGTGACAAAGAACTTTCTCTGAGTTCAAACAGGAGATAATGACAGAGACAGGGAGGGGAGGGAGTGGGAAGCCTCAGGGAGGGCAGAGCTGCCGTCCACCAGACAGGACCCGGCCGAGGGCCACGATACCTGTCCCTGAGCCAGCGGGGTCAGCGGCCCCAGGGACTTGCAGTGCCCACCCCTGCTCCCCTCTCAGGGTTCTCCTGAGGCCCTCTGGGGGGTTGGTGGCTCTGCCCTGCCACGTGAGCGAACACACGGTGGAGGAGGAGGGAAGAGGAGAGGAATAGGAGAGGAACACAGAGTGATTACCTTCCAGAGGAATGAGGTTAGAGCCCCCCTTTTTCCCATCTAGACCATGCTGGGAATACTGTTTCAGAAGGTTCTGAGCCTTACGGATCGTCCCTGTCACCAGAGCCACACAGAGAGGAGATAAGAAGACCTAGGAAGGGAGTGAGAGAGAACAGCAGCAGCCCCCCCCGGCCCCCCA
Source organism: Vicugna pacos (assembly GCF_048564905.1). Lineage (NCBI taxonomy): Eukaryota > Metazoa > Chordata > Mammalia > Artiodactyla > Camelidae > Vicugna > Vicugna pacos. The sequence goes on from NC_133002.1 coordinate 58,554,032, forward strand.
GGCCCCGCGCCCGGCCCCGTAGTGAGCATGCCCACGTGCGGCTCTCCCGGCGGGCCCTGCCGGTGGAGCTGGAGGGATGAACACACTTTGTTCCTCCAGTGGAGCTCCTGATTCTGCCAGTGCCCCTCACTGTTCTGAATCTGAGTTCGTTTTAGGAAGGGCAGAGGAAGTAGATGAGCCGGGCAAAGATCCACCAGAAGTACTGAGTGGTCTTTCAATCAGAAGAGACAAGGGTTTGGGATGGAAGAGCTAGTGAGAAAGCTCTCACACCCAGAGGGCGTGGCCAGGCCGAGCCTGGGGGCACCCTGGAGCAGGCTGTGGCCCTGCTCCGGGCACAGGCAGAGTTCTCCGGGCATGCTCAGTGTTGGGACGTGGCCAAACAGCAGTCAACGGGAAGCAGAACCCAGGAGTCGGTGAGATGGGGCTGAGCTCCCTGAGAGAGCGGTGCCCAAGATGAAAGGCTCGGAGACCCCGAGGCAGACGGGCCCCACACACCAGAGGAGTTACCCGAACCACCAAAGCCATTGGGAAAAACTCAAAAGCCAAGAAATTAACAGAAGCCACCACACAGAGAGCTGGAGGGAGGGCAGCGGGAAAGGGTGCCTGCTCTCGGCGTGGGGGAGAAACCAACAGTTAGTATCACAGTGAGAACAATGAGAACAAAACTACAGCGCCCACAGCCTCCAAGTCAGCTACCTCCGGGGCAACGAGACATCTCAGGGCAGAGAACGTGGGACGGTAAAACAGCACTAAAACAGATGCATACAGCTGCCCTGTTAATAAAATGTACTGGGGGCACGGCAGGAACCCATGAGGGTAACTCTGGTCCCTTTCCCCTGGAGATTCCCGTGCTGCTCCCCCCGCCCCCCCACCCCGCGTCTCTGAACACAGTGAGGCTGCTTGGGTCCTGGCAGTTTCCCAAAAGGCTGGGGGAGAAGGGAGCGCATCCGGAGTGTCTCATTTCTGTTTGCACCAACCACAATTAGCTACTAATAAGCAAGTTTGGGGCCCCGGCTCAGCAGCTGTCTTGCTGTGTTTTCCCCCTTCAGTGAGCGGCCCCGCTAATGAGCCAATCAGATTCCTGCCCCACAACCGACCAGGAGCAGACGGGCCCACCGGGCCTTTGGGAGCCGCATCAGCGCACTGGCACGGATGTGGGCTGGGGACACTATCTGGCAGGCGCCAAACCCATCAGGTGCCCAATTACTGCGGACGACGCTGGGGCTGGTGTTTCATTACCCACTGAGGCCTCCCTGTTCCTCTCCTCAGAGCTAGGAACTGATGTCCCAGGGGCCTGAAGCCCTAGGTCCTGACATCAGTCCTGAGCCCACTAGCTCTTAACAGCTGCTGAAGCCTGAAAGAAGCCAGAGGGATGCTCACAGGCAGAGTTTTCCCCTTGGGGCTAGAAGCCAAAGATGGATTAGCTCCACAGGGAGCCCCAAGGTCAGATCCCTGCTCCCCGTGTGGCCAGCCAGCACTCTTGGGTACAGCTGGGTCCTGGGGCCTCCAGTGGGCCCATCAGAAAAGAGACAGAGGGGAAGAGAGCCCAGGCAGCCTCGTCGCCCCACAGAGAGCCCCTGCCCAACGCACAGGGCAGAGATGGGCCTGCAGGCAGCTGTGGCTGCCCAGGCTGGCTTAGAAGAGTCACTGTTCGTGGCAGGTTCTCCAGGGGGGTGGCCAGGACACCCACACTGGAGGGGAGAAGGCCGTACACTTCCTGCTGGGGCCATCAGGCTTCCCTGATGCCCTACTCACCTGTCCCTTGCAGGCAGCCCCTGCTCTACCATTTCTCTAAACCCTAAACAAAGGCCCGGGGAGTGGCAGGGGCTAATGGCGAGCGTAAAGAGGCATCTTGCTCTCTGAGGGGCATGAGCAGGTGGGGAAGACGCTGCTACGAGGAGCAGGTCCCACTAGTGCACCCGAGGGTGTGTGCCTGCAGCAGCAGCTGGACAGGGCGGGCTAAGGTGGGAGTAGCCCCCAGCTTCACTGACCTCCTCTCCCTGGTGCCTGCAGCCCCCACCCCTGGGATACCCCAGCCCCTCGAGGGCAACACCTCTTAGCAGCCAGAAACAGCCAAGCTTGCCAAGCCGAAGCTGACACAAGGGGACGTGGTTTACCTGGAGCACAGACTACAGGGGACATGACGAGGACAGACAGCAAGCTGTTTGCCCAGGACACCAACAATCCACAGCCCAGGCCTCTCCCACCTCAACACCCCTCCCTCGACTCTTCCACCACAAGGCACTAACTTTGTGTGGAGCCCAAAAGTCAGATTAAGCTCTTTGGAGAGGATGGCCTGGGATTTTTTTCCTTTCTGGGACGACTGTGGTAGTGTCACCTCTCCCCTATGCCCTTTGTAGCCACTCCCGGCTTTCTGGAGGGTGAAAGCTGCAGTGCCTGTCCCCATCCCAGCCCACAGTCTCGGCTGCAGCAGGGTGCCTGCCTCCTGACAGGACAACGGAGGGAGGGGAAGGGGACCCAGCAAGTGGCCCTGCCCTGGCACCCCCGTCACCCCACCTCCCCACACCTATGACTCCCCACTCCAAAGACCTCCAGACTTGGCTGGGTGGAGGGAGGAGCTCACTGGACGGCGCCCTGCCGGGTGGTAGATACTTGCTTTCTGTATTATGTACCTACAGTCGGGGGTTACTGTGGGGACTAGCTCTGGAGGGGCGGACGCTGCTAACCCCAAGGTGGCTGAAGGCAACCGGGTCCTGTGCAGCCTTCTGGCTAGTTCTCAGTTGGGCCAGGGTTGGGGCTCACCTGGTCGCTTGACTGGCTTCTTGGTGGGCGTGTCTTTCCTCTTGTTGGGGATAGCAGGGGAGTAGGGAACCCCAGAGGAAGAACTGCTCTTCCGGAAATGCTCCTTCAGGCCTTTGATGGAGCGGTCCAGCTGGCTGGAGCGGATTTGGTAGTAGACGTTCATGAAATCTGAGGAGAGACGGGCAATTGCTGGGGTGTCTGCCTCTGCCTGGCCATGGGAACCTCCCTTTCCCCTCCAAGAGCAGCCCACAGGGCAGCAGCGGAGCCCACTACAGCTGCTTGCTAACTCCCTCCTAGCAGCCACCCACGCAGCCTCATTCCCAGTCAGGCAAAGCCTTAAAAGGGAAAATATCCCCCAGGAAAACCAAGAATTAGGTGTAAGTTTTGAAAGTAAAGTTTTTAGATAAAATATACATATATATATATATATATATATATATATATATATATATATATATATATATAAAGTTAATATCCAGATTCAGCTTGGTAAGGGGTCAAACAAAGGATGTGAGTAATTTATAGGTGGTAAAGAGACAAGCATCAGTGAATGAAAAAACACCGTTTCTTTAGATGTTCATGAAGTGCAAATGAAAAAAAAAAAAAACAAAGGACAGTGACAACTCTGTCAAGTAACTCAGATAAATAAAATTAATGAAGTATTCAGTACACCAGAAATTGACACAATGTAACTGATTATACTTCAATTAAAAAAAAGAACAAATAGCTATGGGTCTGTTGATGGGTCACCAGATGGGCCCCATCTACCTGGAGAGGAACTCAAGATGCCAAGAAAGTCACAGATCTGGTCAGACAGTTCTACCTGATAACTGCACCTCTGGGAAAATACCCCCAAAGAACTTCCTAAATAAGAAAAACAAGCCATACAAGTCGGGTCTGCAGCACTATTTATTCCAGTACTGGCCGGAAAACTTGAAAATCCAAAAATGCAAACAAGTGAGGAGAAAGACATCAATGCATGCTACATTTCAGCAGTTCCCAACAACGTGTTGCAAGGAACGCCAATGTGAAAAACGGATCAAAAGCACAGAGGCTTTGTCTGAAAGGGGCTAAGGAGTTGGGAGGCATCCACAAGGGCCCCCAGCTCCCACAGCGCAGCTTGTGAGCCACAGACGTGTCTGTGTGGTCAGTACAGGGCGGCACCGCACAGTCCTTGAGGGAAGGCGGGGATGGTGATGACGCTTGCTGACAATTTGGTGTGTGTATAACGTTAACACAGAGAAAAGCTTGGACGGCTAAAAAGCTTCAAAATGAATATTCATTAGAGTTTTGGTTTTTTGTTTTTAAATTTTGTTTAACTCAAGATTTTTTTTTTTTTAAATCCTGGGACTGGCTTAAGAAATGATGGTACCACCACTCCATGGAATATTATGCAGGTGCTAAAAAGAATGAAATGAAGCACCTATACAAGAACTGACGTGGAACACTCTCAAGGAACATCACTAAATGAAAAACAAAGACCCCAAAACAATGGTAGGACAGTGTTTAGTACGCTCCCTTCCATTTGGGAGCAAGGAGAGGATACACTACACACATTAATTCTCTCTCACACATACACACAAAATTACATAAAGGTTTTTTTCAGACAGTTATAAATAAGCTTTAACAGTACTCATCTTTGGGTTATGATATTGTAGGCATCACGGAAGTGGGGAGATAGACCTTTGCTTCCACCTAAGCCTTCCTGTGCTATTTGAAATTTCTATAGCTAATCAAAAACAGGTAAAGAAACAGGAAAGTAAGGTATATTAAAGAAAAGCTTGGGGCTGGCTAGATTTATAATTTGATATATAAGCATAGATTTATTGCTTATATTGTTCCCTATTAAAATTCTTTTCCTTTTAATTATTATTCTCTCTTCACTGGAGGTACTAGGGATTGAACCCAGAACCTTGTGCATGATAAGCATACACTTTACCACTGAGCTGTTCCCCTCTCCCTCAAACTTCTTTTTATTAAAAGAAATGCAGGTGGATTAAAGAAACAAAGTGGGAAGTCCCACCCACTCCGGCCCTGCCGTGTGGGCCCCGCCGCGCGGCGGGCTCACCTTGGTTGCGGCCGTATTCCACCAGCCAGCGGGAGATGCGGACCACGTCCTGCAGCACGCTCTCGGGCAGGTGCTCCAGGGGCACCTCCTCCTGGACCTCCAGGTCATCCTCACCGCTGATCAGATCCAGGATGAGCACAGGGGACACGACCTTGCTGTGTCGGGTCATCAGGCTCCGGAACTCGGACTCCAGCGACTCCTTCCCCCGCTCAAAGAGCAGCTTCTGCAGGGACAGTGGAGGGAGGGAAGGAAGGACGGAAGGGGGTCCACGGCGGAGTTCAGCCAGCCCTCGCCTTCCCACCCCCTTCCTTTGTCTTCCTGATTCTGGGCCTCGGCCCTCCTCTGCCTTCACTTCCTTTCTCCCAGAGAAGATACACCGGGAAGGCTTCCTTGATTAGTTCTTTACCTTGTGTTCTCTCAAAAATGTATGTTCGCAGGTGAAACCCAGAGTTTTACAAGTAGGCACTTCATAAATACCAGCCAATTACTCTCTCATTGCATTCTTGTGAGAAAAGAGTTTGCAAAAGGAAAAAAATAGATAAATTGGGCTATGTCATTAAAACCTTTTGTACTGCAAATGATACCATCAAAAAAGTGAGAAGACAATCCGCAGAATGAGGGGAAATACTTGCAGATCATGTACCTCATAAGTGACAGGTACCCAGACCACATGAGAGAACTGAAAACACGTCCTCACAAAAGGATATTCACAAGGGTTCACAGCAACGTTCTTTACAACAGCCAAAAAGTGGAGCGTCCATCAAGTGATGAACGGATAAATGAAATGTAGCAGATCCTTGCAACACAAGATTATTCAGCCACAGAGTTGATGAGGCACTGACACAGGCTACTGTGTGGATGAAACTTGAAAACATTAACGCTGCATGATAAAAGCCAGGCTTGTCTGATTCCATTTACACAAGAAGTCCAGAAAAGGCAAATTTACAGAGACAGAGAGTAGATTAGTGACTCCCAGAGGCTGGGTGGCTGGGGGAGGGGACAGAAGAAGTGCGATTGCCAAGGGGTTCGGGTTTCTTTTTTCGGGGTGATGAAGATGTTAAAAAATGTATTCTGGTGATGTGGCACACCTCTGTGATTATACTGAAACCATTGAATTTTATACTTTAAATGGGTAAATTTTATGGTATGTGAATAAAACATCTCAATAGAGATGCTTTAAAAATGGAGAGAGTTGGAGTGTGTCTGCTGAAAAGACAAGTGGGGTAAACCTACAGGTTTACAGTTTTTGTCTTCTCCATCTCTAGGCCACTCCCACACCCAGGTTCTGGGACAGAGCTCTTCATGGTGTCATCCAAACCTGGTGGAGACCCTCAGGAACAAAGTTCTCTAGCCCCTGGCATCCCTAATCTCTGAGTCTAGGCTTCCTACCCATGGGCTGCAGGACACTGGTTATACTGGTGTGTCCTCACTGAGTTACCGGAGCGCCAAGGCACTGATCCCGTCAGTCCTCTGGGCAGCCAGGTGGGGCTGTGGGCAGCCAGACACCACTGGCTAGTTACCAGTTTACCCCTGGGTGCCGTTTAAAATTCTCATTTCTGACAGAGCCATGATGGGAGAAAGGCTGGAAGCACTGTTCTAAGCAAAAGCGTTTTGGGTGGGAGAAAAGCCAGTTTCCCATCTTTGCTTGTCAGCCTACTCCCTGTGCTGGGTGAGACACATACCTCAGGGCTGGAGCTGTGGGGCCCCCAGGAAGATAGGCCAGGTGACTGGGGCCAAGGCGGCCCTCCCTCTAGCTCCTCGCCCTCTCGGATGTCTGGGCCTCTCTGCTCCCGCCCCTTCTCCCGCCTGCATTCTCCCCTGCATTCTCTCCGTTCCTCAGTGCAGGGAGTAAACCTCACTTCCCAGCCCTATCCGATCTCGCTCTGCGGACCCGATGACCCCAATACTTAACCACAAAGATATGACACACAAAAATCAAATATACAAACACGAATGCACGGGGGGTGGGAAGGGATAGATTGGGATTTCAAAATTGTAGAACAGATAAACAAGATTATACTGTATAGCACAGGGAAATATATACAAGATCTTATGGTAGCTCACAGAGAAAAAAATGCGACAATGAATATATATATGTTCACGTATAACTGAAAAATTGTGCTTTACACTGGAATTTGACGCAACATTGTAATATGATTATAAATCAATAAAAAATGTTAAAAACAAAAACCAAAAACAAAACATGAATGCAGGTTTCTAGAGTAGTCAAATTCATTGGGTCAGAAAGTAGAATGACGATGGCCAGGGGCTGGAGGGAGAGAAGGGGAATTATTGTTTAATAGACACAGGGCTTCAGTCTGGGATGATGAAAAGACTGCTGGAAATGGTTATATAACAGCACGAATGTACTGAACGTCACTGAACCGTTCACTTAAAAATGGTTAACATGAAAGGCGGAGGGTATAGTTCAAGTAGTAGAGTAAGGTCCTGGGTTCAATCCCCAGTATCTTCTCTAAAAATAAACAAACAAACCTAATTACCTTCTCTGCCAAAAAAAAAATACACAAATAAAAATAAAAAAAACTTTCAAAGGTTAAAATGTTATATTATGTATTTTTTTACTACAATAAAAAAAACCAATGCATTTATAATAGTCAAATTTTAAATTTATATTCTATAAGTAATTTATCATTTAGTTAAATTTTTAAGATATATATCTGCCTGAAACAGAGGTCTCATGCCTGTAGTGTGTATATTGTATTATATACTTCTGTTTATTCTACTGTAATCTCCTTTAAGCTGGTCTAGTCTCTCTCCCGAGACCAGGGCAGGGACTGGTGTCCCCATACCTCCCACATCACTGTGCTGGCCCTCTTACCACTTTGTTGAGCTCTGGGCTGTCTGGGCTATTGTCCTGGAAATACTCCACAGCCTTCTGAATCTTGGCCATGCTTCCCAGATACTCTTCCAGCCTACCTGTGGGGCTGGAAAGGAAAAGAGCCACATCAGCCTGGGCAGACGGAAGATGAGGAGGAAGGACCAAGGGAATGCTATTTGGAAAGGGGATAAGACAACTAACCGAGGGGGCTCTAGGGTCAAATACATTATACACTTCCCTTCCAAGGCCTGCAGCCCCTGATCCAGGAGACATCAGGACTGGGACCTCCGGCCCTAGCTCACCCCTCCCTGATGATCTTCTCAGTGTCACTGGCCACATGGTAGTAGCTGATGACGTGGTCCAGGCAGGACAGCGTCTTCTCAACATTCTCCTGCAGCCGCTGCAGGTTCTCTGTCTGTTTGTGCACAGGGATGATGGAGTTCTCCAGCTTCATAAGGCGACTCTCAAAGGATGACAGGATAGACACCTGCGGGGGGAAGCCATGTGCTCTCAGGCCTCAGGGTCTCCTTGTTCACTACTGTGTCCTCAGGACCTACCACGTGGCTGGCACATAGGAGGTGGTTCAAATGAATTGGCTGAAGTTTGATTTGAAGGCAAATCAAGAATTACATTAACTCCTCTTCAGATAATCACCTCGGGACAGCTTTCCTTCCACCCTTTGAAGCCAAATCTGAATTTCTATTCTCTCTGAAGCTTTCCTAGACTAAACAAGAAGCAGTTTCATACAGAGTAGCCTCAAATGCATTGCTGGAACCTTCAAAACCCTCTAAGGCTGCATCTCATTAAATAAAGACTAGGATTTGATGACTGTGTTACTAAATACATACCCAAGTTTGAACATACTCAGTTTGTACTTTCCCAGTCTCCTCCAGGATTAAGGAAGGAAACTCATATTTATTACCTACTGTATACCAGGCACTGTGCAAGGTGTGTCTCCCCACACTAGCTTCTGTGGCTGACCTTCACAGCCACATTGGAGGTTGGCACTGTCTCTGTTTTAGCAGACGAGTTCACTGAGGCTCAGAGTTACCTGTCAGGAGCCACACAGAAATAAGTGGAGGGGCGAGGACTAGATCTCAGATTTAACTTCAGAGCTCATTTTAGCTCCACAGCCCTCTAAGGTGAAGGGTGAGTGTTCTTCTGCCTTCGGTAATCTCACAAGTGGTAACGAGGCCATCCTACAGTCACTTGAATTGAGAATGACACATGGCCCACTAGGTCAGTCTCACTATATCTTTGTGGAAGGAGAGAAAGCAGAAAGCCCAGGCCAGCGGGAGGGCTGCAGCATCCTCAGCAAAGGGGCGGACAAGGGGAAGGGAGCTGGGTAAGAGACATGCCACACTGCTGCTAAAGAAACCCATGCACTACCCAGACTAGAACCCCCGGGCCTTACATACGGAACCACCGGTGGCGGCGGCGTCCTCCTCCAGCGTCTGGAGGCCCTCCCAGCTAAGAGGTTACTTACCATGTTCTTGGTGAGCTGGTCGCTCTTCTCCAGGCTGTCTCGGATGAAGGACAGTGTCTCCTCCTCCTGGGGGGAAAGCAAAGGAGGACATCACCAGAAGCCGGAGGCTAGAGATCATTCGCGTCCCCGCCCTACGGCCTCGCCCCCAGCCCGGTCTCCTAGTAGGCAATGCCCCCTTCCACTCCAGCCTCCTCCCTGAGTAGACGCCCGGCCCAGATCTCGGCCCGTTCCTTCACCTTCTCCCCCGCCTCCCCGGCCCCAGCCCCACCTGCTTCAGCTTGTCTTCGATCTCCCGCCGCCGGGCGGACGCCTCCTGCGGGGGAATCATGGCTTCGACCCTGCGGCTCCCCCTGCCCAGGATCGTGCCTCAGAGTGCCCTCTCGGCTCCCGTCTCTGTCACACCCACTTCCGCCCGTAGCCCCGCCCCGCGGTGGGTGTGTGTGCTGGTGATGCCATGTTGGGAGTGGCAAGCGGAAGTGCGCCTGCGTGCTCAGTAGAGCGGCCGGGGCAGGTGGCCATCTTGGGTGTGGCCGGAGGGTCTATGGCCGGGTTTTACCTTGGTGAGGGTTCCCGCTCTCAACAGAAAAGGTTTTCGAGCGGTGTTCTGTCCCTCGGCTGGCAGGACAACTATAGTTCACTTGCTGTCTTCTCGGCAAGATTTGGGAAGGCTCGTTCTTCTCACAAAGGTTGCTGATGAATTCGTTCCTCCAGATCGAATTCTGAATTCAGACACCGATGTCACATTCCCCACAAAGCACAGCACAGAGCTTGTCACACAGTAGTCGCCTAATATGTACCCATTTAATGAACGAAAGGCCTGTGTAGTCGTTTTCTCCTTCGGGAAAAAAGCTCATGGAGTGGGCCCTGTGTGTAAGCCTTGGGATGGGGACAGAGTGGTCTCCCATGGACCCAGAGAAATCCAAAACCATAATCCTGACCTGTAAAGGGTCCTTACGCAGTCTTGAGAACTAAGAGAAAGGAAAGGTTTAACTTGTTAGGTGCCACAGTGAAGAATAAGTGGGCTTGAGGGCTGTGGTGCAAAGGGCTTTGGACTCGGACGCACCAGCGCTGAGAGGCTCATTCAGCACTCGCCCGCTCTGAACAGCACCCAGCCCACAGCAGACACTCCAGAAAATCGTGGTAACACCTTGTTATACAGGTCTCAGGAAGGAATTCTCTAGGGTTGTGAACAAACACTTTGAACCTTGTACAATACCACTGCAATTTTTAAGTAAACTACGTGTGTGTGTTTTCACATTTTCTCAGATTTCCTCCTCTAAGTGTAATCTGGTAGTCAGCTACCATGTACTGAGAGCTTTCTGTTTGCCCATCTCTGTTACAAACACCACCTAACCTAATCCTCACAATGAATTTACAAGTCAGGCACAGCTGTGGTTTCCCTTCTGCAGATGAGGAAGGCCAGGCTCAGAGAGTCAGTTGCGCTAAGTCAACACAGCTGGCCAGGAGAGGGTACAGCTGAGGCTGTTCTCGGCCTCCCCATGCTGGGTAGCTCAGGAGTTCTGTTTATTGTTATGAGAAGCTGCCGATCTGATTTTCAGGAAAATCCATTGTGAAAAGCAGGTTCCATTTATGATGACCATATCTGGTAAAGGACAGACAGAATGAAATGGTGAGTTTCGGTAAGTCCCAACCCCATGTCAGGTAGGTGTTGACAAGGGGACACTGATTCAGGAAAAGTTGTCGTTTCCCAGCTACACTCAGCACAAGCTGCTTGAGCAAAAGGAGAAAGTAGTGTTTCAGCTGCAGCCTCAGACACTTGCCTTTCATTTGTAAATGTTCAGAACACAAAGGTGCCAGTCCTAACGGAGTCCCCACCGCTTCCCACTCCTGGAGAGTCTCTTTCCGGAGGGAAGGAGGAAGAGCTTGCTCCCCCAACAGCCTGTTCTTTAGTTTGGCAACTTCCTAACTCAAGACTTTGTGCTCTGAGGAATTAGGTGTACAGTTCCTCCAAATTAATGTTTCTTGGCCCTGCAGCAATACTGAAAGTGACTATGGTATGGCAGAATCACAGAAGCAGATCACAATAGCATATGTTCCCTGGGATTACAGCCATTTAAAATATGATAGATGCACGGCAAAAAAAACTTCAGGAGAATACCACAACATACTGAAATGGTAAGTACAGTAGTTGGAGAATTTTTTCCCCCTCTAGTTTCTAAAGATGCTGAGTTTAAATGAACTTTCTATAAAAACACTTCTAAGAAAACAAATTTTCCTTTTTTTCCATAATGATTAAAGTTAGTTCATTTTCCTCATTTAGAAACCACCAGCCATCAACAGTGCCATCTGATAGACTGGTCAGGAAGGTCTTTCTTCCTTTCTCCCTTCCTCCCTCCCTCCCTCCCTCTTTTCTCTTTCTTTCTTTCTTTCTTTCTTTCTTTCTTTCTTTCTTTCTTTCTTTCTTTCTTTCTTTCTTTCTTTCTTTCTTTCTTTCTTTCTTTCTTTCTTTCTTCCTTCCTTCCTTCCTTCCCTCCCTCCTTCCTTCCTTCCTTTCCTTCTTTCTTTCTCTTTCTTTCTTTCTCTCTCTCTCTTTTGTTTCTTTCTCCTCTTGAAATCCTTAGATAAAAAATGAGAGAAAGGACCAGGGTATACAGAGGCCAGGCATGAGCAGCCTTTCTCATAGTTTATAAGGAAGAGAGAGCAAAGGAAATGCTTAACACGCCTGAAGCAACTTGGGGGCCCAAATCTGCAAGCTGGGTTTAAAACTGTTTCTCAAATTAAATGTCATACTTATTGAGGGTTAAAAGTTCAAACGGTAAAGAAGGTGTAAAGGGAAAAGCAAAAAGTGCCTTCCTTGGCCCCCAAGCACCTCTGTCCCAGAAGTAACCACAGTTACGACTTTTCAGATGTGTCCATGCAAATCCAAGCCTGTTATAGACAGAATAAGTTCTTCCTTTTTTTTTTTAAACAAAACACAAATGCTACCACATTAAACATACTATTCCTATAGCCTATGTGTTCAGGTAACAGTGTACCTTGATCATCCTTTTAGCATTAGTGTGAATTCTTTCAATAGTATTTCCTCGAATAGATATAATATATTGAAGCAGTCCTCTTATTGGACATGTATTTTTGTTTCTGGCTTTTTAACTACTGCAAACTCTGTACCCTATACACACATACATTCTGCTCTTAGCCTTCTGAGAGTAGAATTGCTCAATCAAAATGTATATCCCTTTCAAATTTGTATAGATACATACACATCGTCATGTAAAATGGTTGAACTAGTCTATACTTCCAATACCAAAGTACAAGCGCACCTTATACACCCCCAGACCTTAACCCACACTCAATACTGTCAAACTTTAACATTTTGGCCAATCTGATAGATGAAACGTGGCATATCATGTTTAATTTTTGAACTAAATGGAAAGGAAAATACAATTTATAGAAATGTGTGGGATGCAGTGAAAATAGTGCTTAGAGATAAATTTATAACATTGAATAGATACATTAGAACAGAAAGAGCTAAAATCACTCATCTAAGCTTCCACCTTAGGGAACATAAGCATAAAACAAGCAAATCAAATCTGAAATAAGCAAAAGAAAAGAAATAATAAAAATCAGAGCAGAAATCAATGAAACAGAAGACAGGAAATTAACAGAGAAAGTCAAGGAAATCAAAAGTTGGTTCTTTGAAAAGATGAAAAAAATGGGTAAATCTCTAGTCAGGCCAATCAAGAAAAAAAGAAGACACAAATTGCTAATATCAGAAATGAAATAGGGGTCATCATGACTGGTGCCATGGACTTTAAAAAGATAATAAAGGAATACTATGAATGACTCTATTCCCCTAAATTTGATAACTTCGGTGAAATGGACCAATTTCTTGAAAGACACAATCTCCCAAAACTCCCACAAGGAGAAATAGATAATGTGCCTATTTCTTTTAAAGTAATTGAATCAGTCATTCGTAAGCTTCCAAAGTAGAAAGCACCAGGCCTAGATGGTTTCACTGGTGAATTCTACCAGACATTTAAGGAAGAAACGATACCAATCCTCTACAATTCTCCTCCAGAAAATAGAAGCAGGGGGAATACTTCCAAACTTGTTCTAGGAAGTCAGCATCACCCTAATACTAAAACCAGTGAAAGACATTTCAAGAAAGGAAAACTGCAGACCAATATGTCTCATGAATACAGATGCAAAAATACTCAAAATGCTCGCCAACAGAATCCAACAATGTACCAAAATAAATTATACACCATGACTAAGAAGGATTTATTCCAAGTATGTAAGGCTGGTTCAACATTTGAAAATCAGTTAAGGTAATCCATCATATGAACAGCAGCTAAAAAAGAAAAATTACATGATCACATCAGCAGGTGCCAAAAAAAAAAAAAAAGCATTTGACAAAACCCAACATCCATTCACAATAAAAATTCTCAGCAAACCAGGAATAAAGAGTAACTTCCTCAATTTAATAAAAACATCTACAATGAACCTACAGTTAATATCATACTTAACAGTGAAAAACTAAATGCTTTCACCCTAAGATTGGGAGCAAGGTAAGGATATCCTCTTCTCACCACTCCTATTCAACATCATACTAGAAATCCTAGCTAATGCAATAAGACAAGAAGGGGCATATGGGAACTCTGTACTTTCTGCACAATATCTTTTCTGTAAACCTAAAAAATTGTCTGCTAGTAAAAATTTTTTCAATGCCATCTCATGTTTCATTTTTTCCTTCAGTTAAAAGTAAGATTGAATTTCTTGTTTAATGGCCATATTAGTTTTTCAAAATTCTTTACATATTAAAGAAATTAGCCTTTATCATTTATGTGGAAAAAACATTTCTTTTTCGTTATTATGTGGTTTAATTTTGTTGTTGTTGTTGTTGATTTTTTCTACCAGAATTTTAATTTATTCATAGTGATCAGACTTTTTATTTTATAACTTTTTGGTTTTGTGTCTTGCTTAGAAAGGCTTACCCATCTAAGCTTTTTTTAAAAAAAAAAAACCAAACCCAAAACACTTTTAAAAAATTTCTTTCTTTCTTCTTCCTCTTCTTTTTCTTTTTTAAAAGTGTTTACAATATTGAACCATCTGTATTTTTTCCTGGATGGATACCCAATAGTCTCAACACTTTTTCAATAGTCTCAACAATTTTTTCAATAATTATTCAAACACTGCCTTGAAGTGCTACTTATATCATAAATAAGTTCCCACACACTATGGAAAACAGTGTGGAGATTCCTCAAAAGACTAGGAATAGACTTACCATATGACCCAGGAATCCCACTCCTGGGCTTGTATCCAGAAGGAAATCTACTTCAGGATGACACCTGCACCCCAATGTTCATAGCAGCACTATTTACAATAGCCAAAACATGGAAACAGCCTAAATGTCCATCAATAGGTGACTGGATAAAGAAGATGTGGTATATTTATACAATGGAATACTACTCAGCCATAAAAACCGACAACATAACGCCATTTGCAGTAACATGGATGCTGCTAGAGAATGTCATTCTAAGTGAAGTAAGCCAGAAAGAGAAAGAAAAATACCATATGAGATCGCTCATATGTGGAATCTAAAGACTCATGGACAGAGAATACAGACTTGTGGTTACCAGGGGGGTAGAGGGTGGGAAGGGATAGATTGGGATTTCAAAATTGTAGAATAGATAAACAAGATTACACTGTAAAGCACAGGGAAATATACACAAAATGTTATGATAAATCACAGAGAAAAAAATGTGACAATGAGTATGTATATGTCCATGAATGACTGAAAAATTGTGCTGAACACTGGAATTTGACACAACATTGTAAAATGATTATAAATCAATAAAAAATGTTAAAAAAATAAGTTCCCACAGATATTTGGGATATATTCTGTTTAAATGAACTGCTTTTACCTATTTCAGCACTAGTACCAAACCAGTTAAGGCAATGTAGCTTTATGACAATTATATTTAATTTAATATTTGGTAGGGATATTACTCTTTCTTGATTTTTTCTCCTCAAAAAAACACAAACCTTGTAGATATTCTAATTTCCTCAAAAAATTCTAGATATTCTAATATTGCTTGTTTTTTTCAGGTGAGCTTTAAAATTAATTTCACAACTGGAAATTGAATGTCCCCTGAGTAAACTGATTTGAATTCAGGTTCTCAAAGTGGCTGGGGAGTCACTTGGGGGATCAAGCCTGCTTGAGGGATAGAGGCAAAGTGTGACCTTGGAGAGGGAGGGCTGGAAGGCTGGCCGGAGTCCTCCCAGCAGAGCCTGTGAAGTGGCCACTGCCAAGAAGAAGGACCTCACAGGCAAGAGCTGGAGTGAGGAGTGGCCAGGACAAGGGAGTCCTGCTGAGGGCAGATCAAAGGCAGGCATGGAGCGACTGTTTTTCACAGTTAGTTGAGTGATGAAAGTGAGAGGAGAACTGGGTGACAAGATCTTGGGCCAGCCTTCTAAAAGGCTGCCTCCCCAGCACCCAGCTGTGGCCTGAGTGGATGAAGATGCTCGCAGAGAGGATGCCCAACAGACCCGTGAAGAACAAATAAACAAACAAATGTGTGATGGCTGATCAGGACGACAAGGGAGGAGCAGGGGCCTGGAGGGAGGACCAAAGGGCAGAGAAACTGGTGGGTGTGTGTCCCAGAACCGGGAAGCAGGGGGTCGGTCACGTGTACCTTTTGAGGCCACTGTGAGCCTCTCTGCCCTGAGAATCAAGACAACATGCTCAGGAGGGGCAGAAACAACCCCCAGAGATGTGGCTGAAAAGAATCAGTGTCCCTTCCTGCCCCTCTGTGGACCTCCCTCCTCGGCCTCCCACCCCCACTTATCACCTTACCCAGGGCAGGTCCCAGGAGAGGTCTATCGAGAAGGTGGGAGTCTGGCTTTGGACACGCGTTTCCATGAGACTGTGTTCCACGTGGTGGCTGACTTCTGTGGAAATCACAGCCGAGAACCGAGGTCAGACAGGTCTCATCTGCGCCCAGTCCTGCCACCCACCAGCTGTGTGACTTCAGCCAAGGGAGGGTCCCTCTGAATAACATACCACGTGAATTAAATGCCACAGCAAATAGAAAGGGCCTGGCACGTAGCAGGTGCTCAAAAGATGTTAACTAGTGCCCACCCTCCACCAGTTTTTCCAGCTATAGCTGGAGTATGTTAGGAGCTAAATTGGTTTCTGCAGGTAACTTCCACAGCTTAGAAATGTGTTCTGAGTTTCAAATTGTTGATTTATCCAGCATCTTTGGAAATGACCACCCCCCCGACTCCTCTTATTTGCCCCCAAAACAATCCTGAGTCACTGACTGCATCCTGAGCGGCCTGGCCCTGGCTCCACCCAGTGAGGTCATTGTTGAAGATTAAGGAGATGAAATCAACAGGCAGTGAGAGCCGCAAGCTGGATGGGCTGTTTAACAAGCAGGGCCCACAAAGCACTGGCTGAGGGGACAGATGAGTGACATTGACCACATTTTACAGGCCAGGAAATAAGCCTGTGGTATGAGTATTACCCTGTGCTGACACTGAGCCTTCATAATGATTCTCTCCCAGAGTCCTGACAACCCCTGAGTGTGCACTGGGGTGGGTGGGGTTCGTAATTTTGTCCTCACAGAAGGAGAAATCAAGGTGCAGAGAAATGTCTGGAAGGTGCCAGAGCCAGGAAGCAGATGCTCCATTTTGTCCCTCATGAGCTGACAGGCTGGCTCACAAAGAAACATCTGAATGAACGACCCTGCTGGGACCAGCTGGAATATTCCAGGCCCACAGCCACAGTCCCACCTGGCAAGATGGTGTCCCTGAGGCTACAACAGCCAGTGCTCCTGAGGCAATCCCAACGACCTTACCCCTTTAGACCCCAAAGTGAGAAAGTGGGTCACCCAGCTACTTCCCTGCTGCTGCTGCTGGTCTGAGTGTCACTGCCCTGCCGCTGTCCCTGGGCCTGGTGAGCCTTTGCCTCCAGGACATTGGAGGGTCCTGGGCGCCAGGCAAGAGGCTCTCCACTGTCTGCATTTGGAGGATGAGCAAACCTTGAGGGAAATTTTCCCATTAGCTTTTTAAACTCTCGTCAGCCGAGCTTGGAGGATGGCAGGGATGTGCTTCTGATCCCAGGGTTGAGGTCTGGCAGGAAGTCGGCCGCGGAGGCCCAGTCCAGGAAGGCCAATTGATTCCTCATGGCTCGTGGACACACCCTGTGGCTTCACTGCGGGCTCACTTCCCCCACCGCTGCCCCTCTCCCAACACACACACACGCACACACACACACACACACACACACACACACGCTCCTTTCCCTCCCATTCCATTTCAGACCACAGACTTCCCAGCACATCCCTGTGCTGACTCAATGGAAAAATGTGTGAAGAAATTTGAGATTTTTCTCTTCCTTCTACCTCTGCTTGCAGCAACATTGCCCCTTCTCAGCCTGCTTAGCTTCAGCCTCAAGAGGCCTTTTTCAGGAGGCCACTTTCCACGTTCCAGAATCCTGCGAGTGGGTTTTGAGGACGTGGCTGTGCCGCTGGGAGGCGCGCTGCTTCCGCTAACCCAGGACTTGCACCCCAGCCCTGGGCGGGTAGGGCGTGGGAGGGCGAGTGCCTGGTTCTCTCCCAGGCCCCAGGCCCGGCCGGGCAAGCGGGCCACCAGGGGGCGCCCGACGCCCACCTGTACCTTCCCACCGCGCCCCCTGGAGCCTCTGAGAAAGTCCAAGGAGTGCAAGGAAAGGAGGAGAGAGCGGCCGAAGGGCAGGTGGATGGATGGATGGAAACAGAAAAAAGGGGGGCAAATGGGGCACCGAAGACAAGAGGAACGTGGAGAAGGGGAGAAAACAAATAAATGAGGAAAACTTTAGAGGGCACAGAGGAGGGAACGTGCGGGAAGTGGGGCACAAACCCGTGGCTGGGGCCGACGGCTCAGGGCCTGTCTACGGGCCTCCCCCACATCCCCCCATTTCCCAAACGGGCCGGGAAGGAGGGTCTGGGCCGGCGGGCGGCGGTGATGCCAGCCGCTGGCACCCGCCACACTTCGGCCCCCGAAGCTCCTGGCAACAGAGGACGCCGGGGCGGGGCTGGGGTCCGCGGAGCAGCCAGGAGACCCGCGCGCCCCCGCCCCCTCCAGCCCCTCGCGCGCTCCCGCCCTGCAGCCCTGGGCGCGCGCGTGTCCCCGCCGCCCCGCGCCCGGAAGGCCGGCCTCTCCGGGGGCCGCGTGCCCGGAACGTGACTCAGCGCTTTCTCTGCGCTGCAGCCTCAGAGCGCCCCAACCCCGCCAGCGGATCCCAGCTGGAGGGTTGGGCCTCCTTCTGCTTAGGGGCAGGGGCCTGGAAGCGCCCGCACACAGGCCCTGCCTCCAGGCAGGTTGATCTTTGCGGGGAGGAGGCAGGTTCAATCATTTGTTCATTAACCCCAGGCGCTGACTGAGAACGTACTGTAAGCAGGGGGGAAAGAGGGGAGGGCCTTAAGGGGCTCGCAGCCTACGCAGGGTGCCCTGAACCCCATCTGCTGGCTGTTATTTAAATTCATTTCCTCCAGTTTTATTGAGAAGTAATTGACATACATCCCTGTATAAGTTTACGGTGCGCAGCACAGCATGATGGTTTGATTTACATATGCAGCGGACCTTTGAACAACACAGTTTGAACTTAGGGAATCGACTTAGACGTAAATTTTTTTTTCAATAAATGCACACTAGGTGGTACACTCTAGCTCTGCCATGGAGAACTGTGGGTGGAGAGGGCCGACCGTAAAGTTATATGTGGATTTTCCCACTGTCCTAGGGGTCAGTGCCCCTAACCCCTGCTGTTCAAGGGTTTAAAGCACAATAGGTTTAGTTGTCAACCATCATCGTGTGTAGATAGAATTAAAAAAAAAATTTCTTCTTGTGATGACAACTCAGGGTCTACTCAATGAGTCTCCTGTGTGTCAAACAGCACTGTTAACTAGCCATCAAGTTGTGTATTACATTCTTAGCACTTACTTATCTTATAACTGGAAGTTTGTACATTTTAACTACCTTCCTCCAATTCCACCCCCACCCCCTGCTTCTGATAACCAAAATATGATCTTTTTCTACGAGTTTGGTGGTTTTTCTAAATTCCACATGTAAGTGAGATCATATAGTTTTTGTCTTTCCTGCTGGTTAAGTTTGCAGATAAGAAGATAGTTCTCTTGGAAATATTGGGGAATTTGGGGTGCACTGCTGGCCTGTGGGATTCAGGCCACAGGAGGGACAAAGGTCTCCAGGCCTGGCCTGGGGAAAACAGTGTTCCCAGACAGCAGGGCAGATCAGGGAGACTTTGGGAGGCACGGGTGTGTTGACTGGATTTTGAAGGGTGGGAACGGGGGACCCCAGGAAGGGGGCCTGGTCTTATGGCAACTGGGAAGTAGGGAAGGGGGCAGAGTGTCCAGAGAGGAGAGTGGCTCGAGTGGTGCGAGACTGATCTCGGGGACCACACATCGGCTAAGGCTTGACTGCATTTGGTGGGGGACCTCAGCGGGGTGGCCTGGGGGTGGGACATAATTGACGATAACTATAGTGGACATAGGGAGACGGCAGTGAGAGAAAATGGCATTTCTCAGGGCGATTCTAGATCCACTGGCTGGGAAAGAGGGGACATAGGGAAGTCCTGTTGAGAACAGGCTGAGTGCAAGTCTTCCGCAAAGATGCTGAGGACTGATGGATTCTGCATTTGCCGTGGGGAACCGTGAGGTCCCCTTCCCTGAGTTATAGCTTCCTGGAGACTGGAGATGGAGTGAGATGGCCCTGGCAGGGAGGGCGTCATCCTCGGTGCACACTTGGGACCCACTTGCTCTGTGGGTTTGGTCTTCTATTGTGTGTGTGCCCACTACACCCATGGGAGGGTTCTCCTGTCTGTCTGAGATTTTTTTCTGATTATTATTAAAAAAACTTTTTCCTGGTCTTTTTTGTACATATATTTATGTTAATTTTTACTTATTTATTTTAAAATATTTTCCCTCTTAATGGAGGCACTGGGGATTTAACCCAGGACCTTGTGCACACCAAGCACATGCTCTACCCCTGAGCTAGACCCCCACTACCATGTCTGAGATTTGTTGAATGAATGAATGATCACAGAGGCCAGTGACAGGTGTTAGTGGGTCTCAGTGTATGCTGCCTGCAGGGCACCATGCACAATTACATCTTCAGCAAGGGCTTTTTAATGAGGCTGGGCCAGGAGGCAAGGACTGGTGTCCCCAAGGACAGGGGGGACAGGCTGAGCTGCCTTTCCCCTGGCTCTCCACTGTCTGCCCAGCTCAGAGCACTGGAGTCTGGATCTAGCTCTGCCAGTAAGTCACTGTGAGGACTGGGGCATGTACTGCCACCCCCTCCATCTATTCCGCCATGGTCTGTTGAGCACACACCATGTGCCACCCCCAACTCCTGGCAAGTGCCATGGAGAAACAGGCACTGCCTCTGCCTTCCTGGAGCTCCCCATCTGAGAGGAAAGGCCCACACTGCCAACGTGGTGAAATAAAGGGCACTGGAGGACCACAGTGAGTGGAGAGGTGGCAAACGGCCAGATGGGTTCCCCAGCTGATAGCGCCCAGGGGAAGCCAACCTCATCTGTGCTGACATCTTCAGAGCCGTGTCCTCTCTCTGTGCCTGTTTCCTCTTCCGTAGGTGACGGTAGAAGGCTCCTAGTATTTCCTGCAGACTAAACGTCCATACCTCTATAACTGACGCCAGTTCCACCTGCCGCATCCATCCCGCAGAGGAGGTAAACAGGTCAGTGATGCCCTCTCCCGCCCCTCCCTGCACACGCCCCCACCCTGGGAGTCTGGGCTTGCAGAGGCCTCAGACCAACCTTGGAACCTGGGGTCTGCCAGAGGCCCAGCCATCTCAGATCTCAACCCAAAATCTTCCCCAACAAACCTTGTGATGGTGCTTAGAGGGCCTGGAGATTCTTCGGTAGGTGAGGGAAATCGTTGCAGTGTTCTCACCAGATGCGTGATGTAGTCAGAAGTGCACTCGAGAAAGGTCCCACTGGCCTCAAACCCACTCCTGTAGGGAGCCACCCAGGTGGATTTCCACCCTCATGGCCTCGCTCACCTCCTCTTCTTCTCCCTGAAATGCTTGTCCTCTCTGCATCTGGCTGAATACCCTGGCTGGCTCTTTTAAGAATCATCTCAGGGTTAGGGTATAGCTCAGTGGCAGAGTGGATGCTTAGCATGCATGAGGTCCTGGGTTCAGTCCCCAGTACCTCCACCAAAAAAAAAAAAAAAAAAATATATATATATATATATATATACATATATATGTATATGTGTATATATATATACATACATATATATGTATATATATAAAATTTAGAAAAGCTCTACTACAAAAAAAGCCTTGTACAAGAATGTTCATAGCAACTCCATTCACAGTAGCCCCAGACTGGAAGTAGCCCAGATGTCCATCAAGTGGAGACAGGATCAGCAAATTGCTGTGATCATCTGATGGAACACCAGTGCTCAGCCCTAAATAGGAGCAAACTACTGATGGGTGTGACAACGCAGTTAAATTTCAAAAATGATATGTTGAGTGGAAGAAGCCAAACGCAAAGTACCAACCGTACTTCACGAATGTGAAATTCTAGGCTAGGCAAAGCGGGCCTCTGGTGATAGAAACCAAATAAGCGGTTGTTGTTTGGGGAGTGGCGAGGCCGGGAGGGGTTGACTGAACTCGGCTCACACAGTGTGGCTTCTTCTCACAGCTGAATTTCCTAGAACCCTCCATCATTCCTCAGAAGCCTCTCAGTCACCCCTCAACTGCCACGGGTGCCTCACACTCTCTGTGCTTCCAGCCTGCCTCCCTGCTTTTCCTTTCATGCTGCATTCCCCACTTAGGGGACAATAGGAGCAGCGGCCACCAGGCTCAGAGGCCACCGAGTCATCTCCCGTGGCTGCTGAGCCCTGAGAAAACCACTCTGACTGATCCAGGGAGTGAAACTGGGGAGTTGCCTGGGTAAGACCACCCACGCCCCAACTCCATGGGTCAAAGGAGCTCTCTAAGACCAGGCCTCACTCATCTCTGTGCCTGCGCAAACTCAGGTCCACAGGTGCAAGGGAACGTGGACCAGGGAACCAGGTGATGACTGACCAGTTTCCAGCGCCTGGGACCCTGGCCTTCCTCCCCGTGAGAATGGAATGTCCTGAGGCTTCTTGCCGGCTCCTGAGCGCACTACTGTGTTACTCCAGATCTCTCCTCCCTCCTGATACCCACTGCGCTGCCCACGAGCTGGAGCTGGAGCCAGAGTCCCCCGCGATCCTCCGGGGTATCCTGGCACAGCTCCCTCCCCCTGCGGAGGGCTCCACTGGGCTGGGGCAGGTTCACCCTTCCTAGCTCCTCTGAGACCCTCTTCCTCCTGCTCCCACCAGAAGGGCCCATCCTTTGCTCTCCCAATGTCCTGTCTCCCCAGCACCTGCCATCCACCCTCTCCTTGGGCTCGCTGGTTCTCTCCTTCAAGCACACGCAGGTCTTAAAATAGCTTCCCTTGGGCCTGTCTTCACCACTGCCCACCTGCTCCTTCCTCTCTCCCTGTTCTGAGCTCTGAGTTTACTGCCTGCCCTCAGACCCTGGGTTCTACCCCCATCCTGTTAATGAAATGCCCCATGGGAGGCCACAGGCCCTCCTGGGCAAATGCTAGCTTCCTTCCCGCGCCCACTCTGGCCTGTTGACTCTCACTGCAGGCTCCTTGGGGCGGAGCAGCCAGGAACAGGTGTGTGTGTAGGTGTGGCAGGTAGGGGGGTGGGGGGCGGGGAGAAGGGCTCCCTCCTGCCCTAACAGTGGTCCTTCTCCAAGGCTTGGTCCTTGCTCTCTGCTCTCCTCTTCTGTCTCACTTCTGGGAGAGTCTATGCATTTGGGCTGCAGCTTTTACCTTCATCAGTTTCCCCTGTCTTAGCCCTGGCTCTGTCTCCTTCCGGTTTTGAGTCTCTGTTCACCAACAGACTCCACTGTCTCCACGGCATAACCTGCGGTGACCTCCACAGGACAGGGCTAAGGCCAGTGTCGTCTCCTCCTCTCCCCCAGATGGCTCCACTCCACTTACTAATTCATACGGTTATTCATTCCCTGTGAATTCAACAAGTATCTGTTACTTCCCACTCCTTCCAACCATCCTCCATCTCCCCCGGCAGGATTAATTTTCATTTTGTAGCCACATGCTTGGTTGTCACTCCTGCCTGTCTCTTTCTAAGTCCCTTTGCAGGTTAGCACGGGTCATCTATGTGGAGGGACCTGGGAGGCAACTGGAAACGAGGAACTGGACTGGGGATCTGGAGGTCAAAGTTCAAGCCTAGTGCAGGGAGCCCTCCCTTCTGGGCATCAGCCTGGCTCTGACCCTGACCGGCCGTGGGGCCACTCAGCTCCAGCGTTAGGAATGAAGCCGCAGACGTCGGTTTCCTCCTCTGCAAAGCGGGGGCATGGGGCCTGCTCGGTGGTCCCTGCCACATGGAGCCGGGTGTCAAGGGCCCTCCTGCCCCCTCCCCCACCTAGTTTTGTTCCAAACTCTTCCTTCATTCAGGTGCTCCTGGGCCTGAGGGTGATGGAGCCTTTGAGCCGAGCATTTGGGTCGGGGCCAGGGTGGGGATGGCCCACTCTGCATGCCCTCCCTCCCTGCGTGGAGGTATTTGGGCCTAGCTGGCGATTTTCTTCCTGTTTGCTTGGGAGACCCTCAATGTCCCCCTCCCAATTAAAAGAACCCACATATGAAATAGGGAGCCTAGAGGGACCCAGGGAATGTGGCTGGAGCTTGAGTCCTGGCCCTCAGTGAATTCCACTTACCCTACCCTGAAACCCCACCCCTCTCTCCAAAACTGGCCTTGAACTGGTGGGCCCGAGCCCGCAGGGCCTTGTGGCACAGTGCCAGCTCAGGGCCCAGCCTCCCAGGCAGTCTCCACCAGGCCAGAGTTCATCTTTAGCCAAACAGCAGGCACTGGGGGCTCTCAGGACCCTCACAGTGTTCCCAGCCTCAGCTTAGACCCTGGGCAGCTGGGCCCCAGGACTGTCAAGTACAGCGGCCCCAGGTCCTGGTGCACAGCAGGGCAGGGACAGCAGGGACAGCTGAGCTGGGCACAAGTCTGACCTGGTGACCTTGTAGTTGAGCACAAAACAGGTCAAAAGCCATTTGCTGACCCTGTGGATTTGGGTGGGGTCATAAAAGGCGGGGGACTTGAATGCCAGTTTCACCACAGCAGCCCTGCCTCTTGACCCTCTGTGATCCTCACTCCCAGGACCTGGGCCCCACGGGAGTTGGGGACCAGAGGAGCAGATGAGAATGAGGAAGGCCAGGCCTCTCCCACCTCCCTCCATCCCTTCCCTCTTGTCCTGTATCCCCTGTCCCTCCCTCCTCACCTAGCTCGCACCTACCACGCATCAGCTGGCATTCAGGGCCCCACTCCCTCTTTTATGACCCCACCCAAACCCACAAGGTCAGCAAAGGGGCTCTTATTTGTTTCCAGAACAAGGTGGCATGACCTTTCCTCAAAGGTCCCCTGGCTGAGTGCTCCGCACCCCTGGGGGCGTCAGGAAGCACCCAGGCCCAGTGACTGAGAATCCCTGAGTGCTTGCTCTCTGCAGTCACATTTTGCCAAGGCGACCTGGCTGTTTTTCTGCCTTTTGTTGATTTGCTCGGCCAACTCATTCATTCATTCATTCATTCATTCATTCATTCAACACTTAAGGCGCTAGGCCTCGTGTTGGATGCTGCAGTGTAGGAATGAGGCAGGTTATTTGCCCACCGGGGTCTGCCGCAGACTCGTGGGCTCCTGAGACTGAAAATTCTCAGAGGCAGGGTGTGTATGCCACGCTGCCCCCCTACCTCCCCCTGCCCACACTCACTTTAGGTCAGTTGGAGGAAACTGGGATGCCACTGGGGATGGGGACAGGGCTTGGTGCCCAGGGTGAGGCAGCAAGGGGACGTGGGGTGGCCTGGGGGCAGGGGCAGAGCCTCTGACAGACCTGTGGGTGGCTGGGCGAGGGGCGGAGGACAGTTGGCAGCCTCAGCCTCGGCTTAATTCCTGGGCACGCAGCAGCGTTGGGAGGGCTACCAGCCATCCGCTGCGGCTTCAGAGGGCCCTGGGGGCTGTGGGTGGGCTGGGCTGTAGGCAGGCAGCCTGCCCTCCCCACTTCCTGGGACTGTTGCTTCCCTGGGAGCTCAGGGAGCTGCTCCCTTCAAGGGGAAAGGGGGTCTGGGGCTCGGACCCAGCTGCCGTCCTGCCCCTGGAACAGTGTCAGGGTGATGGGGCTGTGCTGGGAGCTGGAGTGGGGGGCAGCGGCGACAACTTCAGGCCTGTTTCCCTCCCTCCCTGCCTCTCCCTGCCCTGCTGCTCAACCTGGTTGCCTTCTGGGGGACAGTACCCTCAGGCTGGTCCCTGCCTGCTCCTGACCACACAGGGAAGTTCAGGCCCCCACATGCCAGTCATGGTGGCTCTGACCTGTCCCACCTAGAAGCCACAGAGCAGGCTAGACACATGTGCCCCAGGAGGAAGCTGACTCTCGGGGCTTCCACTTGCTCCTTGGCTCACACCTGCCGGCCAGCACTGGCCCAGCCTGGGTGGTCTTGCAAAGCCCCTCCCCTGCTCCAGGGTGCCTCTCCTCCCCTGTCACCTGTGTTTTCCTCTTCATCAGACAAGAATGCGTCAGCAGGACCGGGGCCACTCTCCCACTCCATTGTTAATGCAGGCCCCTCTCCACATCCCCACCCCTGACAGGCCCAGGCCTGCCCGGTGGGGCCAGTCCACTCCCTGCTGCCGGGAGTCCAGATACACCTGTTTACCTTTGGGCCTCAGCCCAGGATGGAAGCGCCTGACTCCTGACCACCTCCACGCACCCGCCCTCACAGGCCTTCTTTCGCGCCTTCTTCCTTCCGAAAAGTCTGGGTCCCCAGTGTGCAGGGGGGTGGGGGGGGCAGGGAGGAGATTGGTTCCTGCCCTCTGCTCAGCTCTGCAGGAGGCCTGGCCCACTTGCTCCAAGACAGCATGGAATCCTATCCCCGGGGGCCTTCCAGACATCCTGAGTCACTGGAACTGGGGGTGGCCTTCCTGTGGAACAGGATGTGCTCTGGGTAGGAGCGGGGAGGACCCGCAAGGTCTGAGTTCCAGCCCTTTCCCCCATCACCTTTCTGGCTGGGGGGTTCGTAGGGGAGGGAAGATGGGGAAAAGGCAGCAAGTTTGGAGACAGAAGAGTGCCTCCTTGCCTTGGGAAGGGGCCGTCCCTGTCCCCAGGGACACCCAGGACACTCCAACACCCAGGAATGAAGTGGCTTCTCACCTCAAAGGTGGCAGTCAAAGGAAATGAGAAACCTGCTCAGAGAGCTTGAGTCATGGGCTCAAAGCCACACAGCTCAAAAGAGAAAGGACCACTCGATGCAACATGGGCTCCTGGATTGGGATGCTGGAATGGAGAGAAACGTCATGAGGGCAATCAGCAAAATTTAAAAGGGGCCCGCAGTTAGCTGGGGTTACCAGTCAATGCTGATTTCCTGATTGTGATGGTGGTACTAGGGTTATGCAGGAGTGTCCTTGTTCTAAGGAAATACATACTAAAGAATTTAGTGCGAATGGATATCACATCTGCAACTCAATGTCAGTGGGGCAAAATATATTTTGATTGGGATTACGTTGAACCTATAAATAAATAAGGAGCAAATGAACATCTTTTTTAAAAAAACACCCAGCCAAGGGCCAGCACAGGGCTGGGTAGGACAGACAGGACCTGACACGCCCTTTCCCTGCTTCCTGCTATAAGCGTTTGCGAAGCCCTGCGCTCCAGCTCCTCCAGGGCCCCCTCTCAGGTTGGGCGGCCTATTGGGAACATCTGGGGGCTCTTAAAAGTGCTGATGCCTGGGCCTCACCCCCGAGACCGTAGTTCCAGGCACAGGGATTTGCAGGAGCTCCTGGTGGGTCTTCCTGGCAGCCGCTGGCTTCTTTAGCCTTTCCTCACCTGGTGGGCGGTTCTGCTTGGCCCTGACCTTGCCCCTCTCCTCCCCGCGGGACCAGGCAGAGGGTGAGGAGGGGGATAGTGGCACACCCCACCTGCCAATCCAGGGCGTACCTCATTTGGCAAATGCCAGAGGCTGATCCTGGGGGCCAGTGGAGACACTGGAGCCCCCCTTGTTCTCCCAACGCTGAGGAGCGTGGAGAGGAAGGCCGGTGGGTGGTGGGGAGAGGGAGGGAGCCATTGCTGGTGAAGGGAGTCTCAGAGGGAGGCTGGGGCAGCCGTGTCAGCAAGCTTCGGGAAGAGGGTGGGCTGGCTTCCGAGCTCAGTAAGGCCCCCGAACCCCGCTGGCCCTGCCTTGTGTGCACGCCCTCCTGAAATATTTGGAATAATTAGCAAGTAAAAGCAGCAAGTTAGCAGGGGAATGCCAGGTTGGCCTAGAGCCAACCTTGAGTGCAGAGAAGAAAGGGGCTTCAGGAGAAAGGGGTCCTCGGAGGCTGGGCAGGATTGTGTGGGATTCAGAGTGTGTGTGTGTGCTCGCGCGTGTGTGCGCTGGGGGGAGGGGCTGTGCACCACGAGGGCATGCTTGAGGGGCTGGGTAGAGAACTGGGTTCCAGGCCCCACTGGGGTGAAGGGGTGGAAGGGTGCCTGCTGAGTGTCACCCAAACAAATGTTTCCCATGCCTCAGTTTCCCCATCAGACCTCTGGCAGTTTGGCTCCTCACAGGGTGGACCTGCGGGTAGGAGTGAGTGGGAGAGTAGCATCTTAGCGCCCCCTTTCCCTGGTGGCCCTCCTCAGCCTCCAGCCTGCATTGGAGGGAGGGCTCCGGGTTGGATGAACCGATGCCAAGGTGGGAGGTAGGGCCCCTGGGGCTGGGGCCCTCTGACCTCTCACCCTGTCCCTCCAGCAGAGGACCAAGGGAGGGAGGAGCTGGAGACAGGCCCAGGCGAGGACCGCAGGCTCCGGGAGGCGAGCCTGGGCAGGCCCTCGCGGTGGGGGAGGTGGGGGATGCGTGAGCCCAGCCCTGGGCAAGCTTGGCCTTTGTGAGTCCCCAGGGCCAGGGAGGGGGCTGCCCCTCCTTTGCCACCAGCTCCCGGGGGCCCGTGGGTGCAGTCTTCCCATTGCACAGATAGAGGCGCTGAGGCTGCAGCGGACTCCTAAGGCTGCCCCTCAGCCCCTTTCTCCCTGGGGACACGGAGGTCAAGGGGAGTTCATCAGAGGGGGCACAAGCCCTCAGTGCCCCCATCTTCCAACTTCCTCCTAGCCATTTGCCCTCCGGCAATGAAGAGAAGGCCCCTGCCCCCAAACTAGCCTGCATTTATTTTTCCCCAAAGAAATTTGCAAGCAAAAAAAAAAAAAGTTGCAAGCAGGTCCATTTTTCAATTTCAAAATTTAAAAAAATTTTTATTGTAAATAACTTTCCATGAAAAAGGTTAAATCGCCCCATGAGGCAGGAAGGTGGAAGTGGGACGCAGCCCAGGGGGCTTCTGGTGGAGCAAGACACTCCCCAACACAAGTGCAGGCGGGGGCCCAGGGCGATCCCCCCTTCCTGGTCCCAGTGGTTCTAGCAAGCCTGGTGTCCCTCCTGGTTAAGCCTCAGTTCTAGCTACACTCACTACATTAGTCTGTTCCCCTCCCCTCTGCAGCTTGGCTGCCCTGCCCCCAACCCCCCAGAACCCCAACTCCCTGCTGCTCTCAGCCTCAAGTCAGGCTCAGAGATTAGGGCTTTATACCCTCTGCCCCACCTTGAGGGATGGGGGCCAGGAAATCCCAGAGGCCTTAGAAACTCTCCTTGCCCCAGCACACCACCCCATTTCTGCCTTCTCTCTCTGCCCCCTTCCCCCTGGCTCCACCCTACGTACTGCCGGCTCCAGCCCCAGGGAGGCTCTGCCGGGAGAGGCCTCCAGGGGGTTAATTTGCAGTCACCTAATTAGCATTTGTTGTACCTGGGAACTTTCTCTGGATAGAGACCTGGGGAGGAGAGCAGGAGAGCGAGAAGCATCAAAGCTAAGAGGCTCTGGGGCCGGTCCTGTACTGTTGCTCCCCGCTTGGCCAGGCACCCCCTATCGCCCCCAGGCCGCAGCTCTCCCAGTGCAGGGCATTTAGCGTGTCCCTGGGACAGGGAATAAGTGGGCCAATGAAACACTGTGTGTATGAGGGGCTGGGAGGCGAGGCAGCAATTCAGGTCCTGGGCCCCAGTTCTCAGCCTCCTGGGCTGGAATATGAGGACCGCCTGGTTGGGGGGGGCATATGGCCTCGTGGGGCCAGCCTTGGGAGACCCGCCCAGCCCCTGCCTGGGCTGTAGGGTGTCTGCGGGTCTGTGTTGGGGGGCAGTCTGGGCCCTGACTTGGGCACTGGCCGGAGGTGGGGGCGGGCTTCTTACAAGAAGGCGCCCACGCTGGCCCAGTCGTGCAGGTCAGCGGCCAGGGTGGCGTCCCCGGCCTCAAAGAGGGGCTCCGGGGGCAGGCAGCCACTGCTGCTCTCGTCCCAGGGGTGTTGCAGGAAGGACGTGGCCAGGAAGGTCTCGTCGAAGTCCAGGCTGTCGGCAGCCTGCTCCACCGGAGGCCCCCAGGTAGCAGGGCAGTCGATGTGGCGGCCGTGGACGGTGAGGTCCACGTCCCCGTGCGAGGCGGGGCTCAGCGGCGGGCTCAGCTCCAGGGCCTCCAGCGCGCCCAGCTCCCCGCCCAGAGTGCCGGCGTCGAAGATGGCCTCCCAGTCAAAGTTGCCCTTGAGGGGTTCCAGCTCGCCCTGCTCCTCCTGGGTCAGCAGCAGGGTGCTAGAGGGCCGCGGGACCTTGGCCACCCGCTTGGGCAGTGGCTGTTTGCGCTTATGCCCAAGCCTGCCCTCGCCCGCGCCCCAGCCCGCCTCCCCGGTGGCCTCCTCGAACTCCCGCAGCAGCTGCTGGGCCTCGGTGTTCACGGTCAGCGGCCCGGCCCACGGGACAGCGCTGGGCTCCTGCGCGGCCTGGCGGGCGAAGGCTGGGTGGATGTGGACCGGGGGCAGCCGCCGCTTCTTGAAGGCCCCGCTCAGCAGCCGCTCAGCGTACTGGGGGTCGATGCGCCAGAAGCCCCCCTTGCCCGGCTCGTCCTTCTCCCGAGGCACTTTGATGAAGCACTTGTTCAGGGACAGGTTGTGGCGGATGGAATTCTGGACACAGGGAGAGAGGAGAGAAAGAGGACAGCTGGGTGAGGGGGCAGGTCAGCGACGGGGGGCCTCTAGTGCTACTGCCAGTCCCCCCACCAGCTTCTCTCAGACGGGGGAGGGAGACCGAGGCACTGCTCTGACCAGGAGACTCTGGGACACCAGCCACAGGGCACCGGAGCCGGGACTGCTGTCGGGGGCTTTTGTTCCCTGTTGCTGGGATATCTGCCTGCTCAGTCATCCGAGCCCTGAGCCGCAGGGTGGCTCTCAGTGCCACCCTGTCCTGCCCTCCCTCCCTCACCCCACTGCTTGAGGCCTCTGGCCAAAGGCCTCGGCTCCCCCAGGGTCTGGACGGCCATCTCCCTCTGCCTGGGCCTGGCTGGCCTTCTCTGTTTGTGAAGTGAGTGAGTGGATGTGAGGGTGTGTGTGTTGGTGGGGGGTGAAGCTGGGGGAGGGATCTGATGACTTTCCTTGTTTGTAGAGTCGGCTGCTGGCCTGGGCCCTCACCCCCACTCCGCGTCCCCCTCCTCCCACCCCAGGCTATGAGGCCTCAGTTGATTATTACCCAGCCAAGAGCATAGCGCTCATTCCTGGGGCCTCTCAGGCTTGGGGGTAGGGTGAGGGGCGGGGGTGGGGAGGGTCTCCGCTTTCTCACCAAGGTTACAAACGGTACTGCCCCAGGGTCAGGGCCCAAGCAAATGTGGAATAGCTTGGAACTGTGATCCTGTGGCTTGTGCATCTTCAAGGCTTCAGTCCCCAAGTAGCCCCTGATCCTGATGGTGGAAGATGCTCAGGACAATGTGTGCCCAGCCTCAGATCAGCATCCTGCCTTATTTGTTCCTAGGTGCTTAGTCTTGTCCAAACCACACTGGGGCACAGGGGCCTGGGGCCCGGATGGTGGGGCTGGCAGGTGGGTAGTCCCCCCTGGCAGGGCTGAGATGTTTACATGATGGCCTGGGCCCCTTGGCTGCTCTGTGCCAGGTTCCAGAGACTTGGAACATGAAGCCAGTGCGGGAGGCAGAGCCCCTGTGGAAAGCACCTGGCTCAGCTAATTGTCCCCGGAGGGAGGTTGACTGGGGAGAGGGGGAGGAGTGGAGGCAGGAAACTGGGGAGGGGATGGGATGGGGGGCTGGGCAGCAGCTTTAGAAAGGCCCCACCACCCTTCCATTGGGACACAGCTGGTCTTCACACCCCACAGCACACCCCTCTGCCCTCCTGTCCCCTCCAGCCAACTGAAACCAGGCAAGATGCAGAGCCTGGCAAGAATGATGCTCCTGTTTCCGCTTCCAGTCCAGCCCCGACAAACTGGCCTTGAGCAGGGTACTGTCTAGGAATTCTAGGACTTGGGACAAAAATGTGTCCCTCAGTCCATCGGCCTCCCCAGGGGACTGTGTTCATGCATAGTTCAGCCCCGGTCTTTGGGCTGGGCCTGCTGGATGAGTGAACAAGTTCTTTCCACTTGAATCTCAACGTCTAGTGAACATCCTCCCTCCTCCCTCTCTGAAATCAAAGTGTGTGTGTGGGGTCAGTTCCAAGCACTGAGCTCCCTCGAGGTCCTTCCTCGACGGCCTTCCTCCCTCAGGGCCCTAGCTGACCGCGCCTTCCTGCCCTGCGGATCTGGGATGTGAGTCCAGTCTGCGGGGGCGCGGGGAGGGAGGGAGGACCTCCCCTACCTGCCAGGTGGGATCAGCGTGGCGGAAGTAGCAGAAGTTGTCCGTGATCCACTTGTAGATGGCCGACAAGGTGATCTTGGTGGCCTTGCTGGCTTGCATGGCCATGCAGATGAGCGTGGCATACGAGTAGGGCGGCTTCACGTGCGGGTTGGTAGCGTAGTCCACGTCGTCGGGAGGCGGGGCCTGCAGCCCCGGGGGCGCGCTCCGCGACGTGCAAGACGACGTGGGCTTGCCGGGAGTGTGCGGCTGCCCCAGGCAGGCTGGGTCGGCCGCCAGGGGAGACCCTGGCGCTGCGGAGCCTGGCACCTGGTGGTAGCCGTGGGGGTCGGTGCCCCCCGAGGGCAGGGCGGGGGCCTTGGCGTTGAGAATGGAGAATTCCTGTAGCCACTGCAGGCTAGTCAAGCTGTCATCCAGGGTGTCGGGTTCCTCCAGGCCGCCCTCCGGCCCGGCCTCCTCCGTCGCCCCAGCTCCCGAGAGGCGTAGCCAGCTCTCCGCCATATCTGCGGGGACTCTCCGAGGGGGCGGTCAGCATCCACTAGCTGAGCCGAAGGTGGCCCGCCGCGCTCTCCGGCCCGCTAACTCCCGCGGCTCCAGTTACAAGGCCTCCTGGACGCGCGCTTCCATCCCGCGACCCGGGGGGTCGCCTCCTCCGAATACGAATGTGATACCTGCGGGGACCACAGCGGGAGCTGACCCTCTTCCCTAACCTCCGAGGGGATAATGTGTGCGAAGTGGGATTCTCCTTTAAAATCGTCCCCTCAGCTGGGAAGGACCTTTAACTGCTGAGGTCTGGGAAACAGAAGCAGTGCCGGGGGTCCGACCCCCACAGGGTCCACCTCACTTTTTCCCTCTTCGATGTTTTAGAGGAGACTTAATTAGCTAAACGAGAGAAGAGGCATCCGAGGCTATCCCTTTTTCCTCAAGAGCGGGAAATCAAACCCCCTCCCTCCGCAACAAATGGAAATGGTTGAGAGAGCCAAGAAGGGCAGTACGACCCGGCGGTGGGGCGCGGGAGGGCTTCCGATCTTTGAAAAGGGATATTAGGATGGGGGATCAAGGGGAAAAAAGGGAACATGACAGAGAGTTACAGGGGGGCCGAAAGTGAATGTCCCCCAAACTTCTCTGATGTCGGTCCCCGGGCCCACCGCTTACGTCGCGGACGGATGGGAGAGCGGGCTGGTACTGAACCCCTCCCTTCCCGCTACCCGCAGCCCTCCCCGTCCCTTACCTGGCTCAGAGCGAAGCCCGGATAAAGAAAGGTTCTGGAAGACGTCCCTCCCACCCCCCGCGACTCTCTGTCTCCACCTCGAGAGCACTGCCAGCAATCCTCGTCGCCCCCCAGCTCGACGGCGCCTCTCTGAACGCCAGCGGCCCGGGGACCAGCAATAAGTAGCCGTTCAGAAGGCTTCTCCTGCTGCCATGGCGACGCTCCGCCCCTATAAACAGCTTCCGCTGCTGCCATTGGTCAGCATGTCTCCAAGGAGACCGCGGGCTCCTGCCACGCTCTCTGGCGGTAACTCTCTTCGAACACCCTCCTTCTGCCGCCCTCTCCCGCGCCACCCAGCCCCCTACCCGCCACCGCGTCCCGACTCCGCGCATTCCCGCCCGAGGGCCCCGCGCAGGGCTCGGAGAGGCGCGCGGCTCGGCGCTCCCGCCGAGAACCCGGGCGCCCGGGCGAGCCATTCGCCCCAGGAAGAGCACTCCTGCCCCACCCGCTTCCCGTCTGGCTGCTCCGAGGTGTCGACGGCTCCTGGGACCCAGCCCCGCGCGCGGTGGCCAAGGCAGCGAGCGGGCTCAGGCTGGGGAACCGTGTGTTTGGGGTTTTCCTTTCCTCTCCTCTGGGCCGCGCGTGGCGCTTCCTCACGTTTCTGCGGCCCGTCCCTCTCTCCCGACCCTGAGTGTCGTCTGGGTGCCCGCAGGAAGATCTGACTCTCCGATGCCACCTGCCGCTCAGGTCCGCAGAAACCGCAGCACCGGTCGCAGACACCCCAAGACGGGCAGGGTAATCCAGTGTTTCCCGGTAAGCCGCTCCCTCTCCGCCCCGTCCTCAGTAAGGTTCCCGGAAGCTGACATTCCAGAGGTTTCTCCTGAAGTTCTTTCCCTCCTTTCCAGACAGCTGAGGAAGCAGAGCCGGTAGGTGAAACTCAGAAAAGCCATGGACTTGCCAAATTCTCCTCCCTGGGTCATTTGCCCCGCTAATCTCACTAACCATTAAGTGACAGGGACTAACGGTGGACGGTGGCCCTTCCTCCTCCCTGCCCCTAGCCTCCCTCCAGTCACCAGCTTTCGTGCTCTTCAATTATTGAGGAGCTGCAGTGTTGGCACTTCTCCGGTTTAAGGGCGGGGGTGGGGGTGAGGGCTCCCTATCAGGCCTTTGCCCAGGAGCTGGGCCTGCCCAGGGGCTGGTACATCAACCACCCAGAAACATCTTTCCCTTCCCCTTGCCCTCTCTCACTCTTCCACCTCCAGTTTCTCTTGAGCAAAAATATTAAAGAGTGCCAGAGAAAGTTGGACAGAAACTCACAAATAGGCCAACTGCGCAGTTAACAGCTCTCCTTCCCTTGTAAACAGTTTTATTCATTTTTAAGTATCATGCAGCAATCCGTAAATATTGCATCCTTGACGTCCCCACTGTAGTGTGCCCACGAGTGTACTCCGGGGAGCGAGGGGTCCACAGATGGCACATCAGTACACATACACTCACACACTCTAGATGTGCAGATCCTAAAGCAGAGTGAGTAACCAGCATGCCAAGATCAGGTGGACAGGATGCTGACTCTCCCCAGGTGAGATGGCTTTAAGTGTGTGTGTATCTGTGCCCAGGAGATGCCCCAGTGTGGGCATGACCTCTGGTGGGATGGAACTGGGTGGGGAAGGACAGAGGGCTCCATGTGGAGGCTGGGATCCCCACACCAGGAGAGCTCAGACCTTTGCAAGGCAGGAAGGAGCCACAGGCCTCCGATTAGTCTATGCCCTCCTGTGCGAAGTCAGGCTCCATCACATTCTCTCTGAGTCAACTGCTTACTACGTGGCTGTCTCCAGATGATGGAGGGGCAGCTGCCCTGTTCCCTGATCAGGCTGAGGACCAGCCCCTTTGGACGGGATATTTCTGCTTGTCAAAGAGCTAAATGAGAACAAAGGGGATGGGGTGGGGGAGAACGCACTGTCTGACAAAGAAGGAGTGAAGGGCCATTTCTAACCCACGTGTCTTGGTTATGGAACCAAGGCCTTGGGGAATCTCTCTGAGCCTCTTCCTGGAGAAGACACAGATCCTCCAAGGAGGGGTGAAGACAATGGCTTCCTCCTAGGGTTCCTGGCCACCATGGCTGCTGTTTTCCTGCGTCTCCATCATCTCAGGTGATACCACACTGTGACTACTACCTGCCGGGAGGGAACGGAGGTGGGTCTGTGGGCCACTACCCCAGGCTACGGGGAGCCCCCCATTCCCTAGTGCTTCTGGGGCTCAAACTTCAAGGAAATGAGGAAGTGGGGTTATTGCTCAAATCTTAAATACAGAAGGGGCTATAAGAATGTTCGGAGGAAGATAGGACATTAAGTGGGGCCTGAAACAGCAGAGTCCGCTGCAGGATTTCTGAGAGGGTGGACGTGGGAACCCGAGACAAGCTTAGATTCAGGCCTGGCTCCTGGAGGGTGGGTGAGGACAACAGGCCTCCCCAAGCAGGGCAGACAGAGGTGCAACCCCCGGGCAGCCTGAGGGCCACCACCCGCCTGGCGGTGCAAAGAAGCCACGCAGAAGGTGCAGAGGATTCCCGGGGCACCGGGCTCTCTTTGAGGCTGTGGAAACAACCCTGAAAAGCTCTTCTAGGGAAACGATTTCAAATATGAAGACATGCCGTCGTGATGGGCGCAGCCAAGGCTCTGCCGCATCCCAGCCTCACAAACGGTCAGATCCGACTTTGCTTCCCAATCTCATGCTCCATTAAACCAGCACCTCTTCCAAGAGCCAGTAGCCAGTGCATTATCAGAGGGCTACGTGGACTCCATTGATAACACCAGTGTTGAGAGAGGAGGAAGACCCAACAGCTTACAGTCTGGCCTTGCTGTTCCGGGCTGTTATTTACATGCCCGACACCGGGCTGCAGTGGCGTGGGCTGCAGCGGGCACATGATTTGAACAACAGTATCTCTAAATCTCTAATGAGACTATGGAAGGCAGTATCTCCCCCTTCCCTCATTGGGCTCAACAGATCTGGAGGGCAGGGAAGGAAATCAGGTGGGGTGGGGAGGCTCCCAGACCACCGCTGTCCCCAGCTCAGCCGTCCCCCAACTTCTGACACTGACTGAGCCGAACTGCTCCACCCTCTCTCTCAGCCAATTTCTTCAACTGTTAAGGGCGTGAAAGAAAAAAAAAAAAAGAAAGGAAAAAGAAAAGGGAGTGGAGACAGGGACAGCAGGAATCAGAATACCAACTGATGGGGCAGTAGTGATGAAATGTGATCACATACGGCAGCTCCTAACACGTGCCTGGCACATAGAGAGGGTCAAAAAGTGTTTTTGTAATGTCACCTGATCATAAATAACTCTCCGTGGGGGGATTCCCAGATTCAAGGCCTCCTTCCTAAGCAGACAGACATGAGGCACTGGCTCTGCTACCAGAAGCAAGAACTGTTTTGCCAACCAGCCCCTGTTTCTTGTCCTTGAGAAAGGGGCTCCTACTGCTTTCTGAGGGAAACTCCACTTACAGTGCAATATGGCTTTCCCTTCTCGCAGGAGTCACCTCCCAACCCCCACCACAAATTGGAGGTTTCAAATTGGCTATGATGTCCCAGAGACCAGAAAATGCCAGGTGGGTGTTTGTAATGAAGCCACCGAAACTCTGAGGCTTCTTGGTCTCCCCACCAAGGAGAAAAACAGACGCACAAGAACAACCAGTCTGTGGATCTCGGCTCCCCCTGAAGATCAAGATACAGTGAAAACGTTCCAGAGGGTCTCTGCCAAGGGTTCAGGAGCTGCAGTTCATCGAGTGGCGTTAGCCCATAAGGAGAAAGGAGGCTTCTGGTCCCTTCTGAGAGGGGAAGGATGACGGTTACAGAAGATGAGGCTGGGAGGAGGAGCATCCCGCTCTCACGTGGGTATGAAAAGTCTCCAGGTGTCTTGCTGAGGATGCCCAGGAGGTCAGCAGTGCAGCGAGGCCAGGAGGGGATTCGAGGGCAGGAGGGGAGCCCTGGACCAGGGGCTGGGGCTCTCAGACGGCCAAGGGACCCCACGTGCAGGGCCTGTTCTCGGGGTCCTCCAGGCTGCCAGATGACGAGCGCCGGCGCTGTGTGTTCCGACGACTGGCGACGTTGTCATCCACCTGCCAGGCACCTGAGGAGGGGAGAGGAGTGTCATAGGAGCTGGACCTTCAGCTCGGTCCAGGCGTGGTCCCCAGCAGGGCAGCCCGGGAGTTCGGCAGGAAAGCTGGCAGGATGCGTGCTACCTGGAACTCCCAGGGTGTGCAGCCCGGCCCTGGAGAGGGAGAATGGGGAGCAGTGGCCGCCGCTGGGCGAGGTGCAGTCACGGCTGCTGTGGTCCACTGATGGAAGGACACGCAGGATGACCCTGTTTTGTGCCCCAGGACCCACTCCGGCATCTTTATTTGGTTTCGAAGTTGGCCTACGTGTCATGGTGGACAAGGAAAAGAAGCTGGGTCTAGCTGAGATTTTTTCATGTGGGCAGGAGGAAGTAGGGGGTTGTAAGAAGAGGGTTCATGGAGGCTGTGAGTTAAGTGTTTGCTGTGGGGGTCCGAGGGAGGGGACAGGAAGTGACTGGCCGCCCAGCAGGGGACCAGGGACCGCCCAATGGCATAGGGGAAGACAGTGTGATGGCTCTTCCTCTCTTTCTACACCTAAACGGCCTGCTGAGGTTTGCTATCAGCCCCAGGAGACTTTAGCCCCACAGCTTTGGGGTCCCGCAGGTGCCGTCCACTAAATTCATCCTCCTCCCCCAAATCCTACAGCCCCTGCACCAGAAGCACTGGCTGCCCATGCTGGAAACCAGCTCTTGGTGCTTCTCCCTGCTGTGTGCTCTGCATCCGATCCATCACGACCTCCTGCTTGTTCACTTCCTCAGCATGTCTAAATCTGCAGCCAGAAAACCTGGGCACACCCCCAGTTTATTACATATTGACTGCGTGATCCTGGGCAGGTCATGGTACCTGGAGCCCTGGTTTTACTGTCCATCCAATGGGAGAGGAGTACTTACCCCACAGGGTGCCTGACTCATAGAACGTGCTCTA
This sequence comes from Vicugna pacos, assembly GCF_048564905.1. Lineage (NCBI taxonomy): Eukaryota > Metazoa > Chordata > Mammalia > Artiodactyla > Camelidae > Vicugna > Vicugna pacos. The sequence continues at coordinate 58,592,146 of NC_133002.1, forward strand.
CAACCAGCCACACACTCCCCATCCCTGTCTTTGTTCAGGCCACCCTCATCCCCGCTGCCGTTGTCCTCCCAGCCCGCAGACTGGCTCCATCCAACTCATCCCCTCCTGTGCAGCAAGAAGCTCCTGAGTTGAAGAGCAGGGTCATGGCTGCCCACATGCTCAGCATGAAGCCCTAACTCCCTGGGGTTGAGAAAAGCCTCCCATCCTCTGGCCGGACAACCTCTGAGCCGCATCTCCCAGCACCTGACCTCACAAGGCCCCCTCAGCCGGATGGGGTCCAGCGTGCTCCAGAATGCTCCCCTGCAGCCTGTGCTGCCACCCTGCTTCTCACACTGCATGGAAACTGCTGAATTCTCGACCTCCTCCTGGGCAGGGCCCAGAGCAGCACCTGGCCCATCAGAGGACTTGCTCCATGCACCGAGCTGACAACCTGGAGGGCGGGCCTGGGGCTCCCTGTGTTCATGTGTGAGGAGGGCCGCTCACGAATGTCTGGGGTCAGTCTCAGGTAGACCAGCCCAAGACATGAAACCCTTTAATGGCAGAAACACTGGGATTAAATGGGTATAAACTGCTTATTTCCCGTAAATGTCCTGGTGGGATAATCCATCCTAGGGCTCTGTGGAGGTGGACCCCGGGGGAAGAGGAGTGAGTGGAACAGGAAATTCGTAGGCATCTCTCCCAGCCAGATGGAATGTGGGGACCTCTGTACCCCTGGGGGTACCAGTCGGGGACAGGTCAACAGTGCTTTTCCCCTTGAAGGGTGGCACTGTGAAGCAGGATGAGAGAAGAGAAGGCAAGGCTGCCCTTCAAGTTAGGAACCCCCCACATAAAATGAGCTGTTTGTTCATTTACATAATTTGGTAGATCTCATACCTATTCCTCAATGTTTATGGGGCAGGACTCCGGGAACTGCGGCTGTTCGGTAGGAAAGACCAAAAGCAAATGGTAAACGAGAGAGAAGACACACATGCATGCACAAAGTTAACACGCCTCTGCCACCACCGCGCCACTGCAGGCACCCTGCCGCGACACACGACCGTTGGGCTGCCTGGCCCTGAATTCTCACGAGTCTTTGCTACAAATGCCACCATCCCAGACCCTGAGCCAGGGCCCAAACTGGCTCCTTCTGAAACAGCCTCAAGACCCAGATCTGAGGTCTCTATCCTCCCCTGGCTTCCTGATACACTCAGTGGCACCCTTTCCTTCAGAAAGTCCCCCGACGGGCCTGGGCAGAACCTCGCTGCTCAGCTCCCCTGTCCAGAGGAGGGAGGGCCAGCGGGGTGCGCAGGAGGACTTCCTGAGTGCGTGCTCCGGTTCTGTCCTGCCCTCGGCCGGGAAACCAGAAAACAGCCTGGAGATGCAAAATCCTCCTCGGGAGATAAATAAAGGTGCCTCCCACTCAGTTCCATTTTGGGGACTCCAAAGTCGGAGAGTGAAGAGACCTCTAGAGGTAGATTTGAGGAACACGTTTAGGGAGATTTCGCACACCCCCTTCCTGACTCTACCCAGCCACTAATTAAAGGGCTGTAACGGTTCCAGTGTCTTGTAGTTTCTCTCCAGGGGAAAGAGAAAGTTAATTCAGATTTTTCCTTATTGTCTGCAAAGTGTAACCCTTCCTAGTAGCGTTTCAGTCTTGGGTTATTTCACGTCTCTGTGGGTATTTTTAGATTTCATTGCCTATGCCCACTCCTGCACAATGCAGTCATTTAAAAATACACTTGTATTTCCACTAATGAACTCATATTAGCTTTTCTTTTTCCCGTCACATTCCCCAGAGCCTTTTCACAGAATTATCACTGGCCCCCTGACCACCATCCTGCCACCTGTGTGATACCTCATCAGATTCCCTGGAACCACATCAACTTAGCACAGCCTCACAGTTCTAATCTCACCACCTGTACCTGTCAGCTCCGATTTCTCCCCTTCGAGAACCTTTCAGAACAATCCAGAACATAATACCACCCCCGCCTTGGTCTTGGGGCCCAAGAAGACCCAGAAGCTTCTTAGGGGAAGAGGGGCTGGAATGACAGAGGGGGTCGCCCAGCATCACTCCCACAAGGGTGACGAGAGTGGTGGGGGTGGGGACCTGAGTGTCCTCGCCACCAGCTGCGGCTCCCGGCAGAGCACGCGTGGGCGTGGGGAGGGTGGGCCACGGGATGCCCCTCGGGTCTGTTTCTCATGGGCCCCCTACGAGGGGATCAGCATCCACGTGGATAGGGAGACAGACTCAAACAGAGGCCAAGTGCCTGGGAAGCTGTCCTGATGACCGCAGGACGGCCAAGCCAGCCTGCAACATCTCATTTGGGGGATGGAGCTCTGAACTTACAGCAGAGCATGATGAGGCCTATTTATTCCACGGGTCCTACCTAAGTGCACACTCCTGTCATTAACCCGACAGATGCTTCCAGAGAGTTCCCCAGCATCTTGCTGCCAGTGTGATGCTAACAGCAAAACTCGGGAAACATTTTACTGGGAGAGATGCACCTTCCCTCTCCCACAAGAGCCCTGGAGACCTCTGGGTGAGGCTACAGTGGGACACCTCCAGCACCGACGCCCGAGCCCCTCTCCTGGCAGCTGCCACCATCACGGGTATCACATCTGGCCTGAACGGTGAACCCAGTTTAAGCTCAGAATGGCTGGCTCCTGAGATCACCATAAGGAACCCCAGGGGTTCTATCTTCCTTCCAGGTATTGCTCCCCTCCCGTAATCCCAGAGTGGAATAAATATCAGCAAGCAGGTTGGCCGGAAGGAGTTGGGAACAGGAAGAAGCAGAAGGAATCAGGTCAAGTTCCACTAGCACAGTTGGCTTAGACAATTCCCAGCAGCTCCCTCTGCCAAAAACCAGGGCTGTGCAGGGGAGCCCCCTGGGGGAGCCAGGAGCCTAGATTTCTCTCTAGAAGCCCAGCGAGATGGCCGGTACAGCTGCCACAGACACAGGGCAGAGTGAGGGCAGAGATGTCACCTTCCCCGACTAGTGACCAAGGACGCCAATTCAAGGCAAATCCTTCCCGTAACCTTTGCCACAGAAGCATCCCTATCTGCATGGTGCGGGGATTAATGTATCTCCCAGGTGTTCCTCCTCGGGAACTCTCAGCCTGCTGATTCAGGCTCTTGCCAGCTAGGAATGGAAACGTCAGCAAGAGCCCCTCGGACGTGCGCAGGCCCAGCCAGCTCGGCACAGCACAGCTGGGGGGGACAGTGTTGGCACAGAGTGAACATGAACTTTCACATGGAGTCTGGGTGACACAAATGAGTTTCAGAATAAAGAAACCAGATGGACAGATTTACATTTGGCAAAAAGACATGAGGAACACACGGACAGACAGAGCAAGGTAAGGAGTGGGAAGGCGGGGAGGGAAGAGTGCCCTGGACCCCAGCCGCTCCAGCCCAGACGGGACGTGTCAGCGCTAAGGAGGCAAGGGGGAGGCTTGGGGGAAGCAGCCCTGGGAAGCCCAGCTTCCCCGCCACAAGCCTGCGTGTGGGGCCAGAGGGGTGAGGACCTTAGCCTCTCACGGGCCGACGGAGAGTGGCAACCACAGGAGGCTGTGTCCCTCCAGTGCCTGCAGCCATGTCGCCGAGCGAGTAGAGCACTGGACCCCGGACAGGACGTGGCTGTTCTGAAGCTGAAAGGAGTCTTCACTGCGGGGCCCGTTTAAGAGGTTACTAATGCAACTTGAAGGTAAGCTCTGCCGTGAACCCAGGAGGGGCAATTTCGACCTAGTCCACCGGGCAAGGCATGGCTGGCGGAGCCCTTGGTGAGCACGGAGTGGAAGGACGTCAGTGCTCAGACTGTGACTGACAGGGCTCCCGGGGTCAGTTTAGGGTCGAGAGAAGGACTAAGGGCACTACGATGGCCCTGATCAAATGTAAAGTCAGGGCTCCAGCTGGGAGAGTCACCCTCGACCCCTGATCTCTCCTTTGGGATCCAAATCTAGCCAGTACACAGTGCAGCTGGTGTAACCCGAAGCTCACTGGGTCATAGAGCCATTCGCTAGTCTGCAAGACGCTGGCTTTCAGATTCCTCTCTGAGCCTAACTCAACACGTCCCTCTGAGGAGCTATAGGTTCTCCTTTCAAGGGCTCAGGCTCCCTTTCCAAGACCTTCTCAGAGAGGCGGCATCTGCCTCAAACTCCCTGGAAACGAGACCAGGCCACGCCTACCACGGAATCTGCAAGACGGCGATGCAGGCCGCACGGTCAGGCCAAATCCAAAGGATTTGGAAGGAGGTCTGCTCTTCTCTTCCTGTCCTAATGGTCTCAGAGCAGGGGTGGCTCTTTGCTCAGGGACTCTCCCGAGGCTGCCTCAGTTCCTTTCAGCAACGGGTTTCCAGCATCTTAGCACAGCCCATGCCTTCCTGCAGGAACTGCAGGGCAAGAGATGGGTGTCCAGGGTGAGAGCAGGGGTGCGAGCAGGGGAGCGTCTCCCACCAAGTTCATGTTCAGCAGACTGCCACTCACCGGGTAAGCAGGCCTCAGAGCACAGCTTATTGTCCAGTGCTTTCACGCTTGCGATGTCAAAGTCATTGTTATTGTCATACTCCATACCTAGAAATGCGCATGTCCTCTGGCCTGAAACGGAGTTATTAACGCAGTTAGAGGGGGGTTGGCTGTCTTTTCCTCTGCTTTGCTGTCCTTAAAATAAAAATCTCAAGGATGGAGACAAAAAAAATCAAACCATGTGTTAAAAAAAAAGACAATAGTAAGTGGGTAAAGAGCGGATAGTAAAGGAATCAAATTGTGTGGGGATGCTGGTGCTCTCGCCCTGCCCAGCTCTGTTCCCTGAATGGGCCCCTTTCCAGCCACTGTTCCTGGGAAGCCAGAGCCTGGGGGAGGGCTGCGGGATGTGGCCACAGGGACCCGGACCAGAGCAGAGCTCTGCCAGGCTGGGAAATGCTAGGCGAGCCTTGGGGGAAGTGACCCCCTGCTCTGGCCTGTCTCTGTCGGTGTGTGTGGGGTGTGATTATGACCACGAGGCTCTGCAAAATTTTATTTATAAGTAAAACGGCAATTATAGGTCTTTGGTGCCATAATTTTGCACATCAAAGACTTAATTTGTTATTCTAGTATGTTTTAAGGGACTGACCAGAAACCTACAGTCATGTAAGAGGGGGAGGGGAAAGTCTTAGACGTCGTTTTTTCAGAGCCCCTCCACCCTCCGGCCTTTTCTCTTGGTGAAGGGGAGAGCAGGAAATATACATCTACCATGTGGGCTATGGAATGACAGGTGGAAACCACTTGCTGCCCAGCACTTTCCAGAAGCAAATATTCTATGGGGGCAACTGTCACAAAGGGGAACTCTGGAGCCCTGAGCGCTGAAGGCATGACTCAGGGCCCGGGGGCCAAGGCGCCCATCCCCACCTCAGGCTGGCGCGTGAGTGGGGTGCAGGCCCAGCCTTGGTGGCCGCCCCTCCTCTAGGGCTGCTCGTCCAGGCGAGAGTGGTCAGGTGTGCATGCATGCCCCCCTGAACTCCCCCAAGCAATGGCCAGCGCTAAAGCAGAAGCGACCAGGATGACATCTGTGTCTGAGTAGGATCTAGGTCTGCTTTGGAGGCTGCCCTTCTGTGCAGGTACCTCAGAGCAGCCAGGGAGGACAGCCCGGTCCTGGGATGTCTGACTTTCCATCCCCAGGGGGGGTTTCCAGTCCCCCTCCTCCTACTTCCTCACTCTGTTGGTCATTCCTTCTCTTCTAGGCTTACTAGAAATAAAATTCTTCCGACTGAAAGTAGAATTGAGGCCTGAAAGATGGTTAAAGAGGAAAAAACCCCAATAGCCTGTAAAACACTTGTTTACACTGAGCTGCCGAGGTCTCTGGACCACACCACTGTGCCGCTGGCTGCTAAGATGCCCGTTACCATAACATCAGCCGTTTTCCTCACTAAAGCAAGCCCGAACCTACTGCCTTTCTCCCAGGTGGCGGAAACTGCTCTGCTGCTGAACCCCGGGGCTGCTCCAGCCGCTACATGAGACTCAGCTGAGAAGCTGAAGCAGGAGGGAGGGTGATGGGAGTTGCCCAGGAAGCTTCAGAATCTCCTGACTGTAGATGGGGAACTATGTGTATTTTCTGCAGCGTCCTCCTGACGTCCTTGGCTCTGAGGCCCAGGAAGAGCTGGGGAGGCCACCGAGGTCCTTAGATACCCTGTTTGTACATCAAGAAGACAACCTCTCCCCAACAGCCACACAGCTGAGCAGGGCCACCAAATCACATCAGTGCCTCCTTCTGCACCCTCTGGAGAATGCCCAGGGAAGATATGTAGTAAGAGGGAGCAGATGACCAGGTCTTGTACCATCTTCGTGTGTGGGTGAGCCATCCTCTTCCTCTAGGACGTCATTTCCCTAGGACAGAAGGAAGGCACTGTGAACAAGTACATTGGTTGGCTGGAGACAGAACTAATCACCTTCCTGGCATCTATGCATCTCCCGTCCATGTCCGAGATGACTAGCAGGCCGCCGAGGCAGACTTTGCTCGGTGAGGCAGGACCGGCCCGAAGGGACCAGGTCTGAGGCATGTTACAGCTGGACCCCAGGACTGTCAGGAGTAACCCTGGTCATAGTTTAGCTTACATTGTTTCTCTAAGGGGGAAATTGCCTAGTGAAAAAGCAAACAGTGAACTCATAAAGCTTTCAAAAATCCCTTAGGATCCCACGCCCTATCCAGATACTTCTTTGAGAACATCTGGCTCAAGAAAAAGTTCCAGAGGCCCTGCTGTGAGCTGGGCGCCCCCCCAGGCTCTGCCACAGCATGCGTCACGCCAAGTTGTGATCGCGTCTCCCCCACCCGGCGGAGCTCCTGGATGGGTGGAGAGGGTGGGGGGCAGGCAGAAACCATGTCCCTCAGTTTTTATGTCCCCAGTGCCAGGAAGCACCTGTGAGACAGCTGTCCTGGGTAAATGCTCACCAAGTGAATGAGGACAAACGCTCTCTCAAGGGGTCTGGCCCAGAAGACTTCCCTCTAGAACTCACTCCACGCCTACTACACTGAGACCAGCGCCCTCTGCTAATCCGACAGTCCCTCTTCTCCGCACCCCACTGTTCGCTCATCCAAGTGCACCGCTTTGGAAGGCTTCTTCCCAAACAGCCCCCATCCTATTTGTGTTCCCTGCCAGCACCGACAGTCCCTGCGACTGGGGAGGGAGCTCCACTGTCCGCCTTAGGGTTACCTCTGCATCCTGCTCTTCGGTGGCGAGGCCGACAAAGTTGCAGTCCGGAGACACGGCTGGCGTCACCTGCAAAAGAGCAACAGAAATCAAGGCTCAGATGCGACTGGCTCTCCTCCCCAGCTTGCCTGGCAGCAAACCAAGTTCTCAGGAAAGAAATGGTGCCAAACAGACGATCAGATCTGACGGGGTCTCTGATCCTGCTATGTGGTACCCTGCTTTCCGGGCCACCCCTCCTGAGCACTGGAGGGCTTTGCACATTTCCCGGGCAGACCTCGGGTTGAGCTAGTTGGGATGTGCGTGTGAACATAGAGATCCCAAGTGCTCCTCCCTTACCTCGCCTGCTTCTGAGGGGGCCCTGCTGGCGGCCCGTGGAGAGGGGAGCGCCTCCCCCTCCTCTTCAGTGCCAGGGGCGATGTAGGAGCCAGACATGGAGGAGACGGTGTCGGTGCTGATCTGGGAGTGCTGGCTCTGGGAGGACACCATGGACATGACCGACTGGGCCAGACTGCTGCTGGCTGGGTCTTTGGAGACAGGGGTCGAAGGAAGGAGAGGGGAGGTCAGGCCCGGCTGTGGGGAGCTGAATGCGGTGCAGGGCTGTCTCCCCGCACCCGGGCAGTGAGGGCGCAGTGGCCTGACCTTGCCCCCAGCAGAAAGGGTTTAGATTGACCGTTTTCCAGGGTTTTGCTCGTTTACATTTTCAAGCGCAGACTCAACCTCAGGGATGAGGGATGCTTGTCCCTGTCATGATGTTAAAGGAAAACCTTTCGACAGCAGGACTGGGAGCAAGATCACCGCTTCTCTCCTAGCTCAGCGGCAAGACCACCCTCTCACTGCAAGACAGCGATGCCCCCTTCTCTCTCAAGACGGGGCCTATGTTGTGATGCCCGTTAGGTATTAATTTGCTGCTCCCCAGTCCCTCCTGTAGGAAGTAAGAGAAACGCTATGGACTTGGCTGATGGGGGAAGAGCATGCAGTCGCTCCCTGCCCCCGCGTGTACCTTCTGGGGAGGAAAGTGTGGAAGAGAGAGGTGTCCCTGTGCAAGATGACTGGTCGATGGCTCCCGACGACGACAAGGTAAGATTCTCACTATCTGGAGTGACACCACATTCCTGGGGGGGAAGCGGAGTAAGGGCCCATCAGACGCAGTGGAGGGGGAGGGTGTGAGGGCAGGGAGCCTGGGCGAGGAGGAGGAAAGGGGATTCTGGGAGGGACGGCAGGAGGGAACACACAGGGGCAGGGCTGGTTTCTCCTCTGTCATCCCTTCTGCAGCCCTGACCCGAGTGGCTGTCTCCCAGGGGAGGCACAGACTTCAGTCAGCACATCCTGCCCGAGGCCGAGCATCTGCTGGAGCTGCACAAAGACCGCAGCTCAGGTGACACAGGTCACCCAGCAGCTGTGACACGGGGATACCCCAGGTTTCCCCAGGATTACAAACAGCTTTCCTTCTGAAGGAAAAGAACACAAAACCAGCAGAGGCCCCGCTGCCGGCTGGGCTTCTCCACCTGGATGGCAGGTTAGTTCCAGCTGGATGGAGGGAACACAGACACACCTTCCCCGCCACCACCTGCTCCTGGACCCTCCCCCCCCCCCCCCGGCTCACAACCTCGCCCCCCCCACCAGCCGCGGCAAAGTCCTATTATTCTCTCTGCAGCCCCATTCTCTCTCCCCCAGGCAGTCTTCTTAAAATCTTAGTTCAGGCATCCCCCCTGCCTGGACTACTGGGGTCAGGGTCATTCCTGGTTCCATCTGTCTCCCCACTAATCCAGTCTGCACACCCCCGTCAGGTGGGCCCTCGGGAAGCAAGGTGCCCACTGTGGCACCAGCCGGCTCAGAGCCCTCAATTCTGCTCTGTGTTCTACGTTACTGTCCCGCCACCTGGAATGTCTCTCTTGCCTTTCTCTTCACGTCTAAGAAATTTGGATACTCAGCTCAAAGGTGGCTCCTCCATCACACCTTTTCTGGTTCTCTCCACTTAACATAATCCTCCGTGTCTCTGCCACAGCACTGTAGGGTCTGTTTTGGGAGCACTTACTTTCTCTAGTTAAAATTCACTCATTCATTCAACAAACACTGAGCAACACTTATGTGCCAGATATGGTGGTCGTATTTGTGTACATGTCCTGCCTCCAACTGGACCATGAGCTCCTAAGGACAGGAACCACTGTTCCTCTTCCCATGCCCCACTGCACCTGGCCTGAAGCCTCACTGGGAGTGGGCATCACAGACCTCTGCCTTCTGTTAAACACAGCCTGTGATGGCACACAGGGTAGAGAACCCTGCCTGACCTCTTGCCCATCCCCCCCTACCCCAGGGGGGTTTCCTACCTGCTGTGCCTGCGCCCAGAACCCTCTCTCCTCAGTCATCTGCACAATTTCCCCTTTCACCTCCTCTGTCCATGGACCACTTTTTTTTTAAATGGAGGTACTGGGGATTGAACCCTGGACCTCGTGCATGCTAAGCATGTGCTCTACCACTGAGCTGTACACCCTACCCTCCATGGATCACATTTTAAAGCTAGCATCCCCACCTCTGGCTGTGAGGCTCCCTGACTTGACGTACTGAGCCATGGCAGCATCTGACACACACTTTGTACTTATACTATCTTTTGTATCCACCCCCCCCGCCATCATGCATATAATAAGTGCCACGCGGCGGGGGACTTCTGTGGTGTCCTCACTACAGCCATTCTCCATATAGAGGATAGTGCCTGGTCAATGACACAGGCTCCATACATTCTTTTTTTAATTTAAAAAAAATTTTTGTCTTTTTGTGGGGGAGGTAATTAGGCTTATTGTTTGTTTATATATGGCAGTACTGGGGACTGAACCCAGGACCTTATGCATACTAAGCACGCACTCTGCCACTGAGCTATACCCCCCACCCCATACACTGTTGAGAGAATGAGTCTGCTGAGGCCTTCACTGCTGTCTCAGAGTGTTCGCTCAGGAGGTGTTTGATGAAGGAATGAGAGCAGGTGGACTGGAAGAGGCTAACAGGAAGAAAAGTGCCTGGAGCCCAAAACCAAGAAAGAAAGGCCAATGCTCATCACCTCGCCCAGATGCTGGGCTGACGGCCCCTGAGACAGATGCGTCTCGGATTCACTGCAGGAACGCTCATCGTCCTCTTCGGGCAACACAGAAGAATTCTGGGAGGTGGACCTATAAAAGCCCCAAGGGAAAAGAAGCTGTAGCCAACGTTCACTTACAGGACAGGACTTGCCTGCGCTCTCGTTAGCCAGATGTCACCGGGAGAGCAGGACCGTGACGGGAACTGAAGGGAACCCAAAGCTTAGGAAGGAGCAGGGACGTGGGAAAGGGCACCAGAGGGTCTGAGACCTCTTCCGGGTGTTGGAAAATCTCAGTTTTGACCTTAAGCACCTTCAGAACCTTGTGCCTGAACTTGGGAAAAACCACTGACATTTTTAGGGTTTCAATATTTTCATCTATAAAATAGCCCCCTTTCCTCTGCAGCAGAAGCTTATTGTGACTTGGAGCCTAGTTGGATTTATATGCTTAAGAAATACAGATCACAAGGTTCCTTCAGTTCTCAAATTAAGCAATGCTCCCCAGGGGCCTGAATGGCCCTAACGATGTCATCTTCCCTGTGCCCCACGCCCTTCCCCCGAAACAGAACGCATAAGGTTTGACCGTCTGGATCCGTCTACGTACCCATATGCCATCTTATTTTCCTTTCCTAAGGGGTGGGATAACTTCCCCTCAAGTGTTCGCCCAGGTCTTGAGTGAAGTGAGCAGCTCTGGGAACAGCCCAGAGGGTCTACACTGCCCTGGGACCTGGGACGGGAGTCAGCACTGAAGAGGTGAAAGATGGATTGACAGCATCTCATCAAGGACCCCAGGGCCAACACTGTCGCACACCAGCTACTCACTGGGAGAGACTCTTTTTCAGCTTGAGTCCTTGGCTTCCGCAGTCGGACAGGCGGTCGAGGGGCGAGAGCGTCCGGACAGGAGGCAGGTGGCCATCGCTGCCGTAGGAAGGCAGCATTCCTGAGAGGTGTCCGTCCCCAAGCACGTGGAGTGGGGGGACTGCTGGGGACGGGGTGAGGGGCCCATTGAGGGCCTCCAGAAGAGACACCACTTCATAACCGGGTGGAATGTTCTCTGAGGACTAGGGGAATCAGAGACAGGTTGAAAAATGAACTAAATACTCTTCGTTTTATGGTTTGAGTATGTTTCTTCCTCTACACTGGAAGAATGCTTTCTCTTACATCTGGTCTGGGGGCTCTGCCAAGAAAAGCTCTGTCTTAAGAGGCATATGAGAACCACACATTCCTAGACTCTGCTTACAGATGAACTTCTTCTTAATAATGTTGATTTTTCTGACTATAATAGAAATATATGCTCATTACAGGAAACTTGGAAAATACAAAGAAGTGGAAAGAAGGAAAAAAAATCATCAACAATCAAACCACCCCAAGTGATAACTTCTGTTAACATTCTCATGTATTTCTTCCGTTTTTCCCTCAGTACTGTTTACGCAGTTATGATCAGTCTGTAAATAACAATTTTATACCCAGCTTATTTTACAGAACATAAATATTTTCCTTCGCATGCGTCCCTTTCCATAGATACCATACATTTCCTAACTCTTCTACTGGTTCTGGCTATTTATTTGGATCCATTTTGTACTGTAAACAACACTTTGATGAACATCTTTGTGTATAAATCTCTTTTTTTTTCCAGATCATTTTCTTGGTATTAAATTCTAAGACCTTAGATTACCAGGTCCGAATGTTTTTAAGGCTCTTGATACATACAGCTGTTTTGTTTTGTTTTGTTTTTTTCAGTGATCTTGCCCTCTCACAAGCAGTGCAGAATACCTATTTTAATTGTTTCTTGGCCAGCATGGGTTTTTTTTTCCCCCATTTTTTGTTTATTAAAAATTCTTTAAAATTTTGAATCACTATGTTGTTGAAACTAATATCGTAAATCAACTATACCTCAACATAAATAAATAAAAATAAAAAATCAAATACACTTTTTTTAACCTGGGAAAGATGTTCACAATATATTGTTGAGTGAAAAAAGCACAATACAAAACAGAATGCAAGTATGAGCCCAGTTTTATAAAAATATACATTTTTAGCAAAGTAAAAGGACAAATGATGTTTACCAAAATATTAACATTGCTTGTCTTAACATAATAGGATGACGGTTGATTCTGCTTAACCAACCTTTTCTGCCTATTTGAATTTTCTGTAATGAAGATTATTTTTTTTAATGGGAAGGTAGTGAAGGACTTATTAACTTCAGATTATCCCAGTTGTGTCCCCAAAAGCTCCTCTAGTAAAGTAAATGTTTCTGTTTAGTCTATATATGGGGAAATACTTCTCCCTCATAGATTTGAACGTTCTTCCAAGATGACATTCACTCAAATTGCCTTTTAGGTAAAATATAGAAGAGCAATTGTTGATTAAAAAAAAAAAGAAAGAAAAGAAAAAACACTCAATTATCACCAAAAAGAATATGTGAGAAAATACAAAGCCTCACTTTAAAAAAGGAACAAGCCAAATACATACTACTAAATTATACAGTTACATCATCTAAGTTTAGTTTACTGCAAAGATCAAGACAGCACACTAGAAGTTGGCAGCTTCTTTTCCACACCATTCATAGCACTCACGCTGTCAAACATACACTTTTTAAATGTTTTATCTTTTGACAGATCACAGCTTGGGGTATTTTTTAAAAAGAAAGTTTTTACATTTGAAAGGTGAAAAATGTTATCTCATTTTAATTTGCATGTTGTTGATTTTTAACGTGCTTGACTTTTTAAAAAAGGATGTCAAAGAGCTGTGTTTCTTCTTCGGAGGATTTTAAAAATAGATCCTTTGCCATTTATCCACTATTTCATTCATGTCATTTATGGTAAAGATACTAGCCTTTCCTCTGATACAAATGCTGAGAGTATATATTTTTTTTCTTTAAATGTTTTGTTGTTTGCCTTTTAATTTTGGTCATCTTTTACACATACAAACTTTAAAAATGTTTATGTGGTAAAATCGACATGTTCCCTTTTTGTAGTGTTCCGTTGTTTTTTAGATCAGAGAGCCCTCTCCCATCCACAGGCATCTAAAGAATCATCCATAATTTACTCTAGGTTTTCAAAGTTTCGTTTGCTTCATTTTTTGCATAGTTAACTAGTTACTCTATCTGGAATTTGTTATCTGGTAAGGAGTGCAGTGCTAAACTAATAGGATTTTTCTTCCCTAAATCACGACCTAATCATCCCAATACCATTTACTGAGTAATTAATAATTAATCTCCTCCACTGGCGTGTTAACTTAAAGACAAGACCTGTGAGTCTGTAACTACAAAGCCTGGAGACTTTCCTCTAACTGTCACTGACACCATGAGACCGAGGTGACCTATTTCATCGACTCAGCTCCCAGTCCCTGAAGCCACGAAATGGGATAAAGGAAAACAGTTACCTTCTTCCAGGATTCAGATAAAGACAGTAAATTGTATCCAAATCCAAAACAATCATCCTCTTGTTTCTGCCTGGGGGAGTTCCAGAGCTGGATCTCCCCGCAGAATGAACCTGAACGTGGACCGCTCTAGGAGCGGTAAAAATTAACCGGATGCAGAGTTCCCAAGGCGGAAAAGGAGGTTTTAATGACCAGCACCCAGTCTTCCGCAGTACTGTTGGTTGGGTTTAACACAAGACCTCAGCCAGCTTATGAAATACTTCAGTGTGCCAAGGTGTAAATTACTTGCTGCAAAGTCACATAAAGAAGGACAAAAGGTGAAAACAGCCCAACTTACTGAATGCTCTTCTGAGTCTGATGTCTGGGATGAGATGATGGGGTTGAAGCTGCTTGGGGACAAGGGGCCCAGTTTTTTCCGCATGGCTCGGATCTGAAGCAGTGCCCGGAAAGCTGTGAAGAATCAAAAAGGCCATCAGGACATCATGATACAGCGGTCAGGATGAACAAGAGCCCACACAGAGCCACGATCCCTCCTCCCCGAGTTCCTCCCTGGGGGGCCCAGCAGGGCCTGCCAGCCACTCGCCCTGTGGGTCTGGGGCTTACGCAGTCGGCAGATGGGGCAGTTGTTGGCCTGGTAGCGCAGGGTGTCCGCACAGGTGTTGCACAGGCAGAGGTGGCGGCAGGGCAGAATCAGGGTGTCCCGCACGTCTGAGAGACACACCACACACTCAGCACTGTTATCGCTCACTTCATCCTCAGCCACCTGGCCGGAGACAGAAATTCAACCAGTGACACAGAGATGCTCACGTCCCCCTCTTTCTTTCTTTAAAAAAATTTTAAAAGCTTTTGTGTGTGTGTGTGTGGGGGGGTAACTAGGTTTATTTATTTATTTGTTTATTTGTTTGTTTATTTATTCATTTAGTTTTTGATGGAGGCACTGGGAATTGAATCCAGGACCTTGTGCATGCCAAGCACGCTCTGAGCTATACCCTCCCCGCCACGTCCCACACTCTGTATAAGGCGGCTTGCCTGCAGAGCTGAGATAAGCAATTGGAACAAAACCATACATTTACACTAAACTTGATGGTTTCCCAAGTGCATTCACACACTTAGTCTCACTTCATCTGGCAACTGTTTGTCTCTAGCTCATCCTCTGAGGCTCAGAGTTGGTCCTCTCTGACAGTCTGAGCTGAAGAGGCCCAGGAGGCCACACAGGCAAGGGGGAGGGCAGTGAACTGAGGGACCAGGGAACTGAGAGAGCAGAGCCAGCTCCCCAGGAGAACTGATCCAAACCGGCCTATTTTTTCATTTCCACAGTGACATAGGTACAATCATCTGAAATGAAGAACAAGAAAATACCCTGCTAGTACCCAACTGATGCCCGAGTTTGGCCTGGTGAATCCCTAGCTCCCGGCTGTCTCAGAGACGCTCCCCCTCCGCCTCCTGGGAAGAGCACCTTCAGAACTGCGGACGGAACTTGCCTTAGACTCTTGCGTGTTGTATTTGTTTTCGATTCCATAGATCTCCTGAAGGAGGTAGCTCACCCCATCCACCTGAAGAGCAAATGGAACAGTTCAAGGGCAGGTGGACTCTGCTGAGAGGTAGGAATGGGAACTCGCCCCTGCCCCAACTGCCTCTGGTAACAAGGACCACTGACGCACCATGACGAACGTCATAGGCTTAGACAAGCAAAGGATGCTTTGATTCGCTTCTGTTTTCTCTTTGGGAGGGGAAAGAAAGTCAAATGTCTAATTCGCCCACCACTATACCCAACGGGGAATAACACTCATACTGCAGTTCACCATGACGGACGGTTAAGAAAGGCAGAGACCAGGAAAAGGATGGAAGGGTGTGCATCCAAACAGAAGCATCAGCTATGTGATAAACGCTGAGTGTAGATGTTATGAAATGAAGGAAAGGAAATGGGAAAGGAAGAAAGAGAAGAAATGAGCAAGAAAAAGAGGGGAAAGGGAACATGCAGAAGCAAGGAGAGAGAGTAAGACCTTCAAAGAGGGCCTCCTCCCATTGTGCCCCCTCCCACACCACCTCTGATTTGCTGCAAAATTACCCTGATTGGTCCTGCTTCTTAAAATTCCAATTCAACGCCCAGTTCCTCTCCCACCAGCTGGGGCCACGTCAGTGCCAAAGCTGGCCCTTCCCTTGTTTCTTGATGTGAACCCGCCCCTCTCCCCTGCCTCACCTCCGACCCAGGGAAACCCTCCCCTAAGACCCAGCCTGTCACTGATTTCACAGCCCACACTCCAGTTTGACACAGTCTGTTGCTAATGCCAGTCTAGCAACAGGAAAAGAGATCAACCACTTCCTTTGAGCTACCCTAGCCTTTCCATCCTCCAGGCATCCTCCCCAAGGGGCAACTCACTGAGGCCTGGCCTTTCCAGGCAGTGCCCTGGCTGGGCTCAGGATCTGTTTTCTCCTCTGCCTCTCTTCAAACTTGCTTTAACATAGTGACTAGATTGAAAAGGACATTATCAACAAATTTATACTAAAGTATTATTGACTACCTTTGACCCTGTTAACGGTGGAGAGCACTTAATACCCCAAAGAATGAACAATTCAGAATTTCAGATATCTGTCACCCATCTGCAGAAGAGACCTTTCTTTGTATCTCAACCAAGGACTACCCTCCCCACCACCCAACTCTCCCTCTGTGTGATGACCCACCCTCCCTTGGCAATGCCACTGCCACCACTGTCCCCTCCTCAGCCTCCATGACTCCCTCCTACCTCTGCAAGAGTGGAAGGAAAGTGCTGGCACACAGTGGTGCTTCGGGTTTCCAGCAGACCTATGCATAACTTACCCCTCATTCTGGAAGGGGGCAGATGGCCAGCGAACTTCAAATTTGAGGAAAGGAATGTTGGGATAAATTAAGCCAAGGGCTCTAATTGGCCCTGAATTGGACCCCGATACTTAATTCTTTAGCTGGAAATGTTTCTCACCCTGGCATTTTAAATAAAGAGAGTTGTCCCTTAACCTAATGTCAGGAGACAAATCCTGTCCTTTCCTTTTCTTAAGTCCTTTGCTCAGACAATGACAGCCTCACCACCAATTCCGGAACAATAAAGACACCAAAAATCAGCACTCCTTTCAGGCCCACCCAAGTAGTTTCTGACACAGAAAAGCATTCCCTTTTTTGTTATTCTTCTTTGATTAAATAAAAAAAAGGATGGGGGTGGTAGGAGGTAACAGAGGAGTGAAAGAGCCAGCTTGGGGGGCTCCATCGGTCCCTGGCCCTCAAGCACTTACCACCTGTTTCTGTTTGAGGGGCTTGACACAGAAAGTCCCGTCTGTGTGCTGGAGTGAAAATAGGACAGTTACGACAAGGAAGGAGGGCATCGAAGCGCCAGCTGTTCTTTTGTTACTTCTCTCGGTTACATGTGTTCTTGGACCCCCCGCCCCTCATGTGGAATGGCAGACCCCTAATATGGGACACATCCCACCAGCACGTGGTCTGGCCCTTCCACTTTAAGAAGAGGCCCAGGAAGTCCAAGGTCTTGTAACAAGCTGCCGGCAGAGCTGGAACTAGACCCCAGTGAGGGGGGGGGCGGGGGGGCAGGGGCAGAGCCCCCAGTGTGGTGCTCACGCAACTCCCCCCCACTTCCCCAGCCAGACCCAGCCTGCTGAGCCCAGGCAGCCAGCAGGCAGGGCCCCACGGGTCCTCCCAGGCCAGCCAGGGCTAACTGTCCCAAAGTGAGGCCTTACGTACCTTTTCAAAGGTGCCCAGCAGGACGTGGCAGTGGCCAAAATACTCTGAAAGAAATAAAGCCGAATAATACACTTCAGTTCTGTCCACCTTCCCCGATTCCCTGCAATCTGGCAAACCCAACACTCTGGCTGTCACGGGAGAGGGTGGGTCATGTCACCCGATAGGAGTCTCGTCCCCCAAGGAGCTTGGGTGCACGAGTGCCTGTTTGAGACCCACAGAGACAGCGTGCTGCCCGGGGGCTGTAGCCGCTGCCAGGCCAGTGTGCTCCACAGGGCACGTGCGCAGCCAAAGAGGACAGGGAGCCCCCGTACCGTCTCCTTCATCCACCACAGCATGGACCACCAGCGGGTACACCTCTCTGTCCAGGTCGAAGCCAAGCTGAAGGGAAAGAAAAGGAAAAAAAAAAAAGGGCTTAACACATGTAAGTGGTGCAGTAGCCCGTCAGAAGGGGAGGCCCCGTCAGGATGCCTGAACCCCATCTCCGCAGCTCATCCATCAACCTGGTTACCACCTAAGTCCGCTTAACGGAAGGCCGACTTTGTAAAAATCTCAGAGACGGAAAGGCTTCTAACCTACAGGTCTTTCCTTTGGGCACTGCTTCCTCAAAATGTCCGAGGTTAACGGGCTACTTTGGAATAGAAACACTAACGAGGTGACATGTAGCCTCTCAAGGACGTGAGGACGTTACAAGGCTGAAGGGGAGCGTGGTCTTCCAGCACCTGGGCCCGTCCTTGGCTGCCAGCTGGGGTCCTAAGTCGCTCCCACGCCCTGTGGGTCTGTGTGCGGAACCGGCCGCGTGCTCCCTCCCGGCAGCCAGTCCCCCCGCCGCCAGCGGCGCTCACCTCGTCTTCAGCCCACTCGGAGGGGTCCACGGTGTGGGAGGGCAGGCAGAACTGCTGGCACACCCCGCGCTTGTAGTGCACGGTCTCCGACTGCAGGCTGTTCTCTTTGGGGATGTAGCTGTCCATCAAAGTGGGAAGCAAAGCCAGAGTTACGGTGGAGCCCAGACAACCAGACAACTTCCTCCGTCTCCTGCCTGTTCTCAATTACCAACAGGCTTAAGGAGAGGGAAAAAGAGGAAAAGGAAAAAAGGAGAAAAGAGAAGATCTCCTTTATCGCCTCTTTCCTTTGCCCTTGCTCAGTGATGCTATTAAACTTATCTCTTCAACCTGCACACCCACAGAAAGGTCGCTTCATAGATTTTTAACAGCACCTCGATGACCTGAAGGGCCATGCTGCCGTCACTGTACCAAGATGGCACAATTTAAAGGGAAACGGGGAAAAAGGAAGGTTGTGCAGAAGAAAATCCAAATTCAGGAACCAGATCTCACCTGGTTGCAGAAAAAGACTGTTCCCCTCCCCCCCCCAGGTGAGGGCGCCAGGCACGGACCCTGACTGGTCTGGGAAGGAACGGCTCCCTGGGCCCTTGTCCTCACCTGGCAATGCCATTCTGGAACTCTTCGGTGGCCTGATAATAGATGGTGATGGCCACTCGGGCATCAGTGTCGAAGGTGAACTCCACGTTGTAGTGGACTTTTGCTCGACCGGTCTCTTCTCCAGGTGTCTTCACCTCCTCGGCACATCTAGAAAACCACAAAGACTCAGCATTTTCAGGGGGTAGCAAATTAGTATTTGAAAATGTATCTTCTTTTTTTCTTAAATTTATTTTTTAACTTTTTTTGGGGGGGTTAATTAGGTTTACTTATTTATTTTTACAGGAGGTGCTGGGGATTGAACCCAGGACCTTGTGTGTGCTAAGCATTTGCTCTACCACTTGAGCTATATCCTTCCCCCTCTTCTTTCTTTCCTGCATATATTGTGGGCTTCCCTCCGTGATGATACACTGAGGCCTCCGTCCTTATTCAGAATGGTGGCCAAGCACTTCTTCACCACCATCGCTGGGCATTTAGGCTACTTCTGCTGATAAATATATTTTTAATGGAGATACTGGGGATTGAACCCAGGACCTTGTGCTTATAAGTACACGCTCTACCCCTGAGCTATCCCCTCCCCTAGGCTATTTTTGATACTTCACGGTGCTACAGTTAACATCCTTGTGTATTTGCCAGACTTTTTTTTAAAGTTTTTATTTTAATCAAAGTTACTAACCACATATTTTAAATAGTTTCCACAAGGCTTGTGACAAAGAACAGCAAGTCTCACTCTGCTCCCTCTCCCCTTCTTCAAAGGAAACCTTCTTCACCCTCTGTAGCTGACTGGGCACTTACCTGCATGTTTCTTAAATAACACGCGGGGGTCAGTTTTTCGGTTTGAGGCATTCTCTGTTGACTTCCTACCATGGAAACGAGGCTTGCTTTCTCTTTCCTCACCCTGTTCCACGTAGGGACCCCCGCCCCCACCCCGCCCCCGTGTGATGCAGCATGACTTTGTTAGCTCAGAACATTGCTGTCTTCAGGAATGTGATTCTTTCAACATTATCTACGTTGGGGGGGGTTGTGGCTCAGTGGTAGAGCATACACGTAGCACGCACGAGGTCCTGGGTTCCATCCCCAGCACCTCCATTAAAAAAAAAAAATCACAGCTCAGCTACAGAGCCATCTCTGATTATATTTTTTCCCCTGCATAAGTTTTTCTTAGAGTTTGTACTCATTTTTTTGGGGAAGTTGCTTAGTTTTCTATGTACTAATCACTCATTGAAACCCAAATTCTCTGCCAGCTGTCTTAACCTCTTGATGTTCTGGGCATTCTCTGCATCTTGTCTCTTTGGGCAGGTCTTTCTGGAGCCCTGTGAGCTGCTCCATATGAACCCTGGACCCTCTGTACCTGCACACCACCTCCATCCTTGAACCTCCCGGCCCCATCACTCTGTGAATCCCTTTCGCCTCTGTCCTGGAGAGCTGCACATTCCCTGAACCTCCCGGCTTCCTTTTTCCTGGGTTACACTACCATTCTGCTGGAGCACAACTTCCAGTAGCTTCCTGAAAAAGGGTGTGTTGGAGGGACAAGATTTTGGAGAGTTTATTCTCCACTCACACTTCATGGGAAGTCTGGCTGAGTAAATAATTCTAAGTCATAAATACTTTAAAAAATTTTAAAAAGTCATTTCAAAGCATTGCTGCGTTATCTTCCAGTTTCCAGTGTCGCTCGCAAGAAGTAAGAAGCCATTCCAATATTGCTTACCCTTTTTCTCCTTGATACAGAAACTCCTCTTCCTCATCCATAGTGCTGGGCACTCGGTGGTCCTTTGTAGAAACTCTTAAATCATGTGTGTCACTGGTGACTCCTCCCTTCTGAATTCTCCACTCTCTCTTTCCAAAACTGTGAGTCGGATGTTGGACCTTCTAAATGGATGTTCTATTCTTCATATCTTTCCTCTTCTATTTTCCATATCTTTGCCTTTTTGCTCCACTTTCTAGAATGTTTCAACTTGTCTTACTACATTCCATCGATTTTTTCACTTCTATGTTTTTAAGTTCTGAGAGCCTTGTTTTTGCTCACTAAACGCTTTGTCACTGTGTCCGTGAGATAAGAAGGCAACATTTTCTCTGTTTTCTCTGACGCTACCAATCAAGTTCTCCTCTTCCTGCACAGTTCTCATTGCCACCTTTTCCCCCGTTTGTTTGTTTTGTCACTGCCTTTCATATGATAGGCGTTCCTTATACACCTGAGAATCTTTGGTTGTCTGCTCACATGTAAGAAATTTAAAACCTCTGCTTGGAACTGAGTGCGTGGCAAGGTGTGGGGACTCATTTGTATCTGGTGAGGAACCTCCAATACCAGTGTCTTTGGTCTTCCCACCCGGGTGGGTCTGATCGCCCAAAGAACAGTT
Organism: Vicugna pacos; assembly: GCF_048564905.1. Taxonomy (NCBI): domain Eukaryota; kingdom Metazoa; phylum Chordata; class Mammalia; order Artiodactyla; family Camelidae; genus Vicugna; species Vicugna pacos. The sequence continues at coordinate 58,613,262 of NC_133002.1, forward strand.
TTCCTCTCTTCTGACAAAGGCCTGGCTGCCGGCCTTCTGGGGGCAGAGTTGGGGGTGGAGGATAGGCTGGAGGACTCAGTATCCAGCAGTCTACCACCACCTAACCCCCTGTTTGCAGTGCAGAGTCCAGTCCTTAGCTGTGCCTGGATCCCCCAAGTCCAGACACCCTCTGTTTTAACTTCCCCAGTCAGCACCACCTGCTCGCCTTCTGCCGGCGTGTGGGAGGTGGGAAGGCAGTTCCGGCCGCACAGAGTAAGGTGAGGGAGGGCCGTGAATACCTCTCAAACAGACCTTCCACCAATTCCCCTCCTGTTCGCCTCCCGCCCCCCTTCCCCTGCCCCCGGGTGCCCAGAGGCACCTGGAACTGCCAAGTCCTGAGCCTTTGGGGGGAAATCACAGTATAAACTGGTGATTCTCAGCTTTTCCTTCTGCTTGCTCAAGATTCTGATTTTCCAGGTCTAGTAAGTTATTTAACGTTCATCATCTGTTTTTTAGCCTCTAGAATTTTGTTCCTGACGCTGTCTTCCTGTTCTCCCAATTCTTGTGGATTTATGCAGTTTTTTTCTGCTTACATGATGTCTCTTTTTCTTTTTTTTCCCCATCGAAGTACAGTTGCTGTACAATACTACATGAGTTACAGGCACACAATACAGTGAGCCACGATTTTTAAAGGTTGTCTTCCATATTCAGTGATAAAATATTGGCTATATTCCCCGTGCTGTACATCTGCTTGCAGCTGATTTTATACCCAGTAGTTTGTACCTCTTGCTCCCCTCTGTATCTAGAATGCTCCTCCCCCTTCCCTCTCCCCGCTGGTAACCATGGACTTACGCTTTTTAAAAATACCCATTATTATTCAGTGGGGTTTTGAGAGGAAGCAAAGGAACACTTCCACCTTTACCTGAAAATCTGAGAATCAGAATTTACTCCAGTCCCATCTTGGAAAAACAAATAAAAACACCCTTCATCTTAACATTTACTGAACACCAAGTTCTTTCCCTTGCATCATCTCCTTTAATTTTGGCCACAGCCATGAAAGGTAAGTTCAGCTGTCACTGTTTTACAGGGAGAAGCCTGAAGCTCAGAAACTTGCCCAACGAGCCGTCGTGAAGCTGGGAAGCAGACTGGTCTCCTGCGTCCCAGCCAGGTCCTCTGAGCACAGACAGCGGCCCCACTCTATTCCTGAGCTGCAGCCAGGCTGCCACGTCCGAGGCCAGGACCTCACAAGGGCTCGCACCCTGGAATCCATCTCCCTCAAAAGAGCCAGCAGGCCACGTGTGATGAGAGAACAGGTGGACAGGGGAGCTGACGGCTGGCAGGCTCCCGAGGCCCCACCACCTCCATCTACTCCGATGCTCGCAGGAACCCCCCGCCGAGGCTGTGGCTGCAGAAGAGTCTGCAGCCAGAGATGCACCCCCTTGGCTCTCTCGTCCCCAAGTTGACCCTGGGGTGGGAGCAGTTGGGGAGGCAGTCAAATAACATAAAAAATTGAAAGAGACAGACAGAAAAGAGTTTAGGGGCAACTTAGGCTGGGAAGAAGAGATTTTAGGGAAATGGGGAGTGACTGATAATGAATATGGGGTTTCTTTTAGGGTGATGAAACTGTTGCACAGTTAGAGGGCAGTGATGATTGCACAACTCTGTGAATAACTAAACATCACTGAACTGTACACTTTAAATGAGTGAAGAATGGTCTGTGAATTGTATCTCAGTAAAGTGCTTATATTTATTAAATGATTGGAGGGGAATAAACCTCCTGATCTAGACAGGCATAAAATAGTCTCTGAGTCATCTTCCTTATCCACTTAGAAAAATGTGGGACCTCTGCTTTGCCCGAACCAAATCTGTCTCCCCAGGGAGCCAGTAAGTCTTCATGGACAGACACGCTACCCGGATGGCAGCATCGGCTGAAAAATGACACTGTCTCAGGGGCAGCACGAAGAAGGAAGATGTTGTGATAATTAATGCTGACAGCTGGGATTCAACAACAAACCCGGGGCACCACGAGCTCCCCAGAGGAAGGGCATATGAGATTGCAAATGTAAAGTAAATAGAAGCCATAAAATAAGGGTTTCCTGTGCCAAGTTCAAGTATCCCATTTTTACATAGGCTTGCTGAGGTGTCAGCAAAATTTACTCTCTCCCCCAACCACTCTTTCTGACAAGTTCATCGGGGAGAGATACTAACGACGGCTTCCAGGAAAGGGAACGTGCTTCACAAACGCAGACTATCACGGGGAATTCTGAGCACTCTAGGCCCCGAGACATGCCATCCAGGCAGCCCAGGACCCGGGTCTGGCAGAAACTGCTTGGGGAGCCTCTCTGCGGGGAGTGGAAGAAGGACCCCAGCCGGGAACTTACTTGACGAGCCTCAGGGTGTCCTTTCGGATGTTGATCAGACTTCTCAGAGTCTTCACTGGTTCTTGGGGAGGAGGGGCAGCGTAAGGAAACTGTGTCAGAAAGAAAGTGGGAGAAGACAGGGTATTTAGAAAGACCCATAAGGGCCCCTCACTGGTCAGGGCTTCAGGGTTGACAAAGAACAGCCTTTCGAGGTGCAGGGAGGGGTCACTCCCTGCAGGAGGACACAGAGACCCGACCAGTTAAGTGAACTTGGTCAAGGTCACAGCTAGTGGTGGAACTGGGATCCGATTTGGCATCCAAAATGCTATGTTTATCTGCTTTTCCCATTAGATGAAGCTTATCTGAGTCAGCATTCAAAGTGTGGGCAACTAATAAAAACTCCCACTGAAGTTCCAAATACCAAGGGACACACGGTGGCTGGTGGCCGAGTTAATCACAAAAGGCTTTTCCACCTGACCTTTCACAACAGGGAGCCGGACCTGCAAGGATTTTCCTTCAGGGAAGCCACATGGTGTCTGAGGAATTTAGGAACTGCAAACACAAGAGAACCCCATCACGTGTACAGAGCGGAGGCCTGCAAACAGCGAAGAACAAATTTCCTCCGCAGCTGATCATACAGAGCAGAGTTTTTTAAAAGACGTGAGCCCAGAGCTCTTTGGGGGTCATCAAAGGTTTGTGGTTGTCCATCATTTACCTTATGCTTTCACTCTCTCTCCCCGGTTCAGACATCTGTGTATCCAACCGACGATAGGAGATAAGAAAAAGGAAACAGTAAAAAAAAAAATTCACAGGGAATTGCTTTTAGAAGATGAAGAGTGATTTGAAATGTTCCCTGTATTCTTACAGTGTAATTTGGGCAGTAAACATTTTTTACATGTGAGTCACAGGAAACCTACTAGCGTTTGGAGTTTTGCAAAACTGCGGTCAGTGCTCCCAGCTCTGACGTGCCTGCGCCCAGAGCTGGTTTCAGAAAACAGAACGTCCACACAAAACTCTGTGCCTTCACAGATTTTTGCTGACTGCGGCTGCTTCACTCGGGCAACACAATCGAGCCGACGTTACATCTCATTTTGTGTATTCAGTGTGATTGCTGGTACTTCACGTGTACGAACATGACCTTTAAGAAAATACATTCACTCCAAGGGGGAGGGCGTAGCTTAATGGTAGAGTGCATGCCTAGCATCCAATGAGGTTGTGGGTTCAATCCCCAGTACCTCCATTAAGATAAATAGATAAATACATCTAATTACCTCTCCCCCAAAACAAACCAAGGGAAAAAAATACATTTAATCCAAACTATCAGATATGCACTCAGATTATCTGCTTTGTGAGTATTATACAGTAACATGTTACTTTTTTTATTAATACCTTAAACATATATTCTTTCAAAATATGGGAGTTGGTGTTTCTGATTACAAGGCAATGTATGTTCAAGCAGAAAACTTGAAAAACACAACAAAGTACAAAATCAGCCATAATTTCACCACTCGGCGATACCAAAGTTAACGGCACAGAATGTTTGTTTTCGGACAGGCACTCGTCCATCCACTTCCCTCCACCCTCCCCTCCCGCCACATCTGTGCACGGTTTCACACTGTACGTACTGTTTTGTCATCCCTCTTTCACTTAGAAAGATGTGGCAAATGTCTTTAAAGTCTATAATTTGACGATATAACCACACACGTTAGAGACAGGGGCATACTTTCCTCAATTCCACACTATTCAATGTTTTCAGTTGGTTTTCCTTTTCTTTCTTTTTCACTAAGATACCTGTTGGGGTGAAGGCCTTGCACCTACATTTTTGCCCGCCTGTTTGGTGATTTGCTTAGGGCAGATTCCTAGAAGTGGAATTACTGGATCAGAGAGTAAGCAGAGTTTTAAGACTTTAAAAAATATGTTGCCAAATTGTTCTCCCGAAAGCTGATTCCAATTTTGCTCTCCTGCCTGCAGTGCACCAGGAGGCTTTTAGACAGGAAAGCTGAAATCCTCATTCAGATCCCATCTGTGGCCCATTTCTACTCCCCCCGCCCCACTTTGCTGAGCTGTCACACTAAAAGAATTGAAAACAACTTTAAAATAAGCTTAAGCAAAAAGTAATTAGGCAGGAAAACCCGACACAAATGCTCGTCTATTCTAAAGCCAAAATAAATGACTTTGGGATTAACATTTTTTTCTGGAGTAGCGAAGTTAATCATATTCCTTCGCACGGGTACTTGGAGTTATCCATAACTCCAACCTAAGTTAAAAAAACAAAACAAAACTGTTTCTCCCCTCACTCTTTGCGCTTTCCCCTCCATATCCTCGCCCATTAAAAACAGAAAAGCAAAAGGAAAGGGGGGGAAAAAGCTGGAGTTCTTTGTCTTCCATTTAGAATATTATGTTTGATGATGACTAGCAATGAAATGCAAGTTATTCAGTGCTCAGGGAAAGGTGTCCGTGGGGTCACCTGTCATTCTCTTTTATAAGTACTATCCTTTCTAGTATAATAAACCCACTCCTACTCTTTTGGTTCTTCTTACCCCGTCCCCCTCCCCCAAAAGAAAACAGTTGAAAATCTGTTTTGGAGAAACTAATCCTGTTTGTAAAAGGCTCCCACCTACCAAAGCTTCCATCTTAGTGGCCTTTCATTCATCCAATCAGAGTCGACCAGCAACACTCAGGGCCAAGGAGTAAGGAGAGACTTAAACCAGAAAAGATGGGGTCCTGCTCTTTCAGGAAAGCAGCATTGCAAGGCAGATGACATAGTTACACAAATAACTATAACACTAAACAGAGAGGAATGCCAGGAAAGGGGCAATGATAAAGGAAGTGATTGCTTCTGGCTGAGGTAATCTGGAAGGCTTCATGGAGGAGGTGGTATTTGATCTGGGATCTTGAAGGATATGTGTAATTTGTAAATTCAGAGATGACAGGGAAGATCGTGAAAACCGCAGGAACAGAGGCAAATTGAAGAAAATGTTTCTCTGCTCTTAGAGTCGCCTCCCCTTCCTCTCCAGGCCAGGTTAGCGCGCCGTGACTCTAAGTTTCTTCATGATCTTCACTTTTTCAAGGTCATTTATTGAGTCCTTACTATGTGCCAGGCACTATGCTAAGCATATTACATTCATTATCTTAGCTGTCCTGGGAACAATCTTGTGCGGTAGAGATGGTCATCCCCTTTTTGCAGATGAGGACCTTGAGGTAGGAGGAGATTCAGTAACACCTCCCCAAGCCCCACAAGTTTTAGGGAGCAGAGTTGAGGTTGGAACACGTTCTACCCACACCTTTCTCTAATACGCTCCTGGATATAAGCTTCTTCATCTAGAGATGACTGGAGGATGGAAGTACTAGTTAGTCACAAATCTGAAAACACAAACCTATGTCTTTGCCCATTCTTTTCTCTTGGTAAGGCAGCGATGAACTTTTCTGCTTGTTTACAGTGCCTCCTGAAGACACGCGCCATTACTCTGCTATATTTAAAGCAAAAGAAGCATCTTATTTCAGTTCGAAACCAGAGATTTCACTCCTATGCTAACAGATATGTGTGACACGAAAGCAAAAGCTCAGGAAGGACTCAGGTCCGAGCATGTGCCTGCAGCAGCCGCTCAGCTGGCATGCACTGTGCTCAGAAGGGCATCCCTGTTTCTCGGTTCACGTCCACAGAGTTTCCACTTGCTTCCTTATGACCTCAGCCCTATGTCTACTGCATTAAGGAGTAAATGATAACAAGAATGATCAGACAGATGGTTTTTCTTGGAGGCAAGCGCCCTGGCACAGCTAGGCCAGTACCCGGAAGAGTAGCCTGTTCTATGCTGTCCATGGCAGTCCAGCAGGCGCACAGCTGGAGGCGGACGGACAGGGCTCCTGCAGGCTGAGTCCGGACTTCCTGCCTAGCCCAGCACGTGCCTAGGAGATGCCTTTCTGTTTCTCAGACATCGTCCTGGAGTAAATCAATCCTAACAGCCTTATAAAGGACACCTAAAAGCAGCTTCGAGAAATCTCTTTCACTTCTCGTAACGAAGACAAGCTTTAGGTAAAGACTAATGGACAAAGAATGAAATCAAGTCTGCTCGTGTACTTAGGAACTAAACCTGCCTGGTCAGGACCTTTACGACAGAGAATGCTACCAGAAGAAAGCCTTCTTAATGGGGTAAAATTTGGGTAATTGTTGCAATTACAGTTGCCAATGCCCGTCCATGAAACAAGAAAACAGGGAAATGTTTACCGCAGACCTACTATGTGCCAGGCATCATGCCGGGCTCTTTAGATATATATGTATTTTTTTTCATTTTACTTTATTTAACTGTGGCAAACTATACATAACATGAAATGTATCACCTTAATCATTTTTAAGCACACTGTCTGGCAACAGTAAATGCACTCACATGTCCTGTGCTACCACTGAGTTCTAGTTTAGATACATTCTCACTTAATATTCTAAATGCTCACAGAGGTGTCTGCCAGGCCCACCAGACTGTGAGCTCTTGGAGGATGGTTTGACATGCAGGAGGACCTTAAAATTATGTTGGTTGACTGGATAAATGAAGAATATCAGTATTAACATCCTCATTTTGTAGATAAAAAAACTGAGACTCAAAAGATTCCTGTGATTATTGACGGTCTCAGGGCTAATGAGTAGCAGAACCAAGATTTGAACCCACAAGCAGGATTTGAATCCAGAAGCCATGCTCTTTCTAACTGCAGCTGCCTTGGCTACGGCAGGGCAAGTCTACAGGTTGTGCCGATGCCGGGAGCGTTCTAGGCACCTGCACGGAGTGTAGCGAGAGTCTGGAGGTTAAATGCTCACTGCAAAAGGTACCAAAACCTGCTCAGGTTCTAGAAGCTTGTCCTAAGTCTCTGGATTACACCCTTATTCTTAGGCAGCGGTCCGTACCAAAGCATAACTAACGCCACACTCCTTCCATATTTTAACAGGAGTATCTAAGGTCTTCTCAGAGGGAAACTTTCTTGGAACACAGTGTGACAAAATCCTTTGTCTGTAAGATCTAACCTCACCTGTAGAAGACACAAATGTACATTCAGGGCATGACCGCATCAGGGAACACAGTCCACAGAAGCCAGGGATGTGTTATCACTGTTCACCTTCTGCCCAAGATGCTTGAATAGCATGTGACTGATAGATATTTCTAAAGCACAGTGGTTCCTCCTCTACATTATTTTCAGAGAACACAGATATTTACCCATTCATTCAAGCTTCACGATGCCCTGAGTGCTGGGCCAGGCCTGGGATTCAGTGATGGACCAGGCACAGGTCTCTTAGTTCTGTCTGTAAGGGGCCCCGCCTCATGACAGAGCTTGCATCTGGGGCACTGCATTTGGGTACAGTTACCACCCCCACCCCCTGCCCACCCCGAGAGTGGTCTCCTTGTGTCTGTACTGAAATACACCAAAATCTCAGAATGATTCAAATCCCAAGCACCTCAAGCCCAGGATGGGGGGACAGTCCCTGTGCCGCCAGAGGCACTCTTTGAATGGGCCCCACGGGGGTGCTCATCAAAGCTCTGTGTGAACACCCAGAAAGCTCCTCTTTGGCCTGTTATCCTGGTGTTCATCAGCTTCCTTTTATGTTTTCCTTACATCAGCAAAGTGCCACCTGCTGACCAAATGTAGAACTGCCAGTTTTTTGGGTTTTTTAAAAATTTCTTTTAGAACTGCCAGTTTAGATGGAACGGAAGCACACATTGGAGATAGTGTGTGTGTGTACATACACGTATATATTTATACACACACACATATATGTGTGTATATATCAACCATATATCCTAGATTTTATTTGTTTAAATTTTTTTGTTTTTGGGGTTTTTCTTTTTTTGACATGGGGTAATTAGATTTGTTTATTTATTAACTTATTTTTTTGATAGAGATACTGGGGATTGAACCCAGGACCTTGTGCACACTAAGCTCTCATTCTACCACTCAGCTATACCCTCCCCCCAATCCTAGATTTTAAACCATTCTAATTTCAAATATTTTGTTAAAACTACTCCCATGGCTGCACTCACATTTTTGTTGTAGAAAATATGGTCCCAGTGTGTACGAGATCACAGGATATTTTACTTCAGTTATAAATTATTGGACAATTCCCAAGAGTCTGTAAAAGGCACTAGAATCCATTCATAAAACTAACTAATTTCAATAAATAGGTTTTTACGAACGTAATTTGTTAACATTTGCTATTAGAGTCAGACCTGATCACACATGTAAGTAGCACCCTGGATGTGGCCACTGGGCACTCCGCCAGTTGGCTCTGTGTCCTTCTCACTGGTCCCCATCACTTTTTGAGTAGTTCCTTACTTTCTGGCACCACAAGGTATTCCAGATTCATCCTGTGTTTTTCCTGTCCTCTCCCTGGAATCGATCATGCCTCCAAGGAGCCCTGGTTCCTTTATTAGAGAAGTCTACTTCAGACCATCATTCATTCACTCATCTTTTACTGATGAACACTTGGTCTGTTTCCAGTTTTCACTACTACAAATGATGCAACAAACATTCCCTGAATGGACACTTAATAGGAGAAAAAGGAGGGGGAATAAAAGAAAAACAAATGAATATGCCCTAATGCAGCTTTTACTTAGGAAAGAAAAAGACCCAAGTGCCAAAAATCTGCTTCCCAAGAGAAAGGAGATTATTTTAGACCATGTATGATTAAAACAGGATCGTACTCATTTTATACATTAGCAGACATGTAATATCTGTGTTAAAGAAACAAATAATAGTTAACATGGAAATCTACATCTGGGGGTCGTATGAGCAGCTCATTTACATAAGCTCTTGCTTTTATAGATTTTAGGGCTTTTATATTTAAATTTCAGTTCCTTTTTATTTGCTGCCTGGTTATTTTCTCAGCTTTCTCGACTTCCTCTCTTCTCAGCTTTGTAGCGTGTCCAGGACTTACCAGTGGATATTTTTAGACAGGTGATGCTTTAGGATATTTTTTTTTAGACCAGTGTCAGGAGAGAACAGTGTACTCTCTGCTTGAACGCTGTGCAGTGGGCACAAATTTGCCTATTTAACCAGCTGCAGCCCTGGGACAGACTGTTTTGTCCCTGCTGCAGACCAAAACGTCAATGAGCTATATTTACAACAGTAAAACCCCTTTTCACTGATTTTCCATCCAACCCTTGTATGGAGTCAATCACCAGGGTAGAAAGACTAGTGACCACAAAGCTGACAAGACATGAAAAGACATTCTTTTCACTCAAAGATGTGAGGGAGACACCAAGAGGGTGTCACAAGTTGACTTTAACTCGAAGATGTTCTATGTTCAGGTTTGGTTACCAAAGGAATCCATCCAAGAAGGCAGTCTGTGTATAGTCTGTTAACTCCTCCATCCACGAGGTCCCCAGGAAGGGTGCACGTAGGACCAATGTCCTGGCTGTGTGACATCACACCTAAGGCTGACCGTTCTGAAATACTTCAACCCTTCTGTGAATACGCCCAATTAACCGATTCTCTCTGTTCATCCTGACAGGTATTAGGAGCATGAAAGACCCCCCACAGTGAAAAGCACCCATCACAAAATTGCCCAGATCTCTCTCTGCTAATGACCATCACAGACCCATTTTCTCCCTCCTTTTATGGTTCAGGTCTTGTGTCCTATTGCTGGGGAGTACTCAGACCAGGCAATACGTTCAGTGCACTCTGACATCAAATGCACGTGCGGGGCCGCGGGTGCTACTTTGATGAAAAGTGAAACTTACTCAACTTTCCGTTCCCCCTGACTGAAAGCCTCAAGATGCAGACCTCCCAGCGGCTGAAACCCTACCCAGTCATACTGTGCTTCTACACTGAAAGCACCATCCTCAAGAGGAGCTGCCTTTACAAAGGATTCCGCCTAACACCAGCTGATTTTAAGGAGAGAATTAAAAGGGGAAAAGAAGTGCTTTTAGTAAAGCAGACACAGTCATCTTTTCCCTCCAGCAAGTTGGTAAATAACGACTAATGGTCAGAGAAAGGACTCGTTTCAGACAAGCGCTCCATTCTAGACTTCCAGATTTCACCTGGCTGGGAGCCTCGTCACCTAGCTCACAAGTAAGAATCCACTTTTAAGCAAGAGATCTTGAGGTGCCTACTACTGTATGTAAAGAATATGCCCAGAGAGGTAAGCAACAGTATCAGCCAAAATAGTTATTTTATAATACACAACATATATTTTTTCCAAAGAAGCATGTGAATGTTCTAATGCCACCGAGTGTTAGTTTCCCAGTCATTTTTTTTTTCAACAGAGGCATTTTAAATAGGCTAATTCTTAAGAACGGCAAGTGGACCAAAGTCTTCCTCAGTCCATATTTCAAAAACAAAAAAGTGGAAGCTAGTCTTCAAGTTGAAAAGCTCCAAGATGCCCACCTGTGCCCCTCCTGAAATATACTGACTCCAAAACTGTCTATGGAAGATCCAAAATCAATTATAAGAGTTGTCAAGCCTCCATTTCTCATATTCCTGGAAGGAAAATATGTTCTGAAGTCTATTACGCTAGGAATCTCCGCTTGGGAAAAAGAATAATAGTGTGAAATATAGAAACAGTTAGCTTTATTAGCCAATCAGATACAGCATTCTAAGTGCAGGGAAGGTCTGTTACTTTGGCCAAGCTACATATTTGCAGATACAGCCCTAGGCCTAGGAAGAAGGCCATTAGTGAATCAAAAACCCTAAGGAGATTTTATTTTCTTTAGTTAATCATGAAATATGGAAACCCCATATAATTAGAAGAAAGTTGCATAAAATAAAAACCTATAGCATATGTCTGATAGTTTTAATTTCTAAACTGTTAATATTAAGATCTGTCTTTTGTGGCTAATTTAACAAGGCGACATCTACTTCATTCTGCCCTGCTAAGCTTCCGAAAGTTTTGAGAGCTATGATTATGCTTCAGTCACCCCTTAATAGCAGTGAGCAGCCAAGGTTGTAAAACCAACTGAAGTACTTCCTCCAGTTTATATGAAAGTCTAAGTTCACTGAAATTCTGCATAACAGGAAATCTAGAGCTAGAACTATATTATGTTCCAGATGGTGAATCTCAGTGACAGAATACAAACATTTACAATATATCATGTTCAGAGTCCAACTCCAAGCTTGATTCATGTCACTGGCTCCTCTCTCGTCCTGCGCTCCATTCTCACCCCTTCTTTGACCTCCTACCTGAGACATCTGCATCCCTCCACCTGTTACCTATCACCTCTCAGTCCATCCTTGTAAATCTCCACTCCTTGAACCACAGGCTTCAACACCTCCAATTTTCCTACTCTCAGCCACCACTTCTCTGTGGCGCTTCCTCCATTTTACTGATTTCCTGCATTAAGACCCTGGGCTTCTGAACATCTTTCAGGGCTTGTCAGAGGTGACTCCGGTTCACCGAGAATAAATAGGTGTCCTAGTGTTAACCATGAACTTTCTGAGACTAAAAATAGCCCAGTTCCAAGTTTAAACATAGTGCAAAGCAAAGATGATGCAACAGACAATAATTCCCCAAGAAGCAACACGTGGCCATACCTCCTAACGCGGTTCTTCTGGCTCCGAGGTTTGTAATTCTCAGCCTGGCCAATGACTACAAAGATTCTTTAAGCACTAGTTAATAATCTGTCAAGAAAGCACAGCTGCGTGATGAAGTGGGAAGTCAAAAGTTCAGCAAGAGGATTTAGTGACTGGCTTCTAAACAAATAAATTATGGAAAAGGAAAGATTTACAGTTGGTAAACCTGACAGATGCCACTTTGACCACGTGATCAAGGTTGCCATCACTGGTGGTCTGTCAGGAGCTGTGATGTGCCTCTGATGTGATGCAGTAAGAAGGACACTTACCTCTGCAGCATTCTTCCCCCAAGTCCATAACCCTGGTCTAATCACAAGAAAGCATCGGAAAATCCAGACTGATGGGAATTCTACAGAACACCTAATGAGTACATCTCACAACTGTCAAGGTCATGAAAGACAAGGGAAACCAAGAAACTGTCAGAGACTGGAAGAGATGAAGGAGATGTGACCCGCAAAGGTAACACGGAGCTAAAGAAAGACAGTAGTGGAAAAACTGGTGTAGTGCTAATAAAATCTGTAGTTTTGCAAAATAGTAACGTCCCTAGGGGAATTTTTAGTTTGGATCAATGCTCCATGGTCGTATGAGGCATTAACATTAGAGAAAGCTGGGCGAAAGGCGTATGGGAATTCTCTACGACTTTTGCAACTCTTCTGTAAATATAAAATTATTAAAAAAAAAAATTCAGCAGGAGAAATGCTGAGAGAAAATGGGGAACAGAGGATCTCAAAGTGGAAGGTGGAGGTCTCGGCTCCTGCACTGCTGGCTGGGCAATTTTAGACAAGCTGCTGCACCTGACTGAGCCTCCACTTCCTCACCAGTCAAATGTGCTTAATAATAGCTGCCTTATAACTTGTCAGATTAAAGATTGTATTAATCAAGGTCCAGTCAAGAAAAACCACATCAGTGGTTTTAACAGAGAATTTAATAGAAGGAACTGGTTAAACAGGCACTGGAGAACCACAACACAGAAAGGGGACCCTGTGTGGACAGAGTGTCCTCAGAAAGTGGCTCCCTCCCCCAGAGCTGGGGGAACCAAGGCGAGGGGTTGGGGTTATCAGATCCTGGGGGCCTCCTGAAGCTGGAATCACCACTTCTACTAAGCACCTGCGCTAACCCTCCCCCTCTTGCTTTTAAAAATATTTAACAGTATGGCTTAGCAGGGGATATGCACCTCTCGTGTTTAAAAGCATTTAAAATTCCAGTAAATGGAAACTATGGTTAGGGACTACGATCTATTCTACAATTATAACAACCTTTACCGCAATGCTCAGAGCTGCCGTCTAAAGATAAAGCATGGGGCTGATTCATTTCTGTAATAATCAGCGCTACTGTTTCAGCTGAGTGAAGTGTGTGGCTTCAGGGTGCTTGCTATTCACATGTACTCAAGCTCTTTGCCCCATGAGTCTCTGACTTTTATAAAACACTTTCATTACAATTTAAGGCCGTTATGCATCTCTTTAAAAGCTGAAAAAGTTAACCAGACTTTTCTTTGAAATGCAACACCGATATCTACGGTTTCCCGTAAGCTGGGGCGGACCCTGACAACAGGAAACAGAGGTGAGAGTGTGCATGCTTAGTTTCAGTATGTTTCAAAGAAATTTCGAGGAAATTCCTACAACGCAGATGCTTTAGCTTCACTGCTGAAAACCACAGCCGATCTTGGTGCCCTGGTTTGTTAAGAAATACGGCATTCAACAACAAACCAAAAGTTGAAGCATTTAGCAGCACTTTCCAAGTCAGCAAAAGTTATGTCACAGAGTAAAGTTCCTTTCTCAGAGCTTCTGGAAGCTCTGTCTACACTTCATTTATCACTTCCCCTTTGTGTGTGTGTGTGTGTGTGTGTGTGTAGCTTCCTGCTCTATTATAAATTTGAGGGCAAAATCTATGTTAGAGAAGTCTTTGTGTCACCCAGTATCAATAAACGGGCACACGGAGAAGGTAAAAATGGCTATTTGTAGCATGACTATATAAGTAAGGTTTTCAGAACCCAGTACAGCGTGTTCACATGGTGACCCTCTGGACTTTGAACATCTGCCCTAACTGGCAGGTTGGCACAATTAATACCCACAAAATAACTGAAAAAACACACAGCCACGTGTTTTTTAATAAAGGATTTGTGGAGCAATATTTATTTAATTTTATTTTTAAATTAAAAAATATTTTCTTAGTTGAAGTATAGTCAGTTTACAATGCTGCATCAATTTCTGGTGTCCGGTATAATGTTTCAGTCATACATGTACGTGCATATGTTCCTTTTCATGCTCTTCTTCATTATAGGGTACTATAAGATATTGACTATAGTTCCCTGGGCTACACGGTATGAACTTGTTTATTTTATATATGGTAGTTAGTATCTGCAAATCTTGAACTCCCAGTTTATCCCTCCCTACCCCCTTCCCCCTACCCTCCCTGTAGCCATGTTTGTTTTCTCTGTCTGTGAGTCTGTTTCTGTTTTGTAAATAAGTTCATTTGTGTCTTTTTTTTTTTTTTTGGATTCCACATATAAGTGATATCACATGGTACTTTTCTTTATCTTTCTGGCTTAATTTACTTAGAATGACGATCTCCAGGTCCATCCATGTTGCTGCAAATGGCATTACTTTATTTATTTTTTTTATGACTTCATAGTACTGTGAAGTAATACTTACCAAGTTTAACTAGGAGCAAAGACCCTCTGGCCCTGCCAGTGAGCTGTGTGCAAGACTGAAATGGAAGAATGAAAACAAAATTGATTTAATAAGGTGGAAGGGACACAAGGAGCTGAAAGATCCAGGGTCCTGCCTCCATTCTGGCACCAGCTCTGGTGTGTGAGACCTCGGGTGAGCAATTCAACATCTCTGGGCATCAATTTCCTTATCTGTAAAATGGGATTAAACAGCCTTTGTCTATCACGTAGGGTGATTAAGACCAAATTAAAAATGTTTTAAAAACCACACAGTGCTGTGAAAATACAGGTGATCATTACGGATTATCATTACTGATAATATTATCTTCTTTAAAGAATTCTCCCTAAAATGCAATTTTGAATATTTGGAAAAAAGAACGTACAAATGAAACATCAGCAGTTAGGTAAGTATCTCTTACCTATGAATCCCAGAGCACTTCGAGTGAATACAATTTAGGATATACCTCACTTTGCTGTGACCAGGAGAATTACTGTAAATCTGCCACCCACCCAATTAGAATTTAACCTCTTTGGAATGGCAAATCCCCCCTTGGGAGGCATGTAAACTCTTCCCACAGTGACTGGAAGGCTCTGAGATTCTCAGTTTGTGATCAGATGGAAGTGGAAGACACGGTCTAAAGTCAAATGAGAGCTGAGCAAGCTCACCTCTTGTCTGTTCTGACTCTGATGGTCTAATGAACAAACGTGACTTCTGCACACGATCCAAAATAATCACAAGCCAATGAGGAAAACAAAGCACAGGTGGAGAGGGGCAGCTCCCGCCCTGCAGTGAGACCTGCGCTGCTGGGAGCTGGGCCTGACCGTGCTGGCTGAGGGCTGCTGGTGCAGGGGCAACGCTGACTTGCCACCCCTCCCATGGCCACGTGCACACACGGCATCTGGGGGCCACGCCGACCACCTCTCGTTTACACAAGACAGACAGGAGCTCCCCAGGCCACATGGAGAACAGGCTACGGAGAGAGCACTGGCATGTCTAAGAACCACTCATCCATCCTTCCCAAGACCTTCCTTTTTTTTTTTTTTTTCTCACTAAAGTCAGGTTTATTGAGGTATAATTTACACCCAGGAAAACTCACCCATTTTAGCGTACCGTTCTATGAATTTTGATAAGCACATACAGCTCTGTAACCACCACTGTAGTCAAGATACAGACTATTTCCATCACCACCAAATGTTCCTTCACGTCCTTTTGTAGTCAGCCCCTCCCTGCGCCCCGAGTCCTTGGCGATTACTAACCTGTTTCCTATCCCTGTAGTTTTGCCCTTTCCAGAATGACAGGACACATTCTTTCCAATAGTTAATGAAATAGCCAAAGGCCTCACTGAACTCTGCACAGGTCATCGTGTGTTCATCTGCCCTGTGAGCCTCTCGAATATATTAGGAGGAAGGGAGAAGCCAGGGTCTGATGGGTACGAAGGGCGGTAACATTCACTGCCGCGTGGATGACCCTGCAAGCTCTACCAAAAGCAGGTTGCGTCTTCATGGGATGTGAAGCAGCTCTTCTGCATCCAGAGACCTCTTGCTTTAAACTGTCTCTATAAAATACCCGGGCTTCCTCTTCCATGATTGTGTAGTACTAGACGCAACCAGGTTTCCTTCTGGTTTAGTTGAACTTTTGCGATTAAAAGAAAACATAAATTACTGTAGCTGAAATGGAATATAGATTCAAAAGAAAATTCTGTTAAGCTAAAAAGCTTGAGTTTCCATAGAATGTTCTTCCAGCCCATCACATTTGGCTTGACCTCATACTGAGATATTTTGTGCCTAGCAAAATACTCAAGTTTTATTGAATTCTGTAAGAACCCCTCAAAGCTTCCTGCATAACATAAAGTGTGACGCACATATAAATGCACAAGAGGTACAATTAAGAGCCCCACGGCAAATCTAGAGTGAGGGAAACTGCAAATCACCTTCTAGCACAACACAAGATCACATTACAGCTTTTTTTTTTAATTAAAAAATTGTTACAGATTGTTACAGATGGAAAATCCTTGTCCTGTAATTTCAAAGCCTCAATTATGTTGTTTATTCATTCCCTTTTTACCCTATGTAATGAATTATATCTTTTATATTAGATATATAAGGGGTTATTATCAAATTTTGAGATGTAGTTTGAATAAATGATGGAAAATTTAAAGTCAAACAGTGCTTCCCAACTTCCCATAGGCACGGATTTGAAAATTTGAAGAAATGAATGTAAAGGCTTATGACAGCTCCCCCTCCTACAAGTTCCTATAACAGATTAAACACCGGTATTTACCTCTGCTCCCTTCTGAATTCCCACTGAAGTGACAGTAAAGGGATTGGGAAGGAAAAAAATATATATAAAACCACAAGAACAGAGAGAATGGGAGAGGAAATAACAAAAAGAATTGGAAGCTGAAACACACACAGACAGATGGAAACGGATTTAGGAGAACAGAAAGGGCTGAAATTCCAAATGCCAGAAGGATAATTGTGCCCAGAATCCCAGAAAGGCTTAGGAATTGGAGGCAGCTGGTCCTTCTGAAAGTGCGGGAGGCTGCAAAGAGGAGACTGGGGAGGTCTGAATGAAAAGCATTTCCACTCCGAGATCTTTTCCCAGACACCACGTGGTCAGGAGACCACCTGTCCCCTTCTAACAGAAGACTGGATGTTTACCAAGGAGTAAGTTAGAGGATCTGACAGTCCCGGGGACGCCGGGTGCAGCTGCGGGAGGGGAACCCTTTGAAAACAGAGGGCTAAGTCAAGGTCCCCGTACAGAGGCTTGGAGGCTTGCTGAGACCGCCCTGCCCCTTCCCCGCTCGCCTCCCAGAACGCTGGCAGGCAGGCTTGTGCACAACTCGCCCCCCTCCGCACACCCCACACCACGACGCTGGATATGAGTGGATTCTTCACTGGAGAAACAAGACACGGTCACCTGATTTACGACAAAGGAGATGCTGCAATGCCGTGAGAAAGGATGAAGTGGTCTTTTCCACAGCTGGTGCTGGGTCAATTTAAACAAAAGGAAAAGAAGGAAAGGAACTTTGGCTCCTACTTCACAGCACAGCCCACAATCAATTGCAGATGGATGGCAGCACTAAATGTAAGAGGTAAAACAAGGCTACGTGAGGAAAACCAGCGCGTCTTCATGATTTGGGTATTTGAAATTTCTTTAACAGGATACAAAAAGTGTTACCATGTAAGAAAAAAATTGATAAATTGGACTCTATTAACATTTAGAACTTTTGTTCAACTAAAGATCCCACTTAAGAGAGTGAAAAGGCTAAACTTCAAAGTTGCTAAGGTTTTAGATCTTAAATGTTCTCACCACAAAAAGGAAATAATAATTAGGTGCCCTGAGGGAGGACTTAGCTGACACCTGGGTGGTAATGTATCAAACCAACAGGTTGCACACCTTAAACTGACACAGTGTTATCTGTCAATTATTTCTCAATAAAAATAAATACATTATGTTTAAAAAGAGAGTGAAAGGCAAGCAGAGACTAGAAGACAGTTGCAACATATTTTTCTGAGAGAGGACTCATGTTTTCTTATTATTTCCTTACTCAGAAAGAAAGAGCAGATGAGCCAATAGAAAAGATCTGAACTGACATTTCACAAAGGAGGGATCCAAACGGCTGATAAATGTATGTAAAGTGCTCAACCTCATGAGTCACCAGGAAAATGGAAATTACTTCTGCATATACATCAGAATGGCTAAAATGAAAAGGATGGAAACTGCTAGGTGGTGGGGACTCCAGGCACTTCTGGTAGGTGTCAAGTTGGGATAGTCGTTTTGGAAAGCTGTTTGGCAGTTACTGCCACGCATACCGAGTGCCCCAGCAATGCCACCCCTGGGCTCCTACCAAATATGCACACACATGCTGAACAAGATACCTACAGTGGAGTTATGTTCATGACAGCACGATTCTTTTGTCTTTCTTTCTTTTTTCCCCCTTTTTTCTTTCTTTTTATTGAAGTAGAGTTGATTTATAATGTTGTGTTGGTTTCTGGTGGACAGTATAGTGACTCAGCTATACATATATTCTTTTTCATTACAGCTTATTAGAAGATATTGAATGTAGTTCCCTGTAGGAACTATACAGTAAGACCTTGTTGTTTATCTATTTTACATATAGTAGTCTGTATCTGCTAATCTTGAACTCCTAATGTATCCCTCTCACTCCTTCCCCTTTGGTAACTATAAATTTGTCTTCTATGTCTGTGAGTCTGTTTCTGTCTTGTAAATAAGTTCGTTTGTATTTTTTAGATTCCACATGTAAGTGATATCATATGATATTTGTCTTTTGCTGTCTGATTTCCTTAGTATGATCATCTCTAGGTCCATCCATGTTGCTGCAAATGACATTATTTCTTTTTTATGGCTGAGTAGTATTCCATAACATCTACACACACCAGATCTTCTTTATCCAGTCATCTGTTGATGACATTTGGGTTACTTCCATGTCTTGGCTGTTGTAAACAGTCACAGCATGACCCTTAATAGCTAAAATGCCCAAACAACAGAATGCCAAAGGCCTATCAACAATAGGGTGGAGAAATTACAGTTGATTCACACATGGAATCCTATACCTCAGAGAGATGAGTCTCACAAATGTTCTGAGTGGAAGGAAGGGGACAAACAGACACATGTCATGGCTCCACTTATATCAAGTTCAAGCCAGGAGAGAAGATGGATCGTGTTACCTCGGGTGTGAGTAGTGACTGGAAGGGGGTGAAGGAGAGCTTTGGGGAGCTGGACATGTTCTATTTCTTGATCTGGATGCTGGTCACAGAAGTGTGTTCCATTTGTGAAAACCAACTGTACACGTATGATTTGTTCCTTTTTGGTGTATCTATTATCAAAAACATAGCTTTTAAAAAGGACAAGCCAGTCCTATGTAATGGATCTAGAATGGTCTCCAAGATACACTATTTGATTAAAAAACAAGGGCAGAAGTGTGTACAGGATGTGCTGCCCCCCCTCAACCAGGTCTGTGCTCCCATCCCCCAGGGGCTGAGAATGTTGGCCACAAACAGCCCAGAGCTACACCTTCTCAGGAATTAGGAACCAGAGTCACCTGGTCTGAGAATCCTCCCAGTTCCTCCCTCCTCATACCACCGCAGGGCAGCCCACAGCCAGTGACTCACTGAGGCGGTTGGGGGGTGGTTTACAAAAGGCCAGCTCCCTCTCCTTGAGATGGGGGGATTCTGCGGTACAAGCTGTACTCCAAAGCCTTCTCTAGGGACCAGCTGAAGCCAATCTCTGCCAAGACCACGTTGTTGCTTAGTTTTGCTTCCCTGCCCCATCTGGCGTCTGCTGTCCTCCTTCTCCAGAGAGCACGCCTTCAATAAATAGTTTTCACAAAGATCTCCAACTCATGTTTGCTTCCAGAGAGTCTGACTTAAGCCAGATGGTATCAGAAGTTGCCTAAGGAAGCGGACTCTGCAGGTGGAATTTTGGGGGTGGGTCCCCACAAGCCAGATGGCAATGAGGACCCATTCAGGAGGGTGACAGTCCCTGGGGCGCTGTCGTAGTGCCACATGGGGCAGGGACGCACTGGCTGGCTTAACATCTCTGGTACAGGAGGCGCAGAAGATGTGGCTACAGCAAGGACTGTGGAATTGGGTGGGTGCTATTAAGGGCCATCCCTTCATAGAAAACGGAAAGATAGTCTCAGATGCAGCAATCAACAGTTTAAAGCCAAGTGTGACAGTCGGCAGGCCTAAAAACACTCACGTGCCCCAGACAAAGGCCCTAATTTTAAGGAATGGCAGAACTAAAAAGAAGGCCGACTATATATAAAAATAGATCAAAAACCCCACAAATTTCTCCTGTATAGCACAGGGAACTATATTCAACATATTGTAATAACCTTTATGAAAAGGAATATGAAAATGAGTACATGTATGTATATGCGTGACTGGGACATTGTGCTGTACACCAGACACGGACACACTGTAACTGACCGTACTTCGATAAAAATAAATAAACATTTAAAAATTTAAAAAAATAAATAAAAAGAAGGCTGAACTCAGCTCAGCTAAGTGCACTAAGTCAAAGTTAGGGCCACGATGGAAAAGAGTGAACTCCGAGGCCGGCCATGGGGATGTCTGTGTCTACTTGAGAACTGTGAATCCCGGATTCCCTAGACTCTGCCTCTTATGCTGATTACCAGCCAATGTGGATTCTGCCTCTCGGATCAGGGCCCTCTTTCTCGTTCCTACTGAGACCTGAGGTCAGACTTCCCTCAGCTCATTTGGGGAACTTGTTCCCCTGATGCTCTCACAACCCTTTAAGAGGTGGAAGCAGCCCAAGTGTCCACTGGCAGATGAACAGATAAACTAAACAAATGTGCTCTATACACACAATGGAATATTATTCAGCCTTAAAAAGGAAGGAAATTCTGACACCTGGTACAACCTGGATGAACCTTGAGGATATTAATGCTCAGTGAAATAAGCCTGTCACAAAAAAGACAAATACTATAATATTCCACTTACATGAGGTCCTTAGGTTGAATTCTTAGACAGTAGAATGGTGGTTGCCAGGGGCTGGGGGGAGGTGAAAAGGAGGAGTGAGCATTTAACGGGTATAGAGTTTCAGTTTTGCAAGATGAGAGTTCTGGAGATGGGTGTAAAACAATGTCAGTGTACTGAACTGTACTCTTACAAGCATTAAGATGGTAACATGTGATGTTATGTGTATTCTGTCATAATTAAAAAAAAACTGAAAGTGAAAAAAAAATATTGAGAAGATGATTTATTGAATTCAGCCAGGTGGTCACCTCTGGGGAGAGCCCAGAAGTAGGGAGACCTGTATAATAAAGATGCTATTTTTAGGGGGAGAGGGTGTAGCTCAGTGGTAGAGCATGTGCTTAGCATGTATGAGGCCCTGGGTTCAATCCCTAGCACCTCCATTAAAATTAAAAAATGAGAAGAAGAAGAACGCTATTAAAAGAAAAATCTGTACATCAAACTGTCTGCAAAGCCCTAAACCATTTCTGAAGTATGAAAATTCATTCCCTTGTTTGGCTCTTTCATAGTCTGGGTTTTCTTTACCCTCAGGTTGTTAAAAGCAGGCCACAGCCACACTGAATCTGATGTTTCTAAAGGTGAATCGTTGCCTGTTCACAGCATGAGGACGCCACCCGGCTCCATTCCTCACCACACTTATTCTGATTATTTTCTCATTCTCCACAAGCCCACATCCACTTCTCAGCACATCCCCGCCCCACTCAGCAGACCACACCCTTCCTGCAGGTCACTGGAAAAAAAAAAAATGGAAGCCATTATTTTATGAACTTCCTTAATTTCCCTACTTCTATATATTCTCCTAGACCTACTTCCCTTCCTGTGTTCAGCAGCAGTGCTGCCTCTGTTTTTGAAAAAGATTAAAATGCTTTTAATTAAAAAATGGAAACATGTTGGGGAGGGTGTAGCTCAAGTGGTAGAGCGCATACCTACCACGCACGAGGTCCTGGGTTCAATCCCCAGTACCTCCGTTAAAATAAGTAAATTAATAAACTTAATTACCGCCCTCCAAAACAACAAAGGAAAGAAGCTAGCAGGCAAAAGGCCAAAAACCCAATTACACATGCGCACACACACACGAGGCCCACTCCCTCCACGGACTCTAGATTGCACTGTGGCACCCAATCCCCAATGTGGCTGTATTTGGAGATGGGGCTTTGGGGAGGTAATGAGGGTTAGATAAGGTCAGAAGGTGGCATTAGTGGCTTTACAAGAAGAGAACGAGAGAGATAACCGTCTCTTTCTGTCATGTGAACACACAGCAAAAGGCGGCCACCACAAGCCAGGAAGAAGGCCTTCACCAGCAACGTCCTCTGCAGGTACCTTGACCTTGGACTTCCCCGCCTCCTGAGAAATGAGCATCTGTTGAGCCGCCCACTCTGTGGTAGGGCAGACTCCCAGGCCCTTAGGCAGCAGACACCAGGGCACTTGTGACCAACCTGCCAGTTACACCGAGGCCTGGGCACAAACCAACCTGCAGACAGAACACGTGCAGAGCATCCCGTTTTAAGTGGTAGCTGCCCACGGGGGCCGCTCCTCCGTGTCCTCTGCCTCAACTCCTCCCTTCCCCTCAACTCACACTGCCCACAACTCCTGAACCCGCAGAATCTTTACTTCTTAACGCCACCCCCCTAGCTCAGCCACTCCTCTATCCCAGCTGCAGTAAACTACTGCTTCCTAGCTGCTCTCCGTATCTCCTCTCCTTCTGATTCACTCCACACTGTGAGCTGATTTAAACAGTTGACTTTCTAAAATGCAAATCAAATCGCAATAGTTGTCATTGTTTGAATCTTCAAACTCTTCCTGCAAGGTAAGGTATTTTTACGGATGAGGGAACAGAGGCTCGGGGATGGCCATGCCTTCATCAACACCACAAAGCTAGTCAATGGCAAAGCCTCTCATGACTGTGACCTTCTCTACGGCCACAGAGAGGAAAGTATACACTTCTCGGTTACAACACTCATGGCCCTTCAAACATGGGTCCAATTTGTCTTTCCAGCGTCATCTTCCACCAACTTCCCTCAGGATCCAGTCCTCACAGCCTACTGGCCATTCTGGAAGCCTGACGTGCACTTTTGCATCTTGGTGTTTCCTCACAGTGCCTGTGAATTCTGCCTTAGCAGCACTTGGGAAATCCTGCTCACCCCTCCAGGTACAAGGGCTCACCTCTCAGAGCCCTGGGCGGAGGTTCATCCCCTCTCCCCTGCACTGTCAGAGCACTAGCCCTGTCACTCATAGAACTTACCACGATTCATCACAGTGAGGGGCAATCTGCCTACCCCACGATGCTGGAGCTCCTCGGGGCAGGGGCCAAGTCCTTCTCAGCTCTGCATCCCCAGTTGCCATCACAATATATGACTCACAGCACCATGGACCGAATGAACAGCCCCGTAGCTGACACACAGCTCTATGCGTGCAATTCACAAATGGAAATGCCACCAAGTTCCTTTGAGTAACTGGCTCTCCCTGCACACGTGTGAATAAAAGGGTTCAGTGCCCAGGAACTGGAGTTAAGCACAAATTTGGAGTCTATCTCTATTAGAGGTAGAAAGAAAGCCCATCTGAGTATGCCTTGTGTTTAAGGCCAGCAGCGCAGCCAGGCTTCAGGGAGCGCGAGGAGGGGAACGCACGTTCGCGGGGCCCCGGGGGCAGCTCACACAGAGGATGCGGGGTGCGGGCGCTCGCCTGCAACTCAGCTGCTTCCCCTCAGGTGAGAGGAAAGATCTGAACTCACGTAGAGTCAACATCACTTGATACTCTGACAATCCTAAGTTCACTAAGCCTCTACATAATTTAGAGTTTTAGCAGCAATTTACCTCAACAAGACACGATCTAATAAAGGACAACAACAACAAAAATCAGCATGAGCTCTTCTGCCACCTAAGAAAGGGGAGGGATGGCTTTCATTTAACATCTTATAACTGTGACACACAAACACAGCCATCTTACCTCCTCCAGCGAGGCACCAGAGCAGAAGGACCTCCGGGAGCCCTGCTCACTACTTGAGACAATTACTTAAAAACCAGTGAGTATCCTCTGCACCCAGAACTATCAGGAGCTGCAGAAATAACAGACCTGAAAGGTTGGTGGGCACAGCTAACATCGTTCCATACCCTCCCGTCCAGCAATTCCAGCGCATTTTCCAAACATGACATGCCTATAAAGTCAGAACCCCCTCAACTTTAAAAGTGGGTAATTTGAGAGCCTGAATGATGGACTTGTCAAGGTCACAAAGGGTTTAATACTAAGATGTAAATAAACCTTGAAATCTTGCTTCCAACCTCTCTTCAGCCACCTTTCTGTGTATATACACACACTCCAGTCCTTTAAATCTGACCTGAAGACTTGAAAATAAATTTGACTTTGACGGATTATCCTAGGAGGGAGGTCACCGGGGCTCCAGTAAAAGCTACTGGCTGAGCGACTGCTCTGTCAAAGGGTCCTCGTCTTAGTCCGATCGCACAGAAATGACAGGAAGTGCCCCCAGTCCCAGAAGCCAGGAAGTCTATGGCATTTGTATTTTCCTCTAACCATTTATTTCGACATGTTTTGTCCCCTCTCTCTGGAAAGAGGAGCTGTTCTTGCCTGGAGCTGCTGGATGGCTTTATAAGGCTGTTCTCTTTCCTCTGCAACCTGATGCCCATTTAATGACACCCAGATATGTTACTAGAGAGTAGAGGTCAGTCCTTCAGAACTCAAGCTACACGTCAGCCTTCAATCACTGGGCCTTCCTCTGAACGAGCTGGCGCGTAGTAACGGCAAACTCCCAAGGTCAGGTCGGCAGGTGGAATTACACACCACACGCCAGCTTTCTCAAGAGACACTATGAGGGTGTCACCGCTGCTCTGGCTACTTTCGGCTCGCTCTCCACGTCTCACAAACTGAACTCGACAATCTACTCAAACAGTCTCACAGGCAGGATGTGGGCAGGGCTCCTGAGGATACCTGAGCTGACTGGCAGGAAAGGGCAGAGGACCCCAGGCTCTGGAGCTGGACTGCTGGGTTCATATCCTGATTCAGTCACTTGCAGGCTTTGCAATCTTTGTTTCGGTTCTTTGGGTCTCCTTCATCTGTCAGATCAGGGCCCTCCTCATCAGAGGATGAAAACAAACTGAGGAAACTTATATGAAGAGCTTAGGACCACCAGGCCAGGCAAACAGTAGGTGCTCAATAGATGTAAACTTTAATGATTATTCACGAAGGAAGGGGGAAAAGAAAAGGGAACTATGCTACATTTATTCCATCTCCTATACTTCTATCTACCTCTTTAAGGTTACTCTGATTTGCTTTCTTAACATGAAATTATGATGTCTTTTGAAAGCATTTGCTCTGGGCAACATTAAGTGTATGTAATGATTACTCCATAAAAAAACAACAAAAAGGCCAATGTTGTTGCTCCATTGGGAGAAAGCCTGAAAGTTAAGGTCAAGGCTGCTCTCTGGTGCTTCTGGGAGAGCTCGGTCATTCATGGGCTCACAGAGAAGTGTAAACAAGGCTGTTAAACTTTGGGAAGGTTGACAGCCAGCACAAACCTCAAATGAACCCAAAGAAGCATTCCCTTCTTTTAAAATCCTCTTTATGGCCTGAAAAGGTCAAAAAAAATTTTTTTTAATATACAAACTATTCTGACATCAGAAGAAAGAAAAAAGGGAGGAAGAAACGGATGCAAACGGCAAGCCCACGTGAGAAGAAAGGGCGTTTTCCGAGCACGAGCTGACTCCCGGCGAAGAGCTCCGATCCAGCTCCATCAGAAAAAAAAAGAACAAGGTCTTTCCACTCTAATGACTCAGGTACTAGCAGCAAATTCAGGGAGAAGACATTTAGAAGGTATGAGTTGTCATAAGTGAATCTGAAGCAGAAAGGACTTGGTATTTTTCAGAAGTCCTACTGAACTAAGAATTATAAGCAGGGTGGGGGTCACTTCAGATAGAAAGACAGAAAACATGAAAATCAATAATAGCCCCCCAAAAATGTTTTTCAATTGTAGCTCCAGGTGAAGACTGTCACCTGATTAACCTTCCTTAAAAACAAAAACAAAAAAACCCTGATTTCCCAGGCTACTCATCTGCCTTAAAAATCTTCAACATTCCTCAGAGCCTACAGGGGAGAGTCAAAAATCTCTCCAGGTGATGGAGCCCCACCTACCTTTCCAATCTTGTTTTGCCATCAGGAAAAGTCCACTCCCGCCAGACTGGCTTCCTTATTTGTTCCAGGGGAGGAACAAGCCACGCTCATTTCAGCTTTTTATCCCCAGCACCTAACACAGTGCCTGGCACACAGTTGCTCAGTAAACGGTTGCTGACTTGGGGGAAGGTAGAGCTCGGTGGTCCTGGGTTCAACCCCCAGTACTTCTGTTAAATAAGTAAGTAAGTAAATAAAACTAATCACCTCTCCCTCCCCAAATTAAAAACAAAGTAAACAAACACAACAACAGCAAAAAATGGTTGCTGATTCAGCAGAAATGTGAATGCTTTCAGGCCTGTGCTCTGTACCTCACTCCCGGGAAGCCCCTGTCCCACTGGCCCAGTGAAAACCCAGCCACTCTCCAAAGCCTCATTCAGTCCCGCCACCTCTCCTCCACGCCAGCGCCAAAGCCTCTGCCCTGGCCACGCACCCCCCCAACTCTCAACTCCTGCAGAATCCAGTCCCTTCAGACGTTTATTGCTGTGGAAACATTTCCTGTTCACCTGTTTGGTCTGCCTCACTAAACTGGGAGTTTCTGGAGGGAGGCAGGATGTTCTGAAGCGATGCAAAGCAGTGGAAAGGTTACTGATCAGTGGCGAGGCAGATCCAATTCTGTGACTTTGGGAAAACTTTCTGTAAAGCACTTAGAACGGGGCCTGGAATAGAGTCTACATGTCAATAAAGGCTCCTGCCTGCTATCCACCTCAGGGAACCTCAGTTCTCTCACTTACCAGACGGGATTAATCATAGGTCCTCTGTCTTTACGAAGACCAGGAATAACATCTGAGAAGTCTCTCGGACCATCCTTAGCACGTGGTAGCCACTCACCAGCCACAGGGCAGCTGTTACTACAAAGCCTCGTGCTGGGTGCCGAGAAAATGCTCCATCAAGGTTTACGGAATGTGTTGAATGAATGGAAAGAGAGACAGTCTGATACCAACTAGGATATTGAGGGAAACTTTTTCAGTCACTCATTCAACAGATCTTTATTAAGGGCTTATTGGAATGTCCCAGGATTTGTTCTGGGTGCTCAGAAGCTGCAGTGAAACAGGCCCTGCCCTGTGAAATGTACACTCTAAAGGGGAAGGCAGGCAACAAACAGAGGAAGGGATGGAGAAATGAAAGCTTACGTGGTATTAGGTGCAATGAAGAGGGACACAAAGCAAGGTGAGGGCAGGCTGGGGGCTGGGCAGGGGCAGGCTGCAGAGGCGGCACTGAGGCAGGGCTTCCCATCTGTAGGAGAGCTGGGGTTTATGAGATGTTCTCATCCTGAAGCCAACTCTACTCTTTCCCACAGGTCAGCCTCCAGCACCGGGAGACCCCGCTCCGCCCAAGAGGCTGCAGTCTGGGTCCTTGGGCCCCTCCTGACTCACAACAAGCTACAAACGCTGCTGAACCATCAATTACAGACTCCTTTTGAGCAGGCTGTTTGAATGGGCCACCGAGCCCCACGTAGGAGGGATCGGACCACAACCACGCCCCACGTGGAAGGGATCGGGCCATGACCACGCCCCACGTGGAAGGGATCGGGCCACAACCGTACCGCAACTGGTCTGCTCCCCAGGAAGTTCAGGTCACTGTTCTCTCCAAACAGGTAGCCTTCGGGGTGAGTTGAGTCAAACTTCTCTCCTCCCATAATGAAGTGGCTGGCAAAATAGCTTCCTAGAGATAGAAAAATCAAACAGAAACCAGTCAAAATAAACCAAGCAGAGAAAGCCAATTAGGGTAAAAAAAAATAACCCTTCAACAAATTATTTGAGCAATTTCTAACCCTAGGAGAATTGTCTTCCCTTGATTGGAGACAATGGCACCAAATAAGCAAAAGCATAGCAGTGAGAACCCAAGATACCAAATATAAAACAGATCACTGTGTTCCTTTTGACATTCTTAATTGAATCCTTACTGTGATCTGCCTACAATAGCATCAGCCAAAAGACCGGAAGGCCCCACAATGCACATTAACAAACATATCTATGTATTTCGTTTCTGATTTTTTTTCCCTTAAACTTGAAGTGGCTGTTCTCTGTTCTCCATGTCATCAGGAATCTTAACCGCAGGTATCAGCATGCATACACACACGTGCATTTCTTTGCCTAGATTTTCATAAGCCTAATGAATTTCTCAAATTCATTCACAGTACCAATGGCCAAGGTAGCAGGGACGTCAGTCATGGCAGGCTCTCTCTGCCCCACTTTGACCAGCCAGGAGGCAGGGATATTTCAACTCTGCAATAACCGGATGCAATCAGCAGCCAGGGTCAGAATCTCCATCTGCCTTATCCAGACAGACGGAGGAGCCGTGCCAGGATGTGATGGAACCTAGTGACCAAGGGAGGCTCAGGTAACACTGCACATTCCACCTGGGAACACTTTCCAAATCTGATGATTAGACGAATGCCTCCTAACCCATATTTCTATAATATAATTCTCCCAAAAAGGTAAGCTGTTCAAAGTGAATGACTCACAAAATAACATACTTTATTGATACCTCTCATATACCCCAATTCTTTTTTTTTTAATTTGTTTTCCCAATTCTTGGATAAATACAAAGAAGTTATGAATCGGCAAAAGTATTCTTTATGTGTCATCCGACTGGGATAAATGCTTACAGCAAACTCTAAAAAAAAAAAAAAAAAAAAAGAGCTTCAGCACTTTCAGCCTATGAAGAAGCCATAGCGAGGAAGGCAGAGAAGAAAATTCTAACAGAAAAAAAAAATTCTAACAGAACCAAATATTCGTTTATTCGTTTTCTGGATTTTCTACCCATGGAGCCACTCTGGGCTAGAAACACTTACTCAACAAAGCAACGTGGAGAACGTCATTCACTACAAAGGGAGGCAATCCTTTAATTAAACAACGAGCAGCGAAACAATTATTTGAGGGGAACAGCAAACCAAAACCCGAGCTATCACTTGAGAAACCCTTGAAAGTTACCCATCAAAGCTAAAACACACAGCGCAGCCATCTGCAGCGACACAACAGTGCAAGTCATCCTTTAGGGGAAGCTTAATTATCAATTATTTATGTCTCGCACTTGCTAGCCCGATTTTCCGAGTGCATAATTTATGGAGGGGGAGGTGCCTAGCTGCCTGAAGTGGAAGCAGCCATCTAGAATAATTTGTCATTTGCTGTTGAACCTTAGTAAAATGTACTAATTTCTATACACTAGAAATGAGACATGTATCATACATGAGGTGAAATCAGAAAAGGGAAAGATTTTCACGTTGACGCGTGGCCTGCCCCGATCATGCATAAAGAACGGAGAGAGGCAGGTCTGGTGCCCGGAGCTGTCCCCGCTGAGTTCAGTATGGGACACGCCGAGTCTCCAGGACCTGTGAGCAGGTCAGGTGAGGGACGCAGGGACAGTGCAATCCACGGATAATCAGCTTACACGTGGTAGTGACTGATCGTCGCAAGAGAATTACACTAACAGCTTGGGGGTTAACACGTTAAAGAAGACGACAGGGTTCTACTGGAAATACCCTTTTGGGGGGGGGGTCATGATATTAAAAGAAATTATCCAGAAAGTAAGGTAGAGCTAATTCTAGTCTTGCCTATCATTAAAAAATCAAGAGCACAAATATACAAAGAACTAGAATTAGGCAAAGAGGATTTTTCATTTCAGGAGAAGAGTCAATGCCACATTTCTGTGAAGAGTGGATCTCCCCGGGCACACTTATAAGACCCAGGCCTTACCAGGTAAAAGGAACACTCAATTTAAGACAACCAAAACGCTGCTTTTTCCTTTCTTTGGAATACACCTCTCTAATAACTTGCCCCAATGAGAAAACAAACCAGCTGGGTCGAGCTTTCTGTCTGCCCAGGCTGCCCAGAGGTGCAGACTGGTGCACAGTGACGTACAGCCACCACGTCAGAGGGCACCAACAGCAAACAACACCAACAATCCCTGGGGGAAAAACGTCTTTTGGACAATTCATATACATGTTTACTTCTGAGTGTGAACAGTTCCCTAAAATCAGAAATGGTAGGAAAATGAACTACACTGAAACACTTCCTTGCCTATTTGCTAATAGGAAAAACACACACATGACTAGTTCCCCACTATTAGTTGGCTACAATTTCTTAACCAAAACTCCTATTCAGAATTCTTTGCGGGACACACCTTGTGGTAATCATTATGCAAGATATGCAGATCAAATGATCATGTTGTACATCTTAAGCTTACACAAGGTTATATGTTAATTACATCTCAATAAAGCTGGGAGAAAAAAGAAGCTGCATCATACACAAATTATATTTAAAAAAGAAGGTGTGAGTGGGAGGGACTAGTGTTTCATGGGTATAGAGTTTCAGTTTTGCACGATGGAAAAGTTCTAGAGATCTTAACATTGAACTGTGCACTTGAAAATGGTTAAGGTGGTAAGTGTGTTATGTATGTTTAACCACAATAAAAATAAATATCAAGGGGAAAAACCCATAAGGTATGGCCCAGAATGACCAACACTAATACAAGTTCAGTATATATATTTTTAAAGTATTAAAGAAAAAAAGGCATCCAGACAGAAAAAATCAAATTACTTATAAGAGAAGAAAATTATAATAGTACTGTTCTTCCAGATCCACGTATAAAAACGTGGACACAAAATACATTTGCAAGTCACTATGCAAGCCATATATATATATAAGTTTAAATTATGTAACAGCCACAATTTGAAAAGTAAAATTAAGCAAAAAAACTGAATATATTTTATTTATCCCAATATTGGATATTCCCATATCCCAATATTTCCAAAATATTATTTCAACAGGCAGTTGATATTTTAAAAATTTTAGGCAGCCACTTACATTCTTTTATTCAACTATTCATGGAAAAAAAATACAACAGTTTGTTACTCATCATGTAAACAAAAGGAAAAATCTCAGAATTCATTATCTCAAATAATTTATCCAATGATTTAGGCTATTCAGCATATTTCTAACATCAAAGCGAAATTAAATATTGCTCAGTGGGTTCCACAATTTATGTCTTCCTCAATTAGATATTCTGATATTTGCCACCACACTATGAACTATAACATCACACAGTAAAGGGAGACTAAACCCATTTCCCAATTTTCTACGACTCTGTATTTAATGGGCACACTAAATGTTAGCAAACAAAAATTCTAATTTTAAAATAACTTTTCTTTCCAAATTTACATTATTACCAAAATACGGTCTGTCTATAGAAACAGGGTTGGGGGAAAAAACCAACTGTTTAGACCTCCAAGAAATGGCAATGTATTTACTGTCAGGTCATGGCGTGATTGCAAGTCAAAAATTTTAAAGTTTTTGAAGTCAAGGAAACTCTATATTTTATAAAACTAACAAACAAAATTCAAAGATGTTGAGCAAGCAATAAAATTTAGATAATTTGTGTAGAGTAAATGATGATGCAAATATATATATATTATTACAGTATATATTAATATATATATATAATTTTTTTAATATGGGAAGCTTCACGAATTTGTGTGTGATCTTTGTGCAGAAGTCAAGCTAATCTTCTCTGCTGCTGAAGAAAACCCAAGTAAAATACATTTTTTATTTTAGCCACTATCTCTTGTGAATTGGGAGCTTTTAAAATTAATTAATTTATTTTTTATTGAAGTACAGTCAGTTTACAGTGTTGTGTCAATTTCTGGTTACAGCAGAATGCTTCAGTCATACATGAACGTACATATATTTGTTTTCATATTCTTGTTCACCATAAGCTACTACAAGATATCGAATATAGTCCCCTGTGCTATACAGTGTAAACTTACTGACCTAGTTTATATATACCAGTCCGTATCTGCAAATCTCGACCTGTGAATTGGGAGTTTTTATTGCAAGATCTGTAATCAATCATTCCTTCTTTTTATACTTTTCTCTACTGAGGTCACAGTAAAATAAATTAGGCAGCCTATAAGTGAAAAATACTAATCTTTGATTATTTACTTTTGGACTAATGGAGTTATGTACATGATTACTGTAGAACATGGAATTGTATTTTAAAATAACTTAGTACCAAGTTAAAATATGGGAAGATTGGCTACGGAAATCTTCTCAGGTGTTCATATATTTTAAAAATCTTCACGTACGTGACATCTGAATAACATACTTTCAGCTTTAGGTCACAAAAATAAAAGGAAAGTAACAATAATGTTTTTAAACATCTCTAACTGTTCAACTCAATTCTGATGCTACAGAGCTGCTTTTCTTCTTCATGTTTTTCCTTATTTTAAAAATTACACAATACATGCCTTTTGCAAAAAAAATTAAAACATAGACGTATGTAATTTAAATAGCGATAATCCAACCCTAGCCTATGAAAAGTAACTCCATTTTTTTTAAAAGTAACTCCACTATTAACAATCAGTTTGATGCATTCCAGATTTTCCTATACACATATAAACACATTCAGGTTTTCTGTTTTGCTTTATTTTGTTTTTCACCCTAATTGGGATATTACACATATTGATCTTCCATGCTGCTTTTGTTCCCCCCTAATGTACTGTAGGCATCTTTCCATGTCTGTACTTACGGACTGACCTCATTGTTAATGGCTACATAATAACCCCTGATTGAGGGCTCACTCTGTAATAGCACTGTACTAACAAGCATTACACAGATTATTCCTCACAACCGTACAAGGTAGGTTTTTACCAATTTTTTTTTATTTTAACGAAGAGGAACCGAATGCACAGAGAAGTTAAGTACTTTGTCCAAGGTCACACAGCTAGTCAGAGGCAGCGCCAGGCCCCAAATCTGGCTATTTTTATTCCAGAGCCCATGTATGGTCTTCACCACTACACTGTCATCCCACTGAGTGCCCCGATTTAACTGTTTCCCTACTGATAAATATTCTCTACTCTTTCTAGCTTATGTTGCTTGCTTGCTTTTTTTTTTCCCTCTATTTTTTTTATATCTGGAATTTCTCCTTGTGGACTATGTGGCATAAGGGTTTAATTTTTTTTTTCCAAGTAGGAAATTTTACTAACACCACTAATTGACTATTCCTTTCCCCCAACTAATTTGAAAACTGTTTTTATCATGCTATATAGGACCTAGATCTGGGCTATTCTATTCTGAATCAGTACAATATAGTGTTAACAACTGCAGCTTTACAGTGTTTAGAGCAAGGCACACATCAGTGGATCCAAAACTTTCCCACATTCTCAAGTCCCCAACCCTGACCCCTCTAACCTGTCTTCCTTCTACTTTGTGGCCCTCCCTTAAAACCCTTCTCCTTTACATAAATTTCAATGCTTTACAAATTCCCTGTATCTCTGTCCATACTTTCTTCCAGTCTCAGGAAGGTATGTCTCCTTTCCCCATTCCAAAGTTAACGTCTTCGCCTGGGTTCTCATTCCCAGCGCTCTCTACCTCCTCCAGACCTCAACAGCAACCAGCGTTCTTTGTCAACATTTCTATTCCTCTCTCCCCACTGGCTTTTTCCTTGCCTCATTCTACAAGTGTGTTTTCTCCCTGACTTAAAAAACAAATGCAAAAACAAGTTCCATCAGCCATGTCCTAACACCCACCCACTCGCCCATCCATCCATCATACACCCATGCATCCACCCATCCATGCATCCATCCTCCGTCTGCTCCCACCCCACACCCAACAGCTCCTCAAATCTTTACAGCTGTTCCCACCACTGAGCTGAACCAAACCAACTGCCTTTTCTTACATTGCCCTCACCTCATCAATGCTCAGAAGACTTCAACACTAATTTCTGAGTCTTTCCTTCATCTCACCCTATTTTTCCATCCAGTTCCAAACGTGGACATGTCTCCAAGTACCCAGTCCTCTCCTCTTTTTCATTCTTTCTCTCTCTCTTCCTCACATCATCAAAGCACAAGCTTTGACTCTGGGCAGAGCTGGATTTGATTCCGATGTTGCTGTCTACCTGTGTGACCTAGAACAAATTATTTAACTTTTTTGAGCGCTGGTGTCTGGATTTGTAAAATGGAGCTAACAATACCTCTTCCATGAATTACTGCTGGGATCTAGTAAGATAACATGCATGTAGCTGGCAAGGCCCAGTGGGCAATTAATACACATTGGCTTCTCCTTACCCATCCTTCACTCCCAAACCTTTGTCTCTGATCTTTCTTTGGAGTTTCAGTCCAAATCTTTAACCGCCTGCCATATCTTTTCACCTGAATATTCCTTTTTGTGCCTCAAACAATGAATAAGTTTTTCTTCTGGAAGGAGGTGGAATGAAGGGCATTTTATCTTAAGAGCTGGCACCAGAACTCCTCTTCGGGAAGGCTCCATCTTTTTTTTGGAATGTATGTTCATGAAAATGGAGATCAACACACCAAGAGTATGGTTACTCTGGTTGCTTGCTAATGGCACTCAAACTACTTTGTAATTTGTTTTCCTTCTTAGAGGAAATAATAAAGAAAAGAAGAGCCCGAAAAAGGAAAGGTAAGAGGAAAGACACATTAAGATAGAGAAGGGCCAGGGCTGGTGAGTTGAAGAGCCAGTGAAACTCCCTAGTTGGCATACAGTTAGAGAGTTTGTATTTCTGCAGTGTAACCCCCACCTTCATCACCCCACCCCTGCAAATCTTCAGTAGAGTCCACACTCTGAATTCCTTATGTGAGTGGAATTTTTTGGGAAACTGAATAATGGACGGCTGTCACATTTGTTTGGGGCAAAGACAGCAAGCTAGAGCTCAGGAGCCAACGTGGTCCTAACATGTCACCTGGGAATTCACAGAAATCTCCAAGGGGGCATCGGAAGTCTGTGCTCGGATCCTGGGGAATAGGTAAGTTTCTATGCAATTTACCTAGACTTTGAGGAGTGGTAAAGCCCCGGCTGACGTATGGGACTTACTTCAAGAGCAATTTCCACTCCAGATCCCCCATTTCTGTCAGTGGTGCTGCACTTCCCCGGGGACCCAGGTTTAAAATGGTACAGGCATCAAAGCTACAAAAACACTAAACATGTGCTTTGTGCAAAGCATCCCCATCAAGACCTCAGCTCTTTCCAAGTTCAATTATAATGAGTTATTGGGTAATAGTTTCCTAGCTAACTTCTATGCTTCCAGTCTTTTTTCTCCACATCTTATCCCTCTCAGGGACCTATCTTCCTGAGAACACCATTTGGTTCCTCTCAATTTTGGTTTCTACCTGTTAATCTATCAAGAACATTGGCGACCCTCACCCATAACTAACACTGTTCTCCATACCAGGCTATTGGAGAATTCTACCTGCCTTCAAAGTCTACCTTGAAAGCCATTAGCCCCCAAGAGCCCCACCTATTGTAATCAAGCTCATTTCTTTATTTTATTTACCTGCCATAACCCCCTCTGTACTGTTATTTTTTTAAAAACAGCTTTAGCGAGGTATAAGACACAAAGCATAAAATTCATCCACTGTACAATTCAATGATTTGGGCAGCTATCACCACAATCCAGCTGATAACACTTCCACCACCCCAAAAGCCTCCCTCGTGCCAGTCCACGACTAATTCCCACTCCCACCGCAGTCCCAGGCAAACACTGCTCTGCTTTCTATCTCTAGAAATCTGCCTTTTCTAGCCATTTCCTATAAATGGACTCACACAAACATCATCTTGCATCTGACTTCTTTCACTTAGCACAGTGTTTCTGAGGTTCATCTGTGTCGTGCAGCCTGCATCCATGGTTCCTTCCTTTAAAGTGCGGAATAGCATCACAATGTATGAATATACCTCATTTTGTTAATCCATTTACCGGTTGATGGACATTTGGATTATTTCCAGTTTTTCTGGCTATTATGAGCAATGCTGTTATGAACATTTGCATACATGTCTTTGTGTGCATATAAGTCTTCATTTCTTTCAAAAAAATTTTTATTGAAGTACAGTCAATTAAAGTGTGTCAATTTCTGGTGTACAGCACAATGTCCCAGTCATGTCTTCATTTCTTTTAGATAGATTCGTAGGAGTGGACTTGCTAGATCATAAGGTAAATTTATGTTTAACTTTGAAAGACACTCCCAGACTCTTTCCCAAAGTTATTGTTAACCATTTTACATTCCCATTGGCAATGCACAAGGATTCCAACTTCTCTACATTCTCACCAACATTTGATACTAACTTCTTAATTGTAGCTATCCCAGTGGTTGTGAAATGCTATCTCATTGTGGTTTTAATTGTATTTCCTTAACAACTACTGCTGCTGCTAAGCATCTTTCCGTGTGTTTATTGGCCATTCCTATATTTTCTTTGGTGATATGTCTGTCTATTTAACTCTTGTCCATTTTTTAAATTGGGGTGTCTTCTTAATACTGAGTTGTAAAAGCTCTTGATATATTCTGGATGCAAATCCTTTATCTATGTGTTTTGCAAATACCTTCATTCAGAAGGTGCTTTGTCTTTTCATCTTAATGTTGTCTTTTGAAGCAGAAACGTCTTTAATTTAGAAGAAATCCAATTTACCCGTTGTCTTTCTTATGGATTGTGCTTTTGTATCCAAGAACTCTTTGTCCAATCTGAATCAAATAAATATTTTCTCCTATGTCTTCTTTTAGGGGTTTTATAGTTTTAGCTCTTGAATTTAGGACCATTTGAAAAATAGTTTTATTGTTGGATAAAGATGTGGTATAGCTATATACACACACAAAATGGAATATGAACAAAATAAGGCCATTTGCACCAAAATGGATGGACCTAGAGATGATCATACTAAGTTAAGTAAATCAGGGAGAGAAAGACAATTATCATCTGATATCACTTACATGTACAATCTAAGAAATGACACAAGTGAACTTATTTTGAACAGAAACAGACTCACAGACATAGAAAACAAACTTCTGGTTAGCAAAGGGGTAAGTGCGGGGAAGGATACATTATGAGTCTGGGATTAACAGATATACACTATTTTATATAAAGTAAATAAGGTCCTACTGTACAGCACAAAAGAACTATAGTCAGTATCTTGTAATAAACCATAATAGAAAAGAATCTGAAAAAGAATATTTATGTATAACTGAATCACTTTCTTGTTTCCTTGAAACACTGTAAATCAACTATAATTCAATAAAATACTGAAATTTTTAAAAAGCAATTTTATTGAGATATAATTCACATACCGTACAATTCACCTATTTAAAATGTACGATTCAATGGGTTTTTAGTATATTCACAGAGTTATGCAACTTCTCACCACTACCTAATTTTAGAAAATTTCATTATCCCAGAAAGCAACCCATTAGCAGGCACTTCTTCCTCCCCCTCCCCCAGCCACTGGCAGCCACTAATCTACTTTCTGTCTCTCTGGATTTGCCTCTTCTGGACATGTCCTATAAATGGGATTATACAATATATGGCCTTTGCCTCTGGCTTCTTTCTCCTAATATTAATGTTTTCAAGTTTTATCCATGCTGTAGCAAGTATCAATACTTCATTTCTTTTTATTGCCAAGTAACACTCCGTTGTGTGGATTTACCACATTTTATTAGTTGCTTGATTTGCCAGGTGATGGACATTTGGGTTATTTCCATCCTTTAGCTATTATGAATAATGCTGCTATGAATATTCATGTACACGTTTTGATGTGGATTTTTTTCCCCATTTTTCGTGCCTGGGAGAGAGGAATGGCTGGGTTATAAAGTGACTAATCATTTGAAGAACTGTCAGTTTTCCAAAATAACTGCACCATTTTACAGGTACCAGGGTTTCAATTTCTCCACATCTTCATCAACATTTGTTATTTGTTTTTTAATCGTAGCCATCCCAGTGGGTGTGAAGTGGTATCTAGTTGTAGTTTTGATCTGCATTTCCCTAATCACGTTGAGCACCTTTTCATGCTCTTTTTGTTCATTTGTATATCTCTGTTGGAGAAATGTCTACTCAAGACCTTTGCTCCTTTTTCAATTGGATGGTCTTTTTGTTACTGAATTGTACAAGTTCTTTATATATTCTAGATATAAATTCCTTGCCATATATATGATTTGCAAATATTTTCTCCCATTCTGTGGGTCATGTTTTCATTCCCTGATCCATTTTGAGTTAATTTTTGGTAATATAAAGAAATGGTCTAAGTTCATTTTTTGGCTTGTTAATATCCAATTGTCCAAAGCACCATTTGCTGAAAAACCAAAACTTTCCCTGTTGAACTGTCCTGGCACTTTTCTCAGAATCAACTGATCATAAATATAAGGATTTATTTCTCGCTTGCAGTTCTGTTCCATTGATCTGTATGCCTCTCATTGTGCCAATATCACACCCTGTCTTGACTACTGTGGCTTGATAGTAATTTTTGAAATTGGGTAGTGAAAATCCTCCAGCTTTGTTCTTCCTTTTCAAAATCATTTTGGATATTCCAGGTCCTTTGTGTGTCCAAATTTAAATTGTCTGGCCAATTTCTTCAAAAAAGTTTGTTGGGATTTTGACAGAGAATGTACTCTGGAGAACACTGGCATCTTAACAATATTGAGTATTCTAATCATGAATGTGAAATGTCTATTTATTTAGATCTTTTTAAATGTCTTTAGTTAAACCATCAATCTCGGCAACTTAGAACTTTCAGTGTACAAATCATATTCTTCTTATGTTACATTTATTTCTAAGAATTGTATTATTTTTGATGCTATTGGGAATGAAGCTGTTTTCTTAATTTCATATTCAGATATTGCTTATATATAAAATACTATTGATTTTTGTATGTTGGTCTTGTATCTTCAAACTTCCTAGCTCTTTAGTTCTAGTAAGGTCTTTTTGTGGAATCCTTGGTATTTTCTATATATTGGATCATGCCATCTGTGAACAGAGAGTTTCACTTCTTCCTTTACCATCTGGATGCCTTATAAATTTTTTTAAAATGCGTTTGTTTTCCCTTACTGTACTAGTGAGAATCTGCAGTCAATACTGAAAGCAGACATCTTGCCTTGTTCCTGATCTTAGCCAAAAAGCATTCTGTATTTCACCATTAAGTATGATGGCAGCTGTGAGCTTTTCATCGATGCCCTGTATCAGACTGATGAAGTTCTCTTCTAGTCTAAGTTTCCTGAGTGTTTTTCATCTCAAATAGGTGTTGGATTCATAAAATATTCCATCTGCACCTACTGAGATGATCTCTTCTATTCTACTCATATGGTGTATTAACACTGATGGATTTTTTCAGATATTAAACCAACCTTGCATTCCTGCAGTATATCCCACCTGGTCATAGCTTACTCTCTAGTCTTGTTTATCTCTGTATGCTTGCATTCTACCTCTGACACTAGACAATAAGCGCTGAAATTTTGGAAGAAGTACAATTTCTAAATAATGACTTTTAAAGACTGGTAATTTGTAGACTTTTAAAAATATGTTTTCACAGCATAGGCACTCTTTCAACAACTGAAAACTTAAGCTCAGCACCTATTTAGCAAGAATATTTTGCTAAAATAAGAAGACACTGTGATTGTTAAATTTTATGTGTCAGCTTGGCTAGGCTATGGTGCCCAGTTATTTGTCCAAACACTAATCTAGAGGTGGGTATTTTGTAGACGTGATTAACATTTATAATTAGTTGGCTTTAAGTAAAAGAGATTACCCTTGATAAAGTGGGTGGGCTTCCTCCAATTAGTTGAAGGCCTTGAGAGCAAAAACTGAGGTTTCCCAGAGAAAAAGGAATTCTGCCTTAAGACTATAACATAGAAATCCTGCCTGAGTTTCCAGCTTGCTGGCCTGCCCTACAAATTTTAGATTTGCCAGCCCCCACAATAACGAGGGCCAATTATATATATTTATCACGAAATAGTTCTCTTTCACTGGAGACCTCTGG
Organism: Vicugna pacos; assembly: GCF_048564905.1. Lineage (NCBI taxonomy): Eukaryota > Metazoa > Chordata > Mammalia > Artiodactyla > Camelidae > Vicugna > Vicugna pacos. Next base: position 58,653,267 of record NC_133002.1, read on the forward strand.
CTGATACAGCCGCCAAGCAGCTTGTATTGTTAATCCTCCCTTCTGTGAGTTACATGAATTACAAAGTTGACTGACTTGAGGGCTTCTGTCCTGCTACTTACCACAGGCATCAAAATCACAGGATGAGAATCTATACACCGGTGTGGAGCACGCTGCACGATACATACAGTAGGCACTCAATAATGTGCTTAGATGGTCATAAACAGAAAGAGAAGAAAGATGCTAAAGAACCAAAGAACACAACCACCATCATATACGGACACCAAAGGCCCCAAATCTTAAGACAAAATCAGGAAGTGAAAGAAATCAATCTGCTTTCAATGAAGTAAAGTGCAACTAAAGCAAAAACCCTGGAGATTTTGAAAGTAGAAGAATTATTGCATTTTAAGTGTTCAAAAAATAATACTGGCATTTGAACGCTTGATCTTGATGACTTCATTATTAAATGGAGCAACATTCAGTGTTTTTTTTATGCTATTGAATGTATTTACTATGAATTTCAGAAATCTATTTAATTTTCGTTCACAGATCAATTAAAATGGGCCAGAATCAAATAGTTCTGTATTCTGTGGTAAGTTCCATATTTTTAAATTTCAAAACTAACATGAAATTGATGCTCCTAAAAGCTAAGAGAAACTTTTCTATTTGACAGGCAAAGACTTATTATTATCAAGCTTTATTTTATTTATTTAATGGAGGTACTGGGGATTGAACCCAGGATCTCATGCACGCTAAGCACGCACTCTACTACTGAGCTGTACCCTCCGGGTCCAAGCTTTAAAAACTGCTCTTGCCCTAGGACAGACCACTTGGCAAGCCTATGTGTCATCCAATATAACCAAAATTTGGATAATGGTGGTGCTAGCTGCTCAGGACTCTGATTCCCATTCTGAATTTCTGTGACAGGTTTCCCTCTGAACACCCGAGCAAAATGAGCTGCTCCCATTTTCCAATTTGCTCACATAGGTAGAGAGAAAAAAACAGACTTATCAGGTCCTGAATTAACATGAATTAAATTGTCTTCATAGTATGCCTATTTCTACCTGGATAGAGAAAACAGACCGAAAAAAAACAAAACAAAGCAGACCTAACGATTCTTATCAACATGGGGAACCCCTTTCTAAAGATGGGCACGCGTGCAGAAAAACAACCACCTTGGCAAAGCCATACCTTTGCTGAACAAATGATCGTGGGCTTTCAAAGAAGCAAAGATCTCAGAGAAGGATTTAAAAGCACATATGGCTTCTAACTCAAAAACTACAAAGCTAAGGGAAGGGTATCGCTCAAGTGGTAGAGTGCATGTTTAGCATGTACGAGGTCCTGGGTTCAGTCCCCAGGACTCCTCCTAAACATATTTAAGTAAATAAACCTAACTATCTCCCCCCAAAATAATAAAAATAAATAAAAATGTTTTTAAAAACTACAAATGCAGAATAGTACTAAAAATAGCTTTCTATGCTAATGTGGAAATACTCTACAGAAACAAACGCCCATCATACCTTCTGTAATTTAAATGATTAATATTCATGTGTTTATTAACAAAGCTAAAAAACCACCTAAGAACATACATATATATAACATTGCTGCATAATTTTCAATAATAAAAGATTGGGGGGAAAAAAACCTCCCAAATGTTCACCAATAGGACACCACGTTAATAATGGGTGGCAAGTGCACACAAAGGAATATTATACAGCTGTTTTTTTAATAAAAAGAACAACCACCAAAAAACCTTCTTCAACATGGAGATAATATAAAAAGATCCCCAATATCTCTGAAAGTGAAAAAAAGGCAGAATAGTCTAAATAGCATTCTACGCTCATATTTACACAAGATATTCTGGAAGAATTCCAAAGAAACCAGAAGTGGTTACCTAGATACAGGAGGGGTGTGGGGAGGAACTGGGTGGATGAACAACCACAGTGAGAACTTGACCTTCACCGTATGCCTTTTCATTCTGTTAAACTTCAAACCGTGTGGTTATATTACTTATTCAAAACGTAAATAATTCTAAATAATTTGGGGCTATTTTATTTTCACCTACCTTTATTTAAAAAAAGAAAAAGGAAAAACTACAAACTCATGTTCCAGCATGAAATCAGCTGTTCTGAATACTTTCGAAATTTTTCCAGTTCAACATGCATACAAAACTTGGGGGTTCCTTGAAAAAATACACACACACACACACAAGCAATTTCTGCTCGGCACTGTGACCATCATTAAAGGGAGACGTGACCGTGCTGCTCGCTGAAACAACTATTCCAAGGCGTTAGAGTTACAGAGACTTCCCAGTGAGCCCGAGGGCGGTCTCAGCTGAGCCAGGTCAGTCACCTGCTATTTGCTTTGTTCTGCTATCAGTACTCAGTGAAGGAGTCCTCAAAATCAACCCAGTCTGATTCTGCAACAGGGAGACAGACCCCTGAGTTTTATTTCAATTCTGATGCAGAACAGCCTCATTCCACAAATCATCCAGGACAAGTTCAAAATCCAGTTCCTCGAGAAAGGCAGAGAGGCTGATGGTTTAGGAAGAAGAGCGCTCACCTGCCAGGTAACCCTGGCCAAATGAGTGGGTCTGGGGCCAAATTCTCTGGAAGGATCTTTTGGGTCTAAAATACTATAGTTGAGTGAAAAGCCAGGTGAATTTCAAGATTAGGTGAAGGATAAGAGGTGTCTCTAGGTGGGGATGCCTAGCATGCACAAGGTCCTGGGTTCAATCCCCGGTACCACAAATAATACACCTAATCACCCCCCCCCAAACCCACAACAACAGTAACGAAAAGGAGGTGCCTCTAGACTAGAGCATACACGCAAGGACACAAAGTTTCAAGGACTCAAAGGTTTGCTGACAGGGACATGAAAGTTCTGATTCCTATTTTCTGTTTTACCTTCAGTACACATAATTTGGTCCACTTGCTGCAAAGATTTCTCTGATACAAAAGCTCTGATTAAAAATCAGTTACCATTATCTAAACAAACAAACAAACAAAAATAAGTTACCATTAGGTAAAACTTTCAAAGGATTGGTGGAGTGGAGACGATGATTTAAGACCGTAGGTATTCAGCGTGTTGCTTAAGAAAAGTTTTGGTCCATTACCCTTTAATTATCATCATTCCAAGATTCATACTTGTGTTAACATCCTTTGGGGAATTGCCTTCCAGTGAAGGCTAATTCTCATATTGAAAGGCGGGGTGAATTCTCTTCTGGAGCAGCAAACTCTTCTGAAAACTCCAAGGTCAGCAAAACATGCTCCAAATCCTGATCAATAAAAGCTAAGTGATTTCAGAAAAGAAAAATCCACAGACACTTAGGCATATTTTTGTCTACTAAAAAGCAAAACACATGCTTCCTTGTGCACTGGTTTCGTAGAGTCATAATTAGCTAGAACTTTATTAAAACACTAATGACCCACGCCTTTATCTTAGACTGTTCTAAAGCAGCTCTGAAGCATATTCGTCTCTGCAAGGATTCATTCTTTGGCACGAAGAGCAGTGAGCAATACAAGTCTGGCAGAGACTCTGCAGGGTGCAGGTTCATTGTCTGGTCCCTGCTTTCACCTGGCACAAACTGGACAGACTGCTGAGAAGCCAGCTCATCTCATTAGCATGTCTTTATTCTACTGCTGCAATTCTGACACCTCTCCAAGATCACCAACATCCTCATCAGGTCCTAAGTCAAAGAGAAGATAGCAGCCATGGATCCCCAAAAGTCTTACGGAAAGCAATGAAAAATGAAGAGCAAAGAGTCAAGTCATGCACCAGCCGTTCAGAACCGGCAGGTCCTCAATCCACTTGTGAGCTTCTCTTGTGCTATCAAAATCCCCCTCCACTTTCAACATTTATGCTACAAACCAGAGGCTGGAGACATTTATCTTGTTAATGATTTTGGAAACATAGTACCTCTATACATTTTACATACCTGTGCCCTGTCTCTGAGCTATCCTCATTCCAAAAAAACAGGCTTGCCACTACTCTGACAAAGCGACAAGCCCAGTGACTCTGATACTTAGATTTCCCAACATTTCTGTTGAACATTTTTTTTTCTCCTGACAGTCTCTTGCAAAGCACCAGCACCGCAAAGGCATTTTCCGCTACCATCCTCCAGTGGGCAATGGAAGCTATCCCCCGAGAAACCTAATTCAAACCTGTGCCTGTCCCTCCCTCTCCGGAGGCCTGGATGTGTGGACCAGGGCACCTAGCACAGGTGCCCGTTTCAGATGCCAAGACCATCTTACTTAACCCTCAGCTCCCGTTCCCACAGGGGAAGGGATGGACGCAGCGCTGCGGCCGGCGGGCACCCCGCCCCTCGGGAGCTGCAGTCCCCAGAGCGCACGTCTCTGTTACAGGACGGATGTGTGCAGGCCGCTCCCGTCCCCCGGCGGGGAGGCTGCCCACCTCTACGACCCCGCCAAAGGCCCTAAAGCACCCCTCCAGGCCTCCTCCAAGACCTCCCACCCTCCAAGATCACTTTGCAGGGACATCGGTGGTTCGGTCTCCGGGACCCCCGGAGTCCCCGCCCGGGAGCATCCCGACCTCCTCCCAGCCCCGGGTCGTGCTCACCGGACTTGGGCGGGTAGCGGTACACGGAATTGGACGGGATGTCCACCTCCTCCACGCCCGCGTGCTGCCGGCTGGTCAGGGCCCCCATGGTCGCTGCGCCCGCGCCGTCCTCGGCGCCTCACCGCGGCCGCTCGCCCCGCGCCCGGTGCGGGGGTCGACTGCCCACCGCGGCCGGCTCCGTCTCGGCGCTGCGGCTCTGGCGGCGGGGAGCCCCCGGCGCGCCGCGCACCATCCTTCGCCGGGCCCCGCGGCGGCGCCTGTGCCGAGGGGGCTGCGGGCTGGGCCGGGGGCGCCGCCGCCGCCTCAGGCCTTGTGATGTCAGCGGCGGCTCGCGCGCGGGGACCGCGGCGGCCACGGCCAATGGCGGGGCGGGGCGGGAGCGACCGCGCCGCGCCAGCCAATGGGCGGCGGGACGCTGCGGAGCGGCCGCCGGGCGCACGGGGCTGGCCAGGGGCTCGCGTCCCCCCTCGGGATGGAGGGGCCGAGGGCGAGTCGCCCGGCAGAGCCTGCTGACCCCACTCAGGTGAGCCCGCGGGAGCAGCCTGCTCGCGGCGCGCCGGGCCCCGGGGGCCGGCAGTTCGCTCCTCATTGTCCCCAACATCCAAAAGGCGCACGCGGCTTCCCCGCCTGGGGGAAGCCTTCTCCAGCCCCATCCTCAGCATCTGCCAAAGCCAATGGTCAGAAGCCTAGCTGAGCGGCGCCCTCAGCCCTCCAGCCAGGGCAGTTCGAGTGGGCTCCCCAGGGGGGGCTCCCAGGGGTCGGGGAGATTGGGCAGTGCTGCTGACCCGCAAGGACGATGTCGCCATCCCTCTCGCGTAGCTCCTTTCAAAGCTGAACTCCATCCATGCTCTCTGTTTATGGGTCCCTTGGGCAGCTCATGTAGCCCTGAAGTTAGGAGATCATCAACCTAGGATAAGATCAAGACGTTCAGCATCTGATTTCACCTTTCGGAAACTTTGGCAAGGCCTGCAAGCGAAGAGAGTGAACGCAGGGAAATGCAACTGGGGCCCTGCCGAGCGGGTAGGGGGTGCGGGCTCTTTTGATGAAAACGCACACATACAGTGGGAAGCTTGGACAGGCAGAAGACATCACTCCAGAGCTTAATTACAGACATTTGTGTTTTAAACCGTTTATTTTATTTGTGGGTCTGGTGTTTTTTTTCTGACAGGGTGGACTGATCAGCAGAAACTTCAACGGCTAGAACATGATTTCAACAACTTCTGGACAACGTTCAGAGTACAGTTTGGGGGTGTCGAGTTCCCTTGATTAGGTTGTAAAGCCATTTAATAGAGTCTAACTCTTTCCTGATTCTCTTTGTATTTTTCATCGCCCTCATTTCAGCCTCAGATGTGATGCTAAAGATACCTACCCCCAATTGCCTTGGTTTTTATCAAGGTCCGCAGGATGGCAGGAACACATCTCTGTCATTTTTATCAACTGATGCTGAGGAGAGCCTGAGTGGCAGGGCAAGTTCCTGGCGCAGACAGGCAGATGAGCAGCTTCTCCCAAACAGCAGGGCTCCCTGGTGGAATCCAGAGCCCTCCCTCCAGCCCCTGGCCCTGACCACTAGAAGTCTTTTGGACATGCCTTTGGGAGGGAACTTGTGACCTCCTTGACACTTCTTTCACTGCACACAGGCCCCACCTTGTAATTACTGGGTAAAGGTAAAATACAAGTCATGAAGAATCTAGAACCTCCTCAAAACAGAAGGCCTTCAGCACATCACAGAGTAGCATGCCTTATAATCTCGGCCTCTGTTTAGAAGTCTTTGTCTTTCCTGCCCTCAGCATTTTGTAAAGGGGGCGCTGTCCCCTTTATGGGTTTACCCACGTCTGTCTCAGACAGCTCCACGTGGGATGTGGCTCTGTCCCATTGCTTGCAAGGATCTGTTCTTGTCCCACCTCAGCCTGCTCTGAGCTTGGGAAATGGGCTCACTCATTCCCCATCTGGGATCACACTCCTCAAGCTGATAACTTGGTTCCTCTTCCCACGAGTGGATCATGAATCCAGTGCTCAGACCAGTAAAACACAAGACCCAGCACAATAACATTAGTGGGGGTTTACTGAACACCCTTCACGTGCCAGGCCCTATTTTAAACACTTTTACACATATTAAAGGATTCATCCCGGGTCGGGGGGTACAGCTCAAGTGTAGTGTGTATGCTTGGCATGTACTAGGTCCTGGGTTCAATCCTCAGTACCGCCATTAAAATAGATAAACAAATAAACAAACCTACTTACCTCCCCCCTCAAAATAAAAAATCAAAAACAAGAAAAAAAAAAAGCATTCATCCCTCACAGCCATCCTATGGAGTACATGCTATTAACACCCCCATTTTACAGTTGAAGTAACTGAGGCAGAGAAAGAGCACTGGACTTTGAGTTGGACAAATCAAGACCCTCATCAGTCGTGTAACTTTGGGCTAAGCCCTTAGGAGCAAGCTTCAGTATCCCTGTCTGTAAAATAGCCCAGTCCTCACTGGCAGTGATTCGTGAATCGAGACTCAGTTTTTGAAAAAAGAAGAGAGAACAGTAACAAGCTGCCTGGGGTCAGGAGGCAGGAGAGAGAGGGATGGAGGTAGTTCAGAGAAAATTCTAGATCAAAGAGACTTTCTGTGAATTGAGTTAGAGTCCTACTGTCTACAATGTAATCACATAGCGTTACAGTTTTGGAAGAGAGAACTTCAGCCAGTGCTCAGGGAGAAGGCGAGATAAGCAAACCTTTGGATCAGCCGCCTCTGGGGGGAAACCAGTCCTGCATTCCTCTCAGGTCCTTCCTTGGTGCCTCTGGACTCCCTTGCCAGAGATCTGGGCCAAGGAGAGGCCCGGAGGGAGAAGATGGCACAGACAAGAGGAAAAATTCAGAAATGAGTGCCGTCTAGAGAGCCATAAAAATACTTTTAACTTGAAGAAATGGTCTGGGGAGGGGTGGCACAGTGTGCATAGGGAAATGACATGCAAATACCTTGCATCCTTTGTGTAAATCGCCTCGAGGCATCCTATCCATTTCCACGCTGTGGATGCAGCCCTTTGGGAGAATCCCAGCAGAGAACCCAGCATTTAAAAGTCCTAGGGGTTTCCTCTAAGCCTCCAAGGGAGGCAGGGAGGGAAAAGCCACGTATTTCATCGGGTCCTAGCCCTTCTTCTCAACCTTGGGTCGAAGCGAGAAAGGAGAAGCGTGGGGGGAGGGGGAGCATAGGGACGAGGAATTTCTAGGTCAGCTAGTTCCTTTGAGCTTTTAATTTTGTTCATTTTGGCTGTCCCGGTTTCGGCTCAGATGTGCATTTTCCACCTTTATAACACATCCAGTCGTTTCAACGATACGCAGTTTCCTGTATCAGGAAGGAGGGAGAGCTTGCAGGCGAAGAGCTGGCAGACACTGCCCTGTATGTAGCACAGTTTTCCCAAGGCAGCAGGGTGAAGGGTGCCTCGGGGACCTGAAGGGGCAAAGGCAGGCCCCTTCTTGGCTGTTTGCTTGGCCCTTCTGCCTGGGCTAGAGGGGCGGGAAGGTTAGAGCCCTGGCTGTTCTGATTCAGTGCACTCTCTCCAAAAGAGAAGGTCCAGTCATCACACAAAGCCCTTGATCCTTTCAGTCCTTGGTCAGTGGCTTCAGTGGATTAAAGCTAAAACCACCAGCAGAGAATTTCACGTCCTGCTCCAGATCAGGGTGCTGGGGCCTGATGCTGACAGAGGGGCCTGATCTTAAATGTTTTGGGACCCAGCAAACGGTTCCTCTGGCAACCTCAGGCTCTCTGTTTAGGAAAATAACCTTGCCCACTAGGAAATCAGCAATCAGCCTTTCATATTTCGCTTCTTGCCAAGTGTGAATTCCTCATTGTTAATTTCCTGCTCAGCTGTGTGCGGCTAACAAAGGGAAACTGTTCAAACGCTGCAGACTTCAGTTGGGTTTGTAGCTTCTTAATCTACTTTTCAAGTTCAGACCAAAATGAAAGACAATGTTTACACTGCCCAGCATGGCCGGGCTTGGGTGTGGAGACTGAGGTGCCTGGGGTGTACCCTTTAAGTGGGTGATTACTCTCAGGCCTCACTGCCTCACCCTAGCTCCAGCCCTGCCGCCCAGGCATCTGGTAGTTGAAGAAAGGAGGGACCTGGGACATTAATCCCAGTCAAGGACTGGTTTAAAGAAAATAGGAGAGTTCATTTGACTTTGCTTTACTTTATTTTAGTTTGGTCCCAGATCGTTTCTCTCAAATACCAGCGCCTGGAAGCTTGTTTCCGTACATTGGCTTCTGCCTTCAGTTGCCTACTCTTCTTTTGGTTTGAGCTCAGTCCCACCTGGAGCTGCACATGCTGTGTGATCAAGTCAGTGTGAAAGAAGGTGCCACTAACATTTCAGCCCAGTGTAGATCAGCTGCCCCCTGTGCTCTTCTCAGGGAAATACTCCAGGCAGGCAAAAAGCCCAGCGTCTGTCTCCTGCTACCCAGAGAAACCAGAATGTGGAAGAGGCAGCGTGGTGACAGCTTCCACACCTCTCTGCTCAACTGCGGATACTTAGAAAATCAGAGGAAGAACACGAGAACAAATTCTCTTCCTTCTCCAGGATTTCTTAACGTGAGTCCTGGCTGGAGCATCAGATCTGGAAGAAGCCTAAACCCTGTCTAGTCCAGGGCCCCGCACCTGACGGATGAGGCAGCTGCAGCCTGGAGAGGGGAAGGGACTTGCCCAAGGCCAGGCCAGTGGCAGCCCGGCTCAGAACTCAGGAATCCCAGGCTCGGTGCACTGGGCCTCGTCGTGCTGTGGGAAACCGGTACTGCTGGTTTGGTTTCTTTCTTTCTTTCTTTCTTTCTTTTTTTTTTTTGCGGGACATGCTGTTTTCTAGAGCCAGTATAAAGGGCAAATCAATTCAAGGAACGAGCTCAGAAATCCAGCACAAACACATGTGTGTTCACCTGTTGTGATGATAGTACCACGATCCGCGATAAACCGTCCTCACGCAGAAGTTGTCTAATTACTGTGCTCAACTTGAGATAAGGAAGCCAGAGAGCTGCTCTCAGCTGGTGTCTCCCTTCGCCCTCCCTCTGCTCCTCTGAAGCCAGTGCTGAGGTTGGATAGGTCATTTCACTCCTCCCAGGCAGGGGAACCAAAGGGCAGATGAGAAAAGAGGAGTGAGCGAGAGCTGCCACCGAGGGTTAGATAGGATTCTCGGCAAGTGGGTTAAAAGTGTCAGAGACACAGTAATAGTGCGTCCCTTCTCAAGTCTGAGCTCCAGCCAATTCAGTGACTCCGTTTACAAAGACACATTGATTCCTGAGCTAATTGCGTGCTCATTTCAGCGACAACTACTATCCTCATCAGAGCACTTCAAAGGCTGTGTGTTAAGCCTGACACAGTAACAAGCAGAGATACTGCTTACTATTGTGGTTCTCAGGTAAACTATTGGAAGCCTCAGGTCTTTTTTCTACACCACGAAGTGTATATTTATTATATTGTTTCGTCGCATACTGTTATCTTTTATATTCCTAGATGCAATCTGTGTATGAAAAGGGGTCTGACTGTTTCACTAGCTTCCTCTCTGGTTTTCCTGCCTTTTGTTGCTCTCTCGTCTCATCCGTCCTGAAAATCAGGTTCACTTTCCTGATATGCAGCCATCATTCTGTTACTCTCTTGCCCATATACCTTTAGTGGCTCCCTATTACCTTGCACAAGGCAGATGTCTTATCCCTGAGCCCTCTCCTCTCTCTGCTTCCCAATAAACTCCTGCTTGTAGCTCGAAAAGAGCTGTCTTTCCTGCTTATGTGTTTGCTCCTGAAAAACCTTTCTGATTATGCCACCCACTGTGCCAAGGTCAATCCCACTCAGCTGAAATCTGACCTTTGCCATGAAGCTGCCTCTGAGAATCATGGCCCATATTTGTCCCTTCTTTCTCAGGAGTCTTACTGCATGAATAATTTTCTGTGTAACTCACTTGATACTCACAGGCAGGATATCCCCAGCTCTCAAAGGCAGAAAGCATATCAGGCTCTGGAATCAAACAGAACAATGTTCAAAACCCAGCTCGTAAAAGCAGATAAACAACAAGGACCTCCTGGGAAGCACAGGGAAGCATATTCAATTTCTTGCAATGAGCCGTAATGGAAAAGAAACAGAAATTTTAAAAAATATATGTATATATGTATGAATTGCTTTGCTGTGCACCTGAAAATAACACTGTAAATCAACTACACTTCAATAAAAAATAAGAATAAAAACCCCCAGCTCTTCTCTATTATGTCTGTATATCTTGGGAAGGTTCCTCAACCTTGCTGAGCCTTGGTTTCCGCCTCTGTAAATGAACATGAGAACAGCAACGTCCAGTTAGCCAAGCTCTGTGAAGCCCTAGCACAGTTCCTGGCACATAGCTTAGTAAGTACTTTTTTTAAATTAAAAATAACTGTTACAAAGCAGTTGGATTCTAAAAGAAAAGTTTTTAAAGCCGGAGTTCCAGGCCTCTGAGCCAGGATGTGCACTTGAGACCCTGCCTTCATCAGGTAATGGTGAAACTGAAGTTAGTGCCCCACTGGCTGAAGGCAGAGCCCAGGGGTTTGGCTCCCCTGAGACATCATCTTCCCACGCCCACTGGAACCCGGAATGCCGGGAACACACCTCCCCCGTACACTTATGTTGGATACTGAACCGCCAGAGGAAAAGGCAGCCTGTACCTGTTTCTTCTCCCCACAATGCAGCAGCCCCAGTCATGGCGCTGGAAGCAAATGCCACCCTTCAGGGCCCTCGAGCCCCTGCCATCTGGGTCGGCCCTCTGTGCACTGGGGATGTGTGTCTATGAACCACTCTTGTTAACTCTTCACTTATGTGTCATGTTCTCATTAGAAAGCCCATTGGGTTGGGGCCTGCTGTCCAGAACTGATCATTCGGAATTTTGCCAGCCAGTTGTTAAACTGTCGGTAGCTTGAAAATGGCTATAATGGGACTAGTTAAACCACAGAAACCATCAAAGGCTGCAAATCAGGGCTTCCCCCATTCCCCAGAGCCAGTTTCCCAGCACACTTCTGGTCTTAGGGTTTCTTCGAATCCGCCAGAAGGATTTGACAGTGCATTGTTTCCTACGTGTAGAGAATCATTAAATAAACAACTATTTAGGAGAGGGTGTAGCTCAACAGTAGACTGTGTGCTTAGCATGCCTGAGGTCCTGGGTTCAATTCCCAGTACCCCTGTTTAAAAAAGTAATAATAAAAAAATATAAAAATAAATAAACCTAATAGCCTCCCCGCCAAAAAAAGGAAAAAAGAAAGAAAGGAAAACAACTATTTAAATACTTATAAAGAATATTGTTTTTGAGCAACAGCTTCGTCCGAGCACTTTTGAACGTCTGATCTCATTTCATCTTCAAAGCAACCCATAAGTATTGTTCCCATGTCTTAGATGAAGAAACTGAGGCTCACTCAACCAGGGGAGCAGGAACCTGCCTGAGTTTCACCTGAGCCTAAAGCCCCAGGTCTTACCCACAGATTGCCTGCCCTGGCAGCCTCCATGGGGGAAAACCTGTCCCCGGGCCAGGACTGCTCATCACCAAGCCAGCGGTGGCACCTATGGAAAAGGGCAACACGTGGGGACCGCTCTCCTCCTCCCTTTAACCTCATCTCTCTCATTTAATCTGCTTTCCTTATCCCACCCGCTTTCTTCACATCATCTCCTTATCTGAATTAGGACCACTTTCCTACAAGCCCCGTGACCACCACCACCCTTCTCCTCTTGTCTGTGGAAGTCCTTCTTGGCCTTAAACTCCCCTATAGACACTTCAGTGAACCTCATGCTTTGTAACTGCCTCCAAGTCTGGACAGACACCCTGTTTCCTTGCACAATCCCGTCTGATGACTGGGCTCTGCACAGTCTGGTCATTGGGGCAGCTCTGGTCTGGAAGCTCCCCGAGGGCAGGTCACGGGATTTTCTGTGACTACTCTCAGGGTCCAGTGCATGATGGGCACAGATATCGCTGGTGACAAGCCGTGTTCTGGTGGTTTCCCAATTCTGTTGTGTACAACCCAGTGCTCTCATTCTCAGTAGGCACTTCCTTCCTCTTTATGCGGAACACTGCCTTGTGTTTATTAACAGCACCCCGCTTGCTCCAAAGAGTGATCTGTGTGCCGTGGACTCTTTGGGTCAGGAAATAGCACACGTTCATCATTCACCCTGTGGTGCCCTGTATTCCCAAAGGAGGAAGGCACCTGTCACTGCCAAACTCGGAAAAAAAAAAAAAAAACACCAGGGGCTTTACTTTAAGCAAATGCTTCTCCTCCAGAACTTTCTTTCCCTCTTTTTCCCCCCCCAGCATACCCTGGTTTCCTGTTTTCCTGAAAGTTTCCAAAACATCAAACACTATCTCATCAGAAACCCCAGACTTTCCCAACATTCCCCTGTTCTGCTGAGTCCTGGTCCATTTAAATTCCCTCTATGACTCTAGGATGTAGAGATAAGCAAGTGAAAACAGGTTCACCCTCACTGCCCAGCAGCCTGGTGCCTGTGGGGGTGCCGCACGGTGGTGGTTCGCTCAGGGCTGATGTTCACCAACCCGCTGTTCTCTACTTCAGGGTGTGCGGAGGATCAGCCTCTTCGGCCCCTGGAAATTAGAAGAGACCACGAGAGTCTCCTAGACAATGAACCGTGAGCAGAGCTGCATTTACTTGCCAGTACTCAACCCTCCAGCCCTTTCATTGCCTGCTGCCAGATAGGAAACCTTTTTGGCTTTGTGGTCCAAGTGGCAACTACTCAGCTCTGCTGTAGCAGGAAAGCAGTCACACCTGATGCACAAACGAATAAGCACAGCTGTGTTCCAATAAAACTTTATTTACAAAAACCGGAGACAGATGCAGGCTGCCAACTAGGAGCTATAAGACAGTGGAAGTTCCCACGGGCTGGATCGATCATTACATCACTGTCCAGAGGGCAGTCTTTTTTGGAGAGTCATCAAATGGCAGAGAACTTTTCTTGGGTGAGAATTAAGATGGTAGGGTTGTAGTTACATCAGCATTGCTTAGCCTAACCTGACTAATTTGAGGAGTCTCTGCACCAACTTGAGGACCTGTACTGTTTTTTGTGGATAAAGAAATGATGCTCATGCCCTTCCTCCCCCACTGCCCAGGGCAGGCCCACTCTGAGCCTTGCCTCTCCAGGCTCTGCACCTCCTCGACCCCGCTGTCTCCCAGCAGGAGCCCCATGGGCCTTGCTATGTACTTGTTTTCAAGATGCCTTGGTTTGCACTATTTTGTCTTCCCAAAATTCCCCTCCTTTTCCTTTCCATTGACCCAAATTCTTCCCAGCTCAGTTATTCCTCCTCCAGGAAGCCTTCCTGGACTGTCTCCTTGTGACCTAGTTTGGATCAGAGGTCATGAAAAAGAGAAAAAGAGAGCCAGCCGCGGGGCAGAGTGAAGAGAGGGACTGGGCCCAGCAGAAGGGTGAGTCACTTATGCTATGGAATCAGCCTCTCACACTCACCATCTCCATTGTCTGGAGAGACACACACGGGATTAAATGACAAAGAAAAGCGAGGGAGGGATTAACGCAAATTTGAGGATTCTGAGTCTTTCAGGGGAGGAAAGGAGGATACATTGGGGGGGTCATGTGGGGGTTTTCAAAGGCACTAGTCTTGGACTTCAGTTCTGTGTTGGGTACAGGGGTGATTGTTCATTATTCTTCAACCTGTGCAAAGGTTACACACAAACTCGGTGTATAACAGAGTTCTCAGGGGGGGAAAAGGCGTGTCAGGTCGGAAGGCTGGTTCCAGCCCGAAGTCAGTGGCTACCACAGCAACAGGCCTCCTGTGTTTTGGACACAAGGGCGGGGCTAGCCAGGCCCAGGCTGATCAATTCCTGTCCCATAGAGAGTGGCTGGGGCCTGAATCCAAGCAGACAATTGAGGACCCCTGAGGAGGATCCCCCCCACCCCAAGAATGCTGTCTCTCTGCCTTCCCTTTCTGTCCCCCTCGGCAAAAACCCACCTCTGCTCACCCTTTGGAAGGGTTGCCAGAGACTCACCTACCTGGCAGCTGGAGGTGGGGCCGCCTTATCACGGGGCCGGCAGGTACAGGACAGAGAGTCCAGGCCACCAGCTCTGCTTTTGGGAAATGCCATTAACTGTGCTGGGAGTGGTGTGGCCTTTGTCCCTTGTGGACATGTGGTATTTGGTGAAAATGTAATCTGGTGTAAACCAGCATGAACTAATCACCTGAGGACTGGCTTTGACCTTCCCACTACTTCCAACAGGACAGACAAGATTTTGTGTCTTTTCAATACCCCTAAGAGAGAAGATAAGGTGGATTCCAGGGCGTGGACAGGGCTAGAAAGTAGACTAATATTAAGAGCAGCAACTCTGGGAGCAAACACATGTACCTGGGTTCAGATCTCAGCTCCATCCTGAGCTGGCTGAGTGACTTTGGGCAAGTCACTTAACCTCTCTGACTCTGCTTTTCTTCTTTGTTGATTGGAGATATGCACTGCACAGTCCCCACCTCACTGAGTGCTTGTATTAAATAAGTTCATCCAAATAAAGAATAGCACAGAGCTGGGTTCAGAGTACATTCTCAATTGACATAAATTGATCACAGAGGAAAACTGGGATTTACCTGGAGGAGAAGTACTCCCACACTAAGCCCGCATCTTCTGGAAGGAAAAAGACTAGAGAAAAATGAATGCTTCCGAAGAGGCAAAATCTGCTGTACCCATCATATAGAAAAAGCATACATTTGCAGTGACAAGTAGTAGCAAAAAAAAAAAAAAAAAAGGTGGTGTTAAACAAACAAGAGCTAGCAATAACATTAGAAGTCCACGAAAGGAGGAGGCAGCTCCCCTGCCTCTCAGTCCCCGAGCTCCCACCTCCCGGGCCTGACCTGCAGGAGTGCCTGGGCCCAGACTAACCCAGCTACCCAGGGGGCCTCGGTGCTGCTTGTCTGCTTTTGGTCTTTTTATCCTGGCCCTGCGTCCTCTCCCATTTCCCTCTCCTGCTCTCAACATCCTTCTACTTCTCCCGGCCATCTTGTCCCTTTGTCTTGGCATTTTGAAATTACAAGAAATAAGAATTTGAGGAAGGAGGGAGGGAGGGAGGGAGGAAGGAAGGAAGGAAGGGAGCAGGGAGTGGGGGCAGAAGGGTGGAAGGGAGAGAAGGAAGGGATGGGAGACAAGAAGAGAAAGGGGAAAGAAAATGGGCTTTTGGATCAACCAAACCTGTATCTAATCCCAGTGCTACCATAAATCAGGCAGGGGCTATGTGACCTTTAGTAGTTTCCTCACGCTCTCTGAACCTCAAGTCTATTGGGAGTTCCAAGTCAGAGAAGACGTGCAGAGGTGTACAAAGTTTTCATACCTGAGAGCCTTCAAGTTCCCTTTCTCAGCATTGTTGGCTCTGTTTGGGTTAGGGGAGTAAGAGGCAGAAAGGAGGGAAAAGGGACTAGAAATGGAAGGCAATGCAGAGACAGAGGTTGGGAATGTCAATTCTCCAATCCCTCCCCTATGATTGCCCAAGACAGCTGGTACCCCCTTTTCCCCATCTGGACCTCACTCCTTTCCAAGGATTCCCCCTGGAAGTCCCAGCACCCTTGGTAACTCTTGCTTGTGAGCCCCACTGAGGGGACAACCACAGTATCAAGGAAGGTAGTATGGTGTAATGGTTAACCACCAGGTTCTTGAACGACACGGGGCCAATGCCTCACTCCACCACTTATCACTGTGACCTTGGGTAAGCTCCTCCCCTCCTCTGTGCCTTAACCACCTTGCTCATGAACTGGAATTCTGGATCAATGTGAAGACTGAAATGAGTTAACAGACAGTAAGCTCAGGTGCCTGGCTCACAGGAAGGGCTTGGTAAATGGCAGCTGTTTGTTGCGGACCAGCTATTTATTGTTTTCTGTCTCTGCACCAGCTTAATAACTTGCATTCACAACGTCCCTGTTATCCGGGCCCCGAGGAAATACCAGCTAAGGCTGTTTCTCTTCTCAGTTGCTGTGTCATGGTTCGTTCTAGACCATTGAGGTAACGAGGATTTTGTTCCTTCCGAGGCAACTACTGTGTTTTATTTGTTATTAATGGGCATGTCTTTATTGCTGTTTTACCTGCTGTACGTTGTCCTCTCAGATTAAAATAATAATACCTTCAGTTAATAATACCTTGCACTTGGAGAACTGCTTTCATCCCAACAGCTCAAAGCCCTCTACAAACATGACCTCATTCATTCTCCCTGCGCTCCCTGGAGGGAGCCACTCTGTTTCCCAGCCTGAGAAGGGGAAGCCCCACCCCCATTCATCTCCGAACAGATTCTCAGAAGCCAAAGTATTGATTAAGCATTTCCACTTCTCATGGCCACACATCAGAGGCAAAGCTCTGCTGCTCTCTTTGCCCAGGTGACCTTATGCCCACAGACGATAAGCAGAGCGGGTCCCTCTGGCTTAGAGGACTTGTCTCCCGCGCCTCTCCCAGGTGCCCACGTCTGTGCCCTGCAAATGGTAAACAGGAAAGAAAGCTTCAGAATAAACTGCATTGATATCCAGGGAAAAAAAAATAAGGTTGGCAATTGTGATGTTTTTCAGGACCTTGTCTTCCTTGAGAACTTCTTAGTAAAGATCTAAGAGCTCCTTGCAGCCTGGAATGCCTCTGCCCAGGTAGTGGCTACTACTCATGGCCCTGGTATGCTGGACACCTGTATGCACTTGTGAAAACTGGAGCCCCACAGTGACAGTACTTCCTTGTTCTGGGGCTGCTTGTGGCCCGGGCTCCTTGGCGATGGCAGCTGCAGGCTGCTCACTTTTGTTTTCACCTTGTAATTACTGGAAGGGAAGGGCTGCAAGCTGTATTTGATTCTCCAGCCTTACGCCAGGCCTTAGCGCATGCGCACTTGGGGGCGGCTAAGTGCAATTACGGCAAGAGACACGAGTTCGGGCAGGCAAAAAGCTGACTCCCGTCTGTTCAAAACAAACAAACAAAAAGACGAACTAAATGGGACAAACTCAGTGTAGTGCCCGAGGCTGTTTTTGATCAGTACATAAACACTGGGTGTAACTTTTTCCTTATTTATAATTCTATTTTTTTATGGCTAAGTTTTCTTAGATGGAGAGTTAAATCCACTTTGGGCAACGTCAAAATAGAACCATGGCTTGCTTTCTTCGTAGTAGCCTGTTCTGCAGATTCTTGACTAATAATTATGTATACCCTGTGATTGGTATTTCAGATCCAAAACTTACTAAGGTTTTCAGAAACAGAAATTCTAACAGTGAATTCCTAGCAAGATTTACCTTCCTAACCTCTGTGCCTTCTTCAGTCTGCTGAAATTCCTCGTTCTTTCCCCACCCCCAAAATTCCCGAGCAGAAACCCTGAATGTTAAATCCTAATCCAGAAGATGGAAGCTCAGCGCATATCAGCAAACTTTGCTTTTAAATGTCTAGAGTTGAGAGCCAGTACCTGTATAGAAACACTCTATTTTTAAAAGATGGTAGAAATTAAAGTTTCAGTTAGGTCAATCAACTTAAGGGGAAAAAAATTCAGTTTGGGATATTAGTGTCCGAGAAAGTCTCATTTCCCCCTCCCGCCCCCCCCCTTACAATTCTATTTAGTGTACATTAACACTGGCTTCCATCTCCAGAGAGTAAAGTTTTGCCCTAAAAATGTAGGGAAGGGCTGTTTGACTCTTGGGGTGAGTAGTGATTGGAAGGAGGCATGAAGGGGGTACCTTACATTTCAATAAAAAGCTAAAAAAAAAAGCTGCTTGAAAGTTTAAAAAAATAAACAATTTTGAGACTTGAGCAGCTGCAAAGGCTCTGTTTTCTATTTTGATCACTCTGTTTCTCGAGATGACCACATCTTTCAGAGGAAATGAGTCAAAGCTACTCTGTCTTGCTTTTCCAGCTGAGCATGTTCGGTTTCAATGAAGTAATGAATGAACTTGGCCGCACCACCCCCAAGCCTACAACAGCAAACAGAGGAGCCTCGGCCAATCAGCAGGCACTCAAGGTTTTCAAGTTGAGTTCAAACAGGCCCACGGGAGGCCAATCAGCACGCGTGGCTCCGCCCCAATCGCCCTGCCGTGGCCAATCCCGAGCCAGGACGAGCCAAAACACAGAGGCCGGCCAATGCTGGGGAGCCCCACGGCGCCGACGTCCGCCAATGGGCGCGGCCGGGCAAAAAGAGAAACAGTGCGGGCCCGCAGGCCGCAGGATTCGAATCGAACGTCCGCACCGGAGCCGGGTGCTGGCCGAGCAGCGCGGGCCAATCAGCGGCGGCGGCTCGCGGCCCCCGAACGTTGGGACACCCAGCCCCGCCCCGCGCTGTTGTTTGTGGTGTCCGCCGGCGGCGCGAGCCGGACCACAACACTCGCCCGACGGGCGGCGGGCGGGCGGCGGGGCGGACGAGGGTCCGGGGGCCGCGGGCGGCGGCGATCACGAGCCTAAGGCAGCCGGCCTCCCGCGGCCGCCGAGGCCGAGAGTGCGCGCCGGCCGGAGCCATGTCGGTGAACATGGATGAGCTGCGGCACCAGGTCATGATCAACCAGTTCGTGCTGGCCGCGGGCTGCGCGGCCGACCAGGCGAAGCAGCTGCTGCAGGCGGCCCACTGGCAGTTCGAGGTGCGTGCGGGCCGAGCGAGCTCTCCCGGCTGGCTCCGCTCCCCGCTCCCCGGCTCCGGCGCTGGGGCGGGGGTGCGGGCCGGGGCGCCCAGCCGCGCGCCGCCAAGGGGGGAGGGAAGCTCTATTTATATCGCCCCGTAAGGCGATCCGGGGCCGCGCGGTCTCGCGTGGGGCGCGGGGCCCTGCCACCGGGTACCCCTGCGCGTGGCCCAGGGACGCCCCCTCGAGCGACGCAGGCCGGCGGGCCGAGGGGTCCGGCCCGGCGGTCCGAGCGCGGCGCCGCGGACTCTGCGGAGGAGCCCCGCCGGCCTAGGGCCGGCCGGTGGTCTTCCTGCCCCGTCCCCGTTAACCGCCGCCCTGTCGCTGTGTTTGTCCGCAGACCGCCCTGAGCACGTTTTTCCAAGAAACCAACATTCCCAACAGCCACCACCACCACCAGATGGTAAGTGTGGCCGGGCTCCGGGGGGAGGGCCGGCCTCGCCCGGGCCCGCAGCCCACCCGGGCGGCCGAGGGCGCGGGCCGGGGACCGCTGTCAGCCGCCGGCGGTGACAGCCATGTTGCCGGGGAGCGCCGCGCCGCGATGTAAACAAAGAGCCAAAATGTCTTCCAGGAAAGAGCGGCTCCCTGGCCGGCTGGCTCGCCCAAGTTCGTGGTCCGGCCTCCTGGACTGCTGTAGCTCGACCAAAGACCTTGTGCTCGGCCCCCTCCGTGGGCCAGGGGCTAGAAGCGGGGCGAGGGTGGCCAGAGGAGTAGCTAGGTGGCAGGGAATGGGGAGGGGGCTCGGATGATAACTAGACGTCTGGGGAACTGGGAGCGCGAGTGAAGGGCCCTGGGGGACTGGGACCTGAGGTGTCTGTTTATGGGGAGCCCCCTCTTCCTGTTGGAGTGGCGGCTCCCCACCCCCACCCCAACAACCCAGCTCTACAGGGAACAGGAAAGGGATAAATCCACCCTGGCCTGGGAGCTGGGCTCTACCCAGAGAGTTATGTTCTCTCTTTCCTGTTCATGGAAAAAGACATACCCTGAGTGTGGAAGACTTAAAGATTTTTGACAAGGTAAGCCAAGAATGCATTTAACCTCAGTAGGTGAAGAAATGTAAAAACCACAGGAAACAGTGCTCAGTGGTCCAGGCCTGGATTTGCTTTATTCTCTTTTCCAAGCTGGCCCCAGGCCTGGGCCTTTGCCCTCCTGGCCATAACGTATCCTGCTTTCCACGGTCACAGGACACCCCTCTCACTTTAGAGGCTTGAATGCCTTCTCTACCCCTCTAGTTACCTATTAGCCCTGCTGGGGGAGGAGGGGCTGGGCCCTGAGATAGGGGCTGTAAAACATGATTTCCCCAGGAGATCTGCTGTGGCTCTCGGAGTGCATTTTTGGCATTTTTAGCACTTGGTGTCCTTGTCCACGGCTCCCTTCTCAGCGCTGCCGCCTTGCTTAGAGGAGCCGCAAATGGTTCCTCTGCTGTGTCTTGTCCTTGACACCCTGTTTTCATCTAGTTGCAAAGGATAAATAGAGAGGGGTCTGTCTTGACCTTTTAAACCAGCTTTTCACTTGGAATGGCCCATGCTGTGTATAAGTCAAAAAACAGAAATGTGTTGGAATATGATGGGGGAATTGTGCTGGCTGCAGGGCTGTGGCAGCTAAGGCCGGGCTCCTGGTAAACTACCAAGAGGGGGTTCACCTCCAGGGGACCCTCCCCTGCACCTGACCGAGGGGAAGCTCCGGCTCCCAGGTCTGGGCCTCCATCTACTCTCAAAAGGGCCATGAGGTTTGCTCCACCAACTGTGGTCATTTCAGAAGGCCCAGGCTTCCAGCACACCCTGCTGCCTTGAACAGGGAGTCTTGCCTCCAAGAGCTGTGATCGGTGGTCCTTTTAGGGTCCCTGCAAATCCCAAGGGATTATAATCCTCTTGGAGTTTACCTCAAAACGAGTGGCTGGTTTTGTAACTGATATTACGATCAATATATCCATCAGTCCACCAGGTATCCATCAGCACTGCCAACACCACCATCCCTGCCCTCAAGGAGTTGGTCATTTTTTTTTTTAGAAATAATAAATCAAAGGAAAAGACACCAGAGATCAGTAATGGCATAAAGCAATACCAGAAGTGACCCAGGGCATGAGTAACTGATAGATGTTTGTTCCATAATTACTGTGCATACACAGTTGGAGGCATCTTCCCAGATGAGGGGGGCGCCCGGGTTGGATTAGAAAGGCCAGGATGAGGAGAAAGACACTGGATGAGAAACAGTAGGGCATTAGCAGGGTGCAGGGTACACTGGGTATGCTCAGGAGCTGGAAAGCTCTATCCATGGCTGTTAGAAGCACAGAGATGGAGGGGCTTTTATAGCACCTGGTCCAAACCCCTGGATGTACAGAGGTAGAGAGAGGCTCCAGAGAGGTTAAGCAACTTGCCTGAGCTCACACAGGCAAGTGAGCACAGGCCTGTTCCTGATCTAGGCCATTCTCTGGAGCAGGGTGGCTGCTGAGGAGACAGGCAGCGCTGACTTGAACTGGGGAAGTCGGTCACGATGCTGTGATGAAATTGGCCTCTCCCCCCAACCCCCCATTCATTGTTTCCTGCTGCTGAGAAGTCAGCCCTGGGTGGGGGGGGGGGGAGGAATAGTGAAGGGAGGAGGGAAGTGGTCTGGGTGGGGCCGGGCCTGCTCCGGGTCCTCTGGCCTCCCCTGAGGAGGACAATGGTTGGAGCGCCTCAGCTGCTGCTGTGAGGCTGGCCCAGTTAATGAAAGGGGGTCTGCCCCGCCTCCTGTGGGCCTGTCCCTGTTTTTGGCCGGGGTCTAACGGCAGAGCTGTGAAAGCTCCCTGCCTGCAAGGTGAAGAGCCCTAGAATCTTGCTCCCCAGCCCTGTGCCTGGGGGAGGGGCCGGTGTTGCTAAAATTAGGAGAAATTCAAAGAAGGGCTCCCAGGGCTTCTTGGGAAAGGGAGAAGCTGCTGCCGGGTCAGACCCCGCTTTGTGCAGGCCTGGTTCTCTGCTACCTCTTCCCTGCACCCTGTCGAGATGCTGGTGGATGGCACGCGCCTGCTGCAGGGTTGTGGGGGCCGATGGTCCCTGGTGTTGGCAGGGAGGGTGCCAGCAACCAGCCCCTACCCTTCCTGGCTGAGGGTCCTTGCTCGGGGTAGCGGCAGACAGCATGTCGGGATGTTTGCAACTACCCCAGGAAGAGGGCTGAGAGGGACTGAGCAGACTGGGGCACTCTGCCAGCATCCCGCCTGGGGGAGGACGCTGGGGACACAGGAATCCAAAATCCCTGTTTTTTGGTCCTCGGGAGCCCAGGCATGAAGTGGCACTTGACTCAGTGCAGAGTTGTGGCTGGGGAGCGGTTAAGAGCTCGGGCCTGCAGACCTGGGAGCCCTGGAATCCCAGGTTCTCGACTTGGGCCCTTGGTCAAGTGGCTTGAGCTCGGGGCTTCAGTTGCCTCCTCTGTAATAGAGAACAATCAAAATGACCTCGCAGCCCTGTGAGAAGTGAGGTAATGGTGGCGGGGCTCCGAGGCCCGCTGGCTGGTACTGTGACGTGCAGGGGACCCAGGCAGGGAGAAAGTGGAACTTCTCCCAGGTTGGCATAGGAGGGAGACCTTGGACCTGGCCACCTTCCCATGACCGACAACCTCGGCTCGTCTGTGGGTGGATTATTGAGGGAGCCAGCTGGTTTCGTACCCAGGGTGAGGTGCTAAGCAGTGGTGTCCTGGGCTGCTCCCCTGTCCTTGCTTTAATTTGACACCCCAGCTTCTGGCCATTTACTCTGACACTCAGGGCGTCATTCCCAAGCATCAGGAAACACTGTGATTTTGATGGAAATTGTAGGATCTGTCCCCATTTTTTTTATTGGCTCAGGGTGCAAGGGGTGCTTTTTGTCCTGTTGAAACTGCTTATGGAGGGATAAATGGGGGTAAAAGAGGGGCCGGTCTGGGTGAGCGCCACAGGAAGGCTTGGTGAGATCACAGACCATGGCTTGGAATTGGGGGCCCAGGGGTGAAGCCCTCCCGACACGTGCGTTCTCTCCCAGCAGATGTGCACCCCCAGCAACACACCTGCCACGCCGCCCAACTTCCCTGACGCGCTGGCCATGTTCTCCAAGCTTCGCACCTCCGAGGGTCTGCAGAACAGCAACAGCCCCATGACTGCTGTGGCCTGCTCCCCTCCTGCAAACTTCAGCCCTTTCTGGGCCTCATCCCCACCTAGCCACCAGGCTGCCTGGATCCCGCCCTCCTCCCCGACGGCCCACAGCTTCCACCACCTCCACCACCCACAGCCCACGTGGCCCCCGGGAGCACAGCAGGGGGGCACCCAGCAGAAAGCCGTGGCTGCGATGGATGGCCAGAGATGAGACTGGATGCGGCCGGGCGCTGGGCTGGAGCTGGGGGGCGGTCCAGGGTCGTGGGGGACACAGGAGGGCCAGGGCAGGGGGGAGCTGGGGCGGGCAGGGGTTTCCTGAAGTTCGCACTGGAAGATTTTATAAAAGAGTTTTTGTGGGTGGGGGGACAGTAAACTTCCTGAGCCACTTGGGTCCTTCAGGAGTTTCTCTTCAGGCAAGTTTTTCTTTTTAATATATAACTATAATATATATGAATATATAAAATTAACTAATGTCTGTGAGAATGGGCTGGCTGACCGGGGTGCTGAGTCAGCAGGGATGGGCCAGAGAATCCTCCCCTTGGGCCAGCACCCCTTCCTCCACCCCAGTCCCAGGGAAGGTGCTTGGAAGCCAGGTGGTGTGCCCTTGCAGTCACACGGAGTCTGCCAGCTGCCTCCTTTCAAAGGTCTCACCTCTGGAATCCTCTGGGAGAAGGACCACCCGCTTCTCCAAGTGGTGGCTGCAGGAGGGGCTCCCAGAGCTGCTGGTGTGGGGGCCTCTTTGCCATCACGAGGCTCTCCCCACCCCCAGTTAGTGGCTGGCTCCTCAGTGGCTCTCTGGCTCTTGTCACCTCTCTCGGTGTCACCTCTGTCTCCAGCTGGGTGTGCAGGGCTCGTGCGGGGCCGCAGAGCTGGCTCAGGCCAAGGGCCCGGGCTCTGCTGGCAGGGGCTTGCCCCGCAGCCGCCCGCCCTCCCTCACCGCGCCCGGCCGCACGGCTGACAGCAGAGGGCTTGCCTTTGGATGTAGTTCCCAAATCAATCATCTCACCAGGGTGAAATTTTAATTTAAAACTTAAAAGAGACTTTTCTAACTTCCCTGGTTTGCGGTGCCTTTATTTACCTTGGTAGGGCAAGTGGTCTCCTTGGGAAGAGGGTGGTGGGGTTCTCGGCTGTGCTTCGGTTGGGGGACCGGCTCCACTGCCAGGTGGCTGGTCTTCATGTTCTGACCAGGGGGCTGATAGGACAGGCTGGATGTGGCTGGGTGTGGGGACAAGAGGAGGGACTGGGCCTAGCTTGGTTACGATAACCCTCTCCCTTCGGTCCTGGCGTCACTGTCATCTGCAATGGGCTGATGGCCCCTCCATGCAGCGGCCTGGCCCCCCAGGCATCTTCCAGCTAAGCCCATCTCTCTTTTTGCCCTCAGCCTCCTTTAGGGTAGTGTGTCCCCGTCCCAAAGGTCAGCCTAGGCTACCAGGGAGCTATAGAGACAGGGTGGGTCCCCAAAGGGACTGGCTTCCTTTCCCGTCCCACCTTCCGCTCGGCCTCCAGGCACGACAGCGGAGGCAGTGATGGCCATTCCTGGCCCAGTGGGGTCCTTTCGCAGACTCCAGTGCAGGTGGCCAGGTGCATGAGGAGCCCGCCCGCCTGCCCGACCAGCTGCAGGGGTGGGCGGCTGGCCCCAGGGTTGGGATTCCTCTGTGAGTCCTGTGCTGGGGGGAGGGATACTACCTTAGCCCCTCACCACCCCAAGCCCCTTCGGCACGTGTGAGTGGGCTTGTTCCCTGCCTCTCTGCAACCCAGGTGCTGCCGTGGGTACCTCTGTCGATCTGGAGGCTGAGGCCCAAAGTGTCCTTGAGCCCTTGCGTGACCTTGAGGGCCCCGCCTAGGAAGCCAGCCCACCCTGTTTCTGGGCCTTCTTGTGTCTGCCCAATCTTGCCGGTGGGGCAGCCCCCGTGGGAGTGGGGCAGAACCCGGGGCGCAGTTGCCCTTGTCCCTCTGCATGTGGTCGTGTACTTTGGGGCTGGGTTTGTCCTTTCAGTTTTATTTCCTGGTTGGAAACCGGTGAGACTCCTCCCACCCGCTCCCCTCACCCTGCCCACCCGCGCTTTCCCAGGCTGGAAGGGGAAGCCCCTCGCGGCACGTGGGCGGCCGGTGCCGGGCAGCCTGGGCCCCGGTTGGGGGCGGCCGGGCAGCCGGGGCCCAGGTGCGGGGCAGCTGGGCTCCTTGGGGAAGGTGGCTCTTGGCCCTCTTGGAGGCGTCCCGGAGGCCTAGCTGCCACTTCCCTGCCAAGCTGGTGAGTTCGGATTCTAGGCCAGGGACACTGAGCCAGAGACCCGATATTTATTTCTCGGGGCGGGGGGGCGCCTGAGGGGGAGCAGAGGAGGGGGCTGGCCAGGGCCCTGCCTCCTGCTTGCAGAGTCAAGGGTGTCAGGGTGCTCACCAGGACCCCGGGGTTCAAGCCGCCCCCCCATCTTGTGAGAGCATTTCATCACTACATAATGGTGAATGGGCTCTCAGCAGACGGGGAAAGAGGGGGGATGCCCCTTCCCATGGGGAGCACCTGCCCCACCCACAACACCCCCAGTCAACCTTGCCTTTGCCCACATGGGGATGGGGGGAAACCCTTTTTCTGGGCTGTTTCCTGCCACACTTTTCTTTCCTGTGTGACTATCACCGCCCCTCTCACACCCTAAAGCAAGCCTCTTGCCCCAGACATCCCTTTCCCACGGCAGAGGGTCGGGGGGACTGGGGGTGGGGGAAGGGAA
Organism: Vicugna pacos; assembly: GCF_048564905.1. Lineage (NCBI taxonomy): Eukaryota > Metazoa > Chordata > Mammalia > Artiodactyla > Camelidae > Vicugna > Vicugna pacos. Next base: position 58,679,245 of record NC_133002.1, read on the forward strand.
CCCCAACTTTGAGGAAGGAGCCAATGAGAGCAGACCTGGAGGCAGAAAACTGCTTCCAAGAATTTAGAGGCGTCTGACTGGGGGCAGCTCGCCCTTGTCCCTTGGGCTTTGAATGGGGACGGGGGCACATCCCTTACAGTTGACTTGGGGGACAGCAGTGAGCCCTCTTGCCCTTTTGAAGGGCAACGAGACACGCAAATGGAGTCGGACAGGCTGGAGCAGGACCAGGGCTGGGCCTCCGGGTTGTGGGGCTGATGCCGACACACTTACGCTCTATCTTCCTGGGGAGGGGAACCGGTGCGGCTCAGCCCTGGCGGCCCTGGGGTCCGAGCCCCCCTGGCGTCTGCAGCAGCCTCTCGAGGGTGAGCCACAGGGGACGGCAAGCAGGAACCTTCCCGGTGCCGGTGCCACCGCTCTTCCCAGGCATGCCGGGCCAGGAGCTGGCCACTGCTCCCAGCCAGCAGCGGGCAAGCCTCCCCCCTTACCTTCATTCCAGGGTCTAGCCAGGAGCTCAGACATCACGCATCCCAGTCTCTCCAGAATGCCCCAGTCAGCGGGGCCACCCCCTAGGCCAGCCTCCCCAGACGCAAGACGGGGCTGGAGCCAGAGAAGGCCACAGCACCTGGTCCAGTCGAGGTCAGACCCCTCACCGTCCTGCTGGTCCCTGGAGCCTGGGGTCTGGCCTGTGCTGCCTCCTCGCCCCTCGAAGCCCCCGCACCCTCAGAGAAGAACAACTTCATCTGTTTGGGGGTAGTGGTCTAATCCTCAGGCTGTAAGAGGTCCGCCGGCCTGACCTGCAGCGGCCCCTCGCTCCCACTCCACCTTCCTGAGCTGATACCAGAGAAGCCTCACCGCCCCAGCTGCTTCCTAAACATTTATTTATAGCTCCGCCAGGTGAGTAGTGGAAGACGGCGGCCCCCGAGTGGGCTCCTCGAGCCCCTCCCCGGGAGGCACGTCCAGGTGCATCTCCAGCCCTGCCGGCAGGTCTGCCTTCTCGCTGGGGCTGGGCAGGAGGGCCATGTTGGGCTGGGAGAGGCGCCCCTCGGAGGAGACGGGCCTGTCTTTCTGCTGCTGAGGAGGAGCTGCGAGACAGGAGGGGCTGAGATGGCGCTGTTCCCCCCTCCCCACGCCCAACCCAGCTTGTCCAAAGCCCAGGGAAGTTGCGAGCAGCCAGGCTGAGCCGGGGCTTCAAGCTGGAGTGGGGCAAGCCCTCCTACAAGCCCCCTAAGCAAAGTGCTTTTGTATCTGAGTTAAAAATAAACAAGCCTACATCGGGGGCCAAGAGCCTGCCTCTTTGGTAACCTTCCCCCTATTAATACAGGGACTATTTAGGCAGTATTAACACAAACAGGTGCAGGAGTTTTCCCTAAGACTACCCACCCTCTCTCTCCTGCTCCCAGAATATTGTAAGTGCCTTTGGAGTAGACAGTTTAGGGCTGGGGAGAAAAAAGCTAAGTACTCCTAAGGAAACAGTTCTGGGAGCCAGAGCCACACACCTGTGCTGTCTGTCCATTGCTGGATGCTGTATCCCCTCTGTCACCAGCCCTGGCTCTGGGGCCAGGTGGCTTGGCTTTGAATTCCTTGCTGTGTGACCTTGGGCAAGTACTTTGACCTCTCTGTGCCCCAGCTTTCTCAGCCCTCCCTTTTAATGTGTGTGAGTATTAAAATTGGTTCATATGTGTAAAGTTCCTCAGCAGGGCCTGGCCGGCGAGGGACCCTCACTAAAGGCGAGGCAGCGTGGCCGCCAGGCAGCTGCTGAGTGCTGGAACTGTAAGGGATGGTAACGCGACCTGGGGCTGGGGCTGTGGGCTCCTGAACCTCCTACAAGCATCTGCAAAGCACTGTGGGTATCAAATGTTCTATGGGAAGAAAGTCAGCACCTTTCTTACACTCTCAGTGGGGCCTAACTCTGAGCAGCACTAATCCACCATCCCTTTATAGACAGATGAGGAAATTGGTCTGGAGAAGGGGGAGATGTGCTCAGAGTCATCCAGAAGTGATGCAGCCTCCTGGCTGCAGGCCAGTGTCCCTCTCTGGTGTCCACCTGTGGCTGAACCCGAGGGGGGCCTTCACCCTCTGACTTTCAAGCAGGATTTAGCCCCTCTGGGGATAGCGGGGACTCCAGGAGAGCCGGAGCACGTGAGCAAGAGGAGGACTTGGGCCTGGAGCCAGAGCTTGGGCAGCAGCCCTGCCCCTATTTCCCCTTCTGTGAAACATGGGCACTCAGAGCATCAGCTTCACAGACCGGGCACCTGTCAAGCCTTCAGTAATGGTGGGTTTTCTGTCCTCCCTTCCATCCCACCCCTCAGCTCCCAGGCCTTCCTCTCTCCAGGGAACTAAAGGTTTACACCAGCCGCGGGCAGGAAAGGGGCCTGGCGGGCCAAGGAGGAAAGGCTGGGGGCAGTGGCGGAGCCACCAGCCAGAGAGGAGCTACCTGAGTTGTTGCCAGCCACCATCTGAGCGCTCTGAGGCCGGGAGGGCAGATGGCTGCTGTCACTGAGGGACCGCTGCTGGCGGACGTGGGGCCGGGACTGCTTGGCCTTGTGCTTTGTAATTCCTGAGTCTGCCAGGAGACAGTGGAGGGGAGGGTTGGTTCTGGGAGCTCTGTGTGGACCCGTGGGGGTGGGGAGGGCTGCTGGTCATGGCTGGCCTCAGCTGGCATCCTTCTCTGTCTGAGTTCCTGGATCTACCCCTTAGAAGCCCTTCCTTCACTCATATGTTTGTCCATCTATCCATCCACCCACTCACTTGGAGTCCCGCCCACACACATGAGGCTGTGCCAGGTGCTGGGTGAGTTCTGACCCCGGGTTTACAGGTTGGGAGGGCAGGCAATAGAAAGGTGCACATATGCTTTCAGAGCCGGTGGGAAGTGATCAACGGCATAATTCAGGTACAGCTGCCCCAGAGGGAACATTCACTACGTGGATGCAGGGCTCAGGAGAGGGCAGTTTTAGTTTGGAAGAACGGGAAGGACTTGGCCTCGGTGATGCTAGGAACAGAGGCTTAGGCAGGAAAACCAGGGCGGCAGCCTGAGGGTGAAGGCTGGCAAGAAAAGATGGGGCCATGACATCCCAGCAAATTGGCTGCGACTGGACAGCTGTTCCCCGCCTGCACCCGCACCTGCAAACATGGACGTGGGGGCTTCTGGAAACCGGAACATTTGGAGTCAGGGAAGTAGAAGAAAAGGCAGCCAGGATCAGGTGGCCCCAAGAAGTGCCTGGGCCTCCAGGAGCTGGACAGCCCCTGTGAGACCCAAGCAAGTACGTTGAGGGGCCTCTGGGCCAGCTGGACACTCACTCTCTTTGCTGAGGATGCCCGGTAACCTTGTATCCATCCGTCCCTTGTAAATATGTCCATCCAGGCCCAAGATATCCACCTCGTCGTGCTGTGGAGGTGGGCAGGTATCCGTTACCATGTGGTACTCAGTTTCCCTCCCATCCTGCCTTGGCACTGACACCAAACAGTGCTCAGAACCATTGAGGGAGCTCTAGGGGGCACCAGGGCCAAGTGATGGGTGAAGGGGGCCCGCAGTGCCAGGAGTCAGTAGTGCCAGGTGGGCGGGTGGCCGGGGTGGCATTCTTCTTCCCAGGAAAGCATAAGAACCTGAGGCTTTAACTGGGTCTGGTTAAGAAACCGACCCAGGGCCGAGGGCCGAGAAGGTGACTTCTAGTGGTTTTCCCAGAGCCACTTGAGTGTCTACGGTCACGTCAGGGCTCCCTCCCTCGCCACCCTCAGGCAGCGCCCTGACCTTCATGGCGATCTGGACCTCCTCCGGGGGGTACAGGCCCTGCAATGGGTGCTGTGGGCGGCTGCGGCGGTAGGGGTAGGTGAGCGTGTGGCTGCCCCCACAGGGCCGGGACACTGGCGAGTAGGTGTGATCGGCCGTATCTGGCTGCCTGTGACAAAGATGGCGCAGTCACCAGGAGCAGGTGTGACCTGGGACAGCCCTGGGAAGAGGGCGGCTCTCTATAGGGTCTCGGGGGCCATGGCTGGAGCAAGGACAGGGCAGAGGGCAGAGGGCAGCGGGCAGCGAGCAGGGCGGCCTCCCAGCAGGGCCATCCTGAGGGCCACACGCACTCACACACTTTCTCACATGTGTTCACACACACATAGTCACACACATTCCCACACAAAGACACATTCCAAGACATGTATTCACACGTTCACATACTCTCACACATTCATACACGTATACACGTGTTCACACACATTCACACACATTCTCAAGTACATACACACTCACATACTCTCCCTCAAACACACACACACACACACACGCACAACCTGTGTCAGGCTCTCCTGGGCCCGGCCCGGCCACCCACCGTCTGTAGCAGGGGGATCTGAGGCACTGGGCCTGCAGCAGCTCTCGGATCATCTGGCTGCTGGCCTTGACCGAGCCCCCGAAGTGTATCTGCACCTTCTCAATGTCCATGAGCATCTTGGAGTGCATGCTGTGCAGGCACCCCACGCTCCGCTCCATCTGCGCCAGGTCACCCCGGGGGAAGGCGGCGCTGCCCAGCTTCTGGCTGCGGGCCCAGGGGAGGGGTGAGCCCAGGCTCAGCAGAACCTGGCCCCCTCTGTCCTCCCCTTCCAGCAGGACCCTGTGGGGGCAGAACCCCAGGGACCAGGGCCAGACTCTTCGCTGAGGAAGGCTCCTGAGCTGGGAACGTTCAGGAGAGCCGGATGGAGAGAAGCCCAGCTCCTCCAGCTACCACTGGGGCGGGAGGGCTGAGATCGGCCCCGCACCCAGGGCCCGCACCCCTGGCACCCCTGGGGCTCTAAGCACAGTTTGAAAACCGTCCTTTACGCTAAACTCCATCCTTAGGAGGTGGAAGGGCTGCAGGGAGGAGGGCAGGAGTCCCAGGGAGCATGAAACACAACCCCCTATTCAACTATCGAGCTACCCTCTCCCTTCCTGCCATGCCTGGATATGAGCAGGGAAAGGGGGGTCTCAGAGGCAATGTCCCACCAGGACCCCCAGCAGGGACCCAAAGGCAGGTGTGACCAGGGCTGCACTCTTCTCCTGGGAGCTCCTTCAGAAAGCGCCCTAGTAGCCCTCCCAGCCGGGAGGAGATGCCCCTGCTCTGGCCCTCCAGACCCCTCCCCTGTGAAGCCCTGCACAGGACGCCCCTACCCATACCTGCGGCACTGCTGCCGGACCTGCTCCAATTCAAAGACCGTGTAGGGGCGGACGGAGCGGTGCCCCGGCAGGCCCGGGCCCACGGGAGTCACGGGGATGACTCTGGGCGTGGCCAGGGAGAAGGGAGGGTTGGAATGTGAGAGACCCCATCGTCCAAGCCCACCACCCACTCCCCACACTCCACCTGCCCACGGAGACTTTCCACCCGGGACTGAAGGACGAGGGGCAGGAGCAGGCCCGGCAGACGGAGTGGAGTGGACTCATGAAAGAGGAGAGGACAGGAGTTGGAGGCAGGCAGGGACTAGAGGAGCTGCAGCCCTGCTGTGCCCTCCCCCATTACCGCCACCAGCTGGGGTCACTCACTGTCCAGTCACAGGTGTCTCCAGGGGACGGTCACATGAGAGGCAGTGGAAATGCGCCAAGAGCTGCCTGTGAGGGAGGGGATACACTCAGGGTGTGTGCCCTGCCCAGAGGATCCGGAATGGGGGAGATGGAGAACCGGGGGGCTTGGTGTTCTGTAGGCCAGGCAGGCTGGACACTCAGTGCCCAGGTGACAGGCTCCAGGCCACCAGAGGCAGATCTGGGCCCTGTTCCCCAGAAACTCACCAGCTCCTAGACACACAGCTTCTGGGCACACATCCAGCACCGACCTGTCCAACCCCAAAGCTAGCAGGGTTCCCAAGTGCCCCCAGAGATGCGCTGCATAAGCCTTAGGGGCCCTCTGGCGGCCACAAATGGAAATCCTGGGACTCAAGCTGCCAGGCCCCGGGGAGTGCCCTCAGCTCTGGGAACTGTGATCCCCCCCAGCTGTGCCCAGAGAACCTTCCGCCTCCCTCCCTTCCCTCTCCCCACTGTAGTTTGATCTGGCCTGAGCTTGAAGACTTTTCAGGCTCTAAAACTCCTCCTGTGGGACAGTCTGAGGCAGGATCAGCCATTCTTTGGGAGCAAACCATGTCCTGGCCGGAGCTGCTCTTCTGGGGACCCTCCCGCCCACTGCCCATTGCCTGCCCTCACCCCGTCTGGGCCTCACCTCCTCATGGCAGCTGCCTCGTCTGCCTGGTAGAGTGGAGAGCGCTCTTTGAGCTGCTGTCGCAATGACTTCCACCGATCCTCCAGTGACTGCTTCACTGGGTCCAGCTCCAGGCGGTCCAGCTGCAGGAGAGGACCAGGGACCGGGGAAGCTCTGAGAAAGCAGTTGGGGGTCTGCAGGACCTGGAGGAGGTGGTGTTGTCCCAACCCAAGGGGTCCTGGAGTCTCCTCCTGGCCCTCACCTTGCTGTCCATCTCCCCCAGGAGCTTGTCCAGCATCTTCTGCCAGTCCTGCTCCTGCCCGCTCATCTTGGCCACCAGCTCCTGCATCATGTGGTTCAGCTGCTCCGTGGTGGCATCAAACTGGACACGGCTCACTTTGGCCGCCAGGGCACTCTTGTCGGCTTTCTGCCCGGAGAGAGGACGAGCCCCCCCCCCCACGGGATGGGAGAGAGTCATGGAGGGACCCCACTCCCCACAGTGTCAACCCCGACACTGGGCCCACATCCTCCTTGGGCTCCCCTCCTCTCCTGGCCTCTTGAAGAATGAGCAGTGAGACCTCCCTGGGACACAGGTGGCTTCTCAGGCCTGGCCTTACCATGTCAATCTCCATCGCCAGGTGTTCCCGGTTGGCCTTCTCCCTCTCCAGCTTCTCCAGACCCTGGTACAACACCTGGGGGGCCGAGGGAACAGAGGATGAGGAGCAAGGACCTGGGGGCGTGCCTCAGCCTCGCCCCTGCTGCCCTGCCAGGCCTCACGTCAATGTCCTTCTGCTTCTGCTGATGGTCCTTGATGAGGCTGCTGGTGGTGACAGTGAGTTTCTCACAGTCACCCTGCACCTGCAGGATGGCGCTCTGGATGTGGCCCAGCAGCTCTTCATCCTGTGGCAGGAAGGACAAAGGCAGGCTCCCTAGGCCACTCCCAGGGGTGTTGTTGCCCCTGGAAAGTCAGCCCTTAAAACATCACCCGGCAGACAGACCAACTTTGGACCACATCCTGGCTCTCCTCAGGGGCCTCCACAATTTCCCACTGACAGTGGAGAGGCTCTCTGCCCTTCCCACAGTCCGCCCAACCGGACACCTCCCCACAGACCAGACTCGAGGGACCTGGTCCACCAGTAGGGGTGATGCGGAGAGGTGGTCTTGAGGCCCAGGAGTGGTGAGCTGCCCCAGGGCCCCTGGGAGTTGGGGTGTGGGCTACAGTCTCCCCACCTGCCCTGAGCTGAATCTGAATTCTGGAATCCTAGAGGCAGGACTCAGGCCTGCCCTTTGGAGGGGAATCAGGATGGGGTCCACGAGACCAGCGGGAAGCTGGGGGCAATGAATTCTAAAGCTCGGCCAGCGTCCCTGAAGCACGTGAACGGCACTGCCAGCCCTCAGGCAGCTGTGCTGTCCCTGCCCTTGGAGCCAGCTCTTCCGCTTGGTCCCCTGTCCCCAGAGCCAGCTCTGTGGCTGCCCTTGCTGTGACCCTAGGGAGAGACCAGGCACTTTTGTGTGGTCATGAAAGGGCTCCACCATGGAAAAGTGGCCCTGAGGCCCAAACACCCCACCCCTGGGGACTCCACCAGCAGCTCCCCAATCCACGGGCCGTGAGCGGCTGTGCAGACGGGAGGCGAGCGGCATCACCTGGCTCTGCAGCTTGGACTTCTTGGAGGGTCGGGAGGCAGCCAGGTTGTTGACCATGTCCTGGAGCTGCTCGTAGCGCTGCACCAGCATGCTGACCTGGTGGCTCAGGTCCAGGCTGCAGGCTGGGCAGGCGGCCTCAGGGTCAATCTGGCCAGGTGCCAGGAGTGTTGGGGCCTTTGGAGGGGCCATGCTCATGGACAGCAGTGTGGAGGACGAGGTCAGCATGCTCTCGATGATCGCCCTGAGCTTGTCTAACTGTGCAGGCAAGAGGGCAGGAGTGGGGCAGTGAGCAAGGCACAGCCACACTGTGTCCGCACTGTCACCGCTAGCATGTGCCTTCTGCCCCTGGCCAGCCATGATCCGGGCAGTCACTGCAGCTTCTGTGCCTCTTGGGGTATGCAGCCCATCAGGGTCCTCGATGTCCACCCATTAAATGGTAAACAGAACCCCAGGGAGTGTAGTACTAATGCTGACATCAGTGCTTGCAGGAAGGAGGCTTCCGGACCTTCCTCCAGCCGCCAGCCCATCCGTGCCACGTGAGAAACGTCCCTAGCTAAATCCTAGAGTGGTGATGTCCATTAGTCAGTCCATAAAGACCTAGAGGACCCTGATGACATGCAGGCCCTGCTCCTGGCCCTGGGGACATGAGGGGTGGGTTCACACACACTCTGTCCACATCTAGCATGTAAATAACAATAAGAGAAAGTGATTTTCTCACGTTATGTACAAAACTTTAAAAATGGATTAAAGACCTAAATGTAAGATCAGAAACCATAAAACTCGAAGAAAACATAGGCAGAACACATTTCGATATAAATCGTAGCGATAGGCTTTTTTGGATGTGTGTCCTAAGGCAAAGGAAACAAAAGCAAAAATAAACAAATGAGACCTAATTAAACTTAAAAGCTTTTGTGCAGCAAAGGAAACCACTGACAAAAAAGAAAAGACAACCTACTGAATGGGAGAAAATATTTGCCCATGATATGACTGACTGGGGTAAATGCTCAAAATATATAAACAGCTCATACAAGTCAGTATCAAAAACACAAACAACCCGATTTAAAAATGGGCAGAAGACCTGAACAGACATTTTTCTAAAGAAGATACACAGATGGCCAACAGGCACGTGAAAAGATGCTCAGTACTGCTAATTATTAGAGAAATGTAAGTCAAAACCACAGTCAGATATCACCTCACACCAGTCAGAATAGCCATCATCCAAAAGTCTACAAATAACAAATGTTGACAAGTTTGTAGAGAAGAGGGAACCCTAGCATGCTATTAGTGGGAATGTAAAATGTGAATTATGGAAAACAATATGGAGGTTCCCAAAAAAACTCAAAATAGAATTATCATCCAGCAATTCTACTCCTGGGTGTAATCTGAAGAAAATGAAAACACTAATTCAAAAAGATACATACACCCCAATGTTCACAGCAGCATTATTTACAGTAGCCAAGACATGGAAGCAGTCTAAGCTTCGAACCACAGATGAATGGATAAAGAAAATTGGGTGTATATACACAATGGAATATTACTCAGCCATAAAAAAACAATGAAATTCTGCCATTTGCCACAATGTGAATGGACCAAGAGGGTATTATGCTTAGTGAAATAAGTCAGAGAAAGACAAATGCTGTATGTTGTCACATATAGGCAGACTCTAAACAATAAAACAAATCAGTGAATACAACAAAACAGACTCACAGGTATAGAGCACAGTGGTTAACAGTGGGGAGAGAGAAAGGAGGAGGGACATTATAGGGGTAGGGGATTATGAGGTATGCACTACTTTATATAAAATGAGTAAGCTACAGGATGTATTGTACAGCACAGGGAAATATAGCCCTTATTTTATAATAACTTTAAATAGAGTATAATCTATACAAATATTGAATCACTATGTTGTACACTTTAAACTAATATAATAATGCAAATCAACTGCACTTTAATAAAAAGGAAAGAATGTCATAAATGCTACTACTACCACCACTGGGGAAGTGGGTCTCATGGTCTGGGTGAGAATAAATTCCTTCCATTGGCCCTTCTGCTCTTTTCTGGATCCCATGGTCCCTGTTTATCCCCATAAATGACTAGTCCTGGGCAGACACTGGACTGGCCAAAGTGATGTGTTTCCTGGCTCAGAGAGGGGGGCTGAGCCAACTTCAGGCCCCCTTTCTTGGAAGTGTGTGACACTGCAGGGACTGGGGCAGCCACTTAGGACCGTGTGTGAGAGATAAGAAAGGTGACTGAGCGAGGAGGGCATAGCTCAGTGGTAGAGCGTGTGCCTAGTAAGCATGAGGTCCTGGGTTCAATCCCCAGCACCTGCATTCAAACAAATAAAGAAATACAACCTAATTACCCCTTTCCCTCCTACAAAAAGTATACAGTGCCATATGTCCATTACGTCTCAGTGAAACTGGAAAGGAAAAATTAAAAAAAAAAGAAAGAAAGCTGATTGAGAGATTGCAAAAGGGAAGAGGAATGTGGGGGTATTTGAGAGAGCTGGATAAGGAAAGGGACACAGAGGCAAAGATAAACACAAAAGAGGACTCAGACAGACAGACAGACAGCTAGCGGCCCGGGCCAGACTGCCCCCTTGGCCTGGAAATTCCACTTTCCCCAATTTCCTGTACTTGTATGTACTTTCAACCAAGCTCCCTTTTGCCTGAGCTCAGCAAGACTCTTGCCACAGAACAGCCTACACTCTTCTGAAGAGTGGGCCCCTCTGGGTCCAGTAGCTTTTCCTCTCTGACCCTTCTGCGAACCCTCAGAGGGCTGTTCCTCGTCCAGACGCTCCTCACCGGGAACATTCTGGGGTGACCAAGGATAGCACCACTCAAGACTTAGAGGCAGACACTATCAAGGCAGTGAAAAGACAACCCAGAGAATGGGAGAAAATATTTGCAAATTATGTATCAGGTAAGAGTCAAGTATCCCCACCATCCACAGCCAGTTCTGAGGCAGGCCCCGGCCCCTGTGGCTGAAGAGTGTGGAATCCTCACCTGATCCTGCAGGTAAAGGGAGGCTTCGGAGACCGAGTGTTCCATGCTGACCTTGCCCCTCTCTTGGCTCTCCCTCAGCTCCGCCAGCTCCTTCTCAATGTCAGCCACAGTGACCCTGCATGCCAGAGGGCTGGTCGGGCCCCACCACCAGCCCAGAGGCCTGGGCCCCGCAGGGCAGTGCCCTGGCCGTCAGGGATGGAGGGTGGAGGCTGGGGCTCTTTCACGCCCCCCTCCAGCAGGCTCTGTCTAAGGAGTCCAAGGTCCTGCCTGTCCTGGAGGTGGGTGCCCAGTGTGCTGGCCTAAGAGGGTGAGACCTAGCTCTTCGGGGTTTTAGCAGATGCTCTGAAGCCTCCAACTGGGGACAGAGTCTAAGGAGCTTTTTTTTTTTTTTTTTTTTTTGTGGCTCTTCCAAGCCCTGGTGCTGAGCTGTTTTCAGAACCTGGGAAACTTCCCCCGGCAACTTGAACTAGCTATGGACAACATGGGGAGCAGACACAATCCGGGTCAAAGACAGGGGTCAGTTCCGGGATGAGTGAACCAAAAGCTGCTGTCACCCACTTGGCTGAGAACATGGGATGCCGGGACACAGCTGCACTTGGCAGGGGGCTTTTACCTGAGGATCCCCAGCTGCAGGCTCAGCTGGCCAGCTTTCACCTCCTTCCCTATTTCTTGCTTCCCATCACCTTCCAGGATTCTGTTCATCCGGTCCAACTACAAACCCAATGGAAAAGAGGGTCAAGCAGGCTTGAAATCTCTGCTTTCTTAAGGTACCTCTGCAGCTCAAGCAAGCCCCTTGCCCCACCAGCTAATCCTAATCCAATCCTCTGACAAAACCCAAGGTCCCTTCCTGACATCCATCCACCCATCCATCCATCCCACAGAGATAGATAACTGGCATTATGAGAATGACTGGAGATCTAGCAGGGCCTCGCTGTGACTGCTGGTCCCAGACCGTCCCACAAACTTGGCTCCAAGGCTACTCCAGTGACAGTGGGTTTTAGTGGAAATGGTCACATGTAATGAAAGGAGCTTGGGCCTCCTTGTTGGCTCAACTGAATTTGAACAGCTTTGAATATTAGGTTTTGGATCCAGGAAATGAACACGATGACACCTAAGGTGCATTCCCCATCTGAGGGGATTTTAAAGATCCAGGGGGTAACAGTGTAAGTGAAAGGGCTGTGTAATCCATCAAAATACAAATGGAAAGTGGGACTGTTGGCATGCAAAGGCCAAACAGGCAGACCCTCCCTTACTTTTGCTTTTTCCTGCTGAATTTCTTTGGTCAAGGTCTTTAAAGTCTTCAGCTGTTCCAGCAGGTCAGCAGGTATGGTCTTCTTGACTATGGAGAACAGTGGCCTTAGGGTCAGAAGGGTGAGATTTCCGTGGGTTCCCAGTCCCCAGGGCAAGGGGACCACTTACCCTCAATTTTCACCCAACTCTTATTATTCTCTGGAGCTAGAGTTGTGAATGTGCAAAGGTTAAGTTGAATTTTTCAACATTCTCTCTCCCTGCCCAACCCAATGTGACAGTTTTCCCTGCCCCAACATTTTCCCAGCTGCTCTCCAGAGTCTGACAAAGGCCCCTTCACGCCTACTGGTTTAATTGTTTCTTTTGGACCCTGAAGTCTTGGGGAGAACCCAGAATGGCTAATAATGAAAGTACTGTTTTCAGGGACTCAGGCAGAGGCCCAGCTGCCAGGAGCTAAGGCCGGGGGGCGGGAAGGACGAAATCAACTAAGGAGGACAATGGCCGCTCCTCCGGGCACGCGGCACCCACCCATCAGGGACAGCAGGTACTGGATCTTCTCCAAGTCAGTCTGGCCGGCTTGTTCCTCATCCAGATCCTTCATGTTCTCCTTTAGCTCCATATAGAGGCCTATAAGCTCTCCCATCAGACGGAACGTTTCCACCGCCATGGGGAAGCTCGGAGCCAGTTTATCCAGTGAATCGTGTCTCTCATTCTGAATATCACTCCTATCTGATGAGCCTTGGTGGAAATAGTCAAGGGACTGTGTGCTCCTGAGATAGGGGGCCTGCTGGGTTGGGGAAGTCTGAACAGAAACTGGAGGTCTGCTTGAGTCATATGTTTGATCTGGATTCAAATCTACCTGGACATGCTGATCTATACCCTGGTACCCTGGGCCACGTTGATTTGGTGCAGATGTTTCTAAATGCTCTCGATCCTGCTGTGCAGATCCCACACCTGTGCTTAACGGTGCTGGGCCAGGCTGGTCTGGGTCAGGCTGCATCAAACCTTGTTGGTAAGTCTCTGTTGGTACCAAACCCTCTTGGTCTCTAGCTGGTGATGCCAAACCTTGACTCTTTGACAGGAGTGGTGACACCTGGCTATACTGATCTCTGCCAGGAGGTAGCATACCTTGCTGGTATGGGTATGGTGATATAAAACTTCGACGATCTGCATGAGATGTTGAAAAACCATGAAGCTCTGTGCCTAGTGGTGTCAAGCCTTGATCTATACCAGGTTGCCTCAACCAATGCTGTTCTATTACAGGTTGAACCCAACCACGCTGATCGATACCAGGCTGCATGAAACCACGTGGATAGGCACCGGGTTGGACCAAACCACGTGGATAGGCGCCAGGCTGCACTAAACTAGACATATATGCACCAGGCTGTGCCAGACCAGGTGGAAGCAAGCTAGACATAGATACACCAGGTTGAAAAAAGCTCTGTGGACCTGTACCAGGCTGTAACAAATCATGCTGATCCACTCCAGATTGCACGTGACCTGCATCAGGTTGCACCAGATCAGGCTGACCTGCACCAGCTTGCACCAAACCAGGCTGACCTGCACCAGGCTGCACCAAACCAGGCTGACCTGCACCAGGCTGCACCAAACCACGCTGATACATTCCAGGCTGTACCAAACCAGGCTGACCTGCACTAGGCTGCACCAAACCAGGCTGACCTGCACCAGGCTGCACCAAACCAAGCTGACCTGCACCAGGCTGCACCAAACCAGGCTGACCTGCACCAGGTTGCACCGAACCAGGCTGACCTGCACCAACTTGCACCGAGCCAGGCTGACCGGCAGCAGGCTGCACCAAACCAGGCTGACCTGCACCAGGTTGCACCAAACCAGGCTGACCTGCACCAGGCTGCACCAAACCAGGCTGATCTACACCAGGCTGCACCAAACCAGGCTGCACCAAACCACGCTGATACATTCCAGGCTGTACCAAACCAGGCTGACCTGCACCAGGCTGCATCAAACCAGGCTGACCTGCACCAGGCAGCACCAAACCAGGCTGATACATTCCAGGTTGCACCAAACCAGGCTGACCTGCACCAGGTTGCACCGAACCAGGCTGACCTGCACCAACTTGCACCGAACCAGGCTGACCGGCAGCAGGCTGCACCAAACCAGGCTGATACATTCCAGGCTGACGTGCACCAGGTTGCACCAAACCAGGCTGCACCAAACCAGGCTGACCCGCACCAGGCTGCACCAAACCAGGATGACTTGTACCAGGCTGCACCAAACCAGGCTGACCTGCACCAGATTGCACCAAAGCAGGCTGATACATTCCAGGCTGCACCAAACCAGGCTGACCTGCACCAGGCTGCACCAAACCAGGCTGACCTGCACCAGGCTGCACCAAATCAGGCTGACCTACATCAGCTTGCACCAAACCAGGCTGACCTACACCAGGCTGCAACAAACCAGGCTTCACCAAACCAGGCTGACCTACACCTGGTTGCACCAAACCAGGCTGAACTGCATCAGCTTGCACCAAACCAGGCTGCACCAAACCAGGCTGACCTGCACCAGGCTGCACCAAGCCAGACTGCACCAAACCAGGCTGACCTGCACCAGGCTGTACCAAACCAGGCTGCACCAAACCAGGCTGACCTGTACCAGGCTGACCTGCACTAGGCTGCACCAAACCAGGCTGACCTGCACCAGGCTGCACCAAACCAGGCTGCACCAAACCAGGCTGCACCAAACCAGGCTGACCTGCACCAGGCTGCACCAAACCAGGCTGACCTGCACCAGGCTGCACCAAACCAGGCTGACCTGCACCAGGCTGCACCAAACCAGGCTGACCTGTACCAGGCTGCACCAAACCAGGCTGACCTGCACCAGGCTGCACCAAACCAGGCCAAACTGCACCAGGCTGTATGAAGCCAGATGTTTCCAAATTGGGCTGTACAAAACCTTGCTGATCTGCAGCAACTTTTATCAAACCAGGTGACACCAATCCTTGCTGATCCATGCGCTGTATTACAAATCCATGCTGATCGATGCCAAGAGGCACATATCCACGCTCATCCATGCCAAGTGGTACCATACCAGTCTCATCCATGCCAGGCTGTTTCAGACCACGTTGTTCTGTGCCAGGAAGTATCACACCAGGCTGATATGTGCAAAGTGGGACTGTACCAGGCTGATCTGTACTAGGTAGTTCTAATCCTTGCTGGTCTCTGCCAGGGACCAATGGTGGTACTATATCACTCTGAACCATGCCAGGTAGTACCAATTCCTGCTCATCCATTCTGGGTGGCACCACTCCAAGCTGACCCACACTGAAGGGTACCACCCCATGTGGATAAATGCTAGGATGTCGAGATGCAAGCTGATCCATGCCAAGTGGTCCGAATCCATACTGCTCTGGGCTGGCATAGACCTGACCCTGGCTAATGTACGCTCGCCCGTGCTGATCCAGGTACAAGTGATGATGCCGATCTCTGGCCAAGGAGGCTGAGGGTATGTCCTGATGAAACGGGCCAACGTGTTCCTCTTGTTCTTCTCTTCGCAGATGTGCTAAGGCATCCTGCTCCCTAGTCCCGCGATGATCTGACTCTGCTCTGAATTGGGACACAGAGGGGTGACGGGGTTTGGCCAGGCCAGCTTCATCACGGGCCCTTGAGTGCTGATCTCTACTAAGAGACCCAGTAGCAGAGGGACCTCTGCTTCGTTCCCTGCCAGTAACCCTATCAGAGGGGTATTCTATGCTGCTGGTTCCTGATAAGGTCTTATCTGTGCTCAAACCACTGGCAGACTCCATAGTCTGGTCAATACTGGGATGCTTGGTGAAGGCTCCACTTGGAATTGTATCATTTGATGTTATGGAAGCCTGCGCTTTGTGCTTAGGAAGTCCGTTTGATGACTCTGAGACCTGGTGGAGGAGGAGGAAAGAAATCAGTAACTATAAGTAAAAAGTACTCATCAGAAGAGTTGGAGGGAAGAGAATCTGGAGTATCTGACGAAGATGATTTAGAGCTCTTGGAAAAAAATATCATCTTGTCCCCCAAACTAAACTAGACACACAAAGGCTGACATGGACATTCTTGAAGGATAGTTCTCCAGAGTTTTGATAATCTGCACATTTGTAAATGGCATAATAATATGTGATTTCCCTCATAAAAGACAGGAGGAAACCTACAAAATAAAAGTGATCCACTCCAACACTGACTGAGTCTACAAATAAAGGACATGAGGAATTTAAGTTGAAAATATAAAGTCCACCCCATCAATGACCCATTGCTGATGGTAGATGTGTACCCTGCAGGGCAAGTAAACCATATGTTGAGAAATATAAAGCACAAACCCAGAAAGTCCACAGACGGGAATTTTCTGTATGAACTCTCACAAAAGGATATATATGAAAGACAGAGTCTGCGTCATTGTTTATGAAAATTGATTATCAGTAGGAGACCAACATATTTATGGTACATTCATACATTAGAAAACTAAGAATCTCTTGAAAAAAACCAAACAGATGCATTATTCCCATTTCCAGCCCAAATGGAGTAATTGGGCTGGAATTCAGCCAGTTCCAGTTGGGACTGGGATTGGATTTACCCTCCTGTCTGTAACAACAACCACCACCACCCAAAAGCAACAACTATGAAACAGTGGCTTTCTAGACACTGGGTCCCAGCTAATGAAGGCTAGCAATCCCTGCAGGAAGGCGAGACAAAATATGGCGGCTCTACTGTTGTGTCGGCTTCCTGCCCTGACAGTTCCCAGGCTGTAGCGCAGGGAGGGGACTCGAGGAGGGCCCAGCAGGCTCCCTGTGTGGGGGGACACAGAGATGAGAATCAGGGAGAAAGGAGCAGCACGCAGAGACAACTCAGCAGACCCGCAGAGAGTCTCCCTTGGGTATTCAGCATAGAAATGACCAACATGTACGTGTGAGAAAACTACCCAGACTGGGGAAAGAACCATCTGCAAGGCTGGAGGGAACAGTGCCCAGACTCTCATGGGGCTGGGAACAGAGCCTGTTTCTACCAGCTCGTTTGGAGAAACTCATCACTCGGGGCAGAGGACTCAGAAAGATGCTGCCTTGGAACTAGAGGATAATCAGCCCTACACTGAACACGGCTATGGACCACTAAGAAAACTCAAAAAATATACAGTAAAAGATACAAGGGAATTAAAATGGTACACCAGCATACACGTATTTAACACAAAAGAAGACGATAATAAAGGGACAAAAAAGAGAAGGCATCTAGAAACCAAATTGTGACATGGAAGATGTAAACTCGATCAGTAATTAAACACTCCAATTGGAAGGCAGAGGTCAGCAGAATGGATTTAGAACCATGATCCAGGAGGCCTGAAGTTTCCTCTCTGGGCCTGGGGGCACATGGGGCTCCGTCCATGGACTGGGCAGCCAAGGAGGAGAGCACAGTGGGAGCGCCAGTGTCTGTGACGCTGGTGGCAGCCGTGGTGCTGACCCAGCACATATTCACCTTAAAGAGGAAGACAGGGCAGAAGACCAAATCATCGAGACGGCTGTATCCAATCCCTGCATCTCTGGATGTTGCTTGCCACCTGTGTTGCTCTTCTAGGACAAATTCAAGAACAGAGGTACTCACAGTAGCTTAAGGAAGATGGGATAACCAAGAAATGATGAGTCATCATCAGAATTTCAGTAAAGTTCAGTTCATATAAAGAACCCTACAAGAGCAGCAGAAATTATGTGTGGTCTTACCACAGGAACTTCAGATAATGACAGACTTTGATATGACACTAAATGGGTTTTCCCAGGAAGGGAAGATGCCCAGCATGTCATAACGTTATTGACAACTGGAAACTGGCTACAGATCACAATGTCAAAAAAAGTTACTGCAACTAAAGAGAAAATATTATGCTGTAGAAATAGATCCTGTTCTTACCGTAGAAGAGAAATGTCTTCATGCTGTAGAATGGTAATCTAAGGATCATGTAGCTTGCCGTTGCACAGCTCTACTAAAAGCTTAACTTAAAGAAATTGAGGCAGAATGTGATGTTATACTCAAGGAAAGATTTAACAATGTCTTCGATAAGCACCCAAACCACAGTCTTCCTCTGTTCATATTTCCGGCTGGTATCGGTGATGTACTAAAGGAAGTTATCCGTCAAGCTGGTGTGTATTCTCCAAATGTCAAAGTAGTGTCCAACTTCATGGATTTTGATGAAAATGGGGGTATACTCAAAGGACTTAAAGGAGACCTAATTCATGACTTTAAGAAACATGATGGTGCCTTGACAGAATATTTCAATCAACTAAAAGATAAGAACATAATTCTGCTGGGAGACCCTCAAGGAAGCTGAGGGTCAAGAGACAGAATAGCCAACATTACAGGGGGAGGGTATAGTTCAAATGGCAGAGCACGTGCTTAGCATGCATGAGGTCCTGGGTTCAATTCCCAGTTCCTCCATTAAAATAAAAAAGGAAAAAAAAACACTAATAAATAAATAGACCTAATAACTACCTCCCGTCCCTACACCAAAAATAAATAAGTAAAAGAATAGCCAACGTTGAACACATTAGAGGGGATAAGATTCAGAAAGCCATGGACTTAAACAATATTGTTTTAATAAAAGATGAGTCATGGGAGATAGCTAAGTCTATCTTACACAGATTTTATAAGCAGGCATTCTTCAAGAAGATTTCTCTCCTCTGGATGTAATTGATACCAGAACTACTCATCTGTTCATCTTGCCAAAAGACTCTAATTTATAGTATATTCTTGCTCCTGACATTTTCCCTTTACACTACTGAAGTATTTTAAGACATTTTGGATCCATGAACTAACTGAAAGCTTCTTTTTCTCCACCCCTCTCTCTCAATATACCCCTCACCATATTTTTTTAACAGGTGAAAAAAAATCTTAAGCCAAAATTTGAAAGACAACTCCTTACTTTTCCCAAGTGACTTTTGTAGTGGTTTATGTTATCACAAAATTGTTGAGGAGTCTTTATACACTGGCAAAGTTTGCAGAAGGTTGAACAGAAGTTTTATGAAGTGATAAAATAAAATGCATGACTTTAAGTCCTGCCCTTTTTTGTAGTTTGGCTGAATTGTGTTGATGGTAAACATCTCCTGAAACTGTGGTACACGTGGTTACTTTGTTTTGGGAAAAATCAATATTTTCCAGAAAATACTGGTACTTGGTGTTTCAAAAAAATGTTGGTATCCACATGTCACTAATCATTACAAAATGTTCTATATTAAAACACTGATAATAAACATGAAATGAAAAGCAAAAGAAAGAAAGAAAGAAACTACACATAATCCAACTGTATGCTGTCTATGAGAGACATCCTGATTTAAGGGGAAAAGACAGGTAGAAACTAAAAGGACAGAAAAAGATAACCATGCAAACAGCAGCTGAAAGAGGGCTGGAGTGACTGTACTGAAATCAGACAAATTAGACTGTGAAGACAAAATTATCACTAGAGACAAAAGACGTTTCATACTGATAAAAGAATCAACTCATTAGGAAGACTTAACAATTGAAAAATATATATGAACCTAGCAACAGAGCCCTAATATACACGAAGAAAACCTGCCAGACTTAAAGGGACAGACAGCTACTCCGACAGTAACAGCCGCAGACTTCAGTGCCCCGCTGTCAGTAAGGGGCGGGACAAACAGGCAGAAGACCAACAAGGAAGCAGACGTGAACTACACTATAAACCAACTAGGTCAGCAAAAACAGAGGGCAAGTAAAAGTGCTCCCAGACATATGAAAGCTGAAAGCATTCATGCACAGCAGACCCACACTACAGGAAATGTTAAGTGAAATCCTTCAGGCAGACACAGAATGATACCAATGGAAATCTGCATTTACACAAAGGAATGAAGATTACTGGAAATGGTAATGACATGGACAAATGTATAAGATGCTTGTCTTATCATTCAAATCTCTCTAAATGTATAAGTATAACTGACCAAGCAAAAATAAAAACAATGTACTGCAGGTTTATAACACATGTAAAAGTAAAAGGCATGGCAACGGTAGCATAAAGCAGGAGTTGGCAGATTATCACCCCTGAGCCAAATCCAGCCCATCATTGATTTTAGTAAGTTTTATCTGAACGCAGATCCACTCCTTCATTTATGCATTGTTCTTGGTTGACTTCACATCATAACAGTAGAGTTGAGTAATTGTGACAAAGACTGTCATTACTCATAAAACCTAAAATATTTACCTGGCTCTTTCAGAAAAGTTTGCTGCTCCCAGAATAAAGGCACCTGGAAGTATATTATTGTAAAATTCTTATACTATTTGTGAAGTGGTTTAATATCACTGGAAGGTTAATTGTGATAATTTAAAGATATATAAATTTATAAATCCTGAAGTAACCACTAAAATAACAAAGAATTTTAGCTAATACACCAACAAAAGAAGTTTACCCAAAAAAACCCTCAAATAATTCAAAAGAGGCAGAAAAAGAGGGAAAAAGGAACAAGGAAAAGATGGGATAAAGAGAACACTAATCTCGAGATGGCAGACTCAACCCTAACTATATCAATGATCGTATTAAATGTAAATAATCTAGACAGCCTGATTAAAAGGCAGAGATTGTCAGATTTGTTAAATAAGTAAGACCCAACTGTATGCTGCTTATAATAAACACACATTATTTAGAGACACATAAATTGGTGAAAACTAAAGAGAATGGAAAAAGATATACTGTGGTCAAATCTATGAAAGAAAAAAAAAAGCTGGAATCACTATACTAATATCAGACAAAGTAGACTTCAGAACTAAGATTACTACTAGGGATTTAAAAAGCTTATTTCCTAATATAAAGAAATCAATTCATCAAGAGGACATAGCAACCCTAAATGTTTATGCACCTAATAACAGTGCTTTCAAAATACGTAAAGCAAAACCTGATAGAACTGCAAGGAGACATGAATAAAACCACAATTATAGTCAGACATTTCAATACCCTTCTCTCAATAATAGACAGAAGCAAGCAGGAAGTCAGCAAGAATGTTGTATTGATTTTTTGGAGCTGCCATAACAAAGTACCACAAACTGGGTTACTTAAATGACAGAAGTGTATTCTCTCACAGTTCTGGAGGCTAAAAGTCTGAAATCAAGGTGTCGGTAGGGTTGGTTCCTCCTAAGGCTGTGGAGGAGAATCTGTCCCATGCTCTCTCCTAGCTTCTGGTAGCCTCAGGCCTGTAGATGGCATTCTCCCTATGCTTTCATATTGTTTTCTCCCTGTCTGTCTGTCTCTCTGTCAAAATTTCCTCTTCTTATAAGGACACAGTCATACTGGATTAGAGTCTACCGTAAGGACTTCATCTTAATCATCTGCAGACTCTATTTCCAAATAAGGTCATGTTCACGGGTACTGGGGGTTAGAACTTCAACATCTTTTGGGTTGGGGTTGGGGAGACACAGCTTAACCCTAAGAAGACACATCATTTTCAAGTACACATAAAATGTTTACCGCAATAGACCATATGCTGGGACATAAAATGTGCATCTATAAATTCAAAAGGATTCAAGTTGTACAAATTATGTTCTCTAACTGTAGTGGAATTAAATTAAAAATCAGTGACACAAAGATCCCTGGAAACCCCCCAAATATTTAGAAACAAAATAACAGACTTCTAAGTAAGTCATGGATTAAAAAAGAAATCAAAAGCGACATAGAAAGTATCTTGAAATATATACCATAATTTGTGGGATGCTGTTGGAGCAATACTTAGGGATGTATTTACAGCACTGAATGCCAATCCTGGGAGAAAGGAAGGTCATATCAATGGCCTCAGCTTGACCCTTAAGCAACTAGCAAAAGGAGAGCAAATTAAATCCTAAGCAAGCAGAAGGAAGGAAACAGTAAAGATGAAAGTGGAAAGCAGTGGACAGAAGTCAGAGAAAATCAAGGAAACCAAAAGCTAGATATTTAAGTAGGTCAATATAATTGATAAACCTCTAGACAGACTGATCAGGAATAAAAGAGAAAAGACACAAATTACCAACATGAGGAATGTCACCGGGAAATGTGAATTAAAACAGGATCCCACTACATGCTTATTAGAATGGCCAAAATCTGGAACACCGACAACACCAAATGCTGGCAAGGATGCGGAGCAACAGGAACACTCATTCATTCCCATGGGAATGCAAAATGATACGGCCACTCCAAAAGACAGTTCAGGTTTCCTACAAAAAGTAAACATGCCCTTACCACAATCCAGCAATCATGGTCCTTGGTATTTACCCAAAGGAGTTGCAAATTTCTGCCCCCAAACCTGCACGTGAATGTTTACAGAAGCTTCATTCATAACTGCCAAAACTTGAAAGCAACCAAGGTGTCCTTCAGTGGGTGAATGGATAAACAATTTGTGGTGCATCCAGGCAATGGACTATTACTTGGCGCTGAAGAGAAATGAGCTATCAAGTCATGAAAGGACACAGAGGAATCTTAAATGCATGTTACTAAGTGAGAAGTCAATCTGGAAAAGGTTACATGCTGTTTGGGTCCAAGAATATGACAGTCTGGAAAAGGCAAAACTATGGAGACATTGAAAAGATCAGGGGTTGCCAGGGGTTGGGGGGACGGAGGGATGAAGAGGCAGAGCCCAGAGGATTTTTGAGGGCTGTGAAGCTACTCTGTGCAATACTGTAGTGATGGACACACGTGATTATACGTTTGTCCAGACCCATAGATTGCACAGCGCCAGAGTGGACCTTAATGTGAACTATGAACTTCAGGGGGTATGATGTGTCCCTGCTGGTTCATCAGCTCTAACAAATGTCCTGTTCTTGTAGGGGACATTGATAGTGGGGGAGGCTGTGCATGTTGGGGGGCAGGGGGTGTATGAGAAATCTCTGTACCTTCTGCTCAGTTTTGCTGTGAATCCAAAACTGTTCTAAAAAAACTAAGTCTATTTAAAAAATATGAACATAAAAAGTCAATTTTTAAATGTGGGGGGAAAAAACTCAGGCTTCTCCATAAATCAGCTAGCCGTGGCCCCATTGCCCTCTCGTTTGGGTATATTTAATGCTAACTGGAGGCTGTGTCGGCACCCCCATGACAATCATTTTTAGTCAGGATCCAAGTTCCAGTTATCATAATCTTAAATGTCATCTGCAATTTGGTCCAAATCCCCTGGCCAGCATCAATTGTTAGGGGATTCCCTGGCCAAGGTGAGGCTGGCAACCACCCCACTGGTGGTGTGTTCTCACTGGCCACTGGGATTAGAGCATGGTTATCTTTGGGGACCATTATTCACTTTAGCACAGTGCCTAAAACCTAAGCTATGGTTTCACAGAACAAACACTTTGAAATCCTAGAAAAATGGTTGGGTCTTCCTGGTTAAGGAAGTCATTCATTCTTTCTGACCATTAGAAGTACCAGGAGGAGGATGAGGAGAAGGAAGAGGCGAGGGGAGGAAGAGGAGGAGAAGTGGGAGCAGCAGCAGCGGCATCCCTGGGTGTGTGAACAAAGGTGTAAGGAACTGCCCTGTCGGCCGCCAGAACGTGCCTTTGGAAGCAAGCAGTCCATACCCTCTCATACCCTCAAGTCCTGGGACAGGCATCTTGCACACGAGTTCTGAGCTCCTGTAACTGTAGCTGCTCCAAGAACAGATGCAGCCTCCATCCTCACGTCTGGTTCTCCTAGTATGGAATTTTACTCCTCTGTGCTCACCACTCCCCCAGTCCCCTGTACTCACTCTCCCCCCTTCCAGCCTGGCTCTCACTTATGATGCAGGCAGACGGTGTGCCTCACAGTCGCCTTAGTTACCACCACCAACACACACGCACAAATGAGGCTCAAGTGTGTTGTATTTTTGCAACTCGAGATAGTGCGACTCTCCGCTGCTTTCATTATGGTCCGTGTAAGGGCTGAAATTTTCATTACCTGCTGTCCTGCTTCTCAAAAATTGTTTAATTATTTATATATATTCTCATCTGCTTCAGGGGCTGTTCATGATTATGAGAAACTGTTGGAACCCTGACACTTTCCTATCTCTGGAGAAGTGAAAATGTCTAGAGGTGCTGATGTCTATGCTTACGCATAGGTCTTAAGGGTGTCAGTACCCAGATGATAACGGCATGCCCCCAGATGGCCACTTGGTGGCGCCAAAGGGCTCGCTCTCTTCTGCCTGCGTGTCTGTACATGCATGTGAACCTTTTTTGAGTGACCCAGATACACAAAGCCACTGGAAGAGGAATGTCAACACCAAAAGGGCAGCTGATCCTTGCCCTGAATAAAAATACCTGTTTTATTCAGATGAATGAAGCTTGGGGATTGGAAGACTATTTGGTTAACCTATGTACACAACAGCATGCACCTGGTGTGTACAAGTCAGTGTCAGCAAAAAGCTCCCTGAAGAGGTTTTATGTCCAGGGTTGGTCACCTCTGACCACTAGGAGTGAAGGGACTTGTGCATTTCAGGACAGACTGTTGAGGAACTTTGAAAAGCTATGAGAGCCAATCAAAACCACACTCAGATACTGTTTTCAATCTAACCTACTGGCCAAACTAAAAACAAGTGAGTACCAACAGACAGTGCCGGTGGGGATACTGAGAAGCAAGCTCTCTCCTACGTTGCTGGTGGGGGGGTCCAAATTGGAAACACACTCATGGAAGGCAATTTGGCAAATGCTAGCCAAAGCACAGATGTGCATTCTGTTTCTAGGAATTTATCTTACAAAGCATAGTTTGTTACAAGATTGGATAAAAACATTAAAATTATCCCTAATAGAAAACTTGTGAAATAAATGACAAATAGCCACATAAAGGAATACTATGCAGCCATAAAAGGGAGAGGTTCGGGGGCCCCACCCAAGACCACTACTGCCCAGCCCCCTGCCCACTTTGTTCACCATTTGTGAGCCTTTCCAGCCGTCAGTAATCGCCTGCTCCAGCTCTTCCCAGGTGACCATGGTGGCATCTTCTGAAGCAGGCATCATACTCAGCTTCCGGGTGATTAATTCCTGATGGTGATAGACCACACACATGCACACACACACACACACCCCAAACACACAACACACACACACAAGCACACACCTAGTTTAATCCTAGGAAGATTTAGGAACAGTTTAGGATTGGGTGGGTCCTTCTACAGCCTCAAGATGTCACTGTCCTTCAAGTAGCCAGTGAGTCTTGGGTGACTGGTTTCCTGTCCCATGTGAGCCCCGGATGGACCACTGGGTAGGGATGGAAAGAATTTTCCCTCATTCCAGGGGCAGCACCCCAAGAGGCAGAGGGCATATATCATCCTGCCCTGGAGGGAGGCAGACACTTGGGGTGGGAGTCTGGATGAGCCCCGAGAGAGACGGCCAGGCTGTGGGGAAGCATTCTCCCCAGCCCCTAGCTCCCCCGCCTCCAGAGGGCCCTTTCCCACAGAACCGGCTGAAATTACCAGGAGATCATCCTGGTCTCTAGTTATCCTCTCCAGTTCGTCAATCCGCTGGAGCATTTTCTGGAAAAAAGAGTTCAGAGACTGAGAATCAAAGCAGCCCCTCCTGTGGCCCCTACACATACATGAACGCACACAAGGGAGAAGAGGAAAGGGGGTACGTGGATCTTAGAGGAGCAGAGGGCAAAGAGAAGGCTCGTGAGCCCAACTCCCCATTCTCTTTCTGGCCAACAAGAGGAAGAGAAGTGGAGGGTGCTGAGGTGTACCGGGGAACAGAATGCCGAGAGCAGTGATGATGCAGGGATGGGAGCATTTCTTTGCTCCTGGGATGCATTTCTTACAGCCCACTAGGGAGACATCCCAGCACTGCTGAATGAGGCTGACCTTGACTCTCAAGAACAAAAATGACTGGGTACTTCAAGGGCGTCTGAATGCCTGTGTTGTTTAAAGAGAGAAGTACCTCAAAAAACCCAAAGCGAATTGCGGAAACTTAAGTGGCTCCTTACATAACTTCTGCAAACCTCCAGAATCTATGAATCTAAAGGTAAAACAAGCTTTTAGTCTACAACCCCTAACTTAAAAACACTACACTCTAGAAAAGCATCCCAGAGCGAAAATGAGACCTGCTGGGGTCTGAAAACCTGAGTTGAGGTGGGCACCTGGGATCTGAGGGTCCCCTCCAGTGCCTTGGCCGCCGCCTCCTCTGAGCTTTTCTTCTCCCTCAAGTCTCTCTTCTCAGCCTCTCCCTAATTGCTCCTTCTTTTTTTCCAGCTCTAATCCCCTACTTGGGCCTCTTATGGGCCTGAAACAGGAGCATTGCCTGGTAGCTCCTGGAATTGACACGCTTCAGGTCTCTCCTGTGCGTTGGAAAATGCTTACTCTGAGGGATTTGTGCTTCTCCCTCCGAGGAAACAAAGATCCAAGTGAGAGGGGTGCTGGCTGCCGGGGCTGCGGATGAGGGAGTGGGTGTGGTGACTCGGAACCCTCTCCATCCCAGCCCCCTCCTCCTGGACTGAGCTCTGTCTCTCAACACCCACCACCTTATTTCTTTATTCTAGTTTGAAGGGAATTCACTCAAAGACTATTCGGAGTTGTCAGCCCCTCTCTGGGTCGGTTCAGGATGCTTGGGTGTTGGACAAGTGACAGGTGAACCTCTGTGTAAATGGGGATAGGGGGCGGAGACAGAGGAAGGAGGCTGCAGAGGGGAGGGAGGGCTACCCACCTCCCCAAGGTGGGATCCCCACCACCCTCACCTCAGGTTGCAACTCGGGGAACTCCTTCGCCTTTTTGTGGGCTTCCTTCAGGATTTTCATGTCTTCCATGACTTCTTGGAGCAGCTCCGTGCCCTGCAAGGTAGAGCATGGGCCCCGTGGGCCCCGCGGTCAGTGCCTCCCTGCTCCCGCCTCCTCCCTGGTGCGCCTTTGGGGCTCAGCTCCAGGGGCAGGGGAGAGCAGCCTGGAGGGGGCAGACAGCCCACCCAGGCCCCGCGTGCCCACCTGGGGGACTGGCTGGCTGTCCTTCCTGATTTTCGTGGCCTCTTTTTTTGCCTTTCCCTGCATCAGCAAGGCCATCTCCTTCGCCTCCAGCCAGTCCCGGGTGTTCTCATCCAGCATGCCTGCCTGACCGGTGAGGTGCTGCACGTGGGCCACAATGGCCTGCACCTGGCTCCCCATGGTCTTGAGCTGCCGGCTGAGATCATGGACCTGCCCACCCAGGTCCTTCACCTGGCTCTCCAGCGCCTGCGGCTGCGCCCTGCCCACACTGCTCCTACGCCTCTCTTTGGGCACAGCTAGCTTGGAGGTGCTGCTCGGGGGCCCAGCGGACTCCAAGGACCTGCTCTGCTCCGGCAACGGGGACTGGAAGTCGGTCCGCACTTTCTCCAGGTTGAGGTTCTTCAGCATGGCCACAATGAGCGTGTGCAGGGCCGTGAAGTTGACGGCGCCCACCTCCGGGGTGCCGATGGCAAGGTCGGCCAGCTCCCGGAGGGAGACCGAGGGGGCTGCCGTCGCAGGCAGCATCGTGCCCTCTTAGGGGCCGTCCTGGGCCCCTCACTGCTCGCCACGCCTCTGGGGCTTTTCGGGGCCCCTGCAAGGTCCTGGGGCGCCCCCTGCCCCTGGGTCCAGCCACGCCGAAAACCAATCACGGCCTGGAGCCTGCCTGAAGGATGGAGAGGAAGCGCCCGGCCACCGGGCTTCCCACTCTTCGACCCCGGGAAACGGCACCTGTCTCCCGGGAGGCGTCCGGGCACCGCCCAAGCCTCTGCCGTCTGACCTCCGATCTCCAGTCTTCGGTCTCGAGCCTTGGACTGCCCTCGCCTGGCGCCGGGTCGCGGCCGGCTGACGTTTAGAACGGGGTGCGCAGCGCCGTTCGCTGCCCGGTTGTGGTGGGGCCCCCTGCGCGCCCCGTGGATTCCGTGGAAGAACGCGCGCGCCCCGCGGAGCGCCGGCCCCCGCGCGGAGGCGGGAAGGCAGGGCCTTGCAGGGTCTCCCCGTACTTGAAGCCATCCCAAACACGAGGAGAACGTGACCTAAGTGCCGGGGAAGCCTTGGCCATACCCCAGTAGACGCTCCCCCAGACCGACTGCAATGTGGGGGGCGGGGGCAAGGCATTCGTACCAGGAACACATCACTTCGGGGTGGGGGGTGGGGTGGAGCCCTCCTCGGTTCCCCTAGATTCCAGCCGTCCCTTAACCTAGAAAGGCCCGGGACTCACTCACGCCTGGGGGCTACAACAGAAAGAAGGGGTCTCACGGCCACTAGATTTGGTGTGTTTTAGCTGCTCTGTTCGCTAAAGGGGTGGCAGTCCTGAGACCTTGGCCGCTTGGGGACAATTCCCATATCATTTTGCTCAATCAGAAGGGAAGGTAACTAGAGGGGGGAAAAAAAGCCCACTCACTACCCAAGCGGTTCCAATCAGCCACCAGCTGACAGCTCTTTTTCTGTGTGGTCCTGGCTCAATGTATCCCAAAACAGACTGGCCCAGCACCAGCATCTCCGCCGGTGACAGGGCAGGACTGAGGAGGCAGGAGCAGCGGAATCTGGTGCTCTCAGCAATTGAGGCCTGACTTCCCCACACGATTCTCCCAGCAAACGAGTAAAATGCCAGTGTTTATATTCAAGAAAGCTAAAGAAAACCAGTGACTGAATCTGTACTACATACTTCTATTTCAACTACTTTTCAAATTCAAATATTTAGTCTGAACTGGCAAAATTTAATCAAAATCCTTCATGTTCATCCCCTCCCCTCCAAAGAAGTAGTGTTTCCTGGAAATGGAGTTAAACACAAGTCTATAACCTCCATGAGGGAATACCCAAGCATCTTTGTTCACCATTATAATCCCAGAGCCTGACACACAGTAGGCCTTCAGGTGGTGGCTGTTATCATCAAAAGAAGAAATTCTTTGTAGTCTTTTGTCCACTTCTGTTCTTACATTATAAAACAGAAGGCCCGACCAAAAAGTTGAAAATTAAAGGCTCAGGATTGAGTGCCAGCTGTACTGGAGGCTGCAGTGCGTGGGCTCAGTGGAGTCCAAGGTCAGTGACTTTACAGCAGAGTGTGACCGCCACTGCTGCACTAGCCATGGCCAGAACGTCAGCTCCCCAACCCGCACGTTTCATTCTCAAGCCCTTGAGACTTAGTATCACGCCAGGCACATAATAGGACTCACTGAATGCCACTGGAAAGGGCACATTCTAGTATGTTCCAACTTTAATCCCAGGAAATAAATTCTGCCAGATGCCTTTGCTAAGTAAGCACATTTAAAATCTCTCTTAGAGGGGTAGATATAGCTCAGTGGTAGAGCACATGCTTATTAGCACTGGAGGTTCAATCCCCAGTACCTCCACTGAAAAAAGAGAAGAAAATCTCTTTTAGAGACATAGGAAAGAAAACATGAATCAGAAGTATAAATGGAATTTTCGAGTTAAAAAGACCTTAGCTTTCAATTCCAAACCTCTCTTTTTACAACTGACTGGCCCAGAAAGGACTAGTCATCTGTCTGATGTTACAAACAGTCTCCTGAGTAATGGTCCGCAGCCCTTCCTCTGCCACCATGCTCATGATTTCATAATTAAGTTCTTTTCTCACAACTCCCCTACTTAAGACTATTAAAAGGAGGCAACTTATTCTTGTGACTGAAAAAGCTAATGCACTAAAATAAAGTCTTGATGGTGGGCTGGGAACTTTTTTAGTCATCAGGAAGGGAAGAAAAATGTCCAGGAAACTTCCCTGCCGAGAAACACAATTGTACAAATATGCGAACTGCTCTTTATTCTCTCTCAGGAACTAACAGAACCAAGAAGCCACTCCAGTTCACTTCCTGGAAGATACTCCCCCTTCCTGTTTCATTCCGTCCTGCCTCGGATCACACTAAAAAGTATAAACAGTTCACACCATATTTGCAGCAAAGCCTACTTGACAAATGAGGACTAGTCCAGAACTGTGATTATACAGAACTCTGGGCAGAAAGGCCAAATGCAGTCCTAAGCAACTGCAGCAACCAACCCCTGTGCCACCCATCACACAGGAAGGAGTACGGTTAGGTCTATTTTTTTTTTTTAATTTGGGTTTTAAATATACTATTCGAGAAGGATTTAACTTCAACACTTGGGAAGGGAATGGGAGCCGCAGGAGACTGAGGTCCAGGGTCTGGGGCCAGCCACGGACCTGGACCTCCCTGCACAGTCTGGACAGAAGGCAGGAGGAGGGCAGCTCTGCAGGGCAGTGAAGAGACTAGAAGACAACAAATTCTTTTATTTGCAATTTAAGAGCAACGTAGATATCCAGATAGGATGTTATCCTCTGACCTGACATCCTCGCTAGGAGTGACACCACAAATGCTTCATTGTTCGATGACCGTTAGCAAGCAGTTTCTCAAAGGACAATGTGATTCTCTATAAAAGACTTGCATGGGGTTGAGTGGTGAGGGGGCAACTGGGATAGAAACGGTGCCGGGGCGCTCAGCCTCCCTAAATCAAGTTCACTGTGAACACAGACGTCTCCCTGCAGTGCAAACAACTGAACGAACATTATAGACTTAAGACTTTATCTGTCTTTAACTCCCTTTCAATATCAACAAGGTTTCCAGATTTTTTTCCGGAAAGTGTTTTGTTTTTTTCTTAAGGAACAGGATGACGATGAAAGACAGTTAAGGCCATTCACCCATTATCTGTATCCCCCTTGGCCGTCTCAACGCCTCCTACCTACCGAACTTGGCAAGAGAGACTATCTGACTCCCTTGAAAGGAAACACTGTGTACATAATTGATGGCACTGCTTTCATGTTTTCTTCAGGAGTTCCAGGGTCACGGCAGCCGACAGACCTAGTCGTCCACGGTGATGTTGCGGAAAAGGTATGCCATGGACTCTCCATTGTGGATTCTCCGAATTGCTTCAGAAAGAATCAGACTGATGTCCACAGTCTTTATCTTGGGACACTGCAGCTTCTGCACCTCGTGAGGGACAGTATTTGTCACCACCACCTGGTCATTGTAGCAACAGAAAATAAACACGGTTACTGATGTGTGCCCCGACGTGGTGGCTCGGGAAAGTTTATCTAACATTGGGTACCCACAGACCAAGATCCACACTACAAAAGCCTCATTCCACTGAGTACAGTTTTCATAAACTAAACCAGCTTTACATAAGGGAAAGGTTACATGATTCAAAACATAAGCTTATGAAGGTCACAGCCTATGGATGCAGAAATGACAGAGCGAGCCCCAGCACTGTCCCAAACCTGTGTATTATCGAGGAAGAATTCAAGTCTTGAGAGAAATGCTACTACAGTCATCAAATTACACTGAACTATCAATTATACTGAAGTACACATAGCAGATCTTGATAAAAACAGACATATATATTCCTAATTGCCCCCAACAGACTGCTAGCCACCGAAAGCATGATTTCACAGTCCTCTAGACAGGGAGTAAGCCATAGTGGCCGAGGCATTTAACTATGCACGGAAAGCAGAGCAGCAAGTCGTGACTCAAGTGCAGACAGACCTCGTCAATGGAGGACTCCTCGATCAGACGGGGGGCCTCTGCAGACAGGATGCCGTGAGTGGCCATGACGTAGATCTTATAAGCGCCTCTCTCTTTCAGGATCTCCGCGGCGGCAACGAAACTTTCCACATCATCGATGATGTCATCCTGAAAAGAGACCAGAGTTAGTGTGGAGGAACCCCCCACCCCTATCTGTAAACACGCACCTCCTCGCACTCTGCTGCAGAGGGTGCTGAACGCAAAGTCAGAGCTATCCGCCTGGCTCAAGACTGAACACAACCGCGCAGGCTGGACTCCGCGTGGCTGTCAGCAGGAAGAGCAGCGAAGCCTCCCAGGCTGTGTGACGTCCACAGCTCGAGTCTAGGACTGCCAAGACTCACGTCCCTGTTTCAAATTGCTGTTGAATCCTACGTAGCCAGGGTCCCACTGACTTTTTTCCGAAAGTTAATCGAGAGGAACACAGAAATAAATTGAGCCATTGTAAAGGACCGATCCTCTGGCTCAGCAAAGGCATTCAGAGCTGGGAGCAAATGTGTCACGTTAAAGTAACAAAGAACGACACACGTTCTCATTAGTGAAAATGGAACAGCCCGTCTTCCGTTCACCCCATGGCCCACAAGTTGAGTAGCTCAGCTGGTTTGATGCAGCTCAAGACGAAGGTTCTCTCTGGAGCTGAATTTTCTTATGGGAGCTGCTACTGTGCTGGTTCCACATCTGTTAAGTTATAATCACTCCTGTTCATCTATCTATTTTTATTTATTTATTTATTTTGCAGGAGGGAGGTAATTAGGTTTATTTATTTAGTTAGTTTTTCAGGGGAGGTACTGGGGATTGAACCCAGGACCTCGTGCATGCTAAGCATGCGCTCTACCATTTGAGCTGTTCATCTGTTTAAGATTTTTCTGCTACCTGCTCTAGGGGAGTCTGGGTGAGAAGGGCTAGATAGGTCCGTTTAAACGTATCACCATTGTCAGCGTTACTGGAACGACTATCCAAGAGCAGGCGCCTCCTGAGAGCCAGCAGCACCATCTCTGCACACAAAGGAAGACACGTGACCTACCACTATGATTGCGATGCGCCCACCGACATCTCCGACCACCGTGATCGGTGGCTTCTCTTTGGCCATCATCACTAGCAAAGGAAAACAAGCCCAAGGCTCCAGTTAGTCGTGCATCATCGGCAGGTATCACTGGGTAAACACAGTCACGGCCATGCCTTCCCCTGGGGGGAGACAATTAGAAAACACGCAGATCCCCCCCAGGGCGGCTGGGGCCTCGCAGGGGGCATGAGCCACAGGAGGGACTTAACATTTGCTAGTTACCCACGTTAAAAAAGGAGAAAGAAATAGATGAAATTAACAGATTTTAACTTTATCCCTGTATATACAGAATGTTACCATTTCAATACATCATCGATAACGCAACTTAACTGGAGACGCTTTACATTTTCTTCACACTAGGTCTGCGTACTTGGCGTGCATTTTACACACACAGGGATCCTCTGTTGGGACTGGCCAGGTTTCAAGGGCTCTGCAGCCACCCCAGGCTGGACAGCACAGGCCCAACCCGGAGGAGCAGAGCGCTCTGGAAAGGCTCACCGGCCCAGAGCAGAAGCACCGGGCGCCTCTCTGAGCAGAAATAATCTGACGCATAAAGAAATGTAAATAAACATCGCTCTGCAGAAAGTAAACAGGGAAAGGCTGCCACAGAGATAGCTGGCCTTGCTTCATTTTCTTCCAAGGCCGACCTTACTGGGACAATGTGACCTCACTATCAGATAACCTCACCACTGACATAATCAGGTTCCTGAAAATGAGGAAGCTGAAGACAAAAGCTGCAAGACCATCCTCTTTTCCTGATTTAATGGGTCCTGAGAGTAGAAGCCTCTTCTCTCACCGAGAAACTGATCTGTGATGCACAAAGCAAAGTGCAGGATGGAGAAGAATGCACCCTGAACAGGAGGTTAATAAACTGAGGGGGAAAAAAATATTTCAGAAGAACAGGCTAAATACTCTCCTTTTTTGGGAAGGTTTTTTTATTACTCTGAAATATTTATTAAACCAGCAGCGGGGGAGGGGGGAACATTCAGGGTAATTCTGTAGTTTAGTAAGTGTCAGCAAACTAGCCATTTTAGCTGATTCCTATCTACAGGTGCCGTAAACCTCGAAGAACAGCTATGCCTTTCTGTACACCAGCAGAGCAGCCTAGGTGAAATTCAGCACTATTTTACTGGCGAATCTCAACAGACATTTCCTGATTTCCTGTCCCAGAAACAAGGGCAATTTCTTGAATTTGGGCAGCCAAAAAGGCTCTGCCTGTAAGTATCACCTTAAAGTGGGGAGAAAATAAACCACCACCATTAGGAAAGGCTTCCTCAAATGCTGTGTTTAAACCATGTGGGTAGGTGGTTATGCTGACCTACCCGCTTCTTAAAGAGATGTAGGTCCTTTCTTGACCATTTTTCTCTGCAAAAAAAAGGAAAAGATTGCAAGCCAGTATCCCTCATCAAACATCACTAGAAATTCAGCTCTAGTTTGATGCAGAAACATGTCAGAGTACTTACTCCTGGCTTGCTTTTTGTAAGCCTACCTCTCCCCAAACAACTTCTCAGTTTGAAATGAAAATCAGGCATGGCTAGGATCAAGGCTTTAAAAGAAAGGCTTAAGAAAAAAAAAAAAAGCCTTTCTCCTGGGGTATTCATTCCCGGCTTGTAACTGGCTTTGGGATCTGGATAAACCAACATAATTTGGTGGCTACTGAAAAACAGAGAAAGATTGCATTACAGGCTCAGGAGAAATAAATAGTACCTCACATGCTTTAAAAAATGCCCAAATGTTCTAACAGCTTGCCCAGAAAATAAAGCACTAATGACTCAAAATTTTCAGTAAAAGCAATACCGAAGGTCAAGGATAAAGGTGCTAAAACTACTCTATGTTTAAGATTCTGCTCTATTTTGTCGAACAAAACCCAATCTGTTTACGAATAAAATGAACTGTGTACCATCACGTGTGGCCAGAAATCCCCCTGTTAAAACTACATCAACTTACTGCAGTAAAAATGTCAACTGAGCAAATGATTTCCAATGTTCTTATGAAGGAAGCAAGAAATTGTCTTTTGCTTTTAAAATCAGCATTTTCCAAGTAAAATAATGCTGCATTTACAACCATCCTTTAGATCTCTCTCTCTCACACACACACACACTCTCTCAAACCTTCTTCTCCTAAAATAAAGAGCAAAAAAGGACCAAGGGGAATTATTCATTCCTTATCCTTCTTGATCGGGGGCTATTTCTAGCTCAATGGAAAGTCAAACTTCATCAACACATTGACGCTGAGGAGAGATACAGGAAATAAAGTAAGTTCTCCAGCGCAACCAGAACTGAAATTACTTTCAAGCACAGAACCCTGTCCACATGCAAACAAGTCAAAATTTAACACCTAACAGATACTCGAGAGGAGCTACGGTCTGTTTTTGCTTCTCCTGGTGAAAGCTGTGTCTTTGCTTGTAAAATTAACAAGCCAGGAAAATCAAGCCCAAAAAGGAGACTTCCTCCCATTTTTGCGTCCCTCACTCCAAGGAGTCACCACCGTGGTAGGCACAGATGCAGCACTTAGGGGAACCATCGATCTGTAGTCCTTTCCAGCGCGTGAGATGCCCTTGCCATCAGGTAGGTATCAAATTCTGCCTTATAAAAGAGAAACATTTATACAACCTCATTTTTAATAAACTACTTTAAAACAGAGTTTCTCAACCTTGGCACTACTGACACTTTGGGCTGGATAATTGTTTGTTACGCTGGGAGGTCATTCAGTAGCATCTCTGGCTGCTACTCACCAGATGCCTGTAGCATCCCACTGCCCTGCTGGTTGAGACAACCAAGAAATGTCTCCAGACACTGTGAGGTATCCTCTGGGGAGCAAAATTAGCCTCAGTTGAGAATTACTGCTCTTAAAGAACAGGTTGCGGGAAGATAACACAGTTCATCTTTCCTGAAGATGCGTAGACTTCAGGGGTGAAAGTCTGCTTTCCTCTGGCCTTGTCCCAACATCCTAATACCTCCATCTTCATTACCATTAAATAAACTACAGAAACACACTGGAAGTATCACTGAACATAAACACAGAGCATACTTAATTTGGAAGGTACAAACACACATACAAGAAATCTTTTTTTTTTTTTTTTCAGAATTCCCTTGGCTCAAAAGGGAGTCACAGAAAACCACCCCGTGGCAACTGTAAAAGCTGAAATGTAAACACACCAACACGTCCAGGAAGGAATGCTGACTGGAGGGGAAAACAGTGTTATGATCCTAAGTGACAAGGCGATGGTCTCAGAAGAGAATCTCACCATAGAAAATATGGCGACAGTTTGGCCATATCTTATCAAGATAACTTCTGACCCAATAATTTGATTTCTTGGTCTCTATCCTATAAATACAGTCGCTTATGAAGGGACATGAGTCAAAGCTAATCACAGGTGGTGACGTCGGGTGACTCAGAGCAGACGCTCTGAAGCCCCAACCTTAGTTTCGAAATAGCACTTTCCACTAAAGGGCCTGGGGTCCTTGGAGGAGTGGCTGATTCCAGGGTCAAGGAAGCACAAGATGGATGTGGAACCTCCCGTTGTCCTAGACAGGAACAAGGAAGCAGCAAAGGCAGGCAAGGCCACATCCAAAGAGCACGGTGGGCAGCTCGACACAGAGTTCTCTTTGGCCAAGTCTGAGCCAATCTGAGCATGAAGATCAACGGTAGCAACGGACTAGAACACACTGAACAAAACAAGATTCTCTGCATCTGCACTGGTGTCAACGACTGAGTGGACAAGGATGACAGGGAATTAGAAAAACCACCATTCGACAAAAATTGGCATATTAACTGATTCAGGCTAATATGAGGAAACAAGTGCTAATGAAAGGCTCTCCTACAAAACAACTTGCCTGGACTTTTTAAAAGTATCAGGTCGCAAGAGACAAAGAACAGAGGAGCCATTCACGGTTAACTGAGACTAAGGAGATGAAAACCAGTGCAATCTGGGGGCTTATCCTGAGTCCTGGGTCCCCCAAAACTGTTTTCTTTTCTTCTAAAGGACATTGATGGGACAACTGGTAAAATCTGAATAAGGAATGTAGAGCATATCACAGTACTTTCCTGAATCTGGTCATCATACTGTGGTTATGAGACAGTCTCTGTTTTTAGGAAATACACATGGAAGCATTTAGGAGTAAAGGGGCATTATGTCTGCAACTCACTCTCAATGGTTCAGAAAAAAAAAAGGAACGTAAATGTTCACTCTGGGGACTCTGAAGAGCGGAGAGGAATTTTGTATTATTCTTTCAACTTTTCTCTAAGTCTGTAGTTCGTTCAAAATAAAAAGCTATAAAAACAAAGGGGTGTGGATCCTGGCGTCAGCGGCTGCATTCCAAACCCTGGCCCCACCTGGCCGGGCCGGCTGTGAGTCTCAACTTCTTCAACTTCCTCGCAGGCAGGAGAGGTAACAGGAGCACCTGCACGGTGCTGTGACAGCACCCAGTCTAAACGGACACACAAGAAACCAACCGCACTGGGGATCAGAGCAGCCAGGGGAAGAAGGGGAGGCGATGGGTGGAAAGGGTTTTCACCACGAAGGAGTTTGTACTTCTTGAATTTTCAAATATGTGAATGTATTAACCTGTTTAAGAACTTTAATTATGAAAATCTCAAAAAAATCCCAAAAAACCGTGATCTAAATATTTAAATTAAAAGAATATATTACTTATTTCTCTTACATAAAACCCTCCAAAGATGAAAACAAAGCAATTGAAATTTTATAGGATGGAGGCAAAAAAAAAAAAAAAAGCCCTAGAATGTTTACACCTGAAATAGCCTGTTTGAGGTGTAACCGGGCAAATATTTTTCCACCCTATTAATCTGTACGATTCTGAGGCATGGCAAATAGATACAGATTGTAAAAGGAAATAATCTCCTTCCTCTAAAAAACATAATATATCTTCCAGCACAGAATGCTGGTTATCGCCACTCTAAAGTCCACAGAAGTAAATAGCTCCCACTCTGTTGGATTAACAATAAGTTAGTCAGGAATAAGGTCGAAGGCCTACATCACTAAAATAACTGCTCAATTCAGCTGATCACCGAAGCCTGGTATTTGATCAATGGTTGCTATCACCTATGTTACCAAAATATAAAAAACTTAAGATTTCACACCTCGACACACACACCTTTTTTTTTCACTAAAGCTAAAATTATCTCACACTCTGCAGGCTAAGTGCTACCCAGATTAGCTCAAATTGTGCCTACATAGTCAACGAAAGTGTGTAACACAACCTTTTACAAAAGGCGAAGTCAGTGGGATACCACTCAATTATTTAAAATAACAAGACAGTGTGCACCCACGTGGGTACTAACTCCTAGCCACCCCCACTGTTCAAAACTGCCTGCAGTTTACAGGTGGAATAAAAACACAGAGCTGGTCTTACACGGCAGTTCCAGCCCAGGATGGACAGTGGCGTTTTTGACCATTGGGGGAGAGTGACGGCCGTCGTCCATGTCCATCTCTGCGCACTGGGCTTCCCCGTGGATCACAGCCAAACCCAGACGCAGCCTCTCCGCGTACGACTGGGCCCTGCGAGGAAGACAGAGGCAAGCGGTGAAGTCCATGGGGAAGAAAGCCCTGGCGTTAACCACAGAATGGAAGCTTCATTCAGTCTCTCAGGGGCACGCAGAAGAGTTACTGCTGCAAATCAGAATGCGGGGCCCAGGGCAAAACACAAATGCCTTAAGAGGCACACGAGACCCGGGCTAGGATGTGATTCTCGATCATTCTGCTTCCACCCTTTGTCCGATATCCTAACACTCGTCTTCAGGAGGACTTTGTTCACAGAGGTCTCAAAAACCACTGCCTGACGAAAAAGAATATGAAAACGAATATATGTGTATATATATACGTATATATGCATGACTGGGACATGATGCTGTACACCAGAAATGACACACTGTAGCTGACTGTACTTCAATTTAAAACAAACAAGCAAAAAATAAGTAAATAAATAAACCACAGCTCGGAAAGCGCTCACGGCCCTTCTGTTCTCCTTTTCCTGAGAACTTGAAGGAAGAACTTCATTTTCTCCCAGGGGAAAACCGAGTGATTCACTGACCCACTCATGTTGTAAAGCTGTGATTGGGGACAGGACAGTGATTTGGGGCAAAGGTGGAGACGACGAACTTTCACAAGCTGTATGAAGACATGACTCGGAAGCACCGAGAAGGGACATGTGAAAGTCTGGTTTATTTACCTTTTTGCAGCATCAGGAGACTTAGCTACGATGACTGCATTTCTGTAATTTGGAATCTAGATGTGGAGGGAAAATAAGAAAATACTGAAAAGGTATCAAAAATTACCCCTGGATGCTGGCATTACTATTTTTCCCCCTCTTATAACAGTGATCCATCTTGGCAAACAAATATGCTAGAATTTCATTCACACATTTACAATTTTTTAATCGTTATCAACTACTGTCATTGCAAAATTCTGCTACATCAAGAAGATAAAAAATAATCAATTCTTAAACCCTCACTTTAGGAAACAGAAGATACTTAGAAGGAAACCCATTTTTAATGTCTTTAAAAATCACCATCCTCTGTGCCTAAACGCTGACCCTATCTGGCTGCCTCCAGAAATAAGACTTAAGGGAGCGATCACGTGATCATTTGATGTGCCTTTCAATATCGGAATCTGGTACCAGAGAAAAACTACACTGGGTCTCTTTTGAGGACAAAGGGTACTCGCTGGTGGCTCCTCACTTCTTCCTGGATATACTGAAGCAGGAAAGGTGAGGCTCTAAGGTTGTCCACGGGAAAGCTGAAAAAGCCTTGTATTTCCTTTTGATGCAGATCCATAGTGATAATGTGAGTTAAACCTGAAATTTTAAAACAAAAAATTACAAAGTTCACCCCTCCGAGTTACACGGCTATAGGTGGACACAAACTAGACGCCCCACGCCTGTTTCCTAACCGAAGACTGAAGGCAGGGGGCACCGTGAACGAGCTTGTGGGTTACAGACCTTACGTGCAAGCTTAACAGAACTTAATGGACTAAAGACAATGTTCAGCCCAGTACAGGAGCCTGTGACCTTCCACACGGATTGAAAAACTAAATGTCCTCCTCTAACTGTTAGCTCGGGCCTGAAAACTGACAAGGAAAAATCAAGTCGAAGCAAAAATATGAATGGGGGGATTAAACACTGAAGCGAAAATAGATATAAAAAAATAGTAAGGCCTTGATTAAGGAATCTAGGAAGAAATATTAAAGGACTTGTGGATAAAGGCAGAAAGAATAAGAAAGCAAAAGCAGAATAATATATATACCAGAAGAAAAGAAGTTCACAAAACACAGATATTGAAGAGTTTGGAACAATTTCTATACGGCATAAAAGAAAGGGTCAGGAAGTATGCTTACAGAAAAAACAAGGAAAACATACTTATAATCCATAGCGCTAAACACAAAACGTACATATATAAATTCACGGCAAACGGCCAAAGGTTGCTGAAAAATTCCCAGAGCAAAAACCCAGAATTCCTTGTTCTTTCCAAACACATTACACATTTTTAGAGAGAATGGAATTCAAATATGTTTCTGAGGACTCCAATGTATGTTAGAGCTTTTAAATAACAGGAAGCAAATAAAACCCCAGTAACTGTTAAGTGTCACCACATTTGATTTTACAGGCCAGAAAGTATGTCGCCATGACAAAAACACAATGAAAACACAGAAAGACGATCAGGGAGGGGCCAGGAAGAGTATATAAGCTGAAGAAATAGTAGAAGAGAAATCCAGTTTTACTATCACATACATGAACAGAACTTAATTTAGCTAAGGTTTAAATAAACCTAGACCTGCAGCTCAAAGATCACACCCAAATGCCAAGATCGCCAGCTAAAATTTCAATAAGATGAAATGTAAAAGGAGGTAGAATGATGAAAACTTCCAAGATCGCAGAAGAGCGGGAAACACAGAAGCGGACAAGGTCACCCTGAGGGAGGACAAGGAGGACAGGAAAAGAACTCAAACCTAAGCTCACACACGCCTACCCAGAACTATGCAGAGGGAAACAAGGCCACGTAACCACTGGACAACACTCAGAGCACGCGGGTCCCAAACTAGCCGTGTGCGGTGCGGACTAATCGGGAACGGGGGCGAGTCCTGCCTCAGAGCGCAGGAGCCCAGGCCCCGGCCGCACTCACCCGCTTTCGCCAGCATAGACGCCAGGAGTTTGCACACGATGGAGCCTCTCTTCCGCATCTTGCTCTGCTTGCTGTAGGGGAAGTACGGGATGACGCCAATGATATTCCGGGCACAGGCTGTCTTCAGCGCGTAGGCCATGATCAGTAACTCCATCACGGCCGTGTTCACGTCTCTGAAACAGTAAAATGTGCACTTTGGGATTAACTGGACGTATAAAGCCCTGGAGAGGATCCCCACTTCAGCAATCTGGCATGATCTGTCAGAATGGGTGTTACAGGTACCAATCTAATCACCACACCTCGTGCATATGGGAGAGAGCTTGTCAACTCTGCCTTTTAGCTGCGGGAGCTCTGGTTCTAGTCTGAGGTTACTTCCATTCACAGTGCGGTGACCCACGCCCACCTCTGCCTGCCTCTTCTGTCACTGACACAGTCACTGGAGGGCCATGTGAGGCAGACATCAAGTGCCAGTAACCAGAGTTAACCCGTAACTGGCACCATCCCTGGGATTTAAACTCAGGCCAAAGTGCCAGTGCCTAATTTCCCTGGGAACGGCAAAGGAAATCCACCTGCCCTTCTATTGAGCTGTGATTACCAGAAAGGATTTGGTCTCTTTTCTTCTTTTGGGGGTGGACAGGAGGGTGAGGGGTGGGGAGGTTTTGGAACTTAATTTCCAAAAACCTCTCCCATTCCTTCTTTCCTTGAGATACACAGATTCCCGGACAAAGAAGGAAATATGAATCTGAAAGATAAGTCAAAGGAAAGGCTCTTTCCAATTTTTTTTTAAATTTCCTAATTTTAATGAATGCTGATTCTACCCTTTGCCAAGGCTCATCAATAGGTGGGCTCTGCCCTTCAGAAAGTGAAGGGCCTGGAAATCCTTCAGGATGATCTCCCAGTGC
This sequence comes from Vicugna pacos, assembly GCF_048564905.1. Lineage (NCBI taxonomy): Eukaryota > Metazoa > Chordata > Mammalia > Artiodactyla > Camelidae > Vicugna > Vicugna pacos. Next base: position 58,720,813 of record NC_133002.1, read on the forward strand.
TCAGCCCTCTCCCTCCAGCCTCCTCCTGCCCCTCTCTGGATTACCCACGTGTCCTCAAACACTCTCTCTCGTGCGTCAGCAGTGTTCTCTCTCTTGACCTTCCCCCGATAAAGGAGATCATTGCCCACGTCTTGGTTCCTGCCCAAGTGAGGAGCAGAACTGAATTATCTGATCCGTAGCAAAATGGAAAGCCTGCCGTCAACATAGCAGAGACTTAAACGCTTGTTAGCTTGAAGGACAGTCAGGCCATTTCCTCCCAGCCTTTCCCAGTGTATGTTTACTTCTGTGCTCCAAGGAGTGGGCAGCTGCTAAGACATCCTTTCCCTCTGACAATGCTTTCTGAATCCACTTTCAACTCGGGGAATTTCCAACCTCGTCTTTGAGGTTTAGACTTTTCGTAATTATTTCAAGGTTCTGTCATAGAAACATTTCCCTCGGGGGGTAGGTGTCGTTGATTTTGGGCTCAGCTTCAAGACAAGACATTCCTTTCGGATTGCTGATAGGTTACATTATTTTCATTATCATCTCCTTCCTCTGAAACAACCTAGAACATTCTTTTCTCTCATACTCCCAAATGAATGTCCCCATTAGAGTCTGGCATTAGAAGGTCAGAGGACACATGACCTTTTGCTATAATAAGGACAAAACATTTATCAAACACTTTCAAGGTACCTAGGAATTCATAATACTTGGTCAATTTTCAACATTTTCCAGTAACTTTCAAACCGGGTCACCCATTCAACAAGTAATTATTGAGTAACGTAAATCAGGCACTGTGTTAAGCAGGGGAGAGAAAACGGGAATGCCAGAGACCCACACTGGATCCCTCTCACGGTAATCATTTGTCCCACGAAGGAGCACGACTAAGTGACCGAAGCGCTCCCCTCCCCAAACACGTTAATCCTTTATCCCACAGGGGAGAGCCTCCCTTCCCACAACAGATCATCTATACTGATGTCCTCTGGGCTCTGAACGTTACGCTGGAAGCCTGCACAGTACTCAGAGAACAGAATGTCAGTTAACGCAGGAGTCCGTATCCCCATCTAAACACCAGGCGTCACAGACACTATAGCAAAAGCCTCTCCCATTACAGACTGCTTATCAGCATTAGAAATAAAACCAGAGCTTCCTTGTGCACTGTGTGACATTATAAAAGCACCGCTGGACGTGGCCTCTCACACCAGATCCCAATGCCAACAGTGTGTTCAGAGCTGAAGTTTATTAAATCGATTCTGGAAGAGTATTTTATCTGGGTAGTGGGCCTTCAGCTGGCTTTGCGACAGCGTCCTAGATAGATGAGATGTTAATGTAACAAGATGGACAGTTCTGGAGGAGCCTTGAATTCAGAGTAGCTTTCCTTCCATTAATTACTAGTTTCTCCCATGAGAGTTTTATTTTTTACTTTTTCTTCTTCCTAATGATTTATGCCAAGGGATACATTGTTCTCCAGCCCAAGGCGAAGGAAAGCCGGCCACGCCCCACCCCTTATTGGCCAGGAAGGCAACAAAAGGGCCTTTATCACAGTGGCTTTAGCCATTCGCTAACGGACATGGGACAAATAGGATACCAGGCGATTACTCCGTGGGCCAGCTGGGTGAAGAGAGGTTGCTGGCAGCCTCAGCTTTATTTATCTGCTCCCTTAGACTGTTCCAAGTACATCCTGGCTAGTGCTTGGAGTCTTTGTATCTAAGTAGGACAATCTTAATTGTTTACCAACTACTTTTTCCTTCCCTAAGACAATCACATATTAAACTCGGCCCTTACTGCTCTCTCGTCTTTGACAGGCAGAAATGAATGTGCGCTAAGGAAGCAGACAAGGTCTGCATACCTCAAGTAAACTGCCTGGGACTGCAAAGACAGGCCAACCGCAGATGGAAGTAACGGGAACACGGCAAGGGAGCAGAATTTACCTTGCCCCCACACCCAGCAGTTAACTATCTGCAGCAAGTAAGCTGTAATGTTCTTTTAATGAGCCTTATGTCACATCAACATACTAGGACTTGTAACATAAAACATGAAAACTGTCCTCCAGAAAACACCCTGTAAGCTTCATGTCTATTTTTCCTTAGGTTCAATGCTCAGTATATATGGAGGCTCCTTGAGATACTGTGATTTATAATAAGAAATATGCATTTGTTTCTGGCTCGGGGCTCCTGAAACCCTTGGAATTTCCTAAGCCCCAAGAGGGACAAAGGTGTCTTTCATTATGTTAAAGAGGTGGCTTTGGGGCTGCACCTAAACCAGGGAACTGGCTGCCAGGGCGACAAGCCACAAGATCAGAGGCATTGAACTTCCAGCCCCACCCCCGTGACCTCTCTTGGCCAATCAATCACTGGATGGTGGTGATTTAATCAGTCACACCTATGTAATGAAGCCTCCATAAACTCCCCTAAAGAGGGGTGCAGAGGGCTTCCAGGCTGGAGAACAGGTGGAGCTTTGGGCAGAGGGGCGCCTGGAGAGGGCGGGAAGGCTCAGAGCCCCTCCCCGCAGACCCTGCCCTACTCATGGCTTCTGTCTGGCTCTTCCTGAGTTCTATCCAGAAAACGAGTTCCAAATATGTCCTGAGCAACGGCAGCACCAAAAACAGGTTTATGAGATCTTCAGATGTTGGCTCTGACGGTGACTGAATTCGTGTGAATGTCTAAGCTTTGCTCTGTTTATCTAAAATCAGCCTTATTACTTTAGGTAACACCCTCTCCTCCTCCACAATAGAAAAACCTGTAAGACAGAGTCCTTCGTCTGGTGCACAGGGAGTGCTGCCTGCCGTCCCAGTTCTACATGGATCACGCCCAGGGGAATTCGGGATGAAGAGAAGCAGGCAGCATCCCATGCTATGAATAAGGGCCCTGGGTAGTGAAGATTCATATCTAAGGAATAATTTTAATGAGCCCAGATCCTAGCAATTCCCCCTATTTAGAAAAGCACTAAAATCATTAACTTGAGATGTCTGTTCTTCGTGATCAGCAGTAATCTTCTGATGTTCCACTGAGTGGTTTCCCAGCAAAAATCTTGTATGTGTCCTGGAGCTGTAAAGTCCCCAAGTAAAACTCAGCCTGCAACTTTTAGGGTGTGAGTTTTGCTTCAGTCAACAATCTGTGTAACCATTTATAGCAGATAATACTAACAAAGAAACCTAAATTCTCTCCTAAATTAACTAAATTTAGTTGTCACTAAAATATTCTGTAGTCAAGCAATAAAAGTACTAGTTTATTGTGGCAAACCCCATAACTCTTTTTATACACACACACACTTTCTCTGTCCTTTCTCCAAATTTTTTCTCTCCCAACCTCACTGTTCTGAGAGAGACAGGAACCACCAGGTGAGGATGTTTTTGCTTTGATACTACCAAACTGAACCAAGAGGAAGCAGCCGTGGCTTTTAAATAATCTAAACACAAGCACACACACGGGACCTAGACCATCCTCAGGACAGGGTTCTGGTTTTCGAAAGCATCCATGTCTAGCTGTGCTGCTGCTTCAAAGAGAAACCTTTCTGTCTGGTAAGTATGGAAAACCACTGTCATGGTTACTCTACAAGATTTAGTCTCTCCACTGCAACTCCACGGACTGCTCCCTGTATCTCCTCCTTTGGTCAGATTTTCAAATAATCTAAGTGTAAGAGGGAAAAAAAAAACTATAAACGTTTCCCAATTGGCCATTAACCAACTTGTTTTTCCATGTTTATTCTGTCCTTTCCCGGGAAAACACCTGCACGTTGACAATCCTTTGTTAGTAAAATTCAGTCTATGTTACTGCCTAGGAGCATTCTAGGATGCACATATTAAGTATTTACACTGCATTCTTGGTTACCATGAGATATGGAAACCACAAATTATATAAAGTAAAACTTCTCACTGCAAAGGAAACTAACCACATGCTGTTTGGAGAGCCCACGAGAACAAGGCTGTTAACAGGGAGCGTTATTTTGTCATGCCAATGGACTGTAAGCTTACACTGTGCATGACCTGTCAGATGAAGTTTGAACTAAAACCTTGGATTTCAAAGTATAGACAGAAATCCTAAAGGTCTTTCTAACTTAAGGTGACATCCAGTGGGGAAGGAAGTAATACCATGTACCAGGGACTCACTGAGGTCTAAGAAAAAGCAGAGGGGAATCACAATTATTCTGCTGAGGAGGGAAATGCACAAAGATCGTGGAGTATTCATTAATTCACTCCACAGGGATTTGAGGGTCTGTGTATGCTGGCCACATGAAAGGTCAAAATCCATTTGTTCATTAAATAAAAAGTCATCAAGTGCCTACGACTGGCCAGACACTGTTTTGGGCACTGGAGACACAGCAGTAAACAAAGAAAAGTCTCTGCCTTCGTGGAGCTTACATTCTAATGGGGATCTGGAGGGAGATGTATTATAACAAAAAGGAAATTATGATTATAGTCGTCCTAGCCTCCATGCACTAACACGCACGCATGTGCATACCCAGAGGTAGAAATCTCTGGTGAGAGGACATAAAAGGTGGTAACACCTGCCTCGGAGTGTGGTGACCACAGGATGGGTGACGCACCTGAAGCCCTTCAGCCCCATGCACTTCACCAACCCCCCCACCAGCCCCTGCGAAGTCTGCTGTTGCTACTACTGTGTCTCTTCCCTACCTCCAGAACTCACAGGAAAAGGAAAAGGGAAAGAAGACTCGAGAGCCTCGGGGAAGTGTGCTAGGAAAACACGCGGCCGTGCTAAGTCAGCCCTATGACCGAGAAATTTACTGAACAAGCTGACACTTTCACGCAGGCATCAAAGCCTCGACCGTCCCAACATGTCATGAAAATGGAAGCTCGTCAACATCCCGGACCCCCAACAGCTGGGTGTCAGTAAACAGCAGGGAAGGCGGCCCATCAGTTCCTCAGTCACACGTGGCACCCAGGACTGTCTGACACGATGGGGTCTCTGAGGTAACGGGGGTCACAACCCTCAGTTCCTCCCCCAACTCAGGGATGACCCTCGTTACACGGAACAGAGCAGCTGCTCAGAACCAATCGTGACCGAGTTAACTCTCGTTCCAGGGAAGAGCTCAAATTCCAGGTTAGATGCCAATCTGTGAGTGAGGGCTGAATCCCTAGATAAGCAATTTCTGATGTGACACACATTCTTTGCGGTCATAAATTCCGTTTCGGGAAAGAGTCTTCACCAACCAACACCGCGCCTCTGGAATTAGACTCCCGTATTTCCTGGAGGATCAGCGGCAAAGCTGGCCCATCTGTGTCTACGAAGGCCGAGGTTCTGTTGTCTCCCTCAGTTTAGTAAACGGCTCTCAGGAATCTAAGGAGGCTAAGCCGAGGACCTGGGCTCTTTCCCAGGAACTTAAAAATTCATCAGTTTAAAAAAAAAAAAAAGTAGTGAAACTGCAACCCTACTATTCACCACCCACAAAAACCAGGACAGGCTCAGAAGGCCAGAGGGCAGCCATGCGGAGAGTCGAGCTCCCTCACCGCGGGCGTTTTAGTGCGAGGCAAGCTCCTCCCTTCCTAAGCTGCAGCGTCAAACACAGACACTGGGCACACACACAAAAAAAGACTCCTGTCACCCGGAGACAAATAATAAAAACCAAAACCGCTGAAGGAAACGTCAATTAGCGTACCCTCCATGGAGGGCAGTACAGAAACATCTACCAATATCACAAGTGTTACAAACGTCCACTGAGGCAGCTGTGTCTATCGATATTACAAGTGCGTGGATCCTTACAACCCAGAAATTCCATTTCTTGGTAGCTTCGTACAGGTACACCCACAGCACAATCCCTATGATGGACACATGGGACGGTCCCCTGTTGCTTTAGCACAAGACTGGAAACAGCTGCCTCTGCGACCGGCTGGGTGAGCCTTGGCACATCCGTAGGTCACACTAGGAAGCAGCAAAGGACGAGACGGGGACACAGCTCCACTCCTGCGGGAGCCCCTCCAGAAACCCACAATCTGAATCCCGCAATGAAATAAGTAGGACAAACCTAACTTGAGGGTCATTCGAAGAAATAAACTGGTGAAAAGTGTCAAAGTCTTCGAAAGTGTGAAAGTCTTGAAAGTCAAGGAAAGACAGAGGGACAACAGCCTGCGGAAGACATGACCCCCAGATGCTACCTGAACCTCCTGCCTTAAGGGAAGGAAAGGCAGGTGGCATCTGAAGGGGCCGCTGTGCAAAATAGAACACAGTGCAAAAACCTGTCTCGGTGGCGGTGAACCAGGAGCAGCGAGGCACTGCGTTTAACAACAAAGAGCTTTTCAGCAGAGTTGAACAGACGGACGCTGGCCTAGGTTGTGCATACGGGGGTAAGGTATTTTGCCTTTGAGGAGGTTAAGGCTCGGAGAAGGTGTTGAGTAAACATCTAACAGTTAAATACAGTGTGACAAGGATGGCAGGAATTCCGTAAGACTATATACATACTGTATTTTGGGAAGCATTTAGTTTAACATGTAAACACATTTATGATTTAAAGAAAACTAAATTGTTCATGTGAAAAGATAATAAGTTACATCACCAAGATTTTTAGAGGAAAAGGGATAAAGTAGTGCTCTTACCTGGGTATTGTCTGTATAATGAAAATATCTTGGCCACGAACTGATTCTTTTATTTCAACTCTTGTTTCTGAAAAATAAAAATACTCTATAGTTTTAAGAAAAGTACTTTATGATGCAATACTTAGGCAGCAACTGGAGGGAGTAAAGGGGAGTCTAAACTAACACTTGGCCTAGTGCACCAAAATAAATTCTTAATAGATCTCAGAATGACAGGTACTTATATAAAAAATAGTCACGGGAAGGGGGAAATAAGCCAAAAGTAAACTAGCCTAGGCAAAAGCAACAAGTGGGTCTACATAAAATCTCAGAGTCCAGAAAAGAAAATCCATCACCAAAATAAAGACAAGATGCTTAGGGAAAAGTATATAGCAAATACATATTGAGGCCAAAGACGTCTTATTCTTTCAACAAATGCTGAGGCCTCCCCTGTACCAGGCCCTGTGCTGGGGTCCCAAAGCGGAGGACTTGGACCAAGGGGACAAAGACTGACCCGGGAGAGGCAATGCAATGCCAAAGGCTGGCAAACTCTCCAGGCCAATGTGCCAAAGACCAGTCACGATAAAGGAGAAGGAAAGAAAGAGGCCTGGACCAAAACGGCCTCACTGCGAGCTGGAAGATGCAGGGAGGAAAGGAGTACAGGAACGTGCAAAGACGTGGGGCAGAGTGTGCCGGGCAGGGGGGCAGTCACCGTCCACCTGGAAACAGAGTGAGTGAGGAGGAAGGGAGAGAGGAGGGCAATGAGCCAGCAGGGGCTGGACCAGGCAGGACTCTGGATTTTATTCCAAGGGTGACCGACAGCCACTGGAGAATTCAAGGATGAGAAGAGTGTGGCCACTGGCTACCGTGCGACAGAGACTACGGCAAAGCCCAAGTGGCTACTTGCTGGGGAGCAACCCCAAGTAGTTTTTGAAGGAGTCCAAGCAAGACACAGATGGTGGGCTGGGCTGGAGCAGCAGCAACGGAGATGGTGAGAAGTGGTCAGAGATGGAGTCTTGAATCTGAGTGCAAAAGGCGTGCTGACGGATGGGATGAAAGGAGAGGCCGGTGAGATGCGCAGAATGCAGGTCCCGAAGGGCCCCATGCACGTGACTGCCAAGGAGCGTGGACTCCAGCCTACAGACTTTTAAGCAGTAGGGAAGTCAAAATATCTGCGTTTTGGAAATAACCCGATGGAGGTGAGTAGGACAGACTACAGCGGCTGAAAAGGGAGGTGAGAAGACCCAGAAAGCAGCTACTTCAACCACACAAGAGACAAGGAGGCCAGCGATGGGAGGATGGAGAGGAAGGTCTTCATCAAACCACCCCCTTTTCCCTGAGCCTTTCCATCTATGAGCTCCTCAAATACCAGTATGAGCTAAATCAGTTATTGCTAAAGAGACTATCCACCCTCTCTGCGTTCACCCTCAGGTCCTAAATACTCACATCTCCTAACTCATCCTGGCAGTAGATAAACTTTCTTTTCTTTTTTTCTTGGGGTGGGGGTGGGGGTTAAATGTGTTTATTTATTTATTTAGTGGAGGTACTGGGGATTGAACCCAGGACCTCATGCATGCTAAGCATGCGCTCTACCACCGACCTATGCCCTCCCCCAGAGATAAACTTTCTAAAGTCACCAAGTAGAACGCTGTGCATGCAGGAGCTGGATGTGTGGTACCCAGGGGTTAGCTGTAACAGACATGTAGCTTATACACATCCTGGGAACGGGTGCCTTCCACTACGATGCGTTAAACTATCCTTCCCTCTTCCTACGCTTTGCTCTTTTCAGCTCCCCAAGTGTCAATTTTGTCTTAAGAAATTCTCTCTTCAAGCTCATTAGACCACAGTTAGTTATATCTTAGAAAGAGAAAGGGAAGCACAGAATCACGAATTGAAGGCTTTCAACTGGGCAAAAAATAATTCCAAATTGTTTTATACCAACTTGTCCTCACAATGAGTGATGGCATCATAACATGAAGTCTGCAGCCCCACTAGGGGGTTCACAATGATGTTCCGAGGACACTAGCTACCAACAGAGTGCCTTCAAGCAATATCATGTAATGTTACAGTTCTCCACAGAAACCCAGACAGCAGCAAAAAGGGTGACCAACCCAGAGTGAGCGTCGACAAGAGATGTGAGAGGGCAAATGAGAGATAAAATGAACTCAAAGAGGGTTTTATGTAAGTCATTATTATCTAGTACCGGATTGTTCTTGACGCCACTGGATGATAGATAAACGAGACGGATAAATGTAAAAAGTATTTATCGGGGGAGAGGGTATAGGTCAGTGGTAGAGTGCGTGCTAGCATGCACAAGGTCCTGGGTTCAATCTCCAGTACCTCCATTAAAAAGCAATAAAAACAAATAATCTTAATTACACCCCCAATAAAATATATATATAATTATTTTTAAACATTTAAGTAAAAAGTATCAAATAGCACAATATAGAAGAAAAAACATATTCTCTCCTTTATGTCACTCTAAAATGACAGAATATTTGCACTATCTTGGAAAAAGAGGAAGGGAGAATTTAAGGAAGACAACAAAGAAGTCAACATTTAGAGGGAAGTATGGAATGACTTCTACCTCTGCCGTTAAAGAGAAAAATTTTTCAGTGTTAAATATGAGCAACAATTGCTTTTTAAAAACATGCCAGCTGATTAGACAGGGTTTAGAGAACAAAGAATGTTTAAGACATAATTTTAACTTACCTCCATTGGTCTCTTGATAAACCACAGACTTCCCCAATTCAGCACCAAGACGCCTATGGGGGGAGAAAAGCAATTAAAAATGCTCTTTAGAAAAAAAAAATCCAGTTTACAGGCATGTGTTTAATAAAAAGATTAAAATAACTAGACTGGCATTCTTTCAAAAAAAATTTAGAAAGTTTAATTCATTAAGAACTGAAAATCCACTGTTATTCCATTAGCTGCTTCAAGCATTCACCTTTTTATAACATGTTGCTTTACTGGAAAGAGCCCACAACCAAAGTTTAATGTCTAGTTCCGTTGTTTTTAGAATAATTGCCTTCGAAAATCAATGCAAAACAAGTATTTGGTTAGTAGCAATAATTCCAAAATCACAAGCCACAGGTAAAGGCCTCACTTGTCAAAAGCATTACAGACTTCAGTGCCATCAAGCAAACACAGTGAACCTTGTTTGGATCCTGATTAGAACAAAACCCATTTTTGAGACAATCTGGGAAACATGAACAAGCACTAGATACTAAAGTATTAACGGTGTGGTAGGGGTTTTTGGTTTGTTTTAGTTCTTAGCAGCTAGCATGACCACTTTTATGAGTGAAATGATACAGGGGTGGAATCTATTTAAAAATACTCCAGCCAGATATACAATGGAGTATTATTCAGCCTTTAAAAAGGAGTGAAATTCTGGTACTTGCTACAATATGGATGAACCTTGGGAAAATTATTCTAAGTAAACTAAGTCAAATACAAAAATACAAATGCTGTGTGATTCCATTTATAGGATGTAACTAGAATAGGCAAATTCAGAGCCACAGGAAAGAGAACAGAGGTTACCAGGGGCTGGGACAGGGAGGATGGGGAGTTAGTCCTCAAAGGGTACTGTTTGTTTGAAATGATTAAAAAGTGCTGGAAATGGATAGTGGTAACAGTTACATAACACTGTGAATATACTTAATGCCAGTGAATTAATTGTATACTTAAAAATGGTTGAAACTTGTGGGGAGAGTATAGCTCAGTGGTAGAGTGTATGCCTAGCATGCATAAAGTCCTGGGTTCAATCCCCAGTACCTCCATTTTAAAAAAAAATTTAATAAATTAACCTAATCACACCCTCTAAAAAAGAAAAAAAAATTTTAAATGCTTAAAATTTAAAACCTTCCTGAAACAAACCTTTCAAGAACCAAATATAAAAACAGAAGAGCAAAACTATTGCCCTTTTAAAAGTGCTCTCCTCCCCCTGCTTTCTCCCAGCAAGATAACTGTGGTTAATCTGACCCAAAATAAATAGACACAGGCTTTATATTTAAAATTAGTATTGTAGTTGGCCTTAAAACGAAAGATAAATAATCAGGGGTCAGAAATAGAAACCTGGTAGTAGATTGCAAAAGGATTGTTTTGTTTTTGCACTCTTCTAATCTCCCTGAAAACAAAATAGGCATTGCTGAGAAAATATGACTAAAGTTTCCCCTTTCTTCTACATTTCCATCTGGAATTTAAAAATATACTCACACAATTATTTATCAAGTCTGAAAAATTCATAGAACGCTAATGTAAGTATTTAAAATTTGAAAATAACTTTAAATGTTAAAAGACAAACTTATTTCTTTTGTAACAAGTTTATCTGCATAGGGCTCATAAGGCTCTTTCTTTCCATTTGGGCTCTGGGATTCTCCACAAGAGCCAACTAGGAAAGAGGTCATTTACTAAACATGTATTATTCAGAGGGCCACTGTGAGCCTCTGCTCTGCTAGGTGCCTGATTGACATTATTATGTTCATGCCCACAGTGTTCTAGGCTCAATAGATGGAATCATCCCTATTTTACCCATTAAGTTCAGGAAAATCAAGTCTCTCCCGCACTGTCACAGAGCTAGTTAAGTGGCAAGACTGGGAGGCCATCAGATTCCCAAAGGCCACTTGAGGCCACAGGCTTCCTTAGGTTAAAAAGACAAGGAAAGGCAAAGACTTAACTTCAAATGACTGACTTTATCTACAGCTGACTTACAAAATACGGTCAGACCTATCGTTTCTATCACCAACCCCGACAAACCCACCCCCCACCAGCGTTGCCTTGTTTTCACTGCCCTCTCCTTCATCTCTGCTTCTGTCCGAGCGCCTGGGGAGGGGAGGGCATCATCCACCTGCAAGGCCCTCCTGCTGCCCCACCTACTGCACCCGCCCCGCCCCGTCCCGTCCTGTCCCGTCCCGGGCTTTGTAACTACGAGCGGGCCTCCGTCTCAGGGAGGAGACCTGGGAACGGCGATGACCAGATTCGGAAGTCAACTGCAACCGTGGGGAAGGGAGCCAAATCCAGAGCCCCTCTCTCCGAGATGCTCACTCCAGGGCTTGCAGAAGTGGGAGTGGGGAGCCGAAAGGAGGGCGAGCAGGCTAAGGACCCGGGGTGGGGCGAAGCCAGTAAGAGTCCGCTGAAAGCTTTTTAGCTGCAGAAGTCGGGGGTGTGGGTGCCTTCTGTCACCTCCAAGGGTTTGTCTAGCCCTGAGACGGCAGGATTCTGCGACTCCCTCCCCCAGGGGCAGGGTGACGGGGCCAAATTGCCCCTCACCCGGGGGAGGCAGAGCAGAGGCGCAAGGCCGGTCCGCCGAGAGCGGCCCCTCGGGACATCCCCGCCCCCCGCCCCTTACTCGGTGATGCGTTTGGCCAGCTCGGTGCAGGCGGCCGTGGAGTTGGCCGAGAAGACTCGGTAGCCGGTGCGGGCGGCGTTCATGGCCGGGCGGGCGGCGGGGCAGGCTCGCGGGGCGCGGAAAGCGGAGGACACGGAGAGCGGGGGCAGCAGCAGCAGCTTCTTGGGCATCGTCCGGCCCGGGGCGCAGTTACAGCCGGCCCGCGCGGGGCTCCACCGGGGAGCGGTTCCGAGCGAGGTGGCCGCGAGGCCTGGCTGTGGAAGGCGCCAAGAAGCCCGGTACAGGAAGGGAGAGGCCCGAGACCCGCAACCTCCTCGGACCAAAGGCCACCAAGGAATCTGGCGCAACCGGAGCTCGCCTCGACCTGCGCCTCAGCCGCCTCAAAGAGAGTGGCGAGGGCACCGCCCCCTCTGGGACTCCGAAAGGCGCGGCTAGAGCGCCCGCACAGCCGCCATCTCAGATAAGGGCAGGGCGGTGGGCAACTCTCTAAAAGCTTGTTTTCCCGAAGGAAGCATCACGGATTCGCTCCTCCGCTTGCTTTTGTCCCTCCAAAGGAGTTCTTTTTCTCTCACATTCTTGGGCGGTGCAGCGTGACTTGGTAGCGGTCTCACCCTTTCCAATTTTTCTGCCAGAATCCAAAATGTCTGCCTCCGAGTAGGCCGACGATCTAGCTCTGCGCCTCTATGATAACACTGCGCGAGCGCCCTGCGAGGCGCATGCGCTGGGCTGGAATTGATTTGAAAAGTGGAGGGCGGGGTTATTTCCCGCTGGTTGCCTGCGATATTAAAATGCACCTAAGGTCGTGTAGTCCTAAGCCTGATCTTTATTCCCCAGACTCCAACCTTGCATCTGCATGTAAGACAAGGCTCTCTAGACGGGTCAAGTCGCTTCTGTCAGTCTTTGCTTTGCTCTCGCTCGGAAAAGCCTTTCTTCTTCCCCTTCCACGTGCTCCCGTCCCTCGAAGATCCACTCATGTAACAGGTGCACCACTGAGTCTTTATAGGTACCTCAACCGCAGTCAGCCGCTCCCGCCTACTGGACGGCTCCATGTATGGCACCATGTATAGTTGCTTCTATTTTTATTTAGCTTTGTAAACATCTGTCTTCCTAACTAGGATATAAGTCGTCTTAGGGCAAGATCATGTATCACTTTGTCCACTGGGGAAAAAATGCACAATGTAAAAGTTGAGAATTATGTTTTATTAAGAAGGTGTTCTTAGGACTTCAAGCCCGGAAGTCAGCCTCTCAGAAAGATCTGAAGGACTGCTCCCGAGGGGTAAGGGAGGAGCCAGGATATATAGGAGTTTTTACAACAAAGACCAGGTAGTTGGAACATCAAAAGATTACTTTAATTAAATAATTAATTTAATTATTTTTAATTCTAAAAAAATTAATTCAAGTTAGTGAATTTAGTGCTTTTTTATGTATGGGAAGATGCAGGAGTCTGGGCTCACTAAAATCATTCCTTTGATAATGCACCTTAGCTCTCTAGGGCCAGTGTCCTGTTCTTTCCCATCCTGAGTCCCCTCAGGGTGGACCATTGTGGGTGGATGCAGAGGCTGAGGGCTTGGCAGTGGGCAGCCTACTTGTCTCTGAGTTCCCTCCGGTTCACCATCTGGGCGCCAATAGTAGTTGAAGGCCTAATGGCCACAGCATCCTTTGTTGATGTGACAGGTAACATTTTTCATTCGCAACTTAGTGCTTCGTATCTCCCAGTGTCCACGGCAGTGTGATGGGTTCCAGAGACACGCAATCAATACCTATTGAATCAGGTCCAAGAAGAAATAAGGGACGGGGAAGCATCTGATTCACTAGTTATCAGCTGCCCCAGGATTGAGGAGGGAGACTTATCTCTCGTTTCTCACATTGACAGTACAATCTTATGAGGACTCTGCCTGTTGTGACCTTGGACCTAAAGGGACAACTGATTGCAACTCTTATATCATGAAGCCTCCCAAGCCTGAAACTTCAGGATTTGGAAATTGAACTGCCCTGGGGCCTGCAGCAGTCAGACCCACATTCCAGCTATCTCTCCAGAATTACTGCCCTGGTCACCTCCTCTCTCCTAGAGCAGTTGAAAAAGGGAAGGAAGAAAGGAAGAAAAGAAGGAAGGAAGGAGGGAAGGGAAGGGAAAAAAAGCACACCCAACTGGATAATCCAGTATAATCTCCCCGTCTCAAAGACCTAAACTCATCTCATCTGTGAAGTCGCCTTTACCATTGTAAGGTAATCAACTCACAGGTTCAGGGGCATAAAAGAAATGCTCACATACTGAGGTATGGAAAGTCATTCTGGCTTATACGGAGTTAACTTGAATTTGATGCTAACTAAAACAGCCCGTTTTAGTAGTAAATGTATGTTGTACATCTGCTTTAATTATTAAAGAAAAGGACGGACTGACCAGAAGTAAAGAATGTCCATGTTAAAAATAAAGATTAGATGCCTTCCTTCCTGGGACACTACTGCTGGTCCTCCTTTGATGATAAGACTCCCTTCTCAGGGGCCAAGGCCGTACTGACTCACTGTGTACGTGCTAGTCTGGTGGGTTGTGTTTTTTTTTAAACATTGGTGGAGTGTATCCCTGACTTGTTTGATGTTTTTTGTTGACAAGACATAAAACTGTGCTGAGAATCACGCTCACTTCTCCAGCGCAGTTCCTCAGGTGGGAGGCTATCTTCTGGGCTATAGTCCTCAGTTTGGCTCAGATAAAACTCTTTTCTAGTACTATTATAGATTGTTTATTATTTTCATTTCAATATAATCCCCTTGATTATTTCAAGGGGATATGGATGTCAACATCTTTGGGGGGGACTGTTATTCTTCCTACCACAGAAGGGAAAAAAAACAGAAAAGAAAGCAGAGGAAGGGGGTTCTAGAGTGGGGGTAACAAACAAATTTTGTGTATTCTACCTTCCAAAATCTCTGGAAGCCCTCCTGCCTTCTTCCTCTGGCTGTAGGTCTCTCACTAGGGTCACAGGGACCCCCCAATGGGTTCCACCCACAGTGACCTCCTCCTCACCTACCTGATGTGAACATCCCCTGGAGGATCAGAGTCTAGGCTTCTGATTATTATGACTCAACACATTTGGGAACTACTTTGTCATCTATTCTCCACATAGGCCAGAGTGAGATTTACATATACAGATCTAGTGACCTCCCTCGAAAACCATCGTGGCTCCCCATTACTTCTATTTTTTTTAAACTTATATACAATTTATTACATATAGAAATTTCATTGAGATCCACAAGGACAGATAATCTAGAAATAACATTGATCTAGAAAGAAACATTGTATAACATGCAGAGATGTTGTAAGTCAGCCTTTTTGAATTTACAAAGTTGGCCTCCAATAAGAAAGAAAAAACTACGTAGAAAGAAGTTCATAAAATTTGTTTCATTTTGTATTGTATTTTTGCTACATATACACAAAAATATTTATTTTTACCTGGAATAATACTATTTTTCCTTCTGAAAGAATAAAATTAAAGTCTTGATTTCTAATTCTCGTGGTGTCATATTATCAAAATTTAGGAGTCTAAAAACTCACAGGAGCAAATTTATTAGCCTGAAAACATGTAGGAGGAAAAGCTAAGTTTCACAACTGCATTTGAAAAGAAATAAATGTTCTCACAAACCACCAAAATATGGGACCAGAGTGCACTGCTTTGAATTGTGCTCCATTATAATAATGCCTTGTGGTCTTGTTTCCATTACTTCTATTTTTAAAATTTTTTAATTTTTAATTGAAGAATAGTCAATTTACAA
The DNA here is from genome assembly GCF_048564905.1 of Vicugna pacos. NCBI lineage: Eukaryota > Metazoa > Chordata > Mammalia > Artiodactyla > Camelidae > Vicugna > Vicugna pacos. Next base: position 58,736,430 of record NC_133002.1, read on the forward strand.
TGCTGTGTTAGTTTCTGGTGTACAGCATAGGAATCCAGTTACACATGTGTGTATATGTATATACATTCTTTTCATATTCTTTTTCATTATAGGCTATTACAAGATATTGAATATATTTCCCTGTGCCATACAGTATAAACTTGTTGTTTATCTATTTTATATATAGTAGTATCTGCAAATCTCAAACTCCCAATTTATCCCTCCCCACCCCCTCTCCCCCCAGTAACTGTAAGTTTATTTTCTATGTCTATGAGTCTGTTTCTGTTTTGTAAATAAGTTTATTTGTGTCATTTTTTTTTTTAGATTCCACATATAAGTAATATCATATGGTATTTTTCTCTTTCTGGCTTACTTCACTTAGTATGATAATCTCTAGGTCCATCCATGTTGCTGCAAATGGCATTGTTTCATTCTTTTTGTGGCCGAGTAGTATTCCATTAGGGGTGTGTGTGTGTGTGTGTATGTATACGTATACATACACACACACATATGTATATGGACAGCAGAGTTAATTTACCACCTTGGGCGCTGGCTAACCTCAGGAAGCAGAGCCACCCTGCCAGCCCTAGACAACACCCCCACCTCTGCTCTGTCACACATGAGATCAGTTTCTATTTTACTTAAAGCACTATATGCTGGGGGCTTTCTCTTAGGGCCTCTTAGCCTGTCCCCAGCTGGTTTCCACTTGTTTGGGTGATTATCTCGCCATCAGACTGTTGGCTCCAAAGGGCAGGAACTGACTCTGTCCTTGCATCTCTGGACGAGACAGATCAGGTATGGCCAGCCCATCTCATTTTCTCTGATGAGAAATCACCAAATTTAAGATTGGAAATACCTTCACAAAGCCCCAGTGCCTAAATTACTACAAACTTCCTTTATTTCTCCATTGATAAGCTAGGGAGGAAGGGTCATACAGAATGAACTTGGGATAAACATTTAGGGGCCATCTTATGGGAAACAGCTGTTCTCCCAGACTGACTCAGGCATGGAGGGATGAAGCTGGGATTAGGCACCTGATATCAAGGGAAGCGCCCTCAGGCTATGCGTTTCATCTCAGCCTGGGATCAAGAACGGCAGATTTTAATGTGAAGCTTCAGGAAAAAAAAAAATGAGCATTTGGAAGTTCTCCCCAGTTTATGACCTACGGGTAATAATCTCTGTGGCACCATAGTGGCTCACAAAATACATCTGGGAGAAGGTAACCCTAGTGCCTTCCCCGAGCCTGGCACATAGTAGGTGCTCACCTGGTATTTGTGGACTCACTGAGTGGTAATAACTCATTGAACAGCTATTGATCTCTTACTTCGGTCAGGGATCGCCCAACTGACTTCATTCTTCCAAGTTCCGTCCTTCCTCCCCTCCAATATCTCTCACCTAACCTCCACATCCCTGCACCAGATCCCCAGGTTAAAAGCCTCCGGGGCGGGGCGGGGCGGGGCGGGGCTGGGGCGATATAGTTCAGTGGTAAAGCGCATGCCCAGCACTCAGGAAGTCCTGGGTTCCATCCTCAATACTTCCTATAAAAGAAATTTAAAAAATTTTAAAAAAGCTTCCAGGGCTTCCCAATGCCCACAAACCCAGACTCCTTAGCCTCATATGGCCTAAGTCTCCCCTCCCATCTCCTACTTTCCTACCTTAGACCACACCCTGGGTCCGTGGCTTTCTGAACTATTTGCCATTTGCTGAAAATGACATGATTTTTTCATAATTGAGAATCTTTGTTTCCACTGTGATTTCTTCTTTGTTTTGTGAGTTGTTAGAAGTGAGTTGCTTGATTCCTAAACGTTGGGAAATTTCTAGAGATCTATTACTGAGTTCTAATTTGACTCCACCTGGTGAGAGAACACACTTCAGGTGAATTCAATCTTCTGATACTTGTTGAGACAAACTTGGTGGCCCCGAAAGTGATCTATGTAGGCAAATGCCCTGTATTCACCTGAAAAGAATATGTGTTTTGCAGTTTGGGGTGGGTGCATGTTCAGACATGTTAGTTAGATCAAGTTTGTTAGTTGTATTCAAATTAGCTATTATCTTAATTATTTTGAATCTGCTTGTTCTATGATTGTGAAGTTTTTTATTTTTCCTTTCAGCTCTTCAACATTTGCTTGATATATATATATATATATATATAACTGAATAACTATGCTGTACACCAGAAATTAACACAACATTGTAAATCAACTATACTTCAATAAAAAAAATTTTTTTAATGGAGGTACCAGGGATTGAACCCAGGACCTCGTGCATGCTAAGCCTGCTCTCTACCACTGAGCTATATCCTCACCTCCCCTAAATTTTATTTTAAATGTAAGTTTAGGGAGAGAGGGTACAGCTCAGTGGTAGAGTTCATGCTGAGCATGCATGAGGTCCTGGGTTCAATCCCCAGTACCTCCATTAATAAACAAACAAATAAACTTAATTACCTCACCCCCAAAAAAATTTTTAAAAAGAAAGTTTAATACAATAGAGGGAATATAGCCCATATTTTATAACTATAAATGGAATATAACCTTTAAAAATTATGACTTGCTATGTTGTATACCTGTAACTGGTATAATATTGTACAACTATATCTCAATAAAAAAATTTTTTTAAAGAAAATTTTTTTATTGAGATATAGTTGTACAATTTTTTAAAGAAAAAAGAATTTGCTTTCTAGGTATAGATATATATAACTTTGGTTCTGTTTCTTCTCTGGAGAACCCTGGCTAATCCAGGGTCTGGAGTGCAGAGGAAGATGCCTCTGCTCGTGTTATAAAGACTGTTTTTTTTTTTTGCATATTTTGTATATTTTGAAGCAAGTCTTCTCTCTGCCCAGTTCCAGTTTTTTGTTTTTTGCTTTTTGTGTTTCTCTATGAGAACAGGCTGATCCTTGAGGCTCCAGACTTGCTGGAAATTTCCTGCCAAAATGAAAACGGCTCTGGTCAGCCCAAGGTGACAGTTTCCCCGTGTGACAATGAATATATATATATATATGTTCATATATAACTGAAAAATTGGGCTCTACACTGGAATTTGACACATTGTAAAATGATTATAAATCAATAAAAAATGTTTAAAAAAGTGACATTTTCCCCTATTCAACCCAATTTCAATTTTCAAGTTAAAAAAAAAAATCCTGCTGTTAACCAGGCTGCAATTTCAGCAGGAATTATGGAAACATAATCTCCTCTGGTCTAAAAACTAGAAGACAAAGGGTGGTGTAGATTCAGGAAGGATTGTCCCAGAATGAGCCACATGAGGCAAAGAGGAGTGTGTTTAGAACTGCTCAGCCTTCTCCCCCTGGAATGAATTATTTGGAAGACAAGGTCAGTCTTTGCAACAAAGGAGAACATTTTAGGCAGTGATTCAGAAGCACTGCCTCCACTATGCACTACTCCGACTTGAACTTTGGAAAAATAAGAGGCCTTTCCTTGTTTTCGTTCTCTGAACAGGCCTCAGCAAGCTGAGACTGAATGATCTTTATTTCTAAAAATAATACCAACTTGGATCTCTAAGCTGATTCTCTCCATAGGACACCAGAAACCATGCTGGGGCCGAGGGCAAAATACTGGGCAGACAGAACCAAGCGCGCTGGGAGTGACCCTCCCAACTTCAGCAAGGACAGTGGTAGGGAGCAGCTGCTCTGGTGGCCGCTGGAAAATCTGAAATGGAATCACAATGCAGAGTCTCAGAAGGACAGAACCTCTTCTGTCCAGGGTTTTGCAGGAATTCTTAGTGGAGGCCTTTGGAGGCATTTCAGGGTATCACCAATATGTTGCTGAAGACTGGTTCAAAGTGAGACCATCTAGTGCCTTCCAGAGTTCTGCGGAAGCTCCTGCCAAACAGAAGATGTTTCCTTGCCCATATCGCCAGATTTATAGCATCCCTGGTAGGATGAAATCATGGAGGGGGAAAGAGGCCAGGGGGCGTAGGGGCTGAGAAGGTGGAAGGTGAACATTAAGGAGAGTTTCGGTCAGCAGGCCAGCGGGACCCCCCCCCCCAAGTCTAAGACGCACTGGTTCTCAGCCAGGGCAAGGTTGCCCCCCGGGTACAGTGGCAATGGCTGGAGACATCTTTGGTTGCACAACTTGGGGAGTGCATCTAGGGGGCAGAGGTCAGGGAGACTGCTAAACAATGGTCCCCACTACAAAGGATAATCCAGCCCCAAATGTCAATAGTGCTGAGGATGAGAAACCCTGCTCTGGAGAATGAGCTAGGTCAGCAGTAAAGACCCAGAGCACAGGACAGCCACATCACCGCCACCGACCAGGCCCCACAGGGAACACAGCTATTTTCCCTTTCTCTCCCCCTGCCTCAACCTCTTGAGTAAGCCCAGCAGAGCGGGTGGCATGCGAGAGAGATGCCACGTCCCTGCTTCAGGGCTGGAGCCCCCGGGCTCGGGAAGGGCAGGGGTAATTTGAGACAAGTTTGGCTTTTTACGTGGATGGCTTAAACTCCCCAGTAGCGCTGACTTAATTAATCACAACAATAACAACAAAATGCCTGGAAAAGTGGAATCAGGTGCCTTAAAATGGAGCCTTACACCCAATGACAAAGGGAGTTTGGGCAGAGATCAGCTGGTGTTAGTTATTGAGTTACTGGAAACAACATTTTCTTAATGGTCTCTTCAACAAGACGAGTCTTTTTTTTCTTTAAGGACATGATTCTTTAATTTCATTGACATGATTCTTACAGCACAATATTTTTGAGAAAGTGATTTTAGCCCCAACCCATAGCTTAAGTTCTGTTTTTTTGACTATTAATCTGAATTAGGCTCACCTAAATTTCATACACAGATTTTTTTTTAATTAAAGGATAGTCAATTTACAATGTTGTGTTCATTTCTGGTGTACAGCATAGCGATTCAGTTATATATATATATTCCTTTTCATATTCTTTTTCATTATAAGCTATTACAAGGTATTGAATACAGTTCCCTGTGCTGTACAGTAGGACCTTGTTGTTACGACAAATCTAAAATGAAACTGGCTACGTACAGTGTTATATTGCTTAGCATGATGTCCAGCACAAAAGAGAGCTTGATGGATGTTATCATTTGTATTAAGAGGGAAGTGGAAAATGAGCAGGGAGCTGCTCATTTAAAGTTTCAGTTAAAGTGCAGAGACTGAGGAAAGCCGGGGCACTGATCAACAAGGCACTGGCTGGGGTTCCCAAGAATATATTTGGAGTCTCTTCTTAAGCTACATACTAGGTTCTTACAGGTAAAACAGTTCCCTAAGTTGTCCCCGTTCTCACTTCCTGAGGACAGTAACTATAGGGAAGTCCCCAAGGATGGCCACTGTCGGTCCCTCCTCCCCCTGGTGCTTGTGATGCTCTTCACACCAAGGGGGAGGCGCCCTGACTCCCTCCCCTGGAATCTGAGCTGGCCTTAGGGACTTGCTTGAGCCGTAGAATGTGGCACGTGATGTTCTGGGACTTCCAAGACTAAGGCATGAGAAGCCTTGTAGCTTCTGCCTGAGTATCTTGGGATGATCGCTCATGAGACATTCCCTCAGGGAACCCAGCCGCCCTGTCACATGGAGGGGCCACCCTGGCACTCTGGCTGACAGCCAGCCTCAACTGTCTCATGGAAGGGACCCATTTGGATGATCAGCCCATTGACATTGTAACTACATGAGTCTCCAAGTGAGAACCAGCCAGCAGAGCCCAGTCAACCCACCACGGACCCAATAAATTATTGCTTTGATAATGTGTTACCACTACATACATCTTAGGGTGATTTATTACTCTGAAAAATATCATTGGAACACTTTCCTAGGGAGTCAAGTACTTTCAGAAACATATGCTCCTTTCTCAGATGAAAAATTAATTGCCTTTCTAGTGACTGTCCAGGGATATCCAGGCTGGTGGAAAGATACAAGTCAAGCATCGTTCCAAGCCCAAGTTCCAGCTTAGGCGAAGTACTGACTGCTAAGCTCCTTGAATTGAGAGCCTTCCAGCCCCCCTCTCCTTCCCCACCTGCCCATTTCTTCCTCCTTCCCATTCTCTTCTTCCTGACACTCCTCCTCCATTCTTTCATAAATTTAAAGACACTATTCTGAAATAACCACCATAGAAACAGTCAGGTTCCTAGAAATCAGACCGATATCATGAAGGCACAGTGTGGGGAGGTGGACAGGGTAGGAACATCCAAGGCTAACTAACCACCAAGGTGAGAGTCCTCACAGTGGGGAGGTGAATTTATCTTCCTTTTGGGGGGAAAACAGAATCCCCTGGTAATTAAATACCAGTTAGATACTAAGAAAGAGCATTTTCAAAATCATTGCTTTTCAACAGGGAAATAAAAGTTGGGTCCTTTCAATGCACGAGGGTGCCGGCTTTGACACCCCCTAGTGGGAGTGACTGTAATAACTGCAGAGTCGGCCCCTCCTCTTCCCTTTTCCTGGAGCCTGGGTGGCAGCCAGCTTTGTCACTAGTCCCACATTCCCACGCCGGTGTCTGGGGGAATGTGGGCAGAGACTGTAATGGTATGTGTCACTTCTGTACTATGCCTGACTCATTTCCAGACATGAAATAATCACTGGGACTATGACAATTCACGACGCCCTTTTTGGGGGATGGGTGGAGAGGGGTGGTAATTAGGTTTACTTATTTATTTGTTTAAATGGAGGTACTGGGGGTTGAACCCAGGACCTCGGGCAAGCTAAGCATGTGCTCTACCACTGAGCTCTACCCTCCCCCGACCATGACGCCCTTGGAGAATTTTTTTGCGGCAGTTACAGAAATCTCCATGAGGCCTTTGAGTTTGCCTACCTGCTTGGAAAACAGGCTTCAGATCCTCCTTTTATGCTAAGTCAGCGGTTCCCAAATGTGTCTGCGTATTCGAATCACTGGGGGGCTTTGAAAAATTCTGCAGCTCAGGCCACACTCCAGACCAGTTAAATCACAATCTCTCGGGGTAGGACTCAGGGTGTTGAAGCTCCCCCAGGGGGTTCCAATGTGCTGCCTAGTTTGGGAGCTGTCATGCCCCATGACCCCATCAGCCGGTCCCACAGGCGTTGCCAGCTGGCTCTTTCTGCTTTCCTTGAGGAGTGTCCCAAGGCACTTAGCATGTCTGAGCCATTTATTTGGAAGAGCCTTCACAAATAAAGAAGCCTGGATTGTAAAATTTTCCATCGCTAAGGTATTTTCACTTTACTAAAATTTGAATGAGGGGCAGTATAGCTCGAGTGGCAGAGCATGTGTTTGGCACGCACAAAGTTCTGGGTTCAACCCCCAGTACCTCCTCTAAAAACATAAATAAACCTAATTATCTTCCGCCAACCCCCACCAAAATAAAATAATTAAATAATTTTTTTAAATTTAGGTATTTTTTCCAAATACAAAAAATACACTGCAGGCGTGGTTATCCTTAGTGGGGATGAGGCAGTGGCTGGAGGGGGTATCAGGAGATTCTAGGATTTTTTTTAAATTAATACAGGTGTTCTGGTTCACACATTCAGAGTTTATGGTCTGTGTGCTTTTCTGTTTGCATTTATTCCTCAATAACCGCCCCCCCTTACATTTTGTGTGACTATGAGGGGAAATACAGAGAAATAAAAAGGAAATAACCGTAACAGCCCAGGAGCAACACTTAGGGCCTCCACAAGCGACCCTCCTATTTAGACAAGGTGAGTCCCTCCAAATACTGCCACCAAAGCCCTGTTGGCCAGCCATCACCCCTGTAAGGGGAGGGAAGGTGACTCTGCACAGTTATATGAGGCTTAATGTACTGAACCCTGAATAATTAGTGCCAGGAGAAGCTGATGGAGATGAAGGTGGGATGCTCACACTGTCCCACAGACTCCGATTCTCTCTTTGATCTAATCAGGTTCATCTGAGCTCTCTTTTTGACCAAGCCTCAAACCCAGGGCTTCTGTGTTCCTCCTTGCAGAGTCCAGTTCTAGGAAGAATCCTGCTAAGTCAGTTGAGCCAGAATTCCCCCCATCCTCCACGTCTGATCACATTCAGTATTTGTTCCAGTTCCCCATCCTCTGTCATCCCCAGGTGGTGTCTGACTCCCCTGGCCTGCCTTCAGCAAGTTCTGCTAGGTCAGTTTAGCCAGAATCGCCCCTCACCCCTGATGTTTCCTCTTAGTAATCTTCCATCTACCGATCCCCCACCCTGCTCTTAGGCTATAAATTCGCACTTCTGCTTGTTTGGAGTTGAGCCCAGTCTCTACTCCGTCCCGTCCACTGCAACACCCTACTGTAGTGGTCTCTGCACCTATCACCCCAGTCCTGAATAAAGTCTGCTTTTGTCTTTTTTAACTAGTGTCCGGAATACATTTTCTTCTTTAACCCAAATCAGAATTTCAACTACATCCTTAGAAATGGACTTTTGTGCATCACAAAAGAGTGATCCTGAGAGGGACATTGCTGGTTCATTTTAAAAAAATTGGACAACATTGTATAATGACTATAACGCAATAAAAAAATGCTTAACAAAAATTGGAATAAACAAATTTATACTGTATAGCACAGAGAACTATATTCACTATCTTGTGGCTCATGGTGAACAAGAATATAAAAACGAATATATGTATATTCATGTATGACTGAAGCATTGTGCTGTATACCAAAAATTGACACAACATTGTAAACTGACTATACTTCAATAAAAAAAATACAAAAAAATGGGGTGAAATGCACATAACATAAACAAGTCAGTGGTATTTAGCACCTTCACGATGTTGTGCAACCATGACCTCTACCCAGTTTCAAACCTGTTCATCACCCCAGAATAAAACCTCTGTTCATTAAACATTTACTCCCCATGTCCTTCTCCCTCCAGCCCAATCTGCTCTCTGTCTTTACGGATTTACCTATTAAGACATTTCATTTGAGTGGAATCACACACAGTATGTGGCCTTTTTTGCACCTGGCTTCTATCACTTCTTTCATGTAACATTCTTGAGTTTCCTCCACCCGGTAGCACAGCTCATGACCTCAGCCCTCTTTATGGCCAGATACTATTCCATGATATGCATAAGCCACATTTCTTTACGCCCTTCATCTGCTGATGGACACTTGGGTTGTTTCTACCTTTTGGTTATTGTGACGAGAGCTGCTATGAACATACGTGTACAAGGTTTTGTGTGGACACGTGTTCTCATTTCTCTTGGGTAAATACCCATGAGTCGAATTGCTCTGAGACATGGTAACTCTATGTGTTTAACTTTTTGAGAAACTGAGTCTCCCGTTTTTAAAAGATATTTTTCTCAAGGGCTGGTGGGTATTCCAGATTTGCTTTCCACATCTCTTATGACCATCTTTTCACGGGTGACCTGCTAGTCTTTGTTGAGTACATACAACATCCATGTCTTGGTTTTGATTAGAATTGGGTTCCTACTGTTCCCCTCCGGGTCCTCAGCATTTCAGAAATGCCTGAGACCTCAGAGACACGGCCCTCAGCATCCCCAGGTTTGCCCGCCTCCTCGCCGCCACTCAGCATTTCCCCAGTCAGCACGGCTCCTGTGCCACTAATGGCTGCAAATCAGGGTAACAGATCCACCCCTGAGGACTCAACAGACCTCACCCCTTAGGAGTAACACTTACTCCTGCCAAGAGATGAAGGCGGCAGATCTGATTTCATGCTAATCATATTCTGCAGTTTCTGTCTTCCCTCCTTAAGTGCTCAAAGTTCTGCATCTGAGCACCAAGTGGTCACAGATACTTGTCACGTGGCATCTGGAACTCAGCCTAAAATGCTAGGATCTTTGTGCTCATTTGCAAATGCCAAGTTCTGATGGCTATGGGTTTTTCTAGGTCATGCGAGTCAGGAAGACTGATGTGTCGTTTTAACTCTGCATCGGAGCTGGCTGTCTATCCCTCCCTCCTGGGGCCCATCAGCCTGCTGTGGGGAGCCTGGAGGAGGTGGGTGTTGGACCGTGCCCTTCCTGGGCTCTCTGCAGCAGCCACCTGGTGCCCAGATGGGGCTCCCTCCCCTAGATGCTCTGCTGCATCTGCCAGAGGGATGCGGTTGGGAGAGGTCAGTTCATAAGCATTTCTCGAGGACTTCTGTGTGCAGAGCTGCACCGACTGCTCTTCTAGGAAGGAGACAGAAAGAGAAAAGAAAGGAGACATTCTTTGGCTGCCACCTATGAGCTCCTCACCATTCAGGAGCATCCTCCAGGCCCACTGCATCCTCTGTTTTTAAAGAATAATTTCATGAATTAGTCTATAAGCTTTGACAGGTAATCACTTGGTTCCCCACTCTATTTTGAAATAAGTTTCAGAGGAGGCTGCTAGGATCATCTGACGGTGTCTTGAAGGAGAAATGACATCTTAACTCATTTTCAAGATGCCAGTCACGTTGCCGTGGTCAGCACTTGAGGGCAATGTGCAAAAAGAACAAGGAACTGCTTTTGGAAATAGCTCTCCTGTCTGATCAGAACCATCATTCCCTTGGCTGCGCAAAGCCTTTAGGGGCACCCGTGTGGAATGAGGTTACGATGTCCCTTGCCCCGGGTCCCTCTCCTCGGCCCCAGCTGTCCAGCCCATCCTGTATAATCATTACTTAAATTACCAGGGTGTGTCTGAAAAGAATCGAACGATTTGACCTTCAGGAGGCCAGCCTCCAGGGAAGAGGAATTTCTATTTTCAGGATGTGGATAATGAGCGTCAGGGGCATGCAAGAGCCACTCTTGGCTTCGGGTCTTTTTCTGCAACTTAGCGAAGCAGGGCGCTGGTCCCTCTTTTGCCTCCAACGAAGGAGAAGGCCTCAAGGGCTGCATGTTTCAGATGAGAGCAGAGGGGCGCATCCCGAGGGGGACACCAGGGGCCAGCAGGGCGCCTGGATCGGGCGTTCCCGGAGGCGGTGTGCGCTTCTGTGGAGCCGGTGAGAGAGGACTTCACCTTGGCTCCGCGGAAGGGGTCCATCCGCAGGTAGGAGGAAACCACCCTAGGCCGTAAGCGCAAACGCACTGCGTCCAGCCCATTGTCTGTTTGCTTTGGGAATAGTCCAAGGACACGGCTTAGCTTTGGGGAGATGTGAAAGTGGAAAACATTACACAACAAAAAGCCCCCGGAAAACCGTGTACACACCCATCCCCTTGGCCTGGACGCCAGGCTGCTGCGAGATAAAAGCGGCTGGGCTTTCCTGCTCCCCGACTGCAGAGGTGCCAGCCCCCCTTCCTGCTTCCCAGAAGTTCTACTTCTGGGACTCACCCAAAGCAGTTTGACATACAACTGTTGGCTTCTCTTCCCTTGAATGAGATGTTCACCAGTGCACAGGGTCTCTCAACCAGTTTGAACGAGCAAGTGATTACCAGGCACAGTTAGGGGGAAGGGTATAGCTCAGTGGTTAGAGTACACACTTAGCATAGACGAGGTCCTGCGTTCAAATCCCAGTACCTCCATTAAAATAACTAAATAAACCTAATTACTACTCCCCCCCAAAAAAACCCTAAAAACAGTGCTGGTGGAGGTGGGGGGCTGGCTGCAGCCTCACAAGTATCCAGGATGTGGAATTGGGCACTGGAGACCTGCTCAGAGCCTGTACTTGGCCCAAACTGGAGATGATGTCAGCAGGAGCCTATGGAATGTTTCTAGACACAGTTCTCTATGTGGTTGGCCTGGTCCAGCCCTACCACAGAGAAGCAGAAGTAGCTGGACTATTCGGTCACATGACCGGAATTAAGTGGGCCACTCATTTCTGTGTGACACCCAGTGGGCTTCCTGCAAAGTGGATTGGGGAATTCTGCCAGGCTGGAAATGAATGGGTGGGCCTGTTCCCCAGCCCTTCCTCAGGTGAAGAGCTATAATTACTATGTTTTAGTAAAGATGCCAATTTCTCTCTCTTCAGTAATTTTTTTTTTCTTCCCTTGGGTAATTTTAAAAAAATGGAAAAAATGTAGGAGCCTCTGCCTGATGAGTCAAAGACCACAAAGACTACAGAATCACATGTCAACGTCAGCAAGGCTGTTTTCGGCCCCATACGACAAATGCTTATTTGGGGGAAAGCAAGTCCCTGATCTGTGGTCAGTTGGTAGCCCTGGGGAGGTGGGAATGCTAAGAAAGAAGGTTCTGTAGCTAAATAAGGACATGGTTCCCAGACTCTCCCTACCTAACTGTGGTTGGCAGAATAACAGCCCCCCAAGGTGTCTGCGTTGTAATCCCAGGGACCTGTGTTACCTTATATGGCAAGAAGGATTTGGCAGAGGTGATGAAATTGAATTAAGTTAAGGCTCTTGAATGGGGAGATTCCCCTGGGTTATCCAGATGGGGCCAATGTTATCACAGACAGGGGTCCCTGTAAGAGGGAGGTAGGAAGGATAGAGAAGATGTGATAGCAGAAACAAAAGTCAGATGGAGACCAGAAGATGCTATACTGCCAGCTTCGGAGGTGAAGGAAGGGGTCCTGAGCCAAAGAATGCAGGTGGCTTCTGGAAGCTAGAACAGGCACCACAGCCCTGCCAATCCATTTGAAACTTCTGACCTCCAGGACTGCAAGATTATTAATAAATTGGTGCAGCAATAGGAACCCAATACACTAACACAAAACTCGGCTTTGTTCTTCCAAGGACAGGGGAATAAACCCATTGGCTCAGGAAGCCAAAGATGCTCTAAGCCAAGGTGTGAGGTAAGATCTGAAAGTCAAGGGGGCCAAGGTGGTGTGCAAGCCTGGGCAAGGCCACCTGGCAGCCAGTGCAGACATAAGTAACTCCTCTGAACAGGTCAGCTACACTGGGAGGGGGGCAGGTCCAGCTCCCAGACACCCTTTCCTCTGACACCCACATGAACATGCACTGTTCCCCTCTTTTGAGACACCTAGTATGGCTATAGATATTTTTATTTTTTAATTAATTTTTTTTTTTGGCTGGTGGGAGAGGTAATTAGGTTTATTTATTTATTTAAGTGGAGGTACTGGGGGTTGAACCCAGGACCTCGTTCATGCTAAGCACTCACTCCACCCTGGGCTATATACCCTCCCCAATATTTTCAATTTTTAAAAAATGTATTTCTTTTAAGGGGGAGGGTATAGCTAAAGTGGTAGAGTACATGCTTAGCATAAACAATGTCCTGGGTTCAACCCACAGTACCACCTCTAAAACTAAATAAGTAAACCTAATTACCTCCCCCTAAAAATAAAATAAAAATTTCTTCCTTTTTGAATTAAAAAAATTTTTTTTTCAATTTAATGGAGGTACTAGGGATTGAATCCAGGACCCTGTGCATGCTAAGCACATCCTTTACCACTGAGCTATGACCTACCACCCCCTTGTTGTTATATTTTTTAATTAAAAGTGTGATACGTCTGGGGGGGAGGGATAAATTAGGAGTTTGGGATTAACAAGTACGCAGAACTGGCTGGCACTCTGTGAAGTCTCTTTGAAGTTTCTCTAAAACCATAAACCCCCCACTCCCGGACTCCAGGGTTCTCCCTGTGCCCCTATGCCCAGAGCCGGGGCCGACTGACACTTTTAACAGACACTTTTAACCTCCATTCTGGGCTTCTGGATCCTCTGCAAGCCTGCATTTCTTCAAGATACAAACATCTTCCCTTGATGTGTATTTATCTCAACAAAACTAACTGCCCGCACAAAATAGCTAATGCTCTTGCCTATAGCAACGTATCTATTAAACTTTCCTTTGTCTCTTCACTTTCTTTGTTTCTGGTCAGTTCTTTTACTGCCCGCAATGCCGGCCAGCCATGTTCCCCAACAAGACACATATTACTAGATACAAAATAGATAAACAACAAGGACCTACTGTGTAGCACAGGGAACTATACTCCATTTCTTGTAATAACATATAATGGAAAATAATCTGAAAAGATATATATACGTATATGTATAACTGAATAGCTTTGCTGTATGTCTGAAACTAACACTGTAAATCAACTACACTTCAATAAACAATAAAATCAAAAAGAAAAAAGTGTGATACATCCATTCACACTAGAGTCCTGATAACTTACTGATTTCCCTCCCAGAGTAATCTGCATTTGGAAAAGAACATGCCCACAGGAGTTAATGCAGACCCTAAAAGAATCAATCAGCCAAATCTTTCACAGGGAAGAGGACCATGGGATAATGGAGGCAGGGACTGGGTGGTGCACGTACAAGTCAAGGAACCCCAAAGTTCGCCAGCCAACCACGAGAAGTAAGGGAAGAAGCCTGGAACAGGCTCTCCGTCAGGGCTCTCAAAAGGAACTGACCCCGCCAGCATCTTAATCTTGGGCTTCTTGAGAACAGTTGACAGTGCACTTCTGTTAAGCCATCCAGTTTGTGGTGCTTTGTTTTGATAACCCCACAAGACTCGTAAAATTGCCCTCAAATGCCGGATGAAGAGTGGAGGGGATATGGCTGGCAGGCTTCCACACTGAGGGCTGTGGAAGCGAATTTCCCTGAAAAGGAGGCTGACAGGTGAGGGCAGAGCCCAGAGGCCCAGAAGAGACCTTGGTTCCCAGCCACAGCAAGGACACCGATCGGGACAAAGAGGCCCCCCAAGAGGTAGAGCTAGACTCTATCACACCCAGAGTAGCAGAACCACTGCAGAAACAGAAACTCTGATCGCTCCCTGCACACAGCCAAGAATTCTGTGTGGCCAGTCTGCCCTCCTGGACCTCCAAGCCCCACCGCTAGCCCAGCATCTCCAACGCCTGACATGGTCAGCAGAATCTAGGAAACTCTCAGAATGGAAAGCCACATCTGGGGCTGTACCAGTGAGACAGGAAGGGGACAGGGCACAGCCGTTCAAGGAATGATACAGCAGTTAACATCAAAATGGTGTGAGAGTCAACCCCCAGTAGGCCTTGAAGCTCAAGATGGTGGGAGATTTGACTCCTAGTAGAACTTGAGCTTTATTATACACCCATTGTAATATATTAACATGGTGAATAACATGCCCACAGATGCCATGACAGTCCCAAGGCTAGCCACAAAAGTCAAAGAGTGGGTAATGGCCAACTTCCTGGGAATCCCAGCCCCTTCCCCAGGCTAGTTAGACAGGTCCTTCCACTTATTAGCATATGAAGCCACTGAGCCTGTAGAAACTGGCAACATGGCACCTCTTAGCAGCCGCCCTCTCTCTCCCTCTTAGAGAGGGCTGTCTATGTCCCTACTTTTAATCTGAGCACCCAAACCCCACACCTCGTGGCCTTTCTCTTGCCTTTCAAAGTATCTCTCTGAATAAATCTACCTTTACTCAACTGTGGCTCGCTCTTGAATTCTTTCCTGTGTGAAGCCAAGGACCCACACTTGGCGGGCATGTCCCACGGGCTCAGCCAAAGCCTGGGACACGGCCCTCCTCACTCCCCACATTCGTTTTTCCTGCATCACCACCAGAACACAAGTCTTAAGTAGAGTTTGCAGGGCTGGACACCTCCCTTCCCCACCCTTGCAACCTCCCAGGCAGAAAGGACTCGAGGTCCAGGGAGGCCTTGAAGCCCTGTATTTCAATTTGGGAGCTGAAACCTCCAGGGAAGGTAGCTTCAGGGAAAGGTGAGGTGGCAGGAATCCTCTTCTAATAAAAGCAAGTCATTTGCCATCTGGCGGCCTTGGCTCCAAGTTTCCAGAGAGCTGGGCCAGGCCCAATGAATTCCTGCTTTCTTTCTTTGAAGAAGGGGAAAGAAAAAGGAGGGGGTGTTCTCAGGTGTGTCCACCTGGGGAGGCTGCCCACAAGGAGGAAGGGGGTGGCTGAGGAAGATAGAAAGGCAGTCTCTCTCACCTGAAAGACAGGTGCTACCTGCTGGCTGAGCTGTGGGATGGCGATCAGGGCAGAGCAAGCCTGATGCCAGACCTGTACATAGCAGCAAGCTGCTTAATCAGGACCTAGAGACAGACGCCTGGAGAGGGCTTTGGGATGCTTCCTCTTTCTTAGGGAAACTGAGTAGCTGGGCTCCTGGGGCAGCTCCTGCAGCAAGTGACCCACCAGGACGACATATAAATATCAGCAAGAAGTCTGGGTTCAGCTCTGCCTTCCAGGCTGGGGGTTGGGACCCGGGTTTGCTTCTGGGCTCTGTGGGGGAACTGGTTCCCTGGTTTAGGCAAGACCCTTCACCTCTCAGGGTTTCGGTTCCCCCAGTTATCGAAAGAAGAAAAGCATCTTGTTCTTGCCCAATCCTGGCACTTGCGCCAGGGATGCCGATGAGTTTCTGGAGCCGAGATAAGCTCTTTAGAGAGGGACGGGAGGGCAGTGTGTGCCTGGAGAGAGGCAACCTGGGAGGCGGAAGGTGACGGACAAGAATGAAGAGGGCAGAAGCAGAGGCCGTGCGAGTGGGGTGGGGGCAGGGGGAGAGGCGGCAGGGAGGACAGAGGAGCCTTTGTGCGGACTGGAACCGAGGCCAGAGGGCTCAGCCCTTCACCTCCCTCCCACTGGGCCCCCGGAGGCCGGATAATGAACCCAGCAGGCTGCCCCGCCCCCATCACCGCTCGGTTTCCAGTCAACCCCGCTCCCGCCCAGCGCCGCTACCCCAGGGGCTCCAGTCTAGGGCGCCGGGAGGAAGAGGGACCCTGTGGCAGGTGGGCTTTCTCACTACGGGCTCGTGCACAGCTAGGTCTTCCTTTTCCGGTGCCTCAGTTTCCCACTAGGCTCCAGGGTTTAAGGCAGCGGCTTTTCAGGACTGACGGAAGTGCCCTTTAGAGCCGGGGAGAAGGGGGAGGCTGCTCTGGCGGTCTCCGCAGCTACCTCCCTCCAAGGCTGAGACCTCGGGGAGCATCACCGACTTCTAGACGCCTGGAGAGGGCTTTGAGATGCTTCCTCTAGACGCCAAAGCCTTGACTTTGACCGTATAGCCCTCGCTGAAGAAGGCAGGAGAAAGGGGAGGGGAGAAGACGCGAGAGGGATCGAGACGCGGCTCCAGTACGGAGCCCCCTCCTCCCGCCGCCGCTTGCGTCCCCGCATCGCGTGACCGCGGCACTGCGGCTGCAGCACCGCGCTCTCCTCCCGATGCTGGATTCCTGGGGGTGGGGGTGGGGGGCCTGGAAGTTTGGGACCAGACCTCGGCAGACCAGGGCCCCGGCGCAGCCAGAGGGTGATGACGTCCCGCCCCTGCTCCCTCCCCTAGTTCCTAGTTTCGCAATTTCTAGACCGGTGAAAACGTCGCTGAGTCACCTTCACGGAACGCGCTCGGGACGCTCAGTACCCAGCCAGGGCTGTCCCCGGGCCACGCAGGACGGAGGTGGCCTCCACCAGGACGCGCTCCAGGCTACCGGACGGGGGATCCGCGCATCCCAGCCAGCGCCTCCCCACTACCGGTGGATCCTTGGGCTCCGCCCCCTCCCCAGGTGTTGGGAAACGGGGCCGGGCCACCTGGGTCCTCGGGAGGAGAGGGTACCGCGGAGGCGTGCCCGAGTTACTGGCGCCGCCGAGACCTGCCTCTTCTTGACTTTAAGGAGGGGTGGGAAAAGAGGTGTGTGTTAGTGTCGGATAGGGGCAGGTGTGGGCGCGTGAGCTCACCTGCACCACCTCAGCCTCCTACAGCAGTTTGGTGGTGGTGGTTGTTGTTTTTCTAACTTTGGCCTTACCTGATCCGGTCACCAAGTCAGCCTTGGCAATTTCCTCCTCTGGTTCGCCGCAAACAATCCCCCAGGGAGTTTACTCCAGTTGGTCGCGGACACGTTCAGGTCAGACACTTACTTGCCTGTATCACACCTGCACTGACACGCGTCCCTGTTGCTTCCGTTAAAGTGAAAACTCCCGGGCCTGTTTGCATCTTCCCGCTGAGCCAGTGGGAGCGGCGGGGGACACGCCCCCGATGCTCGGCTCCCCAATCCGGATGGGGACCCCTAGGCCTGTGTACACCGCCAAGCTCCTCTCAGGTGGGTGAGGGGCGTGGGCGTGGATTGCCCGCTGCAGGGCAGCTTCTCTGGCCTAGATGAGCCTCGAAGTTGTCCTCTGGGAAAATGATCCAACTTTTGAGGTTCTTGACAAGGCCGCCTCCTCCGGACCGCAGCCACCCTGTGCCGGTCGCCCGCCCTCCTCGGAAAGGTGCTCCTGGCTGCCTGGGCTTCGGTAGCTGTGCTGCCGAGCTGCCTCGTCAGGAGGCTAAAAATAACTCTCTGGGGGAGAACCGGAGCGGCTGGAGAGACGCTCCTGGCATTCCGGGGGGCACCCGGAGAGGTCTGGGCCTCGAATTTCTGGGGGCGCGAAGGGGACGCTGCACGTCCGGCAGTTTTGGGGGAAGATCCCCAGGGCAGGAGGTCGTAGCATCCAGGGGCAGGCGAGGGTCTGCCCGGAGCCCTGAACCACATGCGCTTGGAGCCCCGCCCGGGGACCGCTTTGACTCCTCGGCCTGCGCTGCGCGTTCACCCTCCGCGCCCGGGACAACGCGCTCGCGGCGCGCGGCTCGTGGCCGGAGGCGGGCGGCCCTGGCGGTGCCGGGCGCCGGTTCCACCCCCAGGAACGCGGGGAGCGCGGGGGCGTGGCCAGACCCGGCGCTGAGGCACAGCGCCCTCCCCGAAGTTGAGCGAAAAGTTTGAGGCCGGAGGCAGCGGGGCCGTGCAGTGTTTGCCCGGCCCTCCACAAGTCCCTCAGACGCGAGGCTGAGCCCAGGAGGAGCTGCGTACCGCCTTGGCCACTGTGGGGAACGGAGGTGGCGAGTCCCCAGCAAACCAGACCGACTGGGTAGGGCTGGCTGCTAGCCCTGCCCTCTCTCCACCCTTGGCTCCTGGGCGGCGGAGGGAACTGGCCATGCGGTGCATGGCCTCAGCGCCCATTCGGTTCTGGCTGAGGGAGGCGGTGGCTGGCGGCCGGGCTCCGGCTGAGCCCATGCACGACTCCGACGCTGCTCCCAGGAGCCCGGCGCGCGGCACGGCGACCCCGGCCGCTCCAGAACTCGGTGTAGAAGACCCGACGACCCGGCTGTTTCGGGGCGGGGATCGCTAGCCCCGAACTTCATGCCCTGCGATGTCCGCTCAAGTTCTGGGATTTTTACGCAACTGGAATCCCCTCCCCCTGGCAACACCCAGAGGATGAGGAGCTGATTCCCCGGAGAGAGCCACGGGGCTTTGACTCATCGTCGGGCCAGAACCCGAAGCCCCAGAGAGAGGGACCCTTCACCTCTGGGGGTGGGGGCTTAGTTCTAGGACAGGAGAACCTTTGGTGGCACTGGACCTCGGCTCTCCGGACCTCTCGGAAAACTAGAAGATGCCGGAGAGCGCGGCTTCCCGCCCGTGGTCCAAGGATCTAGCGGGGCGCCCCCCACTTCAGGAGGCCGTTCCGGACTCCACCAGCGCTGTCTCCTCTCCCTCAGATCCGGCAACCGCAGAGAATGACGCGGGTGCCCCCACAGCCCCGGCTGCCGGCGGAGAGGGCGAGCCCTACAGCCAGCACCGCGACACCCGCCTGGGCAGCACCGATAAGGAGCTGAATGCAGGAGCCGCTGCCGCGCACAGCTCCGCGACAGCGCCGGGGACCCCCCGGCAGGCGGAGCCACGGGTCGAGGTCATGGACGCAGGTTTGTGGGCGCTTGGCCGAGAGTCTGTTGGGGGATCCATTCTCTTTCACCAGGAATGATGGCCAGAGTCAGTGTGACAAAAGAGAAGGGCTGGGGACTCTGGAGAAAACACTCCCCAACTCCATCCCCCCTAGCCATAAGCTGGCCAGGCCTGAGCTAAGGGCCGGGTGGTGTCGCGGCACCCTCCCTGGAGCTCCCCACTGAAGGCCGCTGCCTCTGGCCAGACTCTATTGAATCAATTACGCGGGGATTTCATGCACCGCGTTTCAGTGCTCCTGTTGTGATCCTCAGGCCTCTAGTGGCCAGTTGGAGACATGGCCTTTTCGGGCTTCTCTACAGCGGTGGGCCCCCTGAACCTGCTCCCACGGCCCTGCCACGTGCTGGTGCTGTTGAACCCGCGAGGGGGCAAAGGCAAGGCCCTGCCACTGTTCCGGAGCCACGTGCAGCCCCTGCTGGCCCAGGCCGATGTCTCCTTCACGCTGATGCTCACTGGTGAGTGCCTCCCCAGGGGGTGCAGGGAGCTTCCCCTGCCAAGGACCACTCCCTCACCACAACCCCACCTTGATAGCCTCCCTGTCTCTCCGCAGAGCGGCGAAACCACGCCCGGGAGCTGGTGCGGGCGGAGGAGCTGGGCCGCTGGGACGCATTGGTGGTCATGTCTGGAGACGGGCTGATGCACGAGGTGAGGCCCCCACCAGGAAGCTGGGTTGTGGTCGCGGGGGAAGGGTGCTTCTCAGGCTGGGGCCAATTGTGCTCCCACAGGTGGTGAACGGGCTCATGGAGCGGCCTGACTGGGAGACCGCCATCCAGAAGCCCCTGTGCAGCCTCCCAGCTGGCTCTGGCAATGCGCTGGCAGCGTCTTTGAACCATTATGCCGGGTGAGAGCCCGGGGCCTGAGTGGGCCCCAGTTTCCCCAGTGTCACCCTACTGCCAGGCTTTCTGAGTTCCCAAGTGCTGGGGTAACTTCCACCCCCTCTTCCCTGGGGTCTCGACCCCCAGTTCTGGGGCCCTTCCTGGTGACTCCAACTGGCTGCCTCCACCTGCTCCATCTGTCCTTCCTACAAACCCCCTAGAGACTCAGTGTCACTTTGCCTGCCCCAGCTCCCCAGAAGAGGAAGGGGCGGGTGTATGAGGGTTCCTGACCATCCCATCTGACTTTTTCCCCTGCAGCTACGAGCAGGTGACAAACGAAGCCCTCCTGACCAACTGCACACGGCTGCTGTGCAGCCGGCTGCTGGCACCCATGGATCTGCTGTCCCTGCAGACGGCCTCAGGGCTGCGCCTCTTCTCCGTGCTCAGCCTGGCTTGGGGGTTTATTGCTGACGTGGATGTAGAGAGTGAGAAGTTCCGGTGCCTGGGCGAGAAGCGCTTCACCCTGGGCACCTTCCTGCGCCTGGCAGCCCTGCGCACCTACCAGGGCCGCTTGGCCTACCTCCCTGTAGAAACAGTGGTCTCCAAGACGTTCCCCTCCCGTGATCGGGTCCAGCAGGCCCAGCAAGGCCCCGTGGACACCCACCTGGTGCCCCTGGAGGAGCCAGTGCCCTCTCATTGGACTGTGGCACCGGAGCAGGACTTTGTGCTGGTGCTGGCGCTGCTGCACTCACATCTGGGCAGTGAGATGTTTACTGCACCCATGGGCCGCTGTGCGGCCGGCGCGATGCATCTGTTCTATGTGCGGGCAGGCGTGTCGCGGGCCATGCTGCTGCGCCTCTTCCTGGCCATGGAGAAAGGCAGGCACATGGAGTGTGAGTGTCCCTACTTGGTGTATGTGCCTGTGGTTGCCTTCCGCCTGGAGCCCAAGGATGGGAAGGGTGTACTTGCTGTCGACGGGGAATCGGTGGTCAGCGAGGCTGTGCAGGGCCAGGTGCAACCAAACTGCTTCTGGATGGTCAGTGGCCACGTGGAATCCCCACCCTCTCTGGGGCGACAGCCCCCACCCAGCTGGAAGCCCCAGCAGAGGCCAGCTCTGGAAGAGCACCCATGATTCCATGGGCCTTGCTGGGGCTTGCCTGTTGTCTCGGTTTACCTGGCGCTCAGGAGCCTCCCTCCTCCCCCAGGACTGGAGGGCCTGCCTGCAGCTCATGTAGGGGTGGGGAGGCGGAGGATGAAGTGGGGCAAGGCCAGACTCTGCCCACCAAAGGCCAGAATGAGGTCCTGGGCCCAGAGCCCAGCTGGTTGGGCCTCGCTGCCTGTGGCAGCCACTCTATTTTGTTATGGGAACCCCACCCCCTGAATCAAATCCAAATAAAGTGACATTCCCAGCCAACTGGTCTTGTCCTAGGGGTTGGGGGTTGGGGTCTTGCTTCTGCCAAGGCTCTAGAACTTAACGTTAGTGATGCCCAATGGTGCCTCCTGGATTGGGCAACGTGGGGTACTGGCCCCTGGGAATAGCCATTTTGGTGGTGGACACAGGACCAGAGCTGGTCCAGGCTGCTTTTGCGGTGGGGTTGGGGGGTGGGGGGCCTGCCCCAGTGATGATTATACCACATTTGGCCTGGAGACAACTGCCTCTCCCCACCAGGAGGAAGACAGGCTCAGAGCGAGTATGTCTTACCCAGGGCCACACAGCCAGCTAGTCTCAGTGAAAAGTGAAAATGAGTTAGGGGCACTGGGGAAAACTGGCAAAGAGCAAAAGAAGTCGGAATGGCAGGCAGCTGCTCCCTTTTTAAAAGAAGTCTGTCATCCCTCCCAGGGGTCTCTAGGGCTCCCCAGGCCTCTCCTGCCTACCCCACCCCATGCTCATTAAGGGGAGTGTTGCACAGGATTTAAAAGGAAGCAGCAGGGAAGGGCGGATGCCAGTCTCCCAAAGTGAGGAACCCATCTGGCTTAGAGTCCAGGCCAGGTGAAGCGAAGTCAGCTCTGCCAGCATCTGGAAGGAAGTGAACTGGCAGAACTGGTCAGTCACAGGCCCTGGGGGACCGCACAGTTGCTGACAACATTCTGCTAAGCAGTGACTCTTGAGGAGTAGAATACAGGCCCTGCTCAGAGGCAAGCACGCTGAGGCACCGAATGTCTAGATCCTCAGGATCTCCTGGATCTCCTGGCCCCTGTGAATCCTACGGCGGGAAATGCAGAGGCTCCAGCGCAGGCCGGGTCGGGGAGATGCAGCTGCTTCAAGCCTCCTTGGGACAGGGATCTCTCCTTCCCCCGGGGAGCGTGTGTGAGGAGCCCCTGAGGGAAAGAAAGGCGACAGAGCCCGGAAGAATGGCAGAGGCAGGTTTAATGGTGCCACCTTGTCTTTTTTGTACAGTGTAATGAGCCAAACGAAAAAAATGCAAGTAAAAAAAAAGTTTAATCACACAGCACTTTATACAGATATCTTAAGCAGTAGGCATTCACATCTCCACGTGAACAACGCACTGGGAAGCACAGCCCCACCGATCACTCTGGGACTTCCTCCAACAAGATACCGACTCAGCTCCGAACGCCGCCGCGGCCGCCCTCCGGCCGTCCTTCCCGCGCCGCTGCCGGCTGCGTGGTCGTGGCAGCTCACGTGTGGAGCCAGCGTAAGGCGGACAAGACGTGTCATGCTTTGGCTTCTTTTTTTGTCTTTTTTTTTTCTAGTAAGAGTTAATATCTTTGCTTTTGAGATTTATTTTCTTTCACCCTTAAATATTACATACATACACGGAAAATTACACAGCTGCGATGTGCCCAGCGGCACCCCCTCAACCCGGAGCTTCACATTATCAGACGCTTAGAAAACCTGTAAACCTCTGGGCCCGGCTCTGGGAGGAGAGCCCTGCCGGCCGCCTCTCTACTGCGCTGAGCCTGCGGAACTTGTCAGCGAAGGGCTGACGGGAGGCCTCGTTCTCGGCAGAGAGAGAGGGCTGGCTCCGTGCCACCTCCCAGCGCTAGCCTTTGATAGTGGGAGGGACAAAGTCTACGCGGAGGCCCCAGCATGTGCCCTGGCCTTGTCCGTGCAGCTGCTCCTGCCCCCGGGGCCCGGGGATGGGGCTGAGCAAGGAGCAGACATCAGCTCAGTCTGAGAGGGCCAGGCCTTCGAGCCAGAGCTGCCAATCCCCGGCCCCGTGGGGCAGGAAGAGCAAGGCACCTAGAGCTGTCAGCTCCCTGGTCCTCACTCCGTGTTAGCGCGTGAGGGCCGCCACCTCTCCTGGGTGTCACCCTGAACCCAGCCTGGTCCCAGCCTCTCTTAGACAGCGAGTTCAACAGGCCTGAGGGCTCTCCCATGTAAACAGGCCAGAGTAGGGCCAGGAGTCGGCAACGGCAGCTACAACTCCCAAGGGAGAGTGCTGATGTTGGGGGGACGAGGACATGACTGGTGGCAGCGGCAGGAGGGCCTGGGACACTAGGAAGCGACAGTGGAACTGAAGAGGATGAAGGGGACCAGGGGACCGGCTGGAGCCACCCACACTTCATGCAAGGCACACCCACTCGTCCCGCTGGTCTGCACACACTTGGGCCCAGAGTCCTCCCGCGTGTCAGGCCCCAGGAAAAGCCCACCTCCGACCTGAGGTGGAGACGGCAAGGGAGGAAGTGCTGGGGCATTCTGCCCAGGGTGACAAGTGGAAAATCAGCAAGAGGGTTCAGATTTTTGTCGCTACAGGAGACCTGCCTGTTGAAAGATTGCTTCGGAGGAGAGACGGCAGCATCTCAACAAGCTTCTTGCACTTCAGCATCAAACTCACCTTGGGAAGAAGAGGGCAGTGGTGGGGCTTGCACTGGGGACGGAGGAGCAGAGGGAAGAGGGGAGATTCCAGGGGAGGAAGTGAGCAGGCAGCAGCTGGCCTCTCCCCATCCTGACGCTCCTTCCACGAGGGCTGGCGGCTACTTGTCCTCGGTGCGCTCGGGCATGCCCGCCTCCGTCAGAGCGGCCCGGAACTGCATCAGCACCCCCCGGATGCTCTTGATGAAACCCTTAGAAAGCGGGAAGAGAGGGAAGCCGATGTCAGGGTAGCCACTCTTCTCAGGCAAGAAGCTCCGGTAGCTCTTTCTCCGCTTCTTTGGTTTGACACTGGGTGGCACCGAGGCGTCAGGCGCGGCCTCCGAAGTCTGGTCTGTGTGGTCCCTGCTGGCCAAGGCCGGGCCCTGCGCACCGCTCTCCGAGTCTGAGCCCTGGGAGGCCTCTCCGGGGGCCAGCCCTCCGTCCTCAGGTTCTTCTCGGCTGAAGTCTGAGAGCTCGGCCATAGCAGGCGGCTCTGGCGAGCTGCTGTCCTTGGGAAGCCCATTGGGCAGCGCCTGGGCCCTCTCCCGCAGGGTGTGGGTTTCCAGCCACGACTCGATGCGGTTCACCAGCCGCCAGCCGCCAGTGCTAAAGTGCTGCCGGATCTCCTGCTCGAAGACCTCGGGCGGCCGCCGCACCAGCTGCGTCATGGACTGCACCACGCGGATCAGCGCCATCTCGTTGTAGCAGCGACTGTTCTCATAGCCCTCCTGCAGGCCGCGGTCGCTGTCGAAGCCTGCCTCATTGTAGTACGGTTCATTCACCAGGATGAGACCTGTGGGAGTGGAAGCCCATCAGGGCCGGCCCGACCTTGGCCCCCCAGGGGACGGCCCAACTGCCAGACTGGAGGTGGGGGATGTCAAGGCCAGGGGTGCCCTCCACAGCCCTCACTCCACCCCTGCCCACCATACCTTGGATGGAGATGAGCACCTGGAGAAGGCTGGATTTGCTCGTCCACCTCTCTGTCCCCTGGAACACACACACAGGGTCGTCAACTCTGTCCCAGATGCCCACCCAGACTGGATCCCCCCTGCTGACTGGGTGCCGGCACTGCACCCACCTTTCCAATCCAGGTGCCCAAGAGGCTGACGCACACCTTCCCATTGTCATACAGGTTGGGGTTCAGGCGGCCACTGCACTGGGAGAGGTAGCAGAAGTGGGGGGGCACGGCCGGGTAGATGTTGGGGAGCTGGATGTCAAACAGGTAGAGGCCGTCCTCGTATGGGGTGCGCGTGGGGCCCTTGATTAGGGCGGAGAAGAGGTCCTAAAGGAAAGCGGGAGGGAAAGCTGAGGTCGGCGTGGGCCTCCACACACAGCGTCTGGTTCTGGACTTTTCCAGGGTACCATGAGGCTCGAGTGGGAGCAGGCAGCACCCTGGGCCTCCAGACACTTCCAGCAACAGAAAAGCTAAATGCAACTATCTCTGTGTAGACCTACTTGGCTCCTTTAACTCCTGGCATGAAAGGAATTTTCCAAACTTGTTTTTAGCCTACTAGGTTTTTTCCATATAAATCATTACTTACACATGGCACTCCTCAAAATACTTGGTGTGACCGCCCCACCCCCAACAAAGCAAACAAGAATTACAACCAATTAGAAAGAACGTTCCAGGATGGTAAGGCTGCACTTGTTTTTAGGGAACTAGAGGGCCTCGAGGATCCGAACTCGGGAAAATTCTGGGAGACCACTAGAAACACAGGCTGTAGATGACCAGGGAGACTCCAGATGTCAGAGAGCCGCGCTGCGTGCCGGGGCGAGGTTGGGACCGCTGCCCGGCAACGTGCCGGTGACCCATGAGCTGGAAGACCCTGAGGGCCCAGTACTGGCTGGAGTCACGAAATCCCCTTATTACTTGCTACTGGGGCTGCTCTGTGGATCTCAAGGTGACACACTACTTCCTGTACTCTGTGAGCGAGGTTTGGGGAAAAAAACAGAACAAAAAAAATACTGTCCCCTTCCTCCGTCAGCAGAACTGAGTCAGGCTAGAATTTTCAAAAGGAATTTTACTAAAACCCAAGGAAAACCAAAAGTATTGTCCGAATAAAATAAAAGTATTGTCAGGAACCTCGAGCAGCCCCGACCCCGCATGGGCTCCAGGCCCTGCCCTGTGGTTTCTGGTTGCCTGCAGGCCTGTCTCAACAGCGCCCCTCTCTGTGGTCCTTCTTCTTTGCCGCTTGCTCCAGGCTCTGGGCTAGAGCTGGAGCCTTGGTCACACCCAAATTCAGTGTCTAATGTGGTGCCCGGTACACAGCAGGGGCCAGTGAAAGACTGCTGAACAAATAAGGTGGCAGACAGATGGGGCTTGTCCCTTCCTGGAACAAACAAGGATGCGCTCACACACCTCCAGCAGCATGACTCAAACCCAGAGCCCAGGACACAACAAGAGGGTGGGAGACAGTGTCACGTGGCCACGGAGGCCACAATATTCTGTAGCCAAAAAGTAATGAACTACATCGCTGAGTCAACACTGGTATGCCTCAAAAATTACCCTTTTGAGTGAGAAAAAAAGCCAGCTACAGATGATGGGTACACAAATGTGCTATTCCTACAGAACAAATCACACAAAATAGGATGTGTTTGTGGCGATGCGTGAACACATAAAAATATACTAAGATCATCTGGAAGGAGACCCATGAAACTCTTGACGGCCCCTCAGCCTGGGGACAGGGCGAGGGTGGGTCAAAGGCAACGTTAGCTTTTTCTGTAATGTTCTGATTTTTCAAAAAAAAAAGATTCAGGTAATAATTATACAATTTAAAGCTAACTTTGAAAAGGAGGAGCACGTGATCTAGAGACACACATGGGACTCTTGTCGGGCCTGTGGCTCACCTGCCTGAGCCTGTTTACGGAGCTGTGGGAGGCCCCTCAGGCAGCGAGCATCCACACAGCTCGTCCGCACCCGCCCACGCCAAGCCCACACCAGGTTACTTGCCATTCTGTCCTCAAAAGTCTTGACCATGATGCCGTCAGGCAGCGAGGTAGCCAGCAGTGCCATCTCCTTCCGTACTGTACTGAAGAACTTCTTGGCTTCTGGAGGCTGGAACTCAATTTTCTTAAAAGAGTGATTTGCTGGAGGGGGAAGGAGAATGGTCAGCCCCTCACGGCGAGCTCTGGGGACTGCATCTGGAAATGCAGTTGCTGCCCTTGGGAAGCTTGGCCCGGAGGGAGCAGCTGCAGGAAGCACTCCCCGGACAGCTGAATAAACCCACACGATTCCCACCCACCTCTCCTGGCATCGGGACAGGTGACCACACCAGGGAAATAGTTTCCTCCCCCGGGTGGCAGCTGGGACTCGGCCACCTGGCTTCCAGATGTGTTAACACAAGCAGGGCGGACTCACAGGGCGCGAACTCCAGCACCGAGAAGACCTCGCCCTTGGCGCTGGTGAAGGTGACCCCGGGCTTGCCACCGCACTGCTGGCACAGCACCGGGGTCTCGCTGGGCCACTCGGCCTTCACCGGTGACTGCCCCTCGGGCTTGTCCTCCTTACGCTCGGGGTCTGGCATCGCCTCCATCTTCTCCTCCTCTGCGATGGCCACGTTGTCCAGGGTCTTCTTGAGGTTCTCCTGCAGCTTCTTGATGTCATCCAGAAACTTCTTCTCCCGAGTGGGTTTCTCAGGCTCCACAGTGGGGGAGGTGGGCGAGCCCGTCAGAAGCTGCTCCACCGTCATGTTCTTGAGGCTCTCCAGGATCTTGATGGCCTCTTTCAACTCCCGGAAGCTCTTAGGCGGCCCGTCCTTGCCAGCCTTCTCCATTAGCCCAGCCACAGGGGTGGCCATGGCCACAGCGCCCTGGATGGCGGCCGTGGCAGCCTCCTCACTGATCACCACTCCCTTGTCCTCCTCCGGGGCCACTGGCTGCTCAGTGGCTGGGATGGGGGGCTCTTCAATCTTGGGGTGTTCATCTTCCACCAGCCCATTGTCCGTCTCCCAGCTGTCACTGTCATCTTCCCACTCGTCAGAGGACGCCCCACTGGTGCTGCCTTCTACCGAGTCGTAGTCTGACTCCTCGATCTCAGACTCGATGTTGTACAAGTGCTGGGGAAAGGGGGGGCGCAGGCAACTCAGAGGCGCTCTGCTGGGGACCCCAACCCTGGGAGCTGATGGTAATCGGAAGCACTGAGGCCTCAGCGGCTAACTCCACCCTTCCTCCCCTTTCTGCTTGGGCCTCTGCAGGCAGGCCTCTGAGCTAGGTGGTCCCTAGGCCTCTGAGAGGCACCTTTGCCCACCCCAGCCCCGCCTGCAGGGCCCGAAACCCAGCCAACAGCCTGTTCCAGTCTCCTTGCCATTGAGTGTACTTGGTCAGCACCCCTTGTGGGACTGCCTTGGGAGCTGCGAACATGTGACAGGAGGGGGAGGTGTAGGACAGCTGGGCAGTGTCACTTCCCGGTCTGTCCCTGGAATGGCCTCCCAGATGAGGGGCAAGCCACTCCCTCCCCACCCCTTGCTGCACCAGGAGAGGGGAGGTGGGGTGTCAGGATCAGCTCAAATGAAGGGGAAAGAAATAGTGCTGAGAACAGCCTTGCCACTCAGAACCCATTTGCTATCTCTTCCTTATCTGTGAAAGTTTTCCTAGAAATGTCAATGGGAAGCTCTCTCCTGTAGGAAGCAAACTGCATTTCCCTAGCATAGTGAGGTGGGGATCCAGGCAAATCTGGGAAGTTTGTAAAAATCTACATGCCCCTGGGAATCTGGGGCAAGACTGACCAGCCAGTTGTGGACTGCCCCGCTCTCCTGACTCTCTCACCCCGGGGCCTTGGATATAATACTGCCCTTCATTTCAAGCTTTCCCTGACACCCACTACCCAAGAGAAGACTCCCAAGCCAGGAAGATCCGAGAGACTGTCTTCCTGTTCCTTGAGCTCCCAGCCCAGCTGCCAGTCTGGGGCCAAGTGGTTCACATCTTGGTCTTACCTGGGGTAGGATGATGGTCTTGGAGTTGTCAGCCCACACCACCTCTACCTTACTGCTGACATCCACACGGGCCACCTGGCCTACCGACGGCTGCAGGGCAAATGGGACAGGGTCAAAGGTGCAGCTCTCCAGGAATGTGGGCAAAGGCGAGGCCGTGAGAATGGAAGGGATGTGGGCGCCAGCCAGAAACCACTGTGAGTAACCGGAGCAGGGGACCCTCTGGTTGAAACATCTCCAACCTTGCTGTCCACTGAACCCCCAACTCCCTTCCTGCCTTCCAGTCTCTCTAAGCTTCTGGTAGTCCCAGGATGGGGTTCCAGCCTTGGGACTTCTGTTCCCACTCTTCCGCTGTCTGGAATCTGCTTGACCCCACCCAGTGTCCTCGGTTGTTCTCCAAGGCCCAGCTCAGATGCCACCTCCCCAAGCCTTTCCTGGGCTCCTACAGCACATGCTCACAGCACTTAGGGCAAGGAGCTGGGCTTCCCTGATAAACAACCAGTGGAGCTCAGGGAGCATCTGTGCGAATGAGGTCTGATCCAGCAGGCAGGTGAGTCCTTGTGCAGGTGGTCAGGCTGAGTGGCAGCCCCACTGTGGACAGCTGCTCTCCTGGGGAAGGAGCTTTGGGTAGACAAGCTGCCCAGAGGACTTGCCGGCCTCAGCTCCTGGAGCCACCTGGTGGCACCACCCGGTACTGCAGCTGCTGCACTGGACAAGGAGCAGGAACCAGAACTGGGAAGGAGGGTACCTCATCCTCCTTGTGAGGTGCTCCATCCTCAGTGTTGCCAATCCGGATGACGATATCAGTTGTGCGGAACCGAAAATCAGGGTGATCGGCAATGTCATAGACGCTCACGTCTTCCTCTTCCCCAATCAGCTGGGGCACAGGAAGGGGTCGTGAGTCCAGGGGCCCTCCACCCAGCCCACCAGAGCCCACCGTGAAGGGGATGCACGGGGCAGCACACACTCACCTCCACGTCGTCCCCACTTGGCCGCAGCTTGAACCACTTCACCATGCAGGTGCGGCCCACGTGGTCCCCAGACTGCACCACACCGTAGACAGCGGGGTCCGGACAGCTCTGGACTGGGAACCCAGAGGAGGAGATGTAACTGGTTAAGGAACCCTGGCAGTGAACCTGCCACCCCGTCACCCACTGCACGTCAACCATAGCAGGGCACAGGACTCGCTGGGTCTGGGGCTCAGTCAGGGGAGACCAGAAAGGCTCCCCTGATCTTCGATAGAGTAAGCCACCTTCAAAGGGGGAGCCTCCTTGACCCCCAGACCTCGGGCCCATTCTTCCGAAGTCCCACCCTGGCCCTGGGCGGGGACATCCTGGGGCGGCACTACCTCGCTTATCCACCACGAAGTCTCCGGGGCAGAACTCGTTGTTGTCCAGGTGGTGCACAGGGAAGAGGTCGTTGGAGCGGATGTTACACTCCACGGAGCCATCCTGCCACATCACGTCTGCCGACGTCATGGTGGTCACCACCTCCACCGCCACCCTGCAGGGCAGGGCCAGTGAGCCAGGCCTCCCAGATGCTCCCCACAGGAAGGGCAGGTACTCTCTCTATCCCCCACCCCCACGGGCTTGCTAACCTGCAATTCTTAGCATTAGGCCAGAGGGAAGAAAGTCAGCGGACGCTCCCCTCGTTTCCATGCCCTGCCACCTCCTCTGGGAATGGCCCCTGTCCCACCCCCTGCTCCCCTCCCAGGTCCCTCCTTTCCACCTGGCCAACCCCAGGCACCAACATCTTATTGGCTGGATGCCCATCTTCACAGGGCTTGCAGATCATGTGTGCGCCTATGCGCACATGAGCCCGTGTGTGCCTGTGTGGGGAGCCGGGGGGTGGTCTCAGGCTCAGTTTACCTGTCCCCCGGCTTGAAGTCCCGGGTGATTTTATTCTTCTTCCTCTTGTGTTTCCGCTTTAGGTTTTTGATAGACAAGGGGATGCTCTTCTTGCGGCTGGCGCCACTGCCGCTCTGGGAGGAGGTGGTGGAGCTGGCGGAGGAGGTCACAGAGCTGGTGTCGTCCGTGTCGTCGGCGGCCTCATCATCCGCGTCCTGCTCAGCCGAGTGCAGCCTGTCGTCCCCACCCTCCTTCAGCAGGAAGGGGGGCAGCTGCTCACTCGCCTCATGGGCCTCGTCGGGCCCCTCGTCCTGCATGTCCACAGGGCTGGTGGACCCATCCGGCGTCTCCTCAGGGCTGGCGGACCCCGTTTCACTCCTGGCTTTGGCCCCCGCTTTCTTGCCGGGGTCCTCCGTGGAGTGGTCCCGGGAGCACTGGGCGTCTGGGGAGCAGGACATGATCCTCACAACCTGCTTCTTGAGGAGGCGCTTCACCTGTGGGCACAGAGCAGGGGGGGCGGGAGCTGTGGGGAGCAGGGCCGACGGGCCCCGCCCTGGACGTGTGGGACTCCCCGGAAGGCCAGACCCCAAGCAGCTTGGTCTGAGGGGTGACAGCTATACACACCTAACTGGCCTGCAAGGGTCATCAGGGCTCCCCCCCAAGGCCTAAAGCACAGACCTTCCTGGCTGTGGAAATGGCTCAAGGCCAGTTCCTCAAACGCCCGCCAAGCCCCAGCCCCAAGGACATACCTTCTTGGCCATAGAGCCCTCCCCCTGGGCGCAGTGTTTTTCTGGACATTCACAGGCAATCTTGGCCGGCTCTACCTTGGCTGGGAAGACATACAGACAGCGCTCCCCAAGCTGCCGCTGAGCATGGTCAAAGCATCCGAGACGCTTCACCCTGGGAGGGGAGGGGGGGGAAGCGAGGGCTGGGCCAGCAGTATTCTCAGCCCCCTACGCCTGTGACTGTGGCCCAGGCAGAGTCCTTGGGGTGGAGGCAGCAGGGGCATGCTGGGCCACTCACCTGCCTAGGTTTTCCTGGGTGATGACAGAGGGCGGGGGGCTGACGCTGTCCGTGCCCCCTGGACAGAAGCTCTTGGTAATCCATGTGACTTTGAGCTCTACAACCTGCACCTGGGGATGGCGGGCAGGACGAGGCCACTGTCAGCAGGTTCTCAGCAGCTGTCCAGACCCCAGCTGACCTCCACAGCAGGGAGAAGGTCTTCATCTTAGTGCAGCACCAAGTATGGACACCCTCACTGCTGCCTCCTCACCACCAGTCAGGGCCCAGCAGACCTGCCACTCCCACCGTCCTACCCTGCTCAGTCTGGGTCAGTCAGGCTGGATGACATCTGCCTCCTGGTGACCCCGTGGCCACAGCCTGCATTCCCTTTACCCTCAGAGCAGGCCCACTCTGGGCAAGGAAGACTGGGCAGGAGCTCAGCTCCTGGGCGCAGAGGTCAAGGTCCTCATTCCCACCCCGCACCCGTTCCTACCTCTTCCACTACCACTCGGAACTTGCTCTTGGTGCTGAGCACGGGCTTGACCCCTGACAGCCACTGCACGCTGGAGAAGATCTTGGCAGGGCCGATGAGCACCTGGCCCGGGTAGAAGCCGTAGGAATCATCAAAGAAGAGACCCTGCAGGATTTGGGGCCAGAGGAGAGTCCCTGTGAGCAGTGCCTCCTCGGGCTGGTGCGCTCCACTCCCGCACCCCCCACTCTGTGCCTGCCCTCTCCACGCCTCACCCGGCCCCTCCTGCCCCCACCACAGGCCTCCGTGCTCCACACTCCCTAAGGCTCTGAAGCAGCGTATCTCAGACCTGAGGTACACACAGATCACCAGGGATCGTGCTGAAATGCACGTTTAACCCATTCTGCTTGACAAGCTCTCAGGCCACAGCAATGTTGCTGGTCCAAGGGTGACTTTGAGGACTAAAGCTCTAAATGGCAGGGGTCCCCAAACCTGTGTGATCACACACACTCCCTTGGTATACTTATTTACAAATTGTGTCATGTCCTATTGTTCTAAAACGTTGTATTGTAGGAAAATACCGCATACACTCAAGAAAACGGGAGATTTGAAAAGGATGAGAAAAGTTAACAAAGCAAAGTTCTCCTACTTGTTGCCATACCCAGACTCTTAGACCTTTTGATACACGCCCGCCCCTTTTCTAGGAAAGCACTGGCCTAGAAGCAGTGGTTTGTCTGGGCCAGCTACACGCTCTGTGCTCAGAAGTCCTTCCTGCACAGCTGAGGGGGCTGAAGAACAAGAGACTAGACACCCCCCGACCCCCCACGCCTCCTCAGACGGAGCAAACGTACAGAGTCGCTGACGTGTGGACAGACGTCGTAGAGCTTGGCGCCATCTTCAGTGTTCATGGAGCACCTGCAACAGGGAACAGGGGCTTGGTCTGCACCAGGACATGGCGCCTGAGTCTCAGGGGAGGCGAGGCAGCCCGGACCCACTGTGGTGTTAGTCAGTATCTCACAGTTATCCCGGGGCATTAATATGTCAAAATGTCCTAAAATGGTGCAATCCACCCTGTGCCCATGCCTCAGTCTCTGCACTGGTACCAGTAATTCTCCTAAAGCAAAGAAAATTCCACCCCTGTATCTGAGTGCTCACCACCATTAAGATGCCTAAATAAAGCATTAGGCCCTCGCAGGGATCCTAAATGACAATGTTCCTCTCCCCAGGCCAAGACAGAGCAGAGCCAGAAACTGAGCCAGAGAACCAGGCCAGGGTGACAAGGAGACCAGTCCAGGGTCAGGCCCTGAGACGTGAGGCTCCGAAGGCCTGCAGCCCCTGGCACGGCCCTGAGGAAACCCGTTACACAGGCCCCAAGAGGAAACACCCCCATCCTCCCGCCACAGGCTGCCCCGCCGAATGGCAGCTCCTTCGTGATGAGAGCCGCACCTGGCACCATTGGACAGCTTCAGGATGATCTGGTTCTTCAAGTCGTAGACCTTCCCCAGCCAGCAGTCATAGGCAATGTAGTCCCCGTACATGAAGGGCTGCAGGCCAAGGGGACAGATTGAGAGATGACCGAAGACACTGGTGTCCAGGACACCCGTTGCTCTTGGCTCTAGATGGGTTGGACCTAGTGACTGTTTCAGCAGGCTTTTCTCCAGCAAGCTCACGCTGCACCGCAACTCCCTTCCCAGTGGGTGAGGGGGCAGCGGTGCTGCCTGGCAGTGATGGGAGAGTCACAGAGAGACAGAAGCTTGACTGCAGTCCAAGGACACAGGACACATGAGAGGGAGTGGGCTGGGGAGGCTGGTTACACAGTCAAGTAAGTAAAGGGATGTAAGTAACAGACAACTATGCTGAGGGTACTGAGCCAGGTCTCACCGCTGGGGAAGGTCCTCACTAATACGGAGGGGGGTGGGGAGAATCAGGTGCTGAACTGGAGCTGGAGGGATTAAGACGATCTCGTGTATCTCAACACACGCACAGAACAGCACTGGCGCACTGAGGGGTGTGCGCGTCCATGCACATACACAGATGTGTATCTCCCAGCGCCGCCCCGAAGAGGGCCCAGCAGCACTTAGTGCGCCCAACTTGCATTTGGTTCTATTCTCTGTAGAAGACCAGGGTTCCCTGGAGAAACGGCTGATTCCAGGGATGAATCAGAAAAAATACAGGATGGAAAGTAAAAAAGTATTCAAAGAAAAAATGGTAGGGACATGTCAAAAGGACACAGATGCCAGCTTGAGGGTTCCTACTGGCCAAATCTAGGATCACTTGAGCAACAAATCAAATAATGACAGTAATGGATTACAGCCAACTGAATAAAGCAGAAATCTCTGCTTCTATACTGATGTAAAAAAATGGATAAATAAATGGGGCAGAAAGTACAGCTCTTGCATACAGCAGATGCCAAACTAATAAAGACAAGCAGGCAACGATGGAGTCATAAAATCACCATTTAGCGCCATCAGAATACTCGCTGGTTCAGGTGGGAATTGTTAATGGAAGCTAAGGCTGGCAGATTGGGGTTTGAGAAGCACCAACTTATTGACACAATCCTAGAATATCTCCCCACAAACTGATACAATCACTTGCAATGGGGTGCATGCTGACTTCACGGCAGAGCGGCTCGGCAGAACCTGGCACGACTGGGGAGCAAAGTGAACGTGCCCCCGCTGCGGCCAGGGGACGTTCTGGGCCAGGAAGAGCTCAGTGGCACTTCTGGGGCAGTCCTGCTGAGAACGCAGGGCCCGAGGCTGGGCAGGGTCACTGGGGTATGGGAGACAAAGCAGGACTGGGGAACTGCTCCCAACTGGAGATCAAAGAGTTGACAACTAAATGCCAAGTGTCTTCCTGATGGAATCCAGGGTCAGAAAGGGAAAAATGATATTGTGGGGACAACTGAATGGGGTCTGTGGATTGGACAGTAGTGTATCAACTTCCTAATTTGGGGGCTGGATAGTGGTTAAACAGGAGAGGGTTTCTGGTTTTGGGAAATACACACTGTAGTGGTTAGGGGTCATGGGGCATCGTATCTGTAGCTTGCTTCCAAATGCTTCAGGAAAGGGGGGGTTGGAGAGAGAGAGACAGAGACAGAGACAGAGGAGGAAAGATGCTGGAGCAAGTGGAGAGAAACGTCACCAGTTGAGGAACCTGGATGCCGCAGGGGGACACAGGTACCCACAGCTTTTCAGTGAGTGTGAAATCATTTAAAAAGTGATTGAAAATAAACTGATTCCCCCCAAAGAAAGCATCAGAGGAGAAAGGACACCAGTAATCCATGCTGGAGATGTAAGGACTTCTCCCGACCTCATGTTTATTAAATGGCTGACTCACGAGAAGCGGCGATCAGGCTCCGAGGGAGCGAGCTGACCACTGGGCCCTGCTGTCTGACCCGGGAAGGTGCAGCACCTCTGTGCCGCGGAGCGAACCAGAGGCCCGAGTGGGCTGATCAGCAGGGGGCGGGCGGGTGGGGCTGGCTCACCCAGATGTGCTGGAGGTCCCTGCTGTTGACAGGGTAGATGATGCAGTTGGTGCCGATGAGCTTGACCGCACAGTCGATGCTGACGTCAATCACAGTGCCGCACTGGCTGTCCTGGGGAGGAGAAGGCATCCAGGCCCGAGCAGGCGCCCAGCGCCGGCCACCAGGGGCCCTGGCCCAGACAAGCCCCAGGCAACCCCCCACTGGGTGGGACGCAGGACTCACAGTGGATCGCATGTGCCGGACCACATCC
Source organism: Vicugna pacos (assembly GCF_048564905.1). Classification (NCBI taxonomy): domain Eukaryota; kingdom Metazoa; phylum Chordata; class Mammalia; order Artiodactyla; family Camelidae; genus Vicugna; species Vicugna pacos. Next base: position 58,772,459 of record NC_133002.1, read on the forward strand.
CGGGGCACCACGGAGCGGTCCTCCAGTTTCAGCTGTAAAGGGAGCACAGGTGAGAGAAGGGCCTCTCAAGTCACGACAGAATGCAGCTTTCTCCAGCGTCTCAGTGAGACGTGACATGCACCCAGCTAAGCCCACAAATCCTAACCGCACACACCCTCTAACGGCACCCAGATCGAGTCGCACTCCAGGTACCATCCCTCTTTGAAGGCAAACACTCCGCTTCCCGGAGGTAACTCTGATCACACTGAAAAGTGTGGCTAAATGACAGATCATATACGGCCTCCTTTAACGAGAGATTTAACAGCCAATTCCACAAAGAGCAAAACATCTTGCTGTGAGTGAAATCCGTTTTCCACCTTCCGCAAGCACTAGCCCTCCGACCCTGCTGCTGAGCACCAAGTAGGGTCGGCCAGAGGAGGAGCGTGACACCGGGCTGTCGGTCACCCTGAAGCCTGCTATCACCCGGAACCACCTTCTAATCTGGGCTATCCTTCCTGACCAGCCGCAGCTGGCTCCTTATCCATTGCACTGCGGAGGGCTGCAGACTGCTGAGTAACTCTCAGGATGGCCAGCTTCTGGAGACTGGCCAACTGCACAGCAAGCACCTGACCCATCCCTCCAGGGACACCCAGCAGCCCCAGGACAGCCCGCTCCCTCTGCAGACACTGGATCCCCACAACAGCCTGGGCAGGGGACACTTCTCCACTGGGTCAGCGGGTCTTCTTTGCTGGCTCCCCAAACCTGGGGCTGCCCCTCCGCAGTCCTTCACTGCATCATGATACCGGCTACATCTGACTGCCCACATCCTTCGCATAGGCACCTCTAAGACCCTAAGCCACGGGGACAGAGAGCTGTTCCCTCAGACAACGCGCACCTGAACACTCCTCACAGTCCCTCTCTACCCCAAGTCCCGGGGCCTGGAATGGTGACCTCTGTGAGGGGAGAACTGAGATACTGAAAAGGGAGACACTGGCTCAAGGTCACCAAAACAAGCCCCACTATTAGGGGTATGTGGCTTACAAAAAAGTAAGGGGGAGGCAAGGGGCCCGCCATCAACAAGCGACAGAGATTCTCCTACAGGGAACACAAGTCCATGATCCCAATGAGAGTGAGCCTGGGTGTTAAACCCGCTGGACACGTACCCAGGCTGGCGCTCAGAGCACAGATGGTCTCCGAGCGCCTGGCGCACAGGAAGCATTCAGCCAACGCCAGCTGCGTTCACTCCCCTGGACGACCCGCCGAGTTCAGGCTCTGACCTTGTCTCCAAGACCCCAGGAGACTGCGAGGGGCCACATGGAGCACTGCTAAGGGTGTGCTGGGATGGCGGTGCCACTTTTCTATTTCAAAGAACTTCCCATCCCTCTCTGCCCAAATCCTTGGTTGGGGACATGTATTTTCGGTGCTGTCCCATCCCATCTCAAACCTCTGCTCCCATTTTAGAGTTCAAAAAGCCACAACTGCAGGTCTTTCCAAGTTTCCATAGAAACCAGAAGTTGCAGTGAGGGGAGGTCCACTGGGAGAGGGGCTGTGCCGTGTGGGGCTGGGTGTGAGCTGCAGCAGCGGGCAAGGCCACCTCGCCAGCTCAGGGACCCCTGAGAAGAGACCCAAGGTCACCCCAACCTTGCAGTTTGTGTCAGTCCTGGACAGAGCTGCCAGTAAACGAAGGGAGTGGCCCAGGCACAGACCCCGAACCAGTGCAGCCTTTGACGGGACGCTGCCCGGCCTCACAGCTCCCGCCTCACAGCTCCCGAGGGGCTGGGGAAACTGAGCAGGGACCACACAGCCAGTGAAAGCTGGCATTGCTGCAGGGCCAGAGGCGGGTTTTCTCTTTCCTCCCTTTGCAGAACCTCCGCAGGGCTGGCGGGCTGGCAGTTCCCAGTGTTCCCGGGAGAGGGAGCCTGGTTAGCAAGCGTGTCCTCTCGGATGAGGCTCCCCTGACCTGCGTGTGGCCTTTTGCCAGAGTCTGACTCTGCTGCTGGGTCTCTGGGTGCTTCTAACCTTGCACAACAGTGACGAGGAGGAGCAGAGCGGGCAGGAGCGGCAGGGAGAAGGGGTGCCATGGCCACTATTTCAGCTCCATTCCCTTCCCTTGGGAATTCCAGAAACTAAGGTAAAGATGCCTGGGGGAACTAAGACAGCCTACAAGCCTCTCCATTCTCTCACACCCCCCCTCCCCACTCCCTGCGTCTCAGCACACCCCCACCACACCAGGGCCGCGCTTGTCCGTGTGCCTCCCCCTGGGACAGCGCCTTCCCAGGGCCCTGAAGCAGTCACTGCTCCGGCACCACAAAGGCTGTCAGAGCCCCCACCCTGGAAGGAACTTCTGCCCTGGAGAACCTGGTACCCATTTTACTCCAGGTGCGCATTTTACTCCAGGCAGTGTTCTAGCACTTTCTGTTTTAACCTGAGAAATTCTCCACAACGCCATGAAACAAGTATAGTGTCATTGTCTTCACAGATACGTGAGTAAACTGAGACAAAGAAAAGATAAGTAAGTATTCAGGGTCACACGGCTCCTAAGAGGTACAGAGGGACCCTGAACTCAAGGCAGTCCAGCTCCAGAGTCCATTCTCCTAACCACATAAAAGCTCATCTCTCCCCAGAGATGCAGGGGTAAGAACAGAGTAAAGTATATTTTTGGCAGGTCCACACATTCCAAAAGACAGTAATTCTTCTGGTTATAAAAGCAGTAAGTGCTTCACTCATTTCTGGGGCACAGGGAAGGCAGCTGCGGTGTCCTCTGACTACAGGTGCCGCCAGGGTCCTGGGCGCCTGCCGAGGCCGCCAGGTGGGAGAAGACAACTCTCGGCATTTGGTCCTCCTCCGCTCACACCCTGGGGAGATCAAGTACCCAGATCCTAGGCGCCAGACACCCCAAGGCTACACTAGAGGGCGCTGTGCCCGCTCTAGGAAAACTGCCAGATTCCAGAGTAAAACTGAACCATGAAACAGAAACACGTTTTCGTTAGGTGCATCCTGAATGTGGTATTAAAAAAAAAAAATTACGGGGGCAGAATCTGATGTGGAAGATAGACAGATTTTAACTGTCATCACAGGCTCTAAAATTCTGAACAACCTCTGAGGTGGTGAATTGTTAAACATTTCATGAGGAAGAGCTATAGCTCACAGAGGTTTCTAAACAGAAAAATAGACCAGAAAGATAACATGACAAAATGCTAAAGTGCCTCAGTGAAGAAAGCTACAGATGATTTTTAAAATGAACAAACATTACTTTGGACACTTAAAAAAAATTTTTATTGAAGTGTAGTTTTTTTGGTAAACAGTTTATTTACACACATTGAGAGAGTAATCATTTTAAAATTTACATATATGCACTGTTCATTGTTTCTAAGAACAGTTTAGAGCTTTAGCCCTTTAAACTTACATAGTTATCACAGGAATAAAGCCAACCACAAAATAAGAATAAATAAAATGTAGTAATCCAATCATAAAGGACAGTCAAATGTACTTATACATATTCAAGAAATTAATCATCTAAGTTATATATAAGAAGTTCATTTGTGTCCCTCCCTTTTTTAAGATTCCACATATAAGCGACATCATATGGCACTTTCCTCTCTCTTTCTGGCTTACTTCACTTAGAATGACAATCTCCAGGTCCATCTATGTTGCTGCAAATGGCATTATTTTATTCTTTTTATGGCTAAGTAGTATTCCACTGTGTGTGTGTGTGTGTGTGTGTGTGTGTGTGTGTGTGTGTGTGTGTGTGTATACCACAACTTCTTTAACCAGTCATCTGTTGATGGACATTTGGGTTGTTTCCATGCCTTGGCTATTGTAAATACTGCCCCTATGAACACTGAGGTGCATGAAGTATAGTTGATTCACAATACTGTGTTAGTTTCAGTGTACAGCACAGTGATTCATTTTTGGTTTTGTTTTGCAGATTATATCCCATTGTAGGTTATTATAAGATATTGGGTATAATTCCCCATTCTTGAACACCTTTGTGACATGCCTGCAGGACGTGTCTTGTGGAATCTGAGAAGCCACATCCTCTGCTCCCACTGCCTCCTCTGGAAATGGGAGCAGCAAACATATCTGCCGCCAAGGAGAGGATTCCCACTCCTGCTCCAGGGGAGGAGAGCCAGGCTTCAGGGAGGACAGGCACTGGTAAGATAAGTCCCTGCTCTCACTCAGCTTCCATCCTAGTGCAGCAAAGGACACACATACACATCAGGTGGTGCTCAGTGCCACACAGAAAACCAAGGCAATACGGGTATGGGGTAGAGAGTCTGACAGTGGGAGAGGGGCAGAGTTATTTTAAGTGGGTGCTCAAGAAAGGTCATTCCAAGGTGATATGTGACCAGGGATCTGAGTGCATTAAGGAAGTGAGCCTTCCAAGCAGACAGAAGAGCTGCCATGAAGACTGCGAGGAGTGAGGCCAGCAGTGCTGCAACAGCGCAAGAAGGGGCAGGAGGCAGGGCCAGATCGTGCAGGCCTTAGAGACAGCTCATGGGAAGGACCTGTGAGTCCATCCGGAAGAGAAGGGAGCTTCTGCAGGTCTCTGAGCGGAGGGGAGTGTGGAAATAATCACCTGGCTGTCGGGCAGAGAACATGTTGTAGAGGAGGGTAGGGAGACACCAGATAGCCCAGTGGTTCCCTGGGCAACTCTGTCCCCAGAGGACATCTGAAATGTCTGGGAACACTTCTGGTTGCCACAGCTGGGAGCAGGGGCTTCTGGCTGGTAGAAGCCAGGGATGCTGTTAAACGTCCGACAGTGACCAGGACAGCCCCTCAACAGAGACAATGACCAAGCATCAGCAGTGCTGAGGCTGAGAAGCCCTAAGGCTGTTACCAGCAGAGCCTGAAATGCTGAGACTAGAGGTAGGTGAAAGGATCCCCTCTGGAGGGAGAGCTCATAAGGTGTTGCCAGTCAGAGAGCAACACGATGGCAAGGACAGGAGTGCGGGCAGCTGTCAGGGACAGCAACGTGGCAGGGGGGCCGGGCACTTCCGTCCCATCCCCATCTGAGCTCCAAGGAGCTCTGCCCTGGCCAAGAAGACAACCCTCCTCCCCTTGCCCCCCGACTGCCAGGGGCACACACGGCTCCTCTGAGCTGCGGTTGTGCCACAGCACTGAGCACTGCATGAACAATGAGCTGGTCCCACAGCCCCTGGTCTAGACCCTCATTCGTAATACTGCTCTTGACTGACCTGGAAGGACCCAAATTCACTGCATGAAAATGTCCCAAGGACAGAAAATGGCAAACTGAGGCTAATCGACAGGTTGAAAATAGAAGGTAGCGAAACAAGAAGCTACTATGAAGTGGACTGGAACGCCACATCCCATAGGACTGGATGGTCCCAAGGGCTGGCCTGCTGGGTGGAGGCCAGCACTTGCCCCAGGAAGAAAGGGTGGCTTCAAGACTGGTCACTGGCACCAGCATCCACCAACAGGGCTTCTCGCAGGAGAGGGGAAGCGGCAGGAAGTCCAATAAAAGCAGCTGAGCACGTGTCAAGGCTGGACGCCACCCGCCCACCAACGCCATCTCCTGTCAAACTCTGGCAAGGCCAAACCACAGGGAGATGTGGGTGTCCTTCGGTTCCACAGGAAGAAAACCACGCTGGCTCCTCTGGGGTTACTGATGTTGGCCATATCAGGTCCTCAACTGACAATGGGCATAGCTTCAAACAAAAGGTCCAGCAGTGTGCGTGCCAGCACCCACAGCCTCGGGGCGCAAGGACAAGCCAGCCCTGCATTGAGGCCCTGGTGAGTAGACAACGGGACAGCCTATGGTGGGCCCCGGGTTGGGCTGTACCCAGTGGACTGAGCCAGGCCCTTCCTGGGGAGGGAGGGGAGAGAAAAGTGGCTGGCCCAGGAGACATGGGGGAATGGGGCTGTTTACCTGGGCCAGGACTCAAAGAACAGATTCCTGGAAGGAATATGAGGTCAGACCAGTGCTGGAAATTTTCTATAAGCTTGCTACTTACCAAGGGCTAAAAACAATCTGAGAAACAGCATCCCTCCTGCCCCTCTACATGGCTTGAGCCGAGCCTGAGTCTAGACACACAGAAAAGGGTGAAATAGGACACTGGTCAATGGCAGGGGACCTCAGGGCCTCCTAACCAGCCCATCTCACTCCCTCAGCTGAAGCTATAGATGCTGAAAAAGGCCCCAGCCCTGCTCCCCTGGGTCCACTGGGCTGCGAGTACCCCACATCACTCTGGGGGCCGCCTAGCTGCACTACGGAAGGAGACGAGATGGAGTCAGGGGCATGCTGTTGAGTGCACGCGCAGACACCTCCCAGGCTGAGAAGCCCAACTCAGTTCTGGGGGTGGGAATAGAGCAAACCATTCAACAGCAACTTTGCTAAAACCTAGGATCGAGGTTAACAAAAAATTTTTTTAGTGCTTCCTACAGATTCAAGGCTAGAGAATACAAATGTAAAATAAGAAATGTACAGTCTTTAAAGAATTTACAGGGATCTGGTATAGAGCTAGGTGGAGAAAGGGAAGGGCGGGCCCAGTGATATTAACCCCCTCCCTCCAACGCGAGTGCAACTTGAAGGCCAGAGAAGCTACTATGCCAGACTGCAAAGTGTACCCCACAGCGCAGAATTCTGAAAAAGCCTTGGGCATCCTAGAACAGAATGCTCCCTAGAGCAGTGTTTTTCAAACTGAGGGTTGTGACCCATTAGTGGCTTATGAAATCAATTTAGTGGGTCATGGCCAACACTGGGGGAAGGGTGGGGAGGGAGAGAAAGTATCTGCGTGCACCACATACAATAAGGCTAGGTATTGTTTTGAGAAAACTTTTCCAGCTGCATATATAACATATATGTATCCTGGGTCATGATGTAAAACATACATTCTATGGTGGGTCAAGAAGTTTGAGAGCCCCCACGCTATCTATCTGCCCAGTCCCCGTACCCAGCTCTGCCGGTTCTCTCTGGCTAGGGTTTCAGCCAGTTACATTACATTGGGAGAGACATCTCTTCTGTCAGAAGCTGGTGCAGAGCCAAAAACAAGCAAACAACCAAAAAACCCAGGATCTAAATGTTTACATGTAATACTCTGCGGGGGCAGGGAACTTTTAACTCTTTCTGACATTACTTAAGATGTCAATAAGCTGACTTTCTGAACAATAAAATCGGAAGTGGCAGGAAATGGCACTAACTGGGGGGTGGAGCTGGGCCCCTCTTCCAGCTTCTTCCTAAGCCGGTTTCCAGCTCTGAATGGATCTGGGGAAAGAACTGGCCAGTGATTCTAGCCTATGCCAGCGTAACGACTTTCTCAGAGCAGTTGACCATCATGTGACCGAGTCCCCAGTAATCCAGCCATCAGCAGGCTGCCCACCTGAATGAGGACCGAAGGTTTTACCAGCAAACACAAATGGCCAGAGGCTTCACACGCCTGGGGCAGGAGGATGTGCCCCTAACTAGAAAATTCTGTCAATCACATGCTACAGAAACTATTCAACAGAAGCTCTGCTGAAACCAAAGACTGAGGCCGATCAATTCAATAGTTTTTGAGTGTTTTCTAGATTCAGAATGAGACAAGAATACAAACACACAGGTACGTGTCTTGGCTTGACAGAACTTACATTTACATGGGGGAGACAAAATGAAAACACGTGAAAATATTTATATGAGCAAATACACTGCTGAGCTGGGTGGAGAGACAAAAAGTCGTATTTCTAAAAGGCAGGTGAGGGAAGGCGAGAAGGGCCAGGCTGCAGAGGAAATGTCCACCAGAGATGCAAGGCAGGGATGCTACCCCACCTCCTCTACTTCAGATGGAAACTGGCCAGGCCTCTGTACTCTCAACCCCCAGGGGCAGCCCCGTCCCCAGGGACCCCTCTCTGATGGCACACCACAGACCAGAAGCCTGCAATCAGGGCCAGGCAATGCAGCATGATTGCATCACTGCCTGGAAACTGCAGCTGAGGCTTGCCAGCCTGCTGGAATGGCCCAGAGGCGCAGCCTGCCCAAGGGGACAGAGAAAGGGGACCGAGTCCAAGTGCCTGCTAAGTGAGGGGGAGGACTGGGGAGCTGTGTCTGGCAGCAGGCCGGCTGGAGCCTGGGCAGCAGAGCTGGGTCTCTGCAGAGGCTGCAGTGTCTGAGACGCAGCACATGCACTCTGGTGCATGCGGAAGGAACCCAGCACCGCACCCACCGGCCTGGCCCAGGGCTTGTCAACCTGGCTTTAGAAAGGATGAAACAGCTCAGGACTCCTGGGTTTGATGGGAGGGTACAGACAGGAAGCTCTAGAAGAGGAGGCATCCTTCTTCAAGAGGTTATGACTAGAAGGTAGAGAAGTAAACATCACAACTTCATGTTCTGTTCTTGGGGCCAAGCCGCTGGGCATCCCCGAGAGTGAGCAGAGAGCAGGCCCACTGTCCAAGCCCAGAGAGAGCTCAACACTGCTCTCCAGACCCCACACTCACTCCCACATGTCTGATGTCAGGTTAGTGTACAGACTGATGACCGGGGCTGGTAATCACAGACCCTTAAGGAGCTTGAGGGCAGGGAGAAGCCTATGTGCTCTGCCTCTTCCCATCCCCAGGTGGAGGCACCACTAAGGTCACTCTCACCCAACAGAGAAGGATGGAGGCATGCAGGGAGAGGTAAGTGATCTGTCCAATACCACCCGGCGCCAGCACTCCAGAGCCCTGGCCTAGCTTGTCCTTCCTTGTTTGGTGTGTGTGACCCTCCATGTGGCCCTTGCCAGGAGCATCTTCCTGGAGCTCATTGAAAATGTAGGCTCTCAGGTCCCAGTCCAGCCCTGCTGCCTGGGAATCCACAGGTTGACATGGTCTCCAGGTGACCCATGTGCATATCACCTCATCTTCACATATCAGGGCCCCTTAACAGAGGGAATCAGAATGGAGAAGGGCCCTAAGCCAGGCTCACTGCCCAATTGCAGTCCCCGGGACGGTATCCGGAAAATAGGCATTCTGAAAAATTTCCTAAAGTGATTCTGATATATATACCCAAATCCTGGCTACTCGGACAGGCACTTTAACGGCAGCAAGGGAGGAGGAGAAATAGCTAAAAGGGACAGTATCTGAGTCCAGAGGGGTAGGCTCACTCTCAACTCTGAGGGAGCCCACGTGGAAAAGACACAACCTCCCTGAACCCACACTGACCTCCACTTGTTCCTCAAACACCTGCAGTTACTATTTCAAGGAGATGAAATGGATACCCATCCCAGGATAGTGAGCGTCACTTGGGCAACAACTGGCCTGGCGACTCTGGCACGGACTGAATGGCTCCTGGGGGCTGCTATTATCTCTTGGTTTGACCGTTGTCTTAAAAACCTGATGGCTCACCCCTACGCCACCATCTATCACAAAGCTCACCCGTGGCAGCTCCCCTCTGTAGGAGCCGGCTCTCTGAGCCAGGACTAAAACACTCACCAACAAGAAAGCAGAATCCCTGAGGCTGGGAGGAAGCAGCCCCCGGCCCCGCAGGCAGAGTGAGATGAGGCTGCAGCTCGCCCGGCCAGAGGAGGTGGCCAGATAGCACATGAGCCAGGTCCTACAGAGGCCACAGGGCCACCACGCCCCAGCTACGTGTGCTGAGTAAGTCCCAGCACCTCCCTGGGTGTCAGATGCCTCATCTGGGACGGGCAGCTCTACAATGTCTCCAGCACCTGTCCCAGCCAAGGGGCCACGTGAACAGCCCATCTGGAATGTGCATCCCCACAGACCCCCAAGGGGGCTGGCTGAGAGGAAAAGATGGCCCTGGTCCACATGGCTGAGAAAGCCCCGTAGCAGGAGTGCTGGGCAAAGCCTGAACCAGGCCCCTGACAGTTTTCCTCCCTAGGACTTAGAGCTCAGCTGGAGAAATCATATACAAGAAAAGCATTTTACAAAGACTGAAACAAGATGCAAAAATTAACGTATGGGTGCATCTTGATTTAGATATCATTACTAAAAAGTCTTTTATAAATTGAAAGGATTTAGTATCAGAGAGCTGTTTCAAGAAAACCCACAAGAAATCTTACAGTATACAAATTACCACCCTCTTGTTTATATGGCCAAAATTCTCCTCCTTTTTAATGAGGACAGACACACCCACCCTCGGTGATGAGCAGATATGGCCAAGAGTGAGTCAGAGAGCGAATCAGAGTGTGTGGGAGAGGCTGCTCTGAGCTAGGTCACGGCTGTCACTAACGTGGCTACCTTGGAGGAGGTGCCACCCTGGGCTCTGGAGGGTGGGAGAGACAGCACTCCCAGGCTGAGGGGTCCAGCAGGCAGGTTCTCTCATGCCGGGGAGAGCCTGGAGGGAGGGAAGGGGTGTCTGAGAGCCTCACAGACCTCATCCAGTCCTCATGGCCCCCTCAGGAGAAAGGTCTCTGCATTTCAAACAGTAAACCGTGTGCAGAGGGTGGTCACAGAGCTAGGAAGCATGGAGTGAGCCTCTCCCCCAGTCGTCCTCCAGGGACCAGGACAGCCTCGTCGCCCTTACAGTGTCCGGGGAGAGGGTGACTGGTGAACAGACACCAGCACGCAAGACTCGGGCGCCGGCCTGATCGTCTTGTCTGTACAATTATGCATGAAACTTCCTTCCTCTCAGCTCCTCTAAGTCCCACTTAGGCAGGACTTCTCAGCCAGAACTCATGTTATCACAAATCTGAAGGAGGACACTCTTTCTGAGACTGAGAGATCAAAATTTATTTGAATGACTGGATATCCACTTCCAGATGCCACGTCTTAAAATCAGCACTGCAGGGAAGCATTCTGACTGACCACACTACTGTTGGTCTCTGAAGGGCAACTGGTGGAAACCAACCAACGGCCCCATAAAAACAGAGTGGAGAAGTCTAGATATTTAATTAAAAATGTTGAAATAGCTAAAGATTATGAAGAAAAATGGAGGCAGCCCCGACAGGTCCCTTGGGAGGAGGTCTTGGTTTTAAGGCAACTATCAGAATCCTCAGAGCCCTTTTAAAAATATAGATTCCTGGCTTTTTGTTTTGACTCTAAACCTATTGAATGAATCTCTGCGTGAAGCCAGGAATCTATTTCTCAGCATTCCCTGGGTAAGTCTAACCACCAGCCTGGTTAAAACAGTTCTACTTCAACCAATATGTACCCCTTTCTTCTAAAACAAAGTAGAACCCTGACTACTTCGGGACATTTGTTTTTAATTTTTTAAAAAGTTAATGATAAAAATCTGGAGCTCAAGATGCAAAAGCTAGGTGGACTGAAATAATTAACAAAATGAGAGAGCTGATACCACCTCTCAGTATCCCTGACACACTCCTCCTGCTGTTCAGCCCTTGAACAGACACACAGGCACCAGGTCCTCAAAATGATGTGGACCCAACATTGACCTCTGCTCAGGTGGTCCAGACCCTAATGTAGGTCAGTTTCCAGGCAGACACCAAGAACAAAGCCCCAGGCTCTGAGACAGCTTTTAGTACATGACCCTGCTGACCAAGAGTCATGGGACCTGACCCTGGCCAGCTGCTGCTTAGATAGCAAAGAACAGAACCAGCCAGCACGCATCCCTGGACACCCAGGGAACAAGGTTTTCCCCCATAAGAAATTCCAGGCAGGAAGGCAGCTCCTGGGCCCAACATTGTGACCACAAGAACATGATTTTTAGAGTTGGGTTATGGTACATACAACATGGCTCTTCCCACCTTTAAGAAGTCCAAGTGTGAGAAAGAACCACCCAAGCAGGAGGAGTTGCTGCCTAGTCCAAATCGTCCAAGACAACCACCAGGACCCCTCGGCTCACGACACTCCAGCTCCCCTTTCTTCACCTTCCCCACTGCAAACCCACAGAAAAATGACATCATCTTCAAGATGACGTCATCTCTGGTCAGCATAGGGCTGGAGCCTCATTCCTGCAGTGGCTCGTGACACCGAGCCTTACCTCCATCCAGAACAGCTGCGGCTCCTGTGGTCCACACTCCCAAACGCAGAGAATCAGCTACTCATCAATAGCCACACTGCAAAACGCATCCTACCTTCCGAAAGCAGACTCAGACGGAGTGGCGTTCACTCAGCACTGCTATTTTTGAAAATGCAAATATGGGAAGAAAAGGCAGTAAAAATAACACACCAGAGCCCTGGTCCAAAGCCGAGTCTTTTCTCAAGGGCCAGGGTCTCACGAGGTGCGGTGGGGGTGGCTGATCTTCCTATGGGGTTTTGTTTTTATTGTACCTGGGAGCTCAGAGCCCCTGCCTTGCTCACTCCCTGAGCCACCGCGCAGGCGGGTAAGGGGGATCCACACGAGAGGGGCGGGCAGTTTTCACGACCCTCCCAGCAGTGACTGTCACAACAACGTTGGTTCTCTGCTTTCCTCTATTCCAAAATGACATCTTTCCAAGACAAACTGGGGTGATTGCTGCAAACATTTCCCCCCAGGGAAGCAGGAGCTTGGCAAAGGCACAGGAAGCCAAGGAGGAAGAGATGCAAGACCCCTGGGATGGGAAGAAAGCCAGGGTCTCACATCACTGAGTGACGGTCCTAACAGCCAGCTGCTCCCAAACTGCTGACAGCCTCCTGAACTGGCCTGATCCACACTGTCGCTGTCACGGCCACTGAGAGCCCCGCAGACAAGCTGGCCCCACTGAGGGTCAGCAGACTCATCACTCCCCAGTGCCAACCTCGCCAGTCGTTCTGTCCTCAGCCACTCCATGTCACTAGAATCAGGTCAGGAAAGGATCAGGTAACCTGTCTTCTGAGCAAAAATTTCTAAGAATATCAAGCACAAATACTTAGCAGCCCATTTCTGGGCTGAGTTCGTGGTAACTGGTGTGGCTGGGAAAGCGGGAAGGACTCTGCACCACTCACTGGAGAAAGGTGAGGAGGAAGCACCTACTGGCACTGTAGGCTTAGCTCCAGCAGGCCCCTTCGTCCTCTAGCAGGAGGTGGAAAATAATCACAGCCGCAAGGTTCCCAGAGCTGAACCCAACTGCAAGAAAACACTGCGGAGTGAAGTGACAGTCTGCCGTCAGTCTATGGCTGACACTGCATGGTCATGACCCCTCCAGAGACTGAAACACCAGCGACATCCTCATCGAAGCCACCAGAGCACAGAAGATGACTTGAATGACTATTTTCTGTTCTCCCGAGGATGGCAGTAATTAGCACCACTGAGATGCATTAGTGCATCACCACGGATGCACTGGGGCGTCAGAACCCCTGGGTGGGTGAGTAGGGCTGGAGACGTGCCGTAGGTATGCATTACACCTTTTATGGAATAAACATCTCAGCTTTCCTGGCTCCCTTATCTGGGCTGGCTCTATTTCCTTTAATCCCTGGGTCCTTGGAGCTGGCCAACAGGTTGCTGGACCAGAAGTCTGAAGAAGGACCAGCAGTCTGAAGAAGAACCAGAAGGCAACACTAAAATGGCATCTGTGAATCCTTCCCACCTCCAGTAGGTTGTATCCAGATGTTCTCAAGGACTGCCAGCCCTAAGTGGAGGGAGGTGGGACAGATGAAGATGTCTCAAGAGCTCTCCTGCAGTCCTTCCTCTAATGGCCAGCCAAGCCACACGAGGGTGACGGCAGGCCTGCGGCAATGGTTTTGAGATCTACACCCCAGGACATGTGTGGCACACGGTAAGTAATGGAAATGTTGGTTCTCTTGCCTTCCCACGCCCACCCCACTTCATGCTTTCCCAACTACTTCAGAGTTGACCTCACTCATCAGTAGTCTGAACTGTCTTGAAAACCGCAGATGATAGATGAAGCTGTGAAGTGAACTACGCAGGGAGAGGAGTGACAAAAGCCATCTAGCGTGAACCTGGCTTTTCTCTGGCTTGAGCTCAAGACCTGCCTCTCCTGTCTCAGGGGCTCGACCGGGACAGAGTCTGCCCTGCAGGAAGGTCTGAGTCTGCTTCCTTTGACATCTGTTACTCGCTACTCACTTGATCGACTGTGGCCCATCCATCCACCCACCCACCCATCCACTCACTCAACCATCTACAGACCTACTAGGACGCCAGACACCGTGCCTGAAGCACATCAGGCCACGAAGAGCCCAGAGAGGGTGGGCAGGACACAGCTACACACGAGGAGCTGTCCCGGGAACAGGCACGGCTCTGCACTGGCCCAGACAGCTGCACTCAAGTTTCTGCTCATGTCTCCTCTTCACTGAGGCCCTCTCTGACCGCCCGCTCATAACAACTACTCCTCGGCCACCCCCCCCCACAGCCTGGTCCCCTCGGTCCGCCCCTCAGGATGTCGGCTCCGTGGGGCAGGTGCTGCAGGAGGAGTAGGGGGTGGGGGCACGGGGCCGGGGACAGAGGCCTCTTTTGAGAAGGAAGCAGGGACTGGAGGGTGGCAGCTCCTTCAGGAACTACAGCTGAAAGGAGGGGAAAAGGAGGAAGGTGGAAGGGATGTGGGCTGAGGAAGGGCCTCTTTTTAAGACATTAAAAACAGGTCAGGCGGGAGGATGCCGAGGGAAGGTAAAGACTTGGCCCGAGGAGGTCCAAGCCCCGTCGTCAGAAGCCCCATGACCTCCTCAAGGCTGGGAGTGCCAAAGGGCCAGCCAGAGTCCATTAGCCAAGCGCCCGCTGCCACCTTCTCTTGGGGGCACGTGGCACCGAAGGGCTGCCACTTCTGCTCCACTTGCACCTCCCACAGCCCCGAACGTCGTCAGCAGCCAGTTCCAAGCATAAGATGCTCAGCTGGCAGCTATTCCCCCAACCTGCCACTCAAGGGCAGGGTTCCATCACACACCAGTCTGGGCACACTACCCACATGGTCATTGTCCCACCCAGTGGCTTGGCTCCCAACCGCCCCCCACCCCGATCCAACATGCCAGCTCCGGTGGGGGTCTGACATCTACAGGTGGCGGTGCTCAGGGCCCAAAGACCCAGGCCTTTTCCAAGGTCTTGGGAGGGGGTGGGACTGAGAACCATCCGCAGGCTGAAGGAGGGAGAGACACCCACCCTTCCTCACTTGCTATCACCCTGATGAACTGCCTTCATTCTGAGCTCTCAGACAGAGCTTTAAGACTTGGCTTGCACAACCGAGGCTTTTGTGAAAACTGGGTCTTTTTTGGGAGGGGCGGGAAGTGGGAAGAGAAGCGAGGAAAAGAAGCCTTAAGGGGATGTGTGTGTGGTGGAAACACCCATTGACTATATAGACCTTTCCTGATTCTCAGAAGTTACATAAAAAACAGCATAATGAAAGAATGGGATGGAGGGACTACCAATACCTTCAAAACACAAATCAATGTTAGCACCCTAAAAAAAAAAAAAACTTCATGGCTTTCCACTGATCGAAATCTGAGGACAAAGTTCCCGGAATCCAGGTAGAATAACAGTTTAAGAAACAGACTTTAAAATATTAATACTTAAACCTTTACTCTTAACACTGCAAGTGCTTGATGCTCACAAAGCCAAGAGAAAGCACCACGACTTCTGGAGGCTCCAAACGCAGCCAAAATAATCTTAGGAGGTTCCTGTCTGCCTGGACGCTATGGACACAACCTACATACTATTCTCAGGCATCTACGTATAGGTGAGAATTTTTTTTATTTAACTAAGAGCTAAATACAAAATGTGTGGACTGGTATTATGATAGAAGATTCGTGGAGATGGATTTGGGGTAGGAAGTCCTACAGTTAGGACAATTTTCTTCTCTTGTTTATCCCACATTTTGCCAGATGGAGGGCAGATATGGGTATGGAATTAAAACTTACATTATCTGCAGAAGGGTGCCAGGTAACCACCTCTCCTGGTCCCAGATCACTAAGAGAGACCATCACTGCTCTGGTCTCAGAAATTCATCAGAAATCACACAAAATCCAGGAGCATGGAATTCTCCCTGCAACTCAGTCTGGTGAGGACTAATTTAATCATGTTCCTTCAGTCAAGACTGCCGTAAAGTAGCAGGGAGGGTATCGCACAGTGGTAGAGTGCCTGCTTAGCACGCACAAGGTCCTGGGTTCAATCCCCGGTACCTCCCTAAATAAACAAACAAACCTAATTATCTCCCCCCAAAAAATTATTTAAAAAATAAATGAATAAAAATTAAAGAAAAGAATCTCTTATTAAAATATATGTATATTGCACTAAGGTAGGCTGCAGCTGCCCAGGTAGCAGGTGGTCAGAAGGGGCTTCTCCAGCACACAGAGGCTGTGTGACCTGGGCAAATCACAAACCCTCTCTGGGGCCCAAGTTCTAAAATGCCTGCTGCTAAACGCACACCAGGAAGCACACACATGCAGGGCTGGGCATACACACTTCAGAAAAAGAGCTGCACTACCCTGGCGACAGTAATCAGAACCAACTGCCGCGCTCTTTCGGGAGAGCAGCCGAGGACGAGAAGAGCTGTGCTGAGAGAAGTGCTACCTGGGAAGGTGAGGCCGCTTTCCCGTTCTGCTGTGAGCCGGTTGAGCCTCTCTGCAACACTGCGTCCAGTTTTGATCACTACACTAACAGAAGGTAGAGAACCTGAGAATATTCAGAGCCGTGCTAGAAACAAGGCCCATGAGGAAAGAGGGAAACAAGGTCCAGGAGAGAGAAGCCCAGGACTGGGACTTCCATCTTCGAGTCTATGACTTTGGTGAGAATGAGGAACAATCCTAAATGTCAGTGGAGAATCGAAATTAAAGCAGAGCTGGCGGGGCAAAAGGAGGAAACCAGAGTCAGGAATCATCCTCCAGAACGGGCTTCCTGAGCGTCGACCTGTATACTGCTAAAGACCCTCAACGAGCAGACACTCCTCTGCCTTCCAGGTCAGACCTGCACTGCCCAGCAGGGAAGCCACTAGCCGCAGGTGGCTACTGAGCACTTGACATGAGACCAGGTCGGAATCGGGATGTGCCGTCACAGTCAGGATTACAGAGCCTTAGTATGAAGAATGTAAACGATCTCATTAATATTTCTTTAAAAAATGTTTGGGGGGAGGTAATTAGGTTTTTATTTATTATTTTTTAAATGGAGGTGCAGGGGATTAAACCCAGGACCTTGTGCATACACTCTGCCACCAAGCTATATCCTCCCCACCTCATAAACACTTTTTATATCCTTTTTACATGTTCAAACAATATCTTGGGTCTATACCAGCTTAAATAAAATATATCAAAATTAATTTCATCTGCTCCTTTTTACTTTTAAAAATGTGGCCATTAAAAAAAATCCTAAATGACATAAGTAACTCATATCGTATTTCTATTGAACAGTGTTGACTTAAATCAGTAAATCATTTTTTTAAAAAAATCAAAGTACACTGAAGGGCTTAACAGCACAAACCATCAATGCCCTGTCTTACTGTCTCAACAATGCTCCCTTGAGACAACCACCTTCTAATTTATTATCGGTTTCAGTATTTACCCTTATATATAAACAATATGTTTGCACCTCTAATTCCTAATTGATTAACTGTAAACATTACCTATTGACCTCCCGTTTCTTACCCATCCCCTTGACAACCCCTTACCTTGGGTCCATCCTTCCAACAGTTCTGCAGCTCTGACTGAAACATCACAGTGCTGGAATGGAGTAAATACTGCTCCCAGCTGGACCAAGTGTGCTCTGTGATACACAGCCTGTGTACGTACTGATATCTCTGTCAGACAGCTATCCATAACTTTTCCAGACATGCTCAAACAACCCATCGGGTGGGTTCTGTCTCTCTTCCTTGGCGACCTCCCTCCTGCACAATTCCAGCCTGCCTCCCCATCAAGGACTCTTCTTTGCAGCCCACCAGTGTGGGATCTCTCGTTTCCTGGATCCCAGAAAACTCCCTGGTTTTGGTGAAGCGCACCTCCCACCAGCTTCCAGAGAAAGGTCCATGGCAGGCACATTTTTTTTTTCAGTCCTTGCAGGCTTGAGAAGAAACACTTGTCAAGTAACTGGCATGATGTGAGCTCTCCTCTTTCAGCCTCAGGACCTCTGTCTAACTGGCACGTTTGCTCTGTTTATACTCATTGTGATCCGTGTGGATTCATTTCCATCACTTTTAGGGCTTTCTGTCTACCACACTTTTTCTTTGTTCTCCTTTTTGCTAGTGAAATGACCTGGTTTTCTTAAGTCCAAAGATTTTCCATCTACTGGTTTGAAGGCTTTCGATCCTAATTCCATTCTTTAAGTGGCTACCCTTGACATTTTACTGTGCCTACTTGACTCAGAAAGTCTAAAGCAAATCAATGCCTCTCCCACTCTTCCCAAACAGTTTGAAGATCTTAGAATGTGTTCTTTCAAATCACCCCCTCTCATTTCCATTTACTGTCTGTCAGGATTTTAGTTTTTGACTCTCCTCCAATTAGTAATGATCACTGTTTTATAAGCTAATGACCATTTAGATCCACCCACATTTCTGGTGTCTTTGCACACCTTTCCTCTTTGTCTCTCTCCTGGGTTTTTTCCTTCTTCCTGAAGTACATTGAAGGTCTGTTAGTGAATAAGCTTAGTTTTTCTTTCTGTGAAAATGCCTTGATTTTGTTCTCATTATAGAATCAGAAGCTGATCACTGAAAACTACGCCAGCAACTTAATTTTCCTTAGCATGCTGTAGACTTTATTCCATTGTGGTCTCTGGCCTCTACTATTACTACTCAGACATTTGCTGAGTTTCACTGTTGAACCTTGGGAGTTATCTGTCTTCTTCTCCCCAGCTGCTTGTGAGATGTTATTTCTCCCTGTGGGAACTACCATTAGACACAGCCCGGCCCCTCCCGCCCTTCAAGCTCCTTACTGCTCTTCCCTCTCTGCTCTGTGCTAATTTTGCTTAACTTCTTCAGATCTATTTTCTGGTTCATGTAATTTTCTCTTGTGGTGTGTCTATTGTGCTATTTAACATTTCCACTGGGCTTTAAACTCAATGATTAGAGTTTTCATTGTAGAGGTTTTATTTGGTTCTTTTAACAAATAGCCCCTTTAAAGTGTATTGTATCTTCTTCTTCCCTTTGATTTCTATTCTTTAAGCCCTTCAATCACTTTAAATGTTATATTACAGTCTCTTCTAATATCTGAAGTTTTAAAACGTTGGAAAGCCTCCTGTATGTTGTGACAGCTGAGTCTTGCTCATGAGTTCCTACACGAGCTCATCACTTGTGCAGGTCACAGGACTCCAAGTGGCCTGCACTGCAGAAGGTCATTCTACAAAAAGTCCTGCTTTTCCTTCTGCAAGGAGCTTCACCGGCCTGGCACCGGCGTGGGGGTTCCTGAAACACATAGGCATTAGAAATACAGACTTCAAGCTGGGATGTCTCACCTGCACACGGGAGGCACCCCCCAACATGTCAGAGTGCGGGCCGGCGGCATACCTCCTTGCCATTTCTCTGGCCCCATGAGGGAGATTTTCTCATGCCCCCTTTTCCCTTCCTCACAGGGAACAGCCCTGTGAGAGGAATCTCTATTTCAATTTTATACACATTTGTTAAAATCCAAACTTCTATTATTGTAAGGTCCTGTTTTAGGGTCCAATAAACATCCCCAGCACTGCCATCAGTAGGCCTACTCAGCTCTGGCTTTAAGTTCCCTCTTGGATTTTGGTGTCTTTTTACCCCTTTTCTTTCTTATAAGCTCAACTTTATGTTTAAAATCTTTGTTATATTTTATATAGCACTTCTAAGTAACTGTAGTAGGAGTGGTTCTACATTAGCTCAGTCTACCACATTAGATTGGAAATCCACTGCACTGCCTCGTGGCTTCCCATGAGGTTGAAAAAACCGATGCCTCTTCAGTCCCTATCTTTTTTATGTGACTGTTTTCTCTCTTTGGAAGCTTTATCCCCAGTGTGTTCTGGAATTACACACTGTGCCAGTTAGGACTTTTTCATTCACCATCCTAGAACCCTGTGATCATCAATTCTGGAAACATTTCGGATTTCCTCGATATACAATTCTGTCCTTCACTTTCACTTTTTCTCTGTATGGATCTCCTTGATGTCAGATGTTTTATTCTGTTTCTTGGGAGTCTCTGTCAACTCTTTTTTTCTTCTTATTTGTGTTTTGAATTTCCAAGAATTATTTCTTGTTTTGATTTTTTAGCATCCTGTTTTATTTCATCAACAAAATACTGACTCATTCCCGAAGCTGTTCCCTGCATGTTTTGAGGGTTTCTCCTGTTTGCAGCATCAGCTCTGCTTCCTCTGATACGTCTTTCTCTTTGCTTGTTCTAGCCTCTACCCTTCACACTGGCAGCTTTCTGAATATGCTCAGTGATCCTTGGCTGTCCAGTCCCATTTAAAAATGAGTCACCAGGAAATGTTTGTGGTGATGGAATCATTCTGTACCTTGATTGCTGTGGTGGTTACATGAAACTACACATGATAAAATGGCACAGAACTGTACACACAGAGTGTGTACATGTCAATTTCCTGGTTTTGATACTGTCTGTAGTTAGGTAG
Source organism: Vicugna pacos (assembly GCF_048564905.1). Taxonomy (NCBI): domain Eukaryota; kingdom Metazoa; phylum Chordata; class Mammalia; order Artiodactyla; family Camelidae; genus Vicugna; species Vicugna pacos. The sequence goes on from NC_133002.1 coordinate 58,792,746, forward strand.
GGTGTAACCACTGAGGGAAACTGGATGAAGGGTGCAAGGGACCTCTCTGTACCATTTTTGCAACTTTCTGTGAATCTGTAACAATTTCAAAACAAAAAATTAAAAAGTTGAGGCAATAAAAAGATGATGGAAGCTCTGTGAACACCAGCAAGGCTCTGGACTAGTACTGAGCATATCAGCTAGCGCAGAACCTGACTTTTGCTTGGAGGAAATGCCAAACGCTAGCAACTGTGGGTCTGTCTCTTTCTTCCAGAATCCTCCAGTCCCACGCCTCCTGCCTGGCCTTAGCACACCGGGATTCATTCCCCTTGAGCTTACAGACTTTTGTGAATCCCTCTTTCAGCCCAGGTAATGATGCCTTTGCTCCGTCAAGGAACCTCACTCAATCCAGTCTCTGGTTCCATTTCTCCAGAGCACAGACCTCTGCTCTCAGGGCGGAAGGGCTGAGTGTTCTCTGGCTTGTACAAGTGGACAGGTAACTCGGGGCGTTAAATCTCTCCCTATGCAGACTCTCAGCTCATCCCTCTGTCTTAAGACCCAAACTGCACTCCCACCTTGAGCGACACCAGGTGCTCCAGTTCTGAGTTTCCCACAATGCTCCTCTCTGGTGTCTCTGGGTGCCAAGGTTTCAGTGTCCTGCTCTGCTGCTGCGTTCCCCTTCCCTCTTCCAAAACCTGAGCCCTTGTACTACTGTCTACTGTTTTCTCTCCCATTCTTTGTTCTTGTGGGTTTAAACATTTAAAAATTCTTTCAGAATTCTTTTAGTCATTTTAGAAAGGCTCCTGGAAGAAGTAGAAATAAATGAATGCATTCAATCTACAGCATTTTCCTAAAGTACACTATGCCAACCAGAGCTCTGTAACCTTAATTTTGCAAAGTACTTACATACAACCATGGGACATATTTGAAGACAGAGAGATGATAGTAAGTCAACAAAAAAAAGAAGTTGCACATTCAAGAGTCAGAAATCCTCAGTTTTGACATTCGCCTCCAAGTATCTGCGCACTGCCTATCAGAACCAAGTGCATCCCCGAAGGGCTCTTCCAGCACTGCCACTCTAAGACTGGGAATGGTGGGAAGGGAAAGGAAAGCATAACTCTGCCAAAAGCTCCCCCATCATCTGAAAGGGCCACCGACCTGCTCCTACAAATGGCTTTTTGTTTCAAATGTCAGAGAAAACTTTAAATTCCATAGATTGCTGTGATTCAACCATGGCGGTTAGAACAGATCCAGGACAAAGTTGGGCTCTAGGTGGAAGAGACTCACTATCAGTGTCAGGCGACAGGCGTGGGTAATCAACACTTTGCACACTTACAAAATGAAATTAGATTCTGAAATGCTAAACTAAAAACAATCACTGAGAAAGTCACAAGACGTAAATAGCAGCACACGTGCCCCTCAGCAGACAGCCACCCCGCTGACGGAGGGAGGATCTGCGAAGCAGCAGCAGCCAAGACACACTCAGAAAGCTCCGGGCCTCTGTGAACCAAGCACCGTTTGTCACACACAGGCATCGCTCACCAGTTCAGCATAATCATGTCTTCAACCTGCCAAACGGGCTACACAAACGACTCAGCTACCAAAGTACATTTATGTCAAGCAACAAGCATTTCATCACCTACTGCATAAGAAATATTATAATCCGTGCCACGAGCGGGGTTAGGGGGGGAGATGGTACAGTCTCTGCCTTTGAAAAACGTCAGCTGGATACGGCGTACTGCGCATGGTTCCCGTGACTAGTACGTATTTGAAAGCTTGCCCCCCTGTCCAACAGGCCCTACTCAACAACCCCCTTCTTATTCTAGGGTGATTGTGGAGCCCCAGACGTAAAACAATTAGAACTTTCTTCCTAGAAAGACTTAGAACTTAAAGATCTCAGTTTATAAGGGTCTCAAACCCTCCAGGGCACAGTTAAATAGCAAAGGAAGCTGAATCCCAATATAATGCAAGATGCCTGGCACAGGCCCCAGTGACACAGAGAAGGCACCTACCACGGAGGTGGCCCACCTGCCAGATCCTAAAGGACAGACAGAAGACCCAAAGGCAGGGTCTAAGAAGCAAGCCAATAAATAACCCAATTAAAAAATTTACAAAGGATTTGTATGAACAGACATTTCTCCAAAAAAGATATACAAAAGGCTAATAAGCACATGAAAAGACGCTCAACATCACTAGTCACTAGGGAAATGCATGTCACATCACAATGTGATATCACCTCATACCCACGGGATGGCTATAATCAAAAGACCGACAATAACAAGTATTGGTGAGGATGCTGAGAAACTGAAACCCTCATACACTGTTGGTGGGAATGTAAAATGGTGCAGCTACTCCAGAAAACAGTTTGGCAGGTGCTCAAAAGGTTAAACACAGAGTTACCATATGACCCAGCGATTCTGCTGCTGGGTATAACACCCAAGAAAACTGAAAAGAAACGTCCACACAAAACTTGCATGTGAATGCTGAGAGCAGCGTTACTGAAAACAGCCCCAAAGTGGAAACGACCCCGGTGTCCATCAACATCAGTCATTAGGGATAAAGAGACGTGGGAGAGCCACACGACAGAAGCCTTGCTGGCCACAAACAGGGATGAAGTACTGAAATGTGTTATGGTACGAAGGGAACTCAAAAACATGCTCAGTGAAAGAAGCCAGACACAAAAGGCCACATATTACATGTTTCCATCTATATGAAATGCCCAGAATAAGCAAGCCCACAGAGACAGAAAGTGGTTACCAGGGGCTGAGAGCTGAGAGAAGCGGGCAATGTGGTGTGACTGCTAATGGGTAGAGAGCTTCTTTTTGGGTGATGCAATGTTCTAAATTTAGATGTAATGATGGGTGCACAAATCTCTGGCAATACCAAAAACCATCTGAATTGTGTACTTAGAGTGAATTTTATGGTATGTGAGTTATATCTCAATAAAGCTGTTTGGTGTTTGTTTTTTTGTTTGTTTTAAGCAAGCTAGGTTAAGCTGCCTGGTGTTATGGTCCTGAGCAGGAAGTTTTCTTGGAAATGTCTCCTGAGTCATGGCGTAAATTCTCTGTATTACAGATTTTATTTTTCAAGTCAAACACCAGAACCTTGTCTCCACTACAACTAAACCACCAGAAAACGAAAGCCAGCATCACTAGTGCCCTGCACTTCTACTCTTGGAAATTAGATGGGTGTCCTTCTTTGGACTGCTCTTTCCTAAGCCTTAGTGTCTGTCCATTTGTGGTTTCCATCAACCTTAATCTCAAACATGTAGCCTCCTGGGGCCTTAGTTCCTCAACTACAAAATAAGGGGGTCAAACCAAATTATCCCTTGCAGCCCCTGCTGCTACGGGCCTAGACACACTCTAAAACCTGGTATACAGCCAACATCAATCATCTCAGGGCCTCAGTCGAAGGCCCCACCAGCACTGGGCACGCGATAGCTGGAAACTCCCTTGTACTCTGGGGTTATCAGCCCAGGAGAGAAGAGCTTAAGGTGGGGGAGAACTTGGAAAGCCCAACATGCAGGAAACACACCTCCACCTCGGGAATCACCATCCAGGACATATCACAGACCCACTATGAGCTATGCCATCTGAGGAGTCTCACTGGAGCCAGATGAAACAGACAGGGATTCCGAGCAGTGATGAGGATAACGCCTCCCCCAGCGAACACAAACAGCGCCCGCTGCACGTGGCCACGGTCAAAATTTGGGTCGTGGAGGGTCCTTTCAGAGTGTAGCCTTTGCTTCTGAAAGGAGTTCCAGGGCCCGGCCCAAACTGTCACACCGAGTGAGCAATTCTAACTGGGACAAAATGACAAGAGTGGACATGAAAGATGCTTAGGATATTTCTGGGAATGCTTTTTCACTTAAACTTAGAAAAACGAAACAAAACAAAAAACTGTCCTTCCTTGTCCTCACAAGGGTCTTTTGATTCAAATACCTCCGTGAGCACCCCCACCCCATCAGGGGCACCTCTGGCTACTAAGAAAACCTGCCCTAACAGAGGGCTCAGGAGCAAGCGCCAAGGACTAATAAACGCTGACCCCGCGGTCCCCCAGCAGCACCATGTTTTCCCCACGTAGTGCCACACTGGACCCAGTTCAACCCGGTGGCATGCCCGGCACAGGGGGCAGCACTTCAGAGAACAGAAGAGGGAAGCGCCAGGCCAGGGACAGCGCCCAGGGGCTGGACACACTTAAGTCCCTCACTCGCCACCACAAAGCTAATAACAAGGGAGGGAGGACCTGACCCAGGTTTGCCTGAATCCAAAGCAGTGACCTGGCAAGTGCACACAGTAGTCCAGAAAGCTACTGTGCTTTAAAAAAAAAAAAAAAAAGGCAGGGGAGGGAGAGGACGTGGAGGAGGGGAAGAACATATACATGTGTGTTAGAATATGCACAGAATGGTGGTGATGATTTTGAAATGTATAGAAATATCCAAGCACATGGTGTTGTAGGTCAATTATACTTCAAAAGAAACAAACAAACTCAGAAAAAGAGGTCAGATTTGTGGTTACCAGAGGCAGGGCAGGGAGGAGGAACTGGAGGAAGGTGCTTAAAGGTACAAACCTCTAGGTATAAGATAAGTAAGTACTACGGATGTAATATGCAACAATGATAAATGTAATTAACACTGCTGTATGTTACATGTGAAAGTTAAGAGAGTGAATCCCGAGAGTTCTGATCACAAGGAAAAAAAATTTTTCTTTTTCTTTTATTTTGTACCTATGAGATGATGGATATTCACTAAACTTATTGTGGTATCATTTCATGGTGTACTTAAGTCACATCATGATGCTGTACACTTTAAACGTGTACAGTGCTGCATGTCAATTATATCTCAATAAAACGGGGGGGGAAAGCAGCAGCAAATTTTCAGTATCATTTTTCTATCTTAATAAAAAAAGATCTAACTCAGTCTTGCTACAGAATCATCACAGAGAAACCCTAAAAGGGATGTTAATATATGCCTAGCCTTGTAAAAAAAAAAAAAAATATATATATATATATATATTTTCATAGAATAGAATAGATCTGGTCATAGTGGTGGTCTCTGGGGAGTGGAAATGGTAGGGAGGAAACAAATATTTCATTACATACTCTTTTAAACCTTGTGAATGTTATTCCATCTGTGTATATTATTTATTTAAACACACACACACAAGGATTAAGATTTGGATTTAAAGTCAGTCTTACAGGGCAGACAAGCTAATTATCAACATTCCCACTAAACTTGCGATCATACTTACTGTGTGGGCTCCCACACGACAGGGAAACTGAAGCAGAACTAAACAAGCCCCCAGTTAGTGGTAACTACTGGCCAGCACTATGCTGAGTGGTGCTCAAGGAAGACCTCATCCAATTCCCAGCAACTGTACAAGAGTCTGTCTACGGGTCTAGCTGTGGACACTGAGTAATCGCAGGTCTACATGCCAACTCGAAGCCCGCTGTCTGAGCACCTCCTTCCCCCATCCCAGCTCTGACTTACTCACTTCCCCCTCACCCAGCCCACTGCGCGGGGAATGCATGCCCTGAGCTGAAGGCACAACAGACTGGCCTGCTTGTCCTGCAGAGCTCAGGGACACCCCCTGGCACAAGAAAAGCTTATTTCTTGGCAACAGCAGAGCAGTCAAAAAGAGGCCCAGTCAGCTGCCCTGAGTTCTAGTCCTTTAGATGCTGCCAACTAGCTGGGTATGCCTGCATAAGTCAGAAAAAAATCTCACCATTATGCTGGGAAAATAGGTATTCTAAGACAGAAGTGTAAATGGGGACCACTTTGGGGGATGACAGTTTAATAAAACGAATCAAGTCTTAAAAATGTATTGCTATCCCTTGACCAGTAATTTCATTTAGGAATTTATCCTAAAAACTTAAAGAGGGAGTCAAAGATATAAAAAAGGTATAAGATGTTGGTATCGTTATTTAAAACTGTGAAAACCTGGCAACAAGTTAGCTGGTTAAAAGAGGAGATTGATTACAGAAATTTGGGTTCATCCGTCTGCTGGAATTAAGGGCATTCGTTAAAAATCATGTTATCAAAAATTTTTTTTGAAATGGGAAGAAAACCTTATGACACAGAAAATACCTCCACCTATGAACATCCAACTTAGGAACACTGCAGACAGGCTCAAGGCCATGTTCCCAAAAGAGAGCAGTCCTCCTTAGCCATTTTTTTTTGTATACATATATATATATTTTTTTATTGAAGTAAGGTCAGTTTACAATGCTGTGTCCTCCTCAGCCTTTCTAACTGTGCCTGCACTTAGTCTGCATGCGTTTCACAAACGTTAACCCCATCACATCTGAAAACAGCAAAGGCGGTGGGCACGAGTATTGCTGTTCAGGAAAAGACCAAGGTGCGGGTGACAATTCCAATAAAGAGGACGTGGAAAGAGCATGATGAATTGTACTTGGAGAGCAGTGCAGGGATGAGCTGGTCAACAGAGATGATCCTCAAGGCCTAGCAAATCTCTGCGAGGTGCCCACAGTGTGGATGCAGGCGCAGGGTGGGGTGGACGAGTGCAAAGACCGAGGATCTGGCACCTGCTCAGCCAAGGTCTGTTGTGGGTTCAGCAGGAGGCTTGGACCTGAGACCTTGAGGCCGAAGCAAGGTCAAAGTGGCAAAGGTTTTTGTCACTGGTGGTGTTTGTTTCTAAAATACAGTCCGGGAAAGAGTCTTCAGGCTCGAGCCCAAGAGAATCCGTGTAACACCAATGCAAGGTGGGGTGCTGAGGAGGGGTCGCCCGCACAGCAACAGATCTGACGGGGTCTCGACAAGGTGACGTGGTCTGCCACGGGAAAGATGCCTTCTAGAACAGTGACCAGCAAAGCAAAGATGTCTGTCTGGGTTTAAGGCTCCCAATATTTGGTGGAAATACACACGGGGACTGCAAACTTGAAATTCTCTTGGACACCTCAAACAGTCTTCCGAATCCAACCCGTTTTAAGTTTGTTAAGCAGCATGTACTGCAGGGGTGGATTGGAATGGGTGGTAGATTGAACACTGTATGCGTTTTTTGTAAACAAATATTTACATGCTCATAAAAGACTAACCATTCACTGAAATGATAAAAAGCAGTTTATACCCACGTAGTAGAATTACAGGTGAGTTTTTTAAACCTACTTTTTATATGTTCTTGCGATTTTGTATTAAGTATGTATGAGTAACTTAACATAACTTGCAATCAGTAAAAAAAAAAGCTATCAACAAATAAGAGAATAATCCCACCAATCTGTCTTCAGTGTTGGATCACCAGAGACTGAGCAGCAAGTCATCCAGCCGGCAGACTGTCTCTACTTCCGTGGCCCTTGGTCCCTACACTCCCACATCACTCTGCATTCACTCCCCCCTCAACTACACAAGTGGTCTCCACAGTTACGTGTCCCTTCCGACCATCTCGTTTTAGAGAGCATCCTGCTTGACCCCTTCTCTGTGGTATCAAAAGCTGGTGGAACAAAATTCTCCAGTGAGATAACTCTTAGGGCAGAGGATGAAGTGTGGATGAGAGAAAGATCAATCAGAAGGGTTTTACCAACATTCAAAAGGCAATTATGCAAAATGCAATGGAGTATCATGGATTTGGATCCTGAACAGAAAAAGGACATGAGTGGAAAATTAATCCAAATAAAAGCGTGTAGTTTAGCTAACTGCATGGAACCAATGTTAGCCTCTTACTTTTGACAAATGTGTCGTGCTACCTAAGATGTTAACATTGGGGGAAGCTGGGTGAAGGGTATCTCAGGATCTTTACAGGATCTTTATTTCTGTAAATCAAAATAGTGTTGATTTTTAAAACGTAATTATGAGGGTATGAAAGAGGATAACAATAAGAATTAAAGAAAGATGGGGCAGACTGAATACATATTTCCAAGGCACGTATCTATTCACGTGCATGTTTCCAGGCACCTAAGACACAGTACGCCCAAAACCACGAGTCCACACACTCTGTCCATGCCGCTGTTACTGGTGGGACTGTCTTACCACCTGGGTCTCTGCTGTGGCTCCCCCTCACTCCCTGTAGGCTGGGGGCCACATGTCTACAGTGAACAGCTTTCACTTTTGCAAAAGGTTATTGTTTAATAAGGACGGAGTTTTAGTTTGGGAAGATGAAAAAGTTCTGGAGATGGGTGGTGGGGAAGGCTGCACAAAAACATGACTATACTTACTGCCACTGAACTGTACACTCCAAAGTGGTAAACATGGTAAACTTTATGGTATGTATATTTTACAATAAAAAGCAAAAAACTCAATGGCTCCTCAACTCCCTCCTGACCAGCTGAAAGCCGCAGGCCGCCGACACCACTGCCGCAGCCCAGTGAGTGGTGCCCACGCCGCACTCCTTACTCCCCAGGAACCCGCGGGGCTTTGCGCCTGCTGCCCTGCCTGAGAAGCCCTCCCCGACGCCCTGACCTCTCTATCCCCACCACCCTAACTCAAAGCTTTACTACTGCCCTCTCAGATTCAACAGAGTCCCAGTTGCACTTGGAGTTAGGTCCCCAGGTCAAACCGAGCACCAACAGAATTATCCCTGAAAACTCCCTTAGCACGAGTACTAAGTCCTACACACCAGCTCTTCCGCTGGCGCTGAAGCAGGTCACTGCTGTACCCACTGGATACTGGATGAAGTCGCTGGTTCACATTTGGGGCCCATTTTGTTAGAAAAATCAGTACTTTTCAACACTCTGCGCCATGCATGTATACATGATGTCATGCAAATTAAATGCACAAAAGACATAACTCTCTTGCTCCGTAAAAGCCTCCTTAGTGGTCTCCAGGCTTCCCAGCTCCCCCACCTAACCCATACTGTGAACGCTGCCCAATCACTCACTGCAAATTCTGCAGTGGCTCCTCATGTTAAAAAAGAAAAAAACCCCTCTAAACTCCCAAGTCTACCATTCAGAGATCTTTATACCACAGAGCAAGTGTGATGCAGTCTTTGAGGGGCAGCTGGCCGCATGGCTAAAGGGGCAACAGCCTGGGTTTAGTGCAACCTCTTCCACTTACTATGGGACTATGGGCAGCCTCCTACCCTCCTTCATCTATAAAATAGGTAAAATAATAACAGCTATTTCACAGGTTCTCTCAGGGAGGCTTAAAAGAGCAAACACACCCAAAGTGCTTACAACAGTGTCGAGAACACAGCAGGTGCACAATAATAATTTTTATACTAATAACAATAATAAATGTTTGTATTATTTGCAGTCAGATCCTTGCTTGCTAGGACTTCCTCCTTATCCCTCAGCAGTTCTCAAAATATGGTCCAGGGATCCCTGAGGCCCTTTCAGGAGATCCAAAGTCAAAACTTCCTCACTATCTTTTTTTTTTAATTTTAAGGAACTTTTGATTCTTTTTTTTTTAATTGAAGTATAGCTGGTTTACAATATTGTGTCAATTTCTGGTGTACAGCATGTTTCACTCACACATATACATACATGTATTTCTTTTCTTATTCTTTTTCATTATAGGATACTACAACATATTGAATAAAGTTTCCTGTGTTGAACAGAAGAACCTCATAACACTATTTAAAAGGCATTATTTGTCCTTTTCACTCTCGTCCTCTCACAAGTCTACGGTGGAATTTTCCAGAAGAGACATGATGTCATTGCTCTGATGGCTTAAGTACTCTTGGGTTTTAAATTTTGTTTAAATTTCTTACATGGTAAATACTGATATAACCCATGTAAATAAAAGCTCACTGGGGGCCTCAATAACTTTTAAGTGTAAAGAAGTTCTAAGGCCGAGTGAACTATTTTTCCCAAGTGTCATCCAAACTTCCTGCCTCTACTGTCTTTGTTCATTGTGGTCTCACCGCTTAGGGTACCCTTCCCTCCCACAACTGCAGTCCCCAGTTCCTACCTTTCCTGGGCTCGTTCAAAACCTACCTCCATGAAAGCTTTTCCTCATGCTCTCCCACCAAACTCCTCTTCAGATGGAACTTGGAACTGTCTATCTTATGGTATCCCTTCCTTTATTCATTGAACAAATATCAGTGAGCATCTGGTTTGGTCCAGTCACGTCCTAGGCACTGGGAACAGAGAATGAGACGTTTCTGACCCCTTACTTTCTGGCTGGGGGAGGCAGTAAGCAAGGAGATGAAGTAATGAAATCTCAGATGATGCTGGGTGCTACGAGGAAAATCAAGCTGAGTAAGGGACTAGAGGGGTGTTTTTCTCTCCTACCAGACCGAGTTTCTGGAGCAGTGCTACCCAATACAGCAGTCATTTGAGAAAGGAGAATGTAAATAATTTTAATAATAATTTTTATGCTGATTACATGTTAACATATTTTTGATACATTGGGTAAAAACATATTAAAATTAATTTCACTTGTTTCTATTCTCTTTTCACAGATGGCTCCTTATTAAGTTTAAAGTTACAGATATGGCTGACATCACATGTGCACTGCTCAGGTCCCCTCCAGAGCCGAGATAGGCAAACTACAGTGTGCAGGACAAACCCAGCCTTCTGCCTGTGCTAAGTAAAATCCTACAGCCTGTGCCATGGCCATCCATCTGCTTACTGTTTCTGAACACTTTCTCACTACAGCAGCAAAGGTGAGCAGCTGTGAAGGGGGCAGTACAGCCTGCTGAGCCTAAAATATGTTCACCTGGCCCTTTAAGGAAAGTCCGCTGGTCCCCGATCTAGGGCAGGGATGAGGTGGGGTCTCCACCTCCCACAGTCCACCCGGTCCACCCAGCGGTTGCAGGGGCAGCTGCGCAGCCAGAGAAAAGAGCCTGAGCTTTGGCAGCACAAACACCCCAGCTCAGCTCCTCAGTAGCTGTGTGGCCTTGAGCGGGTTATGGGCATCTTCCAGGTTTGGTCTCTTCGTCTCTAAAATAGGGACACGGGCCACTTCAGGGAAAGAGAAAGATGATAACATGCAAAGCGAGCACACAGCAGGCAACCCACTGATGCGGGCTGGATAAAAGACAGCAATTTCAATCACTGTCCCCACTGGCTGTACTGTACTCATACAGCTATCATATATTTTCATCCTAAAAAGAAATTAAATCCAATGAAACGCCTTAGCAACAACTGTGTGTTAATATTGGTCAGTAGGCAATAGGGGAGGGTTGGTAGTAAACAGGTCTTTTTAATGCTATTACCTGAAAGCACTGCCTGGTTATTAAAGGCAACTTAATTTCCCTTTCCTCCTGCGGCCCATCTTTTGACAATTTCTGGTATTAACACTGCTACTAAAAGACTAAGCAGAGGGAGACAAAAACCTGAAACCAGTTGCATATTCTTATAACTTGGGTGGGGGAGGATTAAAAACTGAACCTATTGACATCAACAGGGTCTTTGAGGACCTGTATACCAGTCCAATTCAAAGTGTAGTCAGTCCCAAGCAGCAGAATCTGCATCGGGGGAGCACATCAGACACGCACATCCTCGGGCCCACCCCAGTCTGGGCGCTGCAGGAGAATCTGTACCAACGAGAGCCAAGCACACACTCGCCTTTAACAAGCACTGATCTAGGTGTCATTCATCCATGCTTTCCCATTCCCAGCACCGCCAATCAACTGGGGTGGTTTTACCCATTCTTAATTGAAGGAGTTATTCACTCGTATATGTGAGTCATTCAGAATATAAGCTTTCACAGAAAGCTCTGTTTCTCAAGCAGCTTCCTATCCAAGGAGAGAACCCGAGTGCATCGCCCAAGTGCCGTGGGGCATGAGGCAGGGAACAGCACAAGTGATCTGGGAAAATAGATTAGCTGGAGTCAACTGAAGAGGCAGGAGAACGTGTGAAATGAAGCTGAGGAGCCTTGAAGACAAGTCAAGGCAGGACAAGAGGCTGGGCCCTGACAGCCTGGTCACTTGGGAGGTTGGCCTGCAGTGCAGCTTGCTGGGCAGAAGGAGGGTCTCAAGACAGGGGGACCAGGACAGACGAGTCCAGGCATGAGACAATCAGGGAACCAGTGCAGTGGAAAGGAAATGCAGGGACGTAAGAGGCGTTTCCAACAAAGACTTGACAAATTAAAATGGGGGCCTGATGCCAAAGGCACAGGCAACGAAAGAAAAACAGACAAGCCGGACTTCATGAAAATTTAAACATTTTATACATCAAAGGACACTACCGACAGAGTAAAAAAGGCAACCCACAGAATAGGAGAAAATACTTGCAAACCATGTATCTGATAGAAGATAATCCAGAATATATAGGGAACTCCTAAAACTCAACAACTAAAAACAATCAAACACAGGCAAATGGCTTGAATAAACGTTTCTTCAAAGAAGACATACAAATGACCAACAGGCACATGAAAAGTTGCCCAGCATCACTAATCATTAGGGAAATGCAAATCTAAACTACAGTGAGATAGCACTTCATACACAGTAGGATAGCTACTATCAAAAAATAAATAAAAATAACAAATGTTGACTAGGATGTGGAGAAACTGGGAATATAAGATGGTACAGCTGCTACAGAAAAACAGTATGGCAGTTCCTCAAAAAATTGAAAATAGAATTACCACGTGATCCAACAACTTCACTTCTGGGTATGTACCCTAAAGAATTGAAAACAGGATCTCAAAGATATTGTACACCATTTTCATAGCAGCATTATTCACAAAAGCCAAAATGTGGCAGCAACCCAAGTATTTATCAAGTGATGAAGGGATAAGCAGAATGTGGTATGTCCATACAATGGAATATTACTCAGCCTTTAAAAGGAAGAAAACTCTGACATAAACTACAATATGGATGAACCTTGAGGACATTATGCTAAGTGAAATAAGCCAGTCACAAAAAGACAGATACTGTATCATTCCACTTATACCGGCTACCTACAGCAATCAAACTCAGAGACAGAAAGTAGAATGGTGGCTGCCAGGGGCAAGGGGGAGGGTAGAATGGTGAAGGGGGCGGTTATTGTTTAAAGGGGACAGAGTTTCAGTCTTACAAAATGAAGAGTTACGGGGACGGATGGTGGTGGTGACAGCCAAACAACAATGTGAAGTCTTTAATACCATTCAACTATACACATTAAAGTTTTATGTTATGTGTATTTCACAACAATTTTTTTAATTTTAAGGAAAAAAAAAAAGAATGGGAGCCCAAGAAGTTAAACTTAAAATGATTACAAATGTTCTGATTTTTAGAATATGTAAGCGTGAGTATTTAGAGTTAAGTGTCATCATGTCTGCTGCTAACTCACCACTGGCTCAGGAGATAACATATTTACATCCACTGACATGCACAGATAAAGCAAATATGGCAGAATGTTAACTGCTGGCTCATGATGGCTGATAATAATTAGTAATCACTGGCCTAGCCTTTCAACTTTTCTGTATGTTGAAATTCTTTCATAATAAAAAAAAAGTTGGGGAAAGAAATTTCTAAAATTCCACAGACTAGGGGTAGGGAGGGTAGTTACATTCCTAAGACCTTCCACCCGTAAAGATGACAGGATGGGTCTATCAGGTAGGTGGCTGGGAGTGTGCTGCAGATGTGTAAGTCGTGTATGTGTAGATACCAGCTGCGGCTACGGGAGTGGACAAGCGCACTGAAGAGAAGACAGGGAGGAGACAAGAGTCTCACTGAGAGAGGTAAGAGGGAAAATGCAGAAGAAAAAAATCCACTACAGTCAGTAGAGTGGAACCCAATGGAGGAAGTTTCCACTAAGAGGGATGATCGACTATAATAACAAGGCTGATGACTCAAAAGGACAGATGCTGAGAAAAAGTCAGTAAATGCAGTGACCAGGAATTCACCAGCCCTCTGTGACCTTCAGAAGAGCCGTTCACACCCAGTGCTGTGAGGCCAGAAGGAGAAAGGCTAGGGGACACACGGGTCTCCAGGAAATGGAGGCAGATACACCTTTCCAGCAGCGGGGTGCTGGGATGCCCCCAAAGCAGGCTGGGGAAGGGCGAGATGCTCTTTCTACCCTGTCCTGAAGACGAGAGCATCAAGCTTCAGGGCCCTCAAACTCCCTTAAGTAATTAAACAGTCAGAGCAGACAAATATGAGGATGCTTTAGGCTCGGAGCATGTCAGATCCTGAAGCTCCCAGAAGCCATACAACAGACACAGATGTGTGTGTCGATACTGCTTCCCACTGCACTTAAGGGGGCTAGCGAGTGCAGTCGGATATGCCTGTCAAGACAGCATCACCAGCCCTCAACACTGCAGCATCTCCCACAAACAGGATCAAAATTAAAACAAGGAGGAAGAACTTCATCAGAGCTGCTGGGTGTGAAAGACCAGCTCTCACTTGCAGGATGCAAATGAAGAACGCTCTTCAGACTGCAGGAAACCTCTCCAGGAGCCTGGGGTTTTCATTTTATTGCTGAATAGGACTGACTGCCTTTTTCTTTTCTTTTTTTAGCACTACTCAGTATCTTAAATGTTTAAGATTGTTTGGAGTGTCATAGCCAGAATGAATTTTCACCAGACATAGCTTTGCTATCAATTTAGACCAGAGTGATCAGGTGTCTTATTCCTTTGACCTAGCTGCAGAAAATAAAATGTTTCACTCTCAAAATATGCAAACAAACCAAAAACTCCTCAACCAGTCAACTAAATTTAACTCAAAAAGGACATTCATTCCAGTACTGACTGCCTAGCCGAATACTTCTGAACAGCGTGTCATTTGCCTCAATATTTAAATCACAAAACCTTTTTCACAGTCCTGCTTCAGAAGAAGACAGTATACCCATGGGCAAATTGACCAGAAGATCTATTCAACACAGTCAGCCTGGGTCAAAGGACAAGAAATCCTCAACCGCAGAGTGTAGCTGGAGAGTGAGACAAGGGCGAAGAGCCCTGGAGAAGATAAACTCAGAGGGCTATCCATTAACACGATTCAATTTTATCCTGAACTACAAAAAATTCCAGTAAGCGTTCTGCTCTTCCCGGTCGGGTCTGCAACCACACGTCAGGTGGTTCCTAGCAGAGCCCCGAGTCTGGCGCACGAGTCAGCAAGACAAGCAGTTCTGAGCGTGTCCCCGGCTCAGTGCAGCTGCCATTGTGGAAGCAGCAGCGAGAAAACCTCGACCTCCCCAGGGTTTGGCCTCTAGCCCCGGGCACGTGGAGCCTCGTGGAGGAGCCACAGTTTAAAACACCCAATTCCTAGTAAATATAAGTGAAAGCATCTTGTAAACAAGAAAGCATTTTATAAACGGTCCTGATGGCCATTTTCCCCTTTGAGTATTCACTTAAAGTAACACCGTCCCACCCCCATCCAGAAGCAGGCTAAGCCCTGGGCAGCAAACTCCGATCAAATTAGGAGCACAGATTATGTCCTCTGAGTGTTAAAGCCACGGGATGGCTTTTTAAAGAGAGCCTACTCATCACAGAATCGCCCTAAACTCAACTCTGAGGGGACCACGAGGGGCAGCTGGCGCTGTTCCCAGGCCCAGCACTGCTGTGACGGCAGTCCACGTTATTCACGACACCCACACCCACCCCTCTTTTGTAAAGTGCTGGCCCCGCAGATGTGCCACTGGATTCCATGAGGCCCGTGGAAAAACTGAAAAAGAAAAAAAAAGTTCCTCCCAACAACACAGGAAAATGACAAAGAGAAAAGCAGGAATACCAGTGACATGGGGACGGGTAAAGCACAGAGACCTTTAACGTCCTAAAGCAAAAACAGGTGGGGGAGCAGAGTCGGCGTGGGGAACCTGAAGGGAGAAGGACTGGAGCTGAGCGGACGCAGCCTCTCTCCAGGGAGCCCTTCCCAACCTGTCCCATGACTCAGCATTCCCAGCAGGAGGGTGACAACCGCAGCAAGGGAGGGGCAGGAGGTCAAGCTGGATTTCTGAACCCCGACCTTTTCTAAGACAACACAGGTTTCTGCGTCAGTTACCCGGACTTGTTCTGCTCCCGGAGATGCAGGCGGGGGCTTAGACTTACAGAGTCTGCTTTCATTCAACATCTAGGGGTATTCACAGGTTCTCCAGAAATAAAATGTCATTTTTGACAGTTATTTTGATAACAACTGTGGGGCTAGGGAATGAAAAACGTGCAACAGAAGCACATGGCAGTGCAATACGGTTTCTCTCACACTCCTCCCTCCCAGCCACTGGTCCACCTGCCACCCATCCCAATATCCTGCCCTTCCCTTCTCATCACCTGTGGTTACTTCCTCCTCCACTAAGACTTCTAAGTGTGTCAAGACTCAGTGATTAATGCCAACCGCAAGGCCTGTGACTCATGTTTGATCAGGGTACTTAATACAGTAACAATCTATGAATCCTCAGGTGAGAGAAAATTGTATTTACTTCCATTTGTATTCAGGTTCCTCCACTTTATCAGCAGTGTGACATTGGACAAGTTATTTAACCTCTCTGTTCCTTGGTTTCCTCCGTAATACAGGGGTAATAATAGTACCTAATTCACAGGGGTATTGTGAGCAATTCACATAAAGCACTTAGAGTGCCCATCACCTAGTCACTCTATATAAGTTTGTTTTTCTTGTTATTATCTTTAAATACAAAAGCAGTCCTCTGCCATCCTTGTAATTCATAATCTCATTACCTGTCTTTTGAGAATTTTAAAAGATGTCTCCTAGATTCAGGAAGATATATGCACGTATGTCCCCACTCCTGGAGGCTGGTGGACTTTGGCAGGTGTTACTCTAAATGTGCATTACTGAATTTCTTATAAAGTAACAGAGGAGTGAAGTTCACAAGTATTTATAGAAGAGGCTTAATAAAGAAGTCAAATCTATAATCCACCACGTCATAAGCAAAGACATCACCAAACAGGAACTCCTACAACACTGAGACCCTGCAGTGCACTTTTTGCTTCTCTCTGGGATGGCACCACCCAATGACACAGGGAAGGATCTCCTGAAGAGACAGGGCTGGCTCTGTCCGATGGACATCAGGGTGGTGTCTGCTAATAGCCAAGCAGCCACGCCAGGCACCATCTGGCTACACTTCTGGTTATTCACCTATCCAGGATCATTTCAGGGGCTACAAAGACAGACCTCACATTTTATTGCAGAGAGAGAAAACGAGGCCGTGACTAGCCCAAGGTCATTCAGAGTAGCTGACAGCCAGGAAGAGCACCCAAGGGTTCTGACTTCAATCACAGGACACAAACACATGCCCTTCATCTGGTGAAAGTGCCCATGAGTCAGGGACAAGCCAGACAGCTCTCAAGGCACTGGGAGGTAGAAGTGGAAGCTAAGGGACGAAGAATACAATCACGAACAGCTGAGAGACTCCACGAGTGCTGTGATCCTATCCGAATAAAATGCAATTAGATGCACTTAGTCTTGCATCTTGGTTAACCTTACATAACTTCTTCCTATTACATCACTAAGAACAATAGCTTTTAATGGGTCCAGCGCCTGGACAAGCAAGGCAAGCGAACCCCACACGCTATGATGCTACAGCAAATAGCTTTCCCCATGGAAGTGCTGGCCTGCCCAGGAGCCAAAAATAAACCGAGAAGCCAATTCCTGAGGGACCTGTCATCAAGGATGCTACACACACACACACAAACTTACAAAAGCAGGATGATTATGGACAGCTTTAATTTAGAGACATTAAGTCTCAAATCAGGCAAGACCTTGAATGTTGAGGCAACTTAGAGCAAAAGACAACACACAAGGGATGGGAAAGCAAAGGGAAGCTAAATCAGAAACAGGAAGGCCCTAAACTTGGACAGACAGCAGGGGATCTCTTCCTTACAAAGGCCACTCTGTCCAAATCAGGACAGGTGGAGATCAGAAAGACCCACCATATTCAGCCAATGCTCAAGGTGAAGAGGCTGTCAGCATTTGGCTTTATGCCAAAAATTTACTCTAAGGCTGACCATCAACAGGGAAGGGGCAAGTTTCCACATACGGGATCTATGGCCAAATGGGAAAAGTTTCAAGTGGGTAAATCAGCCACCACACTGAGATTGAGGAAAGGTAGGAGCACAAACTATGTGCTTCTTTTAAATCCTAAAGAAGCTTAACTGTGGCTGCTTGAAGCTTCAAGTACTGGACCGTAAGTTCTGCAGTTTCTAGGAAGACCTACTTATTTTGTTTCTGTTAATAATTTTCGTTGTCATGACCAGCAGGGGGTAGGATTTGTTGGCTAGCCTCTTCATCTCTCTTTCTGAATTTGTTCATTAAAAATTTCAAAGAAATTAAGAGACCAAGATTAAGACTTTACTCATTGCCCACCATATTAACATGAAAACTACAAAAACACTCCACAGCCTACTGAACACTCTACATTAAAAGGATACTATTTAAAGATTCCAATAAGTGGCAGCTTTAAAAAGAAATGTTTCCCAAGATTGTCACTACTTTATTCTATCAGTAACTGGGTTCTCAAATCTCATAACCAGATTAGTGATGGAGTAGCAATCGGAATCTAAATACTCAGTCTTGGTCTAATGGTCTTTCCTTTACAGCACATGGTCACTTCGATAGATTTATAAGGAGTGGGAGGTGAGAGGGAAAATCTTCCTAAACCACAATGCTGCAAGGTCCCAGGACCCACTCCACCACCCTAGTCGGTTGTCAGAAGCAAAGCAGGAAAGACATTCAGCTGACCAGGGTCATCTGTGCCTATGGCTCGGGGTAACAGACAGCTACCGATCAGGTATAAACAAACCTATTCTCAAGTCCTCAAAGAAGAACTGGGTCCCAACATCCACAAATGGACACTACATGCCCCCCCCTTCATAGAATTCCTCTGCCCCTTAGCTTCTGCTACTAAGCTCAGAAGCTGCAGAAACTACAAAGGCAAAGAAAACATTACCACTGGAGCCATGATGGATTTCAACAAATTCAAAGCAAGTCACAGGCAGCTTCAAAATATATCCAAGCTGGTGCCTTAAAGTTATTTTCTAGTTCATTTCAAAACAGGTATTTTAAGTCAAACTGCGTATAATTACACATGGTGGGGGGAGACAGATGGAACCGAACCATAAACAGAGTTAACCACCAAAGTCAGATGAACAGGAACAAAAACTGATAAACATGGCAGCTCCCGGCAGTGATCCCCAGGGCACGAGGCCGTGACAGAGTGAAATGAGTTCCATTCCAGAAGTCACAAACCTCTAGAAAAGATAGTCAGGGGAAAACATTTTTTAAGAACCTACGGAAAGACGGAAAGATGTCGGCAACTATTTGCTAGTATAACAACGCACAACTCGGTGTACAGAGCAAAAATCTTCTCTCCCCAACATGACAATATAGGTAGTAATTTTTAACAAAGATTCCGCTGTAAAAAGTAATCTTTTCCACATACTTCTGCATGAACTTACCATTTTCTCTCCTAGTCAGAGAAGCGACCACCTGATGTGCACTTGTCTGTGGGGAAGCCAGGGATCCTGTGAGCAGATCTCTGGGTCTGTGGATGCCTGTACCACAGGCATCAGGAGTCACTTTTGCCACTAGGAAACAGATCACAGGCTCTTCGGGGGAGTAGGGCCTTTTTCCCTGCCAGAGCTGACATCACAGACCCCCTTCGCAGGTCGCCTTTGTTTCCCAGTGTGTCAGAAACCCAGATTAACTTCTAAAGTGCCCTCCCCTGAAATCAGACCACTCAACATCCCAGGCAGCTGAACAGCCCAGTCCTGATTCGTGTCTAGAAATGTGTTTTTGAAAGCAAAGAGGAGTAGATGAAGAAGGGGCAAAAGATACAGGGTGTGTGTGTGCGTGCAGATCACTGATAGGAATTCACACTCAAGAAAACAAGACATGAAAAGCTACCAAACCAACTCTGGCTCAGGTTTCAAGTTTATGATGATAAACACTTTTTGCAGTTTTGTGAAAATGCAATATTCACTAGCATCATAAGGAGTCTGATGTCCACTTAATGGCCTCAGGTCAAGAAAAACCCCTCAGGTTTCCAAATGGGTGGCTCTCCTCCATCCATAGTTCTATAGTATTTTTTTTTTCAAGAAGTCCAACCATACTTAAGAGTCATCAATCCCAGTCAGCAGCTGTCACATCCCTCCCCCCACCAGTACTATTAATATCACGGCTCTGATTGTTAATGATTTTACTCAAAGTTCCCTGCAGCAGTTAAAACGAGGCAACAAGGTAAAACACAAGGGGTTGGTTTTCTTCACCAATAATAACGCATTCCGTAATCTAGTGAACTTCTTGGGGTTTTATGTTGGCCGACATTTTCACCTCTATCTTTGTTTTGGAATGCCCACAACCCCTCCCCGCACGGACCGGCACGGCCTTCCTTCCTGGATGCACAATGCAGTATGTAGCTCCTCGGGGGTCAGCAAAACGCCGCACTGGTGTAAAGCCGAGCGTGCCTCAGAGCCCCAGGACTTCTCCACTGTCGTGGGTCCACATATATAATCTTGAGGCCGACACCGCACCCTAGTCTGGCTTGGAAGTCCTTCGCGTGGGGAAGCCACCGCGGCCCGGTGGCCCAGGGCTGGTGCAATGACTTTGCACCGGAGCGTCCCCTCCGCTGAGGCTTGTCCTCCCACCTCTGCCCACTGCAGTTGCACCATTCCGGGCAGCGCCTCGCACGCCTCCCTACCCGGCCCTGGACTCTATCAGCCAACTCGTCCTCCCTCAGACCCCGGCCCCGGCCCCGGCCCCTGCCCGCCGACCCGCCGCACCTTGGTCTCCTTCACGTGCTGCTTGACGCCCTCCGGGTACCACTGGACGCGCACGTAGCCTCGGCGCAGCGGGCTGGCCCGGCCCTCCTCGTGGCCCGCGCCCCCCGCCTCGGAGCAGCCCGAGCTCCCGCGGCCCTCCTCCTCGCCCTCCGAGTCCGAGTCCTCGCCGTGGATGAGGCGCACCAGCCCGAAGTGAACCGAGCCGCGGTAACGGCCAGACACCAGGTCGTGAGAGAACAGCAGCCGCTGCGAGCCGGCTTCGGGGCCGGAGTCCGAGGACGGCCCGGAGGCCGAGTCTGAGGCGGGCGCCGGCGCCAGGGCTGGGGCGGGGGCTGCGTCCGGGGCCAGGGCCGCGTCCGGGGCCGCGTCGAGGGCCTGGGCGGGAGCCGGAGCTGCGGGCGCGGACGCTGCGGGATCCGCCATAACTGCTCTGCGCGAGTCTCGGGCGGCGGCGGCGGCGGCGGCAGCGGCGGCGAAAGAGGCACAGGGAGGCGGGGCCAGCCGGCGCCGGGGGCGGGGCCATGGCGCGCTGACGTGGCCCTACGTGCCGCCGTCGTCTGGGAACCAAGGTGCGGTTGCTAGGGGCTACCGCCTCGTCGCTAGGGGACGCTGGAGATGCTGCCGGGGACGGGGGGCGGGGTGGGAAAGGATGGACTCCACGACAGAGGGGCAGGGCCAGAAAGGATAAAAGTAGAGGGAGTGGGAAGAGGTGGGAATCCCCCAAGAAGGAAGTGGAGTGGTCAGCAAGGAAAAGGGGAGTGGCCGAGGTGGGACGGAGGATGATCTGAAGACTGTCAACAATAGTTAATAAGCTCCTGGGAGGGATAAATTAGCAGTTTGGCATTAACAGACACACACTACTATATATAAAATAGATAAACAACTGGGCCTACTGTATAGCACAGAGAACTATATTCAATTTCTTGTAATAAGCTATAATGAAAAAAATCTGAAAATATATGTATATATGCATATGTATAACTGAATCACTTTGCTATATGCCTGAAACTAACTAAATCAACTACACTCCAATAAAAAATACTTTTTTTAAAAAATGATCTCCCTTAAAGGAAAAACAAAGGAAAAAAAAAAAAAAAAGAGCTCCCTTGGCGTCTCCAGTCTAAGTCCTAGGCACTAGGAGGTATATGGAAAGAGCAAGATACAGTCCCTGTCCTGTAGGTGTTTACAATCGAGTTGGGGAGAAAAAACATATACATTTTAAATAGTTTAAAAGCAACTCCAAGGTAGCTTGTTAGCATGGCTATATATAGAGTGTATTTAGAGTGTTTTGCATTAGGGAATTCCAAGCAAAGCCTAAACGGTCATGACCCTTTAGGGACTGGTCAAGGTATTGGTGAAGAAGTCCCAAAGAAAGATAAGTATTTGTGGCCCCTATGGTTTGGCTTTAAATGCATCTGGATGAGTTCGAAGCTCCACAAGGCTTAGTATGTGTGGCAAGAGGTAGAATAGTAAGGTAGTTAAAAGTTGAAGCCATGGATTCCAATTTTTGGCACTGCCACTTATAAAGGTGGCAAGCTGATAAACTTTTTTCATCTTAATTTTCTCATCTGTAAAACTGAGGAGGTAACAGCAGTACCTGTCTCATCCAGCAACTGAGATGATGAAGTGAAATAGAACAGTGCCTGGCATGTAGCTCCCTCAAAAAGCATAACCGTTATTATAATATTTCAACCACACCCCCACCTAGACTAAAATTCTAGATTGGCAGAACTGTTATACTTATGATCTGCTTCAGATTGCCATTTTAAAATATAAAAAGTAATTATACTAATGTGTCTCCTAAGTAAGTTCCAAAAGATTTAGATGCATTCTCAGAGGACAGATTCATAATGGGTTGTTAAAAGGAAATTAAGAAAATTCAAGATATAGTCCTCACCTTTCTCAGTTAAAATCATTTTTTCCACAATTTTATGCAAGACTATTAATGACAGATTAGTAAGATGATTTAATATTACAGTGTTCAGTTTCTTCAAAAAAGGCATTGGGTAGTTTATAGGCTGCTGGGGGTACAGAATTACCCTCATGGAAAAGTTGTAAGAACATGGCACATGGTACAGGCACAGATGGCAGCTTGAGTACACGAGTTGCCCTAAGCCAAGTACTTATAGAGTATTGCTGTAATATTGGGCTTAGGGTGGTTGTCAATGGACCCAAACCTTAGAAAACTCACATGCTAAGATACAGAAAAAGAGCTTAAGGGGAATTAGGACATGATCTGGGGCAAAAATGGGTTCCCAAATCATGGCCTTCCCATCCCAGACCACAGTGCAGAATGGCCATCTGGAATCATTGCTGCAAGGACACGGTTCCACACTCTCTTCCTCATAAAGACCTGGGAGGCTTTCACAATAACAGAGTAGCTTCTGTTCCATCTACTATGTCCCTTTAGCCCTATCTCCTTTGGCCCCTGATCACCTAACATTTACTGAGCACCTGTTATTGATCAGACACTGAGCCAGGCACATACGCATACATTATCTTGTTTGTTATCACAATACTGGATATAGATGTAATTAATCCTATTTTACTAATGAGGAAACAGGGCCTAAGGATTTCAGTGCCTAAGGTCACAAGGTAGTAATTGGCTGAGCCAAATTGGAACCCAGGTTTCCTGCCTCAAGTGCAAGGTCTTTTCTAGTTCCTGTGTCTATCAGGGGATAGGGAGTGAGCAAGTGGTCAGTAGGGGCAGGGCAACGCAGTCCCAAAATGTTTGTTTGATGTCAAAAAATCCAAGTGAGTTTTGCATTCTACTCCAGCTTCTGCCAGTGTTTGTTTTAATATAAACAAAATGTCCTTTCCTCCCTAATCGTTGAGTGAAATTGGCACTCCAGAAAGATGTGCCCTGTTTCTTCTGCAGCTTCTTATAATAATGGCTAATAATAGCTACCGTTTATTGAGCGGTAACTTAATGCCAGGTACTATGATAAGTGCTTTACATGGATTATCCACCTTCACATAGATTATCCCCTTGTGAGGGAGGAAGTATGATTCTCCCTCTTTGCAAAGTCCCATGCCAGACGGTGCTGTCGCCACCTCCGCCACCACTAACAAGAACGTGCTAGGTTATAAGCAAGAGCCCTTGATTTCAAATGCTGATCTCTCCCTTGCTAAACCTGTTCTGAACACGTGGATCTTGTATTTATATGTGTAACCCCAGTGCCTAGTAAGTGCCTGGCATAGCACTGGTGCTCAGTGATGTACCATCTTGGTAGGTACATCCAAGACCTGAGGTTCCCGTATCTCCATTTAGTCAGTTTCCTATCCTCTCCTCCATACACGCAAGGGGTTAAGGCTCTATCGGCCCTCAATTTGAGCTGCGTCTGAGCCCTTTTACTGACAGAGGGTCAGTACATTCCTCTCCATCTCGTGGTGACCTTCAGTGACCTCACTCAGACCAGAGATGCCCCGGACAAGGTTTGAGGCTTGATTCCTGCCCAGACCCTAAACCCCCAGCCAGTCTCTGCACCACCAGGCTGGCAATTGGGGTGAGCCTGGATGTAAGTATCTGCCTAGTTTTTGTCTTCATAATCATTAAATGAAAAAAGAATAAAAACCCTTATTCCCCAATGGAGAAATCCCTTTCTTTCATGCCCCCAAAACCCAGTCCTTCTTGGGGAATAGAGATGTTTCTTGAGAGAATTTTCCTTGTTTACAAACGTGCTTGTCAGAAACTGAGCCAGCCTGGTCACACCCCTTGCTGATGGGCTGGGCAAATGCAGGAGGCAGCAGGGCTGGCAGCAAAGTGAACCGATCTCAGGGAAGCAGGCCTTGCCTCGTCCCTATCTTAGCCAGTCACTGGGCTGCCTCTCCAGACCCACCAAGTGTGCATAGACCCCATGCTACTCCCTGGGGGAGCCCCGCCCTGCCTGGCCTCTTCAAACCTCTGTGTAAGAGCAAATCCAGAGGGACCCAGAGAGCTCCTTCCACCCTGCAGTGAGTGTCTGGGGACTCCAAGGTGCCTTCCACACTGGGGTCTTTGGCTGGAAAAGTGGGGTGAGAGGGGAGCTGCCCCAGGAGCCCTCTCACAAAAAGTAATTTTAGATTGTGTCCTGGGCATTTTGAATATTACATTATATGACCCTGGGTGCTGTTTAAATCTAAGTAGAATTGATATCAGGGCACAGAGACATCTCCCCAAACCCATCCTTCTCTCAGGGTCCTCATCCGGGCTGATGGCAGCATCACCTACCTGGGTACCAAGTTGGGCACCTGAGGGTCAGTCCACCTGTCATCAAAGCTGAGGTTATGGTCCCTCTACCCGCTTTTTACACCCCCAGTTCCAGAGCTGCTCTGCTGGGGGCAGCTCCACATTGCAGGGAGAGATGGTGACGGGATGGTGCCGTGGCCAAGGGTGTGGATCTGGAGTCGGACGAATCTGAGTTTGAAGCTTGTGCTGCCACTGACTCACCGTGTGACCTTGGGCAAGTTATTTTACTTCTTTGAGCCTTGGTTTCCTTTCTGTAAAATGGGAATAACAACAGTACCTACTACATAAGGCTGCTGAAGAATTTAGCTGACATGATGGGTAGAAGGTTTTGCGCATGCCTGCACAACGTTTTACGAGCCTGATCAACGTTAACTGCAGCTACTAGTTCACCTCCATCTCTTGCCTACGCCGGCGCCCTAGTTCCCGCACCACCTTGTTTCTGGGAGATTGAAAATATGAACACGATCATCAACATTTTAGCTTGACGTCTTTCCATGGCTCTCCATGGCCCACCAGAGAATGGCACACGTGATCTTTCATGAATTGATTCCTTCCAGCTCCCTCCACCCTCACCTACCTCCTCTGCACCTAGTGCGCATGCTCCCTGCTCCCGCCTCAGCTTTTCACTCCAGGGTCCTGACTTTTTGGTGCCTTCGAACCTTTGCACTTGCTTCACCACCTGTTTGGAATTCTTTATTTCTCTACTTGGATAGATTTACCTTAAGAACTCCTATTCATCTTACAATACCCACTTTGGGGCTTCTTATCTATGAAGTCTTCCAAGAGCCCTATTCCCCTCCCCCCTTACTCCCCCACTTACCTGGTAATACCTGTCTGAGTGCATTTATTTCCCTCTATTTGCATGCCTAGCTCTTTTGCGGGACTCTTCCTTGTACCTTTGTTTTCCAGCATCCAGCGCAGGTCTGAGTCACAGTAGGTGCTCAAAAGATTTTTCGAATGATCGAACAAAAACAAGCCAACCTCTCCCAAAGGCCCTACATGCACCAACAGGTCCCTGGGACACCTCTGTCTTTCCTCAGTTCTCCAGCTTTCCATTTTTCCTAGACACAAAAACCCTCACAGGCACACTCACATCACACACACATCCACACTCACCCCATGCACACACATACAGGTCCACGTATACACACACAGCCTTGCACACACACATGCCTCACCCAACACACACTATTGTTCTCTCCTTAGCCTTCGGCCTCCAGCTCTGGGCTTCGCACGCACTGTAGGAGCCCCTAACCACGTGTGGCTCTTCAGCCCTCGAAATGTGGCTGGTCTGAATTGCCAAGGGCTGTAAGTGTGAAATACACACTGGATTTTGAAGACTCAGTGCAAAAACAAAACAAAACAACAACAAAAAACCCCTCCAGAACGTAAAGTATCTCTAATAATTTTTATATTGACTACTTGTTGGAAGGACAATACTTTATAGATATTGGGTTAAACACAGTATTCTATTAAGTCAAGGTAACCTGTTTCTTTAGGCTGTTTTTTACGTGGCTACTAGAAAATTGAAAATCACATATGGGGTGCACTGGAGCTTTCTACTGGGCGGCGGGGCTCCAGATGCCCAGGAAGCCGTAGGTCCCTTCTTTCTCCAGGAGGTGGCGATCTGTCTCTGCTTTTGACACCTCCATTCCAGAAAGATCTGGAAGGTTCCTGAGGAAACCGCCTGTGTAATATGGCAGATATTGAGCCCTAAATAAGGACAGAGCCACATTCAGCCCCGCGGTGATGGCAGCCTATCGAAGAGTCTGCAAAATAAATCCACAGGAAGTCAGGGAGCAAGTGTCACCTTCCTCAACAGAAGAACCAACACCTAGCTGCAGACGCCTACTTGCATCGAGCATATTGCCACACGTCCTGTGCAGTCTCTGTCCTCCAGGGATTTATAAGCCTTTGGAGGTGATGAGTGTGCAGTGGACACCGTGGTGCACAGCCAAGTCCACGTTCAGGTCCAGAACTCCTCCCCACCCCCCAGCTGCTGAGGCTCACACCTGCGTCCCTCTCCAAGGACTGCTCTTGGCTGAAAGAAGACGCATCATCCATGCAATGACTGTTCCTAAGAGGGAAACAAAGCCTGGCCCTCTGGCCTCAGGGTGTGGTCCCAGGGAATAGACCCTAAAAAGCTTCTGGATCTGGACCACCTGCCTGCTAATGAGGACCCCCATCCCTAGGGGAGGGTAGAATATGCTGGCCCCTGGCATGCTGTAGTGGTGTGTAATTATTAAACAGTTCACGGGCAGTGAGCTGGGATGGGATACCAGGGGAAGGAAATGCAGTGGTGGTGAAAAAAACTCAGGTATCTGAGAGGTATTGCAAGAATGGTGGATGCTCATGCCTGACCTTGGGGGACAGAAGGAAGTAGAGGGTCAGGATCTGGACTTAATAAAAGCCGCAGGGCCCCAGAGGAGGCTGAATTCTCAACCTTAGTGAGTCAGCTATGCCAAGGGGGGGTTGTGATTGGGAAGAAGAGGCATTTGGGGATATCTGGGTTGCGCCAGGCTCTCCTAGAACCTTCTGGACCCTCTCAGCTCACCTCCTCCAGCTAGGATGGCTCTAGGCAGCTTGGAGAAATTATCCTGAGTACTCAAGCCCCAGTGGGCAGGACTGCTGATGAACTGAGGCTGCATTCTCAGCTGGAAGCTGCCTCCTCACAGCTAATGCAGGGCAGTGAAGCCTGCCCCCTGCCTCCATCTGGGCGTCTCTGAAGGATTTGTGGCTCCTGAGCTCCCAGGAGGTGGGCTGAGGCCTCTGTAGCAACTGCATTCTGACAGCCCGACTTATCTCTCTACCCAGAGTGCTTCCCTTGCTACCCACCGGGGTGGCTCCCAGGAGACACTCTTCCAGAGAACCCCCTGCCCATGATTCTCCACCTCCATCTCTGTCCCCCAGGGAATCTGCTTGGGATCGATTAAGATTGGAAAGGTAAATACAATTAGGCAAAATGGGCTCCATGCCAGGGGTGCAGGGCAGGTCTTAAATGCAGGTGAGGGACTGCGAGAAGGAGGCCACCCTCAATACCATCAAAAATCACAACTAGTTACACAAGTGCATGTCCAGAGAGCTGCCTTCTTTGCCCGTCAGGGCCTTTCCTTTGCTCTGCATGGAAAATTGGGGTCTCTGGGCCCCATCTCTCATGGGGCCTACCTTTCAGATTCCCCCAGGTGGACTCCCCTGGGCTGGGCCCTGTAGTGGGAACCCGGCAGCTGTCACATCAAGGGGAGGAGAGAGGAGCAGGTGAGGCCCGACTTGGAAGCCCCTAGAAGCCCCACCACATGCCAGGCTTTCTAGGTTCATCTGAGCTGCTGCAGGCTCTGTGCTGGGAGTGGGGTGGGGGGCAGGGGTAGACTTCTCCAGGCCCTGGCTATGCAGGGGGACCAGTGTACCTTTCACCAGTGCCCTCTGCCCTGCTGCCACCTCTGCTTTTTCACCATGAGGTTGTTCCTATGCATCTGCCTCCCCAACTCCCACCCCCAGAAGCACTCTTATAGGCCATCGGGGATTCCTTGTCCCGAGAATCAGAGATCTTTGTCCATTCTTGGCTGCAAGGGATGCTGCTTGCTGCCTCGACCTTGGGTTCCAGGACATGTCCTGATCCTGGTTCTGCTAATCTCCTCACTTTCTTCCCATGAATATCTCATTTTCTCCCAAGAGACAACATCCCCAAGCCTGGCCCCCAGCTTCCCTGTTGGTATACGTGGCTCATCAGAATGTTCTTTCCATTCTGTGACTCAGTTGTCTCCCCCATCATGAGGACAGTCACATCTGCACCCATGATCCCAGACTACAGATCACTGGTGGGACGGGGGTTCAGCCGGGTTGGAGGTGAGGCTCTGCTGGGGCAGGTGGAGGGTCAGATCACACGGCCCCCTGGGCATCTCTGTGTGCCCTGGCCAATATGGCTCCAATCGCCATAGAATGTTCTGGAGCCCTGGGGCAAGAGCCCAGCCATTGCCCAGAGTCCGCAGGAGATACAGGGAAGCTGGTATCCAGATGTGTGCAGCCCTGTCTGGTGGGCTGGGAGACCTGCAGGAGGCCAGGCTGGAGTGGGTAATGGGGGGACCCCTAAAGGGGCAACACCACAGGAGAAGGAACGAGGTGGGGGGGCCGGCCTGAGCAGAGTCAGAGCCAGGGGAGTCAGGGTTCCAGGACCCTTTCACGGGAGCTGGTGCTGGAGGGAGACTGTGGCATTAAGAGTAAAAAACTCTACCAACAGGGGTCTGGGACATTGGATTACGCTGACTTTATATCAAACACCAGCCTTGTCCTCTTCCCTCTGGTTCTGCAGTTCTAACTGGCCACCGAGCAGATGCTATAAATGGTACCACGCTCTGGCTGCCAGCGCTGGAAGGACCCTCAGAGGTGGGCTTGCCAGGCTTCAGGGCACAAGGGGTGAACGCCTGCCAGCCAGTTGGCACCAGAGCAGGGATTAGAGTGAATACACGAGGCTTAGCCCCGTGCTCTTCCCCGTAAACCCTGGGGCCTCAGCCAGCCGCTGTAATCCGCTGCATCCAGTGTGCCATGCTGAGATGAGAGAGGCACACAGGGACAGCGCACGGGGCTGCCAGAGTCCTGCGGGCATCGCCTGCCTGTAACGTAGAGGTGGGAAGGGTGGGGGAGTAGAAATCTCTGAGAAGAGCATCACTCGTGCCAGCGCACGCTTACTGCGACAGCCAGGCACCCAGGAGTCTGGAGTTTTCTGGTTCCTGAGCCTGCGGTCGGTCCCCAGGTGACTGGTTCTGTGGTGGGAACATCGGGGCCCCTGCCCCACTGTCCTGGTAAGTGAGGCCTCTGCCTCCAGCTCCCAGCCTTTAGGAATAAGAGCACCCTGCTTGGGGCTTGGAGACGTGGGGAGAGAAGGTGAAGATAGCGACCTGCAGGCCATTGGGCTTCACAGGGGAGGGACAGACTCCTCTAAGAACTGCACATCTGCAGGGGGTCGGGGAGAGAGACAAAAAGTGACCTGGGGGCCCAGTGAGCAGGGACAAGGCAGGAGGTGTCTACCCCGTATATGCCTGCTCCACTCCAGCCCCAGACTCCCCACTCCAAGTCCGCTACAAAAGAGGTAAGAGGAACCATCACGCTGGACGGCCCCCTCGGAGATGAGGACCAGACCCCGGACCATCGCTCCCCTCCAACAGGTGCTGAGGGGTCCTCCTTATCCCAGAGGCCACTTCTGAAGCTGGGGCCCCCAGAGGTGGAGGTAGCAGCCAGGATGTCCACTCAGAGCATCTACTACCTAAAGCCCGTGACTCTGCACCTGCCCCCTGGGATCCCCGAGTCCCCGAGTCGCCAGCGGCGCCACACACTCCCCGCCAGTGAGTTTCGCTGCCTCACCCCAGAGGATGCTGCCGGGGTGTTTGAGATTGAGCGTGAAGGTGAGCAGCCCCCACACAGGGGCCGGGACCCTGCTGTACTCCGCTGCTGCTCCCCTTGGGGAGAAGACCCTCGAGTCTCCTGTCCTTGGCAGCGGGGACCCCAGAATAATCAGACATGTGTTTCTGTGCGTGTGCATGAGTACGTGTGGGTTAGGAAAGTGGGGGGAACAGCAGTGTTGAACCTCTGCTTTCCTGTGGGGGAGGGACCTCTAAGCAGATTCTCGGTGTGCAGTGGACAGTGGGCAGGCGGCACGGAGACCACTGAGTCACCACCAGTGCCTCCTCCGCAGCCTTCATCTCTGTCTCGGGCATCTGCCCCCTGAATCTGGACGAGGTCCGGCACTTCCTGACCCTGTGTCCTGAGCTGTCCCTGGGCTGGTTCGTGGAGGGCCGCCTTGTGGCCTTCATCATTGGCTCCCTGTGGGACAAGGAGAGACTCACTCAGGTGAGGGCAGGGTGGGCCCAGGAGGCCCCTGGAAGAGAGGCCACTGCCTGCTGGCCCCTGGCTCCTCCTGCTTTCAGAGGCTGCCAGGGAGGGGAGAGGAACCCAGGGCCTGGGATTTCTTCCTCCAGAACTAAGAGATGAGCACAGATGTGGTCCTCTCCCAGGGCAACAGAGCCTGGTCCTTTCGGATCTCAAGGCCCTCATGAAGGGGCCACCCTAGGGCTGGGGATGTAGCTCCCAAGTGGGGGCCCTCCTTGGGTGAAAGGGGAGCCCTGATTGGAGAAACTCAGGGGACACCTGCCCTTGGCCCAGATGGGGGCAGTTTGAGGGTACAGGTGTCCACAGAGGTGACGTGGACTTATGCCTGTCTCTTGCCCGCAGGAGTCGCTGACGCTGCACAGGCCCGGGGGCCACACAGCCCACCTGCATGTGCTGGCCGTGCACCGCACCTTCCGGCAGCAGGGCAAGGGCTCCATCCTGCTCTGGCGCTACCTGCACCACCTGGGCGGCCAGCCGGCCGTGCGCCGGGCCGTGCTCATGTGCGAGGACCCGCTGGTGCCCTTCTACGAGAGGTTCGGTTTCCACCCTGTGGGCCCGTGCGATGTCACCGTGGGCTCACTGGCCTTCACGGAGCTCCAGTGTTCCCTGTGGGGCCACACCTCCCTGCGCAGGAACAGTGACTGCTGACCTGGCCACCATCTGGGGTGCCTACGGCCAGGTGCCAGAGATGTGGGGAGGCAAGCTGGGGGCTCCTACCCTGTCCTGGTGTCCTCTTCTCCACCCTGGCCTTCCCCCAGCTCAGGAGACAGTGACTCCCAGGTGGCCACAGAGAGGGGAGGGGTGAAATAAAGAGAAAGTGGGGTGGCTGCTCTCAGCCCTGGCTGCCCCGCTGGGGCACCAGCTGTGTGTCCTCCAGTCTGTCTGCACGAGGCCCTCTGTAGTCCCTGCATTCCAAACTGTGCCCTAACATGGCTGGGTCGGTTAAGTAGGGACAGTGGGAGGCATCCTGCAGCTCTGCCTCGGCATCCTCACTAAGCAAGCCTGGTGCTCAGGGGCCCTTAACCCCTCCAGACCCGGGTCTGCACCTTCCCATCCTCATCCCTGGAGTGCAGGGTACCTGGGAGCAGGAAGGGGCAGGGACCACCTCCCAGCTCACCACACTGGCCCCCAACCCCACCACAGGACCCTGGGTCCTATGCCCACAGTAACAGTGTTGTGCCCCACTGGGGTGTGGGGTGAAGTGTGGGGTGCAGGATTGTAGGTAACAGACAAGTGCTGCACCTCCCACCCTCTTTGCCAGGACGGCCCTCGCCCCGCCCAGCCAGCCCCCTCACTATCCCCACAAGCAGGTGGGGCTGGGGGACTGCAGGGGTCTCAGGGATTTAACACCACCCTCTCAAGTGACCTTTCAGGGGGTCCCAACCCAGTTTCTGGTCCAACCAAAAACCCCAGAAGCCCATTCCCTGAGCTCCTTATGGCTGACCTGGCCACTCTCACCTCCAAAATAAATTTCCAGCTTTTATTCTACCCGAGGCCTCAGGTTAAAAGATAATGTTTCTCTAAAGAATATCACTTAATACATTTCAGACATCATCCATACAAAGTTAGCGTTACTTTAAAAAATTAGGGCCATAATATAAACTGGTAGGAAAAAAAAGGGCCTGATTGACCTTGGGCAACCCTTGGAAGCAGGTCCCTGGGGTGGTCCTGCCCCCACGTGGGCGGGAGTGAGACAGAGGGTGGTGGGGCTGGCCAGCGTCAGTCCAGCCCCATGAGGCAGAACACTGAATCGAAGGAGGGCTGGGGGCCTGCGGGGCAGGTGCAGCGTCCGTTTGCTAAGAACAGCAGAGGCTCTCAGCTTCCCGGTCTAACTGTGTCTCCTTGCTCCTTGGTCCTCTGCACCAGACCCCAGCCAGAGCTTCTCTCAGTGTTCAGTCCCTGAGCATTATGGGCAGGCTTAACAGGCCACTGATGGATGCCGGGGGTGGATTCACAGGGCAGAGAGGGGAGGGGACACAGGAAGGGGGCCGTGGGGACGCAGGGCTGGGAACCTGGTGGGAACCCCAGCCACAACCCCAGGAAGGGCAGGCTCACAGGAGCGGGGAGAGGAAAGGCACCAGCAGAGGCTGAGGTGGGAGAGGGGCAGCAGCCCAGGACCCTGGGAAGAAAGAAACCCAACCCAGGAGGTGGTCCCGAAAGCAGGGGAGTGGGGAGGACATCAGGGCCTGGGCCCCCGAGCTGCAGAGAAGCACGTGTTCAGAGCGTCCCTCAGCCTGGCCCTGACGAGGAAGGGCTCCAGTCCCCCAGGGAACCCTGCTTTATGACCGCCTCCCGTGGGCTCAGCCTGGCCTGGAGGAGGGAGCTCCTGGGATCAGAGCTGCGCCCCCGAGGGCGTTTCTGGAGTGCGGGGAGGGCCTTACGGGCAGGCAGCCCCGCCCTGGCAGTCAGCCCCGTGGCATCGGGCTCCGCGGGGCGGGCGGTCAGTGCAGCACCTGGTCCAGCTCATACTTCTCGCAGAAGCGGCTGGTGAAGGGGAAGCAGGTGAGGTACTCGATCCAGGGCCAGTGGATGGGGTAGACGTAGAGCCAGACGACGAGCGAGGCAAAGAGGCCGGCGAAGACCAGCAGCGACACCAGGATGAGGGCGCGCTTGCGGTACTTGTCGCTCGTGCCGAAGGTGATGTAGGGCAGGAAGGCAAAGGCCAGCAGCAGGCCGCTGAGGAAGCCGACGATGTGCGCGATGTTGTCGATCCAGGGTAGGAGGCCGCACACAAACAGGAAGAGCACCACGACCAACAGGTTCAGGAAGGCCTTCCAGGGCCGCTCCAGCAGCTCCCAGCTCTGGAAGAGCTCCACGAAGAGGCAGGCGAGGAGGCCGAACTGCGACCCAGCGGGGCCCACCTGGGAGGGCAGGGAGGGGACGAGGCTCACTTCCAGGTCCCAGGTGGGAGCCTGAGGGGGGCTCTGGGCACGGCGGGGCTGGAGCCCAGGGACCCGGGTCGTCCTATTTGTGAGCCCCTCCCAGGGCGAGGGCCCGGGGGCAGCTGGAGCTGCCGGGTCAGAGCTGGGCTTGTTCCACCCACCCTTTTGGCAAATACTGAGCACCTACTATGTGCATGCCAGTGCAGGAAGCAGGACAGACAGCCTGCTCTGGGCAGTGCACGTGGGGAGGGACAGACACTGAACAAGCCGACAGGGTCAGGTTGAACCCATCAAAAACTGCCATTTCTATGGGCCAAGAACTGTCACACACAGGTGATTTTATACAGCTTAACCCATAACTATGGGATGTGCTGGCAGGCAATGGTCACAGTCATGGAGAGAAATGAAGCAGAGAAGAGGCAGAGTGAGGGGCAGGGTCCAGGAAGGTCTTTCTGGAGGTCACAATGACACATGACCCAGAGGCATCGCTGCTCCCTCGCACCCAGGGATAGATTCAGGAATTGACTTTAAGCCCCCAGCTTAGCTGTCAATCCACCATTGAGCCTGACATGGGAGGGGATGTGTGTCCCTCTGGCCATCCTGCGGGAGGAGAGTGGGAAGCCGCAGAGCTAGCCCTCCCACCCCGTCCCCAGGGTCCCTACCTCCGCACGGTACGGGAGGAAGATGGTGCTGGCAAGGTTGCCAGTGATGCCACTGAGGATGAAGATAATGGAGATGCGGTGCCAGCCAGCCAGCTTCTCCAGGTCCCGCAGGATGGTCATTTGGAAGACCACAGACACCAAGCAGTGCACCACGCTGGGTGGGGGACACACCAGGCATCAGCCCCCTGTGCCCGTAGCTGCCAGCCAGGCACTTCGGGAGTGGTGGGGCCTGGCAGGTTGTGCAGGCTGTGCCCTGGCCCGGGAGCCCCTCCTCCAGGGGTCCAGGTGGGCGGCCACCACAGGGGTCTTGGGGTTGGCCAGCGAGGCCCCTCTTACCCAGCGTGGAGGAACAGAGACAGCCAGAGCCTGTAGAACTGATCTGGGACCTCGGGGTTGAGGAAGGGCAGCAGCCCACACACCTCGTCCAGGCAGTGCACCTGGGGGTGAGCACATGGCGATCAGTGCCTGGGACGAGGCTGGGTCAGAGGCCCTGATGTCGGGGACAGAACTGGACACCTGCTGCCGTGCTGAGCTGCTCACACCCCAGGCCCCACCAGGCCCTGCCTCACCTGGGAACAGAGTGTGGCCTCTTCGTGGAAATAGCCGTGCATGAACTCACAGTATTCCCGGGTGGTGATCTCACAGCTGGGGAGCAGGGAGGCAAGGGTGTACGTCAGGGGCCTGAGCCCTCCTGCTCACTCACCCAGTGCCCGGTGCCCGGCCACAGCATGCTTCGCTGGCAGGGACCTGCTCACACCACGGATGGCCCCCGAGCAAGGAGGGAGGCCACCAGCTGGGTGAAGGGTGATGGAGAAGGAGCACTGGGCAGAGTGCCCAGGCCGGCTCACCTGCCCTTGGTGCCGATGCAGCAGGGGCGGCCGCGGATCTCACAGTCCAAGTGCAGGAAGCCCGAGCGGTTACTCCTGGCCTGCTCTGTGCAGATCTGTGGGGAGGGGCACCGACGGGTGACTGGAGCAGTGTAGCAGCAGGTATGCCCTCCCCACCCTTCCCAGACTGCTCTCCACCCCAAGTGACACTCACTGGCCACTTGGTGATGTCATCAGGCCAGATGTGGGCACCGCTGGAGGCTGGCTCCTCACAGGTTCTAGAGGCAGAGGTCAGAGGTAATGAAATGAGCAGCAGCTGCATCCCAGCCTGCCACGCCCACTGGCCAACATCCCCATGGGTGGCAGAGGCAACATGATACTCAACCCCATCTTCTCCGACAGCACAGCTGGGGGTCACTCTGGGACTGTACCTGGGGTCCTGGTGGCACACGGCCCCCGATGTCCGCTTTTGGCCCAGGTCGGACTTGTCCATGGGGGGCCCGGTATCATCCTGCCACTTGACAAAAGTTGCCAAAGTCTCCTGGAGGATGGAAGCAGGCTGGTCATGGTGAGGACAAGATCAACCCCATGAGAGTAGGCAGGGGACCCTCCAAGATAGAAGCTCTTCCCCTGCTGTCCAGGGCCCAGACCCCCAACCCCAGCTGATACTCCAGGACCCAGCTTTCACTTCTCTGGGGCTGGAGAGGTCAGCACCCTCCCTGTGCTGAGCAGCATGCAGGGGTGTGAGGCCAGGGAGGGCAGAGGAAGGATGGTGGCAAAGTGGACACCTCCCTCGAAGGGCCCCTCCCCGAGGCTGGGGCAAGTGGAGACAGTGCAGGGGACCAGAGTGGGGCTGGCAGGGGTCCGGGGTCTTCCCTCACCGAGCAGTCCTTCCGCTGGGTTTGAATGCAGCCCGAGTGGTCGTTCTGGACGCAGCAACCCGAGTCCCGCTCCAGGTCTTGCTCCCGCAGCACCAGCTGCTCAATCTGCTGGTCCTTCCGGATGCAGGGCGAGAACTTGGCTCCCAGGTGGATCAAGTCAATCTGGGGGGTGGGTGAAGGGGGTAGGTTGTGAGCTCGGGGCCAGACGTGGCTACTCTGTTGAGAGTCTCCCCTGAGGGTACCTCACCGAGCTGGGGCCAATCCAGAAGTTCTCCTGCTGGATGTACTTCACGCTCTCGTACACACCTTTGTTCCTGAGTACCTGGTGCAAAGGTGGAAGGAGAGGGGTTAGGGGATTCCCTGTTCCAGGGATTCAGTAACGCCTCTTGGTGGGGAAGCTGGGATCCCCCGGGTGGGGCCCCCTTCCCTAACCCTACTCACCAGCTGGGTGGTAACATGCTGTGCGAAGCCCACGGGTGCGATGCCATATGTGCAAATCACCAGCAATGTGATGATGATGTGGACGAAGGTCAGCCAGTAGGTGAAGTAGGGTCTGTGGGCAGAGGCCTTGAGGCAGTCAGCAGAGCTGAACTCACACCCTGTCCCTCAGCTCTGTGGTGCCTAGCCACCATCAGCTCTCACCTGTTCCCTGCCCTCCACCTTGCCTCTCAACTCATCCTTCACCACAGCAACTCTTAAAATGCATCTCTACATGTCTCTCTTAGCTTAAATCCTTTCCATGGCTTCTCACTGCCCTGGTGATAAAGTCTAACATTGCCCCCTCCCACTGGTTGCAAGGCCTGGCTGTGCCCACTCACCTCCCTGGCTTTCTTCCTCTTTCTCTTATAGTTCCTGGAACAAACCTTGCTCCTTGCAGCCCCAGGGCCTTTGCACATGATGTTTCCGTTGCCTGGGATGCTCTTTCCATCTCTTTTCACCCAGCTAACTGCTGCTCATCCTGACTATACCCCTCCCTACCAGCTGTTCACTCCCAACTCTGTCCTCCAGGACACTCTCCACACCTATTACGTATTTTTTTGATAATTTTGGGTCCAGTGTTCACTGGGTGGTTGCTTATCATATACTCTGTGAGAACAGCCTCTTCCCAACCCAGTGGCTTCACCCAAGGTCTTTGTGCAGATCCTCTCCACAGTCCCCTCACTCACGGTCACAGCTTCTGGCTGCCCCTCTGCCCCACCCTGTTTCAGGGCCTGTGTGCTGGCACTCAGTGACTGCTCGTTGACGGGCTGCTGTCTGGGAGCCCAGCGGAGGATGCCGGCCCAGAGAGTGGGGAGGGTGGAGAAGAGGCAGCCACGCCCGATAACCCTTCCCAGGTGACGTGCATGCTCGTAGGGTGACCCTGAGGACTTGTCCCTGCTCTCCTAACCCACAGGAAATGCTCACCAGGGGCTCGCTGAGTAAGGGGCAGTTGAGGGGAGGGCCTGGGGAACTTGGAAGCTCCCAGACCCTTCCGGTAGCTCTCAGCCCCCGTCCCCTCTGCCTACACCGGGGAGGAGCTCTCCAGAATGGTGACTGCCCCCAGCTCTCACGGAGTGTGTGGGACCCCAGGTCCGGCGCCCAGGCCCACTCACCGGTGGCTGTCGAAGCCCTCCAGCTGGCGCTGCACGGTGCTGCTGATGCTGCGGCGGTAGCTGCGGTTCAGCCAGGTGCCCACCACGCCCAGGCCGTAGTGCCGCTTCTTCCGGTCGAAGGCGAAGTGCTTCACCTTGGAGGCGATGCGCCTTCCGCGCCTGGGCATGGGCGCTGGGGCTCCGCCGTACTCCTTTCTGGTGGGGATGGGGCTCTCAGCTTGGTGCCCACCCCCACATCCCACGAGGGGGCGATCAGGAGGCACCGGTGGCCTGGGGAAGCCCCCATGTGGGTCACTGAGCCCCGGGGGAGCCCCTTCCCGTGGTGCCGTCTCCCTCCGCCTGGAAGTGCGGGAACTCACAGCGGGATCTGCACCCCGTCGGGGGAGACCGGGGAGGCCGAGTGTGGGAGCCCCCGGAAGTAGCTGGCAGAGAGTGGGGGAGACTCAAACACATCATCGGGCATGGAGCTCATTTCTTCCTGGGGTGGGGGTGGAGTGGGGGACACAAAAAGAGACAGTGTGAGGAGTCACTGTCCCCAGAACTGACCCCCAACAGCTCAATTCAAGGGCAGGACAAAGCCAGAGGAAGGCACATGCCTGTCAGCGCTGATGGTGACTTTCCCGGCTGGCACCCTGCCCCAACCCAGGTCCTCACTCTGTCAACAGGAAGACCGGGGCCCAGCACCTCCATCCCACCAATGGGCACTTGGATATCTCAGGGTCTTCTAGCAGAGCAGGATCGAGGCCAGGTCACCTTTCCTAGCTTCTGGCCCCCTGATCCCCAACCCCGAGGGCCCACATACCCCATGCTTGCCTTACTAAAAAACGAGGAGTCGAATGTCTCCACCCCATCGACTGCATCCTCCTCCAGGAAGCTGGGGTAGGCAAAGCTGCGTTTGACCACCCGGCACCGCTGTCCCGCGGCATCCAGCACCGAACGGCCCTGTGCGGGGGCAGAGACATGGGCATCAGGCCCAGGTCAGGTGTCCCCTCCCCCCTCCAAAGGGGTCTGTCAAGCCCACCACCTCTGGAGGTGGGACCCTGCCCGGAGCATGAGCATCTACCAGAGGCCGGGAAGCGGGCTCCAGCTCCTCCACAGCCCTGAACGCAGCACCCTCTGCACAGTTCGCTGTTAACTTCTCCCTGGTGACCTCTGGTCCTCTGGCGTGGGCATCTGCCACCCCACCACTCATCCTGCACCCGTACTTCCCAGGCTCGGGCTTCTTGGCATGGCACACCAGGCCCCTGCCCACCTTTCTGATCCCATCTCCTGCTGTTGCTCTTGTAAACCACCCTTCACTAACACCACCTGCTGCTCGCCCAAAGTGCCTCTGCATAGGCTGTTTCCTCTGCTGAGAAGGCTGTCCCCTTCCTGGCAAGCCTTTCCTTATACTTCTGGGTTCAGCTCAAGCGCCTTCCCTGACATCAGCCCCTCTGCTGGGTGAGAGGGGGCAGCTCCTCCGCTGGGTGAGCCCCAGCACTCATCACACTGAATGGTAACATCCGACCTCACCCGAGCTGAGGGTTCCCCCAGGGCAGCAACACCACTCATTTTGCTCTATAGCCCCCATGCCCAGCATATGACAGGGGTCAGTGAGTGGTGACTGCATGTTTCACTTCACTCCAGCTTAAGTGTCAGTGCAAAAACCAGCTGCCCGCACTCTGGAGAACTGGGGCTGGAAGGATGAGGGCCTCTCTCTCTGCCCAGGGATCCCAGTGCATCCACTACCCTTGGTACAGACAGAGATGCCTGGCTGAGTTTTGAGGGGATGCTGTGGGGAGAGACAGGGAGAAAGGGATGATGGAAGAGGCTGGGCAGAGGTGTCCTCACCTTGAGGAAGGCGGCAGCAGCCTGGAAGCTCATGTGGGCCACAGACATCCTCTTGCGACGGGGCAGGTGGGAATAGCCAGAGCGCACGCTGGTGAAGGAGGTGAGGGACAGGACCCCGGGGGTCAGTGGTGGGTGCGGGGCGTGGGGCCGGTCCACCTCGTCTGGGTGGCGGAACGCCCGTCCTCGGGCCAGGGGATCCACAATCTGGACAGGAGGGAGGAGGTGAGCAGTCTGTCGTGGCCCTGGGCCGAGTTGCCCACTTCCCCTCCACCCTGATGGGGCCCACCTTGGGCAGTTTGCAGGGTTTTGGAGACTCGGTGCCCTGGAAGGAGGGCACCTCCTGGCTGGGGAGCTCCAGGTCCCTCTGGCACGAGGCCTTGAGGCGGCCGTAGCGGACGCTGCAGTGGTGCAGGCTCCTGCGCTGCCAGTGCTGTCGCTTCAGCTCCCAGTCGCCACTGACCCCGAACCACTGGGCTGCACCCCTGCGGAGCAGACGTGTGTGTGTGCAGGAGGTGACGTGAAGTGACAGGGCACTAGTATGTGTGCGGGGGAGGTGACAAGAGAGGTGACAGGGCGTATGTGTGTGCAGTGGGAGGGGCGGATCAGCTTCCCCTTGAGCTGTTGGTTTGCTGCCCAAGGATCAGGTGGGCAGAGATAGACTCAGGTCCAGAGCCTGACAGGCTGAGCTGGGATGGCCTCGGAGCCGCTCTGAGGGGCAATGGTCTGCTCCCAGCTCCTTGAATCCCTCAGCCTTCACACTGTGGCTTCCTACCAGGCACAGAGCCGCCTGGGCCTCAGTTTCCCCGCCTGTAACACGGGGTCAAATGCTCAGGTCTGCCCTGCAGGAGGACGCTGCTGATTTGGTGACTGTCCACACCTCCCAGGCAGGGACCAGGGACCAGGCCCCCCGGAAGTCCGGGTGCCCAGAGTTTACCGGGCTGCAGGGGCGGGTAGGCGGGCGGTGCTCACTTGCGGATGCTCTGGGACAGGGAGGCCTGGCGGCGGAAGCCAGGGCGCTTCTCCGACCCGCCCTCCTGCCATCGTCCCCGCGGCTCCTGGAGGCTGACGCTCTTCAGGTAGGCTGGATTCCTGGGCCTCTGCAGGGAGGCGAATGGCGGACAGGCTGTGACTGTGTGGAGCCCAGGTCCCGGGCTGGCTCTGCCCAGGATTCCAGGGTGAAAACCCAGAGAGACCAAACCTCAACCCCAGTTCACCCTGAGCTGCTTTCATTCCCAGGGCAAAATCACCATTGTTCAGTGTTCTGGGCGAGCCCGGCCCGTGCTCCCTCATTCCCTGTCCAGCGCTCCCCCGGTAGCTGTGACGGCCTTGCCTGGCGTCGCACATTGGAAAGAGCCCTTGGGTGATGGGCAGTGGGACACAGCCTCCCTTGTGCCCCAGGCTGAGCAGGAAGAGGCCCACGCTGTTCAGAGCCACTTCTCAATGAGCTCTTTATGGAGCGCCAGCCGGGACTGTCGGAAATGGTGATTCATCCCCATTTTCCTGCAGGAGCCAGGCGCTGTGAGAGCAGGCTCCTGGTGCTGCAGACGCCTCTGCCCCCCAGTCACAGACAGCCTGCCCCCTAGTCACAGACAGCTCGCCCCCCACGGAAGAGCCTGGGCCTGGTCAGGGTAGGGAAACAGCCAACTCCTAGGTGGAATTGGCAAGCTCCTCCTGTTCCCCCTGGACCAGCATGACTCGGAGCTCCTGAGTTCAGGGCTCACTCCCTGCAGAGTTTGGGGCCAGGATGGAGGGGGCACAGGCTCAGGGCAGGGGCTACAGGGCAGCTGTGGCTCAGAAAGGGTCTCCTCCAGGAAGTGAAACTGCCCAAAAGGTGTCGTGTGGGCACAACGGTGGCCTGTGGAGGGGCAGTGAGCGCCCAGCTGCCCCCTTACCTGGGGCAGCATGCTGGCCTGCTCGCTGGGGGCCGGGGTCTCAGGCGGAGGGATGGTGATGGACAGGTTGGGTGGCTTCCGGCTCTGCAGGCGGCTGCTGGACACCGAGGAGACACTCCCGCCACTTCTGTCAGCGGAGGCCATGGTGGGCAGGGGGGCAGGGCAGCTGGAATGGAAACAGGGAGGGGGCGCAGGTGTGTAAAGAGGTGGCAGGATGGGAGGGGACACAGGGACAGCCCAGGGTGTCAGGGCAAGGCCAAGGCAGGCAGCCCAGACTGATAACAACCTATAGAAAGTTGGTTCAAACCTTAGTCTGGATACTAAACTACACAGCAGAGACTGAATCGGGCTGGGAGGGGTAGGTGAGAAGGTCTATTTTTGAACTTCATTTGCATTCCAGGCCAGCAGGGGTCTGGGAGGTCCCCAACTTACTACCTCATTCCATTTCTGGTCTCTCTGCTTCAGGCAAGGACCAGAAAGGAACACGACGGCATGGGATATAGATCTGCCATCATCTTGGTCACCTGGCCACAGCAGGCCAGGGGGCCAGAAGGCAGCTTCCTTGGACAAAGAGCCCTACCTCTGTCCCTGGGTTGGGCTTGGGGGAGGACAAGGAAAAGGCTCCCGGGCAACCCACAGACAAGGGGCCCACAGCTGTGCAGGGAGCAGGTGGTTGTTGGAGGAGGAGGAGTCCCTGGGCTGTGAGGGAGGAAGTGGTGGCTCAACCTAATTCCCAGGTAGATGAGAAGCCATCACGCTGGTCCCTGTCCCCCAGGGCTGTCCGGTTCCTCTTTCAAAGGTAACTGAAACTGCCACCTGTCTGATACTTTTTTCTTTATTCTTTTCACGGAGGAAAAATATCTTAGTGATGAAAATGATAAATGCACATTGCAAAAAAAAATCCCAAAAAACCCAGAAGACTTGAAAGCAGAAAGTGAATGCATGGCCTACCTGTCATCCCATCTTCCAGGAAGGAAGTCAGGTGTGCACATCCCTCCAGATGCCTCTCTGCACCTGGAAGAGGATGTGTGTAGTTAACATTTTATACACAATCAAGACAACTTATAGAAGTGCAATTGCAGCGTGGACAAGTGCGTGCATCTTGAATTTTGAAGCATCTTGCCAAAGGGCTCAGCCAACAGGAGGTGACGATTTTACCCCCATCTGGGGCTTTTCCATACTAACGCCACGAATCCCCACCCACGGCTGTGATCCCATCCGAGTTAACACCCTCTGCCTTGTCTGTTCTCTCCAGTTCACTCATTTGCCCTGTGACCTTTTTCTTGCTAAAAATCCTTTGCTATTTCCTCTCCCCACGTCCCAAGGCTGCTGGGGCAAGTTTGATTTCTCCTCTCCTCACACGAGGCCAGGGATTCTGCCAGCCTGGTGGGGAGAGTCACACGGGAGCCCTTGAGCCAAGGGCACATGGGGCCAAGGGCGTGACTACAGGGCAATGTAGCAGCCACCTTTGTTCTGAGTCTGTCTGCTCCCCCATCTCTGCCTGGCCCCCATGAGAGCCACCATCTTCTCTCACTTAGAGGGTCATGGCAGCCTCCTGACTCCTCCACCTGCTGCCCCTCGAGCCCCCATCCCCATGACCATTTTCCACAAGGCAGCAGAATTCACCTTTTAAAAGCACAAATTGGAGGGTGGGGGAGGGTATAGCTCAGTGGTAGAGCATGTGCTTAGCATGCACAAGGTCCTGGGTTCAAGCTCCAGTACCTCCATTAAAATAAATGAATAAAAATCTAATTACCTCCTTCCCCCCTCCCCCCAAAAAGGGGGAAAAAGAACTTAGAAAAAAAAAAAGGACAAATCATACCAGGTCACTCCCTGCTCAACACTGGGCCAGGATTTCC
Source organism: Vicugna pacos (assembly GCF_048564905.1). Lineage (NCBI taxonomy): Eukaryota > Metazoa > Chordata > Mammalia > Artiodactyla > Camelidae > Vicugna > Vicugna pacos. The sequence continues at coordinate 58,835,800 of NC_133002.1, forward strand.
TGTTCTCACTTAAAACAAAGTCCAAATTTCTCACTGGGGCCTTTGGGCCCCTCATGGCTTCATCTCCTCCTGACACCCCCCCCAAATTCCACCACTTTGGGCCCCTAAATTCCCCGTACCTGCGAAGCTCTGTGAGAAGGTACTGGGAGATCATGGTCAAAAGCACAGACTGGAGCCAGGCGGTCTGAGCCTGATCTGCACAGGGGCCTACACTTGACCACAGAGTCACCCAAGTCCTCACCTTCCAGGGGAGAATGGCCCCCTCCCCCAGAGAGGCGTCCTGGGCGTGAACTGACTGCATGCCTGACACACACTCGGGCAGCACGTCCAAAGACACTTGTTCAGGAACGTTCACTGGAGCCCAAAGGTGGAAACAACGCAAACGCTCATCAACAGACAAAGGGATAAGCAAAACGTGCTAAATCCATGCAATGGACTATTAGGCAGCCACAAACAGGAATGAAGGGCTGAGACAGGCCACAACAACCTGGAGGACGTTCTGCTCAGTAACAGAAGCCAGACACCAAAGACCACATACTCCAGGAGTCCAAACGCAAGTCCAGAAGAGCAAATCTATAGAGACAGAAGATGAGTCATGGCTTAGGGCTGGGGGCTGGGGACAGCAAAAGGGTATAGGTTTCATTCCAAGATGATGAAAATGTGCTAAAGTTGACAGCAGTGATAGTTGCACATACCCGTGACTATACTAAAAACCATTGAATTGTACGCTTTAAATGGATGAGTTTTCTGTGAATTATAGAAATTAAATGTGAACTTTTTCTCAATAAAGCTGGTTAAAAAAAGTCTCAAGCAGGCGCTTCGTAATTGTCGGTCCTCTGCCCCCGCTACTCCCTTCATCCCCAGAACAGATCATCACACAGCAGAGCAGGTGGCTTCTTCTCGTCATTCTAGTCCCAGCTTGAGTGCCACCTCCTCCAAGGAGCCCTGACTGCCTGGAGCAGCCCTCCCACCCCATATGTCTCTCCGTTGCTTCACCCTGCTCACCTCCCTCTCTGCCCTATTCTGGCCTTATTCACAGCTGTAGCTCCACTGCCAGAAGAGTGCTGGCCCACAGATACCACCAGTACGTATTTGTTGAAAATCAAATAAAAAGCAAGCAAAGCAGCTGGTACCTGGGGTCCAGCCCACCCAGCCACCCAGCCTCCTACCTTCAGCTTCCTGGGTCTTGTTGCAGAGGTCTTTAGAGCATGCTCTAGTCCTTTCCTTGCTCTGTACAGATGCTCTGGGGTCAAGCCTCAGCTCTGCAGAGAGGTGGATAGATGCAGAGAGATGGGAAGGCAGACAGACGGCCCCAGGTCAAGCAGGGCAGCTCTCTTGGTGCTCACAGCCTGTAAGAAAGGATGGGCAGGCTCAAGCCAGCATGTCAGGACCACTGCAGCTTTTAATCTTCTTGACCTCAGCCGCCTCATCTGTAAAATGGGGATAATTCCAATGGCCTCAGAGATCAGGGATTAAAGAGATATATTCTCCTCCTCTCCTGGATTAAGGGCCCCAGGTGATGAGCTGGGCACTTCAGAGAGCCCGGGGGGGGGGGGGGTCAGGGGCTCTAGCCTCAGGGCGTTTACCCACCCCATCCAAAAAAACCCCAACCATCTAAAGACCTACACTCTGGGCTGGGAACCCTAAAATCAAGATGGTCCCTACTTTCTTTACAACATAACTTTACTAGAAACATTTCACTTTAAAAAACATAGGCACTAGGGGGAGGGTACAGCTCAGTGGTAGAGTGTGTACTTAGCATGCATGAGGTCCTGGGTTCAATCCCCAGTACCTTCTTTAAAATAAATAAGGCCCTCCTTGACAGAACCCTGAGGGCTGCGGGGGCAGGACAGGGTCAGGCCTTGCTTGGCCCTTCAGCGCGTCATCCCACTTTGTCCTCAAAACACTCTTTGAGGTAGACATTGTCATCACTTCCATTTTGTGGATAAGAATGGAGGCTCAGAGGGGTTGAGTAACTTGCCCGAGCTCACAGAGCCAGGACGGGGAGCAGCTGGGACTCAAGCTGCTCTGGCTCCAGGGCCTGAGGTCTCCTCAGGAAACAGGTGCCTCTTCTCCCTAAAGTTGGGGTACACTTGGGGCTGGATGGCCCCATATCAGGGAGACAGAGTTGAGTCCAGCCTGGAGGGAAACTTGGTCAAACATTTCAGCACTTTGCAAACTGTGTTCCTCGGAGGCCTGGGTTACCCAGAGGTGCCCGAGGGGCTGCCATGGGGTGAAATGGAGACTGGGGGAGGGTCTGGGCCCCCTGTTCCACAGGGCAGCCCTCTTCTGGCTTTACATATTGGAACTTTCACTTGGTTGAAGTCCTCCAACTATAGGTGAGAGGCACCCTGGGTGCAGAGAGGGTGCCAGAGGGAAATGTGATGCAGAGCTGGGGTGGGAGCCCAGGACGCTTCCTGCTTGGGGCTTGACTAAGACTCAGGCATCCTTCCTTCTACCCCGTAGTTTGGGGAGTTCTGACCCCACACCCCGAGGCAGATGGGCCCAAGGAGGCCCCTCGGAGATCATGGCCAGACGGGTGCTGGGCTGGCTGGCTCCTCAGATGTCACTCTGCACCACTCTGGGGACAGCTCCAAGACAACAGCCTCACCTGGGGCCCCTACCATGGAAAGTTCTCCAGCTTGGCCTCCTTTGGGACCAGGGTGCAGTGAGAGGCCACTGGGCAGGCACTTCCCTGGGAAATCGGCACCAAGGAGGGAGGGAGGCAGCGGAGGAAGGCTGGGGGTCAACGTGGGGCTGCCAGGCCTGAGCACATAGGATCCTTCTGGAACTCAGAGCTGATCACATCTCCCCGGAGTCAGCAGCCGTGCCCTTCAGAACCTGCCCCACACCCAACCAGACACATCACATCCCCCCGCTCCCACTTTCTCTTATCTGAGGCCCTGAGCCTGGCACACCAGGCTCCACCTCACCTGCCTGGCCAAAGCCTACCAGCCACTGCACAGAGGGTAAAGGGTCACCTCTTCCAGAAGGCCTGTCACGTCACCACCAGTCCAAATCAACCCCCTTCTCACAGCATCCCGCAGAGATGTGCCTGCATGTAGGCATCCCCCACCCGCCCCTGGGCAGGACAGGGTCCAGCACGCAGTCGGCCTCGTTAACGGCTAACTGGATGGAAGGCAGGTGGGAGGGCAGGTGTCCACATGGCTGCAGATGGTCAGTCCAGACTGATCCTGAACAGAAACTGTCTCCTGCAATCTCACGGCCAGCCCAAGAAGTGGCGCAACCTGGAGGGCTCTACCAAGTGCTGCCTGCTCCACCCCAGCTCTGTGACCACTGCAGGACCAAGGATGGAGGATGCGGTCCCAGGATGAGTCCTCAGAGGACCCCCCGTTTCCCTGCTTCCCCAGCACACCCAAGACCATACCACCCCTGGCTGGGATCCCCACCCAGGACCCACCGGGCTGCTGGCAGCTGTGCCAATCCCCTGATGGGAAGAAGGGCAGGCTCAATCTGAGGCTGAAAGACGGGGGAGACTGGACTAGCTCCAGGGAAATCCTGAGGGTCCCAAAGAGAAGAGGCCCGGCCCTGGAAAGCAGAGGCAGGGCTGGGCCGCGTTTTACACAGGAGAGTCATTTAACCATCTTCACAGGGCGGTGCCAGGAGTCCTGGCTCTGTAAGCAGCTTTGCCCACAGCCTCACTTTTCTTCTCTGTTAAGCGAGGGAGGTGGACAGGATGATGGTCTAGCTTTGACACCAACGAGGCCCACATATTTGGCATAAAAACACCACCTTCCCCCAACCACTCTCCACGGGGGAGGGAAGGGCCTGTTCCTGAGACCAAGTGCCCCCAACTTGTGCAGAAATGGTGGGGGCTGTGCCAGAAGCCCAGCCCCTGCCCTGGGGCTCGGGGAGGAAAGGGGCGGGGAGTGGCAGGTGCCTGGGGCAGGTGCAGGGTGCCCACGGAACCCAAGTCCAGGGCATGGAGGAGCCCAGGCGGCCAAGACCAGGCCAAAAAAGTGCTGGAGTGCTGCGAGCACCCGCCCCAGCCAGCCCTTATCTCCCGCGCCCCAAAAGTGCTTGCTCACTGCAGAGGAAATTGTGACATCCTGGGACCAGTCTTCATCCTGGCCCAGTCACATCCGCTGTTCTCTGAGACCCCCAAGTCTGCCACAGCACCTAGCCTCGGGGGGGGGGAGGTTTAAGGGCCTGCCCCACCCAGCCAGGCCACTGCCACTGCCACTGCCACTTGCCCACAAGGATTTTGGCCTCGGTGGGGCCTTCCACCCCAGAGTAGCTAGGAGACCCCAAAGGGGCCTGGGCAGAGGGAAGGGGCTTCAGGTGGGCCTAGCATGGGACAGGGCAGTGCATATCCAAAGAAACAGTGACATACAGAGTTCAAATCACCCCAAGTATGGAGACTTCTGTATCCCACCCCACCCAGAGTCTGAACCCCCACCACCCCACACTCAGAAGCATAACCCAGCTGGCAACAGCCAGGATCAGCACATATGACAGAGACACAGGCTCAGAAACTACTTGCTGATGCCACAAGAGAATCCGGTTTCCCCACAAAGGGTGGGGCCAGGCACCACCAGCTGAGCCAAGTTCCAACAGACACAGCCGGCGTAAGCCAGGCCTCCCGCGGAAGGTCTCCCGCCAGAGCACCACCAGGGCACACGCAGGGCACCCCCTCCCTAGCCTGCATGCGCCCACTGTCCCCTCCCAACCTGTTCCCAGGTGCAGTCCCACTGTCCCGAGGAGTCTGGCTCCAGCCGCCCCCCCCCCGCCCTGTCCGCCACCAACTCTAGCAGCTTTCTGAAGGTTCCCTGGTCTTGCTAATGGTGGATGGACCCTCCACTCCTGGGCTCTGAGCACTTCATGAGCCCGGGCTGAGCCGCAGCTGCAGCTCCAGATGGAAACAGGCAGGCAGGTGACTGACTTGAGGGCTCAGCTCGTGTGTGGCCAGAAATGGGGATGGGGGAGGGAGGGGCCCTTGGAGAAGGGGTGAGCAGCCCCTTCGGGGAGGAAACAGGATTTATCATCCACTCGATGTGGTCAGGAAGTTCAGAGGATACCCCACAGGGAAGGGAACAGGTCCCCAGAATAGAGGAAGGAGAGAAGTTACCACCTGGCCCAGAAGTTCCTCCCAGCTGGCCAGACTCGGAGCTGTGGGGGAGCGGGCAGTCTGGAGGGAAGGGAGGCGGCCCGGGGCTGCTGGGACCTGCCTGTCCCTCCGCTGAATCACAGGATGTCGGGGTGAGCGCTGGGGGCGAGGAAGTGGCCTCTCCCCTCTGCTTCCCTGTCACAGAAACCGAAACCCGATTTTCCCTCCCCTCAGCCCTTCTGGGAACCGGGTCGTTTTTAGAAAGCTGCAAAGAGGAAGCTGCCCTCACCCAGGGTGCAACCCCCCCACAAAACCCCTGGTTCTGCTGACCTCGGGGAGTTGTTCCAGCCTGCCTGCCATGAGGCCCGGAAGGAGCAGCTTATGTAAAGGCTGTCACTTAACCCGGTCTCCCAACATGCGTCCCCACGCTGGCCCGCACAGCCAGTGACTCACCCCGGATGCCTCCCTCCTCTGGCGAAAGTGAGTGCGGACAGGAGCACAGGGCAGCAAAGTGCAAAGAAGGCTAGCCAAGGGCCTGGGGACAGGATTCCAGAGGCCAAAAAATGGACAGATGAAAAAGGGAGGGAAGCCAAGTGCCCCAGGTGGAGGCGGCAAACCTCATCATCGGAGTAGGGAAGGGATGCCCTCTGTCTCCAGAAGCCAGCGCCTCTCTGGGTGCCTCCCCTCCCTCCTGGCAAGCACCCGCCTCCCCCGAGCTGCAAGTCGGCAGACACACTTCCCAGGCCTCCCTGGCGCTCGCACGTACGCACTTCAGCCCAACCACCCCCAACGGAGTGGAAAAATGAAACCACCTGTGGGTTTGCACCCCAACCACGGGGAGAGGCCCCGCTCACAGAGGGCCCTGGTGTGGGGAGGCCCCGATTTCTCCTCCACCTTTAAGGGCTTTGCTCAAACTCATTTTAGAAGATAGAGAATGTGGGGGCAGGTTCAGGGACCTGGTGACCCACTGGCTTTTCCACATCAGAACCTGGGCTCTGAGCTCCCCCAACCCAGTTAGAGTGGCTTGGGCGTCATGGCTGACCACAGACTCGGGAAGTGGGGGCCGGGCTCCAGGATGCCGCCAAGAGCATGTGGGCGCGAGGAGGACGAGCTGCCACGTTCTTATCGTGGTGCAGACCCTAATGCCCTTCCAGACCACCCAGAGGCCTCCTCAGGACCACACGCAAGTGAGGCTGGCAGAGACGCGAATATCCTGTCCTCTGTGAGGACCCTAAGTCCAGAAAGCCAGCTGAGCTGGGAGTGCCCAAGCCCCGTGTCCCCACATCTTCTGGTGTGGCAGGCCCTAGTGGAAGTGGAAGTGCCACCAGGTGTCCCCAGCTGGCCACATGCAGGACCCTGCCCACTCCGGTGCCCTCTGAGCTTCCTCTGGGAGTCTCCGGACACCAGAAGCTGCTGGTGGAAACAGACAAGGGGATAGCAGCTGAGCAGAGATACCAGTGCCCTGAATGGAGGCCTGGACAGCACCCTCCCATGCCCCCAGGCAAGCAGGAGCAGCTTCCAGAGCCTGGGGGCCGACTGTAGCCTGAGGACAACAGCAGGAAGGGAGTGCACCCGACCACAGGCCAGTGAGGCTGGCAGAGGTGCGATGTCCTGTCCTGGGATACTCTTTGTGAAGGTGACCTATTCTGTCCCGGGTCTGCTGCTTCCTGAGCATGTCTGTGAAGGAGAGGTGTCAGAAGTGGCCCCTGGGAGCCTAGAAGGCCCTGGTCCTTCCAGGCTGGGCCCCAGGGCACAGGAGGCTTCCTGGAGAGAGATCGTGCACTGCTGGGCACCACGCTGACCCAGGCTTGGCGAGAACCAGGCTTTGATCCAAACACCCACAAGGATTTACCTCTCTCGGGATGTTGGGGTCCTGGGAGTTGGGTTTCCGCGGGTCCCTGGAATTGGCAGAAGCCTAGCTCATGCTCAGTGGTTGGGGGAAGGATTGGGGTGCAGCACGGGTAGGGGAACAGGGGAGGGCCACTTCACTCCTACTGGGGGCTCCCAGACACCAAAGTGTGACCAGGCTGTTTCCAGACACGACGAGCCTTGGGACACAGAGCTGGCCTCTGTCCTGTGCTTGCAGGGGTGGAGTCCACCGCATTTCCACCCACCTCCTTGTGGCCTGGCTCCAGACAGTGAAAACACTGTCCAACTTGGGGAGACAAGGTCATAGGCCCAGCCCTAACTGCTGTGTGATCTTGGACAAGCCATTTGACATCTCTGAGCCTCAGCGTATTTATGCATAAGATGCTAAGGAGTCTCCAGAGGTCTCAAATCTAGGTGGCTTTGTCATCATTAGCTAGGGGTTACCCTGGGAGTACATGCAGCAGAGGGACAAAGTGTGACCATATTTTATAGAGAGGTAAGCACCTTACCCAATGTCACTAGCCAGAAGTCAGGCCCTGGGCTGCCCTGGGTCCTTCACCTCAACACACTCAGGACACGGCACTGGGTGCCCCTCACTTCTGGAGGCCCAGATCGGCTATCAGCAGGGAGAGAACATGCCAGGCAAACACTTTTCAGCTTATAAACACTCATTAAGGAGCTAATAATCCTGACTTCCCAGAACCCTGCCCTGGGGCTTGCTCCTTCCCTGGAAGAGGCTGGGAATTGGCCCCAACAGCTGCGAGGGCTTTGGGGCACTTGGACACTGGCCACCCAAGGCCGCTCAGCCAGGGGGCCTTGCAGAGCACCCCCCACATCTTGCTTTGGAGCCTCATGGGTTCCCCTGTTGAGGAATGAAGGCTTGGGGGCTGGAGACAGGGCTCAGAACCTGGTTCAGCCACCTACACACTGGGAGACTGGGCAAGTTACCACTTCTGAGCCTCAGTTTCCTCTGCTGTGAAATGGGGTGATGCAGCCCCCACCCCCCATCCCAGGGATTCAGTGGAGATGACATGAGATCACAAAAGCACAGCACCTGGCACACAGTCAGTGGCCAGTAACAGGCAGCTTCTTTTATCCCTGACTGACCTCTGCCATTGTCTGTCACTTACATCTGAGCTAAGAGCCTCAGAGGTGACAGATCTCTATTTGACAGGTGGGGAAACTGAGGCTCAGAGCGGTGAAGTCACTTGTCCACAGCTGCACAGTTAGAAGGCGGTGGGGCTATGGCTTCCCGCCACCTCGGAACTGGTGAGGCCAGTGGCGAAGGAACAGGCAGGGGGCGGGACTCTGGAGCTGGGGGCGAGTCCTGGGTGCAAAGGCCTTTGACTTATAAGCCCCTTCCAGATCCCCAAGCAGAAATGATATCACCTAAGACTGGGTGGCTCTTCTTAGCTTATCTAAAGGCTTTCACAAACTTTCTCTCATCCCAGTCCTTATCTCATTATTGTCAATGGCTGATAAGGCCATAACCAAGGGCTTAGGTCAGTTTCAAGTCCTGCTTCAGCCCAGCCCCACAGCAGGTCCCCCACCTTCTCTCCCAGGCCTTCTGGGGCCCACACTGGAGGCAGGACCTGGGGAGAACCAGCTCCTCTTCCATCAGGAGAGGGAAAAGCTGCTTCTTGCTGGGGGCCTGGCAGGACCACCTGAGGATGCTCTTGGCATCCATGGGAGGTAGAGAAACCCAAGCTCACCAGGCTCGCAGCTCCAAGGAACTCGGCCAGAGGGAGCAGGGCTGAGGGTCACCGCCTCTAGGACACCTCCACCCTCCTCTATCGTGACACACATGCTGGAGGAGGCAGGGGCCAGTTCTCAGCCTGATCCTCCATGCCCAGGTGGAAATTCACCCTCTGATCCCCGTGGTTACCTCACCCCAGACCCAGCCACTTCTACAGAGTGACAGCAGCAGCCCTGCCATTCTGCCGCGGGTTCTCACCCAACAGCACATGAGGTAAGACCTCTGTCATCACGCAGAGTCTGTGCCACAGGCACACAGACATGTCCCTAACAGAAGCAGGCGTGGCACTGTTCCTGTGACAGCTCCCTCACCGGGCATCTGGCCCAGGCTTTACGTGAATCACCACCAGGATCCTCACAGCAACCTCCCAGGTAGCCACCTGCCACCCCACTGCTTTCCCCACCAGGGAAACTGAGGCACAGGCTATTCAAGTGACCCCCACCCTACTGACCACACTCTCATAGACCAGGTGCCTGCCAGCCTCTGAGCCTCACTTCTGGGCTCCCCGAGCTGGAACTCACCCCCTCCCACCGCTCCCTCCACCTCTTCTGCTCTGACTACTTAGTTCTAACCACTTTCCTAGGAGGGCTTTGGAATGTGCCTTCCTGCGGCTCTGAAACAGTAAATGGCTCCCGTCTGGGTCCCCAGCTAAATTTACTGAGCGAGGGAATGTGGGCACACTGGCTGGCTGTACTTACCTGAAGTTGAGAAGGAAATAATTTTTTTTCATGCAGGTCCTGAGAACTGCCCTCCCCTGGCAGCCTCCCCGCCCTGGTCACCAGGGGCCCAGTCAGCCTGCACTCAGGCAGGCGCTGATGTCCCCGCCACTCCTCCTCCAGCCTGGCCTGGCTGGATAGGAAACTGGGAACAGACACATGAGCTCACTCTGGAAATCCCCACGGGTGGCCGGAGCGACACTGAGGCCTGCTCCAAAGCAGATGGCCCGCACACCCAAGGGAACGTGCAGCCCAGAGAGTATATCTACCCTGATGCTGCATCAAGAGACAGGTAGGGGGCCGGGGCCACTCCAAGCCTGCCACCACTCATCCCTACCCAAAGGTAAGTGCCAGGTGGCTCATGCAAGTCACATGCACAGCACCCTCCTCACCCCCCCCCCCGACTTCCTGCTCTCACCTGGGGTCTCGCCTGGGGAAGAGATTCAACAGTAAGTGGACAGGAACCCTGCACAGAGCTCTGGTCACAGTGAAAACACCCCTGACCCAGAGCTGGACTCAGACCTCAGCAGCCCCAATGCATTTGTGGTGTGATTTATTCCTCCTCTTAGGGGACCAGGGGTCCCCTCCTGGGCATTAAGCGTGCACGCATGTGTGTGTGCGTGTGTTACACCAGGTATCCGAGAAGCTCGGAAGGAGAGCAAACCAGGTAGGAGTCATCTGGTAGTCTGTTCACCGCAGGTGGCACAAGGTCTTAGGGCTGGGCCTGGGAACGGACAGCCCAGGCTCGATGTCGGCCCTCTGGTTACTTCCTGCACACCTTTGTGCAAGTCTGAAAGCTGCTTTGTGCCTCGAGAGGCACACAATGGACGGACGGAGGCTACTCTTCTGGCTTTTCTTCTTTTTTAGCTGAAAAGGTGCAAGTCTCATTCCAGCCTCATAAAGTTAAAAGACCAAAAGAAGCCCCCAAAAGTAAGAGTCAAATCAGAAACTGCCACCTTCCTTCTCATCCCACCATGGTTCCCAGGCCAGGAGGCCAGCGTCCATAGGACAGGGCGGTAATGGATATTGTCAGGAACTGGGGAGGGAGGGCAGTGAGGTGGCCTGGGTTCCTGGGCGTGGACAGCTGTTTCACCCCATCCTGCCCCTCTGACAGAACCCCCCCAGATTCCCTGAAAAGCGGGGGTACTATCCTTGAGCTGAACTCAAATAATTCAGGGTCATCCCTACCAGGGGTCCCCCGGCCTGGGCTGGGTCATCCCGTCATCTCTCACTGGTGCTCAGCTAACCCCATGAGCAGGGGACACCTTGCTCCATCAGCAGCTGGGCCCACCCTGGGCCTCTTGCCTCCCCCAGGGTTCCCACAGCTACAGTGGAACTTTTTACTGTGGAGGGAGGCAGGCTGGGGAGCCGCAAGAAATTAGGCGCCCTGTTATTCCTTGGATGTTACTTTCCTGGTGTAAGGAAGTGAGGAGTCCGATGTGGGTTCAGAAGAGAAAATGACAGCAGATCACAAGGCATCAGGAGTCCTCAGCAATCCAGTGTTGGGAAAATCTGTGAGAACAGAGCTTGGCTCCTCCCCACCCTCCCTCCACGGGGATATCTGAACTCCAGGGCTGCCCCGGCTCACTCTGCCTGGGAGGTGCCCTGGGGGTGAAACACTCCAGGACACAGCTGTGAGCGGGCCCCTGTTCCCAGCCCCTCCATCTCAGCTTCTCCACAGCTCCCCGAATGGCTTACTGCAGGGCCCGTGGTTTAAACAGGGAAGGGGCAGGCTTGTGGCACCAAAGGAGGCCAGCTGCTGGGGCACAACTGCCCTCATACCTCCTTTCCACTTATCTCATTTAGGTATATTACAAGTTCCTCCTCTAATCCTGGGGGTAGGGGGGAAACTGAAGCAGGGAGGGGCAAAGAGAAATAACTTGATGGACCAGAGTGGCTCTGTCTCAGCGCAGCACCACTGACGTCTTGGGCTGGGGACGTACGTGGTGGTGGGGCTGTCCTGTGCACTGTGGGATGTTTAGCAGCATCCCTGGCCTCTGCTCACTAGATGCCAGTAGCAACAACTCAAACCCCCTCCCCCGAGTTGTGACAACCAAAATATCTCCAGACATTGACCAATGTCCCCTGGCAGGCAAAAATCACCCCTGGCTGAGGACCACTGTTCTAAAACAAGCTTCACTTACCACGGTTCCTTCTACCTAACCTAACCTACAGGGAGTGACAGAAACATAACACACGCTGCGCTCATTATATTGCCAGCAAATGCCACCCACACAGAATCCTAAATCTAGCCATTTGGGAAAGAGCAGCTAGTCCACGTGTGGGGTCAGTCCTGCAAGCCCTCCCCTCTCAGGGGCTCCAACTCCAGGCCTTCTCCCTTGGTCTTTCACCCAGATAGTCCGGGGCTGGGACCCGGGCTCCCCTCTGCCCTGGGGTGGGGCGGGGTGGGGCGGGATCTGTACCCTAGGGAACATGTCCCTCTCTAATCTAATCCAATGCCCTGGGAGGGTGGCAACCTTCTAAACCCCTTAGTTCAGAAGCCACGACTCCCGGGTCCAATTTCTGAGCTCTGGTCCAACTTTGCTGTGAGCCCACCCTCCAGCATCTGTTTCCACCTCGGCGAGGCTGAACACGCAAACTTCGCCCTGGCCGCCCCGCCGGCTGCTCTCCCAGGAGAAAGGGGAGGAGAGGGGAACGTAGGAATTCCAAGGTGCTTCTGGGAGGAAGGCGGGACTGCCCGGTCTTGACCTGGGACAGTCCCCTCTCTTCCTCCCAGAGCTTTAAACTTCTGTCCAATCGTCGTGCCCCCACCTCGCGACCCGTGGCTCAGGATTCCTTTGGGCGGCTTGTTCGAGCCGAGCCCCAGGGGCCGGCGGACCCAGTCCAGCGGCCCCGTCCGAGTCCAGCCCTGGCCTCCGGCCTTGGGCTCGGCCCACGTGGGGCCCGAGAGCTCGGCAGGCCCAGCCCCCTAGCCGGCGGAGCACCGCCGCCCCAGGGCGTGCTCGGGCGCGATCCCCTGGCCCTTCCAGCGCCGGCCGCCCAGCCGCCGCGAGCCCAGCCCAAGCCCGTCGCCCCGCGCTCACCTCCCTGCGTCCCCAAGTCCCCGCGACGCAGTTCCGAGCGGCGCCGGCCAGTGGCTGGGCGGTGGCTCCTGGGGGCGGGGCCCCGGCGCCCCGCCTCTTCCCTACCTGCGCGCCCGCGGCGGGGCGGGGCCGGGCGCCTGGGGGCGGGCCCTGGAGTCGGGGGCGGGGCCCCGGTCCGTCCCGGCTTCGGCGTCCTGCTCTGTGGCTCCGGGGGCTCGCGCTGCCCTTCAGCAGTCAGTCCAGTGGTGTCCTCGCCTGAGCAGAGCCCTATTTTCCGCTGGAGCTGGTCTCTTCCGGGCCTCTGACAAAGCGTATAATGTAGGTCTGAACTGCCATAATCATGTCAACCCCCAAGAAAAACCACTCCAATAACAGCCACCTCATCCACCCCTCCCTCCAGCGCCTTCATCCTCAGGCCACATGGGCCTGTCCCCTCGAAACTTTTATCTCCCACCCTTCCCTGGAAACACATTTGGAGCGTCTCCACTGGTCTAACTCCTGCTGCAGCTGCCTCCGGGAAGCCTCTGATCTCTGCCACAGACCTCGTCTCTCCATTACAGCAAACGCACCCCTCCTCCGCATCCTCCCGAGGCGGAGGCTCCTTGCTAGGCTGAGGCCAGGTCTTACTCAACTTCCCCCACCCCCATCCGCCATCGGCCTAAGTCCAGAACTGGCGCCGGTGACAGAAGCTTGCCTAGAGTTTGCCATTAGGAGAATCCCTCGTTGGGTGCCTGCGTGGGCGGCGGGGGTCTTTTGGAGGAATCTCCCTTAGGGCACATCCAGTAAAAACCCGCTTTGCTTCTGGCCCAGCGACACAAAACCTTACTGATGGAGCAGAACCTTGGTTCACAGGGCCTCCTGCAACGGACTCAGAGGAAAGCCTGCAAGTTCTGGAGGCTGCGGGGTCAGCTTCTGGGACAGGGTCGCCTTGGCTCAGGCCCTAGCCCCTCTGAGCCTGTTCTCAACAAAGTACTGAAGTACTTGAGTTGGCTGTCAAGCCTTCTCACTGTGAAATCATGGGTGCTGGGGCTCTACAGCTAGAGGGGCGGGGTTTAGATAATTCACAGGAGGGTCCCAATGTCTCTTCAACTTTGAGCCAATCTCTCAACTTGCTCTCAGCCCAGAGAAGCCCAGCTTTGATTTTTCTTTTCTTTTCTTTTCTTTTTTTTAAATGATGGTACTGGGGATTGAACCCAGGACCTGCATGCTTTCTACAATTAAATTTGAAAAGAGACTCAGGCCTGGGTGGTAGGAGGGGAACAAGGTCTGGACCGTGGGGACCAGAATCAGGCAGTGATGTTGGTCTCAGGGTGGGCCCTTTACAGAGCCCCTGAGCCCTCCACCCGACCCTCCTGGCATTTATCACTGAACTGATTTGGGGTGGGATGGAAAATGGAGGAGGGTATAATAGCTCAGTGGTAGAGTCTGTGCTTAGCATGCATGAGGCCCTTGGTTCGACCCCCAGTACAACTAAATAAATAGAAATAAACCTAATTGCCTCCACCACCAACAAAAATGACCATATTGTAAAAAGAAATGAAGAGAAGGGAAGGGGCTCCCTGCTTTCTCCCAAGAAAGGCCTCTCTCCTTCTCCCCTTCCCCCAGGCCTTGGGGTGAGGGGTGTGCCAAAGCTGCAGGTAGCACCTGCAGGGACCATTTATTGGGCACCCACCACATCTGCATCTTGGGAGGCTTCAGGGTGCAGAGAGGGGTTAGACCAGGGACCCCATGTGAAGAGCTGGCACTTTCTAGGGGGGATGGAAGTGCACGAGTGACTATGACAGGAAGGACTAGGGCAGCTAGCCACTCTGAGTCCTTTCCCTGCTTCCAGTGCTGTAATACATTAGCGTATGTAATCCCTGAGACAGCTCCAGGAGTGGTACCATTATTATCATCTCCCTTGTAGGGATGAGGAGATATAGGTGGAGCAGCTGGGATTTGAACCTACCATCACAATCTGATTGTAGATATTAGCAAATGCTCCACACATCTGAGCTGTGTGCTCATCCCTGGAACTCCAAGGATAGCTCTATAGGAGCCCCCAGGAGGGGAGGGATTCCTGGTGGGGGTTGATGTCATAGATATGTCTCATAGAAACGTGGCTCGCTGCCCTGCCATGTGGGTGCAGGCATGCTTATCACAGTCTTGGCTGCAAAAACAAGCACCTGTCTGGCCGGAGGGAAGGGTGTTAAACAGAACAGGGGTATAATTTGCGGTGATGTCACCCCGCAGTTAAAAGCAGGGAGCCCACTCTCTCTGTGCTGATATGGAACACATCCAAGATCTATTTAGTGAAAAAGAGTAAGGTGCGTGTTTAGTATAATTTAGTTTAAAGAGAACATACATCTATATGCTAGTGGAGCCACATAAACTTTCTGGAAGTTTGTGGAGTGACCTTGCATTGGGGAAGTGGGGGAGGGGGTGAAGAGGAGAAAGAGAGATTTGCTTTTCATTTCATACCATATGCACGTATTACTTTTATAACTGACTGAAAAACACAGTCTAAACTTTTCTTTGAATGGGCTTCAAGGTACCGGGAAGACCTTGATGGGTAGGAATGAGGAAAGGAAGTTCCAGGTGGAAAGAATAAGAAGGGAGGCACAGGAGTGAGGAATCCCAGGTTACGGCAGGGAAACTTCCGGTCCCTTGGTTTGGCTGCATCACAGGATGTATTGGTAAGATGACGAGCAACAAGCCTGGGAGGGCAGGTGGGTGTGTGCTGGAGGCTCTTCTGGATCAAGAGAAGGTGTATATATTTTATCCTGTAAGTAATGGAGGGTTTTTTAAACAAGCAACTAGCATCCTAATATTTTACACTCATGTAGCCCTCTGTGAAAAGTGCTTTCTCAGATGTGATTACATTTTGTAATCTTGACAGCAGCAATCCTGCAAGGTAGGCAGGGCGAGCTTTACAATGAGGAAACAGGCTTTGTGAATAAAGACCACACATTCAGAGTTTTGAAATGAGAAGCTTTGTCCTTTGTATGCACAGCTTTGCAGGAAGGCAGCAGAGGGGAGCAACCACTGGTCAGCTCCCCAGCACATCAGAATGACAGGCTTCCTTTCATGCCTGAGCAATCTTGAGGCCCCCTCGTGACATTCAGATTAAGAAGATGAGCATCCTGACCCTCGGGAGAAACATGCAAAGGACCCTGACGTCATAAGTTCACAAACTCAAAAGGCTCTGGTAACATACCTGTAAGGAAGTCCCTGTATTTGTCCTGGGGAGTGAAATATTAGGAGTTTCTTTGTTAGCTGAGATTTGAATTTTTTTAGAACACAATAAAATTCTGTTGAGTTAAGGGATGCTGACTTTCTTGTCAAGGTTCAGAGAGGTTTTGAGCTGTGCCCAAGGTCACACAGCTGGTGGAGCAGAGTGGAGTGCCCGCCCCAAGGCCCATGCTCTTTCCAGCCATCATGGACCATACCCAGTACTAGAAGGGTCATTCTGGCTGTGCTTAGGACAGACTCGTTTGGGCGAACACGGGGAGGCCAGTGAAGAGGCTACTAAGGGTCGGGGGACCCGACCAGGAGGCGGGGGCCAGAGGAGGGGAGTGGAGAAGACTGTTGAGAAAGGCATCCGTTCTCTACAGAATTCGGTCTACCCAGACCCCAGATTTCCTTTCCATTTATGTTCCTGGTTTACTTCCCCTCACCCATGGGCTCCAAGCGGACTTGGGTGCGTAAAGTTTGAGGGGTTTTCCGGAGAAGGGAACCAGTAGCCCCTGCGCGCACGCAGCTGGTATTGATGATGCAGAGTCTCCACCTCGTGGCGATGTGGGGGTACTGCATCAAGGAAACCCACCTGCGATCCGGGCATCCCAGAGAAACCACAGTTCCTTTGGCTCCCTCTACCTGCTTTCTCCGCAGAAAATCAGGCAGTCCCAACTAAAGGTTACAGGCATAAGGCCTCGGGCTCACTCTTAAGAGGGCTTGTGAATGTTAGTTAGAAAGATGCTAACGCCTGTGTAACTCTTCTTGCTACCATTCTGCCTGCCAGCCTTTCAAGTCGTCCTGTGACCTTTTTTCACGGCGCTCGGACGCTACAAGACCCCAAGCAGCCTGAGAACTGCCTGTCACCCAAGGGAGAGGCTGTGACGTCCAGTGTCCCAGGGGTTGATGTGGTCCGGCTTTGGGGCCCCAGAGATACTTTCCAGCTGTCTCCTCCTGGTGTCCCCTCCCCCAGGCGGCCTTGAAGTCCCCGCCTCTCTCCCAGCAGCCTGCTCCACGCACATGCTGTTCTCACCCCTTATCAGGGTCATCCCAGTCTCTGCCAAGGCTTGGTCATTCCAACGGACCTTTGGGAATGGAATTTGAATGTTATTTCAGTGCCCACGTCACCTGCCACATCCCAGCTGGGCTCAACCTGCAGACCCCACCCCCGCTGCATCTTCCCTCCCCCGACCCTGGGAGGACCCTATGGCCTGGGCAAAGGGCACTGGCTTTGGGACAAATACTCTGATATACTCAACTCACTAAGTAGCTGTCTGACTTGTGACCTTAGGCAATTTACCTAACCTTGAGGCAACCAGGCCTCTCTGGGAAGGCATCCCACCCAGAAGCCCCACCCAGGAGCCATAAACTGAAAAGATCTACTGATTTGATGACATTAAAACTGCAAATTTCTGTGGCGGAGAAGGCACTCTAGACAAAGTTAAAAGCCAAGTATATGGGAGAAAATAGTCCCATTGAATGGAACTGATAAAGGACCAAGATCTAGAAACTTGAAAAGAGGTCCAACAAGTCCATTTTTAAATATTTATCTTTTAAAAATATTTTTAGGCTTCATTTAATAAAGTTTTATTATGGGGGAGGGAAATAGCTCAGTGGTAAATCACATGCTTAGCATGCACGAGGTCCTGGGTTCAATCCCCAGTACCTCCATTAACAATTTTTTTTAAATAAATGAATGCTTCTACTTAAAAACAAGTTTTATTATGTTTTCATTATTAAGGTCTTATAGAGACCTTTTTGAAGCATATTCCTTGGTACTGATTAATAATAATGTATTTTCTTTAATTATAATTTCTAACATTTATTTTCTTGCATACAGAAATAGCATTGATTTTGGCCTTTTGAATTTGTATCCAGTAATTTTGCTAAACCCCTATTTTTATTTTATTTTATTATTTTTTAATTGAAGTATAATTGATTTGCAATATTGTGTTAGTTTCTGGTGTACAGCATAGCGATTCAGTTATACATATATATTCTTTTTTATATTCTTTATCATTATAGGTTATTATAAGATATTGAATATAGTTTCCTGTGCTAAACAGTAGGACCCTGTTGTTTACATCAAGTTGATTTTAAAATTACAAAATAACAAATCTAAGAGAAAATTGGATAAAGGCTGAGAAAAGACAATTCACAGAAGGATAAGTGAAAATGGTCAACAAATGTAGAAGATGCCCAACCTCAGGAGTAATTAGGGAAATGCCATTTAAAACTATGACGCTCCCTGGTGTCCCAATCTCAGCATCCATCAGGAAGGCAGCACTGACGGAACCAGGGCTCCCTGGAGAAACCGCGGCTCCAGGTCTGGGGCAGGGGGAGAGCACGGGGAGACTGGGACACCTTGTTTGTGGCAGAAAGCTTTCAAAGATTAATAGGGTCATGTCAAAAGGACACAGGAGCCAGCTGGAAGGGAGCCCCACTGGCCAAATTGTAACAATTTGAGCATCAAAAAGAAAAATGATGGTTGGTGATCAAAGTGCGCTGGGCTCATGAAAAGTTATGCATTCTGAAGGAAATAGGAGAAATCCAGAGAAACTCCTGGGAACCCCATTGGGGCATTTATTAAACCAATATCTTGGTGAGTACAAGGTATGTTGAGGGAGCTGCTGGCTTCCATATGGAGTCTTGGTAACATCAAGACGTGCAATAAAAGCAGTTTAGCTAGTTCTGTGCGGAGTGTCAGTGTCCCGGCAAGAACGACACGCAGTCATGTGTGCGCACCAGCGGCGAAACAGCCCACTGTGTCAGTCTGACGGTTCTGCATGTGAGTTTAGCGCTCTCACATTAGCACTTAAAAACGGCCACCGCGTGATATCAAGACAAACAGTAAAGTTCATGCTAATAATTTCAAATTTGGTTTGAAAGTAAATGACGTTCATCAGTGACATTAAATAGCAGATAAAAAGCACCATGACAAATCCAACAAGACCAGAGAAAAAAGAAAAAAGTTGTATATTTTAGTCACTGTAATACTTTTTATTTTTAAAAAAAGTTGGAGGGAGGGGAGGTAATTAGGTTAATTTATTTATTTAACTTTTCTAAGGTTTTTTGCTTTTGTGATTTTTTTTTGATACTTGCCTAACATGCATGTGCTATAAAAATAGTTAAACAGGGAAATAACTTGAGATGATGGCTAGCTTTGTTTAATGTTTTATGAAATTTTCATGAACAATCCAAGCATAATTGTTAAGAACACGTGTATTAAGTTCATGTAAGTGGAATAAAAGTTTTATGAATGGACTTTTCAACTACTTTCTCTACAGCTTTTCATGTAAATTAGTCTTTTGGTTCTGAAACTTCTCTAAAGGAAATTGTACATTTTTGGAAATTGTTCTGTATTCCCTCTAGGCAGCTAATGGGCTTTCACCAATTTTAAATGTTTATCGTACCAACAAAATGCTACTGATATAACTACTACAGTTTCCAACTATGTCCCAGGCTCCCCTCTTCCCCTGAAAAAAATTTTTTTTTCCAGAAGCGGGGAGAATCGATTGAAAAAAAGTTATGTATTCCATTTAAAATGTTGGTATATGGCGTTTTCTATCTTAGGAAGCCACAATGTTCTTGGCCCATCATGACACGGTAAGTTTCATGCTTCCAAATCTCTTTTGTTTTTAAGAATTTCTTGATACTCTTATAGCCTGCCTTCAGTGTGATCCTTTATTCTATTTGTCAGGTGCACAGGATTACCTTCTTTTAGCCTTCTCTCTTGTCACCAATCATTCCTACTTGGTGGCCATGTACTTGGAGTAAAGGCTGCGTGATCCTCCTGGCTCCACTCAGTGTTTAAGGACACCCTGCTTGCATTGCTTGCATCCCACGAATGATTTCCCTCATGCTGCTCACGGCAGCAGATCTCCCCTGAGTTGATGAGATTCTGTTTATCTCTCTGTAAAGCCTGCCTTTCCTGAACGGTCTGTCATTGTCTTTGCCTTTAAAATTCTTCCTCTCTCTCTTCTTGAAATAATGATGGGGCTAAGTTATACCCAAAGCTCACCCTGCAAACTATTTCCTCAGTGCCTTGCAGAAAACACCAAACAAAAATACCATTTTAAAAGAGGTGTATTTTTTTTTCTTTTAGAATGTAAGCTCCTCAAGAGCAGGGACAATGTTTTCTGTGTGTCCTACTGTGCCTACTACACTGTAAATGCTCAATAAATACTGATGCTGGGAGGCAGTGAGTCTTGATAACGGTGAGAAACTGAAATCCCCCCCCAAAATTTTTTTAAAAATTAAAAAATAATTAAATAATAAAAAATTGAGGGGGAGGGGAGGTAATTAGGTTTATTTATTTATATTTTTAAACATTTGTGAGGGAGGTAATTAGGTTTATTTATTTTAATTATTATTTTTTAATGGCGGTACTGAGGATTGAATCCAGGACCTCACGCATGCTAAGCATGCACTCTACCACTGAGACAAGCCTTGTTCCACTAACTTGAATGATTTTTAAACAGGGGGCCCCACGTCTTCATTTGCACTGATCCCTGGAAGCTGTGAAGCCAGCCCTGGCAGGCAGCGCCCGCCTTTCCTTGCATGTGGGTGTCTGCCCAGGGCAGCGTCTTACAGCCTGAGCTGGTGCCCATCACAGGAGCCAGCTGAAGAGCTAGGAAGGGCGGGGGATGGAAGCCTGCCTTTGTCATCTCGCTTTGCGCTGTTGGGTCTGTTAGAAGCAAGTCACTAGGTCCACAGGACAAGAGAAAGAAGCTGGACACAAAGGGCCACATACTGTGTGATTCCCCTGCTATGAAATGTCCAGAAGAGAAAAATCCATAGAGACAGAAAATAGCTAAGTGGTTGCCTGGGGCTGCACACAGGAGCACTGGGGAGAGAAACTGCTTAATGGGCGCAAATGCTCCCTTTGGGTTGGTGACAATGTTCTGGAACTATCTAGGTGTGGTGGCTGTACCACAGTATAAAGGTACAAAATACCACTGAACTGTTTGCTATCAAATGGTCAATTTTATTTTACATGAATTTAACTAAAAAAAAAATCACTAGGTCTAGCCCACATTCGAGGGAAGATTACATAAGGGCACTGTTAGGGGCTGGATTGCAGCCCCCCCAAAATTCACGTTGAAGTCCTAACCCCCAGAACCTCAGAATGAGCTTTGCAGTTGGAGATGGAATCCTTGAAGATGTAATTAGTTAGATGAGGTCCCTTGGAGGAGAGGGGACCCCTCATCCAACATGACTGGTGTCCTTATAAAAATGGGACATTGGGACACACACAGGGGGAGCATCACGTGAAGGGTGAGTCAGGCCCCCACAAGCCCGGGAATGAAGAATACCATATGACATCACTTACATGTGGGATCTCAAAAAAAAAAGGACACAAATGAACTTACTTACAAAACAGAGATAGACTCACAGACATAGAAAACAAACTTGTGGTTACCAGAGGGGAAAGGGGATGGGGAGGGATAAATTAGGAGTTCAGGCTTTGCAGATCCAAACTGCTATGTATATAAAATAGATAAACAACAAGGTGCTACTGTATAGCCCAGGGAAAGACATTCAATACCTTGTAATGGCCTATAATGAAAAAGAATATGAAAAGGAATGTGTATATACATATATATGTATAAACGAATCACTATGCCGTACACCAGAAATTAACACAACATTGTAAATTGACTATACTTCAATTAAAAAAAAATTAAACATAAAAAAATTTTTTCCATACCTTTTGACTGGGACTTACGAGCTCCTAGGATTTACGAGCACCAAGATAGTCATTGCTGCATGTGTTAGAGTGAAAAGTCTGAACTCCGATACATATCCAACAATAAGAGATGGGTTAAATAAAAATATACACATCCTGGAAGAGAAAAGTACATGTTGGTCTTGTCCCCCCTTTCCTGACACAGAGCTCCTAAATCCCTTGGAATTTCCTGAGTGATAGGAGTGTCTTGGTTTTAATGAGGCGACTCTGGGTGGACTCCTGGACAGCTCCAGGTCGGAGGCTGGTCACCAGAAAGACCAGGCCATGAATAGGAGCTTTGAACTTCCAGCTATCCTCACCCTGCCCAGCCTCTGGGAAGAGGAGAGAGGCTGGAGTTTGAGCTGGTGATCAATCATGCCTATGTCATGAAGCCTCCATAAAAAGCCCAAAAGTATGGGGTTTTGAGAGCTTCCAGGTTGGGGAACACACTGATATGCAGGAAGGGTGGGGTGTACCCTAGCTCCATGGGGACAGGAGCTCCTGTGCTGGGGACCCATCTAGACCTCTTCACCTGGCTCCTCATCTGTATCCTTTAAAAACATCCTTCGTAATAAATCGACAGTGGTAAGTGAACTGTTTTCCTGGGTTCTCTGAGCCTCTCCAGCAAATTATCAAACCCAAAGAGGGGGTCATAGGAACCTCTGATGTGTAGCCAAGTCGGACAGAAGCTCTCGGTAACCTAGGGACTCGTGGTTCGAAACCGGTATCTGAGGTGAGGGCGGTCTGACCTGTGGTCTGTGTTGATTCCAGGCAGTTAGTGTCAGAACCGCCTGGTGTGAAACCCCCACACATCTGATGTCAGAAGCGTGGCAAGTATGAGTGGAGGGAAACAGTGAGTGAGTTTTTCCTAAAACACATCCACGCGATGAAGGCCCACAGGGCGGCTGTACACAATATGATCACCTCCACCCACTGAGTTGGAAAGATCTCTGCTTTAGACTGAAGGTTTGTGTCCACCACCCCCCTCAAATTCATGTGCTGAAACCTAACCCCCAAGGTGACAGTATTTGTAGGTGGGGGCCTTTGGGAAGTGACTAGGTCATGAGGGCTGAGCTGGGATTAGAGTCCTTATATTAAGAGGCCCCGGAGAGCACCCTCGCCCCTTCTGCACGAGGATGCGATGAGAAGTTGATGGTCTGCAACTCAGATGAGGGCTCTTTCGAGAACCATGCTGGCCTGTGATCTTGGACCTCTAGCCTCCAGAACCATAAGCAATACCTTTCTGCTGTTTATAAGCCAGCTAGTCTACGGCATTTTGTTACAGCATCCCGAACAGACTAAGATAATCCCCAACACAGGTTAACATATTTGAAGTGGAAAAACAAGTTGGAGAATAATGCCTAAAGCATGGCGGCGGGGAGGGTATAGCCCAGTGGTAGAGCACATGATTAGCATGCATGAGGTCCTGGGTTCAATCCCCGGTACCTCCGTTAAAAAATAAATGAATATATGAATCTAATTACCTCTTCTCGCCGCCAAAAACACAACACATATGCGTACTTGGTGGCAGGAGTGCGGGGGTTACCACATACCCGGACGTGGGAGAGAGTGGGAGCTGGCGAGCAGCAGCAACAGCTAACCCTGTGGAGATGCCTGGGGCCAGGCCCTGCCCGCTGCTTCCTTTATATGCATGAATTCATTAGATCCTCCCAAGGGCCCATTGTACAGATGAGTAACTGAGGCTCAGAAAATTCAGGTCACCTGCTCAAGGCCTTGCAGCTCGAAAATGGAGCCTATGCTCTTGGGCACTGCCTTATGCAGCACCTGTAGAGAGATGTCATGTTTTCTGTGTTCTCTTACAATGAGAATTACGTAATTAGAAAAAAAAAAGTAGAGAAGGAAAAAAAAAAAGAAATCTTGGTTCTATGTCTTCCTCCCGGGCCCTGGTCTTCCCTACTCCCCACCCCCACCGCCTATTGTGGCCTGGAGCCCTGACCCCTCCTGCACTTGGCCGTGGGGTCAGGGGGTGGGGGGTGCTGGTCACCACCTGGCTTTCAGCTCCCTGGGGCCTCCTGGACTCACTGCCAGGGAGGCTCTGGGTTCAGCAGAAGGAGGAAAAGTTCAAGAGCCGGCAGGGTCATTGGGCCACCGTTTTAGGCTGTGGTAACCGAGGCTTGCAGACGGAGAGATGCGCTCAGGGTTGCATAATAGTCAGTCAGGGGAGATCCGGAGCCAGCCAGGCTCTCCTGACGCTGGTCTGAGATTGCACGGCCCAACCTCTGTCCCCAAGAAATGCTGCAGCCAGCTCCAAGGAGCTCTGCTGTCTCAAGGCTCCCAAGGGCCTTTCCACATTCCCGCAATGGGTGGCCTCAGTCCTCTCCTCCCGCAAAAGTAAACGCAGAGCTGCGTCTCCTCGCTTCTCTCAGGTGTCAGTGCCTGGGTTCCCCTCATGCAGGCCCAGATCTCAGTTTGGGAATTAGAAACTGAGGTGGGTGGGGGAGGGGTGGGGGAGGGTATAGCTCAAGTGGTAGAGCACATGCTTAACACACACAAGGTCCTGGGTTCAACCCCCAGTACCTCGTCCAAAAATAAAACAAAGAAACAAACCTAATTACCTACTCCCTCAAAAAATAAATAAATTGAGGGTGGGAAGTTTCTCCCCTTCCCCTCAGATCCCAGGTCCCTAATCAGCCTCATTAACCTCCCTTATCAGCTGCTTCTCTTGTGGGGCTTCTAGACGCATCTAGGATCTGGAGGCCAAAGGCAGGTCTGAGCTGGGGCCACAGGATTGGAGAAAGTTGCTGGCTGCTGGGCCGAGACAGACTTCAGGGGGTCACAGGGCCGAAGGGACAAGGAAGCTTCGGGAGTCCCTTTGATAAGGACACTCATCCCATCATGACTGGTCACCTCCCAAAGGCCTCACCTCCAAGTCCCATCTCCTTGGGGACTAGGTTTCCACATGGATTTGTGGGGACATGCCATCCAGTCTTTAGCAGAAGGATTTCCCCCGCGAGCCATCAGAGGGAGCGCGGCCCTGCCCACACCTGGATTTCAGACTCTGGCCTCCAGCTGCCAGAGAAGACATTTATGCTGTCAGAAGCCACTCAGTTTGCGGTAGTTTGTTTCAGCAGCCACGGGAATCCAACACAAAGAGTTATTCAAGTTTCTCAAACACCATCACCGCCACCACTGCCACCACCGCCACCGCCTCTCCCATAAGCAGGATCCCAACTTGGAAGCAGATAGGGTAGGGGACCCCCAGAGAAAGAGAACCAGGCATGGCTTTCTTGACGTAAGAGAAGGCATTTTGTGATCTAAGCCTGGCCTCCACGCTGGCCCTTAAACTGGTCTCAGTAATGAACCATCTTAAGGGAACAGAAGAATGCACAGACAAATGGCTGTTTCCAGGCAAAAGAAGAAACCACAGCAAAGACAGTAGATCAGTTGTAAAGACTCTAAGTTCTGTTTCGATGGCAAAGATCAGCCAGAAGCCCTTTCTTTTCTTTTTACTTATTTTTTTAATGGAGATACTGGGGATTGAACCCCAGACCTCAAGCATGCTAAGCACGGGCTCTACCACTGAGCTACACCCACCCCCATCCCCCCAGAAACACTGTCTTGAGCTGTTTTGCAAAATTTCAACCCCTCCTTGAGGGTTCAACCACCAGATCAACCGGAACCTACGGGATGATGCGAATGACCTTTGCTGACCCTCGTGAACTTCAATCAACTCTAGACTCTGTTGACCTTTGCCCCAAGTCTAGGCTGAATTCTTCTCTGCTCCAGCCCCTTCATGGATATGCAGGTGCCCCGAGCTGAAAACTTCCCCAGTTTTGCTGCTGGGGAGACACTGCTTTGTGAGGATCCCCAGTGTTCTCCTTACTTGCTACAAATAGTAATAAATCCTTCCTTCTCCCCATCTTTGGTTTGGTTGTGTCTTCTGGCTCAACCCCCAGGAAGAGGTAAACCCAGTATTAGGGTGAGACAAACTCATGGCCTTTGGGCCCTGCCCTGTTCTCAGGGCCCCACCTCGCCCTTCCCCACTGCTTCCCTGGGCTGGGACTCCTCAGAACACCCAGCCTGGCCCCCTCTGGGGGCGACCCTCCTCCCTCTGCCCACCTGCTTCTGGTCTTTGGCCTCCACCCAACTGTTTTCGCTCCTGATCTTCTTAAATTATTCAGCAAATTATTTCCCAGCTTCAGCTGTGGCTCAATGGCTCTAAACAAGGCAGAAGCTTAAGGGAAACGGATCCTGTCTTCATTTAAAATGTAGATTTTTTTCATCATGGAGTTTGTAGACATGAATTTCTATTTTAAAAGATATTGCATTAAAATATGATTTCTCTGGAATTGTGGGGGTATGGGGCCCCCTTAAGTCTTGCCTCTGAGGCAAGTACCTCATTCACTTCAACCTGGTCCCTGCCCTCATAGAGAGGCTGTGCCATTGGGGAAAGCAGACAGTCCAATCAGGTCACGGTCAGAGCTGTAGGAAATCTAAACCTGGGCAAAGTGGCTGCTGTGTCGGAAAGGTAGTCAGGGAAGGCTTCTCTGAGAAGGTGATGTTTGAGCAGAGACCTGAGTGAAGGGAGGGAGGGAGCCACAAGATGAGGGACAGAGCCACAAGATGAGGCTGGGGAAAAAGCATTCTGGCATAGGGAACAGCAGATGCAAAGGCCCTGGGGAGGGAGGTGCGTTGCCTCCCAGGGATAGCAGGGAGGCAGATGGGGCTGGAGCACGTGGGAAATGAAGACGGAGAGATGGGCCCTGGCCAGGCCAGGACTCTGCATTCTGCCTTGAGTTTGACTGTAGGAAACAGTGGGAGGGTTTTGACGGAGTGGAGAGAGGGTTGACACATCTTAGTCACATGCAAAAGCATCCTCTGGGCGCTGAGTGGAGAAGAGGATGTGGTGGGGTGGAGTGGGAGCCACAGACTGCGCAGGGGGGCTTGCGATGGCCTGGGAGGAGATGGTGGCCTTCTTCCCTGGGTCATTTCAAACTGGGGACCAGCTAGCATCCTGGGGCACGTGCCCAGCACACATGCCGCCGTGGAGTCAGCTCTTATTGCTGTTACTGTGTGACCCCAACAAAAACATTTACTTGTGTGAGCTCCAGGAGGCTCCGTGTAAGCAAAGAAATCTCGCTGAGACCAACACGCACCATTTGATCCCAACTTAATATAAAATGCAATATATATGTGCTGGCTATGAGGCATGTAAGAACAGGGTAGAGACCAAAACACTAACAGCGATTGCTTCTGCTTGGAGGGGTCACAGGCGACCTTTTTTCTTCTTCGTGTTTTCCTTCAGCCCCCCAATTCCCTGCAGTGATCATACAAACCCCCTGTGACTGCTGTTTGTAAAGCTATGTATACAAATTCCAAGCATTATGAGTGTTCTATGTGTACAAAAGACATCTGGACGACCGGGCAAGGGGGATGGATCACCCGTAAGTACTTTTCCAAGTTTTCTGAAGCGCAGTGTTTTTGTTTTTGCATAACCAAATGGTTTTTTTTTTTTTAAACAATTAACAGTATTGCAGGTTCTGCCTTTGGACTTAGACAAGGTCAAGGGCTCATTTCCCCACCTGCCCTGGGAGACCCCTCCCCCTGCCCCCTGCCCTCTCCCCACACCCACATGCCCCACCCTGGTTGCAGAAAAGGGCTGAAGGAGGCAGGACAGAGGGATGGGTTCTTCAGGCCCCTATGTGACTGGATGGGCTCTGGGGCTGTCTGGGCAGTGAGCGTGTCACCCCTTCTGTGTGACCTGTCTGCTTAGGGGACCCAGCACTAGGCCTGCCCGCCTGCCCCTGAGCGGTTATGTCTTAGTCAGAAGTCACCACTGGCTCTTGGGAAACTTGCTGCTCCCCTGTGGCCCCAGGGAGAAAGTGACAAAGAGCCTCTAATTCTACTCAGACTCCCCTGATCTTTCCACGAGGCCTGACCTTTGATGTCAGTGGTCATCTGCATTGTCCAGTTTTAGCAGGAATCGTGCTCAGTTGGTTCAGCTAGAATTCCCCATCGAGTTCTTCATCTTCCATCACCCCCATCCTGAGTGAGGTCTGAGCCCCCTGGCCATCCTTCAGCAAGAATCCTGTTGGGTCATTTAAGCCAGAACCCCCGCCCCCCGATGTAATTTCCCATCCACCGCCTCCCATCCTGCTCCTTGACTGTAAACTCCCACTTGCCCGCCCTTGAACAGCATCTCTCTGCTGGGGAGTTTGAGAGCTGGTTACTCAGCGGGAGGCACTGGAAGGCTGGGAGGCTGGCTGAGAGAACCACGCCCGCTACAGCAGGGGTGCCCAGCCCCACACTGAGAGCCTAGAGATGATCAGGCCTGGAGCTGCCCTCTCCCCGTCCACCGCCTAGTTCCCAGACCCCTGGGCAGCTGTGATGAGGTCCCTCCTTCCATCATGTTCTTTACCAGACAGCACCCCCACTTTGGAAGCCTCTGTGGGCCTCTGTTCCCTGCCACCAAAAAGCTCCTGATCCTGTGTCTCCAGCCCCAAGGGACGGCCAACGTCCAGACTCTGCTTGTTGTGATCATTCTTTTACCAAAAGTATCAGATGAGCTGCTCTAACACCCACTGCCCTGGGAGGTGTGGAGGGGAACTTTTTGCAGTCAAAAATGAATGTTTTTCAGCTGGGGTGTGTCAAACAGAATATTCTAGGAAAGGGCTGGGGATAGGGTGAGATGAGTGAGGCATTTGGCTGGGGCACAAAATTTAGGAGGGACACTAACCAAAGGAAATAATATTTCAACATAATATTTTTTAAAATCTTTATTAAAACAAAAATACCCATGATGAAAAATATTCAAAATTTTAAACAAAGACAGCTTGTTGTGTGTTTTAATGACCCTGCGTGGCCGTTATGGCTCCAGCTGAGGGAGATTATAAGTGTTGACACAGGTGAGCCCGCAGCTTGGGAAATGAGGGGCTTTGTGTAAAGTCTTTAAAAACAGGGCATTTATTAACTTTTCCCAATTGGTTAAAAATACAGGAGGATATTTTCATAAGTATATATGCGGTGCCGACTTTTTCGTTTTGCCTCAGCCTCCTTTAAGCTACTACGTCCTTTAAAGAGAGGGAGGATGGTGGGCCCCAGCGGGAGGAAAGAAGGAAGGTAACTAACTTCTCCAGCTGCTCAAGGCTGAGGCTTCTCGGGTGAGGTTCCCGCAGCGGCCAGCAGGGGGCGCTGTGGGGCTGCGCGGCCAGGACCGCTTCCAGGGGATGGAGCCTTAGTCTCTGCACCCTGGTTCCTGACACCCCATCGCTTACAGCTCCAGCACGCCAAGGGGAGCTGATCCAGTTGCTCAGCTCTTCGGTGACAACACAAGGCTATCCCTGAGCACAGAGCACAGAACACAACCCCAGACATTGCTCTTGTATCCTGTAGCCCCCTGCCGCCAACCTGCAACCCCCCAGGACACATAGGCCCTGCCCCGCATCATCTCTGGTTGGATCTTACCGGCCCCCTCCTCAAGCAGCACCCCTAGCCCAGGTGTGGCATGAATCACTAATTGCCAATGGCCTCTCTTTGCGGGGTGGGCAGTGGAGAGAATCTTTCTCAAGGGCCACATTCCAGATCGATTCCAGCTCAGAAGTGAATCAGTCACCACTCTCAAGCCAACCAAAGTGAAATGGGGAGGGGTCTTTTCCTCCCAGAGGCTATCCTGCCTCTTCTCCTCTGGGTCCCCACAGCCCCACGACCCCCGCACTCTGGCTCTGGCTCAGCCTGTACTTGCCAGGGGCCAGGAGGCCCCGGACCTGGCAGTCTCTTTCAAGACTTATCCCTCTAGTCGGCCCAGTCCACCCTCCCTTCTCCTTCCACATGCTGCTTCCGACAGCCACTCTGTCCTGAGCACCCCCACGTGCCCGGCACTGTGGGTGCATCCTCCTCCTCCTGGTACCTGCCTTGCAGGACAGGCCTCATGTTCACTCTTGTTTTAAATTAGAGGTGATTGTGGCCCAGAGAGGCTGAATGACTTGCCCAAGGCCACACAGCGTTGGGAGGCAGTCTGGTTCCAGAGTCCAGCGTTCTATCTTGCAGTACTGTGTCCCTGGAAAGGCCTGTCCTTGCTCTGTCCACCCCGCCCTGCATGTCTGGGTCAGTGCACACAGCTCCTGGCTCGGGGTACTGGCCTTGCTTTCTAAGAGTGGGATTTATTTATTCTCCGTATTTCTGTCCAGCGCCTCTGCCGTGCCAGGCTCAGGCGCTGAAGGCGCAGCCTGCATGCCAGGAGTTCACGGGCTGGAAGACAAGACTTTTCCTGTGTGTCAGCTGAATCTTCCCAGGCAGCCGGGAGCTCTCCCAAGGGGCAGAGGCTGCTTCCTGCCTCTCCTGCAGCCCACCCGGGGGGTGACCTCCTGGCCCCTCCTCAGGGAGTTGATGCTGCTGACGGTTGTCTCCAGGAACAGTGGGCGGGGGCTGGGCAGGGCTGGCCTGAGGCTGTGAGGTGGGGACGGAAGGGGCTGGGAGCTGAGAGCTCAGGGAAGGTGCAGGGGGTTTAAGGCTGGGAAGAGCGGACTTCGTTTCTCAAACACGCAAGGGCTGCCCCCTTACCCATACACCTAGAGCAGCAGGCTGAGAGTGTGGCAGGCCCAGCTCAGGTCTAGAAGGTCAAGGTCTGATCCTTGGCTGGCTCACTAGAGCGCTCGGACCAGCAGGGCCCTCCTTTCTGACTACCTCTCCCTTGATTCCTCCCTCACTTACCCTATTCTTTCCAGGGAGGAGATTTCCAGAACAAAAGATGAAAAGCCCCCGGACTTCTTTTAAACAAACACAGACTCTCTTCCTGCCCTCCGCCCAGCCCCCAAGCCCAGCTTCCAGCCTCCAGCCCTGTGCTCCTGACTAAACAGGTGAGCCCCCACAACCCCGACACGCAGTCCTAAGCCCCAGAGGGGCCCGCCACCAGCCAAGGCTGAGACATAGGTGAGGGGGACACTTGGGAAGGCGGACACCTTCCAAGGAAAAGGGCTGAGCCCTGAACTAAGGAGTGGAGACAGAGGCAAGGGACAGGTGGCAGAAAAAGACCAAATGAGTGCACACAGACCCAGGAAGAACGAGTCTGTTTAATGACACAGCTGGGCCTGGTTACAAACATCAGAAACTACAAAAGGTGGACAGGCAGTGACACGGATGGCTGCACAAAGATGGGACGGGGGACACAGGCACAGTCGCCACAGCAGCGAAACATCCTTGAGGACAATACACGCGACCAAGGGGCACACAGGGGGTTCCCCAGCAACGTGACCTAGGTGGATGGACAGGCCGAGTGCCGGGCCGTAGTCAGGAGGGGCGGGGGAGGGAAGGCCCTCGGCCCCCAGAGCTCCAGGATGAGATGGAGACATCGGGTCCTGTCATCGCTGCCCGGCTGACAGCAGCCTGGATCCCGCTCTGGCCGGGGCTGTCCTAGTGGCAAAGGCGGATGGAGTTGGCGCTTGAGGTTTCTTGACCTTAGCCCCTCCCCCCAGTGCCGTCATCTTGCCCAGAACGCCTGGCCCCTCTGTCTGCCCATTTCAGGGCAAGTCAGGGAGCCGCATCCTTCTGTGGAGGGTAGAGGTAGGGAGAGGCAAATCCTTTTTGCCTGAAGTGGAAAGCAGGAATGTGGGGAGCTAGTCAGAGAGGATGGGCTGGGCTTTGCTGGCGAACTGGGTCCCCCCCACCCTGCCCATGCAGGCCCAGGTCCTCTCTGCTGATGTGGGACCCCTGTCATGTCTGCCACAACGCACTGTTCTCTGCCCAGAAGCTACCAGAACCCCTCGGTGGGCAGAACCGAGGCTTAACATGTGCCTCTGGGCCCCACTGATACACCGTATAGATATGTATGTGTATATAGAGAGATTTATATAGGTTGTATATAGAATATATCTGTAAATACGGTAGACGTGTGTGTGTGGTACTAGGTGAGTGATGTGGAGACCTGCATGCTAGCCAGGCAGATAGAAACAGGGCTGGTGTGTTTCTCGAGCGGAGCGACTCAAAGACGGGCCCCTGATTCCTGCCAGCTGCTCAGCTAGGTCTCTAACAGTGAGTAGAAAAGCTAAGAAGGGTGTGCCCGGCTCTTCAAGGAGGGAGGATCCCCCACCCCCGCAGGCCACCCGCCACACCACCGAGCTGGGGTCAGCATCCAGGCAGCCAGGGCCACCTCCTGGTGGCTCCAGGGGGACTGTGGCCCAGGCAGAGGCAGCTCTTTCCGGGAAGACGAGTCAGGGATTCCTCCAACTTCCTTGGCACCCAGAGATGGAGGGTCAAGGAGGGTCTTCAGAACTCGGCCTTCTGCTCAAGATGCTGCCAGGGAGGGGGGAGGAGAGAGGAGGATCCTATGGCCCAGAAGAGGGCAGTGTGGCCGGTGGGCTGTGGGAGAGATAGGAAATGAAAGTAACAGGTTACTAGGGCCACAAGTGGGACCAGGGAACCTGGGGGGCAGAAGAGAAGGATCGGGGGCTGGCAAGGCTGGACACAACCTGCCCAGAGACCCGCACGGTGCTGTTGAAAGCCGCCAACTGGACCCAGGTTCTGGTCCCTTTTGCGCCAGGAACTTGCTGTGTAGTGTCCGTTGGCGCATCTGAACTTCAGATCTTTCTCTAGAATGTGAAGCCTGCCTGCCTCGCCCACCTCTGTGAGATCCGAGGACAGAACTGCCTGACCGTGTTTCACGAGCTGCAAAGAGCCATACAAACGCGAGCTCTCTGTCTCTCAATTCTGAGACACAGGCACTCTCCGGTTGGCACATCAGGTACCCCGGCCCCGGCCACCCATAGGCATTCTCTGCACGTGCAGCCCCTCCGTACTCGCTCTCCTCCCAGCCCCTCCTGACTCCCTCACCCACAAAAGCGCACACACACACACACACACACACCCTGAAGCAGAGACAGTTCAATAAACAATGGCGTCTGGCCCTCCTTGTGTCTCTGATAAAAGAGGCTGGATAGAAGCCTTCTAGAACTCTGCTCTGTAACTTCCCCCACCCTGGCCTTTGAAACCCATCTGGACCCTGGCAGCAGTGGGGTCTGCAGGCCCGGGGCCAGGGAGTCACGCCCTCTAAGGAGTCACACCCGTGCCGCCAAGAGACCAGGTGTGATGTGAGAGTGGAGACGGATGAGCTGGGGTAACCCAAATGTGGGGCACTCAGGCCCCCGGCCAGTCCCCCAAGTACTCCTCTCCAGTCTACGAGGAGCAGAAACGGGGAGGCAGGAGATGTTGGCGGTTTCCTAATGTTTGGGGTTTGGCGAGATTTAAATCCCAGGGGTCCAGCTGGGGCAAGAGAGGGGAGGGGACAGGACTTCGTGTCGGGAAATGTTATCCATGTGTTTCTGATTCACTGGGGCTCGCACCGGCCAGCTCTCCTCTCCCTCTAGGCCCCCATAAAAAAGCCCTTTTCTCTAGAAGCAGGAAGTCTTGTCTCCTGGCTATAAACAAACTCATCTTTGGCAGCAGAGCCTGCCTAGGGAGAGGCGTGGGAGGGCGAGCCCCCTTCCCCACACTGACCCCTCCCTGGCCCCTTGGGCTGCTTCCGGCAGCCATCCTGGCTCTGCCAGCACCTCCTGGAGCAGGTAACAGTGGCCCACCTGCTTCCCGTCCACCCTGAGGGCTGGGGCAGGCCAGAGGCCAGCTGTGCACATCTGGAGCCACTGCCTGGCTGTTGCCAGGAGTTCCCGGGGGCTCTGCTCTCTTGGGGGTGGTGCCGATGCAGGGAAGGGGGCAGGAGCAAGCTGGGGCCAGTGCGGTCAGCGGCAGGAAGGCCAGGAGGCCTGGCCTCTCCAGGCTGCCCTCGGGGGACCTCCTGCCGGAGCCGCGCGGGGACCCCTGTGAACAGGAGGTCCGCTGGCTCGGTGGGCCAGCTCAGAGCCAGGGGTGGGGGGGCGGAGGGGATACGCCGCCTTTTCCATGGGAAACTGCTGGGAATGTTTCTCTCCAGCGCGTGTCCTGAGCCGCTGGCTGACCCCTGCTTCCCATTCCCGCCTCCGCCCCTCTCTGTCCTTCCTACTCCAGCCCCGCCTCCACCCCTCCATTGAGCTCCCAGAGCCCAAGCCCCATGGGGGCCCAGGAAGGCCGGAGTGTTCCCAGGCACCATGTCTGGGGGCCAGCCCTCCCCCTTGTGCTCCGAGTCAGCTGGAGTCACTGAGGCCAGCCACCCTCTTCGAGCCTGCCCCCCAGGCCCTCACCCCAAAACTAGGGACCTGGCCTCCCAGGTCAGCCCAGAAGTACCGCCCCCTGCTGGTGTGCGTGGGAGGTACACCCACACAGGCCCTGAGTGGGTTTGGGCACGTGCACGCGTCCTCGTGATTCTGCTGGCTCCAGCCTGGTTGAGGCCGAGGCAGGAGGGAGAGCTGGTCAGTGTTAGATGAAAAACAGCCCCACGTGATTGGTACCCAGGGAGGAAGTGGCCAGAGCTGGCCTGGGCTGCCTCTGGGCCCGATGAGCCAGCCTTCCCTCCAGGAGTCTTTGGAGCCTCTCTGCCGGGGCAGCCTCGGTCTCGGGGTACTCTGAGTGCTCCCCAGTTCTAGGGAAGGCGAGGGCTCTGCCTGAGGAGTCTGGGGCCTTTTCTGATCCTGCCTGTTCTTAAATGCGTCAGAACCCAGATCCACCCTCCTGGGAGTGTTCCTGTCCTGATGATCAGCACGTGGGCCCCAGGAGAGGTGGGAGACCAGGGGACAGGGGAGGATGCGGCAGGGAGGCTGCCTCCTCACGTGGTGGCGTTGGGGACCTGCTGTACCCAGCCCACTTCCTTGTAGGCAGCGGTCACGTGACTGTAGATGAGGCCACGAAGCTTGGCCCAGGCTCTCTGTGTCTCGGGTGGGAAGTCGTTGGCAAATTCCTCGGCGATCACCTCCAGGATGACTCCAGAGAGGATCTGGGGACCAAGGGAGGAAGGCGGAGTAAATGCTTGTGCTTGGGCACCCCCAAAGTCCCCTGCATCCTTTCTATCCTGTGTTTGGCCCAGGGGATTGTTCATGACACTGCAACCCAGCAGCTTTGGGAACCAAACACACTCAAGACCGAGCCCCCACCCTGCTGCCCCTCCCAGTCACAGCTAGGCCTGGGGAAGATGTGCAGTGGTCCCCTCTGCTGACCCGGGGAGCCTTCCCAGAGCCTGCAGGCCACCGTTGGCTGTGGGAAGTGGGCCCTGAGGGGCTCAGGAGCCGAAGAGGATGGTGGGGGGGAGTGGCAGCACGCGTCTGTCCAGCGACATACCTTGAAGTACACAGGCTCCACCTTGTGCTTGAGGGCGTGGGCTTTGCCCACCAGGGCGAGCACAGAGGACACCTTCTCGGGGTCATGCAGGTTCTCCACCACAGTGTTGAGGGCCCCCATGACCCGGCAGGCGTGCTTCCGCAGCTGTGGGCTCCGCTCCATCTCCAGGGGCTCCTCCATGTGCTTGAACTGGCTGAAGTACTGCTTGGCCGATGGGAAGTTCACAAAGAACCTGGCAGGAGGAAGCGGGCGGGCGCTGATCAGGGGGCAGGCCCCCTCCCTGAAGTGGCCAAGATGATGGGGGGTATGCAGAAGTGGGAGAGGCAGGACCCACCCCCACCTCACCCCACTAATTCTTTTCCCCACACGGGTGGCTGTCCCTCAAACACAGACCCTTCCTCTGGCCTATGTGCAGTCCCTCTCCTACCAAGCTCCAGCCGTTTCCATGCGCCAGACTTGCTCAGGCTGGCAGCTTCCTCTTCCAGGCCCCTGTCTTCCTTGCTTCTTGCCTCCCTTCCAAACCCTATACACCCTTCAAAGCCTGGGGCAGTCACAGCTGAGAGACTCAGAGCTTGTGTTCCGGGATTACAGGCCGGTGTGACCTTGGGCAAGTTAAATTTCCTAAGCCTCAGTTTCCTCATCCATGAAATGGGCATCACTTTTCCTGTCTTGTGAGTCATGGGTTGTCACGAGAATGACACGAGAAAGTGCGCGTGCGGAGTCCTCCGCACAGTGTAGACACAAGGGGGCTCAGTAAATGCCAGCCTTTGTTAGGATAAAGTCAGAGCTCTCTTTGTAAACAAAGTAAAGCTCTGTGACTTAGCTCAGGTCACGCAATCACGGAAGGGAAGAAACAAGATTCAGTTCATCTCCTCCCAGCCCAGTCTTCCCTCTTCACTACACTGCTTCCCTCTTCAGCCAGCAGGAAATTTTCATCGATTGATTTACTTAAAGGTATCGACTGATGTCACCTGCCTGGTGTGGTTCTGTAAGTACTTCCTGCGTGTACATTCCACCTCTCCAATTAGCCTGAGCACAGCTCAGGGGCAGACCCTAGGGCTTTCAAGCTCTACCCCTTCCACCTCCAATTTATCTGAAATTATCTAATTCCTCCCAAATGTCACATTCACTAGGTCACTTTCATGCTCAGAATCATTCAATGGCTCCCTATTGTCTACTGGACAAAGCCAAAACTCCTTAACCTGGGATCCCAGGCTTCTTATAAACTGTCCCAATGTGGTATCCACATTCTCCCCTACACCCGAGCTCCACAGCTTCGCTCACCTTTGGTAAAGTGGTCAGGCACACCCTTCTCCCTCTTCTCCGGTGTCCCCCATGCCTCTCCCTGAGCATCCAACTGGGCCCAGGGTGACTGCTTTCCTTTCGAGGCCACTGATGGGTTCCCTGCCACCCTTCATGGTTTCTTCCCTTCTTGCCGGTCTGACTGGGTCCCACAACCCAAGGGCAGAGCCTGGGTCTCACGCACCCCCTGTTCCATCACCCCGGCCCAGGCCCTGCAGTTTGCTGGATGCTGGTGATGAGGGATGCATTCCCTCTCCTGCCCAGGGCAAGGTGTCATGGGAGGTACACGGCCTGACTCCACCAGAACTTACGCAGCTTAAATGTAGCCTCAGAAAACTACAGGATGGGATGTCTTGGACCTGTTTTTTCAGGTTGTTTCACACCTTTGGAGCGTCCTCCTTTGTGATCAGAGAGAGCTTAGTAATTTGCCAGAACAGCCCTTTCGCCAGGGGGTCGAGTCTCAGATCTGAGAGCAGGAACAGATGCAGGGAGAGCATCTGACCCCGGGTGTCTCTTCAGGAGATGAGGCTGAGGCTGGTGGGGAAGTGCCCAGGACAGAGTCCATGTGGAGAGCAGAGGGGGCCAAGCGTGACCTTGGGCAAATCACGTCAAAATCTGTCTGCTAAAGTGTGAGAGGAGTCCCCCGCGCTCCTGCTCACCACGTCGCAGATATCCTGGTGAGGGCAAATGAGGCAGTGGATCTGAAAATACACTGGATTTCTCTGGAGAAGCTTTGCTGTGAAGGGTGGTTATGAAAAACTCAATCTGGATTTAAGCGAGGAGCTCAGACTTTGGAGGTTTTACGCTGCTTTAAAAATAATCATTTCTGTTTGGCTGGTGTGTAACCATGTGCAAAGCATCTCCACCTGTTATTTCATTTAATGTCACAACAAAGTGGATCTTGTATCCATTTTAGTGATGAGGAAACCACGGGGAATATTTACTGAGCACTTACTCAATGATCTCATTAATCCTTGCGGTACCCTCCTGAGGTTGCACTCTTTTTATCCCCACATCCTGGATTAGGAAATTGATGACCAAGGTGGCCCAGCGAGGTGGGTGGCAGGACCAGGGAGGAGCCCGGGCAGTCCCTGCTTTGCTGGCTTCCCTATGCTGCTCAGAGGCTGCTCTACGGGGGGATGGTGGCCTGGGACCCAGTGGGTCTCCTCCCTTGACACTTATGCCACATCATGGCCCTAAGAAACTATGATCCCAAGGAGACTCTCTTCTGGGTGAGGGGAGTCTAGGGGGCCACATGCTCTGCTCCTCTGTCCTGGCTCCTCTCCTGGCCCCTCCGTGTTCAGTCCTGACCCTCCCTGTCCAGGCCTGGGCTGCCAGGGAGAAGCCTCAGCAGCCAGCTGGGGAGTTCCTCAGCTTCTAGAGGTGCCTGGGCTTCCAGGAGAGCCTGCAATAGGCTTGTCTGAGTGTGAGGAGGGAGGCAGCAGAGTTACAGCCGGGAGGGGCGCCTTCCTAGAGCACGGGTGCTCCCTCTCCAGGGAGTGGAGGTGCAGAGTCTGGGCAGCTCCTCCACTGCCAGAGCTGAGGGGCGACGTGGGGGTGCAGCTGGCCACAGCCCAGTGGGGAGGGAGGAGGTGAGAGTGACAGGTCAGAGGGCCACTGTCCCAGGCTCTATCTGGGGCCGTCTTTGTGGATGGGTGCATGAAGACAGGAGGGAGTTGTGAAAAAACTGAGGGGCACTCGAGAAGCTTATCAGCCTTGTCCTCCCCCTGACAACATCCCCCATCCTAGCTAGCCAGGTTCTGGGGCGGAAGGCAGGAGGAGGAGAAAAAGCAAAGGGAGGCTGGTGGGATGTGGGTCTGGTGGTGGGGGTGGGGGGGGGCTTCCACACAGAGGAGGGGGCAGGTGGAGTGTGGCTGGGTTATCAGCAGGCCAGACCTAACTGCTCTCTCCGGGCTCTTCAGGTTAATTATGGGCCCTCTCTGAGACATGAACACTTGGTAAAGGCCTCCCCAGTGCAGACCTGGTCCCCTCTAAGAGTCGGGAACAGGGAACTAGAGGGGAACAGAGAGAGAAAGAAAACCTCACCAAGAGCTCAGATTCTCCAGGAACAGCTCTGCCCACAGAGTTCAGTTCCTTCCTCTGCACCCACCCCCATCCCCATTCCTGAGGAGGCTGGGTGCTGCCCCAGGAGCTGGGTCCTGGACACATCCCTTACATGTCCTCCCTGGCAAATGGCAGCCCACTGGGACAGAACATCTCCAAGGTCCTGTGGACTCTGCCTCTTCTCCTCTTGGTGACCCACGGGTGCACCCGGGAGCATCTTGAGGCCTGATGGGCCCGCGTGTGCCGACAGACAGCTGAGAGCAGCCCTCCAGGGAGGCAGCCTGGCGCATCTGGGACTCCACTGGCCACCCCGTGTGGGCGCTCGCACGTGCGGATCTGCACCTGCCCACGGCTGATGGCTTTGAGATCCGAAATCCCCTCTCAGCTTCCCCACCACCCCCGGCTGCGTTTCTGGGCCTGGGAGCTGCCAAAATAGCTGTCCCTTCCTCAGGAATTCTCCTGGAACTCCTCAAGAGTGTTTCTTGCTCTTTTTCCTCCTAAATCTGATTCTAAGTTGGAATCAGGGCACATCAATCTGGAGCTGGGTAGGTCCCAGGCTTGGGGGAGGCAGAAAGGAGAGAATGTGGGAGAGGAAGAGGAGCCAGAGATGGGACCAAGACAGGCATGCACTTCAATTGTCCTTTCCACAAGAGAGGTTCCACCCCATCTTCAAATAATAAGACTTCCTTGATCTGTCCTAGATTTGACAGCTTCCCTCTGCCAAGGACAGAGGGTTGCGAGTGAGTGTGGGTCTGGGGCCTCCGGGCCTGTACCCCCAGGGACCAGCACATGCGGGAAGAGAGCATCAATCTGTAGCTATGGTCAGTTACTAGCTTGTGCGGCTTGGGGATATTAACATAGGAATGGTGTGCGTGTGCACTGGTGTACTGGTGTGTGAATAAGAGTGTCACTTTGTGTGTGCGTGTGTTCCTTGGGGGCATGTGGTGCCTGAATGGAACCCTGAGCCCAAGACACATGGCCTTTCCTCCCCAGATGGGGGTTTCACAGTGAGGCCCTGTCTCCTGAAGCTTCTCCCTTTCCCTCCACTAAACTCAGCAGGGACTGTATCCTAGGGGAGGGTTTACTTTGCCACTCACCTGTGCCTCACCAGGGAGCTCCCTGCTGGCCCTGGTGGCAGGGGCAGGAAGAGGTCAGCTGGGGAAACGCACCTCAGGGTCTACTCCTTCTGACCTCTATTCTCCTGACCTTTGCGCTGGTCTTCCAAGAGTCTTTGAATATGGAAAGGGGCTGAGCTGGAG
Organism: Vicugna pacos; assembly: GCF_048564905.1. Classification (NCBI taxonomy): domain Eukaryota; kingdom Metazoa; phylum Chordata; class Mammalia; order Artiodactyla; family Camelidae; genus Vicugna; species Vicugna pacos. The sequence goes on from NC_133002.1 coordinate 58,874,974, forward strand.
AAAGGGGTTTGCTCCTCTTTGTCCTTCTTGGTTGAGCCTCAGTTTTCCTGTCTCTAGAATGGGGAGCCCCCAACGACCCCACTGGAAAGGCTGGTAAAATGTGTGTCCATTACAGCTCGGTTGGATGGCTGGGGTCGCTGGTGAGGAAGGCATGGCTGGCTGAGCAAGGAGTTCTGAGGCCGGGGAGAGGAGAGGGATGGAGGTGCCCTCCTTCTGCGTCTGGTTCCTAGTTCCTGGTGAGCCCCGCGCCCAGAGCCAGGAAAGGCTCGGCCAGGGTTTCGGCCACCCCAAGGTGCCCCACGCTGCCCGCACCCGACCGGCTGGCCGGGCCCCAGTCGCAGCTGGGGAGGTGGCTCCGGAGCTCGGACCCGGGCCGAGCCCACCTCTGCCGGAGCCGCTGCCGCCGTCCCTCCTCCGGGCCCGGTCGGGCCGGGGCGACACCTACCTCACCAGGATGGCCACCCCCACGTCCTCGCAGTTGGCATAGAGCCGGGCCCACGTCGCCTGCACCGCCTTCCTCTCCGCCTCGGACAGCTCCTCGCTCCGCTCCCTGCGCTCAATCTCCATCTCACCCGGCACTTTCTCCATGAGCAGCTCCTAGCCCAGCCCGGCTTCGCTCGGGAGCGGCGGGGCGCGGGGCGCGGAGCGCGGGGAGCCGGGCCGGCTGCGTGCGCGGCGGGCGGGCGAGTGGTAGAGCGCGCCGGAGGGAGGGAGCGTGTCTGTCTGTGCGCGCCGGGTGTGTGTATGTGTGTGTGTGTGTGTGTGTGTGTGTGTGTGCGCGCGCGTGCAGGGTATATGTGCAGGGGGCGGGGGACCGCGAGCGGGGGGCGGGGATGTGGTTTGCTGGAAAAACGTGAAAAAAAAAATCCGCTTCAAACCCCCAACCCCGTGTCCGTGAGCCAGTTCCGGCAAGGTGAAGGCTGGGCGGGGTGGGGGCGACGCGGCGGCCGCCCGCCCGCCCTCCAGGCCACCGCGGAGTTTGACTGCCGGGCGGGGCTGAGGCGTAAGGTGTGGCGGGTGCGCTGGCGAGGGGGGTCTCGGCAGGAGGGGGCGGTCACGCGGCGCGGGGCCTCGCGGGCGGCACAGGAGTGCGCCGCGGCGGGTGCGGGTGCGGGTGTGGGGGCAGCGGGTCCCTGCTCACTCTGCGGGCGGCGTCGGGGCGTATGCCTGTGTGCACCCTTCCCGCGGCGGGGAACTGACTCAAAGTCAAACACTCCTAGGCATTTGCGGCGTGGCCGCCGGCCCGAGGGGGCGGACACGAGCCCCTCGGGCGGCCAGCTGTCGGAGCTGGGCTCCCGCTCTTTTCCGGCCTCTCGTGAGCCAGCCGCGGGAGGCTGCGGCGCCACCCCCAGAGCTCCGGACCCCAGACTCTGGAGGGTTTAGGACTGGGGTTATCTCCGTGTTCCAATACCTTACAGGAATCCACCGCTGACGGGATGGAGGGCGGCTGTCGAATTTAAGCACCAGAGGCCTGGCCCTCTCATTTCCTTCCCGCCAGCACCCCTCCCCCTTGGTGCACTCACATGGCGTCATAAAGAAGGCCCTGGGTGGCTTATTAATTACACAAGCAGGCCAAAACCTGGCGCTGCCCTTAATTCCTGCCCTGGGGGAAGCAAAGTCCAAAGGAGAGGCAGCCGGGACGGCCAAAGCAGAACTGAAAGGGGAGGGGGGTCAAGAGGTCTTGGGGAGGCCCAGGCTGCTGGAGACATCCCAGCCACTAAGGCGGGGATTAGAGACAGTTTCTGTGGGTGAAGGAGGCAAATTCTTGTCCTGGCGGTCCTGCTCAGGGAGGTGTGAGTGTGACTGGACCAGAGCTGGGGGACTGTGCTACTGAGAGCCACCAGATCCCCATCCTGCAAGAAGCTGCTGAGTCCTGGTATGGCCAGGTCCCACCTCTGACTCCCAGTTGAAGCCTGAGGCTAGAAAGGGTGGGGTGGGGGCTGCAAGCATCTGAAACAGGTGATGGGGGTGTGGGGTGTGTCCAGTTCTCCCTAAGACTCCCTGGTGACCCTGCCTTTTTCAAGTCTGTGTCCAGTGTGTCAAGTATTGCAAGAGTGGTGGCTCTCCTCTTCAGCTTTGTTTTATGTGTTTATTTAAAACTTCGTATTCCAAAGCCGAGATTTGAGGCACAGCTGCAGCCCCGGCGCTTGCTGGAGCCCAGGGTTCAGGTACTTTACTGGAATCTTGGCAGGAGGCCTCTTGGCACTGAGATCTCACTTGAGGGAAGGAAAATCTAATGCCCTCTTCTGGGGGTCTTGGAGAGGGATGGAGGAGAGTGGGTGGGCTCAGTCTCTTCCACCACTCTTAGACCCATATCCTCGCTTTTGGTCTGTGCTCTGCATGCTGCCTGGGCCAAGACCAAGCAGGCTGTGCTAGGTCCCCTCATTAAACTCCTCTGATAGCTTCCCAGAGCCAATGCAGTGGCCTTTTCCAAGTGGCTGCCCAAGAGGTCCCACTGGGATGTGGACAGAAAATAGGAGAAACCTTATTATCTAGTCCTTTGCAAATTTTATGTATGTCTCTGCTGTGGGGCTGTATTTGCACAGTAATGTAGTATATAATTTATAAGTGGATGCTTATATTTACTTCATGAGGGCACACTTCAATTCTACTTTTCACTGAAGAGGGTATGTCATCAGAAACATTTGGAGAGGATTGTCCAGAGGTTAGACGTGAACCACGTGAAGTCTTTCTGGCTTCATCGTCTATCTTCCCCTCTGCTCCTCCCTTCCCAATGCCTCCCCTGTGACATCACTGCTCCACCAACACTCAACCCCCAGTTGTCGGACACGCCCTGCGCTTTCACGCCTGTGGCCCTGGCAGAGGCCCATCCTTTCTTGAGCCCTGCAAATTCAGATGCCCCAGCTCCTCTCTAAAGCCTCCTCTGGTGCTCGCAACTCCCCAGCTGCTCTCTTGGCGCTGTTCATTCCCTGAGTCTCTCTGTTGCGGTCACTTGTTTCACTCGACAGTGCGTCAGTCTAGACTATAAGCCCTTTGAGGGCCAGGCCCAGGGCTTAGTCATATGTACATCCAGAACAGACAGAAGTGGATTCACCCTGCCAACCAGGGGACACCCCGGGCCCAGTGAGGTTAATCGGTCTTCACAAGGTCGGGTCTACTGACCCCACTAATCAGCTTGAGCCTCCTAATCCATCACCAGCAGAAACCTCAGGACGGCAGCAGCAGCTCATGAGGGCTGGCAGGGGCCATCTTGGCCTTCTTCTGCAGACTCGGGCTGGGAGGGGATGGGGCAACTGAGCCATGTGCACCACACTCTTCCTGCTCAGCACCTTGGCCATGCTCTGGCGCCGCCGATTTGCCAACCGGGTCCAACCGTGAGAAACTGACTGGGCCATGGACTTGGGCGGGGGACAAACCACTGGGCTGGGTTACGGCTGAGCGGAAGGCTGTCAGGGACTGCCTGGGCTCCAGGAGGCTGGGAGGGATTTGCCAGGGATCCCTAAGAGGCTCCCTCAGAGTAGGGGAACTCGGAGCCCTTCGAAGACACTGGCCACAGCCTCCAGTCCCACAGCCCATCGTGGCTCAGGTCTTGCAGAGAAGCAAGAGAGGGGTCTGGGGTCTGGGTGCTACCCACAGCTCTGCCTGCCTTTTTCTTTCCTCCCACAGAGAGCCCAGTGGAGTAGATGGGGCAGTTACAGGCACCAGCATGGAGACAGACTGCCAGTCCTCAGGCAGGTAAGGCAGAAGAGAGCCTGGGGTGGAGGAGAGAGGGTGCTGCTATGGAAGCTGCCGGTGTTCCCTGCCCTTGTCCGGGCTTGGGGATGTACATGGGGGTGTGTGTGCACGCGCTCCAGGCTGGACCCTCGCCCCGCTACCCTGTTCCCTAGCCTCGCTACACTGTTCCCTAGATGCCTAGTGGGCAGGCTCAATGTCTGTTTTCTTCATTTCGGAATGGGAGTCCCCAGCCTCTCCTCTGGACCAAAGCTGCTCTGCCTTTGGTCCGAGCAGGGTGGTCCCCAGGGCCCCTTCTGTAGGAAGGTGCGGAGGGGGTGGTTAGTGGAGAGAGGGATGAGGCAGAGGCAGCTGGCATCACTTTGCTCGCCTTCCCTTCCCCCTCCCTCTCCCGCTGCCCCCACCCAGCCTCAGCAGCTCCTCTGCCGGAGCCTCCAGCAGGATTCGCTGTCCAGTCCCCAATAGAAGGCGCAGGAGGCGCATGACATCATCAGCACTGAGTGCCATTGGCCGGGCAGCCCCTGCGGGCAGGACGCTGTCTCCAGTGGCCAGAAAGTTAACTCTTCCTAGGCTGAAGCCATGTGGCCTTTACAAAGGGGGAAGTTCGGGGAACTTCTGGACTTTTCCTTCCCTGGGTGACTAGTGCCCTTTGCTAATAGGGGCTCTAAGCCCAACAGAACACTGAAAAATCAACAAACACTTATTAAGAACAGACTGTTGGGGATGTTCTTTTGTGCCTGTGGGCCCACGAGTGTGGGAAAGCTGTGTGAAGAGCGGCTGCTGCGCTGTGGGAGCATCTTCTAGCCCCCGGCACCGCACCGCTTCTCTCACTGCTGTTGGAACAAAGAGCGTGACCTCCTTGCTCCAGGGCCCCTGGAGGGAGGCCCGTGTGCCTCCTGTCTCTTTCAGGGTGTGGACAGTGCCTGCAGAGGGCCCCTTAGATACGTGAGGCTGGCGAGCCGAGGGAACTTGAGTCTTTCCGTCTCTGCCCTGATTTCTCAGTCCTTGGATTCCCCCAGGTTCAGAATGACAGAAGGCCCTGGGAAGCCCAGGGCCTGTGTGGGAAACAGTCGTTTCTGTGATGCGCTTCCTTGACACCTAGGCTAACTGAGGTGGCACAATGGTGCCCAGTTACTACCACTGGTGGAACGGGTGACACACAGGAGGCCCTCAGATGCTGACTGATCCTCACTGTTGAGTTTGTTTGGGTCTGGAGTGGGGCAACCTGAGTTGAAATCCTACCTCCTCTCTTACTGAGAGACCGTGGGCAAATTATGCAACCCTTTTATTTACAGGTAAACTGGGATTAACAGTGGTTATGAGGCTTTTGTGAGGTTAAAATGAGAGAATTATTGTAAAGCACTGAGCACAGAGCAACTGTTGGGTGAACACTCACCCTTTGCTTGCTCTGTGATCAGTGCTCTCTTCTTCCCTAGAGGTATCTCACACACGCACTCACTCAGAAGCCTCAGTGGCCCCAGAGGTTTGGCAGTTCAGATGTTTTCATGTCTTGTTAAGGGTGCAGGGAACCAAGGGACAGGGAGCTGCAGATGACTTGCTCAAGGTCCCCTACCCAATTTGTGGCTGATGGGGGACTGACGGGTCCCTGACTGCAGACAGTTCATCTCCTCCACATGAAATGAGCCTGGACCTCCTGTCAGGAGAGGAAAGGTCAAACCTGGGACCATCTGGCCAGGCTGGTCTGGTGTGGCCTTGCCAGAAGGAAGCGGTTGCCTATTAACTCTTTGGGACCCAGTTAATTGGAAAAATTGGCCTAACCTATAACACCTCCTGCTGATGGCGGCTGGCTGCCATGGAGGGCTGGCCCAGGGTGTGAAATTTCTGCTCTCCAATTCCCCAGTCACAAATTCCAACAGGCTCCTGCTCCTTAGTAGTGGGGTGAATCACTAGGTTTGGGGGTGGGAGGGGAGGAGGGCTGGAAACATGGGAAGGTCATCCCCTCCAACCCTCTGACTCACATATTTTCCTCCTTAGGGAAAAAGAGCCTCTGAAGTAAGCCCTCACCTCCTCAGGTGGGGCTCAGCCCCAGGGCCCGAGATCAGCTGGCCAAGGCAGGTAGGGCAGGGTCTGGAGCCTGGAGGGCCGAGGGCAGGGCTGGGGTCAAGGAAGGAAGAATATGCAAGTCCTGGCCACATGGGAGCGGAGCAGGCCTCTTCAGCAGTGTGGTCTCGATCACGATGAAGGTCAAGGGTAGGGGGTAGACTGCTGCCTCAAGCCCGTTATGTTCCAGGCCATGCGGCAAGGGTTAGTTTTAAGAGAACTATGTGTGATCTCAACGGTATATTCTAGGCCTGGGGATGAGGTGGTGGTCATGCTCAGGGCCTGAGGGCTGTGCTGGAGGACTTCTCAGGGGGAGCGGTGCTCTGAACCATCCAACTCTGAAATCCAAGGCCCCGCTCTGGGATGGGAGGAAGAGCTGACCTGGCTTGGTTTTCTTTTTCAGCTCAAGTCCTGGTTTGCCCGCTACCCCCAAAGGACGCTGTGGTGGAAGCAGCAGCTGCAGGAGGGAGGATGGGGACAGGGACGGGGACAAGCAGCTGTCGAGAAGGTAGACTCCCCTTTGGGCCCTGGGACCTGCCGGGCTGCACTTCTGCTGAGGCCCTGGCTGGTGGGGGGGGCTCCTGGCTGGGCAGGTGGGAGAGGCCCAGGTGCTTGAGCTCTGGGACGGGCTCCCTTCCTCTGAGGAGGCCCAGAGAGGGGGTCTCCATGGGGTCCCCTGTGTAACTCTGGGGTCACCCCAGCCGCCTAGGTTAGAGGCGGGAAGACTCGTGCTGAGGGGCAGCCCCATTCACCCTTTACTCTGGCCCTCACGATAACCCACAGGGGCTGGTGACGTTCTTACCCACAGTTTAGGCATGCGGAAACACAGAGTCTAGGAAGTGGGGGACCCCTGGCTCATATGGAGGTGGCAGAGCCCCACACTCTTCACCCCCACAGCACCGCCCCCTCCCCAGCCACTGGGAAGCCTGCAGCCGCTCAGCGGAGGCGGTCTCACCGGCCTGCCTGCCTGTCTCCAGCAGCTCAGCTGGTCCAGGGCTGTGTGCTGTCGGCTGGTGATGGTGGCTCTCACTTCCTATGACATTTGCCTCTCCCGGGCCCCAGAGCTCACCCTGTCCCTGGCTGCTCTACTGAAATGATCAGTAGGAAATGCCAGTTGGGTCTGTGACATGTCTGCCTGCAGCTGGATGGAAGCCCACAGCGTGACCTCGGAGTGTGTTTTCTGGGTGTGTGTGAGTGTGCACACGTGCCTGTGTTCCAAATGGGCAGTAGCATGTGGGAAGGGAGAAAACATGACACTTGTTTCTGTCAGTCTGCTGACTGCTCAGTAACGGTGGCGGTGGCCTCCCTCTGCCCCCAGCTGCTCCGCCATTTCTCTCTCTTTACAATCCTGCCCGATCCTAGGCAGAGATAAAAGCAGATTTCCGCTTCTGCTCCCTGCGATCCAGGCGCAGACCCTGCCGGCAGCTGCTGCTGGCTGCCTCGTGGCCATTTATGTTCTAAGCACCCCAGCCTCACCCCCACGTGCATCTCTCCTCCCCATCCAGCCCCGGCTGCCCCCGCAGTGGGGTGGGCCTCTGCCCCTCTGGCCCCGGTCCCTGACTTTCAGGCCAGAAGAGATGGAGTTGTTCTCCAGACAGCAGGAAAGGGTGAGACGCAGCAGACTAGGGGAACCCACTCTGAGTGACAGGGAGGAGGAGGCACGGGCTGCCGGGGAGGGGCTGCTCAGACTGCAGGGAGTCTGGCAGTTCTGTGGGAGCCTCTAAAAGTAGGGCAGGGTGGAGGCAGGGGAAGGGTCGCACCAGGGGAAGGAGCTCTGTGCTGGAACCAAATCAGAGCCGCACTGCCTACTTGACACAGGCCATGAGTTCATGACCACCTGTCTCAGCTCCCGTCAGCCTGCCTTTCTCCGGGGAGGCATCAGCCTTCCTGATGACAGGTCTCTCAGGCAGAGGGCCAGAGGGCACTGTTCCCGGGACCCAGTCTGTGTTCCCTGATCCTATCTTGCTTCCATTCTCTAATCCACTTGCCGTGTTCCTGTCACTTCATCCTTGCTTCTGCTGTCTGCCATTTCCAAGTTGCCTGTCTCCTTCCGCTGGTCTGAGGAACTGTCAGACCAAGGTCGCCGAGCTGCACTAGGGCTGGCTCACAGCCCAGACGCACATCCACAAAGTGACACCCCTTTGTAGCCCAGTTCGAAGAGCCTGCCCAGGAGATGAAGTCTCCTCTGGGGATTGGTTCCAGAAGAAGGGAGGGAAAGTGAGAGGAAGGGGCTGCTGGAGGTGGGGGGATGTGTCTGCCGGGCCCTGGCAGCTGGGGTGCCATGTGGGCTGGGCGGGAGGGGCTCTCCCCACCAGGGAGCAGGCTGGCTCTGGTGGGAGCAGATTGTGTTTACACCTTCCCCACACACCCGGCCCACGCTCGCCTCTTATTCTCAGGGCTCTCCCACCCCTGGGCTCTCTGCACAGTCCGCACATTTGCAGCTCCTACTGCAGAGTTGCCACCCTCGGCCTGGAGCTCCTCTACAGAAGGCTGCCCGGGACCGGGGCCCCGTCCTCGGTCCACTGTCTCCTGTCACAGCGTTTGGTGTGAAGCCCATGGCGGGGGTGAACGCAATGTTCCCAAGAGGCTGAGTCCTTCTCCCCTCCCATGTCCTTGGAAAGAGCCGCTGCCTAGAAGTGGGAGCAGGAAGTTTAGGGGCTTGGTAGACTGGCCATGGTAGGAGGGAAGGGATTAAGGGCAACTCGAGAGACAGGGCTGAGGCGCAGAGCTGGGTCACTCCTGGTCCAGGGCGTGGGCTGTTATGAAATCATGATAAAGAGTCTAAGAGCAAGGAGTCCAGAGTGCTGGGTTTAAATCTTGACTCTACTGCCACTTCCTACCTCTGTGGCCTTGGGTAGGTTACTGAACATCTCTGGGCCTCAGTTTCCTCATCTGTAAGATGGAGATAACAGTGAACCTATCTCACAGCATTGTTGTAGGGTTAATGTTAGATGCTGTGTGTAAAATGCTTAGCACGTTTAGTAAGTGTTCAATATATGTGAGCGAGTGTGATTGTGTTTGCCAACTATCAATCACTGAACAATTAGTAATTTCTGAATAGTTAGTAGGTTCAGAACAGCTAGCATCCCTCACCTCCTCCCCATGGCCCTTCCTGACCTGTCTTCCCAGGTACACCACAGCTGGGCAATAGGCACTTCTGAAGCAAATCAGAGGACAGCAGAGGGTGGAACTGCTGGGGAGAGGGCACACAGTAAGATCCAGCACCCAGTAATACTGGGCGAGAGCACAGTGCTGTTGCTTCTGGGTACCTAGAACCTTGTCCCAACCTCCGAGGGCGGAGGGTCTTGGCCTGGAAAGCTTCCCCCAGCTGGCTCTGCTTCTCTGAATGAATCTCAGCTCCCAGAGAAGACAGGAGGTGGCTGCCCTGATGTTTTTCCATTCTCCGTCTGAATGCTAATCTCTCTGCTGGTGGGAGCCTGAGTGACAGGGAAAAGGCTGCTCTGAGCTGCAGGGTGGCCGAGGGCAGCAGCCAGGAGCTGGGAGGTGCTGCCGTCTGCTACTTCTGTGGCTGAGGCTCAGGGCTGCTGCCAGTCTCTCCCGGAGCTTGGGACATGACCAGAGAGCTAATGAGCGGTGGGGAGGGGGAGCAAGGGAAGCAGCTGCAGCAGCTGCTGCCGCCTGCCATCACCCCAGGGTGCAGAGGCGGCCAGAGAGAGTACCCGCCCATCCCACATGTGACCGAGTGTCTGCAGGAGGGACGGTCCTGGGTGGGCGGCACAGAGGAGAGGCCCAGGTCCAAGCCTGGGGAGGGGCGTGGAGCGCCTGATCTGAGGCCGGCACAATGGCACAAGAATAGGGGACTCAACTGGTCCCGCTTGCTTCCAGGGCCCCTCTGCACGGGCCTCGCTGTTAAGAAAAGCCCAAGACCTTGAGCTGGAGGTAGTAATGCTTCTCTGTGAGCCTCAAAAGAACAGCTAAGTGGCTCCTACCGACATTTACTTTATATAGTGATACAGATACCACTAATATTATTGATGATGGCCAATAGGTCTCCAACACTTACTCTGTGCTAGGCACTGTGCCAAGAGCTTTGTTTCTGTTTTTCTTTTTTTGAGTAAAGATAGATTTATTTAGAGAGATACATACTGCATTGAGTGTAAGGCAAGAGAAAGGCCAGGAAGTGTGGGAGTTGGGCACTCAGGTTAAAGTAAAAGTAGGTACACAATCCACAGACAGCGTGCAGGCCGTCTCAGAAGAGGAGGGAGCGAAAAAGGGCCCAAGAGCTTTACTTATGAGCATTGTCTCATTTATGAAGCAGGAACTGCTGTTAACCTCATTTACCCACTAAGGAAAGTGAAGTTCACAGAACTTGCTCTAGGTCACTCGCAGCTGGTAGCAAAGCCAGGACCTGCTCCCGGGCAACATGATGCCAAAGCCTGTGAGGCTGTCCTGGCAGGGAGGACCTACGTCTAGATAAGGAGCTGGGAGCAAGTCGCAGTGTGACCATCCTCCAGGCACAAGGATGGAGAGCTGTAGCCCCACCCCGGAGGTGCCTTTGCAGGTGGCCAGGAACGGTTAGCCAGGGCTACTCACGTGCTCTCCTCAGGAACCCAAAGTTCTATGGCAGACCAGACTCTCGGTCCCGAGAGGGCAGTCCTTGCCTGCCAGTTGAGGGGAGTGAGGAGAGCTGCCTCTCCAGGATCTGTCATCCCCTTCAGGGAGGAAGCAGTGGCCACTGGCAGGGATGACAGTGAGGCCATCACTCACAGCCACTGCCACTGCCACACTGCTGCCTCCTTCAACCAGAGCAGAGCCCCTGGGAGGGAAAGGACGGCAGCCAGCAGCCCAGCTGGAGGGGGAACTGGAGGAGCAGGCGCTCTTTGCTTGTTTTTGCAGGAGGGAGGGTGCAGGGCATGGGGACCAAGGAGGTGGCTTCAAGAAGGATACACTGACTTAAGCTGGAAACAAGTCCAGGCACCTAAGGACTACAGACCCTCTCTGTGGGATACACATGCCCCCTAGTGGGGACTAAAACGAGAGGGTGCCTGAGAAAATTACGAGTGACTGATGACTATGACCTATGAGCCTGGGTAGGAATGGCCAGTCCCATCTTATGTGAACACACATGCCTGTTTAATAGCACATGCAGAAGCCAGGTGAGCTAAGCATTAAAAGAAATTATTTAATTTATTCACTTGCTCATTTATTCAACAAGCACCTATAGGGAACCTACAACGTACTAATCGCAGGTTAGGGGTTGGTGTTGAGAAAACGATGAAAGAGACAGTGCCGGCCTTTCCAGTCAGTACAAGACACAGGTCTCGGGCCTGGAAGCCTGGTTCTGCCAGCTCAGCCACTGCCTGGTCACGTGACCTTTCCTTCTCTGGACCCCAGTTTCCCCATGTAATAGGCATGTATTGAACCCAGGTGGGCTGGTGCTGAGGACGTAAAGGACTAATGACCATCCTCAGGAAAAGACTGTCTACTAAAATGAAGGGGATGGGCCAGATGACCTCTGGGGGACCCACAGACTCTCCCAATCCAGAGAGACTATGACAGACTGTGTCTGGAGGTGCTAACAAAGACTTACTCACTCAACAGACATTTACAGAGTGTCTGTGCGCCATGCATTGTGGATACAGAAATTAATTGACTTCCTGTCATAAACAACCAGAAAACTGAGCAAAATATGAGAAACAGACACTTGACAACAGGTAGCACACAGGACAGTGACCTCATGACTGCCTCAGATAGTTCCCTACCTGTGGCGTGGGGAGGGAAAGCCACGCAGACCATGGTGGTCTCACTGAGGTGAGGAGACGTGATCAGAGTTCAAGACAGTGCAGCATTCCTAAGGACATACACACAGATCAACGGGATCGAAAGACAGACATGACAAAGGTGATTCAACAGAGAAAGGAAAGTCTTTTCAACAAAATATAGGAAGCATGAACTATAAAAGCAAAATGGATAAACTGGACTTCATCAGAACCGGGAATACTGGGAGAAAACATCCCCCAAGCAAGTATCTGAGAAAGAACATGCATCCAGAGAAATAGAAAGAACTCTGACAACTCTGTAAGACGACAGGCCAATAAAATTGCAGGGTTCTAATAGACATTCACAAAAAAAGTACACAAAGGGCCAATAAACACACAGAAAGATGCTCAACATCATAGTCAACAGGAGAATGCACATTAAAACCACATCGAGATATGATCACACACCCACCAGAATGGCTAAAATTAAAGACTGACCATAACAGACGTTGGCGAGAGTGTGGTGCAAGTACAACCCTGTGAGACTTTGCTGGGGGAGTGTAAGTGTCACCACCACTTGGGAAACCAGCCTGGCAGTTTCCCCTGAAGTTATCCAAGAGGAATGAAAACTTATGTCCACAAAAGGATTTGCACAAAAATGTTCATAGCAGCTTTATTAATCATAGCTCCAAACCGGACACCCCCAAATGTCCACCAACATGCAAATGGGTAAAAATATTGTGGCATATTCATACAGTGGAATAACATTCAGTAATTAAAAAGGAAACAAACTACTGATGAAAGCCACAACACAGGTACTTGAGAGAAGCCAGACACAAAGGAGCACCTACTGTATGACTCCATCTACATGAAATTCCAGAACAGGCAAAACTAATCTATAGATCAGTGGTTGCCTGGGGCCAGGGCTGGATGGAGACTGACTGTAAAAGGGTGTGAAGGGGATCTCTGGGTGATGAAAATGTTCTATATCCTGCTGGGACTGTGGCTGCAAAGATGTATACATTTATTGGACTACTGCACTGTACATTTTAAATGGATGCATTTTATTGAATGTAAATTACACCTTAATAAAGATGACTTAAACAGTTAAAACACAAAACAAAACACAAGAATGAAGACTTGATTCTTGTCTTGCTCACGGTCTAGTGGAAAAGCCAGACATGAAAACAAATAACCACAAAACAGTGAGCAGTAAAAGTACGTCTATTCACACAAGAGCTCCATTTACGGAGAGCTTCCCTTGTGCCAGGCCCGTGCTAGGTGCTTTGCATGCACAACCCTACCACTGTCCTGCGAGGCTTGGAAGGGCCCCCTACTCCTCCGGTTGCAGGTAAGGAGGCTTAGAGACAGGTGAAGGCATCTGCCCGGGGCTACTCAGCTCGAGTCAGCAGAGTTGGCACAGGACTCCAGGTCCGCCTGGTCGCAGAGCATGTGCTAAACCGGCCTATCGGGGGAACACTGAGGAAAGAACTAGAGGACAGACTGTTAGAGCATCTCAGGTAAGACTTCACGGAGGACATACTGAAGAGGGAGCTGGGATTTGCTACACAGAATAGAGAACGAGGGAAAGGAAATGTTAAGGCAAAGGGAACAAACAGCCTGAGGAAAGGTGATGCAGTTGTGAGAAGGTGGGGGTTTCTGGGAAGGAGAAGCTTGTCGAGAAACAGCAGAGCAGGTCAAAGGGATTATACATTTTCAAATTCACTTAAAAAAAAACCATTAAACAATCATTTTGAGAAGCAACAGATCTGCAGAGCAGGCTAGTGAAATGGGTGCTACTGGTCAACACAGGAAAGAATCCACCACAACCCAAGGTCATCTATTCTCAATAAATAGGGTCCCTGTTGTTCTGTCTCTTTTTCTCCAGGAATTTAAAGCTATGTTCAGTGGTCCCAGATTTCTGTTGAACAGGATTTGTGGCACTCTTTCACAGTCCTGAGAAATCGAAGAAAAAACATCCTTTATGCTTTTATAATGGGTTTTATAGCTGGATGAATTAAAGTCACTGGAGTGAGCAAAGCATGTTCCACTGTCATAGCGTATTTTTCCAGGAAACCCAGAACAGCGGTTAAGACCATAGGTTTGGAAGCTAGACTGTCTCAGTCCAGATCTCAGTGCTTCCACTTACTTATGACTTTCACCTTTCAGTACTTTGCAAAATGGGAGGATAATGATAGGGCTGCCGTGAGAGTTGAATGAGATTGCAAAACACAGGTGCTCAGAGTCATCAAGGTTTATACACCACATGTGCAGCTTTCTGTATGTCAATCAGATCTCCAACCATAAAGTGGTTTTTTAAAAAAGGTGTTTAGAGCAGTGTCTGGCACTGAGTAAACACTATATACTAGCTGTTATTTTTGCAAAAAGGTAATTTGATGACGGTTCATTTTCTTTATTTTGCTGTGACCCATTCTTCCAGGGAACAGTCATTAAAAAAAAAGATTTGAAAAATGTTGATCATATCATTTAGATTGACTTTGATTCTAACAGAACACCCAACTTAAGAACAACTTAAACAGTAAGACTTCCTTTTACAATGTCACATCCTGTACTTCACTGAAACTAACATACCATTGTTCAAAAGATGCCTCCCACATTCAGAAATATTAAAATGTAAAAATACATGTTTCAATCAAACAAAAGGTTTGAAGGGGGTGGGGGGTGGGCTTCAGGACTGGTTACTCTAGAAGTTCAAAAGCCTCTTCAAGGACGCATGGTATTTTCTTCGTCCTGCCACTGCAAACCTTTGGCTCTTGCCTGCAATCAGGCTGCACGGAGGCAAGGTGGCTGCGGCAGTCTCCAGCATCACTTCATGATGTCCCAAAGCCAGAAGAGAGGCTATTGTTTTTAAAAACAAGAAAACCTTCCCAAACTTGGCAGAATTGCTCCGTAGACCCTTTCCTAAAACAATTCCTGGCAAAAGGAAAAGATTTCTCCTATCTGGTCTGGTGCAGACTAATCAAAATTCACCCCTTAGGGTAGGGCAGGGCAGGGGCTTGCCTTCCAGAAGCACACAGCTGCCCAGCAGCTCTGTTCTGTGTGCAAGATGGAGGAAGGACAGCCGAGGGAGTGGCCACTAAGAGTGCCTGCCCCGCAGGTGAACTTCCTTTTGTATCCCAGGTGCAAATGCTCCCGATGTAAGCAGCCAATCGCTTGGGATATACCTACTGTCCTTCACGGCTCTTATTAATAAATCAAAGATTCCTTTCTTGGATAAGAAATTAACCTTGATATTCCAAAGACTCTGTTTTCTATTAATGTGGGTTTTAATACCATGTCTTAAATCCTATCGTGTAATAAATACAGGTCTACACCAGCCTTGAATTATCGTGTAATAAATACAGGTCTACACCAGCCTTGAATAATGTAAAACTCAAATGTCCTAGACCTCACCAGCAGTGAGTACAAATGAAGTCACAATAACATTAGCACTTCCACAGCTCTGAGCCCTAGCCTGCTCATTCAGGAATTCTGATGCACTCTTCGAAGTCTTTCCCAGTTATGTCTGGGTTGTCTAGACGATGCACCTGACATGTGCTCAGGCACAAGACCTTTCACTGCATTTTGCCCCCACCTCTTGGCCACTGCCCAGCAGTTCATGACACCCCAACCTGTGAGCCTGCTGCTGTTCCATTAAGTGCTGTCAGATGTGAGAGCTACACGGTGGCCTACAGCACAGTGGCCACTCTCGAGCTGTGATATATGGCCCTCACTGCACACTGGTTGGCAACTGGTCTGAGACCCAAGGCAGCCCTGCTAGAGCCCAGAGCCTCACAGCCTTTCACAAATCAGCTCCCGCTGCCTCTCATCCTCACTCTTCCTGCCATAAAGTGGCTCGAAACAGTGAAATAGGTATCCATCATTCCTCCCCTAGTTTCTTCCCTAACCATCCAAGCAAACACACAAAAACCTTCTTCCCCCTTGACCGTCCCAAACCCAAAATCCATATATATATCAATTTATATATATATACATGGTGCAGGATAACTTAGTGGTAAAATCACAGGCTTTACAGACCAGGTTCAAACCCTGACTCCACCAGTTTACTAGCTGTGTGAACTTGACAAATTCCATAATCTCTCAATGCTTGTTTCCTCAACTGTAAAATGGGGGTGGGGGCAGTGCGCATCTTGGTGAGGTGGTGAGAATTGATCAAAGTAATAAGCTCAAAGTACTCAAGTCATGAATGCAACATAGTGAGTGCTCTGAAGTATTAGCTAGCATTGTTGTTTTGCCTGCAGCAAATCACCTGCCCACACACAAACAGCTTTTGGCCAATTCTACCGTTAGAATTCCCTCTGTGAGTCTGAAAGGAAAGGAATTTAGTCTGCAGGGAGAGAACCCATTCTTTATTTCGGTATTATACAAAATAATTTGTCTTTAGGGTAAGATCCAGAAACTTAAGGGTCAATTTCAAACGACAGAAGCTATGGCTAAGTGAGTTAATGATTAGTTTAGTACTTACCGTGAGCAGAGGCAGAGGAATACTAACGAGGCCCTGCGGGGAAATTAAGAGAAAAAAAATTAAAATAGACTTCTGCCTTGAAGAGCTCACAATCAAATGAAGAGGCAAACATTAACAAAAGTGGTAACTTGAAAATAAGTACCCACAACACAATACCGTACACAGAACAATTTAATCCAGACTAAATGCCACTGAGATCATCGCTAAAGGGCTGATGAAGATGGGGAAAGCGGAATGCAGAAAAAGCTTCGTGGTCTTGCAAATTTAAACTGGTTTCCAAATGTTTGGAAATTCTCACCCTGACTCTAGTAGCTGTTTTTACCCTTTTATTATTTCAAAAACGAAGCCGGGGTAGTCGTCTGAAAAATAACAGTCAGGAGTAGCAGAGGGTGTTAAATTATTCTGTTCTTCACGTCATTTTAATTATTTTTCTTTCTCGTAATTAAAGCCACTCCCCGCACCCCCACCCCGGTGGCTGCGGGGTTCGCCCCCTACTTGGGGATAATTAACAGCCCGGCCCAGCCCCGCGCTCTCCGGCGCCCTCTGTCGCCCGCTCCTCACCGCCCTCGCCCCAACTAAAAGCAGCTGAGTTGGACGTCGCACAATTCCCCAGGAGTCTCCCCTCCTTCTCTAATACAATCACCCCAGATGACCCCGCCCCGCCCCCCCAATAAAATCCGCAGAGCAATTAAGAACAAAATCCGATCGGGCCTCAGTTTCCTCACCCGTCCCCCTACCCCAGTGAGGCCCGCCTCGAACTTTCTGCGATCCCCACCCTCAACCCAGTCTTGGCTAGAGACAGTCTAGTCACTCAATTGATAAATGACCGTGGCTGAAGCGACCATCTTCGTTTTCCGACGGCCATGGTTCTCTACCGAGCACGCCTCCCACCCCGGGCTCTCTACTGTCCCTGGTGGCGGCCACCACCTTACCCGGCTCCAGAGCAGCGTTTAGGACGCAATCGCTGCGAAAGGCGGATGTTGGGACAACATTTCCCATCAGCCTTTCCGCAACATCGCGAGATCTCCGGCGAGACCGCGGGGGAAACTTGCGCGCAGGCGCAGCTCCGCCCTCTTTTCGAGGCTGGCTGCGCGGGTGGGAGTCATGGCGGTCTCGGCCCGGTCTGAATGCGGCCAGCAATCTCGGGCCTTTGGCGGCGGTAAGGCGGCGGAGGTGGGAAAACGGGGTCTTCCTTGACAGGGAGCGAGCATGCTTGGCCTCCCTTTCGTCGGAGGCGAAATGGCGAAGATATACCCGGTCTTCCACAGTAGAGTAGTTGGGAGGGTTAGCTGAGGTAATGGATGAGAAAACGCTTTACGAAGGGCACGAGCTTTTATTCTTGAGGGGAGAGAACCCAAGCTCGGCCTCGGGGTGCCCCTCCTGGGAGAGAGAGGTCCCTCCAGCCTGCGCAGCCCCTCCACCTCACAGCCACCCATGTGCTGAGCGTGCGGGCCCAGCGGCCCTGCGAGTCCCACAGGCCCTTCCACGGGGCAGGTCTTAATTCACATTAAGGGTGTTGACCTCTAAATATTTCCTCCTGGAGGACGGCCCCCAAGCAGTGTTTAATTCTACAGGTAGTCATCAGTGGGATAGTAGACTATTTGGAAACAAAAGTAGTTTTACAACGACCCTTAACGTGCTCATGTTTTTATTCCCCACAGGCTTTTCTTTGATACCTGCAGAGACAGTGAGAAGCAGACCTGCAAGTTGAAGCTTAAAAGCAGTGAATGAAGCCCTGAAGTGAGTAAGAAAGGGTGCAGACAGGACCTGGGTGGGCACCAGAAATGAAAAAGCCGAGACTCTGAAGGCCTATTACTTGTGGCCTCCGCGCGCTGTTCTGAAGTTCAGTTCTGTGGAGCCATGTTGACACGTGGATCCAGTTAGGGTACTACCCAGAATCCAGAAATGGGGATGGTCTGTGCCTCTGTAATTGGGGCCACTAGGTGTCACTGTTTGAAACCAAAATGGATGTCCCTGCATACGGGGGTGAAAGTGAGACTTGAAAAAATGAGTTGTGGTTGCCTTCGGTATAGAAATGTTTGTTACTGGTTGAGCTGAGGATGATTTCAAGTTATCCCTGTCTGAGAGGACGTCTGTGAGGAGTTCTAACTTGCTGAGGCTCAACTTTATTTAAATAATCAGTCTTGAGAATAAACACCTTAAGATTGTTTCTGTTAGAATAAAATGTGTTATTCAAACTTCTCTTTTAGATTAAAGGTGCTGGCTGCAGACTTTGAGTGTAAGGATCTCTGTGGTGAAATTTTTATAAACGGTAAGAATTTTAGGTCTTCCACAGAATTGCATAGGTTATGATCCCTTTAAGTATTGGTCTGTTAGATTTGGAGATGTGTGGGTCTTCCAGGATTATTACTGCCCGGATAAGGGAAGTAGTATGGAACTCTCTTTGCTAGGCCCTTTTTAAGAACCATAAAAATATGGGCAGTTGATTTTGAGGGATGGGGGGTATTATTAATTTTTTTGAGATATAATTGCATGACTAGTTATTAAGTTAGACTGGTGGTTCTTGGGGTAGTGGATGCTGCTGGGATTCAGCGGGTGCCCCTAAGTCTCCTACAGTGCACAGGACAGCCCCCATGGCAAAGAACTATCCACTCAGAATGTTAGAGCTGAGGCTGAAACCCTGTTTTAGACTAACTTGAGAAATCTGAGCCCCAGTCTCAGCCGTTACCACATAACCACACCAGCACCTTATTCATTTGTAGAACAGGGGTGGTGCTTTTCAAAAACATGGCTGTGCATCAGAAACATTTATATAGTGTTACAATATACACATGTCCCGGACCCCACTTTCAGCCATGATGGGGTGAGATGGCTCTGGAGTGCAGCCCAAGAATCTTGCGTGGTATTTTAAGAGTGGGTGTGGAGGAACAGTTAGGTGATCTGAGCTCCCTTTAGCTCAAGGATTTTTATTATAGCAAGATTATAATACTGGCTATTTTTAAGTAGCTCTCAGGGCAGATCTGTAATCCTCTGTCTTACAGAACTGAAAGCCATGTGGTTGCTCTGCAGGATCGTTTAGCATAGAGGGAAGGAAAAATGATCTTGTGTGATGTTTTCTCTTGGCATCAGGTACCCTTTGTGCAGCTAGCCTTCAGTGGGCTGACTGAAAGGAGTAATCTGCAGTGTCTGGGGCATTTTACTGACACTAGAAAGACACTAGAATCCCCCATACTTGACTGTTAGACACTTTGTGCTGAGGGAGAGCCTGGCTTTAAAAAGTACAGGAACTGTCAGTGAGTCAGATCTGGGATACTGGGTACAGCTCGGCAGTAGATAGTTTTTGCCCTTGAGGGAAAGCACATTCTAATGAAGCAGACAAGATGGAATGAATTCCCAGAAGGGAAGTAAAGCAGAATTTGGCAAGGAAAACATAGTTTGCATGTGCTATGGATGTCAGTGCTGTGGGCTGGCATACTGGTGGGAGCTGAGTCTGTGATGATTTGAAGTTATCCCTGTCTGAAGGCAAAGAAAGGCCTTTCCGTGTGGAATTTGAATGTCTGAGACTCAGTTTCCCAAGTTTGTTTTATAGAAAGTTTAGGCCTGTTTTCGTATTTGTTTTTTTAATGCCTGAGTTAAAAGAGAGCTATCGGAGAGATGCCTGTGTGTATCTTACTGAATAGGTTTTTCTTTGCAATTTCTCTTGCCAGGTACAGTCTCAGCCTGTTTCTGAGGCTGAAAAGGATGCTCCAGAAGACACTAACTAGCAGCAGTGCCATGGACCCCAGGCGGAATTTTTCTCGTGCGTGTAATAGAGAAGACGTTTGAAACAGGCTTGGGTGGAGTGTTCTTTTTGCTTCCCCTGCCCCAGCCTTAGGGTTGTGCTAAGAGGCAGGGAGACTTTGACATAAATTTATTTTCTCCGCTAGGTGTCTGCAGTGTATGAGACAGAACTGAACAGCTTTACCTGAAGCAAGTGAAATGACTCCTGTTTGTAAGCTTTGTTTCCATCTTGCTGAAGAAGCTCCACAGGCCTGTGATGGTTAGTTATCGCTGTCTGAAAATCTCCACTGAGGGGAAAAAAAGTCTGTTCTGAGGTTTAAGGGTTTGGCCCTGTGCTCTTAAAAAGAAGTTCAGGCTTTGTAAGGGATCAAATCAAATGAACGCCAAAGGGATTGTGTACACCCTGCAGAGACCCCAACCCCAGTGCATCACCCCTCTTGAAAACCAGTGGTGTGACTGCCCTGTCACTCTGGGCCCTTTGATTCATGGCTCTAGGGGCACAAGCTACGAGAGGTGGCAGAAATGGGCAAGTGGCCCGCATTTGGTTTATGCACTTACTGTGGAATGAAAGTGCTTGTCAGATATTTCAAGAAAATGAATGCGCTCTTTGGAATAGATGTATGCCGGCTGTGGCGGTGAGAATACTTGAGGACTGTCTGACCTCTTGGCTCTGCACCATAATCTGATATTCAGGAAAGAAGGGGGTACCGTGGCGCCAGCACAGCGGTTTGGTTTTCGGGTGCTTTGTTCACACCAGGGAGCTCTCCTGGGTTTGCCCAGCTCTGCCTGTGTGGCATGGCTGGCATGTGAGCAAGAGAACAGAGTAGCGCTGGGCGGCGGGGGTGTGTGTGTGTGTGTGTGTGTGTGTCTGTCTGACTTTGTTCCGTTTAAATGCCAGGCTAGAAGTGGACACAGATTGCCTTTCTTTTCTGTTGAAATGGGGGGGGGGTGTCAGCAGCTCTTTATATGTAAGGTCACATACTTGTTCAGTGACCAAAGAAGCTGTTCAGGGTGAGGTTTAATGAGCCTGAAAGCTGGTCCCAGCAGCTTATAGCCTGAAGTGAAAGATGTGTTGGCAAGTGGCAGAGTCTACCTGCTCGGTTATAGTCTGCTTCTGAGTGAACTTGACCACTCTGCAGGACTCAGGCCAACCTGTAGGTTGACCCTAAAAGTTTTACATCCAGAGGAGGGGTTGAACATAAATGTCCTGCTCTGAACTGGCCACTTGCCAGACTCTGCCCGTGGGAGCACTGTCTCCTGTAAGGAGTTGTGGCTCTGAGTCATCTGGGACCCACAGGCCTACATTTGAATCCATCTCATTGTGCCTTCCACACACACAGCCTAATGATTGATTGCTTAGAATGAGTTCGTCTCTGGTTGCCTTTTTTCCTTTAAATTAGTTTTTTCTTTAAATTTTGAATAACTTAGCCGTTGCATCAAATGATTCTTCTTTGGTTTTACAGGTTGTCTCCCAGTGATGTCAGATGGGATCAGCACAATCCCCCGTGCTAGTTGTTCATGCTTATAAAATAAAACCCCCAAAGGAGAATCATTTAACAGTTTTTTGGACTTCATCTTCAAAGGTAGACAAAGAGTTGAAGTGATAGTTTTTCCCAGAAAATCTTTGGCAGTTAGTGAAGAACATTCAGAACACTACGGTTTAGGTTATCTTGGTCTAACTCGTAGTGGTGGGATAGCAATGGTTGGAAAAGGAGAGTAATTAACATGGACTTGTTCTGTTGGGGGAGACTGAGGGGAAACAGGTGTTCAGCCTAGAAAAATATCTCAGTGGATTTCCTATGAAGTCAATGTGTCATGGCTTTAACTTTGAAACAAAATTTTAAAAATTGACTTAGCATTGTGGATTTCAGATCGAGACCCACATAAAAGCAATGTTTCTTCTATGCATATGTAAACACAGTCCTTATATAAATGAGTTTTGGAGAATAGTAATTGGAGTTAACACGCAGGATGCAGTCAGGTGTTTGGGGTTTTTTTTAAGTCTCCCACTAAATTGATCTTACCCCCCTTGAAGGGCTTGACAGATTTTGGTAACTACAGAAGTGATGGGAATTGGGGGCATGGGGGAGTATAGTTAAAAAGGGGTCCAGGCATCAGGAAGCTATAGTTTCTCAAGTAGCTGCTTTTAGTCATTAAAGTCTAAATGTCCATTCTGTTAATCACGTCTCTGAATTTTTAAAGTAGCAGTGTTTTGATTCAGCTCTCTTGCCAAACATGCCATTAGGATCATTCCTTCAAAACCACAGAACCAGGGGCCGGGTTAGTGGGAAGAGTCTCCTGCCAACCAGCCCTGTGGAGACATCCCCCACTCCATCCGCTGCCTTGCAGGGTATAGCAACATGAGACTAGTCACTGGGACAGTAAATCCAATAGTAACTCAGTTGGTTTACACTTCTAATAGAAGCTCTTATAATCTACAACTGCTGATCAATTAAGTCAAATTACTGAAGCCATGAGGTTCAGTACCTGATGGTGTCATCCTTTTGGTGACAGGGTTGTAATACATCCCCAGTGGGACTTTAATCAGAGACACACAGCCTTCTGTGCAGTTGACCTCCATCAGAACCTTCCCTGGGTTGAATTCTGAATGCCGAATTCTCTGTGCTAAACACCCTGCGTGGTATACTATGCCTGGTGCGCACACAAAAAAGACAGTGGTCATCCATTTATGCAGTTATCTACTTTGAAGTCACATTCTGCCTTTTGTGCTCTCACTTTATCAGGGAGCAGAAGTAAGTCGGTCCTGTTCTCAGAAATGTTAAGATGTCCCTGAGCTGAAATACTTTGGAGTTTGTGAGGCTGGACACGCCAGTGGGAGGATTTAGGCTGGGGAGTGCGTTTGCTCCTGGCTCTTAGCTGAATTAGTGAGCCACTCCACTGACTTCCTAAAGTCTGTCAGTGCTAACTGCTGCCTTGAATTGCTCAGCTCTGGAGTAGGCCTGCCTTGTGCTGGTGAGGGTCACAGCCTCTTATCTTCAATTGTTAAACAAGAATAGCAGAGCAGTCCCTTTTCCTTGACCAAAGTTGGGATGTCTGTCTCAGACCAGAGGGGAGTTTTCTCGGATGAGCCAAGGACAAGATGGGGTGTCCCACGAAGAACAGGCTTCAATGACAGTCACAAATCCACTGAAGAAGGGGACAGTCAAAAACACTTGGAGTTCCTCTCAAGAGGCTGAAAAGACAAGGTAGCTTTGGCCACTTGAGGGGATGAGGGTCACAGCTCTAAAAGAACAAAGGTCTTGGGCGCTTCAGGGTCAGCGCTGGTATAGCCAAAGGATGCTGGCCTCATGCAGGTCCCTCCACAGGGTGGCCTCCAGAGACAGATCGTGGTTCACGTAGAATATCAGTGGCTTCTTTACCCGTTCGAAGTAGTGGTCAGAAAATTTCTGGTAGTTGCTTGTGATGAATCCATAGGCACTAACCTGGACAACGACAGTCACTGGGTTAGCACTTAACGAGCATCTGCTATGTGCAGGTTCCTGTAAAGTGACATGAATTTAGAAAGGTGTGGCCCCTCCACCGCCCTGCTTCCTTGGGTGCCTTGTGTGAAGCCATGGGTAAACAATAGTTGTAGCTCACAGTAACATCTGGCACTGTTCCTTCTGCACATTTTCTTACCCCAGCCTTAATCTTAGGTAAATATTAGCCCCATTTTACAAACGGGGAAACAGGCTCAGAAAGATGATCAAATGTGTGTCCACAGTCATTTTGTGAACTGGGTTTTGAACTCAGGTCTATGACACCAAAGCCATGATTGCCATAAGCTCAAGATGGAGGCAGAAAGCACCTTTCTATGTTTCCTATTCTGATGGTTACTGCTGACAAGAAACTCCTGTTTTAAAAGGGAAAAGGTATAGGACCAGAGTCCAGTGGTGCTTGGCCTCCAGTTCTTGTGCTGGCTTCAGCATTGGTCACTACCTTTCCTTGAAAATCACTTCTCAACCTGTGTCTCCACGCGGCTCATGTGGGCACCATCCCATCAAGAATATCTCAAAGTGATTTCAGAGATTCTGTGTGTGCAGGCTGCCCACGTCAGTCCTAGAATGTCCTCATAAAAAGATGTCTACTCACTTCTTTCGAGAAGATTTTGCTTTCACAAGAGCAATTTGCTACCATGTGCCTTAAATACCATATAGAGTGCTATAGGACAGAGGGTGAAAGAAGGAAGTGGGGAAGGGGGCGGGGGGATGGTGGCTGTGGGAGGAAAGGCAGGGCTGGCCCAGGAAGCTCTCCTTCAAGGGACTCTGGAGAACACTTCCTCCAGCCTGTGCCCTAGCCAGATCACTCCTGCAGCTGGGGTATCCTTACCCTCTACAAGATAGAAGCCCAGAGTCCATGGTCTGGGCTGGCAGGGGTATTGTGGATCAAATTAGGTTCCATTCACTTTGAGCTGCTGTGGGCTCCTGAAAAGAGAAGACCTCTTACCTGGTCACAGGTATGCAAAGCTGTCAGCAGCATGAGGGCCCCAGTACTAGGCATATAAAGGTCTTTAAATTTTGTGTTAATCAACTTTGATTTCAAAAACCTGGAAGGAAAAAGAGGCATAAAAATGCAAGACCTCGTCTTGCACACTAGCCTGATGGCTGTGCCATTACACCACATCAGACAGGTCGGAAAGCTGTGAACATTTCTGGCCCAGTCCACCCCTTATTTCGGAAAAGACAAAAAAATGAACGACATGCAAAAATCTTTGGTTGAAATGACACTGTAGATAACAGTGGGGGTGAGAAAAAGGAGCAGGCTCTCAAACTGCAAATGAGACCCTTCCCCATTTCTCCCACTCCCTAGAAGCCTGAATCCAGCCTAACTTGTCTTCTCTGCAACACCCTGCTTACACCATGATGCCTCGGGCACAGGTGGCCTGAGACCTAAGTTTCCCTCTACCTCCAGACTTTGGCCAAGCAGGAGCTGCATTTGAAGGACAGAGCACACAGGCCCTGTTGCTGGAGTCACTGGTGAGATGGTGCAGGCACGTGAACACAGACACGCCCAGGCGGTCCAAAAGTGAGGCCAGCCACAGTATGGTGACCACAGGCCTTGACCTCAGCCCTGGATTCACCTAGACTCTCAGCCTGTTCTGTTGAATAGTCTTCAGTTTGCCTCCCAGACCCACTTGACACCCTGGCCTGCTCTGCGTCGGGATGCTAGCTGCTGGGCTGCTCAGCAGCAGCAGTGTTGACACTTTGGGCCAGATCTTTCTTGCAGAGCCTGTCTGGTGCATCGTAGGATGTTCAGCAGCATCCCTGGCCTCTGCCCACTAGTGGCACTCATGCTCGCCTAGTGACAATCAAAACTGTCTCCGGGACGGGACAGATTACCCCCCGCTGTGTCCTGCTGAGAACCACTGGAAGGAGGGAGGGAGGCGGTGAGGGGTGAGATCTGCTGGCAGTGTTCCCCAGGCTCCTTCCTGCGGTTGCTCTGTTGGCTAGGTTTGGCTGCAAGTGATGACAACTTGGCTTCTACTAGTCCCGGTACAGCCCCGCACCTATGGTCCCCCCATACCCGGCCTGTGCCGTTGTGAACATCCCCAGTAAGCAAACCTTGATTTCTGCCGAGTGCCCTGTCCATTACCTGTCTACCTGGACTGATAGAACACCATCTCCATCAAGCTATTTAAAGAAAGTATTAAGTGAAGCAGTGTAAGTGCTCCCGGGGGCATCCTTGGCACGTGGCCCAGGAATGTGTGTCAGCGGGGGTGGGGGTGGTATAAAGCGCTGTGAGGGGAGCAGGTCTTCTGGCACCCTCCTCCCACCCCATCACCAGCACCTACCTCTCCGTCAGATAGCTGATGAAGTCTGGATGTAGTAGCTTGAATTTGCTGGCGGAGGCTTCTGGTCCAAAATAGGTCTGGGGCCTAGGACCCATGAAAGAAGTGGACAGAGCGGCCAGTGCCATCGTATGGCATGTTGGGGAGTGAGAGGGGGAAGGTGCTGGGGCGGCGGCGATGTATGGACCTGTAGGGGTGGGGCTGGGCATAGTAGCGGGAGAAGGGGGTGTAGAAGGTGGCTGGCAGCACTGTGGGGACCACGTGCGGCTTCCCGCCCACTAGGACTTCGGTGGGCAGGGAGTAGGAGAGAGAGGAGGGGGGCGTGAATAGACCGGGAGGAGTCGGGTAGGAGCAGTTGATCTGAGGGTGGTAGGGAGGGGGTGGGAGGAGAGGGAAATAGAGAGATTTAGGGGGAGTGCGCTCCTGATTCCGGGATGGGCAGGGGAAGGAGCAGGGGAAGCACTGGTTTTGGGGGAGTGGTGATGTAGGAGGCTGGAAAAAGGGGGGCTCCTTCAGGAAGCGGGGCACATAGGGGGCAATGTAGGATGGGATGCCTCGAATGGGCCCAATGTAGGAGGCTGAGGGGGCCGGGCTGTGGAAGGGGGACTTGGTGCTGGGCACAGGGGGATTCTGGGAAGAGTTTCTAGAGGTGGATTTCAAGCCAGATTGGGAGGGAGATTTGGAGGTGGGTGGAGTAGCATTTTGGGCAGACCCTCGAGGCTGGATATGAGGGCTGGGGGTCAGGGAGGAAGCCCGGGAAGAGGGCTGTGAGGCAGGCCGGGAAGATCCCCGGGTTGGGGACGGGGAAGGGGCTGAGCCACCAGAGCTGGCATAGGGCTGCTGGTTGAGGTGGTTGGACCGGGACTGGGAGGGGGACTGGGTAGGGGATGGATTAGGGGTATGGGAAGGGGAGCTCATTGGTGTTGTGGAGGCTTATGTCCACCTGGTGTCTCTGAGCCAGCTCCCCAAGAGCCCAGTCCCGCCTGTGTCACAAAGCCCACCCTCGTGACCAGCCACAGCACTGTGAACAATTGTTGGGTCATCACGTGGTGGGGTGGGGGTGGGGCACAGGGCAGGTGGAGCTGGCCTCCGAGGGCTTAACCCCTAAGGACGCCTCAGAAGCTGCTCTTTCATGGTGGGCAAAATGTCCCCAGACCCCTAAGATAGGAGGCCTGGTCATTGCAGCCACAGAGGGTGTAGATTTCTAAGGATCTGACTCAGGGACAAGAAATTGTCTCAGCACTACAGGGAGAAGGTTCAGATGAGGCCAAGACATGGTTCAGAAGAGCTGGACACAGGCCTGCTGCGCAGGAAGGTGGGGGAGACAGAGGGCCCTTTGTTCCCACTTTGCAGGACACTGGGCCCATGTCACCTGCTCTCCCATTTCCTGGGCAGTCTTGGGAGGGTGCCCACCAGGATGAGTGGAATGGATACTGGCCCTGGCTCTTAGTTTCTAGACACGTTGTGCTCAACAGGACGGCAGACCCAGCTGCGAGCAGGCCCTGCGGATGCTGCTGGCTGGGTGGCTGGGTGGGTTATGGACAGAGGCCTAAAGTTGAAGAGCCAGGCCTGCCTGCTCCATTCAGAAAGGAGCCCCTGGAACCTATAGCCCACCTTATCAGGAGGGCTCCAGGGGGCCAGGACTGTTACCTGAGCTTTCCTGGGGGTAGGGGAAAAGAGCTTAATTCCCCGATGCTCTGGTCAATTCTTGGGAGATTTTCTCATTGCCCTCACCCGCCCTTCCTGTCCAACAGTGGGCCCCCGAGCAAGGGGAGACCAGCACGGCATTACCATAGCCTGCCCCCAACCTGGCTGCTCACCTGTCCCCTTTATCATGGCCCTCGGGGACTGGCACACCCAGAATGGCCGATCTCAGCATCACGTAGTCTCGGATGTCTGAGGGGATGAAGATATAGCGCAGGTCCTGTCAGGGCAATAGAGAAACTGAGCCCTGGTGGGCAGCAGCCCTCCGCCCCGTCCTGCCGCCCGCCCTGACTCATGCCCGTGATGCCCACTTCCAGACATCCTGGTGGTTGCAGTACTCATTCGCCAATCCTTTGAAACTCTTACCTTCAAGAAGTGAGGCTTAATTTTGCCATCCCCTTGAGTGTGGCCTGGTCTTAGTAACTAATAAACAGAATTTTTTTAGTAGATAGAAAAAAGTGGAAGTAAGGGTGTGTGACCTTGGAGACTGGGTCATAAAAGGCACTGGAGCTTTCTTGCTTTTTGGGATTGCTCACTAGAGGTGGAGTCAGCTGCCGTGGCATGAGGACACTGTCCTAGCTGACAGAGGGGCTGGCATGGCAAGGGCTGTGGGGAAGCCATCATGACTCTGGTTCCAGGCAGGCCTTCTGGTGGCTGCAGCCCCTGTCAGTCCTGACTGTAACCACCTGGGAAATCCTGGACCCAAACCGCTCTGTTGAGCTGCTCCCAAATTCCTGACCCATTAAAACCGTAAAGTAATCAGCGTTTGTAGTTTAAAGCTACTAGGTTTGGGGGTAATTTGTTAAGCAGCTATAGATAACCGATGCAGGTTCTTCTGCTACACCAGAAATAGAGCTGCTCCATTTGTTCTGTCATGAGCTGAGAGAGGTTCTGCTGTGAGGCCTTGGTACACGGACACTGTGGCTAGGACCCTCCTGAATTCCCTGGTCAGAGGAGGGAGCTTCTAGAAACTCAAACCAGGCCTTATAGAGCACCACAGAACCCTCATCCTGGGACCTCCCCTTGCATGTGGTAACCAGCCCGCCAGGTGTTACAGCAACTAGGTGTGGCTGAAAGAGTCTGGAGGCGGCGGACGGGCTCCAATTCTGGTTCACCTGCTCCCTAGCTGTGACTCTGGACATGTCTGTTCTTTGAACTCTCAGCTTCCCACACAGGCTGCTGTGAGCATTCAGGAGGGCACACATATTCTGGGGGGCAGCATGGGGGATGGTCAGAGGGGCTGAGATTTTGATGATTCTGGCTGGGTGGTGGCCTTGGACATGCTGCCATCTGGAAATGGGCTGCTGTGGTGACTGTGTCCAGTGCGGGAAATGGAGGCGGCACTCAGTAAATACCCTCCCATTGTGTGTAGCATGAGCTCAGGGGGGGAAGGGGATCTGGATTTGAATCCGGCCCTACCACCGCTTGGCTGAATGAAGGGGCATGGAGCCTTAGTCTCCTCACCAGGAAGGCAGGGCTGATGTGGACTCTGTGAAGTGCCTGGTGCTCCGGAAGCTTTCAGTAAATATTAGCCATTCATGCTCCACTCGAGTTGTCCTATGCTGCCCGAAACCATGGGGCACCCCTGCCCAGATCCTCCTCCTCAGTGGCTCCATCACGTGTGCCCAGTGTTCTGGCACAACCTCTCGGTCCACTGGGTGGGGACTTGGGAACCCTGTGGCCCACCCAACGGAGAGGGGTCCAGAAACAACAGCACTGACCGTCAGTGACACTGATGTGCCCATCAGGGGCCTCACCTGTCCCTGTGGCACAGAAGTGAAGCCCAAGTTTCGGTAGGAGATGAGGGAGTTTTTCATTGTGTTCACGGTGAAACCGTAGAAGGAGGTCTTGGTGCCCACATCCTTCTCAAAGCCTTTGATCACAGCACCATTGAGTCTGGTCCAAACAGAGGTTCATCAGCCTGCCTGTGGCTACACAATGCTGTGTGTTTACTTCTATCCCCAGGGTCCCACTACTCCTGCTGCCCATGGCAGCCCCAGTGCCCGTCACCAGCCCCCATCCCTGCTCCTCTGGATCTCAAGGGATGCCCTGTGAAATGGGGCCCTGGCAGCTCCTTCCTCCTGGGTCCCCTTGGCCAGCCATACTCACACTCGTCTTCAGGGCCTGTTTGCATAGGGCTGCCCATTGCAACTGCTGAGCTGCCAGAGGCCACTGCTTCCTTGGCCCACCACCCTCACGCAAGATGCTCCCCCTAGGGCTGGCTGGGGACCAGCTGTCCACCCAGCTCCTCTGCTGCCTCCTTCCCGGCTCCCATGCCACATACCTGAACACGTAGTCATGGGCATCAATGTTCAAACCCTGGCGGGAACCATTCAGAATGCCTCCGTTACCCACCACAGCACACCGAATGCAGCCTGGAAGCAGCTCCCTGGAGACAGCAAACAGCGTGGTGCTCTCAGAGCCATTCAGGAGGCTCAGTGTGGAGGTGATGGCTGTGGGTGTGGGACAAGGTGGGACGCCATGAGGAGTCACGTGGGTCATTGGGGCCTTCCCGAGACTGTTCCTGGAGCCCCACCTGCCCGAGGCCTGACACCAGCCCCTCTCAAGAGGTGCAGAGGATGAAGGAGAATGTAATGTCTTGAAAAGAGGATGGTGGGGGAGGAGTTTGGCTGTGCCCTCAATCATCTCAGGAACTCAACCAGTTCTCCCAAGACAGTGTACATTCCAAAAGAAAATAATTTGAGGCACATGGGGATGGGAGTAGGGGGACAGACTTAATGTGAGGGGGTTCTGGACTGTTTCCCACAGCAGAACCATCAGCAGGCTGTGTGAGGCCCCACAGGCCCTGTCCTCAGCCACCTTGGACACTGGCATCTTCCATGCCAGGGAGACCCCAGGATGGGGAGAGCTGCTCAGCTCCCCTCCCTGACCCTGTGGTACTTGTAGAGGCGAGGGGTCAAGCCCTGAGGCCCACCTGGGAGGAAGAGGCAGGGGTCTCACATCTTGGTGCTGTGAGGGCAGGAAGGCCCGTCCTGCACCAAGGCCAAAAGCAGGATGAGTGGACTAGCTGAGGCCAGAGGGCTGCAGGTTACCTTGGCGGGAGAGCCCCTGCCAACCATAGGGCGCTTTGTGCTGGCTCAGGCTGTCCCAGAGCTCCTGGGTGAAGAGGCCCCCGGACAGCAGCACTGGAGTGGAGAGGTTAAACAGATCCCGGAAGTGGGGGTGCCGTCGAATGGTGAGAGAAAGTGGGTGTTGGCAGGGCGGGCTCTGTGGATAAGAAAATAAGGGAGCTGTTTCTGGGGTTGGGGTGGGTAGGAGCCTCCCTAGGTCCCTGTGGACCCCAAAGGAGGGCTGGGAGGGAAGAGCTGTCCTTCCCTTTCCAGACTTGGGCCACCCCCGGATCTGCAAGCCAAGCTGGCTAGTAGTGCAGCATCCCAGTGGGGATCCAAGAGCTTTCTGGATTTACCCTGCCCAGCCCTTCTCCTGAATGCCACATCTCTGGGACCTGATGGCTCTGGCATCCTACTACACCTCACACTCAGCTGGGGGGGACTCTGCGGCATTTTCCCACTAATAGATAAGACCTGCCTGCCCTGTGGTGTTGGAAGTCCAGCCTGGGCTTCGGAATCCTTCAGCCTGGATCCGAATGCTAGTTCTGGTAGTCCTTGCTGAAGGAATCATGTGGAAAGGGATGCTGGAAGATTGATGACATCTTTCTTCCACTCGGAGCCTATGCTGGGCTGAATAGTGTCCCCTCTTCACGTCTAACCCCCAACCCCCGCTGTCACCATTCTTGTCTGTGCAGAACCGCAGAATGTGACCTTACTTGGAAATAGGGCCTTTGCACATGTAATTAAAGTGAGGTCATAATGTAGTAAGGTGGGCCCTAAATTCAATTACCGGTGTCCTTATATGAAGGTATATGATGATGGGGGCAGAGACTGAGTGATGTAGCTGTGAGCCAAGAACACCTGGAGCCTCCAGAATCTTCAGAGGGAGGATGGCCCTGCTGACACCTTGATTTTGGACTGCTGGCCTCTAGAACTACCAGAGAATCCATTTGCCTTGTTTTAAGCCATCCAGTTTGTGGTCATTTGTTCCAGCAGCCGTAGGAAAGGGTCTTTGCACACAGGGCAACATACTGAACAGGCCCCAGCCCCGTCTGCCTGCAACCCCTGTGTTGGAATCCCGAACAGCCTGGGCCTGTGTGGTGGGGCTGTTCTTCCCACTGAAGGGGGCTCTTTGTTAAGCCACTGGCTTGATCAAAGGACAATGCAGGAAAGAGCTGCACAGTCAGTTCTGCTATTATGTGACATGTGAGTGCCTAAAATCCACCATGCAAAACTGTGCAATCAAAACCACAGGGCTTTTGGGAAAAGGGATTAGTGGCATCACACTCAAAAACTTGGTCAGTGATGCGCAAAACGAGGAGAAACCTAGGGAAGATAGAAGCAGTTTTACACACATTCACTGGTTAAGCAGTACGTAAATACGACTGAAAATATGGCACTTGACCTTGGGAAAGGCTTGACAGTTGCTTTGGGGAAGTGGGCGTTGGAAGGGTGGCAGCTTGGGCGTTATCGTGAAGTGGTAGAAAGCTGGTTGTAACACTCAGTGAAGTGGATGGCCGTCCAAAGCATGTGTGTGCGTTTATTTTGTATATTCCTACGTGGCTCTTTCCATTGAGTGTGGTTTTCTGCATTTACCAGCATTCTTGCTGACAAAAATCACTGATAAACACATGAAATTTGTGTTGTTGTCTACTAATGTATTAACCTTTATGGAACAAATTCACATTTTCAGAGCAAGCGGAACTGTCTGCACTAATTTCACTACTATTCAGTTTATCATAGGGATGTTTTCCAGGGCCTTCTTTATGACCTTCCACTGGAAAAGTCTTCAGGTCACCGTATCAGGAAAGGCAGCACTTCACTTGGGAAGCTAGCTTGCTTTTATCTCATGAACATGGTGGCAAAGTTTCCTTCTTTGCTGTGGCCACCAGGAAGCTCAGAGCCAGATCTATGGCCCATCCCTTACACCTTGTGGCATATTTTTCATACACTTATCTCACATTGTCTCATTTTCCTACCTTTATTTTCCTTCACCTGCTTCTTCATTTTATTTTGTTTTGTGTTCTCGCTTAGTCATATGTATCCAAAAGCCACCTCAAATCCCTCTTTTCAGACCAAGTGATGAAATACGTCAGTTAGCATCAAGCAGCTCAAGGTGAAAAGGTCTTTAGGAAAAGTAACGATAACTCAGCCAAGCACTTAGAAGACGCCTGAATCCTCTCTTCAGCCAGCCAGCCAAGTGTCCACCCGGCCTCTGTTCTCAAGGCAGGGTCCCCATTCCCTGCCCAGGGCTACTTGCTCTGTCTCTGAGTAGCTCAGCAGTCACCAAGTCTAGATTGTAGTGAAATCTTGCTCCCTGAGGCCTCAGTTAACAAGTTCCAGTTTGGTCTCTCAGGCATTAAAAACAATTCTTTAAACCCGAGTAACCCCAAACCAGTCATCACCCAGCTCAACTGCAGCGCACAAAGGGGGTGCGGCTGTATTGCTCAGTGGTTTGGAGCCAGGCTGGAGTCCCACTACCACTCTTCCCCATGAGTGACCCTGAGCAGGGTACCTGACCTCTCTGTGCCTCATTTTACTCATCTGTAAAGGCTACCTCTCAGGCTCGCTGTGAGGCTGAAGTGAGAGGACTCAGGTAAAGTGTTTGAGATGGCCTTTCAAGCCAGTCAGCATGGTCTCTGTAGAGCAGGACCCAGAAAGTTCTCAAACGTCTTCCCAAGGCTTGGTGTTTTCTTCATAGTGAGCAGTTTAAATGTGACTTTCATAGTAAAAAAAAAAAACAACAAAAAACAAAAACACACACACACACATTTTGAGGAACAGAATGTAAAAGTCACAGGACTTTTAACGGTAAATCAAGACTTCCAAGAACTTTTCAGCTGGCTATACCCCAGGGGGACATATGGAGTCATCCTTCCCTGATATTGGGGTTCAGGGAACCCTAGTGGCCATGTCTGAGAAGCCCTGACTGGCTGGCTGCTCAGTTCTGTGCTTCATTCTTGGAGGCGGTTCTAAAGGGCTCCCGCCCAGCAGTCTTATGAGAATGTTTTCGTTTACTCTTCCCTTTCTCCTCCTCCCCGTTCGCTAACTTGAGGACGCACAAAACTGCCACAGGGCAGCCAGCCACTGTACCTTTCTTGTCCTAGAATTTGATGCCTTGGGTCCAAAGAAAGCTCGAGACGATGTGATGTTCCTGGGGAGAAAGCAGAAATACAGCAGAGGTCCGACCTGCCCCTGGAACCTGCTGTCTGGCTCTGTTAGCTCCAGGGGCTGACAAAGTTGGTCAGTCAGTATGTCTTTTCCTTTGATCCTTCTAATCCTATGCACTGATTCTTGCCCACCTCAGTCTCTTTAGGCACACAAAATAGTGTCAGATTATTACATCCTGCCCAGCTGTATAAACCCAGAAATCAAGAAGTCCCTTGGCAAATTGCAGAAGTGTGGAGTGTATTAGGAACAGTGAGATGGTGGTTAAAAGATGAAAATATAGAACAGGAAAGATTGCCAGCCCCCTGGATTTGTAACCATCTGAGGAGTCTCCCTGCCAAGGCCCCAGAGGGCAGGTGTTAGGTCCCAGATGCCGTGGATCGCCTTTAGTTGGTGAAGGGCACGGGTCTGAAGCCTGAATCCCTGGGTTTGTGTCCCATGATCTCGGGAAGCCACTGAACTCAGAACCTTGGTTTCTGCATCTGTCCAGCAGAAATAATTGTACAGGGGTGATAATCACATCACTTACCATCCCATTGTTGGGAGGCTTCAAACAAAGATCTGTGTTATCTTATTTAAAAAGTATTCTCTAAATATTAGCTATCATTACCTGAAGGGTCAAAGGAAAGGACCTTGTGACAGCCTCTAGGACAGTGTCCCTTCTGGAGGGAGGCAAAGAGCTAAGTTATTGCCCCACTCTCACTTATGTGCTAAGTGGTCCCTGCACCAGGGCGGAGGACAACAGAAAGGAAGGTCCTTGCCCATTCAAAAGGTTGGCCAGGCTTCTCTGAGACTCCTACCCTCTCCCCAGCAGCCACAAGGGAGCAGGTGGGGAGGGTTTTGGATCAACAGTCTTGAGGAAAACAAAGGCCTCTAGTTACTTGCTTCTAGGTGCCAAGACAGCTTAAGCCACAAGGGAGCCTGTGACCTGCCTGCCTTCAGGTTTTCGTAAGACCCTGGAGGGGGAGGTCAGAAAAAGAGGTGCTTTCTTCCCC
This sequence comes from Vicugna pacos, assembly GCF_048564905.1. Taxonomy (NCBI): domain Eukaryota; kingdom Metazoa; phylum Chordata; class Mammalia; order Artiodactyla; family Camelidae; genus Vicugna; species Vicugna pacos. The sequence continues at coordinate 58,909,401 of NC_133002.1, forward strand.
CAGCCCTTCCTTTCTCCCCAGACTGGTCACCCCACATAATCCTATGGTTTCTCTCTGAGATGGCCTTCCAGAACCCCCAGAGAGCTTTTGAAAAACACCAGTGCCCCACACCTGAATTCTGACATGATTGTTCTGGGCCTCTGGTGGTTCAACTCCCCACCCCGCACCCTTTCCCCCCCACCCCCCACCCCCCCACCCCTTCCCCCCCCCCCCCCGACTGCCTCCCTTCCCTCCCCAGTTATTCTAATGTGCAACCAGGTTTGGAACCTGACAAGGAACTGCTGAGCCAGACAGAATAGAGACAGGAGGGTTAGAGTTGCAGGGGAGGTGATGGGAAGCCCCCCCAGTTCAGTTTTGTTGCCTTGAACTCCCCCAGCCTTGGGGAGGCCTACTTATTTCCAGAACACTCCTATGCTCAGAGACTTCTCCCAGCCCCTCCCTCTCAGGAATCCAAGGACTTACAGACACCAGCCTGGAAGAATTGGGGAAGGGGCCATCCTAGCCCACCCGTGCCCCTCTGGGAGGTTTCACCAGCCCAAGGAGAAATGAGGACAATGTAGTGCATTTTTCATAAAACTAAATTTACTCAACTTGGATCATGTTCTTAGGAATTCTTGGCCCTAAAATGTCCTTCCTTTTACAAAATACTACTGAGGATAGATGGTAACTGGCAGGTAACTGGTGCCCCAATATCCATCCTCACCCCCTCCTCAAAAAAAAAAAAAAAAAAAGAAGTCCAGAAATCCCAGGCCTGGCAGCTACTGATTCACATTCTTCCGTGAGTTAATTCCTGGATCGATTCCACTCTCTCGCCTGCAAGGAGAGCCCCACCTCAGGTGTGGTAGGCCTGGTCCCAGGGCCCTGCTTCCTGGGCTCTCCTCTGTAGCCAGGTAGGTCCATTTTTGGTCCCCAGTTGGGGAGGTGGCACGGCCTACTCTACCTGCCCAGAATTCCATCCCACCTGCCACCTTGCTTCTCCAAGCACTAAATACCCACCTCCTAAGGACGCTGAGTCTGGACCTTGCCCCCTGGGTTTAGTTACAGCACAAACACCACCAAAACAAGGATATGGATGGGTTCTTGGGTTGCACTAGACTGTTAAAATTTGAAAACTCTTAAAAAGTTTTGTTGACGTATAATGGATGTTCAACAAACCTCACATGTAAAGGGGTATTCGTTCCTTTCAACATGTTCAAATGTGTTTCAAAACTTCTTTACATAAAACTGACAAGGATCTCCTTTCCTAATACCAGCAACCCTTTTCAGTCCTTCTTAAGCAATCTCTGACTACAAGGAGATGAAGTAACTTCAGGTATCACCTGCTAGAGCACCTTTTGTTCTAAAGGGACTGGACTCATCAGTTTCAAGAGTGTTTCATATTATTTTGCAACTTTGGATGCCCTTTGACCTTGTTTCCTGAGAGCCCATATTAATTTTGCTTCATTCCGTTATGCCTGGAGCAAGGTTTACCGAGGACTGTACCAGTGGGAAAGGCCTAGGAAGGGAAAGCTGGGGCTCCGAGGCCTCAGCCTGAGACTGAAGGCACCCTTGAGGCCTCACAAATCCAGACTCTAGGCACAACTCGGTATGCCTTCCAAAAGTAAAGCTAAATCCTTTTGAGGCATCTTCAGTAACTGGAACCATCACCTACAGAAGCCAGGCTCTCAGGTTTCTCCTCGTGGGGCACAAATGAAAGGAAGGTGCCCAGGGTCAGCGGGAGGGGGCGAAGCGCAGGAGGCGGCTCCGGGAGGGTAACTTGAATGGGGCCTCTGTCCGCCTCTTCGAATCGCGCCCAGACGGTGCTTATCAATATAAACAACGAAGCGGGGCGCGGGGAGGGCAGAGCCCGCAGCCAGCGGGAAAGGCAACCCGCCACAGCCGGACAGAGGAGCGCGGCGAAGTTGGAATGGGAAGACCTGAGTCCCTGCCCCCAAAGTAGAATCTGAAAAATGTGACGTTAGCGAGGTACAATTCGTGGCAAAAACGGGACTCGTTTTATCTGATTCAGATATCCCAGACAAATCTGGACAATAGAAAGGGTTTCTAGTCCGGGCCGGAGGGAAGTAAGCCCAAGGCTGTCGTGAGCGGATCGCTAGTGCGCAAAGGGTGAGGTCTTCCTCCCACCCCAGCAGAAGCGGTGGGGCCCCGGCAGCATAAGTTTAACGCCGGGGTGGAGGCTCTGGGGACAAAGGGCTACAGCCCGAGTCCCCACGAAGAGCCACCCCAGAGGGCGGTCCGGCCCTGGGGCTGGGCACCCTGCGCGCCCCCGCGCCCTCCCGGTCAGGTCCCGCGCAGCAGCCCCTACCTGGCTCCAGACCGGGGCCCCGGGTAAGACTCTGCCGCCGAGGAGTACAGGGCGACGAGGATCCCCGAGCAGGCAGCGGCGAACAGGAGGAGCAGCCAGAAGAGCGGGCTACGCGGGAGCCCCATGCAGCCCCGGCCCGCGGGCGCCCAGCCAGCCGCCGTCGGGGCGGAGAGAAGAGGCCCGGATGGGCCGGGCCGGACTCCCGAAGCCGGCCCCCCGGCCCCGCCCGGCCCTCGCGGGCCCTTCCCGCCCCGCGGCTCCCCGCCTGCCTGCGCCAGGCCGCCGGACGCTGCTGCACCCTCGGGGGCTGCGCTGCGGGTCCCGGAGCTGCCCACCAGACTTAGACCGCGGGCGCTCCTCCCTGCGCCCAGCCCAGGGCTGCCGCGAGCCGGGGTTGGGCAGGGCGCTTTCCCGGACGGTGAAGGGCGGGCGCGCGCGACCCGGGGGCTGCGGGGCACGGGAAGATGCCGCCACCTGCCGCGTGGGCCGCGCACTGCGCCCCCTGGGGCCCCGGCTGGCGGATTCCGGACGCCCAAAGCTCCTGGAAGGGGCGGGGAGGATGGAGGAGCAAACCCTCGACCGCTCAGACCCTGGGTGGAGCAGAAGGCGAGGAGGTAGGGGGCCTGCCGTGATAGGATGGTAGGGGAGTTGAGGCTGTTCATCCCCTCATTTGATGGCTGCTCAGGGCCCTCAATCGCACTCAGCAGCCCAGAGACACCTGAAAGGTTCAGTAGGGGCTCAGGTGTCACCAGGAAGGGCTGGGGAAGCTTGTGGCACTGGTGCTCCGAAAGCAGAGCCCTCCCAGGGAGTGAGCAGTAGATGAGGCAGTGTATTCTCCAGTGGGCAGCGTCCTGGCCTTAGACCTCAAAACATGTGAAATACCCCAGACTCCCTACTATCAGGAACTGCGAGGATGAGAGCCCCTTTCCACCGGCTTTCTGCTCTCCCCTGTTCTGTGTGACAGCAAGTCTGGGTGCAGCAACAGGTGTCTGTCCAACTGCAGTGCTTCCCCAAAGGGTCATTCGGGGTCACTTCTCAAAACTTTAAAAATGCTGCACCTTGCTACCCTGCTGGTGGACATTTCTTAGAATTGATGGTTTCAAGTATTTTATTTTAATCTTTATGGTTTTCAATCACCGAAATCCCTGTAAATGTTACTTATCCCTTGATCAGCACCTTCTCCCATGTCCTCAGTGGTTGATAAAACATCAGACTTCTCTCTGAGCTTCCAAATCCCACATCTATCCCCAACCCTCCCCCCTCAAAGCCTTACCTACTTCATGAAGAAAGAATCACTATTAATTTCTTCAGTGTTCCATCTTCAGACCTAAAACATGGCCCCTACCACAGGCCAGCCTCCACATGCCTGGACTCCAGCATGAAGCTGAGGACGGCTCTCCTCCTGTTGTGGGGTTGACCCCCACCATCTGTGTTAATGATTCAGGTCCACATCCAGTACCTAAAAGTCGATACCCTACTCAGACCAGAGCCTCCTGTCCACCACCTGGGGTTCATGTTCTACCCCTCATCTCTCCACCCCTCCATTGTCTCCCAGCATGTCAGCCCTCTCCCTGAAGCTTTCTTTCCTATCCAGACAGAATCCGGGGAGTCATAATCTGAGCTACCCTTTCATCGAAACCCAGATTCTCTTGTGTTCCTGGCTTTCCACCCAGCAGAACTCTGACCTGGATTCACACTCTGATTTGCCTGTGCAGTGTCCCTTCCCCAGTACTGCCTGTCCCCTGGCCGGGCTCAGAGCTGCCGGCCAGTGTCTCATTCCACAGCAGAATGGTACACGTCCAGCATCAGCTGGGCTCTCCACACGAGCCGTTTCCTTGTCCTTGGTGACCTTTGGCTTCCATCCTGCTCAGTGATGATTCCAAGACTGTCACCTCTTTCCTCAAGCCTCTTCTCCCTGCCACCCCTCTTAGAGGGGAGCTTCAATGTCCCATGCCTCTAAGTGCAAAGTCATCTTCTGTCCGGAACTGTAAAGGGTCTGAGGTTTACCCTCCATTCAAGCTAGAACATCAGCCTTCTATGGTTTTAAGGATGCTGGCAGATGACACAAGATTCTGGGGTCAGAGATGAAGGAGTTTATTACTCACAGCACAGTGAGCAACATTGATTTTGTGATTTTGTTGCTACCTCCTTGCCCCTTAGGCCCCATGAGGGTGAGACAGAGGGATCCAGGAGGGGCCACACAGCAGATCTGCTGCACAGTGGGATCTGCAACACAGTTGGGGAACCCTGAACAAGAGAAGCCAGAATCTTTTACAACGGACTGCAAGCAAACTTGCCCTTGCCCTAGAGGGAGGCGTTAAAAATTATACTGCAAATAGGAAAATCTACCCTCTGCTCCAGATGGGGGCACAATCTTCATCTTCTCAGGTCATTTGCTATATACCAACATTCTTGGAAAGATAGTCTGGGACAAAAGGCAGTTAGTGCCTCTGCTCACATGTGTAGAAATGTGACAGACCCACTGAGAATGGCCTCCAAACATACTCATGTCCACACAGCTTCACCAGCATTCCTCCAGGCCTCCTCCAGTGAAAGCCAGCCTCTCTCCCACCTCTTCCGGTCTTGCTTGGGCAGCCCCCCCTCCCCCTCTACAGGGTCCTTATCCCAGTGTGTGAACATGTCCCCAAATATTCCATCCTAAAAAGCAAAGCAAAACAAAACAAAGGCAAACAAACAAAAACCTCTGTTGAACTGATACCCTTCTTAGCCACTCTTTCCTTTTCTCCGCCTTCTTGGTGGGAAGTCCACACTGTCTCCATTTCTCTCTGAGCCTGGTTTCTTTACCTGCTTTACCACTGAAGCTGTCCCCACTGAGGCCACCAGGGCCTTCAACATTCCCGATGGGACAATGGAGCAGATGTTTTCTAGATCTAGTCCTGCTACATCTGCCTCTGAATCTGAATTTGAATTAAATAAAAAAGTGCCCTCCTCAGGGCTACTTTTAGATCCAACATCTGGCTGCTCCCACAAGGTAGGTCCTGTCGCCTGCCTTTTTTCAGTGTGAGAATCATGCTTTCCTATGCCAACCTGAAACAAGTAGACTGCCAGATTTCTCCAGCAAAAATGGTTCTATTTGGGATCAGCAAAGAATTGGAATTCGGGGTCTGCAACCATGGTGAGCCATGTGCAAGTCCCCCAGGGCAAGGGAAAAAGATCACTTTTACAGAGGGCAAAAAAAGGCGTTGGGAGGGCCCTGGTAGACAGAGTCTCCATGGCTTTTCATTGGCTGAGTCTTTGCCAGGAAGGAGGAGGAGTCTGTCTTCTTCCTTTTGGGCCCTGCTGTCCTCAAAGGGTGTGAGAGCTTCCTCTTCTGTCTCTTGACTCTGTTTAATTGAGGTTTCTGTTTATTAATTTTTTATGCCTGCTTCGTTGCTTGTCTAATATATTCTTGCTGGAAACCAGACATTTTAGATAATGTAGCAACTCTGGGTACTGGTAACCCGCACCCCACCCACCCCCTTGCCCCAGCTTGTTGTCACTTGTTTGTTTAGTGACTGGCTGGCTTATCTTAGTGAAGCCTTCTCCCTCACTCCCCTGAAGTGTTAAACCTGTGATGTTGCTCTGCCAGGAAGTGCAGCTCAGGGTCTGCTCAGTCACCCTGAGATGGCAGTGATTTGGGCTAGACTCTCTTCACCTCTTTCCCTGACCACACCCAGCTGTCAAGATCCGTTCATTGCCAGCTGTTGATGTATTATTGCTTACAGCAACGCCCTGGGGTGTAAATTGCTCTGCAGACACCAGACTCCTGAGTTAGTGTCCGGTTTCTTTCCCTGTTCTCTCCTGCAAACTAGCTGGCCTACACTTTAGCCTGTATCTTCAATGAATCTACCATCTACCACCTCCTCCTGCCATCACCTTTCCCCACAACCTCCTGTTTTTGAGAGCACCCTTAGGCTTAAACTTCTCTGCTCTCTGCTGCAAAGAAAGTCAGCTCCTTTGGAGGCAATTAGACCTATTTGTTTCCCAGCCTGCTTCTGTCCCTAGGCAACCTCGGAGCCTGAGACTGGGGACTGTGGTGTGCTTCTCTCAGAGTGACAGCCCTGTTTAGGAGTTGACCACGTGGTGGAAGAGAGGTAGTAGCCTGAGGTCTTCTCAGCTTGCCTCCCCTGGCATGGAACCACCACTTTATGAGCCAGGGAGGCTCCAGTATCCTCAGTGACATCACGCTTGAGGTAGAGGCCCCCCCACTTCCATGAACGGGGGTTGAGCAGAAGGGGTCCCCACCTCTGGGCCACACCTGCCCAGAACTTAGCATCAGCAGCAGGGAGTTGGGGCAGGACAAGAAGTACTAATGTGGGAGGTGGGGAGGGTTTAGCTCAGGAGTAGAGCACATGCTTAGCATGCACAAGGTCCTAGGTTCAATCCTCATGCCTCCATTAAAAATAAATAAACATAATTGCCGCCCCCACCCCCACCCCAGGGGACCTAACAGTACAAAAGACAAGGAATGCTGAAGTGCTGCTCCTCCCAGGAAGAAGGCCTTCTGATGGGAGAGGGAGCCCCGAGCTCTTGGCTGCACCAGTCTAGAGTGGAGTTTTTGTCTCACTGGGCTGGGAGTTGGGGGAAGAGAGAGAGTGAGAGCAATATTGGCGCAAAGACTCTTACCAAATTGTAGCAGATTTTCTCGAATAGATGTTCCTCCATTTGCTGTATAGCCTTAGGACCATTTCTAGGTACTTCACATGGTTGTCTTTTTACACTTTTCGCCAGTTTCACTGCAGAGTGGGTCTGTGGAGTTGCTCAGGCTGTCATGCTGCAATGGCTTTTAACTTAATGTTGGCTTCTCTGTCAGTTTGTTACCTTATAATTCTATTTTGCATCAGCGAAATTTGAATACAAGCTGGATATTTGGTGAATCTAAGGAATTGCTAACTTGTTTAGGTGTGATAATGGTATTGCGGTTATTTTAAAGCGTTCGTACCTCCTAGTAATACATGCGGAAATATTTACAGATGAAACAAGGTTGGCTATGAGTTGATAGTTTTTGTATTATGTTATGTTGTATTAGCAATTATATTCACATGAGCTGCACAGTGGGGGTTCATTACACTATCCTTTCTACTTTTATATGTGCTTGAAATTTTCCATAATAAAAAGTTAATTTTTTTCTTTTGTCTACATTTGAAATATACTTCACTAGATTTCTTAGAAATATGTCATCATTAAGTTGAATTAAAATCTTGAAGCTTATAAATACATACTTTTCACCTAAGATTATATTTTACAAAACTGAGCAAAACTTCAAGTACTCTTTGCTCTGAAATAATTTGTATAAGCATCTTTGCAAAAGTTTTTCTTTAATTTTTTTAACTAAAATCAGTTTATTTCTCAGTATCTGAAATGGCATGAATTTCAAGCAAGTTCCGAATCAAAATGTATCAGATGTCCTAATTATGTATCAGAAGCCAGCTTTGTCCCTTCAATCAAAACCATTTTAGACGATTAATTATTTTATGAAAAAAAAAGCCATTATGAAAATTGTGCCAGTTGTATTTCAAGAATTTATAAGAAGGCAAATTTATGCACTGAATTGAAGCTGAGTAGAAACTGAGCTTGCAAAAAGAAAATACAGTTGATGACAAAAATTTGAATGTCAGCTGGGATGTTCTAGATAAGTCAGAATATGGGTTAGCACTTGTGATTCAAACAATTAGTGCCTAATGCTTTTCAAGATTGCCCAGTTTTCTTTTCTTACATTTTTTTTTATAGAATTATTAATGGGAATTTTTTCCAACCCCTTGAAAATCTCAACTTCTTGAAAAAATAAATGTTATTTTGTCAGAAATGAGAAACTAGTTTTGACAATAGATAATCTGCATATTTGTGTGACGGTGCAATTGATAAAATTTTGCACCATTATAATTGGTCTTGGTAACAATAGGAAACAAAAATGTTAAAATTATGAAACTTGAAATGATTTCATCATTAATCTCAATTGTGCTGCCAAAATATTGTTTATTGTAATCCATTAACTATTCCAAAAAAAATCACAGTAACTTATTGTTTTTCTGTCTATGATGCTTAACACTATTCACAGTGAATTTTTTTTTAAATTAGTTTGGAATCCAAATTGAATCCATTTGCTCTCTCTCTTCTTTGTTCTTCAAATTCTTTTTAATGGAGGTACTGGGGACTGAACCCAGGACCTTGTGCACGCCAAGCATGGGCTCTACCACTGAGCTATACACTTTCTCCAGTCGCTATCTTGATCCTAAATATTTTTCAAATCAGTGTTTATCTCTCTACCGCTACTAAAAGTGGCCCATATCCACTTGGATTACAACTGTTTTCTTATTCCCCTTCCTGCCATCCATCTTGTCCTCTCAAATTCACCTTTCACTCAGCTGGCTGCCAAGGTGATTTATATAAAATGGAGATCTGACTCTCTCTCTCTTCCACTTAAAATTTTCCAGTGGGTCCATACCACTGACAGTAATTTCTCAAGTGTGAGAATACTTTTCTATGTATAGGAAAGCCCTGCCCTCCAGTTTGAGAAACACTATGTTAGAAGTTCATTAAAGTGTGACTTTTTAGGAGATCGGTAAATAATCATAAATACAAATGTGGGCACTGAAACCACACGGCGATACTTGATGATAAGGGTCCAGATGATCAACATGGCTTATATTAAACTTTTAAAAGAGCATCATGAAAATAAAAACACTAGACTAAACATGCCTTGTGGACTTCTGGGTAAAGATGACAGACGGAACACATGCATTTATTTATGTTCCCTCCTAAAGCCCCACTAAGATGATGATAAAAGGATTTTAAAAAAGCATAAACCCACAGGGTTGAGGAAGAGAGAATTAGAGACCATAGCAACACAATTCTGGAAATCGAGAGCAGATAGGAAATGGTAACTGATTTAGCATCTCCAGATAGCAGGCATAATAAACTTTTAGTGGGGAGCCAAGAACCAAACCAATTTATACTATAGAAACTTCAAAAGGGTTAGGAATTTTTGGCATTTGTATCTCTGGAAATAGGATGAGTGGATGACTTATACTAATGATTGATAGAAATCTATTTAAGACAATTCTTTGCCACACACTCTTCAACTACTTTGCTGCTCCTCAACCTTGGCAAAAGACCAGAGAGTTTTTCTTTTTGTTTTTTCCCTCTACAGAGTTAAATAGAGTTTCAGTCTGGAAAATATTAGGCATGGATGAAGATGTGGTACATTAATGAAGCCAAGCATATTAAGGGAATATATGAATACTGAATGCTTCCAGAGAGGAGGGCAAGTAAGATAAATGGATGGAAAATAGGAGGAAAAAATTTAAGAAAAATTATTGGGTAAATGAGGAGGCTCCATGCCTAAATAACAGAAGTTCTGAAAAGAGAGAGAAAAAGGAAGGGGTACAAATAATCAAAGTAATTCCATGAAATTTCTCAGCCCTGAAGGACATGAGTTTCTAGAATGAAAGGACCCACAATACCCAGAGAAGATTCTACGTGATTCCAGAGAGAGAAAAACAGGTCACATGAAAAAAGAGCCAGACTGGTTTTAGGTTGTCAAAGGCAAAAGTAGAGGCGAGGAAGCAGTGGAGCAATGTCTTGAAAACTATTTCCAATTTAGAATTCTGTATCTAGCCAAACTGTCAGTGCAGTGGAGGAATACGGTTTGTCAGAGGTAATATCTTACACGCTTTTCCTCCCTCCGACGCCTTTTCAAAAGGAAGCTACCAGAGGTCTTGCTCCACCAAAATGAGAATGTAAACTAGGAAGAAGACATGGGATAAGGAGAGGAGATTCAACCCAGAGAAGAGCTGCCAGGCTGACAGTGGAAACAGGAGCCAGGTGAGGAGGTAACCAGGCCGGACTGCAGGAGGTCAGAAATTCAGGGAAAGATTTATTCCTCAAAATAATGAAACTGATAGAATCCCTAAATAATCAGCTTGAATTACGTATAGTTAGGCAGCTGGCAGAAAGTTTGAGACAGAATTCCTGGTAACTGTACAGAAAACAAAGCTAACTGCAATATATAACAAGCATCAGTGCCAGGGCAGGGTTGGAGGAAGTTGGGCAAGAAAGGAAAGGCAATTACAGCTTATGAAATGGCCCTGTTGAGGATACCATTTAGGTAACTGTAATAATGTGAACACTTGGTCCTGGACTAACCAAAATTATGATGTAATCAAGTTGCATGTGTGTCATAGGGCAGCAGTAGGGTAGGCAGCCAAATCCTCATCTTCCAGGTCAGACACCAGTGGGTAATGCCTAAAATCAAAAACACAAGAAGTCTCAATGCAAGCGTGTAATTTAGAAGTATGGAGGTAAATGCCAAAAGGCTCAGCTGGAAGATATGAAAGCGGTTGACTCTGGGCAAGAGGAAATAGTGGGAGGAGAGTAGCTGGGGACTACTGATTTGGAAAAACGAAATTCTCATGGGGATTCTTAATTTTAAAAAAATTAAGAAAAATATTCTCATGGGGAATGTACAGATTGGATTTTGTCCTCAGGCTCAGTGCCTGCAGAACAAGGCCAAGCTCTGATGCCTCTTTTGTTTTTTTTTTTAAATTTTCTTATCTGATAAGTCTCTTATTCAGACTGTCAATGGTCTGGACCTTGCCTACTGCTCTAGCAATATTCCTGTATAACATTTCATGTGACAGCATCACCTACTTTCTTGCAGGTCTACCACACGCATGCTGTTCTCGCACAGGTGGCCTTGCTTCTGCACTCCCCTTTGCCTGGCTCACTGTTTCTTCCCCACCCACTCAGCCCCCACGTGCCCCCACTAACCTTTCTGCCTATTTGTGAGTTATTTTTAGCATTCTGTTTTATCTATAGTGTTTTTGAGTGTATCTCTTTGTATAGCTTTTTAAGCACTTGCTCTAGGCATTATATTAGACACCTGCCCAGCCCGGTGGCAGCCGGAGCACCAGCACAGGTGGAGGGGCTGCTGTCTCCTGGATGCTTCTCACCTGGGACTTTGAGTCTTGAGAGACTGATGGGAGATGCAGGGATAAACGGGGATTTCTTGTAAGTGATGCAGTGGATCAAAGCCCGCTGGAGTGTTGGCAAATACCTGGTGGCAGTGACACAGTGATGTTGTCCCCAGTGGGCAGTTCCAGTGGCAAGATCTCAGTTGGACACAGGTTCAGCGGCCTAGTCACATGACCACCTATTTGGATTTAACTTTATACCTTGTAAGAGCACTGTCTGAGAGCTGAGCTCAAAAAAAGAGGATGTAATTGAAATTGTGTGTGTGTGTACACAGGTGTGTGGTGAGGGAAGTGCAACCAGTTGTCTTTGGTCGGTACCTGGAACTGCGCAGATCTGCCCCATCCTCCCGCCTACTCTGGCTGAGTCCTCTTGGGGAACCCCTGTATGCTGGTCTTTTTCCCAGAGTGCAAGACCAGGCAAGCTCTATTCTTTGCTGCTGGTCCCTGGTGACAGTCGCCCACCACACCAAAACAAATCAACTCCTCACCTGCCTCCTGCCCCAGGGAACCCGGGAGCTCAGATGTTCATGCCAAGCCCTGCCCACTGGCCTCACTGGCTGCAACAGTCAGGGAGAGAAAGAGAGAGGCAGGGATGTGTGCTCCAGCCACTCTCCCCCTCCAAATCCCTGAGCTTGGCCCCTCAGATTAGACAAGGAAGGAGGGAGGAATGCCAAGGCGGAGGATACCTCCAGACACCAAGGTCTTCCAAGGCAGCGGAGTGGGATGTTTAAGAGGGTGTATTGCAGAGCCCCCAGTCACAGCTCCACTGTTTACAGTGTGGGCTGGGACATGTTCCTTAAGCTCGCTATGCCTCAGCTTCCTCATTTTAACGTGATATTGGTAACAGTACCAACTTCATAAGGATTGCTGTGCTCATTAAATATGCCTGCAACAGTCCCAGAAACGTAAGAAGCACTACACTGATGTTAGCTGGCTAGCCCTGTGCAGACTGACGCACTGGGGACAGACACTGGACTATAAGAAAGACGGGACCCTTTTGGTGAAGTGCTGTATCCGCCCGCGCCGCCGGGCAGTGAGAGCAGCAGCGCACATGGAGGCCTGGTGTCACCAGATGCACTGCTGGCAGAGACAGCTGCACAAGCCCTCCCATCCTCAAAGGCCTCGGATGTACACACTCCTCCCAACAAAAGTCAAGTTTATTTTCCCAGCCCTTAACTCGGGGCGGGCCTTGGGCTTTCTTCGGCCAATAGAATGTGGCCAGAATGATGATGTGTGCCTTCTGACAGTCGGCCTTACGTGGCCTCGGAGCTTCTGCTCCTGTGCTCCTGGAACCCTCTGCCACCACGTCCAGGAGCAGGGTCTAGCCTCCTGGAGGATGAGAGGCTGCACGGAGGAGGATGGAGGCACCCAGATGAGAGCCGGTGTGGACAACCGGACAGAAGAGTGAGGCCATCTTGGGCCGGCCAGCTCCAGCAGCCCCCGAAGGCCTGCAGCAGTAGGGGTAACCCCAGACCAAGCAGCAGGAAGCTGATCCCGGCCTTACTGTCTGTCCATAATGTCACGAGCAAATACATGGTCATTTTTTTAAGCCTTCAGAACTTGAAAGACCCAGAGGACAGCTTCCCAGAGAGCTGGGTTGTTCTTAGGCCCTGTCCTTGGGGTAGAGCGGCTGCTCACCTCTGGGGGCCCCAGAGGTCGTCCATGTCCTGCACGGCTTCCACGCTGGGCTTGTGCTGTGCTGTTGTCCAGCCCTTGCCCACACATGTGCAAACCATTTTTTTATCACCTCTCAGATCTTGGACACCTGGCCTGGTGGCTGAGGAAACGCCAAGCTCTCAGCAGCCCGAAGAGGACAGCTAATTCCTGCCTGTGGTTGTGCAATCCTCTGAAATTAGCTGTCCTCACACTGGGCTCTTTTTAATTTCCAGCTCTGGCAGCTGGAGGACAATAAGGCAGAAGAAAGAGGTTCCTGAGAGCTGTGTGGGTGTATTTGTAAGTCCATAAATTCCCCCAGCAAGAGGTGGCATGTGTCTCTGTCAACCCCCAGCCGAGCCCTGTGAGTAATGACTCTGCCCTGGTTGTCTGAACGTGTAAGTCAGAAACCTACCTACCCACTCCCTCATCCCAAACACCTTTCTTGCCGAGCCTTTCTTTTGGACCCGTCATATCACCCGATGTGGGTCTTCTGAATTCACTAACCCCTGACTCTGAGATACTGATAATCACGGTACTTTTTTGACACCCTCCCCCGCCCCAAACAGCCAGCAATCCTGGATGAACATGACACATCTGGGGGAGAGGAATTCCCCAGCCATGACGTGGCTTGGGCTGTGCCACGAGTTCGGCTTCCATTCGGAAGAACTGGGGTGCCTATACGAAATGAAAGGGCACGTGGGGCGTGTTTTTTCCTGCCCTTGAGCTCAGCTAATGATGGAAACTCTATGTCATGGATCATCTGGTTGTGCTATTTGCTTTGAGAACGTGATGAAGCTGGTGTGTGTGAATGAAGGATCAGGGAAGGCCTCTGGTTTCCTGGCTCCCAGGTCGCCAGCACATTGCTGCTCTGTGTGCCCTCCCAAAGTGTGCTAATACGAAGAGTGCCACGTGTTCGCATAAACCCATCTGCAAACAATTTTGTGGACACATGTAAATCCTCAAGCTTGGCAAGGTGTACTTTTCTCCTTCTGCAAACACGCCTTTTCCTTGTACACCAGTCAACCAGTAGGTCCGGGACTGTTCCCGAGAGCAGAAGATGCCGCCATCCTCTACTAAATCAACATCGCCTTCCGTCACTGACGCCAACATGCATCCTGTCTTCTAATCCCTCTTGATTTCTGAAACGCCCTCCTGACCCAGGAACCATGTTCGCATCCAGGGACCTGCTCTCATTCTCATCAACTTCAAAAAACCCCAAGTGATTCCTCGCTACAAAAAGAGCGAGCACCCAGACTACTGACCCAGAAGCACCTGGGTGGAACAGAGGTGACAATGTAGAAAATCGTGAGTGTTAGGTTGTAAATCCTCGGGATCTACTGACCTGGAAACGTAAGGAATATGAGAAAGCGGGGCGATGTTAGTTAGTGGCAGATGGGTTAGTAAAGGTGTGAGAACCTGGGCAAACCTTATGGAAAGAGGGGAAAAGAGAGAGCAGGGTTAAATGAAAGCCAGGGAGGTGGCAATCTTGAGTGGGCAGAATGTGGCTCTGCCCATTGGCAAAATACCCTCTTCTCGGCCTAGGCTTTGAATCCTTATCAGTTCACTCCTGGTGGGAAGGGCCTTAGGGTTTGGGAATGTGAACTTGCCCTTGGGGCTCTTGGTCCACGCTGGAATGGGTCAAGGGTGGGAGCCCTTTAGTCCTTGAACAGATGGTGTGTTCCCATTAAACTGTATTCCAGACGTGGGGGAAAACCAGGCTTCCAAGAAATCCAGTTCAGAATGTATTTCTGGTTGAGAGTTTATAGCAAGAAAGAATGAGGCGGTCAAATTGTGAGACCAGGTATCAGAAAGGAATGTCTGGTTGAAGGCGTTAGGCTTATCTGCAGAACCGGAGACAGCTGTGTGCGTTAAAGGTTGCCCAGTGCAGGCTCCCTGGGCTTCCCAGAAGCAGAGCCTGAGGGAGGGACCGCGGGTTTGCGGCTTGAGTGCCAGGGGAGGGCTCTTCAGGAAGTGCCTGTCAGAGAGATAGAGAGAGAAAAGGGACAGTCAAGATGAGGTCTCAGGTAAAGTCTAGCCTCCGGGGTCTGTGCAGATGTCACCCCGCGGCCCCGCCTTGACTTTCACAGCCTTTCAGGGACATGTGGGCTTCCAGGAGCAGGGGCAGGGTGGAATGTCCCAAGATCCTCAGAGCAAAGGGCTCCCATCAGCCAAAGGCTGTCTTCCAGGGAAGGGTACAGGTGTCAGCCAGCAGCCTGCGCTGGCCCACGATGGGGCTTGGGGGGGGTCCCCTCCCGCAGTCTGTTAATCACCTCTGTTCTGCTTCCGATCATAATCTCCATCTGGGGAGTACTCAGTGGTAGCAGCAGGAATGCTGCATAGAGAGACTTCATTTTTTTTTTTTTGCCAGGTGATTATCTTTCTCAGAAGCAGGAGCCTTATTCCCTTTTTTTTTTTTTTTGACAGGGGCAGGTAATTAGGTTTTCACTTATTTATTTTTATTTTTTAATGGTGGTACTGGATATTGAACCCAGGACCTCGTGCATGCTAAGCACACGATCTACCACTGAGCTATACCCTCCCCCAACTCCTTTTCATATGGTATGTGATTGGAAACAGGACATGTGTTTCTAAGTCAAGATTTATAAATGCATAACTAGTCCTGGAAGGAGTCTCTCCTTGCTCTAAATTATCCCTGTTATGCCAATTTCTCTTCTCTGGCAGTGGTTTTTGGTAAGCCTCTGAAGCACAGGTTATAAATCTGACTGTAGCCGATGTATGACAAAGGATGTGGTTTTTGGCTGGTACCCTGCTCCCACATCCTACGAGAAGTGTGGGATAATTTTGTGGAGGTGCACAGTGATGTGTGATGGAGGTGGGAGAGTCTTTGCATCTTTATTTGAGTGAGTCTTGTGGACTAAAGCATTTTTAAAGGTTCTCTTTCTCTCTCAGGAAGACAGGTAACATTTTTATTGCATCTTCTTGGGAGTACAGCTCAGTGGACTTTGCCCTATGGTTTTAGTATATTCACGGAGTTGCTGAACTTTTCCTACATGTTTACTGGGTTAATAAAACCCAGTCTACCTCCTGTGTGTCACCTTTACTTTTACACAGAACACTTCACCTCTGACTCATTTGGTCACCAAATGTTGGTGTGTGTGTGGTGGGGGTTGGTTCCCCACACCAAGCAATTCTGCCACACCAGCTGGGTGTCCCACAGTTTAACTCAATTTAGTTCAATTCTGCTATTATCTCTCTGGAGATAGGGTCCAATCCCACAGGTTTGGGGCTCAGTCCCACTTCAGATACCAGTCACAAGTCGAGGATGTCACCTGTGCTTCTGACCTACTGGCTGTAAATCTGAGATTCTGAGGTTCTCACGACTCCCTCCTTCCGTTTGATTAATTTGCTCGAGTGGCGCACAGAACTGAAAGGAGCACTTATGTTTCCCAGTTTATCAAAGGATGTGGTCAAGGCTGCTGGTGAACAGGCAGACGAAGAGACACACAGGCTGAGGAGTGGCAGTGCTCTTAGCACAGGAGCTGCTGTCCTGTGGGGTGGGGGTGGGCGGCCCGCCTGGTATGAGAATGTGCTTCCCCCTCCGGAAGCTCTCAGAACCCCACACTACTGGGGTTTTTTGGAGACTTCCTCCCATAGACAGGATCAGTTATTAACTCCCTTTCCAGCCCCTCTCTGGAGAAGTGGAAAGAACGGGGCTGAAAACTCCAAGCTTCTAATCATAGCTCGGTCTCCTGGTGACCAGCCCCCATCCAGGAGCCGTCTAGGATTCCACTGGAGTCACCTCATCAGAATAAGACATTCTTATCATCTAGGACATTCCAAGGGACCTGAGAGTTCCTTGTTAGGAGACAGGGACAGAGACCAATCTCTATATTTTCTATTGCCTCTTATCTACCAATTTCTTTGTTCTCCATTCTTTCTCATATTTCAGAGCTTCTTAGGGTCATATTCTTTCTTCCAGAAATACATTGTTTAGAAGTGTCTGTAGTGAATTGCTATTGGTGATAGACTCAGTTTTTCGAAGCCTGAAAACGTCATTGGTCAACCTGCTCTTGATAGTTTTACTGGGAACACGGGGCTTGGCTGGCATTTTCTCGTAGCACTTTGAAGATATAATTCTGCTGCACAGCCAAGGGACCACTGGTTCTGCTTTAGTTACCCTAGGGTATGGGGGTATGTGACTGGAAACAAGACGTGTGTTTCTAAGTCAAGATTTGCAAATGAATAACTAGTCTTGTGGGTGCTGGGAATACATCAGTGAAGGTCTTTATCACTGTTGGAGGCTGACAGAACAGAAGGCCACCTGGACCTAACGCTCATTAAACAATACCCACAAAGCCCTTGATGGCAGAGAAGAGATTTACTGCATGGTACAGCCCTAGGGAGCGTTGCTGAAATATTGGCCCCATCCTGGATGAGCTAGATTGAAATTCCGATGGCCGCCTCAGATTTCTTCGCCCCAGATTTCTTTTCTCTCCTTCCCTTGCCATGCGGGTCTTGGAGCTTAAAAGAAAAGAGACAGCTTTATTACCTTGCAGGGCAAAGGGGACTCCCAGCAGGCTGGTGCCTTCAAACCTGTGAACCTGCCTTGGGGATGAGGGGGTGATTATCTATCTGGCCATAGCTCAAGCAATAAGCAATCAACAGAATCATTTTCTCATCATAAGACTCAGAGCAGCTTCATGATGCCTCCAGGTGACCAATTCTATAGAAGCTAGTGGTTGTCACTCCCCCCCCCATCTCTTTTATCTCATCAGTACCCAAGGCGTGGTCTTCTTGGTATTTAGCCTATTTTGTAAGGTTACAGTTCTGTGACCTTCTCCCTGGAGAAAAACTCAGAAACCAAGTACGATTATTACTTTCATTTATTGGAATAAAACAGAAACAGTAAAATTAATAGCTTTATATTTAACAATGGGCCTGGAGCTGTGAGTAGCTACCGGTCAGTCAGGTCAGGATGACCGTTTTAAGGGCAAGCATAAGAATAAACTGTCTGTTAGCCTAAGTGTGGCCCCTTTATCAGTCCTCCTTCAGTAGGTTCAGTGGGAAGACAGAAGTTGCTGCAGGGGTCCAGGATGGTGTCAGTGATGCTAAGGGCCGTCCGAAAGGGATAGGGGCCTGGGGCTTCCAAGAGGAGGAAGGTCAAAAGAAGAGCAGAAATTTAGTAATCAGATGTCTGCCCATCCAGATAAAAAGTTATCTTTCTTTCTGGCCCAGGTCCCCTGTCTAAATTGTTTTTGATGACTAAGGGAGGGGTAAGCACTTTTCTTGAGCCTGCTGGGTCTTGATTGCCTTCGGCTCAAAATAGTTAGCTTGCCACGGTGACACATTCCAGTGAGATTCCTTCTGAACCGGCCACAGACGTGATGCCCCTTCATTCTGTTTGTTTGTTTATTATTTTTTATTTTTTTATTCCCCTTCATTCTTAATATTTCACTCTGTATTTTCCAAGTACAAGAAAGTCCTTTTTTATAACTGTAGTACAAATATTTTAAAAGTCAGGCAATTAGCATTGATATAATACCCTTATCTAATCTACTGTCCTTTTTCATATTTTGCCAGTTGTCCCAATAGTCTTAGAGAGCAAGTAAAATAAAATAAAAATCTAGTCCAAGGTCCATTCCAAGATAACGTGTTGTAGTAGGTTGGCCTTCCTCTTTGTGTCTTTTAATCTTCAGCAGTTTCTCAATCTGTGCTTCCCTTTGGTGACCCTAGAATTTTTTTTTAAGGTAACAGGTAAGTTTTAGAGACTATTTTATAGGCTGTTCCTCAGTTTGGATTCTCTTGGTGTTTCCTTGGGCTTAGGTTGTGGCTCTTATGCCTTGGGTAGGAACAACACAAAAATGATGCTGTGTCCTTCTCAGACAGGGGTTTGTCCCATTACTAGTGATACTGACTTTGATCACTCGGTTAAGTTGGTGTTTACCAGGTTTCTTCACTATAAAGTGACTAGTTTTCACTTTAATTTGTAAGTATCTGGTGGGGAGATAGCTTGAGACTGTGTAGATGTATTATTCCTCGTCAAACTTTCACCTATTAGTTTTGGCATCCCTGAGTGAGTCTTGCTTGAATCTACACATATGATGTTTGTCAAATAGTGATTTCCTAACTTCTTCCTTCTGTCTACAATTACCTGGCTGTGTAATATATTAATGAACAGAAACCTCAGTTAAGTAGAGTTGGGAGACCAGAAGGGGGCGCACGCTCACACTCTGTGACCACAGCAAAGCCACCGCCAGTGAGAAGCTTCGTTGAGGACAGCTGCCCCAGATTCCTTTTCTCTCCTTCCCTTGCCATGCAGGGACTTGCACGTGGCCCGCCATAGTTGCAGACCTCAAATTCCAAGTCTTTGCTGATCCCGAGTAAGTCCGTCTTTGCTGGAGAAATGCCAATTTGCTTCAGGTCAATGGTAATGTTTTACTATAAGAAAAAGCATTTCTTTCTCCATTATTTACTGATTTATATCAGTGTGGCTCATGGATTCCTGTTGTATTCCATGTGTCGAAATTCGTTACTATCATCATCATTATTTTCATTCTCAAATTGGCCTATTTTTAGCCAGTGGCAGATCCTTCAAGCTAGCTTCCTTGTTTCTTTGGATGTGTCCGCATTTTTAAAATACTTTGTTACTTTCTGGGATAATAAGATGTTCCAGTTTGGTGCAGCCACTATGGAAAACAGTGTGGAGATTCCTCAAAAGAGTAGGAATAGACTTACCATATGACCCAGGAATCCCACTCCTGGGCTTGTATCCAGAAGGAAATCTACTTCAGGATGACACCTGCACCCCAATGTTCATAGCAGCACTATTTACAATAGCCAAAACATGGAAACAGCCTAAATGTCCATCAACAGGTGACTGGATAAAGAAGATGTGGTATATTTATACAATGGAATACTACTCAACCATAAAAACCGACAACATAATGCCATTTGCAGCAACATGGATGTTCCTGGAGAATGTCATTCTAAGTGAAGTAAGCCAGAAAGAGAAAGAAAAATACCATATGAGATCGCTCATATGTGGAATCTAAAGACTCATGGACAGAGAATACAGACTTGTGGTTACCAGGGGGGTAGAGGGTGGGAAGGGATAGACTGGGATTTCAAAATTGTAGAATAGATAAACAAAATTACACTGTATAGCACAGGGAAATATACACAAAATGTTATAATAAATCACAGAGAAAAAAATGGGACAATGAGTGTGTATATGTCCATGAATGACTGAAAAATTGTGCTGAACACTGGAATTTGACACAACATTGTAAAATGATTATAAATCAATAAAAAATGTTAAAAAAAAAAGATGTTCCAGGTTTATCTTATACCTTCCATACCCCAGCTGTGGAATCAGCCATTTTTCCAAAAAGCCCTGGTTCTTTTCAGTGGAAAATGGAGTTTGGGAACCCCAGATCTGGGCACTACCTGTGGTCATTGTTACTGGAGTGTCATTGCCTCTAGGACATAAACATATCCCATTACACATAATCTAGCTGTCATCTGTCTGTCTATTTAGCCAGCTATTTAAAATCACAAGTTCACATCGATACCTCCAGTTCCAGTCCAACACCATAAGATTCATTGTTCACTACAGCTGTGCCCCTTTCCATAGTTGTAACTTTTTTTTCTGATAATGAGAAAATTGGCTCCCATTCTCCTTAATATATTCACTTACTCAATTCCATAGTACACAGAAAGTGATTTCAGAATTACTAAGCCACAGCACTGTGTAAACAAACCTATCAATTAGAATGCAGTATTTGTTTACAATTCTTTTTGTCTTTATTCTGAGGACATGTAGTTGAAATATAGTTTTTCTCCCTTCCATGTGTTTATGAATAACACTTTAACAGTTCAGTCCATTTGTTTCTCTTTGCATTCCACTTGGAATTTCCCCCATCCTTGTTGATTTTAATATTTTTTGGACTGTGTCACATACGAAGGCAAAGCTATGCCAAAAAGTATATATACTCAGGGGATTCACTCCCTCTCACTCCCTTCCTACCCTGTTCCTATTCACTCCCCTTGTGTAACCATCTCACCAGTTTTTGTTATCATTTCCTCGTGTTTCTTTTTGCAAAACCAAGCAGATAAATGTGTATTTTCTTATTTCTTCTTTTCTACATAAAAGGTACAAATATTATAAATAGTCTTTTGTCTTTACTTCTGTTTTTTAACTTAAAAATATGTCCTAGAAACCACACTGTGTCTGTTCATGTAAATATTCCTCATTTTATTTCAGCTGCATTGTGCTCCATTGTATGGATGTACCGTTCTTTTAAGTTTCCATTTCTTATGTTTAAGTATTTCAGCAGTCTCCAGCATTCTGCAATTTCAAACAGCGTTGCAGTCAATAACCTTGCGCATTTTATTTTTGCATTGTTGGAGATATAGCTTCGGGGTAACTTCCTAGAGAAGGGATTTTTGAATTTTTTTTTGGTAAGAGGTGAACATGTATGTGGTTTTTTGTTTTTCTGTGGAGTGTTTTTTTGTTTTTCTGTGGAGGGGGATTAGGTATTTATACGGAGGTACTGGGGATTGAACCCAGGACCTTGTGCATGCTAAGCATGTGCTCTACCACTGAGCTATACTCTGAGTTTTGTTTGATATTACCGAATTCCCCTCCATAAGGGCTGTACCAGTTTGCATCCCTACTAAGTATTATGGAAGTTCCTGTTTCCCACAGCCCTGCCAACAAAATGATTGTCAAGCTTCTTAATTTTTGCCAATCTGATAGGTGAAATGACTATTTCAGAGTCATTTCAACTTGTATTTCTCTTATGAGTCAAGTTGAACATTTTTCCACATGGTGAAGGGCCATTTTTATACCTTTTTTGAGGGAGTTGTTGCTGTTCACATTTTGTGCCCATTTTTCTATGGGGTTTTCGGTCTTATTCCTTTCCGTTTTTTTGAATTGTTTTATATATTGGATAGATTAACCATGATATATATGGCAAATATTTTTTCTAGTTTTTTATCTTTGGCTTTATGGTGACTTTTTTGCCATACAAAATTTTATTATTTTTACGTAGTCAAATATATCAATTTTTTATTGCCTCTGCGTTGGTTTTTTTTTTTTTTGAGGGGGGAGAGGTAATTAGGTTTATTTATTTATTTTAATGGAGATACTAGAGATTGAACCCAGGACCTTGTCCACCCTAAGCAAATGCTCTGAGCTATACTGCCCCCCCCATTGCCTCTGAGTTTTGAATCATGTTTAGAAAACTTCCCTACAGCTTAGTCAAAGAGGTATTCACCTATAAGTTTTTTTTTTCCCACTCCTAAATGCTTAGTACTCTTAGCATTTCAGTTTTTACATTTTGATCTCTGAACCATCTGGAGTTTATTCTTGTTTTGTTTTGTTTTTTTGAAGGGGAGATGGAGGTAATTAGGTTTATTTATTTGTTTTAATGGAGGTACTGGGGATCGAACCCAGGACCTGATACATGCCAGGCATGCGCTCTGCCACTCAGCTGTACCCTCTCCCCTTGGAGTTTATTCTTATGTGTGGTGAAAGTTAAAGATCCAGTTTCATCTCTTTCCAAATAGTTATCTCCTGTAGCTATCTATCTGTTTGCATCTATTAGTTACAAAATCTGTTTGGACCCAGTGATTTCCATATATACTTGGGTAGATTTCTGGACTTTCTATCCCATTCAGCTGGTCATCTGTCTATTCACGCAGCAGTACCATGTTGTTTTAATAATAGAGACTTTGTAGTATTTCTTAATATTTGGTAGGGCTGGACCTCCCTCATAGCCTATCTTTTTCAGGTTTTCCCGGCTATTCTTACACGTTTATATATCCATATGAATTTTAGTATGCATTTAGGATCTAGAAAAAATGTTTTGTTATTTTTGTTGGAATTGTGTTAAATTTGTAAATTTCCTTGGGGAGAACTGACACATATATTATATTGAGTCATTCTTTCCAAAAACAAAGGATGACTCTCCATTGGCCCAAATCTACTTTTGCGTCTTTCAGGGGTATTTGAATGTTTTCCTCATACAGATTTTGGACCTTTCTTGTTGAACTTCTTGCTGAGTTTTTATCTTCTTGATTGCTGTTGTAAGTAGGTTTTCTCTCCGTGATATCGTCTCCCTGGGTATTGTTTATGTTTGTGAAGGCAGCTGCTTTCTGTACGTTAATTTTATATCCTGCTACCTTACTCTGTCAATATTACACAGTATACTTATTCTACCATATACTATCATATCATCTGCACGTGGATTCTTTTCTAATTCGTATGCCTCTGATTGATTTCTCTTGTCTGATTACTCAGAGTGAGCTAACCCAACAGTTTATCCAAATTTGGACCCAGATGAATGAGGCTCAGCCTTTATATTTGGCCAGACTGAGTTTAAATTTGAAGAGGCAGATTTGGAGGTCCTCTACTGATAGTGTATGACCCTAAACGGATACTGGAATTCATATAGAAGAACGAACACCTAGGAATAACTAGGAAAACCTAAAAAAGGAAAGCTGGGCACCGTGGAGAATGGGGAGTCAAGATGCTGCCACCTACCATCCAGATTTGGTACTGAGCAAAGCTGTCGGTATTGAGCAGCTTTGGAACCTGAGAATTAAGTCTAAAAGAGTGTGTGTGTGTTTGTTTGTCTGTTTTGGGTTTTTGTGTGTGTGTTTTTCCTTCTAGAGTTCTTCTGGGCTTCACATCCCGGAGATAGAGCTCGAAGGGGTACGGTGAACTGAAACGTCTTTAGCTTAGCCCAGATTCTCATCCCGGGGTTTGAGAAAATGCAGATGGATGGGAGGATCAAAGAATGAGAGGGGAAAGAAGCCAAGTTCTTTGTTGTGTTAGGCTTTTTACATACAACAATTTTAAAATTCCTTGTGAAATGGATACCCTGAAAGTCATTTTACAGATTAGAAAACAGCAGCCTAAGGAAATGTTAAAGGACGATTTTTTCTTTTAAAGAGTAAAATCGCGACTCTAATACAAATATAAAATGAACATGTTGGAGATTTTATTTAACTCATTAATTAGTGAAGGCAGTAGTAAAATCTGGCTCAAAGGAGAACCCAAAGTCCGGACACACATGTAGGCAATCAGGAAACCTAAGATGAGTTTGCTAACAGGAACAAAACCAGTCACTATCCACAGGGGAATCATGTTTCATTGTACAAAATTTATTTGCCTCTCCGTGGGCAAGAATCATTTTTATTGCTCTCAGTTTTCTACAACCGAGAGAGTTGTCAAGTAGCTCAAAAGCCAAGGAAAGGTGCAGACCTTTTTGAACCAGATGACTCCTGGAAGGGCCCTCTAGACAGTCTAGAGTGAAATTAAGTAATGCCATCAAGATTTCACAGCTGCTAAGTAGAAGATCTGGAATTCAAACCCAAATCTACATGTCTCTGCAAGTCCGGGCTCTTTCTTCTGTGCCAGGAAGCTTTGGAACAGTGAAGACTCGGGTAAAGTTCCTTGGTGTCGAGAACGAGCCCCCACCTCCAGGCAACAGAACCCACAGCAAATCTCCAGAGTTTCCAAAACCTCCCTCAGTTGTTTGTCATCTTGAGGGCGACCCCTCCTCTGTACCATTGTTCCCTCGGAAGTCTGAAGGGAGTCGGTCGGAGCCTGGTCCAGGCTCTGGGAAATGGTGGAAGAGCCTGCAGGCTCCCACCACAGCCCGTGCCTTGGAACTGCTGCAGGGACTCCGTGGCCCCGGCCCCGGCTCCGGTCAGGTCGTTGGTTTGGAAGTTACAGGACAGGACGTTGGTACAGCCAGATGATGCCTTCATCATGCAGCCGCTTCCAGAGCGTCCTCTCCAACTTGAAGTCATGGTTGATGTAAAAGACCGTTCGTTTCCATGACTTATCATAGTAGTGATCAGAGAAGCGTTCGTGTCCCTCGGTGATGAAGCCGTAGGCGCTCACCTGTGGGAAGGTTGGGGGAGAAATGAGGCGTGCAGCTGTGTCTCCCAGGCTCCTCTCCGTAGCCGCACTTTGTGTGTGTTGGAGGTGTGGCCCCTTTATCCTGGTTCCATCCCTAGGGCGCTGGATGCACACTTGCACGTCTGCATGTATCCACACTCACTCCACGACCCCCAGCCCAGAGGGGTGTGCCCCCAGCCCAGCCATCTTCTGGTGCTGAACAGGCCCAGGAGCACCCCGGAGCTGTTTCTCTAGGTTGTGCCCATACACACGCAGAGAGAGGGAGGGGCCTCACCTGGTCACAGAGCTGAAGGGCGGTAAGCAGCAGGAGGGCCCCCGTGGTGGGCCGGTATATTCTCCAGTGGACGCTGTTCAGAGTCTTAGACCTCAGGAATCTGAAACACCCCAGCCCCCAGCCGTCAGGGCCTTGCAAGGATGAGAGGGACCTGGTCCCTTCCATGTGCTTTCTTTTTCTTTTTCTTTTTTTTCAGTTGTATAGTTGATTTACAATGTCGTGTTAATTTCTGGTGTACAAAATAGTGATTCAATTTTACATATACATATATATTCCATTTCATACTCTTTTTTTTGATGTAGATTATTGCAGGATATTGAATATAGTTCCTTATGCTATACAGTAGGACCTTGTTGATTATCTGTTTTATATATGGTAGTCAGTATCTGCAAATCCTGAACTCCGAGTTTGTCCTCCCAACCCAGGTGCTTTCTCATCTCACCTGTTCTTCATGTATCGAAGCAAATCTGGGTGCAGTAACAGGTACCGGTCCAGCTGCAAGGCTTCCCGGAAGGCCTCCTGGGGCCTGTGCCTGTGGCAGGAATGGGTCATTCAGGCTCAGATCTCTTACCTCACCTGGTGTGGGCCAAGTAAGGGTCAGGGGCACACCTGGGACCCCATCTCCGCATGATAGCTAAGACTTTCCCGCCCTGTCCAGCCCTTCACAGCTGCTCACTACCCAGCTCAGCCTGGGGTAAAGGTGGAGGGTGGGTACCTGAACCAGAAAAGGCTCTTTTTCACCAGGGTCTGATTCAGAAGCAGTGCTTCCAGCCACTCGTAGTCCCGGGTGCCTTCCAGGAAGTGCAGGTAGCGGACATCCTGAGGACCAAGGACAGCGTGTGGTCCAGGAGTCCTGCCTTCAGTGGGGTGGCCTGGCTCTGACTCCAGACTGCCTGCCTGCTCTTCTCAGCCCTGGCCTGGCTGCCCTCCTTGCTCTTGCCCCTCACACAATCAGGGCCTGTACTGACCACAGACTCCAGACACAGGATGCTCGTCTCCCTGTCTCACCTGCATCCTCCCTCATCCAGAGTCTCTGTGTGGCCAGGCCCTTTCCTCTTTGCTCACCTTCCCCAGAGGTGCGTGCCGGAAACCTCGACTGCCCAATATAATAAGTGACTGGGTCAGGGAGAAGGCAGTAAAGCCGTAGAAGGACGTCCGAGTACCCACATCCTGTTCGTAGCCCTTAATGATAGCTCCACTCAGTCTGTACAGAAAGACAAAATCAGACAGGCCATGTGAGTGTAGGAGGGAGATGCGTGGAGGTGGGCAGGGAAAGGAAGGAGAAATAGGGAGGTGGCACATATTTACAGAAATTCCCTAGAGAGCCCAGAAACGGCACCTGCCGGAGACCAACACAGAACTCCCCATCAGATCTCTCTGAAGAGCCCAGCTTGGCAGGAGAGGGGCTGGAGGAGGGCCGGGGACAGACGGCTCACCGGAACACGTAGTCATGGCTGTCTATCTCTTGGCCCATGTGAGAGTTGTTCAGGATCCCCCCGTTGCCGACCACGGCACAGCGGATGCACTGGGAGCTCCCAGCAGGGAGACTGGCCAGGAGCAGCTGCTGCTGGGGCACTGGCGGGAAGCGTGTCACGACCTTCTGCACCACTGCAACAAAAGGGGCTCCATTCAAAGCCCTGGAAGGGGCAACGGTCTGGCCCATCATTTCTCCCAGGGCTGGTGGCCCCCAGGGAAGAGGCGGATCAGAGACAAAAAGCAGCGGCCCTTAGCCCACAGCCAGGCCCCTGGGGCGAGGACTCACGGGAGAAATTGAGCTCCATGAAGCCGAAGGGTGGAGGGAAGTGCTCCAGGCGGTCCCACTCGCTCTGGTTGAAGTGTCTGGAGTCCAGGAAGAGGGTGAGGTTAGGCAGGAAGAGATTCTGGAGCCAGGGTGACTTGGAGGCTTTGAACTTCACCGAGTCAGGGCAAGTCTGCGTGCAGGAGGCCGAGTCAGGCAGGGAGAGGCCCGAGAAGGCCAGGACCAGGGGCGGGGCAGGGTTGGGGGGTGGGGGGCCAGGGGCAGAAAGCAGGCTTCAAAGTGGGGAAGGCACTGCCTCCGCTACCTCTTGCACCCTACTCCCGGGCCTCCTGGCCCCGCCCTGGCCAGCGTCCAGGCCCACTGTGGCCAGGAGGGCTCCCAGAGACGGGTGGTTCTCGGCCCTCAAGGCAAATGCACCTGCCCACGTGTGAGAGGGGTGGCGTGGCCTGGCCTGCGGATGGGCTGCGTGTTCCCGTGTGCTGTGCGTGGTTACAGTTACGTGTGTAAACAGCCCTATTCTGAAGGCTTCCCTCCTGTGCCTGTGGCCCTGGCTGTTTTTCTTTGGGTAGAAGAGAGGATGCGTCATGCAATTATCTATGCAGGGAGGACAGGGTATGAGGGCTGGGCACTGGGTTGGGGTGTCCTTCTCCCTTGGTCCCTGTCCATCTGGGCCCCGTTCCCCTGCTGGAGGATGGGGTTCCCATGCAAGTCACACTTTCCCACCCCAGTGGATGACCCACCGGGCCTCCTTCGGGCTCAGGGCAGCCCTTCTGGCTCACAACCCCGCCTGCTGCCCAGGGCCATGATTCTGGGGCCTGCCTTCCCCGCCTCACCCCTCTGCCGTTACAGGAAGGAGAGGGGGTGTGAGAGTAGTGTCGGGGGGAGCATGAGTGAGTAAGGCAGAGCTTAGTGTCAGAGCCTGGGAGGGAAGGGAGAGGGTCGGGGTGGGTTTCTGCCAGGAGGGGCCTCAAAGGTGGGAGAAGAAATACTCACCGTCTTGAGGCCCCCCACCTCCAGGCTGTATTCTTCCTCAAAATCCCACCGCGGGTCAGACTTGAAGTTGGCGGCCCGCAGTTTCTGGCCTCTCTGGGTGGTGGGCCCCTGGAGAGGGGCCGAGGACCGGGTGGCCTGGGCTCTCTTCTCGGGTGGGGTAGCCGCTGTGGTGGCTCCTCTGGCTCCCCTCCCTGCTGGCCTGGCTCTTGCGGGGGTCCTCACCCCGGCCTGACTTCCCAGAAGGGGCATCCTTGATGACACTGCCGCTCCGCCCTGAGGCTTCACGGGCACCGTCCTCGAGGCTGCCGGCCTCGCCTTCTGGTCCCCTGGTCCTCTGCTCGTCCTTGTGTCCTGCTTGTTCAGCGATGGCGCCTCCGTCCTGCCAGAGGCCAGCCCCCCGCCTTGGCTTCCCAGGGGCAGCGTGTCCTGCATGGCGTCCTTTGTCTCCTGCATCTCTGGGGCTGCCGTCCTGGCTGTCCTGTGTGCTCTGTGTGGCTCCTCCGCACTGGCCTTGCTGGCCTCTGCTCTGCCCTCGCCAGCCGTGCGGGTTGTGGCCTCGGGGGCTGTGTCCAACGTGCTGGCCTCTTGTGTGGGCTCTGCGTGGGCAGTCATCCTCCCTCCTGTGGTGGGTGCAGGGGATGTAGCCTTTTGCAGCAACTCTGGTGACCTTTCTTTAATGTCCTTTGGAATCTGACTCCTAGGGACAGAGATGACTTTGATGAAGGCTGAAGGTTGCAGGGACTTGAGAAGCATAACTAGTATCTACTCCTGTGTCTCATGTGGACTTCAAACCCGTCTCCAGAAGAGAGGAGGGAAGGGGCGTCACCGTCCACTACCCAAAACTAAGCCACATGGTTGGCAGTGGGTCTGGAAACTCACCTCTGACCAACAAAGAACCCTTGGTGGCAGAAAGGAGTTTGGGGAGCCGGAAATAGATGCCGCGGGCAGAGCTGAGCTGCCCATCCCCTCTGGGCTGCACCCCAGCTCTCCAGGCTTGCTCCTTTGTGGCTCCCGGCTTCCACTATATTCTGGATCGTGAGTCTAAGAATTAATTTGTGTGAATCTAGTCCGTCCCCTCGTATCTGTGTGATTCAGTGGACTTCTTAAAACAAAATTAAAGTATAGCTAACAAAGGTAACTTTGTCCACAAGGAAATGGGAAAGACGCATGTCTGTTAAGACTGTAGCAGCCAATCTTGATTTGGAAAAAATCTACCTTAAAGATTCACTTCAACCCTTATCACGAGTCCAGCCCTACTTGCTTGTGGGCATTGTTAGGACAAACACATGCTCGGCAGTTGTTTGTCCAGAGCCCACCACGTTTGCCACGTCTCACATTAGATGCTGGAGATGACTGACGAAAGGCTGTTTCCTAGCCACAGGCGAGAGGAAGTCTGGTGGAGACAGACAGTGTGTCATTAGGACAGAAGACACATATCGCCCCGGGGAACGTGCAACCCATCAGGAGCACGGAGGTCGGGGCTCTGTCTGGACACCGTGGAAGCAAGGAAGGCTTCCTGGAGGAGCTCCCCTCCCAAGGGGACTAGCAGCAGAGAGGAGGATGTTTCAGTCCCAGAAGCATTGAAAGCTCATAGGGTGGGAGCTGTGGAGTAATTACAAAATGGTGGGGATGGGGGCCGTGAGGCAGGAGATGCTCTCACACAGGTAGGGCCAGATTATTATGGGCAGTGTGTGCTGGACTGAGGAGTTTAGTCTTTATCATCTGTTGACTGGTCCAGGAGGAGCTATGGAAGGATTTTGTGTGGGAGATGGGGTGGGGGTTGCTGAAGGAAGGAGTGGGGCACATAAGCTGATTTCCATCCTAGAGTGCTTATTCTGGCCGCGGGAGGAGGTAGATTCAGGGTGGCTGGTCTGACTTCTGGCTTCAGGGAATGGATTTACTTCATTTTCTTTTCATTTTCTACTTGGATGTAGGGATGTCAAAAAGTATCACTTAACTTACACCAGTTAGTACCAGGTGCTGTACAAAGAAAAACCTGGGTCCTCAGCTCTACGTGGTTCTCTAACTGGACTCTGTGGTGGGGTCTCCATGCAGCACAAGTTTTGGGCGGAATCCCTGGTAGCTTTGGAAAAAAGAATCTTCTTGTCTAGTGACCTGGCTATTACCCAGCTGGATTTCCAGGTGTCCTTTACCTGGCATCCTAGGCCTTCCTGACTCAACTTGGTCACTCTTGTCTCAAGCTCCCTTTGTCTGTTCCCACCACTCTTTTTTCTAAGCCAAACATAACGACTTACTGAGGCTACATGAAGATGGGGGAAAACTACTGTGAGAGTGTAGCCAGGTAGCCCTGAGTGAGAATCTTAGTATTTCTGTTTATTAGCTGGTATGACTGGGAGAAATCTTAACCTACGGACCCTCGGTTTTCTTATCTGTAAAATGGGCTGCTGCTTTTTGCTTCTGAGGAAAGTCTGACCATGCATGTACAGCATCTAGCACAAGATGAGTTCCCTCCCTTCTCTGAGAAGCCATTCGTGCTTTATCATGTGCGGGTTGGAGATCTGCTTGGCTTCGTCTCCACTTCTGGTTGCAGCTTTGACTTCTACCAGGCATGCAACCCAGCAGTCACTCATTTATCCTTGTATGGAGCAAATACTTACTGAGCACCTCCCATGAGACTGTTCTGGCTCCTGGGGCTTCAATGATGAGCTTCTCCAGACATATCCCTCCCCACATGGAGCCCAAGAGTTAAAGGGGATGACAGATCATCACACAAATAAATGTCAAGTGGTAATGAGGAGACATGCTGGGAAATGGGTGAGTGTGAAGAGGACAAAGAGGGCAGCCTGACCCAAGCTCTATTTCCCGCGACAACGCCAGTGCAGAAACTCTACAAGTCATCGAATTAGTCACGTTGCAGGGGTGGGAGTCCTTTTTGTTCGAAGGCAATGTCATGTCTTTTTTAAATTACAAACTCTGAGGAGGCAGAAATCATCCTATGCAGCCCTTACTACTGAACCTACCACAGTGCCTCATCACATCAGTACCTTCAAAAGGCTTTCTGAGCCCAAAGGAAAAGATTTAAACCAGATCGGAGTAGAAGTTGAAATATGTACATACAGAAGAACATCTCATTCAACAAACGTTTACTACATGTCCAGTCTGTGCAGTGCCCAGAGGTTCCTGGGTAGGTCCCAGGAGCACAAATTTGAATAAGGCACAGACCTTGGACCCATGGAACACATGGTTATAGTTACTGAAGGTGGGAGACAAAGGGAATCTTTCATTACCGGAGAAATACAGGGCTGGCCCAAGGCAACACACGCAGAAGGAAGTTACACTGTGAACCCTTCCTCCCTCCTGCTCGGTGGCCAACCCTCTTAGTCAATGCCATGCTTCCTGACTTCCTTGGCCACAAGGATATACACTTGTTCAGGTCCTCCAGGAGGGGCTGTCTCTGTTCTGACCTTGACCCTGAGTGAGGACCTAAACTCCCTGAAGCTTGTTAGAAAAGGGCCAGCAGGGATGTCCTTGTCCTGGACGTCCCAAGGGGTCCTTCCTCCTTGGAACACACACATATTTAATTAGCCTTAAGTAGCCAACACTTTGTTATATGGCTCAAAGTAGTAACTTGAATGAGAGATATTTCCGATAAGAGAGACGAGAAAGGCCACATACAGGGCTGGACTGTGGTATGGACCAGCCTAGAAAGGCTAATAGCCCGCAAGCCCTTATTCTTTTTCCATTTTTTATTTTTAACTTAAAAAAAATTAAGGAGAAGAGGTTGCCAAGACGGCGGAGTAGAAGGACGTGTAGCTCTCCTTCTCCCACAAGTACATCAAACCTCTGTCTAGATGGGGAACGGCTCCCACAGAATACCTCCTGAACTTCGGCACAATGTCTCTTACGATCGGAAATACAAGGAAAATCCTCACAAAACCGGATAGACAGCAAGTTTCTACTGGGTGGCACAGGGAACTATATTCAGTATCTTGCAGGACCCTATTCTGAAAAAGAATATGCGAAGGAACATATGTATATACATGTATGGCTGAAATATTATGCTGTACACCAGAAATTGACACAACGTTATAAACTGACTGTACTTCAATTGAAAAAAAATTTTTAAAGGAAATTTATTAAAAGGATGGAAAGTGTCTCGAGGAACCCAGGAGCAAAACGTGGTTGAGCCTTTAGAAGGGTCTGGAACCAGGAGTCTCGTTCCAAGACCTTGTCTCTGTTCTGCCTCTGCTCCCTCTTGAGTCTGCTCTTCAGCCCGCGTGGCCATGAAGGACGCCCCACCCCACACCTCTGTGGGGCCTGTTGACTCTCTTTGCTCCTGTTTTTCATTTTTACTGGAGGGATTCTGGCCCACCGGGGTCCCTTCTCCATCCCTGCCCTGGGGTCTGGGTCACACGCTACCTGACATCCTGTGCATGGGAGTAGGACACACTCAAGAGAAAGAGGGGGTTCTTGGCTCACAAGCTGGGCAGACACCCGCAAAATATTCATTCTGAAAAAATACCGCTCCGTGCAGCGTGGAAAGCCCGAGTGAGTCCAGAACGTGTTGCCTGAGTGATGTGTGCTGCCTTGACTGAGTCGAATAGTTTGAGTGCTGGGAGCATGGGGCTGAGACCCACTCTCCTCCTCTTCAATCTGACGGTTGAGTGTCAGCTCCAGGCTTGCCATTTGGCAGAATGGAAGCCTAGGTGTCAGCTCTGCTCAGCAAGCAGCTCTGGCTGCTCGGCTGTGACCCTTGGTGGATTCCTTTCTCCCCCGACTTCCCAGCCCCAAACCTCAATAGGCTGGTGCAAGTTTTCCTTCCAAACTGCCAGCACCTCCCCATGACTGTGACTGAGGAAACACTGAGGCAGGGCTGGTCTTGTATGTCACACCTCTCAGACAGAGCACGGTGCCTAGTGGTCACACTGGCCCTCCAGTGACACAGCAGAAGCCCTCCTCTCCACCGTCCCGCCTGGAGGCGAGAGTGGTACAGAGATTCCACGGGGGACAGTTCTGTCTGCAAATGCCACAGGTTACTGATGACACGTCTAAATTTTACAGGCAGTCACAGCCACGACCCAGGTAGTGACAAAATTATGTAATTAAGTTTCATTTCAACTCCCTATGATACAGTACACCTGTGATCTCTAGCAATGCGGATGCGCATACTGGCATTTCCTCCTGCTCTAGCAATGTATGGACTTTACTGAATGCTCGAATTGCTTCTGCCCATGTGCTGAGTGCCCTGCATTCGTCTTGTCCAGACCCTGTGTGATCCTAAACTTCACACTGTGGGCCAGGCTGGAGTGGCTGGAGTGGCTGGACTGGGGTGGTGGTGGGGGAGGAACCTTTTTTCTATTAAGGGCCTCTAGTTCAGATGGGTAGGCAAACCACTCTTGGATCACACCCAAGCAAAAAAGACATTTGAGATGATAATTCTGATCTATTTGGGAGGTAAATATAGAAAATGTTGCATTAAAAAAAATAAACATATCATTAGCTCTATTCAATACATAAAACAACTGCAAAATATTTATCTGGCATCCTCCGCCCTCGAAATTCTTAAGTACACACCACCAAGGGGAACCTGGAAGTGAAGACATGGCAAAAGGTTCAAAGTTCATTTGTGCCTAAATCCATACAATACCGGTTGGCCAGATAACAGTAGTCTTTTTCCAAGAATTCAGTACCAGAGATAACACAGGGGAACACAAGCTGACCAGCACATGGAAGCAGTATGGCAACCACATCCCGAATGATAAGCCACTAATTAAGCCATAAAGAGTAAAAGATTATTTCATGGAGAACACAAAAAGAGCTCGGAAGACGCTATCTACAATCACCATCGTCAGCTTTACTGCTGGCTTCCTAGTTTTATCTTTAATCTACCTTTGTCTTTATGGTGTGTGCTTTCCTCTCCTGGTTACCCTGAACGTTCATGCTTTCAAACGAGCAATGCCCACTTGAGAACTTTACTTTGAAGGTGTAGTTGTGTCTACAAGTTGCTTCCATGACCCCAAAAGCTATACTTTTGCCCTCATTGTTTGTAGGCTAGGAGGAAAAAAACCCCTGCAGTAATCTGTATTCAGTCATTATGGTGAGTGTTCCTTTTTCAAATCAAGGCTGGTTCTTCTGTTGGTTTTGGTTTCTGCCAGTTAAATCCTGACTGGGACAATATACAATGGAAACGAGAGCAGAACAACTTAGTCACGGTCCAAGGTGCTGCCGTGGCTGGATCCAATTTCTAAAGGTTTTCCTGCGCAGGGGAGTCCTATCTGAGATGCTCTTCCCTAGCTGAGCTCACCTTGGGCCAGAACGATGGGAATCTGGTTTAAGAGCTGGGCAGTCTCCCTCCCCGGGACGCACACAGACGTACACAGACCCACAGCCCTGAGTTAAGGAGATGCAAGAAGACCTTGAATAAGGGCGCTGGCAGCGGGTGGAGGGATCAAGGTAACCAGGGAAGAAAATGTTTCAAACAAAACAACGGCAGGTGTAGGTCAGGAATCACAGATACGGAATGACCTGTACAATCTAGTGGCTAGAAACTCTGCCCCATGAACCAGAGCTGTTTAAAGCAAAGTCAATAAAAAATATATACAAAAAATAAAATTAAAAAAAATAAAGCAGAGTCAGTTTTTATCACCTGATTCTGGTACCTAGATTATCGCCTTTGGGGATAATCGCACTTGAGAGTAAAATCTGTTCCAGGGATTATGCCCTTCAAGTGACTTTTTTGTTTGTTTGTTTTGTGGGGTTTTTTTTGGAGCGGGAGGTAATTAGGTTTTTAAAATGTATTTATGTACTTATCTATCTATTTTATTATTCTGATGGAGGTACTGGGGATTGGACCCAGGACCTCATTCATGCTAAGCACATGCTCTACCACTAAGCGATACCCTCCCCCCTCAGGTGACATTTGTATCCTGGCATTTGGGAGATACTGACCTTGTGGGGGAAATAATATTCCTCTCCGCCTCTGCCCCCCTCCCCACAGTCTTTTACAGGGAAAGGGAAGGAAGGAGAAGAGTAAAGGAGTTAGAGTGATGGAGGCGGGGAGGGTAAAGCTCAGTGGTAGAGCGCACGCTTGGCATGCACAAGGTCCTAGGTTCAATCCCCAGTACCTCCATTAAAAAAAAATAATAATACATGAAAAAGGAAAAGAGTGAGTGGGGCTGGAAGAGCTCCCTGAGAAACTCCGCAGAGCACCGTGGCCTTGGCAGCATTCAGTAACTGCAGGATCAGGGTTTTACTGTTAATACTTCCTGGCAACACAGGGCTCCGTTAAAGCAAGTCTCCCACAAGGGGACATGCGGGGCAGTCATCTTGTGTGTCGTAGTCATCACCAGCTCACGTGTTCACCTCTTGGCGGCCCCTGTGTGTTCATGTGTTGAATTTAAGTCTGAGAGAACACTAACTTCTTGGTACTTGGCACATGAGCAATAGTGAACATCCAGGTTAATGCTCAACTCATAAACCTGTTGTAAGGATTTTACAAGCCTGTATGTAAAAGGCATTTCAAAAAAATACTGTTATGCTATACAAATAGAGGCGAGTCGAATTGGATCAGGTGTTAACACCGTACAATACACAGCGACAGTTCGAGTTTGCAGTTGGCTCCCCTTTGGGTTCGCATGTCCCAGGACGAAAATCTAAAGAGGTGACAGGCTTCAAGGCTGTGGGTAAATAATATTTCATTGACAGCACTTAACCACTTAATAGAGAAATCAAGGCGGGGGGTGTAGCTCAGTGGTAGAGTGCCCACTTAGCATGCACGAGGTCCTGGGTTCAATCCCTAGTACCTCCATTAAAATAAATGAATAAACCTAATTAACACCCCCCCACCAATTTTTTTTTTTAAATAGAGAAATCAAGAACTAGCAGGTATGCATGCCACTTAGAAATACGGCGGTAGGTACCAAAAAGAACAGCAGAGAGAATTGAAGTCATTTCCTTGGGAGTCGGGATCCCGGAGCAAGAAGACATGCAGACTGCTCTATTTTGATGTAAGTCCCCCGTAATACAACTTCACTGAAAAATTTGCATGTTACTCAGTAAAAATAAAAAATTAAGGGGAAAACTTTGAAAGCTAAACGAGACCCCTTGTTGAGAATTCTATGAGAATTCGAAAACACAACGCAGTATTTATACCACAAATATTTATTGAGTGCTGATTATATGCCAGGTGTCTGGAGCTATCTGTTAGGGATTAGGGATGAAAAAACTACAGTCACTGGTCTTAAGAAGCTCACGATCTAACAGGGGAACAGACTCGAATGTAAGTAGATGCAAGAGTGTTATTAGTCATTTGTGTGGGAGGCAGTGGGGCTGCAACCTGGGGGCACAGTTCTGCTTAAGGGGGACTCTTCAAAGTGGAATGATGTCTAAGCTGGCTCCTTCGCTCCTGACTCTTTCTTCAGAACTGAGCTTTTCTGATTCTTTCTCCTTCTATAAGAGCATTGGGTGTGAATTACTGAAAAAGCAGGAAATGAAATTAGGCATAAAAAGCTGTCAACCTGTGATTACTCTCCCTCCGAGAATCCACCAATGACCGCTAGGGCACGAGCACCCCCGTCCTTTTCTGTGCCTGCTCCACGTACAGGTGTAGCTGTGTGACATTCTGGGATGTTATCGACCTGTCTTCCTCCCTGTACTTTCTCCCTTCCCCATGGGCGCCTGCCTCCCACCCACCACCAACAGTTCACGGTCAGCTCCTCGTTGGTTGTCCCCACGGACACACGTGACAAACAAGAGCTGGAAAATAAAAAGGACCCTGCAAGGTCTACTGGCTTTCCCCACCCCAACCCGGTACCTAAGCCCTCAAATGGGGAGAAGACTTGGTGAAAGAGATAAAATATCTTGGAGAAGGACTTTTGTATTTCCTGCACCACCATCTCCTCCCTAGAAAGATTTTCGCTGGGTGGGGGAAAGAAAGGACGTGGAGAAGGGAGAGGCCTGTGGGTCCCAAGCTCAGAGGACCCCTACTTCCTGGTAGTGTCCCCAGGGCCTAACAAGACCCCTGAAAGGAACTGACTGCCTGTAGAAACTGGGAAGATAGACAAGGTCATAGCAAATTCTCACGCCTGAGCCAGGTGGCGTGAAAGAGCCAGGAGGCAGGGACAGTGGGTATCTGGCAGCAATTTGAAGGCTCAGAAGCAGCTGCCCCCTCCTGTGCCTTGGCACCACATTAGAACTCCTGGGGATGGGGCAGGGGAGTAAGAATGGCTGAGGTTAAGTCTTCCTGGTTCTGGATGGGAGTCCAGGGTCAGAGATCAGGAGGTTACAGAAAACAAAGTCATATTTCTCACACCAAAACGAAATATAGTAAAAAACAGAATCCATAGGTCTGATGTCACAGCTCACTCTTAATGATCATCTCTGAGTCCAAAACAAGGCATAGTGTCTTCCAAGACAAATTTATTTCAGACTAGGGAAGCCAAGCAGACACAGGCATGGTCTTAGATAATGTCTCTGCATCAGAAAGCAAATTGGAGACTGAGAACAGTTTTTGTCAGTGCACTTGGGTTGGTCTTAAGATGCTATGAGAGGCAGTCCAGTAACCTTGGTTTGAAATCATACAGTTGTCTTTAAATCCTTACCCCCACATCCCCCCACCATTCTGTCTGTTGTCAAATCCAGCTGATTTTGACTTTTTCTCGGTCCTTGTCTCCTAATCACGCCGTCACCATAACGTCCTTGCCCAAGGCTTCAAGGACCCTGTCTTAGACCCAGGTCAACAAACACAGAGCTTCTGACACTGTGTCACAATGGATGTGGTAGAGGCCGTGCTGGGTGGTGTGATGCCAGCTTGGCGTCTTAGCTGGGAGCAGGGACTTTGGCTCTAGCCTGCCTGGGTTGGAGCAGAAGTGACCAGGAGGGCCTTGCACAAGTTACCTAACCTCTCTTATCTGTAAAGGAGGGGCTGATGAGGATAGTTTCTACTTTCAGGCTTGGTATGTGGTGAGTGCTCGTAACTCTGAGACCAGAGCCTGGCACACCACCAGTGCCGTACGGGTGTCTGTTAATCATCCATCAGCCTCCCATTCCTGAATACATCCTGCCTTTTCCCATTTCTCCGCCATTGCTTGTACCGCGTCCTTAGTTTGCCGAGTTCCTGCCTGTGGAGATGTCACACAGCCTTCAGGGATTATGCAAATGCTACCATCTTCACCATGTTCTCCTTGCCCCCCTCCCCATCCCCCTGGTTGGAGTTACTCTTTTCAATTTGCTCCCATAGCACCTGTCACCTTTGACTTTGTCAAGGTCATTTATCGCTACTGATAGTATCACTTGCGTTCTGCTTTGTGTATGTCTCTCTCCTCCGTCGGACTGTGTCTCTTGAGAGTCCACACATACAAGGTAGCGGAGAAACATGGGGTTCGGAGTTCAAGTCCCCTAAGTTCAAATATCTGCTTTGCGACTTCCTGCTCGGGGGAATCCCCCTTAGCCTTTTTGCGCTCCATACTCTCCATTTTTGTAAAAGAACAAAACTACTAATCTTGGACAACAATTTTGAAGAGCAGAAATAACCCACGGAAAGGCCCTCGGAGCACAGGTGAGCTAGGGTTTGGAAATCTTCTCCAACTCTGAAATGATCACGGTGCCTGGTGAAGGGTAAACATACCACCATGATCATGACCTTCATAACCGACAGGGAACTCCAGGTAGGGTTGACATTTGACAACTCCCTTTCCTTTCTGATTTTACTCTTACCCTCTGCCCAGGAAGCCTGTGGGAAGAGGGGCCTTACTGGTCTCTTAAGTTGCAAAACTTTTGCCTCTCCTTCTGTCCCACCTCTCTCCTTCAAAATACCTCCTGGTTTTCCACTTCTTCCTGTTCCACGGTCTCTGTCTGTGGCCTGATTCTCTTTACCTTGTGTTTATGCTAAAGTCAGTGCTGGTC
This sequence comes from Vicugna pacos, assembly GCF_048564905.1. Classification (NCBI taxonomy): domain Eukaryota; kingdom Metazoa; phylum Chordata; class Mammalia; order Artiodactyla; family Camelidae; genus Vicugna; species Vicugna pacos. The sequence goes on from NC_133002.1 coordinate 58,948,116, forward strand.
TGTCCGGATAATCCACTTGTGGAGTCTGCCCATCCCCTAGGTTGCCACTGCTGCTCAGGCCAAGCTGGTGACTTCCTCATCCTTCTGATCCATCCTGTTCACTCCTGATGGACAAGTCATTTTAAAATACCACTTTCCTAGGCCACTGCCTTGCCTAAAAACCTTCTGCTGGCCCACCTTCCTAAATGCCCTTCCTCTGCTCCCCAGAGGAAGCCCTTCACTTCCAGGAGGCGGATTCTCTCCCCGAGCAGCCCAGAGGCTGCAGATTTAGGACTTACTTAGTCATCCTTTTGTCCCCACACGCCTCTCCCTAAACACCGAGCCCAAACTGCCTACCAGACTCCATCTCCTCTTTGACGCTTTCAACAGACACAGAACCCTTCCCTCAAGGGCCTCTCCTGTCACGACTCCCACCCTCTCTCATTTTTTGGAACACTGTTAAATAAACAGTTTATTGGGAAGTCTCAATATGTGGCCCTTTTCCCATCCCTTAAAGTCTTGGACAGATTCAGTAACTTCACAGTTACTTTCAATGTTTGAAACTCAGTCTTGGGGGGAGGATGTAGCTCAGTGGGAGAGTGCGTGCTTAGCATGCATGAGGTCCTGTTTCAATGCCCAGCAGCTCCATTAAAAAAAATAAGTAAAGAAATAAACCTCATTAACTCCCCCTCCCAAAAAGTTAGAAAAATAAATAAATAAGACTAATCCTCCCCCCCTTAAAAAAAACAAAAAAATAAAGTTTTTTTTTAACTAGAAAAAAAAAAAACAACTCAGTCAAAAAAAATTACAGAAAAGATTAAAAATCAAAACCAAACTAAAACCCCTCAAGTCCAGTCTAATCTAGTTTAAAGCTCCAGGTGTCCCACCAGGGTGGCAGCCTTCTCCCCCGTCCTCAGACCCAGGTCAAGGCTGACCTAGCCCTGGGGGTGGGCCAGGAGAGGGGCGGGAGGCTGGGGAGCTGAGGGAGGGGGCGGTGAGAGTCCCCGTCAGGGCTCTTCCTTTTGAGGGCCCAGCTCTCCTGCTATTGCTGCTTAAGTGTCCGTCATCGGGGTGCGGGGCGGGGGCGCAGTATCGCTGCTCACACTGAAGTGCCGCGGGCTTCTGTCTGCTGCTGGCGCCCTGGTGTCATGGTGGCCTCCGCAAGGTCAGTAAATGTAAGTTCCTCTGGGGCGACCTGTCCTTTGCACCGAGGATGCCCTAAGGAAAGTCCTCCCTAGGACCACATTCAGTGGCCCTAAACACTTTCTGAGTGCAGCTGTGGGGCTGTGATCCTCCCGCGACACCGCGGGAAGTGCTGGGCTGCCCTCCACAGCCTCCTGGGCTGCCGGTGCCCCGGGATGGGCACGCTGGTTCCCGCCTTCTTCCCAGATACATTACACCCGGGACAATTCCAACCGCCTCCGCCTTCAGAAATCCCTAGATCAGTAACAGGCATCTCCCCTTAACGCTGGGGCATGTGGCATTGGCTGGGGAAGGAGACCAGGCACCTCTCACGATGAGGGCTTCTCACAGCCCACCCCCACCCGCGAAATGTCTAATCCTGAACAGCCCTCCTGCCCTCTTCTTCTTTAAGCTGGATTGAGTTGCGGTTTTGTCACTTACAGTCAAAAGAGGTCCAACATACACAAACCCACATTTATTTACACCATATACAAAAGTAAATTTCAGGTCGATTAACCATTTAAGCTTAAAGAACCAGAGTATGAAACTATTCGTAGAAAATAAAGAAGGCAATTTATATAATTTGGGGATGGGACAGACTTTCCTAAAATTTGCACAAAGTCCAGCAGCTATGAAGGAGAAGATAGATGAATTTTTATCTACATAAAAATTCCCTGTGTATGACATAAGATACCATAGACAATGTAATAAAAACAAACAAATGTCAGGCTGGAGAAAACATTTGAAGTACTGTAACAAGTGTGGTAGCAAAGGGTTAATGTCCCTAATATACAGAAAGCTCCTACACATAAGAAAAAGATAAATCATTTAATTTTCTAGAAAGTCTAGAGACACAAACAGGTCATTCACAGAAAAATACAAATGATTTATGAACTTAAGAGAATCCTCACATTCACCAGGGGCCTGAGAAATGCAAATTAGAAAGAGAAACACGCTCTCACCTATCAGAAGATTAAACTTTAAAAGCATTAAGGATCCCCAGCGTTGCCGCAGAGGGGGAGGGAGTTAACTCTTAACACCTGTCAGTGTAGCCTTTTCTGAGGATGACTTGACGGTCTCTGTTGACATTTAACGTGAACGTATCCATTATCTTGGCAATTCTACTTCTAGAAATCTGCCAACAGCAATACTTACGTAAGTGCACAAAGGTGTGTGAAGGAGGAGTGGCAACCCAAGCGCCCATTGACAGGGGCTGGTTGAATGAACTATATCCATTCTATAGAATGAAAAGGAAGAGAGTAGTAGGTCTGTATGTGCCAACATGGAAGGAGGTCCATGACATGGTGCTGATTTAAAAAGTCAACCTGTGGAACCATCTACCTATCTATTTATCTATCTATTCTAAGGTCTTGTCTAGCATTAGGTAAAGAGCACAGATTAAGGAACCAGAATGCCTGCATTTGACTCCTGGCCCCACAACTACCAGCAGGGAGAGCTTGGGTCACTTAAGCTCTCTGTATCCCAATAGACTCGTACTCTTAAGCATTAGTGAGTCAATACACACAGAGCATTTAGAAGAGTGCCTGGCTTTTAGTGAAAGCTATGGAAGTGTTAGCTCCTGGAATATAAGTATTGCACACCAAAGTGTTAAAGAGTGGTCACCCCTGGAGAGTGGGTAGGGGTGGTGGGGGTGTAATGGAGAGACCATTACTTCTGGCTTTACCTTTCTGTATTTTTTTCAGCTTAATAAGAGCATGTTTTACTTTCAAATTCTAAGAAGAGTGAAACAAAATCATTCAATTGACACAACATTGTAAACTGACTATACCTCAATTAAAAAATATATATATATATATCCAAAATCATTCAAGATACATTGGAAAGAAAGGGATCTCTTACTGCTGGAGATGTGTTTTTAAGAAAAATGGTCTAGTAGGTCTTTTTGAATAATGAACTCGGGGCCCAGAAAGCAGCCTCCCTGAGTGAGCAGCCCCCCATTTTATTGACGAGCATCTCAGGGATGGTACAATTTAGAAATCAGTGGAATTCACAGGATACAGCCTTTGTTCTAGGACACCGAGAATGGTGTGTAAAAACTAACCCCAACGCTGCTCGTGTTACTCACAGTCCCAGAGGGGAAGTCGTCCTGTTTTCTGCCTATGTCTTCTGGACACCACGCCAACATTCTAACTCCTGCCTCCGATTCCTCTCTGTCCAAGCCCCATGGCGCCCTGATTTCCCTGTGACACCACCTCCGTGTCCCCCGAGTCACCCCTTGACCTTCCTTGCCAGGGACTCTAAACAACCATCCTGATCCCTGACATCCCTTGTAAACACAGCAGTGTCTCCGAGTGCCCCGGCCCTCCCCGGGCTGTAATTTTTCAGTTTCTTCTAATAAATGAGGGGGAACTTGGAAAGGGTCAGACTCTTACCTGGTAGGCTTTGTATTAGGTTCCTTGATAAAGAAGGACAGGGTGCAGAGGAGAAGGACAGTCACAGCCAAGAGCAAGAGCCATTGGCCAGCTTGGCCCAGATGGCTGAGTGTCCTCGGGCAGGCCCTCATGATGGTGGGTCCAGGCTTGCAAGAAATTTCTGCAAGTCCCGAGGCTTTGTTGTAGACAGGAAACAGTCTAACTCACTCAGGTCTTCTGACCGGGGAGAACATACCCCTTGTCACTCTGGTAAACGCTGAGTCTCTCAGTGTCTGCCAGGAAAAGGAGCTGCCTTTGCTGTTTTATGAAGGCTTATAGGCTGGCGTGGCTTGAAGGAAGAGAAACTCCTTCTGTTCAAACAAGTTCACCTTCTTTTTCTTTGTCTCTGAAGCTGATTTCTGAATGGAGGATTTAACAAGAAAGATACACACATTACATGGAAACTTACTTTCATCAGGTTCCAAACCCTCAGGGACGGTCTCTGGACAAGTGCATGGGTGGAAGAGCCTTGCACGGTCTCCACGCTCAACATGAAAATCAGGGAACCCAGGCAGGTTTGAGACCACCCACCACTTGCAATCTTTTCCTAAAAGACCCTTGCACAGCCCAAGGCTGGAGCTCCAGGAATGTCTCCTTTCCTGGGTATTTAGAGTAGCAGCTCTCAGTCTTGGGTGCTCGTTAGAATTGCCTGGGAAACTTAACACATCCTGATGCCCAGGCTGCACCTAAACCGATCAAGCCAGAATCTCTGAAGATTGCTATTTTTCCAGGTGCGGCTTTTTTTTTTTTTTATGGTTCCTTGGGTGATTCTCTTGTGTGGCCAGCTGTGGTCCTCTACGCATCAGAGAACCAACTGATGCATAGCCATTCCGTTCAGCCTTCCCTGCCTCTCGCCTGAGGTCGTGCCCTGTGGGATGCTTCACGTTCACGAGCGCTGCCCTCTGCCACTCTAGGAGCCGCACACCGTTATCAACCCCATTTTACCCTCGAGGAAATCACCCCAGGAGTGGGCAGCTTGCCCAAGAGCACGGTGTGAGCCGCCAGCCTGGGGACCAGATCCAACTGACCTGCAGACTGTGTTCCTACCCACTGCCCAGCAGCGCCTCTGAAAAGGCATTCACTCTGCCTTGATATGAAAAACAAAACAAAACATACTCCACTTGGGGGAAATACAGAACTCAGAGAAATGCTATCAAGATCTGTTGTAGAAAACAGAAAAGTCAGAGAAGCAGCCCTTCCAAAAGTACTGGGGGTTTTTAATTTTTAAAATACTGCTTACAGTACGTGGAGCCACGCAGGTGTTTTCAAGCAGTTAAAGAGGGAAGGGTGCAGCCTGAACAGCAGGGCGTTGAGGGACTTGGGACCAGGGCACGCACCAATAAATGCTAAAATCCCCTTCCCCAGGGAGGACGGAAAGATCAGAACATGATTCCGAGCAGCTGAGAGTGACACAGACTCCCTCCTCCTCCCATGAAGGGCTTCCTTCCTCCCATGCCACCACCCTTGGTAACTCATGGAGTGGGCTGGAAGCAAGGAGAGAAAACCCTTCAGTACTGATTCAGCACACCTAACCGGTAAGTGCTCATACACCGACTCTATTAACATTTTCTGAAAAGATCCAAGTCACTTCAAACTCTGCTTTAACTGACCTTTTGCCTTGGGTTTGGCTGCATACTTGGCACCAGCAATGACCTCGCACCCTGGTAACTGTTTGCAGTGCTAAGCAAAGAAAATGCACATTGGGAAGGGACTTCCTTACCCACAGCACTGGTTTGCCTAAACAGAGTGTCTGTTTCACCTTAACCCCATTTGCAGAAGGCACTGGCTGTATCAGGGTTCGCTCTGATCTCTGGAGATCTAGTTGAACGCCTGGGTGCCAGCTGAGCTACTGTACATAACCTGTTCCTCTCACCACCCTAGGGGTGGGAGTTCTTGGAGCCAACAGGTAGGGCTGGGGTAATTCAGAGTTCTAGCTTCCTGGTTCTCAAGTTGCAGCCGAAGGTGCTGTCGCATATGTGTGTGTGTGTGTGTGTGTGTGTGTGTCTGTGTGTGTTTTTCTGCGTGTGCGCACACGCATGCATGTGTGTGTGTGTGCCTGGACAGAATGTGAAATCCAGAGTATAAATTTTATTTTTATTTTATTTATTTTTTTTTTGGTGAGGGAGGTAATTAGGTCTATTTATTTATTTACTCTTAGAGGAGGTACTGGGGATTGAACCCAGGACCTCAGGCATGCTAAGTAGGCACTCTACCACTTGAACTCAACCCTCCCCACTTCAGAGTATAAGTTTTAGTGGAAACTGACTTGCCAACAGTTTTTCAAGTATCATCACAATTTTTGTGTTCAGTAATATCTCCTTTCCTCTCCTTTTTCAAGCAAAGCCTTTTGACTTAAATCTTCTTTATACACCAGCCAATAGGATGGGTGAGACCTTAGTGCAGATAAGAATTGTTAAAAGATTATCTTCAGCAAAAGGTAAAATCATGACTCTCATTCACGAAATTGTGTTCCAGATTTTATTCTCTTCATGAGAGAACCAGGCAGATGTAATAACTGAGTCCAAAGGGAAGTGGAGGAGCGCACACTAATATAAAGTAAGGGCTGTGAAAACGAATTGCCCACGGTTTTTCCACAGGCAGGAGGGGAATCACGGACAGGGCATAATCTGCATGTTTATCAACAACGTACAATTTACAGAGTTGTAAAATTGCTCAGAGATGATGGGAAGCTGAAATTGGCCAACCTGAAGGGATGTCCTCTAGACAATGCACATTTTTCCAAGGAATCACAACAGATTTCAAGAGTGACTGTAGGGGGAGGATATAGCTCAGGGGTAGAGTGCTTGCTTAGCATGCATGAGGTCCTGGGTTCAATCCCCAGTACTGCCATTTAAAAAAATAATAATTAATAAATAAACAAATAAACCTAATTACCCCTCCCCAATTTTTTTTAATTAAAAAAAAAAAAAGACAGAGAGTGAGTATGCCTTGGAATCACTCCAGGACTAGATTAAAAAAGGGTCCAACCATTGAATCCCCTCTGTTATGAGATACACCTGATGACTTAGAGGGAACTGATGCAATGGAAAGGGGTTTGCTTTCTAGAAGTCAGCTTTTTGGAGATGGAGGAAAACTGCATTCAGTGCTCCCATCATATGCCCTGTCTTTTCTGATTCTATTTTCTGTGCCAAGCCCACCCCTAACTTTTTTTTTTAACAGCCTGCTTGAGATAAAACTTACGTACTACATAGTTTATCCACTTAAGTGTACAATTCGATGGACCGTAGTGTATTTAGAATTGTGCAACCATACCCTAATCTAATTTTAAAACGTTTTCATCATGTCTCAAAGAAACTATGCCTGTTAATAATCCCCCTCTCCCTCAACTCTCGTTCTTCCCTTTCCAGCTGGAGGCAACCTCCCAGCTGTCTCTGAAGATCTGCCTATTCTGGACATTTCATATAAATGAAATCATGTAACATGCGGTTGCTTGTGACTGGCTTCTCTCACTTAGCGTGATAGTTTTTAGGGTTTGTCCATGTTGTAGCAGGTGTCAATGCTTCATTCCTTTGTATTCCTGAATAATAATATTCCATTGTATGGAGATACCGCATTTTGTTTTTCCATTCATCAGTTCGTGAACATTTGGGTTCTTTCCACTTTTTTTGGCTATTATGAATAATGTGGCTATGAACATTCAATGTACAGGTTTTGTGTGGTTATATATTTTTGTTTCTCTCGGGTAGACACCTAGGAGTGTAATTACTGGATTGTATGTCAGTTCTCTGTTTAAACTTTTGGGGAACTGCCGAACTATTTTCTGGGGTGGCTGCCCCCTGTACTTTCCCACCAGACATACCTGTGAGTTCCATGGCCGCATTCTCGCAAGAATTCACCGTCTTCTTTATTCTAATCGTTCTGTTGTGTGTGAACAGGCATGTTGTGGTTTCTACTTGCGTTTCCCTGACGGCTGATAGCATTGAATATTTCTTCACATACTTATTAGCCATTCATATGTCATCTTTGGAGAAATGTCCAGTCAAATCTTTTGACCATATTTCAGCTGGTTGGTTTGTCCCATTATTGAATTGTAAGTGTTCTTTGTATATTCTGAATACAAATCCGTTATCAGATGTATGACTTGCAAATATTTTCTCCCAGTTTGTGGGTTGTCTTTCCACTATTAGTCATAGAAGTATTTGTTGACAGTTATGGGTTTTATTGTGTCAACACTGAGCACTGGATCAAAGTGCTCTTAAATTGGTCTTAAATAAGTTTATGATTGAATGTTTGTGACATGGGCCCTTCTAAAGTGCAGGGTCCAGCTAAGGAGCCATTCTTATCCCTGTCTGAAGGTGATACTGCTCTATACTCCCCTTGGGCCAAACTTTCCTTTTTTTCTAGCTAGAACGCCCCTGGTTCCTAAAGCCACAGTATTTCTCTCTGTCATGGGCTCAGCTGGCATATCCATTTCTTAGCCGTTTCTCACAGAAACACAAAGGCGAAAATAATGTCGTTTGGTAAAAAAGAAAAAAAACTAGAACTTTAGCTCGTCATGAATCTTTGTTGTTTAATGAAGCCAGTGATTAAGGGTGCCCCAGGCAAAGATTCAATCGTAAATTGGCTTTCTAGCCTTTCTTGCACACAAAATGTTCTGCCTCCCGGATGGTCACACTCAACAGGTGCGTTTATCTTGGACACTGAATCTGTATCAGATGGACCATTGAGAGCCCTCCGGGCTGCTGGACAGGCCAGGCAGACCCCAATAGACTTATGCAATGACATTTCTTCAGTCTCTGGACACAACTACAGTATTTCTTGTTCTCTGAAGACTCCAGTATCGACAACAGAGCCCTAATTCATTTTCTAAGACCATAGCTTACGATTCCCCAGGGCATGGTAGGTCTTCTACCATCCCACTTCCGCTCCTTTTGGAGGAATTAGTCTGATGGGAAGGTAGGTGTACACCTCAGCCCAGGGTCATGGCAACAAGTGCCCCTGAAAGAAACATGTCATGACATCAAAGTTCTTGCGGGTGAATTCGTTTAATTTAGAGAGACTATCACATGCTGGACTTCTGGGGTGGGAGCTGTACACTCGTGTGTGACCGTGTGACCGAAGACATGTGGGTCCACTGGAGGGACACAGGAGGGGCACCTGACCAGCACGAGCACCAAGAGGTTCCCCATGCCTCGTCCCCACCATGGCCAGTGAGACCCACAGAATGATGTGGGCCCCAGACACACAAAAGGCAGCACCAGGAAGGCTGAGGATGAGATTCAGGCAGGACAACTCTTGCCTGACCACATCCAGCCCAGATTCCCCCCAGTACCCAGAGGGGAAGGGTTGAGAATGAATGGCCAAATTGCACAACACTGTTCATAATTGTTGTGTTGAAGGTGCTTTTGTGGAGAGGTTCTCAGGGTTGGCAGGAGACTTATTTTTAACTATATTTCCCAAAATCGAACAAACACCTTCCATGCTGCAGGTGCAGAGATGAGCAACACAGATCAAGTCCTTGTTACGAAAACAACAGGCCAGCCAAGAAACAAGTACCACTCGGAGGGTTGAAGTACTCAGATGTATTACACCGGTGGGCTCAGAGGGGCTTCTGCTCCGAAGCTCTGAGCACCTCCAAGACGTGCGCATGAGGTTTTATAGTGAAGTACAAGCTTGGGGTATTCGGCCAATAGGCATGGAACAGCTTTAGCAGCATCATTATCACAAAAGTGGAGGCAGGGAGGCAGCAAACCAACATTCCAAAGCCAGATATATCTCTGAAAATCCAGCTGGCTAGCAAAAAAAACATGAACAGGGAATCAGCAAACCAACACTAATTAACTTAGATTTACGAGTTAGTCCAGCAGAACTCAGATCAGTATTCTGATACTTAGATTTGTGGGTTATCTGGCTTTTCTTGTGAGCTCAGCCCAGCCTTTGTTTCACATTCCTAGACTTGTGAGTTATCTTGTTGGACCAGCCCGGCTTTTCCTTCACATCCTAACCTCATGGAGGTTAACCTCCTCCAGCAGAGACAGGTGAGACTCAGTGAACAGATACTGATCGGTGCTGTGAGGACCAGTGAAGGAGGGTGAGAGCCGTGGTCAGAGGTGGGCTCTCTGAGGAGTGACCAGGTAAAGGAAGGAAGCAAGACCTGAGAAATCTATGGGCAGAAACTGGGCTGAGCACAAGGAACTAGAAATGCAGAGTCCTGAGTTGGGGGCAGGCTCGGTGCTTTTTAAGATGCCTGCCAAGGCCAATGTGGCTGGAGCTGAGTGGACAAAAGGAAGGGAGACGGAAGGGGAGCAGGCACTGGAGAAATAGAATTAAACATAAAATCTCCTCCTCACCCATAAAATCTCTCCACAAAGGCAGAACAGAAAGAAAACAGTTTCACTGTTGAATGAACATTAAACCAGAATTTGACATGCATCAGAGGCAGTCCATCAAGAGGTTGCAAAGAGAGAAAGACGTCTTGCCCTTTGACACAGCCAAGTGGATACAACCCATCGCAAACATGTTCACGAGATTAACAGTGGCTGATCCTCAAGTAAGAGGACTTGACAGCACCACTGGCCACCGAGTCCATCCTGACGTCCCTTGGAGGTTGGGGTGGCCGTCTGTGTTAGCTAGTTGGCTTTTTCCAAAGGAGAATAAGGGTAGGCTCCTGAGCTCCTACAGAAACTGGGAGCTGGGGCGCTCTCGTCCTTGATGACGTTTCAAAGAGGTGCTCCCAAGTCCTTGAGAAAGACATTCCCGGGCCTTTCACTTAAAAATGATTCACATACATTTCAAAGGGACAGGGAAAGAACTTCCACAGTTTCTAAAGCAGATGCACTAAGCAAAGGGAGGAGGAGGGAAATCTCTTCCCTTACTTTCAACAGAGGAATTAAGCCTCTTATTCCTTCCCTGTTTTTGCCCTTACCCTAGAAAACCAGAGCAGGCAGGTTTATTCCATGTGTGATGAGGAGCCATAGGAGGGTTTGAGCAGGAGAGGGTTCTAAAGGGTGCAGGGTGGGTGTTGGTTGGAGACTCAGCTCTCAGGCTTGGCCAGGAGGGGACAATGGGATTGAGAAAGCTCCAGCAGTTGGAGAACAGTGCTGATTTCCTTTCTTCATTTGTGCCAAATAGCAGGCGTGTCTGCTAAACACAGCACGTGTGGTGGTCAGCATGTGTTTCTTTTCCTTGTTTGGCTGGAGGCCCTGACTGTGGTAGGATGAGTGTCACGTGGTCATGATGGACCACATCCACCCTTCTCCCACTTTTCTGATCTTTTCTCCAGGACAGCCTCTCTCAAACATCTCCAACTTCTCTGCAAAAGGGTGGAAGCGAAGTAAAGCTTTGGGAAATAAATTCCAAGGAGCTGTTTTTTTTTTCTGACGTTCAAAAAATCACAGAGGGTGGGCTGATTAAAGAAATGCTAATGAGGACTGTGGTGCAGCCCAGCCAAGCCCAGGCAGACAGCAACTCATGCTGTCGGCAGCCACAGCCACGGGGCCCAGCTCCTGACAAAGCAAGCCAAGAGGGAGAGAGGACACCACCCAGATCAGAGGGTGTATTTTTTTTTCCGGTTTTCCACCTGGGTCCTTTGTGCCTGCAGCATCCTTTATGCAACCGCTTGCCAGTAGAATAGTCCGTTTAAACAGCTCTCAGAAAAGACGCAAACTAATTATGCAGTTTCTTTCACGCTGGTGGCATAAAACTGACAGCACTCTGAAAGTTTCTGCTCTGCCTTCCAGGCCAGGAGCTAATTCTTACCAGTTGAGACCCACCTGCTCCCCCGAATTCAAGCACCCCTTGGGTCTGTCCTTTGCTCTCACTTGTTTTTGGCCATTTGGAGGTGTCACTGTTGTCACTGACCTGGTCTCTGCCCAGCAGGCTGTTCAGAAACAAGAAGTTAATGGGATCTTTTCTCGGCATCTAAAGGAAGGTTTGTTGTGTTTCGCTTTTGTGTTTCAGCCTGGCCTTGACTCTCAGAAATGCACATTTAATTCCACATCGTACTTGGGTGCTGTACAGTGGAGAACTTTAGCACCTAACTGCACAGCTGCCACCACTAAGGGCATCTGTTTGCCAAATCGTATAAATGACCTTGAGGTGTCTTTGGAACTGAAAATCCTTTGATTCTTGGGCAGTCCTCCCCCTTCTCAGGGTGGGACAGCTGTTTTTCTGCAGTTCAGGGCTCTAACTGGGCATCAGTGGTTTCAACAGGAAGAAGGCACTGTAAGAGGGCTATTCTAAGCATTTACATATGTCGTCTTTTTTTTTTAATGGTATAACAAAATGTATTTTTGTAAGATATTAATTATGTACCAATAATCATTTATGCTAAATGCTTCAAAACATTCTGCTCAAAGAACTTACAGATCACATTTCTTTAATAACAAAATGTCTTCTTCTTTAAGAAAATGTTTTTAATTTCAGAACCTACTACAATAAAAATTTCAAAACCAAAGAACAAAACGATTAAACAAAGGATGGTACAGGACATAATAAACATATTTTTGTAACACAGCAGGCAGATTTTTGTGCTAGAAAGAAAATGGAGGAAAATGTAAATGAAAGGAAAAATTCAGGGAATAGATATTCATAAATTTCTGGTCTACTAAGGCTTAATGTTAAGGACCAGGGGTATTTGAGCATCAAATTTTATGTATAAAAATAAAAAATTCCCCAAACATCAGCAGTATACTCTTCAACCTCAACACGGATTTCCTCCCGCTTTTTACAATTCAGAATCCTGCTATTCATCAGATGTATGAACACTATCTAGTTAATTTCTTAGACTTAATTACCAGTGACAGCCTTCAGATACTGATTATCTCATTCATTTTCTTATAAATTTTTTTTTCACCTGAATTTCAGGGCCCATGACAGGGAAGATTTTGAAACACACTTAAGTGAAAACTGATCTTAGAGAAACTTTATTCATGAATAATCAGCAGGTGTTTATAAAAAGCCTTTTACATTTCCTGGTCTGGAGAGAACAAGGCAGATGCCAGGTGTGCCTCCAGACAGCTCACCGTCCAGAACATAGCAGGTCAAGCCCTGGCTCTAAACCGCGACGAGCCTCCATTCCATCTTTCAAGCTGTGCGCGGCTACAGATGTCCTCTGTGAGGGCAAATAAAACCTTCCCTTACACATACCGTTCTTTAGATTCTTTGAAGGGGAGTTTTGAGATCTGTACGCTGGCAGGGCCTGTGCTTTCCTTCCTCCGGTTGCCTGCTGCTCCTTTGGACAGCGTCAAGTGTCTTGTCTTCCCTTCGGTTCTCCGCAACGTGCCCTCTGCGTTTTTTCTACCCAGTGTGGCCTTTTCTCTGACGCTCTTTTACAGCTGTCTGTTTCCCTTCGCTTTGTCTTTGGTGTCTTTGCTCCTCACTTGAGTCTGGTCGTCTGGGCCCCCCACCTTCCCTTCCTGGCTTCCCACTGACTCTAGTGACTAATCTCTGCAATTCTGAAAGTGTTGGGTCTTATAGTAAGTACAGCAGTCGGCAGGTCCAGTTAGCATCTCCTGGAACTCTGGTATGAACCCAGATCTTCTTTACAACAAGGCTCTCTCCTTGAATGCTGAATTTAGAACTATTAATCTCAAAAAGACACTGGTTTCTTGAGGATTCCTGTTTTAAAGGGTGCATTAAAAGGAACTGATGGGGGAGGGTACAGCTCAGTGGTAGAGTGCACCCTTAGAATAGACAAGGTCCTGAGCTCAATCCCCACTATCTTCTCCAAAAATAAATTGGGTAAACCTAATTACTACCCCCCCAAAAAATTTTTTTAAAGAATGATTTTTTTTTTAAAAAGGAGCTGATAAAGGAATTCGTAACTTAAAGGATGCTTCTACTTTATTTTCAATTCTCACCATTACAAGTATTGGATCCTGTACGATCATAGTTAAAACTCTGGTGTGCGATAGCAATTTGACACATAAGGGCTAGATTAAAAATACATATTTTGGCTCTTTGCTACTAAATTAAAATTTATATGAACATGTGAAGTTGGAAACTTAAAAACAACCTGAATAACATCAGAGGCCACGAGCAGACTGCCATGTATGATCCAAAATCCTTTAAATTTTTTACTGAAAGACAAATAGGAAGATTCAGTAAATTTTAATTTCCTAAATGTTCTCAGATGGAATTATCAGAAGCATCCTCCAGTTTATAAGACAGTTGGACAATCCATTTACCCTAAACGATCTCCCTGCATGTGTCGTGAGACAGCAGTGAGACACTGCGACCTTCTGTGATTACACACCCTCAATGCAGAGCACTCCCTCTTCACGTGTAGAGCGTGGATGCCGAGAAAGGACAGGGTCACCTTTCATTATTTCATCAACGCCAAGTGTTTTCATAGTATTTTAAATGCCTGATTTCAATGTTACCACAACAATACAAGCCCACCACTTCTGAACTGTGCTTTGGAAAACGTGTCCAGCTGTCTGTGCAGGACTAGTTCCTGTTCCGTGATTGGTAATAGTTGCCCTTGTTGCTGTAGTAAGTTTAAATTTTCCGTTTAAATTCTTCCGCAAACTTTAAGACTGCTGTGGAAGGGGACTTCTGGGAACACTGAGTACTTTAAAAAACCTTTTTGTTTGTTTAGAGGGGGCAGGTAATTAGGTTTTACTTATTTAATGGAGGTACTGGGGATTGAACCCAGGACGCCATGCATGCTGAGCACACGCTCTACCACTGAACTGTACCCTCCCTTTCTGGGAACACTGAGAACTTTGGATAGCAGCTACCCGTGATCTCAAAGGAAACCTGTGCCCTGGTGGAGCCAGTCTAAACAGAGACTGCATGCCAACTCCCTTACATGTATTGTCTTATTCCCCTAAAAAGTTTTGAATAACAATCAGTATCGAGGCTGCAAAGAACCAAGAGCTTTATTAGGGCTCTTCAGAATCACAATTCAGGAGACATAGATTTGGGTAAAACTGAAAGAGTATTTTGGGGACAAGAAAGAGCCACGGGGCTTAAAAAGACAAAAGCCACAAAGTTGTTAAAAGAAACATTTGTCCGTAAGGGATAAGCTGTCATGAGTTACTTTGGGGTAAAGGTCCAATAAGTATCTTGAGTTTCTGGAATGTTGGGCAGATGCCTGGATGCCTATGTTAAGATAAGAAGTGGTCAAATCTCAGATTCCATCTGGGCTGAATGTGCTTAAATCTCACTTCCTCAGTGGCCTCCATTTTAATGAGAGCTCCCTTGGCATTGGCAATACCAGCTCCACTTTGATTTTCCTTTCACTCAACCCATTGATGTTGGTAGTTAAAACCCCCATTTTACAGAGGAAGCAAGTGAGGAACACAGTAACTTACCCAAGATCACTGAGCTAGGAAGTAGCCCAGCCAGGGTTCGAACCCAGGGAGTCTGGGCAACTGCACCGCTGCGCTGTACGGCCACAGGGCTTAGCCAAGCCTTAGTGTCATTATCTGTAACGTGAACTGGTTGACCAGATGCCTTCTAAGGTCCCCACTAGCCCTGCAAGCATCTGAGGTGCAGTGGTTCAGTGTTCAGAAGAGGAATGTTCCATATCAAACCTGTTCATCCCCCAGAACTTCCGTCAGCCTACAAAGGCAAGAGAAACTAAGAAGGACTCATCTTCGTGAATAAGTCGTCCATGGAGCTGCACTGTGTCTGAGAGTCGGCATCTTACCCTGTGTCACCCGCCATATACTGGATGAAGCTCTTGTGTCATGTAGGGCCCCTAAAGCTTCAGGGTAGTTTCTTGGGTAGTTTGTGACACTAAAGTAGGTTAAACCCCTCTACACCGCAACTAAAATTGACCTCCTTGTCCTCTGCACTCACATGTGCCCTACCAAGCTTTGATCCATAACATTTATTACGTGTCTTATGTAATCTCTGCACCTATGCAGAGACCACCCTTTCATCAGAGACCAGTAGTAGCAGATGGAACCAGACCCGGGGCCCTCCCTGTCTTGATTAAATTAAGGGATCTCTTCCCCTCTCCTCCACCCCAAACATTTCTGTTTCCATGTCCTGCTCTCCACACCCAGGAGGCTAGGAAGCTGGGCCTTGAAAAGAGAGAGATTGGGAGGTATTGCAGAACCAGATCACACCCAACCCCAGTCTTCCCATTCTCCCAGCAACCAGGGTCAGTGCCCCAGCTTGTGCCGGGGAGAGGAGCTGAGGAAGCTCTGAGTCAGATGTGCAAGTGGAATTTGAAACAGAGCTGGCTGGAGTTCAGACAGTCTAAAGGTGCTGCACCTGCCCAAGATATTGCTAAGGGGCAGAAAAGGCGATTGGCATAGGCTGGTGGGAAGCAGCGCTAAGAAAATAGAGACTTGAGTTGAGGCTCACTGAAACGACTGCATTTACTTAGATCCTGGTCGGACTACAGTGTCCCCCATCCTTTGATGTCCGCAAACTCCCTCCTCTCTGATCTTTGCAATTCTGTCCAGAGACAGTCCTGGACCATCTTCTGCTACCCTTCCATTTGGAAAACTTAGAGGCCAAATGGGCAGGTTCCTTAGCATCACAAGGGTAGGCAACCTCTTCTTGTCCATTTACTTCAGACTTCCTGTTTCCCTGGGAGTTGTGGCCCCTGGGACACTGGAATGGTAGGAACCCAGGGCCTAGGACTGCATATCACTTAAGAAGTTTGTTCTTTTAAAACTATAGGGTCCTGGGGGTGGGTGATAGCTCAGTGGTAGAGCATGTGCTTAGCATGCATGAGGTCCTAGGTTCAATCCCCAGTACCTCTATTAAATAAACAAACCTAATTACCCCCCCCAAAAAAACCCAAATAAAAAAATTAAAACTACAAGGTCCTACTATATAGCACAGGGAACTATATTCAGTACCTTGTAATAACCTATAATGAAGAAGAATATGTATGTATGACTGAATCACTATGCTGTACACCAGAAACTAACAACACTGTAAATCAACTATACTTCAATGAAAAAAAAAAAGAAGCTTGTTCTTTTAGATAAGTCACAGGAACAAGAGAGAGGATCTCTGACAGTGGGAGCAGCCTCTCTTCATGAGTCAGGAGCCCTTCTAACCACAGCGGGAAGGACTCTGCCAAGAACAGCTGCCTCCAGAGATGCGCAGACGCACTGGGCGGCCTGGGACAAAGCGAGTCCTCTGGGCCACTTTGTGTATTTGTGGTGGAGTTCTGTTTTGCTCAGTCACCTTATGTTTGTACAGGTGTCCTGACACTTCCTTGACAGCCTCCTGACGCCCCAGTTCTGTGTCTGCATCCCAGGGACTACTACTATAAATCAGTAATGTTAGATCAGAAGCAGTAAATCAACCTCCCAAGCCAGAAGATGAAAACTGAGTCGGAAAACAACTCAGGGACTACACTGGGTGAACCGAGCCCAGAGCCTCTCCAGAGGACAAAGGGCGTACATCGGCCTGATTTTCCCAGGTGGGAACGCGGGTCCGCAAAGGCCAGCCTGAAACTGCTCTTCTGCCAGATGAGGGGTCTGCAGCGCGGCTGGGGGCCGTCCCTCCAGCAGGCGCTGCACATCCACCCACAGTCCCCACTCACACCTCAGCCCGTCAACAGCAGCAGCAGCAGCAGCGGAATTCACTTATCACCTCCAAGTCCTGTTTCCCAGTGGGGAAAACAAGGGATCTTTGGAGAAATGGCCAGTTAGGATAGGGAATAATAAAGGTACAGATGAATTTGGGACACCTTGCTATGCCAGAAAGCAAGGAAGCTATCAAAGACTACTCATGGCACACGTTCACAGAATCTACTAAATAACTGGCCTGAACTCTTCAAAAATGTCAAGGTTATGAAAGACGAAGAGGCTTGGGAGCCGTTCCGGGTTAGCGGGGACTAACGAGACGAGAGAATTAAATGCAATGCTTAATCCTGGATTGGATCCTGGAATAGAATTTTTTTTCCCCTTAAGTTAAAGACTTGTTGGGACAACTGGCAAAGCATGAATCAGGTCATGGATTAAGTAGTAGAACCGTGTCACTGTTCATTTTCTGATATCCATCACAGTTGGTGATTATTTAAGAGTATGTTCTTGTTCTTAGAAAATAAACAATATCGTATTTACAGGTAAAGGAGCACTAGGTGTGCAGTTCACTCTCAAATAGTTAAAAAGTTGTATATATGAAAGAGAAAGTGACTCAGCAAAAGTGGCAAGACGCAAACAACTGGGGTGTCTGGATGAGGGGTCTGTGACAGTCCTTTGTGCTATTCTTGCAACTGTTCAGTAAGTCAAACGTTGTTTCAAACTTTTTAAAAAAATTACCAAAGGGCGAAAAAAAGCTCACAGGAGCCAATGTAAAGCTTTCTCTTCGTTATACAGGTGGTATTTTAGGGAAATCACAGAACCAGTCGGGGAAACTTCCTTAAAGAATTCCAGTAATAAGGGCAGGAGGATGAGTAGAATTAGAAAACCACTGCTTCAGCGTCCCCTGAGGCAGTGCTCAGCCACAAACCCGGGGTGGGAGAGCGGGTCCTGGAGGGACCAGGCTGCCACCACCTGACTGCACTGGCCAGTCCCCGCACCACTAAGCGTGGAACCACGAACGCGCCTCTCGGTGACGGGCACCGCCTGAGAAGCGTTCTGGCCAAAGCCAATGCACTTGAAGACGGTTGAGCCTTTGGAGCTAATCGCCAGTTCACAGGAAATACAGGGTATGAAGGAATAGGAAAAACCAGACCATGAGGACCCCATCAGCCAAATCCAGAGGGTGGACTATTTTATAAGACATGAATGACCTGGTTTCTCTATCAAATCAATTTCATTAAAAAAAAAGAAATGGAAGGAAGACTGTTATGTACTAAAAGAGACTTAAAACCACAATCAATACTTCAATTAAAAAAAATAATTTAGAAATCGAAAAAAAAAAAAGCCCACAATCATGCATTATGATGTGTGGCTGTTTGGATTCTTGTTTTGTTCTGTTTTGGTTTTTTTAATTATTATTTTTTATTGAAGTGTAGTCGATTTACAATGTTAGTTTCAGGTGTATGGCAAATGGGTTCAGATTTACATATACGTATATATATTTTCAGATACTTTTTCATTATAGTTCATTACAAGAAATTGAATATAGTTCCTCGTGCTATACAGTGGGTCCTTGATGTTTATCTATTTTATATACAGTAATGTGTGTCTATTAATCCCAAATGCCTCATTTATCCCCTCCCCCCACTTTCCCCTCTGGTAACCACAGTTTGTTTTCTGTGTCCAAGAGTCTATTTTTGATTTGTAAATAAAATATGTATTTTTTTTTAAGATTCCATATATAAGCAACATCTTATGATATTTGTCTTTCTCTATCTGACTTACTCTGGATTCTGATTTGAACAAACCAGCTGCTTTAGACAATCAGAGATCAGATGATATTGAGGAATTATTAATTTTATTAAGGGGGAAAATGGCACATGATTATGGCTTTCTTTCAAATGCTCTTATGCATTATTTATTGGTGACATAGTGTCTGGGTTTGGCTGAAAAAGAAGGGCTAGGGGTGAGGGGAGAAAATGAAATAAGATTGGCAAAGCACGGGAAATCATAGAGGCTGACTGATGAGTGTGGAGGGTTTTATGACATGAGTTCCTCTACATTTGTGTATGTTTGAAATTTCCCATATAAAAGCCTTTAAATCAGTTCCTAGAAATCTATTGCCAAATCCTATAACTTGTTCACATAAAACAGTAAAGAAAGAAAATATTAAAAACCCATAAGCACGTCAGAACTTCCTCCCTTTTTAAGGCTGAGTAACACCCACCGTATGGACACGCCACGCATTGTTTATCCATTCATTCGCAGATGGTGTTAGGACTGCTCCCACCTGGTGGCTGTTGAGAGTAATCCTGCTGTGAACATCCTTGTACTAATATTTGTTCGAATCCCTCCTTTTAATTATTTTGGGTGTAGACCCAGAGGTGGAATTATTAGATCATATGGTAATTCTCAGTTTAGTTTTTTTGAAAATGCCGTACTGTTTGCACCGGCAATGTGAAAGAATTCCATTTTCTCCAGTTCTCTCCAACAGTTGTTCTTTTCTGTGTGTGGTTTTTTTGGTGGTTGTTGTGGGGAGACGGGGTGGTTTGGATAATATTCATCCTAAGGGGTATGAGGTGGTAATACCTAGCTTTTAAACATTTTTTTGGCATTTTTGCTTCAGCTATGTATGTATTTTATAGAAACAAACTTGGTAGTAGTTTAAAAGTTGAAGTCTTCTTTGTCCCCCTTCCTAATTCCATTCTTCTCCCTTCTTCTCACAAGCAATAGCTGTCAGAAAAGGGGGTGTATCCAGGCCTTTCTGGGTCCTTTTCATACATGCGTGTGCGTCTTAGTTTGTGTTCCCCAGAAAGCAGAGCCTGAGAGGGGACCTGGGTGCAGGATGCTTACTTGGGGAATGTTCCCAGGGAGCAAGAGTGAGGAGTGCAGTGTGAGATGCTGAGACGGGGACAGAGGAAAAGCCAGGGAATGGGGCGTTGTTGAGCTGGTTCCTCTGTGAGCGGCGGGGCTCATGTCTGCTGGGAAGCCACACAGGATGGGCCTCAGGGATGGCCGCCTGGGGCATCTATCCAAGACGCCTGCATCCCATTGAGTGAGAGTGGCCCTGCGCCTCCACGTTGCCCTAAGGGCTCAGTCCAAAGAGAACAGACTGTCCAGGGTGCTTGAGGAGGTGTCTGAGCACAACCGAGCCCCTGGAGCTGCCAGCAGGAGCTAACAGAGGGTCTGGGGCCAAAAGGGTCAGTGAGGCCAACTGGCAAGGTTTGGGTGCTGGGAACACTGCTGTCCCCTCAGAAACGATTCTGGTTCTCCAGCCCTCCTGGTAATCTAAGCTGCAGTTTCCTTCCTTCCTTTCTTCATTAATTAATTCATTATTCAGTCATTTATTCATTTATTTACTTTATTGAAGTATAGTTGATTTACAATGTTGTATTTCAGGTGTACAGCAAAGTAACTCAGTTGTACATACATATAAATATTCCTTTTCAGATTCTTTTGCATTTTAGGTTATTATGTATTTTGAATCTAGTTCCCTGTGCTCTATAATAGGTCCTTATTGTTTATCTATTCTATATATAGTAGTGGGTATCTGTTAATCCCAAACTCCTAATTTATCCCTCCCTCCCCCTTCCCCCCTTTCCTTTTAATATAATCTCCTTCTTAAATCCACCAGAATTAATTTCTGCTACTAGTATGAGCTCTGACCCACGCAGTGTGTAAGTGACAACCAATAATTCCAATGTTTGTAGAAATGGTTTCCTTTGTCTGACCCCATCCTTGGTGTCTGATATCTAGATTATTTGTGGAAAACAAGGCAATGGGAGTCTCATTCTAACCTCCTGTTACACTTATGGTTACCTGCTCATCTCTCCAAGATGAGATTTCCTGTTCATTTTTAACATGGTTTCTGTTTGCTTTACGTGCTGGGGAGGTTGCCAGGGGGTGGGAGGGAGGGGGCAGAAGCAGCAGGTGGCTTTACAGCTAGTCTTCTTGGGGAAGGGAACTGGAGCTTGGTGCATTGAGGCTGGTCCAGAGGGGCATGGGGTGTGGAGGCCCCACTGGACTAAGCAGTTCTGCATTTCCCTAACCAGCTACCAGGCTAGTGGCTCCACATGAGCCCATGCTCCAGGGACCCCACTCCTGGCTGTACAGCGTCCCCGGGGGAGCAGTCTTTTGCAGTGCATGGCTGTGGGACCCTTCTCAGCCCAGCTCCTCAGGGCAGCGACTGTTCAGCTAAGAGCCCCCAGCTCTGCAGCCAGCCTGGGCAGATTTGAATGCCCCCCCGGCAACTACTCACTGCAGTGGGGGACTACTTAGCCTCTCTAGGCCTCCATTGTCTTATTGTAAAATGCAGATAGTAATCCGAGTGGTATGTGCTCTGATGCACCACCCAGATTCCCTATCACGAATGAAGGATTTCTCCCCCACTATCAGCCCGTATGGGGAGCTGCCTCACTGGAGAGGGCCCGCCTCTTCCCGTGACAGCCAGCGTCTCACAACTGATGGACAGGGTGGTACTGAGGTCTGGTCCTCACAGTCCACAGACTCCGAAAGGCCATCCTGTCTTCAAAACTCCCCCCAGGGTTTGCTGCTGCCTCTACTGAGGCTGTGTGGGACCCGACTTCTCCCTTGGCCCAGTCCTGCCCCTTCCCTTCCTCCCACACATGTTGACCCCCGGAGCACTCCCCAATGAGCCTCTTCAGAGCGGAGATGCCAATCTCCACTTCAGAGTTGGTTGCCTGGGGGCTCTGTTGGCCACATGCCACTTATTGCATAAAGACTGCGTCACACAGAACATCAAGTTCTCATCACGGAGCCAGGCACAAGCCCACAATAAACATTAGTTGTGTCATTCCACAGCCAAAGGCATGTCTTGTTTTCTCACAGTTAAAGATTTTTTTTAAAAAATCAAAAGATCAAAGAGGCAACCACAGTATGTGCTCATGTAGCCATTCTGACTGGAATGCCACCAGACACAAACAAAAGCAAAAACTATGTATCAGAATCAAAAACTATATATATCAGCTTAATGAGGTATAAGTCACATACCACACAGTTCATCTATTTAAAGCAGACAGTTCAGTGGCTTTCAGTATATTCACAAAGCTGTGCAAACATCACCACAATCAATCTTGAATGATTTCATCTCTTTCCCAAAATACCCTGTACCCATTAGCAGTCAGTCCTCCTTCAACCCCCAGCCCTAGGCAACCACTAATCTACTCTGTGTGTCTATAAATTTGCCTATCAGGACAATTCACATAAATGGAATGATACAATATGTGGTCTCTTGTGTCTGGCTTTTTTCACTTAGTATAATATTTTCAAGGTTTATCCATGCTGTATCATGTAACTATTTCATTCCTTTTTATTGCTGAATACTATTCCATTATATAGATATATCACAGTTTGTCCATTCATCAGTTGATGGATATGTGGGCTGTTTCCACCCTTTAGCTATTATGAATAATGTTGCCATGAACATTGATATCTCAACTTTTTGGTGGATATATGGTTTTTGTTTTTCTCCAGCTTTATTGAGATATAATTGTCATGTAACATTGTGTAAGTTTAAGATGTACAATGTGTTGACTTAATACACTTATATTCTGCAAAATGATTTTCACCATGTCATTAGCTAATACTTCCATCATGTCACATAATCACCATTTCTTTTTCATGTTAAGTGTGAACATATGTTTTCATTTCACTTGGATATACACCTAGGAATAGAAATGTTGTCACATGGCAATTTTTTAACGTTTGGAGGAACTGCACTGTTTTCCAAAGCAGCTGCACCATTTTATATTCCCATCAAGAGTGAGTGATGGTTCCAGCTTTCCCATATTCTCACCAACTCTTTTTTTTTTTTTTTGGCTTGAATTTTTTTTCGGGGGGTGGCAATTAGGTTTGTTTATTTACTGTTATTTATTTTAATGGGGGTACTGGAAGTTGAACCCAAGACTTCGTGCATGCTAAGCACATACTCTACCACTGAGCTATACGCTCCCCCAACGCCAACACTTTTTATTATCTTTTTTATTAGGGCCATTCTAGTGACTATGAAGTGGTGCCTCCTGGTGGTTTTGATTTGCATTTCATTTGTATGCTGAGCATCTGTTCATGTGCTTATTGGCCATTTGTACATCTTTGCAGAAATGTCTATTAAGATCCTTTGCTCATTTCTTAAAACTGGATCATCAATATTTTTTGAATCTCTTTTCTTCTTCTGTAAAAAGGGAACACTACGTTCTTCACAGAGTTGTTGAGAAGATTCATGAGAGAATACTGGGAGGCATACAGTTCTCTCCAGTTAGAACACGCTCCAAAAAGTTAGTGAACCTTCCTCTCACCTAGTCATTTGGCATTACATCACTCTAGCATAGGGTTTTTGCTTGAAGACAGGCTCAATAAATGTCTGAAAGGATAAATGTGCCAATTCACACCACTCAATATTCAAATTTGAATCCCATGTGCTTTGCCCCTTTACTCCCATTTCCTTCATTAAACCTTTTCTTCCCGCAACAATATTTTAAATTTTATTCCCCTTGCCAGCTGCCTCCTCTCCTGAAACTGAATTTGCAGTACTATTGAACCTGACGACGAGAGAACCAAAGACACCACCTAACACAGTTCTGAGGTGAATATGATCAGCCTTTGAAGAAACTAAATAACTTGACAGCCTATCAGTGTAACCTGTCCCCTTTTGGAGAGCTCAACAAAAAGTAATTAAAGTACATAAGAGGTGAGAAAATATGAAATTGACAAAAAAAACCCTGATTGCAGACTGACAGTTACATAACACTTCAGTTACCCTTGATGACCCAGCCTGGTCTGGACCATGGCCCTCTTTTTCATTTGTAGAGGACCCAGGCCACCATCAGGACCAAAGATTCGATGTTGGTGGGGACCTCCGCAACCCCTCCAGGGCTGTGGAGCCTCCAGCGGGCCGGATTTGAGTCGCAGAATGGAAACCATTTGATCACTCAGGCCAAGTGGTGAGTCCAGCTTGATTTCACATGGACTCCGCGCTGCTTTGGTAAACCTCAGCTGGAGTGCTTCGGGTGGGATGGGGGGACGACGTGAACACGCAAGCACAGGTGAGGGAGGGTGCCACGAATTTCGCCTTGGACCTTCTTGAAAGTCAGCCCAATACCACAGACACCGGGGTGAGAGGGTGGGTGTGTGCAGCTGCCTGAACTGAAGGATCTGCTGGATTTTGCCTTCGGCGCGGGGATAAAGGGGAATGTGAAAACCAGGGGGGTTGGGGGGTGTTAGATTCAGCAGCCGGACGTTGGTCTGGGACTCCTGGCTACTCTCTCGAGCCCGCTCTTGGGCAGAACTGAGGCGTGTTTCGGGGAAGGTGGAGACGGTGGGCTCCTGATGTGCGGGGACCGGCTCGAATTCATCTTCGTATCGTGGGTCTAGCACGGTGCACGGCTCAGGCTTTGCTGTTAGCCAAGTTGTGGGAACCGGGCCTCGGTAGGGAACTAGGAGGCGACCCCAGGCAGGACAGCTAGCCAGGCTGCACGCCGACGCGGCAGGGAGCTCGATGCGGGGCGGATCTCTCGACTTAAGCCAAGTAGGAGCAGCAGCCAGGCTGGGCTGGGTTCCCAGGCAGGCCTGGGTCACCGACCCGCCACGGAGGAGCGAAGCGTGGCCTCATTGGCGGGACGTGCCAGCCCGCGCTCCTTATTGGACAAGGGCACTCGTCAATCACTGAGTAACTCAGGCGGGACGCGACCAAACATCCGGGATTTCCCACTTCGAGTTCGAGGCGGGCTCAGGTGGAGGCGGAGCTATGGGAGAATGTAGTACCCAATGGCAATGAAGAGTTCCGCGTTCGCTGTTGATTGGCAGCTGCTCGAACTACTGAGGCACCGCAGAGGGAATACCGGCCCTGGAAAGTGATTGGTCCAATCTGCGGAAGCGTGGTTTTCCCTGTGCATGGTGTATATAAAGTAGGCGATTAATTAACACGTAATTGAATGTGTTTTAGAGAAGGTTTTTTTTTTTTTTTTTGCTTCGGTTAGTAGTTTGGCTTTCACTAGGGCTTCTGAATTTGGTGGGCTTTCCCTGGGATTATCTAGATTATCTTTCCCATGCGGGTTCAAGACTGGAAAGTGATGGGTGGTGGGCCCCAAATTATAGCCGAGATAATCGGAAGTGCGCGCTGTTCGGTGAATTAAAGCTGAGATTAAATGGATGGTAGTCAATGGAAAACAGAGAGAGACAGGAACGGACAGTTTACAGAAAAAATCAAAAGGAAACAAAACAAAAAAACAAGGAGCCTCTAAACACTTGAATGGATGCCGAAACTTTTTAATTATGCCAAAAAAGCAACCTAAAATTTCACTGAGCTAATATTTTTGACCCATCAGATTGGCAAAACCCCAAAATTTGACAAGTTTCTTTGTTAAGGACGTTGCAGTGGCCCTGATAGTATCGATTTTTCTAATCCCTGACACGAACAAATAGAATGTTTACTAATGCTTTCAGCTTGCAGGGTAGGATGTTATCTTGTGGTTGTGTGTTAAGTTCTTGCCATGGGCTCCCCAGGAACTTCTAAGAACAAGTTCTGATTCTGCAGGTACATTTTTTTCAGAGGCACTTCGATTTTCCTGACCAGCAGCAATACTGATACCTGGTGGGACATATGGGTGTCTGTTCGAAATGGGTTTTGTTTTAAGAGGACTTTTCTGGCCACTGGTGTCCAAGTGAGGCAGATGAGGTGATTGACATCACATATACAGAACCTGGCGCTTATCTGGAAATGGCATGAGAGCCACTCAACAATTGCAGCAAGTTAGCAGAGCTTCTATGAAACATCAGAGGCCCTGAGGCTGGGCAACAGAACCCCTACCCAGGAATAGTGTTGAGTACGCCAGGCACCTTCAGACACAGGCTTCCAAGCCCCCACCAGGTGACAGAGTGGTCCTGGTGTCTGCCCAATACCCATCCCTCCTACCCCTTCCTCACAGAGCTGCAATGAGGTCCAGTTACCCCCTCCTCTGGATAGTATGTGTTCAGGGGATGCTGACCCCAGGTGTCTCCAACCATGGTGGTCCCATCTCCTTGCCAGTGATTGGTGGAGGTATGGACACATAACATATTCCAGCCAAGTGGGACCTGAAAAGGGGGTGGGTGTGCACCTAAACCTCACTCCTAGCGACACAAGCAAGAGATGGTCCTTTTCCTACTTCTGGACATGATACCTGAACTCCTGCAGGCATCTTGCAACCATTTTGCCCTAGTCTGCGACAAAAGCCCACAGTGTGAGGAAGACTGAGCCAAGAGAATTGCAGCTTGGGCCCTGACCCTTCTGGGCCTGCAGGTTTTCTGCCTTTGGACTCCTCCCATGACCTAATTCTCTTGTTTAAGACAGTTGAGTTGGAGTTCTCTGTTCTTTGCAGTTGGAACATTTTAGCTGAACCAAGCACAGAAAAGTTCCTTGAATTTATTTTTTCTCATAGCTGTGAGAATTTTGACCCAAGTACCCACAAGTCACATTCTTGCTTCTTTGGTGCAGTCAAGCCCCGGAGGAAGGAGGTGAGGAGGAAAGAGATATAAAGTGGCTGCAGGGAGGGCAGTGCAAGTTCTGCTGACACGCATTTAGGGGGCAGGGAGATAACAACAACTCTGGGGTGGGGGTGGGGGTCCTTGGGACCCGAGAGAGGGCACAAACAATACTTAAATCATAAAATTTTTAAAAAGCAGTGACGAAAAAGATAAAAAATAATTTTAAAGAAAAAGGAAAAAAGCACCGACATTCAGATATAACAGACAGAGAGCAGACCCTCTTGCTGCGTGGACTGTCAGCAAAGGAGTAAAAGCAATTACAGTGACAGATCGGGGAGGGGGGCCGGAAAAGTCCTAACAAGCAGGAGATAGTGGAAGAGTCACTGTACTTGCCGTGATAATTACCAACTTGAGGTATGTAAAATGCCACTGCTTCTTTTAATTTTAGTGTGCTTAGTTTTATTTCAGCAAATAAAAAATATTTTCAAGCTCTCTGGGGTTATCCCTTTAGCACACTCTCCTTAACTCTGTTGGCTATGAAGTTTCCTGCCAGTGGGGTGATCAGAAACAGGGTGGCAGGGAGGGACCGCTGTTACTTCCGTTGTCACGCACTCACTGACTCACAGAAGTGCACTGATGTGCTCAGGGGTCCCAGACACTCTTTGTGAGGTCATTTTGGCATTTTATTGAACGCTGTCTGGGGAAGTTCTCTTTTCCTGCATATGTGCCTGTCTTCTAAAGGACTTTAATCTCTCTAAAGTTTGGGACTGTGTTGCATATTTTATTTCCATTAACAGTGTCTAGCACAGTTCTGGGGGAATTATAAGCACTTATGTAAGGCTTAATTATATACAATGTAAGTCTCATGCTTAAATAAGGGAAACTTTTAGAGGGTCTTAACTCTGATACTGTTGCTTTGTTCCACAATGGAAAGTGAGCCTTTGAATCAGACTTTTTGCTTAAAGAATGCTCGCCTACGGCTTGCTTCCATTCAGTTACAGGAGCTTCCAGAAATCCTTCAAAGGCAGAACAAGGTGTAGTGTTGCTAGACTGGACGCTCGGGCAGCGGGACCTGATACTCATCTTCACCCATGTGGTGGTGGGGCAGGGGCTGAGCCTTCAGGTCAGCCCTGCTTGGCCACTGCCTGCCCAGGGTCTGCACGGAAGGTTTAATTTGGATCAGATGACAGCCTTGGAGGGTTACCTGTGTGACAGCCAGAACCTCACCAGCAGGCAGAAGCCAGAGAATCCAGGGCTTTTCTCCTCTGAAGACAAAGCCCTGATTCCTGTAACACGACACATAAATTGCAAGAACTGAGCAGCTCGGTATATAATAGAGCTCTACACCTACGTACAGAAGGTACAGTGAAGCCTAGAGAAGCCTGAGAGCAGCACGGGCTTGGGTCCTGGGCCAGGGTGGAGTCGCGGCTCGGCCGTGGCGGCGTCTCGCTGGGCGGCGGCGGCCTACATGTCGTAGAGCCGGAGCTGCTCCTGCACGTCGCCGTCGGACATCTCGCCAAACGTCTCCTTGTTGTCCTTCATGAGCTTGAAGATAGCAGCCAGCTGTTCTTTCTGAACTCTGTCAAGAAGAAACGATAAAGAGGAAAAAGATGCTCTCAACCCAAGGGGGAGACAGAGAGACTGCGAGCATCCTGAGGGGCCGGGTCGTGCGCTCTTGTGTATTACCGCATTGCTGTCCAGAATCAGAAAAAAACTACATGGAAAGTCACTCTTAACTCAGGAGCTGGTCTGGTCTGAAGGAGACCTCAATTGGAGGGTTCTAAAGGCTGAGGGTCTAAGTCTTGGGATTACTCTGGAGATTTGCGGACCCCAAGTTATCCCTTGGGTACTTAGTGCTACAGTTTCCCCCCCCGGGCCTCCCTTTCGTGCTGACAGCACACCTCCCCCGGAGGCACAAGGAAGAAGATGTGTTCCATTAAGTGGCCAAAGAGTCTATGAAGAGATGTGTGAGAAATAGCCTTTGTTTAGAGGGATGAGCCAGAAGGAGAGGCAGGAGAGAAATAATTGGCTGGGAAGCAGGGGTGCATAGAGATGTGGGCACTGGGTGCTTGACCCAGGGCAGGGGTGGCCAGCGGGGGCCCTGCCCCTTACCAGGACACTGGCCTGGCTGGAGATTGGCTTTGTGCTTACTATGCACAGGCCGGGGGCTGGGAGCAAAGTCACACCATCTGAGCAGCACAGGACGCCTCCCATGAGCGCAAACATGAAAGGGCGGGGTGAAACTGCAGCCACGGTTCGGTTCTTGTTTGTTCCGCTCTTCTGTGCTGTGCTTGCCGGCGTGGCTGGGCCCTGCGTGCCGGCACTGGCTCACTACTCCCGTTTCAGGCGTCTGCAGTTCCTCCCTCCACACCGGGGCACGGGCCACCCTCAAAGGATGTACACCCAGCGGCAGGGTCTGCTCTAGTCACTGCAGACCTGTCCTAAGGCAGTGCTTCAGCACAGCTCCGGCCACATGGCTCTGCAGGCAAGGTGCTGCGGGGCCGGCACCCCAACCCGGCCTAGAAGGGGTCCCAGTGTCTGGTCTCACACTTGTCCTAATATGTTCCTTCTGCAGTAACCCCTTAGCTCCCAAGCAGCAAGCTGGTTTTCTGACTAGAGCAGCATCTAGAAGCTGAAATACCAAACGAAGTCTCAAATCCAAGCCTCACTTGGGGAAAGTTATTTCTATAGTCTGCTTTCCTGTCCGGAGAAGGAGCCTGTGATAAATACATGGTATCCTCCTGTCTGAAAAAAGGAGTCTTGTGAATTGACAGGCTGTGTGTTGAGCTCCTTGGATGGAATCACAGTCCAGATGTACGTGTGGGCACCCACCCCCAGATGAACACAGATCCTCTCCTGTGTCTTTTAATGGCCGTGGCATTTGCATATTTTTAACAGGGTGGACCTCTGCTGGAGAGTAACAGGCACAAATTGAGAGAGAGCTCAGAATTTAACGAGTTCAAAAAAGATTATTTAAAGGAAAAAAAAAAGCAAAACTGAAATAAACACACAGTAATCAAGACCATCTACTCAAAGTTTATTGGACTGAACAAAGGCTGAATACACAGATCCAAGCCATCGGGAATCCGTGAAGCTCAGTGTCTATAAGCCACGTTCAGAAAGTGTCCAGAAAAACTTAATAATGCGGAGGGAGTCACCCATTAATCAGTCAGATCCAGGCCTGCTGCTGTTGCTGTGGGGGGGCAGGTGTGCTCACAGGAGCATGGCTTCCGTTCGTCCCGTGGTTCTGGGTGGCGGCTGCCTTGTTGCCTATTCTTTTTTGCTGTTAATGGAGGGACTGAGGATGAAACCCAGGACCTCGGGCACGCTAAGCACGACTCTACCACTGAGCTGTACCCTCCCATCTGCCCTGTTGCTTGTCTGTCCTAAACCCCTGAACCTAACCCAGAGGAGAAGGTCCCTGGGTATGTAATATGCCTGAGGGGGTGACACTGGACATCTCCTGGCCTTCCATTAAATAGAAAGAAAATCTTTTTCTATAAACTTACTGCTTAAAAAAAAAGTTTTAAATGACATCTACCTAAAAACCACAGATTAGTTTGGCATAGTACAAATGTTGTCAAATACAGAATTCCAAGAAACCAATCTGGAACTGATCTGATCATCTGGTGAAGTTCTAACTCATCCAAGAAGCCTAGGAAAAGGCAGAGTCGAGACATCTGTTTTAAGCGAACACCATTATTACTGCATCTGCCAAAGCAAAGGTAGAGATTCAGCTGAGCTGGTAAGAACATCAGTGAAAAGGCCTCTTAGCAATAAGAGGGCTGGACTGCAGCCTGCTCTAAATAGAGAGTAAGGCCAAGAGGCAGTGGGCAGCGGGTCCTGGTTCTTTGCTGCCCAGTCCTCAGTACAGGTCTCTCACCCCCAAAACTGAGCCGGGCGGGGGGCGGGCCCCCAGGGGAAGGAGAGCAGTGGACCACCCCGACCAGCCAGCACGCACAGGCCGCTCCCTCATTTGTGCATCACACCCCAAAGTCTTTCACGGCTTGGCTTTAGTGAAGAAAAGCAGGAGGGCTGGAATGAAACTACCAACTGTAAAATGATGGCATTGCTGAAATTGTTGATATCTCAGGTGCAGAGGGTGTGCAGACAGGAAGGTTGGGTCACAAGGGAAATAAAAGTCTAGGAAGACCCTTCAGCTTCACAAAGCGACCCACCCAAACAGGGAGGGACAGGCCCTCCCAGCCGAGGGAGCGTCCTGGCTGAGGGCCTAGGCCCGGCAGATTCACGTGGGCAAGAGGCACCCCAGAGAGCCTGTCAGCTCCTCTCAGGGCACTCCACTTTATCGCTCAAGTTTTAAGATGCCAAAAGGAAAAGCCTTTAGGAGGAGGCTAAGGATAACTTCATTATTCCTCGGTTCTGTGAAGAGAAATAGGGGGAAAAGATAATTTACTTCACTCATGCCATCTTACAAGTACCGCAGGAAAGGAAAGGGGGAAACAGGGTGCGGAAGGGGAACGTTTGGAATTGCAGAAGCCAGCCCGGACGCTGGGATCCAGACTCTCCTGGCTGGCAGCAGGACAGTCCATTAACCAAAGCCAGCCCGAGACCCGTTCCCACTCTGCAAGGCCTGTAGGTAGTCAGGTCAGGCCCCACACATGTGCAGTTAGGCAGAGGGGCTCATCTTGCAGTAGGCTGGGCAGGCTGGATTGCACTTGTAGGCCGTTTGCAGGGTGGGTCCCTCCTGTAGGCTTCCACATTTAGGGAGTGGAGCAAGTCGCGTCCCACAGGCGTGTATTTGGGTGGTTCATGTGAGTAGTCGACCAGGTTCCAGCCCCCCCGTAGGTAGGTGGCAGAGGGGGTCCTCAATTAGGTAGTTGGACAGGTCAGGGGTCCACTTGTAGGTAGTTGGGCAGGGAGGGTCCCTCATTTCAGTCTTTGGGAAATACGGGTGTCACATGTGGGTATTTGAGCAGGTCGAAGCCCAGTTGTGGGTATTTGGGTGGGGAGGATCCCAGCTGCTGGTAGTTGAGCAGGGAGGGTCCCACCTGTAGGTACTGGAGCAAGGGGGGCCCAATTGTAGGTAGCTGAGAAGGGAGTGGGGGTCCAATTGTAGGTAATTGAGAAGGGAGTGGGGGTCCAATTGTAGGTAGCTGAGAAGGGAGTGGGGGCCCAGTTGTAGGTAGTTGGGCAGGGAGGGGGCCCAGTTGTAGGCAGTTGAGCAGGGAGGAGGCCCATTTGTAGGTAATCGGGCAGGGAGGGTCCCACTTGTAGGTACTGGAGCAAGGGGGGGCCCAATTGTAGGTAGTTGAGAAGGGAGTAGGGGTCCAATTATAGGTAATTGAGAAGGGAGTGGGGGTCCAATGGTAGGTAGCTGAGAAGGGAGTGGGGGTCCAATTGTAGGTAGTTGGGCAGGGAGGGTCTCTCACTTAGATATTTGGGAAATTCGGATGTCACATGTGGGTATTTGAGCAGGTCACAGCCTACTTGTGGGTATTTGGGCTGGGGTCCCCACTTCTAGGTTGTTGGAGAGTGAGGGGGCCCAAGTGTAGGTAACTGGGCAGGTTGGGGGTCCACTTCGAGTTATCTGGGCAGGGAGGGCCCCACTTATAGCTGTGTGATTAGTTTGGGTCTCATATGTTGGTGGTTGAGCAGATTGAGACCCACAAGTAGGTAAACAGGGAGGGTTTCACTTGTAGGTAGTTGAGCAGGGAGGGTCCCTTGTTTAGGTATTTGGGCAATCTGAGTGTCACATGTGGGTGGTTGAGCAGCTTGAGGGCCACTTGCAGGTGGGCAGACAGTTCAGAACTGCTGCAGGTGTGTCCTTAGCTCTGTGGTACACTGGTCTCGTCCTGTCACTATAGATTATGTTTTATCTCTGCTGGCTCAATTGTCCTTTCTGGGGACAGTAGCTTCCTAGGTTATGTCCTCCCCAGATGAGGACAATTTTGCGCCCACCTTTTCCAAGACACACATGAGGCACTGTTTCATCCACCCAAAAGTGATTGCTGAAGGAACCCAGGGGATCCAATTTTATTCCTCTGGCGCCCTCATGTGGAGGTGAGTCAGCACAGGTTTTAGAAACACACTGCTGGATGGTTCATGGACACATCAGGACCCAGAAAGTGGAATATCCCGTCACCCGCGCCAGGTACTCATTTCAAAACACCACTCACTAGAGTGGTTCCACTTCCAGAATGGTCAAGCCAGTTCTGGGGGACCTTCAAAATGGCATGGGTGCTGGGTCCCGAGTCCTCGCTTTCAGAGCCAGCCTGGTCTACTACCTGGGTTCCACTTTTCCCCTGGAAAAGATGCGAAGAACAGATGGTGCTTTTTCTTTTTGCTGCCGAGCTAGAAGCCAGCCAAGCTCCCCAGCTTCACAAGCCCTGGGGGTGAGGGGGTGGCATCTTGCTGTGGGGGGAGCATTCAGTACCTGCCAGCCCATCGTCCCAGCCACACTGAGCCTGAAGGTGGCACCTCCCGGAAGAGCTGCGGGGGGAACCCAGGGGCTCCCCTAGCCAGGCAGAGGCAACAGCAAGGTAGCCCGTGAGCCCCAGCCCCAGGGGAGACCCAGCAGGAGGTGGGCAGACAGTGACAAAGCAGGGTCTTTCTTAAGCAACAGCCGCCTCTGGATTTACAAACCTTACGCTTTCTGCCTTCATATGTACGCAGCTCTGAGCATAGGAATGCCCAATTATGAACTACATGGAGGAACAAATTTGAGGTCTCTTGCTCTGGGTCCTGCTTCCTAAGTGCCAAGCCGTGAAAACTTGTGAACTGCAGCTTTTGCGGAATGCTGGATCTTGTGACCACTGAAGCTTTAGGGTCTAGATACTGCTACACTGGCCAAATTAATACATTTACAATCAAGACTTTGCAGCATGGATTTTTAACCAGCTTACAACTTGACTGGGACCCTGAATGCCAGGAAAGGAATTAGAAACAGGCAGGGTTTGGCCAGGAAGAATGTGACAGGCGAGAGCACACGCTTTTCACTGGCCTGTGGTTTTAGTGGGTTGACAGTATTTTTCATACTGACTATTCCAAGGCAGTTTCCGGAACTCAGCTGGGACTGGAGCTGTCTTATACCCATCAGCTCTCCCGGTCCCCACAGGAACCGTCATGCCGCAGTTGAAAAGATAAAGCCACACTTGCCAGCCTCTGCAACCCCAAGCATCACCATGCGAGGAACATGCGAGAAGGGTGGGCATCAGGGGCCCCGTGCGGTGCTGAGTGGGCTGCCCACATGCAGGGGCAGGAGGGAACAAGTGGACCTCACAGGCAGACCAGTCGGACAGCTCCGGGGAGCATGCTGGGAGGGGTGGTAATGAACATGAACATGAACTCCAGCCCCACCCTGGGAGGACCGTGTTCGGGGGCCATGAAGTCCCTCCTTCTCAGCTCGGGCACGACTGATAACCAGGCCTGCACATGAAGGGATGAGAATGCCATTCCCCAAGACTAGCACTTGGGCAGTCTCAACCCCACAGAACTGCACAGTGTGAATCATTTGGGGACGCCCCAAAGATCCAATAGGGAAAGACCCTCCGGGGCAATGCAGAGTCAGGCCAGCTGTCTGAGCACAAGTGAGATAGGACTTTCTCTCTCTCATCCCCAAGGCCCCAGCTCTGAACCCAGCGATGGTGGCCCTCTGACCCCAGCCCAAGCCCTACCATCTGGCCTGCTAACTGGTCTTTCCTATCCTAATGGCCCCTCACATCCACAGTGCATGTCTCCCTGAGCACAGAGAATAAGGCCAGGGTCCTGGCCGCAGCCTATGTCCACAGGGACCTTCGAAGGACCACAGGCACGTGCAGCCCTCCCCATCCTTAATGCAGGGGCTGCAAACATTCTCTGGAAAGGGCCAGATACTGACTCTTGTATGCTTTGTGGGCTATGTGGTCCCTGGTGCAACTACTCAGCTCAGCCACTGCAGTGCGAAAGCCACCACAGACCACAGAAAAACATATGAACGCAGCCGTCTTCCAGTAATACTGGACGTACAAAACCAGGGCGGAGCCTGCAGACCTTGTTTGTTCTGATGAGAACAACCTGCCTGACCACAACCTGGCAGCACAGGGTTTCTGCCGGGCACCGGTCCACTTCCATAGGGTAGGACTAGAGGTGCAGGGGCACATCACATGTGTTCCCGAAGCTCCTGCAGTCCCAGCGATGACAGTTCCTCCCCAGCCTCACGAGGGGGCGCTAGCCTCCACCCAGCTGGCCCATTAGGCCCTGGAGGCACTTGCGCTAACTGGGCCTCCAAGAACCCTGCAGCCCAGGAAAAGGGGCCCGTTTGCCCAGGAGCCCTGCGCTGAAGAAGACAGAGCCAGCTCAGGCACACAGAGATGTATTAATTGGTTATGAAGGTGGTGGAAGAGGGAGGTTTAGACCACATCAGTTGTGTTGGGGACACATTAACAGACGGGATGAGGGAGGCACCACTAGTCTAAGAAGTCAATCTCCTTACCAAAAGGATTTGCAAGAGTATTTGTGGCTCAGGACCTAAGGAACTTGCTACAGGGAAGTGAGGTCAGAGGTCAGCTCAATCCTGAAATACAAAGGCAGCAAACCACGTCACACCCAGAGGCAGTGTTGTGAGCACCGAGGAGTGAGGGGCACCCCGGAGGCTGCCTTCCCCTGCTGGGTTCACAGTGCCACCTCTCTGCCCCGCCCCGGCGAAGAGCCTTCCGGGCCAGGTTTGGAAGGACGAGTGATAGCTCCAGGAGGGCAAGAGCACCTTCTGACTCTTGAGGGACACTGGGTGGCTTGTAAACCATGACGAAAGTGTGGTTGAGATCTGCATCCTGGAATAATAAACCCTCTATTCCTGACCCAGAATCCAGCTTCTGCGAGCAAGTTGGGGGGTGATCACTCAGCCCCTTTGGGTTGCCGGCCTCAGAAAACACAGGCTCCTATTTAGATGTGTGCTGGAACCAAAGGAACCCTCGCAGGCCACAGGCCAGCCCATTTCAGACCGCTGGCTCTCCCCCATGGCCTGTCCTGGCGGTCCCTTGGTCACCTTGGTGGGATGGAGCGGACAAGAAACTCAGAGGGAAGCCCATGCCTGCGCGTGAGTGTCCACTGGGGGCTGGCGGGGAAGAGCCCAATTCTAAAATTGAGAAGCTGTGCGGTTTCATGGAGCAGAACAGATAAAAAATGACTGCAGGCCCTGGGGTGGGGTGGGGGTGAGGGAGTAGACTGCCAAGTGGATGAGCAGGAAGAATCGTGCTCTGTCCCAGAGTGATGGATTGGTTTTGTCATGAACTCCACGTGTAAGTGAACGGCCGGATCCGCTCCAGGCTCTTTCCGGGCGTCCTGTTTTTCCCCCTTTTGGTGGGGGAGGGGTGGGGGAGGTGCAAGGACTGGACTCGGCCGCCCCCTACTGCCATCACACCTCCCTGCCGAGTGCCCCAGGGGCCTGTCTAGGGGAAGTAAGCCTGGCCAAACAGTGCCAGGGCAAGGGGAAAAAAAACCCTAAAACGGACATGGGAGACTGGGTGGGGGCGTGGCTAGCGGGAGGCCCGCCCCTGCCCCGCCCACTCCCGCTGAACGAAGGGGGCTCCCTGGAGCAGCCCTGAGGAGGGCGAGGCAGCCTACCTCTGTTCCTCCTCCAGCTCCTCTTTGGTCATCATCTTCTTGTACTGGTTTCCCCGCAGCTTCCCGGGGCTGTATTTGAAGGAGAAGGCCTCTGCCCCTGCAGAGAGGACACTCAGTAAGAGCTGGTTAGGGTGCTGGGCCCGTCTCAACTTCTGAGTCCCCTTTCCCTTCCTTAGTTTCCAAGGGACCATCTAGGCTGGCGGGAGAGAGCCCCCCCTCTTCAAAGAGGGCAGATGGGCCCCACGCCCACCGGGGGCCAGTTCAGGTGCTGCGCCAGCCTCAGAGAGGCCCGGACTCCAAGACATCTGCTCATCCTTGCCTGCGCCTGGCAGGTCACCCCACCCCCCACCCCCATCCTTTACGGGAAATCCCAGAGCAACTTAGGAACTCTTTTTAAAAACTTGAAAAGGGGATGAGAGCGCTGGAGGGAAGCTGGCCCTTCTTCTCCCCTCATTCCCCCCACCTTAGGGCCTCAGGAACCCCAACCTGAGGTCCTCCAGTCTCCCAGCTTGGGGGTGCCCACCCTGCCATCCAGGGGTGTCATGCTGGCAGGCCAGTTCTATGCCCCCTCCCTCTGTTATTAGAAATCTGAAACAACACACCCAGCCCACAATGGGAGACGGGAGTAATGTGGGATCAGTCATACTGTGTTTCAATCAGTCTTTAAAACCAGTACTTATTACTGAATAGGTGTGTCCTGATCTTCCAATCCCAGAGCTGATCCGGGAGCTACCTGGGATCAAACAAAAGGGCAGCTCTGGAGGCCTGAAGAGGGCACAGCAGGGGGTTTGAACCAGGGGAAATAGGGACGTGTGACATGGAGTGAAGGCAGGTGCTGGGCACACAGGCCAGAGGGCGGCAGCACACACAGGTGCAAGCTGCAAGGGCAGACAGGAAAGAGCTCTGGAGCTTTCCCTAGGCTGAGTGTCCCAGTGGAGAGTTCCTCTGGGAAGCAATGCCCTTACGTGGTCCTTCAGCCCAGCAGGTGTAGGATAGATGGCCTCTGGCCAGCCTCAGGGACAGAGTCTGAGTGGTTTGTCTTATCTAATTTCCGTTAACGTGTAAATAAGTGATTAAGGGAAACGCAGAGACCATGTGTATTCTTTTTCAGTTCTGTTCTGTGTCACCTCAATGTCAGGGATCTCAGACACCTCGCATCCTGCCCCCGGCCATCCCAACCTCCTCCAGCTGGCAGCTGTCACAAGGGATCAGATAGGCTGATGTGGGCTCGGGGGAGGCAAAGGCTCCAGCCTCTGGGATTCGGGTTCTGTCTGGGCTAAGGGAAGAAGGTTCTGGATGCAAATTCAGGACCCAAACATCATGTCATAGCAGGTAAGGGAGCTGTTCTCACCACAACCTGCTGGGCAGGAGGACCTGGCTGCCGGGGCTGAGCCCTCGCCTTAGGGAGCAGTTACCGCGTTTGTACAAGGATGAATTTGCTCTCCATTCATTCGACAGATATTTAGTGAGCACTCTGCTCGGTGCTGGGGACTTAGCAGGGAAGAAAACATACAGCAAGCAAAGATGGGTCATTAAAATACAGAGTTTGCAGGGTGGGGGATGAGGAGGTGGGCGTAGCTTGGTGGCAGAGCACGTGCTTATAGCATGCATGAGATCTTGGGTTCAATCCCCAGTCCCTCCATTAAAAAATTGTTTTTAAAAATTGAGTTTGCAGTAGGTCATGAGAGCTCTTCAGAAACGGACAGCAGGAGGGGAGAGGGAGGCGGGGAGGGGACTGCTTGGAAGTTTAACTCATTGGGGAAGGTGGGTGTCAGAAAGTGCTTTGCAGAAAGGGAGGCTGCAGGTCTGGGGAGATCCAGCAAAGCAGGGAGGCCAGCGAGGGTGGCAGGGAGCGAGGGGACGGGAGAATGCAGGGGAAGTTGGGATAAGGGGCCAGGCCACCAAGGGAGGCCTTGGTTCTTCCTCCCAGTGAGACGGGGCTCGGTGCAGAGACAGGGTGAATCCATCACCCGACTGCTCCCTGGAGACCCCACTCCCATTAGCTGCTCTTTCCTCCAGGCTGAGTTCACCTCAGACTGATGAGCAAAGAGCCAGCAGAACCAGGGCTTCTCACAGCTTGGGGCTCAAACCACCTGCTTCCAGGGATCTGGTAACCCTGCTGAGTAATTCGGGGCCTGGGTCTTTGGATGTTAGGAAACAGCCTGCCGTGGGGTTAGAACCATGCAGAGCTAGTCTCAGAACGAGCTTGCAACCATGCCGGCTTCTGGACCTCAGAAAGAGGCAACGGACAAGGAAAACCGATTAACCTGGACACCAAGGTCATCATGTTGCTATGTTTTAGGAAAATAAAACAGAAAAATGCTGCCAGCTGGGTACTACTCAAGGTTTCAATTTGTGGGCGGGCCTTTTTTAGTTTTATGTTTCTCTGAGCAAGAGAGGACGAACGCCTTGAAAAGGCTTTCCCTTAATCGCATATGGTGTACCCAGAGATACACAGCTGCATCCAGTTTTACTGGACCAGGCGGGTTTGGCATGAGAGCCCCCCAGAGGGGGACTTGATCTTGCAGTCTTACGTGATCCGCGCAGTCGCTTAGGGAAGGCATCTTAGCAAACACTAATCAATTAGTGAGCTGAGCGGAGGTGGGGGGGTCCCTGCAGTGGGGCTGGGGGCCCAATGCTGTGTTCTTCTGACAGCTGGAGCCATAAACCTCTCCTGCCTCCGCCTCGTCAGGGCTGGCAGGAGGTGGCTGGGGGGTGGCGGAGGTCCAGGAGCAGCCGTCTTTGATAAGGAGGCAGGGCCCAGTGCCGTCGCACACAGCTGGGCGTGGGGCTGCATGTCTGTGGGTCTGATGGCGTTTCAGGAGAGTGGTCAGCTGAGGCTCCTTTGTGCTGGCCCAGGGGCCTCCAGCAGCCTTAGCTTTTGCCTTCTGTGTCCCCAAATCACAAATAACGTGGCGGGGACAGACCTTAGGGCCACGGGTCCTACAGACGATCCAGGAGAACCAACAGCTGGGGGAAGAGACCCTGATAAAGGGCTGATGTCCACCTCCACCTCCCGCCAACTCCCCCCTAACCGGCTTCCTGCCCCTCCTCCTTCCTGTAAGGCTGCATTGATAGAAACCCACAGCCCATCCCTGCTGGGCCTCAGGGGAAGCTCTGCATCCCCCGAGCCTGGCCCTGCTGGCCTGGCCCACGCCAGCCTTGGTTACGGCATTCCTGCAACCCTCGCTTTCCACAGCTCCTGCCAGCTGTTGACTTAAAGTCACAGCAACAGTCTCACTTTTTTTAAAAAAGGCATGAAATAGTTCAAACATACACAAAAGTACAGCAAGTAATAAGTCCTCTGTGTCCTTGCCATATAGATTTGACAAGTGTCGACATTTTGCTCTTTTAGCTTCAGCTTCTTTTTTTTGAAAAAGAAAGAAAACAGGACAGATCCAGCAGAACCCCTACACTGTGTTTGGTTCTGTCTGTCTGGGGTGCTGGTCCCCACGGGCGTCCAGGGCAAACACACCACCATCCGCCTGGGCAAGCCCAACTGGCCCGTTTCCTCACTGCTCTCGGTCACTCCCTTTCTCTTTGCCTGGCCTCCTGGAGTCTGATGGCCGCAGAGGTCTGGCCAGTTTAGCCACAGCTGCTTGGGAATCAAGTGCTTCCCCTCCTGGGGCCTTATTCTGCAGAACCCTGGGGACTGGCCCTGTGACTGGCTTTAGTCGCCATAAAATAGGCCAGAGAGATTTGGAGAGAAACGTGAAATGTACAAAGCGGGAATGAGAAGGAAGTTAAGAGGCATCGTAGGAAATAGGTCAGTGATGGGCCCCCTGTATTTGGAGACAACTCACCTTCTATAGATGGAAAAGTGAGGGCTGGAAGAGCAAAGCAGGTGGGCAGGGAGATGGGTGCAGGAAGGCAGAGGGTTGAGGGGAGTGGGCTCTGGCCTAGGCATCCTTGGGGTCCCACTGGACCTGACTTCTCAGCCCCTCTGCCCCATCCTCTCACCTGCCATCCACTCCCCCCACCCAGCCACTCAAATCCTCAGCTGGAGAATCCCAAGGGACCACAGCGAGCCCGGCCCCCACAGCCAGATAAGGCTGGCCTCAGTGGGTGGGCGGCGATGTGCGGCCTGGGGCCTGGGTCCCACTCACCGTCTTCTTCCTCAGGCTCTGCCTGGGGTGGACCTTCCTCGCTGTCCAGCCCCTGCTCCTCTTCCTGTAAGACAAGGAGAGGGGTCAGTGCCTGGGCACCCGAATTACTCTTTGATAGTGTCTTTCGGTGTCTGACCCCCTCCGTAAAAGTGACCCGACCCCTGGGCCTGTGCTTAGGAGAGACGTGTGTAGAGACTGGAAGCAGGTGACAGCCTCGGAGAGGTGGGGCAGCAGTGGATAGCATGTTGGGGGGGAGAGGAAAGGGCCACCCAGGGCCAGGCTGACCACACACGGCACCAGCACTGTCCTTCGAGCGTGGCCGGGAGGCCCTGGATGGGGACCACGATCGACGGCAGGTAGAACCATGATGTCAACACAAGTGCTGGTCGGCCAAGATGATGGGGGAGACTCTGGGCCGAGGAACTGTGTTTCTGACCTTTCACCTCAGTCCCTCTGCCTTTTCCAGATGGGTGCTGGTCAGAGGTTCTGGATGCCCCTTTGATAAGTGGCCTGGGTCCTCCCACCCACCGCTAGACTGAGCAGAACAAAAACCAGGAGACAAAAGCTGGCAGGGTCTCTGGGACCCGGGCAGGGCCGGGCGTCACAGAGAAGCTGCATTTGCCGTCACAGGTTCCATCTCTGCTTCCTCTAATACCGTTCCCAGCCCTAACCATTTCAGTGTCCTTTTTCCCAAAATTGGAGCTCCTCCTCCCTCAGCCTGATTCTCTCCCATGGATGAAATAAACAGAAGGCTGGGAGGAACGTCCCGGGATGGCCTTGGTGGAAGGAAGGAGTGACTTCAACTTGCAGGAATGCTGGAGGGTGAGCGGGGTGTGTGGGCGCACAGGCTCCCCAGCAAAACCGAGCGAGCGAAGCTGGGAGGCAAAGTTTGCAAACAGTTTCCACCAGCCGGTCATAAGTGGCAAACCTAAAAGGCCTTGAGTGTCTTGTTGTGACTTTGTCTCTCTTTGGACCCCGCAAAATGCCCCTGAGAGGACCAGGGTGGGAGGCAGTGGCTGGCTCTTCTCCACTTGGTGGTTCGCATCTAGTTCAGCATCATCCAAGCGGGAGTCACGCTGCCCCGGGCGCTGGTCAGTGCCTCCCGGATTCTGCCCAGCCGAGGACCCCTGTGGCTGTGAGGGTGGACAGGCGTCTGCCGGACACAGGCAAAGGAGACCCGCTTTCGACTCGGCAAACCCACTTCTAGGGATCAGCTCTGGACTGGAAAACCATCGATCGGGGTTTTTATACAATGACTCTGATTGGGTGCAGCAGAAAACAAGACAAAACTGGAAACAGCTAAATGCTTATCCAGGTAGTCAAGTTATATCATAGTTAAACCTCTTTGGTGGACGTATCCACCCAAATATCACTGGGTGAAATGTTTTATACTGCACGTGTGAAAAACAACAGCAACAACAAAAAACCCCAAGCACAGTCCCTTCGTGAAGGAACTCGCGGTCCAGTAGGAGAGACATGCACCCAGATAACTGCCCCCAGGGCGGGAACTTAAACAGCCGAGGCAGACCCCTTCTCCCAAAGGGACGCTGCGCCGTTGACCTGCCAACAGCCCCCTGGGGAGTGGCTTGGTCTACATTTGGAGTTTGCACTTGACCTTTAAAGTGTGGTGTTTTTCAAACTGGCTGTGACTCATTGGTGGGTCAGGAAAGCAATTTACAGGTTGCTACTAGTAATTTTTAAATGTGCAGCCAAAGTCTTAGTGCGGTTTTAAGATTTAATAACTTCAGGTCATTCATGCTACAAACGTGCCAAAAAAAGATGTCTGAAAGGTTAATTATTTCAATTTAAATATATTGACGTTTCTTACTCAAATGCGTAGATGACCACTGTCCAGTGGCTAGAGTTGCTTTTTCAGACTTTGAAAAAAACATTCATGGGCGGATGGTCAGTGACTGAAGGGACTGCCTTTGTGATTCCATCCTTGTGATCTTACGAGGATTGGATGCACACATGACAGTTTGGATGAGGCCTCAAGGGAGGTCGACCAGGTGTCTGAGGTGCCCACTGGGGAGGACTCCTCTACCCGTCTGTCTGTCTGTCTGGATTCTGGCACACACAGAGACTTAAAATGACAAACAGCATTCAGATGTCAGGAAACTAAGTATAAAAGGAATTTAAATAAGTAAATACTCCACTGACGTGTTTTGGAGGTTCGTAGCATTTGCACTTTCTTAAGTTATTGAGACTTAAAACTACACTAAGACTTTGGGGGCTCTCCCTGTATTCCAGAATTAAATTAAAGATAAATAATGGTGTGTGTGGTAGAGTTAGGCATCATTTTATAGAAACTTCTGTGACTTTATATACAGGGATGCAATTTAAAATAGATTTCTTATTGTGAGACTTACTGAAGTTTGCAAAACACTGAATCGGCCATTTGTGGTCTTCCATCTGCACAGAAACCCCCTTCTTTCAGAAGATGCCCCTTAAGCCTGTGGTCATGGTGGAAAAGTCAGGTGGCAGTCAGACCCCACCTGCTACACACACAGGCCCAGCTTCTGCTTCGGCACAAG
This sequence comes from Vicugna pacos, assembly GCF_048564905.1. Taxonomy (NCBI): domain Eukaryota; kingdom Metazoa; phylum Chordata; class Mammalia; order Artiodactyla; family Camelidae; genus Vicugna; species Vicugna pacos. Next base: position 58,990,853 of record NC_133002.1, read on the forward strand.
GGACCTCTGGTCCCAGAGCTGGGAGCTCGGGAGCTGGGAGCTGTGTAGAGTCACCAGGGTGGAGAGTCCCCTGGCTGCGGCTGGCCCTGAGACCACTCTACCCCTGCCTCCCCTGGATGGGAGCCACTCGAGTCTTGGTTCTGCAGGAGCTCACTTGAGCCAAGTTTCCATCACGAACTGCCAGAGTCCTGACCACTGTCACTGTCCGCTCACCCCCCACTCCACCAGCTCAGAACATCTCAAGTTCTGCCAGGAGGCTGTTGCCTGTGTCAAATTCCAGCTGCACAGCAGTAGGGGTGGGTTGTGGGGGCTGCTCCAGGGAGGTGCCCCACGGCCTCACATTAATCTGGGTAACTTACTGGGCTTTTAGATAACATCAGAATAATGGAAAGGCTTCCATTATTTAAAAAAAAGTTAAAAAAAATCAGTCTTTATTGCATTTTGCTCTTATTATATAAAAAATGTGTACACAACAGAAAAACGAAAGTGCTGATACCGACAATAGGAGGGGCAGGTTTCAGAAACAGTACAACTGAGACAAGGATGGAAACCCTCCTGGAGGTGGTGGTCCTTAAGCCCTCACCCAGTGCTCTTCTGCTTCAAGATGGTGAACTGGGTGCACGTCAGTGAAGGAGAAGAATAAAGAGAAACCAAGTGCAAGATGCCGGAACTGCTCTGTCTGAGCCTTTGTCTCAAAGGGCTGTTGTGAAGGCTTTTACCTGCGTGCCTTCTCACAACATGTCCCATCTTTAGCTCCACTTTGGCACAGACGTTGCAGGAACACATTAACGCATCCAGGCAACACAGTGGCAGGGGAGCCCTCAGGAGGGGAGCTCAGCTGAGCCGGAGGGGCACGAGCAGGGCCCAAGAAGGGACGAGACTCCTGATGAGCTGGCCAGGGGTGGACCATCGTGGCTTTTCCAGCGACTCCTTGGAGTCTGGTGTGACTTCAGGGAGGCGAGTAGCCAGGAAGGCAGCGGAGAACTGATAGAGGACAAGGCACTGCGGAGCCAGTGGAAGCTTAAATATGGGGAGAGACAGGATGAGAGCTGCATTTGGGAGCAGTATGTGGGAATGCACTGCCAAGACAGGAGGCAGGAAGGGCTCTGAGTAGGGGGTTCAAAGCTCAGGTGAGAGATACAAGAGCCTGGACAGAGAGGCTAATTGAATCGGGATGAGTCTCGAAGGCCCAAAGCAACCCCTCGGGGGTCTTGAGGTCTCACTCCCAGCCTTAGGTTGCTCTCCTGTGGCTGGCGGGGCATCTGTGCACCAGAGCTTAGCCAGGACCAGGCCTGAGGCAGGGTGAACCCAGCAGCTGCTCAGAATGCTGGCTGCAGATGCCACAAAAGGCCGTTTATCACTGTTGATCCCTCAGCGATGCCATTGGTCCTAAGAGGGTTGCATGGTACCCAGGTATTAAGGGCTAAATTGTGTCCTTTCCCAAATTCATATGTTGAGGTCCCAACCCACAGTACCTCAGACTGAGTATTCAGAGAGACTGTCTTCAAAGGAGTCACTAAGTTAAAATGAGGTCATTAGGGTGGGCCCTCATGCAATCTTATAAGAGGAGGAAATCTAGACCCACAGAGAGACACACCAGGGATGCGTGCACACAGAGGAAAAGACCACGTGAGGCCCCGGCGAGAGGGCAGCAGCTGCGAGTCAAGGAGAGAGGCCTCAGGAGAGACCAAACCCGCCGACACCTCGATCGCACGGTTCTAGGGAAAATCATTTCTGTTGTTTAAACCATCCAGTTTAAGCTGTGGCACGCTGTTACTGCAGCCCTAGCAAACAAATACCCCAAGCTCTAGTGAAAGTAAGTCAGTGCCAGTAAAACCGTGGCCTGCTGGCATCCTCTGAGGCAGACGGCTGGTGTCATCCGCATGGTCCCCACGGCACGCCAGGCCGAGACCCCACCCAAGGCCGCTCACTGACCGGCATCTTAGCGTCACGTGCTTCGGGATACTTTTCTTTCTTTCTTTCTTTCTTTCTTTCTTTCTTTCTTTTCCTTTAATGGAGGTACCGGGGATTGAACCCAGACCCTCGTGCATGCCAAGCATTACCATTGGGCCACAACCCCCACGACTGCCCCGATACTTTTCTTTTCTTTTTTTTAGATTCAGTACATAGTCCTTTATTTTTTTCCGATCCTTTTCTAATTCAGCTTTTCCACCAATGGAGGAGGGTGGAGGGAGGGCCTCCTGGCAGCCTCGCCAAGGCCAGAAGCCCAAGAGGCCGAGAGGGGAGAGCGGGCAGAGAGGTGGCAGAGGGGACAGGCCAGGGACTGTAGGGCACAGTGGGGCTCGGCACGAGGCTTCTCAGAGCCACCGGGAGCCAGACGCACTGCAGCCCTGTCCACCCCCGTGGGCAGCACGTTTACGGCTGCCTGGCTGACCCAGGCCTGATGCACAGGCTGGAGTGGGGCAGGGGTGAGGGGAGATGGACATCTTTCTCTCTGTCTGCCTAAGGAGATGGATCTGCCCTGGCATTCTACAGAACACATGCGCTGGACCCCGTGACCAGCCACCTGTGCTGCCTCCTGCTGTGGCCGCACCGCGCCCTGCCCAGTTAGTCCAGGTTGATTTTAGAGGACCACGGCTCTGCCAGGCAGGCAGTGGGGGAGGCCCACCTCCGTCCCTCCCCTGCAGCAGGCAATGACATAGAGAACAGGAAGCCCTCAAGGGGCCCACGCGATCCCCCAAGCACCTCCCCACAGCCTGGGTCGGACCCAATCAACCACCCCATCTCCAGAGAAGGCTCAAGATGGGCACTGGGCAGGGCACAGGGGCTGCCTCCCGGCTCCCACGCAGGTGGCAGCTGGCCAGACACTGCTGGCACTCCTTCCAGAAGGATTCCATTAGGCCATCAGGCCGTTCATCATTGGCACTCCAAGGGGAGCGTTGGCTGTGTGGCGAGCGTAGCTGGCGCCAGCTCCTGGGGCGCCAGTGCTGGGCGGGGAGGACAGGCCGGCAGAGGTCACAGCCAGGCCGTTCTCTCCACCCGCACCATCAAAACAACTCAGCTCCAAGGGACAGCGCCAAGCTGAGGCCGCTCAGGCGAGCTCTCTAAATCCACATGTGCAGCTGGACAAGGCACATCCCCTGTGACAAGGAAATTACATCTTCATGTCCCAAACTGGCCCCCTCTAGATGCGTCCAGCTTTTCTCTGCGGTCACAGCATCCTGACACTTCATCATGGCTTAGGAATGTTGATTCCAAGCTGCCGTTTCCTTTCCATTCCGAGTTCTAACCTCTCCCGCCTTTGAGGGAAGTCTGCGATCCGCCCCCTTGTTCTCCTGGCTCAGTCCCTCTGTTCCTGCCTACAGCACTGTGTCCCTGACCCCACTCTCCTCCAGTTCATCTGCCCTGAGAACATCGTAAAATGCCAGCTCTATGACACTTTCCCTGCTCAAAGTCCCACAGTGATGGTTGCCACGTTCAGTTCAAAGAAACCCTGACTTTCACAGTCCTCCAGACTGAGTGAGGCCAGTCTCTAAGGGCTTACTGAGGAGGGCTGTCCTCTCCCCCCAAGCCCCTCCACATGTGCCAAGGGGTGGGAGGGTGGGCTGGAACCTGGGATCATCCGTGGAACCGCAGCCTTGGGCACAGGATCTGTCCTATGGCTGTCCACCTCTGGGTCACTCTCTTTCCTTTGTCTGGATGGGGTCCTCTGAGATCATAGGATCTGACTTGGGCCGTCTTGAGTTCAGTTATTATTCTAACCTCGGTCGGCAGAACCCTGGAGCTGCCGCAAGGAGGAGGGGGAGGGGCCGAGGGGCCGAGTCCCCCCTCACTGGGAACAGTTCTGCTCTTCTCTATGCACTGGACTTCCGTGTAAGACTGAAGAGGAAAAAAGGCATCGAGTGCTTTTAAAGATGTTTGACAGCCACTGATCTAACGCGGCTTCTACCCAGAAATCTCCCATTGATAAAACCTTTGATGAATTGCCAGACATCCAGTCTCTGTTTGAACATGTCTGGCATCGGGGAGCTCACCAGCTCCCAGAGCAGTCTGCCTGTTTGGGGCATCACACACAGCTCAAGGGATGCCCCGCAGGCAGGTGACACTGGGCTGGAGGCCTGGGGCACAGAGAGAAATAAAACTCCCAGGGCGGGTTCGGCAGGAACCAACAGTTTTCTTGCCTTTTTGTTGTTACTGCAGCTTATTCATTCAACAAGTACGTATTTGGGTGCCCTTGTCTGCCCGGCCTGTTACAGAGGTGGGGGGCTGGCCGTGAACTTGGCAGGCGAGGACCCTGTTCTCAGGAGCTGGCGTTCCACTGCGGCAGACGCTGCGCTAAAATAAAAGATGGCCTCAGACCTGCTGAGGGTTGTGAAGGATGCCAGAGAGGACGACATGTTGGGGGGAATTTATATCCACCATTCAGCTCGAGAGGGGAGGCGGAGCAGTCTCTGAAAACTGAGGCCAAGGCCTGCGGGGCAGAGGGAAGAGCCCTCTGGACACGGCGCAGACCTGGCGTGGCTGCGGCGGAGGGGGCAGGGGAGAGCCGGTAGGGTCCCGCTGGGCCTGAGGGGCCCTGTTAAGAGTCTCGAATTTATTCTGTATTTGGTGGAAGCCAGTGGGGGGCTTTAAGCTGGAGAATATGAGATGCAGTTTCTGTTATGAGGATCACACTGGCTGCTGGGTGTGGCGTGGGTGGGGCGCAGTCTGGAAGCAGGGAGACTGCTCAGGAAGTTACTGAACAGCCCCAGTGAGCCACGGACTAGAGTAGGAGCCAGAGAGATGGACAGACAGACCTGCACAAGGTATTCTGGAGAAGAGGTGACAGGACTTGCTGATGGAGTGAGTGTGGTCAGGCGGGAGAGGTGCCAGAGCTCTGAGTGGGATGATGGTCACCGAGGTTGGGGAGGAGGGACAGAAATGAAGCACCTTTATCAGACATGATGGTCTGTGGTGCTCATTAGACAGCAGACGGGAAGCGTCCAGGAGGCAGTTGGGACAGTGCTGGGCTGGGTGTACACACGGGGGCACCATCAACGGTTGCAGGAGGCTGATGGTGGCCACTGTGTGCTGGAAGGTGGCGGAGGTGGTCCAGGCCCAGATACAGGTCCTCCACTTGATATTATAGGCATGAGCTTTCCTAGCAGGACAAAGAGCAAAGGAGACCACCTGGTGAGCCACTGACTCAAGGGGCAACAATGTGGGGAGAAGGGGAGAGATTTAGTGTTTGCCTGCAGATCTGCACGCCGCCCCAGGGCAGTGAGGAGCCGGCCTGCAGGGCGGCATGTCTAGAATAAAAGGACCATCCTAGACTTGACCCCAGATCTCAGTCGAGGGCACATTCACAAACCCCAAACACACCCTGTCTCGCTCAGAAGATCAGCCTGCCAGATTCAATCCTATCAGATTAACGGTTTTTGGCTTGGTTCCTACAAAGAGGATTTAGAGGACATCAAAAGCTTCATAAAAAAAAAAAAACAAAACCCTGAGGCAGCAACCCGCATCTACCAGACCCTCAATCAGCTTGCAACAGATTGAATTCCAGGCTCCACATTTTGGGATAAACGGACAAGGTCAAGGATGGGGAGGAAAAGTAACGGACAGACCAAATCAGACCTGAGCAGGTCAGAGGAAATGAAAGCATTGTGCTGGGGGAAGCCAGGCTGAAGAATTTTGACCACGACCGACTCCAAGGATAATAACAGAACGCAGCTGGCCAGCATTTAAAATCCCTTGAGGGGGCCTCAGTCTAAGGAAGGGAAACCAGTTTTAGATCATGAAGAATGGGCTGACCCTGGAGTAGGTTTACTGATCTTCCCAGGACACCCATGGGCCAGAGGTATTTTCTTGCCTTGAGACTGATCTCAGACTGAGTCTTCTGGAAGCAAGAATCTGGCCGGGAGAGAGAGTCTTAATACCAAGGTCACAGAATTAGGCCCTTGCTGAGAATAAGCTGAGGGTTGTCTCAACCAGAGGTCAGGCTGGCCAGAGCGTGAGCCAGGCCTGCAAGGATTTCTTAACTTGAAAATATTAAATGCATGTCCACACACACACGCCTCTAACCCAGGCCCAGAAAGAGGAGGTGAGGACTAGAAAGCAGACAGTCATGGATTGTTACAGCTCCAAGAGGTATCCGAGATCATCTTAGGTCAACCCTTTCCTTTTGCAGATGGGAAAACTCAGACCCAAAGGTTAAGTGACTTCCCCAAGTCCTAGGGCGACTCAGAGGCAAAAAGTATTAGGTAAGCAAGTTCCACGAATTCTTGCACTGGCTTTCCTTCAGGCCATTTCATCTCATTAGCTATTCTTTAGCCAATGTGGCCAGGAGAAAGTGACCAATTTGTCCACCTCCCTGGCAGGAGGGAAGGAATGACTGCTCTTTGTTTTTGGTTCTGACTAAGCAGCAAGCATCAGAAGGGCGGCCAGCAGCTCTGTCTGTGCGTCAGTATCTTACAGGAGGAGGTTCGGACCCCTGTTCCATTCATCTGTCCTCAACAGGGGCAGACTGAGTGCGGTCAGACTCAGGTTGTTCCAGAAATGCTCTGGCCACCAGGGACTTGGCATTTCTCAGAAAGAAAGTCCACCAAGGGTCTAAGTTGGTCGCAGCCCTCCCCCGCTGCGGTTGGGGCCAACTGTCTGGGAAGGAAAAGGGCTACAAAAAAGAAATTGTCTAAAGGTGAACACACTGGGTGTTTCATTTCTAACTCTCCAAAGCTAGGTAGCTTTTTTCTTAAGGTATGTTCTTTAAGAGTTTACTACTTGCTACCAAGTAGAAAATTCTAACTGGCAGCTACATTTTCTGTGTGCAAACAAGACTCTTATCTCGGAAGAAAGAACAAAAGGCAGCTGTTAGGAAAGCCCCAAATTCTTTCTCATATGAAAGAAATTAAATTATGGGCTTAAACAGCTTTACAAAACATATCCTCTTGTACTGCTCAGCGCTGGACACTGCTCGCAGCCCTCTGTGTCACCTTCCATTTAGTTAATGTTCATCACTGTAATTACTGCGAACACACCATTACTGTCTGTGTTCAGCTTTTTTCCTTACTTACGTCGACCAATTTGCTAACTAATCAGATGTCCTAATTCATGGACAGTAGTATTATTTCTGTTTTTCACTGCCCCAGAAAATCACTAGATCTGTCACAGACTGAATGTTTGTGTTCCCCGGAACTCATACACTGAACCCCCAGTGGGATGGTACTTGGAGGTGGGGCCTTTGGGAGGCAATTAGGTTTAATGAGGTCATGACAGTGGGGGCCCCCATGATGAGATTAGGGCCCTTCCTTAGAAGAAAAGGCAGAGCCTTGAGTGCTGTGTGAGGACGCAGGCAAAAGGCAGCTGTCATTAGCTAGGAAGTGGGTTCTCCCCAGGAACGGAATCTGCTGGTACCATGATCTTGGACTCCTAGGCCTCCAGAAGTGTGAGAAATAAATGTCCGTGGTCTGAGCCAGCCGGTCTATGGTACTTTGTGACAGCAGCCTAAGCAGACCAAAGGCCAGGACCCCAAGTGCTATGAACAGCTGTCAGATGTCTGGCCCTCTGCTAGCTGGCCTCCCTGGTTTTGTTAAGAGAACCGAAGGTGGGGCCACACTGGCATCATGAAAGTTAGAACAGATGGGGGACAGGATTCACTAGCTTCTTTTTTTTTTTTTTAACCATTTTTTTTAATAGGGGCTAGGTAATTAGGTTTATTTGTTTATTTATTTACTTACTTAAATGGAGAGACTGGGGATTGAAACCAGGACCTCGAGCACGCACTCTACCACTGAGCTGTACCCTCACCCCTAGGATTCACCTGCTTCTTGATCACTCTGGGAGGGCCAGGGGCTCTCCGGCTTCTGGGGACATGGCCTGTGGTGACAAGGCCGGGGACAAGATGGGCCCATCAGCCAGATAGCTTCAGAAAGGCAACCTAGGACCCAGTCATGTGGCGGGGACAGACGGGGGAAGGCCGTGCAGTTCAATCAGACCGACACCACCAGCCTCCCCGAAAAACCTAGCCTTTCCTGAGAAATTCCCCACTGGGTTCCTTTCTTTCCAACAGTGTATGTGGGAACATTCCAAACCTCCAGAGAAGCTGACAGAATAATACAATGAACACTCATACACCCCCTTCACCTAGACTTGCCGATTGTTAGCATTTTTCCATCTTTGTGCCCTTGCTTCACACACACCCACAATTTCGTGCATGTGTGGAGCTACTTGAATCATGACATGTCATCCTTAAACGTTTCAGCATGCATCTTCCTGAGAACTAGGACGTTCTCTGTATAAAAATCACAATGGCAGCATCAGTCAGGAGAGTGCGCACGGATCCAATGAAATGATCTAACAGACCCTTCATTTGAAACATGTCCCAATTAGCTCCAAAATATTCTTTACAGTTCCCCACCCCCACCCTGATCAGAATCCAGTCAAGGATGAGTCTTTCCTATTTCTTTAGTCTTCAATCCAAAAGAGCCTCCCAGCCTGTGCCACTGGCCTTACTGGAAGTCCCCACTCCGTTTCTGAGTAGATTGACAGCCCAAGCTCCAGGACGTCTGAGTCTTGGCACAGACAAAGCCACTTGACTCTAAGGCTATTGAATGACATTTGAGCCTTGGCCCAGGACCACGGTTGGGAATCCTACGAGACAGCCTTGCTGGAATCCACATCCCCGTTAGATAAGGGGCCTGCAATCCTAAAATCCCACTCTATACATCAGCACCAAAAAGCACTGTTTTCCGGGCCTTAAAAGGGAGCCGCTCTCCAGCTGAGGCTGTTGTTCTCCATAATTCTTTGTGAGGGTGGGGCATACCCGCCCCCCCCCACCCCACCCATTAATCCCTCCCAGGGAAAGGACAAGAGGTTTAAGAATGCGACTCTCCCCTCTGCCGGGGCCTGGCTGGTCTGCCCCGCTGTCCTGCATCCCAGGCCTTCACACAGCTCGGTTCTCCTGCCCCTCGGGGTGCTTCCCACTGACCCACAGCCGCAGCAGAAGCTGCTTCCCTGGGCTCTGGAGCCGCCTCAGTAATCAGCTTTGTCGAGTCGCTTTGCGGACAGCAGCTGCCCCAGGCCTCCCCGGGAAGGGAGGTGATTGGATTAGCAGGGACGTGGTTAATGGAAAATGGAAGGGGGAGGGGAGAGGTGAGTTAAGTGCTACCCTCCTGGGGGACTGTGACTTCCGCTCACAGCAGCTGGGGCTGCCCGCCCTCCTCTCCCACTGCTGCTGTTCAGCTGTTCAGTTAGCCAGAGGCCAGGAGGATGGCTGAGGCCGTCACCGCCGCCTCCCCAAACCCAGACCTGGACCTGAGTTATTTGTCCCCAGCGGTTCTCCTGGCCTGCTGTACAGGATCCAGCAGGATGACAGAAGAAAGCACTGAGACCTGCTGTTGAAAATGCCCAAGTCCATTTCCAGATAATTCCTCAGCAGCTTCTTCCAGGGGAATCTTGCAACTGGGGAGGTGGGGACGTGGGGGGACAGTGAATATCCATGTCCCCCAGCACCTGGCCAAGGGCCTTGCGCACTCCTAGAGTTGAGGGGACTCGAGAGCTCAGAAGGGGCTGGAGACTTGAACCCAAAAGGGAAGAGGGAGACCTCCAAGTGAGGAAGTGGACATAAACCTAATCCTTGTGTTGGGTGGACCGTGTCAGGACAGGGTGTGTAGAAGAAGGACCGACGTGCAAGCCTCAGCCCTCAGAGTCAGACGCTCTGGCTGCCGGCATCAGCTCCGAGCCTGTGCCTGCCATGTGAGCCTTGGTAAGGTGCCTTGTCCCTGGAAGGCCCCACTCACCCTCACAAGCAAACTAGGGCTGCTTTTTAAACAACCACTAAAGCCCATTACATAGATATCATATTGCCAAGAGCCTAGAGGCCTTCTAGAAAGCTCCTTCAGAAGTGCTGTCACACAGAAGATCAAGATATGACTGAGCACCACTAAAGGACAATTTAAACTTCAGTCCAGATCCTGCCGCTGGGTGAAAAGGGGCCAGTGTGTCCACTGTAGGAGCAGGGCTGACTGAGAGCAAGGGGCAGCCTGAGAACAGCCCCTCCGCCTCTGCTGCTCCCAAGAGAATCCTAAATACGGGAGCAAACCTAACACATCGGCAAACATCCACCCCCTCCCTGCCATCACCACAGGTGAGGTTAGCAAGAACGGCAGGGCCTCAGTTTCATCTCATTAGGCCCGAGTCCCTGTCCTCCCTGGGATGGTGACTACAACAGGCCTCCTCAAGCTGGTCAGAATCTACTCTAATGACGCAATAGTCACCCACTTGTCAAAAGCACCTGCTTATAAATGCGTTGTAACAATCACTCAGCAAAGAGAAACACCTCTGGCTGGCCTCACTGGCCTTCTCCTCCCCGCAAGGGTTCTCTCCAGTGTAAACCATTGCGTCCAGCAAAATTCGGAGTGGGCACTGCAGACACGCTGACGAGGCACTAAAGAGGCTCGCTCACGGTTCCCCTGTCTGGGCCATCCTCACTTCCAAGAAAAGTAGTCAGAAGGAGGAGTTCTGATCAGGCTCGGGACCCTCGGGGGTGGTGCAGAGGAGCCAAGGGTGCCGATCCTGGGAATGTGCGCGGCTTCACACCTGGGAAGTAGGCTTCCCATCTAGAGAGATGCATCAGAAAAAGTGTCCAGGGCTAGGCAGGGGTTGCATGCGAGCTCCCAGACACCTCTTTGGATATCCTGAAGCAAGACGGTAGGGTCAGGGCAGGGCTGCTGGACTGCAGGGATGGGCTTGGGGCAGAAGCAGGAGGGCGGGTCTGGGGCACTCGGGTGCCCTGTAGGAGGGCCTTATCCAGCCGGGTGCACACCGATCCGCAGCCGCAGGGGAGGTGTGCCAAGCACTGGGCAGTTTGAAAACGACAATAAAAAAGATTGCAGTTGTCCTACCGGATGGGCTTCAGACATAAATGACTCAGGAATCTGGATTTCAAATTGGCCTAAAAGGAGAAGGCTGCTTTCCTTTTTGTTTTTCCTTTAAGTGTTATATTTTTCACTATCAAGACAACTGTCACTATTGCAGTCCTTGAATGGAGACACACACACGTGGATTTGGGAACCCGTCGGCCAGAGGGTGAGGGTGAGGGTGAGGGGTGGGTGTGACCCTGTGCCTGGAGGAGAGACCCCGAAGAGCTAGCCAGGCGACAAAACACAACTCCGACAGGCGAGGAGACACTATGGGGGAGGGAGGTGAGCCTGCACACCGGGACCGTCTTTTCCAGCCGGTCGCCGGCTCTGCCCTGCCTGTATAGGGACCCGGTTCTGAGCTCCGCGGTGGGTGGCAGGGGGCGTCGAGCCGCGGCGGAAACCGGGTCCCGAGGTGGGGAGGGGCGCCCAGGAGGGCGGGGACGTACCTGTTTGGCCTCGGCGGCCTGCTCCTCTGCCTCCGCCGGCGACACTGCGGGCTCGTCCGGCCGCGCGGGCTCCTCCGGCCCCTCGGGCGCGGCCGCGGACTCCGCGGCGCAGGGACCGGGTGGCGCGGGCGCCCCGCTGGCCTCGGCCGGGGGCGCGGGCTCCGGGGGCGCGCGGGCAGGCTCCGGGCTCGCGGTAGCCCCGCGCCGCACCAGCAGCCAGGCGAGCAGTAGCGCCAACGCGGTGGCCAGCACGGGCAGCGCGGCCAGCAGCTCGGCCGGCGCCTCCATCGCGCCGCGGCTGCCGGAGTGCCTGCCCGCGGGGACCCCGAGGGAGCCCGCCGCGCCGCGCTGTGCCTGCGCCCCGCCCCGGGGCGGAGTCCCCGCCGTGCCCCGCCCCCGGCCCGCCCTCGACATCCCCCGCCCCCGGGGTGACTCTAGATACTGGGGACCAGAGCCCCGACCCCTGGGGAAGCGCTCCTAAGGCCCGACTAGGGCCAAGCCCTCCTTGCCCGGGAAGGCCATATGGTTTGAGCTTAGTTTAAGCTCCTTTTGAAAACCAGTTTGAAATACCCAGTACTCAAGGATCCCTGGATTATTGTCATCTTTTGGCACCACTTCAGCCCCATGCAGGTCATCTTACAGCAGTTTGGAATTGCTAGTTGCGGGATGCTGAGGGCGAAGTAAAGACAGGAGGGCTCATGTACATTGTGGCACTGGCCTGAAAGACCAAACCAAACACCAACTCTGCTTATTTTTAGCCACTTTATAGACATATCACCAGCTGCTCTTACTCCCTAGGGTTGCCTTAATACATTTTACGAAGAGGACGTTTCCAGGGCCTGGTGGGTGAATGCCCCTCCGGGTTTGGACCCAGCAGCCTTCCATACAGCCCTCATGGAATGGACCCTGACCCCAAAGACGGGCTTCTGGAATTCAGCACCAGGTGCTGTGAGTCAGCTGTTTCCTCTACTGACTTTCTTCTTTACATAATTCTGGAATGTAGGAGAGAGTGGATTGAGGGAAAGGTCTACTGTTTTTGTTTCTCCAGATCCTTCCAGGGCTGTGTTACTGAACAGGTATGTTGGAGATGAATGCATTGTAACAAAAAACTATCTACTGCTCCCAAACCCTGCTCTAGTTATTTTAAAAAAACAAAGAGCGGTCAGAGTTTGTATCAGGCCAAACATAGGTCTAATGTTGAAAAATCAAGGCTCTAGTTTTTGCTTAGGATGCATTTAATACTTTTATGTTTTTTGAAGTACAGTGACTGAGCTGATCTCTGATGTAAGCCAAGATGCTGGAAGGGGTGCTTCCTCTTCAAAGGAAGATGCAAGCTCCAGTTAGGACAGACAGGATTCCAGCAGCAGAGTGAGCTTAATCCTGCTGTATTACAAAATATTAGGAGCACATGCAAAAGGAATAGTGGCAGTTGATGAAAAATGCCCCACAACTATAAAATGTAGAGTGGGGCTTTCTCTCTTAGCTTCTGGCTTTTGACCACTGTGGGACTTTCAGCCAAAGTCTGCTTATACTCGGATTTTTTTTTCAATAAACACATACTGCAGTACTATGTAATCCGAGGTTGGCTGCAGAACTGGGAAGGGATACAGAGGGCTAACTGTAAGTTTATCTTGAATTTTCCACTGTGTGGAGGGAGGATTGGTACCCTATAAACCAAGGGTCAAGTGTATACTGAAGCGGTCCTATTGTGAGACAAACTGAGTACATTCTATTGACCTTCAGATGAGTACGAATGAAAACAAGGACAAATGATGCAGAAAAACCTCCAAATCAAGTTGCTTTATTTAAAATGATAAACAAGTTTCATCCCAGTGAAAGTTAAAAAATATCCACCCGGTGGTGGCCCCCGCAGGCATTTGGTGGCGGACCCCAAGGCAAAGACCTAAGCAGGAGTAGGAGGTGCTTGGGGCGCTCTACTCAACAACTACAGGGGGCACGGGGCGTTCAGCAGACAGTCCCAGTTCTTCTGTCACGTCCAGTCCCCTCGGAGAGAGCAGGCGGGGCCTGTTCTCCAGCTCCCAGGAGAGAAGGGGGTGGGGGCCAGATGTTTCAAGTGTTTTTTTTTTTTAAGAATTTTAAAAATTTATTTTTAACAAAATAATACATGTATATAGTTTGAAAAAGCCAAATAGTTGTATAAGCTCTCCAGTGAGGAACAGCAGTTCCCTGCTTCACCTTCTTTCTCCCATTGATTCCTGCTCCCCAGATGTTTCAAAGTTTTGAACTCACGAGGAGACAAGGCTGAGAGCCACCGCAGCCAGGGCTGCCTCAGTTTGCTGCATATGATGTAACATCAGTGTAACGTCTTGACAGAAGCCAGGGAGGGGGAGTGTGAGGAGAAAACAGACTCCACGTGGAACCATCAATGGTACCCAGCACACGCGGCAAACAGCTTACTTGTGGAAATGCTATGTAGAATTCAAGGAGCCTGCAGCTGCGGGCTTATACGCCTACTTCGCAGCAGTGCTTTTCACATTTACTACAGAACCCCTGTCCCACCCTATACTCTTACCTAAAGTCCTAAAGCGTATCAAGGCTAATAAATTTCTAAAGCACTTGCACCAGCAACTTTCTTGCTGATCCTTAGTTTAAATACTGTTAGCTGACTTACAAAGGAGCCATGTACCAAGTGAGTTTAAGACTACAGCTATAATCATAATTATAGCTTTTATGAGGTCTTTTATGAAGAGCTCATACACCTGCATTTAACAAGGACTGAACTTGCTTTTCTGGTCATGGAAATGGACACGCATGCAATGTTCCTACCCTGACAAGTGGCCCTTGTGAACGACGCCACATTCACCATCCGTTAAGTTCCATGAGGTCAGCGATCTGGGCTTATCACTGCTGCATCTCGAGCACCTAGTACAGTGCCCGGTACTCAAACAGTTGTCAAACGCTTGAATGATTAACAAGTAGGCAAGTGCAAGCATGAGCAAAATGTGAACAGTGTCTCTGTTTTGGGTGCCCTTCCCCTCAAAGTCACAGTACTGCAGCCCCAGGAGGCGCCTGTGTGTGGCACTGGCCGTCTCAGGCTGGTGGGAAAGCCTTTGGTACCTCCCTCGTTCTCCAAGACCCAGAACCCTCCTGATGTCCTGGCCCTCCCCTTTGGTAGTTACTGGACCAAGAGCCCTTCCTCCAGGACGCAGCTTGTTGGCTTTAAGATTAGCTGTCCTCTTGGGGAATAATCTCTAAAGATAGTTGAATGTCATATCCTTCTCCTTGTTCTTGACACCACTCAGAGTAGCTCATGCCAGGAAGGTAGGAGGGTTAACTTTAGGATGGATGGACCCCTGTCCTACTTCCTGCCCAGCCACCGCTCCATTCCTTCCTCAGTTTCCCTACCTCGGCCCTGCTTTGCTTCCACGGTGGTGTGCTTGCCTGGCATGCAGTGACCGTAGAAGGGGGCTGCTGAACCTCTGGCCTGGCCACAAGTAAAGACTGTCCTGTGGTCACTCATGGGGTGGAGAGAGCCAAACGCAATCCATGCCGCCCAGGTACCCTCGGGAGGGGTGACTGCGGGCCTGTCAGACGGGCCGGGCCCCTCATTTCTGGGTATTGTTTAGCAAACAGGACTCATCTTTGGCACGTGGGGAAGTAGACCTGGGTGGCTAATCTCTCAACTCCAACCTCTACTTTGCCAGACCAGTCACTGCAAACGGGTCCCACCACGCCCCCTGGCGGCAAGCAGCCTTTGGGTCTGGTTTTGTTTTTAGCCTTTAAACTACATTTATGGAGGAGCAGTTGATATGAACTTGACAGACAGGCGATCGCCTGGTAGCCCCAATACTAGGGAGAAGAAAAAAGCATTTTGAAGATGTCAAGAAAAGTCTTTTTTTAAAGGAGGAGGAGGAACATCATTCAGGTATTAATACAAAGAGATGATTCCTTAAGGGTTTGAATTTACTCAGGCCCACAAGGGGCCCTCCCTGGGACCAGAGGGCACCGCTGGCGGGCAAAGGGGAGCAGCCCGCGGAGGTGAGGGTGGGCAGCTAGGGAGACCCTAGGAAGGGAGCCCAAGTTCTCCTCCAATCCAGAAATGCATTCTGGCTGGCATTTTGGAGTGCAGAAAACTGGATGAAGACAAAATAGGGAAGCAGCCTTCTAGGGCAAAGCCCTCTTACCAACCCAGGGCCAGGAAGCGATCACCAGTCTGTCAAAAACAGAATACTTGGCAAAGAGAAGGGCAGGATTCTCCTGATTAAACCCACTTTTAGGGAGGATTTTGAGAGGTAACATCAAACAATTCCAGGGCATCTGCACACACTCCCTCCCTCCATGTTCCAACCCAGTGTGTCTTTGACCACTCCCTCTTGTTTTTATTTAAATGTAGGGACAGATTAAGGCAAGCAGGTGAATCCAGAGGCCCAAAGATGGTGCCTGCTGGTCAATCCCTACATACTTTCCCTGGGGTATTTAGAAGCCAAAACGGATCCCAAAGACCAGACATGCCATCTCTGCACTTGCTCCCAGCACATAACATGACCCCGCCCTCATGCCTGCAGGTTGGAGAAATGGGGACGCTAATCATGAATTCTCTGACAGGGTGAGGGCTGCTCACTTACAGACCACATGGTGGGACAGACTGGGACAAACCTGTCAGAACTTGGCCCCGTTTATAATTTAAGCTCCATGAGAACACACCGAATACCTTTCCTGCTCTGTTCATAAACAGAACCACCCCAGCATGTCATCCCTCCTCCAAAGCAAACCACACAAAATTACCCCGGACCCTGACAGCCTCTGACTGCGGGGAGCAGGTAAGGAATCCTAAGACCGAGGCAGTGGTGGGCTGTGCTGGCCGTGCTGGCCGCGGTCCTCCGCTGATCACGGTTTTGGACGGATGATGCCACCCAGGAAGGCAGCCGGCTCACCGGACTTCTCACCGGAGATTGCTCCACACAGAACGCAGGGTCCACTTCCCACTCTCGGCGTCTCTGCTCGCACGCAGCTGGCTACGTGGACGGCGGGAGCCTCCCCCACACCGGTGAGGCAACAGGTGCAACAAGACACTCAAAGAACCACAACCCTCCAGCCTTGTGGGCGACCGGCTTGGTTTTAAAGGAGAAGCACAGAACCTTCTTACCCGACATCACGCTAGGGCTTCGGTGCTTCACTGAGCTTGCTGAGATTTTTAACTTCTTGACAATCTATTCTTAGTAAGCAGTGAAAACAGCATTCGACTGAAGACAGAAGCTCGGACCAGAGAGGATTATCCAAATTCAAAGAAGACAGAGAAGGAGCAGAAGACGGGAAAACTGAGTTGAGTGGCCGCCAACAGTGCACACGGGAGCCGCCTCAGGGAGAGTTTCTTTATCTGCTCAGGGGTGAGCGCGGCCGCCACAAGTGTCCCTAATCCTGCCAAGGAAAGTACAACTGCCTGTAATCAGCAGGTAGACAGCACAGCTGGGCGCAAAGCCGGAAGGAGATGTGAGAAGCAGAAACCCCCGGACCCCAGGCTGAAGGGCTTCCTCTAAAATTACTTTCTTATAAATTACAATGTCACACCTCAAGGGCAGAGATAAGTCTACAGTAATAGAAACAACTTTAAAAGGCAAGAAGAGAAATCTAAGTATGGCTGCGAAAAGGACAACGTGGGTTGAGAAATGCACAATCTAGTCTGAAAGTCAATTGATTAAGACACCGGAATGTCCCCCATCGAGCCCCTGCCAGCCCACAGAGAATGAGGAAGAGACGACAGAAAAGGGGGTGGGCCCTAAACTTCCATCACGTTTAAGAACATGCTCAGCTGCTTGGAGACAGAGACCACCACAGGGAGGTCGCCTGCAGCAGGGGGACCTTCAGGCAGCATCCTACAAGCTTCAGTATCTCACCATCTTCCAGAAACCTCCCCTCCCATCCCAGTGCCACTGGCAGTGACACTTTAACTAGCAGCACATGGAGAAGAGGGCTCTGGGCTCTGGATGTGGCCACCAAACTTCAGCCTGAGACTGTTAGGAGCGCAGGACCAGGGCAGGTGCCTGCAGAAAGATAAGCTTATTGATTTTTATCTCAAATTTTAACTTATTTAGATCCAATCTGGAGATGTGATTTGGATTTTGTAAAAAATCTGCAAGCACTCAAAGCAGCAATGACAAAAGCAGGAGGCCATGCCTCCAGCTCCTCAGAGGACACTAGGTAATTTCTCGTATTTCCCCCCTTTCCTGTGGTAACTACTGCTTCCCAGCGAGGGCACCGGCCAGTGGAGTCACTATGTTCTCCCAAGACCACGACTAGAAGAGTGACAAGGGAGGTTCCGGTATTCTCTACGAAAAAAATGTCAAAGATATAAAATGAGTTTAATTTTTATTAAATAATGTAAAGGGTTTTGTTGGCACCATCCACGTAGATTCTTGCCTTTTTGCATAAAACAAGCCACGTTAATTTGCTTCGGTAGCGGAGAAAAGGAGCTACTGTAGCAAATGCTGAGCGAACCGACTCACAGCCCAAGAGTGTCGTCACTCTCTGGCTTTCGCCAGCCCTCCTGGGCCTGCAGGTCCGAAAGGCTGCCCCGGGGGCCCTGCCGCAGGCCGCGGGCTTGTCCTCCTACACAGACACCAGCCGAGCCCGGTCACCTGGAGGAGCTGCGCTCTTTGCTGACACAGTCGTCCTGGGAGGTGGTGTCCCCGTTGCCCACCATGCTGCACGTGCGCCTCTTCTTCCTGCGGTGTGTCATCCCGTCGCCCTCGGAGCCAGACTCGCACTGGACGCAGGAGAGAAACAGGGATTCAGTCAGATGCAACCCAGGCCTTCCTTAGACAAACCTCTGACCTCAGGAGACGGCACAGGCATTGTCCGCTTTCTCCCAGAAGCAAAAAGGCCCTTTCTGACATAGTCTGAACATCCATCCCCCTGGGGGCCCAGTGTCCCTCCAGAGGTGGCTAATGGGAGGGCTGTTTGTTTGGAATCAAGATGCTTACTCTAAGAATGTGTTACTGTCCGGGCTCTGCGGTCGCTTTATGGAATTTCACTGTAACTGAACGTGCAGCACTCAACATGCATAGAACACGCCCCCGCCTCCCTTGAGAAGGCTGACTCAGCAGATTATGTGAAGATGCAAGACGGACGTCCCCTCTGCTAAAAGCACGGGACCCCCTCACCCGGTGTGATGTTAGCTTTTAACCAGGTGACTGAATTTGCTGAGTTTCCAGACTTACACTTGACCATCCACGGGAGATTCCTAACGTGGGCTGTGAGGTCAGAACACCTGGAGTCTGAACCCCGACACCACTGATCGCCAAACGGGTGATCCCGGGCCATTTACTTCAGGACATCCCCAGACACCCCTCTCACCCCTTGGGATTACTAGGACAATTCACAAACATGTGTAAAGCTATCGAACAGGCAAAATTCACCCCCCAGCAGGAACGGTGGCAGCTGGAGTTCTTGGGAGAAAGTGAAATGTGTTCACATCATTCTCCCTCCTGGATGTGAGGGGGGAGTCGCATCTGGTTTTTACGGGTGACTCGCCCTGGATGCCCGGTGAGCGAGCAAGGCCTCACCTCCGAGTCCGAGTCCGACGAGCTGGAACTGGAGGAGCTGGAGGAGTCGCTGGAGCTGTCGGAGGCGATCCCCGTGGATTCCTGCAGGTCAACGGAGTCGGCCAGGACTGCCAACTCAGGATGCTCCTGCTTCAAGATCCTGAGAGACAAGAAATATTGTGCTCAGTGCCTGGACAGATGACACCCCCGCACAGTACCCCCAACTGAGAGCTGAGGCCCGTCTCTCCAGGACACACAGCTCCACAGGCTGGGAACAAGAAACCCAGCATGCCGCTCAGGCTGCCCTGGAAGGAAAACTAGCCCCGCGCCCCGCACTGCCCCTGTGCACACGAGCCGGACGTGCTGCCAGCACGCGAGGCAGTTTCCTTGAGTTTGCCTTGGTCTCCCCCTCGGGAGAACCATCTCTTCCCCTTGCTGTTTCCCTGATCCTGTGCTAGCTGATCTTTTTAACCTCTCCTCTGCACAGCACAGTACCAAATGATGGGAGCTGGGCTTGGTTAAACTCTGTCTGTAGGAGCAGAAACAGTCAGGCTGGGAAGAGATCAGAAGTGTCAAGTAACAGAGAGGGCCCCCCTCGCTGGAGGAGAAAACTCAATGGGCCTTTCCGGGGCTGCAGCCCTCCCCTTAGGGACCTACTCTGGCATCCACTGCAACCAGGGACTAAGACCTGCGGGACGGGAAGGCCTTCAGAGTGACCAGATCGCAGTGGCCTGCAGGACAGAGTAAGTGGGCCTCAGGTGCCCAAGAGTGCGGGGAGAACAAAGCCACCACCCTTGCTGGCCCTCTCAGCAGGGAGGCTGAGCACTGAACAAGCCAGGATCCCTCTCTTACCCCGAGAGCTGGTCCCTCCGGGCCAGGGTTGGGACACAGTGGCACGGGGTGGCTGGGGGTGGCTTGCACTGCCGCGGCCCGTGCTGTATCTGTTCTGTGGATAAACAGAGGGGCTAAGTCTCCAGGATGGTCACCTCACTCACGAGACCCGAAGGCAGTGAGCTCAGATGGAAAGAATGCTTTGGGGCGAGAAAAAGGAAGTCACCAAGTAAAACCCAAACAAAATGCCTCCTGTGTGAGTCCTAACTTTGGGGAGAAAAAACAAAAACAAAAAACAACCCAAAAAAACAGAAAATGAGAAACAATCCCGATTAGAACCGTGCTCTGACTGACTGGCTCTGCTCAGACATGCAGTCCTAGCCTGTCACCTCGAGGCTGGCAAGCATCCCGAGAACCAGCCCTGACCACGGGCCCACTCTGCTCAGCCCGTGAGCTTCTGCAGGCCTGGTGTGTCCCAGGCCTGTCTGAAATCAGCGCACCTTACAGCAGCAGTGGACTCTTTCCATTTTATCTCTGGGGTAGACGTTGGAACAAAGCGAAAATAAGAAAAAAAAAAGTCTCTCACCTATACCACTTCCTCGACAACTTTGGTCTCCCTCTTACCGTCTTGTGCCACACAACAGGGAAGTTGGTGCTGCTGGCAAAATTCTGGGTGATGGCAATGGTGGTGTCGAGATTGAGGACAACGTGCCACCAGCCTCCTGAAATCCAACAAGTAAACACTGAAGCAGGATTTGGTTCTATATACAACAGCTCTATGACACAGCTTCACATAACATAACACAGACCTTCAGAAACGGGGGATTCCTCTGCACGAGAAAGAGCCTTAGAGACACAGGACCCAGAGTGGTAAAGCCTGCTCCTGGTGCCAGAATCACAAGCGACCTGTTTGTCTGAAGTTTTACTGGACCGAGGCTGTGCCTGTTCCTTTATGGACTGTCTGTGACTGCTCTCCTGATACAGGGGCAGAGCTGAGCAGTTACGACAGAGACCGGCTAAGCCGAGGTACCTACAATATTTTACTCTCTGGCCCTTTACAGAACAAATGTGTCAAGCCCTGGGAAGCCACAGCTGTGACCACAACTGTAAAGGCAGCAAGTTCTTCAGTTTCTAAGAGGAGGCCTATCTTAAATACCCTCACTCCCAACACTTAATCTACCAAAACGAAGTGTGGTTTTCAAGTATAGGATTTCCTGCCTCTTGGCTCTAAGTCACTATTTCCTGACTCAATCCACCCAGTGCTACACTGTATCATTTACAGAAACATGCACAAGTCACTGCACATACAGAGACACTAAGTAACTCCTGGAGAGAAAAATGAATAGGATCTCTAGATACAGGATGTTTATCATTTTCAATTTTTTTTTTTTTGGAAATGGGGGAAAGAACGTAATTAAGTTTGTTTATTTTTTAATGGAGGTACTGGGGACTGAACTTGGGACCTCTTGTATGCTAAGCACACACTCTACCACTGAGCTATACCCTCCCCCATATAGGAAGTTTATCAACATTCATTATACATTCAGGTTACAAGAAACATCGACAGCAGCCCCCACATGGCAACATATCACCATATCACTGTCAGGGGCAGGCACCAGTTAGCTCATTCAGAGTCAGCATGCAGAGGGGATTCCTTTGACACACTCTCTAAATTGTTGTGCAAAGAATATTTTTTCTCAGTTCATCTATACCTGGAACAAAGACAGTCTCTCCTGGTTTTTGTAAGATTTCCAGGGGTTTGAATTCGGGTGGCCAGGTTGGAAGCTGCGTCCGGGGATGAATGATATTAAACCAGGTAATAGCTTCATCTTGCTGGTTCCCTCCTTCTTCACGGGTCACCTTGATGAGCTCCCTGGGCGTGCTGGTAGGGAACAAGCACCAGCGTTTGTGGCCCTGAACTAAGGCATTCCAGGCGCTGGTTCCCAGAGGGTCGATGTGAATTCCAGTTCCAGAGCGTGGTGGCCCCATCACAAACCACCTAAAGGATGGAAACATTCCAGATGTGAAGCACAATTTAACCATACAGACCCACACACTACAAAATAAACTTTCAGTTTTATACAGTACACTACACAAATTCTAATACATAGAAATGCTGAGGGAATTGTGCAGACTGATCCCTAACAGAAAACAGGAAAATCACTCATGTGGCTTACAACTAGCCTTTAATTATTAAAATTTCCAGGGACAGGGGGGCAGGGGGTTATAGCTCAGTGGTAGAGCATGTGCTTAGTGTGCCTGAGGTCTTAGGTTCAATCCTAAGACCTCCATTAAAAAGATAAAATAAATTCAAAAATTAAAAAAAAAATTAAAACTTCTCTTTATAGGTTACTGGTTCAACTCTAGTTGCACCTCTGAATCACCTGGGGAGCCTTCAGAAATCCTGATGCCCATGCGGCACCCCAGACCAATAATTACCTCAGCCCCTGGCAGAGGGCCTGGGCAGGCATCAGGATCCCTCTAAGTAAGTTCCATGTGCAACCAAGGGAGAACCACTCACTGTTTCAGAAAAAGATTAGCTGACCCAGCTCTGCTGTTGGAGACAAGATTATAACCACATCACTGCCCACTGTTTTACCTGTAAGGGGGCCTGCGCTTCTCGCCCGCATACTGGAAAAGGTCATCAGTGAAAAACTTGGGCACCTTGTAGTCTTCCAAAAGTTTCCTTCTTTTGGGGTGTTCACCGTAGCTGCTGTCAAAGATGTAAAGGGGGCTGTCATCCCGCGTGCTCTCCATGTACTCGATGTAGTATTTCATCTTCATTTTCACCGAGTAGCCGTCATTATCCTCGCCACACTTGAATTTCTGGTTCCGGTATTTCCTTTTGAGGCGCTCCAGAGTCCATTTCTCCTGCGCAGACCAGCCTTCTTGGGCATTGAGCAGAACCACGGGCTTATAAGGTCTTTCGTATCTCTCCACAAATTCCTCCACCGACAACTGTAAGGCGTCTGCCCTTTCCACGTTATCCTGAGAGAATCAGAAAAGAACTATCGAGTTAAAAAAAAAAAGTCCAGCGGCAGATAAGGGTGTCCCCCAAAGCTAATTAGCAAAAGCATAGCTAAGTAGGCAGATTCCGCTCTGGCTCCTCTTAGGGAGGGAAAAGGACCTGCGTGCGTTCGGGCACGTCGCACCCAGCGCCACCCCACCAGGCAAAGGGGGCTTCGCATCTCCCACTCGTGCCCTTGGCCAGCCAGGTTCTCTAGGGCCCCGCCGCCCGAAGGGGTCAAGGGCTGACAGGCCTCGTGGAGGGCGTCAATGGCGTGGGACTCCGGCTGCCCTGGCAGGCACGGCGGGGGCGCGGAGGAAGGAGGCCCGCCCTGGAACCGGGCCCCGATGACCCCGACTTCCGCGCGGTGCGGGCGAGCCCATCGAAACTCCGAGGCGCACTGCTCTGCGCGGGCGGACCCCGGCCCCAGGAGAGGTGCGCAGCCCCCGGGGATGCCCGCGATCCCGACCCGCTCACCGCCACGGCCGCCGGGTTCAGCGAGAAGTTCTCGTAGTAGTTGTGCCGGGTCCAGTCCAGCGAGTCCTTCAGCTCTGGCCGCGCACTCCGCTTAGCCTCGCGGATCCGCTTCTTGCTCTTGTGGTTCATCCTGCGGGGGTCACCAGCTAGTTCCGCGACGACCTCGGCGCAGCGCGCTTCCTGCCACCAGTGCGCCCCCTCCCCGGCCCGGGCGGTGGCGGCACCAAAACGCCCTTCGCTCGGACCCGGCACCTCTAAAGCCGCCTTCCAGAAAATTCACTCCCCAACCACCTCCGGAGCCTCCGGTTGGGCCTGCGGCTGCCGTCTTCCCCGCCCCCTGGCCTCTCGCGATAAGCTATTGGCCTCCGCGCCTCCGGGGTCCGCCCTCACACAATCCGGGTCTCCGCCATGTTGGGAAGGTCTTGGTGGCTGAGGGGCCTCCCCGCCGCGGCCCCGCCTCTCCCGCGCCCGCTTCCGGTGCGCGTCACTTCCGGCAGCGCGCTGCCTCTCCACAACCTGCTTCCTGTGGGCCGGTGTTGCCGGCTGCCTGTTAGTCTGTGTTTCGTTTGCCTGGCTTCAAGTCTTCTCGTCGCGCGGCTACTTCGCCGCCCGAGGGTTGCTTCCCGCCTTTTGCCGTCGGGTAGTTGCGATCCGACGTGGCGCTGGGGAGGCCGGCGCGGGGGACCCAACGCGCGCAGCCTGGCAGCCCGGCGCTCTCCCCTGTTGTCGCCGCGCCCGGAGGCCACCGACTCCCCGGGCGAGCGTGGCCTCCGAGGGCATGTGGTCCGAGCCCAGCGCTTCCGGTTCTCGGAGGAGCCGGGCCTGGGAGCCGAGGGGGCCATATTGGAGGTCCGCGTCCCGCAGGTGCGTTAAGCGGCACCCGCCGGGAAGCGCCTCCCGTCCTTTGCGGTGGCATCTCAGGGCAGGAGCGTTCTCAGCCGACCTGGGGCTATAGGGAGGGGGCCCCGCGGCTTTCTGCCTTAGAGTAGGCCGTAAAGATTTGGTGTGAAGCCCTTTGGAAGAGTAAATACCTTTCAGAAAGAAATGTGAGGGCCCTGCGAGGAAGGGGGCCTCTTCATACTATTTCCCACCAGAAAAGTGGCATTCTTGACACCTAGTATTTTCTTTGATCTGGCCCAAGGGCTTAATAATTCAGATTTATCTGGGACCAGGGGTTCCAACCCTCACTACCCAAATAGTTTCTTGAGTTGGCATTCCTTCCTTTCAGTTCATGGCTGCCCCTGAATTCTCAACAGCAGTTACACCTTATATACGTCCGGTTTTTCAGAGCACTTTCACGTTGCAGTATTTTGATTTTCACAGGAGCTTGTGAGGTAGGCATTGGCATTGACAGTTTAAATATGAGAAACAGCTTATAAATATGAGAAACAGCTTAAAAGGAGTTGAAGGCTCAAATGGAACCCGTTTCTGGCAGTTTCTAAACGCCTTCACGTTGAAATACCCCTTTGGATTTCTTCCTAAATTTAAGGGGTGGGTGAAGATACACCCTGTGATAACAGAGCACCCCCCCCCCTTTTATACCCAAATCTGCATAACTCATTCCTCTAGTCAGAAGTATTTCGTTGTACTCCTGGGTAAAATTCACCAGGGTAGGCATTTTTGTCTCTTGATCACGTCTAGCATATTTTAGGCACTAATATTTTTGTTGAGTGCAGTGAATAATTCAGCTCAGACTTTCAGTTCCTTTACCATTGATGTTTGCTCTAGAAAACAAAGACTTGCAGTTTTGCAGTTTAATAATTGCTAACTTTGTATACTTAATTTGTGCCCGGCACTGTATTAAGTATTTGGCATTGAGTCTTCCTAATCACTCTATGAGACAGTATTTTGCAGTTGAGGAAACTGAAGCACAGACAAGTTTAAATAATGAGTGAGGTCTAGTACACAGCTAGTACATTACACATCTCAAGTTTGAACTCATTCAAGTAGGCTCATTCCAGAGTTGTGAGCTATGTTATCTTGTCTCCCTAAATACAATGCTCTCACAATTCAATGCCCTCCCAGAGGCTTTGTGAATTGCCTGCCTTCCTAACTCCAGGATTCAAGCTCTACTCAAACCTCTTCTAGGGTGTCATTCTAGGACCACACTGTTCTTCCTTATCATATGTTGCCTGTGCTTATAACTCTAATATCTTTTTTTGTATATATTTTTTAAGTATAGTTAGTTTACAATGTTGTGTCAATTTCCGGTGTACAGCATTATGCTTCAGTCATACATGAACATACATATATTTGTTTTCATATTCTTTTTCACTGTAAGTTACTACAAGATATCAAATATAGTTCCCTGTGCTATACAGTATGAACTTGTTGTTTATCTATTTTATATATATTAGCATCTGCAAATCTCAAACTCCCAGTTTATCCTTTCCCACCCCCTTCCCTTCCTGGTAACCATAAGTTTGTTTTCTATGTCTGTGAGTCCAATGTCTTCTTATTGCACTTAAATAAAAACTAAACTTCCTGTGGCATATGTAACCTCACAAATCTGGTCTCTGCCTTCCCTCTCAACTATGCTTGTACTATACAACCGTGCCTCCAGCCCTCAGACCCACGCTGCCAGGGCTCTCTGTGTCCAGGCAGAAGCCTTTCAGTTCCTGCTTCAGGGCCTTTGCCTGAATTACCCTCTCCCTGTCTAGAGCAGCCACCTTGTGGTCACTGCCCACCCCCATCACTCTCACATCACCCAGTTGTATTGTGCTTGTAGCATCATCACCAACCAGAAATATGTATTTGCTTCCTCATTGCCTGTCTCTCTCTAGTAGGAGCTGTATATACATTTTATATCCCATGAGGTACTTCCTCAGCCTAGAATAGTCACTAAGCCACTCAGGCCCTGGATAAATGCTTGTTGAATAAATGAGTGTATCAAGAATGCTTATCACATGGTATTAGTTTTATATCCCCCCACTGGATGTGAACTGGAGAGCAGGGAACAGTTTTTGCAATGGATGCCAGTGCCAGGCACTCAGTAATTGCTGTGTAAATATACCGACTTCTGATGTGTCAGTTACTTATGGCCTACAAAATTTTTTTCAGGTCCTGCATCTTCAATATGGAATGTATGTTTGGCCCTGTGCTGTGGTCCTGGCCCAGTACCTATGGTTTCACAGAGGATCTCTGCCAGGCAAGGCTGTCTTAGAGGTACAAGTCCCTTGATGTTTGGGAAAATCCTAGGTTATGTTCCAATTTAAGTCCACATGCTTGTTTTTAGCTTTTGTTAGATATTTGGATGATTTGGCCATCTTGTAAGGCAGGTGAGCTAAGAATGCTTTTTACACCTTTAAATGTAAAATTTTTTTTTAAAGTATGCACCAGAGACCATATGTGGTCCACAAACACTAAAATATTTACTGTCTAGCCTTTTACAGTTTGCTGACCCCATTCTAAGTGAAGCCCGTAACTAATTTTAGTTATGAAATCTTGGCATAGGGTGTCCCATCAGGGTCATCCAGGCTCTACCATACCACTTGCAGTCTTTCTCACAAAACGGCCCTTTTCATTTCTGGAAATCTTGAGAGTAGCTATAAAATGTGTCTTACGTCTTTCTTACCATTCCACCTGGCTTGAGACTACTGAAGGTTTAGAGAAATAAACTTTTGTCATTTGTAGAAATGGTACTATGCTTAACCCCCAAGGCTAAAGACAAACCAGAAAGTTAACTTTTGTAAAACCATGTAAATGAAATGGATAGGGAAGGCATTTGGCACATACTTCTGGCCCACAGTAGTGATAATTGTTAGCCACTGGCAAAAGTCGAGTCACTGCCCATCCTCAAACAGGAGAAGCGTTAATCAATATGAACAATAACATTTATGAAGGCATTCCTTAGCATTATTCCTTAGTATGTTCACAAGTGCCTTGCCACTCTCAAGACCCAGCTGGAAAACCCTCTTGGAGAGCTATGTTGCAGACCCATCAGGTTTTAGCCATGTGAATGCTATTTAAAATTGGTAGCAACAACTGAATGACTGGTTGTGTATCCAAGTCACTCAATTGAGCTTCTAGAGCCCTGGTGTCATAAATAACTAGGAACTCCTTTATATATAGATCATGAGAACTGAGAATGACTGAAGGAAGTAAGTGACCCGAAACTACTCCTGGACTTACTAAGCAATGGAACTGCTCAAGATACACATTCTGTTTGGAAGCAATGTATCATTGATCTTTTAACAGCTCAGGGGTTGGGGCACCCACCCTCTGCAGTCAAAAATCCATGTGAAACTTTAGCAGGCCCTATCTTGAGTTCACATCCAGGGATCCAGCCAACCACACTTCATGTCAACTGTAATTATAGACCCTCACATTTCCACCACTTGTTTAAGGGGTAACTGCCAGTTGCAGAACTGAGGGCCCTTTAATACTAAAAGGGACTGTAGTTGACCTTTGACCCACTTAAGTTTTTAATGAGTTAAGTAACTTGTCAAGACAAAGTAAGCTCCGCATAGTAAAGCATGTTTTATAGGCATGGCAAGCTCACTATCCTTATACATAAGACCTTGTACTAAAAGATCAATGCAAGGATGAAATGGGAAACAATATGCCAAGCAAGGTCAATTCTTTGCAGTTCTAAGCAAAACCTTTAAACTTGTTAGATTGGAGCTGGAGTGAGCCTTCCAGGAATTATGGCTGCAAAATGTGGTGCTGAAGTAACACTGTCAGACAGTTCAGAGCTGCCTCACTGTCTAGAAATCTGCCGGCAAAGCTGCCAAATGAACGACCTGCCACAGGTGCATGTTGTAGGAATCACGTGGGGTCATGTATCTCAGGATCTTCTGGCTCTACCACCGCAAGATATTATTCTTGCATCGGATGTATTCTTTGAACCAGAAGGTAAACTTTTACTCTTCTTGGTAGTAAATTTAGCCAGGGATGCAATGGAATTACAATCTATTAAGAAGTCTTTTCTTCCCAGACTTTGAAGACGTTTTAACTACAGTTTACCTTTTGATGCAAAAGAACCCCAAGGTCCAATTGTGGTCTACTTACCAGGTAAGAAGGTAAGACTGAATAATCCTGGTTCACTCAACTTTTTTTAAAGTTAACTTCAGCCTTACTCCTCATTCAGCGTCTAGTTTAAGGATAAAATGAGAATGTAACTAAAGCAAAACAGGAAAAGCTTAGTTTTAAAAAAAATTTATTTTTTAGTGCTGACTGGTCACTTGAAGCTTTGCTCTACAAGTGGGACATGAAATGTGTTCACATTCCTCTGGAGTCTTTTGGTGCAGACAAGGAAGATATAGCAGAATCTGCCCTCCCAGGAAGACATACTGTTGAAATGCTGGTCATCTCCTTTGCAAAGGACAGTCTCTGAATTATACCTACAGGCTGTTTTGGGACAATGTCAATACTGATTAGCAACTTGGCAAGCCAACTATGACTCAGACCACTTCAGCTTCTCGTGTACAAACAGTGAATTTGAAGATGGATTAGACCTGTTGGCTTTGGATTGTGATGGATCACATAACAATTAAAACCAAAAAAACCATTAAACACTTATAAGAAAAAACTCTTGGATCTTTTCCTTAGTCAGTAAAATAGGGCATCTGGGTTGAGAGCAGGAGGTACCCACAACCTCAAAGTGCTACCTCTTAAGAGCATTCATTTTAGGGACAGCTGGTGCTGAACTGGCATTTCCACCTTTTAACTCAGGGGGAAAGTAATCAGCTACTGAACATTTCACTTTCATACTATACAGCCGGTAACATTCACAAGGTAATTGCACAGGTCTTTCAAATAAATGGGGGAAAAAAGACCAAGACATATTCTGAAAAAAGCTAACACCAAGAAAACGTTTTAATTAAACTACAGAAACAATGGTTATAGTACAGAATATTCATGAGGAAAAAAAATACACCATGTTATAAGTACTTACAAAGTTACAAAACCATTTTGTTTGCTTCCTTAACATTTTCCGTATTTTAAGTTCATACATGAAGATGTTCAAATTTACCATTTGGGGGAGGGGGAAGAGGAAGAAAAAAAAGGTGTATTTATCATCTCTAGATGTGCTCACTGTATGCTCCGTTATATATATGCAAGGCCCGGGTGACTGGAAGTGCAGTTGTCAGGCATTTTAATAAACTGGACAGCCATTTGTTTCTGCACGACAAGGCATCTTTACACAGGAGCAATCAGGAGAAAACAGGAAACAGCCAAGCACTCTGCACTGCAACACGCCACCTTAACAGCTAACCAGCATTACTCAACTGCTACACAACTGCGCCTAGTGCACAAAAATACATAAGAGAAGAGATTAGAATTGTGTTTGGTAAACAATCCTTTCAAAAAAAATCAAGTCTTTTCACCTGAAAAGTCTTTATACAAATTTGGGTTCAGTTTACCATTTAGACCTGAAGGTAAATAACATATACAAACAAATTTACACCAACTTTTGTAGGTTTTAAATTTTAAGGTATGAAGGCAATGTTGAGTCAATCTCTTGACAGCTTTAGGCTGTGTGTAATGGCTGCACACGTTTCCTTAAAAGTAAGGAGGCCACAAATTAGGTTACCAATCTGTTTAATTTCAAACAAAAAAAGTCAGCACTATATAAACAAAAAGGAAATTTTACCTCAAATATCCAAGCCAATAATGAAATCTGAAGTCGTTCACCTCACTAAATTACAAGAAATTTGAATAACAGCAACAAAATGGCACATAAAATTAGCTTGCCACCTGAGGCAAAGCTTAAAACAAGTAAAAAGTTAGACAAAATGTTACAAAATAACCTTTTCAATAGCCAGTTGCTTGTTCCAAGGACTCTTCGATGGACTGAGTACTTGGTCCTTTTCCCCCAAGTCTTCCTTTATGTTGCTTGTCGACACATCTAGGTTTTAAAAGAAATAAGTTCAGTTTACCTTCCATTATTATGAAGTCACTTAAAGTGCACATGGTTTCAATTTCAGTACTTACTAAGGCTCTGGTGAAACCAGGAGGTTACAGAAAGGTTCCAACCAGCCATTATCACAGTTTTTAAAAGGCCCAGTTAGGAAAATTTCAAAGGCTACTACCACCAGCATTTAAAGTTTTGTGTTTATGTATTCTTGGCCAAATAACCAAGGTGAAAAATGGTAAGGGGGGGCAAAAAAAGAAAAGAAAGGAAAAAAAAAAAGGGCTGTATCCAAACAAAAACAACTTGAAATCAGACAATTTTAAGACTAAGTCTTTAGTTTTCAAATGAAACATTTGGCAATTTTAGACTAATGCTTTAACATCTGAGCTACTTAGGGCCCTTTCCTTTTAAAAAATAGGACCAAACAATGAGTTAAAGACACACTATCCTTTCTCCCACCCAGTGCAATACCTGTAAACTTTTGGTTCCAAAAGTTCATTGCTTCTTTTTGCAATTCGTTTGCCACATCCATTAGAATATGAAGTCCCGGTCAGTACAACAATAGTTGAACTGATTGTTTTCTCTAAGAGGATAGTGCATCTTTAACATTTAAAGACAAACCTGCTCCAATACACGCCCACAGAAACTGGTCCCTGGAGGATCAGCCAAATCAGTTAAAATCTGCAATACTGGCCAATATTCTTTTATCAAACAGGAGACCGCAGCTTTAAAGGGGAAAATGCAGACGTTGGATAAAAACAGCAAGAAATAGTCATTTTCATTAATAGGTCTCAAACAGTTCATGAAACAGCCATTATTATCTAAGCTTTATACACATCCTTTCTGCAGACCCCTCTCTTCAGTATTACTCCCAAAACTGAGTTAGCTCAGAGCAGCACTCCTAACATCAGGAGTCACTTTTTCATTAATACGGATCAAAAAACCTACTCCAAACCCCATCTCTGATTTCGGGCCATGAGTCTCGGATCCCCCTAGACATTACCATTTGCTTAAGAGGACACCGCTCCTTCCTCTTCAGGAGACTTGGGAGGACTCTTGGATCGCGACCTGGACTTGGATTCCCTCTTGGACACGGGTGGAGGACTCCTGGACCTAGACCTGGACCTGGACCGCGAGCGAGATCTGGAGACCGACGAGGACTTGGACTTGGACCGTCGCGCGGATCTGGACTTGGAGGTCGATCGAGATCTTGAGCGAGTGCGAGAGCGGGACTTGGAGCGGCTGTAGCGAGATCGACTCCGGGACCTGGACCGGCTCCGACTCCGGGACCG
Source organism: Vicugna pacos (assembly GCF_048564905.1). Lineage (NCBI taxonomy): Eukaryota > Metazoa > Chordata > Mammalia > Artiodactyla > Camelidae > Vicugna > Vicugna pacos. The sequence continues at coordinate 59,022,123 of NC_133002.1, forward strand.
GCTGCGGCGACGCCGCCTGGGGCTGCGAGCAGGGACGAGCGGCGCGTCAGGGTGCGGGCGGCCCCGCCCGCGTGCTCCCGCCCGCCCAGCCGCCATTATCTCGCCGCCAGACGCCATTTCCCTGGTCGCGAGCCGGGTCCCCCGCCCTCCCGCGCCCCGCCGGCTGCTGAGTGGGGAGCGCGGGCGCGGAAGGGGGGCCCGCGGCGCGTCCCGACTCGGCCAGGGCCGCCACCACGTGTCCCCGCGCACCTTTGTGAGCCAGCCCCAGCCGCGACGCCCGCCCGCTCACCTGCGGCTCCGACGTCCGTAGCCACCGCCCCCGTACCGGCGGGGCGGGGGTCCCCGGCGGCTGTGATGCGAGTCCGGGGGGCGGCCGTAGCGCGCCATCTGCACTCGCAGCTCGCGGCCGTCCAGCACGGCCCCGTCCATGGCGTCCATGGCGTCCTCGGCGTCGCGCTTGTCGTGGAAGCGGACGAAGGCGAAGCCACGGGACTCCTTGGTGTAGCGGTCCCGCGGGATGTACACGTCGCCGACGCGCCCATACTTCTCGAACACGCGCCTCAGGGTGTCGGGCGAGGTGCGGTAGGTCAGGTTGTCCACCTTGAGGGAGGTCATGCCCTCCACATCGGGAGGCGGGCGGCCGTAACTCATGGCTCTGGAGGGTCGGCCCGGGGCCCGCGACCGCGCGCCGACGAACTAACGCCCCGGCGGGCCCGCGCGCTCGGCTGCGGCGGCGGCGGTTTCCTCAGACTAGCTCGGCTCGACGCCGCGCCTCTGCTCTGGCGGTTGGCTTCCGCGTGGAAACGTTGGGAAAGGCGGATGGGAGACACCGCCTCGACAGCTCCAGAGCCGACTCCACCTCAGAAACAACTGGCGGGCGGGCGGCTCCAGCGCCCATTTATATCCCTCCTCACAAAATGGCGACCGCGCCACCCGGAAATGAATCCTCTGATTGGCTCGCCCCTCCCCGCCCCGCAACGTCTCTGCCGCACGCCCCGCCCCTGTCCGAGGCGCCTGCGCAGAGCCTGGCGGGCGGGTCGAAAAGCGCGGAGTCACTGCTGCAGGGAGGGGGAGCGGGAGGGGCCGGCAGTTGGAAAGCCCGCGAAACGCTCCTTCCGGCTACGAGGAGCTCTGTGACAGGGGGAAGGGGCGGTGCAGCCCAACTGGGCTCCGCCTTCTTTTCATGCCAATGTCCAAGCTCCACGCAGCCTTTCTGCTCGGACCTTAGCTCTGCCTCTGTCAGAGAGGGTACTCCTTCACCCACTTGCCCCTCTGTGTTTCTGGACTCCTCAGACCGCGCTTCGTGGTCTCCAGACCCCCTCCCGCAGTTCCCGATTCGTTCGCTGGGTTCTGCTCTTTAGCCCCCATTCGCCGGAGCCCGCGAGATCGGATCGGGCCCCGCTCCCTCGTGAGGGGGCGAGGGAGCCCTCGCGGAACGCCTGAGCGTCCCGGACCCCCCCCCGGACTACATTTCCCAGCGGGCCCAGCGGCCGGCGCCGCGACTGCGGTCAGGTGACCGGGTCGCCTGACCTGCGGTGAGTCAGGGCTGGGCGGGCGGGGCTGTGCCGGCCGCTGCACCTAGTTCTTGGCCTCTAATCCTCCCGGCGGGCCCAGCAACTTGGCGCAACGACGGTCTTGGCGCTTCTCCGGGCCTTGGGCTCTTCCCTACTCGGACCGTATCCTAGGACTGTCCTAACTATGCCCGTGGGGAGAACACCCTAAGCCCAGGATACTACTCCAAGATCTGGAAGTTGACAGCTTGGCTGCTTTGCTCCTGTATCTGCTTCCTCCTCTCACCATCTCATTTCTTCTCCCCGGACTGCAGTAGGTTCGCCCCGAGGAGAGCGGACTGCCCTGGGCTGCTGCTTACCTCCGACAGAGTTGAGCCATAATGTCCCCGGAATCTAAAAAGCTTTTCAACATCCTTATTTTAGGAATTGCCTTTATGTTTATGTTCACCGCCTTTCAAACTTGTGGAAATGTAGCGGTGAGTTGGGATCTTTTCTCCCTCTTTTGAAGTGTCTGTCCTAAGTGCATTACAAGAATGATAGTAAACGTTAATTACGTCTAATAGTGCGCTTAAATTGCACCATTTATTTGCTCACCTACCCTTCCTTGTTTTCTATGATTAAGCTTGATTTCACATGTCAGACGTTTCTTCTTATTGGGGTGTTAAACATTACCGTTTATTTCTCTGACTTGGATTGGGGTTTGTATGCTGACCTATTTGTCTGTATTAAGGATTATACTATTACTTGGAGAGTTAAGGGAATAAACCTAAGGCCTAGTTACAGCTGGTCTTCAATCGCCCTACCCCGTCATTGGTTTACCTTCTGTAGTCTTTTTTCTTCTCTCGTGTTCGACTTTCAGGATTAAGTATTGGATATCTTGAATTTTTACTTTATTACCGCTACTTGGAGACGGACTTCTGGGGGGAAGGGAGATTACAAGACGTTTTCATTGATTGGCTTAATCTTCCATACAGCAAACTGTCATCAGAAGCTTAAACAGCACAGATTTTCACGGCAGTGGATATACCAGGTATTGTACTGTGTGATTGGTTTATGTTGTATATCATCATAATTGCTTAAATTTCATAAAAGTCAACGACAATGTGATTGAATTAGTAGTGACTGGTTTTTTTTCTCCAGTATCTTGACTGTTCAGGAGAACACAATAGGATAAAAGTGATGAGTTTAGGTTTCATGTAGAATTATACACTGAATTTGAAATCCTGGCCTCACAACTTAATTGCTGTGTTATGCTACGAAGCTGCTTCAGTGAGCCCAGTTCCTTTGCTCAGATTAACACACGTGAAGCACTTGGCACAGTGGCTGGCATTTAAGAGCAGTCAGGGATTGTCATAATTACATTTTCCCAATCCTAAACAGAGGATGTTCTGTATGGTTCTTGAAATATTTGGTCTTCCTATTTTTGTAATTGCTTAATGATTAATATACTGTCACCAGGAGCTTTTAGGTTTTTGTTAAGGTGTTTAGGACCAATTTTACAGATGAAGAAAATGAAGTGAAAGCACCTTCTTAAGTCACTAATACATTGATTGAAGCTGGGAGTATAATACGTATACGTATATAAATAAACAGATTTCTTAATTTCTTTAATAGTTAAATATTAGATTATGGCCAGCACCCTTCCCCCCAACCCTCTTCTTGTTTGGTTCTTTATTACCTATCCTAAACCTGACCTTATATATAATATTGGAGAGTTAAGGGATGCTAATGTCCATTTTTCTAAGTGATTAATAGCAATACCACAGTTTTTTGTTATGCTTTGTGTTCATGTATATTGTAAATGACAAATGAAAGAACATTTGATATTTGAGAGATTCATAAATGCCAAAGAATTATTTACATTGGGTTTATAAATAGTAGCTAATAAACGAATTCTGGACTCTTGAAATGGTTTTAGTCACACTTTACTATAAGACATATGTACCGGGGCTGGGTCTACAGTAGCTGAATAATACTCAAGTAAGACCATTAGGTTGAATTATATAAATTCTAGTTCAAGCAAGTTATAACTTATGTGATTGTTATTTATAGCAGTGAAGTTTTATGCCAGGAGTTGTAGGCTAATTTTGTAGAGCAGATTGGTTGACTAGGGCTCCACCATTGACCAGCTATCCAGCAGGACTTTTGACAGGTTACTTAACTGCTCTGTATTTCAGTCTTCCTTTCCATAAAATGAGGGTAATAATACCTTCTTTATGGAGCTGTTAGGATTAAAATTAAGTATTTACATGTTATATGTTAACTGCTATTATGATTTACCAATATATTAAAAATTGTATTGTCCAAGGCAAACTGATTCAAAGAAACATTTGACAAGACTTCAATATTTTGTACAAGTGAAAATTTTAATATGACATTCAATTTAAGGATATAATTATAAATTCTGACTACAGAATATGAGTGCTTATTGCAAGAAAAAATCTGCAGATTCTAGGTTTGAGTAAGTGAGCTTTTGAGACAATGCTTCAAGAATTTTGGTTTTTTTCCTTTTATGTGTTATGTGTGCAGCATGGCAATTATTTATGGAGTGTTCTCTGCTTCAAATCTGATTACACCATCAGTGGTTGCCATCGTAGGACCTCAACTCTCTATGTTTGCTAGTGGTTTATTTTACAGGTGAGTAGCCTGATTTTCTTTCACTTAATTAGAACACCTTCAGCTTTCAAGCACGTATTAAACTTTTAACAAGAACTTGCTGACTTGGATTGAATAGAAATACTAAGTATTATTTTAGAGATTTGGCTCTCTACTTGATGCTCAGGGGTACCATATTGTTTTAATGTGATGAGATTTGTGTATATGTGCTTTTATTTTACCACTAATACAATTAGTATCCAAAAATCTCTTTCCACAAGAGTTGAAAAGAACGTATTTTGTATCAGGTTGACTAATGAGAATTCAAATGAAGTAACTGAACTTCTCTTGTGGGCTATGAAGTACTGTCCCACTGTGTGTTAAGCTGTTGGCAAAGGCCAGTCACAAACCTTTATGCAACGTCTGATTTTACAAGTTTGAAATAGTAAATTAAGAAATGAATAGGTCACAGTTGTCTCCCCCCTTTTTTTTCACTACTGGAGAAGTCCTTTTCAGGTTGAATTTTAAAAGAAGAGAACTCTCAGAATTGACTCCTAGAAGGCATAATTGGCATTCTATTTCAGGTATTGTTTGACTGTAATACGTTGACCTGTTATATTTTAGCATGTACATTGCCGTTTTTATCCAGCCTTTCCCATGGTCCTTCTACACAGCCTCTGTTTTCATTGGAATTGCAGCTGCTGGTAAGCATTTTAATGTTTCTTTTCTGTTTTCTGGGTCTTATTTAAGAGTATCATTTATATGTTTAGTATGTAAAGCTAAGTAAGTGATTTCATTCCGTTGATAAACTTTTGATTTGAATTTTAGTGCTTTGGACAGCACAAGGAAACTGCCTGACAATAAATTCAGATGAGCACACTATTGGGAGAAACAGTGGAATTTTCTGGGCACTCTTACAATCTAGGTAATGATCCTTTGGCTCAATCTTTCCTATAATTTTTTTTGTCACACCATTGTTTTTAGGTCTTTGTTGTGTTGAAAACTCAGATCGTCTTGTTTCCTGAGTTAAGCTCCTGGATGCTTGTGATGGAAACCATGATGTATTTAGCATCTGCTATATTTTAGGGACTACTGGGCTTATTACTTAATTTCTATAATCTTCACAACCTCCTGCAGAAAAGAAGGTATTATCTCTATTCTACAGATAACAAAGGCTTAATTAAAATAAAAAACAACAGTCATTCATGGAACCTGTCCTGAGGATCTGCCCTCATGAATCCTAAATGCCTAAAATTTTGGCCTTGGTAAGGCTTAACAAATGCAAATATAGTTTTAGGTGGTTGTATTTAAGAAACTGGAGTGTAAGTGATTTCTTCTCTAAGGAAATATGCTAAATAAAGCATGATTAGATTAAGATAACTAAATCATGGGTTTTTTTCATTGATTCTTTAAAATATAGGATTTTAGAAGTAGGGTAAACTTATTTCCAACCAGTCATTTCCAGAGTTTCAATAATCACATGTTTCGAAGTGAGTCAGGTCTTCTCTGGAGGGCGGTTCTGAATCAGGCAACTGTCATGTGGAAGGAGACTGAATTCCATCTGGGTCAGCTGAGTTTTTCAGAAAGAGGGTTAAGTTGATACTTTTAAACGACTTAGGGCAGGTAGATACTTTTTAATTATGTAGGTCTCTCTTTTTCTTTTTTAATAAGCAATGGAAAAATGATTTAAAAACCCATAACTATGAAAATAACTTCCCAACATCCTGTTCCTCCTTTTCTTCCCCCAGCTTGTTCTTTGGAAATCTCTACATATATTTTGCTTGGCAAGGGAAAACTCAAATATCAGGTTTGTTTTATTCACTCTGCTTTATTCAGTTATGTTCAAAGCAAAATAGCAGTCCCACAGAAATACCCAGTATTGCTTTGTGCACATTGTTCTAATGAATCTTGGTACCTTAAGTCCTCCCAGATTTTAGCTTTTAGTAATCTTTCCCCTTAGATTATATTTTTAAACTGGGATTACCGTTGATGACTGTGCTTCAAGCAGCATCTCGGTGTGGGAGAAGGTTGTGCATGTGTGAGTAGACTAGTCAGTTGTCAGAAGATTTTTTAATTTCAGCTGTTTTGTCTGTGCTCTTCTTTGATTAAAAGGGTATGATTGAGTTCCTATACTGTTTTTCTTCTGGCTTGTTAGTATTTCTCTAACTGAAAGACAGAGGTGGAGATATCCTATTGATCTTCTTGTCCTAGATATTTACTGATTCAGTAAAGTAAAATTTGCTAGGAAAGTGTGTTGATGGTTCTAAGCAAACTCTGAACATACTCCTAACTCTGGAATAGTTTGTGTGCCCAGTGCTGTCTACTTTCTTCTTCCTTTTTCTCCCTAGAGAGCGATCGAAGAACAGTGTTCATCGCCCTGACGGTGATTAGCCTCGTGGGGACAGTTCTTTTCTTTCTCATTCGGAAACCAGATGCCGAAAATGTCCTGGGAGACGATGAATCTTCTGATGACCAGGACCTGGAAGTCAACGAGTAAGAAGTTGGGAACGTTCCTTTCTATTGTAAACTGTATTTTGAGTAGATCTAGTATAGACATTACCAGCCTTTTTATAGCCCCAGATGGTATCCAGTTTTGGGCAAAATGAGGGAAAAGCTTTAAAGCAAATAAGCAGAGAAGGAAGATACAGGGGGAGCTGTCTGGAGGGAGAAGGGAAAGGAGGGTAGACTGAGGCCGGGGAGGTCGTGGAAAGGTTTATGGGGGATTTTGGTCTAATTCTGGGTTGCCACCGACCAGTCGTGTGACCCTAGACAGGAGCAGTATTCCCCCTAGTTTCTGTGGGCCTCAGTGTCTTCATTCATTCGGCAGATGTTTCATGTCTTTTAATGTGTGGAGATACATTAAATAGAAAACAGTTCTCAGTTACTATTTTTCTGATCTAGCCCTTAAAATTTTCTGGTCACGTGGCACAAACGAGCAGCCAGGCCACCAGCAGTTGTCATAGGTGAGCTTTGGTTACGCCCGTGCCCTTGTGACCGGTGCCTGGTCTTTGCACTAAACCGGGCGGGTGGTTTTCCCCAATGTAGTCCACACAGGGAAACAAGTGCATAGTCCCGTTTTTCTAAAAATCGTAATAAATTACCTTTAGCGTATTTCTTTTAATTTGTTGTATTTTTATTTATTTATTTTACAAGAGTGTATTCTTAGATGTACAACGGGCCCCATTCCAGCTATAGGTGGCAACAGATGTTACGGTGGGAAATTCAGATGTTTAACCAGGAATGGGATTGAGGGTCACCATTGCCTCAGGTGCAAGGAACAGCTTAATTTTGGCCAGACTTCTTAACTCCACCTGTGATCGGGTGGGGGGTGAGGCCTTCCCTGCTGCTTTTTACGCTTCTGCTCCTTTTCCTGTTTCTGTTGGAATGCCTTGTCTTCCTCCCCCCTCTCCTTGGCCTGGTTCTTGGGCTCCTTCAGGGGCTGCTTTGCCACCTTCAAGGCCAGGCATGGCGCCTGCCACTCCCTCCCCAGACCCTGCCACCAGAAGCAGGGCCTATTTCAATTGTGAGTCTAACTATTTAAACATCACCGATGATTTCTCTGCAGGTTATCACCCAGATTTGAAGAAAAGGGAATGAACAATCTTTGCCACTCTTGTTTTGCTTTGCTTGTGATTTGATAAATTATAAAGATTGCCTTATTGCATTCTTCACGATTTATGTATAGATACAGATATTTACATGTATAGATAACATGTATACCTGTTGTTAAAAATTAGGACTTTCTGTGCTGTCTTTTTAACACCCAAAAAGGTCATAAAATTCTCCACTCATAGGATCATTAAGCATTCAAAATTTGCACTGTTCAAAGCAAAAAAGAGATGTGTGCTGAAGTATAGATATGTATATGTATATATGTGTCAAATACATACTTTTTTTTAAGCGCAAACCAAAGGATATTGGAGAAGGGGGATCTGAAGATGAATGTCAAAAATTCAACAAAAACTAACCCCTCGATCGTTAGGTAAATGTCAGATGTTGGTGCTGTGAAGACAAATACAACCTGTTTTCAGGGAGCTTCGCATGTAACGAGGGACCGTGCCTGTGACACGGAGCGGTGCTGCGGAGCGCCACGCAGCCTTTCTCCGAAGCCTCTCCTCCTAAGTTGTTGCCCAAACTTGAAGCTTCTTTGTCTTTATAAATAGTGCCGTGTGCCAGCCCTCTTCTAACCAGAGGGAAGGAGCAGATAAGTCCCTGTCCTTGTGGAACTTGAGTTTAGAGGGAGTGGTAGACGCCACACATGGAAGAAAATAGCAAAGTAAGTGCCGGAAGACAGTGGAAGAGGGGGAGGTGGTGGAGAGCGGGGAGGCTCCCCAAGAAGGAGTAAGATCAAGTGTGGCCACTGCAGCAATCGCCAGGCGTGGAAGGGAGGGCGGTCGCCCAGGACCACAGGAGGGCCCGTGGGACTCGCGCAATAAACGGAGCAGTGTCTGCAGTAGACAGTCGATTATATAAGACATGGCAGGAGTTTGGATTTTCTTCTTGGCGTGTTTAGAAGCCACTAAAGAAATAAGTAGGATCTGATTTTAGGGGATTCCACCAAAAGGCTTTACCGAAATGATTTGTAGCTGCACAAGGGCAGCTGAAGTTCTGTCCTGTATGTGAATTGTCCTCATATGCTTAATTTGCATCTCTGAGGACCTGTTAGCTGAGAGATCTCCAGGCATTTCTCCATCGTTGGTTACCTCGCCATCCCCCCTCCCTCCTTCCTATATTTGAGTGTTTAGTATATTCCAGGCATTGTTTGGAGCGTATTTCATTGAGACAAACATAAGTTTGTGCATTCGTGGAGGTTAGTTTCTAGGGGGAGAGAAGAAAAATGGGGGAAAATTTTAACAAAAATTTTAACAGCTTTATTGAGATATACTGTACAATTCATCCACTTAAAAGTGTGCAACTCAGTGACTTAGTATATTCACAAAGTTATACATTCATCATGAGTTAGTTTTAGAACATTTTCTTTACCTCAAAAAAAGAATCCTGTACCCCTTGGCAATCTGGTATTTTAAAATAGAAATCTAAAGCAGAAAAGGGGTGTAAAAGTATGGGTTGAGGGTTAGTGGTTTGCTATTACAGATTAAATTAGTGTTATTTATATAGCATGTAAGTATTAGATACAGAAAGTTAGAAGGGAAGACTAGGAAAGTAACATTTAAGTTGTATTGGAGGAAAAATAATTTTCCCTCTTTTCTTCTTAGTTCTTTGCTAAGACCCTAGTGATAAAAGACAAATTAACGGGAGAAAAACAGACAGGTTTATTAACGTGGATAGCTCATGCACACGTGGGAGACACAAAGGGAAAAATGAGTAACTTCCAAGGTGGCTTAGAATACAGGCTTAAATACTTTCTTAGTAGGGGAAGGGGAGGAGGGATGTAGGCCTCTTAGGGAAGTAAATGATCTTCAGGAAGGCTGATTGGGCCCTTAGAAGAGTAGATGGGTGGTGTGATAGTTGGTGACAAAGTGTGTCTTGGTGTCACGTTGACTAAAGCCTCCCCTCTTGTGACAGGAGTCAGTTTTCCCTGCTTGATGAAACGCCTGGGGATTGGACTTAGGACAGTTGAATTCCTTTCGGAGCATCTGTGTTTAGGCAGATAAGGCGAGTTCAGAGACAGCCTCTCGCTGCCTTTGCTGTTTTTCAAGTGCCTACAGCTCAAAGTAGTCAATATACTGGAGTGGCATCTTTGGGATGGGGTGACATGTCCTGAACACCACCAATCATATTTTGGGATGGCACATTCTGCTACCCTTCAAAGTGAAGACCTGAAAGAGGTGAGCTGGCTGTGGTTTTTACGTGGAATGAGAAGGGAAGACTCAGAGGGTTTTGAGAGGTGTTGATAATGACCTGACTTAATGTTAGACTTCACCCCGCCCCATTCCTCTGGAACCTGGGGGTTGTCTTGTTCTAGAATTCTTGTACTAGAAATGGCTTCCTTTAATATCTCACTGAATTAGGAATGATTTGCAGCTGAGTAACAACTGAATTGATTATATTTTAATAGTCTACAGAGTACAGAGTAGCTCCTGTGTATTGGGGTCCCCAAGTGTAAAACAGAATCTACCTCTGATGCCATCCAAGTACCAGATGAAGGTGCTGTCATTAAGTGCAGTCTAAATAGTACCTCCTTCCAGGGAGTGCATGAGTTTTTATGATGGGGAGAAAGGTTTTCCTGTTGGTTAGAGCATACTACCTTTTTTTGTGCCAGCAGTTTATTTATTTAAGTCAACTAGATCTCCACTGGGTTTTTTGTTTGTTCTTGTAAACAATATCCTTATAAAGGTTAAGTAGACTTGGCTGGTAGTGTAAGAAATGTAATTTTCTTAAAAACTTACTTATCATAATTGAAATTATTTTATCCTCTTTATTCTCACAGGTAAGTGATAGTGTCCCTGTTTTATAAGTGAAGAAATGAAAGTTAGAGAAATGAAGTAACTTGTCTAAAACTGCAAGACTAATAAGTGGCAAAGCAGGGCTCAGATCAGAGCCCACATTTTTAACCAGAAGGTCATGACATCCAACCACGTACCGCAGGTGATAGTGACGCTTGGGAAGAGCTTTAACCCTGAAGACCTGCATTCTACGTGGTTGGAGTGATGGAAAGTTGATCCTCACAAGCTGTTTGTACAGTTTGAAAACAGCAGGGGATGGGAAATTTCTGTCCTGCCTGAAGTATCATTTCTGAAAAAGACGTGCATGACTGTGTAGTAAATTTCATATGAGAGAATCGTGTTCCTCTGTCAGTAAAGAGCCACCCAGGTGTCACTGTAACCACCATCTCTGAAGGAAGGACCCGGGCCATGGAGGGACACCGGGAGCAGGGAGCATTGAGGGCACACTGGACGTATTCGCCAGTCCACAAAGAGGACGGAGCTTTTACAGACTTAAGTGAGAATGTGATGGTGCTTACGTTCCTGTTTCGGTTTTCGGGAGAAAAACCTGTCTTATTTTTATTTTTTCAGGTCTGCCCAGAACAATATGACAAAGGCAGTCGACGCATTTAGTAAGTATTTTCTGTATCTGAGATGCGATAGCACTTCCCCTCCCCCTTTCCCTGGTAGCGTTGGACTGACGACACCCCAGTCTTTCCATTTTCCCAGGCAGGCGGCTCTGGGACGCGGTCGTCTTCTCGGTAAGTACCTGTGCTGTGGCAGGGTGCGGGCTGGCTGATAACAAGACGACCCGGCCTGAGTGCGTGTGCGCAGGAGGCCCGAGGAGGAGCCGAGGGCTGGGGTTCAGGAGTTTCCACCAGGAGGTGTGTGTGTAGGACTATTTCTTCAGGCATCGCTCATCACGGCAGGAGCTCTGGTGACCCAGTAGCTTGTGAGATCAATCACACTCCTCTGTGGCGGGCTTCTCCTGGCTAGACCTCTTTAGGTGTTTTATATGATTTGTTCTCACAACAATCCTATGAGTCTCATATGACACACATCTATGATGATCTCCATTTTATGGAAGAGAGAACTGAGGCTTAGAGAAATTATTTACCCAAAGTCAAACAGTACTTCCTTCTCACCCCCGGAGGCCTGGAAAGCCACACTGGCATATTTGGTGAGAATGGAGTCAGGCACAGGGAGTCTGATGACCTCCAGGCTTGTGGGATGCTTCGTCCAGCCTTGGTGAGGCCTGATACAGCTTCCCCACTCCACCTCTGAACCCTGCTCTCTGGCTGGCTCTTGATATTAAGCAGATTCAGGATATCCTTCCTAGGTAGTTGTGCCAGCTTTGCCTCAGCTTCTCCGTAAAATGAGGCACTGACGGAATTAGGTGCTCATGGTTTTGTCACAGAGCCGGTTGGTTACTTGGTGAAGGGTTGGTAGTAATGGGATATCAGGCTGTCAGGTCTGAATGGGGAGAAAGAAGGCAGCAGCCAAAAAAGATAAGGCGTATAAGGTGCCAGAGGGCAAGAAAATGTAGGTGTAGGTGGTGGTTCCTGGCAGTTGGGGAGCAACGTGAGATTAGGAGGCGGCAGGGAAGCCGGAGGCAGAGAGAGAAAGGAGGTAGAGTGTGCAGGCTTTAACTTGTCCCTGAGCCGGTGTCTCGTATGTTACTTACCTGTGACGCTCCTTCAGTTGGTGCTGTAATAGGGATTGTACAGAAAAGTTTCTTCTCATCTAAAAGGCACCTAATTCCTCAGCTGAATGTGTATGTTGAATGCGGTTTTAGAAAATGTCAGTGAAATTTTCTTAAATATATTTTTTGGTCCTGATGAAAGGATCTTAATGTTCATCTGGAAGGATAAATGTCTGTCAATAGCCAAGAGAATTTTTTAAAAGAAGAAGTTTCCCTAATAAATATCAAAACCTATTAAGAATTCACTTGAAAACATTAGAATACAAAGAGCAGTGGAACTGAAATCCAGACTCAGGCCCATGTCTGTGTGGGAATAAAGATATAATGAAAGAGACTTAGATAAGCAAGGCCAGCAGCTCAGTGCAGAGGAAAAATACGTAGACTCATACCTCCTATCTTATACTAAAGTTCCAGATAAAGTAAATGTAAAAATGAAACCATAGAATTAATTGTAAGAAATCAGTTTGGTAGAGGAAAGCCTTTCAAGCAAGTCTGGCAAACAGTAAGGGAAAAGAATGCTTTTTGGTTACTAAAATACAATAATCCAACGAAGTTAAAATGTCAGGGAAAATATTTCCAGTATATAATAAAGAGCTGTTATGAACCAGTAAGAAAATATAAACATTCCAGTAGAAAATAGGCATTTTACATTGTGGAAAACTGTATGGACATTCCACAAAAGACTAAAAATAGGCTTAACCATATGACCCAACAATCCCACTCCTGGGCATGTATCCAGAGGGAACCCTAATTCAAAAAGACATCTGCACCCCAGTGTTCATAGCAGCACTATTTACAATAGCCAAGACATGGAAACATCCTAAATGTTTTGTGGCTTTGATTTGCATTTCTCTAATGGCTAAGATGTTGAACATCTTCACATATGCTTGTAGGCCACTTTTTATCTCTTCCCTGGAGAAATCTGAATGCTCAGATCCTTTGTCCATTTTTTGAGTTATTTGTCTTTTGATTATTGAGTTGTAAGAGTTCTTTATATAGTCTAGATAGAAGTCCCTTATATATGTATAATTTGGAAATATTTTCTTCCTTTCTTTGGGTTGATTTTTCATTTTCTTGATGGTATCTTTCAAATCACTGAAGTTTTAAATTTTGATGAAGTCTGATTTATCTATTTTATCTTTTGTGTATGCTTTTGGTGTCCTTAGAAGGCTTTGCCTGACTCCAGGTCACAAAGATTTATTTCTGTATTTTTTTCTAAGGGTTTTATAGTTTTAGCTTTGATCCACTTTGAGTTAATTTTTACTTATGCTGTGAGGTAGGAGTCCAGCTTTATTCTTTTCCACGTGGAGATCAGTTGTCCGAGCGCCATGTGCTAGAAAGACTATTCTTTCCCATTGAATTGTGTGGGCACACTTACTGAAAATCAATTGCCTGTAAGTGTAAGAGTTTATTTCTAGATATATGTCTATCCTTATTCCAGTACCATGCTGTGTTGATGATTGTAAGTTTTGAAATTGTAAAGTGTGAGTTTTCAACTTTGTTCTTTTTCAAGATTGTTTTGGCTATTAGTGGTCCCTTGAATTTGCATCTGAATTTTAGGATCAGTTTGTCAGTTTCTGCAAATAGATTATATTGTGTGTGTGTGTTTTTCCCATTAACTTCACTTTTTTAGAGCAGTTCTAGATTCACAGCAAAATTGAGAGTAAGGTACATAAGTTTCCCATATACCCCCTGCCCTCATACATGTGTAATCTTTCCCCTTATCATTGTCCCTCATCTTGGTGGTAGCACAGTGACACATCATTATCACCTAGAGTCCACAGTTTACAGTAGAGTTCACTCTTGGTGGTGTACATTTTATGGGTTTAAACAAGTGTATAATAACATGAATTCACCATTAAAGTATCATACTAGATTATATTTTAAAATTTCTTTTTTTGACTAGATCTTCTGACTACTCAAAAGCAAATATGCTTTGCTAATGTAAGTTTTTAAAGTAAAAATATTATCTTCAACTTTGTATTGAACATGTATTTTTTTCTGGAAATATGTGAAAATGGTGAAAGTATCTTATTGAATTTAGTCTCACTTTATTTTAGTGAAAGTAGAGGGGAAAAAAGTATCCTGTTTTGCATACATTCAGCACAGTGTGACTTATGTAAGTTTCATAGTCAGCTGTTGAATAAGAGCTAAAATCTGGACCCACTGTTAGTTTAGGATCCTGGATGAGTGGCCTTAAATTATGACATGTGAACAGGTTCAAAAAGACAATTAAAATGTGCAGTTTTTAGAAATGCATTTTCCATTGCAGATTTCAACTAAGTTGGACAGCATAAAAATAAACATTAAAGTGATCAGAAACAAACAGTGAGAGCTAAAGTGTCAGTCCTCAGATCCAGAGAGTGAGACTGCCCAGAAGTGGTAGCCCAGCTTCTGCGTGGTTGGAAAGCTCCCTGCTCCGCTGAGTCTGACCTTGAGTCCACTCCTAAAGCTGCTCCGGGAAGGTTCCTTAGGGAGGTTAGCGCTTGCTTTACCAACTGTTGACTCCCTTCGTAGCCTGACCTTTAATCAAGTCTGTTGAAACGTTCTGTTGTTTTGTTTGATTCTATTTCTTTTCTCCATTTCATGTTTGTTTGTTTGTTTTTTAATTAGAGCTGGAAAATGTGTTGGATAAAACACAACTCTAGAATATATTTAAGCAGGTGAAATCAACATTTTATTTATAGGGTAGGTTTAGTTCATACCTTAAAATAAAAATAAAAATTAAATTTAAATTAAATTTAAAAATTAAAATTAAAATTTTCATCTCAATCATTAACCTCTATCCCAATGTTTTTGTTTACTGGCATTATTGGCAAGAGGTGTTTTGGTTGAATAAATGTTTTAGAATTTTTAATTGATTAAAATCTAGTTAAGTACTCCTAAGTTTTTTGTTGTTTTTTTTTTTTCCCCACAGAAAAATCTCTTAAGTTGTGTGTCACCAAGGAGATGCTCCTTCTTAGTATTACAACTGCTTATACAGGTAATGGGATTAATTGAGGTTTTGGTTTTCTGTGGCTGCATAATGACACTAAGGGCCGAAAACAACCACCATGTTACTGCTTCTCACAATTCTGTGCATCAGCGGGACTCAGCTGATGGTTTTTCCAGTGGTCTCAGCTGGAGTCTCTTGTGGCTGCTTTAGAGGGTGGCTGGGGCTAGAACGTCCAGAGGAGTTTCATTTGCGTGTCTGAAGGGGTCTGATGCAGGGCTGGTCTCTGTCTCCCTGTGTGTTTAGCAGCTGTGTGACCCCTCCTGCTGACTCAGCAGGATAACCAGACTTCAGGGTGGCTAAGGGCCCCAAGGAGGCCAAAAGGCGACGTGGCTAGACCTTAAAACTTGGACGTGGCACGAGCCCAGCGTCACTCCCACTGCATTAGTTGGTTAAGGCAAATTGTAAGGCCAGCCCCAGTTCAATGTAGGGGGATTCTACACAAGGGTTTGGAAACCGGGAGGCATGGTTCATCCCAGCTGGTGCTTTTAGAGCAAAATAAATAAAATACACAGAAAAAAATCATATGTAAATCTTTGTAAATTCATGTGGGTTAAGATAAAATTTCTAATGAAATGGAGTGAGTTCTGTGGTTTACCACGGATAATGTGATGTGACACTAGGTGGAGTACTCTTGGGTCTTAAGGAAATCTGTTTCCTTGTAAAAATTGTGTGATGTGCCAATGATTACTTTTGCCTTTACAGTTGACCCTTGAACAATGAAAACATTAGGGATGTTGGCATCCCCCACAGTCAGAAAGCTGCGTATAACTTGTCAGCCCTTGGTATCTGTGCTTCCTCATCTGCAGGTTAAACCAACTGCGGACCCTATAGGACCCGCACAGTTCAAACCCGGGTTGTTCAAGGTTCAGTATGTGCCCGAGGGTATAAACCTCTTTTTAGGAGCAAGAGAATAAATACTAAACATCTTTAAAATTCGTTTAAGATTTTATTGCATTAAGGAATCAAGTCCTCTGCTGATTTGCTCCAATTTTTTAACCCTAATGTTTTTGAATCTCTTTTCCTGGGAAGATGTGTTTAATTAAAACATGATTGTGCCTTTAAGCAAAAAGTGGATAGTCGGTATTGGTTTTACAAACATATATTCCCTCTCCCTTGGAAAGCTATTAATAGGGATACTGAGCACTTTAGTATTCACGGTTACAAGGTTATGTTAATTATATCCTCGACCCCGTCCGCTGTCTACACAGAGTGACCAATTTTAGCACAAAGATATCCTTGCTTATTAGAGTTGTACGTTTTTATCTGAAATACGTGACGACTGCCAGCTTGAGGCTAACTCCATTTCATCAGTTATGTAGCATAAAATTATGCTCTGTTGGGGAGTAACATTTCAGCCTCAGTGAATTTGTTCTATATGTGTACAGCTCAAATACTACTAGACATGAAGGAAAACTAGGAAAGGCAGACTGTGCATTTTTTCAGTATAAATCCAGAACTTCACGGTCCGAGGTTGGTTAAATCTGAAGATGCAGAACCTCGGATACAGAGGGCTGACCGTGGGACTGAGCATCCTTGGATTTTGGTACCCACGGCAGATACCCAGGGACAACTGTAATTTAAATCTGATTTTTTTCCTAAAGGTCTGGAATTGACTTTCTTCTCTGGTGTGTATGGAACTTGTATCGGCGCTATAAATAAATTTGGAACAGAAGAGAAAAGCCTCATTGGACTTTCTGGCATTTTTATTGGCATTGGAGAAATTTTAGGTTGGTTTAAAAAAATATTTTTTTGCATTCAATCTGTTATAGCTATAATAGAAATTTTAAGTGTACTTCACCTCTCTGTCCTTGAATTTCTATTTCCTTGCTTATTTTTATCAAAATGGGTATGTTTTTGTTCTTTTTATTATCACTGTTCTAAAACTAAATTATAAAACATTTGCCAAACAATTTACAGACAGAACCATAAATAAGGAAACATAGTCTGTCCCAGCTTTTCCTCTTAAAATACTTAGGGGTAGTGTATTAGATTCCCTAACTTTCTTGTTCTCTCAATCTCTTGACACCAGCTGGATGTCCAACAATACAGTTCCATCCTGACACTAATTCCCGAAGTTAGATCAGACTCCACAGGTTCAAGGGTTCAGTCCTGAAAGACTAACCTCACTTCAGACATCAGTCGTAAGTCCTGAGTCCCCACGCTGCCTTCACTTTTGTCTAGTGTGTGTACAAATTCAGGGGTTCCCACACCCCCAAGGAGGATGCTATACTTACTATTAAAGTTTATTGTAAGGGGTACAAATGAACAGCCCAATGAAGAGGTACATTGGGTAAAGTCCAGAGGGGCCCCTAGTGCTGGAACTTCTGTCCGCCCCACTGTGGAGTCTTGGTGTGGCACCCTCCCAGCATGTGGATGCAGCCCCTATCCCCTCCCCCAAAGTTGGGTGGGGCTGAGAATTCCCACCCTCTAATCAAGGCTGGATCCTCTGGCAACCAGGCCCCATGCAGACCATTTAGGGCTACCTCCAAACCCCCTCAGGAATCACCTCATTAGTATAAACTCTAGGGTGGTTGGAAGGGGTTCATTGTGGATAATAAGGCGCTCCTTTCCCTGAGGAAACTGCTAGGTTTTAGGAGCTCTGCCGGAAAGGGGGGAGGAGAGGAGGCCAAGGCAAAGACCAAATCTCTATTTTTACTGCATCACTAGTTTTTCCTTATTCAGCAACAATCTGCTCAATACTTGCAGTGTATCGTGTGTTGTGTCACATGTGAGGAACTTACCTATTCAACACGCATTTGTTGTGAATCCATTGTGTGAGTAAGACAGGCTCCCACAGAGGGCTTACGTGCTCCGGGAGGAATACAGACAATAAAGAACATAGGCACTTTGCAATGTCAGACAGTGATGAGCACTATGGAGAAAGCAGGCGTATTTTTTGTTGTCCTTTTTTGTTCCCCAATTTATCGCCAGCACTTGGAATGGTACCAGGTATATATACGTTTGAACATGTGGAATACAGGAACAGTAAATTGTTTTAATGTCTTTGCTCGTTCTAATATCTGGGGTAGTTCTTTTTTCTTTACAGCTTTATTGAGATATAATTCACATGCCATATAATTCACCCATTCAAAGTGTACTGATCAGTGTCTTTTAGTATATTCACAGGGATGTACAACCGTTACTGCAACCTAATTTTAGAATATTTGCATCACCCTTCTCCAGGGAACTGCTAGTGCACTTTGTCTATAGATTTGCTTATTCTGGACATTTCGTATCAGTGGGATCATATAATATATGGTCTCACGTGTCTGGCTTCCTTCACTTAGCACAGTGTTAAGGATCTTCCATAAATTTCATTCCTTTCTATGACCCAATAATACCTAATTATAGGCTCTACCACGTTTTACTCACCCATGCATCATGTTATGGACATTTGGGTTGTTTCCACTTTTTGGCCATTGTGGATAATGCTGCTGTGAACATTTGTGCACAGTCTGTGTGTGAGCGTATGTTTCCATTTGTCTGGGATGTAAACCCAGGACTGGAATTGCTGGGTCACATGATAACTGTTTTGATGGATTTTTCTCCTCGTGTTGGGTTCTATCTGCCTGCTTCTTTGCACGCCTGGCAATGTTATGAATACCAGACATTGTGAACTTTGCCTTGTTAGCTGTTGGATGTTTTTGTATTGCTAATTAATATTCTTGAGCTTCGTGCTTGGATACAGTTTACTTACTTGGAAATAGTATTTTTTTTTCAGGTCTTGCTTTTAAAATTTGTTGGACAGGACCAGAGTAGTGCTCAGACTAGGGATAACTTTTTCCCTCACCCTCGAGGGAAGACCCTCTGCGTACACCCAGTGCCTGTGAATAGTAAGATTTCCAGTCTGGCTGGTGGGACCAGGCGCTGTTCCCAGCCCAGGGCGGGGCCCTGATACCTGGAATCCTCCTGGAAGCGTCTTTCCGGCCTCTGGTAATATCCTCACATTGTGCGCTGAGCAGCGCTCCTTTCTGATACCCTGTCTTGGGAACTTGAGGCACCTTGGTCTCCCCAGACTCTCAGCTCTGCCTCCTCAACTCAAGGAGGCTGGGGGCTCCAGCTGCCTTCCCTCTCCGCCACCACCACAGCCCACAGCCTCTCAGTCACCGGGGCAGGTGTGGGCCTCAGCTGTCTATTTCCTGTCCCAGAGATCACTGCCCATTGTTGCCTGATAATCCCTGTCTTCAAAACCATTGCTCCGTGTTTTTGGTACTTTTTTTTAGTCGGGGGTAAATTTAGCCCCTGCTCCTCCGTCACATCCAGAAGTCTGTTCTTACTTTTTAAAATTTCTTCCATTTTAGCAGTTACTTCTTATCTTGTATATTTGTGGGGGTTTTTTTGATTAAGTTAGCCATTGGTTTGTCCATTTATTTTCTCAAAGAAGTAAGATTTTGATTTATTGACATGTCCCTGGGTTTTCCTGTTCTCGACTTCATTGATTTTATAGGTGGAAGCCTCTTTGGCCTGCTGAGCAAGAATAATCGTTTCGGTAGAAATCCAGTTGTGCTGTTGGGCATCCTGGTGCATTTTATAGCTTTTTACTTAATATTTCTCAACATGCCTGGGGACGCCCCTATTGCTCCCATTGAGGGAACTGACAGCAGTGCTTACATCACACCCAGGTACGGTGACCTTTCTTTCTTAGCAGTTTAAGGAAGGGTGGGAGGTAGAGGATGGCTAGAAATTTAAAATGGAGCCGTTAATCCTTTTCTGAAAGTCTGTTATCTTTATAAGGTCATCTGTCAAGAGCTCATGGAGCCAGAATGAGTTTAAATAGGAATCCATAGAGAAACCCAAGTTACTTTTGTAATCGGTGGGGTTTTTTTTCATGTTTTGATTTTTTTTTAATTGAACTATAGCTGATTCACAGTGTTGTGTTAGTGTAATTGTTGGTTTTAACCCTTCTCCCAACTAAGTCTTTTTCTTGATCTATGAGGGAGCACATAAGTATCTGATCTGAATTTGGTATCTCTGCCTTTTGAGCAGTGAAATCTCTAGGAGTTAGGGCACTGAGGAACAAGGACTGAGCTGCCAGCTCGGCCGGCCACGCAGTCCTGTCGCGGTGTTTACAGGAGCTGTGAGCGTAGCACCTCACAGCGCTCAGCTCTCAAGTTCATTATAGACGTAGGCGCTTGTGTGGAGAGCTGCGGTCCAAGGGCAGCCCTTCCCCACTCGTAGTGTTTGCTTCCCCAGCAGTTAACGGACCAGAGTTTGCTAGACTGTGAGGGTGAGCGCGTTTGAGCATAAATTCTTACTTTGTGAATTCCAGTATTTATTCATTCTTGTTTCATAGTGTTTAAAACCTGAAAGTCAAATGCTCAGTCTACCCTGATTTTTATTTTATTCAGCAAAGAAGTCGCCATCTTCTGCAGTTTCCTCTTGGGTCTTGGAGACAGCTGCTTCAACACCCAGCTGCTCAGTATTTTAGGGTTCCTCTATTCCGAAGACAGCGCACCGGCCTTTGCAGTCTTTAAATTTGTGCAGGTAACCTCTTCTTCAGATTGTGTTTAAAGCAGGGTCTTGTGTGTGTGTGTGTGTGCTTTAACTTCATTAATGTTTCTTAAATGAAAGTCAAGGACATCCCTTAAAAGGACTTGTGATTAGAACTCGGAAGCAATGAGTAGTATGATCTTTTTCACCCCCTCACTTGTGTAAGAGATTTTATGTTCTGGTCTCTGGGGCTCAGACTCCCTTCCTTAGGTGGCAGAATTCATAGTATACACATGTAATAAATATTTATTTCTCACCATTTACGTACATTATTTTATTACTCTGGTTTTTTATGGAATACTACTTTAAATAACAGAGACTGTAGCTGACTTGATTGCTCCCAGCTCTCAGCACGAGTTTGCGGTGCGTGTTTGTGAGCCAGTGACCAGCAGAGGCCTGTCTGGCTGTGGAAAGGCCAGTGGGTGCTGCGAGGCTCAGGGGCCTGGGGTCAGAGTCGGGGGCTCCTTGTGGAGTGGCCGGGTTACCTGTGTGCATTGTGTGATTGGTTTTGTCTTGTTTTTTCTTAGTCCATTTGCGCAGCCGTGGCGTTTTTCTACAGCAACTACCTTCTCCTTCATTGGCAACTCCTGGTCATGGTGATATTTGGGTTTTTGGGAACGGTCTCCTTCTTCACGGTGGAGTGGGAAGCCGCCGCCATCGTGGCCCGGGGCTCTGACTACCGAAGTATTTGATCCCAGAGCTGCGGGCGGCTCAGCTGAGAGACAGGGCGTGCCTGGTGCGAGAAGCCAGCTCTCGTCCTCACGGTGTATTGGATGACGTTTAGGCTGGAAAATCAGAGATTTAAGACTGCTGCGTCTGCCAGAGTTGGTATGCAAGTTTACAGACATTAGTCGTTTAAAACAAACGGAATAAGGGAAACTTGTTCTGTCAGTTACGACTGTTCATCTATCTCAAGTTCTTAAAATCAATCATGCTATAGAATGTAAATGTTTTCTTTTCTCTCCTGTTCCCGTTGAAGTATCGTGCTTTGATCAAAACTGCTCGGCCCTGTGTCATATAGAGATTCTTGCTGGGTACGATTTATGTGTTACTGTGTGATAATAGGGAGCAGTGCCACCCCACGTGTGTCTGGGGGTCTGGGAGTGACACTTGAATAAATCGGGACCTGCTGAAGTGGGATCTTTGAAAAGATTTGCGCTTTCTTTCTAAATGTTTTGTTTGGTCAGTTTTCTTACTTTGTGGTTCATAGCAAGGGGTGGCTAATTAAGTATTATAAAATGAGGTAAAAATTGTCTAAAGTTTAAAAAGTAGGAATCTTAACATTTGTAAATGAACAGAAACACATTTTTAAAAAACCACATTTACTAGGGGAGGATTTTTGCTCTCAGTTTTCCTAAAGCATGCAATGCATTTAAAAAAAACCCAAGACGTAGTGAGATCTAAGCTATGGTGGCAGGCTTCCGTCACTTGTGTAACTTCTTATAGCAAACGCTCTCCATGCGCGTGTCTGGGAATGGAGTATTAACTTTGGAGGGATATTTAAATGGAAATTTTAATTTTAAATCATAAGAGCTTAAAACAGTTTTTAAAATTGAGATACAATTCAGATACCATAAAATTCACTATTGTGAAGTACACACTTTAGCGGGCTTCTGTAGCATATTCACAGGGTTGTACAGCTGTCGCCGTTATTTATTCAGAACGTTTGATCACTCCAGAAAGAAACCCCGCACCTGTCAGTAGCCATTCCCCATCTCTGGCCTGGCACTAGCCGTCACTGATCTGCTTTCTGCCTCCGTGGTTTTGCCTGTTCTAGACATTTCATATAAATGGGAAAGCTCACTTTTAAAAGTGATAATTAAGTGCACGAATGAAGAGTTTTATGGCGAAGTAAATTTAACCAAGAAAACAGACAATACTTTGTTTTCCATTGTTTTTTAAAAACCTGCTAGAAATTTAGAGATTTTATGGAGCGTGATTTTCAGACCTGATGGCAATTGCATGGAGTCAGAAAGCTCTGTAGTTAGCTGGAACCCTTAGAGAAATTTCATTTGTATGGAACACTAAACTCTCTTCGCCCCACGTTGTGAAGCTTCCGTTTTCTTTCTCAAAGTTAAGATAAACTCAGTTGTTGGTTGATCTTATATAAATAATTTGTAAATGATATTTTAGAATTAATGCAAATGATTTTATTATTATCTCTTTAAACACATTATTGTTTGCCCAGGTGTGTTAGTTTTCTGTCACAAGGTAACAAATTACCCAAAAACTTACCCACTTAAAACAGCACACATGTATCCTCTCATAGTTTCTGTGGGTCTGGAATCTGGGCATGGCTGAGCTGGGTCTTCCATCTCAGGGTCTGTCAGTCTGTCACAAGGCTGCGGTCAAGGCTGGGCTCACCTGGGGGAGGACCCACCTCTCCGCTCGCTCTGAGGCTCAGGGGCAGGAGCTGGTTCCTCGCAGCCTGTGGGACTGAGGGTCTTAGTTTCTCGCTTAGTGTCTTCGGGGCGCTCACAATGTGGCAGCTGTCCTCATCACAGAAAGCAAGTGAGAAAAACCAAAGAGAAGTGCCAGCAAGTCGGACGTCACCGTCTTTTATAGCTGACACCCCAGCACCTTTGCTATATTCTCTTTATTGGATGCAAGTCACTAGTTCCTGCCCACACTCAAGGGACGGGGTTACTGCGGGGAGTGAGTCATGCCAGGAGTGGATGCTTGGGACCCTCTCCCAAGGCTGCCCCTCTCACATTTCAGCTGAGAACTGGGTCCTGTGTCCCCAGGTTGCTCATTCTCCCAGGCTCCCTGCTT
This sequence comes from Vicugna pacos, assembly GCF_048564905.1. NCBI lineage: Eukaryota > Metazoa > Chordata > Mammalia > Artiodactyla > Camelidae > Vicugna > Vicugna pacos. The sequence goes on from NC_133002.1 coordinate 59,045,574, forward strand.
ACGATGGATCTGCAAAACCAGGCGACAGAAGTTAAACAGCCTCTGTTAATGCCGCTGCGTGCGTTCATCCAAGGTAGCCATCGCATCTTACCTTGACTTGTAGGATTCCTCGTAACTGCTGTCAAAAGGGAAATGAAATGGAGTGAGATGAATCCATCAGGAACTCGACTTTCTGGCCGCCTCCCGTTGCTGTGTGCAGTACCATGCACTTTAAGTTCTATACTCACGTTTTGTGTTTTGGGGGTTTTGTTTTGTTTTTCACTCAGTTTTGTGTCTATAGTGTTGACCATGGTGGGCTCTTTATTTGACTGGTAACATTAAACTCATGTTTTAAATTTGTGTCACTGTTTGAGTTGAAAAATGACATGGGATGATGGAATAAAGAGTTTAATTTTTACAAGCTTGTCTGATGTACCCTGTTAAATGATTTTATCTTCATGCCTCTCGGAAAGTAAACGTCTTAGCTTTGTCTCACATGGGGGTGTGTGTGTATATAATATGGGTGTGCTGCTGTTTTATTGCAAATTTCATGTAGTATGTATTGAAATTTGGCTTAGCCCTTGAGCAGCTTGATTGAGTCCCAGAAGTTTTTCTCTGTATAAAGCGCCTCCCTCCCTTCTTTTTCCCATACCCAAAGGCTTGAAAACCTTACAGCCTAGGTTTTGGCTGTTTATTCTGAAGGTTTATTTCCTCTTGGAGTTTTGGTTGGTTGGTTGGTTGTTCATTTATATACAGTAAATATCTTGGAAATTTTTAATGTATTCTCAGAACACAAAAAAGTTGCCAATTAAACAGGAAATAGGTGTTGGTGAGGATATAGAGAGATTGGAACCCTTGGTAGTTAGGAGTGTAAAACAGTGCAGCCTTTATGGAAAACAGTATAGTAGGTCCTCAAAAAACTAAAACCAGAATCACCATATGACCCACCAGTTCCCTTTCTGGATATATGCCCCAAAGAATTGAAACCAGGGACTTGAGGAAGAGAAACTTGTATAGTCAGGCTTGTCGCAGCGCTATTCACAATCGCCAAAAGGTGGGAACAACCCCGTGTCCATCAGTAGATGAGTGGATAAACAAAGCGTGGTCTGTGCGTACAGTAGTACGCTACCTGCTACAACACGGACGCACCTTGAGCGCATTATGCTGAGTGAAATAAGCCAGTCACGAAAGGGTAACTACTGTACAATGCCGCTTAGGTGAGATGCCTAGAATAGTCACATTCATAGAGACAGAAAATAGAATGGTGGTCACCAGGGGCTGGGGGATGGAGTTACTGTTCAAAGGGTATAGCGTGTCCGTTTTGGAGGATGGAAGGGTTCTGGAGATGGATGGTGGTGATGATTTATTGGCACCACAGTATAAATGTGCTTAATGTCACTGAACAGTAGACTTAAAAATGGTTAGGATGGTAAATTTTATAGATAAAACTTTCATGTATTTTACCACAGTTAAAAATAACAATGAAATTTTGTGGTGCTGGTTGCCATGTCTCATGGGACCCCAGGATGACTCCTAAATTGAGAGACTTGCTAGAAGGAATCATGAGTACTCAGAGCCAGGGTTCATCATGGTGACACAGGGTGGGTACGCAGCCAGGTCATAAGGGACAAAGACCCGGGTGGAGTCTGGAGAAACCCAGGTGCCCACTTCCTTCTGCCCTCTTGCTTCCCTGAGGGGTCACCCAGAGCTTCCTCTTCCCCCAGCATCAAAGATGCAGGAACATATGTATGATGTTTCTATCCGGGAACGCCCACCAGAGACACAGCACCCAAGGGTTTTACAGGGGCTGGTTGCAGGCACCCTCTGCCTGCCCAGCGTTTACTGAGATTCTACTTGCAGAGAAAAAGCAGGCGTTTGTTTAGCATAAACCGCGTGGTTTGCACAGTCTCTACACAATGAGCTACCTTTACCCATCAACTCTTACCTGGAACTGGTGACCTACCCTGCCCGCTGTGTTACCCCTTTCATGCACAAGGCCAAAGCGTTCACGTGGGGTCTTACAAGCAAGGCTGGACTGTTTCTTCCGCATCGCCAGTGGTACTTACTGGAAACCCTGCAGAGGGAGAGGCCTTGAAGTGAACCAGCCCTGGGTTTGCTGTCAGGCATTCCCTTTAGGGCCTCGCTCCTTGGATTGGTTCTGGCTTGTTCCTGAGCGCTGGATGTATATGACTTTACTAGCTGAGAATCTCCAGTCATCCCCAGTCTGAGGCTTCCCTGGAGGGCTTTGTATCAGGGGATCTTAGAATTTTCCTCCAGGAGTTACCTCCTAAACCCCTGTGCCTGGGCCGGCCTCCTGCACCAGGGTCAAAGGCCAGGACACAGGTGATTCTAGAAACTGTCATTGCTGCTCTCGGAAGCAATTTTATCATGAATTAAGTCATTTAAATAAAATATGTGTATTCCCTCATTTTCTCAAACTTAGGGACCTATTATATAATATGCTTTGCAATATGGCCTAAGTGTCCACTTCTGTAACTTTTGGTCTTTCAAGAAAATAGAAGTCTTGGGCAGACTGGGTAAAATTCCATCCATATAGTGGGGTGAATGTGATACTGTGAGCCTTTGGTATAGAATCAGCAGTGACATTATTATGACTATGGATTATGGATATTGATTAAGAGATATTTAGATCTGAAAAATGAATATCTCATTACATAATTAGTCAAACTGTCTCATGAACATAACTACTTAGACTTGTTTGGTTGCCTTCTTTTGGCTTGGTTTTCAGCAAATAAGATACAGTTAAACCCTTTACAACTTAAAAAATTGTCTATTTTCTTAAGAAATACAGAAACAGTCCATGGAAATACTACGACTCTTGAAATGTGTGATTTCTTTGTTTCTTTAGAAACTTTTAATTTTATTAAATTAAAAAAATAGACTTCATATTTTTTCAGGCTTTTTAACAATAGACTTTATTTTTTAGTGCAATTTTGGGTGCATAGCAAAATGGAGAGGAAGGTACAGAGATTTCCCATATACCTCCCCCGTCATCAGCATCCCCCACCAGAGTGGTACATTTGTTACAGTTAATGATCTCACACTGACACATTATCATCACCCGAAGTCCCTGGTTTACACGAGTGTTCACTCTGGAGTCGTACGTCCCGTGGGTTTAGACCAATGTATAATGCCATGTATCCACTGCTGTAGTAACGTACAGAGCAGTTTCACTGCCCTAAAAATCCTGTGTTCCTCCTGTTCATCCCTCCCTCCCTGCTAGTCCCTGGAAACCACCGATCTTTTTCACCGTCTCCAGAGGTTTGCCTTTTCCAGAATGTGCTGTAGTTAGAGTCATACAAGGTCTACAGCCATTTCAGAGTGGCTTCTTTCACTTAGTGACAGGTATTAAGTTTCCTCCATGTGCTTTCATAGCTTGATAGTTCATTTCTTCTTAGCACTGAATAATATTCCATTGTCTGCACTGTTAAAAACAAGACATCAGGCCCCAAATGGAGTTGCTTATGCCAAGTTCCATGTCACCAAAGTGAGACTAAAGTGCAGTTTCAGCTCTCCCAGAAACGGAATCTTAAGCCAGCCAGTCAGGCATCGCCTGGTCAACCCTAGTTAGTTGCTCTGCCGGGTGTGGACTTCCGCCACCCCTCCAAGGAAAGAGTAACCTGTAATAACCAACCTGCTTTTTTGCCCAGCGTTAACACTTCTTGTTCCTACTTCCTCTGCCTTCAAGGTTTTCATTACGTACAGTTCCTCAGACCTCCTTTCTATCTGCTAGATTGGATGCTGCCTGATTCGAGTCAATTTTTGCTCAAATAAACTCTAAAGATTTGTTTAATAGGCCTTAGTTTACCTTTTAACAGGATGTACACAGTTCATTTATCCAGCCGTCTATTGAAGAACATCTTGGTTGCTTCCAGGCTTCGACAGTTATGGATGAAGCTGCTGTAAACATCCATGTGCAGGTTTTTGTGTGGACAGAAGTTTCAGCTCCCCTGGAGAAGTGCCACAGGGCATAACTGCTGCATTGTATGGTAGCAGTGTGCTCAGTTTTGCAAGAAACCGCCAAACGCCGTGCCATTTGCCTTCCCACGAGCAATGAATGAGAGAGCTCCCGGTGCTTCACCTCCTCGCCAGCATTTGGTGTCGTAAGTGTTCCAGAATTTTGGTCATTTTCATAGGTATGGAGTGGTATCTCACTGTTTTAAGTGTGTTGACGAAAAATCAGTCAATCTAAGAAAGAAATGGAAAATTTCACTCAAGCAAAATTTGAGGATTATAACCCGGGAAGAGCATCTCAGAAAGCTCTGAGGACAGTTCTGCCCATTAGAAGCCAGGGCACAGTTATGTAAGTTTACTGAGACAGAGGGCCGTGCATCAAATGGCAGTTTTCACAATCCAGATCTGAGGGTCATCGTGGTGGGTCATGTGACCCCCTACAGGATCAAGAAGGAATGTTAGCTTTTAAAGAACTGGCTTGTTGATGCTAAGAGAATGTTGCTCCTTACGGCTGGGCAGGTACTTCTACTGATGGGGGAGGCTTGGTCGATGCACAGTGCAGATACACATTGCACAGCGCGGGAAGAGGAAGCCAAAGGGCAGAGAAAATGTTTTATGTTTAATTTTATTTCACAGTTGCATTTCCCTGGTGACATATAATGTGATATGTCTTTTTATGTGCTCATTTTCTATCTCCATATTTTCCTCAATAAGGTGTCTGTTAAATTCTTTGTGTATTTTGGATAACAGTCCTTGATCAGATGTGTCTTTGGCGAATATTTTCTCCCAATCTGTGACTTATCTTCTCATTCTCTCTCTCTCTCTCTTTTTTTTTTTTAGGAGGGAGGTATTTATTTACGTATTATGGAGGTACTGGGGATGGAACCCAGGACCTTGTGCGTGGTAAGCATGCACTCTTCCACTAGGGTTATATACCCTCCCCACTCTTCTCATTCTCTTCTTGCTGATCCATAACGTACTAAATTGTAATCACTAGGAGATAACATTTTTGTTAACCTGGTAGGCCAAGAAACTCTGTTTCATAGTGGCTTTCAAAATTGCCATTATTTTCAACTTTGTGTTCATATGGTCTGAATATGCCATTAGCCTGGTGCGTCTGGTTATGACTTGGTTTTCTGAACTGCTGTTAAATCTGGAAGGCTTGACGTTCTTATCATGAGTAGTTCTGCCCTAATTCTTTGTGAACTGAGATGGATGATTTCAAGAAAAGGCTGATTACCATTTTATTGTATTTCATTTTATTTTTCTGATTGCCGTTTTAGAGACATCAAATCCAAGAAGCTCATTTGGGCATTTCTTTTTTACTTCAATTCATTGGTCTTCCTTTTTGTTTTTTTTTCCTTAAAATGTCAGAAATTCCCAGTTCTCCAGTCTTCTTTATTTACCATCTAAGCCTGTTTGACTTTTGTTTTTAATTGGTTTAGTTCTAAGTTTACATTTTAAAAGGGATTTGGGGGAATAATTGTCACATGAACTGAAAAGCAAAGTCTTTTGATGACTCATCTTGTAGACACTGTGAGGGAAAAGGCAGATTTTTTTTCCTCTACTTAGTTACTACCATTCCAATGAGAGAGGAGCACGGCAAATGTTTCCCGTTGGCGTGTTGGTTAAGCAGACTTTCCAATAAATGCCGCCCTTAGAGGAGGCTGCGCCGGGGTGCCTGGACAGGCTCTCCTCCTGCAGGTGGCTGTACCCCAAAGCTCCATTGTGTGTGCTCAGTTCGGCAGGAAATGATCTGTTTTGCATCCAGAACTTATTTTAGACTGAAGGTCATTGCCTTGGCAGCAGCAAACCCTTTTGTTACCTAAAAACTGGGTTTGCCTCCTGGTAGGTGTTGAACCAAAAGACGCAACCAAGGCAAACGTCAGGAGAAGGAAGGATTTATTTGCAATAAGTAAGGAGAACACTGGGGCTCTCACCCAATGCAGTGTCTCCCCAAATAGCACAATTAGGAAAGTTTTAAGCTAAAGGGACATGAATATTCATGAAGCAGATTGAGCAGAGGACCATTCAGTATAGATGTGTATCCCTTGAGGAACCAAGACTTTATCTCTGAACTATTGTTTCTTGACTGCTTTTCCTTTGTCCCTGCACTCCCTTGCTTCCCTAAGATCATTAATTACTGAGACCTGTTTAAGGGCAAGCACTGTGGCCAGGTACCAAAAATAGCTTCTTTTATGTTAAATAAGTCATGCCGGAGACCCTCTACCCTAACCACTTGCACTTCGCAGGTATTATAAACTAGGTACCATTATTGTACCCATTTATACATGAGAAAACCACGTATAAGTAACAGTGAGAAAAGGCACAGGGAGATAAGTAAAATACCAAGATGGCAGAGCCAGTAAGTGACGGAGCTGAGTTAAACCCCAGGCATCTGCTTTAGAACCTAGAAGGACTGCACCCGCTGTTGATGGCGTTGAAGGTGGAGGTGGGGGCCAGGAGCCAAGGAAAGTGGGCAGCTTCTAGAAGCTGGAAAAGGTAAGGCAAGGAAACAGATTGTGCCTTAAGATCCCCAGAAGGAATGCAGCCCTGCTGGACATCTTGATTTTAGCCCAGTGAGACCCACGATGGACTTCGACCTCTAGAACTGTAAGATGATTGATTTATGTTGTTTTAAGCCACTAAGTTTGCTACTACAGCAGCAATAGAAAACTAATACAGGGAGAAATGAATTTTTAAAAATCCTATCTGACAAACTGCTAAACTATTTCTTTCATGATGGTTGACAGTTGATCAAAGATGAGGGATGTTATAATTTTCATTAAATGTCTTAGTTTAGAAAATATTGGTGGTTCCTAACTTCCCACCAGATGAAGCCTAAACTTTTTAGTCTGGCATCCAGCTGCTTGTAAGACCTGATCTCAACTTGCCTCACACATAGATGACTTGATAAAGAAGTTGTGGTATATATGTATACAATGAAATACTACTCAGTCATAAAAAAGAACGAAATAATGCCATTTGCAGCAACATGGATGAACCTAGAGATGATTGCATTAAGTGAAGTAAGTCAGACAGAGAAAGATCGATATCATATATCACCTATAAGTGGAATCTGAAAAAATGATATGAATGAACTTATTTACAAAACAGAAACAGACTCACATACATAAAAAACAAATTTATGGTTACCACAGGGAAAAGAGGGGGAGGAATAAATTGGGAGTTTGGGATTTGCAGATACCAACTACTATATATAAAATAGATAAACAACAAGGTCCTACTGTATAGCACAGGGAACTATTTTCAGTATCTTATATTAACCTATAATGAAAGAGTATATAAAAATGTCAAAACCAAAAATAAATACTGCAAAAAAAAAGAGAAAACCTATATCAAATAAATAATACTAAAATTCAAGTACCTTGTGTTAAAAAAAAGAAAAAACTAAAAACTTATCCCCACCCCAAACCTGCCCAAAGCTTAAAAATCACTAAAATCTCCTGTTAGGGAGCAAACCCCCGTCTGTTTTCTTATGATCTGATTAGATGCAGGATTTTGCACCCCACCTGTCCCATGATTTTTCTTGCTTCTTGCTATTCCAGCCACTCCTATAGCCTTAAAGTTTTGTAGTTTTTTTTTTTCTTTTTTTTACTGAATATCTGGCTCAAAAGGTTTTCTTAGAGTCAAAGTACTGAAGTGGTACCTCCTTAAGGGAGGTGAACAATCCCAAAGCTGGCTTATGCGTCCAGTGAGAAATCACTTTTTCTGGCACAGGGAGGGAAGAATTGCCTTAATAATGCCATCAATGGTCATTTACAAAATTCTCTCCAATTAAACAGCCTTCTCCCCTGTGCTGAGGTCTCCGAATTGGCCAGGCCATTTTCCTGTGGGTAATAGCCAGCTTGCAAAAGATTGTTGCTGCTCTTAATCTTTTTTTTTTTTTAAGAAAGAAAATCACACACATAATAATAACTTGTTTGAAAAAGCCCCTTAATGGGACATCCTTATTTGTTTTTTGGGTTATGGAGTAGGGAGTGCAGTGTGCAGCTGTCTGTATACCTCCCTTACTGCCGCAGGACCGACCAGCCGCCCTGAAACAACCTGACGTGTGTTCGAGGTGTCAGAGCAGAAGGCGCACATACTTAGAATTTCCTGGGTTTGTGCCTCTGTAAATACCACCCCCACCTCAAATGTGTGCTGTGGGTATGGTCATACTCGACAATGACCAAGGAGAGCGATGGGTTTCCATTTCGTGGTGAGCAAGAATAAAAAAGTAAATCTTGCAACTTCCAACATTAAATATATTCCATGTCAACTGAAAGTTAACCTCAAAAGGAGAATTAGACCACTCAGGGGAGAATGATAGATGCCTAGAAAGACCCTGAAACTGACTCAAGAGGAAGCAGGAAATCGGAAAAGCCCCGTAACAAGTAAAGACATTTAACTGACAATCAAAAATCTTCCCACAAAGAAAACCCCGGGCTCCAAGGGCTTCACTGGTGAATTTTGTCACATATTTAAAGAAGAAATAATACTTACTCTACACAAATTCTTTCAGAAAATAGTGAAGGAGGGAAACTGCCCAGCTCATTCCACGAGGCCAGTGTGACTCTGATCCCAAAGACACCACGGAAGACTAGTCAGATATCCCTCGTGAACACAGAGGCCAAACAAAATGTCAGCAAACTGAATCCAAATAAAACGAACATGTAAGAAGGATTACACACCGTAGCCCAGTAGGATTTATCCCAGGAATGCAACATGAGTATTTTCAACCAAAGAATAATGCAGGAGGCTGCAAAGAAGAGTTTGGGGTTTTGGGGGGGTTACTGGGGGGGGATGATGCCTTAAGAATTACAATTAGGGAGACACAGATTTGGGTAGCCCTGAAATAGTGTTCCAGGGAAGAGAAAGAGTCAGGGACTTAGGAAGACAAAAAGACTTGAAGTTGTTAAAAGTTGCCTGGCAAGAATTGTGATCAACTCAGATGCAAGTCAGAAAATATTTGTCCTTAGGGAATCGCAAGTTGTTTAGGGTAAAGGTTTGATAAGCAGCCCGAGTTTCTGACAGGTGTCCTAGATAACTCCATCAGGTCAAAGGTCAGATTCCATCCAGGCTGAGACCTGCGTAAGTCACACTTCCTTGATGGCCTCTGGGCTCTGTTTTAGAGAGCTCTCTTAGCAACACCAACTCTGTTTTGATTCTCCTTTCACAGTTTAACGTCCAGAAATCGGTTAATATAATTGTGTCCTTTTCCAGTACCAGTAATTCTTCAACACCCACTGGATGTCCTACAAGTCAATTCAGTTCTGACATTAACCATCCAGAATTAGCACAGGCTCCAATAGTTGAGGGCTCAGTCCCACAGGACAGCCCCCATTTCAGATGCCAGCCACAGATCTTGGCTGTCCCCAAGGCTTTGGCACTTCTGCCTGGCTGACTGTAAATTCTGGAGTTCCCACATTCCTCCCTCAGATTTGATCATCTCTAGAACAACTCACAGAATCAGAAAAGCACTAGACATATGTTAGTTGTTTTATTATAAAGGCTACAACTCAGGAGCCGCCAAGTGGAAGAGATGCCCAGGGCAAGGGGGGATGGGGCATGTCCGTGCCCCATCTCAGCACGCCGCCCTCCCAGCACATTGATGTGCTCACCAAGCAGGGAGCTCCCTGAACCTTGCTCAAGAGTTTTAAATCAAGATTTAGTTATGTAAGCATGATGGATTAAATCATTGACTCAATCTCCAGCTCCTTTCCCGTCCCAGAGGTGGGGCTGAAGTTCTGTCTAATCACCTGTTTAGTTCCTCTGGCAACCAGCCCCCATCCTGAAGCTATCTAAGGACCCAGAAAGTCACCACATTAGCATAAACTCAGGTGTGGTCCTAAGGGGCTTGTTACACATAGTGAAAGAGACTCCTAGCACTCGGGAAATTCCAAAAGCTTTAGGAGCTCTGTGCCAGGAATCAGGAACAAAGACCAGATATATTTTTATTAGCTGACATAGTGCTGCTTCCTTGCGAAAACACACACGCCTTACCCCAAGTGCAAGGAGCATCACGTGAAGACACCAGCACTCAACCAAGACAAGAGCCAGCCAGCAAAACTGCAGCTGGGATTCAGGCTCGCTCAAATTCAGGCATGGGCTGCATCTTCGCCCTCGAATTCTGCGTGGGTCAAACCTTGAAGACGCTTCTGTTGCCTGTGCTTCTGAGTGAAAATAATTCCCGTCCTGCAGCCTTACCAGTTAGAGTAAGACTTCACATTGATGTAACCTGACTTTGCAGAGCCTTTTCAAGTACCTCGTACTGAGCCTCCCAAGAACGCAGCACAGGAGTTAGGAGACGGGTCAGCATTCTTATCTTGTGGCTCAGAATGGAACTCAGAGAAGATACTAAGAACTATATATAAAATAGTTAAACAACAAGGTCCTACTGTGTAGCACGGGAAACTATGTTCAGTATCTTGTAATAGCCTATAATGAAAAAGAATATGAAAAGGAATATATATATGTGTGTGTACCTAAATCACTGTGCTATACACCAGAAACTAACACAACATTGTAAATCAGATATAGTTCAATTGAAAAAAAAAATCCCACCAGAAAAATAAAAGAACTGAACTCAGAAGGAGGGATCTTGCCCAGGATGGCAGGAAGGTGACACGGCCAGCTCAAAACAGGTTTCTTACAACAGTATTGGACCCCACTGCCTCCTGACAGAGCCTTTGCCCAGATGCTCACTAAATTTTAGCTGGATTAATTAGATTTCTCCCAGTTGAATTAAGAGCATACACCATCTTTTTCCTTTGATCTAGTCTAAAGGAATTTAGTTACGGAGCACACTGAAGGAGCTTGTGGAAGCATTGCTGTATCAGGATATGGGAAGTAAGTCCCATCGTGAGGCCTGGTTTTATGGAAGGTCCAGTAGAGTCTGGGATATTTACTACCAAGTGAGGAGAGTGAATTAGGAAGATCTCTAAGCCTTTCGGAGGGAGTAAATTGTTTAAATATCCCCAGTGCCTCTAGAATTAAGGCACACAGCTGAGATGCTAAGTAGGTAAAGCGGGCCTGCAGGGCCTGGTATTTGCTGATTCAGTCTCAGTTGTCCCTCCAATATTATGCTCTTTCGTGCAGATGTCTCACCCCTAGTCTCTCTGCGTTATTGGAAACGGCAAGGTATCCACAGTAAAGCCAATTGAAAGCCCGTCGAGCCTGTAAGTATTAACATTTACACTTGAAGATGGGGGAAATGACAGATCAGGCTGCAGAAAGGTCTCACTGCACTCTTTACCAGTGTCGCCAGGGGTGACGAGATGAGAAATGGCCTGCGGGGTGCTGCAGAGTGAATTTGATTCTGTGCAAAGAAAAATGAGACTAAAAATATATCAAGGCAATAAAGTCCCTTCAAGTGCCTGGACTGGGCAAATAAACCAGCAGTCACAGGTGCTGGGAAAAACTAGAGGGCGGAGCAGGGTCTGTGCAATGTGGGGAACTTCAGTGCCCGGCTGGCTGTGAGGTGGGAGTCTCAGAGATTCAGTGTCTTCCTGTTACCAAACTTGGGTCCCCTCACCTGAGCGCAATAAAGCCAATCTACTGACACGGGGTTGTGGTGAAGGAAAGTGCAACACTTACTACAGGGCATCCAGCAAGGAGTCCAGGGCAGCTGGTGCTCAAAAGGCCCGAACTCCCCGAAGGCTTTCAAGGAAAGGTTTTTAAAGACAGGGTGAGGGAGGGGGTTGTGGGCTGTGTGATCAGCTCGTGAACGTGCTTCTGTTGGGTCGGTGGTGAGGTCATCGGGAGTCCGCATCATCAGCCTCCTGGTTCTAGCAGGTCTGGGGCCTCCGTGCTCGTGGGCAGCGCGCAGTCAACGTCTTCCACCTGTGAGGGTCTCAGTCTCTGCAAGACAGCTCATAGTGATCCAGGAAAAAAATGTGGGGTGAGAGGATGGCTGTGTCCCAGGTCTCGGTTGAGTCCTTGGGGATGTGCCCCACCAAGTGAGGGTCCTTGGTTTCATGCAGGAAATATTTCAAAAGTGAGCCATAGTTGAGTAAAAGTAGATTTATTTAGAAAGATGTGCCCTCCATAGACAGAGTGCGGCCCGGAAGGCGAAGGAGCAAGAGGCCAGGAGGTGCGGTGTTGCAGTTTTTATATGCTAACAGGTGAGAGGACTATTCCAACTATCTTGGGGAAGGGAGGGAGATTCCCAGGAATTGGGCCATTCTTTGGCCTCTCATGGTCAGCCTCAGAACTGTCGTGGCTTGAGGGCGTGTCGCTTACCATGCTAATACATTACAGTGTGAAGCTCAAGGTCCACTGAGGTAGACTGTCTCGCCATCTTGGGCCTCAAGGTCCACTGGGAGTTGAATCTGCCATCATCTTGGTGCTAATCCCTGTGTCATTCTTTTAATGGTTGTGCCCTGCCCCCTTCCCTCCTGGCTCAAAAATATTATCTATAGGCCTTGAGGAGGAACTAAAGGCCACTGACTTTGTTTAATGGCTAAACTGTTATTATTTTGTCTTGCTTGACTGTTCTTTCTTTCTGCATCTTTTCATTTTTCTGATTAAATGTACTCTTTGGAACTCGGGGCAGCCTAGGAGACTGAAGTTTTTCTACAGACAAGAGGCAGATGGAGGACATGAGGTTGTGGGGGTGGTCTGCCCTGGGAAGGCCCCGTAGGGTCCCACTAGGTTACATTCCGATTTGGAGGGTGTACATGCCTTGGAGTCTCTGGGAGCCTCGGGCCTGTGTGTCTCCGTCACTGTGGTTTTCGGTCTCCCGGGTGATCTGAAGGCACATCTCTTTTATTCTACCTATTGCCCTCTTTGTGGCCCAGGGCCTTTGTTACCAGAGGCCAAACAAACTGAAACATACCGAGTTTGGTGGCGAGAAAGGTTTGTTGCAGGGCTGAGCAACGGGGACAGGCTGCTCACGCTGGGAAAAACCCGAACTCCCTGATGGTTTGGGGGGAAGGGTTTTTATAGGCGAAATTTGGGGTAAGGGCAGCAGGGTGCTTCTGATCCGTTGGTGCTGAGGGAACAGGGCGGGGCTCCAGGAATCTTGTGCTCAGCCTGAAGTTTCCACCCTCCAGCTGGGTGGGGGTCCTGGTTCCTGCGCAAGAACGCAAAGGTATTGTCACTTACATTCCTTGAAGAGGAACCAGGACCCTGCCCACAAGGCTGCACTATTGTTTCCCTTCTGTTTCTCCCTTGTCTCGGCATTCCCTCCCTTCTGATTAGTAATTTTTTGTTTGTTTGGTTTTTGGTAGGGGGAGGTAATTCGGTTTATTTATTTATTTTAGAGGAGGTACTGGGGATTGAACCCAGGACCTCACGCATGCGCTCTACCACTTGAGCTATACCCACCCCACCGATTAGTAATTTTTTGAATCTGCTGTTTAGAACTTGGGGAAGGTCAAGAAGGCTGAATGAAACCTCCTTCTTAAAAACAAGAAATGGGGGACATGTTAAGGATTTGTACTGGGGAGGACCCCACAGGGTCCTGCTGTTTCAATAGGTGCCAGTGTTACGGAAACGACAGGCCAGTCAAGAAACAAGCACCACTCGGAGGGCTGGAGCACTCAGATGTATTACGCCGGCGGGCTCAGAGGGGCTTCTGCTCCGAAGCTCTGAGCACCTTCAAGATGTGCACATGAGGTTTTATAGGGTAAAATACAAGCTTGGGGTATTCGGCCAATAGGCATGGAACAGCTTTAGCAGCATCATCATCACAAAAGTGGAGGCAGGGAGGCAGCAAACCAACATTCCAAAGCCAGATATGTATCTTTGAAAATCCAGCTGGCTAGCAAAAAACATAAACAGCAAACCAACACTAATTAACTTAGATTTACGAGTTAGTCCAGCAGAACTCAGATCAGTATTCCAATACTTAGATTTGTGAGTTATCTTGTTAGACCAGCCCAGCCTCTCCTTCACATTCCTAGACTTATGAGTTATCTTGTCAGACCAGCCCGGTGTTTCCTTCACACCAGTAGCACTCTCCTCATCCAGTTGTGACAATATATTCCGGACACTGCCAAAGGTCCCCTAGGGGACAAAATTGTCCCTACCCACTCCTGTTGAGAATCTATTCTAGGAGACGGCAAAAATTAGCTGAGTCTGAAGACTTCTTTGGTACTGAAAGTGATGCAGGAAAACAGATGTGGGGCGTGAGGAGGGCTGTGTCCCAGGCTTTGGTTGAGCCCCTGGGATGTGCCCCACCAAGCGTGGGTCCTTGGCTTCGCACAGGAAAGAATTCAAGAGCGAGCCACAGTTGAGTAAAGGTAGATTTATTCAGAGAGACACATTGAAAGGCAAGAGAAAGGCCATGAGGTGTGGGGGTTGGGTGCCCAGATTAAAAGTAGGTACACACTCCATAGACAGAGTGTGGGCCTTCTCAGAAGAGGGAGAGAGGGCGTGGCTGCGCGGTGCCATGTTGCTGGTTTTTATGGGCTTGGTGGCTTCATATGCTAATAAGTGGAAGGACCAGTCTGGGGAAGGGGCTGGGATTCCCAGGCCCTTTTGTGGCTAGCCTTGGGACTGCCATGGTGCCTGTGGGCGTGTTATTCACCAAGTTAATATATAACAATGAGCTAGAAGTTAAGTCTCTCAAGATCTTGAGCCTCAAGGCCTACTGAGGGTTGCATCTTTCACCATTTTGATGTTAACTGCTATAGCATTCCTTGAATGGCTGTGCCCTGCCCCCTTCCCATCTCAAAAGGGGCTGCCTTGCTCAGGGTGGGTCCAATTGATCTCTTTGAGCAAAATCATCTCTATACAAATGATCACTTAATGGTTTGGTGGATGTGGTAGACCAAATAATGGCCACCCAAGGATGTTCCTGTCCTAAGCTCCCGAACCTGTGAAAATGTCACCTCACCCAGCAAAAGGGATCCTGCAGCTGTGATGGAGTTAAGGGTCTTGAGATGGGAGAGTATCCAGGATGATCTGTGTGGGTCCCCTGTGGTCACAGGGTCCTTGTGAGACAGGCTGGGATCCGGGATCCTTTGCTGTAGTGCTCACACCTGGACACAGGTCTCCTTGAGCAACAAATACAAAGAAACTATAAGGGACTAAAAATAACTGCGTGCATGCGCAGCTGGGGTGAGTTATGAACAAAAAGATATAAAAAGACCAAAAACCCAATTGCCACTATATATCATACAGAGCAGTTTTGCTCAAGTTTCACTTTTAATGCCGATTGCAGACCACGGGGACCGGGCCCAGGATCACCTTGCTCGGTAGGTACTCGGTATAATTCCCCTGTAGTTTTGCGCAGCACCTGTAACTTTGGTCAGTTATCTGTTAAGAGTATATTGTTTGTTTGAAGGAGAAGACAGTGAGAGATCCAGCTAGGTCAGTGTAAAATCCTCCCAAGTCTATGAAAAACGTTTAAGGCATGCACACTTATTGGAATAAACTCAGCAAATACCAAAGAACCCACCACTGTACGCGAGGGAGCAAAAGCCACAGAGCTCTGCCCTCCTGGAACGCTCAGCCTACACTGTGTCAGGCAGGGAGCCTGGCAAATGTCAAATACAGATAATACGGCAGGACTTTCTCACGAGAGCACAGGATTGGCTTGTAGGTCCCAGCAAGTCCTACAGCAAACTGGTCCAAGCAAAGCTCCAGATGCCAGACCACGGGGCAGAAGTCCTCCCCTAACGTGCCTTCTCTTCTCCTGGGATGGTTGCTCGCTTCTGTGGGTCGGGGAGGAAGAGGACAAAAGAGAAACCTGGGTTCTGGTCCCTGCTTGGGGTCTTTAAGCCGGTCATGAACTCTCTCAGACTGAGTTTCCTCATCTGAAAAGCAGGGTTTGGACTCAGGGGCCTCGGGGATTTCTGTTAGCCAGGACAGACCCCGATTCTCACGCAGGTGGGGACCCTGCAGGACCAGGTCCACCTCTGTTTGTTTCCATGTCCCTGGTCAGCCAAACACCACCAACCCTTAGCTAGAGCTTCCGATGAATTCCAAATACTTGGGCAGATGTTTTGGCCATCGCCCCGTGGCCCTCTAGTCCTGCACTGCTGGCCAAATTAACCAATCCCAGGTGGAACGCATCCCTTTCCAGCCACGGTAGGAATTACTGCGCCGATTTTGGAGTCTTGCAGAAAAGAAACCTCCAAGAAATCGGGCTCCTGTCCTCTTGTGTCCTGCAGAGGGCGCCCCGCTCCTGCGATCAGCATGTGTGCATCCCGGAGGTACCTGGCTCCTTCCTGTGTGGCTGATGCCCAGGGCCGGGATGAAAGCGGAATTGAACTGGCATCATAAATTCCAGCGCAATTTAAAGTTCAAACGAAGCTTCTGCCGCACTGCTCTGACTCCCCCACCTGTGCAGTTCTCCTCTGGGTTGGTGTGGAGACATCCGTCCCTGGCCTGCGGCCTGTGGCCTACATTCTCATGTTCCTGTTCACATCCCCACGTTCATAGGTTGTCTTTATCTTGCACGGCCCTGTTGAAAGGCCCTGAGAGCTCAATTTGTGGAAAACGGAATAGCTTTCCAGATACTACTCTTTTGAAAGTGGCTTTGTCTAACAACAGGACGATGTACAAGCTCCAGGAGGAGTGATTCACGTAGCCCTCGTTGCCTTCGGCCTAAGGAGAAAATACAAACAGGAGGGCTGGGACGTAACAGTTAAAACCATCATATACATTTATGTTTAACCAAAGGTCTGTTTTTGCTCCAGCTCCAGGATTCCTACGAAGTGCAAAGTGCAATACATATATAGCCTCAGAACCATTTAACTCTGCTGCAGATCGCCACCAGGAGGCTAGGGGGCTGGATGGTGGCACTGAGAGGGGACCTCATTCATTGTCACAGGACCCCCTTACTGCTGAGCAGTTACAGCTCCAGGGGGGAGTGCAGTGCCGTTTTCCTAGCCCTAGGCCCTCTCTGTGATCCCCTGTGCCCTTTCTCCATGAGCGCAGTGTGAAGCCTTGAGGCTGGCTCCCGAGGTCATTTGCCCCTCCCCCCCATCCAGGGGCCACTTGCTGTAGCATCCTGTTCACTTGCCATCAGAAGGACGCAGCTGCTGGCCAGCGTCAGCTTCCCTTACTGGGATTTAGATGAATTTTCCTGTTCTTTTTTTCAGGATGGGCCAGTTACCTTCTGTAGCGCCCCCACCAAAAGATATACCTGTCGGTATTCTAGCCCCTGGGGGCTGTGAATGGGATCTTACTTGGAAATAGAGTCTTTGCAGATATGATTAAGGTGAGGATCCCGAGATGAGAACATCCTGGATTTAGAACAGGCCCTGAAGCCGGCGGCTGGTGTCCTGATCAGAGAAAGGAGAGGGCGATTTGGAGACTCAGAAGGAAAGGTGATCTGAAGACAGAAGCAGAGACTGGAGTGATGCAGCTGCAAACCAAGGATGTCCAGGATTGCCAGAACCTCCCAGAAACTAGGAGAGAGGCCTGGGACACGTGCTCCCTCAGAGGCTCCAAAGGAACCGACTCTGCCAACACCTTGATTTCAGATGTCTGGCCTCGGAACTGGGAGGATGCGTGTCCATTGTTTTAAGCCATGTAGTTTGTGGTCGATCATTATGGCAGCCCCAGGAGATGCTGTCGCCCCAAGCCCTGACAATTCTGACAAGGGTGTGTGATAACTGCCTCTCACTTAAAACAAAATTTGTTTTGTTTTGTTTTTTTGGGGAGGAGGTAATTAGGTTTATTTTTTTTAAATGGAAGTCCTGAGGATTGAACCCAGGACCTCGTGCATGCGAAGCACGCGTTCTGTAACATAGTCCAAAATCGTTCTGCTCCCCAGATGACAGGCCAATAAAACAGGAGACGAGGTGTTGGGGCAAGGAAGAGCAGCTTTATTTGGAAATGAGGCAAATCGAGAAGGTGGCAGACTAATGTCCTGGAGAACCGTCTTCCCCAAGTCAGAATTCAGGCTCCTTTTATATTAAAAAGGGGAGGGGGGTGCTTGGTTGTTGCAACCTTTTGGCGTAGGAATTCTTTGTTCTTGGAATCCTTTGTCCTTGCAGCTGTCCACATGGGTCAGGTCATGGAGTTCCTGTAAACCTCCAACAAAACAAATGTCATTTTCTATTCTGCAACTTGCTATCTTCATATGAATGAAAACCTGTTAATAAGATGAGAGCCTTGAGAACAGGCTCTCCTGTAAGTTTCAGGCTCTAGGCAACGTGCTTTCACAGAAGGTGCAGACCCGGCAAGACCAAGACTAGGAACCAGCACAGGGTTAAAGTCAAAGGAACAGCTCTGATGCCGAGCCGTGTTTGTTCTTTTCCATTACGCTGCCACTGAGCTTAGAGCCCCCTTTTGCCTCTCACTTTTGATTCTCAGTTAGAGCACGGTGTGTTTTTGAATAATTTACATTTTAGGACTTTCTTTTCGACATGTCTGTCTTCCGGGCCCCTCTGCGTTGGGCCACAGGAGACCTCGTGGCGAGGAAGTCTCCCTGACTTCAGCCGGCCTCCCCACCTGCTTTGCTCCGCCGACCACCTGTGGGTGCCTTTTCTCTCACCTTCCCTGGGGGGGCTGCCTATGCCCCGAGGCCCCATGGCCTATGTCATTAGCTGAAAAGTCTCATGATTTTCTTCCCCCGCTTTGTCCTCTCTTCTCTGTTGATTTCCTGAAAATCGACTTTACCTTCTGAGAACGTCTCAGCTAGCCATCTGGCCTGGTCCCAAACTGACAGGTGGAGAGGCTGGAAACTCACCCACTGAAGGTGTCAGCACAGGTTATCCCAGGAGGAGCCGGCTCTTGCCCTGCGGGTCCTCTGGCACAGGTGAGCCCCACTCCCATGAAAGGAACGACTTCCGTCCCCCTTCTTAGCTAACCTGGGGCTGAACTCAGAACATACAGGGACCCCCTTTTGCTCTGAGCTGCCTCCTCTGGGCAGAAAATGATACATCTGCAAGAGAGGGGACTGGCCCTAGCCACCCCAGCAGGGGGAGGTCTCCGGAGTGCCCTGCCAGGAACATGGCACACTCCCCTTGGAGCGCATGCGGGAAAGAGGAAGACCCTGGAAGTTTCCTCCTTTCTCTTAGCAGTCACTCCCCAAACAAAGCAACTGCCTGTCCTCGGGTGGGTGAAGGGCGGGAGCACGTGGGGCGTTGACCTTGCAGTCCTGACTCTTAACTTTGCCCTTGGATGTGGTCTGTCTCTAACTTGTAACTTTGTACAGTGGGATTGGGTTTATTAAGGGAGAGGGCAGGTTCTAGACTCTCAGGGACAGCAGTGGGACGATGGGGAGGAAATAGGTGCAGGGAGCAACCGGCAATAATCTGAGAAAGCCGGCGGCCCAGATCCACTTGCACTGGCTCCACGGCTGCTGCTGCAGCAGAAGCTGTTCTGCCCTTCACCCCGGGAGGCCTTGCGGGGGTGGTTGCCTTTCCTGGGGTGTCTTCTTTTTTTTTTAGGTTCCACATATGAGTGATATATGGTACTTTTCTCTCTTTCTGGCTTACTTCACTTAGTATGACAGTCTCTGGGTCCGTCCATGTTGCTGCAAATGGCACGATCTCATTCCTTTTTATGGCTGAGTAGTATTCCACTGTATAAATGTACCACAGCTTCTTTATTCAGTCATCTGTCGATGGACGCTTAGGTTGTGTCCATGTCTTGGCTGTTGTAAATAGTGTGCAGCTGTGTTTCTGAGCTGTCCTTCCCTCCCAGGACTCCGAAAGGTCCAACTGCCTCCTCTCACATATGCAGGCTTCCCCTCCACCCGCAGCAACTGTTCCTCACCTTGTAAACCGCTCCCAGTCTTAAACACAAAACAAACTGAAGGCCCTTTTCTCAAGACCACTTACCCCTGGAACCCCATTCATCCCATTTTCCTCAGCTCCCGGATGGCCCAGAAAGGCAGTCCATACCAGCGGAGGGTGGGTCTCAGCTCCAACCCTCACCAGCTACCTGATGATTTTGAGTGAGGCACCTCTTCTCTGGCCCTTGGGGGCTTAGCTGCGCAGGACTTTCCCTCTCTGCTGACTGGACTCGGCTTCAAGTGGGGTGGGGAATGAGGCCCAAGGTTTTCGAAGCCCCCGGACCTCCTGATCTGCGCAGCCTTGTCCTTTCAGTGTGACTGAGGGTTCCTCCTGGGAAGTCCCTATTAGCAACCGGGAAGGGCCAGGCCGTCAAGCGCTGGGTAATGAGGCTCTGCATCCGCTGTTTCCTGGGCTGGAGTGAGTGTGCAGCTCTGCCGATGAAATTCTACGTGGATTAATTAAAACGGGGGAAGCGAGTCCCCTGGACTATTTACCAGCTTCCAGAGAGCAAACAGCCATTGCTGATCTCAGTACAAGGTGCCAGAGCCTCTTTTTCCTTTTGGTGGTGGCTAGGGACATGTGCCAAGCCTGGGGGCTTGTCGGGGAGGGGCTGGTCCTCTCCATGGTTTCAATTAGCTTCATCTCAGTGATGCTCACTGTATCCCTGGAGGTGTGGAGTTAACCCTTAATGCCAGAGGAAAGAGCCTTCATGGGGGAGATCTGCAGATGAACGCTTTATTTTTGTTTATTTATTTATTTTGACATTAAAATTTTTGTTTTCAAATTTTGCGGGGCTGTAATTAAGTTTATATATTTTAATGGAGGCACTGGGGATTGAACCTAGGATCCCCTGCATGTTAGGCATGCACTCTGCCACTGAGCTGTACCCTCCCCAAGGCGAGCACTTTAGAAAGTCTATCCCCGCCCGCCCCGCGGAGAATGGGGAGCCTCATACTCCTTTCTGTTTTCTCCCAAAGACAAGGGCTGCTCCTCTAAGGTGGCTTTCCCAGAGAGAAGAAGAAAGGAGCAGGCACGGGGTGGTGGGGCATAGCTCAGTGGTAGAGCACGTGCTTGGCGTGCACAAGGTCCTGCGTTCAATCCCCAGCACCTCCATTTAAAGGAAATAAATAAATAAAAATTTAAAAAATAAGGGAAAAAAAAGGAGCAGGCAAGACAGAAGCCACGGAATTTCTGTAACCTAATCTTGGAAGTGACATCCCATCACTGTGTGTTTTCTGTTGTTAGAAGCAGGTTCCTGGATCCAGTCCAGGAGATTCCGTAAGGACACAGAGGTGAGGATCATGGGGCCACTGTGGAGGCCACCTCCTAACTCACTGTCTGTGGGAACACCTACGTGTCAGGCCAGGGAGATTCTGGTTCTGCGGGAGCTGTTAACAGCCACAGATTTATAGGTCAGAAGCATCCTCTCTCTGGCCCTCTGGAAGAGATAGGCCCGCTCAGTGGCTTGTTAATTTATTTGACTTTTATCAAATTGTGCCCTTTGCAAACAACTGGCTTCTGCCTATGATAGAGCCTCCAGTTAAAACCCACAAATTGCAGCTATGTGTAACAGCAGGGAGCAGCATGTATAAGAAAATGCTACTCTAAAAGGTCAGCATGGAAAGCTGTTTGCCAGCGGTTGTAGGTTTGCAGAAGGGGCTCTGCCTGGAACAGGGCAGGGTGGGACTTCATCTTCCTGGGCAGCTGGGTCAGGCCTGCATTAGTGCAGCCGCAGGAGAAGTCAGTGTCCTAGACCCTGGGTTCTCTCCCTTTCCACCGCTGCTAAAAATGACCTGGCGAGGCTCAGCTCTGGCTAGAAGAGACCACCCCACCAGGAGGGCCAGGCCAGCTCCTTAGGCTGCTGGGCAGGGAACTGGGGGAGGGTGAGGAGGAATCAGGCCACTCTCTTTCCTTTTCTGAACAAGTATGTATTTTATTTTATTCTGTTTAATTTTTTAACACCTTTATTGTGGTATGGTTCCTGTACAGTAAGCTATACAAATTTCAGATGCATAATTTGGTGAATTTTGATAGATGGATACGCCTGTGAAATCACCACCACAATCAAGATAGCTAACAGTTCCGTCACTCCCCAAGGTTCAATTTTCGAACTCCCAAATTATCCCTTCCCACCCCCTTTACCCCCTGGTAACCCCCTGTTCTCCACGTCTGTGAGTCTGTTTCTGTTTTGTAGGTAAGTTCATTGGTCGAGACCACTGGCCAGGCACAACTCCTGCTTCTTTATCTCTTCCTCCTTCTGTGATCTATTGCCCTTTGAGGGGAGTCCCACTCCACCTGGCTCTTCCAGGCATCTGGTGTGGTCAGAAGTGCATGGACCTTTCAGGTCCCTTCAGGATCCTGGCCTCATGAGTCCCCAGCTGCCAGACCTCAGTTTTCCCTTCCATAAAGTGGGGCTAATACCTACTTCCTGAGGTTGCTCCTCCCCACCCCCTAAGACAAAGCAACCCCAAACATCTCTTCTGACACTGAATGCTGACTGTCCACGTGGGTGTGTTGTGAGGGCCATTCCTTTTGTATGTGTGATGGTGAGGCTGCAGAGGGTGGCTGGATGGAGACGGAAAGGACACAGCGTGGCTCTGATTCACATCCCATTCCAGGAGTGTCTCCCTGCACGTGATGATGCTCCGGATGCAGGGCATTGATGGAGCCCCCTCCCTTGCAATGACCCCCATCCATTTCTCTGCAGTGGGCTTTACAGCCAAGCAGCCTGCCCGGTCCCTTGTCGGGGGACAGTGGAGAAGCAACCTTACAGAATGTTATGGACTGAATGTACCTGCCCCCCAAACTCATAGGTTGAAGCCCCAACCCCAGGGTGATGGTGGGAGCTAGGGCTTGGGGGGTCAATAGGGTGAGATGAGGCCATGCGGTGCTGTCCCCATGATGGGATTAGTGCTCTTCTGAGAAGAGACACCAGAGAGCTGGCACTCTCTCTCTCCACCACATGGAGACGCAGCAGGAAGGCAGCTGTCTACAAGCCAGGAGGGGAGCTCTTGCAGGCACGCTGACCTTGGACTTCCAGCCTCCAGATCTGTGAGAAAATACATTTCTGTTGTTTAAGACCCCTCTCTCATCACTACCTCCCAATCTGTGGCGTCCAATCTTGTCACCTCCCATTGCATTTTGTTATGGCAGCTAAACAGAGAGCCTTCCACATTGCCCCTCTGGAGGCTTCTGCCTCACCGGGTGGCAGCTGCCGTCCAGGAGAGTTACAGGATGTCAGTTTCTGTAGGAGGCTGGGACCCTCGGATGGATGAGAACACATCCCTCATAGGAGGAGGCCGCTTGTCGTTCAGCAGAGGTCGGGAGTGGAGGGGCAGTAGCTGGTTGGGTCTCAGCCCTTGACATTTGGAGGTCTCCCACGACTGAGAGAAAGGCACAAAGGTCAATTCTGGGCCAGGGCGAGGCTCAGTAAGTCTTTGGGCAGCGACTGGATTACATTCTTCCAACAGCCAACGCAAGTTCTGTTCCTGCAGGGACCTTGAGGACCTTTTGGAGGCTCAGTCAGGGAGGACAGCCACCCATCTCGGATCAAAAAACCCTCCCCAGCCTGGGGGACCACCCTTATCGCTGATCCCTGTGGCTTCAGCAAGGACCCACGTCCACACCCCAGAGGAGGGCCCAGGCCATCCTCCCCTGCCCAGCGCCTGTCATCCCAGGGCCTCCATGGACTCAGGAGCCAGGCAGTCCCCCAGCCTGCTGTGTCTTGGGGGACGCTGCTCCCCACCCCAACACGGCCACATCAGCCCTGCACCTCCCTCAAGGATGTTGCCTTTGTTGCTAAACTTATTTTTGCCTTGTCTGCACCCAATTATGCTTATCTTCCTCCACTGCTTGCTCTGAGCAGGGGCGGAGAAGGAACAAAAAAGGGAAACAGATTTGCACTTTGTCCACAAAGTGCGCATTTTCTTTGTGCAGTTGAAATGTCTGGGAGTCTGAGCTTTGAAAGCTTGTCTTAATTGCCTGATCTCAATCCTGGCTTGGCGTCTTGCGTTTGGCTTTTTGTGTATTTGAATCGGGAGAGAGAGTAGGGGAGGGGAGGGCTTGCAGAACTGACGGATATTTTTAGCAAATCAAAGTTTGCTTTTCTGGGGCGATTCTGTCCTCTCTCATCACTACCTCCCAACCTGTGGCGTCCAATCTTGTCACTTCCCATTGCCTCTAGGACCTGGTATGAGGCCACCCCGGTGCTGCTGAATCAGCTACAGGATCAACAGCACAAACCTGATGGTGTCCCTGGAGAACGCAAACCAGGGGAGCAGCCCAGCCCTTAGGGAAGGGGGTGAGCATTTATTGAGCTCCTGTCTCTGCTGGAGACAAGGTGCCAGAGCCTCCATGTAAGTCAGATGTTCTCTGGGGTCCCCACCAAGCTCCAGGAATTTTTCTTTACACACTTCAGTCAAAGTTGACCAGATGCAGAAACAGACACCAGAATCCAACTGGCTTCCATTAAGCCGGACATTGAAGAGATTTTGCACTAATGTAAAACAGTGCTCGATCAAAACTACAATGAGGTACCACCTCACACCAGCCAGAATGGCCATCATTCAGAAGTCCACAAATGACAAATGCTGGAGAGGGTGTGGAGAAAAGGGAACCCTCCTACACTGTTGTTGGGAGTGCAGTTTGGTGCAGCCACTATGGAAAACAGTATGGAGGTTCCTTAGAAAACTAAAAATAGACTTACCATATGATCCAGATGCAGCAATCCCACTCCTGGGCAGCTATCTGTCTAACTCTAATTCGAAAAGACACAGATACCCCAATGTTCACAGGAGCAATATTCACAATAGCCAGGACATGGAAACAACCTAAATGTCCATCAGCACATGACTGGATGAAGAACTTGTGGTATATTTCTACAATGGAATACTACTCAGCCATAAAAAAGAATGAGATAATGCCATTTGCACCAACATGGATGGACTTGGAGATTGTCATTCTAAGTGAAGTAAGCCTGAAAGAGAAAAAGAAATACCATATGTATCACATATATGTGGAATATCAAAAAAAAAAGGAGGTAAATGAACTTATTTACAAAACAAAGACAGACAGAAAGCAAACTTATGGTTAGCAGGAGAAGAAGGGCGCAGTGGGGGAATAAATTGAGAATTTTAGATTTGTAGAAACTATTAATGTAAAATAGATAAACAACAAGTTTCTAGTGTATAGCACAGGGAACTATAGGCAATATCTTGTAGTAACTGATAATGAAAAAGAATATGAAAATGAATGTATGTATGTATATGTATGACTGAACTATTATGCTGAACCCCAGAAATTGACACAACATTGTAAACTGAATATACTTCAATTAAAAAATAAATAAATAAAACCTTGCCCTTCTTCTCCCTGAAATCGTGGTGTATGAGAAATTAGAGTTTTTTTCATTAAAAAGTGTTATTTATGTTAACATGTAATGGTTTATTATTGCTATTTTTATGTGAGTTAATAAATTAAAATTTAAATCTCTCAGTTTCAATTTCTAGTATGGTAAATATTGATCAACCATGCATGTGAACAAAAGCTCTCTGGGATCGTCAATAATTTTTAAGGAGGTAAAGGAATTTGGGGACAAAACAATTGAGAACCGCTGATGTAATATTTTATTGTCCAACTACTCTTATGGAAAGCAGTATTATTCCAATTTCACAGATGGAGAAGTTAAGCCCCTGACAAGTTATTTGCCCATGATTTCACAGTAAGTGACTGAATTAGGATTGAAAAAAAGAATCCTCATTAAAAACAATACTAGAATACATACTAACTGTGAAAAAAAAATCGGAAGATGAAAAAAATTTAACCCACCGTAAGTCTGCCATTCAATATTTTGGAATGTTTCCTTTGTCCTGACACTTAGCTTACATAATTTAGATCATTGCTGTCAGCTGAGGATTTGAACCTGGAACTGAGTCATGGCGACAGGCTGAGACTGTGTCCCCTCAACCCCAGTGCCTCAGACTGTGACTGTCTTCAGAGACAGGGCCTTTGAGAGGTGATTAAGTTAAAACGAAGCCATTAAGGTGGGCCCTAATCCAATCGGACAGGTGTCCTCACAAGGAGAGGACATTTGGACACAGGATGGAGAGACCCCAGGGACACATGTGCACAGGGGAGATCACATGAGGACCCGGGGAGAAGGCAGCATCTTCACGCCATGGAGAGAGGCTTAGGAGAGACCAAACCCACTGACACCTTGACCGTGGACTTTCAACCTCCCAGAACTTTGAGAAAATACAGTTCTGCTGTTTAAAGCTCTGTTCCCACTGAAGAGCTCAGGCCCAGCCTTGGAGGTGGGCCCGCTCCAGTGAAACTTGGATGGAGAAGAAGCAGAAAGTCAGCCAAGTGCCACACAGCTCACCATCCAGGGAGCCAGCCCAGGGGTGGGACAGGGTGCCCCCTCTCCTTGCTGACTCCCGGCCTAGGCTCTGTCCTCTGGGCTCCACCTGTCAAGGACACCCTGGAGAAGACACAGCCAGGCAGCTCCAGTGAGTGGCCACCGTGCATGTCAATGGTGCCCAGGCCTAAAGGCCCCGTCCTTCCTCCTCAGTGAGGACCTGGACCTGAGCATCCTTCCTGCCTCCTGGTATCACCCTTGAACTACTGCCCGCTTCTTCCCTCTCCGGGTCTGTCCTTCCTCATCTCGCATTCTCTCCTCAACCCACTCCAGTTGGCTGCAGTCTGCCTGGAATGGCCCTGACAAGTAGTCTCCAGTGAGTGGCCTCAGCTCTCAGTGCCACTCACACTGTGGTCACCGCCTGCTTCTTGAATCTGCTGGAGAACCTCAGTTTCCTGGTTTCCCTCACTGACTGCACCACCTCTTCCTAGTCAGAGTTGGCCAGCCCCTGGCCTCGGTCCCTGCCCCTCCTTTTTCTATTTGTTCTCTCAGCACTGCCCAACAGAGCCTTCTGTGATGGAGGAGATGCCCACTGTCCACGCCGTCCAGTGCAGTAGCCACGAGGCACGTGTGGCTGTCGTGGGCTTGCGGTGTGGTCAGTGTGACTGAGGAACTGAAGTTTCCTTTCCATTTTATTTTGTTGTACCTTTGCTTTTTGTAGGGGAGTGTAAGTAATTAGGTTTTTGTTTATTTATTTATTCATTTGCTTACTTAGTGGAGGTACTGGGGATTGAACCCAGGACCTTGTGCATGCTTAGCATGCACTGTACCACTGAGCTATACCCTCCCTGCTCCACTTTATTTTAATTAATTAAAATGTGAATAGCCACAGTGGCTGCTGGCTACCATGATGGACAGTGCAGTGCAGGGTGTCTATAAAACAGTGTCAGGGCTCCGTGTAACAGCTGCTGCATCCTCCGAATTTCTACCCCTGTGCTGAGGTCTCCCCTGAGCCCCAGACTCATCTCAAGCTACCTTCTTCTTCTTCCTTTTTTTTCTTTTTCATTGAAGTATAGTTGATTTACAATACTGTGTTAGTTTCAGCTGTAGAGCAGAGTGATTCAGTTATATATATATTTTTCATATTATTTTCCATTATAGGTTATTATAAGACATTGACTATAGTTCCCTGTGCTATACGATAAATCTTTATTGTGCATCTATTTTATGTATAGTAGTTTGTATCTGTTAACCTCATATTCCTAATTTATCTATCCCTATTCCTTTCCCCTTTAATAATCGTAAGTTTTCTAGTTCTGTGGATATGTTTTTGTTTTGTATATAGATTTATTTGTATTATTTTTTAGATTCCATATATAAGTGATATCATATAATATTTGTCTTTCTCTATCTGGCTTACTTCAATAAGTATAATATTCTCTAGGTCCATCTGTGTTGCTGCAAATGGCATTATTTCATTCTTTTTCAGGGCCAAGTAATATTCCATTTTGTGTGTGTGTGTGTGTGTGTGTGTGTGTGTGTGTGTGTGTGTGTGTATTACACACCACTCTTCTTAAGCCAGTTGTTCTGTTGATGAGCCCTTGGGTTGTGTCCATATCTTGGCTGTCGTAAATAGTGTCAAGGTGCCTTCCTGACCCACCTACCCTGGGTACCTGATTTCACACACTGAAGCTGTCTAATCTCATTTCTGCTCAAATCCTCTGTCTCCCAGCCTTCCCCTTCTCAGAGAACAGCCCTTCAATCACCCCACTG
Organism: Vicugna pacos; assembly: GCF_048564905.1. Lineage (NCBI taxonomy): Eukaryota > Metazoa > Chordata > Mammalia > Artiodactyla > Camelidae > Vicugna > Vicugna pacos. The sequence goes on from NC_133002.1 coordinate 59,073,357, forward strand.
CTCAGCTCCCAAGCCCAGGAGTCATATTTGATTCCTTCTTTCTCTTGTCCTTAACATCTCAACCCTGAGCAGGTCACAACCCAACTCCTAACCTAAACAGATTCCCAACTCAACTTGTCCCTCCACCTCTCCTGGCCTCCCTGTCTCCCCTCCTCTCCTATGTTCCTCCTCCTGCAGCAGCCTGAGTGATCCACCTAAAAGGAATCCTAGCACCTCGCTCCCTGTAGCTCCAACCACACCAGAAAAATCCCACCTTCAAGCCGCCCCGTGACCGGGCCTCCACCCTGTCTCCTTGTTTACATCACATCCAGGGCCCCTGCGTGTGCGGTTCTGGCTGCTCAGAACCCTCCTCCCCCATCTTTGCATGGCATCCCTCCTCACTCCAGTCTGAATTCATGTCCTCAGGGAGGTCTTGTCCCCCAGTTGCTAGCACAGCCCGGATTCTTTACAGGGAGCCCGCAGGCTGGAGCCGGTGTGTGCACCAGCTCCCTGGTGGGGACATCACTGTCCCCAGTTGCTCATCATGGTCCCCAGGTGGCTGGCCCTGGGTCACGTTTGTTCTCTCCGTCTCTCCGCCCCTCTCTGTGTGCACCCCAGCCCATCTGTGTAGGCTGTTTCCCTCTCTATCCTTGACTCTGCTCTTACTGCCTCAGGACACTCCCTTTTTCTCCCTGGGCCTCCTCTTTCGAGGGGAGGATGGAAGGAAGGTGGAAGCTGGAATTCCTGAGCCTCACAGCATCAGCCTCATGCTGAAGTCGGGACTTGCCACTCTTACTGTGGCCTCTGGCTGAGCAGGGGGTCCCTCTGTGTTCCCCTACCTGGCCAGGCCCCACCCCCATGGGGAGCATCCCCGGGAACATTTCCAGTTGGACCTGGTGCATCCAGGGTGCCTGGATGGGTCCTTTGGTACCTTTTGGTTTCAAACAAACACCTCCTCTGGTAGCTCAGGGAGCAAACGAAGCTGTTCCTGGGGAGGGGGGCTGCCCAGGTAGGGGCCAGCGGCCAGCTCTCCTCTGTTAGAGGGCAGAGGGGAGGCTGGGGGTGTGCTTTGGCCAGGGGGCATCCTGGGGCTTCAGGACAGTCTCACTTTGACCCAGGTCTATGCTAAATCAAATGTCAGGACCTGGGCTGGAGCCCGCCTACTTCCACTGCCCTCCACCCCGTTTTACTACAGAGCAGCAGCTGTGAACCCAAACCTCCCTGGGAGAACCAGCACAACAACCCCACCCTAATGATAAGGTGGGAGAGCATGTCAGCCTGCCTGAAGTATCTCTAATTATAGCTGAGGCTCTGAGCAGGACTTCCCCCTTAATCTGAGTAATGCAGACACACACTCCCCCACCCCACCCACCCCTGGCTTCTAACTTTAACCCCTTTGCTTCTTGGGGAGGGGGCAGTTTTCTGAGTGGGCACCTGTTAGGGCTAAATTGTGCCCCCTCCCCAGATTTGCATGTTGAAGTCTTAGCTTCAGCACCTCAGGATGTGACGATTTGGAGAAAGGTCTTTTTTTTCAGTTGATTTACAATGTTGTGCTAATTTATGGTGTACAACATCGTGATTCATTTATGCATAAATACATTCCTTTTCATATTCTTTTTCATTATAGGCCATTACAAGGTATTGAATATAGTTTCCTGTGCTATAGTAGGACCTTGTTGTTTGTCTATTTTATATATAGTAGTTAGTATCTGCAAATCCTGAACTCCCAGTTTGTCCCTACTTACCCCCTTTCCCCCGGTAACCATAAATTTATTTTCTATGTCTTTGAGTCTCTCTCTGTTTTGTAAATAAGTTCATTTATGTTCTTGGTTTCTTTTTAATTCCACATATAAGTGATATCATATATTTTTCTTTCTCTTTCTGGCTTACTTCAAATAGAATGAAGATCTCCAGGTCTATCCATGTTGCTGTATTGTTTTATTCTTTTTTATGGCTGAGTAGTATTCCATTGCATAAGTATACCACAACTTTTTTTTTAATTTAATTTTTTTTACATTTTTTATTGATTTATAATCATTTTACAATGTTGTGTCACACATCTTCTTTATCCAGTCATCTGTCAATGGACATTTAGGTTGCTTCCATGTCTTGGTTATCGTAAATAGTGCTGCTGTGAACACTGGGGTGTCTGTATCTTTTTGAATTAGGGTTTCCTTCAGATATATGCCCAGGAGTAGGATTGCTGGATCTGGATCATATGGTAAGTCTATTTTCAGTTTTTTTAAGGAACCTCCATATACTGTTTTCCATAGTGGCTGCACCAAACTACATTCCCACCAACAGTATAGGAGGGTTCCCTTTTCTCCACAACCTTTCCAGCATTTATCATTTGTGGACTTTTGAATGATGGCCATTCTGAATAGTGTGAGGTGACACCTCATTGTAGGAGAGAGGTCTTGAAAGAGGTGATGACTTTAAAATGAGGCCATTAGGGTGGGTTCTAATCCAACATGGCTGATGTCCTCTTATAAGAAGAGGAAATCAGAACACAGATAGACAAAGAGGGAAGGCCATGTGAGGGTCCTATAAGCCAAGGAGAGTCCTCAGAAGACATAAGCCCTGCCCACACCTTGATTTTGAACTTCTAGCCTCCAGAACTGTGAGAAAATGTCTGCTTAAACTGCCCAGCCAGGGGGAGGGTAGAGCTCAGTGGTAGAGGGCATGCCTAGCGTGGACAAGGTACTGGGTTCAATCCCCAGTACCTCCATTAAAAACAAACAAATAAATCTAATTACCTCCCCTCAAAACAAACAAACAAAAAGTTTGTTTAAAAAAAGATAAGTAAACTGCCCTTGCCTCTGAAGATGCTCTCCCGGGGTGGGGGGTGGGTCAGGCTCCAGGACTTACCTGCGATCAGTCGGTCAAGTGACACTGGGCCTCCTCCTCTAGCCTTGGCCCGAAGTGTAGGAACATCCAGTGACATCCAGAGGCAAAGGTCCTGTAATGCATCTGAGCTGGTCCTTGCCCTACATGCAGGTGTGAGGTGTGCACGGTGTGAATGTCCCTCTACAAACAGGAAAGACTGATCAGGCTTAGTGTTAAGACTGAACCCCCTCCACCCAGAGGGGCACGCAGTATGCCTTTGTTTGCTTCTTTAAAAAAAAAATCAACTTTATTGAAGCGTCACTTTCAAAATGAAAATGCATGTTTTAAGTGTATCAGCAATGTATTCACCTTGTCACCAACACCATAATCAAGATATAGAGGTCCCCCCCACAGCCTTATTGAGGTGTAACTGACACATAAAATTTTGATAGTTTTACAGTATACATCATGGTGATTTGATATATGTATACATTGTGAAACTCTTCCCACCATTGAATTGATTAAAAAGTCCATGATTCACACATTTACCTTTTTTTGTGTGTGTGAGAGAGAACACTTAAGTTCTACTCTTGGCAAATTTCAACTATATGGTACAGTACTGTCAGCTATAATCACCATGATTTACATTAGATCCTCAGAACTATGGCCTTATTCATCTTTATTTATTTATTTTGTGGGGGAGGTAATTAGATTTATTTATTTACTTAATATTTGTTATTTAACGGAGGAACTGGGGATTGAACCCACAACCTCGTGCGTGCTAATCATGTGCTCTACCACTGAGCTATGCCCTCCACCGTGGCCTTATTCATCTTATAACTGAAAGTATGCACTGTTTTACCAACTTTTCCCTGTTTGCCCCACCCCTCGCAGCCCCGGCAACCATTATTCTACTGCCTGTTTCTATGAGGTTATTTTAAAAAAAATTGTTTTTTAGGTTCTACATGTGAGTGATATCATATAGTATTTGTTGTTTTCTGTCTGGCTTTTTTCATTTAGCATGATGCCCTCCAAGTTCATCCTTGTCACAAATGGCAAGATTTCCTTCCTTTTTAAGGCTGAATTATATTCCAATACATATATATTATTTTCTTTATCCTTCTTCTGTCGCTGGACACTTAGGTTGTTTCCATACTTTGGCTACTGCAAATAAGGTTGCGATAGACATGGAAGTACAGATAATTCCTCCAGACAGTGATTTTGTTTCCTTCGTGTATGTACCCAGAAGTGGACTTGCTGCATCCTATGGTACTCATATGGAAATTTTTAATTTTTCAAGGCGCCTCCATACTGTCTTCCATAGTGGCTCCACTAGCTTACATTCCCACCAACCGTGCACAAAAGCTCCCTTTCTGCGCATCCTCGCTGACACGCCTCTCTTGCCTTTTGGATGCTGGCCACGCTGACAGGTGTGAGGTGGTCTCTCACTGCGGTTTTGATTTCATCTTCTTGTTGTTGAGCATCTTTTCATGGACCTGTTGGCCGTTTGTATGTCTTCTTTGGGAAAATGTCTATTGAGGTCCTTTGCCTGTTTTTAAATAGGGTTATTTCTTTTTTCTTTCTTTCTTTCTTTTTATTTTTGTGCTGTTGAGTTATATGAGTTCCTTGTTTTGGGGGGCTATTAACCCCTTATTGGATATGAGGTTTGTAAATATACTCTCCTGTCTCATGGGTTGCCGTTTCACGTTGCGGATGGTCCCCTTTGCTGGGTAGACGTTTATGGATTGATGTTGACCCATTTGTTCATTTTCTCTTCTGTTTTCTTTGCTTGTGAGTTGTGCTGTTTCTACGAGGATGTCAGAGTATAATCAGTGTTAGGTCAGGGCAGGAGCTGCCAGGCTCGGCTTGTGTTTCCTTGAGTGTTTCTGTCCCCAGAGCCTGTTCTCTGATGAGAGAAACAGAAGCAGATCTGGTGTGTGGCTGATGGATGATTCCAGCACCCGCAGGCCGAGGCGCTGCTCTCCGAGACTCTGAGTCATCCTGTTACCACTGCTCTCTGAGTCACGGTCATGCCTGCTGGGCACGCTCATCGTCGGAGGCCTTCTGAAGGTCACGGCCAAATCCTGATGCCCTGAATGCATTGTGGGTCAAGATGAGAAGCAAGGCGAGTCTTCTGCTTGGATGGTGCAGGGCCCAGTGAAGTCACCCTCAGGAAGAATCAAGGGCATTTGAAGGTCTTATGGGGAGGAAGGATGGAGTATGATTATGGAGACAAGTCACCAGGAAGACCTCGCTCGGGACAGACTGGAATCTACAGCCGCAGAGAAGGGTGCAATGGGAGCAGGGAGGTCCTGGAGCTGCTCACATCTACAATGAGGGGGGAGTAGGATTTCTGCCCTGGGGAGCCTCTATTCTAACCATGCTGGGTGGCCCGTTACCAGCAGACTGTATAGCCCGTGTCTGACTCACTGAGATGCTGGGACGTCCTGCGAGGGCCTGACTCCCTACAGCGCCTCTCCGGGATTCCATTCAGCGCTGGCAAACTTCACCCAAGCCAAGCCCTTCCAGTCTTCCATGGCTATTCTGCCAAAGGGTTCTAAGTTTTCAGACTAAGTGTAGCCAAGGCAACCCACCAATATAGTGCAAACTGATTCCTGTTTTGGTTGGAGACAGTATTTAACTGGATTTCCACTTAGTCCCAATCTTTCCCTTTGGTTCCCTGTGTCTTGGGGTCCTGTGTCCGGGCCCCCACATTTGGTGATTCCTATGGGAAGGACTTACAGGACCCAGCACAGAGTTGTACCCGTGACTGAGATTTATTACAACGAAAGGACACACAATAGGATCAGCAAGGGGAAAAAAACACAGGCAGAGTCTGGAGAAATATGCTAACAGGCTTCTGATGCTCTGTCCCTCCTGTGAGGGTGCACAGAGCTGCTCCCTCCCCAGCCTTGGAAATGCGGTAACACACGGGCAATGTGTCTGCCCAGGGACGCCTGTTACAGACTCAGCCCCCAACGTTTTCACGGGGGGCTGGCCACCTAGGCATCTAGGCTGGGCAGCTCTCAGGGCTCCAGCGCCCTTGCAGCACAGCAGATGCTCACCCCAGACCACATCATTTGTAGAGGCAGGTGCAGGCACGGCGAATCCGCCCTGTCAGCTAGAACGGAGGGTGAAGTTCAAGTGCCAAGTGCCCAGATGCCAGCTCAGAACCAGCTTTGCAAGCAGGCCCTGCTTTGAACAGCTCTCCCCACCCCACCGCCCCACAAACACACACTGGTTAATTCTTCCACCTTCACTGCCAGCTGCTAACTCAGAGCTGTATTCACACCACACAGGATGCATTTTCCTAACTGATACTTCCACCAGGGGATCTTGTCGTTGGTGGTTTGACGTTGTCCTAGATGGTGGCTCTAGTCCGTGGGAGGGTGACCCCCTTTCTGGCCGAACACCTCTTCCAGATGCCTTCCACGAACCTGCCGTGGACAGAGCCATAAGTGCCCGTTTGGTTACCTATTGCTGTGGGTTATAGTGTGCAGGATGGGAGGAGGCACGGGAAGCTGGTATCGTAGTTTGCCTCCGTGGAGTGGACAGGGTGGCTGGTTTGCAAACAAAATTTAATTGCAACAAAAAAGAAGAAGAGGAGGAGAAAGAAGAGGACGAAGAGGAGGAGGAGAGAAAAAAGGCCAAAGCAGCACTATTCACAAGAGCCAAAGGGCGGAAACAACCCAAATGTCCATCAACAGATGAATGCATAAACGCAGTGTGGTCCATCCCTGCAGTGGAATATTATTTGGTCATAAAAATGAAGGAAGTTCTGAGACTACATGCCACAATAGAGATGAGCCTTGAAAACGTTATGCTAAATTATGCTAAGCCAGACACAAAAGACCACACACACGTTGTGTGATTCCACTTGTATAGCATATCCCGTCTAGGCAAATCTGTGGAGACAGAAAGCCAGTAAGCATCCCCAGGGGCATAGGGAGTGACTGCTTAGTGGATGCGAGGTTTTCTTTTAGGGAGATGAAATATTTTGGAACAAGATAGAGATGGTGGTTGCACAATGAACTGGACATGCTAAAAGCTACTGATTTGTATATTTCAGAATATGATTTTCACTTTGATTAAAAAAGGACAGAGTATATGTCAGAAAAAAAACCCTTAGGAGGAAAGGTTCTGTCCGTATACTGTGGGTTCTGAGGAACCAGGGTCCTAGGGGCCGGGCCGAGTGCACATCATGTCCCGTATCTTCACTCATTGCCTGGCCTGCTTCTGGGTTCCACAGGCAGTGTGGGGGGGACGTCAACAGGACACCTCCACTGTGCTGTTTAAACGTAATGATGCCCTACGTACAGACTCAACCAGCGGTCAACCAAAGTGGCAGGATCAGGGCAGGATTCTCTGACATCTCACCGTGTTCTGGAAAGTCATACAAAATGCCTCCTACTTCCATGAGGTGAGGGAGTGGGACGGAGAGGGGGCTCAGTCCCAGGAGCCAGCCCAGAGGAGGGAGAGACAGGAGACAAGAAGAAACAGGCAGAGGGGCCAGGGCCCGGGGGAGAGGTGGGGGCCGGGCCTGGGGCGAGTGGGTTGTGGAGGAGAGGTGTGTGTGCCCTGTGATCCCGTGAGAGTTCATGCAGAGGTGACATGTCCCTTTTTCCTCAGTGTCACCTCATTAGGCCAGCGCTTTCTCGAATATTCCAAACAAGACCCAATTCATTATCATCTCAAAAATTGATTAAAAAAAAAAGAGCCCTCAGCTCAGAGAGCTGCTGGGATCCAGGTTGAGTGATGGCTTTATTAACATGCTTCAATTTTATATTTATCGAATTAAACCAGCAGCCAAGGGGCATTTAATTAAGAATTTTTTTCATCAGTCAGGGAAGAGAAGATGGGGGAGGGACAGGGCTTTATGACCCATATTCTAGGAGGAGAGTTCTAAGTACCTACCATAACATGCTAGAGGCCCTTCTTAAATGTTTGCGTCAGAGAATTGACATTCATTCCATGTCTGGTCCGCAGCGTCTTCTGTGACGTGTCTCCAAATACACAAGAGCACAGAGCACCTGGGGAGACCAGTTTTGGAGATGGAATCTGGGGTCAAATCTCGGTTTTCTCCCTCACTAATGTGTGCTCGTGGGTAAGTTACTCCATTTTTTAAAAATCGAGATATCATTCACATAAATTCACCCCTTTTGAGAGTACAATTCAGTGGCTTTTAGTATATTCATGAGACTGCGAATATCACTACCGTGCAGTCTGAGATATTTTCATCACCCCAGAAGGAAGCCCCCTACCCGTTGGCAGCCACCCTCGTTCCCCTCCCCCAGGCCCGTGGTAATCACTAATCTGCTTTCTGTCTATATAGATTTGCCTGTTCTGGATTTTTCTTGTAAATGGGGTAATACGATATGTGACTGGCTTATTTCACTGAGCGTAATGTCCTCAAGGTCGGTGGTGTGTGTCAGCACTTTCTTCTTTTTTAAGGCTGAATACTATTCCATTGTAGGGATGGACCACATTTTGTTTATTCCTTCATCTGTCAATGGACACTTGGGTTGCTTTCACCTTTTGGCGATTGTGAATAACACTGCTTGAACATGGGTGTGCAAATATCTCTTTGAGACCCTGCTTTCAATTCTTTGGGGTATATACCCAGAGGTGGAATTGTTGGATCGTGTGGTGATTCTGTTTTTAATTTTTTGAGGATCATTCCTTCTTAAAGCTGAATAAATAGCATCCCATCATGTGGGCAAATCACAGTTTATCCATTCATCCATCGATGAAAAATTTGCGTGATTTCCACTTGGCTATTCTGAACCACGCTGCTATGAACATTTGTGTACTGGCTTTTGAGTACTGTGTACTCTTGTTTCTCTTGGGACCAGACCTAGGAATGAAATTGCTTCATCCTTTGAGCTTCAGTGTTTGTGTGTGAAATAGGAGTTGTGAGCTGGCAGGCTTAGTAAAAATTGATAGTATGTGTACCTAGTGCAAGGTGGGTGTCCAGGAAATGGAAGCAAATAATAACAATGATTTTCTTTTTCTCTGGGCCTGAATCAAGTCCTCATGGACCTTGTAATTCAGTAGGAAAATAAGGCAGACAAACGTCAGCATTTGCTATGTAGAAGTCCTCAGGTGCACTCTCAATCCCCTTGCACCATGTAAGGTAACACATTCAGATTCCAGGGATCGGGTTGTGGTCATCTTTGGGAGACCATGGTTCTGCTCACCCCAGATGGCTGCTCCCATATTCCTGCAGTGACCTGTGATGCAACTGGGAAAAATGTCCAGAAAGAAAGGGGATCTTTTTTTTTTAATGTGGTCCGACTAAAGTAAATTTAAATAAAACAGCAATGTAGACATGGTAATGTATTCAGAATCCCTGGGTCATTTCCGGGCAGGTAGTAGGTGCTCATTCAACGGAATCTCATGATCATGTTAAATGAAGAGCTCACCTTTGTCTCCAAGGCTGGGATGGAGTCCACCTGGGGGGAGGCCCCCTGTCTAGTCTGTCCCCGGCTTTTCTCCCTGTCCACGCAGACACAGAAGTCACAGACGCAGACACAGACACGGATGTAGCAGGAATAGGACAGTACAATAGCTCCCAGCTCCCACAAGCTGTGCGGCAGAATGGCCTTCTGGCATAAATAAAAATAAACCCCAGACACTGCTTTTCAATCGGAGGATTAGCCTAAATGTTGTGAAACACAAAGCATGAAATGCACGTTGGAGAAACAGCTCTCCCCACTCCTCGCCGCCCTGCATGGCTCCAGACTGCGGGCGGCGGCTTGTTCCCGCCCGGCCAGGCTGTTGATGATTTGTGCAGTGTCGGTAAATGCTGTTATGACATTATTAATGCTCCGCACTCCGGCAAAGGACAATGGCCTATTGCCTCTTAATGTGCTGTCTGCTGCGGCAGTCGGAGCACATTAAATGGGGATTTCAAACACCATAAACAGCGCGTTTCTTTCTCTCCTCTTCCCACCCCAGGTCCCTGTGAGCTCCAGAAGCAACCTGGAAGCCCTGAGAAGGTGGGTGTGCAGTCAAAGCTGTGATGCCCTGCCCCACCCGGGAGACTCCAGGGGGGCCCAGCGAGGGGGTGGGGAGGCCCAGAAACACTAGGGGTGCTGACCTTCTTGGGAGCAGCACTGTGTCTTTGTGAGGGGGGCACTGGGCTCAGGGAAGCTGGACCTGCTGGGTGGGCAAGGCTGGCGGGCCCTCCGCTCAGCCCTCTGGTTACATCTGCACAGGAACCCAGACGGCAGACCGCTAATGGATTTTATCGGTCTTGCACAATGTTCTAAAAATATTGAGCCTACATTTTAAAATTATGTGATTTCACATGAGAAGCCCAGGTTTCTGACTAGCATGGAATAACTGGACCGGCAGTCACGCAAAGCAACGGCGGCACGCCCCCCTCAGGGACCTCCCATCTTTGGCAGTCTCTGATCACCCCAACCCCTTTCTGCCGGGTTCCTGCAGGAGGTTGAATAGTGTCCCCCCACCCCACCCCCTTTGTGTCCACCTGGAGCCTGAGAACATGACCTTAATTGGAAGTAAAGTCTTTGCAGATGTCATTAGTTAAGATGAGGCCATTCGGGACTAGTGTGAACCCTGGGGTCCTCATAAGAAGCGGTGAGGATGCAGGGACACACAGAGAAGGCCATGTGGGGACAGAGACCAGAGAGAAGCAGCTGCAGGCCGAGGATGCCAAGCGTTGCTGGGCCCCCTGGAAGCCAGCAGCGGGGCGTGCGAGGGAGTCTCCCTCAGACCCCTAGAATGAGCTGACTCTGCCAGCACCTTGATTCAGGACTTGTGGCTTCCAGGAGTGGGAGAGAAAAGATTTCTATGGTTTGAAGCCCCCCCAGGCTGGGGTAGCTTGTTACGGCGCCCTTAGGAGACTAGCTCGGCCCACCGTCTCGGTGTTTTGAGTACGACAACCCCCAATCAACCCACTTGCCCCAAACCCCTTCCCTGGAGTCCTGCTCCCCCTTTTGGACAGAGGTCCTTCACTGCCTGGCCAGGGCCTCCTGCTGCCTCTGGGCTTCTCCTGACCCCTCTAGTCAGACCACCAGGGCATGGAGGGAGGGCCAGGAAGTGCCACATTTGGGATGCCCAGGCCAATATGAAGTCTGCATCTGACACCCCATGCTGGACTAGCTTGTGCTTCTGGTTATAGCCTCAAAAGAAAGAACTATAGGAAGGGGAGGTTTTGGAATGTGACATAACCTAATGTCACGAGTCCTTGGATGCACTGCACCCCCCTCCCCACCCTCAGCAGGAGTGCCCCTGTCCTCCTCTGGCTTGTTTAGGGCCACTCTGCCTCTCATCTGAAGGCTGTAGGTTTTCATCCAGAATGTGACTGTTTCTCCAGCAGTCTTCCACCCTGGCCAGCTATGTGGGCATAACCTGTGTCATCAAAACTAAATGCACCCAGGGCCCATCTTAGGTACCAAAGCAAAATAAGGACTCTCTGTGTTGTTACATTCTGCAGGTGATTCTGCTGTGAGTCAGGGCTGAGGACCACTGGCTGATAGGCAGAGTATTGGTCTGAATTCCCCAGAAGTAAATTCGGAGACAAGGATTCAAGCGCCAGTAATTTATTTGGGAGGTGGCCCGAGGAACACGGATGGAGGAGTGGGGGACGGGGCAGGGGAGAAGGAAGCCAGCGTGGCGTGTGTGAGCGAGCAGGTTACCACTGAGGGCTACTGGAGCTCAGTCTGCCGGGGAGCTCTGGGAGCCGAGTGCACACTCCGGAGTACCCCACCCGGGGGAGAGGAGATGGGTGTCTGTCTATTCCTCGAGGGCTGCTTCGGGGGCATGAATTCCCTGGCACTTCTGTCTGGCCCCTGCACGTTCGGGCACAGGCCCACAGCCAGGAAAAAGGCCTCCGGCAGCGACGCATGTGTTCTCAACAGTCTGCCTCTTGGCACGGAGAGGTGGATGCCCAGGGAGCAGGGCGTGGCACTGGCAGCAGCTGCTACAGGTAGACCATGACAAGAACAACCATAACGGCCCGCTGGGAGGGCTCAGCAGTGCCGGCGATGGGCTGTTTACAGGCACCCGCAGGCTCAGTTCTCAGAAGCACCCTGTGCGGCAGGCTCCGAATAGCCCGATTTACAGCTGAGGAAACTGAGGAGAGCTTGTACCCGAGGTTGCATGATGGGATTCACAAGGTCTTCTCCCAATGTCTGTAGCACAGCGGAGAGCAAGGAGGACCATGTACGCCCAACTTCACTGCAGACGAGAGGCTGACACATGGGAAACAGATTCTGAAAGGCGGAGGCAGCTGGGTGGCCCGGCTCAGAAAGCGTCTTTCACTGTCTGCCCCACGCTCCCCTGCCTGGCCCATGGAGCCTGCGGTTCCCCATGCCCATCTCAAAGCCCATGTCCCAGAGGGCAAGACCCAGAGGGGTGTGCAGTACCCTCTCCCATCTTCCGAATTCCGGCTCCCAGCAGTGAGAAGCCCGCCTGCCCAGAGGATCCCCACCGGACATGGATGTGCCTTTTGGGGAGACCCTCGTCATCTCCCCTTCCCTTCGGTCCAAAATGCCAACCAGGTGCACATGTGACCCCCTGAACTTACTGGAGAGACGCACACAGTGGGAAGGGACATTTCATGCCTGAGTGATGTGGCTTTCACCCTAACACCCAAGGCTTCCGTTACCGCCTGAGTGTGTGGCATATGGAGGTGTCCAGGCACCAGCTGTGATTCAGATGCCCAGCAGAGACCCCCTGCCCTCAGATCTCTCCTTGGCCAGCCTGCCGTGATGCCCGAATTTCCCACCACCATTTGTCACCCTTCTGCACGAAGGCCCGGTCAGCATGTCCTTGTTCAATGCAAATTTGTTAGCTAGCTGGAGTAACACATTAGTCCGCCAACACCCATTCGTCATCGGCTGTCACATCAGTGGAGAGCAAGGCAACGAGGTAATGGGACACGGCACAGGTGAATTCTGATCAAGAAGGAGCAGGAAAAGCAGACCGTGCATCACTGCTGGTGAGAAATGGTTGAGAAGGCGGCCGGGAGGTGGGCTAGGCAGGCAGCGAAGGGGCTGGGGATGCGGTGGCGGGGGTCCTAGATGGGTGGACCAGGCTAAAGGCTTTCTCCTCTCCTAAACCCTGCCAGGGGTGGAAGGACCTCCAGGGTCATCCATGTGGCTTTACACATGGCCCTGGACTCTTCACAGCTTGGGGCTTCCTTGTCTTGTGCCTGGCCAGGCTGGTCCAGCAAGTGCTCTTCCTGCCTGAGCGAAGCCCTCAGATCCAGGCCCTGCTCTGGGAGGTGTGCCGGCCGGGGATGCTCACAGGTGCCTCTAATCCCTCTCTACAAAGGCAAACACCTCTACAGAGTTAGAAAGTGGAGGGAGGGCGGGGTGGGGGTGAAAGGGGTGTGGGTGTGTGAATGCTTTAGAGCTGGAAGGAACCTTAGCCAACCTTGGGTCACTCTCATTTCATGGTGGAGAAACCGAGGCCCGGGAGGCCCCCTGGCTTGCACGTGTCACCCACTGGTTAATGGAGGTTCTGAGACTAGAACCCAGGCCCACGGAGCGCGCCCCTGCTTCTGGGCGCGGTGGACCAGCCTCAGTGTCTCGGGCTGACTGTGAACTCAGCAAACCAAGGGGAGCTGCTACAGTTTCTGTCCAGGGAGGGCCAGCGGATGGGTGAGGGCTGTGAAGCGAAGTCATTGTGGGTGTGAAGGGGCCCGTGCAGAAGCCCACTGCGGCGGTAGAGGCAGCGGTAACGGCCAGAGCGAGGGCTCCGGCACCAGCGGGAAGGGGGATCTCCTCCCAGCGCCGACCTCCTCTGTGCTCTGCAGGAGCCGAAGCACCCCTCGGCACTCGGAGCTGGTGGCACCCGGGATGCTGGGCCCGGGGAAGTTGCGCGGTTGGAGAGAGGTTCAGGGACCCGCGCCGGCTCGCCCGCCGGTCCCCCGGCGCCCCGCCCGGGACGGGGGGAGCGCGCTGCTGGGCTGCGGCCACGAGGTGGCGCCAGCGCTCCGAGGAAGCGCGACGGCCGCTCTTGGGCAGCCCCAGCCGCCGCTCAGCTGCCTCCTCCGAGGAAACAATGCGGCGCCTCCCGGCGTAACGCGGCGCGGGGCCGGACGCCGGACACCCGAGCGCGGGCAGCCGAGCGAGCGGGAGGCAGCGCGGGAGCCGGGCGCTCTCGCCGGGAGCCATGGGCGCGGCGCGGCGCGGTGCCGCGGAGCCGCGCGGCCTGGAAGCGCGGGGCACCGGGGCGCGGGCCCAGGGCCGCCTCTAGCCGGCACCGAGGGCGCGGGCCCGGGGATGAGGGCGCCCGCGGCGGGGAGCCCGTCTGCGCGCCGCGGCGCCGTCCCGCCCAGCGAGCGAGCCCGAGCAGGCAGACGCGCGGCCGGCGGTCTGGGGGCGCGCCGCCTCCCGGCCCCCAAAATGTGAAGCGGGGAGGGCGGAGACGCAGAGACGGCCGGGCCGGGCGCCCTCACCGCCCTCCGGCAGCCGCGCGGCTCCCCTTCCCCTGCCCGCCGAGGCCGCGCCGATCCCGCGGGCCGCGGCCGGGGCAGCGAAGCCGCCGAGCCCCCACGCCCCTCGCCTCCCTGGGACCGAGCTTCGGGCCGCAGCAGGTTCGCGGCCGGGACGCGGCGGGAGCAGGGCCCGGGACGGCGCGTCCGACCTCGCCCGCGGCTCCTCGCCCAGACAAGTTTGAACAATGATCACAGTCAACCCCGATGGGAAGATAATGGTCAGAAGATGCCTGGTCACCCTGAGACCCTTTCGGTAAAGTTCTCTCCCGGTTGGCGCGGGGACGTCTTTTTCTCCGAGGAGGGCGCGGGTAGGGATGGGCGAGGTCAGTCCCTGCGAGGGTGCCTGCCCCCCGTAGCAGAGGAGGCAGTTCTTGCTTCAACCCCTGCTGGTGGCCAGCGGGGCTGGAAAAGGGATGGAACCGGTTCGCGTGGGGAGGGTGTGTAATTCTGGACGTGTATTGAGTTGGTCTAGGTTGGAGAGGACTCGGGGTGCGAAGGTGGGATTAGGGGCAGAAATCACCCATGTTGTGGTCCCAGGCCCAGAAGGCGCCCCAGGCAGGGCGCCCCTTCCTTGTTCCTCCGGGTCCTCCACCTCGCGAGCGGCCCCACCCCGGCGGCAAAGTTAGCGCGCTGTGCCGGAGGACACCCTACCCGGCGGGCCCGTCGAGCCCTGAGTTGGCCCGCCCACCCCCTTTGCCTGTACCACCCCCTTTGCCCCCGCTTCTGGGCGCAATCCTCTTCTCGCGGCGGGGTGCGTGCCTGTCTCCAACGGGAGGGTTCTCAAGATTGGGGCAAGGACCCCCTTTGCTGAGAATTCGTCCCTTGATGGCGGGCCTTGGGGAGGCAGGGGCAGAGACGACGCTGTGGAGTGGAAGGGCGATGAGAGTGTGGAGGATGTAAGGGAAGACCGGCCCTCCAACCCCAGTTAGGGTGGTCAAGGCCAGGCAGGGCTGTGGCCGCGCGGGCTGGCTGGGTTCTGCTGGTCCCACCCCAGGGCCCCCAGAATTTGGTGGTACCGGGGCAGCTCCCACTCTTCCCCATCGTAGGAGCGGAGCCTGTATCCGGGGTTAGGGAGGGGGCGCTAAATGATGGGGTGGCTATCGGGATCAGAGCGCAACCTCCCCCGGGGGCTGGGCATTGTAGGGCCCCAAGGGAGCAGCGGGGTCCCAGGGCCAGGGGCCACACTCAGAACTCGGCCACAGGTGGAGTCCGGGAGCTGGAAGGAGTCCAGGAGGACAGGAACTGGACAGAAGGAGGTGCCCAAAGTTTAGGAGGTGGAAGGGGTTGGGTTTGAGCCCCTCCCTTCCAAACCTAAGGCGGAGACCTGGACCCCTCCCATGCCCCGCGTTGAGCTTCCTCCCGGCTCCTGACATGAGATCATGGCTCAAGAGGCTCTAGTCTCCCTATTGCATCCAGCCCCTGGATCTGCAGGCCTGTTGTGCACAGTTGAAGAGAAACCTTTAGGACGGCGGGGGTTATGCTGGACTACCACTGTCCAGAGGATGCAGGAGGATCATAGAGCTGGGGGTCCCCAAGGTGGAGCCTTGGGCAGGTGATTGGGGGTGCCAGGAACCCCTGATGTGAGATTCCCATGAGAAGCAGGGTGGGACGCTGTGTCTCAGGAAAGAGTCTTGTTCCTCCAGTGAAATCCTCAAATCCCTGGCTGACCCAGACTGTTGAGAGAGCCCTCAGCCCTGTCTCTCCCACCCAATGTCGGCCCCTCCCTCCAGGCCATGGGAAGCCCAGCCACCGGTCCTAGCTTGACTGGACGTTTCCTGGTGCAACTGGACGTGGTGGCTGGATGCCAGCACCTCGGACAGCGCCTGCTCCTAACACTGCTTCTCTCTGGGGTCCTGGCCTGTGTTTCTTTCAGGCTCTTATCTGAAAGCAGAATTCAGAGGTTCCTCCCCCCACCCTCCAGTTACATAATTTCCCTTCAGGGTACCCCGAGGCTGCCTGGAGACCCACAGCCACTAGTGAAGTCTTCAAGTCCCCTTCAGACGGGGGAGAATATAGCTTCCGACCATATCACCCCTACTGTTAGTCCTAAAGGCAGGCTGGGAGCCATTTCTCAGGTTTTCCCAGAGCCTCTGGCAGGGCCTTCATTCCATAGTTGCTCCTGGAATGTTGCTTGAAAGGATACATGGGTGGACAAAACAGTTTTAAGTTGAATCGACTATAAATGGCCCCAGGATTGGGGTCTGGCAGAGAGACATTCAAATGAGGTGTCTGAGGGGGCTTCAGGTTTTGGGCTCTGTTTTCCTCTTTGGACCCTGGCAGCCCAGGACCCCAGCTTTAAATACAGCCCTATAGCTGGGGAAGGGAAGTGGGGAGTGAGGGCCAAGAAACTTGAAGACATCCATCCTTATCCGCAGGCTGGGAAGACAAACTGCTAATTTCCCGCAGGGTCTTCCTGGGTGTATGGCCACCCTCCCCCCTCACGGTCCCTCTGGCTGCTAGCCTGAGGCCAGCTTGACTTCATCTTGGGGATCCCAGGGCCAGAGCCCCACCCCCAGGCTTGGTGGAATTTAGTAAGAGGTCCCTGGGAAGTGAAGGAGCAGTGTTCCTTGTGCCATCTTTCCTGTCCTCCCTGTCAGCTCCTGGGGGAAGCTTCCAGTGCCATCTCTGCTTTTGGGTTCTTCCCCCACCTCTCTGATTTAATCTCTAACAACTTCTTTTAAATATGGGTTGGGAATTTTGTTGTGCTTTTATTTTCTTCTGCAATTATGTGTTTTCTTTAATTAAATACTGCTCTGCCAGTTCCAAATAATGAAGATTAAAATGCATAAAGCAAGTCTTGCACAGAGATACAAACAAGGGTGGGGTTTGAGGATAGGGTGGAGGTGGGAGGGCTGGAGGGCTCTGGCAGGGCTTGTGGGGCTCCCTGTGGTGAGCCTGGCTCCACGAGACATGGGGTTCTTTACCCTGACCAGAGGGGCACTCCCCTTTCAGCTCTGCCAGCTTGAATCTACCAAACCCCCTGATAGATTCAAGGTCCCAGAGCAGTCGCCACCTCTGGCTGTGCTGGTGAGCTCAGTTCTCCTGGCTGGGGTCCAGAATCTAGTATGCAAACAGCAGGAGCCTGGGGCCAGACTTGGGGTGGGTCCCCTGCTGTCCCTCTGGGGATAGCCTAGTGCCTGGCACTTGGTACGTAATCAGAAACTATGTGTTGAAGGAGTAAACAGTCATGTTTGGGCCAAGTCCCCTGAGCACTGTGACCCCACACACCTGCGTGACACCTGGTACATGGGTGTCAGCTCACTGACCAGTCCATGGTGCCACCTACCGTGTGCCTGCCTGATGAGGATGTGGGTTAGGGAGAGTCTGGGCACAGAAGGCGGCCACATGGCCCTGTCCTTCTAAATCTTACCATCTGGTCTGCACTCCCCCCTCTCCCCAACATGACAAGGAAGTGTTCAGGCAAGCTCAGGACTAGTTGCTGTGGCAGGGCCTGTGTACACAGATACTGGCTGAGGTGACTGATGGGATCCTGGTGGGTTTTGTCTGGACCAATTATTTGCCCTCTGGCTGGCCTCAGGTCCTCTGTCTCCTTCTGTACCAATGGTTCTCAAACTTGAGCGTGTGTCAGGGTTACCTGGAGACCTTGTTAAAACACCTTGCTTACCCCACCCCCAAAGTGTGTGATTCCATAAGCCTGGGGCAGGAGCCCAAGAATGAGCATTTCTAGTATTTCCAAGGTGATGCTATGCTGCCAGCCTGGGGACCACACTTTGAGGACCTCTGCTGGAGGTCTCAGAACTTGCCCAGCCTTATACCTAAGTTTGTGTCATTGTCCTGCATGGTTTGGCATCTGGCTTATGCTCCCTTGCTCTCTTTATCCCATGGTGATGGAGACCTCCTGGTCCAGGAGCTCAGCCCTCTGATCTTGAATTTCTCCATCCATCTACCCTTCCTCACTTGTCCCTCTGTAGGGAGCCCTCACAGGAAGGGGTGCGTGTGCTGACCCGCCCCTCACAGGAGGCGCGCGCGCTGACTGCCCCTGCCCGCCCTGTCGCCTTCTGCAGGCTCTTTGTCCTGGGCATCGGCCTCTTCTCCCTCTGCTTCCTGATGACGTCTCTGGGAGGCCAGCTCTCAGCCCGGCGCCCTGGGGACTCGCCCTTCACCATCCGCACAGAAGGTAACTCGGTGGGGAAAGGCCGGTCACGAAGGGGTGCGGGGGTTTGGGCATCGAGGAGAGGGGGGTCTTGGAGCCGAGCCCTGCAGGGAGCTTCCCGGGGCATCGGGCTGCCTTGTCAGCGGATGTGCGGTTGGAGGGCGCCTCGCACACACGCTGCTTTGCTCTTGTCCTGGCTGTGGTCATCATCATGCTTCCTTTGGCCTAGAGTCTCAGGCCAGGAGAGTCCTTAGAACTAGGGCCTCCCAGGCATCAGAAAGCACTGCCGGTGTTGCTTCTCCAGTGGGGAGGTTTGGGGTCTCTGAGCATGACATCTGTTTCTTTGAGGCACACATCTTCTGCGCCTTTGGGCCAGGCTGTGGCCACAGCACAGGGGAGAGGGCAGGCCTGGCCGTGGGCTCACGTGTCTTATCTCCAGGCTCTCTGGTCCTTCATCCTTGCCCACACGATACTTGCAGGGCGCTGGAATGGAGACTTTGGGGAGCAGAAGACCTGGTTAGTATGTGTGCTGTTGTGCTGTTGTGCTGTTGCTGTGTGCTGTTGTCCAAGTCGCTTAAGTCACCTTGAGAGGAGAGCAATGGCTGTTGCCAGGGGTTGGACTGAATGAGCTCACGTGGTGTGGGGTGTGATGGGGTGATGACCAGGGAGGCCACCTCCTGCACGTGGGTCCTGCCCCCCACCTTCATCCTACTCCGGGAAGAACAGAGAACAGCACAGAGAGTCCTGCTCAGGGTGTCCCAGGGCCTTTTCTGGTAACAGTGGGAAGGAGGAACACAGTGGGGAAACTGAGGCAAATGGGGTTTCTGCAGCTGTTCAGGGGGCCGCTCTGTGGGCTTCCCCCTGCCCCTCTGGGGAGGCCTCTGTTTGAGGTCCACCTTCTCGAACCCCCAGGCCTCCTCTGTCTGGCTCCCCTCTTCCCAGCAAAGGATAAACCCGCCAGTGGAATGGGTTGTGGTCCAGGGCGGGTGCTCTGAGGGGCACTGACTGTGCCGTCTGGTGTCTCCTCATTAGAGTCATCCCTCTGGTTTGTGTGGCCACGTCTTTAAACTTGCAAAAGCTCCCGGCAGGAATTTCACATGTATTAGTCATCCAAGCCTGAATGTAAATGAGTTTATCCATCCCTGCCTCACAGAGATGCCTCTGTCTCCCTGAGCCTCCATTTTCTCCTCTGGTAAATGGGGATGACAGTCCCCCCTGCCCCCAGGATTGTCATGAGGAGGTGTAAGATGCCACCTATGAAGGGTCTCGGGCAGCATCTGGCAGAGAACGCCAGCTCGATACATATTGGCTGGAGGTGTGGGTCTGAGGTGGGGGCACTGCTGGGAGGGACATGTCGGGACCTCTCCGTGGGAGACTCCTGAGGGTTGAGGTTGGAGGAAGGGCTGGGGCAGTTGTGAAGGTGCACTGGAGGGGTAACTTGGGGAGGGATGGGTTAAAGGGCATGATGCTCAAGCTACCTGGGTACCACCCCTGGGAAGGGGGCATTTCTGGCGGGGTGGGCTGCTGCCATGGGCTTGAGCAAGCTGGACTCCCAGAATGGTCAGGGCTCCAGGAGGTGGAGGTCAGGGGCTGGGCTCTGGTTCTTCTGCTCATCTCCCCGAGAGGGGTTGAGGCCTTATCCTGGCAGAAGGTAGACCAGTGCCCAGAGTACCAGGGGCTTGTGGGAGTCCTGCCAGGCTTGGCACTGTGCAGTTTTGCCTGGCAGAGGGAGAAAGGATCCAACTCCAACCTAGATCTTGTGTCTAAGGGGTGGGCGGAGCCACAGAAGGGAGAGGACTTGCCCAAGGTCATGCAGTTAGGCTAGAGACGTGTGTGCGCATACATGTGCTTAAAGTTTCCATCACAGTCTAGTATCCAAAAGCTGAACACATCCACGCACTCAGCAACCGATCAAGAAACAGAATTGTGATCGTTCCCCTGAAGATCGTTCCCCTCAGACCTCCTTCCACTCACCACTTCCCCGAGGGCGCCAGGACCCTGACTTCTAACTGCACAGAGAAATGTCACCTGTTTTTTGAACTTTATGACAGTGGAATCGTACAGCAGTATTCTTTTGCGTGTCCCTTTATCTCTTGATACTACATTTGTGAGATTCATCCATCTCGTGGTGTGTGGTTTTAGAGGTTTGTTTTCACTGCTGTGCAGCATCCGTTGTGTGAATGTATCACAATGTATTTATCCATTCTACCATGGGTGGACATTTAGCTCTTTCCAGTTTGGGGCTTCGGTAAATTGTGCTGCAGTGACATGCCAGCACGCGTCTTTGGTGGACACACGTTGGCATCTCTGTTGGGTACACCTGGGGGTGGAGTTGCTGGGTCTCCTCTGTGTTGTGACATTAGTTCTCAGACCAAGTGTATCCAGGTTTAAGTCTTTTCACATGCTCCCAGATCCCTGGGCTGGAAGCTTGGTGCCCAGAATATGGAAGTAAAGGCCGGGAGGAGACGTATGAGAACCCCTGGGAACTGACCCTGATTCAGTTCACATCCCAGGTCTCATTGTCCCCCGATTTCTTTCATGGCCTTGGATTAAGCTGATTTGTGTGGAGAGACCCAAAGTGGGGATTTGGAAGAGCCCAAGTCTACACTGTGTGCTTAAAAATCCTGATCCTGCAAGAGATGCCCCCTCAAATGACACCCCCACCGCATGCCGGGGCAGCCCTGCAGAAAACCTCCCAGGTGCCAGCGTTTCTACTCAGGGGAAGATGGGGGTCGGGAGTTGGGGGGCGGTTGTGAAGGGGTCTGGGGAGGGACTGGAGGTGACAGTGGGGAGTGGGTCGTAGATAACATTTATTCTGGCTGGGTGGGTGGGGGTCGGTGCAGTCCCAGGGCAGAACCAGGAGAAGGAAACCCACTGAGGGTTAGGGGAAAAAAAAAGGTAGAATAAAATTTTAGAAAGAAAAATCCTTCATTGGTTCATAAAACCATTTGAGCCCAAATGGGAAAATAATCTCTCCTTTCCTCACCTGTCAAGCCCGTAGAGGGATGTGGCTGGGGAGGGTCAGGGAGAAGGGTTTTCTCTAAAAGGAGGAGGACCTCCCACAGCCTTGTATGGACCGTGGCCTCCCTGGGGAGGCTCTGCTGTCCCCTCTGGGCCAGTTCCTATTTCGTGATGAAGTTCTCCAGTTTGGGGATAGAAATGTGACAGACATCTCATTCTATATTCTGCACACTCATCTTAAGATTCAGGGGAGAAGGAGGCTGCACGGAGAATTATAACTCGGGGGAGGGCTAACCTAATTCCCTCCTGCTGCAGCTGGGCCTGGCCTGGGCCTTGAGGGAGGGTTTTTTGGCATATGCGCCCTCACCAGTACCCTCCCCCCCAACTCCTTCCCAGCCCGGTCAGTCGGTCCTCCCGCCTCCTGCCTCTGCTTCCCTCCTCCTGTCCTAAGACTGACTTGCTTCCTTCCTCATGGCAGGGGGTGTGAAGTTGAGTCTGAGGCCTCCTTCCCAACATTGCTGCACATTTCCCACAGCCTGTGAGGCTGTTCCCAGCTCTCTGTCTTGTCTTGAAGTAGAGGTCGGAGGCTGTTTATGGGGAGAGGGCTGCATGTGTCTGCCCTGAGGTTCCCCTGTGGACCGGCCCTGCCAGGCCTCCCAGCCCCCAGCCAGGATTTGAACCTGGAGAGCATCAGAGATAGATTTCCTTGCTCTGTGGCTCTCTGGCCCTGGACCTCAGTGCTGAGGGGCTCTGGGGCTCCTCTTTCAGAGGCTGGCGCTGGGTGGGTGGGCCAGGGCTGCCCTCAGCTCCCGCGCTGCCCAGAGCTCCCGTGGCCGCAGCTGGTTTCTGCGGTGGCTGTGTGCAGAGAGATGAGAGTGTGCGTTTCTCCAGCTGCGCAAACACCAAGTCACCCCCCCCATCTCCAGGGCCGGGGAGGTCTCTTCGCTCTGGCAAGATGGTGGCTCCTTCAATTTCCAGGAACCAGTGGTAGAGGGTGGGAATGCGGACAAGAGAGGGGACAAGAGAGGGAACAAGGCGGAGATGGGGCCTCGGTGGGTGAGCACCCCCCGTTGGTAAATGTGGGGACCGTGGGGGACCGTTTGTGTCCCTCAGCATCCAGTCTTTCCTTATTTATATGGAAATAGGGAGGCAACATGTGTGAGTATCGCTGGGGCCTCACATTAAAAACATTTCAATTTAGCTGTCACGGAGAACGGTGAGGCGACTCGGGGCAAGACACGTCAGGAGCTTGCTCTGCTGGCAGTCCCGGCCGGCGTGTCACGCGGGGAGGGCCGGCCGGCCTGGCTGTGCATGGCCTGCCTCCTTCCTGGGGACCCACCTCCTGCCTTGTCCAGGGCAGAAAATGTGCTGAGGGCCCTGGAGCTCCTCGGGAAGTGATGGTGGTGGGGGTCGGGGTGGTGTCTTCGGAGGTCTCAGGAGCTCCCGGAGTCCTGCACTGTCTGCGGATGATGCGAGTGGCCCTGAGCCCCAGGTGCCGGGACGGGCTCAGCCTGTGGTCTTGGTCCGGCCTGATGGAGGTGGCCTTGCAGACCCACCTGCGGGGGGCGCTGTCTCCTTAGCCCTGCCATAAGCCCTCCGGTTCTTCTGGGATTATTCTTCCTGGCTTAACTCCCCGCAACCCCGAAGGGGGATCCAGAACCCCAAATGTCTCCGAGGACTCGTAGGGGCTTGTGTTTCCGTGGTCCCCTCTTGCTCTGATCTCCTGCTTCTGCTGAGTTATCCTCTCCTACCTCCTCTGTGTTCCGCACGTTGACCTGGTGTGAAGGACACCCCGTCCCCCTAAGCCCCCACAGAGGCGGGGTAAGGTGGGGACTCGGACCACCGCTCAGCCCAGCGGACAGATGAGAGTTCCCACTTGCCCCCCTGCCTTCCCGAGACCCCCTGCCCTTCCCCACTGGTCATCCCTGCTGAGAGCTCCCCTTGTCCTGCTCAGCCCCTCTGGCTGCCCTGCCTCTGTGTCCCAGAGCCTCGTTCTCTCTCCTTGTCTCCAGGCTGAGCGGGAAGCTCGTCTTCCTACTTGAATATGCAGAGTCATTTAGCTTTCTCTTTGTCTCATTGCTCTGGGCATCAGACTCTGCTCGGGCCCACCCAGGGGTTTAGCAAAACAAAACCGAGCTCTCTCTCTGAGGAGATTCTGCCCACTTTTACACTTTCAGGGGACCACTTCTTTCCTTCCCCATTACCGTAGTCTCTAGAGGCAATTAGGGGGAGACCCAGCCTGGAGACCCTTGGGGCTCAGTAAGTCAGGCCCTTGCATTTTACAGGAGGGGACACTGAGGCCCAGGGAAGGAAAGTGACAACCCCCCACCCGGTCAGGGCAGGGCGGGGCTGGAGCGGAGACTTCCTGACTCCCACTCCCACCTGCCCCAGGCCACGGGGCTGCCCCCGGGCTCCACCCACCTCTGCCTGGCTCTTGGGGTCGCTGCAGCTCTGGGCCAGATCTCACAGTTATTGGCTTCATCAGCTACTCTGCAGCTTTTGAAAGGGGACAAGGAGCACGGGGGAGGGGGGGCAGCTTTGTCAGTGAGGTCTGTGGGCAGTGAGCTCAGAGGAGAAAAGGAAGCTTGGGATGGGCCTGGAGAGAGGGCAGCAGGGTGACAGGGCAGGAGCCAGGCCTGCAGCATTGCGGGGAACACAGTGCCACCCCAGAAGCCGTGACGTGGCTCAGCAGTCCTGGAGTGCTGTGTCTGCAAGTCCGAGCTGTGCTGGGTCCAGTCAGGCCTGAGCGCACCGCCGGGGAACCTCGCTTAACAGGCCCTGGCTTGAGAGTGTTTCTGGCCATGGTCTCACTCTCCTTTTTTCATCCTGCTCTTTTGCGGAAGGGGCCTCCCCAGCCTGAGCTCTGAGCCATCAGGGAAGCCCAGTGAGGCTGGGCAGGCTGTGCACTGCACAACTCCAAGTCATCCATCAGGCGGCCCACAACACAGACAGTTCCCCTCGGGCTGTGCAAAGTGACGACCAGGTCAGATCATCTGATGTGCTCCCATGGGAACTCCCCTCTTGTCTTACTCGGTGCTCTGAGCACTGGTTGAAAGTCAGGTGTCACGTTTGGATGATGAGCTTGGGTAGGGGTCTCCAGATGAGTGTGATTTGGAACAGTCAACTGTTGCTCCCAGCTCTGTGGGGTTGAAAGAGAGAAGGAGCTATTTATATCTTGATGATTGGCTAACTGATTGAGGCTGTGAGTGAGTGAGGAGGGGCTGAGTGGCGGGAAAGACCTCAGTTTGCTTCATTTAACACTGTGGTGAAATTTCCTGATCCCATCTGAAAAATCCACCCTGTTTTCAGAGAGGGGAAAGTGGAAAGACCATTAGCTATCTCAGCTACTCAGGTGACAGCAGGTGGACAGTGTGTCCTTCCTTCCTTCTGATGCCCATTTTCTCCAGCACCCGACCCACCCTCTGTCTCTCCCCCTCCTCCTCTGCTCTCCTACCCTTGGCCCCTCTTCCTCCCCATTCATGTCCACCCTTTTCTTCGGAGCCAGGGACCCAGGCTCTTTGAGGAGCCTGTAGCTCCTCACTGCTCTGGATTTGATGCCCAGCTGTGAGTGAGCCCCCCGGGTCCCCGTGGCCTCCCTTCTGACCTCAGGCGGGCTCAGCTGGCAGGGGAACCCAGCCAGGAGTTGACTTCGTGTGAGAAAGTGGCGACAGCCACTGGAATGGGCCTGGAGCCAGGGGATCTGGAGGACAAGCAAAGCAGAAATGTCATGAGCAGCAGCCTCTCTAGCCTCCCTTCCCCAACTCAGTCCCAAGCAGGGAGCAGAGACCAGCCCCCTCGTGCCCTCCCCTCCCTTCTCCCCGTCTCTGCCTCTGGTTCCCAGTGGCCTGCCCTGCTCTCTCCTGCCTCGCCACCCACCCCCAACCCCCTGCCACCTTGAGCCTGGGCTGCAGATGGGGGCATGGGGTTATTGCCTTGAGCTGGGGACATGGAGGCTGAGAGTGTCACAGTGACTCCCTTGGCCACGCTGGGGGTTGGCTGCAGAGGCAGGTGAGAGCGCAGGTGTCCACTCCAGCCACTCTGCCGCCCACGGCAGGTGCCACCCCCGGGAGCAGCTCTCAAGCAGTGACTGGCGGGAGGTGGTGTGGACGTGCCCAGCCCCCTCAGGAAAATCTGGGGCTGGTTCTACACTTGCTGGTTTTCCCAGGTTGACAAAGCGCCCTCTCTGGGCTGTCTCCCCTTCCCTGCTCACCTCCCACTTCCCTTCACTTCCCAAATAATGATTTGCCCTCCGCCCTTGTCTCAGGATCTGCTTCTAGGGAGCCCCACCCCAGGCACCACCCCCACCCTGGCAGCCTGGGGGGCCCCCCTGGAAGCATCCGGGTCTCCAGGGACAGCTCATTTGTTAAGAGTGACTCAGAGTCCGGCCCCTGGGGTTTGCAGGCAGCCTGCTTGGGGATTGCAGTGCCTGGAACTGAGTACCTGTGGATGGTTTGGAGGGGCTGTTTCAAACCTTCACAAGATTTAATGGAAAAGGAAGACAAGGGCTGCTCTCTCACACTGGCACATGCGGTGCTAATGATCGGGAACGATTAGAAAGGAAATTGTGGACCGTCGCGGGCTGGCTAATGGGATCTTGGTTGGAGCACCTCGTTTTCATTTAATTTTATTCTTCACAAGGTCCCCCAGCAGCTCAGCCCCGGAGTTGATCTTTGGGAACCCAAAGACCGGCTTGAGAGTCAGGACGAATTCATAACGGTTTCCTGGGGTGGGGTGTAGGGGAGTCGGTGGGGAAGTGGGTGGCCGGGGCTCTGCACCCCTTGAACACAGACTCAGTCTCTCTCGTGCATCTGAGCCACTTGGGGAGCAAGCAGAGTGCAGGGTCCTGGGCCCCACCCCCTAGAATCAGCAGATCTAGACCAGGGCCCTGGAGTCTGACCAGGAGATTCAGGTGCAGGTGGATGGTCGACCACACTTGTAGAAACCCTGAGCCACAATTTGTCTGGAACTTGCTCTAAAGCGCTTGGGGTTCCTGTCCCATTGCTGGGCTTTTCCTGTCTTCTCACAGACCTGAGTTATGTCTAAAGCTCGATTTTGGAGGCGACAAAAACCGAGGTCCAGAGAGGTTAAAGATTATCCCAAGGTCACACAATTGGGGTGGGCGGGCAGGGCTGGCCCGGGCTCTCTGGATTCCTGTCCTGCAGGGGCGTGGGGTGGGGCGGGCTCACTCTCCTGGCCCCTTCTCTTCCTAGGAAGATGGGAGTGGGCAGGTGTAAGGCCAGAGACCAAGTGGTTTCAAGTGGCCTCCGGGCTGCTTGGGCCACGCCTGACTGCCCACGCTCTGCCTGCAGTGATGGGTGGGCCGGAGTCCCGTGGCATCCTCCGCAAGATGAGTGACCTGTTGGAGCTGATGGCAAAACGCATGGACACGCTGGCCAGACTGGAGAACAGCAGCGAGCTGCACCGGGCTGCCGGCAACGGGCACTTTGCTGTGGACAGGTAAGGGGGACCCAGGAGGGAGGGGGCATCCAGAGTCAGGGAGGGGTGGTATCCCGCTGTGTGCTGGGCCCAGGATGCAGCCTCAAAATGCATTTTACACACACACACACACACATACTAAATGCACGGTGTGGGGTTTTTACAACTCTTCCCTAAGCAGTTTCCTATTGTGTATAAGCTACACCTGCCTTTTTTTTTTTTTAAATGGAGGTACCGGAGATTGAACCCAGGACCTCGTGCATGCTAAGCACTTGCTCTACATTAAGCTATGCCCTTCCCCTGCACCGGCTTTTTCTACTCACCGTGATGATTTTGAGCTCTATGTTCATGGGCACGTGTGGATGGGCACGTGTGGATGTGCACGTGGATATAATGGCCACAGTGATCGTGCATCCTCCACTCGTGCTCCTAGGCCATCTTTGCAAGAAGGATTTCCTGGTTTATTCATTCTAAATATCTCCCTACTGAGCTCAGAATGTTCAAGTTCCCCCAAGAGTTTGTGCTGCTGTCTCCTGTGCCTCCTCGAGTCCCCCGACTTGAGGAACCCCAGAGAACGAGGGGGTGTGACATTAGGGCCACCTCAGCGGGGAGTCCTGGCCCCCAGGCGTGGAGGGGGGAGGCTTGGACCCCACCCACCCCGGGGAAACAGGCTGCACTTCACCTTTTAGGTACTGGGGTCTTTATGAGATGGAGTTGCTCAGTGTGTTCTAACTGCTGACACATACGTTGGAAACACACACTTCTACATAATTTGGGAAAAGCTATACCTTGGCCAGTGTGTGTGATGCAAAAGCCAAAGCTCCAGGCATTTCTGAAGTTTGCTCTTGGGTAAAATCAAAAGAAAGGGATGGCAGGGAGTCCTGCTCATTGAGGGGCGCTGGCTGGCCTGAGGAAGTAACATGTGTTTGAGGGGCCCCACCTGGGTGGGTCCTGAAGCACAGCCCGCCCCCTCGGTCTGGTAGGGGCTCCTTTGCCCCTTAGGCTGCCTGGGCTGGGCTGCTGGCCGTCGGTCCCACCTCAGACAGGCCTTGCTGGTTGAATGTTCTAGATGGCCAGTCTGGTCAGCCCACGTTGGCATCCCTGTCCTAGCGGGTGTCATTTCCTGGAAGCTCGCCTTATTGTTTTACGGCCATAACCTCGTCAATCACACAGCCGCCTTACGAGGGGCTTTAATCCCTGTCGCTTAGAGGAGGAAGCTGAGGCACAGAGATGTTCAGGAACTTGCTCAAAGCTGCACAGCTGCTAAGGACCTGGGCCTGGTTCCAGAGATCACCTTTCTAACCACTGTGCTCTGGATGGACGTTCATTTAGTATGTGGCTGGTTGGGGGTTAGTTTTTAATCCCTTTGCAAGACTTTTCATATCAATGAACTCACAACTCAGGGGGGAAAATCCTTTGTTAGACCTTCGCTGTGATTTTTTTGTTTTTCCCAGTCCTGGAGCCTGGGAGTAAAGGCCATGCAGATGTGTAGCGCTCAACGCTGAGTCTCGCTCCTGCTGGGAGCTCCTCACCTGGGGGAAGTCAGGGCCCCTGGGTGGGCAGCTTGGCTGTGTGCTGGGTCCCCAATTAGATGCTCTTTCACCCTCCAGGGACTGAGCATCTGACAGGAGATTAGATCTGTCTGCTTATGAAATACATGTTGGCACTGCTCCAGGTGCTGAGCACACGGTGATAAGCCTTGTCCTCCTTCCTGTGGGGCAGGCAGATAGTAACTGAGGAAAAGAAGTAAATGATACTGAGCCATGCTCCGAAGGGTTAGTGTGTGGGTGACTGGGAAAGGGGCTATTCAGACAGGGGGGTCTGGCAGGGCACTTTGGGGCTGGTGATATTTGAGCTCAATTCTGAATGATGGGAAGGAGCCAGCCACATGAGGAGCTGGGAGTGGAGAATTTGAGGTAGTGAGAGTAGTATGTGCAAAGGCCCTGGGGTGGGAACAAGCTTGTTGTGTGGGAGAAAGGAACCAATATGAAGGCCAACCAGGTGGGGCATGGTAGGGAACCAGAGAGGTCAGCGGGGCAGGTGGCACAGGGCTTGGTCAGCTATGGTAAGTAGCATGGGACATTATTCTTAGAACTGTACAAAGTTGCTGGATTAGTGGGTGGCAAGAGGGGAAGAAGAGAAGCCAGCGGCGGGACAAGAGGATGGAGGCAAAGGTGCTGGGTTCCCCTGGACCCCCCTGAGGTATGAGACCATCTCCGTGTGCAAAGGTCCATCCTCTCCGATGCTGCTGGGTCCCCTCTGATTCAGCCCCTCACCCCCCTCATCCTTTACACTTTCCCGGCTGCCCCCAGCTGTGCTCCCACCTGCCTGGGCTATAGACCCAGCCTCTGTCCACAGGTCTGTTCCCCAGGGGGAGGGCAGAGGCCCCAGGTGGCTCTCTGCTGAGCATCCAGCTGGGGGCAGCTGAGTTGCGGGTCAGGCGCACCGGTGCTCTGGGCCTGCCTTCTTGGGCTGAGAGTGATGCTACCAGCAATTTCAGTGTCTCTCTGATTTCTTCCAGTCTTGGCCTTCCCTCCCTCCCCTTTTCTGTCCTTCATCTCCTCCAGAGGAGGGGGGAGCATGCACCACCTCCCAGCTCCATCCCAGGAAATAGCAACAATCCATCATGACCACCAGAGCCCGTCAAGCCCCACAGGCAGAGCCATCAATTTCGGGGATACTGTTGCTCCTGGTTTCAGGGAGAGTAATGGTGGGTGTGTCCAGGGCAGGCCGAAGCTGCTTGCTCCCCCTTCCCATGTGCACAAACACTGCAGCCCCCTGCCCCACCCTCACCCCACCCCGGGTTGTCCACCCTGGAGCTGGCAGGCAAGACCCACACGCTGCTGTGTTTCCAGCAAACTCTTAGTTACCTGCACTTGGATTTCTCACTTTGAAATGATCAGTGGCTTAAAAAGAACAAACTCCACTGCCCTCCTCCTGCCCTTCCGGAAGCTTCTGGGCTGTGCCTCCTACTCGTGGCTAGACTGTCCTCAGGGAAGGCAAATTTGCCTTTTTTAGCCTGGGAAAACATCATTAGGGATTATTTGCAGATTGGTTGCAAATGGCATCACATTTTGTATCCCGAAACCAAATAGCCGTGATCTCTGAATTTTCCATACGACTTCCCTGCAACAACAAAGAGGGCTGGAATTTGAGGCTGTCTGCATTCAAGTCAGTTGTGTTTGTTGAGCGCCTACTGTGTGCAGAGTCTAGACTGGAGGGTTGGGAATGGGTGGAGAAGACACAGGCGACTGAAGTCAGAGCTCTGTCCTCGAAGAGTGTCCGACCCTCTTAGGGAGAGGGAGCCAGCACCCAGTTCCTGCGCACAGCCAGGGAATCATAACAAACAGGCCTGCGGTGGAAGTCACAGCACCGCCAGCCTGCCCGGCCCGCTGCACAGTGGCTCCCAGAGAATCAGCCCCTGGGGGTGGGGCGCAGACCTGGGTCTGACTCCCGGCTGCTGACTGCTGGGTGACCCAGGGCACGTCATGTGACGTCTCTGAGCCTCAGTTTCCTCATCTGTCAATTAACACTGATGGAGGGGAGAGCCGCCTGGCACTTAGAAGGGCAGTTGTGTCCCTTCCTGGGTCTGTGAGCAGAGAAGGTGGGGGGCAGCCAGGTTAGGGGAGGGCCTAGAAGCCCTTCAGAGGACGGGGAGTCTCAGGTGATGCTGGAAGGAAGGGACATTTTGATAAGGGAGACAGAGGTGGTGGGTCCAGACCAAGGGAATGAGCCAAACCACCTGCAAGACCTAGACTTGCACCGGGGGAGGGTGACGGGGGAGGAGCTAGACTTGCACTGGGGGAGGGTGACGGGGAGGAGCTAGACTTGCACTGGGGGAGGGTGATGGGGAGGAGCTAGACTTGCATGAGGGGTGATGGGGGAGGAGGGGTGGCCTGCCCCCTCACCAGGCTGCAGGTCACGGAGGGAGTGATGGGCATGCATTCCTGTTTCGCTTCTGTATCCTCAGCCCCAAGAGCAGCAGTTTGCATGATCTTGAGCTGAAGAAGTAGTTTTTGAAGGAAGAATGGAAAGGAGAGTGAGGAAGGAAAGAAGGGTAGTTTGGGGCCCCTTGGGTGCTCCGTTCAGTGTGAACCTGAGTTGCTGGAAATGAGCCGCTGTGCTCAGCTGACGAGGTGGAAGCCATGTGCTTCCCGCCAGCCTCACCCTGGACAACGGGGGCCTCAGTTCCCGTGCTGCACGCTGGGTGGTTGGACCATTTGGGAGTCTGGAGTTATTCCTGTGCTGCCCTGGGGGTGGCCAGCTGCTGGGTGGTGGAGAATCGCAGACATGGTTACACCCTTGGACCTGGCTGTTTCTTTCCAGGAGTCTGTCTCTGGGGATAGAAATCTTAACTTTTATGATCGTCTTGGTCATTGCAGCCTTTTTCATAGTATCAAACACTTTGAGCAACAATTTAAATGATTAGACAAATATGGCCACTCTGCTGGGTGGGGTTCGTGTCGGGGACGTGCTGGGATTTTTTGTGGTAAGTGAAAATGTGAAAAAGCAGGTTTCATAACTATAAACAGTTGGATTCCAAGTGTGAATTCAATATATAGATAAATAAAAGACAGGTGTAGAAAATCAATAAAAATGCAATGGAGCAGAAGAGACGGCAGAAAGGAGATGCGTTAAAATTCTTGTGTGTGGGCAACGAGGTTTTTTTCCCAATTTTTTTTAAAGCTTTATTTAAAAACTCAAGAGTAGACTTTCCCCGCCGCCTCTGTGCTGGCAGGGCCAGGTGGCCCAGGAGAGTAGCTTCCTGGGGGGCTGTGTGAGCATAGGGAGCAGGGAAGGGGGTGTTCTACCTGTTAAGATGACTTGGGGCTCAATGTAAGACATGCCTCATGTCTCTCCGGCCCTGTGCTGGGCCCAGCTTCTGGATTTGCCCTCTTCTAACAGGACAGGTCTGGGAGCTTGTCTGGCTCCAGGGCAGGAGAGAGGCCAGACTGGTGGGGAGAGGTTGCCTCTGGCTGAGAAGGTCACTCCAGGACAGACGCCTATTAAGTGTGACATAAATGTGAACAGTTTAACGTCCCTTAAAAAAAAAAAAACCCACAACACAGCCAAACAAACAAAGAAAAAACATCTCTACGAAAGACAAAGACTCTCAGTGTCCAATTATATGCCATTTGTAAGACAGGCCTAAAAACGACTCAGAAATTAAAAATAAAAGGAAATGTGTCCAGAACACACAAACGGAAAGGAAGTTAGGATGGCAATGTTTATAACCAAACAAAGCAGAATGGGATGCAAAAGAACATTTAGCTTAACACGACGTTGTAAACTGACTATACTTCAATTAAAAAAAACCCAAACAAACAAAAAAGACAGTAGGAAAAGGGTCAATACAGTATGGATACACATGATGGAATAAAGTGTAACCACTAAAAATTGTATTTTAAAAAATATGTAATGAATGGCAGCATATTCACATATAGTCGAAATGAAAGAGGCGATGCTAGGCGTACACAGCGGGATCTTGATGTGTCTTATACAAAATAAACGTGAGATTTAAAAAAAAAAAACCCTCCAGGAGAAGGCTGGGCCCTGGGCTGGGGTCAGGGGCTCTGTCCCCTTCAGTCTGGCTTTGCCCCACCCACGGGGCACCAGCCCCTTCCCCAGTGATGAAGCCACACGCTTACTCCGGCTCTGTTCCTGTCAGTGATGGAATGATAGCCCTCTGATATCACGTGTATGTGTGCATGTGTGTGTGTTTAAGTTTCCTGGGGAAGGGCAGGCAGATCCTTGGTCCTCTCTTGGGAGCACCCAAGCATCAAGGTCCCTGGACAGGAGTGAGGAGCGGGCGGAAGCAGAGGGGGAGAGCAGTAAAAATGCAGGGAAGGCTGGACGCCAGGGTGGAGGCTTCCTGTGTCCCGTGCGGTGTGTGTGTGAGAGGTAGACAGAGAGACAGACCGGCGGACCCAGAGAGAACACATCTCTGGTCTGTGGTGCTCGTGTTTCTGGCTGTAGTGTGTCTTAGTGCACGTGTCTGCTGGCACCTGTGAGCGGGAGTCTCTGTTTTAAAAGGCAAGCGATCAGTTTCACAATAAAAGAACAACTCCCAGCCAGCACGCGGGCCAGCTGCGCAGAAATCAATACCCCGTTAATTGAATGCAACCCTCATACATCATGGGAGGAACTCGAAGTTAAACCTCCCTCCCGAGGCTTCCTGGAGAGCTCGTTCAAGGGGCCGGGGGAGTGAGGGCTGGAATCAATGAGGGCCTCACTGGACTGGGAGGAGGGGGCTGAGCCTCCAGGGGGCGACTTTTGGAGACCTGGCCTGAAGGGAGGTGATACCTGGAGCCTGTGTCCTGGGGAGGAAGTGGCTCCTGGCCCCCAGCTGGAGCCAGAGATCCCCCTTGACTCTGGCCCATGGCTCCTGGCCTTGGGTGGTGGAGGGAGCCGGGCATCCTGTGGCCAGGGGGTGGCCGTTGGATTGCTCCTTTGGGAGGCCCTGGGCCAGTGCTTGGAGGCTGGCTGCACCAGCATCCTCCTTGGAGGCGGGCCAGCTCCAGGAAGCCACTGTGCATGAGCCTGAGGGACTGGTGCTCAGTCTGTGGGTGTGAGAGAGGGAGGCTCAGACAGCTGTTCAAGAGCTTAGAGAACCGTGGACACTTGAAACACCCCTGGGCATTGGGAGGGGGGTGGGTGGGTGACCAGGGGCCTGGCTTGGCCTTCTTTTACTTTCTGAGTTAAAATGGGTCGTTTTGCTGGGATGCCTAACAGTTAGTCTGTGTTCAGAAAATGCACAGGGGCCCAGGTCTCACACTCCCAGTGCGCTGCATTCAGTTATTTTGCAAATGCAGCAGGAAGGGGCGGGGTGGCACAGAGTCTCTGACCTGTCCGTCATTTGCTCTCCTCCGGGCCAGTTTCAGAGCTGACTGAAGTGGCAGTGATAATAATTAATGATGGTAATAGTAACGACCACCCCTATTGGGTACAGATCGTGAACTTTGACCTTGGCCAGCCACGCAATGAAGAAAATCCGATTCAGGTCTGTGATGGACACATCTGAGGGAACTGGGCTCACAAGGAAAAAGGACTGGCCCAGGTCTTAGAGCTGGAGGGGGCCAGGCCAACCTGCCTGGTGGTGCTGACAGCCTGGCAACCATGTGACTGCCACATTTGTGGGGGGATGGGGTGGGATCTTTGCCCAGCTGGGAGGATGGCAGGCCCCTTCGGGCTGATGTGATAATGCAGAATGTCCCCAGCTTTTCTGCCCTGGCCTGGTACCTACAGATTATACCTAAAGATTATAAGCTGGGGCCGGAGAACCTCACCCCTCTTGCTGGGGTGCCCGTGGCTTGGGGATAACCTTCTGCTGAGGAGTGAGTGCAAGGCCAGGGCCAAACCTGCCTCCGCCAGGAGCCCAGGCTCTTAGTCCAGGGCCTGGAGGGGGACGCAGCAAGGCTGACCTCCTGGTCAAACAGTTTAACCAATAGCAACATTATATTTTATGACTGTGTTGGCCTAAAAGCTACTGTATTAACATCGCATATTAAAACGTTTTCTGTGACCTACCATTTTTTTCCTGATGTTTAAAGAAACTGACACATTTTTACGGACCCCCACCCACCGTGGGCCCTGGCACTGCACCTCCCAGGCCTGATGGAGAGGCCAGCCCTGCCGCCGCCCCGACCCAGCGGTGACAGCACCGTCCGCTGCAGGCAGCTGCACGCCGCCTCCCCAGTCCAGCCCCCACTCTCTCTCTTTTCCTCAGGAGCGTTTCCCAGGTCGTAAACGTGCTGCGGCTTGAAGCCTCACGACGTCTACTTTTATTGTCATTTTTTATAAAAGCTTCCTGGGGAGAGACACCTCATCACATATTATTTGAAAATAGAATGTGCTGCACAAATGCTAAGTCCAGTGTAATAATAGTGACGCCGAGCACTTCTGCTCTGAACAAGTTGAACTTGTTACATCAGACAGATGCCATCTGCGCTGTTTTGGAGCCCGTGCTGGCGGTGTGCTTTATGCAAAAAAAAAAAGAAGCTTATCTTATGAGAATTGCTGAATCCCCAGAAATAGAAGTGCTTTGCTCTTATAGTTGGACTTAGGAGACTTCCTTTCGGGGACGGGGTGACCACTGTAGGTAGGGAGTGAAAGCATCTCGAACATTTATGGAGCGCCTACTGTATGCTGAGCACTTTACAGTCAGTCTCATGTCTAATCCTTGCAATTAATCACTGTGAGGTAATTGAGATTATTCAGATTTTATATGAGCTGACCTGGCAGCTCAGGGAGGTTAGGTAACTTGCCCAAGGTCACACAGCTCTCCGGTGGAGCTAGGATTTGACCCTAGGACCTCTGACTCAGAGGCCTTTTCTCTTTCCAGTAAATCAGGTAGAGAGTCATGGATTCAGGGCTTGAGAAGTCAAGGGTGTTTCCCTTCCCACCCCATCCCACCCTGCCACCCCTGCCCCTACCCCCAACCCTATGATTCTTCATTTCCCATAAGAGTAGCAGTAGAATGAGGAGCAGGGGTTAGAAAGATGTTCTAATACGGGCAGCAGAAGCTGGGCTTGCGCGCTCTCTCTTTTTTCCTAATGGAGGCACTGGGGATTGAACCCAGGACCTTGTGCATGCTAGGCACGTGCTCTACCGCTGAGCTAGCTCTACCCCTGCCCTGCCCTGCCCTGGACTCTCTTTTTGTAACGAATTAAAAACTGTTTCCCTCAGCCTGCAGATGCTGATTGTATTGGTTTCCTAGGACTGCCCTAAAAATGCCCACAGACCAGGTGTCTTAAAACAACAGAAACTTGTTTTCTCTCAGGTCTGGAGGCTGGAAGTACACAGTCTAGGTACTAATAGGGCCTCGTTACTTCTGAAGTCTCTGGGGGAGGCTGCGTCCTCGCCTCTTCTGGCTTCTGGTGGCTTGATGTGTCCCTGGCTTGGGGATGCATCACACTGCCTCCGTCGCCACAGGGCC
The DNA here is from genome assembly GCF_048564905.1 of Vicugna pacos. Lineage (NCBI taxonomy): Eukaryota > Metazoa > Chordata > Mammalia > Artiodactyla > Camelidae > Vicugna > Vicugna pacos. The sequence goes on from NC_133002.1 coordinate 59,109,078, forward strand.
ATTCTCTCCTGGGTGTCTTCACCCAGACTACGTATAAGGACCCCAGTAACTGAACTCAGGACCAGGCTACTCCGTCTGACCTCCTCTTAACCAGTTACATCTGCAGTGACCCTATTTCCAAATAAGGTCACAGTCTGAGTTTCCAGGTAGATGTGCATTTTGCAGGGGACACTATTCAACCCGACACAGTGATGGAGCCCTGGGTATGTGGCCCATGCTAGGAAGTGCCAGGTTCCACATACAAAATTGTATCCCTGTCCTTAAGGACTCAGGACTCCTTTGTGAGTAGGTTAATTAGGTTTATTTATTTATTCATTTTTTTAATTGAGGTACTGGGGATTGAACCCAGGATCTTGTGCATGCTAAGCATGTGCTGTACCGCTGATCTGTACCCTTCCCCATCTTCCATTTTAAAAGATGAGCACTGGAGGCACAGAGAAGCTAAGTGACTTGCCCACGGTCACACAGTTCACAAGAGGCAGAACTTCGGCTCATCTCCTGGTGTGTTACTGTAAATTGGAGACGAGCTCACTGTTCTCTTCCAGACAACTTTCCTGTATGATCTAAGGCCAAGGAGAAATATTGCCACTTTTTCCTGCCTGAGGACTTTTTGAGCAAAAGAAGCATCGTCTAACATCTTTGCTTGTTCTTATTCGTAATTTTACAGAAAGCTGTTGAGGGCTGAATTGTGTCCTCAAAAGGGATATGTTGGTCTCCTAACCCCCAACCTGTGAATGTGATCTTGTTTTGGAAATAGGGTCTTGGCAGATATAATCAAATTAAGATGAGGTCATACTGGATCAGGGTGGGTCCTAATCCAGTGATTGGTGTCCCTATAAGAAGAAGAAATTTGGACACACACAGAAGAAGGCCAAGGGAAGACAGAGGCTGAGACTGGGGTGATGTATCTACCAGCCCAGAAGCACCAAGGGTCACTGGTCCCCACCAGAGGCTGGGGCAGATTCTCCCTAAGAGCCTGCAGGAGGGACCAACCCTGTTGACTGCTTGATTTCAGACTCCTGGCATCCAGAAGTGTGAGAGAATAAATCTGTGTTGTTTTAAGCCCCTGGGGTTGTGGTAATTTGTTAGAGCAGCCACAGGAACTGAATGAAAGGCAGTGCTACTTTCTGTTGGAGTTGGGAGAGCGTTGACTGGACTGTGTGTGCACGTGCGTGTGCACATGCGTGTGCATGTGTGGCGGGCTCGTCTCCCCCTTCCATCACCTCTGCTTTCTGTCCCCACCTCCACCTCCATGTCTCCGGCACCTGTCTCCTTTCTCAGTGGACGGGGCCACGCTCTGCCTTTCCTTACGGAAAGTGGAGGTGGGGGGCAGGGAGGCCCGAGGAGGAGGTGGCCGAGGAAGGGCACCACTGTGCTTTCTCTGGTGGGAGGTGGGGTTAACAGACCGCGGAGAAGCCCAGGTTGGAAAAACCCTTCTTCATCTAATTCTCATGATGTGCGGCAGTAAAGACCCTGTCCTTGTCAGGGGGTAAATGGAGCTTAAACGGGGCCTGCAAAGCCACGGAGGTGGTGAGAATCAAAGAAACGGAACAATTGTGTTCAGAAAAAGCAGGCAGCTTCCTGGAGAAAGGCCCCCGGACCCTTCCTTGCTGAGACCCAGGTGCCAGCAGAGCGGGGTCTGCCTCAGCGCCAGTTTTCGCAGTGAGATAAGTGCTGCGGGGGATGCCTGGTAACCTTCCCCGCAGGGGGAGTGGCCGTCCACCCCAGGGAGTACATTCTTCCCCGATAAGGGCGATGTGAGCATTGATGGTGGGCTGGAGGCTATGACGTCTGTGGCAGTAAACTCGTTTAAGATCCTGGGAAGAATTCATTCTCAGGAAACTCAACAATAATTTACTAGAGGTTTAATAGTTGGCAGGTCCCCAGGCTGCTTTGGGTGGAATTTATTTTGGCAAGCTACAGCCCCACTGGGAGAAGATAGAGAAACAGATTCAGGGCAGCTGGCTGTGCCCAGGAAAAGGGCCTCCATCACCCGGGGGGTCCCTGGACAGATCCCCGGCTGGCTCTTGAATGGAGTTCCTCTGCCTGTGTCAGCCTTGGGCACTGCCCTTCACACACGTGCAGACACCCCGGGCACGTGCAGATGTGGGCTTTCCCAGCTGTGTATCACGTGTGCGCAGGGATGGTTAGCGAGCCCCTCCGGTCCAGGCTGGGGCAGCAGCAGCTCCATTTCCTGGCCTGGCTTTCCCCGTCGCTGCGTTTCTACTTGGCACAGGGTGGCATTTGGGTGCTGGGGGCCCTGGTGTCCCGCTGCCTTTACTTGCAGGCTGAGGCCCTCCTGGGAAGGCCGCCAAGGCGGGCTCACCCCTGGCTTCTCCCACATAGGTCCCCTGCTGGGGCCGGCCTCATGGAGCGGATCCAGGCCATCGCCCAGAACGTCTCGGACATCGCTGTGAAGGTGGACCAGATTCTGCGGCACAGCCTCCTGCTACACAGCAAGGGTGGGGGCCGGGGGCACCCCTCTACCCCCAGGAGGCCAGTGTCCTGGGTGGGACATCCGGGTCCTGATTTCTCCCAACAGCGGGCAGCTACCCTGGCTCCTCAGGGCCCTTCAAGCTCTCAGCGGGGTGCCTCAGGGCTCACCCCACCCTTACCTGGCTTGAGGACAGACGTCCCTGGGGGTCACCCTGCATTGTGGGGGATGTGGGGAGCATCAGGCTTGGAGGCCCTACCTCTGTCCCCTCCAAAAAGTCCAGAGTACATTTGGGTGAGTGTCTGAGGGCTGCTCATCCAGGCAGTTGGTCCAGAGCCATTCAGGCCAGCTCCTCACTGGTTCTGAACTCCCTAAGGAGTTGGGGTGGTGGCAGAGGGGGCAATCTGGCGGGGGCCCTTTCGAGTGGGGAAACTCAAGCCGAAGGCAGTGTGTGTTCCTGCATTACTCCCTCCCACCCCAAACCAGCCCACTCCTCACGCTTTCTCTGCCGGGCTCCTCCCTGGGCCCAGGGCCACAGCAAGTTGGCCTTCTCTCCCAGCAGTGTCTGAAGGCCGGCGGGACCAGTGTGAGGCGCCCAGTGACCCCAAGTTCCCGGACTGCTCTGGGAAGGTGGAGGTGAGGCCCGGGCTGAGGGTGGGGCGGGGCCCGTGCCCCAGACTAGCTCAGGGATTCTGCTCCTGGCAGGGAAATCCACTCTCAAGGGCCTCCAGACCCTGCCCCTGGCACTGGCTGGTGGAGGCCAACCTCAGGGAAACCACTTCTCTGCTTGGGCCATCTGCCCTCATTCTGTCTCCCATCCCTCCTGGACTACCTGCACTGAGAGAGCCCCTCCCATCCCACCTCCAGTGCCCCACCTCTGGCTGCGCAGTCAGTCCATCTGGGGAGCCAGTCCACAGGCATCAGAGCCAGCCCCGCGCTGGTTCTGAACTCCCTAAGAGGGCAGGGCAGTGGCACGGCAGATCCCTTCTGGGGACCCTGTGGGGGTCACTGTGGATGGGTCCTGCCCAGTCCGCAGCTCTTGCCCCCTTGGAGGCTGCTCTCTGACCTTGGCTTCAGCTGAACCCTGCTCTTGTTGCCGGTAGGGAACGAAGGAAGAGGGAGTCCAGCCAGGCACCAAGCTGCTGCACTTCTGTTTGCCCCAGAGCTTTGCCCCCATGTGTCTTGACCTGGCCTCCTTCTCGGGGACCTCCTTTGCCTGGGCCTGGGAGGTGGTGGTCTTGCCTGGCCCTCCCTGAGCTTCTCAGCGACCAGGACGCATGGCCGGGTCCTAAGGCCCCAGTCTGGTCTCTCTTCTCTGCTTCTGACCTTGCTGCATATTTAGGGCAGGCCCCCAGACACCCAGTCCCGGGGACCTCAGGGCACCCAGGGGCATGCATGCAGGGTTGCTCAGCGAGGGTGCCTGTGGGGCTGGCGCTGGCTCCCTGGCCCAGGCTGGCCCTCTCCGCAGTGGATGCGTGCCCGCTGGACCTCTGACCCCTGCTACGCCTTCTTCGGGGTGGATGGCACCGAGTGCTCCTTCCTCATCTACCTCAGTGAGGTCGAGTGGTTCTGCCCCCCGCTGCCCTGGAGGAACCAGACGGCCACCCAGAGGGCCCCCAAGCCCCTACCCAAAGTCCAGGTAGGCGTGGGAGGTGGGTGGACAGACCAGCAAGGGGCTGGTGTCGGGTCATGCTTGGGGGACAGCAGGAGGAGCTCTTTGCCCCCAGCCTGCTCTGCCTGGTGGGTGGGCTGGTCCTTGCCCGCCAGCCTGCGGGCGCCTGTCCCGACTTCTGCGGGATGCTGTGGCGCTGAGCTGCCCTGAGGGGCGGGCTGGGGCCCTGGAGGAGTCCCCTTAATGGGCTGGAATAATGGTAATAATGGCTGTCACTTACTGAGGGCTTCCTGTGTGCCAGACACTTTATTTGTACTTAAATCTCCCAGCAGTCTCTGTGTGATCGTATTTAATAGATGACGGCTCTGAGGCCTGGAAAGTTAACTTCTTCCAGACCTGCAGGTACTCTGGCTACACTGAAAGGCAGCCTGGCTTCCCTGACCCCTTCCTCACTGCCTCCTTGTAGCAGCTGGGGTCCTGGGCAGCGAGCAGATGGGCTCAGGACAGGTGGCTGATTGGAGCTGGGCTGGGAGAGGCCAACTTGGCTGGGGAGCGAGTGTTGGGGGTTGAGAACAGTGCTGAGAACAGACTGTGGGGGCCTCTTAGAAAGAGTGGGAGAAGCTAGAACAGGCCCAGCCTCATGGGGAAGGTGCTGGCCCCTGTGCCAGGGCCGTGGGTGATGGTGGTGGCCTGTCTGCTGGCTGGAGGGTTAGAGAACTGAGATCTGGACCCCGCCTCCAGGCAGTTTTCCGGAGCAATCTGTCCCACCTCCTGGAGCTGATGGGCAGCGGGAAGGAGTCTCTAATCTTCATGAAGAAACGGACCAAGAGGCTCACGGCCCAGTGGGCACTGGCTGCCCAGCGCCTGGCGCAGAAGCTCGGGGGCGTCCAGAGGGACCAGAAGCAGGTACTGTATCCTCTCTGTGCACTTGAGGAGCTGAGCTCAGAATGCTTAGGAAGGGAGCTCAGGGCCTCAGGCTTCCAAGTGGACACCAGGTCTACCCTTAAAAAAGTTTTATTAAATTTATTTGAATTTGAGCCAGGGGCTGGGGAAGGCACAGTCAGAATAGTTACATGTGGTAGCCCTGGCCCTTTCCAAGTTTGGGGCAGAATGACACCCCTCTCCCCCTTAGGAGTTCCACATCCTGTAGACATTTTGTTCTTTTCAGACAGAAAGTCATGCATTTGCCTGGAATGTTGGGAATAATGTAACCCATTTGGTGCAGTTTGTTAATTCATCTGTCTGTCCATCCATCCATCCATCCATCCGTCCATCCATCCAATAAATATTTACCTGACTTTCTCACTCACCCTGTTTGTTTCTTTCAGAGTCCTTATCATTTCATGAAATTCTCTCTTGTCTGTGTTTACCGTTGAATACCCCTTCCATGGGAATGTAAGCGTCTTGGGGGCAGGGTGTGGCTGTCTTGTTCACCTGTATCTCCAGTGGTCACTCTGCCTCTTGGTCCCTCTGCTGTGCTCTGGTGCCAGAAAGCTCCTTTCCAGGCACAGGCAGGAGACAGTGTCTTCTGCTGGCCGGGGCTCCCTGGGGGTGGCCGGGCCGGGGGCTGCCGCTCCTCCACGCTGACCCACTGTGCTCCCCCAACCCCACCCAGATCCTCGTCCACATCGGCTTCCTGACGGAGGAATCTGGGGACGTGTTCAGCCCGCGGGTGCTGAAGGGCGGGCCTCTGGGGGAGATGGTGCAGTGGGCAGACATCCTGGCTGCTCTGTATGTCCTGGGCCACGGCCTGCGGATCACAGTGTCCCTGAAGGAGCTGCAGAGGTGAGTTCCGGGTGGGAAGAGGGGAGGTAGGGGAGCCCTGCCCTCCTGCTACTGTCAGAGAGCGACATTCCTAATTTCCTCCTCCACCTGCTCCCTCTGCTTCCCACGCCCTCCTCCCCGACCCTGATGCCTGGCCATGTTTGGGATGCACCAAGGGAGCGTATTTGCAGAGTGCTGTTCAAACAGGGTCCCGTTCTCCATCTAGCGGCTAACGGGGGCCTTGGTGTTTGTGCTCAGGGGCTGACGAATGTTGGCTTGTGGAACTGAGCCACATACAGATGGGGTCCCCTCTGCCTGCCGTCCTGGTGGGCTTGGTGTAGCCTCAGGGGACCTCTTCTGGAACTGGGTTCCTTCCTGGGCCTATTCTGGGGTCTAGGGATCGGGAAGACCTGGAGGGTGGTGAAGTGGGCCACCCTTTCATGAGTGTTTGCCTTTCCAGGGTCCCTCTTATGCTGTTGGAGGTGGGAGAGTGGTGATGAGGGTCCTAGCATCGTGTGTCCGCATGTGCGAGTATGATTAGGTTTATTTTTAACCACTATATCTGTGGGCTGTAGAAATACATAAGCTTTTTCTTCTTTTACTTATTAAGATTGATTCAATGATATTTGATACGTACAAAAATATACATGCTGTATGTTACGAAGCCCAAGAGTGGAGTGGTCTTCCATGGTCGCCACAAGAGTATTACCTACCAGGGTGCTCGCGTCTGCCTGGGGGCTCCTTGTCTCGCCCACCCCTTTGCCTCCCCCCACCCACTGCCCCAGGAAACTGGGAACATGGATTCTGTGTTTATCATTCCTTTGCTTTTTTTTTTTTAAAGTAGTTTGTTTGTTTTACAAATTCATGGATCTATGAACAACGCATGGTTTTAGTTTTATTTGGGTTTGGTTTGAGCCTTGTAAGAATGGCATCTACTCTGCAGTCTCTAAGGCTGGCTTTCTTTGCCTGTTGTTAGGTTTCAAAGATTCATCCGTGTTGCCTGTAGCTCCATCTCATTCATGTTCATCACTGAATGACATTCCATTGTGTGTATGTGCCATAATCGTGTATCAGTTTCTCCTGTCTGTGGGCATTTTCCCATGTCTTTACAAGTTATTTTGAAGGATGCTGTGGTGGACCTTTTGGTACACGTCACCTGGTGTGCCTGGGTCAGAGTTTCTCTTGGATGTGGACTGGGTTTTTCCCTTGAGATAGACTCAGGTGCACAATTGCTGGGACTTAGTTGGAGTGTCTGAAAATTTAGCTTGACACAAAAATGCCAACTGTTTTCCTAAGTGACTGCACCAGTTCAGTCCTGCCATGTATTGGCTCCCAGGGGGCCACATTCTCACCCACAGTTAGTGTTACTGGGTTTCCTAACTGGGGGTGTGAAGATGTATCATGACATCTTGTTGGGCTCTTACCTTGCATTCTCTGACAACTGATGAGGCTGAGCATCTCCTAATTCTAATTTGTGGCTTGTCTTGGTCATTTCTTTATGGTGTTTTGTTTTGTTTTAGGAACAGAAGGTCTTCATTTTAGTTAGTTTTTTTTTTTTTTGGAAAGGGCGCTGGAGGTAGCTAGGTTTTATTTGGGTTTTTTTTGATGGATTTACTGGGGATTGAACCCAGGGCCTCTTGCATGCTAACCGTGCGCTCTACCACTTGAACTGTCTCCCCCAGGTCTTCATTTTAATGTAATTAAAGGTATCAAATATTTTCTTTATGGCTTGGGATTTTTGTTGTGCTTGGTGAATTTCTGTTTCTTTATTGGGATGAGATTGCCCTAACTGGCTGTCGAGGCATTGGGAAGCACATCCCAGGTGGGGGCAGCGAGTTCTGGGGGAGGAGGTGCCACCTTGAAATAGCACTTCCGCCCCGTCTGGTTGAATGTCACCTGAGTGGGAAGGAGCTAGGCTGGGAGCTGTCCCCGCGGGCTGGTGCTGAACCACCAAACTAGCTGCCCAGCGCTGGGAGAGGGAACCGGCACGCCCCTCACACTGGCGCTCGCCCTGTGGCATTTTGTTGTCAGACAAGCTATTGCCCTTGTGTGGGCCACTTCAGAGCTGGAGGTGCCTTCTCGCTGCCCGCCAGGGCACACTGCTGCTCGCTGTGCTGTGCCCACTCCCTGCTCCCTCTGAACAGAGCTCAGGAGATGCAGAGCAGAACGCTGCAGAGGCAGCTAACATTTGCAAAAGATGAAAAGACACCTCTCTCCCTGGCCTCAAAGCTTCCTAGGGGAAAGTCAGACGGGGCAGAGATGGGGAGGAGGCAGGAGAAAGGGACCTGATGTGTGGGAATCCAAAGAAGTCTCCGGCAACTTAGGACGACATAGCTGGTGGCTGTGGGAAGCCAGACCGGCCTCAGGCAGAACAACAAGCAAAGGACCGGGGGCCCCTATTCCCTGGGTCGGCAGAGATGCCCAGGGTACAGTGGGAAGAGACTAGGGGCTGGGGACCGCCCAGAGGCCTCCTCCCAGGCTCTGCCACACACAGTCCCCTGTGCATGCAGAGGTTCCTTCTGTCAGTACCACTGACACCTGGCTCCACCTCAAGGTTAGATGAGTTCACATTTATCCAGCAGCCTTCAGCTTGAGTCTTCCCTTCTGACTGTGCATTTTCTGGGGCCAGAGGGGTGAGAACTTCCTTCCTTTATTGCTCCCTCAGGGAGTGGGAGGGCTTCCAGGCATCTGTGACAACCCAGCATCACACTTAGAGACCCGTTCTTCCGTGAGAGGACGTACTTGACAAGTCTCCCTAAGAGGCAGGAGTTTAACTCAGTTCTGCTTCTCAGCCCACATTGGGGTGTCTCCCCTTTCAGCCTTGACCTTGAGTCCTTGCCTGCCCAGAGTACCTCCTCCGCCTCCGACCACTTGTTGGGCCCGGTGGGCTCTGAGCCTGTGGTTGGTGAGGCTGCAGTTGCCCATCACAGGGGCCAGAGCATTGAAGATGGGGACCCTGATGAAAAGCACTCAGAGCTGAAATACGCCTCTGCTGCCATTTCTTTCACTACACACATGCACCCACATGCATGCACGCACACTCCTATGCACAGCCACACGTGCACACGCTTGTATGTGTGCACACCCCCTGCATGCACACAGGTGTACATCCCTGCACACAAGCACATGCAGACACACATCCTTGCACATGGACGTGACACACCCGTGCACATGCATGCACACAGGCACACCCCCATATACGCACACGCACACCCCACAGAGAATCTGTATCTTCCCACCAGTGAGTCACTACCTGCCAAGCTCTTGCAGATCTGAAATTCCCAGAAGCAGGGGCTCCAGGGAGAGGTTGCCCCTCTCCTATTACAGCTGTAAATCATATCCAGACAGCTCTGCCCTTGGTTCCCGGAAGAGCCTCAGGAAGGTTCTTTCTAAATCTGTTACCAGGTACAATTTAAAACAACTAAAAGAATAAAAATTAAAAAAAGAAAACCACCTTCCCCAGGAGACATAATACACTTCTGTCTATAAAATTCGCAGCATCCACCGGGGTGGAATTCATTTCAGGTAGGGATTCTCAGCCTCAGCTGCAGCACAACCGCCTTAGAAACAGAGCAACCTCTGGGCCCCACTCTTGGGGTCTCTGATTTCATTGGTCTGGGGTGGGGGTTGAATATCAGGTTTTCAAAGCTCCCCGGGTGGTCTAATGAGCAATGAGGGCTGGGAGGTAGGCTGTGTGGGAGGCTCTGTCTCGGGCCTCTCCCACAGCGTCTGGTGGTTTATTGGTGGTGTTTGGCGTTCGTCACCTTATAGAAGTATCACTTTGATCTCCGCCTTCACCTTCACGCGGCATTCTGTGTGTGTGTCTGGGTCCACATTTCCCTTCTTATAAGGACACCAGTCATATCAGATTAGGGCCCACACTAATGACCTCATTGCAACTTGGTCACCTTTGTAAAAAGCTCTGTCTCCAAATATGGTCACATTCTGAGGTTCTGGGGGGTAAGGACCCCAACGTATGATTTTGGGGCTGGGGGAGCCCAATGTAGTCCATTGCTAGATGGTGACCATTTGAGCCTGGAAAGGGGTTGTGGGCAGAGGTAGCCCAGAGTACAAGCATGGCACCGACGTGGGTTCTGCAGGAGGCAGCGGGATCACCCCAGCCTTGTGGGGCTGCTCCAGGCAGGTGGCACCACAGTAATTTGAATGTAGGTCAACAGGATATGAAGGTAGTCCAAACTCTGAGAGTCGTGGCTTGGCTTCTGCAAGAGAAACGTCTCCCCGGGCTGGCCCGATGACCCGTGGGGGGAAGGCAGCGGGACAAAGACGCTGCCCGTACGTTTGTTGCAGTTTATTCACAGATGTTCACGGCAGATGTCCTGGCCACTGACTAGACAAGGAGACTGGACGGATAAGCCGCTTGTCTGCTGCTCATGTTTTGCTGCTTTAATTAACTGTCTCACTGGAGGGGTATCTGGGGCCTTGTACGGAGTCCACATCTGGCTTTGCTGCTGGAAGATGTTGAGAGCGATGGCGTGCGGGTACAACAGGCTCTGTGATAAGACTGCAGTGCGGGGATGTCAGACAGTCCTGCCCGTGCCCTGCACGCGTGGCGGGAAGGAGAGACAAAGGCAGAGCCCCATCGAGAGCATCTGAGACGTCCTCATGGATGCCTGGATCCACCGTGGGCATTTTGACGTGAAGCCTCTCCCTTCTCACCCACCCAGAACTGGCTGTGCCCGTCCATTTTATTTGCATAATTTCAAGCATCATTAATAGTACGTGGCATGAGGAAAAATTACTGAGCTCTTCCTCCCTCCATGAGTGAAATTGGGTTTAGTAGAAAATTAGTTGACTTAACTGGCAAATGATGAAAGCTTGAGAGGAGAATGTTTAAGTAAGGAGGACAAGGAGGGGCAACTTGGCTGTCAAGCACTGGCCCCGGTGGAAATCAGTCTCCTAGCCTCTTTGTTCAGTGTTTGTTCAAGGGAAATACTGGGGAGGGTCCCCAGAGGATGACGAAGGCATGGACCACATCCCGTCCCGCATGCTCAGCCCCGCTTGACGAGGTCGCGTCCAATAAACCCTGAGGAGCCAGTCCAGGCAGGACGCAGGGTTTGAACTCGTTCAGATCTGGCTGTGACTGACTGAGACTGGCCTGAACCAGGCTGATCTATTGAGTTCAAGGCAGCCGCAAGGTAGACGGCGCTGCCGTTCTCTGGGGGGAGGGGAGAGAAGAGCTCTGGGTGTCGGGGGCACACAGGAAAGACCTTGAATTTGAGTTTAGACACACTGAATTAGAGCTGCCTATGTGGAGACAGCTCAGTGATGGGCCCCGGGGCTCAGAATGGAGATAGCATCTCGGTAGCAACTGAATACAAATGTGAACAAAATTGCCAAGTGATATGGAAAAGGGCCTAACAGCAAAGACTTAAGAAACAGTAACATTTAAAGGCTTTTTGGAGAAAGAGGTACTGGCAGGGGAGACTGAGAGGGAGCAGATACCCATGGAGAAAATGCTTCCATCGAAGGAGGGTGTGACCGGAGATGTCTGAAGGAGACTAAAAAACATCCAAAGCGTTTGGCCACATGCAAGTCATTGTTGAGCCTTGAAAGAGCCATTTTGATTGGGTTGTGGGGACCAAAGCCAGCAGTTTGTGGGTCGTGGAATGAGGGGGCTGCTGTGGAAAGCAGCCGTGAGTCAAGTACTTCTGGGAGGAGTGTGGCTGTGGGCAGGAGGAGAGGGAGAATTGGAGTCGGGGGGACAGAGGCGTTGCAGATAGCGTGTGCGTTTCTGGGGGGCTCTGGAAACAAAGCGCAGCAAACTGGGGGATTTCTCGTCTCCCAGTTCTGGAGGCCAGAAATCTGAAATCAAGATGTTGGCAGGGCTGGTTCCTCCTGAGGCTGGGAGGGGGAACCTGATCCGTCCTCTCTCCTGGATTCTGGGAGCCTCTCATGCTCCGTGGCTCGTGGATGCCTGTCTTCTCCCAGTGTCTTCGCACCATCTTCCTCCCATTGTGTCTGTCTCTGTGTCCACATTTCTCCTTATAAGGACACTGCCATCTTGGATGAGGGCCCACCCTAACATGACCTCATCTTAACTTGATCATCTACAGAGACCGTTTCCAAATGAGTCACATCGCAGATACTGGGGGTTAGGACTTCGACATCTTTTGGGAGGATACAATGTAACCCATCACAGAAGGTTTGCTTATTTACTTTTCAAGATGGGAGATCTGTAAGCCGGTTTAAATACTGGAGTGAAGGAGACGGAACAGAGGGCAGTGGAAGTACAGGAGGGAGGTGGTGTTGTGCACAGCGGCCCAAGAGGGTGGCTTGGAAGAGGAAGAGAACAGGATGTGGTGGGGCTGCTGATGGGGCTACGGGGAAGGGGCAGGGGGCTGGGGCCTCCCCATTGATGCTTTGATGTAGGAGGGACGAGCATGTGCCGGGAGTGAGGTGGAGGGGCCAGGAGGTTTAAGGAGAGTGGGCACCCTCAGAATGCCCTGAAGGCTGCCCAGGATTTATAATGTATTGTCCCTTAAAAAAAAAAAGATTTGAACCGAATATGGCAAAATCTTACAACTTGACGAGGCTGGGGCGTGGGAGCACGGGTACTCATGATGTTGCTGGATTATTTTCTATAACTTTCTGGATGCTTGAAATATTTCATTGCTGGATTAGAACAGGGGAAGAAAGAGCTACATCCAGGGTCTGCCTGGCACTTCGGGGCCTCTTGTCTGTCGTGCTTCTCCCTCCCCCACCTGTTCTGAGAGGAGGCATGAGAGGCAAATGACTAATTCACACTAAAACTCTCCATCCTCTGCCTTCTTTTCCCTTCTTCCTCCTTGGGCTCCAGGGAGGCGTTTTAAACTGCGTAGTGGAATCGTGTGCAGCACAGCTGAACGCCGCGGAAGGTGGGGGACCTCTGCTGGGGGCCCAGAGCCACGCCGGTTCCTGCCCCCTCCTCCTTCCCCAGGATCCCAGAGAGATGAGTCCTTGCGCCTCCCACTCCTTGCTGCTCTGAGCCACCGAGAGTGGGAGTCTGATTCTTGCCAGTCAAGGCCCCTGACTAAGTCTTGATGTTGTCCTGCAACTTCGTGGATGCCGTGGCCAGGTCACCTTTTCCAGCTCGGGCCTGGTCCACACTGAGGCTGGAAGGCTGCAGAGGAAGAGACACTAAAAAAAATCCCAGGCCCTTGGCCAAGGTCCATGCGACCCAAGTAGGGTGGAGAGAGCTCGGGAGGAGTCAGAGAGGGGAAGAAGAGGAGGGCTAGCTTCTGAAGGCTGTGGAAGGACGGGTAGGGAGGTGAATTAGTTCCAGGGGGCGCAGAGGGAGGCATCAGTACATCTTCCAGTCTCAGGAGCCATGGATTCCCTTAAAGGGAGGTGGGGTCCTGAGCAAGAGGAGGTCGCATCCAATGGCGGCTGGAGAGGGGGAAGGCAGAGAGTGGGGTGGACTTTCCAGAGACTGAAGGGCCCCCCACAGAAAGGCTAAAACTCCACTGCTCTGGGCTCAGAACAGGGGCAGGGCTGGCCTGGGACTTTTTTATTCCCCGTGAAGCTGGCAGAAGCACAGGATGGTACGGATCACCCCTGGGGCTCCTTCCAACTTTCCCTGATATCACAAAAGGGCTCTGGTGAAAGAGAGGCCTTCTTGGGAGCCAGACTTTTCTAGGCTATTCTGAAATGGACCAGGACCCCCGCATGGCTCATGGCTGGCACTCCAGGGCTGTATCTTTCCTTTAACCCAGATCTCCCACAGGGCTAGTTCTGATGGCATTGAGAGTAGCTCTTACCCATCTTTGTTTCTGCCAAAGCCCCTACACAGGTTGGTTTTCCACAAAGGTTTGTGGAACTGGCCAGAACTGTGAGAGCCCCTAGGACACGAAGATCCCCCAAGGAACTGAAAACCCACATCCCAATGGCAGGCCCCATCCCAGAGGGAAGAGATGGCATCTCTGGGGCCAGCCCAGGCGTCAGGAGCTGTAGTAGACCTCGGTGACTCTAACCTGCACCCGGGCTGGACAACCACCTTCCCAGGACATTAAAAGCATGGCTCGGATGACAGAAGCCTTGATTCGTGCTCAACATTCACACGCATTTGTTATATAAACAGGGGCTTGTCTGCAAGGATGGAGGCAGGGAAGAGCCAAAGGGATGTGTTCCCGTTCCTCTGCCGGCAGCCCCTGGGGAGCTGGAGGAATGAGTCTGTGGTTTCATCCAGCTCTCCTGGGAGCGGCAGCCCTATTCTTAGTCCTGAGCTTGCTTACCAGGAAGGAATGCTGGGGACGAAAGTGTCAGCTTCGGGCCACGGGCCCCATACACGCTGCCCAGTCCCCTTTTAGAACGCTCCAGCCCGTGGTTCCTTCGGGCTTCGGCTAAGGAGTGGCTGGACTCTGCTCCCATCCACTTTTCCTTTGGCTTCCCTTTTCCTCTGAGCCCTGCCTCCACTGGGGACCTGGCTCTTCTTAGCTGTGACCCCTGACCCTCCCCGGGCACCAGGATGTCTGTTTTCTCAGGAGACAGAAGCTGAGGGTGGTCCGTCGTGGCAGCATCAGCAAGTGTCTTTTGTTGAGCACAGGAAGGTCAGCCCATGCTGGGCGAGAGAAGAAAACCCCTCCGGAGAATTTAATACCTTCCTTGTTAGTGATCCTAACCTGCCCTCTAAAGCAGCTCATTAGATGCCCAGTTAACTCTCCGGGTTTACTTCTTTACGCCCCTTGTGCTCTGGGGAAGGGGCAGCAGCCTGCTCTAACAATGGGCCGCGGGAGAGAGACGGGGGCAGTGCCGGGTGGCTCAGGAGATGGGCTCCCGGCGGGGTCAGAGGAATAGCAGGCCCCGGAGGAGACAAAGGTCCCTGGCTGCCCAGCCGGGGTGCTCCCATCAAGGAGATGGATTCAGGGAGGTCGAAGTTCCCTGTGTGCGCTTAGCACCTGGAGCCAAAGATCTTAGAGCACTTTGTAAGGATTCTTTTTAATTAGGTCCTTCCCACACAGAGACGAGACAGAAGAGTGTGTTCCAGAATTTAAGCACTACCTGGAGAGATTATTTCCAGCCATAGACCAAAGGCACAGGGAGAAATAAAACTGGAGATTTTTAGCCTGGGAGGGACCGTGGAGATGTTTCCACGCATCATGGAGCCGGAGTGCAGGTGGATGCCAGAGCGGTTCCACGACTGTGCGGGACCACCCAGCGAGTTCGTGCCGGAGCTCACGCCCAGGGGTGCTCTTCACTGCGCAGAGCTCAGCATTTTCATTCCCAGCAGAGGATTTTTTCCCCCCATTGGGTGTAGTTTATATTTTTTCCTCCCCACTTGTCCTGTCTGCCCATCCTCCCTCTTAATCTTTTAGCAAAGAGTGAGTCATCCTGCTCCGGCTATTTTCTGAGCCCCAGAATTGTGGGGCAGGAGACCATATGCTTGTGGGGCTGGGCATGGGCACTGCCAGTGTGGACAGTTTGGGTGTTTTGGGGGGAGGGTGGTAATTAGGTTTATTTATTTATTTATTTACTTTTTAATGGAGGTACTGGGGATTGAACCCAGGACCTTCTGTATGCTAAGCATGCGCTCTACCACTGAGCTATACCCTCCCCCAATTTTACTATAATTTAAAAAAAAAGCCAAAACCAGGGTATAGCTCAGTGGCAGAGCATGTGCTTAGCATGCATGAAGTCCTAGGTTCAACCCCCAGTACCTCCATTAAAAAAAAATGAATCCCACAAAAAATTGTGGTAAAATACACATACTGTAAAGTGGACCATCTTAACCATGTGCGGTTCAGGGGTGTTAGGTATGTTCACGTAGCTGTGCAGCCATCACCATCATCCGTCTCTAGAGCTTTTTCAACTTCCCAAACTGAAACTGTGCCCATTAAACCTGAACTCCCCATCTTTTGCTCCTCCCATCCCTCCCCCAACAGGCTGGCTTTCATGGGCAGATTAATCTGGGTTGGGCACAGGGCCAGATGACCAGGTGACCCATAGAAAGTTCTGTTTCCCTAGATCACCCCCTTCCCCCACCCCTTTTCATCTGAATTTAGACTCCCACTCAGGTGGCCTGGGGACATTTGGAAATCCAGCCCAATCACCCAATTTGTCAATTTCATGGAAACTTCCTGAGTGTTGGATGTGGTAGTGGGTGGACCAGGGCTGCTAAGTGGGTGCACCTGAAGTCCCTTCACACTGAGATGCTACCTGTCCCCCTCTCACCAGTGCCGTGGGGGTGGGGGGGCTTCGTGACCCCCTAAAAGTCCAAAGGCAAATGAGGAACCTGACGTTGGAATGACAAAAACGTCTGAACAGGGGCCTTTTGAGGAGTCAGTGTGGAAGGTGGAATTGTCCAGCTGGGCCTCCCCGGGCACCTTTAGCTGAAGGTGGTCAGGAGCCAGTGTTTTTCAATTCATGTCACTGTTCCCACCAACCACTTAGCGTAAAATTGCCCATAAAAGGGAACTTAAATTACAAGTGATAAAACCACAGCCCCCTGTCCCCTCAGCTGACCCTCTCTGCTCTGTTCAGATTCCCTGTGACAAGAGTAATGAGGAAGCTGCAGACACTTACCTCCAGTGAAGTCACCTTAAATTGAAAGTCTTTGTTTTCTAGGGCTGGAGGGATGGGGGACCGTGTGGCTCCTCGTTAACTCCTGGGAAGGGGACCTGCCGTCTCTGGACCTGTTTGTCTCCCCTTCTCTCCTTCCTGCCGTGTTGTCTTCTTGGGACCCGTGGGGCCACTTGTGCCCAGTCCAAACCGGGGGGCTACTCACTCGATCACCCTGGAAGTCGCCCATCTGCCTTGGTCTCCTCTCACCCACCCACTCCCTCTCCCCTAACATGCTTTCTTGACCACATTTTCAACCTTTAAACCAATTCTTCCTGGGGGTTCACTGGGTTCATTGGTTTATTAATTAGTTCGTGAACACCACGATACTTACTGAGTCAGACCCTATCCCAGCTCTGGGCTTTCAGAGGTAACCTGGCCTTGCCCTCGGGGCTGGGTGGGGGGGCCAGATGTGAGGAGGTGACTCAGGACGGTGCAGAGGGATGGTGGGGAAGTGCTGGAGCAGAGGGATAAGGGCATCTCACTCTGCCCGGAGGACCAAGGAAGGCTTCCTGGAGGAGGAGACAAGGTTTTAAATAAGGAGCAGGAGGTGAAACATTTCTGGAAAGGATAGGATGGAACGGGGGGGGGGTCACAGACCAGGCTGACATTGTGGACAAATCTCTCCAGAAAACTGGAGGCAGGCAAGACTGGAGGGAGGCCAAATAGAGAGGAAATGATCTCAAGATTCTAGCTGAAAACTGACGGGGGCCTTAAGTGAGGGCGGTGGGGTGTGTATGAGGGGAGGGGGCTGGAAGGGCATTGCCAGACTGGGAAATTCAGAAGGCAGAACGGATGACTAAAGTAATACTAGTCAACGGAAGCTTCACTCACCTTGCCTCTCTCGGTCCTACCAGGAAACTGTGAGGTAGGCGTTGGTATTTATCTTTTGCTGATGAGAAAAATGAAATTCCTAGCGGCTTATGACTCTCCAAGGTTAGCAACACAGCTGGGACCGGGTTTGGATCTCTGCTGGCAGCCTGGGGCTCCAGGTTCGGGAGGTCCCTGTGGCCCAGCAGTCCACCGTGGTGCTGTCTGATGCCCCGTGGCCCTGGAGGAAGGAGTGTTTAATGGGTGGGAGTGTGGGCTTTGGAGCCCACTGCCTGGGTTCCCATTCCAGCTCCACTCCTTCCTGGCTGTATGATCCTGGGTAAATGACTAAACCTCTCTGTTTCTTAATCTGTAAGGAGAGGAGCAGGATGGGAATGGGTCTGATCTCTTAGAGTGGTTGCCCAGATGAAAGGAACTGATGAATTAATAAGCTGAAAGTGCCTTGCATGGAACCCGTGTTCGAAATGGTAGCTATGAAGGTGGTGGTGACACTCTCTAGAACATCAGTGTGGAGTCATTCTCCCAGGAGAGAGCTGTGACTTGCTCATCTGGCTTTTCAAGGGCTCTGGGCCTGGGACCAGGAGTGTGGTTGGGGTTGGGACAACCAGAAGAAGCCCCTGTGACTTTGTTGGTACCACACATGGCCACAGAGGGACAACGTGTTGCCTGGAAACCAGCCCGAAAGGCAGTGTTGGGAAGTCGATCTTGTTACTGGCGCAGGTAGCAGCAACTAGACCCACCTACGGTTTATATTTTCAGAATTGTCTTAATTTTCCCAGACCCAGATTCCACGAGCTGAGCTGCCACCCCCTCCCTTGCTTCTGCAAGAGGAATCATCACTTTGTCTTTCTATTTGTGGTTCTTAATTGAGTGGAGGAAGTGGGGAGGGGGGCTAGGGTCTGTCCTGAACCTGGAGCTTCTATAGCCCAGAACAAAAATGATGCTCTGTCTGCCTAGAGGAGTTTTAGGGGGTGAGAGAAAGCCCACACTTGAAAGAAAACAGGGCTCCCACAGGGTAGACTGCCAAATCTGCTCGACACTTAAAAATACTACCAAATATTTCACGCAGTCTCCAGGCTGTGGGAGCTCTTTCCTGCGCCGGCTGCAGACCCCTGGCATCTGCACTGCTGCCCCTTTGCTTTCTGAGTATTTCAGCAAAAAAGCTGAAGCAGCACGACCTGCCTTAGAAGCCCTGGTTCTGAGCATCCTCTGTGTTGATCTCGTTGAAAAGAGGAAATCATTGGAGGGTTGGATGGATGGGGACAGGGAACACTTGGCCATTTTTAAGTTTACAGATAAGTGAGGAGAGATGGTTATCAGGTTTTTGCACTTCCCTCTCCCCACTTAGCAGCCAAGGTCCTAACACTGGGGGAGCCAGTGTGGGGAAGCTGAGGGGGCCGGGGTGCACAGGCTGGGGACAGGTAGGCAAAGACAAAGCCCCTTGTCTCTTGCTGCCCTTCTCTGCAGGGCACAGGCCAACCCCTTATGCCTTGATCTCTGTCACCCGACACCTTTCCATCATGGCCTTGTCATCAGGTTATAAACATCACTGAAAAGGCACCAGTGTGGGCAGTGAGCTCGGGGGACAGTGCATACAGTGCTTCTGCTGGTGTCTTGCCGAGCATGAGCAGGGGAGGCAAAGACGTCCAGGCGGTACTTCTCCTCCGGGCGTGAATTGTCCCAAGGAGCCCGGGATGTGACCCAGGGGACTGATAATTGCGGCCCTTTGCCACGTGGATCCCTGAAGGGGCTCACTGGGAGGGCTCGCAGACGCCTTCTGGCATCTGTATCTGGACCGGGGATCGAAGGGAGGTGGGAATCAGGCGAGGTGGGCGGCTGATCTCCAGGGGCTTCCCTGGGGGCCAGCACCGTTCCCTCTGCCTGGCCCAGCGGCTCAGTTCAGACTCACTGAGCCATTGATCTGAAAGCCTCATCATCCCTGCAGGGGGTGTGCAGTCAGGCTAAGCAGGGGCTCCTGGGTGATGGGCAGAGGTGTCCAGGACAAAGTTCATGCTGGACCGTGGGTGCTGGCAGGGGGCTTTAAGCCTGTCTCCAGGGAGGTGGACTGAGCAGACGGGAGGCCGTGTCCTTCAGGGTCCAGTGAGATGACCCGAAGCCTCTGCGCTGGGTCAGCAGGGGCAGCCCTGTCCCAGGTGAGAGCCTGCCTGCCTGTAAGCGGCCCAGCAGGCAGGGTCGGGGCCCCCTGTGGGGCGGGGCTGGGCTCCTCCCCTGGCCGGGGGCCAGTCAGCAAAGCGGAATTGTACCCACTGAGGCACGGGGTTGGGGCCCCTTCAACTCCAAACAAACGCCGAAGCTGCATTGAGGACCACGGTGAGGATTTATGGTGCTTCATGAACGTTGGATAAAGGCGCTCCCTCTGGGCAGACACAGCCCTGCAGGGCTGTGCAGATTAACAGAAAGCGCCCCTTCTTTCTGGCAGGTAGCGCAGGCCAGGTGCAGGCTTCAAAAGCCAGCCTGGGCTGGATCTCAGTTCCCCTTGTGCAGTGGGAAACATACGTAACTGTACTCAGCCGGCCTGTTCACTTCCTCTCCAAGAGTCTGCCAGGGTTCATGCGCTGACCTCACGTTCCTTTACAGTGTGCCCCCTCCCACCCCCACTTGTCTATTCCAGGCTGTAGGAATGAGGGTGGGCTCCGAGGCCCCCAGATACAAGCCAGTTGGGAAGGTGGGTTTCTGCTGTCTGTTGGTCCCTCTCGGGGCTCAGACTCTGAAGGGCCCTTCTCTCAGTAACTTAGGGGTGCCGCCAGGCCGGGGGAGCTGCCCGCTCACCGTGCCCCTGCCTTTCGACCTCGTCTACACCGACTACCACGGCCTGCAGCAAATGAAGCAGCACATGGGGCTCTCCTTCAAGAAGTACCGGTGAGAGGGCTGCGGGAGGGTGGCGGCGGCACACAGGGTCCCAGCCGCCAGCTGGTCCCCGAGGTGGGGGATTGCACCATCCTGGGTTCTGCAGTGGAGGGGAGGTTCCCTCTCCTCCGCCACCTTCCTTCCCAGACAGCTCTGCCTCCCGGCCAAGGCTGACTCGCTGACAATTAATAAGCCGCAGCCAGCCGCCCCAGTGCCCCCTGCTGCCGGCAGGCTGAGGGGTGGGGTCAGAGTTTACCCAGACAGAGGGGCAGAGGAATTGCAGGGAGTGGGGGAAGGAAACAGGGCAGGTAACTGGGGTGTGGCCTCTGTGTGGGGACCCAGCAGCCCCCTCCCCCCAACCTCCTGCCCCCCACCCCCGCCTTGGGCTGGAGGAAGACCATCACCATCGCTCCCAGCCAGCGGGACACGGGGTTTAATTTAGCACAGCGAGCCCTGCTGCTTATGACGTCACTCCAGTCCCACTGACTGTCCACGTGATTTTATTAGGAATAAAAAAAGTGACAGGCGGCGTTATTGCTTTATTATTGATGCTTGTTCTCCGTGCACACGGAGCCACCTCCTCCCACCCCACCCTCCTCGAGGGGAGGAGTGCCGACCTCAGCAGCCTGTGCACAGTTCTGGGTCACCAGGAAGGACTCGGGCTGAGGCAGCTCCTTGTAGGGCTATCTGAGTCTCAGTGTTTGTCTTCACTCCCTGGGGGTGGCCCAGATGGAGGGAGAGGTTCTGGGCTTCGGCCCGTCGAGAGCGACCTCAGGGTGGGACACAGCCTCCAGCCCACTGGGATGCCCACTTGAAGTGGCCATACTTGCCAAGTAGACTTTGAGGTGCAATTGGCCCTTGGCAGTGGCTGGTCCCCCGGGGCTCTGCTCTTCTGCATCTGAGCCCAGAGAGACGGGATCATCCTGAGGGTGTCAGGCTCCTGGGCAGAGGGGCTGTGGACTCGGGAGTGAAAATTGTACAGGTGACCCCTGGGGCAGTGGGGAGGGACCCCACTCCAGGCAGGCTGTCCCTTTCTAGGCTCCCCTGGGGAAGCCGTAAAAATTAACAGTTTCTGAGTTAGTGGTCCACAGTTCAGGTGTGTCTGTAAGGCCCTGAGACAGTTGGGGTGTTATCTCCATGTGACTGATGGGGAAGCTGACCCAGAGAGGCTTAGGCACTTGCCTGTGGCCACACAGCCAAGTAATGTCTGAGCCCAAGCCCTGACTACACCGTGCACTATCCTGACCGGCCACCTTTGGGCTACAGAGCCCACGGCTGGGGCAACCCCAGCCCAGGGAGACAGAGGTTGGTGACCTTGGTTCCTGGTCCCCGGGGTGGGAGGGGCAGGTGCCGCATCCGGGTCATCGACACCTTCGGGACAGAACCTGCGTACAATCATGAGGAGTATGCCACGCTGCACGGCTACCGGACCAACTGGGGCTACTGGAACCTCAACCCCAAGCAGTTTATGACCATGTTCCGTGAGTACCTGGCCGCGGGGCGGGGGTGGGGCCGACGTGGCTCTCCGAGGTGGCCGGGGAGGCAGAAGGTCCCATTCCTCTCTCTCCTTTCGGGGCCTGTGCGGGGACAGGGACACACCCAGCCATCAGCCTTGGACAGGAAAGCCTCAGTCCCCTCTCTGCCGATGTGTGAGCCAGAAAAGAAGCCTCTGGTGGGTCCAGAACAAAGAGGATCTAGTGGCCTTCCAGAAAGAGAGACATTGCAAAGTGGAGGGAGACAAAGTGGCGAGGGGGCAGGATAGGCTGGCTTTCGAAGCAGAGGGAACACACGTAGTGAAGATGGGTGTGGAAAGAACCTGAAGGTTCTGGAAATGGAAGTTCTCGGGGAGGCTCCAGCATCGGAGATAGTGGTGGTGAGGCTGGGGGTGGGGGCTGGGGTCCCTGCCAATGATGGGCTCCGGGAAGGGACGAAGTCATTCCAGCTGAGCTCTCTCCAGTTTTAATGAGACTCTAAAACATATACACGCTGACCTCCCCTCTCACCTGCAGCGTGCTGAGAACGATTTGACCTTTGCTTGACAACGCAGGGTCAGTGCTGTCTCTCTGGCGCAGGCCTGCCCTGCGGGAGCGGCGCAGGTGTGCGCAGCCGTGTCCCCTGCTAACGGGCCCTTCTCCTGTCGCTGTTTGATGTGGTGCCTTTTCTCCTAGTTGGGAAGCTGTCAGCTGTCACTTTTAATCGTCGTCAGTCTGTCTGCCTCCAGCAGCATCTTGCAGGTCTAATTGGTGGCTCTTTGAAGGCTGTGGGTCACACAGCCAGATAAGCACCCTCGTTAAGATTGTCTCTAAATTAAGAGCAAAGTTGGCCCTGAGCAGGATCCCGAGGAACTTGCTTATAAGTAAAGTAGCTGCTCCCTCCTTAGCCTGTCAAATGAATGCATCTCTTTTGGTACGTAGGGTCTTCTTTTGTCTTACTCTTCAGAGGGGCTATATTAGAGGCAGATGAGATTTCTGGATACATAAGTCATAGTTTGATTGGCTTCCAGAGGGTTGGGAAGGTGGGAAGGACCCTTGGAGCCTAGAGGAGGTATCTGAGGCCCAGAAAGGTAGAGTAACCTGTCTAAGGTCCCACAGCTCTGTGGGGACAAAACTCCCTCCCCAGGGCCCATTGCAAGGTTGCATGATGCTTCTCCAAGAGAAGAGTGACTGTTCTAACAGCTCATCTGGTGGCACTGTGCTTCCAGGAGAGTGATTGGAGTGGGGTGGGTACCAAGGAGATTTCTGGAGGGAAGGGAGATGGCAGGGGAGAGAGTGAGTGGTGATGCTGTAGGCTGTGGGAACAGCATCTGTGATGGCAGAGAGGAAGGACTGCGGAGTCATGGAGGACTTGGAAACAGAGGGGTGTGGCCTTTTAGCAAAGATTCCTGAGTTTATATTGGATACAGTAATTTGAGGTTCACTGTAGGTTCTTGAGCTAGGGAATGTCATGGAGGAAAAGTTCTTTGAGATGCACTATTCTGGCAGACTGCAGGCGGCCAGAAGGGCACTGGTATAAGAGGGGAAAGCAGGAGATGGCTCCTAGCCTTCTGCAATGGTCTACACTGAGAAAACGAAGCCCACTGGATGTGGAGTTCCAAACCTGGTGAACTCCTACTCGTCCTCCAAAACTCCACATCAAATGTCTCTTTTTACTGCCACTTTCCCTGAGCCCCTAACCTAATCTAATCCAGGCAGAATGTTTTATAACTCTTAAACCTAATTCTGTTAAAGCATATATTGAAATAGGAGAGTTATTTGCTTATACATTTATTTCCACTGATAGATTACAAATCACTGAAAAAAAGTGATTTTATTTCTCTGGAGCTTATGGAGGGCCTCAGAAAATGTTAATTGATTGAATAAATTAACGAAAAGAGAACAGAAAACAGAGAGGCTTGCCTGCCTTAATGATAAACCAAGTCCAGCAAGGAATTCATGAGCAGACCTCTTTCCCCATCTAGCTGGTTGATTTCCCCAAAGAGCTGAGAGGCTGGCTGCCTCTCCCCGCCTTGCCCTGCCCCCAGAGCTCTTTGCTTAATGGTCCCTGTTATTTTAATTGGTTGCAATACTTCCCTGTCCCACGCCCACCAGTGTAGCTAATTGTTCTAAACCTGTCCCTTCTGGTGGAGTCGGTGGAAAGAGGGGTTCTTCAGCTCTGTGAACAGGGAGGAAATGGCGAGCAGGAGAGAGGCCTGGGTGCCGCCCGCACTGGAGCCAGAGGGCAGGGTAGGGCTGGACGGGCAAACTGGGTCAGGAGCGGTCTGGTCTGCCCTCCGGGGGCCTCTCCCAGCCTGGTGGAGCCTCCTGAGTCAGGAGAGCTGCCTGAGCCCTGACCATTGCAGAAACAACTCCAGGTCCCTCCTTTTGTCCCTGAAGCCCTAGAGGAGAGATGGTTTTGTTCTACAGTCAGTGCTTACAGTGGTCAGACTTCAGACCCAAGAATCCGTGAGCTTTCTGGAGCACTGGGACAGGAAACCGCCACCACCTCTAAGACGCACCAGACGTCAGTCACACATTCTGTGGGTATTGAGGGCGCTGGGTAGATACACCATGTGAAATCTACACATTTAATTAAATTATACATCCCAGTGTCAGAAATGCTAAAATGTGAAAAATGTGCATCGGAAATGACGAAACAGGGTGTTTGGCATCAGGGCTGTTCTGGGAAAGCAAGGGAAGGTGTCTGCTGCCAATCTACGCCCCGCGCCTCTCCCGCGGGGAAGGCAGAGTAGATTTACTTGAGGTCCAGAAGCATCCTATTCAAGGTCCTTTGCGCAGAAGGGAGGGGCCGAAGGCCTTGCGGATGATTGGCACTCGTGCCTGCGCCCCTGTCTGGCCATGGCAGACAGAGCTAATCAGTAATCAGTGAGGTTGCTCGAGCGTGGCCGAGGGGTTGGAGCCCCAGCTGAAACGCATCCCCTGCCCCAGGAGCGCGGGCTTCTGGGACGAGTAAGTCAGGGTGTGATCTGCGCTTTGATGGAAACCTGGCTGCAGTGGACGGAGCTGCAAAGGGAGGGCACACAGACCCCAGAGAAGGCTTCTCGGGGGACAGGGGGTGACGTGTGAGTGGGCCCTGAACCTGAACAGGATTTTCCCATTGGAGAAAAGGGAGGAGGGCGCTCCGGGCAGAGGGAAGATCAGGGGCAGGAGCTTGGCGGAGGAGTGAAAGGGACGATGTGTCCATGCGTTCGTGAGCCAGTCGGCCGGGGGCGCCCGGTGCCGGAGACACAGAGCCCTGCCCTCGTGGGGCTTGTATTCTAACAGTAATACATGGAAAAACAATATATAGCATCACGACTGGTCAGTGAGTGCCAAGGCAAAAAGTAAAGCAGGGAATGGAGACAGAGAGGGAGACCAGGGTCCGGAAAGAACGCTCAGCAGGGCCCTGTGGGCAGAGCTAAATGGAGGCGGGGGGTGGGGTGGGTAAGAGATGCTGTGGAAGGGGGCGTAGGGGCAGATCCTATAGATTGCTGTGGGGATTTGGACTTATGGGTCCACTTTTGTGCAGGGTTTGTTGCAGAGGAGGGACCTGATCGGACCTAGATTTGAAAAGATTGCTTGGGAGAAAAGACAAACAAGAGAACCTTGGAAATGGGGGGCAGCAGTCACAGTGGTCCTGGACCAGGGTGGCGTGATGGAGGGGATGTCAGAATCCCCACCTGGCGTCACGGGCTCTGCTGATGGATGCACTGGAGTGAGGGGAGAGGGAGGAGCCGGAGACCGGGCCTGAGCCGAGTGGGGAGAGGGTACTGCGGTGAGAGCAGGGACCTGGTCTGAAAACAAGCAAGGGCGACCATGTGACCTGTCCAAGGTTCCCTTCTGCTCCATGGCTTTGTGACAGTCTCTGGGAGAGGGGTTTGCCCAGGGCACTGGTGGATGGATTCCCTCCCCCTCCTCAAACCAGTCCCTGTACTCCTAGCCCCCTTCCCCATCCCTGCCAAGTGGGGACCCATCTGATGGGGTCAGTCCAGGTAGACCCTTGGCGTGACCTTGGCTGTCTGGTACCCCCTTTCCTGACCCTGTGGTCTGGCCGCAGCTCACACCCCAGACAACTCCTTCATGGGCTTCGTGTCCGAGGAGCTCAACGAGACGGAGAAGCAGCTCATCAAAGGTGGCAAGGCCAGCAACATGGCCGTGGTGTACGGCAAGGAGGCGAGCATCTGGAAGGTGAGCCCCGCCGGCCCCAAGCTCCGGGCCTGGGATCCAGCTGCCCTCTGCCACCCAGCACTGGTGGAAAACAGCCCCCACTGGTGGGTCAGAAAAGAGGTCCCTAACTGCCATTGGAAATACCGGCCTGGGGGCTCATGACTTGTCCCCCTCCCTGCCCCGACTCTCTGCAGCAAGCTCAGATGCCCTTTATAAAGGACTGTGCCTTAATCCTCCACCCTCCCTGGGATGGATCAGTAAACACTCTAACCCAGCAAAGGGGGTTTAGGCTGGACTTGGGGGTTCTGTGGGTGGGAGGCAGTGGAGAAGCAGGAGAGGACTAGGGTTTGGAACTTCAGGGCGGGGTCCCTCGAGAAGCGCCACCTGCGTGGGAGGTTGTCTGCTCACCCGGCCACTGATCTGTTCTCTCTCCTTTCTCTCTGCCCCCATGGCAACGAGGCAGCTCCAGGTATGGCGACTGTTCCCCATGTGCCCCCTCCACCTCCTGCCTCCCTCCCCTCTCAGGGTCTCCCCTGGGGGTGCTCCTGGGTTGGGCTTTCCGGGGTTTGAGGCCCCTGTGGATGGACGAGACCAAGGTAGGAGGAGGGTAATGGGGACAGCAGGGTCCCAGGCGGGCTGTGTGAGGGGAGGCCAGTCCCCGGAGGCCAGGGTCCGGCCTGGCATGGCACAGGGCAGCTCCTCAGATGGGTTATTGACCTAAGGCAGGCGGCAGAAGGTTAATTACAATGAAGATACTGATTATGGGAAACACGTGGAGCAGCCCCTGTACACCCCCCCATTTAAGCCTGTCACATGATCATCTTAGTTAAGGATTCTCACACTGCACTGATCAGGATTAGGTCCAGCTGTCACAGGAAAGCCCGGGATAATAGTGATTGAAACAAGGTGACGGTATGTTTTCTTCCCTGTAGACAAACTCGGGAGGCGTCAGTCCCGGGCTGACATCTGGGGCTCTTCTCCCCTAGTTGACCCACTCTGTTTGGTTCCCATCCCCAGGTCTGCCTCGTGGTTTAAGATGACCACGGGTAGCTGAGTCGTTACACCTGCCCTCCAGCGGGGAGGAGGAGGAAGGGGCGCAGAAGGGCCAGGTTCAGGGACATTTCCTGAGCGATGCACGCATCGCTTCCCCATATGCCCAGTGGCCGTGCCCAGGTCTTGGCCCCGTGGCTATGCCCAGTCTCAGGGGACACTGGAGTGGCTGTGCTCCAGGCAGCCACGTCCCCAGCTCAGTCCTGGAGTTCTGTGACAGGAAGAGGGAGAAAAGAGACACTAGGGACATCGCACGCTCAGTGCTGCAGCAACCTCGTGAAGTCACAGCGATGTCTGACACATTCATCCGGAGCTCACTAGTGCCAGGTGTTTGCACATGTCTTCTCACCTGACCATCAACTATGAGGTTGGAGTGACAAGCTAGTTAAGTTGTGGGGCTGGGATGAGAACCCACATCTGTCTCCAGAGCTGGGACACTTAGCCCCCACTATCTATAGCCTTGGATGGTGGCAGAGAGAAGCTCTGGAGGCTGGACTCAAGGCCCAGGCCCTGGCGGAGATGTCAGTGCCCACTGCGGGGTGTGGGGCAAGGGGTTATTCTCATATGAGGTCAAACAAGCTGGCTGCCCAGAAGCCCGGGGCACCAGGCGAGGGGGAGAGCACAGCCTGTGTCTGCTTGTACCAGAAAACGCTGTTAAGAAACTGCCCCAAGAGAATGAGAGGTTATGAAGTCTGGGAAGAGAATGGTTTCATCTCTAGCTCAGGAGCTTCGGGGCTAGCCGGGAGCAACGCTGTTCAGCCGGAGACCTCAAAGAAGCTGCTTCCCCAAAAAAGACGTCTCTGCTCTGGTCTTTGTGACCAAAGGAGGGCAGAGGTGGCTGGATGAAGAGAATGGCAGCAGCATCCTGGGACAAACAGGTGCACAGTTCAGGGCACCAGGTGGCAGAGAAGTGGAGGAGAGAGGGCGTGAGGTCACAGCATCCTTAGGGGAGTGGCAGCCGGGATCAGCGGGTTTCGGTGAATTTTGTGCTGAGGAGACTTGTCTCATCCTGGGTGCCTGGAGCTTGCAGCTAAGGCTTGGACGCTGCTGCTTTATCTGAGCCTGTCTCAGGGAGCAGGAGTGAGGGGCAGAGACAGGCCGCTTGTCCAGGCACGGGGCAAACCTATCCTTGCTGCTGGAGACATTCCACACATCAGAAGTGCAGCCAAGGTGGGCTTCTTAAACAGCAGGCTGCAACCCGGGGACAAATCATGGAATCAACCCAGCTCTGTTATTTTTTTTTTTCCTCTTCAGCTTTACTGAGGTATAATTGACAAAGAAAAATTGTATATATTTAAGGTGTGCAATGTGATGGCTTGATAGACGTAGATGTGGTGAAATGAGTACCACAATCAAGCTAATTAACGCATCCATCACCTCAGAGGTATCGTGTGTGTGTGTGTGGTGAGAACATTCAAGATTTATTCTCTTAGCAAATTTCAAGTGTACGATGCAGTGTTATTAACTAGTCACCATGCTGCACATTAGATCCCTGAGTTTATTCATCTTGTAACTGAAGGTGTGTACCTTTTGACCCACATCTCCCTCATTTCCGTCACCCCCAGCCCCTGACACACACAATCCTACTCTGTTTCTGTGGGTTCGACTCTTTCAGATTCCACGTATTGGTGAGATCGTGCAGTATTTGTGTTTTCCTAATTCGGAGAGTCTTAATTCGCCTTTTTAAATGAAGTAGAATAGCATAGAAACAATAAAAGGATATCAGAGGACTTTTAAGAGTAATGTTTTGTGAATCTAAGTTTACACAGAGAAATACACACATGTGTATGTATACATGTGTGTATGACTAGGTAAAAGTGTTGCTGAACAGTGTGTAACATGAACGCGTTTGTGCGTGTGTGTGTGTTTTAAAGAGCACACACATCTGCTTATAATGCATAAAAGATCTGAGGAAGACTCGCAAGAAACCGTTTACAGCAGCCGCCTCTGGTAATGGGATTAGGAAGTTAAACGGGAGGTCTGGAGACCTTTTCTTCACATTTCACAGCCTTCATTTGACTTTTTTCTAGGGGCACACTTCAGTTTTATAGTAAGTGGTCCTTTCGCATTTGGTGTGATTACTGATATTATTTGACTTTGAGTCTACCATCTTACTAATTTCTTTTCCTTACCTGTTCCATGTTCTATTTCCTCTCCTGTTACATTGATAGAGTTTTAAAAATCCACCTTCCTCTAGCCAATTCTAGGCTCATATTTTGGGAGCTCTTACTTTCTTAATATTTTTATATTTGTTGGGTTATCCTAAAGATTGGAACAGGCATCCTTGACTTATCAAAGTCCAATGAAAACCAATACTTTCACCTTTTATTGTGTTATGAAAGAACTTCGCAATGTTCTATTTCTACCCTCCCCCAACTTACATGCTCTGACTGTATTTTCATGCTCTTTAAATGTTGTATACCTACAATATTATTATTATTATTTTATTAAGTCAGTATTCATTTGCATTTACCAACATTTGTCCTTTTTACTGCTCTGTGTTCCTCCTTCTGTCTCAGAGATTCCATTTGGGATCATTGTCCTTCTCTCTAAGGAACAACCTTAGTCTGGGCCTCCTGTTTCTGATGGTCTAAAAAAGTCTTAGAGGTTATGTTCATTATATATAAATTCTAGCTTTTCCTCTGGCTTCTATTATTTCTATTGAGAAGTCAGTGTGGGTCATAAGATAGTTTTTTAAAATTTTTGTTTTAACTTTTCTTTTTCTTTTTCTTTTCTTTTTTAAGAGGAAGGTGATTAGGTTTATTTGTGTATTTAATGGAGGCACTGAGGATTGAACCCGGGACCTTGTGCTTGCTAAGCACAGTCTCTACCCCTGAGCTGTACCCTCCCTGGGTGATTTCTTTTTCCTGTTTTCCTTTGCCTGCTTTTAAGACTCTGTTGGGTTTTCAGTAGTTTTACTATGATGAGCCTCAGCGTGGTTTTTTTGTTTTGTTTATCCTGCATGAAGTTGGTAGATCTTTCTGGATCTGTGCTTTGATCTTTGCCCAGTTTTTGAAAAGTCTCAGCTACTGTCTTTGTAAACGTTGCTTCTGCCCCAGTCTGTCTCCTGGACTTCTGGGGCTCCGTTCACACACCCATTACATCTCCAGGGGATTTCCTTTGTCTCCAACATTTCCTTCTGCAGTTCCCATCCTTCAGTTTCTCTGTGCTCCGTCGTGGATGTTTGCTTTTGTTCTTTCACTAAGCGAAGTCTCTCTTCAGCCGTGTTCATCTGCTGTTTAGTTCTTAGCTTCTGCCACTGTGTCTTCTATTTCTTAGTTCTTAGTTTCTGCCACTGTGTCTTCTATTTCTAGCATTTCCATTCGATTTCAACTTCCATCTCCTTTTTCTTAGACTATATTCAGCATATTCATCTTAAAGTCTGTGTCTGGTAACTCCGGCAGCTAGGTCTCCGGTGGATCTTTTATTGTCTGTTTCTCTTGGGTTGTTGATCAGAGTCTTGTCTCCTCATGTACTTGATTTTCTTACAATCAAGGTATTTAAGTTTTTTAATTGGAAAACCTGTTTTTTAACAGCTTGATTGGGAACTTTGACATGTGATACACTAACCATGTTTGAAATGTGTAATTTTATAGCTTTTGACTTCTGTGAAGCCATCACCACAATCATGAGAGTGAACGGGTCCACCACGCCTGAAGTTCCTCCTTCCCTTCTGCATCCCTCTCCCCTCTCTCCTCTCCTCCTCATCTCCAGGCAACCACTGATCTGCTTTCTATCACCACGGATTAGTTTTCATTTTCTATCATTTTATATAAGTGGGATCATATGGTATATACTCATTTTTGTCTGGATTTTCTCAGTGAGTATAATTATTCTGAGACTCCTCCATGCTGTTGCATGTAACAATAGTCCGTTCCTTTTTGTTGCTGAGTAGTAGCATTCCATTGTGTGGCTGGACCGCACTTTGCTTATCCTTCACCTCTTAACGGATACTTGGGTTGTTTCCAGTATCTGGCTGTTACAGACACAGCTGTTATGAACACTCATGTGCAAACCTCTGGGGTAAATGCCTAGGAGTGGAATGGCTGGGTCACGTTGTAGAACTATGTTTCCCATTTCAAGAACAGTGGTTGTACCATTTTGCCATCCTACCAGCAGTGTCTGGGAGTTGTAGTTTCTTTACAAACACCAGTTCTTGGCATGGTCTGTCTTTTTAATCTGAGCCATTTTAACAGATATGCAATGTTATCTTTTTGTGGTTTGACTCATAATTCCTCAATGATGAATAACGTTGAAGATATTTTTGTGTGTTTGTCTTCCGTATATATTTTTTGGTGAAGTGTCTTCAAAAATGTTGCCCACTTACCAAATTGGGCCGTTTATTTTCTTACTAATTGAGTTGTTAGAGTTCTTCACATATTCTGGATATAGTGCTTTTAACAGATACATGCTTCGCAAACATATTTTTTCAGGCTGTGGCTTGTCTTTCTCTTAACAGCATCTTTCAGAGAGCAGAAGTTCCTAATTTTAATGAAGTCCATGTTTTCTTTTACAGATTGTGCTTTTAGTGTATCCAAGAAATCTTTGTCTAACCCGAGGTCACAGAGATTTTTCTCCTGTGTTTCCTCTACAGGTTTTACAGTTTTAGTTTCACATTTAAGTCTATGATCCATTTTGAATTAAGTTTTATACATGGTTTGAAGTATGGACTGAAGTCCTTTTTTTCTTTCCTTCTTTCCTTCCTTCTTTCCCCTTTTTTTTTTTATGGATATTCAATGTCCCATGACCATTTCTTGGAATAGACTCTCCTTCCTCCGCTGAAACGTCTTTGCATCCTTGTCAGAAATCGATTGACCCTACGTGTGTGAGTCTATTTCTGGACTCTGCTTTGTTTTATTGATCTGTCTATCTTGTTGCCAATATCACACCGTCTGGATTACTGTAGCTTTATAATAAGTCTTGAAATCAGGCAACATAAGTCTGCCCACTTTCTTCTTTCTCGAAGTCATTTTGTCTATTCACGGTTCTTGCATTTCCAAATGAGTTTTAGAATCAGCTTGTCAATTTCCATAAAAAAGCCTGCTGAGATTTTGATTGGGATTTCATTGGTTCCTTTTTTTTCCTTTTTGAGTTACTGTTAGTTCTGGAAAGTGAATATAAAAAATCTGTAGAAATAATCTGAGGTCAAGGATGATGTGTCTTCTTCCGTGGATGTGGGCGGGCTCTGGCATCCCGGATCCCCTTAATCAATAGGACCATTGAGATCATTTCAAAAGGATTCAGCCCCTACAAGAGCTGCTCTCGTTCTGGGCCACCCTTTCGTTTGGGATGTAATTCCTCAGAGTTCCAACCCAAAGTGTGGCGTTTCCTTCAGGGCTCCCCATCTTTGGCAGGCCCTGAACCCTGACTTTCATCTCCCCGGTCTGCTCAGCCACCCAGATGCTGCCCCTGGAATCAGCAGGTGCCTCGGGGGAAGAGCTGACCCCAGCCCTGGCCTCTACAATCTCCTTTCCAACTTCTGGGTCTCGGCTTGTAATTCTCCACTCTGTTAGATTTGCAGGCTTTTCGCGGATGTTTCTTACATCGCCCCGTCTTTCCTGGTCATTCTCAGAGGTGGGGCTGATCTGTGCCGTCACCCAAAGTGGAAGGCCTTGGGATGAAATACGGATAGAGTTTGAGTTTCTAAATGTGATGAATTGTTAACAAGGATTCTGATGTCCACAGATAACATTCTTCAAGAGCCGTGGTTTCTGATGTACACCTAGTTTGCAGCTCCTTGTGGCTTGAGCTCGCGCTATCTGACAGGACGTGGGGAACCATGGCTGCTTTTTCTGTGACCCATTAGCCTGCTGGGGACTGACCCTCCCTGAAAAGAGCCTCCTACCCCACCCTTCCCCCTCACCTTATCCCTTCCTCTTTAAAACTTTTTTCTTTTTCCTTTTTTTGAGGGGGGTAATTAAATTTATTTATTTAATGGAGGTACTGGGGACTGAATTAAGTTTTATACATGGCTTGAAGTATGGACTGAAGTCCTTTTTTTCTTTCCTTCATTCCTTCCTTCTTTCCTTGTGCATGCTAGGCACGCGCTCTACCACTGAGCTACACCCTCCCCTCTTCCCTTCCTCTTTTTTTCAGGCCTCAAAAAAAACCCCCCAAAATTAGATCCCAGCAGCTGGTCTCATGCTGATTTTCATGGAGTTTCTACACTGGCCACAGCCCCTGGCTCAGGGCTCTGGCTGTAGGGTCACGGCCACCCAGGGGCTGAGGTGCAGTCCGTTCACCTGGGCTATCCCTCTCCGCCCCATCCCCTGCAGGCCGGGCCGGTCACCAGCCCCTCGGGCAATGGAGCCTGGACTGGGGGCTCTGGGGTCTGGAGCCCTTGCTAACTTGGGGGTCTTCACTGCTGTGCTCCCGGCACTGAACTCATGGCCAACACATAGCAGGTGCTCACTAAATACATGCTGCATGTATGTATGTATGTATGGACGGAGGGATAGATGAGTGGGTGGAGGGATGGATGGATGAGTGGAGGGATATTTGGATGAGTTGAGATGGATGGATGGGTGAGTGGAGGGATGGTTAGAGCGATGGAAGGACAGGATGAGTAGGTGGGTAGATGGGAGGAAATATGGATGGATAGATGGAGGGGTAGACGGATGGATAAATGAATGGATGGATGGATAGATGGAAGGATCAAGGGTAGAAGAGAGAGATGGAAGAATGAGGGATGGATAGATGGGTGATCTAGGCTTCAGAGAGCTCCACACCTCAGAGATCCTTGGAGGTCATTGGGGATTCAGGAGAAGCCAAGCAGCTCCACCTGGATATAATTAAATGTTGGTCCCTATAGGAGACCTTTGGAAAGAGCACAGGTCCAGGGCTAAAAACAGTTCTGAAGCCTCTGGTCTAATCCAGCCTCTGCAACTTATGGACAAAGAAGCTGAGGACCAGAGAGGAGAGGGACCTAACCAGAGGGTCACACAGCTGGTTAAGGAGCGACCTAAGACTGGCCCCACGTTTTCTGACTTTAAGATCAGGGGTGTCTCTTCAGCTGGCTCTGCCTTCTGCAGTCAGAGCAAGGCTCCCAGCTCCCCTCCCTCCTCTTCCAGGGGAAGGAGAAGTTCCTGAGCATCCTGAACAAGTACATGGAGATCCATGGCACCGTGTACTATGAGAGCCAGCGGCCCCCCGAAGTCCCAGCCTTCGTGAAGAACCACGGCCTCTTGCCACAGCCTGAGTTCCAGCAGCTGCTGCGCAAAGCCAAGGTGAGCCCCACCTCTCTCTCCATCCTCACCCTGGCCCGGCCATAGATGCCCAGGAGGTCGACCCTACGTGCCTGCCACGCCCACCACCATCACTCGTGGCCCCTTCTGTGTGTGGGTATGTCCCAGCATGCCCAGCCTCCCTCCTGTCTGGGCCTTCTAGGGGCTGGTCAGAGCCAGGAGCAGAGATGGGGATGCCCATCGGACAGGGAAGGCCCCACACTGAAAGGGACCTGGGTGGGGCTGAGGGATGGGGAAGAGGAGCTGGGCTGCCCACCTGCCCCGCCTCAGCACCAGTCCAGCCCAGCCGACTCCTGGGTCAGGCCTGGTTTTCAGAGCCACTGAGTGGGTAGGGTAATAGGGAAAGGCTGGGGGCTGGTGTTGGGGCATCCTGGCTGGTGTTCCATTAGGCCACTAGTTCTGACTGACTGCTACTGGAAGTCCCTGAGCTGTATGGCTGGAGCAGTGGCCGGCACAGTAGGCACAACCCTGCTGTTGGACCTTGAAGTGTCAGCTGAGGCTAGAAGTCTCCTAGCCAGCTGCCAGTTCTTCTGATTTCACCGCAGCTTCTTTCCTCAGACCTCTTGGGTGGGTGTGTGTGTGGATGTGTGTGTGTGTTGGGTGGAGAGAGGGTACCTTTGTGCAGTGAGCAACCTGAACAACCTTCCATGGCAACCCTAGATTCAGAATCATTTATTGATCACCTTCCAGGCTTAATCATCGGCAACCCGATGAGTACTCCTAGTGTAAGTTAGGTGCTGAATGAATGTTTTTTGGGTGAGTCAGCAAAGGTCCTTTGAGGTCAGCTGTAGGAGTGGGCCTGAAGCTTTCTAAGCTTGGGACCCTCATTCTTCTTTTCCTCTCCAAAATCTTAGCCTTTAGAGCAGGAGGAGGCCATTGATACTACCTCCTTAGACCTCCTCGTTTCACAAATGGGGAAACAGAGGCCCAGAGAGGGGAAATGCCTGCGGTCGCACACAGCTGGTCTGGGCTGCCTCCGTCCCCAGCTGCCTCCTGTGAATGTCCCAACTCCAGCCTCCCTAGGGCTCCTGGGCTGTGATGCCCAGCCTTCTCTGACCACGGTGCCTCCTCCATTCTTCAGCTGTTCATCGGGTTTGGCTTCCCCTATGAGGGCCCCGCCCCGCTGGAGGCCATCGCCAACGGCTGTGTCTTCCTGCAGTCCCGCTTCAGCCCACCCCACAGCTCCCTCAACCACGAGTTCTTCCGAGGCAAGCCCACCTCCAGAGAGGTGAGTGTGAAGGGCCTGGCCCCTAATTGGGAGGGTCTGAGGTGGGACCCCTGCAGTTCCTGGAAGGAGAAGACTGAAGCCTGGGGTGAAAGGAGAGATGGGGCAGATAGGTGGGGGCACCTCCCCTTTGCCCAGTCCAGCTTGCTGGGTACAGAGAGGAACTGCCTGTCTCTGTGCCCCTCCAGGTGTTCTCTCAGCATCCCTATGCAGAGAACTTCATTGGCAAGCCCCACGTGTGGACAGTTGACTACAACAACTCAGAGGAGTTTGAAGCAGCCATCAAGGCCATCATGAGAACCCAGGTGAGACTCAGATCCAGCCAGGACTGCCCCCTAGCCCATATGTTGGGTCTTTGCTATAATTAGAAAAAGATGCCTCTCTTGGTGAATTCAGACTCGCAGGCCTGAGTTGACAAATTTGAGCATGGGCCCCACTCACCAACTTGAATGTGTGTGTGTGTATAAAGGGAGTTGGGGGGTGCGGAAATGCTTTGTGCAGTGAGCAACCTATACAACCTTACATGGCAGCCCAGGATCCAGAATTATTTACTGAGGGCCTTTGGGGACCAGGTCCTGTGAGCACTCCCTAGCACAAGTAAGGTGCATCAGGCTGAATGCGTGGCGGTTCTTTGAACTCTGCCGTCTCTGTGGTCTTTTAGCGGCACATCTCAGACTATAACGTGCGTACAGATCACCTGGGGATCTTGTTAAAGTGCAGGTTCAGCTTCAGCAGGTTGGGTGGGGCTGAAGCCCTGCATTTCAAGTGAGGAGTGGTGCCACTTTGGAGAAGAGCAAGCGGATAGAGCACTCTGGGTTTCCTCCAGCATTTTGTGGGTGTGTGGGGTGCACATGTGTGGGTTGAGGGGGTGGCAAGGAGGGGCCTGTGCAGCTCGTCTCCTTGGCGGGCACCTCTGTGGCTTCTGATGGCTCCCTGTGCTCTCGTGGTCCCTTCATTTTGAGAAGAGGTCAGACTGTGAATGGGGCTCCACTCTGGGACCCCTTTGGACCCACCTCTGGCTGTAGCTCAGTCACTAGAAATAACCACTCCTGCCCAGTCCCCTTCCTGGCCCAACACCATGTTCACTGGGTGTGCCCTCCCTGGGGGGATGTGGCGCTCAGGGCCAACTTGGGGCAGAATCGGAGAGCCTTAGACTTGCGGGGCAGGGGTCACTACGAGGGAGAGCCATGCGCAGGAGGACACAGCTGGCCAGGTGTCTGCTGCCGGGGGAGCTGGGGGCACTGCTGGCCTCAAGGGCAGAGGCCAGTGGGCAGAGATCCCCATGCAGTCTTAAGGGCCTGGCTTTTTTTTTTTTTAAATTGAAGTATAGTTAATTTTATAATGTTGTGTTAGTTTCTGGTGGACAGCATAGTGGTTCAGTTACATATTTATATTCTTTTTCATAAGCTTTTTCACTATAGGTTATTACAACATATTGAATATAGTTCCCTGTGTTATACAGTAGGACCTTGTTTATTTTATATGTAGTTGTTATTTGCAAATCCCAAACTCCTAATTTATCCCTCCCCCACCGCCCCCTGCTTTCCCCTTTGGTAACCATAAGTTTGTTTTCTATGTCTGTGAGTCTGTTTCTGTTTTGTATATAAGTTCATTTGTATCATTTTTTTAGATTCCACAAATAAGTGATATCATATAGTTGTCTCTGACTTCACTTAGTATGATAATCTCTAGGTCCATCCATGTTGCTGCAAATGGCATTATTTCATTCTTTATGGCTGAGTAGCATTCCATTGTATAAATATACCACAACTTCTTTATCCAGGCATCTGTTGTTGGCATTTAGGTTGTTTCTATGTCTTGGCTACTGTAAATAGTGCTGCTATGAACATTGGGGTGCACGTGTCTTTTTGAGTTAGTTTCCTGCAGACACATGCCCAGGAGTGGGATTGCTGGATCATAGGGTAAGTTTATTTTTAGTCTTTTGAGGAATCTCCAGACTGTTTTCCATAGTGGACAGCTGCACCAAACTGCATTCCCACCAGCAGTGTGGAAGGGCTCCCTTTTCTCCACAGCCTCTCTAGCATTTATCGTTCGTGGACTTTTGAATGATGGCCATTCTGGCTGGTGTGAGGTGATACCTCATTGTAGTTTTGATCTGCATTTCTCTGATAATTAGTGATATTAGGCATCTTTTCGTGCGCCTCTTCGTCATCTGTACATCTTCATTGGAGAAATGTCTATTTAGATCTTCTGCCCATTTTTGGATGGGGTTGTTTGTTTTTTCCGTTACTGAGTTGTATGAGCTGTTTGTATATTCTGCAGACTAAGCCCGTGTCAGTCGCATCATTTACAAACATTTTCTCTCAGTCTGTAGATTGTCTTTTCATTTTATTTATGGTTGCCTTTGCTGTGCAAAAGCTTTTAAGTTTAATTAGGCCCCATTTGTTTATTTTTGCTTTTGTTTCTATTGCCCTGGGAGACTGACCTAGAACACTGCTACGATTTATGTCAGAGAATGTGTTGCCCATCTTCTTGTCTAGGAGATTTATGGTGTCCTGTCTTACGGGTAAGTCCTTAAGCGAGGGCTTCGCTTTGGGTCCAGAGCCCTGCATTCTGTGGATCGATCCCTCCGATTCAGCAGTCCCAGCTTTAACTCCCCCTCAGCAAATGGCCCCAGAAAATCCCTGCCTACCCTGCCTGCTGCATTCTTCTGCCCGTCACACCCTCGCCCTTCTCTCCTGTTGGGGTTGTGAGCGTTTCTCTGCTTGAAGTGCCAAGAAAACCGCCTTGTCACAGCCCCAGCTCATCTCCAGTTGTAGCAGAGGCAGCCAGGCTGACCAGCAAAGTGGCTGAACCCCAGACCCTCCATCAGCGGTGGGGGAGCCCTCCACTCCCCTCTTAAGCATCAGCTTAAGCAGCTCTCTGCTGGAAGTTCCTCCGAGTCACGGCCTGAGGTTGGGTTCTTCCAGGAGCTGACCTCGAGGCAGGGGTTTGAGCACAAGTAGTTTATTCGGGGGTGATCGCAGGGCGGAGGGTTCTGGAGTCACATGGTGGGTCAGGATGTGTTATCAAGAAGGTTACATCTGCCCGCGGGTACCTGGTGCTCGATGCCGGTGGGGACCTCTGAGAGGTGGAGTAGGTCACATCTCGGATTGTCCTGAGAAATGAGGAAACTGGGATATACTTACCCCAACTCCATCTGTTACTGGCTGAGGCTACAGCTGGGGGTGTCAGCTCTCAGCTCTGGGACCTGTCTGCCTGCCCTTAGGCGGGGGGCTCTCTAGGGAGCCTCAGTGCCGGAGGAAGTGGTCACTGTTGGAGACTGACCAGCCCCAGCCCAGAGCAGTGGCCCGGCACTCTGCCTCCCAGGTAGAGGCTGCCTCTGATCCCCCCTGCTCCGCGCTCCTACCGGGCAGGTGGTGTTGGGGAGGGCTCTGAGGGAAGCTTCCCCACCCCGTATTCCTCACTCCCTCTCCTCCCCCTTGCAAAAGCAACCCTCTGGGGGCCAGGAGTGCGGTGTCCCCGAAAGGCTGCTGTCCACCCCCAGGCCTCAGGTCTGGCCCCACCTCCAGGATGCGTTGCTGAGCTAAGGTCCCTGCCCTGTGGGGGCGCAGACCTAATGGGGGGTGTGGAGGGCGGGGTGGGGGAGGTGGCTGTGCTTAGGAACCGGCTCATCTAGTCACACACAGTTTCTGGTTGGACACACAAGGAATTGGTAACAGTGGCTGCCCTGGGGACGGGGCTGGGCGTCTGGGGTCGGAGGAGAACTTACTTTGCATTGTTTTCTCTTGATTATTTTTTTGTATTTGAACATCTGTTTAAATGCGTTAATTTAAAAATGACAGTAACAAAAGGGCCAAGAACCAAGGTATTGCAAATCTGCCAGCTGTGGCCCCTCTGCCTCAGCACACCTCCCACCTCACTCTTCGTGGGTCCCACCCTGCCCCCAGGACAGCTGAGCCCTTACCCCCAGAATCTCCTGGGAGGTGTTTAAAATGCAGACTCCTGCGCCTATCCCCAGCTTCTCATTTTAAAGGACTGGGCATGACCTTGGAGCTTGCATTTTAACCAAGTGCCCTGAGTAATTCTGGCCATCCTATTTCAGAAAATTGATTTAGGGACAGCTGGCAGGAGCTGAGGGCGCGAATGAGGGTCCCCATGGGGATGCAGGCTGTTCTGCAAGTCCTGGGGCCTTGCACTGGGAGAGGGAGGTGGGGGAGGAGACCTGCGGCACCGGCCTAGCTGTCCCCCACCTGACAGGCGCCAGGTGGGGGCCCTTTTCACGTCTCTCAGCCTCGGTGGGTTTGCCCTTCAGGCATCTCTCCCTCCAGGCTGAGGTCTTTTGAGGGGAGGGGAGGGGAGGGGAAGGATGCACTCCTGCCTTCTGGCTCCCTCCAGTTCTCAGTTCTCATTACCTCAGCCAGCAGTCCCGGTAGGACCAGCACCTGTCATCCTATGGAGACTGATCACCATGTACACCTGTAATGAGACCTAATGGGGGTAATTTCCAGGCAGGCTGGCTCCTCCGCTGGGAGATCCGTGGCAGGTGGGACGTGGCTGCTGCAAATACCCACCTTGGAGGGGGGGGGTGCTCCGAATCACCGCGTGACGTGGGGCTCCAGACCACCAGGGGGTTAGGTAGCTCGGGGGTTCCTGCCAGGGCCAGGCAGAGTGACATTTGGAGGGGAAATCTCTTCTCTGGGAGGTTTTATTTATAACCAGGACTTGAAGCCTTGTACTTGAGTGGCATCTCCCTTCCCCCACTGCCCCCAGAGGTGACTGGGAACGTGCTGGAGCAGCAGCTGCCGGGGCCCTGGGGGCTGTCAGCTCCGGCTAGGACCGGGTGTGTGGAGCTCTAGGGTTGGAAAGGCTGCGCAGCTGGATGTGGACCTGGAGTTCTCTGGGAATTGGGAGCTGCCTCAGGATTAAGATACAGATCAAGTCAGAAGAGGGGCACGGTCAGATGGGTCGGGTCTTGTCCCGAGAATCAGTCCTGGTGGTGGCCACTGCGTCCCTGAGACTTCACCCTCAGCTTGAGTGTCCAGGAGGTCATTTTGGCCAGAGGGCACAGGGTGGACCTCCAGCCCTTCGAGGTGGGGGCTCCAGAAAGCATTGGCTGTCTGACACACCCCTCTCATGATGGGGGCAGACCTGCCAGATTTCACTCCCTGGGCTAAAACGACCTGGCTTTTGGAGCTGCTGGCAGGAAAACAGTTATTAACAGGAGGGCTGAGCTGCCTGTGGTAGGGGGCGAACGCTAAAGCAGACCTTTCTCTGACTCTGGGAGGGACTGTCCCCCATGTCACCCCCAGGGTGGCTGTGGGCTGGGCCAGGGTGATGTAAATGGGGGGGGGGGGTGGCCAGGTAAGAAGAGTGGAGAAGAAGTGGATCCCTCCTTATCACCTCTTCTCTCTTCCCCTTGCTTCTTGGGCCCCAGCCCCCAGCGTGAGTTGCCCTATAACTTCAATATTTAGACTGATGGGATGTGGCTTCTGTTTGGGGACACCTATCTCCTGTGAGTCCCAGGTGCCTGGCCTGGGTGGGAAGCTTTGCCAATGTCATCACATTCCATCAGGCTGGGGGCTGCCCCCCATTCCTTTGTGTGAACATTCCACAGCTTGAGCAGAATACTGGTAGAGCTGGGGATGTTTTTTCATTTCATGACTATTTCCTGAGTGCCTACGGGGGGGGGCAGTGGCACTCCAGGTCTGCTTCCTGGAGGAGGTGACACCTTAGAGGGGAGAATGAATTCAGGGGTTGGCTGGGGAAGAGCAGGCATCACATCCCAGGAAGGGATGGAATGCTGAGCTTTAAGGAAGGAGAAACTCAGTGGAAGGAGTGAGGAGGCCTGAGTGGTCCTGCGCCCCCAAGGACCACTGGAGGGTGCACCAGGGAGCGGGACATCTGAGTGGATGGTGTCAGCTCCCTGGTGCAGGATGAGAGCGCCCCCCAGTGCAGGGTCTTCGGCAGCCAGGTCTGGGGAGGGGAGACGAGGGCTCCTCCTACCTCATGTGTCTGCCTGTCTCTCCCACAGGTAGACCCCTACCTGCCCTACGAGTACACCTGTGAGGGGATGCTGGAGCGGATCCATGCCTACATCCAGCACCAGGTAGGTGTGTCCCCCACTCTGCCTCGGGCAGGGGCCGAGCCAGCTGTAGTGCCCAAGGTGCAGCCTTCGTTAAGCTCCCAGGTCCTCCAATCCTGTTTCCTTCCCGGTGGAGTTGGAGATGGGCAGAGGCGAGCAGTGCTGCTCAGAGGCCTGACCTGGGGTGCCCCTGCCCTGGGCCCCCAGCTCTAGAACCCCAACCCCCTATTACAGCACAGAAACACATTTTTTTGTGGGGGTAGTTAATTAGGTTTACTGAAGGTACTGGGGATTGAGCCCAGGACCTCGTGCACGCTAAGCATGAGCTGTACCCTCCACTAAAGACTTCTGTTATGTTTAAAAGTTTGGTAACGATTGAGTGGAAGTATGGAACCCCGCCCCCGCCCCCTAGGATGAGGGTCAGCCAGACTGAGGTGGGAGATGAAGACCTCAGCCCAGGAGAACCTAGGGGAAGGGCCTCCTGCTCCAGAAGCAGGCCTCCCGGCCCTGCAGGGACCTGAGCTGCCACAGGGGCCCAGACACAGTGCACCTCTCAGTCTCCTGGTCTCTAGGTGCTGCCAGGAAGTGAGCTCCAGGCCCCGACTGGGCTGTGGGACCAGGTGGAGGTTGACCTGTTGCTGTCTATTCAGAGATTGGGTGTGGCCTCTGTCCACACCTTGACCCTGGTCCCACAAATATGAGGAGCTGGGAGAGTGGTTCTAGCCCATTTTTTCAAGTTGGAAACACTGAAGCCCCCAGAAGGGAGGGCTTGCCGGGGTCACAGAGTGAGTGGTGCAGGGCCGGGGCCAGAACCCAGGACTCTGTCCCTGTGGGTGGCTGGGAGCAATGTCGTGAAGCTCACAGAAGAGCGCTTGCTGGGCCCTGCCAGCCCCTGGAGCAGACCGCCGCAGGGAGCGCCCCTCTAGCTAGCCCCGTCCCTGACCCGCTGTGGGCAGGCTGCACCGGCCCCAGAATGGAAACCCTGAGCCTAGCTCAAGTGGGACCAGCAGCGCAGGGTGGACAGTTCACAGACAGACCCGAGTTCAAATCCTGCCTACGTCATCCAGCCGTGAGGCCCTGGGCAGGTTCCTTGACCTCTCTGAGCTGCTGTCCCTCT
This sequence comes from Vicugna pacos, assembly GCF_048564905.1. Lineage (NCBI taxonomy): Eukaryota > Metazoa > Chordata > Mammalia > Artiodactyla > Camelidae > Vicugna > Vicugna pacos. Next base: position 59,151,465 of record NC_133002.1, read on the forward strand.
CCCATAAAATAGTTGGAGACACATTTGTACCTGTAGGGGGCGCTGCTGCGAGGAGTCAAGGAAATGATGCAGGAACTGGCGTTGAGACAAGGCCGCTCGGCCACGTGCGAGCCAGCGGCATCTGTGGCCCCATCCCTTTCTAACGCTGCTTTCCTCCTGGCAGGACTTCTGCGCCGCCCCAGGCCCTGCCCCCCCAGGGGCCCGAGCCCCGCAGAGCCCCTTCATCCTGGCCCCCAATGCCACCCACCTCGAGTGGGCCCGCAACGCCAGCTTGGCCGCCGGGGCCTGGCCCCCGGCGCACTCCCTCCGGGCCTGGCTGGCCGCCGCGGGGAGGGCCTGCACGGATGCCTGCCTGGACCACGGGCTGATCTGTGAGCCCTCCTTCTTCCCCTTCCTCAACAGCCAGGACGCCTTCCGGAAGTGAGTGAGCCCCCGCCTGGCCGGGCCCAGCTCCCCTCGTGGCTCCCACAACTGCCGCGCCTGGGCCCCGTCAGCGGTGGGGGGCTTCAGTGCTTTCCAGTGAGTCAGTAAGGATCCAGAAGGGACCGCGGGGCAGGCAGCCACGGCACAGCTACCCTACTCTTGGCAAAGCCTCCGCCCCAAACCACCAGAGCAGTTCCCGGCGCCTCCTTCCCTCCCTCAGGGCCCAGCCCAAGGGTCCTCCTGGGGGGTCAGCCTGCGGCCCCGCCCACCTGGCCCCTCTCCTCCCCTTTCACAGCCAGTGGGAGGAGAAGCTGCAACCGGGGGTTTGTCCTGGCTCCTCCTAGAAACATCTTCCTGGGTGGGGAATGGGATGGGCCAGGGCAGGGGAGTGGGCAGCGCCCCGCCTGAGAGCCCGCTGCCCGCCGCAGGCTGCAGGTGCCCTGTGACAGCACCGAGTCGGGGATGAACCACCTGTACCCGGCCTTCGGCCAGCCCGGCCAGGAGTGCTTCCTGCAGAAGGAGCCCCTGCTCTTCAGCTGCGCGGGCTCCAGCACCAAGTACCGCCGGCTCTGCCCCTGCCGAGACTTCCGCAAGGGCCAGGTGGCCTTGTGCCGGGCCTGCCTGTGAGGGCGCCGCCCGGCCAGCCCTCCCTGCCGCAGGGGAAAGCACCAGCAGATTCCCAGCTCCAGCGACCCGCCCACCCCTCGGCGCCCCCCCGAGCTGGAGCCTCCTTACCGGGCAGAGCAGAGCGGTGCGCAGGCCTGGGGGCGGGGCAGCGCCCGCCTACGTTCTCGTCCCGAGGGCTCCTGGCATCGCTGTGGCCAAGCAGCTGTGGGGCTGGGCAGAGGGTCTCACAGGCCCAGGAGCAGGTGGTCGGAGGTCCCTTGCTTTGTGCAAGGCCAGATCTGGACCGGATGGAGAGAGGGCCCTCCAGATGGGGCCTCTGGATGTACCCCGGAGGGTGATGCTTGCCCAGTGGCCCAGGGGAGGGTCCAGGGAGTGGGGAGTGATGTGTGAGGGGTCCCTCTGGAGTTGTCTGGGTTTGTGGACAGAAAAGGCAGGGGACTGGAGGGAAGGCAAGGCTGGGGGACCCTGTTCATACCTCCTCTTTGCCCCACCCCTCCCGCTTTCCCAAATATCCCCTCCCTTCCACACTTGGGGACCACAGTGAGGGTTACAGGGACCACCTAGACCCGGGGTTGAATTGTTTCCTCTCTTGCTTGTTCCAACTCTCTTCACTTTGGGCATTTCCTGAAACCTATCCCAGCATGACTGTGATTCCAGACCGTGGATTTGTCTCCAAAGCCTCAGTTCCCACCCCAGCCTCTGAGAACAGGCTCTAGCAGCCTCCCCCTCCTCCCCCAACCATCTTTCTTAGGCAGAGGCTGGGGATGGCGCCTCAGCCTCGTGGCCCACCCAGCCCACATGCTGCCTGCCCAGGCCTGCTACCCCCACCCCATCAAAGCTGCGTCCGTGTCCCTACCTCCAGCTTCAGACCACTTCTGGATCCAGCCATCCATCTCCATGTGGCATGCCTTCCCCTCCACCCAGAGCCCTGTCGGAGGAAATAGGTCAGGCCTTCAGAAACACTGCCACCCCACCTGTTTTTAACCCTGCTCCCTTCCTGGCAACCCCGCCCCACCCACCTAGGCCTGCCCCTCCACCCTCCCAGGGAGGCAGCCCCCAGGGCTTTGAGAGTCCGAGAGCGGGGCTAGCCCTGCTGCGGGCCTTAAGGAGGATGCCTCCCCTTGGAGAGCCCTCTTGGCCTGGGCTGCCCCTGCAGCCACAGAAACTCAGTAGTCACCAAGGACCTGACCTTTCGGGGAAAGCAATAGAGACACTCTTCTCTCTCTCTTTTTTTAAAGATTTATTTCTTGAAATAATAAATATTTTATTGGGATGTGAGGTGCAGAGGACAAGCTGTGCTATTTCTCGTCTTTTCCTGGGACGCCCAGGCCTGGACGAGCAAGGGAGTGTGGACGCCCAGGGGAGGGGTGGCTCTCGGGGGCCCCTCCTCCACATTGTCACTCCATCTGCAAAGTTGGGGCTGTGTCAGGCTGCCCAAAGGAAGTGCCTGCAGGTGCCAGGGACCCCGGGCCCCTCCCAGTGCCCCTGACGCTGTGACCGGCTTGGCCAGCGTCAGGGGCACTGGCTGTACCCAGGTCTGTTCACCTGGGGCTGGCCTCTGCTGGCTGTGTTTGCTGTGTGGTGTGAAACCATAAATGTGCTTTGATGAGAGCCTGAGCCAGATCATAAGACTGACTAGGGAGGGCGATCAAGATGGTGGAATAGGAAGACAAACACATCAAAAATACATCTACATGTGGAACGGTTCTCACGGAAAACCGGCTGAAAGCTGGCAGATCTCTCTCACAATCAAAGCTGTAGGAAGGACCCCCACATAACCAGGGAGGATGAAAATAAAAAGGAAGTGGGACGGGACCTGTCCCCTGGGAGGGAGCCGTGAAAAAGGACAGGTTCTGTCACCCTGGGAACCCCCTGGCCATTTGGGAGGCCCGCCAGAACCGGACTTTGCTCGGGAAGAGTGTGTGGGACCGGCATGCTGCCAGGCAGGGTAGAGAGGGACCCCAGCGCCGACAGCTACCACCTGGCTGCACTTCCCAGTCTGAAACGTGCACCTGCTAGTACACACGGGCTAGGGCTTCAATGATCAGGCCCGGGGAGAGGACTCCGTCTAGTTTCACTTATACATCCCAAGGGGCTGGAATGTGGTCTGGACACCACTGTTATACATGCAAGTCAAGGCACGGATCTGCCATCGGAGCTCCAGCATTAGCGCAACAGGTGAGCCCAAGTCCGCCATGAGACCCCTGCTGTCAGCATGCTCGCGATGGGATGTGGCTACAGCATCAGCAGGCTAGTACACTGTGGGGGTGGGGCTGACATCTGAACCAATTATCAGCATTCCCTCGGGGGGGGTCCAGCACCAGCAGACTTTGTTGGTGCACCCAGTGGCTGGCAGGTGGCCTCACAGAATCACACGTCCCCTGTGGACAGCCCCCGGGGAGGAATACACAGGTTCCTTTCCTAGTGGGAGCACTCCAGGCCTGTCTGCCTCATAGTACAGCTTCGAGGTGGACCTGGGGGCCTCTTCAACAACTGGGGAGCAGACTCTACCCCCACACCAGGGCTGTGACAGTCACAGGGCAGAGGAGGCCCCACCCAATGTCCAGTGCAGGCTCTGGTCACCAAACACACCTCCAATCAAGGGGACAGTGGCCAGCACACTCTAAGACATGGCAGGCATCCATACTAGAAACAGCCCTCACACCAAAATATTGGACTCACACAGTCTACACAGGGACACTCCTACATAAACAGCCTGTCAAGACCACCATAGATAACTATTTCTCCTAAATTTATAGCCAGAGAAATTTAAGTAAGATGAAAAAGCAAAGGAACTACTCAATGAAAAGAGAAATTTCCTGAAAGAACAATGAAACAGACCTCTCCAGTCTACCTGAGCCTGAGTTCAAAAAGGAGATTAAAAAAAATTAGCATTTTTATTAATATGTGTCTAATGGAGGTACTGGGGATGGAACTCAGGACCTTGTGCGTGCTAGGCATGTGCTCTACCACTGAGCTATGCCCTCCCCCTCCCTAAAAATGCTAAAGGAATTAAGAAATATAACTGATAGAAATGCAGACCACTGTAATGAGAAACTAGAAACCATAAAGAGGATCCAATCAAAAGTAGACAACTCAATTGCCAAGATAAAAACCGAGCTAAAGGCAATGACCAGCAGACTACATAATGCAGAAGAACAAACAAGTGATCTGGAAGGCAGAACAACAAATCACCCAACAGAACAGCAGACAGAAAGATAAATGAAAAAACTGAAAGCAACGTATGAGATCTATGGGATGACACAAGCATGCCAACCTACACACCACAGGGGTTCCAGAAGCAGAAGAAAGATAAAAGGGGACCAAAAATGTATTTGGAGAAATTATGGCTGAAAACTTCCTAAATCTAAAGAAGGAAAAAATACCCAGGTACAGGAAGCAGAGGATCACAAACAAGATGAACCCAAACAGACCCACACCAAGATATATTATAATTAAAATGGCAAAAGTTAAAGAGAGGATTCTAAAGGCAACAAGAAAAAAGCAAGTTACAAGGGAACCGCCATAAGGCTATTGGCTGATTCTCTACAGAAACGCTGCAGGCCAGAAGGGAGCGGCAAGACATGTACCAAAGTCCTGGAAGCGGGAAGCCTGCGCCCTCTCCCTAGCGAGAGCATCATTTAGAACAGAAGGAGGAACTCAGGATTTCTCAGACAAGCAAAAACTAAAAGAACACAGCAATGCTAATAAACCGAACCTAAAAAAATATAGTGAAAGATCTTCTCTAAATAGAAAAGGCTCTATAGGAAAGACAAACAATAGGAAAAGCAAATGTATAAAGGGACTGAGTAAGCCAGCATATAGATTAAAAAACAAAAAAATTATAAAAGTGATAATAGCTATAATTAACAGCCAAAGGATAAACATGAAGATGTAAAATAGGACATCAAAATCATAAAATGTAGGGGGAGGGTATAGCTCAAGTGGTAGAGTGCATGCTTAGCATGCAGGAGGTCCTGGGTTCAATCCCTGGTACCTCCTCTAAAAATAAATAGATATAATTACCACCCCCCCACCAAAAAAAAAAAATTTCTAAAAAAAAATCACAAAATGTAGGGGAAGGGGATAAAAAAAGCTAGATCTTGTAGAATGCGTTTGAACTCATGACTATCACTGTAAAGCACGTGCATTACCACACTTGAAAACCAGGGTAACTACAAGTCAGAAATAACACAGCAGAATCACAAAACCAAATAGAAAGGAGCTCGAGCATAACACGAAAGAAAACCATCAAACCGCCAAAGGAAGAACAAAAAGAAGAGTGGAACCACAAAATCAACTTGGAAACAAGGTTTAAAGTGGCACTCAGTACATAATTCGTAAAAATTCCTTTAAATGTCAATGGTCTAAATGCTCTGATCAAAAGACAGAATGGCAGATTGGATTTAAGAAAACCTATAAAATATTAATTAAAGAGATTCCATGTTAGGGTGAAAGACACACAGATTGGAAGTGAGAGGATGGAGAGAGATTTCATGCAAATGGAAACAACAAAGCAGGGGCAGCAATACTCATCAGACAAAATGGACTTGAAAACGAAGTCCAAAAAGAAAGACAAAGCAGGACACTACATAATGATAAAGGGATCAATACAAGAAGAGGATACTGCAGTCGTTAACATACATGCACCCAGTAAAGGAGCACCTAAGTATATGAAACACATACTAACAAAGGGAGAAATGGGCAGGAATACAATAAGAGAAGGAGAGCTTAACACCCCACTGACATCAGGGGATGGATCCTCTAGACCAAAACAAAACAAAACAAAAATCAGGCAACAGATCCTAAACCACACAATAGTTAGATTTAGTTGGTATCTAGAGGACACTGTATCTGTTCCCTCCAAGAAACAGAATATACATTCTTTTCAAGTGTGTATGGAATATTCCCTAGCATGGACCACAAACTAGGGCACAAAACAAGCCTCAACAAATTTAAGAGGATAGAAATTATTTCAAGCATCTTTTCTTACCACAATGGTATGAAACTAGAAATCAACCACAGAAAGAAAAATGAGGGGGAAAAATCATATAGACTAAACAACATGCTACTAAAAAAAAAAAATCAATGTATCAATGATGAAATCAAAGGGGAAATCAGAAAATACCTTGAGACAAATGACAATGAAAACACAATCTTACAAAATCTATGGGATGCAGCAAAAGCAATCCTGAGGAATGTTCACATTGATGCAGTCCTTCCTCAAGAAACCAGAAAAACCTCAAACACACACCTAAAAGAACTAGACAAAGACAAAACTCAAAGTCAGCAGAAAGAAGGAAATAACAAAGATCAGAGCGGAAATAAATAAAATAGAGATTTAAAAAACATTAGGAAAGATCAATAAAACCAAGAGCCAGTTTTTTGAAAGGACAAACAAAATCTACAAACCCGTAGCCGGGCTCACCAAGAAGAGAAGAGCCAAATAAGAAATGAAAGGGGAGAAATAGCAAGCAACACTGCAGGAATGCAAAAAAATCATAAGAAAATACTATGAACAGTTAGATGCCAACAAATTGGACAAGCTAGATGAAATGGCAAGTTGCTAGAAACATACAGCCTGTCAAAATTAAGTTAAGAAGAAACAGATCATTTGAACAGAGTGATCACTAGAAGTGAAATAGAATCTGTAATTTTAAAACTCCCTGCAAACAAAAGTCCAGGACCGGATGGCTTCACTGGGGCAGTCTACCACAGCATACAAAGAACTTAAACCTATCCTGCTCAAACTATTCCAAAAATTGAAGGGAAGAGAACACTCCCAAAGTCATTCTATGAAGCCACCATAACCCTGATACCAAAACCAGACAAAGACACTACAAAAAAAGAAAATTAGAAGGAAATTTAAAATTAAATTCAAAAATAATTAGAAAGAAAATTGAAAAGAAAATTGAAGGCAAAAACCCTCAACAAAGTATTAGCAAACCAAATCCAATAATGCATAAAAAGGATTATACATCATGATCAGGTTGGATTCATTCCACAGTGCCAAGGATGGTCCAGCATATGCAAATCAATCAGTGTAATACACTGCAAGAACAACTATTAGAACTAGTAAATAAATTCAGCAAGATACAAGATTAACATATAGAAATTTGTTGCATTTCTTTACACCAACAATGAAATATCAGAAAGAGAAAGTAACAAATAGAAAGTTAAAGTCACATCAAAAAAGCCAAAAAACAGAAAAAACCTAGGACTAAGCCTAACTAAGGATGTGAAAGACCTCTACCCTGAGAACTATAAAACATTGTTAGCGGAAATTGAAGATGATTCAAAGAAATGGGAAGATACCCCATGCTCTTGGATTGGAAGAAATAATGTTGTTAAAATGGCCTTACTACCCAAAGCCATCTACAGATTTAATGTAACCCCTATCAAATTACCCAGGACATTTTTCAGAGAACTAGAATATTCCTAAAATTTATATGGAACCACAAAGATCCAGAATTGCCAAAGTAATCTTGGGGAAAAAGAACAAAGCTGGAGGCATAACCTTTCCAGACTTCAGACTATACTACAAAGCTACAGTGATCCAAACAGTGTGGCTTTGGCACAAAAACATACAGATCAATAGAACAGAAATAAACCCACACACGTACAATCAATGTTTGACAAGGAGGCAAGAATATACAATGGAGAAAAGACAGTCTCTTCAGCAAGTAGTGTTGGGAAAGCTGGACAGCTGCACATAAATCAATGATGTTAGAACCCTCCCTCATGCCATATACAAAAATAAACTCAAAATGGCTTAAAGACCTAAATATAAGGTATCATAAAACTCCTAGAAGAGAACATAGACAAAACATTCTCTGACATAATCATAGTAACATTTTCTTAGATCAGTCACCCCAGGCAATAGAAATAAGAGCAAAAATAAATAAATGGGACCTAATCAGACTTACAAGCTTTCGCACAGCAAAAGAAACCATAAATAAAACGAAAAGACAACCTACGGACTGGGAGAAAACATTTGCAAGCGATGTGACAGACAAGGGCTTAATTTCCATAATATACAAACGGTTCATGCAACTCAATGTCAAAAAAACAAACCCAATCAAAAATGGGCAGAGACCTAAATAGACATTTCTCCAAGGACATCCAGGTGGTCAACAGGCACATTGAAAAGATGCTCAACATCACTAATGATTAGAGAAATGCAAGTCAAAACTACAATGAGGTATCACTTCTCACCCTTCAGAATGGTCATCATCAAAAAGTCTACAAATAATAAATGGAGAGAGTGTGGGGAAAAGGGAACCCTCCTACACTGTCGCTGGGAATGTAAACTGGTGCAGTCACTATGGAAAACAGTATGGCAATTCCTTAAAAAACCAACAACAGAGCTGCCGTATTATCCAGCAATCCCAATCCTGGGCATATATCTGAAAAAGACAGAAATCCTAATTTGAAAAGATACATGCACCTCAATGTTCACAGCAACATTTACAATTGCCAAGGTATGGAAGCAAAGCAACCTGCATGTCCAACAACAGGTGACTGGATAAAGAAGATGTGGTGTACATATACAATGGAATACTACTCAGCCATAAAAAAGAGTGAAATATTGCCATTTGCAGCAACATGGATGGACCTAGAGATTACCATACTAAGTGAAGTCAGAGAAAGATAAATATGATACCACTTAGATGTAGAATCTAAAAAAATGACACAAATGAACCTATTTACAAAACAGAAATAGATTCACAGACATAGAAAACAAATGTATGGTTATCAAAGGGAAAAGGGGGAGACAGATCAGGAGTTTGGGATTGACAGATATATATTACTATGTATATAACAAACAACCAGGATTTACTGTAGAGCACAGCGAACTATTCAATATTTTATAATAATCTATAATGGAAAAGAATCTGAAAGAAATACATACATAACTAAATCACTTTGCTGTACACCTGAAACTAATGCAATATTGTAAATCAACTGTACTTCAATTTAAAAAAAAGGCAGACTAATATTCACCAGGTATTTACTCTCTTCAGACACCAGGCTGAGAGTTTGACATATGATTTGTCATTTCATATGCTTTGCTTTGCAGTCCCGTCAGGTCGGTACTATTTTATCCCCATTTTGCAGTTGAGAAAACTGAGGCACAGAGAGTTTAAGTAACTTGCCCAACGTCACACAGCTTGTAAGCAGTGAAGATCAAATGACCCAGTAGGATAGTCCAGCATGGTGCTTGAGCCACAAGATATGTTCAGTTTTACAGAATCATTCTGTGTTTGAGATGCTCCCCCAGGCAGGGGTTCTCAAGCTGGGGCAGCTAGCTCCCTCAGAGGACAACTGGCACTGTCTGGAGATATCTGATTGTCACGGCTGGGGTGTGGGGGAGTTGCCTGCTCCTGGCGTTCAGTGGGTAGAGGCCAGGGATGAGGGTCAACCTCCTACGGTGCAGAGGATGGCCTCTCCAACACCTAGGAACCCTGTTCTAGGCCGGCAAACATCCCGACTCCAAGCTTCTAAAAACCCAGGCTGCTGGACCCACCTCCAGCGTTTCTGATTCAGTAGGTCTGGGTGGTGCCCAAGAATCTGCATTCTTCACAGGGTGATGCTGCTTTGCAGGCTCAGGGCCCACATTCCAAACCACTCGTCCAGGCCCTGGGGGTACCAGTAGGTTCTTATTTTTGTAGCCTTTTAGTTTGCAATTTCCCTGATACCATAGGAGGGGGGGCATCTCCCCACAGGCTCACTGGCCACGGTGTGTCTTCCTGGGGAGGTGTCTGCTCAGGTTTTTGCCCATTTTTTAAATTGGGTTTTTTTCACTGTTGAGTTTCGAGAGTTCTTTGTATAGGAGCCTCCTTTTGAATTGTCTTAAAATCTTAATGAGGTGGGTGGGGCGGGGTGGCAGGTGATACTGGAAGGGCAGGCTGATGGCAGAAGCCAGGCCCTGGGAAAAAGCCGCAGCCCGGATATAAGGCCGGGTGCCGGCGCCAAGGGGCCCTTCCTGCCTAAAACCAAAGCTGGCCACCCCTGCCTCCCCCAACCCCTCCCATCACTGCAGAGATACCAGGCAGGGACCAGCCTCATCGCCACCCTGCAAGGCCACTCCACCGCCCCACTTACAGGTGAGGCAGCGGGCGTGAGGAAGCCCCTCCCCAGCCTTTGCAGTCACCTGGGGAGCACTAGCCATCCCCACCCCTGGCTGCACCCAGACCACTAAACTGAAATCTCCGGGTGGGGGCTGGGCATCAGAATTTTTTTTTTTTAAGAAAGCACTCCTCTGGTGTTTCTACTGTGCATCCAGCGTGAACCACTGGGCTTCCCCGTCCTGCCTGGATGGCTCCTCTCTGCTCCGCCACCCCCAGCTTTACTCTCAGTGGCTGGGACCAGGTTCAGGGTGCTGGAGGAAGCCTCATTCCAAGGCTTGGCTCCCACCCCCAGCCCCCCAGCCCAGAAGCAGCGCCTCCCTACAGCCCAGGGCGTGGGAGGCTGCCAAGACTGGGAACACGGAGGGAAGAGGCTGGGTCCAGCCTGGGTCTGGGGCCAAGAGCACACACAGGCCTCAGCTGGCTCCAGGACAGAATCCTGAGTTCAAGGGCAGGAGAGAGAGTGCTGGGAGGCCGCTGGCCAGTAAGCTTGCCCAGAACCAGGGAGGCAGGAGGGCAGCGGAGGGGCAGGTTCTTCTGGGTCTCTGCAGAGGGCTGGGAGGCATTGCAGATTCTTCTCTTGGTCGCCAAGGGCCCTTTTAGGTGGGGCTGGGCCTGGCGGATTTGCCTGCCTTGTGTCGAGGCAGCTGCCCCCATCACTTTGACTGACTCCAACTGCCCCCCAGACCCCATGTGTTCCTCCTGCCACTTCTGGGGGAATGAACTCAGGGCAGGGTGAGGTCTCAGTACAAAAGGCCATTTTAACTGTCTTTATCTTTCTGCCTGGGGGTCACGCTGGTTCCTCCAGCTTTTTGTCCTAGTAACCTTTAAAGCGGTCGCATCACGTTTCCCTAAAGGATGGGGGGGGTCTTTTCAGGACGGTGCTGGGGAAAGGCTCCCGCTGCGCTCCCTCGTCTCAGCTTGGGCAGCCCCCCTTCCCCAGCTCAGAAGGGAAGGCAGGAGTGAAACCACCCCCTTCCATCTCTTAAAAGAGTTGAGTCAGGCCTGGGCTGGCATCTGCTGCCGCGAGGCTCAGCTCACATTGCCCATGTTTTCTCCTGTGCGAAATACGGAAGCCGATCCCAGTACACTCGGGGTTTGAGGATGAACCGAGATCAGGCAGGTACCACCCAGGACGCCAGGCGTGACATGAAGCCATGTTGAGTAACCCAGAGCTGCTGAGCTATAAAGGCCCAGGATTCCCTCCAGGTGCCTCCAGCGCAAGGAGCTCGCGCCCCTCCAGCCGGGTGAGAGGGGTCAGGCCCGTGGGCGGGCTGCCCCCGGCCTGCCACTGCATCAGCCGTTCCCACCCCTAACCTGGAGGGCCTTAGACGGAACAGGATGGACGATGTCATGGTTGAATTGCACCCCCCACAAGATGTGTTGAAGTCCTAACCCCCGTACCTGTGAGCATGACTTCTTTGGAAAGAGAATTTTCATAGATGTAGTTAAGATGAGATCACACTGGATTAGGATGGGCCCTAAATCACATGACTGGGACTTATAAGAGGAAAATTTAGACACTTGTATACACACAGGGGAGAAGACAGAGCAGAGAGTGGAGTGATGTAGCTACGAACCAAGGACCGCCAAGGACTGCGCGCAACACCAGAAGCTGGAAGGGGCGAGAGATCTTTCCCTGGGGCCTTTGGAAGGAGCGTGGCCCTGCCAACACCTTGATCTCAGACTTTCTATCCTCCAGAATCGTGAGGAATACATTTCTGTTGTTTTTAAGCCATCCAGTTTGTGATCATTCATTATAGCAGCCACGGGAACAAATACAGAAGGGGTCAGACGTCTGCTGCTGCTTTTAAAGGTAGTACAGGGGAGGGAGGTAGGCAGCCTAGAGGCCAGAGCCGAGTGCCCTCAGTCATGAGCAGAATGGCCCCCTGGCCAGGCCATCGGCCCCAGCACACAGCCCAGGCTGTTCTCAAAAAAGTGTGGTGCTGACTCAGTAAAAGCCCCAAAGGGAAAAGAACACTGGCTCTCAGGGATGCTGGCAGACTGTGGACCACACTGGTCCTCCTCCCTCTCCAAAACCCCCCAAACACCAGCTCTCGGGGCATCTGGGAGCAGCACCCAGGCCCCTCCAGCAGGAGGGAGGCGATCCCTCGAGCCTGACTTTCCAGGGTGACTCTGGGATTGCACCCCTCCTGCTGGATTCAGCCTTAGATCACCTCCTTCTGACTCTGCTAAAAATAACCCGGGCTCGACTTCTGCATAGATTTGAATATTGGGCTCAAGAGACTCGTGATTCTGGAGAAACAGCGCAGCTGATTCCCCGGTGTTGGGGTTGAACAGAGAGCATTTCCTCTCCCCGCTCAGCTCGCAGCTACCCCCGCTGGCTCTGGCTGCCCAGGCCTGATGGACGGCAGCCACCTCTTCCTCCCAGGAGCCTTGGTTGGGGGGGGGGTCTTCTCCAGCGGAAGTCCCCAGGGCTCACGTGGGAGTGGGCATTTGGAGTTTCAGGCTGGGGGCTGGCCACGGAGGGCTCCTTGGACCCATGTGAGATACCCCAGGTGCTCGGTACCCTCGCCCTACCTCCTCCTCGTTGGTCCCCCAGAACCCCTAGCCTGCCCACCCCATTCTCGGGTCCTCAGAAGATGGGGGTGGAAGGGTGGGTAGAGACTGCGAGTTCCCAGCCTTGTCTAAAGCTGGCAGCCTCATTTCCCACCTTGTTCCCCTCTCTCCATCACTCATTAATTTAACAAACATTCACCCAGCACAAGCGCTTGCCCCAGAGAATCTAAAGTCTCCCATCTGATGCCTGTGTCTCTGGCACTAGCATTCAGGGCCTGGGCCCATGGGACTCACCGGGCTGCCTGAATCTGACGACGCTTGGCTTCTATCAGGTCTGGAAACTGCTCAGCCAGCACCCCCTCGTGTTTCGCCTCTTCCACAAAGACAGACCGGCCTCTTTATCTCCCTGTGCTGGGACAGATGTGTTCACTGAAGCTGTGGTCCTTAAGAGTTGCCTTTCCCCACCTCCATCTCCAGGCCACGCCCTCTGTGTCCAGGGAGGGGTCAGCATCTAAGCCCCTGGTGCAGGGCCTGGCAGCCCCTGCTGTGCTCATACACCGACCACCTGGTGCCTCTCATCTTTAGCTTCAGTCAGGCCCCACCCACCCCGGGGAGGAGGGCAGCTTCCCTCCTTCCAGCACGGTCGGCTCTTTCTCCCCCTGGCCCTTGCTCTTCGCGGTGGTACATTTTCTGGTGTTTTGTTAAGAAACCTTTCAAGATACCCAGGCTGAAATACGACAGAGTGGGTAACCTTCCCAAGGGCGTTTACGTTTCCAGTGGCTTTTTTCGTGGGATGGAACAAAGAACTTGGGCCTTTGAATCACTGTCCCGGCCTCAAACCCCAGCTTGGCTGCTCATCACTATGGCAACCAGGGCAGCCTGCTTCTCTGAGCTTTAAGTCCATCGTCTAGTTAAGTGCGGATGATACGTATGGGTACTAGTTTCCTGTTGCTGCTGTAACGAATGACCACAGGCTTAGTGGCATAAAGCAACACAAATTCATTAGTTTACAGTTCTGGAAGTCAAAGTCCGAGATGGGCCTCATGGCTAAAATCAAGGTGTCAACAAGGCTGTGTTCATTCTGGGGACTTGACCTTCTTCTAGAGGTCGCCCACATTCCTTGGTTCATGGACCCATGACACCCTCAAAGCCGGCGATGGCTGATCAAGTCTTTCTCACATCTCATCTTTCTGACGCTGACCCTGCCCCATCTTGTGATTCCACTGTGCCTGTTTGGATTATCCAGCATAAACTCCCCATTTTAAGGGCAGCTGATTAAGAGCCTTAATTCCACCTGCAACCTTAATTCTCCCGTTTTCTCCCTTGCCATGTGCACTAGGGTTCTCCAGAGAAACAGATGTGTCTGCACGTGTATATACAGGATAGGTACCTACGGAGAAAGATTTAAGAAATTGGCTAACTGTGATTATGGAGACTGGATAGTACAAAATCTGAAGAGTGAACATCTGCCTGGACACCCAAGGAAGAGCTGATGCTGCAGTTCAAGTCTGAAGGCCGTCTGCTGGCAGAATTTTCTTTTTCTCCGGGGACCTCAGTTTTGTTGTTCTCTCCAGACCTTCACCTGACTAGACAAGGCCCACCCACATTAGGGAGGGCCATCTGCTTTACACCAAGTCCACCTATTTAAATGTTAATCCCATCCCCAAACACTCATAGAAATATCTAGAATAATGTTTGACTACATGTCAGCACTGTGACCCAGTGAAGTTGACACATAAAATTAATCATCACATGATGTAACATGACAGCCATAGGTCCTGGCGATTAGGATTTGGACATCTTTCAGAGGGCGCCATTATTCTGGTGACTACAGCTACGCCTGTATTAGTTAGGGTTTGCCAGAGAAACAGAACCAACAAGCGGTATATATCTATATGTAAAATGGAGCAGGCAGCTCCCAAGGTCTTCAGCTGGTTAGCTGGAAACCTAGGAGGGCTGACAGCATAACTCCAGTCTGAGTCCAAAGCCTAGAACCAGGTGAGTCAGTAGTGTTCGTTCCAGTCCAAAACCCAGCAGGCTCAAGACCCAAAAAGAGCCAGAGTTTCACTCTGAGTCCAAAGGCAGGAAAGAGATCAATGTCCCAGCTCAAGACAGTCAGGCCTTACTCATGGAAAGTTCAGCCTTTTTGTCCTCTTCGACTCATCAACTGATTGGACAAGGCCCACCCATACCAGGACAGCAATCTGCTTTACTTCATCTACTCATTCAAATGTTCATCACATCCAAAAACACTCTCAAAGACACACCCAGAATACATCTGACCAAACAGCTGGGCACCTGTGGCCTGGGCAAGCTGGCCCATGAAATTGACTCTCATCATACCTCCCGGCAGGGAAGCTTTGAAACCCATCACACACACTGGGGTGCCAGGGCTGGCTCCCACGAGGTCACAGAAGTGATGGTTACATTTTCAGGAATTTTACAAACCAGGTGTTAGATTATTGATGTCTTTAAACTGGCCGTGGTGGGAGTGTTTACCCCTTGGAAAATGGCACACGCTACACATCAGGGCTTCTTATGTCTCATATGCATTTTGTTTTCGGAAAGCGGGTCTAATTCCGCGTGGGAGGTGCCTCAGTCACTGTTCAGTAAGTGGCAATTGTCTCCTCTCCTGCTTTGCTGAAGATGAACGTCCTCCCCACCCCGTGGAGGGGCTTCCTGACGGTGAGGTCTCACCCAGGGGGAGGGAGAGCTTCTGCCAGTGCCGCCCTTCCCCCAGCACCCCCACCTCACCCCCTCCTTTCCTCCCGCAGTTTGGAATTCCCTGCTCCCTTTCCCATCCCAGGCCCAGGCGAGCCCGATGGAGCGACAGGGCAGCTCCTCCGAGCCCTGCTCACCAGAGGGTTTGACAGCTGACATACTGCTGCAGGCTGAGCCGGGCCCGGCCTCCCCCTTGCCACTGCTCAAGAAAATAATTAATAATAATTATTATTAAGAGCCGTTTACCACAAAAAGCCTCAGGGTACATTGCACTCCAACATCATTAAAAGTGGCATCTTTTAAACTTTAATTTGCAAAGGAAAGCTGGTTCTGGGGCCTAGTGCGGGAGCCCCCACAGCTCTCTCTGATCCAGCTTTGCCAGATGGGGCCAGAGAAGGTTGGAGCGAGAGGCCTCATCCGGGGGGTAAAGGTACAGTCAGAGAGCCTGGGAAGGGCCCAGGGCAGTGGGACCCAAAGATCAGGGTAGGCCAAGTCTGGGGTCTGGTCCAGCTGTGGCCACCAGTGGGGAGGGAAACAGGTGGCCTGGAAGCATCTGTCCGCCAAGGGGCGAGGCAAAGCCGCTGGTGCCAAGCTTGGACCCCTTGACCTCTATACGCGCAGGTTGAGTCCAAAGTTGGGACTTTCACTTCTTAGACCCAACACCCACTGCCACCTTCCCTCGCCAGTGCTGGTGATTCATTCATTCATTCATTCATTCAGCAAGTGTTTATTTGAGAACCTGCTATGTGCCTAATACTGTGCTGGGGATACAGCTGTGCCCAAGAGATGCCTACTCTCATAGACCTTCGATAGCAGCTAGTGGAAGACAGACAATATGCAAAAATGAGAAAATTACCGCATGGAGAGGGAGTGTGGAAGGTGGGAAGGTGGCTGTTGGTTTATAAGAAGACACTCACTGAGATGGCATTTGGTTGGAAAGCTGGAGGAAGTGAGCCAAGAGGAAGAGCATCCCAGGCAGAAGAAATGGCCTGTGCAAAGGCCCTGAGGCAGGTGCAAGGTGGAAGAGGCTGATGTGGGTGGAGCAAAGACAGGGAGGGAGAGAGTGGTGATCAGACTCCATTCTCTCTACAGAGTCCTAAACTCTAGCTCTGTGCCTGGCCCTGGCCTAGAACCTTAAGGTACAGGGTTGACCCCCAAAGCGGAGAGACATTTAGATGGCAGTGAGAAATGTAGCAACAGAACTTGGACCTACCAGGGCTTGTGATGATCAGCTAGCTGGGGGGCCCCACCCTGGGAGCCTGACTATCCCAGGCTGGAACAAGGATGAGCAGAGCCTGGAGAACCCTTCCCTCTGCATCTCCCATCTCTCCAGAGGCCCCTAAGGTGGGCCTGGGAGGTAGCATCCCCTGGGGACTGCTTCCCACCCAGCTTTCCATCTCTCTCCAACCGGGACCTCCCCACCCACGGTTTCCCTGGCTGCATCAGCCTTCTTCTTTTCCTGCTGAGACCCCCTCCTTGGGAGAACCCCCTCCAAGTGGCTGTGAGTCACTGCTAACTCTGGACAGATTGTGTCCTTCCTCTTCTCCTGGGGAAAGAACAGAATTAACAGACGCATCAGGGTGCCAGGGCCCCTCCCAGAGATCAGTCGCCATGAGCACATGGACCATTGGCAGCTGCCCAGCTTGCTTGCTCTTTGTTTCTCTAAAATCAGAGATGCTTATCCCTCTGTATCCCAAATAAGGCTAATGAAAGCTGCATTGTGGTGACACCGAGGACCCCCCCAATTCCTGCCAGGAGTGGGGGTAGTAGTAAAAGGGAGTAGAAGGGTGTCCATGCCTGCTAGAACCGTCACCTGGCTGTCCCCAAAGGGCCACACTGAGGGCTGCAGATCAGGCCTGTCTGCAGTAAGCATGCCCAAGGACCCAGCTGACGTTTTAAGAATCCTATCTTTGGAGACGGCTGGAAGTAGCTCACATCGAGATGTGAGGTAGTCTGGCATCAGACAGGAAAGAAAGGAAAAACGAAACTTTTTTGGCCAGGTTCTCAGCTTCTTGGTGTCCATCAATTTCCTTTTTATTTTCATAAAAGAAACGAAGTTGGTTCTAGCCCAGAAAGTAAGGGGAGTCATTTCTAATTTTGGAAGCTTCTGTACAGCTGACTTGATCTTTGGGGTCCTCTTTCTCACCCATCCCCTCATCCACCCATCATGAATTAAAAAGCGAAGTCTGAAGTGCACTGTTGGAGCCAGCAGCGTGTCTTAAGACCCCTAGACACAGCTTTGTTCTCTCCGTCCCCGGAGAAGGCGGGCTCACTCGGATGTTTGATACTCCAGTGGAATTACAATTATGAAAGGAGCACACACGCAATTCAGGTTGAGGTTGAAAGTACTAATTTTCTGGTCTCAATTATTCAATAGAAATTAATGAAAGTGCAAGAGGAATCTCAAAGGAGCTGCTCTCACCCGTGGGGGGGGGGGGTGGTGGCAGAGGAAAGCTACATAAAGCAGAGTCTAGGAAAGTGGGGTGAATCCAATGGCCAAGGACCCCAGCACTTATCCCCAACCCTGCCAGCCTACTTGCTTCCTGAAGGCAGGAAGCCTCCTGCACCAACCCAAGACGTGGAGTTTGCAGCTTCACTTGGGGGCAGACACGGGGAATGTGTTGGCTCCATCTGTGCCAGGAGTAAGACCCAGCCCCGCCCTCAGAGAGCTCGCAGCTCTTCGCGGGGAGATGGACTGGTGACTCCCCAGGCTGACCACTGTGGGATCAGAGCTCAGCCATGGTGTCAGAGCAACACAGAGCAGGGTGGCTCAACTGGCGGAGGGTGGCCCTGGGAGGTGGGGAGAAGAAATGTTTCCTGGAGGAGGTGATTCCTGGCGGAATTCCAGAACTCCAAAAATCCCCCTTTGACCAAAAGCCCCATGCTGAGGTCCTGGTGACCATTTGAGACAGGAAAATTTCCCGTGTGGCATGTGTAATTTGTCCTGCCTATTAAGGCATCCGATTTCAAAGAGCTCTTTTTTCTTGTCTGCCTCAAAACACAAGGTGGGTGGGCTTTGAGTCCAGATGACTGAATGATTAGGGGGTGGACAGTTCCGGGGCTTTTGGAACGGGAAACTAGCTCCCCTAGGAGGTGGCTTCACCAGGGTGGATGAGGACAAAGCTTTGAGGGGGGATGATTCTGAGGGTGAGGACACTTGTGTCCCAGGCCTATCAGGAGCCCTACCAGGTGACAAGGCTTCAGAAGGCATAGCGTACAGATGTAGAGATGGATCTCAAGAGTGCTGGCCTCAGGAGCCCTGGCAACGGAGTCCCCAGACCCGAGCTTACCTCCAGGGACAGACTATCTGTCTTTGAATGAAACACCAGCATCTTGGATGAAGAGCATCTCCATGGGGACCACACAGGGATAAAGATGGGGGCTTCCTCATTCTGTGTGACCTCTGAGATGGGGGGAGGGGTGCAAGGAAGCACCAAACCTGACCGATTCCAAACGTCTCCCCTCTCTCAGAAGCAGGATTTGAAGTAAGATTTAACTGGATTTGGCAAAGTGTTATCTATTTCAAGAGGATAAGACAACAAGCCACAGACCAGGAGAAAATACTTGCAAAAGACACATCTGATAAAATACTGTGATCCAAAATATACAAAGAACTCTTAAAATTCAACAGTAAGATGATGAACAGAAAGAGCTTGTGCACTGTCTTTGCTCTGACTTTTCCGCTCTTACAGACCCTTGGATTTCAGGATTTCTCTTTAAAGTTTTTTCTGTGTTCAGGGACAGGTGACCTCCAGAGCTTGTCCCCCACTGGGGAAGGAAGCTATGCACACAGCAATTAGAGATGTGAATGGACCAAAGGATGTTGAAGCAGAGAAGGACCTGAGTTCCAAGGAGGGAGAGAACTTCAGGGCTGCGCTGGGCAGGGGAGGTGGGAGCTTAACTGTACCCAAGGGTCAGGGGACACTAGGTTCACCGTGCACCAAGGCAAAGTGACACTGGCAGGGGGAAGAACCTGGACTTGAAAGAGAGCAGACCTTGAGTCTGAATCCACAAATGACCGACCTTCTGGGTGCCCAGTGCCCCCAGCTGGAAATGTGGACGTTTCCATGGCACCCGCGTCCTGGGTGGTTGAACGGATTCTGTGATCCCATATTGAAGCCTTGTTTTTCTGGTATCGGTACAATTCTCCTTGGGGGAAAAGCCACCTCTCCCCCTTGCTGGGCCCTCTTGTGCCATATGACCCAAGGCAGATCAATAGGATCCCCTCCTCCCCTAGGACCTTACCTCCAAGAGTGGCACAGGGCAGAAACAGGCTATGGCTGAGGCGTGGGGCTGGAACCACTTCGGTTCCTGTCTTCTCCAGCCCGGCTCTCCGACCTCCCCATGGGTTCTGAGCTCCCAAGGCAATAAATCCCTGACTCTGCTTAAACCAGGTCCAACTGGCAAGCATGTGTAATCAATGGGCATCAGCCGATGGTAATCACCACTGACAGGGGGGTCCCATGTGTCAGGCACTGTGGTTATTGAGAGACTCAACATACAAACGGACAACGGCCAGACTATATATAAAAATAGAACTCTGACCCATGACCTGCAGCAGCCAGCCCAGAAAACCAACCAAGTGACCCCTTACCTACAGTTACAGGTCCAGGAAGCAGGCCTGACGGCTGTAAGTCAGACTTGGAGGAAGTCAGGCCATCCTCTCCAGCAAACGTTCCAGAAGTCTGGCAACCACCCCTATGACAATTGGCCCTAAATAGCCAGGGATTGATTCCTAATCGATCACTTTTCTAGTTTCTGTCCCACCTCCAACTTAGGACCAACCAGAGAGTGACAAATATGCACCTCTGACCAATCACGTGGGTCACCTGCTCCCAGTGGGCCCCCACCAGTTTGCCCAGGCTGCCAGCCTCCAATGGGGGAACACCTGGGGCCTCCTCTCTGCTCCCCTAGAAAGCCTCCCTATTCCCCTGCCTGCCTTTGAGTTTCTGCTGAGAGGAAAGGGATGGGGGCTATTGCAACGTTAAAGTCTTTGCCTGTTCTCATTTGGTTGGCCTTCATTTGAGTATCTCCACTTTCTACCTACCAGGCACTGTGTGTAGAGTGGCTCACCTCTGCTGAGAAAGCCCCTGATACAGGCAAAACCTTCGGGTGAGCTCCACGTTTCGCTGTCTTTGAGTTATTTACAACTCTGTAGAACGTAGAAAACATAACAATGCACATAATTTTTGCCCACAGGAAGGCACAAGAACTGAGTCTGATGGAATGCAACTGGGTATGTCCTTTGCATCTGTTTGCAAATTCATTTCAACATTTCCAGCTACCCATGTGAGTGTTCTTTGAATTCTCCTTTGAACGGGTTGTAACATCTTGTTTCCCTCAGGATTTCGTGAATTCTAGAAAATCTTTGATACACGTTCCTTTCATATTTGAGTCCTGATTTTACCTTTATAAAAATTATCCTTTAGCAATGTCTCATAGTCCTTGACATGGGTACCATTGTAATCCCTCGTGTTACAGAGGAAGAACGCAAGACTCAGAGAGGTCAAGTAGTTTGCCCAAGGTCTCACAGCTCAGGGAGCAGGGATTTGGACAGGGGAATCTGGCTCTAAAGTCTGTGCCTCTCAGAGTCCTTGAGCCCTCTTATCTGAGTGAGTCCCCTCACTAACCCCACAAAATAGGCACGTTATTTACATAATAAGAACAGGAAAGCACAGCCAGTTTCAGTAACTCACCGAAGCTCTGCTCTTCTAATAAATGGCTGATCCTACAATAAGACAGCTGTGCACGGTAGTGGTGGTCTGATGTTGGTGCCGATAGAATATTAATACAAACCGTGGCTAACATTTATGGAATGCGTTCTAAGTGCTGGATACCAAGGGCTGCACCCAGATCATCTGATTTATGCTCACAGTGGCCCTGCAAGGCAGAGAATTGTATTATCTCATTTTACAGCTAGGGAAACTCCAGGCACCCAGAGAGGGAATAAATGAGTCTTCATCTCTTGGTTCACTGGGGCTGAGCTCTATAAGCTGAGGTCCCTCCACCAGGGCCCCCTTGGGGTCTTCCTTAAGATCAGGTGTGTGTGCCCCTCACCCCACTGCTCGCCTACCCACCTCCACCAGGAAGTCTCAGTCCCTGGACCTCTGAGAGACTTGGTGATGGGCACAGCCTGATCTGCGCGGTAGATCTCTCCAGCAGGACCTGGCTTTGCGGCGCCAGCCTTGAAGATCTGCTAATTACCACTGGGGGGCAGGAGCCCTAGTCCCGGGGCTTCAGTGAGGGTAGGGGGTCTGGGATCGAAGCTGCCTTGTCTGTTTACTGGGGACTTGTCAAGCTAATTGAAAAGTGGCAGATACCTGCCTGGGGACCAGGCGAGCAGAGCAGCCCTGGGGCTCCTGGGTCGATGGCTGAGTTGATGAGGTATTAAAGAGGGAAAAACGCTGGAGCAGTGGCTTCATTTGCAAGGGAAATAACTTGACTGGGGCCCTTCATCTGCAATCTTTCGGGCCCGGAGGTTTTGATTAACTGCGGAGGAAAAGGTTCCTCCTGTTTTATGCATGAGGAGCTGCGCCTGGGGACGCCGGGACACCCGCGGCCCCCTCCCACCCTTTCTGTTCTTCCCAGTTGGGGAAGGAGGAGAGGGGTCGGGGAGAGGGTTCCCAGAGGGCAGGATCGATAGCCAGACCCAAGCCCTTGGTGGTGAGGAAGGCAATTTCCCCGGACGAGGCTCCCCCTCCTCATCTGTAAGGTGGAGACTGTAAGACCTCGTCTGAAGGCTTGGGGGAGATTTAATGAGCTCAGCGTGCAGGTGCCTGGCTCGAAGCAGGAGCATCCTTCTGTTCCAGCCACCCCGACCGCCCCGGGGGCTCAGTGGGAGCCCTCCGCTGGCCAGGAAGCTGCTGCCCCCCGGCCCCCTCCTCTTCCTCCAGCCCCTCCTGGGCCTCCAGCCCTGGGGTACATACTCTGCTGGGAAAGTGGGAGTCGAGGGGTGAGGGGCATTGAACCAGATGGTTTTCAAAAGTTTTCTCTGCAACTACCAATTTTGGGGACCGTTTCCCTTTAAAAGTTAGACTTCACTTCCTTTTCTTTTTTTTTTCCCTTCTCATCACACCCCCTTCCCCTGCTTCCTTGGGTTTTTCCCACGTCCTCTAGGGTCTGTCACCTTCTGCTCTGCAAATGTGATGGAATGCTGAATCAAGCCCAGGGTTGGAGGCTGCATCCTGGCTGGAGCGGCCGCGCGGGGCTGGGGGCCGGCAGGGCCAGCAGGGGAGGAAGGACTGGTCCAGAATCTTGACCCACAACAACGTGGTTGTGTTTCAGGGACCCTGGTGGAGGGGCACGCAGGGTTAGCCCTCCAAAATTCCCGAGGGTCACCACCCAGCAGCCTTGGGACCGTCCAGGCGGAGGCCCTCTGGGCCATGCGAGGCTGTGGCGCAGGTGGGGACCCTGGCACCGTGTACAAGGCACGCTGCCGTGGGCACCTTTCAGACACGAGTTAACATCTAGCCTTGCCACGTACTGGCTGGTAGCCTTTGACAACTTTCTTAGCCTCTGAGCCTCAGCTTCCTCATCAGAAGAATGAGCACAGGCATCTCTACCGAAAGGGCCACTGGACAATTAGACACGATCTACCTAACACACGTGACCACCGTAGGCTTTCAATGCCTAGTGGCCGTTACTCGAGTGCTGTTACCTGCAGACCCGGTAGGGGATGATGGGGAACAGCTCTGCCTTGGGCTCAGGTATCCCCGCCCCACCAGCATCTCATCTCCTTCCTCCCACAGCTGCCGTCAGAGCTGGGGTGGCTCCAGGTGAGGCTCTAATTGAGGTGCACTAGTGACTTGGAGGACAGCAAGGAGCCTCAAAGGGCAGCAGGAGCCCTGGAGGGAGCCTAGTGTTGGCCATATTCCTGGAACACCAGTGTGGATGCGGGGGGCCTGGATGTGCAGGAACTTCTCCCCTGATGCTTGGTGTGGACTCGGCTGATTCCTGAAGGCCGGAGCGGTACTGCCCATGGACTGTGGTCCTGCAGGGCCACGGGGAGGCTGCAGAGTCATCTGGACCTTCGTGTCAAATGGGCTGGGGTTGGAGGTTGGCTCCCCTGATGCTGAGTGAGTTCCTTTCCCCATGGCTCAGTTTTAAGTGGTAGAATGAGGAAAGAATCATAACAGCAAGAAATAAAAGAGAAGCATGTAACACACCGTGCCTGGCGCGTCACAGGCATGGGCTAATGTCCAGTTCCATGTGTGCCATGAGAACTCTTTCCTGCGGAGCCCCAATTCCACCTTGGGATGAGGCTTCCGGTCTGAGGGCTCTGCACATCAGCATCTTCCAAGCCCCCACGGAAAGGCAAGTGTACGAGACAGCAAAGGTAGCCCCTGGGGGGGCCACGGAGCCCTGGAAAGGACAGTGGATAGGAGGGGCTGGTGGGGCCACACAGGTGGAGAGTTTTTCAGCCTAGGATAGGCTGAGACAGAGGGACTGTGACCCACCATCAATTCCAGGCTCAGATCAACAGACACTGCAGAACCCAAGCGTGAAGAGGGGTTGCTGAGGACAGGGGGTCACTGAGGGTCCGCTTATGAGACAAGAGCACCAGTGGCAGCTCGCCCGCCCCACTCCCTGTGTGTCTCATCAACCGAACCCCAGCAGGCTCCCTGCTAACGAAGGGAAAGCCAAGGCCACTGAGCTGCAGGGCCACCAGGCAGGATGGCGGTTCCCAGGAGGATGCTACAAAACCCCACCCTTCTGGCACTGGGAGGTGGCGGGGGCGGGGCTGGAGTAGCTCTCTCTAAAATAAGGCCTGGCTTTACAGGACTTACAGGAAATTCTCACTCCGGGGGTGGGGGACGGGGAGGCCTAGCGGCACAGTAGCAGAGGAAGCACCAACCTACCACCCGGTCCTCGTCTCTGACACAGGAATGAGCCACAAAGGGCCACCAGGCATTTGAGGAGGGCCACTGTCATGAAGGAGAAGCCTCAGGAAAACAACAGGGACCCTGGCCCAGAGGAAGCAAAAATGAGTTCTGAACAGAAGGCAGCACGGGAAACCTCTGCTGGATGTATTCAGAGGGATTAGAGACGACACCGCACCTGTAAAACAGGAGCTCAGTTTGGTTCGGGGGAAGGAAATCAGAACTAAAGAGCTCCTGAGGGTTTAAAAAACGTGCCTGCCGAGACTGCAAGTCCAACCCACGCACCCCAAAATAAGTGCGCTGAAGACAGCAGAGATGGAAAACGCAAGAGAAAAGAGAAGCAGGCACACTAAAGGCGGCCCAGCCACTGCCCAGCGGCAAAACGGGTGCTTGTGAAAACGGACCCTCCTTCCAAGCTACAAGGAAAAATCATCTCCAACCTAGAATTCTGTATCTAACGAAATTATCCACCAGTAAACCTCAGGGCAGAATAAAGCCATTTCCAACACGGAAGGACACAGTTTATCTTCAACACACCCTTTCTTAAAAAGCTGCTGGGTGAATATACAACAGAAATCAGTAAGTAAATGAAGAAAGAGGAAGATACAGCGTCCAGAAAACTGGATCCTACCTGGAAGAGGAGTCAAGAGAAGTTTCGAGATCAAGTGACCAGCTCATTCTGGATTCCCAGCATGTTCCCATTTTTAGCACAAAAAGGCTGATTTATGTCCTGGGAAACCAGGACGGTTGGTCAGCCCAGGCCTAGAGACCAACAAGCAAAGACTGGCGCAGGAGGAATTCCATAGAATTTAACAGTATGATGGAGATATGACTGAAGCCAAACTATGCATAAAGCAAACAAGACTTGGTTTTAGTTCAGAGACAGATTATAGATGTTAAGAACTTTGACAATGTGAAAACTAGAATGTGGTTGTCAGAAGGAGTGGAAAAGGTTGTCGGGGGAAAGGCTGGTAGGCATGTATCTTCGTTACAAAGTTAGAGTCGAGATACTGTCAAAAGTTGATGCAACACGAAATAGAGGTTTATATGTTAGAGTTAAGTTACTCAAGAGAACAAAATAATAACAGCTTTCAAACTTTGAGAGGTAGAGAGGGGAAGAGAAGTGAACTAAACCTTCTGCTCATAGCAGGAAGCCAATGAAGTTTTTAAAAAGTCATGATACGGTGGGGAGGGTACAGCTCAGTGGTAGCGTGTGCTTAGCATGCATAAGGTCCCGGCTTCTGCCCCCAGTAGCTCCATTAAATGAATAAATAAATACATAAGCCCAATTACCCATCTCCCGCCAAAAAGTCATGATACAGACTTGGAGCAAATATTTGTGTAGCACATATCCAATAAAGAACTTACATCCAGAATATA
Source organism: Vicugna pacos (assembly GCF_048564905.1). Classification (NCBI taxonomy): domain Eukaryota; kingdom Metazoa; phylum Chordata; class Mammalia; order Artiodactyla; family Camelidae; genus Vicugna; species Vicugna pacos. The sequence continues at coordinate 59,177,143 of NC_133002.1, forward strand.
TGTAAAGAACTTGTCTCCAGATTGTATTAAAGAACTCTCATAACTCAGTAAGAAAACAATTGGCCAATTAAAAAAATGGGCAAAATATTTGAACAGACACTTCAATAAAGAAGAGAGGCAGGTGGCCAATAAGCACATGAGAAGATGTTCTACATCATAAGTCATCACAGAAATTCAAATTAAAGCTGCAACCAGGTACCATTACACACTTAACAGAATGGCTAGAGTTTAAAAAAAAAAAAAAAAAAGAAGAAGAAACTGACAAGACCCAGTTTTGGCAAGGCTATAGAGCAACAGAAACTTTCACACACTGCTGGAGGGGATGCAAAATGAGACAGCTGCTCTGGAAACCCTCTGGCAGTTTCTTACAAAGGTAAACAAACCCAGCATCTCACGCCTAGTGTGACTGAGCAGGACCTCATGGGCCTTCCCAGGACAACCTCTCCCCACCACGCCTCTGTGCCTCTTATCTGTAGATAACCTGTAGTCTTCGAGGCCTCCCCTGAGTCACACAAGCCTGGCCCAAGAATTAATTACCAAAAAGATATGAATACGTAGTGACAAAGGTAACAGTTGGGCCAGGAGAACTGGTAAGAATTTAAACAGTATGTCAGCCATATAGCCATCACAGAGTCTTCAGCTCCTCCCTGAATTGCCCAGATAACAGTATCTGATGCACATTCCTGAGCTGTCTTACAGGTGTGGGAAACCCTCACCAGAGGAAGTTGACTACCTGAGGACCATGAGTGCGTAGCCCCCAGACCAACTGAGCCTCAGGTATCCCCTAGGATACCGCCCTGCTCCCTCACCATCAGCCAATCAGGAACCTGTGGAGGAGCTGATCACACACCCTGCAACTCCGCTCCCTCACCTTGCCTTTGAAAATGCTTCCCGAGACCCGTCAGGGAGTTTGGGCTTTTTGAGCATTAGCTGCCCTGGACTCCTTGTCTGGCCCTGGCAGTAAACGCTGGGCCTTCCCTCAGCACAACGCGGCGTCAGCAGGTTGACTTTACTGCACGCGGGCGAGTGGAGCCAAGTTTGATTTGGTAACACCAGGTTGCCACATCCAAGAACGATGAACATCTACGTTCACGCAGAAACTCGTAAGGGAATGTCCCTAGCAACTTTTGTTCATAATCACCAAAAAACCGGAAACAACTCAAATGCCCCTCAAATGGCAAATGGATTAAAAAAACAGGAACATTTGTACCGCGGACCGGCACTCGGCAGTGAAGAATGGGCTACGTTACACGCTATCACACGTGTGAACCGAAGGCATTATACTCTGCACTTTGGTTGTGGTCATGGTCATGTGGCTGCAGACACCTGTCAAAACGTATCAAACAGGGCGTGTAAAAATGGTAACTTTAACTGTATTTAATTACACGCCAATAAACCTTAGGAAAAAAGCCATTCTAGATCCAGCCCACATTTAGAGAAACCCACATCTCAGGGGCTGTGGGCTCAAGCCCTCTCCACTGTTCTAATTCGCCTAGGATATTGTGTTCTGTTCTGAGCATCCTTTCCCCCTATTTCAATTTTATAAATTTGTTTGTTGGAATAAATAATACTTGCAACGGATACCAAATTCAAAATGTGCAAAGGTTTTGCAGTGAAGTGTGTCTCCCTCCTGGCCTCCTTTTTCCAAGTCACTCACTCTCCTATCCAGAGGTGCTCTGTCAGGAGAGAGGAAAGAAAGCTCCCGTCTTTCACCCAAAAGAGCCCAGTTCCCACTCATCCAGCACACACCTTTCTAATGTAAATTTTAAAATTTACATTAGAAGCAGACTCGGAGACATAGTAAACAACTTTATGGTTATCAGGGAAAGGAGGTGGGAAGGGATAAATTTGGGAGATTGAGATTTACAAATGTTAGCCACTATATATAAAAATAGATTTTAAAAAGTTACTGCTGTGTAGCACAGGGAACTATGTTCAATATCTTGTAATAACCTTTAAGGAAAAAATCTGAAGACGAATGTATGTATGTATAGGCAGGACTGGGACATGATGCTGTGCACCAGAAACTGACACATTGTAACTGACTGTACTTCAATTTTAAAAAATGACATTAAATCTCAGGGAGTCTTCCACATAAATGCATCCACAGTTGCCTCATCCTTTGTAAAAGCTACACCACATCCCTGGTGTCTAGGCACCACAATCAATTTAACCAGCTCCTTACTGACTGAAATTAGTTTCCAATACTTTTCTCTCGCATGCAACAACGCCACAAAGGCTCTTACAGGGATATGTGCTAGGGGTCAAAGTTTAATTTCCATAAAGTGAAAACCGTGATTCTTAAACCACAACAAAGGGACGCTGTGTCAAAGATTCATTAATGGAGGAACCAGTATCATGGTCACATTGGTTCAAATTCGAGAGACTGGATGCTGAGAGGCACTGAGAGAAATCTGGAAAGAAGGCAGCTGTGTTAGATAGAGACCTGGTGAATGTTTAATCTCCAGGGCAATAAAACGGGCACCTTAGGGATTAGCATTTCGACCGGACAGCAATTATTTGCATTCCTCCCAGACAAAATGCATTTGAATTGTTATTAGACACAAACTATTTGCATAGCTAACAGCTTCCTAAGAGTTGACACCTGCCCTTGAGAGCTGTAAAATGCCCTCGTCAGTAGCAAAAAGTAGGTCAAACCAAGGTGTAAACGTCTATGTAAGTAGATGACCCTTGTGTGGGTCTGGTAGGTCATTCCTTCCCCCTCCCCCTCCTCCTCTCCCCCCAACACACTGAAAGGTCAAGCGGCCAGCAGTTTGGGGTTATTTTTCTTACCGTAGGACAGCTGTGGGGTACATTCCCAGCCGCCTTGCTGGGTCCAAGGTATATGCATTTGTCATTTCCACAGATACGGCCAATGTGGCGGCCTCTGATCTTGCAGCTCATTATGCTAATTGCATCCACTGGGATGCTGATGGTTAAGGGCTGCCACATGGCCTCTAATGTCGGCGAGGGGTGGGGGGCGGTGGGGGTAGGAGGTGGAGCGTGGAGTCATGGGGCCCTCTCCCTCCCCTGGCTATCAGCTAGGCCAGCCGGGCAACGGCCCCTCCCTCCAGCAGCCTGTGTTTACAGAGTCCCCACTGCTCCTTCTAGTGATGCTGGTGCCCTCTCACCGGCGCGTTCCTTAAGTTTTGGTAAATGGTGTGTCCTCCGGGCCTTCCCGGGTTACATGCTCACCTGGCCTTAACCTGGTGTATTTCCTCAAACACGCCCACATCTCTGGCCTTTTGAGCCCATGGAATCCTGGCATTTCTCCCCCACTGAGCGTGGGCCGGTACCTTCACGTGCTGCGGGGAGCCGTCCTAACAGGGCGGTCGCGGCACCTCTGGGGTCCCGTGCGGACTCGTCTGCCTCCTGCAGGAGCCGGCAGCCGCTTCCCAAGCTCCTTTGCGACGTGCGTGGTCTTTCTCCTCTTTAATCAGGCCCAGCGCGTCCTCAGCTGAGCTGTGTTGCCAACGCGCCCTTCTCACTGGTAGCCAGGAGGGGAGGCGGGAGCGGTTGTTGAAAAGGATGCGTGTTGTTTCACAGGGGAGAAGCGTCCACATTGTCTTCAAGCAGAGGGCTGCTGACCAGGCAGTCACGGGCCTCTCTGCAGGCTCCCGGAGTTTGGGGAAATCCTGGGATTCAAGACTTTGGGAAACATCAGCCCATAAGTACCATCCCCACGTATCAGGGTCCTATTCTTCCCAACCAGGGCTCTGACCTCGGCGTGGCAGGTCTTCCTGGATTAGGAGTTTGACCATCTATAGAGTTCTGCTGGTCTTGGGGTCACGTCTTGGGTCTTGACCCCCGTCTTCTGAGGTCTCACCCTAAGAGATGAAAGCCTCTTCTGTTCTCCCAAGAAGGCCGTCCATCTTTCCCACTCAGCTTTTAATTGCCTCTTAATCACTCTCAGCTTTTCGTTACGTTTCCCCAAAGCATGGCTGTCCTCCGCAGTTGGTTTATTGAAGTGTGGTTGATTTACATTGTTAGTTTCAGGTGCAGAGCTGAGCGATTCAGTTATACACACACATACACACATACACACATACACACCTATTGTCAGATTCTTTTCCATTATAGCTTATCACAAGAAATTGAATACAGTTCCCTGTGCTCTACAGGAGGTCCTTGTTGTTTATCTGTTTTATATATAGTAGTGTGTATCTGTTAATCCCAAACTCCTAATCTCTCCCTTCCCCAATTTTCCTCATTTGATAAGCGTTCCTTCCAAACTTATCAAATGCAAGATATGCCACACCAGCGAGCGCTTTCTCCTCCTCTACAATACCAGGTCACCAGGGGTAAAATTTTAACAATGTTTGCCACCTGTGCCAAGATCTATGCTCCGCCCCCAGCCCCACCACTGCTGGGGTCCTTGTTGCCAACCAGATGGTGGATGACCCAACCCCACGTGGGCATTTTTTGGACCCTTCCAGCACCCACTGTCACCGCTGGGTTCCCCAGGAGGCAGACTCTGAGTCAGAGATTAGCATCACAAGGGTGGCTGGGGTCTTGGGAAGGGAAGAGTTTGGGCCGAGAGAGAAGACAGTGTGGGATGTGGTCTCAGCAGATCTGGGCTGACCCTGCAGGGAGTTCTGAAGATGGGCGACCCCCAGAGCCATCCTGAGGTGAGAGGAGAGACCTGGACTTTATATCCCTGTGTTGATCCGTCCTTTGCCATGGCAACTCTGGGAGGGGTGCCATCCCAGCAGGCTGTCTTCAGCTGAGACAGTCTTCAGGCAGGGCTGCCAGCTGAGGGCTGAGTGTCGGTGGCTCAGGTCCCCAGTCCTTTCTTCCTGAGTGGGGATCTGGGCGGCTCCAGCACCCACCGCACGGGTAGCTGATAAACACTCGTCAAGCAAGCAAAACACAGAAGGGGCCCCAAGAGAGGAGTGAGGATGGGACAGGTCATCGTGGGAGTCACAGTGACTGCTGCCATATACTGACAGTGGAGCGTCCACGGGGTCTCCTGTTGTTCCATGGGTGCTCCGAGACCCAGCAGCTTCTCTCATCTGCCCCATTTTACAGATGCGGACACAGTGGTTCAGAGAGATTAAGTAACTTGCCTGAGGTGGCTCAGCCAGGAAGTGCCCATGTAGCGACAACCCTCAGGAGCTGGGTAACAGCCCCACATTTAGAAAGGTCACATGCCACAGGCTGCACCATGCCCTACAGTGTCCCCCACCCATTTCCACCATCTGTGTGGCCCTGTAGCTGTCTGAGTCTGTGAACCCAGCTTTGGTGGTTTGAGGCCTTTCTGGTACTATTTCCTGTGGCTAACTGTGCACTTAGGAGGAATTAAAAGATAACTTTATTAGACTGATATCATTCACATCTGTGGTCATATTCTGGCCGGCTTCCTCCCAAGGTCTGCCTCGCGGTCTGTCTGGAGCCTGGGCTCCCCGCCCTTAGACCCGCTCCTTGGCGCTGGAGGGAGGACAGGCCACTCAGAGGGATTCAAGACCGTCATTGATGAGCTCGGGTAGCCTCCCAGCCCTTTCTCTCCCGGAAACATCCTGGCTCTAAGCACAGAAGTCGAAAATCAGTTTTACTAAAAACAAAAAAGGATAGAATGGAGAGGGCTGATGTGCATTATAATAATTTCCTGCTACCACACCTAAAGTTTGCTTTGAAGTAGCCAGCACCCCTGGGGCTCTGGAAATGGAATTCAGCTCACAGAATGGTGACTTGCTCCCAGGTCTCAGGGGCTGCTTGATTTTTCCTGTCTCTTACATCTCTTGCTTTCAAGGGACCGGAGCTTTAGCTGAGATCCTCAAGACCTCCAAAAATGTGCCCTGCGTCTGAGTGTCCTGCCCTAACAAATGACCACAAACTCGGACAGTTAACCCAGTATCCTCTGATGTTCCATAGGTTAGACATCCGACTTGGGTCTTCCTGGAGTAGATCGGATGTTGGCAGGAGTGTGTTCCTTCTGGAGGGGTTGGAGGGGCAGCGTCTGTGTCTTTGCCTTTTCCAGCTTCTGGAGGCCACTCTAGACCCTTAGCTCACGGCCCCTCCCCCAGTGTCAGAGCCAGCACTGGCCGGCCAGGTCTGTCACACGATACCATCTCTCTGGTTCTGACACACTGGCCTCCCTCTTCCTCATTTGAAGAGCCCTGTGGTTAGACTGGGCCCTCCTGGATAATCCACCATGCTCTCCCCGTCTCAAGGTCCTCAGCCCCTTCGGCAAAGTCCTTTGGGTCACGTGTGAGGGAAAGCTTCGTTTCAACGCCCCTGACGCCAGATGTGCGTGCGTGTTGGGGGTGAGGGGGTGGCAGCTTCCACACCAAGGAGTCCTCCAGTTCTCAGCGGACACCAGCTTGGTGGGCCTGGAACTCAATTCTGACACTACCTGAAGGTAGCATCAGCCTCCAGGGGTTCAGGGCTCAGTCCCACAAGACTCAAACCCCCCAACCCCGCACCTAGATTGACCGACCGGCTATGAATCCAGATTCCTGTCATGACCCCCTCGGGGCTGATAATTTGCTAAAATGGCTAAAATCACAAAGCTCAGGGAAACGTTTACTTACGTTTTGGTACGTTTATCCTGAAGGATACGGAAGAACAGCCAGAGGACGAAGAGGTCCGGAAGTGCCCTGAGGGCAGGAGCTTCTGTCCCTGGGGAGCTGCCATGAGCCCTCCTCACCAGCCTGGAAGCCCCTCAAATCTCCCTGATCACGAGCTTTCCACGGAGCCTAATCTCCAGGCCCCTCTCCTTCCCTGGGGGCCTGTGGGTGGAGCGAAAAGTTCCGATCCTCAAATTAGCTGGTCTTCCTGAGACCAGCCGCATCCGGAGACCATCCAGGGTGACCCCACGTCTCCCCGGCAGCACCAACGCAGGTGAGGTCGGAAGGGGCCGAGGATGGCAGAGGTCACTCCTGACACCCGGGAAATCGCGAGGGTCTTAGGAGCTCTGTGCCTCGGACCTGGGACAGAGGCGGAATGTACATCGCATCACACCATGGACGGTAATACATTCACAGGCTCCCGGGATTAGGATGGGACCATTATGTTCTGGGCGCCATTATTCTGCCGGGGACACTCTGTTACTGGCTCCCAGGCCTTTCCTGAATCAGGAGTGAATCTGATTAAAAACTCCTGGGCTCTGTGCATGGAGGACACGGTCGTGTACCCCAGCCCCCTTGGAAGTAGGAGCCCCAAGCCCCAGGACGTGGGAGGGGGAGGGCTTAGAGGCTCAGGAATGGGAGGTGAAGGCCACTGGGGTCCTCATCCTCCTTCCTTTTCGGTTTCCCTTTTTGCTTGGTCTCATCCCCAGATAAAAGAAAAACCAGCACAAGCTTTGCCCGACTAGGAAGGCAGCTGACGATGCCAGCACGTGCCCCACCCTCCTCCCAGCCCTTGCCCTAGGAAGCTGTTTCCTCCCAATTTGTCCTTTGGGGAGGTGGATGATGCTTTGTTTAAATGCACTGCCTACACGTGTGCACTGTTTCCCCGGAGAGCTGGAAGGGGCTGCATCATGGCAAACACATTTGGAAAGAAGCGGGAGCAGCAGTGCTGCCAACCAGGGCCCCCCCGAGGCCTCGGGCGGTCTTCTTACCCTGTGTTTGCATGGACCACGTGGGTTCATTTCTCCCTCACTCGGAGATGGGGGTGAGTTTGAGAGACAATGGTCATTTCAACCTCAGGCTTCCTGCAGAGGGTCAGCGACTTCATCATTGTTCCTCTGCAAATTAAGAGTGGCCCACCCTGGTCACTATAGCAACCACCCCTCCCCGCCAGGGGGGCTTTTGTCATCCATTCAGTGAACTCTTCTCCAGACAAAGAGATGGAGGAAAGAAATTACTGGAAGCGCGGCACTTCAGAACAGGTCTTTGTTTCCAAGAGAACAGTTCAATTGGCTGATGAGAGACCCAGAAACCACAGCAGAAAAGGACGGCTATTAATTGAGGAGTGTTCCAGAAGTCGCCCCGGCCACGGCGAAGGGGCACGCTTTTGCAGATCCCACACACAGCTCCTGGCACCGCAATTAACCCGGAGCCCTCCCGAAATTTCAAAGCCAATGAGGTTTTATTTCTCTCCTACTCTCCCACTCTTTTGAGTTTGCCTTCGATATTCCCCACCTCAAATCGCCTTTACCAGGTTCCCATCTCTGTGAGGGGCGCCGCGCAGAGGAGGTGCAGCTCAAAAGCAGGAAATCCAGGAGCCCCAGACCACTGGCTGCCTCGAGGGGTTCATGGAGGCTCCTGCACACAAGCGGGATGGTAAAAGAGCTTCGCCCCTTTGTAACAACACTCTGGGGCCTGGCTGCAAAGAGAAGCTTCTGCTCCTGGCTTCTGGGGGTTCCTGAAAGGCTGCCCATCAAACTCTGGGGTACCTGGGACCCCTGGGGTGCTCCTCAAGTTCTGAATGGTCTGCTGGCTAGACATGCATCAAGAACCTGTGCAGCATCCTGCTGGGCACCGTCCCCACTCCCATCAGACAGGTCCCTGGGCGGCCTCTTTTGGGTTCTCTCTGGTGCACAAGGAACATCCCACCTCCTTGCTGGGGCTGACAAGCCTGGGTCTGAGGGCCGCCCTCCCATTCCCCTAACCCCCTCCAGCTCTACCATCTGAACAGCCAAGCCCATTTCCCCGCCGTGATGTCTCCCTCGTCCCCACTCATGTGAGATTCTTCAGGCTGGGCCAGTGTTTGTCCTTTGCATCTCTCAACTGTAGGGGACTCATTTCAAGGCTCTCTTGGGGTCCCCTGACTTCTCATTATGCCTGGGATTGGAAGGATTTACTCCCACCCTTCCACCAACGGGGGTGGGCGAGCCTCCCAGCAGAGTATCTGCTCATCTCCCCCCACCGCCCGGTCTAACCCCCTTGCCTTGTGCTCTGGCTCACACTTTCCCTTCTAATATTCTGGAGAGAGTGAGGAGAGGGTTCAAGAGCCAAGGGACAGATTCTCCTTCACCCCTGATGCAGTAAATTCTGCATGTGGCCGGGGGGGGGGCATGATGTCTGTAGCACTCCAGTAGCCTCTGGAGCCCTGAGCCACCAAGGAAGAGCTGCCACGCTGCAGAAACCACATGGAGAGACACACAAAGATAGGGAGGCCCAGGAGCCGTGGCAGCTGCCTGAGCTATTGGGTGCTGCCAGCCCAGGCCCCAGACGTGCAAGTGTGCGCAAGCCTTCAAGATGCTTCCAGCCGCAGCCACTGTCTGACAGCAACTGTAGGAAAGATTCCAGTAAGAATTCCAGTAAGTAAGCCCCAGGACTGTGAGCAACAATGCTAAGTATGGTTGTTGCTTTAAGCTGCTACGTTTGGGGTGATTTGCTGCTAGGCAGCAACAGACACCTAGAAGAGAGAAGCACAAAGGAACCGGTGCTAGGCTGTCCTACCATCCACTGGCGTCCCCTGCATCTTCCTGTAGAGCATGGTCAGCAGAATGTGGCCCACAGGCCAAACTGGCCCACTACCTTGTTTTGTAAATAAAGTTTTATTGAGACACATTCATTTACATTTGTCTATGACTGCTTTCTCCTTAAAATGGTAGAGTTGAGTAGCTGTAACAGAGACCAGGCAGCCCATGGTCTAAAACATTTACTCTGTGGTCCTTTACAGAAGAATTTTGCCAACCTCTGGGGTGGAAAATTAGATTTCCCTGCTTTTTGAACTCAGGGATGTCCAGGTGACCTGTTCCAACCAATGAAATGTGAGCAGAGTGATTGAGTCATTTTGGGCTGGAAGCTTTGAGAACCAGCTCATGCTTTGTGCCTGGCTTTCTTCTTCTTAGAGGAAAACCTCCAGGGGTCTAGGTAGAGGCAGCTCCATCAGCCTGGGTACCAGAGTGAAGATAATGTGCATCTGTTTCTTGTGACTGCTGTAACAATGAACCACAAACTGAACACAACAGAAAAGGAGTCTCTCATGGTCCTGGAGACGAGAGGTCAGAAATCATGGTGTCACAGGGCCGTGCTCCCTTTGAATCCTCTAGAGGAGAGTCTGCACTTGGCCCCCTCTGGCCTCTGGTGGCTCCGGGTGTTTTCTTGACTTGTGGCAACATCACTCCAACCTCTGCCTCCATCGCCCCTGTAGGCGGGGCTGTAGCTGACCCACGATGGACAGGAGCCCCTGCACCGGCGGGGTGTTTGTCTCTGTACCGTGGCACCACGCAGCCTGTGCTGACTGATGCCAGGTGTTAGGCAAGACCAGGGAGAGGTGACCAAGAGCCTCAAAGCATGGAAGGCAGGCGTGGCCAGTGACCAGGCTGACTCGGACAGCAATGGGAGGCTGAGCAGTGGTGCCTTTAGAAAGCTTTGCTCTGTAACATCTGAAACGATTTAGCTGTCTTCCACCTGTGTTCTTTTATTTATTTATTTTCTCCAAGTGCATCAGTTACAATGTAATGAGTTGAAAGTAAGCTGTAGGCTGGGGCTCTCTGGGACAAAGCAGACACCTTCTGACATGGTTTGGGGATGTGGACCCCCCTGCCTCGTTCTCGCCCAAACAGAAACTCCTCCTCCTGGCAGTGCTAGCTCTGACCCGCAGTCTGCTGCCAGCCTGTCTCATCTTCGCTTGGGACTTGGTGGGAGACCAAAAATACTGCTCCAGGAAGACTGCAAACCTGTCTGAATTTACATATAGATTTCCCAGGGCAGGTAGGTTCCAACTTTTTCCTGATGAGGGGAGTTTATTCTCCATTTTCTGATTACCCAGAGGTTGGAGTGATGGTGTTAGAGCAGCTTTCTGGATTCGGGTTGGAATTTAACAGCGGAAGTTGGTGATCTTGGAGGGGGGTGGCTGGTCACATGCACTGACTGGGGATTCCTTTACTGAAGTCTGTGCCGCAGAGTCAAAACGTTCCTTGGAAGGAACGGGGAAGGAAACTAAACCTCCAGTTCCCTTCCTTCCGTGTTCCAGTATCACCGCCTGGAAGACGAGCTCCCTCTACCCCACCTCCCGCCAGTGTCTGTCTTACCTCTCCCGTCCTCCAGCTAATTCTGCATCTGTCTTCTGAAGCTGGCCTGCTCAGCTTAATGAACCACACTCATTTGCCCCCAGATGAATGGGTCCCATTAGCTGCCTGTTTAACAACCGTATTTCTTCCTCCCGATGGGGGCTCAGTATCTCTCCCATGAAATATGGCTTGAAGGGCCCCATCCCAGGTTTGAAGTTCCAAGCAATTACTCAGCAGTGATTCTGGAGCTGTGGCAGCCTGGCGACGCTGCCTCTTCTGTCTCCTCTGCTTGACTGGAGAAGGGAAGCAAGCAGGCTTCTATCTTACGAGAGATTGATGCCTCCTCCCCAGCGGGCTTTTTTTTTTTTTTTCCTTTTTGGCTCTCTGTGAAGCTCTCCCTCCAGTGTCCTCTTTCCATCCTCAGTTTTAGAGTCATGGGTCTCAGTGCGCTCCTCAGGGGCTGAGATGACCTGCAGGCTGGACCTCCGCTGGAGGGAGGAGGCTTGCCTGGCCTGACCGTGGTGCTGACCGTGGCGCTGACCTCTAGCAACCGAGGTGTTGGTTCCCATGAGGTCGTGCTACCGCTGAAAAGAGACTAGAGTCAGACACAGGATGTCTGCTCTTTGCAGGGGTCTCTCAGATCACCGCACCTGAGCTGTCTACTTAAGAAGGCCTTCTCTGACCCCACGTCTAGCCTTGTAGAGACCAGCCCTGCGGTCACTCAGGTCATATGCTCCACCATCACCATTTATCCTCCTCTCCCTTGCTGGCTCTGGTCCCTCCCTCCCTGCTCCTCTATCTAAAGGGCCTTTTGAAACATGTCTGTGTTTATGTTACACCCAGGAGGAGGGCAGGTGAATGGCAGGAGAGAGGGGCTTCCAGCAACGTGGCAGCCCAAGCCAGCGGGGGCTTTCCTCTCCTCTCTTCCAGCACCAGGATGAGCAGAACAGAATGTAATGCCGCTCTCAAAAGGTTTTTAAAATGAGCGTCCACATTCAAAAGAAGGAGGGACAAACAGAAAAGTTAAAGGCTGAGGCAGGAGAGCAGAGGCTGACTCCAGCACTCCCATAATTAACAGCAATATTAATAATGATGATGATGAATCAAGGGGGTTAAAAACAAAGTGAAACTAAAATGCTAGCTGAGAATAACATGTAAGATAGGAGGGAAAATTAGGGAAGAGACATGATAAGACAGTAGGTGCAAATCCAAGTATACCCACAGCTACAATAACGGTAAATGCGTTACACTTGCCTATTAATTGACTCAGACTAACTGGACGAAAAAAAATCCAGACTAGCTGGATTGGATGAAAAAAATCTACCTACACAAAACGTTTTAAGGTACAACTGACCCCAAACAACACAGGAAGATTGAAAACAAAGGCTGAAAAATACATATATACAAAAGGAAGCTGGCCCAGCAGTATTACTGCCAGTCAAAGGAGTCATTAAGGCAAAAAGCAAGTCTTTACTCAATAATAAAAGAAATAATTATTGTTACCAGGCGGGTAGGAAGGAGGGAGGGATAAATTGGGGAGTTCGGGATTGGCAGATACAAACTACTATATACAGAATCACTAAACAACAAGGTCCTGCTGTACAGCACAGGGAACTATGTCCAATGGCCTGTAGTAACCTGTAATGAAAAAGAACATGCATGTGTATAACTGAATCACTATGCTGTACCATATATATTTTTAAATTGATTTTTTAATTTTTAAATGTTTTTGTTGGGGAGGAGATAATTAGGTTATTTATTTATTTATTTATTTTTAGTGGAGGCACTGGGGATTGAACCCAGGACCTTGTGCATGCTAAGCACATGCTCTACCACTGAGCTCCCCCATACCATATTTTAATATTTAAAAAGTGAAATAATTCTTCAAGAAAATACGCCAATCCTGAGCCTCCATGCATCTAAGTATTTAGTGTCAAACAGAGAAAGGAAAACTGCAGGAGAAAGCAGTCATTCACAATCACAGTGGAAAATTTTAACAAATCTGTTTCAGAAAATCATAGCTTAATTGTAAGACTATAGAAGACTTGCACGGCATGATCTAGACATACAGAGGAAATAAACATTCTTTTCAAATGCATCTGACACTTAACAAATTTAATCAGATATTAGTCTCCAAAGGAAGTTTCAACAAATACCAGAGAATTGATATCCTCTCAATCACTTCCTGACACTAAATAAAGAAATGAGAAATCACAAATATTTAGAAACTGAAAAGCATACCTCTAAATAATTCAAAAGATAAAGCATAATAAAAATATCAACTATTTAGGACGGAACAGCAGCGAAAGGACTACATTCCCAAACACGGGAGATGGCTAAAGCCGTAATGAGCAATTTAAAAACCTCATTAACGAGTAACAGTGAAAATTAAGTAAGCATTCAACACAAGAAATTAGAAAAAAATACCAGAGAAATTTGGAAAAGAATGGGAGGTAGGAAATAATAAAGTACAGAAATTAGTGGAACCAAATATACAAAAGAAATAATTAACAAATGCAAAGCTGGTTTTTCAAGAAGACAAAGTAGGTAAACATTTGGAAGTAAAGATCACTAAAAAAAGAGAAATCACAAGTGAATATTATCAGGAACACAAAGGAAGACATAACCAGACAGTAGAGTTCTTTAGAAAAATAGCGCATTAGGGACGACTTTATGTGAAAACGTTTAAAAACAGATGAAATAGACACATGCATAGAAAAAAGTAGAAATGATCAAAACTATCTCAAAAAGTAACAGAAAACCTGTAAGCATTAAGGACATTAAACTAGTAGTCAGAAATCTGTTTGCAAAGAAAAAAAAAAAAAACCCGCCAAACCAGACCGTATCATCAAGTAAGTTTTGCACTTGTAAGTTCTGTGCAGTAAAAGCAGGACAAGTTTTACCAAACCTAGAAGGAGCACATAGCCCTTATCAGATACAAACCGTTCCATAGGAATTTCTTGGGATGGGGACAGGAGGAGGGGCTCCCCAACTCCTTTTGTAAGGGGAGCAGAACTCTGATGCCAAAAGCAGGCAAGAACAGCACCTACGAGAAAAATAGGAACGCAAACAAAAAAAAGAAAGTAAAATAGGAACACAGATGAACAAATCCTATATCAAAATTAGCAAACCAAATTCAGCCATCTATATATATAAATACTTTATCATGAGCACAGTCTTAAACTCAGGAATATAAAGAGAGCTTAACACTAAAATATCTGTTAAAGTCATTCACCACATTAAAAGATTAAAGGAGAAAGTCCATATATATAATCATCTTATTAGATGCAGGAAAGCATTCAATAAAATGTAATATCCACTCATGATTTTTTAAAGAAAATTCTCAGCAAACAGAATAAATGGAAATTTTCTTAAACCAATAAGAAACTACAAAGAAAATCACACTTAATGATACATTAGAATTATTTTCTTTAAAACCCAGAACAAGATAAGGACACCTCCTCCATCATTTTGATTCAGTATTTTTATCAGGATCTTCAGCCAGGTTAATTAAAATAAGAAAAAATATGACTTAAGATAAATATTTGGCTGCACTTAATTGATATCCATGCAAATGGATGGTGACTTAAGCAAAATGGGTATTTCTGCCTCATGTGAATACCTGGAGGTGGTCCAGGGCTGATGTTTGTGGTTCTTGAGATTGTCCAGGAACCCAGACGCCATATATCTTGTTTTACCGTCCCGTGGTCCACCACACCTGCCACCACATCCACATGGGAAAGTCCAACAGTTGCCAAGACAATTTTGAAGAAGATGGATTAGAGATTTGCCCTTTCAGGTGTAAATACTATAAAGTGATGCGTAGTGATAAAGCAGTATGGCTTGGATCTAAGACAAATAGACCAATGAGATAGAACAGGGAAACCAGAAGCAGATGATCAGATGTGGAAACTTGGCAAAGACAGAAGTATCTGCACAAATCGATGGTGGGAGGATTGAGCCGTGCAATCAGTGGTATCAGCATACCTGGCTCTCCGTAAAGGAAATCGTAAAATCCACATTTACATTATACCATGCATGAAAGTCAATTCCTGATGAATTAAAGGCTTGCATATGAAAAAGAAAACTTAAAGGAGAAAACATAGAACGTTTAAAATACATTTTTATTGAAGTACAGTCCTTGTACAATGTTGTGTCAATTTCTGGTGTCCAGCACAGTGCTTCAGTCATAGAGGAACATACATATATTTGTTTTCATATTCTCTTTCCCCGTAAGTTACTAAAAGATATTGAATATAGCTCCCTGTGCTATAGAACATTTTTTTTAAGACAGAGACGGGCTTCTTAAGATCCAAAAAGCACAGATTACATAGAATAAGATAATTACATTTGACTACAGTAAAAATTAAAGCTTCTAAACTAAAAAGACAATGTAACAATGTAAATAAAACCAAATTCCACTCTGGGAGATGCTTTAAAGTCACCATATTGCTCAACAAACACTGGATGGATGGATGGATGGATGGGTGGATGAGTGGGTGAAACAGAGACTTTGTTTAATTCTTCTCCTATTCTGGAAATGGGCAAGAAGCCTGAGTGTTACTGTTTTAAAATAAAGTGTATTCAAATGAACTTATTTACAAAACAGAAACAGACTCACAGACATAGAAAACAAACTTTCGGTAAGTAACAGGGTTGGGGGAGGGATAAATTAGGAGTTCGGAATTTGCAGATACTGACTACTCTATATAAAATAGATAAACAACAGCCATACTGTAGAGCACGGGGAACTATATTCAATATCTTGTAATAACCTACATTGAAAAAGAATATGAAAAGAATATATATATATAACTGAATCACTATGCTGTACACCAGAAACTAACGCAACATTGTAAATTGATTATACTTCAATTTAAAAAATTAATAAATAAATGTAGCATATTAATAGAAAATGTGAGGTATATAGTAAGGACAACAGATCAGCAGATGACAGCCACTGAAAACATAGTTAATTATTCACAGTTCCCAAGCGAGGGGGTGCACACCGTTCCTCCGGACCACGTGGGGGAGCACCGGGTGAGTCAGGAGGCGGAGTGGGGGAGGGAACTCCGGGTGAGAGCCTTTGCTGTGGCTTTTCTTGGAGAGGAAGGGGTGAGGTAGGGTGAGCAGGCTTAGGATTGGCTACTATGAGTGATTTCAGCTGGCTCTGGGGGAGACTGTGGAGCCTGATAAGGAAGGTGGTTGGGGCTGTGGACCGTAGATGGATTGCCTTGTATTGGAAAAGCATGCCCCCTGGGAGGACTCCCCCCTCTGAGTGGGGGGCGGTCTGGGGGAGGGGGGAGGAAGATGGGGAGAGGAAGCTGGTAAGGGAGCAGGAGGCCAAGGCAAGGTGACTCGGTCGTCCAGAACAAGGTGGGTCCAGCACGTGCAACTTGAGACTTCGAATTCACAGAAACTAGAGACATGCTTCACGCAGTTACACACCCGTAGCTGCTCCCGCCCCCTAATCTTCTTTATTACCCGGCTCTGAATTCCCTTTCCTGCTAAACAGCTGCTCAGTCTGGAGCTTCAGGAGGCAAGGATGAAATTAAAGTGCCAAAACCAAGAATATATTCTTGTGTGCGCCTTATTGTTGGCACCCGGCACACAGGGCCCAGCAGAATGCCGCTTTATCACCATCACCTGCTTGGTCTGAAGGAAGAATGACCTTCCCCATCTGCGGAGGGGAGGGACACGCAGCTGCCCCTCTGGGGACAGGCCCCTTTGTTCCGATCTGTTCCATCTCCTGTCCACACACCTCACACACCCAGCCCAGGTTGCTCCCCAAATGTTTTCCTGCTCGGCTCCTACAGGAATGAGGACGCAGTTCATTCACATGCAGGAAAATCTACCCCAGATAAATCTCCTAGTAGCGATTTCCGGATACTGAAAATGCCAACCGGCTGTTAAGTTCTCCCCCAGGAGTGAAGCTCAGAAGCAGATACTCTCCTGGCGCATGACATGCAGCTCCCCTCCCCCGCCAGATCAGCTAGCGGGTTTGTGCCGCCTGCCAGCAGCTGCTGGGAGAGGCGCTGAACTGCAGCCTGAAGTGGGCTCTTCTCAGGCCCCGAGTCGGGGGAGAGGGCTGTCTTGGAGCCCACCCAACCCATCTCTGCTGGTCACCCTGCTGCTTAGAAACCGTATCCATCCGACCATACTTATAGGTCCATCTTACAGAGCAGGCCCTTCCTGGAAGCCCAGGTATAAATAAAACACACTGAGAGGGTGATGTGTCCGCGGCCCAGGAGAGACCAATGAGAAAGCAGAAAGTTCCAATGTGAGAGAAAGCAGGTCCAGCTACATAACTTCTGACCCCAACCTTCATGCAAAATAAAAATGTGAGGCCCCTTGTTCAAAAATTATTAAGTTCGGGGGGGAGGGTACAGCTCAGTGGTAGAGTGAGTGCCTAACATGCATAAGGTCCTGGGTTCAATCCCCAGTAACTTCATTAAAGATAAATAAATAAAACCTAATTATCTCCCCCCTAAAAAATTATTAAGTTCAATAGCTTGTAGTAACATATAATGAAAAAGAATAAATAAATAAATATGTATAACTGAATCACTACGCTGTCTATCAGAAACTAACACAACATTGGGGAGTGGGTATAGCTCAGTGGCAGGGCTCATATTTAGCATGCACGAGGTCCTGGGTTCAATCCCCAGCACCTCCATCTAGATAAATAAATAGATAGATAGATAAATAGGAAGTTTCCCATGTATTAAAAAAAGGAAACTAATACAACATTGTAAATTGGTTATAATTCAATCAAAAATTTAAAAAGTATATAGTAAGGATTTCAAGTTGGCAACAGTAGAGCATGTCACCCAGCACAGGGCCCTCCCATGCAGCTGGCCCGGGAAGGAGGCCGGGCTGGGGTGCTGCTGGCTGGCTGGACTGAGGGGAGACACTGGCCACAGGGAGGTGAAACCATCCAGAGGCCAGGAAGCTGATGTTTGTATCAAGGGGTCCAAGTCATTAGATTCATTAGGCCTGTTCTCTTTAAGTAGCTGTGTTAGAAAGTTGCTCAGAAAACCCCCAAAGACCTTTTCTAACCTTCCTATGGATCCCCCTGGCCGCAGGCTTCCTCCCAGGGACCACACTTACCTCCCCCACCAACAGTGGCATTTAGGCACTTCACCAGGGTCTGTCCTATCTTCACTAGAGGACTTTACCCCTCGATGGCCGGAGGGGTTCCCTCAGGTGCGCTAATGGCAGGGACCCCGGGTCAGCTGCTCAGGCACCATTAATCCTTCCCTGCCCAGCACGGATTGGTCTTCAAGTGCCCATGTGCAAGGTGATGGGTGGGGACAGGCTATGTCTAAACAAGCTGAGATGCCATTCTGTGCAGAAGTGACGGTGAAAATGTGTGCTAATTAACTCAGAGTGCTTTGCATTATGAAGTTATTGCATGCTGATGTTTTGTTGGGAAATCTGGTTTACCATTTCTCACTGGAGCTGCTTCCTGGGCACTCACGGGTTAACACACACAGTCCCCTGCCAGTCTTTGCCTGGAGCTCGGCATGTCCTACTGTCACTGCGTATTTGTCCAGAATCCATGTTCCAGGCGGTGCCCTCAGAAAGGCCTTAAAAAAAAACCATTTGCCCAAACTTGGGCTACAGCTAAGCCAATTCTTAAATTTTAGCATCCTGGAAGGAGGTACAGATTTCTAATAAATCAAAACATGCCGACTGTGTCCATAGACAGGAATTTAGATAAAATAATGTATATCCTGCCTTTATTTCCATGTCAGGAATGTGCATCTACTGATCTCACTAATTTCTGACATGCACAATTGGCGAGAATGTGGAGTGCTTTAAATAACATAGCAATCAGTGCCAGTTAAGTTCATTTGTTAGAGGTTAATGAAAATAGATATCAAATGTATGGAAAGTTGTTCCCGGAGGCAGGAGTGACACCAGCCAAAATGGACACAAGATAGCTTTCCTTTTCACTGGATCTCAAAACAGCAATCCTTTCCCCAGGAACCGAGGCTCTGCAGGGGGACAGGACCTGTGTTCTGCCTGCAGCAGGGGGGCTCCCTGATCTACTGCTGCAGCACTGACCCTCCTCCAGAATCAACAGCCTTATCTCCGATGGCCCCCGAGACTGGAAACTTCGCCTAGGCTAGTGCTGTCCAGAGGGGACTGGCTCTGTCCACAGCCAGAGGGAACCAGCCATTTACCCTTAATTAACTCCCTAAAGGCGCCATCTCCAAAGACAGTCACATTGCGGGTTACAGCCCCAACACAGGAATTCTGAAGGCACAATTCATTTCCTAACAGTTATATTCTGTGGGTCCTTAATGGATGCGGATTTTAGGGAGATGCTATTCAGCCCTCTACAGGGGTGAAGGGGACCGAGGACCCTGTCTTCTACTCCCTCTCCATCCTCAAGTCCATCCTCTGCCTGATAAGCCCAGCTCTATCTGAGCAGCATCAGGCTTGAAATCTGGGCATAACTTGTCCCAGCGAGCTCCTATGGCACCCCTGTGACTCTAGGTCCCCTGTCCCCCTCCGCTCCCAGATCTGAATCCTTCGCTCTTCAAACTGCCCCCTCGACACTCCACATTCTGATTCTGTCTTCCTCAATCCTGCCCCGCCTTCAGGGCCAACTCAAGCTCCCCCTTCCCGGAAGCTGCCCTCTGAGCTCCCACACCCTCTGCCTTTCCCTCCCGGTCCCTTTCTGAAATATTACCTTACCTCAGTCCCTAGAAATGTCATGCTTGTCCCAAGTTCAACACATGAGTAGAGGCTTCTGGGGAGCAAAGGACATGCCCTGTTTCCTCCGAGCGCCCCGCGGGCCCAGCTTCTCCCGCTGACACGGTGCTGGGGGTGAAGGAGCAGTGCCGGCCCAGCCCTGCCCCCGCCGAGTCCCAGCTGCGTCACCTTGGGATGATTCCTTCCTTTCTCAGTCTTGCTTTTCCTGTCTGCAAAATGGGATCGTTAGATTGTCTGCCACCCTGGGTCAGTACAACGAGAAGTAAGATGCTCAATCACTTGACATTCCAGGCAATGGGGTTGGAGTTCCCCAGGCCCATGGAATGCAGCCAGGACTCTGAGGGTCCCAACCAGACCCACTGCCTCGGAATCTCCGACCTTGACCTTTTCACCCTTCCACTGCAGAGCCCCAGGGCTCTCCCCTCCTCACTGGCAAACTTGGCTCCTTGGGAGTGGCCTGAACAGCTTCGCCTGCCCTGGGGCATTCCCATCCACCCAGGAAGAGATTTTTGCAAGAAACCTGGGATGCCAGACAGCTCAGTGGCGGAGGGATGTGGGGGCAAGCGACCCCCACGAGGATGGCCACTTGTTGGGGAGATCTGGGGGATTCTGATGGAAGCTGGCTCCCCTGCTCTCCACGGAGGGAAGATTCTGCAAAGTAACTACGGTGTTAAATACCAAGGGGACGGCAGCTAACCTTCCCGACACCGTCAAATATTTCTGCCATCAGTGCCCAGTGGGGCGCTCCAGAGTGTGTCTGTGGACGGCTTTCCCAGCTGCCTCTCTGGAACCAGGAGCCAAGGACAGACTCCAGGAGCTGGGCGGGGCCAGCCTCCCTGTGACCACAACTCCTTCCCATGATTTTTGTACCCCCTAGGCAGCCCAAATGGGGCCTAGGATATCTCAGAGCCCTGTCGGTGGGCCGGGAAGATACCCAGGCGCTGGGCTGGGTACCATCTGTCACAGGGCGGCTCCCTCCTGCTGTCACTTGCCGGGACTGTGTTAGATGCAGTCAGAAGCTCCTGGCAACACCCAGGTCGGGGGTGCAGCTGCCGGGGTCTAGAGGGTAACAAGGTGGGCGCATCAAGGATCAAACCCTCCTCTGCCACCTGCCAGGTAAAACCCGGGCCATCACTTAACCTGGACACAGCCCGGTATTCTCCTGCATGCAGGGCAGGGTGGGTGGGATGTGTATGAAGAGGCCTGGATCACGCCCCCCCCCCCAGGCAGGAACCACATCTATCTTGTTCATCCTCTTGTCCCCAGTATTAAAACCAGGGTCTGGGCTTCAGCAGGTGCCCAGTGCCCGTGGGGTGAATGAAGAGGAATAACTGAACAAATAATAAGAGAAAAAGTAGTACCAATGAAAGATTAGGGTCATAACAAATAACTAAATAATGAATGAATAAATGAATGTAATTTAACACATGTTGAGGTGGAGTTTCCTCCAGGCAGGACACGAACTGCTCACCTCCACCTTGTGAAGCCGGTGCTGTTTATTATCCCCATTTTACTGATGGGGAAACTGAGGCACAGACTACGTGAAATGCAGAGGGAGGCAGTGGGCTAGGAGGGGCAAGGGGGGAGGGGCCCTCACACTGAGGACTGATCCAGTCCCGGACCACCTGCCCAGGAGGCCAGGTCCGAACGGCCCACATCTCTGCATCCCTGGACCTGGAATCCTGCCTGGCAAGAATTTTGTAGAAGGAATAAAGACAAATAATTAAGCCTTAGGAACAGCCATTTATCTGGAGAAACCGGTGCTTTCCACACAGTCCTACCATCTACACCTGGAGAGAGGCTGACATCACCCCACGTGCTCCCCAGATAATTTCTGAGGAGAGAACAGGGATAGCGGGAGGTCCCCATAGGTGGCCGCCGGCTTCCATCTTCCAAAACCGGCTCTAATTTAGACTAACTGGGGTCAGGCTCTGTCTTACTGAGGGAAAAGACTGAATAATAGATTGTTGGACGATTTTTAAAGAACTTTGAAAATACGCACAGCAACACGACTAACAGAATAGAATTTGCCTCGTCACATTTCTTCCCGGCTTCTGGAATGAATGAGAAGAGACAATTTGCAATCAGCGTCTCCATCATGTATGAGGGAGATGCTTGTGGAGGATGGAAAGCGAATGCTCATTCCACTTGGGGTACCATACGCACCAGCCCAAACCCTGCAGAGTGCTTTCACAGGAAACGTTGAAGCTGTTTCCACCAGGCACCTCCCAGATCCAAATGTCTATTCTCACATCTTCCCAACCCTTCGTGGGAGGTGATTCCTCCCTCCTGTGAACTCTCATTACTCGTTTATTTCACCTTTGGACCAGTGACTTCTTTGCAGTCTTGTAGGATTAATAATACTTTCCCTTTATTGAGCACTTACTAAGTATCAGGCATCCTGCACACATTATCCTTTTTAGTCCTCACACTACCTCTGTGCAGGGGGTTATGATGCCCATTTTACAGATGGAGATGAGAAAGGTCAAGTCGTTTATTATGGACAGTGATAAAGGAATCACCTGTCTAACCTTCTCCTATTCCTTCCAAATTCCAAATGAGTGAATCAAAGAGGGTACATTTATCTGGGGAAGGGGACGAGCAGATGATCTGCCCACTGCAGGCTGTATTGTGTTAATTTACTATTCGATCAATTCTGTCCATTTATAACATTTATTCTGTAGGTGTCAGATGGTATGCCCACCTAGGAGTCATGGGAGTGACCAACACTGGGGCCATCGTCAGTCATATGTGAGCTGGGTTTTGAAGGATGAGTAGGAGTTTCCTGGTAGACAAGAGGAAAAGCTCATTGCTAGTAAAGGGAGAATGGAGTAGGTGAGTCGGGGTAGGGATAATGGAAGGTGAGTTGAGTTTCTTGGGGGCACAGAGGGAGGAGTGCTGGTAGGTAGATGGGCACCTGGACACATACTGAGGGAGTAGAAATGAACTATTTACCATCAATTCCCATGAAGCAGGCAGCTTCCAAGTATACTGAAATATCAAAATGCTAAAAAGAAGCAGTAGAAAGGTACATACATTTTTTACTAGCACATTAAAGCATGATCCAGTGGAGGTCTTAATAATTACTGTCATTTTGTAACAGTGATAGGTGTAAATGATATTTCAAGGTGTGAATGATGTGTGCAAGAGCTGTGATGGGACAGGAAGTATCTGTGAACATTTGTCCAAATCTGTAGAATGTACAACAAACACCAAGAATGAACCCTGACATAAACGATGGACCTTGGGTGATGACGGTGTGTTAGTGTAAGTTCATTCATTGTATAAATGTACCACCCTGATGGGGGGGATTGATACTGGGGGCGGGTGTATGTGAGTCGGGGCAGGGGGGGATGGGAAATCTCTGGACCTTCTGCTCAATTTTGTTGTGAACCTAAAACTGCTCTAAAAAATAAAGTCGCAATGCCATTTGCAGCAGCATGGATGGACTGAGTGAAATAAGCCAGAAAGAGAAAGAAAAATACATATGATATCACTTATCTGTGGAATATAAAAAAAATGAGACAGATGAACTTACTTACAAAACAGAAACAAAGCGGCGAAAGTATAGCTCAATGGTAGAGCATGTGCTTAGCATGCATGAGGTCCTGGGTTCAATCCCCTGTCCCTCCGTTAAAATAAATAAATAAGAAACGTAATTACCTCTCTCCCCATAAAAAAACAAACAAACAAACAAAAAAACCCCACCAGAAATAGACTCACAGACATAGAGAACAAACTTAGTGTTACCAGGGGGAAATAGGGGAAGGGATAAATTAGGAGTTCAAGATTTGCAGATACTAACTACTACGTATATAAAATAGATAAATGACAAGCTCCTACTGTACAGCACAGGGAACTATATTCATTATCTTGTGGTAGCTATAATGAAGAAGGATATATGTGTGTACATGTGTGACTGAAACACGATGCTGGGCAGAAGAAATGGACACAACATTGTAGACTGATTCTACTACAATAAAAATAAAATAAAAAATAAGGGCTTTTTTTCTAGTGCTTAATTTTATGTTGTGTGAATTTTACCTCAATTGTTAAAAAAAAAAATTACCCCAAGATACCAGTTATTACCCAACAGACTGGCAAGCGTAACGGGCTGCGATCAGCCCTGCTGGGCAGCCGGGCGGTGGGGAACCACTCTCTCGCGCGCATTGTTCACGGGAGTCCACGTGGGAAAACCTCCAGGAGAAACCTTAGTGATCGGACGGCACCCAGCACAGGCTTGTGCCTCTGACCCAGAAGTCCTGCACAGGCGTTTACCTGTAAATACACGGCACACGCCAGGAGGGACACGGGTGCGTGAGCATTCATGGCGGTGTTAGGGGCCACGGCAAAATATCACAATGAACATAAAGCCCCAGAGGACTGGCTAAGTAAATGGCAGCGATGCACACAGTGGGCACAGCAGGGAATAACGCAGCACTTCACGGACTGAAAGTGAAGACAGCGGGGTGCAGAACAGGGGCTTACGCATCTCATTTGTTTATATATATACACACACACACGTATATACACACACGTACGTACATAGAGTACCCCGAGGAACACATATGGGAACGAGCAAGACTTCCCCTTGGGGTGAAAGAAGAGGCCCCCAAGGTAGCCCCCAATGGGCCCCACCTCCCAGCAGTCCCGCCTCCCTCCCTTACTGTGGCAGGACTGTCTGTGTGACCAAGAGAGTATGCGGAAATATGTCCCTTCTGAGGCCATGTTGTGGGCCGAATGGTGTCGCCTCTCTTTCGTCTTGAGTATGTAAGTATGACCAGCCAGGCGTGGGCCTGCTTGCGCCCACATTCCTTCCTCGCCTTCTGTGGCTGAGTTCTGGGGGTCTGAGCCCCGCGGCTTGTTTCCCGGGCTTGTGGCTCGTTTCAGGCTGTGGGGGTCACCGGCGGGAGCCGGAGGATGGGAGGATGGGAGGATGGCAGAACGCCTCCTTCTTTGTCTGCCCTGTGCAGCGCCTCCGCAGGGGCTGTCTCCTCCGGTGGCCCCACCAGCGGCTCCAGTCCTGAGGTCCCTCTTGCCATGTCTGCCCTGCGTCAGTCCAGCCCTAAGGGTGGTAGCCTCCTCCTACCTGCCAACTTGCAGGTCGCCTCACAGCCCACGTTAGACCCACCGTCCATGCCACGGTTGACTCTGGAGCAAGTGGCACCTGTTACCACCCACAGGGAGGTGGCTCACTGCTAGAGGATCTACCACCGGGCGCAGCAGTCCCACAAGTCAGCCCCTTCCTGCCAGGGCTTGCAGGTGTCAGGGTCCCCAAGAAAGACACGACTCGAAATGCTTCACTCACACAGAGCCGAGGAGGGCAAGACCAGCGTCGAGAGCATGCTGGTCCCCCGTGGCCGGTGGGCTGGCCCCACAGCCAGTGCAGGGAGGTGGTCTCGCCACTCACGCCGCAGATGAAGGGCCCAACCCCTCCCCACCCGGAGCGGATCCAACAGCGGGGTCGGCCACCTGCCACAGGATGGACCCACTCCAGCCTGACAAAGAAGCAGTCAAGCCTGGAGCAGGGGAAGCTATCCCCAGAAAAAGGGAGATGCGCACACGGGCCAGAGCACTCTTTATCTTTGTGGGAGGACAGTTCCAGGCCCAAGGCCAGTTCTCAGGTGATGGTGCGGGGGAGGAGGTCCGCACTGTGGCTGCCCTTTCCTGGCGTCCTCTACGTTAATGCACTCTGATCTGAGTACCTGGAGTGTTTTCTATTTCCTGTTTGGGCCTTCACAGATATTCAAATAACATAATAAGCAAAAAAAAAAAAAAAGTCATAGAAGAGGGAATACTATGAGTATTTGGTCCAGCCCGAGCTCCATCCTGGGATCCCCTCTACAGCACTGTCCCCAAGGGGACAGCCCCTTCTGCTGCTGTGACCTCCGTACTTGGAAGCCCTCCTCCACGTGCCGCCCACCCCGTCTCCCTCACGCCTTCAGCGTCTTTCAGGACTGAGCTGCCTCGGCGTCCCTAGAGGCTGCCTGGCTGCTGCATCAGATTTCTGCACTACGAGGGCCAGGTGGGCTGGGGAGGTGGGGTACCCCAAAGGCCAGCCCTGTTCAGCCACAGGAAGAGCCGCTGAGGTGTAGAGAATAAAGCAGGAGGGCACTGGTAACACTGCATCCCCTCTGTGAGGCCCGCTGTGGACAGACTGAGGCCCTCCCCTGACCCCACTCCCCGGAGAGCCCCAGCCCCTCCCCCAGCTGGCCCCTCCCCCGGGCAGCCCGCGACCCAGCCAGCAGTGGCTGGAGGTCTCACAAAACCGAGGGCCGACAATCCTGAGAGCCTGAGTGATGTTCGCTTGCCTGCCCGCTTTTCGTTTTTTTAGAGTCTGACATGGGAACATTGCTAGGTGACCAGATTTTTTCAAAACTCCAATTGAGACAGATGGTCTGCCCAAAGATGTTTTCCTGATTTAGCCATTTACTTATATAAAAAGCCTCACCCAAAGTGTGCACGCCAACTCGCATTTGATTGTCCATTTAATGAATCGCCTTTAACGAGCAGGATGAGGCCTTGACCACTGGCGGTCATTATCTGGCCTGGACGGGGGAGTAGAGGGAAGGAAGGTGGGGGAGGGCGCGCGGCCAAGCCTGGAGGGAGCGTGCCCACCTGCCCTGAGGCCAGGAAGCTCGGGCCTGAGATTCGCACTCTGGCCTGCAGCGCTGGCTGCACGGAATAAATCACCCTGGGCTGTGATGGTGATAAATAATCGCCAAAGACTCAGGAGAAATTGGCGCAGCTCGGCAGCTGGTCTCTGACTCCAGGCCATTACCCCGCACGCAGATCTGGGAGAAGACTGACAGGCACCCACCGCGACCGGGCATCTCCGGCACGAGGCTCCATCTGGGGACTGGCTCTGGGCCTCCTGCTCCCTGTGCCGGCGCAGGGGTGGAGGCAGCAGAGGCCAGGAGGGGTGGTCGGTCGGCACCCCACGATGGGGTATCACAGCGCCTCTTTGTCCCGAATTCCAGATCGCACATCTTGAACATTTACCAGAAGCCTAGTCCATCTTGAACATTTACTAGAAGCCTAGAAGGAGACTTTATCTCCTTTTGTCCCCATGGTACCCCGTGAGGAAGACACCATTATTAATCCCTGATTTCACAAAGAGGCACAGAGAAGGCAGTGACTTGACCAAAGCCGCACAGTGGTAAGCAGTGGAGGTGGGACTCGAACCCAGGCCCACAGAACTCAGGGTCTCTGCCCACAGTCACCTCACCCTCCTCTTCTCCTTCCTCTCTCTCTGGACTCCCCTGTCCTAGGTACCTCCTGCATGTGGCATGGAGTCTCTCCTGATTCCTTTTCCCCTCCCACGTCTCATCCAATCCATAGGAAATTCTGTTGCTTCACCTTCAAAATACACCCAGAGTGGGACCCCCACTCCCCCCACCTCCCCCAGCTCCCACTGCTGCTCCCCTCAAGCCACCACCACGTGGATTACCGATGTTGCCCCCAAGTGGTCTTGTTTCTTTGTTCTTAGCACAACCACTGCCCCACATAGCGTAAAAGGGAATCAACACATCTGAATCCGTACTAGATCTGTTCCTTTGGCTCTAACCCTGTGCTCTGTTGCCTGTGCCGAGTCATGCTGGTTCTCCACCTTTTAAAGTAAAAGAATGTTGCCTATAGCCTGAGATATACGGGAGAGCCCATCCTCAAGGCTCTGAACTTTAATGGTGTAACACTTTTCAGTGCAGATAGAGATAAAAAGTTGCCAAACAGAGAATAACGTTTGTCTTGTTGGAGGTTTACAGGGACATCATGACCCCACCTACTCAGACAGCTAGGAGAACAAGGGATTCTGACACCAAGAAGTTTGTACCAACCAACCATACCCTGTCCCCTTTTTAGTCCCAAAGGAGCCTGGAATTCTGACTTGGGGAAGATGGATCTCTAGGACGTTAGTCCCCCATCTTCTTAGTCTGCTGGCTTTCCAAATAAAGTCGTTATTCCTTGCCCCAACACCTTGTCTCCCCACTTACTGGCCTGTAGTGCAGTGAGCAGAGTGAGTTTGGCCTCAGTAACAATAGTGCATTCTCGATGGGGAAGCAAGAGGCGCTGCTTACACTTGCCAGTCAGATGCTCACGGTTTTCCACAAGCTCCAATTTCACAGAGTAAATGTCCTTCCAGGGGCTTCCAAGCTTGCTACAATTTGGCCCTGTCACCTCCGTGCCCCCATCCATCTCCTCACTCACTCTGCTCCAGCCACGCTGACCTCCTTACTCTTCTTCAAACCCACCAGCTGCACTCCTGCCTCAGGACCTTTGCATGGGTCCCTCTGCCTGGCGTGGTGCTCTTTCTCCAGACATCTACATGCTAACTTCCTCATCATCTTGATGCCCGGGGACAAATGTCGCCTTCTCAGTGAAGCCTGCTGACACCCTATGCTGGAAAGCTCCCTCTCCCAACACCCCACGCTTCCCGCCCGCTGTAGGTGTCATGTGCAGGGTTGGGAGGCGGTGAGGGGTAAGGGCGTGGCTTGTGTTCAGGTTTCCTCTTCTAGAGATTCGGCCAGGGGAAGGGTGGTGAGGGGAGTGGTCCTCTCCTCCAGCTGGGTTCCCCAAAAGTGGGCTCTGAGGCGAGGATGTGGATATGAGTGGTTTATTTGGTGACCCCATGAAGTGGGATGAAAGGACAAGCTGGCAAAGGGTGTGTTGGGAGCCCAGGCTCGAGCCTCTGGGGGCCCCTAGCAGCCGTGTAGACTGTGCCCCAGACTCACCCACCAGGACAGCGGTGGAGGGTTGTCTCCCAGGGGCACCGGTGCCTCTGTATTTCAGAGCTGATGCAGCAGACAAGTCAGGGCAGCCCCCGGCAGAGGGCAAGGACCACCCCGCAGACTTGGCTGAGATTGAGGGACGGGCCTCGCCCTGCCCTCTCTGGCCACACCAGGACTTTGCAAAGGCAATTCCTTCTGCCTCTGCTCTGTTACCAACTGAACTCCCAGTCCCCTCCTCTGTGAAGCTGCCCTGACCTTCCAGGCGGCGGGTCACTCCTTCCTCTGTGCCCCGTGGCCTTTGCGCTGACCTCCATTAAAACCACAGGGCCCGTTTACCAGGAGCTCACTTTATACAAAGCACAGTGCTAAATGGTCTACTCCTGTGGCCCGTTTAATGCCGCGACACTCTGAAGTGGGCACAGGCGTCTCACCACTTTCTAGACAAGGGGCTGAGGCTCAAGTTCCCATGGCTAGAAAGTGGGGGAGGCGGGATTCGAACCGACTCCTAGACAGACTGCAAAGCCCCACACACAGACCTGAACGGGCAGCACAGAGATGATGTGGCGGGATGTCTGTCTCTCCCCCTGGACAACAAGCTTGGGGGGGGCACGGCACCCAGCACCCAGGGCACGTGGTACACGCCCCAAGAAGAAGGGGTGCACACAGGCCGGCAGATGGAGTCCGCAGCTCTAATGCATTCCAAACTCACACTCCCACGGGCGGCCGCCAGCAAAAATAGCCATCTCATTTGAATGGAGTTACAGGAGGAAGAAACAGGAACCCAACTTCAGACAAATGGACATTTTCAGAAGAGGAAGGGAGCAGCCCAGCCTCCAGCAGCACAGAACTCCAGCCGAGCAATTTAGCGCAATTAACTGAAGCCAAAGCCCCAGTCGATATAATAGCGGGTGCATTATCAGTTTTGCCACAAGCCATTACACATTATCTCTGGGTTCCACTGGCTCCCCCGAGGCGGCTGCAGCACTGCTGTTCCCCCGCGGTCAGCTGTATTTTCATCAGCCACATTACGGGAAAATGTCCCCGGAGACAATCCTGGCAACCCTCGGCGTGTCAGCCGCTCACAGATCGAAATAGGAATGTTGCAAGGTGTGGTAAATGCGGTGTGACTCCGTGCAAGTGAATTTATAGAACAATTAAACATCATTTGGAGCTGAGCAAGGGGGATGAGCGGGGGTGGGGTGGGGGACTGGCTTGGTATCAGACAATATTTAAATGGCCTTGGGTATTGATTCGGGAAGCAATCTTTGCAAGGACTCAGGGTGGTCTGTAAATGTTTGTCCAGAGTTCCCCAGCTCAGCTTAGGTGTGGACAAAGAAGACTTAGAAAGCAAGATATGCCCAAACTAACAGCATTTATTTGGGACCCTGTGTGTTGGAGACACGGGGAACTGGAGGAGGGCATTGGGAGAGCTGGGGGCGAGGTAGGAGGTGAGGCAAGGAGGGTGAAGGGAACTTCTAGTTCCTACACATTTCCTGGGGTGATTCCACAGGCCAAGCAAGGTGCTGGGGCCACCAAGATGGGACCTTGAGGGAAAGAGGGGCAGGGGCACAAGCGCATCTAACAGCCCAAGGCAGGACAGGAGGTGTTCCGACCTCGGCCCATTCACCCCACCAGTAATGGAGGGAGTCCCACACTGAACCCCACAGGATGGCGGAACGCACGACACCAGACAGATGAGGTCGCCAGCAGCTCAGTAACACAGACACCCACAGCTGGGGGAGGAGGGCACCACAGATGGCGCAGGGCCACACGGGGCTGCACTCAGGGGCAGAGTGAAGAACCGGGGGCTGTGGGAGGCAGGCTTCGCAGTAACAAGAGGGTGAAGTGAGCTCAGGTTCCCACGGAAGGAGGTAGTTGGCGTGTTTGAATAACTCTGTAGGCTGGCAGGGAGGTGAGACCCATGAGGTTGAGGACCAGGTGGGGTGCAGCTGGTCTGGCTGGTGGGGGAACCAGCCAGGTGGGGAGCCTTTCTCGCTGAGGGAGGGGGACTATCTGGTGAGGGTAGTGGAACTTAGGCCTTCGGGGTCTTGCTAGGACTAAATTATGCCCCCACCCCAATTCATATATTGAAGCCCTACACCCCCAGTGAGATAGTATTTGACGATGGAGCTTTCGGGAAGCGACTGGGTTTAGATGAGGTCATGAGAGTGGGGCTCTCATGACGGGATTAGGGCCCTTGAATGAAGAATGCACTTTCTCTCTCTCTCCCTTGTGAAGACACAGTGAGAAGGCAGCTGTCTGCAAGCCAGGTGGAGGGCTCCTACCAGAAACTGAGTCAGCCAGCAACTTTATCTGACTTCCAAGCCCCCAGAGCTATGAGATATAAACATCTGTTGTTGCAATGCGCCAGTCTCTGCTGTTTTGTTAGAGAAGCTGGAGCCAAGACAGGTCCCCCTGCTGCCCATTGGAAGAGCCCGACCTCTCTGCACAGCACCCTGAGGCTTCAGTTGTCCCGTTTGTCCTGTCTCTTCAATGCCTTCTCCTGACCCCGTCTTGCATGCCATACTCCAACAAATTGTTTAATTGCTTGTGACTGCCCCTCCCTGTGTCCACACCTTTTATGATGTACATTTGCAGACTTTCCCACCAAAGGCAAGGTGTACTTCCCCGCCCCCTGACCTTAGTCTTGCCCATGTGACTCTGATCAATGGGATGGAGCAGGCATGACAAAGGTGGAGGTGGGTTGGAGCTTGCCTCTTGCACTTCTGCCATTACCAGGAGAAGGGCTTCCTGTAGTCCTGTTACCAACCCAGGTTCTTGGACTTTTTACTCAATAGAAATTGATAACAGAAGTTCAGGCAAGGCTTTACTGGGACTTGTGCTGCAGCATGAGGGAGCAAAAACAAGAAACAGGTTCCCTTGCTTGCTCCCCGGCTGATCCCTTAAATGAGGCGAGGGTAGGAGTGGGTCCGTGAGTGTGGCTGGAGGAGTGGCTTAGGTGGTCTGCCCACCCCCTGGGTGGTGCTGTGTGCAGGAATTATGCCCAGTACCCTGCTTTTGCTCCTGACACCTCAAAACATCAGTTGAGTTTTCTGTCTTTTCGTATCCTGTTGTTCATAATTTGTGCCAGCTGAGCCTGTGTGCAGTTACTTTTAGTCCCTTATTGTCTTTGCATTCTGTTGCTCAAGGAGATGTTTGTCCAGGTGCAAGCTTTGTAGCAAAGAGTCCCAGGTCCTAAGTCCCAGCCTGTCTCAGAAGCTGCTGTGCCTGGGTTCCCAAGTGAATATACATGGAATACAGTCATTACAACCCACCCTCAGACCAGAGCAAGAATAAGTGATTGTTGTTCTGAACCACTTTTCATGATGTTTGTTACGCAGCATTACTGTGGCAAGAGTTGACAGATACAGACATGGTATTGTTGCTTTCATTTTTTGACTTATCACCTCCTCTTGCTTTTTCATTGGGCTAGAATGCCCTTAGACACTCCTCTTGGCCTAAATATATTTCTGATCCTGCATTGGGAAAAAACAAAACAAAACACAGTGGCAGGTAGGAGGCAGAGAAAGGGTTCTTCTGTGTGCCAGGGCTGAGATAATTTATTGTCACTTTCTTCCAGGAAGGAGGAAGGAGAGCATCTCCCACTCTCTGAGGTTCAGCCATGGGAACCAGCCTGGGGCTCTCTGGGCCCACTTGTTATTCGTACCAATTAGGAATCAGTGGGATTTGCTGATACATTTGCCTTTCCAGTTCCTCTGTGTCAGTTCTCAGCCAGAGCCTTGTGTAGTTGCCACTGAATAAGACAGAATTACATGTTATTCCATGCTCTGAAATTTAAACAGCTGCTAACACCTCCCAGAAAACATTGTATTTAGTAACTAGCCAGCCTGTGTTTTAATTTCAGTCTCTTTGCTCTTCCCAGCCTTTACTGCGTGCCAGGGATTTCTGTGCAAACACGACTGCATCTTCAGCACATCTTTGGCAGACTTGACAGTCCCTTTGCCTTCTTAGCCTGGTGGTGATGGACGCCTTATTTATCCCTGCCCTCCTCAGGAGTCTATAAATAGAGGGAGAAATGCATGCGCGCGCGCACGCACACGTGCACACACACACACACACACACACACACACACACACACAGGAGAACTTCTAATGCTGCAAAACTGCTCAGCTCAAAAAAGCTGCGGACACATTTTCCCAGCCTCCAGGGGTTCTCATAGCCTCTGTGATCACAGCCAGCAGCTTCCAGCTTCCTATGTAATTTCCCTACTTCCTACCATGTTCAGGGACCCATGGAGGGCAGCTGAGTCAGAGCCAGACCCTGCCCATGCAATTGCTAACTGGAATGTGCACTGTTGGTGCTTCCCCTCTCACCAGTGTCTCTCTCAGGACTCTTCAAGCTAGAGTACAGACCACCTTTCAGGTGTGGGGTGTGCTAAATTAGATTACTGTTTAGCAAATATTCACTACGGGCAGAGCATATTTCCCTGCCCTACTGAGCCTGACTTTGGGACTTGCTTTGACCCATGAAATGTTAGCAGACATTGTATAAGCAGCGGGTTGAAGTGTCTGTGTGTGAATGGGCTTGCCCTCATGCCCACCTGCCTTGCCCTATGACTAGACTGTGCCCTGAGTAACTCCAGGTCCAATGAGGATGCGAGCACATGGGGAGGGTCTGAGTCCTACTCACACCGTGGAGCCAATTCCAGCTGAGTCCAAACAAGATCAGCCAACTCCCCCACTGACCTACAGACCAGTGAGTGGGAAATTAGTGCTTATGACTGAATGCCACTGAGCTTTGCAATTGGCTGTTAAGCAGGAATCATTGACTGATTTGAGAGGGCAGTTTTCCTTTCCTTCCATGTTCCCCTCAGCTCTCCTTCTGAATATGAAATTGGCAGCGATTGGCATTACTGAAGATCCACAAAGAAGAACATGAACTTAGAATAGCTTTCACAGGGGTTAGGGCCTCCTTATGTGGAGTCAGACTCATTATCCACCCGGACTCCCCAGCAAAAAGCCAACCCCTATTACTTATCAATACGGTTATAAGTAGAGCAAAACTAACTCAGCTGGTCGAGCCAGTTGGCCAATATCAGGCTCCACGCTGGGGCCCTGACCTCTTTAACATCATGTGCTAGCCAACTGAACTAGCTAGCTGTAGCTGGACCACCCCAGCACCAGCACGCTGAGCGAATGTGCTGGGTAAAGGCCCACCCGCGGAAAGCTGGCCTCCCCGGGCGCTGTCCAGCTGCAGAGGTGCTGAATTGAGAGCCGCCCCTTCTGGAAGGTCTTGGAGAGCAGACTCAAGCACTGAGTCCTTAGACGTCACTGACAACAGTTGGCTGCTCTCCACCCCTGCCCTGACCACTCTCTTTATCCTTGCCAGTCTCTTTACCTGATCCCAGCCCTCCTCTTGAATTTCTCTTGCTCACCCCTGCCACAGCTCTGATCAATTACCCAGGAAAAAAAAATGTGTTCATCCAGAAAGTCAAATCTCCAAATCACCCAGATAATCAATATTCGACTACTGTGCGATAGAGCGGGGGATCGATTTGCTGCCAGCCATTGCTAGGCAACTGGAAGCTTTTACATCATCCTCATGCCAAGCAGGGAACTGTGAACAGTGGAACAGCACCATGGGGCTGGTTCTCAAGGATCAGTGGCATGCGAAGCTAGGAAGCCAAATCATAGGGTGAAGAGGGACTTGCTGCTTTTAAGACTTTAATAATGCTTCACTTGACACCCTGGCTTGGAGCAAACCCTTGCTTAAAAATCCTTTTCATTGTAGAAAATTTCAAATATTTACACAGAGTCATATTATAATGAATATCCATGGGGCCATCAACCAGCTTCAATCATTATCAACCCTTGGTGAATTCAGTTTCATTCTACCCCTCCCCTTCCCCCCTCCCACCATCAGATTATATTTAGGCAAATTCTCAACATCAACCGTAGGTATTTCTGTAGGCATTTCTGAAAGGGAAGGGCTTTTAAAAATGCAACACTATTATCACACTTTTAAGAAATAAGCTTACTTCATTCACACCATCAAATATCCAGTTTGCATTCAAATGTCTCCAAATGTCCTAAATGTTTTACAGTTTTATAAGCAGGACCCATATGAGTTTCAAACATTGTAATTGGTTGGTACGGTTTTAAGTTCCTTTTAATCTACCAATTTTCCTTGCATCTTATTTGTTGAAAAGGGGGCTCAGTTGTCCTGTAGAGAGACCTATGAGCTGAATCTTACACCCCTATGGTCTGGTTTAACATATTCCTCCAGCTCCCATATTTCCTGTGAATTTGTAGTTAGACTAAGCAGCTTGGTTAGATCCAGGTTTGATGTGTTTGTAAGACCACTTTATAAGGAATCATTATCAGTTGTCTACACTGGCTGGTTCTCTCTCTTTTGGCAGGTGTTGATTGCTTATTAGGGAGTCACAGCCCACAAAGTGGAACAAGATATGTGCGATATACATATTTGACAAAGGAGTCACGAGTGAAAACATATCAAGAACCCTTACAAATCATTAAGGAAAAAGTAGACATGCCGCTAGAGGGGACACACCACTCTTTTTGCATTAAAGTTTTTAAATTCCTTTCTCCTAGAACTGAATCTAAACATGAAAATCAATTAAGAGAAGGTATAGACTGCATTTGGGGACGGGGAGAGGGGGGCACAAAGACACATCAGCCACCTCCATTCAACCATGAAAATGAACTCTTCACATGTTTACAGGAGGAGAAGGGCTGCTTTGGAGAAACCAGTCGATCAATCTTCCAAGGCCGACTGACCAAGATTCTTCAGAGTTACTGAGGGATTCATCTGATGACAAAGAAAATCAATGTCAATAATTAATCTCATGAATTCTCCTTGTTACAGTCCGTGACAGGGAACGCCACGCAGCCCCGGAATTTAGTATACCCGCAGAGACCACTCTGGGACCAAGTGTATAAACACTAGTAAATTACTTCAAAGCTTTTCTCTTTTTTAATTAACTGAAGTAATTTTGTAATAATCCCCAAAGCTTGTGTTTAAAATGGAAATCAGTTAAGGATCGAATCCATCTTCTGATAGTGTTTGCTTAGTTCTGGGGCTGAAACCACAAGAGCTCAACCCAAAGGGTGGTGGGGGCTCAAAGGCTTTAATAAAGCACACAGAACTTTCACACTTCACTCCAACCTCGGCAGATGGTAACAAGTGGCAGAAGCATTTAATTAGCCCTGCATTAGCTCATGATTTAATGAGCCCTGTCTAGCCGCATACCTGTGATGTGTGGATCTGTGGAGACAGAAGCTTCTGAAGGACTATAAAAAGCTTTTTGAGAATGATGGGCTCGAGTGCTTCAAGTTCCCAGACTGCCATAAAAGGCAAAGGCCAAGCTCCCCATTCCTCTTTCCTGTGCACACACAGCAAATGGAGCCTCCAAAGGCAATGAATTCCACAGTCCCCAGTTCCATGGGGGACCATGGGCTGTGCACACAGCTTCATAGCATCACTGAGCCAGAGGGACCTCGCCCTGCAATCCCTTGTGTTTACATGCCTCAGAAATGCTTTTCAGAATCAATTCACTCGCATTATCACGTTTGAGCCTCACAAAATCCTGTTAAGTAAAACAATTATCCTATTTGACAGGTGAGAGAACCTCCATCCAAAGTCCAGGTCAATGATGGATGAGTGAAAACGCTGACCTCGAATCCGCCTGCCTCCATGCTGAGCCTGGTCTAGGCTCCAGCCGGCATGGCACCAGGGGCAGGACTTAAAGGCAAAGGCTGCAGTCCTCATTCCGGAATTCTGGCAGCTCAACAGTCCCTGGCACTTACGCCGTTCATTCAGGGAGAGTGAATCCAACAGTTCGTGAGGAGGACCATTCCACGCTCTTATTGTCTTAACGGTCAGGAAGTGAAATCCAAACCCTGCTGCTTTTTGGCAAGCCTTGTTCCTCCGTAGACAAGGAGGTGACCAGGTTTATGTCCTCTCTGTGCAGGTGCTGAGTACACCTGGAGGCAGTAAGCAAGCCACGCCTCAGACAACGAGCAAGTTCTCTGCAGAAGGACAAACCCGGATTTCTTAATCTCTCTCCAGGGGAAAAAGTGTCTTCTGCTCCCGATAACCACCTCCCCATCAGGGTATATTCCTAGGGCTGAGACCCCCTGTGTGCCCTCTCTGAGTGTCCCCAGACTCCAGGCTGACCTCTCAACACGGTGGGCAAAGGAGCCACCCCAAGTTTCTTTTGCAGGCACAGATTCAGGAAGCGCACCTTCCAGCCCTGGCCCCTCCCACTTTGCCAATGAGTCTTCCAGCTGAGCTGAAAAGCTCTACTCTGACACCCCCGGGTTTGCAGGGTCTGCTGCACTGGGAGGGACAACGATGGAGGAAATGGTTTGGAAAGAAACGCCAGAAGCAGCTGCAGAGGCAGAACAAGCAGTGGAGAGGCAACACCGGCTCCCCCTGGCTCCTCCAGGCAATGCAAATTTTACATCCTGAAGCTCCGCGGATCATAAGATACCCACTCTCAGCCTCTGCCTTCTAATTCCCGAGGGCCTCGGAGAAGGATGATAACAGCCTTTGCGCAGAGTTTCTCTACCTGCCTGCCTGCAATCTGAATCACTTGGGCTGCTTTTGCCCGAAAGCAAGTCAGTCAAGCCCTCTGGGGTGAGGTCTGGCTTCAGGATTTTTAACAACCCCCCAAGAGGAGGATTCAAATGCCCAGCCAGAGTTGAAAATCACCCTTTAACAGGAATATTTGATGCAAGAGTTTCTCAACTCTGGCTACACTTGGAATTCTCTGGGAGCTTTAAACAATACTGATGGCAGGACCACTTCGGAGACCTTGATTTAACGGGCCTGGGATATAGCCTGGGCAGCCAGATTTTTTTTTAAAGCTCCCCAGGTAAGTCTAATGTTCAGTCAGGGCCGAACCACTGCTCTAAACACTTTGATTCCTTCTGCTTTAAAATGAGCCCCCGGAAACCCTGCTTCCCTCTGGCTTTAGGAGAGTCACTCAATTCCGCGAAGCATCTGCAGACAGGTAAAACAGACCCCGAAAATCTCAGCAGCCTGGCAAATTAACCAATAGGCCGGACTCCCAGGAATGACTTCATTTCCTTCAAGAATAATAAAAATCCCAAACTCTGTGTGCTGTTTAAACACTATTTAAAGTCTTTCATATATGTTCTTGTTTGAACATAATCATGGGAAGGTATTTATGGGCCTTTGAACTGATTCCTCATCTATAAAATGGAGCTGAGTGACTTGCTTATGGTGGCTGGATTTGAGGTGCAAATCCAGGCCTCTAACTCTGAGCTCAGGGCCTTTGCACCTGAAGTGTCTCATGATACACACTAGAGACAGGTCTGGGGAGGGAAGTAGGCTGTGTATGGGCAGGAGGTGGAATT
This sequence comes from Vicugna pacos, assembly GCF_048564905.1. Classification (NCBI taxonomy): domain Eukaryota; kingdom Metazoa; phylum Chordata; class Mammalia; order Artiodactyla; family Camelidae; genus Vicugna; species Vicugna pacos. The sequence continues at coordinate 59,214,859 of NC_133002.1, forward strand.
CACCTGGCTCCGGCCTGGGATTAGGTTCTGGATGACTGGGTCTCTTGGATCATACAGGGAGCCAATAGGAGGACAGGGCAGAATAGAACCCTCTATATAAAAGGATTTCAGTCACCAGGACATCACCTCCCACTTACCCCTTCTATGGAAGCTATCGGAGGATGTGCTCCAGCAAAATGAGGGCATAAATCAAGATAGACAAAAACACAGGATCCAAGTTATAGGAAATCCAACTACAGGAAAATAGTTAAAGTAAGTCCCAGAATGATAGAGAAAGGAAGGGTGATGGAAAGGATAGCTCCAGACGAGGGCAAAAAGAGAGATTACTAAGAAAAGAATGAAACAGATATATTACCTAATGCCTATGAACATTTAGAAAATATTGTTGATGGACATCTGAGACCTTTTCAAAGCATTTGGGAAAACACTATCAAAAGCTAACCTGAAAACTCTACAGACAAAACATGGAGGCAATGATTAACACCAAGAAAAACAAAAAGCTACAGAAGAAAGGAAAGGGCAGTAGGAAGTTATAATAACGAACACTGGCTATTTATTTAACCAAAAATGTAATATAACCATCCTGGCAGGGCTGTGGAAAAGAATAGGGGTGGGAGAAGGAGTCGGAGTGTAAGAGAGCCAAATCCTCACCTACCCAAATAGGAAATAAATAGACAATATCTAAACTTAACAAGTCAAGAAAATAACAGTGTAAGCATGCTATTTAGAATCATGGAGGCAAAGTACAGAAGAACAAGCTGAGAGGGTTATAAGTAGCTCTCCCAGGACTGGTGGTTGGGCCAGGGTGGGGTGGGACTGCAATTTTTTGTTCTTATTTCCTGTTTTCAAATATAGCCATATAAATATTAACATTGATGTCACTTAAAAATAAAGTGGGAAAGAGAACTTAAAAAAAAAAAAAAGCAACCAAGAGCAGACACATAGGTGCTGAGGCTAACCCACCAGGGCCTCCAGCTCTGGCCCTGGTTGACCCCATTGTGGTGGGATGGAGGAGGGGCTGGAGCCTGCGTAACCACCCTAGGGACACTGCTCAGGCACCCTCCCCCTTCCTCCCTCATTCATGCTCTGATGCCAGCCCCAGTCAATGACCTAATGTCTATGGACATTTGGAAAGTGTTATTGATGAGCATTTGAAACCTCTTCAGAGAATTAGGGGGAAAAAATAGCAAAAGATAAATTGAAAACTATGCAAAGAGAAAACTCCCTCAGTCGTGCTCTGATGTCAGCTCATATGAAGACCAAGTTCATCTGAAAGGCAGTGACAGAGGCTGAATTCCAGCCTCCTGCACATCCCCACATACCCTGTGAGCTGAGCAGAAGTTGCAGCCTTGCAGACAGGGCCGTGGGCTGCCTCCCTGCCCTGCCAGTCCTCTTGGTTTAAAATGTCACATTGAATACCGTCTACTGTCCCTGAGAAGGAGCCTGGCAGGCAGTCCAGGGGCCCAGGGACCCAGGCCTGATGGATATCCCATACTGCACCCCAGCTGCTCCAAGAAGGGGCCTCCTCTCCAGGGGGCTCCACTCTAGGACCCCCGATAAGGAGTTTCTCCCCGTGGCTACTCCCCAGCCCATGAAAACTAAGAATGTGGAGCCACTAGGACATCCTGGGAGTGGGCCAGCGAGAACCCTGGGCCAGCCTCTGCCCCACAGCACCGTCCCCCTTTCCCTGCTCCTGAGGCAGCACAGCCATGCTTGGGTGGGAAGTCTTTATACCCAGATGGATGTGGGTTTAGAGCTAGACTCCAGCATCCACTAGCCTGTACCTGTGGGCGAGGGACTGGCCTCTCTAGCCTCATCCATAAAATGGGAATGATCACACTCAGCTCTGAAGGCAAAGTTGAAACTTAGATGGAGTTCTTCTTGCAAAAAAAAACCAAAAAAAAAAAAAAAAAAAAAGCCTGACCCAGAACAGGCACTAGACCAGCTCTGAGTATTCTCGCTAGTCCTCAAATTCCTTGGAGAACCCAGTCAAGGAAAGTTCCCACCTGCTGCCTCCCATCTTGACGTCCCACCCACCGGTACTCGGGGCCTCTCCCACCTGGACAACCCTCCTCCCACACACCTTCCTCAGTGAGGTTCTCTGCCCCTTGCTGAGGCCGGTTCCGGGGACCACCTCACCCTCCGGCTGCTCAGCTCTGCCCCATTCAGAGGCTCCCTCCCGCTGTCTTCACCACAGAGGCACACGGAGGCATCTTTCTTGTAAAACCAAACACGTCTGTTTTCCTCCTGACCCTGCTGGTGAGGAAGGGGTTCCTGCGCTGAGGTTTTGGGAAAGATTGAACACACAGCACCCAGCTCTGGACAGATGAGATGGTCAGGGAGTTATTAGCGACATGTGTTCACAGACTAGGGGCGTGGGGAGGACACTGCACACCACGCGGGGCCGCACAGGGTTGCTCTCGGGAACAGAGTCTGTCAGAAGCAGTGCAGGCTGCAGGAGACAGACGCTGTAATATCAAAGGGGTGAGGTGGCCCTGGTTCCCTGGTAGGATGTGATTGGTGGGTTTGAATAATTCCACGGACTGGTAGGGAACTGAAGCCCACTGCTCAGGGATAAGCAGAAACTGCGCCTGGTCCAGCCGATAAGGACGCTTGTTGAGCTGGGGGGCTTATCTGCAGGAGCAGAGTGGGGAGGGGAACGTGCAGCTAAGCCGTCTGAAGCCCACCCGCCTTCACCAGAGTTCACAACAGCACGTACACTGGGCTTTGATTTTAGGTCTTACACCGCAACCTCGCCCAGGGATGGGCAGAAGTGGGTTCACTCAGGAATTAAGCCAGAAAGAGAAAGAAAAGTACTGTATGATATCACTTATATGTGGAATCTGAAAAGAAAAAAAAAAGAAAGACACAAATGAACTGATTTATAAAACAGAATGGGACTCACAAACATAGAAAACAAACTTACGGTTACCAGGGGGGAAGGGATAAATTGGGAGTTCAGGATTTGCAGATACTACTATATATAAAATAGATAAACAAGTTTCTATTGTACAGCATGGGGAACCATGTTCAATATCTTCTAGTAACCCATAATGGAAAAGGATATGAAAAGGAAATATGTATGGATACGTATGACTGAAGCATTATGCTGTACACAGAAATTGACGCAACATTGTAAACTGACCATACTGCAATTAAAAAAAACCAGACAATTGGATTAACAAGATGTGGCATATATACACACTGGAATTTTCCTCAGCCAAATGAAAGAATGAAGTATGAAAAAAGAAATCAGTTCACTCAGGGTTCTATTTAATGCTGCTTTAAATATTCATTTTGTTCTTCCTATGACAGAAGGGACCCGCTGTCCCCAAGGTGCTGGGATGGGAGGGGCACGGCAGAAAGACGTTCACTTGCTTGGACGCCCCGCCTCTGCTTTGATGGCCCCAGGGCTTACAGCAAACGTGCACACTCCTCGGGGTGACATGTGAGTCCTCCCCATTGGCAGCTCCCGCCCCCACCCCCTCCCTGTGCACCAGTCATGCTGCCACTGCTGTGCCAGGATCTCCTGGGGGGTCCAGGACCACTGTGTCTTCTGTCTTTGTAGCCCCACACCTGGCTGAGCTCCTGTTGAACGAATGCCTTCGTGATGCCTCATTCTTCTTCCCTCCACCTGAAATACTCATTCTCCAGCTCTCCGTCTGGACATACGACTCCGTTTTCTTGTCCATAAGACAGTGATACAAACAGTGCCTGGCTGGCTGGTTATGAGGACCAGAGGAGCCGTGTACTTAGAATAGTCTGGCACCAGGAAAGCTCCCAGAGCCTCAGCCTCCACCATCACCGACGTGGTCCCGAGCAGACCCTGGCGCAGCAGACTCCAGGCTTCGGAGTCAGAGAGGCCCGCGTACGAATCCTGACTCAGCTCTTTCTAGTTGCATCACACTGCCTGCAGGACTGAGCACAGGGCTGACTCAGGCAGCAGCCTCACGAGGGAGGGCAGTCTCGGGACCGGGCAGGGCTTCAGGGAGTCCAGGCCTCTTCTTGAGGGTGGAGGAGGGGGTCCTCAGTGAGCAGGGATTAAGGCCGTCTACAGGGCGGGTCCAGGCCGCCTTCCCATGGCATCAGGCTTCCTGCTGAATGGCCAGGGCACCTTCTCACCCTCCAGTTGGCTGTCTGGCGTGGACAGCTCCGGAGGCTGGGCCATCCTGCCCGCCCCGGCCTGACCCTGTCCACCATGCCTCCCTGTCTGCCCACCCTGCTCCCTGCGAGGGGCACGGCACCTCCGTCTGCACTACTCTCACCCGGCCCTGGGATGGGGGATGCTAGGGAATCCGAGCAGTGGCCTGGGATAGGGGCCTCACATCCCCAGGCCGGGTCCTGGAGCATCTCTGTTGCCCACAGGTCACCCCCAGACTGTCCCAGCAGCACTGGGGACAGTGTGGGATGAAGGCACTCTAAAAAGAGAAAGTCTCACTGCTGGCCCATCCTGCACTCACAGAGTCAGCGGGGCAGTGCAAACGTTCCTTCAGTTCCACATGGGGTCGTCGCTGGTCCACCTTGAACCCACATCCCACGGGTAGGCCCCTCTCTGCCAGGCCTCCCTCCTTTTCTCCCTCACAATCCCCTTGGCTTTTTCGATCTCTCTCCCCTTCTCCTCTCTTCTCCACCCAGGATCCCAGCTCCATCCTGGAGTCAACCCAGCAGGAGGCCTCATTCCTACAAACCCCTGCAGACCAGACGGTCACCCTCTTTCCGATGGACTCAGGTGGGAATCACCCAAAGGAAGCCCCCCTCACTCCTTCTTACCAAAAGTCTCCACCCAGGATGAAGAGGGTGCAAGAGAAGAGAAAGGTCCATTTTGTGAGAAAAAAAATGTGGGGACAGGAGCGGGACTTTGAGGGGGTCAGAGGAGGGAGGGGCAGGAAAGCCTGAGAGAGGGTCTAAGAGCAGAGTCTGACGGGACAGCGGGGCAGCCAGCTTGGGAAACGCTGCAGCCAGAAGCTGGAGGAGGCGGCTCCCCAAACCCACCAGCATAGCAGCACCCACGGCGGAAACAGAAACCCCCCCGGCTCTGCTTTCAGGGTGGGAAGGTCACGGAGCAGAGCCAGGCTGATGTCCCAGCACTGCAGGCCAGCAGGAGAGAACCTGCACCCTGCCTCTCTGTCACCTCCCTGGGTGGTGGCCTGGATTTCCCCCAGGTGAGGCCAGAACCTCCAGCAAATTCAGCCTGGCCAAGCCCAGGTCTGCCCTTTCTTCCCAGGGACCCAGCTGCCCCCACCTTTGCTGAGTTACCAGAAAAGCACAGCGAGCCCCACTTAGAAGCAAATGACATTAGGGGCCCTTCCAGGGGATGTCAACAGGCAAATCACTGGGTTTCGGCTTCGGTCACGACTCAGCGGAGCTGATGACAGATAACCAGGAGCCTGGAGGTTTGGCTTGTACCAGCCTCTAAATTTGGGGGTTAATCTTGGAGTGTCTTGTCACATTAACTCCAACCAGCAGAGGTGTGTGTGCACCTGTGCATCTGTGTGTGCATGGATGCACGTCTCTGTGTGTCTACATGTGCTTGTGTTCCGAGCTCTGGGCTGGGGACCCTGGCATCTCATAGCAGAGATGAGACCAAGTTTCACCTCAGAAAGCTGCAGGCAGAGACAGTCTACCGTGGCCACCAGCTGGGCATTCTGTGGGGAGTCAGAACACACGCCACGCACGCATGGCCACACGCTTTGGAAATCCTTTGGGACTTAGCTGCTGGGTGGCGGGAGGCCCTGGAGAGCCCAGCAGACAGGCCTTCACTCTGAGCAGACATTCGGGGCCCACGCCCTCTGTTAACCCCAGAAGCCACTGCCCTGCCTGCCCTCCCTGCTGGCTGGCCTGGGAGGGACTGGCTCTGACCCTCTCGGCCCTCTGGGACCCCTTTGGGCCTCTGAAGTCTCAGCCTTCTGCCTCCAGGCCTCCTGCACCCTGGGGCTGCAGCTCTCTCGGAGGAGCCAATGTCTCTGCAGAAGGCCAGGCCTCCACCTTCAGGCCTGTCCCGAGGCCAGGCGGAGGAATTACTCCAATAGTGTCTCAGCCCCTCCTTTGCCCTGTTTGCAGCACCCAGGTTAGGAATAATCTGCTGCACCTACAACATTGTCCCTCACTGTAACAGAAAATGATAATGATTTTCCTTTTTCTTCTACAGGATGCACGTTGACACTCCTCGCAGTGCCCAGAGCTCCCCCTTGTGGCAAAGTCACACAGGCACAGCTTCTGGACCCCTGGGGTCCAGGTGCCTTCCTGACACCTGAGAGGCGGGTGGGAGAGTACAAACACACCCCCTCCTGTGCCCTGCTGACCCTCCTCCTCCCCTCAGGGTCCTAGGTGTGGGGGAGGAATCCTGTATCGGGTGCTTTTCACGGGGCAGAGCCTCCTGGATACCTGGAAACCACACCTCCCCTGGGACAAATGCCATCCTCAGGTGTCACCTTGGCTCCGGTCAGATGCTATTTCATCCCTTTCCTAGCAACAGTCTCTGAGAGCACGTTGAAGCCCTCTCTGCAGAATTTCTGGACGGGATGGCAAGCTCAGTGAGGGGGGGTTCCTCGCCCCATCCAGGGCAGAGATTTTCTGGAAAGCTGCCTTTCTCGTCATGTGTCATGTTCGCGGAGTCAGCCCCTGTCCTCCCCGCCAGCCCCTCCCTGCCCTCTCACGGCACATGCTCCAATCCCCAGGAAAGGCAGAAAGGAGTATTTTTGCTCTAAGACTTGTCTGATTATAAGCAGAAATGATTATAATGAGAGCAAATACCTACAGAGCGTGTACTGTGCAGCAAGCCCTATTCCGAGTCATTTAGAGACATTAACTCATTTACTCCTCCTAATATTTTCAGTGCAGAAAATTGGTAAAATACAAAATAACAAGCAAGGAAAATAAAACCCTTGCTCCCATCACGCATTTTCTCCTGGTCCTTCGTCTGTGCGTGCGGATTTTTTTTAACCAAATAGCGATACTGCATATTACACCCCTGCCTTCTCCCTGTTCTACTGAACACAAACTCATGAGCCAAGGTCACTGATTTTGCAGAACAGAGTCTTAACAGCAGCATGGTATTCCTTCCTCGGGGCGGGGCGGGGGCAGGATTCTGCTTTTACTAAGTGTGGGAGCCTGTGTAATGCCAACTCGTGAGGTTTGTTTTACTCCATATATCAACTTGGGGGCGTAAGAGCTGTAACATTTTCCCGGATCCCCATCTGTGGGTATCTCGGATGTGTGTCTGTTTACATGCGTGTGCAAGTACGTGTGTGAACATACGTGAGCGCCCACATGCGTAGGTTTACCCAAAAGAAGTCATACTTCCTAGGATTGCATTTAAAAGAATTAAAGAATGGTATTCAAACAAATGCGTGTATATGAATGTTCAATCGGCATTATTGAGGGAAGCCAAACCAAAACAGCCCAAATGTCCATCAACTGATGAATGGATAAACAAAACGTTGTTCATCTGTACAGGGGGATATTATGCAGCCACAAAAAGGAACAAAGCCTGAACCTGTCACACAGGGAAGAAATGAAGCGAAAGAAGCCAGGCACAAAAGGCCACCTGTTGTTTGATTCCACTTATATGAAATGTCCGGTACAGGTAATTCATAGGGAAGACTGGCAGTTGTAGGGGGGAGAGGATTGGGGAATGACTGCTTAAAGGGTAGAGGGTTTCTTTTGAGTGCAACAAAAACGCTTTGAAACTACTTATAGGTGATGCTTGCACAACACTGTGAATGTACTAAATGCCACTGAATCATTCACTTTAAAACGGTTATCATATGGGGGGCCGGGGGGAGAGCTCAGTGGTAGAGCAAGTGCTTAGCATGCATGAAGTCTTGGGTTTAATCCCCGGTACCTCGATTTAAAAAAATGGTTGTTCTGTGTCACGTGAATTTGACCTCAACTTTTTTTTTTTAAAGAAGTCACACCAGTGACTCCTTCCAAGCCTGGCTTTCACACAAATTACCTTTATGGTCACAAATGACATCTTCCTGTTTCACCCGTTTCCCGGAGCCCTGCAGCCGAGGCTCCAGTCTTGTGCAAATGAGCCTCCGGTGCCTAGTGGGCACTTAGCTCCATCACCCTGCTCTCCCTTTCCTCGCCTTTCCGGGACGTATACTGGTCAGAGAAAGGATGTCAGTCACAATGTGGGATCTGAATGGCTTGTGCTGAGGACTCTGGACTCCGAAGAAACAAAAGGCTTGAGCAGCCCAAGGCAGGGTTTGGACAGTGGCCAGGCGCTTCTGAGATTCTCCTGCCCTGCTCGCAAAGCACCCGAAGGAAAGTTGGATCAGTCACTGCCTCGGTGATGCTAATCCAATAACCGAGGGTTTATTTGTCTCCTTAAGCCATACCCAGGAGCGTAAATCCCTTTTAATTCTCCTCGAAGACTGTAAGGTCGTCTCCCCACACAAAATTAGTTAGGAGGAGGCCCCACTTCCTCCAGCCCACTCCAGGGAAGCTTAGAGGAACCTGAAGAGTCCCCCTTGCCATCCACCATCCCGCCTCCTCTCAAATCTCCAAATAACTCAGGGGCATCCATCCCTGGAAAGACTGCAGGTGCACATGGCACTCCTAACATTGGCTGTCAAGTGATCGATCCCCCTGCCTTGACATTCTCATCTTTAAACTTGGGCACAAAGAGAGAGGTTAGCGGGCTCTCCCCACCCTCACGTCCCGGCATCCGCACCCCAACATCACTGCCAGTTCGTCCGTGAAGAGCTCCGTGGAGCACCTGAGGGAGCTGCGCTAGGTTCTGCGACTGATTCCATTCTAGCGTCTGTCACGGCGTTTGGGGACTGCTTGCTGGTAAATCGGTTTCGGTGCTTTTAGCTGTAGTGACAGAGACCCTGAATCAATCTGGCTTTATCGCTGAGGGGTCCTGCCGTCTCCAGAACAGGCGCTATGGGGGAAGCGCAGGGAGCAGGCCGGTGTCGGCTGATCAACAACGTCACAAGGACCCCGCTTCCCCCTCTCCCTGCTCTGCCTTCCCCAGGGTGCTGGCCATGGCCCCAGGCTGGCGCCTCTCAGGGCTGCCAGATGGCTGAGACGGCTCCAGGCACCAAACCCAGAGAACAGCCTCCGCAGGAAGAAAGCACTTTCCTAGAAGGTCCTCAGCAGACTCCCTCTCAGCACTCACTGGTCAGAAGGGAGTCACGGCTCGTTCCTGGCCCAGTCCCTGGCCATGAGAGCATTACCACCTGGGTCACGTTGACCACTGGCTTTCAAAGCCTGGTCCCTACACCGGCAACGCCAGTTTCACCAGAGAACTTGCCAGAAACGCAGATGCTCGGATCCCCATCCCAGAGCCACTGAAGCAGGAACTCCAAGAGTGGGCCTCAGCAAATGGCATTTTAAAACCTGTATTTTATTTGCTAGTATAACCACCATGGTTTAACCAGCATCCAACAGAAGATGACCTTAACAATGCTGAGCGGAATTTCCTAAGGAAACAAAGGTTTCCAAAGTAAAATGTCTAAGATTTTACAAAACGAAAGGCACATCATTTTTACATAAAAACGTTCTCTCTAGGTTAGACCTGAAAGTTCGTTTTTCCCCAGCTGCAGGCTCTCCGGGTGACTCTAACGGATGGAGAAATTTGAGAGCCTGGGTTTCAGGCTTATCACAGGGGATGGTGAGTCTGTTACCTATCGCTGTGGCACAAAGCACCCCAAAACTTAGTGGCTGAAAACAACACTATTTTATTTGCTCCTAACCCCACGGGTCGGCAGTTCGGGTTGAGCACCACAGGGCAGATCTCCTACAGCCTCATGCCTAGTCGGAAAGCCAGATTCAGCAAATAAAAATACAGGACACCCAGTTCAATCTCAATTTCAAAGAAGCATGAAATAATTGTTTTAGTGTAAATATGTCCCAGGCAATAATTTATGCTAAAAATGCTTCATCGTTTATATGGAGTTAAAATTTAACTGGGCTTCCCTATCTTATCTAGCGACCTAGCCTCGGGCCACCATGGTCATCTGGTGACTTGGTAAGGCTGGACAGCCTGATAGCCTCACTCACTCCGTCTGGAGGGTGGTGACGGATTCAGGTGGTATCTCCCTCCATGGGGACTCTCATCCTCAGTAAAATGCAAGGCATTAAAATCACACACAAAGAACCAGCAGGGCGGGACTGAGGGAGCGGTAAGTGCCCGTCTCCTGGGCCAGCACTCACTGAGGACCTTTTCTGTTCGTGACACCCCCAGGGCTGTGTTACCTCAATGCTGAGCATTGCTTAGAAAAACCCTCCTCTTCCACCTGGACTTCTCAGTAGCCGGGCTTCTGTCCAGACCCCCAGCTTGGAGCTGCTCTGGCTCTTTCTTGGATTTGGTCTAAACAGCGGGGTTCTGGAACCAGCTCATACTGGTTCATAAGACCACAAAATTTTCAGGACTTCGGCAAACCAACTGTTAAACACGGCCACAATTTTTTAAAAAATGATGTAAACTTACAACGACATACATTATATAAAAAGACAATGGATCCCCAATCCCAGCACGCGCTCATTACTGCGTTTTACGTTATCTGTGCTCTCGAGGTTACTTACGCCTGTTGGTTTTACGCGGTGGGAACATCAGAGAACAGCATGACTTAAGTCTGAGCTCGTGCTGATAGACTGGAATCGGCCACAGCGGGGGAGCATCTACACCACGGGAACTGGTAAATACTATAAATCATGGCTTTTGTGTGTGTGTGTGTGTGTGTGTCAAAAGAGTCAGTTAAAATTTACCAATGTACCCCTAAATCTAAAGGTTAAAAAAATAAAGTCAAATGCCCTTCCTGGGTTTCCTAGGGTCTCATCCGCCCATGGGCTGCTCATGAGCACCTCTCAAAGTCCTCCGCGGGCACAGAGCCACCCAGACTCAGCCTCCCAGCTCCCTGCCGCCAGCCTGCTTGTTGTCAGGGCGTCGCTCCGCTTTGAATTTTCACTCTGCATTCTGCCTGTCCGTCCTTTAGGGCTGAAGGTGGGAGGGACCCAGTTCCCTGGTCTGCCGTGGGGCCTGGGGTTCCCCTAAGCACCACATCCTGTAGCTTTGACCCAGACCTCCCCGGCATCCACACACCAACCCTTGTCAAGACCCTCCTCAGCCCTGGCCAGAGCCTGGGTCCCTGTCTGCCTGGTAAGGGAGGTCAGATGTCTCCCTCCTCCTTCACTCAGTTAGAACAGATGCTCAAAGGAGCAGCGGGCAGAGCCACCAGAGCTCTCTGCTCCCCCCACCTCCTCCGAGTGGCACTGTCCCCAGAGGCAAGCAGGCTGGGTCAACTCTGACCCCACTGCTAATCTCAGCAGGGATCAGCCAGGACTGCGGACACCTCAGTGCTTGAGGGAATTCCTCCACACTCAGGTTAATCCTCTGAGCACTTAACACCCTCACAGGCTTCGCTGGACACAGACGGCTGGTGGGGCTGTGGGATGTGCCCAAAGCCATCCTTCTGGCACCTCAGAAGGTCCTGTGCCCCAGCCTCTGCCTTGGGCAAACCTAAACCAGACACCAGAATCTCCATCCTTCCCTAGGCTACCACACGCTGAGGAGCGAGCTTCAGACACGATCGGGTGCCACGAGGGTGGGGAACAGCACACACGGACCAACATCTGCCCGTCTCCGCTGAACCCGGAGCCAAGCCTGCCCCTTGAAGTGTGTGCTGTGTAGACACTGGAGAGAAGTGTGTTTCACCTGTAAAGATGTAGCTTCTTTCCTCTAAACAACAAAGGCTTGTTCACGGTGCTCAATTATTTTTTTCTAAACAATTATTTAAATTTCTAATTTCTAATCAAAGTATAATTTGCATATATTAAAATGTATCTATTTTAAGTATACAATTAATGACTTTTGACAAATAGGTATCTCAGTGTATCCTACGCTCCTATCGAAACTTAGAGCGCTCCTCTCATTCCAGAAAGTTCCCTGTGTCCTGCCCGTCAATCTCCACCTCCCCATCCCCCCGTCACTCCCACCCCAGGAGCACACGATTCTGATCTGTCACGGAGGTTAGGTTTGTCTATTCTCGAGCTCCACAGAAATGGAATCCCACAGAAAGGACTCTTTTGTGTCTGGTTTCTTTAACTCAGCATAAAGCCAGATAATTATATTTAAGCAACTTTAATTTTCCATGCAGTCTGTGCTGGAGAAGGCTTCTGGATTTGGCATTTTTGTGTTGAAATTCAAAATAGCTTTTGTTGGGCCGAGCACATCTTCCCTGCCTCCCTGCCTCTCCCTCCAGGCTTCAAAGACCCTGTTTTATATTGAAAATTTCAAAAGGGCCTCTGAGCTTTGGCACTCAGGCCTCACGCTTGGACCCTGGAGACACTCAGGATGGGACACTGCCACAAGGGGGCCATAGATCATGCAATTTGTTCTCGAAAACGGGGATGGAAAGAGGGCATGAGGGTGAGTGCATTCAGTTCCTCTTGCTGCTGTAACAAACTGCCACAAATTTAGCACAATTAGCCCGCAGGTTAGAAGTCCAGGTTGGTCTGCTGGTTCCTCTGCTCTGGGTTTTATAAGGGCAAAATCAAGGTGTCAGCCTCATCAGGAAGTTCTGGGAAGAATTTGTTCCCAAGGCCTTTTGGGTGATCACCAAGTTCAGTTCTGTGAAGCTGTGGAACTAAGGTTCCCTCCTCCTTGCTGGCTGTCAGCAGGGGGCAGCCTTTGCCCCTAGAGGACATTCTAGCTCATGTTTTCCATGTGCTCCCCCAGCAATGGCAGGTGGGGTGCCCCCTCCAGCAACGGTGGGTGGGGTGCCTGCCATACTTCATCTCTCTCTGCCTCCTCTTCTGAATTCAGCTGGAAAAAGTTCTCCCACTTTTAAGGGTTCACGTGGTGAGACCTCTGCTCCCCCTGCCAATAATCCCAAATAACCTCCCTATTTTAAGATCTCCAAGTTTAATTATATCTACAAGGTTCCTTTTGCCGTGTGCAAAGTTTCGAAGTCCCAAGACCACCTTCAGGTTGGTAATTCACTAGAAAAGACTCCCAGAACTCAGGAGAAAAAAAAATCGGTTAAACTCACAGTTACCAGTTTATCGCAGCGAAAGGACACGGGGTAAAATCAGCTGTGGCAAGAGGCGCCTGGGGCAGGTCCGGGCGGGACCACGCGTGGGCTTCCGGTGGGGTCGTGTGGATGGCCTCTGGCTCTCCCAGCAACGATGTGCAACCACACGCACGGAATACTGTCAACTAGAAGCTCTCATTTGAGCCTTGGTGCTGTTTCCATTGGGTCTCAGTCGTGGAGACACAGCTGACCGTCCACATGGCCGGTCTTCGTCTGCAGCCCCTCCGGAAGTCAAGCTGATGCCATGTGGCCCAAGCTCCCTCCCTCAGATCACATTGTTAAGACAGGTTATCTGGCTAGCCAAGGTCCCAGGTAAACAAAGACGCTGTAATCAGGCAGGACCTTCCCAGGGTTCAGAAGTGACCTTCCAGGAGCTGAGGACAAACCTCTCATTGGGCAAGGTTAACCCTTTACTACCATGGAACCGCCAAGGTCACAGGTTCCAGGACAGGGAGGACACCTTTGGGGGCCATTATTCCACCAAGCACAGTGAGGGTTAGTCTTCCCGTGTTTCCCAAAGTGTGTCCTTTGAAACCCGAGTCCCTTCAGACGCCTGATGGCGAGGATTCCGTGATCAAACAGCTTTCAGAACCACCGCCCCTCTGTCTCTTCCTTTCTCAGAGACCCATGTGGGCTTTAAGCGACCCCTGGGGAAATCCTGCCACAAAGAACCCGGGTGCACTTTACTTAACCCAGCGTTCCCCAAACTGTCTTATCCAGGGAGCCCTCTTCTCATGTCACCTTTTGTAAGGTTCTCCAAAGAGATTTGGGGGAAAATGAAGCTGGACCATAAGCAATCTTTGCAATCCAAAGACTTTCCTATTACCCCTCCCTCATGGCCATTTTATCTCCTCACCTCTCGTCCTGGCGCTGGGCTATCACACACCTGCTGAGCACCCCTCCTGCAGAGCGGGCTCCCCCTGGCCAGGGCCTGCTTTGAACCCTGGCTGCAAGACTTTCCGATCTGTGACACTGCATAGGTCTCTGAGCCTCTCCGAACATCGGTTTCCTCATCTGTAAGATGAGAGTTATTGTTTTATTTCCTATCACAGAGGGTCATTTCAAATTAAATGAGGTAATGCACACAAAAGGCTAGGTTCACCATACACACTCGATAAATGTTAGCTATTATTGTATTTATGTTTTAGAACTAAAATGTCTTTGCCAAGCCTGCCTGGTGTCTTTTCGTCACTGTCAACATCGGGTGCGAAGAGCCCGTGAAGCATCTTACAGGACGCTCGTGGGTTCGGCTCAGGGAAATGGAACGTGGCCAGGCTCGCTGGCAGACGGTAACTGATGCTTCTCCAGAGGTTCCCAAAGATCCGGGTGAACTAACTGATTCAGAAGGATCCTGTCTTTTGTGCACGAGGTTAATAAAGGCCACAATGCTCAGAGTGACCAGGAGACCTTCATCGCTGAGAGCAAACACTCTGCTTAGAGCCGCTCATGGGGCGAGGAGGACACACAGACCCCTGTCCTAACCCACGAGCATCCCCCATGTCTCTCCAGAGAACCAAACAAATACCCCTAGAAGCTTGGCCAGGGGGCTCCAGGCTGCACCCTCTCCACTTGGCACTGCTCAGCCTCGTTAACCAATCCAGCTGCAGAACCACCGGAAAGGCACCCACAGTCCCCTCCTTTCTCTCTGGAGTGTCTCCCCTGCCAGTTGCTCCTCTGAGCCTCTCAGACCCTCCCCCCAACCTCAGTTCTTTCCCATTGGGCTCCACTCGTGGCTCCCAGTCTCAGCCTGGCTCTGAGACTGATGTCCAGTTTGGGGCTTGCTCTCTTGGCTTTGACATTGGGCCCCCTGCCCCCAGGACACAATTTTCCTGTATCGCTTTCCACCATCCCAGATAATGGCAGATAGACGCCCCGCCCTGGATAGGAACCCGACACGTGGGTGGGGAGCTTGGGCACAGCTGCAGACACCCCAAGTGATCATCCTGGGAAGATGGCTAAGAGGCCGGGTGCTCCAGGCTTGGCTTTACTGCCATCTAGTGGCTTCCCAGACCTGAAGCCAGGAGTATTCCAGAACAGTGGAAAGGGTTTCTCATTCTTGTGACTACCAGAATTCTCTGCACCTTTAAAAGGATGCTGTCAAGTTTAGCTTGGTCCTCAGACCTCCATGGGGCAAACCCAGGGCCTGTCTGGAAAGCCACTGGCTTGGTGTGGCCCTGGGGGACCTGTGCGGAGAGCAAGTGTCCGGTTGGACACCCTGCTATCCTGCCTGTGAAAGAAGGTTTTCCAACCTCAGTTGTTGGATGGAGAATTCCCGCTGGCATCTAGGCTCCACCCCTCTGCTCACCAGAGGCCAGAGGTGTGGGGGCAGTTTGTGGAAGGGAGTGGGTTGGCCCTGTCTGGGCAGGGGAGCAGGAGGAGGAAGATGTTTAAGATGAGGTCGAGTGGTTTGGGGTCCTGGAGGGAGAAGGGTGTTATCTCTGCCCTGGACGGACCCTCTGAGCAGCCAGGAGGCCAGGGTTCAGCTTCTGACCCTGCAGCTCACCCGGAGCTGCGTCCTCTGGAAAATGAAGCCACCACCCATGTCCAGGTTGTTAGGATCTGATGGAGACGGACGTGAAGCCCTGCACACCGTGTCCTGGGGCTGCGGTACCACAGGACTACACAGGGCAGTTCAAAACAACAGAAATGATTCTCTCCCAGCTCTGGAGGCCAGAGGTTTAAAATGAAGGTGTCAGAAAGATTGGTTCCTTCTGCAGGCTCTGAAGGAGAGTCTGTCCCCGGCCTCCTTCCCAGCTTCCGGTGGTTGCCTGCAATATTTAGCATCCCGTGGCTTGTGGATGCATCTCTCCAGTCTCTGCCTGTGTCTCCAGTGGTGTGGTCTGTGTGTCTTCTCTTCATATAAGGACACCAGTCATATTGGATCAGGGCCCTAATCCGCCCTAATCAAATGTAGCTTGATTGCAACTGCAGTAGGTCCACTTCCAGATAAGGTCAGGTTCACAGGTGCCGCGGGTTGGGACTTGAATCGGGGGAGCACAACCGAGCCCACAGCAACCCTCAGAGACAGACCACTCGTTACGCGAGTTCCCTTCTTACCTTGGAGTCGAGAGCAGGCCTCCGCTTGTGTCCTCCGCCCCAGTCCTCATCCAAGCCCCAGGCTGCCCGGTTGACGCGCCCAGCGCACGGTGAGGCCAAACAAACCGAAAGGTCGGAGTTTGGAGCCGAGAAAGATGATTGCAAGGGCTGAGCGAGGAGACGGGCGCCTCATGTTCAAAAAGCCCGAACTCTGATGGTTTTCAGGGAGGAGCGTTTCCGGGCAACGTCTGAGAGGAGGGCTGCAGGTGTGTAACCCTCCTCTGACTGGCTGGTGGGGCGGCAACAGGGTTCCAGGAATCTCAACCCTCCCGCTTCAGGCGCCAGCCGGTCCGGGGCCCACGTGCTTGTGCTCAGCCTGAAGTTGCGTTTTTCCCATCTTCCGGGTGGGCGGGGCCGTTAGCGCCTGCGGAAGAACTCAGAGATACAGGCTAAGACCCTGCTTCATCAATCACTATTGTTTCTCGGCTGCTCCCCCTTTGTTTCTGTTTCCCTCTCTTGCCTAATTGGTAATTGTTTGAATCCGCCCCCTGGAACTCAGGGACGGTCTAGGAGGCGGAAGCTTTTCTCCTGCAAATAAGAAATGGGGGACATGGAAAGGCTTTTGTACCCCCGAGAGCCCCACAGGGTCCGGCTCGGTTTCAATTCCCCGACTTTTCTTTGATACTCTTCCGTCTTGAGGGAAACAGGTGTTGGCATCATAAACTCAGCAGAGGAATTTGGTTTCAGGGGCCCTTGGTCTCACTTGGGGCCCTCCACGTTGGGTTTGCCGGCTCCCTTCTCAAAACGTGGGTCACGTCTGGCCTTGTTCGTACCAGAAATCACTTCCCACGATCAGCTGCATCACTTCCCACAATCAGCTCCATCATTTCCCATCTTTAAAAGGCTACAGAGTTGTCCCTACCCCATGAAGTGTCCCCAGATCAGTCCCAGGCTCTGCTACCTCCCACCAGCACCCCATCCCTGGCACGTGCAGGCAGTCAGGCACCAGCTGCATGGACACGGGCGGCCGCGTTGAGCGTATTTTGGGGTCAGCACAAACATGCTTGAGCCCCTCAGCCCGCTTCTCGCCATCAGAAGGGGCTCAGAAGATGCCCTCACTGCCCGATGGATCCAGGCAGGCTTCTGAGGGACAAGTGTCCAGACAATCGTTCTGAGTGTAGAAAAAAAAAGTTCTAGATTACTGCTCTATAGTTTTGCCCTTTCCAGAATGTCATATTGTCGGAATCATGCAACATGCAGCCTTTTGCAGGTTGGCTTCTTTGACTTCGTCATATACGTTGAGGCCTCCCCCACGTCTTTTCATGGCTTGATAGCTCATTTCATGCTAATATTCCATTGTATGGATGTACTTTGTTTTATTTGTCTATTCACTTAGTGAGGGACATCTCTGTCCTAAATTTGGGCAATTGTAAATAAAGTCGCTATAAATATCCACGTGCAGATTTCTATATGGACGTAAGTTTTCAACTTATTGGGTAAATACCAAGCAGAGCAATTGCTGGATCAGGTGGTAAGTGTATGCTTAGTTTTGTAAGAAATTACCAAATTGTGCTCCAGAGTGGCCGCATCGTTTTGTATTCCCGAGCACTGAATGAGAGTTTCAGTCGCTCCAAAACCTTGCCAACATTTGGGATTGTCAGTGTTTTTGGACTTTGGTCATTCTGTTAGGTGTGCAGTGGTATCTCAATTGATAAGCTGGACTTATTTAAAAGTAAAAGCTTCTTCTCTGCAAAAGACACTGTTAAGAAAATGAGAAGCCAAGCCACAGATTGGGAGAAAATATTTGCAAATGATACACTGGGTAAAGGACTGTCCTCTAAAATATACAAAGAACTCTTAAAACTCAAAAAATTTTTAAATAAATAATAAATTTTAAAAAATGTTCTAGAAAGCCAGGCTTCCTGGGTCAAGTGGTCAGCCTTTTAGTATGTTAAGGAAATGTTTTACCCACGTGGGTCTGCGAGCCTTGAGGAAGACGCCAACCCGGCAGTCCGCGATGTGCTGACCGGGGCAAGATGTTTGAGACACCAGTACCTCTAGGGTGGCCAGAGTGGGGCCCGATGGCACACAGAAGCCAGAGGAGCAGTACCAGACAGCAGACCTCTCTACCTGGCCTCCTGGACTGGTGGACTCAGGTGTGAATCAGGCAGGTGAGGGCAAGCAAGGAGGGGCATGAGAAACAGGGCTGGGTAAAGCTGACCCCTGTCCCCTAAACCAGGTCCATGCTGAGCCACACGGGGAAACTGGGGTCACCTTCTGCACTCTCTAGACCACACAGGGGGCTTTTCCTATGATGTCTGAGTTTCCTGGGGCTGCCGTAACAAGGGACCACAGACCTGCTGCTTAAACAATGGAAATTTTTTTAATCCTTTTTTTAAATTGAAGTACAGTCAGTTTACAATGTTGTGTCCATTTCTGGTGCACAGCATCAGGTTTCAGGCACACATATACATATATATATATTCCTTTTCAGATTCTTTTTTATTGTAGGTTACTATAAGATATTGAATGTCATTCCCTGTGCTGTACCGTAGAAACTTGTAAACAAAAGAAATTTATTCTCTCCAGTTCTGGAGGCCGGAAGTCTGAAATCAAGGGGTCGGCAGGGTTGGTTCCTTCTGAGGCTACTGGGAGAATCAGTTCCAGGCATCTCCCCTTGGCTTTTGGATGACTGTCTTTGCTCTGTGCATGTCTCTGGGACCCAATTTCCCCTTTTTATAAGACCTGGGTCAAATTGCATGAGGACTCACCCTAATGACCTCATCTTAACTAATTACACCTGCTACCACCCTACTTCCAAATAAGGTCACATGCTGAGGCACTAGGGGTGAGGACTCGAACATATGAATGGGGGGGGGGCACAAGGCAACCCGCTACCGCAAGTGACACATTTTCTCTGATGAAAGCCAGCCAGGAAGGCTGCTGGCTAAGCCGCACGCTGACCTGACAGGATTGCACCCTCCCTGAGCGGTCACCCAGGGCTCTAATGAAATGCTGTTTAAAAGCACCTGATCTGTGGAATAGTCCAGGCAAATTAAATATACAGCATCCGAAAAGCCAAGTGGCTTGGAAGAACACATTAGTGGCTCAGCAAAAGATGGAGGAGAGGGACCAGCAAGCAAGACACAGCACTAAGAGGCAGCCTCTTGCCTCCGCCCCACAGCTGCCTTGTGGATTCGTCTGGGGAAAAAAAAGTGTTGAAGCCTTGAAATTAAACACTTTAAAGAACAGACTAATGTTCCCAGAGACCACATTTTAAAGACAGCTTTTGTTCCATATTCTGGGTTTTCCCAATCAGCAGAAAACACCGTCTCGCATGGACAGGGGCACGAGATAAGAGGGAGACACCAATTTAAACATTCCGAGAGCAATTTTCTCTTCTATCTTACACAGCCTTCGAGACACATTATTTTCACCTGAAATGTGGTTTCAAATTGGGGAAGGAAAAAAAAAACTTTTTCATCTCTCCCATTCCTCATTTTTTTCTCTCTCTTCCCTAACGGAAGAACTTGCCTGCACTCCCCATGGCTTTGGAATCCCATCAAACATGCCGGCAGCTGCAGTGTTTTGGACCAACAAACCCCTGTCCAACCCACCACACGGGCCCAGCACGAGCTGTCATGGTCGCTCTGCAGACCTGGTGCGGGGGAACCAACGAGGCTTGGCAGGAAGCAGGAGGGGGGCGCAGAGGAGAGGTGCCGAACTGCGGGGAGAATCTGAGGGTCCCAAGTGCACTTTGCCCGCAAGCGCCCCACGTGCCACCCAGCCCTCCTTGGGCACCACTGTCTGCCTCGGTGCCAAGTCTGCATCTGGGTTCTCATCCATCCACAGACAACATAACCGCGAAGCCAGCTTTACCACTCCGCTCAGAAAGTTCCTTTTCCTTTGAGTCCTTGAAGCACAGAATTGAAGGGCCCGGAGGCTCAACTTCCCCTGTCCTTTTTCATCTCTGCTCCCCAAACCGGAATAAGGGAGATTTCCAGGACAACTTGACTGGTGTCACTGGGAAGTCATTCCAAGGCAGTCGGCCTCAGGATGGACAGTCTGAGCTCAGAAGACCTCAGAGACCACCCAAGGCAAAGGGACAGACAGGGAACAGGGGCCTACCTGGGGCCAGTCCCACAGCATCCTGTCTGCAGAGGCATTTCCAGCAGGTAGGAGAGAGACGGCGTGTCCGGAGAGCATGGAATATAAACACTCCGCTCCCTCCAACCGCAACTGATGGATGATGTGTGGCAGATCTGGTCAGGAGAACAAATGGGTGACATGGCACCATACTCAGGCTGTCACGGGGCCCAGGCGCTGCAGGATTATGGAGAACTGTGTTTGCATGTGAGCACTGACATCCACTGACATCCCTGAGGCAGCCTGAAAAATGAGAACCTCTGGAGAGACAAAAATTGGACTTTGAATTACTTTATTATATTGAGAGTCCTTCCTGAGTGCGTTTTCTCTCTCTCTCTCCTTCTCTCTCTGCCCGCATCTGTCAGTCTCTCTGTCTCTGTCTCTTGAGCAGTAATCACCAAATAACGTGGAAAATGATATGACTTGTGTCCTTTTCATTTCCGAGATGACTTCAGGACCCGGCTCTTTCAAGACCTAAGGTGAGTGGGGTGGGTACAGCTCAGCGGTGGAGTGCGTGCTTAGCATGCACAAGGTCCTGGGTTCAATTTCTAGTACCTCTATCAAAAAATTAATAAATAGATAGCTTAATTCTCCCCCCACCAAAAAACCCAAAAAACACAAAAGACCTCTGGGGAGTTGGTACGTGCGGTTGGTGGCTCGGATGCACATTACTGCTGAGGAACACTGTTAAGAGCTGAGGGGTGCTCCAGCAAACCTGGCTCCCCTGCCAACCTTTACAAGTCAGTTTCACTGGTGTGTTTCCTTTCTACATTTGGGAAGAGATGGGTCCACGTGGGAATTATTTCCCTCCAACCAACTGAAGCTGAGTTGGTCCGTAAAGTCCCCACAGTCCTGGAGGCAGAGTTTCAGACCCCCATTGTGCTTTCCTCCGGTGATAGGCCACCTGGAAGCCAGACGATATATACCAGCTACAGACACGTGGCACCTGGGGTGTGTGTGTGTGTGCAGGTGTATGGCTGGGGCTCTACTCCCCTCCAGGCTGGCGCTGTAGACAAGTCTTGCTTTATAGCCCAAAGCGCCCCCACCCTCCCATCTTACCATCTATCTCTGACCCCCAAAGCAACCGGCTGGAATGCCTTTCAAGCTTTTTCCACCTGAAGAAATGTGTGTGTTTTTGGGTCCTCAGCCTCTGCTCCCCTTTTTGTGGACTCAAAAGAAGAGAGCAGGGAAGAAAAATGATGAATGTTGTTAGCCTCTCTCAGGCTCAGGGCTGTGAGCTTAACAGACGTTCTCACCGAATCCTCAGCACGTCCCTGTCCCGGGGCACAGGGGTTGTTTCTAGTTTATAAAGGAGGTGGAAGCTTTTGAGGTCACTCGGCTAGGGCGGACCCAGGTAGGATGTCAGACCCCAAAGCCCACACTCTTGTTTCCCAAAATGCTGGCGTGATCCTGTTTACAGCAGAAACAGTTCTAGCTGTTGGGCTGCCCTTCTGCGTGATAAGTTGGCCAAACTGCCTGCTACACTAACCTTCGCAATTCTTCCCTTAACCCTCCAACCAGCCTGTTATTTTGAGGGTCCTCCTTCCCGTGGGCCCTTCCTAGCCTAGGCAGTGCCCCTGAGTTCAGATCTTAGCACCTGCTCTGTTCTTTCTGCTCCTTTCCTTGGAAAATGCCGCCCCCTCCAACCTATGAGAATGGCCCTCCCTCTGTGTCAGTGGCCCATCCTGTCTCCGGAACCTCCAGCCATCTGCTCGGCCCTGCGCAGGCTCCCAGGGGTCTATCACCCACCCGTCAGGTGTGAAACGCACAGGGAAGCTGGGAACTGTAGCATTACGTGATTCGGGGGAAACAGCTTTGTTGTAAGACCGTGCCTCTCATCTCCCTCCTTACACACACATTAATCCAGTTTGGATCCTAGATATCCACGTAAAAAAAAAAATCATCAAAACAGGAGAAGAAAACCTGGACAGATATTTTCAGATTCTCGGTACTGAGAAAGCTTGAGAGGTGTGGTGGGTGTAAACCCACGTCAACAAGTTCAGGAAAACAAGGTGTCTATTTTGTGTGTGACTTAATTTGCATTTCAAGCAGGCTTGGGGGTTGGGGGACCCCTCCAACCCCCCTTAGTTAAGGATGTGCCTCAGGTTCTGAGCCTTTAAACCGTGCTGGTGGAGAAGATGAAGTTCAAACAGGGAACTTTTAAGGGGAAAAGACCCAGAAAGTAAGCGAACATTTGGTTCATTTGAGCTTGGAAGCGTGAACTCTCTTTTTAGCTGTGTTTCCATGGGTTTATAACCCACGCGGATTATAACCTGAAGTCACATCACTGGAGCGGAAAGGGAATCGCGGTTCCACCTGACTTAGGGGCGTTCCGGTGGTAGATGCTGGGTGCTGGGTCTCAGCGTGTGCTTGCAAACAGCCACCCAGTGGTGCTTTTCTTCCTTCTCTCTCTCCGTTCTCTTTCCTTCCATCCTCCTGCAGCAGGATGAAAGCAGCTTGTAACCTTTTCCCGTGGGCAGGGGGGCTGGGGGGCTGGGGAGCTGGGGTGGAGGGAAAACATGAGGACTGTAATCGACTGTTTGGCTGGTTTATTGAGCAGTCTCAGACTCCACGGTATAAACATAAAATGGTTTTATAGTTTCTCTAATTGATGCCGCAAGCCCCACTCTGTCCAGTTCCGCTTTCTGTGTCCCATAGAAAGCCCAGGCAGATCCCACTGTTTCCTGATCACTGTCAGTTACTACAAATTCTTCTGGGCTTAAATCACTACCTGACGTCCAGGTCAGAGCTCGCGGGTCTCAGTCTCCCACCAGCCCAGCTGTGTCTCTGAGATGAGTGGAAGAGACTCGCTGCCCGTCTCGCTCTGACTTGGTCTGGCCCATCTTCCCCTGGGTAGCTTCTGCTCTCAAGGCGGTCTCCATGGAGACCATCACCCCCCAGGTTTCCCAGGGTGCTGTTCAGACTCAAGCTGGACATCATCTCCATTGGTGAGGACACCCTTTCAAAGAAACTCCCACGTATCTCCTTGGGCCCTTCCCGGTGGTCCACCTGAGGGCAGCTTGGGCAGTCCACGACTGCTGTCTCTTTTCAGGGTCACCGTCGTTCACATGGAACCACAGGAGGGACTGCAGAGTCACAAGCCAAAGGGCAGCAATTTCTCACTCTCATGCTGGGAGTGAGTAAAGAGTTAGAAGCAAGGCGGGGGCAGGGGGTACACCTCAGTGGTAGAGCGCCTGTTTAGCATGCATAAGGTCCTAGGTTCAATCCCCAGGACCTCCGTTTAAAAAAAAATCTAATTACCACCCTCCCTGCCTCCGCCTCCTCACCCCCACCAAAAAAGAAATAGAAGCAAAGATCTCATCCACCACAGTTGGGGATCCAGGATTTGAACTTGAATCTTGTCGGACTCAAGAATCTATATCTTATCCCTCTGCTACACTGACTTCTGTCCTGGGCAAACTGTCATAAGTGCAATAAAGGAAAAAGAACAGGAAAGCCATGGAGAAAAGAACACAGAAAGACATTTCCATTGTTCTCAATCCACAAGAGCTTTTTCTGAGCCCCACTGGGTACCACCCAGCACATCACCATCTCCTGTAACCAATAAAGCTAGCAACTGTAAACAAAGTCAAAATGTCTTCTGAAAACCCTTGGAAAGCCTCAGCAAGTGCTTGCAAAATCAGCATAGTGTTCAGGAATAACTGAATACGTACTGACAGGAAGTGGAAAGGTTCTGAAGACCATCCTTTCAATTACCCAGCAGGCATTCTCGGAGCCAGCTTCTTTCAGAGTCAGAATATAAATAAGTCATGTGTGTCTGGAAGCCCTTACAAATGAGAAGAAGGAGACGGGAGAAGAAAACTTTGCAATTACCCCTCTGCCCGCTTTTCATGCAAGCAGGAGGGCGCAGACCCACTGCAGAGCCTCCTGGTTGTGACACAGGAAGCCTCGCGGGAGTCAGGATCTGTTCAGCATTTATTGTGCTGAGTGACAAGGATGGAAACAGTGTGGGAGAGGATGATGAATAAATGCCTGGGCATTACAGCAACTGAGCGAGCCTCCCGCGGCCCCGAGTTCATTCTCCAGGTCGTAATGGAATCAGGCACTTGCCAAGAAATCGACAGGAGGGAGAAAGAATTTATAAAACATGTACGTGCTGCTCGTTTGGCTGCTGCTGTTCGGAAAGAAAGACAGGAGAAGAAGGGAAACTTAGCAGATAATATGGTGACACGGACATGCTGTAGAACGTGGTGAGATGGGGGAGGGTTCCTTTTCAAGCTCCACGGAGAATCAAAGAAGCTAAGAAACAGTGGACGTAGAGGATCTTTGGATAACCGCAGGTCAGAAATACTGTATGTGAGGAGATGTCGTCTTGGTTCAAATCCCTACGATTATTGTCTTTCTGAATTGTGTTCTGAATAAAATCAAATGTTTCTGCGCATGCAAGTTTCTTTACTTACATATGCAGAAGAGTAAAAACTACTATTTAGTGAGAACTTATTCGTACCAGGCAGAAAATGTCTTAAAGACAGGATTCCATTTAACCCTACCTATGAGGAGCATGTAACTACGCCCACAGTACACATGAAGAGACTGAGACTAGAACAGAAAGGTTCAGTGACTTGCCTGAGGCAGCCCAGCTCATCAGTAATAGAGCTGAAGCTAAAAATTGGATCTACCGGGGACCAGACCGGTGGTTTTCATTCATTACGCAGCCTCCCCAAAGAGGAGGTTAAAGCACTTTACCCACAAGGGGATATAATTTAGGCCATTTCTGTGGCTGCAAAAATTTTGTTTGCAAAATGAAAACATCACCCTCCCAATTAGGAGCTTCCTGCGGCCCCAACTCACCTACACTGCAAACCCTGGAGGAGGTGAGGACCAGCTCAAATCAATCCCCAGTTTGTCCTGCCCCCAGGACCACCGTGACGAGGCTCACTGGAAGAGACTGGGCACCCACTGGCTTCTCCCCACTAGCTGTTTCCCACTCTTACCCCCAACATTTGGTTATGAAGATTCTCAAATATACAGCCAAGCTGAGAAGACGATCCAGTGAACACTCATATGTCTATCACCTAGTTGCTACCATGAACACCTTACGACTGTTGCTTTGTCTCCATGCCTCCACCCATCTACCCAGGCATCTTATTTCTGATGCATTTCAAAGTAAGTTGCTGTCATCCGTCCACTTTCGTGAAATAATTCAGCATGCCTATCATTAGCTAGAACTCTATATTTATCTACATTTTTAGGTAAAATTTACATACAGTGCAATGCCCAGATCGGAAGTGTACACTTGCTGCATTTTGACAAATTAATATATAGTGTATCCCAAACCTTGATCACTGATATAGAGCATTACCAGAAAGTTCCCTTCTGCCCAGTTAATCCTCACTTCCAACTCAGAGGCAAAGAAGATGTGATAATGTGCAGGTGACTGTTAACAGATCCATTGGACTCACCATACACTCCACCGTCTGGTAACATCTGGACTAAGAGAACAGGAGGATGGCTCATTAAAGACTTACCGAAGGCACCTGATAAGAAGTAACATCCTGCAGCGTCGGTGTGCTGACCGCCAGACGTGGGAGACGCACTGGATCGATGGCCAATACGTGGGGCTGTACCCACAGGTACTAGAATACACCGGTACTAACACAGAGCTATGGATATAGGAGCAAGGATCACTGTGGCCATCTTGGGGCTGGCTATCACAGCTACCAACAGCCCAGAAGTACCAGGGAGTTAATGCCAAGAAGTCGGCTTGGATCCATGGGGGACAGGAGCCAATGAAAGATGCTTCCCCTCTGTCCTCCCAGGCAGACAGTTCTGAGATGCATGTCATAGGACTCCTGAGAAGGTCCTGGTGAAATCTGGTGCCAGTCGCCACTGGCAGTGGCCAAACTGATGATGCTTCTGGTCTTGATTTTTCCTCCTCCCCTGTTCTACACCCCAAGTCCCTCACACCTGCTCACTGGGATTACTTCCCAAATAAACATGTCTTTGTGCCTGGTTAGCGCGCGCACGTGTGTGTGTGTGTGTGTGTGTGTGTGTGTGTGTGTGTGTGTGTTGAGGGGGGAGGGGAACTAAGGCTAAAACAACTATGTGGTATTTCTTGTTGCCTGTTTATTTATTAAGGTGTAATTATATATAGCAAAACACACAGCTCTGAAGCACCCAGTTTGATGAGTCTTGACAAATGTGTATACACCCATGTAACCAACACCCCCCATCAATATAGTCTTGCCACCACCCTAGAAAATCCCCTTGTATTGTTTTTCAGTCCCTCTCCCGCCCCGGCCCCCAGAAGCAACCACTATTCAGATACCTATTCCTGTAGGTTCATTTTGTCTGTTTCGAGCTTTATAGAAATAGACTAGAGAGGCAGTATTTTCACCGTGCTGGTGAATGGAAGATGACTGAAAATTCCTTGTCACTCTCTGACAAGCGGCTGAATCTCTTTCTGTTGAATCTGGGCTGGCCCTGTGACTTGTTTTGACAAGAGAATGCTGCAAAGTGACACTGTGATTTCCAAAGCTGTGACTTAAAAAGTCTGCAGCTTCTGCATTCTCGATTTGGATGTCCCCTCTGGGGAGTGGCGCTGGCAGGAGCTGGGGGAAGAAGAGGGGCCACGAAAGTCTGCAGAAGTGCATAGGAGGTGTCCAATACGACATCAGAACGCGGGAGATGCAGCCAACATGGTGCTTAAGGGCATAGGGAACCCCTAAAAATAAGAAAGGTGGAAAACATGAGTCAAGTAGGCAATTTAAGAAGATGGGAGGGTGGGGAAAGACGGCAGCGTAAAGCTGAAGACAGTGAAGTAAAAGAAATAACAAAGGTGAAAGCAAAAATTCATGAAACAGATAACAGAGAGCATCAATGAACAAGTTTTTTTTCTTTGAAAAACTTAAGAAAAACTCTAGCCAGGAATAAAAGGTAAGAGCCAATACCAGGAACGGAGAAGAGGGTCTAACTCCAAAAGGAGAGGGGGGGACTTTAAAAATTATATATAAACGCTATGAACAGCTTTATGTCACTGCATTTGAGTATAGCCGGGGAGACGGGCAGATAGACACAGCACAAGGTGAAGGAGACATCATGGGGTGGGATGCCCAGGGGCTGAGGGAGCGGGAACGAATGATAATTTTCAAAAAAGTTGAAAACATGACCTTCACGTATAAAATGGCCGTTGTGTAAGTAGTTGTTTCCAACTCATTAATTGATGAGGGAACCAATAAGATATTAAGGCCAGCTGAAAGGACGATTCGAAAATCAGCCCTGTACATAGGCAATCAGGAACGCCAGAACGCGCTTGCTAACAGTTGCAACACAGGGCAACAGGGCCATGAAATGGGATGTTTCATGTCGTCTTTTCCAGACGACAGAAGCCGGTTGAATCTCTGCAGGACAAAATCCGTTCGCATTGTTGAGAACAGTAATTATTTCCACTTCCATTTCGCAAGCCAACTTCTCCCCGATGTGAGCTATAAAAATAGCGGAGTCCAGAGAAAGATAGAGGTTCAGGCTCAGCCAGAGCCAGGCAGCTCCTCTAGGGGGGCTGCACCCGCCTGCCCAGCAGCTCTAGGCCTGTTTCCAAGTCTTGGGCAGTTTCTCTAGACAGGGGGCTGCCTCAGTCCATGCACACCTGCAGGACAGAGAGCGCCACAACCCAGCGCCTTAGAATGATCCTGGTCCCAGGCCAGACCCCGGACCCTTAAAATCAGTATTTCTGTGGGTGGTGCCTGGCGTCAGGGTCTTTAAAACTCCCGGACGATGCTGATGTGCGACCACTTTCCAGTCCCAGCCCCTCCCAACCCCAACCCCCCACCCCGACCTCTCCCACCCTCCAATCCCCGCCCCTCCCATCGTCCACTCCTAGCCCCTCCCACCCGACACCCTCCACTCCCACCCACCTCCACGCAGCCCGCCCCTCCCTCCTCTCCTCTCCCGCAACCTGGCCTCCCTTGTGCCTCAGGGGGCAGCCATCGCTGCTGCTGTGCACAAGGGACCGAGTGGGGTCAGCCCAGGACAGCCCCCCTTCCAAAGCATGCCTTCCCCCGAGGGTTAGTCCCAGGAGACGGCCTCTTCTGAAAGAGTTTTGTTCCCGGACACAGAAGGAACCGCAGCTTGAGAGCAGCAGATGAGAAGAAATCGATCATCCTCAGGAAATTGGTTCCGGCCGCCCCGCGGAGTGACGGTAATCACCGAGGCCCTGCAGATGCCCGGCGAAGTGAAAAGGTTCACCGGGGACGCGCCCGCCGTCTCTGCTCGGGCATGGATCCGGGCGCTCTGCGGGGGGAGCCCCAGCCCCCAGCAGCTCCTTCCACAGAAAGCGGGATGGGGCGGATCTGCTTTCGGCTTCCAGGCCAGTTTTCAGCCTGGGGAGAGCGCAGCCCTCAGCTCCCCAGGCCCACGTCCCACCCTGGAGAGCAGCCTGGGGAGAAGGTCTGGGAGGGCAGGGCTGCCCTTGACGGGACCTGGCCAGCTCTCCCGGCGGCCAAAACCCTGAGCAGGCTGACCTGCCGGAAGGCTGAGCGGGGAGCAATGGCTGGTTTGGAGTTCTGCCCCTGGGATGACCTTGAGGACATCACAGATCCCCGCAGACCCTGGGGGCAGTCAGGCGGTGAGGGGGGCAGTCCACCAGGGTTTGTAGAGTGACCTCAGGCAAGTCTGAACCTCTAAAAAATAAGCACGGTAATACCTGGTTCCTGAGGTTGCTCTGAAGGTTAAATGCCACCGTGCACAAAAGACCAGCACGAAGCCAGGACCCAGCCAGCCTCTGTGGTATAATCTCCCTCTTTCTCCCCGTTTATCCCCCAAGAATCAGGGCTTGGGCTTGGCGGCCTGCAGGCCCTAGACATGCACTTTGCCTGGTGGCAGCCACATGTGACCACTGAGCACTTAGAACGGGGCTGGTGCAAACCCAGAGGAGCCGTAAGTGTAAAACACGCTGGACTTCGAAGGCTCGGCTTAAACAACAAAAAAGTAAAACCTCTCATTATTATTAATTTTTATTTGATTATGTATTAAAACAGTATTTTTGGTGTATTGAATGAAATCAAATTACTATTTAAGTTGATTTCACCTGCTTCTTTTTACTTTTTTTAAATGGAGGTCCTGGGGACTGAACCCAGTATGCTAAGCACACACTTTGCCACTGAGCTATAGCCTCCTCCCATGCTTTACTGCTTTTACATGTTAATTCGCTTTTAATTCTCATCAGAGAGAATGGGTCGGACCTGGGATTCGAACCGAGCCAAGGATGCTCAGCTGGGCACATGTGCTCTTGTGGGCTATGTCACACCCCTTCCAACTGGCTCCCCAGTAGCTTCCTCCAAAGTTGCCACCAAAACCTGGGCAGAGGGGCCCCCCCTCCATCACTGTGGGGGCTCCTAGGCACACCTAGCACTGCAGGTTTGAAGTCAGACCCTCTCCCCTCAGGGAGGGGAGGCCAGGTGTTCCCAGGAAGAGCATTGTGTGGGCTGATGGGGCCCCCTTGCTAAATTTCATTTTTTTAATTCTTACTTTTTATTGAAGTGTAGTCGATTTACAATGTTAGTTTCAGGGGTAGAGCCAGAGATTCACATTTCATTCGTTGATCTAAGATGTAAGTTGAGGCCAGTTGAGCCGCTACACACCTCAGTGTATCCTGAGAAGTGTGTCCATGGGAGGGAGCCTCTTCCAAACCCAGGCAGTAATATTTCATTTGGTGAGAGAGGAGTGTTCTCTCTCCCCCTTTCAAAGCCTTTCTCTCTGGTTCCCCAGCCTTATGAAGAAGAGTGGTCTGTTGTTCAGTGGTTAAAAGCAAAGGCTTAGACAGCACTGTTGACAATAGTCAAGACGTGGAAGCAAACTAAATGTCCACCGATAGATGACTGGATAAGGAAGATGTGGCGTACACACACACGTGTGCACACACACACACACACACAGTGGAATACTGCTCAGCCATAAAAAGGAATGAAATAATGCCATTTTGCAGCAACATATGTGGACCTAGAGATTATCATACAGAGTGAAGTAAACCAGAAAGAGAAAGAAAAATATCATATGATATCACTTATATGTGGATTCTAAAAAAATGACACAAATGAACTTATTTACAAAACAGACAAACAGACATAGAGAACAAATTTATGGTGACCAGAGGGGAAAGAGGGGAGTGGAGAAATAAATTGGGAGTTAGGGATTTGCAGATAATAACTACTATATATAAAACAGATAAACATCAAGGCCTACTATACAACACAGGGTGCGGGGGGCCACTCATGACCTGAGGGCTGCCGAGCACAGAAACTGGGCCTAAACTCCCAGAGTGCGGGGCGCCAGGCTCTGAGGTTGGGACTGCCGAGCACAGAAACTGGGCCTAAACTCCCAGAGTGCGGGGCGTCAGGCTCTAAGGTTGATTGAGCAAAGACAATCTCTGTCCCGCCACCCCTTTGTTAGAAAAACAGCAGGTGCATTTGGAGTCGGAAAAACATCTTGATGCCATTGAGTTATTAAGAACAGGGGCTTTTGGAAAGAGAGATACAGGTCACACAAGTTAGTGATCTTAGTAACAATCACCTGAGTTACCTATACACAAGTTACATAAGTTAGTGATCTTAGCGACAATTACCTGAGTTACCAATACACAAATCTTAGCCTAGAGGAACAATAACAGTAATCAATAATGTTAGCTCTTGGGGAACGGTTAGTCTTGATTGATGAGAAATATAAACAATAATGATGTATGTAACTATGCACAAGTTACTGATTTCAGTACACATTGTTAAGAGATCATAAAAACAATCCGTTACCTACGATACCGTTGCCTATGGGTTAAAAGCATATAAATTAACTGCTGGAAATAAACACGAGGTCCACTCTTGACCTAGCGTCTTGCGGGCTAGAGTGAGACCCTCTCCCCCAGCTTTTAGTCTTGTCTTCCTTTTAGTCTTGTCTTTCTTTTCTCAGTCCTGCAGCACAGATTTCTGGACCTGATCGATTGTCGGCTGGCTCCGACAACAGGGAACTATATTCAGTATCTTATAGTAACCTATAATGAAAAACAACATGAAAAGGAATGTATGTATGTTTATGTATGACTGAAACATTATGCGTATGCCCCAATTGACACATTATAAACTGACTATACTTCAATTAAAAAATTAAAAATTAAAAAAAAGAAATTTCCATTAAAATGTCCAAAAGAAAAAAGGAAAAACCCTAGCTCTGCCATTCACTGGCTTTGTGATCTCAGCAAAGTTACTTAACCTCTCTGAACCCCCACATCCCCATCTGTAAAATGGGCTCTATGAGGCTTTGATGGAGGAGGTCAAGTGGTTAGAGCCCCAGCCCCACCCACAGAAGACAACGTAGCTTTCATTACTAGAGGGTCGGGGTGATAAGGGGGCTTCGGCCCACAAACCTGCAGGAAGTTCCTGCACACAGGGGCTCCTCGGTGTCCTGCCATCTGCCTGCACTCCCGAGGGTACAGGTGCAGCCTGGGCCCAACACCACCCAGAGCTATCAAGGCCATAGGGGGACTCACTTCCTGGCCCCGGTTCCTTGATGGGTTCTGCCAGCTGCTGTGGCTGCAGGACCTTAGGCTGGCGCTTTGAAAACCATATCCACAGTGGACCAGTGGGCCCCTCGCCCTTTAATCCAACACACCTGGTCTCTTCTGCCCCCCTACCCCAGCGTCCCCAACACTACGTTCCGCTCCACCACGCAAACAATTCTTCAGGAACCACTGGCCATACACTGCCCAGCCTTTGCTTGGGGAGAGCTTGTAGCTGGGGATTGATATGCCTGTTCTCCAAATGATAAAGCCACAGGCACTCAGACCGTCCTGGCCCTTACTTTGAGCATCCATGTAACGCTGGCGGTAGCTTCCCTGTCCCTCGGCCACTTCCTCTCCCAAAGCTGTACCAGTGGCTTCTGCCTTGCAATTAGAGTTGCCAGATAAAATACAGAATACCCGGTTAAATCTGAACTTCAGATAAACCACAAAGAATTTTTTTAAGTTTAAGCATATCCCACGCACTATTTGGGACATACTTAAACTAAAAAAACAAACTCCTGTTTTATCTGAAATTCAGACTTAACTCAGGCAACCTGTTTTGTCTTGATTTGCTCAATCCAGCAGCCCTGCTTGGAATACTTCTCCAGAGCTGGGCTTGGGGTTTGGGTATGTAGTGTTGAGAGTGCCCACTCTGGGTTCACATTTTGCTTCTGCCACCTGCCAGCTCCATATCCCTAACCTCCAGGCCTCAGTTTTCTCATCTGCAAAATGGAGATGACAGTAATGGTCCCTGCTTTGAGTGACTGTGCTGGGGAGGAGACAGGGCACGTCGGAAGTGTTCCCCTGCCGTATGGCTGATGAGGTGGGAGGGGGCAGCAGTGGGATGGGGTTCAGCTCTCAAAGCCAGGGCAGGATGTTCCCTTCCTCCAAAAGGGGGTGCGCTGGGGGTGTCAGGTACAAAGGCACATGTTCCCCGTGACACCATGGCATTTGAACTCTCGGACTCTGGATTCCAAAGGGAAATGTCCTGCCACGTGGGTACAGACAGCAGCACTTGTCTGCTGAATCCTGGGCTTGTTTGAGCCCCCTGACCTGAGTGAGCACACCCAGAGCCTCCCAGAGGAGTGAGCGAGCTCTGCCGGGCCTCTGGGCCACTGGGAGCCACTAGACCGACAAGAGGACAAAAGACAAGCGGAGATCACTCAGCTCACCATCAGGCAGCACGCCACACCTGCTCCCTCTTCTCAGTCATGACTTCTGCGAGAAGTGTCACTGTGTGATGAGGCTGTTTGTGAAATCAAAGTAAAAGGTCCCGAAAATCAGTTAATCACTGCCGGTCTGCAAGGCTCCTGCTACAGACATAAATGTGCTTGGCCTTCAGGGGGGCGCTTTGAAAAGAAAGACAGAGAAGCACGTCTGCTGTTGCAGCAAATGTCACTTTCTGAGTGCCAGCTCTCGCCTGGCCCTGGTATCTGCAGGCAAGCTCTCCAAACACCCTGCAGACACTGGGCAGAGACCCCTTCCAAGAGCCACTCCCCTCCCTGGCCGCAGGAACACTCTGGTAAAAGGCTGCACTTCCCAAACTCCCTCGAAGGTAAGCGTGACAGATCTAGGCGTCCAGGGCACTGCTTCCTCCTGGAGGTTCCTGGGAAAGGGTTGATTTTCAAGGAGTGCACAGTCTAGTCTAATAAGGATTTCGGTACCTAGACATAGGAAAATACAGTGGCTCTTGAATTGTCATCACTTCATCTTGGGCTGGAAATCAAGAAGGATCTTTACACTTGCATGGTTTACCGGGTGTTTAAGAGCGCAGGTCCTTAAATCGAGGGACACGCGATCTGTGTGTCTCCGTGTTGCCTTGTTAATCCAATGAAGCAGAAACAGAAACAGAGGAAGACGGTAGTTTGGATGGTGCCCCACAGCTCGCAGAGAGGCAGGGTGAGCCTTCGAGCAGAACTGCCAGGCCGGCTGGTTCGTTTCTGACCCTGCCTGCGGTCAGCAGCGCCACCAACAGCCGTGATAGAATAAAATTTATGTTTTTGAGGCCGGACAAGAAAATGCAAGTGTAACATACTCCCTGCCCTGTGTTGGGCCCTCCCTAACGTGCAAGTATACGTTAACCGGACCTCCTCAAAGGCAGGGGTGTCCACTCAACCATAAAGAACAATTTTTTCCCCTTCTTCAGACACCAGCACTGTAACTCCTTAGAAGAGAACATTCTTTCCCGACCCCGTCAGGGGTCATGGTGACCGACTGCTTGCCTCCTGCCGATTTGGACCGTGACTCTTTGGTGAACGTGGTGTAGAATGTCAGCGTGTCATTTTGATGTGTGATCCTTTGTCTCAAAAATGCACATAATTGTGCTTTCAATTGCTAACATGCGGAGCCGTCCTCAGAGCTTCCTGGGACGGTCGCCTTATAATTCTCAGGTTGGCTCAAATAAAATCCTCCGTTTCTCCCTCAGATGGACACTGGTTAATTTTTGTCAACAGTAACCACCAAAGAGCACAGCAGGGGCCAGGGTGCAGCCCCCCTCCCCACCGGTGTCTGCCCAGGCACCTCTCTCCCGGTGCTGTTCCTGCCCCCGTCCTTGGGGAACTGTCCCTACTCACTCCAAGTTGTTCTGGTGGGGGTGACAAAAACAGCCCAGCAGGAAGCTCTCTCACCAGACACCTGCCTCCAAGGCTCTGGTCCTCTGGGAAAGTCCTCACGCTCTCCAGGAAACTCAGACGCCAAAGGCTGATGCTCCTCCCTGGGAGGACTCAGGCTTCTGCTCCGACTCGATGAGCGAAGCCTTGCCCAAAGCCACTTGGATTTGTTCCCAAATGTATTCGTGCCACTTGAAGTTGTTCGATAACGACATGACTTAAGTACAATGTAGACTGGTGAGATTCTGCAAAAAACAAACAAAGAGAATTGTTGTTCCTATTCAAAATAAAAACAAAACAGATCTACACTGTGTGGAGGGGAAAAATCAATACGCAGTCTATAATAGGAATAGAAAAGGGTTTTATGTGAACCAAACTGAGGATGGTAGTCCAGGAGACAGTCCTTTTGTTTTGATTTTTTTTAACTGAAGTACAGTCAGTTACAATGTGTCAAGTTCTGGTGTACAGCACAGTGTCCAGTCACACATATCCGTACATATATTCGTTTTCATTAAAGGTTGTTACAAGATATTGAACGTAGTTCCCTGTGCTGTACAGCAGAATCTTTCAGGAGACAGTCTTAACTGAATCACTATGCTGTACACCAGAAAATAACACAACATTGTTATTTAAAAAGTGGATCTTGGAAGACCTTCTATCCACTTTCTCATTTTTTTTTCATTGTGCTAAAATAGAAATAACATAGAAGTTGCTATTTTAATCACTTTTTCTAATTAGTAAAAAACTGTATTATGGGAAAACATACATAAAACTTACCATTTTAACCATTTTTAAATGTACAGTCTGTGGCATTAAGTATATTCACAATGTTGTGCAACCATCACCCCTATCTACTTCCAAAATGTTTTCATCAGCCCAAATAGAAACTCCATCACCCTTCCTCCAGCGCTGTGACCTCTAGTCTACTTTGTGCTTAAGAGTGGCCTGGGCTACACAGTTCACGTGAACAGAATCACACACCGTGGGGCCTTTCCTGCCTGGCTTCTGTCACTGCTTTCAAGGTCCATGCCTATGTCAGAACCGTGTTCCTTTTCTGGCTGAATAGTATTGCACCGTGTGCATAGCCCACATTTTGTTTATCTGCTCCTCTGTTGATGGACACTCAGATTGTTTCCACCTTTTAGCTTTTATAAATAAAACTGCTATGAGCACGGGTGTATAAGCTTCTGTTTGAGTCTCTATTTGCAGTTCTTCGGGGTAACTACCTAGGGGTGGAATTGCTGGGTCGCATGATAATCCTATGTTTAACTTTTTGAGGAACTTCCAAACAATGGTCCACGGTGGCTGCACCATTTTACATTCCCCAGCAATGTACAAGGGCTACAATTTCTCTATATCCTCCCCACCATTCCTTATTTTCAGATATTTGATACCAGCCCTCCTGGTGGGCAGGTGTGATATCTCATTGTGGTTGTGATTGCATTTCCCTCGTGACTCACGACACTCATGTCTTTTCATGTGATTTTCGGCCACTGGTATGTCTTCTTTGGAGATATGTTGATTCAAGTCCTTTGTCCTTTTTTTTTTTTTGAAGCCATACAAACATTTATTCTGCATTTGATTTCACTGGTTCAGAAGTCCAAGGCTGGAGTAAATCCACCTGGCTCCCTTCGGTGTCCTTACTCTGAAGTCGCTGGACTGAACCGAGGCTGGCAAGACACTGCTGCTGATTTCTGGCCCTCCGAGGCCTAGAGACTCACCCCCTAGACAGGCCTGGGACCAGACCGAGCTCAGGAGGCCACAGGTGCAGTCTCAGTGGCATCAGACACTGTTTGGGCCGATTCCTGAGGTCTCGCTCCTGCACCCCAGAACACGAGGGTCTGGCTCATGAGCCCGTGACCCCTGTGGAAATACCAGGCCTTTGGCTGGGCTGGCCTCTAGCCCGTTTCCTCTGGGTAGCATGTGGGAAAGAGCTCCCTGCTTCTTTTTGTGCAGGGGAGGAGGGTTGTAGGTAATTAGATTTTATTTATTTTTTTTGATGGAGATACTGGGGATTGAACCCAAGACCTCGTGCATGCAAGCACGTGCTCTACCATTTAAGCTCTACCTCTCCCTGTTTTTCTTAAGTCATCCAGATCTAGCTTCAACGGGTCCTGAAACACCTTTGCCCCACCTGCACTAGAAAACAAGAGCTGATTTTTAAAAGCCAAATTCTCATTGCATTTGGACAGAATGAATAAAGTATTTTTCATACTTTCTTTATATTTCCTTTCAAGAGTTGTATGACCCAACATCTTTCTGTCTGCTCTATACAATGAAAATACAAACTAAATGAGAATAGAAAAAAATAACGAAAGCATTAAATCGTACAAATTACAAATCTGTTCCAAAATATACTTACATTAAATAAAATACACATTTCAGTAAGAGATTTACAGTGAATGACTAGTTTCTAGGAAGCTGCAGAACACCTAGGCAGGGCCGACATTCTAGGAAGGAGCTAAGAGGATTTGCATCCAATCACAGTTTGTAGTGGGTTTCTGATCACCGACCTTCAAGCCACACTGAACACGTCATTAGCATCACTGTGCAGAGAACGGACTTTGCCCATTCTTAAGGGAGGTTTCTTGTCTTTCTGTTGTTGGGTTTTAGAAAGTTCATGTTTTAACTACTGGATTTCTGAAAGATATTGCATCTAAAAAAAAAAGTTTTCCTGATAAATGAAAGCTGGGACCTGGTCCAGTCTTTTTTCTTTCACCAATAGAGAAACAGAGACTCATGAAGTCAAGACACCTGGGAAGTAGCGAAGCAGAGCCTGACAGACGGCCTC
Organism: Vicugna pacos; assembly: GCF_048564905.1. Classification (NCBI taxonomy): domain Eukaryota; kingdom Metazoa; phylum Chordata; class Mammalia; order Artiodactyla; family Camelidae; genus Vicugna; species Vicugna pacos. Next base: position 59,251,990 of record NC_133002.1, read on the forward strand.
ACCTCCTCTGACCTCACTCAGCACCTGGAGTGAGAGAGGACCAGGAGTGCGCCCTGGTGCCTTCCAGGCCAGAGGAGCAACACATGCAAAGACAAATCCTGCTGTAACGGACCAGGACCCTGTGCGGCCTTCCAGGGTCAGACCCCTCCCCCATGTCCTCTGCTGCAGCTCCTCTGTGAAGGACCCATGGATCTCATGGATATTTCCTGAGTTTTTCAGCAACTTAAAACCACCACCAATGGGAAGGAAAGAACTACTTGATGATGGCGAACACATAGCCCCCAGACCTTCTGGCGCCCAGGGGTTGATAATGTTCCCTCAGCATCGACCAGTCAGAGAATTGCGCACAAGCTGTTTGTGCTCTCCCTTGCCTGGCCTTTAAATGGGCTTTGCTGAAACCCTTCGGGGAGTTTGGGGTTTTCTTGGGCATGAGGCACCCCGTCCTCCTTGCTCGGCCCTGCAGTAAACCTTCCTCTGCTTCAAACTCCAACGTTTCAGTGTGTTTGGCCTCATGGTGCGGCGGGCATATGAACTTGCCTTGGTAACACTGTCCTTCAGGACTTGGCTCCAGCAGTCGTCTCGGGTGGGAAGATGAGGCTGGCGGGGTTGGGTGTTTGCGGGCATGGTGGGAAGTTCCCTGTAATTGAGGGAGGGAGAGAGTGGTGGCAAATGAGGCTAGATTCGGATTTTATTTTAATTATTTTATTTTGGTTGGGGGATGTAACTAGGTTTATTTTCAGAGGAGTTATTGGGGAATGAACCCAGGACCTCATGCATGCTAAGCAAGCACTCTACCACTTGAGCTATACCCTCCCCCTGGAAGGTTGTTTTTTTTTTTTATTGAGTTATAGTTTACAATGTTGTGTAGACTTGGAAGGATCTAAATGCCAGTAAGTTGGGATTTTCAGCCAGGAGACCCCAAGCTACAAATTCAAACACCCTCCTGGGACCGCAGGTACTGTAAATGTGAAGAACAGAGGGTGTGAGGCGATACGGAGTGGAGGGGCCTGTGGCTAACCAGAGAGGGCCTGTCCTCCCTAAAGGCAGAGCGCAAGACTGCCGGTTTGTGATTCCTAATGTATGAAGGCGAGGACCAATAGCCACCCGGCTGGCCAGCCTTGGGAAAGGAGCTCCTCTTGTTTGCAGCACCATTTTCGTCACCTGGAAAGCAGGCGTGATCCTGGGTTGCGTTAGGAGTAAAGGGATAGCTCACGCTCGGCTCCAGGCACCCAGCTGGCCTTCGATATCCCTTGTAAGGCCCACCCCTTCCCGCCAGGGCGCTCGTGCCCTTTAATCACCATCTCGCGGCTGCGGCCCCTTTAAGGCGGCCTTGGAGGACCCAGTTTTCGAAGCTAAGAGTGATCTTCTAGCTGCTGCCTCTATGGTAAACCGTCACTTCCGCCCGGAAGTGCGTGTGCGAGGCGGCTTTTCCCGGGGATTGGGAAGACCCCGGCAACGTGCTCGCTCTTGTCTGGGAGGCGCACTCTTGTCCGAGAGATGCACTCTCGTCGCCGAGGTGTGGCGGGTCCCCGGCCCGCAGGGTGACGCTGGGCCGCAGCTGGGCCGTCATGAAGCTCCGCGGGCCCGAACTTCAAGGACCGCTCCTCGCACTGCAGCTGGGGCTTGGACGGAGGAGACCGAACGCAGGCACCACAGTCGGGGTGAGGGGCTGTCGAGGCGCCCGCCCCTCAGAAGAGCCTTGGATTCCCCGGCTGGGGGTGGCCTTCGTGAGTTTCCGGGGTGTGTAAACATCCAGTGAGACTCACCCTCCAGAGCATATTGTCTCCCTTTCCCCAGGGTTTCCACCGAACCGGAGAGCTCTCCAGCCCCCGGCGATTGGATGAAGCCTTGCAACCTTGGTTTTCGCCTCCTCGTCGGTGACGGTATTCGGAGTGACATCAGTTTGGGGGATCCAGGTATGTCAAGCACGGAGACGCAGGGTCCTGAGGCCGGTGGTCTGGGAAGAGGCTCCTGTGTTGTTGAACCCTCCCAGTTGTGGGTGCAACCTTGTACCAGGCAGCCCGACCCTGACCTAAAGTAAATTCCCAGGAGACCGTTTCCCTGGGTTTTGAATTTGCAGTAACAGGTGTGAACATTCTAGCAGCCGTTTGATGATCATGTATGATACTGCAAACAGAACGTTCATTGCAAGAAGACCACTGTAGTTAGGATCAGAGATCAGGTCGTTTCCAAAAGCCTATAAACAGCGTTAATGTGACTTGTTTTATTCAGTAACTATGTTTTGAAATTTGGGCCAGGTACCATGCTGATTGTTAGGGATACAGAGATGAACAGAACAGTTACAGCCCTTGTTCTCAGGCAGCAACAGCCCAGCTGGGGTGACGTCAGTAAGTGCCTGGACAACAGAAGGGAGCCATCCTAGCTGAGAAGACATGTGACAAAAGGCCAGACACATGAGAGGAGGCTTCAGAGGAGGTGGGGACCTCAAGGCTTGGGACCAAACTGGAGACCACCACGGCGACAGGTAGGGGAGAAAATGTACGACTAAATGGGCTGGTGGTGGATTTGGGGGTGCTTTGTCAGAGTTCAGGTTTATGGTGCCCATTACGGGCAGGTTTCTGAGGGAGGCCCCACGTGGTGGTGTGCAGATGTCCAGGTGTGCCAGGAGCAATGGGTTAGGAAGTCCTTGGGATGAAGCTTGTAGACTTGGAAGGACTAGGGGACTGGTTGGTCACTGCCAGGCACTGTCTGCATTGTATTCTGGGTGGAAGGTAGATTTTAGATTTGGGAGGGTGTTTTATTGTGCTAACAGTTTTAAATTCTCTGAACGTTCAGACTCGCCCCCGTAGTGTAGAAACTGTTAACAGGTGCTTCCTTTGCAGGTGAGTTTCCTGGAAGATTTGTGTATGCTGCACGACGACGGTGACTCCTGACGGGTGGCACTTGTGAGGGTTCGGTAAAGCTCGTAGGAGCACAGTGGACCAGTTAGCTGTGCCTTTGTGAGTGTTAGTTACCCTTTTCCCTCGGATTTTCAGTGCATTTTCACAGCATATCCAGCTGGGAACCTCTAGGGGTCTGCGGCGTCTGAAAGTTCTGGGGTCTTTACAGATGCTGCTTCCAACAAGAAGAGGCCTGCCTGCCTCAGGGTGAGCGAAACAGCCCCAGCGCCGAGGCAGGGGTCTGCTCCAGGCTCTTGACTTTTTACCGTTTTAGTTTTCCTGTTGGGGCCACTCACAAGGGCATACAGTTCACAGGACGGTGACCTGCACTCCCCCGTGTGTGCTTGTCTTTAGAGGGAGAGGCTGCAGTAATTGCCTAAATGAACCCGTTGTACTGAGATGGGGTGTGTCGGGGAAAGCGTACATGTGGGTATTTCTGGAATAAAGAGCTTTTGTGCCCGGGCGCTGCCTTGTTCTTCTACGTGGTGTTTCTCTGGAGTGCGGGTGTCGGCTTCCTCGCTGTGGCCGTGGGCGGGTCCTTGTCTGTCTGTCTCCATGTCAGTCTGGTCAAGCAGCCCCGGGGCTCCGTGTCTGCGGACTGTCCTCCAGGAGTTGATCCAGCCTTTGGTTTGCTGAGTTAATGGGAAGCATTAGCCGTGGGTCCCTCTGGGCAGTAGCGTGTCATTTGTAGCATGGAAGATGTTAGCGAATGAAGTTCACGTTGACGGAGCCGTTGTGATTTTTGAGGATGTTTTTGGACTCTGACAGCGAACAAGGACCATGCCTTCGTGTCCCCTGGGAGTCCCCTTGGGTTGGTCTGGGACTTCCTAGGACAGAAGAGCCTGCCAGGAGCAGGGAAGGGGATGCTGAGAAGAGAGTGGTTGTTCCCGGGCAGAGAGGCTTCGTCTTCCCCGGAAGCCCACGCATCCCCGGGTTACCTGCTTCTCTTTGCGTCCTGTCCTGCTTCCTGCTGCTGGGTCTGAACATTGACTGTCCGGCCCTTGTCTGTGACTGCAGCACAGGGCGTGAGTGTTCTTGGTTTCACACAGTGGGTGTGCCGGGTGCCTGAGTGGGTGATGAACGGAGCCCTCAAACCCATGGGAGGAGACACGTGAGAACATTTCATGGAGCCAGTGGATTCCTGGGTGTGGCTCCTGGAATGTTTCCCAGCGACTCTGGCTCCTGCGGCTCCAGCCCCCTCATCGAGTCGACCCCAGCTGGTCACAGCGTGGTGATGGCATGCTTGTTTTCCCCAGAGTGCGTGGTAGGCTGTGTGCACCGGGGATGGGCCTCAGCGCTTACGACGTTCCTCTGGATTGTGTAAGAGAGGGTTGAAGCAGGCAGGAGTCCAGACTTTCAAAAAGATGGTGTTTTGATAGTAGCAGTGGATAATCAAGCTTGTGAACTCTTAAGAAGTTGTTTTTAACGGCCCAAAGCAGAAAACTTAAAAATTGAGCCAAAGGACAGTTGCCAGGTCAAGATTTTGAACTTCTTTCTTTGTCCACTAGGGGGTGGAATCCTACACCAGACTGCTGTATTCTCTTGTAACTTGGTACAGAGTTTTCTGGGTTTGGGGGTTTTTGTTTCTTTGTTTTGTTTTGTTTTAATTTAGCCAAGCTCTTATTTCACCAGAAAATTATGCAGAAAGTTAATCTGCAGGGTTGTGCTCTTAGGAATCTGCTAGGGTGTCCCAGCTGCAGGCAGTTTCTGGGACATGCTTATCATGTCTTGGACCAGTTGAACCAAACTCGGTCATAGGACACGGCTGGCACTTGGAGACCAGAGCACATTCTAATGCAGCTTTCTGTCCAGAGTCACTCCCAGTGACAACAGGTGGTTCTACTCAGCATGAAAGGTTTTCTTTGATGAGAAATCCAGTGCAACACATACTAGTGTTTGAGGTCTCAGACGGTGTATTAAGGGTTTAAAAGCATCTCTGACCAGAACGTTGCTCATACTTGAAATTAAAAGGGACAGATTAAGACTGAAAGACGTTTGTACAAAACCAGTGTGTTTCAGATTGTTGATTACTATCTGCTAGAAAAGTGCCCTTGATTTGGCGGGGGAGAAGGAATCACAACTCTGGAGGTGTGATTTTAAGTAGAGTATTGCACATTTGGTTTATGAACCTGGTTGACAGCTTTCTGATGGATTAAACAGATGTTGGCCAAGTGAGGCCAAGACAGGGAGCAAAGCAGAGGCATCTTGTCCTCAGGGAGCTAACGTTCCAGTGCCCGGGAGACAGAAATCATTAGAGTTGTGGGATATCACAATTGTGCTGGGGAAAAAAAAGGGAACTGGGGTAGGAAGGAGTGGGGTATGAGGTTTGCAATTTTAGTTAGGGTGGCTGGGAAGGGCCTGGATCTTTAATTTAGCAAAATCCTGAAATAGGGAGTAAGTCATGTGACACCCTGGAACAGCATCCCAAGCAGAGGGAACAGCCAGTGAAAAGGCAGCAGAAGCAGCCAGAATAATAGACCATGAGCAAGAACGGCTTATGAGGAGGACTGAAGCGGCCTGGGGATCAGGTCTTGCAGAATCTTGTAGGGAATTGTGGGACTTTGGCTTTTACTCAGAGTAGTGGACCATTTTCCCCCCCTAATAAAGTAGTTAACGTTAGAAGTATTTCCTGTTCTTGTGCTAAGAAATTTGCACATTGAGCTGACCCCAGCTCTGTGCATTGGGAGCATTACTTTTCCCCTTGGCAGCTGGTGGCATCTCTCACTCTTGGCTCTGTTGAACTGTAACTTCCATGTCCTGAGATGAGTGACACGGCAAATGTTTAGATATGACAAGTAAAGTTCTGGGACAAATGACCCTCTTCACACATGAAGGCCCTGTGCCCTTCACCTCGTAGACGAAGCCAGAGGTTGCTCGAATGTCTGCCTGTCTCAGCGGCAAGGATGGGTCCCTGTCCGCCTGTGCTCACCTCCACCGTAGGACTCCTCCTGTTTTATGATTGTTTTCTTGTCTGTTTCCCCCTGGGAGGAACTGTGTACTTGTCTTTTCAACAGAGTAGATAATGTGTCATTTAAATCGTTACATTACCATCAGGAGGACTACACGAAGTACATTCCCCTGTAATCTTGACAATGTACAGGCCTGTTGGGGTTGGAAACACATAACAAATGCATTGAAAACAATTAGTCATTCTGATGTTTTTTTTTTTCACATCAGTTTTGTGGCTCCAGCAGAAAACTAGGTCTTTGTTGCAAATTTAATTCAAGTGGAGCTAAGTCAGGGGGAGCTCGCGTGTCTCCAGTCTGTCAGCCGTGCAGTTGTGTGCCAGTTACACAACACAACGCTGCTTTAGAAGGGCAGCCGCCGTCAGCAGGACGTTTGGATTACTGTATGGAGTCCATGTAAGACTCCTGTTTGCTGCCATCCCTGCCGAGTCGATTTCTTCCTATCAAACGCCCAGCATTTGTGCCCATTTGTAAACTTTGACGGGTTGTCATCTGTTAGGATGAGTTACCGTGATGAGTCTCTGGGAAAGCTCCCATAAATCCCCTTCGCTTGTGGGCCACCTTTGTTTCAAATTACTTGCAAATTAATTGCCCCTTGGAAAGTTAATGGGGGGAGATAAAAAGAGGAGATTAAGAAGTCAAAATGACAAAGGTCTCGCTTCCTCTGGTCACGTTAGATACGTGTAAACCCTGCTTGGTGTTTTTGTTCTTAGTTTTTTTTCCCTAAAGTAATAGTGCATTCATTTTAAAAGTTGATGGGATGGGGAGGGTATAGCTCAGTGGTAGAGCACTTACTTAGCATGCACGAGGTCCCGGGTTTAATCCTCAGTACCTCCATTATAAAAAACCTAATTACCTTCCCCCCAAATAAAAAAAAATTTTTTTAAGTTGATAGGACTCAAAGGCTGGCACTAAACAGCAGTTCCCCGCTTCCCACAGCCCTCCCCACAGGCAGGGTTTTGCACTGGTTCACTCCTCCCCCTGTTTCTGAAAAGCCCGTGTGTGTGCTGATCTCTGGACTCCCCACCACCCCCTCTAGTCCTTGCCTGTTGCCTGCCTTCCCGGTGGATCCGGGCTGAGTGCTCACAACCTGCCCCCTGCTTCCATCCTCTGCTGCAGTCACCCTGTATCTTTTCTGTTTCCATCATTGAGAGGCGACCCTGTTGCGAATGTGCGGAAGGGCTCTGCGTGGCCTTTTTACTTTCTCCCCTCATTGACATTTCGCGTCTTTGGCTGCGCTTTGTTTGAACCTCTTGCCAATGATTCTTCCCACGTTTATGGTAGCCTCTCAGCATAACTTGACACGAGGTCAACCCCATTAATAATCTATCCATTCTATTTTTGTAGGTGAATAGAAGACTTTCCAGAGAATTTCATGATGGATATATGTTACAAAGTTTTGTTGCAATCTTGTACGCAAGGGGAGAGGCCCCTGAGGGCCAATTTAGTTCATTTTTAGGTAGGGATTTTTTTAAAATACCATTTTTAGGCTAAATACGAAAAGAAACACTGGCTAAAGGCTCTGACAGTCAGCTGGGTGGATAGGTAACCAGTTTCCCAGATTACTCTTTATTAATTTTATCAGGGATGCCAATCTCTTCCCAGAAGGAGGATATGAATTATATCAGGCTAAGAGCCTCTGTTCCAAGCCTGATTTAGGCCAGTTGTTTGGCTTTTTTGTTTTGTTTTGTTCTTTTTAGAGTCCCTCTTTTTGGCAGGGACATCCTACCTGTTTAAGTTAAATACCTGACTTGGTCAAGAAGGCCCATCCAGTTGCACTTTTGTTCTAGGAACAAAGATGAGAGTGTTGCCTGGGTCAGCGCTTCCCAAACAATGCGGGCCAGTCCCCTGCGGGTTTGTCAGATGAGATTCTGGGGCCGCAGGTCTGGGGCGGGCCTGGACCCCTGCCTTTCTCTCCAGCGCCCAGGTGCTGCTGGTCTGGGCACCACACCTTGAGGAGGGAGGGAGGGCATTGTTAGTCGCTGTGTACATTTCTCACGGATGGCGGGGTGAAGTGGAGGCTTACCTTGTACCACACACGCACAGTTGATTCCTCGCGGTATTTATACTCACTGACCTTATTCCTTTGGGCCAGCATCTGTATCGGGGAAGGCTCTCTCAGCATCACCCCTAGGGGCAACGATTCTTGTAGTCTGTGCACCTGGGCCTCTGCGGCGGAATGGTAGCCGGGTCCCTGGAGGCCTTCCTACTTCAGTGGGTGCAGCAGAAGACAGCGATAAACACTCAAGGACGCCCTTGCTCTTTGCTTTAAAACTCTGTAGTCACGTGTTGAGGAAACAGAATTAAAAACAAAATCTCCCAACTGTCAAAAACCTGAGCTAGACAGTAGTTAAAGTGGTAAAAAGCCAATTTTGTTCAGGATTCTTGCAGTAGTGTGGGGGAGCAAAACTTGCCAACCGAAAAAGCGTCTCTTCGACATGCGTGTTATTTCCAGCAGGAAACAATCAAGGCCCAAGATCTGACAGAGCCTTTGACCTTCCCTCTAACAGCCTGAAGCATGTGGGCGGAGGACCTGTTGCGGGAAGGGAGCATCACTGTAGATCACTAGTGTGTGAACCAGGGGTGGAGACGGGGAGGACCCTGCAAAGTCTGTTGAAGTTCCTCGCTGTGTTCTCTGTCTCCGCAGGGCCCAACCAGCATTTGCTTTACCATCTCCAAGCCAGTTGCCTTCCTCTCCTTTAGGGTCCCAGGCTGCCACCCCACCCCTTTTGTCTTCAGCCGAAGATGGTGTTTAAGGTGAGGGTTTCGGCTGTTCCGACGAGTTGCTCGGTTTCCCTGGGTCTCTGCGGTGCACAGAGGTACTGAAAGTTTTGTTGGATTCTTCTCGTGTTCATCTGTCTCGTGTCGGTTCTTCTGACTGGTCTAAGAATTAAACTTAGAAGGGTAGAGGAAAATTCCTTCCTCCTCGGCAGAGGAAGGGAGACCACAGTAAACACACGGCTGGGTTCAGTTCTGAGTACAGCGTGGGCACGCGGGAATTCAGAGCCAGAGAGCAGGGTAGGGTTGGTGGATGGAAAATAACTCAGAGGAAACATCAGGGGGACCGGGAGGGGGTTCTGGCTGCACTGACCTAACGGGATTCTTGCTGAAGGCAGGGCAGGGGGCTCAGACTTCACCTGGGATGGTGAAGGACAAGAAACCTAATTAGACATGGAGGGAGGTGAGTGGTTCTGGCTAAACTGACTCAGCAGAACCAGATTTTACAGGGAAGTGCGCAGACGGGCCTCAGAGAAGGTCCAGGAGCCTGAGTAACGTGTGACCAAGCAAAGAAGCTTTGTCACAACCCAGAAAACATCCCCACAAAGGTAGAAGAGAAGGAAAACAGCGCTGCTATTCACTAGGCATTCCTCCAGCACGTCAGGAGCGCCACAGGCCGCTGCCGACGGAATTGCAAAGACAGAGAGCGGTCTTGCCCTTTGAAAGAGCTAAGTGGCCGCAACCCTTCATTTCAAGGACATGGCTCTCTGGCCCTTGGACAAACGTTCCAGAGTCGTGGGATTGCAAGAGACTTGTTCAGCCACGACAAAGATCTACAGACATTTGAGGACGAGGAAATTCTGGAAGAAAAGGGAGTCAGGGTCAGGGGGTTCTCCTTGATTTTCAACAGGGAGGACTACGCCTCTGATTGTTCATTTGCACCTGCCCTCGTCCACACTGGCTGATTCCTGAAGCTAAAGTGTTAAGAGCAGCCTGCAGCGTTGAAGAAAGTGCGTAGAGTGCCTGCTTAGCATGCACAAGGTTCTGGGTTCTATACCTACTACCTCCATTAAAAGTAAATAAATCTAATTACCTCCCCCAAAAAAAGTAAGGGAAGGGGGAAGGGAGGGGAGGGAGGACATTAGGGGGAAACAAAGGGCTTTTAGGAAAGATAAATGGGCCTTTAGAAGAATAGAGGAGAGTTCTGGCAGTTTTATGTCTGTCTGGGGGATTCTGATCTGCGCGTGGGTGTCTCCAGGGATAGGGGTCTGCCTGCACAGGTCTGCATCCCAGCCTGGGGAGGGGATTTGTGACAGTTGAATTCTCTTGGGAAGTTCTGCTTTTAGGCATATAAGGTGGGGCAGGGGGTCAGAAAAGAAAACAACAACAAAATTTTCTGGATCCCCTCAACCTGCCTTTTTTTTTTAATGAGTAGGTTCTTTTGTGGGTGGGGCGTAATTGGGTTTCTTTATTCATTTATTTAATGGAGGTACTGGGAATTGAACCCAGGACCTCATGCATGCTCGGCATGCCCTCTGCCACTGAGCTGTACCCTCCTCCCAACCTGCATTTTTTTTCTTTTCTAATTTTGGTACAAATCAAGGAACTCACCGTCTCCTTCCTTCCTGCCAAGTAAGAGGAAACTGAGATGACGCAGACTGGCTCTAGGGGCAGGCGGGCTCAGGCTCCAGCCTGGCTCCTGAGCGTCCCCCTGCCCTGCCCCCATCTCTCCAGCCGCTGACCCCCTCTCCCCACCATGAATCCTCGTGTGGTGACAGAGTTCCCCTCTGCACACCGGCAGTGGCTGTGTGTCACCTCCAGGAGCTCATTCATTCCCCCAGGCGTGTAATTTCCGTCAGGGAGTTGCTTCCTTGAGAAAATAGCTGCTCCACGTGGAGTTTCAGTGACTTCAAGACCCTGGGTCAGGGGCGAAGAGTCTCACTCATCCAGCCGTGGCGCTGCGGACCCACAGGGAAGGGGCAGAGAGCGCTAAACCTAAAAGCTGCCACCTAAGGCCCGCTTAACCTGCACCTGGCGCTGGGCTCCAGGCTTCGCCTGCGTCTCCTCGGCTCCTCCAAACAGGTTTCTGAAGCCAGGCGGCTCTTTTCTTCGCTTTGTCGAGAGAGGGCCTGGGCCACAGGGACTGTCACTGCCAGGGCCCCACGGCCAGTGAGCGCTGGGGCTGGAACATGGGCCCTGCCGACTCCCAGGGTGACACGCAGTGAAGGGAGGGTCTCATTCAAAAAAATTGTAGAAAATATTAACAGTATTTTAAACAAAATCTCTATCAGGTATTTCCATTCTCTGTTACGTCCAGTTAATGCAGACACAGGAGAAGGGGAGAGGTGGACGGAGCCCGGAGCACGGGAAGAGGGGAGCAAACGGGGGCTCCGCAGACCAGAGCAGAGCACCCTCCCCCACACGCGCGCGCCCGCACGCACGCCCGCGCACATACGCACACGCACGAAACGGAACAGAGGCCCAGAGGGAGGGACCCCAGCTTTATAAAATTATTGTAGAACACGTGTCATGTCATTTTCCGAATGACTTTTCATCTCAGTTCTGCTAAAGCTGTGGTCATCTCAAGAAAAAGTCCTGATGACACAAGAGTAAAGGGTGTTTAGTCAGATTTTCTAACTGCCTCTGAAAGGGATGAGTGAAGCCAGCTGTGAAAGGTCTACTTTCTAGTTCCTTTCTGCATTATTTATTTTTCATGCCTGGCATTGGGCGTCTAGACCATTCCATGTATTCTTGTTTTTCTTTTTGTAGGCGGGAAGTAATTAGGTTATTTTTTTTAATGGAGGCACTGGGGATTGAACCCAGGGCCTTGTGCGTGCTAAGCATGGGCTCTACCACTGAGCCACACCCCCTCCCCCATTCCATATATTCTAAGTGGAACAAACTAATACACAGGTGCTGAATACCTGCTCATTTCCAGCCATCAGAGACCCCAGTTCACTACAGTTGAACAGACTGTTAACCACTACATTAACTAAGTGCATAAAATGCTAATATCCTAATATGCACATTTTGGGCAAGTGATGTCATAATTTGTCAGCCTGCAAACATTTTCCTTGGGATATGCTGGGCTCCCCTACCCCTCTCCCTTCCGGACTTCCTGTGCAAACAACACAATAGCTGGAACCAACTGCAGGCCAACTGCTTCGGGTGTTAACTCTTGTCACGCTACCCGGAATAGAGGTGTGGACTTGTTTACTTGGTTTCCCTGGGAACAGTCTGTCTTCCAAGGAATACTGGGGAAGAGTTCCCGGCTGGAACACGAAGCTCTGAACGGCAGCTGGTCGACCTGGGGGAACGCGAGCTGACTGAGCTCGGGGAGGAAATGCCTTCTTGGTTGCCGGGTGGCAGGGAGAGGAAGTGGCCCGGATTGTGGGCTGTAAGAAAACAATCCTTCCAGCGGGGCCCTCGGTGTCCTCCAGGAGGCCTGGGTCTTGCAGGGATCTGTCACAGCAGTGGGCCGGGGAAGAGGGTGATAGTGTGTGAAGACCGAGCCGGAAGGCTGTGTGTGTGGATTGTCACCGCTGGCCCACCTGCCTCTGGGGGTGGAAGAAGCCCGCTGCATCTTTGATGTTTACGTCTCAAAATTACCCGCAAACTGGAAGCAACCAGAGGCAAAAGGAAGAAACAGATGAAACAAAGCATGGTACAGCTGTACAGTGGAAAGTTGCTCATATTTTGATGAGTGAAGGCAAAAAACTCACCATATGATTCCACGTACATTCACAAACCGCCAAGTCAGGCAGAAGTGATGCTGTGTTGACGGAGGTCGGAACACTGGTTGTTTGGGGGAGGGGGACGGGCACTGGGCTGAGGAGAGGGAGCCTTTGGGACAGGAAGTACTCCTTGTCCTGAGCCACAGGGCTGTTGAGGGTCTGCCTCTGTGAAAACAGGCCTAAAATTTGCACTTTTCAGTATGTGTACGTTATACCTCAATGAAAAAACCCAAAACAAAACACGTACGTACTGTGTGGTTTCATTTATAAACTTCCTGAGCAGGAAGTCTAGGCCATGTGTACAAGTCGGGAGGGGGTGACTGAGAGTAGGACAAGGGGCTTCTTTTTTTAACACCTTTATTGTGGTATGGTTCCTGTGCAGTAAACTACACACATTTGAGATGAACGATTTGAGGAGTTTTGATAGATGTATATACCAGTGAAACCGCCACCACAATCAAGATAGCTCACATTTCTGTTACTCCCCAAGGGGTGCAAATTTCAAATTCCCAGTTTATCCCCTCCCACTTCCTTTACCCCCCTGGTAACTGTGAGCTTGTTCTCTATGTCTGTGAGTCTGTTTCTGTTTTGTAGGTAAGTTCATTTGTGTCCTTTTTTTTAATATTCCACATATAAGTGATATCATACGGTATTTTTCTTTCTCTTTCTGACTTATTTCACTTAGAATGACAATCTCCAGTTCCATCCGTGTTGCTGCAAATGGCATTATTTGATTCTTTTTTATGGCTGAGTAGTATTCCATTGTATAAATATACCACATCTTCTTTCTCCAGTCATCTGTCGATGGACATTTGGGTGGTTTCCATGTCTTGGCTATTGTAAATAATGATACTGTGAACACTGGGGTGTGTGTTTCTTTTCTGATTAGAGTTCCCTCCAGGTATCTACCCAGGAGTGGGATTGCGGGATCATATGATGTCTATTTTTAGTTTTTTGAGGAATCTCCATACAGGACAAAGGAGCTTCTGGGGAGGGTGGCCATGTTAAGAGTTCTTGACTGGGGCTGTAGTTACATAGGAGTATTCTCTTTGTGACTGTCCAGCTGTAAGCTGGGGATTTGTGATTCTCTGTTTGGATGCTATACTTCAATGAAAGATTTATTTGAAAATATTATGTGCAGCATGGTCCTGTTTTTGGCGGGGTTGAAAATACATGTGCAAAGAAAAACCCTGGGAGCGACTGTGTTCATTTCCTGTGGTGGCTGTAACTAACAAGTTGCCACCAACTCAGTGGCTTGACACAACACAAATGGACTGTCTTCCACTTCCAGAGTCAGAAGTGTGTCTGGGGGCTCCTGAGCTGAAACCCGGGTGAGGGCAGAACGCTTATTTTCCCATGGGGCCACTGGGATAATCCAGGCTGATCTCCCTTTGTTAATTCCACCCGCAACTTTCATTCCTTTTGGCCACGTGACCTGACTTACAGGTTCTGGTTTGGGATGTGGACATCTTTGGGGGAACCATCCTTCTGTCAACCACAGGCATCCAATAAAAAGTTAAGAATGCTGATTTCTAAGTGGAAGGGTCTTCCCCCTAAACCTCATCTGTATTTTCAGAAGTTTCCCTGGGAATACACATACTGCTTTTGAGATGAGAAGAATGAAATACAGGCTGTCTATATGGATGGTGTCTTTCTAAGCTGTGGTCAGTCTTCCAGCCAGGGCAGTCCTGGGCAGCTAACAGCATACCTGAGCCTGAAGCGTTTTAAAAGATGAATCGAAAAGCATCGAAGCCTTGAGCAGATCACTGCCCTTGGAAATTCTTCTGTTTCAGCCAGGCATGCAGAGCAATCTTACCTGGAAAGAAGCCAGCTTTCCTGCTTAAAATTTCGATCAAACCTTAGAGTTTAACATTTGAAATAAAAGGATGCTTTACCATGGACTTTTAAAAATATGTGAGACAAGTGAATTACATTTGGGAAACAGAGTTTTGGTCACTTGCCAGGATACCATCACATTCCTTTCCCCAGGGGGGGCACCTGGTGTCTGTGAGAGGCGGCGCCACCCCCTGCCCACTTAACCGCGGAGAGTGGAGAGTGTGAAGTCAGCACTGGTCTCCCGTCTCACCCCTTTGCCTTCCCTGCCAGCCCTCCTTTCCTGGGTGCTTTCTGGGTCATAGGCTGAATGCACCCCAAAACGCATCTGCCGTCACAGACTCAGCAAAGAACAAGTTAAGAAATGCCAGCCGAGGTGAGTCTTTCTCTGCTCACTCGCCTCTGATATACCGCCAGTCTGAGGTTATCACTGCCTTTGGGACAAACGGCAGTTCACAGATGAGGATCCTTAAGGCCTCGCACTTCCCACGGAGTAAAACAGAGGGACTTGTGAGATGTGCGTCTTCACTGTTCCCACCTTACACCATCCCTTGCTCCTGACTCTGCCGTAATGAACACAACCTCTTCCCCTACTCACAGGCCTAAAATGCTCCCAGGCACATGCCTTCTGGTCTCAGGAGAGAGACCCTGGCTGCTAAATGTGGGGCACAGATAAGATTGGCAGAGGTCGCCCAGGGCAGAAAGGAGAGGCGAGGGCCAGCGTGCCTTGTCCGCCTAAGTGACTTCGTGTGTGTGTGTGTTTGTGTGTGTGTGTGTGTGTGTGTAGGGAGGTAATTACGTTTATTATTATTATTATTATTTTTTTAATGGAGGTACTGGGGATTGGACCCAGGATCTTATCCATGCTAAGCACGCACTCTACCACTGGGCTATACCCTCCGTCCAAGTGACGTCTTTTTTTACGACACCATTTGTATGGCCACCTGGGTATCTGGGATAAAAGACGTTATCTTAGAGATGCTAGAAGCCACTCTCTTCCCTCCACCCCACTCTTGATTCGAGAGTCAGGCACAAACTTCAAATAAAACATTAAGTCCCCACAGCATCTTCTGGAGGCTCGTAAACCACAGGAATGATGCTCCCCTTGGCTGCCAGCTCCCAGTCACAGAGCTGTGTTCTTGTTTCACCTTTAGTCCTTAATTTAACCATTCACTCCAGGAATCTGCCCCTCTTCCAGCTCCTTCCTAAGTCGAAAGAACGTTTGTATCAGTAACATCATGTTCAAACAATCTTGGGATTCCACGGATCTTTCCTCCACCAGTTTCAAATAAACTGGTAAACGCAAATGGGGGCTTTTTACCCTGGGAACGCGGGCTGAGCGTGTCTGTAGCTGCTGCATGATTGTTTTTAAAGCTGGGAGTCCTTTGTCCTGTGGCAGCCAAGTGTGGGCTCAGGTGTTTTCATCAATCAGACAGACTCTTGTTACGGGCTGGGGGGGTGGGGGTAGGGGGGGTTGGCCTTCACTCTGGGTGGCTGACGCCTTTCTCTGGTGCTGCTCACCTCCCAGAAAAGGGACATTTTGCTCTGACCACCCTGTGAGTTACTGCAACCAAAGCAGCGTCGTCTCTTGCTTTTAAAACCCAGGGGAACAAGTCACTGCCTCCTAAATGAAAAGGAACAAAACCAGCACTGGGAGAGGCCGTGGTGTGGGGGTGTTTTCCTGGTGTCCAAGAGTACTTGGCAGAGCAAAGCGAGAACACTGATGCTAAAATCCTCTTGATCAAGGCCTGTTTTGAAGTTGGTTCATTGTGCGGTAAGGGAAAGGAAAGGACTGAAAAGTTTTGACTCTCACATATTTTGAAACCCTATGAAAATTCGCATGGCTGTTCTAGGCTCTGGCTGCTGCAGGAAACTGGTGTGAGGGGGTCCCTAGACAAGGCAGGGTCTTCTGAGAGCTAGAATAATGGTGTGAGCAAAAACAGACCCAGAACCCAGAGGAAAGAGGACTTGATCCTGACCTTTGCATCGGAGGGATGGGGTTGGATTGCAGGGGGCAAAGACTGGGAAAAGAGGCCCTCCAGGTGGAAGAAGCTCAAAGTTCTAGAGAGGCATGCACTCCGGGGACAGGGAGTCCTTAGGTGGCCAGTCTCAGGACCTGGTTTTCAGCCCTGGCTCCTGGGGCACACACAGTAGCACTAAGTCAAATTTTTAGCATTGTTTCCATATTGTGCTTTATGAGTCAGAGAACTGGCACAGGTATCTATTTGCTTAAAAAGTCAGGAGTTTTTTTGATTTTTGTTTTTTTCCATTTTATTTATTTATTTTTTTATTTTTTTATTTTTTTATTTTTTTACATTTAAAAGTCAGGAGTTTTGATTTGGAATTCAAACGAGTATTTGTATCGGTAACATCATGTTCAAACAATCTTGGGATTCCACGGGTCTCTCCTCCACCTCCTCCCATTCCTCCGAGGAGCGACCCGGCGGCATGCTCAGTAGAATTCCTCACCCCACTTCACCCAACGCTGTGGATGTGATGGGGGCTGGTCCATGGGTAGGAGAGGTTTTTGGACTGTGATACCAGGCCAACCCCATACCCAACGCCGCCCATCTTTACAGAGTTAAATCTTGAGCATCCTTTTCATTTGCCATAACTGGTCATCTCTGGGTCTGTTGAGTGCCCCCTACCCAGCAAGTTTCCAGACTTTATTCTCTGCAGTAAATCCTCCTGCGGTAATCTGCATGCGAAGGCACTTTTTGGGCACAGGCAGAAACTCAATCAACCTCTCTGCAAAAGAGTGGTCTTTTTAAAAGCCCGAATAAGTTATTCCCGTCAGCTGAGTGACTGTTTTGACAGCCTGATGGTGATCGATGTGTTCTATAGCTTTTAGGCAGAGCTGATGAATTATAGAGTAATTCACAGATCAGGCCCTAGATGAGAATTTTCCCCGTGGAGTTGGCCTGTCACCAGCAACCTGCTCAAGAAAACCCAGTCCCCTGTTGGCCCTGGCCACCTCCCGCAGGAAGAAACACTCGTTAGGGCTGAGGGATTAGAAAGTCCTTCGTTCCAGTGGAGTTGGGGGAGAAAGGGTTTAGTCCGGAGGCATCAGATCTTTGAGATATTTTAAGGGTAAGGCTATCATTCCACCCATCCCTCTTCATTCTCATCACTCCAGGTAGATGTAGAATCCATGTAGAATCACAGAATACTTGGCCTTTGACGGGGGGTCTGGAAATGACCCAGCATGGGGAGAAGACCCTACAAACAGGACCAGTCCCACAGGGGCCAGTATCCTCTGCACAAGCCTGGTTCTGACGTTTCTCTTAAGCTACGACCTGAAGGCTTGGAGGCCAGCAGCCAGGTGACCGTTTCATCTCAGTCAGGTCTAGGGTCGACTGGATGGCAGGAACCATTTGATTTTTCCAGCCTGGCCATCCTGCGCAGGCCAACAGGCTCCCCCTCCCCCGGCTTAGTTTGATCAGCCCGGTGCCCCAGCAGCCGGGGGTGTGCAGCTGCTACGAGCCATTAGGGGCGGCCGCGGCTCTTTAGAGGGGCGTGGAAAAGCTGCTTCTCCCTGCTCTTTGTTCAGCCTAGAGCCCTCTTACCCAGGCTGGCTCTCAGGGGTCCACACCCACCAAGGGGCGTTGTCGCCCTCCTTCTTCTGGAGGATTACAAACCGGTGATCGTAATACTGATCACCTACTACGTCCCTTCTGAGAGTGAAAGGGGGCGTTATTAATAATTACCTTGACTCAGTAGGCATCAACGGAGACTGGGACCAACAAGGATGCCTGACACCCTAATTATAAGGGATGGAGAAGCGAAGGAATGTGACTCACTAATGAGGCCTGTTAATCTCCGCCCATGTAGGACTGTCCTTTGAGCCCCACACATTCCGAGTGACAATGGACACCTTTATGTAATACCACCCTGGGCGTCACCAAGTCCAAAGGTGACCAAGGACAGAGCACTTCCAGCTGCTGGTCCAGGAATGCCCTTTAACATAAGGAGAGCCCTGGCCCCAGCCAGAGAACTTCACGCTTTCCCAAGTCAAGGTTATAATTACGCAGCGCGGAAGCCTCCGAGTTCCCGTAATTGTTCTAATGTGCGTGCAGGCACACACGCAGGCGGTGCGCCTAGGAGCTGCCATCTATATTTAGCTGCCATTAGCATCGCCTCTGCACAGCGTTCCTGTCTTATTATGCAGGGAGCACAGGCTTTGACTGGCAGTGTAGTCCCGGGGGGGTTTAGAACGAGAAGGAAATAACTAGTACCTTCCAGTCACCGTCCCACCACCTTCAACGAGATGAAGGCGGACCTGGCTTTACCGTGCTCCTAAGCAGGGTCGCAAGAGCTACTTCCGCCCGCAGCAACGAGGGGAGAAAAACAGCCTAGAAGATCACTAGGCCACCCTTCCTTTGGGCTTATGGCTGAATTCTAGGCTTCTGTCCTACCCTGAAAGGACAAGTCTCAGATCCCTGCACCAACTGGGGGAAAACCGCAGAAAGGAGCTGGTGTCCCTGTTGTCCGGGATGCCAGCTCTCTCGAGGGACAAGTGGCAGTTCTTCTTTTATCCTCCTGTGGGATAAAAGAGTAGTTGATGAAATCACTTACACAGAGTGAATGCAAACTATCATTTTTGCAATTGAAGGTGATTAATAACGTCTTCGTCTGTAAGGACGAGGTGGCCGTCTGGCTTGTCTGGAAGGACCCTTACACTCTCTCCAGCACTTTGCACTCCTATCGTGTGTCTAATCCCTGGACTGCATAAGCCAGCCTGGGCTCACACTCACTGGCTCCGCTCACTCCAGGAGCAAAGGCTGTGATTATTAAAAAAAAAATCAGAGCCTGTACAGGTATGTTCTGATCCAGTTTTCCAGAGGAAAGGTAGCAGCTTAGAGCAGGAACAGCTTCAGGACTGACCATGGGGATTTTTCTGCGCTGCACTGCCCCTCAGGCTGCATTCGCCCTCACTCACAATATTTCCTTGGGGAGAGGGTAATAGCTCAGAGGTAGAGAGCATGCTTAGCATGCAAGAGATCCTGGGTTCACCCCAGTACCTCCATTAAAAAAATTTTTTTCCCTTTATTGCACCAAAGACAATTTCAGCTCCTTTGTTTAGTAAGATTTCATCCATCAGGGATGAAAGTTGACAGACATAGGAAAGGAAAATGTTTTTCTTGACTCTCTGAGGGTCCCTGGCCAAGTCTGAAAATTAACCTGACAAAGACAGATGAACAGGAGAAAAACATACAAATTTATTTAATGTACATTTTCTGAGGACCTACTGGATAGCACATGGAACTATATTCAATTTCTTATAACAGATATTAGAAAAGAATCTGAAAAAAAAATGTATGTATATGTATAACTGAATCACTTTGCTGTACACCTGAAACTAACATTGTAAATCAACTACACTTCCATAAAAATTTTTAAATTAAAAAATTTTTAAAAAATAAAATTTCTGTGACTTAAAATTTCTGGGAGACTTCAGATGGAAATGAAGATCCAAAGAAACAGTTAAACTTGAGTGTTTTTTGCTGGGTTTGACGGAGTGGAGGAAGAATATGATAGATCAGAGAGTGTGAGGGAAGTGTAGCAAGCTGGCAGAAACTTAGCAAGGCCTGTTTGGATTCTTCCCAGGGTCCCTTTGCTTCTTTGTTTTCAAAGGTAAGAATGCTACTTTCTTCTGGGTTTAGGGAGGATATCTTTCCTGTGAGGGTTTTTTTTTGGAGGTGGGGGGGAGCAGGTAATTAAGTTTTTATATTCATTTTTAGTGGAGGTACTGGGGATTGAACCCAGGACCTCGTGCATGCTAAGCACGCACGTGCTCTGCCACCGAGATATACTCTCTCCGCACCCCTGGCCCCTGTGAGGTTTTATGACCTGTTTCAGGGGAGAATTGGGGAGTGGGGGGAGATCAGAGTTAACTTCCTGCTTCTGTTATTTTCTCAAACTCCTTCAGCTTAAAATGTTTAATATGCCAAAGGGCTGTGTTGTAGGGTAGCGTATCCTGAACCCCATCCGAAGCAATTTCTTAAAAGTGCAATGTAGAGGGGAGAGTATAGCTCAGTGGTCAAAAGCACTGTGCTTAGCATGCACACATTCCTGGGTTCAATCCCCACTCCCTCCACTGAATACATAAATAAACCTAAGTGGTTCCCCCCACAGAAAAGTGCGTTGTGAAGGACCCATGAAGCACGTGTCCCTGGGAACGGGGCTGTTGAATCACCTGGCTTTGCATCTCGCATCTGAGCTCAGCTAAGAATCTAACTGGAGCATCTTACAATGCCATCTCTGAGGGACAAGGACAGAGGTACATAGCTTTAGAACATGTGTCCTTAGCCTGCTCCCCGCCCAGAATCTGAGGCTGCCCTGAGCTTTTGAGCCTCCTCTCCACACTCTGATCGTAATCAGATTTCCAGGCTGCAGGTCTCCCCTTTCCAACGCAGAAATGTAAAACCTGCTGGAGTTCAGATGTGTGATTTAGATTCAACCTGCAGGACACTTTGACTCAGAACTGATATGTGGAGACAGAGACAGCGAACAGGGCATCGTTTTGTTGGCATGGATCGTGGCAGAGGGAGCCTGGTTCTGGAGGCCAAGCTGACTTGGCAGCCTCCTGGTCTGGGTGAGGTGGCAGCTCCCTCGGTGAGCCCGTGTGACTCGAGGAGTCGTTTGTTCCTGGAAGCCTGCCTAGTGCCTGCATCGCCAGTCCTCCTGACAATTCTCTGAGCTCTGTAGCCCTTCGTCAACCCCCTTTGGCTTGAACCAGCTAGAGTGGATCCTTTTGTCTGCAACTAATTACCCACTGGCTAATACAAAGAAGCAAAGACAGCAGGGTTGGGGAAGAGAAGTTAAGAATGTAGTAGAAGAGTCTAGAAAGAGATACGGGCAGTTGGCAAATATTTTGAATAACGGCTACCATTTATTGAGTCTGTACCATGTGCATTATCTCCAAGCCTTCCACCAACTCTGTGAGGCATCATTATTCCCATTTTACAGCTGAGAAAATAGGCTCAGAATGGTTAAGGAACCTGCCCAAGGCCACACAGCCTTCAACAGTGAATCAGGAATTCGAAGCCAGATCCTTTGCGCTCTAGGCCCAGGATCTCTCCACTTTGTTTCCTCTGCCCAGGCCAGCCCTGCTTGCAGAAAGGAAGGGTAACTCCTTCCCCCGTTCCTCTCACTCCTCCTGGCTCCCCACTCTCAGAGCCCGGAGCTTCCGCCAGGCTGAGTCACCTACAGTTCACCCCTGTATGTGCTCCAGAGACTCTGCGGGCAGGATCGGCACTTAAAGCGCTGACACAGTGGGGGCAAAGCTCCCACCACGGGTGACAGACTGCCGCATCCTCCCCAAGGGGCGGGTTCCGGCAGCTGCTCCTATGTTTAGCAATTGTGCTATTTGATTTTTTTTCCACAAAAAGCAAGCGTATTACTTATGTAATTATGTGTCACAATTAACAGCATCCAAGAGTTGGATAAAAGCAACAAAACCTAAATTGCGGTTGTTACTGGCTGGTGGGGTGATAGGTGACTTTTATTTTCTCCTTTCTGCATTTCTGCATTTCAACACGTTTCTAAAATGAGCTCAGGTTGCTTTGAGCTACAAGGAAGAGAAAACCCTTCTCCAGGCTGGAGTGAACAAGGAGGACACTGATGAGTTCGGGTGGTGGGAAGTCTAGCAAGAAGGGGACCCCCGGACAAGGCAGGGACGTGTCACTGAAGACCTGCTCTGTTTCCTCCACCTCACCTCTCTGTGGTCCCGGCATCCCACACCCCCCCTATCAAAGGCTGCTTCCTCCCATGGGCACAGCACAGCCGTCCCAGTCCTGGGAATCAGAGTGGGAACAGCAGGATCCAGACACAGAAATGGACCCTCGAGGGGAGGGTGTAGCTCAGTGGCAGAGCATATGCTTAGTATGTGTGAGGTCCTGTGTTCAATCCCCAGTCCCTTCATTAAAAATAAATAAGTGAATAAAAATTAAAATAAATTTTAAAATAAACTTAATTATCTCCCCCCACCAAAAAAATTTAATAAAAGAAAGAAGGAAAAGAAATGGGCCTTGTTTTTTGGTGTCTCCTTTTTCAAGAGTGCAGGAAATTTCCAAAAATCCCTGGCAGGCTTCCCCGAGGGTCTCAGTGGTCAGAAGTGGGTTACGTGCCCACTCCTGAACTCAGTGCCCAGGAGAAGGGATGCCTTAGGCTCACCTGGTCAACTTGCTAGAGCAGGGGCGGGGCCCCGGCAGGTGGAGGAGGGTGGGCGCCTGGACAGAGTCCGAGCCTTGGAAAGAAAGACGTGGGGAATGAATGGATGCATGGAGACAGTCTGCTGGAGTGTGTGTGATCTTTATACTTGAAAAAATGACACTGATATTTAAAATTTCTGAATTACCCTGGTGGTGGTTAGAACTGCGGTTGAAAGCTTCTATCAGGGAAGAAATTTTGCTTTGTATCAAGACTCAAATTGGGCTTGCAGTCTTTGCTGCTGGGACATGAAAATAACTGGGTTTACTGTGTCCATAATCACCCAGAACTGGAGGCAACTGAGATGTCCTTCAACAGGTGACTGGATAAACAAACTATGGTGCCTCTGTACATGGAACACTATTCTGAAATAAAAATAAATGTGCTAGCAAGCGACAAAAACGTGGGTTTAAAGAAAAAGAAAAAGAAAGGAAAAAAAAAACTCTTCCTATTATTTTTGCCAAGTTTTGGGTGCCTTTAGTCTCATTCAGCATTCTCACACTTGAACTTAATCCCTAGCTTTCAAAGTTGCAAGCTGTTTTTTTGTTGTTTTTTGTGTTTTTTGTTTTTGCCTCCATTACATCATGTGCTAAGCACTCAGGAGCCTCATTATTATAAACCTCAGAACAATGAGCCGATGGAAGAATACATGGAACACTTAGAAGTCATACAGGTGATTGCCACATGCTATTTAAAGCATTTGTGATTCGCCCCTATTCACCTGCTATGCAAGGGCCATATGGAAATATTTTAAGGCCACATACATTCCTGGTTTGCCTGCTCAGCAGAACGCCCCGGGGTGCACAGGTGTCTCCATCCATCAGGTGCCCACGCACCGCCAGTCGGAAGCTACCTGGGCATTCACGTGCCTGTTCACGGTGACACCTGGGCGTTCAGGTCTTGAACGTGGTAAGCTGGAAGAAAGAACAAAAAGGAGAAAACCTGTGAGTGAAGCAGAGAGAGGTTAATGTTCCGGAAACCCTCCTGTGAGTGTTGGGGTCAGTGTCAAGGTCACCTTCTCAGCCCTGGAAGTTACTTATGATGTGTGTCCCTTGATGTCCCCACCTGCAAAATGGGCTCTTAGGAGGATCAGGGGTGACACGTGTACAGTGTCCGGCGCCAGGCCCATAGGGTTGGCGAGCAGCAGAGGGGGCTATCATTAAACTGTAACTAAATTAAATAGGTTACCACATTCAGTTATCGTAGAGGGTGAGAGGGGCCCCCAGAAGCTGGAAGAGGCAGGCGGCATCCTCCCCTCCAGCCTCCAGAGGGAGCAGGGCTCTGCCAGCACCTCGAATTTGCCTCCAGAACCTTGACAAAACATTTCCCTTCTTTTAAGCCACCTAGTTGGTGGCAATTTGTCACAGCAGCCCTGGGAAACTTAACATATCAGCCCCGGGTGCTTCCTGAGCCTTCGTGGTAAACGTGCTGTGAACAGTTCACAGGTGTGACTCGCATCCCTGGGGGTACGGAGAGGGGTCGAGCAGGCTCCTGGTTTTCCGTCAGAGTGTTTGCACGTGGGGCACGTTGCTTGGGAGCTGCCGAGAGCCCGCTGGGGCCCTGGAAGCAGCTGCGGGTGTGACGTGGCAGGGGCACAGCCCCTGCAGGGGCCGTGGTGGGAGCAGGGCTGGCTGGCGCGCCCCTGCTGGGACCCGTGCTCACTCACGCTTCAGCGCTGGGTCCAGTGAGCTTTGTGAACCTGGGGGGTGGCGGAGACGGTGTGTCCGCTAAGCCAGATGACGGTCTCTACACACTCCCCTGATCCCTGCAAGTCCCGTTCCTAATTATAGGAAGTGGTTTACCAGGAAAGACCCCTGTATTTTTCCAGCCTGTCTCTGCTTACAGCCATTCAGGTGAGGACTGATCGGTTTCGTTTTGTTTTGTGGCTGGCGGGTATTCAAGTTTATTTATTTATTTTTAACAGAGATACTGAGGATTGAACCTAGGACTTCATGCATGCTAAGCATGTGCTTTATAAACCCTGAACTGTACCCTCCCCCCAGGACTGCTCTTTTGAACAACACTCTATTATTTTTCTGCTTGGGGGAAACTTGAGGACGGATTTGTCAAAATAATAGAGGAAGATGCTGGTAGCCAACCTTAGGGGTGGGCAGGATAATAATAATTTATGCTGAAAGAACATTCTGGAGGCAGAGCTATTTGGATGCTTGGCTGTGGGAAGTATCTGCATAGAGCCTAACGACTTACAAAGTGTTTTCACAAACATTTTCTTATCTAAGCTTAACAACCCCGAGAGAGATATTTTTCTGACATCAAATTCCATCAGCTCCAATTTAAAAAAAATTTTTTTTTCCTTTGGAAGAGAAAAATCCCAAAAGCTGCTCTGGGCTATGAGATGGCACACAGGCCATGGTGGGGAGCGATGGGAGGTGGCATCTGTGGCAGGCGTGAAATGAGCAGATGAGTGCTTCTCAGCAGGAGGTCACAGAATATTCTGGAGGCAGAGCTGTAGGGCGCCTGGCTGCGGGGTGCACCTCAAGTCAGGAAATGAACCGAAACACCCCCCACCAACGAAAGCGTTAGGGGGACAGTAGAGCTGGGGGTCTGAGGTGGTCCTCTCTTTCACCCAAGGAGAAACTGGGGGAGCTCTGGACTCTGATGGCCTGTCTGTCTGTTTCCTGTGCGGGCCGGTCTCTGCCCAGGGAACTGAAGGCGGACTCTGTCTTCCACATTGAGCTTTGGGGAAGTTGCTTTGCTAACCGGATTTGGGATGCTCTGTTCCCCTCCCCACCCAGTCCCTCCTTGTCATGTGACCTTGGGTCCGTCCCTTGTTAGCGCCAGATCCCTTCTGTGAGGCTACCCCACCTCCACCTTGCGTGACCCGTGGTGGAGAAGCCCAGAACCAGGACGCAGTGCTGACTTGCTAATCTGAGTCCCAATCTGGCCCTTGAAAGCGCCACACAGCTGCGCCAGGCTAGGAGGAGCAAGGGCAATATTCTGCGAAAGAAACAAACCCCAAAGACGTCTAATTGGGTTGCCTATTTTTATTTCTCTGAGCCAGAAGCTAAGAGACCTCAGGTCATCCTTTCTTGTCCTGAATCTCATGCACACTGCAGCAATTCTCTTAAGCTGGGCTGCTTCTCTCGGCTTGATGTCCTCGTTTGGTGACACAGGGGACAGCATGGGGGTGTGTGTGTGTGTGTGTGTGTAAGCATCACCCCCAGGATGCGTCAGCTCAGTCCCTGGGATAGAGACATGAATTTAATACGCTCAGAATAAAAGTCTAATTTAAACCTCATCACTTCAACCCAACTGATGTTCATAGGTTTCTGGAAAGCGCTGAGTGCTATGATACATAGAAGGATGAGTGGATGTGATCCCAGGACCCAAGCAACTTAGAAATTGAGGGGAGAGGCAGACCTGACTCTGCTACAATCTCATCTCAGGTGGGATGCCTCATAATACAAGTGCCCAGGGCACAGACACAGAGAAAACAGAAGAGGCGAAAGGAAGGCTTCAGGGAGGGGTTACAGCACTTACCAGCCTGTGTTTCCACTGCTTGCATGTCTATCCTATGCCGCAGGCTGCACATCTTGAAGGAAAATCTGCTTTTATAGAGTGTACCTGCCCACATTCCCGGGCTTAATATGGTGTCTGAATGAATTAAGGGGATGAATAAATGTTTGCTGAGTTAACAAAGGAATGAACAAATGAGCAGATGAAGTGGAGGGGAAGCTAAAATCATTCTGGACAAAGGAAGGATTTTTAGAAGACCCCGGATGGCAGGCTCTGAAGCTTAAATTTATTTCTGTTGTCAGTGTCAGTTTTTGAGTGACGGAGTGGGTTCGTGTGTGTGTGTGTTTTGGAAAGAGAATTTTGCCAGCAGGATGGAGTGCCTTGGAAGAGGGAAGACTTTGAGGCAGGGAAACCAATTAAGATATGGGGAGCGTTGCCTCTCCAGATTGAAATGAAATATTTTAGAAATAGGCAAGGTTGGATGATAACTTTTACAGATCCGGCTTCTTGGCCTGCAGTTTTCCCAGGTTGGGAGTGATGCCATGGTAGTTTAGCTCAAGGCCACTGGACGACTGCCAGAGCTCAGTGAAGAAACTGTGCCTGTAGGGTAACCTATATTTTTTGTACTTTTCCAGGCTGGAAACTTTGCCAGATGCCCTTGTCGGGAGAATCTGTCCTGCCTTGCCAAGCTTTTACCTTTTTTTTTTTTTTACTACCAAATGAAAAAGTGATCTCTTTCAGACATGGAAGAGACCTGGCATGTCTCAACAGCTGACCAAGGTGGAAAGCACAAATGCCAGGTGGGTAGGGCCACCAGAGAATCAGAACAAAGTGCCACTGGGCCCCTTGGCCCAGCTGGAGTATCTCATTTACCCTGACACTTAGTAATATCAAAGGGGTCGTTCAGATTTACCTCCTGTTTCTTGTACTGTTGTGGAGACAAGGTTGGGCTCTGCAGACTAAAGTCTTAGCCAAGCCTGTCACGTGCCTCCCAGTGTCTTTCCTGCAGTGACCCTCCCCTTAATCTATAGCCCCAGTCCTCTTGGGGTCACCAAGAGACCCCGTGCTTTTCTTGAGATGATGCCCGATACTGCGCTAGGATTGACGGAGAAGGTGTGGTCGGAGGGACCGGTTCTCGTGCCCCCAGCTCAGGTTAATCCCGTCGGGGAAGAGGGAACAGGCCACAGAGGCTGTCAACGCCACATCCTGACGTCAGGCAGAGGTGGCCACAAGGGACGGCAGCTTCAGACTCAGGCTCCTTATGGGGATTCCGCTGAGCCCCTCAAAGGGACCACAGTGTCCTGCCAGGACCAGGGAATCCTCGGTCTCCACCCCTGAGGCACTTGATGAGCGGCCTTCACACAGCACCAGTCAAGACTTCCAGCCACCAAGTGAGAGGTGACGACAGATGCCTTGCAAGCTAGGGGCGCACTCAAGGTGTTTCAGATACTCTCATAACATGACCTGAGAGAGAATCTGTCTGCGGAAGAGAGCAGGTGTGCAGCTGAAGACAGGGGCACAGCAGGGTCTTTCCTGGAACACTGCTGTCCCACCAGCCCTGTCCTTTGTTCTGCTGGTTATCCCCACACGAGTGCACGCACACACACGCCTTCCGTTCGAGGAAGGACCTTTGATTCTCGGCACCCTTTCCTCCTGCTCGCTGGCTGGAGGTGGAAGATGCAGCATGATAACAGCAAAGCTGTGTCCCCGACCAGGAGACGGGAGACCGCCTGCACCCACATCCTGGTGGTTTTCCGGGAGCTGGCAGTTGCCAGTGATCACGGAGGTGCCGTTCCCGCCCTGGACTTCACTCACATGGGAAGGACGTAGGCTTCTATCTTGTCAAGGCACTTTTATGCTGTGGTTTTGATCACTGGCAACCAAACCTGATCCCAATACAGGTCCCCACTTCCCCTTCCACAGCATACTCATCCCACGCCTCACGTAGCGCCGGAAACGTAGTGAGGGCTCCGTGCACACATCTTAAAAGGACTGGATCCTTCCACCTAACTTTGCAGCACGGTGCTCAGTACAGTTTCTTATAGATTTTGGCTACCTGCCCAAGGAAACGGATTTATTTTTAATTGAAGTATAGCTGATTTACAATGTTATGTTAGTTTCTGGTGTACAGTGTAGTGATTTGGTTATATATATACACACAGACACACACATACACATATTCTTTTCCGCTATAGGTTATTATAAGAGATTGAATATAGAAAACTGATTTAAAAACCATCAAACCTACCATAACTTATGCATCTAGACAAATGTTGTTTCCTTCAATTGATTCACCCTGGGAATCTGTTCATGTATCTTAATGTCTACTTGAGACGTTTTCTTCTTTGTTTTAATTGAAGTCTAGTCAGTTTATAATGTTGTGTCAGTTTCTGGTGCACAGCATCATGTTTCAGTCACACATATACTACATATATTCCTTTTCATATTCCTTTTCATTATAGGTTACTACAAGATAATGAATATAGTTCCCTGTGCTCTACAGTAGAAACTTGCTGTTCATCTATTTTATATATAGTAGTTAGTATCTGCAAATCTCAATCTCCCAATTTATCCCTTCCCACCTTCTTCCTACACTAGTAACCATAAGTTTGTTTTCTATGTCTGTGAGTCTGTTTCTGTTTTGTAAGTGAGATCATGTGTCTTTTTTTTAGATTCCACAGAGAAGTGATATCATATGATATTTTTCTTTCTCTTTCTGGCTTACTTCACTTGGAAGAATGATCTCCAGGTCCATTCATGTTGCTGCAAATGGCATTATTTTATCAAATATCTCTTTTGTAATTATGTCTTGATTAGTCATCTTCAGTGGTGACAAACCATCCTTTTTATTAAAAATATTTTATTATAGATAACTTCAAGCATATACAAAAGTGTACAGAAGAAGTAATAAACAATTATCAACTTAGGACCAATCTTATTTCATCTAAGCCTTTATTCCTCCCTCTCTCCACCTGGACAATTTTGACTGTAATCCTAGACATCACATCAGTTACCCTAAAATATTTAAGCGTGCATTCCTAAAAAATAAGGCTTCTTTGAGAAATATTAGCTATAATACCATTATCCCATCTAAGAAATTA
Organism: Vicugna pacos; assembly: GCF_048564905.1. NCBI lineage: Eukaryota > Metazoa > Chordata > Mammalia > Artiodactyla > Camelidae > Vicugna > Vicugna pacos. The sequence continues at coordinate 59,280,930 of NC_133002.1, forward strand.
ATAATAATTTATTAATTATTAGCAATGTTTAAACTTGTTCATAAAAATTGCTTTTACTATTTTATTAAATCAAGATGGAAATAAAATTCATGTATTGCAAGTGGTTGATACCTCAAGTCTCTTTTTTTCTTTAAAAGTTTTCATTGGAGGGAAGGCACCCTGGTGGAGGAGCTGGTTTTAGGGGTGTGGCAAGCAACCAACTTTAATAAGCAATTCTGCTCCTACTCAGAGAGTAAGCAATGGGAGGCTCCATGGAGTTCATCCTGCAACTCGCCTGACATCCATGGCAGCCTGGCCAGCAGCTGTCCCTCATCGTGGTCTGAGCCAACCACCTCGCCTTGGTTTGCAATTACAACAAAGACCTTTTAGACAATGTGGTGGAAATGGTGGGTGGGATTGAAGTGGAAGACCTGCCACGGTTGACGGCCAGAATCAGTGAAAAGCATCAAAGCTCAGGCAAGAGACCCATCACACATTCCTCCAGCTGCAGGCTTAGCAGGGAGGCTGGGAAGCCCACCACATGGACAGTAGCAGTTCTTCAAGACTCGTGGTATTACCAACACGGAGGAAGGCGTAATGAGGATGAAAGAAAATCTTGTACAGACTGGTGTTCTAAAAGGTCTTGTTGCTCCAGGAGCTTTCATTGTAAAAGTAGGCATGGATACTTATTTATAAACCACGCCCTCTTTATGATTTTCAGTTTTTGAATGTCAAACTGTTAAAAATGCCTATTTTTTAATGTTGATGTAGTAATGGCAGGTAGTGAATTTTACGATTTGGATTTTTCAACGATGTCCTTTCAAGTGTGGAAGACATTTTTTAATTGAAGTATAACGTATATGGAAAAAAGCATACAAAATCATAAACGTATGGCTCAATGAATTTTCCAATCTCTTTCAATCTGTAGATTGGCCCTTTCCCTATGTTTTCCTTTGAAATTTGATAAAGAATGTGTTTGTCATGCAGTATTTCCCATGATCCATACTTTGCTGATTACTTCCCCCTGGTATCATTAAACATGTTCCTTTGTTCTCTATTTCCTGTAAATTGGTGGTTGTATCTAGAGGCTTATTGGATTAGGTCAACTTTTGGTGAGACCACTTCATAGCCTGCTGCTGTTTACTGGGTTGTTTCTTTCTCCAAGCACCTTTCGAAGGCGGATGTGATTTTTACAAACAGGCAAAAGCCAGCCCTAGCTGACTTTAGTAAGCAGTGTCGGTGATCACGTTGGAGAATGACGGTTTGAGCTGAAAAACAAGGTGTGATCAAGTAATGAATAATTTTCTTGTGTGACTGGTAAACTGGCCCTGAAGGAAATTCCAAAACAGTTCCAAAAATGCGCTGTGCAGTGGCAACGTCAAATGTACAGCCACCCAGGGTGACGAACGCGAACGGAACAGTGACATTGATGGAGAAATTGTACGTTGGCTATAAAACCAGCCTCGTTGTGTGGGTGGACATACGTGCTGTCCCTTTCTAGTCATTAGCTCCTCTTGAGAACCCCTAAACGTCTCGGTGTGTATCACGCTTGTGTTTTAAAGCTTGTGCTCTTGCTGAAACGCCAGACCCACTTGGCTTAGTTCCATTGGCACAGCCTGGAAGTGTTGACAAGATGCTCTTGGCCTCCACTCAGCCCCTCCCCAGCCCGGGCGTTTGCCTCGTCTGCATTACTCGTGAGAATGTGGTCAGGGCACTGTAGCAGTCAACAAGAAATGAGGAAGCACGGGGCGCCTCCTGCGCCGACCAGACCAGGGGCAGGGCCTCAGAGCAGGCGGACAGCCGGGTTCAGGGCCTCAGGAAAGCCGGAAGGGCCCGGCTATTTTGATTCCTCGCACACTTCCCTGTTCCAAGTCAGCGGAACTCCTTCACCCACGCAGTCTGCCCCTTTCGCGTTTCGCTCGCCTCCGCCCCGCTCCTCGCAAGCCCCACCTCTCACCTTAGCCCCGCCCCGTAACGCAGAACTGGGCGGGACCAGGCGCCTTGGGCCAGGCCGGCCGTGCGTCAGGGCTGACGCTTGCTCCGAGCTCCTCCCACGCCCTCCGGCTTGTAGTTGGCGCCTGCGCAGCCCGGTCGTCACCCCTCCCCCCTCCATAGCAACTGTCGTCGCGCCCGCCTCCGCCCCCTCGGCCGCGTTCGCGCACGCGCGCCCCTTCCGGCCGCCCGGCCCCGCCCTCCCCGTCACCCGTAACAACCACTGGAGCCTCGCCCGGCCCCTCCTGCTCCCGCCCCCCGGCCCACTCCCCGGAACCGGCCGCCGAGCTGCGGCCGCCGGCAGTGGAACGGCAACGGCACCGCGGAGCCGCCAGCATGAGCGCCCCCCGCCGCCCCGCGCCCCCGGCCCGGCCCTTCTGACAAGAGGTAGGCGCGCGTCTCTGCGGCGGGCTCCGAGCGTGCCCCCGGCCCGGCCCCTCCCGGCGGCGCGGGGCTCTCGCGGCCGCTTCCTCGCCTTGCCCGCCCTTCCCCGGCCCCCCGGCTTCCCCGGTTCTCCCTGGCTCCCCCGCCCGGGTCCGGAGCCGACCCTGCTCCCGTCGCACTCAGAGCCCGCCGCCTCGCTGGCCGCTCCTACGGGACTGGTCGCCCCCTCCCCGCCCCCACCCGCCAGTCTTCCCAGCCAGGACCCTTCCTGCGGGAAGCAGAGTTTGGGGTCCCAGCCGGTCCCTGGCTCGCCTCCGCAGGTCGGCCGGGGCTGGGGACCCGCCGGAGCTGCCGTGCCGGACCCCCAGGCCGAGCAGAGGGCCCGGCCGCCCCTCCAGCCTGCCCGGGGTTGACTCAATGGGGTCTGGCCATTGGCTAATTTTTGAGCACCAATTGTCATGCAATAGAGGCTGCCATGGTCCACGATGCCACTTGGCCGTTGTAACTCCTGATTCCCACGTAGGACGTTTCTTTGGACCAGAGCATCCGAAGCTGGGGACTGGCAGGAGTTCAGAAGCTCGTGAATTAGCAGGTTCTTGAGCGTAGTAGTCGCCTTGGGTTCTGCCAAGCAGTGGAATCCTGAATGGGTGTTAGCGAGTCTTAGCCGAGCATTCCTCTTTTTTAACATTCTCCCCCAACTCCTTTTCATACCCGGTAATCGCTCTCTCCTTCTGTGGGAGATACCCTAAAAATTAATTCTCCTAATTAAAATTTTGAAAGGTTATTGAATTCCTGTTGTGCACCAGCATGATCAGGTTTGCAAAACTAAATAGAACGCGGTCCCGGCGCACCAGGACCTGCCAGTCCCCGAATCAAGATTAATGACGGCCTCCAGTTGATTGTGGTGGATTCAGGAGTTTGGCTGGGTCTCATGATTTCAGAGCTGGAAGTCTTTCAAGATTATCTCACCCAAACCTCACTTTACAGAGGTGGAATTGAGTCGGGGAGAAGTGAGATGACTTCCTTGAGGTCACCCAGAGTTATTCTTTAGCAGATTTCAGACTGCCTGATAATGGCTGTTTTCCACCCCGAGCCTGTACCTTCCGCGAGGTATGCTAAACATACCAGGGAAAATTCTAGACCTGTTTAATTGTGGTACTGTAGGGAGGAGTCTTATGAAATAAAATATATCTTCGTAATTTTTTCTCTTTTTACACCTAGACTTTGGGCTCCTTGAGGATATTCCATTTTGTTACTTTTGAATATCCTCTCACCATATTCAGCATAAAATAACATTCTTAATGGTTATCCTCGGCAAGACAGGTAGGCTCTTTGGATTTGTTTTTTTCCCTCCCTTTTAAATAGGGAAGTCAACTCCCATAGAGGACTCCAAGTAAAAATGTGCTTTCAGAAAGATCCATGGAGGCTGGGACCAGAGCGTGAACGCGTTGTATCTCTCAGGGCAGGAGGATTCCTTGACACATGAAGTAGGTCCAGCACTTAGCTGATTGCTCCCTGATGCTGCCGCTGTTTGAGGCTGGACATTTCAGTGGAGCCTTGAGCCAGAGTGCTTGGTGTCTCTGCCACTCGAAGATAAGTCCCCAAAGTCGTAGTCTGCGCAGTTAGAAAACAGAGATTGACAAGTTTCCTTTGAAGCTAGCTTTTGAGGAGTATTCCGGGATTTGAGATAGAATAGTATTTTTTTCTCCCACTTTTTTATTTTTGTGTGTCCTGGGCTTAAACGCCACCGTTTTTGTTTGCTTGTTTGTTTTTGGGGGGGAACATAATTAGGTTTATTTATTTATTTTTAATAGTGGTACTGGGGATTGAACCCAGGACCTTGTGCATGCTAAGCATGCACACTACCACTGAGCTATACTCTGTCCTCTGCCCAGTGCCATCGTTTTTATTTGGCTTCCAGTGGAAGTTGTTGAAAGTGAAAATGATTCAAGAACTAATTGTATGGGCTGTCAGAGCAATCAGATCATGACATTTCACTGCTCAGAAAGACCCAGGTCAGCTAACCCAGAGCAGCCCCTGGAGAGGCAGCAGGGTGGATGGGGGAGCAGAGTCCTCCCGTCCTCAGGCCGGTGCTGTTTCCCTCACTCCGCTTGGGCTGTTCTTCATCTCCCCCCGCCCACGTCTTGCCGACCCCCTGCCCCCCGCGCTTGTATAATCAGGCATCAGCTCTTGGTATTTGTGTACATGGGGTTGTGCCCTGTTGGGGTCCATTAGACTGCAGTATGTTGTGTGGATGCAGACTTAATTTTTCCACATCATGGTTATTTATCACATATGTTTGTGTCTTGCAGGTGTGAGAGGACTGCTGTTTTATTGCAATCATGGTGCAGAAATACCAGTCACCAGTGAGGGTGTATAAACACCCCTTTGAGTTAATTATGGCTGTGAGTACTTTTCAGTTTACCCTGGGGCTTCTTGTTGTTTTAGATGTTTGAATTTGGTGATCTGTAAACTTGTGTTTGCTATATTGCTTGTCTCCCTTGCTCCACTTTTACTTCTTCTGTTTTCATGCTTATAACTTTGTTGAGTTTGTGAATTGTTTTTAAGCTATAAGTCTCTGAAAATCATACTCTGCAGGTGTGTTTTTAGGAAATGCACTTCAGGGTAATGCATGAATTGGCGTTAATTCTCCTTTTGAAAACAAAGAAGTGGGATTCTGACTACGTACTTCTTCCTCTGGATTTTGCTCTTTTCTGGGGTTTGTTTGTTCAAGTAGAAAAGGGATGTGGAGAGTGGTTTTTTCCTCTGCTGCTCATTTAGCTTATGGGTGATTTCACTATGTGGAACTGGGCACTGGGATGGAGTTTAATTTATGTGATTCTAAGGACTCTGCTGACTGAGTTTCAGGGTCCTAATAGCAAATTCATGAGTCATATTAGAATTCCACGAGTGGGCCAACTCAAGTTTGTTTTTTTTTTTAAATTGGAGTATCGTCAGTTATAATGTGTCAGTTTCTGGTGTACAGCACAGTGTCCCAGTCATCCATATACATATGTGTGTGTGTCTGTGTGTGTGTATGTGTGTGTGTGTGTGTGTATGTTTTCATATTCTTTTTCATTGAAGATATTGAATATAGTACCCTGTGCTATACAGAAGAAATTTGTTTTTTTAATCTATTTTTATATATCCAACTCAAGTTTTAATTTTGTTATTTATGTGAAGTGAAGCATTTCACCAGAGGCCAAAAAAATCCCCAAACACACCTTCTGCCAGTCCCTTTCAGATTTCTGTAGGATTTTCTTTCCCTTCCCTTCTGTCTTGTGTTACCGTGAAGGTAGAATTCAGTGTGCGCACAGGAGGATGTCTCTGTTGTGAGATGCACCCCAGTGAATGGGTCAGGCTGACCTGGGATGCGAAGCAGACAGTCCAGCCCAGTAAGAAGACCACTCAGTCCCGGTCAGGTGGCCGCCTCTCTGCCTCTGACACGGAGGCGAGTTTGTGTCTCTCCTGTGTATATGTAGAAACTCAGGGATTTTTGCATTGGACTTCTCCCTGCTTAGCATTGTTTGTGAGATTTATCCAGACCAATTTAGTTTCGGAAAACAAAACAAAACTCAAGTCCTCTCAAGGGAACAGTTTAGATTTAGGGTGTCTGTTTCTTTAAATTGAGGTGTAATTTACCCACAGCGAAGTGGGCACGTGTTAGGTTCACAGTTTGATCAGTTTTGACCAAAGAGTGACATACATCTCTGTCGAGATGCAGCACCTTTCTGTCCATTACCTCTGAAAGTTCCCTTGTGCCCCTTCTCTGGCAGCTGTGAGGTTTGGGCTTTTTCTTTGGGGGGGGGGAGGTGTTTTTTAGTTCCGTATTTTCCTTAAATACTAGGACTGTTCCGTATTTTGTGTTAATAACTTATCAGAAGGGCTTGTTTCCTGTTTGTGCGTTCCGTGTGCTGGCTCGGGCTTCGGGTATGAGGGGCAGTGACCCGCTCCAGCGAGCCTGAGATGGGTACTTTTGGTGGGAACACATGCGGGGCCACAGGGTGGCCCCGAAATCCAGGAATGCTAGCTGGCTCAGGCTGAGCGCCAAGAACGTGGTGTTGGAGGGTGGTTCCCGGCAGCAGTTGTCCCTGGAACTTCCCCCGGGGACTCTGCCTCCTCCATCTGCCCAAGCCTGTCTCCCCCCACCAGCTGGCTGCTTTGCTCACTCCTACCTTTCCCTCCCCTGTGGCTTCGGCTCACTGGCCTTTTCCGCTGTCACAGCCCCTCTGGCCCCAGTTCAGCTTTGTGACATTTCTAGTTTCGTTATTTCAGTTTCTAAGTGACTGATTCTTGTCATGTTTCCTAGTTCAGATTCTAGAGAGACTTGATCTGGTCCTGCCCCCGGGCCCAGGATGTTGGTTCCTGGGCGGCCTGTGAATTATTTGCCCTGTTTGTCACCTGACCCTTTCCAGTTGGCAGGGGCTGGTGGCGAGGGGGCAGAGGTGTGGGGGTGTGGGGGCCGAGTGAGGCTGAGAGCTGCCTCGTGGGGCGGTGGGGGTGGAGGGGCAGGCACGGGTAGGGTACATTGTGTTTTCCAGAATGTTAAGGACGACTTTAAAATCTGGTACAACCCCATCACTGGAGGCAAAGTTTGGTCTCTGGGTGCAGACACTGGATTTAATAAAGAGGTATTTTGACTGTCTAATGTTCAACTTCCTTATTTTCCTTACTTTTCTATTTTCAAAAAGGTACAGTTTGCCTTGCCACTTTGATGCATGGATTTACAGAAGGATTTGAAATTGAAATTCTGAACCATCCCCCACAATCTTTAAAATTAACCAGTTTTTAACTTGCTTTCCTTTTGAGGCAGCAGTAATTTTTTTGAGTTGTTAGAAAATATTTTTAATCTGAAAATGAAATATGTGACATTTTTCCTTCCAGAATTAGATAGAAACTAGAATGTAAGGCTGTAGTGATTTTCACGTGGTGTCGTTTGCCAGTTTTCTGGCTGTAATTGTACAACATAAGTCCTCAGTATTTACCTTGCTTTCTTTTCTCTCATTGAGGACAAACAGCAGTAGAAAAGAGTTACTCTGAAAATGTCCTTTTCGATTCATTCAGGCAGAGGAAAGAGATCCCCAGTTAATGCAAGAAGAGAACTATAGCTTCAACAGAAATATTTGTGAGAACCTCAAAGTGCTTGTGCTTCAGTAATCTCAGCATGTGACAGTGACACAGGCGTGTCCCTCAGATGGTCCCTTGGGTGTATTAATAGGCAGATCCAAGTCCCAGTTTACAGGGTCCCATAGGAGACTGACCATTGGAAGAAATGCTGCTCCATCCACTTTATGCCTTTGCTCGTTTTCACCAAGAGTTTCGCTGTGATTTAGAATTGCCAGAACGCTGTTGAGGAAGAAGATACCTATGTCCACAGGTACATGGTGGGTACCCAGTATGTTAATTGAAGTTTGATTGATTTAATGAAAACTTACTTGTTTTGGGGTCAGTATACTGGTAGAATCAAGTTGCGTGTGCTTATATCACAGTTTATTCATCCGTTCTACTCTTGATGGACAATTGGATTATTTCCAGTTCTTTGCTACTACAAACAGTGCTGCAGTAGACATTCTCACTGACGACTTTTGGTGTACACGTGCGGTCCACAGTCCTAGGAATGGAGCTGCTGTTTGGCAGAGAAAAAAAATCAGGTTAATGTTCTCATGAACTAATTTGGATTAAAAATGGTAAACAAGCAAAACTGAAGTGGAGGTTTTTCAACAGGCATTTGTAGCATTTTAGGGGCATTCTTTTGTTAGATATTAGTCCAGAAACAGTTGTTGGAGCGTCTGTCCCTTTAGAGGGTGAGGAATCTGAGACTCAGGGAAGGTGAAGCCTCCACAGTCAGTGGGTGTGGAGAGTTCTGTGTTCTTTCATTGTATTCTCCCCCCAACCCCCGTCATAATTTGTACCCTGGAATGTCTTTTGAGGGTTCTTGTCCTTGAAGAGGTCTGTAACTTTTTCAGGCTCAGCCAGAAACACTTCTGGGGCTACTCTGCCTGACTTGTGGGAGGAGAATTTAATCAGTGAAGGACATTCCAGTCGATCTGCCTTCAAGGATCTGTGGTCTCTCCTGGGGGCTGGTGATGGGACCACAGAGAAGAAACTTAGGTTGGGAGGTGTACTTCTGAGATGCTTGGGTCAGAGTGTTTCATTTTGAGATTTCTAAGGTAAAAACAAATTTTAAAACTTAAGCATTTTCAAGAACAGCCTTCTCCCTCCTGATGTTAGTGGCCCCTTAATAAATGATACAGAGGAAGAGTGACGGAGAGAGAGATACTGGAACGGAAGTGCGGTGCAGGAGGGCGGCGCGGCAGAGGGGGTCGGGGCGTGGACCGAGAACCGTCCAAGAGAAGAAATCATGAATCTGTCTTCAGGAGCAGAGAGATCTCTATGGGGACAGTTGCCGGGAGGCGAGGACTTGTCTCTGGTCCTTTTTCGCCTGAGGACAGCTGCCAGTTCGACTGGTTGGCACATGTGATAGGAAGGGTGCACTGCCTTCGGGTAACCCCCGAGGTGGCATCTTGTCCGGTCCCCGTTCTGCTTGGGCTTCCTATTGTCCTCATGGATTTGGTCCCATCCTTGTTCTCTCTCTCCACCCACCCACTCTCGCAGGTTCCCTGCTCTCTGGGTCGGGCCATCGTGCTCCCAGAACCCCTTTACCATCTGTGTCGCCAGCAGACGCATCTTTTAGATTTTGCCTTGGAGTCACATTCTGTCCCTTTGTCTCCCGAGCACCGCCTTCATTCCAGCCCAAGCCCTCGTCCTAGGTGGGGGGTGACCGGAGTTGTTTCCTTACTGACATGTTCATCCCTTTGGGCCATCCTGTGCTCTCCGGCCCAGACACTGTTTCACGTGTCAGTCCTTTGGTTAAGTGATCTCTTACTATCTGCCCTAACCCTCTGTTTCGGTGATCTGTTATCAGTCACATCCGATCTAAATCACTTCGCTTCTTCTTCAAGGCTTCATGCTCTGTCCTCTCTGTTGAAGCTTTATTCTTTATTATACAGACTTCCCAGCATGAACTTTTAGGCCTGTTCTGTGCTGTCACTGTTTGTCCTCTCAGTGTCTTTTCCTGCCCACCCCCCCCCCTTTCTTTTGATACTTCCTTCCTCACTTTAGGTGTTTACCATCCCCCAGTGTCTGATGTTAACCTCTTGACCCACCCCACTTCCCTGTAGTGGTGCCCTTCATGCTTCCCCCCGTTCCTCTGACTCCTCCTTAACACTGTAGTCAGGGATGGGCACTTTCGCTTGTAATTAGAGTTTCTTTTATTCTCAGTGGTTCCTGAGTGTTGCTCTCTGTTTTGTGTAGTCCTCAGGGGCAGAGGCTTTGCTGTTTCTCTTGTTCCCTCCAGCGTTGGTACCCAGCACGCAGTCGGCACCGGGTATGTTTGATCAGCGGGTGTCTATTTATTTGTTCACTTGAGCTTTGAGTGTAAGGACTTGAGAAGTGGGTTTGATGGTTGAAACTCAGATCAGAAATGTAACTCTGCTCTGTTTTCAGACGGGGTTTGTGTTTTCTCCGTGGGGAAGAAGTCGCACGCTACAGGCCTTCGGTAACCAACGCCTCCCTTCGGAGCAAAGCCCTGTTGTGATGAAGCTGGCTTTTTTTTCTTTACCGTCTTTATAAATCATGTGAAACTCAGGTGGCAGACTTCATGAGAGTAGTTTAAGCGATGTGCTTTTATAGGTCAAATAACCAAGATGCCCTTTTTGCCCGCATGCAGGTCCTGATGGAACGGCCCCCGTGGCAGCATCTGCTTCTGCTCCTCTCAGCCTTGGGTCTGTCTTCTGTTTGTTTCATCCTCCCGGGCTTTTCGTTGCTTTTCTCTTTTCTCTCAGATATCTCCTGTCTCCCCCCTAAGACTAGGATGAAAGGGAGAGAAAGGGGTTTGCTGTGACACTAGGTCTGGATCCCGGCCCCACCACAGCCCCCTCTGTGACTTAGGGACAGGCCAGTTTCGGTGTGAGACTGTCGTGAAGAATTACACAGACCACAGACGTGGAGGTGGGGGAGGCCGGGCCCCGTCACGTGCATGTCCTCCCCTCCCTTCTGGCAGCTGGCCCCCGTCCCCCTCCAAGCACAAGGTGAAGTGGATCAGTTTGATGTCAGCAAATGACTGCTGTGATGTGTGGATCTTTTTTAGATTGAATAGACATTTGTGTTTATATTTAAGCTTTGTTTCATCCATTCAAATTGTATACACCAGGACAGCTGGGGAGGCATGTGGGGAGACACGTGGGGACCCTGGGTAGACTTGCACACTGCAGTGCAGTCTGCGAGAGCCTCACAACTGGTTCAGTCAAGTTGCTCTTTCTGGAACACAGAAATCCGGGCGGTAGAGCGCTTCCCGAGGAGGTGTCTTGGAACACAGGCCGCCCCCCATTCCCCCACGCAGTGCCTCCAGATTGTCCCTCTGTCGGCCCCACCATGGGTGGGCTGGCTCTGTCCTCCTGCCCTGAAGAGGCAGGTCTACTCACTCCCCCTTCCCTCCTGGCTCAAAGACCTCAGAGCCCTGCCCCCTTTCCTCTGATTTTGTTTTCTTCCTCTGACCTCAGTCTCATGCACGTTGGTTTTTAGCTTTATTTTACTTATGAAATACTACTGTTACATCTGTCATCTTTTTTTTTGGAAGCACATCCTCCTCCTCTCACCCCAGATATTCTCCCTGGGCCTTTTTGTAGTTTCCAGGTTTCTGATGGTTAGGTGTGCTGTTGAAATACAGCTTCTTCATTAATTGAGTTAGAAGTAGAATGTGCAGTAGAAATTATTTTTAGTCAAAGGGATAAGCGTCTGCATGGTTTTGGGTCGCTGACTTTAAAGCCGGTTTTACTCAGTCTGGGATGGAGGGAAATGCTCCAGTTTGTCTTAATCGTCTGTGAAGGGTCCTGGTCAGCTTTTAGTGGGGGAAAATGCACTCTTTTCGTTTATAAAGTTTCTGAATGTCGTAGTGTGAGTCCTGTCGTATTTAATAAAAGCTGGGATGTAGTCAAATTACTTGGTTTTGAAAGTGGACAATTACAGTATCCATCCTTTACACACTGCTTAGTACAGAACCAGGCACTTTCCCTTCTCTTAAACCCACTCTCCCAACGCATTATGCATTTGGACTTGCTTTCAGTGTGCTGGAGTGAAGGCAGTCATGGCTCAGTAGGGAATATTTCAAGGAGAAACAAAGCAGAATCTGATTCAGCTCCTTGCCTCTTTGATTTACCCATTTTTGTTAAAAAAAAAAAAACCCATAACAAAAAAACCTGCCCAAACCCCCTTGTATGATGGGAATTTTCAAGCATACCGAAGTAGAGAGACAGGTTCAATAAATGGCCAGGAGCTCATGGCCCAGGTCCAGTAGTGCCAGCGTTTTGCCAGTTTGTTTCATCTGCTGCCTCCACATTCCCCTTGGTGTATATAAAGCAAATTTCAGGCATCTTGTTAATTCGTCTGTAAACACTTCAGCATGTACCTCGAATCACAAGGACCTTTTTCTTTTTATAAGGTAACCACTGTGTCATTGCCACACTTAACAAGAGTACTAGTAACTCCTTGATAGCAGCTAATACTGAGTCCATGTTCGGACTTTCTCTACTTTCTTAAACAATGTCTTTTAATAAGTTGTTTGGATCCTGCTTCAGAAAAAACCCTTGTGTTTGGTTATGATGTATCTTCAGTCTCCTCTGTTCCCTGACATCCTCCTTTCTCTTTGTTTTCTTCCCTGCCGTTGCTTTGTTAGAGAAACTGGGTCATTTGTCCTGTTCAGTTACTTCAACCTTTTGCTGATTTAAATGTTCATTACAGCAAGTAGGCCCAGGGAGGAGGCGTGGACCTCAAATCAGTCAGTTCAGCTGCTTTGCAGCAGCTCTGTTTAAACATTTGCCAGTAGGGATTGAAGCGAATGGTTAAAACCGGCTCACCCCTCTTTGTCCCAGTGATTATCCTTTGTAATTTTGAGCAGCAAATTGGATGCAGAACATTTTTTCCCAAATTAAACTGGGTTTTTTCATTTATGATTACTTTTCAGCCTGCTTCATTGGTCCTAGTACTTCATGCAGAGAGCGTTTGAGAGGAGTTGCCTTATTGGCGGGGCTGATTAAGAGGGTTTCTGTGTGGTGTCTGCCGTGAGTGCCCAGGGGGAGCGGCCCGGGCTGGTGAGGTTGAGGAGGTGTCCAGCCTCGCTGGTCAGTCCTTTGTCCCTGCTGCTTTTATCAGACCCCGGATAGTCTGGTTGGGGACGCTCCCACAGAGAAATTCCCTGAAGGGAGGATTTTGGTTGTCAGGTGTGGTAATTGATCCTTTTCCTTTGATTTTTAATCTGTACAGAGTGAAACAGACAGTTGTATATATTTCGAGTGGAATAATTTTACGTATTACAACAGAAAGCATATATTGCATTATAATTCTCTTAAAAGGTACAGTCTGGTGTTGGGAGTACTAGCCTTGGTTTTGCTTTTTGTTTTTTGTTTTTTGTGGATAAGTCTTTGTATGTATGTAGGTTTATGTAATTATCACTCTATATAGGATAATTGCTGTATATACATCGTGATCGCACTGAAGCCTTTATCCATTCAGAAATCCACCTTCTGTATTTCATAGGTCTCCCCTGCACTGTCCGAGTTACTGGTGAGCGTCCAGTTCCTCAGTGTCCGCCAGTAGCTCTCTTCCTCTCAAGCCTCTGGTCCTCCCCTCTGGTCGCCCTTGCTTTTCCCACTCAGCCTCCTTGCCTTCTTGGGAACAGATGGACTCTTCCTCGCTATTTTGGGACCACCCCGCCAGTTGTATATTTTTTTTCCTGGACATCACAGGTATTTTAATTGTTAGTTAATGCTGTTTTTAGAAATATCCAGCTCTCTCTTACCTGACATCTCTGCCTGGGCAGCCTCACTTAAACCCATGGCTTCAACTATCACTTTATAAACCAAAGCTCTCGAAGCTTATCGTCAGCCTACACTCTGAGCTTCCAGACTTCTAGCCAGCTCCATGCTGGGACATCACCATCTGATCATTTCAAGGCAGGCTTAGCACATCTGAAACAGAATCCACTCCTTCCTCCTGCCTGAATGAGGAATACACCCCAACAGAAAGCACAGGCAGAACAAACAATGAACCACCCCTGGCAAGTTCTACCTTTTCCTCTGAGCCGCTGTTTCTGATGGGTGCCACCACGTGCCTGGCCCTCAGACCTGAAGCTGAGGGTCCCTGGCAGCTCTTGCCCCACCCCCAGCCTCAGCCATGCCGGACCCTCGCCTGTCAGGGATGTCTTCTGAGCTGGGCCTGAATCTGCCTCTCTGACCGAGTTGGCTCGTCCTCAGCTCACAGCTCAGCCCTGCACATCCAGGACCTCGCAGCAGCCTCCGGGCTCTGAATCCCAAGCCCATCTCGCCCACTCGTTCTCTCTCCGGGCTGCTGCTCCTGAGTCTCCAAATTGCACATCTGACCATCTCACTTACTAGTTTAACATTCTTAAGTGCTGCACCTACCTTCGAAGTGAAGTTCAGTTTCTTCTGGAGCCCCTCACCTTCTGCTCCCTGAGACCTTCTCCCGAGCCTCCACGTGCAGGAACCTCGGCAGGTGCCCCAGTTGAATTGCGTGGGATTACTTACCGCTCCCCAGGTGTCCGTTGTGTTCCAGAGCCTTCTGCAGCCTGCCTGCAGTTCCTTTCTCCCTCTTTCTCACCTGGCCAGCCCTCACCAGTCAGATTCAGTTCTCCTGGGAGTTCCCTCTCTGTGCTCTGCGGTCCCGTTGTCACCTTGCGGGTCACCGCCTTGCCGTGGGTGCTGGGCTTGTTAATGTCCCTTCCACGCCAGCGTCTCCAGCGTGGGAGTCACGCCGTCTTGCTTTTCACCCTGCGCGCAGAGGCGGCCCTCAGACATCCATCTGCCTGAAGAGTCAGTGAGCCTTGGGATGCACGCTCTAACTTCCTGCATTACTTCTGCTTTTCCGGTAGGGGGATTCGGGTAGAACGCCACACTGGAACATATATTTTTGGTTGGATTTACTATGTATACTTAAATCGTCTTTTGAAGGAAGCTGATGCAGATCATTTTTTGTGAGTTAAATAGAGTTTATATTCAGTGAACTGATGCTTGTAAATACTGTAGTTGACTGAAAATCATGCCTGGTTATATATCGCTTTGTGTTTGGGTGGCTTTTTTCCCATAGTGAGGAATGCCAAATATATTAAAAAATTTCATTACTTTGGTTCTCCTACAGAACATAAAATTCATTTAAAAATTCTTGGTTCTGATAAGATGGTGTTATAATTTTCTTCTCTGAGATCTCTACAGGTTTAAACCCGAGAGGCTGGGTATTGCATGACTCTTTTTCCTAGTGAACAAGTTACTCTGTACCATTAGGTAGTCCTAATCATCAAATGTGCACGTTTCTCTTCTTTTTCCTGGTTTAATGCCTGTGTATGTTTTAAAAACCAAGTCCAGAGCTAATAGCTGCAAGGTACATATTTTAAGAAGTAAATTGATTTAAGAGATCACTGGTTGTATTGCAGGATTTATGCTCTTAATATTTGGAAAGCTCTTCCTCAAACACCAGTTACCTTCATTTCACTTTTCTTAACACACAGTTGGTTTAGAATGCAGATTCTAACAATTCTGAATTCTGATTCTCCACTGAATCAGAATTTCTGAGGGTGGGCCCAGCAGTCTGTTTCCACAGAGGTGGTTCTGGCACCTGCTCAGGTTTGAGAACCACGGGTTTAGAGCGCCTTAATTTGAATTTGTAGCAAATGGAATAGAAAGAAAAGAAGTTGGTTTCAGTTACAGCTTATTTTAATGTAAAATTTTCAAGAAGAATGGATTCTTTAACAGGTTGTGTAGTAGCTCATCACATGATGCCTCCTTTTCAAGGATGTAACAAGTATGGAAAGGAGAGTACTTGCTTTATGTCTTCTCTAGACTGCTGTTCTTGAGTCTGTTTAGTGATACCAGCTTTATACCAACAAGCATGTGCTTCCTTGAACTTGTCTTAACTAAATTATTTGTATGGCTTTATTTGCCAATTTTCAGTTGGAGTAGATTTGTACTCTTTTAATGTGGTAAAATAAACATAACATAAAATTTACTATCTTAATTGTTTTTAAGTGTACAATTCAGTGGTATTAAGTAGATTCACATTGTTGGGTGGCTGTCACCACTACCCGTCTGTAGGACATTTTCATCTTCCCAAACAGAAACTCTGTCCCCATTAAACACTACCCCTCCCCTGCCCTCCACAGCCCCTGGCGAACACCACCCCTTTTCTACTTTATATCTCTGTAAATTTGACTGTTCTGGGTACTTCATGTAACAGAAGTTACGCAGCATTTGTCCATTTGTGACTGGCTCATTTCACTTAGCATAATGTCTCCACAGTTCATTCATGTTGTAACGTGTCAGAAGTTTTTTTCCTTTTTACAGTTGAGCAATCCTGTACACATACACGCACACACACTACAGTTTGTTTATCTATTCATCAGTGGACACTTGAGTTGCTCCCACTTTTTGGCTATTTGTGTTTACTCTACACTTTTAGTTTTTAATTATAATGTCAACCAAAAATAAGTGCATTCTGTCTAGGTTTGTTTTTTTGTCTTTTATATCTGATAGATTCCAGATCTAAAAGACAAGTTCGTTGAGGATTTCAACCACTGTATTTTATTCCATCTACTCAAAATATATCTTTAATTTACGTCTCATGATTGCCAGTGCTGTTAGTTTCCTAATAAAGAAAGAGCAGCATCTGAAAGTAGGTGCAGGATGGTGAGCCAGGCGGGGGGCCCAGCAGTGAAGTCGCGGGCTCCTGGCCCGAGGGAGTGGGAACGGCAGGGAAAGTAGAGAGTCAGATGCTTCAAGGTCTGTGAGGTGCAGCTCGCATAATGGCGTCTAATAAGCAGTACTTGATAGATATTTTCCTGGTGGATTAAACCAGCTCCTGCTGTTGGCCTCCTGATGACGGAGTTTTTATTCTGGTTCCTGAAACCAGATAATATTTCCATAGCTCATTACATTCTTTTATGTGGGCAAACACATGGCATCTTTAAAAGCTGACAGCTGCAATTCCCTGGAACACCAAATGCTCTTCTGAAGTCCACGGATTTATTTTTTATGCTCCGGAAAGTAAAACGGTGCTCTGCCAAATCCAGCTTGATTTGAAGAAGAATATGCAAAACTGCTATTTTTATTGTCACCTATACTCAGTTTGCTCTCATTTCATGGATTAGGGATAGTTTTAGAAAATCATGACCCATTTTGGATTCCGTCGGGTCCTGGATCAGTCACCTGACTGTTTTAAATACAGAAAACTGAGAGAAGAGAAACCTTTCATAGCATTCCAGACGTTCTTGTCTGCCTGAGGCTTCAATAACTGAGGCCTGGGAGTCATTTGACCTTCAAGATTTCTTGACAGAGACAAGATACCTTAAGTATAAAGATCTTCTTAAAGATGTGTCTACCTCTTTACCTCTATTTTTTCTGACTAGTACCTTTAATTCTCTAACAGGAATTGGTTAATATTGCGCTTTCATTTTGGAGGTTGAAAAAAATACTACGTTGAGATCATCTGGACGCCTAGCATATTCATAACTAAGTGCTATCGGACAGTATGTGTTTTGCTTTTATGTTTATTTTGGGGGCACCAAACAATACTATTTTTTTAAAAATTTGTTATAAATTTTTTTATAATAAGTATTCTTTTTTAAAAATTTTACTTTTTGAGGGAGTAATTAGGCTTATTTATTTATTTTTAATTTAACTTAATTTTTTTAATGGAGGTGCTGGGGGTTGAACCCAGGACCTGGTGCATGCTTAGCACGGACTCTACCACTGAACTGTACCCTCCCCCACCAAACAATACTATGTTAATGGTTGAAAGCAAGTACAAAAAGAATAGAGGTGGAATTGATACGTAAATGATGTGTTTGAACCAAGTATAAGTTAAGTTGCTTCGCAGACAGGGGGCTGTACCAATAGAGATTTAAATAGAGGAAAGTGGTGGGAGTGGTGAGTCATCTCTCGCCATCTCTCGGTGGGTGGTGTGGGCATGCCAAGTCTGAAAGCAGCTGTGCCCTGCTGAGCGGTTCCATATTCATGTTGGAAGAGGAATGTCATCCTTCCCGTTAAATGTATGTTGGTAGTTTGAGTTTTACAATTGTATTAGTTTTTACCTAGTTTGTTTGTACATATTTAAGTAACATTCCAATAAAAATAACTGGTCGACACTAAAAGTCCAAGGGAACTTTTCTCTTTTAAAAGGGGTTTGTACGTTACTCAAGTCACTTCTCTGAGTTAGAGATTTTATTATACTTCCATGAATCCAGATTAGCCAGGTCCTTAAATTGGATTTTGTTTGACACTCAACCAGAGGTTGGGGAGGGGGTTAAACTTTCTTGTGTCATTCTATCTGTGCTTCACTGGAGTGGCTCGTTGGCTGGACTGTTTTAAATAATGGGCAGTGAATCTGGAGTGATGGTTCTTTGACAGTTGTTTTAACTGAGTATTGACTGGTGAGGCTGAGAGTGGAGAACAGGGATAGCAGTGTCTTCACTTCTGGGTCTGACGGAGCGCTGTGGAAACTGGCATGACGTAGACATTTTGACTCTCTTTTGTCATCATATAGTGGAATGGTGGGAAGAGATGTCTTTATGTTTGTGATTCTCATGGTCATGTTTCTTTTTCATGAAGGGAATTTTAGGTTGTGAATGGTCCTCAGATTCAACTGTATCATGTTTTTAACCTAAACCTTAAAACTTTTAAAGCAGTTTAGTTTGAGAATGGTAGTCATGTACCCAGAAGGCAGAGTAGGGCTGGATGCTGTAGGGGGATGGGGAAGGTTCCAGAACAGGTTCTGCCTTCAGAGCTCTTGTTATCTTATCTCCCGGAGGGCTGGGAAGGGCATTCGGCTGTGCGAGGCCTTGAGCGTGCAGTGGGTACCAAACCAGTGAGGAGGCCTGGTGGCCAGACCCCTGTGGGCAGACGGGAATCCCGCTGCTGAACCACCTTTTACAAAACACTTAGAGGACATCTAAGAGGTCCAGGAATACGGGAAGCATGTGTGGGGTGCTCTGGGTCAGCAGCTCATTTACTGCTCACACTTATTTTGTGGGGAAGGCATTTCTACCCCCTCCCCCAGCTTAATTGAGATATAATTGATATACAACGTTGTATTTGTTGAAAGCCTGCAATATAATGATTTATGTACATACTGTGAAATGATGACCACAATAAGTTTATTGACGTCCATCACTTCACATAGTTACTTATTTTTTTCTTGTGGTGATAACTTTTAAGATCTCTCTTAGTAACTTTCAAATATACAATACAATATAGTTAACTCTAGTCATCATTCTGTATATTACATCCCCAGGACTTACTTATCTTGTAACTGGAAATGTGTACCTGTAGGGACAGGCTCTTCTCTTATTTCACTTTGCAAATGAGGAAACTTGAGGTTTAAATTGCTTGCTGAGTGACTGACTCTGACCTGCCTGACTGACTTGCCCACTGACAGCGGTGCAGACTTGCCCCGGGACCTGAGTTCCCAGCTGGCCACACGCTCACCCAGACCGCCTGCAGCCGGCTCACCTCCACACAAACCTGGGTCTGGACCTCTGGTTGGGGGGTGGCAGTCAGACCCTTGGCTTTCCTGGTTCTGGACAGGGCCAGTTTGCATTTCTCCTCCCCGCCTCCTTCTCCCTCTGGCCTGTCTGTGTCCGCACCGGTTCCCTGCTGGCAGTAAGCTCTCTCCCCTAGGGCCCCATCTTTGGTCGCTCAGCATCTTTCTGTTTCTGTAACAGGAGGTCTGGCTTGTGGGTGGCGCTGGAGGTCAAGGCCTGTGAACATTGAGCCCAGGCTCTCTGTGGGCTCCGTCCTGTGGCTCCGTGGTTTGTGTCCTAGTCTGACGTGGCAGCACTGGGGGAGTGAAGGTGAAGGACACTGCTGGGTGGCTGAGTGGAATACCTAGTAACTGGGAGGCGGGGGCGGTGTGTGGGAAGTCTCCCGGAACTCGCAATTTAAAATGGTTTGAGGCCACAAGTGCTGGTGCGCTTTGTAGACAGTTGTGCCACATTCCCTGGAGAAGGCTTTTGTTCTTAGAACAGCAGATAGCTCTCCCAGGGCTGTGGGACAACAGTCTGATGTTTACATGTATCCAGGCCGCGCCGGGGCTGAGCGATTAGTTTCCTGACACAAGTTCTTTCCCTTCCGAGTATATTGTGTTTCTTCCTTCTGTGGAAAATGTCCATACCGTCAGCAAAGCCTGAGTCAGGGCTACCTGTAACTGAACCCTTTTCAGAGAACATCCTTCCCTTTATTTTATGAACATCCTCTCCCAGCTTCGCTCATGTTTATCTTCAGGGCTGTATTTTCTGCTTCCAGCAACTGAGTGTAGTATATGTAGCTACTTAATGAGTTACCTTCCTGAATCCATGTATTTCTTGTGTTTGCTTCATACCACAGAGGGAATAGTTCACTCTCAATCCCTCAATTGAGATAATATCATTTCCATCTTTATTTTCTGTTGGCTTTTTCTTTTCCTCATAGGAGGAGGGAGACCTATGTGGTATTACTTACACCTAGTTCCTTTATTTAGTTGGCTAATTATGAACTTAAAGTAATTGATTTCCAACATAGTGTCGTTATATTTCTCTCTTTTGTTTCTCGGGCCATGGAGAACATAATGATCATTTTAGCCCGGTGAACACGTGGATTTGGGGGTGCATTTTCAAAGTATAGTAAAAAAGGTAAATGTCAAATGAAAATGCTTACAGTTTTTAAGGCCGTTTGCATTAGGAAGATTCTCTTCCTCCCTGCAGAGCCAGGCTGGGTCCTGGACTCTGAATGGCAATGTCTTTTCTTAATGATCAGGCACTCTTTTCCTCTTTGAGAAGTTTACATGAGACGCGGAACAGTAGACACATTTTTTAAGTATTGTGCTTGGGCCTGCTAAAAACTTTAAGTTTTCTTTTTTTAATTTTCCACAATTCTGTGCGTTAAAGAAGATGAAGAAACTAAGGTGAATTGAAGATGAAGAAACTAGGGCTTGACATCATTAAGTAACCTTCCCAGGGACCTACTCTGATGGTGGGGCGGGTGGGGCTGGGTCCTCTCTCCCGGGGCCTGTGCTCTGAGGTGTGACGCTGCCTTCTCCGGAGTGGGATAGCCTGGGTTCCAGTCCCTGGACTTTACTTTCTCAGCCTCAGTTTCCTCATTTTAAGGTGGGGAGATGCTCGTTTCATGGGAAGAGTATGCCCAGCATTGATCTTTGTGAACCCAGATAGGCATCAGGGAGGAGGCGGTGGTGGTGGTCTGCTCCTGACTTGGTGCTCCCTGGGTGAGAGGTCTTAACAGGGAGGATCCTTGTCGTCTATTCACGCGCCCCTGGTGCCTGCTCCCTGGTGCCTGTTTGTTGAATAAACGATGTTATGAATTTCACTAGGTTCTTTTTAGGAAAAGTTTTTTCTTTTTGTTTTTTTATAGCATAAGCCGTTACGGCTCTTACCTTTGCCCAAGGTGTTATTTGATGCCCTTTCCCCCCCATATTTAATAGATTTTACCTTTTAGAACAGTTTTAGGTTTACAGAAGATCGAGCAGAGAGCTTCTGTGCCATCTGCAGGCACCCTCTCCCGCCTCCCCCTCACTAACATCTCTGTGCTCTGTTTCTGTTGGCGGCTGAGCCAGCCTTTACACATTGTTATTCACCAAAGTCCACGGTTTACATCAGGATTCAGTCTTTGTGTTGTACAGGTCTGTGGGTTTTGACAAATGCATAGTGTCATGTGTCCCCCATTGCAGTGTCCCACAGGTGAGTTTCACTGCCCCAGGTCCCCCAGGCCCCAGCCCTCACGCCACCCTCCTCCCCTCCACGCTTGGCAGCCGCTGGTCTTTGTATTCTCTCCACGGTTGTGCCTTGTTCAGAATGTCATAGTTGGGGTCGTACAGTCTGTAGCCTTTTCACACAGCCTTGTTTCTTTAAACAGTAATCATTTAAGTTTCTCCCACGTCTTTTTGTGGCTTGTTAGCTCATTTCTCTGTTGCTGAAGACGACTCCATTGTACCTGTGTACCGCAGGCTGTTTATCCATTCACCTTTTGTAGGACACCTTGGTTGTTTCCGGTTTGGGGCAATTATGAATAAAGCCTTTATGCTGCGTTCCTCTTCACATGCTCTTGGATTTTCGTGCTCTGTGCTGGACGGTGGCAAGTGAAGCTTCTTTACCAGGAAATACTGGTCACTATTAGAAATGCTTCCCTGAGTTGGCCTGCTGGTTAAAACTGTTTATGTTTATGTTTTTGTTGTTTTTTCTGTTGAGGTGTAAGTGACAAATAATAAACTACATTCTAAAAGTACACAGTTCGATAAGTTCTGACGTATGTGTATACCTGTGAAACCATCGCCATGTTAAGATAGCGAACATACCCATCACCCCGGAAGTTCTTTATGCCCGTTGTAGTTTCTTCCTCTTTCCCATACCAACACACCTCCACCCCAGGGCAACCACTGATTTGCTTTCTGTTACCATGAATTAGTTTGCATTGCCTAGAATTTTACAGAAGTAGAATCATATAAACTTTTGTTTGCCTAGTCTCTTTGATTCAGCATAATTATCTTTGATTCATTCATGTGTGCATGAAAAATAGTTCACTAAGTTGTATTGCTAAAAACTGTTCCATTGGGTGGATATACCACAATTTATATACATCTCAGTGGAAAACATTGGCATTAAAACAAGATAATACTCTTTGATTCAATAGTATCTTTCTAACGTTTTGAATCTGTTAGAATCAAGAGTAAAACCTATTATTTATTTAAAAATCTAGATTAATACTTGTAAACTAGAAAACAAAGGGATACTTTTCAAGCTGTAAGCCAAAAAAAAGGAAAGAAAGAAAGAAGAAAACCAGTCACTCAAGTTATATTCTAGGCAGAAAGCAGAGCTAGACCTGTGAGTCCTGGCGACCTGGACAGGGAGGGCTATGGTGGGTACAGCAGAGCTAGCTAGCCCTGTGCATCCTGGGGACCTGGACGGGGAGGGCTATGGGGGAGGGCTATGTTGGGTACAGCAGAGCTAGTCCTGTGTATCCTGGGGACCTGGACGGGGAGGGCTATGGTGGGTACAGCAGAGCTAGCTAGCCCTGTGCGTCCTGGGGACCTGGACGGGGAGGGCTATGGGGGAGGGCTATGTTGGGTACAGCAGAGCTAGTCCTGTGTATCCTGGGGACCTGGACGGGGAGGGCTATGGTGGGTACAGCAGAGCTAGCCCTGTGCGTCCTGGGGACCTGGACAGGGAGGGCTATGGTGGGTACAGCAGAGCTAGCCCTGTGCGTCCTGGGGACCTGGACAGGGAGGGCTATGGTGGGTACAGCAGAGCTAGCCCTGTGCGTCCTGGGGACCTGGATTGGGAGGGCTATGGTGGGTACAGCAGAGCTAGCCCTGTGCGTCCTGGGGACCTGGACGGGGAGGGCTATGGTGGGTACAGCAGAGCTAGCCCTGTGCGTCCTGGGGACCTGGACGGGGAGGGCTATGGTGGGTACAGCAGAGCTAGCCCTGTGTGTCCTGGGGACCTGGACGGGGAGGGCTATGGTGGATAAAGCTGGGGGAAGATTTGAACAGGAAGGGAACTTGCAGGGATGGGCCTATGTCTGCCAGGGGTAGGAGGGACCAGTGGCCTGACAGGGGTCCCTCTGCCCCCAGAACCTCTTCAGAAGAGGCCTTTGAGCCACCCCAGGCACCTGTCTGTGGAAGAATTAGCTTATATTTACCTGTAAGTTGGCTTTATGATTGGTATGAGTTCAGAGGCTGCCTGTTTTTAAAGGAATTTCCCTCTGATGCCAGAAATTTTAGATAGGGGGGCCCAGCCTTCTGTTCTGCTTCTAGACAAAAGGCTTTAAATAAAAAAGCCAAGTTGATCAAACAGATCTGAAACTCATACTAGAGTTGTTTATCATTAAGTGTAAATGACTCTGGGTTCATGGGGAGAAGACGTTTATTGTAAGATTTGTTTTTCAGGGCGTCTGTTGCCGTAGCCTGGCAGACAAGTCTCAGGACTGGGACTGGGACAGAGATGTGGAGTTGTCAGGTCAGAGTGTTTGCTGCTGATTTAAGTTCTTCATTGTGAGTCTGCCAAGAAGATCAGAGCAGCTTCTTGAACTTGAAATGTGGCCATTGAGACTGAGGAACTGGATTCTAATATTGTGTACTTTTAATTAAATTTAGACAGCCACATGTGGTTAGTGGCTGGGGTTTAGATGAGATGGTCCTGGAGCTCATGTGTCCGTCGAGTGGAGGAGGCACAGTTGTCCTCACCGCTCACATTTGTTCTTTCCTCCTCACTTCTGTTTTGGGTTAAATGCACTAGTCAGATTTGTATGTGAGTTAGACGTGCGTTTGTGGGGACCCCGCTGTATAATGGAGAGCAGTTTAGTTAAATACAAGGAAGGAACAGTCCATTGGCTTCATAATTCTTTCTGTTTTATTGAAAGTTTTTGTCCTTCACAGTTTTGGCTGGTTGGCAGTTAAAATAACACTTGGATTTTTGTGAGAAAATAGTTAAATGGAACCTGTTACAGTTAAATCTCTTAAGTCAGGAGTGGGCGCACTGTGGCCTGCTGCCTGTTTTTATACGCAAGCTAAAAATGGTTTTTACATTTTTTAACGGTTGGGAAGAATTCAGAAGAATATTTCATGGCATGTGAAAAGTATATGAAATTCAAATTTCAGTCTCTATAAATACAGTTTTATTGGAACCCAGATATACTCAATTTGTTCACATAGTGTCTGTGGCTGCATCTGTCTCCAAAGGCAGAGTTGAGTATTTGCCACAGAGACTATCTGGCCCAGAAAGCTGAAAATATTTACTGTTTAGCCCTTTACTTACTGAAAATTTTGCTCACCTCTTTCTCAGATTTTTAAGGGCCTTTATGCAGAAATTGGAAACTTAACATGAATACTGGACCCTTTGTATTTAATAGAAAATTTGAGGATAATCAGTTGGGTTGAAGCTCATTTGTTTGCATTTTGAGCAGTGCATTTATAGGCAGACGGATCTGTGACTAAATGATTCGGATTTAAAGCACTTGGAGCCACAGTTCCCAAACTGTGTTCTGAGGCACCCCAGAGCACCCCAGGGCTGTAGGATATTTTTAATTTTTGAAGAAACACAGTCATACTCTGCATTTCTTAAACACTGCAAACTCCTAGTTCAAGGTAGCTCGTGGTCTCCACACCACACTGCATTGCCTTTGATGGTGTCACGTCTTTGTGAAGCCGGGGTCGCGGTGGTTGCTGTGCTGAAAGGCGGGCACCGCAGAGGAATCTGTTCAGTAGGAAATGGCGGGGGCAGGAGGGGGGCAGTGGGATCCAGTGATCCCAAGAGGTGCACACACATCTTTACGAGTAATTCTGGCTATTTAGGAGTGAAACAGGGACAGTTTTTTTCCTTCAACTTAAGTGTATTATTTTTTTGAAACAGTTACTGAGTTATTAAGACAAATGCTTTTAAAGTTGTTTGGCCCTAATGATTTGATCAAGTGGTGTTTCTTTTGGCCTTGGGGCACCCTGAAAATGATCCTGAGTTTCCAAGGTTGCTGGAGCCGAAGTTTAGAAACCTCTGACCTAGAGCACCAAGTAACAGCGCTTTAAGGACAGATGATCCCAGAGTGTCATCAGGGATTATCCTCAAGATAATAAACAAACTGAGTACAGGGCCCCGGGCTGTTGTCTGGCATGTCCATCTTGCGAGCTTGCAGAAATGTGACACAGTTGAGCAAGTGTGGGCCTCAGTTTTCTAACCTACGTTAAAATACCGAAGATGTGGTTAAACAAGCATACTGGATTATCCTGTGAATTTTATTTGAAAGCCCAGCAACTCTGTGTCGGTCCTAAGGACTGTGCTAACACAGGTGGTCTTCCTGGACGCTCCCGCGGAGGAGTGTGGTGCGGGGCTGCGAGGCACGGGGTGCGGTGGCCCGCGCTCAGCCGGGCCTTCACTGTGCAGCGGGCCCCCGTGTGAGGGTCCGCGCAGACAGCGGGGATGGGGCTGTTCCGTCTTTAACCAGGACCCACCAACACTGTCCTCTGGTGTGCGTTGTATCTAAGGCAAGAGCCGAATGGTAGTCCTGCTTTAGCCAAATGTAAAGAAGCCAATTTTTAAGTAGATTTAGATGATTATGACACACTTGCACACTCACCTTGCACTGGGGGGCGAGCGCAGGCGGGGGGCACTGTCCAGTCATGCGTTATGGTGCCTGCTGCCCCTTTGTACCCACTCCTTTGCCCCTTTGCTCACTGCTTTTTTTTTTTTGTCACGTACTAGTACTTGTTTCTAGGACTCAAAGGGTTAGGAAAATTTGAGGTGGTAGAGCGCTGTATTTAGGACCAACTCGTGCTGCTATTTGGGGGGGAGACCATCGTCAAAGGACACTTTGGGTTCAGAGCACTTCCATCCTGCTTGTCATTCAGCTCTGCACGAACACTGCCCCTAGGAGTAGAGTCCACCAGCCTGCATTACTTCAAAGAGGTCAAAAACCCTACTACTGTTTGGTTTTTTGGACACTTTAAGAATGTCATAGTAGGGATAAATCAGATTAGTGACCTGTCTGTGGAGGTGATAGTTTGCACATGTGAAGCCTCAATTTTGTGGGTAGGTTTTGCCAGGTCCTTTGAAATTGCACCGCTGTTGCCTGCTAATAGTCGCCTGAAGGTCAGTTAAAGGGCAGGTGGTACAGGTGGAGTCCAGTCGGGCCGCAGGGCAGAGGACAGATGGTCACTGGGTGCAGTGACTTTTCCTTCATGCAGGCCTGACACCCCACTTGGCACGCATGCCCTGAGTCCGTGTACTGTTTCCTGAGAGAAGATTCAGGGATTTTAGAAGGAATCCTGAAGTTTTGTATCCTTTAACAAAAATATTTCATATTCAGAACTGGTGGAGCAAAGAAGTCAATATATGAGTGAAAGAAACGGCTGTCTTGGTGCACAGCTCCCCACCTTTCTCACCAGTGTCTTCCCATCCCATTGCGGAGTGGTATATGTTGAAATGGCTTTTTTATCAAATGCACGTAGAGCTGATTTGTATCGGTGTGTGCTAACTGTGAGAGTGGGTGTGGGGAGGGAAGGACGCATTCCTGGTAAAGAAGGCCTGAAGTACCTGGAGTGGTGAGTGCTTGGGTGCGCGGTGCACGGTGTGCGGGCAGCACGGCCGCCACCTGTTCCTCCCGCTGTAATCTCACCCTCCACAGTCTCATCATAATCGCACTTCGGTGAGAAGGTTCTAGAAGAGAAACCAGCCTTTTATTGGGTTACTTTGGCATCTGTCGTGATTCTCTGAGATGCCCTTTCCCACGGGTTAAACTCAACGTCTTTTCCAGACTAAATATTACCTCTGGAAAAAGTGTGCTAGCAAGATCATTGAATTTGAGGTTGTCTGAGAGGAAATTAATCATTTAAACCTCAGATATGTTTGATCTTAGAGGGAAATGGCTTGGAGTGTATTAAATTTTTGTATGTTTCTTTTTGGTTTTAGTGTAATCGTTATGTTTTCTTGTTTGGTCTTACCAGTGGGCATCCAGCCTGTTGTTATGACTTGGTATCTGGGTCCAACTTAAGACTGGTGACTGAGGGAAGTGACTTCGGGTTGAAAATAGCGTTCATCTAATGCAACTGTGTGCACCGTTTTGCTGTTGTCCGTTTGCCAGTCTTGCACTAGTTTGAAAACAGCTGAGCTGATGGGGCCGTGTCTTTGGATGTATGAAGTGTAGCATGACAAGCTGGGTTATACCTTTTCTTTAAAGTGGCTCAGATTCTCACACGTTTTAGTTTCTATTAAAGTGGTGTTAAGTGTGCATATATTTATTGACAAACAGCACGTCATCGGGAGCCTCGGTTCAGAGGTGGCACGTGGAGCCCGTGGGGACTGAACTGCAGTGAGATGCGGTGCAGGGCCCCCAGGTTCCCTGGGTCATTGTCACTTTTACTGTACGGGATCGGCTTGGATGTTCACGTGGTTTGAGTTTCAGCCGCAGACGTGCTGCTTGTAGAGGGGCTGCCAGAGGAGAGACCTCCGTGCTCCCAGGAGCTGGTGCAGCCGCGCTCCCTTTTGGTTTGGCTCCTGTTCCTCCCACCAGGAGTGCTCCCTTCTCTTTGGGTTACTCCTCTAAAGCTGCCCACCTTTCGAGACTCACCGAAGCCTTCCTGGGGCGCCGAGCGGAGGGGTTTGGTGTCAGTGCAGCCCACGTGCTGGGCACGCCTCCCCCCTCAGAGGAGTGGCCCTTTCCGCTCCTGGCTCCAGGTGTCGCCTCTCCTAGAGAAGCCCCATTCCTGGTCCTCCACTCCTGTGTTGCAGAACCTCCGCGCAGCGCCGGATGCGGGGGCCTCCTTGCAGTCTGTTACTTTGATAGTGCACTACAGGATTACAACTCTGAGGGACTTTGGTCAGTTTGCCACATTCTCTTCACCTGCTGTGTATTTGTGTCCGAGCATTGGCAGCTTCTGAGAGAGACTCCTGCCGTAGTTAGTTTTCTCACTTAACCGACCCTTTCCTGGGTAAAAGCAGATCTGTTTATAGGGGTCACGGCTGGCGCCGTACAGCACCCAGCTCGCTGCTGGGAAAGCAGCCGGCTTAGTTTGTTGGCTAACTTGGGTGAGAACACAGTTCAATTTAAAGGTAGTTTCTTTAAATGGAGTTTTTCTTAGAAGGATTTTCCTGACAGAACGCAGGGTTGAGCTCATTAATTCTCAAGTTGAAATGTCTTCAGTAAAATAGGGTTTTCTTGAGCACAGTGCTAGCTTTTAATATGTCAAAATTACATTCAAAGGTTGGTTAAAAACTGAAAGTACTGTTGCCAAGCTCCCAAATTGCAGGCTCCGAAACCCTTTCTGAAAGAGGAGGAGCGGGTGTAGGAATCTGGGGGAGGCCGAGTTCCCCAGGAGGCAGCTTTCCGCCCAGGGGCAAATGGGAAAGGCTCGGAGGGTGCTTTTACCATTGAAACAGCCGCTGTGTTAGACACAAGGAGTGAACAAATGACTGCAGCGGTCACTTTTCTTACAAAAGTAACTTTTCCCTTTAAGAGGAGACATCAAAGAATGTTCCCCCTCCTCTAAAGAAATTACTTATGGAAGAGTTGATTTTGTTCAGCCTTTCTTGATTTTTGTGTTTGATGATTGTTGAGTGTGATCAGGGAACGACTTGACAGCCCTGCAGACAGTTTGCAGAAAAGAAGAGCTTTGAGAATGACGCCTGCCCTTCTGATGCCGTGCCTGGGCCTGGTAGACGTGGAAATGGGTCTTCCTCATGTCTCTGCTCCAGAGAGTTCTTAGTGCAGGACACAATTGAAGGCCCCCAGTGTGGGCTCTTTGGCGTTTTAAAAATAGGGAAGCTGCATAAAATCCAAGTTGCTGGCTTGTCTGAAAACCGGAGGCTTGAGCTCGCTGGGCCTGCATCTCGGTCTCTGAGCTGACCTGAGCTGGCCAGGGGCGGGAGGCCCCCGAGAAGGAGCAGGCACTGCAGGACCGCTCGCGCGGCCGGCTGCCTGGGCTGGGGCTCGGGCAGACCTAACGTCTGGGTGCATTTTCATGAGGTTGGGCTTGTCTGATTGTTCCTCGTGATTAGCCTTAGGTGCGCTGGTTTTGTCATGAGGACTGTCTGGGCTGTGTGTGCTTCCTTTTTTCTTTCTTTTTTTTCTTGTTTTCTTTAGGGGGGGCAGCAATTAGGTTTATTTATTTAATGGAGGTGCTGGGGAGGGAACCCGGGAACTCATGCGTGCCAGGCCTGCGCTCTGCCCCGAGCTGTACCCTCCCCAGCCTGCCTGTGCTCTCATTGCACTGCATCAGGTTGTCAGATCATCCCGTTGTCGGTCCTGAGTTCAACTGTTTGGCTAAGGTGATGTTTACTAGATCTTTCCATTGTAAAGTTACCGTTGTCCCTTTGTGACTAGAATCAGCAGGAAGACAATTTGAGACTGTGGTGTCTTTTCTAATAACCACCCTTCAGTAGCGTCCATTGATGATTGGTGTCCGAATCAGTTACTATAAATTGATGGTTACACAATGGCGATTTTTCTAATTCTGTCATTCCCCCTTGTGATTATTAGGTGATCTTTTCCTGTAAAATTTCCTCCTCCGCCCATTTTTCTTGAGTATCACTGTGTGGTTTATAATGCTTTACCGCCTTTTTTCTTTCTGTGCTGAAATTATCCAGAATTGGCAAGTGGAACCCCTTCAGGCTGGTTCCTGTGTCGTTTTGACACCTCCCCACCAGTCATTGAACAGTTCCTTGATTTCTGGTAAGAAATGCCTCAGACGCACCCTGATCTTTCCTCGCTGCAGACGTGCAATCAGCCACCTCTCTGAGGAGCACAGCTTCCTGTCTAGCAGGGAGTGGTAGTTAGAAAACAAGAGCTGGAGGCCAGTGTGCTCATGGCTGCTGAGGTGGTGTTGCCTCTTGGCCCTTCCTGTGGGTGGAGCTGGAGCATATATTGATGTTTTGAGTAAAATTGGAATGCTTCTGTTTTTCAGAGGCTTCATAAACTTTATGGGTTATAGTTCATGCTGAAAAACCAGGGTACTGGTATCCTAGGCAATTTCAGAGACTAAAGTTTTGTCGGCTTCTTGCAGTATTCCTTAGACAGACGTAGCCCTCTGGACAGTTAGGGTTTTCTCTGTGAACAGAGGCAGAATTCATTAACCTCACAGATCTCTGACGCGTAGGCCAAGGTAAGTGAGCACAGAAGCAGAAGGCTGGATTCACTGGTTTGTTTAGTAAGCTTTTACTCCACAGTTCAAAAAATGTCTGTTGAGGAGGGACTTTGCTGTAGGCTTTGAGTAAGGTCCTCATTCTCCTGTATAATCGAAGAGAAGTAGGTGAAACTAACATTGTAAATCAGCTACACTTCAATAAAAAATAAAATTAAAAAAAGAAAAAAACATAATTCTCAAAAAAAGAGAGAGAGGAAAAAATAGCACTTGGTCTCTGCCTGCGGCTGAGTGTCACCTGTATGTGGTGTTCGGGTGCTGGGTGGAGGGGAAGGTAGGTGGTTACTGATCACTTTCCACGCTGACGCAGCTTCGGGAGGAACGCGCCAGTCCCCTGCGTTAGTGGCTCGTTAGCCTGGATGCCTTAAATGCCACCTGGCCGGGTCATGCTGCGGTGAAAGCGAATGTCCCTGCAAGTATGAGCCTACATGAATGGATGATTTTACAGGGAATGGAAAGTTTTCACTGTGTTTTGAATTCAAGGCTAGCCTGTGTGGGTAATGCCTTCTGCTGACCACGCTGTTTTGAGAATTTAAAGGATGTTGTGGGTATTTTTTTAAAGTGATCTAATAGGTGCTTAAATAGGAGAGATCCTAGTGTGGGTTGTTTCTTGCTGAGCGCTCACTCTACCCTTTATGTAACTTAAAAAGACTCGTTTTGTTTGAAGCCCTTGTATCCTTGTATATCTTAGTGCTGGAATGTACAAAGCCTATTTTTTTTTGTATGAGTAAAAGTAGACTTATTTAGAGAGATGTACACGGGGGAACAAGGTGAGAGTGGTTAAAGTGAAGGTAGGTACCCACCCCACAGACACAGTTGGTTTTTTTTTTTAATGTAGTAAAGTTTAAAAGTCAGTTTAGTGTCCGTGTGCTGAACAAATGAAGCAGCTTTTTTCTAGAATTGTTCATGTGTGCAGCGCTCAATACTGACAGATTTTAGGGCCTCATTGAGACTTACTGTGGTATGATCTCAGCAGTTGAATAAACTTCATAAATGTTATTATAACATGCACTGAGAAAAATAGCGTGTGGTTTGTAATCTCATTATTGTGGTTATGGGATTCAGAATGTGTTTGAGTGGAGGAAGGGCGTAGGTAAGCTTGGAGGATGTATTTTCAACTCCCAAAGGAAAAGCATTTAAAAAGCAAATGCAGTTGGTCACCATGTGGGTCCTGCCTCCCTCCCAGACCATCCCGTGCGTGATTCTTGTGAATTCTCCTAAAAGGTGACTCTGGTCACGCGGTGGAGTTCCCTCCTTCCCCACAGCCCCGTCGGGGAGGTCAGCTCCAGGAGGGCAGGGCCTTCTGTTGGTCTCAGCCACCCTGTGCCCCGGGGCCTAGCCACGTGATGGTGCTTGGTAGGGACGTGCCTGGCCACAGTGTCATTGTAGGCCACCCTTTCCCTCGCCTGCCGGCTGCGGGTCCCTGCCCGTGCCCTGAGGCTTCCTCGAAGTCTCACTCCTGGTCCTCTTTCCCTGAAATGCTCTCCGCTTATCGCTGCCTGCGAACAGGCCTTCCCAGCTCGGAGGCCCAGTGTGCATGCCTCCTCTCCTTGGCAGCCTCCCAAACCTCATCCCGCCAAGCTGAGCGTGTTCTCTCCTTGAGGCCTCACAGCGCTTGCTTCTTCGTAGGGCACTTGTGTATTCCCCTGACACCTTGTCCTGAACCACCTGCATCATCCTCCCCGCCCTCCACGTCGCCCGCTGGTACCTTATAAATGTATGAATGGCAGGAGTGCAGCACGCTTTTCAGGTTGGGGTAACTTTACGATGTTATGAGAGAAGATGGGGTACGGACTTGGGAACTGAGGGTCACCGGAGCAGAGTGGCAGTGAAAATGCCGGGGGAGGAATGGCTAGGTGGCTCTGGTGCTTTCTGGGGTCTTCCGTGACAGCTCTGGTGATGTGAGTGTTACTTACATTCAGATGGTCAGAGCTGTTCAGGGGGACGTCAGGGAACTTCCCCACGAAGGCCGACTTTTTCTAGTGTGATGGTGCTCCTGCGCCTTGTCAGAGGTGAAATCGGAGCACTCTGCGCCATTTTCACGTTTCCATTCATCTTTTCAACACCATAAATTTTTTGCTCAAATCTGTGCTTGGTTGTCATTAATTTAAGATAGGAGGTTGCGGTCCTCCCCACCCCCTTTTTTACTGCAGCCTGATAGGAGAGCGGTCGGCAGTCTAACAGGACGTCAGCTCGTGGTCCCACCCCCTGGGCAGCAGTGCTGGGGCGGGCTCTGGGCTTCCCTTCTCATGTGTCCCCTTCAGCCCCTGTCCCGTGGTTTCCTGTTCACACACATCTGGGAGCCGCTGGATGGCTTAGGTTTTAGTGTGAATTCAGCAGTATCTTTACAGGCGTCTTCACAGATTGCTACAGAGCAAACTAAATCTGGTTACTGAGTACATTTTCTAAAAGTTTGTATGAATTTTATAGCAAGTTGTTTTCTTCCTTTTTTAAAATTAAGTTTTCATTTCGAGGTAAGATAGATTCATATATATAAATGGTACACTTTCACAAGGAGTATTATGGAGAGATCCTGGCTGCTCTTCACCCATTTCCTCCGGTGGCAACGTCTAGGGACAGTGTCATCCTTCATCACAACCAGGGTATTGACGTGACGCAGGCAAGACACGGAGCATCTCCCAAGTGTCCCCCTCTTGCTGTTACAGTCGCACCCACCCGCCTCCCACACCCACCTCTTTCCTCACCCCTGACAATCATTATTAGTCTTTTCTCTAGTTCTATGATTTTGTCATTTCAAGAATGTAACCAAAATGTTTAAGTCCATGATCTATTTTAAGATAATTTTTATATAAGGTTTGGGGTTAAACGGAGGTCCACATTTTTTGGCCTCTGGATGTGTGATTATTCATGAAAAGGCCATCCTTCCTCCATTAAATTGCTTTTGCAGCTTTGTTAAAAAGTCAGCCAGGCATGTCTGTGTGGGTTAGTTTGTGGCGCTCTGCTCTGTGACCAGTGCCGCTCGGTCTGGATTACTTAAGGCGTATGGAAAACCTTAGTGCCAAGTAGAGGGGTGCCTCCCAGTTTAGTCTCCTTTTTCAAAATTGTTTTAACTATTTTCATTCTTTTGCCTTTACATGTACATTTTAAAATACATGTATAGACAAGGTCTATAAACTACAGAAAAAAGTCTTGCTGGGATTTTGCTAGGGATTGTGTTAAGCCTTTATATCCATGTGGGGAGAGTTGACATCTTTACTATGTCGAGTCTTCCAGTCCCTGATCATTGGATGTCTTGTTGTTTTTCCATGAGAGCTTAAGGTTTAAAGACAAAGATAGCTGTGATGTCACACGTTGACCTGTATCAAGGGACGATTTTATTCCAGGGAGACTATTGATGACAAACTGTCTGGTTGCATCTTTGTTCAATTCCTCTCTTAAAAAATTTACTCATAGGCCTATGAAAGGAGGTTCCCCACGTGTCCTTTGATTCCAATGTTTGTGGACAGTGACACTGTGAATGAATTCAGGAGCGAAGATGGGGCCATTCACGTGATAGAAAGGCGCTGCAAGCTGGACATCGACGCGCCCAGACTGCTGAAAAAGGTAGCGGAGAGGGCGCCTCATGGGGCGGTCCCCGGACACCAAGAAGAGCTTGTGCTTAGAGCATCTGCTGCAGTTGGATGTTACTCATTAACCCTTTTTCTTTCTGTTTCTGTCTTAAAGATTGCAGGAGTTGATTATGTTTATTTTATCCAGAAAAACTCACTGAATTCTCGGGAGCGCACCCTGCACATCGAGGCCCACAATGAGACGTTCTCTAGCCGCGTCGTCATCCGTGAGCACTGCTGCTACAGCGTGAGTGTCGCGTGGGCCCCACTCTGTCCTGACCCCACTCTGACATCTGAGAGATGCAGCAAAGGGCCGGCCTGAGGTGCTGTGCCCCTCCAGGAGTGGAGCTGAGTCTCTAGCCTCTGTCTTCACCGCCTGCCAACCCATTTCAGAAACTTCTCGTCCCTAATAGGTCTCTCTGCTTTCCCCTTACTGTCCTACAGTATATCCTCAATGCCAGATCCAAAGTGATCCATTTAAAGTGTGTCAGATCATGTTACACATGCTGGGCTCACAACCCTGCAGTCTGCATTTCCCTCAGAGGAAAAGCCGGAGGCCTTACAGTGGCTCCCGAGGCCCTGCGTTTCCCCCGAGCCTCACCTCCGCCGTCCTGCCTGGGCACAGGCCTGCCCCCTGTCTCTCTGTCACTCATCACGTAGGCGTGCTTCCCGAAGGAACTTGCTCCAGGTGCTCCCTCTGCCCCTGGGTCTCTGCTTGACTCCCGTCCTTGCCTCCTTGAGGCTTTGCTCAGATCTCTCCTTCTCGATGAAGCCAGCCCTGAGCACCTGCTTTAATTCTGCATCCTTTTAATAGCCCTGCACCAACTTTCCTGTTTTCCGTAGCGCTTGCATTCCAACAGCGATGTAATATCTTACCTGTTCTGCTTTTAGCCAGCTGTCTGTCTCCTCCTGCTAGACTGTAGGCTTCACAAGGCAGGGTCTTTGTTTTGTTCAGGGTGGAGGACACTGCTCGACAAACATGGAGAATGAGTGAACCAAGAATGAAAATGAAGCTCTCCTTTCAGTAGTAATTTTTAGAATATTTTAGAAACATTATTGAGCCTTTTCAAGATTTTGCACCTCTCTGTGTAATTTTCATGATAATAACATTGTTAGCAAGTGTTCTTCCTGGGTACCAGCTGAGGGGCAGATGGGATTCTCAGTTGTTAGTGTAGTTTCTGGAACACTTCCTCTCTTACCTGCAGGTTCACCCTGAAAACGAAGATTGGACCTGCTTTGAACAGTCTGCAAGTTTAGATATTAAATCTTTCTTTGGTTTTGAAAGCACAGTGGAAAAAATTGCGATGAAACAATATACCAGCAACATTAAAAAAGTGAGTCTGTTTTGGGATCTTTTGGCAAAGAGTAAGCGTGCGTGTCTGAGATGATCCAAGCTGGCAGTCTTTTCAGGAGGCCAGGACTGGGTTAGGCAGGGGTCCCGGGGACTGGGAGGACAGACGGGCCTCAGACGATGATGCTGGTTGCTAAGGAAGGGAAGAGGGGTCGCGTGCAGCCCCTGGCCCTGGCACTGCCTGCTTGGGGTCCCGGGAAGGTGAAAGTTGAAGGGAGGGGGGCAGCTGCTTCCAACAGCCCTGGTGCCAGGGGGAGGGGAGGCACCGCTGTGCTGAAGAGACACTGCCCGGTGGTCTCTCGGGGATCCCAGGCCCCGGCGGGTTGGGCTCCTCTGCCCTGGAAGAGCCTGCCTTCTCGTTTTTATGCTGCTGCTCGTTTTGGAATTTCGGGGATGAAACGTGTGGTGCGGGGTTAGGAGTGCTTTCTGCAGGCTTGTTTTAAGTGGTGTTGGGAAGCAGGTGGATTGAAGCAAACACATACTGAGTACAGGTGTGGGAAATCGGGGCTTTTAACCGGTTATGTAAAAAATTCCATCTTAGATATTATTTCCCAGACCTTTAGAGAAGAGACAGTAAAATATTTCTGAAAAACAAAAAGACATTTGGCTTTTTTCCCCTCCTATTTATTCTGTAGCGACTCAGTTTTGATTACAGTTTTTAAAAACCAATGAGGGATGAATACTTTGAATGCTTGGTATATGCTGACCTTGAAACTGGTTTTGCTTTAAAGGGAAAAGAAATAATTGAGTACTACCTTCGCCAGTTAGAAGAGGAAGGCATAACGTTTGTGCCCCGCTGGACCCCGCCTGCCATGGCGCCCTCTTCAGAGACGTCCTCATCCTGCAAGAAGCAGGCGGCGGCCTTGGCTCTCGCTGTCCCGGACCCTGCGCTGAGGGAGGGGCTGGGCAGCGAGCCCCTCAGCAACCCGGGCGGGGCCCCCGAGCCCGCGGTGGGAACCCCCGACGGTGGGTCTGAAGGAGGCTTCATTCTGCGAGCAGGCCTCAGGGGTTACCTCGGGTCGTGGCCCCTCTGGCGGCATAGCTGTTCCCCGGGGGAAAGACTGACCCTGTTACTGTCCCCCTTCCTCTGCTTGTGTGACACGCTCACGTTATGTTTTTGTTAGAATGAAGACACTTAAAAAGTTTTTTTTTTAAAGGACGGGATGGGTTATATCAAGTTATTCTTTTATTGAGGCCAGGAAATGGTTTTTGTTTTAGTTGAAGGTCTCTAGTGAATGTAAGGCAGGAACTAACCTTTTGACACAGTTGTATCGTCGCCAAACACACTTTATGCTTCCTAGGGGCCAGGCACTGTTCTAAGCACTTTATGAATATTTGCCCATTTAATAATAGGTCCTTTGAGGTAGGAAGTGCTTCATGTCCTCATTTTATCTACGAGTTAACCCAGGCTCAGAGAAGCCAAGTAACTCGCATGGAGCCACACAGCTAGTAGTAGGTGGTAGGCTCCACAGAGCTGTGCTGCCTCTGTTGTGTGTTACACACACACACACACACACACACACACACACCTGTTTTATCTCTCAGTTAATGCTCGCTATAAAATAAGAAAATTATGCCACGCAGACGTTTTGGTGGGTCATGGGCATTTTTCTTCCCGTACGTTCTTTGTAGCTCAGCTGTGCCGTTGGTTAGCTTTCAACAGGTGGCAGGTATTTTACCTGGTTTGGGAATATGTTTTATTTTTCACTTTGTGAATTTTTCTTTGCTAAAGTTAATTTGAAATCTTAGTTTTATACGATGTACGTCCTCTTTATAGGACTTCGAATTAAACATCATTAAGTATCTGTAATAGCCATCATTTTACCATGAATAGAGTGCCATTTTGCAAATAGAGGTGGCCTGCTGGGAATCGGGCGTGATGGGGTCCACATGTTTACCTGTGGCTCGGTCACTGACTGGATTTAAAGACCCGTGTGGCTTCTCCCAGGCGGCTGCCTCCCTGCAGTTTCCCTCACCCCTCAGACTCCAGGTCACATGTGAGCGTCACCGAGTCAGGGGTACTTTGGAAGCCTCAAGCTCCAGTGTTCTTTGTGGTAAACAGTGTCACCTGGTTTGCATTCCAGACAAGCTAGACGCAGACTACATCAAGAGGTACCTGGGTGACCTGACTCCGCTGCAGGAGAGCTGCCTGATCCGGCTCCGCCAGTGGCTGCAGGAGACCCACAAGGGCAAGGTGAGAAGCCACAGCGCGTGCGGAGGGCTGCTGCGAGGCCCCGGCCCGGGCCTGTCCGCAGTTCCTCAGAGTGAATGTCCCCTCCCACCGTAGCTGGGGATGTCCTCCCATCTCGAGGGCACTGAGCCTGCCCCTTTGTGCGGGCAGCCGAGCCTCTGTGGCAAGTCAGGAGGCCCTTCTGTGTATAAGTAGCTGTATTTTTCTAGATGTTACAGAGAGTGGTCCCACTTAAAAACAATTAGATGTCAAGTGACAGAGCAATGTTATATTCCAGGTACTCACACATTTTCATTTTCAGAAGGTTTGGAAGCAGTTCACCGATTATGCAGAGATTAGAAATGTTTGGGCTTTGATGAGGTTTTGGTAAATACCCTCATGAGGAGTTAGATTTTTATAATCCTCAGACTGACGGGGAACGGTACGGAGCAGAGGCAGGCCTGTGTGTCTAGTGACCAGCGTTCCCAGTCGTGGGAGGCGAGGGGTTGCGTGCGGCTGGCCTGCTCTCTCTCCTGTCAGTCTTGTCATTGTGCCCAGAGCCTGGGACCGTTTAGCATCAGCTGTTGAGGGCACAGCCACTGGGTCAGCGGCTGCCGTCTGTGGCACCAGGCCCTGTTTAAAGATCTTTAGGAAATCCTCCCAGCAGTGTGGGAGGTGGGTGAGGCTTTTATCGCCCTGTTGTGCACACGGGGAAACCGAGGCTCAGAGACGTTCCTGCATCTTAGAAGGTCTTACATCCCTGGCGGGCCCAGGTTTGGAGCCGGGCCATTGGGTTCCAGAACCGACATTCCCTACCCTTCCACATGACCGTGGTCCTTTCTGAGTGAACCTACCACCATCTTGTGCTTGGAGTTGCTGTCCCAGGAGCGGGGTGGGTAGTCGGTGCCGCCTGCACCCTTGTCATCTCCTGCGCCCCGGTAGCCTGCATCCGTGAGCATGTGGCCGAGGAGGAAGACCGCTGGGCCACGTGAGGAGCAGACACGCTCTTGGCCTTGTTTCTTACTCAGGGAAGCCGACCCTTGACGGCCAGTAGCGGCAGCGAAGGTCCCTGTGTCCGGACATTGCCACCGTCATCAAAAGCAGCAGCACCTTTTTGTATTCTAAATTTTTGTTCAACTGAAATATATATAGAAAGTGCACAGATCGTAATAATTCACAGATTAGCATCTGGTGTTTAAGAAATGACTTATGCCTTCACTCTGCTTCACTGAATCTGCATTGGGAACGGTATAAAGGTTATTCAGACTTAAAGCGTTAAGGAAGAATTTTCTGGCAGTGACTAATTTTAAATAGTGCAATAATGCAGCTCACTCTTGATGAGAAGTGAGAGTTTTAGAGTCTTGCTCCCTTGGTGACTCAGTGTTTTCCCTTAGCAGCTTGAACATTGCTTAGAAGCATCTCTTTCTCCTCACAGATCCCAAAAGATGAGCACATTCTCCGGTTCTTACGCGCCCGGGACTTCAACATCGACAAAGCCAGAGAGACCATGTGCCAGTCGTTGACTTGGCGGAAGCAGCACCAGGTGGACTACATCCTCGACACCTGGAACCCTCCCCAGGTCCTTCAGGACTACTACGCGGGGGGCTGGCACCATCACGACAAAGGTATCTGTGCACGTGTAGCTCAGGACATGCTCACAGACCTCCTTCCACTGAACTGAGCGGGCCGTGAGCGCGTGGTCCCTCCCCTCTCCCAGCTTGCCCGGGGACGCCGTTTCACCGCGCCGCCTGCGAGGCGCCCGAGACCGCGTCGTCTCACCGCTCGCTGCCCCTGGCAGCTTGCTGCACTGCGTCCCTTACTTACTGGGGTTTGCCTGACTTACTTAAAAACCTTTGAAGGCACAGTTTTTGCAGGAGCACAGAACGTGTAAAGGTACTTTCCACTGACTTAACCCCTACAGTGTCTGTGAAAACATGTAGCCAGGTTTTCCACATCAAAAAAGTGGAGAACTTCAGCTCTGCCTGGGGAGCGAGCAAAACGCAAACCAAGGACAGCGATACCTGAAATGCTTGGTGAGGCGCGTGATTCGGCCTCACTGGCCAGCCGCGGCGGCAGCCTGGCGGTGGGCGGCGTGTGGTCCCTGCAGGGCCCTCCTCCACCCCAGCAGGCTCTTGCAGACTGAGTAGCTCTGACCTGTTTCCTGGTGTCGTCTGCTGTGTTTCTCCAGGTTAATTATAGCCTCATTAATTTTTACTAGAAACATGTATTTATTCTGCTTTCCGACCCTCAAAACATTAAAGTTTGGTAGTGACACATAAACA
This sequence comes from Vicugna pacos, assembly GCF_048564905.1. Taxonomy (NCBI): domain Eukaryota; kingdom Metazoa; phylum Chordata; class Mammalia; order Artiodactyla; family Camelidae; genus Vicugna; species Vicugna pacos. Next base: position 59,320,389 of record NC_133002.1, read on the forward strand.
AATGTGCCTTATTAAATGTTGGAAGAGACTTTTTATAAATCTTCCTTTCAGCATGATTTGGGAGCATGAGACCCTTTTGCTGTAAGTGGAACAGGTCCAAGCCCGGGTTATGGAGGCGAGGCTCACCAGGTGACAGATACAGGGGAGATTTGAGGCCTGAGTCAGGGCGACAGCACCGCCCTTGGTTCCCAACAGAAGACAGGCCTTAGCTGCTTCCCAGGAGTGCAGTCCAGCCCCGTGCTTCCTGCTGCTCCCGAGACACCCAGTGGCAGGGGTCTAGGGTGCACTCGGGCCTCCGAGGCCTTTCCCTCCTCGTCGCTGTGCCGCGGGATGACGGGGAGTTTATGGAACGAGCTGGGGTCCCCTCAGGCTCCGCCCATCAGACCTCCAGGCTCTTAGGAGGTAGAACCAACGTGTCCTCATTTATCTCAGTCCTTAGGGTAGGAATTAATTAGGCTTTTTAAAAACCCTAACATTAACTTTTTGGTAACTTATGAAATGAAAAAAAATTTTTTTCCCCTAAGAAATAAAATTTTAGATGTCCTCTGTATTCACGGAAAAGTGTGAGTATTTGAGGTCCCCCTGCTGTTGGACGTCAGAGCTCAGCTCAGCCCCTGGTCAAGTAGGAGGCTGGGCCCAGCGATGGCCATGGTCAGCGCAGGTGGTCTGAGCTGGACAGAGGCTGAGCCCTGCTGGGCCCCCGCCCCAGGCCGAGCTGTCTCTGGGACCCGGCTTATAAGCTGCTCCATCAGTTGGCTTTTGTTTTTCTCTTTTACGATGTTGGAGGGGAGGAAGGAGAGGCTCTTATATACACCACAGAAGGTAGCTGCTGCTTCGCAGAGCAGGGAAGAGCTGAGCTCATCTGGAGTGTGGGCGTCAGGCTTCTTTGAGCTGTGCCCCAGCCTCGTGTCACAAACGGTGCTAACGCTGCCCCTCCTTCCCTCTGCAGACGGGCGGCCCCTCTACGTGCTCAGGCTGGGGCAGATGGACACCAAAGGCTTGGTGCGAGCCCTCGGGGAGGAGGCCCTGCTGAGATACGTGAGTGCTCCCTGCGGACACCCCCAGGCTCTGCGGTGGCTTCTCTTTCTGTCCCTGCCAGCAGGAGTGGGATACGACAGCTGTCCTGCTGGAACAGCATGCATTGCTTTTATAATTAGAAGGGAAGACCTATTCATATATTTTAAAAACTTCAAAAGAGGGCATGAAAGTTACACAGATGCTTTTCACCGTGGGGAGGCATGGTTGGCATAGTCAGGGGGCTGCGGGGACCTGGTTCCACATCGTCCCCTCCCTCAACCCTCACACTGGCTCGCTCCCTGCCTCCCACCCTCTCCTCCCCTGCCGGTCCCCTGAGACATCCAGTGGCAGGGGTCTTTTTCATTATAGGTTATGATAAGATACTGAGTACAGTTCCCTGTGCTGTGCAGGAGGACCTTGCTGTGTATCTGTTTTATATATAGTCGTTTGTATCTGCTAAGTCCAAACCCCAGTGTAGCCCTCCCCGCGCTCGTTCCCTTTTGAGCGTGAGAGATTCTTTGCCCGTGATGTGTTTTGTGCATATAAATATGTCGGAATTTAAATAGATGACTTTTTGGTTTACGTGCCTCCTAAAATGCACTGTGTCTGTCCCCTTGTAGCTGGAGGGCAGCAGCCGTGTTGCCTTCCTAGACTGATCGTGGAATTTTTGTGGCCCTTTTACACGTAGGTTCTCTCCATAAACGAAGAGGGGCTGAGGCGGTGTGAGGAAAACACCAAAGTCTTCGGCCGGCCTATCAGGTGCCTGCGATGCCGCGTGTCCTCTGGCTTAGTGACAAAATGCGTTCCATCTTCCTGGTTGAGTTTAGAACCAAAATTGGGTTTCCTTTTTAGGACCAAATCTAAATGGTTTACTGTTTTCCATAGTGTTTTGAAAGTTAGAAAATAGATTAAAATGTAAAACATGTGAAGTAGTCAGCTGGTGAGGGGCAGTGGCTGGCCTTTGGCGTTCCTGCCTGTGAGCGCCGCGTCACCTCAGCCGGGTGGCTGGCCTGTCTGCAGTCTGCATGGTGTTTGGGAGCCCAGGGTGGCAGGTGGTGGGGTTTTTTCCTCCTTTTTTTCCCTTTTTTTCTTTTTTGGTGGCGGGGAGGCTATTTCAAGAGCCTACTCTGTGCTCTTAAACCAGACTTCTGGTTATGGTAAACTGTTCTGCGAGTGTGCGGGGTTCGGAGGTTGGCCTTGAGAAGGGCTGACTAGCGTGTAAGTCCCACGAGGGCAGGGGTTTGGGCGCTTCTGTTCTCTGCTGTGTCCTGGGCTCCTGAGATAGTGCTTGACCCAGTGAGCCCTTAGAGAGGAGTAGGTCCCTGCAGGTCAGTCCCGCTGCGCATCTGAATGCCCACCCGCCCCGTCGGGTGGTGGAGGGCTCGGCACAGGGCCGGCTCGCGGCCTCCCGGGCGGGGCCTCTGAGCGCGTCAGACTGAGGCTTTGACTGTCTGTCAGCTCCTGGGGGCTTTGATATCTCAGGGGCTGGTCTTCCCACACCCACCCCATGTGCTTGATACAAGCAGTTACAAGGAGAGTCCATTACACTGTAATTTTAAAACCTGGTGTCGTTTTGGAAATGGATACAAATGACTGTATATAATACCGAAAAGAAAAGCAAGCCGCCACGGGCCGCGGTTTGCCGAGTGTGCCGGGCATTAAACCCAGCTCGCCTGCACCTGCAGCTCGTGGACCTGCCTGGTGGACCTGGAGGGGCTGAACATGCGGCACCTGTGGCGGCCGGGCGTGAAGGCCCTGCTGCGCATCATCGAGGTGGTGGAGGCCAACTACCCGGAGACCCTGGGCCGCCTCCTCATCCTGCGGGCCCCCAGGGTGTTTCCTGTCCTCTGGACGCTGGTAGGTTTCCGCACCGCTGGCAGTAACCGGGGGCCAGTCCTGGAAGGCAGACATGTGTGTGTCTGTGTTCATGTGTCTGTGACCTGAAGTCTTAGCTAGTTAAGAGAAAGCAAAATCAGCATGGAAAGCTAAGTGTCTTAGGGAAAAAGACCCTGAAGGTCCTCATGTCACACACATGGCTTCACAGGAAAAATGCATCAAACCTGAATTTCCTTTCCCCTGCTCCTACCGCCTCCATAATATCACAGTAATTTTAGTTTTTGAAATACAAAGCAAAGCAAAAATGACTATGTGTTCTTTTCTAATTATTCATAGGTTAGTCCGTTCATTGATGACAACACCAGAAGGAAGTTCCTTATTTATGCAGGAAATGACTACCAGGGCCCAGGGGGCCTGCTGGACTACATCGACAGAGAGATCATTCCGGACTTCCTGAGTGGGGAGTGCATGGTACGTGCCTCTGCGGGTAGCTGCGGGTTCGGCGGCTTACAGGGGTCGGAACGGGGGGCGTTGGTTCGCACAGATGATTTTCAGGACTTGGCTTTTAGTTTTTGGTTTTTGGCTGGCATCTCTCTGCTGTAGGGTTAAACTAAACAATCATTTAGGTGGTTGTTGATAACATGCACATTCTTCGTGTTTAAATAATGAGAACTTGTTTTAGAATCCGTGTAATTGCAGCTTGCTTTATTCACTGAGCTTTGGGTGCATCAGATTTTAAAACCTGTTTTAGAGGAGCCATGCCTTTTTGAAAAACATTGTTAAAAAATCAAATTGGTTCTTTCTTGACAATAAATCAGGGTAACATTTTAAAGGGGATCATTAAGGGAACTTCATGTAATTTGAGGTTTTAAGGGCATTGAGTTGCTAGGTTATCAGGCAGCTTCCTCCACGTCTGTCCCCTGTGCTTGACGAGGGCGTCAGAGAAGACTCGGGGCACCACTGCCCCACGGGAGGGTGGAGAAGACCCAAGGGGCCCACGTCCTTTGCTGATGTGCAGCCGGCAAGGGGTGGTGGTGGTCCTCAGAGGAGGGATTTCTGTCGTCCTTCGTATAAAGAGAGTCAGCCTCTGACATGCGGAGGTGTGTCCGCCTGGACTTGACTCCTGGTGGTAGCTAACGGTCGGGCTCGGGAATCTTCCTGGATTCCTGGAGGGATGTGACCAGCAGCTCTCAGGCCTTCAGTCCTGCTCTAAGGAATGGCAGGTGGCATCACAGTGCAGCACAAAGGAGCAATGAGTCCGAGGACCCTGCGTCACCCAGCGCTCGGGAGAGTGAAGCATGAGGTCAGGTCTGGAGAAACCCGCAGGCGACTTCCGTCTTCTGAGAGAGCAGCGGCTGCCCCTTCCAGCCGTGAGGTAGCATCTGGGCTGGAGCAGGAGACTTGACTCTCATGCTGACCCTACGCTGTGTTCACGACAACAAGAGTCCCTGAGGTGGCTGAGGTCTCCACCGTCCGGCCTTTAAGGCTGCTCAGCTCTTGTGTGCTACTGTTGGGGCTGGCGTGGAAGAGGCGGCGTTCAGTCCTGCCTGCCTGCACCTGGCCGGGCTCTAACCTCATGTCAGTCTGGGGTCTTCTGCTGTGACCTCACAGCTGTGACTTGTCACGGTCACGGGGCACTGCCACCTGGGGACAGCTGTTTCTTTCCCGTGTGGTCGCTGCCCAGGGCTGATAATGGGGAAAATGCTTGAATTTTATGAACCTGTGTCTTAAGTCATTATATCAAGGCCAGTTAGGAGATTTATGAGATGTACAAATTCTAAATCAGCCTGTTTGAAGCAAATTTAAAAGACGCTACCCTGTTTTATTTTTTGGCTGGCGTTATGGACCGATCATCTGACCTGGGTTAGGTACAAAGCCTTCTTCATGGATCATATGTCTTGATTATAATCGCATATAATAAAAATAACGCCTGTAGCTGCCGAGAACAAAACTCTTTTCCTAACCTGTTGTTGCCCCTTTTCAGCGCGGCATAAAGTCTTGTAATTCTTATGTAAACCAGCTTGAGTAATTGGGCCCAGTCCCACGTGCCTTTGGTGTGGATTCTGTGCCAAATCTGCTTCAACTTGTTCTCATTCAAAGCAAGACACATGTACTTAACTGGTTTTTAACAATGACTTTGCTAAGCAGTACAGCGGATTTTATGACACTGCCTCTGTTTTCCGTTTCCTGAGCGGCTCCGAGCTGTTGAGGGGGTTGGGGTGGGGGGCTGGGGCGTGTATGCACAGCTCTCACCACTGCCTTTCCGTCCCAGTGTGAAGTCCCGGAGGGGGGCCTGGTGCCCAAATCTCTGTACAGGACAGCAGAGGAGCTGGAGAACGAAGACCTCAAGCTCTGGACCGAAACCATCTACCAGTCCGCCAGCGTCTTCAAAGGGGCCCCACACGAGGTACGGCGCCGGGCGCATCCGCAGGTGGTCCCTCTCTGCCGGCCTTTCTTCAGTGCGGTGCCTCTGGGTTTAGCTTAGAAGAATCAGATACCTTTTCTGGCCTTTGTAGGTTTTTGCTGACCCTCGGTCTTCAGTTTAGGTGGACGTTGATGCTGAGGGGCGGGCATCTCAGAACAGATGCGGCCGCAGCGGAGCTTGGGTGTCTCAGCGTCCGGTTTAGCCGAGCTCCTTCGCACACGGGATGCGTCTCCGGGCTCCCTCGTGGGAAGATTTGTGACTCCTGAATTTGACTTAGTCAGTGATGGATAGGACCAATTCCACTTCCTGTTTTTTCTTGCCCAGCGTTGGTTATTTATTATTCCTAAGGACTTTGCCCGTTTCTGTAAGTCTGGCCGAGTGAGGAGCACCAGCCTGTCTCCATCCTCTCTCCTGGCTGTCACGTGGCAGTGCAGAAGCAGGAGTGTCCTTGCGTCCTCACACGCGCGGGTTTGCCGTGGGGCCATTTCCTGGACTCTGGGTTGTTGGGGTGGCAGCGCCTGGCACGGAGTGGCGCTCGGCCGATGGTGGCGCCAGGAGTGGAGCCGTGCCACCTCCTCCGTCCTCCCGGCCGGAGTGGCTCCCGCATGGCGGCCGGCACTCGTGGGCAGTGGACTGGGTGCGGCGGTTTGAACAAGCAGAGACAGGTTGGATGTGCCTCAGTCACGCAGTCTGCAGGCCCGACAACTGTCTTGAGGGTGGTTTGTATTAATTTCTAATTTGGAGGCCGGCAGGCTCAAGGGGGCTGAGTTCTTGTCTTTTCCTAGGTGACCTCTCGTCCAGGGTAGAGGGCTGAGTGGTGTGATCTGTGCTTGTGAGTCACAGGGTGTCTGTGAAAATGCTTCCCCGTCAAAACAGTGAGCTCTCCAGTTCTGCTCGGGGCTTAAGTAAAGCACGGATCAAGGTGAAGACTGAACTCCATGTCCCCGCTGTGAGCGCAGGACGGGGGTGCCTGTCAGCCGAGGGGCCGACGTCTCGGGGGAGCTCCGCCCTGCGGAGCCATGTGGGTGTCATTAGTGCCACTGCTGGGCTTGCACGCGGCCCTCGTGCTGTATGCAATCTGCTCTGTCAGGAGAGTCTGTGCTGGTCCGTTAATTGTGAGGAGTGGCCTGGCAGCCAGGGAAGGGCCTGCAGACGAGAAGCAGGTGCTCGGATGTCACGTGGGGCGCGGCAGGCAGGCCTCTGGGCGGGTGGGGCACGGGCCTGGCTGCTGCTGAAGTATTTCGGTGAATACGTAACTGTTCGCAGCTGGTTTTAATTCTCACATCCCTCCCCCTGTAATCTTTTGAAACTATAACTCTGATCATTCCCTGCTGGGAAAGCGTATGGGCAGAGTATAAAATTCAGCCTTTAGATTGGCACTCGCCCCGCAGGCCCGCCCCACCCCCGTGCTGCGCGGCTCCCTCTTCCCACCCGGCCCCGTGGCCCTGGCCCTTAGTGACCCCCTGTGCACATGCCCTCCCCTGCCTGAGCACTTCCTTCCCGTCCCGCCCGGGCTCTCTGTTCCGGGACCTTCCCTGTGCCTCCAGCCCAGAGCACCCCACGGAGCCACTTCTGTCCTGTCCTGCATTATTTCTGTTTTGTATCAAGACGTCGCTTACAGCCAGGACCCGGGATTGCAGGGTGCTGTCCAGAGGTCGTGGAGGGGGGCTCTTGGGCCATAGTGTAGCTGGCAGTGCAGAGCTTGCCCGGGACATGGGGCAGGAGCCATCGGTCTAAAGAACGCGTGAGCGGGAGACGGGCTTGTTGCGGAGTCGGGTGAGGCTGCCCGCTGTTGTGATTTGCACCCGCCAGGGTGGAAAAGCTATGGGGGGGGGCACTGCTGCCACCACGGTGGCGCAGAGGCTCGTGGTCACCTCAGTTGGTTGACGCAACCTCTTGTTCCAGATTCTCATTCAGATAGTGGACGCCTCTTCGGTGATCACTTGGGATTTCGACGTGTGCAAGGGAGACATTGTCTTTAACATCTACCACTCCAAGAGGTCGCCGCAGCCGCCCAAAAAGGACTCCCTGGGGGCACACAGCATCACGTCCCCAGGTGGGAACAACGTGCAGCTCATAGACAGAGTCTGGCAGCTGGGCCGCGACTACAGCATGGTGGAGTCGCCCCTCATCTGCAAGGAGGGGGAGAGCGTGCAGGTGAGCTGGCCTGGGACTCCCTGCAGCTGGGCGGCTTTGTCTGGAGGAGGAAGTCCTGCTCCTCCCTGCCCTGCCTGCTGTCTGGACGAGCAGTTGGGGTGTCCTCTCAGTCCTGGCGCGAGTGACTCAAGTCGCCAAGCGAGTCTTAGGAGAACTTGGACCTTGGCGGCGTCCAGGGCTTGTCTCTAAAGGCAGGGGTCTTTTCTAGAAGTACCTCCACAGAAGCAGCTTGGGAGGTGGGAAGCGGCGTTAGTCCACGTGCACAGCCGGGATTCAGAGGGCTCCTGCTAGGCTGGCCTTGGACTGGCGGCAGCATCCCCTCGAGGGACGAGCACCCCAAGAGAAGTGAGAGAGATGAGCACTCAGGGAGCCGTCACCTGTCGTTACTGAGCGTTCTGACGTCTTTAAGATGCTCTGTTGGCTCTCTTGTGTGGCGAGCTGTTGTGAGTGCTGGAGCTCGGATGGTATGGTTCGTGGTGCTTCTGGCCTTCGTAATAGATGCAGGATTTTGCCGCCTTTACAGTTTTCAGGGATAAGCAACTCAGCGTCTCGGTGGTCTTAGAAACAGAGTAAAAAAGAGTATTTTTTAAAATAATGAACATTTTTAGCTGTATCACGATCTTTCATTCCAGAATTAAGGGAGACAGTAATTTTCACTGATTGGCTTTCTATTTCAGATCGACATCCTTTTAACCCAGGGTACGTGGGTGAGGTCATTGGAAGCGTGTCAGAGAGAGCATTGCCTGGTTCGGGCAACCTTTTTTGACCTCACTCTGGTGGTCCTACCTTGTGGGTGCCGCTTCCTCCAGAGACTGAGTCCTGGGGGCAGACGGCCTCAGAGGGTCACTCCCCGTGGCCTTCCCAGCACCAGCAGAGACCTGGCTGTGGGGCTGACCCTGGTAATGAACCAGCATAGCAGATCCTTCCTGAGATGGTTAGTCATCACTGCTGGGCCCGAGTGCGCCCGGCGTGTGCCAGCCCTGCTGTGGGCGAGAAACTAGGGAGGGAGCCCTCCTCAGCGGGCGCTGCCTGACTCGTTCCAGGGCTCACACGTGACGCGGTGGCCGGGCTTCTACATCCTGCAGTGGAAGTTCCACAGCATGCCAGCCTGTGCGGCCACCAACCTGCCCCGGGTGGACGACGTGCTGGCCTCCCTGCAGGTGTCTTCCCACAAGTGTAAAGTGATGTACTACACTGAGGTGATCGGGTCCGAGGATTTCAGGTACGGGCTCCCCTCGCACGGCTGGGCCACCACGGGGTCAACAGGGTAAGAGGGGAGGCTTGTACGGCAGGTCCTGGGATGATAGGAGTGGCCTTTGGGCCATCTGTCATTGGCAGTTCATGGCATCATCTGTGTGCAAGGGCGGGGTGGGGTGGCCGTGTCCCCTGGGGTCCCAGCACAGCCACCCTGGCTTTGTAAGTGCTGGGGGAGCAGGGGGCAGGAACGACCAGACAGTCAGCGTGTGGCGGGGTGGCCGGCGGTGGGTGTTCACACCTCCCCCTCCCTGTGCTGCCTACAGGGGCTCCATGACCAGCCTGGAGTCCAGCCACAGCGGGTTCTCCCAGCTCAGCGCCGCCACCACCTCCTCCAGCCAGTCTCACTCCAGCTCCATGATCTCCAGGTAGTGCCCAGTGCGCGGAGGGGACGGCCGTGCCACCTCGGACCGCCGCTCGCCCGCCCGCCCGCGCGCCCGGCGGCCGCAGTGTGCAGACTGCTCTCACCCTCTAGGTAGCAGATAGCTCTCCAGCTGGTAAACGTAGTCACTGATCCCAGAACTATCTGCACAGGTAGTTTTAACTGTAATTCTAACTCAGTAGCCATAGATTTTGTATCCAGTATGCACAAAATCCAACCAGAGCACAAGGGCTCTCTTGAAAGAACAGCAGTTTATATACCAGTTATGAGGTTGATTGACTGTTTCAACTGTTGATGCAAAAAATGTTTCCAACAACCTCCGCACTGTCCGTTAGTGGATCGATCCCTCCAGCACCCGTCGGAGGTGACCCGCCTTCCTCCGAGGAGCAGACGCTGCCAGCCTGTCCCCGCCCCCCGCGTCGCAGCCCTCACCTCCTCCCTGCCGTGGTCCACACGGTCCTCCGCGGCAGGGACGGCCCGCCCGGGCCCTTCTCCTCCGAGCAGACGCCGCTTACCCGGGAAGGACTCAGGCAGCCTGCGGGCGCCCCAGCCCGGCCCCCGGGGCCACGTGGAGCCGCTGCTGAAACTGGGCGCTGGGGGTCGGGGGCTCTCGGGGGGTTCCCCACGACGCCAGGAGAAACACCGCCATCATTGAACATTATTTTCTCTTTCTTCCTTTTCATGTTTTTGGATACTTACAGAGCAGGATTTCTCTACATGAACCTGGGCCGAAGGGCTTCTTTCCCCTTTCCTTCTGCTGTGTTGCTCTTCCTGCCTGCACGGCAGCCCGAGCGCCTCCTAGCCCTGCCTCCCTGGGTCCCTCGCAGCGGGACAGCGTCCAAGCCCCAGTGGCCCTCTAGTCGCAGGGGTGGTTTCAAAGACAGAGTAAACCCCATTTGCCACGTTGAAGCCGTCCCAGGCTGACCGTAGCTGACAGTCTTCTCACTGTGTGGCCACTTCAGGCCCGTGGCTGTGGGAGTCCCGCTTCTCTGCCCAGGAGACCACGGCCACGTGTGCGCGGGGCACGTGTGCGCGGGCTGGGCGGGCGGCGGTGCGGCCCGGGCAGGTGGGCACTTGGGCCCAGTAGCAGGGGGCTCGCGTTCATAGAAGCAGGTCAGCTTGCGAGGTCAGAGTGCTTTTTACTCTTCCTTCTCGATGCCCAGTTACAGCAGCTGGTCTGTCTGGTGTGGGCCCTCATTTTCTCTGCTTTTCGTGGGAAAGGCAGGTTGTCTGCGAGTCTGTCTGGTTGCTGTTTTGGGGTTAGTCCCCCAGGTGAGGACGTGTGGTGTGTGGTGTGCACGGCGGAGGCTGTGCTTTGAGGGATGTGTGCTGAAACCCCGGCGGCCCTTACCCGGCTGTGCTGGTCGCCTTGTCATCAGTCTGCGGTGGTGGCGTCAGGTGGGCACCGCGTGACTGGAGAGCGTGTGCCCACAGGGGTGTCGAGGGCAGGGGCTCAGGAGAAGTGGCTGTTTTGAGCTCTGGCTGCCCGCTCGCCCAAGACGCCCGTGGGCTCTCCCACAATTGCTGGCCTTTCTGGAGCATGCATAGCTCTGCATTTCCTTTGCTAAGATGAGCTCACCATTGGCACCTAAAGGCTGCTTTCCAGAGAGCACAGCAGGGTTAGTTCGTGCATCCATGCTGCTCCCCGTCAGTGTTTCCTGTTTCCAAATTATAAGGACCTGAAGTCGGTCCTGTCTCTCTCTTTCTTTGTCTCTTTCTCTGTGTCTCAGATGGCGATTTTGCTGACAGCTGCCAGGAAAACGCTTCACTTGGACAGTCCACATCAGCCCAGGGATGTTTGTAGGACTGTTTGATTGCAGCCACCCCCCTCCCCCAGCCTGAAGATCTGTTCTTTTTAAGTTGATTCAGAAGTGGCACTGTTGCTCCCCAAGGAGTTGACTGCGTCCTTGAGAGTTCAAAGCACATCACTGCACAAATGCTCACGGGGTTCACTCCTGAGTAACACACCACCCGGTTCTCCTCGTCAGGGGACTGCGGGGCAGGTCGGCTTCGATGGCAGGGCTCACTGTCTCCCAGCGCCCTGCCCTCTTTTTTAAAAGCTGCTCTCGTTTCACCTTTTTTCAGCACTAATGATTCTTTCAGTTTCCCCTCTATTACTAGTGTCTTAATTCATTCTCCTTCCTAATTTCCTTATTTACGTATCAAATTCTGTACATGTTTTGTAAACATATTACCTCACTCTTGGTAATACAATACTGATAGTCTTTAAAAGATTTTTTTATTGTTATCAATAATAAATGTGAACTGTTTAAAGAAGAGAATGTCTTTTTCTTCCTGTGACATGGCAGTCTCCCTCCAAGAGTCTGACGTTGTCAGGAACTTCAGAGGTTGAAGGAGGGGGAGACCAGGGCCGGCGTGCTGGCACTGCAGAAGTTCGGGACCAGCGGGAGCCTGCGCAGGACCCCTGCGCCCTGTCCCGCAGAGAGATGGAGGTCGTCAGCTGCAGAGTCAGGAGCGGGCGGGTACTGACAGTCCGCTCGCTCCCCCAGGAGGACGTGCTGCAGTTTTCCTGAAACTCCACAGGGTCAGGCCCATCTCAGGCACGATGCCCGAGGCAGTGTTTCTTTAGTAACAAAGTAGATCCTTCATCAGTGAGGGCCCAGAGAGAGCAGAATGGGTGGGTGTGGGCCTTCAGAAACCTGGGCCACCCTACCCCTGGTCCTGCAGCGGAGCCTGCTGGGGTGGGGTGGGGGGAGGGGCGGTGTGGCGCCCCCCTCCCCCCATCAGGAGCCATGAGGTCCCTGACTTTCCTAGTTGGCCTCGGTGGGAGTGGCCGAGGGGACTGGCTGGGACGTAGGGTGGGAGCAGGTGAGGCCGGAACGTGCCCTCACACCCTGGCTCGGCCTGGGGTATGAGCTCATCCCCAGCAGTCAGGACCGGGCGCGTGTTTTGGTCCTGCCTCAGCAGCACACATGACTTGGATGGCTCAGCCAGCCTGTCACTGAGGGAGGGAAAGGCTTTTTCCACGAATCCCTTTTGCGCTCTGCCACCTCCTGGTGCCTGTTGTCACAGGTAGCCTTTGGGTTAGCATCAGTCAGACTCTCACGGTGGCAGCCAGAGCAGCCTAAAAATCAGATGAGGTTGTAAGCATCTGTTACCTGCCGCCCGTCGCTTGACTGTCTCAGAGCTGCAGTGGGACAGAAGGTCCAGTCCTCACGGTGGGCATCAGGTCTTCATGTTGGCCCCCAACCTGTAACACGTGTTGATCCGTGAGTTAAGTGTGCCATCCCCTTAGCCCAGATCCCCATCAGACGTCAGCAGAGCCCAAACCCAGGCCACCTGTCAGTCCTGGAGCTGTGGCAGGAGTGTTGTCATTAAAGTACTGGCATAAAGCAAAGCAGTGAATTTTCTTTGAAAAGCTAGAGCCTTGGGAAGCAGGGGATTGTGGGAGGATGGTAGTGTCGTCCCCATGTAAAAACAGAGCAACTGAAACCAACAGACAACTGACTAGGACGCTAAAAAGCGGTTAAAATGGCAGAGTTGGTTACAACATTCTCCGCAGTGTGAAAAAGCCCATGACAAAAAGTGAAAAACCATGACACCACTTACAACGGGTCTGGGTGATGAGGTGTCATCAGCCCCAGACAGAGGCACAGACCAGCCAAACTCATAGGACCCACGTGTTAGACCGTGGGGTCTCCAGTGGACTAGGAGCAGGGTCCGCCAGAGCCTGGAGGTGCCCAGTGCGTGGGCCAGCCCGGGGTCACTCCATCCAGCAGCCAGTGGACACCAAGGGCTGCTATAGGGAGGCCCGAGGGGACTGGAGCAGTCGGGCCCCTCTGAATCCCCAAACTGACCCACCAGGGCTCCCTTCTAGAAAGGACCCTGCACTGAGGGAAAACTGACCTTGCCTTTGGGTTTGAGACCCCAGTCAGTCACCGGGACCCTATTTGACAGCAGCAAACAGAGCAAGTCACGAGCCCGTGGAAATTCGCATCACTGAGCCTCTGTGCACCAGCCCCAGCTGCCCTGTCAAAGTGAGACAGATCGGGAGAGGCCTCGGGGCTGTTTCTGGGAAACAGCCAGGGCAAGTGCCAGGCTGCAGAAAGGAGGACCCTCAGCTCCATCTGTAGAGCAACCCAGGTTTCCATGGAATCGTCTGGCTGCCAAGTCCTGCCCCTTCCCTTTTGTAAGTCTGGTCTACACCTGTGATTTGAGTCCCCGGTGCTACAGCCAGAGAGTGAAACCCAGCCTCAGCCCCCAGGGTAGAGCCCCTTTCCAGCCGCCAAAGGTGGTCACGGCCCCATCCAGGGAATTGCCTCCGCTGACGCCACCTTGTGGCCACATGGGAGACGCGCATCCCCATCGCCCCGCTGGGGTAATGATGCCCCTTTCAGCTCTTGTCTGCGGAGCCTGAGCCAAGGCAGGAAACTCTCCATCCCTCGTGTCCACTGATGTCTTACCTCGGAAGGGGTGTGATGGTTAATTTTATGTGTCAATCTCACTAGGCCATGGGGCCCAGATATTTGGTTGAACGAAGGTTCTGGGTGTTTTTTCGATGAGATTAACATCTGAATGGGTAGACTGAATAAAGCTGGGCTCCATGCCTACGACTGGACCCAGGGGCTGTGGACACAGGTGGCACACCCCGGGAGGGCTGCTCCCAGGCCTTCCAGCATCTTCTCTCCGCCCCCACGTTGGCCTCCGGCTGCTCCCCACACGTCACCGTCTGTGAGAGGCTCATCGCAAGGCTTAGGGAGGCACAGCTCACGCACTCACGCACTTCCATGACCATGACTCTGTCCCTGTCAGGGCCTCAGACAGTGTCTGCCCCAGGACAGACACCCCAAGATACCTGCGAAGTGAACGTGGAATGAATGCCCATAGGTTCCAGCCTCACGCTGTTACTCTGACCATCCCCGGCTGTGCACGTTTGCCTTCCTCCATGAAACAATGTGAACGAGTGTATTTTACGGCCGGAGGTATAAAGATGGATGGAATCTCGACTGGACTCATATTCAGCATGAAGACCCCTTCAGCCCTCCGTGTCCGCGGGTTTCGCATCCGCGGGTTCCACTAGCCGTGCTCTTTCCGAGACGCAGTTGGTCGAATCTGCGGTTGCGAAACCTGCGGACACAGATCCTCCGGGCGTCGCCCGACCCTGTGAGGGATTCGCGCCTGCGCAGCGTTTGGGCTCCACTGGGCCGCTGGAGCCACCCCCCGCCCCCCCGGGATGCCGAGGGACGACTCTGCTCATATTTTCTTCTGATCTTAAAAGAAGTTAGAACATTTTGGGGGGTCCCCCAAAGGATCCTGGGCCCTGGGTGCTGGGCCTTCTGGGCCTGGTGGGGAAGGCGGCCCTGGCCCAGCGGCGGCGGGGAGGGCAGGCACCTGCCTGGTTTCCAGACGTCCAGATCCACCTACTGACAGGTAAACCTTGACCCTGCCAGCGGCCCTGCGAGGAGGTCCCTGCAGCGCTCCCAGGAGGGCAGGTCGCCCCCTCGCGGCCCTGGGCACTGGCGTGTGCATGTGTGTGCGCTGGGCCTGTGTCCGCCCTGTGGAGGTCCCTGCGGGGTGCGTGCCCGCTGAGCTCTGTGGACCACGCAGGAGAGGCCAGGAGGAGGGGAAGGGGCCCAGATGGTCAGTGCGTGGGTATGCGGGGCGGTGGCCCTCAGCTTCCCTGGACCTGGTTTCAGAACCGCTCTCTTCTGACCCACAGGCAGCACGCAAATGGGAGACCCTTTGTGTTTAGAAGCGAAATGGGGAACCTCTGAGTTCTGCACGGGAAACTGAACGAGAACAGGCATCTCGTGTAAATCGCTGGACGGGCACCTGCGGCTGCTTTCTCTCTTACTTGCGCTTTGATTTTGCCATCGCAGGACTTGGCTATTAGGGACGAGGACCCGGTACCAAGGAGATGAGCTGCCTGACGAGTGATGCCCAGTGTACTGCCCCCACCACAGAGGCCTGGAGCCAAATTAAACACGGACTCGCGTCTGCAAGGAAGCAGTTCCCCAGACCACAGTGGATTCTGTTAGAGCACGGATGGGTATGTTTGCTAATAATGTCTCCCTGGAGGAAATTTTTATTGAAACAGTTGTAGCTGCAGTAACACAGCAATTGTAAGAAATAATACAGAGAAATCCCTGGTACCCTTTACCCAGCTTCCCCCAAAGGCACCATCTGCAAAGCTGTAGTGCCCTCTCCCAAGCTGTGTGCCCACACTGATCCAAACCACCAGCCTTATGCTGCTTTTCCCAGTTTGCTTGTGCTCGTTTGCATGGGTGTGTATTTAGTCTCATATAGTTTTATCCTCCATGCAGGACTGTGTATCCACCACCGCGGTCAAGATCCCTCCTGTGCCCTCTTGTGGCTCCGTCTACCTCCCGCCCATCTCCCCCCACCTCCAACCCCCAGTAACCACTGCTTTCCATTTCTAAACGTCTGTCATTTCAAAATGTTATCTAAATGGAATCGCACAGTCCGCAGCCTTTTGGAATTAGCTGTTTCACTCAGCACACTTGCCTGGAGACTCACTCAGCTGTCTCCAGCATCGGTATTTCGTTTCTTGTTGCTGCAGACTAGGAAGTAAGTATCCAGGATGGTTTCTAGCCACTCGTGGAGGGTCACTGGGTTTGTCCGGTTTCTGTTACGAATAGAGCTGGTCTGAGCGTTTGTGGACAGGTTTTGATGTGAACATAAACTTTCATTTCTCCGGGGCAGATACCCAAGAACGCCACTGCTGGGTCATATGGTAGGTAGTTGCACGTTTGGTTTTTTGCAAGCAACTGCCCAATGGCTTTCCGGAGAGGCTGCGCTGTTTTCCATGCCCACCAGCAACGTGTGAGAGGTCCCGTTCCTCTGCATCCTCACCCGCATTTGGTGTTACTGCTGTTGCTATCGTGGCCGTTCTGGTGGGAGTGGGTGCTGGCTCGCTGTGGCTGCAATTTGCGTTTCCCTGAGGTCTCATGACGTTGGACATCTTTTCACGTGCTTGTTTGCTAATTTGTGGATCTTTTGGTGAAATGTGTCCTGTCTTTGGCCCATTTCCTAATTGGATTCCGTGTCGTTTTACTGTGGAGTGGACAGTTCTTCACAGGTTCCAGATACCAGTCCTCTGTAGGGTGTGTGCTTTGCGACATACCTGGTTTTACTACGGGAAAGATATACCCCTTATGAGCCCAAACTGGAAGACCGTAAAGATGTAAATACTTTCACGTCAATCCCTCTTTTTTTAAAATTGCAGAATGGGTGTTGTCAGATGATGGAAATACTGTGTTTCCAAAGGCCCTTTAAGCTTCAGGAGGGCCTCGTCCTGTTAGGCACCCATGACAAGGTACAGGTGTGGCTGTCCACTATATGGGTGGATACAAAGTCTGTGTTTGAGGGACCTTTTTTTATCTTGAGTCATTTTTCTTTTCTTTTTTTTAAAGTAATTGGGTTTTATCATAAGAAAATACTTTCTCATGGTGAAAATTTCAAACAGAAGAAAAGGGAATAAAACAGAAATACATGCCTCTTCCCAGCACCGTCCTCCTCGCACCGCGTCCTGTCTCCCCACCAGTGCCCCGCCCTGCTCTCCACAGGCACCTCCAGTGCCGTTTTCGGTGATCATTCCAGACCTGTTCTGGTCACGGGAACACACACGCACGTGCGTGATGGTGTGTTTTGCTCTGAGCGCGCTGGCCCCTCGCCTGCCGCCTGCCGCTGTCTCAGAGCTCCTTCCCTGCCAGCACCCGCAGCCCGCCCCGGGCTGCCGCCTGCCCGCCTCCTCGGTGCGTTGCTGGGTCGGGCTGCTCACTTTCTTTGGGACTGAAAAGCTCTTCAGGTCCTCAGGAGTGTCCCTGGCCTTCCTAGGTCACAGATGGTTGTCCCAGTTCCCCACGTGTCTTTTCTCCACGTCAGCATTTATAGATGCTCACCACGTGCCTCAGAGGTCCCAGGAGGGGAGGGGACACTGGTGCATTGAAAAGGGAAGCCCTGCTCTCAGGGGGCGTGCCTGCCAGCTCCTCCGGAGGCCTGGGGGTGCCCAGCCAGGTTCTCCACACCTGTGCGGTTGGCTCACCCACCTGGCCACACTCCCCTGAGTGCGGAATGCCTGCAGGGCTGTGCCCCTCCTCGGGCCCCGGAGCTGCTTGGGGTCCCTCGAGCCCTGAGCCTGCAGCCGAGGCCCACCCTGCAGCCCTCGCTTCTAGAAGGCTCACTTCTCCCTGTGTGTTCTCCTGGCCCCGGGGCCAGTCCCTGCTGCCTGCAGACGTGACCCCCTTTATGCTCTTTCAACCTCGAAACCTGTGCAGCGAACTTCCTGTGTCAGATCCCTTTGTTTGAAATACCTAAGACGACTCTGATTTTCCAGACTGGCCGGTGGCCAGGGTTCTGTCTCAGGTGGTGACCCGTGCCACCAGCTGACCATCCCTGAGAGGGGGCAGGAGCGATGGGGGTGGGCATGGGAGGCTGTACTCCTCCACAGGGTGGTCAGGAGAGGTCTCGCCCAAGGGGGTCACACTAGCAGATGTCCAGGAGAACATTCCAGAAAGAGAGAGGATCTAGGGCGAAGGTCATGAGACAGGAGTATGTTCGGTGTTCGAGACACAGCAGCAAAGCCAGTGTGGCTGGGAGAGTGAGCAGAAGAGGAGGAGGCTGGGCTGTGGCAGAGACAGTGCCAGTCCCCAGACATCCACCCACTCCCGCCTGTGGCTCCCAGCCCCACTGCGGCCACGAGGACCGTGTGGTCAGCCAGGCCAGAAGGCTGTGAGTAGCAGGAACGTGTGTCACTTCTGAGTGGAAACATATCCAGGGCAGCCTGGATCCCTGTGTCACTGCATGGAGTGGCTGCTGCCTGCCTCTCACTGGACTTGGTGTGAGTGGGAGTAAATCTGTGCTGTGTGACATCTCTTTGATGTCAGAGTTTATTTGTCACCACTGCAGGAAGGAGCTCGTCCCGACAAATAGAGGGATGAAAAGGCGGGGAGGAGGGTGGCTAGGTCCCAAAAGGCCATATAGGTCCTGTGAGGCCACCAGCTTTTTGGCTTAAGCTCTGAGTGAGGTGGGAGCAGCTGTCTTCTGTTTGTCATTTGGCCTTGACTTTTTTGTTTTGTTTACTTTTGAACAGAAAATTTTAATCTTATGAGGTCGAATCTGTTATCTTTTCCTTAATCACTTCCTGGGTTTGCATCTTGCAAAGGACTTCCCCACATTAAATTCTCCTACGTATCCTTCGGTACTTTCACGGTATAATTTTTTTTTACATTTAAATCTCTGAGACAGACTTCTGTGTCAAAGAGTAACATGGTGACTTTTAATTCTTCCTAAATCGTTTTCTTGATCCTTGGCTGCAGGACCAAGCTTGTTTCCAGCTCCTTGAAACACTCATGGGAAGTCCTTTAGGGGCTGGTTCTGGGTCGAGGGTGGGAAGGATGTGGAGGGAGGCCGACAGAGGCCGGTCCCCAGGGAGGGCCAGGGCCAGCCGGGCAGCTGCCTGTGGACGATCAGACAGTTGTCAGTGTTGAAAGATCGTGGCTCTGAGGCCAGTCGGCTCAGGCGTTCGCCCAGACACGGTCCACGCCCGCCGGCCGCGGCGGGGAGCGCCCTCGCGTGGACACAGGGCCTCGGCCGCCCCGGGCCAGCGGCCGGGTGACCAACTGGCCGTCCAACCGGCCGTCCTCCCAGAACAAGTGATTTCTTCTATTGCCTCATTTTAAAACACCTCAGCGAGCCTCCCAGGAAGCTATTTGGTTTGGAAAAATCCCACGAGAAAGCTGAAGAGACGGCTGGGGAAAGCTTTGTCCTGCTCTGGCCCGGTGCCCCAGCTCTGCTCTGCTGGGGGTGGGTTGAGGCCCCTGGAGTGGGTGGCCGTTTGCTGGGGGGGTCTGATCCCCAGTACAGATCTGAAAGAGGCACGTGGGTTTTTATTAAAGAACATAAAGACTGTTGGCCTCTCTGCCTCTGGAAAGAGTCAGTGAACATTTATCAGGGTAAACGGGCACCTGCCTGTCCCCGAAGCTATTAGGAAATGAACAAGCGAAGATGAGATGGAAGCTAGAGGGTGGGTCCGGGACTCAGTCACCCCGCACTCAGGAGAGCCCCAAGTCCCCAGGGTTCGCTGTGAGGAGCTCCAGGCTCAGCTGCCAGCCCCTCATATCTTCTCTGCTGTTCCCAGAGCAGAAGGAAGCATCTGAGGGAGTCCCATGGGAATGTCACTGGGTTCCCCGAAAAGCCTCCCGAACAGGGGAGAACTGGGCAGTGGGTCCTCTCCTCCTCCCCATTCAAGGCCTGCCCAGCCAGGGCTGGCTCCGGCCGCGGTCCTGTCCTGCCATCCAGACAGCCGGCATCAACTTTGGCCCCGCTGACACTCCGGGTGGGGTCATTCTTTGCGGTGGGGGTGGTCCGGTCTATCGTAGGATGTTTAGCATCATCCCTGGCCTCTGCCTTCCAGATGCCTGTAGCCACCCCCAGATGCAGCAACTAACAGTGTCTCCAGACATTGTCCTCTGTCCCTTGTGGGGAAGGGGGGCAAAAATCATCCCCTGTTAAGAATCCCTGTCCTAACCGAACACTGTATGACTGGAGGGAAGAAACAGAGGTCCAGAGAGGTTAGGACATTTGCTTAGAGGTAATAGTGAGTCGTGGAGGCGGAGGTGGAGCTCGGCTCCTGGCTCTGGGCCCTCAAGCTGGTACCCTGCCCATTGCACTCGCAGCAGCCGATGTGAGAAGCATGATTTTAATGACAGGTATGCAACTCGAATTCCTCCAGGGCCCAGTTCTGCTCAGCTTCCTGGAGCGCCAGCATGGTCAGCGTCATCAGTAAACACACTCTGAGGACGCCAAGGGCATGACGTGGTGCTCTTGTGAAACACGCAGACTCCACTCTGCCCAATAAACACCTTCCCAGTCGATCAGACCAGATTTTTTAAGATGTGTTCTGGGAAAAGGCTGTTGAAAGGAACCTGCAGCAAGAAATCCGTTCGTCATGCCAGACTCCCCTTGTGATTACTTCCTGATTTTTCTGTTTCATAAATGAAATTAGACACGGTGTGGAAATTCCCTAAATCACAAACACGTTTGTTTGGGGGCAGCAATAGGAGTGTGTGTGTGTGGTGTGGGGGCTCAGACGGGCCCGAAGGACTGAGTTTGTCCGAGAACAGGGTGCATGAACCTGCACTTGACTGCAATCCTGGGTTCGGCGGCTCCGGCAGACGGTGCGCACGTTGGAGGGAAGTTACACACGTGAGCAGAAGCGTCGCGTCTGATTTCAGCCTGTTCGCCCGCCTCCCTTGGGATGGCCTCCCTCCGACAGGGCCAGGTTGGGGTTTCTTATCTCCGTCCAAGCGCCTCCCACAGCCCTGAGGTCTGCGTGTGTCCTGTCTCATGACTGCAGGCTGGACACCTGCAGACCAAGGTGCGGGAGCCCCGGTGTGGAGCCGGCAGGGGCCTGGGGCCTCTGGGCCTCCGCTCTGCCACAGGCTGCTTGCACTGCACTGGGGAAGCTCCCAGACCTCTGAATCTCACGGGGGTCGTTCTCTGGATGGAATGAGCTCCTGTGCACGCTGTGCCTAGCATCGAGCCTGGCACCTACACAGCAAGTGTTCTAGAAATATTGGCCCCTGGGATGAGGCAGAGAATGGCCATGATTCAAGGTGACTTGAGGCCGTGGCCGTCACACCCAGGGTTCCGTTCCTTCCTGGGATGAGATCACGACTGGTCTGAGACTTCCCGAGCTCTCGGCTGCAGCTTGGCCCTCGGAGCCATCTCGGGCTCCAGCCCAGACCAGTTGGGTGTTGTCACTGGCTGCCTGCACCACTGTCCCTTTTCCTCCAGCGTTCACAGCCAGCAGAGGCCTGTTTGGTCTCAGAGGGAAAAACAGATGTCATCAACATTGTGGGGGTGGGGGAGTCTGGAGGGAAGGAGAGCGGAAGGTTCAGAGCTTTAGCAAGGAACTGTAGGGGACCCCAGGCTGGAGGAGAGTCTGTGCAAGGGAAGATGGCAATTAAACTACAAAGGTCAGATGGAGGAGGCGTAGGCAGAGGCTCTGAGACAGCACACCCCGGGGAGAGCAAGGGCTTCCAGTCCGCCCATGCCAGGCCTTGATTTTCTAGCTGTGAGGCCCTGCAGGAATGAACTTCTATAGAAGCTCATGCTTCTTACCTGCAAAATGGAGAGAACAGTGTCCACTACCCAGCAATGAGGTGGAAGACCATATTTGCCAATGCCTGGTCTGTCATATGAACCACCCCTGCCCATCAGCTCAGCCTCTCCTCTCCCCTGCCTCCCTTCCCTCCCAGAGCAGGTCTGGCTGGTCCCTGCCCCAGGGCCTTTGCACCTGCCATCTCTCCACCTCCAGGTCTAGGCATGGTGGCCCCTTCTCTGCCTGCCCGATCTAAATGGTATCGCCTGCCCAGGCACTCAGCACTCTCCTCTGAAGTGACCCAGTGTCTCTCCCACAGACTCAGGCCCCATGAGAGCAGGGGACCCATGTGCTGTGGCCAGTGCTGTAGCTCCAGAGTCTGACAGGTGGGAGTGGCTGAATCGAGGTTGGATAGAGATAGACTGCCAAGGTCCTTCATACACAAGAAGGTCGCAGGGCAGGGAGCGGGGTCTCCAGGCCCCCCAGGGGTCTCGGAGCTGCAGACCGTGCGGTCAAGACGACCCGGCAGAATCCGGGTCCTGCCCCTAGCCGCTGGCTCTGGGCCCTGGTGTGATTCTCAGCCTCTCTGAGACCTGACCTTCTCACCTGCCCCATGAAGACCTAGAGGGAGGATCAGTCTGAAGATGGAACCAAAACCAGTGGAAGGCACCTCAGCCCCGCAGGCCGGGAGAGGGGTGGGCACGTGCAAAGGTCAAGGAATGGCAGCCTGTTTGTTCCATCTGCGAGGTCTTGAGGCTCTTCTCAACTCCAAATGCCACGGTTCCACGATGATTAGAAGTAAAGCACTTGTAAATAGGGTTGAATTTTTAGCTCCCTCTTCTCTGGAATGGGGGACACTCTCCCCTCTTTACAGGCGGGAACTCGGACCGCCCCGGCCCCGCCCCCGGCCTCTGCTCCGCTCTCGGTCCCGCCCCGCCCTGGAGGGAGCCCGGCCTCGTTCCGAGGGGCGGCAGCGCCACCTGCTGGAGCGCGGACGGCGGGCACCAGGCCGACTCCCAGCCTCCCGCGTGGGTTCCGGGGCCTTACGTGGCCCTTCTCACTGGTAGACGGTACTGGAAGGAAGGACCGAGGCCAGGAAACTGGGCGACGTGGGGAAGGGCTGACACCCAGCGCTGGGCCTTGGGACCTTCAGTGGACACTCCAAGGGTCAGGGGACCAGGCTCCCTCCTCCCTCTCAGGGCCCGTCCTCCCTGAGCCTCATTCCACCAGGCGGGTGACGCTGCACCCCCTGCCCAGTTGCTTCTCCATCCTGAAGACTTGGAAACTGAGGCCCAAAGAAGTCACAGCCTGTGGGTGGTTGGAGGACCTGAGATTCCGACCCAGGTTGGTTGGCTGCTCAGTCACCTGTGGCTCTCTCTGCCTGGAATATTCTCTCCCTCTGCCTAACCTGAGGAACTTTACTTAGATACACCTCCTCCAGGAAGCCTTCCCTGACCCCTCCACATTAGGGCCGGGTACTCCTGCTCTGTGGTCACCTAGCAGCCAGTGTTCCCCATCCTAGTTCTCTCCAGGTTGGACCACCATTGTTCACTTGTCCCAGATTCACCTGCCTCCAGTCTCTGAGCTCCTGAAGGTGTCATGTCTGTTGTGTTCATCTGCCCTCTGTAATGAACCAAACCTTTAAGTGCACAAATTTAAGTTAATTACAAGGGGATGGAGAGCTATGAAGAAGCAGCAAGTTCAGAGGACTCACCAGAAGCCTATCTCCTGCTGGGTTAGGCTGGGGGAACCTCTGGGTGTCCCTCCAAGGAAGATGCTGAGCTGGGCTCTGAGCAGCTCACAGATGGGTACCAGGACCCTGGTCCACCAGCGGGATCCAGGGCAGCCGCTGCAGCTGGTCACACTTCAGACTCGACAGGAGCATCTTATGAGTGCTTCTCACCGGGGTGCTGACTTGTCACCCAGGGTCTCCTACCCTCCTTTGCCCTCCCCACCCTCTTTTCTAACAGGTGGGTCTACCTGTACCGCTGGCCTGTCCCAGTCACCTGCAGACCTCCGAGGTGGTCAGCACTCATGCCCCCAGGTGCTGGTCATCCCAGGGGCGGGTGGCACCCCAGCTCCCACACTGCTTCCAAGCCTGGTTCTCCCAGGGTCTCCCTGCTCATGCCAGGGTAACTGTGCCTCAGTGGGCGATGTTCTCTTTCCCTTGGCGCTCTTCAATATCCAACTCCCTGAGCCCAGAGCACCCTATCTCCATTTTGGGGGTCTCCCTCATCTGCCAAACTCGGCTCAGTGTCACCTCCTCTGAGAAGCCTTCCTTGGTTCCCCCAGCCTGGATTTGATGCGGTCTGTGCTCTCCTGGAAGTCTGCACTGCCCTCCTTAGAAGCCCTTGACCACACTGCATGTGAACTTTTTACTTTCTTGGTTCTCTTTCATTTGAGTTGTAACCCCCCTGGGTAGTAGTGAGCCCTGCGGTCACCTCAGCACCATGACAGGACTCGCCTCCATGAGCAGGGGCCCCCGGTCCGTCCCCTGGCTGGTTCTGCCTGGTGGGGCTGGTGGTTCCTTCTTTTTCATGGAAGCATCCAGCTGTGAATTCCACGTTCAGTGCGGCTGCGGCCGCATCCCACGCATTTTGGTGTGTGGTATCTTTAATTTTGCTCAGTTTTATGTATTTTAAATTTCTTTAGAGACTTCCTCTCTGACCCGTGGATTACTTGGAAGTGTTTTGTTTAATTTCCAGCTGTTTAGAGGTTTTCCCACTGTCTTGCTCTTACTGACTTCGTTTGATACTATTAGGGTTAGAGAACATATTGTGGGTGATTTCACTTTTAAAAAATTTGTTGAGGTTATTTTATGTCCTGGAATTTGGTCAATCTTGACAAACCTTCCCCGGGCACTGGGAGAAGGGGAGACGTTGACGGCAAAGGGAAATGCCACTGGGCTCTCTGCCCCAGGAAGCGGGAGTCCCGCCTCCTACCTAGAGGAGCCCCGGACGCACCTCCCAACCACACTGCCAGGGCTCTGGAAACAAGGCTGTCCGTGGAATCCTGGCCGTAGAAGTGCTGAAATGAGAGAACGGGTGACTGTGAATTTTAAACCTGACAATACTGTCCTTCAGGAATGCGGGGCATTCTCTGATAAAGGGAAACGCAAAGGAATTTTTCTAGCTGACGTATCCTTCAAGAGTGGCTGAAGGAAGTCCATAAAACAGAGAGGAAATACTAAGAGGAGGCACCTTAGAGCATGAGGAACATAGAAAGACTAATGGAAAGAGCAGAAGCGTGGGGCCAGACAGTGGACAGGCCTCCCTACGAGGGTTTGAAGTCGTATGTGATGGAAACAGCAATGGCAACACTGACCCCTGGCCCCTTGATGTCGGCGGCCCTGGGTCTGGCCCCTGGCCGGCTCTGCCTGGCAGGGCGGCGTCTGTGAGGCCCTGTGTCACCCCGGGTTGGGGGGGGGGTCGGGCCTGCTCGGCTGCTTCCTGTTTTGAGGTCAGGGCTTGGGAAATGCACACCTGGGTCACCTGCTTCTACAGGGTGGGGGGGTAGCGGGGGGCCATAGATGCTCTGCCGCTCATCCTCCCAGCTCAGCGCAGCCTTGGGGTCCCTGCCCAGCCCGCCTTCTCCTTCCACTCGTCAGGGCCCCCTTGGCGGCCTCCCGCGTCATTCCAGGGTTTATAGCCGTGCTTAGCAGAGAGGGGCAGGAGCAGTCTGGCTTGTACCGTCCTAGCCAGACTGAAGGTCTCTAATTATCTGACTGGGTGATGGAGCGTCTGTTCGCAGGACAGCCTTGGATGCTTGACCTTGGTCCAGGGCAGACCTTCCTCTGTGGAAAGCAGAGGAGCTGCCTCCTGCTGGACCCACGAGCCCCAGGCCGGACCCGCAGACCAGCCAGCTTCTCTCCTGCCCCACAGCCGGTGGGCACGACCCGCTGCTCATCCACCCTCCACTGAGAGGCGCTGGCCGGGGAGAAACAGCAGACCGCTCCTGCGGTGAGGGGCAGATCGAGAGAAGCAGGGAGGGGGACACCTGGGAAGCAGACCTCTGCCCCAGATGACGGTCACCCCTACAAGTGGGGGGTCTGTGAGGATGGGTGTGCTGGCCTTTCGGGGTGGGAAACAGAAAAGCTTGGGGCCCAGCCCCAGGGACCTCTTGAGACTGAATCTCCTTTCTCTGCGCTACAGCCGATGTCTCCTATGGCGTGAGCCTGGTGACCTCATAGCAGACAAGGGTGGGGGCTGCACAAACCTCTAGAAAGTTCTGTGGGCCTAACCAAACTCAGAGCTTTCTCACAAGCTTTTATTCCCAGGAAATGGCTGTGTCTCAGAACCTGCCATCCTGCGGCTCCTTCTCATCTGGAATCAGGGCCACTGAGTCTGTGTGTCAGCGCAGCCACTGGGTGGGGGCCCGCAGGGAGGCTGTGGAGGCAGGCGACTTGACTTTTGGGGGATTAGGCTGGGAAGAAAGGGAGACCCCAGAGGCCAGTCCTTTTCCGTTCCCTTCTATGAACATAGGAAGTCCCTTTCTGTGCCCAACTCTGTGCTGGGAAACAAGGGGGGATGTGGGGAGTGGGAGGAGGGGCGCACAGACCCGGCCCCACCTCTCCATGCCCATTCACACATCCTTAGCCCACAGGGGAGCTCAGCCCGCTCAGGAATGCAGTAAAGCCAGAGCACCTCCCATTCCTGCCCTCGGTGGGAACCATTCAGAATGCTGGAAGGTTCCAGACGCCAGGGTTTGGACAGGGCCAATCTCTCTCTCAGTTGGCACCTGACCAGGCGAGGGGGCTCTTCCTCCGTCACAGAGGGGGAGCTGAGGCTGGGCCCAGCCCCGGGTCCCTGCCCCCAGCCCGTCCTGTGCTCCCTCCCCGCTCTTTCCTGCTGGGACCTGCCTTCTGGGTCCCCCGCCCCCGGGGCCTGTCTGTGTCCTCCCCACCTCCCTTTGCCGGGGCCTGTCTGTGACTCCCGGAAGGCGTGACCCAGGTCACCTCAGAGGAGGCCCTGCCCCCACCGGCCTCTGCCAGCCTCTCCTTCCCCCAACCTGTATTTAGGGCCCTCATGGGCTGCTTCCTCCGACAGGCGCCCACCGGTCCTTGGAAACCTGTAATTTCCTGGGGCTGAGTCACCGCCGGCCGCCCAGAGCCGGGTCAGCGTGCTGCCTGGCACGGGCGCCGGGCTGAGCTCCCGGGCCCTGTGCCTGCGGTTAGGAGCCCAGAGGCCCGTTCCCAAGAGGCCTTGCCTGCGACTAAGTCTTTAAATGCTAGGAGTCCAGGCGGAGAATAACCACTCCTTTATCCCCTCACCCCGCCCATGTCGGGAACCGCTGGGCTCCCTGCATCCAAGGGGCTTTCCCTGATGCCCCAGGCTTTGGCTGAAGCCCAGCAGCAGAGAACAGACAGAGCCTGCATGTGTCAGATGGGGTGCTGGATGTTCCACGCAGGACTTGCCAAGAGATTGCTGAACAGTCCAGCGGAAGGACGGACAGGGCGGCAGGGTGGTGACGAGCACAGTAGTGCCAGGAGGTGTGCCGCCCGGGATGGAGTTTGGGCTGTGCCGCTGAGCAGCTGTGTGACCTTGAGCAGGTGGCTTAACCTCTCTGTGCTTCTGTTTCCTCACCTGTGAAATGGGACTGTGATGAAGTCTTAGGGAATTAGGAAAGCACTCAGACAGGGAGTGCTGGAGCCAAGGCCGTGTGAGCACAGAGGGTGCTAGAATCTGACAGTGGGGTTGGCTGGAGGCAAGGTTTTAGGAAGAGAGACGGGGAGTGGGGAAGGGGGGTGCTCCCTGCGCCCAGTGCAAGAGAGGGAGCCCTGAGGGAACCCCTTGCAGGTCAGATCCTCAGCCAGTCGCCAGAACCGTGCCCCAGGATGTGAGAGGTGGCATCCTTGGGAGGCGTGGCCCTTGTCTGCTGGCACAGGAGGCCCTGTGTGCAGAGAGGCAGAGTGGGTGGCCGCACTCTGCATTTCTGCTGCTCCCCACGTGGCACCGTGGGGGGTCAGGTGGGGAGTCTTTGGAGGGCTGGCTGCCAGAGTGCACTGAACCACCAGGCTAGGGCTGGGAGGGGGCCTGGAGAGGTCCCTGTGGGAGTCCCCAAGACAGCCTATGCAGGCAGGAGGCAGCCGCTGATGGCAGCTGAGTGAGCCTCAACTTTGCCCCTTTTCCTTTCTCCCTCCCGCCCCACAGAGGAGTCAGAAGCCAGAGGGAGGGGAGAGGAGGTGTGGATGGCGTGGATGTGAGGAGGGAGCTCTCCCAGCTTTGAATGGGGTGTGATGTTGGTATTTGCATTGGCCCAGTCTGGATTGGATTATTTGAATATGCAACAGCAAGTTTAGATGAGCAAAGATGGGGTGGTCCTTGGTGCTGAAGATGAAGGAAAATCTTCTCGAACTGCCAATATGTACTTTAACTAAACATTTCATAACAAAGCTGAAAGTTATTCAGTATTTCTATACTCTTTGGAAAGCTCCAACTCCCCACTGAACAGTCTCTGTTACTGTTTTTAGAATTTCAGTCCTACTCTGTAACGCAGGAAATTAGATATTATTTTCATAATCAGTAGTAACCAAATTAGCCAACATATTTCCACGTTCACCCTTGTTTCCTGCAGTCTTCTCTTTCCTCCTGGGTTCACTTTTCTTCCTGTTAAAGTTCACCCTTCGGTAAATCTTCCAGGGATGTTTTGTGGGAGGGGAACCCTTTCTTAGACTTTGCATGTCTGAAAATGTCTGTTTTTTGTTCTCACACTTGAATGATAGTTTAGCTGGCTATAGAATTCTAGGATGACAGCTGCGTTCCTTTAGCCTTTGAAAATATTGCTCCAGACTACAAGAACTCTGCTGAATTCCATTCATTTCTTTGTGAATAATCTTTTTGTCTCTGATAGCTTTTCAGATTTTTTCCTTTGTCCTTGGAAGGGCTACAGTTTCACTATTAAGTATCTGAGTATCAATTGATGTTTATTTATCCTCTCCTGCATTTTGTGTTTGGAGATTCATATCTTTTTATTTTGCGAAAGATTTTGGCTGTTATCTTCTAGAACATTCTTTTTGCATCATTCCTTCTATTCTCTTCTTCTGAAGCAGTTGTTGGACACATTCTGAAGCTTCTTGACCCACCTTCTGTGTTTCTTACCTGTAACTTATTTTTATCTATTTCATTTGTTTATTTCAGAGCCACATTCTCGATAATACCTGCCAACTAATTCTCTCTTCAGTGAGTCCAACCAAGTGTATTTCAGCTGTTGAGTTTTAATCTCAGTAATCACACTTTTCACCTCTGGGATTTCTAGTTGATTCTTTTTCGTGACCACCTGTTTTTGTTTCATTGGAGCCAGTCTGGGGTTCACAATTTTAAAATGTTCTTACATTCCTATTTGAAAATCATTTTCAGATTCCTCTGTTATTTCCGCTTCATGTGCAGTGATTTCATATCTCCATGGTTGATCTTAATGTCTTTATTAGCATTAGTTATGCCCATGTTTTGGGGGTCAGGTTTGTAGGTTCATCTTGAGTAGATGTTTCTTTCTCTTCAGTCCCCTCCCTCCCCGCCACCCCATCCTCCCCTGTTATCCAGCTGCCTCCACTTAGCCTCCTGGTGGTCCCACTCCAGAGCAATGAAGTCACTTCCTGTTGGCCCAGAGTGCCCACCTCCTGGAGGCGGGGAGGGTATATTGCGGACTCAGTTGCTAAGTCCCTGAGTGTCATGGCTTGGAAGCTATGGTTGCTTCCTCCTACCCCTCCAGGTTCACAACCGAGAGCCTTGCCTCGGCCCCTGTGCTGAGCGTGGCTCCAGTCCCCGCCAGATTAGTGTCTATTACATGGAGATGGGTATCTGATTTTTTATTGCAGCAACGCCTTTGAAGTTTCCCTTTTTATAGGAGGTGTGTCTGTCTTTTATGCCTATATGGGATGACTTGAAAAATGAACTTAAAATGCCATCAATTTCTTTTTAAGCTTTAAATATTTCCTTTTATTGCAAGCCCATTAAAAATGGAAAACCAGTGTAAATTTTTCATTTCCTGGAATGTAATAGGTTGGAAGGTTAATTTTTTAAAATAAAACCTCATCAAACTGACCCAGATGTGCGCTCAGCTGAACATTTTTATCTCGTAGGGGTGGGCTCTGCCAGCTGCATGCAGGTAACAAATAGTAAATTACTCTTCCCATTTAAAAGTGGGAGGTAGTAATATTTCTGCAAGATAAATCATGTCAGTTTCTCTCTGTTGGAAGCCTCTTTGCTAGTTGAACTTGATTGTTTGTTCCTAATAAATGATTTTATTGGATTATAGCGTTGACACTAGAAAACTGCACAGATTATAAGGTTATGGCATGAGGACACACCCATCCATCCTGAGCGACCCTGCAGCCTGGGTCACTGCCTCCATCTCATGGGCAGGAAGATGAAAGATCAGAGAGGTCTAACACTTTTCCCAAGGTTCCCAGCGAGGAAGGGAGGGCACAGCCAGGCCTTGTGGTCCCACATTCAGGAACAGCCCTGAGGGGCTGGGGATGCGTCAAGTGGAGAGCTGGGATGTGCCAGCTGGGAGCAGAGAATGAGGGGCTGAGCAAGAATCACCGAAGTCAGGTGGGACCCAGGGAGGGGCTGCAGGCAGGAGCTGTAGTAGGGCTGTAGCCTGGGGCGCTGGGCTCTGGTGCCCGTCCGCCCTAACGGTGATGTGGGAACGGTCATTTTCCCTCCCCTGGCTTTGGGATTTCACAGTCCAGTTTTGGTTGTTTGTTTTTTTCATTGGAGATTTAAGATGGAGTGGCTAGGTCTTCATTTTGCCAAAAAGATACATGATATATATATATTTTTATTGAAGTATAGCCAGTTACAATGTGTCAGTTTCCGGTATACAGCATAATGTCCCAGTCATGCATATATACACACAGATTCATTTTCATATTCTTTTCCACTAAAGGTTATTACAAGATATTGAATATAGTTCCCTGTGCTATACAGAAGAAATTTTTTATCTATTTTTATATAGAGTGATTATCATTTACAAATCTCAAACTCCCAAATTGATCCCTTCCCACCCCCTAAATAGATACATTTTAAAAGATACACACTACTTCCTGTTACCATTGTTTTATTTCTTAAGGACTTCTCACATAGGATGTTTATATGTGTAGGAGAGGAAAATTTCAGAATAAAGACTAGTCCTTTGAACATCTTAAGTTTTACCCCCCCAGAAAAAGAGAGCAAAAAAACCCCAAAAACCAGACTCCAAAACCTCACCCCTTGGCATTGCCCTCACTTACCTCATTTTATCTCTGACGGGTCAGCACCTGTCACAGGCTGGCCCTGGTCCCCAGCCTGGGGTTTGATGTGGGGGATGCTCAAAGCTCCCTTCCAGGACTACTAGGCTAGGTCTGGGGGCTGAGGCCACAGGGTTTCCTGCTTTAGCAAGTAAAATTCCAGGAGGCCCAGTTAAATTCTAATTTCAGATAAACAATCTTTTAAGTACAAGTATACCCCAAACAGTACATGGGATATACTTATACTACAAAAAGTATATGTTGCTTATCTGAAGCGCAAATCTCCCCAGGCATACTGTGTTTTATCTGGCAACTGCACGAGGGACACTTGAGAACCCAGGAGGAGTCTAAGTGTGCCAGGAGAACCCGAGGGCACAAGTGTGTCTTCCTGACTCCTGCCCTGTGACCTTCAGCCCCCTGCAGCTGTCTGGCAGGCCCTGTGTTTATTTACATTTTTAGCGAAAGCAAATTAAGATTCCCTTACTCTGGAGAACTGCACCACAATTGCTCTGGTGCTAAGTGGAGACGCTTGGTCTTTCTTTCCACCTGGGTCCTTTGTGGGGTGCGTTCCCACAGGCTGCCCTTCACCCCACCATCAGATCTGTAATCTGCGCGTCCGCCTACAGCGCTGAGGGAGGCAGGCTCCTGCCCTCTCACCCACCATCCGCGTTGGGACGCAGGAGCGCCACAGTGAGACCATAGCTAACTAAGCAGCACGCGTATTATCCCCCAACCCCTCGACAGCCCAGGACAGGCATCCCTATCCCCACGGAGCAGATGGGGAAACTGAGGCATGGAGGTTTAGGCTCGTGCCGAAAGGCACAGTGCTGAGAGCTAGCGGCGCTGGGATTTCAGCCCAGACCCCTGGTTTCCCTCCACCACACCCACGGGCTTAGCCAGGGAGCATTTCAACAGCTCTGCCCCAGAGATGCAGATTTAATGGGCCTGGGACTGGGTCTGAGTGGGTGGCTGTAATGCTCCCTGAGAGATTCCAAAGGACAGAGATAACTCTGGCTTCTCCCTGCTACGGAGATAAGGTCAGAGGAAGCCGCCCAGTGGGAGGAGAAGTCCACAGAAGTGGAGGAGGAGGAACTCCAGCAGGTTCCAAAGGCTGGATTAGAGTCCCTGGCGAGGGTGTACCGGGTGGAGGGGATGGCAGGAGCAAAGGCAGGCCGGTGGGAGTGTGCCTGCGGTTGAGTGAACCGGAGAGGGCCGAGATGGAGACCAGAGCCAGGACTTGGGGTGCCTGCGCTTTCCTAACGATGCTTCTGGATTCCCAGCGTCCCTCTGAGCCAGAGGCGCTGGGGAAATGCCAGTCCCTCCCCTTCCTCATTCCTAGGATCCAGTTTTCCCATCAGAAGGCTCATCCTGGCTCCTCCTTCTGCAGGACTGGAGAGAGACAGAGGAGGAGCCGGCAAGGCCAGCAGGAGGGGACGAGGGCAAAGGAGAGTAGGCCAAAGCTCAGGGGAGGGTTCCAAGGTGCGTTTCCAGCCCTGGCTGTGGCTGGCGCTGCCTGCCCCCACGCGACTGAGTGCAGTGTGCAGGCATCCTTCCCACAGGGTGTCACATGGACCTGCAAGGTGCCTGTGATGACAGAGCCCCAGAGTCCAATGAGTTTGGGAAAGGCTGCCTGCTCCAACCCTGGCTGGAGACTCGCAGTGTCTACGAGCATGTTAAAGGCTCTGAGAAGTCCTGCAACCAAGGGAAGCTGCATAGGTTTGTTGAATGTAAGTGTGGCCACTTAATGACCTCAGAGCCCTCTTTGCTGTGTGACAGAGAACCCATGAACATCGTGGACTGCACCCTGGAGAAAGGCAGGAGCGACAAGAGGGTCTTGGTTGCTCCTGGGAGCTCCTCTGAATGTTCCCAGAAGAAGTGTGGGCAGTGGAGTGGTCATCAGGGTCTGCGCTGCCCAGGCTGGTTTTCCAGAAGGGCTGCCCCTTCCTCAGAGGGCTGAATCTAGGGTGGATCTCTCTAGGGGAGGGTCAGCTGCTGTCTGAGGCCTGATCTGGGACCACGAGGGAGTCCGAGTCTCTGGGTCTGAAGGTTGGCTCTGGCTTTCGTAGTCCTGGAAGATGCTCAGACCTCCGCGGGGCTCAGCTAATGACAGACCCAGAACCCTGCTTCGTGGGGACGGAAATCCTAGTGTGTGCGCGCTGGGTAACCTCCGACTCCTTGTCATTTATTCTATATAATGTGGTCTTACGTGGAAACTGCCCATCTGAAATGAATGGGTAAAGGTGCTTTGAAATTCAGCAGGCCAAACGGCCCAAATCTAGAAAAAAAAACTAGCTTTAGGTCCTAGTGACAATGAGCATAATTGTAAAAGATTTCAAGATAAAGAGAACAAGGCTTTTAAAATACGCCAACATTGACCTCAAAGAAAGGTGTCCGTGGGTAAAATCTTACCCACTGGTGTGTTCCTGCCCACACGTGTGTGTACAGTGTGGATATCTATATTCTTCAGGTTGTGGACGCAGTATGTGTTCATTATGGAAAACACAGAAAAACACAATAAAGGAAGCATCGCCCACAGCCCCGTGACCGCGGGCAGCTGGAAGCGCTCCATGTGCTGCTTTCCTATATTTTTACGTTTTTCTTTTTATTATCATAAAATTACCTGTCTTTGTTTTTGTTTTCTATGCAAGATCATTATATGCCTGGAGCCCTTGTAGCCTTCTTTTCAAAAAATAATTTATTGAGGTGAAATTCATATAACATAAAATAACCATTAAAACACCCCATTTTGTTAAAGCGAGTAATTCAGCGGCATTCAGCACATGCACAGCACTGGGCACCCAGACCCCCACCTAGTTCCAAAACAGTTCCTGAAGTCCTTGCTTTGCAGCCCCAGAGTTGTGTGTGCTTCTCCACATAAGGCGACTGGGGAGGGTATAGGGCGGTGGTAGAGTGCACGCCTAGCATGTATGAGGTCCGGGGTTCAATCCCCAGTACTTCCTTAAAAAAAATTAAATAAATAAACCTAATTAGCTCCCCCCCCAAAAAAAAACCCCAGATAAGAGGACTGCTGGTTATTTAGCTCCTAGCCTGTTATCAAATACCAGCTCGTTTCGCATTTCC
The DNA here is from genome assembly GCF_048564905.1 of Vicugna pacos. Lineage (NCBI taxonomy): Eukaryota > Metazoa > Chordata > Mammalia > Artiodactyla > Camelidae > Vicugna > Vicugna pacos. The sequence goes on from NC_133002.1 coordinate 59,353,852, forward strand.
CGGTATTGTCAGTAAGACGGCCACCAGCATCCTTGTAAGACCGCCGCCGTCCTTGCGCCCACCTTGTCGGCAAGTCTGTCTGTTTCTAAACGGGAGGATCCGAGCAGTCATGTCCCCTCGGGCAGCTTGGTTCCCACCTCTACCCAGGTGAGACCCCGCTTCTGACACCAAACCATACATGCCGCCACCCACCCACCAGCCCCCCTTGGAAGCTCCGAAGCCTCTCATCCCCTCCTGTCGCTCCACCCTTCACCTAGGGCCAGGTTTTCAAAATACAGATCTGGTCATGTCAGCCCCTCCCCTCTCTGAACCTTTCCATGACTTCCCGTCTCTTTCAGGATAAAGATCTGAATCCTCCACGTGCCTGCCAGGCCTGGTTTCTCCACCATCCCTCCAGCTTCTCTGGAATCCAGCCTCCTGAGTCCTCTTCTGGTTCCTTATATGGACCAGATTTCCTCCCACCACAGGGCCTTTGCATAGGCTGTTCTCTGCCCGCAGTGTCTTCCCCCTTTGTTTTTCCGGGTTAATCCTTGTTCATCTTCCTGATCTCAGCCCAATTGCCCCTTCTGCAGGGAAGCCCTTTTTGACCCCAGACTACATGTGAAACTTTTGGTGTGTACCCTCATTGTACCTTCTTCTATGGTTACTTGGTTAGTGTTTGTTTTCCCTACTAAAGTGTAAGCTTCAGAGTGCAGGGGCCATAATGGGTAACCCAGAAATATATGTTGGCTCAGCCAATGAGAAAGCAGTGTCCTTACTGGGACAAAGCATACGGGCATTTTCAAGCCATTTAAATTTTATTGCCTAAGTGCTTTCTGGAAAGGTGGGGGCAGTGTACACTCCCAGATTGTGCAGGAGAGTGTCAGTGCAGCCACACCTTTACCGTAAATTGCACACACGCAGCGAGGCATCAGTCATCTGACAAGTTCAAGCTCGGGGACGGCTGCAAGTCAGAGAACAGTCAGCCGAGAGATGCTGAGCCAAGCAGAGGAGAGAGCACAGCTGCCGAGCCCAGCGGCCGGAGCAGAGGTAGCTGTGCCCCTGGTGTGACCGGGCCCCTCTTAGGCCAGAGGACAACAGCAATGCCCCGGTTCACCTGCCAAAGCCAAGCCTGCTCATTCAGGCCTGGAAACCTGGGGCAATCAGCTGGGGAAAGGACTAGAAAGAAATTGACAGAAGAGAGAGAAGGAAAGGTCAGTGGAGGCAGACGGCAGAGGCGGTGGCTGAGATGGGAAGCCCCAGACCTGCTGGCAACTTGAGACAGTGCAGTAAAGGGGACGGCATGAAGGCTTTTTGCACACATTTCTGGCACCTGGGCTGGGAAGACCCAGAGACCAGGACAGCTTGCCAGAGAGCACACTGGGGCCTCTCCGTAGCAGGTTGCTTCTGGGATGTTCCCAGTGGACCCTGTCCCTGAGTATCCACAGGCTGCCCCTTCCATCATGGGATCATGAGACTGTGATTCCCATTTTGCCAGCAGACCGTCTTTCTTACTGGCTTTGATGAACAAATTGCTATGTTGGGAGTCCCACGTGGCAAGGAACTCAGTCCTAGTTGGCTTAAAACTGTGGCCTTCAGTCCAAGATCCTTCATGGAGCTGAGTGCCAACAACCACGTGAGCCTGGCTGTGGATCCTTCCCCAGGTGAGCCTTCAGATGAGACCCAGCCTCGGCCAGCGCTCTGAGGTTGAGAACCCAGTTCAGTCATGCCCAGATTCCTGATCACAGAAACTGTGAGATGATAAACGTGTGTCACTTTAAGCCACTACGTTTGGGATGATTTGTTATGCAGCAGGAGATAATTAATACACCCCCACATGCTCTGGCTTCCTTGGAATATGAGGTCTCAGGGTGGTCAGACCCTCAGTGACTGGCTCAAGGCTCCAAGTTCAAGGGTTACAACCAAACAACAAACCCTCCCAGATTCAAAAGGAAAGGGACACAGGGAGAAATGCCAAGTTCACATTGTGGAAGAGCAGGAGGGGTGGGAGCTGCCCTTGGGACCACAGTAACTCACATCCCTCCCACGCGCAAAATAGGCTCACCCAACCCCAAGACCCCAAAAGAAAGTCTCACCCATGGTGGCGTGGGCTCAGATTCCAGGTGCAGGATCAAGTCCTGTAAATCACATGGGTGCGGATGGGTCCCGGGAGGGGTTCTTCAAGTCCTGTCACCCTGGGGTGTTTCTCCTTGCCTTCTGGCTCTGTCCTCTGAGTCATACTTCCTTTTTCATAAGCAAACTGAGTTTGCAACTGAATAGCCTTCTCAGTCTGCTTCCTTCCTTGAAAGGTTGAGTCCAAAAGCCTCTTTTTCATTTTGTCTGGTTTTCATCCCACTTAGCCCAAGAACCAAATGAATTCCTTTAAAAACTTGGGGGCTGCCTATGTGTTAATTTGAAATCGTTTCTAGGGAAAATTTCTTAAGGGCTACAGAGAATTCTTCTGTACGATTTTTGCTAGAGAACACACACTCTCCTCACTGCCTGGATCTACCCGGGTTTTAAAGATGCGTGTCCTTGTGCCTGCTCTTCTACTTTGAGGCCCTGAGCACGGGGGGGGGGGGTGCTCAATGTTTCTCAGCCAGAACTTTATATATATGTTAATATGTTAATATATATATATTCTTTTTCAGATTCTTTTCCGTTACAGGTTATTACAAGATATTGAATTTAGTTCCCTGTGCTTACAGTAGGTCCTTGTTGTTTATCTATTTTATATACAGTAGTGTCTCTGTGTTAATCTCAAACTCCTAATTCATCCCTCCCTTTCTCCTTTGGTAACCATAGTTTGTTTTCTATGTCTGCAAGTCTATTTCTGGTTTGTAAATAAGTTCATTTGTACCATTTTCTTTTAGATTCCACATATAAGTGATATCACATGATATTTGTCATTCTCTGTCTGCCTTACTTCACTTAGTATGGTAATCTCTAGGGCCGTCCATGTTGATGCAAATGGCATTATTTCGTTCTTTTTTATGGCTGAGTAGTATTCCATTGTGTGTGTGTGTATGTATAGATATATATAATACACAAAACATATAATACAGCATATATATATATACACCCTCCATCTTTATCCATTCATCTGTCAATGGACATTTAGGTTGCTTCCTTGTCTTCATAACTGTAAATATTACTACTATGAACACAGGGGTGCATGTATCTTTTCAAATTAGGGTTTTCATCTTTTTGGGATCTATGCCCAAGAGTGGGATTGCTGGGTCATATGGTAACTCTATTTTTAGTTTTTTAAGGAACCTCCATACTGTCTTCCATAGTGGTTGCACCAATTTACATTCCCAGCAACAGGGTAGGAGGGTTCCCTTTTCTACACACTCTCTCCAGCACTTATTATTTGTAGATTTGTGGATGATGGCCATTCTGGCCAGTGCGAGGTGATACCTCATTGTGGTTCTGATTTGCATTTCTCTAATAATTAGCAATGTTAGCAACTTTTCACGTGCCTGTTGGCCATCAGCTTGTGAGACAGATTCTTGAGAGGCAGCTGGGTGTCGGGAACCTCAGGCATCAGTATGTGGGAGGTATCATTATGCCTGGTGGCCAGAATAGGGCCAGAGCCTAGCCTTTTGGCTTGGCCAGAGCGGAAATTCGCAGGAGCTGGTACAAGTGGCACTTTGGGTTGTGCATGGGATGTGTGTCCAGAATCCAAGGACAGCTGTTCACAATTCATCTACTCTCCCCAGGCTGGTGGCCGCTCCCCTCCCTCAGTCTCCTCCCCAGGCCCCCGGATAAGAAGTTGGAGGTTGGCCCAGGTGGAGTCTGCTGTCCACTGCAGTCCAATCAGCTCTAGCCAGGGTTTTGGGGTGGTTAGTGGCTGGGCTGCTCCCTCTGCAGGGCTGTGGCTGGACAGATTTCTTTAGAAGAGGAGCAGGTGGGACAGACAAACCAAGGGAACGAGTGCCTCAGTTCTTATTTATACAGGTTTCCCACTCTCTGGCAGGAAATGAAAATGCTTCCTGGACCCCCAAGGAAAGTAAGGGAGAGGGAAGAGGGAAGAGGGTGATGTTAATTCTGCTTCCTGTCTCCTGGGTGCCATTTGGATTGTGGGGCCAAAGGCAGCACTGCGCTCTTGCTGAGAGTCTGCAGGCTTCCTGAATTGCCTCCTGGACTCATCTGGGGGCCTCGTTGCCCACGCGCATCTCTCTCAGCGGGTTCTGCTATCCAAGGTGCCTCCAGCTCCACCACGCCCTTCCCTCTGCCGGGAACAGCCCAGCCTGCCTCCTCATCGCCTTGGCTGCCTGGCAGATTCCTACTCATTCTTTAAACCCTTGTTTTGGAATCACCTCAATAAAGTCTGACAACACCTTCTAGATAAAATTCATCACTTTTTCCTCTGTACATTTAAAAAATCATTTTATTAGAGAAAATTTCTTCAGGGTTACAAAAGCGAGAGAATTCTGTGAAATTTTCCCTCGGGAATGCACACTCTCCTCACTGCCCGTATTACCTAGGTGGTAAAGACTGCTGATCTGCGCTGAGGCCCCGAGCCGCGCATAGTAGCCGGCACAGGGCAGGTGCTCAATGCTTCTCAGATGGAACAGAAATTATCATCTGGTCCAACGCACCCATTTTACAGATGCAGTAACTGAAGCCCCAGGTCATCAGGGCATCAATGCCGCCTGCCCTCTTGATTACCAGGAGAGTAGCGGGACGGATACTGTACGTCGCCTGCCCTGCCCTGCCCAGCCGTGCCCTGGTCCGCTAAGCCGGCATCCCGGCTCCGACCCCGCGGGCTGTGACGACGCGCCACCGCCCGGCCCCGCAGCCGCTCCCCGCCCTCCTCCTCCCGCTGCCACCTGGCGCGGCCCAGCTCCGCCCGGACTCCGGACTGGAAAGTGGCGGCGACGCCCCGGAAGGAACCATTCGCGCCAAGGGTGGGGGGTGGCGCCTGGAACGGTCACCACCTTGGCGACCCCCACCCTCGGACAGCCTGTGTCGGGGCCACATTGTCGGGGCCGCGGGGGCGCGCCCGGGCTGAACGGGGGCGAGCGCAGGACCCGGCTCATGGTTGCCGCTCCGGGGCCGGCGTCGGGATGCGCCGCCCGTGGGGCTCGGCCAGGTGTGGGGCTGCGCGGGGCGGGGCGCGGCGCGCACCTCCACCGGGCGGGGCGGGGCCGGGCCGGGGCCTCGCCTCCTCCCCATCCCCTCCTCCCCGCCCCCATCCCTCCCACTCTCCGCCCGGGATTAGCGACCTGGGAGCCCGCGCCCCGCGGCCTCGCCGCCTCACTTCCCTGGGAACGGCGGCCACGGCGGCACCATGAAGAAGTCGTACTCAGGTGGGCGCCGCGCCCCGAGCGGGGAGGGGTTGGTGTCCCGGGGCCAGCACTTCTCACCTGAGCGGAAGCGCTCGCGGGTGGCCGAGCGGGTCCTCGAAGTGGGGGCGCCGGGGGCACCAGCTTCCGGGGCAGCTTCGATGCGTGGGGAGTTCGCGCCCGCCAGTTGACGCAGCTCGACCCAGATCTGGATCGTGGGGGCCTGGAGGCTCTGGGCTCCCCCGACGGAGTTGGCTTTCTCTCCTTTGCTTCAAGTCGTCACTCTGAGGCCTGGGGCCCGCTCACTGGTCCGAGACCACCGGTGCCCTGGGAGAGTCTGGGTGCTGAGCCCTGACCTCTGCACGGTTGGGCCTCGCCTCTGACAGTGGCCAAGGGTCTCCTGCCCCTGTCAGTCGGCCGCTGCTCGCTCGCGTTCTGAAGAGGCCACTGTGTGAGCCGCTGCCCTGGGCTGGCCGACCCTCCTGCTCGCCCTCTTCCCCCCTTGCACCTTCTCTGGAATTGCTCACTTTACAGGTGCCGCCGGTTGGGGTGTGTTGGGTCCCTCCTGTGTAAATGTGTGCGTGAGAGGGGGCTGGGGGAGGATTTCCTTGGGGTCCAGGATTGGCGGTCCAGGCCGCAGCATCCTTTCTTTAGGTGACCCTGTTATTCTTGGAATAACTCTGTGGAACGCAGGAAGTTTGCCACATGGGACCAGTCAGCAGCACCCGGGCTTGGCAGCTCGCGTTCATCTTTTGGGTGTCAGGTGTGCTGGCATCCTGACTCCGCTCGCTGACCTCACACAGGTGGAGGGGGCCTGACCAGCTCTCATCATTTGCTCAGGAGCCTTTATAAGTGTTTTCCCTTCTGGTACACTGAAGTTCCATTTCATGGATGGGTAAACTGGGGCCACAAGTTTCGAAGGGCAGGCTAAGGGTAACCCAGATCTCCATTCTTTTGTCTTCCTTGTCCTCAGCCGTCAAATAATACATGACATCTTTTCTGCTCATCCCTCAAAATTTCTCCTCCTGTTCCTCCACTTAATCTATTTGGACAGGAACTTTTCTGCCAAGGACTCAGGAATTAATTTTTCTTGATAAGAGGACAGAATGATGGTGCTGAGTTGAAGCTGAAGAGGTCCTTAGCGCCACCCCCCTGCCTTGGGGCCATTTTCTGGTCTCCTCTTGCTTTCCACATTCAGAAATCAAAACAAGTAATATGGAAAATCTCAAATACAGAATAGTCTCAAAGAGGGTTACTCAGAACTTCCCCTAAAAATAGCCTTCTGGGTAAGTGGCTTAGAATTTCAACTTTCACCCCCTGTTGCAAAGAGCATGGCCCTCAGACACCCTGAACACAGCTCCATCCCAGGAGTGCAGGCTCACTGATGTAATGGTGGGGGAGGAGGGGGCTTCAGGTGGCATAGGCTGAGGTTTGGCATTTGGCCTGTCTCCCTCCCCAGCATGCTCCAAATGCTTGAGATGGTTGTGGGCATCGCTGCTGCTGCCTGGTGCGGCCCTTTCCCCTGGGCTCCAGCCCAGTGCCGCCCAGGGGCACCAGCTGGCTCTTGCCCTTTGCTCTTCGCCCTTCCTTTCCTTCTAGTGGGTCTGGACATTTGGGGGTGACCGAGGTCCCCCCAGCTAGCTGGCCTTTTCCTTGGAGACTTTGAGACTCTCCTACCCAGATGCCAGAGGGCCTCTGAGACAGCTTGCTGCCTATCTCTCTCCATTCCTGCCCCTCCCCTGCAAATAAAAAAAAAAAAAGGTTTTTGCAGTAAGTGGAAGTAGGGTTTATGGGTGAGTAGGAACCAGCTCTTGTAAAGGCAGCCTCTGTGGCTCTGGTGTTTACCTGGAGGGGCGGGGCCCTGGAGAATGGGCCTGGGAGGGCTTGGACCTCTTCCAGCCTGTTCTCCTGGCAGTGGTCCAAGGCGAGCTGGGTCACTTTGTTGCAGTTGTGTGGGGTCGGGCTGGGGAGGGACAGCCCAGTGGCAGGGTGGGCCTTTGGCCCCATTCTGAGGTTCTCCAGTTCTCTTGGTGACCCTCCCGCCCCGTTCTGAGTAGGGGCACTTGGCAGAAGTCACACTGGCCCTTAGCATCCATGCCCTGAAATTAAGGACAGCAGCAAAGTGTGAAAAGTCCCCCAGTGTCAAAACTCGAAGGACAATCAGGAGGGCTTTTATTTTTCACCGAGATTGAGTGGGATTATTGCTTCTGGATCCATTTATGGGCTCGTAAGTAGATTGAATGATTAGAACGTTCTCCGTGCAGCTGGTTTGAGCACTCGTCAGTCTCTGAAAAGGGGGACATTTAAAAAACCTCTTCTGGGGGGTGCTGAGTGCCTTGGGTCTGTGTACATTCGTTGAACACACATTATGTGCTGGGCATGTACAGTCAGGGTCTTCAGGGCACGAAGATGATGAAAGATGGGGTCCTTGGTTTCATGGAAGCTGCTTTCTCACTGGGGAGGCAGGACGCAGGTGGGGCCCCGGCTGGTTAACAGCACCCCCCCCCCCCACGAAATGCTCCTGCATGCCCTGGCGGGAGGCTTTAACTGGAGATGAAGTTGAACTGGGCCTTGAGGAATGAGCAGCTTTTAGCAGGTGGAGAATTAAAAGGATCCTTCCAGGTGGGGAACAAAGCAAACGCCCACTGGGGCTGCAGGATTCCAGGTGGGTTCTTGGGGGGCAGGCTCCATCTGACAGCTCCAGTTCTGCTCCTGGCTCTTCCCGGATCCACCTCGCCGCTTGCTGGGGCACAGCTGCACCGTGTGGTTAATAGCAAGGGCTCCTGGAATGAGATCCTGGGCTGGCACCTCCTCGATGCGGGGCAAAGCGCTTGATCTCGAGTGTCTCATCTGCCTCATTTGTTAAACTGGGACCATACTAATTTGTTGTGAAGACGAAATGAGTTGGCGCAGAACACGCTTGGAAACGCCTGCTCTGTCTCTAGCTTGCCGCTGTCATCTTCCTATCCTCATCCGTGGCCGGCACCCTCCGCATGCCTGTGCTGGTTTGGAGGCCAGGAGCATGGCCCAGGCTTCTCCCTGGCTCCCTGGCATCGGAGCTGGCTGCTGTCTGACCCTCCCAAGTCCTGAATTTGGGGCTGCCCATTTCATACCGGGTCACATGGGGCCTGCCTTTCAGTGGCCCGGGTGCTTAGCTGAGGCCTGAGAGCCATGGAAATAAGGACTCAAATCAGTCCGGAGTAGACTTGGGAATTATGCTGAGATGTTTGGTGGCTTTTGGGACATCCCCAGAGGGGTACCTGGCCTATCAAAGGCTGAAAAGCTCTTGCATTGCGACTCATCCAGAGGCCTGTGCAGGGCGGGAGGCTGCATCCAGAAAGCAGGTTGGAGAGATTAGCCCGCCGCCGAGAGGGCCTTCCCCACGCCCAGCGCCCCGGGAGCTGACTTCTGGGAAGGAGAGAGCCAGTCCCAGGGCACTAGCCTCCAGTGAGGGCAGGGTGCTAAGGCCGCTTCCTTCCCTTTCTCGCCCCGCCCCTCTGCCCCCTCCTGCGCCTGTCCTCCCTGGCAGCTGGTCTCTGCCTCCTCACGTCCCAGCCTGCCTGCTCTGGCTCCTGCAGGGGACCTGGGCGGAGAGAAACAGCCACCTCCTGCCGTCTGTCTGGGGTCTCTTGGACTTGGGCCCAGGGTCATGGACCCCTGTGGACCCCGAAGCCCCCCAGTTGTGGGAGAACTAGCTGAGCCTGAGTCCTGGGGCCGGTCCCCTTCCGGGCTGCTGCAGTGGGGGGAGGCACAGGCGGGCTCCCCCCAGACTGCAGTCACCTGTCCATCAGCATCTCCCCAGCTACCCAGAGGGGTTCAGGGAGCTGAGTGCCATACGTGCACCTGGCAATGCACCTGAGTTTGAGGCAGCCTGCCTTCTTCCTGGAACCGCCAGGTGACCCGTTCCAGCCAGGACAGGGGCAGAAGGGACATGAGCTCACTGCTTAGGGGCAGCAGTCTAGAGTTTATGACCAGTTGGAGGGGGGGCATGTGCCTGGAGCTCCCAGCTAGGTGTTAGCACAGGACACCTCACCTGAGGACCTAGGGACCCCCCTCAGCAGGAAAAAGGCACACCCCATCCTCCACCCGGCTCCATGGGCCATCCTCCTCTGAGACTCCCCGCCCATTCCTGGCCCCACGTGGACAGGACCTGGGGGTGGGACCTTGTTCCTACAGGCACTGCTGTTTGTCCGTGAGCAGTGTTGCGTGGGCTCTGCAGTTTGCTTAAGATGTACTTGATAAGAAAGGTTCAGCACACATCAGCGCAGGGCCCAGCCCGGGGCTGATGAGTGCCAGTTCCTGGGCGGATCCAGCTGGTGGCCTTGGGGGAAGTGGGGCTGGCGAGAGAGGCCCAGGCCTAGAGGGGAATGATGAGCTTTTGGATGGGGAGGGAGGTGACATGCTGGTTTCCTACGCCTCTGTTGGAGCTGTTACCTTGGAACCCCTGGCTCTCCATGTTCCCCAGAGATTTATGGGTGATCGGTGGGCATGAATGGCTGAGTGAAGCCCCCTAGGGACCTGCACAGAGCACACAAGATCACAGCCCCCACTGTGCTCCAGGAGAGGCCTTGGCCTGAGAGTCCCAGTGGCAGCTGCCAGAGGTTGCCTGGGCCAAAGCACTGGCCAAAGGGAGTCTGTCCTGGTGGGCATGCAGACACTGCATTCAGACCTGGGGCTGCAGAGCACTGAGCTTTGGTGGGAGAACTGAATGGTCCCGGAGGCCAGTGGGCTGGTGGCCCCTGCCCCCTCCCTGTTGGGCCGGCTGTAACTGGGCCCAGGGACTCTGCCGAGAGGCCTAGAGCCTGTGGCTTCGCTGCAACAGCTGGGCTGAGCTGGGGGGTGCCAGTCTCCTCAAGGTCCCTGGCCTGTTTCGAGTCTCCGTGTAGGTTGTCATTCATTCCAGAAGTATCTGCCGGGCGCCACTGAGTGCCGGGCTCCATGTGTCCTTCCCGCACCCTGGCGGCTCTGGGCACCGCTCTGCTCCCCACTGTTTCTCTCGGTCTTATCTCCCTGGCCCCGCCCCGGGCCCGGGTCCGCTTGCGGCCCTGTGGAGAGGGGCATTGAGCCCCTGCCGGCCCAGGGGGGCGGGCGGCTCCGGGCGTCCTGCTGGCAGCGGCCTCTTGGAAACTGCAACAACTGAGCTTTGTTCCGGGCCTAATCTGACCTGGTTCTGTGAAGCATGACTGCTGGCGGCCTGTGAGCTCCAGGACAGGCCAAGGGGCAGTGGCAGGGACAGTAAGATGATCCCAGGTCAGAGGGCGGCCCTTGGGCTCTCTCTGGCAGGAACACAAGTCCCAGTCATCCTCTGAGTGGTGCTGGCTTTGTGTTAGAGGAGAGGGACCCTGAAGGGCTGCTCTGGCCTGCCTTTGTGGGCCCCAGCCTCCCAGGGGCCCCTCGGAGTGCCAGGTGGGGGAGGAGGCCCAGATCACTCCCCCTGGGGAGTAGTGTCCTCCCTGGCCTGGGGTTTCAGAGCCGGGGCCAAGGCAGGGGCCTTCCTTTTCCCGTGATGGACGAGGGGGCCTTGCCCTCTTTCTGGCTCTTGGAGAGGCCTGGCTCCTCCCAGGACTCTTAAGGGACATGCAGTGAAACCGAGGCTGTGGCTGGGCCCCCTTGGGCCCCTCAAGGCTGCACCCGGGAACAGGGGGGCTGGCCACAGCTGCTGTGGAAGTCCCTGAGAGCCACGCCTGGGCCCCTTGTCCCGGCCAGGCCGGGCGTGTTGGGGCAGCAGCGGCGACTGTCTGCCCAGGCTGGGGATCACTCCCGGTGACTGTGGTTACCAGGCAGGGCTGGGCAGAGGCAAGCTGGCAGGCCGCCTCGGGCTTGTCCTGCGGATCAATCTGACCCGAGTCCTGGGGCTTTCACAACCTTCCCATGGCCTGGGCCTCCTGTTTTCAGCAGGATCGGGTCCCAGCAGGGGAATAATGTGCCTGTAACCCAAGCCACTTGGAAGTGGGTTAAATCCAACCCCTGCCATCTTCCAGCCTAAGGACTAGGTTAATCAACCTGGAGGGAGATGGGTGGTGGTTTGCAAAACTCACTAATGAATACATGACTTTGACTCAGCAGCCACAGGACCCAACGTGTCGAGGGGGCAGGTGTTGGGTTTTGGTGCAGAGGTGACCCCCTGCAGACACCGTGGGGACGCCAGACGGTGGGATAACAGCTAAGTGCATGCAGTGTTGGCATCATGGGATTAAAGAGGAGGAGGTGGATTTCTCATCGACACTGCCTCCAGTGTTAGGGACAGACCCTCAGCTACGGGGAGGGGGAAACCCTGGGAGGCAGCGCCTTCCGGGTAGAAGCAGATTGGAAGACACTTCAACGGCCAGATCTGAGCTCTATTTTTTAAAGGAAACCTTTCTAAAATACATTGTGTATCTGTTCTTTCTCTCTTGCCTTTTTTTTTTTTTGTGGTTCCTTTTATTCATTGCTTGTTACGAAACAATGTGGACAGGAAATTAAGAGAACAAATTCTCCAGTCCCACCAGTTGCAACATTGTGTTTCGTGTATCCCTTCGGTACTTGCTTGACTTTATCAAAGCTACATAGTGTTTCTCTGCAGAGTTGTGTGTTCTCTGTAAAATCTTTGTAAACTCTACTCTTTTCGCTTGAAGTAGGATCTCAGGCATGGATTCCACAATTACGATTTAAATGGCTCTGCAGAGTGGCTGTCCCCGAATTTACCCAACTCCCCCCCTCACCGGAGCTCTGCTGACCTTGGTGCTCTTTCTTGGTGATGTGCCCTGGTGACCCTGACTCCAGGGCGCTGTGCTGAGCCGAGGAGGTGACAGTAGCCAGGCTTACAGCTGCGGGACACGGGCTAGTTGGATCCTGGAAATTTTTGCAGACAATTCATTTAATAAAATGTTGCCCACGGTGACTCCCTATTCCAGCATTCTTGGGATTGCTCCCAAAACCCAACAAATGTTCCTAATGCAGCATTTTATTAAGAAGTTTAATGAGCAGAAAATGCCATTTTCCGTGATTATCAGCTTGCTTCTAGCCACTGAGAAGTCTACTTGTGGTCTAGAGGATTTGCCCCGTTGCCTGCAGCCTGTGGTCCCCCTCTCGGACTGGCGTGTGGTGTTGGGGCCCCACCCAGCCTCCTCTCTCTGTCTCTCCTTTGGCCCCTACAGGATGTGTCTGTACCCTAGGAGGTATCTCGTTGCTTCCTTGGCCCAGCTGAATGCCCTGGTCTTGGAGATGGGCCGGCTGCCCCAGGTGACCAGCCACCTCTCCTGGCGATCTTTCATTCTGCTGTCTGGTTACGTGTGTGGCGGTTTCTTCTGGAACCTCCGGTCTCCTCCACAGGCCAGTCAACAGCGTGGCCCCCCCACCCCCGGCCAGTCCTTCGTGGCTGCCGTTTTGTTTCCCCCACCTCACCATCTCCCTTATCAATCCTCCCGGGGCCTCTGCCCATCACCCCTCACCCCACCTCCCTCTCTGTATATCTTTGCAGTAGAAACTTAGGACTATCTACAGGTGGATCTACATGTCTACTTCTGTGGTGACGTGGGTACCCATTCAGCAGAAGGTCTCAAAGACTGGCTCAGGCTTTCCCATATTCTGGGGCGCCCCCTCACTGCTCCTTATGAGGTCTTCAGCTGTTTCTGGCTGCTAGCCCCCCTCCACCTTACCCACTGTTTCCCCCTCAGTCCACTGGCCCTACTTTGTCAGCCTGCTCATCTCCTCACATGTGCAGTTTGTTCATGGCGTGTGAACCCGGGTCTCACCCGGAAACCGGAACCACTTGAGGATTTAGAACAGAAGGACTTACATAGTACAGATGGTGGGAAAGTCAAAGCGGGTGCACGGTGCAAGCTGCGGGGCTTATACAACACATTAAACGTATGGAGGGGATTATGTGTTTATAGTGAGGCAAGAAATAACAACAAATTCTAAATTTTAAACAGTGGGCAAATCTCATAAGCACCCCCAAATCCAGAAAAATAACATCATGTTTTTGCCCATCAACTGCTTGTCCTCTCTCCAAAGTAATTTTTTTTCCTTTTCATATTTTGGCTGCATACTGTTTAGTCACTTCCTTATATGATGACTGTGTAATATCATTTTCTACTGAGAGAAGAGAAAATTAATTCATCTTCCTGGTTAATCAAAATTTAAGTTTTACTTTTGGGAGTTGGGATGCGTGGAAAAAGTGTGAGTTAGCTCAGAGTCTGTGGTACTACTGCAATTTTTCACCCTACAAACATAGGAATTCTGATAAATTCCATTTTATGTGATGCCTATCAAGAAAGAAGTAGACGGGGTTGGAGGCAGGGTGTAGCTCAGGTGGCAGAGTGTGCACTTGGCATGCACAAGGTCCTGGTGCTTAAATAGTACAGAAGGTGGGAAAGCCAAACTGGTACTCCTGAACCTGCACATTGGGATGACTAGCAGTCACCTAACTCTGCATGGAAATGACTGTGAACCATGGAAATGTCACCCAGCCAAATCCAAGCTCAGTATCTTTCCCGTTTAATGTCTCCTCAGCAGGAGCCCCCGGATGGATACCCGCAGTCCCTCCACTGGTACACGTGCAGGGAAAGGGTGAGCGCCAGAAAACAGACAACAGTCTTAACTGATCGGAGTTAAAGTTTTTTCTGTTTTGCAAATTTTACAAAGACGCTTGACTGTGTGAACATCAAGCTACGGCCCTTCTCGGTGCCTCAAAAGGGAGGCACGTGAGCCAATGACCCCGGTGCTTGAGGTTCCTGAGCTTCACGGAGACCGCTAGAGACCAGCCGTGGGCGGTCACTGCCACCCCATCAGAGGACCAGAGGGAGGCGTGTTGTTGGAGTCCAGGGACCAGGGTCAGCGGGTGGGAGGCTGGATGAGGGTGGGCCTGCCTGACAGGAGCTTCCGCTACAGAATAGACAGAAACTGCTCCTGGAGAAATCTCCCCAGGCCGCGAGAGGGGGACAGGCCTACCCGGTTCTCCCTGGCTCCCGCCTTCCAGTCTCCTCCTATTGGTTAAATCCAGCCAAAGGCTGAAGACCTGGGACCAGGAGACCCCAGGCTGCAGAGGTCAGCTCTTCTGCCACTCAAAGACCAGCTTGGAAGGGGCGAGGAATGGGGGGGTTCATTTATGCTTAAAATTATTGTTTATCTGACATTCAGACTTAACTAAAGGTTGTGTATTTTATATGGCAGTGTCTTGTGTGAGTGGGACCCAGAGTCCAGACGCCCTTCGAGGGAAGGGCTCTGTGGGTCCCCGGGTAGCGCTGATGTCAGGGGATGGACTTGACCATCTCGTGTCGCTGCGGCCGTATGTGGGTGGAGCCGAGCCCGGCCCTCCTCTCACATGAGCTGCTGGCGCTTCCCCGACCTGGGGATACCAGTGTTGCCTCCCCACTGGCCTTGAGTGTCACCATGGGCTCTGAGCGGCCAGCTCGCTGTCGGTCACCATTGTACCTCCAGACAGTATCCTGCTGGTGTATGCTTGAAACAGCGCCTTGTGCAGAGAAGACATCCAGTAATATTTTCACGAGTGTGAAACTGAGTGTGCCCCAAGATGCAGTGAGAGCTGGAGGCGCGCTCACACCCTGATCTCTCTGACTCTCACCCAGGCTGCGGCATGGCCCCGAGGCCTGTGGCTGGGCCCACCCCCCTCCCCGACCCTCAGCATCGGGCGCCAGGGCCCCCTTTTGCTTGGTGCTTTGTCACTGGGTGGGCTGTGGGCTGGGAACACCTTTGCCCCTGACAGAAGGAACGGCAGGGCAGAGCAGGATTCAGAGAAGGGACTAGAACGCCTGGCTTGGAGGCCCAGAACTTTGTTGAAAACAGAACTTTTTGAGGTATTTGGTCTTTTGCTGGAGGATGTCTCTGGGGCAAAAGGATACTGCACCCTGCGGATGAATGCCTGAGGTTCCCTTGAACCGGTAGCCCCAGCTGCCTGCCCGGGGGAGGAGGAAGGCTGGCCTGCGGGCCTGGTCCACGCACACCTCGGCGGACACGGCCAAGGGCAGGGGCGGGAGAAGAGAGGGGAGGCTTATCGCCTTATCTCAGGTTCCTCTGAAGATGAGGCTGGAACGTGGCTCTTCCGAGCCTCAGAAGAAGCTATGGGAGACTGTGTGTCCCGGGGGCAGGTGGGGAGTTGGGGGGCTCCTGGCCAAGGTCCCTGTGCCCCTGGCCTTCCTTGAAGGACTCTCAGGAGTTTTAGGAAAACATTGAGAATTGATTCTTTTCTGTAGCTAAGCTTTCTTCATTATTGCAGATGGATGTGAATGCCCGAGTGTTCACAGTGCCCCTTCCTGCAAAGCCCCCTTTTGAGAAGGTGGTGACTTTCTGGCTGGAAGGGGCTGTCCAGCCCCATTCACTGTTGGCACGAGAGCAGGAGGGTAAGTGTGTGTGTGTGAGTGTGTGTGGGTGGGTGGCTGCGTCACCCTCCCTGGGGGACAGCCTGACTCCTGCTCTCCCCTTCCTTGGGTCAAGATGTCTGGGCTGTCCCAGGGGCACTGGGGACAGCCGTGCTGATCGTGGGCAGGGACAGTGTCTCTGTGACCCCAGTAGGAGAGCGGGATGGAGCCTGGTGTTCCCGCTATTCGTGTGATAATAGCAATCCACTAAGTCTAGGGTCTGTGTAGGCCCGCAGTGCCTGGTTACCCATTTCAACCTTGCCTTTTACCAGGTTCCATCATAAAAACTTACTTGGAAGGGAAAAAAAGGAAAGGTCTTCACAGTGACCGTGTCCTTCTCTCTCCTATCCAGGGTCCCCAAATTATATGCACAGGGGACCACCCGTGAGATCGTATCTGGGCTCCTAGACGCGAGGGGGCCGGCACCGTTCTGCCAGCACCTGTGCCATGGGGGGGCTGCACCTGGCAGATCTGTGGCCAAGGGGCAGGAAGGGCGCCAGGAAGTCTACCTGGAGGCAGACTCTGCCGTCACACTGCGATGGTGGCTCCCTGCCCCGAGATGGTCCCCCGAGCACCCCAGGTCTCCTCCCCCCGCCCAGGTTGGTCCTCTTTCTCTTGGGGACCCAGGGGCCCCATCTCCATGACTGGCCACTTTCAGTCCTGTTTGAAATGCTGCACTTTCTTTCTCTCTGGGACACCGGCCAGCACTGAGTCCTCACTCACTGCCTTCTCCTGTCTCTGACCTCATCTCACCTGAAGCGTGTTTTATCTCGTGGCTCACCGGCTCACTGTGGGAAGCCTGACTGGTGTTTGCCACTGGTGTGTGATTCGTGAACATTTATGAAGTGGCCTTTGCCCCGGCCTCCGTGAGCACAGACAGTGGTTGTGGGTGTCTGGGGTGGCCAGGGCTGGGAAGGCCCCAGGATTCCGAGCCCCCCAAATCCTGGCTGTTTTTTCTGGATCGTGGAAACTGCCCCGCCATCCTCTAATGTGCAGCCCATCCTGGAGGCTGGATGGTTTTAGGCTAACCTGAGTTGGGAAGGAGTAAAATATAACTTTTTTTTAAGGTTCTTCTTCTTTTTTTATTATTGAAGTACAGTTGATTTACAATCTTGCGTTAGCTTCTGGTGCACAGCATAGTGATTCAGTTATACGTATACATATATATATTCTTTTTCAGATTCTTTTCCATTATAGGTTATTACCAGATTTTGAATATAATTCCCTGCACTATACAGTATGATCTTGCTGTTTATCTGTTTTATATTTGTAGTGTGTCTATGTTAATCCCAAACTACTAGTTTATCCCTCCCTTTCTCCTTTGGTAACCATAGCTTGTTTTCTTTGTCTGCAAATCTATTTCTGGTTTGTAAATAGCTTCGTTTGTATCATTTTTTAAGATTCCACATATAAGTGATACCATGCGATATTTGTCTTTTTCTGTCTGACTCAGCTCACTTAATATGGTAGTCTCCAGGTCCTTTCATGTTGCTGCAAATGGTATTATTTCATTCGTTTTTATGGCAGAGTAGTATTCCATTTGTGTGTGTGTGTGTGTGTGTGTGTGTGTGTATACGCATATACACACATACCTCATCTTCTTTATCCAGTCATCTTGAGACATTTAGGCTGCTTCCACATCTTGGCTATTGTAAATAGTGCTGCTATGAACATTGGAAACATTGGTATCTTTTCAAATTAGAGTTCCCTCTGGATATATGCCCGGAAGTGGGCTTGCTGGATCATATGGCAACTCCATTTTCAGTTTTTTAAGGATCAAGTAGAACTCTTGGTAACCTTTCTTGGGGTAGCAGTACCCTGGCTGTCACGTGCAAGGTGCCTTGGTTATAACTTACATTTTGTGTAAATGTGTCAGCACAGGGTACCAAGCTCTATTACTGCCCAATTGTACGTCCCTGGGTCCAGGCTGGTGACTGTGTCTGGTGTATAGTAATAATAATAATATTTTATACTAGTCTATAGTTAATATGCTAGTAATGACAGTA
Organism: Vicugna pacos; assembly: GCF_048564905.1. NCBI lineage: Eukaryota > Metazoa > Chordata > Mammalia > Artiodactyla > Camelidae > Vicugna > Vicugna pacos. Next base: position 59,371,486 of record NC_133002.1, read on the forward strand.
TCTATTGAACATTTATTTTGTGCCCGGTGCTGCGCCAAGTGCCTGCAGTGTGTGACCTCATTTCATCTTTGTCACCTGTGCGTAATCATCCTTAGACAGGGGAGCGGAGACGTGGAAAGGGGAGGTCACTTCCTGGGGCCTGGCGAGGTCTGGATTCGAACCCTGTCTGACTCCAGGCCTTCCTGCCTCCCTGGCCTCCGAGAACGCAAGCCATTCGGTCTGGGACAACGCCAGACAGCTGAATTTCCAACCGTCTCCTCTCTTTCTGAGTATGCTTTATTTTAAAATCACATAAAAATAACTCGATTTGCAACTGGCAGGGCTGAGCCATAAGGTGCCTTGGAGGCTTTTCCGGCTGCTCAGGGGCGCAGGCCTCAGGAATCAGGCCCCGGGGGCTGAGTTTCAGCTGCTCTTGGCCTGGGCGTTGTCCCAGGGCTGCGGTGGAGGTGGCACCCACCAGGGGTGCCGGGGGGCGCGCGGGACGCTTCTCTATTAAGGGAGTGCTCCTTGCATCTTCTCGGTGCCAGGGGCTGCCTGGCACCAGTGGCGGGTTTTGGGGAGTCTGAAAAGTAAACCATGTAAATAAAGCAAAGCTCCACCCGAGGAATCTGAGGCAGGTGCTGTCTTCCTCGTGGCTGTGTCTCCACCGCCCGCCTGGGTCTGGTTCGTGGGGATCAGATGCCTGGAGCTGGGGCTTCACCTGAGTGGACCCTCTTCGTTTTTATCTTTGTCCAGAAGCCAGAGGCGGGGGCGCGGGTGGCCATGCAGCTGGCCTGGGGGGAGGCGCGGCTGGAAGTGACTCGATCCACAGGAATGTGGGGCCCGTGCCTTCTCCATCCCTCACCACACTGTTTCCATATCGGGGACCCACTGGACTTCTGGGATCAGCTGTTCCCGCTGGTGCCGCTTTCAGCGCAGACAGCCAAGCTCTACGTAGCTCGTGTGTGTGGGAGGACAAGGGGTGCGACTTCTAACGCGTCGCAGGCAGCGCAGCTCTGGCTTAGGTGTGTGGCGGCAGGGCACAGCCGTCGTGGAGGTGAGGCCGGCTGGGCCGGACCTGCGGCCGGGGACGCGCACGCTCACGCCTCTGCCCTCTCCCGGCCTGAGGGGCCCGTCAGTGCTGGGAGCCGCATGCTGGCCCCGCCTGCCCCCCGCAGGCCTGAGGCCATGGTCTGTCCAGCCTCTCTGTCTGGCAGGGCTGGTCTGCAATCGCCATTCTGGTTGGACTTCCGAGGAAGGACAGAGCTGTCACCGCAAAGCAGTGAGCAGACGCGTCGTCGGTGTGCAGTGGGCCCTGAGGGCAGGGCGCTGGGACCTCTGCCCTGGGGGACCGCGGATCCGTCGGGTGCGTCGGCGCGCTGGAGCCACTAGGAGAGAGGGAGAGAGTTACTGCGAGGAACTGGTTCACGCCGTCACTGAGACCGAGGACGTCCCCCACCTGCCGTCTGCAGGCGGGACACCCCAGGAAGCCTCGGGTGTGTTCAGTCCAAGTCCGAAGGCCTGAGAACCAGGGCAGCCGAAGGTCCGTCCTCAGGCAGAAGAAGGCCGGTGCGCCCGCCGGTTCCCGTGGCCGGGCAGAGAGAAGACTCTCCTTCCTCTGCCTTGCCTTCTGTTCAGGCCCTCAGGGGAGGTGGTCTGCTTTACCCAACCGCCCAATCAAGTGCTCATCTCACCTGCAATCACCCTCACAGACACAGCCGGAAATAGTGGTTAGCCAAATATCTGGGCACCCGGGCGTCCAGTTAAATTGACACGTATGGTCAGCCATCATCGTGGCTGGGGTGGGGATGGGGGCGTCGCAGGAGATTTGACAGTCTCACGGCTCCTAAGCCTTGCTTCCCTCATCTGTGAAATGGAGTTGGTGGCTCCTGCCTCGGGGGTATCATGTTGAGTGAGGGGGAGAATGGACACAGAGCTCACGGTTGTCTCAGAGCCTTGGCAGTGGGCGTGGTTGTGACTGCACAGCGTCCACCTGGTCCTCCTTGGTCCCTCTTCCCTGCCCCATGTCTTCTTGAAGGTGTGTCGGGCCCCCGTGCTCACCCCACCCAGAACCACTCAAGTGTGTACCTCTTACAGTGTTGTTTACATGGTGGGTGAGTTCACCTAAAATCGGGGCCATCTTGGGGTCCTCCCAGCCCAGAAAGAGGCCAAGGCTTAGTGGCAGGTATCTTGCTCATTTTGGGCAGACCTGGCCCATGTTGTTGACCCTCACCTAGTCATCCTGCAAACATGGAGAGTGTACGTGTCCGGGGGAGCTGGACATGAAGACCAGGTCTGCAGGACGCCCTGCTCAGGGCTCTGGAATCTTTAGAAAGAAACTGATTGCATTCACTCCTGGTCGGTCATAGTTTAGCAGCGAGTTTGTGGAATGAATGAATGAATGAATGAATAAACGATACGAGAGCCTCTCTGGAGGACGGCATGGGAGCAGCTGGCACCTCTGACCCCAGCGTTCTGGGTTCTGGGTGCATGTCAGATGGCAGAGGCTGCAGGTGGGTGTCTGGCTCCAGCCTGGGCCCCTGCTGCACTGCAGGCCCTTCTCCAGCTTGTCTCGCTGTCCGTGGGAAGGCCTCTGCCGGGCCAGCGTGGGTGTCCCTGCCACTCTCTGCAGGATGGCCTGGTTGCCCAGGTGGCAGACTCAAGCCCCATGACCTGGCAGCGATAGGGCGGCCACCTGCTGGGAGCCTCTGGGGTCTGGTCGGCTTAGCGCCTCAGCAAATCTGTTCGAGCTGGGACTCGCCTGTCCTGAGCCTCCCCAGGGATCGCGTGCCGGGCGGAGGGGGGTGTACAGGGAGGCACGAGGCGGAGGTCTGTTCTTGCTCCCTCCGGGGGTGCGGGGAGAGATCAGTGCGTCCTCCCTCCTCCTTGTCCGGCCCACTTCCCCCGTGTTATAGACCCCGGGGCAGGGAACCTCGCTTCCCGAGATGGGTAGATGCAGTTATGCCGGGACCTAGCCCCGCCCCGACCTGTGCCCTCACCTCTCCGTCCCACAGGCGGTCCTGGCGACCAGGCACGCTCGCGTCAAGCCCAGACTTTGGAGTTTGATGGACTTGGCTCCATTCTGGGCTCAATTCCTCACAGCCGTGTGGCCTTGGACAAGTGACTCGACCCCAATGAACCAGGCAGTCTTATCTGCAAAACAGGGTAGTGAGAGTTAGGTGGGAAAACGCATGTGAAGGGTTTGGCTGGCCAGGGGCCAGCAGCCAGATGGTGGTGGCTGTTCCTGCAGGTGGCGGCCGGGTCCCCGTGTTACCTGGGAGGACCAGGGCCTCTGGCCCCACAAGGGACGGGTTCCAGGTTCTGGAGCCCTCGGCAGAAGCCCAGGGGACGGTATGCCCAGTGCTAACCAGCCCCTGATGGCCTCGAGTGACCTTTGCCCTCTGCCCCTGTCTTTAGGAGTCACGCGGACCTCCAGCGGCCGTCTCCGGAAGCTTGGTGACCCTACTGGCCCGGGTAAGTGCCTCATTCCACTTTGGCCCCCTTTGTGGGTCTGGGGCAGGAGTCACTGCTCACAGGCTTGGAAGAGACTCGACCACCACAGCCTGGTGTGGGCAGGGCGGAGGGGTGGGGGGCGTGCGGGGGCTCCGCCTCTCAATCTCGGGGCCCCAGCCGGGTCTGTGCTGCTTCTCCCCACTGGGCACCTCTGCCTCCCAGATCTGCCCCCAGGGCAGCCATCCAGGAGCCTACCTTGCAGTTTTGTTGGCACGTCCAGCAGCCAGGCCCAGGGTCCGTGCTCCTTCTGTGGCCTCTTGTCAGAGGACATTGGGGCCCAGAGAGGGAGGGACTTGTCCCCCCAAGGAGATGGCAGAGATGTGTCAAGGACCTGTGGGGTGCCAGACCCCAGGATGGATGGGCGGAGGGACATACTGGTGACATGGCAGCTGTTCTGGAGAAGGGGGTGTCCCCACTGGGGGCCCACACCCCACCTTCAAGGCCAGCCCCATCCAGTACAACTCTGCTCTGTACCCGTGCCGTCTAGTACGGCAGCACCTGAAGGATACGCTGTTAAGTTTATTTTATTTATTCATTCATTTGCATAGAATTATTTAATTTATTTTTAAAATTAATTTCCACTTACTGTGTCCATGTGGCTAGCGGTGCTGAAATTAGGTGGTTCCAGACCACGCTGGCTCTCTGGGACCCCAGAATTCTGCCCCCAGATGTTCCCAAGCCTACTTCCGGGGCCAGCCCAAACCTCTCCCCAAGTTTGTCCTCCAGAGGCGACCCCCAGCCGGTGGGCTGGGCACCCCCAGGGCTGTGGGGTGGCCGAGGGCGGCTCTTTCTGGGGAGCGGGGTGGGGGTGGGAGTCATGTCAGACGGTGCGTGATGGTCAGGCTGCATGTATGAAGCCCTTGCAGGGCAGGATGGGGCTAGGGGTGGGAAAGGAAGGGTGACGCAGGGCTGGAGGCCTCCAGCCTCCAGGGCGGTGAATGATTCACATCCGTGGTTAAGCAGGAGCCCCACCCCCTGCAGACATGTTAGGCCGCTAACCACTGGGCTGTCCAGCCGCCGCTGTGTTCCTGGGAGCTTTTCTTGGCTCCCCCTGCCTCTGCAGCTGTCTGCCTCTCTGTCTCCCTCCCTCTCACTGGTGGGCCTGATGGGGCCTGAGGGGATAGGGGAGGCCTCTGCGCCCTGGGAGTGAGGGCTGGGGAGGCTGGCGTCCTGGGCTGCGTGGACACAGCCTCCTTCTGGCCATGACTTCCCCTTGCTCAGACTGGCCAGTTCTGTGCCATCAGCACTTGGCCGCTGTGGCCACGGCTCCCCTTGGAAGCCTAAGGCATAATTTGCCCGAGCCCAAAGCGGCAAGCCATGATCTGGGTTTCACATGGGACCGCCTGCTGACACACGAAATCCTCTCTCTGGGGGCCCCTGCGGGCTCCGGCCCAGACACCCTTTCCTTGTCTTCCTGGTTCCTGTCTCAAATCCCTGCCTCCCAGTGGCTAGGACCTTGTTCCAGGTAGGGTTCTTTCCTGGACCCCCAGCCTCTCAGCCCCCTACGCCCTCTGACCCTCATAGAATCCTGCATTTGGAGCCGCCATCCACCCCTCCCCTCCTCCCAGCCTGACCTCTGTCCCACACTCTGCCTGAGCTGTGTCTGGCCCCTGTGCCCTGTCTCTTCCCCAGAAGGCAGAGGGCCCACATTGTGGTGCCTCCTTCTTTATTTCAGGATTTCATGAGGCTGTGTTTGGGACTGGGAGACCAAGGCATGGCTGTTTCTGGCATGAGCCACAGTCCCTCAGCCCAGACGACACCCACGGTTGACCTCTGACAGCTTACTCACTTCCTGTCTTTTTTCAAAAAAATGGAATTGTTAGGCATATAAAAAATGTAAAGAATAAAATAAAGCACCTGTGCACCCACTATCCCACTTAAGAAATAAGGTGTTACAGGTGTAGCCCAAGCACCTGGGGACCCTGTTCTCGCTGGGGGGAGGGGGGTGGAGGGGCGCCCGTCTGAATTTAGAACTGTTAGAACTGCTCCAGTGAGCGTGTCTGTACCGCGGGTGGTGTGTCTGCACGACATGCCGCCTCCTCCTGGACGCCGGCAGCATCACATCACGTGTCCCGGGGAGCCAGCCTCTGCCCTGTGCTTTTTCATGAGATGGGACAACTTTGAGATTTGTCCACAGACACCCATGTAGCTTAGTTCGTTTATTTTGACTGCGGGCGGGGGTTCCTTCGTATGGGGAGGCAGAGTTTTCTACCCCTCGGCCTGTTGCTGGAGGTCCAAGGAAGTTTCTCTGTTCCAAACACTGCTGGACAAGTGCTCGTGGGCAGACGGGCTGGGCTGGGGAGCTGCGCACCCCCTGCCCTCCCCAGTGGCCTTCTGGTTTGCTCCTACACTCACCCGATTTCTGTGCCGTGAGCAGCCGGTCTGGGCAGCTGCCTCCCAGACCAGTCTCCGGCCGACCTTTGCCCTGGTTCCCACGGCACATACATGGCGTTTCCGCCGTCTGCTTCCTCACCTCGCTGCTGCCCCGCCAGCGCAGCCCGCCGGCCCCTGGCTGGGATCCCTGGGGCCTTCTTCTGCCCTGACTTCCGGTGCGTGGCTGGGTCCTGCCTCTCCTCCTTCAGGTGCCTCGGGGTGGTGGCCTCGGCCCCAGTTCCACCTTTATTCCTCCGGGAGTGGGTTCAACAGTGCCCCCTCCTACATTCATGTTCACTCAGAACCTCAGAAAGTGACTTTATTTAGAAATAGGTCTTTGACAGGTTAGTGAAGGGTCTTGGGAGGAGGTCATACTGGAGTTAGGGTGGGCCCTAAATCCCTTCTAAGAAGAGAGACACACGGGGAGGAGGCCACATGGAGACGGGGGCAGGGATTGGAGCTTTGCAGCCGCAAGTCATGGGACGCCTGGGGCCACCAGAAACTGGAAGGGGCACGGAAGGATTTTTCCCAGAGCCTCTGGAGGGACCACGGCCCTGCTGACACCTTGGTTTTGGACTTCTGCCTCTAGGACTGTGAGAAAATCAGTTCCTGTTATGTTAAGCCGCCGGTTTGTGTGATCTGTCCCAGCGGCCGCAGGGAACTAGCGCCCCTTTCCAGTGGTTATCGCGGGTGGTCAGTTCTCCCCCACGGAAGGATGTCCCCAAAACGCTGCTGTCTGGGCTGCGTCCCTGCCCTCTGGGGTCGGGGGAGGAATATGATCCCTGTGGCTTCCTCCCCACCCCCACCTTCCTGTGCTAGCTCACCCACCCCCACCCAGCGTGTCTTCAGCCCAATGTCATTGCGCTCAGCTGTACTCACTGTCCTACTGTCGTCGTCCCCCATGGACAGTAACTGTCCACTGTCTCTCCAGGGCAGTACAAGAGAACTGCTTGCCCTGCCACCGAGGGAGGGAGGGAGGGAGTAGGGAGGGAGTGTCCTCTGCTGGGGAGATGGTCCAGGAAGAGGCCCCCAGAGTCTTGGCCACTGTGCATCTGACTCCTGGGCTCCCGCAGACACCCCCAGCTGTTACATCCCCTCCTACCCCCGACACCCACTCCTCCTCCATTTCTCTCCTGTCTCAGCCTCGCCACCCACCCAGGCACTCAAGCAAGAAGTCTCAGTGTCGTCCTTGACCTCTGTCCCCCCAGAACCCCCAAGTCAACACAAGATCTTGTCAGCTCTCCTCCCCTGCACCATGGCCCTTGGTTGGGCCGCCCGTGATCTTGACGTGTCTCCCCTCACCCCTACCCTTTCCCCCAGTGGAGGCGCCTCCCTGTCCAGTCAGCATTCAGAGGGCTTTACTCAGTCCCTCCCGAGTGCCTGGGCCAGGCCAGTTGGCACCATTTACGAGTTCCTTACAACAGATGTGGTCGGGGTCCCCTGGCTCGAAGAACCTTTGGTTCCCTTCTCCCCACGGGATGACCTGTAAACTCACTGTGACGCCTCCCAGCCTGGCCCAGCCTCCCACTCTGCTCTGATGGGTCCCAGCCCTGGAAGTCATTCTCTTTCCAGGGTAATTTGACCCAGACTGACAACCCCGTTAGCAGGTGGGCGGTGGGGAGTCCTGCATCCTCCCCACCCTGGGGCTGGGCGCTTGCGGCAGGCGGCCAGTAAATATCATTGAACTGAACTTGATAGGAGAAGCTTGGGGGGATTGGCAAAAACAAAAAAACAAAAAAAAAAGTTTAAAACAGAAATACCAGTCTTTTTTTGCCTTGGCTGAAAAGTCGCTTTTCTGTTTGCCTTCTGGAGAAGAAATTTACAGAGGATGCCTTGTCTCCAGGGAGAAGGAGGAGGCGAGGTAGACCTGGTCCGGCAGGGCAGCCAGCAGGCACAGGTTTACATTTAAGTTATTTGTTTAACACAAATGAAAAACTCAGTCCTCAGTAGCACTGGCCACGCCGGAAGCTCTCAGCCACACGTGGATGCCACACTGACCTTGCAGATACAGACGTTTACATCAGCGCAGAAGGTTCTGTTGGGCAGGGCTGGGCTGGGTTAGTCTCCGCACTGGATCTCACAGCCATTGTTCATCAAGTGAGCATTTATTAGGTGCTCACTGAGCAGGCAGAATGTTGGGCTCCCAGTGGAAAGTGAGAGGCACCAGCCCTTTGGGGAATTTTCAGTATTCTTCAGAGTTGAAGCACGGGGGGCCTTGGGGCAGACTCTGCCAAGGGCCCTGGTCTCCACGCCGCTGGATTCCCCCTTACTCTGCACAGGCAGGTGGGGGCGGCCTTTAGGAGTGAAGTGCCAATCCCGGCTTTGGCTGGGCCGCAGTCAGGGAAGGATGGCTGAGAGTGGGGGCCGTTAACCGTGGAGTTTGGCCTCATCTGGGCTGCTCGTCTCCATTGTCCAGATTTCCTTCCACACCGATCTGGAAGAACTCCCAAAGCAACAGCCCAGCCCAGGCTGTTTGCACCAGTAAACCCTGCGGCTGTCCCCAGGGCCGAGAGTAGCGGGATTGTATTTATTTAGTTGCAGCTGAAACTTGAGGCACAATAAAGAGTGGAGCAAAGATTCTGGAGAGGAATGCAGCCGGCCCTGGGCCCAGACCCGGCTTGCTTGGAGAGGCTGCGGCAGCCAGACCGGGGCTGGCCCTGGAGGGCCTCGGCCGGCTGCCCGGCTGCTGGCAGGTACAGGAGCAGTGGCTGCAGGAGGGTCAGTGGGAGGGGCTTGGGGGATGGAGCGCCTTTATTTTTAACTCAGGGAAGCAATGGAATCTGAGGATGAGCAGGAAATGAATGGAAAAGTCAGTTTTTAAAGTGAGAGGCTGGCGGCCCCTCTAGCTTGGAGCTGACTGTGGAGTGGTCCCACGTACCTGTATGAGGGGTGGGGAGGTGAGCGGGGCAGGAAATCTGAGCCCAGAGCCTCAGGAAGTGTCCTTTCAGTCTGATTGCTAATCCTCCACCTCCTCACAGGCCCCTCCCCAGGATGAGCACCGGGAAGAAGGCTGTGCCCTCCCGAGGCCCCTGCTGCCCAGGTCAGGATCACCTGCAGCTCTTGCTCCCTTTTCTCCTGGCCTGGGATCGCCTCTCACTTCTGTGTCCCCTCCCTGGTGGGTGCGGAGGCAGGCAGACATGCTTCCTGGAAGAGGGCCTAGCTGTATCTTTAAAGATAAAGCAGTCCTTCCTCCTCCTTACACTGGGCCCCTTGCTGGCGATGGTGACATCGGAAAGGAGGTGTCTGGGAATATGCAGAGCGCAGGTGGAGGTCTCTGGAGTGAAGGACAGAGAGATACTGCTTTTAGAATGGTTTGGAAGGGGCTGTTGGACAGCTGTGCCCACCCCAGCAGGTGGGCAGGCTGGGGTGGCCGGGAACTGGGGCTGGCACAAGCAAAGTTGCCCCAGACTGTGGCCCGGAGGGGAGGGGGGTCTTGCCTCCCTAGGATAGCAGGCATTGGTCCAGTTTGGGAAGTGCTCCCCACTGTCCCCCTTGCTGGGACCACTCTCTGGCTTACTATGCTAGTGGGCCTGGTGAATTTAAGATTGGGACAAAGTTTTGCATAACCATAGAGCCACATCCACATCCTGCTGGATGGGGGAGCCATGTGGGGTGCCCGTTTTGGGGATGCAGGTCTGGCCTGACCTTGCCAGTTGTCCCCTGAGTGGCCGGTGCTGGGGACGGGGCTGGGACTCCTTAGCAGTGGGGGCGAAGCGCTGCCCTCCCGCTCCCCTTGCCTGGCCTCACCCTATCTCTGCTCCCAGGCTCTGCGCCGGCTCATGACTAACACAGCCCCGTTGGAGCCAATCAGTGCTGCCAGGTTTTCGGTTTCAGATTATCCCTAGCTTGGGCCAGAATGCTCAGATTTTTAGGCATGGTTGGGGAATGGACATTGAGCCAGACTGTGCTGGGAGGGGGGTGCCCAAGGGTCAAAGCCGTGCTCGGCAGCTGCACCAACCACAGCAGCAAAACCCACCGCGCGTGCCACCGGCGCCTGCAGGAGGAGGCGGCCGGACGGCTGAGGCCGTGGCGGGGCTTCTTGTCCCGGCCCACCCCGCGCTTCCCCAGCCGGCCTGGGTCTGCCGCCTTGTGGGGCCTTCCTGGGCCTCTTGACGTGGCTGGAATGGGTGCCGGAGAGTCCCCCATGGCATTCGAAGTGTTCTTTCTTTTCTGTAGTTTCTAAATTTATTATGATGAACATATAGTGCATTTATACTCAGTAAAAGCAATGAGGAAGCGTTTTCTCAAAATCAAAAAAGAGACTGAATGAACAAACCCCCAAACCTCCCTGACTCCCACCGTTCCAGCTCCGTGGCCGTCAGTGGTTGGTTTCATGTGGTGTCGTGGAATGAAGTGCAATCACGAGAAGACGTGGCCCGGGGAGCGCAGGCCAGTGGGCTGTGGTGTCTGTACGAGTGCCGCTTGGCGGCTGTAATAGATGCCCACACACCGCGTGGCTTACACCAACAGAAGTGCCTTCTCCCACAGCTCTGGAGGCCAGAAATCTGAAATCAAGGTGTCCACAGAGCCATGTGCCCTCCTAATGCTCCGAGGGAGAAGTGTGTTTCCTTCCCTGCCTCTTCCAGCTTCTGGGGGCTGCCGGTTTTTCTTGGCTCATGGCCGCATCACTCCGGTCTCCAAGGCCAGCATCTTTGCACCTCTCTCTGCTCATCCTCTTCTCTGTATGTCAGATCTCGCTCTGCCCCCTCTTAGAGTGGCGTTTAGGACCCACCCTGATGATCCAGGACATTCTCCCATCTCCAGATCCTTCACTGAATCCCACCCACAATGACTCTTTCTTCAAATAAGGTCCCCTGCACAGGTGCCAGGGATTGGGTTGTGAGATCTTAGAGGTCATCATTCAGCCCACCACAGTGCCCGGAAGTCTCCAGACCCACCTTCCGGGACTGTGCAGGCCACCCTTGGAGCTGTCCTCCAGGTTCTGCTGGGGGAGGGGGTTGCAATTTGGTGTCTCCCAGCAGGTGTCACCCCACCCAAGAAGATGCCCTTGCTACCTAGGAGACTGCATTTGGGGTCCTACCCTGGGCAGGAGGGGACAGGGACTTTGTGCCATCCAGTAGAGAACCGTGCATAGGCCTCTTGTGGGAACACAGCTCATGTGGCCGTGTGGGGCAGGGGCTGCAAACTCAAGAGGCCACTCTGGAGGAGGGGCTGCCAAATAATGAAAATGAGTGAGGGGGCCAGGGGTTGCGGGCGGACCACAGCAGACCAGAAAACGCGCTTTTGTCTAAAGTGAATAGCACGCCTCAAACCAGCCCTGTGTGGCCGGGCCGGAAGGCTTGTTCGGTGCGGCCACGGGCCATGAACCCTCCCTTTTCCGACAGAAGTGGAAAATCTGGAGTTCTCAGTGCGATTGCCCAAGTATTCGACACTGGCACGAACACATGATTGCTTTAAACAGGGTCAGGCAGACAAAACCTGTTTCTTTGTCTTGGGCAGAGGTTTGCCAGTTTGAACCCTGGAGGTGAATAAAACTTAAAGAGCAGAGGGGATGCCCATCAGTCACAGCCCCCCAGCCCTCACCCTGAGCACGTGCTGCCGCCCTCCCTCTCCCCACCGAGCTGCCAGCTGAGCAGCCCAGGTACCCCCGTGAGCAGCAGGAAGCGGCACCGAGCCCCCAGCCCAGCCGGCCCCCCGTCCCTGCCCAGAGAGGCGCTGAGTCTGGGGAAATCGGTGGTGAGGAGCCGCGCTCCCTCCCCGGGGACGGCGGGAGACTCACTGACTCATGAGTGTGTGGCAGGAGTCTTCCAGGAAGTCTCCGTCCCGCGCTCTCCCTCTCGGCTCGGGCGGGACGGCCAGCTGCCTCCGCCACCGCCACCGCCACCGCAGGCTGCCGGGACACCCAGGCGTCTGCCGGGGTGACTTCTCTGGGCTCCTCCCCGGCAGGTGCTCCTGAGCCGGCCCTCCGCCGCCTGCCCGGGGCGCGACTGCCCCTCCTTCCGGCCGGGTCGGGGTTGGGGTGAAGGGCCGGCGGAGGTTGGAGGGCAGGCAGGCGGGAACCAGGCTTTCCAAACGCTGGAACCAAAGGAAATCGCAGCATCGCGGGCCGGGGTGGGGGAAATGAAGGACCTTGGAAGTCGCCAGGAATTCGACTCTGCGAGCTGGTTTCCAAGAGGCTAAGTTCAGCTTCTCCAAGTGGATATTAAAAAGGAGCAGCGAGGCTCGGGCGGAGGGGCCGGAGGGGGTGGAGAGAAGGCCGCCGGAAGCCGCACGCTGCACCTCTGGAGCCGCGCACACAAAGCCCGGCGGCCGGTCCTTGGCCCAGGAGGACCCAGGGGACCGCGGCAGCCTTTCAGGGTCCACGTCCGGCCCTCGCGCCCGCCTCTTCTTTTTTTTTTTTTCCACGTCTCTCCTTCGCTCCTCTTCCCCTCCCGATTCAGAGACAATGCTACTTCAGTTTGGAGCTCTAACATATGATCAGCACATGGAAATGTGGTAATTTGGATGTATTCGTGATTGCAACAGATTGAAGAAATTAGACCAGACAAAGAGTGTTTCTGGAGGAGGACGAGGAGGAGGCAGAAAGGGGGAGGGAGACGGGGTGAGAAAGGGGAGGACGCCTCTGGAAAGGGGGACGCCGGGACTCCCGCCTGCTGCTAAATATATCCGTAGTGATGGAGAGAGACCGGATCTCAGGTAGGCCAGCGGCCCTCCTCCCCGAGGCTGCCCCTTCCCCTTAACTCAGAGCTTTCTTTATGCTTCGGGAAGTAGGCACCCTGGGGTCACTTTGACTCATTTCTGTGGGCCTACTTCTTTCCCTTTGGGCTGTTCTGAGGTCTTGGATGTAACGTTCCGAAAGCCAAGCCTGGCAAAGTCTGGCTGTTACTGGATCTCCGCGCCCCTTCCCCGACTGGTTCTCTTTCTTTTCCCCACGTGCTGCTTTTGCATCTTAAGACGGTTGTGTGTGCGGAGCCCGTGGGCCCCGGTCTCCGGGAAAGGGTGGGGGGACCCGCTTCTGGCACTTGGGTCCCAGGCGGCGGCATCAGGACGCCGGCTGTGGTTTGTCTGTCCCCGATGCGGTTTGTTTGTTCGCTGCCAACCGAAGTCCGTCTTCAAGGCCGCCTTGGTCTCCTCCCTGAAATAGCATTTTGGTGCCTTCCCGGGAGTTGATTACAGGGGTGGGAGCTCCGGGTGCCCAGACAAGACGTGCAAATGCAAGAGGGAGAGTGTGTGTGCGTGTGTGTGTGTGTGTGTGCATGCACACACGCACAGCACAGAGACCTTGTCCTGTTCTGTCGGAAGCTCGGGGGAGTTAGCCAAGATGACTCCCTCTTGGGGGTGCTGGTGTCACTATACTCACCTGGGCACCCTGGACGAAGCGGGGTGGGGGGAGTGATGATCCACGGTTACCAAGGGACGTTTTAGGACAGAAAGATCAGAGTGGTGGGCCCTGCTCAGATTCTGGGGCAGAATCACTGTTTAAAACATCTGAGTGTCGTGTCGGGGCAAGGAGTGAGGGCAGACGACTGGTTCTTGGGCTGGAGGGACCTTCCAGGTGCCTGAACTGGTTCCCCGCACCCCATATGGGATCCAGGCCAAGTGGTTCACGTCGGCAGCCCCCAGGGAACGGGCTCAGACCCGCTGGGGCTGGGCAGGAACTGACAAATGGAAAGGAGGCCGCCCTCCTAACTCACCCCGCAGAAGCCCCTCTCTTCCAGGGCAAGCCTCCTCAGATCTTCAGCCAGGCGTGGTGTGCTGTGTCGGCATCTGACATAGTCACGAGTAATTCCAATTCATTTCAAGGCCTGCTGCTTAGGGCGCACCCCGCAAGCCAGGTGCTGGGGTACACTGTGCAGGCCTGAGACATCCTGGGGCATCAGCCTCTGGGCTTTAGGTGTTCTGAGCTGACCCTGGGTCAACGTGAGGATAAGAATGTCACCCCACACACGTCATTGGCCTGGTCTCTTATTTGCCACTGTGTGTGTGTTGGGGGGGGCCTGGGGAATGAAGGTGCATCTTGGTGGCTCCTCTGAAGACAGCCCCTTGCCTGCTGCTGTAGGGGCTGATCGGATCCCAGTGTGATGTCAGGGCTGCCTGGCGGCCCCTGGGAGTGGAACTGCTCACGGGGTGTGTGCGCGTGCCCTCCTCCCCCACTCCGTCCCATGCCGCAAATGGGACTGCGACTGACCGCGGGAGGTGGGGCAGCCACGGAGATCCTTGGAAGGCACGGCTGGTGAAACCGCGTCTCGTCTGTGTTTGAGCTCAGTGACACTGGCCAGCTGAGGGTGGACGGGGCGCAGAGCCAGGGCTCCCTGTTCTCAGCTGGCAGGGGCTGCAGGGCGGGGACACTGAAAGGACCCGTGCAGGGCCTGGGAGGATGGTCACTCCACTGGCTTGGCTGGCAGGGGCCTCTGGCCCAGCCTTCATTTCACAGATGACCAAGTCACAGCCCAGATGGGTGACCATCAGGGGACCAGGGAGCCGGGGTACAAAGGCCAGGAGGGGTTCCCTGGGGAACCAGAAGTCATGGCAACATCTTAGAATGTGCTGGGCTGAGCAAACTCCAGGAGCTTTTCACAAACTCAACAAAACTGCCTTTGAAAATGGTTAGCTCTGTGCCTTTACAGCTGTGCTGAGCACCTCGGCCGGTGACAGCATGGCAAAGATGAAGTGGGGACTTTCTCCAGGATGTGCCTGAGGAAAAGTTGGTACTTCTATGAAATCCTCATTTGGATGCGTTTTCATTAAAAAATACCTATTTCTTTCAAAGCTCAGTAAGAAACTGGTTACAGATATGAATGAAAAGGAAAGTCCCCAGTTGTCGTCCCTTGTTCCTCAAACCTGGTCAGACCTTGACCTTGGTCTTTAAGTTGTAACTCGGAGCATAAGCAGTCTCTGGGGAAGCTCGGTCCACCCTCTCCCCGCTGGCACCTTGAGCACGTCCCTCTGCAGCCCTGGATTCAGTTTCTAAATCTGTGGCAGGCGGGTGTTGGGTCCGCGTGCCTGGGGCAGCATCCCCCACCGCCAGTGGGCTTCTGAGCCTGTTCGGGGGCCCCCTGCTGCTGCGGGGGCTCCTTCTCACAGACGCTTCCCCTTTTTCTCACCATAAGGCTTTGTGATGTCTGCCCCTGTCCTGTCCCCACCACCCACCAGGTGAGGGTGGGGCTGGGGGCCAGGATGCTGAGTGTGTCTGGCCGGGCGCCTGTTGGCCAGACACCCCACCTGCCAATTTCCAGGAGTGGCTGTCCCTGCTCATGCCCCACTGGGCGTGTCTGGCTGGCTCTTGGCCACTGCCCAGCAGCTGTCCAGGAAGGGCTTGTGGGGAGGGGGCTTGGGGCAGGTGCGAGTGGCCACAGGAGACCTCAGATCTTCTCTCTCCTCCCTCTCTTGGGAGCACCCAGCTCCCCCCCCACCTTGGTTTGTGACCCGAGGCCTGGGTCCTCTTCTGCAGTCAGGCACCCTCCAACCCTCTGGAGGCTGCGGCCTTGCCTGGGAAGATGCTGGAGGGCTTGTCAGCAGGGCAGGGATGAGTCACGGAGCAGTGCCTGGCCGCTGAGACACAGGCTGCTCCTTCCAGCCAAGGGTCGGCGTTTTTCCCTTATTCTGGACTGGCTTTGTGGCTTTTACAAATCAAGCAGTTTTATCTTGTTCCAAGTACTTGTGTTTCAACAGGGAGAATCTCCAGGAAGGGAACTTTCCACTGAAGGGCCGCAACTGAGCTCAGCTGGGCCTTGGGGAGGGTGGAAACGGCCACGCGGGTGACTTGTCAGCGGGGAATGTGGACGTTTCTCTGCTCGGTCGTGAAGGTTGGCGTGGGGGCCTCAGGGGGCCAGGCCACACTGTCACTGGACGTCTGTCCCTGGCTCACCCAGGAGGAGAGAGCTGGCACTCTGCTCTGCTCGGGGGACTCCTGTGTCATGGCTATGGGAGGAGGGGGCAGGCCGGGAGCTGGACAGCCCCCACCATGGGAACCATGCCTTCGTCCTCACTCTGCTGCCCCCTCCTGTCTTTGGGTCCCTGGGCCTTTGATACCCGTGGCCCGGGCGGCCGCTGCAGTCACCAGCTTCCTGGACCCGCCTGGCCCTCTCTGGCTTTCCTTTCCTCGTCTCCAAGCTGAGAAGCTTAGCCCGAAGCCCTCCTGGCCTCTTCCTCTTCCAGCTCTGACTGGCGAGGGCCTGGGGTCCGAGAGGTGCGGTCACACACAGACCAGGGCGCTTACACCAACAGCGGCTGGGTCTCTCCCAGGCCTGGAGGCCGGAAGTCCAGCGTCAAGGTGCCTGCGGGACTGGCTCCTTCGGGAGACCCTGAGGGAGGATGCTTTCCAGGCCTGTATCCTGGCTGCTGGTGGCGACCAGCACACCTTGGCATCCTTGGCTGGTGGCTGCCTCCCTCCGGTCTCTGCCTCTGTTGTCACACAGCCTTCCTCTGTTTCAAATCTCCCTCTGCTTCTCTCTAATTTTTTTCTTTAACTTATTTTATTATTTTTTTAGGGAAAGGTAATTAGGTTTATTTATTTATATGTTTATTTTTAATGGTGGTACCGGGGCTTGAACCCAGGGCCTTGTGCATGCTAAGCAGGCCCTCTACCACTGAGCTATACCCTCCCCTCGCTGCTTCTCTCTTGTAAGGACCCTCGTTCCTGGGTTTAGGGCCCACTCAGATAATCCAGGATGACTGAAACTCAAGGTCCTTATCCTGATGACGCTTGTAAGACCCTTTTTCCAAATAGGTTCCAGGTGAATGTGAATTTGGGGTGGGGGCACCATTCACCCACTTCCAGTGCCCATGTGTCCAGGACACACAGGACGACTCCGTGTCTCAAGACCCCCTGGAGTCCCACTCTGGCTGCTGGCCTTTTCCTCTGGGCCCCTGGCCCCTGGCGAGGTGTGGGAAGCTCGGCCCCGTGTGGAATTCCAGGCGCCTGCTTGCTCCCCTTCCTGCTGGGAGCTGTCCTGTGCCCCCTGCTGGGGTTGGAGGTGAGGCCAGGGGCAGACCCTGGGGACACAGCGGACCGAGGATGGAGAGGCGCGGCACCTGGGTCAGCCTGCCGGGTAAGGGCGCCTTTGCCTGGAGCCTCGTCATTCATTTTTTTGAGCCCCACGTTGGTCTGTCCACCATCCTCCTGATTAGGGGGTTTGTTTCCATGTACAGTCCTGCTAAGGCATTGTCACGAAGATCACGTTGTTGTGCGGTAAAGAACTGCCTTAAGTAGTGACGTCACGTGAGATCGAGACTGCCCTGAGCCCCTCATAGGCGGTCCCTGCCCCGCTCTGCACTGTGGGGACCTCGGGTGCCTGCGCCTCTGCCTGGACTCCGGACCCTTTTTTAAAAAATTGGGCTAAAATGTACACGACAAAGTTTACCTTTTTAATGATTTTTAGGTGTACAGCTCAGCGGCGTCAAGTGCGTCCACACCGTTGTGCAACCATCTATCCGTCTGCAGAGCTTCTTCATCTTCTCCAAGTGAAACTCCATCAAACACTGGCGCCTCCTCCCCCGCCCCTGCCTGACCCCGGCAAACACCCTTCTACTTTCTCTGTCTGCGAATCCGGCTGCTCCAGGCTCCTCACAGCCGTGGAGTCACACTGTCTTACTTCACTTAGCAGGATGACTTCAGGGTTCCTCCATGTGGTGGCAGGGGTCAGAGGTCCCCGCTGTTTAAGGCAGAATAACATTCCGTTGTGTAGATAGACTGTATCTTGTTTGATTGATCTGTGGAGGGACGTTGGGTAGTTCCCACCTTTTGGCTGTTACGAGAAGTGCTGTCGCAAACATGGGTGTGTAGATGCTTGCTTTCAGGTCTTTTGGGTAGAGACCTCGAAGGAGAACTCGCTGGATCGTGTGGTAATTCCGGGCTTAGTCTTGGGGGGAGCTGCCGTATTGCTTTCCGCCATAGCCGCTCCATTTTGCATCCCCGGCAACAGCGCACACGTGTCCCAGTTTCTCCGCATCCTCCCCAATACATGTTATTTTCTGTTTTTTTTGTAAAAGAAAGATTTTATTATTTTAAAATAACCACCATTCTAATGAGTGTGAGGTGGCATCTCATTGCGGTTTTGTTGGTTGGTTTGTTCGGCGGAGGGGGAGGTAATTAAGGTTTCTTTTATTTTATGATTAGTATTTTTTAACGGAGGTCCCTGGGGTTGAACCCAGGACCCTGTGCATGCTAAGCATGCGCCCCCCCCCCTGAGCCGCACCCTCCCCCTCATGTGTGTTTGATTTGCATTTCCCCGACGGTCAGTGACGTTGAGCATCTTCCCACGGACCCGGTGGCCATCTGTGCGTCTTTGCAGAAATGTCTGTTCAGGTCCTTTGTCAATTTTTAAATCGGGTTGTTTGTTTTCTGGGTTATTAAGTGGTAGAAGTTTTTTAAAGTATATTCTGGATATTAATTCCTTGCCAGATAAGTGATTTGCAAACTCTTCCTCCCGGTCAGTGTGTTGCCTTTTCCCTCCGTCGACAGTGTCCTTTGATGCGCCAAGTTTTTAATTTTGGTGAAGCTCAAGGTACCTGTGTTTTCCTCTCGTTGCCTGCGCCTTTGGTGTCACACCCAGCACCACAGAGCTTTCCCTCTGTGTTTTTCCTCAGAGGCTTAGAGCTCTAGCTCTCGCGTTCAGGCCTTTGATCCAGTTGGAGTTACTGTGTGTATATGGTGTGAGATGAGGCTCCAAGTTCCTGGGCTCTGGACTCATTCCTTTGCTTTTCTCACACCCAGGCTGGCTCCACCGCGTGGCAGGAAGTGGGGAGATCCTGGGCTGGGCCTGGCTTTGTCCGTCCCCTCAGGCCGGCCTGGGAGGCTCAGCCGGGACCCAGGACACGGCTGGACTTGTGCTCTGCTTGCGGCAACCCAGGCCTGGGTCCTCCGGGACTGGCGATGCGGCCAGCCAGCCTAGACACGCCCCCTGTTCTCTGCGCTCTCACCACTCTGTGGACTGTGTGTGAGGCTGGCTGTGTGTCAGGGAGTGGAGTGGAGTGGAGTGTCTGTCAGTCTGTCCTCCTGCTCCTTCTCAGGAAGCCACTCCCCTTCTCTACTTCTATGATCCTGGCCTCCACCTGCCTCCTGCTCTGAGCTGGGCATCCCCACTGTCTCCTTTCCAGCCTGGGTGCAAACCTCTGTCCAGAACATCCCACCCAAAGCCCTGGGCCTGAGGTCCCTCCAACCACGGTCCCGCCTTCGTCACCCTCACGAGGACTCTGCAGACAGGCTCCGTGGTGGACTGGGCTCCCCTTGGGACAAGCGTGGGGTTGAGGGGAGACTGATGGAGACACTGGGGAGAGGCCCTTGGGACAAGTAGCCCACGTTTGGAAACTGCTTTGGGCCACAGGCTTCACATGAACTCAGGACAGATAGCAAGGTGGATTCCGGCTCCTGGGGACCCCTTTCTGCCTGCGGGCTTGGGACCTGCCTTAGACCTTCACGTCCTCCCTCCTTTTATTCTTTTCCTTTTTTTTTCCTTCCCAAGTGGGGAAACTCTGACTTGAGCAAAGCTGAAAAAACAAAGCAACACACCCCTTGGAAATTAGCAAAGAGGCACCAGCTCTGAAACTTGGCTATAAAAACTTCCAAATGCCTTTGAGCGGGGCCTGTCTGCTGGAGCAGGTGGGTGTGAGGGCCGCCCGGCTCCGCGGTCAGGAGCCCGCTGGCCAGCGCCCCGTTCCTCCTCACTTTCCCAGGGCTCCCTCCTGCCCGACAGTGTGAACAATCAAGGACCCCGTCTGTATTCTCCGCTTTGAGTTCATGGCAGGTCGTGACATCCCCGTCCAAGTGTCAGGCCAACGTTTATTGAGGTTGTACTCTGTGCAGGCATCTCCTCGGTTCTGGGCCTCCAGTGAGGAGCGAGGGAGGTCCAGTCCCTGCTCCTCTGGGACTGGCAGTCTGAGCTGGATATCAGGCAGCTAATCAATACACACAGCAGTAGATGATTTTAAATGAAGCAAAGAGCCAGTGATGTGATTGTCAGTAGGCGTGTGTGTGTGTGTGTGTGTGTGTGTGTGTGTCGGGGGATTAAGGGACACCGTCCCTGAAGGGGTGACATTGAGCTGAAATGTACATGGCCAGAGGGACCAGACCAGGCCGAAATCCAGAGGAAAGACATTCAGGCAAAGGGAACAGCAAGGGCCAAGGCCCTGCGGTTAGAACATCACGTGGGTGCCAGTGGCTGGCCTGTTACTAGAGGAGAGGGGCAGGTGTGCGACCAGCAAGATCGGGGAGGAGCGGGGGATGTCAGGTCCTGCTGGGCTTTGGAGCCCCTGGGAAGGGTTGATTTTTCTCTCGGTGACATGGGCGCCACGTGGAGGAAGTGACAGGACCCGAGCACCCTGTGGTTGCTGAGAACGGCCTGTGGCAGGCTGGGAGGAGAGACGGGGTGAGACGGGGCCTGGAGGGGAGGCCGTTGCTGTCGCTCTGCAGTTGGAAGGGGAGGGCCTCTGATTGCTGGGTGGACCTTGGTGGCTGAAGAGGCCGCCGCTGGACCCACTGACGTGGTACCCAGCCCTGCCCCGCCCTGCCTGCCCTGCCCCGCGGGCTGCTGTCTTTGGGAGGGAGTGCTTGTGCAGTACCATTGCAGAGGCTGCTGGCTGTGGTCTGAGGCCTGCTTGGCCGAGGGTAGGGCAGCCCGAGTCCCGGGAAGGCAACCCCAGGAACGGGTGGCCTCGAGGAAGGCGCACAGGCGTTGGAGGGGGAGGCGTGACTCTGGGCCTCCTGCTTTGTACCTCCTGGGCCCTGAGTCTCTGGCAGGGATATCACGTGCCCCAGTGTGACACACACGCCTGCCTGTGCCCCCGGATATGCCGGGTAGTGGCCGCATGTCCCCAGTGTGTCTGAGGACACCATCCCATCCTACTGGCTCCTCCGAGCCTCAGGTTTCTCCCCAGCTCTGGGCCCCTGACCCTGGGGAAGGTGTGGAAATACAGAATGCTCCTCACTGGCCCTGGGGGTTGGGGGAAGTCAGCCTCCTGCCATGGTGGAGTGGCAGCCAAAGCCAGGGATGAGTGTTGGCCTGGTCCCCAGGGTGGCAGGCAGGAGAAATGAGGTGGCCAGTCCAGCAGGGCTGGGGGCTGAGGAGCCCGTGTGACCCTGGGCTGCGGCCCCTCCCCCTCCGTCCCAGCCTTAATCCTGCTGGGACTTGCTGCATCCCTTCTCCACTCTCCGGCCTGGGTCGCATCCCATCTCTTCCCCACAAGGCCGATCCTCTCCCCAGCCGCAACAAGTCCTCCCAGCTGCTCTCCCTGCCTCCTGCCCAGGAGAGGGTCCAGTCTGTCCCCTCTGTGTCCCGTGCCACCCAGAGAGGCAGGTGCAGGGAACCTTTGTGTCCCACGTGTGCCGAGTATCTCTCCTGCTCCCTCCGCACAGAGCCCGGTCTCGTCCCGCAATCAGAGCTGATGTGGCAGCAAAGAGCCACCCAGGGACCCGGGAACCTGACCTGCTCTGCTGGCTGCAGCCCCAGGGCTCGGTGTCAGGGAGGCGGTGGTTCCTGGGAGGTGCCCTGTGATGGGGCTCACTGGTCAGGGGACCGACCCTCTCCTGCTGGTGTGGTCTGAACTCCTGTTTCAGGGGCATCTTGGAGTTGGCCCTCAGGCAGCCTGAGCTGGATTCCTCGTCTGTCCTTTCCTGGCACTGTTTCTGCTCACCTGGAGAGGGCTGGGTGGGACTTGGGGACAAAGATTCAGGACTCTCGCTAGTAGGACAATGAGTGCCTGTGCACCCACCCCAGAGAGGGGGCATTTTGGTCAAAGCCCCAGGGACCCCACTTGCTACTCAAAGAGCCTGATCCTCGACCCTCTGCAGGGCATCTGGTGGGGACTGTCACCGCAGGGCCCAAGCCCTCCCTCTCTGTGGCTTTGCTCAGGCTCGTGTCCCTCTCTGGCCTAGTTGCCCCTGGTGTTCAGACTGGCCCCCACCCCTCTGCTCGGCCCGGCCTTGGCTGGCTTGTCCCTCCAGCCCAGGTGCCTTCTCCAAGTGGCATATTGCATCCAAGGATGCGGGGCCCTCAGCCATGCTCACCATGTGAGATGTCACAGTGTTGTTGTCTGATAATAATTGAAGAACGCCAGCTTTAGAACGATTGATTTCGACATTTTTCCAAGTTCAAGGGTCTTCAGAGCATCCTGGTCCTGATGTCACAATGTCCGAGGGAGAGGGAAGGGGCTGGGGGTGACGGCAGGCTGGGGGGCTTGTTCACCACCTAGAGAGGGTGCCACACTGACGAGTGTTTGAGGTTGGGGGGCGCACCCCCCCCCCAGCTTGCAGAGAGCAGCTATGAGGGGAAGGGGAGCAAGCATCCCTCTGAGGGGGGCTGGACAGAGGGGCCTGGCTTCTGGAGACAGGCATCCGCCGTGCCTCGTGCCTGGATTTATTGCAGTGAGGCCTGTCTGAGCCTTGGAAGATGGACCCCTGTGAAGTGGAACCCAGGCCGGGCCAGGAACTCGGGTGCAGAAAGCCTTCCGTCCAGGAGGTGGCGCTGCAGGCTCTCCAGAGCCCAGCCCCTACTGGGGTTTTATTTTCACTGAATTTGTGGAAAGTGGCTGTCCGGGTGTCACTTCCACCCACTGTGGTTGCTCGCAGCCAGCGAGGGAAGTGGCAGGTGGGGAGCCCGGGAACTACCGTGAGGACAGGAGGCACCTCCTGTGGCACGGGGCCCGGAGTGCTGGACGCAAGATTTGAGAGCCCAGGGCTTTGGGGAAGGGGTCACGTACCACCTCTTTTTCCTCCCTATTTTTGGCTGAAATGTCTCAGTCTCCTTTAAAAATTTCCAACTTTTGACTACGAAGAATTTCAAGCCCACAGGAACGGTGAAAGGATCACAGTGGGAGCACCCACTGGCCCGCCACCTGGGTTCCCAACTCGCGTCTTCCTTGTTTGCTTCCTCGCATGCCCTCCCTCCACCCGCCAGCATCCCGTGTGGTTCCGGGGGATGCGTTTCAAAATAAGTTGCCGATAGCAGTCCCCATTACCCTGCAGACGGTTCAGCTTGCTTTTCACTAACTGGAGTCCAGCATTTGTGTACCGTTCTTTTCCTTTCTTTGGAGTAAAGTTTATGTACCATGAGGCACATCGATCTTAAGGGCACCATTCCCTGAATTTGGACATAGGCGTACACTGTATCCCAGCTCCTATCAGAAGGTAGTACATCTGCGTCCCTTCTCGGTCAGATTCTGCCTCCATGTCCCCAGGGGCAACCAGATTTCTGATTAATTTTGCCAGTCTGAATATACATAGATAAAATACATATTATGTGTAATCTACGTATTACATATATAATGTATGTTCCTGCAGGTAACAGTAGTTGTTCCATGATTGCTGCACAGCCTTCATGTTCATCGCATAAATATTCTATGGGCTTTTTTGTAGCCATTCTGTGCAGGGGTCCCTGGCCGTTTCCATATGGGGGCTCTTAAGAATAAAGATTCTTATACAAGTGTTTTGTGGACATATGCTTCTCTTGTGTAAATACCAAGGAGGAGAATTGTTGGGCCGGAGGGTAGATGTGTGTTTAGGTTTATAAGAAACTGCCAGATCCTTTCCCGACGTGGCTGTACCATTTTACTCACCCACCAGCAACATGGGAGCGTTCCGGATGCTCCGCATCCCCACCAGCGCCTGCTGCTGTCGCTCTTTCGCGACGCAGCCGTCCTCGTGGGCGTGTGGCGCTGTCTTGCTCTGGCTTCAATTTGCGTTTGTCTGATGAGTTATGCTGTTGAGCACATTTTCATGTGCTTATTGGCTCTTTGTATATTCTCCTTTGTGAGATGTCTTTTCAAATCTGTTGGCCACTTTAAAACTGGGTTGTTCGACTTGTTCTTATTCTTTCCGGACTCTGGTCTTTTGTCAGATAGATGAATGGCAAACATTTTTCCCCCAGTCTGTGGCTTTCCTACCCCTTTCTTAATGACATAGCTTTGGGTGAGCAAAAGTTTGTAATTTTAATTTTGATGGAGTTATTCAACAAAGTCCTTGCTTTGTGGTTACTGCTTTCTGTGTTCTTTGTGAGGAACTCTTGCCTACCCCCAGGTGGTGAAGATAATTTCAGTGCTTTCTTCTAGAAGCTTTATAGTTAGAGCTTTTATGTGAGATTTAGAAGCCATCTCGAATTAATTTTTGTGTGTGGTATATGTTAAGGGTTAAGGTCCATTGTGTTGTTTTTTCTGTATGGACATCCAGTTGTTCTGGAACCATTTGTTGAAAAGACGTCTTTACCCCATTGAATTACCTCGGCACCTTTGTGGAAAATCAATTAATTGTGTATACATGGTTCTGTTTCAGGACCTGTGTTTCATTGGTATTTTTTTTCTTCTTTTGCCAGTACCACACTGTCTTGATTAATGTGGCTTTATGATTAGCCTTGAAATGAGGTCTCCCAATACATTCCAAACATTGCTGTAGATAGTCCCGGTCCTTTGAATTTCCTTATAAATTTTAGAAGCAGGGTGTCAACTTTCACAAAAATGCTATGTGAATTTTGATTGAGGTTGCATTGAATCTGTAGCTCAGTTTAGGGAGAACTGACATTTTAATAACACTGAGTCTTCTAATCTTATAAGCATTGTATGCCTCCGTTTTTAAAGTTCTATTTGCATTTTTCTAATTGCTACAGAATAACATTGTTCTGTCGTTTTCAGTGAAAAGATCTTCCTGTCAACTGTTAAATTTATTTCTAACTTTTATTTTTTAGCGCTATTCTAAACTGAATATGTATTTGATTATGTATTTTAAATTTCATTTTCAATTGTTTACTGCTGCTATAAAAATTACATAAAAATACAGTGTCCGGTGACCTTGTCAAAGTCATTTATTATTCTAGTACTTGTTTTGTAGATATTTTATGACTTACTAAGTAAACAACCATGTTCTCTGAAAATAGGCAGTTTTATTTCTTTCTTTCTGATCTTGATGCCTTTCATTTCTTTTTCCTGTCTTATTGCACTAGCTAGAACTACCAGGACAATGCTGAATAGAAGTGGTGCATGGACATCCCTGCCTTGTGCTGGAACTTATAATGTTCAATATAGATTTCGTCAGACTGAGGAGATTCCCTTCTATCCCTAATTTGCCAGAGTTTTTAACAAGCATGGATATTGACTTTGGTAAATACTTTCTCTGTGACTATTGCCTTCCTCATTGTTTTCCTCCTTTGTTCTACTAATAAGGTGAATTACAGTGATTGACTTTTGAATATTCAACCAAGCTTGCATTCCCGGAATAAGACCAATTTGATTACGATACAGAATCCTTTTTATATATTGCTGGATTTGATTTGCCTAGGTTTTTTGTTAAGGATTTTTTTGTGTAGATTCATGAGGGATATTGGTATGGTATTTTTTTTTGTTGTTAGTTTGTCTTGGTAATGTCTTGGTCAGGGTTATTTTGGCCTCATGAAATGAGTTTCTCTCTATTTGCTGTAAAAGTTGCACAAGATTGGTGTTATTTCTTCCTGAAATGTTTGGTGGAAGCCACTAAGGAAGCCATCCTTCCCTAGAGTTTTCTTCTTGAAAAGTTTTTTTTTTTAATTACAAATTAAGTATTTGTATTAAATGTATTAAATCAATTTAATATTTAATTAAATATAGATTAAGTATTACTTAACTATAAATTTATTTAATATATAGAGAGCTAATCAAGCTTTTTACTTCCTCTTGTATCAATTTTGGTAAGTTTTATTTTGAAGGATTTTGTCCATTTCATGTACGTTGTTGAATTTATTCATATGAAGTTCATAATATTCCTTTATCATCATTTTAATAACTATAAGGTCTTAGGCTTAACCCTTCATGCCTAACACTGGTGATTTATGTTCTCTCCTTCTTTTTCTCTCTCCCGTGTCAGTCTGGCTCTGAGTTTATTGATCTGTAGATCTTTTTGAAAGAACCAGCTTTTGGCTTAATTTTGTTTCTATTCTCCATTTCCTTGATTTCTGCTCTTATCTTCATTACTTCCTTCCTTCTACTTGCTTGGTGTATCAGTTGGGGCCCAGGCAGGAAACAGAAACCACACCAGTAATTTAAACAGCAGAGTGTGATATGAAGAATTATTAACTGGCAAAGGGTGGTTAACTACTGCAAGGGTAAAAGAGGACTTTGAGGAACACAGAAACAGCAATTATAAGAAGTAACTACCTTAGAAGAAAACACAGGGGAAAGCTTTGTGACATTGCATTTAGCAACGATTTCTTGGGTGGGACAGTGAAAAGCACAGGCAACGGAAGAAAAACTAGATAAACTGAGCTTCATGAAAATTAAAAATTGTTGTGCATCAAAGGAGACTATCAACAGAACACAAAAGCAATGCACAGAATGGGAGAGAGTATTTGCAAATTATATATCTGATAAGGAATTCATAGCCAGAATATATTTAAAAAACCCAAAACCCTCTACGACTCAGTAACAAAAAAAAAGAAAAATAAACAACCTCATTAAAAAATTGGCAAAGGACCTGAAAGGACATTTCTCCAACAGACACCTGGAAACTGCTCAAGATCACTAATCATCAGGGAGACGCAAATCAAAATTGCCGTGAGACACCGCCTCACGCTCATTAGAATGGCTGTTGTTTAAAAAAAAAAAAGGAAAGAAAATAACACGTGCTGGGGAGGATGTGGAGAAATTGGAACCCTTATGCGTTGCTGGTGGGAATGTAAAGTGGTGCAGCCTCTATGGAAAACAGTTTGGCGGCTCCTGGGAAAATTACACATAGGATGGCCATGTGACCTAGCAATCCCCTGTCTAGGTTTATGCCCAGAAGTGAGAGCAGGGGCACATTCACAGAAGACGGTGGTTACCAGGGGCTGGGGGGAGCGGGGAGTGGGGGTCGGTGATGAATGGGGACAGAGTTTTAGTCTGGGAAGATGACAGAGTTCTGGTGCTGGGCAGTGGGGGTGGTTGGACAACACTGAGTGTACAAATGCCACTGCACTGTAGCCCTGAAAACTGTTAAAACGGCACATTTCATGGTAGGGATGTTTTGCTGCACACACAGAAGAAGCCGCTGCTGCCTCCAGGGCTGGGGGAGAGTCCAGGAGAGGAGATGAGGACCTCGGGGCACCGCCCCCACCCCGCTCCACCTGGGGTTCAGGCCTGGATGGAGAGCATGCCTGCCCTGGACGCCTGCAGCCTTCAGAGCTGCTCTGCGGCAGCAGCTTACTGGGGGCCTGAGAAACTTCTGGACGGTGTGGGCAGGTGGGAGCTGGGCCACAGGAGCGGGGCGGCAGGTGCTCACGCGGTGGCAGCTGGGCCAGAGGAGGAACAGGACCCAAGGAACCAGGAAGAGAAGCCCCTCGGCCCCCCGCCAGCGCCGCGAGTGCATGTGTGTGCGTGCGCCTGTGTGTGCGCACGCGCAGAGGAAGTGGTTCACACCCAAGTGCGAGGGTGGGGGTGGGAGCAGGTGGCCCGGCGATTAAAGGAGCCCCGAGGAGGAAGCGAGGTGGGAGGGGACGGGAGCTGCAGTGGAAACTGGGAGGAACGCCTTCCACACCTAGAAGGACTGACGGAGATGGTGGGGAGGCTCCGGGCAGCTTCAGATCCCCAGCGTCCGGTCCTGTTTCCCGAAGCTCAGGGAGACTTCCCTCTGCAGGGTGTGTGTGTGTGTGCGCGTGCGTGTGCGTGTGCCCAGCGCTCGTTTTCCATTTTTCTATCTTCCTGACACCAGAAAGAATTTCCGGGAGCCTCTCCACCCTTCCCCAGGCTGCTTATGGAGGGATGTGTGTACACACATGCGCGTGCGCACGCATGCACGCGTACGCACACACACACACGGGGGGGCACTCCCTATGGGTTGCACCTAGACCTGACAGGAAACTGAACCCTGGGAAAGTTCAGGCCCCACCTTTGGCACAAACCTATGTTTTTTGTTGCTATTCATTCAAAGGAATAGAAGGTGGGGGTGGCTGGGGACAGTTTATATTCAGAAGAGCAGATTTTGCCTACAGTGTCCGGTGCAGGTGAGAGCCTGTCCTGGTGACCAGTGTCCCGGGCTCTGGAGGGTCAGGAGACCCACCTGTGCCCCAGGGTGTCTCCTGAGGTCGCAGTGGCCACACTCGGGGTTGGCCCTTCTTCTGGTGTCCTGGGCCAAGGTCAGAGAACCCAGGACATTGCCATGGGACTGAGCCTCGGCCGTCACTGGCTCAGAGCCTCCCAGGCCAACTAAGTACAGGCAGCTGGTTAAGTCACATGGCAAATCTGCTAAAACGCAGGTCCTGGGCCTACTCTGGGACCCCAGATGGGGTGCAGGCAGGGCACTAGGATGCCCAGAGTGAGCTGGGTTGGGGGCACCAGGACGGTGGGAGACACCCCGCAGCCACGGGTGATCCGTGGCGGCAGGGCTGCCCTGGCTGTGGACGTGGGACAATCCATGGATGCTTGCTGGCCGGAGCTCAGGGTGAACGGCTGCCTGACCTTGCCAATGGCACAGAATGGTGGATGCAGACTTTGGCTGCCATAGGGAGGGGATCTCACGCCCACTGGGCCACCCTCACTCAGAGCCTGGATCGGTTCCGTGGCTGCCTTCACAAGTGACCACAACCCAGGGGCCCAAACGACAGGAAGCTGGAGGGAGCACCCTTTCCAGGCCCCTTCCGGGTTCCTGGGGCTGCCCGCACTCCTTGGCCTGTGGCTGTGTCACTTCGATCTCTGCCTTGGTCGCCACCCTTGTGTCTCTGAGTTCAAAACACCCACTCCTCTCTGTCTTAGAGACCAGGTGCTGGAGTTAGGGCCTGCCCTGAGTCAGGGTGCCCTCATCTTTGCAAAGACCTGATCTCCAAATAAGGTCACATTCACAGGTTCTGCGCCTTAGGGCTCAGCGTACCTTTCGAGGGAGCACTGTTTAACCTACAACAGGCCCTGCCTGCGGAGGGGCCTCTCCAGGGCTCAGTCCCGAAGGAGGAGGTGGACGGACCAGTGAGGACCCCGGGAGAGGGCCTGCCTGGGGGAAGGCTGGAGAAGGGTCAGAGGAAGGACTGGAGTGGGGCTGGGCCACAGTCACTGTCTCCGAACAGATGGAAAAGAAGGCGAGGACTTATTCTGAATTCCTCCTCAATGCAAAACCAATAGCAGGTACTTGGAAGGCAGCAGAAAGTGGAGTCTGACTCATTACACAAAAGGTGCTTCTCTCACAAGTTTCACTTTCTGACAGTGGAGCAGGCTATTTTGCAAAATACTGAGTCCCCCATGAATAGAAGTATTCAAGCAGGGACCATGTGGAGGTTGTTCAGGAATGCTGTAGCAGGGACCTCTGAGGTTCTTGCCAAAACCAGGCGTCTCATTTGATGAGAACTTGAATTTCAAAGTATAATATCACTGGGAATGTGCCTCTGACAAGGCCCCCCGCACCGTCAGGCTCACGCGCTCTGCTGTATTTGCGCAGGGCTCAGGCTGGGCTTGATCCTGCCACCCTTTCTCCCCGGCTCTTTCTCTTGGGCTGCCTGTGCCGACCCAAAGCTCGGTTCACCTGGTCCTTATGGAAATGGAGCCTCGGCCCCGTGGTCCACATGCCTGGCC
The DNA here is from genome assembly GCF_048564905.1 of Vicugna pacos. NCBI lineage: Eukaryota > Metazoa > Chordata > Mammalia > Artiodactyla > Camelidae > Vicugna > Vicugna pacos. The sequence goes on from NC_133002.1 coordinate 59,400,799, forward strand.
CAGATGTCATCATTAAGAGCTGGGTCAGATGGCTCTGGGTAAGCCTGTGCAGAGCCACGTGTCTGTAGGATCACAGGCCTGTGCCCTGCACGTGTACACACCGCACACACGCACTTGGGGACTTGACGCAGCTGCAGGCAGAGACACAGGCCCCTCTGGGCAGAGACCCTCCCGCCCCGCAGGCTCCAGAGCAGGGCTCAGCGGCAGCGGCATCTCCTGGTTTTCACAGGAGGATTCAAAACGTTAGCTTTTGATGTTCACTACATGCCAAGCTCGATTTTAAGTGTGTCAACATGTGCCTTAATTTTACTTACTTAGCAGACCTAGGGCAGTGGCGCGCCGGGCCTAAGCATGTTGCACATATTGTTGCGGTTTCATTTCATGACGACCCTGCAAAGTAGGTAGTGTTATCCCCATTATATTATAGAGGAAACTGAGGCCGGGAGGGGTACAGGGACTTGCCAAGACCTGCCTCTCTCCCTTACCCGCATGCACCCCATTCATACACGCTCACACTCAACACTCACTCACTCGATGGTTACTCTTTCTCCTCTGATGTGAAGCACGTCTCCTACTGGCCAGGGCCTTGGTCAGGGTCTGGGTCTCACCTTGGCCCTCTGCTGCTGCGGGCACTGAGGGACATTCCTGCAGCCTGTTCCTTCTGGTCTGGCCCAGCTCCTGGGAACTGGGTTTCCCCAAATGCCCCCGCCCAGCCCAGAGCCTCCTTTCCAGCTGGAGGGAGGAGGGCTGGATGACCCCTTACTCCCTGGAGGTCGCTGGTCAGGTTCACACCCACTCCTGCAAGCCCCTCCGGCCACCACGGGGCTGGCTGCTGGGCCAGTGGGCTTGCTCATGGATGGAGGCGCCAGCCGCTGTCAGGGAAGGAAGTGGCCCTTGAGCTGATCATGTCTCCTCTCAGGGAAGCTTTGGGAGAAGCAGCTCAGGAGCCTGGCCGGCCTCCTGTTGCGGCTTCCCTGCGCCTTAGGATGGGGATGGATAACTTATCGCTTGAGTATCTCCTCCAGGGGGCAGAGGGCAGCACAAGGCCTGGTGCCTGCGTGATCCCATGCTGTGAGCTGAGCCCTGACCCAGGCCGGTACCCGTGCCCGCGGACATCATCCCGCTGAGACTGGGTGCGGCAGGCACGGGTCCCGTGTTTTACCAGGAAACCAAGGCTCGGAGAGGTTGAGTGACTTGCCTGGACTCCACCAGCCAATAGTTCATCCAAGCCGGGATTTCTCCCTAGGTCTGTGTGATGCCAAAGGCCCCATTCTTCCTGTGACACCAGGCCCGAGAAAGGACTGAGCTGTTTCCCAAGAGCTGGGTCACCCAATGCTCTGCACTGCTTGGCTTAGTGTAGCTGTTCAAAAAAAACAAAATTGACGAATGAAGGGGTCTGTGCGCCCCCATGGGCCTGTGTGACTGAGAGCTGATGGCTTTGGCCCGAATGCCTGTCCCCATTCTCTGGCCGGCGTCTCACTTTGGGGTGTGTGACCTTGAAAACAGTGACCCTCTCTGTTCCACCTTGGACAGCGTCTCTGAGTGGCGGCAGGAGAGCAGCTGGGGTTACTAGCCAGCGCCCTGTTGTTGGCAGGCTGTGCGCCAGACCCCCAGGCGCAGATGTGATGTGGGGTGATTGTCAGGCACACGTGTGCGAAGAGCTTGTGCAAACGCGCTCTCTCCCCCCACCCTCCGCCCCCAGTGCTGGTTGGGGGTGGCTGCCAGGATTCTGCTCTGGAACAATAGCCAATGCGGGGTGGGGGTGGGGGTCCCCGCCTTCTGTCCCAGCTGCAGGGCCTGTTCGTTTGTGTCACACAGCTGTGTGCAAGGAGCCTGAATGTGGCTCGTGGGTCCAGGGTGCATCTGATGCTCCTTCTGCCTGGTGGGTGGAGACCCGAGTCCCATGCACAGCGGCTGCCAGATCTGAAAGGCCCCACAATGAGGGACATGGAGACACCCGCACAAAACCCGAGGAGGCTTTAGAAACACTCCGGGCTGCTTCCTCCCATGTCTGAGTTTCCATCCTCAGAAGCAAACCAGTATCTAAATGTTGGAACAGTGCAGGGTAAGGTCCTCCCTACTGGGAGGGCATTCGCAGACCTAGACACACTGCCGCGGAACGAGCACTCCCATCCTGGGGGACCGAGCCCAGGTTGCCTGCCGCGGGTCCTCTGGGGGGAGCTGTGCTGCCTCTGGGCCTGGTTATTCCTCCCCGGCACAGATGCTTGTGATCCCCCACCTCGCCCACTGCACCCGCGCGGCTTCTCCCGAAACTCGCACCTGGCGTGGCCTTCAGTCCGGTCTCCCTGGACTTTGGAATCCCCACAGGGGCTCAGAGCCATGGCCCCTGCTGCCTTGAGCCTTTTTTGGTCCATATGACGGACGTGGGGACCGGACTGGTTGAGCCCATGTCCCAGCAGCTCCACCGGTACCTGGTGGCCTCGGCGGGCCCTGGTCCTCCCGGCACCTCTGATTCCAGGAGGAAACAGGGGTGATGGAGAGCTACCTCCTGGGGGCTTCGTGAGGGTTAAAGGAGGTACTAGTACAGTTAAAGGAGATAATCAACGTAGACAAGGGCGGCTGCACAGCCAGCCATCAGGAAAGCTCCTCCTCCTGTTTTGCTCCTTGTCCTTCGTCCCTGGTGCCTGCTGGCGGTGGAGGAGGGCAGCCTCAGGAGACACACTCCCAGGCGGGGCTCGAGGACCACACGGTCAGGACGCAACACTGGGAGAGGGAGCTACGGACACCTTTGCTAGCGGCTTATTTATGACTTAGGATGTTTTCGGGGCCACCAGGGCGTAGCTGCAGAAGCTGTTGGCCAGACATCTGCAAGTGAGTTGTGTGTACAGACCAGGCTGCTCAGGGCACCTCTCCCGGCCGGCAGACGGGGCGACGGGGGAGGGGCTGACTTCACTCAGCACCTGTCATATGCCAAGCACTGTGCCCAGCAGGGCGGGAGGGAGCGCTGGCACTGGCTGGCCTCAACCACCAGGCGATAGTCCATGTCCAGGTGGGGAGAGGATGAGCAGGAGGGGAAAGCAGGGGGCTGTGATCTTCTAAGGCACACGTGCTCCGTAAGCACCATTCTTGCCACCTGAAGAAGGAGAGATGCACCCACATATGCCCACTGTAATTCTGCACACGCTCTGTTTTGGGCTCTGCCTCTGATCCAACAGCTATAGCAGCTCCCTGTTACCCTCTCCTCCCTGCATTTATTGTGAAAATTGTCCAACAGGCAGTTAAGTTGGAAGCGTTTTACTGTGCACACCCATACACCTGTCACATAGGTGCTACCCTTAACTCCGAATCGTGCTTGTTTATCACCTCTCTGTCCGCCTATCCGACCTTCCGTCCATCCACGGGCCCGCCTTACTTTTCTTCTTGGTCTGTTTCAAAGTAAGCTGTGATCATCCTGATTACGTCCGGAATCACTGCCGGAGAGTCCAGCGTCACTTTTCAAAGTTCTCACCCGTTCGTTACCCAGTCCTTATCCTCATCCAGGACAACTGTTTTTTTTTTTTTTTAATTGAAGTACAGTTAGTCACAATGTGTCCATCTCTGGTGCACAGCAGTGTCCCAGTCACGCATATGCATATACACAGATTTGTTTTCTTATTCTCTTTCATTAAAGGTTATTACAAGATATTGAATATAGTTCCCTGTGCTATAGAAGAAATTTATTTTTAATCTATTTTTATATATAGTGGTTAACATTTGCAAATCTCAAACTCCCAAATTTATCTCTTCCCACCCCCTCCGCCCCGGTAACCGTAAGATTGTTTGCGATGCAGGACAATTTCTTAAGCAGCAAGGTCACTGCAGGGGGAGGAGGGGCCCTGGGTTCTAATCCTGGCTCTGTCATTAACAGCTGTGTGACCCTCGGCAGACCACTTTCTCTCTCTGGGTCCAGTTTGCATACCTATGAAACTAAGGGGTTAAACTGTATGCGACAGGTGATAAACACTCCATTTACCAAGCTCTTGTTTTATGCCAGACACGTGCCTCTCACTACCACTAAGATGAGGCAATGTTGTTCCTAATGTAGCAGATCGTCACTGGGAGCTCAGAGAGGTGAAGGAACCCGTCCCTGATCCAATAACCTGGTGAATTGTCTCACCCCAAGTCTGCCTGGAGCCCAGGCCTCAGCACCTTCCCCATTCTGGGCACGTACTTGGTTCCTGACGTGGCCGATTCCTTTGTTCCTCAGCCACTCGGTTCTGTCTGGCATGCATCTATGTTTGTGTTGGTGACTCAAGATTTATCCAATATGTAACTCGCCGGAGCGGTCCCAGCCTACCCTGGGCATGTATTTTTTTGGAGTCCCCTCTGCTTTATGTTAATCTTTGTCATCCGTTAAGCTCAGATCTTTGTTTTCCAGTTTCCGATATCAAACCAAGCAAACAAAACCAACCTTGGGTGAACTAGACTGTTCCTTTGGTTTTAAGTGCACTCACTGTATCATAAAGCTGAGAGCCCTGCACTGCCCTCAGGGTGCTCCCAGACTGGCGGGATGATGGGCACAGTCAAGGGGCCGTCTGGCTGTGCAACAAAGACTAACACAACAGGGGCTTAATCAAGAGAGAAGTTCACTTCTCTTCCGCATCCTGGTCCAAGTGTAAGTGGTCCTGGTGGCCCAGGGCGGCAGGGACCCAGTTTGCTCCTCCTTTGCTGCTCTACCATCCTCACCATGAACCTTCCATCTCATGAAATAGGATAGCTGCTCCAGCTCCTGTCATCACACCTGCACTCCAGCCAGGAGGAGGGGAAGGAAGGGGCAGGAGTGTTAGAAGTTAAACATTTCAGCTCCCTCCCTGCTGGCCAGAACCTAGTTACACGGCCACTCCTAGCAGCAAGGGGGCCTGGGAACTGTGTTCTTTAGCTGGACAGCCGTGTGCCCAGCTGAGACTTTTGTTACGGCGGAAGAAAGGGAGGGCAGATACTGGGGGAGCCACTGGGGGTATGTGCCACACACACCAACAACTCCCTTTGTATGTCCAAAATAGTGGTGAATCCTGGGTCAGGGATCACTCAGGGGAAAGGTGGCATTGGGAAAGAGTTCGTCAGGGAGGTGACATTTTCCCCGAGCCTAAGAGCAAGAGAAATGTCTTCAGGTCAGGGAGTGGCAAATGCTTGGCACACGTGTGCACCGATCTCCGCCCTGAGGCTGGGGCAGGCATCATCCGTCAGTGAGCCGTCTTTCCCCCTGAGCGCGGAGGCAGCTGCAGAAACCTGCCCCGCATCATGATGGTGGGCAATCGATTGGGCTGGCCTGCCCGCTGAGCCCTATTTGCCGTCGCAGTTCCCTGCAGCGACGGGCTTCCCAGACTTCTCACCCTCCCGAGGAGAAGCAGCTGCAGTTCCCTGAGTTCCAGCCAGTGGTGTGCGCATGTCGTGCCAACGCTGTGCTCAGCGATGTCGTGATGCTAGCTCGTGCTCGGCCGTGGAGGGAGAATGTACGTCACGGCGATTGGCAAACGGTGTAAATCAGGCTTTTCCTCCATCCGCCAGAGCAGGTTGTTAAACGCTTGGACAGCAGGCCACTATTTCAGCCTTCTTTCCTCCCTTCTTAACTAATATCATGCTGCAAGTTTTGAGTACTGATTTCCGTTTTTATAGGGGGTTCCTACTGCACAGAGCTCACCCTCCTTTGAAGATCTTGCTTTGTCTTGGGGTCACCGGTCTGAACGTCGGTTCCTGCTGAGAACAAAAGACGTAGTGACGCGTGGGGGAGATTCGGGAGACCTGTAGCATGAACAGGGTTGACGTTGGTTTGTGTTCTAGACAGCTGAAGCTTTCCTGGCAGATGGGATCGGAGGGCGGTGCTAGGAAGGTGACATGGTTCTTCAGAAAGGGGTCGCGTGCTGAGGTTTTATGGGTCACTGATTGGATGATGCCGGATTTTTTTTCCTGGATAAATGTCCCAGATTATTCACAATCCAACGGTCAAACTTCTCAACTGCTGGTCCTTGCACACACACCCCGCTGGTCCAGAAGACCACGTGCACCATGTGTAAGCCCCGACAAGTTTGTCCTCTCCAACAGCAGGGGGATGGGCTGATAGCCTGTCGAGATGTGTAGACATTTGGTGATTCACTGGCCTAGAATGTCCTCATTCACCTCCTTGAGAATGATGCCCCGGGTGCCACAATCTCCCCTTGGGTTTGTGAGCAGGTCTGTTCTCCATTTGTGTGGCGGCTTCAGCTCACCAGACAGATTCCCAGACCCACCCTGCCCTTGGGGCTGAGCAGCCCCAGATGTGTGCTCACTGGGGCAGAGGTGGCAAGCCCATGGCTAGGTCTGTGGCCATGTGGATGGGAGGAGCCAAGGAGACCCAGACTCCCTGGTCCCTGTGACCAGGGTAGACGCGGCCCCATCTGGAATGTCCCCACCCCATTCCCCAAGGTGAGAAATTTCTCTCTGCTGGAGAACAGCTGTGCTGAGAAGGTGGCCCAGCTGGCCCGCAGGACCTCTGGGGCAGGGGAGAGGGGTGATGCTCGCGGCATCCCTCCTGCTCTGGCTAGGGGGCAGGAGGATACTGTCCCTCCCCCGTGTTGATACTCGGCTGCACGAAGCCCACCTCCTGATGCCCGCTGCCTGGCGTCCCCCTCCTGTGATGATCTGGGTTAGAGGCTGCCCCGGCCACTGGGAAAACCCACTGTAGGCCCAGAAGGGAATCCCCCCACCCAGGGCTTCACCCAGGAGCTCCAGGAGGCTCCCGAGAAGTGCCGGGGAGGCGCCTGCAGAAGGATGGAGAAGGAGCCGGGTCAAGGAGAGAGGGCAGGGCCTGCCAGGCCGAGGGAGCCGAGGAGGACGGGCACAGAGGTGTGACACCCGGCTTGTCAGGGAACCGGGAGCAGCTAGCTGGGCATGACAGCCCAGGGAGGGGAGGAAGGAGTGGCTGGCGGGAGACCAGCTTGTGGACCCTGCTAGGGTGACAAGCCATATTTGCATTTTAGAAAGGTGGTCCCCCCAGCAGCTTCAGCTTGGGAGGAGCCAAGCCCCCTACAGGGAGGCCTGCTTGGACCCAGAGCCTGGGGCTGAGTGGATGAAAGGACCTGAGTGTTTAGTGTTAATGAAAAACAAACAAGCAGACCACCCCCCCCAACATGCTTCCCAGCGGGAAGGGTGGCGCTTGGCCCTCAGTGGCCTTGGGCCACCTTTTTCCAATCTCTCTGGCTGTTTTCCACATAATTCACCCTCTCAGCTCCCTGCTGGCAGGAGTCTGCCGGGAGACTGTTCCCAGATGGGAAGAGGCATGGCTGCCCAGGGCCCTGGGGGTAGACAGCCCTGGGGACTCTGCGGGCCTGGGCCCCTGGCCTCCAGCTGGGCATCCTTTGTCCTCTGTGCTGGTCTCTTCCCGCACACAGCCCGGCCAGAGCTGGCAACCCCCTGGCCAGGGCCCTGCTTGGCCGAGTCATCTGGGCAAGTGACTCATGCTGGGGGCAGCGGGGGGAGGGCAGGAGGCGGGTGAGTTAATAGCAAACCCATTACATCCCCGAGGTCACTTCACACGAGGGACAAACGGCCCATTGAGGCTGATTTGGCTGCTGGCTGGCTCCAGCAGCACTTGGGGTGGGGAGATTTCATTATCCAGGAAAGCAATACCAGATTGTCAGGAGGGGGCCCCGCCAGCACACCCCGCTCTTCCTGCCTCCCTCCCACGCACAGCATTCTGTTCCCAAGGCTGCGGGCCAAGCCCCCGAGGCTGCGTCTCAGGTGCAGCCCCACGGAGCAGCCACCCTCTCCCAGGGGGTTCAGGGCGGGCCAAGAGACACATTCAGCGGCACAGAACATCCTCCCAAATTCACAGTGGGCGAGGAACAGGGTAGAAAGTTCCAGCTGCCCCCCACCATTTGCCTACTGACATTGGTCCCTTCCCACCAGATCTTGTGTTGGGGTGAACTGGGCAGAGCTGAGTGACTTCTCTTCTTTCTTCTCCATCCTTCTGTGGAGGTGTAGCGGGGGCCAGAGATGCTCAGTGGAAGCGAGAAGGAGGGGGAGGGGGAGAGGGAGAGGCCAGGGGCTGGGGACCCGCCAGCTCAAAATTCCGTCCCTGAATCCCTGTGTCTTCCCTGCTGAGACCACAGAGGCCCTGTGCAGGGGATGGCAGCGCACCAGGCTTCTCTCCTCTCCCTGTGACCTGGACCTGCCCTCTGGGGAAGTTCTGGAGCACCTGAGGGTCCTGGGTCACCATCTGAGGAGAGGAGCAGAGCCCAGCTGTGCCGGACCCTTGCTGCTTCCTCCGTCTCAGGCTTCTGGGAAGCTTGTCTGGCTTTGCAGGCCCAGGCCTTCCAGGCTGGTCTCTGGGGTCATTTCCTCAGAGCGACCATTTGATTGAAACCGATTTTCTTCTAGGGCCCCAAGGCAAGCCCACTTCTTTCCCTCGCAAGTTTCTAGAATCAGACTTCAGGTCTTTGCCGGGAAGGCATAGATGATGTCCACCCAGGACTGCCCCACCAACACTTCCTGGGGGCCAGTGTCTCCACCTCTTTCTCAGAATGGGGAAGGTGGATGCCCCAAGTTCCAGGCCCCCAGAAGGAGCTGCCAGTCATCTGTATAATCCATGCCTCAGCATGTTTTCACTTTTCTGCTCTGGAAAAGAGTGAAGCGGATGCCCTCTTCAAGCAGACTTTAATTCCCCCCTACCCCCTATCACTGCCTCTTTTTTAAACAGCCCAAACTGGTTAAAGCATTGGTAGGTACTGAGTTCCCCGTCACCGGAGGTGTGCAAGGGTAGGGTGGCTGAGCATGTACTGGGCAGACGTTGAAGGGGATTTCAGCAGGTTTGCAGATATAGGACAAGCCTTGAAGACCCTTCTCAGAGGGTGCAGAAGAGGGAGAGAGGGTGCCTGCTTCCCCACCCTTCCTGTGTTGACCAGCCACCACTCCTGGCAGTGGGCAGGGGCATTGTCAGGGCAGGCGGCTGCAGAACAAGGGGCCAGGCCGGCTGGCAGCTCCCCAGGGACAACGTCACCTTGGTCACTGCGGTGACTTTAAAAATAAGCGTGGCCTTAGAGGCCCTGCTGCCCCCTCTTCTCTGCTCGATCCCGCTCAGATCCCGTTGTTCCCGCTGACGTGGAACTAGGGCAGGCGGGTGACTCAGCCTTATCCCCACACTGCAGCCGCGGAGCCCTCGGAGCAGGGTGCCTGCTTGAGAAAAGTGGCGAGGAGGCTGGGACAGAGAGGGCCCTTGGGGACAGCCTGTCCACCTGGGGCTGAGGCCTGGCCAAGTCTCCTGGCAGCCCCCGGGGTGAGGCGTCTGCAGGCTGGCACAGCCACCCGCTGCTTCGAGGCTGGGTCGGCACCCAGCTGCTACTCCCCAAGGCCCCTTTTGCGACTCTGCAGAGCCGCTGGAAGGGCCTGAGGGAGTTTCCCATCAGTCACCGGGCTGTGGGGATGCTGAGTGTCCCCCACTGCATCTCTGTACCTCCAGCCTCAACTGGTTGCTCGGAAGTTGGGGATTTTAGCCCACTCCTAAGCCTTGTCCTGGGGGCTCGGAGTAGGAACAGAGGGTTGTGGGACTGTGTAAAGAGGCAGTACTCGGGAATAAAACGTGAGTCATCAAGAGAAGCAGCTTCTCCTCCCCCATCGTATCTGGGTGGTAACTCACCAAGCCAGTGTCCCAGACAGTTGAATTTGCCAATCAAAAGCCCGTTGGACGTGCCAATAAACAAATGACTCTCCAGAGCCGCAGCCAGAGTTCAGCTGGTGCAGAGTCATCTCGCAGGGTCATAATTCCCCCCTGGTCCTTCTTCCCCCATCTTAGCAGCTGCCTTCCCCGCCCCTGGCTCCCAGAGTCCCCTTGGGTTGCATATCACTATAGTAAAATTTGCAATGAAACTGAAAGATGGGAGGGGCTGTCCCTGGTCCAGTCATCAGAGCCGGGGTGCAGGGGAACTCCAAGCTGATTCAGCCCTGAGCATCTGTCAGCTGGAGTGGGGGCTCCAGGCTGGGAGCGGGGGAGGCCTGTTTGCCTGGGCTCTGAAGGCCAGAGCTTCCTTTGGTGGCTCGAAAGCATGATTTAGAAGAGTCAGACTTTGTTTAAAAAGTCCCCTGCCTCCGAGATAAGGGCCAGGCTGCTGTGGTCAGAGTTTGCAGGCGGGAGCGATAACTGGGAAGTTGGGGGAACAGATTAATCATGTGCTAAGAAAACGGCATTCCCCTTTAAAGTGCAAACTTAGGGTGGCATTTAAGGAAGCAGGCAGGTGGCAGAGGATATTCTGTAGCCTGCACACCAGCTAAGTGTCAGCTGCACGCACAGACGGGCTTCATGGGCGGATTTAAAATCGGACTGTAGTGGGCTGACGCTTGGTTGCTGCTGATGTCATGGGGTGATGAAGGGAGATGGGGCCCTGGAGGCCTGGCCTGGTGCAGACAGCACCCTGCCAGTCATTCTGAATGCTGGGACCGGGGCTGGTCTGCGTGGTGGCTGCTAGGAGTGCCAGGGAGTCCAGGGGAGTTGTCTTTCTGCCCCTTTGGGCCAATTCCCTGTTCGACATCCCCGTGACCCTGCCATCCTACAAAGGAAACTGACCTTTGTCATTCTACAGGATTTCCCAGGGTCTTGGGACCCTCAGGGAGCTTCCGTTGCGTGCCTGGAGGTGAGGGAGAAACTGGCACAAGGGGTCTCCTGGGGGACCCCGGGTGGTCGCTCTGATTGCAACCGAAATGACAGACAGGGAAGCCAGCGGGGGATGACCCGCAGGAGGCGGTCCAGGCAGAGCGGATTGCCAACGTGGGTGTCCGGGTGTCCGGCAGCAGGAGGCAGCGTGGGGAAGAGGGGGTGGCCAGGGGGGCCGAGTGAGCAGACAAGGCGGCAGAAGGGGCAGAGGCCAAGCACGAGGGTCCTTGGCAGCCGAGGTGAGGAGTTTGCACTGGACTCTGAGAGGGAACGAGGCTGCGGGAGGTGAGTTAGTCTGAGCTCACCGTTCAAGCCTCACTGTGTGTTCTGGGTGGGGAGAACAGCAGCAGAACCAGCCAGTGAGCCGGGAGGCCCTGCTGGAGCGCAGGGCAGAGGCGATGGCCATGGGGCAAGAGCCAATTGTTGAATTTTGCAACATTTTGTGAGCTGGTGGTCAAACACAGCCATTATAAAAATTTTAATTAGATATTAAGTGGATATAGTCTAAAATATATGATTTCCACTTCATACCATGTATATATTCTGAAACACATAACATCAAAAATAAATTTTGTGTAAATTATTTGAAATTAAATTATATAGAATTACCATACGATCGGGCAACTCTACTTCTGGGTATATACCCCCAAAAATTAAAAGCAGAGACTCAAAGAAATCTTTGTACACTCAGGTTCATCGCAGCATTATTCATAGTAGCCAAAAGGGGGAAGCAACCCAAGTGTCCATCGATGGATGAATGGATAAACAAAACTTGGTACATACATACGATGGAGTATTATTCGGCCTATAAAAAGAAGGAAATTCTGACACGTGCTAAACTGTGTGCACCTTGGGTAATAAACCTTGAAGATACTATACTAAATGAAATAAGCCAGACGCAAAAGGACAAACAGTGTGACTCCTCTTACTTGAGGTACCTTGAGCCGTCAGATTCGTAGAGACGGCAAGCAGCACGGTGTTTGCCAGGGACTGGGGTCGGGAAGGGGCGGACATGGGGAATTATTGTTTAATGAGGATAGAGTTTCAGTTTAGGATGATGAAAAAAGTTGTAGAGAAGGGTGATGGTGATGGTTGCACCGCAGTGTGAACATACTTAGCGCTACTGAACTGTACGCTTAAAGAGGGTCGCAACGGTGAGTTTTATATTAGGCATATTTTACCACCATAAAAATGCGTTGCTTGCTCAGGAATTGATTTTTGGACACAAGTCTGCCTTCTCCCCAGGCTGCCATCCTCCTGAATAAAGCAGTTTTTCCTTTCCCCCGCCCCTCAAAAAATGCATTGCTCTATTAGGAAAAAAGATAAATTATAAAATTAAATCATGGGTTTATATAGCATGCATTAAATTACTTACAAGCAATATATTGAGAAGGAAGGTAACACACACACAAAACTCACCACTTCCTCCGTCTCTTACTGCATTTAACTGTCACCTTTGAGCTTGAGTTCTTCACCTCTGTTGTGTCTGTGCAGTAGGAACACTGCATCGTAACGGCTTCTGCAAAGTCGTCCCAGGTCTGCTTTCAGCGCTGTCTCACTGGGAGCCCCAAGGTGGCCAAGGTGCGAGTGTTGACACCACGGAAAATAAGCAAATGCTGCCTACCAGGTGCGGCCGCTTCGCTGGTTGTTAAACGTTAGGCAGGACACCTCTGGCGGAGGGGGCTTGGGCTGGAGTGGGGGCGCCTGAGGCCACAAGAAGACTGGCCTGCAGATTTTCTGAGGTCGACACTTCCTGATGGCTTCGACGCTGGCGGGGTGGGGGGAGGGGGGGGACTCAAGGGTGACACCTTGATATTTGGCTTGAGCTGCTAGGTGGATGGCGGGCTGAGGAAGCTTGGGGGCTGTGGGAGCTCCAGCCGCTGGTGGATGGACCCGTTGGGCTGGGCCTTAGGGAGATCCTACTGTGTGCCAGGTGCATGCAGACCTGAGACCATACGGCCCCTGCGCTGGAGGAGCCCTGCCTGGCCTATGAAGAGCCAGATGGTCCACTTAATAGGGTGTCCTGTCCAAAGGCCCGGTTCCGCGGGGCCAAGAGCCACCGTCCTCCCTCCGTTCCCCACGCCCCACCTAGCGCGCGGGGTCAGGGATACTGACAAGCCAGCCAAACGGCTGCTTCCGACCCTCCGTTTCCTCCTCCCGCTCCTCCCATGCTTTGCAGGGGTCACTCCACCTGGGCTGGACCTGCGAGGTTTCTCTTCAGACCTGCTCCTTCCAGTTCTGGAAAGACGTGACCTGAACTTCATCTTACACTTTTCTCACCCATCCCTGGGCTCCAGCTTTTCTTATTAAAACGCGCAGTCTGAGTGCCCCCGTGCCCTGGATTCCCTCAGGACTGCCACCTGCACGGCAGCGTCTGCTGCCTATGATGGGTTTTGTCGCTTATGCGACATCTTTGGGGGAGGCAGCTTTGGCCTAAAGGAATGATCCAGTTGGGAATTTAAGGTCTGTAGGCACGTCCTGGGGCCACCGTAACAAAAGCCCGCAAACTGGGGTGCTTACAACAACCAAAAATGATTCTCTCACAGTTGGAGACCAGAAGCCCGAAATTGTGTCAGCAGAGTGAACGAAAGCCCTCTGAAGGCTTTGGGGAAGAACCTTTCTTTGCCTCTTCCTTTTCTGGGGTCCCTAATGTTAATTGATTTGTGGCCACATCACCGCAAGCCCCACCTCTGACTTCACGTGGCCCTCTTCTCTGCACCACGTGTCTTCTTTTTGGTCTCTTATAAGGACACTTGCCACTAGATGTAGGGCCTGCTGTAATCCGGGCAGATCTGGTCTCAAGATCCTTACCTTAATTACAGCTGCAAATATCCTTACTCCAAATCGGGTCATATTCTGAGGTTCGGGGGGATTATCTTCGGGGGGCCTCTGTTCCCCCACCACAAGTGTCGTGTTGGACTTGTGAGGTCGGTGGCCCCTTTGATGTCCCCCACTCACACCCTCCCCCGGGTCTTGCCTTCCCCGTTTCCCGGGGAGCGTTCAGCCCTTGCCATCCTTTTTTTCTGCCAAATTTAAGCTCATTTTCTTCTCTGCTGCTCATTTCGTCTGCCCAGTGCCCCTACCAGGATCGTTTGTCCAGACCCCGGCCCTGAATTCTCATGCCCTGGGAGAGGGGGCTAGGGGGCGCTCCCCACTCTTCAGGGAATCAGTCCTTATGAAAGTCCCAGAGCCCCAGTTTGGACACAGTCATCAGACGTGATCAAAGGCTGAGGGATGATTAAAGGACTGGGGATGGATGATTTAAGCTGAGAAAGAGAAGGCCAAGGAGCAACTGGGTTGTCCTCGAGTTTGGAGAAGGTAATTATTACTTGAAGGGTGGTGCCCAGCTGTTTCCCATCTCCTCAGAGGACAGGAAAAAAAGAGGAAATAAATGGTGTACAATTAGAGCAGTTGGTTAGATACAAGGCTGAACTTCCTGGCTGGGAGTGTGGCCAAGCGCTGGGTTGGGTTTCCCGAGGGGATGTGGGAATTGCCTTACCTGGAGGTGTCTAGGCCTGGCCGTGGCGGCCCTGGTGGTTAAGTGAAGGGGGGCCGGAGGCAGGGGGATGGACTGGATGGGCTCTGGAGCACAGTTGTGCCAACAGGGGGCCCTTCTGGCCTCGGAGGTCCGCTCCTTCCTGCCATTGTCCTTTGGGGTCCCATTGGGGAGCATTCTGGGGAGGCGTGCACCCTTGGCTGGGCTCCCCGAGGAGATAAGCATGAGTATGTTTCGCTCCACCGTGAATGGAAATGAATAATGCACAGTGAGCTGACCCTCTGCTAACCGGGTAGGACTTTGTGCCAGCTCTCTGGGAGAACAATCGCACGGGTGTGACTACACTCACCGGGTGCTTTTTATAAAAACACTGGAGAATAACGCGATGGACCAGCGACCCAGCTGCATGCCGCTCCATCCTGGCAACCCAGCATCTTCCCATGGGGGCTGTGGCGTTCGGGGCAGTGGACCACCAAAGTCCCAAATACAGGGTGGACAGGTGGCCCAGAGGGTTGGACTATCAGGCATTCCAGGTGCTGGTTTGCAGACAAGAAACACCCCGGGCTGCCGTGGAAGCCATCCGGGTGCTATTAATGACAGTGGTGACTCCATTTCTGAAACCCCGGCTCCCTGACAGAGGGCGTGTGCGCATCTGAAATGTCTGTGGTTTTGCAGTTCCATGTCCACAAACTCACTTGGTTGAAAATAGTTCAAAATATCCAAAGCATGAGGGAGGGAGTGACTGCTTTCCTTAAAAAGGAAGGACTCGATTTCATCAACTTAAAAAGCTCCCCAAACCCAGCGCCTTCTCTGCAAGCACCTCCCGCCCCCGCATTACCAGGATGGTGGTCAGACCGCAGCATCCCCTGTGCTTTTGGGATCTTTCAGAACCGGGGTGTGAGGGCCCAGAGGGGAGTGGCAGTGACCAGTTTGAGACCCAGGGTGAGCTCTAGGCACTCGCGTGCCGCACCCAGGGCACCTTAGTGCAGTTGTCCATCGGCTCAGAGAGGGCCATTCCCTGCTGTGAATTCTCACATGGGCCCCTGACTTGGGGTGGAGGCCCTCGGTCTAAGGTAATGAGGGGCCTGACTGTTTCAGCCAGGGGGAGTGGGAGAGACCCTCCCTCCCCCATTGTTGGTGGCAGACCTGGAGGGCCCTTCCCTGCTGCTTCTCAAGTTCCAGCCCATCCTTCTGTACCCAGCCCCTGGGACCCGCCTGCCTTGAAAGTAACAGGGGTAAATGCCCTGGAGGCCAAGGCCAGGCCTGAGGTGTGGGCCAGATGGGGCAGGGCCTCACCGAAGGCCTCTTTCTCCCTGGTCCCCAACTCCTTACTTCAGATACTTTGAAATATCTGCTCCGTATTCGGGAGAACCCGGGATCTGACCCTTGCAGTGGAGTGTGGGGGTGGCACGTGTCCCTGGCTGTTCTGACAAGGGTGCTCTGTCCTTGCCCACGTCCCCGGTGGGCCGGCGCCTTTTCGGACACCCGCCCCCGAGGTTGCGGCAGCGACCTCGGGGGCGGAGGGCTGGGAGTAGGGAGTAGCTGGAGGGGTGCCCCGGGCCGGTGGGTTTCGGTGCCCCCGCCCCGGGTCACGTGACTCTGGCGCGCGCCCCTCGCTCGGCGGCTCCTGGCCAACAGGCCAGGATCCTGCAGGCCGCCAGCTGGAGCGCTTAACCCTTGGAGGCGCTGAGCGCGGGAAGACGGCGGCGGCGGCGAACTTTGTTTGGCTGCGTAAATAAAACCTCCCGCAGAAGGAACCCTGCGCCCCAGGGAAGGGGAGGAATCTCTTCCCCACCCTCGGCGCCTCCCCCGTGCAGCCGCCCGGCCTCCACATCCGCCCACATCTGGCCGCAGCGGGGCGTCCGGCGGGGGGAGGAGGGCGCCGGGGCCGCGTCCGTCGCCGTCCCCTGGGCGCGGGCCAGGCGGGGAGAAGGGGGGCGCTCGGGTCGGGCGCCCAGGACTCTGCTTGTCCCTCCAGCGGCCGTTTTGGGCCCCAGCACCCCCAGGCCCAGCCTTGACAGGCGGGCGGAGCAGCCAGTGCGAGACGGGGAGGCCGGGCCGCGGGTGCGGGAACCTGATCCGCCTGGGAGGCGGGGGCGGGGCGGGGCGGGGGCGCGGGGAGCGGGGAGCGCCGGCGCCCGCCCTCCTCCCCCATTCATTCAGCCGAGCCCGGGGGCCGAGGGGCTCCGGCGGCCAGCTCTGCACGGCGGGAGCGCGGGCGCGGCCCCCCAGCCAGCGCGCAGGGCCCGGGCGGGCCGGGGCGCTTCCTCGCCGCCGCCCTCCGCGCGTCGCGCTGCCCGAGAGCCACCATGTCGGACCCCGCGGTCAACGCGCAGTTGGATGGGATCATTTCGGACTTCGAAGGTGGGTGCTGGCTGGCCACCGCGCCGCGGCCGTGCTCGGGGGCCCCTTGGGGCGGGCCCGGCGCGGATGGGGAAGCGGGACCCCGATGGGGCGCCCTCCCACCACGCGACCCCCGCCCTGCGCCCGCGTCGCCTTAGTGGGGAACCCCGTTCGGGGGACCGCGGGGACCGCGCTCCCTTGCCGTCCCCTACGCTCGCCCTGAGCGCTGCCGCCGAGTTTCCTTCCTTTTATTGTTGTTTGTGTTTGCCGAGCGACGACAGTCTCCTCGAGGGCTCGCGGGGCTTCCTCGAACGGCAGCGGCGCGCAGTTTCCCTCTAGGCTATCGCTCGGTCCTCTCCCTACGACACTCCGCCCCGCGGCGGGCTGGGGGAGCTAGTTACCCGCCCCCGCGTCCCTCCCGCAGGACAGCCCCCTCCCCCACACCAGTTTCGGGGCCCGGGCTGAGCCGAATTCAGGCTGGGGAGGGCCCCGAGTGGACACGGCCCAGGCTGTGGCGGGGTCTAGTGGGAGGCATACCATCGGCTCCCATCCGGGCCTGGGGACATCCTCATCGGCCTCCTGGAGTCTGGCAGCGGGGCGAAGGAGGGGTCTGCGTGCCGGTAGGGAGCGCTTTTTCGTCCCCTCCCCCCTTCGGGGTTTACAAAGTGTGGAGAGACTAGGGGGCTTCTCCCGCCGGACGCGGTGGGGCATCCCGGTCCTGGACTTGTGTGTGTGCGCGCTTTCCTGCGCCCTCGTGACTGCCTGTGGCTCTGTTCCTGCATCCTGCGTCCTGCGGTGGAAAGAGAAGCTCACACAATGGTCTCCAGCACTTCTGAGCCAGATTTCTGAGGGGCGGGCCTGCCTCTGGCTCGGACCCGGAGCCCCCGCCCCTCGGAGGGGCTCCCAGGCAGCCGCGGGTAGAGCCCTCTGGTGGGCCCGGCCTCGGGGAGGCTGGTCTGAAAGGATTTAACAGACACAGACGTCCAGGTGCCAGGCCTAGCAGGGAGGTCCTCCTCCCTCCACCGACAGGGTCAGGGCTGGGATCTGGGCGTTCTGAGCCCAGCTGTGCACATGGCCCACCTGAGGACAGCCCCATCTGCAGGGGCACTTCTGGGGACCAGAGCCTGGCTGGACCCCAGTCAGAGCCCCAGAGGCTGTAATTCTGGGCTAGGACTGGACGAGCTTGAGCAGCGGGTGGAGCCCGGAGTGGGTTGGGGTCCAGTGGCATCCTGTGCAAGAGTCGGATCTGTAGTGGGAGCACTTTTCTGACTCTGGCAACGAGCACTGAACAAGGGGAGGTCTGGGTTTGCAGAGATGTGACGGCTTGTACTCTGCCACCTGGACCTCTTGGAGCGCACGCTTATACCAGAGTCTCCCTGGATCTCCTCCCTTCTGTTTCTCCTGCTTGTCCGGAGCAGCCCTCCAGCTGCTGCTGTTTGGGGAGGCTCCTCAGGGGACTTTCAACTCCTAAGTGTCCGAATTGGAGATTTAGCCGATCTGGAGACGGCTGCCCGCTTCAGGTCCCGCTCTGTGTACGTTTTCCTGTGGTCTTTGGGGGTATGATTGGCTCTTAGTCCCTGACCCAAAAGCAAGCTGGACGTAGGATTTCTGGGGAGGCAATGGGAGCCCTGAAGCAGAATAGGGAGGCGGAGATCTGAGGGATCTGAGGGCCGTGTGGTCTTACAGCTGTCACAGCTCGTGCCACGTGGGTTGTCAGTGCCTCTGCCTCCGGGTACTAGTATGTAACTCCGTCCCTGTCCTGGGGTGCCCCATCTGGAGATACTGGTGGCTTCTGCGGCTGCTTCCCAGGCAGCTTCTCCACCCTCTCATTTGGTCAGAGACAATGGCCTCATTGAGACCATCCTGGTGTAACAGTTGGCAGCCCCCTGCCTTTAGGGGGAGATTTCTCGCTCTAGGGAGTGGGGCCTCCGACCCTCTGGTCCTGTGTGCCTCAGTCTCCCTGTTGTGTGCCCTGAAGACTTGGGGTGCTCTGAAGGCAGGGGAGGCAGAGCCGCTGAGTGGACATGTGCATGAGTGTGTGTACATGTATGAGAGTGTGTGTGTGTGTGTGTGTGTGTGTGTGTGTGTGTGAGAGAGAGAGGCTCAGGACAGCCAGCTTGGGGGCCAGAAAGGCGGCCTCCCTAAGGGCCTCAGGAGCTGGGAGTAGAGTTGGGTGTTGGGACTGACAGCCTTGGCAGACGGACGTGGGAAGGACGGATCTGAGAAGGAGGAGGGGTGTCTGACCTGGCACAGCAGCGGGTGATGGAGGCTGGCAGAGCCCGGGCAGAGGAAGGTCATTGTGGAGGAGGCGGAATTTGGTGGCAGGAGGGAGGGAGGGCGGAGCGCATTCAGGCCAGGGGCAGCAAGCAGGAGCGGGGGGAGGCCGGAATGCGCTGGTCCGTTAGGGGCTGGGGCATAAGGAGGGACCAGCCTGTGACCGCAGAGCGCCAGGTGTGCCCACCCGCCTGGAGCCTGGACCGTCGAGGGGAGGCAGCTGGAGTGGCCAAGATCGGGGCTGGAGCAGCACCCGTCTGTTTCTATGGGGCCAGTGGGGGACCTCTGCCTGGGCTGCCCGCTTGGTGTCTCGGTTTCTGCAAGGTAGGGTCAAAGGAGTGGGAGGACACCCCAGCACCTCGGGGACCAGGGATCCTGATAGTTCCCAAGGCTGGGGGATGTGGCCTGTCTTGAAGCTCACGTCAGTGGCTGAAGGACAGAGGCCCCCCGGGCCACCTCCAAAGCCAGGCGAGTTCTGAGCCGTAGCGGCGTTGCAGGGGGTCACTTTCAATCCAAGCTGACTAGGACCCTGCAGTGGGGGAAGAAGGGCCCTGAGGGGGTGTTTCCTGGAGGTTTGGAGCAATGACAGTATCCAAGCTGGCGCAGCACGCCCTGCGGGACAGAGGGGAGGCTGCCCCAAGGGTATGTGTGCGGGGTGTGGGGGAACGGGTACCCCGAGTTAAAATTCTGCTGACGCCCCGTATCCTGGGCACATCTGCCCTCTTCCCTAGGGAACAGCTTCTCTTTTCATCCTATTATTCCTGCCCATCTCCCTCCTCACCCTGGAGGATTGAGCGCGAGATCGTTAAGGTCTGTCACGTCACTGAGGTGGCACGGGGATTCGGCCCGGCTTCTATTTTGGATGCGTCTGTGGGTTCAGGTCTCCCCTGGGGACTGAGACGGTGGCAGTGTCCTTCCTGGACACGAACCTCCCCACTCTGGTCTCTGCTGTCCCTCTAAGGAGGATCTCAGGGCTCTGTGGAGACCCCCATGTAGGGGGAAGAGGAGTATTTTGTACTTTGGCGATGCGATTTTTCTAGAGAGTCTCACTTTCCCCTTTTCCCTGTGCGAAAATGGGCCTCAGGTGGCCCCGGCACCCGGCGCTCCCCGTGTGGTGGGGCGGCGGAAGCAGTGACTCCTTCCCGGCTGGCTCCCGGACGCCCGAGGCACGGGGCTGTCGGCCGCTGTGTTCTCTAGTGAAAACAGGCCAAATCTGTTATCGCGAACGCGATTACAACTCGGGTCTTTGTGTAGCTAAAGCCCTTCCAAGTGCCAGCTGTTGGCCTACTTTCCCCAGCACTGTTTGCTGTAACCAGATTTGCATGCAGTGAAAGAATCCTGAAAGTCCTTGATGTTTGTTGAAACACAGTCTGGCTCAGGACCCAGGCGCTCCGGTCCCGGAGCCGTGCTCTCCCGCCTAGAGGCTGTGTCTGCCCTTCTGAACCCTCTGCCGTCTCCTCGAGGACCGTCCCAGCGGTGTCCTGGAGGCCGGGCAGGCTCTGGGCCCGGAGCACTCGCGCGGGAGGAGGGCAAGGAGAGGGTCTCCTCAGGAGATGGGGTGGTGCAGACGGGCCTGCTTGTCTGGGAGCCCAGGTACCTCCTGGACAACGGCTCCCATGACGGCTGGATCCAGGTGCCCCTCTCCTCCCAGGAGGACGAGGCCCATAGCTTGGTGATGGGTACGGATCTGCCCCTAATTAATGCCAGAGGGCCTCTTGAGGGAGGAATCCTGCTTTTCAGCAAGACTCAGGCCTCTGGTGAGTATAGACTCCGTGCAATTCTCCCTCTGTGGCCAGGGCAGGAGCCACAGTGGCGATGAGGTCACTCAGCTGGACTGGAGGAGCCAGCCTTGCCGGGATTCTGCTCGTGTCTGCTCGTAGCTACGAGGGGACGGCTCCTTTATGGGTCTGACTGCCACCCGCTGCGCTGGCCTGTTGCTCTTGTGTCCAGGGCCCGGGACCAGGCCCACGCACCATCCTGGTTGTGAGGAGGGTGGACACCTGTGTGCCAGGTGGCAGAAGCCCCTCCGAGATCGGCTTCCCAGCTGGACCAGGGGTCAGATGTGGACCAGGGAGGTGGGGGTGAGCATGGATACCCGTGCTGTGAGGCATCAGTCTGGAAAGGCTTTCTGGAGGACATGGGTCTCCGGAAAGGTTTTGAAAGGGACAAGTGGGCAGAGCTATCCAAAGGGAGAGGGCCTTTGGGGGAGGTGATGGGCATGGCAGCTGGGAGCCTGTGTGGTGTAATGCTTAGGGGGGTAAGCTCACTCTGCCATTTGACAGCTGGGTGGGGAAGGGTGTCTTGGCCCCTGAGCCTCAGTTTCCTCCTCTGTTAAGAGGGGTCTTAAACATCGCTGTCTGAGGGTTGTCCTGGGGGTATAGCCCACAGCACTGGGCCTGGTTCCTGCTCACGGGGGAGGGGGTAGTGGGTGCTGCTGCTGTTGGAGCTCGGGGTGTGGGACGGGCGGGTGTGGACGCCCGAATGCAGGAATCTGGTGATGGAAGCTAAGAGGCTCAGAGGCCACAGGCAAGGGTCTGTCTGGTTCCCACAGGGGTGGAGGTGAGTGAGGCACCCACGAAACCTGCCTGGGGGTCCCTCTGAGTCCAGCAGATGCCCGGGCTGCTGGCCAGCGTGGGAGCCCTTGCCTGGGCCTGGGGGACGCTCCATCTGCAGATGTCAAGCTCTCTCCCTGTCAGAGCGGAGGCTGGGGTCACGTGGGCTTCAGGGTTCCTTCACTGGGAAGGTCATCCCAGTCTCCCCTGCACCCTCCTGACCCCAGAGCATCCCAGATGAGTGGACCACGGGCCCGGCCTGCAGACAGTGACACAGGCTTGTGCTGGACAACCTGACAGTAGGGTGAGGTCACCAGCCTGTAGCTCTGCTGGCCACCAGCCTTCCTGAAAGGGAATCAGGACCGGGAGCTGGTGTCAGGGACGGGCATGCTGGGCAGGGCATCCTCCCCCCACAGCTGCCCTTTGCAACTCCTGATTGTGTTGCAAATTAGGAGCTAGCAGGACAGTCCCATCTGGGGCCAGTCGGGGTGAGCCAGGGCTCCGAGGCCAGAGCTGTGTGCCTCTAGCTTGTCCTGGGGTCCAGTTAGTCTGCATCTTTGCCCTGCCGAGGGCTGGGGAAGCCTGGGCACCGGCTGGGGCCTCCATGCCTGGAGAAATGAACCCACCAGAGCATGAGCCCCTGGGGTCAGCGGCTGGCATGGCCAGCGCTGGGTGAGGCGGTCCTGCTGTGGGAGCAGTGGCCTGGCAGCCCATTCATGATGAGACATCACCAAGGGAAGTACCAACACGCAGATGGCATCTTTGCCCTGCAGGGGCCACGGACTTCTCATCCTGGCGACTGTGGCCTTGGCACACCCCTCAGGGGTGCTGCAGCCCTTATCCTGGCGATGGCTGAGCAGAACAACCCTGCCCCCCCACCTCTTTCTCCTTAAATGTCCAGCGGTGAGAGGAGATCACATTCAGAGATCAAGGCCTTACCACGGTTCAGCTCAGACACCACCATTATTGCAAACCGCCCCTGTCCCTGGGTTTGCTGGCTGAGTGCCCTTCACTCACCGTGCTAGGGGTGGGCTGCCTGATGCTCAGAAGGGTCTCTGTGGGGGACTGACAGGAGCACAGGGCCAGCAGCAGGGACCTGGGGCCAGGTTCTAGGGATCCACGGTAGCCCCAAGACCCAGGATGGAATCCCACCTTCCTGCCAGGCCAGACCAGGTGCTCCCACTGGGCTTGGAGCCCCCCGAGGGCAGGAACCCTGGGGGCATGCTGTAGACCCTCAGGGACCAGCTGGTGTGTGAATGGTGGGGCGGGGTAGGGGCTAAGGGATGCTGGCAGCCAAGGGGCTCTAGGGGGACAGGTATCAGAGGTCGAGGCCCCAGGGGATTTCAGTTTTTGATTCATCGCAGAAACCCAGCCAGGAAATGAGTTCCTTCACTTCCTCTGCACAAAGCCACCGAGGAACAAATGGTCAAACAGTGGCTCTCTTTCCAGAGTCCTCTCGGCTTTTCCCAAATTTGGAGGCTGAGTTGCTTATGAGACCGAACGGTCTGGAACCCTCTGGAACATGGTCCCTGAAGGCTGAGGATTTGTTATCTCTCCATCCAAACAGACCCAGCGGTTGGTCCCTGGACACCCCTGGCGCCTGGGGCATTTCTGGGCCTGGGCTGTTTAATTTGGTCTGGACAGAGCCCGGTCGGAGGCTCCATTCAGCCTGGACCAGGGGATGGTCTAGAAACTTCAAGTTTGCTGTCATTTTTTTAAGTGCTGCCAGTGCCCAGAAATTTAGGTGGAGGGACAAGAGGGTGGTGTCTGTTTCGGCGGTGGATATACACAGACAGCACACCCCCTAATCCCGAACAACGGAGCAGGGCTGCGGGGGAGGCGGGGAGCTGGGAATGAGGCTCCAACCCGCCTCTTTCTTTCTCGTGTTTGGTGTTTTTCCCTGTTGACCCTCTTTGCCATGTTCCTGAGTCTCTGACAGCCCCTTCAGGGATGCTGAGACCCCGCCCCATCTTCAGCCTTCTCTGTCCCCCAGAATCTCTGGGCCACCTGGGGAAGCCCAGAGTAGCAAAATCCAGAAAATCAAGGGGTCTGGCCTTGAACGCATTAGTGTGCCCTCCCCGACACACTTAGAGCTTCCTGTGTCCCTGTCCCCAAGGCCCAGAGCCTCTGTCTTCAAACACTTGGAATGGCCTCTAGGGCCAGATGAGATGGGGAGGGAGGCAGGAGAGGTGGCCCCACCCTCACCTCCATCAGATGGTTGTTCCCTGGGTGCAGGTGGGGACCGGGGTGCCCTCAGGGCCTCAGGTGGGTCTTCCGGGGGGTGGGGTCGGGGTAAGGAGATGGGTTTGTCTTGCCGCCCAGGTCCTGGTAAGGCTGAGCTGGCAATTCCTGGGGCTGGTTTCTCCCTCTCTCTTACAAGGAGGGGTTAGAGCTTGGAGCGCTTTGCAGCCAGTGTCAGGTGTTTTCCCTTAATTCTGTGTCTGGTTTTCCACCCCCTCATGCCCACAGTCTTTCCCTGCCCTTGGAGGTGCGCTGGCTAATAGCTCTCTTGGCCAGTGGGCTTCTAACTGTCCCCTGGGGCAAGGCCTGGGGGTTTCTAGCACCTCCTTGGCGGGGGGAGGCCAAGCTGAGGGTCCCCCAGGAATGGGGACAGGAGCCACCTGGAACACAGACAGCACCCCCACCTCCTGCCTGCAGGAGGTTAACTCATGGAACAGTTTCATCTTTCTTTTCGGCGGGAAGAGAGAGGCATCCGGGGCAGTGGGGCTGGCCTAGATTCTGGCCACCTTGCCGGCTCACCAACTGCCACCCCCGCCCCCGCCCCGGACTCCCCTGTCTCCTGGAACATGGTTCTGATCGTCAGTGGCCAGCGAACTCTCTGTGCCTCCCTAGGCAGGATCTCATCCTGCACTCCGGCCGGCCCCTCCCTGGCGCAGGAAGCCGGCCCTGAGCAGGGCTCTCTGGCCCTCCTCTCCACGTGGGTGGGCAGCTTCCCTGTGAGGGGCAGGCCAGGCCCCTGCCCCCAAGTCCCAGGAGACGGACAGTGTCTACAGTAAAAGCAGACAAGTTTTCCTGGCTCCACATGAGGTCTGGAGGGGCGGCCTTCTCTGCTGTCCCCTGCCTCCAATCCCCCATTACAAGCCAGGGGAGGAGTGCTCTGTAAAGTAGCCGGGTTTTCATGTTTTTCCCTTCAGTTCAAAATGAAGTCAGTGCTGGAATCCCGTCCTCTGGTGGGCCAGGAGGAGGCCAGAGTGGGAGAGGCCGTCAGCTCATTCATTTGTTTATTCAACAGCTATCTGTGGGCGCCAGCTAAGTGCTAGCTCTGTTCTATGTTCTCGGGGTCTAGGCAAGAGTCCAGGAGAAGGGTAGGTTCAGGAAGGCTTCCTGGAGGAAGGGACACCTAACCAGAGTCCTGGGTAGAAGTTTGCCAGGCAGGGTCTCCAGGCAGACGCAATTTGTTTGGAAGACACTGTTGTGCCCATACCTGGCACAGGTGCCCTTGGCACCAAGATGGAAGGTGATGGAAGGTTATGGGAGAGGACTGTGCTTGTAAGCAGAGTTGGGGCAGGAAGGGAATCCAGGCTCCATCTTTCCCCCTGGTCAGAGAGCTGGGAGGGACTTGGGTGGTGAAGAATCCCGGTGGGAGAGGGGCATGAGGGTGGAGTAGGTTTGGAGTTGCAAGCTTTAGGCCCAGGGCCGCCATCAGAAAACCTCTGAAGGGGCTGCTTTGCTTTTTTGTTAAACTACAAAAGAAAGCCTTGGCAGGCCTGGAGTCCCCAGGGGCTGAGATGGGGAAGGCTCTCATTCATTCACACCTTTGCAGGCCCAGTGCAGAGAAGAGGCGGCAGCAGAGTCGTGTTCCCTCCCTGCCTCCCTCCCTGGTTGCTGCCCCCACCCCACCTCCTGGCCCTGGGGAAACACCAAGTTTTGGGGGCAGCTAGGGGAGGGCTGGGGACACTGGTGAAGGAGGGAGCCTCGTCCCCTTCCCTAGTGAGGCTGGGCTAGGGGAGGGGGCCCCCATTCAGATATTTACATCTCTCTTAGTATTTAAATGATGAGGCCAGGCTCCTGCAGACAGCTGTCTTGGAGCCAGCTGTTGGGCTGTGGCCTCCCTCCCGAATTTTTTGTCTCTGACCCAAGTCCCGGCCCTTCCAGCTGTTCCCCCTTCACTCACGGCACTTCCTCTGATTCTGCTAGTCCTTGTTAGTCATAACCATCTCCTTTCTGGGGGGCGGGGGTGGGGGTAATTAGGTTTATTTATTTGTCTATCTTAGTGGAGGTACTGGGGATTGAACCCAAGACCTTGTGCATGCTAAGCACGTGCTCTACCACTGAGCTACACCCTCCCCTCCATAACCATCTCCTGATTGAGCACTTACTACATGCCAGGCCCTGGGCTGGATACTGTATCTGCAAAGTCTCTTGGTCCTCCCGGAGCCCAGCAAGGTGGACAGGTCACGCAGGTCACGGCTGGCCTGAGACCACACTGGAAGGCAGCCCCTGGTGCTCCCAGCCCCACAGCTGCATCTGTCTACTGCTCCCTACCGCCAAAACCTGCCCTGCCGCCCCTGCCCTCGCTGGTGCCGCCTCACGGGGCTGCTCCTGCCTGGCTGGGGTGGAATTCAGCCTACCTGGCAGTGGTGGGCTGGGACAGGGGAGGTCCAGAGCCTGAGGCCTGGCAGGGGCTGCTTCTGTGCCTGTCCCAGCCTCACTGCTCTCCAGCTCGTTGACCACGTTCGTGGCCCAGGAATCACAGGGCCCACCTTGCAGGGTGTGTGGCCGGGGTTCAGCGCTGTGTGGGTGCAGTGCCAGTGTGTAGTGGGCCCTGTGCGATTTCATAGGCTGGCTTTTGGAGGGCCGGGCGAGGACTGGAGGCAGAGCGGGGTGATGGTTTAGCGCGCTGGCTCAGTTCGGCTTCACTCTTGCCCACGCTATGCTGCTGGGCCGGCTGTTTCCTCTCCGTGTCTTGGTTTCCCATCTGAAAATGGGGTGACAGTGAGACCACTCCGTCTGGCGGTGGTCGTGGGAAGTAAAAGAGCTCACGTAACGAGAGCCCTCAGGGTCGTGCCCAGTGTGTGGTGAGCACTCAGTCAACGGTGGCTGTTAAAGAGTCAAGGCAACAGATGCTTTTTAGACACTTACAGGACATGCCGGGCACCGTCTGAAGCCCTAGTGGAAAGGGGGACTGCCTTCATCGGCAACAAAAAGCCCACAGTCTGGGGGGCTCACACAACTCACACTGATTCCTATCAGTTCTGGAGGCCGAAAGTCCAAGACCAAGGCTCAGGCGGCTCGTGGTCTGGCGAGAGGGCGCTTCCGGTTCACAGGTGGCGGCTTCTCCCTGCAGCTGCGCGTGGCGGAAGGGGAGGGAGCTCTCGGGGCCTCCTTTATAAAAGCGCTGATTCCATCAGAGGGGCGCCACCGTCACGTCCTGATCGCCTCCCAGAGACTCTCATCTCCTGATACCTTCCCCTTGGGGGGTAGTCTTCAACCTGAGAGCTGTGGGGGAGCACCTTCAGTCTGTAGCAGGGCCCGACGTGGCGAGTCTGGCTCCTGCCCTGGGGGAGGGGTGTGACCGTCTGCTGGGAGGATGTGGTGGCTGTTCTAGAGGGGAGGGGGCCGGCTGGCTGGAGGCTGCCTGGGGCCCTGGGCTCCGGCGCTGGGCCTCTCTCCTGCCTGTTTGCTGGAGCAGGTGAGTTCTCCTGGAGGCCCTGGGCTGCTTGGACCTTCTCTAAGGTGAACACAGCACAGGCCTTGGTCGGGTTTGGGGGCCTTGTGACCGACGCATTCTTCTTCATCACACGGGCTTTGGCCCCAGCAGTGCCCAGTACGTCCTTTGGTTTGTGACCAATCTAGGGGCTGGGTGGTGCCGCTGAGGCTGGACAAAGACCTTCTTGGGTGCCTTGTGGAGGGTGGGGGCGGGCAGGGCTGCTGACCAGGGCTGCCTCCAGGATGGTCGGTGCTTAGCATTTCTCGTAGGGTTCTCAGGAGGGAGATGAAAGGAGATGAATGATTTGGGACCGGAACTTTAGAACCACAAAGGAAATTTGGAGAACAGATGCAAGAATACAGAGATGTGAGCTACCTGATGCCACGTGGAGGAAAACCCAAAGCAGTGTCCCTCCATGATCCTGCATTAAAATACATGCACACATACACAGTAAAAAGTCAGAGGGACGTTTGCCAGAATACTGACGGTGGGTGTCTTGGTCGTGGATTTGTAGATATTTTTCCCTTTATTTTCTCTGTGTTTTGCAAGTTTTCTGCATTGCACACAAATTTTCTGTATTGCTTTTACAGGCAGGAAAAGAGCAATTGATATTATTAGATACTATTTTTTAAAGTTCACTGTGAAAAAGAAAAACAGCTCACCCACCCTGCACCCCTGTTTGAGAGACCAAGGGAAAGTGACTGGTCCCCGGACTGATGGCGGCCGGGCCAGGGCCCCCCGGTCCCTCTGGCTCTTTCCAGCCCTGGTTGGGTTGCCGGGCAGTGCCAGCAGCTGCATGCTCAGCCGCAGTGGCCGGAATCTCAGTCCTGGACCCCAGCCCAGGCAGGGGGGTGGGCTGGCCTTCCCTGCCCAGCCCCTGCCGGGCCCCTCCAGCTCTGCCGAGTGTTGGGAATCGCTGGGCCTGTCGTTGTAGGAGTGAGGAGAGAAATTTAGAGCTGGTGGCAGACCCCAAAATGGCCCTCAGGGGGTCATTCACTGTCCTGGCTGGAAGGGCCCTTCCAGTCCATCACCAGGATGCTGACGCCAGAGGGGTCATCGCCTGGCCGGGGTGGGGCGTAGATGGCGCTTGTGACAGCCCTGTGCGTCGCCGGAAGCCCCCAGCTCTGGGCCATCTGCAGAGCTCCCCCGGCCCTCCTACACCTGGCAGTTCTGCTCAGGACAACTTGGCTGAAATTCTCCATTTTTAGTTAAGAAAAGAATTACTCTTCCTGCAGGCGCTTTGTCTTTGCTGCCCCGGACAGTCCCCCTGCCTTTCAGGGGCTCTCAGGCTGGGTGGGTGGGTTGTGTCCCTGTGATGTAGGGGCCCCGGGCAGTCTCCAGGTACATGTGTTGGGGTGGGATGAGGGGGGCTTGGCCTTCTCCTTACCCCTCGTCCCCTGCAGCTGATGGCTGGAAGGGCCTAGCCACTGGGGGTTTCACAGGGTGGGAACTGGGGAGGTGGAGATTGGCAGTCTGGGCCCCGCATAGCTGGCTGGCAGGCAGGTCAGAGGTTATAGGGCAGAGTTGGTCATGCTGGGTGGTGGGGGGGGGCGGGGGTGGGTCTCTCAGTGCTCTCTGGCATGGAAGTTTTGGGGTTCCCTATGTACAGCTCTCATTCTTTCCTTCTCCCGCAGGCAGAGGCAGAATTGAGAGCTTGTCTGTTTTGGGGTGCAGCCCTGGCAGGGGTAATTGATCTGTCCACCTGCAGACGAGCAGACCGGTGGCCAGAGGCTCCCGCACTGCCTGCCCCAGAGGCCTTTCCTCTCTTGGGAAGAAAGTGCAGGGGGAGGAAGAATACATTGCAGGGTCACATTTAAGGCTGGTCACCCCCCAGAGGGTGCTTGGGGTACACTGCCCACCCCGAAGTTGGTTCTGTTCTGTTCTCAGGAGGTTTCTCCCTAAACCTGTGCGGGGCACACACTCAGGCTCAAAGGAAAAAAGAGAAAAGAATAAGTTGGTCGCTGCCTGGAAGGCGGGGCTGGATGGCCACTGGAAGGTGCAACAGAACAACCGAGCAGGTGTGTGGCCAGTGCAGGGAGCCAGGGGCAGAGGTGGGAGGGAGCAGGCTCAGTGGCTGGGAGTCAGGGTGAGCGTGTGAATGTCCTGTGGCTGCAGGAGGACCACAGACTGGGTAGGGGCTTCAAGCACAGTCTGAGTCCAGAAAGTTCAAACTCAAGGTGTGGGCAGGGCTGGTTCCTTCCGCTCAGCCTCTCCCCAAGCTCCTGGGGGGCCCACAGTCCTTGGCACTCTTGGCTGGTAGACGCAGCCCTCCAGTCTCTGCTCCCTGCATCTCCCTGTCTCCGTGTCTGCTCTTATGAGGACACACACTCTCAGATTTGGGATCCATCCTAAATCCAGTGTGATCTCATCCCAAGGCTCTTAACTACATCTATGAAGGCCCTGTTTCCAAATAAGGTCCTGGGTACAGGTTCTGGGGATCAGGGTGTGGGCCGATCTTCTGGGGGCCACCAGGGATCCCTCTGCGGTGGCCCACCTTGGGGGCAGCAGAGTGTCTGGGGGGATTGGGAGACCAGGCTCGGACGGCTCTAATGGTGTGACTTGGAGTGACCACTGGCCTTCGTGTTTGTATCACGGGGGCGTGGTGGTGGCCCGTCCCGATCCTCTGCTCCGTGATGCGCCCCAGCCTGAGGGCACGGCTGGCTTGTTTTAGGTGTCCAGGGGTCTCCCCAAGTTCCAGATGGGTGTGTGGAGCTGGCCCGGAGCTTACCGTCCCTGATGAGAGCCGGGTAAGGCCTCGAGAAAGGGGCCCTGGACATGGCCTCACTCAGCCTTCAGGGCTGTTTGAAACAGCTGGGCGGCCCCCTGGAAACCCCTTCCAGAATCTTTTCAGGGTCTAGCTGTGGCCTGTCCTACACAACAGATCCACTTCCTCCTGTCAGTTTTCTGGACCCCTCCTTCTTTGCTACCCCCCTCCCCACTTCGTCCTAGAGGGTAGAGACCAAGATCTCCTGAAGCCGCGAGTCGGCCTGGTGCCTACAGGGCTTTGTGGCCTCCGAGACTCTGTCCTCTCCCCCAGCCCCGCTTGGCCAGCTTGGGGTCATGCACTGTGACCCACCCTATTCCTCAGGAGGCCCAGGGGGCAGCTGGACTCCTGGGTGCTGCTCTGACCGGGGCTTGAACTCTGCTCCCCCGGGTCACCGTCCCCTGTAATTAGGCCAGAGCTCACGTGGGCCGCGGCAGCACCGCCTGTCCCTCTGTGACCCTCCATGCGGCCTGACTGATGGGAGGCTCCACCTGGGCCGAGGGGCCCCTGGTATCGGGCTGTTTTTATTGCATTTTTTACGTGTTTTTTACCATTCCCCCCAGTAGTCAGCAGAGCAGGAAAGGAGGGGTGGGCCCTCTGCCTGGTGGATGGAAAATGGTCACCACCCGTGTGCGTGGCCGCCGGACTGAGAACAGAGGAGGGAGAGTAGCTCCACCAGGAGCTGGGCCGCCACGCTGACTCCCACCCTGACCCCCAGTGCCATGGAGCCGAGGCTGACCCGCGCGTTCCGAGGGTCTCCTGGTCCTGGTGTGCACCCGGCCCGGTCGCGTGGGGGAGAACCTGCATGGGGCCCAGATGACTAGGGGCAGGCTGGCTGATGTGCAGAGTGTTTTTGGGAAGCGAGTGTTGGGGTGATCCTTGCTTGGGGGCTGGGGGTGGGGCTGAGGGAGCAACCCTGGGATAGTCCTCAGTGGGACCCTCTGGTCGGGGGAGGGGCTGCGCCCCTGGACCTCGGGGTGCCTGGGGCGGTTGGAGAGTGGGGCTGTGGATTAAAGGGCTCTGTAACCTTTGAGGCCCCCAGAGCTGCAGCCTGTGGCTTCGGGTTTTGAAGTCAGTTCCTTCCCGGGGGCTCCCTCCTGCCCTCCTGGCCTGCCATTTATCAGGGGACCTTTGACCTGCAGAGGCCAGAAAGGTCCTCTGTCCCCTCCTCTCCCTCGAAGCAGGGCCCTCCTCCCCCTTGGCCTTTCAGGCAGCCCGGTCACCAACCCGCCCGCCGGCCCACCCGGTGTCCCCACCCTGGGTCAGGAAATGCTTCCCGTATCTGGCCCACATCTCTGCGTGTGCAGCGGCGGCCCCGGTCCCGCTGTGTCCCCTTGGCCGAGAGAGCCCACAGCTGGCTCAAGAGAGGGGAGGACAGATCCTTCTAAATGCTCTCATGTTCCCATAACTGTAATTTTGTCAAGAAAAGAAGGAAGTCTGGTGTCTTAGAGCGACTTTTCAAGCCTGCCTGGGATGACCCCAGTGTCGCCAGAGCCGGGAGACGGCTGTAGCGAGAAGAGGCCCCAGGCCGGAAAGTGGCTTCCTCAGAGCGTTTGCTGTAGTTTTTCTCTGCATAGAGAGATTTCTTGAAGCTGAAGTTGCTATGTGTCTGTCTGTCCCGTGATGCCTGCCAGGTTCTCCGCTGTCGGATGGATCCCTGATCCCGAGAGCCGCCACCCCAGGACCCTTCTCTGGCGAGGGAAGGTGGGGACTGGTAATGAACCAGCCTTAGGTGGGTCAACCAGATAATTCATTGCCCCAATGGGGACACTGCTGGGAGTACACAGGGTGCCCTGACTGTTGACAGTGGTACAACAGGTGGGAACCGGGATGTGCCAGGTTGACACATGGGCCCCTGGCCCCAGGAAGACATGGGGGAGGCTCTGAGGCCAGGGGGCAGCGGGCAGCAGGAAGGGGCTGCTGGGCCAAGGCATTGGCATCCGTGCAGGACTGGACTGAGCTGGTGGCTGACGCAGGCGGAGAGGGGTGAGGCTCCATCCCACCAGGCTGGCTCCATTCTGGGGCACCCGTGTGCCCTTCCAGAGCTGGTGAATCACCGCAGGAAGTGGCCTCGGCATCAGTGGAGGCTGAAGAGGTTGAGCGTAACAGCGAGGGCAGTGAGAAGGTGCGTCCTGTGTTCTGTTGGTGCACTCATTTCCTGCGACCGCTGTAACAAAATGCCACACACCGGGCGGCTTCAACCCATGGAAAGGCGGCCTCTCCCAGTTCTAAGCCCGGAAGTCGGAAGTCAGCTGAGGGCAGGGTTGGCTCCATCTGGAGGCCCAGAGTCCTTGGGTCCTTGGCTCTTAGTTGCATCACTGCATCTTCACACGGTCTCCTCTGCGTCTTCTCCTTTTCTGGCTCTGTCATGGGGTTTAGGGCCCACCCCAGTCCAGGATGGTCTCACCCTGGGATCCAACCTTAATTACATCGTCAGAGACCCTTTACCCACATCACTCTCGTAGGTTCTGGGAGTTAGGACCTGACCTGTGTTTGACCCGTGTCCTCTGCACACAGCAGATTCTGGAAGCCCTTGTAAGGGAATCGGACAGGACCCATTCTGGGTGGATCAGACCTCATAGCTAGGCTGTGAGGAGGGCTGGTGGGCCGCTGGGGCCGGTTCTGCCCGTGTCCTCGCTTGCCAGAGGGCTGGAGAGCTTCTTTCCAGGGAGAAGTTAACACAATGAATTTGGGGATTAAGAGAACCGCTGCAGTCCCGGGGGCCGGCTGTTGACCACAGCTGCCACTGGGACCCTTGCCCGGTGCGGGGGGCTTGTTCGTGTCCTGACTTGAGTAGCCCTTGCGCTCATTTTGTGCCTGGAAATGTCACGAGCGGGAGGAGCTGTGTGGAGAGGGTCCCCCTGCAGTGAGTGGCGGCCTAGGAAGGGAGAAGGGGGCCTGTTTCTCTCTGCCAACCTGGGAACCCAGCTGGTGGGCAGGGCAGACCTCCTTCAAGCACTGCGGTTCTAGGGCAGGTGCCCAGGCCAGGCCCCCCTGGGGGAGGCTGTGAGGAGCAGGAAGGCCCCGGAGTGCCCGTGTTCTAACAGCCAAACTAAAGACAATCATCAAAATAGATTGGGTGGTGGCGGGTTGGGTGGAGGGGTTGACCTCACTTTTTTTTACCTGCGGCTGAGTGGTCTCCCCTGGGTATCAAGACCCCCTGGTGAATCTGAGGTTCTCAGGGACTCTGTGGGCCCTCCCTGCACAGCTCCTCGGATGAGTGGAAGTGACCTACCTGGGTTCTCCTTGTCCAGAGGGCGCAGGTCGTCCATCTGTGGGACTGTGCAGGGCGTTGAGATACAGGCCTGCCTCTGGCCAGAGGGCCGGGGACAGGGGCTGTGTACGGCCTTCAGCCAGCTGCGTGTGCAGGTAAGCCCAGGCCGGCCAGCGCCCACAGCCACCACGCTGGCCCCCGGGATCCTGCGCTGGAGGCAGAACGGGGCTGGCACTGTGCTGCGGCTGGCCCTTGTAGCCCGACCAGGCCTGCCTCCGGGAAGGCAGAGGCAGAGGCCGGAGGGGAGGATTTCGAGCTGTGGGTGCCAGGCTCTGCCCTCGCTCTCTCTTTATTTGGACTTTGTCTTTGGTGGGGCCATCCTTAAACCGACGTGTTTCTCTGTGGGAACCTCAGGGCCGCCCGCTGACGGTGCTGTTTTCTGATGTCCCTGTCCAGGCTGGGCTCTGCCACCGTGTCTATTTTAAGCTCTTCCTTTTGGACTGTTTGCTTCCTGAGGACACCCCCCCGACCACTTTCCCCCTCTGCACCCTCCTCCCGGCCGTGAGCCTCCCTCCCGCCCCGAACTCCCAGAGGCAGCTCCTCAGACGGGTTCAAGGGGGAGGTGATCCCAGGTGGTCCCCGCGCATAGGCGGAAGACAGATCGGAGGGAGGGGCTGTAAGATGCATCACCACTGGGGTGCTGGGGACTCTGCACCACACACCCCAGATGTGTCCCACCCAGCAGGGGAGCTGGGTATTCACCCTCCAGTTACTGCCTAAAGGCTGTGGGCGTGGGGAACAGTATTAACCCCTCCCTGCCTTCTGGGCTTGGGCGCCGCGCGGCTGCCTTGCACACACACACCTGTGATGGACACAGGTAAGACACGTGCAGCCTTGGCCACTGGTGGGATGACCACACCTGCCCGCGGCTGCGCATATGCAGGTGGTAGTTACACCAGCACGCGCCCTGAGTGCTGCCGAGCACCGCTGCGTCAGCACCTGCAGCACGACAGCCGAGGAAGCGGAAGAGGATGTGGAGGCCTCGGGGGGGGGCTGTGGTCGTGCCACCCACTGTTTGGCCCCAAAAGCAGGAGCCCAGTCTGCATCCAGGCTGGAAAGCCCCCCCGCCCCGGTCCGACCAGCTCTCAGTTCCTCCGAGGGAGGCATGCAGGGCCTTTGTCCCCTGCCTTTCCCTCTGCCTGGAAGGGTCCCCCGGCCCCGTTCCTTTCCTTTGGAGGAGTTGTTGTTTCTGGGGCCGGCCCATTGGCCCACTGACTCCTCTTCTGTTTTCCCTGCCGCACGAGAGGAAGCTGGTCCACCCCAGCTGCAGCCCCAGCTCCCTGCCCTACAGGAGGGTGAGAAGACGGGGGCTGCGTCCAGCCCACCCCAGTGATCACGCATACCCTGGACTTGCTCTGTGAGCCCTGGTGGCCGTGCACTGACCTTTAGGCTGGGGTTTTCCTGTGACCCTTCCCTGCAGTTCAGGCGTCTGAGAGGTGCCTTCCTCCTGGCACCATCTTTTTGGGTTCCCTGGCTCCCAGGTGGCCCGACCCTGGCTCCTGAGTGGCCGGTTTCTTCAGGACAGAACCTGGAAGGGACTCACTCAACCAGGGCCAGTGCTCCTGCGACCTGAGCCTAAAGTCGGACCCCTGAGCTGGGCAGCGGCCACTCTGCCCCGCTGGGGAGCTGCACATGGGTGTGTTTTGACTTGGACTCTGGCTTTCCTTGCCTGATGTTTGCCCTAGGCTGGGCTCTGTGGCTCATCTGTCCTTGCGGGGCTCTGTGGCTCGCCCCAGGGTCCCCTCCCCAGACCCAGGCCTGACGGGTACACCAGGAAGCATCTCGGGAGCAGGGAGAGATTTGCGGGCGGTCAGCGCGGGGGGCCTTCACAATGGGCTCTTGTGTGCGGCGCATTCCTCCCTAAACGGGCCCAGATCCCGGCTGCTCCTGCTCCGCCCCCCGGGCATGGACGCCGGGAGGTCTGCATCTGGCTGTTGAGGCTGTAGGTGCTTGCTGCACCGGGAGGGCTGGGCTGGAGGCTGCTTCACCCCTCCCCCTCTGAGCAAGGTTTGCTTCTTGAGAACAGCGTTGATGGTTTTATCCCCTGAAAATATGAAGTGGCCCACATTAGCGCAGGCACACGGGGGAAGGCAGGAGAGTGTCGTGAATGACACAGCCCTCAATTCCCTCCAGAGCTGGCTGTGCTCGCGTGTGCGTGCCCCTGCACATGTGTGTGGGAGATGAAGTCAGGCCCTTGCCTGCTTCTTGGACCCTGCTATTTTTACTTCGTCTTCCCAGCATGTCTCATCTTCAGAACCGTGATTTTGATGACTTTGCAGGACTTCAGCATATGGGTTTCAAAAATCTACGTAAACCCAAATTGTTTCCAGCATTTGCTGTTTGAACACTGATGCAAACGTCCCGTGTATAAATCTTTCTGTGCGTCTGATTGCTTCCTGGGGGTAAAGCCCCAGCTGTGGGCCGAAGGGCACGGACGGTCCTGAAGCCCTTGGTGCGTGTGGCAGAGGGCGCACTGGGACTGAGGTGGGCCTTTGGGAGCCAATGAGGTTCAGGCCGGGCTTTGGGGAGCCTTGAGTTCATGAGCCGGAGAGCAGGGGCATTCTTGTTCGGAGGATGGTGTAAGCAGGGGTGGGCCCCTCGTGCGCTCTGGGGGACGACAGTCATTTTCCCTCCCAGAGGCAGTGTGGCGACCCTCCCCATGCAGCCTGGTCCTGTGTTCGCCTGGCGCCCCGCAGCAGTTCGTCACATCCTGTGTGCCCTCTGAGTGCATTCACATCCTGCAGGCGAAAGAGGAAGCAGCCCTAAGGCCGCTCCCTGCTGCCCTGGTCCAGCCAAAAGCCACTTTTCTGCCCAGTCGGTTCCTCACACAGCCGGTCATCGAATCTGCTGTTGTGGTCATGCAGGGGATGTCCAGTCTGCAGAGTGACAGGTTCATGACCGCTCTTGCTGGCTCCTGCGGCCGCACACGGACACCCTGGGAGGTGGGAGATGAAGACAGTTTAAAAAAAAAACAAAAGCCACCGGTTCTCCACGGAGGAAGTGGAGGGCGTTTCCAGGGCGGGACTTGGAGCGTGTTTTTAGTCCTCCGATGGGGGACAGGATGCGGGGGGACTCTGTCCTGGCAGCTTTGGGACAAACTATCAGCTAATTTTTCCCACCTGGGTGCTGCTCTCATCACCACGTCCTCTGTACAGAGGCAGCCGCTCGTGGGACATTAGAGCTGGCCTTAAAAAACGATCTTTAGTTTCATCACCAAATATTCTGGTTATTCCCGTGATGACGTCTCCTACTGTCCAGGGTTTTGTATGATTCCAGCACAGGGAAAAGGAGGCAGCGTTTCCTCCTCCGGGTCCCTGATGCAGCACCTCGGGTGCTGAGCCACGCTTCTGTGGGTCCACCCGTGGGACGTTTGTTGAGTGTGGTTGGGGCTGGATTAGGGCCGGGGCACAGAGTAGAAGGGCAGGGGCTCCGACAGTCTCACAGCCTGGAGGTCTCATCCTTCAAACCTGGGGACCATGTGAGGACACAGTTACGGGCATTCAGCCATGGATGCCCTGGACGTTCGGAGGATTTGCCAGGCACTTGACCTCTCCCCGGGCACTTCGGTCTTCTTTGGACGGGAGTTTGCACCCTGTGGTTATCTGGCCGGATAGCCCCTGGTGGAGGCGGGGCTGCAGCAGGTTGGGGTCCCTGCATGGCCACACCCCTGCCACCCTCGGCAGGGGGTGGGGGGGTAGGGTGCGTGCACATCATCAACCCAAGGTCACAGGCGGGGCCCACTCGCCTAACGCAGCCTGTGAATG
This sequence comes from Vicugna pacos, assembly GCF_048564905.1. Taxonomy (NCBI): domain Eukaryota; kingdom Metazoa; phylum Chordata; class Mammalia; order Artiodactyla; family Camelidae; genus Vicugna; species Vicugna pacos. The sequence continues at coordinate 59,437,558 of NC_133002.1, forward strand.
TGATTTCGTTTGACAGCATGGTGTTTTTAAAGAGATTGTTTTGCTCTGTGCCACTATTTTAAAAAGTCAGGAGACAGCAGCACTGTTTACAATAGCCAAGACACAGATAGATGCAAACTAAATGTCCGTCGATGATTGGTTGAAGAAATTGTGGTGTGTATGTACATATACACACACACAATGGAATTCTACTCAGCCATAAAAAATACAGTAATGCCATTTGCAGCAACATGGGTGAACCTGGAGATTGTCATACTAAGTGAAGTAAATCAGAAAGAGAAAGAAAAATGCCATATAAGACCACTTATTTGTGGGGTATTAAAAAAAGGGACACAAACGAACTTGTTTACCAAATAGAGACAGACTCACAAAGAAAACAAACTTATGGTCATCAGGAGGGAAAGGGAATGGGAAGGGATAAGTTAGGAGTTCAGGATACACAGTACTTTATATAAGATAGATGAACAGCAAGGTCCTACTGTACAGTACAGGGACCTGTGTTGAATATCTGTGATAGCCTATGATGAAAAAGTATGGAAAGGGATATGTGTATGTAGCCACATGAATGAATCACTATGCTGTACACCAGAAATTAACACAACGTTGTGAATCATCTATGCATCATTTAAATAAATAAATAAAAATTAGAAATAACCATATATGAAAAAATCCAGATTTTTCTTGACTCCAGAGTTCTGGCCACGTGGGGCCCACATGACAGCAGTGATGGAGAACGGCAGGTGTGTCCCTGAGACAGGGTGCGCCGTGGCTCGCCTGCTCCTGAAATCTGCATGGCTCCCTCCCTCTGAGGACGCTTCCTGTCCCCGCAGGGCCTCTGGGACGCTTGGGCCTTGCAACTCAGGATTTTGTGCCCTCAGTCCACGGAGAAGGAGGTGCGCCCAGGGCTTAGCGAGGGTCCTCCAGGAGGGCCACGTTTGGGGAACTGGTAGTTCACGCAGCCAGGAATCAGGGACTGGGGCACCCTTGCTTCCTCCCACAGCCAGCGCTTAAGAGCGCATACTCCCCTGGCCACCCACCCACTCAGCCACCCACCACGCCCTGGTTCTGAAGGAGGTGTTGTCCACGGGGAAGAGGGCTGTGCTGGGATTTGGAGGAAGGAAGACTGGACAGAGGGGCTGCTCAGAATGAGCTGGTGTTGGGGGCTGGGGGAGGAAATGGGGGCGGGGTCCGGTGTAATTGCTGGCTCCTGGGGCTGTGAGATGAGGTGGGGAGAGGGGTGGGAGAGACACCGTGGGTCTCTGAGGGCCAGCCATGGGCCCAGCCTGGAAGGAGCTGGTTGAATGTTCCTGCCACGTGGGCCCCTTCCTGCTCTGGTCTTTATAACCAGAAGCAGCTGGTTCTCGTTTGCCGCAAGGCTGCAGGGACTGTGGGGATGGTGGCTTCCCAGGCACTGTCCCCACCGCCTTGGAGAGAGCAGATCCTGGCGGAAATGGCGGGTGGCCGGGCAGAAGTGCTGGGAGTTGGGTGGTCAGCATCCCGCGGGGGCCCAGGCCCGGCCCGGGCAAGTAGAAAAGGATGGAGGCAGATGCAGCCGAGGGCGGGAGCTAAGAAAGTCGGTGGTGCGGACTGTGCCAGGGCTCTTCGTTGTCCTACCAGGAGGGGGACAGCCAGGTGGTTAGAGCCTGGGGCCTTGGCGTTAGACACATGCACCTTCTGGCCCTGCCACTCCCTCCACGCCGCCGGGCACATTGCTTAAACACCCGGGCCTCGGTTTTCCTGCCTGCACCAGGGGATTATAGCCTCAGTTACACCGTGGGGTTATGGTGAGGAGTAAACAGGATTGCCCGCAGTCAGCGCGTGCCTTGCCTTTGTCAGGACTTCAGTGTCGGCTGTGCGTGCTGTTGTCGATGTGATGATGTCATTACCATCGTGATTCTGATTGGTTATGGTTGTGGCTGTTACTATGAGGGTGTCCCCCCCCCACTGCTGCTGATGGTGTGTTTGCTGATGGTGTCTGTGTTGGGTGGAGGTGAGGAGTGATGAAAGAGGCCATGACAAAGAAGTCAAAGGCCCCTCTTGAGCCAGAACGTCCTTCTAGAAAACGTAGCTGGCGGGGCCATGGCTACAGCAGGACAGAGAGGACACAGGATGCATCCTGCAAGCTTCAGCCTTTTCTCTCTCTCCCAGAGCACTTGATTGCTGGTGCCTCGTCCCCTAAGAGCCTGGGGCTGTCCCCTTTTCTTCTTGAATGGTGAAGGGTGCAAGAGTCTCCCCGGGGGTCCTCCCTGTAGCATCCCGGCCAGCTACCTTCCGATGCTCACCGTTAGCAGGATATTCTAGGAGTTCTCGAGCTCTCTGCTCATCACATTCTCCTCTCTCTCTCTTTCAGCCTTGAAAAGATCTTTTGAGGTCGAGGAGGTCGAGACGCCCAACTCCACCCCGCCCCGGAGGGTCCAGACTCCCCTGCTCCGGGCCACTGTGGCCAGCTCCACGCAGAAGTTCCAGGACCTGGGTGTGAAGAATTCAGAGCCCGCAGCCCGCCATGTAGACTCCCTAAGCCAGCGATCCCCCAAGGCTGCCCTGCGGAGGGTCGAGCTCTCGGGGCCCAAGGCCGAGCCCGTGTCTCGGCGCACCGAGATCTCCATCGACATCTCGTCCAAGCAGGTAGAGAACGCCGGCACCGCTGGGCCGTCCCGGTTCGGGCTCAAGAGGGCCGAGGCGCTGGGCCACAAGACGCCAGAGCCCGCCCCTCGGAGGACGGAGATCACCATAGTCAAGCCCCAGGAGTCAGCCCACCGGAGGGTGGAGACCCCTGCCTCCAAGATCCCCGAGGTGCCCGCCGCCCCCGCCGCCGACGCAGCCCCCAAGAGGGTCGAGATCCAGGTGCCCAAGCCAGCCGAGGCACCCGCCTCCCCCATCCCACCCCTGGCCCTGGAGAATTCAGAACCCATCCCGATGTCTCAGCTGCAGAGCAGGCTGGAGCCCAAGCCCCAGCCCCCCATGGCCGAGGCCCCACCCAAGAGCCAGGAGGGTGAGTAGCTAGGCGCTGGTCCTCCGTCTGCGGTGATGGGGGTGGGGAGCTGGCTTCGCCCTAAGTCTTGGAGGAAGACGCCAGCTATTGAGTGGGGGGTTTGTGCTTCTGAAAGCTCAGGGGAAGAGACTGGCAATTCTTTCTGTCCAAGGGGGATGGACCAAGATGCAGCAAGTTGGATCTGAGTTAGACTTTGCAAAGAACCTCTAGGTTGTGAGGGGCCCCATTTGTGGGTCAACAGGGGCCATGGTGTCACCTCATACTGTCTCCATGAACATAACTACTCTGGGCACCTCACGTTGGAGTCATAAGTGTCTGTCCTTTTGTGTCTGCCTTACTTCATGAGCATCATGTTCTCAGGGTTCATCCATGTTGTAGCGAGTGTCAGAATTCCTTTCCTTTTTAAGGCTGAGTAATATTCCCTTGTACGGATGGACCACACTTTGCTTATTCATCCATCGTTGATGGACACCCAGGGTCCTTCTACTGCCTGACTGTTGTAAATAAAGCTGCGATGAACATGGGTGGGCAAATATCTTGAGACCCTAGTTTCAGTTCTTTCTGCTTTTCTGTTTGAATGAGAGTTTTCCAGTGGTCAGTGGACTCGCGGACCTGTGAGGGGGTGGGAACAGGAGGTGCTGGGTGAGACCTTTGCCTCTCACACTTCGGTGGGAGCAGCCACGTTCTGCTCAAGTGCACATCTGACTGAGCCGGTCAGGTTGGGGGTGAGGGGCTGACTCTGAATTTCCTATGGTGCTGGGCATGGGGACAGAGGACATTTGGAGGTCCCTTCCAGTCCTGACGTGAGTCCGCGTCCCCCTCCCCAGGACCCTGCAGAGCCATCCCACCCCCCAGGCACAGTGGTGCTGGTGTCAGGACCTAGGCTGATGTTTGGGGAGTGGCTGAGAGGCTGTTTCCTCACGGTGTTCCGCTGGTCTAGGGCCTTTGTTGCTGGATATGCTCCCCTCCCGGAGGTGAGGTGCGCGCACTCAGCTGAGTCAAACAGGATGTGGCTGGGGAGATGGTTATCACCGGGCCCGTCCAGATCTGGATGACAGTTGGCGCTGGATGCCCGGGGAGGTGGTCCTGGCTCTGGGGGACAGGCAGGCGGGGTGTCTGCTCAGGTTGGCACTGTCCTTGGTCATCAGGGTGGGCGGGGCAGAGCCTCAGGCATGGACCAGAACTGCTCCCTCCGGCAGCAGACACTGCTGACACTGTTCACACGTGGGCACGGGTGGCCAGGCCCGCTCTGCCTCGGGAGCAGGACGTGAGCAGCCGTCGAGGAACAGAACGGGGTCGGGGTTGCTGTGGGAGGCCCCCGGGAGCCGAGGCTTCATCAGCTGCATTTAGACAGGGTAGCATTTAATCAGCAAAGAGGCGGAGAGAAAAGCATCCGCAGTGGAGGCAGCAGTGCAGAGGGGTCGGGGAGCCTGGGACTCGGACGGGACTGTGTGGTTTCCCCGGGGTAGAAGGTTTCAACGTCTGCGCTGGCCGCGAGAGGAGCGCCGCCGGCACCCCAGACCCACTGCCCCCGCCAGGCAGGCGGGAGTCCAGCTCTTCGTGGAGAGGTCCGTGGGCCAGGGAGGCTGTCCTCCCGCCCCTGGAGCTCGAGCTAGCCTAGTTGGCACGTGTGCCAGTGTGTACACAGGGGTGAACTTACACGTGTGCTGAGCCCTGTCCCTCCATGTCTTACTGGCTGGCTGGGAAGGGGGCTCCCTGACACCAGAACTCACGGGTTAAGACCCTTCAGGTGCATTTGAATCAGGCAGGGGGATGGGCAGAAGCGACAGAGAGGTCGGATACGTGGATTTGGAGGAGGTGGGGGCTTGGATGACTGCCTGGGACAATTCTTTTCATTTAAAATAGCACTCCAGAGGTCACTGCAGCGTGAGCCTGGAAGTAACGCAGGGCGAGAATTGGGCTGGGAGGAGGAGGAGGCAAGGCCCACTGGCTGGGGAATTTGACCTTCGCCGGCTCAGCCTTGGACGTCCAGTCCTGAGGTCTCGGGCCAGTCCAGGTTGGGGGCAGGGCCTTCCCGATGGAGAGGTGTTCCCGGAATCTATTGCAGTGGCTTCTAGGGACCCCAGATCTGAGCTTCCGCCCAGCCCCTGCTCTGGGGCTCCGTCTGCTTCTCCCTCCTTCCCCCTCCTCTGGTCTCGGCCTGTCCAGTCCCTGCCGGCACAGACCTGGTTCTTATTTCCTGTCCATCTTTCCTGCAGACCTGGTGCTCCCATCCCTTTCCACCCTTCCAGGGGGGGCTGGGTTGGGTGCCCTTGGAAGCCCCCAGCCAGCGGTCCCTGCTCTGGCTGCCCTCTGTGGGCTCACTACCCCTCATACCTGAGGGCCAGCTGGCACTGCAGGGGCAAAGGACCAGGGAGGTGGGGAGCTCTGTGCCCTTGGGTCAGACCCAGCCCTCTGCCTCTTCCTCCGGGAAGCCTTCCAGTCTGTGACCGTGGGTGCAGGACAGGGTCTCCTGGGGTCTCAGCTGAGTTGCTTCCTAGATGGACCTCCCTGAAACCATGGGATTCTAGGTTACTTGATGGTGGGGCTGTTGTTTTTTTAAAGCATCTCGTAAGATGCTGAGTGACTTAGACATAGTAGATGCTCAATAAAACGATGTTGGAGGAGTGACATGGGGCGGCGTCTTTGTGACTTACAGGCAGGTGCAGGGACCTCAGGGGCCCCACGAGAGCCCCCCAGGGACCGAGCAGATACTTCCCTGGTCAACCGAGAACCCGCAGATCTGACCCACTCACTCTGGCGTGTTGAATTCTTGGTTTCCAAGGCTGCTGGCCCCAGTCCTGAACCAGACATGCTCCTTCTTGTCCTGTGGGATCATCCTTGCTTCCTCTCCCAGGTCCCAGCTCTCCCTCTGCCCCTGCCTGGGTGGCTCTGGGTGGGGCTGGCTGCAGGACCCAGAACCATGTCTGCAAGGCATGCTCCTGGCTCTTCCTCCCCCGGGAGCCACCCTCCTGGCTCCACCGGCCAAGTTTCCCCGAGGCTGCCTTATAAGGCGGGCGCTGGCCGCTCACTCCTGGGTCTGGTTCTGTGCTGTCTCTGGATGCTCATTGGAGGCGTGGGGGAGGCCAGGGTGACCGGCAGCGTGGAGTGGGGTGTCCTCAGGCTGGCGCCTGGCTGAGCTCTTGGGCGAGTCCAGCCTCCGTCCCATGGCCTGGCTGGTTCTGAGCCATCGCTTAGCACCCCTTCCTCTCCCCGACTCCCCAGCTCAGTTTCTCGATCTGTCAAACGAGGGAGGGGTTGGGCCTGCTGGCCCGAGGCAGGGGCAGAGGGGGGGTGGGGGGTGGTCTGAGCTCTCCAGGTGCAGCTGCCTGTGCCCAGCCACCCAGCGACCGAGACAGGTGTCCAGTCCATGGTGGTGCTGGGGCCTCCTGTGATGTGGTGTGACATTGGGGTGGGGTGGATGCAGCGAGTGTCTCGGTAGGGTTTTCCTCTGACTAAAAACATCTAGAAATATCCTCAGTCGTGGGTAGAGCCTTAAGGAAGGGGGTGTCAGGTCCCCTGTGCCTCTGCTGGTAGGCATGGCTTTTTGGCAGGCGAGGTGAGCCTGCCCCCTCCAGGTGTCCCTGGGTGTCTGCTGCACCAGGTCCCCATCAGGGGCTGAGACAGAGCAGGGAAGGCCCCACTTCCCGGAGGGGAACACTGGGGCTACGAACACAGGGCTTCCTTGGACCCCCAGCAGGGACATGAGGCTGGAGGAGGCTGGGCAGAGAAGGCTTTGGGGACAGTGAGGAGGGGCAGGCAGGGAAGTGGGAGGCTGTGATGCACCCCAGAAGTGTCTGGGTGGGGATGGGAGTCTGTGAAGTGGGGGGGAACCACCATTTGATGAGGGAGGAAGGGCCCAGCTCTGCGAAGGCTCCCTAGACACCCCGCATGTTTACAGGACACCTCACTAACTGGGGTCCACATCTTGTCCATCCTTTCACCCAGCACCTGGCCTAGGGCAGGAGCTTGGGGAATGCGGAGGGGCTTGGCGTCTGATAAAGCAGTGGCTTTGAGTCTCGCTGTGCCTTGGGCCCTTGGCCCGCAGGAGTTCCTTCTGTGGGGGGCTAAGTGTTTCTGTCCTGGTGGGACAAAGGCCGTGCCTCCAGCAGGAACAGCCCCACCTGGCTGTCTTACCTGGAAGACTCCTCTGCTCTGGGCTCCTCCCCTGTTCCTGCCGTGGCCCCAGAGAGCGTCCAGTCACCCTCTTTCCTTGGGGGACTGGGTCTCTTTCTCTTTCCCGCTTTTAAGAACTGGCTCCCTCCTCTGATCTGTCCCTGAGGCTTGTGCACAGCTCGGTCTGATGCAGACAAACCCCACGCACAGGGGGACAGGAGGACATGGTGGAGGAGCAGCCGGGCCCAGGTGTGTCTCCTTCAAGGTGGGGCAGAGCTGGGGCCAGGGAGGACAGGGCTGGGCTGCAGGGCCCAGAAAAAAGACCCCACCTCCCTCGCTGGTCCCCCCAGCTGTCTGCCAAGCCCAGCCCAGAGGTGAGGAGGAAGGAATGAGGGCGCATCCAGGGAATGCAGCCGAGCAGCTGCGGAATGCCTTAAATAGAGCCGGGCACAGCTGCGGGAGAGGGCTGGGTGGGGAGGCAGGCGCTGCCAGCGGGTCCCCGCTCTGCCTCCCTGCAGCTTGGGGGCTGCGGCCTGACCACCCACCCCGGCCCCGGGACACGTGGTGCTGGGCGAGGCCTCCTGGGTGCCCGTCCTAGGAAGCCAGGCAGCTGCCAGGAGAGGGGTTGTGTCTGCACCCGCAGCCTCTCAGGCCCCGCGACAGCTGCTGGGAGCCAGGGTCTGCACAATGGGACTGCTGTCCGGGGACGCGCCCGCTCCAGACAGCCACGCTCTGTGCACAGAGGACACATTCAGTGCCGAAGGAGCAGCTCAGACCCCCACCCGGGGCCCTGGAGTGTGGGCAGATCCCGGTTCCGACAGGCAGCCTGAAGGATGCCATGTGGTTCCCACTGGCCTGATGAGGCCAAGTGTGCACCCAAATCCAGGAGCAGTGGGGTTGGGAGAGGGGCCCCTTCTCATGGCTTCCTTCCCTTGTGTGATCTGATTTGGCTTTCCCTGACCTGGGCTTTTCTGTGGGTGTCACATGTGCCCGCCCTGGAATCCCAGGGGCTCCCAGAGCTACCGGTTGTAACTAATGAGCAAAGGCAGCCTGTGCCTGGGCTGAGCGTCCGGCTCTCCGAGCAGGGGAGGCCCCCCTCCCCCTCCCCACCGCTGCCCCTCGGCTCTAGGGAGCCCGGTTGGGAAATTCGTGGTCTGTCCAGTGCAGCTTAGAGAGACCAGCGCTGGTCCCCGCAAGGCACTGGAAGCCGGAAGCGGCCTTGGAGGTCACCTCTTCCGTCCCCCTCCTTCTAAAGCGTGCAGAGGGTGCAGCTCAGACACACAGGACGTTCCAGCCAGGAGCCACCTGGGAGGCCTTGCCTACTTGTTTGTGGGGGGCAGGGGGGTCCCTCAGATCACCTGGCTCCCGTTTCTGCCCTGCCCTGGTGACCTGTGCTCTCTGAGTCCATTGTCTCGTCGTCCCAATGGGCGTGATCCCTCCTGCCCGGCCCGGCGTTGTTAGAGTGGAAGTGCTGACAGGCGAGGACCCCCAGCGCGGGCCCAGCGCCCGGGCGGTTGCGGGGGTGGGGGTTGTTGAACAAGCTCATCAGCGGAAGCCAGTGCAGACTGATGGATCGAACGGGCGCGGCTCGTCCCCGCACTCTGCCGCTCCATCCCCGGGCTGGTGGTGGGCACTGCGCTCTGTATCCCGGGCTCCCGCTGCTTGTCGCCTGCCACACCCGCCACCCCATCATTACCTTTCTCTCTTCTAATTCTTAGAAGCAAAGCATGGCCACTGTTAGGAGAGAAAAAACTAAACAGCACATGAATGTGAAAAGGAACTCTGTCTCCTCCGATCCCCCACCCTCTCCCCGGGGTAGCCCGTGTTAACGACGGGGCGCGCTCTGTGTCCTCCTGGATGTCACATGTGCGTGTTCTTCTTGCTTAATGACACCGTGCATGGAGATTTGGCACTTTCCTCTTAACAGCTGTGTCCTCGGCCCTTGCACGACCCTCCCGGTCTGGTCCAGCTGCCCCTGTGAGGGACGAGGCTTCCGTGAACAGCCTCACGGTTGTGTCTGTGCGCGTGGGACCGCTGGATAGACCTTGAGGAGTGGAATTTCTGTGCCAAAGGATGTGTGCACTTAAAATTTTGATCCGTCTTGCCAAATTAGCCTCCAAAGCGTTTACACCAGTTTTCTGCTGTGACAGCAGAGCGGTCCCAGGCCCTCCGGCCCGGGCTGAGAGGGACAGCGCTCTGTGACGGGGGTTTTATTTTGTGCGTCTCTGGTTGAGTGAGGGGCGCATGTCTTTTCCTGTGTTGACAGCCCAGGGCCCTCAGTTCCCTGTGAACTGCTCATTCCTGTCCTTGGTTCATTTTTTGCCAGTTTTGTGGTTAAGCCTTTTTTCCTTGAGCTTTTTCTTTCTTAGAGCTCTTTGTACACCTTTGCTGTAGCTCTTACAAGTGCGTTTCCCCAGTTGCTGACTTTTAATTTTCTAAACAGATTTTTTTTTTAGCCCTTAGGATGTCAAGTTTATTCTTTTTCTTTTCTCTTTTGGGATTTATGTCCTGCCTAGAGTCCTCTTGCGTTCCAAAATCATAGGAAAAAAATCCACTCAGGTTTTCTTCTGGTACTTTTATGGTTTCATTTTTATGCCCTGAAATCATTAATCCATTGGAATTTATCTGGGTTTGGACAGCGGGGTGGGGCCGTGCGGTGCCCGCGCGGACACACATGAGCGAGCGCGGCCTGGAGCGCGGGGGGCACGTGTGTGCTGCTTTTTTCGTTGAGTTTGGTGTCAGTGTTGTGCTGGCTTAGCAAAAATAATTTGGATGCGTTTCTCCCCACTCCCCTCCCCAACCCCGTGTTCTGGAACGTTTTAAGCAGGAACACAATCATCTCTGTGTTAAAGCTTTTAAAGAATTCACTAGTGAAACCATCTGGGCCTGATACTTTTGTGGGAGCCTCGTACTTTTAAAAAGGCTTTTCCATGGGTTTGTTTGAGTTTGGGGTTTCTTTCTTCTCTGATTTTACACCTTCTCCCCCACTGCCCAGAAAATCATCCTTTAAGCGGTTTGAAATCCCTTGGATCATTCAGAGGTAGGAGTTAATGTAGCAGGGATGGTGAGGGGCCAGTCCCCACCAGTGGCCACCATTGATCCATGCACCCCAGCCGCCACCCTGGGCCCGGCAGTGTCCCCAGAGGGGAACAGGCAGAGCTGGCCCTAGGATGGCCCGTGTCCTGGGAATGCCGTCTCTGAAACATGTGTGCAATGCAGTGTGATGTGCTCCGAGAGAGAATAGTCCCGAGGGCCGTGGCACCCCCAGGAGGGAGCCCCCAACCCCGCCAGCAGAGCCTTCTTGGAGGTGTTGGCGGGTAGAGGCGACCTTAATCTTGAAGAGGGCAGAGCGGTCCAGACACGTGAAGGGCCTTTGGGTTTCTGGAACCGTGAGTTTGATGTTACCCGGAAAGTGGCTTTCAAACTTATTTTAGACTGCAGCCCCCAGTAAGAAGTACGTTTCACACCACGACCCGAGACACACACACACGTGGGTACACGGTGGGTACACGAGTGAAACAGTGCTTCCGCGGAGAAGCGCTTACCTGGCCTGTGCCCGCTGCGCCCCACTCCTCGCTGTGCCTTTTCTTTGGATGGGGGGGCTTTCTTATTTTCAAAAAACAGCTCCACTGAGATGCAGTTCGTGCACCACTCGGTTCATTCAGCGGACGTGCACGATCCGCTGGTTTTTGGTTATTCACAGGGTTGTGCAATGGTCAGCACATCTGGTTTTAGGCCGTTCCCATCACCTCAGAAAGAATCTCAGTCCCCTCCTGTTCCCCGTTTCCCCTCGTCCTGAGCCATGACTGGTCTTTCTGTCAGTAGGTTGGCCTGCTGTGAACATTTCTCAGAAATGGGATCACACGATATGTGGTCTTTTGTGCTTGACATCGCTCCCTTTGCATGATGTTGTAAGGTTCCTCTGTGCTGTAGCCCGGATCAGGGCAGCGTCCCTTTTCCTAGCTGAGTAACACTCCATTTATGAACCAAGCACATTGTATTTATTTATTGAGAGACATTTGGATTGTTTCCACCTTTTGCCTAATATGAGTGTATTCCTTTTAAATGTAAAAAAGAATTCTGGTTATGACTCATCAAATAGTGTTCAGGACCCACGGCTCGGGACATGCTGGTGGAGATGGGTGGGATGGAGGCGGGCCAGGGCAGAGGGGGCTGGATGCTCAGTTATGGGGCCCACCCACCGGAGGTGTTTCGGGAGGGCCCTATCAGATTTCCTGGAGATTATCCTGCCAGGAGTGTTTATTCCAGAAATGTTGAGAGCTGATGTATACCAGGCACCATTCTTGGAATCCAGAGGTGGTGAGCAGGCAGATACCAATCCTGTTCTCCTGGGGCGTATGTGCTGATGGGAGGAGGCAAAGGGCAGACAAGGCAAACAGTAAAACATGAAGCATGTTAGCTGTGGGGAGGGTTAAAGAGGACAGTGAAGCAGGTGAGGTGGCCCGGCTTTGATGAGCTCCCGGAATGGGGACCTTGGCCCCCAGGACACATCTGCCAGCTGGGCCACCAGCCCTCCACCCTGGGTTCTGGGGCGCTATGTGCCATGTGCTGCAGAGCACCTAGATTCAGAGTCCAGAGGACACTTAGCTGGTCTGACACCCACAGTCACCCCGTCTCTAAGACCAGGATCCGAGGGGGCCCCAGCCTTGAGCTCCCCTGGGCTGCGTCCCTGAGCTCTCCTAACCACCGGGCCCATGTCCCCGCCCCGGGGCTGACGGGCTGCCTGGCCCCCGACTTCCATTTCTGTTAAAGGAGGGCAGGGATGGCCTGCTCCTTCCCCAGGTATCCTGGCTGACTGGTGTTAACCGCTGGGATTTGGAGCCAGACTGCCTGGACTCGAATTCAGGTCCTGCCACTCCTGATCTGTGTGTGGCCTTGGGCTGGTCTCGCCTCTCTGTGCCTCGGTTTCCCCATTTATAGGACAATTCCTTTGAGTTGTTAGAAGGACTGAAAGTAAGGCAGTATGTGGCGCGCCACGACCAGGTCCTGAATGCGGCTGTTTTTATTTAGTAGTAGTGTTACTGAGCTGGGCACACAGTAGGTGCCTGACAAATTCTAGGTGTCGTTATTGCTGACTTCCGTGGCCCTTGCACAGCGCCAGAAGCCACGTTCTCCAGGTAGAAAGGCCCTGGACGATTTGCAGGAGGCGATTAGAAAAAGCAGCGGGGCCTGGAGCTCGAGCTGGGAGGAGGGAGGCGGCGGCGGGGGAGGAGGCTCAGGACCGAGAGGGGGCGGGAAGGCCCAGGTGGGCTCCCAGTCCTGGGCCCTGGGGCAGGGCGGGGGCCTCTGACGGACAGATCCATTTCCTGCACGTTCACAGAGGAGGGCGGGGACCTGCAAACTCCAAATCATGAGATCAGGAACGCATGGAACCTTGGTGTGGAGTAAGGTATGGAAACTTAGTGTATCTCAGGTGTATAGAGTTTCCCACAGAGCCAGAAAAAGGTGCATATTTCTTCTTGAGGCTGTCAGGGGAACTCCTGATGGCTTTCGACCAGGCAGTGGGTGGTGAATGGAAACAGAAGCCATTAGTTTTATTCACAAATTTTACTATGGTGAAAATAAAATATACATACATGCATATATGCATTCATGTTCATTTGGGGACTTTCTTAGATACGCCCCGAGGCTTTGTTCCCTTTCCCCGCATATCTGAAAGTTCCTTGCTCCCAAATCCTACTCTGGGACCCCTGGAACCCAGCCTTCCGGCTGGGGTTGGGGCGGGCCTCCTGTGGGAGCACCTCCTGCACAGGGAAGCTTCGGGTGTTGGCTGTGAAGGTTGGAGGAGGTAGTGGCTGTATCTGTCCACTGTGGTTTAGCCAGGTGGGTTTGACCTCGCACCTGTGCGACCCCGCAGCTGGGGGCTGCGGTTCACTCCTCACTCCTGTTTCTTGCTGGTGGACGTGGTGCCCTGAGATCACACATGTTGGAGCCCCAGCTCACAGGTTGGGCTGCCCCCATGGCACCCTGATGGCCTCTTGTTTGGCCCAAAAGACAGGCCAGACTGAGTCCCTGGGGAGGGTGGCCTTGCCCAGGTGTGGACATGGGCGGTGACGGAGCAGCCCCGCTCCGCTGGGGGGCCCGCTGCAGCTCAGCCTCTCGTGGGTCCAGAGAGGGGCGGCGCTGCCCACCCGGGCCTGCTGACCCGGCTTCCGTTGCCTGGCCGGCCTCCGGCTCTGCTGGTCTGTGCTCCCAGGCCCTGAGGATGCAGCCGGGCCTCCTCCTTTCCTGCCTGCCCCAGGGAGGTCTCCAGATGCTCTGCCAAAAGCACCCTCCTCGTGGGGGCTCCCTGACTGGCAAAACATCACGGCCGTTCCAGGCGGCCTCAGCTCAGCCTGGCTCTGCCAGGAGCACAGCCCTGGCTGTCATTTGAGACCTGCGGGTCCTCCTTCCCGTGCTGAGCCTTGGGACCAGCTGCACGGGCGCGTCTGGCCTGAGGTGAGGCCCCTGTGGCTTGGGAGGAGCTAGAAAGTTAACAGTGGAGACCACAGCTAGGAGAAGGGGCGGGCTGGCTGTCCCGTCCCACGGAGCCGCCCTGCCCCTCCCCGCCTCAGAGCCCCCCAGTTGCCTGGTCCCTGGGCTGCAGGGTCCAGCTCGGAAGCCCACTCTCCTGAGTCACTGTCTCCAGGCCCACATCCTCTCTATCTCTACTTCGCACCTCGCCTTAACCTCTGGCAGGGCAGAAACAGGGGGCTTTGTGGGGGACCCCTGAGGGGTGCGGGGAGGGTGCTATGTGAACAGAGGGGCTGAGGCCCAGGTGGCTTTCCCTCTGTCCCTCCCCAGGGGATCCCCACTTGCAGACACAGCCTCCTGCTCTGGCAGAACTCGGTGTGTCTGATCCCCTCTGTGCTCGGGAGTGGGGAGCCCAGCTAGCAGGGGGGTAACACCCGTGCTCACCATTGTCACTGGTGACCCAGCACAAGGGGGAGTCATGATGTGATCGCTGCCCGCTCCCCTGCGCAGGCCGGCAGCCCAGCCCGGGAAGGGGCTCTGCCTTCACCCCCAGGCTTAGTCCTGGCCCAGCAGCAGGCCTGCCTGAGGTCTGCGGCTCCTGCCTCTCACCTGCTGACTAATGTGCATCTGGTGCCTGATCGGAAGAGCTGGCTGCTGAGCCACCCAGGGCTCAGGTTACAGAGGGCTGAGGCATCTCCTGAAAGGCGGCCGCAGTCCTGGCCCTTCATCGCCCATGCTGGCTTTCAGGCACCCCAGCCCCGAGCCCCCATCAGGTGAGTTCAGGCTGGGCGCCCCCGGACTTGGGTGCCATGGTTTTCCGGCGTGGGGCGTGGCGGGGAGGTCACAGGGGCAGAGGGTGAGTGGGGTGGCATTAGCCCACCTCTTCCTGTGGCAGCAAGGTTAGGGGGTGGCCTGGCCACTGGGGAGGGTGACAGGAGGGCTGGCAGGCTGTGTGGATGAGCTGGTGCAGGAGCAGGGGCAGACCTCGAATTCCAAACCCAGCTTCGCAGGGAGGTGGGGGCGGTTATTTGGTGGCTCTGTAAATGGGCTTTCTGTTCAGGGGAGACAGCCCAGCTCAGCGAGTTGGAATCCAAATTTCTTGATATTTAATTTAGCAGCAAGTCTGCCTCCGCCCAAGAAGTCCTTGCTTATGGTGCGTGCTCGTTCTGGGCAGGGATTGGCTCTCTGTTCTTCGTGGGTGGCATGGGTCTCCTGCCCTCCCCAGCCGCGGCCGTGGTACCTGCCCCCTGGGACAGTCCCCCCTGGGCTCTCAAGCCAGTGAGACTTTTGGTTCTAGTGGTGGGTGATTCTGTTTGGACCCAAAAGGTCTGAGAATGTTCAGCCCTGGCACCCCGGTGAGGCTTGGTGGGGCTGGGGGAGTGTTCTGAGCCGCCTTCCTGGTGTGTGCTTGCTGGGGTCCTGCATGCTCCGTCTCCTCCCCTGGCGGTCTCCTTCCCTCTCCCCTGCGGCAGCCCGGCTGGCACAAGCCCCTTCCTTTCTGGATGGACTTGGGACTGGAAGCCTTCCCAGGTCCATCCAGGCCCAGGTCCCTGTGGCAACAGTTAGGGGAATCCTCATCTCAGTCAGTGGAGGAGGCTGAGGGCTTGGTAACAATACCAGCCTAACAGCTCCGGCAGGGCAGGGCTGGCTTCCGGGCACTCTCATCCCATGCCCCAGATTAGAAAACCAAGGCGCAGGGAGCTCCAGCCGCTTGACTAAGGCCCCGCAGTTATTAACAGTCTGGATTTGAACCCTGGGGGAGCCTGGCTGCTGAGCTGCCTGACAGGCGGGCAGCCACGGCGGGGGTGGAGCTCTCTGCTAGCCCTGGCCACCCAGGGCCTGGGGACCAGGGCTGAGATGCATGGCGCTGGGTCCCTGCCCCGAAGCTTTGGCTGAGATTCAGAGGAGTGCGGGCCAGCACCTTCCTCCGGCCTCTTACAAAAGGCGCCATGGGATGATGAAATGGAAGAGAACCACAGCTAGAAAGGAGGCACTCCGGTATCCCCCTCTTCCTCCAGCCCCCCGGCTGTCCTGGAGTTTGGAATAAGATGCTCTTTGTCAGGGGGGTGAGTGGGAACAGACTGGGAGCCCTGTTTCTCTCCCCTGATCACAGCTGCAGGGGGCCTGCTGTGGCTAGCCCAGCCCAGCCTGTCTGTCTCTTCCTTTCTCCTCTTTCCTCCCCGCCATCCCATCCTGCTTACAATACCAGCCTGAGTGCTGCTGGGAAAACCAATGGGAGATTCTGGCTGGGGTGGAAGTCCAGGTCGGGGGGCGGGAGAGGGGTGTCTTCTTGTCTGGGAAGGGGCTGAGTTACGACCTCCGACCTCCCCAGTCGTGGGCTCCTAGTTGGCCCTGGGAAGGGGGGGAGACCCTGAGCGGTCCTCCTGCCTGCCAGGTTTGCTCCCTGGCCCTGAAGCCGGTCCCTGCGGGTCCCAGAGCACGTTGTCCTTGTGTGCAGCGGTGGCTTCCGTGGGCTGGCCCCGGGCTATTTATCTTTTCCTCTGGAGCTTGGAGTGGCATCTCCGCCTGCCTGACTGGCCTGAGCGAGGCGCTGAGATGGGCGGAGGCGGGGTTGCTTCTCTTCCCGGGGGCCTCCTCCAGCTGATGCACTCGGTGCAGGTCGGAAGTAGACGAGTCTTACTCCCAGGGACTGGCTCAGCTTTTGATGGCTGTTACCCGGGACAACCCGGGCCCTGTCCCTTCTCTCTGGACACCAAGAGCAGGGCTCTCGGGACATGAGAGAGAGAGAGACAGAGAGAGAGACAGAGAGAGAGACAGAGAGAGAGAGAGAGAGGCAGGTGGAGAAGCAGTTGGAAACGCAACATCTTCACTCTTGTCAGCGCTGCCTCGGGGCCGGGCAGGGCGGCCAGGACAGTAGCGGCCACTGCTTAGCTTTCTGGGAGGTCAGCCCATCAGCACAGTGGCCCAGGGGATGGGGAGGCGAGCTCCTGCCTGGGGGTCCAAGGCGGGGGCAGCAGGAGTGGGAGCAGGAGACAGGAGGGACCAGGGAACCCTGGAAAACCATCCGCCCGCCCCACGACCCCTGCGGCCCTTCCTTCCAAGGAATGCTTGGGGCTGGTCCCAGGGAGCCAGGCTCCTGGCCACGTGGGGGATGCGGAAGCTGATGCCTGTGGGGCGAGACCCTGTGCCCTCGTCAGAGCCGCGCCCTCATTACCTCCTGGGTCTGACTTTTGCGGTCCAGGCTTGTGTTTCTAGAGCACAGCTCGGGTACCTCCGAATCTGAATGCAGCTTCCTGGGCCCAACCCAGCCCTCTGGGACCAGGGTCTGTGAGGGAGGCGTGGGGGCACCTCTGCAAAGGACGTTACTAACATGGCTTTGACCCTGCCCCCGAGCCTTCAAAGGCTTTTCCCTCCTCCCTCTGGGACTGTGGTCAGGACTCAGCTCCAAGGTCGTCACTGGGGAGACCTGTGGGCTCTGAGGTCACATCTGCCTCTTGGCCACACTGGGTAGAAGATGAGAAACCTCGGCGCCCTCGGAGAGTTTTGTCTCCTGATTGCTCAGGAGCCCGCGAGGTGGCTCCTCCACCCCTGCCCCCAAAGTGGCGGGCTTGATGCTGCGTTTGTGACCGTGCGACCATGTTCGTCCACGGTCTTGCCAAGGAGACTGTAGAGATGTGGCCCCAGGCAGGTCCTGTTGCGGGGATGGGGGCCAGGCTGGCCCAGATCATTGCCCGGTGACCCCCTGTGCGCACCCCCTGCCCCCAGACCTCGGCTCTGCGGTGAGGGATCCTCCCAGCACTGCAGCTCCGTGGTGTAACTGCCACTCGGTCAGTCAGGCCGCGGAGAAACTTTTCCAGGGAACCAGCTGTCCCATTTGGCCTCGATTCTTTGTTTTTGAACAGGAATGAAGGGAGAGAGTGAGTAAGAAAGTGTCGGGGGGCGAATGAGGAGGGGAAGGTCAGAGAGAGGGGAGGAAAGATCTGGAACGTCCAACCATGTGCTTGCAAAACAGGTGCCAGCTATGAGATAATCCGGAGGGTGGCGGCCCGCCCTGGGCCCTGCCCGCGAGCTAGGGGGGTTCTCTGCGAGGGACTCGCCCGGAGAGCTGGAAGCCAGGCCTGGGAGCCTGCCCTTGGCTGGCGTGCTGCCGCTTCAAGAGCTGAGCGAATTTGTTTCCATTTTAGGGACACCGCGGGGAGGCTGTCACTCCCTTCCTAGCCTTTATTAATATTTCATTAATCATGGTGACCGCTCACTGCGTACTTACACGCTCCAGGGCCGGGCTGGAGGCAGTGTTACGTGCTGGGAGGGATGTGTCTGGAGAGCAGCCTTAGAAACCGTTACCATTACTGTTTGTAGAGAAGGTACCAAGGCACAGAGAGGCTGTCTCTTGCCCCTGGTCACACTGCTGGAAGGGGCCAGTCCAGCTTTGAATTCGGACACAGGGCTGTGTGACTGCAGAGCCGCGGCTGGTTTGTGACGAGGCGCGTGGCTTCTGTGCCACTGTGGTTGGCCAGCCCGGCTGGGGCTCCTTCCTCGTACAGGCAGCCTCAGGACAGCATCCCCACGGGTGAAACGGGGCCAGGAGAGGCGGGGGCTCAGCCAGCGTCGCGCTCCGGGTGGGCAGCCACCCTGGGTATGTTGCCACATCCCCCCTTCTGGATCTCTGGAACCCACAGGTGTGAGTCTGGGGCTGTTGGCTGCAGGCCGGAGCGGGCCCTGCAGCCACAGACCCTGGGAGCCCGGCCTGTGAAGCCTGGAGGCTTCCGGAGGCCTCTGGCCTGGTTTCCTGTGCAGCTGGGTCCTCCTGCACCCTCAGTCCCCAGTCGGCGTGACCTCCCACAGCTGGGTCCATCTTCCCAGGCCCGGGTCACGTGGTGCAGGGCAGCACTGCTCTGGGGGAGGGCAGGGCGCCAGGAACAGCCAGGGTAGGGGCGAGGTCACACTTCCCAGGAGCAGAGGGAGAGCCCCCGCGGGGCAGAGCGTGCACTTTACATGCTGGACTTCCCTGTGTGGTCAGGCATCCTCCCCCAGCTCTGCTCAGGGTCCATCAGTTACTCCCAGGTCTGCCCGCCCGCCCGTCCACCAGTCTATTCCCCGACCCCTGCCCACCCAGCACGGAGCTCAGGGTGCACAGGGTAGCTTGGAGCCTGAATTTGCAGGGTTAGCGCAGCTCTGCCAGACCCTGGCCATCTGACCGGGACAGACCCGGCCTCCTGCCCGGGTCCTAATTTGAAGGAAGAGGAGTGACAGGAGGGGAGGTGTTCCCTCTGAGAAGTTAGGGTCTGTGTTCACCCAGGTGAGCGTGGCCCGGAACCGTGACTCCGCATGGGCCAGGGCTCTGCTGGGGAGGGCGGAGTGGGGCGGGGAGAGAGGAGGCTTGGATTCACCTCCTCCTCCAGACGGCTCCTCCCTGAGCTGCACTGGGCTGGGCCCCTCCCACACCTCTCCGCCCAGCCCAGCTCAGCCATTTCCTCCTGAGTCCACACCCCAGGCCTCCTGCTCAGGAAACAGCACTGTATTCACCCAAGTTGCCTGGGCCTGAGAACCCTGGCATCATCTGCCACACACAGCTGTCTCCAAGAGATCCAAGTCCCCAGGCTCCTTGTCTCCCTGCACCAGTCCCAGGTCTTGCCTGGGCAGACCGCCCACCTCAAGCTGCCCCCTACAGTCTGCCCTTCACCATGGCCCACAAGCCCTCCCCTCACCTTCCCTAGGAGCACCTGCCGTGTGTGCGAAGGGCGCCCTCTGGAGGTGTGCAGTGGCTGGACATGGTGAATCTGGCAATCTCAGTGATTTTCTGAATGGAGAATCAATCACGCCCCAGTTTAACCCTCCCAGTGGTGTCTCCTGCATGTCCCCACTTCCTGTTCATGGGTGTCACAGCCCCCTGGCCTGGCTGCTCCTGGGGACACAGAGTTTCGTCCCCACCAAGGGCCATCGCCCAGCCTGTTCCTTCCTGGGACATCATTCCCTGGATCTTTTCCTGGCTGCCTCACGTGGGTCCCTGCTTATGTGCTTATATGGATTCCCAAGACTTATCCCTGATCTGTTCACACGAGGACAGGGGACACTGGCTGTGTCCCCAGGGCCTAGCGTGTTGGAGGAGCCCAGTCCACGCCTGTCCGCGCACTGACTGAGCACTGGAGGAGCACAGAAGGGTGGGCTCCGACCAGCCAGAACCATCAGAGAAGACTTCCTGGGATAAGTGGCAACTGGTGGGCCTTGGAAAGTGGGAGGTTTATCTGGCGCCCAATTAGGACAGAGGGCAGAAGGGTATTGTCACAACTTAGCAGGCAGCCATGAGCAGCAGAGGCTGCTGGTAAGTGGATTGCCAGTGGCTGGCGCAAATTGTATCGGAGAGACAAGGGCCTGTGCCCAAGTCCCCAGCGAGACTGAGCTCCCGGCCGAGCAAAGGCTGGAGGTGGGAACGACAGCCCTGGGTGCATCTCAGTGTGGGGTGGGCCTGTCCGCCTGTTGCTGGAACCTGATCAGGTGCTGGGCAGCCTGAAGACCACCAGCCAGCTGAGATGCCCGCGAGTGATGAGTGGAAGGGGACGGGTGGGATGGAAAGGAAGGGACAGGAGCCACCCTGGCCTGAGGCTCTGGGAGGCCGCGTGGGAGGAGAACCGTGGAAAGCAAGACAGTAGGAATTCCAGAAGCCCCCGGAGGGAGAAATGGCCAGGGCAGATTTCTTACTCGTGGTGGGAGATGCCCTCTCTCCCCTCTCCAAGCCCGGCCTGGCTCTTGCTCTTGGCCAAGCTCGGTGAATGCGTTTCAGGTGCGGGGCTGGCTCCTATTCCTTGGTCATGGCTGCCTGAAGCACTGTGTTGAGAAGGATTCCGAGGCCGAGAGGAAAAACTTCTGCTCTGGTTTGGTAACGTCTGCCTTGGGTGAGGAAAAGACCATGGGCACCCAGAGCCATCCCATTTGCTGGAACAGGAGGAGACCAGACGGGTAGAGGGCAGGGAGAGGGGACCCTGGACAGCACCCAGGGCCTTGTCACCCCTGGCCCTGCCTCGGGTGCTGTCTGGAGCTCTGCTGGTCATGGCAGAACGTCCTGATCAGCTCGGGCTTGTTTAATCAGCACCCCTTCCCCCAGGCTTATTTGGCTCTTTGGTTTGATCCATCCCCACAGCTGTCATGTGTCCAACCTTTCCTGCGTGCCAGCCCCTGGGCTCGGTGCTCTCCGTGCATCTCCTGGAGCCCTCATAGCAACTCAGGAAAGGCACAGAGAGGTTGAGTTGCTGGCCCGTTGTCACACAGAAGGCATGGGGATGCAAAGGGGACCTCTGGCCTCAGAGCCTTTGTGGGGCTGCAAGGGGGCACTGGCTAGGAAGCAAGATGTGAGGACGGGCCCCGCCTCTGAGCGCGGGCAGGGTGGCCCAGCAGGGTGACCGAGCTGATACACTGATACAGGTCGGCCCGCTGACAAACAGGAGTGTGGACTCTGAGCTATGTACGCCCACTTGCAAAGTCGGTGACCTTGGGTGCCTTCCGGAGCCTTTCAGCTTTCTTATCTAGGAAAAGGGGAACTAACTGTCTCTGCCCCCAGGGCGGTGGGGTACAGCCCGCACAAGGTTTAGGGAAGGCTGTGCCCCCATAGTGACCTTTTGAAGTGGTGTTGCTGTGTCCTCATCTTCAAGTTGCAGCCCAGAGAGATCAGGGCACTGACCCTGGTCACACAGCCAGAGTCCAGGGCTGCAGATCGCAGTGCTGGGAGGGAGGATGCGGGAAGCCTGGGAGCATGAGCGTGGGGTGGGGTGTCAGTGAAGGGACGGAGTGCTTCCCAGCTGGTGGAGGTCAGCAGTTCACGAGCATTTATTAAGTGCCTACTTTGGCCGGCGCCTGGTAGACTCAGGGAAGCAGAGGGGGCCGGCTGGAGCCCAGCCTGAGTTCCGATGCTGCTTCTCCACTTCCTCTTCTGGGCAGGTTGTTTCCTCTGCGTTCATCTCATTTGTCAACTGGGGACAGACGTTGGGGATTTGATGTGATAACGTAAGAGATGGACATGGCACAGCGCTGGGTATACAGTCAGTGTATAATAAGTGCTAAGTGCTGCTGCTGTGGACAGCACCCACCACGCTTCACCGGGGCGGCCAGGCGGGGAGTGGCAGCATCTCAGCAGGCCGGCCCACTCCATGCGTGCGCATGTGGGTTGGTGGCTCTTAGCCGTGTCCACCCCGGGCGCCGTGCGCGGAGCAGAGGCTTGCCGTCCCTGATGCTGCCGCCGGCACTCACAGGCCCCCTGCCCTGGCCGCCCATGGCACCGGCACAGGCTGCATGATGTGGGAGCTGCCAGACTCCTGGCTACAGTTGCTCGGTTGGTGGAGGGGCTGTGGGATGACTGCATCGTGGGAGTAGGGGGCAGAGAATCAGAGGGGACCTCAGAAAAGACCGCAGCATTTTGACATGGACCAGCTTCTCAAAGTGTTGGGCAGCCAGGTGACGTCTGTCCTCCTGGAGGGTCCAGGGAAGCTGTGTTTCAGTTTTCTGTGATCAGAAACGGGTGGCCCTTTAAGGGACAGTCTCCTGCCTGGAGGAGGAAGAGTTTGAGGATGCCCGGTGTGGAACAGGAGCCAGGAGCCAGGGATGAAGGACTGGAGATGGGAGCTGGCGAGGGTTGGAGGTGGTGAAGGAGGGAGGGGCGTGCAATGTGCCACGCAGCAGGCGGGGGCGGACTGTGGGGTGTGAGGCTTCTGGTAACCACGCTGTGCTGCCATTTTGGGGTTCTCCTCTGGAGTTGTGGGTGGTCCTGGTGTCCCGGCCTTCAGTGGAACCAGGCCCACTCACTCACCTGTGAGCTGGGCTTCACCCTGAGACACGAGTTCCGTTCCCCCATTCTGCAGAGGAGAGACACTGAAGCTCTGACATCACGGTGCTGCCCAGAGCCATCTCGGCGCCCGACTGTCCCCGCGCAGTGCAAGTGGAGGGGTGAACGTGCTGGTCAGCAGCCCGCCCTCCTTCCCACTGTGGCTCGCAGCTTGTATGTACCTTGTAGGGACCTGGCCCCACAGAGGCTGTCCCAGGCCAGCCTCGAGCTGTGAGGGTCACCGGGACAGTGGACGAGAGCGCCCCTGGCCTGCTTTCTCTCCTGCTGCAGGATGTGACCGCCTCCCCAACACACTCACTGTTGTCACCTCCTTTCCTGCCACATCCTGGGGATGGGCCTGAGAGCGGGCGCTTCTGGGTTCTGTCGGTGTCCCACACTCTGTTCCGCACGGAACAGCAGACCCCGGGAGCCTGCTCTGGTGGGACTGGCTGTAGGTTGCACTGCCCTGCGCTTTCTCACCTGGGAGGGAGGGGTGCAATCCCAACAGCCTCATTTCATGGCCGGAGGAAGAGGGACGGGTGTTTTTTGGAGACAGGAGCTGGCGCGGGTAAGAGGCTGCCCTCCGGGCCTCGGCCTCACCGGCCACTCCATCCTCATCTTCCTCTCTGAGCCTCGGCTGGTCAGTAGAGGGCGGTGGAGGCCTCAAGTCCTCTAAGGACTGGGCACAGCAGTGTTTTTCACAAATCTGTCGCTGGAAAGTCTCTCCCATCCCATCCCCAGTGGCTTCCCTCCCTGCTAACTTTTGTCCCAGAGTTGTCATGCTGGGAGTGGGGTCCGGGCAGGGGGTGGAATGCCCCCTCCAGGCTACGGGTAAAGCAGAGCTGTGTTGACACGAACTCTGGCTGAACCCACACCCTGCCCACAGCCCACCAGGAAGTGACCTCATGGCAGGACCCGGGTAGCACCCGCCACACGTCCCACTGCTGGGTCTAGGACCCCGCTCTGCGCAGGGAGGAGGGTCCTGGCTTCCCACCCAGGGAGGCCCAGCCCAGTGCCCAGCTGACAGCGCCTCGGAACGTTCCACCCGCTTGGCTAGGTGATGCCAGGGGGCATGTGTCAGGACTGCGGAAAAGCCGGAAGCATCTGTCTTACTGATTGAAAGAGCAATTTTATTGTGATTTATGAAAGTATGCCTACTCATGACCAAAAAATTTACTTAGAAAATTATAAGGAAAGCGATCCTACGGAGATAAGCACTGTTCACATTTTGGTGTTTTCTTCCAGTCTGTTTCTCCTATGCATGCACTTAACGGAAATGATTTTATGTTTTAAACAAAAATGGGGTCTGATGCTTTGTTCTGCCACTGACAGGAGGGCCCCTCTCACTGGGGTCTTCTTCACTCTCAGCCCGAGCCTTGCCTCATGAAAGGATTGGGCTAAATTGCCCTTGGAGGGTACAGGCAGTTAAAGAACCATGTCGTGGCCGGTGGGACATGGAAACAGCTGGCGAGCTTCAGCCGAGGGTAGACCCGAGCCTGGGGCGGTGGGCAGGGAGCGCGCCCCTTGGATGCTTGCTGTTTCTCCCGTGGGGTCATCTGTGAGGCTATGCGAGCAAGAATGTGGCCGTGGTGCTTGGCCTCTGACCCTGGGCCGTGGGCCTTCCTGGCACATGACCTTGTCCAAGGTACTTAGTTCCCGCTGTAAAATGGGCTAACAGAGAGGTCTGTTCAAGAGACAGCAGTGAGGAACCAGCTTGCTCACACAGGCAAAGGGCTGAGGGCAGGTCTGGCTTCACCACTGCCACCGTGAATAAATGGTTCTTTCAGCATCCCGGCTGCCCTCCTCCGTTGTCAGACTCTCATTCACTTGTTCATTCATTCGTTCGCCTGTCATGGCCTCCTCTGGCCCAGGCTCGGGGCTGAGGGTGCCGCCCTGCTCCCTGGCTCCAGGGTTTCTGAGTAGAAAGGAAGGACTTGGAGACTGGCCCACCAGACCGCCCCACCGCCCCCTCCTCAGGGGGGACACTGGAAGGCCAGCCGGGCAGAGGGCTGGCTCTGGAGGGAGCCCCCCAACGCTTCATGCTGTGTGACCTGGGGCAAGGTGCTTGGCCCTTCTGTGCCTGTTTCTGAATCTCTTAAAGGAGCAGAGCCATGGGGAGGCTGGAATGGGGTTGGTGCGAGGCCCCGGGAACAGTGCCTGCGCTTTCTGAGCCTTCACTCAGTGCTAGCTTTGGTTCTAGTTGCCGTCCTGAGGGCATTCTTGGATCTCAGGACACTGACGACCGTAGATGGAATGCTGCTTCTGGACGCCAAGAGGGGACTCAGCGGCTGCAGGAAGAGTCACTGACTTAGGAGCCACTGCCCAGAGCACAGTCCCTGTTCTCAAGAGGGAGGCCGGCTCCCCTGGCGTCATTCCCCTCTCCTGGAAGCATCTGGCCCCCTCGGCTTGAGAAGGGGGCAGTAGGGGCTGGTGGGGGTGTGTCTGGATGGCCCTTTGCAGGAGCTTGGCGATCTCCTGCTCTGAGGCCCGGGGCCTTTCCTCCCTCGCCCCGCTGGCCTGCTGTGCTCTCGGCCGCCGTTAACAGGATGCTTTGGCTTCAGGTAACAGAAACCCCAACTCAAAATGGCCTGAGCGCCAAGAAGAATTTACTGTTGCACAAAGTGAGAAGTCCGGAGCCTGGACAGCTCAAGGATGCTGTGGGGGATCCTGCGTTCGGCCATCCTCGGGGGTGGCCTTGCTCCTGGTGGTGCCCGCGGTCACAGGTGGTGTAGCATTCACTGACACAGCCGCATTCGGAGGAAGGAGAGCCTCCGAGCCTGGAAACCTTTTCCTCCAAGCCCCTTGGTGCCCTCTCTCCGGTCACCCTGGCCATAGTCTGAGCCCCAACCTGATGGCTCCTGCCCAGAAGCACAAGGTGTTACTGAGCAGTGCAGGGAGGAGCGTGAACACTTGAACCAATCCGGATCAGCTGGGAGTGATGGGGCCGGAGGAGGGAGGGACCGCGTGTCTGCTAGGGCTCCCTCCTTCCATAGAGGGAGCAGGGACGAGGCCCCTGGGCTCAGCCAGTCCTTCCCGACAAGGTGTGTGGGAGCCACTGCACGCACGTCGATGAGCCAGGCTCCATCTGCTGAAACTGGGGCCGGGCCGGCCCATCCACGCTGGAAGCAGCAGCTGCGGCCCACGTCGCCGACCGCTGGCTTTCCGGGGGGCGGAGAGAGGGTTGGCTCAGGCTGGAGCCTGACCTCTGAGCGGAATCCAGCTGTCCCAGGGACGGCTGTAGATAATGAAATGCTGGGACAAATCTGCAGAGGAAGCTGGGGGGGGCCGCCCCTCTGCACCCCCTTCCCTGTGGGTTGGCCGGGAGGGCACCCCGCTCTTTCCTGGCCCCCACCCTGCCCCGGC
The DNA here is from genome assembly GCF_048564905.1 of Vicugna pacos. Classification (NCBI taxonomy): domain Eukaryota; kingdom Metazoa; phylum Chordata; class Mammalia; order Artiodactyla; family Camelidae; genus Vicugna; species Vicugna pacos. The sequence goes on from NC_133002.1 coordinate 59,463,276, forward strand.
CCTCCGTGTGCCTGTCCGTTTCCTCCCCTGGCCCCTCCCCCTGTCTCCGCACCAGCACAAGCCGAATGGCACCAGTTAAGGCCTTCCGCCCCCTGCTCGGCGGCCGGGGGAGGGGGTGCTTGTGTGGGGCCTCCCCCGCCCAGCGGGGTGGGGGTTCCCCAGCTCAGAGCCCGTGTCTTCTGGGTTTAAAAACCAGAAAACCAGATGTGTGTGTGTGTGTGTGTGTGTGTGTGTGTGTGTGTGTGTGTTGGTGCAGAAGAAACACTAAGCCGCCTCTGTTCTGTTTCTCACGTTCCCCACGTGTCGAGGGTCCCTTGGCTTGGTGTTTGTGGGCTGAGCTCCCTGTGCCCCAGGAGAGGCAGGTCCCTTCCCCCTCGATCGGGGCAGCTTTCTATGGAAGCTTCTAGAACAGGGCCGCGCAGCGTGTTGGCGAGACCAGCTTGGGCTCTGGGCTCCAGCCCTGGTTAGCTGTGTGGCCTGGGCCACACTCACTACATCCTCCTGACAGGGCTGCTGGGAGCATCGCTGGAGTGGGGCACAGAAGAGGACAAGGAACATGCGACCTGAAGGGAGCGGTGTGGCGGGCGGGGGTGGTGGGGCCCCGTCGGGGAGACCCTCCACGGCTGCAGGCAGCCCCGGGCCGTCCTGGGTGGTGACTCCGACAGCACCTGAAACATAGTCCCTTCCCATCAGACCTTAAGTCCGAAGCATCCTTGGATCCCTCCCGCCATGCCCCCCTCCCCCCCAAGCAAAGTCTTGTTGAGGGGAGGGAGCGAAAGGCCTGGTTTGATGCAGATGAGGAGGGGTGGTTCACTCTCTCGCATCTGGACTCACGGCAGGCCTGGGGCCTCTGTTATGGCTAATTCAGGAGGGTGATCGGTCACTGAGAACCACGGCTGGGCTCCAGCTGTGGCCGCCGTCAGCAGAGGGACTTGACTGAATGGCAGCCGAGGACCTGGGATGCCCACCCTCCGCCGATGACTGTGACGGCAGTGTTGGTGTCCCCACCCAGTAACCAGGGCTTCCTGGGGAACCTGCAGGTCGCAGGGCCCTTTCCCTGGTCTCAGTACCTCATTTAATCCTCCCAACAGCTCTGTGAAGCTGATCCTGGCATTATTCCCATTTCACAGGTGAGGCACCAGGGCACAGACAGACTGAACCACCTGCCCAAGGCCACACAGCTAGTGGGCACGGCAGAGGGAGCGCCTGGATTCAGGAAGCCCGACTCCAGAGCCCCTAAACCTCCTTAGACCTCTGGTTTAGCTCCTTCTTGTCTCAGAGGCCCAGAGAAGGCTGACGACTTGGCCAGGGTCACACAGCAGGTTAGTGGCAGAGGTGGAATTAGGTCTCCCAGGCCTTGGTTTTGTGGCCTTTCCTCGAGTGGGTGCCTGTTCGGAGGTGGAGTGGCCACCCATCTGTGGGGTGGGGCTGGGGGTGCCAGTGGTCCCTGGTCTGCAGAGCCCAATCCCCCACACGTTGTTCCAGGAAGACGTTGGCGCCAGATGGAGCAGCTGGGGCTGATGGCCACCGGCCTCGCGCTGGGGCCGTCTGCAGTTCTGTGGTTGTCTTTCCGTCTCACAGCTCTTCACCTCGACTGGGGAGGTGGTGAGGTTGTCGTGTCTGTTCCGAAGGGCAGCACAAATTTGCAAGCGGTGCTGTGGGAGTCTGAACATGCCTGCTTCTGAGCCCTGCCTTTGTGTGATCGGTGAGGCACGGACCTCTCGCGGCTTCTTTTCTTCCTCCTGCAGAATCCGTGCGCTGTCTCCCTCATGCAGGGCAAGGGCTGGAAATCGGTGCAGAAAAGTGCTTTACCAACAGCGCATGTTCTCTTAGCCTTGACTGTGTGTTTTCATGCATGAGGTCTCCAGGGAGGGTGGCCGGCCTCTGCTGTCCACGCTTGGCTCCACAGCTTGGTGGCGCAGTCCCCCTGGCCCGGCTGCCTTCCCACCCTGGCGGCCTCGACGGGGAGGATGCCTGCAGGAAGTTGACGGGCCTGAAAGAGTTAACGGGGGGTCCCCTGTTTCCCTGGCTCCTTCCCCAGCTTTCCCAGGGAATGGGCCTGACGGGGAGGCCTCCTCTTCAGAGGAAGGGGTGGGCGGGGAAGGCGAGGAGAGCTGGCTTTTCTGCACAGGCACCTCCAGTCACCCCGCATATTCAATTCCACCGACTTCTGCAGACCAGCTGTTCAGAGCAAACCCAGAAGGTGGAGGGAGGGTTTCCAATAAGCAAGGAGGACAGAATGAATGTGGGATTCATTACTGGGACTTGGCAACGCCAAGAGCCTCACTTTCTCCCCTGAGATAGGATGGGGGCAGGGTCCTGCTGGAGCCGGAGGCCCTGGGCGGGAGCCACCGGGCTGGGATGGGAGGCCAGAGCCCCTGCCCTTCCCCCACAGCTGAGCTCCCGGGGCCCCTGCTTCCCTTTGCCTGGGACTCGCCCTTCCCCCCGAGAGCCACAGGCTGGAATCACGTGCCGCTTTCCTCCACTGGCCTCATGTCCCTTCTGGAGAGAACGGCCTGGCCCCACTGGCCCCTCTGGCCCCTGCCACCTACGGCCTCCTGTTTGGCTGTGCTGGCTTCTCTCTGGGGAGGCTGGGGTTGGCGTGGGTAAAAGCTGCTTCCTGGCAGCCAGCCCGGGTCCTGGGAGCGGCTGGTGGCAGGCAACACCCCTGCGGGGAGGGCTGACCGTCCTGGCGTGGGGTGGACACCAGGGGAAAGGCCAAGGTGCCGCGACGTGGACACGACATAAAAGACTGTCCCTGAGCATTTCTTAGGCCGGGGGTGCTGCTGGGCTCTGGGAGCTTTGTCGGGGCTGGTGAGCTGTTCGCTGTTCTGTGCGGGTGCAGGAGGCAGCGTGTCCCAGTACGATCCCTCAGTCCCCTGGCCCCGAGCCCTCTGTTTTGGAGGAGGAAATGAGAGGCCCAGAGAGTGACTTCCCAGGACACCCCCTGCCCCTTACCTCCCCATGTGGCAGCTACTGTGGTACTGTGATTTGGGGCAACTCAGCCTGTTCCGGCTCTGGTTTGTTCAGAACCAGCCGGGCCGTGATGAGGAAAGTGTGGACACCTGGTCAGCAGTGGTTGGAAAGCAAAACCCCTGGGAGAGAAGTGCGGCCTGTGGTTTGGGCTGATTTGGGGACCGGAGCACTGACCTCTACCTTGGCCCACGTCCCCCACCCCACACCCCCGGGACCTCTCCGCTGGAATGACCTGGGCTCAAGGGTCCTGCATTCGTCCCACTGGATGCGTGGCTGCCTCGGTGTGACGGATTCTCTGTCGTGGAGGAAGGGGGCTCTCTCTGCTAGAGAAGGTCGCTTTCTGTTGACAGGGGAGGAGCTTGGCATCCAGGGAGCTGGTGATGGGTGGCTGACTGCGCTAGCCTCCTGGGGTTCTGATGAGGGAGGAGGCCACAGACCGGCTGGCTGCCACCATCTCAAGTGGCTCTGGCCTGTCATCCTTCTAGGGTGGCCAGGCACCACTCCTGTAGAGCCCAGGTGAGCCCCTGTTGTCCTGGGAGACTCATCCGTCAAGGACGGAGTCTCTGGGGGAGGACCTTCTGCTGCACACCCCCTGGTGCCTTTCAGATGCCTTACCCCATCTTACAGATGTGGTAACCTGGTCCCTCAGCTATTAAGTGGTGGAGCCAGGATTTGAACCTAAGCAGGCAGCCTCTTGGGCCTGTGATCCAACCCTTCTACAGGACCTGGGTTAGTGGGGTGGGCAGAATAATGACTCCCAGAGATGCCTGTGCCCCAAACCCCAGAACCTGGTGATTACGTTAGGTCACAAGGCAAAGAGGAACCAAGGCTGCTGATCAGCTGGCCTTAAAATAGGGAGATCATCTGAGATAATCCAGAGAGATTATCCTGGATAATCCACACGGCCCAGCGTAATCTCAAGGGTCCTTAGAAATGGAGGAGAGAGAGGCTGGCGACTGTGCAGCCTCTGTGGGATATGAGGGACACCCCACCGGCCGTCGCCGGCCTTGAGGATGCTGGAAGGGCGAGGAACAAGGAACACAGTGGCCTCTGGAAGCTGGAACAGGCAGGGAAACAGAGTCTCCCCTGGAGCCTCTAAAAGGAACCAGCCTTTGATTTTAGCTCAGCGAACCCATACTGGACTTCTGACTCACTCCCAGGACTAGAGGACAAACTTGGGCCGTTTGAAGTTACTAAGTTTCTGGTGCTTTGCTACATCAGCAGCAGGAAGCCGATACAGTGAGGAAGGGGGAGCCTCTTCTGGGAGAATTCGGGAGGAGTTCCCTCTGTATCCTGAGCCCTGGCAGACTCTGGGGTCCCCTAGATGCTCCCAGCTCTGGAGTCCAGAGGAGGCCACTGCCCTCCCCCCAAGGCAGGGCAGAAAAGGAACCAACTGAGAAGCTGTTTCTGCTTTTCTCAATTGAAGGCAAGAGTGTGGGCCGGTGCCTCCGCCTTCTTTTTGTGGCTGTTTTTCCTTCCCCCTTAGACTTAGACTTCTGTAGCTGAAAGAGACTCCCTGATTTGCAGATGAGGAAACAGGTCCAGAGATGTGAGCCTGCGCGGCCAGGGCGTGCCTGGTGGTGGTGGAAGGTTAGCAGGCGTGGACTGCCAGGGAGCAAAGCGGATTGGCCTGGGGGCCGGGGGGGTTGGAGGAGCAGCTGCTGCAGCGTCTTAGGTGCCCCTGACTTGCAGCCCTGGGAGCCCCGGGGACCACAGGACGCCCTGGCTTAGACAGGAGGCGGGGAGGTACCAGGCGCCCTGCAGGTGGCGGGGGGAAGCCTCCTCGGTAAACTGTGGCCAGGGGCTTGAGAGAGTTAGGCTCCTACCTGTGGCCATGAAACAGTCATCTTCTGAGCTGACTGGGGACCAGGTGGGCATTTTCCCGCCCCGTGACCTCTGTGCTCATCCTGTCCTGGAGTCTGGAGAACCAGCCCGGCTGACACTGGGTGGCAGCTTCCCAGCCTCATCGCTTGCCCCCCACAGCTCTTCCCCTTGTGCTGAGAGCCCTGGGTCCCTGAGGCCAGGGTCCCTGTCCACGCAGCCCGGCCTCCGTGCCTGCACCTGACGTGATGCCCGCGCTGAGGACGTGTGCAGGGGCCGCAGGGGTGAAGGGACGGGTGACGTGTGACATCACCCAGTTTCCGTTTCTGACTGGTCCGTTGTGGTAAAGCATTCGTGGCATCTCAAGCTTTGAATGGGTTCTTTTGTGCGTAGGAGACCCAGCTGGCTTTATTACGAGATCTGTGAATCCGGCTGCAGCCCACCTGTAGCGCCCTTGAATGTGCTTTTGAAGAGCTTGGTATTTTGAAATAACCTTAGACCCAGCAGCGAGTACACAAGTGGCAGCGGAGAGCTCCTGTGTGCTCCTTACCCAGCTTCTCCCTAGCGACACATCGCGGGATGTTATCGAAACCAGGAAGCTGACAGGGACAAGGACGTTAACCTAGCTCCAGACCTTACTCAGCTTTCTCCGCTTTCCTGCGTGTATAGGTCTTTGAAATTTTGTCACGTTCATAGATGCATGCAGTCACCGCCACCATCAGGAGACAGAAATGTTCCATCACTGGTGAGGGTTTTGCCCGCTTTTGAACTTCAAATGGTACCACACAGTATAGTGTTATTTTTGTCTTCTTTCGCTGAATATTATGTTTGCAGGATGTATTCCTTTTTTTTAAAATCTGCTTTTAAAAGACAAACTTCTCAGAAGACCTTTTGGATCTACCATTAAGGTTTTAAAAGCACAGATACTTGTGGGGCGGGGGATGGGTGTTGGGATAAACTGGGAGTTTGGGATTTGCAGACGCTAACTACCATATATAAAATAGATAAATAGCCAAGTCCTACTGTATAGCACAGGGAACTAAATTCAGTTTCTTGTAACAGCATATAATGAAAAACAATATGAAAAGGAGATATATATATATATGTGTGTGTGTGTGTGTGTGTGTGTGTATGACTGAACTGCTATGCTGTACACCAGAAGTTAGCACAACATTGTAAACTGACTACACTTCAATTAGAAAAATTAACATAAAAAATAAAATAATAGCACAGATACGTGAACTCATCGGTAATTAAACTTCATGTCCATCACCAGTTTCTGCTCGTTCCTCCTCGCACTTGGGACTCGGGGCTGGCAGGTGCCGCCTCCCCCTCACACGCCCATGCAAGGGCCGAGGAGGGGCAGGGAGACAGCGTTAGGGAGCGTCTGCTCGGGGGCCAGGCTCAGCGCCAGTCTGCCCATATGCCGTTTCTTTCCTCTTCATTCTCCCTGAATTCCGGCGAGGAAGGCACTCCTTCCCCCTTTCAACAGGTGGGAACTTCAAAGAGATTAAGAAATTGACCCGTAGCCACTCAGCTGACAGGTGGTGGAGTGACATTCGAACTCTCGTCCTTCTGACCTCCAAGCCCGAGTTTCCCGGATGAAATGTGAAGTTGGGTGGCTGGGGTGAGACCAGCCCTGGATGGCTGGCTGGTGGGATCACCGGCCCCTGGGTGGGGAGGGTCTGGCACAAAGGGACGCCCAGGTTTGCGGAGCAGGCCAGGAAGGGTCAGTGTCCCCTCCTGAGTGAACAGCCAGAGGTGATGTTCCGGCTGCTTCACAGCCTTGAATTTCCTGAGCTCCCGGTTCTGGGAGGAGAGACAGGAGAAGCGGAAAGAGCTGGGCTGGGCTGGTTTGGGCCCCATTCCCAATTAAACAACTTCCTAGTTTCCCATGCATGGTGGTTTTACCTGCCCCAGGGCCTTTGCTGAAGGGCAGAGGGGTGTCAGATACCTCCATGCAAAGTGGGTCTGGGGCTGCCCTGAGCAGCTGCAAAAAGCCCTCAGCCCTCATGCCTGAGACCGAGGCCCTGGAGGGAAAAACCAAGGCTTCTCTGGCTGGGCTGTTTTCTGCCAGGTCATGAAAACAGGCCCAGAGTCCCAGCTCCCCCTGGTTAGAAGCTTCATACGGTTTTCAAAGCCCCTTGACATGGTTAGCTCAAACCACCCTCCCCAAACCCCGCAAGGGAGGGCAGGAAGTTTGAGCCACCTCCCCATAAGCAGCCATGTCACAGGTGGGTTCGATGCCCTTGGACTACAGGTGGGTAAACGGAGGCTCAGGAAGGTAACGACTCGTCTCCCGGGCCACCTAGCCAGGTAGCCACGGACAAGCTCACGTGATGCTTCGATTCCCCTGTGCCTGTGAAGATGGCTTTCGGTTTTAAAAACAAACCAGGCACTGGCTCAGACAACCGACACCTGGGTGCCTCTGTCTGCTTGAGAAGCAAATATTTGCAGTCCCCCTCCCTCCCTCTCACCAGGCGAGACGCGCGCGCTGCATCCGCTTCTCCGTGTTTATCTGTCTATCTGTGTACCTTAGCACTCTGGCTGCACAGCCGTGTGCCCCTCCGTACCGTGCTGCTGTTCTACACGTTGCGGAACAGTGTGAGTCGGAGCACGTGCCGCGCCGGTGGCCTCCTGCCGCTCCTTCTCCTTGAGAGTTGGGGTTATTTGCGTCAGGGTCTGTCGTTCTGGGCTGTGTGTTTTCACTGCCGAATGAATGGGATGACCAGAGCTTTCTAGTCTCCCCTTCATGGACATTTGGGCCGTTTGAGGATTTTGTTTTTGGTTTTCGTGGGGGTTTTCGGTCTTCATAAACGATGCTGCCCTGACCATTCTTGTGTCCTCTGATAATTTAGGAATTTGGACTTAAAAATATTATCCCAAGACCTGTGGCTGCCCCCAGGTAAGCCGCCCTTTCTGTGGGACTCCTATGTTCCACTCCCACCCCACCCTCACCCCTGTCCAGAGAGGCTGGACTGATCTGATGTCTGGCCTAGAGCAGCAGCAGAGAGCCAGTGCACTGGGAAGTCTGGACCAGTGGTTCCCAAACTGTTCTCTGTTGGGATCATCAACAGGCATGAGAGAGGCAAAGGGGTTCCACAGTCCAATAAGCCTGAGATATAGTTAAAGACTTTGAACTTAAAAAAAAAACAACTCACGTTGTAGGATTTAAAACAAAAATATGCTGACAGATATTTGTAAATATCCAAAAGAAGGACCAGAGAGGGTGGACACTGCCGAGTTGATTTGACTGCGAAACCTTTTGGGGTGGGAGTATCCTGCAGGGCAGGTGGTCCTGCTTTAACAGGCTTTGAGAGACGGGATCAAAGTTGCTGGCCGTGGGTGGGGAAGGAGCAGGTCTGCAGTGAAGAGGTTTCGGCGGGGCATCAAAGTTTTTCTTCTACCCTCTTAGGTTCAGTCTTAGGGGGTCTGCAGATTAAACTGACAAGCGCCATGTTGGCCAGAGGAAAGACAAGCTCAATCACATACACGTGGGAGTCCACAGAAAGACGGACTCAAAGAGGGGTTAGCATTTGGGGCTGATACACCTTGTTAGTAGGGGAGGAGGTGGGTAGAGCACTTTCTGGGAAACAAAGGAGTTTCTGGAAAGATAAAGATGAAAGATAAACAGCTCTGAAATGTTATCAGGATCTCCCAGATCTCAGGGGGGTGTGTGTATCTGTCAGTCCTAATCAGCAGTTCTCAGGCCAAGCTCCACAATGGAGTTCCCTGAAATTTTGCAAAATGACCAACCCCTGGGTTAGTTAAATCAGAATCGCTGAGGTGGGGCCCAGGCACCTGTATTTCCCAGAAGCTCCCCCTTGGAATAGTAGCACGCCTCCCGGATGGAAGACCCTCTTTGGAGAAGCCGAACAAATAGCCTGCCCTTCCTGCTTAACGCCCTCCCTCCAATCTCAGAGCCTCAGTCCCCTCTCTATGCTTAGAACGTAGCCAAACTGTATTGTTTGACTCAGAATGTCCCATCTTAGCTGCTAATAAGCTTTTGTTTTGGTTCTTAGTTCAGTGAAGGGTAAGGAGGTCGGGAGCCTTGCACCTAACGCCGACCTGGAGCGCCCCCACCTGGCGGTCCTCCCTGCTGGCACCCCGGAGAGAGCTCAGGGGCCAGACACCGCTGGTGCTGTAGGCACACTGGGTTTCTGTTTGTCCTTGAAATCCCCGCAGGCTCTGATTGTTTTGCTGCTGAGTGTTCAGGATTCTGGTTTAGTGTCAGCAGAAAAGAGTCTGCAGCCCTGGGAAACACAGGCTGCCCAAGGAGGGTGGGGCGGGTGGGGCTGGAAGTGTGCCAGGGGCTCCTGCTTGCCCACAGAGTGGCCATCACACGGGATAATAGAGTTGGCTGCAGGTGAGAGTTCAGATATCATCAGATAATTTCTGAGACACATTGTTGATTTAATGATAGCTTTACAAGAGGAAAAAAAATGTGTATTAAAGGTGCCTGGGAGGGAAAGATGCCCCCTGACAGTGGGGGTGGGAGGAGCGCTTCTTAGAAAGGAGGAAATGGGGCCTTCCTGCCGCCGCCGAGTTCCACAAACATTTGCGCGGCGCGCCACCTAGGAGACCAGGAGGAGGTGAGTAAGCCAGTCAGGCCAGTGCTCCAGGTCAGGGTGTCAGGTGGGAAACACGAAAAGGGGGTGGTGGTCACATCTAATGGGGGAACATCCAGAGGGCTTCCTGGAGGCGGCGACTTTTAACAGGGGATTTTAGCTGGGGTTTGGGAGACTATGGGGACTGGATGAAGAGCATAAGGTCCTTACAACACAGCCTGCCTGTAATGCGCCTGAGTGGGCAGGCGGTCAGGGCCAGAGGCATCCGTCTGGGGGTCATGGCTGAAGCTGGTGGTGGAGGTGAGGCCAGTCTCTCTTCTCCCCACAGGAGACTGGGATGAGGGGAGAGGAGTTCCCCGTGTGCTGTCTAGTCCCCTGCCTTGGTGGACGAGGAGAGAAAGTAGCCTGGAGAAGCACCCCTTTAGGAGGGGAGCTTAGTGCGTGCCACATGCTGCCCCTGAGGTCAGATGGGGGAGGAACTGAAGGTTGGCCGTGAGGATCTTTTTAGGAGGTTGGTTTTAGTGGTGAAATGGGCAGAATCCAGATGGCAAAGGTTGAGAAGTGAGTGGGTTGTGGTGGGGAGTGAGTGATAAGAGGCTGGGTTGTTCAGAGAGGGAGAAAGCCTACATTTGGAGGAGGGAGCTGGGCCAGAGGAAGTGGGGGTGGCCATGTTTTTGAGATGCCCCAGCCTGAACTTCTCCCAGGTCAGGTTGAAAAGGAACCGGAAGAAAGAAAGAAGTCAATTCCATGTGACAAACAGCCAGCCCCCTGCAAGCAGTGGTCTGCTGCAGAGAGAAACCGTGCGGGCAGATGCATGCTGGGGCCTTCACTCTGGGGCTTTGGGGGGCCCCCTGGGGACGGTGGGGACTTGTGCGTGTGCCAGCACCTTTCTGAGTTCTGCCTGCCTCTAAGCACGTGGGCTTCCCAGTGGGGGGGGGCGTGTGGCTGCATATGCCCTGCAGCCCACGTCAGCCCCCAGACCCATGCTTCCCCCGTCCCTCGTGCGGGGCAGCCCGGCGACCTGCCCACAGAGGAGCGGGAAGGATAGCTTCCTTGGCAGTTGACTGGAAGCCTCTGCTGTATCCCCTGGGGGTTTGCCCGGGCTGGGTTGGTAGAAGAGTTGGCAGGAGGGCTGAGCTGGGTGCTTGCAACCAGGCTTTGGGTCGGGGCTTGGCAGGAGAAAAGTTGGGGACCTGGGAACCTGGGGTGGGGCGGTGTGTGCGCGCATGTGCGTGTGAGAGTGTGCGTGAGAGAGGCGAGGGGGAGGGAGGGAGGATGCTGTGTAACCACTTCCTTCTCTGCTGCTGATGCTGCTGTGTGCTGGATCCACCGTCCCGGGCATCACGTGCGTGTCCCAGCATTGCAGGGCAGGTGACTCCCTCAGGGAGGTGGGAGCCCCAGCTGTCCCTCTGTGGCTTCTGGAGTGGGACCCTGAGGCAGGACAGCTGACTGGTGCTGCCCCCCCCGCTCCGTGGCCGTTCTCTTGGGGGTTCCCAAGGGAGGATGGTGGGTGCTGCCCATGGACAGGTGGAAATGGCCCACAGCATCCTCGTCAAGGACACCGTGGGGCCCCTTCCTCACTGCACGTCAGCAGGTGCCCAGCGAGGGGGGCTTCCACAGCTTTGTGGGGGTGACTTGAGATCAGAGTATCCCAGGAGTGACAGCCTTGGAAAAGCCAACTTTGAGACCTCATGGGGTGGGGGAGTTTCCCACTGAGGGTTGCAGGCTGGGAGCAAGCTCCCTTCCAGGTCTGAGTGTGCGAGAAGCTCCTGACTTAGACACGCTGAGCTCGGGGCTGCGGGGCTGTACTGAGGCAAGCTGGCTCAAGGGGAGAAAGGACACGTTGAATTCTTTTTTCTTTAGTCTGCTGTTAACACATTCACCTCATGCAAGTGTCACCGCTCTCTGCCTAGTTCCAGAACATCTTCACCACCTTGAAAGGAAACCCCATGCCCCTTAAACAGCCCCTCCCCACCCCCCGCCGCCTTGGCAGCCACCACCCTCTGTCTCCATAGACTGGTTTTTAATCGGTGCAATTCTGTGTGACTTTGAAGGAAATAAACAGAAGCATGTGGAGGTACTTACCGGATGCAGGGGCGGCCAGTGCCTGGCTGTCCCTGTGCAGGAGAGGCAGGAGCTGCAGTAGCTTGGATCCTGGCCGCCCTCTCCTCACCCTTTCTCCTTTCTTGGGGACTCCACCTGTGTTCCCGCCACTCCCTCCTCTCTCCCTTTGCAAATGGCCCCCAGTAGATAGCTTTCCAGCCCGCAAGTCTGTGCAGCCTGACCTCCGAGCTGCTGGGCCGTCCAGCAGGAGGGTTCCTGCCTCCTTGCCGCCAGGGGAATTCCAACAGCCCAGCCCACTCTGGAGCTGCTGCCTTTACGTCAGGTTCCTCCTGGCCCGAGCACCTGCGAGCCAGGTAGGATAGGGAACCCCCCAGAAAGGGATGGGTTGAAAGTCTCAGGAACTGACATCTTTGGAACCATCTGAGCGATGCTTAGCACGCCTCTGGCAGAGAGATTTCCTAAGAGAAGCTCTGCTCTTTCTGATGGTGGAATCTGAGAGAAATGGCCCCAGTCCTCCCCCAGAGAGGGGACACTGTGATGGAGGAATCAACCATCTCAACATTACCTTACAGTAGACACTGCTGTGTGTTCCTCTGAGCCACGTCCTAAAAATGTTCCAAATAAAAGGCTCTCTCTCCAAGGATCTGGTGTAATCTCGGGATGAAACTGAGAGCACTGAGAGCCATGCTGTCCAGGACAGCAGCCCCTGGCTGCGTGTGGCTCTTGGTTACTTGAAATGTGGCCAGTCCACATTGAGGCGCAGGAAGGCCAAAATGCACACTGGATGCCGAAGACTTCACACGGAAAGAAAAAGACTATAAAACATCTCAAAGATTTTATTATTGATTACATGTTGAGTTAATAATATTTTAGCTCTCGGGTTAAGTAAAAGGCATTACAGTTAAAGTCACCTGATTCTTACTTTTTTTTTTTTTTTTTACGGTGGCTACTAGAAACTTGAAAACTCCGTCTGTGGCCAGCCTGTCTTGGGAGGCTGGAGGGCTGGATGGGCAGCTGCGCAGTCCAGGCTGTTCTCTTTGGATGTCGAGTGTGTCCAGAGGGCAGGTGTTCTGTGTTGAAAAAGCCCCTGGACTGGGGGCTTGTCGGGTGCAGGGATTCCCTCTTCTGTGCTCTGGGGGCCCCCATCCGTGCCAAGTGAGAGAATGTCACAAGAGGAGTGTGTTCTGTGTATAAAGCACCCAGGTCCCCTCCTGGGCCCAGAGATCTGGGGATGGGGGAGAGGGCGGGCAGGGCGAGGGCTGGGCTTGGAGAGCAGTTGGTTTGCCCATGTGGCACCCAGGAAGGAGGGTAGGCCCTGGGAGTGGACTCTGGGGCCAGAAGGCTGGAGGGACAGAGGCTAGAAGGAGGTTCTAAGAAAAGCGCTCAGGGCCGAGGAGGCTGCCAGGGCAGGCGTGGAGGGGAGGTGGCATCTCTGAATTAACTCTGACGCCGCCTGGCCTCCTCTGCTGCTGATTCCTGGAGCTGCCTTTTAGGGCCCAGTGATGAGGTCCCAGCTAAGTGCGCAGGGGAGTTGGAAGGGCCTGGACCCTCCCTACTCTCTGCCCCAGGAAATCACCTTCTTAGAGGAAAAGAGTATGTTTTCTGAGTGGCTGCCCTTCCTGGTTCTGGACGCGCATGTCTTGCTGTAGTTCTTGTGGCTGGAGTTGATTGTGCCCATTTTACAGATGGGGAAGTTCCCGGCCAGCAGACGTTGAGTAATGGGCCAAAGCTGGTGCGAGCGCAGGGGCCTCCATCCGGTTCTGACTTTGAAGCCCGTGTCTCGGATCCACCACGGCCTCCCTCCCACTGAGATGCGCACAGGGGCTCTAGATGTCCAGTGCCTCCCCGGGATGCTCCCCCAGCTCTGGCAGGGCGCCTGGAAACCAAAGGCAGCAGTGACTGCGTGGCCACCCCGCATGGGGGTGGGCAGGGGCGTGGGACTCAGCCCCCTGAGGCCTTTGTGGCAAACCCACAGACCTCGGAGGCCATCGGGGGCCAAGCTGGCTGTCGGGAGTGGGCGCGGCCGCTGCTGGGGAGAGCGGGCTGCTGAGGAACGTGGTCTTGGACGTGGTCAGCCTGCTGTGTGGCCAGTGGGGTGGGTGCCTGGGCCTTGCCCACCACCCACGTGAAGGGACTGGAAATGGGAAACCTTGGGTGTGGCCTGGCCCTTGGGGGCTGGGCTGGAATTCTTCCTCCTGGAGGCAGGAGGTTGGCCATGGACTGGCAGGTGTCCCTGGCTCCTAGACAGCCTTCCCAGGTGTCACTCAGGCTCTCTTGCACTTGAACTCACCACTCCCTGCCCCAGGAAGACTGTCAGACCAGCCCCCAGGCTCTCTCTCCTCCTATGGGAGTTGGCCTGAGCCCAGTGGGCCCCGCCTGTGCCTGGGAGTGACTCACTCCCTCGGGGTCAGAGGTCGTGGCACAGGATGGGTCAGGCCTATCCCAGTGTCCAGGCCCAGCCCCAACAGGGTGGCTCCCAAGCTCCCTCCTCTGGGGCACCTCTGGCTCACCCCCTGAGGGTCTCAGCTCTTCCCAGGGGCCTGCAGGGAGGCGGGAGAGGAGGAGACTCCGGAACTCTTTACCCAGACCCTAAGGGCTGGAGAGGCAGGGGCTGGATCTGATTGGGATTGGAGTTCAGAGGCTCTGGGAAGAAGAAAGAGCTCAGGGTGAGCTGACTAGCCCCTCCGCCTCCCCAGCCCCCGCCCCAGACCTCTCCTCTCCCTTCCGGGGTCACTTCCACCCCCGCACACAGCAAACGGGGCTGGCTGTGCTCTGGCCCCCAGCTGCCCGGAAACCCCGACATCTCTGTGGAGGTGGGGCTGCCTGATGGCCTAGGTGTGTCCTCTGAGCTGCTAGGGGTCAGGGCCAGGTGGGGGGTGCACCTGGCAGAGACAGAGCAGGTGGGGCAGCAGGGAGGGAGGGTGCCCGCGGGCAGCGGGCAGTGGCAGGCTCTTGGCATCACCCAGGCAGGAGGACGGGCTGGGAGGAGGGGGCCAGTGACTTGCAGGTACAGGGACTTCAGGGGTAGTGGGCAGCCTGGCTGGATGTCCAGCTCTCTTTCCTGGATCTCTTCCTTGGGAACCGTGTCACTTTCCTTTTGGGGGTGACTCAGGCTGGCCCGGGAACTCCTTGGTGTTCCTTAGGCATGGATAACGCATCCAGGGTAGGGGGTGGGTGCCGGGCTGCAGCCGGACGCCCCTTCTCGCTGCCCACCCCGCCCCCTACCTCTGTGCCCCTCACCCTGCCCCCTCGGAGCCACTTCGCTCCCTCCCTACCTCTGCCCGCGCTCTGGGAGGCTCCTTGTTCCTCGGCCACAAAGCCCCTTTGATCCTCTGCTCGGCTCCCAGCCATGTGACCCGGTGGGCGGGCCGCGCTCTCAGGCGGCCAGCGCAGCCCGACTCAGCTGCTGGGGTGAGTCCTCGCTCCCTTTGTTCCTTCCAGCCTCCACCGCTTGCAGGGGGGCCTTAGGTGGCACGGCTGCCCGGCAGCCCCCCAATGGCTGGGCTGGGAGCGGCGCCTCCCTGGGACCCCCGGGCCCGGCCCCCCCAGCTGGCAGAACAACCCCCCCGGGCCCCAGGAGAGGGGCGGCGGGAGCTCGGTCTCCACGCGGGGCCCAGATTTTCGGCTGCGGAGCAGAAGAGAAGGGCTTTGTGAGCCACAGCCGTGTCTTTGTAAATGTTTGGCCAGCTACCCGAGTGGTGAAGCCCTCTTCTGGCCTGGAGTTTCTTGGAGCCCTATTTCCCTTTTGCAAGGGGCTTCCCTGACTTCCAGGAGGACGGGGAGGAAATGTGGACTGGCCACCGCTGCCTCTTAAAATCGTCCCGGACAGATTGCAGATGGTCAGCCGTTAGGCGTAGGTGGCAAGAGGACCGGCTGGAGATTAGTTTCAACAGACGCTAGAGATGCCGGAATCAGAAGTGTCCGTGGCCGGCATTGTGGTCCGGGGAGTTTGTGCTGCAGCCCGTCTGGATTCCTGGGAGGTGTTTGGGATGGGCTTGTGTTCCTGGGAGCCGGCAGGGGAGGGAGGTGGTGGTGGGTGGGCCGGGCGCGGGCTAAAGCACGGGCCCCGGAGGGCGTCTGCCGTGCCACGCCAAGGAGCAGGGGTGAGGAAGCGGCTCCTTGGGGACATGCCTCCCCCGGGGCTTTTGGGCCAAGCCGGCCGGGAAGTTGGGAGAACCCCCTAGACTCAAATCCCACAGCCAGCGCAGCGAGCCAGCCCAGGCACCCGAGCTGGGAGGGCCGAGGTGCGCCCCGGGCGTGCCATCTGCTCTGAAACTTCATCCCGAATGTCCCTGGGGCTTGACTCAGCTCCCAGGCTGCTGCCTGTCGTCCTTGCCCCCCTCCCTTTCCTCTGCCGTGAAATCTGCTGGCATTTTTGTTGGAGGTTAGGAGAAGCATCTCTGCTCACCCAAGAGAAGTTTGACATTCCTTTCCTGCAGAAAAATGTGCCGCCCGGCAGCGGTCCATACAGCGGGTTCCTGAGTTGGAATTCAGTTTGGCTCCCGCATAGAAAAACCTGTTAGGGGAGGAGGGTGAAAAAGGCCCCCCCAATCCCTCAGAGTTGTGTGTGCTCACCTCCTTCATTCATTGTCGCTTTACCTTAAAACTTAGGACCTCTGTGGGTGTTTACGTCAACGTCATTGCTGTTTGGCAACCCGTGGGGGCAAGGGGTGGATTCGTGCCTCTCCCACCTTGGGTCTCTTCTGGGCTAAGACGTGGCTGGGGAAGGAGGCCTCTTTTTAACACCTGTCTTGGGGGGACCTGTGTGGTCGCTGACACCTGCTCCCCGGGCTTCCCCGATGCCCCCACCATTTCCACGTGGTGGCACCTGCAATACGTAACGTCTACTGGTCTGTGTCTGTATGTTCACCAGGCTCTGTTCCTTGGGGCCTGTGTTCTTTTGGGGTGATGGCCAGTTCGGCTGGTCTGTGGGGAGGACCTACTGTGTTTGGGAGCACCAGGCATCCTGAGATGGGGAGACAGAGCCTCGTTCTGATGGGAGGAGGCAGCCACGAGGTGAACACAGCCAGCGCTGTCATGGGCCCCACCAACCCCATCCTGGCGGGGCCTGGAGGGGCCTTCCCCGAGTACCAGGCCTGCTGCCCCAGTCCTCCAGGACGGGGCTCACAAGGACTTTCACCCCAGAAGCCCTGACCCCGTTTGGGCAACCAGAGCCACTGGGCTGGCTTGCCTCCCCACCCCCTCCCACTTCCCCAGCTCCCCCACCCATACCCTCCCCACTTCCTGTTGTGTCACCTCCAGCCTGAGCTGCTCTTGTCAGAGAGAGCAGGCGGCTTTGCAGGAAAGAGGCACCCGAGATGCCTCGGGAGAAGGGGAAACCCTGTCCTTAGCAGAGCCCCGCCACCAGCCCGAGCAGTGCCCGGCGTCCTGCAGTGTCAAAGATCTCTAGGCTTTTTTAGGAAGCCGGGCCCCCCTGCGCATTTCAGTCGTGGGCCAGGTTTCCCACACCACCGGCGTCCCCCATTGGCTGCGTGTGTGCAAAGGAGGGCTTTATTTTAGTGCTGAGGGTGCGGACAGATGCTTGCTGTCCACGCCTTGTCCCTGGCTGGGGTCTTCCACAGTGACCCGTGGTCAGCCTTCCACACCTGCTGTTCCTGCCCATCTCTGTCCTTGCACTGCCCCCCACCCCCAACCTTGGGTTAGGCCACTGATGCCCCTGAACTTCAGAAAGACACTGAGTTGGAGCTGGATATACCCTGGTGCTGAGGACCTGGGGGAGGGGCCTGGCTTCCTGCAGCCTGGGTCTTGGGGAAGATGCTGCCAGCAGAAGGCATAGCCCTTGGCTGGGACTCCGTTCCCAGACTTCTGCCTCCCAGCACCAAGCTTTGATTTGTTTATTGGGTGCCAGCCTGGTTCCTGGGACAGGCAGGGACGTGTTCTCAGAAGCTCAGTGGAGCCTGGTGACGCCTTCCCAGGGTCGCTCCCGAGGTGGCGGGCCTTGCACAGTCAGCTCC
Source organism: Vicugna pacos (assembly GCF_048564905.1). Taxonomy (NCBI): domain Eukaryota; kingdom Metazoa; phylum Chordata; class Mammalia; order Artiodactyla; family Camelidae; genus Vicugna; species Vicugna pacos. The sequence continues at coordinate 59,480,680 of NC_133002.1, forward strand.
GGGGCTCGGAGCCCTACGGAGGTGCAGGTCTGCTTACACGGGGATGGCGTCTTGCCCCACCTGGCAAGCCCTCCAGCTGGCCCACCGCCCAGCGAGCTCACTAGGCGCCTCGTTCTGGGGCTGGAGAGCAGAGGTGGAGCAGCCCGCCCTGGGGTGTGGGTGGTGGGCCAAGTTCAAACCTGCTAGTCTTTCTCTTTCATCACCACTGAAATCCCCAGAGAGCTCCGGTTCTGACTTTCTGCTGGTGCCTGGGCCGCCTTGCCCTCATCTGGGCTCCTCGTTCATAATCGGCTTGGGGGAGCTGCTTCACCCCCGGGGCATCTGGGGTGCCGGGCTGGGCCTTGGTTTTCGGGGCAGGGGTCAGCTCAGCACATGGGGCTCTCAGGATGAGGATGGACCCACCTGCTAGCTGGCTCCTCACTTCCTGGCTTTTCCAGCCCAAACATGATTTTTAAATGCTTTCATAGTAGCTGGATCAGAGCAGAAGCCCCAAATTTCTTGTCACTTTGCTGAAGCTGGGGGTGGGGGACCCCCATCTGTGATATGTCAACGTCTGAACATCCAGGACTGCCCTTGGAACCCCACCTCGGGATTGGGGTTCAGTCACCGACACCCACATGGCCTTTGGGAAGGAGGTCTACCCCTTGCTCTGTTCCCCTGCCCCTGGCCCGAGCCCCCCAGAGGGGACGCCAGCCCCTGTCCTGCTTCACCGGTGCCAGACACTCAGTGCCCGGTGTGTCCTCGCTGCTGCCCCTCCTCCCGCCTCCCAGATCCTTATCTCTTATCTCCCAGGCCTGCTCCAGATGCTTGTCACCAGACAGGGACAGTAGATAAGGTTTCCTTGCCCCGGAGCAGGAACGTGAGTTCCCCTCCTGCATGGAGAGCGCCCCTCGCCAGGTGGGGACGCCTGTGTCCCATCTGTGTGTCTTCACTAGACTGTGCACTGGTGTTGGGGTGTGTTCTCCCGGTCCGGGCCCTGGACGTCCCAGGTGCTCGCTCGGTTACCTCTGGAAAGGATGCTCGGCAGCACCGTGTGACCGCAGCTTCTTATCTTTTATCCAAGTGCTCTGTGGTTTCTGTAAGACATGCTCAAGACAGCCTGCGAAGAACGCCGTTTGCCTGCTCTCGGCACAGGAGCTCTCCTTGGAGCATTTTTTTTTTTATAGAAAAAGGGCCAAAGAGAGGCATTTCTTTGGTGATTTGAATACATTCTCCTGGGGCAGGGGACTGGACCAGATGACCCGGGCCTGCCCCCACACCCTGGTGCTTGGGGAGTCGAAGGGGACGGAGGATGGGATCCAAGTCTTTTGTTCCTTGTCTGCCGAGGACAGAGGAAGAGCTGCCTGTTGCCGGGTGTCAGGGCTGGCCCTCAAAGTCTACCAGGGGCTGGACTGTGGCCCTGATGAGCCGGAGGGAGAATGGTGGTTGACTGTAGCCAGGGGACGGGTGGCGGGCACAGGGTGCGGAGAGTGGTGATGGGGGTGTCACAGCCACTCGAGGTGGGGGCGGGCGGGTGATGCATCACCTTTTGTCCCTATTCACCTGCCCCCAGCGGCCGATCCAATGACAGAGACCACAGAGCAGAGGCATTGTGGCCACTTTGCCAACCTCATGCTCTGCTGGCGGATCGCTGCTGCCTGTCACTCTGGTCACCCCAGTAGCTTTGCCATCAGCCTGCCAGGGTCAGATCCCCACGACCGGCACCTCTGACCACAGTTTACTCAGTGCCTGGGGGCCTTCAGTCTTCATGTTGGGGATTTTCATTTAAGGGACCTTTGCTGCCAGCTGGTGGGGCTGCTTCCCTCCCCACAGGACAGGTGGGGACCAGGGCAGAGGGGAGCAATGGGTCGGGACATTTCCATGACAAAATGTCCTCCTCTCGTGGGAAAAAGAGCAAGTTCTAAAAGGTTTTTGTTTTCCATTGGTTCAAGTGTAGTTGTTTAAAAAGTGGGAAAACAGAAGGCTCTCCCTGGTGTTACCCGCTGCCTGTGAGGTCCTGAGAATGGGTGGGAAGGGGCCTTTCCCATCTCTGGGCTGTGGCCGCTCGCCGCCCACCACCTCCACGACCACCCCTCTCCCTGGACTCCCCAGAGCTTCCTTTTAAAACACACCAGGTCAGCTCTTGCCCCCATTTGGCAGACATGAAAACTGAGGCAAAGCAGTGAGTTCACACGGCAGCACTGAGGTTGGTGAGAAAGTATCTCCTGTAGCTCTCGACTCTTCTTGGAGAAGAAAGGAGGTTTATTTGTTAGAAATAAATTAGTTTTTTAGGGAAGAATTGAGCCATTTCTACTCCAGGCTACCTCAAGGCGACCCTAATTACAGCCACTGCTCCCTGGATCCCCCGGGGCCAGCCCAGAGAGGCTGCTCTGTGCTCCCAGCAGGGCATTGTCACTGAGATGGCCTAGTCCCAGGCTCCCCAAATCCAGTGAGGTCGATAGATGTTCTAGGGAAGCAGTTTCCCAGCTGGGGCAAATGGACTGCCTAGGTCCCTGTGCACCTCTCCGTGGCCGCATGGCCCCAGACATGGGGGTTGCCTCCTCGGAGCCATGGTCTTCTGTCCAGAGACCGTGTGACAGTGTTCCACTTCCTGTATCCTGGTGAGGACGAAGGGAGACAGACTGAAATGTTTAGCCCAGATCCTGGAAGGGAGAAGTGCTAAGTGTACGTTGCCCGGGTGGTTAAGTGCAGGCCACGTGGCAGCCCTGGGCTGAGCCGGGTGGTGGGGAGACACACAAGGCAGGTCTTCCAGAAGCTTCCGGCCCAGTTAGGTGATAAGTCTACGCCAGCTCTGGGAGCTAAGATAAGGTAGCTCATTTGCAGTGGGACTCAGTAAAGGCTTTGACATGCAGCTTTGAGGCTCTTTGGATGCGGGAGCTGGATGAGGGGGAAGAAAGGGGTTTTGAGTTCAGGAAACTGAAGTGGGGCTGGAGTGTGGGTAAGGAACGTGGTGGGCAGGGGCAGAGGAAGGGGCCCGGGAGGCGTGGGGCCGTGTGTCCCAGTGGCAGTGGTGAGGGGAGGGCAGTTGTCGCAGCTGCTCCTCAAATGGCTCCTGTCTGTGAGTGCCACCCCCACACAGCACCCCCTCAGCAGATGCCTGCTTCCTGCTTCCTGCTTGCCTGGCACAAAGCTCCTCAGCTGTCCTTTCCCATCTTTCCAACGTCTTGGCTGCCTCCCCAGCCTCCTCCAGGGAGGAGTTCCCCACTGGGGAACTGGACGGCCCGGTCCCATCTCCCCGAGGCTCCTGAGGCCCTGCCTGTGTGCCCACAGCCACCTCCATCGCCGTTCACTCATCCACTCCCTTGTGCATTCATCCAGCGATGCTTTTAGGGGGCGCCTGCTCGGCAGCCCTGAGCCGCCGGGCTGCCGCGGTGCTTGAGGGCCTGGCCCACTGGGGCCCCGGAGGCGTGGACCAGTGACCTCTGTGCGCACCTCAGTTTCTGCCTTGTCTGCGGCCAGTTCCAGGGATGTGGGGCAGACGGGTGAGTCAGGGATGAGGGGTTGGTCCCCCGAGGGCTTGGGCGTGTTTGTGGGGTGGATGGAGGTGAGGGAAATCCTGCTCCGTGGGTGCCCCCGAGGATGGCTGGGAAGTACAGAGCCAGTTAACCCCACGGGACACCCAGAGGCCCGACTGCTACAGTTATAATGAAAACTTGGGCCACGCAGAGGCCCCTCTCCCTCTGGGGCCTGTGCTGCCCTGTGAGCGGGGCTTTCCTGGGTTCCTCTCATTGTGGCTTGTTTTCACCGAGGCTCCTCCGGTGTCCTTCGGGTTTGGGGTCGGGGGAGAGAGAGGACTCGGGCCTCTAACAGACTGGGGGAGGGTGGGGGGGTCCTACCAAGATGGCCCAGGAAATCCGGTGGCTGCCCTGTGGCCATCATTTCCTGCCACCTGCGCTAAAGACTCTGACCAGACTCAGCCCCTGACTGGTGAGGGGGGCCGGGGCTGGGTCCTGCTTCGGCAGCGGTGGCTCAGTTGCTTCAGGTCCGTGGAAAGGGTCTGAGTGGGTGTCTCGGGGAGCAAAGCTTTTCCCCTCTTGTCCCTCCTGCCTGGAGACCTGGCATGAGTCGAGTTCAACCTTCCTGGCTGCTGATGGGCTGTGTTTCTATTGCCACCTCCCCTCCTTTCAGGGTGAGGTTTATGGCTGGCTTCCTTCTGTATTTGCAAGGGGTCTGCTCCCCACCTATTCTGTGACTTAGCAGGTTCCAGCCCGTGGCACCGAAGCCCTTTTTAAAAAATTCACCTGGAGTCTTTCCGAACCCAAGTGGTGTGAGGAGCAGGTGGGGCAAGTGGAGAAGTCACCGGGCTGAAGCGCCCCCCTCCCCTACTGGGTTGCAGAATTGAAGTTGTGGGGGGCACGTGTAGGCTGGATGCTGGCCCTGCGCTGGGGGCCGGCTGTGGACCAGAAAGACAGTCTCTGATTCACTCCAGAGCTCACAGTTTCTTGATAACAACTTTACTGCAACATAATTCATATTCCATAAAATTCACTCTTTTAAAGTGTACAGTTCAGTGGTTTTCAGGATATCCACAAAGTTAGGCAACCATCACCATTAATTCCAGGTCATTTTTATCCCACTACCGCCACCCTGTCCCCCACTGGCGCTCACTTCCCATTCCCAGCTCCCTGCTCCCAGCGCCTGCCCAGCACCAGTCTACTTTCTGTCTCCAGGAATTTGCCTGTTCTAGGTGCCTTCTGTAAGCGCAGTCATGTAGTAGGCGGCCTTTTGTGCCTGACTTCTTTTCACTTTGCGTGATGTTTTCAAGCTTCAGCCGCATGTGACGTGTCTGTGCTTCCTCCGGCTCCTGGCTGAGTGCTATTCCACTGTGCGCTGCACTGCGCCTGCTCTCCACTCATTGGGTGATGGGCGTTAGGGCTGTGTCCACTTTGTAGCTCTCGTCAGTCACGCTGCAGGGAACACTGATGTCCAGGTTTGGACGTGTGTTTTCACTTCTCTTGGGGCGGTGCTGAGTCTCGTGGGAGAGTTTGGCTCACCCACACGGCCCTGGGTGGGGGTGGGCTGTTGGTCCCTTGGGCCCGGAACCCGGTGCTGTGAGCATCTTTGTATCCTGTCTCAAATCTGTGTCTCTGTGCGGTTTGCTCCGGGTCCTTTGGTTTCACTCTGGGTCCAGGGTCAAGCTCCAGGGAACAGGAGGAATCAGTGTGGAATCCATGCGTGGATGAGATGCGGGTGGGGGTCGGGCGCAGAGGAGCCATTTGGGTCTGCAGCTGGGTCCTGCCGCTGACTTCCAGTTTCCTTGGGCCCAGAACAAGGCAGAAAGGGGAAATGGGAGGTTTGCGGAGGCAGGGAAGTGCGCAGCAATGAGCTAGCCGCTTTGGGGTAAGAGAGGAAGTGGGTGAACAGACTGGGTGGGCTTGGCTTGGCGCACCCCAGCCCCATGGGAAGGTGGGGGGAGGACGGCCCCCTTCCCTTGCAGCCTTGGCCTTGGGGTAGGGGGTTGGGGCGGGCGTTTCCTTTCTGGGAGGGTGGAAATGCAGGGGGCTGCGCTGAGATCCAGGGAGGGGGTGAGGGCAGCTGCAGCTGTCCCATTCTAGCAGGAGCAGCATGCTAGAGTGTTTCTGGACTCTTCTGTGCCTCACTCGCAGAAAAGTTAAGCTGTGGAGGGAATGCATGCTGGTTGTCATTTTTTAAAATATTTCTTGAGAGGTTTTTTTGGGAGTTATTTTTGAGGGGAGTAGGTTTGTTTGTTCATTTGTTTGTTTGTTTTAATAGAGATCCTGGGGATTGAACCCAGGACCTCTGCGCTCTGCCGCTGAGCTGTTCCCTCCCCATGTTGGTTGTCATTTTAGACCACAACATCAGCGCACCCAGCAAAGGCCCAGCACTGCACACACCTGGGCGCCCGCTCCCCCCAGCAGCCCGAGCTTGGCCTCACAGGCTGTCCCACGATGTCTACTCTCGGCGTCGCAGCCTGTGAGCATGCCAGGCCCAGTGGTCAGGCCGTCAGGCGCCCTCCGTCCTCATCCCGGCCCTCCCCGCCCTCCCCGCCAGCAGCTGGAGGGGCCTCTGCTCCTCGCCAGTTCCCAGTTCGCAGGCAGAAATTACCATATGAATGTGAGTCCTTCTCGGAGCGGCTGGCTGGGAGACCTGGGAGGGGACAGGCCCCCACCCTCGGGGGCCTCCACGTTCTGTGCTGACTGTGGCACAGATAGATCGGGTGGGAGACGCTGGGCATTTCCGATCCACGGTAGGTCCCCCCCGGGTGCGGAGGGTGGACGGGTGGGTCGGGGTCTGCCTGTGGGCAGGGGAGGGCATGCTGGAGCCCGGCAAGTGTGGGGGGCCCCGGGGACCAGTGTGCCCCCGCCCTTAACTGTCTTGCGTCTCAACTTGTATAAGGACGTGTTGTTAGTGTAGTTCTTGTTATTTTGGCCCGATTTCAAAAGTCTCAGCTAATTACCGCAGGAAATGCAGACTCTAAGGAAGAATGTGAAGACGAGGATGCGATAAAGAAATCTGGGTGCTTAGTAAACTGTAAAGTGCGGTGCACCCGGCGGTCAGCACTCCTCTGATGGCCCTGCCCCACCTCTTGTGTTCCTGGCTGAGCTCTTGGGGGCCAGGACTGGTACATTTTGGGACTTCTACAGAGCCTGTGAGTGTGTCTTGATTAATAAATTCTCTCTGCCAGCTGACCAAATCACTCTTAAGTTTGGGCTGGTGATATGTCACATTTAACTTCTGGACAGCAAATTAATGGATGCCTAGGGATGGGTGGCCTGGTCATTCCACGGAGGGGACCCACTCCTTGGTGTAGCGCTGCCAGGCCAGCTGCAGCAGGGGTAGTGGCGTGGCTGGTGCTTCACAGTTGGCACAGAGCCCAGGGTGAGCCCTGTTCTGACCTGAACCCCCTGCCCACCTACCCTGCCTGCCTCAAACTTTACATCTGTGCTTCTGGGAGAGAAGCCACGGGCCCCCGTTTGGGGTGGGTGAGGATGGGGATACAGATTAGGGGCCGTCTAGCCTCCCCGCCCCCAATTTCCTGAGCAAAATTTCCTGAATGGGCAGGCGCTGTCCCAGGAAGTCCATCCATCCTTCCGCCGCTTTGTGCCTCCAGGAGGAGGATGGAAACCGGAAATTGTTCACATCTCATTCACATGCTGCCACGAACTGAAAGCCAGGGGAAGCCCGTGGGAAAGGATGCAGGCCAGCACGGCAGGAACGTCACAGAGGGGCTGGGGCTGGAGAGGCACCACCTGGACTGACCCCGAGAGCAGTAGCCGCCCCGTGACGCTCTGGGAAGAGAGGAGGGCAGGAGGGAAGGACAGTGAGCTCACTTTTCATTCATTCATTTGTTCATTCAACCAAAGTCTTACTTCCTGAATGCTTCAATGTGTAAGGTTTTGTGGGCAGTGATGGAGACAGACCCGAGCGTTCAGCAGAGGAAGACAAAATCTGCAAATACTAGTTGTGAGCAGGGCCGTGTGGGAAGAGAACTGAGAGACCCGAGGGGTGCCCCCCGGAGCCGCACCGAGGGAGAACCTCTCTGAAGAGCCTTGTTTGTTCGACAAACGGCAAGGAGCCAGGGAGATGGCGCGCAGATCACAGCTGGAGAACCGGGCGTGGGCCTGTATCTTATTAACAAAAACTTAGAGCATCTACCGCGCCGGGCACTGTTCTGTGTGCTCTGTAAGTATCTCGTTTGGGCCTTATTGCACTCTTAGGAGACAAGTATTAGTGTCTCATTTTACACATAAGAAAACTGAGGTACAGAGAGGTTAAGTTACTTGCTCAGGGTCACACAGCGAGTCTGGGTTGGAATAGGATCCTAGCCCCAGGATTCTGAAGCCTCTGGCTCCTGTGTTACCCCAGGTGCAGGGAGAACTAGGCAGGGTTTCAAGCAGGGGAATGACATGATCAATTTGTTTTAAACAGGCTTCTTGGGAGGGGTGGGGGACAGCAGTTATGGTGATGGCTTGGATTCGGGGAGCTGTGGAGGTGGGAGGCAAAGCGACTGCCTGCAGGTGTACTGGATTCGAATTGATAGGACTGTGGGATGGATGATTGGATTTGGGGTGATGGGAAGGGCGGGACCAAGGCTGGGCCTGGGATGTCTAGCTGGAAGAACCGGATGCCCGGAGATGCCATTAGGCTGGGGAGATGGGCTTGGAGGGTGGGTTCAGTTTGGGTGCATGTTCAATGTGAGGCATCCAGACCTCACTGGGGCGGGGGCCACAGATACCCTTGGGCAGGGGGCCTGGCACCGTGGGACGTCTCTGCTGAGTCACGATGGACTCAAGGGGAAGGTCAGGTTGGCGCTGGTATGTGAATCTGGACAGAGGCTGGCACTTGATGCCCAGGGGATGGACAGAGTCACTGGGGAGTGTGTCCAGCTGGGGACCGGGCCTGGGTCTGTAGGTGGAAGAACCAGCAAGTGGCCGAGAACCGCTCAGCAGAGTCAGAGAAGGGCCACCACCAGAGGCCTTGCAGAAGCCGAGGGAAAAGGACATCTGGGGAAAGGAAAAGCTGGGTGGTTGGAGGCTCCATCCCTGCAAGTTGGGGTGGCCCCTGTGTGCTCTTCTCTGCAGCGGACCGGCCGCTCCGTCTGATCGGAACCCTGAGTCCAGAGAGGCACCCCGGCTTCACGCCGCAGTGTGGGCGCTGCGGGGAGATGGGCCCTGCCCACTTCTCAGGGACTTGCGTGCCCCTGCCCCTGGCCAGCCTCTCCCCTGGGGCTACGTTTCAGGGATGATGGATGTGTGTCCCGAGGGTGGCCAGGCAGCTGTCCACACACGCTGCTTTTTTCTGGGGGTGAGCCTGAGGGAGACGGGTGCGTGTCTGTCTGGAGACTGCTTGGACAGGCCGGCCATCCATCTCCATCCTCACTTCAGAGAGCGTTTGAAGTCGCGGGTGGTGCCCTCGGAAGCCTCAGGGTGTGCTGGAAGGTTTCACAGGCCTGCTTTGGCTCATCCGCTCGGCCAAGTGCTCCCTCTGCCAAATGCTCCCTCTGCCAAGTCCTCCCGGGGGAGAGCGGGGCGGGGCGGGGGCTGGAGGTTGCGTGGGGCGGGGACCAGTGGGGTCTTTCTGGCGACCTGCAGGGTTCTGAGCAGCCCTGCAGGCAGGTAGGCAAAGTCCAGGTGGGCTGTCTGCAGAGCCGACCTGGAGGGAGCCGTGAGAGGGGTCTTGCGGGCTCCCACTGCATCCTGACCCCCGCCCTTCTGAGCAGGAGGAAGCGGAGGTGGCGAGAGAATATGATGCAGCGCCAGCTCTCCCACCTCGCATCGGCCCAGAGCCGGAGCTGCCAGTGGATAGGCAACGTGATTCAAAATGGTCCAGAGCTGCTGGCCCTTCCCTCCCCACCACCCCCAACCTTTCTGGACCCTCCAGCCAGTCATATGAGGTGTCTTCCATCCTTAAGGGGTCATGGGTCAGGCTTCCAGTTCTGGTCCAGGATTCACCCCTCCCTGCTTGGCCCCCTCCCTGGCCCTGCCTTCAGCTGCTGCCCCTCTGCCTGCCTGAAGCCACCTGGGGCCAGGGGAGGTCTTAGCCTCGCTGAGCCCAAGCAGATCTGCACAGGAGAAGGGAATTGCTTGGTATCTTTGGGGGATAGGCTCGCTTCCTACATAGCTCCTGGCAGGGGGACGCCCAGTTGCACCCCAGAGACCCCGTCTCATTTTGTTATTTTAAATGATTTCATCAGTTGTGGGAGGTGGAGCCCCCATCACACCCAGCCTCTGTCCGGATTTTACCAGCGAGCTCTGGTGTGCATCTGCTGACAGTCCTCTGATAGAGAGGGGGCTGGGGGCGAGGAGGCTCTGCCCACCCTCCCCCCTTAGGGGAACATCCCTGATAAGAGGAAATTCCACCCTGTGACAAATGGCCAGTTTCCACTCATCCTCGGGGGAGGATCTTTTCTTTCTCTTTTTAAACTTTGCAAACATTTGCCAAGAGCTAACGGAATCTCTGTGGTCGGCCACTTCGGACTTGGTGGGCGGGCTGGCCTGGCCGGGGGCTGGATTCTGGGTTTGCTTTGGGGTAGGGACCCATCATGATGCTGGAAGGTTCCCTGGAGTGGGAGGTGGCTCCAGGGCACATTCCCTGCTCCTGCTCCTGCAAGGCGAGTGGGCGGTGGAACACGGAATAAAAGCTACATCCCTTGACACAGGAAGTCAGAGGCCTCGTCCCTGGCCTTCCCTGAGGCGTCCGTTCTGCCTGCAGCTTTTTAGGAAGTGAATAGCACGGCGTGCAGGTTGGAGCCTGCTCCAACCCAAGACTGATGTCTCAATAGGCCGCCGAGCCCGGGTGAGGAACTGGGCTGGAGGAGGAGGAGGAGGAGGTGGCGGGCTGGAAAAGAAAGAACAGAAGGGGGCCTCTTCCAGGAGGGGAGGGGCGGTGGGCTGCGAGCTGGACGCCATCCAGATTAGCCTCTACCGACTGGGGCCGATTGGAACTGTGCTGGCAGAAACGGAGGGCTTCTTGAGATTCCTTCCCGGACAATAGAGGAGAGGTTTGCTTTAAAGGGTTTGGCGAGCGAAAAGGACAGGCAGGAGAAGTGGGGGACCTCCTCTCCCCCGACTTTGGGGCGCCTCGGGCCCCTGAGAGAATAGAGTCGGGCCTGGACGGGCGCCGCTCCTGCCGCGTCCCCTCCTGGGCCCTGCAAGGGGCGCGGGGTCGTGGGAACTCTTCCGCCCAGCCCTCTCCTTGCACAGAAACTGTAAAACTGCAATTTCGTTTTGGGTCTCCTCTTGGGAAAGGGCCAGAGCTCCAGCAGGGGGTGAGGGGGAGAAAGATTCAGCCCCTCGCATTGCGAGGCCCGCGCCTTTGTGCTGGATGTGTAAGCCGGCTTTCAGGCCAGAGGGCAGAGGCTCAGATTTCTGGCCTCCTGGTTCCTGATCAGGCCAGGGGAGATGCTTCCTGCCCTGTACAAAGTGTGAAGTGTAATTCGATTTGGAATTACTTATCGAATTAGGCGAACCCTGTGCGCTTTTAAAATTCATGACTCGATCCCTGCGCCCGCACACATTTGCAAAATTCAGTCGTTTATATTCAGTGTTTCCATCTTTAGAAGGGAACAGGAAGTTCCCCCATGACATTTATGGGGAGTTTGTAGTGGCTTGAGCAGGTCAGCGGGGACAGAAGGAAAAGCGGAATCTGGTAAACGGGAAAAGATGCCAAAAGATGCCGCTTCAAAGCCCTGCATCGAAGGAGGCCCCGTATCTCCCCGCCCACCCCTGCCCCCTCGCAGCTTTCCCCTTGGGCTCAGGGATGGAGACCAGCTGCTCAGAACCTTTGCTCTTTTTCTTTTCCCGCCCTTGATCTTTTTTTTTTTTTTTTTGTAAACTTCCTCACTGGGTTCCTTGCCTATAAGGGGTGACTGTGAATCTTCCTGGAAGTTCTGGCTAATAAATATTTGAATAAATGAACTTCATGTTCTTGTGTGCCACCACTGTTTTCATTCAGACTGATCTCAAGCCTATAGTGTCTTCTGTTTGTTTATTACTATGTAGTAGGCGCTCAATAAATATTTGTTGAATAAATCGTTATAGTCCTGGTCCACTAGGACCCCAGGATCTTTTTCTACTGTTATTGTTTGTAGCCATTTTAAAAAATTGAAATATAGTTGATGTACAATGTTATATAAGTTACAGGTGTATAATATATAGTGATTCACAATTGTTAAAGGTTATACTCCATTTATAGTTATTACAAAACATTGGCTGTATTCCCTGTGTTGTACAATATATCCTTGTACTTCTTTTATTGTATTTTTTGGGAGGGGATAATTAGGTTTATATATTTATTCGTTTGTTTTTAATGGAGGTACTGGGGATGGAACCCAGGGCCTCGTGCATGCTAAGCACAAACTCTCCCACTGAGCTACACCCTCCCCGCCGTCTTGTAGCTTACTTTATACGTCATAGTTTGTACCTCTTAATCCCCTACTTCTACAGTGCCCCTCTCCCCACTGGTAACCACTAGTTTGTTATCTAGATCTGTGAGTCTACTTCTTTTTGTTGCATTCACTACTTTGTTGTGTTCTTCATATTCCACACATGAGTGATATAGTACAGTCTTTGTCTTTCTCTGTCTGACTTACTTCACTTAGCATAATACCCTCCAAATCCATCCGTGTTGCTGCGAATGGCAAAATTTCATTCTTTTTATGGTTGAGTAACATTCCACTGTGCGTGTATGTGCGTGCACGCGCGCATGTGTGAGTAATCACATCTTCTTTATTCACTCACCTGTTGGTGGACACTTAGGTTGTTTCTGTATCTTGGTGGTTATAACTAATGCTGCTCTGAGCATTGGGGTGCACGTATCTTTTTGAATTAGTGTTCTTATTTTTTTTGGATATATACCCAGGAGTGGAATTGCTGGGTCATATTAGTTCTACGTGTAGCTTTTTGAGAAACCTCCATACTGTTTTCCACAGCGGCTGCGCCAATTTACATTCTCACCAACAGGGCACAAGGGTTCCCTTCTCTCCACATCCTCGCCAACGCTGGTTATCTGTATTCTTTTTGATGATGACCATTCTGACAAGTGCGAGGTGATGTCTCACGGTGGTTTTGATTTGTTTTCTTTGATGGTTGGCGATGCTGAGCATCTTTTCATGTGCCTGTTGGCCATCTGCATTTCCTCTTTGGAAAAAGTCTGTTTGGGTCTTCTGCACATTTTTCAATCAAGTTTTTTTTTTTTAATGTTGAGTTGTATGAGCTGTTTATATCTGTTAGACATTAGTTCCTTATCTGTCATATTATTTGCAAATATTTTCTCCTATTCAGGAGATGATATTTTTGTTTTGCCAGTGGTTTCCTTGGTCCTTTGGTGCAAAAGCTTTTAGGTTTAATTAGGTCTCATTTGTTTATTTTTGCTTTTATTTCCCTTGCTTTAGGAGATGGATCCAAAAAATACTGCTACCATTTATGTCAAACAGTGTCTGCCTATGTTTTCCTCTAGGAGTTTTATGGTTTCCGGTCTTACATTTAGGCCTTTAATCCATTTTGTGTTTATTTTTGCATATGATGTGAGAGAATGTTCTAATTTCATTCTTTTACATGTAGCTGTCCAGTTTTCCCAGCATCATTTATGTAAGAGACTGTCTTTACTCCATTATATATTCTTCTCCCCTCTGTCTTAGCTTAATTGACCATAAACCTATAGGTTTATTTCTGAGCTCTCTCTCCTCTGTTGCATTGATCCATGTGTCTGTTTTTGTTTCAGTACCATACCATTTTGATCACTGTAGCTTTGTAGTATAGTCTGAAGTGATACCTCCAGCTCTGTTCTTCTTTCTCAAGATCGTTCTTAGAGCCATTTCTTTAACATCTTTTTCCAGAGCAGTTTCTTCTCTGAGGTCTGCCTGCCTCTGTACGCGTCTGGCGTCCAGGCCCACTGCTGTCCTGTTCTGTCCTTGGCCCGCCTTTCCTGAGCTGGTCAACAGCAGCACCTCCCTGTGCTGGACCTCTTCTACCAGCGTGGGGAGTCATCTTTGAGGCCCCTGTGGATTCTGTCGATCCTTCCTGGGGCCTCATGGGGGGGTGGTTTAGAGTGAGGATGGGCATTTTGATATCTGCTTGGCGTCGATGCGTCTAGAAGCTTTGACTGGGCCACCAGGTGTACAGGGCCTCTGGGGTGCCAGGGTTTGCCTTCCTCAGTACCAGTATCCTGGGGGACCTGTAAACAATCCTGAGAGAGCCCTGGAATCTGGGCCCCTCAACTTGTGGCCCAGCTTGGCCTATAGTCTCCTTTTCTCAGGACTTGATGGAGATTAAGATGCTAATGCAGTCAGCTGGCCTTTCCAGCTGGCTGGGTGGCATTGCCTCCTGGCAGTTCCCAGGGAGGGGCTGGAGCCCCAGCATCTGGCACTTTCTGGGTCTTTGCTGTAGGAAACCTACACTTCTTTCCCCTTTTCTTTGGTCCTGAAGGACCTGGCTTGCGAAGTCTGCCTGCCTGCCATTCACGAGCTCTGTGACCACAGTAAGTGACAAAAGCACCGTGGGCCTCAGTTTCCTCATCTGTGAAATGGGGATGCTGACAGTACCTGCCGTATATGGCGGTTGTGATGTTCCCTGAGTTGGTGCACGGAAGGCGCTTGCAGTAGCGCCTGGTGCAGAGTGAGTCCCGGCAAACACTGGCTGTCGTGATTTGTGTTTTTCATTGGTTCATTTGTTCATACGGCACACATTTAGCCATGGACTTGCCACGCGCCAAGCACGCCAAACGTGGCGGCACAGGAGTGAGCTTGATGGCCGAGGTAGCTGGCTTCGTGACTCTTACGTGGTGGGGGGACGACGTGGTCAAGGAGAACCACGTGTTGGGCACGTCGCTGATGGGTTATCACTGTGGGGGCTGATCGCAAGCAGAGCGCAGGCCCAGCGAGAGAGCGGTGAGGCCGGAGGGTCTGGCCACCAGGCTGGGCCCTGCAGGCCCGGGCAGCCCCCTTGGAGGCAGGAGGGAAGGAAGAGGCAGCTCTGGTCACTCTGTCCCCTCAGCATTACCTGCGCCGGGGACTTGCCCGCCTTTAAGAAGCCCCTTTGCAGGGGACCAGAAGCATTCACTGTCTGTGTCCTGGCCATGGGCCCAGGCGCTTGGGTGTTGGGGGTCTGGGTGGGTGGATGTCCCCTTGGCCTGCCGTGCAGCCTTCCCCTTGGGCCCTGGGTTTGGGGGCCCCCCTGCTGTGTGTGCAGTTTCTGGTTGAAGTGAGGAGACTGTCTGACTGTGACGACCACCTGGGTGAGGCTGGGACGGGGAAGAAGGAAGGCTTCACCGAGGGGGAGGGCACTGGTGGGAGATGTGGTGGCATCCGTGTCCCCAGGCTTTATAAGCCGGGTCTGGGGGGGATCAGGGTGAGAACAGGGGCATTGCGTTGGCTTTACCCTCAGAGCTTTGTCCTGGGATGTGTCCCTGGCTGTGCCCCGGGTGCCATGTGGCCGCTCCCTCTGGCTGGCAGCAGCGTCAGGCAGGAACCCGGGGCCGTTGCCCCACAGAGCCGCCTCTGCATCTGGCAGACCAGGCTGATGCTCGGGGATGATGGAACTCGTGAGGACATTTCTGGGCCGCAGGGCAGGCAGCAGGACAAACAGGGAGGGGGCGGGCAGAGAAGGGTGGCCCCTGGGTTGCAAGCCTGCTGTGCCAAGCCCCCGCCTTGGCTGCGCTGGGGCTGCAGGGAAGTGCGAGCCCCCCGCGAGGCCAGCGTGCGCCTGTAGGGAAGCGGGGGCAGATGGGGCCGCCACCCCAGGCTGTGGGGACCAGGGCTCCCCCACCAGGAGACGGCCCGGGCTCCAAGTGGGGCTCGCCGAGGGGGCCTGCCACGGGTTCCTCTGGCTGGCCTGCCAGTCCCAGACGTCCCGGACGCCGGGACTGCTGGCGTGGCCTGACGGCACGGGGCGGGCACAGAGACCCCAGGCCTGCGTGCGGGCACCTGGGCCCCGGCTGTCCTCGCGCTGTAAGGCCGGCTGGCGGCCACTTGTGGCACAGTGGGCTCCTTTCAGTCCATCCCTACCAGCAGGGTCTTCCTTTCTTTCTTGACATAAGAGCTGATTGAGACAGAATTCCCGTGCTGCGCCAGTCGTCCATTTTGAGTGTGTGTCGGTGACGCTTATTCACAACATTCTGCAGCCGTCATCTTTATCCAGTTCCGGAACGTTTTTACCCAAAAGGAAACCCCGTACGCGTGACGGCCCAGCCCCTGGCAGCCACCGATGTGCCGTCTCTGTGGACTGCCAATTCTGGACGTTTCATTTAAATGGCTCATGCCATACATGGCCTTTCACATCTGGCTTATTTTGTTGAGTGTGATGTTTTCAGGGTTCGTCTGTGTTGTAGTGTGGGTGTCAGGGCTTCACTGCTTTCCTCTGTTGGTGGACCTTTTGAGATATTTCTTGAGCGGCTACTTTGTGCGGAGAGTTGAGGGTAGCGCTGAGCAAGCTGCGGCCTCCCGTTCGAGGAGCTTTCAGGGTAGGGGTGGGGAGTGCAGGGCAGGACGGAGGATCCAGGACCAGAACCCACCAGGGGGTCCCCACCCGTGAAGCGCGCAGCGGGGAGCTGCACGTGAGCTTTGACAGGATGGCCGTGTCACCTGTTGTCCAGCCTTTCCGAGAATCAGCTGGGTTCTATTACTAATTAGGCTGGATACCCAGAAAAATTGAAAGCAGGAACTCAGACAGACAAGTTTACACCCGTGTTCAGAGTAGCATTATTCATAATAGTCAAAAGGTGGAAACCACTTAAGTGTCCATTGATAGATGGATAAACAAGGAAATATGTTTCAGACATAAAAAGGACTAAAGTTGTTACACAGGCTGCGACAAGGATGGACCTGGAGGACGTGCTGCTCAGTGAAAGAAGCCGGACACAGGACCCCACGTGCGTGAGGCCCCTGGGGTCAGCACGCTCGCAGAGGCGGCGGGCAGAGCAGAGGCTTTGGGGGCGGGGTGGGGGGGATTCGTGCTTAACGCGCACGGAGCTCCTGTTTAGGACGATGAGAACATCTGGAGACGGACAGTGGTGATGGTTCCATACCGTTGTGACTGTTCTTAATGACACCGAATCGATCACGTAACATGATCAGAATGGTCAAGATTGTGTGTCGTGTCCCCAGTAAAGAAAATGATTAGGCTGGAAGGAAGGCAGAAACCAGTGTGTGAGATCACCCCCAGCCTGTGTGGTCACCTGGGCTATCCTTCCCCAGAGGAGGGTGGTGGGGTGCTGGGCAGCAATGTCACCTGGGCCTGGGAGCCTGAGGAGAGAGTGGCTGACCAGGTAGAGGAGGGGTGAGGCTGCCCCAGGGGTCACACCCCCACAGCAGACCTAGCACTCCCTCCTCAGGGTGTGACTCTGGGAAGGAGGGGGTATGGCACCCCGTCCTTGTATCCCCTTTTCCCAAGGGATTCACAAATAGGAGCAGTGAAAAGTAGCAGCAGGGGCTGCTGTGTGACCTTGGATAAGTTACTTAACTTCTCTGAGCCACGTTTTTCGCTTCTAAAGAGTGGGGCTCCCTCTTGCTCTGTTCGCCTGACAAGGAGGTAGTGAGAGTCATCTTGGATGTAAATGTGAAACCTCTTAATTTTTCTGTTAAGAACGTCCCTTTCCTATTAATAGCATTGGATTGTGTTCTTTTTTGGGGATGGAGGTGACAGATGGGAAAGAGAGGGAGGCCCCAGCCGCAGGCAAAGGTCACTAGGGAAGATGGATTGGACCCCCTGTCCAAGGGGAGCCCCCCAAGACCCCACGCCTTCACTACTATTCGTTGAGTGTCCCTGGTGGGCTCTGGGGGCCCAGTGGGATCCATACATGTCCTTGCCATCCTCACTGGAGCTCACGGTCTCTGGGGAGGGGCACACGGATATTAATCAAGTATCACAGATGTCCATGTGAACTCACAGGGTTGATTACATTCGGTGACGGTCTCTTGTTGGCCAGACCGCTTCCAGTGCATTTCTGAAACAAATCAGTCTCCCCGTTTGTAAAACAAGTCAGCTGGACCAGGATTCTCTGCTGTCCAGTCTCATTGACATTTGCCATGTGTAGCTCTTTAAACTGAAATTCAATAAAGGAAAAAATTCAGTTCCTTAGTGGGACTAACTACATTTCAAGTGCTCAAAAGTCACATGGGAAAACAGCTGATGGTTCCTCGAAAATTAAAAATACCACTACCGCTCGAGCCAGCAGTCCCACTTCTGGGTTTGTACCCAAAGGAGATGAAGGCAGGGTCTGAAGGAGGTATTTGTACACCCATACTCACAGCAGCACTGTTCACAAGAGTTAAAACACGGAAGCAACCCAAGTGTCCATCGACGGGTGAATGGATAAGCAAAATATGGTCCCGCCACGTTCTGGAATATTACTCAGCCTCGAAAAAGAAGGGACCGCTGACACACGCTACATGGCTGAACCTTGACGGCATGATGCTCAGTGAAGCAAGCCAGTCACAAAAGGACAACTACTGATGATCCCATCCATACTGGGTGCCCAGGGTAGTTAAATTCGTAGAGACAGAAAGTGGAATGGGGGAGAGGGGAGCTAGTGCTTGCTGGGGACAGTTGCGGGTTTGCGAGATGAGCTGTGGAGACTGATTGCACAAAAGCGTGAATGTACTTGATGCAACTGAACTGCATGCTTAAAAGTGGATTAAGATGGTACATTCTGTGTTATGTAATGTGTAATATTAGAATTAATACTGGCCCACATTTTTTTAAGTCACACGTGGCTGCTGTACTGAACAGTGCTGGAGTTGCTGGTCTCCACCGTCCCTTCCAGCTGTCCGGGGCCCCCGGGGGTCCTGCAGGGGTTCACAGAAAGTGTCTTCGGGCCAGTTTGCCTGCAGGCCATCCGGGTGGGCGGAGTTGAGGCTGCTGACCCGGGGGGCCCCCCAGAGGGGGTCCTTGCAGGAATGGACCCTCACCCGTGCAGAAAGCCAGGCTCTTCCCTCAGCAGGAGGGAAGGCGCTTGTCAGGTTTTTATGATTATTTCTCAAGCGGGGCCCTGGTGGGCAGGATGTTTGCTTTGGTTCCAGTTTCTGCGGTGGATGTTGGTGCCTGTGGAGGGGCCGGCCGGGGCCTCCCTCGACCCACTGCTCCCAGGGCCCGTGGAGGGAAATGAGGGGGTTCAGCGGGCGGCCCCCCACCCCCACCCCCACCCCAGGCTGCTCCAGGAGCGGGGGAGGGGTGGAGGGAGATGTGGGGGTGGGGCGGGGGCTGGCCCAGCCCTGGGCAGAACGGCTCCCAGACCCGCAGACAGATGGAAGCAATTTTCGGTCACGTGGGGCAGGGCTGAACTGCTTGCCCCGAAAGACAAGGCCCCTTGTCTGTCTCCAGGAAGCAGCCTTGAAGCCACACGTTAAGGCCAGATGCAGCTCTGGTCTTTGTTTATTTAAAGATGCTGGAGCCTCGGGGAGAGTGTTTCTGAAAAGGGATGGGGAGGAGCCCCCATACGTTGGTTGACTGGGGGTCCCTGCCTCCTGGGCCCTTTGTCTCTTCCCAGCCTGGGGTGGGGGTGGGGAGGTACGGTGGACCCGAGGCCCCAAGTATCAGCCTGTTTTTCTTAGGAGAGATGTGGGGACCCCTGGCAACCCCTGGCGTTTTCATATGCATTATCTTCTTTGCTCGATGCCTCACTCTCTCAAGTGGGAATGGCTGTGCTTTGTGAAGGCTGAGGAGATGGGGAAGTTAGTGGCCGACTTGAGGATAAACCGCCGCCCCCAAGTTTCTGGGATATGTGAGCTCATGGTCCCTGCCATCTGTGCTCTGGTCCTGGCCTGAGCCTGGGTGTGGGAGGGGAGGATGCTGGTCCTGATCCCAGCTTCCCTGAAGACAGACGTGGCTGCAGAGGTGTCACCTGGGGCCCAGGTAGAGTCCTGTTACTTCCCCAGGACCACAGCTGATCTGACAGCCCTGCGGTGACCTTCTGGCCCGGCGACCTGTGCCCTGCTGCTTCCTGGGGCAGGGGCAGGAGGGGTTGGGCAGGCTACTTGCCCACCCTGGCCTCCTGGGCCCTCGTGCGGAGCACGGCGCCCAGGGAACCACCAGCCCCTCCCCGAGGGCTGGCGTGAGGGGCTGGCAGGAGGGGCTGAGGGGCCGGGGAGCGGGGAGGCGTCAGGACGTGCTGTGTGGTCCCTTCCCTTGAGCTCAGGACGCCCCAGGAGGAGAGACTGTGATCCTCCCTGGGAGGTAGGATGGAGCCGAAATCGAAATCCTTCTTAGTGGATGGAGGGGGTGGGAAGAGCCTGGACCCGCAGGGGCAGGAAAGGGGAGCTGGGAGGCCAGCGGAGGGAAGCGCGATCTGGGCGGGTGTCGCGTCTGGGGCTCCCTGGGACATGGCCGATGTGCTCCAGCCGGACCCTTGTGGGGAACCCGCACCGTCCTGAGCGCCCTGACCGGCCCTGCTGGGCTGGTGCACCTCAGGTCCCCGCTGTCCGCCTTCTGGGTGTCCCCCACCCCCCAGGCATCCGACGGGGGCATGTGGACTCTTGAGGGCAGCAGGGGAGGAAAGGAGGAAGGTTCCAAGCAGACAGAAAGCTTGAGTTATTTTGAGCAGCTCAACCCCATCTGCCCCTCCGCAGACCTGAGAGCAAAACCTCCTCCCGGCCTGTGGGCGTGGGGCCCGCAGGTGCTGGGTCCCCAGAGAGAAGACGGCCCCCTGGATCTGGTCCATCGTGGGAGGCAGAGGCAGTGCTGCCCAGGGGCCCGCTCCTTCCTGCCATCTCTCAGGAAAAGCTGGGCCCAGAGGAGCGTGGAACGCCCCCACCCCCCAGCCCTCCTGCCGCCCCAGGGCTATGGGCAGGTCCCTGGGACTGAGCCCTGGGACGTGGGCTCCTTCTGTCCTTCCTTCAGAAGGCTGTCCTCCTCTGTCCTGGCTTGTGGGGACAACACTGGCTATTTGACCCCAAGGGCCTGGTGGTGGCAGGGGTGGTGATCTGAGTCTGGAGTGAGGCTCTGTCCCAGCAGGACAGCCCGGGACACGGGGCTGGGATGTCTTGGGCAACCGAGCCGCAGTTTCCCTACCTGAAGACGTGGGGGCTTAGCAGACGCCCGGCACCCTCTGATGCACCTGCTCCCCTGTCTGCAGCCACCGAGGCAGCTCCCGGCAGCATTGGCGACATGGCTGACACCCCCAGAGATGTGGGGCTCAAGCAGGCGCCCGCGCCGCGGACCGAGAAGGCCCCGGTGGACTTCGGCTATGTGGGGATCGACTCCATCCTGGAGCAGATGCGCAGGAAGGCCATGAAGCAGGGCTTCGAGTTCAACATCATGGTGGTCGGTGAGTCCCCCGCCCCCACCACGCAGGGAGCCGTGCAGGGCCGGCCACACACGCTCCGGGCCCAGATTTCTCTTAAAAAGTGAAGGGGACAGACCTGGCCCGCAGGACAGATTGCGAGTGGCGTTGTGTGTGCACATGTGTGCCCGCCGGGGGGTCCTGCCCTCCATCAGCTCCTCCCAGGGGCCTCTGCCCGTCACATTAAGATCCCCTGAGACAGCTTGGGGAGGCTCAGCCCCGGGCCGGGCAGGGGTGCTCTGCCCAGAGGCCTCCACCTTCTGCTTTAGCTTCTGCTGAAGCGTCCCCCTCGCTACGGCTCGAGCGCTGGGGTGCTGACCCCCCAACTCAGCAGGCCCGGCTGGAGGTCCTTGGAGGCCGGTGGGGGGAAGGTTAGCCCAGGGGTGGGGGCCGTCTGGGGGCACAGTGGGCAGCCCTTGTTCTCAGAGATCCTCAGGTCCTGTTCAGTCCTCGCAGGAACCTCGTGAAGGGGGCACCCCATTTTACCGACAGAAATGAGGTTCAGAGAGGGCACGATGGGGTCAGTCGGTTCTGTGCCCCCTCCCTCCCTCCCACAGCAGTGTCCCCACCGCAGATGCGGCTGGGATGGAAGGGCGCCTGTTTGGGGCTCCACAGACCAGGGTGGGATCCCCACGTTGCCCCCACTAAGCTGTGTGACTTCCCTGGGACTTCTGTCAGCCTCAGTTTCCTCATCCGTAAGATGGGGTAATCTGACCCCAAGGGGCCAGGAGGGGCCAGTGGGAGAGCAGGTTCGGCCTCTGGATGGTCCCAGGGTGGGGGTCTCTGTAGGGCTTTCCCTTCAAACCTCACATGGATCTCAGTGTGTCTGCCAGCCAAGAGCAGATCTGCACAGGGGTCCAGCCCCCCATTCTGCCTCCCTCACATTGTTCTGCATCTTGACCCCTCCCCGGCACCCCAGGACCCTGTCTGGAGCAGTTTCACAACCTCTGTGGCCAGCAGACGAGGGATCCGTGTCCTCTACCACAACACACCACGAGAGCTCGGCCACCACCCGGCCTCCCGGCCTCCCCCCGACCCCGACCCCGAGCCCCTCGGAGGCATCGCTGCATTGCGGGCCCGTGAACTGCCCTCTCTGGAAGGCCCGGCTGACCGACCCCGTTCTCTCCCCAGGGCAGAGCGGCTTGGGAAAGTCCACCTTGATCAATACCCTCTTCAAATCTAAGATCAGCCGGAAGTCGGTGCAGCCCACCTCGGAGGAGCGCATCCCTAAGACTATTGAGATCAAGTCCATCACACACGGTGAGCGCCGGGTGGGGGCGGGGGGGGGGTCCATCACACACAGTGAGTGCTGGGCGGGGTGGGGGCGGGGGCGGGGGGGGGCTGGGCACCAAGTCAGGCAACCCAGGTCCCCTGAGCTGGGGGACTTGTGGGAGACCTTTGGGCATGTTGAGACTCGGGGTGAGGGTTCAGGGATGCTCGCCAGGACCCCTGTAGGCCCTGGTCAGACTGAGCTCCCTGGAGACAGCTGACTTTTCCGCCAAAAATCATGGGCAGGGGGCACCCAGGACAAGTGTCGTGAGGCCTACCTGACTTCACTGCTGCAGGCTGTCATCTCCCTGACATCATTGCTGGCCACCCCGGTGCCCCAGCGGGGCCTCTCTGGGGCCGGGTGGGGCCGGCAGCCTGGCCCGGGTGTGTGTGAGGGCCCTGAGTCCCCCGCTGAGCTCGGCGGGGGCTGTGATTCTGTGCAGATATTGAGGAGAAGGGCGTCCGCATGAAGCTGACGGTCATCGACACGCCGGGGTTCGGGGACCACATCAACAACGAGAACTGGTGAGGGGCTCGGGGCCCCGCCTCCGGGCGGAGGACACGTGCGTCGGGCTGGGACTCGGGGGTCGGGGGCCCGCGGGCGAGGACAGGCCGCGGGGGCCCCGCGTGCCGGCTGACCCAGGCCCGCTCCGCAGCTGGCAGCCCATCATGAAGTTCATCAACGACCAGTACGAGAAGTACCTGCAGGAGGAGGTCAACATCAACCGCAAGAAGCGCATCCCGGACACGCGCGTGCACTGCTGCCTGTACTTCATCCCCGCCACCGGCCACTCGTACGTCCCTGCACCGCGCGGCCGCACGTGTGCCCCGCCCCCCCCCCCCCCCCCGCCTCTGCGCCGCGCAGCCGTCCCCGAGCAGCGGCAAGGGGCCGGGGACGCCCCGGGGAGCAGCCCCCAGCCCCACGCAGGAGGCTCGGCCGAGTGAGCCCGAGGGTGCAGGTGTGCGTTTCTCCTTCCTCTCCCCCCACCTCGAGGCCCACAGTGCGACGGCCATCTGAGCCGGCAGCCGGCGACAGCCCTTCTCGGGTGGACCCGCTGGGGACT
This sequence comes from Vicugna pacos, assembly GCF_048564905.1. Lineage (NCBI taxonomy): Eukaryota > Metazoa > Chordata > Mammalia > Artiodactyla > Camelidae > Vicugna > Vicugna pacos. Next base: position 59,503,746 of record NC_133002.1, read on the forward strand.
CGGGGAGCTCATGGACGGGAGTGCTTGGGGCTGGCCTCGTCCCCTGCGCCCTCCCGCCCAGGCTCTGTGTGTCCCAGGAGCCCTTTTCCTTTCTCTGTCCCTGGCTCGTGGCGTGGCCGGCACCAGCCCACAGCCTTGACCTTGTCAGTGTGGACCCAGCTGGGAGCCCCCGCAGGCCCCCCGAGGGCCTCCCTCAGCTCCATCCAGACTGGAGTGGGCCACCCTCCCTCGTTCCTGTCCCCATTCCCGCGTCCCTGCGGCCACACTCTCATCCGTGTCCTTCTGCTCCAGCCTCAGGCCCTTGGACATCGAGTTCATGAAGCGCCTGAGCAAAGTGGTCAACATCGTCCCGGTCATTGCCAAGGCCGACACGCTGACCCTGGAGGAGAGGGTCTACTTCAAACAGCGGGTGAGGCTCCACCTCGCCCGGCCCCCAGCCCCACAGTGGGAACAAGTCTGGTGGGGCTAGTCAGACACAACATGCCAGGTTTTTATTAGATGGGAGAGACGGTTCAGAAGGGATGGTCTTCACCAGGGGACAGCTGGCCACTTCCTTCTCCACTGCTGTCCCACTTTGGGCTGCTGTCTGAGTAGGAGGGGAACCCCGGCCCCCATAGGACCTCTGCCTCGGTGGGCATGAGTGAGGAGGGCCCTCAGTCTATCTCTAAAGCTCTGCCCTCCCCACGCGGGCCTCTGCCCACAAACCCACTCCAGGGAGTTTCCCAGCTTGCTTAGGGGAGGGTGGTCCCCTGGCAATGGGAGTGTCTGGAGGGAAGAGGAATGAGAGAGCGCCAAAAATTGCACATGGGTGTGAGTCTGTGTTCAGGGCAAAAATGACAGCTGCCCACTAGGACGCTGTCAACTGAACGCCATCCGTGTCGGGTAATGCAAGGGGCAGGGACAGCTTAGCATAAGCAGGTGCACCCGTGCAGGTCGGGAGCTGCAGGGAGAGGGTTTTCAGACAGAGCTCAGGACGGGGAGGACTCGGCAAGCTTGAGCTATTTTCCTGGGGGTGTGATGTGCTGGAAGGGGAGGACAGGGAGATTCCCGGGACAGTGGCCTGGGCCCTTGGGCAGCTGCAGGGCTCTCCCGGCAGGCAGGTCTGCGGCTGCCCCTCCTCCGTTCGGGAGACAGAAACACTGCAGAGTATCCGGGCAAGAGCCCACCCTTAACCCCAAGCCTGGGGCCACTCACTTTATGGAGGCCCTGGCATGGGCACATCCTCGTGGGCCGGTGCAGCTTGCTGTGTGGATGGTGCCCACATCTCTCCCCTCCGGACCCCCAGATCACCGCGGACCTGCTGTCCAATGGCATCGACGTGTACCCCCAGAAGGAGTTTGATGAGGACTCGGAGGACCGGATGGTGAACGAGAAATTCCGAGTAAGTGAACCGGCCAAGATGCTATCCCCAGAGGCCCCTAGGTCCCTGCTCAAGGACGTGGGTGGAGATCTTCCTGTCCTATCCGGGGGTTCTGGGGAAACGGGTGAGATGGCCTTGAGCCATGAGAATGTACTCTCTGGGCTGGGAGGGGTCAGAGCCAGAGTGTCCGTAGGTGGCCCTCAGGGCTGGGGCCCCTGACTCCTCCCAGGGGCCCAGGGAGTGGGCTGGCCTTTGCACAAACACGTGACCCATGCCACCTGCCCCTCCCCCAGGAGATGATCCCATTCGCCGTGGTGGGCAGTGACCACGAGTACCAAGTGAATGGGAAGAGGATCCTGGGAAGGAAAACCAAATGGGGCACCATCGAAGGTAATCACCGAGCTGGAGCCTGGGGCCCCCAGACGGGCCAGGAAAATAGCCGCTCCTGCTGGCTGAGAGCCGCACGCCGAGGCCTGAGCTGGCGCTCTCGGGACCTCCTCCGGTGCATTGCCCACCCAGCCACGGGGAGGAGTCCCAGGGTTCCCACTCCATGGGGGTGAAATGAGGGGCCAAGTGGCTTGTCCGGGACCCTTAGCCATTAGCCAGCGGAGCTGTGCCTCCACTCCGATCTCCTGTGGGCAGGGAAATATCCCGTGGCGGAGAGAGTAGGATGGGCACTGCCGGGTTCTAGGTTCCGGTGCTGGGGTTTCACAGCCATGCTGTGTGACCCTGGACAAGTCACCCCACCTCTCTGAGCCTAGGAAAGGACTGGGCTGTAGCTCTGTCCAGCTGAGAACTGGATACCCTCAACAGAAGTTCCCAGGACCCCCGCATCTGAGGGTCGCGAGACTGCTGTAACAAACCAGCACGGACTGGGTGGTTTAGAACAATTTATTCTCCCAGTTCTGGGGGGTCCCGCGGGAGACTGTTCCCTGCTGCCTCCTGGTGGCTGCCTGTGTCCTTGGTGCCCCTTGGCTTGTAGACACACTGCTCTGTCTTCACTCCACGTGCCTGTGCCTTTCCCTATTAGAGCACTTGTCCTGGGCCTTCGGGCCCTCCCCCAACCCAGGATGGTCCCCTCTTGAGATCTTACCTTAATTCCACCTTCAAAGACTTTCCAAACAAGGCCCCGTTCGCAAGGACCCAGGGTTAGAAGTTGGATTAGTCTGGGGGACACCGTCCAACCCTCTGCAGGTGGCCACGACCCCCTGGGCGGGTAGACCTGGCCGTTTCTGTATCCTCCTGTCTGTCCCTCCCTCCCTCTGTGGAACAGAGGGGAATGGGCCCCTTGGTTGAAAGGCCCAGCATAGAGAAGGAGGCAGGAAATCCAGCAGTCCCTGTCAACTCCAGCTGCTGCCACCTCGTCCCACGTCCAGGTTGTCGTGACCTTGGGCATGTCCCTGTGACCTTGAGGATGCCCCTTAATCCCCCAGGGCCTCCGTTTTCACCATCCATGAAGTGGTTACTGTGGCCAAGAGTTTAGTAAAATGAGAGAATGTCTCAAAGGCCACTGGTGCTTTTGGGGCGGCAGATCCTCTAAGAAACCGATACAGTGAAAACTGCCAGGCACCAAGCACCCAGGGCGGCTCATTGTAGGGGGGCTCCTGTTACTTCTCTGTCCCACCCCGGTGACTGTTCTGGATCAGGCTTCACCCCTGGGCTCGTCCGCCTTGGCCCCGCCTCCTCCGTTTCCTGTCTTCCCAAAATCTTGCTTTTGAGGAACCTTTTTATGAAGGCGTGTTTTGGAGGGTTGGAGAACTTTGGGTGAAGAAAGGGCTCAGTGGGGACCTGGGAGGGGTGGGGGAGGGTAGCCAGGCAGCTGACACGCCTCTGCTGCCCCCTGGTGGCTAACTCGGGCTCTGCAGACAGTCCGTAAAGGAAATTGTTGAGAAACGAAGAGAGGCTGTTTTCCTGTCTCCCTCTCATCTTGTGGCCCAGATCCTGCGCCCTGAATGACGGGCTGTCTTGGCTGGGCTACTGTGCCACCTCCCTGCTAGAACAGAACCCCCTGGGCAGGAGGGCAGGAGCCGGGGTGCTCCGTGCTCCCCTTTGGGCAGTGACCCCCCCCTTTCCCTGCCCAGCATTGGCAGGGGAAGGGCAGGATCTGCACGACATTAAAGCCTCTCCTGTCTCCCCTCCTCAGTTGAGAACACCACACACTGTGAGTTTGCTTACCTGCGGGACCTCCTCATCAGGTGAGATACAGCTGGGGCTTGGTGGGGGGCCGACGGCTTGGCGGGGGGTCTCCATCGGGGTGAGAGGACGGAGGTCCTGGGCAGCGGCCTGCCTGCCCTGCCCTCTGTCTTCCTCCCCAGGAGGGCTCGGAGGACCATTTTCTAAAACACTTCCTTGGAAATGAAGCAAGAATTGAAAATCCCTTTAACTTCTCGTTGAGGAGGGTTGAGTTCTCATCACAGCAGCCCAAGCCCGTGGGACTCAGGGCCCCAGGAGGTCTCCTGTGCTGGGCGTGTGTCGGGGGCAGGGGGGATGTTCCCCGGCTCCCATCCCAGCGGCCTCTGGCCTCCTCAGTTTTCTTGAGCCCAGGCAAGGAGTGGCCCATCCTCAGCCCATTGGAGAGGGTGTCGGGGTGGGGGGCAGGGCAGGTGGACGGAGGAGGGGGCTCCCAGCTTCTCAGCCTACAGGATGGATGCTAGGGACGAAGTCAGCAGGAGGGGCTGGGCCGTTTCGCACGGCCTCCACGCTGGGGTGTGTGGCTTCCAAGAGCATCCCCACTATGCTGAGAGGCTGGCTGAGGAAGGACGCCCACCATGGGCCCTTCGGCACCCCCTTCCAAACCTCCCCTGGCGGGCCGCGGGGAAGGGAGGCTTGGACACAGGGCTGGCAGGGGTTCCCAGCACCCTCCCCCAGGCCGCCTGCCTGCTGCAAGCCACTGCCCCTTACCTGCCAGCGCACCTGGCCGTCGGCCTGGCATTTCTAGAATAGAGCAAGGACAGCCCAGCCCTGCCATGCCAGGGGCCTCGGCTCTACCCGCTCTTGAGTCTGCACCCAGCCCCTGTCCCCGGACTGGCCGCTAGGTTGACACAGAGGAAGGGGACATGTTAGAACACATGATCCTGAGAGCATCTGGGGTTGCCATGGAGATCCCTAGTCACACCTCTGCCCAGGCCTGGTCCATCTTTGTGGGGCCAAAGTGCCCCACTGGGGGACCCCCTGGGGGTGGGGGGCAGGTGGAGCGAGCAGGGCCAGCCTCCCACCCCCAGCCCGGCCCTCCTCATGACTCCCCGTGCCTCCCCAGGACGCACATGCAGAACATCAAGGACATCACCAGCAGCATCCACTTCGAGGCCTACCGCGTGAAGCGCCTGCACGAGGGCAGTGGCGCCGTGGCCAACGGCGTCCAGGACAAGGCGCCCGAAGCCCAGGAGGTGTAGGCGCCGCCTGGCCGGGACCCTGCCCCCGGGACCCTGCCCCGAGTCTTTCCGTCCCTCACCGCCCCACTTGCCCCATTTTATTTTATATAATTTTCTCCATGTGTCATCGATCTCTGCCCCTTTACACCTGCCAAGTAACAAGATGACGAGTGCCCTCTGAGTATGTTCGTGATTAGCCCGCAGACTACAGGGACCCGGGCTGGGAGCGCCTCGGAGTGGAGGCCGGCTCTCTGGCCATTGCTGAGGTCCAGGAGGGGCGGGGGGGACCACTGACTCAGTCCTGACCCTGCCTCCATCTCGGGGTGGTGCCCGCGGTGGGTGGAACCATCCTGGTGGACCTGGAGCCCCTTCCTGCCCCCGCCTCCCCACCCAGCGCTGGCCGTGACTCAGAGCCCCCTACCCGGCCCCCAAGGGGAGAGCAGTTCCCTCCACGAGACCCAGTTTGCCAACTGCTTAGATGCCGCAGGGCCCGTTGGCTGCTGCCCGCCCGCAAGCCTGTCCCGGAGCAGAAAGTGCCTTTATCTCAGCCGTCCGTGAGAGCCGGCAGACTCTCCCCAGCTGTCCCCCTGGACGGGAAGTTGGGGCACGTTGGAGAGAGGAAGGTGTGTCTTCATCTGCCCCTCATGTCCCGGGTCCCCGCCGCCCTCCCCTCCTCCCCCTGCTGGGATTTGACTGAGGAGCCAAAGGAAGGAAGCAGATGCACCCCCCCCCCCCGATTTGGGGAGGGTCCAAGCAAGCGAATCTGGCGGAGGAGCCGAGGGCGGAAGTGACGGCAGGTGCAGGAAGGAAGCGGGGGCCCTGTGAGCCGTGGCTGGGGATGCTGAGAGTGGCCCTTGTGGCCTCGGTGCCTGCCCTGCCCCACCCCGTGTGACTGGGAAAGTGTGTGTGTGTGTGTGTCTGTCTCGACATCCATTTGGCCCAAGACGCTCTGGTTAAATGAATGCCCAGTTAGCCCCTCCAGATGTACACTCAGCCCTCCTGACCCAGGCCTTGCTGATGCCGCCACCCAGGGAGGTGGGGGCCAGGCAGGCCTGACTTTTTGTTACCCACCTGCCTCGCCCACCCCCTCAGCCCAGCATGAAGACCCCAGAGGGGGAGAGGTCAGGGGTCAGGTGTGCACGGCCCACAGTGGGCTGCAGAGCTGGCTTTCATGTCCGCACAGCCCAGTCCGCCTCCTGCTCCCTCACCCCTGTCTCCGTGCGGGACAGCAGGGACCATCTGTGCCAGGCACAGCAGACTGCAGGTGCTTCCTCCTGCCCCCTGGAGAGACTGAGGGGCTGGCTCCGGCCGGGGAGGTGCCCGCCAGCCCAGGAGGAGAGCAGAGAGGAGGGATGGCTGCAGACAGACCTGGTGTGTGCGCGTGCGTGGATGCCATTGCTTTGCGTGTTTACTCCCTCCCCACCTGAGAGAGGAAGGGCCCCTTAGCGAAACAGTTTACTTGCCGACTTGCCATTTTTGCCAAAACCAAGATTTTGAAGGATGTGTCTGTCTCCAGCATCGGGGTCCGGGACGGGGGGAAGCCTCCCGGGCGGGGGTGCTCTGCCAGGCCCCTCGCCCCGGGGTCTGGCAGCTCCCGTCCTGGGACGCCTTTGCTTTCCTTCTCTGTAGCCAGATTTTGAAAACTTGTTAGTCTCACTGGGCTCTGTTCCACAGTGGCCCTTCGCTATGTGCCTCCTGAGAAATTCGTCTCTTTTTGTATAAATGACAAAGTGTTGAAAATGTATTTCCTGAAATAAATGTTCCAAATGCAGACCTGGAAGGCTCTGGAGTGGGGATTTTTTTCTTTTTTCTGACCTCGAAAGTGCTCCTTTGATGAGAGGAAAGACGGCGTGAAAGCGGCTGCTGGGGAACTGTTTAACCTCCTTCCGGAGGGAGGGGGGAGGTCTCGGGGACTCAGAAGCACTCATTTAAAGGGATGATTGAAAAGCAGACAGAGAATCTTAATTTATTCATTAAAAGGAGACTTTGAAGGGTTTCCACAGGGCGGTGCTGTGAGCTGCTTCTATTAGTGTGTCCCTGGAAATAAGTTTTTCTTCTTAAAATTGAAATCTATTGCTGTGAACCCTATGAGCTGTTCCGTTTTTGACAATAATTTCATACCAATTTATTATTCCAAGAGAACTTGGTCCCCCAAAGACTAGGATTTAAGAGGCTGCCATGAGAGGTTTTATCTGCACGCTAAGTGCCGGGGAGTAAGGCCGGGGGTGTGGCTGCAGAGGCCCCTGGCTGTGCACAGACCTCAGCAGCCCCTTTCTCCCTCCGTGGCAGAGTGGCCCAGGGCTGCTGTCACAAATCACCACAAACTGGGCGGCTTAAAGCAGCAGAAATGGGTTTTCTCCCAGTCTGGAGGCTAGATGTTCGAGGTCACGGTGTCGGCGGGCCAGGCTCCCTCTGAAGGTCTGGAGAGGAGACTTCCTGCCTCTTGCAGCTTCGGTTTCCGCATCGCTCCAGACTCTGCCTCCGTCTTCATGTGGCTTCTGTGTCTCTGGTTCTCGAGCCCACCCTGCTCCAGGAGGACCTCATCCCGGTCCTTAACATTGTCAGGGGCCCTGTCTCCACTTAAGGCCACAGTCTGAGGTTCCGAGTGGATGTGAATTTTGGGGGTCAGGGGACGCGGTTCAACCTACAACACCCACCTCCCCTCACTCCCCACCACCCCCGTCTCAGACTACGGGACGAGGCAGGTAGCCGAGATGGGCAGGGGAAAGCCCTGAATTGGGACTTGGGTGACCTGGGCTCGAGGCTCCGCCACCAGTGAGCCAGGTGGCCTCAGGATTGCCACAACCCCTCTGGGCCTCCCTGGCCCTTCTGTCAGGCAGGTTGGCTTGTTTTGGGGGAAGCAGATGGACTAAGTCTCCAAATGAATCGATGGGCAGTAGCCACACAGGCCCTCGACTTCCAGGATCTGAGGCGTGTTATCAGCGCCCGAACCTGCCATGGGCACGGAAGGGTCGGGTCGGGTCGGCCCTCACGCGGGGCTGCAGTCCTGGGGGTGGTCATCTCAAGGCCCTCCCGGCTGACCCGTCCCCCATCTGTAGCTCTTAGCGGTTCCTGCACTTGTACCCCCTTCCATCCTCCAGACTAAAACCGTCCCATTGCCACCCCCGCCGGCCATCCCTGCCAGCAGCTTTCCCTCTGGCCTGACCCTCTGGGGCCGACACCATCTCCCAGCCGTGGTCTCAGCCTAAGAATCCCACTCCCCATCCCAGGGACCCACTTACCATGTCCAGCCAGCTCGCTGACCCCTACACTGCTGTCACCCCATTGGCCTGACTCTGGGACCAGGGAGCGTCTGGCCATCACCTCTGCTCAGCCCGCCCGCACCCCCATCCAGTGAAGGGGCTCACCCTCCTCCCACCCAGTGAAGCAAATCCCCTGCTGCAGATCCAGGTGACTGAACATCCCAGTTCGCCTGGAAATGAGGGGTTTGCAGGGCTGCAGTACTTCCGGTGCTAGAACTAGGGAGGTCCTGGGAAACCTGGACCACTTGGTCCCTGCAGTGACCCACACCACCCTGATCCTCTCCCAGCCCTCTCAGAGCCCTGGCCTCTGTCGCCAACACATCCTGAGGGGGTGAGCGGGAGGCCCTGAGGACTGGCCACAGCCTGGCTTCTGGGGACACGCCTGATGCAGAAAGTCCTCCACACTGCGGGGGCCCCTGGCTGGCCCTCCGCGGGCCCCATGGACAGCCCGGTCCAGCTGCTCTGCGGCAGAGATTCCCCTGGGCCTTAGAGAAGTTACAGCTGCATGAATGCCGAGACCCCAGCGGAGAAAACAGCTTCCTTCCTGTTCATAGAGGACGGCTGTAAATAATGAGAAGAAAAAGGGGGCGTAAATAATTAAAGCTGCCCAGAGTGAGTGGGTCTTGAACCGTCTGCCTGATTTAAAAACTAATTACTTGGAGAGTTGGCGCTGCCAGGAGCTGCTGCAGGCTGCCCACAAGGCCTCCTCCCCCTCCGCCCCTCCCCCCTCCTCCCCCGCCCCCTCCTCCTCTTCCTCCCCCTCCTGCTCGGTTAGCAGGAGCACCTGCATCAGGCTCAGCAGTCAGTCCTGGCACACGGAGAACTGCCGTGGCCTCTCCATCCGCCTGATCCGTCACCTCATCAGAGTCCATCCCACGAAGAAATACGAATCCGCTGAAGGAAACAGACTTGCGGAGTGGCCATGTGGGAGGGGTGCGGAGGACACCGCCCAGGTGGAGCTGAGTTGGGCGGGGACCCTCAGGAAAGCCCAGGGGCAGCTTTCCAGGGTGGGTACCATTCAGAATCAGGATTCAGCCCAGCATCTACATCCCACCAGGGGCCCCACAAAGGGGCCTGGGGATGCAGACGCCAAGTGGCATCCTTGTCCTTGTCCTGGCTGCCCTCCTGGCCGGGCATCTCAGAGCTTCTTACCCTCAGGATGTCCTTGCCCAGAACGGTGGTTGCCAGGGGCTGGGGGAGCGGGCATTTAACGGGGACAGAACTTCAGTTTGGGAAGAGAGAGTTCAGGAGGTGGATGGTGGTGATGGATACACAATAGTGCAAACGTAATTAATGCCACTGAACTGTACGCTTTAAGATGGCTAAAATGGATAGTTTGCCACAATTAAAAAAAACGTGTCAGGAAAGTCGGTGTCTCAGCCCTGCCGGGCCTGTTCCAGGCCCGGCTCACAGCGGCTGATGTGGCTCCAGGTGTGCGCCTCCGAGCTACGGCAGGGGGTGGGGGAGAACGGGGGCGGGGGGTGGGGGAGACGGGGGCGGGGGCGGGGAGCCCAGCCAGGCTGCCAGACGCAGCAAACAGAAATGCAAGACGCCCAGTTAAACCTGAATCTCAGACAAGTCACAAACGATTTTTTTTAAGCTTAAGTATGTCCCAAATATTGCACAGGGCTTACTAATAGGAAAATATTATTCATTGTGAATGTGAAGTTCAACGTTAGCTGAGGGTCTGTGTCTTACCCGGCAAGCCAAGCTTCGGCGTTAGTTCTGGGGAAGCCGAGCGTTCTGGCCGGGGGGAGAGGAGGCCTGGGGTGTGATGTGACCCGGGGTTCCTTCCGGGACGCCGGGCAGCTGATTTGGCCTCTTGTGACTATAAAGTCGCAGATGTGCAGGAAGCACATTGTGTGTTGGGGGGGTAAGGTGTGGGGGGGCGGTCAGTCTTATCCTAAGCTGTATCTAATGTTGGTTTTTTTTTCCTTTTTCAGTTTTACTAGGTAGAATTATTAGTTTGACATCACATACACATTATATTGCATGTAAATACATCTGTACAGTGTACTGCACTTTTTTTTAGTTTACATATATGTACTGATCATTGTTTCTAAGAACAGTTTAGAGCTTTAGCTTTTTAAACTTATATGGTTATCAAAAGAATAAAGCCAAGCAGAAAACAAGAATCAACAGAATGCGGTAATCCAGTCATAAAGGACAGTCAGGTGTGCTCACACACAGTCAAGAAATCAGTCATCCAAGTTATAAATAGTAAGTGGTTCATTTGCATCCTTATTACTATTATTTGTTAGATTCCTCATATAAATGATGTCCTATGGCATTTTTCTTTCTCTTTCTTGTCTGCTTCACTTAGAATGACAAGCCTCAGGTCCATCCATGTTGCTGCAAATGGCATTATTTTATTCTTTTTTATGGCTGAGTAGCATTCTGTTGTATAAATACACCACAACTTCTTTATTCAGTTGTCTGTTGATGGACTTTTGGGTTGTTTCCATGTCATGGCCCTTGTAAATAGTGCTGCTATGAACATTGGGGTGCATGTGTCTTCTTGAATTTTATTTTTCTTTGGATATATGTCCAGGAATATGATTCCTAGATCATATGGTAAGTCTATTTTCACTTTTGACGGAACCTCCATACTGTCCTCCATAGTGGCTGCACCAGTCTACACTCCCACCAGCAGTGTAGGAGGGCTCCCTTTTCTCCACACCCTCTCCAGCATCTATCATTTGTAGACTTTTGAATGATGGCCATTCTGGCTGGTGTAAGGTGATGCCTCATTGTAGTTTTGATCTGCATTTCTCTGACAATTAGCGATGCTGAGCATTTTTTCATGTGCCTATTGGCCATTTGTGTATCTTCATTGGAGAATTGCTTGTTTAGGTCTTCTGCCCATTTTTGGATTGGGTTGCTTGTTTATTTGATATTAAGGTATACGAGCTGTTTGTGTATTTTGGAAATTAGTCCCTTATCAGTCACATCATTTGCAAATATTTTCTCCCATTCTGTAGGTTGCCTTTTCATTTTGTTGATGGTATCCTTCGCTGTGCAAAAGCTTTTAAGTTTAATTAGATCCTATTTGTTTATTTTTGCTTTTATTTCCATTACTTAATGTTGGGCTTTAACATAAAATGTAACTCCCAAATCTGATTATAAAACACAAGAGAACTGGAAAACAGTATGAAGTTTCCTTAAAAAAACTGAAAATAGAGTTATCATATGATCTAGCAATCCCACTCCTGGGCATATATACAGAAAAGACAAAAGCTCTCGTTCAAAAAGATACATGCACCCCAGTGTTCATAGCAGCACTATTTACAATAGCCATGACATGGAAACAACCCAAATGTCCATCAACAGATGACTGGATAAAGAAGATGTGGTATGTTCATACTGTGGAATACTATTCAGCCATAAAAAGAATGAAATAATGCCATTTGCAGCAACGTGGATGGACTTAGAGATGATCATACTAAGTGACGTAAGTCAGACAGAGAAAGGCAAATACTATATGATATCACTTATATGTGGAATCTAAAAAATAGTACAAATAAACCTATTTACAAAACAGAAACAGACTCACAGACATAGAAAACAAACTTCTGGTTACCAACGGGGAAAGGAGCGGGCCAGGAGGGATAAATTGGGAGTATGGAATTATCAGGTGCACAATACTATATATAAAATAGTCAAACAATCAGGATTTTCTGTATAGCACAGGGAACTATATCCAACATCTTATAATAAATTATAATGGAAAAGAACAGGAAAAAAGAATATAGATATTTACATATATATGTATAACGGAATCACTTTGTTGTACATGAGACTAAAGTATAAAGCAACATACTTCAATTTAAAAAAAAAGGGAGAGAACTAAGCTGCCCAGTGGGAGATGGAGACAAGGGCCCAGCCCCACCCTGCCTGGCACTCCCCGACTCCCGGCACTCCTCCTCACCCCCCGCACTCCCTCCCCAGCGCTCCCCCCTCCCCGGCACTCCCTCATCCCTCCCCACCTTGAAAGCTCTAGGAGAGGAGCCTTGCTTCTCCGGCTTCTGGTGGCTTCTTGTGTGGGTTGTGGCTGCCTCACTTCGTTCTCCACATCTGTCTTCACACAGCCGTCTTCCTAGTGTGTCCCTCCACTTCTCATAAGAACACCTGCCATCGCATTTAGGGCCCCCTAATCCAGTGTGACCTCCTCTTGACTCAGCTAAGTGCAGCTGCCATGACTCTATTTTCAGATAAGGTCACGTTTGGAGATTTGGTGGATGTGAATCTGGGGGACACTGGCCAACTACATTCACTGTTGGCCCCAAGACTCCTGCACCAGAACAGAAGACCCACGAGGACACAAACCTGCTGGACCCATGAAAATGTCATAGGATTTAAGGTGGTCAAGAAGGCCACTCCCTTAGGACCTAGGACGGCCTGGAGGGGCCAACCTTCAGGTGCTGGTCTTGAGAAGCAGGTGTGGGCCCAGGGGGCGGGTCTGGGCTCCACTCAGCAGCCCCTCATGGAAACCCGTGACCTGAACCTCTTTCCTGGCCACCTCCAGCACGTGACCTGCTTCCTTGCATGTAATTTTTTATTTACACCAGATATCATGTGTTACAAAACAACAGTAGTATAAGGGGGGAGGGTATATAGTTCAATGGTTGAGTGTGTACCTAGCAGGCATGAGGTCCTGGGTTCAATCCCCAGTACCTCTGTTAAAAAAGAAAAAAGGTAAATCAACCTAATTATCTCCTGCACCAAACAAGACAAAAACCCAGCAGCATGTAGAATAAATCTATTCCACGCCGCTCCCGGAAAAGAACGCGCTCTCATGTGCAGTTGAGCTGCATCTGGGCTGGACTAAGCTTTAGTGCGATGCCCTTCCCCACTCACCTCAATGATTTGCAGGTGGGATCAGGTCTTTCCTTTAAGCGCTGGGAGGCAGGCTACTGAGGTCTCAGTGAATGCTGTAGGTAGGTGGTACACGCCTGTGTGGACCTGGTGTGTCCGGGGGCCCTGAGGACGGGAACACAGCGTGTGTGGGGGGTGAGTGCTAACGACTGGGGGACCATCAATGCACAGAGATGCGTGGAAATTCTCGGGAGGAGAGACCTACTCCTTGAAATGAGATGTTACACCTGGGAACAGTAAAGACAATGAGGGAAAGCTGGTCTGATACAGGGCATTTTCTGCCTGAATCCAGGACCTTCAAAGACCCTGGAAAAACGCTCAGCGTTTCCAAATCAGTTGGCTACAGGCCACGTAGTTGAAAAACCCTAACACCCCAGTTCCGTCTGCAAACCCCAGCTCAGGCTGTGCAGTTCCCCCCTCCCCGCCCCCCAGGAACTCGTCATCAGAGAACAGAAGCATCACCGGTCCTGGTCCATTCCTGCATCCCAGCCTCCCCTGTAGCAGGGCTGCCATTAGCCCTGCTCGGCTCCCTGCCAGACTTCCCACCGAGCTTTTTGGCTTTTGTCAGCTCGAGGCAGCCCTTGAAAACTGTGGAAGCCGAGAGGGGGTGTGTGTCTAATAAAGTTGGAGCGCTGTAATTTAGCAATTACTGTAACCCACACTTGTAATTTAGGGAGTTTTCTCGTAATTCTTCTTTGTGCTCTCTCTTTGAAAAAGTACTGGCTTTCATCATTTTCCCTTTCATGCTCCGATGTCTGGTATCTGCCACCCCCGCCCCCCGTCAGCGACAGAGCTCACAAAAGGGTGCCAGTCGGGTTTGTGCCGCTTTTGGCGGGGTCACAAAGGTTAATTGAATGTTCGGCAGCTCCCAAAGGAAACTGAGCTTGCTCCTGGCAGCCGTGGGCACCTCCAAAGCCCTGAATTCACCTGGTTTGATCATCGGTGTGGACCGAAGCCTGCCGAAAGGTAGTTAATCTACACACCTTCTCGGTTCTGTTACTAAGCCGATCTCTCTACTGCTCCCACAAGTGTGCCTCTGTCTTCATTCATGCAATTAGCTGTTTGTTTATTTAAGAAATATTTTGGGGGGAATCTCTGTGCACTGTGGCCCTAAAGTCATAGTAGACGGGATTTTTTCATTTTCTTCTAGAGAAGCCTCTATTTGGATTTAAGTCATTGAGAACTCGGAGACAGACTTCTTCATCACTCAAGCATCATTTTGTTTTGTTTTAATTTTTAGGGGGGAGATAACTAGGTTTACTTATTTACTTATTTTTGGAGGAGGTACTGGGGACTGAAGCCAGGACCTTGTGTGTGCCGAGCCTGCTCTCTACCACCTGAGCAACACCCTCCCCAACAGTAGAGGGGAGCTTGCTGTCTGGCGAAGACGACGGATGAGTGTTTATGAGTCCGGATGGAGCTGGCACCCCAGGAGGGCTGGGCAGCAGAGAGGCCGTGGCACTGAAATCAGATGTTTGTGGATGGAAAGGGGGTGGAGGGATAAAGCAGGGGAGGCGGCAGCCCTCAGTTGAGGGGGTGGGGAGCCTTAGGACCTGGAGGCATGAAGCAGCACAGATTGGTCAAAGACAGGTAAGGAATTCCACGGAGGTGGATTGGAGAGCTGGCAGCTGGCAGGTGAGGGGGTAGAAGATGGGCAGGGACCACTCTGTGGACAGCCTCGAGGGCTCGTGACACATCTGGGAAGAACCTGTGTTGTGTGCTGTGTACTTCTTGGTTCTGCAGCAATCAACTTAGAAAACATTTTTAAAAAATAGTAAAATAGTCTATCTAGTCTCAGTGAGGAGGGCTGCCCTTTTCCTGGAAACGCGCACAAGGGAAGCGCTGGGGAGCCACCAGGGGAGGTTTCCAGGTGGGTGACAGACGCCCTGCTTGGAACCAGACTGCAAAACTTTTGCCACTTGCATTGCCGCAAGCCATGTCACCTTCAGCAGCATTCTTGACCACAGGGGTTTGCACTGGTGTGCAAATGTTTCAGGAGCATAAGTTCCAGATAGTGAGCTAACTGGGCCAAAGGGCACGCATTTTTAATTTGGATATACATTGCCAAGTTATCCTCCACAACGGTGCACCGATGTATATGCCAAAGATGGAGAGGACAGTTCATCATCCTGTATTCCTGCTGTCCTGCGAGTCCTCATTTAAAGAGTGACTTGCCAGACCGGAGGGCAGACAGTGGTATTTTGACATCGGGGATTTACTCTGCAGCGCGATGTAAACAGCCCTTGGGCCCCAAATGTCAGTAACGCTGAGGCTGAGACGCTGTTTAGTCTGAAGGTCTTCCCTGAGCGTTCCTTATAGGGAAGGTCTGTTATCAATGAAGTTTTGCAGTTTTGTTTCTTTGGGAATGTGTTTATGTGGCCTTCTGTTTTGAAGTGGAGTTTTCCTTGGATGTATAATTGTTGGTTGACAGATTTTCTTTCTTTCTTTCAGCACTTTGAACAGAACAGCCCTCTGCCTCTGGCCTTCATTGTTTCTGAAGAGAAGTCAGTTGTAAACACGCTGTTTGTTATTCCCCTGAAGGCAGCAAATTAGCTTTGCTGTGTTTCTTTTGCTGCTTGCAAGATTTTCCCCTCGGCGTTTGCTCAGCTCTGATGCTGTGTCTGGTGTAGGTTCCTCTGTGTTTGTCCTGCTGGCACTTTGTTGAGCATCTTGAATGTGGAGGTTCATACAGCCTTAAAACATCAAATTTGGGAATATAATTTCTCCTGCCCCTGTGTTTCTCTTCTCTTCCTCCTGGGGATCCTGTCCCACGCGCATCGCTTTCCTTGATGTCATCTTGGAAGTTGCGGGAGCCCTGTTCGCTTTTCTCCTATACTTTTTTTCTTTCTGGTCTCCAGGTGGAGCCACTGTTGAGTTATTGGGTTCTTCTTCTACCTCAAGTCTGCTGTTAAGCCCATTGTGTGGATTTTTCATTTTGGTTATTTTATCTTAAACATTTTTTTATTTAATTGAAGCACAGTCAGTCTACAAGATTGTGTCAGTTCCTGGTGCCCAGCATCATGTTTCAGTCACACATGGGCACACATATATTCGTTTCCATATTCTTCTTCATTACACGTTACTCCAAGATACTGAATGTAATTCCCTGCGCTCTACAGTAGAAACTTGCTGTTTATCTATTTTATATGTATTTTATCTTCAGTGGCTAGAACAATAGTTCCCATTTCTCTATTAAACTGTCTATCTGTTGAGTCATCATCATGTTTCCCTTAAGTCTTTGAACACAGTTTCCTTTAGTTTTTTTCCCTTCCTGCATTCAGTTTAAAAAGAGTGATAAAATATACGTAACATACAATTTGTCATTTTAACAGTTTCTAAATCCTTTAGTTCTTTGAACAGATTGATAATTGCTGCCTGGAAGCTAAATCCAACACCATGGCACAGAGCTCATCCCCATCGACTGCTTTATTTCCCTAAACATGCTCACACGTCCCTGTTTGTTTGCATACTTTTGGGCCCAAACTGGACACTTACATTAATATATTGCAGTGACTCTGGATTCTGTTTGTTTTTCCGAGGTGTTTTTGTTTGTTTGCTTGCTCGTTTTTCACTTGCCTGCAGGTGTCTGTTCCCCCTGTGGTGTGTGGTTGCTGATGTCTGTGTGCAAATTTTTGACGTTTCAGCCCCCCTTTCTCAGGGTCACCCCCGAGTCTGCCCTGCTTACTGGGCAGCCAATGATTTTGACAGTTTGTACCCAGACACCTGGAGCCCTAAGCCTCTTCCCTCTTGAGTGGACTCCAAGCCCAGTCTTCCTTGGCTCATCCTCTATGCTGGCCTCCCTCAGGTCTCCCTCATGCACCTGGTTCCCCGTTCAGCCCGGTATTATGGGAAACTGATTTCAGAGCTACCAAGCTCTCTCATTTCCAGGCTCTCCCTAGTAAATTTCCAACTGGTTTGCTCATTGTCCCAGCTCAGGACGCAGCCTTGAGCTTGCAAAACTCTGGGCTTCCGCCTTGTCCCTAGTCAGTTCCCCACCACCACCCGATACCACCGGACTGCCAACCTCACCGGGGGAGGGCGGGAGCACCCCCAGCTGAGACAACCACGGACCTTGCTTTTCTCACCTGAAGTTCTAGCAATTTTCCAAGAACCGGCGCCTCTCAGCTGGGTATTTCAAGTCAGAAGGCATGGAATGCGGGAGGCAGGTGCTTGTAGGATTAGTAGAAGGTGGAAGCAGTCGAGATGAAAGGGCACCATTAGCTACAAGGTTGTGCACCGCAGCTGTGGTCCAGAGGTCCTGACATCACCTCTGCTTCCCACGTGTGGCACTGGAGACCAGGCAGGGAAAGGTGAGCTCAGGAGCCTGGAGACTCACCCATAAACCTCCACCACCGCAGAAAAGAGTTAGAACCAAATATTGCACAAGAGCATCTGTTGGCAGACCCTAAATCATGTCTGGTATCCTATAAAATCAAGATGGCCTGGGAAACGTGCCTTTGAACATTCCAGCTCCCCCGACACAAAGCGGTGGAAACATGCTGAGTGAGAACACCCAGCACCAACATGGAGAAACAACCTCCCCCGGTCTTGGGGGAGATTAACAGGATCTCCGTCAGCTCCAGACCTGTCTTGAACGTCCCCAGGTCCGCAGCCCAGGCGAAGTAAGGGAGATAGCTTGTGAACAGTCACTCAGTATCTGACATTTCACCGTCTGGGCTTCAGAATCTTGGTTAAATCTGGCAGAAAGAATCTGTCTTCATCTGTTTGGGTTGCTTTGATAAAAATACCGTAGGCCTGGTGGCTTTTAAACAATAGATGTTTATTTCTCCCAGTTCTGGAGGCTGCAAGTCCATGACCAAGAAGCCTGTAGATTTGGTGCCTGGAGAGAGCCTGCTGCCTGGTGCGGAGAAGGCGCCCTCACTGGGCAGAAGGGGCTGGGGAGGTCTCGGGGTCCTTCTATAAGAACATTCATCCCATTTGTGAAGGCTCCACCCTCATGACTTGGCGCCACCTCCCAACCCCAAGACCCCACCTCCCAACCCAAGACCCGACCTCCCAACCCCACCATACTGGGCGTTGGAATTTAACAAATGAATCTGGGGCACACAGACGCTCCATCTATAGCAGATCCCTAATTAATAAAGGGAAGACTTTGCAGCTAAGCATGTTGGACTCTAAAATCTGACCAATGTTCACATCGAGGAGAGGAATATCCAAGGGCGCTTCCTGGAGGAGGCGGGGGGTGGGGAGGATGACTCCCTCCCATGTGCCCTGCCCTCCCTCTTTCCTCCTTGGCTCCGCCTGGTGACTTAGGGGTTTCTGGCTGCAGCCACAGGCCTGTTCCAGTGCATGTTGTGTTAGGGCGAGGGTCCCTGCCAGCTGGGAGCCTCCCCTGCACGTCAAAGCTGGACTTGCTGCAGGCTTTCCCCTGCCCTGAACTCGTCCTGCTGCCTCCTTGCTGCCTCACCTTTCAGGTGGACCTAATTCAGACGGACCTAGCCCCATGCCTTTGGAGAGGGTGGTCTCTAGGCCTGACCCCTGGTTCCTTCTCTGCACCTGCCGCGTCTCTCTCCATTTGGCCTAGATCCCTCCGGCGGGACCCCTGAGGGTCTGCTCAGCTCCCTGGGGCAAGTCCCCTGAAGGTGGAGGTGCTGAGCACCCCGGGCCTGTCCCATTCAAGTTGGAAGCACTGGCGGGGTTGGCAGGGGTGGCGGGGGGCTGCCAGTATCCCAGAAACACCTGGGAAGTAGCCGCTGACATCTGAGCTGTTTGAGGCTCGGGCTACAGGGTCCCCAACCTGATTTTCAAGTTCAATCTTACATTTCTCCTTATAAGTGCCATTTGTGTGTGTGGGGGGGCAGTTTCTATGTCCCCCACCCCTGGGGGGTCTTCGAGTTGGAGAGGGAAGTTAAAGAGGCCCTGCAAAATGTTCTGGGGTCCAGACGGCCTCTAGCCAGATTGTTCTAAGTCGCTTTAGAGGAGCAAGGAAGACTCTCCTTGCTTGAGCCTGGCAGGGCCCAGGGCTGGGAGCAGCCGCTTTAGAACATATGAAATGGATCTCAACCCGGTGCTTGCGGTGAGGGAAGATGGCGCCCCTTCCTCCACGTAGATGCCACACCCGGTGCCCCCGCGTTGCTCAGCTGCGACGTTGCCACAAGCTTTAAACCCTGCGGAGCTGCGTCTGCTGCCGGCAGACGAGCCTCCACGTTGTGGAGGGAGAAACAAGGAGACCTTGGTTCACACTGCATCCCCTCCCCCAGGCTGCCGGGCGTCACCGCCCCCCGCCCCCCGCCCCGCCCGTCTCCCCCGTGCAGGTTCATGTAATTAATTAATATCGCGTTCATCAGAGCTTAATTCGTGTTCTTGTAATATACGAGGATTAAGAACAAATCCTACCAAGAGAGCAGGAGGGGCTCCGGCTTTCTGTCGGAGCGACGTTAATGAGCCCCCTCGATAATCCGGCCTCACTTCCGGACCGTTTACGCCGCCAGTGCGCCCGCCCCTGCCTCCGGGCCGGTGGCCACGCGGGGACCCTCCCCGGGGACGCCGGCAGCCAGCGTGGTTCCCCGGGAGGGGCGCGCGGCGTGGCGGGGGCGCAGCTGCCTCTGGCGGGGCTGACCCGAGGCTGGGGCCGCCCTGCACAACACGCGGAGCAGGCTTGGCGCCTTGCTCCCCACCTCCCTGTGCCAAGTGTTTTTTTAACCACCGTTTTTACCTTCCCCTGCAGCCTGAGGGCGCCTCCTTGCCAACCACCCTGTAGAATACTGGAAAAGGAGAGGTGGCCCCGTCAGGGTGCAGGTTCTGCTCTTTGACTGGAGGCGACTGAGACCAGCAGACCAGCGTGGTGGGAGCTGGGCTGCCAAGGGTGTTTCTGGACAGGGAGTCCCACCTGTGTGCCCAGGGGGCAGCATCTGGGCACCGGAGCATCACCTCTCGCGATCCTTCTTTGCTTGGAGCCTGGACCATGCACACACGTGGGTGTGTGCACGGTCTTGGGGGCAACCCGAGGGGCCAGTTAAATAGGAGCTCTTGTTTTGACCAAGCCTTTCCCTGATATCCTCCAAGAGAAGCCCCTCTGTCCTGTGAGTGGTCCCTGGGGCCCTTGCCCCCATTTTAGAACAAAGAATGGCTATTCTGGGAAGAGAACAAAAATTGGGGTGGGGAGCACCCTGAGTGACATTGGCCAGGCAGCATGTCCCGTGGGCACCCAAGAGGCAGGTGGGCTGGGCTGCGGCGTAGTGCCCTGGGGGTCAGGGATGGGGGAAGGCAACTCCAGGGCCCTGTGGTTTCCCGCCTCTGCTCCTCTCTGGGGTCCACTGCGGCCAGAGAGGATTTTCTCTTCTTCCCCTACTTTCCACCCCCCGGCGCCTCTCACTTCCCGCCCCTCTGCTTTTTAACTTCTTCCTTCCTGCAGAACTTCTTGCATTAATGCCCTGGCCTCCGGGTCGCCTGCCAGCCAAGGCACTGAGTTCAGCCACCACTGTCACCTGGAGGTGCCATCTTCTGTGTGTGTCCTTCCAGGCAAGGTGGGAGGGACCTGAAACCCTCCTGGGTATTCGGGGCTGGCACCTCTCCTTCCTCCGTCCACTCAGTGCCTGTGAGCTCTTGTTTCTCCCCTCCCTCTGCCCCTTCATCTCACTGCCCTCTTTCCCCACAACTTCCCAGGGGGTGGGGGCACTGAGAGAGAGAGGGGATGGGGCAGAGTGACCATTGCTGGGAAGGGAGCCCTCCCACCCTGCAGTAGCAGCTGCCAGAAGGCCGAGAACCTGGGCCTCTGTGGGGGTCAGGGACAGTGGTTAGCTGAGAAGCCCTCTGGAATGCCAGCCTGCACAACAGCAGAGGGCACTTGGGAGTGGCCATGGGGCGCACAGAGGCTGGAGGGCACATCACTGCCTTGGTGCAGAGTCTGAAACGCACACGTGGCAGCGATGACAGTAACAACGAAATAAATTCAGTGACAAAGATATAGAAAATGGGGACATGGGCTGCACACACCAGTGTGGGCCCCTGTGGACTGGGGGCTCGGAGGTGCTGCAGTGACGCAGTTTCCTGCGCAGCTGGTCCCTCCTTTTCTGTCTGCAGCCTGGAAGGGATGGGCCGGCCAGAAAATGAGGGTCCTCCCCCCTCCCAGCCACACCACCCCACTTGCCCCGATTTTAGTCACGTTTTGTTCTAAAGTGGGGGTGGGGGCCCCCAGGGACCGTGCCCTTCACGGCAATTGTCCCGCTGGCCTTTGGAGAGCCAGGAGGAGCGTGCTGCAGGGGCCGCCTGCCGGGCATCATTAGGGGGCTGTCCGTCTCTGTCCACCATGGGCGCGGGGTTGCTGGAGGCGAGGGTGACAGACGAGGAAGATGTTTTCAGGAGAGCTGGTGATTTGACCTGACACATGTCAGAGGGGCACTGGCCTCCTGCCTGCATCCCCCCGGGGAAAAGCCTCCACTGCTCCCGGAGCGGGAGGACGGCTGCTAACGAGGGGTGCTCCTGGCCATCTCGTCGGGCGTCTGCAGTCGACCCTGGAAACCACCTGCTTGCCTCTCTTACCAGGATAGTCCTCAAGTCTGGGACTTTCTGGACTGTTCCTTCTGCCTTTGAGGCATTTATTGTATTTATTATTATTTAAAAATCACCCCTGACTTATTTATCCTTAAAGAATCAGGTCTTTCCAGCAGAGCTCTCGGAACTGTGCTGGACACCGTCCCCAGAAACCCTTCCTCCCTGGACAACGTGTGTTTGCAGAAGGAATCTGTGACCAGCTGAGTTCTGTTCCCCCCAAATTTGTGTATTAAAGTTGTAACCCCCCAGGACCTCAGATGTGGCTGCACTTGGAGAGAGAGTCTTTAAAGAGGTGATTCTGTTAAATGAGGTCATTAGGTTAAATCCCAAATCAGTAGGACTGGTGTCCTGATAAAAAGGGAGAGATTGGGACGCAGACACACACGGGGGGACGACCACGCAGAGACACGAGGAGAAGAGGTGGCCGTCAGCAAGCCCAGGAGAAGCGACCCCGAGGGCACCTTGACCTTGGACATCCAGGCTCCAGATCGTGAGACCATGAATTTCTGCTGTTTGAACCACTCACGGCAGCTGAACTGACTCGTACAAAAATCTGTTGGGAAAATGAATCCAAAATGTATTTCTGAAAGTGCATCCCAGGTCCCTGAAAGCCTCCGCTCTGACAGGAGGGGAAGCACTTCCGAACATGGCCGGGAGGCGCCCTGATGCTCAGGCGCAGTTTCCACGCTCCGCGTCCCTGACCAACCCGCTCCTCCTAAACAACGCCTCCTTAACACGTGCTCTTTTGCAAAGGTATTTACCCAACGATCAACATTTAAATAGATTTTTAAAAATCAATTATGACTCTGCCCACCTGTTGGGGGGTGGGGTGGTTTTGCTCACGTGTCTCCAGTTGGTTGGATAAATAATCAGCTCTTCAGCCAGCCCCCTGCTCTAATCATCGTATGCACCGTTAGGATTGTATCATGTGGCTCTCAGTTTTCCCTCCTAGTGGGGAGGAAGTTATTCCAAGAAAAGACAGGGATGCACTTGATAGAGGAATGACCTGTTTCCCGCCCGCCCCTCCCCCACTGAGCGGTGTGATTTTCTGAAATCCCAGGGGGCAGGTGTAAGCGTCAGGAATCCATAGATGCCCCTCCTCCTGCAGCTTTTCGTGTCTTTGACCCATTTCCCGACGGGGCCTCCCGGTGTGGGGACTGGGGGGTGCGGTCCTGCCATCTCACTGGAGAGGGAACGAACGGGGCCTGCGTGGGCCCTGGGCAGCCGGTGCTGAGTTCTGCCCCCAGGGTTTTCAGAATCTCGTGATCTCAGTGGGTCCTCAACCTCCACCTCCCTCCTTTGCTCACGGAGGAGTCTGTGATGGTGCCGCATCCTGAGATGCCCTTACTTTCCTTCCAATTTCCAAAGTCCTTGGAATCCTGTGCCCTGACCTCTTACCCTAGACTCCAGAGCTCCTGAGAGCTGGGGGAGCGGGTCCCACGATCTCCTCCATCAGTGTGCGCTGTAGGCAATGAAAGAGGCTTTATTTTGCCCATTTTACAGATGGGGAAGGAGAGGCAGAGAAGTTCAGTAACGAGGCCCCGGTCAGGCGCTGGGGATTTTTCTATCTCATATATTGCCTGGTGTTCTTCCCCAAAATTCCACACTGGAAATTTTGGGACACGAAGCCATCTAACAATGGGGTCTAGGGAGGTACAAGGGCTGTAGCTGTAAGGAAATGTTCAGTCCAATTCTACCCACCAAGTATGTCAGAGATGGTGGTTTTCACTAAGTAAGCGTATCTCTAAGGCATCTTGGAAGGATGAAGTCCTTAACGTGCTTTAGGTGACTAAGGTCACACACACAGCCGCCCTGAGGGAGTGCCCTCCTACTTTGCAGCTTGCTTGCTGAGCTGGGGGGGGGGGCACAGGTGAGGTGCTGTCAGTCCTTGTTACCTGGGCTTTCTCAGGCAGAGTGAGTGTGGTATGAACCAGGAATGCTAAAGTCAAAGGAAATAGAGGGGGAAAAATTCCCTAATAGCAAAAGCCGGCAGGAAGAATACTCCAAACCTTTACTTCTTAATGAGACCTTTTCAGGTAAAAGAGAAAAACTCAAATTGGAATCTTAAATTCAAACCAGCTTGGGGCCTGGGGGAATCTGACTGAAGGCTTCCTGAGACAGTCTGGAAAGTCTAATGAGGTGAGTGTGTCCTAGTGTCTGGCCCAGACCCAAGGGGGTCAGGAAAGGTGGCCGGGAGCACGCTGGGCTGGGAGCCGCCCACCCAGCACCCATGGGCGGGCTTCGCAGGCAGCGTCTCGGAGGCCTGGGGGCGAGTCCCTCACTGACCCTCACAGCGGCCAGGTGTCCCCGAGGACCTCCGAGGACTTTCTCAAACATTCCCAAAGTCACTCAACACCGCTAGTCACTAGGGAAGTACAAATTAAAATGCAAGTGTGATCTCATTTCTCACCTGCTAGGATGGCTTGTTATTTACAAAACGGAGAATGGCAAGTGCGGGGAGGGATGTGGAGCGGCCAGAGGCTCGTGCGCGGCTGGTGGGAAAGCAAAACGCGCGGCCGCTGTGGGAATCGGTCTGGTGGTTTCTCAAAAGGTCAAGCCTAGAATTACCATGTGCTCCAGCACCTCCACTCCTGGGTACAGGCCCCAAAGAATTAAAAGCAGTGACTCGAATAGATACTCGTACACCCACGTTCACAGCAGCACCGTTCACAACAGCCAGCGGGGAGATGCAACCCCGGTGTCCGCCGGCAGATGACTGGGAGGCGAAACGCGGCCCGTCCGCACGAGGGAACGCTACTCACACACAAAAGCATGTACAACCAGGATGGACCTTGAAAGCACTAGGCTAAGCGAAAAAAGCGAGACACGGAGGACAAATATTGTATGATTTCACTCACACGAGGTGCCTAGAGGAGCCAAATTCACAGAGAGAGAAAGGAGCCTAGAGGTTCCCCGGGGCCAGCGGGGGAGGAGGGAGCTTTTGTTGAGCAGGGACGGAGCTTCATTTGGGATAAGGAGCATTTTAGGTAGTGGTGATGGCTACACAGCATTGTGAGTGTATTTAATGCCTACGAATTGCATTTTATGAATGGTTAAAATGATAAACATTGTTATTTATATCTTACCACATCTTCAAAAAAAAAAGGGGAGGAAACCCAGGTCAGTTGCCGCCGCCCTGCCCCTCTCCCCGGCTCTGCGCCAGGCAGCCAGGAAGGCAGCACCCAGAGGGCCGAGGTCCGCAAGGTGCCCTTGGTCTCAGTGGGAAGGGAGGAGATGTCCTCGCCGAGGGGTGCTGCTCACCTGCCCCGCGGAGTGGGAGACGATGAGGCTGAGTGGGGGGCATGTGGCACTTGGGGTGTGCGGTCCAGGCGTGGGGGTGGCAGCCTCTCAGAAGCCCACCTTCGGTTTCTCTCACAGCCTGTGGCGGGGGGGTCTGAACAAGGAGTCCTTTCTGCTGTGTCTTTCCATTAGCCACTTGAGGGGAACATGTAATTTGTAATAAATCTGTATTACGGTGGAAGTTCAACTGCTCCAGTGGCTATAAAAATTAATTCCTTATCCTAAACATTATTATATGGCTTTTAAAATGAATTGACTTGTGGTTGGGTTCCTGGTTCGAGCCATTATGAGTAATTAGTGTAATCAAACAACATTCCTGTTCTGCCTCCCCTCTGACCTCCAGCCCCGCGCTGGCCTCGCCGCCCGGGCTTGTCGAGAACCAGATTCCATTCAGTGTTCGGACCTGGGGACGGGATGGGACGGGTTGGCACTGCCCGCTGACTTCGACGGCTAAGAAAGAGGTTTGCTTTCTAGTCCCGAAGGGTCCATTTTGCTCACTGTTTTTCCCTTTTTCTTTCAAAGCACTGTGTGTTCTTCTGGCTAGCAGGATAAGTTTCCTCTGGAGGGAAGCGGAGAGAATTCAAGAAGTCCAGGAAACTTGGATGAGGCAAATTTACATCTTTAGTTCCAGGAAACTTCCGAAATCGAGCATTTCCTTCAAGTATAAACGGAATCAGCACACTCCCGCGGTGTTCAGAGCCACTTCTGCACTATATTGAAATTGTTGCAAGTGTCTCAAAATATTCTTAACACTCGTCAGTGCTGAGAAATTGTGGTTTTAAACCAGCCACGGGGCTTTATTGAATGCATCAGTGAAGTAGCACATCCCAGTGATCACTGTTATGATTCAATGCATTTTATTTTGTGCATCTAAATGGACCCCTAGGTTTCACTAGCTGTCAGAGGGGTCCATGAGAGAGCCATGATTAAGAACTACTGGTGTATGCTGGAGCCCGTGTGCACATCTGAGGTCACGTCGCGTCGGGGCTGGAACCCCACTCTCCCACGGCACGGCTGCCCGAGCTGTGCTCTGATCACGCACTTTGAAATGGGAATGATAGCTGTCACTCGGGGTGACTGGAGTGATTGAAAGCGCCAGTACTGGTGAGGACCGTAACACAGCCCCAGGCACTCCATCACCCTCTTTAGATGGTCATCTCAGCTAATCCTCCTGCAACCCACTGCATTTAGCCCTAGAATTACTCCCATCTTATGGATGGGGAAATTGATGTCTATTTTAGCTTGGAAGTGGCAGAACAGGGATGGAAAGCCAGACCATTGGACAGCTGGTCCCTCGCGCTGCACTATACTTCCTTCTGAAAAAAGTCAAGCATCCTGGGTCAGTGGAGGTGGTCATCGTCTGCAGAAGGCCAGGCTCTAGTTTCTGGGCTCCTGGAGCCCTTATCTGACCTTGGGTCCTACCTAGGTGCTCACAAGCATGTGCTAATGATTCCTTACAATGACACACGATTGTGTACGTCTGTGGTTGGGTGACGAGTGGCTGGCCTCATCCCAGGCCACTGCGCTGTATTTTCTGCCCTCTCACTGTCCTGGTTTCTCAGTAGTTCTCGGCCAAGCTGTAGGATTTGAAGCCTTGTCTCTTTCTCCATGGACTTGCCTGTCAAGGGGCATTAGTTTGAGAAGAAAGGGAAATAAAGGCTCGATGTGAATTTAAGGTAAAAATCTCCAGGCTCTGAAGAGAGTGGTTGTGACAGCCACCGTGGGCCTCAGGGACCCCGATGGAGATGTTCCCACAGGTCCTGCTCTGTGGTGCTGACCGCGGCCAAGGAAGTACCTGCTGGGACCAACTAGAATCCCTCCTTCTGGACTGGGTTCATCTGCATAAACTCTGGGCCCCCAGGAAAAATTTCCAGAAGGCTTCCTCTTCTTTGCAAAATGAAAAAGGTTCTTTTTCCTTCTTCAGCTGTCAGTCCACGCAAGCTTTTGCTTCACGGTCGGTCCTGTCACTTGGCTGCACTCCCGCGGGTTCTGTCCTCTCCCCAACACACCTCAACTCATAATTATTTATGTTTCCTCCCAGACTCCAGCACCAAGGACAGGGACTTGCATGAGGTTGTCGCCATTGTCCAGTCAGTGCCTAGTGCATAGTAGGTGTTATTTGTTTAAGGAAAAAGTGAATTTCCTTACGGGACACCCATCTGCCCCTTTGTGAGCCAGAGAGCTCTGCAAAGGCCACTCTTGGGCCACTCAGTAGAAGGCCGTTTGGTAGTTTCTTTATCTCTTACCGTGGTTTAGTTTCTCTGCTAGTTTCTGGGCCTGCCCCTTAAGGAGCTTACAGCTGGGCTGGGGAGATAAGATGTAAGTCCATGGAAAGATTATTTTTATTTTTGGAAAGTTGAACATTTTAAGCCAGCATCCCATGAGGCTGTGGGGTTAGGCTGGAGGCAGAACATGCTTATCCAATTTGGAATTGCTGAAGAGTTCCAGAAAAGGCCTACTTCTCCATGCTTTTTTTTTTCCCCCTTTCTTTTTAATATTCTGCAGAGATTCTGTGATGCTGAGGTTAGGCCTGGGAGAAAAGCAAGTGTCGAAATGTCAAGTGATGTGTCGGAGAGAGCGAGTGGGAAGTCTCAAGATAACGCCAGAGGGGCTGGGGCTGTCTGGGGGTCTGGCTAAGCATTTGGTAGCACACAACTTGTGATAAGCTGTGTGCACATCCTGTCTCTGAGCTGACGGTGCATCCAGCTGCTGGACTTCATGGTATAAAAGGGCACACAGATACATGTTCTTAGGGGCTACTGTTGTCCTGGAGCTTGGCAGAAGGTGATGGAATTTCTAACAAGGAGAAGACAGCTCCCAAAGCTGGAGGGTCATGAAGACAGCGCCCCCATGGTGAGGAGAACGCAGGTTGCCAGTGTGGGAACTTAACGCCAGCTCATGCGTGTGTTCCCAGCACTTTTCCCTGGGAATCTGAAGCAGAAGGAGCCGGGGCAATTGCGCCGAGTGGCCATGGGGTGGCAGTGTGGAACTAAATCCCTGATCGTGTTCAGGCGATAAATGGCTGTCTTGAGTTAGATGCTTCTGGAAGTCAGGCAAGCTGAGAGCTGGGGCAGGAGCTGGGAGGGTTCTCCCTTAATTTAATCGACCCGTGCACTGAGCTGAGACCGTGACTGGCATCCTCTCAGGCTGGGTAGCTCCCCTTGTACAGAGGCTCTGGGGCGCTTATTCTGGGCTGGGAACACGCTGATAAAAAGTTAATTTCTATTTGCTGTTGCTCAGTAATTGGATGAACATGAAAGCAATTAAATATTAAAACACACAAACAAATAACTAAGTCACTGTAATTAGCCAAAGTTTGATCACTGTCATATTTATTTAAGAAGAGGTGATATGTCTCAGCAGGTGACATTTTAAATACCCCGGGCCTCTCTGGTGTTGTCTTTGGAGAATGCTGAATAATGTACAGAGAATTTAATTAAACCCTGTTGTAAATCAGCTATGATGACAGGGAAATGACAGCCACATGTTGAAACGAGAATTAGTCCACAGCAAGGGATATTAATTAACTCCTTTTCTGAAGGCCTTTGGCACAGAGTGGTGTTAAAGAAAAAAAAAAAAAAAGGCAGCAGCAGCCAGCGCTGTGACACAGGGAGGGGGCTGTGCCTGCTATTTCTGCAATCATCATTATTATTTATGGCTGGAATTTCTTCAGTGACCAAAGTGCAGCTAATAATCACTGTGCCACACAATGAAATTAAACCATTCTTTCCCCAGGAGCCGCGAGATACAGGTGGAGGCTAGCGGCAGGAAAGGGTGCGGGGGAGCGAGAGCCCCTTTGGAAAGCAGGAGCACGCGTATAATTCTGCTCCGGTTTGGACTCAGGGAGAACATACTGAGAGGTGTTGGACGTGGATGCACAGATTGCCGAGCTGGGAGAAACCATGGAAACCCACTAACTTCACCCCGCTCACCTCACCAAAGAGGCTCAGGGAGATGCAAAGATTTGCCCAAGTTCACGGGCTTATGGGGCAGAGCCGGAGTGCGCCGTGACCCCACGTCCCAGTTCCCAGTTGTGGATTTTCCATGAACTGCCTCCCCCGGGTTTTTAAATGCAAACTGCAGAGGCCGGGGATGTGGTGCGATGGGAGGGATGCTGCTGTGAAGGGCGGGGCAACAGCAATGCCGCGTTCATTCCCGAGGCTGAGGCTATCTGTACGAATGGGAGCCAATGTCTCCACACCCGTGAGGCCGGCGTGAGTTCTCTCACCCGGTCTCTGCTGGCCTTGCACCTGGTGACGAGGTTGGGCTTGAGGAGTGGCTTCAGTCATTCTTCGCCCAACTGTGAATACAAACATGTGGCAAACAGGATGCGTCTTGCCCGGTCCCTCTGTGGGGAAGGAGACCCCATCCATCAGGAAAGAACTGGAATCTTTACCGAGGGCAGGGTCCAGTGAGACCACCTGTGCGCTCATCCCAAGGCCTGGCAACTACTATCATCTTACGGAAGCCACATCGCTCACTCCCGTGGTGAATGGGAACAGGGTCAGGGAAGGTGCACTTTCCTTCCACCAGGAATTACAGTCACAACAACGTGTATCTAGGTGTGTGGACACTATGTCTGTGCATGGAGTCCTGGGCACTTGCTCCAAGAACCATCAGCCAAAGCAGCCACACATGGACCACACAGACTGCCACCCTATTGGCTCCCTGGTTTGGTGACAGACAACTGTATCAGCGGTCAAGAGCTCCGAAGGGTGGGGCATCAGTTTCAGTGGAGACGGTCGCAGATGGTCCTGCCTGCCTCCTCTACAGGTGGATGTATGGCTTCTTGAACGTCCTAGAACATCTCCCCGAGGGTCCCGCAGGATGAGACTCCGGCCACAGAGAGGCTGTCAGACAGTCTCCATAAGCCTTACCAGGGTCAGAAGCGGTTGCCTGGTGTTTCAGAGACGCGGCTGTCCTGGCTTCCATGTTGCAGGTGTGTCTGTGCCTGAGTGTGTCCCCACCGGCCCTCAGGGGGACAGTGGCTTGGGAGCAGACGGGGAGGTTATGCTGAGAGCTTTCTTGGCGGAGGCTGAGAGCGTCCGTGTGAGAGGAGGAGCACTCGCGCCCCGTTGGTGTAGCTGGATGATGCTATCAGGAAGGTCAGGGACTTAACAGAAGCTTAGCTTAATCCCCGGGGCCCCCGCAGGCCTGTGTCAGAGTCACCGACCCAGAGGCCGGGGCCTTTGTCTTGTGGTGGGGAGCCTCTCTCATCCGAGGCCCTCCAGGGCCTTAGACATAAGGCAGTAACGTTTTTGCCGCTTCCACACCAAGTCTGATTGGCAGGCGGAATGAGAGGCTCACGTTACTGTCTTCACCCTACGCCGTGTTTCCCGGTCCAGAGCTCGGCGGCTCTGCGACCTTGGGTGAAGCCTTGCTGGGCATGGACAGGCTGCGGGGAGGGGAGCAGGGGAAGGACCAGAAGCTGAGGAGACGGTCCAGCTCGGTGTTCCTATCTGGTGACCCGCAGAGCTCTGTCACGGAGTGCCAATAGTTATGCCGACAAAAGGGATTCTGGGGTCACAGGTGTGTAGCCACAAACCTGCACAATGCCACATACTATAAGCCTTTCTTAGGAAATTCCCCATGCGCATTAGCCGAGTAAAGGCTCTGAGCAGTCCTGCAGCGTGGAGTGCTGCGAACTTGACTGCAGTGAGTCACGTTTAAATGGTCGCCGAAGCAGCCCCGCCGGTTTTGCTGTTGTTCACGGTACCTTGTGATGAGCAGGATGATGGTCTTCCGAAGGTGTCCGCATCCTAGTCCCCAGAACCTGGGGATGTGTCCCTTCACATGGCCAAAGGGACTTTGCAGACGTGATCAAGTTAAGGACCCGGAGATGGGGAGATCATTTGGATTTTCCTGCCACCCAATCAATTTTTTTTTAACAGTTTTGCGAGGGATGGAGGTAATTATCTTTATTTATTTTATTTTTTAGAGAAGGCCCTGGAGATTGAACCCGGAACCTCATGCATGCTAGGCATGCACTCTATCACTGAGCTACACCCTCCCCCTTGCCACCCAGTCAAACCATGAGTCCTTCAAAGCAGAGACCTTTTCCTGTCTGTGGTGAGAGAGATGCGATGACAGTAGAAGGGTCAGAGATTTGCGTCATTTGCCAACTCTGAAGACGGAGGACGGCCAGGAGCCAAGGAACGCAGTGGCCTCTAAAAGCTGGAAAAGGCTGGGGAAAGGGAACAGCTCAGAGGTACAGCGCGTGCCTAGCATGTACAGGGTCCTGGGTTCAGTCCCCAGTACCTCCATCAAAGATAAATAAATTAAAAAACCCAATTACCCCTCCCCCCCAATAAATCAATAAAAAAGAAAAGCTGGAACAGGCAAGGAGGCAGAGTCTCCCCAGAGCCTCCAGAAGGAACGCAGCTCTGCCCACACCTTGATTTTAGTCCCGTGAGAGCCCACATCAGACTTTGAACCCAAAGAATTTGTAAGAGAATGAAGTCGTGCTATTGTAAACCTCTGAAGGTTGGGCCATTTTCTCTTTTTCATGGCAACGACAGAAAGTGGAGACACGCCCGCAACATGCTACTACTCGCAGACATCATTCTGGGAAGGATGCCCGGCCAGGAATCCAGCCAGGCAGTCAAGAATGGTTGGCCACTCATTGCCTGAGTACCCGGCACTGTGGACCAAACCAAGTCGCACCAGACGCGCTCCCTGCCCCTGCAGGGTTTGCATTTCACTCGGGGAGGCAGGACACACACCTACGGAAGGGAAGTTCTGCCGTTCGAGGGCCAGCTGACTTAATTACGGACGAGGGGCAGCTGGGCAGGGAGCAGAACGCACCCACCTGGGGTGATGGGGGAGGCTCCCCGGAGGAAGGCGGTTGGACACTGAATGCCGGGTTCCCTGGCTGGAAGCCTGGAGGGGACCTGGGATTTGAGGAGGGGTCGGGGAGGGCTTTGAGCTTGGGCAGGGGGAGGGGCGGGCGTGGAGGCCTCAGGTGGGAAAGGGCTGGGGTGGTCAGAGCATCCAGGCGGGAGGAGCCCGCTGGCCCCTGCGGGCCGCCCCCTGGAGGCTATCTGTCTGGAGAGAAGTGAGGACTTCCGCTCAGCGTCTGGGGCACTCGCCAGGAGGAGGGGGACTAATATCCCAGCAGTTTCCCTCCTATGGCAGTGGGTAAGGCTCCGGCTAGTAGAGAGGCACGGGGCCTGGGGTGAGGCCTCCACCAGGCCAGGCGAGACCCACCTCCATCTATCTTTCGGTCCCTGTTAGCAGCCTCCTTCCCGAGCTCACGGCCCATCTGGAATGCATCCTTGTATTCTCAGACTTGTGCGAAGCCCAGTTCCCCCTCCTCGGTTGTTCTGTCCCCTTCCTGCCCTTTCCTCAGCCTGGCATCGGGTTTTGAGTCCCAGCTGGCCAGTTCCAAGGCTGGAGCCAGTGGGTGTGTCCAGTGGCTCCCAGGACTGACTGGGGTCCTCCTCTTGGCTGTGGTTCTGCAGGGATCGGGTCCGGGCGCCTGCCTTTTGCAAAGCCCTGAAGTTGGTTCTGCCAGGCAGCCAGGGCTGAGAAGCCCAGGGAAGTCTCTGGGAAGAGCTGGTTAGCTCAGCAGCAGGGAGGTTTCTCTGGGAAATGCCTTGCCAGGACCACTGTTTTGGGAGCACAGATTTCAGATTCAAACCTGTCTGGGCTTGGGTCGTGGCTTTCCCCTCACTGACCACATCGCTTCGGTCCAGCGACATCGCCTCCCAGAGCCTCAGAATCTTATCAGTAAAATAGAAACAGTTCTTCGAGTAACAGAGCCATCCTGAGCCAGCGCAACGAAGCAAGAAGGGTGTTGACTGTAACGATGGGCGGTGCCCCTGGAGCCCGGGGAGGTCGCTGACCTCTGGTCTCCTCGTGTCCCCGCTGGCCCCCTTCCTCTGTCTCTCTGAGTAAAAGCATGGACCAGCCGCCCAGAGAACGGAACCTCTGTGCATGTCAACCCCAAACTCCCCCGGGGGTGGGGCTCCTGCCCGTCCACTCGGCATTCTGTCTGTTGCCTCCCGGAGCCTCACCTGTTTCCAGGGTTGCTGTGGGCTGGGCAATCCCCCTGGGCACAGGAGACATCCTAGGAGCCGGAACACATCCTCCCCAGGAGACAGTGCATCCACTTAATAAAAGCGAGGCGTCTGCGTCTGGAGATTAGACGGGACCACGGGCCCCAGGTGCGGTCAGGAGATCTGAGCCCGGCCGGCCCGCCCTCCCAGCGCCTGCTCCCCCGCGGGGCTCCGTGGCCGCAGGGGAGCCTGCTAGTCTGCGGGAAGGAAGGAGGGCTCTCCCAGGGCTCTGGGCTTTGCAGACCTTTCCTTAAACAAGCAAGAGAGTTTATTTATCTCCGGTCAAGCTACCGGAGGTCAGAGGGCTGGTGACCGCTATTAGTTAGGAGGGACAGGGTCACAAGGTTGTTTGCTCCTGGGCTGAGACGACCCCCGGGGGGTAGACAGACCTTGGCTCTTTCCCTCTCTGCTCAGGAAATCCTGACGGAGCTGACAGCCTGGGCCGCGATGCTGAGGGGCCCCCCTCAGATGGCCTCTGCCGGGTCCCTCCCAACACGCCTCTCAGCCACGTTCTCTCTTGTTAAAAGCACCCCCTCACCCTCGGCTTGGTTCCCCCCAGTCCCGCCCCTGCCCCCCACCTTTTCACCTAGTCTCTCCCTAGTCCTGGGCCCTGGGTGAGCATCTCTGGGCCCGATGGATGACTCATGGGATGTGGGCACATGAAGATGCCCCCTCCTCCCCGGCTGGCTCCCATCTCGGTGGACGGGCACTTCAGACCCCCTGCCCCACTCCTAGTCTTCAGTGCAAAGCTTTAGCCTGCCTTCAACATCGGTCAGGTTAGAAAGAAGAAAGGCTGCGAGGTGGCAGAGACCAGCCCGCACAACCGCAGGGTAAACGAACTGTTGTGAATATAACTTGAGCATCACGAAGATTAGTTACTCAGCTTGCCATTAGCATCCTGACTTGATCACATGCCACATTTACTGATAACAAACTTGTAATAGTCCTGTTACAGATTTCTGTCTTAATGAGGACAATCTGATCGACTGTGTTCTGTTTTGTTTTGTATTTTATCTGTCAGGGTTATTGGGGTATAATTTGCAAACAGTAAAATGTAGCCCTTTTAGGAGATGGTCCTGCGAGGTTCGGTGAACTGTGCAGTGTTGGAACTGGCACCACGACTGCAATGTGTAACCGGTAGTTTCCCTGGCCCTGAACATTCCCTCATGTTCTTTCGTAGTCAAGAGCTCCCCTATCCTGTGTCTCTGGAAACTAATAATCTGTTCTCTTCCCCTAT
Source organism: Vicugna pacos (assembly GCF_048564905.1). NCBI lineage: Eukaryota > Metazoa > Chordata > Mammalia > Artiodactyla > Camelidae > Vicugna > Vicugna pacos. The sequence continues at coordinate 59,537,723 of NC_133002.1, forward strand.
ATACCCTTTCCAAAATGTCCTATGAATGGAATGATACCGTATGTAGCCTTTTGAGCCTGGGTTTCTTCACTTAAAATAATGCATTTAAAAGTCAGTCATCTGTTCCGTGTGCATTTAGGGGGTGTTCCTTTTCACTGCCATGTAGTATTCCATCGTGTGGCTGAACCAGATCCTTATATCCGTTATCAGTTGATGTTTGGGATGTTTCCAGTTTTGGTGATGATGAATAAGGCTGCTGTAAACACTCACCTACACATTTTTGTGGGAGCACACGCTTCCAGTGTGGGTTGTGTAAGAAGTATATGTTCCACTTTGTAGGAACCTTCCACGCTCACATCCAGTACGGCTGTGCCATTCTGCCTCCTCGCAGCGATGTGCGGGAGTTCCACATCCTCACCAGAACTTTGCTGCTGTCAGATGATGAAAACAATTCCAGCCATGCTAATGTCCATGTTGTGGTATCTCATTGTGGTTTTAATGTATATTTCCCTAATAATTAATAATGTTGAATGTCTTTTCGTGGGTTTATTTGCCATCCACTTATCTTCTTTAGTGACATGTCTTTTCAAAACTTTTGGCTTTCTCTCTTTTTTTTTTTTTTTTTGAATGGGTTGTTTCTGTTTGTATTTTTAAAATTATGAGAGTTCTTTAAATGTCCTGGATACGAGTCCTTGAACAGATATGCACTTGGTGACTATTTGCTCCCAGGCTGAGGCTTGTCTTTTTGTTTTCTTAATAATGGCTCTCAAAGAGTAGACGTTCTTACTTCTGAAGAAGTCCCAATTCATCACTTCTTTTCTTTAATGAATTATGTGTTTTGTTTTGCATCTAAGAAATCTTCCCCTAATCCAAAAAAGAAATAAGATTTTCTCCTATGTTCTCTTCTAGAAGTTTGGGTCTGTGTTCCACTGCGAGTCAGTTTTTACCTGTGGTATAAGGGGCGGGTGGAGATCCATCCTTTTTGCACACAGGTACCCAGTGGTTCCAGCACCACTTCTTGAAAAGACTGTCCTGTCCCTGCTGGAATGCCTTTGTAACTTTGTGGACAATAAATAGACCATACTTCATTTGTTTTGAAAATTTGGCTTTATGCTTAATGTGATTTGAAGATCTACTTCTAAATTACTTATCTGAGCACTTTTCTCATGGTGATCGCAGGTGAAAATAATGCCTCACAAAGATGGGGAGATGCAACCAGAAGAAGCGCGCTGGTGGCTGCAGCTAACAAACCAAGATACTTGTTTTTTAATCCCATCCGATAATTGTGTAAAGTTATTTACAACTGAAATTTGGTGCTTCCGTTTCTATTTTTCCTTATGTCAATCAGGTGTTCCTGCAATCTTGGAAAGTGTTATGCATTGCAGCCAACCCCCTGCAGCAGGCGGCTCTCTGCTCTGGCCCCTGCAGGTGCCTCCTGCTGTTCTTGAGTGGAGAGAACAGATCTTGGAGCCGCCCAACTTTTGAGGAACAGACTGAACTGGGGCCATCTGCTGGCCACTTTCCCCGAGGGAGCCGCTGTGTACAGCAGCCAGGACCTTCTTATGCCCCCAAATCTGATGCGTGTGTATATGCACACGAGTGTGTTTTCATTTCCAAGTTCTGTCTTCAGCTGGTCCCAGATGGCTGCTGGCAGCTCCTCGGGGCTCCATGTATCTTGGTCACACCCGGTGAGAGACAGAGAGCCTCTGTTCCAACACTCCCAGCAGAGGTTCTGAGCATGCGTGAATTAGGCTGAAGTACTTAATGTACCCACCTTTGGACCACCTACTCATGCACTTAGCCTGCTTCATGTGCTTTATCCCTGGGCCCAGAAATGGGAGTCGGGTTCCTGGGGCCCACATAGATCCCAAACTTGAGAGATGGAGGCTGTTGGGAAGAGGGTATATGAATGCTAGGGAGGCAACCAAGAGCTGTCTGTCTCACTCAGGTAGGAAGACCAAAGGTTGCAAGTCAGGTGACCACAGGGCTCGGGGTAGGGTCACATCGAAAGAGTGGATGTTGGGGAGTCTGTGGTGTGCAGGCGGTGGGGTGGGGGGTGGTACCCTGTCCCACCGGCCATTGGCACCTCATCCATTCAGTACTGGCATAAAGATGGCCTTGGTCCAGTGACCATGTTGGGGTGGGATGAGGGACAGAGCATAGATGGAGGCCAGGCCTGCCCCGAGGGAGCTCATCCAAGGTGCCCTAAGGAGAGAGGAGACCTCCTTTTCCCGGGACATTCTGCCCGTGAACAATGCGGTGTCTGGCAGTCCCCTCCCTCAAAGCTGGGAGGATGTCTCTTAGTCAAAGCAGTGCTTGTGCGTAAGAGCAAACCCCAGCTGAGGGGCGCCCGCAATGTGAGCAACAGCCCCCTGCCCCTCTCCCCGCTCTCCGTGCCCCCTTGGAGACGTGTTTGTTTCTTCAGTGTTCCCTCCATGGTTCTAAATCGGATGCTGAGCTTTGGACCTCTGAGGCTTGGCTGTTCAAGATGAGTTTTAACCCACTTCCCTGCCCATTTCGGTCCACACTTCTGTATGGTTATCCTGTCATTTCTCTCCGGTCTGTCTCTGCAATGAAAATATTCTGCCTATTGAAATTCCTCTGCTTCTTACTTCACCATCGTCAGGTCGTGATCCTGGGATAGATAATGTGGACGTCTGCTGGGCGTGAGGTCATGTCCTCTGATTTCAGATCTAAGGGCCTCAGTGTTCTCCTATGTGAAATGGGAATATCAGTCCAACCCACCTCCTGGGGATGTTTGGAGAATTCCATGGGCACATCATCTCAGTGTGTTCAGGCAGCAGCAACAGAGTGCTGTAGGCTGGGGGACTGAAGCCATGGAATTTTATCTCTCACGGTTCTGGAGGCTGGAAGCCCAAGATCAAGGTGCCGGCAGATTCATTGTCTGGTGAGGACTCACTTCCTGTTTCACAGCTGCCTTCTTGCTGTGTCTTCTGACAGTGGAAGGGACAAGGGAGCTCTTGGGGGGCTCTTTCGTAAGGGCACTAATTCCACTCAAGAGGATCCCACCCTCGTGACCTACTCACCTCCTGATACCATCACACTGGGGGCTACGATTCAAACTAAGAATATGGGGGGACATAAATAGTGAGTCTACAGCACACATCAAGGGCTGAGCACGGGACGGGGTGTACCATGGTTTGAGCACAGAAAGTGGAGGCACTCCTCGGGCTGCCACCAGTCCACAGGGCCGGAGCCCAGAGGAGCAGGACGAGGAGGACTGGGGAGAGAGGCTGGGAGCCTGCGCACACATAGCCCATCCTCCTGTGTCCCCGGTGCAGCTCCTGTTAAAAATAGAATCGTACTTTGCTGAGAGATTCTCAAATGACACCCACCAAGTGCCCATTAACTCATCAAAGTGGTGATTCCAAATTGATTGTTTCAAGTGTAAGACATAATAACATGTTCATCATGGGAAATAATTAGCGGCAGAGCAGGGCCTGGGACAGCCCGCCGCTGGCCTGCCTGGCTCCCCCACCCGGCAGGGCAGAGGGTGGGCACACGGCGCTGCTGGCGTTCCCTGGGGGAACTGGTGGCTTAGGATTAATCCCTACCCTGTGACCCAGCCCTCTTTCGGCCTCGCTGGCCCAGCCAGGCCCTCTCCTGGGGCGGTGTGGCGCTCCCGGGCCCCTGGCCCGTCTCCAGCCCCGCCGCAGGCCAGCCCCTCGGTGTTCCCGCTCCGACACATGGGCAGTGATTGGCTGGGCTCCAGCTGGGAGCCGGGCTGCAGTGACACGCGCTTCTCCCTCGCTGAGCGCGGGCAGCAGGCTGTGCACCTTCACACTGTTTCCTTGGAAACCAAATTGCTCTGGCAGCATGCCGCAGTGACACACGCAGGCAAACACACATGCACACGCATGCACATACAGCCCCCCCCCATTGGAGAATCAAGTGCCACGGGGAGCTGTCAACACCCCCCCACCCCGTGACGCTGTCCCCACAACCCCCCGTGCCCCCCCAGGCTCAGACCCCACAAGGCGGTGGTCGGAAATGCCCACCCCGTGGGGAAGGGATGAGCCCTCTCTGTGCAGGGCTGGCATCTGCTGAGGTAGCAGATTGAGGAGGATGTTTATGGGCACTTGGATGGGAAGATGGCTCCTGCCGGCTTGGAAATGAAACGGGGCGGGCTCTGGAAGCATCCCCAATCCTCTGGGGGCTTTGATCCAGAGCTGCATCCTCTGTGGGGAGGGGCGGGCAGTGAAACCTGAATGGAGGGACCGCTGCAGCCTGCCACCCCCTCCCCACCTCCACCATCCCTTCCCCGGTCCCTCGCTGGCTTGCATGCCTGAGGCAGAAAGCATCTGCAGCAGGAAACGTTTGGGAAGAGGCTGTCTTCCCCCCATGGCGGGGAGAACCCCGTGGGAGGCGGGGTTCTGTAGTAGGTGCTGTGGTCCAGGCCTAGGGGGCTGCTTCCTCCCCTCAGCTCTCAGCTGAGTCCCTCCCCTGGACGTGCCTTCAGCTGGAGACAGCAGTCTCTGCAAAGGCCTCAGCCTTCCTGGGGCAGCCTGCACCCGGCGCTGGGCCAGCGCAGGGGGACAGGGTCCCTGACTCCTAGGGGTGGCCCAGCAGCTCAGGTGTCCCAGACCCAGCACACCAAACTCCATTTCCCAGTCAGCTTCCCGGACCCTGACCGTGACCCCAATCTTGACCCTGACTGGGGTCACATGTGTGTGTGTGATTTCTGAGCGCCTTCTTTCCTTCCATCCCCCCATCTGAACTCTGTTGAACACCTACTATTGGCCAAGCACGGTCATTCAGACAGGCAAGGTTTCTGTTCTCAGGGAACGTCTGTGCTGATTGGGGGAGACAGAAGAGAAATACACGGTACGAAATATCCGACCCCAGTGTTCACAGCAGCACTGTTTACAACAGCCAAGACATGGAAGCAGCCTAAGTGTCCATCGACAGAAGACTGGATAAAGAAGATGTGGTCTATATGTATACACACAAATATACACAATGGAATACAACTCAGCCATAAAAAGAATGAAACAATGCCATTTGCAGCAACATGGATGGGCCTAGAGATGGTCATACTAAGTGAAGTAAGCCAGACAGAGAAAGAAAAATACCATATGAGATCGCTCATATGTGGAATCTAAAAAGTACAACAAACTAACGAATATAACAAAACAGAAACAGACTCACAGATACAGAGAACAAACTAGTGGTACCAGGGGAGAGAGGGAAAGGGGGAGGGGCAAGAAAGGGGCGGAGGATGAAGAGGTACAAACTATTATGTATAAAATAAGCTATCAGGGGATATCATACAGTGCAGGGAATATAGCTGATATTTTATAATAACTATAAATAGCGTATAATCTTTAAACATTGTGAATCACAATGAAACTTATATAATAATGTAAATCAACTATACCTCAAGAAAAAATTAATTAAAAAAAGAAAAATATTTGATAGAGTCACTCTGTGCAGAGTTAAAATCGGGTGATGTGTGGATGTACAGGGGCGGAGCTACTGTATAGAGGGTAGTCAAGGAGGCCTTCTCTGAGGAGGTGACATTTAAATTGACATTTGACTAACAAGGAACCAGCCCTGTGAAGAACTGTCCAGGCAGAGGGAGCAGCAGTTTCAAAGACCCCCAAGGTGGGGACAAGCTTGGCACATTCAAGGGACAGAAAGAATCTGTGGGATGGAACAGGTGGGGGAGGGGAGAGAGGTCAGAGAGGAGATGGGTGGGGGTGGGGCTGGTTCTCGTGGTTTTGTCCTTCAGCAGAAGGAGTTTGGGTTTCCTTCCAAGTGTCACAGGATGGGGCTAAGTGATGTTAAGTGATTTAGAGTTTGTGTTATTTAATTTTTTACTGTAGTAAAATACACATAATGTAAAATTTACCATTCTAACCATTCTAAAATGTGCAGTTCAGCGGCATTAAGTGCATTTACATTGTTGGGCGACCATCACCCTCTTCTAGCTCCAGAACTTTTCATCTCCCAAAACGAAGCTCTCTCCTCATTAAGCACTGACTTCCCCTCCCCCTCCCCAGGCCCCTGGGAACCCCTGTTCCACTTTCTCTCTCTGTGAATTTGATTATTCTGGGTACTTCCTATAAATGAATCATACAGTGTTTCTCCCTTTGGGACTGGCTTATTTCGCTTAGAGAAAGGTCTTCGTTTTTGCTTCTTTTAGAATTTCCTACAAATAGCCCCACACAGTGTGTACCCTGTGGTTTCTAGCTTCTGTCACCCTACATCGTGTTGCCCATTGTTGCAGACCGTTCATTCTCACCGCTGTGAACCTCTCCATGGTGTGAAGGTACCACGATGTATTTATCCCTCCTGTTATCACTGGAGTTTGGTCGTGCCCAGTTTGGGTTATTCTGAATAGTGCTGCAATGAATATTCTTGTCATATACCTTTGGCAAACATGAAGACACATTCTGAAGGATGTACGCTGGAAGTGGATCTGGTTGGACCTCTTTATGCTCTACCAGCACGCAGGAGCCCAGGTGGTCCATGTTCTCTCAGGCGCTGTTGTCAGCATCTTCCCCTGTGGCTCTTCTCGTGGCTGTGGTGGTCGTACTTTTGGTGGGTCTAACTGGTGTATCCCTGAAGACAGCTGAAACTGGCCAAATGTTTTTCAAATGTTACTTTCAAGTGTTTATTGCCATTGTCACTTCTGTGAGGTGTTTAATCAAGGTTTTGCCCTTTATTTTTTTTGACTTGGTGTCTTTTTAAAAATTGAAATATAGTTATTTACAACATTGTGTTAGTTTCTGGTGTAGCGCTTAGTAATTCAGTTATGCACACATATATATTCTTTTTAATTACAGGTTTTTACAAAATATTGAATACAGCTCCCTGTGCTATACAGTAAGACCTTGTTTATCTATTTTGTATATAATAGTTTGCATCTGCTAATCCCAAACTCCCAGTTTATCCCTCCCCACCCCCTTTTGCCTTGGGTCGCCATAAGTTTGTTTTCTATGTCTATGGGTCCATTTTTGTTTTGAAATAAGTTCATTTTTGTCATTTCCTTAGATTCCACATCTAAGTGATATCATGATATTTGTCTTTCTCTGTCTGACTTACTTTACTTAGTATGATCGTCTCGAGGTCCATCCATGTTGCTGCAAGTGACATTATTTTATTCTTTTTTATGGCTGAGTAGTATTCCATTGTATAAATATACCACAACTTCTTTATCCAGTCATCTGTCGCTGGACATTTGGGTTGCTTCCATGTCTTGACTATTGTAAACAGTGCTGCTATGAACACTGGGGTGCATGTGTCTTTTTGAATTCAGTTTCCCTCTGGATATACGCCCAGGAGTGGGATTGCTGGATCATATGGTAACTCTATTTTTAGTTTTTTTAAGGGGCCTCCAGACTGTTTTCCACAGGGGCTGCACCAGTTTACATTCCCACCAGCAGTGCAGGAGGGTCCCCCGTCCTCCACGCCCTCACCAGCATTTATTGTTTGTAGGCTTTTTGACGATGGCCATTCTGATCGGTGTCAGGTGATACGTCATTGTGGTTTAATTTCCATCTCTCTAATAGTTAGTGACGCTGAGCATATTTCCGTGTGCCTGTTGGCCATCTGGAAGTCTTCTCTGGGGAATGTCTATCTAGGTCCTCTGCCCACATCTGCCCATTTCTTAAGGCCATTGAACCACAGTCTATATCCACGTGGAAACGGGAGTGAACTTGGCTGGGGGAGGACTGTGTCTCTTGACTTCCATTTACAGAAAACAGAATGGCTCCAGGACCGTTGTCTCCAGTGGCAGTGCCTGGGCCAGCCCTGCATGAGCCGCCGCAGGGGCCGTGACTGCAGAGGGCCCTGGCGGACAGAGATAACCCTTGGTGAACAGGGACAGCGGGCCGTCCCCCCGCCCCTCTTTAAGACGTCCCGCATAGCCAGCATTCTTTACAGCTTTGCTCAGGTAGATCATTCATTGCCATAAATTTCCTTATCTTCAGTGCTTTTCCAATTACGGATAACAACAGAAAAGCAGTCACTGGTTTCTAAAAGGTCATCAAGATATAGCGCCCGCCCGGGAAGGGAATGATTACGCAGTTGGCTGTGTAAATCTGGAGAAGTTTTATGCACAAGTCGGACAAGAAATGTAAGTGAGATTCATAAAACATATGAAGATTTATGGCATCTCGGCTGATGAAAATGCCCTCTCTTTTTGCTCTTTGTGTGGGAATTATTTGTTTCTTCCAAGTGTTTTACATACGGCACGTGAGCCAACAAGTCTTCATGGAGCCCCCGTGAGGGGCTAGTGGCACCCTAAGGGCGTGGTGACAGTGAGTCGTGACTGCGGGGGGTGGTCTCAGAAGCCGTGGTTCCTTCTGAATGTCAAAGATGCGCCGATCTCGCCAAGCAGCGGTTGGGCATCTCTGGACAGAGATCGCAAATCCTGGAGTGGATGTCTGTCTGATGGGTCGTGTCATCACTCCCTTGAGATCTAGGTGGGGAGACACGTGGGCCTGGCTGCCTGGTGTTTCTCAAAGTGGTTTTGACAGCCCCTGTGTTGGACTCCAGGCAGAGTCCCAGCCTCAGCTCCCGAGAACTGGATTTTATTAGTTGAGGTTGGGTCTGGGAATCTGTACTTGTCACAAGTCTCCCAGGCATTCAACACGCATGCTAAGCTTTGAGAATGCTTGTGGACCACCCTGTCTTCCCTTCTGTGGACAAGGGGGAGAAGGTCCAGGGAAATAAAGTGGCAGGTTGGGACCTTCTGCCTTCCAGGGACTCAGAATATAATAGAGGAAAGAATGACCAGAACCTGCAAAGCTCTTCCTTGAAGAAGACGCAGGCTGATTAGGAAATGTCATTTCTCCGGGAAGACCCTCTCCCCGAGCCCGAGGGTCTCTCCCTTGCTCTGCCACGTCAGCAGCTCCGCCCACCCTGAGCGCAACTCGGTGGGAGGCCCATTAGCACCCCATGTGTGTAGTGACGCGCGGCTAAGTCTCCTGACCACTGCCTCTCGGGGGGGAAAAACTCGATGTTTGCTGATTCCTCTGGTGGAAATACTCCCACCACGACCCATTCCAAGCTTAGTGACAGGACTTCACTGATGGCAGAGGTGGGAAGAGATGTGACAGACTTGGTTCTCACGGGCTGGCCTGAGCCGCTTCCAGCAACCACCACATCATCATGTCCTGGGAAAGGAGCTGGATACGGCAGAAATAGATCACGCCAGAGATGGAGGAGAGCAGGGAGACCAAGGGTCATGTCTGGGAGGCCAGCTGAGGGGCCACACCTACGCCTGGGAGGTAGCCAGGCCCAGGATCCAGGGGCACTGAGGAAACCTGCCTGGCACCAGGGCTTGGGGGTCAGTGCCCCCCCAGGGCACAGGGGGGAGACGGCCCTGCTGCCGAGCCTCAGCCTCAGGGCTGTTGGTCACTGGGTCACAACTAGGGGCCTCGTGTGCTTCTGGCCCCAGGAGGCAGGAGAGGCAGGGGATTTCCTTCCTGGTCAGGCCGATGCCTCCCGCTGGGCTCGGGGCAGAGGTCTGAACAAAGCGCTAGCCCTTCAGCCTTGCGTTTGAGGTTGTCCCTTCCAAGAACTGGCCCCACTCTCTGTTCCGTGGGGGGGGCCCCTGCCCTCCTCTACCCCTGCCCCCTTCCCTGCTGAGTTGCTGGGACCCAGCCAGCCCCCACGCAGCAGGCGAAGGGGCTCATTTTAGTAGAAACGGGAGCTATGGCTGTCTCGGTCGGACTGCCCACCCATTTTAATAGCCAGCTCGGGGCCAGGAGGGGGCCGGGCAGCCCGCCCACCCAACTGCCGCTTCACTTCCATCCGACAGCCCCCGCCCCCATCCGGCACTGGGCTGCCTGAGGGCCCAGGAGGCACCTCAGGTCCTCAGTGGGGGCTGGGCTGGCCCAGGAGGCAGCCGTCATCTGAACAGCTGGTATCTGCAGGCCCTGAGTCACCCTGGATGCCCAACTGTCATCATCACCTGCCTCGCGACCGCCTGTCCCCTATTACAGCCTCTCAGGTGGCTCCTGGTGCCTGGGGACCCCCTCCTTCCTCCACTACCTCCCTCCCTGGGGGGACAGGAAGAGGCAGGTCCCCAGCTCCCAGGCCTCCAAGAAGCCTCTCAGAACAGAAGTGGCTCTCGAGGGTCGTGCTAAGAGCCCACTCTCCTTGCATTAGCCCTCTGAGGGAGAGACTCCACCGTGGCCGCCGCCGCCGCGCAAGCTGAAGGATCCAGGTACGGAGGAGGCGAAGCTACTTGATTTTCATCTGCTGCAGCCCCTGCCCCACCCCCACGGCCCTTGGCATCGGAGCTTGAGTAATCCGTGGCAAGAGAGGATAATTAATTCGGAAAAGGCCCACTTCCCGGGGCCTTGGCCCTTTGACAGACAGAGGAGGGGAGGCGAGGGAGAGGGGCTGAGGAGTCTGCTGGAGTAATCCATGTCTGGGGGCAAGACCGTTCCAGCCCTAATGAGACCCCCGGGCATTAGCCCAGAGTGTATTGTCTATCGCGGCCAGGAAAAGGGCGAGACCAACTTTATTTCTGAATTTGGACTGACTTAAAGAAGTGGCATCGCATTTGAAGGGCACCCAATCAATCTGTTACCCTCGCTGCATGAAATTGTATTTGCTTGCCACTTCCTATCTCGCCGGGCGCAGCTGGGCTGTAAGTCATTGGTGATAACATTCTTTATTATGCCGTCCTGTTTATGAACTCTGCCTGGAAAGAATGATAGAAATATGCAGCAATATGCAAAGGGATGGGGCGGCGGGGGGGACGAGAAGGGGGAGCAAATGCTAGTTGCCAGGGCAACAATGGGGCTATTTTGGGCATAGGGTTTTGCAGATGATGAAAACCATTTTCCTGCAATGGTTGGACTCTCCCTTCGCCCCTCCTGGAGGCGATAAATACAGAGCTGAATATTTAGGAAGGGGATGGCTTAATTTTTTAATTAAAAATTGTTACACTTTTTTTTTTTCTACCTCCTTTAAAAACGGATGGGAAAAATCTAAGGGCATTGATAAGCATTCTCGAGTGGAAGGCAAGCTTTCGTCCTGGGAGAAAGAGATGTGTGAATAATTTACTAATCTTCACTGATCCCCGCCGCCTCCCCCACCACACACAACCACCTCTTTTTACCTACACCGACTTAACTCTGATAAACTCCCCCAGCGAAATCCCCCAGCTCTGGACCTCGGCAGAATCTCCAGACCTGCAGGTGTTTACGAGCAGCCTGAATTCCAATGAGTCTCAGGCATCTTGGCTACCAAGGAGATGACTGGGGCTGGGCAGTCGCCATCTCTGGCAACGTCCCCCAGAAACAAAGGCTTGGGAGTAAGCCCTGCTCCTGCCCCCTCCGTCCAAGACAGAGACTTCCTGGAGGAGGGACCCTGTGGCGCTGAGCCGTTGACAGAGCCCGGTCAGCCCCGCACCCAGAGAGCCCTCAGATCTGTGCCGGTGTGGGCCCTCCCCCGTGCCGGGTCCACTTTCATAGGGATGAAGAGCTGATAGGTTTCAGTCTTTCTGCCTCCCTGCTGTTTCTTCAGTGGTTTTCCAAGTGGGGTTCCCTGCCCAGCAGCCCATTAACTGGGGACTTGTCACCAATGCAAATATGGGGGTCCCCCCGCCACACTTGCAGAGTGGGAAACTACCAATACAGCTACCTGTGTTCTGACAAGCCCCCCGGGTGATGCTGGGGCTGGTCCTGGGTGAGAAGCCCTGGGTTAAAGAAACGCAGTGACCGACCAGGGGCTCTGTATCCTGCCCCAGCATCTAGCACGTACCTGCCGCACCCAGCAGGTTCCCAGGAAGTGGGGGCTGAGTGAATGCAGCTGGGAAAGCAGTCTTGGCATCCGCCCTCCTGCCCTCCTATCTGGCCTCAGCTATCATCTGCCCCCCTGCCTGCTCCCCGGTGTGTGTGCAAAGTGACAGCAGGTGGATTTCCGGAGCTTGCAGTCCAAGATCTGGGACTGGAGAGAAGTGGATCAGGCAGCCTCCTTCTTTCTGATCTGGGCAATCCTGGCTGCTCAGATCTCCATGACTAGGTCCTGTCCCCCCCAGTCCTGCCCCGGGGCAGGGCACTCATCTCTCAAAGGGACCCCATGAACTGGGACCCCCGGTTCTGTTCCCCCTGCCAGCTGAGCTCTGGTATCAGGTCTAAGACATGCTCCTAGGTCCGGGGAGCATCTTTTAGGGCCAGCTGCATTCTGGAAGATTCTATAGGTGTCAAAGTTGGTGGGACCAGAAGCTCATACTGTGGCTAAAATGGGTTTGTGCCATCAAAGTACTTCTTCTGTGCCTCTGGCTTTGTGACAATGAGCTGTGTTCTCCCAAGTGGCCCCTTCTGCTGGCAGAAAGAAGCTCCTGAAGATGTCTTTTGTGGGCTGGTTTTGGGGAAACTGTTTGTGATAAATTGGGGGAGAAGGCGGCTGGGCTCTTTGAGTGGGGCTACAGCTGATCATCATCACCCAGAGCCTGAGAGGTGAGCGAGTTTCAGCTTTTTTTTTGAATTGATCTTTTAATTACAGATTATCCAAGCACTACATACTCATGTGGGAAAATTGGAAAATACAGAACGGTGCCAAGAAGTAAACAAAAGATCTATACTCTTTCTGTCTGCAGATAAAATATAATATATTTCTGCTTTTTGGTTCTACTTTTTTTCTCTCTCTCTCTCTCTCCCTGTTTATTTTTACAAACTTGAGATCATATCATGTTTTGCCTTTTTTTCCCAGCGCCCGTCACAGTGTGAGCATTTTTCCACTTCCTTAAATAGTCTTCAATGCTTTTTTTTTCAGTGACTGCATACTATTTTATAATGTGGATGTATCATAGTTAAGCTTTTCCTGTGAATACATTATTTTCCACATCTCTTTCAGGATATGGAAGTGGCAGCTTGTGATTTTAATACTAAGGGAAGCCGAGGGCGCGGGGAGGCAGAGGTGAGTCCCTCTGTCTCTGACACCTGGCATTAGAGTCAGGGCTGAAGGCGGAAAAACCAGCCAGTCAGTGCAGTTTGAAGCGAGTTTCTGCGGTGACATTCGGGGTAAGAAAGGAAATTATTTCCCCCAGGGCAAGTGGCAGCGTCTGGCATTTTGAAGGTTGGCAATGAGATAAATGTAGTAAAATCAATGCTCAGACAAAGCTTCCCTGTAAAGCACTGGAACGGGGCTGTCATGGGGGGAAATGGGAGAGATGCTGGCTGGGCAGAGGGTGTGCTCCGTGGAGCGGGCTTATGGACCACCTACCCCTCAGGGTTGGGGAAGCCCTTGGCCGGGGTCTTAACTGGACTCTCTGGACCCTCCCTGCTCCTGTGGAGAGAGCAGAGACCAGCCTGGAGTCCCCTGTGGCCATACATTTGCTCCACATTTCCCCTCTGTGGTCACATTTTAGGTGAATAAGGGTGGGAGAAAGGAAATCCCTTTAATAAGCAAAAAAGTGGGTATCAACCTGCAGTCAAATCTCCTGCCCGCTGGCACGCCCTCTGCCCCCTAACGCACCTCTCGCTTTTCATGACCCTTTTACAGATCTGCTCTGCAAGAGTCTGGACTCGGCATTGGTTTCCAAAGCCCTCTCAGGCCGACTCCCTGTCTGTCCATCATGCCCAGCGCAGCCACCTCTGCTAAAACAGCACCCCTGAAGCCGGATGGTGTGGACAAACCATGGGGACTCTTTCATATAAGCAGTTATGTCATCAGAATTTATTGCAGCCAAAGGTCAAATACTCCCTTGATTCTCAAGGGCAGGGTTCTCAACTGTGGTAATGTTGACACTCGGGACCAGACCGCTCTGTGTTGTGGGGATTGTCCTGCCCGTTGCAGGGTGTCGGCAGCATCCCTGGTCCCCACCCGCTTTGTACCACGGCGCTCCCTCAGTCATGACAACCAACAACATCTTCAGGCGTTTCCGGGGGACAGCGCCCTCCCTGGTAGAGAACGGCTGATCTAGAACGGCATTTCCCAAGGTGCGCTCCGGGGAGCCCACCTCAATGGGACGCCGACGGTACTTCCTGAAAAACGAGCTTCCAAGATGGGCTAGCCCCCGGCAGCCACTGAGCTGCTCACAGTCTCCACAGAGACAGCTCTGCCTTTTCCAGAACGAGTCGCAGCAGGAGCCTTCTCAGGTGGCTTCTTCCACTTCGCGACAGGCACGTGAGTTTCCTCCTTGTCTTTTCGTGGCTTGACAGCGCATTTCCTTTCAGTGCTAAGTAACCCTCCATTGTCTGGATGGACCAGTTGAGCCATTCAGCTACGGAAGGACATCTTCACCGCTTCTAAGTTTTGGCAATGACGAACAAAGCTGTTACAGACATCCGTGGGTGGTTTTTCACATGGACGTTAACGTTTTCCATTCTTTTGAGCAAATACCAAAAAGCATGATCGCTGCGTGGTAAGAGCACGCTTAGTTGGAAAGAAATCACCGGTCTTCCAAAGGGGCCGTGCCATTCTGCATCCCACCAGCAGCGAATGCGAGTTCCAGCTGCTCCACATCCTCGCCAGCATTCGGTGTTGTCAGCGTTTTGGATTTTGGCCATTCTGATAGGTGTGCAGGCTTCTGGTTATTTTTGCACTTCTCTGATGAACTATGATCATCTTTTCACACTTTTTTTTTCCATCCATATGTCTCCTTTAATGAGGTGTCCATGAAGATCTTTGGCCCATTTTTTTTTTTAATAGGCTTGTTTGCTTTCTTGTTGCAGAATTTTGAGTGTTCCTTTTATACTTTGGATTACAGTCCAGTCAGATGTGTCTTTTGCAAAGATTTTTCTCCCAATCTGTAGCTCGTCTTCTCATTCTCTTGACATTGGCTTTCACAGAGCAGAATTTTTTAATTTTAATGAAACCCAGCTGATTAGTGATTTCTTCCATGGATTATGTGCACCTTTGGTGTTCCGATATTAACTTCTTATTTGGAAGTAACTTGAGATTTATGGAACTGTGCAAAGATAGCACAGAGAGTTCCTGCTGACCAGTGATTCTCAACCAGGATTCCCCCCCAACCCCTGCCCGCCCTGGGGACACTTGGCAGGGCAAGGAGACCTTCTTGGTGGTCACACTGGGCGGTGGGGGTGCTTCTGGCATCCAGTGGGTAGAGGCCAGGGGTGCTGCTAAGCACCCTGCATTCACAGGGCGGCCCCCATAGCAAAGAACGATCTAGGTCAAAACGCCAGCAGTGCCAGTGCCGAGCAGCCCCGTCACGTGACCTTCTCCAGCCTCCTTCCGGTTAACAGTTTACCAGAACGCGGCGCTGAAGCCAAGCAACACGGCTGCAATACCGTCATCAGCTGGCTTTTTTCTTTCACCCTCTCAACACATTTTTAAGTGTGCGGTATATTCTTGTGAACTAGAAGCACAGCGTTGTAAAGCAGACGTCTAGAACTCTCTCATCTTGCACAATGGAAACATCAGACTCTTTGGAGAGCAACTTTCCATTTTCCTCCCTCCTCTCGGCCCCTGGGAGCCACCATCCTGCTTTTCTGCTTCTCTGAGCTTTAGACTCTTTGGGTCCCTCATATAAGTGGAATCATACAGTATTTGTTCTTCTGAAGCTCACTTACTTCACCCCCCGTCGTCCTCAAGGTCCCCCCATGTGGTCGCATGTGCTGTAATTTCCCTTCTTCTGAAGGCTGAATAAATAATGTTTCTTGTACGGACAGACCACATCTTTGTCCACCCATCCACCGATGGACACTTAGGGTGCTTCCACACCTTGGCTGTTGTAAATAACGCCACCATGAACCCAGGAGTGCAACTATCTCATCAAGGTCCCGATTTCAATGCTTCTGGATAAATTCCCATAAGTAGGACTTTGGTTTTAATTTTTTGAGGACCCTCCATACTGTTTGCCACAGCAGGTGCAACAGTGCATAGGGATTCCAGTTTCCCCACATCCTCACTCTATTTTTTTTCTTAGCAGTGGCCATCCCAAAGGGTGTGAGGAGGTGTCTCACTGTGGTTGGATGTGCACTGGGGAATGATGGAAGATGACTGAAGAGTGATGCTGGGCACTTTTCCATGCACCTGTTGGTTGTATGTCTTTGGAGAAAAGTCTGTTCAGGTCACTTGCCCATTTTTAAATTGGGTTGTTTGTTTTTTTTGTTTTGTTTTGTTTTTTGTTTTGCTGTTGAGTTGTGGAGCTCCTTGTACACTGTGGGCATCAGCCCCTTAGCAGATCTGCAGTTTGCAACTGTCCTCTCCGGTTCTTAGGTGACTTTCTCTCTGTTGATTGTTTCCTTTGCTGTCAGTTGGCTTTTTAACACTATTGTTTTATTTCTTTATGCCTTGTTGCCTGAAATAAAATGCACAACCTAAAAGTTGAGAGTTTAATTAGGTGGACAATTCTGAGGACTCAGCCTGGGATGACAGCCTCTCAGATCGCTCTGAGGGACTGCTCCGAAGAGGCGGGGATATATAGCAGTTTTACAACCAAGACCAGGTAGTTGGAACATTAAAAGACTACTGTCAACTAAAGAAAACCATCATTTTCACTGGCTTTCCCTGGTGCCACCAGAGATCCCAGAGAGGCAGAGCCCTGAGCCCTGGCGCCAGGGAGCTGATGCCAGGTAGGTCAGACCTAAGGAAACAGGATGGCAGAGACCCCCGTGGACCAGGGGTCGAACCAGAATCTGCACGTGGTCCCCTGGGGCTCTTGTTAAAGGCAGATTCTGATTCGGTGGGGCAGGGCCGGCCTGAGAGTTTGCATTTCCAACACACCCGGTGGCCAGCGCTGCTGGTGGTCCTGAGCCACACTTTAAGAAGCCGGGGAAAGCCAATGACGGAGGGAGAGGGCACAGTGAGCCTTGTGATCTTGAGGTGCTGCCCCGGGCCTTGAAGGATGGACAGGATGGAGGGCGTACTGGTTGCTGGGGCAGCCGTCCATTTTCCTCACTGAAGCAGAGGTCTGCCTTGTGTTGACCCAGCAGGCGCAAACCAGAGGAAGCTGGGATGGGCAAACTTGAGACATGCGGACTCATCAGAGATCCTTGAGTTCAGCAGGAAGCCGACTGGAAGGCGGTGGCCACTTAGGGACTATGCGGGGCTGAGAGGGGCTTTTCAGCCAGGCAATTCCTGACAGCTGGAGGGTGAGGCTCCAGCAGTGGGCAGCCAGACCTCTCCTTGCCACTGCCTTTGGGCAACCCGTGGGGCCGCGTGCCATCCAAGGGCAGAGTTTCTGCTTTTAGAAATTTCTTTCCACGGAAGCGATTAGCCAGCCAGACCTGTTGTCCTTTTGCAAGCAGCAAATTACCCAGGAAAATGTAATTACCCATTCGCTTTGTTATTAGCGCACAGCTAAGAAGATTGAAGCAATCGCCCCTTTCATGGTATTTCAAAGCTCACTCACATGATGCATTCCTGATACTAAACACAATGAGACTTTTTTGAATTCAATTAAGCATTTGCCTACTGTGACTCTTTATTCATTGCAAATTGTCTCAGTAAATAATCTTCATCAAAAGTCAGAACCAATCCCCATTAGTTGTTTAGATTAATTAATGGGTCCCCCCGGGAGCCACCCAAATGAATTCAATTTGAACGTCAACAACTTGACGATGGAGTTTCCCAGGTTGGCATTAAGACAATATTAAACCTGCAATAAGTCACATTTAAAATGTTAATTCAGAGAAGCTCTCCATTTAGAGCATTTAATTAAATCCTTAAATAAACTGCACGGGCTCAGTACCAGATGGTTCTGCCTTTGCACTGCAGCACCGAGCAGGCTCGGTGAAGATAACCAGGATATATAGAGTAATAAAATCTAATCTCGTTTCCAGCGGGGAGACTCAGTGTATGTACACAGCCCGGGCTCAAATTGTAAGTTAATTACATTAACCCCGGCGTACTCCGGGATCTGAGCAGTCAGAGATGAAATTAGTCTTTTTCCTATCATAAGATTCTTTTCAACTTCACTATATTAATTTTTAGCCAAATACTAACTCATAAGGAAAATTGAAGTTAATGTAACCAAAGATAAAGTAATGCGGCCTTAATATTCTGAAGGGATTATGGAGACCCGTGAAAATGCACTCTGCAAATGTCATCGACGCAGGACGGATTTATGGAGAGCGGAGGGGAAGAAATGAAGATGCCAGGGAGCCTCTTGTCCCCACCCATTTCCCTCTCCCGACCTGGGGTTAATAAAGGACCTAATCTAGAAAATCCAGTTCTTGGAATCAAAGAGTCTCACAAGGGTAGCAGGCTGTCTTCTGGGGGAAGGGACACACAGCCGCCGGGAAAAGTCACTCCTTCATCTGAGATGTGGGCGATGGGGCCCAGGCGTCCCCCTGCAGCAGGATTACCTCCGCCTGCCCGTCCTGAGCTCAATATATTTCCATGGCTCAGCCTCTTTTTTTCCTCCCTCTCTTTTTCAAACACCTTTATTGTGGTATGGTTCCTATACAGTAAGCTATATATACTTCAGATGTACAATTTGATGAGTTTTGATAGATGTATACACCCATGAAACCAACACCACAATCAAGATAGCTCACATTTCCATCACTCCCCAAGAGGTGCAAATTTTGAACTCCCGATTTAGCCCTTCCCAATCCCTTTTAACCCCTCGTAACCATAAATTTGTTCTCTGTGAGTCTGTTACTGTTTTGTAAATAAGTTCTTTTGTGTCCTTTTTTTTTTTAGGTTCCACATATAAGTGATATCATATGGTATTTTTCTTTCTCTTTCTGCCTTACTTCACTTAGAATGACAATCTCCAGGTCCATCTATGTTGCTGCAAATGGCATCATTTCATTCTTTTTTATGGCTGAGTAGTATTCCTTTGTGTGTGTATGTATGTGTGTATATATATATATATATATGACGTCTTCTTTATCCAGTCCTCTGTTGACGGACGTTTGAGTTGTTTCCATGTCTTGGCTATTGTAAGTAGTGCTGCTGTGAACACTGGGGTGCAGGTGTCTTTTTGAATTATATCTTTCTCTGGATAAATGCCCAGGAGTGGGATTGCTGGATCATATGGTAAGTCTATTTTTAATTCCCGGCTCAGTCTCTTAATCTCCCTGTCTGGAGAGCATCAGTCCTCAGTGAGGAGGGAGGAGGCAAATCCCTCTTCCCAGCCTCCTTCTGGGGATGTCCAGAGGGACCATTGGTCCTCCATTTGTCAGCCCTTGGGCAGCACCCTGAGATGTCACAGCCATGCTTGGTCATGTGGTGACTGGAGAGCTGGGGCAAACCTACTTTTGAAGGAGTTTCCCCCAAAGTCTATCAATTCTCAAACAACAAAGAAAAGCTCTCTGCATCATCCATTCAGCCCAGGAGCCTGGCGATCTCAAGTAACTATATCTTGCAGAACACTCTGTCCCCTGCAGGAGGGGGAAACAAGGAAAACCCAAAACTTCTTAAATTTGTTGTCTCAAAAGCACAACTTTCTGCTCCTACAGCCCCGAGCAATGCGGCGGGAAATGCACTTAATTTCCAATAGCCTCATCCTCATCCTAGCGCACTTCTGGGCCCTGCTGGGATGTCTTAACCCTGCACTCACCTTCACTTGACCGCCTTTGATTTGAACTACTCAACTTCTGTTTAGCTTCCCTCTGCATCTTGACCTTGACTCTCATCTTTATTGCTGAAGGAGCTCATACTGAGATGGCTGGTAGATATCATCTGCATGCCAACTGGCACTGATGGTGGCTGTTTAGAGGGCTGTGTTAGGAAGGATCCTGCACCTGCCTGTGATCTTCAAGAGGAAAAGAAGGCTGTGGACTGTTAGCAATATCTGCCATGTATGTGGGTGTGTCTGTGTGTGTGTTTATATTATGAGTAATTCCCAATGTTTAAAAATATCATTGAAAACATGTTAGTGGCTGTGTCATAATTTATTTTGGTTATATCCATTTCAGGGGTTATTTTTGTCTTTTTATCTTTGCTAGTAAGGATACGCGGCTTATCTTTGTATATGAGTCTTTGACTCCATGCCTCACCCTTTCTTCAGACTCTTTGAAGTGGAATAACTAGATCAAAGACAATGAAAAGAGGACAAATTCTTCAAAAGTTGAGCTCTTTAAAAAAATTTTTTTTTATTATTGAAGTTGAGTTGATTTACAATGTTGCATTAGTTTCTGGTGTACAGCATAGAGATTCAGTTATACATATACATTCTTTTTTATATTCTTTTTCATTATGGGTTATTATAAGATATGAAATATAGTTTCCTGTGCTGTACAGTAGGATCTTGTTGTTTATCTATTTTATATATAGTAATTTGTATCTGCTAATCCCAAACTCCTAATTTATCCCTCCTCCCTTTTTCCCCTTTGGTAACCATAAATTTATTTTCTATGTCTGTGAGTCTGTTTCTGTTTTGTAAATTAGTTCATTTGTATTATTTTTTAGATTCCACATCTAAGTGATACCATATAGTATTTGTCTTTGTCTGTCTGACTTACTTCACTTAGTATGGTCATCTCTAGGTCCATCCATGTTGCTGCAAATGGCAGTATTTCATTCTTTTTTATGGCTGAGTAGTATTCCATCATATATATATGATGGAATATATATTTATATATATATATACACACCACATCTTCTTTATCCAGTCATCTGTTGATGGGCATTTAGGTTGCTTCTATGTCTTGGCTGTTGTAAGCAGTGCTGCTGTGACCATTGGGGTGCAGGTGTCTTTTTGGATTCGAGTTTTCTTCTTTTCCAGATATATGCCCAGGAGTAGGATTGCTGGATCACATAATAATCATACAATAACTCTAATTTTAGTTTTTTAAAGGAACCTCTATACTTTTCTCCATAATGGCTGCACCAAATTACATTTTCACCAACGGTGTAGGAAAAAAGTTGATTTCTTTATTCCGACCTGCATAATAACTTAAATAGACATCCCTAATTAACTGAATTAAGAGATCACATGGGGAGAGCAAGATTTAAAGAAATAAGCAGGTGGCCACCGTGTGTCCTTCCTAATAATCCTTATTTTCCATCTATTCTTAGGCATTGAATTGGTCTTTGGAGCTGGAAAGAAAACAGGAGGTTAAGTCCAGCGCCAAGGCCAGTCCAAGTCCTCTCGTTGGACAGAGGAAAATGAAGCCCCGAGAAGTCAAGTGGCTTAATAAAGTCACACAGACAAGCCACAGCAGGCTGAGTCCTACTTCGATGCCTTGCCGCCGGAGCTTGCTTCCAACCGTGCATGTTGGTTCTACTGCTCAGTGTCTACCTGCTTCTCCCTACGCCTCCAGCCGGGGACACCTCACTGCCTGTTCTGAATCTTAGTTGAGTATTCCTGTGACTTCTTTCTCCCGCAGTTCATGGCTAATGCAACTGTCCTCACCTTTCTCTTGCTCTGCTCCTCTGTCCAGTTCTGCAAGGCAAACGTGGGAGGAAATAAACGCTGGTCGTGCTGGGTCTCTACGTTGGCAGTGCGTGCCCACTGCAATTTTTAAGGTAAAAGAAAAATAAAACAAGCTTGACTTGTGTTTGGTTTGGATTGGCTCTGCCCAATCCCCACTCCCCTTCACAGGAGCCGCAGACCTACGTCTGGCCAGAGCCGCGGTAACAAAGATGGCCTTTTCCGCCACAAACACTTTTCTGAGCAGTAGGGGCAGCAAAAGGGCTGAGCAACAAGAGGGCTGGCAAAGCATGTTCAAGTCTGGGAGCCAAGCCTGTCTCGGTGGGGAGGATGGGGGCAGCTGGAGGGAGACACACAGAATCCACCTCAAACTCTGGTGTCCTGCATCCTGGGGTGGGTTGGAGCAGGGACTCTTCCTGATGGAATTCAGCACAGAGACGGGCCTTGCTCCGCCCAACCCAGGGTGGCTTTAGGGGATGCTGGTGGCTGCAGGGCCCCTCACCCCAGCCCCTGACAGGTCTGTGCCCTGGGAGGTCAGGCACAGCAAGAGCTAAAGCTGCAGAACTGCCGTCACTAACGACACTGCAAGTCGGTGCTCTGAGCAGCTAGAGATAAGGAGTTACATCCACGCCCCAGTGCAAGGAATTCGTTATCCCATCTCAGACCACAGTGAACCCAGCACGGCTGGGACCCCGGAAGGGGACGAGCAAACAGCGCCACCGCTGCTGTTTCAGGACAAACCCAGAAAGCGTTCCTCCGACTCCACTGGGCTGAGGTTTCACCAGGTCCCTGGTGGAGGAAGCCTGGAGTGGCAGCGGAAACAGGCTGTCTATTTATTAATTAACCTGCTGTTTTTATTAGCATCTGTAAGACCCTGTGAGGGGAAGCCAAGACCACAAATAAGGCTTCCCAAACCCTGTTTTGTTTGTCTGATTGGTTGATTGATTTTTAATGGAGGCACTGGGGACTGAGCCCAGGACCTCACGCGTGCTAAGCGCGGCTCTGCCACTGAGCCGCCCCCGCCGCCCTCTGCCCGTCTAGCGCTTACACTTTGGGCTGCCCTGAGTTTTCCTTGAAACGCGCAGTCTCGCACACCGCAGCCCGCCCTCCGTGGTGTTGGCGCACTTATTTCGGAAGCAGCTGCCCCGGCTCTGCCTCTGATTAAAAATGACGATTGTTACTCTGTCACCTTTTCTTCTCTAGGGAGACTGATTCCCTCCATGAATATTCTCGCCCTCGGCAGCCTGCTACCTGCGTCTGTCGCAGGAGGAGGTGCAGAAGGCCCTCCTCGGTCACATCATCACCTCGGCCTGCAGCCGTGCTGCGTCTGCAACAACCGAAACGGGTACCAGCCAATCAGACTCTTCCCCAGGGGCCGTGTGGGCGACCGTGATGGAGGCGGGCGGGGGGGCGGCCCCGTGGATGCAGCAGTGACCGCAGTGAGCCCAGGCGCTGAGAGAGGCTCGCGGTCCTTTTTGCACTCTCTGGGGGTGGTCCCTGTGACTTCGTCTCCCTGCCTGGTACACCCGCTGGCTCTAGACTAGCCGGGACGAGAGAGAGCAAAGGCATGGGCGGTTTGTTCTGTTTTGTTCGGAAATGTAGAAGTGGCCGGGGACTTGACACTTTTTTCCCTCCTCTGGTTTCTCCGAAGAGAACGCACAGTAAACGTGTCCCTCCGCGGCTGGTTCAGGCCTGAGCTTGAGAGAGAATCGAGGCCTGTGGTCCCGTGCGGCTGCCGCTCCCCAGGACATGTCCCCGGGTCTAGGGGGTCGGGGGAGGCGAGGAGGGCGGTCAGGTAGGCCCCGTGTTCCTTGGCACTGTCCTGCCTGCTCCTCCCTGGGCTGGGGACGCCTGCAGCCGGCATATCTGGCCTCTGAGCAACAGGCGGTGGAGGCACGGGTGAGCAGTTGGTGGAAACCATGAAATACAGAGCTGCATAGTTTTTATGAATTTAGCCTAGATGTAGGCTGCTCAGGAGGGCAGGGCCAGTGATCCCCTCTGGAAGAAAAATGGGGGTGATGGGCACACTGCGTAGACAGCCGTGGGCTGAGCAGCCTTCAGGAAGCCCCTGACGGAGGCTTCCTGGCAGGACTCTGTGCTGGGGTAAGCACTGCTTTGGAGCACGGTGAGCCTTGCTTCCCTCTCAGACTGCACCTGCTGCGAGCAAACTTCCCCAGAGTCACCGGGAGATCGCCCTACCTGCCTGGGGCTCTGCCACGCCCTCTGCTCTGTGTTATCCTGGGCCAGGTGAGTCTCAGTTCTGGGCAACACCGTGCAGCTCTCATTCCCCAGCAGAGAATGATTCTCTCGGTGATGGGACCACGACTCTGTCAGGATGCACCACGATTAGGACCTCTCTCCTCCTGTATCCTTGAGTGGAGGGAGGCTGCTCTCTCCCCCAGGGTGGGCACTGCAGTTAGGCTCCCCAGCCTGGAGCAGCCTCTGAGATCCGAGCCAGTGTTCACCGAGTTCCTCTGGGATCCCCTCCTGGTGATGGAGTAAACACATGATCTGGCTGCCACCCTCCAGGGCCGCGGGCACGGGACAGTTTGCTGCCTGGAGCCAAACTCCAGCTCTGACCGTCGCCATGGAGGCCTCTCTGCGCAGCTGCGGCCCCCGTGTCATCAGTCAGGCAAGCAAGTCTCGTCGGGGCTTTAGGACCGGAAGGGGCTGCGGAGAGTGCGTGGTCCAGGGACAGGCTGGCCTGAGGCAGATCTCTGATGCAGGAGACAGTCACACTGTACCGAGTGCAGACCTTACCAAAGATGTGCATCCTCCTCCAGGGGAGTTGGGCGCCCGAGGAAGGGGGTGTCGAGACACTGCAGGGGCTGGAACCGGGCTGGGTTCGCTGTCCCTGCGGTGGCTTCTTGCTGCAGCCACCTTTGCTGGTGCAGATAGTCATGGGGGGAGTCAACCCAGGATGTTTTAAAGGGCCGTGTCCCTAACATGGCTTTCCCTCTTGGACTGCACCTGCTGGGAGCCAACTTCCCTCCTTTCTCCCCATAGGGTGCACCCACACTGCCCGCCAAGCAAGCTAGGATTCCTTTATTCGGGTACATGGGTCCTAGACAGGTTGGCAAGGACTGTGCCTGACCTGACACAAGGTTGATGCCACCTACCTGGTCCCCAGAGGCCAACTCTGCTGGGATCCCGGACCTTATCCCCGAGCATGCAGTGGTGCCAGTTAGAAACCCAGAGGTCGGGTTCTCCACCAGCAAGGAAGACTACCTCAAGACAGATTGTGCTTGCTCTTGGCTTTTTAATAAGGACTGTGCTTCATTAAAATAAAAGATGTTGAAAAAGCAGTAATTACCTCCAGTCACTTTTTGCTAGTGGGAAAAAGCTAAGATTTTTAGGATTGTCCCTCTTAGTCTGAGAGCAAGGCTGGTGCTGCCTCTCTTATATGCTGTTTTCTTAGCTTAGCTCAGACTGGGAGAGCAAAAAAAAAATAATGGTCATGAGCTTCTGAATTAGACCATGCCTGAGCTCTGACCCCAGCTCCTCCCCACCTCTGCCGAGGAGGGTAAGTGACATGACTCATAGGAAGCTCTTGGCGCTCAGCAGGCGCTTGTATGAATCAGGAGTCTTTGGTTGCAAGGAACCCCAATCCCAAACTCAAACAAGAAAAAGGGAAAAAAGAAAAACAAAAACATTGGCTCCAACAGCTTCAGGTATGGCTGGATCCTGATGTTCCAGCAAGCTGGTCAGGACCAGGTGCCTGTTGGCCTCTCTCTGATCTCTCTGTGTGGCAGCTTCATTCCCAGGTGGGCTCTTTCCCCATGATGACCATGAGTTATTTCCATGTCTTGGCTATTGTAGATATATAGCACATGTAATTTTATTTTACTTATTTTGTTTTTTTTTTAAACTTAAAGGTTGGAGGAGCAAGTTGCAATTTTATTTTATTTTATTTTTTAACATTTTTTTATTGAGTTATAGTCATTTTACAATGTTGTGTCAAATTCCAGTGTAGAGCACAGTTTTTCAGTCATACATGAACACACATATATTCATTGTCACATGTTTTTTTCGCTGTGAGCTACCACAAGATCTTGTATATATTTCCCTGTGCTATACAGTATAATCTTGTTTATCTATTCTGCATTTTGAAATCCCAGTCTGTCCCTTTCCACCTCCTGCCCTCTTGGCAACCACAAGTTTGTATTCTATGTCTACGAGTCTGTTTCTGTTTTGTATTTATGTTCTTCTTCTTCTTCTTTTTTTTTTAGATTCCACATATGAGCGATCTCATATGGTATTTTTCTTTCTCTTTCTGGCTTACTTCACTTAGAATGACATTTTCCAGGAACATCCATGTTGCTGCGAATGGCGTTATGTTGTCTGTTTTTATGGCTGAGTAGTATTCCATTGTAAATATACCACCTCTTCTTTATCCAGTCATCTGTTGATGGACATTTAGGCTGTTTCCATGTCCTGGCTATTGTAAATAATGCTGCTATGAACATTGGGGTGCAGGTGTCTTTTTGAAGTAGGGTTCCTTCTGGATATATGCCCAGGAGCGGGATTCCTGGGTCATATGGTAAGTCTATTCCTAGTCTTTTGAGGAACCTCCATACTGTTTTCCACAGTGGCTGCACCAAACTACACTCCCACCAGCAGTGTAGGAGGGTTCCCCTTTCTCCACAGCCTCTCCAGCATTTGTCATTTGTGCACTTTTGAATGATGGCCATTCTGACTGGTGTGAGGCGATACCTTATTGTAGTTTTGATTTGCATTTCTCTGATAGTGCTATTGAGCATATAATTTTAAATGTCACTAAATGTGAAGCCCCAGACAGAGTGCATGGGCCCCACCCCGGATGTAAATGAGGCGGGCTGGTCCAGCATTATCGAGCACCTACTATGTGCCAGGCTCGCTCACTCTTCACAAGGATCCTGTGGGGAAAGGAGCTTCATCCCATTTTCTAGATGCAGAAATGGAGGTCAGAATTGTAAAGTCACATAGGTGGTAAACGGTAGGGCGGGGACAGAGGTCCCGGGCCTCTAAGTGCGAGCGTGGACTCTTGTTCTGGATCTGCTGAGCCTGCCTGAGCTCCCTCATGCACTGGACCCATGCAAAGCATCCCTCGGTCTCCTCCAGTCCAGACTGGACCTTCTATCCAGCACCAAGTCACTTCGCTTCCTCTGAACTTCCCAGCATCAGGCTGGGCTGTTCTCTTTCTATGAGACCCCCGAACAGCAGGCAGCCCCCTGTGGAGGCACAGGCTCCCCCCGTCCTGAAGTCTCCACTGGCATGGGGCTCTCTCAGTGACAAGTGGGTTCCCAGCCCCTCGCCCTGCCCTGCTCGCTGCCCCCTCAGACCTGCATATGGAGCCTCCAGCCCTCCCACAGCTCTGTGCGCATGTCACCACTCTAAATGACAGTGCTAACCCTTTCCTTCCCCCTTAAACCCCAAGCACCACCTTCTAGGGCAGCCCCTGCCCACCCAGGTCACGCCCCCTGCCGGGAACATGGAAGCATTAAGTTCTCCATCCTCATCAAAGATCATGGGCCAGGAGCAAGCTACGAGTCAATTTTCTTTCACGCAGGGACCTCAGGCTGTCGTCGGGGAGGGCGGGTTCCTTCTCTAACCACCCCCCACCATTGCCTCTTTGCCCTTCCTTCTGGCTGCCTCATGGTTCTCACAATGTGATGCTCTGTGCAGTCTGGGGTCAGAAAACAAGGCTGGCCTTGTGCTCCCGGGGAAGGAGGGGAGGGTGGGGGTCTGGGGGATCTGGGGGAGCCCGTGGGGGGTGCAGAGTGAAGCAGAGCTGCATGTGCCCCTTCCCTCCCTCTGGGCCCTGCACCGAGCCTTGGAGAGGTGTCTCTCATTCTTGTAATGTCCTCTTCCCAGAAGTCACCCATGAAATATGTTTTCTCCAGGATCTTTTCTGTCATTAACAAATCTGTCAAACTGAGTGCCCTCAGATTGTTTTAAATTCTCCTTCTGGCACTTGTGCTGGAGATGCTGGGGCCTAAGCTCGCCTTTCTGAAATGTGGCCCAGCCCGGTCCCCAGCCGGGCCAGTGCCAGTGCCAGTGCCAGCTTTCTGAGCAGTCTGAGGTCTGGCCCGGCCTGGAATTTCCTCCCGGAGAACGAGGGCTGCACACAGGCGCTCTGTGCCCTGAGCCACGGTGAGCCAGCGGCAAGTAAGACCAAGTCAGACACTCTGCTCTGCCAGGCGGCCCTGGCCCTGGGTTTCGGAGCCCGCGTGCCAGATAAGCTTTTTTTGTTGAGCTGTCACATGTTCCCTCTGTGCAGATTCCATGGTGGTTGCAAGGAGACCTGTGGGGAGGGCCCCAGGCTCTTCCAAGCCGCCTCTATAAATAGCCACCTTCAGGAATGAACTAGGACTATGGACTGTTTTTACAGGTCCGCGTCTTCGTTTTTCCAGTAACCCAGCTGCGCGCTCCCGGGCTGCAGCCGGGTGGGGACGACCCCACACCCGCCGCAGGCGGAGAGCTTGGCGGGGCAGGGAAGCTTTCTCGGCCCTTAAGGAGGGACAATTAGGGGCCAGGGGTGCCAGCCCACTTGGCTCACGAGTCCTAGACTGTCTCTGGTGCTGTGACCAGCACATGACCGCGATTATCTGGGAAAAGCCCTGGTCCCCAAGTCCACACGTGGCTTCCCCTGGGCCTGTCTGTCACCGACACATCTGGTAAGCATTGAAAGGAGACAGAACACTGTGTAACAGGAACCAACACTGGGCTGTTTCAGGCATCCCTTATGAGAAGACCCTTTTTTAAAAATTCTTATTTTTTATTGAAGTGTAGTCGGCTTGTAATGTTAGTTTTAGAGGTATAGCCAAGCGATGCAGTTATACATGCACATACGTGTATGTGTATATTTTCAGATTCTTGTCCATTGCAGCTCATTGCAAGAAACTGAAGACAGTTCCCTGTGCTCTACAGTAGGCCCTAGCTGTTTATCTGGTTTCTGTACAGCTGTGTGTGTCTATTAAGCTCAAACTCCAATTCTATCCCTGCCCCACCTCCTTTCCCTCGGTCACCACAGTTTGTTTTCTATGTCCGTGAGTCTGTTTCTGTTTTGTAAATAAAATTTGTATCTTTTTTTTTAGATTCCACATATAAGCAACATCATATTTGTCTTTCTCTGACACTTCACTTAATATGACAATCTCTAGGTCCATCCATGCCGCTGCAAAAGACATTATTTCATTTCTTTTTAATGGCTGAGTAGTATTCCACTATATATATACACACCACGTCTTCTTTATGCAATCATCTGTCTATGGACATTTAGGTCGCTTCCATGTCTTGGCTGTTGTCAACAGTGCTGCTGTGAACATTGGGGTGCATGTGTCTTTTTGAATTATAGTTGAGAAAACTCTTTCTACCAAGTCAGAATTCTGCTTGTAAGTAAACCATGCATTTCTTCTAAGCAAGCAGTGACCAGCCAGCCTCGGGAGCTGGGCAAAACCAGTGACCTGCCGGGTTTCATTTCCTCTGCCGTGAAACAGGGATCCCCTCCATGCGGTCTCCAGCCCCATTTGGATTCGACTCAGCAGACTTACTTGAGCACTGATGCTCCATGCACCCAGCCAGTCAGGAGAGGAGGCTGCTGCTGGGGAGGGGGAACTGGGAGTGGGGTCCTCTGGGCCCTGCAGGCCAGAGATCGGGGTGGAGAGAGGCCTCTCTGCTCTATACCAGTTCTGATCTCCCAGCTGCTGTCCCCTAGCTTCATTCATCCACTCATTCGTTCAGCAACTCAGGGCATATCTCCCCAGTGCCTCCCACACCCCCTCCCACCCCACAGGGGGTGTGGACCCCGGCACCCCCCACCCAGCCCCACTTCCTTTGCTCTTTGATGCCACCACTTCCTGCCGTCCTGGGAGCACCCTGAGTGCCAAGCAGGCCCTGCAGACGGGAACGCAGACTGCCAACAGGACGGTGACCTTCCCTGTCCCTCCCTCCAGAACCAGAGGGAAGCATAGTTTTGGGGGTGATCTGGGCTCTTTAACAGAGCAGCAAGCACTATTCAAGGGGAAGAAGAAATAAACTCCGACACAGACAGCTAGAGGCAGAGATTAGCCATGTTTTGACTCCAAAGACAGATGAAGGGGATGAGAAATCTTCCCCTGTGGGTGACCTGTCCCCACGTCCCCATGCGACGGCGCTGCAGGGTCTTGGCCAGGCTCTGGGAGAGGCTCCCTCTCCTCCGGCTTGACACTTGGCCGTCGGAAGTGATTTGTGACAGCTGTTGATTTAATGGTTAAATCCTGCGCAACAAGGACGGTCCCCTAGACCACATTCGTTCACCTTGGCACCGCAGCATCCTCTCGAAGGGAGCCCAGGGGACTCTAGTCCCTGTTAGACTGTGGAAGCATCTAGAAAGTGGCTAACAGTGTCCCCACGGGGGGCTGAATGCCCGTTCTGCCACCTGCCAGCTGTGTGACCGTAACCCCTCACCTGATTAATGGTGACAGAGTTGGCCACCGTGGAGGGCTCAGATGGACCCAATGAGATGAAAGATGAAAACTGTTCAGCACAGGCCGAGCACGTGCCAGTGTCCAGCAGGTGACATTTGCCAGCTTAGTGTAATCGCTCTCATGGGAGCCTGGCCCCCCAAGCACCCACAGACAAGAGGAGGGAGTCCTGGTGGGGCAGGGGCAGAGGACGCCAGCCCACAGGATGCCTTGCAGGTCCCTGAAGTCACAGGTGATCCATGGAGGCTGATGGAGAGCAGGTGTGCCTCCAAGCTCTGGGGGTGCCTGTGCCCCTGGCCAGCTGGGAAGTGGGGTGTCACCTGCTTTGGGGAGTGACATCACCGCATCAGTGACACACTGTGAGGCGGGCCCCCTTGACACATGGGCGGCCCTCACTTCTGGTTGCCTCTCCTGCCTTTGACTAATGGCTGACCTGACATCTTTCAGCGAGTGACCTTGTTGCAGCTGGTAATTCAAATATCTTCCAGTGTCAGAAATAATAAGCGCCACCGTGAACAAGCAGAGCTTAAGCTGAGCGCAGATTAATGGGGTTTTAATATTCCTAATTTAATCACTCCTTTCTGTCGCACTGTGGGCAACATGATGTAGCAGCTAATTATTTTTTTTTAACCATGATGGGGATCTTTCCTAATCAATTTTCTATTTAACATGAATGAAGGGAGGGCAGTGATTAATGAGAGAATAAATCTCACCAAACAGGCACAGGCAAGCGATCAGTTAAAAACATGGCGAGGTGATTTCTTTTCCTTCTTCTTCTTAGATAGCACGTTCTTCAGGGATGGGATGGGGCACAACTTTGAGTCCATTTCCTTGTGAAAAGGGGAAATACATCCACATTTTTAAAAATGTGTTGGTGGGAAAGGAAGAGGCACACCTGTGTTTGTAATCTGAAGTGACACCTTCCAATACGTCGAGTGGCTTTTCACAGCTGCTTCTCTTTGTGGGCGCGTCAGACAGGGTGATAAAAGGCACCTGCAGGGAAAACACATATATTTAAGCACTGGTGCCGCCACTTACCGTGGGACCTTGGGCCTCAGTTTTCTCATCTTTTAAATGGGTGTAATGTCGTCCCTTCCTTGGAACATGGTAAGGACCCTGGAGGTGAAGGCACACAGCATAGTGCCCAACATGACTGTGCATACCCCTGATCTAACTTGAATTCTCACGACCCTGCATCTTAGGCTGTGGCTTCCCTGCGGGAGAGTGGGTGGCCACTGGAGGGTGAGTGATGGGGTCTTTTTTGTGTGTGTTAAAAGGGTCTGCGAGGCTGGAGAACAGGGGTGGGGTGAGGAGACCCGCAGGAGACCTCTGACACAATCCTGGCGGGGTGGTGGTGGCTTACACCAGGGTGGGGACAGTGGGCAGGGCTGGATTCTGGGGGGAACTGGCAAACTGGGTGTGGGGTGTGAGGAACAGAGGGATCAAGGAGAAGTTCACGCCTTTGGAATGGAGCAAGTGGGGGGCTGGAGCGGCAGGTCATCCAGACGGAGAGACCCAGGCAGAGGGGGCTGGCGGCAGGGTAGGAGCCCCGTCTAAAACTGCCATCGGGCACCCAAGTGCGGATGCGGAGGACAGAGCTGGATGGGGCGTCTGAAGTGCGGGGGAGAGAAGAGCTGCAGGCATGCAGCTGGGGGGTTATTCCCGGTGGGTACATTCTGGGAAAGCGGGGCTGCAGCGTTGGAGTCAGACCTGCCTTGGACCCTGGCTCCTGCCCTTGCCGGCTGTAAAGTTGGAGCATCTCAAGGAAACACTCTGAGCTGGTTTCTTCTACAGAAGGGAAAGAAGTTAGAGTGGGGAGAGGGAGGAAGAGATGAAAGATAAATCATGGGCTGTCATCACCGGGGTTTGTCAGAGCTCGTGGACCACACACCGCCTCTCCCCGCCCCTGGAAGCTAAGAATAACCGAACTTGTATAAGGTGCTTAGTCATTTAAAAATAGATGTATAACGTTTTCCTATACACTTAGCTTTCTAAACGCAGTATTATTTCACCTTCTCTTCCCTAACCTTCCAGATGGGAGCAGAGTGACGTGGCTTGTCTGAGAAGAGGCCCATGAGTGGCCGAGCCTGGCGGGTGCCCAGCTCCCCCCGCCCCCAGTCCTCTCACCAGAACGTGGGACCAGGCTCCGCCAACTTCTTGTTTCCTCTGCACTTGGAGCTGATGGCATGTCTCCCATTGGCCCTTAGAAGATTTATATAAACATCGTCTTGTGTTTAATTTCCTTTGTGTGAGAAGGTCAATTAAAGGTCTCAACATAATGCTATTAAAACTCTTGCCTCCTGAGTGAATAGTTGAGGCCAAGTCATAAAACTTTGCAAGGGGGAAGCGAACATTTGCTTTGAAATCCCTTCCTTCGCCTCGAGGAAAACCAGAAGAAGAGAGCGTTCTGCAGACAAGCAGCCCGGGATGCAGTGGGCTTGTTTGATCCCTTTCCTTGTTTGTGCCCTTTTTGCCCAAAGATGGTCCACATAAAAGCAGGGAGGAGGGGGCCCCCGTCCCTGGCCGCCCCCCCAGGAAATGAACTCTTCTCTTCTCAGGCCCGGCGCAGGGCGGCGGGTGAGCATGCGATCTCCCCAGGGCCCCGCTCCCTCGGCGGACAGGGATCACGAAACTCAAAGGCGATTTTACTGTGAGCGTTTTTCTCCCTTGCTTTTGAAGCCATTTCTGATTCAAGGAAATTGAACCCATGTGTTTGGATTAATTGCTTAACTCCTAAAAATGTTGTTTTGTAAGAGCGACTTGAAGTCCAAAAAGCTTTTAAGTTACTTTCCACGTGGCCCCGATCTTGGGACCTAAGCGAGCCCTTTCTGGCCAAGCTGGATTTGGGCTAACGAGGAATCAGCAGCCCCAGGGGGTGTTCAGGTCACCCCTAAATCAGGTGGGCTCTGAAGTGAGCACCCTGGGTCCTGCTGGGTTCGGGGCTTTGGAGAACGTGGACACCTTCTGTGCGCTAAAGTGTCGTTTGAAGTTTCCTTTTCCCCCTTGCTGGGTCTGATCTCCAGAACTTGGCTGCTTCTCTGGCAGTTCACATGGCCATGGAAGAGATTTCAGGGACCTGAATGGTGAACTTCTTAACCTAGGAGGTACCGCTTCGGAATGTCATGTCTCCTACTCTAGAAATTGAGCTGACATTCAGGCTTCGAGACTGATGTAGGTCGAAGAGAAAGACCTTGTCTTCTTGAGTGGTCAAATCCATCAGGAGCCCGGGACATTAATGCCAAGCTGAGGGGTCTTCCTCTAGCAGCCCTAGGCCTCAGTTTCCCAGTCTGTTAAGTGGGAACAAGTCCTGACCCCATGTGGCTCTGTCAGCCAGGGTAAGAGCCCTGATTCCTGGTGCTTCCAGCCCTCAGGCCAGGGGTGCTTTGCCAAAGTCCACCCCTCCCTTCCAGGCTGTCCGCAACCCCCTTTTCTGTCTGACCTCCTCACCCACCTGCAGCCTCCGACACCTTCACTGGTGACTGCACGAGAGCAGCTTTCTGTTCCGAGCTAACCGCGAAGCTCAGTGCCTGAGTGTTTGCTAATAGCTCCCCGCACCCCCTGTTGTCTTTCTGGCACCCACTCTCACACCCCCTGACACACACACACTCAGGAGAGGACCAGGACCACAGCACCTGCTCATCAAATTCCCCTCACTGTTCAGCTGCTGGGGGGAGGCATGTGGCGACACTGGTTCGCCCTGAGATTCTGCGTTCTCACCTAAGGAGGTTAATGTGTCCAGTTTCTCCTAATGACTCAGCCCAAGTTTGAAGACTTTGATGTCCATCTTTTTCTTGATTTCTTACTCCGCCCTAACCAGGAGTTAGCTTTTTAGCCAACGAGGAAGGATTTCTCAGAGGGGCCAACGGGCGTGAAGAACGAGTATGTTCACCCGCACAACCACCCAAAAACATGAGGCCAAGTGAACGAGGCCAGACGCTGAAGACTACATTGTACGATCGTCTTTGTGTGAGATGTCCAGAACCGGCAAACCCACAGAAACAGAAAGCAGATGGGTGGCTGCCTGGGAAGCGAAAAATGGGAAGTACTTGCTAACGGGTACAGGGTTCCCATATGGGAACGTTTTGGAACTGAATGGTGGTGATATTTGCACAACATTGTGAGTGGACTTAATGCCACTGATGGTACATGTTAAAATGGTTCATTGTATGTTACATGCATTTCATCTCAATTGAAAAAAAAAAAAAAGAAGGTGGAGTGAAGATGTGGAAGTTTTCCGAAGAGGAGGGATGGCCACGGTTGACTTCGAGGAAGTTTGCTCAAGGGTCAGTATGGGTGGCAAGCTCTAGGGCCGGGGGAGCGGCAGGGAGCACTGGATTGCTAATGTAAGACACGGTGAGGTCAGCACCAGGAGAGGGTTTCAGGGAAAGGATGGTGTTAAGAATATTTAGGGGCTTCAGTGGGTATGCGTTGATGCTTGATTGAGGAATCCAGTGTTTCTGCTGAGAGGCTGACTGGGAGCACATTGTTTTCCAAATGGGGTGTGAACTGGAACAGTCCTAGGGAAACGCCTTGCCTGAGAGAGCTTGCCCTTTGCTCCGGTCAAGCCTTCGTCATGTGTACCCGAGGGGTTCGTGCCCCCACCTGTGTGTGACAGGGCCAGCTGCCCTGCTCTGCTCTGGCCTGGGGCGGAGCTAGGGACTCTTATACCCTTTCTTTTTTTTTTTTTTTTTCATTTGTTTGCTGAGTTATAGTCATTTCACAATGTTGTGTCAAATTCCAGTGTAGAGCACAGTTTTTCAGTCATACGTGAACACACATATATTCATTGTCACATGTTTTTTTCGCTGTGAGCTACCACAAGATCTTGTATATATTTCCCTGTGCTATACAGTATAATCTTGTTTATCTATTTATCTGCATTTTGAAATCCCAGTCTGTCCCTTCCCACCCCCCTCTCTCCAGCAACCACAAGTTTGTATTCTATGCCTATGAGTCTGTTTCTGTTTTGTGTTTATTTATTTATTTATTTTTAGATTCCACATATGAGCGATCTCATATGGTATTTTTCTTTCTCTTTCTGGCTTACTTCACTTAGAATGACATTCTCCAGGAACATCCATGTTGCTGCAAATAGCGTTATGCTGTCGGTTTTTATGGCTGAGTGGTATTCCATTGTGTAAATATACCATACCTTCTTTATCCAGTCATCTGTTGATGGACATTTAGGTTGCTTCCATGTCTTGGCTACTGTAAACAGTGCTGCTATGGACATTGGGGTGCAGGTGTCTTTTTGAAGTAGGGTCCTTCCGGATGTATGCCCAGGAGCGGGATTCCTGGGTCATACGGCAAGTCTCTTCCTAGTCTTTTGAAGAACCTCCATACTGTTTTCCACAGCGGCTGCACCAAACTGCAGTCCCACC
The DNA here is from genome assembly GCF_048564905.1 of Vicugna pacos. NCBI lineage: Eukaryota > Metazoa > Chordata > Mammalia > Artiodactyla > Camelidae > Vicugna > Vicugna pacos. Next base: position 59,572,801 of record NC_133002.1, read on the forward strand.
AGCAGTGGAGGGGGGTCCCCTTTCTCCACAGCCTCTCCAGCATTTGTCATTTGCTTTTACTCCCTCTCTAAGAGTGCTCACTGCTTTCAAGGAGTATGACCTTGAGAGCAATCCTGGGGAGGGTTAGATCCTCAGCATCGAACACAGACACCCCTGTAACTTCTGAGTCTCTCTTAGAGACTCCAGAGTCAGAGCTGGCAGCATTCTGGCGCACAGGCAAGCACCCGGGCCGAGGTAATGACCCCGTCCTCCACCTCCCTCTGAAAGGCCGTCTGCTGTGCAGGCTGGAATCCCGTGCCTCTCCTGACGACTGCTCTGTGCACGCTCTGTGTGCCAGGAATTTGGACATGGCATTTAGCCCAAGGCAGGAAGGTTCTGGCCTCATCTTAGCAAAATTATTTTTTCAAGTAGGGAGGCACTTAATTATGCACAAGAGACTCTAATTTGAATATCAGGTCTGGTAAGAATGTGATTAAGGACTACAGAAAACCTGATCATGGGTTCCAAGTCAACGAAGCCACCGTTTGCTCAGTCTGGCCCTGCGTTCGGCTCTCCTCGGGGTCTCTGAAGACCTAAGAGGTAGAGTCCTCGACTCTAAGGTGGAAACTCATCCCCCGTCGATGGTGCAGCCCTCAGGCCCACACCTGCTCTAGGGCTGGTCACCTGACCCAGGCCTGGCCAATCAGTGAAGCCCCCACCCCCGATGTGTTCGAGGTGGGGAAATCCGTCTAACATGGGTCCATCCAGGGACCTCTGCAGAAACAGACAGGAAAGGCCTGGCCCCTCTCCCGGGCCTGCTGGATTGATGGGATGGGAGCCTGGTGCTGCTGTTTCTGCTGCTGACTGGGTAGGGTCTGCCTAGAAACGAGGCTGGGGCAGAGGAAAGCAGAGCTGAGAAGCAGACAGGGGCTCTTGAAGACATGGTTTGCACATTTGGGTTCGGCCTTGTGGAACATTCTGGACTTCTCAGTTTTATAAGCCCAAACATCCCCCTCCTTTTTTTTTTTTTTTTAAACTTCAGCCAGTTAAGCTGGTCGTCGGCCCTTCATCATCGGGAGTCCCCTCCAGCACCCGCAGCAGGTGACCGCCGTCTCCCAGGGAGACAGCGCAGGGGCCACAGCTGCACATACGTGGACTGACTGACCCACCATCGGGTCCCTGCGCTCGGCGTCAGAAGTCTCCCTCCGCTGTGGCCTCCTTCTGCATCCTAATTCCTTCTAGGAAACAGCTCCCAACATGCTGGGTCAGACCCCTTCGTCTTCCAAGCTCTAGAACAGCTTGCCTCAAACCACCTTCCCTCCGAACTTCCTGGGGGCCTGGTGGGGGGACGGGAGGGAGCAGCTTCTGCGTCCCACTCGCTCGCTCTGTCCTGCCTTTGCCGGAGGGGCCCTGGGCACCATCGCCTCGGCGCCCCCGCATACAGTCCCCGTGACCCAGAAAGATGAGCTGTTTCCTCCACATGCTGTTCACAGGAGCATCTGTCTGCAAAGAATGGTGGAGGGAGGGTCACACCCCCCGCCACTAGGCAGTCAAGCCGGATTCAGCCTTACAGAGCCAGTTCCTAATCTTCCCGAGGCCTCAGGAAGGGACCCCTCCTCCCCCGCCACAGCCCCCACCTTGGTGGCCCAGCCACCTGCGTCCCCTTCCTGTGCTCCATCCCTGCCTCAGGTGGGATTTATTTTCCCGCTGACAGGATTTACGACACCCTCCCCCCGGACGCAGGGCCAAGCCACTGTCACTTTGGGTTTTCAATAACCATTTGTTTTCTCTCTGCAGCCCTTGATATATTCGCAGCCTGTGATAAGGGCCCCTCCTTGGCCGTCTCTCCTCCCCGTCCAGCTGCCATCGTCTCTTCATCATCTCTCGTGCTTCCAGGCCCTTTACCTTCCACGTCCTCTCCCCTGAATACACTCGTCTTAAACGAGGCAGTCTGGAACTGAAGGCCCGGTTCCAGCTGCAGCCTGCCCGGTGCAGGGAGCTCCTCGGAGCCGGCTCCACGTGCCATCAGTGCAACCCGGGCTGCGCTGGCTTCTCTTTCTGTCGGTGTCTCCAGCGGCTCCTGTGAAGATGGCTCCTTCTCTACATTGTCAGCGACTTCCTTCTGCCAGGCCAGGCCTCCCCGGCTTGTAATGATGCAATAAGACATGATCTCAGCTATGTGTGACCCGCTGGTTTTGGTGCAGGGTGGCATGTTGAATCTTGACTCCATTGTCATTCATTTTAAGCCTCCCGCCCAGGTTTAAGCCATTTGCAGGTCTGAAGAGCATACCCCTTGCTTCCATCCAAGGTGCTGCAGACGTGCTGACCGGCTCCAGGACGGAGCAGAGCCCTGCGGCCCTCCGCTATGGCCTCCTTCCAGGCTGACTCGTTCTGTGCAGTGTCCAACGAGCTACGAATTTCCCTACGGTTCTATCCTATAGTCCTTGTTTGACCACCTACTTGACACACGTTTATGCAAATCAGTGTATTGCCTGAGACAGTTTTTGGCTCCATCAATCTGGTAACTCACTGAAAACGGAAATGAGGTTCATGTGGTGGGTTTGGTTTTTGAGCCTCCCCAGTTCCGTGTTGTCTCTCGTTTTGCATTCACAGACCGACTGCAGGATCATTTTATCCTCTTCCACAGATATGCATCCTGTGCACTGGTCTATTAGTTCTAGAATTTCCTTTTCTTCCTTTCGTTTTGCAAATCAGGTCAGGAGTGGTTCATGGCCAGTTTTTCCACACCTCCTTTGCCCTCCATAATTTCTTGAAATTACCAGTGGCAGCTCTGAGACGATGGCTGCTGGCTGCTGAAATGGTCTGGGAGGCGATTCCTCAGACTCAGGGGGAAGGACTCGTTCACAGCCGCTCAGGTAGCCACCCCTCTCTCTGCACTTCTGTCTCTTGCGATCCCTTCTTTGCATTTAATTTGACCAGCAGTTCCCCGGCGCCTGTGAGATGCCTAGCACTGCGCTCTGTTTTAACCTTTCCAGGGTGAAGGCCGTTCTCTGTCCTGGAGCAGGCAGGGACCAGGTGAGAATCAGCCAGCCCCCTTCCTCTCTCTTCCTCAGGGGGTGCCTTGTTCCCTTTGATCTGACGGTTGCTTTAGAGAGGGGGTGTGTGTGTGTGTTTGCACTTCGAAGCTTCCAGGTTGTTCTCGGCTCTCTGGTCCTTGTCATCAAGCTCATATTCCTTTCTCTTCCCTCTGGCTCTTTGGGTTTATTTAAAAAAAAACAGTTTACCTTACGATTGATATACAAAAATCTGTACATACTTAACGCACACAACTCGAGCTTTGAGGTAAGTCTACAGTGTGAAACCATCACCACAATCTAGGCCATAAAGCATATCCATCCTCGCCAAGGTTTCCTCTCTCCTTCTTTATTTATGATTATTATTAATTATTAGAACGCTTAAGATCTACCATCTTAGCAAATTAAGTCTATTATTATAATGATAATAGCATAATTAACTCTTATTAATTATAAGTGTTAATAACTTTTCATAATAATAACAATCTTATTAACTCTATTAATTATAAGTGTTATTAACTATCATTATAATAATAACAGTAGTATTAACTCTGTGCTGTATAGTAGATCTTAGGACTTCCTTGTCTTGCATAACCAAACTTTATGCCATTTTCTTTTCTTTTTTATTGATGTATAGTCAGTGCACAATGTTGTGTCAATCTCTGGTGTACAGCGTCATGTTTCAGTCACACATATACATGCATATATTTGTTCCTTTTTATGTTTTTTTCAGTATAGATTGCTATAAGATAATTAAATATAGTTCGCTGTGCTGTACAGTAGAAACTTGTTGATCTATTTTATATATAGTAGTTAGTACCTGCAAATCTCGAACTCACAATTTATCCCTTCCCACTCCCTTTACCAAACCCTGGTAACCATAAGTTTGTTTTCTATGTCCATGAATCTGTTTCTGTTTTGTCAATAAGTTCATTTATGTCATTTTTTTAGATTCTACATATAAGTGACATCATATGGTACTTTTCTTTCTCTTTCTGGCTTGTTTCACTTAGTGTGAAAATCACCAGGTCCATCCATGTTGCTGCAAGTGGCATTATTTCATTCTTTTTATGGCTGAGTAGTATCCCATTGTGTATATATGTGTGTGTGTGTGTGTGTATGTACGTGTGCTTCCATGTCTTGGCTATTGTAAATAATGCTGCTATGAACATTGGGGTGCATGTGTCTTTTGAATTAAGGTTCCCTCTGGGTGTATGCCCAGGAGTGCGACTGCTGGATCATATAGTAAGTTTATTTTTAGTTTTTAAAGAATCTCCATGCGGTTTTCCATAATGGCTCAAACTTTGTGCCCTTTGACCAATACCTCCCTATGTCCCCTACCCCGCCCCTGAGCACCACCCTTCTGCTTTCTGCTTCTATGAATTTGACGATTCTAGGCTTCTCAGTAAGTAGCTTCATGCAGCACTTGTCTTTCTGTGTCTGGCTTATCTCACTGAGCGAAACGTCCTCCAGATTCACACACAGTGTCATGAGTGGCAGGGTTTTCTTCTTGTTTAAGGCTGAGTAGTATTCCATGGTATGATCATACCACATCTGCTTTACTCATTTGTCTGGCCTCACCTTTCAGAGGTGGGAGCCCCGGGAGGGCCGCCGATGCAGCATGGTCAGCTTCCACCGCAGGCGCTCCCATCTGTCCCAGAGGAGGCTCTGCAGTCTCCAAGTCCGATGACATTTCCAGAAACAGTCCGTGAGAGCCCCACATCCCGGGAGAGCCCCAGGCTGCCGGCTTCTGTCTCTCTTTAGAATCTGTTTTCCTTCAATTGAGAGGACGTGGCGGTCTACGCTGGTCCCTTGGCTTGCCATTTTGAAGTCAAGAGGCTGGAGTAATTTTCTCAAGGTTTTGGCCACATCTTGTGGCCAACTAGCTCTTATTACACAAGTCATGGAACCACCCATGAATCTTGTTTATGAAAAACTCCACAAAGTTTGTGCATATGTGTATAAGTAAATACAGAGAAAAATATGGAAGGATTTACACAGATGTTAATTCAAGTGGCCTTTGGTGAGGGGTGGGGGTGGGGATCAGCAGATTGGGAGAGGGCTGTTTGCTTTTCCCATATATATATTTTTTAATCAAACTTTTAACTTTGAGATAATCGTAGATTCAAGGTTGTAAAAAAAAAAACCAATGCAGAGAGCTCTTGTGTACTCTGTGGCTAGGTTTCCCTAGTACTAACATCTTGCAAAACTCTAGCACAATGTCACAATTGATACAGTCAAGATACAGAACATCCCATCAGCACAAGGGGCTGTTACGTTTTAATAGCCACACCCCCTGCCCTCTAGGCTGACCCTCCCCTTAACACTGGCATCGCTATTCTGCCCACCATTTCTGTAACTTTGTCACTTTGTGAATGCTGTATAAATGGAATCATACAGTATGTAACTGTGTGAATCCTGTTTTTTTTTTACATTTTTCTGTATTTTATGTTGCTTTGGCATCTCGGGGCTTAGCAGTCTGCGGAAGGGACTGCCTCTCCCAGGGTTAGCTCATTCCTAGAGACAGCGCACGTGCCTTTGATACACAAACCACCCAGTCCTGAAGCCAGACCCTCCTCAGCCTCCTCTGGTCAGAATCCTGCATCCTGGGACACTCTCTGCCTGCCCTAAACCACCAGGGTCGGGTACCAGATGACGAGGGGCCATCCCTACAGCCCAGAGCCCACCCAAATCATTCAAACTAGCCGGCCCTGAGACTGCTTCCGGTGCCTGCCTCTCCCGCCCCGTGGAAACTGCTCTAAAGGCTCTCCCCCCGCGCCCCGCCTCCTGACCGGCCCGGGGCTTCCCTGTGTAGCTGCGCGGTCTGCAGCCCTCCTGCTCCCAGGGCTCTGCGAGTGTAAACCTCTTCCCACGTGACAAGCGTTTGCACGTCCGCATGTCTCACTATACCGGTTAAAACGAATCCTAGGTACATCTTAAATCAGTAACTACTTGGGATCGGCTTCTTTCCCACTGACTGTAATTCCTTGGACATTCACCCAGGATCCTGTGTGCATGAAAAGTATGTTCCATTTTATTGTGAGTACGTCCCATGGTATGGGTGTTTAGCCATTTACTCATTGACATAATCTGAGTTGTTTCCAGATTTTCCACTATTGTGAATATTTCTGCTGTCACCGTTCGCGTACAGGTTTTTGCATGAACATGAGCCTTCATTTCCTGGGGACAAATGGCCAGGAGTGCAATTGCTGGGATGCGTGCTTGCTGCATGTTTAGGGTTTCTCTTTTCATCGTTTTTGAAAGGAACTACCAACTGCTTTCCAGAGTGTTTGTACCATTTTACGTTCCCACCAGCAAACGTATGAGTGATCTAGACTCGCTGCATCGTTTACCTGCGCTTGGTGTTCTAATTATCTGCTTTTAGCCACTCTTGTAGGTAACCAGCGATATCTGGATGTGGTTTTAATTGGTGTTTCCTGAAGGCCTAATGGTTCTGAGCATCTTTTCACGTGCTTTTTTTGCCATCTGTATAGCCTGTTGAGCGAAATGTCTCTTTATGCCTTTTGCCCACTTTCTAACTGGGTTTTGAGTTGTCTTTTTTTTTTTTTTTTTACGGTTGGGTTTTGAGAGTTCTTTATACAGTCTAATTACTAGTCTTGTGTTTGATATGTAGCTTGCAAATATTTTCTCCCAGTCTGCAGCTTTTCATCCTCTCGACAGGATCTTTCATGAAGCAAAAGTTTTTAATTCTGATGATGTTCAAATGACTGCTTTTCCTTTCCATGGATTGTGCTTTTGGTGTCAAGCATAAGAACTCTTTAGCGAGCCCCAGGCCTCTAAGGCTAGCTAGACCTTAGATCTTTCTTTTATTTATTTTTTCTAAAAATGTTCTAGTTTTACACTTTACATCGAAGTCCATGATGCATTTTGAGTTAATTTTTTTTGTAAAATGTGAGAATTAAACAGAGGTTTTTTGTTTTTATGGGTGTTCTATTGCTCCAACGACATTTGTTGAAAAGACTGTCTTTCCTCCGTAAGTTGCTTTGGCACCTTTGTCAAAAATCAGCTGGGAAAAAAATAAAATCAGCCGGACGCATTTGTTTTGGTCTGTTTCTCTGTACTCTGATTAGATCTATGTGTCCAGTCCTCTGCCAGTACCACACGATCTTGATTACTGCACATAGATTAAAAAGTCTCAAAATAGGGTAGAGGGAGTCCTCTCATTTTATTGTTTTCCCAAAATTGCTTTAGCTGTTTTGATTTCTTTACTTTTCCATTTAAATTTTAAGAGTCATCTTGTCTATAGCGACAAAAAACCTTGCTGGGGTTTTAATAGGAAATTGCATTGCCTGTGTATCAACTTGGAAAGAATGGACATCTTTACTATGTCGAGCCTTCCAATTCATGAACGTGATATATCTCTCTGTTTATCGAGGTTTGCTTCTATTTTTTTGATCAGCATTGTGTAGTTTTCAACATACAAATCCTGTGCCAAGCTTTGTTAAATTTATACCCAAGCATTCATCTCTCTCTTTTTTATTTTTGAGTGGTTATTAATGGAATTGCCTTTAGATTTTGGTTCCATATGTTTATTGTTAGTATATAAAGCTATGATAAATTTTTGTGTTTTTTGTATTGTGTTACTTTGCTAAACTCACTTATTAGTTCCAGGAGATTTTTTGTTTTTAATTCCTTGGGGCTTCCTAGGTAGACAGTCATATATCATTTGCAAACAGGCACAGCTTTATTTCTTCCTTTCAGATTTGTACGCCGTTGATTTCCCTTTCCTGCCTTATGCCATTGGCTGGAACTTCCAGTATTATATTCAACGAGCAGCAAGAGCAGGTGTCCTCACCTTGTTCCCAGTCTTAGCAGGAAAGCATTTGATCTTTCACTAGAATGTAATCCCCAAACAAGGTCACAGTCACAGGCTCCAGGTGGACATGTCTTCTGGGGGCCTCCGCTGGCAGCTGGTGACTTGCCTTGGATGTGCTTGCCAGTGCTTTGCCCTGCCGACCATGGTGGCCTAGGAGCTCAGCAAACAGAAGAGATGGGCTTGTCTCTGAAGACACGTCCTGCTGGCACCTGCAGTGGAAGGTGAGCCCCAGCTGTGCAGGGGGGCACGTCCTGCAGGCAGGAGGGACGGGCAGGCTGCTGACCCAGGGGCCGCTCCACCTGAAGGGCAGCAACGGAGAAGCAGGGGCCTCCCGCCTCCCTGCTTGGGTACAGTCGTCCGGGGCCCACCCAGGAGGGCTGTGGGCTGGGCCAGGAGCAGGCTGGATTTGAGTGGCTGGGTAGTTTTCCCAAATCGAGATATTTTTAACCAAGACTTAAGTCCTGAGCTGGACACCAAGAAAGACTCTGTCTCCTCACCATCTGAAACTGCTGTGACCTTGTAAGCCCCCTCTTCTCCGTGGGGTCATGTCTGTCTCATTTCTGTTAGCTGGCTGGAGGCTCCTTCGTCCCCTCTAGGGGCTGAGGTCTCCATGGGACATGGCGGGTGAGCCAAGCCTGTCCTTGCTTGCCTGCCTGGCCTACCTCCAGAGGACACTGAATCCCACCTCCCACCTGCTCCAACCTCCCCATCCCTGGTGCCCAGGCCCCCAGACTCCTAATGAGAGCGCCAGCAAGAACTGGGGCCAAGAGAGGAAAAATGAAGGATGAGAATAGAAGTACAGGGGTGGGGGCTGTTGACTGGAAATGGTGTGACCCCCACCTTGCCACACAGAGCAGGCACCTGCCATGCAGGGGGCAGTCAGGCTGGACAGCAGCACTCCGGTGAGGAAGCGGTGCGAGCGGGCTCAGCTGCAGAAGGCAGAAACCATCACAGTCTTGTGGGCCCTCCTATCTGAGCTGCGAGGCAGGCGAGGAGCTATCGGAAATGTCAGGGTGGAGACTTTCTTCCTGGATCTTGGATGTCAGGTCAAGCAGCCTGTCTCCAGCCTCTCTGCGCCGGTCTTGCCTCCCTGGGGACTGGGCTGTTCCAGAACCTGGAACAGGAATCCCTTTTCCTCTTGGGGGACTCACGTTGTCTTAGAAACCATGTTCCCTCCTGCTAGCTGATCACAACCTTGAGAGGTCTTGCCATTCACATCCTGCCTGAGGGTGGGACCAGACAGACCTAGGCTGGGCCAGGCTGGCAAGGCAGCCCCCCCTCCGGGTCCCCCCAAGGAGAAGTTCCGGGGAGTCATTGTCAGCAACCCACCGCACAGCACTGAGAACGCAGACCCAGTGCAGACCCCCCACCCCCGCCCGCTCTGCCTCCCTGCTCAGCCAAGCAGGTTGCCATGGTGACAAGTCCATGTTAGCATCTCCATCATAATGCCAGAGTCTTCCCGGGCTCTGCCCAGCCTGGCCCCCCAAACAGCCCCGGGTGAGAAAGAAACCCTGGGGTCCCCATGCAGAGGCGATTAAATCGCCAGGAGAGGAAGTGGGAGTGGCGAGGGCAGGGACAGGGTCAGAGACCATCACAGCAGGTGGCTGTGTCTCTGCCAGTCAGATCCTGACACTGCTCTGAGTTATTTCCTTGGTGGGAAGAGGCCAATGATGTCCCAGGGCCCAGACTATGGTGCTTGACAGATCCGTTCCCTCACCCCTGGCCATGCTTTGTGGACCCTCCAGTTCTCCAGGGTACAGAGTCTCCAACTCACTGATGCAGTGGTTTGTCATGTGTCGACTGGGCTTGTGTGGCTGGGCTGTGGCACTCAGTTTACTTAACAAACATGCATCAAGGTGTTGCTGTGAAGATTTGCAGTTAACGTGTACAATCAGACGACTTTAAGAAAAAGAGACCACTTTTGACGAGGTGGGTGGGCCTCACCCAATCAGTTGAAGACCTTAAGAGCAAAAATTGAGATTTCCTGCCTCCAGACAGCAGCAGCCTCTCCTTCCTGGGGCCGGTCAGGCCTGCCCTATTGATTTTAGATTTGGCCAGCCCCACAGTCGCCTGAGGCATTTCCTTAAAATAAATCTCTCTCTGGAGAACCCTGGCTGATACTCCAGTCTCTCTGAAGCCTGTCCCAGCATCAGTTCTCTCCCCACTTTCACTGTGCCCGGGGCTCAGCATCGACATGGGGTGGCCAGACAAAAGACTGGGTTAGGGGGCCACGTTTGGATGGCCTTATAGTCCGGGTGGCTGAGTTTGGCTTAGTCTGGTAGGCAGTGGGGAGTGAAGGGTTTGAAGCATGAGAGTGAGATCCCTGGGCTGGGACACAATGGGGACAGCTGAGAGCCAGGAGGATGCTGGGAGGGGGACCTGGGGCAGAAGGAAGATGTACCTTTGAACTGGAGCTGTTCAGCCGGGGGGACCCAGGAGGAGAACTACAGCTGGGGGAGTTGCTCTCAAAGAGGTGGAACTGTACCAGGAGCGAGAGATTCTGAGACACATACAAATGAATTGATGCTTGAAATGGACAAAGCTGTCTTCTACTTAGAAGCATCTTTTTTTAAAGAATCACCTTATGATGAGACTAACCATGACCAACCTGTATCCTTGTAAGTTTGGATTCCTTCTTTAGAATTTTTAAAAGATCAGAGCCTGGCTGTACTCATCCCCAAGGTCATTGGCCACCCCCACCGCCCGCCCAGATCTGAGCCCACCTGATGGAATGGGGGTCCCCCTCCACTGCGCCCCCTCCACCACCCTGCCGAGCCAAGGAGCACCCTTCCTCCCCGCAGACTGGGTGGTCAGCGCTCCCAAGCACAGGTGTTGAATCCAATTGCAGAGGAAGGGGACTGGCAGGGTCTGGCATAGCGGGGGGTGGGGGCAGGCCCCTGGCAGCATCCTCCCATGACACTGTCCCAGACTGGGAGCAGGTGACGTCCTTTGGCACTATCGGAAGGGCCTGTGTCTGCTGTAACAAATTGCCATAAACTGGGGGTTGGGTGTGCTTAAAACAACAGGAGAGTCTTCTCTCAGTTCTGGAGGCTGGAAGCCTGGAGTCAGTGTCTGCAGGGTCACACTCCCTCCGGAGGCTCTGGGGGCATTCTGTTCCTCGCCTCGTCCAGCTTCTGGCAGCCAGTGGCACCCCTGGGCTGTGGCTGCAGCACCCCAATCTCTGCCTCTATCTGATATATGACCTTCATCTCGTCTCTGCTTCTCTCCTCTTCTGTTTCAGACTAGGACACTTGTCATTGGATTTAGGACCCACTCAGAGAGTCCAAGATGATCTCATCTGAGATCCTTAACTTCATTACAGCTGCAAAGACCCTTTTTCCAAGTAAGATAAATTCACTGTTTCCAGGAACTGGGATGCGGACGTACATTTCTGGGGGGACTACCATTCAGCCCGCTGTGGGCTTGGAGAGGAGGGAGCTCCTGGCAGCTTCCTAGAGAGTTAGGAGCAGGCGTGTCTCGCCCTGCGCCCCTGGCTCACGCCCTCCTGGGCTGTTCAGTGGCCCCTTCTCCCCTGGGAAGACATCCCCACATGGGTCTCCCTTTCTAAACAGCACCCTTCCCTCACATCCTTTGCTCCAATAAAATTAACATATTTTCCATCTTATCTAATCACTTTGTTCCCGTATCAGAAAGAGGAAACCTGTTTGGTCTATTCCAGACCAAACAGGTTTGGATAAATCTAGGAAATAAACAGATGCTGGCTTGAATCCCAGCTCAGAAATGTTATCAAGTGTGGTTTCAATGAAAAAAATAGTTTCTGGAATGTATTTCCTCCCACCCCTATCCTGGCAATCTCCCTCCACTAATAATAGACTTAATTATTTAAATTTCATTTGTTAGAGATTTGATGTTTAATTTGAAAATCCTCATGAATTATTAATATTTAATAAATAATAAAATTCAATATCTATTAACTTGGGTTTAAATATATAAACTATTTAATTTCTTAATTCGATGTCTATTTAAAAAAATAAAACAGCCAAGAATTACTCCTCAGAGCCATCAGAGCCTGAGGACGCCCCTGTGGAAATTAGCCCCTGTTCTCCATCGGTGCAAACAGCGTGAATGGGCGCCCCGTGTCCTCAGGACGGTTGCACATAGTGGAGGAAAAATCAAGAGGAGACAGGGGGGTCACCCCCTTGCCTCACCCAGACCCAGGCCCATTCTAAGTGGCCTCGTCGCCGGCTGCGACCCTCTCTCACTATTTCCGTCGTGGTAGCTGCCTGCAAGGTGGTGCAACCTTCGAGGGGAGGAAGGAGACTGCCTCAAGAAGGATGATTCAGACCTAAGTAGACATATTGTGCTTTTTATTAGAATATTAATTTGGGGTCTCTTTTGGGGGAGGGAGGTAATTAGGTTTATTTTTCTAACAGAGGTATGGGGGATTGAACCCAGAACCTCGTGCATGCTAACCACGCGCACTGTCACTGAGCTACACCCTCCCCGCACTTGAATATTAACTGGCATTGACAGACAGCATGTATCTAGTTATACCGGCAATTAGTTACCGATGAGGTTCCGGGACGGCCCGCTGCTCCTGTGATGCTGGCACACAAGTTCCTGTGAAGCAGGCTGAAGCTCTCCCTGAGTCCTTGGGCGAAGGGGATCTTCTGTGTCTCCCCAAATGTAATCCGTTTGCCTTTCACAAGGACAAGGAGCTGAGTGACCACCCACAGGACTGGTCTAACTGTGTCGCACACCTAGAAGGGAACCCTCTTGGGGCAGGTGAGTCCTGTGGTTCCCTGGGGCTCTCTACCTATTCCTTGGTTCAGGGGTTTCCTTGCCCTTTAAGGATGCGTGGGGTTTTTCCCAGTCATTCTGTCCTCAGAGGAAGAGTGAGGCAGCTGGACACGGGCACCCGGAACCCCGGGCAGGGCAGGGTCCTGGCCCGCGCGCACAGGCCACCTGGCCAGGGCATGCCTGCAGTGCTGGGCCAGCTGCGGACGAGCGGGACACAGCTGCCCCAGGACCCCCTGTCGTCCGGCGTGGGTTGCACTGTTGTCTTAGCTCCTGCTCTGACGGGAAGTCCCCAGAGGGCACCTGCCTCGCCTTGCCCACCTGTGCATGCTCAGCCCTTAGCACGATGCCTGGCACACGGTGGGTGCTCAGTCTGTGGGTGAGGGGAGAGGGAGGGTGGCAGAGAAGAGGGACTCAGGAGCAAGAGCCAGGAGCCTCCAACCTCTCCAACAGGTAGGAATTCCCTCTCATTGAAACATAAAAGATGGATGGGGGGATGCCTGATCCCAGCTTCCCCAGGAGAGGCAGTGCCCCTACCGAGCGTCTCCCTCAGCCCCCAGATACAGGGTCCCCGTCCTCCCTCCCGGCACCCTCGCCCCACTGTCTGGGGCAGGACGGGCTGATGCAGGTGGAGGAGGAGCCCCTGGTAGCCTGCTGCAGGGGACCATCTGGGGCGCGAAGCCGATTAAAAGCCGCCTCGCCGGGCGCTCACTCTCCCACCTCCTCGCTTCCTGCGGCCGCGTCTCAGGCTGAAGGATGGCGTGGAGCTTTAAATGGGAGAGAAGGAGCATTTCTGATCTCATTTTCCAGTATTTCAGCTGTGCCATAATCTATTTACCACACAATTTGTGTCACTTTGATAAGCGGCTGCTTCAAGACTGCATTTATTAAAATCAAGAGCGGGGACAGCTTTCAAGTCTCTCAAGAATTGTAATAAATGTTTGAAATTAGTCATTATGGTGTTTGCCATGGTTCACGTCAGAGCCTCCATCTCGGTGACAAACAATCACATTCTGCACACGTTCTTTTTCGGGACGGTGGTGGGCGCCTCATTCTGATGCTCTGACTCGCTGAGGGGGTGGCGGGATGGGGCTGGGGGTGCGAGACCCTCACCCCCAAGCAGCCTTGGCCCCGGCCCGCGGCTCAGCCCAGTGGAATGTTCTTCTAGCCCAAGCTTTCACACCTGAAGAGGAGCAAGGTGGTCTGGGAGCAACTCTGCCCCCCTTCGTCCCCGTCCTCCTCCACCAAGACCTTCGACTCCTCTCTGGGCTCCAGGGCCTCCCCCCACTCCCCACCCCTGCCCGGCCATGCTATCTGAGGACACTGTAATTTCTGGGCTGGTTTACCGTTTCCTTTGGGGTTTGGGGAAAGAAACCCTGACCTCGAGTTCTGCGGGGACTTTGAGCCCAGGAAGGGGAGAGGAGGGTCATGGAGGCCATCAGGGGGATGGGATGCAACTGGGGAAGAGCCGTGTTCCCGCCTCTGTGGGGTCCTGGGGTGCGTGGCCTCAAAGTGACACCCCCAAGGTGCTGGTGAGAGCACGGAAACCATGCTGGTTAGAGGGGCCAAGAGTGGGCCCAGGATGGTGGTGGCTTGGTGCTGGGTGGGCTGAGGTGGGAAGGCCCCGGGGACGTAGGTTTTCTGGTTGATTAGGGACTTCCTTCTGAGGGGTCCTCAGAGCTGGTGGCACCCACCGGCCACCCCACCCCCTTGGAGCTCCCTGCTGCGGGGCCTAGGTCTGTCCACAGAGGAAAAGCAGAGGGGCAGGTACCCCAGGAGACACGAGGACACAGGGGCTCCTGGTGGACAAGGGGGGGTGGTCTCCCTCTGGGTGACAGGCTCTGTTCTCCAGGGAAACGCATCTGAATTCCGTCTGCGTTCAAGGGCTGGTGAAGGAAGTCCTTTATGTTCTACTAAAAGTTTCGGAAACAGTCATTCGCCTCCTTCGAGCAAGGGGTTTCCGCAGGGCAGCGACCAAAGCTCGCGTGTTTAGTTGGCCTTGTGGCGGGGGGTGCGGCTGGACAGACAGACAGACACCTGGTACTAAAACCTCCCAGACCATCCACTTCCAGGCCTGTTTCCCAGCTGAAGCCCCTCGCTGCAGACGTGAACAGTAAGGGTGGCTTTTTCTTTCCTGTGGTTTTTATATATAAAAAGGGAAAACAAAGGAAACCTTTTGGGGAGGGAGTGCTCTGATTTTAAAGGAGACAGAGCTTCATGGAGGCAATTTTGAAAAATATAGAAAAGAATGTACACAAATGCATTTTTCCAAAAAGAGCCGATTCAGTGGCTTGGAGGCAGCCGTGCTGACATTTTGTTGTATTTTCTGTGCATCTTTCTGCCTTATGTTCAGCTTGGATCCTGGGCTTTGACTCCACGATGGGGGCTTTTGCTGGGGCAGACTCCCCGCCCCAAAGGCCCCCCCACCATGGTGACAGCCCTTCTAGACCTGAGTGCTCCAATCACGCTGCGTCTCATGGCCTCCCCTTGGCCACCCGCTCCCTTCACGAGGCCTGGACACGAGTTCGCATCCACTTTATGAGCTTGGGGTGACATGACGTGTCAGTGTAGGGTCATCGCGTGGGACATGTGCAACCACTCAGTGGGGGGTCGATAGTGGAGGGGGCTGTGCATGTCGGGGGGCAGGGGGTGTAAGTGAGCAATCTCTGTAGCTTCCTCTCAGTTTTGCTAAAACTGCTCTAAAAAATTGTCTTTAAAAATTTTTTGTAATGTGTATACCTGTGTAACCATCACTACAGTTACAATAGACACAGAACGTTTACATCGCCTTCAAGAGTCCCCTCGTGCCCCTCTGGGAAAATTTCCTCTCTCCCCACAGGCGATGCTGACCTGGTTGCTGTCCCTATAATTCTGGCTTCCCCGGAATTTTCATGTAAACTGCATCATAGATTATGCTATATTTTGTATATTAAGCTATCGCTGGCTTTTCTCATTTAGCCTAATGCTTTTGCGATGCATCCGTGTGGTTATGTATCAGTAGTACCTTCGTTTTTGACCGTGGAACAATCTTCTGGTGCGTGGATGTACCTGGCTCTGTGGATCTATCCACGAGATAACAGACGTCTGCCTGTTTCTAGTTCAGGGCTGCTATAAATAAAGCGATCGTTAGCCTTCTTGCCGAGACCTTTGCATGGGCACATGTTTTCATTTCTCTTGAGCAAATACATACGACTGAGGTCATAAGTGTCTGTTTAGTTTTTTAAGAAACTTACAATGGGCCAACTGGCTTTCTCAGTCCCTCCCACCCATCTCCATTTTTTTTTTAATTGAAGTATAGTCAGTTTACAATGTTGTGTTAGTTTCTGGTGCACAGCATAGCGATGCAGTTATACATATATATTCCTTTTCATATTCTTTTTCATTATAGGCTATTACAAGATATTAAATTCCTTGTGCTGTACAGTAAGACCTTGTTGTTTATCTATTTTACATATAATAGCTAGTATCTGCAAATCTCAAACTCACAATTTATCCCTTCCCACCCACTTCCTGCCCTGGTAACCATAAGTTTGTTTTCTCTGTCTGTGAGTCTGTTTCTGTTTTGTAAATAAGTTCATTTGTCTCATTTTTTTAGATTCCACATATAAGTGATATCATATGATATTTTTCTTTCTCTTTCTGGCTTACTTCACTTAGTATGACGATCTCCAGTTCCATCCATGTTGCTGCAAATGGCATTATTTGATTCTTTTTTATGGCTGTTTTATGGCTGTTATACAAGTATTCCCTTGTATAAATACACCACAACTTCTTTATCCAGTCATTTGCTGATGGACACTAAGGCTGCTTCCATGTCCTGGCTGTTGTAAATAGTGCTGCTGTGAACACTGAGGTGCATGTGTCTTTCTGAATTAGAGTTTTCTCCAGATACATGCCTAGGAGTGGAATTGCTGGATCATAGGGTAAGTCTGTTTTTAGTTTTTCAAGGAGTCTCTATACTGTTCTCCATAGTGGCTGCACCAAATTCCATTTCTGCCCGCAGTGTAAGATGGCTGCCTGTCCTCCACACCCTCTCCAGCACTCACTGCTTGTGGGCTTCTGAATGGCGGCCATTCTGACCAGTGTGAGGTGATGCCTCACTGTAGTTTTGATTTGCATTTCTCTGATAGCGAGATTGAGCATCTTTTCATTTTTAATTCTCACCTTTGGCTTTTTACCCATTCAGATGCTCAGGCTTCTGTGTGGAAAGCCCACCTTGCAGCCTTTGTTTGGGGAGCAGGGGCACCCGAGGTTTTCCGGCTGAGCGTGCCCCTGTGAGGACGGCTAAAACCACACCTTCTGTCCTCCCTTCGAGTCTCCTTTCCCTCTGGGGGCTTCTGCTTTCTCCCCTTTCTTGCCTCCTTTTTCTTTCTCGTCTCCTGGCTTTCAAAGTGGTCTTTCAGTTCTTCCTGCTGCTGTATTGAGACGTGCACATCTTGCCTCCTGTTTTGCACAAATGTTTGACCTTGGGTAGAGCTACCGCCGCTGGATGGATGTGTTGTGGCTGCATTTAATCACTGGGAGCAGCCCAAGCCTTGAGAAACCACAGGGACCCAATCTCCCATCTCCTGCCTCGAGACGGCAATGAACTTCTGAGAAATAGCTAATCAATAAATTGAACAAACAATTCGGGCAACTAACTCTCTCTGTCAGGACCTTCATCATAATTGCAGAAATCAATCGGGGAGGGGGGGTAGAGGGTTGAGGAGCGATACCTGGGAGGTGGGTGGGGAGCTTACATTAACCCCTGATGTCTTCGTTGGGGGTGTTGGGATGGGCGGGGGTGAAGCCCTCCTCTATGGGGATCTGATTTCTAAGAAGGGACAAAAGACAGGACTTGGCCCAGCCATCCATCTGGCTCTTCCTACCTACACTGAGCTAGGAGCACACATGACTTTCTCAGCAGCTCCATGAAATTATTTTGAAAACTGTAAGGTGCCTCTCAGCTGTACGAGGTGGTGGCTGCAGCAACCGTCCCCTCGGCCAAGAGCCCACCAGGTCCCCTTCCCTTGGCCCGTTGGAACCCCGAGGTCTGCCACCTCCCCGCCTAAGACAGGAGTGTGATTCTGGACGGGTCAGCCGGAGTGGGGGGCGTCTCAGCCCTCCCGGACTCCCTTTATCTTGGGGCGAGGCTGTTCCCTTTATTTAAAAAATGAGAAAGTCTGTGAGAACTATTTGACTATGGTAGACAAAATGAAGTTCAGTGGAACCAGAAGAAAAATAAATTAAATGGAAATCATTCCAAAAGTCACCTCCCAGAAAGGACGGATAAGACGGTGGTGTGTGTTTTAGCGTAATTTCCTCAGGGGCTTTCTTGCTCCCAGCTTTATAATCACAGGAGTGAGTGTGTGTGTGTGTGTGTGTGTGTGTGTGTGTGTACGCTGGGTCGTGGCAAGCCGCCTGCCTTGGGGTGGAATTTTCCACGGCAGTAAATAAATCCCCTCTGAGAGGCGGCGGGCGCGCACAGTACGTGAGCGCGCTGCCGCATCAGCTCGGTGTTTACTGCACAGATAGAATATTTACAGCTCCGTCTTTGGTGTGAAATGCGGCTCTCCCAGACCCCGCGAAGGTCACTGGACTGTCAGGAGAATTTATGGGTGTTTGCAGCACGCTGGTGCCGGCGAGCAAGGCTGAGGACGGGCTTCTGCTCCGCGGCACCCAGGGCAGAGGCGCCCCGAGGCCCGGAGGGGCCGCCCCCGCCGCGCGCTGCCGCCGGCCTGACTCTGTCCGTGCGCGCGGAAGCCGTGTTACTCCAAGGCTGGGGAGGGGCGGCTAAACGCGCAGCAGGGAGGAACAATTAGCGAATTCACGAATCACGGTTCTGTTTCTGCTTCTACTGTCCGGGCTAATTGTTTCTCGGTTTTACGGAAGAGATTCTGCATTCGTTAAAGCCAGGAAGGGTCCCTAGTAGGTTACGGTTTTAGATCCCAGAATCCGAGCGCTGGGGCAGGGACCTCCGAGATAATAAAACCCATTGCTGTCATTTTCAGTGGCGGCAACCAAAGCCTAAGGACTTTCTGCTTAATGAGCTTGCGTGTTGTTAGAATCATGGGGGGAGGACTGTCAGGAGTGTCCGAGCTGGACTCGCGTCTCCAGAGGTGGTTCCTGGTAAGCCAGGTGCTCGCACGCTACTTAGGGTCTCGCCGGCTGGTTCTTAGGTGTAGGTGCTGGTTCGGTGCCTCTTGCATTTAGCCCTGTGTTTATTCGTTGATGGGCCCCGCACACCCCATGCAGGAGGGCATCCTAGGTCGAGGGTCTACAACGTGCACTGAAGCCACAGGAAGCCCCTGCCCAGGACCCTGCATCTCCGGAGGCCCGGGAACCATGTCGCTAAGACAAGACCAGCGTGCTCAGCGGCAGCTCATAGCTCTGCTCCTGGTGGGGCTTCTTTATTCTTTCTTTTTAATTTTTAAAATCAAAGTAGAGTTGATTTATGATGCTATGTTAGTTTCACATGCACAGCATAGTGATTCAGTTATATGTATACATATATATTCTTTTTCAGATTTTTTTCCATTATAGGGTATTACAAGATACTGAATATAGTTCCCTGTGCTCTACAGTAGGATCTTGTTGTTTATCTGTTTCATATATAGTAGTTTGTATCTGCGAATCCCAACTCCTAATTTATCTCTCGCCACCCCTCTTTCCCCCCGATAACCATAAGTTTGTTTTCTATGTATGTGAGTTTCTGTTTTGTAAATATATTTGTTTGTATCATTTTTTTCAGATTCCACTTATACGTGATACCATATGATATTTTTCTTTCTCTCTCTGACTTAACTTCACTTAGTATGATCATCTCTAGGTCCATCCATGTTGCTGCAAATGGCATTATGTTGTTGGTTTTTATGGCTGAGTAGTATTCCATTGTATAAATATACTGCATCCTCTTTATCCAGTTACCTGTCGATAGACATTTAGGCTGCTTCCATGTCGGGAAAGCTTTCCTTTATAGCACATGTCAATTAACAAACATAGAAGGGATGATGGAGTGATGCAGTTAGAAAAATCACCCATGGATGCTAAAACCAGTGGGTGAAAGTATGACTAAGGTCAGGGTATTTGTACAGTCTCCAAGTATTTGCCCATAAGTTACGTATCACATACAAAGAGACCAGGTGACCCCACAGCGGGAAGGCCTGGCAGACACTTCCTGGACTGAGGGGCCAAGGCTAATGCTGCCAACATGAGGACAAATGGATAAAAAGTGTGCCACCTGGTATGAGGCACCGAGGAGGACTCACACCACGTCTGTGGTCTTCCCATCAAAAATGCACAACCTGAAACTGATCATGAAGAAACATGAGAAAAACCCCAGCTGAGGGACCATCTATAAAATAGCTGGCCTGTATTCTTCAGAAACGTCATGGGAGAAGAAAGACTGAGATGCTGTTTCCAGCTGAAGGAAGCAAAAAAGACGTGACAGCCGAATGCAGCTCGTGATCCTGGGTGAGCCTCTGGACCAGGCAGCAAATGGCAGCCAAGGCCTTACTTGGATAGTGAATGAAATTTGAATAAGTATGAGTCTGCTCAGGCTGCTGTAACAAAGATACTACAGACTGGACACCTTAAGCAACAGAGGTTTATTTTCTCACAGTACCAGAGCCTGGAAGTCTGAGGTTTGGGGGCTGGCATGACCAGGTCCTGGTGAGAGCTCTCTTCCTGGACAGCCACATGTGTGTCCTCACATGGGAGGGAGGGGGAGAGAGAAAGTGAGAGAGAGAGACAGTGATCTCAAGTCTTTTTTTTTATTAGGGCACTAATCCATCATGGGGGCCCCACCCTCATGACATCAGTTAAACCCAATCACTTCCCAAAGGCCCCATCTCCAACTACTATCACATTGTGGGCTAAGAACTTCAATATATGAATTTGGGGGGACACAAACATTTGGTCCATAACAAATATGGACTATGGATTAGATAATAATATTTTATCAATGATAAATTTCCTGATTTTGATCAATGTCCTGTGGTTGTATAACAGAATGGGAAATGCCCACTGAAGCATCTAGAAGTTGGGGGCCATGATGTCTCCAACTTACTTTCAGAAAGAGCAGGAAAAAAATACTGCGTGCAGAAGAGGGGCGAGTCTGTGGTAAAGCGTACGATGTACATAAGCAGTGACTGGTGAAGGGTACTGGGAGGTCCTGATGCTATTCCCGCAACTTTTCTTCACTGGAAACGATTTCAACAGAAAAACTTACCAAAAAATAAAAAATCAAAGCTCAGTAAATTGTGTAACTGAAGTTATTAGTCTTGAATCAAAACCGACCGGATCTGGCATCTGAGTTTCCTGGTCATCTAGAGTTCATTGGTTTGTGCACGACCTTTCAACGCAAGCATTAGAAGTGTCATTCCAAAGGAGCTGTGGTTAGCCGGGTCACCGAGATCACTTTGCTTATTGGCCCTTTCTCCAGAAAATACTCAGGTAGCAGAAGAAACAATGATTAGGTGCTTTTACCTGGCCAGCCAAAAAGTTGCCCCAGGCTCGCCGTGAACCAATCATGTTTCTCTCTCCTTCTTTCCTTCCTTCCTTCCTCTTAGCTTCCAAGTCAGTAATTACTCTGATGTGTGAGAACGGCTTCTTCTCGTTTTCCTGGGCTCCAATTTTTCCAGATAAAAGTGGAAGAAACAATCTTGAAAGTGTTCCATGGAAAAGAAAAAAAGATTGCGGAGTTGAAATTAAATATTGTGATGATATAAAACAGTGAGCGGCTCTGCCTGACAGCTCTGACAGCTCCCTGTTCGAGAAAACAGCATTTATGATGTCAGCGCTATAAGGGAGAATGTTTGAATGAAAATAATTACAGCTGATAGCACAACAAAGGTTCCTCGTCGTCCATCATCCTTCGCAAATACCATGGGTAGAACTTTCCCAGCGGCGGGAGAAGTCTCTGTCAAGGGGAAGAAGGAAGTCAGCGCTTACTGTCGGTTCCTCCGGAAACCCAGATGGCCTCCAGAAGCCCGAGCACCTCACCTCCGGAAGGAGCTCACGTGTGCGGGGCTCTGTTGTCTGCTGGACTGAGTGGACGGTCACTGCCGCTTCTGGGACACAGTTCATCCTCCTCTGGTCAACTGTCTTGACTGAATTGATAGGTTCTTTTTTTTTTTTTTAAATTGAAGTACAATCAGTTGCAATATGTCAATTTCTGGTGTAAGGCACAATGTCCCAGTCATACATATATATGCATATATTCGTTTTCATGTTCTTTTTCATTAAAGATTGTTACAATCATCTGTTCTTTGGATGACAGTACGTTGACACTCAAAACTAACTCCTTTATCTGCCTTCTGTTTTGGAATTCTGAATCTGAAATTACAAGATAGCTCCATTTCAGTTTCTGGGAGGTTTAGAGATGATTAAGGACCTGGCTGAGATGGCTTGATGCCCAGAGAAACTTCTCAGCCCACAGGTAGACCCCTTCCTGCTTACCCCAGTTCTTTACATCTGAATTCTTCCCAGAATAAAATGCCCCCTAGAGGGTCACCCCTTGGGACCCATTTTGGCATAAGGGAGGTTGCTGGGATAGGGGTATTGAAATCTGCTGGAGCCTGAAAGGTGAGGATGGAGGGGGAGGTGGGCTAGAAGGGGTCCAGGAGATGAGGCAGAGGAGGGGAGGACTTCCTAAGCCTGAAGCTGGGCCCTGGCTGACAGGAGCCCCTCCCCTCTGCTCACTCAGCTCCATGCCCCTGGAAAACACAGAGCTTCCAGACTGTAGCCTGGGTCAGAGTCCCCATGATGCCCACCCTCTCCACACTACTTCATCTGCCTCCCCGTGAGCCGCCTTCTACACCTGCTCACCCCAGCACGGGCCTCGAAGTTCAGCTCAGGATGGTCAGTCCCTCTGCATGATCTCCCACTGTGTGTGGGTACCTTCCCGGGCATGATCATCCGTCTCCCTCTGCACCGGGTTGACACGTGTCCCCCAGACGCACATCCACCTGGAACCTCAGAATCAGACCTTGTTTGGGAAAAGATAGTTGCAAATGAACTAAAGATTCAAGGTGAGGTCTCCCTGGATTGGGGGGTGGGGCCCAGCAACTGGTGTCCTTGCTCCAGCAGCCGTGAGGAATGTCTTTCTCACAGCTATTTATCAAGTGCCTGACTGTGCCAGGAGCCCTAGAGGGCGAAATCAGGACCAGACTGTCTGGGCCACGCCGTCACTTGACACAGAGGGGCAGGGCTAGAGGGGCTGGAACTGTAGACCCTCGAAGCCTTCAAACGCGCCTTCTCCAGACCTGGGCTGGGTCTGCCGTGAGCGGGCGAGGGCACCGCTTGCTGGCCTGAGGGCACGAAACAGACCGTAGCATCATCCTTGTTCCAACACCGTGGCGCTCATTCTTTGCCTGGTCATAAACTCTCCTCCTGGTGCTTTGGCAATGCCCAGCTCTCAGCTCTTAAAATTAAATGCTGTTCTTTTACAGAGCCAAGGAATTTGCCCGGGAAGACCAATAAAATAGAATAAAAATGAAAACTTCAAAAGATGTTCAGAGAGATATCTAGGAAAGATGTCAGATGGTGATAATTGTGCAGGAGACCACTGTTGGGGACCACTCCATGAGGGGGCATAAGCACTTTGACTGTAGAATGAACGGCGAAACAGGAATGGGGGAGACGGAGTGGAGAGACTCCAAACCCAACGTCTGCGTGCAGGAACAGCCCCAGGTGAGCGTGGGTGGTGACTGAGCAAGGAGCGGGTAAATCAGGGGAAAGGGCCACGCCTGGGAATGATCTTGGACCTTCAGCAGGCATTGCCCTGCCGGGGGGAGGCAGCCGGGGAGAAGGACGCTCAGTGAGAGCGGGGAGGGGAGGGCCCCAAGGCCTCCCGCCTGTGTTTCCGTGCTCACATGCTAGATGGCGGGACAGCGGAATCGCGCATTTCATGGCTCCTCCGGCTCCTGGATGTCAGCGGCTTCATGCTGTTTGCATCGGTCGCTTGTCACTGGGCGTTCGTGCACTGGGGGCTGTGTCACTTTCTTAGGGCTGTCATAAAAAAGTACCCCAAACCGAGCGGCTCACACAACAGAAGTGTACCCTCTGCCAGTTCTGGAGGCCAGAAGTCCATGATCGGGGTGTCTGCAGGGCTGGTTTCTTCCAGAGCCCCGAGGGAGAGTTTGTTCTGGGCCTCTCTCCAGCTTCGTCTGTTTGCTGGCAATGCTGGGCATCTCTGGCCTGTAGGTCTCTCACCCAACTTCGGCCTTCATCTTCACACAGCTTTTCCCTGAGCGGTGTCTCCGTGCCCAGATGTCCCCTTTTAATAAAGACACTGGTCATGTTAGACTAGGACCCCCTGGAGTGACCTCCTTTCATCCTGATTCCCTCTGTAAAAACCCTCTTTCCAAATAAGGTCACATTCTGAGATTCTGAGGGTGGGGCCTCATCGTGTGAGTCCAGGGGGACAGAATCCAACCTGGCCTCTCAGAGAGTGTTAGGGAGTTCCTGGTCACGCTCGCTGTGTAAGGAACGACTCCCAAACTTCACGGCTTACAGCGTAGCCGCATTATGCTCTCAGATGCTTCGGGGCTTGGACAGGACACAACACGAATGGCTTTTCTCTGCTCCGCAGTGTCTGGGAATCTGCTGGGAAGGTTTGCTGGGGGATAGGATCAACATAGGGGTGTCTCCATCACACACGTCTCACACGCATGTCTGGCCGTGGATGCTGGCTGCCGGCCGGGCCTCCGCAACCCTGCGGGGCCCCCTCACGTTGCCTGCCCTTCCTCACAGCATGGCGGCCTCAGGGCTGTCAGCCTGTCTTTGCGGCTGCTCAGGGCTGCCACAGTGAGTCGCCCAGCGACCCAGGAGGAAGCTGAGTGGCATTCTCTGACCCAGCCTCAGAGGCTGCCACACGCTGTCAGTCCAAATGCGTCACAAGCATGCTCCCAACTTCACAAACATCGGGAGAGAGTTCGATTCCACACCCTGCTCCGAGGAGTCTGGGTTGGCTTCCTTCTCCCTCACCACCTCCCCAAGCCCCAGACTGTGCACAGCAGCAAAGTGGAGAGAGGAAGTGTGCTCTGAGTTTCCCCAAGTCCAGACTCATGCGGCTTGCCGCCTGACAGACCAATACATGGAGGGACGAGTTGTTGGGGCAACGAACAGCGACATTATTCAGAAAGCCAGCAGACAGAGAAGATGGACAAGTGTCCCAAAGAACCATTTTGTCTGAGTTAGAATTCATGCTTCTTTTATATTAAAACAGGAGGGAGTCAAGTCCCACACTTCCTGGTGCAGGTCAGTCTCCGGAGGGGATGTGTTCATTCTTCCTTCCTTCTGTCACTCACAGGGGGGCCTGGTCAGGATGTTTCCTGTGAGCTAAATAAAGGTACTTCAGCTTAATGCTCATTGCCTGGGAGGCAGGGTTCCCAGAGATGCGCCATTATGTATAATTTAAGCTTATAGGCAGCACCTCTTTGGTGATTAACTTAGCAAAAGCAATAGAATACAAAGTTTAAAGTCAAAGAAACAGACCCCATATGGAGCCAGACTGGCTCTTCCCTATGACATAATCACTCAGAAGCGAGTCAAGTCATGCTGATGCCCTGGACCTGAGGACTCACCTGCCAGGAAGGTCATTCACTCATTCATTCATTCAGACATGTTCTCTGAGCCCCACTACACAGGTGCTGTTCTCAGCTTGGAGATTCGGGGGGATGGGACAGCTGGCTTCCTGCTCTCATGGTGCTGAAATTCCAGCAGGAGCAAGCAGACAAGAAGCAAATAAACCGATAAGTAACCAAGGCGATTTTAAGCAGGAATAAGTGCATGAGAAAAATAAAATTAGATGAAGTGAGGGGAGCAGTCAGGGTCCTTAAGGTCGAGTGGTCAGGGCAGATCTGTCTCTAAGGGACGGTGCCTGCCTGGGGGGCCAGCATCAGTCCGGGAGGAGCCCCAGGCCCTGGGGAAGGGTTTGGGTTTTATTCTAAAGGGGATGATAAGTCACCGAGGATTTTAAGTCAGGAGCTCAACCCCTGCTGGGGGTGCTGGGGCTCGGGGGGTGGGCACACCCAGCCCAGGACCCGGCTGAGAGGGTCCACGCGTGGGCACATGTGGGCGTTCGGGGAGTAAATGGTTTAATTATCGCGGTGCTCTGTCTCGGCTCACATTAATAATGCGGTGAGTTTCAGCGGCAGATTAAACTACAAAGGAGTGAGTTGCCCGGGAAAGGGCAGCTACGCCTTTTGGGGGACAGCCAGTGCATCGCAGGTCCCTATCAGACAGACGCCCATAGCAGCCGGGCGCGGACACCCGCAGGTGAGACGCGCAGGAGCGCCGTCGGTCCGCTGCTCAGGCCCCCGAAAGCGCCGGGCGACCGCGGCCCCCGCAGCGGCCCCCGCAGCCCCGCGGCTCGCCGCCTGTCCGCGTTCCGCCGGGTACGCCTTTTAAAACTTCACTTTCACAGCCGCGTTAGAAGAGCACCATAAAGCAACGTCAGGGGGAAGAGCTGGCTGATGCTGGAGCCGTGTGGCCCCCGACGCCGGAGGCGCGCTGCGAGAGGGGGCCTGCGCCAGGCCTTCCCGGCCTCACCGTGCTCCCCGCAGGAGGCGTGGGAGAACCGGGCCCCTGCCCGGGGCCGGCCCTGCTCTCGGCCCGAGGGCCGGAGACCCGGTCCAAGCAGCGCTGGGCAGTCCCCTGTGGGTCTTGGACTCCGGCTTGGAGGGGATCATAGCAAGGTGCTGGAGGTGAGACGCCGGCGGCGGCTTGGAGGCGGGGAGCTGGCAGGCGCGAAAGGATGCTGGAATGTTAGCCCTTGAGGGCGGCAAGGTCTGTTTTTCTCACTGATGTCCCCACTCCAGGAAGCACTCCTGGCATCGAGTAGGCACCGGGCAAATATTTGTTGAATGAATAAATAAATGAACCAACTCCCAGCAGCTGAAGACGGAGAGACAGGAAGGGCTAAGGGACTCAGGAAAGCACTCGAGGGTCTGGTCCTTTCTCTCCTTCTGGTCCTTTGCATCCTGGGTCTGGGTGACATGCCCTTGTCCTGAAGTCCCCGAGGGCCCAGCCGGCAGAGGCGCCACTTCCACTGTTCATGAAATACCAACCCAGTCGCTGAATTGGCAGCTGCATTTTCCTAATCTGCTGTCTTAAATTGAAAGCCCTTCCTGTCTGTGTGCCTTGTCGCCCTGGATTTTAAGCTCCTGAGGGCAGAAGATGGCCTTATACCCCTCCGTATCTCCAGGACAGTGGTCTTAGAGAGGGGACATGCAAAGGCATCTACTGGGGTGCAGGAAAGGAATGTTAAAACTACAGGTTATATTTATTTTTTAGTATCCTGTTAAAATTTTCTGTTTTCTGTGTGTATTTTATGATGCGTATCCTACCAGTGGTTCTCACATGGGGATGATTTTGTTCCCAGGAGATGCTGGGCAGCACCTGGAGACATTTTTGGTGGTCACAACTGGGGAGGGGGGAGGGGTGCCACCAGGATCTAGCGAGGACAGACCAAGGATGCTGACAAACACCCTGCAGTGCAGGGGGCGGCCCCACGACAGAGACTGGTCTGGCCCCGAATGTCACCAGTGCTGAGGCTGCTCCAGCCGGCCATTGAAATCTCTCTGTCCCTTAAGGTTCACATCTGCAAAAATAGAATAAGGCTGGTGCCAGTCTTCCAGGTTCTTAGGAAGTCAGTGAGCTAACACAGGCGAAGCACTTAGAGCCAACAGGACCTCTTACAGTTCTGCATGTATCAATTTATAAGTAATTGTACATATGCTGCTGGTTGGGTTTAAGATTTTTATCCTGATGGGAATACATCAAAACAAAATTGGAAGGACTGGAATTGATAGATAGATAGATAGATAGATAGATAAAAAGAGATAGATAGTTAGTGAATTAAGTAGTGACACCAGACAGCACTTTCTGAGCTGCAGGCATGTGCTAACTGTGCTTTAAATGTTTGAGCTCATCAGCGCTCTCATAGCCCTGTGGGGCTGGTATTAGGTGCTCAGTAAATTTCTGGCTGAATGATTACTATCATGTTGAACACAAATGCCTTAATTTTGGCACAGACAGCACTTGCTCTGCAGATCTGGAAGGGGAGATTAATTTCATTTGAAACCCTACATGAAGAGGTAGGATTCGAGAAATCGATATGAATTATGTAGGCACGGGGAAGTTTGTGGTCATATGGAGCCTCAGATTCCAGGCTAAGAGGTTTGGATTATGACTGCAGATGGTGTGGGGCTTCAGAGGGTGTTTTTTTGCACAGGATTTGTGACCCATGAAGAGGTGATGTGATTGGAGGTAACCCTTACATAGCATACGGCTCCATGTGCCCAAGTCTCTTCCTGGAGTCACAGAACAATAGTTTGGTAACTAAGAGGAATCAAAAATCTCTACCTGCAGTCACCCGCATTTTCCAATGAAGAAACTGGAGTTCAGAGAGGTTAAGTTCCTTGCCCTGAGTCGGACAGCCAGGAAGCAGTGGAACCTAGAGCCAGTCCCTTCACCTCCCTCCTGGCAGATGGACAGATTTGGAGGGAGTGGACGCAGCTGTGCTGACGAGCATCACTGGAAGTTGTAGCTTCTGAGCACCTACCAAGCATGGTGGGATGAAGAGCTCTCCCTGGATGAAGGGCATCTCAGTAGAAATACAGTCCGCAGCCTCCTTCCTACATGTGCAGGGCTAGCCTGCTCTGTGTGCAGTGTGAGAGCAAGTGCCCGGAAACGTGAGGAGCAAGCTACCCTGCCCACGGATCTCGAAACTCTGGAAATTTCACTTGTAAAGCTTACTGCCTTTAGTGGGAAAGTTTCTGTTCCTGTTTCAATGCAATATCTAGGGACTCCTTAAGGCATAAAATTTAAGCTATTTTTTTTTCTCTTGCATTCAATAAGCATTCCTTGAGCTTCTACTGTGTGTATTCAGCCCCTTTCCCTAAAAAGCTACACAGATGAAGAGCTGTGATCTTGCCTGAGATGCTGTCTCTTGTTGGAGACCGACGTGCAAGCCTCGGCCCCAGTGGCAGCTTCTGAGAGGCGGGGGAGAGGTTCATGCCAATACAGCAAGGGGCACCGAGCGTGGGGACTGCGGTCCAGCCTAGCCAGAGAGCCTGGGACGCGTGGGGGCTCTGTTAGAGGGTAAGCTGGCTTTGGGCTCCTGTTTCAGGTTCTTGGCAGATGGGCTGATGAAATGGAATGTAACACAAGAGGCAAAGGCTAGCCAGTGACATACACCCTTACGTGTGATCAGAAACAAAATCATGGGCAGCCCAAGTGCTGTTTAAACTCAGTGTGGGGACAGCCATATGGAGCAAAGGTGATCGTTTTATATGTTCAGCCACTGGAAAGCTTTTAAATGTTCACTTTCTAATTAAGAGACAAAATGTCCTGTTTTATCGGCAGCCGCAGTGGATGAAGCCCCCAGGAGGGAAGTGAACGGTGCCTGTGATCGAGGAGATAAAGAGAATCAAAGAAAAGCAGAAGACACTCCTTCCTGCCCTCGCCGCATCCCTGCTGGCTCCACGGAGGGATGTCCGTTCAGCCGCTGGATCATTCACTGGCCGATCCAGTCATTCGCTGGTTCATCCATTCGTCCATCCATTCATTAATTCACTCTTTGTCTTGCACATGCGTTGACGAATCCACAACTTCCCTTACTCACCAGTACAGTTGACGTTGATTGAGATGCTGGACACCAGACTCAGGCGATGCAGAAAAGATCATGATCAAGACAACAGCCGGGCCCCCAGTGAGCACCCCGGGCGGGGGGTCCATTGTTCCCTGTGCTTTCCATTTTCTCTGCCTGAATAGTGTTCCGGTCCTGGGGCCACTGCCTGGGGCCACACGCAGCCAATGGGAGCATAAGCTGGTCCCCCAGACCAACTCCCAGGGACCCCTGTGGAGTTACAGACTGAACACTGAGCCCTCGTCCTCTTCGTCAATCTTGAAAAATCTTATAATCAGATAATGTAAGTCCTCTGAATTCATTTTATTCAAGATCTGGTTACGCTAGGTCCTTTGCCTTTCCATATACATACATTTTAGAATCAGTTTGTCTATATATATTATATAATAATATATATAATGGATTATACATCCTGAATAAGGTTTATTACAGGAATGCAAGATTGGTTTAACTTCCTAAAATCAGCTCATGTAATTCACTGTATTAACAGACTAAACAAAACAAAACAAAACACCATATGGTCATCTCAGTAGTTGCAGAAAAGGCATCTGACAAAATTTAACATGAATTCATAAGCAGAATTCTCAGCAAAGCAGTAGTAGAAGGACATTTTCTCAATCTGATAAAGAGCTTCTGGGAAAAACTTCCGCTAATATTATATACCTAATGGCAAACGTCTGATCAGATGAGATAAGGAAAAGATGTCCTTTCTCACTACTTCAGTACAACATTGTATTGGACTTCCAGCCAGTGCAATAAGGAAAGAAAAAGAAATAAAAGGCATCAGATAAACAAGAATAAATGAAACTGTCTTTCAAACAACAGAAGACATGATTGTTTATATAGGACACCTTAAGGAATATGTTTTTTTAACTACCAGATTTAGTAAATGAATTTATAAAGTTATTAGAATATAAAGTCAGCATGCATAAATCAGTCAAATATTTATGATATATTAGCAGGAAATAGTAGAAAATGAAAATTTTAAAACAATCTCATTTACAAGAGTATCAAATACTTAGGGATAAGTTTAACAAAAGATATATAAGAACTCTGCACTGAAAACTATGAAAATTGCTGAGAAAATAAAGAACACCTAAACACATGCATAGATATACCATAACCTTGAATTGAAAGAGTTAATATTTTAAGATGCCAATTCCCTCTAAATGGCTCTATGGATAAAATTCAGTCCCAGTTAAAATCCCAGCAGGATCTTTTTTGTAGAAATTGACAAATTTCTGGGCAGTGCTGCAGACCCTGGAGGACATCAGCACCAGCTTCAGCCTCCCACTGCCAGCCCCCAGGGAGTAGAGGCTGGGGCCTCCCACAGTGCGAGACGGACAGGTGCCTCGTGGGAACGGGCTGGGGAGGGTGGATGACAGAACTGTCTGTGGATCTGGAGCAAGTGAACCAGGCTGAGTCAAGAGAGCCCAAGAGTCCCTGTGCCCCAGGGCTCTTCCCCTGCATCCCAGCCTCCGCATTTGGAGCTGACTCCCTCCATCTGCCAAAAGCAAACTCAAAGTGAAGGACCCCCAGGACCCAGGATTATGGACACTTACACCTAATGCCAAATAAACAAGGCCAAATTCTATGTAATTACTTCTCAAGTCATTTGCTTGTCCCAGGAATCGACCTGTGCATCCTTTAATCTTTAATGCGCTTTTAAAATTCAGCCTCAGGGAGTCATCATGGTTTTTGACGTTTGTCATGGTGAGGACTCTGGAGGCATGAGGCTTTGGTTAAGATGTCTTCAAAAGAAATAGCCAGTTTAAGACCTGATGTTCACACGTCGGAGTGGAGGTGCAGGGTGAGGGGCTGTGGCTGCCTACATTTTCCCGCGTTGGGTACCAGCGGCAGTGACGCTGCTGCTGCTGGTGCTGATGATGGTGGCAATGATGGCGATGGCACAGCATGTGCTACAAATGATCTCCATCAATCCTCTCTTTTAAAAATTTAATTTAATGTAACTTTTTATTGAAGTACCATCAGTTACAATGTGTCAGTTTCTGGTGTACAGCACAATGTCCCAGTCTCCATCAATCTTCTCCATCAATCAAACCTTTACAGTAGGTGCTATTTGAGCCTCATTTTCCTGGCGGAAACTAAGGGTGGAAAGGTTCAGTAAGTAACCTGCATGGAGACATGCAGCTCTTGGGTGCTGAATCCAAGCTGGACCTCACTTCTTTAGGAGCCTCAAGCCCTACCCCACTGCCCCCAGTAGGGTGGCCCATGGCCTCTGCCTCGCAGAGAGGCCCTCCAAGGGCACCACACCTGCAGGGACCCTTGGACAAGTTACCTTTCCAACCTTGGTTTTCTTGTCTGCAAAATGGGAGCAATGATTCCTACTTGATTGCATGTCGTGACGATGAAATGAGATTCTATGAACGTAGCTGCTCAACGCATGGGAGCTCTCCCCGATTCCTTCCAGGCAAGACCAGAGTAAGGGACTTAAGCAGAGAGCCAGCCTTCTCACCTGCAGACAAAAATGTGGAGAGGCACCCTGCTAACTTCTCATTTACTCCTTGAAGCGTTGCCAAAGCCGGTGTTCTGAAGGTGCTAAAACCCACCCAGGGCTAGTTTTGTGTGGGAGTTCCAGCTCTCCCTTGGGGTAGATTTGAAAGATCGGTGATAGCAGATAGATTGTCTCTGCATTCCTAGCTCAGTTTCTCAGTGGCCAGGCATCACTGTGACACCTCAGCTTATCCCATCTTGTCTTACTATGGTAAAAACGTTTCTCAGGAGATCTACCCTCTTGACAAACTTTTAAGTGCATGGAACAGAACTGTTAACTACAGGCACGACGGTGCCGGCAGATGTAGAGACCTCCTTCACCTTAAACACCTGAAACTCTGTACTCCTTGGACAAGCGCCTCCCTCCTCTCGCCTCTCCCTGGTCTCTGACAACCACCACCCTGCTTTCTGCTCCTATGACTTGGGCTATTTTAGACATTTCATTGAAGCAGGATCATGCAGCCCTAGTCCTCCTGGGTCCAGTTGATTTCCCTTAGCCTCATGTCTTCCAGGTTCATCCATGTGGTCCCATTTGGCAGGATTTCATTCTTTTTTAAGGCTGAGGAGTACCCCATTGTATGGACAGGCCAAGTTTCTATGCATTCATCTGGCTATTTCTCCAAAGAAGACAGGCAGATATGAAAAGGTACTCAGCCTCACTAGTCATCAGGGCCACCCAAATCAAAACCACAATGCGATGTCACCTCACACCCATTAGGATGGCCATTTTCAAAAAAACAAAAGATGACAATGCCGGAGAGGATATGGAAAAATCGGAACCTGCGTGCACCATCGGTGGGAGTGGAAAACGGTACAGCCGCTGTGGAAAATATGGAGGGTCCTCAAAATACTAAAAACAGGACCACCACGTGGTCCAGCACCACATTTAAAGATACTCTTAGAGAGTATCTTTAAAGAGACTCACAGACATAGAAAACAAACTTATGGTTACCAGTGGGGGGAGAGGGTGGGAAGGGATAAATTGGGAATTTGAGATTTGCAGATACTGACTGCTATATATAAAATAAATGACAAGGTCCTACTGTATGGAACAGGGAACTAGATTCGATACCTTGTAGTAACCTACAATGAAAAAGAATATGAAAACAAATATATGTATGTCTACATATGACTGAGACACTGTGCTGTGCACCAGGAATTGACACAACACTGCGAAGTGACTGTACTTCGATTTTTTAAAAAAGAAGTCAATTCGAATGCCATTTCTCATATTTATTCCACAACAGCATTTTACCCTCAAAATACAAGCTATTCCTTTTCAAAACAAATAAATAAAAAGACACCCTGTGGTCCTTCTTCCTTCCCTCTGGGTTCCAGGTCCCGCCGCCAAGGGCAGGTGGAGACCAGGGGGCGCCTCCTGAACCTGGACTCTATTAGAGCCAGTGAACGGGGCGGGCGGGCTGTCATTTCGGGTCTGCCGCTAAAGCTCAGTCAACTGGAAACTGGACATCCGAGCGGCTGGAATTTGGACAAGACCACCCGGTGTGCTTTGAGGAGGGTGAGAGAGTGCAGGTTCCTATGAGGACATCAACGACTCAGGCTGGGCAAGTCCTGAGTCTCCAGACCCACCCGGGCCCCACACCTGACCCTTCTCACTCTCAGCGTCCAGAGCACGTTGCCCTTCCCGGGACCAGGGGCTCCCTCGGATCCCACGGAACAGCTCTGACCCCAAGTCCCTCACCGCCTCCTGCAGATTCTTTCTGCACCGTGGACTCCCCTGCCAGAGAGTCAGGTCAGCCGAAACCCAGCACCTGCCTGTCCCTGAGCCTCGTATCTCATGAGGTGCCCAGCCTTGCTGATCCCTCCTTGGAATTAGCCCTTGAATTCCTCCCTTCCTTCCTCTTGACCCTGAGACCAATGCAGGCACCTTCTTGCCTAGATTCAACTTCAGCTTCCTTCCTGCTCTCTCACCTGCCTCTGGATAAGGAGCCCAAGTGTGTCGCTCCCTTTGCTGAAAACGCCCCGGTAGGTCCTGCATCCTCTGTGAGCTGGCTTCCACCCAACCACACCCTTCTCACCTCCCCATCATCAGTTTACATTCCATCACTAACAGAACCATGTGGTACCCAGGCCAGACTCCTGCTTTCACTCCTCTGACTTCATAGTTAACGTCCTCTCCCCTTGTTGTGAACTGGGCACCCTTCAACTTTCGGCTCCATCCCTCCATCCCTGGGGCGGCTTCAGTGCACACCTCCCTCCATCCACCAGAACCAGCTCAGCCCCGCTCCCCAGGACTCCGCGGGAGCTCGGAGCCAGTCCCACGCTGGCCACTTGATCGTCTTCCTTACTCCTCCTCCAGGACAGCAAGCTCCTGGAAGGCAGCAGCCCCATCCTGCATTTATCTTCCCTCCACTTCAGCCCCCGCCTTGGGCTGGACAAGCATTCAGCACTCAGTCCACGCCTACCTAATGAACTGGCTGAATAAATTAATCTGGGGCTCGTTTCCCCAGCCTCCTGCCTGGGTGCGGAAGCCGCCTCCCTGACCCGTGGGGCCGAGCCCCTGAGGGGGGGCCCGCACTGCCCGGCACGTTAAGCCCAGTCCCGGGTCCCATGAAACAGCGCGCGAGGGGCTGTGCGCGGGGCAGGCCCGCCCCAGAGGCCCGGCATCGGTCTCGGGCTGTTTGAGGAGGTTAACGCCGCCGAGGGGGAAGCTCTGCAGCGGACGGTCCCCAGGCGTTAATCACCGCGTGCTGCGGGGGGCTCGCCTGTGAGAATGTGTTAATTTGGTAATTACGGAGGAGCGGGGAGGCTGCTCTGTAACCTTTGTCATTATTTTTTCACTGAAAGACGATATGGAAATGGGAACAGTGAGAAATTCCAGCAAGGATTTTAACTGAGACCGGCAGCCCCTCCTGCCGCGATTGCCCGCTGCCTGGGATGTGAGCTGTCTCCTCCGCCTTTGCTTCTGCCCAGCGTCGGTGTCTTTCCATCCCAACACTGAGAGGGGCCCCGTGTCAAGGTCAAGTTCTGTTTCCTGGAGGGACCGGACTGGTGCCCACACTTCATGGCAAATATCACAACGGCCGAAAGATTGCAGACCCCCTGGGCCCAGCTTTGTCTGCATCCCTGACAGCCTTCCCTAACGGGCTGGCCGCTCCCCACTCCCCCAGCTGGGGTCCTCTTCCTAGATCCCTGCCCTAGTAAAGCTTCCTTCGTGGGGACCAGGCTAGGTCTTTGGATGCAGGTCTTCAGTGCTGCGAGCAGGCATGCGGCTTTACAGAGCGATGCAGCGACCAGGTGGGCACCTCCGCTCTCCCGCCTTGACACCCAGGTGCGCCGTCTTCCAGCCTGCCCAGCATCCCTGGGCTCTCTGCCTTTCTCCCCATTCCAATCACTGCGCAGGTCTGGGAGAAGACTCTGTTGTCTTGCTGGGACCATCCAACAGCCTGGGGAAGTCTCTCTCTTTGGCCAGGCTCTGTCCCTCTCAGCCTCTCCCTCTGCCACCCAAGGACATGGGTGCTGGGACCAGACAGAGCTGGGTTGCAACCTTGGAGAAACAGCCCAGTCCCCACGGTGGCCCTGCAGGACTGTCAGTGACCAGGCCCCTCGTGGCGCCGGCCATATTGACCGCCTGCCTGCTGGTTCCATGGCTCTGGGGTGGTTGGGGACACTGGTCTATGTTTAAGCTCCCCAGGAGGGTCTAAAGTGCAGCCGGGCTTGAGAACAGGATCTCCAGCATGAAGTTCAAGGTCGTTCGGTACTTCCCTGACCTGGCCTGGTCTATCCTTTCAGGCTCCTCTCTCTCCCCGGTCCCCCTCCCCTTTCCTGCTCCTAAGTCACATGCCACCAGAGCCCACACTCTTTCACGCCTCTCTGCCCTGGCCCTTGTAATCGCCCCTGCAGGAAAGAACCTCTGTTAACATCTCGGAGAGTTCCCCCCACCAGCCCCCCGCTGGCCGTCTCCCTCCATCTCCTCGGTGAAACCTTATCAGCCCCTTTCTGTCCCCTGTCTTGCTTTGGCCTTTAAGGTTTGCAGAGCAGGCTGCATCTAGCTCTCAGTCTTCGGCCCACCGCCTTCTAACCGTTTGTTGATAGCTCTGAGAAGGTGGAAATTCCAGGGTCTTGGTGCCAGAGAGATCTGGGTTTAACCCTCAGATCCCCCACTTACATTTCCTGAGCTGGGGAGGAGCCACGTAACAGCTCTGAGTCCCAGGCTCCTCATCCATGGACCACGAACAGTCACCCCGCCCATTGCTGTGAGTGCCTGCTGTGTGTCACGCGTTCCAGACCCACCCTCTGATTCCATCGTCACAGCAACCCCGTGAAACCACACGTGACACGTACAGATGCAGCTGTGCGGGGTCCTGCTCCAGCCTCACGGGTCGTAGACCTCGGCCAAATTACTCAGCACCCTCCCCCCCACCCCGCCCATGCCTCAGGCTTGTCTCTGGCTCAGTGGGCAGAGTGCCTCCCGCACGGGATGTTCGGATGTTCAGAAGTCCCATTGAATCATACCTGCCAAGGGCTGAGGACGCAGGAAGCCCTCCACGCCACTCACTCTCCTGGCTACTCTAGCTTCTGAATAATCGCCTGACCAGCAGAGAAACGGGTCCTGTACCATGTCCCGTGGGGCCGTTGAGGAGGTTAAGTGAGATGCTGTTTGTGCAGCTTGTCATGTAATAAATTACTGAGTAAATGTTCGTTCCCTTCCCTCCCCACGTGCCCCACCCCTGCCAGATTCCTCAGGGGCCGTGCTCCCTGGGGACAGTGAACACGCCTTCTATTCCCTGCCCCCGGCAGAGCAACCCGCACGCCGGAACTCGATGCCTGTCAGGGTGACAAAACTTACATTGTGGAAGCTGTCTGCCTGTTTCCCGTAATGTCAGCCCTTCCCCTACCTTTCCACCCATCTATTTATTCATCCAACAAATTAAGCTCCTATCATGCATTGGACGCTGTTCTAGGCAAAGATCCCTGTCCTCAGAGAGCTGACACTCCAGTGAGAGAGAGACTAGGACCTGCCTGCACAGTCTAACCCCAGGTAGTGATAGAGGCGATGAGTAAAGATACAGAATAAGAGGATAGAAATGCTTTCCTTCCCCGCGGGCAGGGGAATGTTTCCCGCACAGTGTCTAGAAAAGTCCTCTCTGAAAAGGTGACATTTGATCATTTTAAAAGTAATATATATCTTCGTTAACATGTCAGAAAGTACGGAAGAATGTAATGTTCTCCTGTAACCATCATTCAGAGATCACTGCATTCCGGACATCCTTGTGTCTTCATGTTTAAACGTACAGATTTGCATCCTGCTCTCTCAAATTTAATGTTATGCTGGAATCGTTTTGTAGCTGTGTTTATGTTTCTCCATTTCCCGTGTATCAATACTTTTAAATGGGGTCCATAAATACATACGTGGTTTCCCACCCTTACAAAGGAAGTGCGTATTGTTGTTCACATTCTAGAAAGTCAAAATGGGAAAGAAAATAAAAACAACTTCAATCCTATCAGTTAACGTATTGGTTTCCATCCTTCCTTTCCTTTTTTCCCCTTCCTTATAAAAGTGGAAAGACGCTGTGCAGAGTACATTTGGTTTGGTTCCTGGCTTTTCATGATAGTGTTTTAAAGCGAGGAGGCAGTTGGGTTCAGGTGACAGAAGTTAACACAGTCCAGGAGAAGTCGTGCAAAAGTCCAGGATGTGGCATCAGAACCTTCACTCCTTGGTCCACTCTCCATGATTTTGCCAAGTTGTTTAATCTCTGAGCCCTTGGGCCAAAGGGAGTCTGAAGTCCTCTCTAGATTGTAAGCCTGGAATTCACTGCGGAAAGCAGAGGGTGGCCAGGAAACGTGTCAGGGAGGAAGGATGCCTGGCTGCAGCCCTCCGTGTATGAACATGCAGAGTCTAGGAAAGACCTGGAGCACCGGGGATGGGGTAGCACAAAGCCCCTCCCAGAATGCACTTGCTGAGTCTCACTTCACGTTTTCCTCTTCAGTCCTCGCACCATCCCCTCGATGCTGGAGTTACTCTGCCCATGTTTACAGATGGGGAAACTGCCTCAGAGAGGCCAGGAAACCTGTCCTAAGTCCGAGGGTCCTAAACTCAAGAGCAGTGGGGCGATTTGCACCCAGATCCCCCTGGCCCAAGTCCAAGCTCCCAACCACTCATCTGGAGGAGGATTCAGGGCCAACAAGACATCGACCAGAATGAGGCCCTGGGCTCTGCTCCATCCTCTGCCCTTGAACACCAGTGCACGGATTGCAGTGTGTGCAGCTCCAGCCGGGGAGCCCTGGTCTAGACAGGGAGGTAGGCACCTGTGTCCAGCCCAAGCTCATCTATTTTAAACATACTTTAAAAACACTAGTTTTGTTACTGAAAAAGTAACACTTGCAGAACCGAAAAACTCAAATAGTGAAAAGCAGTGTTACATAGGCATCCCTGTCCCCTCACCCCAGCCCCCAGTCCTCCTCGCGGGAGTGCGTGTGTCCTCCCAGAAACCCTGTGTACAGATAATCACATACGCGTGCGTCTTTATACTGCACACACTGTTCTGTGTGTTTCCCTTTCAAACAGTGTCTGATATCTCTTAAAAGCAGCACTTTTGGCTCTATGTCTTTTTATTGGCTGTATAGTATCCCACCACTTGGATAGACTCTTGTTGATTTAGCGAGCCCCATACTGATGGGTATTTCAGCCTTTTACTGGGTTTTGCTGTGACAGATGCTACTGCAATGTACAGGCATCTTCACACAAATGTCCAAATATGCCTATCTGAAGAATAATTCCTAAAAACACCACAGAATTCATTGTTACTCTGGAGGTCCTAGCAGATGGAACAGAAGATAAGAAATACGAAGAAGAGGTACAGAAACTAGAAAGGACAAGACAGAGCTGTCATTATCTGCAGACAATAGAAATCTTCTACCTAGAATTCCAACAGGATCAGCTGACCGATAATTAGAACTAACAAGAGGATTCAGCACTGTGACCATGTAACAGCTCAACATAGAAAATCAATTGTCTTCCTGTTCTCCAGCGGTAACCAGTTAGAAGAATGTAATGGAAAAAAAAAGGAGTGGAATTTCTGAGCCAAAATGACCTCTAAGCCAGTGCTTCTCAAAACTTAGGCTGCATAAGTGTCACCTAAAGGGCTTAGAACACAGATCGCTGTTTCCAATTCAGCGGGTCCAGGGCGGCCCCTGGGAATCTGCATTTTGACAAACTCCCGGTGATGCTGGCCTTTGGACCCCACTCTGAGCAGCAAGATCGAAAGCCATTGTTCCCATGCCCACTGCCCCCGGTGGTGAGGGAGGGAAACTGCCCCTCTCCCCGTTTCTTCACCGGGGCTGGTTGCTCTCAAAGTCTGTGCTGTCGAGCCAGTTGGATGTGTGAAAGACCTTATTCTGTTGTTTCAATCTGTGCCTCTTTAATTATGAATGCGACTGAACATCCTCCCACACGCTTGGCCTTGGCCTTAATTTTCATGACACCAGATGTTACAGGACCATCCATGTGGTGATGTCAGCGCCTGCATCACCAGATGGCAGTGTCATCTCCCGGTGAGTCCTGCCCTTGCCTCCAGCTACGTCTCCCCCTCCACGGCAAGAAGGGATGTAGAAGGTCCTGCTGGCCTTGGCCCTGCCTCCAGCACGGAGCCCTGTGACCCACAGTCCTCATGAGAGCATTTTCCAACACCAAACCATCTCTGTGGTGGAAAGAGCAAAGAACGTGAGTCAAGAAAACCCGGTATCTCAGACAACAGCTCCTTCACTGAGAACGAATGGGTGATGCTGCGAAGGCAGGGAGCGGGGCTTGACTGCATATTTAAAGCGATGCTTTGACACCCAGGAAATAGTAAGATGGATCGGCGGGAGCTGGCAAGCCGCCCCACGCCAGGTGGGGGTTTTCATGCCATTTCAATCACGCGACTTCAGCAATGCGCCCTGGCACGTTTGTTAATAAAGACACAGAGCTCAGGCAACACGCCGTGTTTGTGTTTCAGCCCATTGTCTACTTCCAGAGAAAGGTTATTGGAATCATATTGCATTTTCAGGTCCGATGAAGCCGCAGTAGTATCGGCTTCTCATGCAAATGTGCTGTGACAAAGGGGAGATGTCACATCCCATAAATCTTCAGGCGCCCGGAGCCCTTGTCACCCCTCAGTCTTAACACATCCTGATAGGAGGCGATTAGTTTGGACCAACAAACTGCCTTGCATGGAAGTTTGCCTCTGCTTGAAGCTAGAGCCTGTTTACCAGGACAGGTGTATGGGACGTGATGACAGGTGGGCCCAGGTGGCCACGAGCAAGGCCACGGAAGGACAGGAAGGCTCAGCCACTCGGCGGGACGGCGGGCTGCGGGGCTGGAGCCACAAAGGTGCAGGTCTTCTACCACCTGGGAGGCTCTGGGCAGCTTTCTTGACCTTTCTCATTTTCCCCATCAGCCAAATAGCGATGACAGTGGTGGCTGGGAGCGTCCAACGGGGCAAAGCATGTGGAATGCCCAGTGTGGTGCCGGAGTCACACACAGTCAGGATATTGGCCATTATAACATTTGTCCGTTTGAGCACAGAGCCAGCCGGCGCCTACTCCTTAGACAGCCCAGGTGGGAAGAATCGAGGGACAGCGTGTGCACGTGTGTGTGCTGGGGGCCGGGGCTGCCCTGCGGCCTGGCGAGGACTCTGCAGGCTGGAGGGCTGGGTGGCTCTCTGCTGGCGAGTGTGTGGCTCTGGTCATACGCTGTCCACAAAGAGCCTGCAAAGATTTGTCACCAAGCCGGTCACACTCCCAGTCCCCTTGTTTCCACACCACAGCCATCCCATTGCGACTGAGCTGCAATGTCCCCCCTGCACTGGGTCTTGGGACTTGGGGGACTGTCCTCTTGGCATCTGGCAGGTCACCTGGAGAGATTTACTGGCCGCCTGGTATGTGAGGGACTCGGTGTGGGTTGACAAGACCAGCCTGTTCCAACTCGGAGAGGAGCCTCAGGTGATGGTGACACCTTGGGGTGTGCAGCA
Source organism: Vicugna pacos (assembly GCF_048564905.1). NCBI lineage: Eukaryota > Metazoa > Chordata > Mammalia > Artiodactyla > Camelidae > Vicugna > Vicugna pacos. Next base: position 59,613,529 of record NC_133002.1, read on the forward strand.
CGTGGCAGGGAGGTCAAGTGGGAGTTGTGCTTCCAGTGGGGAAGTCAGGAAGGCTTCCTGGATGGGGGTTCCAGAGCGACCTCGAAGGACAGGGTGGTTCTGACTTTTCCCCGGGAAGCACAGAGTTGTCCAGCATTCGGTAGAGCCTGTCCCGTCCTGACCTTTCTGTGTCCTCCTCTTGTCTCACCACCAACTCTGAGACCCCTTTACTGTGTCCCAGGACAGGAGAGACCAGAGCACAGGAGGGGAGTCTGCCCTCCCTCACCAGCGCCACACACACCAGCCTTTGCCTTTCTCCCGCATCCCTTCTGCTGCCTCTTGAATTCAAAAGAGAAAGAGGAGAAAAAAAGAAAAAAAAGAAAAACCCCCAAAGGCTCAGGCTGAGACATTCACAAGGTGAGGACGGTCCAAAAAAGGCGACAGTCGGGGGAGGGGTTAACTTAGAAAAGTGTTTTTCAAACTTCTTCAACTTTGATCCAGAGTAGGAAGTAGGTTTTGCAAAGCAATCCAGGCTCCATAAAAAAAAAATGCCTTGGAACCTGAAAAAGTCGTTTAATGAAACATGACCCTTTCTGTGTGGGAGACACACTGATATCTTGTGTTTTAAAACCCTGCCTGAAGCCTGTTTCCATGGGAAAGCTGGGGCATTGCCGGCAGCCACGTGGGCCGGATCCAGGTGGGGCTGGTGGGAGGTCACGTGAGCAGGCCGACGCCCTTCAGGGGCACAGCGGTCACTCATCCAGGCTGAACCCACCTCCAGTTCCTTCTCTGGATCCCTGGACCCTCGCAGGCACCCTTTCCGGCCCTTGGCCACCTCTGGGATGGTTGTTGGCGCCGGACCGTCAGGGTCACGGGTCTCAGGAGCCCCTGTGGGGCGAATTCTCTAACTTCCAGCGGGGCGGGCAGTCTGTCCTGTGATCAGTGTGTCTGCCCGGTTAGCGCCTCCAGCCGGGCCTACAGGCTCCCGGCTCCCCTCTGGGCTTAGAGGCAGGAGGTGGCCCCTCTACTCACTGCCCCAAATTCGGGTGGATCAGAGGACCCACGGTGAGGGCTCCTCACCCTCCCAGCCCCTGCTCTGCTTCTCTTGTGGAGTTCTGACAACTTGGAATCAAGTTTTAAAATCGGGGTAAAATTCACATGACATACAATTAACCACTTTAAAGTGAACAGTTTGCAGCATTTAGTACACTCACAGTGAAGTGTGGCCATCACCTCCACTTAGTCCCCGAATGCTGTCAGCGCCCCTTAGCAGGCAGTCCTCATTCCCCTTCTTTCTAGCCCCCCAGAAACCCCAAATCCACTTTCTGTTCCTATGGAGTTTCCTATAATGGGGCATCTTCTATAAAGGGAAGCCTGCAATATTTGTCTTCTTTGTGTCTGTCTTCTCTCACTCAGTGTAAGGCCCTCAGGGTTCTCCCCGTGTTGTAGTCTGTCAGTATGCCATTCCTTTTCATGGCTGACTAATATTCCATCATTCATTCATTCATCATCTGAGTTGTTTCCACCTCTTGGCTCCTGTGAAGAGTGGTCATCATTTTATAAATGGGACCGCTGCTTTGTTTTCTTGTCTGACTTCTCTGCTGGACTGAAGACTCCCAAGGCAGGCGTGGGTTTGGTGTTCTTGCTGTTGTAACCCTCGGGCTCACAGGTGAGGGCAGACAGCCCACCGTGAGTGCAGGTGGGAGGGGAAAAGGGACAGGGGCGCTCCCGCCTTAGTACAGAAGCCGTCAGCCTGGCCGGCACCCACCCTGTGGTCCTCAGCCCTCTGCAGCCCCTGGCTAAAGAGATAACAGTCTAGCAGCCTTTCCTCCGCTCCCTACTTGGGCACCTGAAATCCAACAAACGGAGGCTGAAGCAGGGCAGGTGTCTGACCAACCACCCTCCTCGGACCTGGGGGACCACAGATCCACTCTCCCCCTCCACCCCCGCCACTCTACCCACACAGAAATCCTCCCGCTGGACTCCTGAGTCCAGCAGCCACGTGCTTGGGGAAAAAGCTTCATGAAACTGCATAATGTGGACTAAAATGCACTTGGAGCTCTCAGGGGGACAGAGGGGTCGCAGTCTCGAGAGGCCTGAGGCAGGACGGTCGTGGCTCGGACCCCGGCCCGTGAGAGGAAGCTAGAGATCTTTTCTTTAAAAGTCTTGCTGATGTGGGTTTTTCTGATTTTGTTTTTAATCAATGCTCTGTTGCCAGGGACGAACATTCTGGATAGAGGAGGCTGCTGCAGTCTGGGAGAAACGTGGGCGGCTATAAAGGTGACCCGTTAAGCCCGCTCGTGGGCACTGAGTGCCAGGCACGTGGGGGTGTTTTTGGTTTAAAGAGATGGAGCGACGGTGCATGAGCACGCCCTGGGAGCTGGCGTGGGTGCCTCCACGCGCATCGCCCACCCTGCATCTCCCCGAGGACCCGGCTGGGCAAGTGCCTCCCCATTTCACAGGCAAGGAGACTGAGGCACAGGGTGGAACAGCGATATCCAAGCCCGTGCAGCTCCCCAGAGAGACAACAGCCTTCACACCCTCGGGAAGGGCCGGGGGCTCCCTCTCCGCTGGGCCCAGAAAGCCCAAGGGCACCCGCCCCCCGGGCTTCAGCCTCTTTTGCCGCCCTAATTCGCAGGGCGACGGGCGCCCGCCTCATGGTTGCGCGGGGCTTGTATAAATTACCCCGCCAGTGCGATTAGCTGTTTGTCCAGGCTAATTGTCAGTACTAAATCTTGCTCGGTCACAGTTTTAAAGCTTAATTTAAAATCTCTGTCTTTACGAAATCCATACTCCCTCCCACCAGGGGGAGAAGATAGACTGAATGGGTTTGGTCCACTTCCGTTCGTAGCAGCCCGCGTGGCAATTAGGGGGGGGCCCGGCGGGCGGGGGGCTCCGCCGGCTGGCAAGTCCTGGCGGGGGTGCCCTCGTCCCTTCCCGTGGATGAAGCTCCGAATCAGGAGCTTATTGCTTGGAGACCCCCAGCCTCTGGTCTCCAGTCGGGGGAGCCCCTCCCCAGTTACAGCATAAATCTGGGGGTGTAGAGGCGGGGATGGAATTCATTCTCGAAGGCGGGAAATCACAGCAGTTCGGGGAAAGCAGGCAGGACAGGGCACCCCCGCTCACTGGCCACAGGCCGCCGGGCAGCCACGTGAGCGAAGGGGTGGGCGGGGGGCTTCTGCTGTGGGGGGAGTCTGAGGCCCCAGGAGCTCACAGCCCCTTCCTGGGACCCAAGCCCCTCCCAGCTCCCTCTTTTCCTGAAGACCGATGTTGCCAGGGCGTGAGGAGGGGGCGGGCAGTCTCTGGGGGACCGGCCCTTTCCCCCTCTTTCTTCCTCTTCCCAGATCCCCCTCCAGAAGCAGGCAGGAGCCGCCCCTCGGCAAAGCCAGGAAAAGACCGTCACAGAAGTGGAGAATTCACTGGAAGGAACCGTCAAAGCCCCCAGTCTCCACCCCTTTATTGTCTCGGGGGAAACTGAGCCCCAGGAAGGGTTCAGGGGCACACAGCTGGGTTGGCTCCTAGCTGAATCCCCCGGGGTCTTGGCACTCATCCCCCTGCTATGTGTTTATAGTCAAGGTGGCCGTGCGATTCGTTGCTCCAACAGACACACTTAGAGATTAATTTACTAATGCTTACTACTAGTCCTGTGGGTTATGCGTGCACCTAGGTCCCTGTATTTACACCTGCTGGCCCTCATCATCCTGCCCAGGTGTGGGCAGTGGGCTGGAGGGAGCAGAGAGGAGGGCTGGAAGGCTCAGTCCGAGGGAGGAGGACAAGGACCTGCGTGACACAGAAGAGATGGAAGAGAGGGCAGCCCAGTGAGATGGGTAAGACCCTGCTGCGGGAAGCTTGAGGGAAGCGTCAGTAATGAGTCCTTTTCTGCCACCTCAGGGCTCGTCCAGGTCCCGAGTGAAGAGGTGGGGGCCGGCAGAGAACCCACCGGCGGGCATCCCGGGAGAGGCGGCAGCCCCAGCCCCAGTCCTTCGCCTGCCCGGTCACTCTCCCACTGCTGAGGGGAGCGGAGGGAAGGCTGCAGTGCTCTGGAGGCTTCTGTCCTTTCTCTGCACAGGAATCTAGAATGTGGGAGGCTCCAGGGCCTGGACCTGAGCCGTTTCATGTTCAGAGCCCCAGCGTTCACACCTCCTGGTCCTATCTGCAGACGGCAGGCCGCCTGGAGGAAGTGGGGGGGGGGCGCAGTTGGGGTCCCGGGGCTGCCAAAACGAAGAACCACAAACTGGGAGGCTTTCAACGCAGACGTGCTCTCTCAGGGGCTGGAGGGCAGAGGCTCCTTCTGGAGGCCCCGAGGGGGGGTTTGCTTGAGGTCTCCTGGCTTCCGTTGGTCATCGAAATCCCTGCGTTCCTTGGCTTGTGGCCGCATCACCTGATGTTACCTCTGTGGTCGCGGGGCCCTCTTCTCTGCGTCTCCAGGCTTTCTCCTTGTCTGTGTCTCATTGGATTTCAGGCCCACCCTAAATCCAGGGTGATTTCGTCTCCATCCTTCCCCGAGTCACTTCTGCAAAGACCTTTATCCCAAATAAGATCACAGCCTCAGGTTCTGGGTGGACGTGAGTTTGCGGGGTCGAGGGAAAGGGACACTGTTCAACCCACAACGGCAGAAGAGGGTGATGAGATGTGGGGTAGAGCCTCAGCCCCCAAGGGCGGGTGGGGCCACCGCCTGCGTCCCAGCAACAGGAGTGGGTGGGGCAGGGCATGGTCCAGGGGGCAGAGGGGAGGGGAGCCCCCACCCCACCCTGTGCAGCTGGCTGAGTACCCCTTCTGGAGCCTTCCACCACTCCCATTTACCCACTCAGCCCCTTCTGGGGGGACCACGGTGTTGCTTTTTGATTTAATCAAGTTATTAAGACTACGCAATTTGATCCCGGAGACCAGTGCTCTTCAGGAAGGTGATCAGGACCAGCAGGCACCCGAGAACAAAGGATCATGGGCATCCCGCAGCCCTATCGCCGTGGGAACCGCCAGGGTTGGCTGAGCGATGGGGGGAGGGGCGGGGGAGGGCTCTCCCACCACAGCCAGGCAGGGAGGAGGCCCAGCCTTCTCTTCCCTTCCCCGGGAAGCGCGGCCACGATTTAATATGCAAAGGTGGAGAGGCTGGCATCCAGGCGCGTCGGCCGCGGCATGCCATATTTCAAACAAAGACTCTACAACAAAGGGCAGGAGGACGCGGGGATTTGTCAGAATTCAGCGATGGGAGAGATTTATCTAAGCCGAGTGGAGGGGCCTGTGACCTTGGGCTTGAGAGCTTTAGAGCGAACAGGCGGCTGTTGAAGACGGAACAAAGAAATGCCTGTGATTACATTATTTAATAGAATGGTCTTAAACTGTTGGGAGGGGGAGTTAGGTGGCACAAGAGAATTGTTTTTTATTCCAGGAGATGTAAGGAAGATGTAATGGAGGGGAAAAAGCAGGGGGAGGAGGAGGGAGAGGTTGGAGAGATTTCTGAGAGGAGAGCAACGGAGAGAGCTCGGAGAGGCAGCGGGAGGCGAGGCGGCAGGAGGTAAACACTGACGCCTCCCTCCCTCCCTCCCTCCCTGCAGGTTCAGCCTCAGCCCCGAAGAGCAGGTGGTGCCACGGAGGAGCTGAGCTGGAAGGAGCAGGGCTTCGGGGAAGAGGAAGACTGACCTGCCAAGGCCCCTGGGAGTCGGGATGTGTATGACAGGGCTGTCAGCTTCCCCAGGTGGGGGGCCAGGCGGCCGGGAAACCCAGGCGCCCTGCTCCAGGCACCTTGGCCCTGGGAAGGGCTGTGTGTGCAGCCTTGAGGTCAGTGAGGACAGGGTCTGGGCAACAGAGGCTGGCGGGAGGCAGAGAGTGGCGGGGGCCTTCCATCAGCCCCGCCCCCATAAGCAGACTGGCCCCCCAGTGCAGGTGTCCGACCCCTGGCAGTGCCAGCCCTCTGAGCTGTGGCCCCCGGTGGGGCTGCAGGCACAGGAGGAGGTGCTGGCGGGGCCCCCTTGCGGCCAGCTGAAGCTGAGAGTCGGGTAGGCCTGGAAGCTGTCCTGTCTGCGTGCCAGGCCTGTGCCGGGTGGCGCTGGCTTCCCGGATCCTGAGCGGAGCACCCCTGCTAGGACCCCGCCCAGACCCTGCACTTTCACAGGGCTTGGCCCCCCTTGCCAAGCTTGTAACTGGGCTGCTTCTTCTTAAAGCGGCCCTCACTCCCAAATTGTCTGCATTCCAGGCTCAGCTAAGACTAGGATCAACCAGGTGGTCTCCGGACACTTCCAAGGCAGAATGGATGTGGTTCTTCCTGGAATGTGCTGGAAGCCTGGTCCCCAGGCATCTGGGGGGCTCAGCGGAACTTCAAAGCCAGGCGGGAGCGGGGGTGGGGTGGGGGGAGGGAGGGCGGGCAGCGGGCACGCCCAGGTGGGCCAGACAGGGACCCTCGTTTCTCACCCCAGGGCGGCCAGCCACCTAGAATACGTTTCCACCAGAAAGCTTTTTCTCATTTCACACTAGCTGCTCAGGCCACAGGCCGGCTCACCCTCCCAAGACCTGGGAAACCAGAGAAGAAAAGAGTTTCCAAGTCACGCTGGAGGGGACAAGGCCGCTCAGGAGGAGGCTCCTGGTGTTGGGAGCGGGTGTCCCAGGCATCGGGGGTCCTCTGGGGAGGCACAGCACTGAAAAGCGGCTGCCTCTGCTCCCAGACCTGGCTGTGCCCCAGGGGCGCCGGGCAGCTGCTGGGCCCAGCCTGGACCCGCTGAAATCAACCCCGGAACAGGTGTGCTCACAGGTGCTCCGGGGCCTGTGCTCCCAGCCCAGCGCCAGGCCCGGCCGATCCTGGGGCCAGCGGCAAAGGGCGCTGCCGGCGGGAGGTGCACCGCTCCTGAGCGGGGCTCCGGGGGCCGCACCCGGCTCTCTGGCTCTTCTCCGGGCAGCAGGAGGGGCTGGGAAGCCTCGGCTGGGAGGAGGCAGTTCTCTCTCTTTCTCCTCCACTCACTAGGGACTGGGGGCTCAGGAGACAGGAGGGGAACCTGTGGATGCGAACAGTCCAGGACATCCGCCTTTAAATGGGCTGGGACTCCAGCTGTGGGGCACTAGGAGGGCTGAAAGCCTCCATCTGTGGGACCCGTTCCAGGAGACCAGGACATCTGGGGTGAAGATGATGTAAAGGACCCAGCGTGATGCCTCCCACACACACCTGGTGCTTTTTGGCGGGCGGCAGCATGGCCTTGTAGGGGGGTGGGGCTGGAGTCAGTGGCCCTGGGCCTCAGTCTTCTCTTCTGCAGAATGGGGGTAAAGATAGGACCTCCTCCTAGGGTAACTGTGAGAATGGGGCCCAGGCGGTGTGGGGGGGAGGGCTCTGCAGGCTATGGGTCCTCTCACCCCACCCAGCTCATTGCCTCCATCACCCCCGTCATCACCTCCAGAACTGGCATAAGAATGCACACCCCCTCCACCGTCAGCCCGGAAGAGAACCTGGCTGGGGGCTTCACAGAGGAAAGGCAAGCCTTTGCTTTTTCCTGCATCACTTTAACCCTTCTAGAGCCCAGGTTCAAAGCCATTAAGCACTTCATGAGGCCACCAGGGGAGTCTGGCTGGGCCACTGGACATGTGGTCAATGGTTAGAGGCTGATGGTGCAGCCTGGAATAAGCCCCTATAGCTCTCTCTCTGATTCTGTCTCTCTGTCTCTGTGTGCCCATCTCTTGGCGCCTTTGTCTCTCCTCTCCTCCCCCCCCAGTGCCCCCAGGACATGTTTCCAAAGCTGTTGCTAGGGCTGTGACTTCCCTATTATTTGGCCTTTTAGCCACTGTCCTGGTGATTTTCTGTTTCCCTCCAAGAGGGAACTTCTCCCCAGCTGGGTCGTGACATATCCTGCTTCTGGGGAGAGCTGAGTGTGCCTGCAATGCCCCTTCCCACTGGAAGATCCTTCCCCTCTAACTCACATCCCTTAGCTTAAACTTATTTCAGGTTCTGCTTTTAATTTGCATTCAGTTCTCTACTTAACAGACTCTGATAGACAGAGGACGGTCCTTTGTCAAACTCTTAATTCTGCCTCTGGACCTTTGGTCCTTTTCTGCTGCAGAGGAGCCCCGGCGCACGGGGGTCCAGTGCCCAGGGATCCTGCGGGAAGCCCTCAGCTGGGCCATCACCCGGCCGGGGCAGGATCCAGGCTCCGGGGGCCTCTTGTTGAGTCCGGGGTCCCCTTTCCCTTCACTCCACGTCATTATTAAGAGATGATGCAGTTCCTGGAGCAAGAACCTTTCAGCTCTGGAAAAATTATGTGTGACACTTTACATATGGATCAGATAATTAATGGACGCCCCGATTTCCTCCACCAGAACATAAAGCGGGCGAGGACAGCGCTCTAATTCCAGATAATTAAAGAGTGATCTAGCTGGCTCGCGCTGCTCAGGGAGTGCGGGCTGCTGTCATTAACACTGCGGAGCCCTCTCCATTCTCCACACCTCACTGCCAAGCGCAGGGCCTCGGCTCCCCAGGGGCTGAGGGGCCGGAGAGCCCACGGCCGCCAGCCCGCCATGGAATTGAAGTGGCTCCATCTGCTGCACCACAACTTCCTGGGTGGGCACCAAGGCGAGGGGGCAGCCTGCTGCCACTGTCCACCCCTACTCTGGGGTCAGGCTGCCTCCCTCTGAGCTCCCCAGGGGTGCATGTGCGCATACCTGGGTTTGGGACAGAACCCCAGGGTGGCCTCTCCAGGGCAGCCGTGCCTGATCTTAGAGACTTGCCTTCCGAGAAACGTGCAGAGCTCGGAGGCTGCGGCTGCCACCCCAGAAAAATGAGTCACACTTTGGGACATCTGAGGGCCCTTACCTCCCCCGGAGCTGAGGCCTCCCTGGGTTTCAGAAGTGGACGTAATAGTGCTCCACCAGAAAAACAACAAACAACCTCATTCCAAAGGATCATCATTCCAGGGTCACAGGGCTATTGCTCCTCCAGGGAAAGGGTGCAGGGTGGACGGGCTCCCAACCTTCCCACCCCTATCCCCCAAACACCTGTCCAGACCACACCTCCTGGGACCTAGGTTGCAAAATACCTTTTGGATCTGAATTTCTGGTCCCTAAACCCCTCCCTTCTGTAGTGATTAAGGCTAGCACGCTCTCCCAGAAATAGCTTCATTGCACCAGAAAACCCCAATTCAGGGCAGAACCTTCACAGTCAATTGAGGGCCGTGGAGGAAGACACTAGACAAAGCAGCAGGACAAAAATGGTGCAGAGCACTGACGTCCCAGCCCCACTGCTCACACGCTGTGTGACTTTCAGCAAGTTACTTAACTTCTCTGAATGTCCTGTCCTCATCTGTCAATTGGGTATCATCAGAGTTCTTGATGTGTTGAGTCACTCATGAGTTTTCGATGAGACGCTCTCCATAACCCTTGGGACACTGAGTGGCGCACACCGAGTGCCCGCTGGAGGGTGGGTGCAGTTGTGGAGTGCAGTCGGGGCGTGGGCCCGCCTGGGGACTCTCAGACCGCAGCTGTGCGTGCCTGGGCTCACGCACCTTGCACACAGAGGCCGGCCCTGGCTGACGGTGCACCAAGCCGAGGGCCCTCGAGAGAAGCAGGATGTCCGGGGTGACTTCTGTTGCTTTGGAATGGGGTCTCTGAGGACCTGCAGGCGACAGGGAGGGGCCCAGAAGCAAGGGGCGGACTGCGGGAGGCCGCCTGCCCGCCCGGAGGCCCGGAGACTGCAGGCAGCAGTCCGTACGTCTGCAAGGGGCGACGTCCCTCGTTGGGTTGGCTTTATCTTCTGTTGCTTTTGCTTCGTCAGGATCAAGGCCGCCCTTCCACAGAACAGCCGGAGAGGGAAGCTGAGATTCGGATCTAGAGGTGTGGAGGGCTCCATTCACTCTCCTGAGGGCTGTAGGAGGCAGTCTGGGGACGCAAGAACTGACCTCTACAGGCTGCCGGTTACAACGAAAGGATGTGTCTCGAGGCCCCTCGATCCAGTCTGTGGCCCCTTCACCTCTCAGCACCTCTGTGGTTACAGGGAGGCCCAGGGACCTCATTCCTTATCCCACTCTGTAGACACCTGCCTTCCAGGATTCCGGACCTGCTGCAGCTGCCATTTTGAACCAGGGCCCCTGGGGATTCTAACAATGAGGCCAGTTTGGGAAGACAGCCCCAGTCCTGCACCTGCAGGCGCTGGGGGAGCAGGTTGGTGCATGGCCGTCCCCAGGCAGGGCCCACAACTAGGGCCCGGGGTGGCCCCGGCTCCTCTCCCGCTATGTCCTGGGTCGGGGACTGGGGCCTGTCACAGGACTGCTCCCAGCTGGCTCCCAGCGTGCATTTACTGGAAGAGCAAATGAACCAACACTGTCCGTGGGTCTGGTGGCTCCCTCCCTGCAGAGGAACTCGGAAGGAAGAATTTAGACCCAGGGACCGGCCATTGTCCAAACCACTGGCACCTCCATTGGCAGGAGCCTTCGAGCCCTGGCGGCTGAGGTGGGGGCACACACATTGTGCAAGAGATTGACAAAGGGTTAGCTGGCTTTGTGCTTTTTAACTTTGATGGGACGTGTGTGCATGTCTGTGGATGTACGTGCCTGTGTCTGTGTGTACACATGCACGCGTGTGTGTCTAAGTGTGTTTGTGTGTCCATGTGTGGCAATGGGCCAAGAGGCAGGGGGATGGAGGATGGGGGTGCCTGAAATTACTTTTGTCCCTGGGTTTCGAAATCTCCATGGTTCCTGCCTTCTGCGATGTACAAGTCCAATGCGCCCCACCTGGGCTCAGGTTGCTTGTCCTTAAAGGTCCAGGCGAGGGGCAGGGCACAGTGAGGGATAAAGGGACACATGTTTGGAGCAGCTGTGATCTGGGGCCAGCTGGGCAGAGGCTGGTGGAAGAGGCCGGGAGACTGGAGCATGAATCAGCATTGCCGCAGGGAGCTACAGCAGTTCCCCGAACACTGGGCCCCCCAGGAGGGACCTGCAGAGGCTGGCCGGGATGCCTTGCCCAAAGGAAGCAGGGGGCACCCACACCTGCTGCTCCCCGCTCGGAGGAGGTGGGCCTCCACTCTTAGGAATCCATCCCCCTCCAGGAGCGCAGAGTGGGCACCAGCGGGTGTGCTGAAGGCTTAGGGTGAAAGCAAGCGCTTGGAGGAGCCAGGGGTCCCCACCGGCACCTGCCCTGGGCAGCACGTGGGAGAGGAGCAAAGCCTGGCCCAGGGGGCCCTCCTCGCCCGCCGGGTCGGAGCAGCTCTGCCCAGGCCGCTGGGAGACCCGGCTTAGCCTTGACCTCCCTGGGGAACTTCCCCAGGCTGGAGTGCAAGGGACTATTCCTGGAGCCCCAGGGTTCATGGGACTCCACAGGGGAAGAGGGAGATGGCACAGCTGTAGCCCCATCCATTACCCCGGCTTCTTTCTGGAGGAGCCGCCCTGGGATGGAGCTCTCAAAGAGGTTTCCAGTGGCTCCTGAAAGGGGCAGGCAAGCTTCCTGCTGCCCCTGCCTCCCAGCCACTCTGCTCCTCTCCCGCCAGCATTCCCCTTCTCCTCCCGCCCTCTCTCTCTCCCTTCCGTCTCTGGCTCTGGGTCTCCATCTCCCCATCCTCCTCCCGGCCCCTCCTCCCTTCTTCGCCTTCCTGCAGCTGGGAAGCTCGACCAAGCTGACAGTCAACTGTGCCTCTAATGAAAAACACATACCCACGGGCTGCTTCTGCCTCCTGCCTCATTAATGCAGCCTTTCCTCCAAGCTGCCTCCCACCTTCCCCAACTCTGTAAATAAATGTGCTTTCATCTGTGCTTGCCCCCGAGCTGGGTCTGTCAGGCGGGCGGGGGCCAAGGATGGGCCTTAGCCCTGCAGGGGGATGACGGGTCTGCCTTTGATGACCCCCCCCACCACCAGGTTGCAGACCTGGGCTCTTGCAGGACCTTGCTGTGATGCACAGGCCAGGAGGTGGCCAGCACGAGCCAAACCCCTGTATCTGGTTGGAAACTGGGGCTCTAATGGGGCTGCTGGGAGTAGGTGGGCGAGCTCTGGGAAGGAAGCTGGACCATCACCCACCTTGCGGGGGGTGGTGGGGAAAGAGGTAGTTTGGAGGGAGGGGCCATGTTCCTAGCTTCACGGAAGGAAGGGGATGTGTCTGGCAATGCCTCCAGACCGTTGAGAATTTCCAAGCCCTTTCCTCTTTAGCTTTGGGATGATTGGCTGATGGTGTGGCTGTTCGGCAACCAGCCTTAATGCCCTCCCACCTACAGGACAGGGCCAGGGTGAGAGCCAGGTAAACCTGGCCACGGGCTTCTGGGGGCAGCAGGAGCAGGAGGGGCTGCAGACACTCATTTAAGTCGAGGGTGCCAGGAAGCAGATGCCACACACGTGGGGTTTTGCCCTGAGACAGCTGGGGTTTGCAGAGGTAGAAACAGGACTATCTGTAGAAATATATATCCTATGTGTAGGCATACGTGTCAGCGTCCTGTGGCAACCGTGACAAAGCACCATAGACGGGGCGGCTTAAACACAGAGATCTAACGCCTCCCAGTCCTGGAGGCCGGAAGTCTGAGACCATGATGTGGGCAGGGCTGATTTCTTCTGAGGCCTCTCGTTGGCTGGCAGGCGCCGCCTTGTCCCTATATCCTCACAGGGTCGTCCCTCTGTGTGTGTCTGTGTCCTAATCTCGTCTTCTTGGAAGGACACCAGTCCTGTTGGATTAAGGCCCATCCTAATGACCTCATTTCAACTTCATCTTTTATAAGGCGCTACATTTACATAAATACATTAATTAATTAATTAATTAATTAATTAACAAACAAACCTAATTACCTCCTCCCACCAAAAAAAAAAAAGAAAAGAAAAGAAAAGAAAAAGAAACCCAAACAAAAAAATAAAGAAGGATGGAAGATTGGGCCTCAGGCACCTGGCCTCACTGAGGGGTTTCATCCCGGTCCCCCCGCCTTAGTCCAGCTGGCACCCTTGCCGACTCATTCTAAATCCCCCTGTTTCAGGCCTCATTTCCTGCTCCCCCTCCTCACGCAGCCTCGAGAGCCGGTACCACTGCTCTGCCTACGACTTCTCCCTCTGGCTGTGCTGCTGTGGGCCCTCTGGGTGAGCGCTCGGCCCAGTTCAGCCTGTGTGTTGGTGTGCGTCCGTGACTGGGGCCTCCCTCCCCGAGAGAGCCCCGAGCAAGGTGGGCGCCCGAGCGCCCTGCGTCCATCCCACCCCGGCACCTGGTACGGGGCTCCAAGCCACGGCCTCACTCGGGGTTCCGTCTGCTTCCAGGCTGAGCAGATTTATTAGTCTGGGGGTTACCAGTTTGGGGTTCCTTGAAACATGAAGAAGTGTGAGTTATATTCAACACTTTAAAATGCAGTTTGAGGTGGGGCGGGTGTAGCTGTGTAGCTCAGTGGTAGAGCACGAGCTTAGCACGCACGAGGTCCTAGGTTCAATCCCCAGCATCGCTGTTTAAGTAAGTAAGTAAGTAAATAAACCTAATTACATCCCCCCACCAAAAAACAAAATAGAATGCAATTTGGAAATCATAGTCATCACAGGTCTGTCCTGAACCCTTACTTTAAACTTGCCCCCCCTCCAGCCCCTACTTTGTTCAATCTGCTTCCAGAGGATTTGCCGGCTTCTGACACATCGCCCACAATACGCACAGTTACCCTATTTATCGCTTATGCTGCCTCCCCTCCCCCGGCTGTGACATAAATGGGGGGACCTCTGTTTTGTTCCCTAATATGTCTCACACACCTCGTAGTGTGCTGGGCACTTGGTCTGTGCACGAAATCCTCAGATGCCGAGTGACCAGAGGCAAACCTCCCTGCTAAGTCAAAGCTCTCAGTCTTGGCTTCCCCAGGGGGCTGGATGCTAAGTGAGAGCCATAATTGGCAGGCACATATGTCTTTGATTATTAAAAATGGGGAAACACATTTCCACTTCCTTAATACATTCAGTTTTGTTGGCAGCGTTATTTCAAAATATGTGGAGCCCGTGCAGGGGAGGCGGTAAGGGCTAGAAGAAAAATAATTGGGACCACTGGCTCAGAAGCAGAATAGCCAGCCCTGAGTTTGAGGCCCATCCTGCAACCCCACTCACTAACCGTGGGGCCTCCAGCAAACTCCGTTCCCTCCTCACTTCCTCATCTGTAAATGGGATGCTGACATCCACCCTGTATACTTCACAGAGGTGTTGTAAGGATTCTGTGGCAGAAAGACATAAATTTTATATCAAACTGTAAATTTAATACATTAATCATTAGGGAAGAATGATGTCAAGGAAGGATTCTGGGTCATTTGAAGCCAAACTCTCCCTTAATGAACCGTGTAACCCTGGGCCAGGTAGACTTAATAACAACACACATTCGGCCACACCAGGCACTGTAGCAGGAGGGGTGCTGGTAACACAGCCAACTCTGGGCAGTGCGTGGGGTCCAGCACGTGTTGGTGCTGAATAAACGTGGGAGTTAAAATGAGGCCCCCTGATGGAGGACAACATGGAGGTTCCTTAAAAAATTAAAAATAGACTTACCATGTGATCCAGCAACCCCACTGCTAGGCATATATTCAGAGAAAACTATAATTCAAAGAGATAATGCACCCCAATGTTCACAGCAGCACTATTTACAACAGCCAAGACATGGAAGCGACCTAGATGTCCATCGACAGATGACTGAATCAAGATGTTGTGGTCTATATATTCAGCCATAAAAAAAGAATGACATACTGCCATTTGCAGCAACATAGATGGACCTAGAGATGATCATATTAAATAAAGTCAGACAGAGAAAGGCAAATGTCTTACGTCGCTTATATGTGGAATTAAAAAAAAGATATCAATTTTATCTGCAAACCAAAAATAGACTCTCGGACGTAGAAAACAAACTGTGCTTGCTGGGGAGAAAGGCAGGGAGGGCTAGACTAGGAGTCTGGGATTAACAGATACACACTGGTGCATGGGGCTACTTGTCCCACCCAGTTAGAACTCCTCTTCAGATGAGCCAAATGTCTTCATGGCCATTCCTCCCTCCCCTGCCTCCCTCGTGGGCCATGGTCATGGGCAACTTAGCCAGAGACACAGTGCCTGAGGGTCCCAGGGAAAGCGACCCCATCGAGCTCAGTGGCCATCCCAAACGCCCCAGACAAACCTGCCAGCCTTGGGGGTGCCTGCCCCAGCATCCAGCATGCCCAAATTGGGGGTGAGGGTTCCAGGGCAATGGCGATGCTGAAGGGACGGTCCCACCACCCAACAGCCCTTTCTGTCTTCCAGTTATGGTCCTCACCTGTTGGCCTGGCCGGACAGCCAGGGACTCCAGGACCTCCTGGAGTCCTCCTCAAGGTCACCGCTCACCTGGCCTTGCCCACCATGGCCTCTCCTAAGCATTTGCCGTCCTGGGGCCCAAACAGTCAAAGCTGTGGGTTCCAGAGTCTGTGACCGGCCTTCATCTTGATGATGGATGTGGTCTGGAGCGCCCAATGTGAGTGTCCTCTCTGATTCACTAGCCTGGGGAAGAGAAGAGAGAGAGGTCCTGGGGGAGGTACAGGGTCGGTCAGGGGTGTCTTCAAGGTGGGATGCGGACGTGCAGGTTTGTAGGAAGAGGGTGGTGGAGAGAGAAGCAGGAAGGAGCATGACCGAGACGGCTGAGAGAAGAAGCGGAGACTGATGGGGAGTTCGGGGGACACATGTGGAGCTGAGCTTTGCCAGGCAGGAAGCGACTTGGCCCATCGCTGCTTTTAAAAGCCATTGGAGCAGAGATGCTCCCTAAGGACTTTTTTGGCTGAGAGGGAGGAAACCCCTCTGATTTGGCCTACTTTCCCTGTCCTCATCCGGGACCTCTCACCCTGTGACTACACTGACCATCTCAAAGCTGTCCTGCCGCCCAGCTCGGCCCTGCTCCTTGGGCCTTGGGTGCCTGCAGGCGTGTTTGTAGGCAGCAGGAGGGACCGACCCCACTTCACTCTGCACCCGGAAATCAGCACAAATGCTGCAGGCAGCCTGGGAGCCGAGACCCCCGGGGAACCCTTGGGGAGAACCCCTGGCAGGTCCTGCAGGGTGAGGGGCAAAGTGAAGCCACCTGGTGACACGTGGTGGCAGCAAGGGGACTTGGGGAGCCCCTTTCTGCTCAGGAGACTTTAAGGGGTGAGAAACTCCATCCCTGAAGCCTCAGAGCATCAGGAAATTCTCCTGAGCCCTATGGTACAGTGGCTACATGCCCTTGGCAGGCCTGGCTTTTGCTGTGAAATGAGGATGTGGGACTAAGCGTGGTCCCAGATCCCTTCAAAGGCTAAACCGCCCTGACCCTGTGTCTCAATGTTGCTTCTCAAGCCCCTTGATTCTCTCCGCACCTCTGAAGGCAACACCAGGCCCACGTGTCACACTGAGGGCGCTTGGATGCTGCCGCCCAGGCCTCCCATCTCAGGAAGCTCACTCCCGGGGTAAGGGAATGGAAGAGTCCTTGGCCACAGACACAGGCCGCTCCCCCAGCTGACCGAGGGGAACAGAAGAGGTTTATGGGAAGGCTCTGGAGGCGGGGAGGGGTGCTCACAGAGTTGGGGGTGCTGGTGGCAGGGCCTGCAGCTGTGGACCCACACTCGGCAGCCCCCAGAAGGATGTCACCCAATTCCTGTCGGTCCTTAGCCCCCTGCTCAGGGGCCAACATCCCAGATTGTCTGGCTGAGCTCAGGACACATCTACCCTCCAGCCATCCCAGAACAGGGGATGCAGAGCTGGTCCCTTTGTCTTCTGTGGAGGAAGGGGGTCCCCCAGCAGTACATGGTCCGGGGTACCACACCTCATTGGAGGGGGAGATCACGCCCCTGGAGGAAAGCAGCACCCCCTCGGCAGCTTGAGCTCGGAGCTGGCGACAGGAACACCCATCCATTCGGCAAGCATCAAATGAAAGGCTTGAGAACAGAGATCAAGAAAGCAAAATCCGGTAGGATGCAGAAGGCGGGTTCGGCTGCGGGGGTGGGGGAAGGAGAGCCCCTCCCAGCCTAGGTTCCCGTGACTTCTGCAGACCCTGTGTTCTATTAGAACCCCTGAACTTGGGTCTAAGCTCAAACGGCGGTCCCACACTGAGTGCTAGGCTCTGCTTCACCGAAAAGTGCCTGTTCCCACACCCAGACGGGGCGGCGAGTCAGTGCAGCTCTGTCTGTTCTCTCCGTGGCCTCTGAGCCAGGTGTCCTGGGGCCCTGCTTTCATGCAGCCAATCGGAGGGCATGTGCTGTGGCTATGATCAGCTTGGATGGGGAAAATCTAGGAACAAGGGCCGAGCACCCCACAGCTCCGCGACATGGAGCCGGTCCTTGTTTCAGTCGGGAAGCCTCGGGTTCACGTATTTCTATTCTTGGGGGCTGTGGTTTTTCCTCTGGAAAATTGAGCTGTCACATTGCCCCTTTGCACAGCCAGACACGGGCGGAGGAGGCAGAGCACAGACTGTTACCAAGGGCAGGGAGTGGAGGGGCCTGGCCAGAGCCAGAGTTTGGACCTGGGTCTGGAGGGCCCATCTTTCCTGGCTGGGCCCACTGTGGAGGTCAGCCGGCAGTCTTCGCGGGGCGCAGGGACCTTCCCCGGAGCCAGCTACCGCTCTGCGTGGCCTGCACCCCCTCCCGGTTAATGCTTGAGGCTGGGGGTGGTGAGCAGGGGCGAGGGAGAACCGGCCCCTCTTTGCATTTTCCCAGACTGGCCACCTGCGAGAGGCCTTCGTATCCTCAGAGTCCTCCTTCTCCCACTGGAGTCTAGACTGAAGCCTCCTTGACCTGTGCCCGGATCCTCCCTGGGCCCTTCCCTCCTCGGGCTCTGCCGAGCGCAGGTGGAGGCATAGCCCCGCCCCGCCCCGCCCCCAATTCGCCCCGCCCCCCGCTTCTCCCTGCCCTTTCCCTTTCCCGCTGTTACTGCTTGTATTGATTTGCATGCCACTTTGCTTGCGGTCTCCATAGCAACAGCTACCAAATGGCCCAAGGACAACAGAGGGGCTCTGGGGGCGGTGGGGGAGCCCAACCACAGGGGTTTGACTTTTACAAAATGAACACGGTGATTCCGCGGCACGCCTGGCACAGGCTGGCAGCCCCTTCCCTGGTCTTTCCGTCACTCAAGCCCCCTAGAGCCCCTCGCCCGCCCGAGAGCTTGGTCCCTACCTTCGGAGGGGAGGAGAGGCAGGCAGCATCCCGCCAGGAGCAGTGGGCTGCTGTCCAGAACAATAGAATGACCAGACGGCAGGGGGAGGGGAGGAGGCAGGAGGGGGAGCACCCACCCAGGGCAACAGGACCCTCTGACAGCAACTCCATCTTATGATAAAAATCTCGAGTCAAAGTCTTGTCTTTGCTCCATTGTCCATTTTGTCTCCGGTCTTGCCCCTTCCTTCCACCCTTTCCAGCCTCCTTTCTGCAAAAACAAAAAGCAAAAGACACCACCAAAAACCCCAAAACATTACTTCATGTCTTAGGGCCTAGGTTTTAGGTCCAGAATCCAGAAAAATAAGCCTCTAATTCCTTACATGTGTCCAGCCCTGAGCTGTTTACAAAATGCATTCAGAGCCGCAGACCTCAAGTCCTGGTGAGGCTGGAGGCAGGACTGGGGGAACCATCCTCCTTTGAAGATGAGAGGGCTCATCTTGGGGCAGAGCAGGCAGGCGGGCAGAGAGAGGGGGCCTGGCCGCCCGCAGGCCTGCCTGTCTTTCCACGGGACACTGGAAACCCAGTCCCTGTTTTGAATGTTTTGCATATTCCCGGATAATTTCTCCCTTCCTAGTCCCACAGCCCTGTGAGACCAGGAGCTCTACCCTGGACAGGGCTCCTGCCGCCCCCTCCAACTCTGCGGCCCTTGGCCTCTGCCGCTGGCACCCCGGAGCATGAGGAGAGTGTCCTGGGGGGCGGGGGGGGGAGAACATTCCTGATAAAAACAAAAGACAAAAGCAAGCATGACTGGGGGAGCAGGATGAAACCGATCATTCCCTGAGCAGATGCAGCGATGAGGCCCAGAGAGGCTGAGCCACTGTTTTGAGCATCTATGTGTGTGAACACACAGACACACACACACACACACCGTGTCTCTGTCGGGACCAGATGTCACAGAAGGACAGGCCCCATCTTATGAAAGTCTCCCTACTATTTCCTCAAGCCCAGTGCGCTCAGTTTAGGGCAGGAGAAGGCGAAACCCGGCCTGCAGGCCACACCCAGCCCTCTGCCTGCTCTTGTGAGCAGTTACTGGAGCCTCGCTGCCTCCCCGTGCGCACCTTCAGGCCGCGAAAGCAGGATTGAAGAGCTGCGGCAGAAGCTGTGTTGCTCGCAAATCCTAAGGTATTAACTCTTTGCCCCTTTAAGAAAAAGTTGCCTGATTCCTGGTTTAGGGCATTCGTCGCAGAAATGTTCTCAAGTTCATTTTTTGTTTGTTTGTTTGTTTGGTTGGTTGGTTTTGCGTTTTTTTTTTCATTCCTATACAGTTGGGTCACCCTATGTCCAACCACTATCTGTCGATCACTCTTTTGGGAGAACCACTTATTTAAGGAACATTTATTGAAGCTCTGCTATGTGCTGAGAACTAGAACAGCCCAGGATATCCTGTACATAGAAGGAACACACTGTCCTACCCTCAGAGGGCTCACAGGATCCCAAGAGCCTCTAACCACGGATGCGGGCACAGGGTACAATGTGGATGGATGGTCCAGTGCGGGCTGGGGCTGTGGTGGGAAAGGTGGGAAAGGCTGGGAAAAGTTAGGGAAAATGTCCTGGTGGAAGTGACAAGGGGTTGAATCTCAAAGGACCACTAGCCAGCAGCAGTGATGTGAGTCTGGAGATGCAGAACCTGGAAAGAGACTTGGGGGTGTTCAGTTTGGGACAAATGGAGTTTGAGGTGCTGGTGACATACCCAAGTGGAGTATGCCAACACCATTGCATGTATAAGGGTCTAGCTTTTAAAAGAGAGAGTCTGGGCTGAAGATGTAGATTGGGGGGTCGTTACCATGCGGAAGTAATTTTCTCTTCCTATGAGAAATCGTAGTACTTACCTTTGCTGCTCAAAAGATATTACACACTTGGTGCTTCAATATGTGTGCACCTGCTCTCTCTCTCCATCAAACTGTAAACCACCAAGATTCTGGCCATGATGGAGAAACCATTCACCCTCCTGCCTTAAACAACTAAAAAGAGACCAAATATATGAAACAACAGTTTTCAGACATCAGACAACAGACATCATAGAAGAGAGATCTCTGAGGGAGGCGAGAACTATTAATGCCCCAGCTCAGGAACTGGAGGGCGTCTCCAGGCCACAGCACAGGAAGAGGGGAGCCACACAGCCTCCAGAGGTCTCATTGAGTTAAGAAGGTAGTGTTCAGAGCTCCAGAAGGCAAAGGCAGCTGAAATCTGTGGAGCAGAGTACTGGGAGAGAGAGAGAGAGCTGCCCAAAGAAAAAGAGGACTCGGGAGATCTGCAGAGGGTCCATCTGACTTGGCTGGGTACTGACCTGTGCATACATGTGAGGAGAGTCCTGAGGCGAGCGGGGAGGAAAGTAGCAGACAGAACTATCCCAGGAGCCCACGTGGGCTCAAGAATAGCTTCTGTGTCCAACAGCCGTAGGCAGACCTAACATGGGGAGTTATCAAGCACAGTTCTCAAAAAGGTATTGTTTCAGAAAGAAGGCTAAATTAGCCGTAGTCGAAAGGCTGTCTAAACTTGTGAAACAAAACTTAAAAATAATCCTCAAAAAAAAAAATCAAACTGCTTTCCAAGTAATTAACTAGGAGCCAGAAAAAGAGGATTCCAAAAATATTTAAAGGAATTAACAATGTCCAACATCTTATCAAAAATTACCAGACACGCAGAGCAGGAATCAGTCTCTACAAATAGGAAACAATAAATGAAGAGACACAGACGAGGAATCACACAGATGATAAGTTTAGTGGACAAGAACCCTGAAGCAACGATACATGTCATTTATCTGTTTACAAAAGTGAAGCATGAGCATGTTGGGTAGACAAATAGATTTTTTAAAGACCAATAGAGCATCTGGAAGTGAAAAATTCAGTATCTGAGATGAAAAATACTCTGGATGGGACTGACAACAGATCAGACACACAAGAAGAAAATAATAGGAATCATAAATACATAGAAATGCTTCAAAATAAAATAGAAAAGAATTGGAAAGAACCCAAAGCATCAGTGGGAAGCTACAGGACAACATCAATCAGTGTAAAATGTGTGTAATTAAAGTCCCAGAAGGAGCAGAGAGAGGGGGAAGGACAGGAAAAAAGAGCTGATAAAATTAATGACCAAAAATTTTCAAAAGTTGATGCAATCTATGAAGTACAGGTCTAAGAAGATCCATGAGACCCGAGCAGAAGGGGAAACAAATGAGGAAAACCACCAAAGCACATCATAATCAAACTGTGGGAAGCCAGTGAGAAAGAAAAAGATCTTACAAGCAGCTAGAGAAAAAAGACACACTAAGTACACAGGATCAAGTACAGAGATGATGGGGACCTCTCATCAGAAACAAAGCAAGCCAGGAGACAGTGGAGTAACATCTTCAAAGCCCAGAGAGAAAAAAAAAAAAAAACCTGTCAGCCTAGAATTCCATACCCTGAGAAAATAATATTTTTGTTGGGGGTGGGGGAGGGAATCAGGTTTATTTATTTGTTTATTATTTTTTTAATGGCAGTACTAGGGGTTGAACCCAGGACCTCGTGCATGCTAGGCATGTACTCTACCACTGAGCTATACCCTCCCCTCATAGTTTCTTGAAATGCAGATGAAATAAAGACTTTTTCAGACATACAAAAGCTCGGAGAATTCATTACTAGTACACATGCAGTGTAAGAAATTTTAATGGAAGCCCTTTGGGCAGAAAGAAACTGATATCAGGTAAAATTTGGTTTTACACAGAGGGATCAAAACCATCAGAAATGGTAAATATATGCAACGTACAAAATGATAATGTAACTATTTTCTTATGTTTGAGATCCCTTTAAAAGATAGCTGGCTATTTAAAACACGGTAATGGCGATATATTAGAAGCTTATCACGTCTGCTTTCGAAATTCATGTGCGTTGTTGTGTGTGTCAGTAGTTCACTATTTTGATTGCTGAGTAGTATTCCATCCATGAATATACCAGAATTTGTTCATCTGCTCAGTTGAGGGAAGTTTGAGATGTTTCCAGTCTGTGGCTACAATGAACAACATTGTTACAAATATTCACATGCAAAGCTTTACATGGGTAAATGGTTTTGTTCCTCTTGGGTAACAACTGAGGAGTGGAATTACTGGGTTATATGGTAAGCGCGTATTAACTTTATAAGAAACTGCCGCAGTATAACCCCAAATGGCTGCACCATCTTGCATTTCATTTAGCACCACATTAGAATTTCAGTTGCTTTACGTGATCACTAACACTTACTATTACCCACCTTCTGAGATCTCACCATTCCACTGTACATATGAAGGGCATGTACAGGAGCTATTTGAATGTTCCTGTCTCGTAATGTCTTAAGTTGTATTTCCGGCATTTCACGGGCTTATTGGCCATTCATATATCTTCTTTGGTGAAGTGTCTGCTTAAATCTTTTTCCCATTTGGTGGGGGAGGGAGTGTTTTGTCTTCTTATTACTAATTTGTAAGAGTTCCTTGTAGGCACTGAACACAAATCCTTTATCAGATACATATTTTTTGCAAACATTTTCTCCCAACCTGTGACTTGTCTTTTCATTTTCTTAACAATGGGGAGCAAAATTTGTATGATTGGCGATCTCAGTGCAGGGTGTATGTCGTTTCTTTTCCAAGTTTCCATAAGAATAACACACGTGGACTTAATGCTGCAGTCAACACAATTGTTAGGATGATCCTTGCAACCAGCAGGTGATTTTTGTTTTTAAGTGCTGGGCCAGTTGCTGAAGACTGGCCAAGAGAATGTGCTGTGATGATGGAAAGTTCCCATATCTGCACTGTCCAACATGGTAGCCACCAGCCGCCTGCGGTTATCAAGCACTTGAAATGTGACTAGAGCCAATAAATTTTACATTTTATCTCACTGCAGCTAATTTTGGTTTAAATCGCTGCATGTGGTTTCCATACTGGACAGGACAGTCTGTCCTGGAGGCTGCCCTCATGTTCCAGGAGCTTCTAGCAGGGGGCCTGGGTCGTCTTCCTCCCGAAGTGCCCGGGAAGTGCTGGCTGTGGGGACAGATGCCCCGTCCGCTGAGTCAGCAGGTGCAGGCGGGAGGAGGGTGGGCTGACCTCCGAACAGCTGGCGTGGCTCAAGGAGGAGCCCCATCCCCCGCTCCCCCCTCCCCTCCCCAGGCCTGGCACGTGGGCACCGTGTTGGACGCTTGGCAACTGCAACCGCTCTGCTTGCCAACGCCCACCCGCCAGCCTCCCTCCCTCCTTAATTAGCTCAAGGGCAGCAACTTCATTTCCCTTTGCCAAGATCAGGAGCCAGGATCCTGGCATGGGCCAGCCCTGATGGAGTGGGGAGGAACCAGCCCCACAGGCCTGGCACCATCCCCCCCCATCCCACCTTCCCCGCACCCCCCAGAACCTCAGCCCTGGAGCAGCTGGCCGGCCAAGTTCAGTGCCTAGGCTCAGGGATCAGCAAGTGAGTTAAAAGGTGGGTTCTGGCTCCTTCCAGGATCTGGCGGTGCTGAGTGACATCTCCATTCTGGGAAAGCTTAGGAGGAGGGGCTGAGTGGGGAAGGGAGAGGCAGTGGGTGGGCAGCTGCCTCCGTTCTGCCCCCCAGGTCTCTGATGGGCGTGGATGCAGCCTGCAGTAGAAACTGAGGCTCCTCTCCAATTAACCAAGCTTCCTCCAGAGGGTCCCTGGAGGTCTCCTACCTGCACTGCCTCCATCCCTGGTTCTGGTCCTCAGTGCCTGCAGGGCTCACCTGAGGGGGCTGGGAGGCATGCAGACTCCCAGGCCCTAAGCCCAGCTATCCCAGCCTGGAGATCGGGAACAGGGCCTGGGAATCTGCACGCTTAGCCACTCCCCAAAGGGCTCCTGAGGCTGGCGATCTGTGGGCCACTCTGAGGACCCTAGATCTGCCAACCAGGGAGTGGTGGGGCTGGAAGGGACCCCAGCTTCAGCTCACCAGGCCCCATGGTACAGACCAGCAAACAGAAGGGGGACTGACCATGGCAGCCAGTTGGAAGACGCGGAAGAGGAAACTGGGCCCCGGAGCCTCCCCTCCCTCACACAGCCAGGACCAAGAGTCCTGAGGCAGAAGCTGCCCCAGGAGGGGTCATGTGGCCTCTCCGCTGCCCCCAGTCATCAGGGAGGTGAGGGGCTTGCCCGAGGAGGAGGATGGAGGACGCAAGCCCCCCTGCGTCCCTGCCCCTGCAGGTTAAGCACGTCTATGCTCGTTTCCCCTCAGCGATGATGTAGAAAAGCCACCTGCCCTTGGCTGGTCCCAACCCTCGGGGACCCTTCCTGGCGTCCCAGAGGCCCTGCCCCGGTGGGCAGGTACTACCCAGGAGGCAGGGCGAGTGTGGACGCAGGCTGGTAGGAGGTTGGACGGGGGACTAGCAGGCATCTGGAGTCCTCCCGCCTGCCCTGTACGGGCTGCTCTCCCCTTAAACGGCCCCTGGCAGCTGTCTGCAAACTGGGCAGGGTAAGCAAACACCAGGGAGCACCCGGCAGGCAGAAGGCTCTCCTGCTGTCTGTGATAGGGAGTTAGGCAGGGAGGATGGGTGGGAGGGTGCGAAGGAGGAGGGAGGTGAGGAAGGGGACAGGGAGGGAGGGGGGACCATTTTTTAAAAAGCTGGTGGAGGAGCAGAAAAAACACTGACCTGGAAGCTAGAAATCTCGTCTTTTGGTTTCTGCCCTCTCCTTAGCTGGCCCTCAGGCCTCCTCTGCTCCTCTGCTGGGGGGTGGGGAGCGGGGGACCACTCTCTCCAGGCCTCAGGTGGGCCCAGGTGCCCCGACATTGGCTTCGACGTCCTAGGCTTGATTCCAGCCTTCTCACTGTCGCGGGGATCCTCCCCGGGAATGGACGACTTCGGCATCTGGGCCCCCGAGCGCGGGGCAGGAGGCAGCGTTTGCCTGGTTCCAGCCTCGTGCAGGTGAGGCTCATCAGTGATGACAGGGGAGGATGCCAGGCTGGGTCTGAAGCCACCGGGGGCCCAGCAGCCTGCTGCGGCGCGCTTTGTCATGAAATACGTTGTCACCTGGGCAAGAATCGTCGCTGATGAAATATTTCAGGAGACAAAGACAAGAGGTGCATTGATTTTTCCATGAGGTCAGACAGCTTCTGGGAAGCCTCTTGTAACTCAGTTGTCACGGGATTGCTGCCTGACATCCATTCAGCCGGTGGTGTCAGCGGCCTCTGACCCAGGTGGGCTCCCTTCCCTGACCGCAGGCTGTTCTCTGCGGAGGCCAGCGCCGCCCTCCGGCCTCCCTGGACTCAGGGGTGACCCAGGTCCAGGGAAAAGCTGGCTCTGAGGAAGGGCCGCGCGGGACCCCGGCCGTGCCTCTGCTGATCAGCCAAGTTTGGACAAACAGCAACCAACCAAACCCGTGGGACGGAGCCCCAGTAAAACCCCAGACACCAAGTTCTTACTACATTCTGGACATTAGTCCCTTACCAGACACAGGATTTGTAAATATTTCCTCCCACTGTGTACCTTTTTTACTTGATTGGTGGCATCTTAGGAGGCACAAAAGCTCAATTTTCACCAAGGGCTGTTTCCCTTTGGTTGTCCGTGCCTTTGGCATCAGAAGAAATCTTTGCTAAATCCAATGTCGTGAAGCTTCTGCTGCTGTTTTCTCCTGAGGGTTCTAGAGCTTTAGCTCCTGCGTTCAGACCCTGATCTAGTTTGAGTTAATTGTTGTATGTGGTTAGGACTGTCATTGGTCTTGGCAACCTTGCTGAAGTCATTTGGCCGTGTGTGTGTGTGTGTGTGTGTGTGTTCCTGGGCTCTATTCTATTCCGTTGGTCTGTATGTCTGTCTTTATGCCAGTACTCTGTTTTGATCACTGTAGCTTTGTAGTAAGTTTTGAAGTGAGTGGAGCTTCCCAGTTGGTGAACACATGGATGGACCAGGAGAGCGCTGTGTCCTGAGTCCGCAGAGAGAGGGCAGCTCTGCATCCAGGACCCTCCCAGACCTTGCCCCACGTGTAGCCTTTGACAGTAAAACTATAATCAAAAGTCCAGCACTGTCAAGCGTTCTGTGAGTCATTTTGGAGAATTGTCAAACCTGAAGGGGTCAGAAGATAAAAACCCTGAATCTACGGTGGGCTGGTCAGATGTGAGGGTGGCATGGGGACACCTGGCTGGCCTCTGAAGTGGGAGCAGTCTTGTGAAGGACCCAGCCCTTAGACTGTGGGGTCTGACAATGACCTGGGGTGGTGAGTGTCATACTTGAGTTGGAGTCCAGCCAGTTGGGGTGGAAACAGTCTACTCTCATGAGATTGTTATAAAGATTCAATGAAGCCACAAGCGTAAAAAGTCAACCCAGGGCCCCACCCACACTGAAAACTTTGCTTCGGTCCATTGGGTTGTGTGAACAAGGTCTTCTGTTTCCACTCATGGAGGGTGAGCACCAAGGCAGTTCTGGCTTCTAAATGGCCACAAGGCCTTGAGGTCACCTCTTAGTCCTCTGCTTGCTTGTCTGTGACATGAAGGTACCAGACAAAAATCACTCCTAAGGTGGCCTCGGGCTCTAAAATCTAGGCGTTGGCGTGCCAAATGTTACCTAAAAGCGTGCTTTTAAATCTCAGAAATATAACATCCCATGGTACTCTGGGCTTACTCACTAATAAAGAATTCCAGCTCAGGACTGCAGGGGGGTGCAAAAGCAAGGCCATTCTCCAGGTGAGAGCTTCCCCAAATTGCAGGCAAAGCACCTGGAAAATCTAATGTCACGGAGATAGCCCCTCTCATGCAAGGGGCAGTGTCTGTTCTCACGGCCTCGAGATAACCAGGTGCCCGTGCAGCCGGGATTGGAGCCGGGCTCTTAGGCAGCCCACGTTCAATGTCCACCGGGGCCAGCATGATTTTTAAATGCCGTGCAAATCGTCCAAGACAGAATCAGGCTCTGCTGAGTGTGTTAAATGTATTTCATCCTTTCTGATCCCTTTAAGCCCAAAACTGTGTGCTATTCAGATACAGGAGGCCAACATGCCCCAGTGATGTGGTGTCTCCCAGACCACTCCCAGCACCCCCTCCTCAGCCTCTCATCCCATGTTGCCCCTTCTTGGCTGCCAACCCCCAGGTCAGACCTGCCTCTCACTCTTGTCTGGCTCCCTTGGGCCCGGTGCCTCAAAATCTTTTTTGGAACTGACTGACCGAGGGCCATGCTCACCCTCTGCCTGTGTCCTCAGTCAGTCCTTCTGTTCAGCAAACTCATCGCCTTCCCATCCCATCCTAACCCTGTCTGCATCACAGACCTTTGCGAAAATGTGATGGACATCATAGACCAGAAAAGGGCCACCCACCCAGCACGGCCTGTGGAAACTTAAGGAGCCTCAGACCTCCCCAAAGTTCATCTACAGGCCCCTGGAGGTCTGAGACCCAACTCAAGGCCAAGACCCTTGAATCCAGCTCAGCGGTCCTTTCCATAAGAACATCCCTCTGGCCCACTTCCTCGGCAGCCAACTTCTATCAAGGGGCTGTTATGCACCACGGCTTGGGGTGGGCACCCCTGGGACGAACTGACCGAGGGGAGTCCCTCGCACTCACAGAGCCCCCGGCTCAGGCCTGTGTCATCACACTGGTCACCCATGTGCACAGTCTGCGTTCATGTGACCATTTCCCCAACCACAGCAGCGCGTCCCCTGTGGCAGCCACAATGGTGCACCCGTGTCTGATACCAGCACAGGTTCAGCGCCCAGGAAAAGTCTGCCAAGTGCAGGCAGGGAAAATGCTTGGCTGGGGGGTTTTTGCAAGGCTGGTTCACCGGAAGGAATTCTTTTCCTGGTCGCTGCTTGTACGTCACCTGACCATTGCCGAGAAATGAGAGCTCTGGTTTAGAGGCATGGAGGTCTGGCCCCAGCACTGCCTCCGTCTCTCACTTGTCTGCTTCACACAAGAATGTGCTTTGTTATTTTATTATTTTCCCCTGTGAGTGCATACAGAAATAGTTCTCGCTTTCTGTTACAGTGCGCTCAAGAAAACTGAGTATTTGCCTCTCCCTTCGGCTTGTTGTCATAAGTACCTTTACAGGGGGCCACTCTGCAGTTTGGCAAAGTGATCGCAGACATGTGACCTCAGCCTACCCGCCTCCCACCAGCTTTGTGAAATAAGTGGGTAATGACTCTTATCTCCAGTGTGAACACAGGCAACCGGCAGCTCCCAGAGGTCCAGTTACTTGCAGTTACTCTGCAGCCATCTCTGCCGCCCCCTTCTAAAGACCCCCTCCTTCCCCTTAGCTCCCAGGCAGCTCTCTGGCCCTGGCCCACAAAGCCCCTTCCCCTCTTTCTCTGCCCTTGCCCTCCCTCCTTGGAGAACTGGCACCCCCACCCCCAAGATTAAACCTGCGAGAGCTGATTCTGCACCTCCCTCCCAGCCCCGCGTTCATCCGCATCACTGTGGCAGTGGGAGCGCTTACACCACGGAAACTGGCAAAGGCCTGGTGTCCACCCTCCGCCCTCCATCCAGTTCTCTTTATCGGGCCCCTCTCTCCCTGGCTGGTTCTGATCAGAACCTTAGAGCTTTTCGTCTCTCAGAGAGAAAAATGCACCATTTCCTGGAGCCCCTTGGAGTAAGGGCTGTACTGGACTGCCGGCTGGAGGCAGAGGCAGCCTCTCTGGGAGCGGGGGGACGGCAAGAGCCGGGGGTTTACCCGTGATGAGCCCTCAAGCTCGTTTACTCCCAGTTGAGTCCCCTTCAGAGCCTCCTTATAAATGCCAGTCACACCTTAGGATTTTTCATTATTCAGCGAAGAGGAGGCAGATTAAAAATACATGATGGCGTCTTCCAGGTCGGAGCGCTCTGCGTGGCGAGGGTGTTTATCAAGGGTCCTGGCTCCCGCGGCAGCGTCTGGGACTTGAAGCCGGCCCCCCTCCCTCCCAGCCCCCTCGGCATCCCTGGACCGTGCGGGGCATCTGCCGTCTGGGAAGCGCGAGCCGGGCTCCTTCCAAAAGAGGCAAGGCCTCTGTGCTTTATTGAAAGAGACAGGATTTATTTTCATTTTCCTTTGCCGTCTGTGCTTTGAGGCTCCCTAAAGCCAGGGGATTCGGGAAGAAGCAAAGAAATCAGATCCCCCATCAAAGTGGCTTTCTGGCTAATTGCCTCGACGAGGATTAACTGTGCATCCACTCCTGCTTTGAAATCTGCTTTCTCATTAGGTCTTACTGATCCTCAGGTAGGACAAGTCCCAGCTCCCCCCTCTTCTTGTTTCAGGGACACTTCTAGGAATCTCATTCTTTCTTTGGACAGGGGTTCTGTGCAAGGGGGCAGGGGATGCTTCAGGATGGCCCAGGCCACGCTGACTCTGTTCCCACCCTGGGTTCACCTTCACTGCTGCTCAGGCCTCCCCACTTTGCCATGAAGGCGCCGGCTGGGGGTGTTGACGGGGTGCGTGGTGGAGCAAAGTCCCCTTGTGCACCAGGCAGGAGGTGCCTGGAGGAAGTGTGGGGTTTTCTGGAGCGAGGTTTCAGGACTGTGCCTCCCTCTTCTATGCACCTGTGTGCTGGAACCCGCTTCTAGCACAGACTTGCGAGAGCCGATTCTGCCCGTCTCTTTTCAATTCTGTGCCTAGTGACATCACGCTGGCAGTTTGAAATTGGCCACGGTGGGAGTATTTACACCATGGAAATTGGCAGACGTCACCGCCCGAGCTTGTGTCTTCCTGGAGAGCCAGTCACCGGGCACTTACCAGCATACCACCTCCCTCCTGTGCATCTCTTCTCCCCTTCCCGGGGCACAAGCCGCCTGCCAGGCACTTCTGCACAGAAGCAACAGAGCAGGGGCTGCAGGACATGCGCTGGAAGCAGGAAAAGCCAGTGGGGCAGTCTCCTTTTCCAGGAAACAGAGCTGGGGCATAAACACTGCTGACCGGGGAGCAGACCTCATTTACCCAAACTGACGCAAATGCGTAATAGGTCCTGAGTGAGACTAAATTACGGCCCCCACCTCCAGCCCCTGCAGAGGCTCCCACAGCGTGAGATGCGCTTGGTGGGGAGGTGAGGCCACAGAGAGACGTGGCCCTGCGATCCCACGGGGAGGGGTCTCTGGACCCAGGGATTTGGAGCAGTGAGGCAGGGGCCATCATGGGGCGCCACTGCCAGCTGGGGACATGGAGAAAGGTTTAGGGAACTTAGCTTCCATTTGGTCTTGCCCACGTTGCCCACGAAGGACCCAGCAGCTGAGATTGGGGCACAACCAGAAACCAGACCAGGACAGAAGGTCAACCGGGCAGCTAGGGTTCAAGAAGGAACAGGTGGTATCTGGCTGCTCCCCACCCCACCCCGCAACCAGCCACCTTGACCAGTGAATCATCCCAGAGCCACCAATTGCTTGCAGCCTCCAGGACACAGCCGGCTCAGATGAGAGACCTTCTCCAGTTTATTCCAATTAAACAGAGGCCCTAGGCTGGCTCCCAGCAGGAAACAGCCCCAGCAAACCGATGTGGCCTCCAGTCTCCTCTGCCTGTCCCTCTTCAAATGAAAGGGCCCTAAAGTCCGTTTAGGGCAGGGAGCTCGCTGCCTCTTTAAACCAGAGAATCTGACTCTGCTCAAGGGATATTTGCAATTGCCTCCAGCCTCCCCCCAAGCTAAAAAATTATATGCCTTCTCTCTTTGCTAAATTACCACATCCTCAGATTGGTACTGAGGGGGGTCCCTGCTGGAAAACCCAAGTGTCAACCCTCTTGGCACACTCTGAGCCCGTAATTGGTTTGGAAATACTGAGTGAACAGCTCAAAAGGCTTCAGGGTAGATTAATGTCAAAAACCGAGTCCCTTGATGGCGTGGGGTGTGTCACGTGGGCATGGGTGGTGGCAGGCACTGTTAATGCCAGCCCATGCACAGAAGCATCGTTAGGATTCAGATTTGGGATTGCAGCTTCCAGAGACCCAGACCAGCCTGCGGAGCCAAAGGATGCTGCAGGCGTCTTCCAGCCACAGCACCTCCCTTCCTCAGAGGGTCTGGACCAGCGCCAGGGACTGGGGCCCACCTGCTGCCAGGGCAGGCCACACCCACATCTGAGTGGCGGTAGGCAGGAAACTCCTCTGCCCAAAAAGTTCTCCCTGAACAAAGTGGCTGTAGACAACTCAAGGGCAATGTCCTTTCTCTTCTCCCTCCTTGAGCAGGGTCCACGCCTGCCCAGAAGAATGGTCGTTCAGGTCAGAGGCAAATCGTGTAACCATTCTGAGCCTCGGTTTGTAAAATGGGAAGAGCACTTCATGAATTCCTTGAACCTTCCTCCAGATCACCCAACCAAAGGCCACGTCCTATACCAGATGCTTCCTAACACCCCTTGCCAAGTTGCTCTGTGATTCCCCAGGGTGTGTGCTCCCTCTCTGCAGTGAGTGATAAACCCAGCTTTTCCAACTGCAAGTGCCTTCCTGGTGGTCTTGGGCTGGAGGACATTGACCTACCTACATTTCAAGTGCTCAATAGTCACATGTGGTTAGTGGCTACCATACTGGACAGCACAGACATAGAACAACCCCGTCACTCTAGAATGTTCTATTGGGCAGCACTGGTCTACACTATCTGAAACCAAATCCTGGTAACCAGCTGTGTGAATACGGGCTTATCTTGAAACCTCTCTGAGCTTCAGTTTTCTCATCTGTAAAATGGGAACAACAATCATTATTGTGAAGATCAAGTGAGATAACATGGATTGAGCACCTGATATTGTGCCTGGTGTGGTGGTTTAAAAATGCATCCTCAGATTCTTTGATATTCCTCCCTTTAAGAGATGGAATTTAATTTCCTTCTTCATGTTGGTGTCCTGAACTTAGTGACTCACTTCTAATGAACAGGATATGGAAGAGGTAATGGTGTGTCGCTTGCAAAACCAGGTCCTAAAATGACTGTGTCTTCCTCCTCGTCCTCTTCTGGGATCACTCATGCTGGGGGACGTTGGCCACCATGTTGTGAGGACCCTCAAGTCCACGTGACGAGGCACTGAGGCCTCCAACTGACAGCAGTGTGATCTTAGAAGCAGCTCTTTCTGCCCCCATTAAAGCTTTAGATGACTTTGGCCTTGGCTGACAGCTTGACCACAACCTCATGAGAAACCATGGGCCAGGACCACTCACCTAAGCTGCTCTCAAATTCCTGACTCTCAGAAACTGTGAGATAATAAATATTCATTATTTTAAGCCACTGAGGTTTGGGGTTATTTGTTATGTGGCGATAGGTAACTAGTACACGCGGCCTATGGTAGTGCTTAATTCATGCAGCCAGCTGGCCACAGAGCTAACCTAGCGGGAAAGAACCTGGATCTGCTGGCTCAAGCTGCGTGATCTGCCCAACTGCCCTCTTTCTTATTGTACATGAAAAAATCGGTCCTCTGGCTTTGGATGTCAGTCTGTGAGTACGGTCAGTACAGCCACTCCAAGCGTGGGCATCTGACTCAAAACATCAGCCAAGAAAAGAATGGGTGATGGCAAGTCGGGGGGCTGGCTGTGCAGGGCTCAGGACCAGCTCTTGGGTCCAGCCCACCTTGGGAGGCCTTCCCCAGCAGGACCGCAGTGTCACCCTGCATCGACACGTTGGCCCTGAGCCTGTAGGAGGCTGCCCAGGGTCCTGCCAGTGAACGCACACTTTGGAGGAGAGGAGATGTGAGGTTGCAGGGGGAGAGGGAGGCCAGTGCCCCCCAAGTTTGGCAGCAGCCCTTTTTCAGTTCTGTCCTCCCAGAATTTCTCTCATCCCAGGCCTCATCACCTAGGTGCCCACCTCCCCACTCCCTGGGACACCACCAAGTCCCAGGCAGATGGACAATCAGAGACTGTGTGCCCCACCCCATACTACTGAGGGACCTCAATGGCTCAGAACGGGCAGAAGTCCCCAGAACCTCTCCCCCACCATCACTGAGCAAGAACTCCAGAGAAAAGGGGCACCCCCAAAATAAGAAGGCAAATGGGACCTGTGGGCCCTCCGCCCGCGAGGCTCAGAGCCGCAGTGTGTGAATTTCAGAGCTGTGTGTGAGCATCCCGGTTCTGTCTCCGAGTCCGTGGCTGGGGAGGGAGGGTGATCCTGCCAGCAAGCACTTAACAAAGTGGCCTGAAATGCCCCATCCCTGGCTCCCAGACCTCCAGGCGCCCAGAGGGAGTGAAGAGGGGAGAGCCCAGGACCCGGGCAAGCAAATTAATTGAAGGTTGAACTCGGCACTCAAAGGAAGAGACGCGTCCTTTCGGGCGAGCGCACAGTCCGAGCGGCTGTCTGCGCCATCGGGCCCCATCCTCCCCTAATGGTTATGCAAAGCAGGGGCCCCCTCTTTCCTGAGTAAGTGAAAGTAAGCCGTCTACACCGGGGTTAACAATATATATGTATGAGATGTCGCCAGCTGCTTCTGTGTTTTCACATGTTTGTTAATGAAAGGCAACCTAAGGGTCAGGTTATTATGTAAATAACCACTGCGGGGGTGGGGGGACCCCCCCCAGGAGTCATCTCTCTGCAGCTCTCAGGAGGCACTAATGAAGACTGGACCTTGTCATTTGCTGGGTGCTCAGACCTCTCGTTACCAAGCAGGGGGTTGGAGAGGGTGGACCCATCTCCATCTGGGCCCCAAGGAGCCGCTTCTCCCATCTCTCCTGCAGGACCAAAGTGAACTCGAATTCTCCCGCCTCCTCTCCCTGCTCCGTGAGGACAGAGTAGAGCAGACTGACTGGCCACGCAGCCTGCAGGACCTTCTGGCTGTTTGCAAATTGCTGTGTGGAAATCATCAACCATCTGCACTAACCAGGCCCGGGAACCATCAGTCCTGCATCTCTGGTCCAGAAACCAGCAGCCTAGGCCTCCCCAGAAAATAAGAAAGAAAAAGGTTAGCCAAGGAGCAGGCGCATCCAGGGTCCCAAGGGAGAGGCTGAACATAAGGTGGTGAACAGAGGCGGGCGGGTTGAAGGGGCAGGTGGAGCCTCCAGCGCCCTCTGGAAGCTGGACCCACACGGGTAGTGGGGACCTGGATACCCACAATCTACCCCAGGAAGGGACAGCCAGCCTCCTTGCAGGGCAGCCGTGATGCCAGGGGCGGCAAAGTAATGCCAGGCCACCGGGGAGGGCCAGTGGTGCGTGTCTGGTGGGGACAGAGACACAGTTGCTGAGTGTCCAGGAGTGGCTGCTCAGAGGAGACCGGCCTATCAGGGAGGCGGGCCCACTGGCCTTCGGGGGCTCCCGGCACCTCCTGGCAGGCTGGAGGAAATGAGTCCGGCTGGTACTTTTCCAGCCTTCAAGCTGGAGGCCCCTACCAGCCCCAGCATCAGAGACGGGAGGCAGCTGGTCCTGATGCAGAGAGGCTGCCCGCCCTTCCCCTCCCCTCGCATTGTCTGTGCAGAGTGCATTCAGGGCTCTGAGTCACGGAGTGGTGCCACGGGGGTGTCTCTGCAAACGAGATACTGCGTCTCCCTGGACTTGCCTGGGTAAATAAAAGCTAAATATAAATAAGGTGCCCGCGTCGCACTCCAGCTCTGCCTCTGACTAGAGGGAGCACACTGAAATGGTTGATTGAAAATAAATAAAATTAGGCTAGTCTAGTGCCTCCACACAGGAAGGCAGGGCTCCCCTCTCTCTGTGCTGGCTGAGATGGAGCAGCCAGCCGCGCTGGGAGCTCCGGGCGGTGGCACGAGCTGGCTGCGGCTGGTTTTATGGTCGCTTGTATGATTTACACCACAGGCAGGCATGGAGCAGACAGATACACTCTTAACCGGTAATTGTCATGTATACAGGGTCCATGAGTGTCGGAGGAATGTCTCTCCAGAAGAAGGGGGTGTTCCAGTCTCCTCTGTCAGGAGCAGGGGTGATGGGAGGGGGAAACCCGGGATGGCCGGCAGACACCAACCCAGGAGACAAAGGAGCCCAGCCTGAGCTTCCTCTGCCCCTCGTGGATCTGGGGACACACCTTCCCCATCGTACCCTCCACCCCAGCCTCCAAGACAGGAAGCCCCTCCACTTCTGCCTTCTCCAAACCTAGGGGGAGCAGGGGGACCTCACCTTTCCCAGCAGGTGCCTGGCTCTGCACTCACCCATGGGGTGGAGACACCCAAAAAAGCGGCATCCTTCTTCTGTAATAACATGATGCTAAAAACGATGCTAATGGCTGTCGACTTCCATTCATTGCCACATTTAACCCTGGCCACCGCCCCTACCGTAGGCTCTGGTGGTGCGGCTTCGGGAGCTGAAAGGGCGTGTCTAGAAGCCACTGCTAACAAGCGGGAAAGGGGCATCCGGACTCACACCTGTCTTCCCCCACAGCCCATGCTTGGGAAGGGGCCCGTGCTTCCAGCAGATGCCCGGTAAATGCTCCCGGGATGAGATGTTTGGGATCTACTCTGCTTCACTTCCAGTCCCGGCTCTGTGTCCTCTTGCTCTTGGAAAGGTCAGCTCCTTCCCTCGGACATGTTGTGTGAGCCTGGACAGCTCGCTTCCCCTTGCTGGGCTCAGCCTTCCCACCTGTAGGATGAAGGGGTTGCGTGAAAGGAGTCAGACGCCAAAGGTCACACACTATATGATTCCATTTACATGAAATGTCCAGGGTGGGTGGGTGTAGCTCAGTGGCAGAGTGCGGGGTTAGCATGCACAATGTCCTGGGTTCAATCCCTAGTACCTCCATTAAAAAAAAACAAACAAACAGAAAAAAAAAAAAAAAGAAAATGTCCAGAACAGGCAGGTCCACAGAGACAGAACTCAGATTTGAGGTGGCAGGGGCAGGGGACAGTGGGGAGGGGGAGGGGAGCCTGCTGACGGATACGGGGTCTCTCTCTGGGGTGACGGAAGTGCTTTGGAACGAGATAGAGGGGATGGTTGTGCGACACTATGACGGTACTAAATGCCGCTGAATTGTATGCTTTTAAATGGTTAACTTTATGTGATGTGAATTATACTTCCACGTAAGAAAAAAGGGGCGTGGGGTGTGAGTGAGACCGCCCTTGAGCCCCTCTGGGGTGCAGCCTTCCATGGTCTGCTCTTCTGTGCAGTCTTGGCACTGCTCCCCTCCCTCAGCCAGGCAGCCCTGCCCGAGACGGGTCCTCACGCCTCGATTACGGAACAGGTGGGGCTCCACACGATGCATTTTGAGGTTAGAAACCTCACAGCTCCAAGCAAGCATGATACAGGAAGAAGGCTTGCTCCGGAATGTCAGAGAAGGGTGGACGGCGAGGTGGCAACATCATTACACAGAGGGGGTTGGCTCTGCTGAGAAGTGTGTCACCTGGGAAGGGGCGGGCTCGTGGGGAGGGGGCTGCCCAGTCTGCGCCGCCAGGAAGCAGGAGGGGCCTTTAGGGCTGCGGGACGGGAGCCCTGGGCGGGGGGGCAGGGACAAAGTGGAGGCCACAGCAGATATTCACACTGGCTGGAGCTTGAGGAGGGAGGTCAAAAACACCCTCAACATTCTGGTTCTTTCTATCACACCTGAAGTGCTTCGTGGGAAAGCACTTCCTTGAAAGCTCTGTCCCCAGGCAGCGAAGGCCCCTCAGCGACCCACGCGTGCCGTAGGGGAGCGCCTCCTGGCCTGTGTTTGTACAGTGCCAACTGCCCAGGGATGGTCACAGGGAGTTTGCGCTCCTTCTCTGCTGCGACCTAGACCTTCAGGTGCAGGAAATGCATCTGCCTCGAGCCCCAGTTTCCCTTTAAAACAGTTCAGTAAATGTGCAGGCACAGAGCTGACGCTTCACCCTGCAGCCTCCGTCCCAGACGCCTCCTCAGCCGGAGGGGAGGTCTGGGGACCTAGGTGAAGGCCAGGGGGCCGGCTTAGCCGGGAGGCACGCACTCTGCTGCCGGCCGCACCTGCCCCCACGGCCGGCCGCAGAGGGGGCTGCTCTGTGGGTTCTGTTTGTTTTAAGGCATCCGCTGTCTTATTCTCTGTTGCGAGCAACACACGCTGTGGCAGAAAGCATAGAGCTTATAGAAAAGCACGAAGAAGGACATGAAAATGCCCTCCTGTCCAACCCTTTAGCAATGCGGGGAGCATCTCTGTACACAGATGCAGGGCGGTTTCATGGGTGCAGAGGGAATTCCTGAGCATGCAGGTTTCCAAGAGCCACCCCCTGCCACCCACCTCAGCTCACACCCACGGAACAGCCAACTGGGAGACCTGGTTTCCACCTTTCCCAGAAAGGTCCACAGGTTTTCAACTCCAGCCCACTGGGTGCTCTCTGGGGAGCCTAGATGAGACAGGGGTGCCGTGTTCCATGGGTTTGAGAAAGGCACAGAAGAGTGGATGGGATGAGGCAGGACAATTTACAACCAACCAGCCTGCTGCCCCTCCCCCCACTTCCCTCCCCGTCCCCGCCTCCTTCTGTTTTACCTGGAAACAGCCGCAGCCTCCTGGGCTTGGAAATTGGGTCTGCCGGGGCCCCTCGGTAAGCACAGGTGAGCAGGGGCTCTGGCACCAGAAATAATGAGCCTAACACGGCTTTGCTGGTGATGGAGAGCCCTTCAGAGAAGAAAAACAACAAAACCCAGAAGGGACCCGCGTTTGCGCAGGAATACAGATGATCCGCGTAAGTGGAGCAGCCGTGTCATTAGCGCCGCCCTGGCGAAATAATCACATGCAAAGGGACCCCGTCAGCAAAAACGGAAAGCAGGTAAGGGCCGCGCAGGGCGTGGCTTTAAGGAGCGCCGTGGACTTCCCAAGCCCGCTGGTGGCTGCGCGCCGGGGCCCGGGCAGGCCCGGCGGAGGCGCGGGGTGCGCTGAGGGCTCCGCCCTGGTGGGCGAGCGGACAGCGCCGCGCTGGGAACACAGCTGTGGACAGAGAGACCTGTGCGGGTTGGGACGAGCTGCTGAACCTCCCCAAGCATTGGCTTACTCCTCCGTGGTGTCTGTTTGTCTCAAAGTGTTGTGAGCACCAAAAATTGTCTTGGGCATATGCCTGGAAGGAATGAAAAGCTTCAGTTCAAGACGAAAGGGGTCCCTCTACCAGCAATAATCATGATTTAAAGTTTTTTTATAACCTGCTTTGAGGCAGCTCATCTTCCCGCCATCCATCCATCACTGACATCAGTGACCTTCCATCGCCACTCAGCTCCCCACCTGCAGGGACATGTTCTTCACCAAATGCAAAACGCGCCAGGTGCTCTCAGGTTGTGTCCAGGCAGGTAGGAAGGATGCTTCTCTGCTTTTGCACTGATTTCTTTGCCCAGAGTCTGCAGTGGGCTCGGAAGAGGGCCCCACCTTTCTTTCACACTGTCCCCCTCTCCATAAATACCTTCCTCTCCTTTTGTCTGGCCCCAAAGTGCACAAACTTCAACACCCAGCACATAGGGCATCAGCCAGTGAAGTCTGCTTTACTGCCTACCGTCCGGGGAGGTGGATGGCATTTCTTGGCCTCCATGTCCTCCCACCTGCTGCACACTGGCTGTGTGCATTGTAACAGTGGGAGCAAGGATGAAATGTCTGTGAGGACAGGAGCCGGCGTCCAGCAATCATTCTCACCCCCTCCCGACTCAGCACAGCCCTGTCACAGGACCAGTGCTCAGTAACTACTTGTGGTGTGCACGTACACATGGATGGACAGGTGGATGGATGGTTGTTGGACGGATGGAGGATGGATGGAAGATGGTTGGGTGGGGAATGGAAGGATGGATGGACCAATGGAGGATGAATGGATGTGTATGTGACAGCACCCATCAGGGAGAGAGTCAGGTCCTAGTTTGGGCAGCCCAGCGTCAGCGTGTAGGAGCAGGTCACCCGAACCCGCGGAGTCCCGAGAACGTCTGGGGGCCTCTCCACATCCATGCAATGTTCTCTGCTCCCCTAGAGACCATGCAAAGTGGTTTGACAACAGCCCAGAGGGAGCTTGTGTCTTCAGGCTGCAGCTTTCAAAATCCTTCTCCCATCATCAGAGCGTGCAAATAAAATAGTAGCTATGCCTGGCAACCTCAGAGGATCAAAGACAGCAAGAAAAAAGCAAAATCAAATTACCCTGAAAGGCAGTCCCTGGAAGAAACATGGCTTTCAAAACTGAAAGCAGAAATACAGGCACCTGCCCCCCAGCTGCCCCTCCTCTCCCAGCGCCCTGCCAGTCGCTGGAGGCTTTCAGCGGGCATTGCAAACTGGGGTGAGGGGGGACAAGCCAGCCCAGGAGCGGCTTTGTTTGGCCCATACCATGCTTTTTAATTTAAAATTTTGGGTGCCGACATCTAAAGTCATATGCTTTCCCATAAAAATCCAGCTTGGGTGTCTGGTTCCTCTAGAGAAAGCACGTGCTCTTGTGACCCCAGGCTCTCTCCCCCAGGACAGCATCGTCCAGCAGTGTGGTCATGCCTCTGGACTGCGGCAGGTGAGCCTGGACCCACCCACCTGTACCTGCCTGGCCCTGGTGGGTGAATGTGCAACATTTCTGTTCGCGGGGGACCCTGATCCCCTCAAAGTCCACGTTTCCGAAGCTCCAAAATGTCCAGGGTTTGGAGGATTCTTCCTGGCCTTTCATGGGATGGAGCGAACACAATTTCTCTTCCTTCTGTCTTCGTCACGCATCTGAATTTTCCAACAGACCCCAGCCCAGGATTGCGATGCTAATTCTATAATTACTTGTCTGTCTAAAGAGGGGAGGCCAGTGGGAACAACTGGGGTTCACCCCTCGCCCGTTCTCAGCGTCCAGGCTCTGCTGGCGCTGAGTAAGGGCGGTACGGGGGCCAAGCCGTGCCTCTCCCCAGCTGAAGGAACAAGCGGGAGACTGACAAGGGCCGCACCTAGACACTGCCTACTCCAGCAGGTAGACCAAGGTCCCCGGTGACTCCCCCAACACCTGGGAGGCCAAGCCCCGCCAGTTCTGGACTCTGTTGGTGGAAGACCGGTTGCTGGGAAGAGGGAGGCGGAGAGAGAGAGAGGAAGAAACGGCAGGCGTCCTAGCTGTTTGCACTTGGATGCCGCAGTGGGGTTTGTGCAGGGAGGAGAGCTGGGGAGGGCTGTTTGCTCTGGGAATGGTTAATCCTTGTTCAAATTTATATCCTGAATCTTCGCGGCAACTGTGTCAATGAGGAGTCCGCAGCACCGCTTGGTGTGGCTGGGCCTGACTTAGGAGTCACTGCCTCCCGCTCGAAGGGTTCGGAAGGACCCACAGAGCACGGGATCCACACCCCAAACACCCACACTTCCAGGAATCTCTGGAACGAGTTCGAGTTCATAGCTGAGGGACTGGAGCTGGAGCTGGAGGGGGGCCTGGGGACCGCCAGGCTCCTTGAGAGGGACGATGCTGGCAGAATTATCATGAACAGCCAGCGCTGGGTCCCCAGGTGCCCCCTCTCAGTGGGGCTAGTGTCCTCCTGCTGCCTGGGGACAGGGCAGTGCTTGGTTTGACTTTTGTCCCACCAAACTCACTGTGGGCCCCTAAACCGAGGCTCGAGGAGAATTCCTTCCCCCAATGGATGCAGACTGAGAACGGCACCCCCATCTCAGGTCCTCAGATGACCCGAGGAGGGTGGGCTTCCACCAGCCCATTCCCTGCCCTCCAGAGCCTGCCACCAGCCAGCCCGCCTGCCAGCCCGCCCCATCCCCCAGGGACTGGCCTTCAGCAAGTGTAGAATCAGCCTGGCCCAGTCATCTTGTTAGCATGATTCAGTGCTAAATGATCTGACTAAATGGGGCTTTCTACGGCCCAGCTGGAGGTGAGCAGCTCCAGCGAGGAATTTGTTTTACCTCAAACTGGGATGTTTAACCCCAGGAAGGGAAAAAAAAAGTCCCTGTTCACTCTCTTCCCCGATTCATCTCTCTGGCTGCCTGTGGATGGATGGGCTGAGCGGATGGGCCATTTGCTGGGACGGTTGGATGGAGACAGATTTTGAAACGGGAAATGGCATCTCTTGTGGCCACTTAAGAGAAAGTCGAACGTGAGCCAGGGAGGAGCGGGGAATCTTCTCCCGCGTGGAGGCGTCCTCCGGCCCGCAGGTCGTGGTGGGGGACCGTGGACTTCCCCATGGAGGCACTGACCACAGGCCAGCCGATCCCAGAGACTCGCCCTGGGATGCTGGGTGAGGGCGTGGGGGAGGCAGAGGGGCCTTGAGATCAAGGAGTCTGTCCCACATCATGGGATCTGGATTTGACTCTGGCCCAGCGACTTCCTAGCTATGTGGCCTTGAGCAAGTGACTTATTCCCCCAAGCCTTAAGATCCTGGTCTATGAAATGGGGAGAGGAGAACCCCCTGCACAGCACGGTTTTGAGAATGGAAGTGAAGTGCCCAGCACAGAAGCTGGCGGTCGGCAGGGGCTCTAGAGATGGGAAGGATGCTGAGGAAGTAGAGGGTGGATGAGAACTCATCCCAAATGTTCCCACTGCCTGGGACCCAGCCTCCCTGTTCCGGCACATAGACCAAGGGGACATCCTGTGCCCACAGATACAGAGACATCTACAGAGCACTCACAGCAACTTGCATGCAGCAGCAAAATGCTGGGCCAAAGGTCCATTGAAAGGAGAACAGATGAACTGTGCTGTATCCGCCCGTGGGATGCCGTGTACCTTGAACAGAGAGGGTCTCCTGAAAGCCATGCCTCTGCGAGTCCTTTGAAAGGGACACTGGGCTAAAACAAAGCAAGTCCCTGACTAGAACACACAGTTCATCTTTTTAAGAAAACTGAGGAAAAAAAAGAACACAATGAATATCACCGTGTTGACAAGGGAACATGTAAGGTTAACAACTTTTCTGGAAAGGCCAGGAGGCGTAAGGCAGACTCCCAGGCAGCCGGGGCTGTGGTGAGAGTCTAACTCCTGCGCTGCCGCTTGGCAAGGGCTCCTCTCTGCAGCGTTTGACGTGCGCTTACCGTGCCCCGTCGCGCCCACCCTCGGCATTTGCCCAAGAGGAAAGAACACGTGTGTGCGCACAGAGACCAGCGGGCAGATAGTCACGGCAGCTTTGTTCGTAACAGCCCCGAAGCTGGAGCCAACCCCGCTGTCCATCAACAGGCGACGGGCGAGGCAGACGGCTCCTCCACGCAGGGGGACATGGCTCGGCCCGCAGAAGGCAGGAGCCACCTGCTGAAACTCACGACTGCGCGACGACGGACGTCCAGATTGTCAGGCCGAGTGAACAGAGCCAGACTCAAAGGGCTGCATATTGCGTGATTCCATTTACAGGAAACTCTAGAAAAGGCGGAACTCTAGAATGAGAGCTAGTGCATCAGTGTTGTCAGGGTGGGCCCCCCGGGTCGGGAAAGGGACCGGGCTCACTTCTACCTGGATCCCACGGCCCAGGGTGATCCTGGCTGACGTCCCAGCCCAGCCCACTGCTGTCCGAGGACCCCTGGGCTTCGTCCCACCGGGAGGCCCCAGGGGTGTCCCTTCCCGCAGGGGCTATCATCTACCTGCCCCACCCCCACCCCACCCCCTTCCCTCTCCCACCTTCACCCCCACTCCTACTCCCAGGCCCTCCAGCCCCGCCCCTACCTTTTTGTCACTTTCTAAATGTTTTCTTAATTGAAGTATAGTCGATTTACAATGTTGTGTTAATGTCTACAGCATAGTGATTCAGATACATATATACATATATATATTCCTGCTCATAGTCTATTCCATTACAGGCTATTACAGGACTTAAATATAGTTCCCTGTGCAACACAGTAGGGCCTTGTTCTTTATCTACTTCATATATAGTAGTTAGTATCTGCAAATCCCGAACTCCCAATTTATCCCACCCCACCCCCTTCCTTCCCTAGTAACTGCAAGTTTTTCTATGTCTGTGAGTCTGTCTCTGTTTTATAAGTAAGTTCATTTGTGTCCTTTTTTTTTCAGATCCCACATATGTGATATCATATGGTATTTGTCTTTCTCTGTTGGATTTACTTCACTTAGTATGATGTCTCCAGGTCCATCCATGTTGCTGCAAACGGCATTATTTCGTTCTTGTTTATGGCTGAGTAGTACCCCATTGTATAGATATACCACAACGTCTTTATCCAGTCATCTGTCAATGGACATCTAGGTTGCTTCCTTGTCTTCAGCCGGTCCCTATTAACACACGTTTGCCTTGTGTCCAAGACTGCTCAGACCTCAGACCCTTCACTTCCTTTGTCCCATGTGACCCAGGTCCCTTCCCAACCTAGCAGTCTCAGTCTGTCTTCCCATGTCTGCCCTCACCCCCTGCCCTGGGCCCTGGGTCCTTGTGAAATCTCTTAGGAACAAGAAACCCAGATCCCATGGCGTGGGACAGACTCCTTGAAGGGCAGCCCTCTGCCTGGGCCCTGCCGCGTGGGGCCACACCTAATTCTGCCCGATTCCTGCTGGAGACACTCCAGAGCCCCCCTCACCCCACCCTATCCTCACCTCCTCTTCATCGTCCTGCTGGGAAGTCCTGACCCCTCACCCCCACCCAACCCAGAGCTGGCCTGGCTGCGGGCTCTCGCCCCCTGCATCCTCTGTGCAGCTCAGCCTCCCACTTCAGCTCTCCTATGTCCGGCTCTACCCACAACCCTCCCTTTGATGAATAGTACTTCTCTGGCATCAGGGCTTTCGTGGAATATTCCAGAATCAGACACATAGACCTCAAAGCCTGCCTGGGTCACCTCTGAGCTGAGTGGCCTCAGGCAGCTCAGCCCTGCCTCCCAGAGCGCTGCTTTCCACACGTGTAAAGCAGGGAGATTACGTTCCCAGAGCTCTTGTGACACTGAGCGGAGTGACATGTGTGAAGGGCCTCGCATGTAGGAGTTACGAACTGAGGTTATGATGACGCCCGCTGGGGCAGGTCCAGCCCCGACATCCCGACACAAGCCCGCTGAGGTCACCCCCGCTGTCTCCTGAGATGCCTGCTCTTGGCATCGCCTCTTCCCGGGCAAAGCCCCTGCCTGGCTCATCCAACGCCCTTTCGGCTTGGCCGGGGGCAGGGAAGGGCCTTGGAGGGCCACAGATTACTGGGGCTGTGGAGGAGGAAGGGGGGCATTCCTGAGAGGTCTGGCGGAGCCAGACCCCGCTGAACAAGAGGGCTGGGTCGGGGGGATGCCACGTAACCCTTGTTCTGCCTCTCTGTCCAGCACACACGGGCTGCGGCTGCCTTAGCCCCTTTGCTTCAGGGAGCCGCACGTCAGTGATGGATGAGACTTTAATTAAAGTAATGAGACGTTTATAATGGTGGTTATCTCCAAAATTAGGCCTTTTAGCAATTATTCCCAGGGAATGTTCCCTGGGTAGATGGCTCCCTTTCTAGAACAACTGTGAGGTGGTGGAGGGGTCTGTGCACCTGAGAGGGATTTTCCCAGCATCCCCTGGGCTGTGATGGGTCAATGGCCAGGCATGGTTTCCCCAGAGAACAGGATGTGGATTCTGCCTGAACTTTCTCCCCAGAGGAGCCCTGGGCAGGTCATAGGGTGCTGGTGGGACTCAGAGAGGGTGACTTTGGGCTCAGAAGCGAAAGATCTGGGTGCAAGTCCTGCCTTTTTTACAACACTTGCTGG
Organism: Vicugna pacos; assembly: GCF_048564905.1. Taxonomy (NCBI): domain Eukaryota; kingdom Metazoa; phylum Chordata; class Mammalia; order Artiodactyla; family Camelidae; genus Vicugna; species Vicugna pacos. Next base: position 59,657,886 of record NC_133002.1, read on the forward strand.
CTCTGGGACTTTGGGCAAATCCCTGGCTCTCTGAGCCTCATTTGCATCTGTAAAATGGGGTGAAACCTCTTGTGCTGTTGGCAAGAACAGATGAAGTAGGCTGAGCACGCACTTCGTAAGCTCGCAGGCAGCAGCTCTGTGATGCGTGGCTATACTGTGCTCCTGATAGCACGTTCCAGAACATTCCAGGCCAGCCCCCTCCCTGGGCAGGGCCTTCAGCACATTAGCACTGATTGGGTTGCTAACACTATAAATGGCCATGTGTTAAAAACCAACCAACCAACGGGCCTCATAGGACCCACAGAGCGGGAGGCCACAGGATCTCTGGGCAGAGGTCGGAGACCTGGCTTCTGGCCCCTCGTGACCAGGAAGGCGTGGCTCCGGCCGGGTCGCTGACTACCTGGGCCTCGGGTTCCTCGCTGGAAGTGCGCTCATCGTGGCCACGGGCCACAGGGCGGCCCCGAGAAGAACAGGCGGAATTGCCTTTGAAGCAGCGCACCGTGAACCTAAGACCTCTCAGCACGCAACGCGGAAAGGTCACAGGACCAGACAGGACCCCGACAGCCACCTGCCCCGGCCCCTCCATCCGTGACCCACAGGGAGCTCCTCCAGACACCAGAGAAACAAGCACATTTCCCAAGGTGGCTCGGCCACATGTGGCCTCAGGGTGGAAAATCCAGCCTCTGATTTCCTGAGGCTTTTTATCAACGTCCACACTCCAGCTATTATCATTATTATTGCTGGCAACTTTTCACTAAAATTTATTACAAATTAGCCAAGGGCCAGGCAGTACCTTAAGCACTTCTCAGGCATCCTCACATTGAATCTTCATAATAACTCTGCAGAAGCCATTGTTATTGCTGCTACCATTCCTATTTAACAGATGGGGAAACAGGCCCAGAGAGGTTGAGAGATCTCCCCAAGGTCACACAGCAATATGGACCCAGCTCCATGTCCCTCCAAAGCCTGTACTCTCACCACCACACAACACAGCCACCCACCTTTGTGGCCTCTGCTATAGGGTGGCCTGTTCAGCCACTCTGGCTGGCAGAGGGACTCCTGATATGTGGGGGTCACTGCCAACCTAGCCTCTCTGGAGTTTTTCAAGGTCGGCCCTCACCCCGCTGCCTCTGCCACCGCTCTGCCTCTCCGCTATCCACCCCACCACACAACCACTTCTCCCCAGATCTGCTCCTTCTCTCCTCGGGGCCAGGGGACTCCCAGAAGTCAGGCTTCTGTTCTGTGGGAAAAGTGCTAATGTGTCAGTTCTGACTGGGGGGAGGGATGTGATCTCTGCTCACTTATCTGTTCACCCTTGGGCCCCGAGCCCTGGTCCATGCCCAGTGCTGCTCTGGGTGCTGGATGTGCAGCTGTGGAGACGCTGGCGGGGCCTGCCCTCGGGGAGCTGGCATTCCAGAGGGGTGTCCAGTTCCTCACTGGCTGAGCCAGCCCCAGGCTGCCTGTAGCTGTCGGACACTGCACTCCAGGAGACAGGATGGAGGGAGAGCCAGGGTTAGGGGGTCTGCCTGCTCTTCCAGCGAGTACAGGGCCCTGGGAGGGGCTGAGGCACTGGGTAGGAGAGAAGGAGGCCCAGCCAAGCTGGCAGCAGACAATAAATGAGGCTGCAGCTGCCGCGTGAGGCCCGAGGCACGGGGATGAGGCTCCTCTCTGTGCGGGGCTGCCCAGGGTGGCACTGGGCCCCAGGGCCCCCCAAGTGGTGGACATGGCCTCCACTGGGCAGCCTGGGTGATGGAATGTACCAGCCCGCTGGGAGCGGGCACTGCTCCCCGCTCTGCCAGGAAGAGGCGGGAGGACCAATGGCAAAGGTGAGGGTGGATTCTTGCCTGGGGACAGCTAGCCAGTGTCGGAAGCTGCCCCTCCCAAATCCTCTCAGTCCCCTGGCTTTGCAAATGCAGGAAACCTCCGGCTTGGGCTCCGGGTCCTGCCAAACGGGTCAGCTCCACCGTGAGCGACCACAGGCAAGCTGGGGCCACTGCTGTCCTGCTGGGAAGCTGCATCCTAAGACCAGCCCAAGGTGTGGTGCGCTTACCGGTGTCTACCGGGGAGGGGGGAGGGGAGCAGGAATGGGGCAGGGGGGGCAGGAACCCGGGAGAGAGGGGAGCAGGAAGCGGGGGACGGGGTGGGGGGAGCAGGAACCCAGGAGGTGGGAGAGGGGAACAGGAACCGCCCCTCAGGGTCCAGGACCTGCAGGTACAACAAATCAGCCGCCAGGCACCCCAGAAAGTGGGCAGTGGTACCCCTGCTTCTGCTCAGTCACAGCCAGTTGACTCCACCTGCAGGAGCCCATCCACCAAGAAAGATCCCTCCCCAACAGGCCAGGCGCTGGGCCCAGGGCCCCAGGGAGGGGGCCTGCCCCTGACTGCCCACCTCCAGGACAAAAGCCTTGTCACCTGGAGGGGCCTGCATCCCCCGTCAATGTCAGCACGATTTTTCAAACCGGAAATGGGGGTGCATCGGTGGTCACAGGGTCTGCCTGATGTGAAAGAGCCATAAGGGCGCTCTAACTAGACTGTGTCTGGCCGTGCAGGTAATGAGAACCCCCACTGGAAAGAAGACAGACGCCTGAAAGCAGTGTACCCTGGGGCCCGGGTTTCCAAAGGGCCCTAGAGGCCCAGAGAGGGGGCCTCGCCACATGGTTTGGGTGGTCCAGCAGCTCTGGCCACAGGGGGCAGAGCCCCCAGCCAAGGATTCCTAGAATCCATGTAGCCCTTCCCACGTCTGCCTTTGTCACCAGACACCCCTGCCCTTCAGTGTCCCCCATCTGTGGGTCAGCATTTATGGGCACGCTCTGTGTCCCCCTGACGTGACAGGACTCTCACCCCATGGGAGGGCACTGGTGGCCTTGGCTTCCCAAGGGCCCTGCTGGCTGGGGGGCCCTGCTGTGCAGGAGGCCCCACAGGGCTTCTCTGTGTCTCTCTCTGGATTTGGACAAAGCTGGGCCCAGGCTGGGCCTTGGGGACTCAGCAAAGGCAGAGACTGTGTGGAAAGTTTGGACCTTGAAAATGGAAAGAAGCTTCATTCTACAGGGTTACAATGTGTGGGTACCTGGCCTGTAGCAGGTGGGGACAAAGAAAACATCGTGAGGGGAGGAGAAGAATGAGAGGGAGGTCACTTCACCCTGCCCTGCCAGCAGGACCCCTCCCCATCTGCCACCCCTCATCGCCTGCCCTTCTCCCACCTCCTCAGAGTTAGAAAGACCAACCCGGGTGCTGGGTCCTGGTGGGAGGGGATGGAGCTCAGCCCCTCCTCTTGGAGAGCGAGCCTGCAGTCTGGGGTCTTAGCAAACACCCCGGGCCGCGCCCCCTCCCGCACCTTAAGCTAAATACGCTTTGTTCTGCAGGGTTGGGGGGGGGTGCTGACTCACAGGGCCTCTCTTCATTGTTAGCGCCCAGACTGGTGTGTTTTGGAATGGAACCCTCTGTGCTGCCTCCCCCAAGTGCTTTGCTGTGATGTTCCCTGAAAGCACGTGGTGGGGAGGAGGCAGCAGAGAGTCCCCCCGAGGGACCTCACTCACCTGCGATCAGCCCCCTCCTCCCTTCTCACTTACCCTCTCGCCTCAGAGAATCCGGGGGGTGCATTTTGCCAGAACCCCTGCCCCAAGCCCCTGGCTTCCGGTCCCTGGCCCCGCTCTCCCCAGAGCGCTCTGCCTCCCTGACTTAAAATGATAATAGCGCAAGCGGGCTTTTCCTCTCTCTTTTAGTCAAAATCAATGACAATGACAGAGTTATAAAGCGAGCCGTGGGGAGGAAGAAGAAAGCGTCTGGTGTCAAAATTGATGCAGGAGGCAGTTAGAGGAACCTATTAGGATTTCAGTTGCCTTAGGGTGTGCTGCTCGGCATGGAGCGGTGTGATGTCAGTGAAACCCACGGGCAGGAGGCAGCCTTCTTCCGCGGCGCACCTGTCATTAATGTGGAAGGCGGAACACCAACGCGAATGGTCTGGGGTGGGGGGCTCACAGCGGAGATGTCTCAGCCACACGGGGACACGGGAGAACTCCACTGGGAGCCTGAAAAACCCTGCGCTTTCTGGGAGGGGGGAGGGGGGTCTGAGGGTCTGCTGTGATCCCTGGAGCCCCAGGTTGGTGGCTAGAGGTGTCCTTCTGGGTGTCCTGGGGCCTCCGAGGAGGAGTCCACCCCACTGCCTGGCACAGGGGCTGATCCTGGCGGGTAGAGGGAGCCTGGAGGATGCAGCTCAGAGCGAAGACACCCGGCCCCAGCAGGGGACCCTTTGTTTTTTTTCTGTTAGTCTCGTGGGCAGAAGGCCAGCACACCTGCCTGCCCGCCTCCTCCACACAGAGCCCAGAGCCCGCCCAGCGATCCGGAGTTGGGGGTTGCTGAGGCCCCAGCATTCACTCGGGAGAGGTGGGTCCTTGTCACTTTGCCACTGGAAAGAGGGGCTCGTGTGACAGCATTGACACTGGTGGCCTCACCCCTCCCCAGAGACAGGAGAACAAACCAGGGAGGGGGTGTCGGGCTTCAGACCCGCATTACTCGATCATCGTAGGTAGCCACCAGCTTCCTCGTCTGCAAAGTGGGGGTTCGAACATCTACTTCGTGGAGTTGTCACTTCTGTCCCACCCTGTAATGTGACTGCCTCGCTCTCCTTCACAATTTCTCATGCTAACCAACTCCCCTCCAGGCAAGGAAATGCATGGAGAGCCAAAAAGGCTGGGCCAGGACGGCTGGGCCGGGACTTGGTGTGGGTTTGTGAGCGGCTAAGATTCCCGTTAAATAAATACATTTTGCTAATTGGATTACTCAGACAGTATAATATACTACTGGATTTCCAACATGATGCTAATAAATTGTGTGAGGAACTTAATCATGTTAGCATCCCGAAAGCTTGTAGGAGATGAAATTAGAAAACCAGGCAAAGTTGACATCCAGGGCTTCTGTGAGGTTTTCTGATGAGCGTCCGTCCATGCACCGGGGTCTTTGAAGCCGCTGTGTGTTGGGTACAAGGGGAGAGGGGAGGAGGGGAAGGGAGGACGGCGGGGTATTCAGCCAGACAGCGAGAGCCCCTGGACCAGGAGTGGGTCCCTGGGATGGAGCCATGGGGCTGGAGGTGGTGGGGGGAGGCTGAGGAAGGCTCCTTGGCGGGTGAAGGTGGCCCTCACACTCCATCTGCATCCACCAAAGTCCACGGTGAGCTCCGGGCAGGGCCAGGCGGCTGTGTTTGTTCCCTCAAGAGTCGGTGCGAACTCTACCAGGACCCGGCAAGCTGTTCTCCCTGCTCACTCCCCGCCCTCTTCCTGGTGCCTCGGAGACGTGTGTTTCCACCACGTGGCCCTTCACACAGGAGACGCTGGGCCCGTGGCAGCCGCCATGTGGTGGTGGGAGGATTAATGCTCTTGCTGGGGGCTCCAGAGAGGGATGGCCTCCACTTTCACTTTCTAATCTGAAAAACGGGTGGTTGGTGTTTAATTAACCTTGGTAAGAGACTTGATGAGTGAGGACCAGAATCTGAGTTCTCTACTTCTCAGCCTTCTTGCCCCGCCTCCACCCCTGCCCCAGGCTACCCAGGAGGGGGCTGAGGGAAAGGCTTTGAGCCCCAGAGGCGAGGAAACGTGCCCTGGCCCAGAACACAAGTGTTAAAGCACACGGCAGGCCCTTCCAACAGCCCGCACACGCGCACACCCGTGCGCACGCGCACGCACGCTCTCACCTGTGCCTCTGCACACACGCATCTGAAATCAACCCCCAAACAGGAGCATCACTTTGATGACCAGCACCTCATTAAAATAATAACCAGCTTCCCAGGTGTTCATGCAGATGTTTCTCTAACTCTTCAGGTTCAAGAGCAACACCTTATACAATTCTAATTAGCATAACAAAATCCAGTTAAGCAGGAGGAAAAAGAAATCCCTTGTTTGCTGCTTCCTGGTAATTAGCGAGAACAGTTACCGCAGCATCCGGAATTCCCAGCCTCAAAGATGCCAGGGCCCTGCTCACCCAAGCACATCAGAAGTCAATTTACAGAAGCCAAAATAAGGTCACTGGGAGGGGTGGTCACCTTGTGCGCGTGCTCAGCATGTGTCCAGAAGCACACAGCTGCCTCCATACCCTCCCCACCTGGCCCCTCCACCCAGGCTGCCCACCTTCGCCCACTCCTGCTCACACACGTCTCACCCACAGACTCTCTCACCCAGCCACTTCATTCCGCAAATGTCAGAAGGGCAGGCGGAAGGTTGCCTAGTATTTGGCCCAAGCCCTGTGTTTCTGCATCAGTGGATCTTATGTGGTGCCAGTGGAAGCAGAGACAACGGGGCATCCTCTCCCAGTAAGAGCCCTTGTGTGCTGGGAGTGACCCTCTCTTCCCTCCCGTGCCCCACATCTACACAGCTCAGCCCCCTCCTGGAACCCGCGGGCTTGTGCCCCACATCTACACAGCTCAGCCCCCTCCTGGAACCCGCGGGCTTGTGCCCCACGTCTACACAGCTCAGCCCCCTCCTGGAACCCGCGGGCTTGTGCCCCACGTCTACACAGCTCAGCCCCCTCCTGGAACCCGCGGGCTTGTGCCCCACGTCTACACAGCTCAGCCCCTCCTGGAACCCGCGGGCTTGTGCCCCACGTCTACACAGCTCAGCCCCCTCCTGGAACCCGCGGGCTTGTGCCCCACGTCTACACAGCTCAGCCCCCTCCTGGAACCCGCGGGCTTGTGCCCCACGTCTACACAGCTCAGCCCCCTCCTGGAACCCGCGGGCTTGTGCCCCACGTCTACACAGCTCAGCCCCCTCCTGGAACCCGCGGGCTTGTGCCCCACGTCTACACAGCTCAGCCCCCTCCTGGAACCCGAGGGCTTGTGCCCCACGTCTACGCAGTTCATCCCCTCCTGGAACCCGCGGGCTTGCCCCTGGGCCTTCAGAGAGCTGTGGTCTCAGAGCTCCGATGTGGAAAATAAAGTTAACATGGAATAATTTACACTATGAAATTCCAGAGCGAAGGCTGGAATTTAAAAATTAAGTCTTTCTGTGTGCTTCATATCCTGGGTTGATTTCTCCTGTCTCTGCTCCCTGGAGAAATGAGAAGGGCTGACCAGTGGCCCTCCAGGGTGGCCACGATTCATCCTGGTATCCTTCTCAGCACTTAAAGTTAGGCTCTCAAGCGTATGCTGAATGAATGAATGAATGAATGAATGAACCAATTAGCCCCCCATCTCCCCTCATCCTGGTAATGAAGAGTGTTCGGCAGTTTCTTGTTAGTATGCGCTTCTGTCTCCACCACCACGTTTGTGCCGCACAAGCAGGGTGATGCTCTTCCGATCTAGAATGGAGACGTGGAAAACCCTAGTTTGCTTAGATGTCTCCATACTTCCTTTTCCTAATCCCTTGGCCACTCCTGTTACTCTTCTCTAAGATTTATGTTCTTGACACGACCTTCTGATAACAACTTTGTCGACTGGGAAGAGCTGATGCGAATGCCGTTTCTTGTTCAACCTGAGATCTAGCCCTGCAGTGCAGGGCTGGGGATGGAGCGGCCAGAGAGAGAGCTCGCCCGGCCACCTCTGCTGGTTCTCTTTGTCTCCGCCCTGCCCAACCCCTAGCTGCCCAGCGAGGGCGTTCGGAATCCAGGGTAAATGCAGAGAAGTCTCAGTGACCATTACAAAGAGCAGGCAGTGATGTTATTTGCTGCAACTGGGGGTAAGATAATAATGTGAGTAATTTAAACCCCAGGCTCCAGGTTGGAATCTGCAAGCAGTAAAAAGGGGAAGGGAGGGGAGGGGAGGGGAGGCAGAGCCATCTGGGCAAAGGGACAAGGAGAGGAGAGTTCCAGGCAGAGGAAAGACACCGTGTAAAGCTCAGAGAGCGAGGACAGCTCAGAGAAATCCTGTCCCACCAGAGGAAAGAGCGAGCAGCCAGAGGTGAACGAGAACAGGCAGAGGCAGCACCTGCTAGAGAGACCCAGTTATTAAATCTTCTGGAATTTTGTGAACTGGTCATTCGACCCAGTCGTTTCAACAAATTACATCATATCAACTTCCAATTAAATAAATTTTACTTTAAAAAACCAATGAAATAAAAACACAAACCTCCCCACTTCCTAATTATTTCACTACATTTTACTACGAGTGATGCTCTTCAGAAGGTTTCTGTTTCCGGTATCTGTATGGTAGAAATAGTATATGACGGTGACTAGCGGGCGTCTCTGTTCAGCTCTGCGTCCAGTGATGTCATGTTATCAGTTATGGGAGGATTTACACCACAGAAACTGGCAAACTCTACCAGTCAGAGCTTGATTCATACAGTTGGTGGTCTTCAGGAAGTGCTCGAGAGAAGGTTAATACAGATTCAAGTTAAAATGAGCTTATTGCCATTACACTGTGAGTATAACACACACACAGAAAAGACGATCAAGTTCGGGATGAACTGCAGCCGTAGGCTGGCTACAGATACAAGGGTTCAGCAGAGAGTCAGTGCAGGCATTCTGAGCATCAGCTCACTGTATACAATTTACAACAGGGAGTATTGTATGTTTACTATTCCTTGTAAATTTGTGCTGCACATCCTTTCTGTCACTAACATTTATAACAAACATTCACATTTGTTTTCCAGAGAACTGATGGTCAAACATTGACCAGCACGCCCCTCTCCGAAAGCCAGGGGGATGGACTTCATCCTGGGTTAAAAGGACATTATCATTCCTGGGACTGAAGCACAAAGGGATCTGTACGTGGGTTTGGTTTTTGGGTCCTGGTTTGGTGGTGAAGAACAGTAAGGTCACCGGCGAGGAGGCAGGGACGCCAGTGAGGAGGCCATAAAGGATGTTCCAAAACCTGCGTGTGCAGCGGTGATGGGGGCTGAGTGGGTGATGGGGGCGGTGGGTAAGAAGGATGCGGCTGAGGGCCAGGAAGGAAGCCCTCTGGACACTCTCATGGCCCAAGGTGAATGGCCTGTAGCCACCACCCCACACTCCTTTATACACGGCTCGGTGACTATGTGCCATTCTCCCAGGATCGTGGTGGATCAGACTCTCGCCATGAGTGGCCGAGACCAAGGGTTGACCTTACTTTGCAGGTGTCTCCCACAGCCCCCAGATCAGGGCATTCCACAGCATGGGCATCCACTCCCTGCAGGTAGACCAGGTGTCCAGTCTTCTGCCTTCCATGGTCTCAGTCAAAATCATTTCCATTCAATTCATCCTTATTAAACAGACGGGGCCACTTCCCAGTTACTGCGGAGGCCACACCATCAGAGGGCCAAGCACCAGGCTGGGTGGCTAAGGCTGGAGGTGAGCACTCCTCCCTCCCGACCCCCAGCCCGACGGGGGAGGCCCTTCCAGAGCCATCCAGAGGCAATTAAAGCTGGCCAGAGCAGCTGCCGACATTCAGAACTTTCTTTCCTCCGCAGCTTTTCTCAGGCTGTGGGGCCTCGTGCCCTGTGCCCGCAGACGCAGCGCGAGGCCGGCAGCCAATTCACTGCTCTGTCTGGAGCCCCTGCGAGATGCCACGGCAGCCGTCTTTCATCCCCTCTGGCAAAAATCCGCGCCCTCGGCCCCTCTGAAACGCGGGAGACGGTTCACTGATCTGCCCGGGGGTCCTGCTCTACAAGGTTAAGCATGTTTGCCCAAGAAATACGGATTATCTCTTATCATGTATGACCTTTACTGTATGTGGAACGCTGTCCGTGACAAAAATGCCACTTTTTAAATGGATTTCACACCAGGGTATCTAGCCATTAATCACGATGCGTGTGAGTGACTGCTGGCGCTGCACGGGAAATCCGAGAGCCCCACAGTGGCTTCCGGGCAGGCTGCTGGCTGCCGGTGGACCCCGGTGGCATCCTGGCCGGGCTCTCCTGGAGGCTTGAGGAAAGGGTCTGTGTCCTAAGCGTCCTCGGTAGTTGTATCAGTGGGCTCCTAATTTTAAGGGGTCTCTGTGTTCTCAGAGCTTTTAAATAACTCATCTTGATACCTTGGCTGAGGCTGTATATTTAGCATCCGCTGCTTCTGAGTCTCTGGGGGCTCCCCACCCCCCTTCCTCCCTCTCCTGCCACAGTCTGGGTGCTGCTGGGTTGGGGAAAGGCTGATGTGGGTGCACTCCTGCCTCCTCCCCGCACATCTAATTGGAGGAACGACCAGCGATAGAATTCAGGATGTTCATTTCCGCAAGGGCATTTTCTGATATCAGCCGGTGAACACCTGTACTGTCCAATTAGGTAGCCACCAGCCACGCAGGGTTTGGTCCAAACTGGGAGGGGCTGCAGGTGTGTGATACACACCGGGTTTCAAAAGCTTTGTTTAAAAAAATGCAAAATGTCTCATTAATCATTTTTACGCTGATCCCATGTTGACATAATAATGCTTTGGATGTATTGGGTTAAGTAAAGAGTGCTACTAAATTTAATTTCACCCTTTTCTTTTTACTTATCTAATGTGGTTACTAGAAAATTTTAAATTACAGATGTGGCTTGCATTGTACTTTCGTTGGGCGCACAGCTGGAGGCCAAGTACACGCATTGTGCGGAGACCTGGCCTGGGTGGAGGAGGACAGAAGGGAAGCCCCGATCCTTGCCCGGGGGTGGGTGCGCCCAAGCTCACAGGGGGTGCGGTAGGGCTCCCGTGGGCTTCTGTGCACACCAGCACCTTTGGGGGAGCGTTTGTACTTTCCAAGGATGAGTCATGACACACTTCACCTTGTGAATAGATACTTGGGGATCGACAGGCAGAGCCAGACAGGGCCCCCCCAGCCCCCCTTTGGAAGGAAACTGGGGTGACCTCAGCAGGGAGCAGATAGGAGATGTCCCCCACAAACAGCCAGCAGTGCCCACACCCTGGGTGATGCTCAGATCGCCCCCCTTCCCCCTGCAGGACTCTTGGATCTGTCCTCGGCCACTTCTTCAAATGACCAAGGAGGCAACACCAAGGAGCCGTTACCACTGAACCGGAAATTTCCTGACACCTTCCCGGTAGCTTCCAGGCCACGCACAAGTGTAACCCAATCCCTGCCACTGTCCAGAAATAGCACCTGGGAAGCCCAGGTGCCCCCTCTGTGGCCGTGGGGGTGTTTCTCCACCGGTGTCATCCTGGGTCTAACTCACACGCAAACACGGAGTAAGGGTCTTCGAGGGTCGAGGGCAACAGAAGGTGAACTTTCATAGGGGGCCGGGGAGCCTGCGGGCTGCCGCCCCCTCTCCCTGAGGGATTGCCCTGGTGGACTTTGAGGAGCATCCTGTACGCCGGACTCCGCTGAGCGCTGAGGGTTCAGAATGGATACGCGGTGCCCCGAACGGGCACTTCGCTGATGGTTCCAAGCACAGCCGTGAGCGAGAGGAGGCGGCCCAGGGGACGCCCGGGGCGCTTAGCCCGCCCTGAGGATGCAGTGGTGGGCTCGCAGGAGAGGGAGGAAGTGATGCCTCTGCGGCTTTGTTTTTTTCCAGTTGAAGTGAAGTTGATTTACAATGTTAGTTTCAGGTGTACAGCAAAGTGATTCAGTTACACACATACGTACATACACATATGTATTTTTTCAGATTCTTTTCCACTATACATTATTACAAGAAATTGCATATAGTTCCCTGTGCTGTACAGTAAGTTCTTGTTGTTTATCTATTTTATATACAGTAATGTGTGTCCCCAACCTCTAATTTACCCCTCCCTGACCTTTCCCCTTTGGTAATCCTAGTTTGTTTTCTATGCCCATTTGTCTTTTTTTGGCTTGTAAATACAATTTGTATCATTTTTTTAGATTCCACATATAGGTGACATCATATAATATTTGTCTTTCTCTGCCTGACTTACTTCACTCAATAGGATAATCTCTAGGTCCATCCATGTTGCTGCAAATGGCATTAGTTCCTTCTTTTTTATGGCTGAGTAGTATTCCATGTATATATAGACCACATCTTCTTTAACCATCTGTCAATGGACACTTAGGTCATTTCCATGTCTTGGCTATTGTGAAGAGTGCTGCTATGAACACTGGGGTGCAGGTGACTTTTTAAATTAGAGTTTCCTCCAGATATAAGCCCAGGAGTGGGATCACTGGGTCATACGGGAACTCCTGTTTTTAGTTTTTTAAGGAACCTCCACACTGTCCTCTGTAGTGGATGCCTCCACTGTTTTAAAGGACAGACTGCAGGTACACAAGAAAATAGAGGCAGAAAGGGCACGATACAAGCACGTCCCCGAGGAATGCGGCAGGGCTGAGTATGGGGGGCACGTGGGTGGGGGCTGGGGGACTCCAGGCAATTTGGTTTTAGTAGCCTGTAAAGGTCAAGGTGGGGAGTGACAGGAGGCAAAGCTCGAAGAATAGAGGAGGGGAAGGGAAGGGCAGGAGGAAAGCCGAACGCCGCACCCAGGAATCAGTCTTTCTCTTACAAGCGATGCGGTATCGGAAAGAGCTCTCAGCCAGGGCAGAGGAGGTCAGGTTTAGATTTTCCAGAAGTTGCTCTGGCTGCCAGGGTAGGAAGTGGGATTAACTCCTTTAATGGGACAAAGTGTGGGGCCTGAACTTGCACACGGCTATTAGGAATGGAAAAGAGGGGAAGATCCCAGAAATATTTAAAAGGTATAATTGGCCAGGCTCCAGCCTCTCAGCCACACCCTCAGCTTCTTGCTGACCTCTCGCTGGCTGTTAGAACAGCTCAGGGCACCGGGACGACCCCCGAGCTGCCCAAGGCAGCAGGTCAAACCCGGTTAAGTAACTAAATAAAGATGTGATTGTAATGATGATTAAATTGAAGCACCCCATTAATTTCATGTGAGAGGTGGGGAAACACGAGATAGCCCTTCCCGAAACTCATTGTTTTCCTGGCCCCAAGACGTCCCCGCGCGACGTCTGGTTGGGTCTAATTTAAGTATGTAAATTTAATGGTTCAGTAAGTAAAATTGCCTTTATTGTTTGGAATGGTTTGTGCAATAATTTATGGGCTCGGCTGGGTCCTTTGACGGATCTCTGTGATGTAGTGGGTGACGGCCATGAAGCGGGTATTTATATGAAGAGCCTAGTGGAGGAAAATTCAGCCCTGCAGTCCAGAGCATTGTATCCCCAGCAACAAGAGCAGACGGGCGGCCATCATGGCACAAGGACGTGGGATCTGACCCGGGAGAGGCCAGCTGCAAACAGCCAGGATGGCGACAGCCCTGGATACTCTGAAGGGTCTGTGGTCAGGAGCCCAGAGGAGTTTTAAGTCCTTCATTCCTTGGCTTTAAAATGCATTGAGTGTAACCTGGCACGCAGGAATTGGGAAGAACTGGGAGCATGCTGTAGGCAAACATCTAGGCATTTTGGTGTTCCATCCACCCCCACTTCTGACCCAGCCTTGCATGCTGGTCCTCCACCTGGATTCTGGCAGGCCAGGTTTCCATCGCCAGCCCCTTCCCTCAACAGACACTCCACTGCTTGCCTGCTTGCCTGGGGCAGCAGGTGATGGGGGGGTCACCAGAGTTGGCGGTAATGAGCGGAGATGGGCCAGCAAGTCTGAGCAGGGGCCGGGGCTGGCGCAAGGGTCAGCAGGAGGGCCAGGGTGAGGGTCCACAGGGGGCCCAGTTTCTCTGTCTCACCACTGACAGTGCCAGAGCAAAGCAATGAGAAGATAGAGGACTGAGAAGCCGGGGCTTGAGGCTGTTCCTAACTCCGTGGATTTAGGAGGAGGGAGGGCAGAGCTGTTTACCGCAGAAACTTGACCCTCTTCATGTTTGCCCAAGCTAAGGTCAGTACCCATGAGCATATGCCAGCTTGAGCAAGAAGATGGTGCACTGGGGGACTGCACTGCTGATCAGTTCTTTGATTTTCCTGCCTCTCTAACCTCTTTCCACCTCCTTCGGTCCCCTTTGAGCCCCTGTCCCCACCAAAATTGAGTAGACATAGAAAATCGGGCAGAGATAGACTCATTTCTTCTTCAGCTTTGATTGCATAACTTTTGTCCTGGTAAACTGAGTCCTCATGGGAAGAAAATCTGATGGGAAAATGGATTTGGGGAGCCTGCTTAGAGTGTGAAGTCCGGGAGCCCTATTAAAAAATGTTCCATCTTTAAAGGGTGGGAGCATTTAAATTCAGGTCCCAAGGATACTGCTTTTGACATAAGAGGTGGATCAAGCCTCTTGAAGGAAGGATGGAGTCTATGAGTGAGAGGCGGCTGAGAAGAGGTGTCAGCTCCAGCTGGCAGCTTCCCCATTCTGGAAGGGGTTGCTGGGGACCCCACTGAGCTGAGCCCCTCCTGCTCCGTCCCCGTTTCAGCCCTTTCCTCCCTAAGCCTCCTCTTCTCCCAGTGAATGTCCCCATCGGGGTGGTATAAATAGGCATGACCACCTCTCAATTTGCCACGGCTGATTATCCACTTTGCGGATTATCGAAAGCCAATTTTTGCTTCCAGACCAGCATTATCGCACCCAGCAGCCCTCCCCACCCTACTTGAGTGGGGAGACTCAGGGAAACCTGATCATCTGTGATCCGCCTCAGAAAGATGCACTTCAGAAGGACAAGCCAAACCACTGTCGAAGTTTGGTGCTGTCCTCGTGAGATAAATGCCCGGGATTTTGGTATCACCCGCCTTTTTGAGCCCTGTTCATAGAATAAGAAAATTCTGCCCAAAGCAAGTTGCCTCCACAGTTGTCTCCAGCTCATTTTCCTCCTTGAAAAGACAAAGCTCTCCCCCACCCCCAGAAAAAAACAGGGTGACAATTAGAAACTGCTGCTACCCATTTTTTTAATCATTATTTTTTTTTTAATGTTGACTAAGCAACTGTTTTTATTTTATTTTTCTTTGATGGGGGAAATATTTAGGTTTACTTATTTTTTATTTACTTATTTTTTAATGGAGGTACCAGGAATTGAACCCAGGACCTCGTGCATGCTAAGTATGCACTCTACCACTGAGCTGTACCCACCACTGCCCCCCAGAATGGCTTCTCTTCTGTCAAGAAAGCCATTCCCCATTCTCTTGCTCCAGGGACCACCCCCCGCCAGCCTATTTGCTTACATAACTGCTTGTTGTGGGGGCTCCTTTCGGGGTGATAAAAATGTTTTGGAATGAGATAGTGGTGATGGTTGCACAACAAGGTGAGCGTACCAAATGCCACTGAATTGTATTTAACACAGTTTAAGTGCGGACTTTTATGGAACGCATATTTTACCACAATTAAAAAAATAGCCACCCACCCCAGCAGAAGGGAGGAGCGATGCTGAGATTATAAACATTTACTGCACATAATTCAAAAGGGGCACTTGAGAAACATGTGAGAAATCACGGCTCCTTTTCATACTCAGAATGGAGCCTGGGGACAAGCCCAAACCAATAAAAATAAAATAATAAGACCTAACAGCTACAGGGATAAAATCGCCTCCTTGGCTCACATGTGGATGATCGAGAGTTAACTCTCAATAAAATAAAAAAACGCAGGAGCGGTGGGAATCAAGATTACCTCCTAAGCCAACTGCTGCAGATCATATTCATAAAATAATGGCTCCGTTTTTATTTCCCTCACTTTATTGTACACGATGTAATTGTAGCCGGGCTGTTCCCCAACTTCCAGGAGAAGGGAATTGTCAATCAAGATGAAAAAATGTCATAATTTAAGTCCGCCCCAGCCTGACAGGAAGGTCCATGTGGTCTATAAGAGAGGCACGTGGAGTGATGGTTTACACCTCCCCGGCAGGATGGTTTTCTCTGCGACATGCAGGGACCGAGTGGACTGCATCGTCACCCTCAGCAGCTGGGGCCACTGGGTCCCACTCCACACTCACCGCTGAGTGTCCCAACCACGTGATGTCCACCATGTGGGGTCCTTGGTGAGTCCCCTGAGATGGAGGAAAGAGCAGGGTCCCCACCAGAAAACACTGAAGGAGAAATGACAGTGACGTCAAAGAACTGATTTCCTACTGATGCCCAAAGCTTAAATCTCGAAAGCAAATGCTGAGGTCTGCAAGTCTAGGGGGGGTTGGGGGAGTCAGTAGAATCTGGTTTTCTCATTGTTGCCTTGTTGCATTTTTTTGTCTTATGTTTGGAAGCGTGTGTTTGTTTCCCGGCAAAGACGCTTACCTGGGACTGGGTTTTATGGCATCCGTGTATATATGTATGGTTAGATTACCTTGAACCTGTTCCAAGCTAGGGCCTGAGGAAACGCCACATTCCTGGAGCCAGAGGGCCTGTCCCACCTCCCGCCCCCAAGTCCTGGCAACCTCCTCCTTTAGAGCCAGTCCCCTCCCCTCTCCCAGGCTGTTTTGTCTTTGTTTTGTTTTAATTTTAATAAACAGCATCTGAATAGCAACGCAGTCACACAGTGGGGGCCGGAGCTCATCTCCCCATCCCTCTCCAGTCCCTGGTGCAGGGTGGGGAGGGGGGTGGCCAGCAGAGTTTCTCCTGGGAAATCAGGAGATTGGGGAGGCTCCAGGAATTTGAGGACAACAGCAGGAGAGCGCGTGCCCACCACCCACACCCACGTGCGCCACAAGCTCTCCCTGCTCTCAGGAGCCCCCACACACCTCGCCGGCATCCAGCCCCATTAACTGGTTGCTTCCCCTCCGTCGTAACATTCTAGGCTGTTCAGCCAACCTCCTTTTGTTTCTGCCTCTTGCCGTCCTTATAAGAGGGGCCCATTTTGATTAATATTAACGTTCCGTCTGAACCTCTTTCCCAACCATTTTAAAGGGCAATTCCTCTCTTCAGCTGAAGCACTGATCAATTGACACAAAGCAAGGGACCGGGATCAATATGGAGGGCGGGAGGGCAGGCGGAGGGAGCAGATTCCGGAGTCTTTGGATGGCCAAGATTTGATATCTTTTTCCTCCCCCGAAACTCCCCTTCTGCTGCCCAGACTGAGCTTCAAACAGCGGGGCTGGAGGGGCTTCTAGGACACATGGCTCTGTGCTAAAGCCGACCAAATTACCTCTGAAACAATGTGATAATCAGCTGAGCAGGGGATGGCTGCCTCCGGCACCATCCTGCTAATCCTGTTTGGCAGTCCCCTCCCCTCTCCTCCCCACGGCTCCAGGCCCCCTGCTCTGGGTAGCAGCCCCCTGCCTGCTAGCTCGCCTGGGCCAGAGCACCAGCCTGGGGTGGGCAAGGGGCGAGCCCCCACGACCCCACCAGCTCACCCTCCCCCGCCCCTCCCCATCCCTCCTCCCGCCCCACCCCTTCTTTCCTCTCCCCAGATCTGCTGTAACTGACATTTTCCATCTGACAGGTTCTGTTTTCCCTGCCTCCGGTTGCCAGGGAAACAAGAAGAGAGGACCGCAGCCAGGGAGCTGTTAGCTGCCTTTTTTAAGGGGCCCTGGACGTAAACAGCACTTTCCATAATGGGCGCCGGGCACAGAGGTTTAAAAAAACAAAACAACACAGAAGAGGAGGCTAAAATGGGGAGTGGGGAGTCAGGGGAAAGGCCCCCCCCCCGGGTTAATGAGAGAGTGAAGGAAGGAAGACTCAAGGAAGCCTCACACTCCTTTGGACGAAACCAGCCGCCGTCATGAAAGTTCTGATTCTCTCCCTGATGTGCAAAAATGCAGACGCCTGGCCCCCAGTTCTCCGAGGGCCCACCTCCTAAGGTCCTTGAGACCAGCATCTCTGCAGGCGGGACTCAGCCCCACTAATTGAGACTTTGGCTTCACTGAGCGGCAGGGAGGCCATTTGGATTGAAATCACCTCAGGGGTGAAAAGATGCTCTTCCGGAAGTGATGGGGACCCTCAGGCCTGTCCCCGCACGCACGTCTGTCGGCACGCCCGTCAACTGTGGATTCTGTCTCTTGAGTATTTCTGACCCTCCTCTCCCCATCTTCACCTCAACTGCTGAGAAGGACTCCCACCACTCTCCCTGAGCCTTTGCAGTTGCCTCCTAATAGGTCCCTGCTCCCACAACTCCCCCCGCCTCCCCTCCATTCTTCTCATCTGCTAGGCTGCTGCCCGCAGGGACGTTTCCCACCACGACCCCGTCTCCCTGCAGAGCCCCCAGCAATTTCCACGTGCGTGCACCTGCTGCAAAACCCTTAGCCTGCTGCCCAACGTGCTTCACCGTGTGACCTTGACCTAGCTTCCCAGCTCCTTCCCCCGTCTGCACCCTACATCCTGCCTGAGCCACACAGAGCCTGGAGGTTCCATTTCCTCAGCCTGGAAGGTTCTGTCTTCTTACCCCTACTCAGCGTAGCAGACTCCTTCCCATGACCTGGTTGAAATGTCAGCTCCGGAGGAACCCCACTGCCCTTCTCCATTTCACTCTCCGCTCTTCTGTCGAGCACCCCACCTTGGGTCTGGTTACAGGGCTGGTGGCCTCCCAGGTCTGAGGACCCTTTGAGGGCTGAGATTGGTCTACACCCGGCATAATCCACTGCATAATAGTAGGTGCTCCATAAATGTTCTGTGTCTGTCCTCATGGTGGGCCCCGAGGGAGAAAGGCAGCTCTCCTTATAACAGAGAGGATCCGTGGTGACACCCAGCATCGTCATCCCAAACACACTCCCCGGCGGGTGCACCTGACCACATGGAGAACAACATCCCTGCCTGGTGGGAAGAGCCATTGAGTTGAGAGGATAAACTCCTGTAAGTGGGTTCATTTGAAAATCTTCATGATGAAATGCTGGAAAAAATTTAAAGGATTAAACATAGATCCAACTTCCTTTAATAGTAACAAGTAAAAGGGAGAAATCAAATATTCTTCACCGTCCCACAGCCCAGATAACCCTGTACGATGTTTTTCAAAGTAGCAGAGAACAGCATGTTCCCTGTAAAAGGCAGATTCGCGGCAAGTGTGACGAGATGGCCGGTCTCCAGGAGCCAAGGAAACGACCTGGGGCCGCTGGGGAGCGCCGCAGAGGAGGGTAAGTGGGCTGCGCTGCGCCTGGAGAGGGGACATCAGATGTGGCGCAGCCTTGGTCCTGGCCGGACGGAAGTGTCCCCAGAGGAGTGAGCTGGCTGGCTGGGGAGAAGCGGGCCCCAGGTGGGGGAGGAGAGTGGCCTCCGGGAAGCTGGCCGGGCAGATCCCAGAGCTGAGGACTCTGCCTCTGGGAGCCGGGACGGTGACAGGTGCACAAGCAGTATTTGAGAAGAGCTAATGTGATCAAATCAGAGGGGACTGAAAATGGGCAGCAACACTGTAAACTGACTATACTTCAATTTTTTTAAAAAAAAATCACATACACAAAAAGAATACACAATACCATCGAATAACAGACTGAATGAATTTTGAATTGGTGGTTTGAGAGTAACCAGGAGAGTCTCCGGTGCCAGAGACATCCTCTCCGGGTGGTCTCGACCTGAGGCGAAGGCTGGCTGCAGGGGTCCGGCCTGGCTCAGATGCCGCTGATATATGAGGTAGGGCATCTTCGCACAAGGGCCGCTCCCCTTCTGCCCGTGCTGGGGGCTTCCCAAGAGCACGAGGCAGCCAGAGAGGCTGAAACAGCTCCGAGGTGACAAAAGTCGGGGTTAGAAGGAGCCACCTGTCTACAGGATCCAACCCTCAGAAATCTCCTGATTTTTTCTTTCCAGGGCCAAAGGGAGCTGATCTGTTATGAAAGACAAGTTCATCTCAGGAACCCACCCAGGCCCACCCAGCATCCGGGTGGCCACACCCCAGGGGAAGAGGATTGTTATGCGCCTCATTCGCATCCTGCTTTTGAGTTTACCAGAGTGCTGCCCCATCTTCATTTCTTCCTCCCTACAATCCTGTAAGACAAGCAGATGTGCGTGAGGCTTGGCCACTTTGTTACATAGATTGTCAGATGGCTGTAGGGGGAAACTGAGGCCCCGAAACGTTAGATCAGCTGTCCGAGGGGCCAGAGTCAGAGCAGACACATAAAGGGTGGTTTGTATCATCCACATCAGGACTCTTCTTGGACAGGACTGCCTCCGGGAAGAGGCCCTGAACAATTACGATGGCAAATATGGCAATGGTGATGGAGATGGTCTGTCTCCCATCCGTGTTTCGTAAGTTACAATAGGTGATGAGAATGGGGGATGAGGAACCAGACCGAAGAGGATCTTGGGTGCCGAGGTCAATAGACCCAAATTTTTCCCTGTGGGGACCCAGCACATTTCCAGCAGGGAGTATGTGTTGGGATGAATGGTGGTCCCCCAAAAAAGATGTCCATGTCCTAAGCCATGGGACCCCTGGGAATGTGGCCTTATTTGGAAAAAGGGTGTTTGCAGATGTGATGCAGTTGAGGCTCTTAAGATGAGATCATCTTATTTAATCCGTGGGACCCAAATCCAATCGCAATTATCCTTATCAGAGGGTGATGGGAGAGACAGTAGAGGAGGCCAGGTGACCACGGAGGCAGAAATTGGAGTGATGCGGCCACAAGCCAAAGAAGAGTCACCGGATGCTGGAAGGGGCAGGGAGGATGGTCCCCCTTGTGCCCCCAAGAGGAAGCACAGCCCAGTCAGACAACAGAACCACGAGAGAACACATTTCTGTTGTTTTAAAGCCACCAAGCTAGTGCTAATTTGTCACAGCAGCCACAGGAAACTGATACAGGGTGAAGCAGCAATGCCAGAGGCACAGGGCTCTCTCATTTGCTGTTCCCTCCCCAGGGTGGGTCAGGCCTGGCTTAACACCTAGGATGGGAGAGCAGGCATCTCTGGGTTCTCACCTGATTTGCATCATGTAAGTAGACCCAAAAGAAATCTCTGCCTTGTTCAGAAAGAATCTACTACAAAAAAAAAAAAAAAAAAGGAGAGATTTTAGAGGAAAGCTCCAGAATCTACGAATAGTCCTCCTTTCCTCCGGCGATGCTAGCGGGTCACTCCCCAGAGGCCGCCACTGAGACCAGGGGACGTTCAGGGAACCCTTGGGACATTGCTACCCTTCTCAGGGTTACCCTCTTTGCAGGTCAGACCCAAATCTCTCTGGTCTTCAGTTTATACATCTGTAAAATGGGATCATTTTAGTGGCTACATCCCAGGGCTGTTCTGAGGGACAAACCCAAAGAGATCATGTCATGTGCTCAGCGAGGTGCCTGGACGAGTCAAGCTCTCCATGGGTGATGAAGTGAAAAAATGTACGACCAGAGTGAGAGGGACTCCCTGGAGGCCGCGCAGCTCGTCTGGGGGCTTGAAGCCCCAACAGGAAGGAATCTACTCTCTGCCCTTTCCAGGTAGAACAGACCTGCCCTGAGCCAGGCCAACACCCACGATGCCCAGGGCTCCAGGACCGTGGCCACCACCTGCCTGGAGAGGCGGCTCCAATTTGCTGCCAGGGAAAGCCTTGGGGCGCGTTCATCCCGGGGCCACCGCCAGCCCTCCGCACCAGCCCTTCAGTCTCTTCCCTTCCCTGGATCAAGGAACACTGCCACTCCAGCCCCGCCCTCTGCGTTAGATCCAAACTAACTGCCTTTGTTATGTTCATCTTGCTAGTGTCCCTCCAATTCTTCTTCATGCCGCAGATCCCTGTGTGTTGCTAAAAATACAAGCTGCATGACTCACAGCTTCTGAGGGCCATGAAGGAGAGAGAACACTGCGTGGCCTTTCTGCTCTTTGGACTCAGGCCGGGGTACCAGCCGGGGCGGAGGGGCCGGAACGGGCCCTGCCTTGCGCCAGCTGCAGAAGGTTGGAAAGAGGAGGGGTCCGGACGGGAGGAGGGCGCAGAGCTGTCCGCGTCGGCTTCAGGGCAGACACCACAGTCATTAAGAAAACTTCTGCACCGTTTCTTTGAGCCTTTCCTTCCTCTGCTCTGCTGTTTGGGGCATTATCTTGTGAAAGGTTGAGGTCTCTTGAGATCCCCATTCTTACTTATGGTCTTTTGTGTCCCACTCCCACCTGCTCACAGCCGCCCTCAGGAGGCGGTGAGAGCCGCCCCGACACACGCCCGGACGTGCCCGCTGTCTCTGGTCCCTCCGAGCCTTGCACCAGCTGGAGAGCAGGCTGCCGGGGAGATCCTCAGGGCACCAGGCTCACCCACGATGAGCAAGACGGACCTGTTCTCACCCCGTGCCTTCTGATGCCCCAGCGGTCCTCTAGGCCCCATCACCACCCACCTGCCAGCCCTGTGCTGGGACTGCCCTGCACAGTCGCCCACGTTCTGTGAGGCTGGCCTTCATTTGCTTCTAGGACAGACCCTGGGGCCGACAGTCAGCATCTCATGACCTTGAGGAGATGGGACTTGGAAATCAGAGACACGGGGGCATTAGGAGCCGCCCCGCGAGGGTGACGTGACGGGGACAAGGGTGCTCCAGCCTGCAAACCCTCAGCCCGGTGCCAGGCTCAGAGGAGCGTTCCGTCCACGTCACCACTGATTCTGGCACATCCGTGCTCCCACCCCGTCCTCCCGCACACGGGGTCCACGTTCACCCACTACTCGTCCCACATCTGGGTCTTCCGCCCTCTGCCTCCCGGGTGCCTCGGCCTCTGAGTCACAGGCCGTAGGCTGCAGAGCAAACAGCATCACTCCCCGCCCCTGGGAAGCAGCTGCTGAAGAAAAGAAAACCTTCAAGAGAATGTTCTCGGCAGCCAAGTCTCTCCGATGAAACAGGGTTCTTTTCCCATTACTTAGTTGATTCCAGGCGACCCTGCTGGGTTACCCCTCCTTCCCTCCGGTGGGGCAGAGCAGGGCTAGGCTTGTGGGGGAGGGGAAGTGGGGGGAGATGGGTCCAGGCTCAGAAATAAGGGGCTGAGCAACCCCTGTCAGGCTCCCAGGGAAATCTGTCTCGCTGTGGCTGGAGCCCGGGGACTGGACATCCCTCCCCTCGCCTCCTTCTGCAGAGGTCACCACCTCCTTCTCCCTGAGGTGTCTCCTCCCCTCCCCGAATGCTCAGCTGTCCTGAGAGTCATCTCCCCAGCTGTGGTCAGTGTGGAGCCAGGGATTCAGAAAAGGATTTGGGGTGGGAGTGGGGCCCTCAGCAAATCTACACAAGAATGTAACTGAAGGTCTGGGGCAGATGGCCAGTGACTCCCCTCGCCTTGGACCAAGGACAGTGTTAGGGCCAGCCCCTGTGCCCAGCACCCTGGGGCCCTCCAACCCCGAGTGGCAGAAGTGAGAGCGCCCAGCATCAGGTCAGGTGCTGCCCGCTCTGTGCTCAGCATCTACAGGGAGCAGGATGGCCGCATGCCCGTCCCTGGGACGCTGCTCCCCCTGCCTCGGAACCCACTGGGAGAAGCTTAAAGGGAGCTGTTAGCAACGAACCCCATTAAACAGCAAAACAACCCAGCTGGCTGCGGGCGCTCTGTACCCCCAATATCTCCACACGTGCCCCCTTTACGAGCACTGGTCACAGCCACACGGACACAGGGACAGCTAGTTACACCACAGACAAGCCCTGCGTCGGGGTGGAAGTGGGGAGGGGCTCCTCATGATTCAGCCTTTGAGCGCCGAATGTTCTTTCCATGTTGAAGACACATTGAACCAGAAAGAACTGGGTTCTGTCAGAAGATCAGTTCCCAAACTGGCCCCTCCTGGTCTAACTGGAGAGTTACATGGTTTTTTGTGTGCTTGTTTGTTTTAATGGAGGCACTGGGGATTGAGCCCAGCACCTCGTGCATGCTGAGCACACGCTCTACCACTGAGCTACACCCCCCCCAACTAAACTGATATTTAAAGTCTTGTTTACAACAGCACTTATTGGAGTCTAATAGGTCAAATATAAAATAATTCCTGTTTTTCGAAAATCTTGCTTTATACTAAATCATACACAATAAACGTCTATCAACAAGGGATTCCATTAATATTGGCACCCGCATACGATGGGAGACTACATCACCTTTAAAAGAACAGGGTAAGCGGCACTGTTTACAACAGCCAAGACGTGGACGCAACCTCAATGTCCAGCAACAGATGACTGGATAAAGAAGTTGTGGTGTACTTATACAATGGAATACTACTCAGCCATAAAAAGGAATCAAATAAGGCCATTTGCAGCAACATGAATGGACCTAGAAACTGTCAAACTAAGTGAAGTCAGACAGAGAAAGATAAATATGATATCGCTTATATGTGGAATCTGAAAGGAAAAAATGGACACAAATGAACTTATTTATAAAACAGAGACAGACTCACAGACATAGAAGACAAATTTATGGTTACCGGGGGGAAGAGGGGGTGGGAGGGATAAATTAGGAGTTCAGGATTTGCAGATACTAACTACTATATATAAAATAGATAAACTACAAGGTCCTACCATACAGCACAGAGAATTCAATACCTTGTAATAGAGTATAATGAAAAAAATATGAAAAGGAACATATATACATGTATAAATGAATCGCTGTGCTATACACCAGAAATGAACACAACATTGTAAATTGACTGTACTTCAATTTAAAAATTTTTTTAATAATAATAAAAAAGTGTGACAGATCTTGAACACAGAAAGACATCTGCAATGTACTTCTGAGTGAGAAGAGCAAACAATGGAACAATACGGACAGTATGATCCTATTTTCAAATGCAGTTCTATGTTAGTAATCACACTAAATGATGTAAATTAAAACAAATCGTATTACTAATACTTAGTATCGAAGCAAGTAGGATTGTGAGTTCACTTTTACTTTATGCATCTGTTGCTCTGAAATTTTTTTAAATAAATGTATATTCCTTTTATAATCTTAAAAAAACGAAGATTAAAAATGAAAAATAAAGAAGTGTATTGTGCCAATTCCAAAATCACCAGGCATACGGACCTCACCAGGCTCATATGATAGACTTAATGAAGCTTAATATTTGAGGCCACGTAAAGTTCAGCTGGGTGGACAGGACAAGGCGTGCTCCATAGCCCTGTGGGAACGCAAGGGCAGCTCCAGAGTCAGATGTTTCTGGAAATTGAATCTGAAAGGAGACATTTAAGGCCCTGGTATCATTGTTGGAAAACACATGCTTCCATCCCAAGCTATTCCACGAGGACAGGCAAAGCCCGGGTCTTAGACACCCTTGCAACCCTGAGGTTGTAACTAAGTCCACAGTTACGTTCCCTTTCAACAAGGCCCCCGCCCACCAAGGACTCCTGCCACAGGCACACAGTCCGGATGGGCTAGTTTTCTGTGGCACTAAACAACCCCAAACATCAGTGACTTAGCACCTCTGAGGTTTAGGGGTCAGACTAGCCGATCACTGTCTCAGGAGAGAAGGAAGTGCAGGATGCCACGGTCACCCCCAGTTTCCCCTTCCTGGAGGTGTGTCCTGTCTGCTCAAATCCCTCTGCCTTGATAGCTCTCTGACGTTTTAACACGAAAACAACATTAATCAGCCTTTCTCATTATTCTCAGTGGGAGGACTTGCCGTCTATAAACTAGTCTGTCCCCTAAACGTCTGTGGTTCTGAGTCACTGGTACATCACAATAGGCCGACTGAAAACCAAAGGCCAAGAGAAAAAACCAAAAGTAACCAGAGGGATAGGAGAAAACCTTATCTGCAAAGGATCAGCAACTCTTCTGACCGCTGACTTCTCAACAGAGACAGGGAACGAACTGACAACTTTTAAGATCCGGAAAGGAAATAATTAACAAGCAAGAATCGAATAAGAAATAAAAATACCCTTCAAGGGCAAGAGTGAGTAGACTCAACAGAAACGCCACCAAGAGACATGCATGTCCAGGAAGCCTCACAGTCACGTGTAACACCAGTGACATCAGACGCCGGGCGCCACCCAGATGTCCGCCAGCAAGCAGAGAGATGACTAAATTGTGGTAGACGTGCAAACGGAACAGGACACAGCAGTGACAATGAGCTTCAGCTACACGGAACATCGGGGGGGACGCCTTCAAACAGCAAGAGAAGAAGCCAAAGCAAAAGACTATGTGCTATAAGGTTCTATTTATGTGAAATTAAAAAAACGAAAAAACAGGAAGAAAGCAAAGCTCATCCATGGCGTCAGACATCAGGATGGCGTTTCTGTTTAGGGTGGTAGCAACAGGAGGAGACACGGGGCACCTTCTGGGGAACTGACAGCGCTCTGAATGAGAATTTTACGAGCTGTGCATTTATGACGTGTGTAATTCTCTGAGTGCAAATTTTATACCTCCATTAGACTTTCATAAATCTGGAAACTAAAATACAATTTTTGGAAGACAAATGCTAGGGTAAAAGCAAATTTTAGTGCCAAACACACAGTGGGTTGTGAATAATTTTTTTAAAGCTTGAAGAACCATCAGAGGTAAGGTTATAGACTCCTGAATTTTCTGGCTTTTCTCTAAGCAATGACGCTCATACCTTCATTTAATACAGCTAGATGTTTCTCTAATCACAAAAAGGAGTACATAATTATTGTAAGAAATTTAGAAAATGCGGAAAAACATAAAGAATAGAAAATCGAAAATACCCATAACTGTAACCCAGTGTTAACTAACGTGAAGCATTTTTGCTTCATGTAGCCGTGCTGTGTGCTTTCCCATGAGGGTTATGCCAGTATTTTTGCTTGATTCATTTAGCAATACGTAGTAAACACTTTCCTTTCTCTTAATAAGCTAAAGGAATAAACGTGAGGACAAGATAAAGACATTTCCACACCGCCCCCCCCACAAAAGAACCAAAGAATTCATTGCCAACAGACTCACGTTAAAAGATATATGAAGAGATTCTTAAACAAAAGAATATAATTCCAGATGGGAACACACACAAAAACATCCAGGAATAAGGAGAAGCACTGGAAAGGGTAAATATTTTGGCAAAGGTAAGTAAATTTTGACTACATGAAAGCAACAGAATATACAATAAAAAGTGCAATTCAAGTGCATGAAGAATTAAGTTACAAGGAAACAATCACACAAAAGGCAGAAAGGTATAAAGAGCATGAAAGTTTTCTGAAGGGCTGGCACTGCCTGGAAAGTGGGGAAAGTATTACATTTCCTTTATAATAGTCTGTATTAAATCAAGGAAGAACGTTGTCCTCTTTAGTAGGATGACCACGAAAAGACTAGTAAAAGACAGTTTAACTAACAAGCTGATGGTGGAGTGTTGACTTGATTCATCCGAAAGAGCCTGACCCAGCCGTTGACGGGCGGTGCGGGGACAGGACGGGAGATGTTGGTGTGGCCGGTGTTACACGGCGCCTGAAGTCATCAGCACGGGTGGGATTTGGAATCGAGGGACGGACTTGTAGAAAAGGAGTAATGCTGGGCAGAGGGAGGGCAGCCACGTGGGAGCCGGGGAGAAGCATCGCGGGGAGGGAACAGCCAGAGCAGAGGGCGTCTCCATCCCATGGCCAGCGGCACGGTTTCCAGCTCACCGGCTCTCCGACCAGTGATGGATGTGCAAGCTTCTCAGTTCCCCATCAGTTTGGGAGGGGACATAGGAAGGGGTCTGGGAAGTTTAAGCTGTTGGCCCCTTTATACTATTCCCACTAGAATGTCATTTAAGTTACAGTCAGAGTGTCAGGGGAACAAGGAAGGAGGTGTTCCCCGAGACCAGAGAGAAGCCCAGAACCGAGAGTCTACAGGTGTGGCTCCCACCCCGGCTCGGACACTGACAAAACAGGACGACAGCCAGGCCCTGGGGCCCGCGACCCCTCTGCTGGTGCTGCCCGCTCCGTCCAAATAAGAACCCAGCTGGAGGTCCTCGGAGCCCCTGCGGGAGAGACCCCATCCCCGCCTCCACCTGCCCTCACCTGCACTCACACACACACTCACAGTACCACACACACACTCACACACACACACACTCACACACTCCTCCAAGCAGACGTGACGGTGCCTCTTGCTCCATGGACTTGGGAGCTTTCCCAGATCGGAGGACAAGCAACCAAGAGCTGGACTCTTCTTTCTCCAATTCCCGCTTTTATGAGAGCCCAGGAACCTTCGGGCGGTGGAAAGAGAGGGCGGCACTGATGAAATCTCACAGCGAAGCTCACTAGAAGCAGCAGCCAGGAACATCCCACTCCTGGGAGCCGCTCTCTTCCCAGGACGAGTCACCAGAATTCCCCGCTCGGAGGAGGGAGGTTAAGGGAAGGCCGCCTCTCCCCAGCCCTCCCTCCTGGTGGGGTGAGGAGCGTGTCCTGCGCTTGGGGCAGTTTGGGGTCACACCTGCCTGGCATCTCTCTGCTACCGGTCACTTATGCAGTACCAGCCTCAGTTCCCACATCTGTAAAATGGGAATTGTGACTCACAAACCCCTGAAGGATCTTTTTGGAGACTCCCACCGCAGGGCTCACGCAAGCTTTTGTAAATCATTCATGCATGCGTTGTAAAATACTGTGTCGTTAAAAAAGATATTTTCTGTTAATGGAGAGGACAAAGCATCAGATTCTGGGGACCACGAGCGTGAGCTTGGGAGATCTTCAAGCAGGGCATGGCAACAACTTCTGTGGCCCCGGAGTCAGGGCAGCGGCCTAAAGGAAGTGTGGGCGGGGCGGGGCCGCCGCGCTCTCCGCCTGGCCCAGGCCTGCGGGGCTGCCGCGGCCAGCCAGCCAGAGCTGGTCCCTCGCCTCCTGCCTTCCCTGCCAAATGGTTTCCAGGAAAGGCACTGTTGCCATGGGAACACATGTCCAATTATTCTCCTTGTAGAAAATCACTCATCAGCCAACTTGGCTGGAACATATTCCTTCCACAGAGCAAAACTGCCTCTTGGTTTTGTACCTCAGCCATGACCAGACCTTTGAGCGGAGGAGTGGAGAAGCAGGCCAGGGGACTCGGGCCACGGGAGAGAGGTCCTGGGGCCAGAGAAGGCAGGGGTACGGGGGAGAAGCAGGCCCTTTAGTAAAGGCCAGGCAGGCTCCCAATGTCTGCAGCTTGGTGGACAAGCTGGAGCCTCCTGAAGGGACCAGGGGACGGCAGGCGGGCAAGGACTGGACCGTCAGCCCCCCTCACGCAGCATTACTGAGCACCCGCTCTTAGCCAGGCTCTGCTGGACGCTGGGCGGGAAGGGCTGCTGCCAGTACCTCTTTATGCCTTCGGTGGGGGGATCCGAGCCCCGAGTGGGGCGGAGACTGCTGAGCAGATTGATAACAATAAGTGTTAAGGGCACAATAGAATATGATCAAAGTAGTCAGAAGTAGCCCAAGGAGGCAAGAGAATGGGAAAAGATAAATTGGAGGCTGGGTGTTGATGTATGAATAGGAGTTTGCCATACAGACAAGGGAGGAGGATGTGTGCTCTGGGCAGAGGAGACATGATTAAGGAGTGGAGGCCTGAAGCAACAGAGTGCATCCTAAGAGCCGGTGTCTCGCGGTGCCCCAGTGGGGAGCCCGGATGGGGAGGGGAGGGAGATGGGGCAGGATTAGAGCTAGAAAGCCGCATGTGCCCCGCAAGGAGTGTGGCCTTCAGCCTGTGTACAGTGGGGAGAGCTCAGTCACTTGGCAAGCGCAGGCAGGACAGAGGGAGGGACGGAAGGAGGGAAGGCCAGCCAGCAGGTGGGGCCGCAGTCCAGGGTGAGGTGAGGAGGCCAAGCTGGGGCCAGCACAAAAGGAATCAAAGAGAGTGTGCAGGTGATGGGCACTGAGGGCAGGTGCCCGGACCAGAACCCCGCCCAGTTCTCAGCTCTGGAGACAGTGTTTGGGGACAGCCTTAACCCAATGGGGAGGAGCAGAGGGCCAGGTCTGCAGGAAGGAACGGGGTCAAAAGTCCAAGCGTTCTGGGTTTGTATTCCTATTTGCCACCGTTAACCAGAGAGTGACCGGGGGCACATGGCACACAAACGGCTGAGGCGGGTCCTGCTCTCTGGGTGTTTAAGTCAGAGGAGCAGCAGTGGGGATAAAGGCCAGTGGGAACAGATGGAGGGGGGACCCCCACCCTGACCTGTGCAGCAGGAGTCCTGGTCCTCAGGCTCTGTCCCCGCCCACCTTGCTCTGGGCAGAAGCCCGTCCTCTGCCGAGCGCCCTCCTCCAGGTGGCTCTGGGCACTTGGTCACCTGGTGCCAACCCCGCAACAGCCAGTAGCATCTCCCGCATCCCTGACCACAGTCTCCATGCTGCTAAGTCAGCTTCCCTTGAGGCCCTAGTCCCTGAGGGGCTAACCTTCCGAGATGCACAGGCCCCCAGTTCTTGGCAGCACCTTCCGTTCAGTGGATTTTGCCCTGAGCTGTCCCTGATGCCAGCTGGCCTGCTCTGGTCTCTCCCCCGGCAAACGCAGGGCGCGTGGAGGTTTTTACGCAGACCTGTCTAGGTGCCCCTGGGCAGGGAGGCCTGGTCCCAGCCTCTGAGGACTTCCTCGGCCAGACATTTAAATGATGCTCTGGAAGTTGAGAGTTACTGTGCAAAGGCATAAGGCAGGTGCTCAGGGAGCTCAGGGGTCCGTGGGAGAGGCAGCTCCAGCCGAGTCCCAGGGACGGGGCCAGGAGTGAGCTCTAGGACATATATTATGTGTCCAGCAACCATGGATTTGGGGTCCTCGATGTGCCAGATGCAGCAAGGATGGTGGGACACACCTGCTCAAAGAAACGGTCCCTCTGCAACACCAAGGGGGGCTACCCCCATTACCCCAGCTCCCTGCCTCATCAGCCTCGACCAGCTGCCTCTTCACAAGGTCATCAGGACCTTTGCCACGATGGCCAGTCCCTGGGAGGGAACAGTGACCTTCACAGAATAAGAACCATTGTCCAGCCCACGACGTGGCCATCTGCAAGGCCGGCAGGCCCCAGGTCAGCAGAGGACACAGGCCAACAGCAGAAGATGCAGCAGACAGCAGGGCCAGACCCCATCTCCAGAAGGACTGGTCCAGAGGGCCGTCTGTGCCCCCCAGCCCCAGAGGGGGAACCTCTCTCTCCAGCCAGGCCCCTCCCCACTCCCTGCCCACAAAGCTTTCCTCCCAGGGGTGCCGAGTGGCTCAGGAGAGGAAACTCCACCCTGATTTTTCATTGTTTTTCCAGAAAAGTTAGCTTCTGCCAAAAGGAAAAAATGAAAATGGGAACAGCCCCCCCACCCCCCCGGGAAATGTCATTCTCTTCATTAAGCCCTCTGGTCTGGCCTGGCCTGACCGCCGATCCCGGGCCTGGCAAGTTGCTTCTCCTCCTTGGCTGAGGAGGCCTCCCCTGCTGGGAAGGCCCAGGCCCCCTCGCTGTTTGGATCCGAGGCAAGAAAAAAGGCAGGACACCAGTCACGAGGGTCCTGAGTGGGAGGGGCAGGAGGATGGCACCCAGAGGGAGCCGCAACAGGGGACCCCTCCAGACCCCAGCCACCCTGGTGAGGCCACGGCCACTCCGGACACAAGAGTTAGAGTTCCAATTCTGAAAGCCCAGCAGTGAGTTCCTATAGCCCCCCAGGGCCCTGACCACAGACCACGGCCCTCCGTCCCGCAGCCAAGGCGCCCTCCCGCTCCCTGTGGAAATCCACTGGATCCCGCGCTCCCAGCGGCCTCCTGCTCACCAGCAAGGCCGCTGAGCTGTGGGCGGCTTGCATTCCCTTTCCGGTTTCCTCTGACTCACATGCTGGGGGACGGGGCGAGGGGGGGCAGCTCTCAGCCCGCTTCTGCTCCGCCTTGAGGGTAATTAGGTTTGCGCTCCTGCCCCAGCCGGAGCCCAGGCCCTCCCCGCCCCTCACAGCCAGGCACTCTGTCGTCTGTCCCAGGCAGGCAGAGTCCTAAAGCTCCAGTGTCTGCTGCTCTGGGAGGGGAGGTGAAGGGACAGACTGGCACCTGGGCCATCATCCACCAAACTGATGGTGACTTCACACACTAAGGGCAGAGGACAGAAGTCCTCCACCTCCTCCTGCCACCTCTGGAGAACTCCAAGGAAGAGTGAGGGCGCTGTAAATCAACCATACTTCAATTAAAAAATTAAAATGAGAAACAAAAAGAGTGAGACAGAGGCTACCGTCGCTTTATGTGACGCCCACCCACAGCGCTGCTGCCCTTGCATTTCTGGGCTCACTGACCGGACTCCCTACCACCAACACCTGCAGAAGCACCAGGGAGCTCACACCTCCTCCCCCTCAAAGCAGCCACTGTCAAAATCCAGCAAGACTTGGTGGGCATGTAGCCCAGCCTCCTCTCTCCGGGAAACATGGCCACTGTTCCACTGTGTCTCCCAAGAGCCCCACTCGTCCCCCCACTGCCTCACTGATGCTCCCGGGGCCACCACCCAAAACAGCTGCTGGACTCAAGCACTCGACTCAGGGTCTGCCTTGGAGGCTCCCAGAATAAGTTCGGGGGAGAGGCGATGCCACAAACACCCCTTTCCCTGCTCCTATTCACATAGATCACACAAATGAGGGGCCTGGCCAGTGGTTCGTGCACTCTGAGTCAGCGATGCAACAGGGCTGCCTACAAAAATGACAACAACAACAATTATACAATGATCAGTGTTCATAGAAAGACAAATAAATTGTGTCCAGTGAAAGGCAGCCGAAGAGCCAGAGGGATGCAGTTGACTGCTGCCCTGGTTGGTGACCAGTTTTGCATGTTTGTAAATTTGGTTAACTTTCCTGCCTACTGTCTGCAGATAGATGTGAGGTTCTTGGAACCAGTTGCAACCTCCGACTGGTGTCTTCGTTAATGAATGAGTCAAGTGTCTCTGGCGGGTGTTCATTTTGTGTTTGTACAAGAGTCATGATCTTACCTTTTATCAAACCTGTCCTTTAACCAGTGTGGTCTGCAACTGGTGGAGCTCAAGGTTGGTGGAGATTTGGAGGAGGGAGAATTCAAGGGTTTCTTCATCAGAAGGTCAAGTCCTAGAAGGGAGCAGGGAAAGGAGGGTCTGTCCCCTCATCGCCCCCTCCCCACAACCCCCAATCCCACTGGGCCTTGCTTTTTGACTTTGTGGCTGACGAGGCCTTTAAGCGCTGGCCTAGACCCCTCCCCTCCATTTCTACAGTTGCTGAGTGACATTTAGGTCCCCTTTGCTGCAGCTGCTGCAGTGGACACCTTTCCCCTGAAATGACTCGCAGCATTTACAGAACATGTGATGTGTGGGATCGCTTTTCCTTAAGGGTCAGACTTTATGACGTGTATATGTCCAGGGGGTTGCTGGTCACTCTCCCAAAGATCAACACCATCACTGGGAGAATTCGGATGCTCCCAGCGGAACCATGTAGGAGACAGGAAGGCTCCTGGCCCTAGGTATCCCCTCAAAAGTGGGTGTCACAGGGAAGGAGGTAATTAGCTTTTAAATTTATTTTATTTTATTTAATGAAGGCAGTGGGGACTGAACCCAGGGCCTTGTGCGTGCTAAGTACACACTCTACCACTGAGCTACACCTCCCCCATAGAGACTTTTTTTTTGAAGATTAAAGATTCCCCACAGCCTTTGCTGAAGAAGAGGCTCAGATTCCTCTCCCAGGGAGGCCACAACTTCCTCCCAGTTTCTCTGGAGGCAGAATCAAAAGGGGACTCTCGGCTGCCCCACCCTCAAAACAGGCGGACCAGGTCGCAGGCCGGGAGTGACCGCTGGAATCTAACAGCAGATGTTTAACCCAGTGGGGCCGGTGATCTCAGTGGGGCTGGAGCAGCTCCAGAAGACACAGCCCACGGCAAAGTGGCAGGTGCCTCCCCAAACATCCCCAGGAAAAGCTCATCGGGTGTGTGGACATTTACTGAGCTCTCTGGAAGGACAAGTAGGCTTGTGGCTACCCACACCCTGCTCCACGCGGGGCGCCGCGGGTGGGCTCAGCCCTGACCTCAGGCAGCTCCCAGCTGGCACCACCCCCACCCCACCGCACAAGCCTGAAAGGCTGCCTGTGCCCCGGACCACGAGCGCGAGTGGGGAAGCTGGGGTCCACTGGGTGGCGGGCACCTTTCATCCCCTCCTCTCTCTGGCGTCCCAAGGGCTCTGCTCCACCTCCAAAGAGCCTGCAGCCCCCGTGTGACACCCCGAGTGATGCGCAAGGTAGGCAATGACCTCAGGATTTGGGCCGTCTCTCTTTCTCTTGTGAATCACTCTCCTTGGCTGACGTTTCAGGCTCAGGCCCCTTCAAAGCCCTCGGTGGATACTAACTAATTAGTGTAAATACAGGAATGCGGAGGTTACCTGCTAACAAGCTGCTGCTGATACTAGATCATTAAAGGTGATGAAAACCCTCCCTGAGCCCTCCTCTGGGACTCGGCTCCAACTTTTTCCCCTGCAAGTCTGGTCTCAGGGCCAAGAGAAGCGTAATGAGGGAAGAGTCCGGCGGATTTGGAGCAGGTAAGTAAAGATGCTCCTTCCATCGCCTGCAGCAGACCTTGGCTGTAGCTGGCCAAGGCGAAATCTCGGCTGGGACTCTAGAAAGCAAGAGACGGGTACCCGTTTACAGTGGCCACTGGGTGTCAGGGAACCTCGGACTCCCGGAGTGTCCCCAGGTCAGCCTTCACTCAGTGCGGGGAGCACCCTCATCCTTGGGCTTCTAGGAAGACAGCCATGGGGCAGGGCGGGTCGTGGGAGTCCATGGTTTCCAGTCCTGCCAGGATACAGGCCAGTTTGGTATTTCTAGAAAGTCACCTCATTCATTCATTCATTCATTCAGCAAATTCTCCAAGGCATTACAACCAGAGAGTCTCTTTTGACTCCAAAAGCAAAGGCAAGAAAAGCAAAAATCAACAAGTGGGACTGTGTCCTACTAAAAAGCTTCTGCACAGCCACGACCGCCCTTCACTCGCTCCCTCCGGGTCCGCGCCGTCCTTGGCCACACTTGCACGTGCGCTGCCAGGGCCGTGGTACCTGCTGCAACCTGGGATTTCAACCCTCTTCCCACAGACATCGTCTGGGCACCCTTCCCGCCTTCCCAGAGCGGTCCTCCCTGACCTCACCGTCCACACGGGGGTCGGCAAACCTTTCCTGTAAAGGCCCAGACAGCAGACAGTTTCAGCTTTGTGAAGCGCCCGTGTTCTCTGCAGCAACGACTCAACTCAAAAGCGGTCATGGGCATCACGTAAAGGAAGGAGCGTGGCTGTGTGTCAATAAAGCTTTATTTATAAAACAGGCTACAGTGAGCTAGATTTGACACACGGCCGATCTAAAAGGACAGCCCCCACCGTTCTCTCGTCCCTCCCCCTGCAGCTCATCACCTGGTGATGACACGCCTGTCTGCCCACTTCTTGGTTATCTGCCTCCCCGACTGTGGTGTCAGTGCCACCAGCACAAGGACTCTGTCTGTTTCACTCATTGTCATGTCTCCAAATCCTAAAACGGTGCCTGGCTCATAACAGGCACCTGATGTATTAAAAAGACGTAAATTAAGAGACCATAAACTGTTAAAAAATTTAATGAAAGTAATAGAAAATCACAGTAACGTATAGGTAAGTATTATTACACACACACACACACACACACACACACACACAGTGCCTATGTAGCAAGGCAGTGAGAAAGTGGAGTGGAGGCAAGGTTAAGTAACTTGCTCAAGGTCACAGGGCTAGAAGTCGCACAGCCAGACAGACCCAGTTCCCAAGCCTGTGTCTCAACCCCTTTGCTGTGAAGTGAGGAGGTCAAAACCGATCATGCTGTGGCCCCCACACATCACGCCTCCATTCCCACCTGTGGAGGCAGACCCGTCCTTGATGACAGCACCTGTCTTGTCAAGCCCATGCTCTGCCCAGAATCTCCAGCCTGGCCATCACCACTGGGCCACACAGATCCTTGGATGTTCCTCCTTCCCACTCACCTGGAAAAGGCCACCAGAGTGGTCCCCACCCCTCACCCACCCTGGGCCACTTACACAAGTGTCTAATTGCTCCCTGGGGTCTTCTGCCTCTGCTTGAAGACCCTGAAAGGTCATGAGGGCTTCAACTCAGGAAGAGAAAGGAGCGCTGGCAACTTGTAAAGCAAATTTGCCGCTGAATGTGAAATTGAAGTGTCCATATTAACTAGGATTTGCTGTGAATAAACGTGAGACGGTATTGCCCTCCAAAATCCTGGCAAGAAAATTGGTTTGTGTCTCCCAGTTACTGTTCTCCCCATCTTCCTCTGTGTTTTTACCCAGAAACTAGCACTTATAAGTCACCTCTTATATTCACAAAGACAGCCCATGACTCCCTTCCACCTGCCTGATGCTGGAAGGAGCCCTCATTAACCTTGGGGACACCATTCACCAGTTTCAACAAAGACTCCAGAATCACGTCTCTTTGGAGCCAGTTTCTCTAACACGAGAGGAGGAAAGACAGGTAGGATTAGCGAGACCTTCAGACCAGCTCCTGCAGGCTCTCACCAAGAAGCTCCATCCTAGCCTTATTTGGAAGGGAAACTCTCCAAGTCTCCAAGCCCCGTGAGTCACCCAGCAGGAATGCCTGTGACATTTCATAACAAATAATAACAATGTCTTACCTCTGTGGGCCTCTTAATAGGCTGCCATATTAGCTCATTCATCCCGCACAAACCTGTGAGTGGGTGGGTCCGACATTTACCGACAAGGTGCACAACGTGCTGACAGCCGTGCCCCACGTCCATGCCCAGCCGGACGGTCCAGGCTTCTGGCCCCCCTCCCAGAGCAGCTCAGACACTTCCTCCTCGTGGGCCAGGCCTCCTGCTTCTTTGATGCGTAAACCAGCACTAAGGCAACATCTCAAACAACAAATATGTGTCAAGTCCTTATTTTATGCAAGAAATTGAACGAAGCCGCTGTAGGAGGTAAAGATGAGTGAGACATGGCTCTAGAGTCTCCAGGCTGGGGACAGACCTGGAGGAGAGCCAGCTGGCCTTCTGGTTGATACACAGTCCCCTTGACGACGTCTCGCATTGGTGATCCAGCTGCTTGGCAATCTCATCACGTCTTAGCGGCTTGAAACAACAGTCACTTATTGTCTTGTATCTCTTGGGGTCAAGAGTCCAGTGTGGCCTGGCTGGGTCCTCTGCTTCAGTCTCACCTGGAACCTGCAATCGAAGCTGGGGCTGTGGTCTCATCTGAGGCTCAGCTGCTTCCGGAATCCCAGGGTTGTTGGTAGAACTCAGCTGTTTACGGCCTGTTGGACTGACAGCCTCCGTTTCTTGCTGATTGTTGGCCAGCGATCACCTTCAGTTCCTAGCTGGTTGTTGGCCCAAGGCTGTCTTCAGCTCCTTGCTGCGTGGGTCTCCCCAACCTGCCACTTGCTCCATCAAAGCCGGCCCGACAGAGGATCTCAGTAGGACAGATGTACCCTATGTAATGTACCCACAGAAGTGACCTCCCACCCCTCACCTTTGCTGCCTTCTCCCGGTTAGGACACACAATTCCACAGGCCCCGCCCACACCTAAGAGAGGTCGCACGAGACCACGGGACTCAGCTTAGAGTCTCCCCACCACATCCTCCACGTCTTCCATCTCTTTCTGAGCATCTCCAGAGTCAGGATGCTCACTGGCCCATAAGTCAGCCTGTTCTGTTCTGATGTCACTCCAATAGTTAGAAAGTTCTTCCTAGTACCAAACCCAAACCACTCCCCCGCCGTGACTTTTACTCCTTGGCCGAGGTCCTGCAGTCTGGAAAGCACAGAAAATGTCCAATCTGGCAGAAGCTCCGGGAGAACAGGGCTTTGCTTCCTCCCCGAGAGTTCCAGCCACGTCAAAGGCCGCCTGTGGATACGGTTGAGAGGACAGAGAGCACGGCAGGGCAGCGGGGCTGTCTCGGCAGCTTGTTGACTGGTGTCTGATGCAAAGACATCTCCCTCCCCTGTGGGTCTCAGGACACACCTACACAGTCTTCCTGAGAAGGAACCTGGCACCTTGGGACCTTGGCCCTTTAAAAGGAACTAGCCCAACCCTGTTGCTAAAAAAAAAAAAAAAAACAACCCATGACTTGTCACAAAGCTGGGAAGAGGCAGAGGCCTTGCCTCTGTCTTTGCATGTGACCCACCTTGGGCCAAGGACACCAGACAGGCCCGGACCCTGCATCCTGGGAGTTTGCCCGCCTTCTGTGACATGTCTGGATCCCTGGCCAGGCAAACCAGGTGACTGCACCGTTGCACATCCCCACCTGTGATGCACGAGGGTTCCAACTTCTCCACGTCTTTACCACAGCTATCTCCTTCTTTAAGAAAATTCTAGCCGTCCCCGTGTGTGCGAAGTGGTACCTGACTGCGGTTTTGAGTTGTGCTTCCTTGGCGGCTCGTGATGTTGAGCATCTCTGCGTGTGTGTTTGGCCATTTGCACATTTTCTCTGGAGAAATGTCCGTTTCAAATCCTTTGCGCATTTTGAGGTCAGGTTCAGAGGCAGAGTTCTAAGTATTTTTAAGCCTCGGTTTCCTCATCTGTAGAATGAAGGACATAACGGCGCCTCTGCCGTGGAAGGGCGGCCAACGGCCCTGGTTTACCCAAGACCATCCCGGCCTTAGCAGTCCCAAGACAGCCCTCCGTCCTGAGCAAACTGGGATGGTTGGTCGCCTCCATGGGGTTGGGGACCTGAGATGGGGCAGCGAGAGCTCCGTGCAGAGTCCCTGCTCAGTCGAAATCCGCTGTTGCTGATTTTAATCATTTTTAATACACGCTCATGGTAGAGAAGTCTGAAATGTAAAAATCCAAAGTCAGAAATGAAAGTCACCTATAGGTCACCATGTGAAATATCTTGGAAGATTTAAATCTCTTTTTTTAGATGATAGAAATTTGCTGGGAAGGGCCAGCCCTGGCCGCAGAGAAGGGGCGCTTCCCGGCGGCCCCGAAGTCAGCACAGTGCTGCCAGTTAGGAGGGGGCGTCCATCTGCACGGACAGGTGGAGACCTAGCTCCTGAGCGGCCTCGGCTGGGGGTGGACCGGCTGTCCTCGAGCGGGGGCCTGGGCAGCCCACCGCCTCCTGCAGGGGTTGCTCCCTTAACGCCACTTAGAGCTTAGCGAGCCGGCATGTGCAGCACCCAGAGACCTGCGTGTGTCTAAACACACAGCTCTGCTGACTCGGGGACGTGCGGAAGGTGGAGAGGTGTGTCGGGGGTGGGGCTGCTGCTCTAGGAGTAGGGACCCTAGAGAAGGGCAGGCGTCCCAGCACCTCCTGTGCTGAATTCAGGGAGCTGTGGTGACAGCTGACAATCCCGCAGATTGGTTCTTCCCCTTCTTCTGGTTTCCTCATCCCCCAGGGGCTCCTCCACCCACAGCAAGACCCCAGGCGGAGGCTGGAGAGGACAGGTGCTCGGGGTCCTGCGGGGAGGGGGTCTCCCCTCCCCTTCCACTAGTCTGAGCTGCAGGTGCCGAGCAGAGAGGCAGAGGCGGGAGCCCAGGGCTGGACTGCCGAGGTCTGACTCATGATGCTCTGGGCCTGTCTCCTCGCTCTGTAGACTCCACAGCCTCTTTGTGAAAAGACACTGTCAACCTGGGTGACAGGAGCTAAGCCTTCCCACCCCAAGAGTCCGTGAGATCTGGGATGAGCGGGGGCAGACGTGTGGCACTGGGGCCCCCTGGGGCCACGGGGGCGGCGGGAGGCTGCCCTGCAGCCCTGGAGAAGGGTCCCCGTGGGCTCCCCCCGTGCCAGAGGCTTCGTGGGCTCTCAGCAGAAGCGGTCTGACCCACGTTGTTAATTGCTGTAACGAGAGTAACAGCAATCACCCTAACCGTAGCCTGGCCGAGGGGGCGGCGGCTGCCTGAAGGGAGTCATTAACACTGAGGAGAGGATATTCTTAGAAACAGAGGAATTCCCCAGACTCCAGACTGCGGGGAAGTGGCCAGAGAGGAAACAAAGCTTGCGACCTGGGCTGTCATCGGTGGCTGTGGGTTGGCACCCGTGCCGGGAGGCCCCAGGATACAGGAGGACTTCCTGTGCGGGCTCAGGACCCGGGGACCTGTGCTGGCCCTCCTTCTGAGTGCCAGAAGTACCACGTGCCGTGGGATCCCCAAGACCAGCCATCCCCCTGCACCCCCAGGAGCACAGCCCTGCTGGTCTCGGCCCTGGGCACCTGTTTTCAAAAGAGATTCTAACACACTAGCGCTCGCCCAGTTGGTGGTGAGGAGAGGGAGGGAGGGAGGAGAGGAAGGTCGGAGAAGCTGTGATGCTGACCAAGCTCTGGGTGCTGGAAGGAGCGGGCTGGTTTCTCAGTGCCTCCCGGAGCCCGGGAGCAGAGAGGCGCCGGCCCTCAGAGGGTGGGAGCAGGGTTAGCGAGTGCGGGACAGCAGGCGGTGCTGTCTGTCTGCCTCTTTCTACCAGGCCCTCAACCGATTGGACGATGCTCTTCCACACTGGGGAAGGCAGTTTGCGTTCCCAGCTCACCAATTCACATGCTAATCTCTTCTAGAAAGACCCTCACAGACACCCCCAGAAGAGACTTTTCACCAGCTCCCAGTCAAGCTGACATGCAGTCAATCATCACAGCCTGGTCCTCTGTGGTCCTCACAGGCTCCCCGTCGTCCCTCCTGTATCCTCCCTCCAGACCCTCGAGATCCCTTCCTGGGCTGGGCACCTGCTGGTGCCTCCACCTCTCCCCTACGCACCCTTCACTTTTCATCGTAAGCATCACCTCTTCCGGGAAGCCTCCCTGATAGGGTCAGAGACCGCATGCTCATTATACCAAACTCTCTCAGGCAAATCACTGCAAACTTTGAATGGTGCCTCGAGGGAGAGGAACCAGGAACTGTGAGGGAGACACCATGGGGGTTGGGAGGGAGGGTCTAGATGGCTGAGGAGGGCGGCCAGCTCCCTCAGAGCACCGGGTGCTAACACAGCGTCCAGGAAAATCAAAACTGTATTTTCAGTCCTCCTTTATCAGCACCTTGCACGGTCCTGAAATCACTCAGTAAATGGACTGCAAGACCCCAAGTCCAACTCCGGCCCCTGAACCGCTTTCAGAAGACCGAGTCCCTGGTCCAGCCTCCCCTGGGCAAGCGGCCACGGTGCTGGCCAGAGTGGGCCGCGACGGCTGAGGCCCCGCCGGGCCTCCTTCGCCTGCAGTTGCGTCATGGCTAAGCCCTCGGTGCCAACAGAGAGGGGGAGACAGAGCAGGCGGCCGCGGAGGGAAGGAGGGAGCTGGGGAGGCAGGGGGTTGCGGGGGGTCTCTGCTTCTCATCCCGGCGGGGCCAGAATGCTGATGTATGCAGTCAACCCAAATCTAATCTCAGAAAAGAACACTGGGGGAGAAAAAGGTCCAACCTGCTTTTCAGGATTTTGCATCTTCTGCTTTGCGATCTGTGAGGAATCAGGACATTTGAGGAGTGATTCCGGGTCCAGGCTGGATTCCGGGAAGAAGCGCCCGTCCCAGGGAGACCCCCGAAGCCCCCCAGGCCCGGGCAGAATCGGCCAGACACCCTGGGCCTCTCCTGGGCTCTGACCTCTGCCCCTTCCTTCCCCGGAAGTGGTGGGCTCCTCCCAGCTGTCTCTCCATCCCACCCCGACACGGCCCCTCCAGGTCTAACTGGACCCGTCATGATCCTTGGTGAGTAGAAGGCACTGTTGGTGGAGATCCCCACCCAAGCCAGCGGGGGAAGGGGCGGGGGGAGGGGAGACCTGCTGTGCATCCTGTGGGGCCGGCGCTCTGCTCCTGTGAACGCAGGAGCCTTGGCGGGTGAGGCACTGGCCACACTGAGGAGCGCATCCCAGGGCAGACCCTCCCAACCCTCCCATTTCTGTCTGGTCAACCATTTCCATCAGCGTTTCTCTGCTCACTGTCCTGTCTGCCTCTGCCTTATCTCACTGTCATCCAAGAGCAGTGAGGAAGCAGGAGGTGACGGCTTTGCTGAATACAGAATGTAGATCCAGAAGGGACAGCAAGTGGCCCGACCCCCGGAGGCTGCAGTCTTACCTCAGAGACCAGGATCCGCACACCCAGCCTGCGCGGGCACGGGCAGATCACACAGTCGCCC
The DNA here is from genome assembly GCF_048564905.1 of Vicugna pacos. Classification (NCBI taxonomy): domain Eukaryota; kingdom Metazoa; phylum Chordata; class Mammalia; order Artiodactyla; family Camelidae; genus Vicugna; species Vicugna pacos. Next base: position 59,699,340 of record NC_133002.1, read on the forward strand.
GTCTCAGGGTTATTTTCCAGATGCATATGCATGTGGTTGTGAATAATCAAATACAGATTGATTTTCGACCACTACTGAATTCAAAGTGGCTTTTTGTCATTGTGAGTTTTCTCAACCAACGAGTCCTAAAAATAAAAGCACCAGCATGTGAAGAGATCTTCAAAGACTTTGACATTAAAATGTAGCTCACGGACCTGAAAAGACGAGGTGCCTCCATCCCATCACAAGAAGAAAATGCAGTTCAGGGAGGTTAAGAGCCCTGGCCAGAGACACAGCTTACGAGGGGGTTGGTGCCTGGACCGACCCAAGTTCTGACCTCAGACCAGGGAACTTTAATCCCTCTGAATCGCCATTCCCCTTCTGTAAAATGGGATTGTTGAAAGGATTCAGTGAGAGAATCTGGGCACTGCGGTTGACACAGTGCCCAGTAGGCACTCAATGAATGATGAAGATCATTACCATTATTATGATAAAGCCCATAACTTTGTGCATCTCCCTTTGCTTCTAAGCCACACTGACCCTGTGAATCACCTGGTCACACACACATCGGAATTGGGTGCGATGTGGTAGGGTCGTACGTCCCCTTCAATGCTACCCATCCCTGCCTGCACGTGGGAACCGAGAAATGAACATCCCTCAGCGCGGAGCCCTGGCTGTGAATTCCTGGTACTTCTCCTACCGCAGCTCTGCTCTTTCTGCATTGCCTTTCTAGTCTGCATCCCACATCAAAGAGCAAGCAAAGTGGGACTGAGAACCAGGTGAACAAGTTTACTGGTTACCACTAGTGCTTAACAGAGTAATCAGTCAAAGGACTGATGGATAGATGGATGAACAGATGGATGGAAGAGTGGATAAGTGTGTGGACAGAAGGATGGATGGATGGATGGCTAGATGAGTGGATAGAAGGGGTGGTACATGGAAGGACGGATGAACCATTTTCTCGAGATACTTTCTGGAACTGCAGTGAGAAAAGAGTTAAGTGAGAGGGTGGAGAAGCCGGGCCCAGTACTTCGGGTGGACTCTCTGGATGATGCTTCCAGAGAAACGGAACATCACCACAAAGCCGCTGCCCAGAATTCCAGCACCTGCATCCACCCTCACAGGTCAGGCCTGCTTTGGAGATGAGGACTGGGGGCCAAGTGGGAAACAGAAGGAACCCGTGGAACCTCAGCCCCATCACAGGGGCGAACCAGCTCCTGCCCCGAGCAGTGGAGAGTACACGGGGAGGCAGCCAGGCCTGCGTGGCCAGGGAGAGAAGGAGGGAATTGAATCGTGGTCAAATCAATACAGCAGGTGGAAGAAGGGTTTTCTCTGAGAAGCAACTCCAGGTCCTGGCCCCGGACAAAGGTCAAGTGTCGGGGGTGGCCCCTCTCTCCCCCAGCCCAAGGCCCAGGGCAACCATCTGGGCTGTAGAACGGGCCCTGTGGCTGCTGCTCCCGCTTGGGGAGGGCGTGGGTGGCTGCCTGAGAGCGCCTCTTGGCGTCATCTATTTATAGCCCTGACTGCTTGTTTTATTTATTGGTTTTTGGGCTCCTGTATCCCAAGATCCTGTGTGCTTTTCTCTGCCGGGAGCAACGCGGCTGCGTGGCCTTGGACGCTGCCTCCACCTAGGACCCCCACCTTGATGTGACCGCAGAAAGCCAGCCCACACTCCCACGCTCACGCCTGCACACACACAAGGTGACCGCTCTCAGGTGGGGACCCGCCCCTCCCTCCCTCTGCCTCGAGCTGGCCCCATCTCTCCCGGCCCCTAGCCCGTCCACCACCCACCTCCGCTGACCCATGCCTCCCTTGTTTTACACCAAGACTTGTCTCTCAGTCGTCTGCACTGATATCTGATTTTGAAAACCAAATATCTTTAAGGACTGAGGTTTCAGGTCCTTCTGCAGAGGAAAGTCTGAGGCAGGTCTTGGAGTAAAGTTTAATTCTGTGCCGGGAGGAAGAGCAGTGGCCCGTCTGAGGCAGCAGAACCTGATGGGCCTGGAGCTCCTCACTGCCATCTGCTCAGCCTCCCCTCCAGAGAACCCCTGCCTTCTCCCCTCTCATCTCCTGCCTCCTTAAGACCCTCAGCCACAGTTGCCTCCCAGCCCACCTTGGAGAAGGGCTTCCATGTTCCTGGCAGGTGGGGGAAGCTTAAAGAATGTCGTAAAGATAAGTCCTGGGCACCGGAGGGGAAGGAGACCAGACCCTAAGGCCAGCTAGGAGGCGGACACACGTCACCCCACCCCAGCCTGGCTGGGTGCTGGTGCGTCCACACTGGCTGGGTCCCGGCGAGCTCACGGAGGCCTGAGGTCCACTGGCCAGGCCGGGGAGAGATCTCAAGACGATGGCGGGCAGTTCTGAGGGGGGCAGCAGCTGCCCCAGGGCCCCTGCAGGTGGGGGACGTGCCAGGTACAGCCAGTCCTCCAAGGGGGTGTTCAGATCTGGCCAATGAGCCACTGAGGCTCAAAGACACTGGTGGAGGCACCCCAGGTGGCGAGGGAGAAGGGGCAAGTGGTTCTGGACCGTCAGGGGAGGCCTGGGGAGGGCGGTGGCAGGGCTGGCATGGGTGATATTCACAGCATTTAGACCATAACCAGGCTCCTTCCGCCTTTGGTCCTCTTACTAAGACCCGAAGTTCTGTGTGCGTGTGTGTGTGTGTGTGTGCTTGTGACCTCTTCATCACGTCTTCCTCTGAAGAGAAGAAAAACACCAGGATAAACAGCAGCCCAATCTCGGCCTCTCTGACCGGAGCTCCCACTAAAACAAGGAAAGGCCCAGAGAGCCGCTGCCCCCCACCCCCCACCCACTCAAGTCCCCCAGGGCCCCACCCCCACCCCTGGAGGTGGGCTTCGCCGGCCCGACAGCCAGGCCCAGGCCAGATCCTGCAGGAACGGCCAGGGGAATGTGGGGCAGATTTCTCCTTTTTCTGACGGTGAAGCTCAGGGAGGCCTCTTTGGGGATCAGCCCTCTGAGGCCAGGTGGACTTAGGAGCTCAGCCTCCACCAGAGGGCTCTGAGAGAGAACTGTCCAGTGACTGTCCCTCCAGGCCTTTTACTATTATTATTAAAAGACAGTGGCATCTAGAGGTTAAGGGCTGGGCCTTTGGCTCTGATAGGGCTGGATTCAAACACTGCTCTGCCACTTATTCGCTGTGTGACTTGAGGCAAGTTATTGAACCTCTTTGTGCTCCATTGTTTTCAGTCTATGGACTGATGATAATGTCAACATCACCTCTCTGGGATACTGCGGAGGGTGAACAGGAGGACACACAAAAAAGAAGTGAATTATCAACAATGAAGATATTATTGGCATTTGCATTTACAGCTCGCTGTTTAGTGAACGATGTGATTCTGTCTACAGCAGACTGCAACCAGTAGCTGACATGGGGCCGATGCCAACTTCCAGCTCCGTCCACTAAGCAGCGATTCAGCCTTCCCTGAAGCAGAGCAGATGGGGCTCTAGGTCTCCCTGGCCTGGTCCACTCCTCATCTTCGTCCTCCAGATCCTCAGGGGCCACTGCAGTCACGCTGGGCTGGGGTGCTCCTTGCTCGGCCTCTGCCTGCGGTGCCCCAGATTCAGACATGCCTTCCTCAGGACACACACTGAAGTTAAAGGGGTAAGTCTTTCTGGGGCTGCCCACGTCCCCCTGGGATGGGCCGCCCCTCCCTGGGAAGAGGAAAGAAAACACTTGCCAGGCCTCTAGTTCCTTTGTCTCCATTTACTGTCAAGCCCAGAGAGGGTCAGCAACTTGCCCCAAGACACACAGCAAGACAGTGGTGGCCGGAGATTCTCAGGGTTCCGAATTCCAGCTTGGTCTACTCCACCAGACTAGCTGACAACTGAACGGCCTCATGTCCTGAGGACACAGAGGGCAAAATGAACCCTCAGAAAATATCAAAGTCCCCCTCCTCCCTCCGGAGGCCTCCTGAGAGCGGCTCACATACTTCCTGCCGTCTTCACACTGTGGTCTGGGGCTCATCTCTCTCCTCCACCTGCAGGAAGAGAAGCAGCTCTGCAGTAAACCGAGCCGGGGACAAGGGAGGGCAAGGGGGACAGGGCGCTGGGGGTACCGACAGCCTCGCTGAGCAGCAGCCACCTCGGCCCTCACCATGGAGGTCAGGCAGCCCTCAACCCAGAGCCCAGGGTCCCCAGCCAGGCACCCAGGGTGCTGGGCGAGCCTGCTCCTCCCGGCCGAGCGGGGACCCCGGGGGAGTTCTGGCATTGCCTTCACTTCCACAGAGGCCTCTGGGCATCCTGGGAACCAAGCTCCTCTCTGCTCAGCAGGCCGCCTCCCGACAGTCTGGGAGCCTGCCCAGCCTCAGACAACCATCAGAAGATAAAAATAACAGCGTGGATCCCTCCCACTCACCGCTTCCCTGGACCTTCTGTGGTTCCCGGCTCTGCAGGAGAAGCTCAGATGCTGGGCGGCCGCAGGCTCTGACTTCGAAGAGGCGCAGAGCTGGGGAGACAGGCACGTGGAAAGTACCTTGGGCACCTGGTCCGCCCCCTCGCTTCTCTCTGGACCAGTGAGAAAACAGAGGGCTCATTAGCCGGAAAGCTCATTCAGGGACTTACTCTTATTTGAGTCCTGCAATAGCAAAGCGATTCAGTTATATATATATGTATTCTTTTTCAAATTCTTTTCCATCATAGGTTATTACCAAATATTAAATATAGTTCCCTGTGCTATACAGCAGGTCCTTGTTGTTTATCTATTTTATATATCAAAGTAACATTTACTTTCAAAGAAAAATTTATGTTGCTGCTACAGATGAAAACCCAGTGTTGGATTTTCTGAGCCTATAAGAATGAGCACCATTAAAACTCAAGGTCATCATCGTCCAGCTGAGCGCTCCCGCCTGCTGGAGGTTTGGATCCTGAAGCCCGCTCTTGTTTGTTGAAAAAGGGAGATTTCCATTCTTCAAAAATGTGAACCCAGAATTACTTTATGACCCAGGAATTCCACCCTTAGGTCTATACCCAAAAGAATTTTGAGACGAGATATCCAAATAAATACTTGTGCACAAATATTCACAGCGACGTTGTTCACAAGAGCTGAAAGGTGGAAACGGCTCAGCTGTCCAGCAGAGGATGAAGGGATAAACAAGATGCAGTCCGTCTGAACAATGGAATATTTTCAGCTACAAAAGGACATAAAGTCCTGACTCAGACTGCAGCTTGGATGGACCTTGAAAACATCACGCTAGGTGAAAGAAGCCACGTACAATAGTATAATGACACTTAAATATCCAGAATAGATAACTCCATAGAGACAGAAAGCAAACGAGTGGTTGCCAGGGATGAGGGCCCAGGAGGGTGGGCGGGGTGGGGGTGGGGTGGGGGATGCAGATGGGGGAATAAGTTGGGGGAGGAGAAACAGGAAATGATTGCTTACTGGCGTGGACTTTCCTTTTGGGGTGATGCAAGATCTTAGAACTCACCAGAGGTGACAGTCACACAACCTTGTGAATGTGATAAATGCCACGGATGTGTACGCCTCAAAACAGTTCACGGTTCTACGTTGTGCGAATTTAACCTCAATTTTCTGAAAAGGGAGATTTCCAGGAGTTAGCAAGGCTGTAAAGACGTCTCTTTGCCAAATGAGATTTTCTCCTTAATGGAATGAATAGAAAGGAAAGAGAATGACATGTTGCCTAGTAATCTTCACAGGGCTTCAGCCAACAGCGTTTCACTGGGTCCTTACAGTGACCTCGGGCTGTAGACATGAAGGTGACAGTGGCAGGGCGGGGCGGGGGGCGGTCTGCATTAGCTCAGGTGGTCATAACAAAGCACCTCAGCCTGGAGGCTTACGCAACAGGTATTTATTTTCTCACTGCTCTGGAGGCTGGAAGTTCAAGATCAAGATGCCGGCAAGTTTGATCTCTCCCGGAGCCTCGCTCCTTGGCTTGCGGACAGCCGCCTCTCCCTGTGTCCTCACATGGTCTTTGGTCAGTGCGTGTGAATCCCTGCTGTCTCTTTGTGAGTCCAAATTTCCTCTTCTTGTAAGGAAACCAATCAGATTGGACTAGGGCCAACCCAAAAGACGTCGTTGTAACTTAATCATCTCTTTAAAGGCCCTCTCTTGAAATACAGCCATATTCCAAGGTGCTGGAGGGTTAGGGCTTCAACATATGGATCTGGGGGGACACAATTCAGCCCATGGCAGTGTCCCAGGTGACAGAGGAGAAGAAGCCAGCATACAGAAGTTAACTCAAGTCACAGCAGAGGCAGGGAGCAGAGGAGGCCAGGAACCCATGTAGTCTGAGCCCCCATCCAAATATTTTCCTCTCTGCCGGCTGCATTTGTGACATGGATGACTGCAGGCATTGCTGGCGTCCCGGGAACTGTGCTAGTGGGAGCAAAGTCATCCATTCACACGACATCTCGTTCCTGCAGTCGGGTGCACGTCAGTCCTAGCTTCCTCGCTGTCACAAATCCCCACTGAATTTCCCTCTCCATCCAACGACCAGGCAGAACTTCACGAGGGACCTGATCTAGTGTCTGGGCGGTAAGCATGTGATTAGCTAATTAAATCTGATGAGTTATGTGTCCCCAGACCTGGTGGAAAGATCCTACGCAGAGGACACCCGTCCTGAGCCAAGAGTTTATACCTGGGGAGATTGATAACTCCAAGAGCGCTCAAAATTCAAAGCTGGGTCTTTGTTTAATATGCATCTTTCTTCTTCAGGCATCAAAGAGATTAATTTGTTAGAGTAAACAGACTTCAAAACAGGATTTGGTCTCTGAGAGTCTGTACCCGATGTGGCAGACTGCCCCAGGCCTTAATCATTTTGCAAGTGGATGAAAGAGATGAGAGCTGATGGCGGGGCGGGGGAAGGGGAAAAAGGTGCCCAGGGAAGTGTCACGCGTGCAGGTTCTCTTCCTGCCGCTGAAGCCCAGGCTCTGTGAGCCAGAAACAAAGAGCATCAAACAATGCCAAAGAGAGCAGCTCCTCATCTTGCTCCTCCCTCATCCACCACCTTGCAGGAGTCTCATCTCCCAGCGTGTGGCCAGACCTGTCCAAGGCTGTGCCCATTCCATTGCAGGCTGTTTTCAAGGACATCCCCTGAGAAGATGCTCACGTGGAGAAGTATGTTTTCTCAGGATCAGCTGGTTGACTCCCCCTTAATCAACCCTTTCCTCTGGAATGGTCCCTCCACTCCAATCACACCAGACACCAGGGTTCCCTTCAAAGTCTCTGTGCCCCTCCACCCTGGCAGCCAGCCACCAAGCCCTCAGAGACCACCCTTCAGAAACCCCCCATTTACATAATAACACAGAGCTGCTCACACCCCTCACCCCGCCAGCCACACGGCTCTGCCGCTCTGCCGAAGCTCACACCTGCCCTGCCCTCTCCCAGCCTCCGTGCTGGCAGCTCCTTTGGCCTTGAGTCTTTTGTTAAAAGTTATCCTCCATTTACAATTATTGTAAAACACTGGCTTAGTCTTGAGTCTTAAACACATTCCTCCACCATCAACACTGTCTTCCTCCCTCAGCCAACTCCTCTGCTCCTACAGAACCCTGCTGGGCCATCTCTGCCTCCAGGGTGCCTAAGCCCTTTTCTTTCATGTACCATCAGCCTAAGGGCTCCAGGAAAACAGTGTCTTGCTCTTTCTGTATGCCCTCCTGCACAGGAACAGCTGAGTAAATGCTTGATGAATGAATGAGGTCCCGGGTTCGATCCCCAGTACTGCCATTAAATAAGTAAATAAATAAACTGAACTATGTCGCCCACCAAATACGTAAATAAATAAACACAAATAAAAAATAAATTTAAAAAAATGAAATAAAAGAGCTGAGTTTGGAAAGGGAGGATCCAGGATTTGGGGGACTTGAAGTTTATACTATACAAGGCCTCTTTAAAAAAAAAGAAAAGAACATAAAATAAACATATCTTACTCTCACAAATATTACTAAACCCTACGACAGGTGGGCTCCTTGCCGGACTGCTCCTAAAGCTCCCTGGCCGTCCCAGGAGATCTACCCACATGTGGAAGAGAGAGACCAACCTAGGCCGGTTTCTCTCCTGCTGCCCCACCCTCTCTGGTTCTGCCCCAGCTAGGAATACCATGCTATGCTACTCTGGAGAAGTAATGTAACTCCCCTGCGCTTCAGTTTCGCCATCCATAAAATGGGTACAATGTGAGTGCCTACATAGTAGGTGTGTGGGGAGGCTCCAAAGATTTAACATAAGGAAAGGGTTTTGCCCAGGTCCTGGCACATGGTATAAGTACCAGACCATATTGCCCTAAATTGATGTTTCTAGGGGGAGGGTACAGCTCAAGTGGTAGAGCACATGCTTAGCATGCACAAGGTCCTGGGTTCAGTCCCCACTACCTCCATTAAAATAAATAAATAAATACACCTAATTACCCTCCCAATGAAAAAAAGATTTATTTTAATAATATAAAAATAAAATAAACTGCTGTTTCTACAGCCCCCAGTCCCTCCTGGCTCAAACAGGAAGTCACAGCCACCTGTCACTACAGCAATAGGTAAAACCCACAAGAGCCCCAGTCACATCTGATTGTCCCTGAGACCCTGAGAAGCCCCGACCTGTGGCTGCACTCTCCAGAGGCTGCATTTCTATGAAATACCCAGGATAGGGAACTCCGCCCGCCTCTGAAGCGCTGGCAGAGTACTGGAAAGACACTGCCAGCCTCTGAAACCCTCCCAGTCCCACCGAGGGAGAAGCTCCCACCTCCCTGCCCTGCCAGCATCACTGTGGGTGGATCTGGGGCCCAACCAACCTTTCGTCTCCCACACCTGGCCTCAGTAGCTAAGTGCTGTTCTGTCCTGGCCTGTTGTCTAGGGAGCAGGGGAGGCACCACGTAGTGGGGGGACCCAGCTCGGCCACACTGGTTGGCGGCATCCCTGCCCTGATTTGCTGAGCCCCATCCTGGGCCCCGTGCAGCTGGGCCCACCCCCAGAGGCCTGGCTCCTGGGTCTCCTTGCCTCTCCCCATTGGAGGGCTGGCCCCCTAGCCCCAGACAAGCAGCACGGAGGGCTGGGCGTGGAACCAGACAGACCTGGTGGGATCCTAGCACTCCCTCTGTGACATCATGGACACCTTCACCGCCTTGAGCCTGTTTCCTCTTAAGAAAGATGGAATGCATTGGGGGAACCGCCCCACACAGAGCCGGCTCTCAGCAATCACCAGCTCTTTCTCTCCCCCTGCCCCTCCCTCTGCTCCTCGGCCCCTGGGAAGGCAAGGAGCTGCTGAGGGGCGGAAGCCCTATCCCTTGCTCAGGCCAGACTGCAGCTGCCGGCGGGTCTCGCGACCACACAGCCGGTCCCAAGTGACCCTCCGCTCCTGGGCCCCACTTGTTGGTGTGGAGGGAGCCCAGACTGCAGAAGCATCCTGGCTGGCTCCAGCCTGGCCACCCTGACCACACGATCGCGCTAATTCTGCCAGAAAGACCAGCCTGTGGTTAGGAAGAGCAGCCATTTAGGTTTCCAGGAAATTCCTTTGAGCGAGGAGAAGCTGTTTGCCATTCCTGAGGCCTCTCCAGCCTGGATGAATGCGGTTTTCCAATTAGGCTGGGGCTGCTCCCAGAGCTCTGCTTTAGAAAGCCATCTATCTGCTTTCCCTCTAAAGAAACACAGATCCTCGAGACATGGACTCTCCTTTCCTTTATTTTTTAAAAACTGGTTTCTGGCTATTTTCTCCTGATTATCCAAGCAGTGCCTGTTCCATCATCCAGACACGCTGTGGGGGCCCTGGTTGGGGTCAGAAGTCTGGGTGGCTGAGGCGACGCCACTCACCAAGTTGGGGACCATGGGAGGAGAGACAAGTTGGGGGAAGGACGATGAGTTCCTCTCTGGATGGGATGATGGGGGTGCACTTGGGAATACTTAATTCTGCCTCTGGAATTCTAGAATTAAGAGACTGTTTTTGAAATATCCTCAGAGCCAGACTTCACCTGAACACATTTAATGGCTTGGTGGGGATGGATCCCGAGGCAAGAGGGATAAAGTGTGAACAGGCATGGTTGTGTGTGCACATGCGTGTGTGCAGGGAGCAGAGACACTGTTTAGAAGCTCTTCCCTGAGGAACCTGAGTATGGAAGGAGGGGAGGATGGTGTCTGTTTATTGCCCTTCCTACTTAAAATGCTCCTTCCTCTCCTGCCCTTAGGCCACCAAGAGAGCCTGCCCACAGCTTCTGCACCTGGATTAGCCAGAGGTGGCGACCTGTGTGATCCAGCAGCCCTGCAGAAAGAGCTTCAGAGAGGGCAGGGGGTCCAGGTCCCAGTCCTAGCCCTGCCACTTAAACCCCGGGGTCTTAGCTTTCTACCTTTGAAAGTGGGGCTAATGACACTTGGCCTGCCAAATTTTCAAGGCCATTGCTGGAAAGAAATAAAATGAAAAATATAAAAGCTATTAGGACAAAGACCAATGTAGGAGATGATGAAGATGGTAATGATGATGGTGGTGGTGATGGTGGTGATGATGGTGATGATTGTGATAAAGATGGTGATGATGATGGTGGTGACGATAGTGGTGATGATGGTGATGATGATGGTGGTGATGATAGTGGTGGTGGTGATGGTGATGCATGATGGTGATGATGATGATGATGGTGATGATTGTGATAATGATGGTGATGATGACTCTTCAAAGAAAGGAGGAGGTTGGGGTCCATCCAGGGGCTCACAACCTACTTCAGTTTACAGAACACACCTACATAAAAGAAGCTTGGGAAGATCAAGGTTGCCCACCATGCTTTGAATCTCACCTCCAACCTAAAGAAACTCCCCAGTGTGGCTCAGGTAGTCTATTGAGAGCCTGCCCAGCATTTGGCCCCTGGGAGAGCATCTCTGACTTGCAGGTAAATCAAGGACGCCTCCTGCCACCGACATCCATAGCCAATTCTACAGCACTTGCCGGAGGAGCCGGCACGGTCTCTGTTTATCACAGTCCCATTCTCTGCCCGCAACCTCTATAGCTTCAAATCAGTGCTGCCTCCTGGGGTGGTGGCGTGAGCAGCAGGAAATGAGGCTGAAAACATCATAAAGTTTCCACCAAAAAAAAAAATCATTAGTATCTTTACCCTACAGACCTACAGGCACCTTCCTGAGCTGAGCCTGAGTAACCAGGGAGAGAGTGGAAGACAGGGCGTGAGACAGCTAAAGGGAAACATGAACAAACGTCACACATCCCATTAAAGAGAGGGCCCCAGCGGCCGGCCGACGGCAGCCCAGCAGCCTCTCCTGCCGGCGGCAGATTTCGGGGCTCTCCAACTGGTTTCCATGGCACCCGTGTCTTCATAATCCTCCCCCAACGGCTCTCCTTCAGTTCACCTCATGTCACCGAGCCAGAGGAGATACGGAGTAAGAGTGACAAATATGCTGATATCGAGAAAGTCGTGTGCATGTGCTTGCATGTGCTCATGAGGGTGGGAGACAGAGACAGAGAGAGGCAGAGCCAGGGTTTCCTTCCAGAATGAGTGCCGGGGGTCCCTGCCTGCGGCTCTGGGGCCTGAGTCCCACCAAAGTGATTTAGAAAAACCCATGGACTCCAATACATCAGGGTCTGGAGGGGAAGGAGATAGGGTCTCTTGCGGTGGATGGTCACTTAGGAACGCAGAATCCTGAGCCTTTCTCAGCCTCAGAACCCCTCGGGGAAGGTGTGGAAAGGTCCCCCTGAGAAGCGTCTGGCCTCCATCCGCTGATTTTTTTCTTTCATTCATTCAACAGTTATCGCATGCCCGTGTGGGCCAGACACAAGGCTGGGCTGCAGGGAGAGTGCCGGCCAGACCCACCTCCCATCGCCTCTGCTTCCAGCCCTGGAATCACCCACTGGTGGGTTTGAAATGAAATCTCGCCCCTCCCGGTGTGTCCTCCAATTTCCTGCTCTTCAGATCAGACCCTGGGGGACAGCGGGAACTGGAAAGGATTTCCAGGTGTTCCTCTCTCCTTTCTACCCTTTTCTCTCTCCTTTTTCTGTCTTCTTTTTTAAAATGTTCTTTAATAGTAAGAGAGTTAGCATGAAAAGGAGAGAAAGTGAGGCTCGGTGAGGATGTGTCTGAGACGGGCCTCCCTTCTCCCCTCCCGGGAGCAGGGGCAGGGGCTGGGTCACTGCAGGGGTTTGGCCTCACGGCGGGTGACAGGTGGGGTCAGGACCAGGGCCAGGTCTGCTGCTGGGTCCCTGCTGGCATCGGCTGCAGCTGGGTTGGGGCCCTGGAGGGTCAGTCTCCCTTCTTTACTCAGGGCAAGAGCCTGATGTCAGGGGATGGTCGGAAATGGGGGTACGGGGGCTGCGACTCAGGGCATAAAGTCCCAGCAGGGCAGGTTCAGGGCCCCAAAATGACCAGGTCATTCCAGGGACACAGGTTCAAATCAAACTGAATCAGCTTCTCACTTACTAGCTGTGTGATCAGGACTGCATCCCCAGTTTCTAGCCTACAAACTGGGGGGCAGCAAGAGCATTCTCTCTCTGAATCGTTGCCAGAGCTAGCATACATAAACCCCCCGGAATGGTGCCTGGCACACAGTAGGTACACAGAAAACCAAACACAGTAGGTGCACAGTAGGTGTCCCCGGGGACAGATGCACAAAGCAGGGTTCTGAGGTCAGCATTATCATTCAGCCAGGCCCTGAATGAGCTCTCCCCTCCACACCAGGCACAGTACCTCCCGCCCCTAGGGGAAGGACATGAGGATGGAGAATGAGTGTTCTCCATAATCAGACCCTGGCATGTCCAACCTCCCCCGGGGTCCTGTCCCCAGAACCCCAGGCCTCCTCCGCTGGGACAGAGGAGGAGTTGGGCTGAAGAATCAAAGTGGGTGTAGGACAGGAATCACCCCACACCACACAACTCTAGGGTGTGCTGGCACCCAGGCTGAGGACAAGCCCTGGAGGAAGCAGGCCAAGACTCATTGGAGGGACATTTGCCGGCCAAAGTCTGTGCAAAGGCCCGGGGGCTGGACCCAGGAAGGGGGAGACAGAGGCTCGGCGCCAGAGTTCCTGGGCTCCACTTGGCCAGCCGGGTCCAGCCTTCGGGAACAAGAGGCTTTTCATCCTCAGGAGCACCGTGGCTAGCTGATACTGAGCAGGGCCTGGAAGAAAAAGCTTCACACCCTCCCTCCCCTGAACCACCTCACACCTGCTCCTCAGGCAACACCCTCCCTCCCCCAGGGGACAGTAGCTGCAGCACCCTGAGTGACAATGCGGTTTCCTCTCAGCCTCTGCCCCTCAGAGACTTCCGCTCAGTGGCAATCTGCTAGAGAGATGTCAGCCAGTCCTCAGGAAGCCTCCTTGCACTGGGGAGACAGACAGACAGGCAGGCAGGCAGGCAGGTAGGGGACAAGACCAGGCCCCTTCCAATGGAGGGGAGGCAGGTGGAGGGAGGGAAAGGAGACATGTAAGTGTGTGCACGGACGTATGTGCACTTAGGTAGGGGTGTGTATGTTTGCAAATACCTGTGTGTGCAAATGTGTAGGCATGCTCATGTGTCATGCACGTTTGAGTACAAATGCAGCTGTGTTCAAGTGTGCAGGGGTGTGTGCAAATATGCACAAGTCGCATGTGCAAGTACGTATGCACAAACGAATGTGTGTGAGCCTGCGTGTGTGAGGGTCCTGGGGAGAAAGGGACAGAGGGAGAGCAGAGCAGACACCCACTATGAAAGCGAGCCCTGCCCAGAAAGCCTCAGGAGGCCCCGGGACGTAGGGGCGGGCATCCCCTCCAGCCCCACCGTGTTCACCACTGGCCCCCCCACCCCGATCTCAGAACCTGGAGCACCCCGAGGTGCATGCAGACTTGCCCGACAGATCACACAGGTCACTGATGCCTCCGTGTCCAGAATACAGTCCCCACATCCCGTCCTGACTCCACCCTTCCCCTGCTTTCACCAGCCAGCCCCTCCCCCGCAACCCCTCCCCAGCCCCACCCCAACCCCTGAGGGAGTCCGGGGTGGTATCTGCTCACTGCCTTCATAGCTCCACTCCCTGCTCTCCTCACCCAGGAACAATCGGATATCCTGCCCGTTTCTTCGGGTGAGGGATGTAAGCTGTTTCCTTGTGTTCAGCCAAAGAACCTTCCAGGCCTTCGTTTCTCCAAATGCAGAGGCTTTGGGGGCCTAGCTTCAAGGGTTATTTCCATCCAGTGTCTTAGAATGGTTCAGACTAGTGCCGCCTTTAGGTCATCAGGATGTAAGAAGCAGGACACTTCAAAAGGGTTGGCAAGACTAGACTGCTCCTCAGACCAGACGCCCCCAGGGGGATGGTGTTTCCAGCCACATCAGGTATGGCTGGAGGGCAAGGGCCTCCAGGACCAGCCCCAGCACTGACCGAGGGGGCCCAGCGCCAGCTGTGAGGCGGCCCGGATGTGTCCAGAAGTGAGTGGCGAGGGGGTCTGTTCCCCGCCCCGGCTCTTCAGGGGTCTGGAGACCTCACTCTCCATTATCACCCTGTATTATCAACGCAGACTCAGCCCAGCCCCTGGGCTTCTGTTACCACTGGGAAATTCTCCGTGGGTGAGTCTCCCGAGACAGGCAGCCTACTCTAGGACCCCCAGCTTTGGTGTGGGGGTGTCCGCCGCAGAACCAGCCATCAGGATCAGAGCCGGGGGCCCCCTCCTCCTCTGCCAGCTGCACCTCTTTGAATCTTGATCATCTGTCAAGTGAGGACGCCCACTTCAAGGCAACCTTCTTGTGAGGACCAAACGCATCCCCTGCCCAGAGCCTGGCCTGGAGCAGTACCCCCGTCCCTCCTGATCTGGACCAGGACAAGCCCCGCTTCCCTCTCTGTGCTGTCCTCCCTCCCCTGGCTCCAGGCTCTAGACACTCAGAACCTCGCAGATCCCAGTCTGTCTCTGTCTCCCTCCCTCTCTCCCTCCTCCCAGCACCCCCCCTCCTCCCTCCGCACAGATCTCTTTCCCCATTCTTCCCCGCTGGCTCCATCATCCCTCAGGAAGTCAGAGAGACATTTCCCTCTCCAGGATACCCTTCCTTCCCCCAAGTCTGGGTTGGGTGCCTCCACTGGGGGCTTACATTGTGCCCCAAACTTCTGCTATCATAGCATCCATCATAGTGGACTGGAATTACCTAATTACCTGCCCACCCCCCGGACCTACACTCTCGTAAGAGCAAGACTGGGTCCTGTAGCCGGCTGTGTGACGACTGCCCAGCACATGTAGATGTCCATGGAACATATGTGGAATGAACAAACTCCCCTAGCACAGAGAGCAAAACCTTACCGCAGCACCAGTGACCCACCTGAGATGGGACAGGGAGAACCTTCCCAACGGCTGCTGGGAGAGTCACCCGTCTCGTGCCCCGACCCCCACCCGCCGGCCCTCTCCCCCGCAGCCCCTGCCATGGCAGCCCAGCTCCCACTCCCAGGCAGCCTCAGGCTGGCGGCCCTGCCATCTCCTGATGCAGACTCGTCAGCTGTTGCCATGGAGACCAGCCAGCAATCAGCATGGTGCCCTCCTGCTGCACAGAGCGGGCAGAGCAAAGGTGGCAGATAGCTGTGCGCAGAGAGGACCCGGCCAGCAAGGGCAGGTCCCCAGCTCTGGACTCAGCTCAGCCTGAGTGGGCCCCGCCCACCCCCGCGCCCCTTCCCACAGGTGTGACCTCAGCTCATCGCCGGAGACACACAGGTTTTGAGAGGTGAGATGAACTGTGCAGGGCAAGGGCTGTCACCATGCCACTTCGGTGTGCCAGCCTCCATACTAGCTTTCTGGGGGCTATTTCCAGCATTTCTGTCCCTCAACATTTGTGTCCAACCCCCCCAACTCAGATGGGGCTGGAGGAAGGAGACGCTCTGGCCCCTTGGTCACAGGAAAAGATGTCGTGTGACATTTGAGGATGAAAAGGAAGCCTCCCGGGCCACTAACTGTGAAGAGCAAACCCGCCGGCGTGGGGCACGTGGCCTCCGCTCACAGAGGCCTTAGGGCAGCGTCACGCTTGCCTGATGGCCCCCGTGTCTCCATTAGGCCAGGGGAGGGTCCTCCAGACTCCTTATGGCTTTAAAGGGTGCTTCTGTCTGGGGATAGCTGAACGTTTCTGTGCTGGCTGGGTACCGGGGGCAGGCACGTGCTGAAATACAGCAGTCGGCCCCTGGCACCCAGGAAGCCGGCTCTCCATCACCAGCCTGCATCCAGGCATGCACCCTGGCGTGGAGCTGAGCACCTGCACCTCAGGCAGGCCTGGGCCCTGATACAAAAGGCTCCCACCCACCTCCCTCTCCCAAACATGGTCTCAGCCCAGCTGCTGGGCTTCTGTCACTGCTAGGAAAAAACGTGGCTGTGTTCCCAACAGGAGGAGACAGGAAGTGGTCCCTTTCATCAAATGAGAGATGGCTGGGTGGGTGGGTGGATGGATGGAAGGAACGGAGGAGAGCAGCAAATAAAAGCGTCCTTCTTGGGGCAAAGGCCTGCAGACAGCACGGAACTAGGGTTAGAACTGGGGAGGCCCTGAGAGCCAGAATCAAAGACACTTTGGAGTCCAGAGCCCAGTTCTCTGAACGATTCTATGGTGGGGTGTTCTGGGGGCTAGGAGTAAGGACAGAGGGCATCCACAGCTCTGCTCCTCAGGCCCCCTTTCCCTCCATCTCTCCACACCGTGAAAAGCAGGACTCTAGCCCTCAACCCAGGCAGGAATCCCCACCCACATCAGCCCATCACAGCCGCACCCTCCACAGCCGCGACCCCAGCCACAGACCCACAGCCCATCAGGACAGACGCAGGACGGTGTCCTGACCCCACTGCCGGGGCAGCAGAGACAACATGAAGCGAGGGAGACAGTGAAGGGACAGTCCCAGATGGGTCTCCCGGGGAACACACTTCAGTGATGCCAAGAAGGGCCCCAGAGAAAGACGGCGTTTAACAGACTCTTGTGAGTTTCATCGATCTGAAAAATGCTGATCAGAAAGTTGGAGAGAATTTAGAGAAAGGGTGACTACACAGAAGTTTGGTGAGGATGATAAAAATAAATAATGGCCCGAAGACCGGCTCATTTCCTGAGAGCTGTAATTGGTGTCTTATCACCCCATTTCACAGGGCAGGACACTGAGGGACGGGGGATTGAGACCTACCGGGAGCATCGGGCGTGCAAGAAGCCACACGTGAGAAGGAGGGTGATCATGCCATCCTTACAGAGTTCGGCATCTCCGTCCCACCACGCGACGCCACCCGGTCTGTTTAACAACGAAAACAACATCAGCGGCGTCAGGGAGGTTGACAGGCTGCGTCTGCTGTTTGCTCATAGCTCCTGAACAGTAAACAGCCCTGGAAGTTTCCATCTTAATTCTTCTCCGGGCTCCTGCAGACACTCACTGGCAAAGAGAAGCGGATGTGATAGAGGTGGCAATTCCTAATAACCCAGATTGTAACGAAGGAGGGTGGCTCTGGTGGGGCATCCTACCTGCTCAGGTGCCCATCCCCATCCGCTCCACCCCGAACTCTGAAGAACCCCCAGGCTACCATGGACAGACTTTCTCTTGTCTCCCTACAGTTTGAAAGCCACGGCTCTATTACACCGTAGGCCCCTTGAGGCTAAGGACTACCTGGGGACCCTGTCTTTCCACCTCCAGCATTCCTAACCCATGGCAGTGAGTCGATGTTTGTTGAGTGAATGAATGACCTAAAAATTCATCAGCTATCACTATGATAATGCTGTGTAAGAGACAGTTCCCCAAATCTCAGTGATTTACAACAATAAGCATTGACTTTTTTTTTTCCGTACTCATGGGCACAGGTCAGCAGGGGCAGTTCCAGGATCAAGTGTCTCCTTTTGGGACCAGCAGCTACAGGCGTGGGGATGCACGTGGGGAGTGGCCTAGTCAGGCAACCACATTCAAATCCTCCACCCACGTCACATCCACAACACTTCGTGTGGCCACACCCAGCGTCAACCAGGTAGGGTGGCGGCAAATTCTGCCCCTTCTAGTGGGGAGCACGCCAAGGCCCCCACCAAAGACACCAGGGTGAGATTCTATCCCAGGAGGGAAGGAATAAGTAGAACCGAGAATCCAATCTGCCGCAAACCCCAAAATGGAAACAGTGAAGAGAAGCTGTCCCTTGGAGGGTCGCCTTGGCAGGATACAGAAAGTACAAAGCATCGAATCAATGTTGTAACACTTATCATGACCAACATCCCCACCGCTAGTCCACACAGCAACCACAAAGAGATCTCGTTCTTATACAGAGGAAGGGGGCGCAGGGCAGAGGGAGCCTGAGCAACAGGGCAGAGGGTCCCAGCTCACAGGGGGACTGAGGCTGGGGACATGGCTCATTAACACGGGGTTAACCCCCAGGGGCAGCTGGGCTGGTGCTTCAAAAGCCTTTCAGAGAGAGGAAATATGGGGGCAGAGTTAACCTACCAGGTTCTGTGTCAGTGTATCCTGGACTTTGGGTATGTGTGATTGGCACGCATGCACAGACATACACACACATACACACACACACACACACACACACACACACACACCCTCCCTGCACCTCCCCCAAAGAGACTTATTTCAAAGGTGTAAATGCACTGAGCCCACCTTTCTCAGGGCTGCTGTGAGTGTCTGGCACGGCGACCTGAGACCAGGACACGCTCGGATCTCAATTCGGCTCTCAGGGACAGCAAGATGCTCGTTTTCAGAAGTTTGTCAGTTTTCTAGTTTCCTTTTTTTTTTTTTTCCTTTTCCAAAGCTCCACTCACCCAAGAGAATAATGTAAACACTTAAGATGGCATTTTAATAGCCCCAGGGGCATTGATCATTATTATGAATCTGGAAACAGCTGAGTTATTAATGGTTGACGGTGCAATCACGCAGCGCCGGAGACATCGTAAAATCGTAAACAGTGAACGATGCTTTTGTTTTCTAAGCACTTTCTCATCTGTTGCCTCAAAGGGGAGGAGTTATTCTCCCAATTAGGGTGATTGGAAAACTGGGTCAAAAGGGGTCAGACTGCGTGCCAGCCAGGGGTGGCGCCAGGGGGATCAGAACCCGGCAACCCTTAGGGTTGCCGGCCACCAGCTCACGGGAGGCGGGAGGCCTTCTTCCTGGGTTCCTCGGAGCACCCTGGCCTCTCCTTCCCACGCAGAGACTTGGGGTCCCCGCCTCCCTCCCCAGGCGAGTGCCTGGCCCCATCTGTGCCGCCTCCCCCGGGGGTCTTGCCCCACCAGTTCTCTCTGCAATTAGCTCGGCTCGTCTCCCGCCCTCCCCGCTGCGCGCGGCCGTCCAGCCTCTGTACAGATGTGCTTCTGCCTCATCGCCCAAAACAACCCGCTCTCCATGCAGGTCCCCCTCCTGCAAACACACATGTCCCCTGCCCTGCTGAACTGGCCCAGGCTTCCCCTAAAGCAGAGGCAGCAGGCTCTCTGGGAGGTGACCCCAGGACGATAGAGAAGAGGGAGCAAATAGAGAGGGTGCACTGAGCTGGCTGCATCCGGACATCCGGGGAACAATCCCGCCAGGGACCCCGTGAGGATCGGTGGGATAAGCCTCAGACCTGTCCCTTGGGAAGAACCAAACACTGTGCAAAGTTACCTTACAAGTGGCTTTTGGGCTTCCCTGTTCCCCAGGATGGTCAGGACGGGGCTCCCAACATGGGTGGCTGGCGTCCCCCCACACTAGCTGCCTTCTTAGAGTCTCCCTCAGAGCTTGGCCAAAGCCCTCAGCTCCTGGGTGCTCGCTGTGTGGCCTGGGTCTGCACTCACCACCTGGGTGACATAGGGAGATGCTAACAGGTCACCCAGGAGACCAAATACTGATGCTGGACAAGCGAGGTGCCCACACAGGCCCAAAGGTTCAGGTGCAAGGGCCTCCATCCACACTTCCTTGGGTGGGTGCCTTGCCTGAGCTGGGAGTTAGGTCTGGCCTCAGTGACAGGACCACCTCCCCACCCCCTAGTACCAGATTGCCTTCCATCTTTCTGCCTCTCCTGTCCAAGTCCCACCTCCCTCTCTCCTCTGGTCATTGGCTCACCCTTCCCAGTTCCCCAGCAGTGAAGAATCAGCCTCCAGTTCCAAGGAAAGGATTTACAAGTGGACTAAACTCTGCCCCCCTGCTCAGGAGAAGGATGTGTTGCAGGCTGGGCACCGGTCGTCCTCAGGCACCCATCCTGTGCCAGGTGCCAAGACAGGCACTTCGCACACACGCTGTCATCTCACTCTCCATGAATCCTGGGAGGTGGGGCTCATTCCCATTTTGCAGATGAGAAAACTGAGGTTCAGAGAGCCTCAGGAGTTGGCCCAAGCTTACTCAGTGTGTGAGTCAGCTCGGGCGGCATTAATAACATACTGTGGACGGTGGGGTGGCTCAAACAACACATGTGCACCCCTCACAGATCTGGTGGCTGGAGTCCGAGGTCAGGGGCCAGCAGATTCCATTCCTGGCGAGGGCTCTCTCCTTGGTTGTGGATGTCAGCCTGCTTGCTGCACTGTCAGATGGCACCAGGAGAGCGTGCTCTGTGTCTCTTCCTCTTCTCAAGGGCACCAATCCCATCATAAGCATCACAGGGGGTCCGGGAATCCAGACTCATTGCCTGATCCAGACCTAGTTACCTCCCCAGGGCCCCAGGGAGTTAGGCTTCTGCATATGACTTTGGGGGCACACCGTTCAGTCCTCAGCTAATAAGTGTTGTCAAAATTCAATCTCAGACGGGGTCAGTGGAAGCTTTTGTCCCTCCCCAAGAGACAGGCAAAGGCCCTCTCCCCAGGGTTACAGACCAGCTCACAGGGCAGGGCTCTTGGGCTGGGGGCTCCAGAGGACAGGTCTGGGGACCATGGCGAGGACCCCTTTCCTGCTCCATCAGAAGCATCCATGTAGCTTTACATCAGAGCTGGGGACTGGCTCCAGCTGTCACAGGCTGCCCCAAGCTGTCCCTTTACACTGAGCTCCTTTCTCAAGCAGCCCCGGGACAAACACTTGCTCAGGAATGTCCACTGGGGGGCCATCTTCCAAGGCCATTTGTCCATGCTCCACCAGGAGCGCTGCAGGCAGCCGGACACTTCCCACAACAGGGCCCTGAGCATTCCATTCAGTGCTCCTCTCTCCCCAGTGCCCCGTTGCTGTGCCGTCCGGACGGCTCAGGTGGACAATTCCAGGGTCCCCAGGATGGTGGAAAATTCCAGATCAGCCATGGTACCCAGGTTGGCACGAGCTGGCTGTCCTGGTAGGTGCCACGCTGCTGTCAGCAGGACCCGCTCGACTCAGCTTCATCCGGGAGTGTTGGGTTTGGGTGTCGAAACTGGGGAGAGGGCAGAGGCGTAGCAGTGAGAACAGCGTGACATGTTCATGGAGTGAAGTGTCTACGTGAATTGAGTTATCGTGGGTTGAACTGCATCCCCCAGAGGTGGTGGTCGAGTTCTCACCACAAGTACCCGTGGATGTGAACTTTTTCAGGGATAAGGATCTTTGCAGACATCATCAGTTGAGGTGAGGTCGGACTGATGCGGGTGGCCCTAAATTCAACGATGAGGGTGGAAATTTGGACACAGGCACACACGGGAGGAGGCTGTGTGATGACAGCGGCAGAGACTGGACTGATGGGTCTGCAAGCCAAGGAACGCCGCGGAAGCTAGGAGACGGGCCTGGGACGGCTCCTCCCCTAGAGACTCAGAGGAGCCAACTTTGCCAAAACCTTTGATTTTAGACTCCTGGTCTCTGCACTGAGAGAATAAGTATCTTTTGTCTTAAGCCCCCAGTGATTTTTGAACTGCACCTAAGGGTGGATTGGGGGCTGGTTGCCAGTGGAGCCCACCCTGTGATTAGAGGGTTGCGATTTTTTCATAATTTATTTAATTGCATTTATTTATTGGGAGGTTTCTTCCCTTCTTTCTTAATGGAGGTACTGGGGATGAACCCAGGACCTCGTGCATGCTAAGCAGGCACTCTGCCATTGAGCTATGCCCTCCCACTCCCCGATGACTGGAACTTTCAGTCCCACTCCCCTGACCTCCAGGAGGGGAGAGGGGCTGGATGTTGAATCAGTCCCCAGTGGCCAATGTTTCCACCAATCATGCCTATGCAATGAAGCCTCCATTTTAAAAAAAAATACCCTGGGTTCAGATGGCTTCCGGGTTGGTGAGCAGGTGAAGATCTGGGGAGGGCGGTGCTCAAAGGGGCAGAAGCCCCTCACTCCTTCCCCGTATCTTGCCCTGAGCATCTCCATCTGGCTGTCCCTGTACCTTGTCCTTTTATAATAACCCAGTGGTACTGTGAGTAAAAGGGTTTCCTGTGATCTATGAGTCACTCTAGCAAATTAATCAAACCCAAAGCAGGACTCATCAGAACCTCAGTGGTTGGAGGTCACTCAGAAGCACAAGTGACAACCAGAGCTTGTGATGACATCTGAAGGGGGAAGCCGTCTCGTGGAACTGAGCCTTTCACCTGTGGAATCTGAGTCCGCCTCCAGGTGGACAGTGTCCGAACTGAACTGTAGGACGCCCAGTCAGTTTCAGAGTTACTTGATGGTGTTGGGGGAACCCCCCACACCCACATATACACGTTGGAATTGGGTCCCAGGACCCTTTCACACCATTAACTGGGGCAACCTAGCAGAGAAGGCTGGACTGGGGTGTCAGAGGGGCCTCTGTGCAAGTCCCAACACTCTCACTTTGTCCAAGGGAGCAGCTCCCCAGCTTCCTTCCAGGTCCCACTCCAGGCGCCCTGGCGCTCCCCTGGGTCCAGGAGAGCGTGTTCTAGAAGCCTGTGAGAGCCCGGAGCGGGCGCTGCCTCGGCGGTACCCAGGGAGCCGCTGTAGCCACCCGCCCTGCAGCGG
The DNA here is from genome assembly GCF_048564905.1 of Vicugna pacos. Lineage (NCBI taxonomy): Eukaryota > Metazoa > Chordata > Mammalia > Artiodactyla > Camelidae > Vicugna > Vicugna pacos. The sequence goes on from NC_133002.1 coordinate 59,722,041, forward strand.
CGGCAGCAGCAGCCCCGCCCAGGACTGGAGGACACCTGCCATTAATCATCCTCCTGTTTTGTCGGGCCCCACGACCTCCCGCAGGTGCCGCTTCCATACACTTAAACTTCAAAGGGCTGGGTGGCAGCCCCCGGGAGGGAGAGCTAAAAAAATCCCCACCCGCAAGGATGAGCCCCCAACCCCTCCTCCGCTCCCCGACTCTCTGGGTCATGAAAGGGGAGAGAGTTTAAAACAAGGAGGAAAAGCTCGTTGTAGACCTCGCCCATCCATCAAACTGACGACACCCCGGCCGCCGAGAATCCAGGGAGGTTTTCCAAGGAGGACAAAGGCCAAGGAGTGATGTCAGTGTGAGCCACTGGGCCCATCTGTCCAACTTCCCTGGGGAGCAGCTCAGCCCCTGGTGACGCAGCCTTTCCCGCCAAAGGGGCAGGTGGCCATGAGGGCCCTGGGCTGAGGGTGGGGCTGTGCCTGGGACCCTGGGGGCCGGCTAGGCTAAAGGAAGATATCCCAGCACCCCTCGCTCCGTCATTCATCCAGCAAAGCCACTGAGCCTCTCCCCAGTCCCAGGTGCAGCACTGGGTGCCCAGGATGCAAGGAGAAATCAAAGGTAGTCTCTGACCTGAGGGCTCACAGTCAGTGAAGGTGGGGAGACAGGCTTGCAAGAAATCACTTCCATTGGATGAAAGTAAATCTTCGTATGGGGTAGGGAGGAGGCACGGTGGAGTTCTGAGAGGTGAAAGACACACAGATGTTTGGAAAGGGGACATTCGATCTGAGCCTCACTGCATGTGTAGGAGTTTTCTACACAAAGAGAACTTGAATGGAGTGTCTGGAACATGGGTGGCAATAAGACAGAGGCCAAGACTGGGGTCCTAGGCAACCCTGGAGGGTGAGGACAGACCCAAGCAACTGCCCCGTCCACTGCCCCAAAGTGAGAGACACTGGGTTCTGCCACCCAGACCTCCTTCAGTGCTGGCCATGCTGCCTCCAGCTGGTGGCACAGTCAGGGACGGCTTCGGCTGCAGAGAGGCGCTCTGCCCAGGGCGTCACCATCCCCTGAGGGGGCCACGTCCCAGGGCCTGGTGATGAAGTACAAAGGACAGGCTGGCCCGGCCCAGCCCAGCCCAGCCCTGGAGGCCAGCCTCATCCAGACTCTCCCTCTGCCCTCTCCTGCTTCTTTCTTCCTCTCATTCTCTAATGAACATTCTGCAGGCTCAAGACGCCTCCTGGGAAGCCAAGACTGCCATACACACAGAGGGTGAAGGGAGGGCTGTCATTTCGAAATAAATGATCAATAAACCAGATAAGAAATAAACGCTCCCCACCAACTGGAAACGTGAGTTCACTCTAATTTCACAATCAAGACTCACTCTGCTTCTAAAACACCCTCCATGGAAAACAGCAGGGATATGAGTCTTCCCAGGGACCAGCCCGCAACGCTGTCCTCCACGTCCCCCAGGTTCCTAAACCAAGACGCTGCCCGAGAAGGATGTCACCATGTGGTGGAGTGTGCCCTAAAGATGTGTGAACGGTCAGGAGCAGGATTGCCGGGGTGGAAGTAACATGCAAGGCTAGGAGGATACTGAAGATGCAGAAAGACATGTGCTGGATCTTCAGGAAGGGAACCAAGACATCGGTGCTCAGAATATCTCAAAGCCACTCCTGAAATAACAGTTTTCTAGAATTCACAAACATACACACACATGTGGCTCCCCCTCAAAGCTTGCCTGGCCACTTTGCACTCCTCACCCCAGGAGAATGGGTCCACTGAGTTACCCGGGGCAGCAGATGGAGGTCCCTGGGCCCTCAGGGTGGGAAACCAGGAGCAGAACTCGCCTCCTCCTCTTCCTCTCCTTTCTAAATCCCTGGATGAGAAGCTTAAGATTGGAGACAAATTAATTTGCCTTAAGGTGCTTGAGTTTATCCATTAATTAAACTCACCCTCCCAAGCAATCTTCCACCTGCTTCCTATAAACATCCCGGGGTCTCTGGTGGAGCGCCGACCCGATACCCTGCTTGCAGTGGCTGATGAACTGCACTTGTTCATTTGTTTATTATGAGGAAGTTCGGTTGCCATGGATTCATTAAATAAAACCCACGGTATGTCATTCACTTATTTTGACCTGCCTGGCTGTCTTTATTTGTGCTGAAAGAGGGAGGCATTTGGTCCTCTGGTTTTCTGATAGGCCAAGCACAGGGCACAATGGTTTACAGTTACCAGTCCCTGGAGGATGAATTGTGCAGGTGAGCACGCATTGCCCTCCCTCCCCACCCCTCAACCTCCTCCCGTCAGACCTCTGGGACCCACAGGCGAGGGGCATATGAGTCTCTGGTGGGGAGCGGGGGAGGCCCCAGCTGGGACCAGGTGAGGTTCCACCCGCTAAGGCGAGACCATGGCAAGTGACCTGGGCGCAGGGTGGGCTCTGGGAATGCAGCTCGGAGGCTGCCCTCGTGGCTAGGGCGAGACAGGCGTGAGCCCCTCTCGGAACAGCCCTGAGCCTGAGGGTCTTGGGGAGCGGAGTAGAATTTGAAGGGGTGACTTGAAGTAGCAAGCTGGTCGGGTTGGAGCCTGCGAGCGAGGCAAGGCGGAAGCCCGGGAAGTAAGCGGGGACAAGGCGGAGGGGCTGCAGAGGACTGTGGGGCCCGGAGAGCACAGAGTGGGGCAGGACAAAGCCCTTTGTGTGACGGGTGGGCTGGGCGGCAGGTACAGGGGTGACATCCCACGGGGCCACTGCAGGAAGGACACACAGGCGCCTGGGCGGGGAGGGCACGATGAGGGGAACGCAGGCAGGGCCCGCAAGCCGGCCCTCACCAGGTGCCCACCCGGCAGACCCGGGTCCGGCCGCATCGCCATCCCCGAGAGGGCGGGGCCAGGCAGGCCACCAGAAGGCCAGACGCGGAGAGCGGGATCCCCGTGCCTTCCGTGCACCGAGGCCGACCGGGAGAGGAAGAGGAGGGGCAAGTGGGATGGTGAGAGGCCTGGAGCCACCCCCGTGGCTGCAGCACATGTGGGGGAGGCCGGGCAGCCTGACACAGCCTCTCACCTGTAGCACAACCTCCCAAGGTGCTTCTGGAAAAGCTCTCTTTCTAACAACCTCCACCCCGCCTTGGAAGCTCCAGGTGGGGGCCTGTCCCCGTGACTGTGCTCTGCAGTAGGTCTTTGCTGTTAAACATATTTTTAAAGTTATTATTACCATGATTATTGTTACCAGTGGCTTAACTCCAGTCCCTGCACACAGGGCTGCGGGGACCTCAGATGGATGCTTTCTCAGTCTCTGCGTTGGTCTGATCCAGGCAGAGTAACGTTTGAGGTTCAGCGGTGGCCGAGGACACCAACTCAGAGCATCTGGGGAGGAGCAAGACAAAGAAGCAAGGATGGTTCCACCAAGCCCAGAATCTTCCAGACGCTCAGCCACTCCCAGCAGGAGAGGCATGAACGCCAAACTCAGCCCCTCCGGCCACATCAGAGCACAGACTGGGATCGGAGGCCAGGGTCCTGGAGCAAGGCCAGGTGCGCTGGATTTCCTTGGAGACGCTCCTTCCAACCAGAGGGACTGTTCCCGGGCGGCCATGGCTGTCTGCCATCTTCTCTCACATCTTCCTTCTTCCCTCCTCATCTCTAAAGAACAGCCAAGCGGAGGACAAAGAGAAACGTTCCAGGTCCTCCTCCTTGCACCCTGGGCTGCTCAGACCCAGAGTGAAGCTGCGACCCTGTTGTATCCATCTTGTCTACCCCGGGGTGGGGTGTGGCTCACCCACCCGCAGCAGCTGCTACTTTTCCCCCTTCCACCCCTGGGACCCCACCCCGCCAGCACTCCACTGTCAGCAGCTTGTGGCTGACAGCCCGTGGCTGCCCCGGGAATTAGCAGACGGCATTGTCTTTGTGACTCCCACTCGCTCCTCGGACCTCCATCCCTGCCCCAGCCCTCCGCCGGTTCCGGGTCCAAAGGCAGACATTGTTGCCTTCATTACAGACTATAACACAAAAACATAATAAAATACGATAAATGTTTTCTCAGTGAAAATCCATTAGATGAGTTACTGTTGTAATTTAATAATGGGATGGGAAACTACAGCAAATTACCGAAGTATATAATTAAAGTAAATCTATTTTAAAGTCCTTTATTGCTTCGTGTTTCTGGGATCTCAGTCTCTCCCCACCTCAACCCCCCTTCTTTTTTTCTGAGTGAGGGAGGGGGATGGGAACTGTGGATTCCTCTGAAGCTGTCGGTACCTGGTGGCAGATACAGCTCCCCCCAGGTCTTCCAAGGGAGGACAGCGCGCCCGGCGAGGCTGAGGCCCGGGCCGGCCTCCCCGTGGCAGAGTGAGAGTAACTGACAGGGGCTGGCGGAGGTCAGGTCCCAGCTCCCACTTCTGCTAGGTCCTCGGGGGTGAGGGTTGAGTTTTGCCCTAAATGCTGAGCGGATTACACTGAGGAAGGGGTGGTGAAGGGGAAGAGGGAGGTGTCAGCCTTGAGACTACCCTTCATGAAGGACACTGACCCCAGGATCTCAGACTTGCTAACGATTGTCATTTTCAAGATGGTGTCATGGTTAAGAGGCAGCAGGAAGTTAAGGCTCAGAGAGGTTTGGGACTTGCCCAGGGTCACACAGCGACAAGTGTCAGAGCTAGGATGTGATCCTGTCATGAATCTGACACAAGACTTCCCACAAAGCTCCCCGCAGGGATTCTTGCCTGCTGGGCCTAAAAGCCCTCTATAAAGAGCCTGTCAGCTCACTGCCTGTTTTCAAAGGAGGGAAGAGAAAGGGTCGGATGTTCAGCCATGGTTTCCATCATTGGTTACTACTGTCTAGAATTCAGTGTCAGGGTGTGTGGGGCCCCGGGGAGGCGCAGTCAAACCGCACCTACCCCAAGCTCTGCCCTAATTCCTCCGCTTTCTAACCCTGGAAAGGGTAAAGGCTTCAGACCCTCTGGGGTGAATCCCCTTCGTTAGAAGGCTCCAGGTAGGTCCTGGGGGACTCGCCGAAGCCCCCAGACCCCGAGCTTAGCCTGGCCTGCCACATGGCTTGGCCTGTGGTCACCTGAAGTAATCGCGATGACAGACTTTCTATAGTTCGTTCAAACCCAGAACGATGCATTTCCCCCTTTCTAAGCATTCCGGAACCCTGTGCTACTGGCAGCCACAGAAAACCAAGCGACCCAAAGATTAAGTGACCTTGAGATTAAACCACTAGGGCCAATTCGTTAGCACAGCAAGCTCTTGGCTCAAGAAAGAAAATGACCCCCCTCAAAAAAGGAAGAACTTCCCCGCCCACTAGCAGGTTTTCCGGGGAACACTGGACCCCCAAAGAACCAATCCTGCCCCCGCAGCCCTGGGCAGGGGCCCTGTCCTCCTCCGGCTGCCCTCCACTCCTCTTCTCAAAGGAGAGGACCTGGAGGAGCACTCCCACCTACCACCCCCGCAGGAGGATGAGCAGGAGGTGCAGCTCGGCAGAACGCGGTCCTATGCAAATAAATGCAAAGTGGATGCAAATCCGAGCCTGCTCTTTCTGAGCCTCCCGTTGTCATCTGGTAGCTGAGTGGCTGTGGCCCTCCTCACGCTCTGAAGGCCACCGTCTCCTTCCAGCTTTGTGTCCGTCAAGAACAGCAAGCTCTGGCGATGGGGCAGGTGAGCAGGGCTTTGTAGAGGGCAGGGGGCTGTCCACACACTGCAGGCCTGGCCAGCCCTCAAGATGCCACATTTCCTGGGGCTCAGGCCACTGTCAGCTTCTCCTCTGCTGCCACCCCTTCTGGCCCCAGGGTGGTGCCCAAAGATATGCACCCCCAAAGCCCTAGGGAACGCCCCATCCCAAAGGCACAGTGACCCTGAATGCAAATATGCCCCCTCTTGCTAGCTGCAAGGGGTGGCTGCTGAGCCCTCACAGTGCTGAGGGTGAATCCTCCACCAGGATTTCCGAGTCTGGAGCAGCCTTGAGCCGTTTCCTGCACCAGGGAAGAGTCGAGTCGGGGAGCACCTCTGTGCATCCGGGACTGCGCCTCCAAACCACACTGAGGGCTGCTCAGACAGCGCTCCTCCCTCTCCACCAAGGCCCACACAGGTTCTGTGCCTGCTGCAATTATCTTTCAAAAACATAAAGTTTCCCCTCACTCCAAGGCAAGCATCATCCAAGGCAAACAGGAGCCAGGACACTACATAGCCCTGGGCAAGAACAGGATCATTCACCAGAATGACCAGGAAAGCCAGATCCTGACACCAAAGGTGCCCTCCTAGAGGGCACGGGCATCTCCTCCGAACATTAGCCCCCCTCTAGATAAGGCTGGCTGCCGCAGACCTCAGGGTACTTCTTAGAGCTATTCGACACAGATATGGGAATGTGGGTTGATTCAGAGGCCACAGATATCTCCATAGAAACAGAATATATAAGCTGAAATCTGATCTGCCCCGGACCCCAGGACAGGAGACATCCTGTGTGACCTTGGATTTGTTCCTTAACCTCTCTGGACTTCATTTGAAAGAGAAGAAAAACCATACCTTGCAGCTTTCTCATGTGGATTATAGTATTACTTTCGTAACTAAAGCTGTGCTTTGCTGTGAACTTTCTAGGGACTAAGCATTCGGGGAAATCCTCTTATACACCGTATTTTGTTTATTCATTCTATGAGGAAAGAGAAGGTACTAGTTTTACGTCTATTCTGTATAGGAAGAAGCTCAGGCTTGTTGGGCTTAAAGCATTTACCCAGCATCTTGCAGCTAAGAAGTGGTCAGCCGCGTTCAGCCCCAGCATTTCGCCCCCAGACCTGCACTCTTCATCACTGTCTCCTGGTACCACCCTTGCTGTTCAGCATCTGGAACAGCATCAGGTACATAAAGGCGCTCAGCAAATGGCCACCTCTGTCTCCCACGCGGTGCTGTGGTCACATTGACTGTTCTTTCAAATCAACCAGCCTGTGCACCCACGTAGGTGGCTACCCACGGGCTTACTAGTTTCCTGTGGCTGCATAACAGATCACACCAAAATTCAGGAGCTTAAAATGAGACATATTTACTATTTTTTATCTTCCAGCTCAGGACGTCTCAAAGCTCCCATCCAGGTCGGGGCGGCAGTCTCGTTTGGATCTGTGCTGGGGAAGGATCCACTTCCAAACTCACTTGGCTGTTGGCGGAAGTCAGTGTTTTGCCAGCGCTGGGACTGAAGGTCAGAGTTTCTTGCTGGCTGTCAGCTGGAGACTGCTCTCAGCTCCTTGGTGCATGATCCCCTCCAAAGGCAACTCACAACACGGCCACTTACTTCATCGAAGCCAACGAGAGAGAGCGCCCTTGCTGGACAGCGTGACAGACTCACGTCATGGGATCACATACACCCCGTCTGTCGCAGGTGCCGCCCGTGCTCCAGGAGAGGGGACCACACAGGGCATTACACCGGGAGGGGACCACACCCTCCAAGAATCTGTCCACCGCAGTGTGATGTGCAGTCACAGATAATCATGTCCCCAGTTCATAAATGCAGAAAAAGAGGCACGGGCAGGGAAGCGATTCGCTCAAGACCAGCTGAGCATCAGGCATCCCTGCACCTACGCTGTTCTCTTGGGTAAACGCATCCAGTAGATGAAGGTGGTGTCTGTGGCGGAGACTCAGCATCGGCAGACCAGGACCAGAAATGCTGTCACAGCAATCAGTACCGGTCTCTGTACTCCAAGAGCAGGAGCAAGGAGGTTTGACTCCCTGCTGAGTCCCCGGCACCCAGTGGTACACACCCTGGCAGGTGCCCCGGGAGCACCCGCCAAATGAAAGGGATGGATTGGCTGGCGGCAGCAGAGGGGCTGCTTGGACTGGCTTCCACCCAATGGTGGTTTGTAGGGAGCGGGGAGAGAGGTACACGGGACCCAGTCTCTCCCTAGGCCTGTCTTGTCATCATCAAAGGCTGAATAAATGAACAAACCCTCGAAAGAGCGAGATACATCCACTCGGCACCTCACTGATCTTTCCTGCTTGGGAAGGGGCCATGTCTACAGAAAAGGCAGGTGAACTCAGGTTGAGGAGGGCAAGTGGGGAGGTGAATTCCCACCCTGGAGCCTAGACCAGCCTTCCAAGCCACAGCCCTTAGCTGTTCCGAAGAAAGAAAAGGCTTTTGTTACAAGAGCCCTCTTTAATGGGAAAGAAATGCAGTCTTGTCAAAAGCCCAGGGTGGTAACACTTCCCTAATACAATACATGCTGGTGACAACGTCTAATGAAGACTTTTATGATAGGAGCGTAATTGTAAAAAAAAAAAAAAAAGATTACAAAATTGGTTTCAATGCTTTGTGGTCCAAGAGTTCATTTGTGTCCTCATTCATGCACTAAATAAGCCCCTAATTAATCTTGAACCTTGGAGAAAGGAGACTAGATTGCCATTTTCTCCATGAGGATGCACTTCACATTTTGGAAAGTTTGAAGAGGCTCTTAAGCATTTTCCTTTAGCGGTATTTTATCAGCATTTCAGAGAGGCTTCATTAGGCTGCCGAGGCTGATAATTGCATTACCATATTTTTAAGCCTCCTAGGTGCAGGGCGGTTTCATCTTTCTCCAAATTCTGCCATTAATCTGCTGGCCGGACGGGTCAGAGCCTGGGCACTCATCCTGCATCCTGGAGGAAAGGAAGCTAAGCCCAGGGCTGATGCCAGCCCCTGACCAGAGGGAGAGGCCACCCTCACACCAGCGAGCAGCCAAGCTCCACGCTGCTTTCTCTTTTAGCAGCAATTTTAGCTTCAAATGTCAGTGTGATGTCATTCTTCCTCGGAAGGCGTAAAAACCTCCAACTTTCCAGCCAAGGGAAAAAAACAAAAGGAACATGTGTATGTGTGCGTATCTATGGGCGCATAGATAAATATGTATGCAGAAAATGAATATATGTATATGTGTGCATAGGCAGATACGATTATATGTATACAGGAATATGTATGTGTACATAAATAGAGATGATATGTGTATATATAGATTAAAATATGTACAGATATGAATATATATGTGTGTTTATGGATGGATATGAATTTTCATATATATGAATATATGTGTGTACATAAATAGCTATGACTATATGGATGTATATAGATAGATAAAATATGGACAGATATGAATATATGCATATATGTGCATATATATGAATATATTTGCATATAAATGAATACATGTAGATATGAATGTATGTATGCATGCATATATACATACACGGATAAATAAATATGTGTATGTAGCACATAGATATATATGAATATAGATATACGAATATGTGTATGTAAATAGATATAAATGCATGTGTGTCTATACGTGCACAGACAGATGTAAATGTGTGTGCGTGTGTGTATGAATCCATGTCCGTGTGTGTGAAGACAGAGCTGAGTGTGCGTGCATGTGCAATGAGCCAAGATGTTTAGGTTTTATCTGGATATTTCCCCTCTACTTAAAGAAAATTTCAGTGGAAAACTCATTCCCAAACATTCGCAGCTGGGCAGATAAAGGCTGGCACCCCACCCAGGGTTCCATGTACCTTTCTTTCTTTAATTCTCATTTCTGGAGCAGAGCTGCCTGGTATTTCCCTCATTTTACAGAGCAGGAAATGGATTCTCAGAGATCCTAAAGCACAGGTCTCTGGTGGGGGCCTCAGAATTTCTAGCAAGGCCTGCAGACTCAGAAGCTGGCGCACTTACTGGTTGAAGATCCGGCTCAGGGGTCAGGAGCCCAGGAGAGGAACAGCCCTGGGTCCAAACCCCAGCTCTGTATCCCCAGACGGTGTCTTCACTCCTCTGAGTGTCCACTCCCATCTATAAAATGGGGTGATGCTGTCCACCCTGCAGAAGTAAAAGGATGAAATGAGATCAGATAGGTGCAGCCATAAACCCTGGCCCGGCCACACACCGCTCACACCGGTGCAGGCCTGAGTGGACAGCCAGATGCCGGAGGACAAGAAGCCAACCAGGCAGAGAGGAGCCCTGCAGGAAGGAGTGTGTCAGCTGAGCCAGAAAGCGCTCGGAGTGCTGGAGGAGCAGCAAGCGGGCAGTGGGCTCAGGTAGCGGCATGGTGAGCGATGTCCTCACAGGGTCCGCGCTCCGAAGGTGGGGGCTTCACCCGTACCGTGCTGTGTGCTCTACAGCAAGAGTGCCCGGCAATGACCGCTCCCCCCATGAGCCAGGCGGCCTCCCAGGACAGCCGAGTCCTCTGCCTCAGGGTGGCCTCCCAGCCAGCAAGCATGTGTGGCTGATTCCTGAAACAGCTGGGCCACAGAGAAGCCACATGTGTTCCCAAACCCCACACCCCATCCCTTCTCAGGGCAGAGAACCTTCACCTACACGCCATGCCCTGAAAACGGTCTCCTCTTCTACCAGGAAACTCCTTTCCATTCTGGTTCTTCTTCCGGCTGATCTCGCTAGAAACTCAGGCACAGAGAGAGCAGATCATAGGAGACAGCTCAGAGCTGTTTCTATCCCAGGCAGTCGGTTCTCTCTCCCTCTCTCTGCCCGCTACACATATGCAGGCAAGGACCAGCCACAACACAAAAACCTATTTCCACACCTGCGAACCTCACTCCTCCAGATCTTCACCACCAACGTGAAGCTAACACACTAACAAATGGCTACAAAATGCTTGCGATATGGGTTTATGTGTAAAACACACCCGTCGACACACACATAGACATTTATCCATTTTGGCCAATGAACGGGGGCAGGTATTGTCCCTGGGGTGTAGATTTTTGTCCCATTTAACGGAAAGCAACTCCAGGCTCTGTGACTAACCAGGTAACCGCTGCGGCTTTGCTGCGGGGACGTGTGATGCCCGCAGTGGTCCCACCCTCTGAAGGCACTTTGTTTCTCACCAAGGGACACTTTTTGCATTTAACTCTTGGCAGCACCCCCCGCCCACGACCTGAAAGCAGGGACTGTGTCATGCGTCTTGGTATCCCCAGGACCCAGCCCAGTAGGTTGGTAGAAAGTAAGGTGTCGGAAAGAATCACAGGGTTCTGCAACAGCGGCGCTCTTTTCCGGGCCTCCAACTTAACTCCAGCCCTCTGCTGGGAAGCCCCGCCCCGCGGCACACTCACCTGGAGACGCAGCCCCCAACCCGACACCTTGATGGCTCCGTCTGGCAAAATTTCAAAACAGAAAAGTAGGGAGTGAGCGGGGTGGCCAACTTTTTCTCTGAGTAAGTACAACTTTTAAAGCATTTGCCATCCAACATCTCCGTCAGTTTATGTAACAAAGGACCTTCTAACACCAAAAGATAGAAAGGATCTCAGAATAGAGGGCAGGTCTATAAAGGGACTACGAAATCTAGCTCTACCAAACACTCACCACTCCGTCCATTTCTCTTCTCTCCATTTTCCATCTGGCCACATCCAGCGTCAGAGGCTGGACCAGGGTTTAGGAGGATGGCCCTGGCTTAGTGGGGGACGGGGCCAGGCCAGAAAGGCAGGAGGGAAGTGGGGACTCACAGTCCGTGGGAGAGGTTGGGTTCTGAAATGGAGGCAACCTTGGGAAGGAGATGCAGGGGGTCCTGACCAGGAAGCCCACCGAGGAGAAAGCTGAACTCAAGAGCTGGGAGGCAGCCACGCTTGGAAGGGATCTCACCTGGAAAGCTGAGCGGAAAACGGGAAGTCTTAAAGATCCCCTGCGGACATTGAGACTCTTTCAGCCTCTCAGTTAAAGAACCGAAGACAAATTGTGTTCAAGGCTGGCTCTCAGTCAAAGCTCTAATTTTACACCGACATGGTCTTCATTTTCCAAGAGCGTGTCCTGTGAAGCCAGGGCCAAAGCGGACAGAAGACCCCACATCCTTGGCCACCTCCCCATCTCCTCCCCAACACGATCACAGCATGGGAAAGCATCAAATTGACAAGCCTAGTCAGCCAGCCCACCTCCCACCCCTACCATCCAGCCATTGTACCTCTACATACAGTTGTCCAGTGCCTTCTCTGTGCCAGGAACAGACAGTTCTCTTCCACCAAAGGTCCCCAGCCAGCGGTCTTGAGATGGGAGGAAAGAGGAACTTGTCTTCAAGTTTTCTCCCCGCCTCTAGCCTCCCGCCTCTCTCTTGGTCCCTCCCGCCCTGCCTCTGAGCCGCACCTCCACCCCCCAGGTCATTCCACCTGGACCCCAAGCACAGTCCCCCACTCCTTGCTCGCCCTCACCATCCTGGGGCAGGCACCATCCTCTAGTCCGTCTCCCCGCAGCTGCCCTGGCCTCCACACCAGTTCATTTTAACCTGCTGGAAGATGTGCCCAGGAGATCATTTCCTAATAACCACATTTCCCCTCAGTGACCTTCTTTCTAGAATATAAATTCAGATGAAGTCAAGGTAATTTTTCCTCTGTTAAAGACAGTCTCACCTGGGTGTTTCTGGAAGAGAATTAACAGAGGGAATAAATAACTACACACCTGCCTGATGAAGGGAGCGTGGCTCATGTGACAGTGGCCTGCCATGTGGGACTTGCCTGGACATGCCTCAGTTTCCTTGTCTGTAAAATGGGAGAATAACAGTATTTCCCTGCTAGGATTGGTGTGAGAATTAAATGAAACGAAGTGGAGCCTATCCCCCCTGTTAACTATTATCGTCATCAACATTATTATTTCCAGGTGGGCATGAAAATTGGCCCTCAGTGCTGTAGCCAGTGATGACTGTAAAGGACACATCTGGTCACTCCTCTCCCCTCTAAATCTTCTCTCCAAGGCTCTCCAGTGCCCTCAGGCAAAATCCTTCGAGATCTGGTCCCTGCTGACCTGGATAACCTTGTTTTGCACCACATGCCCTCACCCCTCCAGCTGCCCCAGCCACCTACACTGGAGGGGCTGGCGGTGGGTCAGCACAGGGCTAGCCCCTAAAGAAAGCTTCTTCCTAATTCCGCCCCAAGCAGCTGGATGAGCTGGCACGGCATCTGAGCAGGATTTGCCTTCAGGCCGTGTCCTCCCATTTAAGGGCAAAATGCAAATGATAAATTCTGAAATTAACAGCTGCCAAGATGACTCGTCAGGTTCAGGGAGCTCCTCTTCCAGTAGCCGGCTCTGCCTGGTGGTGTCTGCAGCTCGCCGGCTGCTGTTCGTGTGTTATTGCAAGTGTCTTATCGCGTTCAACGTGATTATTTTTCAGAGGATAAGATAGCAATGTTAGCTCTACTTGGGATTATCGGCCTGCAGTCGCAGCCACCTGTACTTGGCATTCACTGCAGAGGCAGTAAAACCTTCCGAGACTTGTGAAACCAATCTGATGTAGGGTTGGGCAACGAGGAGGGGACAGAGAATAGAAAAGAAAGAAAAACAGCCAAGAGCTGAGGTGTAAAATATTATCCTAATTAATTACAGGGGTGGAGTTAAAGCACTAAGGTTAAAAAAAATGCAGTTTTCCTTTTTTTTTTTCTTTTCGCAAATTGTGTTCTTGTGTGTTTCCTGATGACTGATGTGATATATTCTTGGCTTTCCGAGCAAGAAAAGTCATCAGGGTTTCATTTGTTACGTTTATGCCAAAAGAAATAAATCTGGGCGGTCGTGGAGAAGGTTGCTCACGGCCCCGTCACTGTGTGGGGAAACAGGCGGGTCGCATCCCCAGCGGGTGGGCGGGCAGAACTGACTTGGGGTAAGATACACTTTGGCCTTATTGATCACAAAGCTTCTTCATTACTTCTGCGGGGCTGCAAATCAATAGACAGGCCCACAGAAACATAATAGATTTTTTTTTTTTAGAAAATCAATTAAACAGAATTTTTTTTACAGAATTGAGTTTGCATGGCTGTTGTCTTTAATGCGGTTTCCTTCTCAGGATTGCCTTACAACGACCAAGGGGCAAAGCCTTGTTTAAAAGGTTGAATTTGAAAGAAGAAGAGAGGACAGTCTGGGAAAAGCAGAAAGCATCCTGTTCAGCCCCCGAAACCCTGACTCGACAACCTTGCTAGGAAGCAGTGGCATCGGCCCCTGCCCCACATGTCGTCCTCTGGGCAGAATCTGTCAGCGTGCCTCCTCTCGGGCTAAAAACGTGGAACTGAAACTTCCTGGAAAGCCCAGATTGATGTCTGAATTTCCCCATTCCGAAAGCAGAAGGAAGCCCAGCGGGCATTAAGGTGAAATGCGGCCGGGCTGGGGCTGCCCAGATCTGCCACTGAGCTGCCCACTGGTCCCTCTCCCCCAGGGACACAGAAGAGCAGCTGGAGGCTCGGGGATGCTGAGCTCAAGAGGTAGCTACAGCCCAGAGCCTCGGCCAACTGGCCACACTCTTGGGCTTTTTCTTTTTGTAGTTCTCAGATAAGCAAGCAAATTCCCACCGTGCCAGAGGGAGCAGGCTGGGGTTTGGACAGCATGCTGCTTGTGGACTTGTGTAGCTCGCCGAGTCCTGGTCCTCAGCAGGCAGGGACTTGCATCCCTCTGCTCCCTTGACCTCAGCCTTCTTGCCACTTTCTTCCCGGTCTGCCATGACCCCAGATGACATTTATTTTAAAAAAGACAATCCTCCTTCCCCTTCTAGCAACTTGACAAAGAACGCCTCACGTGGACACGGTGACGTGGCGTGGAACCCGGCAGAACAGCCAAGCCGGAAGTCCTCCAGCAACGCGGGGCATGAGGAATTATATGTTCCTGACGGCGCTGAATAAAGAACAAAGCTGCAGTTCCGTAGAGGAGCCTGGTGATGACATTTTAAAATCTCCCTTAGCTCTGTTCCTGTGGTTCATGTCATCAGGACACCAGGACAGAATCTCGGCCTGAATTTATGTCCATTTCAGGGCGGACGTGTTATTTACCGCCGCTTCCTTCCATCTGTCTCTCGCCTTGGGCTTGTCTTTCGGTAACTCGGGCGTTCCGTCTGGGCGTTCACAGCCCTCCCTGCGGCAGCTGGCACCGGGGCTGCTCTGAGTGCTGGGATTACTTACATCACTAAAGGGGCGTGGTGCTCCAGCTTGGAGATTCTGGACTGAATCTGGAAAGCTAGGGTGAAGCATGAAACCCTGATCCCTTTCCATGGGGCTAAAAGAGACTCAGAAAGACCTCCCAAGCTAATCAAAAGCAGCAGGCTGGGTTTGCCTGAAAATGGAGACTCCAGTCTGCTTCCTCTTCCTCTCCATCCCTGTGGAGACAGGGCTGGGTGGGGACCCAGGAGGTACTGGAGCAACATGCCTTGCTTGAAGGAAGGGGAGTTTTAGCAAGCAGTGCAAGAGTTGAGGGCCAGATGGAGATTTTTCAAGATAGAGTGATTAGGGGGAAATTATTTCTTCTCAGACCGTGTTTTCAGTCTGGCTGGATTTCATGGTACCTAATCGGTGTCAGCAAAACAATGACTAACCATCCAAGACTCAGCTTCAAACCTTCCATATTCTGCTGTTCAGAAATTCAACTTGGACCCACCATAGACACTGAATTCCAAGACTTTGAGGAAACGTTGAAGGAAAAACAACGGCATTGCCACCATAAACAATGGAGAAACAAGAAAATCCATCTTCATCATCTGCTGGGACATTTTACTTGGAGAACCGTAATTCCAAATTCTTACATCTCAGAGATGGACCTAATGGGACATTATCTCATTTAATAAGTGCTCACGGAGGGCTGCCATGTGCCGGGCACTCTTCTTAGGGAGTGGCTAATTCATAGGAAAAGTGCCTGCCCTCCAGGAGTATGCATTCTATGGGTGAGAAAGATAATAAACAAACACATAGGGGCATGATGTAAACTCCAAGAGAGGGGGCGGAGGGTACAGCTCAGTGGCAGAGCATATGCTTGGCAGGCACGAGGTCCTGGATCCAATCCCCAGTACCTCTATTAATTATAACAATAAATAAACTAAATTACCAACGCCCCCAAATAAAAACTAGACCACTTTTTTTTAAAAGATCATTAAAAAAAAAAGAGGGAGGTGGGGGAGATTTGAGAGTAGAGGACAAAAGCAGAGGAGTGACACCCTTGAAGACAGAGAACAGAGATGCAAGCCAAGGGATGCAGGCAGCTTCTAGAAGCTGGAAAAGGCACTGGGTCCTCCCCCAAGAGCCTCTGGGGGGAGCACAGCCCTGCCAAGGCCTCTGTTTGGCCAGGTGACACCCATCTCAGACTTGCGGCCTCCGAGATTGTAAAATACTAGATTTCAGCGGTAGTAAGCCACCGAGCTTGGGGTCACCTGCTACGGCGGCCCTAGGAGATGAACACAGTGATCAAGTGTGGAATAGGCAACCTTTTCTTGATGTGTGATTTTATCTTATTTTTTCACAGTCCCTGTCCCCTCCTGTCTCCCCAGTCCCTCTGAGTTTGGGATGCCCTATTGGCTGTCTCTGAAGAGAAAGCCTCAGCAAAAGTTCCCTCTAACTGGCTCTCAAATAATAATTCTGTTTGCTCCCTTTGGTGGTCCAGAGGCAGGTCCCACAGCACTCTGCACCCTCAGGGTGTCCACCCTGGCCCACCCAGGCTTTCCATGCCAGTTTCCCCCTAAATGCCCGCAAAGAGCAGCCCTGAGCCCCCATCCGTGTTCTCAGACCCTGGCACCCTGGAAGTCATCTACTTTTAGCCTGGTTGCTGGTCACTGCCTTCCAAATATGCATGGATCCTTTCTCCGGCCCCTGGGTCTTCATGCCCACAGATGCCCTTCCTGGAGTCAAGACCACACTTTCCTATAAGCTCTGAATGTACCTCCCTGCTCCCAATGCCTCCGTCACCTTGGTTAGGAAATCTCTACCCTATTCCAGTTCATCAACACCCACCCTGACCTCTGACAAATCCCTGGACCAGACAGGAGCCCACCCGTACCGGCTCTGTGGGGCGGGATATGTGTGCGGTCAGACAGCAAACAGAAGATGCACGTTCATATGTGCAAATATTCTCTTCAAGCAGACACCTCCTTCAAGCTGAGGCCCCTCTTCACTCGCCTTTTACCAGGCTACTGTGAGCTCAGCAGCCTCTCCAGGCCTCAGCATCTCTGCCTGTGAAGTGGGGCTAACGAGAAGTCCCACCCCATGGGGTCACTTCGTTGAGAGGATAAACACGGTGGTGTCCGAAGGTGTCTTAACGCTCCACGCACAATGAGTCCAGGAAACGTCCATTTCATTGTCTGATCTTTAGTACAAATGCTATTTTGCAAAAGGAGACATCACTTCCAGTGGATTGGTTTTTGTTTGTTTACACGGTAGTGGTTGTTTTATGACAAAGCATTACAGTTTTTTTCTTCTTCAGAGGAGCTGGACTATGTTCTCTTTGCAAACATGGATCATGTGAGATGATGTTTGAAAATTACAACATATTTCCTCACGGATTTGGATTAGACATGCAACGCGGACCCACGAGTGGATGAGGAAGTAAATGCCTTCGGTGCCTGGGGCTGTGGGCCAGGGTGGTTGATAACCAGGAGCGTGGTATACTTGCCCAGATCACCTGGAAAGATGGATCTCGGTGTGTGATTTTTAAAAATCATTTTGAACAGACACACACTACTATATATAAAATAGATAAACAACAAGGACCTACTGTACAGCACAGGGAACTATATGCAATTTCTTGTAATAACATATAATGGAAAAGAATTTGCAAAAATACATATATGTGTATGTATGTATATATATAACTGAATCACTTTGCTGTACACCTGAAACTAACATTGTAAATCAACTACACTTGAATTGAAAATAAGGATAAAAAAAAATCATTGTGAAAGAAGAATAACTGTTCATCTAAACAAGATTATTCAGATTCAGTAAAATATCTCACGCATGAACTAAAACCAATACTCACCAAATGAAACTATTTCTCGTCCCCATTCATACTGGGTCCTTGTTTTACCTTTTAAAGCCTGATGTGGAGTCGTGCAGAACGACCGAGGGGAGGTCAGTCAAGCTCCGTGCAGCCTTCCAAGGGCTGGGCTGTCATTGTTTATTCCTAATCTGCTGCTTAAAAGCAGGAAAATGCAGTTCCACGGGGGTGGGACACACAGACTTCCCCCCAAGCGACCGCCAACGATCCCAAATCCCCCTGAATTTACCCCCTAAATGAGCAGGAGCGGCGATCCCCGCGCCAGGAGCCAACGGCACAGCAGGGCCTTTCCAGCTCGACTCGCACGAAGACTGCGATGTTTATCACAGGGCAAGTAATAAAAAGGTGCTAATTCGAAGCTTACATGTATATTGTTAAAACCCCAGGAACAGCCATTGTTTAGAACGTAGACCAACAAAAATATTTTCCAGGGACATTTTTTGGGAGTCACAACACTGTTAATAAAAAGCAGAGCAACTCTGGCGGGTTTCATTGTTGTTTCCAGATTTCCTATGGATGCTCATGTCCTCCCTGCTGCACTTGGAGCTGTGTGTCTCTCCCACCTGGGATTTTGCCCTTTTCCTCATGGGCCAGAGAAAGGGAAGCCAAGTCTTCCTCTGAGCCGCCCCCGCGGGTCCTACACAAAATGAAGGGTCCAAGCGGGTCCTCTGTGCGGCCTTCCCTCTGATTTGGGAAACTTCTCCCCGAGGAGGCCCCAGCCCCACTGAGCCTGGCCTCTCAGAGAGGTCTGCCCAGTCTCCCCAGGCACGAGGGACACCCTCAACCAGGAGCTCACCCACAAGGCTGGTGACTGCATAGTGACTGTTTCCATGGCCAGCTTGGACTGTTTCCTGGAGTAACTGGCCCTGCAAACTGGAGGGATCTGGAATCTGGGCATGTAGAGCTGCCAGGCAGATGGAGGGATGAGGTCAACAGGAGGCGGCGAAGCAATGAGAAGGGGAAAGGTGTCTGATTCTCAGATCAGCCAAGCCACCCCACCCAGGACCTCCAGCCACCCTCCACCAGCTCACAGCCTCCAAGGCCAGGCGATGGCTAGTCACTGGTCACCACCACCCATCCTCTTCTCCCCAGACGCCCCTGAGGTGCAGGTGGCCTCCCTGTGACCTGTAAGCTTTGGAGTCCGCAGATGTGGATTCAAATCCTGCTTCTCTTGCTGTTCTCCCTCAGGCAATGCTCCATCTAAGCGGGACATGCAGGGTCCACAGGGCTGCTGGCATCACGGGGGACTGGAATGGCGTAGGCAGGGCTCCTGGCACCAGGGCGGGCAGCTGGGCATCCCCTCCCCCTTCCATCCTCCGGGCCGAATCTACCAGAACAGAGCCCCTTGGAAACAGCTTTGACTGTTTTCACAGGAGCCTTTTGGAGACACGATGATCATTTTCAGCAGACCAAGATGGGGCGGCGTTCAAGGGCTTTAGGGCGGCACTCGAGGTGGCCGCGGTGGGGATGGGGGCAGGCAGCCCCATCCCGAGCGGGCTGGAGTGGGAACAGGGGGAGGGGAGGGGAGGGGCGGGCAGTGGGGGCGAGCGCCACAGCGGCTGTTCCCACCCCGTCAGTATGCAAATCGCTCGCCGCTGAGATAAATGATCCGGCTGGAAGGCAGGCAGGGTTCCCAGCGGGAGCCATTTGTCATTTCCATTCCCGACGAGTGAGCAAATCCGCGAGAGCCTCCCCATCCCACCCTCCCGCTCAGGTGGCTGTGCGGGCACAGGTGCCCAGAACAAATGGAGGCAGCTCCCTGACCTCTGCCTCCCCTCTTCCTAATGGGGGCAAAGACCCGCCTTGCACGGCCTTGGACTTGGGTAGCCCAGCACCATGTGGAAAAAACTCGAAGTCCAGGGGAGAGGGCGCTCTGTCTCCTGGAAGGACAATGGGAAACCGCAAACCTCTCTTTTGGCAGTCAGATCCCTGCCTAATTGACAAGTGTGTGTCCGGTGCATGAGCTGCTAAAATTTTCCATGACGTCAGCAGAGTCGGACAATGTCTGGGGTTCACCTGGCAGGCTTGGCACCGAGTGGAGGAAGTGTGGGGCCGGCTTGTGCTCCAGCAAGGATCTGCGTAATGCTTGGACACCACAAGCTTGTTCATAAAGAGCTGACAAAGGCAGAGATGGATCAATCAATCCTGGAGATTTCAAAATGGCCAGAAATCCAGTCCAAGTCACCCCACCCTTTCCTATTTGGGGCTTCTCGTCTTAAGAGCAAAGGCTTGGGAACATCACACTCACTAGGCAAGACTCAGATGTTATCAGGGAGCAAACACCGGGCAGTGGTGATTTAGGAAGCAAGAAAATGGGCTGTCACTACCAGGGATGTGCTCCACCCATTCCGACAGGACCCCGGCCAGCCCTGGGGACATGGCCCACAGGGGTGGCGGGCTGGGCTGGCGCATCCTGTCCGTTCCCGGAGCGCAGAGCCTGGCCCACTCCAAGGCAGGGGGCTCCATAAAAACGTGCTGAATGGATTAATAAGCAACCAGAGAAAGCCCCTCATGGAACCGTGTAGCGCAGACCAGACTCTACTGGGCTAAAGCTCTTTGGCACAGCCAGGAACTGAATTCATAGCTTTGTGTTTAAATCCTGTGGCCCCACTTTGGCCTTTTATTGACTCATTCATTTATTCGTTGAAGGAATATTTATCAGGTGCCCACCCTCCTCAGCACCCGACAATGCTGATTCTCATTCGCTCATAAGTTGCCAAGAGCTGGAGTCTTAACAGTGATCCGTGGGCTCTCCACTGTCAGTGGCTAGTCCTTGCCAGGAGTCCTCATGAGCCAATGCCCTGAAGCTCCAGAAGAACCTAGGATATTGTTGGGTTCTGCTGGCATCATGGAAAAATCTTAGCAGCTCACACACAGAACATGCACTTGTCAGCGAGCTGTGGGCTCACTCACCAAAAGAAAGACCTGTGGTTTCACATTGCCTTTCCAGGAGACCATTTATCTTGGCCAATAACCAGCATTACCCTCACCACCTCTTTAGCAGAGCCCTTCCTGTTGCAGGAAAATGGCGTGCGAGAGGATGGCCATGTCCCAGGTCCCAGGCAAGTTCTGGGGAGGTGCTCCATCACATGAGGGTCCTGGGCTTCAAGCAGGGAAGAATTCAAGAGTGAGCCATAGTACAGTGAAAGTGGACTTATTCAGGGAGATACACACTCCAAAGACAGAGTGAGGTCCGTCTCACGAAGAAGGGAGGGACCATGAGGTGTGGGGGTGGTTAGCTTTTATGGGCTGGGTAATTTCATATGCTAATGAGTAGGACGATTATTCTAGCTATGTTGGAGGCGGGGATTTCCAGGAGTTGGGCCCCACCCACTTTTTGGTCAGCCTGGGAACTGTCATGCACCTGTGGGTGTGTCGTGAGGCTCAAAGCCTACTGGAAGTCAAAGACAGTGTGATTTCGCCGGAGGAAGGAGGGCTGGGACCTGGGGGATTGTCAGCCCGGAAGCATCCACGGGAGGGTGCTGTCTGGGGGTCTCTTTCCAGCAGGAGGTGGATGGGGGGGACAGAGGTACAGGTGACGTCGGGGAGGCCAGTCCTGGAAGACGGCGTGGGCCACATTGCCGCCAGGGAGATCCAGGTTTCCGTGAACTCAAGAGGTTCGAAGGCACTTCCCAGGAAAAGCTGAGGATGTGGCAAGAACCCCTCGGCTGAGAATGAAAGGGGCCTGAAGGGCTGGCAGGAGGCTGGGACCAGGAGGTGGAGGAGGAGACGAAGGTGGAAGGGGGCAAAGGGAGCTCAGAACCAAAACGAGACGACCACATCTGTCCCCAGCGTCACACACTGTCTGTGCAGACCACGCAGTGAGGCGGGAGGCCCCAGGGCTGGCGTACACGCCGTGTGCACATCTGCCGAAGTCCCCGCCCTGCAGTGACCACATGCTCCCCACGCTCTGCCAGCACCGGTCTTGTTGCCAGCACAGCAGCAGTCACCATCCTTGGAGGAAACAGACATGATGCTCTGGTAGCAGCGATGAAGGAAGATAAGCAGGGTGTGGTGGGGGGATGGGCAGGGAGTGGCGTGGGGTAAAAATTTGCATTCAGGGGACTGTGGAAAGGTCTTCTTTCTCTTCGCAGGAGTCCCCCCACCTAGAGGCTGGCTTTCCTGAGTCTCCTTCCACCGCTCCCGGGGGCGCAGGCTGGCAATCACACCCCCTCCTGCGGAGGGTTTGAGGGTTTTGAAAGTGCCCAGGCTGGTTGCCTGCCCTTCAGGAAGTCTGGTGGGGTCACCTCTCCTACCCCCTGCACCCCCTCCCTGCACTGACTGGTCTGACCCCTGGGGTTTTATCAGAGCCTGGTCCCAGCGGGTGGCAGCAGGGCTCAGCAGGGCCACCTGAATCCCACTGAGAACTCATTCTCTGATCCTGCCTCCCTTACCACAGCATCATGGTGGGGGTCGGGGGATGGGAAGCACCTTCACAAGCAAAGCTTATTCTCAGCTCCAGGTTTAAAGAGGCGTAGAGACAGGAACATTCTCTCTCAAGCATCCTGCTGTACAAGGAGGCTGATATAGCAGGGGGAGAGCCAGGCAGGGCCTGAATACGGGGGCCTCTCCAATAAGGCATTGCCAGCACCATCCTCCCAGCTGGGCTTGTGCAGGGCTCAGAGAGGCTAAGCAAGCTGCTCGAGGTCCCGCAGCTCCGGAGCACACACCCCAGGCTGACGGCCTTCAGAATCTGCTTTTACCCACTGCAGGGTCCTCTGGTCTCTTTCTCAGGCAACGTCTCCCCTCTGCCTGGGAATCCACCAGTGAATCCGCTCAACAGGCCTCCCCTGGCGGCCTCCCAAGGCCTGAAGCGGCTTCAGGGATTGACGATCTGTCCACAATGCCAAAAGTCTGCCCCTGGAGACTGAGTAATAAGGGTTGTAGGCGAGGAGGGTACAGCTCAGTGGCAGAGCACATGCTCAGCAGGCACGAGGCCCTGGGTTCAGTCCCCAGCACCTCCATTAAATAAATAAATAAATAACCTAATTACCCCCCCCCAAAAGTTGAAAATTAAAATAAGAGAAACGAGGGCTAGGGAATGAGACCCTTGCAGGAGGCCAGCACCTCCCTCCCTCCTACCTGCGCCGCCCTTTCCTGAGAGCCCAGGTCTCTCCCTGGGAACAGGGGAGGCCAGCCCTTCCCAGCGCCCTCTCTGGCCTTCCTTCTGCAGCCCCCAAAGCTGCTTTCTCTCCCTCTTCCCTTCTGTGCCGGTTGTCTTCACCCTCCCCTGGTCCGCAGACCTCCTGGATCTCCCAAAACCCTGAGCTGCTGGGTGGGGTCCGGTGCCCGCGTGGAAGCGTGGAGCTACATCGGGGGAGGCGGCGGCCAGTGCGCTCTGCGGCGTCAGCAGCTGTGGAAGCCAGAGTCCTGGGCAGCAGGAGGATCCACTCCTTCCCCATCAGCAGCCCAGGCTGGGAGCCTTTCTGCGCGTGGGTTGCAGGCTGCCGCCTAGAAAAACCTACCCAAGGCCAAGGTGTTCGAGGGGGCCACTGGGCTTCCAGGCATCCACAAAGGAGTTGCTGTGCCCGGGGCCACAAACATGCCACCAGGCAGCAGAAAGGAGTCGGGGACCAGATGTCAGAGAGAAGAACAAACCTGACTCCACGTTGGATCTGTTCCTCTGGCTCTAAGCCTGTGCGCTATTGCCTGTGCTGAGTCTTGCTGGCTCTGCACCTTTTGTAAAAGAATGTTGCCTATGGCCTGAGATACAGAGGAGCGCCCAGGGCTCTGCCCTTTAAGGGTGTAAAACTTTTCCATTCATACAGAGATAAAAAAGTTGCAGAACAGAGAATAACATTGTCTTGTTGGAGGTTTACAGGAACATTGTGGCCAGACTTGCATGGACAGCTGCAAGAACAAAGGATCTGACACCAAGGAGTTTGCAACAACCAGCCACACCTCCTCCCCTTTTAGTATCAAAGAAGCCTGAATTCTAACTTGGGGAAGATGGTTCTTTGGGACATTAGTCTGCCATATTCTCAATCTGAAGACTTTCGGAGTAAAGTTGCTATTCCTTGCCCCAACACCTTGTCCCTAGATTTATTGGCCTGTAGTTTTGCGAGCAGTATGAGCTTGGACTTGGTAACCACATTTGATTGTGGGGGGGAAAAAAAAAAAAAACAAGGCTCTGAACCCAGAGCTGGGCACCTGGCTTGCAGTCTTCTCCATGCCCCTCACTGCTCTCAGTTCTCCGCCCTTCTCTCTTCTGCCACACCCTGGAGAAAAGGGAGACACCCCCGCCAGACACCCCAGGTGAAGAGTGAAGTCCCCTGCCTTGCCTCAGTCTCCCCTTTGGTCAAATAATCCTAAAGCCCAGAATAAATGATGAGCTTGGAATACATTCATTTCCTAGTCCCTGGATTTGAACCCTCTCGGCCCAGGTTCCTCTACTAAAGAGGCAGCCAGCCCACCTACCTGCCCTCGGCCCCACCTGCCCAGGCTCCCTCCTTCTGGCCCCAGGCCTTACTTTGTTCCTGGGCCTCCTGAAGTCTCTCCTTGCACATTTGATGCTGTGGCCTGGCTCCGCAGAAATGGTAATTACTGCGTTAGCCCAGTGGCCTGAAGAAAGATTGGAGTGGGTAAGTGGGGGGTGACCCGAGAAGAGGAGAGGAAGGTTCTTTATTAAATGCAGATGTTTTTAAATCACTGTAATTAACTGGAATGGAGACCAGGAATCACAGGCATAAATGCTAAATGGGCTTTTGTTTTAACTGTTTGTCATATATTTAAAAGGTCATTGGAGAGTATCAGGCGCAGAGATGGGCTTCCTGTTTGTTTTTCCCTAGCGAAGCCTTCCTCTGGGCATGTGCACGTGTGTTACACACACACACACACACACACACACACACACACACTCAGTTGACCTGGCCTGGATGGGTCTTGCCCAAGGGAGGAATGGGGCTCCACTCCTGCAGCCCTGGAAGTTTCCTCAGAGGATGTGGCCCTTCCTGCACCAGAGGCCATGCAGCAGGTGGACCTCTGTGGAAGCGCACGGTGGCCCTGGCCGACTGCCTGCCTCTGATCACCACAGCGCAGGGGACACATCCATGCAGGCTTGCTTCTCCAAACCCTTCCTTGTCCCATGAAAAAAAGTGGGGGGGCGGACATCCTCCTTTGGGGGTTAGACTCACCTCTCTCCCTAGGATGCCGGGCCTCTCTTCCAAGTGAACAGTTCCTTCCCAGTTTCAAGGCGTGGGAAGGGCGCAGGGTAGTCTGTGACAAGGCGGCCAGAGATGCTTTGAGAACCTTTAAAAGGTCCCCCTGGTCAAACACCTCTTCCCGCCTCTCCCCAGGTCTGTATCCTAAACCCTGAGGGCGTGCGGGGCCGGCAGTTTGCACAGCGCATGGGACAGAGAGAAGAGGACAGGCAGACATGTCTGCAGTAGCATGGGTGACAGGCTCCCAGCATTGCTCCAACAGGGCCGAACCAGCGTCCACCTAGTCCCTTTCCAGGAGAGCCCAGCCCTACACCGCCCCCAGCCATGGGCTCTGCTGCTGGATAAAGCCGGGGGTCTGGGGCTCGACAGCAGGGTGCCCACCACCCAGGGCCGCCAGCGCCCCACCCCGGCATTCCCACAGCCCACGAGCACCGATGAGTTTTTCCCTTTATGCTCTGCTTGTCCTCTCCCCGTCCACCCCGCTCAGAGCTGAGCCAGTGAAAAAGGAAAGGGGGCCAGGAGGGAAACGGGTGAGGCTCCCCAGATGGTGGGAGAAGCTGCGATGGAGCTGTTCCTGGGATGTGCTATTGGAGCCGGAAACCCACCGCCCCCACTTCCCATGGAATCCGTGCCAGGGCTTGGGGATCACCAGGCACGCGTTTAAGGTTGCCATCTAGCTACACCCTGAGTCCAGCCAGGCCCCCGAGCCCCCTAAGAATCAAGTGCAGGGGCACCTCGAGGCCCTGAATCCACAGGAGTGTCCTCCTTCAGGCCAGGCTTGTCCTTCTAGCGGGGTCAGCGGAGCAACCCAGGTGTCCAGTCTCCAGGTCAACCCCCAGCCCCTCCAGGCACTCTCCCCTCGGATCCCTCGGAACTTCATCTTGGGCAACAGCTTTCTGCCTGGGCTCTCCAGGCCAGTGGCTCTCTGACCTTCTTGGCCAAGACCCACAGTAAGAGACAGATGATGCCATGCGACCCAGCCCAGAAACACGCATGCAGACAAGGATATAAATAACCGTGACAAATGCAGCACAAAGGTCTTGCCCTCCACGAGGCCTCGCACGCGGGTATTTTCTCTCTCGCTCAGTTTCTCCATTTTTTCATGTTATTTTTTTCTATTTTATTCTTGTAGAAATCCAGAATATTCTTACCTGAGCTTTGATACGTCACGCCATCCTTTCTTCTGTCCTTCCCTCTTGGCCGCCTTTTTTTTTTTTCCAAGCATCATCAGGCTCACTCTGTCTCTTCCCTTCCTTTTAACTTCCTCCCAGTTTTCCAAACTCTGAAAGCATCTTTGATATTCAGAGAACACGACTTGGGTCTCCCCGACCTTGAGAGATGAGAGCCAAGGAATCCAGCTTATTTCAGTTTGAAGAATCCATTTGCGTGTCTGGCCAGCAAGGAGATCTTCCAATTTCCGTACAGGGTTTTGCATTCCTGCAAGAGAGGAGCTGGTGTTTACTGAGCAGTTACTGTATGTTCAAAGCTCTCCGTGGAGTTCTAAAGGCAGCATCTCATTTGCTGCTCTCAAGAACCTTTGAAATAGCATCTTATTACCACTGTTCCCATAGGGACTCAGAGAAGTCAGTTACTCAAGACCAGGAAGTGGAGGGGTTTGGGGGGTAGTGGGGGTGGCAAAAATCACAGCTCACAGGGACAGAACAGCCAGAGGACAGCACAGCTCCGTCCTTCCTGCTGCGGGGGTTGCTGTCCCCGAGAAAGTGATCAAGGCATAACAGGTCCCCAGGCAAACAAGAATTGTTTTGCTGAATGACCAGTCTTTCCCCCACATCCCTCCCCCGTGTAAATTTCCAAGCTGAAAGCAGAGAGAAGGGATGGGGCTGGGGGAGAGGAAAGAAAATGTGAGAAGGAGAAAAAGAAAGAGTGAGCCAGAAACAGACAAAAATAGAGACAATGAAAACTAATATAAGACCACATTTCCTCCATCTGAAAAATAAACATATTTTTTTCACTTTCTAACGTTCTTGCTAGAAATTGAGGTACACCTTATGATCAACGTCAAGAAAAACTTCTTGGCTCTCTGTACATTTTACAATCACAGTGAATTGGAACAGAGAGGAGGGACGTGTGGCTCCAGGTCGTCCCTGAGGCTCACAAGGTGAACGTCACCTGGGGCAGTCTAACTTCCTAGCGCAGCTCACATGTCTGCAGATACGTGGGGACTTTCCTGGTTCGTTATCAGAACTTGACATAATCTGGCCACCACACTTTTAACCATGTTGATTTACGGGGAAGAAAATTCCGGGGCCACCATTCTATTTTTATTTGCACAATCTTACGTATCTATTTTCAGAAATGTGCATTTCCAGCAGTTTGGCTGGCTTTTTTTTTTTTTGGTTTGGTTTTCGTTTGTTTTGTCTGCGGCGGCAATTAACCTAATAAACCACCTTTTCATTACTCTGGTAGATTAACCACTTCAGAGAATAGAAGATAAACATTCAAGCACATTCAGAAGCCAGGCCTAACAGTGGGGTTGTTTTAATGGTGTGATCCCAGTAATTAGAGAGAAGAGGCCCCTCAGGTAACTGCTGGGAAAGGTCCCTTAATTTGACCCTGTTTCACATGGTCCAATTTTCAATAAAATGAGGCACTTTAGCCCTGTCCCTTAGGAAATCACCTCGGAGCTTGTAATCCCTAGATCTTCCTGGGGGTTATTCAGTCTAAAGTACCCCCTTCTGATGTGTTCGCATCAAATTGGCCATCCCTTTCTGCTCGCTGGTATTTACCCAGGGATGTTTCTGGGACCCGGCCCTGTGCCTTATGGCAACGGTAGTCAAGGACAGAGGGCTCTTCCTCCATCAGTTGGTACCTGCCTTCTTCCTATCACTTCAGCTTGCTTCTCTTTCCCGTTGTCAGGGGAAACGCAAAGCAGGATTTGATGGTTTATTCACTATTTACTTATTTATTTATTGAAGAGTACTCCTACTGCAAATACACTTTTGCCAGAAGCAGAAAGAAAAATAGACTCCAGCTCCTCGCCCCCAAATTCCCCTTCCCCTATCCAAATCTGATACGCAGTATATATTCTCAAGAATCCAAAACCACCCAAATTCACTGCAAAGTTTCCTCCCCAGGCACTTTAGTGCCAGGTTTTTTGTTGTTTTTTTTTGTTCTGAATCCCCAGTGTTCCCTCCTTGAAGCTTGATCTGGCAGTCTGAGACCAGACAAAAGTAAAATGCAACTTTCCTTCAGGCAGAACTTCCTTCCAACCAACGAAGCAGAAACATTTCCACTCTAGGACCCAGGAGATGCAATGCTCCCAGAAGGGCCCGTACACAGCCCTCAGAGCTTGCTGGACGGTGCGTGGGCTGCATTGCTCATCCAGGCCCCTGGAGTCCCTGGGCCTGGGTACCGAGGAGCGTATCACAGATTCAAGCCCTTCACCATGGAGTCAGCCTGCCCCTGTGCTGCTCCCTGCCTCACACCGTGCACTCTGGGAACTCCAAGATGCTAACAGCGCCTGAGTTTTAACTTGCATGACTCGTGGAAAACTTAGCTCAGGCACCTGTTCCTCCAGGAAACCCCCAAGAGCCCAGGCTCAGCTGAAGCCATGGGTCTGCCTGTGGCCCCAGCAGGACTGAAGTCTCTTCCAAGGGAGTGTATGGGAAGGTGGTCTTCCAGCTGCAAATTTCAGAAAACCAGCCCAACAGGATGAAGCACTATAAAACGCATTGGCCCTCGAGGCTGAAGTTAGGGCTGGCTCCAGACGCGCTTGAAGCTGGAGCTGGGACAGCGTTATCAGGGCTTGTCACTGCCCATCTCTCGGCTCAACACCATGGGCTTGGTTCCCAGACGGACTCTCCCCGCGTGTGCTCTCAGCTTCGTATCCAAGGTGGGGAGGCTCTGGTTTCCCAGTAGTTCAGATGAAAATAATGGAATAGCCTTGTTGGGTTTCATGGGCTTTACTCGATCAGAGACCCATCTCACTACCAGTCCTAATGATTGCGAGGATGAGACACGTTGGTAGAATCTGGGAGTTTACTGGAACCGTATAAAATAATAATAATAATAATAATAATAACAACAACAACAACAACAACAACAACAACAACAACTACTACTACTCATTGTTAGTCATCCAAAAGTAGGGGGTTGGTCCTTAAATGAGAACTGGAGTGGATGGGTACAGCTTAGCTCTACAGTACAGTGGAGTGCCTGCCTAGCATGCACGAGGTCCTGGGTTCAATCCCCAGTACCTCCATTAAAAAAATAAATAAACCTAATTATCTGCCACCACAAAACAAAAAAACAAAAATATAGTAAAAATTGAGTTGTCTTTTGAAAAAAAAAAAGAACTGGAGGACTATTACCACAACAGGGAGAGCAGAGCTGGACCACAAAACCACCAGTGCTGCTGGCAGCGACTGTGCTGGTCCACAGCTGCCTGATACAGAGCACCTCAAGAATATAGGAAATTCTTTAAAAAAAAAATTATAAAAATGATTTTAAAGATAAAGTTATCAATAATCTCATCACCCAAAGGCAACAATTATTAGCATTTTGGGGTGCTCTTTCTTGCAGTTTTCCTTTCTAAATGCAGTCTTAAATTTTTTTTTTAAATGTTTGATCTGTAATTGATTTATAGTGTCAGTTTCAGGTATACAGCAAAGCGATTCAGTTATACATATACATACATTTTTTTTTCTTTTCAGATTCTTTTCCACTATAGGTTATTACAAGATATTGAATATAGTTCCCTGTGCTACACAGCAGAACCTTGTTGCTGATCTATTTTACATACAGTCATGTGTGTCTGTTAATCCCCAACCCCTAATTTAGCCCTCCCCACCCCTTCCCCTTTGGTAACTGTGGTTTGTTTTCTCTGTCCTTGAGTCTGGTTTTGGTTTGTAAATAGAATTTGTATCATTTTTTTTTTAGATTCCAGATATAAGTGCTATCATACAGTATTTGTCTTTCTCTGTCTGACTTACTTCACTTAGTATGATCATCTCTAGGTCCATCCACATTGGTGCAAATGGCATTATTTCATTCTTTTTTATGGCTGAGTAATATTCCATTGTGCAAATCTATATCACACCTTCTTTATCCAGTCATCCGTTGATGGACATTTAGGTTGCTTCCATTATATGCAGACACTTTTATGCATATGCTATGGTCATATTATCTATAGCTTTGATATCTTACTTTTTTTCACTTAAGACTTTACTTTTCCCACCCAACTTACCACTTTTGTAAACATTTAACCACTGCCATATAATACATTGAGGTGATGTACATGACTATTTAATCATTTTATCATGAGGTATTTGTAAAATATCTGCTATTATGAAAATACAACCTGAAGCATTTTTAAATTTCAGATTGGGTTTAAGGAGTCATTCTTGAAAGAGTGGGTGATCATTGGATCTCAGGACACCATCCTGGGGATCCCGAATTTCCTAAGACTCTCATTCCTCTGCCTTCTCCAGGTTTTCCTTAAGACTGTGATGAGTGGAGGACACTTTGTTTGGTGTTCCAAATACTTCTAGCTTCATGCAGTGAACAACATGGGGCTCTCTGGCAACAAATTAATCCCATGGACATGGCTGCCCTCCTACAGTTCTCTTCAGGGAACAATTTTCTGAGGTTTAACACGGAGCCTAATCGACACCTTTCTTGAATGGGCTGGGATGATAACTCTTTCTTTAAGCCACAAATGATGATTCATGGAGTTCCTGCAGGACAAGGTCTTCACTCTATTCTCACCTTCATTATTTTAATCTCCCTCTGAATGATTGTCTAATGGATTTGTGTTGCTATAAAAGTCCATGAATGGTGGGTGGGTGTCAATAAATCCCTCAAATTCACAAGAGGTCCCTCCCCTTGACTAAGGAGGTTACAGAGAGACTCCGTGAAAAGCCTGTCCAACCCTCGGACGCAGGAGGGTGAACACAACTGGGAGAAAGGGGCAGTAGGACCGACCATAATGTGGCCAGCTGCCTTCAGGGTCACCAGAATGGCTCTGAGAGTCAGATCACACTTCCTCCTTGTGGGAAGGGATGAGAAGCAGAGGTTCAATTTGGACACTCAAGGATACAAAGGGTTGTGAGGGATTAAACATGAAGTTGTCAGTGGATTCACCCAATCATTCAGCATTTTATTGAGCTCACTGGCCTGTGCCAGGGACTGTGCACTGGGAAATCAGGGTAACTGGAATGCCGGCCCCAGCCCTTCACAATCTCACAACCTCCAGGACAGAGGAAAAATGTCCAATCCCGTAAGGACCATATGGAGCAAAGTACTGGGGGGGTTCGATTTTTTGTTTATTTATTGTTTAATGGCTGTACTGGGGGTTGAACCCAGGACCTCATGCATGCTAACCATGCACATTACCCCTGAGCTATACCCACCCCCTGCAAAGTGCTGATAAAGTGACATAAGCTAGCAGGGCCCTGCACATACAAGGACCTCACTCTTGGTTTAATGCTCTGCTGGTGGGCATGGTTACCCTTCAAATCCATTCATTCCGAAAAGATTTATTGAGGGCCTACTTTGTGTCAGACACACCCCTGGACACTGAGGACAACATAGACATACATTCAGGACAGGTAGCAGCAAATAACTACATAAGAAACATGTAGGATGTCAGATGGGAGTGGGTGTGGGGGAGGACAGCAGGGTCAGGGGATCCTAGTCTATGCGGTCTGCCAGTTCTGTGCGCCACCCCCTCAGGCCCCTAGGCCATTGTGATGGTTAACTTTCCGCCAAACGCCAGTCTAGATGTTGCCGTGAAGGTATGTTTCAGATTTTTAAGATGTGATTTAAACCAGCAGGCTTTGAGTAAAGCAGGTGACTCTCATCCAATCAGTTAAAGGACTTAAGAGAAAATAGACCTGGGTCCCCTTGAGGGGGAGGAAATTCTGCCTCCGGACTGGAGATTGCCATATCAGCTCTTCACGGGGTCTCCAGCCTGCTGGCCCGCTGCAGGTTTCGAATTTGCCAGTATCCCTCACCCCAATCACATATGTCAATTACTTTTCTCTCTCGCTCTCTCTCTTGCTCTCCCTCTTCCTCTTGATCCCTCCTCCCCCTCCTCCCTCCTCCCACTGGTCCTGTTTCTCTGCAGAACCCTGACTGCTACAGCAGCACTCAAGGCACAGGGCTTTCCCATTCTCCTTGCTCCCAACCTCACCAGCTGCCAGAGTCAGGGTGCAAAGGGATGGGGCTGCTCAACTCGGGGATGTGTCTGAAGACTCCCGCCTCAAAGTTTCTACCACAAAGAGCTGTGGAGGGTAGAGTACAGCTCAGTGGTAGAGCGTGTGCTTAGCATGCATAAGGTCCTAGGTTCAATCCCCAGTACCCCCATTGACAAAAAATTATTTTTAATAAACCTAATTACCTCCCCCTGAAAAAAAGACCTGGGGTGGGGAGAAACAGCTCTGCGAGCTGCCCCTACCTGTGCTGATGGCCTGGCCACAGGGACCTTCTCGTTTCCTCTTTTGAGGACTCTGGGGGGGCAGAAGTCCCACACACCGCACCGCACAAGTCCTCTGGGCCATCCGTGTGGAAGGGGCTTACTCCCTTCCAGATAGCTGCCTTCAGCTTGAGTTGGACCTGAGGTGGAGGTACTCCGTGGCAGGTAAGGCCCTTCCATCAGGTCCAATAAAACCCCTCCGTTGGCCCATCGCTGCACGTCTGGCCCCCTGAGCCAGTGGCTGCCGCCATTCGGATGATGTGTGATAAGGTCTTTTAGCACTAAGTATAGGATACTCCAAAGGGGGCTTTGCTGGGATGCCAGGCTCCACTCTTTTTTTTTTTTTTTTTTAATTTTCTCATACATTGAAACACGTGTCTCTGCTCCAGAATGCTGTTGTCTTCTGGGAACAAACACAGAGCCCCATTGTTTACACTGCCAATTAGGAGCCACAACACCCCCACACACAAAGGCCCGGCTATGCCCAAGCGGCTGAGGGAAGTGTCTTAGAGTTTGTGACATGGGTCTCTGGACGCAGGAGCCTGGGCTAGTCATGGATGGGGTTCTGGGGAGTCGTTTTCTCCTGCTGGGCTGAGCTGGAGGTGCAGCAGGAGCGGCCAGGTACAGGTCTTGCTACTGGTCCCCAGGGCATTGCTCCACGGACAACCGCAGTGTCCAGGGGTCTTTCCGAGGACATGGTACGTCTGCCCCTGGGCAGCTGCTGTCCCTGAGGTCATGCAGCCTCTCTGTGCAGAGCTGGGGAAGGAAGCTGGATGGTGCTGGTGCAGCAAGAAAATGCAGGCAGCCGAAGTCTTCACCCACTTTAGCAATGAAGACTCGTGGAGATGAGATGCTCCCAAATCGGTGCAGCGGCTGCTGACATCTGTTCTTCAGGGGTAAATTTCACTCTTTAAACAGGTGGAGGAAAGCAACGGACATGCTTTTCCTAAGACATATTTGTAGCAAAATGATGCTGCCCTGTACAAACCCATCTTTGTGTCATCATTGGCGGCGGCCCCACTCAGTGGTATTCAGAGCCCCCAGGTCCAATCAGAGATGAGGACTTGGCTCTAAGACGCTTCTGCTTCTAGTGCGAGGGCCGTTAACGTAAATCATGGCAAATTCATTTGATGAAACAGTATGAATGCTGTTAGGTTGAGTTTTATAGAGTTTACTGTAATAACATGAAAAAAATTATAATGTGAAAAAAATTTTTTACCCCAAGACCAAACATGTTTCTCTTTCCCCCAGAGGGTAATTCCAAAACAGTTCATAGAGCATGAGCAAGTGTCTGGCTTTTTAAATTAAAATATGAGTCTGGAAGGAACCAGTTTTTTAAAGTTTTTTAAATTTTAATTTCTAGAAGTATATCGGTTTACAGTTTTGTGTCCATCTCTGGTGTACAGCATAATAGTTCAGTCATACGTATACGTACATATATCTGTTTCCATATTTTTTCATTATAGGTTACCACAAGAGATTGAATATAGTTCCCTGTGCTCTACAGTACAAACTTGTTGTTTATCTGTTTTATATTTAGTGGTTAATACCTACAAATCTCAAACTCCCAATTTATCCCTTCCCATCCCCTTCCCCCCGGTTACCATATGTTTGTTTTCTATGTCTGTGAGTCTGTTTCTGTTTTGTAAATAAGTTCATTTGTGTCATTTTTTTAGATTCCACATATAAGTGATATCATATGATATATGTCTTTTTCTGTCTGACTTACTTCACTTACATGATAATCTCCAGGTCCATCCATGTTGCTGCAAATGGCATTACTTTATTCTTTTTTATGGCTGAGTAATAGTTTTATATATATATATACCATAATTTCTTTATCCAGTCATCTATTGATGGCCATTTAGGCTGTTTCCATGTCTTGGCTATTGTAAATAGTGCTGCTGTGAGCTTTGGGGTGCATGTATCTTTTTGAATTAGATTTCTCTTCAGAAATGCACCCAGGATTGGATTGCTGGATCATGTGGTAACTCTGTCTTTAGTTTTTTTTAAGTGATCTCCATTCTGTTTTCCATAGTGGCTACACCAAACTCATTCCCACCAACAGTGTAGGAGGGTTCCGTTTTCTCCACACCTTCTCCAGCGTTTATTGTTTGTGGAATTTTTAATGATGGCCATTCTGGTGTGAGGTCACACCTCACTGTGGAAGGAAACACTTTCAAATGTTAATTTAGCCTTCTTTGACGGTCAGGGCAATGTGGTATTTTTCTTCTTTCTGTCTTTCTGTATTTTCTACACATTTTTTCGTAAAGAGCCTTATTATTTTATAGTTGGAAAGAGTAAAACAAACAAAAATTAACCAGCAAGCAGCTGCTATGATGAGAAAATTGGGTGGAAACTCCATTGTTTTGCTTCTCCACTGTTCCAGTATCACATTATACCCAAGGCCTGAACAACTGGCAGCTGGGAACCTTGCCCAGGCTCTGCGAGATGAACCCAGGACCTCGTGGCTGATTCCAGATCACACCAGGTGCTAAATTCAGAGGTTTGGCAAACTCTGAATTTCACCAGGTTGGTTTTTTTTCCCACTTCTGGCTACACCCCCTACCAAATCTACACATTTTGGCTTGTGGGGTTCACCATGAATGGCACCCCTGCAGGAATCAGGTTTGCAGTCCCCAATACAGTCTTTTTGCAGCAAGATGGATTCTTTGCAGATGCTGGAATCTCAATTCTGTTCCTCTCCAGGGGTCCCTGACCCCTGAAACCTAGCTGCGGATGAAACCAATTTCAGTGATAATTCCTAGAGTCATGTTTTCCAACACAAAGGCTGCACTCCAGGGGCGACTTTGAGAGTCAACACAGGGCACATCCTGGAGCTTCTGTCCCTGGGTCTAAGAGCAGGACCAGCCCTCAGGAGGAGGGGAGCACACACTCGGCCCAGGAGATCGGCACACGTTGTGGCAGGTTCCAGGCAGACCTGCCTTCACTCCCACGGCATCAACGGACTGAAATCTGTGGTTTGGGCAGCTGCAACAGCTTGTGAATTTCTCTCTGGCCTCACTCCTCTAATTATTCATCCTGCTGATTTTAACAAGAACTGCAGCTGAGTGTCTGAGGTCAGCATGGTTTCCATGACCCAAACTGCCAAGGGGGATCTGCTTCTGTTCCCCAAGCTGGCTTCTGCACCTTCACGTACGTGGAACTCTGAGCTAGCAAGCCTGTCCCTCCCTCCTTCTCCCAAGACTCACCTACTCACCAGTTCCAGCGTCATCTCTGGATGACATCTTCCCTGCCACCCAGGCAGATGTAAACCAGTCATGCCTGGTACAGAAAACCATTCATTCATACAACAAGTATTTTTTGAGCACCTGTTACATGCCACATACTGGGGAACCAGTTAACATGACTCTGCTTATGTGGAAATGGTTGGACACTTAATAAATGGCTGAAAGGAAACCAGTGGGAATCCAGCCCCACTGTCAGAACAGAGCAGACATCTGAGCTTTTCTCTCCACCACTGGGATAACGAAGTGGGGCAATGTCTTGGCTGAAACGGGATTGAGGCTCCCTTGGGTTGACCGAATGTGGTTGGTGATTTGTTTACTCAAATATTACTAAAGATGAAGTATCATATGAATGTTAACCAACTCTCCTCTATTCCTTCTCCTGGTACCACTTTTCTGTTAATTGCCCAGTTCATCATCTGAGTCACTTTGACATCCCCTCAGCTGCCACAGACACCTGCTCTCCAATTAGTGACCGAGCTCATGTCTCTCTCTGAAATGCCTCCAACTTTGTCATCATGGCCACCACCCTTACTTATCTGCACGGTACCAACGTCTATCTTTCCTTCCTCCACAAACACATATAAAACACCTACAGTGTGCCAGGCACTGTGCAGGTGCTGGGATAAAGCAGTGAGCAGAAGAGCAAGTGCTCTCTGCTCTTGTGGAAAGTAGCGTCTCATGGCGAGACGCGCATTAACTAGGGCCCATAGAAGATATGAGTGGATGAATGAATGAATACACGACCAATTGCTTAGACTGTCAGGATCCTGGCTCTGATCCGTCCCTCAGTGCTGCTGCTTGGATATAGCTTTGCTCACATTCCCTGCCTAAAACTTTCGATGGCTCCCCACTGCACACTAGTTAAGTTCTCATTCCCTAGCCTGCTGGCTCTCCACACTTTGGTTTCAACCCTAGCTATGTTTCCTTCTAACCCTCTAAGATAACCCTCCTACTACTCAAACTATCCCCATTCTGTTTTGCATGTCCCCTCCAGCCCTGCTGTTGACATTTCACCCATCTGAAGGAGGAGAAATGTGTAGTTTGGTGGAATTTGGGGGAGAAGAACCAAATCCTCATCTTCTGAAGTAGGAAGTCACGATGTTAAAATAGAAAACATCAGGAAGGAAAAATGTCAGCTTTTTTTTTTAGAATTATGAAGGTCAACAGCAGAAGAAATGGCTAAAGGACTTGAAAGGTGTTGCTTCTGGGGGTAGAAATTGAGAGGGAGGAAGGATGGGCCATGAGACTGGGGGTCTGTTTGTTTTAAGTCTAGTAGGATGTAATTGCCTTTCCGAACTATATACATGGATTAGGGTTTTTTGTTTTTGTTTTTTGTTTTTAATGCCTAGGAAAGTCCCAGGACAAGAAACACCCAGTTATCAGAGGCCCCTTTTCCTAGATACTCAATGAACAATAAGTTTCTACTGTACAGCACATGGAACTATATTCGATCTCCTGTAGTGACCTATAATGAAAAAGAATATGAAAACAAATATATGTATGTACATATATGACTGAACTGTTATTGCTGTACATCAGAGAAGGACACAACATTGTAAACTGACTATGTCAATAAAAAAAGAAACTTCCAAAAACAAAAAACAAAAACAAACGAAAATTTTAATGCCTATAATGCAGCAAGACAAAGTTTAAATTAAAAATTAAACAAAATTTAAAAATATTAAGGGAGGTAATGTGTATAAAGTGCATAGTGTGATGTCTGGCATTTAATAAAGCAAAGAAGAAAGGGTTATTATTACGTATTTTCATCTTTTCTATGAATCCCACCACCAAGCAGTGGCAGGAATGGGGATTATATTTCTTTGCTTTCAGTGTTTCTCTCCCCTTTACTATACCACCCTACAGATCAATGACATATTCCTTGTCCTAAGGATATTTTTCTCTTGAAATCCCTACTGAAAGACTTTACAAAGGTTTCCTAAGGTGGTTTAGAGCACCAGTAGCTGCCGGGACTAACATACCCCTATAAGGGCTTCGCCTAATACAAATATATTTTTCTTGCATCTGGGATTCCTGGTTTATAGGAGATTTCTCTCCTCTTGAGGATTCAGAAGCATAGGCCCTTTTCCTTTCAGGGCTCTTCCATCCCCTGGTGCCCTGAAATCCTCTGCATCTGGGCAGGAAGGGTACAGATGGAAAGAAGAAACAAGTGCTTCTCAATCGCTTTGGTGAAGAACATCACTTCTGCTCACATTCCACTAGCAAAAACTAGTCACATGGCTCTACCTACGTGAGAAGAGGGTGCTGGGAAATGTAGTCCCTGGCTGGACAGTGTGAAAACTCACAATATGGAAGGATTGTGTGGATTCTGGTGGCAGGATCTCTGCCACATTCACCACCTACAGAAGGAAAGAAGGAAGGATGGATGGAAGGGGGGGAAGAATCCTATCCATCCCTCTAAAGCCATCTGAACGCCAAGTCCCTATGTAACATTCCCCAATTCACCCCTCATACATAACATCTAGAGGTCATTTCTCCTCCAGTATTTTGACGTTGACTTTCTTATGA
Organism: Vicugna pacos; assembly: GCF_048564905.1. NCBI lineage: Eukaryota > Metazoa > Chordata > Mammalia > Artiodactyla > Camelidae > Vicugna > Vicugna pacos. Next base: position 59,760,118 of record NC_133002.1, read on the forward strand.
CATTTATCATAATTCCTTCATTAACTCAACAAAGAAACATATTCAGCACCCACAGCCAGCTCTGCACTGGATGCTTGAGATACATCCGTGAACAAAACACAGAGATCTTGCACTAGTGGGGCTTACATCCTAGTCTGGGGCATGCTAGACAATAAACACAATCAAAAGCAAACTATATATCACGGAAGGTGATAAATGTTACAGAAAAAAAGTAAAAGCAGAACAGGGAGGTGAAACCGCTGGTATGTTTATCTTGTTCCCTCTCTCAGAGGTGCAGGCAGGGTGGCCTTGAGCTTGGAATGTCTGCAGTGCTTTGCATATGCCAGGCACTTGCAAATATTTGCTTAATTCATGCAAGGATGAAGGAGCTAGCCCCAGAATGGGGAGTTTACTCAGATGGCAAATCCAAGAGTTACTGGCTGCTGACGTGAGCCCTGCTCCTTAGTTGGTCATCAGCTCTACAAGCAGATTTGGACCACAGGAAAGCCCAGCTAGGGGACAGCCCATGAGGAATACTTCCTTCTACCCCACAATGAAACTCTGCAAGCTGCACTGCCCTGCCTCTGTCCCTGGACTGCCGATTTGGCAGAACTTGAGCAAAGAAACTGCGGTGCCCCCAAAGCTGTCTGCCTAGTATCACAGGACCCAGATAAACGAGACTGTCTTAAATACCTGAACTCCCTACACAGGTGACATCTTCAAGCAGACTTCATCAGTCATCTTACACTCCCGACCAAGACGACCTCCCGTAAATTTTCACCCCAGAGTCCGGAAGGAATAGAGCCGGTAGGAAGGGAGCACTATGAAATGACCACGTGCGGACCAAGGCATGCTTTCAAGACATCCCAAATGTCACTTCGTGATTCAGACCAAAAGAAACACAAGCAAACGAAACATGTTTCCTGTAGTTGAGCTACGTGGGCCCGTAGAGTGGGGGGTTTGGAATTTGTTTTCATAACAGGCAAAGATGCAAGGAGTATATTTTCCTATTAGGTTTAATACACCACAAACAATAAATTAAAATGCAATTCTATTATAATATAGAGGAAAACAATAATTTGTATTCAAATAGCTAATGAGTTCCAAAAGATCTAGAAACAGAATTTCAGACCGAGGAGGAATCTCAGGCCATTTCAACTTCATCAGGAGAAAAATGGTGGTAATTCTCTCCATTTTTTGCAAATCATGCTCCCCAATTCTCTCTGTCCCTTTTACACACACACACACACACACACACACACACACACACGAAGCTACCTCTGCTGCCTCCCTCTGGTCTCAGTAACACAAGTGACCCCCTCCCACCCAGAGCCTTGGCGTAGCAAAGTACCACGCAACAGGCGGCTTAAACAGAAATTTATTGTCTCACAGCTCCGAGTGCCAGTCCAAGACCAAGGTGTTGGCAGAGTCAGTTCCTTCTGAGGCTGCAGGGAGACTCTATTCCACACCTCTCTCCTAGCCTCGGGTGGTTGGCTGGCACCGTTGGCTTCCCTTGGCTTGTAGATGCATCACCCCAATCTCTGCCTTCATCTTCAGCTGGTGTTCTCCCTGTGTGCATGTCTGTGTCCAAACGTCCCCTTTCTCCAGGGATACCAGCCATCCTGGATCAGGGCTCACTGCAAAGATCTCACCTTAACTTGATTGTCTCTGCAAAGACCCTATTTCCAAATGAGGTCACATCTGAGGCACTGGGCAAATCCTTTTTGAAGGGACACAAGTCAACACACAACAAGAATGTGGTCCTTCATGTTCACTCCTCCAGCTCACTCTGCAGCCTGCCCACAGCCCGCCACCCCTGCTGAGCACTAAATGACCTCCTGTTTGCCCAATTTGGAGGGCGATTTCCTGTCCCTACCATGTGGACCTTACTGTCACGCTTTTGACTGCCTAGTCCATCCTCAAACTGCTTCCTCTTCCAGCCCCTTCACCACCTGGAATTCCGAATCTCAGAAGGTCCCTCCTCAAACTCCCTTAGGGCTTCCTCCTCCTCCTTGGAGTTCCTCAGGCCCAGTACTTAGCTTCCTTCCTTATCTTCCCTCCTAACCAACACCTCAAGCAAATCATCTATGCCCCTGCCTTCAACGTCCTCCCCTCTGCAGACCACCCCTGTTAGATTTCTCCAGCCCAGATATCTTTCCTGACTTGTAAATCTGCCTGTTGCCACTAGCTGTCCCCCAGGGCCTCCTACTCTAAATGGACCCACCTGACTCACCCCTGGTCCCCCAAAGTCACATCTAAGGCTTCTGGTTCAACCTCCTCCTCTTTCTGTAGCCCTGCCTCACCTTCCTTCCATCCCTCACTGAGCAAGAAGACTAGGCATCGTCCTTTACCATTTTCCTTACTCATCTCCGGAGTTTCCTGGAGTTAAAGTTATCTTTCAAATGGATCTTTCTCTTTGACCTCTATCACCACCCTACTTTCATAGTTTTTCATTTCCTGGCTAAGAGACTTTGCAGGCGTCTCACCCTGTGTCATCACCCCCTGCCTCACTTTCCCTGTCTTACCCTTCTCCCCACCATCCACAATGTTCCCAGAGAGATCTCTGGGACAGTCAGGTATAACAAGGTTTAGAATCATTCAGGGGCTCTATATCACCTCCTTAAAGAGACATGAGATGCTTCTTATAATCTGGCCCCTGCTCATCTCTCCCACTTCCTTACCCTTCCTTCTCCTTACACGTGAGCTGTTCCAACCCTCATAACATTTTGCAGCCCCCCTGAAGGTGCTATGCTGCTCTATTTCCTTTACACCAGCTGTTCCTTCTGCCTCCAATGGCCTTCCTTCAGTTCCCAACCATTACATTCTTCTAACCATGGCCCCCCTTGCATCCTTCAAGACTCAGAGCAGAGGTCCCTCTGGGAGGTCTTTCTGAGCACTCCAGAACGACCTGGGTCTCCCCTCCTGCCCCCTTCAGAGCCATGTATATAATCTAATCCTAAATCAACCACGGCTTTCAGCTTTAAATCCCCAGCACCTAGTTCACTGCCTGGCTCATAATATAGGTTCAGTAATTGGTCAATGAGAATCTCTAACTCAGTGAGGAGTACAAAAGAGCAGTGTGAGGCCCAGAAAACTGCCTGGGGTCAAACAAGCAGCAAGCGGTGGCGCTGACATTCAGCCTTGCTCTTAAGGTTTTCGTCTCTCCTCAGTGTAGTGGGATGACACGGAACCACTTGGGGAGAGCTGGTTAAATATACCACTTCACAGGCCCTGCCGTGGACCCAGATGAATCTGTATTTTAAGCAAGTTACCCTGGTGATTCTTATGAACAGATTTTAAGAACCAACACTCCATGCCTTGCAGCCTGCCTGAAAGGCCTTTTAAGTTCATCACATTTTTTAAGGTCAGGGTGGTAGCTATCTGCTGGGGAGAAGCAGCCCCATTCCATTCCATTTTCATTGAAAAGCAAATATTTGTTGGTGTCTTGAAGCTTTCCCCTTTGAGAGTCTACTGTTCGGATGCAAATTCTACTCGCAGAATCAACAGAAGGATGGGAGGAGGGACTTCCGGTGGAAGAAAAGCAGCCCCGTGTGGTTGGAAGTGGCTGGGAGTAGATGGAGAAAGGTGCCCTTTATTATTTTTTACTGTCAAATTTTAGCAGGCATCAGAATCACCTGGAGGGCTTTTTGTTGTTGTTGTTGTTGTTTTTAAAATTGTTTTAAATAAATTTTATTGAAGTGCAGTTTGCAATGTTGTGTCAATTTCAGTGTACAAGGGCTCGTTAAGCTGCAGATATTTGTCCCACCCCCCACCCCAGAGTTTCTGATTCAGCAGATCTGGCAGTGGGGTCCAAGAAGTTTTTTGGGGGGGGTTACATTTATTTATTTTTAGAGGAGGTACTGGAAATTGAAGCCAGGACCTCACGCATACACTCTTCAACTTGAGCTATGCCCACCCCCGCACCCCAGAAGTTGCATTTCTAACAAGCTCGCAGGTGATGCTGGTGCTTCTGGTCCAGGGAGCACACTTTGGGAACTGTTGAGCTAAATCAAACCTTTGTGCCCAACGCAGTAATTTATTCTGCAATTTCCCTGGAGATGAGGGTGTAGTCACCCTGTCTTTCTGCTTAAACCAGATGTGGCTCTGGTTACACTTCAAGCTGGAGTTTCTATGGGTAACTCTCAAAATTTTTCCTTGAATGGAACCAAAATTTGCCTCCAAACCTTCCACACATTTATCCCAGGACTGCCTCCTACAGTGTCACAGATGCATCCAGCCAGGTCTTCTCCATCTGTCCTTAAGTAATTGACCTTTTACTGTAAGGGATGCACTTAATACTTAATTCTCTTGCATGTCATTCTGTGGGTTTTGCCCATTATTATAGATTATTAACTCATACCTTAGTTACAAGGTGGTAATGGCAGGGCTGAGAGGCGGATAACAGACCCCAAATGTGCACTTACTCATTTTACCACTTTACCAGGGGGCTCCTCATGGTTTATTCAGCCCAAGTAGCCACTGATAAGTGACACTGAGTTCTTTAAGCTCCACACTCATGGCCATCGTATATCTCAGTGTTTCTGGATGCGCCCTATTTAGAGTGTTCTTTCTGTTGCTACAGGCCCATATGCCAAACCACGAGTCCAATTTTTGGTTCAGAAAACATGCTCATTATAAGTGTTGCCTTTTCTCTGTGTGTTTATGGTCTAAGATAACAGGAGAGGACAATTATTTTGCCTGCTTTAAGCTGAGGGAGGGGTCAGTAAAGAGAACAAGATGGAGAATAGTGGAGAGGTTACAGTCACAAATTCAAAATCAAGGACAAATATTAAATAATGTAATTTGGGTTCAATTTTCCAAACAGTGAAATTCTGCTTATTACAATAATGGGTCTACCCAGGTAGGTACCTGAATTCCTCATTGATTAAGCAATCTATTTAGTGGATGCTGCATATTTTATTTTGCAGTCCCTCCTGGAGCAGGTGACAATATCTTTATCTTTGAGAAATACAAAGGATACAGGTTTCTCTGCAGTCAAGAATTAAATTAATGTAAATAAAAGTTGAATGGAAAACGCAGAAGCCTCTCTCAGGTCCATTTGACTTCAGATCCTTCTAAGTATGTGGGTTTTTAAGAAGGGAAATGCCCAACACAGACAGACGTTTGAAGATGATTTTAGACCGGGGTTTCTGGATCTGACTACCGGAGGGCTTAAAATATGGCAGTAAGAAGAAAGGAATGCGCAGAGCTCAAGGGACCCTGAAGGGAAACGAGAGCAGGGAGTCTGTTGTGTCCCTTTCATCCACAGACGTTTCAAAGCAGGACACTTGCGGTAACAAAATTACACTGTGAAAGTAGCGTGTCATTATCTGCTCTTCAAGATGGGGACACGTAGACAGGGAATGGCCTCCTCCAACACGAACAGCTTTCAAGTAGCACCATGGAGCCTCCACCGCACTAAGGGGAAAGCTGGCCGGCTTCCACAACGCTTCGTGAAAATGGAGTGAAGTCTTGGTTTCAATATCTTCTCGTGACTTGAACCGAGAGTTAAAAGGGAACGTTTAAGTTGCACATCACTCCTGACCTTACCTACAGTTAACGACTAGCATACATCGAAGAGGAGCGGCGGAATGGAGGACCGCTACCGGGTGCCGAACGCCAGAAAGGAACCGTGGGGTGTGGGATCTGGAGCGCCCGGGTTCGGCCCGGCAGCCGTTTGCGCGGTGGGGGCGGGATGCTCGCGCTCCGGGGAAAGGGTCGTCTCCCGGGGGCTGTTTCGCAGCGAGGCTTGTTAGGCTCGCAGCAGGGCGCTCCCCGGGGAGCGGCTGCGCGCAGGGGCTGGCTGGGAGGCGCGCGGCGAGCAGGATGCTCCCAGGCCCGGGCCGGCGCGTGTACGTGTGTGTGCACGGTGGGGAGGTGCAGGGCGTGTGCACGGCACGGGCCGGACGCGCGCCACTGCGGGCGCCGGACTCCAGCGCATAGAAGGCCAGCGCCGCCGGGTGAAAATACCGCTCAAAACCCTGGCTTGGGAGCCGCGGAACTCCGGCCGGAGAAATCGAGCAGACGCGCAGGGCCGGGTCTTCGTCCCGCCGTTGAGCGCGCTAACGCGGAGCCGCAGCACCTAAGACGACGAGGACACCGCGCGGGTTTTCACGCACCCCAGGCGGAGCTCGAGCCCTCGGGACTCGCACCCGCTCGGGCAGGCGGAGCGCGTAACCGCTAGCGCCCTGGCGCGCTCCCCGCGCGGTCTGGGGAACCACAGTGCGGGCGGGTATTAAGGGGGATCTAGGGGGCGTGGCCTGACTGGTGCTAGCCAATGGGCCGGGGAGGGGCGCGTGGGGGCGGAGCTCGGGTTCAGAGCGCCGATTGGTCAGTTGGCCCTCCGGTATGCAGATACAGTGGAGTCACGTGCCAGGGGCCGGGACGACTTCCTGTTGGAGGCCAACGCGGGGCGGGGAAGGGGGCGCGAGCGCCCCGTCTGGCTGGAGCGGGGGGAGGGGGGTTCTTGTCAGTTAGAGCAACAAGATGGCCGCGGTGGCAGCTCCGCACCTCAGCGCGACGGCCCCGGGAGCCGCAGCCGCCGCCGCCGGCCCCGCCGCCCCGCAGTCCTGAGCGCCGCCCCGGCCGCCCCCACCGCCCCTGACAGGGCCGTCCCCGCGCTTGCCGCGCTCCTGCCGCCGCCGCCGCGGGCCCACCCGAGCCGGAGGCGGAGGGAGCGGAGCCGGCAGAGCGCCGAGCGCCGCCGCCGCCGCCGCCGCCTCGGATCCGGGGCCGCGCCGGAGCCGCCGTCCCGCCAGCGGGCGCGAGGAGGAGGGCGCGTCGCGGCGTCGCCGGGGCCGGACCTGGACCCGCCGGGACGCGCCGCCGCCCACCCGCCCGCGCCGCCCCCGCCGCCGCCCGCTTCGGGACCTGAGCCCGCGGCGCCGGCGCTGAGCGGGCCCCCGCCGCCCGAGCGCCCCGCAGGCCCCGGGGCGGCCGCCCGAGTCGTCGTCGCCGCAGCCCCCAGGCCCGCGCCTCCGGAGCCCCGCCGAGGAGCCGCCGCCGCCGCCGCCGCCGGGGACGGAGCCCAGGTGAGCGCGGGCCCGGCCTCCGAGCCGCCGCAGCTGGCAGAGCTGGCGGCGTCGCCTTTGTTCGTCCGGGCCCGGAGCGCGAGGGGTCGCGGGTCCCGGCGGGAAGGGTGCGCGGCGCGGGGCGGCGGGAGCAGCTGCCCGCGGCGCGGGACCGGGTGCGTGCGCGCGCGGGGAGAGAGGTTCGCGGTGCCGGGCGTGATCTGAACGGGCGGTGCGGCCACACGGCGGTTGCGTGTGTGGTGTGTGTTTAAACTGATGCAGTTGGTGGGATTGGTCGTCCCCGAGCAGTCACCCCCGGGTTTTGCATTTCTGATGGCATGCACGAGCCCAAGGGTTTTCGGTATGGGGCCTCCCGCGCCGTTGTTTGGGGGAGCGCAGACGCGGGCGTGCTTTCGCGAGCGTGGAGGGGCCCCTCGGCCTCCTGCGGGTCTGAATCAGGTGGGCTGCTCGCTGAGCTGCAGTCTGCGGGGCGACGCGCACGAGGCGAGGGAGCCGAAGCGCAGCTGCCCGGCTCTCGGACCCCGAGCGCCCCAGGGCCACCTCTGCTCCAGCGACGCCTCGTCTGCACCTTTGCTTCGTGGATGAGATTAATTGATAGATTCGTGCCTGTTAAAATGTGCAGATGCGAATGCAGGGGTTCCCTGCGCGTTAAGCCGGTGGAGAACCATCCGCTCGCAGGTTACACAGAGCTTTGGGAATCTCACCGAAGATGTAGGCGCGCTGCCTCGACGGTGCGGGGCGGGGGAGGAGGAGCCGCAGATCCCGGCTGCACCTCTTGCGGTATAAGGCACTCGGCAGTCACAGTGATTCTGTGCAAAATGAGTGGAACTGTCTGGTACCTTTGCCTCTGTCAGGTTGAACCTCCATTTGAGTGGTCTGCTCGGTTTTGTCTCGGCATGAACTGCAGATCCTGAACTCAAAATGGTGCTCTGTTGAGGTCCAACTTAAGCGTCTTTAAGGAGTTGCAAGTTGGCGGCGTCTGACTGGTTTAATCCATTGTGTTGCTGAGGTCCGGGTTTTCTCCCGTATCCGGTGTTCACGTTGATGTGCTGCGGTCGGTGTAGGTGGTCAGTTTATGGCGATCACTGAGGAGAGGCAGCTACGTTTCGGAATGTAATTTGACCCCGCAGGAGGCTTATTTTATGCAAGTAATTTCCTACATTTAGAATTGAGTAACTAGGGGGATGAGTTGAGACACTGGAAATGTGGCTTGAGTGAGCTTAGAGGACAGTGGTGGCCAGTTTGAAATATGTGAGGAGTGCTGACAATTACACGCATAGTTTCCAGACTTCCCTCAATACTATGTGGAAGAATAAAGGATAAAACTTAGCCCCAGGCCAGATGGACTCGATTGGCAGAGGGCACCTTGAAGAAATTTACCTTATTTCAGAACCACAGAGGTGAGGAAGGTCTTTGAACACCTTTCAGTGTGACACTCCTGGGATGCTTTGTTGGGGGAAATGATGCAAAGTGAGGTTTTAAAACCGACTGGCCCAATAATATTAACCAAATTAATTTTTATTGTTGGTGTTTACAGAAGATAATAATGGTCTGAATAGTTGTTAGTTTACCTACATTGAAAGTTTTTTATATTTGTAGTTTCATAAGAATAGAGGTTCATAGAATCTGTTTTTCTTTCACGCTTTGGGTCGTGAGACATTGATGGCTCCTCAGAAAATAGTAATGTAAAAGTATTGGTTAAGTTTTACACATGCACATACACACATAGTCAGACTTGGTTTTATTATGTGGATATAGTTTTAAAAGCCTGATTCTAAGTCTTTAATATTTGTCCAAATCAAAGACCTCATTGTCTGCTACCTCTGATTTACTATTAAGGTATGAAATTAAATAAGATTGACACTGAGGCTGTCATAAGACTTAATCCTAACGACTTCATTTTGGATTCTGGCGTTTAAATATTTCAGTAGTAATCTGGGGTAGACGTAAATGTTGATTTTTGGTTTTCCTCCTTTCAGTGTTTATTGTTCTTTTTCAAGTGGCATATGTTTTAACACTTTGACAAAGATTATTTTGTAACAGGTTTATATTTATACTTAGTTGTTCAGGAATTTTGCAACAGTTACCTTAGAATGCTGATTATGAGGGAAAGTGGGGCGAACTGTTTCATTTGACTCTCAATGATTAAAATATAACTAAACCATGGGGGGAACACAGGAAACTTTAAATTACAGTATTTCTCACCACCACCACCTTTTTGTTAAACACGCAGCTTTCCTGAGATAAATTTGGGCTTTTCCAAATGCTGTCATCTGGCTCACTTCCAAAACCCAGCTGGAGGAGGAGGAGGTCAGGGCTGGAGGGGGCGGGGGGCAGCCTTTTTCCTTAGTGCAGAGAGCTTTCAGTTGGGAAGAAATGGAAGATAAAATTCCTACAGTACTGGCTGAGAATGGGTTGTTTCCATTACTTCCCCAACTCCAAGTGAGGGCAGTGAGGTCCTGAATGTAAAGTTATTCTTGCTTGACTCAAGAAAGGGATGATAATTTTAAATTAAAGAAAAATACTAGTGACGGTCTGTTTACCTGTTATTTGACTTGCGCATATAGGATGTCTTTGACATCGTATAACTTCTGTATCAACTTAACATCGTAAGGCTTAAGAACCATTTTGAACACTGTTGATGGGTTTTTGTTGGTTTGTTTTGGCCTTCTCCAGTAGGAAGTAGATCCATGAGATTGCATGCTTAGGTTTGAGATGATATTTACCTGCCAGCCAGGGTTTATTGTGTAAAGGTGATATCTGAGAAGACTTTATAAGAAAGAAAACATTGGCTGTGAAATCTGAGGTTGTTCCATGTATCAGAATAGCATATGAGTTAATTAAGATTTGGGGATGGAGCAGACAAAGATTACTTAGCCTGTGTGGAAAGCATGAGAAACAGAGAGGTGAGGAGGGCAGGTCTAGAAAAGGCCAGGGACCAGGGTAGGTTGAGGGAGCAGGAGGTGGAGCCCTGAGCAGGCAGTGCCTGGAAGTTTCTAAGTAAGTGGGGAAGAACAAGGTATAACTTTGGTTTTATTTGTTTTTTCTTTTCCTTTGACTGAAATTGTTTTGGCTTCTTACTCCTGATTTTGAGACAGTCAAATGGGTTTTTACCTTTTTTCCAGCTTTATTTCGGAGGGTCTTCTGATGTTTTAGGTGAGCTGTAAGGAAATCTTTTGAGAATGTTGGTGCCGTGGTGTATTTTGTATGATAACTGGTTTCACAGTGAAGGTGACTGAATTCTATTTGCTTAATTAAGACAGTGAACATCTTAATAATTGTGTTTGAGGATGTCATAGATTTGAGTAGAGAGAGCAGAATATCAAATGAGAACTGGCTTTTTTTTTTTTTAAAGGACGTTTTACAGATTTTCTTGGTTTAAGCTGGTCTAATCATGACTATCTAAATTTTTACACTTAGCTTTTAAATAGTTGTGCAGTCATGCAGACAGCATTCTTTACTTTGCAAAATAATATGCAGTAAGTTTTCTTTAAGATGTTCTCGATTATAAACATTCATCTTATACACAACCTTTTAGGAATATAATTACTTAAAAATATGAAGGTTAATTATAGTCAGAAATAACTATATAACCTTGTGTAGAGATTGTATGTTTGACATTGAAACCAAAAACATGTGTAATCCTTGCCCAGTGAACTTGTTTGAATAACTTGATTAAAATACTCCTGTAACTTTTCTGTTGTTCATATTATGTATTTGAACTGTAATTTATTTAACAAAAAGTAAACATGTATTTTTTAATTCTCCAACTGGAATGTGACAAAGATTGGCGTGTTAAAAACACGATGAAAATTTATACCCTTTGTACCATTTTTGGAGTTTTACTAAAAATGAGTTCTTTTCTTGGCCCCAGATGCTTTCAGAGAATGAAGAAGCTCTTGCAGGGATGGAGAGCTGTTTGTTAAGAATGCATTCTTCCTCCGTAGCCCTCAAAAGGCTCTCGAGCTGTGTGCAGAGCTAGACAATCTGGGCATCCAGCCATAAAACATCACTGCTGCAGCACAGAGAGTTGCTCGCACCCCCCGAGCCCTCCGCGGCTACAAACCACAGCAGAGGGAATGGCCTTGGGAAAGCAGCGTGCACTGCTGTTTGAACTCTTAATATTCTGCGTAGCTCTCTGAGCTCCAGCTCTGCACTGGGACTTCAGTGTTCTAAGATGTACTCATGGTTAAGGGTGGGCAAGAGTGTAACTTCTGAAATCTGTCCCCTCTGGGCCAGTGGATTGGAGTATTTGTTGTGGGAAATAAGGAGCAGCGAGGTGTCGGTCCCAGAGTCTCACTCTCCTCGTTTGCCTCTTTGTCACAATACTTCTTTCCTGTTGGGGGATGACCTGCCAAAGACACATGGGACAGAGGAACGGGTCCTGTGGAATCTGTCTTCCAGAGAAGGGAGCCTGTGGGGTGGATTGGTCCCAGGTCGCTCGCATCCCATTCTACTTTCTCATAAACCTTTTTTGACACAAAAATTACAAACATATGAAGATGACAAAGTGTGCAGATGTGTGAGCTCACCTTTGTTGTAAGGTTGTGGCATTTTCTGTGAACATCGTCTATTTGTATAAAACCAGATGATCCCCTGTGACCCTCTAGAATACAGATGCCCGAACAGCTCTTCAGTCTAAAGACCTTCTCTCTTTTCCTTCTTTCGAGTGGTTTAGAAATTAATACTCTATTATTGCATAATGACCTTCCTCTGAAGACCTGAACTGCAAACCTGCAGTATCAAGACTGACTGTTCTCAGCAGCGGGAGAACCCCTGTCTGTGGCCGAGCGCCTCACTGAGCGGCAGACGGGCTCGTGCCCGACGCAGTTAGTGCCGCGGCGGTTGTGGGGAACATGTGTTTTGTTGGGTTCGTTTCATGTGTACACTCTAAGCTTATAAAAATAAGATTTCTCACAGGTAAAATCAGTTGCTTGGGTTTATCCTGGCAAAGATATTGTTTACTTTTTATTCCCAAAGTTAATTTTTCTTTTTTTTTTTTTTAAGAGATTGGGGGAAAGTTATACCTTACTTTTATTTATTTATTTAAAAAAATTTTTTTAATTGAAGTCTAGTCAGTTTACAAGGTTGTGTCAGTTCCTGGTGCACAGCATCGTGTTTCAGTCACACATATACATAAATATATTTGTTTTCCAAAGTAAATTTCTTTTTAATTTTTCTTCTGATAAATTATTAATTAAGATGGCAACCAGGAAAACCTAAGTTAGGACAGTACCCCGGAGGTAAGGTTCAGGGCCTTCGCAGCCGCTCGGCCGTGGGGAGGTGTTCACGCGGGAGCGGTGTGTGTGCGTGCGAGTGTGTGTGGAATAACTCCCTGGGTTGCAGTACGTCTTCTTGTTCTATGTGAGTGAGATGTGGAGGGGAGAGAGTGAGTCGGAAGGGAACTCAGTCACAGGGTTTGTTCTTCAGGAGCTGCGGTTTGACGTGAGGTTGGGGAGGTGTGGCAAGGAGGCGACGGCTCTGTGGAACAGGTGCCTTTGAGTCTCTGAGGACGCTGAGGAGGTGGGGAGGGGCTGAGGGAGCATCTTCTCAGGTAGCCGGATCTCAGTTCAGAAATAATCTTCTAGCAGGTACCACGAACATTTGAGATGTGCTTTGTGACAGGGCGCCGGGGACGGGAGCATGGCTGTCTTCCCTCGTCCTCACGGTGCTTCCAGAAAACGGTTGCTCCTGTTCTTTCCATTTTGCAGAGCAGGAGAGCGAGGACAGACAGGGGAGTAATTGCTGCAAGGCCTACAGCCCGTAGGAGGTAAAGCCAGAAAGTACGCTCAGCCCGCTTCAGAGCCCGCACACGTGGACGGGCAGCTTGGATTATCTGAATAGCTTTCTAATTAGTCTCTCTTCCTTTGGCCTCTGCCCCGCTCACCCATCTGCTAATAACTGAATGCTCTCTGGGCACTGTGTGTGTGTTACCCATTTCTCATTGGTAGCTTTACTGTTCCTGTGTTTGTTTTCTAGATTGGGAAACTGAGGCTGATGGAAGTTGAATAATATGCCCAAAGTCAAAGCCTTAATGAGGTGTCAGGCCTCTGACGCCAGGGTCTGCGGGCTTTAGCATCCCCCGGGCCGCTTTCTAAAGCCCAAGCCTGGTCACATGTTCCTTCCTTTATGCCACAGAAACTGAATGGTTTCTCTGCTCAGTGGCCACAGTGAAGGTTGACATCTCCCTGCCCTCCTTGCACTGTCCTACCAGTGAGGGAGACAGGCACCGAACAAGTGAAAACAAACAGAAAAACTGAGATAGCAATTAAATGTTGCAAAGCTTCGTTAAGTTAACAAAAATCCGTGGTGGTGTATAATTATATAGCCGTATATCGTATCTCCCCTCTGGAAGATGCATATTAACACACTGGGTGCTTGGAGAAGTCCAGCAGCAAAAGGAAACTGTACCTTCACTAGCCCAGTCTCTTCCAGACTTATGTGGCCACTGAACAATGTTTTCCCTCCAATACCACCTTTCACTGGAATGGGCTTTGGGACTGCGGAAGGAGAAAGTGCCCGGTCATTCAGAAGAGGGAGAGGATCCACAGGTCACAGTGGTCAGGCAAGGCATCACTTGAAAGGGGTCCTGGAAGGTGGATAGAATTTGGCTGGATGGAAAGGGTATTTAGCAAGGAGACAAATGGGCAAACGATGTGTGGGGAGCATTTTGGAAAGTGCCTACCCATAGCAGCTAGGACTCCGTTTATTGACTGAGCACTGAGACCTAGCTGTAAGTGGAGGCTTCGTGTCAGCAGTCAGGTTTAGAGGGGACTATGTGGAAAGCATCTCCATTCTTTGGCTGGTTAGGAGCTTTTGATGGTTATTGATAGACGTGACATGTCTATCATGTGATTAGAAACTTGCGTTGAGCTGACATACAGCGGATGGTCGGAGGAGGAAACCACGGCTGTTGTGGTTGTTGGTGCAAGGTGATGTGAGCTCAGACAAGCATGATGGCAGGGTGGAACTGAAAGGGTGTTCGGAAGGATCAGCGGGAAAAAACAGCTCAGAGTGATCGGTGTGGGCTGTTAGAAGGAAAGAGTTCTGAGAGGTCAGCTGTACGGGGCTTGCTGCTCTCCTGGGATGTCCCAGAGAGGCTTTAAATTAAGTAAGTAGAGAAGCTAATGTTAAAATATGTGATTAAATGCACACTGTGCATCCTTTTACAATGCTGTTTTGGGAAAGATGACGCATAAGATAGTAGTTTTAGGAGAGTTTGTTGTTTGAGGTTCTGGGACAGAGATTTGACTCATGGCATAAATCCCGTACGTGAAGAGCCACGTAATGACAGGGTTCTGCTGCTAGCTGTGGTGAGTGCTCTCACCGGCATCGAACTTCCTGAGGGCCGTCCCCGTAAAGAAATCTTAACTCAGAATTATGTAGCAGTCTCAGATACATTGTAAACTTTATAGGTATGGAACACTGACAGAAAAGAGAGAAAACAAATCTTCAGTATTTTCAGAAAATGTAAGATCAGATTATAACAAATAGTATACTCGTTTTCATGGTGGCTGTGTTGATGTTACTAGCACTTTTAGAGGTTAGATAAGTATAATAGATTCCTTCTTAACAAAGAAAAAAATTGAAACACCAAAATAAACTTTTTTCTTTTTTTACCTCTCTAGAGTGCGGTGGGGAAGCTTTAAAACAGACAAAAATTTTATTTACCACAGCCAGGTGATGAATAAGAACATTAGCCCCTGCTGTACCCTTGCACGTACTATGGTTTTGTATTTAATTGATGGGCACTGTTTCTTCGCCCATTTCGTTTTAGACTCTGAACCACCTTAGTGCTTTGCGGAAAAACCATCAGCATCATCATTTCCCTGTTAGACTCTGAGTTCCTTGATAGCAGGGATAATAACATGTTTGTCTTCGTAATACCTACAGCATTTTGGAGATGCTCAGGTAAAATTTTTCAGTTTGATTTTGAGTCATCTGCTTCTGCAGAGATGTTGCTTACACACATGGTAGGAAGGAGGGCGGGGAGAGATGGATGGTGACAACTTTCCCCCTGTGTTGTACTCTTCTTAGGATCATGACCCACCATATTTCCAACTAGTCAGATGGGATGCACCTGCAGGTGTGAGGACAGTCTTGGGGATGAGTCATCCTGACAGTCCCCAGTGGGACGCCCTGCGCCATGTCATCTGTGGGTCCCTGTGGGAATGGGAAGTTCCTTTTCCCTGAGGCCTCTGGGCACTGCCAGTGAGTGCCCCCAACCAAAATGTAAAGAAATAATACATGACATTTCTTATGGAATTTGAATTTTAGTTCTAGTTCCTGGTTTGTCTTTCAAAAATCAGGCGACTATCTTCAGATACTAGCCATTGGAAAAATTTAGTGTTACATAACTAACGGGATAGTTCTGGCCAGTCCACAGTGTCTGGTTAGCATATACTAAGCTTGTTATTCTAGTCTCTTCTGGGGGGGGCTCTGGAAATCAGATTGAATTTTAAAAGGATGTTGTCAAAATTCTTTTTCTTGAGACCAATTTTATGTTAACTCATAATTTAAGTACTCGTTTAGCACAGTTGTTAGATGTGGTTATTTAATTAGCTTACATGCATGCCTGTTTAACCTTTGATGGCAGAATTTTGATTATATAGATCCACGGCCTAAGAAAGTGGGTTTTTCTCTTTAACTTGTGAGCGTCCGACTGATCTAAAAGTAGCGGACATCGATTTCAGAATTCAGCCTTTAAGATTACTCAGAAGTCTTTTTGCCTTTTATTTATCTATCCCATGACCTTTTCTCCCTTTTTTCATGTGCTCTTTTCATGTTTTTAATATTTTTTACATTTTCCCTCCTGAAACTTTGCACTTCAGAGATGGGAGGAAAGGCCTATTCTATTTTGAGGCTCTGACCATGCAATTCACAACTGGAGAAGGGATTCCAAAGGGCCTAATAGCTGTAGTTTTTTGAGTGCTTGGTGTGTGCCAAATACAAGGCACTTGATGTATTACCTCATTTATTCTCATCAGTAGATGAGGACATGGAGGCACCTCGGGGAAATCAGGTCTGCAGGACTACCGTGGCCGTGCGTCTGACTGCTCCGCTGCTCCACCTCACTGCTGGACAGAGTGGTTTTTTATTATCTTTAAAGATCTAAGAGATCTTTGGGGCCCCAAATTTGATCTGTGGCATTTGGCCTATTTTAATAAAATTTTTTAATCATATGGTATATAAATAACCTGTGTTCAGTGGGTTCATAGCCCCAAATAGTATCATTTTGGGCTCTAAAAATATATGGAGAGAAACCAACTTTGATGTGTTTATAAGAAATGTTAGTTCTACTTGAAAACCCTGATGATAAATTCTCTTTTCTCCCTGATTTCCAACTCTGGCATCTAGAATGCAGCTGAGGAGGGGCGTGTCTATGAGACAAACAGAGGTCTCATGAAATCTTGTGGATTACTTTTCTTTCTGTCACAGCAGCAGGTTTTTCTTAAAGCATTTTTTGAAAATAAATATTACTGAAATTTTTAAACCTATTTAAAGGGATTCTACTTTTGATCCAAATTGTAAAAAGTGGGGAGATACTTCTGTGCAAATCGGTGTCACCTTGGAACTAGAGTGCTGTAGTTATTAGCGGGGCAGTTGGAAGGAAGCTGCCTGTGACTTATGTGAGCAGTGCATGATAACTGTCTGTCTGCATCTAATTGAGCTACTCCCTGCTACTTCCTGTTCAGTCTCAGATCTCAGTTGGAAAGCAGCTTCTCACTTGACCCGTTTTTCTTCTGTGTTGTATCTTTCTTCCGGTTCTTCATGACAGAAAGTTTGAAGGAGTGGAGTGTTGTAAACCCAAACTGACTTATAAGGTGAAGACATTCAGACCTTGGAATAAGCATATTATCTTTTGTTTTCATTATTTCACTCTCTGGCTGGAGGATAACAATTTTGCTTCTTCGATGTCACAGTTTTCAGAGGAGATAGATATTAAATGACTGAGAATGGTGGAGAGGCATAGGGCAAAGAGAAAATAGGTACGTGGGGGTAAGGGTCTTGTTTCAGTAACATGGACAATTTAAGGATGTCATAATTTTAGTAAACATATATGCTGTAAGCCTGGCATTAATAGATCCATGTTATAAAATGTCTATTCATCTGGAGACCTGGGTCTCTTAATATCATTATCTTGTCATCATTAACGCTGCCATTAGTCACAGGTAGAACACGTTACCATGTGATAACATTTGTGTCACACTCATGGCTTACAGAGAGCTTAAATTAGCTTCTGTCCTTGACAGATGAGATTCTCAATATCCTAACATACCTAACTGAACACCAGTCTCATTCATGAAACCAACTCTAACTTCACTTGTGTGAACTTTCTCTTTTCTGTCTACACTCACGCCTTTAGTGACCTCATCCAGCGCTATGACTTTATATACCACACCTACCCTAAAGACTCCTAAGTTTTGTTTTCACCCACCTGGACTGCTTCGCAGACTCAGTATTTGCATATCCAGTTGCCTTCTCCACATCTCCGATGACTGTTAAGTGAACATTTCCAGCCCAGAGGGCCAGGACCTAACTCCTATTTTTGCTCCCACGTCCACTGTGCCCCTCCCTGTCTTACTTAGGAGTGCTTACATCCCTGCTGGTCGTCCAGTCAAAAACTGGAGTCCTTCTTGGCTCCCCTCTTTCTCTCCATGTACAATCCATAAGAAATTAAACAAGAGGTTTCTAAGTAACCCATGGGTCAAAGAAGAGATCACAAGGGGAAGTCAAAAAGTATTTTGAATTGAATAAAAAAAAACAACATATCAAAATTAATGTGATTCAGCTAAGCAGTACTAAGAGGGAAATTTATAGCTTTAAGTGTCTATACTATAAAAGGAGAAAGATCTCAAATCAGTATTTTAATGAAATCCATTAATTCATTCTTATGAATCCAGAATGTGAAGAACAGACTAAACCCATAGTAAGCAATAAGAAAGAAAGAAAGATTTGACTGGAAGTCAATGAAATAGAAACAGAAAACAGTAGAAAAGATCAACAAAACCAAAAGCTGCTAATTGAAAATATCAGTAAAATTGACAAACACATAGCTAGATTGACCAAGAAAAACAGAAGATACAAAGTAGCAAAATCAAGAATGAAAGAGGGGACTTGAGTACCGATCCTACAGAAGTTAAATAGATACTCTTAATAACTTTGTGCCAACAAATTAGACATCTTAGATGAAATGGACAAAATTCTAGAAATAGACAAGTTGCCAGAACTGACTTCAGGAAGAGTGAAAAACCTGAATGGACCTAAAACAAGTAAAGAAATTGAATGGGTAATTAACAGTCTTGCCACAAAGAAAAGCCTAGGTCATCTTGGCTTCACTGGTAAACTTTGTCAGACATACGAAAAACTAATACCAAGCCTTCAGAAACATTTCCACAAAATAAAGGACAAGGAAACACTCCTCAGCTGATTCTGAGGCCAGTGTTGCCATGCCAAAGCCAGAGATACCACAAGAAAATAAAACTACAGCCCAATGTCTCTCATCAGTGTAAACACAAAAACTTCAGTCAGAAGCCAAGTCCCGCAACATATAAAGAGAATTATGACCAAGTGGGATTTCCTAGGACTGCAAGTTTGGATTAACATCCTAGAGTCACTTGATGTCATTCACCATGTTGATAGAATCAAGGACAAAACCACATGATCATCACAATAGATGCAGAAAAACCATTTGACAGAATTCAGTATCTATTCGTAATAAAAACTCTCACAGATTAGGTATAAAAGAGAAGTTCATCACCTTGATAAAGGGTGTATAGGAAAAACATGCAAAACACAAGAAGTTAACATATTTGAGGTTGAGCAACTGAATGCCTTCTCCCTAAAATCGGGAACAAGACAAAAACGTCCATTTTCTCTTTGTTTCTATTCAGCATTGTACTGAAGATTCTAGCCTGTGCAATCAGGTTTAAAAAAGAAGGAAAGGAAGAAGTTAAACTGTCCTTATCCACAGATGGCATGATTCTGTATTTAGAAAACCCTAAGGAATTCACACACACACACACACACACACACAGATGCTACTACAACTAGTAAACAAGTTCATCAAGAAATACATGAAAGTCACTTATATTTCTATATACTAGCAATAAACAATTTTAAAATGAGATTGAAAAAACAATTTCACTATAGCATAAAAAAATTAAATACTTAAGAATAAATTTAATGAAGTAAAAGACTTGTACTCTGAAAACTGCAAAACATGACTGAGAAAAATTAAAGATACAAATAATTGGAGAGACGTTCTGTGTTCATGGATGTGAAGACACAATATATAGACACAATATAGCATTTCTTCCTAAATTGATCTATAAATTCAGTGCAATTCACATCAAAATCTCAGGCTCTTTTTTGGGAGGGGGCAGAGGTTGATAAGCTGATTCTAAAATTTATATGGAAATGCAAAAGACTGAAAATAGCCAAAACCATTTTGACAAAGTTAAAGGAAGGACTTAAAATTTCCAACTTAGGAATATACTCTGCAGCTAAAGCAATTAAAACAGTGTGGTACTGGCACATGAGCAGGCATATAGACAAATGGAGCAGAAATGAGTGTTCAAAACCTTTATGTTTATGGCGAACTGATTTTTGACAAAGGTGCCAAGACAGTTCAGTGGGGCAAAGGATAGTCTTCTCAATAAGTGTTCTAGGGCAGTTGGATATCTGTATGCAAAAAAAAAAAAAAAAAAGTCATTTAGATCCTTACCTCACACCATACACAAAATGAACCCAAAATGGACCATAGACTTAAATGTAAGAACTGAAACTATACCACTTTTAGAAAAAATACAGGAGAAAATCCTCATGACTTTTGGTTAGACAAAGACTTCATAAATAAACCACCAAAAACATCAAAAAAGAAAAAAAAGTTGATAAATTGGATACCATCAAAATTCAAAACTGTGCTTCAAAAGACGTTAAGAACATGAAAAGACAGTCCACAGACTGGAATAAACTATTGCAAACCCTGTAGCTGACAAAGAACTTGTATTCAAAATATATAAAGAATAAATCTTCATAACTCAATAAGACAAAGTACCCAAGTGAAAATGGACAGAGGGTATTAATAGACATTTCACAAAAAAAGATATGAAAGTGTCTAATAAGCACATAAGATGCTCAATATCACTAAGCATTCAGGAAATGAACATTAAAACCACAAGATACCACTTCATATCCACTAGAATGGCTACAGTCAAAAGGCAGTAACAAGAATGTGGAGAAATGGGGAACCTCATCCATTGCTGGTGGAAATTGCTTGGTGCAGCTGCTTTGGAAGACAATTTGGCAATTTCCTAAAAAGTTGAACATAAATTTACCATATGACCCACCAGTTCCTTTCCTGCTTATCTACCTATACAGATATCATTACACGAAAACATGAACATGAAAGTTATTTATAATAGTAGTAAGTGAAAACAAATGACCATCAACTGATAAATGGGTAAATGAAATGTGGATATCCATACAATGGAATATTATTCAGCAATAAAAAGAATGAAGTTGTGGTACATGCTACAATGTGGATGAATCTCAGAAACATCACACTAACTGAAAGCAGATGTAATTTATGTGATATTTCCAGAAAGAGCAAATCCTAGGATCCAGAAGTGTACTGGTGGTCGTCTAGGGCTAAGGGTGAGAATGGGGATTGGCTGTAAATTGGCATGAAAGATTTTTGTGGGGGTGGGGGGTGGTAATAAAATTGTTTGAAATTTGGATTATGGTTAATGGCTGTACAACTCTAAATTTACTATGAACCTTTTTTTTAAAGAGGGAAGAAAAGCTATTTTTATATCTTAAGGCTTTGATGTATGTTAAAATATATATACTTATCAGACATTTTCATCTTATTTTTTATTAAAAATATGAAGATTGTTCTTTGTGTGTTTTGTTTTTGCTTAGTTTTATTTTGGGATTATATTGCCACTCCTATTTCATTTTCTTTAAGGTGATAGAGATTAGCAACAAAAATATTATTGACTAGCATTATATTGTGTGTACCTGCTGCATTTCCAAGAATGAGTCTTAACTAATTTAAACTATTTAAAATTCACAGATTATGGGGTTTATAGAGGAGAAAACTGAGGTCCAAAGAGGTGGTGTGACTTGCATAAGATCAGACAGCCCTGGGTTCAAACCTAAGTCTTGCCAGAAAAACTAGCTTTATGTCTTTTGGCATAGGTAAATGAGCAAAGGAAAAGACAATTTATAAAACAGATTACTAAGTAGACATTTAAAAAATTTATCTTGCTAGTAATCAAATAAAAGCAGATTAAAGGAACCAGAATTTGTTTTTTCATATCCAGTAGGCAAAGTTTAAGTATAATCCTAAGGAATGAGAAAAGAAGTTCTTCCACTCCTGTGCTGCTAGGGAAAATGCGGCAGTGAAGATGGGTGCAAACACCTGCAGGAAGTGAAAATGCTAGTACTGTCCAAAGGTTCAAATGCCTTCATTACCCCGGTGAGGTTATTTTGGGGGGCATCTTTATTAAGGTTTTTTTCCCCACATGTACTAAACTGCACACATTTAAAGTATACCATTCAATAAGGTTTTATATATGTACACACCTGTGAAACCCCACATCATACCCCACAATCAAGGCAATGAGCACATCTGTTGAGGTTAAGTTTTGAAGTTCGTTGGTGGGAGTGGTGGGACGGTGCACTGGAGGGGGATGAGAAACAAAATTTTAAAAACTGAGTGACCACTGGAAAATGGCCTCCCTTAGAGGAAATGGGGATGCCTCCCTTACAATCTTGCCCATAAGAGGGGAGGATATAGCTCAAGTGGAAGAGCGCACGCTTAACATGCACAAGGTCCTGGGTTCAACCTCCAGCACCTCCTCTAAAAATGAATAACTAAATCTAATTACCACCCCCCTCCAAAAACTTTTTTTGCCTAAAAAGATAGCTACACAAAGCAGTGTTTAAAATATACTTGTTGTTTTTGTAGGAAGATAATTAGCTCTTGAATATTATTTAATCAAACCTATCCTTTTGGGGCTAAAAATCTGTTCTTTCAGAAGTATAGAAAGCACTGCAGTTAGGAGATTCTGGGGCTTCATACACAAAGTTTCAGCAGCAGAAGTGGGAGCCGACACGGTGGCCGTCTTTTAGTCTTGCCACGTAAGACATTTGAAGAAAACCCACCACCATCCACTCTTATCCTTGCTTTATGAAACAACAGACATTCCCATGCAGAGAAGTAGAAAGGATACCATCTTAGAGGAGAGTCCTACAAGTCAAGTGAATGTAACTGTGTGAAAAATGTACCTCATCCTTATTTATCTCGTTTTGTGGAGTTATCTTGATTGTGAGGATGGTTTCACAGGTGTATACATGTATCAAAATTTATTGAACAGTATACTTCAGATACGTGCAGTTCCTTCTCATAAACTGATAACCAGCATTTGAGGACCACTGATACAGGCATGGTCCTGGGAATTTCAATTCTGGGTTAGATTTCTAGGAATGCCACTTACTAGCTAGGTGACTTTGGGCTTATTTTTTAATTTCTCTGAGCCTTTGCCCATCTGCAAGAAGTGGATGATTATGCCTCTACAGGGTTACTGTGCAGACTAAATGAGATAGTGCATAAATTTGACACATTGTGGGTACACGTTATCTTCCCTACATTCAGCCCTGCAGAGTCTATTCCTCACTGCCACACGTGTACTGTCGTTACCTATCTGTGTGTGTGTTACTGTAATTTCAAAGGAGTGATTCAAGTGTGGAGAGTGGTATTGTTTTAACCCTATTATAGACATGACCATAGTAATCACTTTGGTATGATTTGTAAGGTGTGTGGGGGGGTTGTTTTATCCTGAAAAGATCCACAAATGGCCTATAAAATTATTGCTTGAGCGACAGATGTAGGTTAGAGATTGAATTTGTATTCTTTGTAGACTGTTAGGATTTGTTCTTGTGATGATCATATTGTCCGTTTAATTTACTGTATTTCACATAGAGGTGTCCCAGTCAGCATTCCAGAAATGCTTATAAATTGGTCTCCTGTGACATTCAGTCATCATAATGTGGTAAAGCTTTATTTGTAAGGTCAGATACCTAAGAAATATGAAGTCACTCAGTGACTTATAAAACTTGGTTTCCCCCTTTATTTTAGAGGTATGTTAAAGAGAGAAGAACAGAATGCTTAACATGTTGCTACTCGGCATACAAGTTGTATGAATTATTATATGACAGGTGTTTCCAGTTGGTATTTGTATTATGATACTTAGACTTTCTACCTTTTATAATGATTATGTATGTATATATTTTTTCTTTCTTCTATTATAAACTCCTTGAAGGCAGGATGTTTCTTTTCGTCTTTTATAAAACATAGCTTATTGACTTATTCATAGTAGGTCTCAGTAAATTTTGCTGATTGATTGAATATCTGAATCTCCATATGTGTCAGATTGTCAGCTTCTGCTAGTACCAACTCCCTCTCCAAAGAGTGATGAGGAAAGTAGAGTGAACAGTAATATCCCCTTTTCAGTTCCACTAGTATCTTTCTTAAATCTCCAGTAATCGTAAAGCTTTGGGTAATGAAAAGCAACTTCCCTGACTCAAAAGTAGTATGTATTTATGACCTGGTACAAAACAAAAAGATAACCTTTTAGGTCAAAAGGAAACATTTATTGAGCCTTACCCTTGTGCTGGGTCAGGATCTTAATTTTTTAAGTCATCACAGAACCCTTTGAGAATCCAGAAAACCTAAATAGAACAAGGAAGAAATTTCATTTATAGAAGAATTCCTCTTCAAAAAGTTTCTTCTTTTCTGATATTGCTAATGAAAATTAATTCTTTCATACTTTTTAATATTTACTGTGTAAATTGTCTCAGAATTTTAAAAAGAGGGAAAGCTATCTAATTTGTTTTGTGAAGTTAGCATAATTATACCAGAAACATGAAAATGATAGCAACAAAGCTGTCTTTAGATTTCTGTTAATGTAAATATAATCTGAGAATCTTAAATAATTTACCAAAAAGTATAATTCATCAGTGTTACTATTATTTCTTTAAATCTCTCTATAGAGAATTAGAGATATACAGCAGCATGAGATTATCTTAATTGCTACCTAGAAATTCACTGAGTAAAATCCAGTATCCTTTGAGACTTCTGCTTCTTGCTAAGGCAGACTAGCTGTATTAGGCCACCCCACTCCCAAGAACTAAAAAAGCTAAGTAGAACATAGAAAGCAACTATTTGAAGGCATTGGAGGCTACCACGGCATTCAGGACTTTGAGGGGCCAAGATTTCCCCCCAAAGAAGGGAGATCTGAAAAGGCAGAGTACACATTTGCTGCCATATGACCCCTGAGAGGCCATTGCCAAGTCAAAAGCCCAGACTGAAAAGCTGAACAGAAAACTGAGGCTGAGAAGCTAAGTAGAGTGTTCCGTTCTGGGGGGAGGGGGGACACGAGAGGGATGTCAGGGGTGACAGAGAAGGAAGAACCCTGGTAACCATCCCAGGCTTTTGGTTGGATCTCCCTGGCCCTGCTCAACAGAGTTTTACCCTAGGAGCAATGATGAACATAAGCATCTTCCTGAAATCCACCCTTGCAAAACTGAAACTTAATTTTGAATTGGCTAAAATGGATTAAAGTGATTCACCTCTGCTCCAAAGTACCTGTCAGGAGCAGAAGTAAATGCTCTCTACAGGAAGAAGATCATATCATCTGGTCTCAGATATCTTCACGATTTTTCCATGCAGTAACTAACATTCAGTCGAAAACTAGGCATGTAAAAAGACTGACAGTCAAGGGGAAAGGCAGGCAACGAGGACACCCACAGAAGATCTAGCTTTTGGGATTATCAGACTTGGACTTTAAGATAACATTGATTAACATGCTCAAAAAGTCTGATGACAAATGGAGTTTCAGGAGAAACCTGGAAACTGTGGGAAAATATTGCAGTTGAAAAGTACAGTAACAGAAGGGTTTCATAGCAGATTAACTGCAGCTGAAAAGAGCATTTGTGACCTGGAAGACGGATTAGAAGAAAATATCCACGCTAAAGCATGGACACAAAAGGATAAAAAAAGGAAAAGAAACATCATGTAAGAGACAAATGGGACACTATTTAAAGTGTAAAATACTTATATTTGGTGTCTTGAAAGGAAAAAGAATAGATCAGAAGCAATATTTAAAGAAATAATGGCTGAGAATCTTCCAAAACTGATGAAAGTTATCAGGCCATAGATTTTAGAGTCACTGTGGACCTAACCAATGTTTTTTTTTTGTTGATTTTTTTGTTTTTTTTTTAAAGAAAGGAGAGAAGAGATGGAGGGAGGGAGAAAGAAAGAAGGAAACGGAGGAAAGGAAAAATTGCTAAAAACCAAGGGCAGTCTTAAAATTAGCCATAGGAGGCAAAAGATGCATTACCTTCAGAGGAGTAATTATGATTGACTTTGCAGAAGAAATGGAAACAGGAAGACAATGGAATGATGTCTTCAAAGTGCTGCAAGAAAATAACTGCCAACCTAGAAATTTATATCAAGCAAAAATGAAGTAGAATATAGACCTTTCAGATAGACAAATACTTGTGAGAATGCATCACCAGGAGATCCACACTGAAGGAACTATAAAGAGAGTTCTTCAGATAGATGGAAAATTATCCCGGATTGAAGCATAGAGATTCAGGAAAGAATCAAGAGCCACTGGAAAAGGTAAATGGTGAATAAGTATAAAGTAATATAACTGTATAAAACAGTAGAAATAGTAAATGACAGCAGTATCACAAAAAGCAGGAAGAAGGTAAATATGATTTAAATATTCTAAGATCCTTGTAATTTATATTTAAAAAGACTAACGAGTCTGGGGTGTATGATGTAATGTGTAAGGCAGCCCTTCTCGACCATGTGTAGTGAGAAAATCACACCCTAATGCCCAAAGACAGGGACTGACGAACTTCAGCCCATGGGCCAAATCCAGCCTGTAGCCTGTTTTGGTAAATAATGTTTTATTGAAACAGCCATGCCCATTAGTTTACGTATTGTCTGTAGCGGCTTTCATGATACAGTGCCGGGGCTGAGTAGTTGCAACAGACACAGTATGGTCCATGAAGCTCAAAATAATTTACTCTCTTGCTCTTAATGGAAAAAGTTTGCCAACTGATGTGCTAAAGCATCCTTTGTATGTAATGAATAAACCTCTTTGCATCTAGCATGACACTAGCTATGTATCATCTTTGGAGGAATTGAAAAATTAGTCACTCACATTATTTTCTGTAAGACACAGTTCTTTCATGAAACTTCAGTTGGAAAAAGCTACTCTGGGATAACCACTAAAAGGATAGAAAGAGAATTTATAGCTGTCAAGCTAATAGAGAAGGAGAGGGGAAATGGAATAATAAAAAACACTTACTGGTCCAAAAGGAGGCAAGAAGTTGGGGGGAGAGGGAATACAAAATGAGTAGTAAAATGGTCAATTTAAGTGATATTAGACAAAGTAGACTCCAAGGCAAGATACATCCCTAGAAATGAAAAAAGAAATATGATGAAAAATGAGTTAATCCATCAAGAAATTTGTATGCACATAGTAACATAACTTCAAAGTACAAAAAGCAAAAATCAACAGAATCAAAAGAAGAAAAAGATAAATTTATTATTGTTGTTTCTTCTGTTAGACACAAATTAGGAAGAGCAAGACATTTGTTTAATGTGGTATCAATTCTCAGACCAATCATACTTAATGGTAAAAAGCTAAAAGCTGTCACTCACTATGATTATACCAAAAGTCCCCTATGAAGAATTTCTGCTTTTCATCCTAGCAACTTTGAACTCTGCTGGGGTTTGGAGTTCTTACTTTCCAAGTGGGGAGTGCTTCTACAAGACTTCACAAAACAGTTTCATTGAGTTGGACTATGAGGCTGCCACTCATTTGGGGGCTCTTTATGTTACTGAACCCAAGGGGTTAGTTTACTGACTACAGTACTTAATCCTGATTATTAGGGGGAAACAGGGATGGTGCTGCACACTGGGGGCAAGGAAGACGGTGTCTGTAACTGGGGATTCTCTGGAGTGTCTCTTAGTAACTGCTTCTATAGTAATACACTATTAAATTATTGTATATTAAAGGGTAATGGAAAACTGCAGACCCAGCAAAAGCCTGGTCTTTTGAGGAGTCAGATCCTTCAGGAATGAAAGTTTGGGTCATCCTATCATTTTGAGAGCGCTAATGAGCTGAGGTTCTCATTGAGGACAAATGAAACATGAAAGTCGTGGACACCATTCATGACCATGTGACCAGGTGCAGAAATGAGGATTGTAGTGAAAGCACATTGTTTGCTTTGCTTTGTTTTATCTGTGTGTGTAACTTTTGCTTTTTTCTCTTATTTTTTATACAAATGGTTGGGAATTAATCTGACAGTTCAGTCTGCAGAGAACGGAATATTCAGTGGGACTGGATTGACTTGAAGGAGAATGAATGTGCCAGGGCTGGGTACAGTGGCTGTTAGGACTGTGGCCCTTCATCTGGGGGGAAGGTGAGAATGTCCTCACTTACAGGAAGACAGCTGCCTGCTGTTAGGCAGAAGCATGGTTGTTTTTATGCTTTATGCCAGTTCAAATGTGTGTAGAGGGTGTATTTGGGAGCCAAGCAGCCAAAGGGATATTATTAATTTGTCTCTCATCTCTGAATCTGTGTAAAGCCCAGTCTGTCCATCCCCAGCCTTGTGATGCTGGAGCAGGGCACCATAAACATTTCCCTTTGGCCACTTAGTTGTTGTCAATAGACGGCACTGGAGAGACAACACGAGGAGGAGAGGGACGGAGGGGGCTTCCCTTCCTGGTTCCATTGTGCTTTTGGCGGGGTGCAACAGTCAGCAGATTGGCATCTGGGGGTCCTGGTGGTTCTCATCTCAGTGGCACTCAAGGAGCAGCTTTGGCCTACCCATGCCCTTAGGGAAGATGATTCACCACTCAGGAGGCCTGGGCCCTCTGTGGGGCCTCTTTGCTGCTGAACAGCTGTGTGTCCTCTGGCAGCCGCCCCTCTCCGGTGCATGTGAAGGGATCTACTTCCAAAGTCTTAGCCTCTTCCTTATTTATACACCCCCAACCTAGAGGTGGAGAGTTTCTGCTTCCTACATTTGCTTCGTTTGGACCCCTTCAAGACCACTTTACCCCTATTAAAATTTAATCAACTTTTACTAGTTAACAGATCTTTCTATTAAATCTACCCTATTCAAATTACTGGTGTGGTTTCTGACTCCAGCTGTTTCCTGACTGGTAAGACTAACATTGGTATTTAATTTTTTTCTTATGTTGACTTCTAAGTTCTTGCCAGTTAAATAAGACAGGTATGTTAGTTTTCTATTGCTGCATCATGAATTACCACCACCTTTGCTGTTTAAAAGAACAGCCAGTGTTAGTTGACAGTGTGCAGGCCAGAACAACTGTCTGGCCTGGCGTGACTAGGGTCTCTGCTCTGGGTCTTGCAGGGCTGAACTCAAGGTGTTGACCAAGCTGAGTTCTCCTGTGGAGGCTCTGGGCAAAGATCTACTTCCGGCTTATTCTTATTGTTGGCAGAATTCAGCTCCTTGTGGCTATAGGACTGAGGACCTTATCTCCTTGTTGGCTATCAGTAGGGGTTGCTCTTAAGGCCACCATGTTCCTAACCATGTACCCTCCACCTTCAGGCCGGCAGCTGTGTGTTATAGCCATCTCGTACTTTGAACTTGTGACTTCTTTGTCTCTGACCTCTAAACCTGCATTCAAAGGGTTCCTGTGATTATGTTGGGCTCACTTGGATAGAAATAAAAAGGTGAAAAGAAGGTTGTTGTTTACAGATTGTATACCCTTTAAAAACCCAAGATGCTCTACTGAAAAGTTATTTGATGTAGCACAGATAAATCAATAATTGACTGATACCTACCATCAGTAACCATTTAGGTAATACATAGAATATTTGATCCTATACGTAAAGACAATAAAATATCATAAAATACCTATAAATGAGATTAACATGTATAGGAAATAAACATAAAGAAAATGACAGAAATTGATACAACATTGTAAACTGACTATAACTCAATAAAAAATTAAAATTAAAAAAATTTTTTGAAAAGAAAATGATGGTTTCACTGAAATAGGAAAGGCATTGAAGGATTTTCTCAAATCTTACAGAGCTTTCAGTTCAGTTAATCTGTAGGTTTAAAGCAATTCTAATTTTTAAAAAATAAATCTTTTTCTTTTGGAACATGGTAAAATGGTTGTAAATTTCATCTGGAAGGATAAAAGCATAGTTAAAACAACTTTTTAAAAAATAGTGAGGGAAACTAGTGGTAGCAGATAACCAAAATTTTATGAAATTAGGATAATTAAAATAGTGTGATCCTGGCAGAGGCACACAATTACTCATGGAGCAGAATGGTCTTCGGGCCCATCTGTTATACGTGACTTTGGTATATGAAGAGTCAGAGTCACAAACAAGTTGGGAAAGGAAGGGTCATTCAGTCCTGGGCACCGAACGATGCCCAGGCAAGGAACTCTGTGAGCTACTGTATTTAAAAGAAAGCAAGGTAAATCCTAGTGTCTACCATGAATATCTTAAATAAAGCATCATCTGTATAAAACAGTTAAGAAATCTAGAAAATAAATCCAGCAAATTTGGGGAATGTTTCTACACTGAAAATAAAATCTTGTGAAAGCTTTTTGTGGGATTTTATGGGAATTCAAAATCAAAAATATCAAATATCAAATATAATTTAAAGGCAAAATGTGAGAAATGTTTATAGCAACATAATAAAAGGTTAATCCAGTTAACATATATAATCTCTTATAAATTAATTTAAAAAAAAGCACATTAAGAACCCAAGGGATAGACCAGAAGATATAAATGGAAACAAAATTCATGCAGGTTAACAAATATGGGGAAGTATGCCCATTAATAATCAAAGAATTGTAAATTAAGGCCAGTGAGATACTTTGTATCTGATTAGCAGAGATTAAAAATTGTAAGTCTAAGTGCTTGTGAAGGTATTTTGAAACAAGCATCTGTACTCAGCTAATAAAAAATACAGATTATTAAAATGCCTTTGGATGACAGTGTGGTTATAAGTATTGAAACTCTTAATTATACCCCTGTGTTTAGTAAGTCTGCTTCCTGAAATCCCTCTTAAGACAATAATCACAAAAATAGAGCAACTTAGAATAATCACAAAAATGGAGCAGACTACACAAAAGAGGATTAGTGGTGAAAGTCATGTAAAAGGGAAACACCTAAATAAATAACAGGGGAATTGTTAAGAAAATTATGGTCTGTCTGCACAATGAAAATAGTATGTTATCATTAAAAATAAATTTGTGAAGCTCATTTAGTGTGAGAATACCTTGTTACAAATGAAAAGAGTAGGATATAAAATTTTATATAAAAATTATTTCAACCACATCTTTTTTTTTTTTTTTTAAGTTTAGAAAATTCCCTGAACTGAACTGAGCGTTATTGAGAGTGTAAATTAAAACTGTGGTCAACTGTCCACCAGTGGTGCTGTGCTAATTAGCGATATTTGCCAGCTCTTTGTTCTTTATTGCATCTTCTTCCCAACATCAGAATTTCTTCTCAGCATCTGCCTGTCTGTGAATCTGTTCTCACAGGAGATCACTTCAGTACTTTGATTCCCTGGTTAAAAACGCACAGCTCCCCACTTGCTTTTCTTTTCTGTCTGAGAATATTCAGAACCCAAAAGGGTTTGGTTATAATTAGCATCTTTTCCATTAGGGCTACCTTTTTTCCCTGTAAAAACTTTCCCAAGTACGATTTGAAACTACAGAACTGTTTTTTCAGTATTGGATGTCATTTGTTGGGTGCTGTTTAAATCTCTTTTATGGTACATGTGCCTGCAAACTTTTACAAACAGTTAACGGGGAAAATAATGTTAATTTTCGAGGAAACACTTTGTGCTTTTACCTGAGAGGTGCAGGGATGTATAGATTTTAACTTTAAGAGCCATATTCTGGATCTTCATTTAGAGTCATTGTGTGTTTCCTGCAGTTTTCTAAAATGTAACCTTTGGTGGCGGCAGGGACCGGAACAGAGTCTGGCACATAGTACATACACTCTCAGAAAGTACAGTGGATCCTTGCACCATGTGAGAGTTCGGGGCGCCCATCCTCCACACAGCCGAAATCCACGAGTAACTTCACAACCAGCCCTTCATCTGGGTGGTTCCATATGCTCAGAATGGGTTGTGTAGGTAGTACTGTAGTAGTTGTTGAAAAAATCCACGTGTAAGTAGACCTGCTCAGTTCCAGCCCATGTTTTTGAAGGGTCAGCTGTGTATATTGAATGAAAAAGAGCGATTGCTACTTCATGGAAATGTCTACAACTAGAATTTTTCGTGTGGAGACCTCAGTGCATCTCCATTTCTTGGAATTTGTGCCATTTTGTACAGTGTGTGCTTTGTTGCCTCAAAGCAGCGTTTCTCAACAGGGTAGGTACCAACCCCTTTGGGGGTCACTTGGAAAGATGGAGATGTGTTCGGGCTGTCACGTGATTGGAGTTGTGCACAATGACATTCGGTGAGTAGGAGCCAGGGATTCTAGGTGTTCTGTAGTGCGTGAACCAGTCCCACACAGTGAAGACTGGCACTGTGGTACTGCACCCTTTGTGACTTCTGGATAGCCCTCTGGATATTTAGGTAGGTGAAAACCTTGTTTATTTTCATGTAGACCCTATTTTACGTGTGTATACAGTTTTTTGTTCTGTTGTGATATATACTGAGTTTCCCAGGAAAGCAGCTCTCATGTAAGTTGAGGGAAGATTGTACTTTGGAGCTTTCTCAGTAGTTACTCATCATTTTGGAAATCTCATCAGTGATGTCAGTGCCATTCATGGAATTTGAGTGGCAGTGCCAGCTTTATTCTCTTCATAGCATTTGTCACAACCTGAAATTGCCTTCTTTACTTTCTTGTGTTTTTTATTTGTTTACTCACTAAACTTAGCTCCTTAATAATAGGGAGCTTGTGTGCCTTGTTCACTGGATATCCGTATGCCTAATACAGAATCTAGCATATTGTGGCCAGTTATTAGTAAATAATCGATGCGTAAGTGGTGGGTCGGTGTTTGAATGTGTCTCATCCTCCTGAGCCTGACCGTTGCATGCTGATGGTCCTTGAGTCTTTGTCCCAGTCCCTCTTTTCTGTTTACATTAACTCCTTCCCTACCTGATCTCAGCTCTGGCGGTGGCTTTGACTAATCTCTGCATTGACATCTCCTTAGATTTTTTTCCAGCCCAAGTCTTTCCTCTGAATCCAGAATTATATCTCTAGCTGCCAGCTCCCTTCCCAGTTTAACGCTCAAGCATCCCAGACTCAGGATGTCCTTCTCTAGTGTTTGTCTTGAACGATGCCGTCCCACACTCAGGGTGAGAACCCTGGGGTTGTTCTCAGTGCCTCCATCTCCCTTATGCCCACATCCAGTTAATCACATGTTCTGTTCATTTCATCTCCTAAGTTATTTTCAAACCCTGCTTTCTATCCCCAGATCCTCTGAGTCTCCCCAAATGTAAATTACCAAGTCTCAACTCTTAGACTGACAGCAGAGCCTACTCACTGGTTTCCACCTGCCCAGTCTTATCCTCTTATATTCCATTGTCCACTTAGTAGCTGGAATGATCCCATATAAACACAAATATGATTGTTATTCTCTTGCTTAAAATTCTTCAGTAGCTTCTCGTTGCTCTGAGGTTGAGACCAGAACTTTTAACCCACATCTCTCCCACTGACTTGTAACCACTTCTTCCTGTGTCGAAGCTGTTGGCCCACTAGTCACCTTGCTGTTCTCAAATGTGCCGCGTTTCTTCCCACTGCAGCGTTTCTGTCCATGTGGCTAGTTATCCTTCAGAACTGAGCTCACCCCCTCTGGAGACCTACCGTGCTCTCCTGAATGGAACAGCACGCCCCCATCACGTTCTCTCACAGCAGCCTGTACTTCTTAGCAAATTTTAATTGATGCGTTATGAAAGTAGCTGTCTGTCTTTCCCTAAGAATTGAGGGTTTTTTTTTCTAATTCATGAAGCATACGCATGGCCTCAATATGTTTACTTTTATTACTATCATAAAGAGTGACATAATAGCAACTATAATAATTTGTTTTCTACAATTTAATTGGTTTTTGTCCAATATTTTCATAGGGTAGATCAGTTTCATTTGTCACTTCAGGGACAGACTGTATTTCATTTGTTCTAAGAAGCACACTTTTCCCACTTTTAACATCTCTGAACTTGACGTGCATCTTACAGACAATGGTGTGTCACGGTGGAATTGGCAGCAATTTTTCTTAGTGGTGCATAAAATGTTGGTGATCTTATAGTTGAAGGCATCTTAAATTAGATAAAATTTGGCGTTTTGTAACAAATTCATTCTGGAAGATGTGCTGGGAACCTTGTGGGGCTCAGTCACTCTGTAGAAGCATTACTAGGGTTTTTCTAGTCATAGCAGGTAATGGGTGACATCTTGATCCCTTGAAGAAGTTTCTGCCTATTTTGCTCATATTCTATCGAGGTGAATTTTGGGGACTCAATTTATGATTGTTTGGTCAAGAAATACACAAACTCACAGATATGTGTGTATGTATATCTGTTTTGTTCTGGGAAAACTACCTACTATTTATCTTCCTTTAGAGGTGGGGAAGCCATCCATCAGTTTCAGAAACTTTATTTTCCCTGGGGAATGCGTTCTCTCCTTCCTTTTGGAAGACGTTTTAGATGAGCACACCTAGATTTCCCCCAGCCTTCCTTGTATCTAGATTGGGCATGTGAATAAGTTCTGGTTAACTGGATATGAGCAAAACTCATGTATGAACTTCCAGGGCATGAACCAAAAAGGAAATTACTTGCTCTGCAGTTTCTCTTTTCCCTCTTCTAGTGACTGAAACTAGCTGGGTCCCTAGATGCCTCTTGGAGCAAAGCTGCCTGGCCAGCCTCTGCAGTTGGAGGAGAAATGTCTCAAGGACATTGCACTTCGGAGTCTCTCAGGTATAGCAGCTTCGCCAGTAGTGGAGCTGATGTATCATCTAAGAGACTGTCTTGATTAGACTCTTCAGTTTCCAAAAAGTGGGGTCAGCCTAACCATCAGCTTGTCTTAAGTCTGAAGCACACGGCTCTCGCTCCCGGACTACGTACAGCAAAGAGTATGTGCTTTTTAGGGGTATGTTGTGCATGGGGGACGAGCGCGTGCTCAGGATTGAATCACTTAACTGCAGCATGTTGGGCTCCTCACCAAGACGGCTGAGCTTCAGAACCTTCTCCTGTAAGACGTAGGTGATGTCCCTTCCAATGAGGTTTTGAGGAGTCAAGGATGTCGTCTGTTGAGAAGGCCTTCCTAGCCCTGTGTTTAGTAAATGACAGCTATTGTTCTCATTAGTTTTCCCGAAAACTAAAAAACCTCGCACTGTCTGCTGTCCTCGTGTTTTTCATTCGGCCTTGGTATCTATGGAGGAGTGTTTGATTTCTAGGTTTTATCTTTGGATTCAGTGAAACCATCAGAAACTTTCATATTTGGACCATGTTACCTTGACTCCCTAGAGAACTGCTGAGTTTTTGACACTACCTGAGTCTCCCCACTATGCTTTTAGCTGTGAGGAGGTTGCAAGAGTTGGTTTAATAAAGCCAGCCCTTGTGCATGCTCTGGGGCGTGAAGGAAGCTGTCCGGGGCCTGGCTGTGTGTCACCTGGGGGAGGTCTCCCGTGGAAAACTTATTTTTGGACCTGAGTGCTAGGGAACCTTTTTCTTCCTTTATAGAACTGGTGTGTGTTCTCATGGTTAAGGACGGAGTGAGGAATTGAATCGTGAATAGTAACATAATTTAGGAAGTTGCTAATTGCTTCACTAGAGGGCAGACTGTAGGTTGGCTCTGAGTACATGTTTTAATCCATTACTGGATGTGGTCGCATTAAAGTCCTTTAAGGAGGTGAACTCCTTTTTTTAAAAAATCAGAAAGCCAGAATGGTGGCGACTAGCAGTGAGTCGACTTTGTGAGAGTAATAGAAAACATTTGCTGTTTTAAATTGGTATATGAACATAGTATTGCACACACAGTTCATGCAAGTTTACATACTTTGGGGATTAGAGTTGTTGATGTAAGACAGTAATTCCCAGGCTTGTAGTTTAAGGTGCAGAACCAACAGGCTGTGACTAGTAAATACTTTTTAATGTTCACTATCTTCTAGGAACCTGTAATTTAAAAAAATATGACAACGAATACATGTATGTATGTGTATGACTGAACTGTCATGCTATACTCCGGAAATGGACACAACAGTGTAAACGGACTACAATTTTTTTTAAGTGAGGAAAAAAAAAGAATTGCTAACTCTAACGGGGGATTGGAGTAATGAGGGATTTGGTAGTCAGAAGTAAAGAAAACTTTATATTTAAAGCTTTAAATTTTGTAGGAATAGCAGGTATAAGGAGTAGCCACGGCCCCCCAGGGCTGAGCTGGGGCACCCCCTGAGAGCCCCGCTGGCTGAGGTCTAGGCGGCTGGAGAGGGCGCAGCTATGGTCCAAGGGATGGCAGAAAAGTCACCGAGCAGGGGACTGGGGCGGGGGCATTGCTGGGAAGGTCCTCGGCCGGGGGAAGGGGAGGGGCTGCAGGAGGCGCCGGAGCGGAACGCTTTTCCTGCTGTGTCTCTCTAGCACCCTCTGTTGAAAAAGCTTCACATGGTGCCAGCTGGCAGAGACAGATATTAAAGGTCCCAGTTTTCAGAGTGGGCAAAAAGCCGAGTGTGGAGCTCAGAGGCCATAAATCCATAGCACAGTGCCCCACGTCCACATTCCTTCCTTAGCAGCTGGGAGTAGACACTTTTGGGTAAAGCGTGCTTGTTATCTGTTACACAGTGCCTACTTTAAGAATTTTCTAGCAAACATGAAATCTTGATCAACATTAATGACCACTCTGTGGCTTGCGCACCAGAATGTGTCAGCAAGGACTAGTGTATCTGAGAGATTGGTTGGAGATTATTAATTCAAGCATATTAAAAGTACACATATTCAAGTGCCATTATGTAAATTGACTATGAAAATGGAGCGACAGTAGACATTGCAGTGTCATTGTCTGATTTAATTTGAGGCTACTTTAAACTCAAAAATGAAATAAAGAAAAGGTTTCCACAAAACGGTACTTACAACTTCTGTACTTGTAATTACTTGTAATAATTCTGTACGTGTTAATACAGTAGTACTAAAGCAGTTTTTATGTAGTCGTTAAAAATATTTACTGAACATGATTAGTTTTGAGACAAATCATAATTAAATATTGCTAACCCCAGTCAGTACTCTTGCTGAGTAAGCCTAAATTAAGTAAATAGATTTGTTGAGAAACTGTATTTACCAGGATTCTTCGGTTACAGGCAACAGAAAGTGACTCTGTACTAAGGGGGAGGGAAGAGGGCCTTTTGGAACATCATGAGGTGGCTGACGTCACTGAAGGGAGAGCTGAAAAGCCAGGCCCAGCAGCCTGCCAAGGCTCGAGAACGAGTGTGAATGGACAGGTTTTTGTTTTTGTTTTGTTTTGTTTTGTTTTTTGAGTTATAGTCAGTGTACAATGTTGTGTCAATTTCTGGTGTACAGCACAGTTCTTCGGTCATACATGAATATGTATATTCATTTTCATACTCTTTTTCACTGTGAGCTACTACAAGATACTGAATATATTTCCCTGTGCTCTACAGTATAAATGGACAGGTTTTGTAGGCTACAGTCACTGAGCTGAGTCCGCTCCAGCTGTTTGCCACTCAGTTCAGGATTCACATTCCAAAGAGTGTCTTGACTGACCTAGTAGGACCAGGGGGTAAGATACTGAGGGACCAGGCACAGAAACAGCTTGTTCCCGGGCTCAGAGGACATGTGTCACTAAGGCTTCATTCTCACCCTGCTTCTTAGCTTCTCTTCTTGCCGTCAGCCTCGTTGGCAGGCCTCCTGTGGTTAAGGCCTTCAGCTTCTATTCCTCTGATCCTCAGAAGTTCACGTTCCTAAAACTCAGAGTGAGAGAGGGACTGGTACTCCAGGGGAAATCAGGGTACAGTTACCAACGTGGGGATAAAGGAAGCTGAGTGACAAAAATAACAGATGGAGGTAATCAGCTTTATTGTTCAGAGAAAAGCCTGCCAAACGAGGAACATATTTTTTTCTGTGATAAAAAGCCATTGGAAGTAGATAACAACACGTAGGAAGCGCTGGTGGAGCAGGGAAGTGGCTGTGTCTCTGCCAGCGCGCAGCCAGCAAGCACACGTAGCATGCGTGTGTGACGAGCGAGAAGCAAGAGGTACTGCTGAGAAGTCTGGTCGGTCACGTGGCACCCGACCAAGAGTGCTGCTGGCTTTGCTCTGGTTTGGTGTTTTAGCCACAGTGATTAAGTCCTCAGATAAATCCTGGGTCCGAAGTCTGTACTAGCACTAAAATGAAAATAGTGTCTGAGTTCTTTTGGAATATGTTGAGGCCAGCTGATTTTGCCATGTCTCTCCCCAGATCTCTGTGATTCTTCTCCATCGTTGCAAAATAAAGGCTCCTGCAGTCGTCATTCCTAACCGGGGTCTTTGCCCTTTTCTCCAGACTGTCCCCGTGTGCCTTATGGTGCACTGGTCCTGTGCTAAATGACCGTCTTTAGCTTTAACTCTGTCCCCACAGCTCACCCCATGTCCCGCCTCCATTTAGTTGCCACCTCACCTCTCAGTAGGGGAGGAGAATGCATGGGGGAGGGATTCCACATTCTCCAGAACCACCCTCCCACCTCCATGACCACTTACAAATCGTTATTTTTTTGCTTTTGTTTTCTATTTTGTTTTTGTTTACTTTTTTGTGAAGTTTGCATACAGCACAGTTCCCTCCCTGGTGTACAGTTACGTAAGTTTCAGCAAGCAAGCGCAGCCAGTGTGTATGTAACGCATATAGGTGCACGTAACCACCGTCGCAGTCAAGGCGCAGGACAGTTCCGTCATCCTCCGCAGAAGTCCCCTTGCTCCGCCCCTTTGTGGTCTGTGTCTTCCTCCATCCCCAGCCGCAGCCCCAGCCCCAGGCAGTCACTAGTCTGTCGTACGTGCCTATTATTTTTCTTTTTCCAGAGTGTCTCATGAATTGAACTATGCAGCACGTATGTTTTGAGTCTGGCTACTTGTACCTAATATGTAATATGTCTGAAGGTGGTTTCTATGAATTTATCCTGTTTGGAGTTCACAGAGCTTTCTGAATCTGTAAATTTGTATCGCCAAATCTGGGGGGTCTTCTACCACTATCTCTCCAGACTTCTTTGTCTTCACCAACCCCTGTCTCCTCTAGTTCTGAAACTCCAATGACAAGAATACTGGACCGTGTGATATTATCCCCTAGGTCCCTGAGACTCCGTTTTTTTCCATCTTTTTTCTGTCTGTTCTTCAGATTGGGTAAGTTCTGTTGCTCTTTTCAGTCCAGGCTCTTTCCTTTCATATACATTCTTTCATTGAGCCCATCCAGTGAAGTTTTTAATTCAGATATTTTTCAGTTCTAGAATTTCCATTTGGTTCTGTTTTGATAGTTTTCTATTTATCTGCTGTGAATGCCTGTCGTCCCATTTGTTTCTAGTGTATTGGCCTTTGTTTGCCTCCTGGAGCATAGTTACAACAAGTGCTCTAAAGTCTCTGATAACTCCAGTACCTGGGTCATCACAGAGTTGGCATCCCTTGTCTTTTGTCCTGACAGTTGGGCCACATTTTTCTGGTACTTTGGGTAAGGAGTAATTTCGGATCTGTCCCCTGGATGTTATGACTGTGTGTACTGACTGTGAGTCCTCGTGAGCTCCTGGAGTACGCTAAGTTTGTTGTTTTAATCGGCGGTCTGCACGACCGCGGGGTCTGTCTTGCCGTCTGTGCACGGTGGCTCCAGGGTCAGCTCCGTCTGCCTGGCCTCCACTGTGTTCTGTCACTCTGGGCCTGGCCCACACCCGCCACCCAGGGGACAGTCTGAGATGTGCAGACATGGGGAGGGTGGTTGCAATTGCAGTCCAGTTTTCAAAGGCTTTGCTCCGCTGTTTTGGGTCTGTCCTACACATGCGTGACTCGAAGGCGAGCCCAGAACTGTGGAGGTTTGTGCATAGAATTTGGGGGATCTCCTCTAGTGGATTCCTCTCTGGGGTTCCCCCACATTGTCTGGCTCGCAGGAGCTCATTTTCTTAATCCTCTCTTCAGAAAGGCGGGGCTCCTTCCAGTTCAGCTGCTGGGCCTCCACTGGCAAAGTGACAACAACAGACAAGCTGCGAGAGAAGAAGGGAAATGAGACACACCCCCACTCAGTCCACCTCCCCAGGTTTTGATTACTCTGCCCGGTCCTCCTGCTTTGCTTACTTTTCAGAAGCCGTATTTTTATATTTACGTCGTACACCATACAGTTTTTTGCTGTCATCAGTGGCAGACAGAGGCTGTACTGGGCTTACTCTGTCTTGGCTGGTACCTGAAGTTGAAATCAGTACCTGTATCCATCTGTATGCTGCCTAACAGATTGCCACAAACTTAAAGCAGTCAGCTTTCATTATTTCATTATTTCTGTGGGTCAGAACTAGGCCTGCACTAGCAGGGGCTGCTGCAGGCTGCCGTCAAGGCCAGGATTTCACGGGCAGTGGGTAGGGACGGGGCTTGACTGGGGAAGATGGGCTTCCGAGTGCACTAAGGCTGTTGGCAGAATTCATTTCCTTGCAGCGGTAGGATTCATGGCAGCTGTTTCTTCAAAGCCAGCACCTGAGAGGGAGACCAAAGCTAGTCTGCTGAACAGACGGCGTCTTAGAAACGTAGTCAGCAGAGCAGGAATCCATCCCTTTGCCACATTCTGAGGGTGAGGAGCAAGTCGCGGGCCCCCGCGCCCACGGGGAGGGCATCGTGCAAAGGTGTGAGCCTCGGGAGGCCTGGGAGGCCCTGCCAGCTACAGTCCCCTTTGCTCCTCAGAGGAAAGCTCTTCCTTCCGCCGTCTGCTCCTGTTGGAGCCGGGGCTCCCTTTCCCACCCCGTGTCCTGGTGTCCTGCTGAATGGCTTCGGGGTTCTTTAACACAGTTTATCCGATACTTGAGCCTCCAGATTCTTGACCTTCTGTGCAAGTAACCTTTACTTTAGAACCCAGTTCTGTGACTCTGAATCCCCAGCATACGCTGTCCACTGCACTGCTGTGTTTGTTTCCGTGGTCTGTCAAGTACGAAGATGACTCAGGCCTTGCTGTCACTGCCCTACGAGCTTCCTGCCCCTCACGGTCTAGGACTGTTTGCTGCCTTCCCCTTGTGCTGTCTGTGAGGGTCTAGCGAGTACTTCCCGCAGACAGCAGGTGTTCAAACGCACTCTGAAAGTTAGGAACCTTAACTATTTCTGACAGCTGGACAGGATACCACTTCTTTCCCTCTTCCTTTCTGATTTTGTCTGATAACACTTAACCAGCCCTTCCTAACCTAAACACTGCCAGGAAATTCAAACTGAATTAGGCAAACTTTGTTAATAATGGCATGTAACACACACGCAAAGAACTAGGGAATATTTTAATAACATGACATTGGAATCTAACCAGTGTACGCAGCATAAGTTGTGACTTGTCCTGTAGGTGAAACTAGGTTACCGTTTCTGGTAACTAAACCTCACAGGCAAAAACAAGCCCACCCTCTTTTATTGAATCCCATTCTTTTGCAAAAAGGGAGGAGTCGACTACCAAAAAGACTGGAAATTTGGAAGATCTTCCACCCAGAATATTTGAAAATCCAGATTATTAAAAATATTTTCCTTCTAATAGAACTGAATATATTAGGGACCCATCACAGCATTCCTTGCCACATGAAGTGTAGATCATTTATGTCCACTTTGGCCCTTTGGACTTGCTCTTGGTCCCAAAGCTGAGCCCCAGTATCAGATTTTCTCCTTACCTGGTTTTCACTACTACTGAAACATAAACTGCACCACTGATCAAAGCAATGCTCTTTGCTTTAGCAAAAGCCAGTAGAATAGAGCTGGCGTCACTTGTAGTGGTAATAAACTGGAAATGAAGTAAATGTGTGTGGATAAAGGAACGATTGAATTAAATATGGTAACTTTCACACCAGTGGTATATTATGAAGCCATTAGAAATAATAGATTAGCCTGTCAGTTGGGCAAGGGGACGGGCACAGAAGGCTATGAACTAGGTGGGCATGTGGGTTATCCGGGAGGGAGGGTAAGTGAGTGGACCTTTGACATGGATGTGGAGGGAGGAGAAAGAATGGGTAAGGGGATGCCAAGCAGAGGAACAAAAGCAAAGGTTATATTGGGGAAAAATATAAGATTACGTTTACACATGTATATAAAATCATGTGTTTAAATGTAATTCTTTAAAGAAAAAGTTGAAATTAAAAAATGAAATTCTTACAACCTGGCCATCCCTCTCCTTTATTCCCCTAACAGCTTGACTTGTAAGTCCATCTCACAGCT
The DNA here is from genome assembly GCF_048564905.1 of Vicugna pacos. Taxonomy (NCBI): domain Eukaryota; kingdom Metazoa; phylum Chordata; class Mammalia; order Artiodactyla; family Camelidae; genus Vicugna; species Vicugna pacos. The sequence goes on from NC_133002.1 coordinate 59,801,555, forward strand.
TCTCCACGTAGGAAGAAAAATACTGTTTATAATCTCCTTATTGGCCTCAAAAGGTAGATAGAAACATTGGCTATTACCTGATCATTTCAGAAAATTAGGTTTCCCTTGGAAAGAAAGTATACTTACGAAAGATTTTCTCCAGTATAAATTTCAGCTGAAATTAGGGACCAGAAATGCCCTGAATGATGACAGGCTTTTCTCGGTGCCACAGAGACAGGACGGTCCTGCCACGAAGGTGCCCCAGCCCAGAGGGCAGAAGGAAGCAAGCACTCTGTTCATTAAAACCAGGACTAAAGTCCCCCTAACTAATAGAAAGAAAGCATAAGCAGGAGGGCATTGCCCAGGCGGACTTAGTGTACATCTTTCTTGCTCTTGTTGAGTTTCGCACATATCGCTGTTGTAATAGTGATCATTTGTTTGATGCATTATTTATATGAATATCTTAAAAGCATAGGAACTCTCCTTCGTTCACTGCTGTAATCCCAGAGTGCTTGTAATGAATGCCATTGTTCAGAAAATATTTGCGAAGTAAAGCAATCCCTTTTTGTCCCTGGCACCTACCACACTAAATAGCATATGTTAGTTGCATTCCTGAGTGATTGGATTAGTGGACAAAGGTGATGATCTTAAGGTTTAGGCTCTCTAGGAAAGGAACTGTTGAAAATAGCTTAGAAGAAAGTGGAAGTCAGGGAATAGCGGACTTCAGTACAGATGATGAATGGGCGCAGTGGAAAGAGGAGTAGGTACATGTTGTGGTCAGAACACAGAGTAACGACATCCGGAATTCCAGCCGTGGAGCAGTCCTGGGGGTGAGGGCCACAGCTAATACTCTGGATAAAGCACCCTGAAAATCAGGGGAAGGGCTGCATGTTTCGCGTCTGCTTTAGCAGAAGAGCCAGCTCCCCAGCTGATCACCCTAAAGCAAAGCTAGTGATGAAACAAGTCCAGCCCATGCACAGGAAACGGATTGGTTTTTGGATGCCTCGCTTTTAAGCCTGAATGGTCAGCCAAAGATGACCAGACAGTTGAGGAAGGGCTCTCATGTCAAAGAGAGTCCAAGAAGCACCCAGAAAGGAAACAAACAATGCAGGAAATTTAGAAGAACTTTATAAAACCCCTAATTAATATCCTTAGCTAGTGGAAAGATGATTTGCATCCATAAAACAAGAACAGAGTGCTGTGGGAAAAGAGCAACTGGAGAATAAGAGAGTTACTTAAAATTTTAAGTGTCATGGAATAGGAAACTCAGTAGAAGGATTGGAAGACCAAGTTCAGCCAAGCACTCAGAAAACTGAGAACAACAGGACAAAAAAGAGTTGAAAACATAAACATAAATTATGATGATCCATCCAAAAGATTTAATATGTTGTTGTTTGGAAAACAGAAGGTATTTTCAATAAAATAGAGAACTGAAAAAAAAGTCTCTGTATTGAAAGCGTCAGCTAAATCCTAAGCGTAAATAGTGGGGGAGAAAGACACCAAGGTGCACACACATCACCGTGAAACTTCAGAATCCTAGGGATGAAAAGAAGCTTTAAGGGGAAAAAATCACCTGGAAAGGATTAAAAGGGAAAAATGACATCAGACTTCTCTTGAGAAGGGACCAGATGCTAGAGTACAGGGGCACCGTGCCGTCAAAGTTGATTTTCAACCTAGAATTTGTATGCAGCCAAGCCGTCAGTGAAACAGAGTGTAACCAGTTCCCGCATAACTGAGGGCATCATTCAGAAGGAAGGCAAGGGAAGTCACAGGATGACCGAATTAATAAATTCAAGTCAACATTAATGGATGGGCGATGGTGAAGAGTTTGCGCGTGCTGTTCCTTCTGCTTAGTTCCTCCTTTCCCACTCTATCAGTCTGGACTGATAGAAATGACGCAGTGATACAGTTTTATATGAAGAATATGCTATGATGAAAGAGTAAGCGTGGGCTCCAAAAAATATACAGATGTCCAAGAAGCATATGAAAAGGTGCTTGACATCACTAATCATTAGGGAAATGCAACTCAAAACCGCAATGTGATACTTAGGATAGTCAGATTAATACAAACGAAAAACAGAATGGCGGTGGCCAGAGCCCGGGGGCAAGTGTGGGGTAGGTAATGAGGAGTTGTTTAATGGGCGCAGAGTTTCAGTTTTGCAAGATGAAAAGAGTTCTGGAGATTGGTTGTACAGCAGTGTGAATGTAATGTTACCAAACTGTGTACATAGGAATGGCTAAGATGGCAAATTTTATGTATATTTTAGCACAGTTTTTAAATTTCATAAGAAATAACTAGAGGATATTAGAAACCTCTAGCAGAGTGCTCCCAGCCCAGTCAGCTGGCCTGAAGACTCTGGAAAAGGGTTTTGGGAATGCAGTTGAGGGGGCTCATGTTTTTAAACGGGGAGAGGGGTGTGTAAAAAACAAAAGCAGAATTTTTGTAAAGAAAATAGTGCAAGAGGAAAAGAAAAATAGCTACACAAGAAGTAAAATGTCATCACAGTGTATAACCTAGCTCTGCAGCAAACATTTACATATTCCTTATAAAGCAGATGGCATTCATTGTTTTAACTGAAAGTAGTGATGGAGTAGAAGCTAGGGGTACTGAAGAACCACATCCACATCCATCATTACAGGAATTAAATTGTTAATGTCTCAAATGGGTAAGAAATAGCAATCCAAGCATTTTTAAAGATACATAACTGCATAGTCAGAGAGAGAATGTTCTTAAAGGAACTGTTAACAAGTTACTTCTAAGGAGAAAGCCGATGGGCACTGCACAGAGAAGAGTCTCTTTTTGTTATGTATCTTTCTACTGTTTATTTTTTTTCCTATGAGCATGTATTACTTTATGAAAATGAGATTCAGTGTTGATTTTTTTTAAAAAAGTAATTAATGATAAATGACAGACATTGTACACCAGGAATTAGAGATACAAGAAATTAGTGCTAGTTAGGGGAAAATTAGATAAAACTTCATTAAAGTTCATACATTTGCAGTGTGCTTTGTCATAGAAATATGAGCTCGGGCAGGAAAGTGTAAGCTATCTCGTGGCTACGTGGGCCCTTTATTTCCAGCACTTTATTTTAGTGGTACAGTAAAACCTTAACTGTACTGCTGAGGGGAGTTGCTGCTTCTAATTAATTTAATTTGCAGAGTAATAAGATTAAGCAAAAATCATTTTTATTCCATCTTCCATAGAATACCTTTTTAAAATGTAGCTGTACTTGCCTACTTTATTAAGCTTAGTATCTGAAGATAATTTCAGGCTTTCATTGTGCTGTAGACTTAGAAAGTGTAACAGTAGAGGTGGGCAGCCACTGCATTCTAGTTTTTGTTCCCCCTTCTCCTAGTTGGGCGGCAGGAGCGCAGTGATTAGCACACGACCAGCCCCCCACTCCCAGGGCTTGCCTGTGCCTTGTGAGAATGTTTCTTTAAACCGGATGTCTTAGCATCTCTGCACCTTTTAACATGAAAATATTCCTAGAAGTTATCATCTAAGATAATGAATAATAACCGTTTCCCAAGCTCAGTAAGTGTGCTGACCTCCTTTAAAAGTTGTGTTTCTCAGCCTTGGCTGAATGTTGGAGTCATCTGGAAGCTTTTAAAATTTCTGGTGTCTGAGTTCTGCTCCGAGAGATCTCACTGAAAAGGGTTGCAGCCTTGGCACTGAAGTTTCTAAAACTTCCCAGGTGGTTCTGATGAGCAGCCAAGACCCACTGTTTTAAAGGAAGAACAGTCTTTGAGCGCCCCCCACCATGTTGACCTAAACCATTTTTATTAGGACGGTTTTCCGCCGTGTACAGACTGACTACCTAGGTTGAGATCCCCTGTGCATGTAGTAGTTGTGTGTAAAGTACATTTACAAATTTAAAACAAACTCCAAAATTAACAAATTGAACAACAGAACTGGTGGGTGGACGGTGATGTTTTGCGGAGGCTTTTGTGCGTGTTGTTCTGCTTAGTCTGTTAAACCCTCCTTCCCACCGGTTTGGGCCTGGTCGGGAGGTAGAAACCACCTGGTTGTAGAAACAGAGGAAGTTTATTATAAGGAATAACTGAACTGTGATAAAAGGGTAACTACAGACAGCGTACCAGGGCTGCAGGAGAGAGCTGCGGAGGGACTGATGGGAAGCCCTGGCCCACTGCCCCCCGCCCCCCGCCGGGCCCAGGCTCCCTGGAAGAGGTGTGGCTGGGCCCAGAGCGGCCAGTCAGCAGGTGCTGGGCATCAGAAAGCGCTCCTCTGGCCCAGGAACGCCCCAGCCAGTGGCCAGTTGCATGGACACGCGAGAGGAGGGAGCCCTGGTGGCAGGCTGCAGTTGATGGCCAGGCGAGCAGCCATGCGGAGGATGTGGGAGTATCTGTGCAGCGGGCGTGGAGGATCCAGAGGGCCCGTCATTGGGAGAGGAGCGGAAGAGACGGGCGTGGGAGTAGGGCGAGCAGCAGGAGGCCTGGAGGACACGGTGTCTGTGTTGAAAGGGTCACAGGAAGGTGACACTAGACCACGCCAGAGCTGCACGGTTGCTAAGAGACTGTTCTTTCTGGACATGTGGCTGAGATCCTCACCAAGTGTCCTCAGAGCCACATGCTGACCCCACCCTGCAACAGCCAGACAAGGGGAGCGCCCCTTCCTCCTGCGGGTCCCTCCAGCGCCGTTCATGAGAAACCTCTGCCTTGTGCTCCCCGGAAAGGAGACGTCGTAAACGATGGCTGTCCGTGACTGCGGGGTGCGTGCTGTGGGGCGCGGCTGGAGCTGCCAGTGCTGGATTGAGAACTGAGACAGCGCCCCTGCCGGCTGGACACTGTGCAGCATTTAAGTCGCCGCTCGTGGCCACCTGACTCTTCCAGGCACTGCTCTATGCTGTGTCCCAGGGTGTTCTTGCAGTAGGCCAGCATGCTGGGTAGGAGTCTTTGTTTAAAAACAACTGGTTTGTCAAACAAACTTAAACGGTGCACGTGAGTCACCTGCAGACTCTGACTTGGCTGGGCTAGGGTGGGACCCGGGAGTCTGCACTTTGGATAGGAATGATTCTGACGGTGGTGGCCCCTGAGACAACACTCTGAGGACTGCTGGTCTGGGGCTGGACTGTAGGAACTGTGTCTTTCCCCATTTTGTACCTGTTACACTGCCTGACAGAGGCTGGCGCTGGACAGATGTGGGCCGAGTGAACGAGCCCAGAGAACCCGGGGCTGCCTGCTGCAGCACTGCCCGGGAGGGACGGGGTGGGGCGGACGCCGGGTCGAGCATCTTTCCTCGGGTGCGCGAAACTGTCTGACCTGAACTTTCTGCAGCTGCTGTTTTTCCATTTTTTGATTTAAAGTGAATGCTATACTAATACTACTTTTCTTTATATTTCCTAGGGAGAAAGAACAAGAAACACAAAAAGAGGAACGTTTGATGGAAGAAAAGAAAAAGAAAAAGCAGGAAGAAAAGAAAAAGAAGGAAGGTGCTCAGAAAAAGGTTTGACTGGAGTTCCTAGTTCCCTGTGTCTGTCACCGCTGCGTCCCCCTGCGTTTTCATGGCCGTTACATTAGGGACTTTCAGCTGATTTTGAAATTCAGTGCACTCAGTCCAGAGTGCTAGTAACATAGGGAAGGAAGTAAGAGAGCTGTGTTCTAAAGGAGTTTGACTTTAGTTGGTGGTGAAGAATGTCTGTGCTGCTCTGCTTAAACTCAACTGTCCAGAACAGCCATGTCTGCGGGCCAGTTGACTGATGATTAGAAAAGCTGCAGGTAATCTGTGCAGCTTTGGCGAGCGTTCTTTTACAGCTCGTACTAGCAAGTAGTAAAACGTAAAGCCCTACTGTAAACATTATGGTCATACTTGAACTTCACGGCATTTAATGTACCAAGTTTTGCCATTTGTTTTGTTCTTGCCTAGTTTAATGCATCCTGTGGCTCAAGCTGTATGCCTTTTAATCTAGTTAAAACAGAGAGCTCAAATGAGCTCCCAGATAAAGGTTTTTTTGCCATTAGATCAATATTGGCACATAATTAATAGCATGTAGACAATTGTGCATATTACCCAATAATTGATTTTAATATATTAACTGGGTAAAAACTTACTTTTAAAGTTTCTAACGTTAAAATCTGCTTATAAGCTTTCATAAATGTGTACATTCTACACATTATTATTCCTAAAGCATTTCTGATTTTTTTTTCAGGCTGCTGATCAAAAAACCAAAGGTAAGTTTATTTTGTTTGTGGGGGTACATTTTATTGCAGTACCCAAGTTTATGATAAAGATAACTTTTTTTTAATTGGTAGTTAAAAACATAGAATCTAACCCTGCCTTTGAATCTACTTTTTATTCACTGTGAAATTCTTCACTCATCACTGGTTTTCCATCTGCATCTTGGCATTTGCTTAATCTAAAATGCCTAAAGAATGTTCAATTAGCTTTCTAAACGATGCTTTATAATTTTCCTTTGGTATGATTTTCACCAAACGAAGATTAATCTGATAAAGTTGATCCAGTTTGAATAAGAACAACCAAAGGGTAATGAATTTTTTTTAAAGCTTCCAATTTCTCTTTGCCGACTATTAATAATAAAAAGAGGTATACTCTTTCTGTATTCCCTCTTTGCTTGTTGATGTGCAAAAGGTTTCTTTTTCATTCTCCAAGTCTGGAATTGGCTCATGACTGTCCCAGTGGGTGCCGGTGCGAGCGCGTGTGGTTCTCACGGTAACGTGGGCGTCTCTGATGCGCGGAGAGGTGAGCAGCAGGGAAGCCGCCTCGAGCCCTGGGCTCCGTCCCTGACGTGCGCGGGCGTCCCGTCTCGTGGTGACGGGGCGCGCCCTCGAGACTCGCACACACCGGCTGTGCGTAACTTGGGGCGAGTTAACTGCACTTCTTGAAGCCTCAGGTATCTCGTATTTAAAATGAGATAAGTAAGTAAATAAATAAATAAATAAATACGTCTTTAAAATGAGAAAGATAATGAGCGAATGGTTCCCACCTCCTAAGGCTGCCGTGGAGACTGTGGAGACGGGGCAGGAGCAGGGCCCAGTGCCCACTCGAGGTGGGCCTTGACGGCGACTCTGCGTTTGTATTCCGTTGGTCTGTCTCTCGTCACCGAGGCCGCAGACACGCGCACCGCAGGCTTGTGAGAGCGCTGGCCCCGGCGGCCCCACTGCGCGTGGCCTGCTCTTGTGTGGCGCTTGCAGTTTTCAAAGCAGAGTTTGTATGATCTCACTTGAACTTCGCGATTAAGCAGGGCAGGTGCTAGTTGACAGTGAAGAAAAGTGAGGCTGACAGTGGGAGGCAAGTGGCTTGCTCTTGGCCCAGCGTTAGTGTCAGGACGGGACTCAAGGGAGCCCGGGCTTCTGACCCCAGTGCAGCAGGCCTCGGGCTCCCACACCGGAGCCACAAAAGAGACAGGTTTCATGTCAGTGAGGATAGAACGGCACCATAGTTTTCAAAAAGGACCTTTTTTCTCACGCCCTCAGTGACAGTGTGAACTTATGTCACACTTGTCAGAAGGGCCCAAAGGGCTGTGGAACATGGCTGTTTTGAATTTATGATCTTGAATAAGAAATAATGGGTTCTTTTAATTGTCATTTAAAAGTGCAGTATTATTGCTCTGAATCATCCATTTCCCTTTTTTTTTTTTTAACATTTTGAGGAGTTTTTACAACCTGATTCAACACCAGCTGTGTTCTGTGGTCATGGTCACTGTCTTCTGTCAAAACAGTAACAGATTGCGTCTGACTGCACAGTGACTGTGAGCGGCATGCCCGCCTTCCTGCACAGAGCTGCTGCTTTCTGTCCCTGTTCTGATGAGTATTTACATTGCTGACTCCAGACCACTGGGTTTTTATCTTCTCTAAAATACTGCTCCTTTGGATACAATTTGTCAGTAACTGTGCTAACTATAACTAGCCTTAGAATAGAACATGATAATGATTATTAATGTCCATCTAAACAAAAAAAATGCTTTTTGGATTGTAAATAACCCAGCGGTGCTGCTGGGCAGTTCATTCACAAATATGAGCGGCACCAGGGTCTGAATTCTTCTCAGACTCTCCGTCATTACTGGTTCCCATCAAAACTGACTCCCTGTAAGGTGGTGGTTCTGAACTTCTGACTGGACATGTGTGTTAAATAAATAACACAGACTGGGCCTGCCTGAGCGTTGAGAGGTGTGGTGGGAGCGGTATTAGTGCTCACACGGAGCCCAGGCCTGGCCTTTCTTGTGCTTCCCCTGCTCCAGCCTCTGTAGCCAGGAGGGCAGGTGCACACTTGCCCATCCCTGTGCGCACGGGCAGTGGTCCTGAAACCAGCACCCTCGTTGGCAAATACTTTCAGACAGACCCTGCATGATTGTTATTTCTGGTTGCTGATGGCATTGTCTGCAGTGTACACACGAGTAAACTGAAGCTATGAAAGTTTGCCAAATCCCCCCAGGACTGCATGGCTAGTGAACAGCAGGGCTGATGTGCCCGGAACCGTCCTGAACTCAAAGCAGCCAGGAAAGGCACGCAACAGACATTTATCAAGCATTTACAGGGTCTCAGTACCTACCAGGCTTCAGAAGTCTGGTAACTTAGACAAGGTGATGGAGCTGGTGAGTGACAGACTCCAGAGCCAAACGTCCCTGGCCCGATCTGCCCACCCACTTCGAAATCAGGAGACGCTGAGAACCCTGCTCTCACCACAAGGCAGCGCCCGGAGGTCTCAGGCCTGAGTTGTTAGAACACAGGAAAGAGTTGAGTGACTTGAGTGAGTCCAGGAGTTGAATACTCTTATAAGGGAGGCTGCCGTTATAAATTGGATTATATAATATGCTTAATCAATTAACAGAGTAGAAAGACATTCGAATTGATTTTATTTTGATTATTAGCTCAAACTAGAGCAGATCTAGCGTTACGTTTGACTTAGTTTTCCCAATTACTGAAACTTAACCTCTTTAAATTTGGGTTTATTTTAAACATTTTCAGAAAACTCTTTATATCATACACGTATGTATACCTTTCTGCTTTCTTCTAAAGAATAACCAGCCTAGTCCATTCTTGATAGATCAGTCTTCATTATAGCATTAATTATGCTTAAATTTTTTAAATCTGGCTATAACCGTTGAACTTGAACTATAAGTCTTCATTTAAAAGACTAATGGAGAACTGAATCTCACTAGGAATTCTCTGATTAGCTTAATCTAATACATAGCATGCATCTCCCCCGCTCCAGTCTGAAAACTAGGTGTCTAGAAATTCTGCTTTGCAAAATTATGAATAAAATTAAATTTGGTCCCTGTTTTTTCAAATTCTGTCTTGCAGTGTCTTTGTTGAGTTCATTTTCTTTCTATTTTAAGCTTCAGGCGAGCAAGTGAGTTGATCTGAAACCCTGAGCCCCCCAGCACCTGCCCTGCTGTCAGATGGGGTCCTCACTGAGTCCAGCTCGGGGACTTTTCTCCACGTAGTGGACTCACCCTTGCTTTCCACCAGTTTCTGCCTTGTCTGTCCCCCGCGTGTGCACATCCTGCGGTGGGGTTGGTGTCCTATGCTCCTCAGGAATCCGACGTGTGCACATGCCCAGAACCCTTTCCTTTCAGTGCTCTCTAGTCTCGAGTGGTGGTAGTTTCAGCCATCTTTTCCTTCTTTTTCCTCCTGTGATGAAAAATGCAAGTAATATGTTGTCATTGTCTAAAAAGAAGTTAAAGTTCACTTGAAATCCCTCCATCATGAGATATCCACCAGTTAACAGTCTGTTGACCGTCCCTGAAAGCATATGGATACATAAATACGGGTTTTATATGGACTCTCCACCACTTCCCCTTATTAAACACTTCCGCATCCCTGCCCCGCAAGGAAATGCACTAAGCAACTTGGAAACCTCTCTGTCAGCCTATTTAGAAACAAAATAGTCCTTTGTAAATGCTGCTAAACATTGTCTTTGCAGTGGTAACCACTGAAAGAGCCATCTGAACTCAATGCCTTAGTGACGCCCAAGATGCTTTCATGGAGGGGAGAGTGGGACTCAGATGTAATCGTCTTTCGAAGTACCAGTGACGTGTGCGTCGTGTCCCTGCTGTGGGGTGACTAGTGTCTGAGTGCTGGGCGCGTCATACTGGGTTTTGCTTTGGTAATCAGTCATCTCTGTTCTTTATTTGAGGGACTGCCTTAATTGGGGCAGAGAAAAGAAGAGCTTCTGTATGTGATGACTTTGAGCCTGAGTTTTCCGTAGTCTTCTGCGTGTTTTCATGGACTTAGAGGGTTTTTTTTTTTTAGATTAACTATAGAAATACCCATAAATGTGAAGTAAATTTTAATTCCATAGTTGTAGCCAGATTTTCTCAAGTTCATAAAATAGAAAGGTAAGTTTTCATACAAAAAGCTCAAAGGTAATTATATCACATATGAGATATATCTTATATCTTGATGCCCGAATATGGCTTAAACACAGTGAGATTAATGATTCATTGTTCTGAGTCATAAACTTAAAAATTCATACATTTTAATTAGTTTCCTAATCTTGCTTGAAAGGACTGTAATTTAAGTTTTGCAGTCAGATATTCAGTTTCTGCATGCATTCAGTTTGTAATTCTTAGCTTTAAGAAAAACCTTTATGTGCTTTTGTTAATGTAAATCAGTTAAAACCATACTGTTTTAGTAGCCTTTTGTTGTTATAAGAGTTTGAGGGGGTCACAAATTACATGCACTGTGCTGACCTGCTGTTAAGGCTCATCCTAAACATACATCTATAAAGCTTTTCCTCAACATGAGTGAAAAGCAGTGAGAACTGAGGTTTAAAGCATACCTTCCCAATTTCATAGTCGGATAGAGATAAAAACAGACCCCGCATTTCTGCACTTCCCCCGTTAGACGGTGCGTCTCTTGGGCTGAGCAGCTAATTGCCCTTTGTTTAGTCTTTCGGGGTCTCAGCACAGCGGCCAGCAGTTAGTGTTTGTAAAACCGCAGGCCTGTGTTTCCCTGAGTCACACTGTGTGATGCAGTTGGCCAGAGTCCTTGAATTTACATGTGCTCACCTTCATACCGTGTCACCAAAACAAATACTATTTTGAGTATATGAGTTACTCTTAAAGCCAGTAGCTAAAAGTCTAGTCAGCCTGCTGAGCACAATATATTTTATAAACTACGGCATTTTATTTGCATGTCTACAAAATTAACAAAATCTTAGCGCTTGAAGGATCCTTAGAGATTACGCATTTCCTAAGTTAGATGGGAAATGAAATTCAAAGAGGTTAGGTGATTGTTACAAGTTTTGACATCTAGAAGTGGCACAGCTAGAACTAGACCCTCATCTTCTGGTTGTCAGTTACATCATTTTTCCGCTATCATATGGAGGGGCTGGAGACGTAGATACTGTGTATGTATCATCGGTACCGTATGACTGTTCATTTTAAGAAGTAACTTAGGAACTTTTCAGATAAGGCTGAAAGAGATTTCTAAGAGACTTACTATATGAGGGATCTTTATAGGATGGTATCTTATAGGATCTTAAATCTTAGCTGTGTCTTTCTTTGGCCAGTTTGCTCTATGCTTAAAGGAGTTATCCAATTATACTATTAAAACTCTACAGGAAAGAAAGTATAATAAATACGTGAATATTTTTTTCATGGTAACAATGGAAAGTGTATTAAGATACAGTATTTGTCCCCTAGATACGTAGGCAATTTAAAAGGATAAAAGTTTCTTGGGAAAAGAAACCTAAGGAAATGTATATATATCTTTTTTCTTGATGAAATAGGAGAAGAGAGGAGGTAAGCTGGTGAGGAGGGGAGTGTCATGTGGCTGCGGCATCACAGGCCCCTTGAACCGCATCTCCTGGTGGCCCTTCTGATGGGCCTCGGACAAAAAGCAAGTCTGTGTCTCAGTGGAGCCGAACTTCACTAAGACGTTAAACATCAGGGCAGTTTCCAAGGTCAGAGAAAGCAATAGCTCATGGCTCTAAAGGAAGCTGCAAGTCTGCTTTCTGAGAAATAATTTGCTTACCCAGATTGCTTTTTTTTGCTTTTTTTTTAACAGCTTTATTGAGTTATAGTTGACATATGGTAGGCTGCATATAGTCAAAGAGAACTATTTAATAAGTTTCGGCGTGTGCACACCTGAGAAACCATCCCCACACTCAAGACAGCAGCCATCACCCCTAAAAGTACCCCTGTGCCCCTCCCCAGCCCCACTCTCCTCCCCCTCCTCCCCTCAGCAGTCTCTTGGCAAACACTGACTGCTTTCTGTCACTCCAGGTTTTGTAGACAATTATGTAAATGGAGTCACACAGCGTGCACCCCTGGCCGCGTTCACTCACAGAGTAACACTTATGAGATTCATCCCTGTTGTGTGTGTATCTTTCCTTTTTCCTGCCGAGTAGTATTCCACTGTTTGGAACCATCACAATTTGTTTAGCCATTCATCTGTTCATGGACATTTGAGTTGTTTTCAGTTTTTAGCTATGGTAAATAAAGCTTCTGTGGACATTCATATACAAGTCTCTGTATGGTTATGTATGCCGTCGTGTTTCTTTGGTAAACATGTGGGAGTAGAATGGCTGGATCTTCTGATAGATGTATATTGAACTTTTCCACAGTGACTGTACCATTTCATAGTTCTCCCACATCCTCGCCAACGCTTGGAAAGTCAGTCTTCATCATTTCAGCCATTCTGATAGGTGTGGTATCTCTTTGTGGTTCTGCCTGGCACTTCCCTAACAGCCAGTGACGTTGCACATCGCTGTCATGCGCTTTTCTGTCATCTCTGTGTCTTCCTTGGTGAGTGCCTACTCAGGTATTTTGCCACTTTTTATAGAGTTATTTGCTTTCTTACTCCAGATTGGTTTCTAGCATTAAATTGGCCTCTAGAGTTGAGCAGGAAGCCTCATCACTGCAGCTGAGTTCTGCACGCCTCAGTCCTTCCCCCGTCTTCCTGTGTGTGCAGTTGTTTGTATGACAGGGATATCAGCAAATGTGCACTTTCAGTTGTGATCACGTTTCATCTGGCTTTTAACGTACCTACTAAAGACTGCATTGATAAGTGAGCAAAGTATTAGTCACATCTTATTGTCTAGAGTTGTCAAGTTCACTAATTAATTTAATGAACAGTTTATAAATATCTATCAGACAGCTGACATAAGTTCTCTGTTCTCAAGAGATACATTAATAGGAAGAATTAGCCTTATAAGCAAATGGATGCAGTGAGGTGTTCTGGGGGTTGTGATTTATTTATCCCTTACCTTCCGCCTGTAAGGATTTAAGTTACATTCGTTTGATCATCTTTTGTCCAATATTCATATTTCCATAAAGAAGGTAACCTGGTTTTTAAAACTAAGTGAGAGAACTGGGGGAGGGACAGCAGTGATGAGGCGCGGCACGGGCGCGCGGAGCTGCGCCCCTCCAGGTGGCCCTGAGTTAGCTGTGGAGACGAGGACAGGGCGGGATGCCTACCCTGTCCCCCAGCCCATCCCGCAGGCCGGGAGAACGGCGCACTCGTCACAGCCTGGCCTACCAACAAAGGAGGTGAAGCTAGAGAGGTGGGAGGCAGGGGCCTCGCTCATTGTCAGTCCCTGAATACCATCCTGAGGATTTCGATTGGGTCTTTTAGACCAGAGAGAGCTGTTGGGGAGCTCTAAGTGGGAGAGTGACGTCATGAGACTTGTATTTTAGAAAGGTCGCTGAAGGGCCAGACTGAAGATGGAGGAAAAGGCTGGAGGGAGGGCTGGAGCAGCGGGTGCAGTTGGACCACTGCCTGCAGACGCTAAGCGGAGCAGCGGGGGGCGGAGGAAAGGGTCACGTCGGTGGAACAGGCAGAGCTCGGGGACTGGCTGGGCTGCGGACCGTTTGAGCCAGCGGATGTGTACTGAACACCTGCTGTTGCCGGGCTCTGTGCTCCTCAAGTCCCACTCTTCCGGAGTCCTGTGGGGAATGGACGAAGGCATCGGGCACAGTTACCAAGCGCTGTGATGGAGAGGAGCCTCGATTGACAAGAGCACAGAACAGAGGAGCCCGGACTAGGCTAGGGTTAGGGAAGGCATCTGAGTGGTGCCTCGGTTGGGATCTGAAGGATGAAGAGAACGCAGCCCGGTAGGGGGAGAGCAGAGGGGGCTCAGGGCCCCCCACCCACAGGGAGCAGCGTGCGTAGAGGCTGGCAGAGGTGTGGCACTTTCCAGGACCTAAACACACACATAGCGGCAGAGCCAGCGTGGTCAGCACGGGAGAGAGCGCAGTTGGGGGAGTACAGCGGGGGATGGGGACCAAGGCCTGACGGATGTGGAACGTCCTTTTCCTGCGAGCAGTAATGAGGCTTTTCAAAATAAACTGGCAATACGGGCAGTTTTCCTCCTGGTCCGGCCCTCTGACTCGGAGTTGGCTGGCTCACTTGGGCACCCTCTTCTGGCAGTTGTAGGATTCTGCACTTTGGGGGAAAGTGCAGATTATTTCTATCCCACAATTTATTGGTTTAGTAAAACATGCACACAGCCCTACTGCTGCACGTCCTGGGAGAGCGTGTGTGAGACGTAGACCCACTTAAACCTCTGTGTGTCATGAGATTTCAGATTTGCTGTTTGTTTCCAAAGCTTGTTCAGGAGAGAGAGGTCAGGATGGAGGTGAGGGACTGAGAAGCGGCTTGCTTGCTGGGCTCTCTCCACCTGCAGGTCTGTGCGCTGCGGTGCCTCGCTGGGGAGTGTTCGAGTTGACCGCACCTGCTGAGAAGGCTGTAGAAGAGCCAGCATGTGTTCATGCTGCACTGGCTACCTGGCTTTAACATGGGCTGTTATTTTCTGTTTTGATCTTCTAAAGCAGCTGGCCGGTGTTTAAGAGAACCTAGAAATATTTGCCAGTATGATAAATAATACATTTTATTAGAGTAGAAGAATCCAAGGACCAAAACAAGGTAACCTTTTAATGAAGTGATTCTTATTGTTAGTAGTCATTATTAAAATAATTTTACTTTAACATTCATATTATCCAGCCTATTGAGTAGAATTTAATTTAATGCCCTTCAGAGAGGTGGCTGTAATACATTAGAATAGAAAATATCTCTAAACAGCATTTCTCATTAGCAGCAGACACTAAGTTAACGTAGTTAGTAGCAATGAGTTTGGGCTCGTTTTGAGTTGGGCTCTAAAAGTTGCCATGGTGACAGATCAGCCAGAAGCCATCAGCAGAACAAACAGAAGGCCACCACTGTGCACCCCACAGGGACTGCCAATAAACACAGCAGATGGACTCTCGATCCTCATCTCTGTCTCCTGCTCACATCTCGTTGTAAGGGAACTTCTGGCTGCAGTGTTTGTTGTAGTATAGGCTGCAGAAGTAATTGTAAGATGAAAGTATTCCTTGGAGTCACCGATTATTATAGCACAGAGGAAAACTTCTCTTTCATAGTCATGTTTGCAAACAGCCAACATACTTATTTCAGTAAATTTAAATTTTTAAGAAACTCTGAAGCTTTGAGTATATATTCTGAAATGGCTAGGACTAATGCAAGATTTTTTTTAATGCAGGATTTTAAAATTTTTTTTCCTTTTTGTCACTGTGTGATGTCTGTGCATAAGAGAAATTCTGTGCTTTATCATACAAAATCTATTTCCCAAGTTCTACGGTACCATCAGTTATCAACATACAGACATTGATTGATTAACGACTCACTGATGGGAGTTGGCGGGTGAATGAGGAAACTATTAAATTTATGCACCAATTGTCAGATGCATCGCGATTTCAGAAATAAGACAGTGAAATATGTGAATTAAAGTGTCCCTCTAGGTTAGCACTTACCTATAAAAAGTTACTTTTAAAATAGGCCACTCTAACCCACTGCATGCCTCTTGTCAGTGTGCTTGAGGCTAGTGGAGGCAGCCTGTGAGACTCTAAGAGCAGGTGTATGGAGGTAAGTCCCATTACAGTAGATGCCATCAGAAGGAAACAGTTGTTAAATGTCTCACTCACACCATATGCTGCAGTGCTGTCTAGGTGAAGGAAAGGTTTAAATGCACTATGTGCTTTAAAAATAAAATGAAACCTATGCTCTTCACCAGAACTGATTGAAGGGTGTGGAAACAAAGCACTCTAGCTATTTTCAGCAGAAATGAGTTTAAGTACAGGCAGTTGGGTGCTTATGAAATCATGGGGGGCGGGGGCGTGCCCCAGGCTGGGAGGCAGAAGTGACTCCCCACAGGGTCCTCCAGAAGAGCTGCTCCCCGGTGAAGAATCGGGAGGCCCCACTGGCACTGCTGACTTCAGGAGCCCAGTGTCACCGCTGCAGCCCAGCCATTGGAAAGCTGCCACCAACACTGTCTCACCACCAGCAAGACAGTGACTGGGACCCAGGATGCCATGTGGAAACTCCCACCGTCTCCAGGGCTGTGCTTACACTCAGAGCTGGTACAGTGGGCAGAGGGCGCCTGGGTCCCTCTGCGTGCCAGGTCACTCACGCACACGCCTCTCATGGGGGCCTGAGTCAGGCCTCCTTGCAGCTGTGAACAGACCCTGCCAGTCCTGCTGCTGGTGCACCTGTCGGGAAGGAGGCACCTTTTGCTTGCTGCTCTGAAGTGCTCTTAAAATGCTGGGATGAAGTCAAAACTACAGTGAGATACCACC
Source organism: Vicugna pacos (assembly GCF_048564905.1). NCBI lineage: Eukaryota > Metazoa > Chordata > Mammalia > Artiodactyla > Camelidae > Vicugna > Vicugna pacos. The sequence continues at coordinate 59,818,087 of NC_133002.1, forward strand.
TCGCACCAGTCAGAATGCCCATCATTAAAAAGTCCAGAAACAATAAATGCTGGTGAGGGTGTGGAGAAAAGCGAGCCCTCCTACGCTGCTGGTGGGAATGTAGTTTGGTGCAGCCATTATGGAAAACAGTATGGAGATTCCAAAAAAGACTAAAAATAGACTTACCTTATGATCCAGCAATCCCACTCCTGGGCATACATCCAGAGGGAACCTTAATTCAAAAAGACACATGCCCCAGTGTTCATAGCAGCACTATTTACAATAACTAAGACATGGAAACAACCCGAATGTCCATTGACAGATGACTGGATAAAGAAGTTATGGTGTATATATATACAATGGAATACTACTCAGCTGTAAAGAATAATAAAATAATGCCATTTGCAGCTACATGGATGGACCCGGAGATTGTCATTCTAAGTGAAGTAAGCCAGAAAGAAAGAAAAATACCCATATGATATCACTTACATGTGGAATCTTAAAAAAAAAAAAAAGACAAGGGAACTTACTTACAAAACAGAAACAGACTCACGTAGAAAACAAATTTATGGTTACCGGGGGGAAAGAGGGTGGGAAGGGATAAACTGGGAGTTTGAGATTCGAAGATACTAATATATATAAACTAGATAAACAGCAAGTTCATACCGTACAGCACGGGGAACTATACTCAATATCTTGTAACTTATGGCGAAAAAATATGAAAACAAATGTATGTATGTTCATGTACGGCAGGCAGTGTGCTGTGCACCGGAAGTTGACACAACACTGTAAACTGACCAGACTTCAACGAACAAGATACACATGTGTATGTAAAATGCTGGGATGGCTGTTCATTACGGCATTTGTATAGTTTGTCAACAGCGCTTTTCAGGCAGGGGAAACATGAGACCCAGATTGAGGAGGGAGGCTTGGGCCAGACCAGAGGCCCAGTCCTCTGACCCTGAGTGCGGCTGCCATGCTCCCGCCTCAGCCGTTGCCTCCCCTGACCTCTCTGAGCCCGGCCTCCCTTCTTCCCTTCTTCCCGTCGTTATCCGCAGTTCACCATTTGATTGACTTGGGTTTTGTTTTTAATCAGCACGAGTGGTTTCCGTTGCTTCTGTGAGGGAAAGGGTTATTCTAACTGACATTTTCCTGCTTGACCAAGCTTCACTCAGGCTCCTGGACCTTGTCCTGTGCCCGCCTCTGCACTTCCCTGTAAAATCCGGTTCTGCTGAGTCAGTTTAAGCGGAACCTCCCCCCATGATATCCGATCAGCTTCTCTGTCCTCCACGGTCCCCCGGTGATGTCTGAGCCCCCTGGCCTGCCTTCAGCAAGAATCCTGTTAGGTCAGTGCAGCCAGAACCCCCTCCCCATTACCCCCGATGTTTCCTCTTGGCGTTTGCTGTCCACTGACACCTGCCCCCCACCCCTACTCCTTAGCTGTGAGTTCCCACTTGCCCACACTGTATTCAGAGTTGAGCCCAGACTCTCTTCCCCACTGGGAAGTAAAACCCCACTGCGGTGGTTGCACAGTGATGGCCGTGGATCAAGTCTGCCTTATCTTCCACAGGTGTCATTGAATGTTTTCTTTAACATAATGTAAACACTCACAGTGCACTTACTGTGCACCAGACACTGTTCTAAATGGCTCTTAACATATATTAACGTTCACTTTTCAAAGAACCCTCCCAGTGAGATATCGTTGCCCTCACTTCATCCTCCGCTTGCCTGCCTTTTACAGATGGCACCACTGAGGGACAGCCAGCCAGTGAGTGGCGGAGCTCGCAGCCACTACGCTGCATCTCAAGAGAAAAAGCACGTGGGATTAATAAACCCCAAAGTGTGCATGGCCGTGATTTCCTGGGAGAAGGTGGGGTACACAGCCAGGGAGGGGCAGATAGGGGCCTTTGGTAGAGTTGGCAGCCTTTTCTTTCTTAAGCTGGAGACTGGGTACATGGGGATTTGCTGACCTTTTTGTACATCTTAAATATTTCCAAATAAAAAATTTTCTAAAAGAACGTCTTGGTGGTATGATTTGGAAACACGTCAATGCACTGGGCGCCCCATGCTCCCCTGCTCTGTTAAGTTTCTAACGAGCAACGTAAGGTGGATGGTAGCAGGAACGAATCCTAGGTGGGTCCCCGCACAGTCCAGAACGGATGCTGCTGCTCTGGACCACGGCCCCCGTGGTTCTCCTACCACGGGGGTGATGTCGGACAGGACCCCTGGCCCTGGAGCCTGCCCAGACAGGCTCTTGATCAAGGCCACCTGCTTGTTGAGTTTAAACTGCCAGTGATGGTCGCAGCAGTTCGACTCTCCAAGAGTTGGTGATAGCAGGAGCCCGTCCCCAGAGAGCTTCTGCCCAACACTGGAGGCTCCAGGCTTCTCCATGTGTTGTGGCCAAGACAACACCATGGAGTGACCCTCCACCAGGCTGCCCCTGGGGACTCTTCCAGCTGTTGGCCAAGTGATGGAATCCAAACCCTAATAAAGTCTACGCCTGCCTCTCCGGCCGTATGTCCCGCCGCTCTCCCCTCAGGCACTGGGCTCCAGCCACACCAGCACGGAAGCTCTTTCCCACTTCAGGACCTTCACATGTCCTGCCCCAGCCAGTGGGAGTGAGCTCACAGACGTGGCCCACGCGTACGAGCGGGCACACGCCTGCGCGCTTCGCCTGGTGAGGTTTCCCACACTCTGCCTAAGTGTCACTTCCTCGGGGTGCTTTCTCCCAGCCCCTAACCTAAGGGACTTACTTTCATGTTCTTGCAGCAACTGGTAACTGTACGTTTGTGGAATCCCTTTTAAGACAATATCTGTCTCCCACTGGACTGTGAACTACAAGGGTGAGAACCGTATCTGTTTTCCTCCACGCACAGTGTCCAGCACAAACAGGCCTTCACTGAGTATTTCCTAAGTAAGTTGGTAAATGAGGAGACTGACACACGGCGGGGGGAGGGGGGTGAAAGTCATAGGCAGATAACATTAAAAAAGGTGAGCTCTTGTTTACCTGCCCAGCTCTCCTCATTTTTCACAGCACTTAACACCTCCTGGTGCTTGTTTACCTTATGCGTTGTGTTCATTGTCTTTCTCCCCTCCGCTGACTCCAGGCAGGAGTGGAATGTCCCCAGCTCCTGGAGCAGTGACTGGGCTGTAGAGGGGCTCCGGCGCATAAATCAGGGAGTGGCATCGATCTCCGGCACCTGGGGTCTTGGTCATAGACGGAGAGAAGGGGCTGGGCGGTACCAGGATTCAGAAGCATGTAGGGAAAGTTTGAAACAGTTACAATAAGGGAGTTTGGGCAGAGCACATTAGAGGAATTCTCATTAGCAATAGGGGCTTAAAATAGCATACGTAGGAACTAGACTTCGTCACTTTCAGAGCCTGCAGTTTCAGCCTGGACACCAGAGTGGTGGCGGGGGTGCTACAGGACGATGGACGCAGAGTGAAAAGGGATCCAGATGGCAGGACTGGGGCTCGGGTGGCAGGAGGGAGAGCGAGGTGGTGCAGGCTGGGTCACCAGGGGAAACTCCTCCTCTCCTGGTCCCCTCGATGCAAGGTGTAGAGCAAAAGTTTGAAAAAGAGCTCCTTCTGGATGAAGTCCTCCAGAGCCCTAAGGGGCCCATCTGAGCTCCTGCCCAAACTGTAGCCTGTTGTTTTGGAAGAGCGATGGTAGGATTTTATAAACTATTTGGACCCTCTTGTGACAGTGCCCTCTGGAAATTTTAACTGAAAGCAGAAAATTACTTCTTGGAAAGGAAATTGTGGGAAAGACTTGCTTTCTTATACAAGGATCTGACGTCTGTCTTTTCACCAGCAGATGGCGCCCTTACTTAAAATAAAAAAGTAAAAGCTTACTAGGCAAAGGAGAGGATCTGCAATGTCTTGCTGGAAGTTCTTTTATTAGCCATGTAGTTATTCTCTGGTTTCTACTCCTTTTTTCCCTAAATAAAACATGATTTGTTGACCATCCACAGATCAAGTTAAATTCCCATTGCCCTACTGTGTTCTACTGTGTGAAAACAGATGTGTAAGGTAGGCTGGTCTGCGAGCCTGTGCTGTCAAGGTGTGGCCTTAGGTCCGGTCTGTTTGAGAAGAGGAATGCCAGGCTTTCTTTGATGCCCTGCTCTAGTTCTTTGAGAGATTTGGACCTAAAGAGAGTGTATGGCTCATCAGGTACTGCCCGTCAGATGCATCTATATTGTAATAATAGACTCAGGTTCCATTTATTGGTTGAGGTTATGTTAGTTGTCTGCTCGTTGCCAGGATCTGAAAGATTCTGGCTTATGCCTGAGGTTTATCACTATCTCATAGAAGAGGCCAGAGGTGCAGCTTGGCAGGGTCAGGATTCTTGGTTCCCTCCGTGTCATGCTCTGCTAAGTGAGGCTTCTCTTCCTTTTCCTCCAGATCCAGGGTGCCCCCCAGGCCACCAGCCAGAGTGGCAGTCGTTCAGGCCGCTGGGAATAGGGTCGAGAGTGCGCACGCGGGGAACTGGGGAGTGAGTGCTGTGCCCGCCCTGTGCCCCGGGCCCCTGGCCCCGCCTGTTAGTTTGCAGGTATCCAGTGATGCTTTTCTGTTTGTGAGGCAGGACGCCAGTGTTACTGCTAGTGCAGAGCTGGAATAGGAACGCTCTCACCTGAAAAAACCGGTGACCCACCATGGTGGGCGGTCCTTTATGAAAACAGTTATTCAAATGCAACAGGTTTCTGAGAAGCCAGCTCAAACCTCACTCTCTTTCAAGAAGACAGTGCTGCTTCTAGACCAGCGTGTTTCCTGAGAGCTAGAACCTGAGCCGCAGATGTGAGCTGCATGAGGAATTTTAAATCTTCTCATAGCAAGTTTTAAAACTAAGAAGAAACAGGTGTGATTACTTTTAATAATATTTTTAACTTGGTATATTCAAAATGTTATTTCAATGCAAAATCAATATAAAAACTATTAACGAGATTGTGTGTGTGTGTGCTAACTCTTTGAAACACAGTGTGCACATACCGTCACAGCACATCTCGGGTCAGACGCCAAGTGCTCAGTAGTGACATGTGGTTGGTGGCATACTGGGCAGTGTGTGATCACCTTACCTCTGAATGACCGACTTCCAGTCAATACCCCCATGCTTTTGTGTCTCGTAATTTCTGTTTCCCCAGTTGTTGGTTCATTTCAGTGAGAAACACCTCATGCTTCAAGCCTTCCTACAGCAGCCAGCACCATCCTGGGCTCAGACCCAGGAAATTCTTGTTTGGCCTCTGGATACGTTCAGTTTGAAGGGTAATGGCTTCCAGGCAGCGCTGTCCAGTGCACGACTGAAGATCAAGGCCAAACTCGAGGGGACAGTGTGGGACAGGCAGTATTTGGGTTTCAGTAGCGTAGGGATGATGGTCAAAATTGTGCAGCTGGATGACCTCTCCAGAGTCCAGGGCAGAGATTGAGTCCGAAGACTGGAAGTCCATTTGTGGTTAGAGGGGCCAGCGGGGCACAGGGGAGTCTCTGAAGGACACAGGAACAGGGTGAGCGTTTCATCCAGTCGTGTGTTGACAAGTGTAACACAGGGTGACTTTTGTTCTCCTCGTAGCTCGATGCTCTGCTCTATTAAGAGCACCTGGGATTCCAGGCGAGCACTCAGATAATTCCTTCAACTGAAAGTTCCCTTTCTTTTCCCATGTGTAGCTCCGCGTTCCCCTTCCTTTGGCAATCACGGAGGGGGCGTCCTCACCACGGAGAGGAGATGCGAGACACGGGCTAGCGACGCGCGTCTGTCCGGCACAGCGGCGCCCGCGCAGTCTTTGGCGCCCTGCTGGGGCTCTCATCCTGGGAGCGCTTGTGTCTGACGCGCAGTCCAATAGTCCAGGCTGTTTCCTGTCCTGCATTGGGAGCTGGTCGTCCTCCCTATGAAGGGCCGGGTAGCAGATACTGTAGACTTTGCAGGCCACATGGTCTCTGTGACCTACTCCTCGTTGTTTTTTTCCCCACTTTTTACAAATGTAAGAAACACTTAGCTCACCTGCTGGCGCCCACCCTACTCAGCAGTTATTCAAGAGGAAAGGGGAGCCTGGCCTAGAGGACTTTGACCCTTAAAATGAGGCTATCTTAGGTTTAAAAAGGACTCTGAGTAATGCATCAGGTAGATAGCACAAGGAAAACTGAATATTCCCTATCAAGTATCTTAGAATTGGTGGTTTAGATTCAAAACTAGTAACTGATAACGCTCATTTATTTGCATACTTCTTCATTTCTGCACCAGGAATTGCTTTTCCTCTTCCTCTGAAGGTTTTGAAGAAAAATAGCCCTGCTCTTGTCCTTTGATCTCCCTGAAGCAGTAACAGCAGTGTCGTGGAAGAGCAGGGGCCGGGGTGGGAGCTGGGAGTCCTCGTCCTGACGTCCTCCCGGAAGACGTGGCCGCGGGGTCTCCGCGGCGAGGGCGGGGCGGGGCGCCTCACCCTGAGGCTCCTGTCAGCTTGGTTCTCTGCTGCTGTTACTGAAGCGCCGGGTCTTTTCCTTGCGTTCCTCCTACTGCCAGAACCTGCTGAGACCTGGTGCTTTAATTCCAGTTGCTCTCCTTCAGGTTAATGAGTTCAGGTGGGCCTTCTTCGCTTCCAGCCTATGGAAGGGCAGGATGACAGGTGGAAGAGCCTCGACTTTGATGGAGGCTGGCGGCCCTGCCGGTTACTGCGGAAGGGAAGGGGTCTTGTGAGCAGGGCAGGTGGGGCTCTCTGTAGCTCACAGCTGCGGTCTGTATTCCGTCCTTGCCTCCCTCCTTCCTCTCCTCTCAGTTCTCTCTGACACCGACCAGTCTTCCGGTGTGTCGGTGTGCCGCAGTCTGTATCCTATAGAAGGGCATCTTGGTTGCTTCCAGTTTGGGGCAATTTGATTAAAGCTGCTGTAAAAATTTCTGTAGAGGTTTTTCGTATGTGGACACAAGTTCTCAACTTATTTAGGTAATGACTTAGGAAGAGCCTTAGCAGTCTATGTCGGGGTAGAGAGTGGACGGTGGCTTCATCCGGGATTCAGGGTCACGAAACAGGGCGACAAGGAGAGGCCTTGCGGACACTGGCTGTGCACATGGCCTTGGGGTGGATGGTGGTACCCACACGGGCGACGAGAAATGCAGGCTGGCTGCAAGGGACAGTGAAAGGCAGTCACATCTATCCCCAGTGTGGACTGGAAGCATTTCGTACTATTACTCACAGAAGTAAGATGTATGGAGAGCCAGGTCTACACTCGTTTGGCACATAGCTTTTACTCAACTGTGCGATCAAAGACATCTACAAATTAAGCAGAAAAAATTTTTTTCAAATAAGATAAACGTAATGTCCTGGATGTTACTGTTCCGAGTTCAAGACAGGAGCGACCTTGAGGCTCCGAGTCTGGCTTTTTGCGCCTGCTCCCCCTCTTCATCGGGATCGCTGCTCACCCCTCTTTGCGTTGGGCGTCACCCCTCAGGGTTGTCACCCCCCCCCCACTCCTCCTCTCTGTTGATGTTACTGTGGAGCCTTCCTTTCTGCCATGCACCCTCGTAGCATCTTGACTTTCACTCCATGCAGATGCATCCTTTGCGAACTAGCCCACCTGCATTCTTTTCCAGTAAAGCTGTGAGGGATGTCTTCGTGGTAGAGTTACCATCGCCACAAATGCTGTAATATTCACATAACCCAGAACGCACTGATGTGTATATTTTCTACTATCTTCAGAATTAAAACGAAAATATATATAACCTCATAGATATCTGATGATCCCTTAGTTTTAAGAAACGTTGACAGAGAGCAGTGGTTCTCAAAGTACGGGCCGAGGGTGTCACCTCCCCTGGGAACTTAGCAGAAATGCAGATTTGCTGTCTTTCCCCTCCACCCCCTGAGTTCCCTCGGCAGGGCCCAGGAATCTGACTCCGGCTCAGGTGTGAGAACTCCTGCTCTAACCTGGCCTAACCACCTGTCCTACTGGTGAGGGAAGTGGCCAAGAGCTGCTGCTCAGGATCACAGCTCGATAATAGGAAAACTGGGTCCAGACCTGGAGCTCCGTCGGGCCTTCAGTGCAGTTCAGTTTCCACAACGCTCCATTGTCCGTTCTTCCTCGCCTTAGGTTTTGTTTGCTTTGGTTTGGGTTGGGTTGAAGGAGCTGTTACTAAAGCGCGGGGTCTTTTCCTTGTGTTCCTTCTAGTGCCAGAACCTACTAAGACCTGTTCAAGCCAGCCCCCACCTGCCGGGACCAGTACCAGTACTTCCACCAGCACTGTCGCCAGCAGCAGCAATGGCAAACGCGCGCCTGCCAGCGGCCAGCAGCCGGCTGCGTCCCGCTACCTGCCCCGCGAGGTGCCTCCGCGCTTCCGCCAGCAAGAACAGAAGCAGCTGTTAAAGAGAGGCCAGCCGCTGCCCGCCGGGGCTCTGACCAGCGTGAGCCCGACCCAGGGCGCTGGGCCTGCAGGGCCGAGCCCCCCTCCCCTGCCGGGAGCCGGAGCACCGCAGCCCCCGAGCAAGCCCCAGCCAGGTAAGAGCCAGGGCTGCTGCTTTCTACCTCAGCACTGGTTTGCAGTTGGCTTCGCTGCCCAGTAAAAAAAGTGGATGTACTGTGGTCCCTGCTTACTAGATACGTGATCAAGCTAGCTGGCTAGCTAGACAGGTCACAGGTGGAATGATTCATCTCAATTGCATTTTAAAATTTAATTCTGTTTTCCCCTACTTACCTATATTTTTCTCATGTATGTTCAGATGGCATTAGCTACTTCAGCTAAGTCTGTTGCTCACAGTCTGCGTCAGCACATATAAATCTGTCAAGGCAGAGGCTTTAGAACCCTGCAGCGAAACCGTGCAGATCAAACCCCGTTCTCTCACTTTACTAGGCTACCCCATGGCCGCGCCCACACTTCTGTGCGGGAGGTAGTCGCATCTCGAGGGAGTGGGTGTTTCTAACCAGAACGGACACAGGCGCCCTGAGGCCAGCATGCCTGCCCTCTCCCCTGCAGGCCCCTGGGGGCCCGGGGCTCTGGGCCACCTGCTGCTTGTTGCTTCACCACTGGCGTTCTCTTGGCTCCCAGAGAATCACCACTTGCCCCTTTGCTCTCTGGCTTCCAGAACGTCCACACCTCTCATCTCCTCTCTCTCCTCTTCCCATCTTCTTGACCTCCTGGATTTATACGTTTGAAAATTTCTTTATTGGAGTTTTCGGGGAGTTTTTGAAGGAAAGCGAAGTATGTGTGTTCAACTGCATGGTTCTTTGTTATTTTCTTTAATCTTTCTATTTCAAGTAATTTAACTCACCACTGGCACCTGGTCTAGCATGGAAACCATGTTGGCTGATGGAAAGTTGGGTCTGTCATTAGAGAGTGAAGGAGGCCTCTTGTATTAGATTGGAATTTAAAAGAAACATGTCACAATTCATACTAATATTTGTTTTCTTTCTTGTGTTGCCTTTTCCTGCAGGGAATAATTCCAACATGACATAGAAGTATTTATAGCAGTATTTCTCAAAACCATGACTTTGTGGTTTTGTTCAGAACAAATATTTTTAGACAGCTTTGCCATGTCTCTTCAAATAGTCTTGACTTTCATCTGCTAAATTCCTGTTAGAGGGGATATAGGTGAATGATTGTCAGCAGAAAGCTAGGAAGAAAAGAAATGATCAAATATTTTTGTTGAATATAATCTCCTCTACTTAACTGCAGCCAGTTTATCATCAAACTTGCAGTTACTTTCTGCTCTGAAATACGGGCCCCCGACCAAGCTTCCCAGAGACATAGACTGTATAGGCGGCTCCTGCAGCTTGGTGTATCAATTTAAGACCCTGATTTTGAAACAGCGCCAACAGCCCTGTTTTTTCTGGGCTTCTTTCATTGTTGGAAGGTTGACGGGCGGTCCTGCATCAGCGCTCTCATCAAATGCTGACGCGATGTTGCTATTATTTTCTTAGACAAGTAGAAAATAATCAAGAAGTTGATTCAGTAAAATTTCATATGAAAGTAATATTCTTTAGTAAAATATTTGTCTCTGTGCATATGATATCCTTCTCCAGAAAGTTATTCCTAGTTCATTGTACTTTTAAAATGTATACCCTGAAGACTAAATCATCGTTTTACATGTAAAACATCTCAGGAAATGGAATCAATCTGAATATTAAAGAAAATGAGAAATGGTTGGGGTGTTGTTGGTTTTTTGGTTTTTGTTTTGTTTTGGTTTTGGTTCCCAGACAAAATCTTCCTTTTACACCAGCTTGGCCTCTTCCCCAGCAGTGTCTGGTATCACAGCCGGGGGAGTCTGACTCCTCACCGCCCGCTGGTTCAGCGCTCCGCTCAGAAACCCGCCCTGGTTCCCTGGCTCCTGATGCAGGCTCAGCTTCTCTGCCTGGCTCAAGACCCGTCCCCACCTTGTTCAGCCAGCATGTTTCCTTCTGTCCTTGTGGCCTGCTTTCTGTTGTGAGTGGGATGGTTTCCTTACTGCCTCCCAAGTCTGCCACACCCAGTGTCGTCTTTCCCAGCACGTGCGCACGCTTGATTGCCCTGCTCTTTCTGTCTCTCCAAATCACTGTCACCCCACCCTGCATGAGCCCCTTCAGGATTTCTGCCCTCGTGTGCCCCTCGAAGCTGGAAGGTGCCGTGTCCACAGCCCCAGCCTCGTGTTGTGTACCATGTGACCTGTATTGCATGCTGACTAAGGTGCCCTAAAAGGAAAGGGTCTGGGCTGCCTCCTGGGTGACAGGTTTAGCAAAGCGACAGGAAGCCTAAACTGGAGGGTACACCCTGGCAGCCGGCCCTGGGTATGCCGCAGCTGGTGCTTCCGGTTCTCACCTAAAAGGAGGTCTTGGGCCCTTCCCTTGGAGCGCTAACTCAGACACTCCCCGAGAGCTTGTGGGGTTCCGTCAGTGGAAGGCATGCTGGCCTGCCCGCCAGGACCTTGAGCAGTCAGCGCAGGGACTGTAGGTGGGCGTCCACGGGCACGGGGGTCAAGAGACCGGCCCGATTCGGTTTCCAGACCCACGACCCTTGTGTGGGTGACCTTGACCAAGGCACTGCCTGCACTTCAGGCTCCTCATCTGTAAAGTGAGGAGATCCCTACTTCACAGGGCTTTGGAGATGGTGTTTGTTTCATGCTCCACACAGGCCTGTGTGTAGTAAGTGCTCAAAAAATGCAGATGACTCCTGTTACGTGGGACTTGGGAGACTGTTGAAATAGACCATGAATATGTACCTGTCTTTGAAACACTACCCTGGAGCAGCAATTTTAAAAATTCACCAAACCTTTATAAACTTTTCTTTTTCGTAGTGCAGGTTATTTAATGAGTCTGTATCCAGGTGAAATTCTGTCAGTATGTTCCATCCACATTTTCTTCTGCACTGGAAGTTTATTAGCTACTGCTCAAAGTAAAAGGTCTTGTAGCTCTTTTTTTAAGTAATATGTAGGTTTTTATTGTATTTGTATCTGTATTTGTATAGGTTTCTCACTCCTGTAGCCACTCCTACATTAAAACAAAAGTACGGTTCCATTCCTGATTCCATTCCTCTAACTGTGGGGTTAAGTTAAAAAGTATGAATCCTGGGTCAGCAGAACTAAGATTGAATTATCCAAGCAGGAGGCACATGGTGACTGATCCTTAAAAATTTAACAGCAGACCATTTCTAGTGACAGGAGAAGTAAAATGGAGAGCTGTTTCAGCCCAGCATGTTAATTTGTGTTTTTTCCCAAATGTATCAGTATGTGCTCATATCCTGACCACGAACCTAACGCCCAGAAGTGGTTCTTCGCCTTGTGACGTGAACTGGTGATGGGTGAGTAGGGACCGGAGAGGCAGCAGGGACATGTTCAAATTGACTCTCACCGCTTTGGACCCATAACTCGTGTTGGCGACATTACTAACTTACAGGGACCAGCGTGACGTGTGGTGGACGGGTGATGCTGGAGGACCAGGGCACTTACACTAGGTCTCCGGCCCTGGAGCAGCAGTCTAAGCCCCTCCCCGCCCCTGCAGCCCTCGGGCTCTGTCGGCCCCACTCTGCATTGGTGCCGCGCGTCTCCACGTTCGCCCTGGGCATTGTTGGAGCAGCGGCACTGTGTAAGTCACACTGCCCACGTGCTCTGAGAGAAGCAGGACTTCACACTGGCAGGCAGGGGCGGGTCCTGGCTGCTGTGAAGGCTCAATAATGCTGACGTGGAGGCGAAACTCAATAAGCTGAAAGCAGAAGCAGATTCTTTACAATGAACTTCTAACTCAAAGTAAGGAAATTTTCTAGCATCAGGTCGACTGTTTCCATCAATCATTGATGCTCTGTCTCCACTTTAGAGACCTCCGTGGGCTGCCATCCCTTGTGGAAAAACAGGGCTCTCTAATAGGCATGCCCAGGGCGGCTGGGAGAGAAAGGCCCTGGAAGGACTGGAAAGGAACTGGAGGAACCCTACAGAGAGCCTTGCGAGGGGGAGGGCTGGTGACTGTTTCGGTTACAGAAAGTCTGGTCTGAGAACGCAGGAGGCCACACTGGGCCGACCCAGAGGGTAGAGGCAGAACTAGGGGCAAACTACCAAGCGGTGGGGCAGGTTCCAGCCCTGTGGGAGAGCTTGTGTTCCTTCCGCCGTCGCTGGCAGCATCCAGGGAGTTGGAATCACAGTCACTGGGACGGACAGGCCAGGGTTCAGCCCAGCCCTGGTTCCAGGTTCTCTCTTTAAATAACAACAGTTCATCCTGAAATAAAACATTGTTCTTGTAACAATCTAATACAAGGGAAAGTAGATTTTCAAGTTCACGTACTGATTCGGAAGCGAGCTCATTTAGCCAACTGATAAAAAATTTTGACTGGTAAGATAAGTGTTACTAGTATATAAATGTTAGTGATTCACCCTATTAAGGTTCCAGAAGAACGTCATTTTATCATGTTATTTTCTGTTCAGACTATGTTTTTGCCAATCTGCAGCATAACTCCAGCTTGAAACACTTGAGAGCTTTTATCTTTTAAAAAAAACTCTAATGTGCTAAAGGCAGAACAGTGTATTGTTTTGGTGGCTGCTTTGTACATTTGTAAACAGAGGCTTTGATTAATATGCAGGAGTGTTTGCTACTTAGATCTTTTGTAGATAGAAGCAGAAAGTGATTAAGAAGTTGGACACGTGCCAGTTTACACGCGGGCTCATTTAGAAAATGCTAGCTGGTGTCGGTGTGCCACACGGGTAGGGGTGCTTAGGAAAAGCGGGAAAGAGGAAGGGACAGAAAACAAAGGAGCAGGAAAGGGTTTGTTTGCATGCACCCAGTCAGCAGCACGCGTTACTCCTTTGGCAGACAGGGAAGGTGGCTCTGGTGCTCCCTACAACTGGTCCTGGTGAAAACGTTTGTGTCGGTTGAAAGAACTTAAAGAGGAAAGGAGATCGGTTTAGTGTTGGCTGCGAATAGATAATCAAGGCTTTCAAATCCTCTCGACAGGATGCCTCTCTCTCCCTGCCACGCCCCCTTGTTGGAGGGGGTGATCAGCTCCCTCCTGGGGTGGGAAGGGCACCGCCAGCCCCTGGCCCGCGCGGGCCTGCAGGGCCTGCAGGGCCTGCAGGTCGCTGCGCGGGGAGGGCCCCGGCCACCTCCGCATCCAGCGGGGGCGAGGTGGCGCGGGGAGCCGCAGGCACACGGGCCACAGGCGCGCCAGGTAGCGTCTCCGGGGGCGGGAGGCCCCCTTTGCAGGTATTTCTGCCCCGTCGGCCCCGAGGGGCCCAGAAACAAAACCTGCACGGAGCAGAGAGCGGCTGCTTCTCCTGGGCCAGCCGGGCCAGAAGTCCCGAGCTCCAGCCGCGCCTCTGCCCTCCTGCTCGGTGTCTTGGGAGGGAGCGGCCGGCGGCAGACCTGCGAGAGACCCCTGGTCCCTGACCCCGGACCGCGACCCCAGGGCAGACACCCTGCCGGCTGTTCCGCCTCCTCCGCCCAGCCCGCTCGTCCTGAGCATGCGGCTGCTTCTTTCCCTGATCTTTTACTGCTCTCCAGAGTCTTAACCTGGTGGAAGCAATCTCGGCTTACTGCCGCCTTGGAAAAATGCATAGGACAGTCCGCTTATTCTTTTGGACACTTTCCGTATTGTTTTCAGTGAACCTTTCACTCCATCTGCATTTCCTAATTCCCTGCATATGTAGAAGTTGACAGATGAGCTGCTGCAGGGTCTGTCGGGTGATGGAGCTCAGAATTCAGAGCACCGTCTCTGCGATTTTCACACGCAGGGTAAATGCAGCAGAGAGGGAGGCGTCTTCCGTTCCCAAAAGCTGAAAGCAGTTGCTACGTTTATCCTTCCCCTTGAAACCAGGTGGGGGTGACTTTGTGTTGTTGGTAAGAATTAGGGCATGTGTTTCCAACTATGGGAAGCATTTGGAGTTACTTTTATAATGTATGGTGTATTATCCTGTCATTTCAGTTAAAGGGGCTGTAGTGAGAAAGGGTGACTTGTGCGCTGTTTGTCGGCGTCGGCACTAATTAAGCATTCCCAGCACTTCTGAGTAAATCTTGCCCACGCTTCTCTATCTGATTAATTCGATACCTAATTAAAATTTTGCCTACTGTAGCTTTTGGAAGCTCTTTGTTCAGTACTTTTTCCTGAAAAATTTATCTTTATATGGTTACATTTAGGAATTTTGAAACAAAAGAAGAAAGCTTTTCTCTTTAAACGATGCTGTTGTGTGATCCTTTTTAATTTAATCACTTAAGACAGCTTGTTACTTAGATTTTTATAGAGACACCTATTTTTAGAATGTGTGAACCATTTGAAGGGTTAAAAAAAGAATTTAACATACACAGACTTCATTACATTTTTCTTTTTAAGGCTTTTTTTTTTAGTGGAAATATTTTAGTAGTAGAATTTTTAGTGGAAAGAGCACTAGAATTTTATCCTGAAGATACGGATTTCAGTTCAACCCTTACTGCTTACTGGTTGTAACACCTTCTCCAAGTTTGGCCTTTGAGCCTCTCTCTCCCCATCTGTGAAAAAGATTCAGTTGTGAGATTCAGGTGATTTAATGTGTGGGGAAATAGTTGGAACTTCAAAATGCGATGAAATACATTATGTCTTAGGGATGTTAAGACTCTTGTTTATACACTCTTTCAAACTTGCCGTTCATCAGATGCATGGATTTTAGCCTTTTGGAGCTCATGAGCTATACTGGAGAGTCTAGAATAACCTACCAGAGGATTCATTCTTGGTTTATTTCAGAGCTTTCATTCATGTCAAAATGCCTGTTTCCAGAAGTCAGTCATTCCACAAATTTTTCTCATGTAGTCTTCCAGATTACAGCTGAAAGATAGACTTTTGAATTGATAACACAATCAAGAGACTTTGATTTATGAAAACCATGCTATTCAAATATTTTCAAAGTCACAGATTCTCCTAAGAAGAACGGTGTACTTCAGACATAGAGCTCAGTGGGTGACACTCCCATCCACCCGTAGCCCAGGCCTGCGGTCAGGACACCACTCTGGAGCCTCCCTCTCCTGCTCCCGCGCATCTGGTCTCTCACTAGGTCCTGGCACTTCCACCGCCTGAGTGTTACTCCATCTCCCCCTGCTCCCCACAGCAGCCCCCCCCAGTCAGATTATCATCACCAATTTGGCCACGGCCATTGAAGTGGGATGTGGAGGAAAATTAGCATTTTTTTAGATATAAAAATTTAAGAAGGAATTCTAGTTTCCTAATTCTAATATTTGCTCTGCAGCCTGACACACACGTTCTCCACTGATCACCCAGCCTGGGTCCCAGGTCTCATACACAGAGTTGGTGAGAACCCCCGAGGGTGGAGAGGGTCTTGCCCAACAGGAAGGATTACCTGGGGGCCGAGGTCATTCCTTCTTGCACTCCGTGTTCTGTGCCAGCGTCAGCTTGTATGGGCTCCGTTCTGTGTTTTCATGGATTTTACTCCCTGGGCAGGAGCGTCATGGCAGTGCTGGCCATCTGAGGACATGGGGAATAGAGGTGAAAATCTTTGGTGCCCCAGATTCGTGACTGTATCAGGGCAGAATAATCGGGCATCATCCAACAGTTACCTTTGACAAAGGAGTAAGTGTTCCAGACTCGCTGGATGTGGGGAAATTGGATCTTTTGTTTATTTTTAACATTAAAAATGCAGAGGAGGGCCGCCTTTTTGCTCCCTCCTCTTCGGAGATGGCCGGTGCTCTGTCTATAGAGTGTGTACCTACTTCTACCCTAACCTGAGTGCCCAACCCCACACCTCGTGGCCTTTCTCTCGCCTTCTGAAACAGCCTACACTCTATGCAGTATGTAGCTCTATAAATAAATCTACCTTTACTCAAAAAAAAAAATGCAATGGAGGGGGGAGGGTACAGCTCAGTGGTAGGGCATGTGCTTCGCATGCACCGGGTCCTGGGTTCAACCCCCAGCACCTCCATTAAAAAACTTTTTTTTTTTTTTAATGAAGGGAAAGGCTTTACTAATATTTGCTGTATGGACAGACACAGGGCCTACTGTTGGTCATCCAGCCTTGGGTCTCGCTCCCCACACAGGCTCTTTGTTTTTGTTGGAGCAGCGTTTGACAGTAAATCTCAGGTATTATGGCCTTTAAATATCTTCACAGACGTTCTGTTACGTAACTACAGTACAGTGATACATTTAGGAGATTTAACACTGGTGTATCTAACTCTAATATATCTCAATTTCACCAGTTGTCCCAATAATGTCCTATTTTATAGCAATCAAGTTAACTATTTCTGTTAATGCCCACCTCCTACAAATGGAATGTAAAAACAAGGTGAACTGCGTTAAAATCGTTTCTGGTAGTGAAATAATAGCTCAGTACAAGGTATAGTCCCTGGCTGTTCGTTTTTTGCATTCATAATTGTCAGAAAAATGCCTAGAACTTGCCCTTGTAATGAGAGCCTTCAAATGGTAGAAAAAACACAAGAGTAACTTGTGTTTACTTTTTATATACTGCCTGTATTCGTGAACCTTCACGGAATTCTGAGTGAAATTAATTTCTGAAAACCTAGTCCGTCTTGGTGGTTTTGAAGTAGCGAGCGGTGAGGAGCCAAAGAACAGCTGAAGTAGGAAAGAAGGAAGAGGAGCAGCAGTGTGCCGAGTCGGGGCAGGCCAGACGCGCCTGCGACCAGCGCGCTCCCCACCCCCGCCCCCGGCCCTGCCCCCGGCCCAGGCCGCCTCGCTGGGGGAGACCGCCCGCCGCTGCGCACTGGTTTGCTTTGCTTGGTGAAACACCGCCGCCCCGAACGGACTTCTGTGGCTCTGTGACTTCTCTCCGCCGGAAACCATGTTCCAGTTGTAGGTTTATAGTGTCCGTTTTAATTTTGTCTAAATAAAAAAGATTTTGAGCCAGCAGTTCTTTTTCTACTACCTGTTTGAATAATCATCCTGTATTTTTGCAGATCGCTTCAGTTAAGTATCTTGCTAGTCGACATGAAACTTAAGCTTAATCTTAACATTACCTTCAAAGTCAACTGAAATTAAGTAACATCATTTTATGTTACTGGCAGACTGCTTTTAAAAGTGTTTATAAAAAACATCCATCAATTCCTTTGTTTATTCCACAGATATTTATTCACAGCCTCTTATGTGTCAAATGCTCTGCTGAGCCCTGGACAGACAAATAGGGCAAAAACAGGCAGCGCTTGCTTTCGTGGGGTTCGCAACGTAGAGGGCGAGGGAGGCACGAAGGGTCACACCCAGAACTCCCCCAAGGGCGTGCGCTCCTTGAGTGGAGGACTCTGTCTGCAGGGGTCGTCACTGTCCCCCGCGTGGCGCCTGCACACGCCATGAGGTTCTCATCTGGGTCAGGGCTTGGCTCAGCCGGCCTGCGGGCCAGCTCGAGCTCGCCACCTGCTTCTGTGAGTAAAGCTTGGTTGGGGCACAGCCACGCTTGCTCATTATCTGTGCCTGCTCTCCCACCGTAACGTCAGCATTGAGTGCTTGTGACAGAGACCGCATGGCCCACAAAGCTGAAGTACTCAGTGCCTGTCCCTTTACAGAAGATGTGTGCCAGCCCCTGGTGCAAATGGATTTTTTTTTTTAAAGGAAGACTTTATAATGAGTGTGTCCGAGAGTCTCAATGGGGAAAGAAAGCTTATTCCATGAAATGCCTGGTGAGGTGAGGAAGAAGCAGACAGTTGAGCCTGAGCGCAAGCAGAGGCCAGCCCCTCCCAGGGCAGGTTGCTGGAGTGGACGGTGCACACAGTACCACGAGGAAGCAGCAGAGCCAGGGGAAAATGGGGAGAAAGGAGGCCCCAGAAGAGAGCCGGCCTGGTGGGCTGCCTGGAGACGCCGGCCTTGTGCTCAGAGCCTCGGAAGTGTGTGAGCACGCACTCCTGACCTGCCGGGCATCCGTTTGGCACAAATATTAGGTGCACTGTTGACAAGACCCTGGAGAGGAGCAGGAGGGGGCCTGGCGGAGGCAGAGCTGCTGGAGTAGCCCCGGCAGAAATGAGGGCCCTTGGGCCAGGGGGGCGGAGGGAGGTTTGGTTTCTCAAGGTGAGTGGACGTGTTCTAGAGACTTCTCGTGTGTAGAGGCGCGGGCCTGACTTCCTCCTGGCCTCAGGGCCCGGGGCCCTGGTGTGTGGACACGGCTGCGGTCTGCCAGCCCTGCCATGTCGGTGCTCTGCTCACGCCCTGAGCCCCTGCCCTCCTGCCCGGGGAGGGCCGCGCAGCGGGAGCTTGACCGTTGTGCTGACCGCTCCTTCAGACCGCGGGCTGCTTGTTAGAAACAGCCCAGGCCGCACGGGCACTTCCTCAGGCCCTCCATACACCTTTGTATATGTATAGTTTTCTATTGTTTTACCTAGTGACTAATATTTTTCTTGAAATGTGGGATTTTTTTTAATGTATATGAATGAAAAAAATCTATATTCTCAGAGGATTGTCTCATTAATTCCAGCATTAGCCTTTTTATTAATGCACAGGAAACAGTGATAAACCATAATTGCTGGTGATAAGTAGTATAAATGAGATTAAGTGGTTCTAAACCGTGTACCCTTGGTAACATGAGATATCATTTTCTAAAATCTCTTCCCTCTCCTCCGGCCCCCACCGTCCGCCAAATATTGATTCTGTTGTATGATTCTGTGGTGCATTTATAATTCTCTTCTATGGAATGAACTTCATAGCCTCTAACACTAGCTCGTTACAGGTCTTGAAAAGAACTGCAGGCTGCATTCAGCATCCACGTGAACTGCGCATCGTAGCCAGTGTCCGCAGAGTCAGCGCACCCGCAGGCACCGTGTAGTCAGGGAGGCTCCTAAGCCGCTTCCCGCTCAGCCGCTCCCTGTGACAGATGCATGCGGAGATGCCCTGTGCCAATGTGCACTGTCAGTCTTCTCAGCAGTGTGGGGTCGTAGGAAGTAAAGTAATTTTAGAAACATGAACTTTTTTAAATGGGAGCTACTGAGAAGACAAAGAACTTGTTTCTTTGAGTCATTTTTGTAGTATTTGTCGTTCAGAATGGAGAACTCAAAAGAAAGCTTCTCCCAAAGCCTGGTTAACAGTTGATTTATTGACACATGGGAGGAAAATCTCATTTTGAATTTCTTTGATCTTTTTCAGATCTCAGTCACAGTGGACTGGCAGATCATTATGAAAGTTCCCACTGGGGACAGCAGCCCACTTACAGAGGTGAAGCCACCTGCAGCTGGGATAAAGTGATAATAGACAGGACGGATAAGGAGGCGTGGCCTTCCATCACAGGGGCAGAGACTGAGTCTGCCTCAGAATGTACGTCGGACACTGACTCTGCCTCCCACTGCGGCTCAGAGAGCAGTAGCATGGCTACCGGGGGCGCGCAGGGCAGCTTCGCTGGCCACAGCAAGAAGGCCAGCGGCAGCACTGGCACCAACGGCGCGCTCGTCCAGAGCCCCCCTGCCCAGGGCACCCTCGGAGCCGGGGGAGCCGGCGGCGGCGGCAGCAGCGCGGCCCGAGCGTGGGGCGTGGCCCACTGCTCCCTCGGCGGCGGGGATGGGAAAATGGACACCATGATCGGAGACGGGAGAGGTCAGACCTGCTGGGGTGCCTCCAACTCCAATGCTGGCATTAATCTCAACCTTAACCCCAACGCCAACCCAGCTGCCTGGCCTGTTCTCGGGCATGAAGGAACTGTGGCGACGGGCAGCCCTTCCAGTATTTGCAGCCCGGTCAGTGCCATCGGTCAGAACATGGGCAGCCAGAATGGGAGCCCCGCAGGCGCTTTGGGTGCTTGGGGGAACTTGCTGCCGCAAGAGAGCACAGAACCACAAACGTCCGCTTCTCAGAACGTGTCTTTCAGCGTGCAACCTCAGAACCTTAACACTGATGGACCAAGTAACACTAACCCCGTGAACCCTTCACCGAACCCTGTCAGTGCAGTGCAGACGAACGGACTGCCGAACTGGGGCATGGCTGTCGGTGTGGGGACCATCATCCCACCCCACCTGCAAGGCCTTCCTGGTGCTAACGGATCATCAGTCTCTCCAGTCAGCGGGGGTGGTGGCGGCGAAGGAGTCAGCAGCTCCGTGTGGGGACTGTCCCCCAGTAACCCTGCCACAGGAAATAGCAGCTCTGGGTTCAGCCAGGGGAGTGGAGACACTGTGAACTCAGCATTAAGTGCTAAGCAGAACGGATCCAGCAGTGCTGGGCAGAAGGAGGGAAATGGAGGGAACGCCTGGGATTCGGGGCCTCCTGCCGGCCCTGGGATCCTCACCTGGGGAAGGGGCAGTGGCAGCAGCGGTGCTGGTAACATCCCTTCGGGAGCTTGGGGCCACCCTGGCCGAAGCACCTCGAATGGGGTGAGCGGGGAGTGGGGAAAGCCCCCACAGCAGCATTCCAGCAGCGACATCAGCGGGAAAGGATCCACAGGGTGGGACAGTCCGAGCGCGGGCGGCCAGAGCCCTACCACACAGCCCGGCAGTGAGCACGCGAGCTCATGGGCCAAAGCTGCGTCTTCCGGAACCACCGCAAGTGAAGGCGGCAGCGAAGGTTCAGGCGGTCACCACGAAGGAGGTGCCGGGAGGGAGGGAGCCGAAGGCCGACGGCGAGACAAGGGGAGTGTAGACCAAGGGCGCCTCCAACTGCCGAGGGGCGACCTCGACCCCAGAGTCCTGTCCAACACCGGCTGGGGACAGACTCCAGTGAAGCAGAACACTGCCTGGGAGCTTGAAGACTCCCCGCGGCCTGAGAGAAAGAGTGACAGTGGGACAGAGGCCTGGGGCTGCGCAGCCACTCAGCCGCCACACTCAGGGGGGAGGGGCGACGGGCCCACCCCGGACAGCGCAAATACCTCTTCCGTGTCTGGGTGGGCCAGCGCGCCACCGGCCGCCGGGCCAGCAGGCGCAGGCTGGGGAGACGGCAGCAACAAAGCGCCAGACGGCCCGGGGGTCTGGGGGGATGCGGTCAGCTCTACTGCTGTTAGTAATGCTGCTGCTGCCAAGAGCGGCCACGCTTGGAGCGGGACCGCGAATCAGGAGGACAGGTCGCCCACCTGGGGCGAGCCCCCAAAATCCAGACCTCAGAACTGGGGAGATGGACACAAATCAAACCCAGCCTGGAGCGCAGGAGGGGGAGATTGGGCCGATTCGTCTTCTGTCCTTGGACACTTGGGGGATGGGAAGAAAAGTGGCCCCAGCTGGGATGCTGACGGTAATCGATCAGGGTCAGGTTGGAATGAGGTTCCCAGGTCGGGGACCAGCGGCTGGGGCAATGGCACAAATGCGAAGGTGAATCCAGGGACGAGCTGGGGAGAGTCTTTAAAGCCCAGCCCCCAACAGAACTGGGCGAGCAAACCCCAAGACAGCAACGCGAGTAACTGGGGAGGAGCTGCTTCCGTTAAACAGACAGGAACAGGGTGGATCGGGGGGCCGGTCCCTGTCAAGCAGAAGGACAACAGTGAGGCCACAGGCTGGGAGGAGCCTTCTCCACCATCCATTCGACGCAAAATGGAAATTGATGACGGTACCTCAGCTTGGGGCGACCCAAGCAACTACACCAATAAAACTGTAAACATGTGGGACAGAAACAACCCGGGCATCCAGAGCAGTGCCACGGCCAGTACCACCACCACCACCACCACCACAAGCAATGGCGCCAACGTGGCCGAGGCGCCGCCGGCCCACCAGGCCAGCGCCCAGCTCAACCGATCGCCGCTGCTCGGTCCAGGTACGGGCGGACTCTGTGTCCCTGTAGCAGTGAAAAAACATGGTTCATTCTCATTATATTTGGGTTTTTTAAGCAAATGACCTTAGACTGATTATAAGTGCCCTTCACCTTAAAATATTGTATTTGAGTATTATCCAAAGAGAAAAAATGAAGTAGGATGCTCTGATAGCTTTCTGTCCAAGGAAAAAAATATATTAGGAACTTTCAACAGAAAAGGAGAGGAAAGAAAAAATTACGTCCTCTTTAGGAAAGATTGGGGACCATTATGTTGGCTTGTGTTTACATATTACAGAGCCTTCATTTCTTTATGAGATAAACCAGTGGTTCTCCACCCCAAGGGGCTTTCGTTAGAATCACACGGGAGCTTCGGGGCTGGGGGATACCAGCCTCAGAGATGGCTGGTGTCATTGGGCTGGAGGGAAGCTCTTTCACTAGCCGTTTTCAGAGCCCCACAGGTATTTCTGGTGTGTGGTTGACGCTGAAATAAAACCATTTTTGTAAAATGCAATGGCATTGTGTAGAACAGGTCATGTTTTGATTTCAGGTGAAAGAAAAATCCTAAGGTTAGATTGCAATCTGTGTTTCAAGTTCGTGCTTTGTGGGAGGCACTCTACTGGGTACTGCAGTGGAAGAGACCATAGGATGGTTCAGGGAGTGAGGTGGGGAATCCAGCTGGACTTTGTAACTAGAGAACTAACAGGAGCTCCCTGACTTGAGTATCAGTCCAGGGTACGAAGGGCCACTGTGCTCCAGGCATGGAATCTGCCTGAGTGATGAGTGAGGACTGGACTCAGCAAATCGCAGAGCTGCCAGGGGTGGCAGGGACCAGATGGAGAATCTCATCCAGCTCCGGGCCTCCCTCTTCTACACACTCACTGGGCACCAAGTGCTGGGATTCCTGCCCCCACCTTGTCGCTTTCCTGGTCACTCTGGATAATGTGTCCTTCTTGGACTGAGCCTCGGGCAGCCTCCCTCCAAATTTCTAGAATGATTCCTATCACTTTAGGACAGTACAAAGCAAGGGTTAATTTCCCTTCCCATACCGCCGGATTTCAGACAGCTGCATATGGTGATCGTGTCCCAGCTGCCCGTTCGCCAGGAACTGTTCCCAGCTGCTACCACGGTTCCTCATAATCATGGCTGTAACTCCTTTTTATCATCTGGAAAAGCTGTAGCTTGTGAGAGTCCTTGTGCCCAGAACTGATGTCAGTGTTCTAAGTATGGTTTAACCAGCGCAGAAATAGTTGAGATAACCTCCCTCGCTCCTAAAGTCATACTCCTAGTAACGCAGCCGAAGGTTCATGTAGTCTTCTTGAGCCATGTCACACTGTTTTTCTTAAATTCTGAAGTCTTTCTTTTCGTTAAGGCCACTGTGAGCCCTTCCTCACTCAGGACTGTTCTTGTGGTGGCTTGATCCCAAGTGTAATACTTTGTTTCCTGGTAAACTTGGGTTCAGGGCCCCTAGCCTGTTGATGTCTTTTGAAACCCTGATTCTGTAATCAGCATGAGTTACTCCTTCCAGTTTTATGCCATTCCTAAATTTTAGAGACGTGGCCATAAAGACCAGACTAAGGATGGAGTCTTTTCTCCACGGTCACTTACTCGGTTGTCTTATATATGGAACCTAGAATCCAACCTGCAGGGGAGTTTGCAAAGTGTGGTTTCTTTCACTCGGGGCCTCTGTCATCCATGAAGGCTCACAGACAGCGGTAGAATGGCTTGCTGAGTGCCTGCGACCGTCATGTGCAGAGGTTTGGGGCAAAAAAATTGTGAGCATCAAACATCCTTGAAACAGATGAGTAGAGATTCGTTGACCCCCACTGCCTTGTTCTGGAGCCCCGTCAGAAAACCCGCCAGGGCTGGTTCCTTCCGCCCCTCTCCCTCCCCAGCTCCCGCCTCCAGGCCGCCTCAGTCCCGTGATCTCTGATCACCCAGCGAAGCCCTGTAGTCTGTGAGGTTTGTCCTGCTCTCAGCACCGCTGTGAGAATGCTTCTAGAGCCAGTACCTTTATGCCTTCATTTCGCACATGTGCACCCAGAATGCACTGTTGAACACCTACTGTGTGCTGGGCTGTAACCGCGTGGAGGACAGAGCTCTGCGCTCTCTACCTCCGGACCTGCATAGACCTGGGCACAGACCTCTGCCTTACGAACGTGGTTTCTCAGTGAAATGGGCTGCTTGCGTGCGTCCAGTTTTACAAAAGTAGATGCTACAGGACAATTGCTTTCTAACGAGCCTCAGGAAAATTGGCATTAATTTAGGAAACGCAGTGCAGCTTCATAAACTGGATTACTTGGATCTGGTTCAAACACATTCTGGAGCTGGAGCACAGTAATGACCTAGAGAAAGTCCCTGTGCCTGCCTTTGGCCAGAGCTGGTTAGCTCTCTGGGAAGGGCGCACAGGCTTACTCAGCGTAGGGTGGCGAGCGGTGTCTGCCGGCGTGGGGCGGGGTGGGGCCGCCTCCTGGCTCAGCTCTGCCCCGAGGCCGATGAGAAGGTGAGCCAGACCTGCAAGCATGGCACTGACTCATGTTTCTCAGGAAATGCAAGCAGATGCTGAAAATACAGCCTGATCACCTTGGGCACTTAGAAATAAGTACTCTGGGACACTTAAAAATCAATTTGCAGACACAGGAGAACACGGTGCATTGAGTCTAACAATAAGATTAAGGGACAGCCTCCAGAGATGGTTCCTTTCATCTCTGAGCTTTGTCCACTTTCACCAAGACGTTCAGATCATTTTAAAGAGAGGTAGGGAGACTGCTACACAATTAATTTAGAGTCAAACATGAAGGCCATTACAGGCTTGATCTGAGTGAAACGAGCGACACAGTGGGGCCAGGAGATCCTGCCTGGGATTGGTCCTCGCGTGGTGGACGGGAGTGAAGCATTAGCACCGCACACCGGCAGCGCGCTGGGGGAGCACTGCTGCTGTTGCTCGTGGCCCATCCCTCTTCCTGCCTGTCCTCAGCTCCTCGGAAACATCTCTCGTCAGCCTGCGCCGGGCATTTGAGCCGTGCCGGTGGTGATTCCTGCCTCTGTCATGAGGTTGGAGAAGCCTCCAGCCGGAAGCAGACGTGACTTTGCTTTGGCTACTTTGGATAAGTGGAATTATATTTGCTTTATCGTATAGGTTTGTGGCACAAATGTTGTAACCGAGGCAGAGATTGTGTGAGTTACTCATGGAAGGGGCATGTCACCCATTGGATAAACTAAGACTTGGAAGAAACTGGATTTTTTTAACATTTTTTTATTGAGTTATAGTCACTTTACAATGTTGTGTCAAATTCCAGTGTAGAGCACAAGTTTTCAGTTATACATGAACATACATGTATTCACTGTCACTTTTTTTTTCTCTGTGAGCTACCACAAGATCTTGTATGTATTTCCCTGTGCTATACAGTATAATCTTGTTTATCTATTCTACATTTTGAAATCCCAGTCTGTCCCTTCCCACCCTCCACCCCCTTGGCAACCACAAGTTTGTATTCTATGTCTATGAGCCTGTTTCTGTTTTGTGTTTGGTTTTTTTTTTTTTTTAGATTCCACATATGAGTGATCTCATATGATATTTTTCTTTTTCTTTCTGGCTTACTTTGCTTTGAATGACATTCTCCAGGAACATCCATGTTGCTGCAAATGGCGTTATGCTGTCAGCTTTTATGGCTGAATAGTATTCCATTGTGTAAATATACCATACCGTCTTTATCCAGTCATCTGTTGATGGACATTTAGGTTGCTTCCATGTCTTGGCTATTGTAAATAATGCTGCTATGGACATTGGGGTGCAGGTGTCTTTTTGAAGTAGGGTCCTTCCAGATATATGCCCAGGAGCGGGATTCCTGGGTCATACGGTAAGTCTATTCCTAGTCTTTTGAGGAATCTCCGTAATGTTTTCCACAGCGGCTGCACCAAACTGCTCTCCCACCAACAGTGTAGGAGGGTTCCCTTTTCTCCACAGCCTCTCCAGCATTTGTCATTTGTGGACTTTTGAATGATGGCCATTCTGACTGGCGTGAGGTGATACCTCATTGTAGTTTTGATTTGCATTTCTCTGATAATTAGTGATATTGAGCATTTTTTCATGTGCCTATTGATGATTTGTATTTCTGGAAGAAATTGGATTTAGGAATCCTCTCCCTAGGTTGATAAAACGTGCATGTTGTTTCTCTGAGTGTCCCTAGAGCAGAAGCTGGAGAGCACTGTCCTTCCTGCAGGCTCTCCTGTCCTGGAAGTTCACTCGCTCCTTTATCATCCTCTGGGGTAAAAATGATACCCAGAGACAGTTACCTGCAGATGGAGAGAATCAGCACCGTGCTGTTAGAGCGCGACGGTTTTCACACTGCGACTTCAGAAATAGATCTCCCTGACCTCTCCAGCCTGGGTAATTTTCTGTTTTAAGCACCATGCAACAGTTAACTGAAAAAGGAATGAACTGGGAGCAACCTGTGCTTTTTGTGGATATGCGATTTTTCTTGGATTTCCGTTTGATTGGGGTGTTTATACTTTCCTGTGTTTTGAGGGACTTGTAAGTGGGGCTGGACTTGAAGGAGGACCAGGGAGTCAGAAGTCCTGCTGAAGAGGTAGCATGTGCCTGTCAGTCAGGTCTTGGGGTTACAGACGAAGGTTTCACTTTAGGTACCTTCAGTTCAAAGCGAATAAAAGAATGAGACAGTTAAAGGTACCGTTTGGCCCCCTACATATCAATGAGAAAGAACACATTTCAAATCTGTATTAAGGCACTAAAGTACGAACTGTTTTTTGTTTATAACACCTGCCGTCTGTGATGACCCAGGAGGGCAGGCGGAGGCATCTCCTCTAAGAGGCCGTTGTGCAACTCGAGACCATGCGGTCAGCCTTTTCAAAGGACCCTTACCTGTAATCCTCAGATAAAGTCCCGTGAGTTTGGAACAGAAGTGTCAGATAAATGCCCAAGAAGCAAGGCATTCTGAAAGTAGGATGCTTCGCCATCTGACTGAGCAAACTCTTCTGCATAAAGCTTTATTACATAAACACCTTGATTTTAGATACGAAAAATTAATTGTTCCTGCTCTGTCCCTCCATAAGCCAGTAGCCAGCTGAGCATTATCATAAATTTACATCAGGCTTGAAGGCCATCCATATGAACAAAATCCCATCTCATTCATATTTAAATTAGTACCTAAAAATGCCAAGCACGGAGCAGGCACTCAAATGCTTAATCAATTGAATTTTCAGTCCTTTATCTGTCCTTCACTTAATTGTAATTGGCCACTTTTTAACTGAACCTTTCTTCCCAAAAAGGACTGTCACACGTATAAAACTATCTAAGCAGCATCCATGGAACGAGCTAGCATTGATCCCTTGGGTCACGGAAGGAAACATGCCACCTGCCGACTTAGCTGTGTGCAGCTTCAGGGTCTGGATGGTTGAGTCAGATGAAGGGTCTCCTCTCTCTCTCTCTCAGGTCTACTTACTGGCCTCTCACCTGCTCCGTGTTCATCTTCACGCCAGTCCCCTGGGCGCGCACCTCTCCATTCCGAGAGGAAGACGAAGGATGTAGGTTCAGAGCTGTCTGAGAGCTGCGGCTCCTGTGGGCGTCTCGCGGCTGCTGCTGCTTCATCCCAGCACTGTGTGTGTTCGGGGAAGAAGGGAGCTAGCGACTCGGGACCCCATGGTGCAGGAACATTTTGCCAAAAGCGATAGTATTTGAAGGACCATTTTCTAAATTTTAGTATCAGTGGTTTTAATATGAGATAGGAATTTGTTCAGCCTCATTATGCCCAACTTTAAAAGAGCTTCTATAAAATTATTAACAACAAGGATACCAAATTCGCTTGAGCACTAACCATTAAATGTGGAGGTTGTATATATTTTAGGAGTATGCGTTTGAATTCATTTTCTCTCTACCAACAGTATTTGCTTTGCATCCGAATTTTCTGGTGTGCCTCGGTTTTTAGCATCTCTGGAGCCTCTCGGTGTCTGGTGGTGCACTCACTCTGATGTGTACGTTAGTTTGGTGTTGGGGAAAATTATATTCTTGCCAGGCTTCAACTTAAAATGGTGGAAATATTGTTTCTTGGTGTTTGAGCAGTTACTCTTCCGTAAATTTCTGAGATTAGGAACACGCCGCGTGTAGACCGCTGGCCTACTGTAGAAAAATACTCTGCAGACATTGCTGCTGCTTTCACTGGAATTTAAAACTCTGACTGTCGTTACTATAGTCTTAACATTTATTTGTAGTTTTGACTTAGTTAAATAATTTGTAGTATTGCTTTTCAAAGAGATGGGAGTGTAAGGATGATAAACAAATTTTAGGTGAATTTGTTATTTAGTTACAATAAATGAGTATTTTTACAGCTGATTGGCCTTTAACAACACCTGAATTATTTCGCCTTCCCAAAACATCCATAATTTTTGTCACGTGTGTTAATTTTCCTGGTTTAATTTTGTCCCTTCCATTTGTGAAGCTCGTCCCGATGTGCACATTGTTTTCTGTGTAGTGGCAGGTGGTGCTGTAGTCAGCAGTGGCTGCCGGTAGCTGGTCGGGGCTGACTCCCCTGTTACTGGTCATCATTTACATCATGTGCTGCTCAGCACAGAGCTTGTGATTTTAAATGATTCATAGGTTGTATGTCCTTTTGTCATTAATTAATATTGTTGCATTTTATTAGAGTAAAGCTGCAAGGGACTGACACCGCACTATTTTTAGTCAGAAAAATCAGGAAATTTCATAATTGAGATGGTAGTATCCATCCATTTTGACCAAATTATTTAAAATTTGTGGTTGGTTATTTATATTTTATGCTTTCTTTTTCTTGTTTTTTCTTTTTCAATTGAAGTATGGTTGATTTACAATGTTGCATTAGTATTATATTTTATGGTTTCTGTTCTTCAGGTAGTAGTTCACAGTTCTGTCTCTGAGAAACCGTATCTGTATGAAAACTACAGCTGCCGTAAGAGCTGTCAGTGTGACTGTTAGTGTCAAGTGAGCTTATGGGCAGAAACAAAAAGATCAGAATTTGGGTCAGTTTGGAAAAATAAAGTTTGCATATATCATGTAAAATATTTTTCTTACTAAAGTGCAAAGAGAACAGGGAGATCCTGTTGTCACCTGGTCTCGTGATCTCCTCTGTGCCTGGAGGTAGAAATGCCATAACCTTCTGCATTCACTAGTTTCCTTGCATACGCTTGTCAGGGACCAGCCCCAGATCGGGATGCTCTGGCAACAGGACTAGATGGAGGAACAAAAGAAGAATCCTGAAAACCCTTGCAGTCAGTGTGTCTGGCGGAAACACCGTATCTGTAGTTCCTCCAGTCTGTCCCCATCTTTTAAGGCCGATGCCTCAGCTCTGCCTCAGCTCCCTGAGGACCTGAGAACCGTGGGTTCTCTACCATTACATTATCTGCACATGTGCAATCTGCCGTCTTCTCATTTCTTCACCTGGATCTGTGTCTTTGATGGTTAGTCAGAAGATAAGCAAGAGTAGTTGTCAGTGTATATTTGCAACTTGTGAAAATTTTTGTAAGAGAATCATGTAACATAAAATTTCCTTTAGGTTGTTACATTCATACCAGAAGTAAAAGAGCTACTTTTTCAACTTTCCTTTTAAGCTATTCTTCTAAACTCTGTTATGTTGCAAATACTGCGAATTTAATGGTCTTTAATGTAATGGACTTTCTGCTTTAAGTGGGTAGGGGTCAGGAGTGAGAAACTTGTAACTTTTAAAAGCCAGACAAATCTGATTAGGTTTGATAATGTCTCCTTTGCACTTTCTACTAAAAGCCATCCTAAAGATAGATTACCTCGAAATTATTTTGACCTTGAAAGTACCATTTTTACTTTCTCCGTCTTACTTTTTCTTGTTTTCTCTCTCCCTGTTCCCCTGGTCCGCCTTTCAGTTTCATCAGGCTGGGGAGAAATGCCTAATGTTCATTCAAAGGCAGAAAACTCTTGGGGAGAACCATCCTCCCCTTCCACCCTGGTTGATAATGGCACAGCGGCCTGGGGCAAGCCGCCCAGCAGCGGCAGTGGCTGGGGGGACCAGCCCACCGAGCCAGCAGTGACGTTTGGAAGAGCCAGCGCCCCCGCTGCCGCCCCAGCCCTGTGCAAACCAGGTAAGCCGAGCCTTCCACTTGCCCTGAGCTGGCAGCTTAGAAATGGCTCAGAGTAGTCTATTTGGAGAGATGCTTTTCAAATGCATTTTAAGAATTAATTTTTAAGAACACTGTCCTCATTTTATTTACACGTTAAGACTAACGTTAAACCAAGACTATAAAGAAATATTTGCCATGTCTAATAGGTGAACACAAAGGAGCTTTCAACAGAAGCTCTCCTTTAAAAAAATAAAATAAAAACAAGAAGCAGAACAGTACAGCATTCCTGCTCGCTCCTGCCCACCGGCCACACCTGCTATTTCTTTTTTGAGGAACTTGTCAAAAACACAGACTGTTGGGCCTGACCACAGACCTGCTGCATTTCCCATGGTCCCCAGGTGACTTGTGTGTGGTCACGTTGGGGAAGCAGTGTTCCACGTGGTGTACCATGTGACACAGAGGACAGCGACATTTTCAGGACTCTGCATTTTACTGGCCATTTCATCCCATGGCAGAGACTGCCGCCTTCTCCTGTAGGCTGTCCATGCTTCACCGTGACCTCTAGTCGGGTACGGGGGTTTGGAACGGCACAGACTACAAATAGCTGGAGTTTGAAGGAAAAAGCTACATACGCATTTACATGTATGTTACACTTCTCGCGGGAGAAATTACATTCTTGGATCCAAGGGAAACAAAGTGGTGAAAAGGCAGGTCACAGGACACCCCTTTGTCCTACCTCCCCTGAGTGATGTTTAGTGCACGCTGTCCACCGGAGGAGTGGCGAATGCCACACATTCATGTCCCCTGTCTTTCTAGCTTCAAAATCTATGCAAGAAGGCTGGGGCGGCGGCGGGGACGACGCGAGCCTGGGCGCCAGCCAGTGGGAAGACGAGGACGGCGGCATGTGGAACAGCGCTGCTTCCCAAGAGAGCACCTCCTCCTGCAGCCCCTGGGGGAACGCCCCCAAAAAGGGGCTCCCGAAGGTGCGTGTGTCACCAGAGAAAATGCTCTCCATGTCAGTGGTGCTGAGGGGAGCCTCAGCACACGGTGGTCCCCAGTCACAGTGCAGAGAGCTCTGAGGACCCCTGCCGGCCCTGGGTCTGTCCTGAGCCCAGAGCCGGCTTCCCAGGGACTCCGTGGCGCTGCTGTGACAACAGCAAAGCAAAGGCAGAGACGACGGGAATCCAGCTGCTTCTGCGAAGCCGGCAGTGGAGGGGTTTCCCCTCAGGCTCAGCACCGCCACTCCTCTCACCAGAAATGTTTACTTTGGAAAAAATGATTATTTTCCACAAAAAACTAGTATTCATGTTAACATATGAATGGGTTTGCTATTGTTCTTTTTAAGCAAATTAGTAACATTTTCTAAATTTCTGAGTTTTAATTTCGAATACAGTAAATATTGGTAAGATACAACCCATGTAAACAAAACTGCAGGACCCTTAGTTTTTCAGAGAGGGTAGCGGGGTCTCACGACGGCCCGTGCAGGGTTTTAAGTTCTCTGGAAGGGTGAATGAGGGGAGGAGAACTCAGCAGAGGGACCTGGGGGGCGAGGGAGACGTTCCCACGTGCCCCTTTTTTCTACTTTGAAACCATCTGAACATGTTATCTGTTCAAAAAAATTTTTTCAATTTGAAAACCATTCAGTTAGCTGTAAGCAGAACCCGGAAACTAAAACTGGGGCTTTCTGTTCAAAAAGAGTAGAAATGATGGATGAGACTGTCTTCCCACAGTCGGGCGGGCAAATATTCCAGTTAATGGCCAGACCAGAAACACCAAATTGGGAAATTAAGGTATTGTATATTCTTGGCAAACATGGCTCTGGCCACACGGTGCTGATTAAAATCACCTCCCAGAAGCGGCCTCTGGAGGACAGCCAGCCCGTTAGTTGACTGCCCCCGCGGGCTCCGCTCCATCGCTGTGGCAGCCCGCCCTTGAAGAGCGCCGTAAGGGATGCTTTCTGTGCCGTGTGGCTGCATCAGCTTCATCCCTGTCACCGTGGAAGAGCAGGGGGGTGGGCCGAGTCCCGTCTTGATGCTCAGCCCTTCCACGGTGCCCGCCGCCCTCCTCTCTGTCCTCCTTCCCCCTCCCTGACAGAGTGAATAGTTAACAAAACTAACAGAGTTTTTGTTCCTGTCACCTGGTTGCCTTTTCATTCTGTTGGGATGAACCCCTGGCGTTTTGTTGTCTTACAGAGTAAAGCTTAAAAAGGGCAAAAGCCGTGTAATTTATGGTAAACTTCATGTGATGTTATCGGCCTTTATTCAGGGGAGCACTTATGATAATCTGATATCGGAAGAGGTGCATATTTGTGATGAACTAAATCCTCTGAGGGAAAGCAGTGACTGTCTTGCTTTTTGAAGTCTGAATTGCACACATATGCCTGCCTCAAAAGCACCCTGAAACATCCCACAGCACGAGCCACGAAGTGCTGTCAGGGCACCCCTGAGTGCAGCACCGCTCGGCGTTGACCCACAAAGATGCTGGGACTTGTAAACTGACGTGATGTTCAGTTGTCTCCCATTCTGGAAGAAATGCATTAAAATGTGACTCATGGGCTTTCTCCTTCCCACTCTTCATTCCAGGGCATGAAAACATCTGGCAAACAGGACGAGGCATGGATCATGACCCGGCTGATCAAACAACTCACAGACATGGGATTCCCGGTGATTGGCACCCCATTTCACTGCTCCCCACCGTGTGCTCCGCTGTGTGCGGCCCTGTCGTGTCCGGCCCGTGTCTGTCCTGTGTAACACGGAGGGAAGGCCTTTGAGGGATGAGATTGTTGGCTTAACCTAGCCCATAAATTCCCCTTTCACCTGGGCACCTCTGCTTAGGGGCCCTGGCTGAGCCACAGCAAAGATCCACATCATTTCTATCGAGAAAGGTGTGAGAACCTTGTCCTAGAATAAAAAATGATGTGTGATTTTTAATTTTCATTGGTTTATACAGTTTTATTTTTTCCTTTACTTTATAATTAAAGGTGAGTTTTGCTTATGTAATAGATTGACAAAGATCACAAGACAAAACTTGGTGTAAAGTGCTGACGCTTCATGTCCAGAAAAAGAATCCTAACCCAGCCTGTTTGGTTCCTGAGTCTCAGATCACGTGCAGGGAGAGTTGGAAATCTTAGGGCATTCCTCTGAAAAGGTGTCAGTCTCTCCCACTCCTGAGGTCAGTGGCGGGAGCTCAGAGCACAGGGATGCCACCCTCACCTGCCATGTATTCCCTTCAGGTGTCTTCTTTCCAAATCTTTATTCGAAGAGTATTTATTTTTCGATTGCTGTGGGTGTCCCTGAAAGATGAGCCTAGAGTGGCCCCAGACGAGAGGCAGGAACGACGCCCTTCATGTCGGGCACAGGCTCTGACCCCGGCAGGGCCCCGGGCCTGAGGCCCGGCCTCCTCCCATGTGAGCTGGTGGCAGGGTTGCCCTTGCCCTTCCACTGAGACCAGTCTGTTTCAGTCACAGGGGTAATTACCAAGATGAACCTGCTTGTTTTGTATTGTATTGTTTTTACCCTTTTTTTGGTGACAAGTAGTTGACAGCAGAGCCTGCAGCAACTTCCCGCAGCTGTCCTGGCAGAGAGCTCGTCCTCCCAGAGCCGCTGGTGCTCAGACTCCTGACACTGCATTTTGTCTTTAACACGTTGATTGCCACCTCACCCAAATCTGGGTGACAGTTGTGCTTCCTCAGGGCCACCTGATCCTCAGTGGGCTATCAGTGTGTTAAAACTGTTAAATACAAGTTCTTCCCTCTAAAAATGAATTCAGTACCCTTTATTACAAGTATTTTTTTATTTAGAAGATGTCTGTCTCTAACTTCAACAAGGAAGAGAGGTATTTCTATTTCCAGAACCTGACAGTATTAGGTTAATATTAATCACTGCCCTGAGCTGACAGTGGTGGAACTCTGTACGAGCCTTTCTACAAAAGCGACCGCTCGGTCCTAACGGAAGCCCTTCTCCCCCGCAGAGAGAGCCGGCTGAAGAGGCCTTGAAGAGCAACAACATGAACCTCGACCAGGCCATGAGTAAGTGACGGACACCCCCCGACGTGCTGCCACAGGTGCCAGGTTGAGCTTTGCTTTCGAGTCACGGGTTGAAGGCGGAAGGCCTGTTGGGTAGATGGGCCCAGGCCGCACAATGTGCACGGCCGCAGGGTGAGTCCTTCGGGACGAGGGGCTCCAGAGACAAATGGCCAAATGTCCCATTAAACCACGCCTGCTTTTTCTGTTTTTCCCCCCATTTGTTCGACAAGTAGATGAACTTATCCTGTCTTCATCTGTTTTGAGGGAAGGAGGTAGTGAGCCTCTTGGAGAAGGTGCTGGGGCAAGGTGCCCCCTCGTTGGACGCTGAGGGGGCTGGTCCTTATGCCTCGCCGGCCGGGGCCCCCTCGGGGCCCAGCAGGAGCAGCGCCTGCTGGCCGAGCACCCAATCCCGCTGAGAGATGAACTCACTGTCAGGCAGCAAGCGACTCTAGTTCTAGAGTTGCTTTGAAAATAATGATACTGGGGGAAGGGTATAGCTCAAGCAGTAGAGCAAATGCTTAGGATGCATGAGGTGCTGGTTCAATACCCACTACCTCTTCTAAGAATAAATAAATACTAAATAATCCTAATTACCTCCCCCACTAAAACATAAATGAATTAGAGAAACTTAAAAGAAAAAGAAAATAATGATATTATGGTAACTGTTTACGTGTAAAATACAGCTGATTCTTGTCATCCGTGGTCCTTATGTCCTGTAAAGTCCCTGCAGACACGGAACCCACAAATACAGAGGGGCCCTTGCCCCCAGGAACAACCAGGGCCACAGCGCAGTCAACACGTAACCTTGTCCGTGTGCGTTTCTGCATAAAGACACCGTATTTAACATCTGTTTCTCACGGTCACATGCCAGATTTCTTTCCAACAAAGCAGTATCTGAGAAGGACTGAGCACGCCCCGACCCTGGGTGACGTGGCCATAGATGCCTTTGTCTTTTCGATTCATGACAGTGCCACCGGCTGGCTATGTTTCTTTTAAATCAGCCCTCATCTTGTGACTCCACAAATGTGGCCACATCCTGTCTTTCCTGAAGTGCCGTCATGCTGCACGTGTCCCCGTAGCCCCTCCCAAGCAGCCTTCCGTCCGGACGGTGATGTCCCTCTCCTTTCTCGCGGCTCTGCCGTGCCGTTGATTCATGGGCGCCGGCTCGCCGCCATCTCCATCGGGCACGACGCAATCTTCTTGCGCTCAGGAACACGACAGCATATTGGCTTGGGGACCGTTTTAAACACTGAAATCTCCAACAAAAAGCACAGCAATGCGGAAAGCCAGGCCCTGGATAAACCACAAAAAGGACACTTGTCCGTGCAAGGGCCTGAGCTAGGAACGTGTGTGTTGGGGCTCAAATTCTTCCCTGCCCTGTGCACGTCCACAAATGACTACCCAAGTGCCACAATTATTGATCTGGGGGCAACAAGTAAATTTTAGCAAGTAGGTGAGCTCACAAGCTCCAGATCTATGAATAATGAGGATCAGCTTTCTAGTCTCGGGCAAATGCTGAATACGTGGTGTACACTGCCAAGACTGAGGGCACTGGTGAGCTGGAGGGTTAGTGTTGCCTCCAGACCCGCGGGACGGTGTGGAGGCACAGGGAGCTGAGCAAACACCCGTCTCTAGGGACAGGGACAGGCTCTGTCTGGTTTGTGTTGTACGTAGCCCCAACATCTGGATGGTCCTTGCAGCCAAGAGGGATTCAGCTGGTGGGAACCGATGGCCGTGAGGCCAGGACAGCCGGGGAAGAAGGGGCGAGGAGTCCCAGGGAGAGGAAAGGCTGAGCCCCACAGGGGCAGGGGTGGCCGGGCGGCTGGTGTGGAGCCAGTGAGGGCTGAGGCTCAGGGGCCGGACAGCAGACTCCCGGGGCCCAGCCAGAGCCAAACCATGAGGCCCCTGGTTTCTGGGGGTGAGGGTCTTTACTCCTCCCTTGAGGTGTCAGCCGGCACCCCTGTGTGCTCAGAACTCGCAGCCAACCCCCCCACCAGGCATCTCGTTTCAAGTGCTGCTTCTGTACGCTGTGTCCCAGGCGCTCTGCTGGAAAAGAAGGTGGACGTGGACAAGCGTGGACTGGGAGTGACCGACTACAATGGGATGGTCACCAAACCCCTTGGCTGCCGCCCGCCAATCTCCAAAGAGTCTTCCGTGGACCGCCCCACCTTCCTGGACAAGGTATGGGTTTAGGTGGCTTTTTGTTTGTTTTTAGCAAGAAGTAATTTTCACTTTTCACTGTGTTGGAGTAAGAAATTATTGGACTGTAATATTTAAGTGATTTTTACCCATTTTTGTAATACCCGTGGATGTCTGAACTCCTGAGGGGTAGTGTTGTATCTCGTCTGATGTGACTAGGACTACAAATACTTAAATGAAAACTGATTCTCATGTTAGTGGGTGAACTTGACTGCTTCGGCTTGTCCAGTAGACAAGGGTCATCAAATCTCTGTGTTACTGTCTTGTTTTATGTGTGTAGTTCTGATTGGAAATGATGTGTTTTATGTTTAATCTAAAAAAAGGGACTAGAAGTGGTTGGGCTTGGGCACCCATGTCTTGTGGCGCCTGCTTGGGTCAGGCCCTCCCGAGATCACACCGGCATCTGGGAAGCTCCCCTTGGACGGTTAACAAGTCCTGTCACCTGCCCCCTCCTCTCGGTCTTGGGCATGGTGTCCCCTTCCCAGATCGGAGTGACCTCACAGTGGGAAACAGGGTCCCATTAAACTCTAGCAGAATGTTCAACCTTGAAAATAAAGTGGAAGTGAGAAATGACAAGTTTGAAACAGACAAAAAGCAGGCCACAAGAGACGAGATGAACGTTCATCTCTGTCCTCACATCTGCGGCGTCCCCCGCTGGTGCTCATGCGGGCCACTGTCGCCAGGGGGTCCTCACCCTGCCAGCACCATCGTGCCCAGGGAAACCGGAATTTCAGACAACAATGAATCTTTTTGGAGCCATGCTTATTCTAAAATATTATTTGTTGTTTATCTGAAATTCCAATTTAACTCAGCATCCTGTATTTTTATGTGCTGAGCATCGGACCCTGACTTATTTCCTTATCATTAAAATGTGAAATAATACTATAGGCTTGTGAAGTTAGATGAGATAAATTTGCAAAGGACCTGGCACAGAGTGTCACTTCAGTAAATGTTAAAAAAAAAATTAAGGTTTTTTCTGTTTTATAACTAACTTTATTATTAGGTTAAACTGTATGAAATCTCTGTAGGTCAAAAACAGTTGAATGTCAGCAGAATTCAACCTAATGTATACCTAGAGCCTTGCGAACAACTGAAAATGGTTGTGAAGTGTTGGATTCCAAGTGAGATTTCTGCCTCGTTTCTGTCTCTCTCTCCTGATTCCTATCCTGGGGCAGGGTCCATAGCATAAGAAAACTTTGTAGGCTGATACATGTGTTTGTAAAGTAATTGTTAAAATGAAAACAGCATCTTAATCCTGTTTCTCTTTTTTCTTTTTCCCTCTTCCTTTTGCCCATGTTCTCCATTCTCTTGTCCACACGTTTTTGATCTTTTAATTCCTTATTCATCCGCATCCGTCTCTGTGTCCCGGGAAACTTTGTGCTTTGTGTGTGGACGGGCACTGCGCACAGCTCACGCTTTCTTTCCCCAATCAGGATGGCGGCCTCGTGGAAGAGCCCACGACTTCACCATTTTTGCCTTCACCAAGCCTGAAGCTCCCCCTTTCCAACAGTGCACTCCCTAATCAGGCCCTGGGCGGGATTGCCTCAGGGCTGGGCATGCAAAACTTGAATTCTTCTAGACAGGTAAGGCTGTTGGGAGA
The DNA here is from genome assembly GCF_048564905.1 of Vicugna pacos. Classification (NCBI taxonomy): domain Eukaryota; kingdom Metazoa; phylum Chordata; class Mammalia; order Artiodactyla; family Camelidae; genus Vicugna; species Vicugna pacos. The sequence continues at coordinate 59,856,034 of NC_133002.1, forward strand.
GGGCCCCTTTTACTTGCCTTTAAAAAAGATGTGTTTGAGACATAAACCTTATTTTTCATTAACACCTGTATTTTAAGACATAATGAATGGGTAAAGGGAGCTGAAACACTGTAAGGATTTCCTCTCAAGCGCTACTGGTGTCGAGAATTAAACCCAGTTTTTGACATGCAACCATCTCGTAGGAGATGCTTCACAATTATGTGTGTGTTTACGTGCGACTGAGCTATATTTGAGTTCAGCATGCTTGGTACTCACTCCCCGTGTGTGGGGTGACACACAGGGCAGGGCACCCTTCAGGGGCCAGGCCCATCCAGAGGTCCAGGTAGTGCCCACCTCTTCCTCATTTCTCAAATGATTGTCCTGCCAGAAAACACCATATTCTCCCCTTTTTCCCAGAAGTAGAGGTGACACCTCTCAAGGGTTCTCAGTGGTTTCCAGGGAGTGATGTTGGCGTTTCTCCCTGCCTGGGAGACCCCCCTGGGGATGGTGAAAGTCACAGTCAGATGTGACTGCTGGCTGTGTCGTGTCCCCCTGCTCCCCTCGAGTGAGATGATACGGAAGCAGACCACGCTGTTCCCGCCTCCAGAGCCACCTTCTGCTTGGTTTTCTCCCGGCCGAGGCCGACGGCTCTGAGACTTCTCCCAAGGTCACTGCCAGGAGACCCGGGGTGTCCCCGGCCTGCAGGATCCCCACCATCTCACACTGCTCACCCCGGTGGCAGTTCAGGGAACGTCTGCATCCTGGACATGCCACGGTCGGGGAGGCAGCAGCCCGGTGGTGGGCCTGGGGGTGAGCCCCATAGCAGGAGGGTCTGCTCAGAGCCCGGGGGGTAGCTCAGCCAGCAGAGGAGAAGGGATGACTGCAGTATATTTTATTAGGTTTCGCACAAAGTGAACTACCTGAGTTTGTCCATTACTCAATTTCAGGTTTTGTTGGAAGAACAGCTGTATTTCCTTTTAGAAAATGCTGTGTTCTCTGGGCGAGTCATCCCCAGACAGCATTGCCCTGTGACTCATCAGTGTCCACAGCTCGCGTCTCGCTCTGGTGCCCAGCACTGGTCTGAGTAGTTTCTTTGAACACGGTAGCCTCGTGCGGGACCCTTGAAACCGCTGTGTGTGTGGCTTCTGCGATCTAGAAGCACAGGCAGGCTTCTCGGGCTGATGTTGTGTCGTCGGTGCTGAGTTGAGTCAGCACGTGTTCAAAGCCCCTGTGGTGCAGGCTGAGAGTGGTAGGAGGGGCTGTGATTCTGCCTCCCTGCCTAGGGAGATCACGTGTCCCCCAGCTCAGTGTTCCCGGTGGCAGCTCTGTGACAGGCCCCCGTCTCCCCGCAGACCCCGAGTGGCAATCTGGGCATGTTTGGCAGCAGCGGAGCAGCACAAGCCAGGACCATGCAGCCGCCGCCGCCGCCGCCCGTGCAGCCCCTGAGCTCCTCCCAGCCCAGTCTCCGCGCTCAAGTGCCTCAGTTTCTATCCCCTCAGGTCAGCCCGCGCGCGTGGTCACCTAGCTGGTCCTCCGGCCCCGGGGGACGGTCCAGACTGCCCACACCTCCAGCAGAGCTGTGTGCCCAAGTGAAGAGAGGTGCCCAACACCAGCAGTGATGGACTTTTGTCCTGGTCTTGAGAAAACTATTCAGAGGAAGCCAGTGACTTGTCCCCGGGGTCGGGCAGAGGAACGCAGCAAGTGAACTGTCGCTTAGGACGGAGGAGAGCCGGCTGAGCAGCTGCGAAGGGCTGACCGACAAACCCAGTGTGACCGTATACAGTAGGATCTGACTGTAGACTTTTTAGTTAAGTTTATTATTTAGTATTAGATCATTTTTTCCCATAGAGATTCTTAAAAAAAAAAGACAAATAGAATTAAGGAAAAGGATCTTGTTGTGCAATAGCTCTCAAGTGTAATATCAGTTATTTTCACATTAATATTGTTTACTTTTAGGACGGTCCATCATTTTAGACTTTGGACTGAGTTTTTAGTTACAATGTTACAATCCTGACCCCTTACAGAATATTTAGTAATAGACTGTGATCGGACGTCATAGACTCAGCTGGAAGTAATTATCATTCCACAGTTGTTTGACCCAGATCTGTGCACTGAGTTGAGAGGCCGAAGTCTGAGTAAAGTAATAGTTAAATTCATTAAACAGGATACACTGTAAACCACTACAACAAAGAGACCGCACAATACAGAGGCGTAGAGAAGACAGACATGCCCTTCCCTCTCAGGGGACAGCGCAGAAGACCGCAGCCCTGCCCCAGCAACTTCCCCACACGGGAGGGGAGGCAGGAGAGCCTGGCCCAGGAGCTGCCGGACCCATCCACACACATCCTGCTGCCCACACCTAGTGACATGGCCACCCCGGCGAGGGCAGGAGAAGGGGGGTTCCTGGAGGGCAGAGAGCAGCCTTCGCACACTCAGCACTCCCCATGTCCCGAGTGTCCCGCGCCCGTGTCCACCCGCAACTGTCACATAATGTGTTTCCTTTACATTGATTTGCCTTAATTCAGATAAATTTGTTCTCAAAGAAAACTTTATCTATCATAAATAGAAAAATCAGCATTTTCCTAAGACCCATTACACAACTATAAAAGTAAAAAATGCTCTTTTTGCGTAAACGCTGTGGTAAACCTACAAAGCACACGGCGGGAAGCACTGAACTGGCCAATGTCGGGACCCTGATTGGCTCAGAGCAGTGAATTCCAGTTAAACAGGGAGTCAGGTTAACAGAGTTCCCCCTGAGAGGAGTGTCTGGTCCTCCGAGCCAGGGAGACCACTTCCCGAGCGTGTAAACTTGAGAAGGGTCACTGCTCACCCTGGACGAGCCCTCTGGTCGGCGGCAGTGGCGCCATCCACCGAGCTCCTGCGGGGACTGGTCCGAGACACGCACATCTCCCCGCTTCCGTGAGACTCAGACGGAGTGAGAGCACCGCTGTGAGACCGCCCCTGCTCCGTCTCCGGTTCTTACGTGATGCCCACTTCTTCTCACTTTGACAGAATGTGAAATCAGCTACTGGCAGGAGAAGCCCAGCGCCTCAGAAAGTTCATTCCTTACTGGACTATTTGGAGGAAGAAATCTCTTTCTGACTGTCCCTCCCTCCCTTCTTCCTTCCTCCTTTCCTGCTGCATCGTCCGCAAAAGCGAGTTAACGACTAATGTTAAAATGGTCCTAGTTTTTAAAGGCTTTTGAAGTTCACTCATGAGGCAAAGATGATTTTCATGCAGTTAGTTTTGATTCTGAAAAGCTACACAGCCAAGTAAATAACTAACGGTGCGTTTTGTGTCGACAGGTTCAAGCACAGCTTTTGCAGTTTGCAGCAAAAAACATTGGTCTCAACCCTGCACTATTAACCTCGCCAGTTAACCCTCAGCACATGACGATGTTGAACCAGCTCTACCAGCTGCAGCTGGTGAGTGGGCAGCGTGCCGGGCCGCAGGCCTGAGACGGAGGAGGGGCCCCGCTCCCACCGCTCGCCGTCCACGCCGGGGGCGTCCCTGCGGCTCCCCTCAAGTGTGCGCACTGTCCCTTGCGGGTGGTCTCACTAAGCTCTGTGACCAGCAGGCCGTTGGCGATCGCAGTCTCCCGGGTCGGACTGTTAGGCCTGCTTGATCGCCCCGAACCCCAGAACCCAGAACACCAGGTAGTGTCCGCGGGTGGTGTCCACAAGCACCCGTCTCCAGGCAGAAGTCACTTCCTTACATTCAGTAGACGCCTTAGAGATTAGGGCTTAATTCTCTCTCAGAATCCCTGTTGAGAAAGGCTGATACAGCCTAATTATTCCTGAGTTTTATAACTTAACATCTGTGGAATTTTTAATTTTCAGGGATCTCATTGCTTTTACCATGAAATGCCATGTCGTCGTATCCCTAGGTGCATCTGGATGTATATTCACTGAAGGACCCCACTCTCTTTCTTTAATATGCTGCCACCTGATTTATTTAGAAGTCTTGTCCAACAGCTTTGTCTCCTAGAAAATGAGTCATGCAAGACAGAATAAAAGGCCCTCTGTAGGCAAAGCCGTGATGTCAAGCTTTCCTTACGGGAGGGCCTGGCGCTTGGTGCTCACCCTTTGGCATCTGTTAGACACGTGTCTGACCAGTCTGCATGTCCAGCTTCCCAGTTAGTGGCAGGGTGGGGTGGGGGTGTCCTGGGGACCAACAGCAGTGCAGGGAGGTGGCCAGCACCCTGGACGTGGGCTCCAGGCCACGACTGGACCTCTCACACCGAGGGAGCGGCGTAAGGCCCCTGGGAGAAGGGGCAGCAGCTGGGCTTCCGCCAGGAGGCCACTGACCCCGGGTGGACAGGGCACAACCAGGAAGCAGGCTGTTAGAGCTCTTCCTACAGAGGACACTTCCAACTCCTCGGTGACGTCAGAGGCACAGCTGGATTCTGACATGAGGCAGAGCCAGTGGTCATGCTGATGTCCTGGAATCTTTTCTTTATGTGTAATTTTTATTGGCCCCTTTAGTGTCAAAGAATTATGTGTAATGTATTCTGCTTTAAAAACAAGGTATACTATTTTAACATTTTTCCCAGAAAAATTGGAAAAATGAAGTTTCAGTGCATCCTAAGGCTAGGTTTTAGAGCGTATAAGGACCACTTAAGTGTTTTATTCCTCTCTAGTTTACAGATTAATGAGGCATTTCTAATAGTATAATCTATACCTCTGTTTAGATTCTGTTTTGATAAACTCTCTTGCCCAAAATGTCCCCAAAAATCCATGTTGTAAGAAAACAATTGACAAGTCAGCCAACTTTTAAAGCAAACGGTCAAACCTTCTGCACTGGTGTGGGAAAAATCTGCCGCTCACGCTGGCGGCTCATGGCCAGGGGTCTGTGTGGACTGAGGTCACACGTGGCTCCTGGCACTTAAAGCCCTTTAGCCTTCATCATTCTGTGATCATCTAGGGCTGCTGATCACCACTGTCCTGCCACACTGTCTGAGCCACCCTGGTCTCGAGTCTTTATCATCATAAGAGTACATTTGGATGGAGGGGCAGAGCTCAGCAGTACAGCACATGCCTAGCATGCACGAGGTTTTGGGTTCAATCCCCAGCACCTCCATTAAAAATAAACAAACTTAATTACCTCCCCCCCCCAAAAAATGAAATTTCTCCTCATTTCTTTTTATTTTTAGTTTGCGTGAATCAAGCAGAAGAATTTTGATCTCTTCATTAATTAAAAAATATTTGCTGACAAACCTCATTACCAACACTCCACAGGGCACTGACCGAGTTACTTTTTACAAGTCTGTGCACTAGAAAGGTTTTGGAAAGACATTCCTCCTTTTAAAAATGCTTCAAGCCTCACAATCTGCTTAGCTTAGAACACAATACGCTTAAACCACAGTGTGGCAAGGGGCCCGAGATTCCTGGCCATTTTCTTTTTTTTTTTAACTGATATGCAGAAGTCGAACTGTTTGTTGGTGGCTTCCTTACAACCTGTTGAGGGTTCTCTTTCTGTCCCCAGGCGTACCAACGTTTACAGATCCAGCAGCAGATGTTACAGGCCCAGCGTAACGTTTCCGGACCCATGAGACAGCAGGAGCAGCAAGTAGGCGCCCCCGGACGGCTCAGCCCATTTTCTGGCTGTGACCTCCCCTGACCTTGCCCACGAGCTCTTACGTTGTCCTTGGTTTCTCTCTCACTGGGCCTCCCCTTTTTAGGGTCTCGCGGCCACCTGGGCTGGGGAGGAGGTGGGTGCACGGTGGGGGCCCCCTCCCAGCCCACTGAGCGCACGTCTCGCCCACAGGTTGCGCGCACAATCACTAACCTGCAGCAGCAGATCCAGCAGCACCAGCGCCAGCTGGCCCAGGCCCTGCTCATGAAGCCGCCGCCGCCCCCGCCGCACCTGTCTCTGCACCCCTCTGCAGGCAAATCGGCCCTGGACAGCTTCCCCCCGCACCCCCAGGCCCCCGGCCTCCCCGACCTGCAGACCAAAGAGCAGCAGTCTTCACCCAACACCTTTGCTCCTTACCCTCTCGGTGAGTCCCTGTGTGCCGACCCCATGTGTCTAAAGCTGCATGTCAGAAGTGAGTTCCAGCCAGAGCCACAGAGCGGCTGTCTCAGCTCCTTCGTTAGGGAGCCACCCTAGCTGGCTCCCACAAAGCAAGTTTTGCTGCAACCATGAGTACTCTCAGTATAAAATCTTTTCAAGCAGTGCCGGTGAGCGCCCCAGAGCAATCTCATCTCCGCTGTGGAGTCTGCACTTTGTTCCAACCCTGGTTCCCTCCAGCCTGCCCCGCCAGGAGCAGGAGAGGTGTGCGGACGTACGGGAAGCAGCCACTTCTAAAGAGCAGTGATTGTCCATACAGTCCTGTAGGGCAGGGCGTGATTTGTGCAGCCCCCCAGTTCAGCCGATAGGGCGCCTGCCCAGCACAGAACCCGCAGGTCAGTGGACAGCGTGGTGCCACCCTCGGGGGCACACAGGCTGGCCAGGAGGGGCACGGGTTATGGAACCGAAGACTGAACAGAAGGGATGTGTCAGGAAGGTGATTGTACAGGGGCACAGGTGGACCGCTGGACAACACGGGTTTGAAGCTGCGTGGGTCCAGTTACACACAGGTTTTTTCGATAAATACTCAGCGCGGCGCTACGTGGTCTGTGGGTGGTTGAAGCTGTGGATACGGAGGGCCGACTGTAAAGCTATACCCAAGTTGGTGACCGCACGGAGGGTTGGCGCCCCTCCCCTACCTCGATGGAGGGTCAGCTGGACTTTGCGGTAAGAGTCTAGGAGCAGGCGGCGGTGCCGTGTGCTTGTCAGGCTGGCGGGGGCGCCTGCGGCTGCGGGCGGAGGGGATAAGCGTCCCAGAGAGGACAGTGCACCCAGGAAGGCCCGGCCAGCCGAGTGGCGGCGCGCCTGGGCTGCAGTTGTCCCCTCCTGTGTGATGTGGCCACCTTCTCGGAGGAGAGGTGTGTTCTGATCACATGAGCACGTTCTCCCTGATGGGTGATTGGGGTGTGTGTCTCTGCTGTGAAACTGGCAGACACTAAGCTGGTCCTTGTGTCCTTCCGTCAGCGTCCCGCCCGCTGCCGCGCGCTGGGGTTAAGAAGCAGGGCATTCTCGTAGTTACAGCCTGACTCAGGAGCCGGGCTGCCACCTTGCCTCCCTGCCCCTCACAGCTAGCTCACCACTTACTCGTACAACCTGCCTGACTGCACTCTGCCTCACTTTCCCCATCTGTAAAGTGGGAATACTCACCTCATAGGATTCTTTTAAAGGTTAAGTGAACTAATACACATCACCCAGTTCAGTGGCAGTCCTTGTCACAAGCTCCATTACATGCCGCTTTCAGCTCTAAGAAGTAGACCTCAGCCAGCGCACCGGGCCAGCTGGGGCGTGAGGCGGCACCCCGCTTTGAAGTAGTTCAAGTCCTTTAAAGGAGGTTGATGTCAACTCCTAAAGAGCAGGCTTTGGTGACGTGAACCCTCCCTGCCAGCCTGTTCATTTGTTGGTACCTGAGTACACTCTCTGAAAAACTCGTCTTGATGTGGTGAGTTTCTGTGAGATGCCCCGACGTCAGAGAAAGTTCTCCCGACTGTATGGACTTGGCCTGTTTTCCTGTGGCCTCTGACCAAGAAGCTTCAGAACCACATCTGGCACCAAAACAAGTGAAATGAAGGGAATCGTTGGTCTTAGTCAGAGACTGCTTGGTGCCATTTCTACCCTAATTTAGGAATACTATTCTTAGAAACGTGTGTTATTAAAAAGACAAAAAGGAGAGGGGAGGATGTAGCTCAAACTGTAGAGCCCTTGCTTAGCATGCATGAGGTCCAGGGTTCAATCCCCAGCACCTCCTCTAAAAATAAATAAATAAACCTGATTACCTTACCCCCCCAAAAAAAAGACGAAAAGGACTTTTCTTCCCACCAGGATTGAAAGTTATAAAGTATTTGGCTGTGAATTAATACGTAGATTGACTCCCTAGGAGGGCCTTAAAAAGTAATGATTTAGAGGAAGAGCAGATGTTACCCTAATGGCTTTTTTATTTTCAGCTGGACTGAACCCAAACATGAATGTCAACAGCATGGACATGACTGGTGGTCTGTCGGTGAAGGACCCGTCTCAGTCCCAGTCCCGCCTCCCTCAGTGGACACACCCCAGCCCGATGGACAGCTTACCCGGTGCTGCTTCCCCACTCGACCAGAACCCCAGCAAGCATGGTGCGTCCGCGCCGAGGGCCGGGGCCTGTCGCTTCTGTCCTGCTCGCACTTACCCTCATCCTGTCACTGCGACTACGATTCTTTTCTGAGAGTTCAGGGCTGAAAGCTGTGTAAGAAAATACTCCATCCCAAGAAGCCAAACCAAACAACAGCAAACACGTCGATACGGAGAACAGAGTCATTACTGGAGGGGGAGAGGCGGGGGGAGAGTGAAGTGGGGGAAGAGGGTCAGCTGTGTGGTGACGGGTGGAAACTGAGCTTTTGGTGGTGAGCTCGCTGTGGTGTAGACGGTGGAAATGCAGTGTTGTGCCCGCAAAACTTACATAGCGGTATAAACCAGTGTTCCCTCGGAAGTTCAATATATATACAGTCCGTTGCGTTCCAGAGTGCCTAGGGTCCCGGCTGCTCAGTGGCCAGACCCCTTGAAAGCTCAGCTGGCCCAGCTCAGCGCAGACCGAGCAGCGGTGTAAACGCCCGTGTGCAGCGACGGATCTGAATCTTCAGCAAAAATGCTGATAACCACAGGGGGGCGTCTTCCTATTAAACATTGAATTTAGCTCTAAATATCCTGGTCGCATAAACAGGAAAGGAAATTTAATAAGGTGTAGCATTCCCTCTGGACATCAGAGCGTTCTGAGAAGACTCTTCTTCCTAGTGGTTAATTCTACAAGAAAACCATCCCGTGCCATCGGCACTTTGCTTGGCCAGAGAGAGCTCAGTCGCCTGGGCAGTCGGGTTAGGCCTCTGAGTCCACCTGCCGGTTTGTCCTTCCACAGTGAGGGCAGCAGACGAGGGGGAGAGACAGAGAGAACAACAGGGACACAGCTGAGCACGGGGACTCTCAGGCTGTCCCAAGGGAGCTTCACCGTGGTGCGTGTGTGCATCTCATCAAGAATTCTAACTTTACAAATTGAAACAGTTCCTAAGGAGCTTGTCTTTCAAGGGCGAAGTTTGGAGTAACTGGAAGGGTCCCTCCCTCCTGGAGAGTGCTGGGCAAACCGAGTCTGGCAGCTCCCGCACCCCAGAGAAGGGCACGGCCTGGCGCCTGGCACTGGGGTCTCAGGGTCCCCGTTCACTCTTTGTTCCCTTCTGTCCCCCCAGGTGCTATCCCTGGAGGTCTCAGCATTGGGCCTCCAGCTAAGTCCTCCATCGACGACTCCTACGGCCGGTACGATTTAATCCAGAGCAGTGAGTCACCAGCCAGCCCTCCTGTAGCTGTTCCCCATAGCTGGTCACGTGCCAAATCTGACAGTGATAAAATCTCAAATGGCTCCAGCATCAACTGGCCCCCAGGTAAGAGCGTGCACCCCTGCTGTGCAGTGCAGAGCGGCTCGTGCTCAGGCCTGTGGGGGGCGATTAGGCCCGAGAGAAAGCCGGGCCTGAGCTCAGAATCCCAGAAGCACTGACCCCGTAGGTGACGCGTTTATCAGATCAGTGGCGGACGTGGTTGGTGCCTCGTCAGCCCGGTGGGAGGAGAACAGGGAAGGGCGCTGCATTCTGTCTGGTCGGCGGCGCCCAGGCTGCATCCCCCCGTCTGGACACTGTCTCGGAGCTCAGTGCAGCAGCCGTGATCCCTACTTTGTTCCAAAGAATTGGTGATTTACTGAAGAAAGTCTGAAGTGTACCTCTTAACCTACTTAGCAAATTGCAAACATTTTTATAAATGATCCTGAAGCAATGTGAAGGTACTCTAACACTCATGTTTTGATTTTCAATGTTTGGAATTTTCCAGAATTCCATCCTGGAGTTCCATGGAAAGGACTTCAGAACATAGATCCCGAGAATGACCCAGACGTCACTCCTGGAAGTGTCCCCACCGGGCCCACCATCAACACCACCATCCAGGATGTCAACCGCTACCTCCTCAAGAGTGGAGGTGAGGGGCCGCTGTGGCACTCGGGCCTCGGGGACGGTGGGGGCAGTGAGGCGGGGACAGTGCGAGGCACATCTGTAGGGGCCTTCACTAGCCCCCAAAGCAGTGTCAGATGTTACGCAGCCCTCACGGGAACACAGAGATTGATTCAGGCTCAGTGTTTTTGCTGGATTTATTAAAACGTCATTTTTTATGAGCATTGTGTTATAAAATAACAGTATTAATCATTGAGTTTTTTAATGAAAAGGTTTTCCACTTGAAATCTCTTTAAACTAGAAATGAATTGACTCTCTACTTGTCTATCTCAGTCTGTTTTTCCTTCACACACAATCTGGTAAAAAGACTGAAATTCTTCCCCTGGACTGTTTTACTGGCACAAACTTCTGATGCTAAGCTGTGCCCACCCCGTGTCAGACTTAGGATCTAGCAGGAGGAAGTGATGAGCTGAGCTGTGAGATTACAAAACAAATATAATTTCAGATGCAGCAGGCAGAAGGGCAGTAACTTGCCTTCCCTTGAGACCCACAGACAAAGACGTTCCCTAAGTGCTCCTGCTGGTGGAGTTTTCTCACCAGCGTCCTAGCAATGGAAAGGAATAGCCAGGTTACCAGCGACACTCCACACTAACAAAGCCGCATGGATAGTTTCCAAAACGTTCATTTAGGTTTCCTACTCCAGAGTGGCCCGTGGGGGAGAGGCATTTCCTGTTCATGCTTCTTTAAAGTGGCAGGACTCTGCGTGGGCCTGTGGTTGGGATAGGAGGTGGCATAAACTCAGACCATCCTTTCTGCGCAATGCCAGGCACTCCAGGTGGTGGTGCCACTATTCTTAGGGGCGTCGCAGCCTCCCCGCCAACGTGCACAAAGGAGTGGTTCGGTGGGGAATGGAACCTATTGGAGGCAGTGGGAACAGGGGAGGCACTAGGAACGGGGGAAGCACAAGCCAGAGGTGGACCTAGCCCCCAGGTGTGGCAACGGGGTTGTGCCAGGCCGAGAGCATGGTGTGTGTGTGGGTACGGTGGGGAGGTGCGAGGAATCTGGGCTGCTCTGCGTAGAGCAGCGCTTCCTGCCCGGAGCCCGATGGGCACCCCTGGTCCCCTGGCTCCCAGGGCTTCGCTGGCCACCTCTGCCTGTGCATGCAGGTGCTGTGACAGGACAGTGGCGGCCTGGGGGCCAGTGAGTCCTGAGGGCAGAGCTAAGCAGAGATGGACATCACGGTAGAGAGACACTAAGCCTCAGAGAGGCGCTGGCATCCAGTGGGCAGAGACAGGACCTCAGCTGTGGGGCAGCAGGGCCAGCAGCACAGCCTCAAGTGGGGTGGTGGGACCTCTGGGGGCCGGACACCCAGCACAGGGATGTTATGAGTCTTGGGCGGCTGCCCCTCTGTCCTGTGACCTGGCCACACCCGGGGAACCCTGCTCCCCCACCTTTTGGTTCGTTATCTGAGAGAGGGAGCAGAATGAATAATGTATCCTTATGTAGAATACGTTCACAAAAAGCACCACGGCCCTGGGGCTGGAAGTCAACTGCAAGGGCCAGACCCCTGCTGCCCCTCTGGGCCCATGTGCCGCTCCCAACACGTCCCTGGGACCAACCCTACTCAGGGCCAAGCCACAAAAGCCGTTGTATATTTGAATGATCAGCTTGGTCTAAAGTATAGAGGGAAAAAACTTAAGAAAATGTAGCCGAGGAGGAGGAGAATCAGAAAGCCGCTAAGCATGCGTTGGTGGTATAGTGGTGAGCATAGCTGCCTTCCAGAAAGCCGCTAAGCTCTTGATGTCGGTTTATTAATTTACATATTTTTGGTGAGATTTTCTGTTTTGTTGAGTATACTTGGTGTTGGTTTTTTATTTACATTTTTGGTTTTTATTTATTGCCATTGGTGTTAAGTTCCAACTTGATACTAAAAATTTGCTTTAGCCAAGTACTTATTTAGATGTTATAGCTTTAACCTTTATGAGGCAAATAATTATCAAAATGGTAAAATGCGACCTTGCCGCCTTCTGACACACTGATCCTAAAAAGGAAAGTTAACTATAACTTCATGGGGCAAATTCCACTATTAAACTAAAGATCTCAAAGCTAGCACACTGTTAAAATATAAGTACCTTCCTGTGTTAATTACAAAAGAAGTACCTCGTAGGGTTAAATATTAAATAGTCTGTAAACTTGGGATCTTGGGTTGATGCATTTCATTGGTAAATGAAAGCAGAGGTTTTAGGAACTAACGTTAGGTTGTCAGTAAAGCTGACACTTTTTAAAATTGAAGACCTGCAGATTACAAATAAATTTTAATGTTCCTTAGCTCTGGTGCCACATTCTAAGGAGGTCAGTTAGAACAGAGCAGCTGTAAACAGCTGTGCAGGCTGTAAACTGCACAAGTCTGGGAGGTGCCACACACCTGGTAGACCCCAAGAAGGTACCCCTGAGGTGGTTCAGTGCACCGCCCCGGGGGAGGCCCACGTCATTTGAGATAATGTCTGTGGTAATGAATGTGTGACAGCCGGACTGTTCTGTGCCCGTCCCTCCCAGCCAGCTTCCACACACGGGGCATGAAACTTTCCAAGTCAGAAGAGCTCTGAGCCACCCTGCGTGAACCCACACTGTCCCCGCTCTCTCCCCCTCCTCCTTCCCTGGCTCCCTGCTCTTCTCAGAGAACTGAGGAGGGGCGGCCCCCCACCCAGGAGCGGGGCCGGGGTGTTCAACAGGAAACGGCGGTTCTGGGGACACAACAGCTCACGCTGACAGTTACTGGCTCGTATTTGTCCTCGTTACTCCTGTGTTCAAAAGAGAAGCAAGAATGCGGGCAGTGGGCTCCCTGAGACCTTCCCAGTGAGGAACAGTGCTGTCTTCTTACGGCAAGATCTATAACAGATAGCTTGGAGTTTTGTTTTGCTTTTCAATTTTGTGGCTGTTGTTGGAGGTATGAAAAGATGGGTATCAGCCCTGTAGTTTTACTTTTATCTTCCTTGGAAGGGAGATTCAGTGTGAGCCTTTAACTCTGATGTGCTGTCGTAAACATTCTGGTGGGAACTGTCTTCTGCTTCTGGTCTTTGCCCCCCCCCCGCCCCCCGGCCCTCCCGGCGGCGTGGGCACCAGAGGCGATGGCGTGCCCATCTCACCGCGATCTTGGCCGCGTCTCACTCTCATTTTCCGCCGTTTCCGAGAACGGCCGCCTAGGAGGAGACTGGTTCCTGGTTGGTAGAACTCTCGGCCCAGGCGGAGTGGCTCAGCCGTCTTAGTGCCGCGTTTGGTCCTGCAGGGTCCTCCCCACCATCATCTCAGAACGCCACGCTGCCTTCCTCGAGTGCCTGGCCGCTCGGTGCCTCCGGCCACAGCCGCGCTCTCAGCAGCATTGCGCCCGCGCCTAGTATCGCAGGTACGCATCCGCCTCCCCGCTCGCAGGTAGCCTTTTCCTTCTTTCCCCAACGAAACTGATGGCCTGGCTTTTCCTGGTGGTCTGTCTGCCCCTCCCTGAGCTGGGGGCCCGTGGTGTGACAGAGAGTGGGCCTGAACTTGGCTGAGCCGCGGGGGGGACCTTGGGCACAGCTGCTTCCCCCGCCCCACCCCGTGGAGCAGGAGTGGTGACCTCTCCTCCATGGGCTGTGCAGAGATCTCGGGATTATGTAAACCCAGTGCAGGATGAGAGGTGGCCGCTGCCTAAACGCATCTGCTTCCCCTCTTCCCCCTGTGGCTGCAGACCAGGGGCTGCAATGGGTAGGGACGTGGAGGTGGCCGCTCCTGGGAATTTGCTGCTACTTGCATTCGCCAGGGACGAGGAGGCCACAGCAGCCCCGTGCTTAACTCCCAGCACCCAAAGCATGGCCGCTGCCGCCACCCAGATGGATGCGGGGCCTCGGTTACCCCTCACCCCTGTAGACGTTACCGGTCTTCCGAGGAAGACGTTTCTTTCAGGCTCGGGGGAGCACTGAGAATTGTCATAATGACTTCAGAGGAGTTTGAGTCTGGAAGTTGTAAGACAAGAATGTAAAGAGATGTGGACACACACACAACGTGTACAGGTTTATGAAAGACGTGGAACTTAAGCGAAGAGGGCTTACTGCTTATGCATTTCTTCAGACATGTTTCCGCATCCCAGCAGCCTCCCCACGCAGGCTCTGTTGAAACCAGTGTGAGAACGCTCTAGGGGTTCTCTTTCTTTCATACCAATACCTGGGGGAGAAAGGAGTTGTGATCCAGTTTAGCATCTTATTTTAAAAAAAAGAAAGAGCTTCTGGATTATTTCTATTCCTTTTGATGTTTATTCCCTCTAATGTCTGGAAGGGATGTACTAGGCCTCTCACATTTCCACACATGTAGCTCAAGAGATGGGCAAATAAAAGCATCTTCCCAGGCGTTTTGCTTTTCTGATTAGTGGCCCCTTTGCTCAGACTAGCGTTTGTTGTTGTGAAGTTGCGGTCGACCCGGTGGCCGGGGTAGAAGGAGCGGTGCACGCAGGGTCTGTGCTGACAGAGGAGCTCGGTGACAGTGACTTCTATGCCTCCCGTCGTCACTGCACCCGCCCGCTGAGGGGGTCGTTGCAGGCACCCCGGGGCACGGGAGGGGCAGAGGCTGGTGATCATTACTGGTTTTGTTTTTTCTCCCAAAGAGCCTTAAAACATGCTTCCTCCAACCAAGGTTCCAAGATGCCAAACCGCTCCGCCCTCAGGGCGCCTGGGCCACGCCCATTTCTGCAGGCACAGAGAGCCAGTCTCAAAGCTGTAAAGATACACTGGTGACATGAGTTCAGTTATGTCAGAGCGGGTGTTGCTTTGAAATGGGACTTAGACTCAAAGAAATAGTGTAAAGAATACATGCGTTCCACCCATTGACCGTGGTTAGTTTGTGTTTTTTGGTGGAGGGGAGATAATTAGGCTTATTTATTTATTCATAGAGGTGCTGGGGATTGAGCCCAGGACCTCACACGTGCTAAGCGTGTGCTCCACCACTGAGCTGTACCCTCCCCCACTTGGTGAATTTGTTACAGGACATGTCCCAGCAGAATATGTTGATGAGTTAGCCTGGGCACTGACCTCCAGTAATGCTGTTTTCCGGGTGGCAAACTTGTGGCTGGAACATTTAGCAAGTTGAGTATCAGAAATACTGTCAGGGTCCATACTGGACACCAGCAGACTCTGTCTCTGGGCAGAAATCCAGGAGAGCGCGCAGCGGGCCTGTGGTTCTCTGGAGGGGGCTTCACCTCGCCCCCGCGGGCCGCTGGAGCCAGGGCGCCGGGGTGAGTCCCCCGACGCTGCTGCGACACTTCTTCTCTGTCTCAGGAATGCCTGAGCTCCATCTCTCTGCCTTTCTAGGTAAACTGTCAGACATTAAATCGACGTGGTCCTCCGGCCCTGCCTCCCACACGCAAGCCTCTCTGTCTCACGAACTGTGGAAAGTGCCCAGAAACACTACTGCACCCACAAGGCCGCCTCCAGGGCTCACCAACCCCAAGCCTTCCTCCACCTGGGGAGCCAGTCCCCTCGGCTGGACCAGCTCTTACTCCTCGGGTACGCATCCTGCTCCTGCCCCGGCAGGGCGACCCCGCCTGCTCTGCTCGGCCTGTAGGGAAGGTCCTGCGTCTCCTTTTTAAGGAGGGACCCTGGACCCTGGGAGGGCCGAGGAGCGACCGAGCTCCCCTGCCCGTGCTGCAGCATCAGCGCCAGGTGCTCGCGCAGCTTTGCCCCCGCACTAGGCCTCAGCGAGGCCCCTCAGCCAGCACGACGGTGTCAGTCTCCACAGGGCTTTCTGGGCCAAAACCAAAACAGACCCCCAGTGGGAGAGCACCACCCTCCCTCCTCGGCCCTGCTGAGCTGCGGGAAGAGGCGGGGGCGGGGGCCTGGGAATTTAAGGAACTTTTCACAGCAGCCCTGCGCGTCTGCTGTGCTTTTGTTAGCCTCTAGAGGGCGGGGAGACCAGGCCTATCGGGCGACTCTCCAGTCTCTGCCCCACACCTGCCCCCAGGGGTCTGCAGGGATTGTCAGGGATTGTGCGTCTGGGTCGGTTTCCAAAGGTTGAGAAAGGCTTGGCGCTTGCGGGTCTGGCCTGTGCTGCGTCCATGCTGGTGAGACGAGAAACGGCCGGTGGGGAGAGCCGTCTGAGCAGCGCGGCCTGGCTGACCGAGTTCTTCCCTGGGCTCGTGCAGGGTCTGCCTGGAGCAGCGACACCTCAGGAAGGACGAGCAGCTGGCTGGTTCTCCGCAACCTCACGCCCCAGGTACGGGCACCCGCGGGCGGGCGGTGCGTCTCACCAGCCTCGCTCCGGCCCCAGCGAGCAGGCACGCCCAGGGGTCCTTAGCCCCCTTCCTGGGGAGTTGCTTATTTTTCACTCTTCTGAGGCTTAAAGAGTTTACCCTCATGAACGGAACTGCTCACCCGTGACTACCCACTCCAGAACGACGTGGCCTCCCCGTTCCCGGGTTAGGGGCCGCGAGGCTCTGCGCAGTGCACTCTGGCCAGAGGGGGTCAGAGCCAAGCCAGTGCGTCCTCCTGATTAGCCTCGCTCATCAGATGTAACTCTAATGTCCAAGATTTTACAATTGCGAGGTAGATGACAAGGTACAGAAGGTTAACATCCTAAAGCCGTATACTGAGCCCCTTTGAGGCGTCTTCCCGGGGCATAGCGCGCCCGGACTTCCTGAACACCTGCTTTGAAGAGCAGGGTGAAAGAAGTCCCTCCCCCTCTGCTTCCCCGTCAGATCGACGGCTCCACCCTGCGGACGCTGTGTTTGCAGCACGGGCCTCTCATCACATTCCACCTGAACCTGACGCAGGGCAACGCCGTGGTCCGGTACAGCTCCAAGGAGGAAGCCGCCAAGGCCCAGAAGTCCCTGCACATGTACGTTGCTCCCCTGCCCTCGGCCGCCCCGTGCTGCGCCCTGGCAGTGCTGCGCCCGGGTGTAGTGGGCGGGTCCTGTGGCCCTGGGGACCTCGGGCACAGACGCTGGTTATCTCATGGTCAAGAGGCTGGAAATCTGACAGAAATCCAGCATGTCTTCAGGGGTGGCTCCTCCCGAGGCCTCTCATGGGCTTGCACATGGCTGCCCCTCCCATGTCCACGTGGTCATCTCTCAGTCCAAGTATTGTATGTCCTGACTTCCTCTCCTAGTAAGGACACCCATAGCGAATTGGGTTTCTCTCTCATGACCTCATATTACCTTAATGATCTCTTTAAAGACCCTCCCTCCAAACAGAGGTACAATGAGGTCTTGGGGGCTAGGGCTTCAACATAGGAATTTAGGGAGAACACAGTTCACACCAGAATAGGTGTCTTGTGACATGTTGGTTTCCTCTCTGCTGACTTGCCGCGGCTCTGCCCTCCAGTAGGGAAGCCCCCACCACCTCCACCCCAAGAGAGGACACGTAGAGCCTGGTGACAGACGATGTGCCCCCCAGGTAACGCTGGGCACTCGGCACGTGCGTGCCCACTGCTGGCCTCTTCAGGGTCCCTGCAGCTTTTGATGAGATGTGTGAGCAGACCTATCCAACAACGTCACTTGAGATGTGGACCCTGGAAATTAGTTGTTCCTGCTTCTAGCCTAGGATATAAATTACACCCATCCTGAACGATGCTCGAGTTTAATGGTGTGTCCACACACTTCCTTAGAAAGGTGCTGTCCACACCAACACAGCATAGCAGCTAGAGTCTAAAATGAGGGGGGAAGAAAAGTTCATAAGCCAGGCTTGGGAGTAGCCGTGATAATCCGTGAGCTGCAGGACTGCTTCTGGGGGACCTGTGACATGAAGCCTTCAGCCGCACTGTTCCATTAAAAGGAAAAACCCAGGGAAAGCCAGTGAGGCAGACACAGGAAGACCTCCACTCATGTGACCCCTGCCCTGCTTGCTTGCTTGTTTGTTTTGAGTCTTTGTTCACTGAGATGTAACTGACATAGAACATGGTGTCAGTTTAAGGTGCAGGACGTGTTGGTTTGACACATTTGTAGATTGCAGTGTGGCTACCACTGTAGTGAGCTGACAGCTACATGAGGGCAGTAGTTAGTGTTTCTTTTTTTGTGGTGAGAACATTTAAGATTTCCTGTCTCAGTGACTTGGAAGTGTTGCGGAGTGTAGTTACCGAGCTGCCTTGTAGCCCCGGAGCTCACTCGTCTTCTGACTGGAGGTTTGTGCCCTTTGACTAGTCCCTCCCTGCCTCCCCACCTGCAGCCCGTGTGTGTGTGTGTGTGTGTGTGTGTGTGTGTGTGTGTGTGTGTGTGTGTGTGTGTGTGTGTGTGTGTGTGTGTGTCTCACATCTTCTTTATCCATGGATCTGTTGACGGACACTTACGTGGTTTCCCTGTTTCGGCTGTTGTAAGTGATGCTGCAGTGCACCTGGGCGCCCAGGGATCTCTTCAGTACCCTGTTCATTTCCTCTGGATGTGTACCCCGGAGTGGGCCTGCTGGATCATATGGTGGTTCTGTTTTTAAGTTTTTGAGGAGCCTCCATACTGTTTTTCCATAGTGGCTGGACAAGTTTACATCCCCACCAGCAGTGCACAAGGCGTCTCTTTTCTCCACATCCTCCCAGCACTTGTGAGTTCTTGTCCTCTTGATGATGGCCAAGGTGTGAGGGGTGCCTCACTGCGGTTGTGACTGGCATGTCCCTGATGGTTAGCGACGCTGAGCATCTTTTCCTGTGTCTGTTGGTCGTTTCTGTCTTCTTTGAGGAAATATCTGTTTAGTTCTTTTGCCCATTTTGTATTTGGATTGTTTGGGGGTTTTTTGGTTGTTATCAAGTTATTTGAGGTTCTCTATATATTTTGGATGCTAACTCTGTGAGATAGCTGGTTTGCAAACGCTTTTCCCATTTTATAGGTTGTCTTTCCGCCTAGTTGATGGTTCCCTTGATGTGCGGAAGCTTTCTAGTTGGATGAGGTCCCTCGTTGAGTTTTGCTTTAGTTGCTTGTGCTTTTGGTGTTATGTCCAAAATTTCATGGCTGAAACCAATATCAAGGAGCTTTCCCCCTGTGTTTTCTTCTAGGAGTTGTATGGTTGCAGGTCTTATTTTTAAGTCTTTAATCCAGCTCAAGTTAATTCTTGTGAGTGGTGTAAGAGAGGGCTGCAGTTTCTTTTTTCTGCTTGTGCCTGCCCAGTTTTCCCTGCATCATCTGTCGAAGAGACTGTCCGTTCCCCGTGGAGTGTTCTTGGTGACCATATCGAATGTCAGTTGGCTTGTGTGTGGGGGTCTGTGTCTGGGCTCCCTGCTCTGGCCCACTGGTATGTGCGTCTGTCTTCATGCAGCGCCTGCTCTCCTGGTAACTGTGTGCGGCGTGAAACCAGGAAGCCTGATGCCTCCGGCTTGGTTCTCTCAGGTTTGCTTTGGCTGCCTGGGGTCTTTTGTGGTTCCACACACGTTTTAGGATTGTTTTTACTATTTCTATGAAGAATGCCATTGGAATATGATAAGGATTGCACTGAATCCATGGGTGGCTTTAGGTTGTATGGACATTATAATGAGATTTTTTTTAACTTTTTTTTGGGGGGGTGTAATTAGGTTCATTTATTTTTAGAGGAGGTACTGGAGATTGAACCCAGGACCTCGTGCATGCTAAGCATGCTCTCTGCCACCGAGCTATATCCTCCCCCTCATTTTAACGATAGTTTTAACTCTTCTAACCCATAAATACAGGTTAGCTTTCCATCTGCGTCGTCTTCAAATTCTTTCATCAAACTCTCACAGGTTCCCTTGTAGAGATCGTTCACCTCCTTGGTTAGATTTATTCCTAAGTACTTTATTGTTCTTGATGCTATTGTGAATGGGACTCTTTTTCTTTATCTCTTTTTCAGATATTTCATTCTTAGTGTGTAGAAGCACGGCTGCAGTTTTACTGAATTCTTTGATTGGTTTCAGCAGTGCTTTGGCAGAGTCTTCAGGATTCCCTCTGCATGAGGTCACGTCACGTGCAGATAAAGAGCATTCTGCTTCTCCCCTTCCAGCTTGGGCACCTTCCATTTCTTTGTCTCGCCTGCTTGCTCTGGCTAAGACTTCCAGTCCTGTGTTGAACGGCTGGGGGTGGCACCTGGTCTTGTTCCTGACGTCAGAGGACAAGCTCTCAGCCTCAGCCCTGAGCGCGGTGCTAGGGGCCTGCGTGTGCGCGGCTCTTCCTGCGCTGAGGCCTGTCCTGCCAATTCCCTGCTCGTCGAGGAGTCTTCGTCATGAAGGGATGTTGTGTTTTGTCAGCTGTATTTCTGCATCTACTAAGATGATCACGTGATTGATTCTGCCTTTGATTCTTTTAATGTGGTGAATCCCGTTTATTGATTTGCAAATGTCGAGCCACCGCTGCCAGAATCCCAGAGATGAATCCCACGCAATCGTGGTGTATGATCCTTTTCATGAGCTGTTGATTCAGTTTGCTAATATTTTGGTGAGAATTTTTGCATCTGTAGTCATCTATATTGGTCTGGTTTTCTTGCAGTGTCATCTGGCTTTGACATCAGGATAACACTGGTCTTGTAAAATGAGCTGGGGAGTGTACCCTCCTCTTTAAGTTTTTGGAAAAGTTTGAGAAGAATTGATCTTTACCCTCCTTTAAATGTTTGGTAGAATTGACCAGTGAAACCGTCTGGTCCTTGGGAGTAGTCAGCTGATTACGGATCAGTCTCCTTGCCCGTTATTGGTCCTTCCAGATTTTCTGCTTCTTCACGAGTCAGTCTTGGTAAATCGTGTTTCTAGGACTTGGACCATTTCCTGCAGGTGCCCAGTTGGTCGGCGCCTCCTCTGTGTTTCTGTGGCATCAGTTGTAATGTCTCCTCTTTCCATTTCTGATTTTACTTATTTGTATCTTCTTGTTTTCTGAGTTAGTCTAGCTAAAGGTTTGTCGATTTTGTTCATCTTTTCAAAAACCCAGCTCTCACTTTCGTTGCTGCCCTGCCCCTGCAGGTGTGTCCTGGGAAACACTACCATCTTGGCCGAGTTTGCTGGCGAGGAAGAAGTGAACCGCTTCCTGGCCCAGGGCCAGGCGCTGCCGCCCACCTCCAGCTGGCAGTCCAGCAGCGGGGCCGGCCAGCCGCGGCTGGGTGCCTCGGGCAGCTCCCACGGCCTAGTGCGGAGCGACGCCGGCCACTGGAACCCCCCGTGCCTGGCCGGCAAGGGGAGCGGCGACCTGCTGTGGGGCGGGGTCCCCCAGTACTCAAGCAGCCTGTGGGGCCCCCCCAGCAGCGACGACGGCAGAGTCATCGGAAGCCCCACCCCTCTGAACACGCTGCTCCCCGGCGACCTGCTCAGCGGGGAGTCCCTCTAGCCCCAGGACCCCGGGCACCCCCACCGTCAGCATCGGGGGGGGGGGCTGACCCCTTCCAGTCCGGCGTCGCTGAGGACCCGCCGGCCCCGAGCAGCCCGGCAGCCCTTCCGAGTACCTCTGTCCAGCACTGCAGACGAACCGTGGCCGCAGCCCTTGCGAACTGTTCCCGAGACAGTGCGGGCTGCGCGGGGTCAGTGTCGCGTGGAGTGGCAGGATGCTTCACAGCTTTTTATTTTGTGTCGTCCTGTGTTTGTACGGTGTGTTGTCGTTTGATTTTTTAAGTATAAAAGCTGCTTAGAATAGTTCTATCATGAAGGGCACTTTTCAGATTGTGGGCTGGAAAGGGTTATTTTATCAAGGGGGGAGGGCGGGAGGGAGACGAGAAAGCCTATTTAAAACGAGCCTGTGACGATTATGCACATTACCAGAGGCGGACCCGTAATCAGGGGGAGCTGGCGCCCACCCCCGGGCGCGGTCCTGGCGGCCGGCCGGACCAGGAGCCGAGCGGAAGGAGCGGGCTGCGATCTGTCCTCCGTTCCCACGGAGCCGCCTATGCACATTTCCCTTGTTTCATTACTTTTTCATGTCATTTTTTTTAATCCCAAAAAATATTTTTTAAAAGTTAAAAAAAAAGAGACATATCAAACATGCAAATACTTGAATCCAGCAGGCCAATAATGAAATGTGAACACTTTCTAAGTCTAATTCTACACTTCCAGGTTGACATCAGTACGCAGAAACAGGCTCTAGGAAAAATTTCTAAGTTCACAGCCTATGTGTGTGTGTGTGTGTGTGCGCGCGCGCGTGTGTGTGTTGAAACAGAATGTGTGTGTGCATGTGCGTGTACGTGCGCACTTTCTGTGTTCATGTGTTACGTGCGTGAAGGATTTAACTGTGGGTTTTCCCTTTTTTCAGTATGTGCGCTTTTTTTTTTTTGGCGCATTGGTCAAACGTTTGTTATTATTAATTAGCTTCTAACTTTGCACTGAGTGTCCCTGCCCTTCCTTTAGCTAATCCTATACATTAAAGAAAATCCATAGGACAGGGCCGGTGACAATTCATGTGTAAATGTTTACTCAAGGACTCTGTTATTGCGTTTAAAAATTACAGTGTATATCTCTGGAGAAATAATATGTATACCTACCTTTAGCAGCTTTTTATTGTGGACTCATGCAAGAAAATTATTACCAGAGTATTGCACCATTTTTCCATTTGGAATATAAAGTTAAAGAGAAAAACTCTTGCTGAACTGTGGCCATAGATACTTGCTTGTAGAGGATGGATGGTTCCGCGGGAGGAGCGGAGACAAGCACTTGGACGTGGGTTGTGACTGCTTCGGAGGGGCCCGGGGTTAGGGCTCCCACCTGTTTACAGACCTTTTTTTTCTCCTTCAGACTTTAAAAAAATTTTAAAAAGGAATTAAAAAAAAAAAAAGACTTCCGTCGTAAAGAAAACTATTTTCAGAATGCAGACCCGCTACTTCAGAGCTCTGGGATTGAACAGTGTTGTTTCCCCTCGGCCATCGTCATGGACTCTGTCGACTGTCCCTTCTTCGAGGTGACGAGTTGTGGTCACTGTCTTGCACACGCGGGTGCGCTCTCAGGAAAGCCAGGGTTCCCGAGGGGCGGCTCCACACCATTTCATGTATTTTGTAACCCAACTCCTAGCACTGAAGATGTTATTAAAAAACAAACAAAAATAGAAAGAAAAAAAAAGAAAATAGAAAAAAAAACACAAAGAAGAAAGATACCTAATCTCTAACGTGTAGCAGTTACGTATGTACCAAATAATGGACTCAAAGGAGATAGATGTTCGAAGAGTGCTTTATATATTAAAAATCGCTTTATGTTTTAAAAATGATCAATGTTTTGATTGTTTTGCAAGAAAGAAAGACAATGAAGTAACATACACTCAAGTATGTTTAAAAAAAATATATGAACATTGTGCTCCCTGCCTGCCTGATCAGGAAACTTGTGCATTACATTTTTTTTAATTAGCTTTTTAATGGTTTTATCAAAACAAAACAAAACAAAAAAACATAAAAAACAAAAAAAAAAAACAAAAAGAAAAAGAAAGTTCCTGCAAAATTGCAGATCAACAAAAGCTGGTTTTATAGAGGATCATGAACTATGCACAAACTGGTTCAAGACTTTTTTCTCAAGTTCAGTAGTGTATTTCGCTAAGAAGACCTTCCTCAGAGTAACTGCATCTCATTGCCATTACACACGCCCTGTGTGCTGGATGCACACGCCCCCGTGCACCCACATCAGACACATGCGCGTGGCCCAGACGTACAGCTTCCCTGCTGCGTTAGCATCGAGTCGTAGAGACCTCCTGACATTTTTTAATTGGGGATGGAAGTAAAGAGTCTGTTTGTTTTTGTTTTTTGTTGGGGTTTTTTTTTTTTGACCTTTTATTTTGAATTAAAGATGTCTGTAACTCTGAGATTAAAAAAAAAAAAACAAGTTTGTGGCTTTTAATGTTTCTCCTCATAGAATGTGATTGTCGAAGAACACGCACCGAAAGTTGCTTTCAAAAGTACAACGCTTTGTTGAATCTCAATAAACTGCAATTTTTTTCTTGGCTGTTGGAATAAATGTGTTCTTTGTTTTCCAAGGACAGCTGTCATCACTATTCACTTTGTATGTGTTGGGAGAGAGCGCTGTCCTACTGTGTAACAAATCTCTTGTGTCTTTTTACGCTGTCCTCAGAGTTTACATATAATTAGATAAACTCCAAGCTTCCGTTGCTTGACTTGTAATTTTATCATTTGTTTTGTGGTTTTGCACTGAAATCTCATTACTGTTGGAGAGATGCGGTTGAGCCCGTGGCCTCCGCCAGCCGCCGGTGTTGCCCGGGGCAGCCACCGGGGACCCCTCCCCGTCTCGCCCAGGACCCGGTCTGGAAGTCAGCGACACTCGGAGGGAAGAGCGTCGGGAAGGGCTTCGGTGTTCGCTAGACATCGCGCTCCCGTGCTCGCGGGGCGGCCGCGGCTAGCTGCGGCAGAGCGTCCGCACCGGCGCGGCGGGCAGGGCGGCGCGTACAGAGAGCGGCGCCCTCCCCCGCGGCAAGCAGGCCGGCAGTGAGAGAGCGGAACACCGGGTCTGCTGACTCAGGTCCGCCCCTGGGAGGCTTACCGTGACCGTCAGTAAGTCCAGCACCAGTGCTTCTGTCCCGTCAGGACTGTCCCTTGTGACCTTGCTCGGAGACCAGCACAATGAGTGTCTTTTCTCTCTCCACTCGTAGGGTCGAGTCAGCGTCTTACCGGGAAGACGGGGCCCCGGTTGGTGAGCTTCCAGCTCTGACCAACCTCTTCAGAAGGTTGAGGAAGAGATCCCTGAAGGGTCATAAACAAGAGAGGAAACAAAAGGCTAAAGGAAGAATGAAACTCAGAACGTGGATGATCAGCACAGACTCCACATCCCAGTGTGAGCTTGGAGGGAGCGACTGTGGCGCTGGGAGCCAAGCCCGCCACCAGTGTCCGCTTGGGGCCGGTGTGTCCGGAGTTACTGCAGGGGAGCTGACTGTCCCAGCGCTGCTTCCCGAGAGCAAGTTCAGGGCCTCAGCAATGTCCAGAGGATGACGTTCATGGAGGAGTCACAGCCCCGGGGGAAAGCAGGGGATAGGTGGGGAGCACGGCGTGAGCGGAGTGACTGCCTCCCTCCTGGAGTCGGGACGGCCTGGTGTCTGAATCACGAAAAAGTCCAGGCTCGGAGCTGAACTTCTTTTTGATCATTCTGACCAGGCCGTGGGCGAAGGAGAAGGCAGGGTGCTCCGTGGGTAGCAGTGTGGTTTGCAGGGAAAGGACTGTGGAACAGACAGGAGAGGCCGGAGAGGTGCCAGGGCGAGCAGATTCAGTGACGGCAGGTGAGACCCCGGGCGCTGAGGAGCAAGGCACAGATTCACGGAAAAGAGGGAAGACGGAGACGGGGAGGCATCTCAAGAAGGTTCCTTGCAGGAAGAGAACATCTGGGCTGAATCAAGAAAAAGCTACACGGGAATCATGGTGGAAACATGCAGTTAACTTATCAGCTTTGCATCGGGTTTCACAGCGGAAACACTGCTAAAAAATGTCAGAATAGCAGTTTCCAAGAGTCAGCTGGTCTTGTTTGGCAGTTGTAGCTAGCTTTTTGCTTTTATTTTTTAAATAGCAAAACTACTGCGTGCCAGGCCCGGTGCTAAGCACTACGTAGGACTGTCCGTTGTTCAACAGCCCTGTGAGGTGAGGAACGGGGCCGGGAGAGGTTACAGAACACACCCAAGGCCGCGAGCTAGTAAGGTCAACTCTGGGCCCTCCTGACTCCACAGCCCGACATGGGCTCCCTCGCGGAATGTTCCAGCCAGAGGACCTCAAGGCCAGGATGTATCAGGAACAGCGTGGACAGGTGATAGCTGTGTGTCGAGAGGGCTGGCTGCAGCCCTGGGCAGAATTTCTTTGGAGAACCTCAGTTTTGCTTTTAAGGTCTTTCAGTTGATTGGCCGAGGCCCACACACATTAGTGGGGATAATCTCCTTGAGGTCAACTGACTGTGAGTGTTGAACACACCTACAAAACGCCCTCACAGCGACACCTCGATGAGCACCTGAGTCAAAGGCCAGGGATACCAACTCACCGCTGCGCAAGGTGTCTGCAAAACACCCTTCACCTGTTCGTCCTAAGCAGTGTGTCCTGACCTCGCAGTTGTCGCAAGGCAGGTGAAGGGGGCCCGGTAGATCGTGACGGATGGTAATGCGGGTCAGACTGGACGCGGTTGGTCCGTGCCTTCCATGCAGAGGCAGGCATTGCGGGAGGGGGGCCCTGAAGAGCCCAGGTTGGTCTCCCCACCCAGCTTCACCCAGCAGCGCTCATACCACCAGGTCAGGCCAGCTCCTCGCAGAGTCCCTAAGCACCGCCAGGCTGGGTCGGCCACAGCCAGCCCAGGAATCCTGACCTGCCGGGACATCAAGGGCACCTGGGGGAGGTCTGGTTGACGCTGGGGAGGCCCTGGGGCCGAGTCTGCAGAACACCGGAGCACCCCCGTGGGACCATCCTCAGACGAGGGCCATTTGGGGCTGGGGTGGGCCCAGCTGCGGGCACTGCTAACGGCAGTGGCAGCTCCCCGTGGGCCTGACACGGCCACTCGGCCAGGCTTTGCTCTCCCAGGTCCCCCTCTGGGACGAGGGCAGGGGGCCTGTCTCCACTCTCAGCTTGTCTCCCACTGGGGCCGCTGCCCTGGCTCCTGCAGTCAGTGGGCACCGAGGCTGTGACAGCCTAGTCCCCTCCTCTCCGCACCCTAGGGTTCTCAGCATCCCCCAGGCTCCTCAGACTCAGGCTGGTAGGACCGGAGGTCACCCCACACCAGTCACTCCTGCCACAGACCTGGGAACTGGCCGGCCTCTTGTCTGCAGGCTCCTCTCCCCATGGCTCATTAGCCAATGACCCACCCCAGTCCCTCCCTACACTGGCTCTCCACCCCACCACCAAGAGCCACTAGAGCATCAGCTTATCACCCTTGACACGCGCCCGTGGTTGTTCCTGCCCCGTAGTCGTGCGCAGGCTGGAGGGGCAGCGTCTGAAGCTGCGGTGCCGTCCATCTCGGCCATCCGGGGCTGGGCCGGCAGAGGGCGCCCTGCACCCAGCACCGAAGCCCCACCGCCTGTTTTATCAGGAACCCCATGTCGGGAGGGTACCTGGTACCATCTGGTCCATCTGGTGAGGCCACAGGGCCCTGGCCAGGCGGAGAGAGGAGCCTCGAACCAGGAGGAGAAGCTGAAGGGGCTGCCGGTGCAGGAGGCCAAGGTTCCCATGACCTCGACCTGGAAGTCATCCCCGGGGCAGCAGGAGGTGGGCTGTGGGCCCGGGGGCACGGCCGTAGGTGCCTGCAGCTGGGCGGCCTGGGTAGGAGCACAGCCTCCCGAGAGACAAGCCCATTCTGCAAACCATGTTTAATCAGAATAAATAGAGTCCCGGGTGGGGCAGGGTCCGCTGGGTGCTCCCGCTAAGGTGGGCTGCAGCACCCCCACCCTCCGGCTGGTCGGCATCTGTGCCCGCAGGGCTGTGTGAGCGCAGGTGAGCAGGTGCGGGGCTGCTGGCCCAGCGCTGTCCTACCAGGCGTCCCCGTCGTCTGTGAACAGGGCTGGGGGCATCGCAGCCTCCTCAGTTCTACCAGCCCTGCCGGAAAGGGAAGTCAGCGAGGGGCCAGGGGCCTCAGGCAGCCCGTCCTTCCTCAGGAGCTGCGTCCAGGCCTCCCCGGGTAAAGGCTCGGGAGAGACATGCCAGGGTCTGGCAGAGGGCTTTGTTGGAGGGGAAGGGTCTTGTCAGGCGCGCAAGGTGGGTTCCTGCTGCCCGGGGCATGTCTCTGGGGAGGGGAGCCCCCGGGAGCCTCGGCCTGCAGACCTCAGCCGCCAGCCTGGCCACGTCAGGGGTCGAGGAGGGCTGTGTGCATTCAGGAGGGTGTCTGAATTCATCTCCCTTTCTCTGGGCTTAGCCACAGGGAACAGGTGGGAAGCGCAGACCTGGAGCAGCCCAGCCCCACTGCAGCATTTTCTTAGGGTGCATTCACCCCATTGGAAAAACAGGGGCAGAGCCTGAGGAGAAGGCCAGCGAGGCTGACCCCCAGACTCATCAAGATGGGGGAGCAAAGAGGACACAGAGAGAGCCGCAGAGAGGGGCAGGGAAGGACATGAGAGACCTGGCTCCACCCCGCCACCTGCACACAGTTCTTCATGTCCTTTTCTTCCTTCCTCACCAAACGTTACCTCTCTCTCCTTCCCCAAACGCCCCACACACGGCGGGGAGAGCGGGCAGGGACTTCCCTCCCCACCCCCCAGCTCCACGGTGTCTCCATGTCCCGGGGGTAGAGGGGCCCCGACCCCTCCAACACCCCTCACCTGCTCCTCTCCTTTCTCTCGTAGACAGACTGAAGCTTGTTGATTAAGAAGATTTTGTCTTCCCCCTCCTAGGAATGCCAGAACACAAAGGCTGAGAAAACAGAAGTTGTCTTTCTGTCCAGGAATGCCCTGTTCTAGACCGCACTTGGGGTAGCTCACAGAGTATTTGACATCACAAGCACAAAAAGTTTAAAGAAGGGGAATGAGCCACCAAACGAGGAGAAAGTAAAACCAAGAGCCAGGCAGTGAGCAGATGTAATGTACATCTAAGCTTCCTAGTGGCCACAGTGAAAAGGGAAATGTGATCGGCCACACAGTGAAGGCAGCAAAGCCAGCCTGACTCAATTTTAAACTGGCCCTGCCACTTACTGAGTCTGCCTTGAGCACATTACCTCCTCTCTGACCTCAGAGTCACCCTCTAAAAGAGGACAAACGTCTGTCACAGGGTTGTGTTCGTTTTCTGCTGCTGCTCCAACCAATTACAAAGCTTAGGGACCAAAACAACATGAATTCATCATCCATAAGTTCTGGAGGTCAGAAGACCAAAACGGGTCTCACTGGGCTAGAATCAAGTTGTCAGTAGGGCTGATTCCTTCCAGAGGCTCTAGGAAGAATCTTCCCTTGCCTTTTCCGGCTTCTGAATTTGCCACACCCCTTGGCGCACAGCCTCCTTCCATCTGCAAGACCAGCGATGGCCAGTCAAGTCTTCCTCTGACACTGGCTCCCCACTTCCATTTTTAAGGAACTTACAATTACACGGGGACTTCCTTAAGCGACCTCCCCATGTCTCCTCCCCATGGAAGTATAAGGGACAGGGCTGTGTGCCTGAGTAAGCCGCCCTGCCTGAGTAAGACGGCCTGCCCAGGCCTGGGAAAAGATGCTTCAGGCGCGGGCTGAGCTCAGACCTGCAGCCCCAGAGACAGAACTAGGGAAGGGCTCGGCCTCGGGAGGACACTGCCTGCAGCAAGGGCCACAGGGGAATGGTCCTTCAGCCCCCAGAGAAGTGGGGGGTGGAGCTGGTCCCCTCCCAACACTGCTGTCCACCCGACGCCTCCCCCCACCTCCCCCCCCAGCCCCCTCTGGCATCTGCGGGCCCCAAAGCTCTATGCAGTGGAGCAAGAGCCAGTTAGCAAGATTCCACTTCCAGCAGCTGTGGCAGGCGACCACCTCAGCCAAAATGCCCACCCAGCCTGGGCCCTGTCCCCTGTTTGTGAAAGGCGAGATGATGGGTTAAGTTGTACTGTGTTAATTAGAACCCCAGAAAAAGTGAGAGCTTTCCCCAAGGGATCCTCCCGCTGGTAAAGACCCAGCCTGGGGCCCCTGCATCAATTAGCCAGTGGTGAGGGTCCCAGGTGAGCTGCACCCCAGCCCTGTCCTGCCTTAGCTGACACCCCACAGCTGACCCCCCAGTCCTTTCCAATGCAGAGTGTCTGGCAGCCACCAGCCCTGGCGTGACAGCCTGGGGACGGAGGCACCAGCTGGCCCCAAGTGGGCTCAGGCGTTAAGTATACAGGTCAGAAACTGCGAAGGACGTGAAAAAAAAAGAAAAGACAGCGGTGGGGGCAGTGATGTCAGAGTGCCGGGGACGAGGTCAGTGCCCGCTGCGTGTTCACGGGAGGCCCGCTGCTGCTGGACGGGACTGGGTGAGAGGCCATTCCTACCTGGGGAAACCCCAGCCCAAGGGGCAGTGACTTGTTTGCAAGGTGACGGTGGTGGGGGGAGGATCGCCCCGTAACTGAGCAGGGAGGGGGGACAGCCCTCAGGGCCAGGCGGGGCTGCCTCTCAGCAGGCGTAGGGGCGCTGCTGGGGCGCTGGGGCAGGCCAGCTGCAGAGGAGCAGGCCGGCTGCATCTCCTCTCAGTACAAACTACACATTGCCATCGATGTGATTTGTCTGGCAAACAGCCCCCTTCCACACCCAGGGTCCGGGGAAGGCGAGGAGGGGCCCGACTGTGAGCGGCCGGTGGCCCCCCAGGGGGAGGCGGGAGGGGCACTCACGTTGCTGATCTGCTCTTTGAGGAGGCAGATGACCTTCCGCTGACCCTTCACCACCTGGATGTTGAGGTAGATCACGGCCCTGCGGGAGATGGGCGGTCGGGCTGCGCCCCGCGCAGGAGCCCACGGCGGGGAGAGGCTAGGACCCCGGCCCGCAGCCCCACACTCACAGCAGCAGGGCCGACACCAAGTAGATGGGAAAGGTATTTTCCAGCAGGTACCGGTGGATCCAGGGCAGCCAGGAGACCCTGGGGCCCGCCCTCTCCAGGTGGCGCACCCACACCTTGCCCGCCTCATACATGGTGTCCAGGGTCCGGAAGGGGCCGCAGATGCTCGAGGGCTTCACCCTGGGGAAGAGGGCAGGTGGCTCGACTCCTCGGCCCCAGCGGAGGCCCCACGTCACCCAAACCGTGGCCACCATCCACAGTCCCTGCAGGCAGCCCCTCCAGACCCGGGGGCGACCCCATCCCCACGCCCCCGAGGCCAGGAGCCCACTCACTGCCAGACAGCGTAGCAGAGGAAGATGGCAGCGCCCAGGAAGGACGGGAAGCAGAGCAGCGAGATGAAGACGGTGCTCATGTGGGAAGCCTTCCAGGGCCTGCGGGGCGCCTGGCAGTTGGCCATCAGGCTGGTCTGGAGACAAAGGCTGTGCTCAGCCACCGTCCTGCCACCGCCCACCACTGGGCCTGGCGGCGGCCCCCAGAAGGAAGAGGGGAGAGGCCGCAGTGGGCTGGGCGGGCTGTGCTTCCTGGCAGAGCCCGAGCCAAGGCCCCAGGACAGGACCCGGGTCCCCTCCCCGCCGGGACCCGGACTGCCAGGCAGAGAGGGGGACACTTGGAATCGGAGCACGCAGGCCACCTCCTGATCTAGGGAGGGGAGACCCAGGCACACAGGGGGGCTTCTCATCCAGGGTCACTGGTACTCAGAAGGGCTTGACACTAGGAGTGCTTGTGACGTCAACGGAAGGTCTCTGCAGGGCCACACCCCAAGCCCAATGCGCTACCATCATCGTCTCGGCAGTGCCCCCAGTGCCCCAGACCACTGTCCACGATGTACAGGTGCGAAAACAAAGGACCCAGGAGGAGAAAAACCTGGTTCTGAGCCAGCGAGCCCGCCTCCCCCGACTGAGGACAGACGGCCAGGGGTGCCTCCCAGCCCCCCGCCCTAAGCCCGGCCCACGCACACAGGTGCCCAGCCCTGACCATGGCCCCTGCAGGGATGCTGCCTGCCTGCAGAAGGCAGGGAGGCAGTGATGCAGGGAGGGGGCTCAGCTGGCCCTGGGGGCCATGGGACTGTCCCTAGAGAGCGGCCCTAGGCTGCCAGCCCCGCACCAGTCAGGTCAGGGGAGGGTTCCAGAGTCCCAGGGCTGCACGTCTGTCAGCCCAGAGGCCACCCTGGCTGCACGTGCTCCCTGGGCCCCATCGCCCTCCTCAGGGCCCAGGTGCCACCTTTACCTTCTTGACGTAGAAGAGGAGCAGCAGTTTGATGATCTGCATGGCGGGGAGGAGCGGGGAGAAGAGGACACCGAGCCTGAGGGGGAGGAGGCGAGGGGGCTGCAGTCCAGAGGCAGGGGTCGTGACCCCATGCTGCGCCCTGGTCTAGGACAGCCTGGCTCAGGCACAGGACCCCGGGAGCTGGGGGGTGGGAGGGCTGGGCCTTGCTGTGTTCCAGAGGGGGAGGGGGAAGCTCCGCGACCCCAGGGCCAGGCAGTGGGACGCAAGTGGGAGACACTCACCAGGTTAGTGTCTGCCCGTAAATCAGCTCCAGGACGTTCCCAGCAATGTCGAACTCAGGCTTCCCCCTCCTCTTCAGTGTCCGCTCGGAGATGAGCCTGGGGCAGAGGAGCCCCTGGGGTCCGCAGGAGGGCAGGCACCCCGGCCGGGGACCCACCTGCCACGCTGACCATCCCGCCCATCCCCGCCCCCGGCACCCAGCGAGGTCGAGGGGAGATGGCAGCCGGGGTCCCACCCCAAGGGGTCCGCACTGCCGCGGGCTTCGTCCCTGTCCTTTTTCGAAGCCCGTACAGATGCTCCCGGGTGTAAACACGCATGTCGGCATCTGACGTTTTACTTCTAAAAATCTTATTAAGTTAATACGTTCTCAAAGAAAACACAAAGAGAAGGAAATACAAAACACCCGCCACACGAGCACCGCAGCGAGGCCCTCGGAAAATGTCCCTCCACTTCTATCCTTCCTTCCGACCCCTTTTTCCATCATATGAGACTCACATTGTATCATATGCGTCACTTTGAAAACTGTTTTCCTTTCCGATCTAAAAATAGGTTCCATCCTGTGTCCTAAGTGTTTTTCTCGGTTCAGTGATGTCTTACAGAGGAGGTTTCATGGGTGGAGATTTAAGGCCTGCTATTCAGGGATTCGAGAACCACCCAGGTGACCCTCGTCACCACGCTGGTGAGGATGCTGGGAGCCCTTCTGAGCTGGGAAGCCCAGGTGTCCAGGAGGTGAGAGCTGGGACCCACCCCTGGGGCCTCACCTCCACACCAGCTCCCCGAAAAGTGTGTCCAGCAGCGTGAAGAGGAAGTCCATCACCATGAGCCGGTACAGCTCCTGGCCCACAAAGTTCTCCCAGCACTGAAAAGGACGCAGTCTCAGCCCCAGGGCCCCAGACCCCCGCCACCCAGCTCACCCAGCCCATCGAGGGGCCTCCAGTACACTTATAGCCCAGATAAAGTCCGGTGAGGGCCACCCCCTCCGCCCCACCCTGGGACCAGGGCAGACCGTCCTGAGGGGCCCAGGGAGCCTCACCCCTACCAGCAGCAGCTGGCCCTCACCTGGTCCCGCAGGGTGCCCACCCTGCGGCCCAGCCAGTGGTAACAAAGGATCCCCAGGGTGACCATCTTGAGGATGAGGTTCCTACAGAAAAGAGCCGGTGTGGAGGCTGAGGGAGGGTGCCTGGGAGACAGCGGGTGCGCCCCAGAAAGCCCTCACCTCCCCCTGCCCTGGCCATTCACCTGCAGATGGCTACGTACACCTCCAGCACCGGGGAGTCATGGCGCTCCAGGGCGGCCAGGCCGCGGTACAGGTAGGGGGCCCCCAGGTTGAGGAGGCAGACCACCAGGGGCAGGGCCAGCAGCGCCCCCTCCCGCTCAGTGGACCCTGGGCTCTGTCAGAGCAGGGGAGGGGCGGTATCACCGCAGGGGCCCAAGGGACAGGGCCGTGTCCACTGCGGGGGGGGGGGGGGGGAGCCGTAGGGCGGGGTCCCAGGGCGGAAGGAGGGGTGGAGATCACAGGCACACCTCCCTCCACCCCAGGCCTCGCTGTTCAAACCGCACAGGAAGGGGGGTGGGGGGAGGAGGGGAGGGCGGGACACAGGTGTCAGAGAAGAGAAGAGAAGATAAAAAACAAAAGGACAGAGAAATGAGAGTGTGAAACAGGCAGAGAAGAACCAAAGCAAGGCCCGTGAGGGAGGCGGCCTCCAGGGAGGGCTCGAGGCTCCTGGCCGCCTTCCAGGTCCCCATCTCATAGCTAAAGCGGGAGTCTGACCCCCAGGCTGGGGCCCCCTGGGGGCTGCCCACTCCCCCTGCACCTTGATCATGAGTTCCGAGAAGTTGTAGACGGCCACGGTGCAGCCCAGCGTGGTCCCCAGACACAGCAGCCACACGAGCCCCAGCACGGCCACGCGCCGCAGTCGCCAGCACATGCTCCGAGGGCCCCGGCGCAGCTGCCACACGGCCAGCAGCTCCTGCGGGCGGCAGCCGGCCTGTCACCCACCCCCGGCACAGGCGCGAGGAGCCCCGGGGACGCGGAGTGGACACACACGGAGGGTCACCACCCGCCCACCCCCAGCGCCCGGGCCGGTCCCCCGCCCTGCTCCAGGGCCGGCCTGGCCTCTCCCGCCCGGCCTCCCCAGGTGTCCTGCCTGCAGGCAGCTGTCCCCTCGCTGACCAGGAGCCCCAAGGCGCTCCCCAAGGCCAGTGAGGGCCCATCAGCCAGGTCAAAGTTGTGAGCTTCCCTGATGCAAACCCCACACATATAACCTCAGAAAGGCAGAGAACGTTCCACGAGGCCCAGCTCGGCTGCCTGCTAGGCCTGAGGCCTCAGACAAACAATGGAACCTTGTGCCTCCTTGTCCTCCCTTGTGGCCGGGAGCTACTGCTGGGAGCCCCGCGGGCCTCTCCCATGGGGGCCAGGGGACAAGGGGACTCCCGGGAGGGGGCCCGAGAGCAGCCCTAACCGTCGCCCACTGGAGCAGACGCGCACTGGTGTCCCCGGGACCGGGGTGGCGGTGGTGGCCTCAGCCCCCACCCCCGGCAGCTCACCTTCAGCTGGGTTCGGATGTTGTCGTGCTGGAGACGGGAGGCCCACTTCTGAGTCACTTTGTAGTCCCAGGAGCAGAAGACAGAGATGGCGTGGACCCCCGAGGTGCTGCCCACCCGGTAGCTCTCCCCGAAAGAGCGGGACATGCTGGGAGAAGCAGAGCCGAGCAGGGATTGAGTGGGGGCGGAAGGTGCAGACAGAACACCTCGGATGCTCCTTGCAGCCAAAACCCAGCACCCACTCGGAGGAGCCCACCCAGTGCTGGATGGGCCTCCCGTCACCCGCCCCCTGCCCCACCTCCAGCCCAGAGCTCTCGGCCTCCTGGTGGGGCCCACCGGCCACTCCAGATCCGCTCTGTCCAATACTGTGCCCACCAGCCACAAGTGGCTAGAAGAGGGCTCAGGCACCAGTCCCCACCAACATGACCAGCTGCCTCCCACCCAGTCGTGGCTGCGGAAGATGCTGGCTCACCTCAGAGCCTTTGCACTGCCTCTCCCAATAACCCAAACACCTTCCTCTGGCCTTTCTCTGCCCACCCTTATTTAATCTCTCTCCCTGGGACAAGTGTCACCAGCCCTGAGAAGCTAGTCTGACTCCCTCTCCTGTGCTCCGTAACGACCAGGCAACACAACACCAGGACGTCCCCAGCCTCTTCGATGGCCTGTCTCCTCCCACAGACGGCAAGCTTCCCGAGGACGGGCACCACGCTCATTTACCTCCCTGCCCTGCGCCAAGCACAGCAAACGTTTGTGGAGTGGATGGGTGCATGGATGAAAGTGGGGGTGGATGGAAAGAAGGAAGGAAGGGTCCGCGGATGGATGGTGGATGGACGGACGGATGGACCAATAGATAGACACGGAGTGGATCAGTGGTGCTCAGAGCCAGGGTCATGTGGTGGAAGGTTATTACCTGTAAACCAAGGTGATGCAGGTGATAAAAAAAGCGACCCCCACGGTGAAGAGGTAGGCCAGGGGCATGTTGTAGGGCAGGCCGCCTGCCTCTGGGGGGCACTGGCCGCCATCCGGCGGGGAGGCACACGGCTGGCTCAGCGTGGCGTTACTGTAGTAGCCGTAGTACAGGACGGTGTGGGCGAAGCGGCCCTGCAGAGAGGCGGCCCGGCCGAGTCAGGGGCTGTCCCTCTCCCTGCGCCTGACCCCCCTCAGGCCTGAGGTGCAGAGAGAGGAGGGCACCCAGACGGCAGGGCAAGGGGAAGGGCAGAGGGGGCAGGGCAGCGCAGGGCCAGCGATAAGCGCACGGAGGTGGACAAAGGCCCGCAGCCACCCTGGGGCTTCCCGGGCCCCACAGAAAGCACAGGGGGCGGGCTGCAGGCCCCTGGGGTCAGAGCAGGGGGCAGCCGTGGTGAGAGGGGGGCCTGCCCGCTCCCACCAAGCCTCACCCCACCCGTGAGGAGCTCCAGGCCCGTGAAGGCGGGCACGGAGGCCGGGGGCGCTGGCGGGAAGGCGGCCTGCACGCCCACGATGAAGGCCAGCAGTGGCAGCAGCAGGAGGACGTTGAAGGCCAGCAGGGTCTTGAGGAAGAGGAAGTAGGAGAGGACGCTGGAGCCGAACTGGCCGCCGATCCGCTTCAGGGCGTAGCGCCAAGGCTTCAGGGCCTGCAGCCCCGAGAGCAGCACCAGCCCCAGGTTGTGCAAGGCCTGTGGGGACAGCAGCGGGACCCCGAGAGGGGCACTGGGAGCAGGGTCAGCCCCTAGCCAATTCCCCAGGGGTCAGGCCTGGAGTGCAGGGGCGGGGGAGGTGGGTTGTTCACAGCCCAGAGCCAGGCCGAAGGCTAGAGGACCCTGCCAACAGGACCAGGATGGGGAGGAAGAAGGGTGGCCCCTCCCCCAGCAACCCCCCCAGCTGCCCAGGAGGTGCCTACCAGGACACAGCTGTCCTGGAGCTGACTGCAGCAGGAGGGGAGCCCACGGCCGCCCTGCCTGGCCCTCCGCTTGCCCCTCGGGGTCCGGCTCTCCTCTCTAGGGGCAGAGGCAGTGTCAGGGTCTGGACCAGGGAGGGATGCCCCTCCCTCCCAGGGACCACCCACCGCAGGCTCGGGGCCCTTCTTGCCAACCACCCAACCCAGCTGAGGAAGTGGGTCTGGGGGCCTCAAGAGGCCGAGGGACACTGACCGCAGGCAGCGTTTCTCAGCCAGGCTCAGCGGCATCCCCCGGAGCACATGGTCCCGCTGGGCCACTGTCAGGCCCTGAAGCTCCTTCACCAGGAGGACCCGCTTCTCTGCAGGGGAAGGTGGGAGTTCTGTGGGTTCCCCGCAGCATCTGTCCCTCCCTACACCGCTGTGGCTACTGACGTCCACCCCACGGAAACACAGCCTCAGCCCCCTCCCACCCCCTGGCAGGCCTGGATGGCGCCTCTCTGCTCACACCATCAAAGCCAGGTCACTCACTGCCACCTGGCCCGCACCCCACTGCCTGTCTCCCTCCCACCTCCACTGCCTGGAGCCCAGGACACGATCAAGTTCCTAGTGTCCTCCGAGGCCCAGCCCAGCACCCCCTCCTCCTGGACCCAAACTCCCCACAGGCATTTTGCTCTGACCTCCAGTGCACCTAAGCCCCCCTACCCAACCTACTCAAAAGCAATGGGGTCCCAACACCCCACCACTTCCCACTATAGCAGCCCTGATGGGGTGAGTAGGGGAGGAGGGGCCTGGAGATCTGCCCCTGTCCTCCCCCCTTTCATCTTCACAACTGCCCTAGAAAGGGGTGCTATTTTAACTACCCTGAAACACTCTGTCACCCACCAACTGGGGGCCTTGGGTAAACAGGGGGAGGAAACAGAGGCAGGGCCCCAGGAAAGTACTCAAGCCCCTGGCACTGATGCCTGAGATCACTTGGCTGAAGCTCAGCCTGTGACCTGGGCCCTGCTCCCTCCTACAACCACTCTCCCTTGTTCCCCAGCCCCTCCACACTGGCCTTCCAGATGCTCAGACAAGCCAGCATGCTTCCCCCTCAGGGTCTTTGCACATGCCTCATCTGCTCTAGTGTCACTTCCTCCAGGAAGCCTCCCTGGATCCCTCTAGGCTAGATGGGTTCCATAATGTTTTCCCGAAGTGCACTTTTCCTCAGCTGTCTTTATCTAAGTTTTAGCCACCCCATTATTCATTTATTTGGTTCCCGACTGTTTTAGCGGGCAGACAATAAGCTGCATGAGAGCTGGAACAGGCCTGCTTACCAACAACACATCCTAAAGCCTAGACCAACACCCGCAACACTACAAGTTTTCAGCAGACGTGGGGCGCGTGAACTAAGGTTCTGAGTGCCTGCCTACATGAGCCAAACACTGCAGCCCGAAGGCCCCCTCTTCTCTCCCTCGGTGGCCAGGATACCAAGATACTCCCACACCCCTTGCCAAGGGACGTCATGGCTGGGGGCCATCAGGCAGCCCATTGGAGAAGGGGCCCTGGGTCTGCTGCCAGCACCCCACCCCCACCAGCCCGACCCCCCTCCCCACCGAGGCTGCGGCCCTGCTCACTCACCCTCCTCCTCCAGGACCAGGGGGTCCAGCTCCAGGTCGTACAGGCGGAGGCTGGGCCGGGCCGAGCGGCCCACGTCCCTGAGCTGGGGCCGGCGGGCAGCCCGGCGGCGCAGCCGCACCGTGCGGTTGTAGAGCTGGGAGAGGATGGCGCCGCGGCTCCGGCCTGGGGAGGCAGCTGGTCAGGGGGTGCGCCCCTCCCATGGAGGCAGGGGCCACCTTCCGCCCCTTCCCAGGACCCAGGAAAGTCCTTTGACAAGAGACCTCCACCACCTCTGGGTTTCCAGGAGCCTATTTTTACCCCCATGACGACTCTGAGTCGTTTTTAGAACACGGCGAGACTGCCTGGGGCCATGCTGGGCCTGCAGGCAGCAGACAGGGTGGGTGGGAGCCGAAAGAGCCCCCAGCCTGAAACCCCCGCCCCACCCAGGGTCCGAAGGCAGAGGGTCCCACTCACCAATGGTGCGGCTGGGCATGCTGGCCAGGATGCGGAGCGTGGCCGTGCTATGGACGGGGACACCCTCGGGCCCCAGGAGGGCCTGGTGGTCATCGCCTGCCAAGCAAGAGAGATTTGCCCAGAGATCTACAGACGCTGCTGACTGGAGACCTCCCCCCCTCCCCCACAGGCTGCAGGGAGGGGCTTCCCGGGAGGCTGAGAGGCTCAGTGTCCTGCCCACACCATCCCGGCACCCAACCTGGGCCCGGGCTCACCTGAAGCCCCCAGGGCTCCAGGCCCCGGCTCCCTTTGCTGCAGCTCCAGCCCCTCCTCGGCCGCCCACCGGCTCTGCTCCTGGATGAGCTGGTAGAAGGAGTCATGCACCTCGCTCTCATCATAGGGGCTGGGCTCCTGGCTGCTGGGATAAGGATGGGGGCTAGAGCTCAGGCTGTGACCAACCCAGCCCTCGTCCCAGTAGCCCACCCTCTCCAAAGGGCTGTGGTCCGGACTGCCTCCCCCCAGGGGTGATGCATCCCGGTCCCCAGCCCCACCTCAGAGCACTTACCCCTCTGGGTCATCTGGGGTCTCAGGGACACTGAGGACAAAGACTGGAGGCTGGGCCATATCTGCGGCTCATGCCCAGCCGGCCTACAGACCTAGGGCAGTTCAGAGCCCGAGCATGGCCTCCAGGGCTTCCTGCTACACATCTGATGAGACAGGAAGCGTGACACCAAAGTTAGCCCTCAATGCCTGGCACCTCGCCCAGCGACCCGAGACCCGCGACCCGCTCCCTGGGGACCGTGGGAGGCACTACTCCCTAGGCTGCCCGCGCCCCCACCCTGCCCCCACCCACCAAACGCGTGGTCAAGTGAGTGGCCCCAGATAAACCTCAGGCCAGAATGGACTTGGGGGGGAGCCTGTTCCACCACCAGGGGAGGAGGAGGGAGGGGGTGAGGAAAGGAGGGGGTTCTGGGCAGTTCCCCACAGTCAGTCCCTGAAAGATGGGGAGCAGGTGGGGTGCCTGTGGATATGGTCCTCCGTTCCTCGGGTTCTGCCCCAGGGATGCCACCCTCTTAGTGAGAAAGGTCAGGGCAGCGGACACCTTCCCTGCGCCCACCCCGTGACCCCCCAGCACTTCCTCCCAGAGGAAATCCCACAGGCAGCCGGCGGCCTGGGCCCCCACCCCTCTCGCCACACCAGCCCCAGACAGAGCAGCAGACAGGATGGCCTCCTGGGCTGTGCCCCACTCTGCACCCCCCCGCAGCGGTCACTCTGTGCAACGCTAGGCCACACTGGGCGACTGCATTAACGTCAACAGCCCTCCTGAGAGACTCCCCCATATTCCTTCACCCCAGGACGGCCAGGGCAGCTAGCTGGGGGCAGGGGGGCTGGGCCTCAAACAGGCAGCCTTTGTCCAGGCCCTGCCATCACCAGGACAACTGAGCCAGGGCGGCCTTGTCCGGGCTCTTCACCCGTAGGAGCAGGGCGGGAGCAACAGACTCCCAACCACCAGCTGACTGCGCAGGGCCCTGCCCCAGCATGACTGGGCCCAGCCCCAGCCCGCCCAGTCCCCCCACCGCCCTGCCCCTCACCCACAGGAACTCAGCACTCAGAAAAGTTGGTTTAGCTCAAGGTGCTTCTGCGGGCAAGGCCGGGGTGCCTGGACAGAGCAGGTCCCAGTAGGGCTGGGCCCACTTAGCGGTGCCCAGTCTCTGAGCCCAGGCCCCAAACAATCGGAGCCCCTCCTCTTCCCTCCCACAGGAGCACAGAGTGGAGAAACCAGCAGAGAGAGAGGTCAGAGGTGACTCCGCCAGAAAGGGGAAGTGGCTGGAGGTGGGGCCGAGGGTGTGCCCCTCAGTCCAGTCCCTACAGCTGGAATTCCTTTCTAGAAAGACAGACCCCCCCAAGTGCAGACCGCAGCCCTCTCCCACACACTCCTTCTCCAGGAGGGAGGGGCCGGGAGATGGGAGGCACTCAGAGGGCGCCTAGTGGGTGAGGGCTCACCTGGGCGCCGGCATCTGGGCACAGCTGAGGACTTCTGCCGGGCTGGTACCCAGAGCCCTGGCACCCAGCACCCTGGCACCCTGCCCCAGGCTCCAACAGATGGCGCAGCAGTTTCCGGGGTGCACCATTCCTGAGCCCTGCAAGCTGGGGAAGGGCAGGGTGGAGCCCGTTTCCGGAAACCCTACCCCAGCCAGAAGCAAGTCCTCTGGGAATAGCTACGGCTCAGAAGAGCCACAGCCCATCCTCGGAACCCAGGGCCGCAGTAACTCCGAGAAGCCCTGGACCCCTCATCTGCCAGTCTCCCACTCCCCCATTTTCAGCCAGTGGTACCTACCTGCGGAATTAGGCCTCCACTCCCCAGCCCATCCCGGTCACGACACACACCACGGCCCTCTCCCCTGATGCCCCCAGCCAGCTAGGGTGGGCTGGGATCAGCAGGTCCCCCTGCCCTGCTCAAACCTTGAGAGATCCTGGAGAATCCAGCCAAAGGAATTCGAAGGGGGTGAATTGGTGGGCACAGGGGAACTAGATGGGACTGGGAGGACGCAGGCGCGCCTCCAAGCCCCGGAACTGCGCCCTGCCCAACTGGCACTGGCATCCTGGCCGCTTACCTGGGAGGCGCCAGGGGGGAGGGGCCCTGTGAGAGGCTCACCTGTCCCCAGAGCAGGTCGCCGGGAAATGTCTGCGCTCCACCAGCTGGGGAAGAGGTCTCAAGGTCAGAGAGAGGGAGTGACCAAGGGCCCAGGGGACAACATGTGGCCATCGCAGGCCTAGAGGGGGCCAGAGGGAGCTGCACCTCCCAGCCTGGCCCACGTGGTGGCCGGCCCCAGGCAGGTCACATGACCCGGATCCCTCCGCGGGCGCGACTGGCTCCTCCCCGTCCTCCGGCTCCTCCCCGTCCTCCTCCTCCTCCCCATGCCCATTCCCCAGGGAGCCCTCTGGCGACTGTGCCCTCTCCCCTGCCAACTTCTGACCCTTCCTCTTACCCCACCCCGACGTTTGAGCAGGGTGAAGGTGTCTGGAGGTGTTCCCATCTCCGGTTGAAGCCAATTTCTGTGGGACTCAGTTTCCCCAAGTTTCAAATGGGGACAATACTTCCAGACCCGCCCACTTCCCCAGGGCGATCATCAAAATAACAGCACGCTGCAAAGCCACACTGATGCAGCGGGCCTTGCAACACCAGATTGGGTAACCCCTTCCTCCTGGTCAACCTCCGGTGACCAAACCCCCCGGAGCCGGCTGGTGGAACCGGTTTTGGGGGAGGGGGCAGAATCTCTGCCCTTCGGACCTGGTGGGCGTGGCCTCCGCTGTTTATCGCTCTGGCGTTCTGGCACACTTCCTGTGCTAAGTGGAGAGGAAAGGAGACACGTTGTGGCTGTTCCCACTGCCGTTTGCTCAGTTGTTTCCCACAAGCCCAGAACAGGGTTACCAACGACCCTATTTCACAGATGAGGAAACAGACTGAGGTCAGTCAGCCTCCAGGGTGTCGTGCCCTAGGGCCTGAGTCCTGTCCACCTAGGAGTTCTGCCGAGAAACCTGACTTTGAGAAGGCCAGAGGAGAGGCTCCTTTGAGTTTGAGAAAATAGGTGGGACTTGGACAGGGAAGGGGCCATTACTGGTAGGGAGAAGCCTTAAGAGGTGGGCAGGGTGAAAGAGAGGTGGAAGGCAGAAAGGAAGGAGAAGGTCCGCCTGGGGAGGACAGCTGCGCCAAGCCAGGATGTCCAAATGAAGAGTCGTTACTCAGGTCAGATCTTGGCACAAGGCGCCTCAGCCTGGGGAACCAGACCTGTCTGGCCTTTGCCTCTCCTCATCAAACCCCCACTACTCCTCCCTTCCCTGCACACCCATGCTCCAGCCATGCTGTACTTGCATGACCCCAGGCCCATCCTGAGGTCACCTCCTCTAGGGAGCCTTCTGGGATTCAACCCTGTTAGGGCATTTGCCATTTCCTATTGACAAGTGCATTGCCCAGTCTGTCCTCCCTCCCCTGCCCACTCTCTGTGCCCACTGTGTGCCCAGCGCCACCCAGCTTGGGGTCTGGCACAGAGGACGGGTCTGGAAAACCAGGAAGGGGACCAAGCCGGGAGACAGAAAAACCCGTGGAGCTGGGCTAGAGAGGATGGGGCCCTCAAGGAGGCGGGTAGGGGGAAGGGCAGGACCGCGGGGCTGCCCAGAGGTCGCGGGAGTGAGAAAAGGCCAACTCGCCTGGGCGGGGCCTGAGCGGAGCCGGTGCCTGAGCGCTTCCTATTCGCCAGGCGCAAGGCCCGGCCTCGGATTACGCGCCAGTAGCAGAGGCGGGAAGTTGAGAAAGAACGCCTAGGGCTTCTGGAAACCCAGCCGCCGGCGGTGATGGCGCCCGCCGCTTAAGTCACCACGGCGCCCGCCGAGCCGAAGCTACGGGCGGATAAAGGCCGACGCCTGCGCCCCCCCGCCCAGCGCGCGCCCGGCCGCCCTCCGGAAGCGCAGGCCCGCCGCGCCTCTCACCTGCCCGCCGGGGCCCCGCGCCCCGCGCCCCCGCAGGAAGTGCTGGCCTCAGCAGAGAGCAGAGGAACTGCGGGGGGTGGGGGAGAGACGAGTGGAGGGGGAGGCGGCCGAGGGGGGAGCTGGGGTTCCTGTCATGTGACCCCTCCCCTCGGCTCTCTCGCAGCCCCGCCGGGAGTGGCGGGAGCCGGTCCGAGGAGGGTCTCCTCCGGGAACTTGGTCCCTGGTCCCCAGGTGAGCTGGGAACAGAGTTGGGGTAGCGGCCGGAGCGTGAGCGGGCGGAAAGGAGAATTGAGGCTGTGGAGCCGCTGGGGGCTATGTGGTGGGGAGGGGGGAGAACCCCTGCTCTGGGACAGGAGGGTCCCTTCCCCCTCCCAGGACTGGGGCTGTAGCCACGCCTCCTCACTGGGTTCCTTGAGAGGACTGGGCAGACCCAGCCCTGTGAGCTGGACCACCAGTTAGAAGACAGAGGGGGTCTGGTGCGTTCAGATCCGAGGTGCTGTAGGATGCTGAATCCTAGGAACTGTTGAGGTTTGGGCGGGGGGGGGGTGCCTTCCTAATGGGAAAATCAGCAGGTGGAATTGTCTCTTACCAAAGGGTAACCAGGAAGGCCTGAGGCCATCAGTAGCAGGTTGGAAGTGGGGCAAGGCAGGCCTTGGGCCCCACCGGGCTTAACTGTGACCACACCTGGCCTTAGCTTTGTTTGTGACGTCCCATCATCTTTCCCAGCCCTTTGGATCTTTCTGCCCATTTCACAGATAGGGAAACTGAGACCATGTGTTGCTTTGCAGTGTGACTGGAGACTGAGCCAGATCTCCTACAATAGGATTCTTTCTCTGCATTTCTGGCAGTGCCAGGGCCAAGACCTTGAGGCTCATCCAGTAGCCACTCCCCCTCCCTCCCAGAAGGCGGACCTTGCAGCCTGGGTGCCCCCACCTCAGCCCCACTGCAGAGATGCTGCGGCAGTGGTCAGTGCAGGGGGAGCAGGCCCCCGGGGAGCCAGAACCTGAGCATGCGGGTGAGGAGCTGTGGGAGCAGGAGATGAAGCGACTGCACTCCTCCCAGGAGTCCGTGCGGGTGTTGCCCTACGCCATGGTGGACAAGCGCTTCATCCGGTGGGTAGCCGAGCACCAGCACTCTGCGGAGGCGGGGCAGTGGGGTGAGGGGAGGATGCACCTGTTGGACTGGGTGGGGCAGCAGGTGGAAATCACCAGCAGTGGGCAGACTCCCCAGCAGCCCAGGTCGCAGCTCTGCCTGGCTGGGTGGACACACTGGGTGACTCAGGGACACCCCCGTCACCACCCCATCCCAGGCAGCTGCGTGAGCCCGAGGGGGTGAAGACCTCATGCTGGCAGCAGTGGCGTCGCAGGCAGGAGACTGCAGGACGGCGCCTAGGGGAGGCAGCACAGCGGCTGGCCCAGGGCTGTGGGCTCTGGGAGGGGGCTCTCTATGAGATTGGGGGTAAGACTCGAACCCCAATACCCACTTCCCGCCTTGCCCTCTGGAGTCTCAATGTCCAGTTTAGAATCCCGAGGAGGGGCTCATCCCCCTTGCCATTGCACCCTTCTGCCCTCATCAACCGACTCCCCCATCCTCACCTACTCCCCTCCAACCCCAGAACCACCCGTCAAACCTTGATGGATGGTGGTGCCCCTGGTGGCTGTTAGAAGTACTGCTAGGCAAGCTTCCAGAATGCGGCCTTTAAACCGAGATCTCCTGCTGGGTTGGGTTGCTCAGCCCTCACACCCCGCACCCCTTGGATTATCAGCAGGTCCACCTGCTGTCCTCCCCACAGGCCTCTTCGGCACCGGAATTCAGTCCTACTTCACCTTCCTTCGCTTCCTGCTGCTGCTGAACCTGCTGACCCTGCTTCTGACCACAAGCCTCGTCCTGCTGCCTCTGGTCTGGCTCCACCCCCCTGACCC
Organism: Vicugna pacos; assembly: GCF_048564905.1. NCBI lineage: Eukaryota > Metazoa > Chordata > Mammalia > Artiodactyla > Camelidae > Vicugna > Vicugna pacos. The sequence goes on from NC_133002.1 coordinate 59,900,774, forward strand.
GGGACCCGCCCTGAACTTCAGTGAGTGCCTGGCCCATGCAGGAATAGTGCCCCGAGCCCACCCGAACCCTGGGGGACTGGTCCAGGGCTCACAGTGTTGGGGCAGCCCCGATCCTTGGTTTCCCAACCCTGGGCATTGCCCTGCTTGGGTCCAGCCCAAGCTCGCTCCCTGACCACACCTTCTGCAGGGCAGGCCTCCCGACACACCCTCAGGGTCCTGCTCAGGCCTCCCCGAGGTTGGGGACTATGAAGGGGGAGAGGCAGAACCTCAGCTATGCCTTGGGGGTCCCCTTCGTATTGGCCTCCTCTCCCTCAGCAGCCCTCCAGTGTCCTGGTGACCTCCAGTCCCAGGCTGGTGTTCCCAAGTTCCACAATCAACTCTGGAATATTTTGACTGGCAGGGTGAGTAGCTCTGTCCTGGCCATGGACCAGGGGGCCTGGGGGACCTGGGGAACTGGCCTCGGGGTCAGACCCCAGTCTCCAAGGACATTTGGGCTTCATGATGGAGTCAGAGAGAGACTGAGGCTGCTGTGCACAGCTCAAGCCCATGGGCATGTGTCTCCAGCCCTCAGAGCTCAGCTGGGGTTGGGAAAAGAAGGGCAGGAGGGGAAAAGTATCCAGGCTTCTGTGATAAACACCACCCTGCTCTCATTCCTGGAAACCACTGTCATTACTCTGTGGGCTCTGGTATCCCAGTCCTGGCTGTTCCTCCGAGCTGTGTGTCCTTATGCAAGTTGCCTAACCCCTCTGAGCCTCTGTAAAATGAGGATCTTCTGACTCCCTGCCTGATGAGGGCATTGTGAGGGTTAATGAGTTAATACACAGAAAGCACAGCTTTGCATGGACTCCTGCTCAGTGGTCGCTGTGATGTCCCCAGGCCTTCAACAACACCTATCTCTTCTATGGCGCATACCGAGCGCGGCCTGAGAGCAGCTCGGCGTACAGCGTCCGCCTGGCCTACCTCCTGAGCCCACTGGCCTGCCTGCTCCTCTGCTTCTGTGGGGTTCTGCAGCGGTGAGAGCAGAGCCCTTGCCACCACTGCTTTTCAGGGAGTCTCCGCCAGCCACCACCCCTCCCCTGGCGTGGAACCCCCAAGTTGGCAGGAAGGCCCTGGCCTCCCGTTCAGTAAGGCTCGTGGGTGGTTCCAAGGCCCAAACTCTGCATCCCCAGCTGCAGACCACCCCTCTGTCCCCACCCCTGACCCAGGCCAGGGCCAAGTCTGCACCTGGGGCTGCCAGGGGCTTCCCACCCCACAGCTGAGCGCAGGCTGAGCCCTAGCCCCCTGCCCCCTCCAGGATGGTGAAGGGGCTGCCACAGAAGCTGTTCCTGGGTCAGGACTACAGGTCACCTCTCAGTGCCAAGGTCTTCTCCTCCTGGGACTTCTGCATCCAGGGGCAGGACGCAGCCACCATCAAGAAACACGAGATCAGCAACGAGTTCAAGGTGTGTGCGGACGTGCATGAGTGTGAGGCGTGCTGTGAGTGTGACTGGGTGTGTGAGCACGTGGGGCTGCGTGTGAGCATGCAGCCTGAGCATGTGTGAGTGTGAGTGTGTATGCACGCGGGGTTTTCCAGCTGGAGGCTGGGGCTGTGCGAGTTTGCATAGCACTGGGGGTGCTCTCGATAAAGCCAGCCCACCTGCCCCCGGCCCAGGGTCACCCCAACCTGGCCTAGAACCTGACAGCCCCATGCACACCTACCTGGGGCTCTCTGCCGGCACCCTCCCCTTCCCCTTCCCCCTAGGCAGCCCCAACCTGCCTCTGCCCTGCCCCCATGCCAGGTGGAGCTGGAGGAGGGGCGGCACTTCCTGCTGGTGCAGCAGCAGACCCGGGCCCAGCGGGCCTACCGCCTGCTCACCTACGTGCGGGTCAATGTCCTCATCGGGCTTCTGGTGGCTGGAGCCATCAGCGCCATCTTCTGGGCCACCAAGTACTCGCAGGACAACAAGGAGGTATCAACTGACAAGCCTTTATTTCTGGCAAGAACTGTGGGCCCAGATGGGATGGTCCTACTTTGCAGAAGAGGAAACTGAGGCTCAGAGGGGTCAAAGGAATTTGCCCAAGGTCAGGACCATGTCAGACCGGCTCTAACTGCTGATATCCCCGCCACTGCTCTGCTGCCACTGGGACTAGTCCGTGGGCTTCCAGAGGTCAGGCCTGCCCCAGTTACACTTCAGGGGGTCGGAGGGGATGGGGGTGCTGCCGGGAACCCTAAGGCCTATGGTCATCCCCTTACCTGCCTTTCCCCGCAGGAGTCCCTATTTCTGCTGCTTCAGTACCTGCCCCCTGGGGTCATCGCCCTGGTCAACTTCCTGGGTCCCTTGCTGTTTGTTTTCCTGGTCCAGCTAGAGAACTACCCTCCCAACACGGAGGTCAACCTCACCCTCATCTGGTGAGCACCACCTTCGGGGTGGCAGGTGGGAGAGTGTGTGGAGAGCAGATAAGGGCTGTATCCTTGGTTATCACCTGGCACTGGGGGCCTCAGCCAAGGAAAGCAGGCAGCTGCTCCCAGTGCTAGTCTTGGGGGTCCCAGTCTAAGGTTTTCCAGTCCTCTCCATCCAGAGCAAGCCAGTGGTCCAGACCAAGTGCTGGCCTTGCCAGGGGGCATTGGGTACAACAGCCACACACCTCGGAACACAGCTCCCTCCCATGTGCCTCACCTTGACAACCCTCCTGACCTATGCAGTCAGGACCACCCTCATCCCTATGGGACAGATGAGGAAACAGGTTTGAAGAGGCCGAGTGCCTCGGCCAGGGGAAGCTCACCGTGCCTGCTGGGTGCATTGAGATGCAAGCCCCCTCTACCCCCAGGCTCTGCTCTGTCTCCCCTCTCAGGGCTCAGGCCATGCCTTGGACCCACCCGCAGGACCCCCCCTCCCCCTCAGCTCCAGCCCAGGCCTTCTCTGCGTGTGCCACACACCCCTCACTGGGCAGGGCCTGCCTTTCCTTGTCCGGAGCCCACTCAGCGTCCCTCCAATGTGGACTGTGTTTGGTCTGAAGCTTTATTTTTAGCGTGAGCACGTTGTAAAAAATTCAAAATGCTCAAAAGGATGAAAGATTAAAAAGTAAGACCCCACCCACCCCTGCGTCCCAGCCTCCCAGCCTCCCTCGACAGAACCACTGTCCCCAGCCACACTCCAGCCACGCATAAGCACTGAAAGTCTACGTGGGGACATGACGTGCAGGCGATGGTTTTGTTAACCCACCCTGCCTGGGTGATTGGTCACGCATCGCTCAGGAGTACGCATGCATGCTTTTGGGATACGTGGGGCAGTGTAAGTGGACTAGGGCATTAACGAGCCTTAGAGGAAAGAAAGGTCTCAACTCCGTGAAGAATATAAAGGCCCTTATGTGCTCTGTGTGGGAGGAGGACGGCTGGATGTGCAGTGTTTCCCAAAGTGATTTTAAAATAGTGTGAATCATCTGGAGACCAAGATTCTAGGGAACACACTTTGGTTAACTGCCACGGATGCGGCTTTGGAAGGAGGCTGGGTTCTGGATTTAGAGGGGGCTGGGCCCGGGAGAGGCATGATCTCCTGCAGGTGCCCCTGGCCCCTCCCCCTGACGCAGTCCCCACCCCCTGGCCCCCAGGTGCGTGGTCCTGAAGCTGGCCAGCCTGGGAATGTTCTCCTTCTCACTGGGCCAGACTGTGCTGTGCGTCGGCAGAAACAGGACCAGCTGTGAGTCCTACGGCTACAACGCCTGTGACTACCAGGTGGCTGGGGGCTCCGCCAGGGCCTGTCCCTCCTGTCCTCTGCAGAACCCCACCTCCCTGTGCTAATTGTCCCTCTCCCAGCATGGCCTTTGCGAGAGGCTGTGGGCAGAGCTGCCCGCCCAGCAGCCACCTACAGGGGGCGCCGTCCGCATTACACTGCTCTGCGCAGGGCAGCCGCCCTGAATGTGGGTTTCTTTGCTCAGATCTTATCCTTGAGGCCAGGGTTTTAACTTAGCAATCATATCAGACTCCAGGCTTCTGTACCACACAGGCCCCCTCAGCGGGAGGGTGAGGGGTGGCTGGGGAACGAGGGTGGTGACAAGCGCCCCCTCTGACCAGTGCTGGGAGAACTCAGTGGGAGAGGAGCTGTACAAACTCAGCATCTTCAACTTCCTCCTCACGGTGGCCGTCACCTTCCTTGTCAGCCTGCCTAGGAGGTGAGCCACCTGGGGACACGGGGTGGGGGGGGCGTGGGCACATCTGGTGGGAGCCAGGGGTCACAGCCAAGGGTGAGCAGCTCTACACGCGTGTGTCCATGTGAGTGAGTGAGCGAGCGGTGGTCCACGCGCTCCTCCCGGGCAGTGGGAACCTGGACGCTCCCCTCCCCCAGGCTGCTGGTGGAGCGGTTCTCAGGCCGGTTCTGGGCCTGGCTGGACCGGGAGGAGTTCCTAGTACCCAAGAACGTGCTGGACATCGTGGAGGGGCAGACGGTCACCTGGATGGGCCTCTTCTACTGCCCCCTGCTGCCCCTGCTCAACAGCGTCTTCATCTTCCTCACCTTCTACATGAAGAAGGTGAGGGCTCGGGCTGGGGGTGGGGGATGCACCTGTGTGCAGGGCGGGCCTTGGGTCCTGCTTCCGCCCCACCAGTCACTTCCCGGAGCGTCTGCAAACTGGGCCCACAGCCGCATGTGTTGTCCCTCGCTCCCCAGTACACGCTGTTGAGGAACTCCAGGGCATCCCTTCGGCGATTCCGAGCCTCCAGCTCCACCTTCTTCTTCCAACTGGTGCTCATCCTGGGCCTGCTCCTGGCCGCTGTGCCCCTGGGCTATGTGGTTAGCAGGTGAGGGGAGCGGAGGGACCGAGGCTGCCAGGCTAGCTGATCCTACCCTGGACCCTGACTCCAGCCCTCCTCTGATCATCTCTCTGCAGCATCCGCCCCTCCTGGGACTGCGGCCTCTTCACCAACTACTCGGCCCCCTGGCAGGTGGTCCCGGAGCTGGTGGCCCTCCGGCTCCTGCCCCCGGGCCAGCGCATCCTTCACTACCTCGGCTCCCAAGCCTTCAGCTTCCCCCTCCTCGTACTGCTCAGGTGCCTTTCAGGGCAGCAGGGGCCAAGGGTGGGAACACAGGGTGGGGGGCCTTCCTTCCTTGGCACCCCCTGCCAGTCTTGGGATCCAGGAGCCAGGCAAGGGGAGCCCAGGAACACAGCAGCGGTCCAAGGGCTGGTGGCCTGGGGGGTCCCCTGGGCAGCCCCCTCAGGGCCTCACGTGTAAAGCCAGCACCTCACAGGACCACTGGGAAAGCAGCAGGAACGCTGAAACCCTGCCATCTTTCTGTTACTGATTGCCTTCCCACTTGGAGTAGAGGGGCTGAGCGACCCACCAGTGGAAGGAGAGGAGAGAGAAAGCCGTGCCTGGGAGCCTGGCAGAGAGAAGACCCTAGGAGGCCTCTTTTAAAAGACTAGGGTTGCGGGGGTGGAGGGCGTGGCTCAGCGGTAGAGTGCCAGCCTAGCGTGCACGGGTCCCGGGTTCAATCGCCAGTACTTCCACTAAAGGACCTAATTACCTCCTCCACCAAAAAAAGTTTACCTCCATTTAAAACTGGTGAGGAGGAAGTACGAGGTCGGGGAGGAGGGTGACTGACCTTGCGTCCTTTGTCCAAAGCCTTGTCCTGACCGTGTGCGTCTCCCAGTCCCAGGCCAATGCGAGGGCCATCCGGGGGCTCCGGAAGCAGCTGGTGTGGGTGAGTGCCCGCTAGACTGGGGAGTGGCCCCCGATTGCGGGCGAGACCCTGAGGAGTGTGGTCTCAGGCTGCGGACTAAAGCGAGGACGGTGGAGGGAGGGAACGGGCTTCTAAGGCTTGGCCTCAGGCCGGGAGCCAGGCGACAGGAATGCAGCTCTAGGCTTGGGGATCCGGTTTAATAAACGTGTGTCCTTGGGCTGGGGTAGGAGGCGGGACTCTGGTGGGGGCGTGCTCTGTGACCAGGCTGGCGCGGGACCGTGGCGGGGCGCGGCCTCGGGCTGGGGTGAACTCTGGAGAGGGCGCGGTCTCTGGCTTGGCTGGGGTGGGGCCTGGCCTGGGCGGGGCCTCTGGGCGTGACTGTAGCGGGGTCGGGTGGGAGCTCTGGGCCCGGCGGGACCGCGGAGCTGCAACTGCGGTGCCGGCTCCTCCCCGCGCCGGCTGGTGGGAGGAGGCGCCTCTCCTAACCCTGCTGCTCAACCCCCACCCCCAGCAAGTCCAGGAGAAGTGGCACCTAGTGGATGACCTGTCGCGACTGCTGCCGGAGCCGGGCCCCGGCGATTCTCTAGGACCCGAGTCCCCTCTCTCCCGAAGTTCGCGCCCGCGATCCTTCTGCCCCGGGTTCCCGTGCCCAGGTTCCCCGGGATCCAGGTCCCCCAGGCCCGGGCCCTCCCTCAAGGATCTCACAGAGTTGCGAGGTGTCCCGGTCGCCGCCCATAGATTCCGCTTCCCCAGCGGTTCGAAGCTATAGCAGCGTCCCCCGCCTCCGCCGGAGCCTCCCCAGGGTCCCACGTGCGCCCCGTCGCCTCACGCCCCTGACCCCTGGTGGCCACCAGCCCTCTCCGCGGCCCTCCAGCAGGGTGCTCCAAGGCGGGGTGCATACACCTAGGGACAGCAGGAAGGAGATGTGGGAGCTTATGTTTATATTTGAACCTCAGCCCGTTAAAGCTTCTGTTTCTGTTTGATGTTGGATAATATACATAATACATTAGTATAGTAGCGCGTGAGTGCGGTTTATGGACACAGCCATTGGGAGAGCGCGGCAGTTTACTGTGGGGAGTGGCCTTAGAAAAGTTTGGAGAGCGCCACCTATGGGAAGGGGAAGGCCTAGCCACGGTGAGAGCAGACCCGCGCTGGGGACCTGCCAACCCCCCTCCCCTGTTATTCCTGCTTTATCTGCGAGACCGCTGAGACCCACCGAGGTTGAGAGAGAGCGAGGGGCAGAGCTCAGGTGTGACCTGCATTGAGACAGAACCGGCGGCCCAGGAAGGTGGAGCTGCGTCTAAGATTCCCACGCCTCCGGTCCCCGACGTGCTCAGCCTCTGAGAACACCTGAGAAGCTGGCCCTGTGCCAGAGAGTCTGCTGTGATTGACCAGGTGCGGCCAGCAGCCGGGCACTGGGACTTTCTAAATCTCCCAGGGGGCTCTCGCCAGCAGCCGGGGTTGAGAACTGCTGGCTTAAAGAGCTGTCAGGAGGGACGGTTAGGAGAAACCCCAGGATGTGCTTGGAAAGCCCTTCCCACATGAACGCAGGAACCCAGTGCCTGGCTGGGTTCCTGGCATGGACACGGCATTCGGGCGGCTCTGGCCTGGTGTCCTTAGCCCAGGGGCTTCACGTGGTCATTAAAGGCTTGGCTGGTTCAGCTCCTCCTGTCCCCGTGCTTCTCTCACTCACCCAGCACCACATGACCCATCAGTTTGTCAACAACGGCCGGGCCCTGTTCTGGGGCTGGTGATGAGACTGCGAGGGGAACACATGGAGCTGTATGCTTGGTCTGGGGAGGGCCGCCGCCAGACCCTGATGAAAGGGACACACATTAATTAGCAGCTTAGGGCCAAAGTGTCTTCCCAGACCAGCAGCACCAACATCTCCGGGGAACTTGTTAGAAATGCCAGTTCTCAGGCTCCACCCCCCAAGGGTGGGGCCCAGCCATGCGTTTCGGTTTCGGATTGGGGGGGGGCGGTAATTAGGTTTCTTTATGTATTTTTTATTTATTTTTTTTTTTTTGGTGGAAGTACTGGGGATTGAACCCAGGACCTTGTGCATGCTAAGCACGCACTCTACCACTGAGCTATACCCTCTCCCCAGTGAGGTGTTTTAATGAGCCCCCGGGAGGTGGCCGATGGGCACTGACTGGGAGAACCTGCAGCACTGAAACATCAAGGGCCTTCGCTTAGCACCTTCACCTGCCTTCAGAGAGCCAGCCAAGTGCATCACGGGATGTGGGCGGGACGAGCTTTCAGACCTTGGGGAACTCAAACTGGGCTTCAGTTTGCTCGACCAAAGCCTGGAGATGACACCACCCTCCTCTGAGTGGTTATGAGGACTGAGTGAGCAGTTCCTTATAAAGATGGGTGTCTTGCCCTTCTGGGGCGGATAGTTGAGGTCCTATTACAATATGGTCCTTAGCCTAAAGGAGTGAAGTAGGAGAGATGGGAAGTGGCCCCAGTGGCCCAAGGGACCATGCCTGCCCAGCAAGGCAACTGGGGCACAGGGAGGGGCTGTCAGCACCAGCAGGAGGGTTTCTTGGAGCAGGTGACTAGTGGGGCTTGGGAGGAGGGCGGAGTCATGAGAGATAAATGCGCAGGGACAGCCAGGGCAAAGGTGTAGAGGTGGGTGGTGCAGGAAAACTCCGAGTCAGGCTTCTCGACTGGGCTGTGGGGCCCGTGAAGACAAGCAGAGTGAAGAGGGAGCTGGCACACCTAAGACTGGGCTGGGATGATTTTTTTGTAGGTGACGGGGAGCCAGGGGCCGGATACCAAGCCTCCCCACCAGCAGTAAAGACACACCTGGGCAGGGAGAGGCCCATGGGGGTTACTGTGAAGTGAGGGTCCCTCCAGGGGCCAGAGCTCATGCAGATGGAGGAGGGCAGGAGCCCCGGCGCCCACCTAGCAGGGGTGGTTTCTGGACTCATTCCCCGCCCCAGCCCTGAGGGGGCACCCAGCTACGGGACCTCCCAGCTCCGCAGGCCAAGGCAGCCCAGCACAGCCCACCCCCCACCCGGGACCCTCCCAGGAACGTGACGTGCTGGTAAGACTTTTCATCAGTCATAGAGGAGACCGGCCCTCGGTGGGCAGAAGTCACAAAGCATGAGCCTGGGGCGAGAGTATAGCTCAGTGGTTAGAACACACGCTTAGCATGCACGAGGTCCTGGGTTCAGTCCCCAGTACCTCCATTAAAATAATTAAATAAATAAACCTAATTACCCCCCCAAAAAAGATAGAAAAGCATGAGCCTGTAGTGGGTAACAAGAAAGCTGCACCCCAACTCCACTCAACCTGGGTGGCCTGGTATGTCCTCAGTCCTGTCTTCAGCTGCAGCCTGTGGAGAAGGCAGGACGCACCAGAGAAGCAGCTCTCATCTGAGGCACACTGGGATGGGCAGGAAAGATGCGCCTGTCCCTCCAAGGCCTGGAGGAATTGTCCCTCGTGTGCCCTCGCTGCTCTCTGCTCTGACTGGCTCCCCAAACACGCTGATGAAACGGGGTTGGGGAGGGGGCTTCTCATGAGCTGCCTTAGCTCGAATCTGATGCCCTGTGTACCACGTAGGGGGGAAAATGTGAGTTTCTGGGCCTTCAGGCAACAGATTGCCAGCAGCTGAGGGGACCCCTCTGTCTTCAGTCCTCAATTCCTTCCTCCATCCCCTCCTAGCAGAGTGAGAACAGACTTCCTGGAAGGGAATTCCGCTAGGAAACTGAGAAAAAACTAGGTCTTGTTCCCCAAATGCAGGATAGGTGGGTCCCTAGAGCATGTCCCCAGGGACACAAGTCAGGCCTCTGGCAGCAAGGGATGGGGACTGTCTTACCCACTGGGGAGAAGGGACCTGAGGTGGCAGACAAGGCTGGTGCCCAAGGAGCTCCAGGACACTGCGCCCAGAGTCTGGCTCCCCCCACCAACCCCAACCTTGTTCTGTCCTTCCTGCTGCTCGCACGCAGGTGGGCAGGGTCATCCTGCCAGACCAGCTTCCCAACACCCCCGGATCTCGTGGGCCTCCATAGGGCCCCCTGAGCAGGGCCAAGGGGGCCGGGGGGCAGGGCTGTCATTTGCCTTCCTTGAGACAGGTGCCGGGTCCTGGGCTGGGCTGGGGAGACGGTGTGCTTGACCTGTGAGCCCTGAGGGAGAGAGGAGCTCCCACTGGAAGCGAATGGTCCCCTGGGGGCGGTACATCTTCCCCAAAGAAGGCAACAGTGCACAAATCCGAGCTCCGGGTGCTGTGGTAGCAGGAGCGAAACATGCAACTCTGAAACGTGTGACCAGGGAGTGTTTCAGTGAAGGCATTTCATTCGTTAACAACAACAAAAAAGGCCTAGCTGGGGGGCAGCCCGTCCTGCCCGGGGCTGAGGGCTCACTGAGGGATTGGCTGGGTCCCGGTCCCCACCTCACTGCTCCCTCTGCTCTCTCTGTGCTCTGGCTGCCCTGAGGGCCCGGCCCACCAGTTCTTCGAAGGACCCTCACAGTTACATCAGGCCCGCCTCAATAATCTGGGATAATCCCCTCCTCTCAAAATCAGCAGATGAGCAAAGTCAGTTGTCCCTTGCCAGCTACCATAAACATGGCGCTCCGGGAGTGAGGACGCGGACGTCCACTTCCTGGACCCAGGAGCCCAGAGTCCGAGGGCTCAGCGGCAGCGGCTGAGCGTGAGCCCTGGACGGGCTCCAGGTGCCTCCTAACTCCCGGGGGTGTGGGAGAGCTGGTGTCCTGGGCCCGGCCCTGGGGCGCTGTCACCTCCAGATTATCTCTCCATTGCAGGCACCCACCCAGGGGGCAACCAGGGGCCCCAGAGTGGAGGTGGCCTCAACCGAGGACGCTCTTGCTCTCCCGGGCAGAGGGCCCCGCGCTGCAGAGCCATGAGGCTGCTTCTGCTCCTCTGCTTAGCCGGTGAGCTGACTGGAGACCTCACTGCAGGGGGCGGGGGGGGGTGCTGCCAGGGCCTTGAGGTGGCAGGCTCAGGGTCTGGGGGTCTAGGGGGCACAGAAGAGGTGGCACCCAAAGGCACAGACACCTCCAGAAGCACAGGACAGAGAGGGCAAGATTTGGGCATAAGTCTCCGACCAGCCCCTTACTGCGTAAGTAGCCCTTTTATTGCTTTGCCCACTCTTTACTCATCTGTGAAGTGGGCTGATGGTATGAAATGCTCTGGGCTCCAAAGAGCTTCTGTACTTTCCAAATATGAAGGAGCTTGCTGAGTTCTGGGCTCCAAACGAGGCTCTCTGGGCGGTCTCTGGCCTCCCCTCCACCCTGAGCTCCCCTTACCACTCTCCCCCTCCCCTCTCTTACAGCCACCAGCAGCTCTGCGAAGCAGGAAGGTGAGTCTCCTGGCACACTGGAGGGGGAGGGAGAATCAGAGCCCTCACCTGTGGTAGGCACCTTGGCCGGTGGGAGGGGGTTGTCACTGGTGAGTGACAACTCTAGAACCCAGCGTTGACCCCTGCAGGGCCCTGGGGTTGGGGCAGGGTTGGGGGTGGCATGCGGAGAGGAGAAGGCTGAGGAGGTGGGGGCAGTGGGGGAACATCAGACAGCCGGACAGTTGGGATGGTGACTTGGCCAAGGAAAGTGCTTGGCTTCTGCTTGGGCTGTGTGCGCAGCAGGGAGTTGGCAGTGAAGAGGGGCAGAGGGCGTGTCCCTGGGCAGGTCCTCCATCACTACCCCAAGTGCCTGATCTGTAGCAGAAGCCTCTCTGGGTGGGTGTGACCCCAGGGAGGGCTGGGGGCATTCTGGCGGGCACCTTGGCCCGGGAGAAGGGTGGGGAGAGAATAAGGACGTCTGGGCTCCCCGACTCCCCCTCCCTCCCAGAGGTCCAGCCAGCGGGAGGGGGGGCTGCCTTACTCTCAGAGGCAGCAGGAGGTGGTCAGGGCACCCCCTCCTCCTCTAGGGGGAGGGGATGCTCCTGGCCCTGCCCCCTCCACCTTTCTGCTCCCTCCTCTCTCCTGCCCTCTCCCCCTCCCGCCCCCATTTCTGGCCCTATGGCCCTTCAGCTCAAGGTGGCCTTTCACCCCCTTTCCAGGTCTCCGCAAGGGGGTCTACTTTCCCTCAGTTCTTGTCTGAACCTTGTCACATGGTTGCAGCCACAGCCACCTCCTCTGTTACCCTTAAGGGTGGGTCTGACTTGAATGAGGCTCAGGCTGAACTATCATTTCCTCATTTTCTTTAAAAACAAACACATCATGGTGTTTCCGTTCAAAAGGAGAACAGCCAGCGCTGGGCCCAGGCCTCCGGGTCTCCGGGAAGTATGTGGGCAGGGCCGCTCCACCAGTCCAGCCGCCCCTGACTTCTGCTCAGATGCTTGCCGAGAGGTCCTGCTTACTCATTCATTCAACCATTATGGGTTGAGCCACTGTTTGGTGCCCGGTGCTGCTCTGGACCCCAGAATGGACCCACAGAGTGCAGAAACAAAACAGATCCCTGCCCCCCGGGAGCCTACACTCTAGTGGGGCTGGAGGGACAGGTGATAATAAAAATAAGCACGGGGGGTGGGGGGAGAGCTCAGTGGTAGAATACATGTGCTTAGCGTGCACGAGGTCCTGGGTTCAATCCCCAGTACCTCCATTAAAAAAAAAATTCTACAGTGTTCTGGAATGTGATAGGTCCCAGAGAAAAGCAAGCAGGGGAAGAAGGGAAGGAGATGTGGTGGCGGGGCTGGCAGTATCTACTGGGGAGTCATCACTGAGAAGGGGACACCCTGGCATGCACTTGAAGGAGTGATAGAGCAGGATGTGCCTGCGGGATGGGGATGTGGGCGGGGGGAGGGGGGTACTGGATGAGGTCGGAGGGTGGGACACTGTCCAGTAGGGAGGGCTCTGTGCACAGAGCAACGGGAGGGTTTGCAGCAGGAGATGCGATTGGATTTATCCTTCACAGGGTCCTTTTGGCCACTGTGCTGAGAAGAGATGGGATGGCAGTCAAGGGTAGAATCCCCAGAGAGCCATGAGGCTGCTCCTGGAATCCAGAGGAGAGACTAGGTGACAGCCAGGAAGCCTGGAGAAGTGACCATAGAGATCAGGCCAACAGCATTCAATGGCATGGGAACAGAGATGGCCATAAGAGATGACTCCCAGGTTTTTGGCCTGAGCACCTGGAGGACCTGCTAAGTCAAGGGCAGCCTTACAATGGGAGGGAGAGGTTGGGCCCTAGATATTGGATTCTAAGGAACTGAAGAGCCAGGACTTTGGAAATGTTCTCTCTGTGGATTCTGAAACCCCCGAGAATGACAGCAAGTGTATTAAGAGTAGTGGGAACCAGGCACCAGAGCCTTCAAGGGAGGGTGGGTGTTTCAGTGGTGACCCAGAGGGTCCGAGTGAAGGGTCCAAAGGCATGAGGTTCAAGGCTGGTATTTAGGGAGGAAGGAGGGAGAATGGCCCAGAAATATCCAGAGGATGCCCACGCAGGGCCAGTGCGGGGAAGGCTGTGGGATCCGCTGCCTCCCAAGATGCTGGTACAGACACAACCCGGGGTGGGGGTGGGAGAGGCAGCTTTCCATCAGGTGTGCAAGACGAGATGTGGGAGGAAAGCTTGAGGGTTCTGGGACTTAGGGCCGACTGATCCCGCCAGCCTTGCAGAGGGTGCAGCCGGGGGATTTCAGGATTGGGAAGGTTGGGAGATAGTATGTAAAAGGGGGCTTTCAGAGCCCTAGAAGGGGCGGGGCAGGAAGACGAGGGTGACCCAGGGGCCTGGGGTCTCCCTCGTGGCTGCCGTGATTGGAGGGCAGTGTTCAAGGTGGGGGGTGTCTGGTTGAAGGACAGATTGAAACAGAGTGAGAGCAAAGGACCTGCATGGACAGTCCCCCATTCCCTCCTGATTCTCAGGGTGAGGCTGCAGACCGTTTCATAAGCACCGCTTGGAGGCGGGCTGTGTTAGTTTCCTGGGACTGCCATTTTTTTAAATTTCTGTTTTGAAAAAACAGAAATTGGGGGCGGGTATAGCTCAGTGGTAGAGTGCCTGCTTAGCATGCACAAGGTCCTGGGTTCAATCCCTGGTACCCCCACTAAGAAATAAGTAAATAAAATAAATATACCTAATTACCTACCCCACACACACAAATTTTTTTTTTAATTGAAAAAAAAGAAAAAACTGAAATTGATTCTCTCCCAGTCCTGGAGGCAGAAGTCTGACTCCTGGAGGCCGTGGCAATCCTTGCTGTTCCTTGGCCTATGACAGCGTCACTCCAGACTCTGCCTCTGTCTTCACATGGCCTCAAAGTGTGTGTGTGTGTGTGTCTGTCTGTCTGTCTTATTAGGGTCCCCCTTAATCCAGCATGGATTGGTATTGGAATACATCTGTAAGGACCCCATTTCCAAATGAGGTCCCATGCATACGTACCTGGGCTTAAGGCTTGAATACATCTTTTTTGGAGGACACAATTCAACCCTCAACAGGTGGGCTGCTTGCAAAATCAGATCCCTAGGACCCACCTCAAGGTTAATGAATTGGGCCTCTCAGGATGGGACTCAAATCTCCAAGCTTCCTGATTATCATAGAAACAAGGTAGAGAGGGGGTAGGGGCAATCCTGGAGGGCCTCTGAGCCCAGCGGGGCAGCAACCCCACCGTCCAGGCCTGGGCCCCACCCTGAGCAGCTCCTTCTTTCTTTAGCTTCTGTGGAAGGCTCTGTCCAGCCACCTGCTCATCCCAGCCCTGGCTGGGCTCAGCCTCTGGTCCCCAGGGTTTCCTTGTCCCTTCATCAGATTCTGAGTGTGCCATCCCATCATTCAGATGTTCTGACGCAGTTGATGAATTTCTAATTAAATGATGGACCACTGGTTACTGGGGTGGGCTAGATGCATAAACTAAATGAAAGGGAAAAAACACCCAAGTCTGGTTAGAATAAAAAGTGAATGCTCTGCTGCGTAGGCTACTGAAAAAGAAAGTGGCTCCTGTCGGTGAACTTATGTAAATCAAGCTTCTATTAATGGCCATGGAGATGGAAATGAAGGTGGGCCCGCTTTTTCTTTCCACTTTTATAAGTGAAGGTCATTTCCCTCCCTGAAGGGAGCAAACAGTGCTGTCACTTTTAAGCCTGGACCCCCATTCACCACCCAACCCCGCAGGAAGATGCTGGCCCCAAGAGCCTCTTTGGGCGGAAGGCAGTTGGCCCCAGGCTCACACTGAAGAAATTGTTGGTTGCAGTTTGCAAATTGGTGCCCCAGAGAGTAGATCGAGCTCTAGATATAGCTTTTCTTGACTTCAGACCAAAGATTTTACATGAAAGACTGTTAGAGAAAAAAAAAAGTATTTAAAAAAAATAGCGGTTCTCATGAAGCTGAGAAAGAGGCACAACTGAGAAAAGATCTGTGGTGGCGAGAACCCTGATTCGGGGAGGCCGCTGCTGGCTGTCTAGACCAGTTTCCCAGCCTGGACCCTGCTGCCAGTGGGGCTGTGTCACCCCTGTTATGGGGGCTGTCCTGTGCGTTGCAGGCTGTCTAGCACTTCCCTGGCCTCTCCCCCACAAGATGCCGGTGGCACCCCCCACTTGTGACAATCAAAAGTGTCCCCAGACACAAAGGTCCCCTGGAGGCGGAATCACCCCTGGGTGAGAACCACTGGTCTAGAGAGAAGTATGCCTGGGGGTCAGAAACTTTTAGGATTCCTACAAAATGTCCCCAGAGAATATCACAGTCTAGTTCCCTCCAACTTTCTGCTCCGTGGGAAGGTTCCTAATCATTGTTTCCAGAGCCAACCCGCCAGGCAGGGCGAGGGTGACGTATGAGGCCGAGGACACTCAGATTTCGTACACCCTTCTCCCTGCCCCCATCCAAGCACTTCCCCTACACCCTCTTCTTGAAAAGGCAGGTGGATGCCCACCATTCACAGTTCAGCCTTCTCTCCCAAGCCCCCTTCAGAAAGCATCTTTGATCCTAACCACTGTCCTGCAGAATTCAGCATGGGCAAGGCCGGGCCCAGGGGAAGATCTTAGAGGATCTGCATCAACATTGACTCCAGGATCTGCCTGCAAAGCAGAAAGGTTACTCCCAAGCCAAGAGGTGATATGTGGATGGATGAACGCCTGCTGGGAGTGGCTAGAAAGTGGGTTTGGGTCCTGGGGCCGCTCGGTGCTGTGAGCATCTGGTCTACCTACAGGGTCTCCCTGTTCTGTGGAAGTTCCTGCTTTTCTCTCTAGTTCAGTCCATCCTCTCCAAGTTTAGGATCTGTCCACTGTGACACCTCTTGTGCTCTGGGTCACGCTTGTTGGCCCCCTGCCTCTGACTGTCCCTTTGAGCCAGAGGTTGACCTCCCTGGGTACAGGAGCCCTGCCACCACCCCTGTGGCCCACGTCCCCACGCTGGGTCCGGCCGTGACTGGGATTTTCGCAGCAAGCATCCGTGTCATAGATGTCTTTACTGTGTAACTAATTAACTAACTGACCATAAGGCAATTTTGCCAGAGAAGATAAACTAACGAAAAATAAAAGAGGGATATTTAAAAGGACATAATGAAACATGAAAAATGAATGGCAAAGTTAAAGACTTTATTACAAAATGCAAAATATTTGAATACATTTAAAGTGTGTGCAGGTTCGTGGCAACACTGCGCTAATAACTGACTCAATCTCACAGGCTGTACCTAAGCACTTCTTTCCAAGTCTTTCATGAATAGTATTTTTTGCCTTTCTTTCTTGTTTGCTTGCTTTATTTGCTTTCTCATTCAGCATTACACTTTTTCTTGTTCACTAAAATTTCTTCCTTCATTAAGAGAGGTATCACAGACATTTCTCCAGTGAAGACGTACAGATGGCCAGTAGGCACATGAAAAGATGTTCAGTATCACTAATTATCAGAGAAATGCAAATCAAAACTTCAGTGAGGTGTCACCTCACACCAGTCAGAATGGCCATCATTCAAAAGTCCACAAACAATAAATGCTAGAGAGGGTATGGAGAAAAGGGAACCCTCCTACACTGCCTGTGGGAATGCAGTTTGGTGTAGCCACTGTGGAAAACAGTATGGAGATTCCTTAAAAAACTAAAAATTGACTTATCAAATGATCTAGCAATCCCACTCCTGGGCATATTTCCAGAGAAAACTAATTTGAAAAGACACAAACACCCCAAGGTTCATAGCAGCACTGTTTACAATAGCTAAGACACGGAAGCAACCTAAATGTCCATTAACAGATGACCGGATAAAGGAGCTGTGGTGTATATATACTATGGAATACTACTCAGCCATAAAAAAGAATGAAATTATGCCATTTGCAACAACGTAGATGGACCTAGAGATTATCATACAAAGTGAAGTTAAACAGAGAAAGATAAATATCATATGATATCACTTATTTGTGGAATCTAAAAAGACACAAATGAACTTATTTACAAAACAGAAACAAACTTACAGATGTAGAAAACAAACTTGTGGTTACCAAAGGGGAAGGGGGCAGATAAATTAGGAGCTTGGGATTTGCAGATACTAACTACCATATATAACACAGAAAAACAACCAAGTCCTGCTGTATAGCACAGGGGATTGTATTCAATAGCTTGTAATAACCTATAATGAAAAAGAATATGAAAAAGAATATATATATGTATAACTGAATCACTATGCTGTACACCAGAAACTAACACAACATTGTGAGTATATTTCAATTACAAAAAAGAGGTATCAACTTCCAGACACTAGGATGCATATTTGTAACAGGCCTGTGTTGCCTTGGGAAAACCTTCTACACTGTCTTGTGCTCTTGGCACATTGTCACGTCTGTTGATAGACGTTCCAAAGTTCTACGGGAAAAACTCTGTGCCTTCAAATCACCAAAGGGTTTGCAAACTGATATGTTATCATTTTCTAGTATAATATGCCATCTGGCTTTATACTCTCATTTCACACTTCCAGTAAGTTTTATCGCTGCATTTTCTATCAAGTCAATATTACAAAGCTGTTATCATCCACTATTTTCAGACTGTCACGCCTGTACTTGTCACTGTATAGAACATCATGAGGACTAAGATTTCTGTAATATAAACATGGGAGTCCTGCATCAATGGAGAAATGATACCAAACTGTCAGCCAGTTATTTTATCTTTCATGGCAAAATTGCCTTACCACCAATTAGATACACGGTGAAAATGTCTGCAGTGAAGATGCTTACAGGGAAAGTAGTTTCTCTTTTCTTTCCTTTTTAAAAAATTGAGCTGAAATTCATATAACACAAAAATCAACCACTTTAAAGGGATAATTCAGTAGCATTTAGTCCATTCGTATTTCCCAAAAGGAGACCCCCATCCCTTCAGCAGTCACTCCCCACTGCCCCTCCCCCAGCCCCTACTCACCACTAATCTGCTTTCTGTTTCTGGGGGATTTTTTTCCTTCTGGATATGACACATGAATGGAATCATACACTACCTGGCTCTTTGTGGCTGACTTCACTCAGTAGAATGTTTTGAAGGTTCATCCAAGTTGTAGCCTGTGTCAGGGCATCATTCCTTTTGATGGCTGCATACTATTCCGTCATAGGAATGGACCACGTTTTATTGATCTATTCATCCACTGATGGACATCTGGGCTGTTTCTGCCTTTGGGCTGTTGTGAATAGCGCAGCTGTGAACACGTGTGTACAAGTATCTGTTAGAGTCCCTGTTTTCGATTTTTTTTACTATATGTCTAGGAGTGGAATTCCTGGCTCATATGGAAATTCTTTAATTTTTTGAGAAACTGCAAAACCAGCATTTTCTCAAGGTGCTTGGTAAGTCTTGGTTTCCAACCTTCTCCTCAGACTGTCTCACCTTCTAGAAGTCACCCCTGGGACCTTGATTGCCTACAAAGTCCTGGAGCTTTACCCCAGAGGCTGCCGAGTTCTCATAATGTGCCACTCACCCGGGGCACCCCAGCCCCTCACCTACTCCCTCTGGGGCAGTGGGGACATTGAGGTCTTCAAGAAGGTAGTGACAACCTCTGACCCAGCCTCCTTCAGCATCGACATCATGCTCAAGTCCAGGCCAGACTGGCTCACCTGCTTCCGCCAGGCGGCCTCCAGCTGGGGCACACAGGCGCCCAGCACCAGGCTGCAGTTGTACGGGAGCTGTGCGAGGGAAGGGGGCCTGTGGGATGCAGGGTCTGGAAGATAAATAGAAGCTGCTGGGGTGGGAGTCGCAGGGACTGGGGTCTGGGACTTAGAGGGCTGAAGGCAGGAGGGTGGGGATGGGACAAGTTGCCTGCCTCCAAGAGTCACTCTGGGTCCCTTAGGGCCTGGTCACAGACCAGTGTGGTTCCTGGCTGGGCCCCCAGGGCACAGTCTCCTGGCGGGGCCTTAGGGGGCTGCAAAGAGGGTGTCAAGGAGCCCTTGGATGGAAGTGACCAGGGCCTGGGCCCCATTTGACCTCTGATCTCAAGCTGGTGAAATAGGCACTTTTTGTGCCTTATCTAGTTTAATCTTCACAGCAGCACGAGGTTGGAGTTCGTGGCCTCTGGAAGGGGCAGCTAAAACTCTAGAGTAAAAATGTTGCCCCAGGCCTGCAAGTGGCAACAGATGATTCAACATCCCGCTCTCTGGACCTTCAGAACGGCGTCCTTCCCAGTGCTGTCCTGATCTCAATTCAGGCATCCTTCCCAGTGGGAGGCATGGGGGGTGGGAAGCAGAGAGTGTTGCGCAATTATTGGTGGGACTGTGACCCCCCTGGACCCACAGGGAGGAGATGGCCTAGGGAGGAGAGCCCAGTCTGGGCATGACAGGTGCAGGGTTCAAGTCTCCACGTTCACAGGCTGAGGGGTCGTGGGCAAATCGCCCAGCCTCCCTCGGCCTCTGGCTGCTTCATCTGCAAAGCGAAGGTAATAACAGTACTTACATCCCCTCCTCCCTGCTCTCAGCCCATCTCCCGCCACTCCAGAGGGTAGGAAGAACCCAAGGGAAGCTTTTAGTAGGTCTTATGTCTGTTAAGAGGGGTGCTGGTTGTTACTCAGAGGTAATAGAGCATCAGGCTGACAGCCCTGGAGAATTCCAGAATCTTCTAAGTGACAGTTCTTGTCCTGAAGAACATGTGTTTCAGCATGTATTCCAGTAAAAGAATCAAGACTGAAAGGATATAAATAGGGCTGCTAGATACATTTTGCATAGGACATACATTCAATTTTATTCACTGTTAATCTGAAATTCAAATTTAACTGGGTATCCTGTATCTTCAGCTGCTAAGTCTGGCAACCCAGAATATACTACACAAACATAAAAACAAATGTGAAATTGTACAGTGAGGTAAGATAGAAACTCATACACAAGGCAGAGGGAGTAATCCAGAAGGCTTCCTGGAGGAGGCAGCCATCACAGTTAGGCCTCGAGGCTCATAGGCATTGTGTAATGAGGGAATGTGCAGGGGAGAGGGTGTTAAAGTCTCCCAACCATGTCTGTGTTCCCACCCTTTCCCGCCCTGCCAGAGCCCGTGTCCCAGCTGCAGGCTGACTTCACCCTGCTGGACAGAGGATCAGGCCCCAGGGTAGAGGTGTACTGCCAGGCAGCCTCAGGCAGCCCACCCATCACCTACCACCTGGTCGAGAGGGACGAGCACATCTACATGTGGCAGAGACCAAACGATGGGCAGCCTGCCAACTTCTCCTTCCCACTGACCCAGCTGTCGCACTGGTTCCAGTGCCAGGCTGCAAACAACATCAGTTTCCAGTGCAGCGCCTTCAAGCTGGTGCCCCCAGGTGAGAGGGGGACACCTGGCACCTCTGGGTGGGTCAGCGGGAGGTGGCAGAGCTCCCCCTGGCCCCCGCCAGGGGCAGGGAAGGGCGTCCTGAAGCGGCCGTGTCTACCCTGGCCCAGACTAAAGCAAGTCAAGCCCCGCCCGGCCGCCCCCGTCTCCCTCACAGGACAGCTGCCCCATGGACCCATCTTCCTGCTGGCTGGTGTCATCTTCATCACAGCTATGGCTTCTTGGAACCTGGGCTGGATGATGTGGATCAGGTAGGAAACGGGTGCTGGCTGGAGGGAGGGGCGAACTGCACAGGGAGCAGCCGGTGGTGGGTTGGGAGGGCAGAGAAAGGGCCATATTGCTGATACATGACTTGCAAAAGCTTATTAAGGGACTACCCTGTGCCAGGTGCCTGCGGATATATTCCTGGCTTTATCTTACCCTGCCCAGGCTCCCAGCCACCTTGCAGTGGAGCCTGCTGGCCTCTGGGTGGGGCCTGCTCCCACACTGCCTGTTGGTCTGAGGAAGACAATGCCTCTCGGGGACCAGGGTGGGCTTCTGCCCTCCAGGGGAACCCCATGGGTCAGTCTTACCCAGCTGGTGACCAGAGGCAGGTACAGGTCTCCTCTCCAAGGCCATTACTTCACTGACTTGTAAAGTGACCAGGGCCTTTGCACTGTCCAAGCCCCAGCGCTGCAGGCCTCTGTGTGCTCCACCTGCCTGGCCTTTGGCAGCAGTCACTTCTGCCTCCTGAACTTCTTGCCTCTCTTGGCTCCTGAGACACCGCTGTCTCCTGGTCCTCCTCCTCTCTCCCTGGCCAGCCTTTTCAGTGGGCTTGTCCAGAAGTCTGTCCTCAGCACTCCAGACCCTCCTCCCAAGTCTCTGTCCTCTCCGGAGGCCAGGCTCATGAGCGAGCCATGTCCCCTCTCTGAGCCTCAGTTTCTCCTTCTATAACATGGGGTATAGAGACCAAGGGCCAGTGCTTGCCCTGCTGGTGATTCAGTGCCCCCCTTTATTAGTGGGGTGACTAAACCTCACACCCCTCCTCCTGCCCAGGGCACTGATGCACTTGGGCACCATAAAATTCCTGGAGGCCTTGGGAGGGCATGGCTGGGAAGTGTGCTGGCCTAACCTGGAGTCTCAATTCCTTTGTCCTCAACGTTGTGACCAGAAGACAGAGGCCCATAGTGGAGCTCTGGTCCTGGCGCCGTATGGGAAGAGCCGCTGTCTGAATGAAGAAGCCACCAGTCTGGATTCTTGGAGCCCGGTGTTCTTCAGCAAACACACATCGTGCTAGTTTAAGGGTTTTAGGATGGGGTGGTGGCTTTAGGGGGAAGGGGGGTCCAGAGGAAGGAGGAGGCTCTGTGAGGGCCCCTGTCCTCCCCCATCAGCTGCTGGTCACCGTCCATCTATCCAGGTCTGGGAAGCAGGTGGGTAGAAGAGGCCCAGCTGCACCAGCCCTCCCAGGGCCACCTCCTCCTCCCCACCCCTGCTCCCCTCTTCCCTGGAGTGGCGACCATCTCCTGGTGGCCCAGTCTTCTGGCTCCAGCACTCACCTCTCACTGTCCAGCTCACCTGGACGACTCTGGGCCTCACCTGGCCAGCACCCCCTCATTAATCCTACCTCCAACTAGGCTGTCTGGAATTCCTCCCTGCCGAGACAGCGTAAGGCCCCTGCAGAACCACCCTCCACCCTCACAGACACACACCCAGAGCCTTCCCAGTTTGGACGCTTGGAACCATTTCCGGAAAGAACTGGAATAAACTCTGCTCCCTGCCCGTCACCCTGGGAACTCCGTTTCTGTCTGCACACTATCTTGGGAGTTTGTTGTCTCAAGACACACAGCCCTTCACAGCCTTGGGGCCGGGCCCAGCCCGGGAAGAACTGGGAGGGGCGGTGGTTCGACCCCATCCCAG
The DNA here is from genome assembly GCF_048564905.1 of Vicugna pacos. Taxonomy (NCBI): domain Eukaryota; kingdom Metazoa; phylum Chordata; class Mammalia; order Artiodactyla; family Camelidae; genus Vicugna; species Vicugna pacos. Next base: position 59,922,975 of record NC_133002.1, read on the forward strand.
GCTTAGCTCCAGAGAGGAGGAAAGAGTGACAGGCCGGGCAGGGAAGGGTCCAAGCTGTGGCCTGGGGTTTGAGTAGAATAGGGGAGGAGAAGGGAAAGGGTGCAGAGGAGCCGGGTCTCAGGCAGGTGGGACCCAGACGGGCGCCCGGGGCCCTTCCCGGAGGAGGCGGGAGCGCAGGGGCAAAAGGTAGTTGGGGCAGAGGGGCGGGCCCTCTGTGCGTCCCTCTCTTCCTGAGGGACTCTCTGGCCTGTTTCCGGTCGCGCCGGGGGCCAGCATAGCTGAGGGACTAGATCCCGGTCGAGAGGTAGGCTGCACAATGAGTCGCGGCCGCCGGACGCGTGTCGGCCGCTGGAAACGCAGGCCAGTCGGGGCACTCCTGCACCGCCACTCGCCGTGGGCGGCACTTTGCCCTCGGTCCCTGGGGAGGCGCTGGCCACGCCCCTGGGGAGGGGCCGGGCTGGGGGCGGGGCGGCCAGCTGGTTTCTCGGCGGTCCGTGGCGGCGGCGGCGGCGGCGGCGACATGGAGAGCGGGGCCTACGGCGCGGCCAAGGCGGGCGGCTCCTTCGACCTGCGACGCTTCCTGACGCAGCCGCAGGTGGTGGTCCGCGCCGTGTGCCTGGTGAGTCGGGGTGCGGGGCCGCAGCGACCCGACTTCGTCGCCAGGCCCGGGGGGAGGGTGGCTTCCGCGAGCCTGCGAGCGCAACAGGTGGCGGCGGCCGAGGCGGGCGGGGGTGCGGCGCGCGTGGGGCCGGCGAGCGGAGCCCGGGACCCTCCACCCCCTCACTCCCCGGGCCCCGCCGTTCCCCCGACACCGGGTCTCTCCGCCTCCACCTCCGGGCCCGGGCGCGGGGTGGCGGGGAGGCTCCGCGGGGAGCAGGCCCGTCGCCCTGTTGGCGGTGGGTGGAGTTTGGGGCGGCTCCAGGACAGGTGACCAGCACGCCGCGACTGCCAGCTTGGGGAATTCATGTGGAAGGGGCTTTCCAAAGCTACATGAGATACAGAGGATTGGGGGCGGCTTGGCTCCCTGCAATAGGGTCTCTTCCACTAAAGAGTAGCTCTTGGGTCTGTTTCCTCTCTCGAGATGAGGTGACCCCAGGATGTATCCCAGGATGTGAGCTGGGCCAGCCCTCCAGCACCAGGTTATTGGGGGTGGGAGGTTGGAAGGAGGTCCGAGCCAAAAGCTGGACAAGGTGTTAGCTTGCCTGCAGGCAGCAGGCTGGGCATGCGGTCCCCACACCACCCCTCCCTGGGTAGAGCCTTATGAGTTGCCCTGATGGCACCCTCTCCCCGGCCCTGACTGTGGGGTCTGACCCAAGGAGCAGACGCCCACCATTCGGGATGGCAGTGCCAGGAGTCAGGCTGGCACACTGCTCCCAGCATCCGGAGTTCCGGCTCCATCTCCAGCTGGGGGTGGAGCTTGTGACTGCCATCTCTACAGCCTATTGAGAGGGCCTTGTGCAGGCAGGCAGGGCAGGCAGGGGCGAGGCCTGGGCGCGTCCCAGAGGGAACCAGGTGTCCAGACCATCTGCATCTGCTGACAGAGGGCAGGGATGGGTGGTGGCCTTTAAGTTTGGGGAGGAGACAGATGATGTGAGGCTGTTCCCAGGGGCCTGGAGCCCTTCCCAGAGTTCTGGTTGGTACCCCGCTTTGTCCCCCACCCCAGGATCTCCAGGGGTCTGAGTGCAGAAGTGTGTCCACAGGTCTACAGGGCAGACCAGCCTGAGGTCCCCTATGTGGGTGGAATCCACTATGAGCAGGAGGCCGACTGAGGTTCCCTGGGAGGGCAGGGGCCAGGATGCCAAAGAGGCCAGAATTCCTTGTAGGAAGAAAGCTGGCCAACTGGGGAGGCTAGCCTGGAGCAGGGAAGAGCTGGAGGGGGCTCCAGGAGGTGGGAGCCTGGGGACAGAGTTTCAGCACAGGTTGCTGGCATGGCTTTCCTGAAGCCAGAGGAGTCCTCCATCACTGGGAGTTTAGGCAGAGGCTGGGCGCTGTAGAGGTGACTCAGGCAGGTGATCAGGGGGTGAGGCTTGAAGCTTGAGTTTCTATGAGTTTGTGACCCATCCTGGTCAACGGATTGTCCTTAATCCTCATCATGTACCTAACCGCCATGACCTATTCCTCCAGACAGACAGCTGAGTGGGGCAGTCCCCTCTCAGGAGATCCCCGTCCACCCTCACCCCATCCCCAGGCCAGGAATCCCCAGCTATGCCCCTTGTGACTTGTGACTGGTGTCTGGAGATGGCCCTGGAGAATGGAGGGACATGCACTAGGAAGCACTCACTCCGAGTTCAGGGGGGACTGCAATGCTAGCCTCCAACAGAGGAAACAGGAGTGGGAGAGGCCAGTGCCCAGACTCCCATCAGGGTCCCACCCTGTGTGCCCCCAGGGGCTTTGTCCCGTCCTGCGTGTTCAGCGGTCACTCAGCCCTTCCCCGACCACCCCCAGGTCTTCGCCTTGATCGTGTTCTCCTGCATCTTTGGCGAGGGCTACAGCAACACCCACGAGTCCCAACAGCAGTACTGCGTGTTCAACCACAACGAGGATGCCTGCCGCTACGGCAGTGCCATCGGCGTGCTGGCCTTCCTGGCCTCCGCCTTCTTCTTCGTGGTCGATGTCTACTTCCCCCAGATCAGCAACGCCACTGACCGCAAGTACCTGGTCATCGGCGACCTGCTCTTCTCAGGTATCTGCCGGCAGTACCTCCGTGTGGTCTTGGGGTGAACCGGAGCAGTGGTATCCCCGGACCTCTCTGGAAGACCGGCTGCTGAAACGCGCCGGTGCTAGTGGGGCGTTGGAGCCAGGCCTCCAGAGCTGGAGTTCTGTCTCCACCCTGGCTCCTGCATTGGTGCCCTTTACAACCCTGAAAGCTTCCCCCTCCCCCTAGAAGGCCCCTGCCCTTCTGCCTCTGTGGAGTAACCCTGCACCCCTGGCCCTCTCCCCAGCTCTCTGGACCTTCCTGTGGTTCGTTGGCTTCTGCTTCCTTACCAACCAGTGGGCAGCCACCAAGCTGGAAGATGTGCGGGTGGGAGCCGACTCAGCCCGGGCCGCCATCACCTTCAGCTTCTTTTCCATCTTCTCCTGGGTAGGTGGACCGGAGCGGGCATGGGTCCTGGTATCTTTGGTGAAGGGTGGTGGAGGGCTGAGGGACCCAGACCTCTGGGCTCTCTGCAGGGTGTGCTGGCCTCCCTGGCCTACCAGCGCTACAAGGCCGGAGTGGACGACTTCATCCAGCACTACGTGGACCCCACTCCAGACCCCAGCTCGGCCTACGCCTCCTACCCCGGTGGGCCTCCCGACAACTACCAGCAGCCACCCTTCACCCAGAACGCCGAGACGGCCGAGGGCTACCAGCCGCCTCCCGTGTACTGAGCTGCAGCTGGGGCTGGTAAGGGGAGCTGGGAGGGCACCTGGGGGCCTCCCCTCCTCCTGGACTCCTCCCCAGAGGCTTGTCCCCAGAACTGCTGGCCACTTTCGTCCAGCCTGTTGGAGCTGACGCTGGGCCTGGAGAGAGAGCGCCTGCCTCACCAGCCCCAGCCGCCCAGAGCCCTGGCCTGACCTGCCTGTGCCCCAAGGGCGCCTCAAGGGCATTTTTTAGGAAAGGGTTTTCAGTTAGACATGTTCTGTCATTGCTTTTAATGATCCCCAGCCCCGCCCGGAGTAGCTCGAAGTGCCTAACGCGCTGTTTGTCAAGTGCCTTAGCTTCTCCCCAGCCCAAAGGCGCCAGGCCCAGGTCCAGGCCCCACGGCCATGGTCAGGTCACTTGGGGTTCTCTGCCAAAGACGAGGTGGGGCCTTCCCCCCCGTCCTGCTGCCGGCACTGGGCTGGGGCTCCTTCCTCCTCACTCAGGTTCCTTCCTGCCGGCTGCGCCCCCAGCCCCCTGCCTGCTCTGGGAGCCGGCAGCCCTGTGTTCACTGCTGTGGTGTCAGCTTGCTCTTGATTCTGGGGTCACGACCCCGTGCCAGTGCCTCTGAGCCACCTTCCTGACAGCTGAGGGGCAGGGCTGGTGCCCGCCGCAGGGGGCTCGGGCCACACCTCCCCGTCCCTGCTCCCAGCCCTTGGCCCCTGGGAGGGGCTTTGCCTGACGGACAACACCCAGCTTTATGTAAATATCCTTGTCAGTTAGGTGTGGGGCGCACCCACGGCCCCCAGGCAGTCGTGAATGTATTACAAAGCCTTGGGGGAGGACGCACAGCAGCCTTGGATTCTGTTAGACTAATTTTGGAGATGGAATAAATGTTTTCCTCATTCATAATCTTCATTGTCATCGGTGGGGCCTCTGCCTAAGAGCAGGAGGAAGAGAAATTCCACTCTGAGGTACACCCTCAGGCCATGGCCTTGTGGAACTTGTATTTTGAACAAAGTCATGGCAGTCTGCCCCTCCAGTGTGCCCAGTGACTGCCCTCTTCCCCCATCTGGGGTCTCATTGCTCACACTGCCCTCCATCAACATCTTAAAATAGCAGCTGTGCTCAGCTCGTAAACAAGACGGTCGCTCTGGGCTGCCCTGGCAGGGTCCTGCTGCTCCAGTGCTGGAGGTGACACAGGGGCACCTGGGGGCTGCTCCTCTGTGGGCCCCTTCCCCTGTCACCCTTCCCATCCTGCCCCTACAGCAGAGTGAGGGGTCCCAGGGGAGGGGCTGGGGTCCTTTTTTTTCCTGCAGACAGGGCTCAGCACCTCTGCAGCCTGTCCAGGGGCACAGGGAGCCCACCCTGGGGAGCGAGCCCGGCTAGGGCAGGAGAGGCCCAGGCCCCAAGGCAACTCCTGGCTTCCCCTTTTGATCAGTGTCAGAGGAAACTGTGACAGTGGGCCCCCATAGTTTCAAAATCCTGAGTGAAAACTTAGAAGGTTTGGGAATTATGGTCTCACTGCTGCACTGCACCTGGGACCAGCCTCTACAAAGGGGAGGAGAGCAGAGGGAAGGGGAAGCTGGGGACCGGACTGTCTGCACCGGGCACACCTACTGCCCAGCCCCACTCCCCCACGACTGGGCACGCTCGCCGCCACGCACCCTGCCCACAGCCCATTTCCCAAGGGACAGCTGAGCTGGTCTTCTTGGCTCCTGAACTGCCAAGTGTCTGTTTCACAAACAAAACCTGACCTCACAGCCCCAGCTGGCTGCACAGACCAAGGCTTCGTCTTTCCAGCCTGGGCCTCAGGCTCCTCTGTCCCTGTCTCGTCCTGAAACCCGCCCGGACGGAAGAGCGAGCATTCTTCTTGGGACACGCTTCATGATCATGTGTCATGATCGTTTCTCTGTTAAAAAGGGTTGTGGCTAAGAGATCAGTAAAACTAGAAAAAGATTTAGAAAGAAATCCCCAGACCTAAATCATGGCAGAGTTGTCTACAGTGAGACCCGGGGAATCCCAGACAGTTAAAGAGAAATGTACTTTTGCCAACCAGTAAATTTTAATAATTAGTTATTAATTTCACATGCTACAACAGAAAAAATCATAGCCCCTCCCCAAAAGACAAGCCCCTGGGATCTGAGCCCCAGCAGGGCACATAGGAGAAGCTGGAATCCTGGAGAAAACGATCACCAGAGCAAGAAGGGAAGCAAGAGAACACAAGTGCAGCCATCCCCAATGGGCTGGGAGCCTGTCCCAGGCAGAGGGACCAAGTCTTTGCGTGGGACGAGGCTAGGCGCCAAGCCAGAGGTGCAAGTGCATGGAGTTCCCAGTGAGAACAGAAACTCAGCAGCAAAGCCACAAAGAGGAAGAAGCCAGCAGCACCGGCCCTCACCCCAAGGGGGAGGGAGGGAGGGAGGGACATCTGCGGGGGCCAGACCCCGCACCACAGAGCAACCCAGCTCTGGCCTCTGGTGGGCTGTGAGCCGCCCAGCAGCTGGGAAGGGAACTGAGAAAGGCCAGTGGGCGGCAAGGAGGGAAATGTGGCGTGTGGACACCGAGCCGGGAAAGGGTGCTAGTGAAACCCCCAACCCCAGCTTCCTCCACAGAGGCCGCACAGCACACAGGGGGCAGGTGTACGGCAGGGGGCGGCAGCAGGCCCCGGGGCAGGTGGCTGGTCCCAGGTAGCGGATCCAGCACCTCAGTTGGCCGGGCCGCACTGCAGGATCTGATGAGGGGCAAACAGCTTCCGGGCTCCCGGGGCCTCCCCGGGTCTCCCCAGCACCGGGCAGTTCTCTTTGTTCTCCGTGCCGTCCAGCCAGGCAGGCTGCCCCGACGATGCCTTCTTGAAGTAGCAGAGGCGGCACACAGAGTGGTACTTGTCTGCTCCTCCGATCACCTCGACCTGGCCATGGGACACGAGGCACCTGGACTGAGCGGGGACATGGCACCCCCGGCTGCACCCGCCCCCAGGAGAAGGCAAGGAGGGGCTACCTCTTTCTCCACGCCCAGCCTCTTGGTGTAGGCAGCTTCCCGGAAGCACTCCATGCACACGGCTGTCAGCTTCACCACGCTCTCAGCCAGGGGCACCAGGTTCAGAATGGTCCCGAAAGCCTGTGTTCCCACAGAAAGACCGGTGTACACTCACCTCCAGAGGTGGGCTTTTCCTTGAAACCCTCTGACTTACAGCACTGACACCAGGAAGCTAGGCCTTGACCTCGCCTGTCCCTCAGTACCACCGCCCACAGCAGGTGGACCCAGTCTGGGGCAAACCAGGGGTCAGGATCTGGCTCACCTGAGTGCCTGGGCTTGGGCACGACACAGTTTGAGCAGCTCCAAGTGCTCCCAGAGCCAAGCCACAGGCCCCTTCCTGCCTCCAGGGTTCAACCAAGGGCCAGACCAGACGGCCCTTACCTTCCTCTGGAAGGTCCCATCCAGTGCAGCCACAATCACAGTCTTCCCGGCGTTGGCCATGGTCTCGCTAAACTCCACGATGTCGGGGAACTAGGAAGGGTGAGAGGAGGAGGGTGAGTGTCCACCCTGGGCAGAGCTTCTGGGGCCACGGAGAACTCACTGCCAGACCCGACGGTCCCAGCCACCAGCATCGATCAGCGTGGCGCACGAGCTCGGGGTGGCCCCAAGCCTCCCACCCAGCACACAGCCTGCGTGTCCACTGTCCAGGTGGTCCACCACTCCACCAGCTTCCCACGACAACACCAGGTCCTGCTCCGTGCGAGCACCTGGACCTGTCACCAGGATGCCAGCCCGTCTGGAGAAACGTCTACCACCGCAGGGGTCAGACGCTCCGACCAGAGGCTGCCTTGGGCTTGAACCATGCTCTTGGCTGGACCCATTAGCTATGTGACTTTGGCAATGACTACGTTCCTGAGTCTAAGAAAAGGCAAGGAAGGCCCTTGGTGTTTAAGGATTAAAGACCCTCAAATAATTTCTCACATGTGCTATGCGGCCGATAGGCAGGCTTTGTGTGTTTGCCCCCCGCCTTAAACATAACACGCTGTGTGATGCCCTGAGAGGAGGCTGGGGTTCCACTGGCCCTTACGGGGCAGGACGGCCCAGCACAGCCTTCTAAATAGGGGGCCTGCAGAGAGGTCACTTCCTTGGTAAGTCAGATTTCATTCCAGCCGCATCCCCTGACCCAGAGGCTCCACACGACCACATGCACAGCTCTGCTGTTTCTCTAAAGGAGTCATCACAGGTCACAGAAATGCAGCCCACAGCCCCGCCGCCGTGCTCACAAACAGCTGTGTCCAGACATTGCCAGATAGCCCCGGGGTGGGGGTGGGGACAGAACCGGCCTGAGCATCCCTGTGCCTCACCCTCCCTGTCGAGGCCCCGTCAGGACACGGGTCCTTCCACATCAGCGCTGGGGGCCTCGGAGGGTCCTTGGCCCCGCCCATCTCAGCAATGCCCACGGTCAGAGAGCTCAACTCTTCCACCCAAACTTTGTCCCCTGTCCACATGCACCCACCCCCAACCAGAAACACTGCACCCTGGACCCCGCAGGGGCTCCTGGGTGACCACAGGTGAGGACAGAGCTGCCTGGGTTGTCTGCACATCTCGAGATGCCCACTGGTAACTATGGCGTTGCTGGCATTAGTTTTTATTGCCATTCGTGTTTTAGGTCACATTATGGGTTGAATTATGTCCCCTCCTGCCCCTCAAATCCGTATGTTGAAACCCTAACTCCCAACACCCAGAATGTGGCCTTCTTTGGAGAGGGTCTCTGCAGAGGTTGTTCAGGGAAAGCAGGCCAGTAGGATGGGCCCTAATCCAGTAGGACTGGTCCTTGTAAAAAGGGGAAGTTTGGACGGAGACCCACACAGGGAAAGACGGTGTGAAGTCACAGGGAGCAGACAGCCACCTGCACGGCAAGGGGATGGGCCTGGAACAGCCTCGGGGGGGCCCACGCGCCCACACCTTGATCTCGGGCTCCCAGCCTCAAGAGCCGAAGGAATTGAACGTCTGGGGTTTAAAGCACCCAGTCTGTGGTACGTGTTACAGCAGCCACGGGGCCCTCGTGCAGGGTACGTTTAAAATGGAGCTGCAGTAAATGTAGGGTTTTCCCGGCAGACAAAGATGACTGCAACACAGGATCCGGGTAGAAAAGTCACAGGAGGGGTTTCCTGGTGGGGACACGTCTGGCCGCTTGGTTCCTCTGCTGGTTCAACGCCTTGGCTGACCTGCCGAGAGCCACTTCCTGAAGGAGGTTTGATGGGGGAGACAACAAAAGGGGGGGGGCGAGGGAGAAGTTTCACCCTCGTCATCATCTTGCCAAGGGCTGGCGGCCATGACTCGCGGGGAAACCACCTGCCCCGGCTGAGGCCACGGAGGACAGGAATGTGACCGCGTGAAACACTGCACCGCGAGTGGTGACGGCTACGTGAAACGCACAGACGAAACCCAAAGGCAAATAAACAGGAAGAAATAGCTACAGCGCGTGACAAAGGGGCTCTGGTTTTTTCCCGTCTGATAGAATCCAAGAGAAGAAGGCAGTTTACAAAAGGAGAAACACGGAGGAAGATGGGAGCCGCCGCCGGGCCAGGACACTCGGGCAGGACAGGAAGTGTGCGCGCCACCCTGCCGTGGCTGGGGATTTCTGCAAAGACCCAGCTGTCTCTCCCTGGCCCTCGCCCCTGCCTTCCCGGGTTCTCCTCAAGCAGAGGAGCGCCCTCCAGCGGTCCCAGACCCTCCCGGGGCTAACTCTTTCCAGCCAGCCTGGCTGAAGCCCTGGGCCTCCTGGGCACCCCTGAGACACACTCGGAAGCACACTTTCCTTTTGACCAATTTCTGACCCATAAAGCAGCGTTCCCCCCCAAGCTCTACCCCTCACGCTGCCTTTCTCCTCCAGCTGTCCCCACCCCACCGGTGACGGATTTCTCTTCCAGAACTAGAATTGTGAGGGTGAGGTGCTGGCTGTATCCCCAGCACCTGGAACCCTGCTGCCCAGTGGCACAGCTCAGAAAATACTTACCGAATGAATGAATGAATGAGATCAGCCCCTCAACCGGTGACTCCATTTAGTAGACAAACCCCAGCACACCAGACGACAGCCCAGGATGCCCGCACACGTGTCCCTCACAGCCTTTAAGGGCCACACCCAAGGGGCCTGCTTGTGTAAGACACGGTACATTCATAAGGGCAAGTAGCTGACGTGGAAAACGGCCACACGTGTGGTGTGATCTATAAACACGTGTATGTATGGAGGCTGGAAGGGCTAAACCAACATGTCGCATGGGGTTTGTTTTTCTGGGCAGTGAAAGGGCAGGGCCGTCCGGCAGCAGGAGCTGGCCTCGCTCATGGCTGGGCCTTGCTGTTTCTCTGTTGAACAGAATCAATTTCACGGAACACGAGCTCCCGGTGAGGCCACTCCGTGACCCTGACGGTCGAGACAAAAACCAGACACCCCGCAAGCACATCTGAGCACGGACGGAACGTGAACACCATCTGGGCTACGACGCACCAGACGTCCCCTCTCCTGGCTAAGAGGAGCGACCAGTGCTGCTTTACCAGCCCGGCCCTGCCCTCCCTCTGGGCCACCCTCCCTGTAGGTAAGGTTTAAGATGTGGGTCAGAATCATCGCCCTTCCTGGGACACCAAATCAAGAGCCAGAACACCCTCCTAACACCCTCCCGGGAAGGACCCAACACAGCCCCCATCCTAGTACGCAGACCCTCGCCAGGCCCCTCACCCACCCCCCCAGGCCCCATGGTGTGCGTCTCCCTGTAACAACAGTCCCAGTTCAGGGGCCGTTCCTGGTGGTCCCTGGACCACAGCGATCAATCGTGGACTTCCTTTCTTCTTTGATGTAGTCCTAACTTTCCCTAGATTACGCCTATTATTACCTGTGCGATAAAACCAGCACTCAGGGTGACGTTGCGGGGCCAGCGTGCCCGAGAGCCAGGCGCCCACCTCCCACCGCACCTCAGCTTGCAGCCTGGGGTCTTTGGACACCTCTCCCAACCATCCCGGGCAACGGGGAAAGATGAAGGGAGGGAGGGGCAGTCCTTTTGTTGGGTCCTGTGTTGAGGGGTGGCCCCCCAGACCCCAGAACTTCTTACAAAGCAAGACCCACAGGGGTGAGGGCAGAATGGAGACCGGTGATGTTTCCATGGTGGGTTTAATAGAACCCAAGTTCTACTTGCTGGCCAGGGAGAAAGGAGACACAGAACAGGGAACAGAATTGTGGGGCAGGTGGCCCGCTGGGTCCTGACCCAGGGCACCTGGTTATTGACCAAGGAGAATTAAGAAGAGGAAGGTCCCTGCCAAGGTGCCCAGTTCAGCCCCACAAACACATTGTACACACAGCCAGGGAGCAGAGCTGTGAGCCACCCATCGCTCTGGGTCTGAAGGAAGGCAGGGCCTCCACAGAGCTCACAATCCTTGTTCTGAGACTGTCCCCAGAGCCTTCCCGAGCCCACAGTCTAGAAGAGAAAGGAAGAGCCATAGCCGGTTCCCACCCTGAGCTCACCTCCTAGCCCAAGTCCCTCCACCACACAGCCAAGGGAGAAAACAAGGTGTGCACGTGTGTGTGCGAAGATGCCAGGTAAGATGCAGCTGTGCCCGGAAGCATCTCCAAGGGTTGGAAATGGAAGGTGGGCGAGCAGGCCCGGGCGGCGGGGAGTCGGTCTCCACCAGGCACACTTGAGAAGATGCACCCCGCATGGGGGTAGAAGACCCTCAGCCTCCAGCAGTGGGAGCGGAGCCTGGGCCTGGGCCGTCCCTGTTGGATAGTCCAGCCCTGGGAACATGAAGCCCCTTTGGAGCAAGTTCTAGCTTTCTTCATTCAGGATGCACTTGCAGAAACAAAACATTCCAAAGCGCCAGGGAGAAAACTAATGCCCCGAAAGACAACCTGTCAGCGCAGCCAGAGGACGCGCGCTCGCTCCTGGGGACACGGACGCAGAGGGAGCCAGGAAAGCCTGGAAAACGAGGTTTCCAGAAAGACAACGGAAGGAACAGAACCGACTCAAAACCAGTAAATTGTTCAATAAGCCACACCCAACACGAGAGAGGATAAATAAAAATAAGACCCCGGGATGCACTGTTCTGAGACGGAGCAGATCAGCTCCCTGCCCGGGAAAGCAACTGCCCGGCCAGGGCAGCCTTCTCCCCGACTGTAAGGAGGGCTGTTGCTTTTCCAAAGCAACAAGGAAACAGTCAACCGCCACTTGCTGCCCAGCTGAAACTGGAAAACGAAATAAAGCCATTTTCATATCAAGACTGGGAGCGCTTCCCACCGACACATCCTGGCTACAAGAACTTTTAAAGGGTGTATTTCAGCAGGAGGAAAAATAAACCCACAAAGAACAAGCAGGAAGCAACAACAAGCCAAACAAAACCAAACCCTCCCAATACACCAGTGTTGCGAAATCACATTTTTTGTTCACTGTAAACATATATGTATATACACACACACATACATATATATATATTTTTTAAAGTACAATAAATCCCATGTAACAGTAACGCAGCAGCAAGGGGAATTCAAAGGGTGTTCAGACGCTAGTTCAAGCGAGTTAACATAACAATGTTTACCTTACAGAAAGATCAGAACTAGAACCAATAACGTCCAAACCAGCATAGGAAAGAAGGGGAGAGTTAGAGGGGTTCGTAATCAGTGATGCCAGGACAAGTCAACTTACAAACTGCCCCTCGTCGATGCCTATGACAGCCACGCCCAGAGCCTCGGGGACCACATCCCGGAGCAGGCAGGCTGGCAGCGCCTCCATGGTGTTCCTGGGGACAGAAAGCCAGAGAGATAGCGTGAGCCAGGCGAGGGAGCCGAAGGAGGCCAGGAACGGGGCTGAGGGGCCAGGGAACAGCTCTCATGAGCACCCCTCTACCTGCAAAGCAGGCTGTGATGTCGGTCCAGAGCTTTGAGAAGTTAGTGCCCGTGGGAAGGCATCGGGGGAGAATAAAGGCCTTTGTTCAGAAAACCAGTTATTCAGCAAGAGCTATTTCACTTCACGCTTTGGACTGGAAATTAGCAATGCCCGATGTAAAGCTCCACCCAGAGGCACAAGCTCTCCTCCGCTCTGCAGAGTGTGTGTGTGTGTGGCGGGGCGCAGACAGGGTGGCACTTCATCAGGCACAGTGCCCAGGGCCCGACATGCCTTAGGGGCCGACAAAAGGTTTTAATTTATTTAAAAAAATCAGAATAAATGTAACTCTGCCTAGATTCTACTTGTCTTTATATCAATGCAGCCATAAAGTATAATTTTTAATCTTTTTCTTTTTATAGAGGAAGGGCCCGCAAAGGCAGAAAGTCCCCAGGCCCCATGAAAGTCCCACCACGCCCCCAGACAGACCACTAGCACCAGCCTCTAAGCCAGGGGGCCCTGCCGGCCCAGCAGGGAGAGGAGCCGCGAACACCACCCAGCAGTGCAGTGACCTCGAATTCCCTCCATTTGACTTCTCTGGCCGATTAAAGGATTTCTCTAAGATCATAGAGCTATTGACTAGCAGAGCAGGATTCAAATCTGCATTCATACTGCTGCCTCGTGTGTCCTGGGGGGAGCTTCCCACCCAGCAGTGTCTGAAAGTGAAAGGCCATGTGTGGGAGCGTTCCAGGGCGCTCGGGGACACACGGAGCCCACCCTGCCCCATGGCCTTTGGGAAGAGGAATACAGTTCTTTGTCCTCTGTCTGTTTAAGTAGTTTCTATGTTTTTCTACAATGTTATTTTCTTCTGTTTCCATTTCTGCTTGCTTCTCTGAATTAGCCTTCCAAGGAGCTAGGAGTTTGCTAAAGGCCCCGCAGTATGCAGCTACACGTGGATACAGAACCTTACAACTACTGCTTCATTGTTCTTTGGCCATAATCCTGTTTCAAGGTCTGGGATGAGCAGGAAACTGTCTCCTGTGTTTAAGAGTCCCCATCGTTCCCCAAACAGAGAAAACCAGAGAGCAGGCAAGGCAGCGGCTGGTTCTGGCGTCTCTGGAGCTCTGTCCCTCCTGCCGAGCGCTTGGCCCCGCTGCGGCGCGTCCAGGCCTCTGCAGCCCATGTTAGAGGATTTTGACATTGGGACAGAACTTGGATTCCACCCCATCTGCCCGACTCCAGAAGCTGCACCTCTAATCACTGCATTGTTACCTCTTCTGCCTTCGCTGTCCACCCCTGACACTCCCCACTGTGCATCGGACACCTGTGTTCAAGGGATAAAGAAGCAAACATGGGGATGCAAATGACTTGCATGAGACGTGTCTGGGAAACGTCACTCGACATTTAACTTAACTCCAAGACCTGGGCCCTCTCTGCCTTACCACCTGCCTGGCTGTAGAAACCCCCACGCTCCCACCCTGAAGCCACACACAGCACAGCCATGATGCTGGGGGCTCACGTGGATTAGTCGGGAGGCTGAGAAAAGGGTCTCAGGCTCTGAAACATCAGGCCCCAATCCGCTGCAAGGAATGGCAGGAATGGTACCAAATTTAACCTCCCAGCCTCAGGCTGCAGGCTGAAATGTCCACAGGGCACAGGCAGGTAAACATGAAAGGTGGATGCAGCGAGACCACAAGATGAAGGAGTCAGCGAGGACAAGCCAACCAAAAACTTAAATAAAAATCAGTAGGTCTAGCGAGGGCTTCTCAACCGTGGCTAGACACTAGTGACATTCGGGGCTGGACCATTCTTTTTGTGGGGCTGTCCCATGCACTGTAGGATGTCTGACGGCATCCCTGCCCTCTGCCCACTAGATGCCAGCATGCCCTCCCCTCCTCCAGCCGTGAAAACTGAAAAACATCTCCAGACATTGCCAAATGTACTCTAGCAGGCAAAACGGTCTCCAGTGATCCAGTTAAGAATCACTGGGCTAGAGCCACATGAAAGTCCAAGTTCTAGGAGACCTGGCCCAGTAACCTGGAAAGTTTGTGGATTTTAAGGACTCACTGCCAGGCAACAGCACTATTAACCATCCTCTCTCAAGAGCTATGAGGGCACAGTATGTTCTGTGCCCTGGGAATTTCACCGGGCTTCTCACAAAAGGTGTGGGGACAGGACGGAAGGGGCAGGGACTGACCGGTCGTGCGTGGAGAAGTTGTTGCTGTACCGCGTGTCTTTGGCATATTTGATCACCAGGCACTTGTACTGGGCAATCTGGAAGCGACGGACCCGTCTCATCAGCTCAGTACTGCAAGAGCAGAGCACCAGGTGAGGCCCACGGCATGAGAGTGGGCGAGAAGACCCCATCAGCCCAAGGTAGGCCCCCACTGCCTTCTAGGGGTGTACAGCCTGAGCCCCACCAAGGGGTGGAAAGCCGCCAGGGCAGGGTGTGGAAAGGACCCGTGAGGACAGAAAGGGCCCACACTAAGAGTTCACAGACTAGGCTTAAGAGAGGAACATGTCTGGGCTGGAAGTCGTTCTGTATGGGGAGGGTGGTAAGGAAGGGCCCTCAGGTGATCCAGGGAAGGGCTGGAGGAGTGACTTTCTCAGGGGCATGGTAGGTTGTGGGGGAGGAAAAGACCACATGCAAAGGAGGAGGTCCAGATCCCATTCCAAAGTAATCTCATCTCTGAATTAACTTCACAAAACCTTTTGGTACCACAAAGAAAGGGCTTTGTCTCTGGGTCCAAGAGTCCACCCTAAGCCTCACCCTCAAGGGAAGGGATTTGGGCTGGAGTGATCCCCCAGGGTCATACAGGAAGGGGCCTGGGGAGTCACTGGGGACCCCCTGGCCCCACCTCGGCCTGGGACTGGCTCCATCACTTCGGGGAAGCAAAGGCCCCACTTGACTCTTCAGTGTGGAAAGCAACTACCTGTCCTGGGCCACCTAAGGAAACAGTCACCCCGGAAGGAGGCCACAGATAGAGCAGGGCACACAGGTCTGGCCCACCGTGGTCGCCCCCTTCAGAGAAGACGTCTGTGAGGGGCTAAACTGTAAACACCTGTCACCAGCTCCTGGAAGGAGTGGTGGCTGAATGACCCCAAGGGAGGCAGGTTTGACCTGGGCGGGAAGGGGAGGAGCTCCTCCTCCAGGAGGGATTCCGGGAAGAAGCGGCATCCTCGGGGGAACGCGGGAGTCGGGCAGTGGGGGCTGTTCTAGAGGGGGTCTCTGAGAGGCGGAAGGCTCCGGGTAGGGGGCGCCAGGGGAGGAGGACGGCGTCCTGAGGGTTGGAGGAGGTGGGAGATAAGGAAGTCCCGGCCCACCCCCCGTCCCGCGGCCATTACCTTTTTCCTGAAAACATGGGTCCGAGAATCACCTAGGAGAGAGGGAGGGGACACTTAGAGGCCTGGTGGGCACGGCCACCCGGACCCCGGACCCCGGGCCCCGGGCACGACCCCGCCCCGCCTCGCGCCCGCACCTGGATCTGCCCCCGGGTCTTGCTGGGGGAGCCGGGAAGCACGTTGGGCAGGTTGATGCAGCTCATAGTGCCTCCTGGGAGACCGCGAACCGGAGACTCTCCACCGCCGCCTCCCCGCAAGCTTGCGCGGGTTTCCGCGCCACGATTCTTTATCCCCGGCGCTCGGGCCAATCGGGAGCCGCAGCCACCGTCCCGGAGCCAATCACCGCGCGGTCACGGGACCGGCGGGAGATTTGACCTCAGCCCGCCCCCTCGTGGGAGGCACCGGGAACGCGCGCCCGGCTCGTACGCCGGGGCGGTGGACGCAGCTCAGCGGGGCGGGGCCTGGCGGGAGCCCCGCCCTCCTGGTATTAAAGAGCGGGCCTTGCCCCTCTCAGAAGGTACGCAGCGGGATGGATGTTCTGGGCGGAGGCGGCGGACGCGGGGCTCCTTGGAGGAAAATGTCTAAAGAGGTAGGCGGATTTCCAGGAGCGGCTGGGGCCGAGGTGTAGCTCAGGGATTAGACGGGAGTTCTAAGAAAAGTTGAGAACCACTCCTGTGGGTGCCGTTAGGAGCCTGCTGTGGGCCATTCCCGAGAGCTTTAGCACTGTGATTTGTTTTACTTTTCGCTTCAGGCTGGTTTTCCTAGCCTGGTTTTAAGAGTAGAAAAAAATGAATCCCTGGCTGTGTTAATATCCATAAACCCAGCAGCGTTTGGGGTCGAAGTTCCCGACCTTAATCTGCGGTTATGCAATGTGTGTAGCGGATGTGTCAGGTGCTGAAGGAGGCAGAAAGGCTGGAATTTACCGCGGCGTGGTCGTGAGGGTTAGATACAGCCTATGCAAAGCATTGTTAAGATTATCATTCAATTATGATTTCCTAACTATTTTTCCTACATTTTAGGCAGTGGTTCTTTTTCTTGTCATGGACGCACTAAGAATCTGATGACAGTTATGGATACTGCCCCCAAGAAATTCCATCCTCTGTCTCTGTTTCTCACACACACATACACAAACCTGTAGTATGAGAGCACTCTCAGAAACCCATTACATTATCATTATCATAAGTTATAGCAATAAAGATGTTAATGATAGAGGTCACAGGGTGGGCCAGGTATCCTACAGGTACGGATTATATAGACCCAAAGACCCTTGGCCAAGAACCCTGCTCAGTGGGTAGAGGAGGTAACCCACATTTGCGTGGTTAGCTTTACTTCATTTACATGCCTTATATCTTTCAACCTTGTGAGGCTACTATTACAATACCCACTATAAGGAAGCAGGAACTGACTGTAGGTTAAGTGCCCCAGGGTAAAAGGGATAGAGCTTGGCTGGCACTGAGCCCATCTGACTCCAGAGCCCA
This sequence comes from Vicugna pacos, assembly GCF_048564905.1. Classification (NCBI taxonomy): domain Eukaryota; kingdom Metazoa; phylum Chordata; class Mammalia; order Artiodactyla; family Camelidae; genus Vicugna; species Vicugna pacos. The sequence goes on from NC_133002.1 coordinate 59,939,978, forward strand.
AGACCTTTCCATGAGGCCACCCTGTCTTCAGATCTCCCAGTCCAGCCTTCACCTGTTTGTTTTGTTTTGTTTTGCCTTTGAGCCCTTTCTGCAAAACCTGGTTCCTCACTACTTTCTGCATTAAGTCTGAACATCGTATCTTGACATCCGAGACCCTCCACCCTCCAGCCCTAGCTTCCCAGCCTCACCTCTGTGTTTCAACAATCTGGCTGGTCAACATTTCCTAGCTGACCTTTGATTCCTTCCTCTTCACCACTGTGCCTCTGACTGTGCTGTGTCCTCCTGCCGTCAGAATTGTACCCTCTCAGGGAAGATCAGCTCCACGCCACTTTCTCTGCAGTGGCCACCCCAGCTCCCTGGCCTCCCATGGTCTTAACTGCTATAGAAGTGGTACCCTTGGTGGCATTCACTGGGACACATTTACGGAACCTCATCTCCCCTTTAAGGCTGTCCTCTTAAAGGCACAGTCACTGCTCTAGACCATGAATCTGATGGCATCTGCAATGTTGTATCTGAAACATGTAATTAATTAGTTGGGGGGAAAGTGGGGAGCGGGTTGTTAGGTTGGAGACTGGCGGGAAGGAAGCTGAGGGCATCTGTGAGAAGCTGAGATATTGGGGAGGGGCTTCTCCAGGCTGAAAGGAGCATCCAGTCATGCAGAGGGGCGGGGGCACTATGCGTGGAGGTCAAAGATCTCAAAGAACCTTGTGTCTGTGTCCCGTAGGAGCTGGAGAATCAGTACTCCCCCAGCAGATGGGTCGTCCGACGGGGAGCAGAGGAGGCCATGAGGACCTACTCACAGATAGGAGATGAGGGTACCAGGGGACCTCTCTGTGGCTGCTTCGGGTGGACTTTAGCACGTGGCAGTGGTGCAGAATGCTGGGGGATGGAGGAGGAGTCACAGCACCCCAGCCTCTCGGAGCAGTTCCCAAAGTCCAGGCACTGCGTCTGAGGAGGGAGCCAGGCACCCAGGAGCCCTTGCTGCCAAACAGGGGCAGGCAACCATGCTCCACTTCGCCTCCTGCTCAGCCAACCAGCCAGCGGTGCCCAGGCCCTAAGGCCATACTGGCACAGGGAGGCGGAGTGAAAAAAGGAAGGCCCCCACCTCGGTTGCTGAACGTGGGATGTTGTCACTATTTACAAAAAAACAACCCCCCCTTTTTTTTTTAAAAAAAACTAGGACTTGGGAATCTGTAGGCTAGTGAAGTCTCAAGGTTAATTTCCATCCCTGCCCCATGTCTTTAGAGCATTGTACCACCGCTGAGCTGGGCACGCGGGCTCCCTTGGGGGAAGTGTGGGTGAAGATGCAGCCAGCCTCTCCTCCAAGGAGGGAAAACTGGGTGTTGGCAAATGCCTTGTTTCGGCAGACTGAGTGGAGCTCCTGCCCGGGTTGGTGGTTGTCTTCACTGAGATAGCCCAGCAGGAGGAACAGGCTTGTGGGGGTTTGTTCCATCATGTTTCAGCATCTTCCCTGTCCCGATAGGGGATGGAGCTGTGTCCTGGGGCCCGCTGTGCTCAGCTCTGTGCCAAGTATGTCTCTGTGTGCTCAGTATATATTTGAGTGTGCGATGAAACCTTCATGAGCTGGTAAAACCTGTTTGTCTATCATAATTGTCTTGAGGGATAAAAGAGTTGACCCCATAGAGAAAGCGAGTCACTCAGAAGAAGAAAGAGTGGCGAGTGTGCTGCCCTCAGAGGCTTTCTTTAGCAGTTGCTCCCAAGAGGCCCTCTAGACAGCTTTACCTTCATGTCCCACCTCCCTTCCAATTTTCGATGCTACAGCTGGCACAGAGGTGCCACAGGTGCATCTGACCCATTTTATCAGTGAAGCAGATGAATGTCATAACAGAGGGGCAGTAGGGCCAGGTGAGTGAGCAGAGCCATGCATGGGTGGGTTGGAGCCTGTCTCTATTGGAAATGTTGACATTTTGTTTGTCACGGACTTTTTGGTGTTAATTTTTGGGATGGGTATAGCTCAGTGGTAGAACGTGCACAAAGCCCTGGGATCAAGCCCCAGCACCTCCATTTAAATAAAGAAATAAACCTAATTACCTCCCCCCACAAAAAATACTGCTTTTAAATGTGATGTATCTTTGTATTGGTCAGGTCAGGCTGCCGTAACAAAATCCCGTAGGCTGAGTGATGTGAGCAATAGGAGTCTCTTCCTCACAGTTCTGGAGGCTGAGAGACCAAGATCGAGGTACCAGCTGATTTGGTTCCATGGTGAGGGTCCTCTTCCTGGCTTGCAGACAGACTCCTTGTCGCTGCATCCTCACATGGCAGAAAGAGAGAAAAAGAAACACTCTTTCTTTTTCTTCTTATAAGGTTACTAATCACATCACAAGGGCTCCACCCTCATGACCTCAGCTAAACTAAACTACCTCCCAAAGTCACCACCTCCAAATATCACCCGATTAGGGTATGAGTTTGGCAGAGGGGCGCAAACATAGAGCCCATAAGGACCCTCATTACTGAATTTCTGGTGCCCCCCTCCCCTTGCTGTGCCTGGGGCAAGTGCCTCACTCGCCTCACCCTAGTCCAGGCCTTCCTTGATGAGGTTAAATAACTTACCCAAGCTCACACAGCAAGTGACAGTCACCACTTGCCCGAGCTGAGCGTCCAGGGGAGAGTGGAGCAGGCTGACAAGGGGTGATGATGGTCAGGTGGCATCGATGAGTGCCCACCAGCTGGCCTCTCCTAGTGGGGTTCCCCAGATGTCATCAGTGCTGCCTGGGGACTTGCGGGTCACCTCATTGGAATCAAACTCAGGAGCTGGAGATGTAAAGTGGAAAAAATGAAAAACTCTCCTGCCAACCCAGAAAACCTCTCCACAAAGGTAGAAGAGAAAGATACATGATTTTCTATTGAGTAAGGATGAAGCCAAACTGTGATGTGTATCACAGACAAGCCGCTAAGGAGACTGCAAAACCAGAAAGAAGCCTCTCTTTCACACAGCCAGGGATGTATCACTATTGCATACCGGCTCTCGAGATGGATACCTGTACTCGAGCAAGAGGACCTGAAGGCACCATCTGCTGCAGTAGTCCATCCTAAATCCACCTGGTAATTAAGGTGGCCATCTGTGTTTGCAATTTGCCTTTATCCAGAGGAAAACGAAAAATTCCCATATCCTTAAGGCAAGAGATCGTTTTGCCGCTTGGAGCCAGGTGCCTACAGAAGTTAGAGTCCCGCCCCACTACAGAATCTGGGTTATTTCCCCCGGTGATTACATTTCAAAGAGATGAGTCCCAGGTCCTTGAGAAAAGCATTCCTAGGTTGTACAACTGGCAAGAGACTCATTGAGCTTTTTAAAATATTTACATACATCTCAAAGGGATGGAGAAAGGATTTATGGTGGTAAGTTTCCTAAAAATAAGTGCTCTAGGAAAAGGGAGGTAGGTAAACTCTCTTTTACTTTTTTTTTTTAACGGAGTGGGGGGAGGATTGAAATTGTTTCTCTTGTGATTTGTATTTATCCTTCCAGCGGCAACCTGTAACTTGCAGTGGGGGCTGTCCTCTTCCAGTGAGTGGATCACTCTTACTCGCCATCAAGGCTGGGCACCAGGTCTCAGTGAAAATACACTGTGCAAGAAACTAAATGAGGTGTATGTAAAACCCCCGGGCTCGGGTGCTGTTCCAAACTCCCAGTCCCCCAAGCCACGCCTCCCCCAGGAGGACCAATCACCAACCGGGTGGGTGGGGCCTCGTGATTGACAGCCTCCGAGACTGACAGTGTCCCCGCGGGCCCCTCCTGCCTTAGCAGGCTGGGGTTGGGCTTTTCCCTCTCCACTAGAAAAACCAAGGGAAGAAAACAAGACACGTAAAATACAGGTCCTAATTGTGTTTTACTGGGGTAAAACGCACATAGCATCAAATGTACCATTTTAACTATTTTAAAGTGTACAATTCAGCAGCATTTAGTATACTCACAGTGTGCAAATCATCACCTCTGTCTAGTTCTAGAACATTTTCATCACCCCAGAAGGAAGCCCCCCACCCGTGAAGCAGTCACTCACTATTCCCTCTCCTCCCAGCGTCTGGCAACCACTAACTCCTTTCTGTTCCTATGAATTTCCCTATCACGTACACTTCATAAAAGTGGGACATACCATGTGCAGCCTTTTGAGTTGGGCTGCCTTCCCTTGGCATACTGTTTTCAAGGTCCATCCGTGTTGTAGCGAGTGTCAGTGCTTCTTTCCTTTTTATGGACGAATAATGTGGATGGACCACGTTTTGTTTATCCGTTCGTCCATGGATGGACATTTGGGATGTTTCCACCTTTTGGCTATTGTAAATGGTGCTGCAGTGAGCATTCATATGCAAGTCTTTTTTTGAAAGCCCTGATTTCTTAAGTTCAACAGACACATCCATTCTACCAAACTGCGTATATTCCAAATGTTTGCTTTCACCTTTTTACTTAACTCGTCATGGACCAGCAGCAAACAGTGTGGGGCACCCAGTGTCCACAGACCCCATTGCAATAGCCCTGCTCTGCACTCTCTGAGGTGAGCTATTTTTAGGCAACTGTTGTTTGTTGATTACAAAAGGAGGCATATGCTTATTGAAAGGATTTTAGAAAATAAAACCAGTAATTCTGCCACCCATTGTTTACACTGTGATGTGTTTTTTTCTAACCTTTTTTTTTTCCTCCTAGGAGAAAGCATTCTGTATTCAGAGTGTGCAGTCCTGTTTTTTAATAGCATAAACAGCATTAAAAATTCTTTCTTAAAGAGACAGAAACTGCTATGTAAAAAATAGGTAAGCGACAAGGATACATTGTACAGCACAGCAAAATGTAGCCATTGTTTTGTAATAACTTTCATCGGAGTATAACCTATAAAAATATTGAATCCCTGTGCTGTACACCTGAAACTAATACAATATTGTAAGTCATACTTCAATTTAAAAAATTCTTTCTAACCCCAAACAATTGAAAGTACTCAAACAAGGACATGTACATACATGTGCATAGCAGCATTACTCACAATTGCCAAAAGGTGAAACAGCCCAAATGTCCATCCACAGATGACTAGATAAACAAAATGTGTTAAGTCCATACAATGGAATAGTTTTCGGCCCTAATAAGGAATGAAGTACTGATACATACTAGAGCACGGACGGACCTTGGAAACAGGATGCTCGGTGAAAGAAGCCAGGTACAAAAGGCCGCGTGTGTGTGGTTTTATTTATGTAAAATGTCCAAAATAGAGAAATGCATAGAAACAGAAAGCAGTTAGTGGTTGCCAGGGGCTGGGGGTTAGTAAGGTATGGGGAGACAGGACTTAACGGGCGGGGGTTTCCTTCGGGAGTGGTGTTTGCACAACACTGTGAATGTGCTCAAGGCCGCTGAATTGTTCACTTTTAAAATGGTTAATTTTATGTTATGTGAATTTCACCTCCATAAATTATTTTGAATCTTTTGTGTCACTCCCACTTCTGTCTGTCTATCCAGCTGCAAAGCCTCATGCCCCAGGGGGTGCAGGGGCACAGTGCCGGGTACTCAGAGGAAGCGGATGCTTTTGTCTTGTCTTTTGACCCCTCTCCGTCCACTCCTTCAGCCCCTGCCCCTCTGCTATCTTCCTCTCCCTCCTGCAAAACTCAGTTTTTTTTTGACTTTGGTTGTCACTGATTTGGCTAAGAATTCACTGTGGCTGAGCCCCAGAGCCCACCCACCCCCTCAGCATCCCCCAGCTTCACCCCTGGTCCCTATTTGTGCACCGCCCTGGAAATCCATCCTTCCCTCCTTCTATCCCAGCCCCTGGAAACCACTGATCTTTTCACCATCTCCAGTGCTTTGCCTTTTCCAGAGTGTCCTGCAGTTGGGGTCCTACCGTATGTAGCCTTTTCAGATCCTGCCTCATTTTTATACCACCCTAACATGTTATTTGTAACTGCTTGTCCTCCTTACTAAGCGATAAGCCACACGTGGTTGGGATCGTTCATCAGTTCATCACTGTGATATTCCAAATACCTGGAGCAAAACGGGCACCAGCTTGCTGCTTACAGAGATATTTGTTTGCTAAATGAATGGAAAGACTGGGAGAGATTAGTTCTGAAACTGAAAGGGGCTGATGGATACCAGCCTCCTTTTTTTTTTTAATTGAAGTATAGTTGATTTACAACGTTGTGTTAGTTTCTGGTGTACAGTGTCATGATTCAGTTCTATACACACATATATATATTCTTTTCATTGTAAGTTATTACAAACTACTGAATGTAGTTCCCTGTGCTACACAGCAAGACCTTATTGGTTATCTGTTTTATATACAGTAATGTGTGTACATTAATTCCAAACTCATAATTTATCCCACCTCCCCACCTTTCCCCTTTGGTAACCATAAGCTTGTTTTCTATGCCTGTGAGTCTGTTTCTGTTTTGTAAATACGTTTGTTTGTATCATATTTTTAAGTTATCTTTTTCAAATTTTTTTATTGTAACTTTTTTTTTAATGGCATTGGACCCAGGACCTCGTGCACGCTGATCACGAGCTCTGCTGCTGAGCTGCACCCTGCCCCCTGTGTCATATTTTTAGATTCCACATATAAGTGCTATCGCATGGTATTTGTCTCTCTCTGACTTACTTCACTTAGCATGATCATCTCTAGGTCCATCCATGTTGCTGCAAATGGCATTATTTCATTTTTTTATCCCATTTTTACTTTTTTAAATCTCTAAAATTGCTTCTACAGCATGTGATAAACCCTTGGTCGTCAGCCTCCCAGGACTGCCTGGTCTCCCCGCCCCCCACCTGCAGTGGTCTCTGGGGCTCTGGCCCCCGCATCCCCGAGTTGCTCTGACACAATGCTCAGTTACCTCCAGGGACCTGGGGTTTCTCTCGGGAAGAGCTGTGACACTTGAGATCGTGACTAATGGAAGCTGAATTTTTGCTTTACCGAAAGAGGAAGTTTGTAATCAGGTCTATCCTGGGGCATCTGTTGAAGCCCTCCCGTGTCCCTGCCCTTAGGTGCGGGGCCTGAAGGGCTGGTGGGTTTCACGCTCTGGGGGAGGCACCATTCTCTGTCGCTGCAGCCCAGCCACCTCCGGGGAGAGGCGATTTCTGATTTCTGTCTCAGGGTCAGCTGGGTCTCTTACTGTTAGAGGGAGACTCTTGTGCATGATGACGAGAATCCACAGCCACTTGGTTTTAACTGCTCTTCCACCTGGAACAGAGATCTCATCTTTTTTCTTCGTTTTGGAACAATGTAAATCTAGTTGTTCCATACTTTAGGAACTCTTGTGTTAATTAAATTACTACCCTTTGATGAGCCCTCGATGTTGATGGGGCACAAACCTCTCTACACAGAGCTGGTGGGAGGGGAGTTGGCAGATCCCCGCAGAAGGCAGGGGGCATGGCCTCCAAATGACAAGGGAATGTCACAGCAGGGTTGTTTGTGATGGCCAAGTCCAAATGCTCCTCAGCAGAGGACTGGCTTATCATTTATTGATCCGTTCAGCGAATATTCATTCACGCTAGACATGTGCTGGCCACTCACCTGCATTCCCAGGGCAGATCAGTGAGCAGAGCTGACGAGTCCCTCCATCTGTGTATGGTTGCGATTCGCAGTGGGGCGAGGGAGATAGACAATAAACAGAAGGACTGGGTGAGTCAGTCTGTTAGGAAGGGCAGGTGCTGTGGGAGATACGGAGCAGGTGAGGGGGATGGCGGAGGCTGGGTGTGAGGGTGCTCAGGGTCAGCCCCTCGGAGAGGGCAAGCCTGGTATCTCCAGGGCCATTAGGGGGAGAATGGGGGCTGGGATGGCCTGAATCTGCGTCTCCCCAAAATTCACATGTTGAAGCCCTAAGTCCTGGTATGGCTGTGTTTAGAGATAGGGCCCCTTAGGAGGTGATTAAAGCTAAATGAGGTCGTAAGTGTGGGGTCCTGATCCAGTGGGCTTATCAGACGAGATACCAGAGGGCTTGTCTCCCTAGAGCGGGGGAGAGCTCCTCTCAAGCACAAAGTGGCCACCTGAGCACGCAGCGAGAAGGCCACCTGTGGCCCGGAGGGAGGGCCCTCACCAGCCCAGCCCTGCTGGCACCTCGATCCTGCCCTCCAGTGTCCAGAACTGTGAGAAACCAGTGTCTGCTGTTGCAGTCCCCCACACTACGGCACTTTGTTACAGTGGCCCCCGTGACTGTGACGGGTGCCTCGGATGCATGGAGCCCCAGATCCACAGGGTGTGAAGTGCTTTCTGTCTGGCTCACACCTGTGGCTGTGGGGAGTCCTGGTGAGAGCAGGAGAGCAGTGAGGGGCTGTCCCTGCTTCCAGGGGACAAGTGACAGGAGATCCACGGTGGTCTCAGTGTGGGTGGGAAGGAGACCCAGGATTCAGGACGAACGGGGAGGGAGCCAAGTGAATTTCCTGATGATCAGGTGTGTTTTTTTTTGTCTAAAAACTGGCATGACTGGTTAAATAAATTAATGTGCAGCCATAGGATGGAATAGTAAGTGTTAAAAAAAAAAGAATGAGGAAGCTGCCTACCACCTGATTGAGAAGACTCTCCAAGAAATATTAAGTCAAACAGGCAGGGAAGAAAGGTATTTAATGTGCTGCCATTTGGATTAAAGGGAGGGAGATTGTGTCCATTCTACTAACAGCCCCCTTGGCAGCGGCAGGTGAACAAGGCCGAAGGCGGGAGTATCCCACGGAAAAGCCTATTGTGTATTTTTTTTAAACCATATAAACATTATTATTTCTTTTAAAGAAAAATTAATTTGGCATTCACTTATTTTTTAAGTTAATGCTCAGTTAGCCCATAGCTTTCACAGATTAAATTCCCCTAAACTTTTAAACACAATTCACAAAATGGGACTAAATTCTTAAAAAACACTTCAAATTATAATCACAAATGCAATGCGTTTGACTGGCTTAACAGAATCTTATGGGTCTAATCAAGTAAAACATGTCTATTTAATCAATTCAGGGCTTTTTTTTTTTTTGATGGAGGTACTGGGGAATTGAACCCAGGACCTTGTGCCTGCTAAGCATGTGCTCTACCTCTGAGCTATACTCTCCCCAAAACGTGTGTGTTTAATCAGAGGTTGATTCGGTTCAGTGTGTCCCGCAGCGTGGCACGTGGGGGCAGGTGGAGCCTGTTCGGTGCTGATCCATGCAGACGTCACACATCAGGCTCTGAGCCATTGGTCAGTGGAAGCTTTAGGAGACGGGAAGCATCCCAGCCCTCTCCATGGGAGAGGGAGTGGGGACCCACACATCACAGCCCGCCTCCTGCCTCTCCTAGGAAGCCTCCCCCTGGCCTTACTCCCTCACTCAAGGGCGAGGTGTTGGTAGGCAGGGCCATGTGATGGCAAAACTGGTTTCTCAGTCACCTCGCCTGTCCTGCAAATGCAGCCTGGTCCCTAGTTTTGGCACATGGTAAACTTGGCATCTCCCATCATTTAAAAAAAAAATAGTTTCAACTTTTTTTAGGGGTGAGTACTTAGGTTTGTTTACTTATTTCTTTATTTTAGTGGAGGCACTGAGGGTTGGACCCAGGACCTCGTGCATGCTAGGCACGTGCTCTACCACTGAGCTACACCCTCCCCCCCAACTCTGGTATTTATCTCTTACAGTGCCCTTCCCCTTTTCTCCTGACCCAAATCCTAGCCAGTTTTCCCATCATTCTGACCTCTCCTATCATGACACTCAGTGATATATTCATATTGTTTTATTATCTATTTATTTCAAGTGAGTTTATATCTTATTTCTCTAGATTATTTTTCCAAATACTTGGAGAAGTTTATACTTGCCAGAGCACATAGCCACGTGTAACACACATAATAAGCATGTAATAAGGTAACAGTCAACATGATGCCTGCCAGCACTGCAAGGTCACCTAGGGACAGACGTCAGCGGGTAGGACTGGTCCCCACTTGGATGGGCCAGTCTGATTTCTTCGTAACTGCGCGCCCATGGAATGCTTCAGAGCCCAGCCCAGATTACCGCGAGGACTCAGGGAGCCCTGACGGCTGGAGCGAGCCGGTCGACCCAAGGGGGCTTTCAGCCAAGAGGTTCCTGCCTGAAATAGACTAGAAGTTGCTGCTGCCTAAGTTATGCTGACAGTGACTGGTCTGTTTCCGGAGACAGCCACCAAGAAGGCCCGGGCCACGGGGAGGATCCTGCTCGACGTGCCTTATGGAGATGGCGAAGGGGAGAAAATGGACATCTACTTTCCGGAGGAAGTGTCTGAGGGTAAGCGGTGGCTGGTGGTCCCCTGAGGGTCTCAGTGGGGTGCCCTGCCTCGGCCCACAGGCCCCTTGTTTTGCCTTGCAGCCTTGCCGTTTCTCGTGTTTTTCCATGGAGGATACTGGCAGAGCGGAAGGTGAGCGGGGGCATCCGGGTGACTGGCGGGAAGGGATACCCATCCTCGCCTGGCCTCCACAGGGCCGCTGCAGCACGCTGTCACAGACTCCGTGGTTTCCAGCCACAGGAATGTCTCCTCTCGCAGTTTTGGAGGCCAGAAGTCAGAACGAGGTGTGGGCAGGGCTGGGCTCCTGCCGAAGGCTCTGGGGGAGGACCCGTTCTTGCCGCTTCCAGCTTCTGGGGGCTCTAGGTCTTTCTAGGCCTGTGGCTGCATCCCTTCCGTCCCCGCTTTCACCTTCACGTGGCCTTCTTTGTGTGTCTGTGTCTCAGATCTCCCTCTCCTTTCTCTTACAGGCTCACCAGGCGTTGGGTTGAGGGCCCAGCCTAAAACCGGGCTGATCTCATCCCAAGATGCTTACTTATATCTGCATGACCCTCTTTCCAAAGAAGGTCACATTTGTGGGCACTCGGGCTTAGGATTTGGACCCGTCTTTTGGGGAGGACACTGCAGGACCCTTCCGCCTGGTGAAAAGCACACCCCTCCTCCCCAGTCAGAGGGACCCACAGCGACTAACCATCCCTGTTTGCTCAGAACCGAGAGGCTTCCCAGGACCTGGGGCTTTCAGTGGTGGAAAAGCCAGAGTCCCGGGCAAACTGGGACAGCAGCTCAACCTAAGATAAGCAGAAAGGCATTCCCTAGAATCTTCCTAAGAAGTTGCCTGTTACAGGCTCTAGCTCGCTTCAGGCACATTCACCCCAATAGCTACAGTTGTTGCATTTTTACCCTTTGCCATGTCTGATCTGCAGTTCTCAAGAACAGCATCCTAAGAGAAGGAGCGTAATTGTCCTATTTTACAGAGGAAGAAACCAGGCTTAGAGATTAAATACAGTGTCTAGGGGTCTGTAGCGAGCATGTGATGTGTTCAGGACAGAGCCTCCCTTCTTCCCTTACCTCACAGGGTCAGAGGGGGCGGTGTTCTTGGTGGACAGGACACAGAAGCAGCCTAGTGGCCAAGTAGCCTCGAGTTGTCCCATCTTTGTCTCTTTCTGCAGTAAAGACACATCAGCCTTCATGGTCAGCCCGCTAACAGCACAGGGAGTGGCTGTGGTGATAGTGGCCTATGACATTGCCCCAAAAGGTAACGAGAGTGGTCTTCTAGGTTCAAGGGCTTTGGAGGGGAGACAGCCCCCAGTGGAGCCTGACCCAGCTCCTGCTCTCTGCGCAGGCACCCTGGACAAGATGGTAGACCAGGTGACCCGGAGCGTGGCGTCTGTCCAGAAGCAGTATCCAGGTAACAGGTGGGTTTCAGTGCAGATTTTCCTCTTGTCAGGCCAGGCAGGAGGACAGTGGATTCAGCCCCTTGGATGCAGCCCAGTCGCCCCCTCTGGCTTTGGAGCAGAAGGTAAATTGACACTGGCCTATTGCTTTGGGTACACTGAACACAAACCCAGCACTCTGCTCTGATCCATCCCAGGGGAATTCACCTGTGCGGACACTCAGCTGGGGCCCACCTCGCAGCCATGATGCTCCTGGCCAATTGGACCAAGCTTGGTGTCACACCCAACCTCAAAGGTTTCCGTAGGAACTGAGGCTGGCTAGGCAGCCTTCACCCTCCCCTGCTGGGCCTGAGGTTGGGCACCAGCTGGTTGAAATCTCACCAGCTGTGAGCTGCTTGACTGGGGGCTTTGAGTCCAGGGAGCAGGGTCTGCTTTGCTTTTCCCTGCCCCCAGCCTGGTCTTGCCCTCTTGGAGGAATGGAGGTGGGCTGGCCCCATCTTGCCCCACCTGGTGCCTGGCCCCGGGACTGTTCCTTACCTTCACAGGCCTCTTCCTGGTGAGTGGGATCTACGACCTGGAGCCTGTCATGCACACCTCTGAGAACGCCCCTCTCCTCGTGACCCTGTGAGTCACCTGCCACCTTGTCCCCCCTCCCCAGCGGCCTGCAGCCTAGGAGGAGGACCGGGTGCAGCAAAGTCTTCTCTCTGTCATGACCACCCCCCTCACGCACGTCCTGCACCAGGGAGGATGCTCGGAGGAACAGCCCACAGTGGCACCTGGAGATGGCCCCAGCACAGCCAGCGGACCCAGGCTGCCGCGTCCTGGTGATCGTGGGCCAACACGACAGCCCCGAGTTCCACCGACAGTCCAGGGAGTTTTATGAGGTACCCCCAGCGCCCCGCTCTTGGCTGACGGTCACATAATCCTATTATCTTCTTCTTTATTTCACCCTAATGGACCCCAAGACATCACTTACTCAGCAAGTACTTAGTGAGTGTGTGGTGTGTGCCAGGCAGGGGCGGGAGCCCCGTCTCCCCTCCTGCAGCCTCATGCCTCCTCTTCCCTCGTCTCTCCTTCCAGGCGCTGCGCCGAGGAAGCTGGGAAGCCTCATTTGAAGAGCTCCGTGATGTGGATCACTTTGAAATCCTTTGGAACCTAACCCAGAAGGACTACGTACTTACCCAGGTGGGACACATTCCTTCCCTGTGGATGGCAGGGGTCCTGCCATCGCCCTTACACATAAGGAGAGGTGGGCAGGCAGGGGGCTCGGGGAGCCACCTTGCTGGCTCTTTAGCGTCCAGGAGTTTGGGGGACACGGCTATACAAACCAACTGCCGTGTTTGCTTCCTGTACTTTGCTGCCCTCCGAAGCAGCTCCAGGTGATCTACAGAGGCTGTCCTGGGCACACAGGTGGGATCTGCACGGGACTGTGGTGTGGATGGGGACAGGCAGGGACAAGAAAGGATTAACCTGTGTGTGTATAAGCGTAAAAGCAACTTAAAAGCATCCTTGCCTTGGGGAAAAGGATGGATGGATTTGGCCATGTCAATGTTTATTACAATTTTAATGTGGAGAATCCTTTTAAAAGTCAAAAGACAGATTGAGGAAACTATTTGCCACAGACCTGGAAGATACACAGTTACCACGTTTTTTCTTACGTTCTTTTTTTTTCTGGGAAAGTGGGCACCTGATTAGCTTTACATTTTTTTTGTGTGTTTACTTTTTTTCTTCCATTTTTATTGAGATGTCGTTGACACACAGCACTGCGTATGTTTAAGGTGTACGGCATCATGATGTGACTTACACACATCATGAAATGACGACCACAAGTTTAGTGAGCATCCATCATCTCATAGAGATACAAAATGAACGAAAAAGAAAAACATATTTTTTTCCTTGTGGAGAGAACTCTCAGGATCCACTCTCTTAACCTTCACATACAACACAGAGCAGTGTCAATTACATTAGGCATGTTGTACATTACATCCCTAGCACCTACTTATCTTATAACTGGAAGCTTGTACTTTCTGACCACTTTCCTCTCGTCCCCTCTTCCCCCAGTCCCAATTAGCTGCCACTTCAATAGGGCTTTTAGAGCATTCAGGGTTTTTTTCCTTTTTTTTTTTTTAAATGGAGGTGCTAGGGATTGAACCCAGGACCTTGTGTACGCTAAACATGCGCTCTACCACTGAGCTATGCCTTCCCCAACAAATAATTTTCTTTTTTGATTTTTTTCAACCGTTTTAAAAATATAACGGCATTCTTGGCTTGTGGGTCGTACAAAAACAGGCCGCTACCTGGAGGTAAATGTACACATGGTTTATGAGAACATTTCAGAGAGGCGGGAGAGGACTCATTTAAATTACATTTCTCTGATCACCAATGCAGCCTGTTTCTTTAATCAAATTCCTCCCAAGAGATCCTCACAAGAGCCTCTCCAATTTTGCAGCTTTTATATTTTTCCTTCCTGTTGCAGATTATTTTAAAAACAATCTTCCAGGAGTCCTGATGACACCTGAACCCCCGCTGGCACACACTCCGGCTTGTAAAACTTCTCCAGCGAGCCCGGCAGCGCCCCCTTCCCACCAGCCCTGCTTCCCTGCGCCCAGCAGCGCTTCTGTTTGCCCACCATCCCGGCCAGAGCCTGTTCTTCTCACCGCTCTGAGCACGAGCACATACCCCAAGGTCCGTCCCTGGCCTGGGTCAGGCGGGCTCCAGGGAAGGTCCGGCCCAGGTCAGCGCTGTTTGTGATGCCCAGAGCTGCCTCCCAGCCAAGTCTGGCCCCTCAACCTGCTACGAGGGTGACATGAAGATGACAACTCCTAGAAAAGGGAACCCCCCTGCACTGCTGCTGGGGATGTGATTTGGTGCAGCCGCTTTGGGAAACAGTATGGAGATTCCTTAAAAAACTGAAAGTAGACTTATCATATGATCCAGCAATCCCACTCCTGGGCATATATCTGGAGAAAACTTTAACTCAAAAAGACACCTGCACCCCAGTGTTCATAGCAGCACTGTTTACAGTAGCCAAGACATGGAAGCAACCTGAATGTCCATTAACAGATGCCTGGATAGAGAAGGTGTGGTATATTTATACAATGGAACACTACTCAGCCATAAAAGAATGAAATCATGCCATTTGCAGCAACATGGATGGATCCAGACCTGACCATACAAAGTGACGTAAGTCAGAAAGAAAAAGACAAATACCACATGATGTCACTTATATGTGGAATCTAACAAATGACACAAAGGAACTTATTTACAGAATGGAAATAGACTCACAGAGATACAGGAAACAAACTTATGGTTACCAAGGGGAAAAGGGTAGGAGATCAACAACATTGCCTAAGACTCACAAAGTGATGTGTTTCCGTGTGTGCACACTTGTGTGTGAATGCAGAGAAACAGGCTGGGGAGATTCCACACCGAATACCTCTGCCCCGCTCTGGGGAGGGAAGTGGGGATGGGAACACGTGGAGGGGGCTGGATTAGCCTGTGAAAGAACGTGGCTGGAGCAGGAACAGGCAGACAGATACAGGGGCAGAACTGAGACTGCAGAGCTCGGTCCCCGAACATAAGGCAATTGAGTCCATGATAAAGATGGTATTTCAAACCCACAGTGTGAAGCTGCTTATGGAATCGACGGTGTGGCCCGGTCTTGGAAAAGATAAATCTGAACATTTTCACACCTTCCAGGACACAGTTTTGGAGGGATCAGATGTCAACATAAAAACCCAAACCAGAAGAAGCCAGAAGAAATCTTTAACCAGTATCTGAGCCATCTCAGGGTAGAACAAATCTTTCTAACTAAGCATGGCAAAAATACAAAAGACACCAACCAGATATAGAAAACAGAAGTCAGAAAGAAAATGGGTGATAGACAATTAGGACTGCATACAAATTTTAAACTTCTGCAGGAAAAAACACCACCTGACAGAGTCAGAAAAAAACTGGGTCGGAGGATGGAGGGACATGGCATGTGAGTGTGTGATATCTTACCCTTATGTGTAAAAACTCTTCAAGCAAATGGAAAAATAACTGTAACCCAAGAGAAAAGTGCGCAAAGACGTGAATGGGCAATTCACAGAAAAGATATTGAAGTGCCTAGTAAACTTGAGAGGATCAGCCTCCCTTTTAAATAATGCAAGGTACAACCTAAACCAAGCACGTGCCATTCTGCATCTCAGATGGTCAGACGTTTGATGTTTAAGCAAGTCGTGGGGAAGGGAGCACTCTCAGGGCATCAGAGAAAGTGGTCTTGACCTCACATTAACCAGGGGGACCTTTGACCCTAAGAACATAGCAACTGATAGAACCAACACAGCCTCACCCTGTCTGCCACCCCTGTGTGGATCTCTCTTTGTTAACCTCTGTGTGTTATTCTCTTGCCACTCTGTTTCACAAAATTGCACACAACATTCTTGTGAATTAAGAGAAGAAATAAATCCAAGCTACCAGCTTCTTACCCAGTTCACAATGACAGTTACTGATAGAAATGAGCAAAAGAAAAGCAATTTGACAAAGGTTAAAATTGCATGTGGTAAATGTCTTTACTAAAACTGACACGAGCCTCGAGGTTTCTTTAGCCACCAATTTAGATGTTAAAAGTTTAACCCCAGAGGATAGGGCTTGGTGAAAATTAAGTAGAAGGCTCAAAATGGCAGAAACTGTTATTGGTAAAATTTGATAGAGTCAGAAACTGATCTCTGAATTCACTTTTTGTTGCAGAATCTTATGGAAAATGGGGAGTGGGTGTTGAGTGGGTATAGTTTTAGCTGGGGAAGATGAAAACGTTCTGGAGGTGGATGGTGGTGATGGTCGCACAACAATGTGAGTGTGCTTAATGTCACTGAACTGCACACTTAAAAGTAGCTAAAGTGGTGATCATTTTGCAACAAACAGAAATAACAAGTCACTGTGTTGTGCAGCTGGAACGAACATCAGCTGTGGGTCAGTTATACTTCAATTAAAAAATGTTTAAAACGGTAAATTTTATGTGATGTATATTTTACCATGTAAAATTATATATAATATGTAATGGAATGATCTAGAAAAAAATGCAGACATTCCAAATACTTCCACTTAATTATATTTCTTTCAGTTACCATAGAAACAGGAGGTAACCAAGGCCCAAAATGTTGAGATTTCCCTGCATATGCAATGTTACCAGGTATCGCAACTTATAATATGTTATCTTATTCATGTTATATATGTTACTCTTGTATATGATAAAATACAGGTAATAATTTTTTTAAAACTTTATGGAAAAAGCCTAAGCACCTGAAGTTTTCAGCAAAGTAAAAATTGAAATGAAAAAAAGTTGGAACTGGCTTGCGCCGGATAGAAAGTGAATCGCAGAAGTACAGTGGCTTGATGGTGTTTGCTCCAGAAGATGTATTTTTTAACAAACGCCATCAATATTGGTAGAACTCTGATTAAAATTTCCCAGGATAAAAGAGGCAGTGTCACCGTCCACCCAGACGAGAGGGTGGAGCAAACTAAGTCATGCTCTAATGGCAGGCTGGCTGTATTCAAAAATTTTGAAAAGGTTCACACACCCTTTCCCAGCAATCCTGCTTGTAGACGTTTCTACTATAGGCAGAGTTGCACACGTGTGTGTGCCTGTTTGCTGCAGCGCAATTCATAGCAAAAGAAATTGGAGACACGCAGTGTGAACCTGGTTAATTAGAATCAGGGTAGACCATCCAGTAAACACCATGCAGATACTATAAAAAGTGGTGAGATCTCTGGGTGCTGATAAAACAGAGATGTGCTGTTACCCGAAAAGACAGGATGCCAAGTGGCGTCACACACACACATACGTCTGGAAGCACATATAGAAACTGCTGAAAAGTTTCCTTCTGCTAGAGGTCTTGGGTGAGAGGAAGACTTACTTCTCATTGTACCATTTTTGCTTTTACGGTATCAATGCATCACTCTTTTTTCTTTTCTTTTTTTTTTTTTTTGGCCACTCTTAATGGTAAAGGAGAAATGTGTTCACCAAAGGTTTGGTCAGACTAGATGGCTGGTAAGGTCTTATCTAGCATTGATATTTTATGATCTCAGAACTATTTTGTTTGATCATCACAGTATCCATCAGGATTTGTTGCCAACTATTTGAAAATCCAGAGAGTTTACATAAAATGCAAATTTGCCTTTGTGATAAATATATATTTGGTCTTTGTCCCCGACTCCTGGCACAAAGCTCCTAAAAAAAAAATTTGGAATCTCCGGAGTGATAGGAAAGTCTATTGTTCTAATGAGCGGTTCTTGGCAGGTCCCTAGGTGGGCTGGAAGGCAGAAAGGCCAAGCCTAGATTAGAAGCTTGGCGCTTTCAGACCCACCCTCCCGACCTCCAGGGAGGGGAAAGTGACTGGTGATTCAATCAACCAGCAAAGGTCAGTGATTTAATCAACCAGACTATGAACTCTGCATAAAACCCCTGAAAGACCAGGTTCAGAGGGCTGGAAGGCTTGGGCATCTGCACCAGGCTAATCCCCAGTCACACTGGCCTGGGCCCGACCTGGCTGAGCCGACAGGAGGTGCCTACTCCTCCGGGCTCTCTTTTCTATCATCCAGGCGGACTGTCCTGAGCTGTTCGCTTCCTGGAGTCACATTCCAACCCCGCCTCCCTGAGAAGACACCCAGGCCTCCTGGGGGGCCGGCAGTGGGCACTGTTTCCACGCTTGCTGCACCTCTATGGGACCCCACCCCCACCTCTGCTTGGAGCGGGGACTTAGAAGGGATCTCTAACTCGGGACGAAGCTAGTGGAAAGGGAAGAACAAAGCTCCAAAGGTCAGTTTCTGGATGTTCAAGAAGCTTCCGTGGAAAGACTTTATAAAAGAGACGAAGGAAGAGCTCACTCGAGAGAGGGCGGAGGTTTGGCTGTGACCGTCATCTCTGTGACATCTTTCCCCTGGAGGATGCGTGGCCTCTAGGTGGACATGCCTCGGCACACATCTAACCCGCCGGCAAACGGGCAGGGGAAGCTGGCACCAGAGGGTCCCAGCAGTGCGGCGTCCACAAAAACAATAGAGTTTGCAGGCCGAAAGGGCTTAATCCCTAAGTGCTCCGGCAGGGACCACTCCTTGAAACCACGACTGGGACCTGAGCCGTTCTCGGCTCCTCTTCACCACTACTCTCTACCAGCAGTAGCGACACGAGCGAGCGGCGGCTGGGTTTGCCCGGTGCCTGGTGAGCAGCAGCGGAGCCGCGCGGCGAGAAGACTACAACTCCCAGCACACCCCGCGCCGTCCAGCCTCACATTTCCCGGAAGGCCGCAGGCGGCGCGTTCCCGACAAGCCCCGCGGCGGCCGCCCACCGCCGGATTTGAATCGCGGCACCGCTCGGTGGCGGCAGCAGGATGGGTTCCCCGTCATTGCCCCCGACCTGGCAGTTCTACCTCAAGGACCACCGCCTCTCCACATTTAAGAACTGGCCCTTCTTGGAAGGCTGCGCCTGCATCCCGGAGCGGGTGAGACTGCACGGCCTCCCGGAGCCCCCGTGCCCGCCCCGCCCTCGGCCCTGAGGCGACCCCTCCCGCGGGCTGCGGCCCCTCTGTGGGCTCCGGGGATCCCGGGTGATCCCTCCCGCGGGCTGCGGCCCCTCTGTGGGCTCCTGGACCCGGGGGTGGGGGACACTCCGCGCCGAAGCCTGAGACCTGCTCTCCCTTGCAGATGGCCGCGGCCGGCTTCATCCACTGTCCCACTGAGAACGAGCCCGACTTGGCTCAGTGTTTCTTCTGCTTCAAGGAGCTGGAAGGTTGGGAGCCAGACGACGACCCGATGTAAGTCCCCCAGGCCAGCTTTGCTGGCTTCTGGGTACCCCAGTTCCAATGGGACCTTTTGTTTTGAGTTGGGTTCGCCACAAAATATCTGAATTTGGAAGAATTAGTGAAGGAGCTGCAGCTTTCCGACCTCATTTTGTGCCCTAAACAGCCGTTGTAATGGATGAGTCTCAGTGCTGGCACCTTGGTGATGCTTTCAGTCTCATCAAACTTGATTTGGCAAATGTGGTTCAGGGTGGATGTTGAAAAATGGCTTTCCTTCTTGTAGGTATTTGATATGCCTTTCAGGTTTGACAGAATGCTGGAGAACAGTCTGCCGTGACCTGGAGGTGTCCAGGGGCTTTTCTTCTTTTAGAGTTTTTAAAAATCTAAAGCTTTATTGAGCTATCATTCAGACACCACAAAAACCACCCTTTAGAGTGATATGGTCAGTGTTGTTTTGGATTTTGTTCTTTAAGGCAGCTAGATTTTAAAAAAATTCTCTGTATACATTCAGACAGAGCATAATAGCTGTGTTCCTGTAACATAATGCCACATTTTTCTCTCACCTTTTTTTCCACTTTCAGAATCGATTGCTTCCACAACTTTAATATTTTTTTTTCCCCTAACATGTTTGCTCTCATGACCCAGTATTGACTGGGATGGCCTGGTGATCGCACCAAGAATCGCTGGGGAAATGCTGGCTGTATTCTTGGGAGTGAATTTCCAAATGCTATAATATTTGCAGATTATAGTTACTGTTAGCTGTCCTCTTGGACTTTGTGTGGCTGTGTGTTTCTTCCAGAATGTTCTGGTTATAGTGCTATCCACTCTGCAGGGATAATTCCCAATGCAGAGGATGATGCCCTTTTTCCAAACCAAGAGATTACGTAACAATTCCAGGAGAAGGAGACAACTGCTCACAGTTCCTGGAGGAGTTTAAGGGCTTTGGCATGTGATGCCTTTGGATTTACACCGTGTAACACTTCCCCCACTAATTGTTAAAGGACCCCAGGCGAGGGCTAGAGGGAGCTGTCCACAGAGAGGGAAGGTGCTAAAATGAGCTGTGTGGGAAGGCGGCTGGGGACCTGGCCCTGGTTCCACCTGCTTCAGACTTACGTCACACTTTGCTTTTGAAGCAGAGCCAAGTGTGTCTGTGAGATGGGAGGCGGGGAGGAGAGGGACTGCTGGTAACTGTGGCTTTTCTCCCTTTACCTGACTTTTCTCTGTTGACATGCTTGTGTGTTGCTTTTTCTAGAGAGGAGCATAAAAAGCACTCATCTGGTTGTGCTTTCCTTTCTCTCAAGAAGCAGTGTGAAGAGTTAACGCTCAGTGAATTTTTGAAACTGGACAAAGAAAGAGCCAAGAACAAAATTGTATGTATTACTGGGCAGAAGAGCTAGGAGCAGATCCTGCTCGGCATCTTTCGTACCAAACTCCCCAGCCCCTCGTAAACACTGGATGGGCTGTGTTCTCCTCTGAGCAGTTTTCAAGTCCCTCAGATGTGTATGTGAGGACATGAAAGGACAGAAAAGCATCTTTGCTGGGATGTGGTCTTGGAGTTGTGCAGTCAGACAAAACATAGTGGTGTCCTCAGTTTGAGGTTACCTCTGGTGGTGAGGCACATGACAGCTAGGCTGGCACTCCCACCTTCAGTGAAAGCTGAGATGGGAGCCGGTTTATCTGGGGTGTTCATGTGTTAGCAGCAGTGGCAACAGGGTTTGGGGACACGAAGTACAGAGTGTATCAGGGAAGGGGCATTACGGGTAGTTGGAGAAAGAGGCACCAGTCCTACTGGACCGTGAAAGGATTTTTGCAGGTGGACTTTGACCTGTTGGACAGGTGCCCTGGGTTATTGGGAGAGTTAGGCCAGGAGTCCACAAAGAGGCAGCTTGCAAGCAGCCCAGGCCGCAGAGAATTAGGGTCACCAAAGAAAACCAGGACTCCCAGTTAAGTCTGAATTTCAGACGGACAAGGAATAACTTTTTGGCATAATTATATCTTACATTTTGTATAGGTATTCACTAAAAAATTACTGGTTTGTATGATGTTCAGATTTAATTGAGCATCCTCTCTCTTTCTATGCTAAATCTGGCAGCTCTACAGAGAATAAATATTCAGGTGTTTAATTTCTTGTAGCAAAGCCCTGGGCGGGGAGTCCAGATGTACGGGTTGTCTCTGCCACACCCACGCTTTGTGAGTTTAGGCCAATCTTGGTCATACTTTCCTTGCTGCAAAATGGAAGATAGACCCCATGGTTTCCAAGCTTCTTTTTCAACTTGGAGATTATGTTCCTTTTTAGAGAGGACTATATAGTAATTCTGTCTAATTAGTACCTTTTAAATGCCAAGCACAAAATTGAAAATTTTTTCAAGAAATGGGAAGAAATCCGTGGTCAGTAAAAGCTGTGTGTTTGACGGAGGCCTTGGGAACTGCGGTGCTGGAGTTGGGAGGGGGCTAGGGAGGGCCCTGGGGGTCAGGAGTTGGCACGTTTTCTGTGATGTACAACAGGTGGTAAGGGTTTAGCCTTCATAGACCGCTTAGCTTCCGTTAGGTATTACTCTTTGTTTTGGGGTTTTTTTTTCCCCCATAAATGCTTAAAAATGTAAAAACCATTCTTAGCCATTGGGCTAAGAGCAGGCCGTGGGCTGGCTGTGTCCCCGGGCTGTCATTTGCCAGCCCTGTCCCAGGAGAAAGACCAGCGTGTGTACTTAGGGTGCGGTTGTGAGAAAGCTGTGCCCGTGCAGACGGGGGAAGAGTAGGGGTCGCAAAGTGAGGCTGCTGGCAGGTGGCAGAGTGCCGAAAAGCACAGAGAGGCTTCGGTAGTTGGAGCAAATGGGAAGACACTGCACCTGTGACAGTCTAGTTCCAAAAACCTGAGTCTTGGGGACCCTGTGCTGTGTAGTGGAGGTTGGGTGGCCTGTCAGGAGAGGTGACTTAAGAAGACTGCCTGGAGCAGAAGGGTCTCGGTCATCTGGGTGTCCGACAGTGGGGCCAGAACCAGACTGGAGCCAGGTGCGAACACCCTGGCGAGAAAAGTGGGGACATTGGAAGGAAATGTTTTGCTTTTATTTTGCAACTGTCTTTTTTGTTCTCCCCAAGTTAGAACATAGAGTACTTTAAAATTATATGTCTGTTTTATTACTTTGTTTAATTACAAAACAAACCATGTAGGTTTCTGTAAGGAAGAATCAAAGCTCCACCCCTATGCAGAGGGTAACCACCATTAACTGGTGTGATTCCTTCCAAATAATTTTAAAATTTATATACTGTAAGAATAGAAAGTTGAAGCTATTCATACCTTCCTTAATTGGTTTATAAGACTTCTGCAGTAGAAAGGTTTTTTGTAAGACCGTGACACTCAGCTGTATTGTTGCGATGTTCCAGAGCTGTGCTGTCCTGTGGCCATTAGCCACGTGTGGCTGCTATAATGCAAGTCAAATAAAACTTAGGATTCAGTCCTTCAGTTGCACTAGCAGCATTTTACCTGCTCAGTAGCTGTGTGTGGCTAGTGACTGCTGTACTGGACAGAGCAGATCATCGAATGTTCTCATCAGTGCAAAAAGTCCTGATGGGCAGGGCTGCTTTAGAGTGCCACCCAATTTGTTTGTTGCAAATAATTGATCACGAATATAAAAATTCAGGTCCCCTGGTGTCCCTACACGTTTTCCCAGGTGAATGGATGTGGATGGTAAGATTTGGGGTCAGAGCCGAGTGGCCTGAATGCTTCCCGCTGGAACACCTGGACAGGCACCCGGGGGTACATCACTGCTGGAGGTAGACTGACACACAGACCCCGTCCATTCTGTGGCAGGGAGTAAGGGTGGGAGCTGATACTTTAAGCCATTTACTAAGTCAGTTATGGAATTGCAGTCCATAGTTTTAAGGCAAATGCTTATCAGATGGTCTTTAAAAAGAGTCAAGTGAGATAATTACGTGTTGTGGTTTACAAGTACTGAAGGCGAGGAGCAAGAGTTGTTTGTAATGATGCTGTGAGTTTCTGAGACCCCGCATTTAAGTGTGAGATGCTGCTGGTCAGCGGGACAGGACCAGTGGTCAGGCAGTCGCCGGGGCCCTGATGCCGGGCAGGTGTGCATCCGAGCTAGAGCCAGGCCCCAGGTCTGCCCTGGGATCGCACCACCTGCTCCGTGTTCCTCCTGCTGTGTCGCTGCCGCCGTCTTTTCAAAAAAATTTGACTTCTGTTGTTTTTCTTATTAGAAAACAAATTTAATCCAGTAAGAGTCTGTTGCTTGTTTTTTAACATGGCACACAAATCAAGGAGAATAAAAATTAGGGAAAGGGGTTTCTGGATCTGCTGGCGGGATTGTCGCTTGTTCTTCTGGAGAGACACTTAGCAGGATGAAAGGTTGGAATCCAGAGAGCAGCTTTTTCTGGAGAAAGCTGATGCTTGACAGGGTCTCCTTAAATGGGCAAGAGGAAGGCTCTGGACTTCTCTGTGGGAGCTTCGGAAGCAGCGCAGGGCGGTGGGTGAGAGCAGGCTCTGCCGCAGGCCAGCTGGGTAGCCCTGGGCTGGACGCTGCGCCGGGCCTCGGCTTCCTCATCTGTGCAGTGGGGGTAGTGGTAGCGCCTGCCTCACCGGGGCCCAGAGCAGTAGGTGAGCGAGCACGGGTGGAGTGGCGCTTGGCACGCGCACAGTGGTCCATAAATGTGTTCTGTTGCTGTAATTACCATGAGTCAGTGCAGGTGAGAGGCAGGCGAGGCGAACGAGGATGTTTACCCCAGAGAGCCGGGCGTCTCTCTCCTACCCTGGAGCTTCTGCTTCACGTGTCTGTTCTTTACTTCCAGGCAAAGGAAACCAATAAAAAGCAGAAAGAATTTGAAGAAACTGCAAAGAAAGTCCGCTGCGCCATTGAGCAGCTGGTGGCCTCAGAGTGACGCCTCCCACTGTCCCCGCCCCACAGCGGCACGTCGGTTCCCAGGCACAGCCCTCAGCGTTACCAGCTTTCCTGCGGGGTAGCTGCGCCTTAGGAAAGGAGACATCAGCATTTTGAAATGAGAATGTTTAAACCAGCTTTTCGTTTTTTTCTTGAAGATGGTGCCAGGGGCTCCTTCTGTCGTGCAGCTGGTGCTGAGGGCAGTGACCGATTCTCTTTTCTCTTTGATAGTTTTTGCTTTATTGCTTCCTGGACTTACCTGGGTAAGGTGAGACATTTGTCTGTGTGGGCAGAGCCCGTCCACGGCAACGTGTCTGGGCTTCTCGCTGACAGCTGGCTGTTGAGCCGAGCTGTGTGACGTGTGAAGGCGACCGTGGGCTATGAGCAGACTGGCAGGACTGCGGGTGCCATTTTAACCTTCCCTGCGTAGCGGTCCGCGTTTATGGTGTGCACGTCTCCATTCCAGACACTCTGTGTCATCTCACTTTGACGCCAGCAGGTCCTGTGAGCACCCCCTTTACCCCAGCAGGTCTGTGGTGTTGCGGCAGCTCCCCTCCTCCCAAGCGAGCTGTGCAGACCCCCCCCGACACCTCTGGAAGCATGGCACGTGTGCGCGCGCGCGTGTGTGAGAGCAAGAGGGGTCCCTCGCTGTCTCTTCTGGCTCATCTTGGGATTTTCAGGTTCACTGGGTGGGGGGTTGTGGGATTAAACCTCAGGCTCTGCCTCCCGACTCGATCTGTGTAAGAGCCCTCTCTGTACCTGTAGGGGGCGGGAGGGTGTGGGGGTAGATGCAGGGGCACTGATGTCTTGAGAGTAAAGCTGGCCTCTTGCTTTGAGATCAGCTGAAGAGAAGTGTGACAGGATTGCGGCATTTCTCTGCAGGAGGTGAGGGGAGGGTCCTTTGGGCCAGACAAGGCACTTTCCAGAGGCCTGGCTCCTGGCTTCTTCCTCCCCAGTGAGCAGAGCGCACAGCCAGAGTCCTGCTCTGGCCCAGCTGTCGTCCATGGACAGGGCAGGGAGGGCTGGGGTGGGAAATCCTAGGAAGGAGTTCCAGGGCCTAATAGTTCCTGTACGCTGCAAACAGCTGTTTCCCATTAATGATGTGTCTAAGGCAGCTGATGATTCACCTGTCTTTCTAATGTGAATCTTCCTAAAGGAGAGCAATTGAATAAATTAATTTTAAAAAGTGGATTGGAAAACCTCTTTGGGGGAAACTTTTTTAAAAAATAAGTAACTTGTTTATGTTGTTCAGTCTTGCAAGATCATAAATCCAGTGATGTTTGAGTTTCAGCCTCGGCATGGACTAAGCAGAGGCGTGCAGGACTCCCGCCCCGGGCCCTTGCTCTTGCCGACAGGGTGCCTGCCTCGTGGGCTTGGCCCCAGCCCCTGCTGATTTGGAGCTGCGGTTTCCTTACCTGCCACACAGGGGCCGTCAGACCTGTGCCACCTCACCTGGCTGCTTGCTTGTAGCTTCATGGGTTTTGTGTGATGAGAGGCATTGAGACAGAGCCCTCGACCCCTTCTAAGATTCTGCAATGTTGTTTTCTTATTTTGTTTGAATTATCATTTCATAGAACAGGACAAACTACAATTAAAGTTGAGCCCAAAGCCTCTTTTAGTCACTGGGAGGACCAGTGTGAACTTTAGGTGGGTTCTGAGACAGAGTGAGGTGGCAGGAGCTGTCTAGCAGAAGCGGTCATTTATGAAATTGCTGCACGATCAGACCGCCCCAGTGAGCTGGAAGGCGCACGCTGCTCATTGCGCCTCCCCGAGAACAATGCAGTGGCCTGAATCCTTTCTAAATGACTTGGCTTAGAGCTGTGGGGACTTGGTGGGCTGCTGCGGGCAATCTGTCAGCCCTGATTTGCTGTGTCTCCATCACTGCTACCCTTCTCCACATCTGTGTCACATTCTCCACGTCATCGGCTCCGCATTGGTACCCAGCTCTCCTCCCCGAGGCCCGCTCACGCGGGCTGAGGCCTGGCGTTAAGATGATGGATTTGATTTCACCCTCCTTCATGAAGTCAAGCTGCAGGGTGGATTGTCACAGTCCTACTGGAAACCTCTGGTGGTCATCTAGATAGTGCTGAAAAATAAAAACTCATTTCAAGCACTGTGCAGACCCTACTGGGCTTTTTAAATCTTGTCGGCTTTTCGAGGTGGTCCTTTCTTAGCCTGCTGACTGACTGGCCATTCCCACCCCAGCGGTGGTGGCGGGAGGAGGAGTCCTCGCAGAGACAGAGCCAGCCTTGGGCTCCAATGCAAGAGCCACTTGAGCCCAGAACCGTTTATTTGTGCCATCTGGATTCATTCCATGTACAAGCCAG
This sequence comes from Vicugna pacos, assembly GCF_048564905.1. Classification (NCBI taxonomy): domain Eukaryota; kingdom Metazoa; phylum Chordata; class Mammalia; order Artiodactyla; family Camelidae; genus Vicugna; species Vicugna pacos. The sequence goes on from NC_133002.1 coordinate 59,966,547, forward strand.
CTGGGAGAAACACACTTCAGACTTACATTTTCCTGCCATGTCTCAGAGGAGTGAAATGTGTTTTTCCCTCTAAGCTTGGAGAATATTGCAGTGGTTTTTGTTCAGGGGAAAAAAGCACTCCAGCCTTTATATTCATCTCAGCTGCTTATTTTTGATATTTGCAGCCAATCCATAAATGGACACTTCACTTTAACATCTAGTCCTTACAAACTTGGCGCCATTGAGAAGCCGAGAATCCAAACATTTCTGCCCTCGGTTCCGTTGCACAGCGGGGAATGCTGCAGATTTTGGCTTTGTCAGGCTGTGCTGTGGAGCCCGGCTAAGCCGGGGCCGACCCCTCAGTCCATCTTATACACTTCCTCTTCTAGAAACTTCTAAGAACCATGTTTATTACTGGACCTTAGTGGCTGCCCACGTCAGGATGCTTGGTAGGCCTCCATTAACAAAGCCTCGCAGCTTCTCCAGGCAGCGGAGTCTGGAAGGGGTGCTGGGTGTGCCCAGGGCAGAGCCTGTGGGTGGCCTCAGGGACCAGGGTCCTCCGTGTCCCCAGGGCTGTGGAAGACAGGGCACCGGCCAACCGTCACCTGCAGGTTGGCACCGCCTTGGGATGCTGACCATTCTTTGCAGGTTGTACTCCCTTAAAAAGAAGCGATAGCTCAACAGTTGCCAGTAAAGTCTAAGGTGATCGTAGCTGCGTTTCCTTGGATGCAGTAGTGCAGGTTGGTAAACAGGTGAGGGGGCTTGTCCAGGATCCCACAGCTAGTGAGTGTTCAGGCTGGGATTTGATCCCAAGCAGTCCGGGCCCTTACCATTGGATGCTGCCCAGCCTCGGGGCTGCGGCTGTGGGCGAGGTTCTGACCCCAGGGAGCGGGGGCTGCCTTTAAACCATCCCCTTTCCATTTTTCAGACAGCTTTGTCACAAAGGCCCTTGTTCTGTGAACTGACACCTGCCTCCCTGAGCCTCCCAGTGATCCTCGCTGTATAAGATCTTAGCTGTGTGTTGCACTAAGCTTCACAAGAAGTTGTAAAAATAGAACAGGGGTCCCGCATAACCTTGGCCCAGCTTCCCCTGTTGTAACCACAGTCCAGCATCTGGACTCGCTTTCAAGAGCTCAGGTCAGGGCTGAGCAAAGGCGAGCGGTGCTGCGCGGTGCGCTCAGAGCTGGCCTGCTGGCGCCGGGCTGGCTTGTCTCCCGGGGTGAAGGTAGCTCTTGAAGCAGGGGGCCAACTGAGCCATAGGATTTCTCTCCACCGGCTCAGCCTGCAGCATTTGAGCCAGATTTCAGTTGCTGCGACCGAGCTGGGGCCTAGGTTTCTGTGGTGCTTTTCCACCCAGACCCCAAGGTGGTGACGTCTATCCGTTTGTTCATTCAGACACTTGAGCACGTACTGTTTGCCAGGTGCCGTGTCCAGGGCTTGGAGCCCAGAGAGGACTCAGCCTCGTGCAGCGAGCTCACAGGGTTCCTTGTTCTCTGAATGGTGAGGGGACAGAGGTCAACTAAGCCATATGAGTGTGTCCGTGGGAGCACCGAGGTAACAAGGAACTCTTGGAGCATCCTATTTGTCAAGGAATGAGGAGGGGGCTGCCAGATGGACAAGGCAGGGGAAGGTGTGCCAGGCGGAGGGAAGGGAGTGTCCATTCTGAGGACAGCAGGTGCATTCTTTATGGGGGGATGGAGGGGTGTCATCCTTCTGTTTCCCTCTCAGGCAAGCCTGTCGGAGTTACCAGACTGGACAGGGGCTGGCCCATCCAGGGCGGCCGTGATGAGCCCTTATAGGCCTGTGAGCCCTGGCGGATGAGAGTGACCGGCCATGTGGCTGCCGCCCTGCACATCAGCGTTTCCCAGCTGTGACCCCAACCATCTGAGAACCCTGTAGCATGGTTGGTTTTGACTAGAACAGTGTCTTGAAGAGTCTACCAGTTTGAATTTGCTTCATAATGCTCCCTGAGGGAACGAGCTGACCTGTCAGGTAGAGTGAGGTTGGGAGGTTCATTTTCTGTTGAAGGATGTTTGCCAAACGCAGTGAGATCAGCTGTGGTGCAGCCGGTGCTGAGCGGCTCTGACCGTAATGTTGCCAGTGGTTTCGGCTGCTTCCCCGCCCTGCATTGGAGGCCATTTATGGTGCCGTTGATTGGCCTGGAGCAGGGGACCTATTGCTGGAGCCAGGCATCCTGTTCCTCCAGCCACTGCGAGCTAGCTGAATGTAAGTTTAAAGAAGAGAGGATTGGGTGCAGCCCTGTTTCTTTGTCCCTCATAATTGGGATTTCTTCCATCGAAGATGCCGCGTGCCCTGATTCCTGTGCTAGTGGTCTGATGCTGGCTTTGAAGAGGCCCCAACAGCCAGGTGACAAGTTCTGGGTTGCAAGTTGATGAAAGGATGAATAATGGGAAGTAATTGGTCATTCTAAAGCAGCGCCCTTTCAGAGCTAGGCTAGGGTACAATTTGGATCCATCTCAAGGGAAGTAGCCTGGTGAAATTCATCAAAGTAGCCCCTGAAGGACCGACACCCACTGTCTGGGGGCCATCCAATCAGTAGCTCTGACTGCACAGTCTGGGGTTTAACCTGAGCCAGGGCTTTAAAGCCATGGGGTGTAGACTGCTGACCTGGCCATCGACACTGCAGTGTGAGCGGAATACGTGTCTGTTCCTCTACAGGGATGCGAGGCTCTGGGGTAACTGGCCTCGAACAGCGCCCATTGCTGGCCCTGACAGCAGAATCCTGTTCTGTTTAAGCTTTATGGGGGTGCAAAGGAGACCCTTTCAAGCGAGAGGCAGGGCGTCCCTGGGAGGAAGTGTGGCCCATCCACACTGTGTGGAGTGTTCAGCCTAAAGGGTTCCTCTGTTCTCCCTAAACATGGTCTCAAGTCATATCTGAAACACAGAAGCAATACCCATCCTGTCACACTGTGGGGCATCCATTGGGGTCATTCTCTCTCTTTCCCAGCTCTGTCCCCACCCTCCCCTCCTTCTGTTGCAGATAGCTCTGCTCCCCATCTGCCAGCTGAATTCTTTCACTTTGCAGGCCCGATGCCCCCTCACCCAGAGAGGAGGGCAGCTGCTGACACCTTACTTCCAGAGCAGGGCCTAGGGGCAGGGCCAGCAGGCACAAAGGGTACCATGATCACCCCCTGCTCAGCCAGGACCCCCCCACCCCACCCCCTCACCCCCCCGCCACACTCCCCAACCTAGTCTTGGGTGTGGTGTGAAGAAAGGTGGACAATTCCATGCCGCTGTCTGACCGCCCTTTGAAGTATTGTTTCAGTAACTTTGCTAGGACTGTTTTTACCTCCTAACTATATTCCTCAAACCCAGAAGAGCCTGGCAGAGAAAAACGGGCCAAAAAAACCCCCCAAACACTCCGAAATGAGAGCCCTTGGATGCCCTAAGTCATGAAGCTGCTTCTTCTGAGAAGGACAGCCCCTGTGAGGATGTGGACTTCCAGCCTGACTCCTGTCTCTGCTCACAATTTGGGGGGGGGGGAAGGGACAGTCCAGAGACCCGGAGGGGAGGCCCTCCCATCGCCCAAGACTGAACCCCAGACAGCCCCACTATGGCAGCACCAGCCTGTTCTCCGCACAGGCCACTGCTCCTGCTCCTGAGTGGGGCCCCTTTTGTGACTCCTCTGCCTCCTGCCCTGCAAGCACCCGGCAGCTGTCCTAGAAGAGACTTCATTTAGGTTTATAAGTGAGTGATGGGTGGGCAGAGGACCGCCTTGCCTCCTGTGGCGTTGGTAACTGGAGCTCATCAGAAGCAAGACTTCCTTCGGCAGCCCCCTTGCCAGCCATCCCGTCTTCATTGGGTCCCTCTAATGGTGGGTCTTGGAGACTAAGACCCCAGGGCCAACCAGCAGCCAAGGGCCCCGGCGGAGGGGCTGCCTCCCACCATTCAGGCTGCCTGCTGAGCCCCTGGGGCTGCTGCAGGCCCCACCCTCCTTCCTCCTCAGCCTGGCCCTTTGGCGGCTGAAGAACCGGAGGTTTAGAGAAATTAGAAATTTGCCCAGGGACCCCAGCCAGCAGCCAGCTCACTGGGGACACTGGAATTCGAACACATATCTGCACCCAGCTACCTGCGCTGGCTCCCCGATCTCCTCTTCCTCTCCCCGAGGGGTGAGCTCAGCGAGATCGCAGACAGACAGGCGTTCCCTGCCCACCTGAAGAGTGCTGCCCGCCAGGAACTCGGGCGCGGAGCCCAGAAGAGCCCCGGGAGCACCACCTGCCTTTCTGGCTCCCGCCTCCCCCTCTCTGGGACCCCTCCCCCGCCCTACTCCCCAGCTTCCCCACCTCCTCCCTGCCCCTACTCCCCCAGCCTCCTCTTGCTGGCTCTCTCCACTCCCTCAATCCCAGCTCCCCCTCACCTTCCAGCTCCCTCCTCTCCCTGACGCCCGGCTCCTGGGACCCCTGCACCCGCAACCCGCATGGCCCGGCTGGGCGCTCTGCTCCTGGCCGCTGCCCTGGGCGCGCTGCTCAGCTTCGCGCTGCTGGCGGCCGCCGTGGCCAGCGACTACTGGTACATCCTGGAGGTGGCGGACGCCGGCAACCGCACCAGCCGAGACGGGCAGCTCTCCTCCCACTCGGGGCTCTGGCGCATCTGCGAAGGTACCTGCTGCCCCTCCCCCAACACTGCACCCCCCCCTTCCCCTCGGACCCCCAGTCTGCACCTCCCCCTCCCAGAGTAGTGCTGAGAGGTCTCCCCTGCCCCCCACCCCGCCCCGTCTGCCCTCGGGGGTCTCCCGGGCACCCCTCCCCCCCAGCTGTGACAGTCCAGCTGGAGGAGGAAGGGACTCCTGCTCAGGGCCAGGCTGAGAGTGGGAGGTGGAAGTAGGGGGCACTGGGTGGTCCCATAAGGACCCTGAGAGCCTCCCAGGGCAGATGCCCTCAGCAGCCCCTCAGCCTCACCTACTGGGAGCCTGTCTTGTTTTAGAAGTGGTGGTGTGCCCCTTGGAAGGTGGCAGGTCACTATCTGCAGGGGCCCTGGACTGAGGTGGTAGCCAGTGTGGGGGAGGAGGCCCAGGTGTGGGAGCTGGGGCTCTGGCAAGGCCAGGGTTCCTCACCCCAATGACGAGTTGTTTCTTGATTACTGTGGTGGCTCAGTCTGGTCACCCCATTATCCCGGCTCCCCATCAGGCACAGCCAGGGCTGTGTGGCAAGGCCCCCCCGCTCTGCTGCCCCCCACTGCCCCACACCACGCAGCAGCCTGAGGTGCACCGGGTAGAAAGTAGGGGCCCCACATGGTTTCAAACCTGCACAGGAGAGAGGAGAGCTTTCCTCAGCAAGGCCTGAGGATGAGGGCTTCCACACTCCTCCCCCTTCAACTGCTGGCCTCATAGCTCCCCCCTCACCGTTGTGGGGCTGGACTGGGGGGCTTCTGCACAGGACAAGCGCTGGGCGGCAGGGATGCATGTGAGCGTGTGTAAACGGGTGTGCACGTGTTTGTGAGTGCAGTCGGTGTGAGAGCGTGAATGCAGCTGTGTGCCTGTGCATGAGTGCATGCTGGTGTCTTCCTCAGAGCTGCGGGGAAGGAAGGACAGAGCTATTATTCATCCATCCATCCCGCAGGCAGCCGGAGGCCCCAGGCCTCTCCCGACCTGTGCATGTGTTCATGCATGTGTGCCCGTATGCGCAGAGTCAGAGAGCCCACATTACACGCCCTTCTCCTGGGCAGCTGAAGCCTGGCTTCCGCGTGTGAGCATGCTTAGGGAGCCCGGCCGGAGGGAGGCCTGAGGGCAGCCTCTGCAGTGTTTGAGATTTTCCAGGAGCATCCATATAGGTATTATTTGTACACTAAATAAGCAAAATGAAACGTCTTGAGCCCTCTAAACCCATCTGGAGCCCCAACACCGAGTTCCAGGAGAGAATCTGACAGCACCCTGTGGGGCCCTCGGCTCCAGCTGCTGGTGAGAGCCTACAGACCTCCCATCTCCGACAAGCGCAAGGTGGGTGTTGGGCCCACCAGTGTCTGGCCCACCAGGCTCTGCATTCTTTCTGCTTTTTAGGGCAGAACAGCTGCATCCCCCTGATTGACCCCTTTGCCAGCGAGGTCCTGGATGCCTCCGCCTCAGTGCGGCACCTGCTCTGTGAGTGCTGCGGCCGGCATCATCCCCCGGCCTCCTGTCATCGCCGGGCGAGGCTCAGAACCCGCTCATCCTGGACCCACAGAACTGCCTCCAGCCCGACCCTGCGTCGCCCGGAGGACATTTCCCCACATGACTGGCCTCAGCCCCCATGCTCTGTGGTTGGTTTGTGACCACAGGCACCTGACCCCCAGCCTGTCCTGCCCTCCCCGTGCCCCTTCTGGACTCTCCTTTATGTTTCCAAATGGGTCTAGCTGGTGGGCAGCTCCCACCTTGTGGGTAGAGGGGCACGTATCCTCTGCCCCAGAGAACCTGGGGAGGTTGGGAAGGGTACTGGGGAACCCCCTCACCCTGGGCCTCAGGAAGCCTGCGTTAGGACCCGGGGTGGGCACTGGGAGGGTCAAGTGGTTACCACGGAGACATCAGAGGGACTCAGATGGTCCAGCTTGTCCTCCGGCCAAAGCTAAGATGATCCCATGTGCCCTGCAAAGGATGACCTCCAGGCAGGCAGGGCTCTGAAGGGCCCAGTTAGAGCTCCCTGGGGCAGGTCCGGGTCCCCAGATGCTCCCTGACCCCCGTCTCCTGGCAGCGCTGCACCGTGCTGTCATGGTGGTCCTGCCCCTGAGCCTCATCCTCATCGTGTGCGGCTGGATCTGCGGCCTCCTCAGTTCCCTGGCCCGGAGCGGCCCTCTGCTGCTCTTCACTGGCTGCTACTTCTTGCTGGGGGGTGAGTCTGGGGGCCATGGAGGCCACAAGTCCTGAGAGTGGGGTGCTTCTCCTCCTGCTCTATCCCCTGTGCCCTGCTGGCTGCTCTGAACCTGGGCCCACCCTAGAGACTGAGCTGTAGGAGGAGGGGGCCTTTGTAAGGGCAGGGATTCTGGCTGTGGGCCCAGATCCAGGGACTGGGGTGGAGGAGGCCCAAGACTGAGCTTCCAGGCGGGGGAGGTGTGAGGATCTCCACAGTGACCCCAGGACCTGCCCTGCTAGACCGGCCCCCACCCGTTCCCCACTGTTCCCCAGACTGTCCCGGCTGAGGGAGCCATGTGGGCAGGGGTTTGGCGTGGGCCAGGCAGGGTCAGGCAGTAAGACAGGGTGAGATGCGGCCTCAGAGTCCTTGGCAGTGACCCCAAGCCAGGCCCACACTGGGACTAGTAACAGTTCATCAGCTGACATTCCTCTAGACCGCAGGCACTGGGCCAAGCCCTGCTCAGGGATGCGGTGTCACCGACACTCAGTGGTCGCAGCTCCCAGCTGAGATGGCCAAGGGAAAACCGAGGTCAGCAAGAAGCTTGTCCTGGAGTCCCCTTCGCTGCCTTTTGGTGCCATGGCACAGACATGGGAGCCTCGGGCTGGCTGTCGTTGACAGTGGGCTGGAGGCTCCTTGGGGTCAGTCCTCAGCGGCCCCTCCCCTCCAGGGCCAGGCCTGAGCCAAACCTGGCATCCATACTGTCAGGGCCATGGCTCAAGGACCAGACCACAGCATCCTGGGGCTCCCTCCCAGGAGACCTGCTTCCTCCCCGGGGCTGCTGGGCCTCTTGAGAGGCCTCGGTCAGAAGCACCAACTGCCAGAGGACTGGCAGCCTGGGTGTTTGGTTTAGAGAGAGAGCAAGAGAAGTTAGAGCATCAGCTCTGAACTGACCCCTGGGGACCCTGTGTGTGTGTGTCCAAAATCCAATCAAGAGGACGTTGGGATGCCACTGAGAGGAGTAACTGGGTAGGATTGTAACCAGGAAACCTTATGATGAAGGAAACCTTGCATTATGCTTGGAACCAGGGTGCCAGCCAGTAGGCAGAGGGAGGGTCTGGAGGCAGCTAGTAGGGGGCATTCAGTTGGTAGAGGGCATTCCCCCTGCTCGAGGGAGGGCAGGCAGGGGGCCTTGGTGGAAGAACGCCCCCCTGCTCCCCTGCTCAGGGGTCAGACTGGCTGCACCTCTGCTTTCCTTGCATGGCAGCTTCTCCGTGGAAGTGGATCCATCTGATGTCACTGTCAGGAGCCTGCCCAGGTGGGGCCAGGGCTGACAGATGCACCAGCTCTGGGGGCTCTGAGATGGGAGTGTCACACTAAGGGGGCCTGCATGTGGCCAGATCACCCCGCAATTCCCCACTTCCGTCATTACTGCAGGGAGAGGGAGTCACACACAGGTCCAGGACGATGCTGGCTGGACCCTGAGCTGGGGGTGTGAGGATGGACATGGCCTGGGCGATGATTTCCGCTGATTGCCATCACCTAGCTCGAGGCTCCGCACTAGCCAGGGGAGATGCCGGTCATCCCCAGGAGGTCTGAGGCTCAGAGAGCAATTTGGCAGGAGCCCCGGCCACTGTAGGCTGAGACAGACACCCCTCTTTCTGGAGCCCCAGCTGTATGAGAGACCTGAGAGGCGTGCTCGGCCCCGGCCCTAGGCGCTGACCTCCGCCCGAGGCCCGCAGTCGGCCTCGCTTCACATCTTCCCCAAGTTAAGTCCATAACTTCCGCTGCAGCTCTGCCCAGAAACTAGGCTGGTGGCTGTGAGTCCTCCCTCCCTCCCTCCTTCCCATCTTTGGTCAAGTGAGGAATCACAGAGGACCTGGGTGAGAGTCGGGCAGGAGCGGAGCCCGGGGCTCTGCCCCTTCTCTGGATCCCAGTGAGGTCCGGACCTGCCCTGAAGGTCAGCTCCGGTCAGCCTCTTGCCCTTAGTAGGGCAGCGTCCAGAGGGAGCACCGTGCACCCAGGAAGTGCCTGTAGGAGCCTCAGGACCCACCCTGCAGTCTCTACAGCTGGTACCAAGGGCAGGCTCTGATGTCATCCTGCAGCTGTGGGACAGGAGGTGACTCTCTGGGCTGGTCCCTCTAAGCCCAAGTGGACAGGGAAATGTCCTAGTGCCCAGCTCTTTGTTTGCCCCTGAACCTCCAGGGCCTCCAGGCACCATGTGCCAAGCCAGCCTCCTTCCTTTGACTTCACAGAGTCACAGAGACACGGGGTCGGAGGGAAGAGGACGTCCTTGTCTGGGGAAGGACATGGGTATTGGGAGCAGTAGGAAGGGCCTGAAACTCAGAGCTGGGGAGGGGAGAGGGCTTCTGGGAGAGAGGGACACTGAGCTAGGGCCAGGAGGGGAGCATGTGGCCCAGTGAAGTGGGGAGGGGAAGCTGCGGGGTAGAGGGGGCCAGAGGGGCAGGGCAGGGGATGGCTCAGGGCGCCTGGTCAGAGCTCCAGCTGTGTGTGTGTGTGTGTGTGTGTGTGTGTGTGTGTGTGTGTGTGTGTGCGCGCGCGTGCGTGTGTTGGGGACTCCAGGGGTAAGGGAGGGTGGAGGGTGCTGTGTCTATGGGGCATTTATGTGAGTGGGGACTATATATTGTGCGTGTATGGGGTGCTGTTTGCAAGGGGGTTTTGTAAGGTGAAGTCCTGAGGTTTGAGGACTGAATCGGGGCCTCTGTTGCCCCCAGAGGCCAGTGGGCAGGGGCTCCCAAGGCCATGTCTGCAGGACCACCTTGGCCAGGGGCCCAAGTAGCAGGCGCCCCCAGCAGGCGTGCACTCTGGTCACTCCACACCCCGTCCCCCAGGCACCCTGACCCTGGCGGGGATCAGCGTCTACATCCACTACTCGCACCTGGCCCTGGCGGAGACGGCCCGCCAGTACGGCCCCCGGCACGTGCAGGACGTCCGCATCAGCTTCGGCTGGTCTGTGGCCCTGGCCTGGGGCTCCTGCGCCTCGGAGGCACTCAGCGGCACCCTCCTGCTCACAGCGGCACGAGCCCTCGGCCTGAGCCAGCAGCCGGGCGCCCCCCACTCTGTGGTCGTCTGAGTCCCAGAAGGGCGGGGGTGGGGGGTCGGGAGGGGCTCGGTTTCCCTTTGCACCTTCTGGAGTTTGGTGGCCAGAGCCCGGCCCTGGAGAGGCTGCGGGAGAAGGCTGCTGGGAGCCCGTTCTGAAGGCCTGGCTGGAGTCCTGGCTGGGCTGGGGCGGCAGGTCCTGGGGTCAGCAGGGTGCAGAGCCGAGAATTTAAGTTCCTCTTACTTGGCAAGGCCCCAGATGTCTGGGGCTCCCTTCGCCCGTTGTGCCTTTAGGAACTAAGTGATTTAGCCGCTCTCAGGTGAGAAAAGGGAGTCTGGGAAAGAGGAAGCAGACGGCTGTGGAATGGGTGGTGGTGGAGTTGGGTGGGGGTGCTGTGGGCTTCTGGGTGGTCAGTGGGTCCCCTCGCCTCTCAAGGGTGTGGCCTGGGCCCGCCCAGCCCCCATCCCTCCTGGTGTGTCACCACTGTCCCCCTTCCTTTCTGGGGACCTGAGCCAGGCGGAGAGGCTACCCCGATCCCAGGGAAGGGGCCGTGGGAGAGAGAAGCAGGTATCCAGTTACAACCCTGCGCGAGGCGCCCTGCAGAGCTCTGTGGTCGTCGGGGCTCTCAGGCTCCCTTCACAACAGTTAACCGTTCACCTAGTTTACAGAAGGGAGACTGAGGCCCAGGTCACCCAGAACAGCGCCCTTGCAGTCTTGGGCTTTGCCCAGGCCTCTGTCTGTCCCCTCGCCCTGAGGGCAGGCGTTGGTGGGGAGGAGACTGAGGACTGGGGGCCCCTTGGATTTGCAGGTGCAGGGCAGCCCAGGCGGCTGGACGTGCCTCTGCCTGCCTTGTGTTCAGGCCCGGATCCTTGTCCTGGTGCTGCTGCTGCTGCTCCTTCTGAGGGGCCAGCGCTCCAGGACCCCCTCCTTGTCTGCAGCTCCCTGGGGAGTGTCTGTGATCAGCAGGGCCCTGTGGGCGCCAGAACTCGCAGGTGTGCAAGCCCTCCCGGGATGGGGGAGCCGTCCAGGGTGGAGAGTGAGGGACTTCTCAGCCAGGAGGGGTGGAGGCTGCCCAGCACGACCGAGGCCAGAGCCTGGACCTTTGACCAGAGGCCAAGCCAGGCCAAGTGCTGCTCTGAGGGCCAGACAGGCAGGAGGTGGGGGGCTAGCCTGTGCCTGGCCATGGTGATCTGCAGGCTGGGGCTCCCCCGATGCTGGGTGGGACCGGAGCCCCTACTCTGATCTCAGGCTCAGGGCCTCCTGAGTCTGGGGTGTGTGTGGCCTCTCTTGCCTTGGTCTCCCCCTCCCCCGCCTCCATTGCTTCAGAGGTTACAGGAAGCTCTGGTGGCATCAGGGGCTGGCCCCATTCTGGGGGGCCCACTGAGCGGCAAAGAGGTGGGGGGTTGAGTGGGGGCTTCCCTTCCTGCTCATGTTCTAGCATTTACCATTTCATGTGGCAACATTGTGCCAACTAGTCCTTAAATAAATCAGCTTGTTCTGCGTGCAGTATAAGCCCTTCCTCTCTTAATGATGTTCAGAACAGGTACCACACGCCCGTGGCTTAGGCGGTGCAGGGGAAGGAATCCTGTTACTGGCTGGGCCTGCGTATCCGTCTGTCCAGAGACACCTTCCGCAGACACAGCAAGCCCCTTCCTCCCAGGCCAGCGCAGGCAGGGAGGGCTCCTTGGCTCTCGTGTTGGGCCCGGGGCGGGCTTCGTGGGCAGGTCCTCTCGGCTTGGGAGGCTCCTTCTCACCTGACCTCTCCTCCGTCACACGGCGGCGCCTCCTGTGGGTGTGCTGGGGTTGGGACTCTGAGAGCTGAGCCCGGGGCCTCTGGCTGCAGGCAGGCGTAGGCTCCAGGCACAGGATGGGGAAACAGACACACATGGGTGGCCCTGGGGTCCCAGATCCCTGAGGGCTGGTGTTTGTGGGAGGCGGGGGCCTTGCCCGCCCTGCCTCCCGGCCCGTGCCAGCAGGGCTGCGTGGCTCTGCGAGGCCTCAGTCTGAGTAACCAAGGTCCACAGAGGGTGTTTCTGGTTTGCCCCAGCCCCTAACTGAGGTCTTGGCTGCAGCTTCCTGAGAAGCTCCAAGGACTCCCAGAACCGCCCAGCTAGCCTCTCCCCGATTCCTAGACCACAGAATCGATGAGAAACAATTGAAGATTACTGCTGTTTGGGGGTAATTGGTTGCAGAGCAATGGAAAACCAGCACAGGACGTGTCTGCAGGGCGGGGCAGGGCAGGAGGCACGACAGAGGTTTAGAGTCGCTGGCTTGCTTTTGATTCTCTGTGTCATTATCACCTCCTCAAGCACAGGAGAGAGGTTCTGGGGCCTTGGGAGAGCCCCACATTTTGCATCTCCCGTAGTATAGACAGATGTAGATTCTTTTTTTTTTTTAAGTTTATTTTTATTTTCTGGGGGAAGGTAAGGAAGTTTCCTTATTTATTTATTAATAGAGGTACTGGGGATTGAACCCAGAACCTCGTGTATGCTAAGCATAAACTCTACCACTGAGCTATACTCTCCCCCTTCTTTCTTGGGTGGCTTTTTAAAATATATTTTGTTCAGGTCTTCTAGTTGACCTCAGCAGCGTGGTCCTAACCACCGAGTCTGCCTACATTACCCGAGGAGTTCCCAGAAAGGAGATCCAGTCCCAAATTATGTGCAATAAATACAGATCATTTTGTGGGCAAACATTGTATTGTTTAAAAAGGGACACATTAGGTGGTTGCAGGATAAGGCCCCAGCCCCCCACCCCGCCACCCAGCGCCAGTGTCCCTTTCTGATGTCCTCTCACGCTTCCTCCTGCGTGTCCCCGAGCACAAGATGCTTCTCCTGAGCCACATGCTGCCCTCTGGGCTGTGGAAGGGGCCGGCATGGGGTCCCGCCTGGCCCTGCGTGCTCGGGCCCCTGTCCTGGACACAGGGGCCCTTGGGGTTTGCTAGAAGAACAGGTGAGAGGCCTCACCCGCAGTGTCACGGGAAGTGAAGGGGACAGCGGAGACCAGCCGTTAACGGGGGTGTTGTTTCACTGCCTCTTCTCTGCCCGCTCCCTGGGGACACCCCCACTCCCCACCTCCACCTCCACCCCAGCCCGGGTACAGACAGGGTCCGTCACCCTGTCCTCAGGGCCCCAGCTGCCTGAGTACAAACGCCCACTTCCTCAGCGCCAGTTCAGTGTCCTGCACTGAGACATCGCGGTGCCACACGGCGCGCACTGCCCGCTCGGTCCAGGGGAACAGCAGCACGCGCACCGCGTGGCCGGTCTGGGCCACCTCGTCGGCGCTCACGGCCTGCAGGCGCCGGCACAGCTCGTCGGGCGGCAGCCCGTCCACCCTCACCATCACCATGTTCGTTTCCACGGGGGCTTCCACGGAGCAGACGGGCGACGCCAGTTCCTGGAGCCCTAGGCCCAGATCTTGTGGTGAGTGGAGCCCAACCCCAAAACCCCACCACTGCCCCTACCACCCCAGCCTTGTCACCTCAGGAAAGGCAGGGGGCAGCCCAACTGTAGTGGGAGGGAGAAAGGGCGCCTTAGTCCCAACATGGCCAGACCTGGCTCTGCTGGGTTTCAGCTGTGTGACCTTGGACAAATCAGTTAAACTCTCAGGGCCTCAGTTTCCTCATCTGTAAAGTGGGGACATCATGGGGTTGTTGTGAGGACTCAATGGATATAAAGACCCAAGTTAGAGGCTACATTCTGCCAGATCCTTTAGACAATAAGAATTACTGACACCCACTGTGTGCTTACTGGTCCAGGCCCTGCACAGGATGCATCCGCTAAAGCACTCTGGTCCCCTGGATGCCACCCTTACTGGCTCAGAGGCTAACCTTCACCTTCTAGAGTTGGAAGGATGCACACCTGCTGGGGATTTGGGTCCTGCTACAGGGGACCCCCGCAGCACACCCCTGGGACCAAAGGGAAGTGGGGAGGGTATCCGGCACCTTTGGCAAATCTCTGGGCATTCTGGTGGTCCCTCAGCAGCACCTCCTCAGTGTCAGCCAGTCCCACCAGGGCAGCCGCAGCCAGCACCCCCGCCTGGCGCATCCCCCCACCCAGGGCTTTCCGGAGGCGCCAGGCATCTTCAATGAAGTCCTTGGGTCCCCCAACCAGGGCCCCAACTGGTGCACCAAGGCCCTGGAGGAAGAGAGGAGAGTCTTGTCTGCTGGCCAGTGGGTGTGCATAGCTGGTGGAGGGGGCAAGGGGACAGGGAGGGGCAGACACTGTGGCCTCACCAGAGGAGGGGGCTAGAGGGGCCCAGGGTAAGCGGCCGCCAGCACAGGAGCTTGGGGACCCCCCTCCACCCCCCATGTTGGGGACAGCCCAGCAGCTTCCTTACCTTGGAGAAACAGAGAGACACAGAGTCACAGTGCTCCACGATGCGAGCAGGGGGCACACGCAGAGCCACTGCGGCGTTCATCAGCCGGGCCCCGTCCAGGTGGACCCGGACCCCGTAGCTCCGGGCCAGCAGGTGCACCTGTGGGCAGGGTGCAGGCGGCAGTCAGAGGGCCAGGCCGGGGGGAGGGGTGGAGGGAGGTGGGTCCCCACAAAGTCACTGGGCTTGACTCCTTGAGGAAGCACAGGGGGTCTGAATCGAGAGAGTGGGTTGGTGGCCAGCTTGGCCATCTGGAGCCTAAAAAATTACTCTGTGACCTGGGCCTGATGCCACCCTCTGTGAAAGGGGTTGGTAAGGGCTTCAGCTCACTTTTATGGTCCATCACTGTGGGCCAAATCTTACAGCGGTCCAAGCAACAAATGCCTCATCTTATCTCAGCAGCACTGCAGCCCCGTGAGAAGGATGCCCTCAGTCCTGCTGGACTAGGAATGGGTCTGGACAGTTAGTTAGCACACATGTTCTCACGCAGGAGAGCAACAGAGCTCAGCCCTCCCACCCTGGCGGAATGACCAAGCTAACCTGGTGCCACTTGGAGACTCCCCTTCCTAGGGGCAGTGGGTTCTGCTCTATGGAGGAAAGTTTGGGCACAGGAGGCTCTAAACTGGGGTAAGGATTCCCTTTGCATCTGCAGCCTCGGACCACACCTGTGCCCGCCACAGCAGTTTTGGTCACTGCTGGGCACCCACAGTGTGTATCAGAAGGACTAAGCCCCAGGAGAGGCGCGGGGGACAGGAAGCCAGCAGCTAGATGGTGGTGGGGCAGTGGTGGGGCCGGGCCTACCTGGCGGAGGTATTCGATGGGGAGGACCCGGCCCCCGGAGCTGCTGTGGGTGTTCTCCAGGCAAATGAGCTCACAGACCGGGTGGTAGGGGCTCCCAAGGCCCCGTGTGATCAGCCGCTCCAGCTCAGCCAGGTCCAGGGTGCCATGGGGCAGGTCTGGGAGTGGGTGGGAGTGCACCCCTGCGATCTGCAGGTGTGTGGGGGGCAGAGGATAAGGTCCAGAGCTCCAGAAGCACCTCCTACCTCTGTCCTGTCTGCTCCACCCCAGCTCTGGGCCATGGAGACTTCTCCCGGTGCTGTGGCCAGGGGCACAGACATCCCAGCTAAGGATGGGGAGGACAGAAGGCAACGTGTCTGCCCAAGAGGTTGCTGTCCCTCTGCCCTGAGCGCCCAGTGCTCTGGGTGCCCACTAGGTGGCAGCAGGGTGCTTAGCACAGCGGCACACTGGTGGCTGGCCATGCCCCCGCGTGGTCAATCTGAGTATGGCTCTCCTTCCTGCCTCCCCTGGAGAGGCCACCATCTCAGCTGCTTCTCCTCTCTGCAGGTCCCAACTTGGTGCCTGGGAAGCAGGTTCCCATCACAAGTGCTGTGCATCCTGTGATGGTCCCAGGTGAGGGGTGCCGCCAGGTCCTTACCTGAGCCACCCCGCCCTGCTCATAGACGTGGAGGTGGCATTCCTGCCCGAGGAGGAGCTGGGAGCCCCGGCGCCGGCAGTGACACATCACTAAGGTAGACCGGGTGGGGGCAGTGTTGGCACTGAGTCCCATGGGGCCTGTCTGCCCTGACCCAGCTTAGCTGGGCTGACCCCCAGGGCCAC
Organism: Vicugna pacos; assembly: GCF_048564905.1. Lineage (NCBI taxonomy): Eukaryota > Metazoa > Chordata > Mammalia > Artiodactyla > Camelidae > Vicugna > Vicugna pacos. The sequence continues at coordinate 59,982,357 of NC_133002.1, forward strand.
AGCTAGCTCCCAAGTGCCTTATGCCAATTAGGAAACAGTGCCCCTTCAAGACACCTTCCTGCCATGTGCTGGAAAACCATCCCACTAACTCCACAAGGTTGGGATGATGCCCTGGTGGATCACTGGGCCCTGCACAGCCTGCACCCCCGTGCCCTACGGCCCACCTGCAGGGCATCTCCTTTATGGAGGGGCCAACCACAATGCTGCCTCTTGGGGGACAAGCAGCCCAGGGCACGGGCATTTGTTGGGCCCCAGCAGGGAACAGGGCACTGGCACTCTGGGAAACTGGAGTGTTTGATAAAGGGACAATTTACAAAGGTGTGGCAGCGCACACTGAAGTCACAAAGGTCAGTGCAGGAACCCTAGGCAGGAAGGGGTGGGAGGAGGGTGTGGTCACAGGAACCTGGAGACTGGGCAGTGTAGACAGGCTGCCCGCCAGGCCCAGGGAGACCCTTGGAGGAGGGAGCTAGGGGAGGGGCGTAGGCTCCCCCACCTCACTCTCCCCTCCGTTCCTCTGGGGGGTTGGGGGGGCCTGGCTGAGCCCATCCAGATGGCTCAGGGCCCCACTGATGTTGGCCCAGCCCCTAGCACAAAAGGGAGAAGCATGGAGGGAGGGCCTGGAGGGCAAATGGAGGTCACCCCACGCTCACCAGAGATGAGGTTGGCCATGGTGTTTGTGGGCACAAACAGGGTCCGCTCCACCCCGAGCAGCTCCGCAGCCTTGGCCTGCAGCTCTAAGGTGGGAAGGGATGAGGGCAGGGGCTTCATCAATGGCACTTTCCAGGTGCTCTCCTTTGGGACCCCATGAGTCCCTGTCCCAATGAGGACACCTTGCCCAAGGCTGCAGTGAGCAGCTGAGCTTGTAAGTCGAGCCCTGGTCTGCCAGCAGCCACCTGTGGTCTTGGTGACCACGCATCTGGGTCCAGGGGCCCCTCAGTCAACCCTCTGTGCCCTGCCCCCTCCTGGGCCATGTTCTCCCCAACATTGAAACTCTGTGGTTTGAACCCCCCCGTCCCACCCAGACCTCACACCTGTCTTACTTCCTTTCTCATCAGTCCCTTGCAGGTGGGGCCCTGCGGTTTCTCTGCTGACTTCCTCTCCCAGAACAGAAGGACAGGAACCCTCAGAAGGGGAGACTCTGAGGGGCTGGAGTGGGGTGGGGCTTCCGGCTCCTGCCTTAAAGTCTGCTGTGGCTCCCCTATGCCTGTGGCATCAAGTCCAAAGCCTTTGCCGTGACATTCAAGACTTGTGGGATCTGGCCTTTGCTTCCCTCTTCAGGGACAGAGGTGCCCTCCTATACCCTACACTCCAGCCACATTCCCTACCCATATCCTGAACACCTTTCTTACCTCTGTTCTGCTTCTGTGGGTCCCCTGCCCCCCTGCCCGGTGAACCAGCGCTCCCTTCCCTGCCCAGGGTTGGGGGTGGAGCACTTCATTCATCTTTTATGAGGTTCCCCCACAAAGTCCTTCTTTTCTGTGAGTCCCATGTCTCCCCTCACCCACCCCCAGTCCCCAAGGCACTATCTGGATCCGTGTTAACCCCAGCACCTCCCTCACCCCTATGGGGGTGACTGACTTTGCATCAGGAATGCCTGCAGAGCAGTGGGCCCAGCGTCTCTGAAGTTCCAGGCAACAATGGGTGTTGGCTGGATGCATGGTCATCCCCATCACCACCTGACACCCCCCCCTACCGGGCCCTTGGGGCTCAAGGGGTGACCCTGTGGCTTGCCCCTGGCACAGCTGACAGTAGTACACACCCCAGCAATAGCAATGGCTCTCTATGGCAGCAACTCTCAACCCAGGGTGGGGGTACTGGTCACCTTCTTGAAAACACTCCCTAGGCTTTTAGAACCCACTCCTAGGGAGGTGTAGCCTTTGTAGAATCCCCAGTTTTAGGTGGGTTTTCTGTTTGTCTTCATGTGGGAAGATGGTGGGTGCGGGACAACAGCTACGGGCTTCAGAGTGGGCAGCCCTGGGTTCAGATCCTGCTTTGGTGTGGAGCCCTGCGCGCCTAGCTCAGCGTCTCGGAGCCCTCCTCTGCAAGATGAGACAACACCCGTCTCATCAGCAGCTTTAACGAGCACAGAAATCACCTGGTGATCCTGTTAATTTGCAGATTCTGGCTCAGCAGATCCGGTGTGGGACCCGAGAATCTGCATTTCTAACAGGTTCATGAGTGATGGGTCAGACTGAGCAGCGAGGACGCCTAGTCCCCAGCTGAGCCGCCACCCCTGAGTCCCGGGCCACCTCTCCCGCCAGCACCACGGACAGCGCTTTGGGGTCGCCCCGGGACCCCCAGCCCCGGCCTGCAAGCCGGGCTCACCGCGGACGGTGGGGTCCTCGCCGTAGTCGTCGTCCCCCACGACCGCCTCGGCCATGGCGTGCCTCATGGCCGGCCCGGGCTTGGTAACCGTGTCGCTGCGCAGGTCCACCACGTGCGTCAGGACCCCAGCCAGGCTCCCAGAACCCCGCGCCCAGAGGGCCCCGTGCCCCTGGGCCGCGGCCCGGGCCAGTCCGCGGAGCATGGCGTGGGCAGCGCCCAGCCCCTCGCCCTGACCGTCCCGGGAGAGAGCGGCCGACTGCGGCGGGATCGACGTGGCAGGACTTTCCAAATTTTGGCCGAGGCTGACCTGGGCTGGCGGGGTGAAGGGTGGGTGTGCCGTGGCATGCTGGGAGTTGTAGTTCAGCCTCCGTCGCGGCGGGCATCACGCGAACCTCGGCAGGAGGGCCCCGCGGCATGCTGGGAGTTGTAGTTCAGCCTTCGTCGCGGCGTGAGACGCGCAAACCCGAGATGTGGGCGAGCAAGTGTTACCCACGAAGAAACAGAGACCAGGCAAGTTTTTATAAAGCACGTGCCTCTTCTGCGTGCCCGGCACTGTCCTAGGCACTTCACAAGCGTTAACGCAGTTAAACCTCCCAACAGCTCTTAGGAAACAAGTACTATGACCATCCAATTTCCAGATGGGGAAACAGACGCACAGAGTCAGTGACAGTGCCTAAGGTCACTTGGCGAGAAGGTGGCCACTATGTTACGTTGCCTCTTAAAAGTAGCTTCCCATCATCTACTTTTTTCAGTATGGATTTACTGAGCACCTATTGGTGACTAGGCATCATCTAGCTGCCGGGCAGAGGGACACAAAGGTGGCAGCAAAGGTGGTGCAACAGGTCTAAGAGTCCAACTTCTAGGGGCATAAATGGAGGCGGAATGAGAGGTGTGCACGGAGAGCCCCCTTCCTCCATATCTGGGGCCCTTGAGGGGCGGGCTGCTTGCAGCGAGGGCCAGTGCTTTGTAGCAGTGAAGGGCTCCAACTAATTCAAGTCCCCATTTACCAGGTATATGACTTTGGACAAGCCTCAGTCTCCTTAAATGCAAAATGGGCTGTTTTGAGGATTTGAAGACAAGGTTTTTCAGCTCATAGTAAGTGTTCCATATGAGTGTTCTCTCTCTTACTGCTGCTGCTCTGTCGTGGTTCTTGGTCACAGCCCAGGGCCCCAGGGTTTGGTGCTGCAGCTGTGGGGTGCAGCCTGACAGCCTAGACTGGGCCTCCAGCAGGGTGACCTTCCCTCACTCAGGAAGGACAGGCCTGCCTCCCTCTGGGTGCCCAGCCTTGCTCGGTGGCTCCCATTCCTGGAGTGTGAGCCACAGCTGTCTCCCCCACAGGAGGAGGTGGGCCCTGAGTCCACAGTCCCTGATCAGGGCACCCCTCAGTGAAGAGGGTTCTCACCCTTCACTCGACATTGGTGTCCATCGGAGCTCTGCCTGCTCCAGGTCGGGTCTGCGGTGAAGGCAAGCAAGAGCAGCCCACTCTTGAAGTCAGGTCCTCAGGGTGGGGAGGTGATGCTGCCTGTTGACGCTGGGAGAAAACGGATCAGGCCTGGTGGAGGCATCAGGGCAGGCTTCCTGGAGGAGGCAGTGATGGGGCTAAGCTTGGAAGACAGAGCAAGGTGTTAATCAGACACAGGCAGAGGCGAGAGTGCTCTGGGCGAAGGAACAGTGTGGGCAAAGGAGTAGGAGGCAGCTGGAGTGTTTGAGGCCCTGAAAAATGGCTGGCCTGGCTGGAAGACGGGAGCAGAGGAAGGAGGAGCCCAACAGCCACATCCAGGGTCAGGGCGACCTCCCTGAAGCTCTCCCCCACCCCCCTGTGCGGGTGGGGCCATCCTGAAAGGGCGGAAGTTGAAAGGCCCGGTAGGGTCTGGGGCCCCAAGGACCCATGGAAAGGAAAGGCTCATTGCACCCTCCCCCACCGCAGCGCCCTCTGGCCCTGACCTGCAGTCTCCACCGAATTCCGGGTCCTTAGAAAACAAGCCCCTTATCTCAGTGTCTGGCTCCAGCCCTTCTGCTGGGAAATGCGGGGCGGGGAGCAGAGGCCTCTGTGGGAAGGAAGGGAGGGGCTGGGGCAGTGATGGTGGCTCTCAGGGGAGCAGGAGAAGGGGGCAAGCAGCTGGACCGCCAGGCACCTCCCAGGCACCGCAGAACCACAGCGGGGCATTCTGCCTGCAGGCTTTTCACGGTTTGCCAAGTCTTCCCACCCCCAGCCTCCCTGCTGGCCCTCACAGCAACCTCAGGGACGGGGACTGGGCAGGGGGCTCAGGGCTCCCCAAGAATACCACCACGGAGACAGAGCTGGTCACCACACTGGGCTTCCTCCTCCCAGAGCAGAGCTGTTGCCCAGGGAGCTGGCTTTCGCCCCCGGGGACGCTGAGCCTAGCAGACCTTGCTTCTACCAGGTGACTGCGTATCGCCTCCTCCCTCGTCCCAGGGCACCTGGGTCAGCCCTGCCACCCAGTGGTGGCTTGCCCCAGTGTGGGGGGAGCCGGAAGGACGGGCTATCAAGGGAGAGGGATGGAGGTCCCTCCTGGGGCAGTGAGGCCTTAGTGTTTCTGAGGTCTCATCATCAGGGGACATCTTCTGACCAAGGCTTGGTCTGGGAGGTGGGGCGGCGTCTAGGTACCTGCGTGTGTGCCTGTGTATGTGTGTGTGCACGTAGATGTGTATGAGTTGTGCGCGCATGTTGGTGTGTCCATGAGCGTGCACATTTGTGTGGGTATTGTTTATGTGTGCACATGTGTGTGTACATGCATGGGAGTATATGTAACCATGTGTGTAAGTATGTGTTTGCATGTGTGTGTGGGCAGACCTCAGAGATACTGCGAGTTCAGCTCCAGACCGCTGCAAGAACATGAGTATCACAATAAAGCAGCAAGTCACACGAATTTTTTGGTTTCCCAATAATTGCATATAAAATTTATGCTTGCACTACACTGTAGTCTTTTAAGAGTGCAATAGCATTATGTCTAAAAACGGTGTGCATACCTTAATTTAAAAATATTTTTACATGACTTTATTGCTAAAAAAGGCTAACCATCATCTAAGCCTTCAGCGAGCGGGAATCTTTCTGTTAATGGAGAGTTTGAAATATTGGGAGACTTACCAAAATGTGACACAGAGACACAAAGGGAGCAAATGCTCTTGGAAAAATGGCGCTGATAGACAAGCTCGATGCACGGTTGCTGCAGGGTTGCTGCAAACCTTCAATTTGTTTGAAAACAAAAGGAAGGAAGAAAGGAAAAGCAATAGTCTCGAATTGTAGTACAGTGCGGTATGTCTGTACGTGTGTGTGTTGGTGGGGTTTGTGCCCGTGTTTGTGTACCTGGGTATACACATGTATGTCTGTGCGCATGTGTATATGTGTGTGCATGTGTTCCTGGAGTGTGTCTGAGATCTGGGTCACCTTGTTGATAAACTGGGGACAGACTGCAGCTCCCAGGCCAGGATGAGAAGCCAGAAGCCCCCTGTGCAGCCAGCCTTGCCTGCCCCCTCCCCACCACTCCGTGTCCAGAGGAAGAGTCCAGCCTACTCCCCAGCTGCCACCCCAGAGGTGGGGGGTCCTCCTGCCTCCATGCAAACTTGCCCACCTCATGCATCAGGTGCCCATTTCCCCATGGCCCCCGCCCTGGGTCAGGCCACCTTGGGCTCCTGCGCTGCCCCTAGGATGCAGCCCTTCCTGCCTCCCTGGCCGCATCCTTGCAGCTGTCTCCCTCACACCACTGCAGGCTGTTGGCAACTGTTCTGTTCCCCGAATGCGCTGGCCTCACTCTCACCCCGAGATCTTTGCACCTGCTGTTCCTTCTGCCCGGAAACCCCAACCATCGGCACGTGTCCCTGGTTACCACCTTCTGCGTCTTGTCTCAGCTGAGAGGCTCCTTCCGGGAAGCTCCCCGGCCTGGTCCAGAGGGGGAGGAGGCGACTCTCTCTAGGGTGCCTGTAGCGTCTCTTTTTAGCTTTCAGGTGATGGGCAGGGGCCAGAACACTATCAACCTTTGCAGCATCCTATGTGCCCCACTGAGCACCGGCCCACAGCACTCAGTTTATTCCAGTTGAATGGTTGATAAGGGTGACACACAGTCCAGCTTCCCCTGACCCCGGGACCCCCAGGCAATGTGGACACTCGTGTGAGGCAAGGAGCCCCATCTGGAGCTCTGACCTGGGTGGACCAGGGCAGGAGGACGCAGGAGTGGTTGAGGATCAGACCCCGGCCCCGTCTCAGGCTCCCCATGGGGAAAGTTAGGGGGTCCCCAAGAAAGCCCCTTCCCTGGCCTGGAGATAATTCACCACTCCCCAGAGTAATGGGAAGACAGCAGGCAGGCTTTCTGGGAGCTATGAGTACTGGGGTGGCTATCTCTCCCAGCACCCCAGGCTCCCTGGCACCCCTCCAGCCGTAGGCTCTGGGGTGTGGGCGCATGTGCGTGCACGCGCGCGCGCACACACACACACACACACACACACATGCACGAGCCAAGTTCAGTGTGTATATTCCTGTAACGCTGGGCCGCTGGCAGGAAGTGAGCAGCGGGGAGGCCACTGCTGGGAACCCGGGGCTGGCCCTGCTGAGATAAAGGGAGGCAGCAGATTGGAGCTGTAGATAGCGGCCTGGGTCCTGTAAACAGGTTGGGGAGATGTCCTTCCCATCCCAGCCTCTTGGCCCTGAGCCCGCAGGATCTGTAGGGCGCTGGCCCGGGTCCCGACCCAATAGCCTGGGAGTCAAGAGAAAGCTCTTTGTACTATCACCTCTGCAGACTGGGGGGTGGCCAAGGACAGAGTGCTGGGCCTGAGGGCCCTGGCAGGGCACGGCAGTGGGTCGCAGTTAGCTCCCGTGGGGGCCACCCTGTGTCAAGGCCATGTGCGCTGTTGGGAGGGGGGGAAGGGGATGGGAGGAGCCTATCCGAGCCCCTGTGCCTCCCCCACTGGGGAGGAAAACAGCAGCGCATCAGAGGCGTCCCATCCAGAGCCATCTCTGGAAATCCAAGCAGGGTGGGGGAGACCAAGAGAGAACAGAGCCAGTGGGGTCTGCACCCCGCTGCTCAGCAGGTGGGCCCTGGAGACAGCCCACCGTGGGCTTGAGGACATGGTAGCCGGGGGACTCTGCACTCTGCAGGCCAGGGGGAAACCACACAACTCGCATCCTCCGTCCACGAGCTCCTGGGCCGTGAGTGCCAGGAGCCGGACTGGGGGGGTCTGTGTGGCTGGATCCCCAGTACCCAGCACTGTGGATGCTCAGATATACTTGTGTTACCGGGAAGAGGGGAAAAAAGTTACCTGGGTTCTTAGTCACCTGAAAAAAATGAATTTCTAACAGGAGACAGAGTGTGCTATAAATAGATTTTACTGGTGAAGTGAAAGGCGGTGTGGTAGGTACACCCCCGAGGACTGGGGGAGGCCCAGGAGGAGGAACGGTGCCTCTCCTGTTTTCCCTGTTCCCGTAGCCTGGCATGGGGGGCGTGTTCATGATCGATTACTGACGGCCTCCGTCCTTGAGTGCCCAGGCTGGCTGACAGCTCAGGTTCCCGTGCTCAGGCACGCCCACCTCCTTTACGCATGTTTTCACCCAGGGTGCACACGGAGAGACCTACGGGAGGGGGCTCACCCCGCAGTGTTAACTGCGTCATAACGCGCGCTGGGCCAGGCTAAGCCGGGTCCTGCCCTCTGCTGTGCAGCCACGGCATTCGATTCCAGCCGGCTTCTTCGCTGGCCCTATTTAGAGAAAGTAAAAGTTTTTGGAGCCCCTTATCCTGAGCACAGGCGTGCTGTTATTTCCCGGGTTGCTCCCTCCCCCTTCCTCTCTCCTTGCCCAGTGCTCATTTCTGTCTAAATGCCTAACGCTTGTGTTGTTTTTTTTTTTAAGTAATGGGATATCACAACATAATACAGACAGCGCATGAAGCATATTTGTAGTTTTACAAATAAATATAAACTCCCGTGTTGTTGCCACTCAGATCAAGACATAGAACATGGCCAGGATCGCAGGAGGTCCGTGCACAGCTGCTCGCGCTGCCAGAAGTTATGCTGCAGTCTGACTGTCGTGGTCACGACCTGCTCAGCTTTATGGTTTTGCCGGCAATAGCCGAGTGCTGCTCGTCTGGGGGACTTGATGTGAACGGGGCCATGTGTGCCCTTAAGTGCCTGGCTCCTCTTTCGACACTCCGCCGCCACATTCACCCGTGCTGTGCTGCAGCTGGAGTTCATTCTTGCCCCGACCGTGTGGTTTTCCACTGTGTCGTGGTTTATTTCTCCACCCGCCCTGTGAGACAGGGGACCTTCGGCTGCTTTCAGACTGGGTTTCTGAGCAGGCACGTTCACCCCCCGGTGGTTCCCGGGGCAGCTGCGCACACGTTTCTGGAGGGCAGACTCCTGGGGAAGAAGTGCTGAGGCAGCGACAATTCTCGCCTCCTTAGAGACACTCCCAGCCCTTCCCCACCTCGGCCGGCACCGTCACCGGGCACCTTCACACTTCAGAACAGTCATCCTGGTGGACGTGCGGTGGTTTCTTGTGATTCTAATCTCCTCTTTCTGATAAGTGACGAACTTGAGCACCTTTTCTGAGCTCTTCGCCACTCGGGTTCCTCTCCCTCGAGAAGCCTGATTACGTCTCTTCTCTCCGCTTGGTTTTGGCGGAGTTACTTCCATATGCTGGATGCGAACCCTCCTTTAGCTCTGTCTGGCAAAAACGTTTTCCCCCTTTCTGTGGCCTCTCTTTCCACTTTTGTGGAATTCTTGATGGATTACAAAGTCTTTGTTTTCTGTAGTTAAATCCCCACCCCCCATGATTAACGTCTTGTTTAAGAATGCTTTCCTTCCTCAAGGTCATGATGACATTCTCCTAATTGTCTTCTGAAGTCTGGAAGTCCTGCTTCCCCATTAAATGTAACCACTTTCTTACCCCGGGGTGTGGAAACTAGCTCCGAGAGAAGTCGCCCGTGTGGTGCTGGGGCTCTGAGTTCCCCCGACCCCAGGTGGCCCAGGCTGGCCCGGGTCTGGGTGGGAATCAGAGCACCCTGCCTTGGGGAGGGGCTGGGGAACATCTTAGTTGGAAGTGAAAGGGAGGACAGGAGGCACATGCCACCAAGGCTTTGGGGACAAAAGTGGCCTTGGACAGGCCTTTCAGCTCCGTGACCCCCGGTGGGGTGAAAGGCCTCTGCTGCCTCTCAGGAGCCCCTCCCAGAGTGCGCAAGGCCAGGGGCTCAGCCTCTCAGGATTGGAGCTGCTGGGTCAGGGTCTGACCCTTCCACAGAAGCACCCACACCTTGGGGTCCAGGGGACGGGCCACGAAGAGCTCTGGGTCTTAAGGGCTCCTCGGGAATCTGGGGGTTCTGGGGGACAGAAGAGCCCAGGGTGAAGCCTGGCAAGCGGGTGGATGGAGTGGCTGGAGTCCTAGGAGACGGGCTGGGATGGTACCCCCAGGGTGCCCTCGGTTTTGCTAGGACGCGGCCAACCTCCAGGAATCACTTTGGGGTGGGGGCAGGGAGGATTGTTGGGGGAGCCAGCAAGCCCCAGGCTGGGTCCCCACTTGAAGGGCCTCCCTAGGGGATGGGGCAGCATATGCCTGGCAGTAGGGGCAGGAGGCCGGCAGATGGCCCGTGGGCACAGCTTTGGAGACGCCCTGAGTTTCAGGCCCCACCTGCTGGGCCCAGGGAACCCTCTGACCCTCGCACCTCCCCAGGACCCCCAGCCCTGGCTGCAACCAGAGCAGATCCTTGTACCATCTGGCCCACCTGCCCCCTCCCGGGCCCTGCGCCCGTCAGCTGGAGGCCAGTGTTGGGGGCCTGGCGTTATTTACTGCGGCAGCTTCCTCCTCCTTCCAGTAACTTGTCCTCCAACTCCAGGCAGCTTCTGATCAGGCAGCAGACCTCTAATCTCTCGAATCTTGCTCTTACCGGCATCAGCTTCTCGCTTCCTGTTACTGGGCCCCGGCCGAGGCGTGGGGTCAGCTCCGTGCTGGCTGGGCCCTTGCCTGTTCCCGGGGCCTCTGCCCCAGCCCCTTGGCCCATGAGGCGGGAAGGACAGATGCCGGCCATCGTCATGGGCATGACGGCCCATCTGGAATGGGTCCAGTTCCACAGACGCTGACCCTGTGCTGGGTGTGGGGGACCCGGGGACGAGGGGGCCACAGGCTCTGAGGCTAGAGCCCCAGGTCCTGCATGGTGGGAGGCTTGCGCCTCAGCGTGGCAGAGCACCCAAGGACAGCGCCCTTCCCCTTTGACCCTCCCCTGCCTCCCCGACCCCTGCAGCCACCCGGGCCAGAGCCTATGTGGGAAGAAGGACAAAGAAGGTTCTGGAGCAGCCATGGACGGAACTCTTGGACGGAAGGAGTCGGAGCTTTGGGGTCCAAGAGTCTCCTTTGGCCTTATTCCCAGGGACAAGGATGGGAAAGGGCTTCTGCTGCAGAATTCCAGGGCTTGTCCGCCGTGTCCACCCTGGCTGGGTCTCCCCAACTGTCCCAGAGGAGTCAAGGTCACAGGGGTGTGGGGGAGAATGGCTGCCCAGCCTCCACTGGATTCTGAATCCAGGAACAGACGTCTGGCGCCCTGGGGACAGACCTACCTTGTTTATGAACAGTATTCCCAGTGACGACTCCCGCGTGCTGGGCACCTGCCGTGTGCTCTGGAGACAGCCTCTCCATCACTCATTTACCCCAGAGGTGCGACTTGAACCCGATTACCTAGTACTGAAGAGCGCCCTCCCTCCCTCCGTGCTGTAACTGCAGGACCTTTGTCTTCTAGGAGCCCTAAGCCTTCTGTTATTTTCTCCCCTGTGGGTCTGTTTCTGCCCCTTGTGCCAATTTCTCTTCCCCTGGCAGCCCTGCAGAGGGTGGGAGATGGCCCTTGTTGGGGAACCCCTGGGCACCCCGGGCTTGGCCCCCTCAGCTTCTGGCAGCATGGTTGGCGTCAGAGGAAGCAGGCAGAGTTCGGGGGGGAAGGTGAGGCTAGGGAATGAGCCAAAGTACAGAAGCTGCCAGGGAGCCCATAGCTGCGGAGCCCAAGGGGCTTCTCCCTGATTTTGGTCTCCAAAGTGAGACACCCAGAATGATCTCCTGGGCTGGGAGGAGAATTTTATGCTTAGTATTTACATTTTGTCCTTTTAAAATGTCTATCTTTTGTGAATATTTTATAATACAAGTAATAGATTCATACAGTCCTGGAGACTTACAATCTGTAAATAACTACATACATAGGTCGGAGCTCACGTGGAGTTACGAGCGCACACATTCCTCATGAGGGGGTGTGTGACCCCAACAGTGAGAAGGTTTGAAGGTCACTGTCTCTTAGGTCTTATAACTTTTTATCCTGTGCACCTGCCTACTGGGCTCAGTGTCCAGGATGGCAGGATGAAGGAAGGTTCCACATTCAGGGACCTGGAGGGCTGGCTGCAGTGAAGAGTCTTGAGCTGGCCTGATGGGGGTGACGGGGGGTCTGTCGTGGGCATAGATGGGGCTTGGGTGTCTCTTTGGTTGGTACTTGCTCCCATTGGGAGCAGAGACAAGAGTGAGCTTGCCCTGGCTTGGGGTGTGGAGAGAGGCAGTCATGGCTGGGCCCTCTGATCAAGACCCAAAGAACCCTTTGCTCAGGACGGAGGGCAGCACCCAGGACTGGCACCTTCTGAGATTTCTCACCGGTCTCTCCAGCCCTGGGTGCCTAGGAGGAGCTTTGTTCCTGGAGCACTTAATTCCACAAACAAATATTTGTCACGTTCCTGCAGGGCCCAGGGTAGGGGCAGGACATAGCTGTGCCATCACGTGTTCTTGGTCAGGTGGGCGGGTGACTGAACAAGATGCTTGAGGTCCCGAGTGTAAGCCGGTGCTCCCTGCTGGGGTTTGTCTACTGAGGAAGGAAGGTCGGGAAGAAAATGCTGAGGTCCTCAATCCACCCCCCAGTCAATAGCTGCTGGGCACCTATTAGGTTTCTCAGCCTGTGCTGGGTGCCAGGGTAGGATGCTCTGTCTCCTGCTGAGGACAGAGGGCTGAGGATAGATCGCAAGGAGCTCTGCACAGCTGGGACCATGATCCCCATTTTACAGGTGAGGAAACTGAGGTCCCGGAGGTAGAGTAACTTGCTGGTAAGTAGTAGGGTCAGGACTGGAACCCATACCACAAAGGTTTGGTGCGAGGACCACAGGTGTGTGTAGAGCCAGCAGGGGGCAGTGCTGGGAGCTCCTGGAGGGTGCACCTTTCCTCCCGTTCTGCACTTGGAGGAACCCCATCCATCCCCAGACTGAACTCAGCTTGTCTTCTCCTCCAGGAAGTTTCCATGATAGCCCTCAAGCTTCTGCCAAGGCATTCTTTTCTCCATTTCCTCTGCACTGGCTTACCTCAGAACAGCCCTGTCACTGGTCACTTGCAGGTGTCCCTCACTGGGCTGCCGGCTGCTTGAAGGCGAGACCCGTGTCGTTTGTTCTCGGCATCTCTAGCAAGGGGCTTGGGACATGATGGGTGTTCAGGAAATGCCTGAATAGATGTGGATGAGAAAACCAAGAGTAGAGGGGTGAATGGCGTTCCTTCCAAAGAAGGGAAGTAGGCCCAGAGAGAGGGACAAGATTTACATGCATTTGGGGGAGGGCAGGCCCCCAGGGACAGCTCCCGCACAGGCACTGGATGGTAGATTAGACGGTGCTGCCAGGAGGGAGCCCTGGCAGGTCCTTGAGCAGGAGCATGGCAGGGCAAGCCTTCCTTTGGCCCTGGGCCAACCCGTGCTGACCCTCCTGCAGAGGAGGTGGGAGGGCAGCTGTACACTCCAGGCCTGTGGCCTGACTCCCTCTGTAAGTTCTTCCTGCCTTCTCACCTGGGGCCCTCCAACTGCACCTGGGAAAGGTGTCGGCAGCCATGGGGAATGAGGGCTGCCTGCTCACTGCCGGAGCTCAGGAGAGACCCGCCTGAAACCTGGGGGTCAGTTAAATGGCTGGCTCTTTCATTTGTTTACTCAGTAAATGTTCATTGGGCATCCATGGGTGCCTAGACCCTGCCTGGCATTGGGGTGGGGGACCCTGCCCAGGGGCTTGGCCTTTGGGGGTGCATGAAGGCCACCCCCATGGCGGTGCTAGTCTCCCTCACCCCACTGGCGGGCTCACAGCCCCTCCGCCACCCTCTCCCGGCCCAGGCCCACTGTGGGCCCGGCAGGAAGACAGCCCCCCTGGGTTGGGGGCGGGGCCCTCTGGGGGAGGAGCCTCTGGCAGACCCTCCCCGAGGAGCGAGTGGGGAGGGGGCGGGCCTCTGCAGCCCCGCCTGGCCCCACACAGGCAGCTGTTCCCGGAATAGGGGTTTTAAACTTTTTTTTTGTTGGCGAATATGCATGTGGTCTTAATTATTTATACGCAGCACTTATCTCCCCCAAATGTTTTATCGGGATTCGGCAGATCCGAGAGCGCAAGATGGAAGCCCCGGGCTGGCGCGGGGGGCGGAGGGAGGGGACTGGAGGGGAAGTAGTAGGGAGCGGGGGAAGCCGGTTAAGGTGTCCCCTAAATCAGCCTGGGGGTGAGGGAAGGAAGGACCCCATTCATGGTCGGTTTTACTCTTTCAGACCCAGCTGGGCGTTGGGAAACCGCTTCCGGTGTCGGGCCTGCGGGAGATAACACCTGGGGCGGATTGACTTAACCTCTCTAGGCTCCAGCTTGCGAAGGTCCCGCCAATAGGCGGCGCCAGGCCGGGGTGCGGTTCTTCCCGTTGCGTCCCCGGGGGAAGCGAAGGAGGATGGAGTCACATCTCTCAGCAGCAACCCAGGAGGCCTTAAGAAGGGTCCTGGCTCTTTCCAGGTGGGGGTGCCTCGGAATCCCGCACTTGTTAACCTGCCGGGCGTTGTGGTCTCGTTTAGTGCTCACCGCCCGCTGGAGACAGGAGTGGCCTTATCCTGCCCATTTTACAGATGAGGAAACTGAGGTCCAGAGGAGTCATCAGTCTAAGGACCTCCAGCAGAGCAGGGGTTGATGCCCACGTGGACTCAGGAGGGTGGTCTTTCCCGGAGCAAGGGGAGGGTAGTGGGCCGGTCCCTCCCCTCACTTGGCTCCTTCCCCCGCAAGTCCCCCCAGTTGCTATGTCCTCTGTATGCCCTCCATTCCTGGCCGTTTGGGCAGCGCCACTGAAAATTCCTGGAAGCGCCTCCCGGGAACACCCCCCCACTTGCACCCGCCCACCCTGCGCTTGCAGGATTTGCAGGGGGAGATGCTCCAAGGCCAATCCTCAGGGCCCCCAGGCACCTGAGCCTGAGGGCCCAGAAGCCCCCTACTCCTCCCACCCGCAGTGCCCAGCGCGCCCTGGCCTGACCCGCGGTCCCGCCCGCACCCAGGAGGCCCTCTGGGGTCTGGGGCTGAATCGCCGGCCATACAGGCGTAGCAGAGGATCCCGACGGGAGGTCCGGGGACTCGGGGAGGCGGGGATGGCGCGACCTGGTGGGGAGCTGGGCGGGGTCGACCCTAGCTGCCAGGAGTTCCTAGGGGGCAGAGAGCGGGCAGGGAGGGTCGAGATTTGAAGGTGCACCCTGAAGCCTCCTGTGCCTCGGGGGTGGGGGTGGGGGCTGGCTCTCCCCTCCCAGTCTGGGGCTTCCGGGGGGGCCCCGTGGCCCTCGCTAGGAGGGTGTGAGTGTTTGTGCTGGGGGAGGGGAGGACTTCCTTGAACTTGCCTCTTGGGGCTGGAATCTTCCCCTTTGGGGCCAGGTGGGGGCCGGGATGGAGTGAGCTCTTGGGCCCCTTGGAATCTAGGCTTCCTCGGTTGGGCCAGGCCTGGGAGGGGGAGTCTCATCCATGGCATTCCCTGAATTTCACTCCTGGCCGCAGAGTCGAGGCTCTCTCCCGAGGTAAAGCTCTTTCAGAGGGAGATTCCCGCGAGCTCCGGGCGGCCCTGGGTAATTGGTTCATCGATTAACAGCTCGGGCGTGGGGGGCGCTTCAGCGGCGGGGCGGGGCGGCTGAGTCAGGGGCCCAGCCCCGGGAGGGTTGCTGGAGGGAGGCGGAGAAAGCAGAATTCCAGATTGGGGAGGGTCTCTGTGCCTCCCCAAGACAGCGAGGACCCCCCCCCCCGGAGAGGCAGCTGAGGGGCCTCCGGGTGCCAAGCGCCAGCCGAGCCCCCTTGGGCCCCTGGAAAAATTGGTTCCCACCAACCAACCTGTTCCCATAGCCAGAAGTTGCCATGGTGACCCCCTCCCACCTTCAGCTACAGCTTTTCCAGTAAAACCACTGCAGAAATCCATACTTCCCGACAGGCACGCCCCCGGCCCCCCGCCCCCCACTCTGCGCGGTCTGGGAGCGGCTGGGAGTTAACCCTCCGCTTGCCGGCGGACCGCGGACGCTGTTTGGGGGAGTCAGGGGAGTGAGAGCTGGCAGTGGGGAACCTAGGCTGGAGAGAAGGTGGACAGGGGACAGGCCGGCTACCTTCTCCCTCAAGGCCCCAGGGTGGGACTTAAGCAACTCTAGGAAATTGGAGGGGAGAAGGGAAGCTGGCTCTCCACTCGCCCACCTTAGAGGAGTCTTGGGGCGCCAGGGCTACTACCGGTGGAACCCGAGGGCCCTTGCTGCGGTCCAGGGGTGACTTCCGCTGCACTTGGTGGGGTGGCAGATCCACCCACCCTGGCCCACAGCTGCTGGCCATATGATCTCTCCCCTCTTCCTCTTCTGCCCCTCCTCCCAACACAGACCTCTTTCCTAGAGGCAGGGAGGGCCCAGCTCAAGTTAAGCGACCCAACAGCTTGGCTGTGTGTCCACAGGTCTGCTCTGACGGGCAGCTGGGCAGAAGTCACTGACCGCTCGGAGTCTCAGCTCCCTCCCCTGAAAAGTGAGGATAAGGAACTGGGCTGCTTGAAAGCTTGAGGAAGAAGAGGGGCTCTGCTCTGCTGGGCCCCAGAGTACAGCCTTCCCTGTCTGATGGGGAAGGGGCCCCTAGGGACCCCGAGGCTGTGCGGGCCGAGGGGGCCCAACTCTGCGGCCCAGCCTGTTTCCACTTTCAGAGCTAAGGGTGGGAGATGCTCTAATTGTTCTCTCTGTAGCCCAGGATGAATAATTGAGAGGTCTTTTAAGAGAATTAATTAGCCCGTTTATTGACTGTAAATGCTTTGCTGTAGCTAAGGAAGGGAAGGCTCCGACGCCTGCACCTGCTGCCTGCCCGCAGCCTGACACTGAGTTTGCACTCGGGGTTCCCTGGGCGCACCAGGGCTCAGCCTTTGCCTTCTCCCAGAGGTGGGTGCTGGCTGCCAGCCCCTACCTGCTGGCCTCTTGCTGCAAGGTTCTGCCCCTCGGCCCCAGCCCTCCTCTGTTTATCTTCCAAGAGGCAAGTGGGGACCCTCCTTCCCCCAAGGACTGTCGCAGTGTCAGGAGCACTTGCCCAGCACGCTGGCCTCCTGTCCTGTCCTGGCTCTGGGCAGGGTCCCATGTCCTCTGGGGCAGAGGCACCCCGCCATGGGGGACCTGGGGCTCCACGGGTCTCTCTCCACTCCATCCAGCACTCCTCCTGCGCCCCAGCCCCTGTGTGGGCCTAGGGAGTGACAAGAAAGTAGGAACTCATCCCGCCCTCCAGGCTGAGGTGGGGGGGGGCAGGCGAGTAAACTACTGGTCATCTGTGGAACGGGGGGGGGCAGGCTCTGCCAGCCTGCACAAGGCTGGCTTTCTAGATGGGTACTAGTAATAATAGCTAACATTCCTATAGCTTTTACTCCAAGCCAGGCCCTGTTCTAAGCACATTACAGGGACTAACCCATTTAATCTTCCCGTGTAGACCCCATGAAGGCAGGGGCGTGGGCTTGTGCCCAGAACCTAGCACGGGGGAGGGCTTGTTGAATGAATGAGCGAACAAGTGGATGCGAGGAAACTGAGTGGCAGAGCTGGGCTTACGCTCCCTTTTGGTCTGGCGCGAGGACCCACACTCTGCTGTGTCAGCCAGCCCCGGGGACCAGCGTGGAGGAAGAGGTGGGGACCCTGAGCGCCATGCCCTGAGGGGACCTCCTGCCTCTGTGGCTGCTGGGCACCTGTGAACATGAGAGCAGGTGTCTGCAGGCCCAGGGAGACCTGCCTTAGAAACCCCAGTCCTGCAGCTGTGGGGCACATGGGTGGCAGAGGGGAGACCCAGCTGGGGAGTCGGTTGGAAACCAGAGCACTTGGTCCTAATGAGCCACGGCAGGGCCTGGGCTGAGACCACTGCAGTGGGGTTGGGGAGGCGGTGACAGCTCTGATCTGTCGGGGAGGAGAGGGGAGAAAAGAACTGAGTGACTCATGCACCTGGAGATGAGGGGACAGAGGATTGGAGATGACCCCAGGGGGGTCTGAGGGTGAGGGCAGAGCTCAGGAGACACAGTGGAGTGACTCTTCCTGGGCGGACCCCCAGAGAACTGGGATGACCCTGGCCAGTTTCTCCCGTCCTCTTTCCACCCTCCATCCCCCACCTTTGTGCCCAGGAGGCTGCCTTGTGGGTGTGGGTCCACATCAGTGGGCTCCCTCTTCCTCTGCCTCTTCCAGCAGGAGACTCAGGCAGAGCTGGGGGCATAGAGGACAGTGCCTTGGGTGGGGGCACCTCCCGTCCCCAGCCTGCAGCTCCTGTCGGCTGCCCGCTGCCCTCCCCAGCCACCCAGCTCTCCTTCCTGGGCTGCTGTCAGCATCGCTGTTTGTTTGCTTTTCTTGAGCCTCTGCTGTGTGCCAGGGACTTCAGTACAGCCCGACAGCCCGACGGGGCGGCCTTGTGCAACAGCTGACTTTCATGTGACGCCTGACTTAGACGATGACCCTAAGTCACAAGTTAGTGAGTTGTGGGGCCAGGGCTCAAACCCACATTTCTGAGACAGTCCTCACCCCCACCCCCACCTTGCAGTGACACCTATTGCTTGCCCACCTCCTCTTCCTTCTCTGGGAACCGCTCCTCCCTGCCCTCAGCAGGGTGATGGTAGGAGCACAGGGACACCTCACCTAAGGGCTTCTGCAGCTGAGCACGAGAAGCAGTCCTCCCCAGCGGCGGCTCGCGGGACCTAGGAAAGCTGGCGCATGCCGAATGCACGGGGCCCGGGAGCTGAGGAAGGTCCCTGTCGGATGGGGTCTGCGCCCGAGGCGGGGGCAGACGCAGAGCTGAGAGCCCAAGCCTGCCTCCAGCCCCTCCCTGCACTCCTGCCCGTGGTGGGCAGGCATCTGTCCTTTTGGTTGCTTGTTATCCCAGCAGCCTTCATGGGACCTATGGTAGGGTCAGATGTCATGCAGTGAGGGTCCAGCAGGGCTGTCCTGTGCAGGCTGTTCTGTGCTCACTGACGCACCCATAAACTACTTTTCTACTTGTCTTAACCAGAGAGCACCTCTGTCAGTTGCAATATTGACTAATGACTTCCCTTGGGTTCTATGAGCAGCTCCCTGTGTCAGTCAGCTACTGCAATAATTAGGCCCCATAACAAACAGCCCCACAATCTCAGTGGCATTCCACAGTAAGCATTTATTTTTTGCTTTCACATATGTGGGTTGTTGGGGTTCAGCAGATCCGGGCTGGGCTTGGCTCCAGGCTGTGGGTTGGATCCAGGTTTTCTCCATGCTTCTTGTCCTCCTTGGACCAGCAGGCTGCCCTAGGTGTGTTTTTCCCTGGCTGTTTCAGCCGTGCGAGAGAGCAGGTTTGTTGTGCACGCGCGGTTCAAGACTCAACTGCAGGTTGCTGCCATCCCACTGGTCAAAGTTGGTCACGTGGGGCTCTGGTCTGAAGGTTCGTGTCCCCTGCAAATTCATATGTTGAAATCCTAACCCTCAAAGACGACAGCATTAGGCGGTAGAGCCTTGGGTAGGTAGTGTTTTCATAAAAGAGACCCCCCCCCGGGCCCAGAGCTCCCCAGCCACTCCCACATCAGCACGCAGTGAGAAGGTGCCAGCTATGAACCAGGAGCCTGACGATGCTGGTACCTTGATTTTAGATTTCCAACCTCCCAAACTGTGAGACATAAGTGTGTATTGTTTATAAGCCAGCCGGTCTGTGGCACTTTGTTATAGCAGCCTGAACAGACAAAGACAGACAGCTGTGCCCACAGTCAAGGATACAGGTGCCTGACTTTGCTAGAAGGGAGTGAAGAGGTGGGAATGATAACTCAATTCTCTTTTTTACATTTTTAATTTATTTGCTTTTTAAAATGGAGGGAGTGGGGATGGAACCCAGGACCTCCTGCATGGTAAGCACATGCTCTACCACTGAGCTATCTCTGCCCCCATCTTTCTTTATTTTTCATTTTTATAATGAAAATAGTTTTTTTTTTTAAATCAAAGAACAGGAGGTGGAAGATATAGCTCAGTGAAAGAGTGCATGGTAAGCATGCACGAGGTCCTGGGTTCAATCCCCGGTACCTCCACATAACTAAATAAATAAATGAATGAATAAATATCTAATTACCTCCCCCCAAAAATAAAGTGAAAAATAAAAAATAAAATAAAAAAAATCAAAGAACAAGAGTAGCAGAAGGGCATAGTGAATCCCCAAAGAGCATCACCCAGATTCCGTAATTACTAGTATCTTCCCATATTTGTCTAATCTGCCTTTTTTAAAAGTATTTTTAAACTTTTAAAAAATGGAGGTAAAATGCACATGACATGAAACTTACCATCTGAACCCTTTGTCAACGTGCAGTATGGTGACTTTAGGTTCATTCACACTGTTGTGCAACCATCACCACCATCCATCTCCAGAACGTTTTCATCGCCCTTCACTGAAAGTCTGTCCCCGTTGCCAGTAACTCCCCATTTTCTTCTCCCAGCCCCTGGCAATCACCATTCTACCTTCTGTCTCTATAAATCTGGCTGTGCTAGGCGCCTCCTGTAAGAGAAAATACGCAGTATGTGTCCCTTTCTGGCTGACTTATTTCACGGAGCATCATGTCCTCAAGGTCCACATGTGTTGTGGTGTCAGAATTGGTGCTGGAATTCCCTTCCTTCTTGAGGCTGGATGCTGTCCCGTTGTCTGGATGGACCACATTTTATCCACTCATCCACTGATGGACACTTGGTTTGATTCTGCCTTTTGACTACTGTGAGCAGCACTGCTGTCTGTGAACGTCCATGTGCCCGTCTCTGCTTGAGACCCTGCTCTCAGTTCTTTCGGGTGGGTGCCGAGAAGCGGGACTGCTAGCTCGCAGAGCATCTCTGTGTAACTTTTTGAGGCACTGCCATACTGTCTTCCACAGTGGCCACATCACTTTACGCTCCTGTTGGCAGTGCATAATGGGTTCAGTTTCTCCACATCCTCACCAACACTTGTTATTTTCTGTTTTTTCCTTCCTCCCCTTCTTTTTTTTACATGATAGACATCTTAATGGGTGTGAAGTGGTGTCGCATAGTGGTTTTGATTTGTGTTTCAACCTCCTTTTGATTTAAGCGCCTGTGAGATGGGTTTCTGTTTCTTGTAACTGGTACCAATGAGACTGAGCAGCCCTGAAAGTTTGCCGCGACCCAGTCTCTCCACCCACCTCGCACCGACCCAGTCCATCTCTCAGCAGCCCCAGGAGGTGGGGGCTGCTCGTGATGCCAGTGTAGGGTGAGGCTAGGGTGGACAGGTGACTTGCCCAAAGGCACATCGCTAGGGTTCAAAGGCAGGTCCACACCTGAGCCATGACTTTGGGCCCTGCCAGGGTAGGTGGGCATTGTCAGGTCACTGCCAGGGGAGGCCTGCCCATTCCCTTGGCCCAAGACTTGGAGAACTGATGTTGGGGCAGAGAGACCCCAAGACTTGGATGGCGCCAGGGTGCAGGGGAGGCTGGCGGGGAGCCGAGGCACTGAGACTTACTCCTTCTCTCCCAGGACGAGGCACTTGGAGGCGGATAGTGTCTTAGAAAGAGAAGCTTGTTGCCCAGAAGGGCTGCTGTGGCATCTAACAATACGGGCTTCCTTCCTTCTGGGAGGGGCCGTTGAGAAGGAAGCCGCCCTACCCGCTGCTCATCAGTAAGCTGACTGGGTTCTGATAAATTGCTTGATTCCAGTTAAATCTGTGCTCCTTGGCCTGGCCCACGGGGCTTCAGCGTGTTACTCAACCTCTCATGGAATGAGTTTGCTGTGTGGCTCTCACGGGCAGAAGTGATGCCAAGGAGAGCCTGCCGCCCTGGGGGCTCAGAGGGAGGCAAGCCAGGGAGGCCTCCCACCTGCTTAGTGCCAGCGGCCCCACCCACCTTCCAAAGGGTCTTCACTGCTCCCTGCCAGGCATCAGTGCTCCACTTCCTGTAAAGCAAGGGGTGGTGGTGAAGGAGGCCCCTGAAGGACGGGTAGGGCCAGCCGGCGAGGGTAGCCACCCACCCCTGGGCCTCAGGGCCACCTGCAGAGGAGCTCTGAGGGGGCCAGGCCAGGGCAGCCAGCACAGCTGGGCCTGTGGGAGGTGTGGAGGGGCCTCTGGGGAAGGGACTTACCAGAAGGCAGCTCTACTGAGACCCCAGGAGGCCCTCCTAGATTCCGGGAATGACAGGATGTGGGATGGGGTGCCAGCTCCTGCCGGCCCCTGGGCCACCCCTCCCCTCGCCTGTCTCCCACCTGCTCCCCTCCCACCAAGCGCCTCCCCTCCCCCTCCTCACCACAATCCTCCCCCGCCCCTCGCTGTTCATCCCCCGGCTAATCTCTCGCTGGAAGGTGATGCCCAGACAGGTACAGCAGGGCCATCCTCCTGACAACTGGGAAGAGAAGCAGGGCCAGCGGAGGTTCCTGCCCCCATTGGTGCAGCCTGCTGAGGGGTCGGGAGAGGCCCAGTGCCCCCTCCTCCAACTTGGCCACCAGCCCAGAACCCTTCCCGGCCAGGCCCGAATTGAGAGCCTGCCAGTCTGCAGCCCCACACACCCCAGCGGCCCAGGCTCCATGAAAATTGCTCCCCACCTGCCCTGGCGGGACAGGGTGTCCCTTGGGAGGGAGGTGCCCTTTGGAAGTCCTCCCTCCAAGAGCCTGCCGGGCATGAAAGGGAGAGGGCTTCGCCTGGGCAGGTGGACCGGGGTCTTCACCAGGCTCTCTGGGACCCTCCTCTGGGGAGCTCTCACCTCCACTCTGCGGGGATACGGCCCTCCTCCCCCATCTCTGCTTTCCTGGGACCTGGGGCTCACCCTGAGGGGTGGGCACTACTTGTCCCTGTCTGCCCCCCACTGCCCCACCCCCAGGCACGCAGGTGCAGGGAGCTAAGCATGGTCTCCGGGGAGACACTTGGGCAGGTTCCCAGGGCCTACAGGGCGGCCCCTCCTTTCCCAGAAAGAGGAAGGAAGGCGCAGCTTCTGGGGACGAGGCCTCCGTCTCCGCCCTCTCTGTGGCCCGAAGCTTCACCCTGTGACCTGGCCTCTGGGAGACAGGACAGCTCTAGATGCAGAGTCAGTCCCCTCGGAGCCCCTGGGGAAGACATCTGCCCCCTGTGCTTCAGGGACCAGCCCCCTCTGTGCCCACCTTCCCAGGCGCAGTGTGGCCAGGAGCAGGTCTCTGGGTACCCCCAGTTCTCCAGTGCCCTGCAGTGGCCCTCTGCCCTCTGACTGGCACTGCAAGCCTTGCCCAGCACCAGGGAGCAGGCTTCCCTGAGGGCCTTCACTTTGGCCACAGCCCCTGTCACCCCTGCCCGGGGATGCAGAAAAGGCCCTTTCTCTGATTCTGCCAAGCTCCAAACTCCAGCAGTGGAGGAAGAGAGAGCATTAAATTCCCACCTGGGGCAGTGTTCACGCAAAGTGCATGCAGAGGAGGCCCCGCCCCAGCCGGGGACCCTCTCCAGGTGAGAAGAGCCACTCAAGCCTGTGCCTGTCAAAGCTGGCCTGTTGTCACCAGAGCAGCAGAGACACAGGGGCTCTGGGCGGGCGGGGCCCGGGCTGCGAGGAGTGGAGAGCCAAGGAGCTGGCAGAGGGACACAGCACCTACAGGGGATGGGCCGGCAAGTGGCGGTGCGGTCCTCACGATGAAGAATGCGCAGTGTGCAGCAGGCTGCTCCCTCTCTGCTCCCTTCGCCCATCGACTCCGCATCTGCCTGCCAGGTGCGGTTCTAGGGGCCAGGATGGCGCGGCAGACCTAAGCGCCTATCTCGGGACCTGCTGCCGGGCAGGGGGCACTCGACGGCAGGAAGCGAGGGTCACAGTGTGTTTGAAGGAGAAAGGAGAGCGAGCGGGTCAGGGGGATGAGGAAGGGGGCCAGAGATGGATTATAGGGCTCAAGGGTGGTGGGGGCAGGCTCCTGGCCTAAGTGATTGAGCCAGGCCTTGAAGGTGGCGAGGGGTGAGCCTCACCGGAAACTTGGGGAGCAGCTGGCGCAGCAGCCCTGGGGGACAATGGCCCTGGGGGATGTGCCGGGTGCGTGTTCCGGCAACTGCAGGAGGTCTGAGGCTCCAACAGTGAGGTGGGAGGCAGGCCGGGCTGGAGTCGGCTTTGTAAGTCACCCGGGGCCACAGGGAGGTCCCGGTGGGAGTAGGGGGACTGTGGAGTGGAGACAGCATCACCTGGGAGGAGACGCAGCGGCGCTGCAAGGCGGAGGTGCTGAGGGGTGGGTGGCCTCTGGGCATCTTTGGGGAATACTATTATATTTCCACTTTATTTGCATTAGACAAAACCGAAATGCAGAAACAAAGACCTGAGTGTCCAGGGGCACGGATGCTGCAGATACACAGGAGCCTGTGGGTGTGCCCGAAACAGAACGTGGGGAGGTTGCAGGTTCCGGGTGGTGGGAGGGCACCTTCACAGCCATGCGACACGTGGGATGGACTTGCCCTGACGAGTATTCATTATTTATCTGAAATTCACATTTAGCCTCATGAGCATCTTGCCTTTCACGTAGCAGCCCTAGTCCCCTCCACCCCATAGATTGCTCGCATCAAAGCTGCATTTTGATCATTCTACCTTTCCCGGAGCTGAAATGGCTTTTTCACTTTTGGCCTTTTATAGCTTTACAATTGCAGCTGTAAAAAACCTCTCGTCAGCAGAAGGATTGAAATTTTAACTACAAAGGGAGTCATTTGTTCTATTTGTGTCTTGTCAGTGGCGTAGACCGGCTTCTCCATCACAGCGCTGCAGTCTCTGACTAGGACGCCGTGTTTGTGCTTTATCTGTATTTTCCGACCCAGTAGCTTTTAGGCTCACCAGTACGAGGCGCCTTGGCAGCCAGAGTGGAATATTTGTTCCTGTTTGGGGCCCAGCAGTAACACTGACTCCCCCAAATTTTGCTGCAATGGGTTCTTGGTATTTTACAGTGATTGTGACAGTAAAATCTGTATTGTGCAGAATTGTGACAACATTCGGCTACTAATGGGATTATTACTTTTGTTTGTGTGTTAAAGCCACGGAAATAAAATTTACCCCCAACAATACAACTGCAATTTTATGTCCCCAAAACTGGCCATAAATAATAAACAGAATGCCAGAATGCCTGTAAAACACATAAAACCTCCTTCTCGGAAAAAGTGGGCCCTCTGTGTCTCCCCTGATGGGACTGGCGGGGTCAGGAGCCCAGGAGAGCAGTTAGGGTTTCTGGACAGACTTCAAACGGATGAAGTAACTGCTTTGCAGGCCGCCTGGAGAGCAAGTTATTTAATACTTCAGAGCCTCAACAGTCTGTGAAATGGGAACAAAAACATGACTTAGAAGGGTTGGTCGTGAGTGCACGTGGTGGCCTCTCTTTGGATGGTCACTGTATTGGTTTCCTGGGACTGTCAGAACAAACCGCCATACACTGGGTGGCGTAAATCAACGGAAATTGATTCTGCATGGTTTTAGAGGCCGGAAGTCTGAAGTCAAAGTGTCAGCAGGGCCATGCTCCCTCCGAAGCCTCTAGGGGAGCGTCCTTCCTCGTGTCTTCCAGCTTCGGCTGCCCCTGGCCCGTCCCTCTAGTCTCTGCCTCTGTGGTCTCAGGTCTCTCTTTCTGTGTCTCTGTATCTGTCTCCACTTCTGTCTCTTATAAGGACACTTGTCATCGGATTGAGGGTGCACCCTAATGCACGATGACCTCATTCAAGGTCTTTAACTTGGGGGTGGTGGGTATAGCTCAGTGGTAGGGTAAGTACATGCTTAACATGCACGAGGTGCTGGGTTCAATCCTCAGTACCTCCACTGAAATAAGTAAACAAGTGGACCTCATTACCTCCCCCAGAAACAGAATAAGACAAAACAAAAAAAGCCAAGATCTTTAACTTAATTGCATCCTCAAAGACCCTTTTTCTAAATAAGATCACATTCACATATTCCGGGTGGACATGTTTTTTTTGGGGGGGGGTCAAGTCAAGTAACATCAGTGTGATTATCATCAGTAGGAGCAGTACTGCCAGCTGGGAGGTAAGATGGAAAAGTTGAGAAGCACGAGCCCTATGGACGGAATCAAGCAGGAGATGCCTCTGGGGGACCAAGTGGTCCATCCATACAATGGAATATTATTCAGCCTTGAAAAGGAAGGAAATCCTGACACAGGCTGCAGCGTAGATGAACCTGGAGGACAAGATGCTCAGAAAAGCAGCCAATCACAGAGGGACAAATACTGGATGATATACTGGATGATCCTACTTACATGCGGTATCTAGAGCCATCAGACATAGACAGAAAGTAGAAGAGGGGGTGCCAGGGGCCAGGGCCAGGGGGAGTGGAGAGTTAGTGTTAAAAGGGAACAGGGAACTGCAAAGTTCTGGAGATGGATGGAGGTGATGGTTGCACAATACTGTGAATGCACTTAATGCTGCTGAATTAAAACACTTAGCAATGGTTAAAATGGCAAATTTTAGGTTATGGGTGTTTTACCACATTTTTTTTCTTAGAAGAAAAAAGAAAGCTCACAAGAACTGGGCACTTTTATGGTCCCCATCTGGCCGTGCAGAAACCGGGTCTCAGAGAGGCGAGATGGCCTGTCTGGACACGTGGCCGTTACATGATGAAGGCAGGAACTGCAGGTCCCCAGCCTGGGTGTCAGTCTGCGTCAGGCCAGCGCCTTTGGAGGGAGCTGGGGACAGGATACTTCCTCTCCCGAGGGGGACCACAGGCCCCGGGAGCGTGGGAGTGGCTGAGGTCAGCAGAGCCTGGGTTAGTTTCCTCCTGAACCGTTAGCCCCGGGGCCCCTCCTGAGCCCCCCACACCTCCTGCCTGGGAATCTGGGCTGCTGGTTGCCCAGGTGGCTTCCGGGGCTCACCCCAGACCTCCCAGCTCAGAATCTCAGGCCTGGCACCTGCCCAGGCAATCAGACAGTGCCACAGAGAGCCCAGGAAATTCCCAGACTGGATCTCAGGATTCCCTGCGCCACCTGCTTCCTGGCTTCTTTCCTGCTGAGTCCAGATCAGCAGGCTGGGGGAGGTGCCTCGGACTCTGTCGTCTAGAGGCCAGGGCCCCCTGTGGCAGGACCAGGGCACAGCCCACCCTCCGCCTGTCTGTTCCTTCTCGCGTTGGTCGTGCCGGCTCCGCGTCGGTAACCGTCCCCTCCGCCGGTCTCTTCCGACCCCGCACCCCCACCTCCGAGCTTTGCAGCGAAGCCCAGCTGCCTGCAGTTCCAAACGTTCCTCAGCCCCGTGCCCCCAGGGCTGCGGTGCTGTCCCGTCCTTCTCTCTTTTTGGCAGACATCAAGGGCTGTGGGACCCCTTCCCCGCCGTGGGCATCCCTCTGATGCTCTGGGACCAGTGTGAGCCTGGGGTGGCTCTCAGCCCCAGACGGTGGCCTGCCCTGCTCTCCCCCAGCCTGAGACTCCCTGGAGGTCCCCGACCTCCTCATTCTGCTCTGAGGTTCGAGCCTCTGGCTTGGGCTGCTGCCGTCAGGTGCTGGGATCCCGCCGGTCAGATGAATGAACACACAGCAGGCCGGCGTCCAGGCCGGACCGGGCGCTGGGACGGAGCTGGGGCCCCTCGGGAGTCCGCTGCAGCCTGGGGTCGGAGCCAGGTCCCCGCTGCTTGCTGCGGAGGGTCCGGCGTCAGGCCCGGGCGAGCAGCTGCTGCTTTGGGGGCCGCTAGAGGGAGACCTTTGCGCCCAGCTTCCAGCTTGGCCAGAGTCACCGGGCGCAGCCGTGGCTACAGGGTGTGTGTGCGGGGGAAAGTGTGTGTGTGTCCCCTGTCAGCGGGAGTGGCGGTGGGCAGTGGCCTGGCTTCCTGCAGGCAGAGGAGTTCTGTCTGCTAGATAGTGGGTGAGACTTAGAAGCTGAGGGGTGAGAGGGGCACCGGCACTGGGCAGGAGTTCACGAATAAGAACCACGGTGGCTTCAGTGGAGGACACGTCTCGGGGGCCTTTCCCGAGCCCCACGCGGTGCTAAGCATTCTGTGTATATTACGAGAAACAACCCTGCAGAGGGCAGAATCTGTTTGTATCAGATTCATTTTACAGATGAAGAAACTGAGGCCCAGAGAGCCTGAGTAAGAGAGCCAGGAGCTGGGATCTGAACCCAGGAATAGGGAGCCAGGGCTTGGACCCCATAGTTCTCGGGAGGGGAGCACAGGCCCAAGACAGTTCTTGGCTGCCGGCCCTGGTGTCTTCCTGCAGGTCCTTCACCTCTCTGCCTCACTTCCCCTGGTAAGACTGGACTGGACTAGTACACCCCTGGGGGGGCAGGGAGGCGGTATTTAGAGGCCTAACTGAGACGCAGGATGTAAAAGGAGAGCTCCAGGCTCTTGCGGCCTCAGAGCCTTGGTATGTGTCGTGTGTGCCCCTGAGATGCCTGATGTAACACCCTCACTCCCCCACCGTGGACTTTTCTCCTCTTCCCTCTGCAGCAGGGCTGGCTTCACGGGGCTGCACAGAGGACCCTGTGCTGGGCTTAATGCTCTGCTCCCATCATCTTGAGATTCTCAATACTCTCTGACCCCGGGGCCCTGCATTTTCATTCTGCACTGGGTCCTGCATGTGTGACCAACTCTCCTGTCTCTGTCATGGCCCCGTCCCTGCATCGTTGGGTGCAGCAGACAAGAAGCCACCTCCATGGGCCAGAGCACAAAGAAACGCTGAGGGGGGGTCTCCCCACTTCCCAGGAGCTCCCCTCCCCCAGTGGTAGCCCTCCTTCCTCAGTGCAGCTTGTCTGGCCTCTGGGTCAGTTGCCCCCCCCAAACTGTGGCTGCAGGTAGAAGACCTCTGAGTCCACCCTGGATGGTTAGCGGGGATCCTCGTCCCAAACCTCTGTTAAGCTTTGTGGGCCTCCCCAGCCCCCCAGTTCCCCTGGGTACTTGGGAGCCCCCAGGCCAACAGGCAGAGTGGCAGCCTGAGTGGTGCACCATTTGGAAAGAGAAATTCTCCTGTTTCCAAGAGAAAGCCTGTGTCTGGGCCCTTCAGACAGTGCACTCGTCTCCAGACCTGCATCTCTGAGCATCCACGTCAGGCAGCCAGAGCAGGGCACGCAGGGCCTCCCAGCTGGCATCTGTCATTCGTTACCCCTGGCTCCCAGGCTGGGCCCCTGCCCTCTGGCCCAGCCTGACCCGCCAGGGTGAATGGCCTTTGGGGCGGGCAGTGTTCTGGGAACAGGCGGTGTCCTGGCCAGGAGAGCCGCCAGAGCTGGAGTCTAGCCGGAGGCCTCTCCAAGGTTCCCCCGGGGGCCCTCAAGGCCTTCCCCAGGTGCCGTGGATGCTTGTCTGCTACAGACCGTCCAAGGGGGCCCCGAGGTCACCGGGTGGCAGGGAACGGGGGCCAGTCTCTTCTACCTGGTCTCCCACCAGCACAGCTGTCCTGTGTCCCTCACACCTGCCCCACCCTTCGCTGATTTGAGAATTTGCCTCTGGGTCTGCCGACTTTGCCCAGATGGACTTCTCAGGACTGTGGGGGCCACAGCTCCCGGATCAGCCCTGGTCAGCCCACCTCATCTTCAGATCACGTCCGCCCTCTCCACTTGGGCCCCACGCCACAGCTTGGTGATCCAAGAAATTGTCTCCCGTGGGTCTCACCCTCCTGCTTCGTTCTCCACCCTTGGCTTGGCGCCTTCCTCCCAGGGAAGAGCAAGCTCAGAAGGAACTCCTCCCTTGTTGCTGGGCCCCTCTACTCTTAATCAGCCCCCGCCCTGGGTTCTGCTCTCCCTCCCTTCCTTTCTCCCTCCTCTTTCTTTCATTTATTCACTCAACAACCATTCGTTAAACAGGTATTACATGGACGCACTGTGCTGCCACCAGAGTCCTCCGGCCACTTACAATCATAGACGTTTAGGGCCCGCCCAGTCCCCTCTTAGAGCAGACGTTTGTTGCTTTCCTCCCCGCCATCCACTTTCTCCATTGACCCAGCGCCACCCGCAGGGGTGAGCCTTGACTGGTTTAAGCCCATTTAATAATGTCTTAGCCCCTTGGTCACAGTAACTCAGGACATAGATCCCAACTCAGGCCAGACGGGCCCCGGATTTCTGCTTTCGTGGGCAGGTGATGCGCTCTTTCTCCACTGGCTTTGGACCTGGAGGCGTGGGCTCTGGGGCACCTCAAATGCATCTCCCTATCCACGGAGAGCCGGGGAAGGTGAGGTCGGCTCCTGGGAAGCACGGCTCCTCTGATGGCTGTATCCCTCTGGTGGGGGAGCCTCCAGGGACCCTGGACGACTCGGATACATAAGCTGATCCCTAACCTCGAGGTCTAAGCTGGGTGCAGCGTGGTTTTTTTGTGCCCTTGCCACCCAGAGCATCCTAGCAGACAGCTCTCTGTCTTCCCAGGAGGAGTCAGCCTCTCCTTGCAGGCCCACCCCTGGGGAGCTGGCTGCTGGGCGAGGGAGCCCACTTGGTTTCTGGAACATTCTGACTCAAGAGAGCACTAATACTGCGGCTGGAGCCCACGCTTAGCACACACAAGGTCCTGGGTTCAACCCCCAGTACCTCCGTTAAGAAAAAAAAAGGGAAGGAGCGCTAATGTTGACCCCAGATCTGCCATTTTACTTTTCTGACCTTTCTACCTTTGGCTGTGGGCAAGTTACTCCCCAACTCAATATGCACAAAGTCCCGACCCCCCAAATTCTCAGCCCTCTCTGCCCAGGAACATACCAAGGACCCGAGGACCAAGAGCCTGGAGCTGCCTCCCTTTGCATCCTGCGTCTCAGTTAGGCCTCTAAGTACCGCCTCCCTGCCACCCCCAGGACAGGCGTATTAGTCCCATCTTCCCCGGGAAGGGAGGCAGAGAGGCGAAGGGCCTGCAGGAGGACACCAGGGCCGGCAGCCAAGAGCTGTCTCGGGCCTGCGCTCCCCTCCAGAGAACTATGGGGTCCAAGCCCTGGCTCCCCTTCCCTGGGTTCTGAAACTCTTGCTTCAGGCCACCCGCTTTTGGTCTCTCCAGAATCCCTCTGCCAGAGGATCTTCGAGTCCACACGAGCTCGACCCCAACCCGGCGCTCAGGGCAGCCTGGTGGGGGGAGACGGACACAGGTGATAATGTGTGTAGGGAGGGTAAAAGAGGTCCCTAGGGTGCTCCAAGGGGTGGAGGGCTTCGCAGGGTCAGTGAGTGACAGTAATTGGTGGTCCAGGGGGCAGATGGAGGGATGAAGGGAAGCAGATGCCCCCAGAGCTGGGGGAGGAGCCCGGTCCAAAGGGAGAGGGTTTGCGGGCGAGGCACAGCTGGGACGTGGAAGCTGGGCCCTGTGAGGCTTCAGGCTCCCGGGACACGTGGGCATCGGGTAGTGACGTGTGTGCCAGTCTCGGCCACGCCCCCGGGCCTTGGCTAACGTCCACTGCATGTGGCCACGGGACAGGGCCTCGCTCCGTGAGTGGGGAGAATACCCCAGAAATAAGGCCGATCGTGGGTCCTGGCAGGCCGCCAGGCCAGTGCCCCAAACACACACTCTTCGGGGTCAGCTGCCTGCATGGTGACTCCCAGCCAGAGGGCACAGCTGTGGGGACCCTTCCCATACCTTGTGCCCTGCACCATTTAAAAGAGAGAATGCTGCTTCCTGAGTCTGTCTTCACTTTTTATGGTGTTGGAAATGATGAGGGGAGTCTGTGGGAAGTAATAGAAATATATATATATACACACACACACATATGTATACACAATTACTGTCATGTATTACGTATTATTATATATGCTGGGCTCTGACCCCAGTTCCTGGCACAGAGCACCTAAAACCCTTGTCATTTCCTAAGTGATAAGGCCACTCAGATTGTCTTCTGTTCTAACACTTGGTATTCCGCCCAGCTCCTGACGCAGGGCCCCTAAACCCCTTGGAATTTCCTGGGCGACAGTCACTCTGGGTGGGACCGGTCACCAGGAAGACAGGCCACGACTGGGAACGTGCAGCCCAACCTCCACCCTCCGGGAAGGGAAGCAGGGCTGGCAGGGGGGTTAGTGGTCCATCCCGCCTGCCTGAGGGAGCCTCCAAAGCAAACCCCAAAGTGCAGGGTTTGGAGAGCTCCTGGGTGGTGACCACGTCTACGTGTCGGGAGGGTGACGCACCCCAGCCCCCCGGGGACGGGAGCTCCTGCTCGGGACCCTCCCAGACCTGACCCTATGTGTCTCTCTGTGGGCTGTGGCTCTGTGGCCTTTCCTGTCCTTTATTACATAACAAGCTGGTAAGCACGTTTCCCTGAGCTCTGTGAGCCATTCTAACAAATGATCGAAGCCAAGGGGTAGCAGGTCGTGTAGCCAAGTGGGACGGAAGTGGTGGGGAGCCGGGGACCCACCGCTTGTGATCGCATCTGAAGTAGGGGACAGCCTCGTGGGCTGGAGCCCTTGACCTGGGGGATGTGGCGCTTTCTCCACGTAGACTGGTGTCAGAACTGAGTTAAGTTGTGAGACTGGTGCCACCGAGAAGTGCTTGGTGTGGGAGGAAAAAGGCCTGGGAGAGCGCTGCCAGGTCTGAGGGGTGGGAGGGGGCAGCGGGTCAGATACCGCTGCAGATGCTCCAAGGGACCAGGACAGAGACGAGGCCACAAATGGAACAGGGCTGGCTCTTTGGTGACCTTGACAAGAGCGGTGGGGACAGAAGCCAGCCCGAGCTGACTGAGAAGATGCTGTGCGGGGTTGGGCGGGGGGTGGGGGCGAGGACAAATGTTGCTTTCAAGGAGTTTCTCTGCCGAGGGGGCAGGCCTGTGAGCAGAGCCCCGTGGGGCCCTGGGAGCGTTAGGAGACGGGCAATGGCCCAGCGCATCTGGGGGCGCGTGGTGGCGGCAGGCGGTAGGCACAGGGAAGATTGCTGGGGAGGTGACAGTGAGAGGGCACAAGGGAGGTCCCTGGCATCAGAGAGGGCCCAAGCTGGGGCGAGCGCTGGTTATCCTGCAAGGTGACCCAGCCACTTCTCAGCGCCTTTGAAATTTGACATAATGTTGCTTCGTTCCAATTTTTTTTTAAGTTCTGTAATTTGTTGATTGTGTTTAACTACTGATTGTGAGTTCTGTTGTGATGTTTCCTGAATTGTAAGCACCTCGATCGTGTGATGGGTGCTCTAGATAGAAATCGACACATGATGACTTAGAGGCTATACCAAAAAACAGAAGCAAACCTGGGGAGGCTGGGGAGTAGGGAGATGGGTTCGGTTTTATGTTCCTCTGTGAAGGAAGGGGGCAGGGATGTGTGAGGGGAGGGCAGAGGTCCCGGCAGGTACTCACAAGGGAGTGAGCCGGCAAAGGCAGGCACTCAGGAAAGGACGTGGGGTTCCTAGGGCTTGTGGACCCCCAGATGTGTCGCCACATGTGTAAAGGAAGCCCCGCCCGGTTTGCTGCTTAGCTGTTTGCAGGAGCGGAGCCGGGGACGTGCTCAGGTCTGTGCCTGGACCCCCACCTTCTCTTCCGGACACATTCCGGATGGACACACGCTGGCTGAGCCCTTGACAGTGGCAGTCCCAGAATTTCTATGACGTTTCTACAAAGGGCATTAGAGGGCTACACTACAGGGAGCACGAGGGCTCGGCGACCTTGGGCCTGCCTGGCAAGTGCACTGCTCTACACAGGTGGAATGTTCTTTGGGGAGGCCTGGGAGACATTTGGGAGAGGTGCTGAAGTCCCCTGAGCCATCCCTAGCCTGCACCTGGCTGTTACGAGAGTAAGGACAAGTCACTGAGTGTCAGGAGACCGCTGTGCTGCATACCACTGTCGAAGGACCCAGATTCAGGATGTGTAAAGAACTCCCAGGGGAGGGGATAGCTCAGTGGTGGAGTGTGTGCTTGGCATGCCCAGCATGCCTGGGCTCCTGGGTTCAATCCCCAGTACCGCCATTGAAAATATAAATAGAATAAAACAAACAAACAAACAAACATAATTACCTCCTCGCCCCTGCAAAAAATAAGAAAGAAAAAAAAATTAATAAAGAACTCCCAAACATCAGTAAGACAGACAGGGTGAAAAAGAGGGTGGGCAAAAGACTGGAAGGGGCACTGGGCAAACAGGATGCCCACATGGCAAATGGCTGGTAAACCTAAAAAAGGCTCTCAGATTAAATCCCCAGGGTACCACCACTGCCCACGCACCAGAATGGTTTCGGTGGAAAGGACAGGGGCCGCCTCACATAGGTGAAGGTTAGAGCCCCCGGGACTGTCATCAGTTGCCGGTGGGAGCCACGCTGCCGTAACCACCTAGGAAACTGCCTCCAGGTACTTCCTAGAGCTGAATGTATGCAGAGCCCGGGGCCCAGCAGGTCCATCCCCCCAGCCCCACCCTGTGCACGCCCAGTGGAAACTCTGCATGTTCACCAACAGGTACAGATTGATGGATTCCATCGATGTCAAAAGTACAAAACAGGGGAAAATGAATATGGCGTTAAAAAAAGTCCAGGGAGTGGTGATGGACATCTTGGGAAGGGTTACAAGAGGGCTCCTGGTGTGCTGGTGTCCTCTGTCTCGACCTGGTTACAGGTGTGTTAAGTTTAAACTTTGACCCAGCTGCACCCTTGGGATTTCTGTATTTTTCAGTATGTATGTTGTATTTTGGGAAAAAAAAGAGATGAAAATACAACCCGCTTTACTAGGTATGGAGCTTGGGTTGCTGATCCACTGTTGACGTGGGACAGCCGGACACAGCCCTTGCATCCGTCAGCATCCAGCCCAGCTGGTGCCACCCTCCTCATCACGCTTCCCTCCCCTGCCTCTCGTCTTCCAGGGAACTCCAAGCTGCCAGACATCAGGACCTGGACGGTGCCTTTATCCTTGACCCCTGTCTTCCTCTTGCATCCCCCATTCAATCCAGCAGTAAAGCCAGCTCTGCCTTCAGGGTAGATCCAGAAGCCGGCCCCTCCTCCCCCTCCGCCTCTCCCACCCTGGTCCTGGTCCAGTGCCCTGCACCTGTAGAGCCACAGTGGCCTCCCACCTGGTCCTCCTTCCTCATTCCCTGTGGGGTCTCCTCCCAATAGCAGGAAGGCGGCCTTTCTAAAACACTGATCGTGCACTTAGTTATTCTGTTATTTGGCTCCAAAGCTTGCAGGTTTCAGTGGGGAAGTAACCCCAGCTCCTTCCCAGGGCTCCCCAGGCCCTGTGGGAGTCAGCCTCTTCTCTGCTTCCTCCCTGGGCTCAGCCACACTGGCGCATGCCCAGCGCCAGGCGCCCTGTTATTCCTGCCCCCAAAGGCTCCACTCCACCTTCCAGCCCCTCTGTGAATGTGAGCCCCTCTCTCTCAGCCCAGGGGAAAACCTTCGCCTTCCTTTGCCCTGCTTTGCGGGGCGGGGTGGGGGGAGCCCAGGGGCCCAGCCTGTGTCTCACACTCCGCTCCCCTGCCCCTCCCCTGGGCACTTCTTGAGTCCCCCTGGGGCAAGACCACAGCCTCTCCCTCCCCAGCTCAGCCCCAAACCCTGACACCTTGGTCCCCTGGCTAGCCCGGCTGGGGGCCTCCACCAGGACTGGGGTGAGGTACCAGTCATTTCTTTCCCCAAATAGGCCTGTCTTTAAAAATGATTTACTTTTTCAAAAATTAAAAAGCCAACCAGGCAGTTTTCATATTCTTTTTTCTGCTTCTCTATGTTTTTTTAATAATTAAAAAGAATCGGTAATTTAAAATTTTTTATTTATTTTAATTAAATTTATTTATTTTAAAATTTGGGGGGCAGGTAATTAGGTTTACTTATTTTTATTTATGTGGGTTTATTTTTATTTCCTTAATATAATTAGGTTTATGAGTATCATTTCAGTTTTCAGTGGAGGTACTGGGGGGATGGAACCCAGGACCTCCAGGATGCTAAGCACGCACTCTACCACTGAGCTATACCCTCCCCCTTCTCTGTGTTTTCTAACTTTCTACAAAGATCATCTATTACATACATAATTTAAAATAAAGCATCATTTCCAAGTCCATTCTCTTTGATTCAGTATTTGCACTTCTGGGAAAACACCCCAAAGAAATAGTCCTACATAGAAGAAATGAGCTGTGTAGGCAGAAGATTCCATGGAGCAGATCTGGCCCCCTCCGAAGACCCTCCGTCACCCACCCTCCAGCACACCCTCCCGCAGGGAGACTGAGGCCCCAGAGCAGGGATCTGCGCTGGACCACCAGCTGTCCCGGGAACTGAACTGAATTGAAAACAGTGGGTCTGCACTGATGCCGGCTGCCATGCTGCTTCATTTGCTGGACACTGCGCTCAACACTTTACTTCATGATTTCATTAGCTCTTCCCAAGAACTCTGCGAGGACAGCTACTGTTATTGTCCCTATTTCATGTGACAAGTGTGAGGCTCGGCAAGTACCAGTAACCCACCAAGGAGGGGCAGAGCTGGGACGCCGGGCAGCCTGAGTCTCCCTGTGTGCCTTGTCCAGCCTGGCCTCACGCCGTTGGGTGCCACCAAGCAGCCACACCCCTTCTTCCTCACTAACAGAATCCCACCCTGAGGATGAGCAGTGATGGGTCTAAGCCAGTGGTAACAACCCCTTGTTCTTTTGTCAGCAATTGTCTAAGGTGACCGTGAGACTCAAGCCTGCCAGTGAAATGTAAGGGGAGTGTCTCTGTAGACTTCTGAGAAGTTCAAGGAGAAATACGTTTTCCTTGCACCCCATTTGCTCTTGCTCAGTGCACTGTCATTTCATGAGGGTGTGATGCCTGGAGCTGTGGCAACTATATTGTGCCCATGAGGAGCACCAGCTTCGATACTAGGGTAACTGAAAGTCTGGATTTGATTTCTTTGGATGCAAGACTTTCAGCACGAAATCTGGGAAAGTCTTGGGCAACAGGATGATTGGTCACCCTAAATTGGTAGCATGGAAGGAGAGAACTTGGGCCCTTGCCAATATCCTTGCGCTATTAACCAGCTGTGGAACCCTTAAGCTCTGGATTTTGGGGCTATGTAAACAATGATTATTGTACGATAGACTACAAGGATGTATTGTACAACACAGGGAAGACAGCCAATATTTTGTAATAACTGTAAATGGAGTGTAACCTTTAAAAACAAAAAAAATTTTAAAAATAAAATTTTCAAAAAACACAATGGTAAGTTTAAATCTCTGTTTTTTTATTTACGGCTGAAATCACAGGCATGAGCGCTGCACACCTCCCATCCTTTCCCACCTCTTACTTTTATGTTGTTCCAAGCACTGTGCACCCTAACCCCCACGTCTGCCTGTGGCTCTGCAGCCACCCTGCCCGGCCACCTCCTCCCTGAGGGCTTCCTGAGCTGCTTCTCAAATGAGTGCAGACCCGCTCACCTTTGCACAGAGGCATTTTTTCTTTACTCCTTTTTCCTGACGTTTCTTGCTCTCTGCCCCGGTTGCAGCTAACTGGCCACTCACTGTTTCTCTTCTTACCTGCCCCCTCCCGCCCTCCCTCCCCCCACAAACTACAGCATGACTTTCTCAGTCTTGCCCCCATCCCAGTCTCCAGCACAAGATCCAGGCTGCGTGTCTTCTCTGGGCCAGGAAGTGAGGCCAGGCCTGACCTCCCCAGTTTCGTTCCTGGGCCAGAGGCTCAGTGCACCCACACCCCATTTTGAGGCCCCAGGGCTACCCTGCAGCTTGAAATCCAGCCTGTTCTCTCTCTGCCTTGTGGCTGATTCAGCTCCTTATCACCTGTGCTCCCCTGGGCCCTCTTCCCGGTAGAAGCCCCACAGGTGGGAGCTGTTTCTTCCCTCTGGAGACTCAAGCCTTTCTCCTCGGAGCAGCCCGCGGGCCCCTCCCTCTCCTTCGTTTTCTGGACTCCGACTTTCTCGAAGCCTCGCCCCGACTTTGCCCATCCCAGCAGCAGGCGGTGTGCAGGTAGGAGCCCCCGCCCAGGTCATTTCATGGACAGCTGTTCAGATCATGATTCAGACCTTGGTGCCAGGAAAACACACGAGCGTGCTGGGAAACTGCCCCTGTTTGTGACTCTGTGACCCCAGGCCACTCTCATCCTCTCTTGGGGCCTCAGTCTCCTCCTCTGGCAAAGGAACTCACCTGGATGGTATTTAAGGTCCTCAAATTAGACCAGGGCCGGTGTGTTTTGGCCCATACCCCCAGACTAAGGGCTTCATGATGGGGCGGGGGACTGGGGTCAGCCGGCTCAGGTCAGGCTGGGCACTGGGTCCTGAGCCGGGCGGGGAGACGAGCTGGCCAAGCAGACCTTTCTGGGATGCCTGCTCCTCTTCTAGGGAATTGGTGCTGGAGGGGGAGGTGGCCTGGGCTTGGAGGCCACGCTGCTGGGCCACGGTGGGACGGGAGCCAGTGGGCTTCCAGGAAGGGAAGCTAAAGATACCCCCTTCCCGGCACGGCTGGAACCCTGAGAGGACAGGGATCCAGTTCCCGTCCTGTTGTCACCGGAGGGCAGGGGGTGGTGACCAGGAGGGCCCTGCAGCAGCTGTGCTGGGCCGGGCGCTGCTGGGGGCTGGAGCCCGGGACGGGGCATCTATTGGCTGAGTCTCTGGGCCGGTGGGCGAGGTCAGGGCAGGGCCAGCGTGTTACTGGAAGCCCAGCAGCTCTGTCTGTCTCTCTGCCAAGCTGCCCACTGCATTCTTTGGCCTCCTCTTTCCAGGCAGTCTCTGTATAGGTCTTGGCCCTGGCCTGCCTTGAGCCTGGTGCCATGGGGCCCGTGTTTGGCATCACTGGAACTCTCATTTGGAGGAGCAGTTGAGATGGGTGGGTGGGGGTTGGGCAGGATACTCTGAGGGGCAGGGATCCCCTGTCCCCTGTGCAGTTCTGGAAGCTCAGGGGGCCTGGGTGAGGCGACCGGGGTGTGTATGTGTGCGCACGTGCGTGTTCCAAGATCACTGCATCGAGACCAGGGATTAGGGGCCCGCGTCTGCCCCAGTATCCCAGGGTGTTGTGAGTAGGAGGGGGAGGGCGGGCGTGCCCTGTCTTCTCTGTGGGGGTGTCCCGAGGGGTGCAATGTGCACTGTCCCCACAGAGGTCAGCCTTCATATCAGAGTCTGGATCTGCGACCAGTGTGGGGGAGGCAGGAGGGATGGTTTATGTCTGACTGGCAGCTGCCCCTGGGCTTCTGCCAGAACATCTTCAAAGCTCCTGGACGGTGGGACCCGGGTTCCATCGCTTGGCGTCCCCATCGCAGACCGTTCCGCTGCCCGGGGACTGTGGGGACAGCAAGAAGCAAAGGTTTGGACCCAGCAGCCGGTTTTGGGCAGTCTGGTGGTTGTGCCAGGGACACTGAGGTTGATGCTGGGGGTTTTTTGTTTTTATTTATTATTTCTGATTGTGGTAAAATACATATTACATAGAATTTACCGTCTTAACCGTGTTGAAGCGCACAGTTCAGCAGCATTAATTACAGTCCTGTTGTGAGACCATCACCCCCTCCGTCTCCAGGACTTCCACCTCCCCAGACTGAAACTACCCACTCGACACTCACTCCCCATTCCTCCCTCCCTACTGGGCCCTGGAAGCCACCATCCTACTCTCTGCCTCTGGACTTCATTATTCTGAATACCCCCGTAGTAAGTAGAATCCTACAGTATCGGTCCCTTTGTGACTGGCTTACTTCACCGACCACAGTGTCCCCAGCGTTCATCCATGTTGCTGCGTGTGTCACAATGTCTACCTCTTGAAGATTCCATTGGACTAAGATTCCCTTGGGTGAACCACGTTTTGCTCAGCCATCCATCCATCTACGGGCACCTGGTGGCTCGCGCCTTCTGGCTCCCGTGAGATGCCTGGACGTTAATCCTGGCACCAAGCAGCAGTGGGAGCCTGGGCACGGGCCTGGACACCTCTGCACCGCTCATCTATGACGGGGGATCTGGAACAGCCCCAGCCCCCAGCTTCTCATGTTTAGATGATGTCAGGCAGGGGCGGCAGTGGGTCCTGTCCCCGCAGAGGTCAGCCTTCATGTTAGATTCTGGACCCGCCACCACAGGGGGAGGGGGTGGAGTGGGCAGGAGACCCCACCTCTGACTGCTGGTGAATGGGGAGTCAGTCAGAATAAGCCAGATCATGGGGCCGTGGCTAGGGTGCTTGCGTGGTAGTCGGGGGGCTGGGGGGGGCTCTGTGCAGATGGGGCTCCGCCCGGGGAAGTGAGCTCGGAGGTGATGGCAGGAGCCGCCCTCCCTGGGCTCCATCGTGACGCCTCAGCTTTTCCTCACTTCCGCCCTCCCCTGTATCATTCCTTCGGGCTCCCAGCCAGACTTCAGGAATCCTCCCCTGGGGCACGTTGTTCCGCCTGATCTAGGGGACCAGGAGATGATCCTGCTCTTCCCCCTGGGATTCCAGGTCCACGAGTTTTCTTCCCTGCTTGAATCTGGCCTCAGCATCCCCCTGGACCCTCCCTTTGAACTACGCAGACCTTTTCCAGGACGCTGAACCCAGGGTTTCCAGGGGACAGAGGAGATCTGAATATCCAGCCTGCTCTAGGGGTGCCTGTCACCCACCTCCTCCCATGGGGTCCTCCCCACTGCCGCCAGGTTGGGCGAGCCGCAAAGGAGACAGCAGGCTGGTTCCAGGAAGCCTGTGCAGCCAGAGACGTGGGCCCGAACGCCCCAGATCAATGGGGGGAAGGCTGGCAGCCAGCAGGCTGGCCCCTGGCGTCAGAGCCCAGGTCTGGGATCAGCCTTGGGCAGGGTTTCCAGCCCTCTTCCGGCCTCAGCCCCTTACCCCCTGCTGGGCACTGACCTCCCCAGACCATCTCCTTCCCTCTTTCTTCCCTTGGCCCCCAGCTTAGCCCAGGGAGGGGGGCCTGGGGTGCAGGAGCCTTGATTCGACTACCAGAGGAGATCGGAACTGCATCTTCCCCAGTCTCCACCCCACTCACCAAGGGACCGCTGAGCCTCAGTTTCCTCATCTGGATAATGTGGGTAGAGGGCACCCAGGCTTAAATGGGAGAAACTGTAGGGAGCCTCCAGTGGCAACACACAATGGATGTGAACCCCCCACCCTGTCCCTTCCCCAGTTCCCCCATCTCTAAGGTGAGGGAGCAGAGAAGCTTGCCTGCGTCATGAGAGTAGCAAGACAGGAGCTCCACAAGGCAAAGGGTGGGGGGGGCCTGGACGGGGTTCCCCTCCCCTCACCTCGCTCTGTAGGGCCCTGATTCCTGGGGCTCCAGGGCCCTATTTGGAGACACAAGACTGGAAGCTATGGTTTCCTTCAACCAGCTTGTTCCCTGAACCACTAGAAGAAAAGAGCTGAGGATGGCCTCACACTTTAGGGCCTTGGGGTGCACACTGGGGACGTCTCCCTGGCTGTGCAAGTGCCCAGTCTTCTGTCCATAGCCCTCTCCAAGCCCCCATCAGCTGCTGTCCCTCGTATAGTGGCCAGTCTCCAATATGGCCCCAGCAATCCCATCTCCTGGTGTTCATGCCCTCAGTAGGCCCTCCCACACTGAGTCAGGACAATCTCTGTGACCCATAGAATATGACAGAGTGTCCGAGTGTGATTTCTGGTGCAAGGTCATGAAGTGTCCATTGCCTCTTCCATCTTGGGCTTTTGGCTCACTTGCTCTTGGAGCCAGTCACCATTCCATGAGCATATGCAAACTGTCCCCATGAAGGAGCCCACAGGAAGAGGAACTGAGACCTCCAGCCAATAGCCATGTGAACCAGCCACCTTGGAAGCGGGTCCCCCAGCCCCAGTCAAGCCTTCGGATGACAACAGCCCTGACAGTATCTGACTGCGGCTTCATGAGAGACTTCAGGCCAGAACCGCCCAGCCAAACCACCTCCCAAATCTTCACCCACAGGGACTAGGGGCTGAGGGATGCTAGGGTAGGGGGGTGGGATGCAGAGGGGAGGGGAGGTGGGTGTGATTATACAGGACCATGAGAGGGGTCCTTGTGGTGGTGACACTGTTCAGCATCTCAGCTGATGGCAGACATATGAATCAACACAGGTGACAGAATCATATCAACCAGAGCCACACCCAAATGAATGCAAGTGAACTGGGGAAATGAGAAGAAGATGGACAGATTGCATGAAGCCCGGTACTTTGACGGGATGTTGTACGTGCTGTTGAAGGTGCTACCACTGGGGGAACTGAGCAAGCATACATAGATCTTGCTGTGCTGTTTCTTACAACTGCCTGTGACTCTGCAATGATCTCAATACAAATTTCCATTAAAAGAATTTATTTTGGGTGCCTACATCAGGCTTAGGGGCTTCTCCCCTGTGCCCATGGCTGCTCAGGTTTGAAACGGGGGCTCCCCCTCCTCCACATCAGGGCTCCTTCACAGTGTTTCCAGGGTTAGCCTGTGTCTGACCCGCCAGGGGCACTCAGCAGAGGTGGGGTGAGAGATGGAATGAGTGGATGAGTGAGTGAGTGAATGCATGAATGAATGTGAGTGAACACATGAAGGATGTGTGAATGGATGGGTGAATGAATGCCTGCATGGATGTGCCCCAGGCCGGATAAAGATGGCGCGAAGGCACGAGGAAGGAGGGTAACCCTGTCTGGACCTTGGAACAGCACAACACCTTGGAAAGCCAGCCCTCCCTGGAAATGCCTAGCCTGAGACCTGGTCCCCTCAAAGGAACCCTGCCTGCAACTAACAACTTCAAGGGGCAGGTCCCCAGTCTGCCATTCCCAGACACCCTTAGGTGAATCTGTGGCCCACAGCAACATTTCTTACCATCCTACCCCAACACCCCTAAGCTTCCCGGGGCTGAGGGCCCCTGAGCCCCCACGCCACCCCCCACCCCCAGTCTCCACAGGGCTATCTCTTCGAAGCAGGACCCTAAGCCCAGTGGGGTCCGAGGCAGTTAGGGACCTTGGGCCTCAGAGCTGGCTTTCCTGCCAGAACTAGGCCTCTCTCCCCACCCAGGCGAACAGGAGAGCCCCCCGGGGGAGGGGTGGGCAGAGGAAAGTGGGGGAACCCTGTGCGGGGCTGAACAGCCTCACGGTCCCTACTCTGCCACTTGGTCCCTGTTAGAACCCCCGTCTCTGCCTTCTGGGCAAGGAGCAGAAACCGGGGCTGAGACAGGCGGCCTGGCAAGAGCAGGAGCCCCCCTGGTCTCTTCCTGCTTTAGGTCCCAGAGTTACCCCCAGGAAGGGGAAAGGGCCTGCAGCGCCCCCTCCTCTGTTCCGGTCAGACCTCCCCAGCAGGGCACGTGCCATCCCTGAGCCTTCCCCAAAACCCAGTCACCCTGGGTCTTCCACCCCCTCCTCTCCCTCCTCCCCTCTCTCCCCACCAGTATCCCAGATCAGGAATAAGGGGCCCCCAACCTGAGATGGAGCCCTCTCCGGCCTCGTCTCCCGGCTCCCCCTCTTTCCCTGCTGCCCTACAGCCACAAATCGGAGGTCCCCAACCCTTGATTAGAGCAAGTCCCTGTTCGCCTTTTAGGAGTTTGTTCCAAGGAAATATTTGCTGATCACTAGAACCTCTTAAAAAAAAAAAAAAGCGAGGTCGGGGGAATGGAGAGACTAGTTCTAGTCAAGGAGGAGGAGCTGGCTGGTTCAACTGCAGGTCAGTGGGCTTGGCCCTCGGATAAAAGTGATGACTTCTGCAGGGACTCCAGGCAGGGTCCTGAACCCTTGCACCGGTAATGGTCACACCGTTCTGGGGTGGGGCTGACTGGCACCCTCCTCTTACAGGCAGGCAAGGAGGCGAAGCGACTTGTCCACCAAGAAAGGAGTAAGGGAGCCACCCCTGCAATGAGCCCAGACCCGGGTGCGACGGGGGCGCGCGGAGGGAGGAGAGCCCGGCGCGCATTGATCGCTGGTGCAGACGCAGCCTCTCTGCGCGCCCGCGCCGGGCCGGCTGTCGGGAACCCCAGCCGCGCTGCGCGCGCTTCCTGGAAACGTGCTCCCGGGCGAGGAGCGGCTCGGTGGATGCAGCCCGGGGCCGCCTCGCCCGAGGGCTGGGCTGGGCACCGCGGCGCCCGCGGGCTCCCGCCCCCGCCGGGCCGCCCTGGGCGCGGGTCAACCCCTGGGGATCCGGAGCGTCGGCGGGGTGGGGGGGCGGGGAGGGGGCGGGCGGGCGGGAGCTGGCGCGCGGCCGCGGGCGGGGACCCGCTGGGGAAGCCGTGG
Source organism: Vicugna pacos (assembly GCF_048564905.1). Taxonomy (NCBI): domain Eukaryota; kingdom Metazoa; phylum Chordata; class Mammalia; order Artiodactyla; family Camelidae; genus Vicugna; species Vicugna pacos. Next base: position 60,025,801 of record NC_133002.1, read on the forward strand.
GGCGGGATGTCAGCAGCTGCCAGGCGAGCCCGCCTCCCTTCCCGGTAACCTCGCGGCCACCCCGAGGAAGGTGGCATCGCGCCAGGCGGGGGCAGGAGCCAGGCAGCAGCCACGCCCTGAGAAGGGTGCAGGTGGGCCTGGGCCCTAGGAGGGGCTGGGGGCGGGGTCCTGTCTCCCCGCTACCTCCCAGCCAGAACGGCGCGAGGCTCCGGCACGCTTTCGGACGCAGATTGTTTATGGGCACCTACTATGCGGGAATCCCTGGGTGCAGTCGACTGGGGTGGGGGCCCCCGTTTCTCCCCTTCAGGAAATTGTTCCAGAATATGTGGACTTATTTACTTATAAACCATAGGCACTTTATTGCTAGGTTTATAGATTATGAACCCACAAAAGTTGACATTTTAAAAGGATGAGATAAAAGTAGAAATAGAGAGGTTTTGCGTCTTCCCATATGCCAGTGGCTTGTCCTGCAGACGTCCCCTTTATGGGACCTGGGTTTGGTGCCTGCATCCGGGCTGTACCTGCCATTGGAGAAGACACCCCCACCCTCACCCTCCCACTGGGGTACATATCATCCTGCCCCACCATGCCCAAGGCTGACCCGTCTTTGGGGCTCAGATTCCACTTCAACAGAGGGTAGCAGACAGCAGGCTAGTAAACTGGATGGTGCTCTGAGATCTGGGTTCAAATCTTGCATCTGCTGCTTCCTGGTTCAATGACCTCGGGCCTCTCTGAGCCTCAGTGTCCTCTTCTGTAAACTTAAGGGAGCAGCATCTCCCCACTGCCTAGCAGAGTGCCTGGTTTGCAAGCAGCCCCCTGATTTGGCTCTGTGGCCAGCTGGGCACAGGCAGGCTGTGGGATGGACACCCTGAGCCACTCTAATGGCTAAGCAGTTAGAAGCATATCCCAAGGGGCCAGACAAGGTCATAGAGACTTGGATAGAATGAACTGATTGCCTATCTAGCTTAGGGTATGGTTCTGGTGAAGGGTAACTCTTAAGTAAAATCTGTGTCACCAAACTGAGGGGCTTCAGGAGAGGAAGGGTTCAAGGAGGGGACTGGTGAGAGAAGAGTAAAGAGCCAGTCAGTCAGTCAGTCAACAAACACGAACTGAGCATCAGCTCTGTTCCAGGCACTGTTTCTAGGCAGTAGACAATCAAGACGCTCACTCAGCAGCCTGGGATCCCTCACAGCCCAGGGTGTCCCCATCAGGGAGCATCCGAGCCACCATCAGGCCAGGGCTGAGGGACACCCGCCCCCCAGCTGGGGGGAGGCCAGGCCCAGAGCTGAGGTGTGGTCCCCCTGGGCGGAGAGTGACTCAGGCCCCGCCCAGCCTCCTCACTGCCTGGGTTTGGTTTGTTTAAGAACAAATTAGTCACGGAGCAGGCAGCTTTCCCGAAAATAAAATGAGAATCCCCAGGAAACAGGGAAAATTGAAGGCAGGCGGTGAGTCAGCACGTGCTGCCCCCAGGGCTCCACTTTCCAAAAGTCTGCACCCTCTTCCCCTGCACCCCTTCGCCCCTTCTCTGTCCCCGCTCCTGTGACACTGATTTTCACCTCCCATCGCAGAACGTTCTTTGCCGCCTCCACGAGGGTCCCCTCGCTTTTCCTCTTCTCCCTGACTTTCCTCTTGGCCCCTCCTGACTCTCCCCTCCAGCTCCACAGCCTCACCTCCCACGCGGAGGCTGAGACCTCACGCATGCGCACTCACTCATTGAGCGCATGCCCTCCCTCGGCCCGGGTTTGCATCTTTCGTTCGTGCGTTCACTGGTTTCATTCGCTACATTCATATTTACAGAGCGCCTGCCAGATTCGGGCGCTGTGGGCTGGCGGGAAGACGAGCGGAGAAAACCTCGTCTGCCACCCCAGCGCTTGTGGGGAAAGGAGGCTCCTGCTGGAGACCTAAAAGGCTATCCTCCCACCTTCCCCTGCTCCTCCGGTCCCTCCCTCCACTGGGACGGGCCAAGCTGGGCCCCCAGCCAAAAGGCCTCAGTTGCCTGAGGACTTCGTGCCTGGCTCTCTGTCCCTCCCTGCCTCCAGGTTAGAGCGCAGGGCCACGGCCTGAGGGGGTGCCTGGGGAGGCCCACCCAAGCAGGCCAGGAGAGTCGGGGCTGGGTTTTGAATATGAGGGACCTGTTCTGATGTCCACCTGTTCCTTGTCTTCCCTTCCTGAGCCTCCCATGGGAGGAGGAGGCCAGGCCTCAATTTTGTTTAGGACTCTGGCGCACTCCCTCCCATCCCAACCCCCAGGAGCAGCAGGGAAGCTTCCAGGCTGCAGGAAGGGGAGGGCACAGGAGCCCCAGGCACTTGGACACCTGCTGTCTCAGGACAGTGCCAGTCTGCTGTGGCCTGGGGTCCATCTGGCCGGACCAAATGAGACCCCTCTGTTAGGACAAGTCCCCAGGGGGCCAGGGGTGCCTGTGGATATGGGTCCCCACACAGCCAACACCCTCTGATTCAGTCTCTTCCCACCACCACCTCCCCCTCCACCTCCCAGATGGAACCAGTGCTCTTCCACTCCGGGGGACCCCTGGGAACACTATCTTCCCAGACCCCTCGAGCTAACTGGCCCCTCAGGAGCAGGTAGGCAGCCCCAGACCTAGGTCACAGGGCTGGGCTGGGGTCTCCTGTCTCTCTGGTCACTGTCCAATCTCTGTCTGCCGCTCCTGATGAATAATTCAGTTGTTCAAATTACAGTAAAGAGCTATTCAGCTTCCCTTCCCAAATTGTTAAGAGCTGATACAAGCTGCCTTGGCTCCTTCTAAGGAAAGTCCCTTTCCCAGCAAATCAGCCAGTGGGCGGGGACCCCCCCCATCATTCACCAATACTGGACGGTAATAGGGAATTGACTTGTGTTTTTTCATCTCAGCTGTAAAAAATGGATTGTAGGCTGAGATACCAGTTCCTGGGAGTAGGAGAATGTGACTGTCTTGAGGAGTGAGACAGGAGCTGCTGTGGAAGGAGCCTTTGGGAGCAAATGCTGACCCCCACATCACAAGTGCAGCCCCCAGGGAGGGGATTTGAGATGCAGGAAGAACGTGGGCCGGGAGGAAGGAGCATGGGGCATGAAACCAACTGGATGCTGCAAGAGAGTGTGTGTGTGTGTGTGTGTGTACGCGTGCATATGCAGGTGTGCACACATATATGTGCATATCCACATGTGTGCATTTTGGACCTGTGACTGCAGTGCACCCAGGTGCTCATGTGCACTCGTGTGCCCCCCATGTACACGTGCGTGTGTGCATGTGCATGGGTGTGTGAGTGTTGACAGGAGGGCGAGTGTGTGGCTGGGATGGGATGGGGGCTGGCAGGGCTGGGGCGGCTCTCAAACTGCCTCCCTGGAACTGGGAGTGTTGGGTGGGGAATTCGGGTGTGGCTGGGCTCCAGCAGCCCAGTCAGGTGACTTGCAGGCAGGCAGGGGAGGGGCTTTGGGAAGTTCGGAGAGAGGGAGGCAGGAGAGGGAGAGGGCCAGGAAGAAGAGGGCAAAAGTGAGGCAGTATCAAGGGCTTGAGAGTTCCAGGTTCTGGGACTAAGGATGGCGGGAGGTGGGGCTCCCCCGGGGATGGAGCCCGGTGGGTGAGGGCGCAGGGGAGAGTGCTGGAGACCAGGCCCTGAGCCTAGGCCCCACTGAGGGAGGCCTCCTAGCATCCGAGGAGGGCCTGCAGCCCAGCCCAGGGTGGGGGGGGTGGGAGGACGAGGATCCAGGAGGGCTGAGGTAGCAGGTTCCCCCTCCCTGCAGCGGGGGTGCAGAGGAGGGAGGGCGGAAAAGGAGCCTCCAAAGTCAGGCCCAGCGCAGGCTCAGCCCTCGCAGCAGAAATCCGGCCTCCAGCCTGCTCTCCAAGTCTAACTGGAGGAGTCTGCTCACAGCCCTGTCGCAGGGACGGACCGCATTTCCTGCACCTCAGCCGCCCCCAGGCCACCTCTACCTGCAGCCCTGCTCCTCTGCCTGATTCACTGATTTCCACCTGGGCGAGCTCAGCTGGCCCCTGGCAGCCACATGAGTGCCCTCCGTGTCTGTCCGTCCTCCCCAACAGGGAGCAAGCAGCATACGTTACAGGCCTGAGAGGGTTGGGAGTGGAGAGCCCTTCTCAGTTCTCTCCTCTGTGCTCTGACTGACACCCCTACCCCCACCTCTGAGACTGCCCCCCAGTGGGGGGAACCCAGAGATGACTGCGAACCAGGGGTTTCTGGAGTCACTCCCCTGGTCCCAGATACCCTGGCGGGTGACACCAGGGGGTCTCATCCTTAGGCAGCTGTGCAGGAGCCCCCACCTCTGGAAGGGAACTCGGAGACAAAAGCAGAAAGGTGGAGCCTTAAGGAGGCCTGATGTGCCCCTCACCGCCCCCGGATCACAGGTCTGTACGGGGTGAGGTGAGGCCCTGGAGGACTCCGTCTCTCCTCTGCACTGCGCGCTCTGCCCTCCAGTGAAGGCCAGGGGCCCCACAGCCACGTGGAAGACAAGCCTCCCAGCCCCCTCCTGCGTGGGCTTGTACCACTTTTTCCACCCTATGGTGCAGCCCTGAAGTGCACTGGGATGGCAGAGGGCACCCCTCTCCCCCAGTTAGGTGGCATGGTTTGCCCCATAGATGCCCAGGGTCTCCTGAGAGCCCCCGTGAAGGTCAAGGCCCTCCTGCCCCCATTTGATTCTTCCTCCCAGAAGTCTGTGTGGGGCCCAGCTGTGACCTCAGCACCCCCTGACCAGATGTGGGCCCATCCCAGGCCCCCAGGGATGGCCCTCGATCTGTTGTGTCAGCCTCACTCCAGCTGTGGCTGAGCCGGAGTTGGGAGAGGAGGAGGGAGCACCCCACAGGCCTTATGGGGGGGGAACTCCCTGGAATCGGGGCAGCAGCTTCTGGTGACCTCTGCATCCCTCCCTCCCTGCGCCCCGAGCCCCTGAGCTCCTGGTTTTCCGGGAGAGGAAGGCATGTAGTCACGCTCCACAGAGATGAGGGAGTTCTCCCAGTTTCCTCGGGAAGAACAGGAGGTGTTCAGATTCCCAAGCCCTCCCATGACCCTGCGGGCTGCTCCTTGCTTCCTGGTGGTGAGGAACAGGGACTGGCAAAGCCCCCTCACCCTCAGCTCTGGTCCTCTCCTGGGCGGGGACCAGCAAGCTTTGTTGGTATACAGTGGGCAACTCATCTCTGCGGCCTCCCTCCCGCCGCTGCCAACCCGAGACCTCTCCACCTCTTCACTCCATCCACAGTGGGCTTCTCCCAGTGCCCAGAAGGTTCTACTCTTTCTCACCCCCTGGCCTTTGAACATGCTTCCCCGAGGCCAGGGCTCAGCAAACTTTTTGTGAATAGGGCCAGGTGGTACATGTTTGCGTCTCTGCTGTTGTAGCAGGAAAGTAACTGTAGGGAATTTACAAACCAATGTGTATGGCTGTGCTCTAATAAAACTTTATTTGTGGACGTTGAAATTTGAATTTCATTTTTTTTATTGAAGTATGGTTGATTTACAATGTTGTGTTAGTTTCTGGTGTATGGTGTAGTGATTCAGTTATATGTATATATGTATATTCTTTTTCATTGTAGGTTATTACAAACTATTGAATATAGTTCCCTGTGCTGTGCAGTAGGACCTTGTTTATCTATTTTATGTAGAGTAGTTTGTATCTGCTAATCCCGAACTCCTAATTTATCCGTCTCCACCCCTTCCCACTTTGGTAACCATAAATTTGTTTTCTATGTCTGTGAGTCTGTTTCTGTTTTGTAAATAAGTTCATTTGTGTCATTTTTTAGATTCCACATCTAAGTGATATTGTATATTTGTCTTTCTCTGTCTGACTTACTTCACTTATATGATAATCTCTAGGCCTATCTGTGTTGCTGCAAATGGCATTCTTTTTATGGCTGAGTAGTATTCCACTGTGTGTGTGTGTGTGTGTGTGTGTGTGTGTGTGTGTGTGTGTGTACACACACCACATCTTTGTTCAGTCATCTGTCGATGGACATTTAGTGTGCTTCCATGTCTTAGCTATTATAAATAGTGCTGCTGTGAACATTGGGGTGCATATATCTTTTTAAATTAGAGTTTTCTCCGGAAATATGCCCGGGAGTGGGATTGCTGGATCATAGGGTAAGTCTGTTTTTAGTTTTTTAAGGAATCTCCATACTGTTTTTCATAGTGGCTGCACCAAGTCACATTCCCACAGGCAGTGGAGGAGGGTCCCCTTGTCTCCACAGCCTCTCCAGCATTTGTCATTTGTGGACTTTTGAATGATGGCCATTCTGACTGGTGTGAGGTCGTACCTCATGGTAGTTTTGATTTGCATGTTTCTGACAATTAGTGATGCTGAGCTTCTTTTCATGTGCTTATTGGCTGTTTGTATGTCTTCGCTGGACAATTGTCTGTTTAGGTCTTCTGCCCATTTTTTGACTGGGTTGTTTTTGTTGTTGAGTTGGATGAGGAATTTCACATAATGTTCACATCATGAGATAGTATTCTTTTGGTTTGTTTTTCACCTGTTTAAAAATGTAGAAACAAGTCTTTATTCCTGGGCTGAACCAAAACGGGCGTTAAGACGGATTTGGCCCGTGGGCTGCGTTTGCTGTTCAGGTCCTAGGCGACCCCCTCGGCTAACTCCTCCTCAGGCTGCAGCTGACACACCCCTTCCCTGATCACGTGGGGACATCCCTCTGGACATACCCACAATGCCCTGCATTACTTCCTTCCTAACAGACAGCCCAGCACAGGGCCTGGCACACAGTCGGTGCTCAATAAATGTTTGCCAATTAAGCATGCTTCCAACAAACATCCGAGTGAGGCATCACTGTTGTCTCCATTTTATAGACAAGGTAACTGAAGCCCAGAGAGGGTAAGTAACCTGCCCAGGGTGGAGCCAGGGCAGAGGAAGGAATTGAGCCTCCGCCTGTTTCCCGGGTGGCTGGGCAGCAGGGGCCGGCGCCCGGGCCTCTGCCCTGAAGCTCGGCCTCCAGAAGCTTGGCCGGGTCGCTCCAGGCATCAGGGAGTCCAGCCTGCCTTTCATCCTTGGTGCCAGGCTTGCTTGGAAGCAGATGGAGGCCCCCATCAGCCTCCATGCTGCCAAAGAACCCCCAGTCCTTCCATGGGGTGGCATTATTTGTAACTTAATTCTGGGCTTAGTCCTGCCTTCCCAGGGCTAGACACAGGGATTCTGGATCCCTGATTCTGTAGTCCCCTGCTGCCCCTCCCCAGCCTTCCATCTGAGCCACCCTTCACTCAGCCTGGGCCGGTAACAGCTGTCCTCCACGCCCCCGGCTGTGGACACGTCCCCACTGGCCACGGCCGCTACTCGGCCTCTAGCCCAGTTCTTCTTGCCAAGTGTGACTCTCCCCACATGTTGGAGAACAGTTACCCTGGGAATTGGGGTGCAGTCCTGGGCGGGCCAGGCTGGATAAACACGTGGTCCAGCTGTGGGCTGCCTTCCCATCACGGGGTGTCTTGTGTGGGGGTGTTCTGAGGTTAGGGGCAGGGAGGTGCGGACCCCTCCTTTGGACTCGCAGGCACTGACCCCAGGACCACTGCAGCTCCACTCCCCATTCTAGCTCTTTCCCACAGAATATCCTGGCTTCAGGGATTCCCATCACCTCGGCCAGAGTTCATCGGAAGTTCCCCTGTCCTCCCCTTCCCCCCTCCCCAGGAGAGAGGCAAGGAAACGAGAGACCAGTGGAGCTGGAGAAGAAGAGGGCTGGGGTTCTGGTGATGAGGGTGTGGTGAGGCAGCTGGGTCTCAGGGGGAGGTCAGCTTGCCGACAGACGCAGTGTGGGTCCCACAATGGACACTGCTGCTTAGGGGGCAGTGAGGTGACGATCACCCTCAGAGGTCACCCGTTCTCATCTGGAAGCTTGAGAGAGCAATGCCAGGCCCAGGGAGGCGGCTGGCTCTGCCCGGGAGGGGCGGGCGGGGAAGGCTGATGAAGGGGCTGGAGAGGCAGGCAGGAATCCCGGGAACCAGCTGTGCTTCCTTAGCAGAAGCCCGAAACTCTCTTCTGCCCTGCCGCCTCCCTCCTTCCCTGGAACTACAGCCTGAAATGCTTGGGGTCTCCAGCCAGAGAGAGCTAGAATGTGGCTCTGCTGGGCCCCCCCAGGGGCTTCACTCTACTGCAAAAGCAGCCCTCTGGAATCAGCTCTGCCAAGGGCCATCTGCCAACTGCCACCAGGAAGATAGGGACATGGTTCCTTGGCCAGAGCAGGAGCAAGGTTGAATACCTAGGGAGCAAGAAGGAAGGGAGGAACTAAGGAAAGAGGAAGAAAGGAGGAGGGAGAGAGGGAAGGAAGGAAATAAAGAGGGAAGGGGAGGGGGCTGTGAGTAGCCTCCCCACTTTGTGGAGGTCCCTGGGAGGCCCCTGGGCTGAGAGGCCCCTAGGTGTGTATGAGCATATTTATTCGTTCCTTGGAGGTGCTTATCCCAGTGTGCTGAGTTATCTTCTGGCTCTGGCCCCAGGTCCAGCTGGGACCCGCAGCGCTGTGCCCGCGGGCCCGGTTGCCATGGCAACACCTCTCTGTTAGGCACCAGCATCTGAAAATGTCAAACCGTTTCCAGCGGGTCAGATCTGGTTCCCTCCCTTCTTTCCCCGTCTCCTTTTTCAATTCCAGTTGCCTCTGCCCAAGTTGCAAACTTCCTCTGTCTCCATGGGGATGGAGGAGGGCTGTCTCTCTTTTTCCGTCCCAAACATCTGTCTCTATAAACAGTTGTGCAGGGCACCTCCTCCTTCTGGGCCTGGGATTTGGGGAGGAAGTGCTTTGTTTATCTGGAGGGGGTCGGTTTCCTTGCTCCTCCGGGGCTGGCTGGTGTGGGATGGCTGCGGCCCTGGACTCTGGGAGCCCGGGGCGGGTGGGTGGCCAGCGTCCACTGCTCCTCTGGGACCAGCTCCTGGTGGGAAGGGTGGCTGCTCTGCACAGTTGTCTGGTAGACCTTGGCTCTGCTTTGCTAGCTGGGTTGCTTTAGACAGGTTACTGAACCTCTCTGAGCTTCTGTTTCATCCAATGTGAAATGAGGATGCTAATAATGCCTCTCTAGCAGACCTGCCCAGCGGGCAATGATCCTCACACAGTGTCTGGTGCCATCAGCGGAGCCCTCTTCAGAAGGCGCTTGTATTTCACAGTCCCGGGAGTCTACCCACAGGTTGCCACTGTTATCAGCCCCAGAAAGGAGAATGCTGAGACTCCTGAGAGCTTGACTGGCGCAGGGCTACACGGGCGCTTAGCAGCAGGGATGGAAGTCCACCCAAGACGCAAGCCCAGACTCCTTCCAGTCCACATGGCCCTTCTGAGCCCCACGCCCTCTGCTTGCAGACTGAAGAACGTGGATCCAGTGACCACCTCCCCAGCTTGAAACTTTGATTTCTTTCAGGGAAGAGAGTGGGGAGAGATAAGAAGTGAGTGGGATTTTGCTGAGGTCCAGGGACCAGAATGCATGTCGTATGGGCGAGGAGTCAGGGACAGGGACCCTGATGACTCAGACCTGCTGTCCCTGGCTGGTGGAAATGAGAATTGGGCCTCAGGCAAGAACCCAGGACTGGCCCAGGCCCAGCAGCAGCTCGGCCACCTCGGAGAGCCTGTCCTGGGCCCAAGTGGTTTAAGTGCCAGCATCGCTCCTGTGGGTCTCACCAAACTAACTCCTGGTTCCAAGTCCCAAGCTTTTTCCGGCATCCACCATCCCAGCAGGGTGCACAGAATGAGATCAGTGATGCTCCTTCTAGATGATCAGAGGAGGGAGCTTAAAAACAACCAGCTCCCTGGCTGAGGGACAGCTCGGGTTTGAATCCAGCTCCACTAACCGCCAGCTGACCTCAGGCGAGTTAACCTCTCTGAGACTCCACGATCTTGTCCATAAAATGGGTAGAACAGTACCTGCTGGAGGGGGTGCTGACAGAGGGCTTGGGGTTTAGCCTGGGGAGTGGCTCTAGAAATGAAAAGGACATTTCTGCTGTGATTATCAGGACAGGAGTCTCTGTTCCCCTCTCCCACGGTGGCCTGGAGACTGGAGACCTAGGGGTTTGGGATCTGGAGGCAGCATGAGCGTGGTACAGGAGGGCAGAAGCAAGGGCATCGTGGGAGCTGCAGGGCTGAGGGAGTTGTGGGTGGGGGGTGAGACAGCCGTGACCAAGAACCCGTCCGTGGAAGGTGCGAGGCAGGACCACATGGGAGCGGAGGCACCAACCCCTACTGCAAGCTCGTGGCCCCGTCAGACTTCACGCAGAAAACACCAATGGAAAAATAAACTTGTGAAGAATTTCAAGATAACTGCAGAACACGAATGCCCAAGCATGGGCTTGCTTCTTAGTGCGGACCCTGTGCGACAACCTGTTCCTGAGTGTGTCATGGGAAGGATTGCCGTCTCCTGGGATGTCTTCCAAGAGACTGAATAAAATGGACCAGAGCACAGATGCTGGAAGGAAGGGAGAATTTATACACAGCTTCACCCTCCAGTGCATTGACGTCCCAGACTTCACAAATGCTGAGTGGCCCTCTGGCACTCCAGACTAGGCAGGGGGGAGGCGCTTGGGGGTGCTGGTCCCGGGCTCGGTGTGGCTAGGTGGGGCCCCACGGCAGGTCTGGAGCACCTAAGAGGGAACATGGAAAGCATCCGATGTGCTAGCCCTTTCCTGACGTTGATTACTGTGCCGTGAGTCTGTGAGACAGGACTTTGTTTTGAGGACACACACACTGATGTGTTTCAGAGGAAAGAGGTGTCAGCGTGTCAAACAGCCTTGGAAAAAAGTGCCAGGAGCAGGAGAAAGAAAACGGTAACATACACGTGGTACGATGTTAACGTTTGGGGTATCTGGGCAAAGGGCGTGCTGGGACTCGTCGTCATATTTTTGCAACTTTTCTGTAAGCCCGAAACTATTTCAAAATAAAAAGTTGGGTTTTTCTGTTTTGCTTTGTTATTATTGCTGGGGAGGGGGGTGTGTAGCCACAGAGAGCCAGTCCTGCTGGCGGTGGGTCAGTGCTCCTGGAGGACCCCAGGTACCACGGGGGTACCTCGGCCGTAGGACAGGGCAGCGGTGGCACTGCAGTGCCAGCACCCCTACCCCAACTCTTGCCACCATCGGGCTCCAGCTTTCCGGCCTTGTGGCCAGTCTTTCCCTTTGGGGGGCTGGTGACTCAGCCACGGTTTCCATGTGGCAGGAAGTGGGCACAGTGACTCACGGGTGGCGCTGCACCCTCCCTGCTGGAGGCTGGGATAACAGCTGAGCTCCCAGGCCAGAGACAGCTCTGAAAGAGGGGGCTCTGCTCCCCACGGTGATAACTCGGGCAGTGCTGCCCTAGAGGACAGGCCTGGAACTTTCCGCTGGCGGGGCCCTTGCTCGCCCTCTGGGGTTTGGCTGGACGTGCCTCTGCCAGCTCTGCCCACAGCCCATGGCGTTTTGTGGCCACCTGTGGGCATGCGCACGATGCTGGACACTCCCTAAGAATTCGCCACCGTCTGCAAAGCCCGCAGCTGCTGCCAAGGCCCCCGACCCTGCCGGCTGCCCCCAGCCGCGGGCCTTCGCGGAGGCCCTGGTAGCAGTCCGGAGTCCTGCAGACGCCCCAGGGCCCGGGGCCTTCCAGCCCGGGAAGATTCAGTCTCTACGGCATTTCCCTCTTGCCTCAAAGGTCTGTGCCAGGAACTCGTCTATTCTGCCATCAGTGGGCCCAAAGCCAGCACCTGGACTAGTTACTTCAGGGGCCAGGCTGTGTCTTTCCTCCAAGACACCCCAATCTCTCCGGCTTATCTTTCCACTTCAGGCTGGGATTGCTCACGCCAGAGTTGAGGCCTGAGCACGTTTATGGGGCTTGCACTACCACCGTCTTGTTTGTTCCCATAACCCAGAGGGAAACGGAGGCTCACAGAGGTTAAGGAGCTTGCCTGAGGCCACACAGCACCGCGTCTGGACTTGAACTCGGGTCTTCCTGGCTCCGGGGTCCACCCTGCCTGTATCGCTCTTTGTCATGGGCTGTGTGTTCTCCTTTACTCCTCGTGGGCATTCTTGTGTCCACACTTTGTCTACCAACTCGAGGGTGAATCAGAAGGGTCAGCAGGCAGCAGGGCGCACTTGTTTTCCGAGGCTTCCCTCCTAGCACGCAGAAGCCCCTGACACATCGGGTGCTCGGGCATGACTTCAGGAGGACTGTCTGAGGGAAGGCGACTCTGGGCATAGTCACAGTCCTCTGCCCCCAGCCCCGCCTCCCGTGGTGGGTGGAGAGCCCTGCCCAGGCGGCCTGGTGCTGGTGCCCACCTCCAGCGCTCTGCACCCACATCCCCTTCCGAGGCCTCTTTCCTGCCTCCTCTGAAGCCTCCAGCCTCTCGCTTCCCAGTCTGTCCCCGACTGTCCCTCTCCCATGTATTTCCCTTTGTTCCTCTTTCTCTCTCTCTTTTTGTATTTTTTTATTTTTGTTATTTTTTCTTTTTAAATTTTTTTCCCTTTTTTTGTTTTGTCTGTAAGGTTTTTTTCTGTTTTTTTTTTCTTTTTTTCTTTCCTCTTTCTCTCTTTTAATTTTTTTATTATTATTTTTTAAATGGAGGGACTGAGGATTGAACCCAGGACGTCATGCATGCTAAGCACGTGCTCTAACACTGAGCTCCACCCTCTCTTTTGATTTCCCATCCTGTCCCCTCTTTCCCTTCTTTCCTTGATCCTCCTCTTCCTTTGTGTAGTTAGCAGGCTGCAGCCATTCCTCCAACAGCCAGGAGGCCAGTGCTGGCTTCCTCGGGCCCACCCTCACTCAAGGGCCCTGTCTCGGCTTTACACGGTCACTTGCCACTTCCTTGGGACAGACAGACCCAGGAGAAGTGCTCCCAGTATGTTGGAAGGGGACCTGGGGTCCTCTGGTCCAGCCTCCCCAGGGGTCGGCCGGCCTCTGCCAGAGCAGTCCTGTCGAAGGCAGGCTCATGGCCTCCCACAGTCCTGTGTTCCTGAGGGGACAACTTGGTGGGCTCCTGGGACGGCTGGCTGAGACAGTGCTCTGAGTATCTGGCACTCAGATGAAGGCTGTTTCCCCTTTTATTGTATTGAGTTGAAATCAGCCTCCTGGTAAACTCCCTTGGTCTCAGCTCTGCGGGGGGCCCATCTCGTGACTGTCAGTTAGCTGGCGAAAGGCCTCATGCCCTTTCTTCTCTCAGGGAGGCACCCTGCCCCTCATGGAGTGTGAGTTTTCACACTTCCAGGTCTTTCCTCCCGGGCCCCCCGGTTCTGGGGCACCTGGGACATGTGACTCAGAACTGTATATTCAACCCTTTTCAATTTCATCTGTCTTTCAACCTATTGTTCTAACCTGTTGTCATTTCCGAATCCAGATCAGTTGGATTAAGCCCCGCTCATGTTGTTTTATTTGAAAATCTGATCATATGCCTTCATGGTCTCCATTCAAGTCACTGATGAAAACGTTCAACAGGAAGTGGTCTAGATCAGAGCCTGTGGTGCATCTCTGGAGACGTTTGTCTGGATGGGCACTGCGTACTGATCGATACAGCCTTTAGGGGTTTTTTTGTTTGTTTTTGTTTTGTTTTAACCCTCCCGCTGACAGCCTCTTGTTTTGTTTTCAGCAACTTTCTCTACCTGCTACAACCGAACCGCACTGTTTCCTCGGCTACTTTTCCCGCGTCTCCCTAAGGTGATCATAGAAACTCAAATGTTTTGATGGAATCAAGGTCTTCTATACCCATAGCATTTCTATAATCTGACAATCCTGTCAAAGAAGAAAGGATTTATTTGGCTTGAGTTACTGACAGTAAATATTTTTAAAAAGAATTTATCCTGGAAAAACGGATAGTCAGTATTCATTTTATTAAGATTCCAAAATACAGACAGATGAAAAAGAATTGTAAAACATTCTACATCCTCCAAGGTGGAGATAAACACTTGCAACATTTTACTATATATTTCTACAAGTAGAAACGTCTAGAAGTACATGTGCCAAAAAACTCACAGAAATGCAGTCAAACCTAAACACTCTATTGTTACCTGCTATTTTTAACTTACAAATGTTTTGTGAATATCTTCACATATGAATAGGTGTACGGCTACATTAACTATTTTTATCAGCTGTGTAGTATTCCATTACAAGGATATAGGCACATTCAACAGATCCCACATTATTGGATTGCAATGTTTTTGTCTCTATAAACATTGCTACATATACCTATTATGAACACATCTTGTTCCTTCTCTGAAACAAGTTCAAATATTATACTCTGCCTTTTCTAAGTGTCCCTTGAATCCTCATAGCATTTATCTGTACTTCTCTTGTAAACTTAGTTCTATTACAATAATTATATACTTTCATCTCCCTACTTGTAGCTCTAAGATCCTTTGGGGAGCAGTCCACCCCAATTTAGGGTTTTACCCCTAATGCCTAACACAGTAGCTTGTACTTAGAGACACTCCATAAATATTTATTGAGTAAGGGCATGAATAAATGAATTTGCTTAATGATTCATTCCAGAGTTTTGCTGGTGATTAACATCATATGCTGGTTTCCAGTTCCCCAAGTCTGGTTTCTGCCCCAGCGGGGCCTGGTTTGCCCATCTTCTGGTCCCTCTCCAGATCTCAGAGATGATGGAAAGTGTACAACTGCCGAGCCAGCAAGCTCCCTCCAGTCCCAGACTGGGGATGGGTAGCCCTGGGCTGACCCGGGTTGACTCAGAGCCTCCCTGTCCACTCTCACTGGCTCCTCCCCTATCTCAGACTTCAGTTCCCTCTTCACACAGCCCTACCCTGCCCTGCCCTGCTTTCTTTGTGAGTTTGATGGAGAAGCAGGTAAACTTGGAGCAGGTCTGCATGGCCTTGGGAGGCCATCTAGGGAAGTGGCAAAGGTGTGGCCAACTTGAGCTGCTCTCTTGTAAGAAAGATGTAATGTCCCCCACCTTCGGGTTTTGGTGAGACTGACAGAATTTGGGGGCAGACCAGTGTACAGTAGGTGCTCAGCCAAGGCACTTTTCTCTTCCCTCTTCCTTCTTTTGACACAATTCAGTCTTCTCCCCTAAGGGCTGGGTATGCCCTTGAGTCATCACTACTGGTAGAGGGCCCTGCCTGCCCCCCACCAGTCCCTGCTCCCCACCCCCACCTCCCCCACACCTCCCTCCATTCTTTCGTCCTTCCTCCCTCCTTCTTCTCTCTTTGTCTTTTTGAAATATGACCTCAGCTCCCTGAACTTCCTTTATTTAGTCCCCCCAACCACTAAAGCTCTTTCTCATAGAGTCCTTTTATGATTACACTGTCTGAATTGTGGATTTCTTTTTCCTAGTTCATCATTTTCCTTGACCCATTTCCACTCTTAGGACCTATGACTTTTTTTTTTTTTTTGGCCAGAGTTTCCCTGAACTTTTTGGTAAAATATCCCCTAAGGTCTAAGGAACCCATCTGACAATTCCCAGTATCTCTTTCCTCATCTATCATAAAACCACAGGGAATCACCCTGTGTGAAAAGTGACCCCACAGTAAAATTCCTCATCTGGAGTTCAAATATCAGACTCTTCACAGGAGTAAAGACCACCATCCTCCCCCTCACCCCCAACCTCATCTCTGTCATCCATAAACCCAGCTCCAGATTAACTATTGATGCTATGCCTGGCTTTCTAAGAGGTTGACTTTCTAAATAATGGCTAAGAAAGGCCACGCAATCCAACACAACAAAATCTACTGGGCATCTACTCTGTGACTATGAACCAGGGATTGGGGAGAGAAAAAACAGATAAGACTCGGTCTTGCCCTCAAAGAGCTTCGAATATAAGGACTAAAAACTTAAGATTTAGAATTGGAGACCAGAAAGATGAAGCGGATAGTTTTTAAGTGTTGTGTTTTTTTGTTTTGTTTTTTTAAGAATTTTAAAACTGTGTTGCTTTCCTGTTTCTTCATCAGGGGTAAGTAATTTCCAGTCATCCCATCCATTAAACAAATACGTATTAAGAAAGAAAGACCCAGGCCAAGAGCCTGCTGTGTGCACAGCTGGATGGACAACGAGTCCATTCTCAAGAGACTGAGCTCTCTGCTCCTTGAGAAAGCATGAAATGGAAGGGACACCAAGGTCGAGGGCAAGTGCCCAGCCCTCGCCAGTGGGAGTCATCTTGAGTTCCTTTCACTTGAGGGGTTTGGGGTTGGGTCATCGAGAATGGAAATTTCTGGAAAAACCCTAGTACCCCTGTTGCAACATTCTAGGAAAACGGGCCATCTACTGAATAAGGGTGAATCAACCAGGGGAAGGTTTGGGGCCCTCAGTGCTGTCCCACGGCCACTTGTCCCCACTCTTTGGTTCCCCAGTGAAGTTCCAGCTACCCTCTGGGGGCCCGAAGGGAGGAGCCAGTGACGCTCTGATCCGGAATTTCAACGAGACATATGCAAATGGCCAGTGAGAGGAGAAGGCTGTGGGCAGCTCAGCGTTGATAACCCGCAAAGCAGAAGTGAGATCGGTGAGATTTCCCAGCCCTCCCTGCCCCCCGACAAACCCCACTGTGGGCCTCCTTCCCTCTCAGAAATGAGACCTGTGACTTTTCCCCAGTTACCCAAATCTGAGGAAATGTTGGTCTTTAAAGGAAACTAGACTCGTAAGGCTCTTTTCGGCCCCAGAATTGAGGAATCGATTTGGAGCAACTGGTGGGGCTGAGCAGGCCAAAGGAGGAAAGGAGTAACCTCTCCCCTCTTCCCAGTGAGCACCTGCCACGCATCAGACTTGGAACCCAGAGCCCTCTGCAGGGTGTCACCAGCATCATCAGCAGGTCCAGGCAGGGCCAGGACCTGATCTAACTGGCCAAGTTCCCACATGTTCTGGCCCCAGGGCCACTGCGCCTCTGAACTGTAAGCTCCACCGGACTGGGCAGACGCTAATCTTTCAGGAAACTAAAATATGACTTCGAGAACTTCAGCTGCCGCTCTGGCCCCTGACACAGATGAACATCCAGAAAACGTGTGCTTATCTGCGGGGTTTTGAATGAGTGGTTCTGGGTTCCCAGTAACTTCCGCTTGTAATTAATCGGCAATTGATTACCTTTTCACTTACACGTGGGAGTGGGAGGGCTCAGCCTCTCTGTCAGGAAGTAAACTCTCTATCAACGACGGGTGAGACAAAGCACTTGGTGGCTGTTACTTATTCATGAGCCAGAGAGCCTGCGGAGCCGGGTTTCCCCTCACCTGTTCCAGCTTGCCTTGAAAAATGGAAGTCAAGGGCCCTGGGGAGAAAGTGGTTTCCTGAGTTCCTGGGCCCATATTTGAACCGCACTTTCTTTCCTCACGCTCTCTCTCTTTCTCTACCGCATCACCCCCCCCCCCATTTCCATCCCAGGTTTGGTGGCTTTTTGCCTGACCTTTTACCCATATCCGACGGTGTTAACCTTGGCCAACCCAAGGCATAAGCAAAACCATATGGCAATATGGCATCATGAAGAATCGGCAGTGAACTGCAGGCTGTATTCCTTTTTCTAGGGAGTGAGCTGAGTGGAGTTGGGCCTGGGGATGAGTTTTCTTTTTTATTCCTGTGGAATTTATTTTTTATTTATTTTAACTGACTTTAAGTATACATTTAAGGGGAAGGGTATATAGTTCAGTGGTAAAGTGCATGCTTAGCATGCAGGAGGTCCTGGGTTCAATCCCCAGTACCTCCATTTAAATAAAATAAATGAATGAAACCTAATTACCTCCCCACCAAATTAAAATAAATAAACAAATAAAAGTATACATTTAGTACACACATGTTTTACTCATGGGTATTAATTTGCAATATTAAGTACAATAATTTGAGGGAAAAATTTGTTGACATGTGTAAACTGCAGGGAGAAAAATTCTGGGGCTAAGGGTAGAGCATCTGGGGACCCAGCAGCTCAGGCTTGAGGCAGGAGTGGGGGGAACATTCTGCGGCCCAGCTGGGCCTGGGTGCTGGCCTTGCCAGGCAGGCAAGCCACTTACTCTCTCTAAACCTCAGATTCCTCATCCGAACACCAGGCCGACTGCTGTGTGGCATCTCCCTCCCTCCTTCTTTATTTTTTGTATTTATATACATATATGCATATAGATAGAGAGAAGTATAGCCAGTTTACAATGTTGTGTCAATTTCTGGTGCACAGCATAGTGCTTTAGTCATACATGAACATACATGTATTCATTTTCATATTCTTTTTCACTGTAAGTTACTACAAGACAGTGGTTCCCTGTGCTATACAGTATAAACTTGTTGTTTATCTGTTTTATATATAGTAGTTAGTATCTGCAAATCTTGAACTCCTACTTTATCCCTTCCCACCCTCTTCCCCACCAGTAACCAAAAGTTTATTTTCTATATCTGTGAGTCTGTTTCTGTTTTGTAACTAAGTTCATGTCCTTTTTTTTTAGATTCCATATATAAGTGATATCATGTGGTATTTTTCTTTCTCTTTCTGGCTTACTTCACTTAGAATGACATTCTCCAGGTCCATTCATGTTGCTGCAAATGGCATTATTTTATTATTTTTTATGGCCGAGTAGTATTCCATTGTATAAATATACCCTCCCTCCTTCTAACGCAGTGGGGTGTTGACAGGATGGAGACCACCTGGGATGGTTATTAGAAACAGAGCATCTCAGGGTCTCCACATTTTAACAAGATCCAAGAGGTTCTGACACTGAGGTTTGAGGGGCGTGTGATGTATTTAAAACACCTAGTAGAGGGTGGGGAAATGTTCCTTTCTCTCATGCTCCCTCCCCCAAGCATTCTCACTCTCTTTGGGAAGCCTTTTGGTCTGGAGGGAGGGATTGGGGTTAGATAATGGACGTGACTTGCGTTACACTGTGATGTGGGATAGACCACAGATGTTCTTTTCCTGGTTCACAGACTGTAGAGAGTGGCCCTGAGGAGTCCACCAGTGGGTCCTAAGGTTACAGAGTAGACCCAAGGGGACCGGGGCCACATGTGCACAGGCACAAGGCTTCGTCCACCAAGCCTGGGCCACACATGGAAGCGGTCATTCCCTTTGGTGGAGGAAGGGGCCGAGGGGGATATCATAAGGATTTGTTGGCCGGGATATAAAAAGACCCCAAAGGGCTGGTGTTCGGGGTCCTAAATGTGACAGTTCAACAACTTTCATTAATGACCATTTGGGGGCACCCGTCCTGTGCTGGGGGCACTGGGGATTCAACATTGTATCATGTGGACGCATGGTGAGGGGTTACAGTCAGGGAGGGCAGGTGAATGGGACGTGCGGAGACGGTGGCTGTGCCCAAACAAGCCCAGGGTGCTGGGAAGGCCATCCCAGTCAGAGAGATGGGAGCAGAGGGCAGAGGGGCTCAGGTACCAGCACCTGCATGGAGGGCACTGGTGGAGGGAGCACCTTGGCCACAAGCTCTGGACACTGGCAGTGACCTGGCACCAGAGACTGTTCCAGGCATAGGGAAGAACCTGGGTCTGGTCATAGAGGGAGAGGGAGCTGGGCGCGGCCCGGGAGAAAGGTGGGGCGCTGGGGAGGAAGGGGAGCCCTGCCCTAGCGTGCCCTCTGTCCTGGGCGCGCACCCTGCCGGGAAGCCCTGGGGCCGCAGCTGCTCGGGCCGCCTGGCCCAGAATAGCCTCCCTTCCCGGCAGGGCTGCCCGGGCTCTCAGCGCCAGAGCCCGAAATAGGGCTCGGCCGCGAGGCCCGCGGGCGGCGGGCGCGAGGGGCCGCCCTGGCTCCGGGGCGCGCCAGGGAGCGGGCACCCGGGGCGCGCGGCAGGGATCCGGGACCAGGAGCAGGCGGACAGCCGGGCCGGGGGGCCGGGATCCCGGGCGCGGGGCCAGCCGCGAGGCGGCGGGGCGGGGCGCTGACCTCACCGCCCGCGAGGAAGCCCGTCGGGGGCCGGCGCGCTGATGGAAGGGCTGAGGAATTCGCAGCTGGCGGCGCGGTCGGGCGTGTGAGTGTGTGGACACTTCCCCTTTAAACGCTGCCGGGAGAGGACCGGTTGCCATCGGCACGCACCGGGCCAGGGGACCCAGGCGCTCCCGGACCACGGTTCCCGTCCGGGCTGAGCGGAGGAGTCGCAGGCACGGGAAGGGGCGGCAGACACCCGCCTCCAGGGACACCCCCACCTGGGCCCGCACCTCGCTTCTGTGGGTGTTGCGATCAGATGCAGTCCTGGACCAGGGCTGCCTGGGGCGGCTCTGTGCCTGCCCTGCCTCCTAGGGGGTACCTCGGACCCCGGGGCCCCAACACAGGCTCCCTGCTGTTATCCACCATGGACCCTGAGGCTGTTTAGAAGGTGCCTGACCTCACAATTTGCCCCTGCAGCCACCACCCCTCACCGACCTCCGCCCACCTGCTAACCTCCCTAACCTCTCCCAGGCTCAGTTTCCTCATCTATTAACTGGTGATTAGTCATATCTACCATACAGGGTGGCTGTGATTAAAATAGAATAATTATGTAATGTGCTCTGGGCTTTGTGACGGGGTCCTTTTCCCCTGCTTTCCATCCCCCCACCCCCACCCCACCTTCCTCCTCAGTCAGCCTATCCTGTCCCCCAGGCCTGGAAAATCTTCAGGTGGATCAACACCCTGGCCAGGCCCCTCTCCTCCTCTCCCCTCAGGGTTACCTTGGAACCCGCCTTATACAAGAGGATAGTTCAATTTGCTGTCAGAACCTGCAGGAATCCCAGGCTGAGGTCCAAGAGTATTAACAGAGGGCCCAGCCTGGTTCAAGTGAGTCAACTGCTCCTTCTGAATGTTAGTGGCTGCTTCAGCTGCCCTCTGCAGCTTGGGCCCGTTGGTTGCCAGGACTGAGTGGCCCCTGGAAATTGCTGAGAAGACCAGCATGTCCTGGGGATGGGGTCAAGAGCCAGCCCAGGGTACCAGGCTGGGAAGGGGCTCCCAATGCCACCTTCTTCTCCTCTATGGGAGCCGAGGCTTAGGCCCGGGGAACGGTGGTACCCTATGTAAGGAAGGGCGGGTCTGGCTTACTGTAACTGCCTGGCTAAAAGCCTGATTGTCCTGTGGTTGGGCAGGCCAGCCAGAGAGGGGCCCTGGTGGAGGGAGAGCTCGCGCAGTGTGTGAGAGGTGGAGGCCGGCATCACTGCTTTCCCAGGGAGAGTTAGTGGACCAGGTGTGGCTGCCAGGAAGGTCACCATTTCTTCCCCTAGGTGGGTCAGGCCACTACTTAAGTGTCAGATTATTTGCAAGAAATAGTCTGTCCACGGATCAGCCCCTTCGCAGGGGTGTCAGAGCCTCCAGTGTTCACCAGTGCTCACTATGTCCTGGGCAACATGGGTGTTGCTCACTGATCAATGACCTTAGGAAGTGGGAGCTATTATTGTCCCCATTGTACAGATGGGGAGCAATTCAGAGACCTGCCCTGGTCTCCTAACTTGGAGGAGGCAAACTGAACTGGAGATGAAAACCCAGGCTCCTAATTGCCACTCCATCTGGCCTCCTCAGTGTGGGAACCAGTGTGGCCCGGAAGAAGAGCAGCGAGCAAGGGGAGAGCTGACCCACCTGACTGCCAGGTGCCTGAGCCCCTCCCCCAGGCGCGCTGTTTGCTCGGTACTCAGCTGACTTCCTGTCCCTGGAAGAGCAGCTGCGGGTGTGCTGGGGTAGGGCGGTCTCCTTCCTGTGGTTCAGGTAAGGGCATAACCCTGTGCCTTCTTGGCATCCTCCCTCTCCCCTTTCCCAGGCCCCAGAAGTCAGACATGGGTACCCCAGGGAGCCTCTCAGGACCGGAGGTTTGTCCAGAGTCTCCAGTTGTGGGTGAGGGGCCAGGTGGACAGGGAGAAGAGGCTGCAGGCCTGGTTGAGGAGGATTTGAGTACGACCTGAGGACTTTCCCTTCAGTTATCCTGGACCACCTGGAGCTTTCTTCATCATGCCCCCTCTCTGACGATTGAGAAGGATGCAGTGATGAAAGATGCAGGTGAAATTCCCTTAACCTCATATCCCCAGCTCTCCCCAACATGGCTGTCCGGTCCAACGGGAATATCTGAGGGATGGAGACTACTGTGCTCCCAGGTCCACCTCACCGTCAGACACCCAGGACTTCGGGCATCCCCTGGACTTCTCCCGGGGTGACATTGCCAAGGAACTGTGGCACTGGCCAGATTTCCTAGCCCTGAGGCTCCACCTCTGTCTCTTGCCCAGGGAAGCTCAGGATAAGCTTTGTGGAGGACGCTCTTTCTTGTATGAAGGGTCATCCGAGGTTGCGAGACTGACGCTCCCCACCAGAGAGATGGAGGAAGCATCCCGGCAGCTAAATGAGGCAGTGTCTGTGGAGGACCAGGCCACGCCAGGCAGGCAGCAAGCGCACGCTCCCTCCTCCCCGGGAGGCACTGCCCTTGGCTAGGCCATCTGCTGGGCTCCATCCCTGAACGCCTTTCAGCCTGTCCTTTGCTCAAGGAATGTTTGATCGAGCAGCAAGGGGCATCCCTCTCATTCCTCTGCCCAAGAGCAAAGAAGGACGCCTTTCTCAGGCTCTTCCTGGAAGATACAAGAGGAAAAAAATGTTGTTCGTTTTAGATCCTGCAGGACCAGCCAGTGGTACTGGATTGAATAGCATCTTCCCAAATTCACGTCCACATGGAATTTGTGCACATGACCTTATTTGGAGATAGGGTCTTTGCAGAGGTAGTTAGTTAAGATGAGGTCATACTGAATTTGTTTGGGCCCTAGTCCAATGACTGGGTATAAGAGGGAGATTTGGGCACAGACACACAGGGAAGACCGCCGTATGTAGACAGAGGCCGAAACTGGAGTGATGCGTCTCCAAGCCGAGGATTGCCTGCAATCACCAAAAGCTGGGAAGAGGCAAGGAAGGCTTCTCCCCCAGAGACCTCAGAGAGGGGGGTGGAGTACAGCTCAGTGCTAGAGCTCCTGGGTTCAATCCCCAGTACCGCCATTAAAAAAATTAGTAATTAAAAATAAAATCAAGTAAGAGAAAAAGGCTTCAGAGGGCGCATAGTCCGGCTGACAACCTGATTTTGGACCTCTGTCCTCCAGGACTGTGAGAAAATCAGTCTCTATTGTCTTAAACCCCCTAATTTGTAGTCCTTTGTTAGAACAGCCCCAGGAAACTCACACCAGCACCAAATGTCAAACAGAGGACAGTTGAGGAAAACAAGAAGGAAGCTCAGCAGGCACAGAAAGCGAAGGCTTGGAAGGGACCGAGGAGGAGACAGGAAGGGACACTTCCTAGGCATCTTCCTCCCACCCGGGACAGGAAACCATGGCCACGCCTGGCCCGTCTCCACTTTCCTCATGGCAGGAGGGTGTGGGGTTGGGTGTGGGGTGAAACGTGGGAGCTCATTTTGAATCTTGCTGGTCCCAGGGAGACCCGACTAATAGTCATAAACCTGTGACATGGTCTTGTTTTTGACCTCACGACAACCCACAGAGCAGGTTTGGTTGAGATCCCCGTGCATAGACTAGGAACCAAGGCAAGAACCCTTACATACTCTCCCAAGGCCGTTTGCCAGGAAGCAGTGATTTCGGACGCACGCCCAGCTTTCCTGCCCCGCCGCCGGCACTCTGCCCTAGGCCAGACCAGGGCTCCGGTGCCCATACCAGTGCCTCTGTGGTGCTGGCAGGTGCTGGCTGTGGGCAGGGATGCTGTAGCCCGCTGCCTGGATCTGGACCCAGCTCTGCTCCTGGTTCACTGTGTGACCTTGGGCAAGTCACATCACCTTCCTGTTCTGCAGTCCCCTCCACTGTAAAAATGGGGACAAAAATAGCACCTAACTCATGGAGTTGCTGGAGAATTCAATGCGTTCACACCTTGCGCCGGCTGAGAATAGTGCTCGGCGCACCGGAAGCAGGCCATGGAATTATGTGAAATAAAACACGTGGGTGAGGGCTCTTTTCTTGCAGGGTCGGGGCCCTGAAAAGGGCTAGAGGATGGGGAACCTGTCTTATTCTCAGTGTACAGGCCAGGGGCAGGCCAAGGCCGAGAGTTTTCTCATGCAATCCTTGTCTGTTTCCCACAGAACCCTTGTGAGCCCCGCAGGGAGGGCCCCCAAGACCAGGGAGCAGAGTCCTGGGCAGACTGATTCAGTGGCTTGAATCCTGCCCTCGAGGCCAAGAACACCTTTGATCTTAGTCCAGGCCAGTTTTCTCCCTCTCGGAGGAAAGCTCAGACCCCTGGCATCCCCTCCCCCGAAATCCTGGTCGGTTACATCCTCACAGTGGGAAGCTAGACTAAGGTGATTCACCATCATACATCAACCCGTGGAATGCTCGTCCACAGTGCACATCAGAGGGATGGTGCTGTGTGTCGCATTTGCAGACTGAGGTCAGAATGGGTTGGCAGCTTGTGCGTGTGGCAACGTGTCCACCGTGTGCACGTCCGGGAAGTCCTCCAGTCATCTCTGGCCTTTCCCCGTCTTTCTCTTGGTGAGGTGGGGGAGCTGCAGACTCTACTGGACATCTGGCCCTTTTAATTGGCTCCTCCTAAAATCCAGATCAGCCTATTGGCCACAGAGTCTGGCCTGATGGCCCCAGGGCATTGTCTATTCCACCAAGATTGAGGCCCCTCCCCGCCCCCACTCAGGACTGACCAGCTCCGCAGTCCTTATCCTGGTGTGGGCACGAGGTCTCTTGCTGCAGCTGGGCCCCTTGGCTGACCTTCTCAGCTCCTTGTCTTAGACTGGAGAGGCCTGGCAGGGTGCCTGCGGGGCGGGGAGGGACTACTCTCCTGGGCTCTTCCTCTCCACTCCCGGGCTCTGGCCAGAGTCTGGTCAGGGTCCTGGCTGAGTTCTCAGCCAAACCCTGGAGTGATGGCCTGAGGAGTCCAGTGGGGAAGCCCCAGTGTGTAGGGCAGTATTCCACAGCCATTGACAGTCCCCACTCCCTCACTGGGCAAGGCTGGCTGGTCTCTGAATAGCTTCTGGGTGGCCTTCCTGCCAGAGCCCCTTGCCTACTTTCACCAGGTGCCAAGGGACACTGAAAAGGGCAATGAATAGCTGGAGGGCCACACTCGGAATCCAGCCTGCCTCCCTCCCGAGCTGGCTTCTTTCCCGCCAGCCTCTTTTTCATAGAATTCTGTAACAGACAGGGATGTAGAGGTCACTCATCCATCCTTCGGCTTCTGGAAGAGTTTAGAGTGATATTGGGCTTCTCTGAGGCTTTAAGCAAAACCCTGCACATTGGGTGGCCAGAGGTCTCCCCAGAGTTTCCTTGGGAATTCTATGTCCACTCTGAACATCTGAGGCTCCCGCCCGCTGGAAGGTGGGATATTTCTGGTGTTCTCTGCAAGCATCTATGGTCTAGATGGATGAAATGGCAGTCCCTGGACTGTCCCTCAGGGCTGACTGGTCTCTGATGAGAGCCACCTGTAGGTCCAGCCACTATTTGCATCCCTTGGGGAGCCTTTACAGTAGCTGTTAAGTGGAGGTCCTGGATGGTGGGGGCTCAGACACGCAGATGCAAATAGTGGTGGAAAGGGCAGTGGATTGAAAGTCAGGTGATCAGTGTTCTGAGCCTGCTTCTTCCACTAATCATCTCTGTGGTTTGAGGCCAACCTGAATCCCCCTTACACCTTAATTTGCTCATCTGGGAAGCGCAATATATTTCCTTTTAGCTGCCTTACTTACATCCGAGTCATGCAGGAAGGATGGAATAAGATAGCATATTAGGATGCGTTTCGAGAAAAACAAAAGGGCTATTTATGAAATAAATACCAACACAAGGTACTTAAAAAGATGCCTATCTGCTTCCCCAAGTAAAAGTTGTGAATGACTTATAATAATATTTTGATGGCTTGAGAAACCCCATTATTTAAAGAGATTTCTTCTTTTGTACAGTCGGGGGTCAAGTATTTGGTGGGCTTCCACCAGGCGCCACCTACTGTGTTGGATTTTATGACAAATATAAAAAAGCTGAAGATACAGTGCCTGTAGGCATTCAATAAATGATCATCAAAGGAATGAGTAAGAGTGATTTCTTCCTTCAAAGAGCTCACAGTCCAGTTTGGAAGAAACCGGCAGCCTCCAAAGAAGAAGTGGAATTCCAAGCGGGGGAAGGGCCCGAGGGGCCTGTGGGATGACCACAATGTGAAATGGGCTCACAGGTGAGCCCAGGTGTGAAGCATATGGCCGACAGGTGAGGAGACCACCTTGGTGGCAGGAAGTCAGTCTCCCAGCGTAGGGTGGAGCAGGTGGGGCCGCTGAAGAAGATGAGCTCTCCACCACGGTGACCATCTGAGGAGTGTTAGAACTGGCTTAGGGGAAGGTACC
This sequence comes from Vicugna pacos, assembly GCF_048564905.1. NCBI lineage: Eukaryota > Metazoa > Chordata > Mammalia > Artiodactyla > Camelidae > Vicugna > Vicugna pacos. Next base: position 60,051,907 of record NC_133002.1, read on the forward strand.
CCAGGAACCAGTGTGCATCCCATGGGCAAGGGCTGTGTGTGTGACGAAAGTGGTATTTTTAGAAGATGAGCATGGCATGGGTGTGCCCGATGGGGACACACACAGACTTCTTAAAGTTCCCCAAAGTTTTTTTTCCCTCTTGTTTGGCCATTTCCCTGTTTCTGATCATCAGACTGCCCCTCTCTCCCACGCCTGCCGAGGGAACACCTGCTGTTTCCTATCTCGGGAGTCACCTCTTCTGGGAAACCACGGTAGGTCACTTCCTCCTGGAGGCCCCCAGCTGTACCCTGTATACCATTTTATTTTTATACCCACTCCTTTTTAGGATACTTCTTGGTTTTCACGTCTGGTTCCCCTTTCAGACTGGAAGCCTCTTGAAGTCTGAGTGTTTCCTGGTCGGCAATGATCTCTCTACCATTGGACACAGTGCCCAGAAAAGGGTTCCCACTGGCGTTGGTATCACCTGAAGCACTCGTCAGGAAAGCATCAAGTGCCAATGCACCCTAAAGCTCAGAAACACTGCAGCCCCCCTTCCACAACATCAGGGGACCTCCTCCACAAAGATCATATTGTGCAGAGCGCCCCCTGTGGTTGTGTAGACATTGGCCTCCTGGAGGACCCTGTCCTTTTGTGTTTTACATTTCACATCTATACCTTCATCATCCTGTACATTTTGGATACCAAAGAGCGTTTTCTGTATGAAAAGATTTGAGATTTGGGGGGAGGGGAGGTGAAAGAGAGGAAACACATTTTCTTGTGTAATGTGAATAGCGAACTCGCATTCTGTTGTGTTTTTTGAAGTCTGAGTTTTCTGTCTTTTTCTAAGGCTGGGCCTGATGATTACTATGACCAGTGGCAGTGATGGTATTAATGAGGAAAACATGCAGTTTTAGCATTCGGAGCCCTGGTTTCTATTCAGATGAGGGCTGGGGGCCTCTGATTCTCTCTGCAGTGCAGCCTTCCAGGCCACTGCTGTTGCTTAAGGCTGTGCTGCAATCCAGAGTACTCAGGAGTGGGAAGTCCAGAGTTCTCCCCACTTCTGGGAACAGCCCCCCATCCCCCTCCACGTGCCAGCTTCCACAGGCAGCCCTCATGACAGTGGGTCAAGCTAACCCTGGGTTTCACAAATGCCTGGCTTGTTCCCAGCACAGCACAGCTGGGAGGGCTCAGCACGGGGTGGGGGTGGGTGGAGGAGCCCCGTCCTCTTCCCCTGGCCCCCGCTGTCCTCGGGCCCAGGGCCCAGGGGCTGGAGCCCAGCAGAAGGAAGGGCTGCACTTGTCCACACTTGCCACAGTGCTGGCGGTGAACCTGGGCCTTCCCTCCCTGCTGATTTCCCAGCTCTGGAGGCTTAGTCAAGGTTCAAGGAGGATACTCCCTGGCCCAGGAAGAGAGGAGGATCCAGGCTTGTCTTCCCCGAAGGCAGCGGAGAGTGGTCTGAGAGTCACCTGACAAGGTGTTGAGTATGCAGGTTCCTGACTATCCTTGGGGGTTCTAATTCAGAAAAGTAGGGGCTGGAATCTGAGAATCAGCAATTTCATCCACTCCCTGGGGGTCGGCCAAAGGTGGTTCTGTGGCTTTCGGGAGCTTTGGGAGAGGGGCCGGGTGGGCAGGGAGAAGGGTTGAGTGGAAAGAGCTCTGGATTCCCCTGTAGGGCCTCCAGCTCTAAGGAGCCCCTGGACCCTGGCAGAACTACCTTTGGGATCCAAAACTCAGTTTCTCCATCTCTGAAATGGGTGTGTGACCCACGGGAAGGGTGATCAACTGTCTTGGTCTGCTACATTCAGGGCTACTAACCCAGGACAAGCTGATCCCCATACCTGAGGGTGAGACAGGATTGTGGATTTTCGAGATACTGGAAATGTACAGCACAAAGAGCAGTTTATTCATTTTATTTGCATTTTTACTGGTGTCTGTCACTCCTAAATCTCAGGAAAGCAGGAGGTGCAGGGCTTTGTCCTGTTCACACTCAATCCCCTGACACACGAGATGTGTTCAGTAGGTACTTGATGAATGAATGAATGAATGAATGAGTGAATGAGTGGATTGAGAGGCAAAGGGCCGCGGGGCTCCAAGGACAGTGGTATGTGGTGGGGAGGGTCTGCCAGCCCTCGGCGGCTGAGGGAGGGGGAAATGGGGGCGGGACCTCAGCTCCTCTGGGAGGAGGAAATTTGATCTACCCAAGGCCAGCAGAGTCAGGGCTTTCGGAGAGCCTCCCCTTGGAGGGGTCAGTGACCCCCAGTGACGAAGGACTCACTCTCTCCCTCTCTCCCTCCCTCCCCCCAGGAGCCCCGTGCACGCCGGTCCACCCTCTCTCCTCCCTCTCCCGCCCCCAACCCCAGGGAGGTGCGCCTGGCAGCCTCCCGGCCGAATTTCCTGGCACTGGGCTGAGAATAAACAGCGCTCTGAGCCTGTAATCCCGTTGCCATGGCGACCGCTCCGCGGGCGGCGGGGGCGTGTCGGGGGCGTGTCGGGGGCGGGGCGGGATTGCCAGCGCAAACGCACTGCTGGGCGGCGACAGCGGCGCGGGCCCGGGAGGTGCCACCCGCCCCGCTCCTCGCGGACATTCTTCGCATAGCTCCGTCAGGGCTCCCGCGGTGTCCGGGAAGTGACTCTTCCTGGCAGAGGCCGGCCTTAGAGCGACGCGCCCGCCCGGCGGCCGCCCGAACGGGAGGGAGTGGGACGCGGCTAGGGAAGGTGCACCCAGGACCTGGCGCTTCCCACCTCTGTCTTCGTCTTCCCGGTCCGCCCCTGTGTACGTCGTCCCCCACCCCCAAAGATGTCTGTCTGCTTAGACTCCCTCTGTGTCTGTCTGACTCTGCCCCTTTCTCTCTGCCTGGAGCCCCGCGGTGCCCCCTCCCAAACATCCTTACTCCTCCCTTAGACTAGGACACACGTGCCCTCTTATTTTCCATCTCCAGCTCTCCTGTCTGTGGCCTCTTTTCTTCCCTCCCCCAGAGCAGGCCTGGCTCTAACTCGTCAGGAGGCCTGCCCTAAAACAGCACCACCGGAGAGAGGATATGGCCTCTTGGGGGTGGATCCCTGGAGCGCCTGGAGCACATAATAGCGCACAGGGCCAGGGGAGCGCCATCCCCTCTCTTTCCGCTGGCCAGGGACCCCCCAGCTGTGCTTTTCTTAACCCCACTGAGGCATGGGTTCCTGCTCAAGCCACAGAGAATTGTCCCCATTGCTGCAGGACACTTCTTAGCAAATCTTGGAACCAGGCACACGCCTCTCCTGGTGGCCAGGACAGAGGGTCCCTCATGGAGTCCTTTGGAGGAGGGGTGTCTGCCCCTGAAAGGACTGAGAAGCACAGAAGTCCCCTCATGCAACAGGAGTTGGGATGAGGAGAGGAAAAAAGTGCTGGTGAGCAGCAGTCTGAGAGATTCTTGTGCTGGTGTGGCCATTAATTTGCTGTGTGAACTTGAGTAAGTTGCTTTCCTTCTCTGAGACTCAGTCTGATTCATCTGCAAAGGGAGTTGGTCCAGTCTGTGGTCTGAAAATGGAGAGAACTATGGGAAGAAGGCTGGGGTGGGCAGCCAGGGAAGGGAGTCAAGGGTCTTCCTGCATCTGAGTTCAAACCTCCAGGGTGTGGGGAGAGCTGTTCCCCTACCCCAACCAACCCTCCCCAACCCAATCCCTTTCATTAGCGCCCTCTGAACACTGGCTGAACAGCTGCCTTCTGGGCTGAGCACAGGCCCTTGGTGTACTCTGGGTTCCAAGGATCCATCGAGGTTTTGTACCAGCAGATGTGACCTGTTTGCGTGGAAGGCAAATGGTGGCAGGCTGGCAGGCCCTGAGGTGGGAAAGAGCCTGCCAGAAGTGTCCCAGGTTCTCATCATCCTGGGAGGCACTGGGGAGCCGGGCCCCACTGGGTCCCTCCACTTGACCTTGTCCTCTAGAAGGTGACCTTGTCTGGGTCTGCATCTTCAGTTCCAGAGGTCTCTCTGTTGGGGGTCTCATGTGCTCTGTCCACTCAGCAGTCTCACAGCTGGCCTGGCCCTTTGCTGTTACTTTAGGTTATTTTCCTCCAAAAGTCCAGGAAATGGGAAAGAAAAATGACTGTTTATTTACTCTCCGTTGCCTTTTGGACACTGATTCCTGGAGCAGCTTATCAGGGGCCGGGAAGAGGGCATTTGTTTCAGGCACCTGGGGCTCAGGGGAGGAGATGGGACCCCTGACTTGGGGAGAACCCTCATCTCTCCAGCTGTCAGGTATGGAGGTTTGGGGGAGGAAGAAACATGGGAGGAATATGTCACAGAGAAGGCATTTTTAGTTTGTTTTTTAGCAGAACCCTAGTGCTGAGTATGCACATGGTGGTGTGTGTGTGTGGGTGTTCCAACCTCTTGGCTTTGCAGGGGGTACCCACCTAGGGGCCATATACTTGGTGCTTACTTAGGGAGGCAGAGAGTTCACAGACTTTGGGAAAATCAAAAGTGCCTGGGTTCCTAGCCTGTCTTTCCCACATTCCCAAGTGGCGTGTCCTTGGGCAGGCCACTTTAACTTCCATGAACCCGAGTGCCTCCCCCAACTCAGCCAACACATATTTACTGAGAACCATTCTAGGCATCAGAAGTGACCCATCCAAGTCCCCGCTTCCATGTAGCACACAGCAGCGTCTGAGAACATGGGGTGACAACACCTGCCTTGTGGGGGTGGCTGGGAAGGTTAACCAGGTGGTCTCTAAGTGCTCAGGGACTGGGCGTGGCTGAAAAACAGATAAATAGATGACTGCCCTCTTGGGTGGCAGGTAGCCCCATCCACTGCTCAGGTTGGGGCTCCCAGGAATTGGGAGGGAAGCTGGAGGTTTGGGAAGGCAGTGTCCCCGGTTGGGGGGAGGGTAGCCCACTGCATCAGGGTTTGCATTGGGACTACCCCTTCCCCCACCTCCCTTGTGGTGAGGTCATGGGTCACCGCCAGGACCCTGTAGCCTGGGCTTTCTCGGAACACCTCCCTGCCAAGGAGCCCAGAGCCTCTAATAGCTTATAGCTTGGAGCCTCTAAAAGCTTTGACCACAGCTCAGCTTATACTCCCTGCAAGCCCTTTGAAGCGCTTCCTTCGAACTTGCTTTGCATATTCTGGTCAGATCTGAATCAGACTAGCAGGAATTACCCCTCTAGGTACCGGCTAGGTAGCTGCCTTGGTTTGTCAGTGACGTGAAGCCAGAGTTTGAGTCCACTGTGAACAGCGCCAGCCAGGACAGCAAGGGGGCAGAGCTGCCACCCTCTGTGGGGCTCTCCCCCCACCCCATGCAGAGTGTGGGTGTGGGCGAAAGAGAAAGCAAGGCAGAGGGGGCAGGGGGAAAAAGGCTCAAGTCTTGTTTTTCATTAAAAAATAGTGCTCTTTATTATAAATTACTGAAATGTTTCTTTTTGAATATAAATATAAATATGTGCAAAGTTTGACTTGGATTGGTATTTGTTGAGTTCTTCAAGCATCTCCTAACAGCCTCGAAGGCCTGGGGGGGGGAGCGGGGGGGGCGGGGGGGAGAGGACTGGAGGTGGAATCTTTATAAAAGACAGAGTGATTGAGGCAGATTGTAAACATTATTAAAAAACAAAAACAAAACCCAAACAAAATAACAGGAAAAAAAAAAAAACCACCCCAACACACAGCTGCCCCATCCAGCCCAATACCTGACACAGAAAACTTTGTGTTTGCTTAGTTTTCCCCCAAAAAAGAACAGTTCCAGGTAATTCCATCGCCGCTACATTCCTGTAAGTTTTCACTGATCAGTGCTATTGCAGAGCGGGAGCAGCTGGGTGGCAGGGCCTCTCGCCGACTTCCTGCCTGTGCCAGTCCCCCAAAGTGAGGAGGGAGGGCTGTGCAGGGTCTGAGGGGCTGTGGGACTTGGTGGCTCTGCTCTGGCCAGAGCCCAGGCACCAGTGACCGTGCAATACCAACTGGGCTAGTATCCTTCCTGCCTTCAGCTGGAAGGCGTGGATCCCTGCCCCCCCACCCATCTCCAACCCCCCCCAGCCAAATGGTGAGCCCCTCCGAGAATTCCTTGGCCTCTGCCTGGATTGGCGAGTGTGTGGCTTCTTGTGTGCCAGTCCCTATCCATGGGACAGAGAGCATTTAAGGCAAATCTCCTAGCCAGATAGTCAGGAGGCACAAAGTAGAATCTCCCATCTTCTCTGTCCTGGGTCTGGGGTCAAAGGTGGCTCATCTTTTCCATCCTCCCCCCACCCACCAGGTGCTGGAAGGAATAGCATGGGTGGGGAAAGAAGAACAACTGACCAGCCCATCCATCCCCCTTCAAATGCCACCGCCCCCTTAAAACGGGGGAAGGGCCCTGGGCTCTCAGACACTAGTTGGACTCTAGGACCTGTGTTCCTGGTGGCTGTCCCAAGGGAGAGGGGGAGGAGTCGGGGGTGGGAGCAGAAAAGCCCCCTTCAGGTCACCCCTTGCCCTCCTCCCCTGAGCCAGGGGTGGAGCAGGCAGCCACCCTCCTCACCTGAGCTGGGCGGTGGGAGTGGCCATTTCCTTGGCCAGCCTGCAGCCCTGGGCCCCTGAGGCACCCTCTCTCGTCCAAATCCACCCTTTTCCAGGCCCCAGACCTGCTCAGGTTTAAAGCTCTGTTTTAAACCAAATCAAAGAGCAAACAAGTTCCGTTGGAAAGTTCGAAGATTCCCCGGCAGTTCTCACTAGTTCAGCACTCCCGCAGTGTCCCCCGTTTGGAAGGCCAGGGGGTGTCGAGGAAGCGGAGAGGAGAGAGAATCCACTGCTGTCGCTGCTGTTGTCCCCCAGAGCCCGCTGGCTCCTCCGGAGAAGCTGGAGTGGGGGAGGGGCGCTCAGGTGTCTCCCCCTCCCCTCAAACACATTCCTGGTCCTGCCCACCCCGTTCTGCGGGGTCGGGGGGAGGGCCAGAGGGAGGGGCCTGTCCGCCCCCTGGCTCGCCCAGAGCTGCAGGACTCTCGCGGCAGGATTCTTGTGCTTGTGCCATGTGCCACGGGGGAGAGGGGACCTGGGTCCCTCGCCCCGACCCCTGCACTTTGGTCTTTAAAGCGGGGCATCGTACTGGTCCAGGAACTCCCGAATGGGCCCAGGCAGCTGGGTGACTTTCTCATAGGAGTCCAGATGGCCGTTGACCGTCTTCCGACAGAGATGTTGGAGAGTCGCCACATTGGAGGATAGGGGCCGGCTCAACACCAGAGGGATCTTCTCGCCCCCCGAATAGATGTAATAGGCTCTCCTAGGGGGACTCCCCGGGAGGGGCTGGGCGGGCGGCTGCTCGGGCACGTCGGAGGAGGGGGAGGAGGAGGGTTCAGGCAGGGGCGAGAAGGAGGGGGCGCCGGAGGGCGGCATGTAGTGATGCACCAGTTTCAGCACGCAGTCGAAGCGGGGCACGGGCTGCGTGCTCCGGGGGTCGCTCTGCAGCGAGAAGCTGCCCCCCTCGCACTGGATGCGCAGGTTCTTGGTCCCCGACTGGGTCTTGACGCTGAGCGTGAAGAAGTGGCGCTGGTCCGAACTGTCGCGGATGAGGAAGGTGCCGGCAGGCTCGGCGCTGAGCAGCAGGTTCGCCTCGCCGCCTGTCACGGCGCTCCAGTAGAAGCCGCTCTCCTGCAGCTTGCGCACTGCGTTCACCACCAACTGGTACTCGCTCTTGGAGCTGAAGGTCTTGAGGCGCAGGCTGGTGTCCAGGGGGCGGCTCATCCCGGCGGCGGGAAACTTGCTGTGGGTGACCATGGCGCACGGAGCCAGCGTGGATCTGCGCGGCGGCGGCTGCAGCTGCTCGGCGGCCTCCGCACAGCGGCCGCTACCGCATCCCGGGGGGCTGCGGGGAGGAAGGCGCGCGCCGCGTGAGTGCCCGGAATCCTCCAGCGCGCCCGGCCCGCCCCGACTCCCCTGCCTCCTCCAAGCGGTCGGGACACCCCGGAGGCGCTCGTCTGGGCCCCCGTTCCGACCCGGACGCCCCGCGGAGCCCGCCCAGCCCCCGCCCCTGGGCAGCCCCTTCCCCAGCACGCACTGGGAAGGCGCCGAGTGGAAAACTCGGGCGCGGAAGTTGGGTCTCCAGGAGCGTGGCCGGGTGGGGAGCCGGAGAAGGGCCCCCGGGACGCTCCTGGGCGCCGCTCAGTCCGGTGGCCCCGGGTGGCGGGGACGGAGAGAGAAATCCGAGGCATGGGGGGGTAGGGAGGGGACCCAAGAAGCCTGAGGGCCCCAGCCTGCCTATTCCGGGAACCTGGGATCTCCAGCTTCCATCCGCTCTGCCCCCTACCTCGTCCCCTCCCTGCCGGGAATGACCCGGGAAGGGGAGGGGAAACCGGGAAAAGCTCCCGGGACTAGTGAGCACTCCACCCCCCTCCACGCCGCGCCCCTCCTTCCTACCTGGTCCCAAACCGAAGTCTCTGGCCTTGGGGCTGCGCCTCCTACGGTCCCCAAGGCGCGGCGGCGGCGCGGCGGCCAGCGGTGGCCCGCGCTGCGCCCAGATGTTGGCGGCCGTGAAGTCCACAAAGGGGCCTCGCGCGCGCGTCCCTCGGGCTTCGCCGGGACGCCCGCCCTGCCCCCTGCGCGCCCCCGGGCCGGCGGGGCGGGGGTGAGGCGAGGGGCCGCGGCTGGAGCTGGGCCGTGCGGGCGGCGTGCGGGGCCGGAGTAGCGGCGGCGGCAGCAGCGACGGCGGCACGGGGAGTCCGAGTCGGAGCCGCCGCGGAGGCCGCGCTCGCGGGTATATACACGGCCGCGGCGCCCCGCCCCCCGATTCCTGGAACTGCGTGGCCGGCCTTCTTGTAATGTTTAGTCACTACTCGCAGCAATGAAAGGCTGCGCGCGGAGGGGAGGGAGGGGCCGCGGGCGGCCGAGGGCGGGCCGCGAGCAGGGCTAGGGACCCGCAGAGACGCGCGCAGAGACAAAGCGCGACGCGAGGCGGCCAGGGCGGCCGGCGGGCGCGGCGCCAGCCCCGGCGGCGCGTTCCTGGCAGCGGCCCCTCCCCCGCGCGCGCTCCGCCCCCAACTTCTCATTCACACTTTCCCCCCTCCCTTCTAAGAAGGCCAGTTTCTGGCAGAGGCGGGGGCGCAGCTCCCGGAGCGCGGGCAGTTCCAGGAGGCCGAGCGGGAGAGGCTCCCAGCTCCCCTTCCCTTCTTCTCGGACCTCGCGGGGACAACCCCTCGCCCCCACCCGCGCCTGCCTGAGGTCCCGATCGCGGTCCCAGGAGGCCCGGGGCTGCCTCAGGGGAACAGGGGACACCCCAAGGCCGGGCCGAGAAACTGGGACTGGACCTGGGAGACCGGGGTAGGGGATGGGGACGCGCGACAGTCACCTGTGGGCACGTCCCTGAGGCGAAGCCGCGAGTCCCAAGGGTAGAGGGGACGCAGCCTGCGTGGCAGCTGTCCCACCTCAGCCCATCCGCCCACTGCCAGATTCTTTGCCGACGCCGACACTGGTGCCGCCTCCTACCAGCAAAAAAAAGAAAGAAAGAAAGAAAGAAAAAAGAAAAACACAAACAACAACCTCTTTCACGCTTCTGGGTCTCCAAACCTGCGATGTGTGGTGTGGGTCCTGCCAGGTACGCTTATGCGGCGACACTGGCCCGAGGGCGAGCGATGGCCCCCCTCCGCGCCCAGCGTCCGCTAGAGGGCGCCCTGGGGACTGCTGGGTGGTGTGAAGTTTGGTGCTGCTCCCCACAAGCTCTAGAATGGGAACCCGAGGGGGCGGTGGGCATGCTGGCTCAGGAGCTGGGGCGGGGGATCTTCTCCGGGGACCGAAGACAGAATTCACATCACAGCCTCAAATTAACCCTGGGAATAAAAATTCAGCAGGGGAGGATTTTCCAGAAAGCAGTTTTCGGGAGTTCAGCCCACTTCCAGGTGGTCCAGTTCCGCCTAGAATGTGGCCCCCCCAACTCATGGGTCATGGGGGGGGTGTCTGATCGCTCCCTGGGGATGAAAAGATGTGATTGAGGTAAACAATGGATTTGTTCTTGCTCACGTTGGCATGGATATGGGTGGTTGGGGCTAACCAGAGCCAGCTTTACAAAGGATGGGAAGTTTTGCAATCTGTCCTTAAACAGGCAGTGAGGGTGCTGCAGACACCTGAGAACCAGCTTAAGCGGCACTTAGACGGTCATCTTTCCGACGCAGGGGCTGAGGGCCTGGGACTCTGCCTTCTTCCCAGATGCCACACCACTGAGGATAATGGGTTGGAAAGGAGAGGAAAGGTGCTTAGGAGTTTGGAATGCGGAAAGCTGGCCCCATTGCTTCTATGGGATTTGATAGGCACCTTACTGTGCCTTCGATTTGCCATTGTGTCTTCAGTTTATGCCATTACCTCTCTCCCCGACAGATGTCAGGGGACTAAGTGAGATGTGGGCAGGACAGCTAGCCTCTCTGGGATTCAGCTTTGCCATCTGTACAATAGGAATAATAACCTTTTACCATCAGAGATCTGAGACTAAAAAAAAAGAAGATTCTGCATATTTCAAAGTGTGCTAGAAATGGAAGTAATTCAGTCCAGTTCTCCCTTCCAGTTCTATTAGGAGAGCAGTTGCAAGGAGGAAGTCTTGTTACTTCTGCAGAGGGGAAATTGATTTATTCATCACATTTCGCAGATAGTGGGCTCTATGTACTAGACACCGTGCTGGGCATCGAAATATAATGACGAATAAGACCCAGTCTTTGCCCTCAGGATACCTGTGAGCTAAAGAAACGGATTCTCCTTCTCTCTAGAATCAGGAGTTCATTCTTATTCTCATCCATTGATTGAGGCTGCACCGTGACTGTCTGCTTCTGTGCTGAGCCCTGCAGAGGACAAGGAACAGCCCTTGAGTTAATGGATGAGAAAATGCTTTGTAAATTATAAGGCTCTGACACAAGTCAGGTTCATTCATCCATTCCACAAACCCTCGTTGAGTGCCTGCTTTTGCCAGGCACGGGGCAAAGTGCTGGGAAGACAGATGTGCTGGGTGAATCCTGCAGGGACACAGGCGAAGCAAGATACGTGGGGTCCCCAAGTGATGAGTGCCATGAGAAAGGGGTGTTTGTAATTACAATCCTAGAAGACCGTGGTAATTCATTTTGAGGGAGGAGAGGGAGTTTGAAGTAAGAGAGGGGAGAGGTAGGGGGAAAGAAACAGCCCTGGAGCTTGGGATTCCCAGTCTGGTTGGAGAGACTCATACCTCTGAAACAGGTAAGTCCTAATGTCAATGGTGTGGTACCCCAGGGAGCCTGGGCTCTGCCGAGGGCCAGCAGCAAAGGCTGCATGACTGGCAGGGAGCTTAGAGCGGGTCCAAGAGCACAGGGATGATTTGAAGAGCAGAGAGGAGGGGCGGGGGCAGCACACATGCCCAGACCGTGAAAGAAGCTGTCCTGTCGCAGAGAGGTAGCGAAGGGAGGTTGGGCTCCCTGCATACTCACTCCTGATACTGAACTGCTGTCCAGGCCCTACCACCTTGGTAGCGGTATGACTTTGGGCCGCTGACTTCCCCAGCTGTGCCTCGGTTTCCTTATTTGTAAAGTGGGCTGATAATAGTACCTGCTTCATCCGGTGGTTGTGAGGACTGATCTAATGCATGCAAGGTGCTTAGAATAGTGCTTAGAATAGGACTAAATGCTCAATGCACGTTAGCTATAATTATTTTGAAAGCACTGGGGTGTTTTTTATGGGGAGCTGATCGACTACAGCTTAGGCTACTACGGGATGGATATGACTATGAATGGCTTTATGTTTTGGACAGCTATATATCTCCTATATGAGATACATTCCAAAAAGCTCCTTGTCTTCAAACAGTTCACCCAGTCACCAAGTTTCCCTTTGGCTTTCTGGTATCCCCAGGAGTTTCCCATTGCCTTTGGGATGATCTGAACCTCTCAGTGAGTGTATACCTAAGGCTCTTTGTTCCATCTCAGCTTCATCAACTGCCTATGCCCCACTGACACTTCAAGCTCCAGCTCCATGGAGCTCCAGGCTGTGCCCAGAATGTTCCCTAGGCCTGGGTCTTTGCATGTCCGGTTTCCTCTGGGTGGAACTGCCTTCCACGCCTTGGCTGATTTCTACTTTTCCTTTAAGATTAGGCAGAGACACAGGCTAAACTTTTAGGATAGCTCTTTCTGTGCTGACCAACACACTCTGACTACTTGTCCGGTAGTAACCTAGAGGAAAAGGACTGTATTTGATTATTTTTCCTTCATAAGCCTAGAAAGTACTCAGTACATCTTTACATAAAGGATTGTGTTAACTTCTGTTTTCCATCGTTTTTAGATACCGCCGACTCTTTTCTTCTAGAGTAGCTTTTGTTTTTTTCCTGCAGGGCTCAGGAGCAACTGTATAGTTGGGAAAGAGGTTCTAGAAGCCCCTGTGTGGTTGGTGGAAACTACTTGGCCTGCTACTCTGAAGACAAAGTGAGTGAAGACTCAAATTTTGCTAGGAGAGTCAGGGAGGAGACATCAGGCCAATACAGGGCACACTCCCAGGGAGCCACTTCCAGGCAAGAGAGATGCCCAGACCTAAGGCAACTTACGTGTCTGCTGGGGACTCCTGGGGAGAGAAACTCTGTCCAGGTCTGCTCCCTGCTCTCGGCCCCTCCCTGCTGCTTTGCTGGCTAAGGGGTTTAGGAGCCTCCTGCCTTTTCCTAATCTCTCCCTTTGCCGAATTTCTTGCGAAGTCAGAATCCCATTTCCAGGCAAAGGTACTTGGTCATAAAGATAAAGATATTCATTCATGACGGAGGGGAAGTACACAGTGGTTTCAGCTGCCTGTGGGGCTTCACTTACTCATGGTATGTGACAGATGGTGACTCTTCCCCAGACCTCCTGGATGGGAACGCCGGCGCCCGGGGGCTGGTCGCAGGAAGCAATGGCATGGCTCAGCGAACACAGGGTCCCACGTTGGCATGCATGATCTCCTCGCCCTCCAGAGGCTGGGCTGGGAGGCGGGCACTAACGTCGCCATTGTGTTGTTGGGTGGTTGCATCTGCAGCCAGATGGGTAGGAGACTGGCCTCAGACCACAGAGTTGCTCAATGCCAAGCCTGAGGCCTCCCTCTGTCTCAAGACTGGTGGGCTTTCAACCGCACGAGGAGGCACCCTGGATTCAACTGCCCGCGCTGATTGTGCTTCTGCTACCATTTCTCCTGGAAAATTTGGAGAAAAACGGGGGGTGGGGGTGCATCCCACCCCATCTCCTGGAAGCCCTGTCCCCACTGCCCCAGTGAGGCGTTCCGAGGGCTGGCCTTCCTTAGACTGTCCAGCCCTGATCAGCATTTTAGTTCCTCTGAGTTGAAGCCCCTGCCTGCCAGCACTGATGGTGGGAACCGGCCTTGCTGGCCCCAGGGCGATGGCAGGGATGACCCTTCCAGTGCAGGAAGAAAGGCCCAAGGGTCTCATGGCATCCCAGGTTGACTCTGATCTCTCTTTCCTGCTTTAGACAATGGAGTGGAGGGAGTTGGGGAGGCCTGGACAATGGCTTGCAGCGGGAAGTGGCATTCCAGTTTTCAGGCCTTTGTTTCTGCCGGGAGGGGCTGAGGAGCTAATGAAAAGGTTTGTGGCTCAGATGTCTGTGAGCAGCGGAGGAGTCCTTTCAAGCCTGACATTCCTGGCCCAGCCGGCCTCTGGCATTTCCCAGAAAAAGTGCCGAGGGGGGGGAAAGAAAACACTTTACGCACCCACCCTCTTACCCACCCTGCCTTCAGAGGCCTTCCCTTGGGCTGGGCCAGAGCTCAGACCCCTGCCCTGGGGTGGGGGGGCTTTCCTCCACCAGCAGAGGAGCTGGGAGGGACAGAGGGGGAGGGACAGAGGGGGAGGGACAGAGGGGGGTGGGTGGGTGTGACTCTTGGAGAGCCTGGAGAGGATGAAGTGTGTGGGGTGCATCTGGGAAGGGAGCAAATCTACATCTGTTACAACTTCTGAGTTGGGGGCAGAGACTGAGGGGAGTTCGCTTCCAGCCAATTCTCTCCCCTGACCCCAAACCAACAAACCCGGCTCTGTCCCGGGCTGGGATGGGAAGAGTCTTTATCTGCCCCGAAGCGGCCCCTGTGCCTGCATCTGTGCCCTTTTCTGCGCCCGGGAACAGACACCCGGGTAGCGGGCAGTTCTGGGAAGCGAGGCTGTGGTGAACCATCTGGGCTGTAATGCAGATGAGGCCTGGCCCAGCGCCTGGAGCTGAAGTGGCAGTGCCCCGAGAGAGGGAGGACAGCAGGGGCTGAGGAGTGAGGCAGGCTCCAGGAGCCAGGACGGGCAGGGGACTGGCTGGTGGATGCAACTGTCAGGCTGGCCCTGCAGTAACCAAATAGGCTGGCCCCCAGCCAAGGCGGTGGGGACCCCCTCCACCTGTGGGGCTCTTGGATCAGGTGCTGTTCATCCCCTTCTCTGGGTGTGCACGGAGCATCTGAACTGACCTACTGGGCTGCGGTCAGGCTCCCTGCAGCAGCGGGTCTCCACAAAAGCCTCCTGGGTCCCCCATCCAGGTGTGGGACACCACTAGGAAGGTCCCTGTTTCCCCCGAATTGTGAAGCACACGTTGGCATGCACACTTTGTCACGCACTGATGCTTGGGCAAGTTCAAAGGGATGTGATATATCTTCCTTCTGGCTCTCGAGGTCCAAACCAGCTGGGACAGCAGAGAAGTGGGTCAGGAGGAGTGGGAAGTGGGGGTCTCCATCAGGGACAGAGGTGAGATTCGAAGGTGTGACTTTGAGGGGTGGCTCTCCCAGGCCATGCCTTTCCACATCTCTTTCCCACACTGCACACACCTGGGTGGAGTTCAGTGTGTCCTCACCCAGGGTGCAGGAACTGCCCCTGCCCAGGATTTCATAAGACCCCTATAATTGTAAACAAAATGCTGGCGGCAGTCCCGATTTCTGGGATAAGTGGACCTGCCCAGACTCACTTCTTGCTCCTGCAAGATTTATTTTCAAACCATTTATTCATTCCTTAAAGAAAGAATTTTTGAGCACCTCCTGTGTGTCAGAGATTGATCTGGATGCCTGGAATTTATCAGTCTGGGCCCTCATGGAGCTTAGATTCTTTCCAGAAGGACAAGATTCTCCCACGATGTCATAACTAGTTAATTTCTTTTCTTTTTTTTCCTTTTTCTTTTTTTTAGTTCAGGTACCGGGGATTGAACCCAGGACCTCGTGCATGCTGAGTACATGCTCTACCACTGAGCTACACCCTGCCCTCATGACTAGTTAATTTCGACTCTGCTAAGTGCTCTGAAAGAGAAGTCCCCCGGGGGCTGTGTGAGAATATTATGGGGAGACCCAACCTACGGAGGGGGACATCTGAGGGGATTCCCTGAGGAAGAGACACATGCAGGCTGATGGGAAGCTGAGGTCTGGAGAGGTCATCTCCCCACATCTCCAAGCCTCTAGGTGCTAGGAATTAGCAGAGCCCAGGACGGACACGCCAGGGTGCCTGGGCTCTGCCACCAAGCGTCTTTTCCACTGTCTCACTCTTCCTCCCGCCCACCTCCCGCCTTAGCCCCTGCTTCCTAGCTCAACCAGAGGTAGCCATGAGCTGAGAAGATGGAATATTCTATCCCATTCTACCGGTGGGAAGTGGGTTAGGCAAATCTCTGTTTTCTGATATGCTGTAAACTTTCATAAGCAAGCAAGACGGACCCAAGGTTCAATACCCAAAAGGTACAAAAGGGTGAGCTGTGATCTGCGTTGCCTGGGGCATTTTTTTGTATGCCCAAAACATGTTTGTGAAGTGGGGAGCGGCAGGCTGTATGTAGCCTGTAGTTGCGTTGGTTGGCCTGTACAGAATTTTAAAATTTGGGGCATTTAAAAATCTGGAAATTTCACATTGACATTTGAATTTGGGACTTTTTTTTGGAAAAACTGGATGATCTGGCAGCTATGGGGCTGTGTTCTGGCAGGTCTCTGTTAGCCCTCTGGATGGGACCTGGGCTCTCCAGCTCAGCAGGGCACCCCTACCCACCCCTCCCAGGGTGACTGCCCGCCCCCACCCCCACCCCACTTCCAGGAGCCGCAGGCACTGAAACAGCGACTCTGCCTGGCCTCTGTCCTCCCACCTCTCTAGGCCAAGGGGCAGGAAGGGTAACTGAGTTTGGAGATTTATGTTGAGTCTCTTTCCTAAATTCCAGGAGACTGGAAATAAATCAAGCCCAGGCCTGTGAGCCCAGAGCCTCCTCTCCGACCCACTGGGCCTGGTCTGATTTGGCCTCATCTCAAGCAAGACTTGTTCTGTTGGAGACTCTGGGGCCAGCCCTGGCACCCTCTGAGCCTCTTGAGTCCACGTGGGGACTGGGCAAGGAGGAGGTGGGGAAGGTGGTGGCAGGGTGGGGTTCTGCCAGGCGGCTCCCCAGCAGCTCCCTTCTGCCACCCAAGCGGGGCTCAGGGAGCCCGGGATTCCCTGGCACATGACTGGCCTCGGGCAGCCGTGTTCCCCACGCGCTGGGCTGCCGGGTCCGGAGGAGGCTCGCAGCTCCTCGATGGGGTGGCGCTGGCCGCCTGCCACGCCACAGGAGGCTGAGATTCCCCTGAAGCCCAGAGCTGCACTTATCTCTCACCAGGACAGAGAAACAAACCAGCACGCTCTGCCTGGGAGGCATTTCCAGAAATTTGGGCTCTGGCTGCTTGTTGGTGAAATGCCAGATTATCCAGGGCCTCTTTGTGGTGAGAGAGCCATTGAGCAATAGGTGTTTTGTTTTGCAGATGACAAGGTTTTCCACACTGAAAAGTTTAAATGATAAATGCAGGAACCTTGACCTGGCTCCCCCACCCCAGCATTGAGGTTGCTGGTTTGAACTTCAGTGCTTAGCCAGTTTGTTTTTCCCAGCTCATAGCTCCCAACTGAGGCAGGCCCCCGGTGCCGGAAGACCTCATCTCTCCTAGTTTTAGGGCCAGACAGGCCCGAGAGGACCCATGCCAAGTCCACTGCTGCAGGCCAGGGAGAAGCTCTTTCCTGAAGCAGACATTGGCAGGGTTGGTGGAATGCTTTTATAAATAAAGTTTTATTGAAAATACAACCACACTCATTCATATTGCTTATGGCTTTTGCACCAGACTTGAGTAGTTGCCCCTAAGACTGCCTGGCTTGCAAAGTATGAAAATATTTACTGTTAGGCCTCTTAAGAAAACATTTGGACCTAAATGTCATCGACAGATGACTAGACAGAAGTTATGATATATTTATACAATGGAATACTACTTAGCCACAAAAAGGAAAAAATAATGCCATTTGCAGCAACATGGATGGACCTGGAGATTATCATACTAAGTGAAGTAAGCCAGAAAGAGAAAGAAAAATACCACATGATATCACTTATATGTGGAATCTTAAAAAAAAAAAAGACACAAATGAATTTATTTACAATACAGAAACAGATTCACTAACAGAAAAACTTATGGTCACAGAGGGAAAAGGGGGTGAGAAGGGATAAATTGGGAGTTTGAGATTTATAGATACTAACTACTATATATAAAATAGATGAACAACAAGTTTATACTGTGCAGCACAGGGAACTATATTCAGTATCTTATAACCTATAATTAATAAGAATATGAAAAGGAATATATGTGTGTCCATGTATGACTGAATCATGCTGCACATCAGAAATTGATGCAACATTGTACACTGACTATTCTTGAATTGAAAAAAAAAGAAAGAAAGAAAACATTTGGCAACTCTTGCTCCGGCGGGAAAGTAGTCTGCTTCATGCGAGGGAGGACAGGGACTGGGTCTTAGTTTTGGGGGAAGGAGTATTAAGGGCTGGAAAAGATCAGAGGAACAGCTCAGCGAGAACAGATCCCGGAGAGAATGAAGGCAGGCAAAGAGCTGCCGGCCCGAAGGAAGAGAGACCAAGGGCTCTGTGAGCTGCCAGGTTTGCCAAGGGACCTGTGGCCACAGGTCAGTAAAATCCCAGGACGCCAAGCCACCGTTGCCCCCCTCCCCTCAGTGGAAAAGCACCAACTGGATGGTTTCCTCCTGCAGCTGGGAGGCTCTGGATCTCCCCACCTCCTGCCACGCATGCATTCATCAGACTTGGGCAGGTGAGCTGTTTCTGGTACCAGGTCCTGTTCTGGGAGCTCGGAGAACACCAGGCTCCAAGGGCTCATATTTGGGGGTGGGGCAGGGAGGCAAAAGACACAGCAGTCACCCGAAAAATAAGATGAGACCACAGCACTTAAGGGAAAGAAATAAAATCCTGTTATGGGGCCCAGCACGGCCTTTCTAGGGGAAGGCAATTTTGGGACACAACTCAGAAGGATAAGGGGGTGGGGGTGGAGGACACTTGTAAGCAGATAGAAGAGCCAATGCAAAGATCCTAAGGCGGCAACATGTGGGGGGAGTTTGAAGGGTTGGAAAAAGGCCAGGCTGGGGAGGCGCCCCAAGTGGGAGAATAGAGGGGATGCTGGTAGTGGCCCTAAGGCTGGTTTTGTGCTACCCTGAGTATCTAGGCTACATTCCCTACAAAACAAGAGCATGCTACTCAAAAACAGCTGATCAGCCCCTCAAGTGAAACCAGCATAGGATAGTTTCCCATCACTGAGGCGGAAGATGGGTTGGCCAGCCGGTTGCCCCATCTTGAGTCTGCAGCCGCCCTGTGTTGGGGAAAGACCCTCACTCACAAAGCAAGCTGGGGGAGGAGGGGCCTTCCTCTTACACTGGCGTGATTTTCGGTTCAGGGAGTGAATCACAGATAGTGAGGCACGGGGCCCTTGGCTCAGGATTTCCTGGTGTTTCCTGCCTGGGAGAGCAGCCCCGCTATCAGGGTCAGCAGCCCACCACTCCCTGACGTCAACTCTCCTTGTAATGAATGGGTTTCCTTTTCCGTTTGGGAAGACACGACCTCCGTCCTCAGTCCATCAACCCTGTCATTCTCACCCTGGCACCTCCTGTTTGGGAAGAAGCAAGCAGACTAACGAGAAGGCAGTGGGTGAGGACAGGAGGGTGACCGGAACTTGGCAGATGGGCTTCCGAGCCACCTGGGGTGGGGTGGTTTCAGAGGACAAATGCTTTCTCCTCCAAGGTCATCAAGGTATGACCCAAGAAGCCCCAGCAGCTGTAGCAGTGTCTGCCCAGATTGCCTGTCCTTCAAGCAGCTTGTGGCACTCCCAGACACACTTTCTGGGCCACCTGTGTTAGCTGAGGCTTTCTTCTCTCTTCTGCTTATTCTCACTAACTAGCTCAGATGAGACCTCTTAGAGGAAAGAATGTTTGTGCTGTCATCATGTAAAAATGTAACCATTTCAAAAATTGCTCAATCTCCGAAAACCATGGTTTAAAATTTTTGCAACCTCTAAGTGTGCGTGTTGTAGGGCAAAGTCAGTAGTTGCTTCATTCTGGTTGTAGCTGTTTCAAACCGGCCACGAAGGCCAGTGGTTCCCAGGGTGCGGCTTCAGAAAGGACTGGGGTCATTGCCTGCTGTTTATACTTAATGCAAATATTTACAAGTTTAACTTACCAAACTGTCCATATCTCTGTGTGCTACTACAGCTTACTTTAGATCAGAAATTCCCAGTGGGATGGTATTACGACCATCTCACTTCATACCTCAAGCAGTAAAGCACCACATGCAAAAAGCGGCCAGCTCTTTTCGGGATAATTCGGATGCTCCTGTGGTCTATGTGATACCCATTGCTCAGCATCATAGTGCAGCCATTCAGCAATTTGACCCTGCAACTGCCCTGTGCCAGGCACCGTGCAAAAGTGGAACCAAGCAAGGCGATGGTTTCGTTCTAGTTCCTGGAAATTAGGCAATTGGATGATTCACCACTTCTAACTTGGAAGAGCTGAATCAAATTCCACCTTGTGTTTGTAAAGTTCTCTGAACTTAAAGGAAAAATTGAAATCTGAAACACTTACTGATTTTATGCAATTTGGAAATACTTTTTGTTTTTTGGGGGGGTAATTAGGTTTATTTATTTTTTAGTGGAGGTACTGGGGATTGAACCCAGGACCTTGTGCATGCTAAGCACATGCTCTACCACTGAGCTATACCCTCCCCTACAACAATTTGGAAATTCTTAAGTAGCAACAAATAACCAAGGTTACCATTTTGGTATATTTACTTAGAATCTGTCTGTACACACACTTTCCTTCCAATTTTTAACAAGATGAAATAAACTCTATACTATTCTGAAATTTGGATTTTACATTTCATATCATGAAACATTCTTCTGGAATATAATTTTTTACGAATGCATGGTCTTCCAATATGGTGATGTACCATTATTTAACCAACTCCCCCATTGTTGATTGCTTCTACATTTTTGATATGAACAATGGCTGAGGTAAACAATCTTGTAGGAGACGTATGATTGATTTCCCTGGGATAATTTGGTGGACGTGGAATTCAGAATGTTTTGTGTCCAGCGTATCCATATCCTTTTAACCTCACAACTCACCCCCCTCCAGTAAGTTGGATGTAATTATCTCCTGCAGCTTTTCTAGTTTCAAAGGCCCAGTTTATGTGGCTCCTGCCAAGGAACTACATGTTACAGATAAGAGTCATCCGTCCTGCCTCTCTGAATACTGCAACGTTTTTCTTTAAAAAAAAAAATTGGCTACAAAAAATGTTCTTGGCTATGGGGATGAGCTCTTTCAGCTTTTCTGGCTAGGGAGCCTTACGTTCCCATGGGCAGGTTACAGCGTGTGTATGCATTTGGGCGCATCGGGTGGATGGAGGCGACTTCACTGCACCTGGACTGGGTGAGCTGCTCTGTGCCCTGGAGTTGCAGACCCGGGGCTGACAAGGTGAAAGATGGTCCTGCCTGGGGCCGGTGGGGATTTTCTGTGCTCCGTGCGCCCGGGTGAGTCAGCGGTCACTCAGTTCTGTACAAGCCCGTCTAACACCTTAGTGGAGGCCTCGGCCTGTGGGGTCCAGCCTGAACTCGGTCGGCGGGTCTGAGAGGTGAGGGCTCCCTCCCGCTTCCCCCATTCCGTATAGAGGCCGAGTCAGCGTCCCGCTCCTCCGCGGCCTGGCCCCCGGGCGCGCAGCACACCTGCGCCCCACTTGGCGGGAAACTGAGGCTGCGGGGCGGGGCCGCCTCCGCGCGCAGCCCGCCCGCGCAGCCCGTGTCCGTGCGCGTCGTTGTCAATAAAGTTCTCTCGCGCCGGAAGCGGAAGCGGCAAGTCTCCATGGCGGCGGCTGCAGCGGCGGGGCCGGTGTTCTGGAGGCGGCTGCTGGGCCTCCTGCCTGGCCGCCCCGGGCTGGCCGCGCTCCTGGGGCGCCTGTCCGACCGCCTCGGCAGGAACCGGGACCGCCGGCGCAGGAGGTGAGAGGGCTGCGGGCGCGCCCGGCCCCGACCCCCCAGCGTCGCAGCGAGCCCTCGGCGTCCCCGCGCGGGCCTGCCCGGGGAGGGGGCGGCCGCCCCCGAGGTCCGCCGAGCAGGCCCTGGGCTGCGGGAGGCGAGCCCGGCCTCTGTCCTCTGACGCTGGAGCGGAGGGGCTGTGTGTGCACTCGGGGCCGGGGGTCTGATTGTGCGTTGGTTTGAGCCGCAGGCTGTGTTTGGAGAATCTTCGCAAGAGATACTGTTTGGGTCCGAGGGGTCTTTTGCTTAAGTAATTCTGGCTGCGCGAGGTGACTTGGCGGGAGTGAATCAGCCCTGCTGGGATTCTGTGCATGCAGCGTTTCTCACATCCTGCCAGAGAGCTGTGAAGCAATCCTGAGTCAGTAACACTCGGGCAAGGGAAGAGGAACCACTCGAAACCCCTTTACGCTTTCCAAAGGGCCTGTGTTCTGGAAAAGTACTGAAGTGAGTTATGGAAATAGTGAAGTAGGCCTTGAAACAATTCGTTCAGGCAGTGGTCTTTCAAAGTAAACATTTACCGAGAACACGCTGACCTAAGAGGCCTGCTGCTGTTGCTAATGTTAAAAAAAGAGAAAATTATTGTGTGCAAATAGTTTTCTTAATTAGAGAGACTCGAGCCTTACACTTGATGTTTAAAAAAAAATAAACAAAACTTAGAATTGCATCCTTCTGTAGAGTTTGTGCCTGTCTTAGATTTTTATCTGCCACTTGGGTGAGATTTGACCTCCTGGCCTTTGGTGCAGAGATCTGTGGTCCAGTCATGTGTGCTGATTCTAGGTATGGGAAGGAACTTGCTTCATATTGGGTTACGTTGGAAGATTTTCAGCAAAAATTCAAGTTTGATTTAGGGGAACTTTTAGGTGATAGAATCAGCACAGGACGGAGCTCCTGGAAGCTTCACTGATCAAAACGGCTTTATGTTTCACAACAGTGAGCCCAGTGGGAGGGGAGTGTAGCAGGGCTGACCCCCCTTTTCTGTAATTGGTGCTTAATAAAGACCTGTTCATTCTGGTGGGTAGTGAAGTCAGATGACTTTGCATCCTGGTATCAACCCACTGAGAAATTTGGTTTAAAGTTTCAAAAAACATTCTCAAGGACGAGCTGTTTCGGCAGTTTTGTCATTTCCTTGCGTGTATTTAAACTATAGAAACACTTCATGATTAATCATTGTTTAACACTGGAATTGATTACTAATTGATGTTGGGCCAATCACCACAAATTCTTTTTGAAAAGGAGTTTCTTGTGCGTGTATTTTGTGGAAGAGGTGGGGATAGTCTAAACTGACTTTCCAAAGTCTTTTTTGTAAATGGTACGAATGGATGTAGCAGTTGTGGCTGGAGAGAGAGGGAGAGAGAGAGACAGCACTGTAGGTTTCCGACCCTTTCTTTGCCTCATTCACGATTAATCATTGTTTAACAGAGTGCCTTCTGCTGCTTTGTGGCCACGGTGTTTGGGGTTACTCATGTCTGTGTGGCCACTCGCCTCTCTTGGCTGCTGACTTTCGTTTCTTCTCCATTGTTGGTTGCACCTCCCAATTCCTCATTCCCCGAATGATGTGGTTTCTTGTAGCTCTGATCATTGATTCATTGATAACAGTTCTGTGTAGTCATGAACTTAAATTATTTTAGATTTTGGCTTGCCAGTTTGACCAGCAGTTGGAGTGCCTGGAGAATCCTCGTGGCGAGCAAGCGGAGTGGCGGGAAGGGAAGGTTCTTTGCTGCAGTGGTTTCGCTTTTTGTTACAGAGACAGCCACAGTGACAGAGAATTCTTCCTGAAACAGCTTCTAATTAGCAATCTAGAAATACTGCTTGTTCTTAAGCAGCCACCTGACTCGTGATCATTATGTACAGCTGAATTCATTTACTTACTTAGCACGCACATATAGAGCACTGCTGTGCTGTGCTCTGCTCGATAACAAGGAAGTACATAGCCCCACCTTCAGGGTGCTCAGCCCCATAAACAGCAGTAATTAAGTACGGTGGAAAAGATCGTGGCAGCACCCAAAGCACACCTGGAAGTCACAGACGGCTTCCTGACTGTGGTGGTCTTGGAGCTGTGCTTTGGAGGGGTATAGGAGCAGCTAGGTGAGAAAGGGCAGAGCCAGTCTTCAGGGAAGGATAGTGAGTGATGTAGGTTGATGGTGTAGCCTGAGCTGAAGGCAGTTCGGAGGTTCCGCAGGCCCTCAGACCATTTCCAGGAGCTGACTGGGGTACTGAGGAGAGATGGCAGGGAGAGAGGGGAGCTGGGCTGGACCTCGGGGGGCAAGCTCTGAGATTCCTTGGGCAAGTTCTTTTGATAGTGGTCTCGGCCTGAGGTGGTGGGGCTTATATGAAGTCAGGGACAGTGGGAATAGAAGAGAGGGTTGGATTAGAATCAGCTCTAGTGGTGGCTTGTCTGGGGGAGTGCTGAGGAGGTAGGTCATGTTTCTGACTTGGTGATCACATGGATGGTGACACACTTCGCTAAAAGTGAAGTGGAGTGAGAAGGAGGACGGGCTTAGGGGGTGATGATGAGGTGAGTTTGGAGCATGTCAGTTAGTGTCCAGGTGGGTCCGATGGAGGTGCTCACTGTTGAGTGGACTGTGGCAAGCCTGGTGCTCAGGAGAGGGAGACAGAAACTTCTGATAGTTTTTTGGAGTCATCAGACTACACAGAATTGACTTGTTATTTGGAGTAGATGAACCCTAGTGGGAAATGTGTCAAGAGGGCGTTAGTTCCTAATCAAGCTTGCCTGCCATACAAGGAAATGGTCTTTTTAAAAAACTATTTTCAGTTTGAGCTGTGTGTGCAGAAGAGTCTTTATTTTTGAAACCCAAGTTCTGTTTGCTTTGTTCTAGGTGTGTGGTGGGGTCGGGTGGAGGGGTCCTGACTTTCCTGAATTGTGAGAGGGAAACAACCAGCCAACTGTTCTTTCAATTCGATTTTCTAATGCCAGATCAACATACTCTTGTTCAATTTCTTAGTAGTTTCTACTCTGAGGGACCACCCGATTTCCAGAAATTACTTCTTCTTTGAACTTTCTGATGCTAGGACCCAGTCCCCCGAACTCGTTAGAGTTCAGTAGAGCCACCTCTTGGTTAGTTGGTTTTTTTTTTTTTAAGTGAAGTGCAGTCAATTACAATGTATCAATTTCTGGTGTACAGCACAATGTCCCAGTCTTGCATATGCATACATATATTCAATACCATTTTTTTATTAGAGGTTATTATAAGATATTGAGTATAGTTCCCTGTGCTGTACAAAAGAAACTTTAAAAAAAATCTATTTTTACATATAATGGCTAACATTTGTAACTATCAAACTCCCAAATTTATCCCCTCCTGCTCCCTTTCCCCAGTAACCATAAGATTGTTTACTAAGTCTGAGAGTCTGTTTCTGTTTTATAGGTGAGTTCATAGTGTCCTTTCTTTTTTTTAGATTCCACATATGAGTGATATCATATGGTATTTTTCTTTGTCTTTCTGGCTTACTTCACTTAGAATGACGATCTCTAGCTCCATCCGTGTTGCTGCAAATTGCATTTTATTCTTTTTTATGGCAGAGTAGTATTCCATTGTATAAATATGGGTTAGTTGTTAACAGTAGAATGGGTGGGAGGGGGGATATTTAGAATCAAAGTATGATTGCTCCCAGACAATTCAAATTTGATATTGCAGAGAATTAAAATCAGATTTGCAACTGACTGCCTTTTAATTATAGTTTTATTGAATTAGCATTAACATGAGTTAATGTTCATAGGCTTTTTGGAGGGGGGCAAGTAACTAGGTTTATTTATTTACTTTAATGGAGGTACTGGGGATTGAACCCAGGACTGTGTGCATGTTAAGCACGCACTCTACCACTGAGCTATACCCTCCCCTCTAACATGAGCTAATGTTAATGTCACCATTGCTGCTGGGGAGGAAGTGGGCTGGGTCCATTAGTTGTGTGCTTGTGGACAGATAGAAACTAGCCTGGGATTAAAGTGTTCTGACAGATAATCCCCTGGTAAACATGTGATCTGACGAATGTAAACGAGTCATTTGCAAGGCTGCTGGGAAGCCTTTGGATGAGTAGAACGTGTGAGTGGTTCTCGGCAGGCACTTTGCTATGCCTGGTGCGTTTGGCTGCCGAGGTGTGTTGAGGGTTATAAATATATATTAGATTTCTGGCCCCTCACTGTAATTGACCTCCTTTTGGATCAGCCAGGAGGAGAGTCATCTGGTCAGCATGTGGCCTCTCGTGCCGGACTTCTTGTGGGAGTTCAGCGGGCCGTTGGTCTCCTGTAACCTACGGGAATTCACACTCATTTCCCTTACTTGGGTTTGGGTCTTGCGTTAGTCAGGAAGGGCTGCCTGCTGCCAGGGCTGCAGGAAGTCTGGTCCCTTCGTGTAGTTTCTCGGGCTCTTCTCAGGAAGCGTTATGACTGTTCCTCTTTTCTCACCAGTTCTCTTCTTACGTTTAAATGTGTGTGACGGGGGGAGGGCGGGTTTTTCTTAAAGAGTAGTTTCTGAAAACACTGCAATCCGGAGAGCTCTGCTTCTTTTAAAAACTTCTTTCCTTTTTTGTCGTTTTGTACAGATTTGGGTGGGATCCAAGCCACAGAGTTTGTACCACGAATCTTACAGTTCCCGAAGAGCTTGTGGGCCTTTAGACCATGACTCTGTGTGCACGGTGAGGGGCACTTAATTCATGCCCTTGTGCACCACAGGGGACAGGGCTCCCGTGCTGTCTGTGGTAGATTCGTGGTCAGTGAGGGGACAGTCCTCCAGCATCACTGTTTTCTTCCTTCAGAGCCCCAAGACCCTATTGAAAAAAACCCCAGAAGGCTGGCCTGTTCACTTGTGTCCTGCAGGTAACTGGTGACACTGCTGCGGCCCCAGAGGAGGCACCTGTGTCCTCTGAAGCCGTGGGAGCTGTGGGGGGCCGGGCGGGAGTGAGTGCAGACCCAGGTGGGATTCTCTGGTGTTGCTTTTCCTCAGTGGCTTCTCCACTGACTAGGTGGGAGCTTGGTCTGGCCTCCAGGCACGGTGTCGCTCACTCAGACAGAGGGCGAATGCAGGCAAGGTGTGGCAGGATTTTCCCATGGGGCACTCGCAGCTTCTCAGTATCTGGTGAGATGAAAAACTCCTGTCTCCCCACAAAACGGAGAATAGCCTTCTCGCATTTCCCAAGGCTTCCTTTGTAAATGGGGTGTTCATGGCATCTCGCCATCTGTTCTGCTCCTGCTGTTTCGGTTCGGCTGGCTGCTCGGAACTCAGGTCCTGCCGCCGTCCTTTGCCTCTGGTGAGTTGGGGATGGGGCGCATCGTCCTGTCTAGGACTGCTGGTAGGCCAGGCAGGCTTCTGCTGTCCTTGCTTTGTGGTGTCCCCCGGTCCTGGGGCAGGAGCGTCAGTGCACGCCGCCCTTGGTCGGGGCAGTGCAGGTGTGGATTCCTTTTAGAGATGGTGCGAAGAAACTTCCCTTCCCTCCCCTTCATACTCGCTGCGCCCTCCTTGAGTCACCTCCCGTTGTCCTCTGCCCCGCTTCCTCAGGCCTCTCTGGGCGGAGGAAGGAGCCCCAGGTCAGAGGGCCTCAGCACGTAGCCCCAGCCCGCTCCCCAGCTCAGGGAATATTCCAGGGGAAGCCCTCAGTCATGTGGCTGAACCTTCACCCAGAGTCAGGTGTCGTGTGAGCGGTGGCTGGAGCCTGCCCTTTGCAGAGGAGGCCTTCCCGCTTCACTTTGAGAACAGTGGGCTGAGGACTGTTTTGCGCTGTTTTTTGTTGCCGCCTGTGCTGAGGGCTGTCTGAAGTGGTTGCGCCTGCCTCAGTTTGAGCACCAGGTGCGCCCCTGCTCTGGCCCCAGCCCTGTTCTCTAAGCTTCCCTGATAATCTGAAGTAAAGGCGTGGGCCTTTGGAGAGGGCAGCAAACCCTATTATCTGACCCCCTCAGCCCTGGCCACTTCCTCCTCCCTGTAACTAGAAGTGGGAGCTGGTTGGTATCTAGAAAGAGATGATTCAGGGAGCCCAGGTCTGGATGTGGAAATTGTGTGTGTGAGGTTTAGTTCTCTAAATGGGGAGCGTGACAGCTCTGCTTTCTTCGTAGAGTAACCACAGCTCCCTGCCTCCTCACGTCTCTCGGGTGAGGGTTTTGACCTGGAATGTGGGTTTCTTGGAAAAGCTCCCTGGGGCGAGGGGCTGGCCTGTGAGGGGTCAGCCCTGGAGACAGGGCTGCTGGCAGCAGGGGCTGTGGCTGGCTCAGGGAGAAGCTTCTTCAGGGAAGATGCCCGGGAGTTACGTCGTGGAAGCGAGCTCTCACCCCGTGGGTCTGGCTGAGATGCTCAGGGTCTCTGAGCAGGCTCTGCCTGGGGTTTTGCGTGGTTCGATTTTGAGTGTTGCGGATCTGGATGTGGCCTCCCTGCCTGTGCCGTCCTCGTGGGTGGAGCCTTTGTAAAACTGCACCTTTTCAAAGCACCTTTCTCTTTGGAGTGTGAAGTTACCCTCGAGGGCTGGGGCTCCTCTACAGCGAATCCCTGAAACCTCATTGGCTTTCAGTTCCTTCTCCTCTCTGACAAAAATAAACCTGTCAGTACGCAGATTAAGCAGGAAGCAACGTCAAAAAACCCTTAGCAGATCTTGGACGGAGGCCCTGGTGGAAGCTTCCCAGGAGAGCTGCCTGAGCCCGTCCCTCTGGGCGCGGCGGCCAGGACCCCGGCCCCTCCTGCACTTGCACCTCCTGCACCTGAGGCCCTCTGGGCCTCTCTGGTGGTGGTGATCTGGGGCAGCTTCCGCCTCTCCCATTTGCTCAGCCCTCTCCCTCCCGGGGCCCCTGCACGTCCCGTCGAGTCCTGCCTCCTCCAGGGCCCAGCTGGAGGGAGGGGTGTCTGGAAGCCCCCCAGGAGCTCAGGCGTCAGCAGCTCCCTTTTTGATCACTTGAAGCTCATGCCCTGTGTGTCGACTCTGTCCCTTGTTCAACTAGTTCTAGCGTTTTCTCTCATGTCCTGAGAGGATTTCAGGTGCGCCAGCTGGCGAGGCTGCCAGGTTTGTGGGAGGCAGGGCCCGGGCTGGTTCACCGTCGGCTCACGTGGTGGCTTGGATGGTGGCCTCCCCCGGGGCGCTTGTGCCAGACGGTGTTTCCTCACCTTCTTGGGAGCTGCTCCGAGTCCGCTGGCGCATCTGCTGAGTGCGGGGCCGGAAGGTGCGGCCTGCGTCTCTCTCCCTGGTTCTGAGCCGTGGTCAGTGCTGTGAGGCTGGCGGCTGGGTTGATCTTACGGTGCTGCGGGGTTTTCCACCTCAAACAGGCCTTGTTTAATTAATGAGTATTAGACTTTAGGCCCCTCTCTGGGGCTTCAGGTGGACAGATTGTTACACAGCTTTCCCGTTCGTGTGATTTTCCACTGGATCTGGATCTCTCCCTGCCGCTCTGGAAAGCAGCCTTGAGCGCGGCAGGAGCACTCCCGCTTTGGGGAGGTTGAGGCCACGGCCCCTCGTTTACATGGCTCAGCCTTTTGTTTTGAGCTGCTGCTGGTTACCTGGGAGCAAGACAGTGCCTGAGAGTGTGGGCCCTGACCCGGTAGCGGTGGCCAGGGAGGGTGGCTGCTTCCCTGCCCTGCGATCGGAGGTCCGCGGCGGAGCCCGGCTTCCCGGGGTCCTCAGAGCCGGTACCCTCCCCCTGTTGAGTACAGTTTTCTTGACAGTGAGTCGGCTGTGACAGGCCGGTGGGCTTTCTGGGAAGGACAGCTGTGGGCCATCTGGTGTGTGCAGGGACACTTACAAACCCTGGGAAGGTTCAGTGTTGTGTCATGAGATGAGTGAGTGAAATCATCTTCCTGGAATTTGCGGCCCTTCAGGCCTCGGGGTGTTGAAGCATCTCTTCTCTGGAGTCCCTCTTGAGGCCGTGGTGAAGGTCACAGGCGAAGAGGATTGGCCTGCTGCTCTTTGCTGGGCGAGGGCCTGGTCTGGGTGGGGTTCTGGGTGTGCGGTGCTTCTCCCCCGTCTCCCCCACCCCCTGCAGGCACCCGGTCCTCCGTCCTCTGCCAGAGTCAGCAGACTGGAGCCCGCCGGAGACGGGGCGTGACCCTTCCCCCGAGGATGTGTCCAGTGGTGAAGGGGCAGTTGTCACCACTGGCACTTCTTGAGATGACCTTTTCCGCAGCCTCTTCCAGCTCCAGCTTTTCTCTCTGTGTTAAAGAGAAAACTTGGTTTTCGGGTCCTTCGCTGAATGAAAGCCCGTCTGTCCTATCAGTCAGGCTGCGGGGCGGGGGTAGGGGCGTGGGGGGTCTGGGTTGCAGTCACCAGGCTGCGACCAGGCTTGCCCTTGCTCTAGGCAGCCCGGGGCAGCTTGGCAGCTTTCTCCCGGTGGGTTTGGGGGCAGAATTAACCAGGCAGTGGCTCTTCTGAGTTGACTTGCGGCTGCTCTGAATTTTGAGTTGTTTGGAATCAGTTTAAAGTTTGGGGTCCACCCATGCACAGGCTTTGGCACTTCTCAAGGTGCTCAGATAGTAGGGGCTGTAGGAGAAGTCTTCTGCAGAGTTTGACTGGGGCTCGCTTAAAATGTTCCGGAAAACCTGAGATTGGCCAAAAGAAAAATCCCTCTTCACCCACAGGAGCTGAGAGACGTCTAAGGAAGTATTTGAGAAGTATGACGCTTTGTGTGTCTCTTTACCAGGTCACCATGGCTGTTGTTGGCTCCTTTGCTGTCCCCAACTGTCCCCCAGGTCACCTCGCCTCCTTGCTGCCTGTGTCCGGAGGGCGTGCACCGATTCCAGTGGATCCGAAACCTGGTTCCAGAGTTTGGAGTCTCCAGTTCTCATGTCAGCGTGCTTTCTTCACCGACAGAGTTTTTTGAGCTCATGAAGGTCAGTTGTGTCTGAGAGAGAGGGTCAGATGTTTGAGTTAGAGGTTTGGGTGCATGAGGTTGGGTGAATCGTGGGCTGAAACAGTCTATTCTAGAAGCTTCTGATGGATGCTCAGTTTATTCCCTTGGGTTCTGCCTGTTAGTTTCAGCTTCACAAGTGACCAAGTTGAGCTGTGGTCGGAAGCTTCCCTTGGTGGCTGATGTCTCAGGGGGAGCAGCTCAGAGCTTGGGGGCGGTGAGGGTCAGGTCCCGGATATTGGTCCTTGTGTTCAGATTGGTTCCCTTTGTTCAATGTTGAGGATGTAGCCTGAACTTGAGGTTAGTGAGAGCTTGGGGAGAAACAAACCTTATTCTAGTCAGGCCATGGCAGACCCCTGTCCCTGGCAACATCTCCAAAACACAGTAGCTCCATCTAGTAATGGACAGGAAGTGAAGACCCAGATGACCAACAGATGGGATTTGATACGTAGGAAGTGGCCGGAAGACTTTTGTTCAATAAAGAGCGTTTACAGGTAACTGAAAAACCTGCACGTCTGGTTTTTGATCACGAGATCCTAGTTCTGTTCTGTAATTTCTCTCTCCTGGTGGAGATGCTAAACTTGGTGTCTGGGGAGTCTGCCTTCAGTGCATTACTCAGGGGTTCATGCCCGGTCTAGTTACATGCGGTTAAACTGCTAACTGGAATAAAGTAATTCAATGCGAATTAATTTTTATTAACATGAATTCTGAATTCCTGTTAACAGTGATGTTAGAATTAAGGCCTGATGAGGTCAGGGAGGCTGGGAGATGACAGGGGATACATCGACGTTCCTTTTCCTGCACAACAGACTCGTTCGTCTGAGTGCTTGCGCGTCTTCTCTCCTTTTGCCTGTTGTATAGATCCACACTTTGCTTAATTTCTGGATGGCCCGTTCCAGAATGCTGCGTGTGCATGTGTGTGCACACTCTCCCCTGCTTCCCTGCAACCTCGACTTTGCCGTGTTTCCTTGTTTGTGTAGAACTGCTGCTGAGGCTGCTCTTTGCTCCTTCTTGGTCCTCTGCTTGGCTTGAAGAAATAGGTTTTCAAAGGAGGTTCTTCTTATGTCCCAGTCCACTCTGGTGAATGCTGGGCCGAGTCCCCACACCGGGATCCCTTGGCCTGGAGACCCAGCTGTGCGGAGCCCCTGCCCGGGGTGGTGGGGCTGGGGAGGCTGGGAGAAGCTGAGGCCTCTGTCCCCTGCCTGCTGAGCTGAGTCGTGGGCACGTTCTCGGTACATCCCGAGCTGAGCGGGAGCTGTTTCTTCTCGGGACAGGCGGAGCGGCCCGTGCTCCCTGCGAAGAGCGTGCAGCGTGGTTTCTGCCTGGTGCCCAGGCCTCCATGCCAGCTGAGGTTGTGCCCGAGGGCCTGGCACCACGGCTGGCAGTCACATAGTCTTTTGCTGCTGGAACTCTATTGCCTTACACTTAATTCGTTGTTTCCTTCCCTGTTTTCCTGTCTTCACACTCACTTTCTGCACCAGCAACTGTCTTAAGAAAACAACAAAATGAGGGAAACAGCAAACGTTGGAAATTCTCGTTTGTCCCTCGCATGTAAGCCTTTCTCCGTGGTGTGTTGCTGTGCTCGTCTGGTCCAGATGCCCCCTCCCTCTGCCGACAGCAAGGGCTGCGGGCGCCGCATCGCAGAGCCTGCAGCACCCCCCCTCACCGCCCTCCGGCGCTGCTGCCCGGGGCCTGGCCACTCAGCTCTGGAGAGGGGCCGCTGTCCTCCCACGGCTGGAGCTGGTCTAGGGCGAGGACACTGGCTCTTGGTACTGATGCATCTTTGAATGTTGGTGTGTTCTGTGTGTGTCTGTACCTGTCCGTCTGCATTTCAGAAGGACTCCATTCTCATTAGAAAACTCCAGGCGTGCAGACGGGGGTGGGGTGCAGGTTTGCACCTGCACTCCCTCCTCTGGCTCTGCTCCTAGGACACACACACCCGTGTGTACGGGATGTGCGGGGGGTGGAGGCGGGGGAGCACGGTTCGTGTTCTGTATGGTGACCTGCTTCTGTCCCCGCAGTGCACTGTGGGCATCCCCTCAGGTCAGCGGGCCCAGGTCTCCTCCATTCTCACGGCTGCTCGCTCTTGGGGTGTGTGTGCTGGATTTTCAAGCTGAGTATTTTAGATTGGGGTTGTGGGTCCTCATTTGGTAGGTAATCACACACATTTAGGGCCTGCTTTAAATGTTAATTGGTGAAGATAGAGGATAGTTCAGCTTGGAGTGTTACTTGCTTCCAGCATCGAAGGGCTGTATTTTTTCCATGAACTGTGAAAATGATGAGTATGAATTTTGAATGTTTCTTCTCCTCAGGGGCAGATAAAAGCAGCCAGGAGGCGGGTCGTGATGGCATCCCTCTACCTGGGCACGGGTCCTTTGGAGCAGGAACTCGTAAGTTTGGTGGGGGTCCTAGTGGCAGCAGCAAGCCATCCTGAACCTCGGGCCTTGTGGCGCCGTGGAGGTGGGGGGCTGTGGCCAGCTCTTGTTCTTGTTGCTCCCAATTCTGGGGCACATCAGGGGTCCAGTGGGGGGGTGGCGATGTCTAATCCTGGGCCTTCTGGCCTCGCTGGCCCATGTCCTTCTCACCCCGTGCAGGGGCCCTGGGCTGCACTGTCTTCCAGGCTGGGGTTCCGTGAACTAGGACCCGTGGGCCAGATCTGTCCGCTGCCCATTTGTGTGTGGCCTGTGAGCTAAGAATGGTTTTTACATTTTCAAATGTTTAGCAAGAAATTGCAAGAGAAGTAACATTGATGTCACATGAGAGGCATGTGACGGTCAGCTCTCTGGTCCATACATCACACTCTGTGGGGCATAGCACTCCCGCTGCCTTTTGTCTTGTCCATCCATGGCCGCTTTCTTGCTCCAGTGGCAGAACTGAGCAGCTGTGACAGACACCATCTGGCTGCAAGCCTAGAATACTTATTGCCTGGTCCTTTCCAGAAGGGCTTTCTGATCTGTCTGAGACAGATGAGCCGGAGCCCAGGTCGGGCAGGCTGCCTGCTTTTGCCGAGGGCTGGTGTCAGGCGCTGGGCCTGTGGCCAGCCTGGCTCCACCTGAACGTGCTGTTGGGCCACACGCGTCCCTCACAACGCGAGCAGCGGGGTGGGAGGGTGGCAGGGTCTGGGTTCAGTTGACGTGGCTGTGAGTGAGATCGTGGTGTTGTCTCAGTCCCCGGGTGGCTCTGTGCTCTGTGGAAGTGGCGTGGGCCCGTTGCCCGTAGTGGGTGTTGCTTCTTGGTTCATCCTTGTTCAGAAACCCCCAGGTAGGACCTGGGAGAGAACAGGGGTTGTGTGGAGAGCGAGGGGACAGGCGGGGCAGCATCAGGGGCCCCCACTTCCTGTCGGAGAAAGGGGGCCGTCCTGTTCTCAGGAGGCAGCCTCAGCTGCCAGCCTGGGGGAGCCTGTTGTTCTCCTGGGAGAAGAATGCCATGTCCAACCCGTGGGGAGAGGCCAGTGAGCAGGTTGTGTCTGGGATTCACTCACTCAGCAAGTATTTACCGAGTACTTCCCGTGTGCAGGGCCCTGCTAGTTGTGTCCTGTGAGCACGATCTGTTGGAACGCGTGTGGGAGCTGGGTCTTAGCATGTCCAGGAGTGGCGGGCTCCGGACTGCTGGGACCGAGTGCCTCTACCCGCAGAGCCCTCTCCTGCTCCAGGCCCAGCCTGCTGACCTGGGGTCGTCTGATCACCGTTCCTGCGGCGGCCTCAGATGAAGAGGTTTCTCTGCGTTGGCTTCTGGGCTAGCACAGATGGTGCGTGTGTGCGTGCACCTGTGTTCAGAGAAGACATTGCGGCACTAGTTGACAAGTTAGCTCATTTTTTTAAGTGCATAATCATCTTTTCAGATCTTACACTTCTGTTCTTTTGGGGGTCTTCTCTTGATAGGTGGATTGCCTGGAAAGCACTCTGGAAAAGTCACTCCAAGCAAAGTTTCCCTCTGACCTCAAGGTGTCCATTCTCTTAGACTTCACGCGGGGCTCAAGAGGTAAGTCGGATGCAGTCCGTGGCCCCCTGATTCTTGCTCTTTCAGGGCCTCTGTTTTAGGGATTACAGCCTCGCCTCCCCTGTGCTCAGGCAGGGTCAAGGCTATCTGAAGACAGTCTGGGCTGGCCCAGGACTGCCTGATTGTCTGTCAGGCTTTCTTCTGCAGCAAGTGACTGAAAATCCGAATAAAAACAACCTAGGGAAAAAGAGAGTTGTTCTGACTCCCCGGTTCGGGGGGAGGTGTATTTGGGGTTCAGCCCTTTGGGCTCACTTCAATTCCCAGGCTCTTTGTGGAGGCCTTTGGCAGCCCCAAGCCCCTCTTGCTGCACCTTGTCCATCGGAAGAGCATCTGCTTCCCTGAGGGTCGGATCAGAGCTCCTGAGTGGCTTGCCTTGGGCTCTGTGCCAGGGCTTCCGAGTGTCTGACCCGCCCAGCCCAGGGCTGTGTGCCTTCCCTCCTGGGGCTGGGGTGAGGGCTCAGCGTGGACAGAGTCATCTTCACCCAGAGCAGAAGTGCCGAGTGAGCCGGGTGGTGCCCCCAGGAGGAGGTTGGGCACAGTTACCAGGAGGCGGGTGGATGGTGCTGGGTGGCTGAAAGACAGCTGTCTGCTACATGGGCCCCTCCAGTCCTGCCCCGAGATGTGGTGGGCGTCCAGATGGAAGCTGTCCCGGAGCCCCTCTGGCTGGAAGCAGCACCCGGCAGTCTGGCTTGGACAGGCAGCACAGGCACCTGAGGGCCCACGGTGGTGGCTCTGCACAGGCAGCCTGGGTGTTTTTCCTGGTGTGACTCTGCCGTCCTTTCTCCTGCTGCCCACATGTTCAGGAAGGAAGAACTCGCGCACGATGCTGCTCCCCCTCCTGCAGAGGTTTCCAGAACAGGTCCGAGTCTCCCTCTTCCACA
Source organism: Vicugna pacos (assembly GCF_048564905.1). Taxonomy (NCBI): domain Eukaryota; kingdom Metazoa; phylum Chordata; class Mammalia; order Artiodactyla; family Camelidae; genus Vicugna; species Vicugna pacos. The sequence continues at coordinate 60,086,827 of NC_133002.1, forward strand.
CGCCCAACCTCCGCGGGCTCCTCCGGCTCCTCATCCCTGAGCGCTTCAATGAGACCATTGGCCTCCAGCACATCAAAGTGTACCTCTTTGACAACAGCGTCATCTTGAGCGGGTGAGCTTGCTTCCTCTGTCAGTGCCTCGTCGTACTGTTCTCCGAGTAGATGCCAGAGAGCACGGGGAACGGGAGCTCCGTCCCCTCCAGCCTTCAAGGACCTGCTTGTACCTTTGTCTTACCCTCTCGGTGTCTTCCACGGGGCCCTGGCTGCCGCCGGAGCCAGAAGCCATGAAGGGCGATTAAAAGCTGGCTGTGGTTTACCGAGCCTTCCGTGTGTGCTCGCTGCTCTGCCAGGTCCTTGGTGTGGACCAGCTCCGCTCCTCTGCTGCTCACTGTGACCCAGCGTGGTCTTTCCTCACTTCATACACAAGAAACTAGAGGATGAATAACGTTGTTAGATGGAGCCGGGTGGGAATCCAGGCCCTTTGGTTCTAGAGGACAGACCCTGGGGGCCAGCTGCATCCTCTTGGGGTTGGGAGAGGGCTTCACGTTACTCTTCTGTGTCACCTTAGTGCCACCCCGCCTGATCTCAGTCTTAGGGCCACCAGCAGGAGGAGGGCAGTGACCAACCCGTATCAGGACACACCAGTGGCCAGGTGCAGTAGCTGTTTGTTAATTGGCTGCTGCCACTGGTGTGTCCTGATACGAGTTGGTCACTGCCCTCTTCCTGCTGGTGGCCCTAAGACTGAGATCCCCAGGGCCTGCTGTCGCCCCCTCTCACCCGAGTTCTCACCTGCCACTTTCCTCCCTGTAGCGCAAACCTGAGCGACTCCTACTTCACCAACCGGCAGGACCGCTACGTGTTCTTGCAGGACTGTCCCGAGATTGCCGACTTCTTCACGGAGCTGGTGGACGCGGTGGGGGACGTGTCCCTGCAGTTGCAGGGGGATGACACGGTGCAGGTGGTGGAGGGCATGGTGCATCCTTACAGAGGTAGGGTCCTGGGCTCTGCCGCCTCCCGAGGCTGGGGGTGATGAGGGCGAGGAGGCCGCCCTGGTGGCCTTGCCGCTGGCTTGGGAGACTTGGGTGGCAGAGCCTTGTTCTGCTTTTGTCTCCAGGGCCAGACAGATGTGACTCATTGGCCATTGGCCACACTCTGCGGGTGAGGGAGCTGCCGAGAAGGTGGGAGTGTGGGCTTCGGTCTGGGTGCCCTCTGGAGTGAGCTGGGGGCCTGCCCGGCACTTACAAGAAGCAGCCTGCCCAGTGGCCGCCCCCCTCAGGGCAGCCACCCTGACTCTAGGTACTGAGGCTCTGTGGCTCTCGGCTCCATTGAGGTCTGTGGCCTCCTGCCTGGAACGTGAAATGGGAGCGCCCTCAGCTCTGCTCACTGGGAGCAGGCAGACCCTGGCAGCAAGCGTCCCGGGTGTTTGCATTCCTGTGATTCCTGTGGCCGGGGCTTCCTGCTGGCCTTTAAGGTCTGCTGCTGCATTTGCAACAGTGCCAGGCGTGTGGGGAACGGGTTAAACCCAGACCATGTAAGGAGAGGAGCGAGAAGGGAAGAGTCTAAGTTGCGTGCCTGGTGGTAACCCTGTCCCAGGGCCGGGGTCGTGGACGCCCCCCACCTCCGCCTGCGGTCTGTGTGCTGCCCTGCCCGCCCCTGTGCCTATGCGCTGTACCGTAGTGTAGTGATTACTATCGTGTTTTCAATTTCATCATTAGAAGTGTGTGGAAATCAGTTTTCTCTCATTATATGAGTGCCAACATGTTATCCTCAGCTTTGCCCTTTGGCTCACAAAGCCTAAAGTATTTTCTGTCTGGCCAGGGCAGGAAGCATTGGCTGACCCCTGATCTAACTTACCAGGCCCGGCATGAACATGCGAAGAACAGGGCCCCCCTCCCCCCACCCCAGTTCAGAGAAGAAGGAGAGTCAGCACACCCTGGGGCCGGGGGTTGGCTGGGCCCAGATGTGCTCCGGGGACCAGGACAGCTGGGGTGAGCAGAGCCACAGGGACACTCAGCCTGAGACAGCCTGGGGGCTGCCTGCCTCCCTCACCTGGTGGCTGCTGTCAGTAAGGGGGGATTCTGGCTCGGAACATTCCTCCCCTCTGTGCTGCCGTGCAGGCCTGGAAGGCACTCGGGTGAGTGTCCGCGTTCCCAGCTCAGAGCGCGTGAGCTGGTGAGGACCAGGGCAGCTGGCCTCCCCTCTTACCCTCCTTCAGCCCTGCCTGAGGCTTGCTCTGCATCAGTCTCAGAGAATCGACTTTTGAGTGTTGAAATTCCCTGTTTTTATATAGTTTTCATTCTGTTAATTTTTGCTCTTTGTAAATTCTTTCCTTGTACTGTGTTTTTTATCTTTTCCTGTTCTTTCCCCTGACTTCTTGAGTTGGCTGCTTAGTTCACCAATTCTCTTACCGTCTAGTGATAGCATTTAGACTCACTGCTCTCCTCGTCAGTTGTCTCTGCAGCCGCATGTGACTAGTGTCCGTGTGAAAACGAAGGCCTGGAGCCTGCCTGTTCACCTCTGCCCCTCGAGGCCCATCTGGGCTGTCACCACCACTCGCCCTTTCCCAGCCTGCTTGGTCTCTGACCCCATGAGGCTTGCTTCCCTGCTGTCCGGTCACGCTTACCCACCTGTGTCTCTGTCGGACACATGTTCTTCCTAACATGGGGCACGCACACCACACACCAGTCACTGGTGTGCAGCTTGTGTACGTGTTCCCGATGGGTCAGCTCCCAGAAGCCCCCTCAGGTCCCCAGCCAGGCATGACTGTCCTGATTTCTGGTGCCCATATCTAGGCTTGCTTGTTTTTGAACTTTCCATAAGTGGACTTGGCAGAGGCCTCTTCACTTCACTTTGAGCGCAGGCTCCTTGTGACCCTTTCTCGGGCATTTCTGTCCACAGAGGAGCCTCCTGCAGGCCTAGCGCCTTGTGCTCGGTCAGAACGCGCTCAGTGAAGGATGTGTTGTGGCGTCTGTGCTTGCCTGTCACGTGCCACGAGCCCTGTCCCGTATGTCCAGAGCCTCCATTTCTCTGTCCTTTGCCGTATCTCCCTCTAGGTGACCGGGCTGCTTATTGCAAGGCTGCCAACAAGAGGGTGATGGATGTGATCAACTCAGCCAGGACCCGCCAGCAGATGCTGCACGCCCAGACCTTCCACAGTGACTCCGTTTTGACCCATGAAGATGCAGCAGCTGCTGGTGACCGGAGGCCGGCCCCTGACACCTGGATTTACCCGTTGATCCAGATGAAGCCTTTTGAGATTCAGATCGACGAGATTGTCACCGAGACCCTGCTGACCGAGGCTGAGCGAGGTGCTAAGGTCTACCTCACTACCGGCTACTTCAACCTGACCCAGGCCTACATGGACCTGGTCTTGGGCACGCGGGCCGAGTACCAGATCCTGCTGGCCTCACCGGAGGTGAATGGCTTCTTCGGGGCCAAGGGGGTGGCAGGCGCCATCCCGGCCGCCTACGTGCACATCGAGCAGCAGTTCTTCAGTGAGGTGTGCAGCCTGGGGCAGCAGGCACGGGTCCAGCTGCAGGAGTACTGGCGGAGGGGCTGGACATTTCATGCCAAAGGTACATGGCAGCTGGCCAGAGGCTGGCCCACACAGGACAGCCCGGGGGGGCGGGCAAGCACCCCCACACTCCTGCCCACACGTCACTGCCCATGGTGCTGGTTCCCACCTGGTCCAGCCCTGCCCCTTTTCCCGTCTGACAGTCCTGCGGGCGCTGCACAATCATCCCACTTACATGCATTTCAGTTATGCAGAATCTCCCTTTGATGCACCCAAAACTTATAAACTCAAATCATTGGGTGGCTGTTTAAAAAAAAAAATGTGCACATAAGTTCTCTTGTCAACTAGATAAGAGAGGCATGTGATTCAGCCTTCCCTTGCTCATCAGCATTCTCCTGCAGCGGCCCTGCCCTTCTTGGGGACAGAGAGGATTCGTTAGGGATCATTTATTTGGCATTGATTCCTAATGAATCAGTTTTCAGTCTCTTTCAGTTCCAGACACACTGCTTGTACCCAGCACAGGCCCTGCAAGGGGTAGGCAGTTTTTAGCCCAGTTTTTAGTCTCTTCCTCACCATTGCTGTTTTATCTCTCTCTGTGCCAGACCTTCACTCCTTATTTTGTCATAACACTAAGAAAATTGAGGCTGTGTATGTACAATACTTAAACGTGCAAGATTGCCTTGTGATGGCTCACAGTCTGAATTGCACACTTCTTACCATCCGTCTTGGGCAGTTGTGTGCATCCATGGGGCAGCCCACATGCGGCCCAATCCCAGGTGCATGGCCCACAGTGTGGATCAGCGAGCTCAGAACTTGTGCTTAGTTGGGGGAGCGCCGGCCTCTGCCCCACGCCAAGTGCACGGGAGGACCGCACAGCCAACTGGGTTAGCCTGTGTGAGGAGGAGGGGTGCACAGCACGGGCCCTGGTCCCCGGGGAAGTGCCTGGCTTTCCTGAGTTCTCGCTGGTGGATCAAAGGCCCGTTTTGCTCCTGCACCGGTCCCAGGGGCTTCCGGAAGGGCGGAGCAAGGGAGGTGGGTATGGCATGGCCATGGCCACTCATCTGCGTTGTTCAGACTCAAGGTCATCTTCGAACCCTCAGGTTGAACTCTTGTTTGCTTCAGCCAGTGGTTTCCATCTGGGGGTGCGCTGCCAGAAACCCTGAAGCCCAGCCTGCCCTAGACCTCCTAGGTTCAGCTCTCTGGGGTTGACCCCACCATGCTAAGTTTGAAAAAGCCCCCCAGCAGACCCTGATGCCTTAAGCGCCATGGTTCCAGCTCAGGATAGTGAGGCGGCGGGTTGGTTGGGTGGTTCCTGCTTCCCACCGCGAGGCCCACGTCCCTGCTAGGGCAGGTGGAGGTGTTTGGTGTGGGCAGTGAGGTATGCTGTTGTGTTGTCGGGCTGGTCCTGGATGTGTCACGGGCCAAGCGCCACTGGTGGTCAGGCATCTCTGGGCAGGTAGGGCCAGCCAGTGGGGGATGTGGAAAGTATTTCAGGATTGACTCTCTTACTTCCTGAGAATAACAGGAGTGCCTGGGGTGGGGTATTGCAGATAGAGCTGGACTGCAGCAGGAGCTTTGAGCTCCGAGAGGATGCGTCTGCCTGTGTGTGTGGCCCAGGGAGCACGGAGGAACAGCTCGGCCTCGCGAGCTCCTTGTCTGCCCTGTGGTTGGTCTGCCGGTGGGGGTGGGGTCCCTTGTTGCTCTGGGGCCCCCAGCTCAGCCTGGCCCGTCAGTTCTGACTGTGCTGTGGGTTATTTCCCTGAAGCTGCGCTGATAAACGTGCAGTGACTCCCTGGTTACCGTTGAAACAGAAACACTCAACCGGCTTTTCCAGTGTTTCTCGACGCCCTTTCCCGGACTGCTGCGGGTGGGGCCCTGCAATCTGGGAGTGCTGGCTTAGTGGGGAAGGCCAGGAATCCCAGTGTGGGAGCATGAGCGTGCACGCGCGCACGCTTGTGTATGTGTGTGTAGGGGGTGGGCACATGGAGAGGGGCTTGTGCACAGAGAGCACCTCACCTTAATGCAGGAGCCAAAGGTCAGATCACTCAGTACTAAAGTGAGAGGGCAGGTCCTTCCCTGCTTAGTGGCCGTGGTTGACAGTGGGGGTCTTAAGTCAGACCCCCCTTTCTGGCTCATCTTTTGGTGGTCACTTCCCCAAAGCAACCTAGCACAGTGAGCAGGCAGTGCAGAGGGTGGAGTGGATTTGGACGGTCAGAGTGGTGGTCCCTTTACTGACTGCCTACCCCTTGCAGGGCCTGTGCTGGGTACAAGCAGTGTGTCTGCATTTGGGTTCCAGAAAATTGCTGCTAATGGCTGAGAAGCCAGTGCCATGATTCCCTTCCCCAAGCTCCTGTGGGATAGGCCTGGGCTGATCATAGCTCTCCCTGCTCCCAGAAGCCCTTGGATGAGGAGAGTGGCCTGGAACACTGTGTCCCCGCTCCCAGATCCCTGCCCCACACCAGCACTCTGTCCGTCAGCCCTGCTCGCCCCTGGGAGTTGTGCAGCCTGAAGCCTGACCGTGTGTTGAATCTGCTGGTGGCCCTGTGCACGTGGCAATGCAGGAAAGCTCCGTTTGGTCTGGGCTGCAGAAGCTGACAGGCTAGTTGGGGAGAAACAGCCTCCTTGTGGGAATGGCCACGCCGGCCAGCAGGTGCGGGTGGGTAGCAGTCCGGTCTGAAGCCAGCAGGTCTGGGGTGTATTTAGTCTGTTCTGTCTGGTAGTGCTCACTCTGCTGCGGCAGCGCTGGTTCTGTCCAGACGGCTGCGTGGAGGCGTGCCTCACTGGAATACCTGGCTGATTTATTAGCGGACTTCAGTTTGAATATGTATCACATTTGAATAAAACTGAGCTGCTTTAAAGAACTTGAGGGACCTTCCACCCATTAAAGGCACGCTCTGGAGGCTCCTTTGGTGATGTGGTTTATCCGTTTAGTTTTTATTTGGAGTTTTGCAAAGGATGCCTGTTTAGAATACCAGGGAGACCCTGTGTAAGCATGATTTGGTGGAGGGGAATCCTGGAGTCCTGAACCCTGGTTCTCTGCGCACACTTACCTTGGGCAGAAGTGGAGGGACCTGGTTCAGCCTGTAAAATGGTATGATGCCTCTGGATTGTAGTCAGGAGAGGGGCGACCTACGTGCCCTCGTGTGGCGGTCAGAGCCATGTGAGTCCTGGAGACCAAGGGGCGATGCGCACAGCAGTGGAGGTCTTGGACCCCTGAGCAAGGAGAGGTGTCCTGGTCACCTGTGGTTTTGTTGCTGTGGGTCAGTGAAGGGTGACACTGAAGCTGGAAGTCTTACCAGCATCTTCCTGCCCTTCGGGGGTGCGGGCCAGGTTGGGGTCCACGTTCACTATCAGGCAGCTGGCATCTGTTATTCATGGTTCGTCAGCTTCCTGTAGCCTGGCCCTCGCTCCTCACCCAGTGGGTATGGTGAGACGGGGCTCTGGGGGCGCGGGAGTGTTTAGACCTAACGGGGAGCGCCTCAAACCCAGCAGGGGACTCCCCGGAGTGGATGCTGGGGGTTTGAGGATCTTCGTGTTTTCGTATCTGCTGTCGTTGGTTTTGCTTGTGTTGGGTGCTCTGTAATCATTGGCTTCTCATGGCTGCTACCTTTTAATTAATTAATTATTTTAGGGGAGGTGCTGGGGATAGAACCCAGGACCTCATGCATGCTAAATAAGCACGCGCTGTCTGTACCCTCCCCATCTCTTTTAATTATTGTATTTATTTTTTAAGGACTTAGTATTTTTAGAGCAGTGTTAGGCTCACAGCAAAATCGAGAAGAACCGTAGGGAGAGCTCCCACACACCTCGTGGCCTCCAGCCATGCACAGCCACCTCCGCTGCATTTTTTACAGTTGAGGAACCAACAAAGACCAGAGTATCATCCACAGTGCACAGCTTACGTCAGCGTTCACCTTGGTGTTGTATGTTCTGTGGGTTTGGACCAGCGTATATTGACATGTCTCCATCATTACAGCATCGGACAGAGTAGCTTCACTGCCCCAAACCCCCCTGCTCTGCCTGTCTCTCCCCGCGTCCTGCCCACTCCGAGCGACCACAGATTCTTTAACTGTCTCCACAGGTTTGCCTTTTCCAGAACGTCGTATAGGTAGAATCGTGCAGTCTGTAGCCTTTTCACATTGGCTTCTTTCACTTAGCAATGTGCATTTACGTTGCCTCCATGTCTGTTCATGGCTTGAGAGCTCATTGCTTTTTTTCTTTTTAATTTATTTTTATTGAAGTACAGTCAGTTTACAATGTTGTGTCAGTTTCCGGTGCATAGCACAGGACTCAGTCACACAGGAACACACGTGCGTTCTCATATTCTTCACCACAGGCTACTACAAGATACTGAATGTGGTTCCCTGTGCTCTGCAGAATAAGCTTGTTGAGAGCTCATTGCTTTTTAGCACTGAATGTACTCCACTGTCTGGGCGGACTAGTTTCTCTACTTGCCTCCTAAAGCACATCCCAGTTGCTTTTGGGGACTCCTCTTTTAAACTTGGTCCTGGTCTGGAACGGGGCACGGGGGCGGGGCAGGAGCAGGACAGCTTTGTTGGCAGTTGTAAGCGCTGTGTCCGCCTTGTGCCAATGAACTAACTTCTTTAGGTCTTGGAGAGGCAGCAGCTTTGGGGGAGTCTGCGTACGAAGTGTCATCGGGCCTGGATCGCACATCGTCTTAGCTTCTGCTCTGGGCAGGGGAGGGGGCCGGAGAGGCGGTGTGCGCACCCTCACGGGGTTTCTTGCCAAGAGCCCCTGCCAGCAGCCCCTCCAGGCGAGGACCACACCCCTGCTGGGGGGCTTGGGCTCTGGCTGCTGCTGAATTGTTGCCTTTGATTTCGTCTGGATGCAATATTCGAGCACTAACAGCACACTGTGTGTGGCTAGGGCGGGCAGGGCCCTTGGATTGAGAGATTTCTGGCTCCTACTGACAGAGGACTCTGTTAATGGTTGTGAGCATTGTCACTATTTTTACTGCCTTCCCGATAGACCGCTTGGCATGGCGCCCAAAGGTGAACTTGCAGTGAGAACCGGGGCAGCTCCACCCTGTTTGCCGGGCACACGTGGGGCAGTTCTCACTTGGGAACGGCAGGTGTGCCTGGGGGCAGCGCCGCTCACCTTAGACACAGCGGGCATCAGCCTCCGGGCCTCCTCGAGGGTTTCTGTGCTGTTTGGGCAGCAGAACAGTTGATGCTGACCCATCTGAGGGCAGGACCGAGACGCCTTCTGTCTGCTCTCGTTTTCACAGGGGTCTGAGAACCCTCTAGACTTTTATGCAAAATGTAGGGGGAGGGGTACATGATTGTGAATTTTTCTTGGAGAGGTCCTCCAGAGAAGGCCTCTAGCCTGAAACGCTCACAAGCTCCTGCTGTAGAACCTCAAAGCCTTTTTATGTTTAACCATCATTTGTTGGAAGAGGCATGATTATCTTTATCCTGTTTATTTTGTTCCAACAAGTATTTACTGGGTGCTTGCTGTGTGCCAGGCAGCATTCTAGGCATTGGGAGCACATCACTGGGGCGAGACATACCAGCTGCCTGCCCTGTGAGGTGTGTCGCTTACTGGGATGCAGATCAGAAGCAAATGAATCCAAACCTGATGTTAAGTAGTGGAAAGGGCTGTGAAGAAAACCAGAGGAGGAGGGGGCTCCAGGCTGTTGGGGGTCTGGTGGATGGGGGTCAGGGAGGGCCTCTCTGAGGAGGTGACACTGAGCAGAGACCCTGGCAGGAGAAGTCTGGGTGGAGGGATCCCTGGGACCATGCCCGGCTTGAAGAACAGCCCCAGGACCGATGTGAGTGGAGTTGGGGGTGGGTGACGAGGTTGGAAAGGGCTCAGAAACCAGGGTGAGCAAGTGCGGTGGGCAGCCTGGGGGGTTATTACCCTTCAGGCTGATGCTGGGACCATGAAGGGACCGTCCTTGTGAGCAGAGCGGAAGCCGGTGTCCCCCTTCCTAAAGAGGAGCCCCGGGGTGCGGAGCAGGGTGTCTCCTCCCAGAGCTGGGAGGTTGCGGAGGTCTTCGGCCTCCAAGTCCAGTCCTCTCTGCTCCCTCGTGGTGAGACCCGCTGTCCCTGGTACCTAGTGCTGACATTCAGCCCCAGTCCCCCCCCCCCGCCCGCCCCCAGGCACGCTCTCCCCTCTCTCCACTACCTAACATCAGATTTGGATTCATTTACTCGTGATGTGCATCCCAGTGTTGTCATTCCTGCTGCAGAGTCTCCCTGGTCTGGTGGTTCCGGGAATGCTGGAGATGTTGGGCCCAAAGGTCAGGCCCTAGGATGAAGACTTGGGGCTTGGTAACAGGTTCACGGCCGGGCTGGGAAGTGCTGTGTTTCCTGACAGCGGGGCCCTGCCTGTCGGTCTCACCTGCTGTGTGTCCTCACCCTGACGTCCTGAGTGGCGGCGCGGGTCTGGCCAGAGCTTCTGACCCCTCAGAAGGGCCGCTTGATTTCCCCTCCCCAAATGAAAATTTCCCAGCTGTCCTCGGGGCACAGACCAAATAGCTGAAAACTCCTGGCTCAGTGAGCTTCCATCTAGAAGGACTGGCGTTCACAGCAGCCCTGTGTTCTAGATTCTCTGAGGCGGGGACGCTGTGGAGCCACCGGGAGCTCTGCGTGGCCTCCCTCTCTGGACCTCCCACGCTGCACTAACACTGTCCCTCCGAGGCTTGCTGGAGGGTGGGGTCTCACCATTTGTGATCTTTTTGATGGAGAAAGACTGCAGATGAGACTCCTGGGGAAGTTGATGGGGTGATGGCAGACCTCACCAGAGTGTCCGTAGGTTTAAAAAAAAAAAAAAGTGGTACCTCTTTAATTGCAAGCACTCACCTGAAGTCTGGGCCAGAGAGGAGAGAAGCTGAGGGAGGCAGGGGTGGCTGAGAAGAGAGAAAAGATAAAAAATAGGTGTATCATATGTTCCCAACAGGGGTGATTGCACCCCACAGAGCAGAGGCTGTTTCTGGGGGAGGGTGCTGAAAACATAAGTCTTATTGTATATATAGCCCAGCCAAGGTTCACATAGGACACAGACAGATGCACAGTTTATCTGTTGTGATAACATTTCTTTCAGGGGGTGGCAATTAGAAAAACTAGGAAAGCTCTTTCAGTAATGGGAACGAGCTGAGAAGCAGTGGTGCACGGAGGTGGGGGGCTGTGTGACAGCTGCCTGTCTCTGCTGGCTGGCCCGGAGGGTCCCTTGAGGGGAGCCATCGTGTTCAGGCAGATTTACAAATAAGTAGATGAGGACCAGGCCCAACCTTCCCTGCAAGGCCCTGTGGTCTGGGAACCTGAGATGGACAGAGTCACAGAGTCACGATTAACATCAGCCATGACCTATGTCAGGTCTCCCGAGTCCTAGCTCTCACCTGTCCCCTCTCTGAGCCGGCTTGGGAGAGCCAGCTGGACAGGTGGCACCAAGCAGACTCAGAGTCTTTAAGGAGCCAGTCGTGGCGTCAGAAGAGTGGGAACAGTAAGGCAGGTGGAGATCTCGCCTTGTTCCTCCTGGCTCCGGCTTTGTGGAGAGGTGGGGCATGGAGGCTAGGCCTCGTGCAGGTCGGGAGCCTTTCCTGCAGAGGGCGGGGCTTGGCCCTTTGGCTCGGATGTCCCTGTCATCTGGAGCAGAGGGCCGGGGGCGTCTGCACACCCCATGGTCTCTTGACGTGAGGTTTGCCGTGCGCACTGGCCCAATGGGGTGGGGTCCAGTGGATGGAGCAGTACCCGCGGGCAGGCGACTGGCTTTGATGTGGCCCCTGCGTGTGCTGGGGTGGCAGGCGCGTCACAGGAGTAGGCAGCAGAGCGTCGTCATCTCTTTCCCAACGTGTTCTTGGAAATGCACTTGTTCTGAGAGAATTAGGAAACGGCCTTCTATTTTGGGAGCTCTGTGTGTAGAGCATGTCATTGTTTCGCGTGCCCGTGGGCCCTTTGAAGGGTCGTGTTGGCAGAGGAGGTGGGAGGGTGCGAGGAGGCTGGCCCTGCGCAGGGGAGCCCAGGACTGATGAGTCACGCTGGGTGCTCTGGGCACAGCCCGGCGTCGGACGGGGGAAGACAGGCCAGACCCGAGCCTGGGCCCCGCAGGAGGAAGGAAGGAAGCCTGGGGCAGCAGATGCCCTTGGGAGGTTAGGTTTTGGGAATTGTCTTCTTAGGAGACGTAGTTCCGATGTGCGCTGGAACTCGGGGGAGGGCCGAGTGGGGGAACGGGGTGCAAAGCAGCGGGCCTGTGTCTGTTTGAGGTGACATGTAGGATTCTGAGAGAATCCGCGACCTTCCCTGCACAGATGTCACTGTGGTACTGTCGGGGACAGCGAGTTTCCAGGGTGGGGGTGGAGCCGGGACCCACTGCCAGACTGCTGCTTCCACCGTGTGCTCCTCCTCCTCTGTAATGTCATCTGCTCATTTTCCAGCAAAAAAGAGGAAACAGTGTTCTCTGGGGTGGGCCTGAAACATCCAGGGCCTCTGAGGTTCTCCCCTGCACTGGCTTCTAGCAGACGTTGCCTGTCTGGCCCGGAGGCTCCTAAGCCCCCAGGAGGGCTTACGTCTGGTGCCCCTGTGAGCTTCGCAGTCTTACGTGTCAGCCTGAGCTCAGGAGAGTCGTGTGGCCCTGGGGAGGCAAGGCCCAGCTTGTCTTCAGGTAGATGCAGCGTGGAGTACCCTGTTCTTAACACCACGTCCCTCATCACCCCATGTAGCAGCCCCTGTCTGCTTAGGGGAAGGCATCGCTGTTCCCCCACCTGCGGGTTAGCTGGCTGCTTTCCTGAGAAGCGGGTGTGAACTGAGCTCTGGTAGGCTGCTTTTGTCCCGTGCCTGTGGAGGGACAGTGGCCAGAGTGGGTAGCATTCTCGTGGCCAGGACGTGGCTGAGGCAGTGCAGGGAGTAGAGATGAGAGGTCCTGTGCGCTCTGGGAGGGGCTCTGGTGAGCATCGGGCAGAGGGTGAGGATAGAGACTGAGCACGGGCATCACCAGATTCCCTCTAAGAACCCACTTCTCGTCCTGCTTGGAAAAGAGGCCACAGCGTGCAGCACAGCAGAAAGAGAAGCTGTTCCCCCACAGCCAGGCTGCCCCCCAGACCCTGCAGGCCCAGCGCCTCCCGCAGCACCCAGGGCTAGGGCACACGTGGCTGCAGGTAGCCCTGGGCGGAGAGCGAGCCCTGCGTCAGCCTGTTACCTGGTGTCTTGTTCCCGCAAACCCCGCGGTGGGCTGCCCCCTCTCGGGTTGGTGCGCGGCGTGGAGATGCGGTGGCAGGTGCCGTGCTTACTTCCTGTCTGCACGTTTCCTTTTCCCTGCAGGCCTCTGGCTGTACCTGACAGGGAGCAGCCTGCCCTGTCTCACGTTGATTGGCTCTCCTAATTTTGGGTACAGGTCAGTTCACCGGGACCTGGAGGCCCAGATCGCCATCGTGACGGAGAGCCGGGCCCTGCAGCAGCAGCTTCACCAGGTTGGTTGGGGCCAGTGGGACCTCCCGGGGGGCTGGGGGCATAGCTGGGGGCCGGGTCCCCGAGGGCTGCCTCCTGCCACCATCTCCTGCTCATCTGGGGCTAAGCAGAGCAGGAAAGAACTGGGGTCCTCTCGAGCCTGCTGGGGCTGTTCCTGGGGGAGACCTGCTGCAGGGCCATCCTTCGAGGGTGCTGGCCTTTCTGCCTCCAGCCTGGGTGCCCTGTGCCGCCTACGTCCTGGGGGACATGTTCATTCCCTGCACGGGAAGGGAACACCGCTGTCTCCCTGGGATGTGAGCGCAGCGCTGGTTCCCAGCCTCTTCTGAGTCTGCGGATCACCTGTGAAAGGGGTTAGGAGCCGTGGTGGCTGAGGACCTGGGCCTGTTTGGGAAGAGTTTCAGGCAGCATCTGCTGTTCTTGAAAAAGACCCCCCCAGGAGGTGCCTCAGAGTCGAGGGGGAGAGAGGCGTAAGGAGAGGACACCCCTAACCCCAGACAGGAGGGCGCACAGGGAGCCAGAAAAGAGCCAAACCGGAGAAAGAACTTGGAGGCCGGTGCAGACGGGTTAATGGGCTGAGCCACTGCAGGGCTTTGACAGCCAGCTCACATTTCCTGTGCCCTTGAGCCAGCATGCACGGTCCTTCTGCACTAAGAACTTGGATTCTATTCATTTTACTTCTATTTTATTTGCTTAAAGTTGTTTGAGACAGGGGAGGATATAGCTCAAGTGTTAGAGCGCATGCTCAGAGTGCATGAGGTCCAGAGTTCAATCCCCAGCATCTCCTCTAAAAATAAATCAATCTAACCCCCCCTCAAAAAAAAATTGTTTGACTTGGTAGTGACCTGGTTTGGGGTTGAATACACAGGAGATGATGGAGGTGTGTCTGGCCTGCAGCAGGGGCCCCTGTGGTGTGTGGGTGGGGTCTGGAGGTGGGCAGTGTGCGGGACCCAGTGGAAGCTCGTGGGCTGTGTCTGCCTTCTACTGTGTCGGGCAGGTGACAAGCAGGCCTCTGTTTCCAAGGTGTCTTTCCTCATGCTCGTAGTTGTAACAGGCTTTCTTTCCTTGCGGCCGTGAGGGGGAAGGCAGGCATCCTTCTCGGGAGTGCGGAGGTGGGGAGGTGGGGCTGAGGGAGAGCCTAACCTGCTCTGTCTGGCTCAGCAGCCTGTGGCCCCCGGGCACCTCCTGCTCCACTGGAGGAGACTCCCCAGCGGCCTCGTGGGAGAGCAGCCCTTTCTCCCCAGCTGGGGCTGGAGTGTCGCGGGGGCAGGGCCCTGAGTCCCTGCTGCCGGCCAGCCGGGGACCCACGGTCGGGTCCAGGGAGGCTGGGGGGTCACATGCTTTGCTGACCCAGGTAGGAAGGGAACGCAGTGGTGATTCCCAAGAGGGCAGGCCTCCTTCCGCGATAGCGGTTGTTCATTTTCTGTTTAAAGTCGAGAGCAACCATGGGTGCCTGGGATTCCTTAGTGCTTTTACGTGAATCTTTGCACCTGGTTGCCTGCAGGGCTGACAGACTTTTGAGAAGTGTGTGTGCATGAAACCTGGATGATCCCTGGGGCTCAAGAATTTGTGACCTTTACAACAAAGCCTTTCCAGGGGAGGTGTGGGCTCCCCACCTGAGTCATGGAGGCACAGGCAGCACTGCCGTAGGTCGGCCCTCGGGGCGTCAGCCCCTGTTAAGCTTTTATTCTCCAGTGTTTGGGAATTGCTGTTGCGAAACTGTTGGAGCCTTTGTTGATGGATGAGGAAATGGTAACTGCCTTGTTCCCTGGGATCTGCCTCCTGCGATCTGGGAATCTTGTCAGTGACTGAATGGGGCCTCCGTGCCGGGAAGGGCTTCATGACCAGGGCAGAGAGGAAGTGGCAGTGGTGGGCCCTGGGTGGCCGGCGGGAGAATCTGATCTGCTCAGCAGATCACAGATGCTCTGGTGAAGCTTCCAGCAAATGGCCCAGGAGGTTCCAGTAGACGCCGACTGGCCTCAGAGTGGGCTGGGGCAGTGCGGGGAGGACAGACCAGCCTCAATGCCAGGATCTCTGGGACTTTCACTCGGTCGCTCAGAGCTGGGTTTGCACAGACAGTAGACAGTGGTCAGTGTGAATGTGGCCTCGGGCCAGGACCAGGTCTCCATGAGTCTCGGTTGATTTAGGGGAGCAAGTCTCTGCCCAGGGTCCTGTGCAGGCCCCTCTCCACCACTTCCTGAGTAAGGGGACTGAACCCACATCCTGGATCTTGAGAAGAGCTGGGCCGGTTGTGGTCAGGAGCTGCTTTCCCAAGTGACATATTTGGGATATTTTCTTTTTCTTTCCAAACCTGAATCCCAGGGGCTTTGGATGGTGGGAGGGTGCCATGCAGCCCTTCTGTTCTTTAGAGGCACATTGATTTCTCTGCCTTTGAAATGCAAAAATGCATTTCTGGATAATTCCACCTGTGTATTTATATACTGGGACTGCAGCCACCCTCTGGAGAGGCCCATATGCTGCCCGGTCCTGGGACTGTCTGGCCGCACAACCTCCCACAGCCCGGAAAGTCCCCAAAACCCCGCTGCCTCGGTTCCTGCTCTCAGAAGCCGCCTCTGGAGTCCTCCCTGGGACACAGGGAAGGGCCCTGTTCATGTCACAGTGGGCACCGGGGTGGGGAGATTTTTTTTTTATCCGAATCCGAAGTCCCTCCCTTTTACTCAGTACATACAGTAAAAACTGAAAGCTTCCTGGTTTTGTTCGGAGAACACAGTTTACCACTCGTGACCTCAGACAGACTCTTTTGAACGGCATTGTAACCCCCATCAGCTGACTTCCTTCTGTGTCCCTACGTGGAGTCTGGGAGGAAACTTAAGTGTTTCTGGTAATTTAATTGAAATCTTGGCTGCGTATTCATTTGAAAACATAAAGCTGGAGCCGGGTTTGTGGAGACTTCAGCAAAGCAGCCCCCCGAGCCCAGGGCTGGCTCCTCTGTCGGCCATCCAGCTGTGGTCAGCGGGCAGGGGGTGTGGAGCGGCGCGGGTCTGCTCGGACCGGAGGTGCTGGGGACCCTGGCCCTGGGAGCACCGCATTCTTGACCAGGGAGTCGACGTGGAAGACTGCAGCGAGTAAAGAATTTCTCCAACCCTTGACGGGAAGAGCTGCAGACAGATTCCGTAGTGTTCTGGAGGGCAAGACGCCCTCCATCCCCTGTCCTCACGGGGGCAGAGGAGTCTGCCAGGAACACGGCTTCCATTCCTGCCCCCGGAGGAGGGAGCGTCTAGCGCCCCGTGGTGGGGGTGGTACCATTCCGGTGCTTCCTGGTGTTTCTGGTCCCGCAGGGGACAGTTTTCCAAGCTGCTGCTGTGGGGTCCTCACGATGGCATGGGGTGGTCAGTACGTGCTACTTGAAGGGATGTAAGATTCAGAGAGGGGTGTCCCGGCCTCTGGCGGTGGAAGCAGAATCACACACCCTGACCGCTGCCTCCTGCCCTTCGAATGCGTCCATACCTCATTAAGGAAACAGCACTTTTGTCGGGAGTCAGTGTTTTAAAAAGAGGCAGTTTCTCCTCTCAAAGATTCTAAACACAATTCAAGATAAGACTTGTATCAGTGTTTTTTAATTAACTTGTTTTAAAATATGAAAATAATTGTTCAAGGTAAAATGAGAAAATGAGAAGATCCTAACCCTCTCACCCGGAGAGACCGGCTGAAATCGTTTTGGTCGTTCCTGGCCGGTCTTGTTCTGCGTGCACGTGGAGAGGCGTGCCTTTTCTTCTTCATGGAATTAAGATTATGTTGTGTATGTTAATTCATGTCCGGTGTCTTTCACTTAATATATTGTGCACTTTCCATATCACTAAGAACATGTTCTTCTAGAAGATGATGATTTTATGGTGAACGCTGGTGTTTATTATATTTGGTTGTTGGACGTTTAGGTGGTTTCCAGTTCTTCTGTTACAAACATCGGTGTGATAAATACCAGTGCACAGAAACCTTCGTGCGTGGTTTTTTTTGTTGGGATAAACTCTTGCAAGTGGAGCTTTTCAAGGCTTTTGATACCTGTTGCCAAATCGCTCTCGAGACAGATGATCCGACCTCCCCTTTCCATCAGCAGCGTCCGAGGGCATCTGCTCCCTCTGCCTTTATCAGCAGGGAGTGATGCTATTACAAAATTACCTTTTGCCAGTTTGAGAGGAGAGAAAAAGAACTGTCTCATTAAAAAAAAAACTCATTATTTTAACTGGCACTATATCAGTTAGGGAGGGTGAACTTTTGAACAGTTTTTCCACCAGCTGTATTTTTTCCACTCTGAGTTGCCTGTTCCACATGCGTCTCTGTCTTCGACGTGCAGACATCCTGGCTTCCCTAGCTTTTCGAAAGCATGTTTACAGGGCCACCCGCCCTGGCCCCCGAGCCTCTGGGCCGGCCAGACATGCGGAGTCGGACACCCGGCACGGTTGCTGACTCTTAACTCCTGTTTGTATCTCCCCCCCAGGAGCAAGAGCAGCTCTACCTGAGGTCAGGTGTGGTGTCCTCTGCCACCTTTGAGCAGCCGAGTCGGCAGGTGAAGCTGTGGGTGAAGATGGTGACCCCACTGATTAAGAACTTCTTCTGAGGACAACAGGTGCGGACCCCAGCCCCCCAGTGCGGTTTCCCAGGGGCTCACTGGGGAAGTCGGGGGTGGGAGCGCTCCACTCGGCGGCTTTCCGGGGCGCTTTGTCCTTGGTTATGTACCAAGGGGCGTGTGTCTGGAGTGGCAGACGGTTCTCAGTGCCTTTGAAGCCTGATTCTGAGTTAGGCAGCCCTCTCATCTTCTGTCAGGTCCCAGCTCTCCGCGAATCCCAGGTCCCGGGGAGGCAGCGGTGGGGTCCATGTCTGGGTGCGTGTCTGTCCTCCTGTCCCTGGGGCTGGGGACTCTGCGCCTCCCGCCTCCCGCGTGTTCCTGAAGGCTTGTCGCCCGGGCAACTGCAGCTGCGGGGATGAGAGTGCGGGTCAGACCCTGGGGCTGACGTTCCTGTGACTCGCTCTTGCGGAGACACGCTGTCCTCCGTGCTGGCAGCTCTGCCCACCCAGGAGCCTGCCCTGCGCAGAGGCTGCCGGCTGTGCTCCCAGGGGATGAGATGAGGCCTGACCTGAGTGGCCTCTGGGCTCTCCGGACGCTGGGGAGCCGGGCAGGATGCGGCTGCCATTAGAGCTGGGGTCTTTCCTCAGTGACCCTCCATGTTCCAGATCCCTTTGGACCTGGACCTCAGCCCCAGTGGCCCCGGGTGGGATGTTCTGAGATAGACCCTGCTAGCCCAGCCCACAGCATGGTGGGGTCAGGGAGGGAGAGGCTGCGTGAGGACGAGGTCCCGAGGTGTGGGGCTGAGCGCGTTGGCTCCGTGCGGAGTGTGTTCCGCAGGGCCTGGTACCTGCCCCTGGTTCTCTTCTCACCTTCATTTTGAAGGACTATTTTCTTCTATCATTTTTAGTTTTTCTCAACATTTTAATTGCTTTTCATTTTATTCAAATGTCACGCACATTTAGAGGGAAAAATGATACCAAAAGACCAGCAGTGCAGCTGTTCCTGTCCTTCCTGGCCTCCAAGCAGCCACTTACGGTCCTGTCATCTGTTCCCTCTGATCCTTAGCCTGCGCTCCGCCCCTGCCCCCAGCGTCTCCAGGAGCAGATTCCAAAACCACTGCCCAGTCCACATGTCCAGGCGCTTGAACCTTGCACAGAGAGAAGGCCTCGCAGCCCCAGGGCACGCAGCCCGTCCTCGGGGGCGAGGCGAGATTCCGTTCCTGCCCGTTGCTTCCTGTGCCCCCCCCGGGAGCGGGCGGTTAGCCCTGACTGCAGTGCCTTGCTGCGTGTGGAGGGGCTCCAGTGCTGGGCGCACCTCCTCTTAGACTAGGCGCAGCCACAGCCCCTCCCCCGGGGCCGGGCCCATCTGCCGGGCTCTGTGGTTGCGAGTCGGGTAGAGTGGTGGCCACACCGCCCTGGGGCAGCGGCACATCAGTTAACACTGTTTGTCTTCAAACCAGTTATTAAATTGTCCTGTGGGACAATTAGAGGAGGAAAGCCAAAAGCATGTGCTAGGGCCCTGGGCTTCTGTCTGGAGAGAGGCTTTCAGTAAGTGGCATTTGCGTCCCTGCAGCTGCTGTGGGACCAGAGTGAGCACTGCGCCACAGCCGCGCTTGAGCGATCGGTGCCCTCCCCTGGTTTCTGCCTTCAGGACGGTCCTGGGGGGCTCTCCTCTCCCCCCGCTCTGCCGGGAGCTCACCCCAGCCCGGGCCCCACCCTGCTGTCCACCAGGCCGCTGTGGCCTCGGAGCTCCTCCCGTCCCAGTCCGTGTCTCCCAGAGACTGGATTGCAACTCTGAGGTGAACTGTCTCTTGCAAAGTTTGGAGAGAATTTTATCAACTACCCACAACATGTAGTGTGGGATAAATGACTATTTTGTTCCAGGCTTTAAAGGCAAAATTGGAAAACCTTCCCATTCTGTAGTTATTACCAGGGATTAAGAACGACTTTCCTGGTGGCCACTGGCAGTTTTATCTCCTCCAGTCAGAGGAGTGGCTTCCCTGTCCCTCCGGCCTGGACACGAAGGGCAGCAGTGACCCCTCCTGGCCAGCAGAGGTGGTTGCCCGGAAGCCAGGCTCTTTTTGCCTTCCAAAGGAGTGGGTTCTCTGGGCCCCAGGCTCATTGTAAATGATTGCCCTCAGAGTTAGGGGTTCTGGGGCCTCCTGTTCACCCATGGTTTAGGTGAGAATACTCAGAGTTTTCGCAGACCTTCAGGATCAGTGAGGCCAGGTAGTCCCGGGGCCTGCCTCCGCTCTCAGGCCAGAAACCACCAAGGATGCCGGCGTAGGGGCCCCCACTGGGGCCCACGTTATCTAGAGTTCGTGGGCCCCTTCAGCTGCCTTCCCTGTTCTGCCTGCATCCCGCTACCCTTGCCTGCCCCGAGTGGCAGCCCAGCTGCCTTGCTGGATGGCCCTGCATCAGCTCGGCCACAGAGCCAGGCAGGTCTCGGGCTTGCCGCTCCACTCCTGCTGAGGTCATTCTGGCTGCAGATAGAAGCACCCCCTGCCAGTCAGACGGGGGGGCCCGAGGTCTTGGGCAGGTTTGTCCCAGGGCAGCCTCCCACCCGCCTGGGAGCAGGAGCCCACAGAGGGAGGCGGGACGAGATCGGCCACCACTCGGCCCTTCCTGCTGGCTGGTGGGCAGGCTGCTGGCCACCTCGCACAGCGGGCCGTGTGTGTGGACTGCCTTTCCTTAGCCTCGTCTCCGCGTCTGGAGCACAGGCCGGGCCCTGAGCCACCCGGGCCCCTGCCATGCTCAGCCCCCGGTTCTGGCGCCTGCGGGCCAGCTTGCCTCTCGGGGAGCTGGGGTTTCCTGGCTCCTGAGCGGCTCTCGCTTTTAAGCCGACTTGGGCTTGGTCTGTTCTTGTTTTCCAGTTTGTTCAGATGGTAGGTTAGGCGGTGTGAGGGTTTTCTTGCTTCTTGAGGAAGCCTATGTTGCTGTGAACTTCTTTCTTAGAACTGCTTTTGCTGCATCCCATAGATTTTGGAAAACTGCTTTTATTTTCATTTTTCTTAGGTGTTTTCTGATTTTCTCTGATTTCTGCACTGACCCATCAGTGTTTTGGTAGCATGTCGTTTATCGTCTGTGTGTGTGTTTCCCGTTTTCCTTCCTGTGATTGGTTTCTACTGCCAGACACCATCCTGGTTGGAAAAAAATGCTCAATACACTTTGTATCCTTTTAAATGGGAGGAGATTTGTTTTGTGGCCTAGCATGCGACCCGTCCTGGTGAAGTTCCACGTGCACTTGAACGTGTATTCTGTGTTTGGATGGAATGTCCTGTGGGTATCCACTAAGTCCAGCTGGTCTAATTAAGACCCCACTGTCACTGATTTTCTGTCTGGATCGTCTGTCCACTGATGTAAGTGGTGTGTTAAAGTCTTCTATTGCTGTGTGACCGCCAGCTTCTTTGTCTCCTTCCGTCAGTGTTTGCTCTACACCTTTCCTATGTTAGGTGTGTACATGTTAATGAATGTTGTATCCTCTTGTGTTGTGTTCTTTTATCGTTATACTTTCTTCTGTTAAAGATTTTAACACAAAACCCACTGTCAGGAGGCAGGAAGTGAGAACTGATTGTGGAGGGAGGGAGACGAAAGACCTTGAAGATGCTGCCCCAGAACTGAGACGGGAGCCGTGGGCCACTTACCCATGACCTCCCCAGACACAAACACATGTTTAAGGTGGTCCCTGAGTCTGTGTTCATCATGTCCCGTTCCCACAATTTCAGAAAGTGGGCAGGTGACAGGGAAGCTCTTGAGCTGCGTCGAAATGGCGCCTCCGTGGAATAGTTTGCTCTCAGAATTCCTGGGCAGGGAGGAGGCATGACTATAATTTTCTTCCTTGAGAGAAGGGTAGACTGTTTTAGGGGACGGTGCCCGTGGAGGGGCAGCTCCAGTGGATGTGGGAACACCCTGGCCCCTCGCGGGGGGTGGGGGTCGCTGGCCTGTAGCATCAGGCCTCCAGCTCTAACCCTCTGTGCTGCTTGTGGGAAAAAGTGGAATTAAGGGTTGGGGGGCATGGTTCCTAGGATGCTCGCCTGGCTGCTGGGGCTTGGGGGACTCACCCTAAGGCTGTACCAGGCCCTTGGTGGCTGCTGGCTCAAGCGAATCAGACACAAGTGAGTGACTTCATTGTTTTAATCCAACCCACGCCCCCTCTTCCACACTGCCCTCCACCCTCTGGCTAGTCCAGATGTGCGTGGCTGTAAATTCTCAGTTATTTAGGAGAACAGAAAGCAACCATCAGTTCCTGTGAAAGTAAGAGGTGGTTGCAAGGCTGAGTTTCTAACTGTAAATTTGGAGTTGTGGTCAGGACCCGGCCCACGGCGCCAGCTAGACCTGCAGGAGCAGCGCCACGGCGGCCAGGATCCACTTGGCTGCCTTCTCTTTGGTCTTCAGGTTAAAGGTCCAGACGTAGGTGGGGCCGCGGATGCGGGTTTTGTACACCGGGCACTCATAGATGTTCTTGGTTTCTGTGCGGTCCACAGGGATGGCCTTGATGAAGATGACGGGCATGGCCGGCGTCAGCTCTTTCAGCCGTGCTTCGGCGATGACTCCGGTCTGGGTGTCCCAGCGAGCTCCTGTGGGGACAGGGCGGCCGTGGTGAGACGACTGGTTCCTGTCTTGTGTGTGGGTAGTGAGGGGAGGGGCCTGGCACCCCACTGCCCCTGCAGACATGGGCATCCCTAAAAGCGGGGCTGTCAGAGGACTGGGTCGGGGACAGCTCAGCCCTGAAGCTCCTGGAGCCCTTGTTTACAGTTGTGGTGTTTTCAGAGTCTCAAATACCTGTCAGCCTCCTTAGTATAACTCCAGCTGAAGATTACAGATTAACGCTCCGATCCCCCTCCGGTGTACTGTCGGTCCCACGTGCCCAAACGTGGTGTAAATAGCTATGTATGCACATGGAACTGTTGTTGCCTTTAACCAGCCTGCTGCTCTTTCTACTCACCCTATCTCATGGTGGTTTCCTGTCTGTAATTCCAAAATAAACATGGGGAATGGCTATGGCGATTTGGCTGTGGTGACGTGGGCATTGGGGCGCCCAGACACCCCCACAGGTAAAGGGGTGATGGCAGTCGCTGAGATGGACGGGTTTATGCTGGAGTAATTGGCTAAGGAAATGGACCGCCTGCCTGGTGGTCCTGTCTGGCAGGATTGGGGTGACATGGGCGGAGCTGAATGAGCACCAGCCTTGCATGTCCCCCCCACCCTCCGCTGGGACCTGGCTATGCGAGGGCTTCCCTTCCCTGGAAACCTGGTCCCCAAGATGGGCAGTGGCAGCACCTTGGCTCGGAGAGATGTGGACAGAGGCAGAGGTAGGGCCCTCTCAGATGGTGTCCCCATCCCCATGGGCCCAAGCACCTCCCCCTGTGCCCCCATTACCTTCCATGAAGAGCCCGTACACGTAGGAACCCTCCCGAGGGGGCGCAGTCATGTCCTCCCGGCTCTTCTTGGTCACCTCCACGGACAGACACATCTTGTCCAGCGGCCACTCGTTCTTCCTGGCCATGGACTGCATGATGGCCGTGAGGAAGGACTGCGGGTTGAAGAAGCCGGCCAGCCACACCGTGGTGGGCAGCGCGAAGTCCGTTGTCCAGGCCTCGAGCTCCTGGAGAGGATGTGAGGACAGCGCTGGATCCCCACGCCCCGCAGGGCGGACCGAGGTCAGGGGAGGGCTGCCTGAGTCGCCACTTCACTATCTGGCTCTTTCTTATTAAATGTGCGGACGGGAAGAGCAGGGCCCAGGAGGGGTGGTGGTTCAGCGACAAGAGAACAGGGAGGCTGAAGGAGGCGGCTGCTCTCCACCCCTGCCGCCCTCAGGAGGCACTCGCCCTGACGGGGTTCCTGGAGCCCGGCCCTTCCAGCCCTGTTCTGACAAAGGCCAGGCCAGTAGGGGCCTCGGGCGGGTGGGGACGCACATTCCCCCTTCACAGCGCCACTCCCCAGGCTTGGGGGCAGGTTTGCTGAGAGTCAGGGCAGCGGCTCCTCGGAGGACTGTCCTTACCCTAATTCGGAGCAGCAGGTCAGCGTACCAGGCCGCCAGGCCCATCATGGAGGGGTAGGCCCGGGCCATCCACGTGTCGGGCACGGTGTCATAGAACAGGGCTGTGGACAGGTCCTCCATATCGGTCGTGATGGTCAGTTCTCCCTGGGGGTCACACGGACAGGGTGCTGGGGCGATCGGCACAGATGCAGACCCAGTCAGTCCCAGGCCTCGTTTCATCCTCTCCCAGGAGGTGCCCCCCCCCCCGCCATGTGTGTCGTGAATTGGATGTAGGTCTGTTCAATACTTCAGAGATGCCCAGTGGTGCCCACTGCTCCAAACCAGGGAGCTCAGCGGGCCGAGGCCCAGCGGCCCGGGGCAGCTGGTTTTGCCGCTGAGCTAGGCTGGCCTGCGGCGGCCAGTCCCCGTTCTGAGTCACGCCCCGGGTCCTGCCCACCGTGTCTTTACCTTCAGCCCCAGGTTCAGCTCCTTTAGCGAGCGGCGCATTTCGTTGGTTAGGATGTTCATTCTTTCACATTCTTGGAAGGCCACGACCACGTAGGGGGTCTTCTCGGATGCCTTGGCCATGATCTCGGCCATGTTGAACGTCTCCGGGATCTTCTCCAGGATCTCGTCCAGCACGGCCTTCACCTGGAAGCCAGTCCCCAGCCAGCCCACGTCACGGCACCCGCACTGGCCAGCCCCCCCCCCCCCTTGCCAGGTCGAGCCCTGGAGCACGGCAGGTGGAGCTGCCAGAAAAACAGGACCATGGAGGTGCAGCCCCGCGTTTAACCAGGAGGAGGGAATCCTGGCCCTCAGGCTCTGCCGTTCTGGTCTGGTTGCCAAGGCTGCGTGGCTGTGACCGAGCAAGCATCTGGCTGCACTAGCCTGGTGCCTTCAGACATCCCTGAGGCCACCGGCTTCTGGGTGGGGGACCATGGCCTTGTCCTCTAGGTGGGCTGTCTGCAGGGACTGCTGGTCACACCCTCTCCAGGGGTGGCCCACACAATGGTCCTGAACCCCACTGCCCATCAGCAGACCTCTGGTTTGAATCATTAGACAAAGAAAAGGTCATGGCGCCTCGCAGCACTAAGGGGCTTCCAATCAAGAATTTGCTTCCTGGGAAGCTCAGTATTTGCGTAATTTTTAGTAGAACTTGTCTGGATTATTTAAAAAAGTGCCAGGGTGCTGATCCCTCTGGAAATGGCAGAGGTGAACCTCACGAACGGGAGTTTATTCAATGCTCCAACATTGCCTGGGGTTTTCTGCTGCTTTGAGTGTGTGGGGTCTGCCCACCACGATCCTCTAAGCTCATCCAGGGGGACTGTTCTGGCGTCTGGGCTGCCCTGCGGGGGCGACATGTGCTGCGCTCCCAGGGTTGGGGAGGGGCAGGTGCTCTTGTGGGCGCTCACCTCGCAGAGTCAGAAGCTGCAGAGAGGGAGGCACGGGACTGCTCCCAGGGACCCAGAGGTCCCCCAGATCCTGGAGGCTGAGCCTCTGGAGCTTGGCTGTGCGGGTCCTGCTGAGGCTACAGCTCGGCGCTGGCCCATCAGCTGGCCTGCAGGCCCCCCGCCAGAGGTCCCAATTCTGAGGTCTGGGGTGGGGTCCCATGCGGTTGCTGACAAGTTCCCAGGGGCTGCTGCTCATCAGTCAGGCGCACGCTGCGACCCCAGGTCCCGGGCCCTGCCCTTCCTCTGGCACTGGATGGGTAGCAAACCCGGCTCCTACCTTCTCCTCACGGGACACGCCGGTGCCTGCCCCCGTGTCAGTCTCTTTGGGCTGCATTTCCAGGACAGTGCGGAACAGCTTCTCCGAGGTGACTGTCAGGAACCCAATCTCCGCGTTGGGATGTAGGCCGTACAGGTAGGGGCTCTCAGGGGGCAGGTTCTCGTCGATGTATTCGTGGTAGCCCTGCAGTGGGGAGGCAGGTGAGCAGGTGGGGCTGTGCCAGCTGGACCCGTGTCCTCTGCTTACTGGGCTGTGCGTACCAGAACGTTCTGCCCACGTCGTGCTCTCCACACTGACCCCACTGGTTCCCTAACCGCCCCCTTCAGGGCTGCTGCCCGGCTACACGGAGGAAGCCCCACTCCCCTCCGTAGGCGCCGTGTGTCAAGCCCTCTCGTCTGGGCAGCCTGGCCGCCGGACTGATAACGGGCAGCCCATCTGCGGGGGAGCCTGCGGGTAGGCACTGACCTTGTAGTCCAGGTTGGGGGGGATCTGGAAGCCGGGGGCCAGCAGGATCTCCCCCTCCAGCATCTCTGCCCGGACATACTCTGCCAGGTACGTCCTGCAGAGCCGGCGGTCCCAGTCGTCGGTGATGTGGCCGCCGTACATGATCTCCCCAAAGAGGTAGCGGAGGTCGTCCCAGGGCACCTTGGGAAGGGTGGCCGCCGTCAGGGTCTGCCTGGGTCTGCTAGCCTCTCCTTGGTCACCCCTGCCTCCTCCTCACCCACCAGGTCTGCAGGGTCACCTGCTGCCCTCAGTCACCAGGCCCAAGACCGGCCCTCCTCCCCTCTGGCCTGGCAGCCAGCCCCTCCTTGACGCTTTTCCCCCTGGGCTTCTGCCTCCGCCCCCACCACGACGCCTGGCCCTCTGCCCACACCTCCTCTCCGTGTTCTCCCTTGGTGGTGACCCCACCGGACCTCGTCTGCTGGCACTGCAGACTCCACAGACACCCCCGCAGCCTGCTGAGCCCCGACTTGTTCCCTCCACCTGTGCCCACCTTGTTCTTCATGCTCGGAAATGTGGAGCCACCCGTGACCTTTCCCTTCACTGGCCACTTCCAACAAGGGCAGTATCTCTATATGGATGGGGTGATGGCTCTTGGGACCGAAGATCTTTTTGGCCGTGTAGTCCACTTTGCTGTAACCTCAGAATCTGCCCAGTGGGTCTTCTGGTCCCACGGAAGTCGGCCTGGTTCCTGTTTTACTCCCGCAGCCTTGCCCGCATGTGTCCCAGAGCTCGGTGTAGCATCGCCAGCTGGAAGTAGCTCTCTCCACCACCACGAGGGCAGCGCGCACAAGTGCACCCCCTGGTGGCGGGTCTCTCCACGCATCCCACCCTTGGCCACTCCCACTGCCATCGGGCCTGCCTCTTCTTCCCCGTGAGGCTCGCAGCCTGGGATGCCCACTCTCAGCCGCCACGCACCATGGCCATACTCCTCCTCTGAAGCCAGCTGGAATGCAGCCTCCTCCCCAAAGCCAGAAATCCGCCCCCCGGCTCCCAGTCCCCAGCACAGAGCTGTTCTTGGAGAGCCGGTGCTGTCCAGCAGTGGACGCCATGTGCATGGTTTTGGATTTTCTAGCCGCCACTTAAGTAGAAAGATTGTTCCATCAGATACTCAGCAGAAAAGCTATTGATAAGGTATTTAAATTCTTGTTTTTGGTACCAAGCTTTTGAAGTCCAGAGTGTCTCTTGCTGTACCTCGCTGCACACATGGCTGTTTCCCTGAGGGTGGAGGCTCCTTAAGGGCAAGGTGTGCATCCGTGTGGTGTAACTTCTACAGGTCCTGCCTCGGTGGCACCTGTTTTCCCAGTACTGGCCGGTTCAAGTCCACTGAGTGAGCACTTGATGTATCAGTGGTGTGAGGTGCTCTCGTGGTTTTTTCACTTAAGACAATCACCTTCTCTTAATCGTCACCTCACGGCTCCGTCGTCTCTCTGGGCTTGGCTGTCTTGGGCGCGTGCTGAGCTGCGTTTTCTGCATTTTGCTTATGTGCTTTGGGGACAGCTTCTGTGTCTTCTGCGAAGTGGGGCTGGGCCCACCTCGTTCCGCCTCCCGCAGCTCCCAACAAGCTGTCTCCTGGGGGGACGGTTCTCCCCCGTGGGGTGGGGGCAGTGGGACCAGCCACCAGGGGCGGATGGGCTCCCCAGACGCTCATCAGAGAGGCGCTCCCAGGCCTCACCCTCAGAGTCCCAGTCGGTGTGGGAAGCACGGCCTGACTTCCTCCAAGTCAGGGGGATGGCATGGGCTATGGGACAGGCTGTGGACGTGGGGGACATCATCCAGGTGGTTCCGTAAGGCTGTGAGCTCAGACTGTGCAGGTCCAGTGCCTGCTCATACCCTGCTAAGCAGGTCGGCGGGTGTCACCTAGGCCTCACCCCGCTCGTCACCAGACCACACGGCATGCACTCTCTTGAGCAGTTTTTTTCTCATCTTGGGTTCTGTGTGTGTGTCGAAGGAGGGCAGTGTCTGCATAAACAAAGGTCCTTTAACAATTCTAGCAGGACTCCGGGGAGAGATCTGCTCTGATGGAGCTGATGTGATGATGAAATTCTTCTTTCACATCTCGTGTTTATTTACTTGCACGTGTGCGTCTTAAGATGTGCCACCAGTGTTCAGCTCGGACCCTGTTGTGAGCCCTGGCACCTGCCCCCTACCTGGGCGTCTCCGCTCTCAGCCTGTGGACTGGCCGCCTGTTCGGTGTCCTCAGGTGTTCCCTGAGGACGCTGGCTCCCCGCAGTCCATTGCAGCTGCCTGCACAGCACACGACATGTTTGTTTCAATTTTCAATAAAGATGAAAGGAAGCGGTCCATCTTTCCAGCAGATTTTTCGGCCTTCCCTCTAAATCTGCGTTCTGTCCCCAGACACTGACTGGCAAGGCCTGCAGCCGGGAGGCCCGTCCTCTCCCGGCTCAGAATGCCAGGGTGCTGGCCTTTGCAGGGGCACTCCAGTTCGGGTAAGGACGGGTGGATCCCTAAGGATACTGACCCCCACGGAGTCAGAAAAATAGCCAAACAGCTCACAACTGAGGAGATGGTGGCCATGGCATGGATGATCATCACTGTATCAGGTTGGTGGAACCACAGGGGAGACTCAGAATTTCAAGTTTTCTTTGACTTATGAAACCTATTCATTTCTTAAACATACGACAGAGGCCGAGTGAAGGGGAGGGAGAGCCCAAGGGAGGGCACACAGGAAGGGGAGGGCCTGACCTTCGCGTTGGCCTCCAGGTAGTTGTAGAGCACGCTGATGGAGATGGTGAGGTCCCCGTTGTTGAAGGGGTACGACCTGTTCCAGCCCTGGGCCCCGAACTTGCGCCTCTCGGCCACCACGGCATGGAAGTAGCACAGGGCGAAGAGAATGCACTTGAACTCGATCTCCTTGGTACACGTCTCCAGGGTGTCCTGCAGGAGGCACACGCTCCGGGTCAGGCAGGACCGGGGTCTCTCTTTGCCACCTGCTTCTGGGCTTGGGGGTGGAGCTGGGGGTGGGGTGGGGATCAGGGTTGGGGCATAAAGCCATGGACTCCTGTGGGCTGGTCTTTCAAGTCTCTCCCGGGCTGTAAAGGCTGGGCTAGAGTATGCCTCCTTGACCTTGCTTTCTGCAGAAATGCAGTTGTATTGCGTAAGTAGTACTTGTAAGTCAAGTTATAGGTACTGCTTCCTAGTAGGATGTTCCCCAGTACAGGACCATTGTGGGGGGGAGAGAACGGGAGAGGGACCCCAGAGGGCGAGAGATTGGGGTCCAGGAGAGGGACCCAGGTTGGGGAGGGATCTGAGAGAGAGAGAGCGGGAGAGGCAGAGGGAGGGGGGAGGCATAGGGGAAGGAGAGGGAAATGGATGGGAGAGGGATTCCCAAGAGGGGAAGGGATGGGATGGGGGGAGGGAGAGAGATCATCATAGTGAGAGGGAGCCAGAGAGGGACCCAGGAGGCAGAGGGATGGGAGAGGGAGAGAGATGGGAGAGGGATCCAAGGGGGAGGGACCTGTGAAGGGTAAGGAGAGGGATCAGGACCTGAGCGGGATCCTATAGGGATGGGGAGAGAAGTCAGCAGAGGGAAGGGGAAGGGAGGGAGAGGGATCCGAGAGGGAGCAGGAAGGGAGAGGCACCTGAGAGAGACCCGAGATGGAGTGGACGGAAGAGGGAGAGAAATCACGGAGTGAGAGGGATCCAGAGAGAGATCTGAGAGGGCGAGAGATGGGAGAGGGATCAGGACTTGAGGAGGGGAGGGGTGGGAGAGAGGGATCAAAGAGGGACCCCAGAGGAAGACGGGAAGGAGAGGGATCCAAGAGGGATGAGGAGAAGGGTGGGAGCAGGAACAGGATGGCCAGAGTGATCCAGAGAGGGGTCCGGAGAGGGGGGAGGGGGAGGGGATGGGGGCGAGAAATGGGCAGAGGGAGAGGGATGGGTAAAGGTATCAGAGCTGGACAGGGAGAGAATCAGAAGAGTGAGAGGGAGCTCGAGAGGGAGAGGGATGGAGGAGTGGGCAGATGGAGAGTGATCAGCAGAGGGGGTGGGATCTGGAGAGGAATCCGAAAGGGAGAAACCAGCCCCTGCCCAGGATGAGGACAGACAGCCTGCAGCGTTTGATTCTCTCTGGTCACATTGCTCCTCACCGGCCTCCCAGGCCTCTGTGGTCCTACACATGCTTCCTCCTGGCCCCCCTTATCTTCGGTGCCTCAGGTGACAAAGTCAGGGAGCCTCCAGCATCTCAGCAAGTCCCAGCCTCATCCCAGCCACCCCCAACTCACATTTGCCAGGCAGTGACTGGCTGGTCTCCCCGCCACGGCCTCCCAACAGCCAAGGCATCTCCCCGAAGTCTGAGGCCCAGCAGCCCCTCTGTGTCCTCCCGGCCCCAGGGGCCCCACCACTCCCAGGCTAAGAGGCTTTTGCGTTTTCTGTTTCTTGCCCCTCAGGCGTTGGCCGTCCCTGCCTGGGCACCCGCTTCCCAGCCAGGGCTGTGTGCCCACTTAGCACAGGCCCGCAACTCCTGCAAGGGGGGGAGCAGCTTCCTGCGCACATCACCGCTCTCCCTCAGGGACTAATACTTCAGCAAAATCCAGTAACAAGGGAAAACAGAGCACGTGCTTGGATTCACAGCAGCATCGAATGGCTACAGAATCTACCACAGGCCCCACCTCGCTCTGTACAGGCCCCGGCACCGACCTGGGCAGGCCGCTCCGGGACCTGCACGGGCCCCAGGTAGAGCTGCGTGCCTTGGGGCTTCATGCACGTCCCCTCGCGCTGATCCCGCCGAGGCCCCCCCAGTCGATGCTGTGCTCAGTTAATTCAAGGACGCCAGGGAAGACGACACAGAGGAAGTGACACACTGGGGACTGTGAGGTTTGGCTGGTGGCATGAGTCATGTGGGCAAAGACTCAAGCAGAGTGGACGGGCAGGCTGAGGCCCCTGCACCCCACGCTGGAGGACCAGTCACCCAGCGCTCCTGTAGGAGGCAGTGGGGGCCCACCTGCCGGGCCTGGAGCCAGAGCGCAGAGCCCTGCGAGGCTGGCGTCACCATCCCTGTCTGTCCCCGTCGCCCTCCAGCCCGTCCACCTGCACTCGGCCTTCCCATCGGTCTCACGGGGATGAGAGCAGGGGTCTGGGAGGCACTGTGGCCCCAGCCGGGCTGACGGTTGAGGAACCCCCTCGGGAGCTTGGCCACACCGAAGGCCTGGGCTGACGTGCAGGGCGTGAAATATAGAAGTAGGCATTTCTGTCTTACGAGGCTGTACGTGACAGAGGCTCCCACAGCCTTTAAATGACTGGCATCTTACACAGGTCTTCAGGAATCTGCCCGTTTTGCGGTGCGAGTGGTGTGCGTGCTGGGTTGGGGGGCTGTGGATGGGAGAGCGCTGGCCGGCGCGGGCAGCGCACGGGACGCAGGAGGCGGCCGCCCTACCTGGGTGAAGAGGTCCAGGGCCTTGTGCAGGTTGGCGTACATGCCTGTGGGTGGCTCATTGGTGATCTTGATGGCGTTTTCCAGGATGCCCTGGGGGATGATGTGGGCCTCTGGGCTCGGGGCTGGCTCGGCGCTGATGAGCACGCGGTAATCATGGTGGCTGCCGGTGCTGAACCGCTCCAGCCTCTTGTCCAGGGTGCTCAGCCACCGGGCCACCAGGTGGATGTTCTGCAGCCAAGACCGGGGCTTAGTGCCCGCACACCCCTCCCTGCCATGCCGTGTCCCCGGGCGGGGCTCTCCCTCATGGCACCCGCACTCCCCACCCCGCTGTCCACCCTCCCCCTGGTGCTGGGCATGTGGGGGAATTCCAGCGATGCCACCGAGGCCTCTGAGGTGCGTCTTGTGCTCAGTTATTTCAAGCCCTCCAGCCTCGTGGCAAGTCCTTCCCGCCCTCCCCCTGCATAAGGCTGAGATTATATGGTCCCCACCCCTCCTCTGAGAGGCCTGGGTGAAAAGAAGTAACTTGGAGAAAAGGGAGCCCTCATGCGCTGTTGGGGGGGCTGTCATCCGGCGCAGCCACTACGGAGAACGGTCTGGAGGTTCCTCAAAAAATTAAAAAGAGAACTCCCCTATGATCCAGCAGCCCCACTCCTGGGCATCTAGCCCAAGCAACTGAAAACACTGAGTGGAAAAGATATGTGCACCCCTGTGTTCGTTCACAGCAGCGCTATTTACAACAGCTGAGACGCCGCAGCAGCCCAAGTGTCCACCAACAGGTGACTGGGTAAAGAAGATGTGTTGTGTTTATACAAGGGAATACTACTCAGCCATGAAAAGAATGAAATCTTGCCAGTTGCAGCAACATGGATGGCCCTGGAGAGCATTATGCATGGTGAAGTAAGTCAGACGGAAAGACAAACACTGCATGATTTCACTTGCGTGTGGTATCTAAAAAGCCAGTGAACACACATGACAACAGAGAGAGTCACAGATAGAGAGAGAACAGACAGGCGGTTGCCCGAGGGTGGGGGGAGAGGAGAAGTAGGTGAGGGCGAACTTCCAGTTACAAAGTACGTGAGTCATGGGCGTGCGATGCACAGTGTGGGGAATATGACAGAATATCCTTGGTGACCGGCAGTAACTATACTTGTGGTGATCACTTTGTAAAAGAAAAGACCTGAACCTGAGGTCCCCACGTGGACCGAGGCCGGCCACACAGCAGGGTGTGCCGAGGCCAGGATGGGCAGCAGGACCGAGGAGGGGGGCAGCGGGGGGTGCTTGTGTCCACTCAGGGTTCTTTGTTTAAAAATAGTTCCTCTTTAGGGGTACAACCAGCATAAACCCCAGCGTCTTTCTCACGGTTGAAGGACCCACACTTGTGCCCGAGCAGTGGTGACGGCCCCCTGGCCCCGTACCTGCAGGATGACCCAGTGTCCCTTCTCCGCAGCCACGTCCAGGGCGTTCTCCGCCACCACCTCCTGCCCCTGTCCCAGGGACACGTTATGGAGCTTCCCATTGTCTATGGTAAATCCCAGCTTTTTCCCTGAAGGAAGGCAAGGCGGGAACAGCGTGAGGACAGCTGAACGGCAACGGCGGAGGCTCCGTGGTCCCGCAGCGGGGAATTCCACACCCTCCCCCACCCTGCTTTTTAAATTGTAAAGCACATGTGCCATCAAATGTACCCTTTTAAAAGCCATCTTAAAGGGTACAATTCAGTGATGTTGAATAATTCACAATGTTGTGCCACCATCTGCCTGGTTCCAGAACATTTCCATCACCCCAGAAGGAAACCGCGTCCCCATTAAACACGCACTCTTCATCCTGCTTCCCCAGCCCCTGGCAGCCACTCATCTGCCTTCTGTCCCTCCTCGTATCCGTTTCAGATACAAGGAGTCTCATAATACGTGGCCCTGTGTGTCTGGCTTCTTCCCTGTGGCACGAGGTCCGGCCTTGCTGGAGTGCGTGCCAGAGCGTCATTCCTTTTCAGGGCAGATGACGTCCACTGTATGGACTTACCTGTGATCGTCTGCTGTGGTCGCCCGCGGACATTTGGGTTGTATCCACCTTCTGGCTCTTGTGAATGAACATCCCCGTGAACAGGTGTTTGTTTGGACACCTGCTCTCAGCCCCTCTGGGAACATACCCATGAGCGGAACTGCTGGGCTGTATGGTGATCCCACATGTCACTTGAGGAGCAACCCCCAAACTGCCTTCCGCCACGGCCCCATCTCCCACGCCCATCAGCAGCGCACCAGGGCCCCGTCTCTCCACAGCCTCCCGACCACTGTCATGTTCATGGCGGCCCTGCTAGTGGGTGTGACGTGGCGTCTTGCCGTGGTCTTGATGCACGTGTCCCCAGGACCTGTGACGTGGACACCTGCTGCCCACACTTACCCAGGGCTTCCACGTCCTTCAGGGGGTCCACCCCCGGGGAGAGGATGAAGAAGATCGGAGTGGACGGGCTGCTCTCCTCGTAGGACTTGGAGAACTCGATGCTCCGGCCCTCCACGAACTTGCTGCCCATCTTCTCCTCCACGAAGTTCCTGAGGGACGTGTGCCAGGTCAGACCCGAGCGGGAGGGCCTCTTTCCCCGGCAGACTTCCTTAGGCAGGGAAAGGTCTGGGGCTGGAAATCAAGTCTTTACAGGGGCCTCCTTTTGGCAGGGGAAGGGAGCACGGGCGGGATTTGGTGGCGCTTGCTGTGAGCACCCTCTGCTCGCATCCACCTGCGCCCGGACAGGTGAGAGGCTCAGCCAGCTGGCACTGCTCTGCTTTCAAAGGTGCACGAGGTCAACAGGGAGGGAACCCAAGCCACCCAGGGTTATCCAGGGCACCCTAAAGCCCTCGGCGCCCCCAAGAGAGGCATCGGTTTCTAGCTACCTCCTGCTTCCCGCACACTTCATCTCGGCTGTCCCGACCCTGGCAGCAGAGAGGAGCAGAACCTGTGTGGGCCTCTGCGTCCTGGCGCTCTCACTCCTCAACGAGGGGTGGGGGGAGGAAGGACGTTGGCATCAGAGCCGCTTGGGTGCGCTCCGAGGACCACGAAACACAGATCATCAGGAAGATCACAGGAGGCAAGAACAGTGCTTCTATTCACACAAGCACCTCTCTGTTCCAAACCCCGCTTTGTCTTGCCCCCAAGGAGGCTGGGGTGAATCAAGGCCCCTCTTACGGGAAAAGTAGTGTTGTTCGGGTGACCTTGGGACCTCAGCTCTCTGCCCCTCTCCCTTGACCGCAGGCGGCTGAGCTCTGTCTTCTGGATGAATCACAGGCGCTAATATCACGTCCGGCAAGGTCTTTGAAAGGACGGCAGAGGGCGGCCTCCCTGGGGAGGGAACGTGTCCATCCTCAAGGAGCCGGCAGTCTGGATGCTCCGAGGGTCATGGGAGACCTGGGGGGGGACCTGTTCACGGAGAGGCCTCCGTGTGACTCAGTGTGGCATCTGCGGGCGGGTGCCATGAGGAGCGCGCCTTCCTGCTCCCTCGTCCCCCAGGCTGGCCTTCGCCGGCTTCTGTGCAGTTTCCCAAACCAGCTCCTGCTGAAGGTCTCCCAGGGTGCTGATTCCGGCCTTGGGAAGTGGCCTGGAATGTGGATGCTGGAGTCTCTGCTGGGAAACACTTCTGGAATGTACCAAGTCCTGCCCTGGGCAGGCACGTCACAAGTTCACCGTTGCTCATGACACGGCCAGGCCACATGGCCATTCTCTGCGGATGAACTGACGACACAGAGTAGCGAGCCTGGTCCCCACTGGGCTCCACCACTCCCAGTGCCACGTCCTGGGCACAGGAGAGCTGGAGCCGTGAACCTCTGGGAGCCCGACCGCCACAGTGGCAGGTGCTCCAGCCCGGGCTGGTGTCCTGGGGAGCCTGTGGCCAGTGCCCGCCCCGCTGTGGGGGCTGCTCTCCCTGCGCCTGTGGACCTGGAGGAGGGGGGAGGGCATCCGCCTCAAGTGGACCCGGTGGACCGCTCTTGACGACCGTGAGCTGTTACTGCTGTGCGCTGTCAGCTTGAATTTCCTTGCTGGGAGGGGAACCTGCTTTCCTCAACTCTGCGGAGCCGTCGCGGAGCGTGACGGGGGTTCGCCTGGTGTTTGGTGGTCACCACCCACGTGATACTGATGCGCTTTCTTCCGTGGTGACTTGGGTGACTTAAAAGAGCTTTGGGGTAGGTGGGTCTGGACACCGTGACTCCCCTGCGGGCAGTGTCCTGCCACAATGGTCTTCACCTTGGCCTTCCCCAAGCTTTGTCCAACCTCCTTTGGGCACTGAGTCCAGGACGCCATCCTGCTTTCTGCCCAGACCAGCACGATGTTTTTTTTTCTTCTCCACCCGCACCCAGAACCCCTCCCGGTCTCTTTCCTCTTTGGTCCCAAGAAAACAAAGCAAAACAGAAACAAAAGTCTGTGAACTGCCAGTGGGGCTGAGTCAGGCCTCTGCTTTGTCAGAGGGGAATTCTGTCGGGGACGGGGGCGTCTTTTGGGAAGTCTGGTGGCTTTTGGGGCACTAGGACAAATGGAAAACCAAGACACACCCTTGAGAAGGGGGCTTGCCTCCCCTGCCTGCGAAGGCTCCGTCCTCTGCGTGGGAGGGAGGCCGGGAGGGGCCGCAGTCTCCGCCCAGAGGAGGGTGGATAGGGTGTCACAGAGGTGTCACCCCCGGGGCTGCACAGACGTCATGAGACGGTGCCACTCCTGGAGTCCTGCTATGAAGTGACAGGCCCGATGGGGGAGGGAAAGGAGCCGGGAGCTGAAACACAGTGACTGCCTTCCCAGCAGTGGAGGCTTTTCAGGTCCAGAGAGGCTGTTCACAGAATTAGAGTGGCTCTTCTCACAAACCGGCCGTAAAAATAAAAGATTTACTTTAAATCCGGCTGCTGAGTCCATGAAAGTCCTCGGACGCGGCTCACTCGGCCACGGCTTCCTCCCCACAACACCCTAAAAGGCCGCCGCGTGGCTGTGGGTGGGCATCATTGATGCCCAGGGGTTTTTAAATCTTGGAGGCTGACGTGGGGACTCTTGTCTTCTTGTCACTTACCCCGGGGTGCCCTCCTCACCCAAGGTCACGGGAGGCAGAGGGACCTGTTGGATGAGACCCCCAAGCTCAGGAAACTCCCAGGAGAAATTGTTGGGTTGGTGGGATCCCGTCCACCATGTGGCAAAGGCTTCCGCTCCCCTGGCCCTGACCGCTCCGTGAAAGGGCGGGAGGTGGCGGCGGGCAGGGCACTGTGTGCAGGCAGCGCGGGGCGGGCGGGTGGGGACACTCACTTGATGGCGTAGGTCATGCGGTCTGGCCGCATGCACCGCACCATGCAGAGCTTCTGCAGGGCCGTTTTGTTCTTCCACTCCTTGGGGAAGATCTCCTTTTCTGGGGCTTCCGACTCCACGAGCTTCTTCCACCGCTTGGCGGACCCCTCGATGTCGCTGTCCAGGTTCTTGAACTCGTCCATCTCCGCGAGGGCCTGGGGGCGGACGACCCTTTCAGCTCTCCCCCGGTCCCAGTGGGCGCCCTCCCCTGGGCTCCGGGAAAAGAATGACCGCCAGGCCTGTCGCTAAAACCATGAGCTGCTGGTGTCATCCGCCAGCAAACCAGAGAAAGCGGCTGGGCCCTGGGAGGGAGAGTCTGGTCCGGGGACGTGACCCTGGAACAGGGACCCTGCTCATCCCAGGGGACTACCCTCCTCTGGTCTTTCTGAACTGAAACAGTGAGGTCCTGGGGCCCTGAGGAGTAACCTTGACACTGGGCACTTTCCTGGAAGAGGGGAGGGGCGGCCTCTGGACACACCCTGGGGCCCAGCCTGCCACCTGCAGGGAGCACGCGAGGACTTGACGGTGCACGTTGCTTGGGCCCAGGAGGACAGCAGTCCCCGCGAGCCAGCGGGCAGCCCGTCCTCCCCTGGGGCCACATCGAGCCTCTGAGTGTTGCGGTCGGGAGCCCCATGAACGAGCCCAGGGTGAGCAGGAAAGGCCCGCAGCACGGGGAGCACGCGGCGTTCAAGTCTGAGCACAACCTTGATGCCGCCCCAGGCCTGATTCTGCAGGAAGTCCACCGGCGACACGACCCCAGCCTTGAACGGGAACCGCAAGAGGAAATCCAGCTCCACCGGGTTCAGCTCTTTCTTCATGGACAAGACCTGAGGGGCGTGGGCACACTGAGATGTTGTCCCACAGCAGTGCTGGGCGGGGGACAGCCCCTGGCAGGAGCGCCCCAGCCCCGGGCACAGGTCGGGCAGAGAGGGGCTCACAGCCCCGCCTGCAGCGGAAGCACTGGCCTGCCCCTTGGGGTCGGGGCGGAACCTGTCAGCACCTTTCTTTGCTTTTAATTGTGGTAAAACACACATAATGTAAAAGTGTGCCATCTTCATCCTATTAAGAGTCTAAAATCCAGAGCACACCGTTCTACAAGCATCACCACTGTCTGGAGCCAGAACTGCTTTTAATCACCGCAAAGGGAAGCCCTGGACCCTGCAGCAGTCTCGCCCTCGTCTTCCTGCCCCAGCCTTGGGCCCTCTGTCTCTAAAGATTTGCCCATTTCGGATACTTCCCGGAAAGGGATTCGCACAATCCAAGGCCTTTTGCATCTGGCTGCTTTCGCTGAGCGTGTTTTCCAAGGCTCATCCGTGTTGCAGCACGTGTCAGGGCTTCACTCCCCTATGCACGGACAACGCGCCGCTGTGTGGAGGGACCGCACCTTGCTTACCCACCACCTGTCGCTGCCCACGTGGGCTGTTTCTACCTTTTGGCTCTTGTGAATAATGCCTCCGTGAGGGTTTCTCTGCGTGTGTTTGTTTGAATACGTGCTTCCAATCGCTCTCTTTTGGCTGTATACATTTGTAACAGAGAAGAACCTGACTCCACATTAGATCTGTCCCTTTGGCTCTAACCCTGTGCTCTGTCTCCTGGGCCGGCTCTGTACCTTTTGTACAAGAAGGTTGCCTATGGTCTCAAATATACAGGAGAGCCCAGTCTCTGGTCTGACCTTTAAAGGTGTAACGCTTTTCCTTAAAAAGCTGCAGAATAGGGAATCACATTCGTCTTATTGGAGGTTTACAGGAACGCTGTGATTACACCTACATGGATAACTGCAAGAACAAAGGATTCCAGCACCAAGAAGTTTGCAACAACCAGCCACACCTCCCTCCCCTTTTAGTGTAAAAGCAGCCTGAATTCTGTCTCAGGGAAGATAGTTCTTTGGGACACTAGTCTGCCATCTTCTCGGTCTGCTGGCTTTCAGAATAAAGTTGCTGTTCCTTACCCTAGCACCTCATCTCTTGATTTATTGGCCTTTTGTGTGGTGAGCAAATTATTTAAGTCCGTCAGCATGAATAGGAGGGATGTGTACTCAGTGGTACCTGTACTTCCTTAAGACCATTGTTCCAAACCCACAGCAGACTAAGCACTAGGGTGGGACCGTTGACTCAGCACCACTTCAACGTAACAGAATGACGTTTTCTCGTAAATTCTCTGTAACTGAACCACCTCCCCCACCCACCCACACGGCTCCCACTGCAATACCTTCCCTGACATCAACTCAGGAGCCTAGGTGTGTGATGAAGCCACAAACTTCATCAATCACCCAGGAATTTTGTTAAAGTGCAGGTTTGGATCCATAGGGGTCTGGACCGTGGCCTGGGACTCTGCATTTCCAAAAAGCACCCCCCACCTGCTCCCCGCCTTTCCCCCCAGCCCCTACTCTGGAGGGCTCTGGCTGCCGGCCCAAGGACCCCACTTTGGGCGCTGAGGCCAGACATCACCTGAAACGCCACCTGTGCCAGGAAGATGAGCTTGTCTCGCTCGAAGAGCCCGCGGGCCGTGTACATGTAGGCGGAGTAGGTGATCTCGTCCATCAGGTTGATGACGCGCTTCCGGACCTCATCTGCGGGGGCGGTCTTCTGGATGGCTTTCTCGAACACCACATTGAAGGCCTGGGGGGTGGGGGCGGTCACCGAGCTCAGGGGGCCGCGGGGCTGCCCCACGCCGCCCACGGCGGGCTCCCGGCCCGGGCGCGGCCGCACCTTGAGCGAGAACTGGTAGATGGGGTTGATCTTGTTGAGGTCGCTCAGGATGAAGTACAGTAGGGACGCCCTCTCTGCCGCTGGCCGGTAGCTCTCTCTCGCCTCGTTGATTTTAACCTCTGTGATTTTGGCCTCTTGTACCTCAAAGCAGACAAGAGAGACCCAGCCGGAAATCAGGTGGAAGACCTGAACAGACATCTCCCCAGAGGAGACACACAGACGCCCAACAGGCACACGGGAAGGTGCCTGACGTCGCTAAGCATCAGAGAGATGCAAATCAGAAACACAGCGAGGTACCACCTCCCCCCAGCCAGAACGGCCGTCACCACAGAGGCCTCAGACGGTAAGTGCCGGAGAGGCAAGGAGCCCTCCCGCACCGCTGGTGGGAGTGTGATTTGGTGCAGCCACCGTGGGGAACAGTATGGAGGCTTCTTACAGAGTGAAAACGGAGCCACCATATGGCCCAGCAATCCCACTCCTGGGCATGTGTCTGGAAAAGACGGAAACTCTAATTCAAAAAGACACATGCACCTCGGTGTTCACAGCAGCACTATGTACAACAGCCAAGACATGGAAGCCACTTAAATGTCTGTCGACAGATAATTAGATAAAGAAGATGTGGTATATGTGCACACAATGGAATATTATTCAGCCATAAAAATTAATGCCAGTCGCATTATTTGGATGGACCTAGAGATTATCCATGTAAGTGAAGTCAGTCAGACAAAGACAAGTATGATATCGCTTATATGTATAATCTAGAAATACTACAAGTGAATCTATATGTAAAACAGAAACAGACTCAGATGTAGAAAGCAAACTTGTGGTTACAAAGGGGGAAGTGAGGAGGGGGAGGGATAAATCAGGAGCCTGGGGTTAACAGACACTACTGTATATAAAATGGATAAACAAGGACCCACTGTACAGCACAGGGAACTATATTCAATATTCTGTAATGACCTGTAATGGAAAATAGTCTGGAAAAAAAATAACTGGATCACTTTGCTCTACCCCTGAAACTAACACAACATTGTAAATCAACTATACTTCAGTTTAAAAATTAACTGATTTTAAGAAAAGGAGCGTGAGTGAGACCAACAGCAGGTGGGCAGTGCCGGTCAGCAGAGGGGCCCCCCTCGCCCCCATCCACAGCCCTTGGCTCTGTCAGAGGCCGTCCTGGGGGACTCCCAGCAAACACCTGGGGTGCCCGCCGGGCATCTGTGCCCCTTGTCCCCACCCTAGGCTGCCAGGGGCCCTCACGTGGCTGTGGCTTCTCCTCTGAGTGACCGTCAGCCCAGCTGCCATCCCCCCGACCCCAGTGTGCTCCGGCCAGGGTGCGAGGGTGTGGGCCCCCCAAGACCATGTCTTACCTTCTCCTCGATCTCGCTGGCTGTGTGTTTGGTGGTTTCCAGATTCTCTACTAGGGCAGTGTCCCCCAGGAAGCTCCCCGACGCGGCCGACAGCCGGGCCAGCAGGGAGTCTTCCAGCGCCTTCAGGACAATCTTAAATTCATTTTGTGACTTGGTGAGGTTTGCCTGCAGGAGGGGCAGAGACCCCGGCAGGGAAATCAGCCACAGCCTGGCCTCCCTTGTTGGGGGGCCCCTCTACAGCTGCGACAGGGCCCCAGGACTCGGACCGGGAGGAACACAGCAAGCCGGGACGAACAGGTCAGGAGTGGGGCCCCCAGAACGGCCTGGGACCCCTGTGAGCCCACGTGAGTGGCTCGGGCCACCAAGGAGGCGAGCGGGGGCACTCGGGCATTAGGGCCACCCGCGGCCCTGCTGTGACTGTTCTTTCAGTGAAGCTGTCACTTGATTTCGAATGAGATTCGGGAGGTGGTTGGGGAGGAGCAGGGACCCATTCTGTCACACAGAACACATTCAGGGTGACACGTCGAGCCAGCCTCAGAGAGAAACTGCCAGACATCTCGATGTCTCATCACAGTGACCCTGCCCCCTCTCGTCTCTGAGCCGCCCGCCCTGCTCCTTGTGTGACAGTGTACCTTCAGCTGCTCCAGATCCGGGCGCTCTTTGGCCACTACGGCGGCCAAGAGCTGGTCCTCGAGCCCGTCCCTGGTGACCAGGAAGTTGATCAGGGTGCACTGGGCCTGCATCTCGGGCTTGTAGTGGGGGTTGAAGTACTTGGTGTGCAGGATCAGGCGGAACTTGGGGTGGTACTCCACCTCCTTGTCACCGATCTTAATGAACCTGGGGGGGTCACCGGAGGAAGGGGTTAGGAGGTTCCCCGGTGACCGAGGGGCAGCAGCACACGCAGACCCCCCTTTCCCACCAGCCCCCAGGCCAGGCTGCCGCCCGGAGCCCTCTGGTCACTGGGAGTCTGACTGACTCTCCTGGTCCCTGTCCTCCTCTCTGGCTCACGACTGGCCTTTCTATAAGATGCACCTGCTTTTTCTCAGGCTGGTTTGTTCGGGTTTTATAGGAGTGTTTACCCCACTCTGGCTGCACGTCTCACCCGGGGGGGGGGGCCTCTGCAGAAACGCTCTAGCCTGGGCTCCACCCCAAAGCCATTAACATCACAAAGACCCAACACACCTATTCAGAACATCCCCGGGGCTCCTGCTGGCCGAGTTCACTTTTGGGGGGCCTTTAACATCACCCCCTGGGTATCAGCACTCATTCTGGGCCGTTCTCAGAGTCTTGGATATCAGCATATTTATCTGCCTCCTCCGTTTTGGGCTTCTGCGTGCACCTGTGTTTACCCGTGGCTCAGATCAACTCTGACCTTTACATCTGTTAAGCTGACCTGATGTTTCTAATATCGGAGTAATACAAGCTCAATGTATCAACCGATGACTGGATGAATAAAATGTGGCAGCTGCACACGATGAAATATTATTCAGCCACAAAAAAGCACATAGTACAGATGCTTGCTCCAACTCAGAGGAACCTCGAACACAGCACAGAGACGCCAGCCAAGAACAGACACCTATTGTAGGATCCCACTGATGCGAACCGCCCAGAACATGCAGATCCCTACGGACAGCAGACTGGTGGCTTCCAGGGGCTGGGGGCGGGTACACGGGGAGTGAGTGCTTAAAAAGTAAGGGGCTCCCTCTGGGGTGATGAGAGTGTTTTGGAACGAGGTAGGCGTGATGGCTGCACAACACTGTGAATGTCCAAAATGCCACTGAACTGGTCACTTTAAAACGGTTAACTTTATGTCATAGGACCCTCACCTGAATAGAAAGGAACAGTCATACAGCTCAAGGCTGGCAAAATGCACAGAAGCAGAAACACAGAACACGACCGTTAAGGAGCGCCCTCTGCAGGTAGCTGCTCATAAAATGTTGGTGTGGAGCTTCCTGACGGGGATGCGGCCCCCGAGCTTCCAGTCTCTCCCCCGGGAGCTGGGGTTCCTCCACACCCGGCGGCCTTTTGCTGAAGCCCCGAGGCCTCCGAGGAAACCAACTCCCTGCTGCTCCCTCTCTCGGTCCAGAGGCCAGACCCCGCCCCTGAGGACGCTGATGGGGTGAAACCCCAGAGGCAGACCCCGCGACTCACTTTCCCTTTTTGATCGTGTTCCTGCCCAGCAGAGGGTCCAGCACGGGGTCCACAGTCTCGCCAATGTTCTCAATGAGCAAGGTGCCCCCTTCTGAGACGGCCTGCTCGATGATGTCCAGGTAGCTGTGGGCACAGCACGGGGGCCACGATGCCATGGGGCCCGGTGACCCCAGGAGGCCGCCTCAGAGTGACCGGGACAGGTGACCTGGGGGCCAACGGCTCACTCCCCTCCCCAACATGTCCTTCCCCAGGGGAGCTCCGGGCTTCTACAGAAATCAGCCCTGGGCTGGCAGGAGTTGAGGTGAAGACAGAGCCGCGTGTGACTGTGGAGCCAGACAGTCCACGTCTGCGTCCCCTCCCATCGCCTGGCTGCATTGTGGCCACTGTTTCTCGAGAGGAGGGGAGGTAGATGGTGGCCTGCAGCGCCCCCGGCCGGCAGGACCAACCCAGCAGAGCCCAGGTCAGCGGGTAACCGGGGAGGGAAGAGCCTCGAGGTTAACTCTTTACCGTGGCGCTTTTCCTGGGGCCAAGTATCAAGAGAAGCCACCCGTGGGCCAGAGTTTGTTCCCAAAGACCCGTCCACCCATTTAACAAGGGTGAAAGGCCCAGGGCGCGTGTCCCGCCCCCGGCCGCCCAGCCGCGCACCTCTTCTGCCCCAGGCGGATGGCCTTCAGCTCGCTGCCGTATTTGTTCTTGATCCACTTGATCCCCTGCAGCTGGGCGTCCACGACGAGGGGCCAGCGCTCCGTGTTGCACAGGATGGTGGCGTTCTCCGTGGACATGCGGTCGCTGGGGAGCCCCTGGTTGTTCCAGGTGGCCACGTCCGCATCGTCGGTCAGCAGGCTCAAGGGGTCCAGACCCTCCGTGGTCGGGATGGGGACCTGCCGAGGGGGCGACGCGGCCTGACTCATTGCTCAACGGAAAACGGCTCTCCAGGTAACCCTGCTATTAGATGGTGGCTGCTGGGCCACCTGAAGGTGGTGGGGGGCAGGGGGCGAAGACGGCGTCGCCCTGATGGAGCAGCCGGGAACCCAGCCAGAGAGGATGTCGGCATGGGCCACACTGGGCCACTGACTACACCCCGAATGGCTGGCTGGAGCCTCCGTCGCAGGAGTGAAGGTGAGATCTGGCTGTGACCGCCCTGCTAGGGGCCTCCCCGGATCTCCTGAGCAATGAACGTGACTGGACCCCTTACCTTCAGTTGATTTATGTAAGGGATCCAAAAGCGCTCCATCAGCTCATTTCGGTACTTCTTGGTGAAGTAGCCCACGTAGGACACGAAGGCGGAAATCAGCAGTACGTCCCCGCACAGGGTGACCCCCTGGCCCTTGTAGTTCTCCACCGATTCGGCCCAGCGGACGTTTTCCGAAGCCAGTCCTCCTACCAGCCTGGGAAGGGGCGGCGGGAGGGCTCAGGGCGGGAAGGAAGCCCGAGCCCGGGCGGAAGCGAGGACAGACCGCAAGGCCAGGAGAGGTGCGTCTCCATTTTAACCCCTGCGGACGTTCCGGTTTCAAATCCTTACCTCGCTCAGCTGTTCAGGAACAAATGTGCTTTGAGGGGAGCTTGGAGGAATGAATGCTTCAGGGAAGCAAAACTAACACTTTCTGGCTGCAGTTAGGAACATGGGACTTCCCTTCCCCAAGGCGCTGATGTCACTTGGACACTGGTGCTAGCTGACCACGTCACCCGCGGGCCGAGGATGCTGCCTGAACGTCACTGAGCACACGCTTTGGGCCGGAGGAAGCCGGGTGGTGGCCACCTGGCCCTGCACAGAGTGCAGACCCCGGGAGTCTGAGAGCGTTGACACATTTATGAAAGTGTGGGTGCCTGACGAGGCCCCCTGAGGTCTGTCTCCAGCCTCAGCCAAGCAGCCCTTCCTCCCATGGACCAAAAAACCATTCTGTCCGGACAGAGGGGAGTCCACATCCCGCTGGAGGCCAGTCATGCAGCCTGGGGACCTCCCAGGGTCCCCCACATCACACTGACAACAGCCACTCAGCGGTCGCCAACCCATGGGAGACGAGAAAACACAACCAGAAGCCACACCCTGGAGCTGGCGCCACCCCCCACCCTGCTCCAGGCTCCCAGCCTCGCTTTTGAAAGTAGGAAGAGAAAGCCCTGAAGCCGTGCTGCCCACTGGGCGGCCGCAAGCCACACGCGGCTGCCTGGGCTGAGACGGGCCGTAGGCATGAACACACGGCACTTCGGGGCTCGGAGCCAGAAAGGGCGCGTGAACCCTCTCAGTGATCGTTTTCACATTGATTGATGTGCGTCAGGATGATCTGATTTGGGTTAAGTCAAATACAGCATCAACACTGATTCCGTTTCCCTGTGCGGTTTCA
This sequence comes from Vicugna pacos, assembly GCF_048564905.1. Lineage (NCBI taxonomy): Eukaryota > Metazoa > Chordata > Mammalia > Artiodactyla > Camelidae > Vicugna > Vicugna pacos. The sequence goes on from NC_133002.1 coordinate 60,131,762, forward strand.
AGGTGCCTACTGGAAACCTGTACCCATATAAACCATAAAACAGAAGCGTGCTGAGGTGACCCTGGAGACGCTGTGCACGTGGCTGAGAGTGGGCCCTAGTGGGACCCCACCCGAAGTGAGCCTCAGTGGACACCGGGTCCCAGGAAGCCCTGGGGAAGGTCGTGTTTCCTGAAGATCACCAAGCAGGTCCCATGTGGAGGGTTACCCGCTCCCAGATGGGGAGGCGCCAGTGAACAATTAGTGGGTTTATTCTCATGACTTTGTGCTGAAAAAGTAGGGGCTGTGGCATTGATGCCTCCACCTCGGGCTTATCACCTGTGCCCCCTACAAGAGCCATTCTGTGGGCTCGTCCCTTTCAAGGGGTCTGGGGACAGGAGGGGGCCTGCGGGACTGGGGGCAGGGGGAGCAAGGCACCTGTTAGCCAACGAGATCACCCTATTGGTGGAGTCTGCCTCCTGCTGACACTTGATTTTCTCCGCGGTTGCTTTTTCAAACGCTGACGTCAGGTTGCTAAGGTTGGCATTGAGTTCCTGGAGGAATAAGATGGAAAGGCCCTGAAATGAGGGATCCTCATGGGGCCGGAGGGCGCGGAGCACAGGACGCGGGCCGCCTCCTGGGGTGATCGGGGCCCAATGTCAGCCCGCAGGCTCTCTCTCACCCCTGAATGACTCATGGCAGAGACCGAGCCAACCTTTTTAAAGGGAGACATGGACTGGCCTGCGCACAGGGGCTCCGGGGCTCACGGGGGCAGGCTGGGCGCACACTCACCGCGATCTTATTTTTGACGCGGGAGAGCTTCTCCTGTGCTTCCGCCAGCTCGGCGTTGGCCTCCTCCAGCGCCTGCCTCTTGGGGGCCACGTCGCAGTAGACCTCGTAGAAGCGCACGATGTTGATGCACCAGGAGCACAGGCCCGCGGCGGCCGTGGACTTGGAGCGGACGAACTCGGGGTCGAAGGTGGGGTTGCCCTGGTAGGGCCTGGAGGGGGACAGTGGGCGCCGGCCCCCGTCACCCCGGTCCCTTCCCAGCTCTGTGACCGTCAGCGGCTCTGGCCCAGATTATGAGCCAGAGCAGGGGGAGCGCGTTTAACTTTCTTTTGCATCTTAACAATTACATTAAGAAGAAAAGAATGAAAGAATTCTGGCCTTTGAAGTAGAATTTGGGGTGTGCACGGGAACAGGAAGTTGTGATTTGCAGTCCCATATTCTAGATGATGGAAGAAAACCAGCATTTCTATAAGCCTCTGTGTCCCAGGTGCTTCATGTAGCTGGTCATGTTTTCATTCTGCAAGGACTCCATGCAGAGGCAAGAAACGGGGGTTTGGGGGGTGGGGGTCAGCGACTTGCCTAGAGTAATGCTGACAGGAAGTGGTGGTACCGGGGTCTCTTCACCAAGTTCTCCCGTGGGGGGCCGAGTGTTAGGCGCTATTCTGAGTGCCTCCCCAGTGTTAGCTCCTGGAGCCCACCCCAACCTGGGCCAGTGTCACTACCCCATCTTACCTGGGGGCAACAGGCCCAGAGAGGCTGAGTGTCTCCCCCAAGGTGACACCGCTTGGATGGAGCAGTGCGGGGATTCACACGGCCCCAGGCGGCCCCAGAAGACCCTGTCCTGCCCACCACTGGCCACTTCTGCCTCCCCCTGGGCTCAGTGCCCAGTTTCCCAGGATCACCCGTGAGGCTAAGGATGAGGCTTTAAAAGAGGTGACGTTGCAGGCATTACCTTACAAGAGTGACGAGGAAAAATGCCCAGAGATGCAGTTAAGACGCTCTAGGAACAAGTGTTTTTAAAATGATGACAACATCATTAAGTGTAACAGGCTGAGCTGTCTGCAGCAGGAATTCCGAATGGGTGACTCATAACCCTAACTGAGGCGTGGTTTGCATTTAGGTGGGGAATACAGCCTATCATTTCCTCCCTCTGGCTTATTTTACACTTTTGTTTAGGCTAATCATTAAAACAGGTTCGCATCTCTTAAACATGCTCCAGGGTGAGTGGGTAGGTGGTGGGCCAGAGTCTGCTGGGTGACCAGGAGACGACGTCTATCGCGGCACCATGTCTGATGGCAGAGGTGGAGACACGCCCAAATCCCCAACATCGCAGGAATGGTTAAGTGAGTTACGACCGTTAAAAATCAAGCTGGTCAAGATGGCTTCACTGGGGAATTCTACCAAACATACGAAGAAGAGCTCATACTGGTCCTTCTCCAACTCCTCCAAAAGACTGAAAAGGAGGGAGTACTCCCAAACTCATTCTATGAAGCCATCGTTGCCCTGATACCAAAACTAGATAAAGATGTTACCAAGAAAGAAAATTATAGGCCAGTAACACTGATCAATGTAGATGCAGAATCCTCAACTAAATATTAGCAAGCAGAATCCAACAGTATATAAAAAAGATCATACACCACGATCAAGTTGGATTCATCCCAGGGACACAAGGATGGTTCAACGTACGCAGCGCAATACACCACGTCAACCAAAGAGAGGACAAAAACCACATGATCATCTCAATAGATGCAGAAAAAGCATTTGATAAAATTCAACATCCATTTATGATAACAACTCTTACCAAAGTGGATACAGAGGGGACATATCTCAGGGTAATAAAAATTAATTGTGACAAACCCACAGCCAGCATAACACTCACGGGTGAAAAGCTGAGAGCCTTCCCTCTAAAATCTGGGGCAAGACAAGGATGCCCGTTCTCACTACTTCTATTCAACACAGTCTTGGAAGTCCTGGCCACAGCAATCAGACGAGAAAAGGAAATGAAAGGGATCCGAATTGGAAGAGGAGGTAAAACTGTCACTATATGTGGATGACATGGTACCATATATGGAAAACCCTAAGAGCGCCACACAAACACCACTAGAGCTGAAGAAAGAATTCGGCAAGGTAGCAGCATGCAAGCTTCACATACAAAAGTCAGCTGCATTTCTTTACGCTAACAATGAGTTAGAAGGGAAAGAGAGTAAAGAAACAATCCCTTTTAAAATCTCATCCAGAACAATAAAACACTTAGGAATAAATCTGACCAAGGAGGTGAAAGATTTATATACATTTATATACATGTTTATATAAATAAACAAATAGGACCTAATTACATCTATAAGCTTTTGCACAGCAAAGGAAGCCAAAAGCAAAACAAAACCACCACCTACGGAATGGGAGAAAATATTTGCAAATGATGTGACTGACAAAGGCTTAATTTCCAGAATATATAAACAGCTCATAGAACTTGATAACAAAAAACCAAAAAACCCAATCCAAAAGTGGGCAGAAGACCTAAACAAGCAATTCTCCAGTGAAGACATACAAACGGCCAATAGGCACGTGAAAAAAATGCTCAGCATCAGTGGAGTGTGTTGGAATTCATGGGGCTGTACACCCTCCTCAAGCCCCACCTTGCGACAGGCTGGGACCTGGGACCTGGGACCCTTTGCTAAAGTGCCTGCATCTAGACAAACATCTCTCTGAGCAACAAAATAAAAATAACTACATTCAGGCACAGCTGGGGCAAATTATGAACAAGATACGAAAAGACCAAAAACCCAACTGCCACTTTGGAGATGCCAGGAGCAAAGGCAGGGCCCTGCCCATGATCCCTGCACACGGCACCACCCAGGGGGCGGGCAGACCACCGAAGCCACCCCTCCGGCCCAGCCCACGGATCCGCCCCCACCCCATCTAAGTGACCATCTCGTGCCCCTTGAGTGAGGGTGGGGAGACAGCGGGTGATGGAGCTCCCTGTGGCCTTAGCCCACACTTCACCTCGACGCCTGGGCAGCTCAGGTGCAGGCAGGTCTTTGGGGTCCCACCTGGCTCTGTGCCGCCCAGACCCCTCCCCACCCCCTGCAAGCACAGGCTCCACTTGGGACCACGCGGGGCGGGGCCGGGGGCAGGCAGGAGAACACCCAGGAGGCGCAGGGACTGAGCTGGCCCCCTGGGGCGGCCGTGCCCTGACTCACTTAAACGCTTTCAGGCAGGCCTCAGGGATGTGCTCCTTGTCAAACTTCTTCAAGGAGTCCAGGAAGGTGTCCACCTTGCCCATCATGATTTTCGCAGCCTTCCAGCTCTTGTCCTTGGGGATCTTGCCCCCGGGAGCAGTCAGAATCATGACGGCGGCTGTGACGTTGACCACGGCATCCGGGGGGGACCCGAAGGACTTCAGCTCTGTCAGATTGTTCTGCCAAGACAGACGGACGGACCCGAATGGGGATGTAGCCCCGAGCAGAACCAAGAGGCCCCCAGTGGCAGCCCCTGACCCCTCGGCGTCTCCTCTCTGCTCGGGCTGGGGTCCCCCGTATCTTCCTCCTTCCCTCACCTTATTCAGAGTGTCCAGGGCCTCCTGCGCAGCCAGCAGAGCCGGCTCTGCCTTGGCCAGGTCCGTCTCACAGGCCTTTTGTTTCTCAGTGACATTCTGGAAGGAAGCCAGACAGGAAGATGGATGCAGGGGTTCGTTCAGGCGGCGTGTGTGGTGGGGGGGCACAGGCGGCATGGGGAGGGGAGGGGCGGGGGCACTGGGTCGCCCCTGGAGCCTGCCTCTCTCCTCCGAGCCTCCTCTGCCCCTCACTCAGGTCAGAATGAGCCAGGCATCCGCCGACTTGTGATTCAGGAATGAGAACTGTTCCTTCTGTGGGCTCCACTTCCAGGACTGGAGGGACCCTCGGGCCGCCCCACTCTGAGGCACCAAGGCTTTCTCCTGGCGCCACCGTGTAATCCCTCTAAAACGGACCATTTCAGTGGTACAGCTCACCCTCCCCTTCATTCATGCGTGTGCATTCATTCATTCATGCATGCATTCATTCACTCTTTGGGTCAGAAGAGGCCCTCTGAGCTTTCAGATGCCAAGCAGAGAGACCAGGAGGAGCTTGGTATCCATCAGGCAGGAGCAGCCTCTGTGATGGGAGAGACGAAGCAGCCAGCCGGGGCCGGGGGCGCGCCGGGCGTGGGGAGGAAAGAAAGAAGAGGGTCTCTCTGTGAACAGCCTCCTGGAGAACCCCAATCCGCACCCTGCTTTAGGGACACGTGGGCCACAGCTAAGGGAACGGGCCCAGAAGGCACTGACCCGGCCGGCTGTGCTGGGCGCAGCACCTGAGCCTGCGTCCCTGGAGCCCGCCTGGGGGCTCATTTCTGGATCGGGGGTGGAGAGGGGTGGGCGCCCTGACATTACAAGCTGCATGTGAGTACTGGACGGCAGGTCCCAGAGTTCAGGGTGCAGGTGTGGGTCCTGGCTCGGACTCTGATGTTGTCCCTTGCTAATTGTGAGACCTTGGGCACATAACCGACCACCCTGGACCCCAGTGGTCTGATCTGCCTAATGGGGCTGTGGTTGTGCAGGTTACAGTGAGGGACGGAGCGGGGCTCCTGGCCGCCCGGCCTGGCCCAGGAGCTCTCCCCACTTGTGCTCCTCCAGTGGGCCATGGAAGGAGGCCACACAAAGAAACAAACGTGCTGCCGGGCCATCCTCCATCTCAAGGGATAGCAGACAATTACGGGGACACTTAGACACTCACGCACATGCAAAAGTCACACAAGGAGGGACGATGAGAAATCAACCCAATGACGTGGACCTTCAGCTAGAAGCCCACTGGGCCGGTGGTATCGGAACCTGTGGGGGCTCCCAGTGCACAAGTCTGAGGACCGGGGCTCTGACACCGTCTGCTCAACCTCCTTGTGCTCCCAGACCCCCGGCATTTTGCTAAGATGCAGACCTGACTCGGCAGAGCTGGGCTGGGGCCTGGGGGCCTCACTTCCCAGAGCGAGCCTCCAGGACGGGCGTTTCTCTGAAGGGCAGCCCTCTGCTGAGCTGGGAGCCTGTGCTTGGGAGAGAGGCCCTCCCTCCGGGTTCCCGCTGGTTTGGGCCAATTCCCAGCTTTGCTGGGGCCCCGTAGGAGATCCCGGCCACCCTGGGAAGGCCTGGCCGAGCAGAGCCGCTTGCCGCCTCCCTCCTGAAGCTGTGTCTGTCTGCCTACCTTGTTGATGACCTCCACCTTGACCTCTTCCTCGTCAGCAATGGCTTTCTCTTTGCTGACCTTCTCGGTTTCCACGCCCACCACGTGGATCAACTTGTCCGCATTCTCGTTTTTCTGCTTGAGCTCAGCCTCCTGAACCGCCAGCTTGGCTTTTAAGTCATCCACCTGGAGGAGGAGGTGAGAGAGCAGGAGGCCCACCTGGAGGAGGTGAGACAGCCTGGCGGCCTGGGGCCTGGAGGCCGCACACTGCCCTCCACTCTGCCAGGTCACGGGCCACAGCGGCCGGCTGCTTACACGCCCTGTGACTCAATTCTAAGTGCTTTTCCAACTTCTCCAAGGTGAGTATTTATTGAGCACCGACTGTGTACACAGGGTTGCAAGCATAAGACCACTTCCAGGAAGGTTTGTAGAGCTCAGTGGTAGAGCATGTGCTTAGCACGCACGAGGTCCTGTGTTCAATCCCCAGTCCCTCTGTTAGGAAGGAAAAGAAGACCCATTCCTGTTGCTCAGGGAGATGACAATCAAGGTGGCTGGATAAAAAAAAAAGTCAGTAGAGCCAGCGTGCTGAGGAGTTCTGGGGAGGCCAGTGGGGCCCCAGGAGGGAGCTTGGAGCCGGGGACGGGAAGTCCCCCGGGGAGCACGTGCGAGGCCCCGGGCAGCTGGGGGGCGGGGGCAGCAGGCTAGTGCTGGGGAGTCCTCCCCTCTCTGGATGACTTCTGCCACGAGCAGGCCCTGCAGCTGCTGTGACCCCCTCTGCTGGGCATACGCACTGTGTCCCAGGGCCACTTCTGAAAGGTCCTTTTGAGGGGAAAAAAAACACCTGCTGGGCCGGGCTCCTCCCTTGTTCCTGTCTGGGGAGGGAGCAGGCACCTTCTGGGCTCCTGCAAGCTCTGTCTTCCTTGGACACCATCCCACCACCACGTTCCCCTCCCCGCCCCCGCGGAGGTGGCCCTGACCCGTGCACCACTGCCCGTGGCACAGCTCCGGTTCAGACCCAGGGCCCCCACCAGGGCTGGTGGGACTCGGGCTCAGGCCTCCCCAGGGGCAGAAGGGCTGGGCTGCCCCCCACCTGTGCCTCTGTGGCTGTGGGTTAGGGGGCTGCCCACGGAGGACATTTAAAGCCAGTGGAAAACTTAAAAATCAATACAGCCTGAAACAAAGCATGGCAGACGCCCATCTGGGCACCACAGTGTGAATGGCATTTCGGGATGGACCGGACCTCGTGGGCCACACTGGACCGGACGAGCAAATGCCACAGGGGGCCCATGAGAAGCACCCGGTGCAACGTCAGCGTCACGAAAGCGTGCAGGGTCCACCGTCCATGGTACAACCCCTGCACTCGCCCTGCTGTGAGGGGGGGGGCCCCCCGAGGCAGGGATCGCTTCGCATCACACATGTGGGGGAAGGTTCCAGAACCACGTCTCGAGGCCCTGGCTCCCCTACCTGGGAGGCCGTGCTCTGCAGCTTCATCAGGCCGTTCTCCAGCCTCTCGATTTTGGCCACCAGCTCCATCCTCTTCTTGGCCAGCAGGCTCTGGTACAGTTTGATCTGCTCCAGGAAGGTTTTGGGTGTGGTGTAGTTGTAGCGCCTCTCGGTGGCCAGGTACACCTTGGACATCTCATTGACGGTCGTGTGCACGTGGGACATGAAGAGGCTGATGGAGGCCTTGACTTCCGGCTGCAAAGACACGACAGGGCCGTTCATCCCCCGGGAGTCTTGTGGGGAGCAGCCCGAGGGGAGAGGAGGCGGCTGCTGAGCAGAGTGGACCAGCAAGGTGGGCGCCCTCACTTCCTGGGGACCCAGGTGAGAGGCACCTTCTCTCTCAGCCTTGGCCGTCAGCCGTCAAATGATGCCCGAGACAGCAGGGCCTGTCGTGGCGCTGGTGACACTGCACCCCCGAGGGGCCCGCGTCCAGCAGGGTGGTTACTGTTCTCTCTCTCACGCACCCGCATATTCAGTATGTCTGAACAACCCGGGTAATTCTGCAAGCACTTATTGGACACTCCCCACTCCGGGGTTTAGTAACTCACTTCCCAGCCTCCTCTGTCCTCCGTCCGCACCAGGCTCACCACCCCCACGGCCTGGGCCCGCCCACCTGCCCGAAGACAGGCACTGGGAGCTCTGCCTGGGAATCATCCACGCAACATTAACTTTAATGCAGGTGGATCTGAAAAGGAGTTCGTCCGACACACGCTCCGTGGGCATCTCTCGCGACCCCTGCTGGCGCACGCTGGGGACGCATTCCGCCACCGCAGGAGGCATCTCCACGTTTCACGCGGGGCCTGGAGGACACACCGTGTCGGCGGCACCCTGGGGGCGTCTCCCCTGCCAGTGAACTAACGGTGGCAGGCAGGGGAATCTACCCGTCTTAAAAAACTGGGGAAGAGGTTAATTTCAGGCTTATTTCATCCTTCTTAATAACTGCATATGTGTTCAAAATAAGTAAGACGTGACAGCCAAGTGGGATTTATTTTAGGCCTGCACGTCACGCGCATCGGCCGGGTCAGAGGTCATGGCCTAAGCCAGTTAGTTTCTCATCTAGAGGTCAATTTCTAGGCCGGCAATGGGCTCAAATGGTGAGTATGGGCACCATCTTTCAATCAAAGGAAAATAGGGGGAGGGCATAGCTCAGTGGTAGAGCACATGCTTAGCACGCAGGAGGTCCTGGGTTCAATCCCCAACCCCTCCATTAAAAAAATAAATAAACCTAATTACCACCCCCCCCAAAAAAGGAAAACATGCAACATTGTAAACTGACTACACTTCAATGAAAAAAAAAAAAAAGAAAGAAAAAGAAAAAGAGTGTAAAAGAAAAGGAGCAGAAAAGAGAAGGTTTACATGGCCCGGTCACATTTGTCACGCCCCGAGACGCAGGTCAGAGGTGAGGGCGCTCTGTGGGCCTGGCCCCTGGGGCAGAGCCGTGTCAGAGCCCAAGGCAAGGGGGGGTCACCCCCTGAACCAGCCCTGTGGGGTCGCGGCCACAGGGGGCCCGGAACCCCCAGCTGAGCTAAATGACTGGTGCCGTAACTCGGTCCCAAGAAACCAACAAACAGCAGCCTGTCTTTGTTAACAATTTTGGTATTTCTGATGGTTCAGCATTCATTTTGGTTTGCTGCATCAAAACATCACCAATCTGGATTAAGTCGCTGGTGCCCCCTTAAATCTTGCGCCCAAAGTGAGTGTCTCACCTGCTGACTCCTCCTGAGTTCCGACTCTGTGCCTGGGGACTCACCTGAATCCCCTCCGTGTCCTCCAAGAAGCGAGCGCTGACGGACACCAGGGCGTCCTCCGGCCACTCGTGGAACCAGTCGATGGCTGTGCAGTTGACCACAGCAGGGAATTTTCTTGCTCGGACACGCAGGACGGAGCCCACGGGGGAGAAACATAGAATCACCTGGAGGCGGGACACAGAAATGCTACCGTCAGGGACGGCACTGCAGGAGCCGGGTTGTGTGCTTTTGCAGAAAGCCTGTTTAAGAGTAAAAGCTCTCACGTGAAAAGTTGTTCAGTATCACTAATTATCAGAGAAAAGCGAATCAAAACTACAATGAGGTATCACTTCACACCAGTCAGAATGGCCATCATTCAAAAGTGCACAAATGACAAATGCTGGAGAGGCTGTGGAGACAAGGGGACCCTCCTCCACTGCTGGTGGGAATGTAAATTGGTGCAGCCACTATGGAGGACGGTATGGAGAGTCCTTAAAAAACTGAAAATAAACTTACCCTAGGATCCAACAATCCCACTACTGGGCATATATCCAGAGGGAACTCTAATTCAAAACGATACATGCAGGGGGACAGGGTGCAGCCCAGTGGTAGAGCATATGCCTAGCATGCATGAGGTCTTGGGCTCAATCCCCAGTGCTGCCATTTAAAAAATTAAATAAATAAAAATTTTTAAACGATACATGTACCTCAATGTTCACAGCAGCACTATTTACAATAGCCATGTCTAAATGTCTATTGACAGATGACTGAACAAAGATGTGGTGTATTTGTGTATATATAAACACACACACACACACACACACACACACAATGAGATACTACTCAGCCATAGAAAAGAATGAAATAATGCCATCTGCACTATTTGGATGGAGCTATAGATAATTATACTAAGTGAAGTAAGCCAGAAAGAGAAAGAAAAATACCATATGATATCACTCATACGTGGAATCTTAAAAAAAAAAAAAGACCAAATGAACTTATATACAAAACAGAAACAGACTCACATAGAAAACAAACTTACAGTTACCAGGGGGTTCAAGAGGTGGGAAGGGATAAATTGGGGGTTTGGGATTTGCAGATACTAACTACTACATATAAGATAGACAAACAGCAAGTTTATACTGTATAGAACAGTATTATGCAATATCTTGTCATAACTTATAAGAAAAAGAATATGAAAATGAATATATGTATATGGGTGACTGAAATGTTACACTGTACACCAGAAACCGACACATTATAAACTGACTATACTTCAATAAAAAGATAAACCAAGTCCTGCTGTACAGCACAAGGAACTATATTCAATATCTCGTAATAACCTATAATGGAAAAGCATATAAAAAAAGAACATACATCTGTATAACTGAAACACCACGCTGTACACGAGAAACTAACACAACACTGTAAGGGGGAGGGTATAGCTCAGTGGTAGAGTATGTGCTTAGAATGCAGAAGGTCCTGGGTTCAATCCTCAGTACCTCCATTAAAAAATGATAATAATAAATAAGTAAAAGAATCTAACTACCCCCCCAAAACAAACCAAAAATGATAATAAAACAATACTGTAAATCAACTATACTTCAATTTAAAAAAAAAAAAGTAAAAGCTCTCGGCATGGTTTCCATCTCCAAGCGTGCGGAGAGAACATTGCCCGTTCTGGGCTGGAACTGTGGCCGTGGCACTGCTATGTGACGGTGTAGGGGTGAGCCCCAAGCCCTCGTGGGGTGGTCCCCGCAAAGGGGGAAGGAGGGCTGGGTGCAGGACGGAGTGGGGAGAGGGCACCCACGCTGGGCAGGCGAGGCCCCGGAACAGGGAGGGCTGGTCCCCGGCGGGAAGGGAGGGACGCTAGCCTGCAGGTACCTAGAGGAGCAGCGCCGCCTAGCAGGGCAGCCGTTGTCCTCCGGGATGCTGAGGAGGGAGGAAGGACCGGAAGTGCTCTCAGTCCCTCAGGAGCTCGGCCAGCTTCCCCAGTGGGAATGCTGAAGGTCAAGGTGAACTGTTCTATCTAAATGTGCTGTAGGGGTGGTGGGGGATACGTGCATAAAACACTTCTTTCGGCCTCGAGATTCTAACAGCCCACGTCCATCAGGCAGCCCACCTTCCGTGTGGGAACAGCCCCCAGCTCCACCCCGGGTGAAGACCCAGCCCCAGGAGGCCCCCAGGACCCCGCCGAGCCTGGCGCCCCTACCTTGAGGTGCTTGCGCACTTTGTCGATGAAGAACTTCCAACACGCCTCCCGGGTGTCCGTCAGGCCGAGGGACTTCACCTGGGGCCGCATGGAGGAGATGATGTTCTCCAGCTCCTCGTCCCCAAACAGCCCCGGGATCTCCCCCGAGGCCAGCAGGTCGTTGATCAGCACCAGAAACTGCTCCTCGGCCACCTGGGAGTCTGTCATCAGGAACACCGAGGGAACGTTCTTCACGGCCGACTTGATGTACTGAGCGCCGAGGTCGAGCTGGACCCAAGGAGGACACCCTCACGGGTCTTGCCAGGAAGATGCTCCCGTAGAAGCATCTCCCACAAGCACCCAGGACGGGGACGCCTAGAGATCAGCCTCCGTAAGAAACAGGCAGGGTCTGCAGCAGGAGAGTCAGAATTCCTTGTGGCAGCCCCAGAGGGGAAGCAACTCAGGTGTCCGTGGATGGGATGGATGAACACAGTGGGGTCCATTCATACCATCGAATATCTGTTTATCTGCCTTAAAAAGGAAGGAAATTCTGGCTCCTGCTACAACACGGAGGGACCTTGAGGACATTATGTTGATTGAAATCAGCCCGTCACAAAAGGACAAACGCTGCAGAAGTCCACTCACACAAGGTCCCCGGAGGAGTCAGATTCATAGAGACAGAAAGTAGGGTGGTGGCTGCCCGGGGCTGGGGGAGGGGAAGGGAGAGTCAGCATTTAAAGCGGACAGAGTTTCAGTCTGGGAAGACGGAAGAGTTCTGGAGACAGATGCTGGTTCTGGCTGCACAACAGCGTGACCGTGCTTAATGCCGCTGAACTGGATGGTTAAAACGGGGAATTCTGTGTTGGGATGTTTTGCCCCCAAAACAGGAATAAGAAACTTGAAACGGAGAACCTAAAAGAGACCCCCAAATAAATACGCCACAGGCTTGGATGGGGGAGACTTACAACTGAAAAGAGTGAGTACACTTCAAAGTAACCCCTACGCTTTTCAGAGCTCCTTTCATGTTACTAGAAGGATTTAAAAAAATAATTTGAAAAAACAATTGCATGGTCATTCTGGGAGAATAAAGGGAAACTAGTTTAAAAAAAGTAGCATGTTACAGAGCAGTAAAAATAGCTTGCTACTTAAAAAAAATGCCAATTTACATGTGTAAATTGTAAATATACATTAAAACGACTGTCAGTGTCATTCAAGTATTAACGTAAAATTTCAGGGGTTTGGTGATTTGTTTATCTATAGTGTCTAGTTTACAGACAGGACCTACTTCCAGGCCCTTGGCTTCGCTGTAGCCAGTCATTGCTGGTAGAGACAGAGGAAAACCAAGCCAAGATGTGGCGGTGAGTCTCAGGGCAGAAGGTAGAGGGGTGAGGCGAAGGCTTTGGGATGGGCTGTGCAGTGTCCCAGCCTGCGTCCCAGGCTGCAGGAACACAGCGGGAGGTCTGCCCCGCTCTCCCTCCATCTGAGGGCTGCTCCTCGCCCCTCCTGGTTCAGCAGTGGCTGGAAGTCAGGGAGGCCACCTGAGCTGCCAAGACCATGAGCTGGCCCCTCACTGAGCTTACAGTGTTTCTCCAGAGGGTCCAGCTCAGCTCTCTGGACTACTACTCGGGCCCCGAGGAACGGTCTCACAGAAAGAAAAAGAGCCCTCACTGGCCTGTGACTCGGGTCATGGTCCATCTCTCCCTGCTTATTGTACTGCCCGGTGCCAGACTTTGTGGGGTCACCGGGGCTCCTGAGGGACCCCCGCCCCACCCATCATCCCTTGGCAATCCCTGTTGTCTTTAAACCACCCTCCACTTTGTCCCAGAACATCACCGGGTCCTGCCCCTCCCTCCCTCCCCTGCTCAAACATCCTTGACAGTATCTTGTTTTCTTGGGATAAAGTCCAGGATTTTCCATGACGCACACTGATGCCCCTTGAGGTTGGATCCTGCCCCATCTCTGACCTCTACAGGGAGGCCCACAGCTTAGGGTATGACTTTATAACAACATTATACCATCGGGGAACACAAGTGTTATACCAAGAACATATGCGCCTCCTTAACATCTTACTGACGCTATTATTAGAACAACAATAATACAGCTTGTAACTGTTCAGGAGTCTGCCTCCCCCGATAGGATGCAAGGTCCTGTAGCCCTGTTTATCGCTGTCCTGACATTCGAATCCACAGAAGCTGCTTAATAAGTGGTAACAAATGCAAAGCCAGTTTGCTGTGGGTGTGGGAGTAGTGAATTGTGATGAAACAGATCAGAGTGGCCGCAGCTAACGCCCATGGATAAACTAACCACAGCCACGGCTGGCCCCAAAGTGAGTATCGGGAACAAAATCCTCACAAGGACAGAGTATGATGCCATCCTGGAAATAAAGCCATGCAGCTGAGCTAACAGAGCAGAACCTTTTCAGTGGAGGAAACTCAGTACAACTCTACAGCTCCCGATGCAAGGATTCCAACTACACCAAGTGCCCTTGAGGAGCTGGGGTGAACCCACTAGGTGGGCTCAGCTGACAACCTGTAAGACCCACCACACATCGGCTTGCTGCAGGAGGCAGTGTTTGGGAGACCCCTCCCCCGGAGATCCCAGGGCACCGCCGGGCTCTGGCCGAGGTCCAGACCATCCCGCTAAGGCCATCTGGCCAGGGGCTGCCTCGGAGCCACATTCGGTAGGGAGGGTCCCTCCACCCTGCCCCACCCTCCCCCCGTCCGGCATCGTCCTGGTGGCAGAAACAGCCCCCGCACCAAAGCAGAGAGGCGAGCCGTGTCACATGGTCAAATCAGCTTCATACATTCTGCATGAATTGTGTCTGACGAGCACACAGTTCCCTGAGAGAACAAGTTTTCGGGAAAAGCAATCAGTAAAAACCCTGGTGGCCTGTCTTGGGGATGGGAGGCCTGTTTACACTAATGTTTATTTAATACAAAAAGCACCCTTTCCAGAACCCTGAGCAGGAGGTCAGGCAGCTAGTACTGGTTCTGAATTATTTGACCTGGAGAATCCGGAACCACGCAGCAAAATTCGGTGACCACGGGCCTGAACCAAACCCCTCTGCCGCTAATACCTGCGCCGACTCTACAGGCTCCGACCTTCCCGGTGATGGAGACCCGCACTTTCTTTTACCTTCGTCACCCGGCCTCGGACACTGGTGGAATGCCTCCCCGGCCTTTCCTGTCTAAGATGAAGACTCTGCCGCCGGTGACCATCCTGTTTTCCGTGCTGGACACTCAGCTCTCCCCCACATCCCTTCCCCGGGGGCGGATTACCGAGAGGCGACGTCTCACCTTGAGGTCGGGGATCCCGTATCCCTTTTTGAGGGTGATCTGGAACACGTCCAGCGCGCTGATGTAGGCGGCCAGGCGCGAGAGGCTCTGCTTGCCGCTGCCGCCCACCCCCACCAGCAGGGCGTTCCCCCGCGGGGCCTCCAGGATGCGGTTGATCCTGCAGATGTGAGCCACCGCATCCTCGAACAGCACCTGCGGAGACCGGAGGGGCCGGCGGCGTCTCACCGCGCATGCTCAACGCACCTCCCTCCAGGGCAGCGCGCCCGCCCCCGCCCCCACCCGCGAGCTGACGCCGGAGCCCCGCTCACCAGGTTCATGACCGCGTTGACCTCGTTGTAACTGTCCAGGACGTCCATCAGGAGCTTGTTCAGCTGAGCCACGTCGGTCACCGAGAGGTACTTGGGATCGCCGATCCCTTGAGCGAAGTGGCAGTAGATGTTCGGTCTGGCGAATAAGAGCTCCTCACCGAGGTCCTGGACGTGAGGGAGAGGATGCTCCTGCGGTTCCGGCCTGGGCCTCGGCCACACAAATCCGACAGCAGCCCCAGCACCGCCCCCTCCACCGCCCCGCCCTCGTAGCCTCCGGATGCGCCGCCAAGCCCAGAGGGCCCTGCAGAACGCTGGGTGAAATCCCCTGGTCCCCATGACACTGGGAATGAACCGACAGTCCAGGACCACCATTCTACCCCGGAAACCCAGGACCCACGGGCAGAGCACGTGGACAGGAGCAGAGCTGTCTCTGCCGCGTGCGTGGAGGGAGGTGGTCACATCCTGCTCTCCCGAGGGCCCTACCCCGTCTCGCTCAGGCCACGCCCACGCGGCAGAGTCACCTCGTGGGACCCAAAGCGGTCCTCCCCATTCTCATCGGAGCGCCCTTGCAGAGGGCGGGGGTTGCCTTGGGCCCCAGCACGTTGCCCCAGGGAGCCTTCCTGGCTCTGCAGGACGGGAGGGGGTAGGGGCATGGCTTACGTCGAAGAACTTCTTGGTGGAAGCCATGGTGACCCTGAGCAGCGTTGTCTGGTCCTTCTCGTCCACCATCTTGTCGCCGTACACTCGCTCGGCTTCGTGCAGCCAGAGGCGGACGAGGTCCAGTGGGATTTTCAGGATCTCTGCGGAAGAGAATAGGAGGCCCTGCCCCGGACGCAGGAGGGTCAGCATCCTTAGCTGCGTCAAGGAGGCAGGTGGAGCACCACCTGCGTATCAAATTACCCGTGTCCCTGAGGAGGGATCTATCTGTGAGGCTGCGGCACAGGGTCCTCTCAGGGCCAGGGATCCTGCAGGGTGTATTCTGGGCCTGAGGCACGAGGGGAACTCCGCCCTCTAACGGGGTGGACGGCGGAGAAAGGGACAAAAGGGGCTGATCACAGCGGGAAGCCCACGATGGGAGGCCACAGTGCAGGGGCTGCAGGCCTTGGCCCTGCAGTAAGCCCGCCCGTGCGTGGTCCTGGCCATTCGCTAACCGAGTGACCCGCCCATCCGGTGGGTGCTTTTTTCCCAGGCCTCTGTCCTGGGCTCTAGGAACACGGCGATTACAAGAGGGACCATGTGCGGTCGAGTGGGGAGACTAACCAGACAGACAAAATCACAAGGTCATTCCATGTGGTGGTGGGGGCTGCGAATGACCCATGTAGGGCAGTGAGGCAGAGTGTATGGGGTGGGAGGGGCCTCTGGGGGGCTCGACATTCGAGCTGACACCTGAAGCGGGAGGCGACAGGTCTGACTTAACCGCGCCAAGCCTTAGACTCCCCAGCTGGAGAATGGGGATTCGGAGATTACACGTGGTTTGGAGGAGAAAATGGGGATAGAAGTGGCCCAAACCCAGTTTCTGGCTCAGTCAATACATAAGAGGAAACGTCATCACCACCGTCGACACCACCGCCATCGCCATCACCATCATTACTATCCTCACTGTCACCATCAGTATCACCACCACCACCATCACATCACCATGATCACAGTTACCAGCCCACAGGGCACTTTGCTTTCTCTCCTGAGAGTGGCAGAGGAGGAGAGCACCTCTGGACCAGGCCTTGGCCATCAGTTGGCGTGACACAGAGCTAAAAAGCAGTAGTACCTGGAAAATATTGGAGAGGTCCCTGAGGTTGAAGACATAGTGAAACTTAATGGCGGTGGGAAGAAACGTTGATGTGACTTTCTGGTGCAGGGCTGTTACAGGAAAAAGACACATCAATTCTCGTGCCCTCTTAATGGCCTCAGGAAGCGCAGAGCTTGAGCTAGTTTCTAAAGCAAATGGACTGTGAGACGGTGACAATTTAAGCGAGAAACCTGCACGGCTGAGGAGGGAGGAAGTTTGCTGCTCTACTGATGTGTCCATCATTTCTGTGGATCCAATTTCCCCTCCTCTGCCTCCCCCTCCAGCAACTGGATTTCACAGTATCGCCTGCTGAAGCACAGCATCGTTTACAAAATATTGATTTAAAAGTATAAATAAAATATTTACCAGGGGAAAGTAGGAAGCCACCACCAGCCCCAGAAGCCCTGGGTTTTCCCGACAGGAGGGGAGACGAGGCTGGCCAGCTTACCCAGGGCGGAGGCCACCAGCTGGCCGCTCATCCTCTGGACCGCCATGGGGACCGAACGACAGACCAGGTGCTGGGTCAGGATGGTGCTGTAGATGGTCATGAGGGCCTCCTGGCCCGGGAAGCTCACGGCAAATACACAGAAGTGGCGCTGCCGGGAACAACCACAGACCCTTGTCAGGCAGTGGGTGGGGACCAGCGCAGGGCAGGGCTGCCCGCCTGGGGCGCAGGCTGTCCACGTCGCCTCGTGCCTTGCAGGCATGGTCAGAAGGGACAGTTTCCCTCCTGGTGCCTTGTGTGTGTTAAGACCCCGCTAAACACAGGGCTTACAGGACACTAATGAACTCATCCATAAAACAGAAACAGACTCGCAGACATGGTAAATGATCTCATGGTTAATGGGGGAAAGGGGGTGGGACGGGATAAATTCAGGAGTTTGAGATTTGCAAATGTTAGCCACTATACATAAAAACAGATTTTAAAAAAACCCAGATTTCTTCTGTGTAGCACAAGGAACTATATTCAATATCTTGTAATAGCCTTTAATGAAAAAGAACATGAAAAGAAATACATATATACACTTATATATGCATGACTGGGACATGATGCCTTACACCAGAAACTGACACTTGGTAACTGACTATACTTCAATTAAAAACAAAATATGGCTTATCTCTCTAACAGCCAGATTCACATCACACCCTCAAGAAAAATTTGGCGGAGGTTAAAGAGCGTCTCAGAGCCTGAGCCTGGTTTTAAATTCCAGATCTCCATCTGCTTAGATGATTCATAGGTGAGGACCTGCCCACAGGGTGGTGCAGATCCAGTACAGGATATCCTGTTAAATCTGAATTTCACAGACAACAAGTAATTTTATTTTTTAAGTACACGTAGGTCCCAAACATGGAAGGTATTTGTTGTTTATCTGAAATTCAGATTTGGCCAGGCATCTGTTTTTTCATTTGGTAAATCTGGCGGCCCTAGGGGGTCACAGGGAGGGCTGGCCTGCCTCTCTATGCCCCTGCCCCCCCCAGAATGTTGTGAATGGTTCCTGCCTACCTGAAGCCGGGGGTCGATGGTAAAGGAGCCAGAGGTGGGGTTCATGCACGCCACATACTGACAGTTGTGGACGTCCTTCAGCGTCAGCTTCTGCCTGTCATACCTGTGCGAGGAAGGCCCGCGGAAAGTCATGCCACCAGCCCCAGGGAGCCACCCCCCAGGTCCCACCCACCCTGGTCATGCAATAAATAGCAACTATATGTGAAATGGCCATGTGTACTTTTACTCTCAAGAAAAATCTTGAAATGGGGGCAACAGAGTGGCTCAATGTGTGGGTCTGGGTGTACATTCAAGCACTGGGACTCTGGGGAGGCTGGACGACCTCTCTGTGCCTCAGTATTCTTACCTGTGCAATGGGTCATCACAAGGACAAACTGCGCTAGCACGTGAAAACACACTCTGAAGGGCACCTGAAATAGAGCCAGTGCTCCCTAAATGTTTACCACCCCTACCGCTACCGCTGTAGTTATCAGGGTAGTGATGATCAAACAGATGAAGGGTTTCCTTGACGCCAGGGCACCGAGAGAACTCCCAGGGACTCAGATGAGTCCAGAGGCTGCAAGGAGCCTGTGCGCCTTTTCACTCGCTCTTTACCCTTTGGGTTTTCCCCACTGTTAGGTGTTTCTTTTTTTTTTTTTTCCCTTGGGAGCTGGCACCCGTCCTTGTTGATTTGTAGGAATTCTTGTAACACCCCACATATTAATCCACTGCCAGGGTCAGACGTTGTGGCTGTTTAACCCCGTACCGCGTAGGTGTGCTCGTGGTGTCTCTTTGTGAACAACGTTCCTTAAGTTTCACGCAAGTCAAAGGAGATATTTCTCGGCCGTCTGGTCCAGGCTTTTGAAACCAAGCCTTGACAAGTTCCTCCTGCCCACACACCTTTGTCCAGGCCCCGCTTTTCCACCAACCTCACAGTTTCTCCTTTTGCTTGTAGGTCTGCCCTCCACGTGGAGTGCACCTCGTCCACGTGGGAGGCAATGTTCTTCTACGCTTGCTGACGGAGCCGCTGGCCCGTCCAGCCTTCCCGGCCCTCCCGCCTCTCCCAGCAGATCCCCCTTGAGGGGGTATGGGCCGCCCTCACGGTCTTCCTCCCGCTTTTCCTTCTGGCCTCCTACCCTCACCCTCCCCAGACCTCTCCTGGCCCTGGCCAGCCCACACCACTTGCACGTCCACAGAGACGTCGAGCTTTCCCAAGGCCCCAATTCTAGGGCCCCCCCCAAGCCCAGCTCTGTTGCCTCCCCAGGGAGCCAGCCCGCCTCCACATCACAGCCTGCCATGGCTTCACTGCTGTCCTTGCTGGGTTCCTGCAGCCCATGAGCTCTGGAGTCAGCATCATGTAGCAGGGAAAGGCCAGTGACGGAGTCAGGCATGCAGGCTTGACCTCCAGCTCGGCCCCTTGTCAGGGCTGTGACCTCCAGCAGGTGACATCCCCCCAACCCCGTGCCCTACTTCTCGGCAGTAAGGATGCTGCATGCATCCACTGACTGACTTCTGATGACATTTCTCAGGTTCCTTTGGTCTCAAAATATCCAGGTTTTGCCAGGCCATCACGGGACCCTACTTTCAAGTGATGCTTGTTTTAACTGCACTGAATGTTCTAATCTTTCCAAACTGTGAATGTAAATGTGCCACTGTCGCCTTTCAATTGTCCTTGGGAGAAAGTGTTCTCTGTCCGGCAGCCCCTGGGTCCTGGGGTCTGGCTGCCCCTGCCCTGGGCATCCTCTCCCTCCAGCTCTCATGTTCCAGCCATGATGGGCTCCTCTGGTCCCTCCATGCGCCAGACTCCCTCTGCACATGGCATCTGCTGTGTCCAGGATGCCCGCCTTGAAGGTTCCATGGCCAGTCCTGATGCAACTTCCAGCTGCCTCCCAGAGTGTCACTGACCCAGTCGCTGGGCTCCTCTGTGACTGCTCCCTTCACCCAGAAACTGTACCCCCAACCTGCCCCGCCAGATGGACACCTCAGTGGGATTAGGGCCCCTGTCCCCGCTCCACGGATGCTCCAGGCCACAGCCACCAGCCCAGGGCCTGGAAGACGCCCAGGGCATGTTTGTGGAATGGGCGAGGGGAGGAGACCCCGACTCGCCCCCTCCAGGCCTGTGCCCCCATCCCCGTAGTCCTGATTCCCAGCCCTGCACCCTCCCCCAGGTGGCCCCGCACCGCCCACTGACCAGTGCCCGTGGTCCATGTGCTGCCGGATGAGGGTGTGCGGGGCCACCGTCCCGTACTTGTCCACCTCGGGCATGTTCATGTCGTCGATGAAGTAGATCAGCTTCTTGGTGCCTGGCGGCCCGTAATTCCGCCCGGATTTCTTCTCCAGAGGCTTCTCAAGAATCCCTAGAGATGGGAGTGGGGTGGCCACCAAGGTGTCTGGTGGATCCCGGAGGCTGCGGCCCAAGGAGCAGTAGCCCTGGGCCGCGGAGGACGGGGCGGGGGTTGACTCCATCCAGCTCAGGAGTAAAGGAGGGGGTGGTGGTTGTCACCATCCAAGGCAGCAGGGGGAGGGCCGGAACTTTGTGCCCCATTGACCTTGGGGCCACTTCAGTCTGCTTATAGGAGAGGAGCTCCCTGTGGGACCTGCCACCCTGGTCCCCCTACTCTGGGGACAGAGACCAGTGGGTGGGGGCATGGGAAGTGGAGAGGCAACTGGCAAGTCCCCCCCGTCTGTGGTAAG
Source organism: Vicugna pacos (assembly GCF_048564905.1). NCBI lineage: Eukaryota > Metazoa > Chordata > Mammalia > Artiodactyla > Camelidae > Vicugna > Vicugna pacos. The sequence goes on from NC_133002.1 coordinate 60,152,701, forward strand.
AAGGGACAGTGGGGGACATCATGGTGGGGGGTGGGGGCAGCCACGCTGGGTGAGTGGGGTTGGGTGTGTCCAGGCCAGGCTCTGAGGACCCACCCTGGTCCTCAACCTCACCCTGGCCCTGCTCCCCACCTGCAACCCTGCACCCCTACTCCGGCCTCACCCTGCAGCATGGCCGAGGTCGTGTAGAAGTTGAAGGGCACGGCCTGCACTAGGTAGTCATCTGTGCTCAGGCTGTCCAGCTTGTCCCCCATCAGCACTGACTTGCCCGTTCCCGCGTTCCCCACTAGCATCACCGGCCATGACTTCTCCATGAGCAGGTCCATGAAGTAGCGGATGCGGATGGTTTCGGTGGTGTGCACCAGAGAGGCCTGGGTGGAGGGGGCGGGGGGAAGGGCGGGGGGATGGGAGGGAGGAGCTGTGACCCCAGGCATACCCAAGCCCCCCATCCCGGCCTGCGACCGACTTGCACACCTGGACAGTTGGTTAGATCCCCAGTTTTACTCAGAATCACCCGTGAGCGGACACCCTGCTGAATGAGGCCCGCTCCTAAATCGTCATGAACAGTCACCGCCCCGCTCCACGCTGCGGTTACCTGCAGCGGGACGTCGGGGTCCAGCTCAAAGGCGGGCACTCTGTCCGTCCACGGCAGGAACCTCTTGGTGTCGGGGTCTATGTAGTAGTCAAAGACCGTCCCCTGCGAGGGGAACTTGATTGTCTTAAACTCGTTGATCCACCATTTGCTGAACTCGACCCGATAGTCTACCAGCTGCTCGAAACCAAGATGCACAGAGAGGGCCCGGCTGAGTGGGTGCAGGGGCGGCCTGGTCTGGGCGCGCGCTCCGCGGCGGCCACTCACCTGGTCCTGGAACATGGCGCCCCCGCAGGCCCAGGAGCAGGCGAAGGCGAAGTAGAGCTCGTACAGCTCCTTGGCAGAGTCGGGCGGCACGTTCTCCTCTGTGAGGAGGCACTCGAGCAGGTACAGGATCATCTGGATGACTGTGATCTCAGGCACCGGCGTGATCCTCTTGAACCCGACGCGGAGCTTGTCCAGGCAGGTGGGCAGGTACTTGTCGAAGAGGATCATCAGGTTGGCCTTTTCTGACTGCACTTTGCGCCTCTCGATCCAGCTGCTCACCACCCTGGGGGAGGTGGGGAGGCATGGGAGGACTGCGGTCTAGCTGTAGGGTGCCGTCAGCCTAGAACAACTGGGAGCCATCTTTGCTCCCCCCAAATGCAGCTAATACTGAGGACAGTAGGGCTAGATACAGAAGAGAGGAGGAGAGAAAGGTTTCATACCACCTGGGGAGAGAGGGAGAGAGATGGGAAGGGAAGAAAAGGGAAAGAGGAGGAGCAGGGACACATCATTGCGTCATCTGGACTCCTGGATCCAGCCATGCCTGAAGCATGCTTTGGTGAAGTGAGCCAACTGACACATTGGTTTGGGAGTCCAAACCAATACGACAAGTACTCCTGAGGAGTCACACTGGGTTGTCTGGCACACGTGCATCTCTGGAGTGGGTCGCGTAGAGGTGGCCCACCACGGCTATGAGGGCTATGGGTTCTAGATTCCTACTGCTTGGCACGAATGGGCTCTAGGGTGGCCAGCTGTGGCCTTGGGCAAGTTACACACCACCTCTGGGTCTCAGGTTTCTCATTTGCAAATGGGCGTGATGATATAACTCCCATTTCAAGGGACTACCAGGGCTAATATTTTTAAAGCTCAAAGAAAAGAAATAAGCCTCTGCTAAAAGCATAAATAAGCAGCCAGCTCCCTTGCGGGCCAATAAGCTCAGTGAGCTGCCATTTCCAGGACGCCAGAGTGTAGGCAGGAAGCCTGGGTTACCCAACGCTGCTCGCGGGCCGTCCGCAGCCCCGGCAGACGCGCCTTTCTGCCAGTGACCTCGTGCTCTGGGAGCCCTGCTTCTCACCGCGCCCCCAGCAGCACAGAGACCCTCTGCCCTGCTGCACTTGGCTGTCCACAGAACAGAGCAAACCTCTGAACGGTCTATGCCTGCAAGCAAGCACGGTGCCCAGCTAGGAACCGAATTCCATGCACAGGCCTTCAGAATGGAGACCAGTCTGCCACTCTACAGAGACTGCCGCGTTTAACTTCCATCTTGAAGGCGTACGTGTCAAATTTTACATTTTGTCTTGTTGCAGGCATTTAGTGCAGGCAAATGTGCATGCTGGCTTTGACCTGAAAAGCCAGCTCTCTCACTCTCACACACACACACCCTCCCCACCCCGGGGAGCTGGGCGTCCTCCCGGCTCCAGCCCGGCGGGCTCCAGCCCTGCCCGTGGGGGCCCTTGGGCCCTGGAGCCTTGCTCCACTTTGCCCCCTCGGATGTGCTCTGCTACCCCCGCATTTATCCATTGCTGCCATTGCCGTGGGGGGAAGGTCAGGGGCTGCTCTCTCTCTTGGGGGACCCCTGCATTGGCTCTCAGCCTCTTCACTTCACTCCAGCAGAACCCAGGTCTCCTCCCGGCCCCCAAGGAGCGGCTTACTCCATGGTTATCCTTCTGGAGCCCCGAGAACCACGTCTGGCTAAAGGGCGAGTCGCTGGTTCTGCCCCATCCCTGCTTATGTTCCGGTTCTCTCCTCCCCGTCCCCACTGGGTATCCCCACTGCCGGGGCGCCCCTTGACCCCGTCTTCTTTCTGTCCCCCTGCCTCTTAGCAGCTCCCACCCAGGCTTCCTTCCAGTTCTCTTGCCTTGTCTGCTGCCCACCCTGAAAGCTCCCAGACACGTACAGCGGGCCCCTCAATAGACATGTCCCGCCACGTGAGGGTGCTCTTGGCAGGAAGGGACTGACCCTGGACCAGCCTTCAGGGCCAGCTCAGGGGCCAAGAGCGCCCTCACACCTCATACCCCATCCACGAACACCCTCCGCACCCCCGACCACAGCCCACCCCAGAACCTCCCGCTCTCACCCCCGATGCCCCTTAAATGCTGGTCCTCATCTGGAATGCTTTCCCCCTTTGTCCACCCGGAAAGCTCCCTCTCTTCTCCAGGGTCAGCCCAAACTCCAGCTCCTCCAGGAAGACTTCCTGTCTCCACGACAGGCCCAGACCCTCCCTCCGCCTCGGAGTTCCCTGCACGGGGTGCAAACATCGTCTCATCAGCTGCCATGTTGCAGTCTCCGGGCATGACATGCTCATGGGGAGGGCCCGGCACACGGCATTCATTTCATGAATGAACGAACGAGCAAGTGAATGAATAAATGAATGAACGAGTGCACAGGCGACTCTGAACCCCTCCCCGCACAGTCTGGAGCAGCAGAGGCAGAGCCCAACTCACGGGCTCCACCCGAGGTCGGCGGGGTTGATGTACAGGATGCCGGCTCGGGAGACGGTGGCCGGTGTGGCCGTCCTCAGGTGGCTGATCTCGAACACCAGCCGCATGGTGCGGTTCAGGGGGATGCGCTCGTTGCTGGCCAGGGTGAGGACCTAGCGAGGGACACAGGCCGGCGGGTTTCAGCTGCCTAGGCCCCCTCTGTCCCGAGGGTGTCTTGCGGCCGCATCACAGAAGAGGAGGAGGAAGTCTGGGACCCCACACCTCCACCAGCCCCCGACCAGCTTCACTAACCTAGCGTCTCTCCGCCTTCCTCACTGCCAGCACCCCCTCGCCCCACCCACCCCGGGGCCACGGAGAGTGTCCAGACGTCCAGACACGTGTACCACGTAGGACCTCACTCTGGTGCTAAACTTGCCCTTTGGAATCACGACCCCTCCCCTTCCCTGGGAATTCTGGGCTTCCCTCCTCCCCCGGGACTGAGAATCACTTTCTCAAAGACCTGTGGCATTACCTACGAGCCCCCCTGCCCCACGTCACTGCGGTTCTGGCCCTGGGTGGGGGGCTGCTCTGGGCCCCACAATCCCCGCACCTTGTTGTCATCCATGACGGTGTTGAGGGACTCGATCCACATGGGGTCTATGTCCCCGTCCAGGACGATCCACTTGGGGCCGTCGTGAGTGATGTTGGCCAGGTCCCGCATGACGGTGGAGAAGAGGCCTGCGGGCAGGGGCTGCGCTAGGCTCCCCCGTCTCTGGGAGTGGGGTGGACAGCAGCCCAGGGGCTCTCCGGAGCCCCACAAGCTGAGACCTACCTTCTCCCTCCCAACCCCGGACTCTCTCAGAGGTGCCTGACTTCAGAGGGACAGAGGCGGCCCCCAGACCGGAGGGGGCCTGGCTCATTTCCCGCCCTTCTCCTGACCCTGTGGACCCAACTTTACGCTCCCACCTGACCTGCAGCCCCAGCCCCCGAGTCTGGTCCATTTCGCAGGTTCAAGAGCCCCACGCGGAGCACTGCCTCCCCGCCCAGCACGCCACCCCTTCACTCATTCCCTCCCGTCTTCATTCGCTCAAATGTTTGCCAAGGACTCTCGAAGCGTCAGGCTCGGAGCAGGGGGGCTTGGGGTCAATCGAAGCCCCTGCCCATCCCACAGAGCTCGCTCCCCAGTGCAAGAGAAACAGATACACCTGCAGAAACAGATGTGTTCGAGAGAAAGCAGGGGGAGGGGCAAAGGGGGTGTGGGGGCAGGGGTCCTCTTGTAGGGGGCACTGCAGAGAGCCTCCCCACGCCCCCATCCAGGAGAAGGACGCTCTCCCCTCCTCTCCAGTGCCTCTCCCTCCACCAGGACCACCCTGGGGCCCCCACCGTCCCTCTCTTCAGTGCCCCGAGTTCTTGTCGTGAAGCGCAGTCTCATCAAGCCCCTTCCCCAGGGAAACACTGTTCCCAGCGCCCCCGGCTCCGGCCGGCCTTCCTGGGCTCACCTCCTGTGGGCCCATCTTGGGGTGGGGGCCCCTCTCCCCCCCGGCCCTGCTGGGGGCGGGTCTGCTGATGCGCAGCTTCCCGGACTCCTCCCGCCCAGCGGAGCGGAGCAGCCTTCCCCCTGTGAGCTCGCTGTTCTGCCCCGGCTCCGTGATGACGCACCGTGTGTGTCCGGAGGCCCCTCAGCCCAGCACGACCTGCTGACGGTCTCCGTCGGGCCGGCCAGGCACGGGGCAGAGTCTCAGCGTGTGTTCACCGCGCAGAATTAAGTGGGTGGCGAGGACCCAGGCCCGGGACTTCCGCTGGGGACCCCTCCCCGCTGGGGCCCGTTAGAGAAGACCCATTGGTTACCGTCTTTCCATTCCCTGGTCGCTGGGTTGATGATGCCAAAAAGCTCGTCACAGGTGACGGCCTTCGGGTCCAGGTCCACGGCCACCGGCTTCCTCTTCAGGTTCTGGTAGGTCTTGTGCAGGGACTTGAGGACCTGCCCCGGGGTTTGGGGAGGTCACTGACGGGGGCGCTGGGCAGCCACGGCCCCCATCCAAGCCCTGCACAGGGCCCTCGGATGACCCACAGCAGAGCTCCCGCGGGGGGCCTGCACTGCTCTGGCGGCACACAGGTGGGCTTGCATCCCCAAGCCTGGTCCTGGGGGGCGGCCAGCACGGTGTGATCGTTCCCACCTGTGCTCAGCGGAGGGCGGCCAAGAATTCCTGAACACTAACAGGGCTGAAAATGCCCACTAGTGCCCCACAAGCACAGGGGCATACGCTTGCTGGAGAACAGAAATTCAAGGCAAGAAAGCCACCCTGAATTCCCCCACCCAGAGGACGGGCTTTTTAAGGACATTTCACACGGATACACGTGGAGACGTACACACATGTACGCATCCTTTTTAAGAGAACAGGGTTCAGACAGTGTCCGCCTTCTCACAATAACGTGCTGTGCGTGCCCCCCACGTCACTAGTCTTTGGAAGTGACCTTTAACAATAACAGCGCAGTGGTCCATCCCGTGGGTGTCCAGCTGAACACTTGGCTGGTTTAGAATTTTCCGGTGTTACAGATAACAGTAACACTGGCCGCCACCACCCTCTGCTCTCCACCAGGCCCAGGCAATGGCAGGGGACAGGGGACAGCAGGATGGTGGGTGGGGACAGGAGAGTGGGAGAGGGCCAGGCTGCAGAGAGGCGGGTGATTAGTGTCGAGATGGAAGAAGCAGGGAAGAGGACGTCCCAGGAGAAGGGCCTCATTGTTGGGACTCAGGGTCACCTCCTTGTCTGCCGGCCCAGTCCCCCAGCCCGTCACAGCCCCCTTCCCTGCCAGGACACACCTCAGGCCCAGGATGCACCGGGGACCCCGTGTCCTCCGGGGCAGGACGCACCTGCGACTTGCCGCTGCCCGCGTTCCCGATGACGAACACTGAGTGCCGCACCTGCAGCAGCTCCTCCAGCTGCACCACCTTCAGCACGAAGCTGTCCTCCGCCTGCAGCTTGAGCTCCAAGATGCTCTGCTTGATGACCTGGTGGGAACGGCATGTGGAGGGGGCGCCGAGCTCACCGGCCTGGCGGGGCCTTCAGGAGGGAACAGCGGCCCTGCCTGTGGGGCTGTGAACGCGCTCTGCGTGGACGTGCGGGGTGTGGGTTCGCCCAAAGCCCCTCCAGTTCCTCTCCCGACCCGCCAGTGTTGAGAGCACAGCTGGAGAGGCAGCCTGTGGCCTCGGTGACCACCGCCGGCTGGCAGATGTGGCCACTACCCCAGTGCGGTGCCTGCCACGTAGGCACCCATCTGATGCGTGGTGGAAAGAGACACCCTCGGTAGGAGGGAAGCCCCGGCGTGGCTTCCTGGCCCACGGTGACCCGGACCGGTACCCACCTTCTCAAAACTCAGGTCCCGTTTCCGAGGCACGTCCAGGGCAGGGAAGAGGTCTCCAATGAGCCCCATGAACACAGGCAGGTCGTCAGTGATGATCTTGGGGACGTTGAAGTCCCTGAGTGCCCTCAGCAGCACCTGGGCCTCTGCCCGGCTGGGATCGCCCCTCTTCAGGGAGCCGGCCACCACCAACACAGACTTGATGGCACGCAAGCCCCAGTCGTAATGATCCTGGGCGGAGGGGCGGCAGGGGCAAGCAGTGGGCACAGGCCTGGGGGGGCTGGGACCAGGGCTGCCTGCCTCCAGCCCTGCAGGCCCAGGACACCGTCACACCCACCTGCTTCGAGAGCAGCTCTTTGCACAAGGTGTAGAGGGTGATGAACTTCCTGGCCAGGAGGCGGGCCTCAAGAAAACCCTCAGCCACCAGCATGATCTCGCATATCAGTTCAAAGTCAGGGACCACCATGGCGCAGGGTCTGGGAGGGAGTCAGCAGGGTCTGCTCTGGCTTCTCCGCCTCTTCCACCCATACCCCACCTGCCCCTTGCTCCCTGGGTGCACGCCTCACTGGCCAGGAGGACCACAGCATCACTGGGCAAGGTTCTAGGGGCGGAGCCGGGTTCCCAGCCTCCCTGCCCTGCCCTCCCCTCCCCCTCCCCCCTCCCTTGTTCCTCCTACACCCTTTGCAGGGGGGTCTCCGGGCCCTGCATCCCTTCACTCGACTCCTTTGAGTCACCTGAGCCCAGGCTTCCTTGTCTTGTACCGACTAGCAGGTTGCATCTGAAATGGGACCTCCACCCCGGGGAGTCGGAAACCGGGAAGGCTGCCGTCTGCCCTCAGGGAGGCCCTGGCTGCCCAGTCCCTCTCCCTGGGCACCTGTCTCCAGACTCCTCCTCTCCCTCAACCTGCTCTGGGTCAGCCTCGCCTCGACGCCCCCACCCGCACACCTGAACAAGGCCTTTAGGTTCTCGGGCAGCTCCGTGCGGCCAGCGTAGCCAGGGTTCATGGTGATGAAGAGGCCGACGGTGGGGATGAGGCTAATCATCTCTCCCAGGAAATTAAACGTTTTCTTCTTGGCTCGAATCGCGTCTTGGACACACTTCACCTAAGCAGGTGGCACAGGGACACATTCACGGGGGAATGACCAGCCTTGACGGGCTAAAGCGCATGGCTGTGATCTCTGTCCCAGTTAAACTCTGAATTTCAGTACAACTGTGGATGCACACACAGCTGTAGGAAAGGACGCAGAGGAGGAGACCCCGCGTGCCCCGGGGTGGCCGGAGGGAAGCTCCACAATCAGACAGGACAGGACGCGGAGACCACGGGCACTCCCATGATCTCGAGGTGGTGTCACTCCACAGAGCTGCACCCACTGCTCCCCCACCCTGCCCTCCCCGAGCCCCTGCAGCCACTGATCTGTTCCCATTTCCGTGATTCCGTCTTTCGTGAGGGTGACTAGCGGGATCCTACGGTATCTAATCTGAGACCCCCTGGCGGGGGGGTTCCTCCAGGTCGTGGCTGTCCCTCTTCGTTACCCAGCGGGGCCCCACCCCCACCGTTTGGTGTGCCCCATTCCTGCTCTGGCAGCGACCCGTGGGAGGGCTGATTAGTAGCCACCCCCGACATCGGTCTTCAGAAAGTCGGCACCGGGTCAAATCTGAATGCAGGGGCCACGAGCAAAGTCGGGGCCTCCTGGCTGCTGAGCAGCTGCAAGCCTCCAAGCCACCACTGGAGGGCGCCTAATGTTCACGGTTAAGACCTGACCTGTGCCTCCCGCCTTGGAGCAAAGCTGCCTGGCTGGCCTGGACTTTCCTCCCAGACCAGGCTGCAGGGTGGTGGGCTGGGCTAGCGGTGGGACCCCTCTCCTCCACGTGGAGTCTCTCCTAACCTGTTCCAGCTCCTGCTCCACCCTGTGAGTTAACTGGGCTCTATGTAAATATTCTGGGGTCTGTGTGCCGCCTTGTAGGGGAGCAGGGGTCCGCAAAGCAGAGGTCAGCACTGCCCATGGGTCTGGGGACACTGGCCGCCCTCATCCTCTCTGCCTTACCGGCCCTCGGCCCCAGGGACAGTTCAGTGTCTGTGTCTAAGGAGGGAAACAACAGGGGAGGAGGCCAGCTACCCGCATCCACTGCTAATCCTGCCAGTGAACCCACTTCACAGGTTAGAGAATGGAGGCACGGAGAGTTTAAATAAAGAGCAGAACTACACTTAAGTTGGTAAATTTCAATCAGGCTCCGCACCCAGACTGCGGGTCCTGGGTGGCCGCTGGGCTGGTCTCACCACGCCCACACCCTCCTCTGCTCCTCCCGCCTGCTCAGTGTGACCAGAGGGGCTGTTCAGCCTGGCTCTGCGGCCTTGCCTCACCTGTGGTCTACAAGGTCGGCCCCAGGAAGCCTGTATTTACTCATCGACCGTGGGAGCGGAGGGAGGGGTCTCAGCGCCATTAGCAACCCGATTTCCCCTTCCTTTTGGAATATCAAGGTCGAACTGGACCTCGAAGATGTTGGCCCATCTTACCTGAGAAAGCCCAGCAGTTCTCAACGCCAGAACAGTTAAGAACCTCTGTGCTTAAAACATGTGGGGTGGGGCCCACTCGGGTGACTTTAAGGAGCAGGGGTCATGCTGGGGTGGGCTGCTCCCTGCATCTGAGAACCCTGCTCCACACTGTCCCCACTGTGGGTCCTGCACTCTGTCACGAGTGTTCCCAAAATACCCAGGCATATTTCCTCCCTCCTTCCAAGCTCCCTAATAAACTCCTATGCATCCTTCAACGCCCAACTCCACTGGCCACCGAAACAAAACCCACTGTCCTGGTCCCCTAAGCAAGATTAATTACCCCTGGTCTATATTCGGTTACACATACGCCACCGTGTCCGACTGTTTCCCTCCCACATGCCCAGCCAGGGTGCGAGTCCCCAGAGGGCAGGGCTGGGGTCAGGTTTGTGCCACATCCCCACTCCCGGAGGCCGGCCCTACAGGGAAGCTGATGAGCCCCGGGCCCGCAGAGCAGTGAGTCCCCGTACGTGCCCCAGAGACCGCGCGGCTCCCACCTGCACGGCAATCACCGACAAGACCTCCACGGAGATTCGGTTAAACTCATCAAAGCAGCCCCAGGCTCCCGTCTGGGCCAGGCCCTTGTAGATATTCCCACAGGACTAGAAGGGGTGAGATGGGAGAAGCGTGCATGGGAGACCCTGTGGGGAAGCCTCCCCTGGCCCTGCCAGCCTCACCCGCAGGCCCATCCACGGCCTCTGGACCGGCGGTCAGCTCGGGAAGGTTGGGGCCCTCGGAAGGCTAAAGGCAGGATGTCTGCTCCCCCAGAAGGGTTAGCACTGTACAAGGCCAGGTGCCAGGAAGAGCCCATCCTTTCCCCATGACGCCCTTGGCTCCCGGTCCCTCCCTGGGATGGGGGCTTTGCCTGGGCTTGGATAAGCACGTTCGTGTCAAGTTCAGCCCTTGCCTCTTTCCAAGCATGCAAAGGGGGAGGCTGTGGTCTAAGGCAGGGCGGAGGGACTCCAGATCCCAGCTGGACAATCAAGATGATTCTCCACGGGCAGGGCAGGGCAGGACGCTTGAGGCTGGGGCTGTCCACCCTGGGGGCCTCTGCCAGACACACTGGTCATGCCCAAGAGGCCCAGCCTCCCAGGAAGGTCAAGGCCGCCAGGGGGGTGCAGCTGCTCAGCCCGCCTGTCTGGTGGACGCCATCAGCAAACTGGGGAGCGGGCACCTCCCGCCCAGGGTCGGCCTGCAGTGTCCAGACACCTAGAGCTCCCTTGGGGGATGGGGGCTGCGGGCTCCTGGGGGAGGGGCTGTCTGGGGTCCTCCCCACCTACCTTGTAGTCCATTTGCTCGGAGCAGTTGAAGACGTAGACCATGGTGCCCAGGGCTCTGCCCAGGTCCTTGGTGGTCTCCGTCTTGCCGGTCCCAGCGGGGCCAGCGGGGGCTCCACCCATGATCAGGTGGAGGGACTGGGTCAAGGTTATGTAGCACCTGCAAGGGACCCCTGGTCACCTCGTGGGTGGCAGCCTCACAGCTGCCGGCTTTCTCTTTCACTGTGCTTCAGTGATACCCGCCGTGCCCCAAGGAGGCGCCAAAGGGAGCAGGCAGGGACCCGTGATGGGCCCAAGGAGCAGGCCTCAGGGGCAGAGGCCGCTCCAACAGTCACACAACGGTCACATCATGTCCACTGAGGGTTCACTCTGAGCAGCGTCTGCTCTGAGTGCTTTTTTTCCTTAAATAATTCACCTGATCCCCTACAAGCTCCTGGCACTTGTAAAACATTGTCCCCACTCCGCAGGCCCTCAGAGACGCTAAGCAACAGCCCCAAGGCCACACAGCCGGCGTTGGAGCATGGGAGTAAGAGCTCAGTCGTCAAGGCCGGGTGCCTGGCTGGCGGCAGGGCTGAATCTGAACCCAGGTCCCCGGACCCTTCAGCCTCAGCAGGTGACTCGTGGGGAAGAGCCCCGAGGAGACGCGTGGTCTCCCTCCCCTGCGTTAAGGGCGGGTGTGAGGGTGGCCGGCGCGTGCCCACCTGTCGGTGAGCGGGGTGATGACGAGCCGCGGCGTGTTGCCCAGGTACTCGTATGAGTACTGGATCTGGGCGTCACAGATGTTGGCGAAGCAGTGCCTCCTCTCCTCGTCCCAGCGGTGCCGCAGCTGGGACTGCCAGGTGAAGGCCTGGGCGCTCTCCACCTGCAGGGAGAAGGCCCGCTGGCCGCCAGGCTGGACCTGACCCCGGGGGTGCGCCCCGGCTCCCTCTCCTCCCGCAGCGCCCACTTCACCCGAACAGCAGGCACTCCTAATCGGGCTGCTGGTCTGATCACTTACCAGGGGTGAGACTACGGGATGATGTGGGGTGAGGGGGGCTGCCGCTGCCAGGAACAGTGTCCCTCCCCGCCACTCAGGAAGCAGCAGTAACGACCCTGGCTCCCGGCCCCTCCCCGGAGCGCGTGCCTTAGCCGTGATCATCTTGGCGACCACATCCCGGGCGTGGACGTCGATGGTGCAGACGGTCATGATTTTCATCCTGTCCCCGGCGCTGAGGTTTCCAATGAGCAGGGTGATGAGGGCGTTCAGCTGGCTGATCTGCAGAAGCAAAGGCGCCTCGGCTGGGACACCGCCCACAGGGTGGCCTCCGGGCTGGGCAGTCCCCCCCGGGGGCTCTCGGTTGGGTAGGGAAGACCGCTGGCACTCTTGTTCACAACCGTGAAACACAGAGGGTCTCGGTATCCCCTAGCTGGAGGTGGGGAGAGCTGTGCAACAGGGCCCTGACGGAATACCAGGGAGCCACTAAAAATGGTGAAGAAGAAATTCTGATGCCCTGGAAGACCAAGTGAAGGCAGGATTTTAAAGCACGTGGATAGTTTCTTTTCACCTAGGAATCAATTATATGCACACAAAGGACTGGAAGGTTAGATGAGAATTTGTCCACAGCGGTTCTATCTGGGTGGTGAGGTTTTGTGCAGCTTCCCCTTTTGTTTTAAACATTTATCTTTAGTTTCTTAATTTGTAGCCAAGAATCTTTCTAAAAATTAAACTAAAAAGGAGAAATTAAGGCCACATTTTTCTAAAGGGGTTACTCTCGGGCAGAACAATCGTTTGCAGGCGGTAGTGGGGGGTGCCAATGTGTGGCTGCTTGTGACCGAGAACTGGCAGCTGCACGAGCTGAGGCCACGGAGGCAGGTCTTCGGGCGGACATGGGCCCACGCACCTGCTTCTTGTGGTAATCTTTGATGGCGTTTTCATATCCTTCCTCCAGCCTCGAAAACGCCAGGCCCACCTCGGTGGTCCACCAGATCTGGGTGCACGTGAGGGCGATCTGAAAACAGAGGGGGTCCCCCAGGTGCCCCCATGTGGGCATCGCCCTCTGTCCGGAGGAAGAGTTCACACCAGTAAGGTGGCTGTTCTCCGCTGAACCATGGTTAACCCGGGACCGGGGAGCGCCGTCCACCCAGGCCCCTGACCTGCGCGGGGTAGTCAAAGATCCACTGCTCCCTCGGCTTCTCCTCGTATGTCACCACGGCTTCCGGGATCTCGTGCCGCAGGGTGGCGCACATTCGGTCCAGGACCCGGTTCAGCCAGACTTCCACCTGGGGATGGAGCCACGTGGACCAGAGAGGCCGTGAGCACACCTGGTCCCGACAGCTTGCTTTGTCATTTCAATCAATGACTGTTTGTCATCACCACCACAGTCATCCCGGGGGTAGAGATGCCAAGGCTTCGTGGAGCAGGGCGAAAGACCCACTTGACAGATGGGGTCAGGAAGCCTGGCTCTACCCCGCAGAACGAGCTGCCCTGCGCGTCTGTGCTCAGTAACTTTCTAAACAGAAAAGGGAGGGAGATTCAGAGGAAACTCCAGAGGAGACTCTACGTCCGAGCCCCCCATGTGGTGCCCATGTTTGGAGCCTCGGCATCCGTACCCCGGGCCCCGCCACCCCGTGTCCCCGGTGGGTTCTGATTGGTGGATCCCCACTTGCCCCTCAAGTGCATCATCTCAGGGGCTGAGATCGTCATGATGACAAACCTGTCAACAAGCCTTGTGTGTACTTTAAACTATGAACCTTCACCTGACCCCTGCTTGGGGGGAAATACCCAAACGGGCCAGTCGGGTCAGTTCTCTTGTTCAGAACAACCCCAGTGCAGGTGCAGCTCACTGGAGTTCGTTGTTGTGTCCACAAGGAGTTAAGTGTGTGAAACGAATCTGAACAAACTGACGTATGAGGCCTGTCACTGCCCCACCAGCCCCGCCGGGCCGGGTGCTCTGCAGTCGGGCTGTGGAAGCTCAGGTGTTCTCACGCGAGACTTTCTCCCTTCCAAGCTGACTTACCTCTGAATTCTGTTTTGCTTAGGCTAATATCAAGATCGATTCGGGTGCTTGATCAGTACTTGGCCAATGAGACGGGCAGAGGGCAGCCAGGAAGCTTGCCGTCAGCCTCCTGGGCTGGGGAAGCTGGAAATGGGATCGGGGCTGCCCAAGGGAAGCGGGCCCCTAAATCAAAGCGATAAGGCAATAATGCTGAACAGGGATTAGAACCTGGCAGTTCAGGTGTGCGTGGCCCCCTTCTAAGCAGTCCCCTTGGCATTAATGATAATATAGTTTCACCGGCATTAGTAAACCTCTCCGTCCATCCCCACTCCCCCTCCCTCCCCTCCTTTCTCTTCTTTATTTGTTTCAAGACACACCGCATACTATGTGAGCAAGGCTGTGCTGGAAATTCTATGAAGACCTTCTTCAAGCATTTGTTCTGAGAGGCAGAGGAGAGAGGGACGGTCCTGTCCGAGGCCACAGGGCCCAAACGCACGCGGCCCTGTCATCCTGGGTAGCAGTGGGGCCTCCGTCCCTTCGCCCTGGGACTTGCACACACTCACCTGCCCCGAGAGGTCACACTCCTGATCAAAGTCCACGTACTCGTCCTCCTTGCTGTACATGCCCAGGCCGGACTTCAGCGGCTGCCCGGAGGTGTCGAGCTGGAACTTCAGCTTGCACAGGCTGTCGAAGAGCTTGGACAGGTGGCGGCTCACCTGGGTTGAGGGGGTGGTAGGGAAAATCACCTCATTTTGCAACCAAGGGGGTTTGAAGGGGGATGCATGCAGCCCGAGTTATCCTTGGCAGTTTTAAACTTTTTTTTTTTTGGCTCAGACCCCACCCCTTTTCTGATTAACATTAACTAAACATGCTTAAGCAACAAAGGGAAGAAGCAAACACTGCTCTCAGGCAGGACCAGAAGCCAGCACCCTAGAGACAAACCCCAGTTCCTGAAGATTTCTCTCCTTGAGGAGGCTCTGTCCCTGAGTCGCGCACTCAGACCCTAAAGTGCAGGCCACCCTTGCAGCCCCCTCCTTGTGCGTCCGCAACTTCATGCTTAAAATAAAACACAGTCGTTTCTCCTTCTCTCCTTCAGAACAGGAGCCTCAGAGGAACTTCTCTTCTTTTCTTCCCGGCGCCTGGGATTTATTGGGGTGGGCCAGGTGGCGACCTCGTGAGTCAGCGTGTCATTGCGAAACAGCGTGTCCCTAAGCCCCTGGCATCCACCCCGTTTCGCAGAGGACGAAGATGAGGGTCAGGAGGGTGAGGGCAGGATCCGGGGCCAGGCCCGGTCTTTCTGTCACGGCTCCTGGGTGGCTTCTGGTGTGGACGACACGACCCCGTGGAGGTCATACAGGGACATCTGCGGACAACATCCCAGGGCCACCCAGACACAGGGCCAAGCATGGCCCGCCTGGAGGCTGGAGCTTGCACCTGAAGTCGGCCTGTTTTCAGAATGTCGGGGGCCCGCCTACCTCCACAGGGTCATTCCCGTTGGACAGAATGTCTAGGAGGTCGGCCGAGGAGACAAAGTAGAACCTTGGGAAAGCCAGTCTTTTCGTCTCTAAGTATTCGGCCAAGGCCTTTTCGCACACGGCCAAGCTGTGGGGAGGGAGGAGACGAGGCTGCTGAGTCCTGCTCTGCAGAGGGTCTTTTCCAGCCCGTCCTGCCCGCATGCTGGACTGACAGCCCCGGAGACACCCAGTCTGTCCATAGCCCCAGCGTGCTTCAAACCTGCCAGCCCCACATGCTCGCTCTCTGGCAGCCCCTGACCTTGCAGGTGTCCCTAGAGAGGATGGGGTGTAGTTTAATCTCTGTGGTTGTTGCTCCTCTGAGGCTGAAGGCCTGCTCTGTGGCTGGTGTGGCAGGATGTGGCCAGGGAGGGCGAGTGCCTCAGGAGGGGGCGTGTTAACCCAGGATGGGGCCGGGGGCAGGGGGAGTTGCCCCATTCTAGCCAGCAGGGGGCACAAGACACGAGTTTCTGCCATAGCAAAGTCCTTCTGCTGGACAGGCGTGGGGACCCACCTCTTCTTCAGGGTCTCAAGTTTGTTGTAGAGGCCAGGTTTGTTGGTGGCTTCAATCACATTGGGCGTTTTCACTGCATCTTCCATCAAGGCCTGGGAAGAGAGAGGTACCCCCGAGGCGTGAAGAGCCCTGTGGCCTCCAACGTCGCTGTTTCTGAAGGTGCCCAGGCAGGAGGGAGCGGACTGTGCTCACCTTGAACTCCAGGTCGATGTCGTCGAAGCGCCTGGAGTCCTCCGGCAGCTGGGTGCGGATGTCCTCCGAGCCGATGAAGATGCTCTCCAGGTGGCTCCACGTTCTCTGCACCTCGAACCAGATGGAGATGACCGAGTCCGCCGTGGACAGCTTCTGCTGCCAGCTCGTCACCTCCTGCAGGAAGTGGGACAGGTACTTGGACGTCATCAGGTTCTGCAGCTGCACCTGGTTGTCCTCCAGCGTCTCCACCAGCACCTCGTCCGACTTGAGCATCATGGTGCCGGTCCGCGGGTGCGGCTCGTGCTCAAACTCCATGGCGGACCAGGTGCTGTCCAGGGCTTTCAGCACCTTCGGGGGGACGGAACTCAGGTCAGACAGCGTCTGGCTTGAGGGGCGGAGAAGCACCCAGGGTTTCCTAAAACGTGGAAGGAAGCCCTGCTTTCAGAAAGCCCCAGTGTTCACACCAACGTTATTCATAAGGGCCGACAGGTGGAAGCAGCCCAAGGGTCCGTGAACGGGTGAGCAGATAAGCACGACGTGTCCGTACAATGGAATGCTATTTGGCCACACAAAGGAATGAAGCACAGACCGTGCTACAGAAGGAAGGAAACTTGAAAACATGCGCAGTGAAGGAAGCCCTCATACTGTGTTGCCTTTTATACAAAACGGCTGGAACAGGTAAACCGATAGAGACAGAAAGTGGGTTAGTGGTTGCCTAGAGCTGGGGTAGGGGGCATGGGAAGATAGGAGGGGGCCGTGATGGCTAGAGGGCACAGGTTTCTTTCTGAGGCAATGAAGATGTTCTAAAATTGACTGACAGGGCATGGGGTGCCTATCTGTAAATATGCTAAGACACTGAATGATACGCTTTAAATAGGTGAATGGTATGGTATGTGAATTACAGCTCAACAAGGCTTTTTTTTTTTAAGTGCCAATTTCAGCCAAAATGTGACCAAACTCACAAAACAGGAGAGGAGAGAGATCTGAATTGCAAAGGAGTCCTCCAGGGTTTCCCTGTGTCCTGACGCAGCCCTGGGTACCGGCCGATGGCCAGCCCTCCCGCCTCCCTCCTTCAGCATCTCAGAAGAAAGAGGCAGAGGCAGCCTGGACCACAAACCACACATCGAGGATGCTCCGTGGAAGGGGAAGGGAGTTCAGGCTGGTTTCACATGCACACACGACTGCGTGCAGGAGATGGCTATAGCCAGGAATTGCCCACCCCCCACTAATAAATTCTGGAAATATTTCACAAACGTTCTGTCACAGGCTGGGTAAGGAAAGCCTCACCGAACTTCGCCTTCATGTTAAATGACCACTGGACCCCAGGGGAGAGGAGAGACTTGTGGACGTTGGGTTGGTGGGTCCAAGTCAGCATCACCCCGTCCAGAATGGACTTCGCTGACAACAGGGGCTACCTTCTCCATCCCGGACTCCTTCACGGCCTTGTCGACAATGTTCCGGACCTCGTCCTCGTATCTGTGTAGGTTCAGCCGGAGTAAATCCGCCAGGGTGGTCTCCTCGGACATTTCAAATTTCACCTACGGGGAAAGAAACAGGCACCTTCCGCAGCAACAGGTCACCTGTTCTCCAGGGGAGCGACGCCTCTGTCCTTCACGGAGAGGCAGGTGAGCGAGCGGCCCAGGCTGCAGAGGGGGCAGGTGGGCTCCGTGACTTGGGCGGGTCACTTCGCCAAGCCTTTCCTCTCCTCCCTGTGGAAGTGTGTGAGCGCAGAGCCCTCTTGTAGTGGGTTGAAAAGTGTCCACCCCCCCCCACAAGTTCACGTCCGTCTGGACCTCAGAACATGACCCGATTTGGAACCAGAGCCTCTGCAGCAGTTAGGGATCGTGAGATGACATCATCCAGGGTCAACTGCATGGGGTCTAAATCCGATGACGGGGAGTTCTTAGAAGAGAAAGGAAAGGGAGATTTGAAATGCAAAGAGGCCACGTGCCCACAGAGGCAGGGACCGGAGGGATGTGGCCCAAAGCCAAGGCCCGCCTGTGGCCACTGGAAGCTGGACTGGGTCAGAGGGACCGCAGCCCTGCCGACACCTTGATTTTAGACTTCTGGCCTCCAGGGCCAAGAAGGAATACGTTTCTGTGGTTTTAAGCCTCCGGCCCGTGGGCTTTGCTGCTGCAGCCGCAGGGCCCAACCAACCCCCTCAGGCGGCTGCTGCGCTCGTGACAGGTGCCACCAAGTCACAGGTACCATTACTCTAGTAACAACACCAGCTCCGTGCACGGAGTCCTCAGATCCCTCTTGCTGACACGTAGACAGACACATCCTAGCCTGGGTCCCGAGCCCACCATGGAAACTGGTTTAACCTATGGGTGGCATCCAGTGTCTCTCTACCACGTTTGGGAAAACCCGCGCCCCCCAGGTCTCACTGAGTCCTCGGCGGTGCCCGATTCCCGGGACGCCTTAGCTGCTTACTGCTCGCCCCCGGGGGTCTCTCCCGGCCCCTGGACGGGGCACACGAGTCTGCTGGCCCGTGGTCTCAGCACTCAGGTACTCAGGACAACCCTGCTTGTCTGTGCTTCTCTCCCCCAGGGCCCAGCCACACTCCATGTGCCCCTGAAGCCTCTCCGCTCCTTCCTCCCCTGGCCGGGGGCCGCACCCACTGTGCCTTTGGAACCAGCTCCGAACACCCTGCCCGGCACTCCCAGTAACACTGCCCGTGCTGTTCCCTCTTCCTTCGCTTCCCTGAGAGCAGGGCCCGTGTTTGCTGTCCCCGCATCCCTGGCATCTATGTGGAGCCTCTGCAGAGGAATCGTTCAGCAGAGGACTCAAAAAATTTTTTTTTATAATTGAAGCATAGGTGGCTCGTCGTGTTGTGCTAATTTCTGGGGACAGCGTAGTGATTCAGTCATACTTATGTATATATATATTCCTTTTCATATTCTTTTTCGTTACAGGCTGTTGTGAAGTGCTGACTGCAGTTTCCTCTACTGTACGGTAGGATCTGTTGTTTATCTATTTTGTATACAGAAAATTTGGGAAATTTGGCTGCTAGGATTCTGTGCTTCTGGGATGCATGTCGGCCCGGGGAGCTATTCATCTATGGCAAACTTTCTGGGCCCCATGGACGTGCACCCTACAACCAGAACTGGCTGCATGACTTGTGGAGCCCAGTGCAAAATGAAAATTGTGGGGCCCTTTGTTAAAAAATTAAGAATTTCACGACGCCAAAGTATTCAACCCAGCGCCCCGAAGCCCCGTGGGACGGCATGGGGAGCACCCGGCTTCGTGGGCGGCAGGCCCACCCGCCCGCAGCAAGCGCCCGAGTAGCGTGCCCTCCTCCCGGCCATGTGCAGTACCTGGGTGGCCTGCATGAGCTGCTGCCAGTGGCGGTCGCGGGTGGCGGGGTTCTGCAGCTCGCTCACGGCGCGCAGGGACGTGATCATGTTCTTCACGGTGTTGTCCAGCCCCACGAAGGCGTCCCAGCTCTTCATCTCCTTGTCCAGGGACCGCACGTCCTTGGCAAACTTCTTACAGTCAATGTCCATCTGCTCAACGTTGATGTCCCTCCACTTCGTGGTCTTCCAGCCATCGATGCTGGTGTTGACCTGTGATGGGGACACCCGCTGTCTCCTCTTGTTGGGGACAGTTTGGGGAGGCACCTGGGTTACTTTCCCACCACTGCTCTCGGGGAGCAAAATCCAGTGAGGAGTATTGAGAACCAATAACAGAGTTTGGTAAAGTGGGTGGATGCAAGGGAAAGAAAAGAAACAGTTGTATCACAAAGGACTCAACTTGAAAATCAGCAGTTAAGACAGATTCTGGAAAAACGTGGGCCTTCTCACGGCCCAGCAGGACCCAGTTTCTTGGTGCCATGGAACTTGCCTCAACCGGTGAAAAGTGAGTGACACCTGACACTATGGGGTAGAAGCATTTAACTGCCCAATGCTCGACCCACGGTTCCCTTCGCCTGCCTTGCCTATCATGGAAGCACGTGTTGGATTGCTCAAGGGCTTCTTGGAACAGGAGTGTGGACTTTGCATGAACCAGAGATATGTTTTTTTGGCTAATGAATCAGAGATTTTTTTTTTAGGGTTGTTTGTTACTGCAGAGTAACCTAGCTTATACCGACTGATAAAAATATGCCAGAAGAAATTTCACAACAGGATGAAACAAGGCACAGGAACCACTGGGGGCAACGCCATCAGGGGTGCCAAGAACACCATGAAGCTGTGGTCTTTAATCCCATGTGGGCTGAAAATGGCTGTGAAGCTGGAAGGGCTAGTCTGAGGGGGAATGAGAGGTGGTTGACACGGGCTTGAGGAAAGGCCCGGCCTTGACAGACACCCAAGTCAGATGAAGACAAGCAGTTGGGACATTCACGAGAGATTTATCTTGAAGATCCCCAAGACTGGATCTGGAAATCTCCACAGGAATCATGGCCCTTTCTGGTAGCTTTAAGTTGCTTCTGGAACTTGTTATCACAAAAATGTCTTGGCTAGCTTGTTTTGGAGAATTCTTCTTGAAACACCCTGACTGTAAACGCTTGTCTCCTGGGAACGGTAACCTGTATTCTGGGGTTCATCAAGGGGAAAGTCCTACTCCGAGTTCACCGACTGTGTTTCTGTAATGTCCCTCCTATTCAGGAGATGTGAATTCAGTCAACTGCAGGGGAAAAAAGATATCAAGAGGCTTCGACTGGTTCTCTCTCTCCAGGGGTGGCTGGGATGCAGCCTGTGGCTCCAAAGACTCCCCCCGACCAGGTGAGAAATAGGTAGACTCGCATGGTCAGAATGAAGACATTTACAATAGTTTACTATGATGTAATGAAAAATAAAATCCAGGAAGAGGCAGAGCCTGCTCTGGGCGGGGACACTGAATACTGCCCACAGGGCGATTCTCCCCAGACGAGCTCACCGAGGAGACTGAGTTCTCTTTACTGTCCGAAGAGCTTTCTTGTGGAGGGGAGGAGGAATTGACAGAGGTTCTGAAGTTCATTCAAGAGCATAAGCCAGAAGAACTGAAATATCTTTGAAAACAGGAGCCCAGGGGAGAGACTACGCTAACAGGCGCGTACCGTCGACCCACAAAGCCTGGATACCGCAAAGAGTGATGCTTCCCACCCCCTTGTTCTAGAAGAAAGGGTGCCCCCATCAAAGTGGCTGTCACCACAGGATCCCGGGAGCATCCCCTCTTGGTGCTGGGAGCCGTGCCTGCAGAGCGCCCCACCCCGACCCTGGGCACCCTCGGCGTTGACCCGCCCCACTCCCAGTCCCCCGAGGCCCCTTGCCGCCTCTCTCACCATGATGATCATGTCCCAGAGCTCCTTCAGCAGGCGGACCTCTTTGTGACAAGCCTTGAGCTGCTTGTAGTCTGGGACGGTGACTTCAAACAGGCTCCCGGACTTGCACAGCGCCTCCATGATGCCTTCCATGGCCACGATGCTCTTTTGTTGCTGCAGGGGAATGAAGAGGAAGCCGGTGAACAGGCTGCCCACGCTCGGTGGAGCCTTCCCAGCCTCCCACCCCGCCACGTCCTAGTAAACCTTAGAGCCATCGACACACTGTCCTCCAACCCCGAGTACAGAAGATGACAGCAAACTTCCCACCCGGAGAGTAGCGCCCTCCCTGCCCGGCTTCTCATCTTACGGGAAGGCGGCTCATCTCTGAGTGCAGGTGTGAGGACTGACTCTTAATGGACGTTGTATCAGTGCCAGATTTCCCGACTTCCCAGAATTTCCCTAATTTTGTCACTATATATATATTTTTTATTGTATTAAAATTTATATAAGTAATGCTGAATTGCCTTGAAAATTAGGGAAAAATTAGAGGGAAAAGCAGCAAAGAGGAGGTGGAAAAAGATTCAGCCTGAACCATGTCAGTACACTTGCAGAGGGGGGTCCTGGGTGTGGACTTGGGCAGTGAGCACCAAGCGGACACAGGTGAGGCTTGTCCGCCAGCTGAGCATAGCAGGTCAGGGAGGAGGGTGAGTGCAAACCCTGGGGGACAGCCAACCGCAGATTGTGAACAGGATGGGGTCCTTGGAGAGGGAGGGGGCCGAGCGGCAAGGTGGGCTTGTGAGCTTACAGGATATTCAGATGCGGTGGGCTGTGGGCCTGGACGGAGACCACGTGGGATGCCCTAGTTGACATGTACGTGCACACTCACACACACACACACACGCATGCACACACGTGCACAGCCCCGAGGCCGGTCCCACCGGGCCTGTCTCTGGACCCACAAAGATGACAGCTTGAGAAAAGATCAGAAGGCGTCAGGGTCCCCACAGTGACTATGCCCTCTCATCTCTGGGCAAGAATACCTTATTCAGGGACTTGTAGGGGTCGGGGTCACTGAAGCTGAATGGGGCTTCTTGTCTGAACTTCTCTCTGAACTCGTGCTGCTTGAGCTGCGGGAGAGACACAGGGGCAGAGACTGTCAGCGTCCCAGTGGGTCTGGGAGGATGTGACCCCAAGCCCCGCCCCACCAGAGCCCCGCCCTTGCCCCAGCCCCGCCCACCAGAGCCCCGCCCTTGTCCCAGACCCGCCCCACCAGAGCCCCGCCCCACCAGAGCCCCGCCCCACCAGAGCCCCGCCCCGCCCCAGCCCCGCCCCGCCCCAGCCCCGCCTTACTTCGAACTGCTGGCACTTCCTCCTCAGGATGCTGACCTCATTGGCCTGCAGGGGCGCCACGTTCTGCTTCACCTGGATGGCCAGCTTCTTGGTGTTCGTCCACTGCTCCGGCAGTTCCTGCACAGGTGAAGGCCGAGGACCATTCCTTTTCCTGTTCTTTTCTGAACTCTCCATTGTAAAATAGTTACAGACTCAACGGAGAGTTGCAAAAAAAAAGCACAGAGTCCTGTGTGCCTTCCCCGCCCCCAGCCGCCTCCGGGGGCGGCATCTTATACAGCCGTGGTTCAGTAGCCAAGCCAGGCGACCGGCGTCGGTGCTAACATCGGGCAGAACCTGTCTGTTTTCACCCTGCGCTGTAAGCTGGATCCATGCATACGTGTGTGTGCATGCGTCTTGGGTGTGTGGAGTCCTAGGTAATTTTATCTTACGTATAGATTCTTGTAACCGTGGTCCATCATCAGAAGGAACTGCCTGCTCTTTGTATCTGCACTCACCACACCCTACCTGGACAGCCACCCACCTGTGCTCCAGTTCTATGATTTTGTCATTTCAAGAGTGGCTTGAACAATCAGATGAATTTTTGGATTTTCCAAGTTCTCCACACTCGGGCAAATGTTGTACTAATAATCGTAAAATATTTTTTTAAATTTCCAGACCACAAATGGACATTGTACTTTCTTCTGTGATTCACTAAGTCTCTGTCAGCAGCGGCACACCTCAAATGCTTACCAAAATTTTTATCAGAACCCCTTCCCTGTCCACGGCCCAGAACCCCGGGGGCCTGGCCACACACACTTCAAATCCCAGTCCCGAGGGGACGGCACAGCTCAGGGGTAGAGCACGTGCTCAGCATGCGTGAGGTCCTGGCTTCACTCCCCAGCACCTCCATTAAAAAAAAACCCTAGTCCTTAGCTGAACCCTGGGCAGGGTGGCAGGGGCCAAACATATCACGCTCCAAAGCAGGGCCTGGGCAGCCTGGTGTCACCAAAGCCACTGACACACACTCCTGTCATGCCCTCTGCTGTGGCGTCTTGGCCACTGGCTGGAGTCAGCACTTCCCTGCAGGGGGAGTGAGGCCAATGCGACTGGACACAGTACCAGTGCTGGCAGAGAAGGGGAGAGTGGGTGGAGGCAGCCAGATCTGGGAGGAGACTGAAACTCCAGGGGGGTGTCTGGGCCGCGGCTTCAGGACCCATCTTCTCTGTCCCCCCCGCCCGTCCCGCTCCCAGCCCAGCTGCACACACAGCTGCTCTGACACCAGCATTCTCTAAATTAGCTGTAAAGTACTGGGCGTCTTCAAGTCCCCTTCAAGCGCCTTGCTGTGGCCTGTCTGTCCCACGTGGGGACTGCAGCTGGCCGGCGGCCTGCTGGGTTGGGGGATTCTGAAAGCAGCTGCCCCACTGTCCTTCCGGGCTGCTGGCCCCATTCTGTCCACCATCCTTCACGCCCAGGCTCCCGCTGCCCTCGGGGAGACGTGGGATGTGAAGGCATTTTTAATCCAATGAAACACCAATCAAGTAGAAGAATTGCAGGCCACCTCCCTGTCCCCTCCTCTCCGGGCAGCCTTCTCCCACTCCCCACCACTGTCTAGAAGGAGGCCTAGCCCCGCAGGCCTCGTGTCACAACGGCCACCCTCCTCCGGCTGCACCTGCGGCTCCCGCTCCCGCGATGATGCAGCCCCAGCCCGTCTACCTGCAGCTTCATGTGCACCTCCTCGGGCATCTCCTCCCCGTAGGACTTGAGCAGTTCGATGGTCTGCTTCAGGGGCTCGAACATGTTGTCGGTGGCTGTCTGCCTCTCCTTGACCTTCATCAGATGCCCCATCACCTCCACGAGGCCGTCATAGTCCCCCTCCTTGACGGGCTTCGTCAGGCCCGCCCTGGCAACTTTCATGAAGGCTTCCAGGTCAGCAAGGCTGAGGGGTGAGAGGTGGCCGGTGACAGGCCTGCCCTCCTCTTCCCTGCCTGCACACACCCCGCGCCTCACCAGCTAAGCTGATGGGCGAGGCCCAGAGAGGCCTCAGCCGGGCCCCCGGATGGAGGAGCTGGATTGCAGCTCTCCTGGCTCCGCACTCCTCCCGGCCCCGCACCACCTGTACCTGCACAGGTCCCTGTCCGCTCATTTCACACCAGGCTTCCCTGCCCAACGCAGGGCACAGTAAGTGCTCAGTAAAGAAGCCACAGATGGGGGAAGAGGGCCTTCACTCCCAGCCAGGGGACACCTTTCTGCCGGCCTGTGAGCCTGACCTCCGCCCCCCAGCGTAGTCGGGGTGCGGGGAGGTGCCCGACCGACCAGACTTCGTGGGAGGCCACTTCCAGGTGCCCCGGCGCAGGGCTCTCCGGGGGCAGGTCTGTGTCCGGCGGGGGGGCGGGTCACTGCACCCACCTGTTGACGACGTGGTTGCTCAGGTGGCGCTTGAACATGAAGCTCCAGCGCTTGATGGTGTTGAGGAGCGCCTGCTTGAAGGGGCGGCAGTCACACTGCAGCCAGCCGCTGAACACCTTGGTGTTCCCGCACCTGGACACCGCCTCGTACAGCTTCTCGTAGGAGTCGATCTGGAAGACACGGCCCCCCCGCTTGTTGGGCTGCTGTGGCCGGGGGTGGGGCGGGGCCGGCGCAGCTCGTGGGCACTTGGGAGGCGCTTACTGCTGGTGGCCTTCTCCCAACACCCCAGGGGTCCCGGGGGCCCAGCAGTCCACCCCGGACACCGGACAGCCTGTCAGAAAGGGACACAGCCCAGCAAGCCCGCAGGGCTTCGGAAGGAGAGCAGGATGGAAGGTTTAAGAGGTGATGGGGTCCCCGGCGCCCTCGAGGCCTCCCTCAACTCAGCCCTCTTCCCACTGCTGCGCATCCTCAGGGCTCTGAAGCTCCGCCAGCCAGCCGTCCCCCCCGCTGTGGGGCAAAATGTACCCCCAGCCCCGCGCATCTCCCCTATGGGTGGGTCACCTTCATCGTGCTTTGGGGAAAAAAGTGGAGGTTCATAACCGAGCTATGTTTTCTCACGTTCTCTAAAGATGCTCTGGCATCTGGGGCCTCACTGACCCTGGAGGGACTGCCCATCCTAGGTCTGGCTAGTTCCTAGAGATGGCAGACAACCCTCCAGGACCACACCGCTCATATGCAAACCACCAACCAGAGCCCACCCCCTTCTCCGTGGGGCTGTCACACTCCAGGCCACTGCCCACCTGCCCTAGTAACCCCAGGGCCAGGTGCCTGACAGCTCGGGACAGCCCGCGCACACCCGAGTCCACTGAGCTGACGCACTCCGGCCCATCCGAAGCCCGCTTGCTCCACCTTGCCCGCTCGTCCCCATGAAGACCACGGCACAGCTGTCAGCCACGACGCCCCCGCAGCCCCTCTGCCTCCTGAGGGACGCCGGTGCCTCCCCAAGTGGCCCTGCCTGACACGGCATGCCCTCCTCCTCTTGGGAACTGTGAGTCACAAACTCTCTTTTCAACAACAGTTGTCTCCTGATCTGCTGGTCTCTCTGTATGTGAATGATACTAAAACTTGCATTTTAAAAAAGTTTACCCAGAATGAAATAATGCCACTGGCAGCAACATGGGTGGACCTAGAGATGATTATACTAAGTGAAGTAAGTCAGACAGAGAAAGGCAAATACCATAGGGTACCACTTAGATGTGGAATCTACAACATGATACAAATGAACTTATTTACAAAGCAGAAAAAGACTCACAGGCATAGAAAATTTATGGTTACCACGTGGGAAAGGGGACGGGGGTGGGATAAATTAGAGGAGCTTGGGATTAGCAGATAGAACCTCCTATATATAAAACAGATGAACAAGGTCCTGCTGTGGAGCACAGCGAGCTATATTCACTAGCTTGTCACAACCTATAATGAAAAATATGAGAAGTAACGAAGTATAAGTGAATCACTCTGCTGTACACCAGAAACTAATGCAATATTGTAAATCAACCGTATTTCAATTAAAAAAAAAAGTTCAAGTTTTAAATCAAGCGCAGGGACCCTCCACGGGGGGGGAGGGATCCTGGCGGTGAGGAAGCCACTGGGGCCAGGTTCACACACACCTGCTGCTGGAACTGCGTGAGGGTGGGCGGCGTCTTCGGGAGGGTCTCCTCGGCCCGGGTGTCCAAGTCCTCTGGGCTGATGGCACGCCCGTAGGTGAGGAAGTTCTTCATGAACTCCTGGGGGTCGTCCATCCAGAGGTAGGAGTAGCGTTCGAAGGAGTCCTGGTACTCCTCGGCCTCCTTCATGGCGGTGATCACCAGGCTGGATATCTCCTCTCGCATCTCTATGAGGTCCGTCGTGTCTTCCAGGTCGGTCTGGGAGGGGGCGGGAGGGGAGCAGACCTGTGAGCGCTTTGCTCGCGATCGCGGCTTGAATCTGGTCTCCCAGCCCAAGGGAGGGGCTCTCGGTCGGTGCAAGCGTCGCTGACCTCTCAAGATGGGACGTGGGGGGAGTTGTCCAAGGGCAGTGTTCTCCTGAGAAGACACACTGCCCCTGCCTTTCGCCCAGCAGGCCCCTGGGAGACTCACACGTCCCTTCACTCATTCAGGAGTTACTCAGCACCTGCCGTGTGCACGCTGGGGAGGGGGCACTGGGGATGGGGACAGGGCTCATATGGTGGGGACAGTCCAGGAGAGGAGTCAGACGTTCATCAAAAAAAGTCACAGAAATGAGCCATCACGACTCCGCCCCTTGCTTTCGGGGGTCATGGGGAGGAGGTCTCAGGAAGGCTCCCTGAGGAGCTGGTCTGGGAGCTCTCGGACGTAGGTAAAGAGCAAGAGGAGAAGCGTAGCACATGCAAAGGCCCTGCGCTGGGGGAGGCAGGCGTTTGAGGACCTGAATGAGGACCACATGGACGGCCAGAGCAGGAGCACTGAGGGGGATCTGGGCTAGGCAGGGTCTTCTGAGTTTCAAGTGACAGAAAACCCAACCCAAATTGGTGTCAGCAAAAAGACAGCTACTGGGCTCATGCAGCTGGAGAATCTCAAGGTCGGCATGCATCTTAATCATGGTTTTAAATGTTCTGTCTCTTAAGAAGCTTTGACATCGTAAAAAGTCTTGCTAGCTGGGGAGAGACTGCCCCTCGCAGCGCCGGCCAGTTCTAAGAGGGGAAAGAGCTGGGAAGCCAGCACACTTTGCACGTACAAACCAGCCAGCTCCCCACCCACCTCCTTTATCGAACTAACCCTCATGCTCCAAGCCAACCCTCCCCCTGCCGTGACCATCCCAGGCCAGGTACCAGGTAACTGGAGAAAACCCCTAGAGCCCAGAGCCCCCCAACATTATACAAACTGGCCAGACCCGAGCTGCTCCCCCTCCCTGTCCTGCCTTCCTGCAGAAACCCCAGCAAAGCCCCCCGCCGGGCTTCCCTCCACCTGCTCCTGCTCCTGCCCAGGCCCGCTGCCCCCTGCAGCCCCGCGTGGCCTGCCGCGCCTCTCGTTTCTGGGGGCAACGTGAGTGGCATTCAAGTTTTCTGTCAATGGCTCTGATCTCTCCACATTGTCACGCAGTCACCTCCATAAATTCAAATCTCACGGGTACAGATGAGAGCGGGACAGGGCCCTGCACAGCCCGGGGCGTGGCCAGACCACCAGGACCCTTGTCCTCATTTGTCCTGTCCTGTCCCTTCAGTGCCCCGGGGAGGAAGCAGGAGCCCCAGACGGGCATCCTGTCAGATTCTGGAGCTCATGTGGGCGTTTGGCTCTCACCGGCCTGAGTTGGGTCCCACGTCTCTACCTGAGCTGACAGCTGGTGGTAAACTCTGTTCTGATCTCTGCAACATTTTGCTGCATGTGCTTGGGCCGGGGACACCACCGTTTTGCAGCTCGGGAATCTTCAAGCCATCCTCTCTGCCTGGGAATCCCCTCTCACCTTTCAGGACGCAGAACGCACGTCAGCACCTCCAGGAAGCCCACCGTGACCCTGCCAGGTGTCTCCTCTTGGTCCTCACCTCACTACACACACGCCCCTCTCCCTAACAGCACAGAGCATCTTGCTGTCAATACTTGTTATTACAAATAATACACGCCCATCATCGAGAAGTTCAAACAACGTAAACACATATGAAGTAAAAAGCCCCTTTGCAGCCCCTGGCCCCCTCCATCCTTAACTCCCATCCTGTTCCCAGAAGCAAGCACTCTCAACGGTTCGGAGTGTGTCCACGGGCAGACAGGCTTTCGTTTGTTTGTATGAATGGGATCGTATTCCAAACACTGCTGTACGAGACAAACACTGGTAACACGTCACGGGTGTCCAGCCGTCCTGCGCTCTGGTGTGCCTCGTCCAGATGCCTTTGCCTGGGTGGGCCGGAGTCCACTGAAGGACTCCCCCATCTGGTGGTCGTTTTTGTTTGACTGTCACACAGACTGTGCTCTCACACACACACCTCCTGGGACCGCCCTTCACTGGGGCTGAGCTTCTTACACCTGCACATCCCCACGATCTGACCTGACTGCGTTTTATGTAGCAGGTGGGTATTTAACGCATTGGGAGCAAACAGATGTGGGAGCCAGTGGAAAGCACGTTTGTCAAAGGGCCTGAGGGCTCAGAGAATCACAGGGCTTAAATTAAGGGAGAGAGTGAAATAACAGGAAGTGGAGGAGGGGCACACTCTTGGCAGAGTGTTGGGGGTGGGGAGGTGGCCGGGGAATGAAAGCCAGGCCGATGGAGAAGTCATTCACCTACCATTCATCCATCTACCCATCCACCCCACTACCCCCCCATCTACCCACCAGCTCCTGAGATAACAGAAGCTTCAGAACCATCATCATGAAAAATGTGCCAAGTCAGGAAGGCAGTCCTGACCCAGGGGAGCACTCGCTGGTAGGGACAGATAGACTGACCTTGTAGCTCATCCTGCCCTTGGCCAGCCGGGGGATGAGCTTGGCCACGTTGTAGATGTCAGTGACCAGGCTCCCAATCAGCTCCAGGAAGCCATAGTCCCCGCTGACCTCCAGGGACGGACTGAAGACCAGCCCGTCCTCCTCTAGCTCCATGTGAACCTCAAACAGCGGCGCGACACTCTCCTGAAACAGGCCATCACGGGGTCAATGCCTCCCCCTCAGCCGCAGCGTTCACAGCACGGAGATGTTCACCCTGGCAGCATCCAAGTTACCAGGCCAACTCTCGCTGGCTGGGACCACTGCAGAGGGCATGCTTCCCAGAAGGCCCTTGGGCAAGAAATGTGCAGCCAAATGCACCACCCGAGGGCCAAATGCAGGCTGGGCATCCAGGGCGGGGTAGGGCAGCGTGAGTGCAGAGGAAGGACCAGCTTCCTTGGTCCAGAGTCCTCATCTGTCACTCACCAGCTATGTGGCCTTGGGCAAGAACCTTGACCTCCCAGTTTCCCCAAGTATATGAAAGGAGAAGAGCCGTTTCGTAGAACGAAGGAGGTAACTTCGCCCATCCCTCTGGGTCACTGTAAGGACGAAGTGAATGGCTACCACCCAGAGCACGTAGGGTGGCGGTGGCTCAGGACTAGTGCGGCGGCCACAGCCACAGAGGAGCGGGCGGAGGGCGGTCACAGCCGGGCAGGGCAGCCCTCACTGAGATTCAGAAAGGACAAGTCCTCCTGCCCCCTGGGGCTCCACTGACCAAGCGTGCACATCAGAACCCTGTCTGTCCCTGGACCCCCCGTAAGGCTGTCAGCCTCACGTGCCAGGTGGCGGCGTGGAGGCGCGTCCAACAAAAACCTTCTCTCTTATTTATGTTGCTCACGCCCATGTACGCGCACGCATAACAGCCCACATTTGTAACTTACATCGACAACCATGCTGTCCATTAGGTAATTTAGAGACTTGCGAATGAAACATTCAAATTCCTCTAAGACCATGCTGTCAATGTAGCTGACATAATCTTTCCAGGACTGGCTTGTCACGTCGGCTCTGAAGAGGTCGGCGTTTTCCTGCAAACAGAACCAATGGCTGGCTGTCCCTTCACTGGTGCACCGTTCTCGCTTTCATCAATTTATTCGGTGACTCTCTGGGCTACCCCTGCCCTCCCGTACACACTCCATCCACAGAGGTCTGCTTTTAGCTTCTTCAACGCACCAGGCTGACCTACGTCAGCGACTCTGCACGGGCTGCCCCCTCCTGCTCACGCCAGGTACTGCTTCTTTCCAACTTCCAGGTTTCAGCTCAAACGTCACCTCTGCTCAAAGCCCCCCAGTGGCCATTCAGGTTTGGCTCCTGTCCCTGCCCCCCACTTGTTTTCCCTCTAGCAATCCATACTGGTGCCTCTGATGGCAACGATGGCAACTCTGAATTACGTGTTTGTCTGTGGTCTGGACCTGCCCTGACGCCACACTTCCCGAGGGCAGGGGACGACTGTTCTTTCCACCCTTACATCTCCAGCCCTCCGCGGTACGCCCGGGACCAGGCAGGAGCGGGC
This sequence comes from Vicugna pacos, assembly GCF_048564905.1. Taxonomy (NCBI): domain Eukaryota; kingdom Metazoa; phylum Chordata; class Mammalia; order Artiodactyla; family Camelidae; genus Vicugna; species Vicugna pacos. The sequence continues at coordinate 60,183,325 of NC_133002.1, forward strand.
GGGTGGGCAGACGGATGGGTGGGTGGATGGGCAGATGGATGGATGGACAGGTGGGTGGATGGATGAATGGGTGGGTGGATGGACAGGTGGGTGGATGGGCAGGTGGGTGGATGGGCAGGTGGGTGGATGGATGAATGGGTGGGTGGATGGGCAGGTGGGTGGATGGATGAATGGGTGGGTGGATGGACAGGTGGGTGGATGGACAGGTGGGTGGATGGATGAATGGGTGGGTGGATGGACAGGTGGGTGGATGGGCAGGTGGGTGGATGGGCAGGTGGGTGGATGGATGAATGGGTGGGTGGATGGGCAGATGGATGGATGGACAGGTGGGTGGATGGATGAATGGGTGGGTGGATGGACAGGTGGGTGGATGGACAGGTGGGTGGATGGATGAATGGGTGGGTGGATGGACAGGTGGGTAGATGGATGAATGGGTGGGTGGATGGGCAGGTGGGTGGATGGATGAATGGGTGGGTGGATGGACAGGTGGGTGGATGGGCAGGTGGGTGGATGGGCAGGTGGGTGGATGGATGAACGGGTGGGTGGATGGACAGGTGGGTAGATGGATGAATGGGTGGGTGGATGGGCAGGTGGGTGGATGGATGAATGGGTGGGTGGATGGACAGGTGGGTGGATGGGCAGGTGGGTGGATGGGCAGGTGGGTGGATGGATGAATGGGTGGGTGGATGGGCAGGTGGGTGGATGGATGAATGGGTGGGTGGATGGACAGGTGGGTGGATGGACAGGTGGGTGGATGGATGAATGGGTGGGTGGATGGACAGGTGGGTGGATGGACAGGTGGGTGGATGGATGAATGGGTGGGTGGATGGACAGGTGGGTAGATGGATGAATGGGTGGGTGGATGGGCAGGTGGGTGGATGGATGAATGGGTGGGTGGATGGACAGGTGGGTGGATGGGCAGGTGGGTGGATGGGCAGGTGGGTGGATGGATGAACGGGTGGGTGGATGGACAGGTGGGTAGATGGATGAATGGGTGGGTGGATGGGCAGGTGGGTGGATGGATGAATGGGTGGGTGGATGGACAGGTGGGTGGATGGGCAGGTGGGTGGATGGGCAGGTGGGTGGATGGATGAATGGGTGGGTGGATGGGCAGGTGGGTGGATGGATGAATGGGTGGGTGGATGGACAGGTGGGTGGATGGACAGGTGGGTGGATGGATGAATGGGTGGGTGGATGGACAGGTGGGTGGATGGGCAGGTGGGTGGATGGGCAGGTGGGTGGATGGATGAATGGGTGGGTGGATGGGCAGATGGATGGATGGACAGGTGGGTGGATGGATGAATGGGTGGGTGGATGGACAGGTGGGTGGATGGACAGGTGGGTGGATGGATGAATGGGTGGGTGGATGGACAGGTGGGTAGATGGATGAATGGGTGGGTGGATGGGCAGGTGGGTGGATGGATGAATGGGTGGGTGGATGGACAGGTGGGTGGATGGGCAGGTGGGTGGATGGGCAGGTGGGTGGATGGATGAACGGGTGGGTGGATGGACAGGTGGGTAGATGGATGAATGGGTGGGTGGATGGGCAGGTGGGTGGATGGATGAATGGGTGGGTGGATGGACAGGTGGGTGGATGGGCAGGTGGGTGGATGGGCAGGTGGGTGGATGGATGAATGGGTGGGTGGATGGGCAGGTGGGTGGATGGATGAATGGGTGGGTGGATGGACAGGTGGGTGGATGGACAGGTGGGTGGATGGATGAATGGGTGGGTGGATGGACAGGTGGGTGGATGGGCAGGTGGGTGGATGGGCAGGTGGGTGGATGGATGAATGGGTGGGTGGATGGGCAGATGGATGGATGGACAGGTGGGTGGATGGATGAATGGGTGGGTGGATGGACAGGTGGGTGGATGGACAGGTGGGTGGATGGATGAATGGGTGGGTGGATGGACAGGTGGGTAGATGGATGAATGGGTGGGTGGATGGGCAGGTGGGTGGATGGATGAATGGGTGGGTGGATGGACAGGTGGGTGGATGGGCAGGTGGGTGGATGGGCAGGTGGGTGGATGGATGAACGGGTGGGTGGATGGACAGGTGGGTAGATGGATGAATGGGTGGGTGGATGGACAGGTGGGTGGATGGGCAGGTGGGTGGATGGGCAGGTGGGTGGATGGATGAACGGGTGGGTGGATGGATGAACGGGTGGGTGGATGGACAGGTGGGTAGATGGATGAATGGGTGGGTGGATGGGCAGGTGGGTGGATGGATGAATGGGTGGGTGGATGGGCAGGTGGGTGGATGGATGAATGGGTGGGTGGATGGACAGGTGGGTGGATGGGCAGGTGGGTGGATGGGCAGGTGGGTGGATGGATGAACGGGTGGGTGGATGGACAGGTGGGTAGATGGATGAATGGGTGGGTGGATGGGCAGGTGGGTGGATGGATGAATGGGCGGGTGGATGGACAGGTGGGTGGATGGATGAATGGGTGGGTGGATGGATGAATGGGTGGGTGGATGGACAGGTGGGTGGATGGATGTAGAGGTTGTCAGAAATGTGTCTCTCTCCCTCCTCTCTCCCCATCTACTGAAAGCATGTGGGCCCTTGAAGGTCCCCCTGGGTGTCTCCTTACCGCGACCATGGCCTGGATCTTCAGGCCGGCATCCTTGACCGCAGTGTAGCGCTTGGTTAGATTGGTCACCCTCCCATCCAAGTCAAGCAGGGCCTCTTTCTTGTTGTCCTTCCTCTCAAACATCGGGTTGGCCGACCAGTCCTGGAAGGATAATGCAAGTGTGAGGAGAGCGTTTGGAGCAAAGGCTTGGGGCTCGGCTCCTGCATGACACACCCTTTGGAGCGAGCACCCTTGTCCCGGGCTGACCCCGCAGAGGCTGAGGGGCTGTGAGAACCATTGGCCAGCGAGCCTCAGATGATGTAACTCAACACCAGCTGGGGCCTCGGGGGACCACGGAGACACCCCCGGGTGCTCCCCCACAATCAGGCCTGGAAGGAGCCCCCCTCCTGGGAAGGCGCGTCTGAGTTTTTCATCCGGGAACCTTGGGAGCTGGGGACGAGGGCGTCTGGTGGCCAGACCCGGAGACGAACATGGAGACGGTTAGAGTCCAGGAGGACAGGAAGGGCCGCATAAGAGAGTATGAGTGACCGGAGGAGGTGCCCGGGGGCTGGGGAGCTGCTGCCATTTTCAAACTAAAAGCACTCTGAATCTAGGGGTCACATCTGGATACATTCTGGTGACCTGTTGGAGCCCCGGAGATGATCAAGGGCTCTGCCCACCTCCGGACAGAGTCGGGGGGGCAGCAAAGGGGAGGCAGGCCGCTGCCGGCCTTCCCCACACTGAAGCTACGAGACAGGGTGGCTGCGGGCTCAGCTGCGTCCCCCTCGGTGCCCCACCGATGTTACACATTGAAGTCCTAACCTCTAACATCTCAGGATGTGACTGCATTTGAAAGGAGGATCTTTAAAGAGGTGATGATGTTAAAGTGAGGTTGTGAGGGGGGCCCTTACTCCCATATGGCTGGCGTCCTGATGAGAAGAGGGGATGAGGACACAGACACACACAGAGGGACGACTGTGTGCAGACGCGGCGGGTGTGGGGGAGACGGCCGTCTGCACTCCGAGGGGAGAGGCCTCAGAAGCAACCAGCCCTGCCGGCACCTCGGTCTCCAGCCTGCAGCCTCCAGCCTCCAGGACTGTGAGACAAGACACATCTGCGGTTTGAGCAGCCCAGCCTCCGGCATTTAATCATGGCGGCCTGAGCAAAGCCAGGGATGCTTTTAGACCATTGGAAGAAAAGGACCATATCAAAAAGTCCTTCACTTGGACAACAGAGCTACAGGTGAGATCAAAAGTTATCTTTGGACAAGCAAGGACTCTGAAAGGAGGTCACCTTTCTGAGGCAATAACATGCGGAAATAGTCCATTCAAATAAAAAATTGCGTCAGAAAAAAATGGTGTGAGCCGTGGCTTTCGCCTACAATTTACTGAGTTAAATCTAAGCGGGTGGTAATGAAATGCATGTGAACTGTAACACAGGAGCATTTCATGCCCTGATGAGCCCCAGGAGTCTCAAGACAGAAGAGCTGTGTTCTTGTGAGCAACTTAGCCACGGCCCCACTGCGGGTGTCTGCAAATTCTGGCGCAGAGGACAGACTGTGGCGGGGGGCAGCGCTAGTGAGGGCTGACCCCAAGGTTTCTGGATCAGGCTTGAGAGAAAGGACCTGGGCTGCTCTGCATCGAGGGATGGGCGTGTTCTGGTGTTGCTGATCTTAGCAATCTTCACCGGCTCCCCTGCCTTGTTCCTAAGAGCCCACCTGGCAGAGGGGACCTGCCCACACACTCTCCAGGCTAAACAAAAGCAAACAGAATGGAATTCCACAGAGTGACCTGGGGCTCTTGTGGCTTGGGGCCACCCTGACATCATCACCGTGGGAACCAGAGCCTCAGAAAGCAGCCCCCGACCCTGCCGCCTTGGGCACTTTCCGTGAGCATCTCCGTGGGGCCACTTCCCCAGGACCGCCTCCCAGGCCCCCATTCCAGCCCCGCTCTGTTCTCTGCAGGCGACTCACCTTCATGGCCTGGGAAACTCCCTCTACATTTCGCTTTGCCTTCTGTATCCTGTTCTGCAAGTTGTGTAGAATTTCCCGCATCTCTTGAATATATTCAAACACACCTAAGAATGGAAGCAGAAAGGAATCTTAGAAAATCGACGATTCAGCAAGTGCTGGCTTCACACTCATGGTTAGGACGCAGTGCTCGGCGAGGACATCCACTTCCCGGGGCCTGAGCCAGGAGTCATCCTGGGGAGCTTCCCAAAACCAAGGCTGAGGCGTCGCACACATTGTGCCTCTTCCAGAACAGGACCTCCCGTCCCCAGGCAGGCGGACCATTAATTCCATCCACGAACTCCAGATGCCAGACAGGCTGGACTCCCCTCCATCCACGTCCACCCCGCCCAGGTGTAACCCAAGGGGAAACAAATGTGGCTTTGAGGAGGAGGGTACAGCTCAGTGGTAGAGCACATGCTTAGCATGCACAAGGTCATGGGTTCAATCCCCAGTACCTCCATCAAAAGGAAATAAGTAAACCTAATTACCTCCCCTCATAAAAAGATTAAAAAAAAAAAGAATGTGGCTTTGGTACCATCTCCATTCCAGTACAGTGTTGTTTCGGCATCCAGTAATTTGACATCGATTGCTTCCAGCTCTGACTTTATCAGTGGAAATTCTACGTCCATCATGGTGGTCTTTATCTGCAAAACAAAGGCTACAGATTCAGGGCCCATGTTGCGAATCCAACCAGCTGTAACACTGTCTTCATGCTGAGGGTGTTTGGCACTCGACACCGACCAGACAGATGGCAGTTCACGTGCACGCCGACGTTCGGGAGACCCCAGCTTGCAAAGTGACTTCCCATCACCAAGGATTTACGTCGATACTTAACTCCTGATCACTCACGTTACGGGGCAAAAAGAGAAGCAAGTTCGCTAGCGCAAAAACAGTGCATGTAGAATCCCAAACTTCACAAAATCTGGCTTAGACTCCTGAGAGGAAAACCAGAGAAACACACATGGGTAGTTGGGACATTTCTGGGGCATTTCTCAGCACACCTCCTTGGTCATAAGCAAGGGAGGTCCAGGATCTGCGCAGGGAGAAGCTATTCCAGACGGCGTCGGGGTGAAGAGTCGTGCGGGTCCCACGCAGGCGTGATGCACGTCTACCCCGCTCCAAGAGATTCGTTTAATGCTTGGAAAGCTCAACGCACAGAACAGAAAAAGAAGACAGAGGGTGCATACGGTTTCCATAAATCTTCCTTTAAATAATAAGCACCATTTACGCTGTGCAATACTGCCCTATCTGGCAACATTCTGACTTATACCTAAGTTTTCGAGGACACTTCTACTCTATAAAGGGAGAGATGTACATAGAATTGAAATTGTACGTTGCTGTGTGTCTACGCATGCCTGGGGCACTGCGCTGTGCACCAGAGACTGACACAGTGTGACTGACTGTGCTTCAGTTAAAAAATAGTTAAGAAAAAAGATCAGGCCAAAAAAACTGTACATTAGAGGCTATTTGCCTTTCACAATAGTTCTTTACTACATAACATTTGGTAGTTTATTTTCTTGATTTTATTTAAAAATTTTTGTAATTAATCCTTTTTGAGGGGGAGAGGTAATTAGGTTTATTCACTATTTTTTGTGTACATAGATTTTTTTTTACTGAAGTGTAGTCAGTTTTTAATGTTGTGTCAGTTTTATTCACTATTTATCTAAATAGAGGTACTGGGGCTTGAACCCAGGACCTCATGCAAGCTAGGCACGTCCTCTACCACCACGCTGCACCCTCCCCTGCAAAGTTTGGTACTTTAAATGGTGCCCCCCCACCCCTACCCACGTCTTTCTTTTCAGACAAAGATCTCTTAGAAAAGGCACAGTATGGGCAGAGAGAGAAATAAAGCTTAAAAGCTATTACCAGTGGAGAGCAGACAGAAGTAAAAGGAAGCGTCGATGCAATCACAGAGCAGGTCAACGTGAAATACGGGTCCCACTTACCAGTCTGGACAATGAAACATTACATAAACGGCCCAGATAATAGCTAAGTATTATGATGTCTCTGCGATGGACCAGAGTAAACAAAGCTCGTGGTGATGAGATCTCCCTAACATGCCCTGTTTATTTAATTTCTCAGCAGCCTTTGCCATAAATCCACATCTTCCCGGCGTTTGCCCCAGACAGCCTAGAAGGCTCTTTAAAGCACCACACCCACGCTGCCTCGCTTGGGCGCGCACGGGTGTTGGCAACCACACTAGAAATCAGAAGGGCACCTAAGGGACCCAAGAGCCTCTCCAGAGAGGGAACCGGCGCCAGTGACAAGTCGCTGCAGGTGCCGAGCTCACTCTCCCGCTCCTCACCCGACTCCGACACTTTTACCGGCGAAAACAACCGTGTTCGTGGCCGACGCTAGCACGCCGCACCAGCCTGGGCTCAGCTGGGATTTGTCTGGAAATTCAGAAGTGGAAGATCAATCTGGGGTTTTATTCTCAATAGCATCTGTTGGTTTTTTTTTGTTTCTGATTGTGTTATCATAAAAAAAAATCCTTTGCACTGAAAGTAACCCACAAACATTTCCCACGTTACTACATCCGTAAAGCCTCCGTTTCATCCTAAACACCGTGGCTGGGAGGTGCTCCAGGGGCTGGACGAACGCGCGCTCCTAGAGCCTGAAGACGCTGGAGAAAGCGCATTCAAGGAAACGCACTAAGGCCCTGGCGCTTCATGGCTCGGCGCTCCCAGGAGTGAGTTGATTAAAATTTTATCTTAAAAAAATGACAGTAATGGAAATGCGCTTGCTCTAGTTTATACTGCACACATTTTAGGCTCCATTACCACCACGCCCTAATCCGGGAAGAGACTGAGGAGCGGGACTGCGGTCGAGGCTTTGGTGGCTGTGTCGGGAGGCGGGGCTGGGGCGAGGGCTACTTCTGACAAATCCACCTGCCGGCACGACCCGTCCCGCTTCACTTTGCCTTCGCGTAGGGGAGGTCACCTCTAGCAAGAACAGGAGCCCTCTCCAGATTCCCCAAGACCTGGCCTTGAGCATCCTGACACATCAACCTTCTCCGCTCGGCATGGAATTCCCAGGCTGGGGTGAATGCAGCCACCATCCCCTACGTGAGGTGTCCTGGCAGCCAGTGTCGCATAACAGAAACACCCTTTGGACTCACAATACTACGTTTTCTTTCTCTCGTGGGAGGGGGGCGCACGGTGTAGTTGCACACTCAGCAGGGGCTGGTCGGGGGGCAGGACAGGGAACTCCCTCCTCACGTCCTGGATGGGACCAGACATTCAGCTCAAGGCCCCACAAAGCAGGCTGAGGGAGGGTGCCCCCCAGGGCTCTAGGAAAGGGGCTTTCACTCCAGGGGTCTGGGAGTGTGTAAGCATCTCCTGGACAGACTCAACCCCAAGACACAGAAATGGAAATGTCCCAGGTCCCAGACAGTTGCTCCATTTGGGGGCAAGGTGGCTGCAAGAAACATAAGCCCAGTAAAGCTGCCTGCAGTCACGGGCGGGAGTGGGGGTTGCTGGAGGAGCTGGGGTTGGAGGAAGGAAAGCACACAGATATCTGTGCGTCCAGCGGAGCCCTGGGGGCTGGACCCGCAGAGCCTGCACCTCCCCTCCGCCTCTCCCGTCCTCTGCCGCCCCTCCTGCTCCCTTCTGTCTGCAGCCTGTGTTTCTGCTCACTCTGGCTTCTCTGCTCCCCAAGTCCAAATCCCCAGGGTCCCAAGGAGAGACTGTGGGAAGCTAGATAATGGTCCCCAAAGACGCCCACGTCCTAATCCCCAGGACCTGGGACTATGTCACCAGACCCGGAGAGAGAGAATTTGCAGACGTGATTCAGTTAAGGGCCCTGGTATCTGGTGGGCCCAGTGCAATCACGTGGTCCTTCTAAGAGGGAGCCAAGAAGGGCAAAAGAAAAGATGGGCAGGTGACAACGGGGGCGGAGGTTGGATGGTGTGATCTGAAGCGGGAGTGACATGACCTCGAGCCCAGGAAGGCGGGAAGGGCGAGGCCCCGGGGAGGGGCTCCAGCCACCTTCAAACATGAAAACATCCTCAGGTCTATTCCACTTGGAGACGTGACTCCTGCATTTGCTCTAAACGAAACCCAGCTTGGCAAACAAAAGGAAACCAAAGGACACCGGCTCACCTCATCGTACCAGCCGACAATGAGCTCCAGGTTGCCCACAAACTTCCGGAAGGTTTCATACTGTGAGTACAGATTCTCAGCGCTGCTGGGGATCTCTTTTTGTTGCTGGAAGTTCAAGTACTTGACCTCTCTCAGCACTGCCACCAACTAGAGCAAATGAAGAGGACAGAAGCGGGCGGGGGGTGGCCTCAGTGGCAGGCCACACAAGCAAGGGTCCGACCCCGGGGCGCTTCCACAGCCTGGGGGGAGGCGTGGCGGGGGCCGGGCTCTGCTGGCGGTCAGGCCATCTGCGCTCTACTGACTGGTCCTGAGGCAGTGCCGTGGGTGACACCGTCGTGACCCCCAGGCTCCAGGGCTTCGCCCGGCTCCGCCCTAGAATCTGACCTGCCCTTGTCCCTCTCCTGCCCGAGTTTTACGGCCCAGGAGACGGACAGCTGGGCATCCCTTCCAGCAGAGCTTCTGCCCTGCTGCTCGGCGAAAGCTGCTCTTGTTAAGGTACCAGTGACCTTCAAGTCTGAATCCACTGGCCGCTTCCAAGCCTCATCTCAGCAGCCAGTTCCCCCCCCCACCTGGGCACATGGTCTGCTATCTGCATCCAGGACACCAGACCCTCCTGGTTCCCATTATCACTCTCTTCGGAGGCTCCTGAGATTTGCATGTTGCAGAGTCGCAGACGGGGGTCCCCTGCAGATGGGGGCCCCCTCCTCTGCTCACCTTGCTGACTGACCCAGCATCGCGACTTTAAGAACCACCTATGGGTGGACAACTCCAGCAAGCTCGTCCCCAACTCAAATCTCTCTCCTGACCCCTGCCTCCTACGTCTACCTGCTAACTCAACATCTCCGTTTAGATGTTAAACTCAACGTGACTGAAACAGAGCAGCGGTCCAGCCCTGGCTGCTGCCTCCCCCCACCGTCTCAGCTGCTGGCAACACCCTGCTTCCAGCTGTCCCATTCCCGAACAGAGAGGCTGCCCCCTCTGGTCCCTGAACAGATCCCAGCCTGCCTAGTACCTCACTGGCACCAGGGTCAAGTCTGGTCGCTCTGTGCACCTTCCCTGCTGCTGCTCTGGTCCAGGCTGCCACCCTCTCACAGGCTCTCACCTGGATTCCAGGAAATTGCTCTAAGTGGCCCCCTGGCTTCCAGCCCTGCCCTCCCCCCAAGTCTGTTCACACACAGCATCTAGAGACACCCTGGAAACATACCAATCAGACCAGGGCTCCCCCAGCTCGAAACCCTGCAAGGCTGCCATCTCATGCAGAACAAAATCCAAGTCCCTCTTGTGGCCCGTGAGGCTCTCCATGCCCCGTCCTCCCCCTCCTCCATCCTCCCCTCCCCTCCCCTGTGCTCACTCTACCTGGCCCCACTGGCCACCTGCTGCCACAACCCGCCAGGTACACACACACCTCCCAGCCTTCGCTTTAGCTGTTTGTTCTCCTCAAAGACCTTCCTCCCATCTCTGCTGGTCAGCTCCCTTACCTCCTGCAAGTCTTTGCTTGAATCCAAAACCGCAACCTGTCCCCGTCCTCTGGTTCCCTCAGTGGCCCCCTTACCCGCCCTTCCCCTCCTTCGAGGTACTGATCATCACCATCATTACTGGCTCGCTTTACCTCGCTTTACGGCTCCCTCCACGCCTTCTCCCTGCCCTTCCAGCCCCGCCCTCTTCCCTCTCTGTCCTGTCTGTCTCTCTCCTCCTCCCTGCAGGAGGGAGGCTTCAGGACAGAGACCCCTGTTGGTTCACACACACACAGAGTAGGTGCCCAGTAAATATTTGTTGAATGAAAGAATGAATTTTAGCGACAGAGAAGGTTTCAGAGGAAAAGTCCCATCTGGGTTCCCTGCCTTCCTGGTGCCACCACCGGAGTTCCGAGTAGGACAAACGCATTCTCGTGAGGCAGGTGCTCCTAGGAATTCAGGCTGCTCCTGCTTCTGCCCTTGGGCACGGTCCACAGTCCCGGGTTTTAGCCCTGGACGGTGTGGGTTTCCCTCCAGCTTGTCCAGCCGGAACAGGGGCCCGTTTGTTCAGATCCTGCAAGATCTTTTTTTTAAAAAAATTCTCAAGGTTGCTATGATTTTGTCTCATATCTTAAATATGTCCTGGGCATGCTTAAGAAAATAAATAATAAAGCTTTAGCTAAACAGGACATAAATGCCAACCCTACAAGTCCCTGCTGTTGGTAAGAGGGGATTGGATTCAGAGCCACATGGGCGCCCCCCACGGAGAACACCAGGTCAGTCCCCAGGGCAGCCCCCGGCCCAGCCGCCCGCCCGAGACAGCAGCCAGAAGGCACCCACCGCTTTGCTGAAGTTGACGCGGATGAGGCCAGTGACGGGGTCCCGCTGGATCAGGGGCTGCCCCAGGTTGAAGTGGCAGTCCTGGTCCACCCCCGCCACCCACTGCTGGTAGATCCTCTCTCGGTAGCTTCTCAACAGCTCCATCATCTCATCGTATTTCTGGTAGATCAGCTTGGCCTCCACGCTGGACATGACCCTGAAATCAGAGTCAGGAGGACAGTCAGGCACCGTGACCCCAACTATGGCTGCCAGATCTCGGGCTGCCTCAGCCGACAGCAGGCTCTCTGTTCCCGCCTGAGAGACGGCATCTACGATGAGCGATGGCCCCTCTACAGGCAGCACCCAGAGCAGAAGGTCACAGGATCCCCCTTGCAGGACTGGCCCCCAAAGGCCAGGACTTGATTAATCACTGCCGCCTTCCCTGATCCCAGCCCTGCCCACCAAGTGAGGACCAACCAGAGGGCCAGACCTAACCACACAGGACGCCCCGTCCTCCAGCCCCTACGCTGACAGCCTCTGATCCAGGCGACCTGGAGCCCCCCTGGTCCTGCCATGAGCTCTCCGACTCCTCCCCCCGCTTTCCAGGCTCTGCAAAGGCAAGTGACAGTGGCCGACCCCCTGCTCTGGCCCATGCTGAGGACGTAGCCCGGGCTTGTTCTCTGGGCGTCTTTGGTCATCTGCACTGGGGTGACCGTCTCAGGGAGGGTGAGCTGGGTTCGTCCTGACCTCACCCCCTGGGAAGGGGCCCAGAGGAGGCGGCGGGCACCAATGGGACGACTCCTGGGAGGGTGTTCCAGGAAGGAAAGGTGTGGCCTTGGAGATGGGACAGCCCCACCCCCTCAGAGGTGAACCTGCCCGGCACTGGGACTCACGGGTGCTCGATGTGTTTGAGGTCCCTCATGGGGCCCTCCAGCCTCTCCTGCAGCTCCAGGCTCCACTTGAGCTGTCCGGCCACCGGAGGCATGTTTTTATGGATGGGGGGGATGTTCCTGTCTGCCGAGGCCGCAATCTGGGTGTCATACAGGATCTTGGTGTTGTCCAACTCAGCGTCAAACAGCTCCAGCATGACCGAGTACCGGGGCACCACCTCGGCGAGGATCAGTGGCCGTTCCAAGAGGCCACCGCACATGTACAGCAGCTGGGGAGACGCGAGATATGTGCCATCACTGCCTGCCCTGTTCCCCGCGACATGCCCAGGCGCCTGGCTGCAGACGCCACGTGCGCTGCCAAGTGTCAGGAGCAAGAAGACACCAGCCGTCGAGATGGAGAAGCTTGCTCTGCGTAACAACTTGTTAAACGGACACCTCTGATATCGTGCTGATGCATGAATTCCCAAATACTTAGCTTATAAACCTACAAGACAAACTAGGTCCAAGGTCTGGAGAAATTTATTCCAGACCCAGAAGAAATCAAGGTTTTGGCAAGGAAGATTTAAACAGTTAAGAATTATCATTTAAAACACCAAAAAAATACCAGCCACGATACAGCACTTGTATAACCAGGGCTTACACTAAAACCGGATGGAGCAATGTCTTAGTCTCAAGAATCACTCCTCCTAGGGGGAGAGCACTGATGCTCAAGGGCCTTCCTGGGCAAGAGAAACCGCCATCAGGAAGGTTGTTTCGCTCTGGAAAATGCTACGGGGGAAAGAGCAACAGGGAGAGAGGGAGGCTGATCTGACACCACGTGGGGTCTCCAAACCACTCAGCTCACCAAGTGCTGGGTGCGAGCTGGAGTCTGTTCAAGTGTCCTGGGGCCGCTGTGACACTGCACCACGAACTGGGCGGCTCCAACAAGGGGAATTTATTCTTGTACCCTGGAGGCCACAAGTCCACAGTCAAGGCGATCGGAGCTGGGCTCCTTCTGAAAGCTCCAGGGGACGGTCTGTCCCAGGCCCCTCTCCAAGCCCCTGGGGGTTGCCGGCAGTCCTTGGCCTGTAGACCCATCCCTCCACCCTCTGCCTGCGTTGTCATGAGGCCATTTCCCCTGGGTGTGCCTCTCCTCTTCCTCTTATACAGATCCCAGGAATACTGGATCAAAGGCCCACGCCCCTGCAGTAGGACGTCAACTTACATCTCAGTTACGTCTGCAGCGACAGTATTACCAGTAATTCACAGGTCCCGGGAGGGGCGGGATCTCCACATCTCTCTGGAGGACACAGTTCAACCCCTGCTCAAAGGGGCACGTGTTTGGCCTGGGGCTGGCCGAGTGGAGGTGGTGGCGGGGACGGGGCTCAGACAACACACACACACACACAGACGCTGAGAGCAGGCAGCGCTGTCTGGGAGAGCTCAGCCCCTGGGGATTTGGGGAAATTACTGGGACAGCTTGCCACGGTCATAGGCCATGACATGGGGCTAAGCCTGGGTCCCCTTCCATGCATTGTGTCCAGGACCCAGCAGCCGGAGAGCCCTGGCCTGGTTACTCAGGGTGGCGGGCACCCCACACATGCCTGAAGGTGGTAACCACGCCAGAGCACTCGTGGCAAGCTCATCCCCGCCATGGTCTGTGGACGTGACACAGTGGCAGTTGTTTAAAAAACGAAAAGCTTATTTCAGAGCCCCAGCAAGACAAGGCAGTTCGTTTAGGACGTAGGCAGCTGGCAACGAACCAGGTAGGACTCTGCTTCACTGGAGATGCTCATGGAGAGGAGATGCTCACTGGGCTGTGAGAGGCTCCCAAAGAGACTGCTTTGATTTCCAGTCAGGATGGTGGAGTGGTAGGGCCACGAGCTCGCCTCTCCTCGCAACTACAGCAAAGCCACAACTGACTGCTGAACAGCCATTGAAAAAAAAGACTGGAACCTGGCAAAATGGATCTTCAACGGGAAAGATAAAGAGGGAACCTCAGCGGGATGGTAGGAGGGGCCTGCTCATGATGTAATTGGGCCCCAGACCGCTGCCGGGTGGGTGACCCATGAGCTGAAGGATAATTAAGTCACAGAGGCGCTCCCACAGGACTGAGAGCGTTAAGCCCCACGGCAGGCTCCCCAGCCCGGGGCTCTGGCACTGCGAGGAGCAGACCCCAGGACATCTGGTTTTGAAGGCAAGTGGGGCTTCACTCCAGGACCCCACAGGACTGGGGCAGACAGAGACTTCATTCTCTTGGGAAGCTCACACAGAATCTCACGCGTGCCAGGTCCAAGGGCAGAGGCCATGATTTCACAGGAACTGGGGTCAGACCTGCCTGCTGGTTTTGGAACATCTCGTGGGGAGTAGGGGATGGATGCAGCTCACCCAGGGGACATCAAAGCTGGTGGTGGACATTCCGGGAGTGCTCACCTACATGAGCTTTCCTGGAGGCTGACATCTTGACTGGATCATTGGCACCAAGACCCAGCCCCACCCAATAGCCTGTAGACTTAACGGCTGGGAAGCCTCAAGCCAAACAACACACTGGGTTGGAACACAGTCCCCCCCCTACCAGCAGACTTCTTGAGCCACAAACACCTCTAGACACAGCCCCACCCACCAGAGGTCCAGGACCAAGCTTCAAGCTGGTCCATGACCAGCAGTGGGCAGGCACTTCTCCTGCCAGGAACCCTGCATAAGCCTCTAGTCCAGCCTCATCCACAAGGGGAAGATGCCAGAAATAAGGAAACAATAATCACAAAGCCTGTGGAAGGAGCCCACACACACAGGCCAGACTCTGCACTGGGACCGGCTGGACCCTGGCCCTTGGGCGACAAGAGAGGCGTGCACTGCTGGGACGGATAGATTGTCTCCCACAGAGGGCCACCTCTCCAAGGTTGAGAAATGTAACTAACCTACCTAAAAATACAAATAGAAAGATAGATAATATGAGGTGGCAGAGGAATATCTCCCAGGCCAAGGCACAAGATGAAAATCCCAGAAGAAGAAATAAGCGATGAGGAGCTAGGCAATTTATCCAACAAAGAGTTTAAAGTCATGATGGTGAAGATGTTCAGAGAACTCAAGAGGAGTACAGATGCACAGAGTGAAGTTTTTAGCAAAGAATTGGAAAATATAAACAATATCCAAACAGAGTTAAAGAATAAAATCACTGAAATGCACAACACACTAGAAAGAACCAAGAACAGACTAAATGAGGCAGAAGAACGGATCAGTGAGCTAGAAGACAGACTAGGGCAAATCACAGCTGCAGAACAGAAAAAAGAATGATAGGAAATGAGGACAGTTTAAGAGAACCCTGGGACAACATTAAGTGTGCCTACTGAAAATTATAGGAGTCCCAGGAAGAGAAGAGAGAAAGAAAAGGACCTGAGAAAACTTTTGAAGACATAATTACTGAAAACTTCTCTAACTTGGGAAAGGAAACAGTCACCCAAGTCCAGGAAGCGTGGAGAGTTCCACACAAGATCAACCCAAAGAGGAACACACCAAGGCACGTAGTGATCAAATTGACAAAAATTAAGGATAAGGAGAAAATATTAAAACCAGCAAGAGAAAATCAACAAGTAAAATGCAAGGGAACTCCTGTAAGATTATCAGCTGATTTTTTCAGCAGAAACTCTACAGGGCAGGAGAGAATGGCATGATATATTTGAAGTGATGAAAGGGGAAAACTTCCAACCAAGGATTCTCTGTCCAGCAAGGCTTCTGTTCAGATTTATGGAGAAATCAAAACCTTCACAGATAAACAAAAGCTAAAGAATTCAGCACCACCAAACCAGCTTTACAACAAATGTTAAAGGAATTTCTCACAAACCCCAGACAATTAACAAAATGGCAATAAGAACATATGTACTGACAATTACCTTAAATGTAACTGGATTAAATGCTCCAACCAAAAGACATAGACCAGCTGAATGGATACAAAAACAAGACCCATATATGCGCTGTCTACAAAAGACCCACTTCAGAGCTAGAGACACATGCAGGCTGAAAGTAAGAGGGTGGAAAAAGATATTCCATGCAAATGGGAACCAAAAGAAAGCTGACATCAAAACCAGACAAAGATATCACAAAAAAGAAAATGACAGGCTAATATCACTTACGAATATAGATGCAAAAATCCTCAACAAAATACTAGCAAATCGACTCCAACAATGCATTAAAAGGATCATACACCATGAACAAGCGGGGTTTATCCCAGATTTTTTAATATCTGCAAATCAATCACTGTGATGCACCACATTAACAAACTTAAGAATAAAAACCATATGATCATCCCAATAGATGCAGAAAACCTTTCGATAAAATTCAACATCCATTTATGATAAAAACTCTCCAGAAAGTGGGCATAGATGGGACATACCTCAACATAATAAAGGCCATATATGGCAAACCCGCAGCTAACATCTTAGTGGTGAGAAGCTGAAAGCATGCCCTCTAAGATCAGGGCCGAGACAAGGATGCCCACGTTAGCCACTTTTATTCAGCATAATTTTGGAAGTCTTAGCCATAGCAATCAGAGAAGAAAAAGAAATAAAAGAAATCTGAATTGGAAGCGAAGAAGTAAAACTGTCACTGTTCGCAGATGACATGATACTATACATAGAAAACCCTAAAGAAGCGACCAGAAAACTACTAGAACTCAGTAAATTTGCAGGATACAAAATTAATATACAGAAATCAGAGGCATTTCTATACACTAACAATGAAATAGCAGAAAAAGAAATTAAGGAAACAATACCATTTACCATCACACCTAAAATTTAGAATAAAATACCTAGGAACAAACCTCCCAAGGAGGCAAAAGACCTGTCCCCTGAAAACTACAAGACACTGCTGGAAGAACTTGAAGATGACATAAACAAATGGAAAGATATACCATTTCTTGGATTGGAAGAATCCATATTGTTAGCATGGCCATACTACCCAAGTTAGTACAGTCAATGCACTCTCTATCAAGTTACCAATGACATTCTTCACAGAGCTGGAACAAAAAAAAAACGTTAAAATTGGTAGGGAAACGTAAATGACCCCGAATAACCAAAACGATCTTTATAAAGAATGGCGCTGGAGGAATCACATGCCCTGACTTCAGACTATACTACAAAGCTGCAGTAATCAAAACAGGGTGGTACTGGCACCAAAACAGACACAGATCAATGGAACAGGATAAAGTCCAGAAATAAACCCACGCACTCATGGTCAGTTAATGCACGACAAAGGAGGCAGGAACACACAATGGAGAAAAGACAGTCCCTTCAGCAAGTGGTGCTGGGAAAACTGGACCGCTGCCTGCAGAAGGCTGAGATTAGAACATTCTCTAACATACCAAAATAAACTCAAAATGGATTAAAGACCTAAAGGTAAGACTGAATATTATAAAACTCCTAGAGGAAAACATAGGCAGAACAGTCTTGGACATAAATCACAGCAATATATATTTTCAAACCAGCTCCTGGAGTAATGGAATTAGCAGCTAAAATAAACGGGATCTAATTAAACTTAAAAGCTTTTGGGGGGGAGGGTATAGCTCACATGGGCAGAGCACATGCTTAGCATGCCTGAGGTCCCGGGTTCAATCCCCAGTGCCTCCTCTAAGAATAAATAAATAAACCTGATTACCTCCCCCACCAAAAAGAAAAAAAAAAAGCTTTTGCACAGCTAAGGATACCATCAACAAAACGAAAAGACAACCTACAGAGTGGGGGAAAATATTTGCAAACGATACAACCAACAGGGGACTAATCTCCAAAGTATACGAACAGCTCATACACCTTAATATCAAAACAACAATCACCCCAATCAAAAAGTGGGCAGAAGACCTAAATAGACACCTCTCCAAAGAAGACAGACAGACGGCCAACAAGCACATGAAAAGGTGTTCAGCATCACTAATTGTCAGAGAAATGCAGATCAAAACTACAACGAGGTATCACCTCACACCAGGAAGAATGGCCATCATTAAAAAGTCCACAAACAATAAATGCTGGAGAGGGTGTGGAGAAAAATGAACCTTCCTACGGGGTTGGTGAGAATGTAAATTGGTGTGGTCACTATAGAGGACAGTATGGAGGTTCTTTAAAAAACTAAAAATAGACTTACTATATGAACCAGCAATCCCACTCCTGGGCATACATCCAGAGAAAAATATAATTCAAAAAGACACATGCACCCCAGTGTTCATAGCAGCACTATTTACAACAGCCAGGACATAGAAACAGCTCAAATGCCCATCAACAGAGGACTGGATAAAGTTGTGGTGTATATATACAATGGAATACTACTCAGCCATAAAAAAGAATAAAATAATGCCATTTGCAGCAACATGGATGGACCTGGAGATGGTCATTCAAAGTGAAGTAAGTCAGACAGAGAAAGAACAACGCCATATGATACCGCTTATATGTGGAACCCCCCCCAAAAGGGACACAAATGAACTATTTATGACTTAGATGACTGATTTCTTGTCTATGTGTGAGCACACCTGACTGTCCTTTATGACTGGATTTCTGCATTCTGTTGATTCTTATTTTGTGGTTGGCTTTATTCCTTTGCTAACCATGTAAGTTTAAAAAGCTAAAGCTCTACACTGTTCTTAGAAGCAATGAACAGTACATATAGGTAAATTTTAAAACGGTTTTAAACAAATAAACATGAAAAGCTTAGAAAAGGGTAAGATAGAATTATGTGAGTGTTTCAGTGAGTGTCCTGGCCAGAATCGGAAGGTGGCTCAAATTGGGATAAAGAGGAGAGTTTCTTCAAAGACCCTTGCACAGGGGTGGGTGCCCAGGGTGCAGGGAAGGCTGGGGGATGGCGCAGGCCCGGGGCTGCACCTGAGAGGTGAGGGAGGGGCCCTTACTGCAACCTGGAGGGACAGCTGGTGGGGGTGGACACTGACACATGGCACAAGTTTGGGAAGCTCCAAGACCAGCCTGAGGTCGCCCACCCACACACCCGAGCCAGGGGGAGGGGTGGGGAGGGGTGGGGAGGCCCCCTCTCCCCTCCTGTCTCCTGTCCGGGCGCCCCACTGGACCAGCCAAGGAAAACTTGGGGGTGTTTGTGGCAGGGGACTCCCGGAGGAGTAATCGGGGCTCAGACCACGTGGTCACGTTTCCTCCGGGCTACTTGGCTGCAGCCCTTGGTGCCAGGAAGGGCTGGGCCTGAGTCTGAGATTTGCCCCAGTTTCTGGTGTGACAATTTTGACCCCTGTGCCTAAAAGTAGCCTTTTGGGGAAAGTGAAATAACGCCGCAAAGAAAGGGGGAGAGACTTTCAGGTTCCCCCAAAGCCAGAGGGAGCAGCTAGTGAGTCCTGGGGAGACACCGAGAAGCCAGTGTTTGGAGCACCGTCGCCTGCAGGGGGCTCCTGACGCACTAGGTCACCAGGCTGCACCTCTAAAAACTGACCTGGGTCAGTCGGGACAAACACACTCCTCTTACTGGCTGACGACTGCCTGACTCTCTTCCTTCCCTTACGTATTTTTATTTTTTGGCCTCTGGCTTCCAGGAAGGAGGTTAATCTTATTTTCTGCCAGGAGGAGATCATGTGGAAAATTGCTCTAGAACTTTCCCGGCTGCGTGTGAATTACTGGCAGCGAGAAAGAGCATCCAGGCAGCCTGGGAGCATGCGGGGAATTGAGGGGACCCCCCCCAAGGCCTGTCCTAATTAGAGCACAGGGTTGTCAAGTGGGAAGAAAATGTTCTTAGGCACTGAGCAGATGGAGATGGTTTATGAGAGCTGTTTCTCCCTGATTTTTTTTTTTAACTAAAGCACAAACATAACTACGTACTAGAACAGGACTTCCTCTTGGAGCCCAGAGCAGATTTAGGTCACAGCAGGAGCGGGGATGTGCCCCCACGACAACGCCTGGGGTGGGTGAGGGAATCCTCGCGTTGAGCTCCTGGGGTTGGGCTTCAGTCCCCCGGGCACCACCGGGAGCTCCCACTAGGCCAGCTCCTCCCTCCTCGGGGCCACCTCCCGTCTCTTGATCACTGGGGAAACAGGTGCATGGGTTTGGACACATCAACCCAGCTCCCTCCTCATCACTGGAAAACAGAGCAACTGGGCACATTGCCTGTGGCAGGGCGGGGCTGGGTGGGGGGGGCACTTCTCCCCGTTTTGCCCCGACAGGAGATGAGAGGGACTAACCCCCTGGCACCCCAGTCCGTCAGCTCCAGCTTCGTTTTTTTCTGAAGACCCCAGCACAGGGGAGGACCTGGGGTCTGCACGTGAAAGTGTTGGCTGGAAACCGCTCAGGACCCTGTGCCCTTGGGTGGCCCTGGGTCCCGCCTAAGGTCTGCCCGGAGCCAGCAGCTCCGCTCCCGCGGCGGGGCCAGCGCCGTCTGCTGGGAGCCCTCCGGGGCACCTCTATGCGCTGGGCTTCGTTCTGTGTGAACCCAAACCGAGTGCCTGCCCTCGGCCAGTTTATATTCTAGCCGGGAAGACGACGAACACACAGAGATCACACACCACAGATGCCAGAGAGGGCTGAGCGCCAACAAGAGAAACCCAGCAGGTCGGCGTCAGGGGAGCCCAGGGAGGGGCCGGCTGCCACCTGCAGGAGGAGGTGTGGGGCAGGGACGGGTGTTCCAGAGATGGAACAGCATGGGGCCACTGTATTAATCTGCATTCATGGGTACTTTGCCTGGAGCACCAACTCCATCCAAGACTTAATAGATCATTACACTTGCAGAGCCTCAAATTCCCAAGCATTTGCATTTTTAAAAAGAATCTAAAAGGCAAAGGAACATCCTGGCATCAGCGTTAGAGATCTTTGTGCTCAGGGGTGGCAGGCTTCCTGGGTCCCCAGCTCAGTCCCAGGAAGCCCAGCCCTAGCCCCCCTTGGAAGGACGGCCATCACCCCGGGCTGCCGGGGGCCAGTCCAGCCGCCTCCCCAGACACAGGAGCCCGTCCGGACGAGCGGTTTGGAGCAAGGTTCCTGGGAGCAGCTGGTTTGGAGCTCTGGTTTCCCTACTCGCTGGCTAGCTGTGTGACCTTGGGTGGGTTTCTTGACCTGTCTGAGCTGGTAACATGGGGTGGACAATGTAGGTAAGGAGTTTAGCAAAGAGCTTGGGTTTTGTGAGAATGAGATGAGATAATACAGTAGTAATCAGGCATCTCCTCCAGGCATTGCATTACCTGCAGCAACCCAGAGGCTTGCAAAGTGAGGGGAAGAGGACTCTGATCTACTGAGTCATGGGTGAAAAACATGCATAAAACTGGGCAGAGAAATAAAAAAAGCTGCCCACGCACATACATATACTACTCATTTAAATATTCAAACCGATTCTCCAGGTGAGTCGTACCCGTCCCCCGCCCTACACACACACTACATCCTACGGAGATCCCCCTCTGAGTCGTGGGGGAAGGCAGGTCCCATAAACACATGAAGAACGCGGGGCTAGGACGATAAGGAGTGGTGAGGACTGGGGCACACGGGGCCACTCCTGTTGGCATGGGGAACAGCAGCTATTCCCTCGTAGCTGCCATGAGGGACCATGTGTGCAGATCAACTCTCCCAAAAGAGGGTGAAAATCTGGACTTTAAAGTGCACTTTCTCAATTTTAATTTTTTTTGAGAGGGAGGTAATTCAATTTACTTACTTAATTTCAATTTTTTTTTAAATAGAGGGAACTGAACCCAGGACCTCATGCATGCTAAGCACAAACTCTACAACTGAGCTATACCCTTCCCCTCAATTTGTAAAATGCTGACGACCAAGCCAAAATCTGAGAAAAGGACCAAGTGAGAACAGACGAATCTAGAGAGATGGGGAAGATAAGTGATGGCTGAAGTGATGGGAGGCTGGGGAAAAGCGGGGAGTGACCGGCAGGGATGAAAATGTCCTAAAATTGATCAAGATGGTTGCACAACTCCAAATGCACTAAAAGCTATTGAATGGTACACAGTACAAACGGGCGACTGGTACAGGATGTGAATTATATCTCAAAAGTACCACCCGGGCCAGAAGAAACCCACTGTGGTCTCTGATGGATGTGCATTAACGCCCATGTTCCAAATTATTTGATGAGATTATGATGTATGCAAAACACTGAAAAATCCAATAAGCATTGCTGTCTATTTAACTTCTGAGCAGAGCTATTTTGAGTGTGTGTGTGTGCAAATTTACTTTGTCCCTTCTTTGTCCGGGTTTACTCTTTATACTGGCTGCTTCCCTCGTGGTCATTTGTCACCGCAGCAATAGAGAGGGAACGGAGGCTGGTGCTGGCCCACATCTGACTGCCACAGACTCCTCACCCACACTTACTTAGCCCCTCCTGACTGCTCGACCAGGGTCCCGGTTTGCCTGGGGCTGAGGGGGGGTGGTCTCTGACTTTGAGCTGGACTTTTAGTTTTAAAACCGGGCGGTCCTGGGAATAGCGAGCGAGTTGTGCCCTAGGGAAAGAGGTGTATCTGCAGGGACAGGATGTGCTTGGTGTTGTGTTCTGCCTGCAAGTGGGTGACCTGGCGGGTTGGCATTGAATGTGGGTTTGGAGCAGGAAGGTCCAGGAGCCCCCTCCCCTCTCCCAACGTGCCCCCTGCTGAGGGGTCCTCGGGGAGGGGTGCATGTGCCAGCAGCGGGCACAAGTGTCTGGCTCCTCACAATCCAGCTGGCTCGATCCCTGACAAAAGCACCTCGCTGTTTTAACTTGCGCTCTGATTACATGTGGGGCCAAACCGAAAAGCGTATTGGCCGTTTGTGTTTCTCTCCCTGATTGACATTCCTTAGGGGTTTTCGTGCTTTTCTGCGATCTGCATTTTGAAACAGCATCATGTCTTCCTTCTAACAGTAAAAACACTACCCATGCCACGCACACAACTTGGGCATCGTAGAAAAGTGTGCGGAAGACAGAC
Organism: Vicugna pacos; assembly: GCF_048564905.1. Lineage (NCBI taxonomy): Eukaryota > Metazoa > Chordata > Mammalia > Artiodactyla > Camelidae > Vicugna > Vicugna pacos. The sequence continues at coordinate 60,206,026 of NC_133002.1, forward strand.
TAATGTTAACTGTCACCCCTGCTGCCCAGAGATGGCTCCCCGTAATTATTCCGAGTTACTTCTTGGGTCTCAACTGTTGGAAAGTGTCAGTTCAGCTCGGCAGGTCAAAATGTGGACGTGTTTTATTTTTATAGCAACGTTGCCTCAAACTTCTGCTCCTTATTAAGTAGTGGAGAGAACTGAATCAAATAAGGATGAATGGAGCATGACGTGAATCAGTAAAACCACCAGATTCCCACTCTCTCCTACTCTCAGATACGGCAGTCACACCTGTCAGAAGCTACACGAGGTGTTGGCTGCTGACTCGCTGTGAGGCACCGAGGAAGGCCCCTGCCCTTTCCGGCCCCAGCTCTTCACCTACAAATGAAGCCGCGTGTTGAGACCACCCCTAGGATCGTTCTTGGCACCAGGGCGGTGCTGCTCTGATGAATTCCCGGTCAGTGTGGAGCCCCCCGCCCCCGCCACGTACCTTTGCACAGGACTCAATGGAACTGCAGTCGTCAAACCCTTGGCAAAAGATCGTGGCCAGTCTCCTGTCCAGGTCTTGAATTTTGGTCTCAAAATCAGCATAATCATCATCAAAACTCTGAAAGTGAATTAAAACACCAACATTGTCACCAGCATGCAAAGCCAGGGGCATGCTCCCTCTGACACCCATGGCCCCGCCCCAGGATTCGGGCGACCTCTGGACTGGGCAAGCTGTCCCTGGAGCTGCTCCCCAGGCAGAATTTCTGTGACATCTTTTTAAAAAAAAAGTTCTGGTGTCACCTGCCACCCGCCCTCCCTCCGTGCATCTTCCCAATTCTCGGGTCCAAGACCCCTGACTTACCGAATCTCCAGGGTCCAAGGGGTCGTATCTGCAGTCGGCGAAAACCTTCACCAGATCGAAGACCTCCTCGCAGAGCTGAGTGACCCGGCTTCCCAGGATGTTCCCCCGCACGCCTCCAATCTCGATCTTCTCCAGCTTCAGAAACTCAATGGCTGTTTTATAAAGATCCTGGGGGAGGCACACCCAACACCCCTCATCAATTCATCTTCCCAACTAAACCCAATGGGGCTGTCTTGAATTGAGCCCTGACCCCAGCAGGGAGGAGCCAGGCAGTGAGACACCCAGGGGCCACACGACACTCTGGAGGGACCCTCTGTGTCTCTGTGTTAAGGTGCTCTAAAGATTTTTCTGCAACACAGAGAGAGGCAGAGGGAAGGAAGGACTCCGGGGTCATCTCCCAGTTGTGACGTGGAGGAGGAGATGAAGGGTGGATTCCTGCCCTGACCCAACACTGGCCGAGACGTGCCACCAAATCACCTATGCTTTACCAGGGCCCCCAGCTCCTGGGCCATGGGAGGCGGCAGGTGGAAAGGTACATGGTGATCTCCGATGGCCTCACGCAAAGGGTGCCTGGTGGATGCTCGTGTGTAAATCCCGCTCCCTCCGTGGGATGGGTCTCAGCCCACCTTCTCCTGGAAGCTCTCCAACTATTCTTGCCTATAGTGGTGCCTTCTTTTCCAGAATCCCCAGTTGCTGCCTATCTATATCCTGAGTTTTGGCATTTTAACCACATTCAATCCAATCGTGTTACTTAAGGCTTCAGTGTGGAGTCCGATCGAGGCCCCAGAGGCTCCTCAAGGACCACAGGCAGCTTCCAGGAGCCGGACACAGTGCCTGGTGCCGTTCAGACGGAAGATGCCCACAGGGCGCGCACATCCCTCCCCTGAGCTGGTGCCAAGCCTGCTGCCAACTCCCCGCGGATGTCCGAGCTGTACCAAGCAATAACCCGAGCCAGCCGCTGGGGAGCCACAGTGTAGCCACGCCCTGGGCTCTGGGGCTCCTGCCCCCAAGGAGGAGGGCGAGGCCGGCCCAGCCCACTGGGCAGCAGGTGGACGACGCGGCCATTTCCCCCTCCCCCACGAGCCTCTCTTCATCCTGATTCAGAATCTGTAATTTAGGGGCCAAAGGCTACTTGGCCAGAAACTTAGCTGAGACCCTCAAGTTCTTGGGCTGGGAGGCTTCAGGCATAAAGAAACACTCCGTGATGGAAACCTGGAGTCTGAACGGGCCTTGCTCTGCCTCCCAAAGGGTGTGGAGGAGAACCAGGCTGGACTTCTCGGAGCCACTGCCGCCTGTGGCCATCGAAAAATCCCTGCCAAATGGCTTTTTTTGTTTAAATAGTGTGAATATGTGCACAAAGTCAAGAAATAAAAATAAAAATAAAAAGGGAGGGGAACCACACTAAAGATTACAAAACAGAAAGCAAAACCTTCTTGCCTACGTGTACCTCCGCCCCTCGCCTCCTCTCCCCCAAGGAAACCATCCTGAATCTATTTAAAATTTTAACTTGCTACATGTCATTCCACGTAGCCAAACAGGGTCCTTTCTTAAGTCTCCTGTGGCCTCCGGGCTTCCCGACCATGGTCCCTGAACCTGCCATTAACTGGCTTATAGACAGAAAGCTTCAGAACGAGGAACAACCACCAAAATGGGTCGCTTTGTTCGGGGCTAAGAGCTCCGGCTGTGGTGGAGGCACTCGGTGACTCAGTTTCCCCATGACACAGACATTTGAGTGGGACTTTTTACCCCTCCTAGGAGACTGTTGGAAAGCCAGATAAGGATGGAGGCAGGGTTCCCCCGAGGTGAGGGAGGCCTGAGCGCATGGGGAGGTGAGCCAAGGGTCCCCTTTACCTCAATGGTCTGGACGCGGTGGAAGAAGGTGTTGATCCTGGAAAACGCAAGGGACGAAGGGAATTCCCAAGGCACGGGCTCCTTGTCCCTCTGGGGGGAGAGAGAGAGAGAAAAGGCCGCGATGACTGCCGACCTGTCCATGGGGTCCAGCGCGGGGGCCCCCGTCACCCCGGCCCCGTGTCTGCCCGAGCCCCTCTCTGCGCACAAGGCGTACCTTGAAGAACAGCTTCATGTTTGCGCAGCAGAAGTCGTAGGCCCGGTACAGCTCCTTCAGCACGCTCACTGACAGAGAGATGGCGCCCAGGACCTCTTCGATTTCACCCTCCAGGCCCTTCAGCACCTCCTCGGGGCTCAGGTAGGTCCGTGTCTGGGCCATAGGGAAGACGAGCCGTCAGGGGACGTCCAGGCGCAGCGCCCACGGCCGTTTGACCGGTTAGAACAACCCGCCACAGCCCCCCCCACCAGCCACCCCTCTGACACATCCGCTATCCCCCAGGCTCCTGTCCAGGCTGCCTGATGACTGAGGCCTGGGCCATTTTCGGGAGCCTGAGCCGTTTCTCTCGCCGGGCCCCTCAGACCAGGCCAAGGCTGCAGCACAACCTGATTTGGGTGGCAGATGACTAGAGTCCTTCTAGGAATCCAGCCGCAGGATCCCGGGTCACCAGGTCCTTCTGGGCCTGCAGACAGCCTGGGGTTGCAATGCTACAACTCAAGACTTTTGGTGACTGGCTAATGTGTGCTCGAGTGGAGAGGACAGGGAAGGGGTCCATGCTGAGGGGGACAGGAGGCAGCTTGACGTAGGAGCAGATAAACCCCACAAAGCCCCCAGCCAGGTCTTGGGGTGCTGGTGTACCTGAGCAGGACCCTGCATGGCCCTCCAGGGACAGACCCTCCCCCATACCCTCTGCTGTAGCTCCTCCCTGAAGCACCCAGATAGCAGTATCTGATGCACGTTCCTGACTTGTTTTGCAGGTGCTAAATCCCCCACCAAACAGAAGACGCCAGCTCCCTGATGCCCACGAGCTGGTAGCCCCTAGACTTACTGGAGTCTAAGGATGGTTCCATTAACCCCTATGACACCACCCTGCTACCTTGCCATCAACCTGTCAGAGAATGGTACATGAGCTGATCACATTCTGAGAGCCCCTCCCTCACTGGCCTTTAAAAATGCTTTGCTGAACCATTTACAACAGCCAAGACACAGAAGGAACCTAAATGTCCATCCACAGGTGACTGGATAAAGAAGTTGTGGTATATGTACACATTGGAATACTAGTCAGCCATAAAGAATATAATAATGCCATTTGCAGCAACATGAATGGACCTAGAGATGATCATACTAAGTGAAGTAAGTCAGACAGAGAAAAAAGTGTCATATGGTATCACTTATATATGGAATCTAAAAAAATGACACAAATGAACTTATTCACAAAACAGAAACAGACTCATAAATTTGTTTCATAAGAAAATAAACATGGCTGTCGGGAGGGAGGATGAGGAGGGGTGAATTAGGGGTTTGGGACCAGCAGGCAGACACTACTATGTATAAAACAGTTAAACAAGGTCCTACTGTACAGCACAGGGGACTAGATTCAATCCCTTGTAATGGCCTATAATGAAAAAGAATATTAAAAAATACACATACACGTACGTGTGGATATAACTGAATCACTACGCTGTACATCAGAAACTTATGCAACATTGTAAATCAACAATACATCAGTTAAAAAAAATATATATGCCTTGCTGAAACCCATAGAGGAGTGCAGGCTTTGAGCTCTAGCTGTCCTGGACTCCTTGTGTGGCACCTTACAATCAACTCCGCACAGGTTGGCTTTACTGCACACAGGCGAGTGGACCCGAGTTTTGGTTTGGTGACACTGGGACTCAGTGGGCAGCCCCGCTTTCTTTCCGCCTCCCCACCGTCATGGGGCAGGTAGTGGAGAACTCTAAGTGGCCACACCAAGCAGCCTCAAAGCCCTAGCCCGGAGCCTGTACATCCCTGTACCGACATCTTTGTCTGTTTTTAAGCCGCTGGGGAGCAAGGGCGGGCAGGGAGGGAGGCCGGGGCCAGTGGGGCTACCATCTCAATGAGCTGGTTGCAGAACTCCTGCAGGATGACGATGATCCTGGAGGGCGTGTTGTAGTGCCCGGAGGTGGCCCAGATGAAGCAGACGGTGCACAGCACCTTGGTGATGAAGGTCGGCAGCTGGGGAGAGACAGGCCGGGCATGCGCTGGGTCGCAGAGTCTCAGCTCTCCCCTCCCTGTGGCTCTGGGAGGGGACCTCCCCAAAGTGGAAGGAAGAGGCACCCCCTAGGTCCTCGCACCTGATCCCAGGCAGGAAGCCTGCAGCCCCTGCTCACCCAGGACACGAGGTCGGCCCCTGCCAGGTGACCCTTCTCTTGCCAACCTACCATCGTGAAGTCGGCCTGTTCCATCTCCTCCAGCAAGATCTGCAGAGGCTTCAGATACAGGACAATATCGCTGGCTTCCTTCAGGCCTGCCCAGGACAACAGGCACTCAGCCTCGTGTGAGTGAAACCCGGCCCCCATCCCCAGTCAGGCTCTGTGTGTTTATGGACACCAGCTCTCTCAAGAAACAGGGTCTTCCTCAAAGGCAGGGGCCAAGGAAGCTGCTTATGGGGAGGACTTCCCCTCCCCTGGAGTTCGCGATGGGCCTGCCCAGCCCCTCCCAGAAGGCGCCGACACCTTCCTGGGGGCTGGGGGAGTTCTCGAAGGGCCCCCTGCTCACCTTCTGTGACGTTCATATACACGTTTTGCAGGGCTGGCCAGTAGCAGCTTTTGGCTTTTTCCAGGATCTCGACAATTTTGTTCACTTTAGGCCTGTTGAGCTGAGACAAGAGAAGCAGAAAGTCACAGACCCTGGATGAAGGCTGCCTGACCAACCCCGCTGGAGCTGAGGGGCTCACAGGGGTTCCCCGGGTCCCCTCGGGGGTCAGCGAGGGGAGTCTGGGTGCTCAGTACTCCGCCAGCTGCTGAGCAGCGGGCGCCCAGCACCAGGGGCAGAGACGGCACCTGCTCATGGATGCACTTGAGGTTCATCAGCCGGCTGTCCCAGAACTCAAACTCTGCTCGGGGCAGGGGGTGCCACCCGTCCAGCAGGGCCTGGGCTGAGTCTTTGCTCAGCACGTCCCGGATCTGGTGGGACCAGTCGATGATGATGGTTTCGATGGCGTGCAGCAGCGAGTTGTCCAGGGTGGAGGGGATCCTGCAGAGCAGGGGGGCGGGGGAGATGCTCTCAGCCACACGTATACGGGGTTCTTCCTGCTCTGCCCCTTCTGGGCAGGGACCAGCCTGCCCCCAGCGGCCCTGAGCCAGGAGAGACCCTGAGCCAGCGCTGGGCATTGCCAGGCATGCTGGTGGCCCCAAGAAAGAGGAGGAGGAGGAGGAGGACCTGATCTGGAATAAAATCCACATTCATGATGGCTCCTCTGGCAGCTCTGGTTGGGGTCACCACCCTGGGGGCATGTGATGGGAGCTTTGAGGTCAACCCACAGAGGACCTGCCCCTAGAACGGGCCCTGCAGGAGCGGCTGCCCTCTGATGGCAGTAATGCAACATGTTGTCACTGCAACAGCTCCAAGAGTTGCACACACGAAGCAGCTGCAAATGGGCAGGTGCGGGGGGACCTTGGAATCCACGTGCTTCCCAGGGCCTCTGGGACGTCACAGCGTCCACCTGCTGAAAACCCTTTCCACGCCCTTTACTGCCCCTCAGTGCCTCCTCCTAAAGCTGGGTGTCCCTGTTCCTGTGTGACAACGTGGTGTCCTTTGTATGCCATGTGATGCCAGGACCAGTCCACGTGTGTGGTGGGGGAGGGACTGGGGCTCAGGTGTCCAGCAGGTGCCAGAGCCAGAGTCTCAAGGACTCTGGTGCCTCATCCAGCTCTGTCCCTGTACCTTTGACCTCAGCCTCAGCGCCACCTAAAGGCACCATCCTGCCCTCATCTGTTTCATCAGCTCCAAAACCAGTTTGCAGGGAGACAGTTCATCCGTGGTGGTCGTAGACCAGAGGCTTCTCCCTCCCGCAGGCTCCCCGGGCCGGGGCCCCTACCTGTCCATGGACTCCAGCGTGCTGTCCAGGCTCCCCAGGTGCTCCGGGATGGGCAGCAGGGTCTTCCCCTTGATCTTGCCCCCCATCACAAACATCTCGTTCTTTAGCTTGTGCACCTGCTTCACGACATCTTCCGAGACCACACGGGGCCACCCGCTCATGTTTTCGCTTTGGTTAAACAGAGAATACAGGACCTGAAAGGAAAGGATTCTGGCAGCTCTGCCCGCGCCTTCTCACCTGGGTGACACGCAGGAGGATGGGGGGCCCTGGGCGTCTGGGTCCTGGGGGAACCGAGTCCTTCTCCCACTGCAGAAAGACGGGGGGGTCATCTCAACCGTTCAGATGCCAAGACCAGGGATGACAGCCCAGCCCCCATGCCTCTGTCGTGACAAAACCCTCTCCAGGGAGACCCTGACCATGACAGCGCGCACTCCTGGCTGAGAGCAGACGCTCCGTGCCGCCTGGGCGTGCTGTTGCAGGCTGAACGGTGCTCCCCCCAGTTCAAGTGTGGGAGCCCTGACCCCAGCACCTTGGGATGTGACTACATGTGGACAGAGGGCCTTTCAGGAGGTGATTAAGTGGGCCCTGACCCAACATAATTGTTGACCTTAGAAGGAGAGGATAAGACACAGACATGCATCGTGGGAAGACAAGGCCACGTGAACTTGGCCATCTACATGCTAAGGAGAGAGGCCTCGGAAGGGACCAGCCCTGCCTGCACCTTGATCTGGGCCTGGCAGCTCCCAGACGCAGCCCCAGCAGAGCAAGCCGGATGCTCATGTGCTCCAGCTCCGGCCTGCCAGCCTTCTCCTGAGATGCCAGGGCAGGCTGGCCTAGGGCCTGGCTGAGCAGACCCTGTGGCCCGAGTTCGCATGAGCAGGGGATGCACACTCCCATTTCACAGATGAGGAGAAAGATCACTCAGAAAGCTAAGTCACTGAGCTCCGGCTGGTCCTGGGAGAAGGGAGGAGGCAGGACAGCAGAGAGACAGCGCCTGCTTTTCCCCTTTCTTGACTCAAAGTCTCAGTATTGGGAGCCGGTTTCCTGGAACTTGGAATGGCCCACACCTTCGGAGGCTACAGGTAGGGCTGTACCCAGCGCACTATGAAGGTTCTAAGGGTGTCGAGAGAGGACAGGTGGTGGCCGAGGCCTCTCAGCCTGCAGGTGCACAGCTCACTGGAGGTCTTGTTAGAGAGCGGGTCTGTCTCAGCCAGGGGGGTGGCCGGCCCTGAGCTCTTACAGGTCTAACCGGCTCCCAGGGGATGCTCTGAGCAGCAGGGCTCTCGGACACTCACGGAAAATACGAGAAACAGACGTTGCTGCTATGAGCCCTCACCCGCCCCGTAAGGCCTGCTGCACCCACCTCCTCCACGACGGCGATGAGCTGGTCCACGGGCGCGGGGCTGATGTCCCCGTAGACCAGGCAGTCCCTGTAGTTGTCCTTGCTGACCTGCTCGGGCTTCTGCTTGATGAAGTACAGCCCCTTGGACTTGAGGGAGGCCGGGAAGCCCAGGCAGGGCACGACCATGCCGGCGGGGCTCAGCGTCAGCACCAGAACCGAGACGTCGGGCTTCTCGAAGAACTCGGTGAACAGAGCCATGTTCTCCTCCACTCCGACCATTTTATTCCACTTGTCCGGCTTGAACTTGAGGATGGTTGAAGCCACTCCCTCCAGATACTCCAGTCTGACGTCCGGTGTGACCGTCATCCTGAAGTTTTCTCACACCTGTTGAAGAAGCAGCCTGTCCCTGGGGGTCTCCGCTCCCCCGACCCCTGGGGCCACTTGAAATCCCTGTTCCGACCGAACAAGAGAAGAAGAGGCTCATGGTGAATACATTGGTTTTGGCTGTGGGTGGGATAGGGGTGGGACCAGAGGCTCGCGTCCGTCTGCTGCGGCTGGACGGCTACGTGCTGTCCCGCTGTGGGCTGTCACCGTGGTGCAGAGCCTCGCAGCCGTGGTGTGTGCCTGTGTTAGTTGTGACCATGAAGTTTATAGGCTGCAGAAAAGGGGGAAAGGATCGCGGCAAGATAGTCTGCAGGTGTCGGGGTGAAGAAAGGCAAAACGAGGAAAGAAGATTCAGGCTGAAAAGCCCCAGGGAGGTGATACAGACCCCTAGGAAGCGGGCCGAACTCAGACAGGAGTGGGTGGACCCGACACCCAGGTGTAAAGTTCATCCCGCTCCCCTTGTCCTCACCCCAGCCAGTGTACCCCTTGGCCCAGCCCTCCCTTCTACCCTCCTGTCCCCCATCATGTGCCCATAAAGGGATCCCCACGGGCCCCTCAGAAAGCTGTTCACACCCCCCCCGGGGAGACCCCCTCATGGCCCTCCCCGTAGGGGCAGGGTTAACTGGAGAGTTGGGGGGATCTCCTTGAAGCCCCCAAAAGCCAGGATGAAGGAGGCATTTCCTGCAGGCACAAAATTTAAAGGGATGCCCAAAATCTCAGTGATCAAGACAAATGGTATCTTAGTATTTTTAACTAGCAAAATCAGTGCAAATTCATGATGAACAAAACAACAAAATTCCAAATAAAGACAGGCTCTGCTGAGAGGACTAGGGGAGGTAAGGGAGTGGGTTCTGCAGGGCTGGACCCGTCTTTGCTCGGTTGCATGAACTTTTGAAGCTGATGCTGGCTTTTATTAATTACAGCCTAGGAGGCAGGCAGCTCCTAGATTTCTGGGGGAGCCTGGGGAGGCTCGGCTTTTTGGGGGGCCTGGGGACCACGGGTGACTGGGAGGGACAGCCCAGCAGCTGTCACTGCTCCAGCACAACGCTTAGGAGCTTTCTCCTGCTGCAGACCCGCCGGTGGCGCCACGCTTGTGCCTGGCGGACTCACAGAGTCCAGCTTTTGTTTGACCGTAGCTACTGCTTTTGAAAGGGTTCCGCTCTGCAGTCCCCCACACGCCACAAACATTTCATCCTGTCCACTGTGTTACAGCTCTATGACCAGAGGCAGTGGCCTAATGCGGGTTATTCCCACGGTCTGGGATTTGTTCAGAGCGTCACATTTCTCTGTGAGAAAACTTGGGGAAAACAGATACCATGACCCACAGGAGCTCTGGTGTCCAGTGAGTGAAGCCCACCTGCCGCTGGCACGTCTGGGAATGAGGAGGGACACACCAGTCACCTCTGCATTTATGGAGCCCCGACTGTGTACCAGGCACCCCTAAGAGATTTGCACATGCTGCCAAACGTCCCCCCACGGGCTGTCTGAGCCAACATCGCTGTCCTCATCCTACAGACGAGGGAGCAGGGATGCAGGGGGAGCCTGAGGACTTCGAGGTTCGCCAGGCGTGACTTTAAGGGGGCATGCTCTGGCGCACTGGCTTTGTAGATGAGGCTCCTACAAAATCAGCTTTTCTTCCAAGCATGGTGCCGGGTGGGCTCCCTCCTGAGCACGTGGCCTGAGAGGCCCCAATGCCCCCCAGGTCTCTCTCCTAATTGGCTGCTCTTACTCAAATCCCCATCCAGCCAGATGTTGGGGGCAGGCCAGGAGGTCCCAGTTAATAGCGTGGTCCCATGACGACAGTTCTGGAGGAGGGCAAATACGGCCGTGTGGGGGCACGGGGACCACTTCTTGAGAAGGTGGCCCTACGCTGGGCCCTTGGGACTTCCCAGGAGAAGCCAGGGTTGGGAGCTCTGGGGGAAGTCAGTGGGCTGAGAGTAGTCTGGAGTGAGGACACCAGGGAGACAGACCTCGGGGAGGGGCCTGGCCAGCTGTGGGCAGACCCCTGAGCAGCCCCAAGCAGGGAGCAGAGCACCCTCCACCGAGGCCTGGGGCCCACCTCTGCCCTCTGGAGCCACTGCAGCCTTGCCTCCAAGCACCCCGAGACAACTCACGGCCAGGTAACAGCCGCCCCAGCAGTGAGCAGAGCCAAGTGATGGGCAGCTTCTCCCCAGACCAGTAACAGAGATGGCTCCCTTCCCTCGAGGGGCACCAACTGCCACGGAACTTCTGCAAGTTCCCCTGGGGCTTCTGGAACCTTCTCCTCAAGGCTGAGTGACCAGTGGGCAGCACAGCAAGTGAACAACGGTCCATTACCTGCCACGGCGGAAAGGCTCTTGGATTGAACACACTTTGCCTTTGAAACCAGAGCATTTCATTTCATTTCATGAAATTACTAATATATTGGGATTTAAATCTATTTTCTTCAGTGCTTGTCAAAAGCCTCTTCTAGATGCCCTTTCCTTTCCTGCCTTCTAGATTAAATAATAATTATTTCATCCCTTCCCTATTACCTTCGTTTTTATATACCTTTCATCTTTCAGAGTCACACGCATCCTGGCTCACCCTAGTATAATACTCATTGCAACCTGATAATGAAATTCAGAAAGCAATTCCTGTCTACAACAGAATCAAAACAACTCCACTTACAACAGCAGCAGCGAGAATACTTAGGAATAAATTACTTTACAAAGAAGCGCAAGACTTATGCACTGGAGACAACACATCATTAGAAACTGAAGACAAATACATGGCCGGACGTCCCACGTCCATGGATCGGAAACCTTAGTATTGTTCAGACGACAATTCAAGTCAATCTACAGGCTTAACAAAACCCCTGTCAAAATCCCAGCTCCCTTTTCGCAGAAGTGGAAAAGCTGCTTCTCAATTTCGTAGGGAACCACGAGGGACCAAGCCAACAGCCAGAACAATCTTGAAAAAGAACAAAGTTGGAAGACTCTCAATTCTCAATTTCAAAACTTGCTACAAAGCTACATAATCAAGACCGAGGGCTGTTGCCCTAAGGGCAGACGTATGGATCAATGGAATAGCATTGAGAGACCAGAAAGAAACACACACGTTCATGGGCAACTGATTTTAGACAAGGATGTGAAGCCGATTCAATGAGGGAAAGTAGGGTCTTCTCAGCAAACTGTGTATGAGAGCACATGCAACGGAATGAAGATGGATCCTTACCTCACATCACCTACAAAAATTAACCAAAAATGGATCAAAGACCAAAATGTAAGATCTCAAATTATAAAACTCTTTAGAATAAAGCATAGAAGTAGATTGTCACAACTTTGAATAAACCAGCGGTTTCTGACATGTGACACCAAAAGCATAAGTAACCAAAGAAAAGGCTGAATTCGACATCATCAGAATTAAAAACTTCTGTGCTTCAGAGGACACTGTGAAGAAACGAAAAACCCCCCGGAGTGAGAAAAATGTTTGCAAATCGTATCTGACAAGAGATGTACATTCAGAATATATACAGAATGCACAACACAACAATAAAAACAAACAACAAATTAAAAGTGGGTAACGAATGTAGATGTTTCTCCAAGAAATGTGCCCGTGACCGACAAGTCTTGGGCCCCCACCCTCAACCCCGATAAAAGCAGAGCCCCAGGCATGCCTCCCACTACCTCCCACAGCCTCACCGCGTGGCCCCTGATGTGCTGTGTAATTTCCAGGTCTTGTAATAAACTCTTTTTTGGGGGGGGTAATTAGGTTTATTTATTTTTAAAGGGACTTGGGATTGAACCCAGGATCCCGTGCATGCTAAGCATAAACACCCCATACCCTCCCCACCATAGACTTCTAATTCTTTCAAGGTTTCCAGATGGTGATTGCTGATAAAGCTTTTTTTTTTTAGCCCAGTATTTTAGCCTTTGTGGGTGGGGCGGGGGGGTAATTGGGTTTATTTACTTTTTTTAATGGCAGTAGTGGGAATTGAACCCAGGACCTCGTGCATGCTAAGCATACGCTCCGCCCCTGAGCTGCACCCTCCCCACCGCACCGCACCCCACCCCCCATCATTACCGCTGAAGGACACCTTGTAATCACAGTGAGAACCACAAGGACCTACCCAGCCGAGACCCTGGTTATTGATAGACTAAGACCAGCACAAAACGGTGCATTTTACCACACACACAAGTCCACACTTCACTATGAAACCCAGGCTTTCCCTCTAGATTTGCGCCATCCCCTCCACATCCCAGCCATCCGCACTCACACAGGAGCCTGGGGTCTAGGACGCTGTCAGATGGTATTCTCTGCATCCTCACTCCCTGCCTACCCTAGGGGACTTCAGTGTCCACAGAGATGACCTCATTGCTCCTGGCTCCTTGGCTGCCTCAGTTGCTCCCCGCACATCCACACCCTGCTTTAACCGGCCCCTCCAGCTCCTGGGCTGCCTCTGCTGGTCCCCTCCATCATCCCCCCACTATCCTCTCCTCTCCTCCCTCCGGGATTCCCAGGGACATTGTGTATACCACTCCTGCTCTGACCTCACCCTCCACAGTAACACTGACCATCCCCCTCTGCTGGACTGGTGCCCACGCTCAGGGCTGCCGGGGGTGGGGCGGAGTCACACCTGTACACTTACCTGGTCCACACACTGCCTGGCTCGCTCCTGGGTGGTTGGGTTTTTGGGTTTTTCCTCCCTCCAATTAAATGTTTTATGTCAGCGCACTCTACTGTGCTCCAGGACAGCTCCTCTGAGTCTTGATTTTTCTCATGTCCCTGACCTTTCCCCTCCCCTTGGCAGACGACCACACCTTTCACCTCAGGAAGAAAACAGAAGCCACTGGAAGCAACTTTGTAAACTGTCCACGACCAAACCTGCGGAAACAGGCGGCAGCCCTGCCTCGTGTAGGTCTCCCCTTCCACGGTGCCCCGGGCCCCCCTCCTCCTGCCCGTCTGTCTTTGAACCTCTCCTTTTCTGCCATCATCTCTGAAACAGGAGTGAGCCACTACATCTTAGAGGAAAGTCCTGCTCCAGCTCACCCTGCAACTCCATCTCCATTCCCTCGGCTGCCACCCTAAAGAGTTGCCTGAAATGTCGGTCTCCATCGCTTTCTTTCCACGAAGACACTCTCTCCGCTCTCTCTCCACCCACTGAACCTGGGAAGAGGAGGAGCTGGGCTGGAGGGAGGGGCCTGTATTCAGTGGCTGGTCAGGAGGGCACCCAGGCTCCCCTGCTCACATCCTATTGGCCGCTGCCTGGTCACGTGGCCACCCAGCTGCAAGGGAAGCTGGGAAGTGTAATCCCTTCCTAGCGTCCATGTGCCCCCCCGGACTTGGAGGGCTGGGCTTGTAAAGAAAAGGAGAAGGTTGCCTGCCTTTCCAGCTCTACAAGGTTCAAGCCCTTAGCCGCCGCAGTTGCCCACCAACGGCGCACCTGAGGGGAATTCAGGATGGAGAGAACCAGGAAGCTTTCTGCACCTTGGATACCAGCCCCCTTAGATAGAAGGGAAGATTTCAGTGACCCCAGATCCTTGCATCTTCCCACACGTAGAAAGCACTAAAACCATAAACTCGAGATGTCTGTCCTTTGTAATTAGCAGTAATCTTTTGATGTTTGACTACATGTATTGTTTTTTTTTCCCAGCAAAAGATTCACACCTATCCCGGCTCCTCCCTTACGTCTTTGGAATGGTGTCTCGGAGCCATCTGACAGGCTGTCCCTGAGTGACGGTCCTCCGAATAAGACGGAATAAACTCAGCTCTCAGTTCTTACACCGTGGGTTTGGTTCTGTTTTTAACTGACAGGTGACTAAGTGAAGGGGACTCGTGCACAGTAACCAGGGTGCTCCCTCATGCTGGCCTAGACCAAACTCGGAGCTTCCGGCTCCTACTTGGAAGCAGCACCTCAAAAGTCAGAGGGCAGAAAACTGAACTCTCCCCCGCCCCCCTCCCCACACACCTGGCCTTCCTTTAGGATTCCGCGACCCAGTGGGTCACCCACCAGCTGCTCAGGGACTAGCGAGGTGCTGGTTGGACACAACCAGTTCTGCCTCCGCGGCATCTCTGACCTGGTCCACCTTCCTCCATGGCTACTGCTCTCTAGTCCAAGCCGCTGTTACCCTCCCCCACCCCCAGGCCTTGTCCACACCCAGTCTTGTCCCCAGGGGCACGTCTCAGAGCATCTTTCCAAAGACAACTGTCAACACCTGCTTAAAAGCCATTAGCAGCTTCCTATTGCTCTTGGGATAAAAATCCAAATAAACCTCGAAGGGCTTCGGAGGCTATGACCCCTGCCTGGCTCATACCACGCCCGCAGTCTCCACCCCCTGCCCCCCACAAGCTCCAGCCACACTTGCTTTGCTTACTTTCAGCAAACTCAAGACACCTGCTCCCCAGAGGGCCGTCCTGCCAGGCACGGAATCGCGCAGGCACACTGCCCGCTCTCACGTGCACACAGCTGCAATTAGTCAGTCACATAATTAGGCATCCATTTTCTGCTTCCCCAGTTCCCCAGTTCCAGCCCTTTTGAAGAGCACTGCTCCTCCACAACCTGGCCCCATCCCGGGCCAAGGCAGGCCTTCGGCCATGATCTCTGAAGGAACAAAGGCTCTGAGAGGTCCTGCTGCAAAGACTGTTCAATCTCATCTAACCTGGCGTTTCCTCAGGCTTAGTCAAGCACGACACCCTTCTTTCCTTGAAGCTCTATCACTTTTCAGAGGAGCTTGAAACCTTAGATCAAGGTTTTAGCTGACTTAACTTCCACCAAAACTGTGCTTCCCGGGGTCTATGTGTTCCAGGACACAGGGAGCCAAACCTCAGGTGGAATGATGGTCGCAGCAAGGGGAGCTGGGCAGACAACTCCCTGCCCATCATGTCACAGCCTGGGGCTCGAGGCGGACGCCCTGCCCGGCGCGGAGGGGACACTCAGGAGTGATGCGGAGGAAGGGGCTTCCCAGCGGGTCACACCCGAGGCCCCACCTGAGCAAAGACGACAGGGTACGGCCCCCGTGGTCAGGTGGCGCAGTTAGCTTTCAGCGTGTCCTTGTGCAGCAGTGGCTGGCTGGCCACTGCCCGCCCCGCCGGGGCCACCAGCCAAGGCACGTGCTTTACTCGCTTCCCGGGCTCTGACAGTCATGGCCGTGGGGGACCAGCCGAAAGGCTTACCCGCTACTTACAGTCCCCTGGAGACTCTTGCTCCTGCTGAATCAACTCGGAAGACAAGCTTCCAACCGACGTGACCCGTCATTACATACAACTGCAGGCTGGTTCTCCTGTGGGGGTGCTCGCGGTGCGTGGGAGGCTGGGCCATCTGGGTCTCGTCCCCGCCCCCACCACACACAGCCTCCTTGTGTCTACTTTGGCCCAGCCACATGTCCGCACGCTGAGCTCTTGGCAGAGGGGACAGGAGGGCGGGCGGCTTTGTCCTCTGCCCAGGCATGTCCTTGCTCCTGGCCTTGGGCAGAAAGAACAGAACCCTGTCGGCCAGGCTGGCCCAGCAGGGGCCTCAGGCTCCAGGAGGATGGCAGTGTGGCCAGAGAGACATCTCTGAAGGTCACTGCTACACTGGGCACCGCGGCGCCCTGAGGTGAGGCCCGCACAAGGCAGGGACGTGCCACCCAGGCTGGGAAGCGGGGCGGGCTAGTGGAAGACCTCGCAGGCAGGGAGCAGAGAAGCGGGCGGTGGGTGGAAGCCGGTATTTAACAGGCGCGCCTCAGGGTCAAAGGGCAATGCAGCCGCAAGCCAATTAGAGGTGACAGAGCGGCTTGTTTTGGGTCTTGCTGTGATTGGTGGAGGGAGGAGCTGTGTGCGAGCAGCAGACCCAGCTGGGGGTTTACAGCCGGCAGCAGTGAGGGCGGCTGTGGGTGGAAAATCACTAACAGGAGACACCGGGGGGAGGAGGATCCTCGTTAAAGGCAGGCTAAGGAGCAGACATCAAAGGTGAAGGCGAGGAGCTCGGGCAGGTGCCAAGGAGGGGTGACTTAGCCGGGTTCCCTGCTGAGACTGGCTTAGCCGGGCCCTTAGCCAGCCTGGGACCAGCCCTGCCGACAAGAGGGCTCTGGGGGACACGTGTTTAAGGTTTGGTCGAGGACGGCCTTTGCCTGGCTCCGGCCTGATGAGGGGCTCTGGTCTAGGGAGTAGGCAGGGCTCCAGACAGAGGGTTCCCTCCCCATAGCTCTGGTGGTCAGGGAACAAGGCTTATTCCTCATGGGCCGTGGAGGGTACAGGGCACGCCTGGGACCACACAACAAGGTGGTGGTGTGGTAGGGAGGAACACATCCGACTCCATACTGGATCTGTTCCTTTGGCTCTAACCCTGTGCTCTGCTGCCTGCTGGTTCTGCACTTTTTGTAGAAGGATGTTGCCTGTAGCCTGAAAAATACAGGAGAGCCCATCCCCAAAGCTCCGACCTTTAAGGGCACAACACTGTCCCGTTCAGACAGAGACACAAAACTGCAGATAGAAAATAAGTTTGTCTTGTTGGCAGTTTACAGGGACACCACGACCTGACCTGTGCGGAAAGCTGCAAGAACAAAGGATTCTGACACCAAGAAGATTACAGCAAACAACCACGCCCCCTCCCCTTTTTGGTATAAAAGGAGCCTGAATTCTGACTTGAGGAAGATGGTTCTCCAGGAATAAAAGGTCGTTATCCCTTGCCCCAACACCTCGTCTTCCAATTTCCTGGCCTGTCGGGCAGCGAGCAGAATGAGTTTGGACTTGGTAACGGTAGAGGGAGAGAGAGGTGACCCCCAGCTCTGCCCTTATTAGGGTCTGAGGGAGGGATGTCTGGGGTTTCAAGGGGTCACTCACAGGCTCAAAGCATAGAAGCAAAAATTAGGGTGCAGGAGACTGGAGGTGGGGTCACTACGCGCCCAGTCATATAGGTCCCCTGGGGCCTTCTGGACCAGGAGCTTCATGGGTGTGAGGGCCGAGATCCCCGCCTGGCTATTGTGCACGTGTTGTGTCGTGCAGCTGGCTGTATGTTCGTTCAAGACAGACGTCTTCTGAAACGGATGCCCAGCAATCAAAACCCAACGCCAGGCACTTAGACTTCTGGTTCATCCAGGACCTGTGTCCCGTCCCTCCTGCCAGCTCCCACAGTCCATCAAAACCACTGCGGATGATGCCAGTCCATCTCTGACACTCGCTGGTCCAGGTCTCAGCCCAGCCAACCCAGGGAGCACCCTAGGCTGCCCTCACCTCCTGGCCCTTCCCCTCACCTCGTTACATGCACACTCAATGCATTCTTTATTCTAAGAACCTATGGCACCTGCAATCTGTGTGTTTATCAAACGTGAGCTAAAAGAAACCCTCTGTAACTTTCACTTTTCTTTTTTAAAAAAACGGTTCAATCAAGCCTTTTGTTTTTGTTCTACTCTTTAGATCTCAGTCCTCACAGCGGGTCCCTGGACCACACCGTCGGCATCGCCTGGGAGCATGCTACGGACTCAGGGCTAGGGGGGCCTGCCCCGCCCTGCTAAGCAGGAAATACAGTGCAGTGCGGGGAATGGCGCGGGGCAGCCACTGGAATTTTAAGAGGCCCCCAGGAGATGCTAATGCACGCTGAAGGTTGAGAACTTGAGTAAAATTGTGGTCTCTGTTTCGACAAAATTCACTTGAAGTAGCCAACTATGCTGAGCTATCGGGCCCTCCTGCGCATACACGGTTCCGGTTCTGGGAACCCACCCGCAGGGCCTGAATGCCCTGCGATGAGCCCCACTGGCTACCCGAGGAGCAGGTGATCTAAAGTAGTGGTTCTCCGGGGGGCTGCGGAGAGGGATCACCTGGCGAGCTGCCCGAACTCAGTTCTGGCCCCACCTCCAGGGGCTCAGGGCCAAGTGCCCAGGTGTTCAGAGCTCCCCTGGGGTCTGGTCCAGGAGGGTCGGTGCCCCTTACAGGAGAGCCTTGCTGCCCTTGGGCCAGTCCAGCCCCACCCCTGCCCGTCCTCTTCTGCTCCAACTGCCCCTCAACCACTTGGTCCACTGGGGCGCCCTTTGTATGTGGGAGGCGGGGGCGGTCAAGGACAGGCTGCCTTAAAGGACCCAGCACCCCTGCAACAGCTTCCAAAAGATTACAGCTCAACTTCTACCTGCAACCTGGAAAGAGCAACTATTTCTTTCTTAAAAGGACAAAGAGCCCTTTTCTTTGGAATATTAAAAAAAAAATTAAACGGTTATAATCTCTTCATTGACTTAGTTTATCATATCCCACACCGGGAAAAAAAAGTCTCCAAGATGAAAGTCAATTGCCCTAAATTAATGCCTGGGAGAGGAAACAGCGGGGAAAAGCTGCAAGACCACGGCTTTCCCACTGAAGCAGCCCCACCACTCCGGCATGTCCCGCGTCCCCAGGCCCTATCGTCCTGATTGACTGAGATTCAAGTTTAATTACAAACTTCAGGGGAGGGAGGGAGAGGGAGCCGAGGGACGGGGGACTGGGCCTCCACTGGAAGGCCTTCTCGGCTTTGTCTGCAAAACGACATGTGCTTTGAATGTAGTGAGTCAGGAAAGAAGAATTTGAACGAGGTCTGGAAATGAAATTTCCTGCCTGTGGTGTGAACAGCTGGTCTGTCGCTAAATCTACCCCAAGGACATGCATTCCTCCGTGACCAGGCTGTCCCTGCAGCCCCAGACGACAGGGGTAGGGGCAGCCTATCTGGGAAGCAGGGTGGCTTCCAGCCCCCGGTGGGGCTGCGGACACCCCAGTGGAATCCGATTCTGCAAACACCTCTCCTGACGCCCCTCTCGTCTCGGCGGCGACTAGGGGATTTGTCACCCACGTCACGGTCCCTCCAGTCTGGCCTCCATCCCTGAAGGCTTCTTAAGCAATAAGAAACTGTCCTTTTACCTCTGTCTGTCTTTGCTGGTGCGGAAGCACTGAGAATCATCCCAGGCAGCCGGCCGTCCCACGTGCCTGGCACCGAGGGGGCTCCCAGGACTTGAGGCTTTCTGAATTGAACTCAGAAGTGCTGAAATCCAAAAGCATTCCCTTATGGTTCTCAGAGGGGTCTGGAACTTTCTCAGGACCCCGCCCACTTTGTAATCAGTGGAGCCAGGTTTGGAAGCTGATTTCCTAACGTACCAAATGCTGCTGGTTCAGCCCCTCAAGGGGCCACTTTAATTACGAAGCTTTACTTTAAGGTCTTCAGACCTTAGAGCCTCCTACCTGAAGGGTGGTCCTCTCACCAGGTCACCTGCGAAACGGATGGAAATCACGACTCTCCAGCCCCACCCTTTGGCCCCTTGAGAACCTGCATTTACCCCCAGGTGACTGGGATGCACGAAGCTCGGCTCCAGAGACAGAGAGCTAGAAACGGGGTGGGGTGGGGATGCTGGAGTCAGCACTGATCTTATTTAAAACCACAGAAAAATGGTGCACTTACCTGTGAGAAGCCTGCCCGGGCATACCAAACCAGCAGGATCCTGTGCTCTGGAGAGAGTTTGTTATTTCTAGTTTTGAAGGGCAGTTACATGCGTCTTAATAAAACTGGGAAAACAAATTAACATCTTGAATTCCTGTGGGTCATTTTCTACAACTGATGAATCAATACTGATATGTTGTTCTTAATAACTGAAGTCCACAGTCCACGTAAAGGTTCATCTTGGTGGGGTGTATAGTCTATGGGTCTGGACACACGTATGATGGCACATGTCCATCACCATAGTAACGGAGTAGTTTCACTGCCTTAAAAATCCTGTGCATCACCCTCCCTCTTCCCTAAGCCTGGTGACCATTGATCTTCTTACTGTCTCCATAGTTTTGCCTTTTCCAGAATATCCCATAGTTGGAACCAAACAGCTGCCTTCTCAAACTGGCTTCCTTCACTTAGTAAATTGCAAGCCACTCCCATCCCTCCTCCCCCAGCCCCCGCAGCTACTCAGTAATGACTCTGTCTCTGTGGATTTGCCTGATCTGGGCATTTCATAGACATGGAATTATACACAGTGTGGCTGCGGCTTTTTAAAAATACATCAAGTTCCAAAAGATTTCTCCTCTCGATTAAAAACTGGGCCAGAGTTCCAAACAGACACCTTATCAAAGAAGATACACAGATACAAATAATCACATGAAAAGATTAGAACTTCAGGATGGGGGTGACTTCTTATGGGTAAAGGCTTATTTCAGGGAGATGAAAGCGTTCTGGAGCAAGACAGGGGTGATGACTGCAGAACACTGTCAATGTACTAAACGCTACTGAATGAGTCACTTTGAAGCGGTTAAGATGGTAAATCGTATCAGATGTATTAACTGCAATCTAAAGAAGAGAGAGAGGGAAAAAAGCTGCTGCTGTGGTGAGGGTGTGGAAACACTGAAGTAAGTCCGGGGCTTTGCCCAGGCAGTGAGGCTCCACGGGGTTTGATGCCGGCAGCTCCCCTTCGGCCACTCCCCCAGCTCCCGGAGATGCCCTTGCACCTCCCCATTCAAGGTCCAGGCTGCCCCTGCGCCACCCGGGTCACAATCACTGCCCTAGATCCCTTCCCTGTACTGGGCTGTGCCGGCAATCCAGGCACGATCCTGTCCCCATAAAGTCACCCCAAATGCCCCCAAGCCGAAGCACCCAGGCCCCAGTAGGGCCCCTCACCACACCCAGCCCCGTTCACCTCCCGCCTCTCTGCCTGGCATCACGTTGAAGGTTAGCCCTCCATCCCCCGTTCAGGACCCATGGTCCCAAGGGGATATCAAGGAAGCTACAGCTTCTGTTTTTCTGACATTCCTGTGCCACGATTGAAACTGTCCCCCTGTGAAAGCAAAGAAATCCGAGTTGAAAAGGACACTTTGATCAAACAGTATAACCAAGACACAGGCCCTGTTCCCAGCTCGCTCGGGTGTGGTGTCGGGGGTGGGGAGTGGCCCAGGGCCCCCGCCTGCTCCCCGGGCTCGCCTCGGGGAGGGCCCGGCTCCGAAGACCCTCACCAGCCCCTGCAGGGGCTTGGGCTTCCCCCGGGAAGGAGCATCTGCAGGGGACTGGCCCGGACTCACCGCAGGGCCCCTGCTCACAGGCCGACGCACGCCTTTGCTTCACAGACTCCTGCGAGGCCGGGGCTAGTGATCCTACTGTGCAGATGGCGGGGCTGGGGAGCGTGGGCCCTCGTCACTGTTAACGGGTGAAGACGGCGCCCGTCCCAACTCCCGGCGGACTGCGCGGGCCCCAGGTGACACATCTGAGACTCTGGGCTTCGGTTAGCGCAGCCCCCCACCCCACAGCGTCAAATGCTAAAACTGTCCCTTCTCCTGCTCCCTCACCTAGACCGCCTGGCCCCCGAGTCCTTTCTGCACCCGGCCCCACCCCTCCACCCCGGCCCCACCCAAGCCTTCGCCGTGGCCCCCGTGGGTCCAGGCCAGGGTCGGCCATGCCCAGTTGGTCTCCTTCCCGATCCTTCTGCCCGGACACTGAGGAGATGACTTTCCCATTTCCCAAGGGTGTGGCCCTGGGGGAGACAGAGCTGGTCTCATCACCGGTGACCCACAGGCCTCCTGGGAGGGAAAACACAATTCCACGCTGGGCTGGGAACTCAGCGGGCGGCCCCCTGGAGACTGGGTTTCTGAGATGCCCGAACCCCGAGCTCTTGGCCTCTCCCAGGCCTTGTCAGGGTTTCACAGAGCCAAGCCAGCTGTAAAAGTCTTCGAGTTCACAGCCCCCCTCAGGGGTCCTGGGAGTCAGCACCCTTTCCTGTAGAGGACCCGGCAGTAGGCAGCGTGGGCTTTGGAACCCCGACGGTCTCTGCGGCAACCGCTCAGCCCCACCGCCGCAGCGGACAGCGCGTGGAAAACGGCTCAGCGCTGTCGTGTCCCTCAGATACACGCTCCGAAGCGGGGCTGCTGGGTCCTGTGGTGGTTCTGTTCTCAGGTTTTTGAGGAACCTCCACACTGGCTGCACCGATGCATGTTCCCTCCAACAGCGCCCAAGGGCTCCCTTTTCTCCACGGCCTCGCCGAGCTCCTCTCTTACCTTTGTGCTAACAGTCCTCCCGACAGATGCGAGGCGCTACACGTCACTGCGGGCTTGGTTCGCATTTCCCCGATGATCAGTGATGTTAAGCACCTTTGCTGTGTGCTTGTTGGCCGTTTGTGTTTCTCTTTGTAAAAATACCTATTCGGGTTCTTTGCCCATTGTTACTTGGATTATTTGCATTTTTGCTATTAACTTGTATGAGTTCCCTCTGTATTCTGGATACTAACCCCTTTCCAGACACATGAGTTACACATATTTTACCCTGTTCTGTAGGTTGTCCTTTCATTCAGTTGACGGTCCCTTTGCTGTAGGCAGCTGTTAAGGTCGGTGCAGCCCCAGGCATTGAGTTTTGCTTTTGTTGCTTGTGCTTTTGGGGGTCAGATTCAAAAAATCATCGCCAAGACCTGCGTCAAAGAGTTCTTCTCCAGTGTTTACTCCTGGGGGCTGCACGGTTTCGGGTGCTGTGTTTAAGAGTTAATTTTTGTGAGCTGGTGCAAGATAGTGGTCCAGTCTCGTTCTTTTGCATGTGAATACCTGATTTTCCCAACACCGTTTATTGAAGAGACCATCCTCTCCTTTCCCCGTTGAGTATTCTTGGCTCCCTTGTCAAGTCTCAGTCGATGGCGTATGCAGGGGTTTATTTCTGGGCGCTCAGTTCTTTCCCGTGAGTCTGTGTCTATTTTTATGCCGGAGTCCTGCCGACTGCTCTAGCGTCCTAGCCCGGTTTTGAAGTCAGGAAATGCAATGATTCCAGCTTTGTTCTTTTTTTAAGGTTGCTCTGGCTATTTGGGGTCTTTCATGGTTCCATACAAATTTTAGGATTTTAAAGAAGTTTCTGTGAAAAATGCCATTGGACCATGTAACAGGAATCGCACTGAATCTATACATGGCTTCGGGCGGTACGACGTTTTCAAAATACTAACTATTGGGACCTGTGAACATGGAGTTGATTCATGCGACTCTTCTTCAACTTCTTTCATCAGCGTCTTGCAGTTTTCGGTGTCCAGAGCTTTTCACTTCTTGGTTAAATTTACTCCAGAGTATTTTATTGTTTTTGAAGATACTGTGAATGAGATTGTTTTCCTTATTTTTTTCTTCAGCTAGTTCATTGTTAGTGTATAGAAATGCACTGATTTTTTTAAGTTGCAAAACCTTTTATGAAATATGTTTTTATAATTAAATGTATGAAAACAATAACTGATTTCTTTTTTTTCTGTTTGGCAGCTATATAATCTTTCCTTTTCCAGTTTTATTAGGCAGAATTACTACAGTTGGACTGCACATTGCATTGCATGTAAATACATATGTACAGTATACTGCACATTTTAAGTTTACGTATATGTACTAATTACTGTTTCTAAGAACAGGTTAGAGCTTTAGCTTTTTAAACTTACATAGTTATCAAAGGCATAAAGTGAACTACAAAATGAGAATCAACAGAATGCGGCAATCCAATCATAAGGGACAGTCAGGTGGGAACGCACCGATTTCTGACATTGATTTTGTATCCTGAGATTTTATTGGACTCATTTACCAGCTCTAACAGTTTTTTGGTGGAGTTCGTAGGCCTTTCCATGTGTAAGATCACGTCGTCTGCAAACAGAGACAGTTTTAGTTCTTCCTTTCGGGTCTGAACGGCTTTGACGCGTTTTCTCGCCGGGCTGCTCTGGCGGGGACCTGCAGCGCTGTGCTGAACGGCAGGGAGGGGGGCACCCTGGTCCCGGACCTCGGAGGGGAAGCTGTCAGGCCTTCACCGCTGAGGATGACGTCAGCTGTGGGCTTGCCATTTACGGCCTTGGTTACACTGAGGTATGTTCCCTCCATACCCATTAAAATCCTGAGAGTTTTAATCATGAAGGATGTTGTCATTCAGGGTTTTCTGAAGTATAAATTATAGACAGTAAAAGTCGCCCTTTGAGGTGTACAATTCGATGTAACAGATGCGTATAGTCGCTATTTATTACATATATAACGTTTTCATTTCCCTTGGGCGAATGTCTAGAATTGGATTCCTGGATCATACGGTAAGTAAGTGTGTTTAATTTTTTAAGAAACTGCCAAACTGTCTTCCAAAGTGCTATTTCTGCAAGCGGTATGTGAAGTTCTCCCTCACAAGCAGTTGGTATGGTCAGACTTTTAAATTCTATCCATTCTAGTAGAAATATGTATCTCATCGTAGTTTTAATTTGCATTTCCCTAATGAATATGTTGAGCATCTTTTCATGTGTTTAATTGCCATCTGTATCTCTCCTTTGGTAAAGTGTCCGTTCAAATCCTTTGTCCATTTAAAAAATCAGGTTATTTGTTTATTATTTAGTTTTGAGAGATCTTTGTGTATTCTGGATATAAATCCTTTAACAGATTTTTGACAATCACATTATTTTCTCCCAATCCGTGGCTTCACTTCTCATTCTCTTAAGTCTTTTTTTTTCCCCCAAAACCAGAAGTTCTTAATTTTGATGAAGTTCAATTTATCAATTTTTCATTTATGGATTGTGATTTTGATGTTCTGTCTATAAAATCTTTGTCTAACCCAAAGGCACAAAAATTTTCTTTGATGTTTTCTTCCAGAAGTTTTAGAGCGTTAGGTTTCTATACTTAGATCTATGATCCATTTTGAATTAATTTCAGAATGTGAGATATGGTGGTTTATACTTTTGCATGAGGATGTCCACTTGTTCCAGCACCATTTGTTGAAAAGACTATGTTTTCTCCTTTGAGATGCCGCCTACCTTTGTGGTAAATAAACTGACCATAGATGTTCGTGTCCATTTCTGGACCTTCTATTCTGTTCTACTGACTAATTAATTTATCTTTGTGCCAACACCACCCTGCCTGGGCTACTGGAACTTTTTATAATAAGCCTTGAAATCAGGTAGTGTAAGTTCTCCAAATTAGTTCTCCTTTTTCACAGTTATATGGGTTATTTTAGGTCTTCTGCGTTTCCACAGCAATTTTAGAAACGGACTGTAAATTTCTTCTTTTAAAAAAAGCTTCTGGGATATTGATTAGGACTGTATTGAATCCATAGGTCAATTTGGGGAGAAATGACATCTTTATAATTTTAAGTCTTCGGATCCGTGAACACAATATATCTCTCCATTTATTTATGCCTTTAGAAGTTCCTCTCAGCAATTTTTTGCAGCTTATTGTCAGCAAATTGCTACCCAGAAGATATTTAAACACACACACACACAAACCTGCTTCTGTAACACAAAGATAACATTTTAACAGTGAATGAGAAAATAACCACTTTTGGAAGAAATTCTTCTTTTAGACCCTTCTAGTTAGAAAGCCCGGTATTAGGGATTACCTCCATGGGTATACTGACTTTGTCGCCAAATATGACATAACTGTTTCACCTGTTAAAATCTCTCATATTTGTTCACCATGGGGACTGTTCTTAGTGTTATTTTAACCATTTTCTTAACCATTTAAAAACATAACATCTTCCCTTTAGTTTATAAGAAAACCTGACCAACATGAGGGGAGATGTAAATTTACTATCCAAAATTTTTTAAATTGCATAATAGGGTGGCTTAAACAACAGCAATTTATTTCTCACGGTTCTGGAGCCTGGGGAGTCCAAGATGAAGGTGCCGCCTGGTTTGCAGGCGGCTCGACAAGTCCTCACCTGGCAGAGAGAGGCTGAGAGCAAGCCCTCAGATGTCTCTTCTTACAAGGGCACTGATCTCATCCTGGAAGCCCCACCCTCATGACCTCCACTAGCCCTGATCACCCCCCAACGGGCTCCACCTCCTGACACCATGGCACAGCGGTGCCCGCTTCAACATGTGAATTCTGGGGGGGACAAAGTTCAGCCTGTGTCAGGTGGTAAGATGATCATGGAGATAAAATGGGGTCTAAAAGTAACCTAAAAGAAAGCAGGAAAGGGGAACAAGAGAACAGGGAGGGCAAGCGGGAAAGAACTGGCCAGAGTGTGGGGTTAAATCCACCCCATTGATGATTCCCGTAAGCACGCCCCTCCCCCCACGAGCCAGGCCTCGCTGAGAGTGAAAAGACTGGGTGGCGGGAAGACCAGGGAGGCAGCGAGGACCACGGAGGGGGATTTTCGCGGAAGAGAGACTGAAGTTACCATTTCCACCTTCGGGCCTTTCAGACCCGAAAATGAGACACGTCTAACAGCGTAAAGTAAGCCCACAGCGGTGGAAGCCGCCCGGGGCGGCGCGGGGGGGAACGTGGGGGGGGGGTCACCGCGGGCCGGGGCCGGCAGACACCCGCGGGTCTCTGGCCCTGGTGAGGAAAGGCACTGGGGGTTCCCGAGCTCGCACCTGCAGACGGCAGCCATCCCCCGTGGCGCGAACGGAAAGGGGCGCCAAGAAGGGGCAAAGCCGGTCTCACGCACTTCCCGTCCTGGGATTTGCAAAGCGGCGGACAGCGGAGGCCTTACAAGACGGGCTTTTTCCACGACACCCGCGGTGGCCCCGCTCCTGTGAGGTCCTGCGCTGGAGGCGGCTGGAACTGGTTTCCAAAACCCTAAGTGTGGGGGAAGGCGGGCCTCTCAGAGGCGGCCGCTCAGGGCAGCATCCTGCGGGCTGCGACTCACAGCCCTTTCCCCGACGGCGAAAGGAGAAACCCTGGGCGGAGGAGCCCACGTCCACCTTGGTCCTGGAGGAGCCTGGAGGCGTGTGGCTCCTTCACTTCCCCCATCACGCGTGCTGCCCACCAGGGGCTCCGAGGCTCCATCCCCTGAACCGAGAGCGCCACCCACCGGGGTTTCCTATCGCCCCGAACCCCCCGCACCTGACACGGCCTTGGACTGGAGTTGGCCCAAGACTATTTGTGGAATGACTTAACTCCCAGTCTCCACCCCACACCCAGTTACCTTGGCCACTGGGACACGTCTGGCTGGGATGTGTGGTTACCGAAATGCCACCACCACTGTGTAACTGTGTCGTTTTCAGTCGGCGGCGATCCTTCCAGGGCCCTGCCGGCCACACAAGGAAAGACTAGGGGATCCAGAACTTGAAGGTCGAGTCCAGCCGGCACACGGCAGTCTTGCTTGGGACTCTGGATCTTCGGCAGCTGTCTCATTCTTGCCAGAGCTGAATGACCGTACTGGCTGGCAGGATCCAGGTTATGTCTGTCCCCTAGGCAGCCTGCTGTGATCGTCCCCTTCTGAGCAAGCGCCCAGGCTC
Organism: Vicugna pacos; assembly: GCF_048564905.1. Taxonomy (NCBI): domain Eukaryota; kingdom Metazoa; phylum Chordata; class Mammalia; order Artiodactyla; family Camelidae; genus Vicugna; species Vicugna pacos. The sequence goes on from NC_133002.1 coordinate 60,233,587, forward strand.
GATTAGAACCATTGACGAGCTCCTACAGCCACACGAGTGGGTACTGAGTACCTGCCACGAGCCTCCTCTGATGACGGACAAGGTGGGGGCCACAAATACTTGTAAACATAAGGACGACCAGTGACAGAGAAGCTATAGTTGTCCTGCCATGTAATATGTTTTACCACGGCTGTTTATAGACCCCCCCCTTTCCATGAGACAAGAGGCACCAGAGGACCCCCCTGGGCAGATGGGATGCTCGGTCAAGCTGGCGCAAGGAAGCAAGTGCTAGGAGGTTCTGAAGAAGAGACCTTTGTGGGCTGAGGTGAGAAGGGCGTTCCTTCTCCGGATGCGCTCAGCTGTTTCACCCTGAGTAGAGAGGACCAAGCCAGATCTTGGACACGAGGCAGCAGCACTGCACAAAGTGCCAGATCCTGGGCTGGAAGAGCGGAGAGCCACCAATACTCTGGGCTGAAGGGTAGAGGGAGGGTAACAGACCAGCAGTACGAAGGGAGCCACCCATGGGAGCCACGGTCTTTGGTCAGGGGTTGTAGCCAGACTGGCCCTTTGTTCAAGCCACTGCTGGATGGGCTTCTGCTACCGGCAACTCCAGGCACTCCTGAGAGTGGACCATCACAGTGGATGAGACAAACTCTGGCTTCTCCGATGCATGTAATGAACAGACCACAAATAACCAACTCAATGGTTATGTCTAGTGGATATACCTATTCTTAGGAATTATGCACAGAAATGTTTGGGGCTAGAGGGAGGGCAATAGCTCAGTGGTAGAGTGCATTCTTAGCATGCAGGGGTCCTGGGTTCAATCCCCAGCACCTCCATTAAAAAGAGAGAGAGAAATAAAGAATGCCTTTTAAAAAAAAAAGAAAGAAATGTTTGGGGCCTAAGGGCTGGGTGTTTGCAAGTAACCTTTAAATGATTGAGAGAGAGAGAGGGAGGGGGACAGGAAGGAGGGAGAGGGAGGGAGGGGGAAGGAGGGAGCGCACAGTAACGGGCAGAGTATCAGCAGGCGGGGCTGGGCACACAGGCGTTCTTTATACTATGTATTTTTGGCAACATTTCTGTGCTTTTGAAATTCTTCCAAAAGCAAAAAGGAAAAAATCATAAAAAGCAGGGCTTTTGCCCGCATGTGAACGTGTGTTGAGAAGGTGAGGTCCAGGGAGGAAAGGAGAGGAGGGCTGAGAATCGGCGATGGAATGAGAAGACTGAGGAGAACAGGTCGTCAGGGCTGATTCTGCTGATCCGTGCTGGGCGCCCTCCCTCCTGACTTGAAGGACTTAACACGTCTCGGAATCCTGAGCCATTTCATGATGAAGGAGACCCCACGCTCTTGAGTGGAGGGAGGGGGGTCCTCTCGGTTTCCCTTGTTGATGCAGAACAAGCCGTAGCCAGGAAGCCCAGGGACTGTGAGCGGGGCACACAGACACTGGTGATGCCGCCAAATGGGCGAGTCCACCAGGGAGGCTGAGCGCAGGCAAAGGCAGGGCTGCTCTCGCACTAACTGCACGGGAAACGCCCACCAGACGCAGATGCACGGGCTGGAGAGGGGGTCCTGTCAGCTGCTCACTTTGTTCCCAAGTGGCCACCTGCTGATGGTCAATGTTGAGCCATGGCGTCAGGAGGAGGTTGTGCACAATGCAGACTGATGCTGTTTGTTTGATCTCTGAAGAGCACCTGAGCATCCAGCCACTTCAGTGAAGTGGAGCTGAGGTCACAGAGGGTGAGAGATGCCCAGACACCAGGATAGTAAGGACAAGGCTGAGACTGGAATCACCAGGCACTGGAAGGCTGATGTCAGTCCAGTTAGAAGGCAGACCCCCAGGGGCATCTCCAGGAGACAAAAGAACATGGTCCTGCCCAGAGGGCGGGGGTCAGCTCTTCCAAGACTCTAGGAACGACACCATCACTCAAAATTCTATCCAAGAAACACTGAGCAGCCGTTCTCGGGTGAGCTGCTCTGATTTTCAAAGCATTTTTCCCCTAAGTGGCCACTTGGATCAGGAAGCTGGACACAGCTGGCTGGGAAGAGAAATGACAGTCCCCATTTACGCTCTGGGCAGCATGTCTTGGTATTTCTTTGGCCTCGTGACCCCACCCGTGCTTTTCAAACTAGAGACGAACATTTTAATGCTTCTGAGAAAAAAATAAATGTCTGGGGATAGCCAAGAACATCTCAAAATAATAAAGGAATAATAAGGGAGGTTTGACTCACCAACTATTAATAGCTCTTTTAGAAGTAATGTAGTGAAAAGAGCATTCTTGGCACAAGAAAAGAAGCAATTGCAAAAATATATGGAACTTAACACACGGTAAAACTAATATCTCAACTCAAAGGGGAAAGGATGATATAATGAATGGACTGTGTTGGCATCATCAGTGACTTTTCTGGAGTGAAATAAACTTAGATCCCTTCCTCATAATATAAACAAAAAGGAACTTTAGATAGACTAAGAATCCAAAGGCTAAAAAAGGAAAATTAAAATGAAATATTAGAAGAAAATTGAGGGAACGATTCACTTATCCTAGAGCGAAGGCAACCTCCTTGAATAAGATGAAAAACTCAAAACTATACAGGAAAACGGACATATTTGACTCTGTCAAATTAAAATTTTGGAAAACATAACACAAATAAAGTCCCTCTGTAGCCAGGGGAGGGGGCTGCCCTGCCCTCAGTCTGTTTAGACTCAGCACAAAGGTGATGCGAGGGCACCTGGCTTGACCAGGTGTTGAAGGAAAATGGCTGCATCTGCCAAGCCCCAGGCAGGGCGGGGAGCCTGGTGAGCGGGTGGGGAGAAATGGGTCAAGGATCAGAAGAGGAGGTGATGCCCCAGAAACTGACTCCTTCCTCCTTCTTATGCTACTTCTCCCCTCACAAGTTCAGAGCGCCTCCATCCCTAAAACTCTGGACCACTTGAAGAGTCAGAACCACCAGCCCCGTGAGCTACTAACACGCCTGAATCACATTCTCTTGGGTAAAGGAAACAGGTTCTGATAAATTAGCCACATGACCCTGCCTGGCACAGAGCAGCCCGTGGCTTACTGTCATGCATTCATTTATGGCCATTTATTCAGCAGACGTGCCCCAAGGGTCCTCCCTGTGCCCAGCGCTGTCCAGGAGCTGGGCGCCCAGAGACGACCTGAAGAGGCAGAATCCTTGCTCTCAGGGAACTGACCGTCTAGTGCAATGGCCGAAATGACCACATCACCACATCCCTCATGAGTTGTAGACGCAAGAAATCCTTAACAAAATATTTCACAAATTGAGTCCAGTAATATGTTTTTAAAAACCATGACCAGATACGTGTTTTATCCCGGGGGTGCAAAGTTGACTTACCACTAAGATGTTATTCAGTATAACTCACCACATTAATACATTGAAAGAGAAACTCACGTGAGATTCTGCGTCTACACAGGAAAGCATTTGACAAAAGTCAGCACTTGCCCAGGAGGAAAGCTCTCAGCAAAGCAGGAAAACGTGAGAACATCTTCAACCTGATCACAGGCATCCCCGAGGAACCTACAGCTCTCACCCCACCGAACCACAAAAGCCAGATCAGGAGTGAGGCCAGGGCGCTCACTTCCACCCTCAGCTCATGCCACGCCCGAAACTACCTCAAGGTGGCTCAGACCTACCTGTAGGGGGTCAACCTGTAAAACTTCGAGGAGAAAATGTTTGTGAGCTTGGGTTATGCAGAGATTTCTTAGAATACAAAAGCACAAACCATAACATGAAAAAGAATTGATAAAATTACTTCATCAGAATACAAAATGTTTGCCCTTAAAAAAGCACCATTGAAAAGTTTAAAAACACGACTAAAAGTGGGAAGTAGGGGCTACACACTGGACGACCCCAGCGCTGTGACCTCTGGAGCGGGCAGGGTTGCGGGGAGAGCAGACAGCAGGCCGCAGAGACATCTGGAGGCCTGGGGCTCGGGGCAGTAAGACTACCCTGCACGAATCTGTGACGGGGAGTGCGTGGCACCGCACGTTTATCCAGACCCCCAGAGGGGACAACAGCAGGAGCAAACCCTGATGTGAGCCGTGGCCGCTGGTGATGAGGTGTCGACGTGGGCTCACGGTTGTCACAGGCTCACCACGCTGGTGGGGGATGCTGATGCCGGGGGTGGGGGAGTGCTGTGTGCTGCGCCGGTGCAGGGCCGGGGGCACAGGGGGAATCCCTGTACCGTCCCCTCAACTAACTGTAAACCTAAAACCGTTCTGGGAAATAAAGCCGACTACCAAAAATGAAAGTGCAAAGCAGGATCCACTGGAGCTGCGTGAGGAAGGGCGCCCCGGACTCTGGGCTCCCGGCAGCCAAGACGAAGAGCGACCCAGACAGCGGCTCCCAGAGGCCCCGGGTTCTCTGCTCAGTCACGAATGCAAGGTTGTGCAGGGCCCTCCCTTCAACCCCGCAGGGTGGACCAGGCTTGGCAAAGCTGCCTGTGCTCACGGAGAGGCCACTCGGAACACGCCTGCCCCGCCGGCCTCACCCTAACCAGGGCACAGGGTCGGGACAGGGACTCAGACTTGGCCTCTGAGCCCGTGTGTTCTCACTAGGAAGGGAGAGCGCCGGGCCACTCCTTGCCTTTCAGGCCCTTGGCCTCCAGTAAAACAGGCCAGGGCCCTTCGAGATCAGGACCTAAGAGCTGGACGGCCTCCAGGTAAAATCAAGCCACGAATGATGGCAGGAGCCCCGAGGAGCTTCCAGAAGGGCCTTTGCTGCCGGCCTGGGACAGAGCCGGTCTGAGTTCCCCAAGCTGGTGTAAGACCAGGCACCACTGCCCTCTCCCCGGGTCGTTCTGTAAGCACGAAACAAGGAGGGCTCCCGTGCATTTGGCCTAGGCTGAGAGACAAACCACCGTGAAATTAAAATTCAGTGTCATTATGTGAAACTCAGCAAGCTGTACAATTAAGAGTGTTACTTTCCAAAGAGAAAAGGAAGAGTCAGCATGATGGGAATCCCTACGGGGAGAATGCAGGGAGCTGGCGGGGGGTGGAGGAGGGGCAGGAAGACTCCCGGGGGAGGGGGGCCCAGCTGGGGTCTAAGAGAAGAACAGAAGCATCCCGGGGAAGGGGGGTAACTTCCAGGCCGAAGGCAGAGCGACTTAGGGGGCCGGGAGGCAGGAGGCAGACAGTCTATGGAAGCACTGCAAGAACCCAGAAGCTGGAAGGAGGAAGGAACCGGGAAAGGGGCAAGAAAGAGCCCAGGCTGGGAGGCGAGCAGGGCCCGAATCCCAAAGAATACGGAGCTGGCCAGAGCGGTAGCGACAGTCCGAAGTCAGGAAGGGACAGGCTTGCAGGTCCTCAGAGGAAAGAGTCTGGACTGGATGAGGGAGGCGCTGGCCCAAGGTGCACAAGGGAATGCTGGCTTCTCCTGAGAAGCTGCCTGCGAAGGAGCACCATGCACACAGGTCCAGGAGATGCCACACGCTAGGGGCACCTGCAGAGACGCGGAGGCTGCAGGAAAGGCCGCCGGCCATGCAGCCCAAAGCAGCATGTCCCAAACCTGTCTGAGTAACCCCAGGAGCACCTGGTGACATCTGGCAGGATGCTTGTTTATTGGGTGGTAGCTGGGGATAGTGGAGAACTGAATGAAAAGGCGCCGGGACACAGGCGCTCAATAAATGGTCATTACGTCGTCTCACTTGAGGGCATAAAGAACGCTGGTAGTAGCAGCTGAGACCACAGGACTGGTCATCTGTCCAGGAAGCCAGCGGAGGAACCTGAGAGGCTCCAGCACCCGGGAGTGTCGGCAGGTGGTGGGCGGGCAGAGGTCAGTGGAAGAGCCTGACGCTGAGGTGGCAGACAGGTGGGTGAGTCCAGATCCTCTTCCAGCAAAGCTGAGAGCAGGGAGGGAAGGCAGGCACTCGGCTGAGAAGTGAGCAGGAAGCAAGGATTCAGAGGCGACAGGATGAACTGTCAAACTCCACGATGTTCACAGAATCCATGCACAGATGCTCACAGCCACATGGTCCATAATAGCCAAAAAGTGGAATTAGCCCAGTGCTCATCCATGGAGGAATGGATAAAAATGGGGTATGTCTGTAAAACAGGATACTCTTCAGTGCTACGAGGGAATGGAGCGCTGACGCAGGCTACGTCACAGGGGAACCGCAAAAACGCCGTGCTGAGTGGAAGCAGCCAGACACGAGGGACTGCAGAGTGTGTGATCCCATTTCTACAAAATGTCCATGGCTGTGTAATATTCCACTGCATGGATATACTGAGGTCTGTTCATCCACTCATTGGCAGATGGACGTTTGGATGGTTTCCTCCCTCTGGCTGCTGTGAATCATGCTGCTGTAAGCTTCCTGTGGACATGTTTTCAGTCCTCTTGGGCGTCCACCTTTGATGGAACTGCTGAACCATGAGGTTAACTCCACATTTAACTTTCTGATGAACCACCAAACCGGTTTCCATCTCACAGTCCCACCAGCTTATGAGGGCTCCAAGTTCTCCACATCCGAACACTTGCTGTTGTCTTCTTAATTCTAGCCATCCTGGTGGGGGTGAGGTGGCAACTCATGGTGGTTGGGTTTGCATTTCCTTGATGACTTGATTTTGAACAGCTTTTCATGTGCTTATTGGCCATTTGTAGGTCTTCTCTAAAGAAACGTCTCCTCAAAATCTGTCCAATTTTTAACAGGGTTATGTCTTTTTACTGAATTCTAAGAGTTCTTGATGTATTCTGTCTGCCAGACTCTTCTCTGATTTACAAATATTTTCTCTTATTCTCTGGGTTGGCTTTTCACTTTCCCAGTAGCATCCTTTAAAGTACAAGCACCTTTAATACTGATGAAGTCCAATTCATCTTTTTTTTTGCGGGGGTCGGGGGGAGGTTGCTGTGGTTTGGTGTTGTATCTAAAAAACATTGCCTGATGCAAGGTCATGAGTTACATCTGTTTCCTTCTAGTTTTTTGTTTTAGCTCTGTAGTATTTAGGTCTTTGATCCACACTGAGTTAATTTTTGTAGCTGCTGTGAGGTAAGGGTCCAACCTGCTTCCTTTGCATGTGGATATTCAGTTATTCCAACACCATTTGTTGAAAAGGTAATCCTCCCGAACCCCACCCTTGAACTGCAGCACTCTCATCTAAAACCAACTGCCTGTAAATATATGTGAGTTGATTTCTGGCCTCCTGATTCTATTCCACTGATCTGTACGTCTGTCCTTACGCCAGGAACATGCATTCTAGATTGTGGTGTTTTGAAGTCAGGAAGCAAGTCCACCAACTTCGTTCTTTTACAGGATGGTTTTGGCCATTCTTCATTCCTTACGTTTCCATATGAATTTTAGGATAGGCTTTTCCACTTCTGCAAAAGGGCCAGCTGACGTTCTGATGGGGACAGTGCTGAGTCTGCAGATCAGCTTGGGAGCAGTCATTGCAACAACGTTCCACCTTCTACACCATGAACACCGGAGGCTTCCACTTAAGTCTTCTTTAATTTCAAGTTTCAGTGATGTTTTATAGTTTTCTGTGTACATTCTGTTCCTTAAAATCTATTCCTATTTTATTCGTTTTGATGCCATTTGTAAGTGGACTTGTTTTAACTTCATTTTTAGATTGTTCATTGCTAGTGTATTGAAAAATGTGATTTTTGTATAGTGATCTTATATCCTGAAACCCTGCTAATTCATTCATTAGCTAATAGTTTTTGGTAGATTCTTTAGGATTCTCTCTACACAAGGTAATGCTGCCCGCAAATGAAGTCCGTTTTTCCCTTTTCCTGTCGGGTGTTACTTCTTTCTCGTGCCTGACGGCCCTGCTGAGAGCCTTCAGTACAATACTGAGCACGAGGGGCTGGAGGGGACAGCCCCTTGTCCTGTTCCTGTTTTTTCCCCAAATGAGAGACTTGGACATTTCTGTAATTTGAGGGAGAGGAATCAGTGGGGAATGAGGCATGCACAAGAGAGGGGAAACCTGACAGAGCGCTCCGGGGAAGACAGGCAGAAGGAAGGAAGGTCCCTCCTTCCAGAGACGGGAGGAAACAAAGAAAAAGAATACAGCCAAGTTTGGCATCCGAAGGGCACCCGAAGGCCTCCCTTCTCAGTGCAGTCACGCGGGGCTGGTGGGGAAGGGACGATGGGAACGTGCTGCTGTCCACAGGGGAAGACCAGCTGGTGGAAGGACTGCCCGCTGAGGGGACAGGCCAGGCCTCGTCTGTCTCCTTACCCTGCGATGCTGCACGGAGTGTCTTCTCGGCCTTTGGGTTCTCTCTCACTGTGCCTCTTCCCTGGCGTCATGGGGGCATAGCTGGAAACTGAAATAATACTGAAAATGTATTTAAAAAGCTGAAGATCCCTTTCTTGGTCTTTTTTTTTTAATATAATATGGTCTAGATTTATTTATTTATTTATTTATTTATTTATTTATTTATTTATTTATTTAAATGGAGGTACTGGGGATTGAACTCAAGACCTTTTGCATGCTACCCACGCGCTCTACCACGGAGCTATGCCCACACCCCTTTCTTGATCTTAACGCAGTCAGACCCATGACATCTGTTTCTTCTTCCAGAAATCGGGGTGACGACCACGCCAGTTACTTTTGCTTTGCTCCCCTTGACAGAAGACAGAACCGCGCCCCCCGCGTCCGATTTACAGCATCACTAGACTGAAGACGAAAGGTTACAGTGACGCCTCGTCCCCCACGCGCACACCTGACAAGCATGACCTTCGTGCTCAGAGCCCCCACCGGGCGTGAAGGAGCACCACAGGCAACGAAGTGGTTTGGGCAGATTTGGAGTTTATTTGTTGCGGTTCCTTGGCGCTCGTTTACAATGCAAAAAACAAACAAAAAAACCCCAAAAACCAACCAAACAAAAAACAAGTGGAATAATAATTATAATTTTTTAAAAACCCTGTCAACAACTTCCAGTTGTTTCTTTATATTTTGAGAAAACTTTTATTTTAAACAAATACAAAATAATCTGAAAAGAGAAAAACTATACACGGACTATTTACAGCTCTGATAAATAGGCTAACACTGGTCCAGGAGCCCATCTGTCTCAGGAACGTCCGTGAGAACCAGCGCTGGGACCCGCGTGCCACCGGGGCGCCAGCATCAGCCCCACCCAGGCCCTGACTTCTGCTGCCCAGCCCTGGTTCTCCTGCCCGGGAAGTTCAAGTTCCCAGCCTGGACCCTCTTCCGTCACCTTCACCAGCCCCGGCATGAAAAAGCCCAGTCATTCCAGGTCGGACCTACAGGAAGGGGGAACCCCAGGAGGCCGCCCCAATGCTGCTCCCACCACTCCCCTCATAAAAGCTATTTCCAGAGATGCGAGCTCGCCTGAAGGTGTCGGAGGAACTGGGGTCAGGCTGCTCGGCGACGCGGGGCTCTGCACTGCCCGGTCCTGGGCGATGTAGGGGAGCCACCTGCCCCGCCGGCCCTGGACGAGTCCCTGAGAGAACGGAGGAGAGCGCTCCATCACCGCTGTCAGGAGGCCGGCCTTCCCACCTCCGGCCCCGCCCGCCCTGCGCTGGTAAAGGCACCCTCCCCTCCAGAGGGCCCACCCGGAGATGCGCAGGAGGGTCCAGGTGAGGGCCAGTGCTGAGGCAGAAAAAGCTGAAGTCCTAAGGTGACCGGGTAAGACCTGCTCCCTCCTCTAAAACGAGGAATGGAGTTGGGGGGAGGAAGAAGGAAAACCAGATGAGAGACAGGTCATCCCGGGACTTCTGCTGGGATTACCTTCCTCACAGTTTTGGTTATTAGGTGCGAAGCTCAAGGGAAGATGCTATCTCCCTACTGTAAAGCCCAAGGAGACTGAGTTCCGCAAGAGCAAATGGGCAGCGTCCAGCCGGCACCCCTCCCCGCAGTGCTCCCCAGGCACGTGGGAGGGAGAAGTGGGGCGCCGCCCTGCAGGCCAGACTGCTTCCTCCACCCTCTCGCCACCCCCTGCCCCCCAGACGAGTTCCCACCTCCGCCAGACCCCACCAGCCCCCACTGGTCCCCACAAGCGTGGGGAGGCGGGCCTGCCCTGCCCCCGCCCTCGGGGGCCCCAGGGAGCTCCTTCTCCAGGGAGGAGGTCCTCAAAGCGGACCGGGCAAAACACAGCTGGACAGCTCTACTTTATCTTTTTCTTTTTTTAAAAAACAAAAATATATCTTTATAGTACGTGGCTTCTCTTCCATTCCACTTTTTTCCTTAACATGTAATAAGATACGGATACACGTATTTATGGTGCAGGGTTCAAGGCTTCTTCCCAGGAAATAACCGAGAGGTAAATGGTCGGCTCCGAGCTCTGCTATCAGACCTGCTCAAGGAGAGACTGGGGGGCTGTGGGCCAGCGGGAGCCCTGTTCCTGTTAGAGAGAAAGGCTCAAAACCCCCGCGCGACAGGCATCGAGTCTCTCTTCCAGCGGTAACTGCCCACCAATCTCCCACTTAAACAGCTAGCAGAAGCTGAAGCTAGTCTCTAGGAATTCAGGGCGATGCCTGGCAAGCTGCCCACGCTCAGCAGCCGCCCCCGACGTGTGGGAGGCGTGGAGGACAGGGCCTCCGCGCCGGGCCCCAGGCCGGGCACACCGGCTCCGTGTGCTGCACAGGCTCAGTGTCTCTTTGTGGACGAGACCTTCTTCTTCCGCGCAGCAAGCATCTCGTAGAAAGGGTCCCTGCTGATGGCCGCCCTGCAACACAGACGAGGGGAGAAAGCAGAGGAGAAAGAGAGGAGACTAAGGAACAGGACCAGGAGAGGCGACCCTGGGCAGGGGCCTCCCAGTGGCAGCCACGCCCAGACCCTTCCCCACTCGACTGTCCCTGCAAAGACCTAGTCGTGGTGTCAACCTTCACGTGTCCACACACGGCATAAGCTTTGAGAGACACGTGGTATGTGGGACAAGGTGACCGTGGGGTGTTTGCTGCCGCCTCAGCCTGGTGACTGATTGACTTTAGGGCGGCTGTGCACCCTCACCGCTGTGCTCTAACGCAGCAGCCCCCACGGGGCTTCAGTTCCGTAGAGGGCGGCCATGAGTGCCACACAACCCAGTGTGTCTCCCAGAAGCATCTGGCACGTGGTACGTTTGGGTGTTGACCACAGTCTGTACCAAGCAACCTGAGTCCCCGCGCCCACCAGTTTGAGAGCCAAGTGCACAGCCGGGCTGTCCCTGGGCCCCACCGACTGGCCGGAGGCCTGCTGTGTCCGCAGCGGGGCGGGGCTCAGGCCCCTGCTCCAGCGCGGGGCCTCCCACTCGCGCACCGGAGGAGCGGCGGAGCCGTGGGCACTGGAGCTGAGCGCGGCCCCCTGGGTCAAGAGGGCGCGCCCCAGGTCAGGAGGCTCCGGTCTGAAGACCGGCACCACGTCTGCGGTTGGGGACAACCTAATTCATCTCTCTGGGCCTTGTCCTCATCTGTCCAGCGGGGACACCTGTCCTGCTGCGCCGACCTTCACGGGCTCCGGTGAGGATTACGGACGCCGAGCCGGAGAGTGCCCGGAGCACCGTGTCTGGAGAGCCCAGCCGCTCCCGGCAGAGCAAGGAGCCGCCCCAAGGCGGGCGCCACAGTCCCCTCAACAGAGGGGCTGAACAACTCCAAGGGTGACCACAGAGCGCTGAGTTCCTCCAGCCACAGAAGCACTGCTTACATGGAGGACGGGAGGTACCAGCACAGACAAAACCGAGGTTGGGGGGCTACACGGGACCACGCGACGCTCCAGCGCCCTGGGTGGTACAGCCCACGCACGGAGACACAGGACATGTGGGGACCGGGCACGCACACTAGAGAGATCGGTGAGGGAAATGGATTCATCAACACATGATACCAGGCCAACCAGCCGTTCACTTGAGAAGATAAAGTTACATCCTTTACTTCAAACTATGTACAAAAAATAAATTTCATGAGGATTCAAGAGTCAAATTTCTTTTAAATGGTAAAAACAGCGTACAGGATCCGCAGGTGACGAGCGTCCATTCCTTAGCCTCTGTGGGCCTCGGTGTGCCGTCTGTAAAAGGGACAACAGTGTCGTGCAGGGTTAAGAAGTGAGAAAACGCAACGGCCCTGTCTCTGCTGAGCTGCCACCACGAAGACGAGACCAGCTTCCTGCGATGTGAGGAGGCCCGTCTGCAAGCAGTACCTGTGCCCACAAGCCTGCTCGTCTGCCCCTCTCTGGGTCTGTGCGCTGCACTGGGAGACCTGGATTTGAGGTGCTCTCTTAAAAGCTCGGTGGTGGTCAAGAATCAAGGAAGGCCCCTGGGGGGGCCACAGCCACTCAGCACAAGGGGCGGAGGCGGGCCGAGCACGGGGGAGCAGGGGCAGGGGCTGTCAGGCAGAAGCCGGCCCCCACGCCCACGCGCCGCCTACCTGATGCACTTGATCCACTCCTCCTTCTCCTCGGGGGTCGGGGCCGAGATGCGGTACACCGTGTGGTTCCCCTCCACCACACGCCCGTCGGCCTCTGTCTTGCAGGCCTTGATCACTTGGTCTTTATTGTCTGGGATGTAGAGCTCAAAGCAGTTCTGGGACCAAAGAAGAGGGGAAAGCGTGACAAAGATGTGAGGAGGCTGCTGACAAAGAAAACGTGTTATTTCCTGAAAGACTCTTCATTCTGACCATCGTAAGATACAGACAACAGGCATTCCCTCTTTCCTGTGGAGAAGAGGGGCCGGGAATGCAGACTGTGTGCAAATGGGTCTCATCAGCAAAGACATCGGGCAGGTATGTGTGGAAAACATGGAGAGAACTGCAAGTTACCCAATGCCTTGTAAAGCCAAGCCAGCAACGCATACCCAGAACAAAGGAGGAGCGCATAGAAGGGGTGGGAGACCGTGAAGCACGCAGCCCAACCAGGCGTGCGTGCTGCCGCCTTCTGAGGAGGGATAATTCTACACCTTGTGATATTCAGTGACACTAAAGCAGGCGGACGGAATCAAAGAGGTCACTCAGTCTCGCCTTTGGCTTGAACTGTAAAGATGATTTTAAAAGTTAGACTAAATTCAATTCAATTCGCACTTTTTGTTTTTTTTTTCTGAGCACAGGTGACCCTTGAGTGACGCAGGGGTGGGGCACTGACTTCCAGACCATGCTGTCCATGGGTCAGCTGTCAACCCGTGCAGCTTCATTCCTCATCCAAGAGCTGCTGCTCCCACCCTGTCCATCCCCCCAGAACATCACACCAGAACACTCACTGGCTTCTTGGAGTCCTCCACCTCCCGGATACTCAGATTCTCTAAAGGGATGATTCCGCGTGGCTCCTTATCCTACAGGAGGGTTGGAGAGAGAGGATCCTGTTACATTCCTTACGGTGCCTCCCCGGGGACACTGAGTCCACAGACCAGCTCGAGGGTCCGCACCTTATGTTCTGAAACAAGAACAAGGTCCAGGAATGCGTGGGTGTCATCAAGGCACATGTCCGGGTCCCTGTAACCGAGGGGCCTCTGTGAGGAGAGTGCCTGGGGAGGCTCCGCCAATAGCCTGAGAGGTGAGCCTGGCAGGGGCCCTCCGGCGGGGAAGCTGCTAAGCCCCTTTCACACAAAATCATCTTGCCTCATTGCCTGGCTCACCTACCCGTCTTTTAAGCCTCAGTTCCAGCTCAGCGGCCTAGTGAGCCCCAGACTCACCCAGGCACCCTGCCCTGTGCCCCTGATGCCTGGAACTACAGCTGAGTCGCAGGTCATCACCCTCTCATTTCGTTTCTCCTCCCGACTCCAGGGTCCTCGGGGAGACACTGCCTGCCTGACAATGCCACCTCAACTGGAAAAAGCCCCTCAACTCCCATCCAGAACAGAGTCCTGCATCCCCTCTCCCCTCCTGGCCCTCAGCTGCTCCCCGACTCAGCCGAGGCCACCCTGACACGCACCCCTGCACCTGCCAGACGTCGTCCGTCGGCCTTCACCCCTCCTCTCCCTGGTATCCAGACAGCCAGCGGCCAGCGACTCTGTTCCAAGTTCAACAGTTTCACTGGACTAAGCCTGGCGCCAAGCGCCGTAGGACAGTGTTCCCGAACCCCACGTGCGCTTTCGATCTGCGGGTCCAGGGAAGTGATCCTTTCAGGGCAGCAGTCTCGCAGGCTGTCTCGGCACTCGCAGGCGCCAGCTGCTCCGGTGCTAGGGTCGCCCTTCTGCCTTTTCCGGCACAACCTCTGTGACCGCCTCGGGGTCATGTCTCCGGCTAATCACTCCTTTGTCTCACCGCAGTTGTTAGTAAGTAAGGCATGATTCGACAACTATATAGTTATATCCTTAATGCACAGTTTGGGTTCTCGTTTGCATGAAGTCTGAACCCCCTGGCGGGCCGGGTACTTGGTGTTCGGGCCACTCCCACAGCTGACGGGAGAGGCGGTGGAGGGGGCGCCCCTCAGACCAGCCTCCGGGGCTGCGGGCGGCCGGCACTCCCGGACGCACCGCCCACCAGCGCTGCCGCTGCGGGCAGGCCTCTCAAAGGAGCGCACGGTCCGGAGCGTCTGCTGCTACTGCAGAAAGTGAGTCCTGGTTTTTCACTTTTCCCATTTCTCCGATTTCTAGCCAGCAGCAGACTTCGCTACTGCCCCCTCAGGGGAGGGAAAAGGGAAGAATTACTACTCAGTTTGCTTCTCCCAGACTCGCGGGCAAGGGGACGTCTGGGGCTCCAACTGTGACATGTACCGAGTGAGTTCTGCCCTTTCTTTATCTGGTTGCTACGTCCCCAACTTATTTCTAGTAGATTTTTCCTCTGTGTCCGGTAATTCCGTGTGGTGGTCTCCACCGATCACCTTGACCCAGGCGCCCCCCCGCACCTTCGGAAGCACTCTCTCTGGACACCTACTGCCTGATGAGACGCTGGTGCGCTGCTGGAATGAACTCAGGTGATGCCACCAAGGTCAGCGTCATGAAGAACCTTGGGATTCTGGGACCTCACCACACAGCCACAGGGACCGTCCCAGGACTCAGAGCTGAACTGCTTAGGGGCCCGCAGATGGTTCGTTTTAACCCCAAGAACAGTAAAAAAAAAAAAAAAAAAAAAAAAAAAGACCTAAGAAAAATTTTCAAGATGTCACCAGCCTAGAAAAAAGGCAATACCTGGGGCAGAGATGGGGCACAACAGAAAGGAACCTAGCAGCTGTTCACAGGGGTACTCGGGCTGAGAAAGGAAGACTCTGCCTCTACAGTGTTTGGCGTATTTGAAATGCACGACTCTCAGATCTGAATGCATTTAGTAACAGAAAAGCAGAGCTTATGTGGCATGGGTTTAGCCCTGATAACACACAACATCCTGCTTCACATCCCCCGGAAAACTGCTGGACTGCAGGCTGGTAGGGCCCTGACCCTCCTCCCCCATGACACCCGCGGGCCGCGGACCCGCAGGGCTGAAACCCGCGCGGCGGGACCCCGCTTCGCCCCTGGGTGGCAAAGGCCGACGTGGACCTGCGTCCTGGCTCCCACTGAGCTGTGCAGAGGTCTGTCCGCCTTTCTATACCTTCATTAGGAAAGAGTCCAGATCTTCGTTTTCTCAGTAGGATCTCAGCTGCCTTGATCTATTTGAGACAAAGGCCCAGTGCTGCCAGCAGGACACGGTCTGCTCTCCAACGACCAGGGAGAAGGGCAGGAACAGCCCCTCCGGGGCTGACAGAGGAGCTCGGAAGGTTTTCTGGTACAACTTCCATTCTCACAGGCTCATTACAGAAGAGACTTGTATGGAACACCTGTTTGCAGCTATAATTCCATTGCCACCGAATAAAAACCAACAAAACTTCCAGTTTAAGGAAAGTCAACTTCTTAAAGCTCCAGGTAATCTCTAACTTCCCCATTTCACTTCACTTTCTTTTCCTCTATTGTACATTTTGCCCCTTGGCTCTTCTTTCCGAGTCAAGATTCTTCAGCAATTCTGCTCCCACAATATGAGTTCTCCAAATCACCTTCATCTTCCTTTCAATGGAGCCACAAACACTTCTCTGGCCACGGATCCAAGTTCATTCTTTCCAGCTCGGCCCTACGACTGGTTTCTAAGGCCAGGTATGATGTTATCTGCTGCCGTCTCCTGCCACACCTGCTATCCCGGTGGAGACAGAGTTGGCTCCGAGCCCGACACCTTGCACCACCCTCAGGCCCAGGCCTGAGACTCGTCGCAGCTCTTCCACGTCTGATCGGAGCCGTCCAGAAATGAGGCCCGGCCACCCGAGTCCCAGCCGACTGCCAGGCACACACTCACCGTCGTGTATTCAAAGTAGTAAAGGCAGTTGTCGGTCAGAATGAACCAGCGTCGTTTCCAGGTCTTTACCCTGCCGCCTGCGGAGCAAAGAGACAAGCTCGTCAGACAGGAGCCACCGGGTGCGCAGGCTCCGTGAGGCCCGAAGCTCTGCCCCCGGGGGGTGGGGGGAGCGGGGGCGGGGCGCCGGGAGAACACGGAGGCCGGGGCAAAACTTACATCAGTAACAAGACACAGAGCCAAAACAGAAGCACCTTTCACAGAGTGAAAGTCTGTGTACAAGCAGAGCAAGCAAGTCGGGTGGCACCCCAGAGATGACGTCAGGACAGCAGGGTGAGCATGGCGGGGGCAGGGGCCGGGGCGGCGATGGACTCAGAAGCGTCAGCAGAAGCCTATGGGTGCAGTGGACATGGGCGACACGGGAAGGAGGGGAGAGGGTCAGCCCCTGGTCCAAGCTAATCTGCCAGGCCCACCAGCCCAGGGCTCCACCCAGAGGGGCAGGAGGAGGAAATGGGAAGTAAAACATTTTCATCCCTCAAATTAAGTCCGGTTTTCCCGGAACAAGGAACTCAGGTTCTTGCGGTCTCACAACACCCTGTCACGCGCTTCTGCACCCGCTATTTGAGGCTTCTGGGCCAGTGTCCTAAACTCCCCCAGAGCCCTAGGCGGGACAGCAGGACTCCTGGATCCGGGAAGAGCCCCCCGGGAAGCAGAGGTCCCTACTCAGTTCCGGACTTCTCACTGGAAGCTTGAAGCAAAACTAATCTGAGGGGGCGGCCATGGGCCAAGCGCGCTCTGACAGGGTGCCTGCGAGCTGGCGAAGCTCCCTCGGCTCTTTTCAATATTTCTCAGTAAAAAGAAACACTGGGGCCAGTCATGAAGGTATCCCAAGACGACATGAAGGAAGGGAGACTTAACTGTGACCTCAGTGAATGAAGGCACATCCCGCTCTCAGTCTGACCGGGAGCTAGACTTCTCTTCTCCTTGAATCATACCGGGTCCAGGGCAAGCTTTCTGCATGTGAACCACAGGAAAGCTACCCGAAGGCCCTCACGTGGTGGCATATGCACAGTGTTTCACGAATACTTCTCGTGCTCTTGGACAGGACAAGCTCTTTTTGCTAAGATTTAACCCACAGAGAACATCACTTCTCCAACCTTCGTACAAAGCGAGGACCGATGGGTACAAACCTAGTGTGACCCAGTGGTGCCTTCCACCTGCCCCCAGCACAGCAGCTGAGCACGGGGAGGCCCGGCTGCCGGGGCACGGCTGTGTGCTCACACCAGGTTTCCTCAAAGGATGACTGCTGGATTCGTGGAGACAATGCGTCCAGCATCAGGCCTGGCAGCAACTATAAGGTCTACTGGACTTTGGGCCCTTGCATGGCTCTGCTCAGGTGCCTGGAGTCTCAGGGAGCTCAGGGATTGGGCGTTACTTGCCAGGGTCTGTGTGGCACAGACCTAGTTAGGGAAGGAGGTCTGCCGCAAGCAAACGCGAGCCGCCCCGCCCGCCCTGCGCTGGTGTCCAGCAAGGACTGACTCTCTCCCCAACAGCGGTCGGTCAGTTTCCATGAGCACGTGCCTCTGGCCCCGTAAGGCCCCAGGGCGTGAATTAAGAAACCATGGATGGAAGTATGACATGCATGTGGAAACAGGAAAGGCTGGGCCCAATCAAAATAAATGAGGAGGAGAAAGAAGACAAGGAATGTATTTAGGACTGGAGCCAATTTGCTGTAAAAAGGAACCCCCTTCCCCATTTCAGAGTCTGAGGAGGCAGCTCTTCTGCCTCTTTCGCTCAGCACACAAGGACACCTCAACCCACACCCACCACCATGCGCTCCCCTCCCAGGACCGCCCTGGGGGCTCTCGGGGCTGGGGCGGGTCATGGAAGAGGGGTCAGATGCCAAGAGGAAGAAGATGAAATCTAGCAAAAGAGGCAAAGCTGGACAAGTTCTCTCCCTGATGACGAAAGCTCGGCTACTTCCCGATAACCTGCTGGTTAAGGAGGCCCCTGCCGTGAAGCATCACGTGGTCCCAGGGGGAACACTTCCATGTTGAAAGAAAAACAGACATGAAACAAGCAGACAGATCGATGCGCGCACCTAGGACAGTCCCTGTGGAACTCACAGGACCACCTCCCAGCCCCAGGGCCCCACCCCTTCAGGTGTACAGGCCAGACGCTGTCCTCCCCGGGGCAGGGGACAACCTGTGAGTCCCCAGAACGTCTGAACAGCCGTTCCTGCCTGTCTAGCTCTGCTCAAGGGAGCCGCAGCTGACGCCTGAGGGCTCCTCATCTTGGAAACATGTTCCCCAAATCAGCCAGTGGCGGGGAGACACCACAATATAACTGAGAGGCCGACTCAGGGTTTTTAACGATCCTCTTTGGAAAAGAGGAGGGAGAACAACCAAAGAGAGCACGAAAAACGGCTGAGGCCGTAACGCCCTCCTCAGACACCTAGGAAATTAACCAGAGGGCCTTCAGGAGCGGTTTGAGGGTTTCGGCTTTTCCTTTTTACCTGTGCTTGGCATCATTTCGAGTTTAAGAAACACCACTTCCCTTTTTCAGGCGAAGGCAAATGTCCCAAGTTGTCTAACTCTTTTCCTGGTTTTTGCTTCTCCGGTCACTTACATAAGCCAGAGGCACGAGGCTTTGGAGAGGCTCTGGGCGACTCTCTGCCCCGTTTCTTCTCTGAGTTAGCAATCTCTGACATTCATGGGCGTCAGTTTGAACCTACAATTCAGCGCATGCCTGGCCAGAGATTCCAAGAGAGAATTCAGTGAGTGCTCTCTCCTTCTGCGAACCCACTCCCAGTATGTCTTCCTGCACTAACTACAGGGCTCAGGAAGATTGAAACTAGCCCACGTCTTGGTCCTGAGCTGTTGGATGCGCCATGTACTACCCTGAAAAGGGAAGGCGTGAAAATCGCCCCGCACCCGATCCTGACCAGTTCCCTAGGGACTGTACGGTAAGTTAGAAGCAGCATTAACACTACCACCAGCAATTAAAAAAACAAAATGACCAAAATTAACAAAATAAGAAAACGCTGCAGCAGTTACAGTGGCCTGGGCAGAGCGAGCGAGCAGGGTGAGGGGATTACATACCTCCTGGAGTTTGGGGCAAGGAAAAGGAGAGCCAAAATCATGGAAACATACAAATGAGGGAGAAAAGAAAATTAAAACAAAGAAATTAAACCCAACTCCTTTCATCTTAAAGTGCACTGTATTAGTCATTCGTGTCTGCGTTGGGCGGGGCGAACCTCAGGGTCTGGCCTGTGATGCAGGAGCTTGCCTCACCAGCCACATTGTACTGCGGAAAAGGCAAGGTCAAGGCACCACCAAAAAGCTGGCCTCAAAGATGCCACAAATCAGTTCTCACAAAACCAATGGTCACTAGTATATCCAGAATCCAAAGCAAAGACAGTGAAGATTACTTTGGGGAAAATCAAATGTCTTCCTTTGGATGGCTATCACTTTTTAGAGTGTATGTAAAAATGTGCACACACAGGCCTGTGAATGCAACTGTACATAAGTGTACACACGAGAATACACGTTCTCATGGTTTCACGCACACACAGACATATACATGTAACTGTGGCCGGCCGGAAGGCCCGCCTTTTGCGGCACATACATGGGAAGAGCTGACTCTAAGTGTGCGATGACGGGCACACACGTGAAGGGTTTAGGAGGGTTTGGTGGAGGTGCGGGGAAAGTAATGCAGTGACCCAGAAACCAGAAATGTTTTTTAGTTTTAAAAGATATGGGACGCCTCATGAATTTACATGTCATCCTGGCATAAGAACCAAGATAATCTTGGTACTGTTCTAATTGTAGTATCTGCGCTGTCAAAGCTAACATTCAGTATCAGCATTTAAACAAATTTTGTGGGAGGGGGAAGTAAAGCCAAACTTGGGTGCACTTTTTAAATCACCAGCAGGTTTCCTTTTAACTCCATCCACCCAGCAATACAGATGCAGAGCAGAGTGGCTTCCTCTGGGGTGAGTAATTTTAGAGCCTTAACTTCAGAGATTCTACTGGCTTAAAGATATGTGAAGTGTTGACAAATTCAAGATCTCTAAGGCTCCAATCAGTGAAGTGGTGCTTTATGGAGAATGTATGACTTAGGTCATTATGTGTAAACACAAAGATTTGGGATGTGCTTTGAAAAGGGAAAATAAAGCCTACTGCTCTCTGAACTAGTCAGAAATTAAAGGTTCCATTTCAGGGCTTCCCCGATGTGCCAGTAACGGCCTAGGGCGTGATGGCTTCTGATCACACCGGCGCCAGTAGCTGAAAGGGTGGAGGAGGACTGTTCTAATGACACCTCCTGATACTGGGGGAGCTTGGAAGGGCCAAGACAGAAGGGAACAGAGGAATGTGCTCTCTCAGTGGCCCCCAGAGTGCCCTCCTTCCGCCCACGGGCGCGCTCGGCCCCCCAGCAGTGAAGGGACCACATGTGCACGTGAACGGCCCAGGAAGCCCACTGCTCTTTTCCCTTCCGGTTTCTCCGTCCCTTCAGGGCAAGGCACGACGCAATCCTCTGCAGCACGAGCTCACTCTGGCAGAGGGAGAAGGACCAGTTTTTAATTTTTCTGAATGAATGAGACCACTGAGGTGGCTGATTCCGGTCGGAAAGGAGGGGCCCCGCGCCCGCGGATGAGTAAGAGTGCGGTGATTGCGCTGCAGCCAGGCCCGGGCTTGCCATGCACGCTGCCTGTGGGGAGCCAGATGCAGAAGGAGGTGATGATGCGCTGGGCGGGGAGGGGGCGCCGGGAACCACCGTGCGTGATGGGAAGTAGGGGGCACAGCTGGCTGCCCCCCTGGTGCTTGGGGAGCAGGAAGGGCAAAGGACCAGGTCCTCCGGGAACCGCCTTGAAACAAATCCCGCTCGGGAATGTGGGGCCCCACACCGGGGCAACGTTTATGCGGGCACATCTGTGCCCCAGAGTCCCTGCGGTCTTGAGGCACCGGCTGTGCAGTCACCTCCCTCCTGGAGGCAATCTTGTTCGAACAGTATGAATTCACAGCAAAGTCCCTCCTCTGGGCCTCTGGCGCCAGCCCCCTTCCCCACAGCGCATGCGCGAGCGCACACACGGCCCTTCTGTCTAAGTTCCCGCCTCAGGAGCCCCAACCTGGAGGGCGTTACTCACCAAGCTTCAACAGCCAGCCTTCTCGGTCTGGATTGAAGAAAGTGTGAGTGAGGTCATTCCCATCATCTTCTGGGATTTTAAAGGGCTCATTTTTTATGCTCTCATACAGATTCTGGGATGAAAGACGACATTGCATGTCTCTGATTCTAGAAGCGCCTCCTGCCCATCCCCTTCCCTGGCATTCATGTGAGGAGCGCAGCGGCACCACGCTGACAGGTGTGGAGAACGTCTCTACCTTCAGGCAGCTCACAGAGACAAAACAAACACGAGGCCAGCGGACAACCAAGAAAGAAAATCAATCAGCCTGACTCCTATCTGAGCTGCCAGTTTCAGACTGATAAACTGCTGGACCTCAACGCCAATTTCTTAATGAAATTCACATAATTAAATGAATGGCCGGAGCCGACACTGGATGCACCGGCAGCCCCACCCTCCCCTCCATCGGGGCGACCGAGCCCAGGGCCCCAGGCTGGGGGCAGAGACAGCTCACCCGGAGCAGCTCCTCGGGCAGGTCCCCCCCGTCATTGATGCCCCGGTTCATGGCGATGAACCGCTCCACGGTGGGTTTGTCCTTGACGTTGGGGTTATGCAGGCTGGTGTTCAGCATGATGATGGCAAATGAGAGGACGTAGCAAGTGTCTAAAGGAGGAACACAGAAGTGCAGTTAGAAACATCCCACCCGAAGGAACAAGACACACCAGATGAAATTGAGAGTCACAGGCTGTGCCCTCAAAGGAATGGGCAAAATCCACTTGTCGGGATGAGCTCAGACTGAAAGGTTATACACTGCTAACTGCAAAGCGTGGGGGACGAGAAAGGACATACAGCATCAACAATGACTTAGACAACATTGTAAACTGACTATACTTCCATAAAAATAAATAAACTAAAAATATGTATATAAAATACATAAACAAGAAGTTTATACTGTATAGCACGGGGAGCTATACTCAATATCTTGTAGTAACTTACGGTGAAAATGAATATATGTATGTTCCCACATGACTGAAGAGTTGTGCTGTACACTAGAAATTGACACAACACTGTAAACTGACTGTACTTCAATAAACTGAAAAACAATGAGTTTGAGATGCTAATTTTTTCCAGATTGTAGACAATCTGAAAAACACAATGTATAATAAAGAAACTACAAACTCCTTATGATCCCACTGCCTAGTAACAACGTACTCTACTTTCTTACATAAATGCACCCATGTAATACATCACACACACATCCCACTGACACAGACCGCAACACAGTGAGAATTAACACAGATACAGTTCTAAAGTCTGCTTTTTCGCTAATCTTATTAGCACTTTCCCATGTCAATATAAAGCCTCTTTTTAAAAGCACGATTTTTAACTGTTGCATATTTCAGAATTCAGAAGTACCATAACTTACATGTTTACTATCTTAAAATTGTTGGACTTTGGATTGTTTCTAGCTCTGTCTTTTTAATCTTTTTTTTGGTAATTGAAGTATAATTTACAGTGTCATATCAGTTTCAGGTGTACAGCAAAGTGACCCAGTTAAACATGTCTGTTCTTCTTCAGGTTGTTTTCCATCATGGGCTATTACAAGGTACTGAATGTAGTTCCCTGCACCACACAGTAGGTCCTTGTCCAGGCAAGAACCTCAGCCCTCCTAGAGAGCTGTAGAAATGATTGTGTGCTGGGAGAGAGCCTGGCGGGCGGCGCCAACCCCGAAGGCACCTGTGGACTGGAACACTCCATTGTTGCACTGGCAGTAGCGCTGGGCAAAGGCCTCCATCATCCGGTCGATCTTCTGGGCCTCACCCGGCAGCCGGAAGCTCCACAGAAACTGCCTGGAGGGGGAGACAGGGCGCGTCACAGGGCTGGGGGACAGTCTATCCTCCACGAGTGATTTCTGCAGCAAAGGGCACAGGAGGACTGGAGCGGGGGGGCCTTCGGTCTCCTGTTCCTTTACTCTGAGCAGATGTAGACTTACCACATCACTGTTCCCTCACCCAGAGGTAAAATACTTAGGGAAAATGAAAAATTAAGGTTTTTCTATTCAGAAGAACGGTTCTCTTTGACTGAAACTTAAGACTGAAATATATGTTCTCTATTTTATTTATTTATTTTTCATAATGCTCATTTTAAAAGCACTCCAATATTCAGAAAGAAAGATGAGGTGGCAGGAAGAGAGATTTTCTATTAAAGCGTGCATGACTGATCCCTCCCTCCAAGTCAGAGAGAGACCCCGGGCCAACAGGTTTTATTCTGGATTATTTTCATCTGTCTGAACGACAACACAAAAGATGATGCCATTATTTACACTTACGGC
The DNA here is from genome assembly GCF_048564905.1 of Vicugna pacos. NCBI lineage: Eukaryota > Metazoa > Chordata > Mammalia > Artiodactyla > Camelidae > Vicugna > Vicugna pacos. Next base: position 60,257,150 of record NC_133002.1, read on the forward strand.
GACGAAAATACCGCAAATGACAATTTCTCAAAAGGCAAAAGGCAACAACAGATTGAGCAAGAAAAATTAAAGTTGACTTTTCTTTTCTCTTTCTAAAACGAAGGGCATACTTCCTACTTCCTATTCTAGGGCAGGAAATGAAAGGGTTTTCTAAATCAAAATTAGAAAAGATCCAAAATTTAAACATTTATCAACTTCCAAAATGTGAAATGAAAGCCCCGAAGAAGAGTTCTGCACGCTTTGCTTCTAATTTAATTCCATTTAGCCATCCAGTTACTCCAATCACAGGCCAATCAACTGCTCTCCTTTAAGATGCTTCGAGATACTCAAATAACCGCCAAAAGTACAATTTCACTGAAACACCAGACCGGTCAGAGGCACAACCGAAGACCCGCCTCTCCCCTGGCCGAGGCGCTCACTGCAAATACACTCACCGTAGGGCCTGGACGAGGTTGAGGTCAGTGAACTCATGTAACTCCACAAACGCGTGGAGAACCTGGATATTAAACTCATCTCTAACAAGAGAAACAGAAGATATGGGGTGGGGGAAGGAGGAGTCAGACACCGATGCCGGGACTCTGAGGTCGCCCCCATCCCCAGCCAGGTGGCCTCCCACGCTGAGTCTGTGGGCTCGGGGAGGCCACCATCCACACACGGAAAGGGGGATCCCCCACCTGCCCCCCTCACACCAGCTTCTGTCTCCAGACAGAGGCTCAGCACCAGCCTGGCTGCTGCTGCCTGGGGACAAGACTGTCCTGAGGGCTCAGGGCACCCAGGAGCTCGGTGCTCTGCCTACAGCTGCCCAGCCTCCCTGGCAGGCGTCCGTCTCCGGGCCTTACCTCTCCCCCAGGTAGTCTCCGATGGCTGTCTTGTTGAGCCCCTCGCCTTTATACAAGAACTGGGCGATGTCCTCACAGGTGTTCTTCAGCAGACCATTCTCTATCAGGAACTGGATGCCCTGGAGGGACAGCCAAGATCCCAGCGGTGCTTTAGGCCCCGGGAATGTCCAGAAAGGGGGCAAAAGGGTGGAGGAAGAAGGAGTGTGGGTGCTTCGGACTCAGAGGAAGGATCGAGTCAGCACTTCCTAAATTCTGCAAGAAGCAGGGCTCGCGACGTGAGCCGCGCTCCACAGATGGGCAGGGAAGGCGTCTCCAACGCCTCTGGGCTCAGCCGACGGCATGGAAGCCCTGCCTGACAGACCACGGGCAGCGCCTCCTTTTCACTTACCTTCTTAGGATCCATGTTGAATTTTTTCCTGCCCATGGCTACCTGTTTGTTCCTCTGCATGTTTTTCCTGTAAAACAACCACCACAGCCATTGAAGTCCTTCAGGTAATCGGGAGGTTTTGAAAGACCAATAGAGTTCCCACACACATCCATGGATTTACGGGGATTTCTGAGACCGACCCAGGGAAGCACAGGCATACTTGGGTCTGGCTGTGGGAGGTCAACTGAAACCCTGACCCTGACCCCACGCTTGTTTGTTCCTACTACCGTAGTGAGGTGTTACTTTTTTTTTCACCATGACTTTTTTCTCATATAATACACTCATTTTGAATGCACTCTGAGTGATGTTTAGTGAGTTTACTGAGGCAGCAGCTCTCACCGTCATCCAGTTTCAGCACGTTTTCAGCACCCCAGAAGTGCACGCCATGTGAGTTAACAGTCTTACTACCTCAGCCTGTACAGCCACTCATCTACTGGTAGACATTTAAAGCTATTTCCAGTTTTGGGGTTCCCTTAAATAAGAATGCTGTATATAACTCAATAAAAAAAAAGAATGCTGTAAATAATCTCATACACATTTCTTTGTGGGCACACTTTCATTCCTCTTGAGTTAAGCCCCTGGGAGGCGAGTGGCTGGGCACAGCACAGGTATACAGTCCACATTACAAGACACAGCTGAGCTGTCTCCCCAGTGGGGACACCACTCTGTTCTCACCAACACGAGGAGCCCTGTCTACGTAAAGTCAGCCATCCTACTGCGTGCGAGGCGGCACCTCCGTGGGACCAAGGGTGCTGAGCATGTATCACCTGCTCATTACACGTATAAAAGTGTCTGTTCGAATGTGTTGCCCATTTTTAATTTAAGCTGTCTTTTTATTAATAAGTTTTATGTGTTCTTTCCACGTATATTCTGGATACAAATCCTTTTTCAAACACAAATATTGCAACACAGATAGTCCCTCCTGGTCTGTGGCTTGCTTATTCACTTCTTTTAAGAGTACCTTTTATAAGACCAGAAATTTTAAATTCTGATTAACTCCAAGGTACCCATTTCTTTTAAGCTACATTTTTTAAAAAACGGGAAGTAAGAAAGCTATAGCCCAGAGCTGGCCATACAGAGGCTGGACATGCTGAGTGAGCCACTTTCTGCCAGACACGCAGCTTCACTAATCCCGGACGGCCCTGCCCACACAAGTTTAAAATAATAAAATCACACAGTCCCATGCAGCCAGACGGGGAGGCTCAGGCTTAGGAAAACACAGACACGCAGTGAATCAGAAACAGCCCGTTCACTACATTCATCAGTTAGAAAACGGTCTGGGAACCCCATTCAAAACGGAGCTCTCAAAGCAACTAACATCTCATGCAGTTAAGAGAAAACAACAACCCGCAGACACCCGTGTCTCTGCACTGTCATCGCATTTCCACACTCTCCTTCCTTGAGTGCTGCGAGCTACAGGCAAGCTTGCGGGGGGGCCAGACACAGCCGGGCCCCGGCCTTCGGGAACTGCATGAGCAGCATCCCTGAAGCTTTTCCTTTACCCAAAGGGGAGAACAGAAACTCTAAGACACAAACGCAGTGGACAAGAGAGGGGAAGAAACAGGTCACACGACAACTTAGGTTTCCAGCTTCGGAGGACCTCCCAAGCTCTCTAGCTCAGCCTTCCCAGCGACGGTGAGCCCGGCCGGCCCGGGAGCATGCGCGCAGGCAGAGGGCACGGCCAGGTGCGCGCTTGCCGGCAGCGGGGCAGAAGCCGCACGTTCCCCTCCAACACGCCGCGCGCGCAGGCCAGGCTGCCGCGTGGCCCAGCGACAACCACAGAACCCCCCGGAAGAGCACAGACTCACCTCTCTTCTGTGGACCCCAGGTTTTCAATTTCATTAGCTACTTCTGCTATCTCATCCTTCAGCCTCTGCAAAACACACAGTCCAGAGTCACCGGGAGGAAGATGCAGGTCAAACTAAAAGCTGTGGAATCTCACAAAACTTCCACCAAAACCAAAATAAAGCAAAATGAAAGTAAGTAAGACAACCCCCCAACTCTAAAATTTCTGGATAATTCATCTATTCAACAAATACGTACTGAGCTCCCCTGCATTCTCGGGAATACAACGGTGAGAAAGATAGCTCCTGCCTGACCTCAAGGATTTTACAGTCTAGGAAGGAAATTCATAATCACACGCACTACATAAAATGTGTGTTTTTCCACTGAAAAACGTCTGCCTCGACCCAGTCTGTCAGAGCGTGTCTGCAGCTCACTGGGCAGGGTCTGACAGAAGACCCCAGGACAACCCTCCCACGCCCTGGGGGCCCAGCCAGCGGTCCTCGGCCAACACGGCCGCCAAGCGGCTGGGGCCCACTGCCCGAGCGTGCCTCCCCGCTCCCCACCTAAGCAGGCCTCCAGAGTGGACGGCCGGCCCGTTGCAGCGGAGGGGCTTGGAGTGAAGAACTGCTTCCTAAGCTTCCCCACACCTACAGTGAAGCAGGGGCCACCCAGGGACACACAAACCAACCCCGGGGCAGGCCCACCTCTCCTGTCCACATTCCGCAGCTGGGGGTTTCGGGCTGTGCCCTCTCCCCGCCCCGCCCCGGGCACCCCAGTGCTTTACGAAGAATCCCGGGAGAGGGGGCTTCCGATCATCCAGTAATAATCCAGCCGGTGGGAACCTTCTCATCCTACAGACGCAGGACCTGAAGTTCAAAGAACCCAAATTCTCCACCGAGCACCGCCCTGCCAGAAAGCAGCAGAGCCACGACTGGACGTGTGCCTACTGAGCCCGAAGCCTGGGTTCTAACGGTGTCCCTCAGCCACGCGGCACTCGCTGGGCAGTCAAGAGACCTGGATCACTCTAGCCTGACGGTGACCAGCTGGGTGGAGCTCACAGAGCACCTTGCCCGAGACTCCATTCTCACCTGTCAAGCCGAGGTGATCATCAGTACCTGCGCCTCGTCAGGGCTGCGGTGAGAGCTGGCCAGGTGTCACGAGGACACCCCCCCCGCCGCCCCTGGCCACCCTCCCGCCGCCCGGCCTCCTACCTGGATGTCAGCCAGCAGCTCCTGCTTCCTCCGCCGGATGTTCTCCAGCTCCTGCCGCTCCTCTGCAGTCAGGTCACTGGGAACTACAGGGAGGGAGGGCCAGGTCACTAGGAAGGCTGCTACTGAGTCCAAAATAAATACAGCCCAGAGACCACAAAGGACAGAGACACCACGGAAGAGGCGACAAGCTCGTGTCGGAAATGACCGACCGCTGGGGACAGCTCTGGCTTCTGTTCTCTGTCACGTTTACCCAGGTTAGGAGGGAACTTGGGTCACAGAGAAAAGTCCTGATAAAGGAACAGCCATCATAAAACACAAGAGAGCAGAGGCTGCCTAAGGTTGAGTGAGGGGCTGGCCAGCAGTGACGGAGGACGCCATCAGCCAGGCTCCGGCCACTTCCGTCCCGGGCGGAGGCGGGTGGGCTTCAGGCCCCTGGTCAATCAGACTCTCTGGACAGAGCCCAACCCCGATGCGGGGCAACATCCACGACATGGGAGTGGGAGCACCTGCGAAGCAACAGGAACGCCAGTTTCATGCTGTTTCTGGAGGGGGAAGGGGAGAGACTGGTATGTACAGAAGGGTAGGCCCCAAACTGGAAAACCGCACTGGACCCTGGGCATGGGGCTACGGGGGCCTTTCTCTCTGCTTTACACCGTTTGACATTTTCTGAATCATGTGTTTAAAAGGGCTCTTGTCGTCAGAACAGAGTTGCTGAATTCCCGATCACAGCCGTCGCCATGGAACAACCCCACTCCCCTCAAGACTTCACCCCCCATAAAAGCAGGGGCTGGGGATGGGAAGGCCCCACGAGGACCCGTCGGAGCACGTGAGGAGCTGTGAGGTCGTCGGAAGGAGTGGCCGCGGGCCCAGCCCACCACACAGCAGTGAGGTCACTGTGCGCAGGTTACTGGACCCGTTCGGGCCACATTTCATCACTAATGAAGTGGGGAGACCACCACGCACGTCACTGGGCAGCTGTGAGGATGAAGTCCCCCAGTGGTTCAAGTGTCTCAGAGCCTGCCCGGGTTTAGGAAGTCCCGCTCCCTTCGGGGCCCCAGGCAGCCTGAGGGGAGGGGGCAGGACCTGGACGCTTCCCACCTTGGCGCAGGTGCCTCCATGAGTTAGAACCGCCCTGTGTGGCGCGGTGGTGACTGCATGGCCTGCGCGTGGCTATGAAGCACTTGACACGTGACTAGCCTGATTTGAGGTATGCTATGCATGTAAAATACACACCAGACTTCATATTGAAAAGGTAAACTACCTCTTTAATTAAACACTTTATGTTGATTCCACATTGAAATGATAATTTGGTAAACAGGATATATTGTTTTAATTGATCTCACAGGGGCTGCTGGACTGGGTTGTGTTCCGTTTCTCCTGGGCGCGCACACACACAAAAACACACACACAGTAACAGCACTGTCTGCAAGCACGGTGAGGATGCACGACTTGCTAACTGGCACTGGGACTGAAGCCACTGCACTCAGAGAGCACTGTTTTCCCCAAATATTTCATAAAAATCAGGTAAGACAACAAAAGGGTGGAAACGACAGACCACGGGAGTCAGCAGCATGGCTGAATTCGCCACAGGAGACTCCAGGCTGAGCGTCCTCTTCTGTCCCGCTTTCCCCCACCCTGCTCTAGAGAAGTGTCTTTCAAACTCCCAGATCCACAGTTAGGAAATGCATCTGCTTTCACGACCCAATCTCCCCCATACACAGCAGTACCAAAAACAACATCCTCGCCGTGTGAAATCCATTGATATTTTCTACTGTTTCAGTTTAGCAGTGGCTGCAGCCCATGAAACGGATTCCAGAGCCTAAGTAACGCACTGAGTTCTAGAGTGTGAGACACACTTCTTGTGCACCGGAGGCTGGAGGAGAGAGCTGCTCCAGAGATGCCAACAGACCACTGAAGTCCAGGCCAGGCCTTCCAAGTGTGGCCTCTGTGCCTCTGAGAACTCAGGGACGAGCCTTCCAGCAGCTACTTCAGAAGAAAGCTAACCGGTAACAAGTCAGCTCCAGTTAGAGCAAAAACCACCTTCAGAAACAACACACACCCTACTGATTCATCTCTCATCCTAGGGGAAAGCACGCCTGAAGAGGTCCATTCTGACTTTTTCTGGCTTCATAAACCAGAACAATTCCTAGTCCATGAAGATGAGAAGTTCCCTTTAAGACACTACTTTCCTGAGGTTCTAGAAGACAAATATTCATTCTAACATAACATGGTTTTTGAAATTTTGAAGCAATCGCTTATTTTTTAATAGCTATTCCCTGGGGAACTGAGTAACCTGGCTTTGTGTTTGAACCAAGATGGCCTGATCAGATCACTAGTGAGTCTTTCCCCAAGCAGAGGCAAGACTACAATCCTCATAATAAGGATGATGAAAAACAGAACTGCGATGGGGGGAAATTTGTATCTCAAGACTGCTGGAGAGCCCGAGAGGCTGATCGTTTTCATTCCAAATTGGAAACTCGGCAGTGGCCTCCTTCCCGGAACCCCAGCGCCCAGCCACTCTGCGCCAGCGCCCACACCTGGCAGCTTTCTGGGAAGCCACAGTCTAGTTTCTGGATTATAAACTCAAAACTAGCTTGCGGTCCTCCACCTTCTGAGACAGATGCTACTTTAGAGAGAATAAAGGCATAAACCTACAATATCAAAGAGCATGGGGAGCGGGGCCATTGGCAGAAGAGGCCTCAACAAACTTCCAGGACAGAGGAGGCAGCGGGCCCATGCCTCCTTCTGACAGTGGGCTCCATGGGGCGGGGGGGTGGGGTGGATGGACTGCGCATGCCTGTCACTGCCTTGTCTGTGACTCCAACAGTTCTGAGCGTTTGTCCCCAGGCAGAAACAAAGGAACTGGACGACTGTGGTGAGCAAGCGAGCAGGGAGCCGATGCCCAGGCAGAGCCCCCCTTCCAACACCCGGGAGGCCTGGCGCTGCCCTGTGGAGAGTGGACTTCCGTCCCCCCATGCAGGGCTCCTGCCCCGCTGTCCACTGCGTCCTTCTTCTGCTCACAGAGATGGCTGAGCCTTTCGCCCGATGGGGAAACAGCAGGGCTGGGAGCAGAAAATCTGCCTGGAGCAGACAGAGGTCATTAAGGGAACAGAAGAAAACGTCAAAAGAACAAGAAACTCTGAAAAGGAGACAATTACAGAAAAAGAACAAGCTGCTGGAAATTGAACATATTTTGCCCCTCTAGCCTCTCCCAAAATAAAAAATAAGTCAGTAACGGAACAAAAGATAAAGTTGAGGCAGTCATGCCGAACCAGGAGCCAAAGAAAGACAGACTTGGAAACAGGAGCAAAACGAAACAGAAGCAGGAAGTCGCTCTAACGAAGACGTTTTCTTCTCCTGGAGAAATTCTCATCGTGAAGTTCCAAAGCTGGAGGGCTAGAGACGACCCTGAAGCGTGAGGAGCAGGAGACAGGGACCCAGAGGGCCCACAAGGCGAGGGCGGGGCTGGAGTGCGGTGGGTTTGTGAGGCGGGGGAGGGGGCTTTCCAGGTCCCACACAAACCTGTTGCGACCCTACAGCCGACTCTCAGTCAAGCAGGAGGGCAAAGCAGTCACTTCAGATCCAGGAGGACTCAGAGGTTTCTCTGCCAAGCACCCCTTCTGGAGGAGGAAGACGTGTCCACAGGGACGACGGACTGGACGTGGGAGCCTGAGGAGAGCACGCCTGCTCACGGGGTGGACAGGCCTGAGCAGAGCGCGAAGCCGCCGGGCCGCAGGGGGAACGCGGTCAGGATGCGTGGACAGAGCGCGAGCGGGAAGGAGCCGAGGTGTTTACCATGTCAGAGGGCAGCAGCCGGGCTCCTCTTGACAGAACGAGGCGGCTGGAAACGGCAAAGCAAAAGCTGGAGGGAATCGGGGCCCAGACTGAGCAGGCCACTGGGCCCGCAGCTGCCCCTCGGTGGGAGGCAGGAGGCAGGAAGAGCCTTGACCTTGGTGCTGGGAGCCGCTCTGGGAGGGAGTAGGGCAGAGCGCCACCTGGCTCCTGCGGTGGCGAGCACATTCCTTTCGCGGTGCCAGTGCCAGTGGGTAATTCTGGAATCAACCTGCGCACACAGCACCAAGGCCACTCCAGGTTCCAGAAGAGAAGCTGCATGTTAGCAACAGGGTGAGAGGCGATCGTGTTCAAGGGGAGGAAGAGCTGACAGCGGTGTGAGGGCGGGGTAAAGGGGGAGGCTCCCCTCCGCCTCCTCTTACACAGGGGGCGAGAGGCGGAGTGAAAGACCACAGACAAAACACACTCGTCAATGTGTCTGTGAAAGTTTCCAAGATGAAAATTAAATGAACCAACATTCGTGATAATCCATCAAAAATGAACAGGGAGAGGGAGAAGGAAGGGATGATGTAAGAGGAGGAGGTCAGGAGCCATCTCTGACTTTGATGAAATCACCAGCAGGACAAGAACATGAACACACACTTGGCAGCACCGATCAGAAGATCAAAACCCAGAAAAATCAATTACGAGTGGTGGCTTCTGGGGGGTGGGTCTGGGTACGGAGAGACATGGGGCATACCAGCTCCTAAACACTTGCTTAAAAAACACAGCTCGGTACTACTGCATTTTTTAAATGAAAAATAAAACTGTCAGCCTGTGGTCAGACAGAAGATGCTTCTAGCCAACGCGCAATTAGAACCAAGAAGACATTTATTCACACTGACTTTGAAGCAGTCTCCTGACATTAACCACACAATTTCTAAATCGCTTCTTCATTCCACACTTAGTTACCTTAAATCACAGCATTGGTTCCCTCTTGGTTCAAAAAATCATCTAAGAACTAGAAAAAAAAAAGCAGATTTGGATCTCATATCTCTAGTGAAGTTCTGCTCTGAGATGAGAAAAAAAAGTCCAACATTTTAACAAAGGCATTTTCCTCTGCTTAAACTTATCAGTGTGACACCAGATCTTCAGTTCAAGCCTTCATTCCCACACTGCCCAGGAGGGGAAAAAAAATTCCACATACAAAATGCTTGATTTCATTTAACAGCAGGAAAAACAAACCGGTGGCTGGAGAGCTGCAGGTGTGGGTGACGCCTAGTCTCCGGGCTGGCATCTGGAGGACCCTGGAAAACCTTAGCCAGGACAGGAAAGGAACAGCTGGTCCTCGGCAACGACCATAGCCCCCTGCACCCTGAGATTCGAGGTTCGGGGAAAGCGTCACATGCCCCTGGGAAAGGCATCTATCTGCCCAGGTCCTGGCTTCCCTGTGTAGCCACGAGGGTTAAACTGCAAAAGATCTGCAGATGGGCCAGATGGCCCAGCAACAAACAACTCCTCCCTCCCCCGACTGCCACGTGCTGCAGCCACGCTTCTGTGCCAGGAAGGCAGCTAAGCCCTCTTCCCTGAAAAGAATGGCAACTCGGGAGGCACGAAGCAGGGCACCCGGAGGCCTCCGGAATCCACGCCTGTAAAGGTTAACTTTACAAGGTGTTGTGCTTACAGCGCGGGGACCAGCCCAGGAGTGGCCTCTCGCCATGCCCTCGCAGGGTTCCAATTTTTTGAAGGGCATTAAAGAGCCTCCAACCACAAGGGGCCATTGTGTTCGGCTGTGAATAGAAAAGCCACACAAGGGAAGCTGCTATTTATTTCTTTATTTAAATGTTGCTCTGCAGATTTTACCCGGCAGAAGCCAGAAGCGGCAGAAGCCAGAGGCGGCAGAAGCCCAGAGCTGCGGCGGCTCCATCCAGCGCATACAAAGAAGGCTGTCTTAAAGGGACAGCGCCCTCCTTCCAGGCGGGGGCGGGTGTATGAACACAGGGCCCAGCTCCTTGCTCCCCAGCAGCCGCAGGCAGGTGCCCAGAGACCTGCCATGAAGTTCAACCGCAAAGACAGTTCTTCTGACGGCAGTTTCTGCTCAACAGGAACACGGGCAGTGGCAGCCAAGAGGCCAGCACTGTCTGTCCGACATCCCCGGGGCCAACAGAGATCCACGTGCTGGAGGGCCCAGACGTAGCTCCCGGAGGTCCTCCAGCTACACCAGGTCCCTCTGCCTAGCTTTAAAATATACCATTTGCCTTATTTTTTCCACCATAATCATCAACCATCATCCTTTTTATATATAGCTCCTGCATTTCAGTGGATAAGAAGGGTCCAAATTTAAACCAGCACAGCAGGGAAACACTTTAAAAAGTGAGGCCAAGAGCCCAGAAAGTCCTCAGTCCCCCCAACGTGAGGAGAAGGCAGACAGTCCAGTCCCCACACAGCCTAGGAGGGCGCCGGGGTGCAGACATGCTCCCAGCCCTCCAGAGCGTGCGCCAGGTGCTAAGCAAGGCCGAATCCTTTCCAAACTGGAGTTTATGAAACTGAAAACAGCCTCAGAAATGGCATCTCCCACCCCCAGCCTGGAGCCACAGCAGCTGGGAAAGCAAAGCGCCGGGCTTCCCTGCACCCTCTCCAGAAACTGCTCCCGGCTCCGAGGGAACAAGAGCCATTGACAAACAGCTCTTCGGTTCAAGAGCTTAAATCTGGGAAGCTGCCCGCGGACGAAAGGCGGTGTGTCCACTGCCTCCAAAGACAAAGGTCAAAGGGCTTGGGAACAGAACTCCCCGTCTGGCGAGTGCTGGTCACACCACACTCAGTCTGTGCAGGTCCTCCCAGTCAGGTCACTCGCTCTGCCCCGTTGCCCCACCGCCATGGGGCTAAGTCTTCTGGCCACCCAGGAGATCCCAGTGCCTTCCAATAGGAAAAAACTCAAAAGACTAGGAAGAACCCAAGCTTTGGAGACATACAAATGCTCAGTAAACTTTCACAAAACTCTCAATTCTATGCTGCCCTTAGAAATACTTGAAGTCAGATCTTCACGAGGGATAAGAAAACAACTGAAATTCACATGGTCTTTAGGAAAAGGCCACACAGAGATATGTGAAACAGACAGCTGCAATGACCAAGGGGCTTCGGTGACAGCCTTACACTTAGAAACAGACCTCAAGACCAGAGGGCACACGAGGACGTGGCAAAGGGGTGTGACTGAACCCTGGTGACACACATACGGCCAACAGCGTGCTGACTGGACCACCTCACACCTTTGCAGACAGTCTGCCCGCTCTGGGAAACAATCCCTTTTCCCTCCTGCTAAGTCAAAACCACAGCAATCCTTTGTAAACTGTAATACCATGTTATTCTGCCTCGAAAAGGAAGGAAATTCTGACACATGCTACAGCATGGAGGAACCTTAAAGACATTACGCTAAGTGAAATAAGCCAATCACAAAAGGACCAATGCTGCAGGATTCCACTTACATGAGAGAAGCCAAATTCGCAGAGACAGAAAAAGGAATGGTAGGTGTCTGGGGCTGGGGGGAGGGGGGTCCGAGTTCAATGGGGACAGAGTTCAGAGTTTCAGTTTTGCAAGACAAAAAAAATTCTGGAGATGGATGGTGGTGATGGCTGCACAACACTGTGAATGTACTTAATGCTTCTGTAACGAACTGTGCACTTAAAATGGTAAATTTTGTGTTATATATTTTACCATAATTAATTAACTAGCAGTACCTTGACTTCCTGATTTCTACTTACCTCAGTCCTTTTCCCAAGAAGCTACGATCTGACTTCCGTGTGAAGCACTATAAAGGAAGCGTCTCACCACCAATTTACAGGCTAAGTGATTTTAAAAGAATTTGGACACAGGAACAGGACCAAAAAGAATTAAACTGGCATGTGGCCTAACTGCCGCTGAACATGGGAGGTGAGAGGCGCCTTCTAGCAAACTGCCAATGTGAATATTTACTCTTCTAGCTTAAATTATTTCCACACAAAAGCCATCCTGCCTCCCCTCTAGAAGTAAGTGTATTTAAAGGCTTTATTACCATATTCTGCTTCTTTAAGGAAAACTTTGTTCCCACCTCAGTCCTAGAGACCAACCTCTCACCTAACCACTTACCTAACAGCTCAGGCCTCTCACTAGCTGAGACAAGACAGCGCCCGGGATGGAGCAGGTGTGGGGGGTACATCTGCGCGGGGTGTCACCGCCTAGCTGTTCTGCGACCTGGGAGCCCACCGCCTCTCCCTGCCCTGGTTTCCTGAGGCATCAAATGGGCATGTGATGGTCCCTGTCCTTCCCAATCAGAAGATGTGTATTAAACAGCTCCATAAACTGTCTTATGAAAGTAAGGTATTTTATCATTCTGATCTTATACAGGGAACGGGGAGCAACACATTTTACCTAAGGAATCCTAGAACTCAAAGACTTAGTTTGCATAACGTTATGATTCAGCCAGCTAACCAAAGGGAAAGGTGGTCAAATTTCAAGGCAGTAAAAGAAATGAAGTCATGAAATTTTATCCTAAAAGTTTAGTTTAGAAAAATAAAGTTAGCATCTGCTTTCAATAAAAGCTGAAAACTAGAAAACAATCGTTTTAAGAACCCCAACCTTTCCCTAAACCTCTCCGTGACAGCATCTGGCCCCGCTGGAACCTTGCAGTGGTTTCCTTCCCAGCACTCGTACTTCCAACCTCTGTTTCCAGCGCTGTGTTCGAAAGGATCGTAGGAGCTGAAGGCAGAGCTGGAACCAGCTCAAGAAGGAGAACCAGTTTCTACCTCTGGCTCCTTAATTCACGGCAGAGCCCTGCACTCTGAGAGCCTGGGGAGTCCCTGCCCAGACAAACACCAACATCTGTCCCCCCCTAAGTGGAGCACTGCGTGCCCCACGCAGCTGCCATCATGACAACCGCACAGCTGCGCCACCACGCCCCTTTCTTCCAAAACAGAGGCTGGGGCGGGGAAGGGGGAAGAAGGTATTTGTATGCTGGCCCTTTGTAAAACCCTGAAGATTTCTGCAGACCAAAACACTCTCCTTCAGTCTGACGGCTGGGACAGATCCCCGGCATCAAAATAAAATGTGGGACTCCAGCCCCTCCTCCACGTGTATTGTTGGAAAGACGGGTGCCCATACCCGGAAAGGTTCCCAAGTTCTTAATGAGCCAAATAAAAATGCCTGGGGTGGGATCTCCCTGGACTTGGCCCTCTGCTTTCTGCTGCCCTTTTTCTAATCTCACTGAAGCAGGACCACAGAAACTGGTTATTAGCTTGTTCGTCAATCTCAGGCCTAGAAGAAACCACATTGAAGCCTTAAACATCTATTTGAAGGAGCTACTGGAAGAATCCTAGGAGAGAGCAGAAGGCGAAACCACAAGACAGACGTGCAGAGAGAGACCCAGCCGCTGCACACCCCGAGCTGCTGCCGGCTTCTGGGTGGGAGAGGCAGGCAGGGAGCAGAAAGAGGGGAGTCTGCAGCTACATGAAGCTCGCCCGCGCCGCCCACCGACCTCTTACCCAGCGCGAGTCCCCTCTCCGGCCGCCCCAGGATCCTGGCAGCCCCGGGGCAGCACCGTCAAAGCCGGGGCAGGTGGCGGCTCCCCGCTTCAGAGGCCATGGTGGACCCACGCCGCGACCCCCCGGCCCCAGGCCCCCGGCCGCCCCCACAGCTGCAGGCGGAGGGAGGGACGCAGCGCACACAGCATGGGTGCCAGAACCGGCCGGCAGAGGAGGCAGCGGCCGCAGGAAACAAAAGCTGAGCAGACCCCCGGGTGGAGAGGGAGCCGATCCTGGTCCCAGTCCCGGTGGGCACGGCTGGCGTGGACGGAGATGGCCGCGCGCGGAGCTGTCGCCCAGCTGACACCGGGAGCGTGTGCTGCGCGTCCAGCAGGCTGATTTCCATGAATGCGATCAGCCCGCCCCCCCCCACCCCCACTCAGGCCTGGGGGAGGGGAGGCGCCGCACGCCGGCTGCACCGGCTCTTCTCCCCCTCAGAAGCAAACAGCTGATGGAGGCTTCACTGGGAGGGTGTTAACCCTTACTGAAGGTGCCCTCTCCTTCCTATCGATGCACGGCAGGGCGGGATCCAGAGAGCAGGCTACTCGGTCACCCCTCAGCACCCGGCCGCCTCCCTCTGCTCAGCCCCTCGCTGGCAGGCAGTGCTGCTGACCACACTGTCCAACACGATCCCCCCCCCCGCTTCCTGTCCTCTGGGGCCCCGGGCCCTGCTGACCACACTGTCCAACACGATCCCCCCCGCTTCCTGTCCTCTGGGGCCCCAGGCCCCGTCTCCTCATGGATGCTCCAGCCTTTTTACCAAAAAGGGCCTGCATCCCTGTGGGTCTCTGCATATCAGCAACGGGTGTTCCTCACCAGAAGCTGCAACACCGCCTTCCAGTACATTCTGTTAACGTGAGTTTAGCAGGAGGGTCCTGGGACAGCATTGTGAGCTGCTGGTGACCAGAAACATCGCTGCAGCCTGAGAGGAGTGGCTCTCGATCCCCAGAGGTGTGAGGGTCACCACGGGCACCAGCAGACACACAGACTCAGGACCTCAGTCCCCAGGACACAGGTTCCACAGGCATGAACCCAGAACCCAGGAGCGCCGGGGGCTGCTGCCCGCAGACAGCTTTGGGAAGCACCGCCTCTGACCAATAAGGGAACTTAAGACAAGTGCCAAATCAGCAAGGAGAAAAATAGAAAACAAATCACTAACTAGATGAGGTTCTTGATCTGGGCACTCCTGCCACGTGGGGAGCACTCCGTGTGGAGGGCACCTGTGCCTTACAGCGCGTTTAGCTGTAACCCCAGCCTCTACCCACTGGCTGCCAGCGACACCCCCCGATCCCCGGACAGCACACTCCAAACCGTCTCCAGACGCTGCTAACTCCCCTGTAGGGCAGAAGGGCCCTGCTTAAGAACCACTGCTCCAGATATGCAACAAAATGAGGGAAGAACTAGGAACACTCCAACCTCCCCTGCCTTCCAGGCTTCTGTCCTTAGGAAGCTGCTGACAGGAGCTCCCCAATCTGCCACATTAATGTGGGTCCCACACTCTGAGGCTTCCTCATCACCATGACAGGGTCACCAGACCCAACCAAACACTGGGGCTCTGCAGCCTAGCCTGTCTTTACAGAAACAGCCACAGTTTTATTTCTGTGCCAAAATGGCAGTTCTCATCAAAAAGAATCACACTGGATTATGAAAAACATGCCCTAAAATTATTTATGAAAACTTTGCTTTAAGCTGCACAAGGAGACAAGTTTTCAACAAACATGTGGACTGAAAGCCCCTCTCGGACGCTCTGTCTGGCGAGGTTCCACCCTCCCGGTTCCGCCAGAGCTCCTCATCTCCACGTGTCTTCGCTTCCGTCTTGCTGCTCAGAGGCTCATCCTCGCCAGCCATCAGGAGCCACCTCTTATAGGGAGAACTCCGGATTTCTGTGGCCACGCAAACTAACCATCACCTAAAGACCTTCTTCATCCACGCCGTCCCCTCTGAACGTGTCTGTATCATGCAGCTGTGCTCTGTCCTGTTCCCAGGGGTTTATCTGCCCAGGAGGCTAAGCTCCTGCTTTCCAGTAACACACTGTAAATCTCCCAACATCTGCACTGTCCTCAGGGCTATGCCCCCCTTTCTGGGGTAACATCCAAACATGCGCATACACTCCAGGGACTTACAGGTCCCACCAGGCAGATTCTGACCTATCCTTTCCGCTACAAGTCGCAGCCACGGCTCACCTTTAACTCGCCAGCTACTACTGAGCAATAGGGGAGCCACTGCCAAGCTGGACCTGCAGCCTGTGAGCCTGGGCCTCAACGTGAATCCGGGCTGGACCGGCCGGCAGCAGAGCCAGCACAGCAGTCCACTCTCGGCACAAACAATATGATCCAAGGAAGCGAGGAGACAAGAAGTGAGAGGGGAAAAGCCACCAACAGAAGTCTGCAGTGTGGCCCGCCTCACATCTAAAGAAGATGGATCTAAAATAAACGGCCCCACAATCAAGTTTATGAAATCACAGCAATGATCAGAGAAAGAGACTCTGCACGGGCAAGCAAATCTCTGGAAATCTACCAACAGAGAAAATGAAAGCTTTAAAAACTTACTTTCTCAGGCTCATTCAACAATCTTGGGGGGGGAAAAAAGGTTATCACCCATAAACCAGGCACCCTATTAGTCACTGTAGAAGACACAAAGATGTAAGACATGGTTTTGGCCCCCAAAGAGCTGGCATGTTGCTGTTCCTTTTAAAGAAAGAAGGATAGGCAGGAAGTAAGTGTCAAATGAATGCTGGCGACAGTGCCAGGGGTCAGAGACAGCGAAGGCCAGGGTGTCCCGAGAGCTGAGGCTGGAGCGGGAGGGCGAGGGCTCTCGAGGCCGCAGACGGGAGATGGGGGAACAAATTGGAAATGCCCGGAAAAGCTGCACGAATCGGACATGAAGACGTGGATGCCGCTATGCAGCTGAGAGGGAGGCGAGGCAGAGACGGCGTGTAGAGGGACGGGAGGGGCGCCGGACGGGCTGAGGGAGCGGTGACGGGAGCACGGGGTGCTCTCCAGGGCAGAGGCAACCACCAGTAGCTCAGAGCTTCCGCCACCACCCCTCCCCGAGCCATGCGCCTCTGCCCTTGGAACCAGGCCCCCCACCACGCCGGGCCCTGCGGCACTTGCTGGTCCCACAGACGACTTCCGAGCGGAAGCACATCAGTGCCTCGGTTCACCTGCAGCTCACGCCTGCTGGCCGTCCGGGCAAAGGCTCGGCATTCAGCACCTCCCCTGCTCCGTGTCACGTGAAACCAAGGCCTGGCATTCCAACCCTTCTACTCCATCCTTATGCTTTAAGATGCTGAGTTATTCTTCAGTAAAAGCTAGGAACATAAATGTTTCTTTGAAGAAGCCAAGACCGGCTTCTGCCCCAGCTCTGAGAAGGGGCTGAAGCTCTCGAGAGGGTAGCAGTTCCCACCCTAACCTCAGAGTAGAAAAAGCCAGGTCCCAGGACCAGACAAAACCCTGTCAGAGCTGCCCAGGGCCCAGAGAAGGTCTGCTGGGGGTGGGGAGGGGCCGGGGGGCCTGGCGACAGGAACCCAGGGCCCGGGGCCCACGCACAGCCAGCAAGGCTGGGGAGGCCCAGGTTCCGGCCCCCCAGACAAGGCCTGGGCCCAGTGCCGGCACGGGGGCTTCACCCTGCCAGAGATTAAAGTCTGTGAGACATCAATCATTTGAAACAGCAGTAGGGAAGGAAAACAGCAGGAAAGAAACTCAAGAAACACCAAAATTCTGAGCTCATAGCAGCACTATCTGCAACAGTCAAGACATGGAAACAACCTGAATGTCCATCTACAGGTGACAGGATAAAGCAGTTGTGGTGCACACACATACACACACAGGAACACTACTTAGCCATAGAAAAGAATGAAATAATGCCATTTGCAGCAACATGAGCAATTTATCATACTAAGTGAAGTCAATCAGAGAAAGACAAGTACCATCCATGTATCACTTGTATGTGGAATCTAAACAATGATACAAATGAACAAATGAAACAGAAACAGACTCACAGAGATAGAAAAGAAACAAACCAAAAGGAAAAGGGTACAGGGAGCAATAAACTATAAGTTTGGGATTAATGTATACACACCACTATACATAAAATACATAAACAACAAGGATCTACTGTAGAGCACAGAGAACTATATTCAGTAGCTTGTAATAACCTATAATGGAAGAGACTCTGAAAAAGAATTTACACGTATAACTGAGTCACTTTGCTGTGCACCTGAAACTAATATATTGTATGTCAACTATACTTCAACTTAAAATAAAAATGTTGAATCACAGAGTCATAAAATTCAAGCCATAAAATCTCATAAAGAAAAGATTCAAAAATCTAAAGAAAAAAGGATTATTTGGTCAATAGTGTTGGGGCAATTAGCCAATTAGAGGGGAAAGAAACTAAGCTGAATGTACCTTATTTACATCAGAATAAATTCTGGCCGAATCCAAGATTTTAATGTACCACAAAAATTCTAGAATAGAGCACGGAATAACATGGCCATCATCTTAGAGCGTCCATTCAGTTTGCTACATTAACATGAACAGCTTCAGCAAATGGAAAATTGAGTTCTATGAGCTACAGGCAAACCACTTGGACAACAAACGTGCAAACTCATGACAGGTTGACTTCTTTTCACCGAGACGGCCAGCACAGGACGCAAGGCCAAGTGTGAGAGACGCTCCAGCTCCCTGCGACGCAGCGCAAACAGCACCCCGCTCCATCCGCCTGGCAGGCGCCAGCGCGCCTGCGACCCGGCCCTGCCGAGGGCGCGGGCCCGCCAGGACGGTGCAAATGGTGCGACCTCTCTGCAGTACCTTTCGATTCAGCAGTTCCGTTCAATGATTCGCCCACTGGATGAACTCCCCAAATTGCACAAGTGGAAAGCTACTCACACACAATTTGGTCACAAAAGGGACAAGCTGATGTGTAGACACCAGCACAGAAAGATCTCCAGGCTCGGGGCCAGGGGCAGGCACCCCTGCTGGCAAATGCACAGGTCTGGAAGGACTCCCTGGACACTGTCACCAGGGCCCCCTCAGAGACGAGGAGTGCGGAAGAGAGCAGGCCAGTCGGTGATGCTTCATTCTCTCCCGTTCTGTATGTTTGGGGCCACAACTAAGGTAACATTTTATGTTGAGATTTCTATTCAGAGAAAATATGGAAATTTCACCAACACTCACCCCAAAACGTTTGCTCAGACGGGTGCCTAAGTATTCCTTTTGTGGAAGGAACATGCCTGAGTCCTGTCATAACGCCCGGGAGGCCCCTGCGGGCGCCACGCCATCACGCCGTGGTTTTCCACGCGTGATGCCACCTGATTTCCAGGAATCAGAATCGTCACTCTTAACAGAAAAGATGAAGGAGAAGAGACCTAAGACGCCACAAAGAGAGAAGGTGCAGAACCAGCCACTGGCGTGGAAAAGAAACACCTGCATTTTTCTAGGTCAGAAGGTAATCGTTGGTGATTTCTCCACAGAGTAAAGAAGAACCAACAAAAGTCAAGAAATGATCTTCACAGTGAGGAGGGGCAGGCTGCGTCCTGACCACGAGGAGAGCCGAGGGCCACAGCCCTGACTTTTCTGTCCGCGTTTTCCCTGTCGCCTGTGTCCAGACAAGCCCGTCAGCAGGGACTCGGGAGCAGGACACATGGGGTGATGAGAGCAGCGCATCTCAGCAGCCTGACATCCACTCCCGGCTGAGTCCCACGTGCCCCGGGCCACAGCGGTGGCTGTCACTCCACAGCCACACAAGCCTGCAGCCCTCGGCATCCAGGGACTGTCCTGGTGGCAAGATGAACCCCCATGAGTTCCCTGCAGGCAGAAGCCCTCCACGAAGTAAACAGAAGATAGCAGAGGTTACCAGACTTCCCTAAAAGGGGAGCCTCCACTGGGCTGCACCAAACAGGAGGAGGAGCAGAGACAAGGATAGTAAGTTCAGCATGGCCGCCTCTGCAGGGTGGTCAAAATTCAAGAGAAAAGCAAGAAACAGATACTGCAAGAATCTTCCAGAAGGTCTAGCCCTCCACTTTCAACATAACCAGCAGCAAACCGTCCATGGGTTCTGCCAGCCCCATCACATACATACTTCGGCGAACCTTCCAGAGCCACAGGTCCTGGCGCCTCCTGTCCAGATCTACAGCACCTGCCAGATCCTGGCCTCAGCCGATCGCCCCGCGGGCTGGCAGGGGCTCTGGGGGGCCCAGACCTGTGTCCTGCCAAGACCCACACACCTGCCCCTCCTTTCCACCTGCTGCCCCCAACCCCACTGCCCCCCAGATGCTAAGCCCGGCCCACCAGCAGTCAGCCCTGTGCTTTACATTGCGTGACAAAGAGGACCCGGGCAGCTGCAGAAAGCCTCAGACAACTGATAAAGTCTGCTTTTCTCAGAGCAGAAGCCAAGGTCGTTTCTGTTCACCTTCTTCATGGAGAAGAGCTAGCAGTTCTGACCCTCTGTTCAACGCCACGGACACTCGCCTCTGGCGTGCTCCACAGAGACCAGAGAGTCCCCTTCTGTGCAGTCACAGCAGACGGTGATGTGGGTCTGCTGTGCTGTGCGCTTTGCACAATGCCAGGCGCTCTTGCTTAAAAATAAAGATGTAACCAGTTCTGATTTTGCAGAACACAAACTCAACCCATAAGGAAGGAAGGGAATGAGAAATACCTATGGGGTGTTCACTTGTAGTACCTTAGCTTTTCCTTTTAACACTTGCCTGGACCTAAGCTACCTGCCGCCAGAAGGCTGGCACGATTACAAGGAATGCATCAAGAGAATGGGACGGGGGAAAGTTAACATCAGAGAGAGTATTTAGATGCAACCTGAAAGTCCAGCATCCTGGTGGAGGGCACTCTCCTTCCTTCTGCTCTACTTGCATAACGTCCTACGAATGATACAATTTTGGACTCCCACAGTATCCGCAGCTTAAAATCTTCTTTCACTTCCATTTTATTTGAACTTAATGACAAAGCCCAACTGAGAACTTTGTGTCCCGACAGTGAACACTGCTGCCTCCGGTCTGATGGGGTAAGGCTCCCTGAGTATAAATGACCTGCAAGCAGGCGGAGCCCAGTTCACACTCACTGGCTGGGTCCTCAGTCCTCACTCCTCCCACTGGGATAATCAAGTTCACGTCAGCTCAGTGTCTACTGCGCATCCACACAGCCCAGCCTGGGCCAGAGCTGGGATTTAAATAGCTCCAGCCCCGCCCTGCACAGAACAGAAAGGCCAGCAGGGCAGGTGTGCGCGCGGCCCAGGCGACCACAGCGGTCACGTCCCCCAGGACTCAGAGGATGCCTGAGGACACTAAGAGGCTTCAGAGAGGTCAAGCCTCTGAGCCAGGACTTGAAGGACGAGCGGAGAAGCCGAGACCAGGGTGGAGGCACGTCCCAAGCCAGGTGAGGAGGCCAGGGAGTGGCTGGGTCCCTGGGGACAAATAGCCACCTCCGGTCAGGGCCCAGGGCACCCAGCAGAGAGCCGAGCCCAAGCTGGGGAGGGCCTCCTGTCCCACACACCCTGGAGCTTGGATTCTGACCCCTCGAGAAGGTGCAAAGGCAAATCAAGGGGAACCAGACATTAACAATGTGAGATTAAGTATCTAAAATCCCAGCCTACGGCAGCTAAGAAAACAGTGCCCAACTCAGCACACTGGTCAGTCCTCACTGACATGGACCCGCGCAACGACACTGGTCGGGCCTCACTGACATGGACCCGCGCAACGACACTGGTCGGGCCTCACTGACGCAGACCGCTTGACTGGAGTGGAAATCAACCAGCGTCTGTACCAGGTAAGGACAGAGGCCAAAGCAATCCCTGTAAGCTAAGGATTTCAGACTGGAGGTCCGTACAGCAGGTAGGACCCGACGTCTGTAGGGACATTTTTAACTCATCACCCTGTTGGGCGGCTCTCTGCATAGTGATGTGGTCACCGCAGCTCTGTGCCATGCTAACGACGGACCCTCCGTCCCCAGGATGCTGGGGGCCCACCCGGGAAGGCTCATCGGCTCTCTCGTTTCCACATCCTCCTGACGCCATTTCTGCATCTCATCCCAATACCGAGGGGCATCAATTTTAGCAACCCAGCCCTCCCTAATGTCCCAAGTAGACAAGACGCTACCAGGAGGCCTGAGGGAAATGGAGAACCGCCCAGTCGTGAAGGCTACTTTCTCAAAGCGAAGTTGCCCACTAATCCTGCCTCCAGAGCCTGACTTCTAAAAGCCTCCACCCACCCTGAATCAAGAGCACATGCACCGAGCAGTTTATGCCGAGTGTTGGAGCCTTCAGGATGGCTAGAGGTGGACCACACAGGACCCCTGGATGCTGTTCAACAGCACCACCCTGGCAGGTCTGAAGCCAGGCTCCCCAGAGGGGGCAGCAGCAAGAGAGAGGGAAGAAACGGCTCAGTGACCAGCAGCTACTGCCTGCCCAGGCCTAGCGGGCACACGCCTCCTGTCCCAGCATCTCAGTGACTGGCCTCCACTCTCACCAGCGCCCCCTTCTGAACTAGAGACCTTGCCCACTGCAGACTCACCTTTCAGGTGCAAAACCTCCCACACGGGCAGGTCAGCCCTGACCTAGAATTGCCTCTCACTGTCCTCCCCTCCTCACATGCAAAAATGTCACTACAACAACTGCGTGTCCCCTCTCCCAGTCTTTCACACACGGTGCAGCTTTCACATCCAAGATACTCTGTCTGACTTTGAGGTGAAACTTGAAAGTATGCTTTACAGAGAACCAGATAAGGAAAAGCATAAAAGAACCCCCAACATTAAGTATAACTTTCAAAAAATCCACTTTGAAAAACAGCCTGATGTTTCTTTCTGAGTTACTCATTTCGTTTATCACCAGCTGCAGACCAGTACACATTTTGCTTTTTGCCTTACGGTGTTAAAACACCACCATCCGGTGAAGGCATCACAATAAAGCACACACATCCACACGCAAAACTCCTGACCTCAGAGTGTTTGAAAGCCCTGACCTGGTGAGCTTTAAGCCAGTTCTTCTGCAAAAGCTCTTGGGATTTATAATCCACAAAATTTGTCATCCTCTATTCACAGCGTCACTGTTGACGGTGTAGGTGTGGCGGAGGCGGAGGAAGTCCTACAGACCCTTCGAGGCGGCAGTCTTCCGCTGACACCGAGGAGGAAGATGAAGTAACTACAGACACTCCCTTTGTTACACTTTTACTTCATAAAAACGGCTGTTACTTAACCTGAATCTCACCGGTGCTTTCAACCCGGCCTCCGGCGTCTTTCCTTTTCAGTGTCACACTCACTCTGGGTACACCCACACCTCCCAGAGCTTCTGAGACTGTTACTCAGATTCAGGAAGTGCAGACTTGCCAAGTGGGAGGGCACATGACACCAAGAAGCTCCCAGGGAGGGTCTTCAAAGAGAAGTAAAGAGCGTGCGTGGGGGTGGAGGGACGTCGTTGGTTTAAAAACACAGAGTTACACACACACACACACACACACACACACACACACACACACACACACAGCACCTGAGCTTCGAAACCTCTAAAGCACTCTTCAGCCTTTCTCCTGAAAGCAGTAAGATAAAAACCAGAGTCCAGTTGGTACTCCTGCCCAAGAGGCACACGATTTCACATACTGATCAAGAGATACTCATGACCTACCCCACACCCCCAGGCCAGGACTGGGACTCACCATCCTCCTCTTCCGTTTTAAGGACCATCTTTTCTGTCACAGAAGGCTGCTGGGTTTTGCTCTTCAAAGGAGAACTCAGAGCAAAGACGCCCTAGGAGGCAGGGCAGGGTGCGGCAGGAATGCCTGTGGGCCTTCCCGTCGCCAGGACAGCTCAGCACTGCTTCCTGGACAGGGAAATCGCTGGCCACACTCTGGACCAATCAGCCTCCAGCCACAGAAGCGTCACTCCCAGTTTGCTGCCACCACCCAGTTCCTGAAGTCAAGCTCCTGTCCTGGAGGTTAGCCACCTCCTCCCTGGAAGCAGTCTGAGGCTGGAGTCTGAGGAACCACGGTCTTTCCCAGATTTGATCAAAGCAACAGACAGAGCTGGTGTTTCTTTCTTCACTCTAAATGATTCTTAGAATGGAATCACTTAACCCCTGGCTGGCTCACAACGAGATAACAGGGTATTTCCCAAGAGCGTGACTAAGAGATCGTAATCATTACAGACCTTATGAGGTCACAGGATGAAAGCAGGAGACAGATTTTAGAGACAAAAAAAAAAAAAAAAGAAAAAGAAAAAGAAAAACCCAAGGGCATCACATCACTCCCAATGTAAGTTTAATTTCGCCCTCATTCTGTGTTCTAATGTATTACACCAAACTGTTCTTTGCTGCATACTCATAATTATGACATTCCTGACACATGTTCACTGTTGAAATCAGACTGCAGTGGTGACGTTTGGAAAAGCTCAGTAGTACCACCGAGGGACACGCACTGTTGACACTTCAGTGTATGTTCTTCATATTCATACAGACCTTTGTTCTATGTGTTACATTCCAACTTTTTCTCCCTCTTCCCTTACGTATAATATTTAACTCTCTATATACACATATCTATAGCTCTGTACCTCATGTACCTGTCATATATAGAACATACAATAACCACGGATATTATACAACATAAGAGATAAATATATCTTGAGAAAAGGATAAATGTATCTCAAGAGTTAAGTATATTGATGGTCCCCAACTTAATGATTTTTCAACTTTATGATGGTGGAAAGCGATTTGCATCCGGTAGAAACCGTACTTTGAATTTTGATCTTTTCCCGCTAGCGGTGCGCAGTGCCGTCCTGTCCTGCGACGCTGGGCCCGGCAGCGAGCGCAGCTCCCGGGCAGCCCGCGACCGCGGCGGGGACGAGCCCCGGGGCCCAGACGGCCACTCTGCTTTTCACCTCAGTGCAGTGTTCCACCCGGCACGTGCGAAGGCCAGCGCTTCACTCTGAGGCACCCTTTGTGCTGGACGAGTCTGCCCAACCGCAGGCTGTGTTAGTGTTCCGAGCACATTCAAGGCAGGCGACGCTAAGCTATGATGTTCAGTAGGTTAGGTGTTAGTTAGCGCATTTTTGACTTTTAGATATTTTCAACTTATGATGGGTTTATCAGGATGTATGTAACCCTGCAGTAAGTCAAGGAAAATACGTACATAGAGACAAGTGT
The DNA here is from genome assembly GCF_048564905.1 of Vicugna pacos. Lineage (NCBI taxonomy): Eukaryota > Metazoa > Chordata > Mammalia > Artiodactyla > Camelidae > Vicugna > Vicugna pacos. Next base: position 60,281,874 of record NC_133002.1, read on the forward strand.
GTATATATATATGTGTGTATATATATATATAGAGAGAGAGAGAGAGAGAGAAGTCTATAAACACATGTATGTGTATCTAAAGAGAAAGAGAGTGAAACAAAACTTGAATATTTTACATGCTGTTTTATAACTAGCTATGTCCACTCACAACACTCTTCCATGACTGTAAGTGGACACCTATCATGTTTCTTACCGTTGACATGGACGTAACACTTAACCGCTCTCCTACTGTAAGACTTCTACAGTTTCCAACTTGTCTGCCAGCCTCGATGCCTGTGCACACATTCTGACATGTCTTTCGTTATTTCCCTAGCAAAAATTCTTAGGAGAATTGTTAGGTCTAAACCTCATGGGAGGGACGAAGGGTGACATAACTCAGTCATTTACACTCAACAAGTGACAAGGCAGGAGGTGAGTGTGACCTCAGCGCAGCTCTGACACGAGGTCCCCGAGCCCCATGGCCCTGACCTGGCTGGCCCCGAGGGGAAACCCAGCATTTGGGGGGCCTCTGGTGCCTCTCACCAGCTGCACCGCTGGGCCCCGAGCCCCGCTCCTCTGACGGTCCCGGCTGTAAATGCCAACTCCAGACGCGGGTCTGCTGGAAGCTGAGCCCCCATCCTGGGGCAGGTCCTCGCCTCGGGACAGAAACACGCATGTCAAGGCGTGTCACCGAAACACCACCTCAGGGCACACGCTTGGGTGGCACAGGTACCGGAGGGCAGCGCCCCATCTGCCTGTCCTGCCTAATGATAAATAAATACATACGCATATGTTTCAAACATCTGCTGTGCTTTGTAGAGGCAACTAATAAAAACCCAACTTTTCACCTTTCAGTGCCAAACGTCAGAATCTTAGCCATGTCCCGCCTCTCCATCCTCAGTCCACAGTGAACCCCTGGAAGTTCCACACTGCTCCACTTCAAACCCTAAATTTATCCCTAAACCAGCACCTCCACCTTCGGGTGTCAGGGCTGATCTCTGATGCTGACCCTGTCACCTGTGCTTCCTACTCACTGTCACATGGTAGGGGTCTCTCCAGGACAGGCCCCGGAGGCACCTGAACTCACAACCTCCCCAGAGGCCCTGAGACCACAGAGCCAGCTCCGTCAGCCCCTGGGCGAGAGGTGGCGTCCTGCTGTGGTTCACAGGTGCACTGACTGCTGACTGCCGCGGGAGCTGATGCTCTTTTCGTAAGTTTGAGGACTTTCCTCTTTGGGAACTGCCTGTTCACATCCTTCGCCCATTTCCCCAATGGCCATCTTTCCCTACTGATTTGCAGATTATCAATCTTTGCATGAAGTGTTGCACACATCCCCACAATCTGTCACTGGTTTTCAACCTCTCTCTTGCTACCTTTGTCTTAGAGAAGCATTTAAGCATTACAATCCAGCCTACAATCCTGTCCTTCCTTCTTCCCACTCCACGTTCCCTGAGCACACTGGTGGGTACTGGAGACACATCTGAGAGCTGCAGCGCACGCCCGCCCAGCATTTATGCTCTGCTGGAGCCGGGAGGGCAGGGAAACAAGAAGTGTCGATGACAGACGCCACGTGGGGTCAGGGAGGCCAGCGTAGCGGGGGCCGAGAGGCGAGGCCGGAGGGGGTGAGGAGGGTGGGAAGGGCTGCCGAGGGCCTGGAGGCCAGAAGGGCTAAGGTGTCCACTGTGGGTGAGACGGGAGGCCGCTGCCAGGATCTGCAGCAAGGTGGAGGGACCGAGTCCTTTGTAACGAAGCCACTCCAGAGGGTGGGGAAGGACAGGCCACAGGGCAGGCAGGCTGGGCGGAGGCCAAGCAGAGGCGAGGAGGCTGTGACAATCATCCGGGGAGGAGATGGCGGTGGCTTAAGCAGGAAGTGGTGAAATGCACGCTGTTACTCGTAAGGCAAAGCCCAGAGCGCACTGATGGATTCCACGTGAGGTGTGAAAGAAGTCAAGGGTGACCATGAGCTCTCTAACCCAGACAAACAGGAGCTCGGAGCTGCCGCTTCCCAAGTGGCGACAGGATCCACCCACACCACAGCCTCCCGGCCTCCACTGCATCTGTCCACCCCTGGCCTCGTGCCTCTCGGCACTGCGCCACCATCACCACTGCACTCCCACTGTCCTGCCCTGCTCTCATTCTCAAAAGAGGGGCTCTGACTAGCTCACACAGCAGTGCCGCGGGCCAGCCTCCAGGACAGGTTTCTGCCTGGCTCCATCATCAGCTGCTGGTAGAAGAGCTGCCACATAGGCCTTAAAAGTGCAAGCGCGGCGGGCACCGCGGCCCAATGCCACGCCGCCTGCTGCATGGCCACAGCCCCAAAGCCAGTGCAACAAGTAACACTGCGTTAAAAAAGGGAAGGAATGAATGAAGAGGCATGTCTTTAATTCCTTAAAATAGCAATTTAACTAGTGAAGCATCAGACTCTGTGTTTGACTCACTCATAAGGAAAGTGACCACATAACTTGTGATCCATGTTGGGGCATTTTTGAAACTGAAAGTGGGCGCTGCTCACAATCACATGGGCCAGCGGTGTAACGGGCTCGTCCGGGCAGAGGGAGACTAACCATCACCCGGCTCATCGGGCACACCCTCAGGGCCGATCCCAGACAGAGTGGCAGGGCAGAGCGCAGCCGCTGAAAGGGAAGCTGTGCAGAAGCTGAGAGCACACTCTGAAACAACGAGACAAACAGCAGCGCGTCAAGGAACACAACAGGCCGCTAGGCCTGAGGGGCGGGTCTGAGTCCCGGGGAGACCAAGGACCGGCCCAGGCCCTGTAGGAAGCGTGAACCCAACAAATGGAAGAAAAACTTTAGAGCTCTTCATAGCGGAAACCACACATAAGGGCACTTGGATGCAGGTGTTTGGACTCAAGACATTTTATATTTTCAATTAATAAAATACTTTAAATAGCCCTAATCCTTTACCCCAGCTCCATCTCATCTGGCGACAAACAGATGAGAATGTTGCAAGGACACAACGTTTTAAAATGACCCCAGAAGAGGGGGGAGGGTATAGCTCAGGGGTACAGCACACGCTTAGCGTGTATGAGGTCCTCCTTGGACCCGCACCTGGGCCTCTGCAGGCTCCCCTCTCTCCACCCTGCCTGGTTTGTTTCAATCCTCAGCACCTCCATTAAAAAAATAATAATAATAAATAAATCTAAAAAAAAGAGCCCAGAAGAAAATTTCCATGAAGATTCATGTAATGTTTGGGGAAAGTCTTTTTCTCAGCACAACCCCCAGGTTGGTCACCACCCTGCGGAGACAGAGACGCACCAGAGCGAGGTCCGGAGAGTGAGGAGGGGGATGGCCTGCACAAGTGCGGGTGGGGTTTGGGGAAGCCACCATGGAATGACACAGCCCTGGGGCCAGCGGGAGGGGGTGGCCGACGGGACCCCCCACTACTTGCTGGGAAGAAACACCTCCACCTGCTCTCCCCCAGCCCAGCCGTCTTCCGGACAAACCCAGCGGGGCCGGGGGCCCGGGAGAGGAGTGGAGTGCAGCTGCTGGGGCACGACGCCAACCACAAGGCCCCCAGGAGCCAGCCCTCGACGTCTGGGCCTCTGCTGGCGACATCTGCGCTCCGTCTTCACTGGGGCCTCCAGACCGTCCTGCTCAGACCTGCGCCCAGGCCTCTGCAGGCACCCTCTCCACCCTGCCTGGTTTGCTTCTCTAAGAAAGTTAACACGCACATATTGTGTAGAAAGCAAATAGCAGCTGAGGCTCTGGACAGAAAAGCACGGTTTCCTGCCCAACTCCGCCACCTTCGAATCCCGCTCACAGACTTGGTCTCCCCTCCCCTCCTCCCGCTCCAGCCCCCAACTCCAGACGGCCGCTGCCTGCCGGGGAAGACCAGGGCTCAGCCTTTCCCCTACATGCGCACACTGGGGAATTACACAGGCGTTTCTGGTTAAACTGGTGTTTAGTAGTCCCATAAACTCTGCTCACCACTTAGCTGGATGATGTGCTGTGACTAAAATGACCACAGAATGGCATCCAGCGTCGTCCTTCACTTCTGTTTGCTCTCTGTGTGTCACTGATGAGTCGCCAAAGTCTCTCCCAAGCCTTGAGACCACAGATGTGGTCAGACGTGCCGGGCCGGCCTTGCTACAGGAGGTGGAGAACTGGTGGTCTTAACTGCCCGCCATGAACACTCCCGACCCACCCTCCAGTTTCTAGCCTCACCCCACCTCTCCACTCTCAGAGGCCCGTGGCGCCTGGAAGCCTTTCTGGGATTTGGAGATATATCATTTTGCTTCCTGATGGCCTCCCCCCTGTGCAGCTTAGATCTTTCCTGACAAGCTGCCAACAGGAGAGGGGCTGGGGGTGTGCCATCATGTGCATGTCCTAAAACCCCCGGAACTGAACCTGTCAGCTGGGGCGGAAAGTGACAAAGACGTCAACCCTCCGCAGAGATCCACAGAATGCCTGGAAATATACTGCAAAACTCTCTTGAAGGTTACTTCTACTTGGGTTACCTGAAAAACATGGAAATCTGCTGTTTTTCTTCACAGACATAAATAGCATCAAATCAATACTGCACACACACACACAAAAAGACCCGAGGACAAGGGAAGCCCCTTGTGTGTGCTGCACAGGGTTCACTGAGGGGCTCCTGGACACCTGCCACAGAGCACTTGGAGAGGCAGAACTTTCAAGCAGTTTTATCAAAAGCCAAAATCAATTAGGTACGGAAAAAAAGACCCAAACCATACCTTTTACCCTTTGTTTATGTACACAATTTGAATTTCATTAACTTTTGCAAGAAAAAAATGAGAAAGGTGCAATTCTTCACAAAGTCTGACCTTTTTTCTACGTGAAGAAAATCCATTATCCATACCAAAAAATGCCATACAACTGAAAAAAAATGTATGAGTCTCTGTGCATTTCTCTCCCGGAGGAGGGGTCAACACACCTCACCAGGTGCTCAGAGAGGCCCCTTGTGCTGAAGAGTCTGCACCCGGACTCAGCCCTCTAAGAGCAGGTGAGGCGAGCACCATCCCCAGAACCCTGGGTAAGGACGACCCGCTTCCTCGGGGGCTGGCATGGCACCCCCCACAGGACAGGCATCATCACACTGGAAACGTGTCCTGTACGCCTTAGAAAATACGTGTTTGACACACGCATGATGCTAAACAGAAACACCTTCCTCCACAAAGACAGAGAAGCAACAGGATGATTCACAAATGAGAAAGAAGAAAAAAACTGATGTTGAAATAAACGTTATCGAACAACACCAGAAAGCAGTCACTACAGTTTTAAATGCCTTTTAAAATAAAGTCAAAAACACTGGATATAGTAAATTCAATCTGTGCTGACCTCTGCTGGCCACATGAAGAGACTGTTAAAAGGCTTACAATTAGCCATTTTCTACAAATAAATTACTTTCGAATGTACATAGGAGAAAATAAGAAACGCATGTTCCGCCTCGTGTGTAGGCCATGCTCTGGTGACAGTCACCTGTACTCATCCCCTGAAAGGGTTCTGTTAAGATGAAAATGGGTTTCCCCTTGTCCACACACTGACTAATTTATGGGAATGGGTGATAGCCAGTGGGAGCTTGTGTTACAGGCAGACACAGACAGCAAACACTACGCACAATAAATAATAAATTAACCAGCACTCCAGAAAGTGGCACTTGCTGTTGGGGGAAGGATCCCACGAGCGCAGGTGGGGAGGGGGCTTTTCTAGCAGTAACCATGTAGTCACAACAGGCTCCCGGAGATGAAGCCTGAAGCTCAGGGCTCCCCGCCTGTCCCCAAAGCATAGAGACCGCACACAGGCTTCCTTCCCTCCGATCTGCGGGGCGTGAAGTGCATATGCGCTCTCTCTGCACCCCCTACTTGCTCGTTCTCACGAAGAGGACTGACCACGTTGACGGGCACCATCCGTGAGACTGCGTTACCAAGGCCATCTCCCCACGAAGACACCCGAGCTCCGAGACAGAGCGACGGTGGGGCTGAACCTGCCTCTTCCTGTGTCCTCGTAGGAGAAAGTCTCAACACCTGAAAACCCGAGAGTCCCTTACTTTCAACTTAAAAGAGCCTAATACACTGAGAATATCTGTTCTCCCGTCTTCTAGCTGGTGTTCACACACATCACTCATTTTTTGTCTGTTTTTCACGTACAGAATGACAAAGGGAATCTAGATTTTTTCTGAAAAGAAGGTCAGTTGTCATCACCATTTACTGAAAAGCACATCCTTTCCCCGCAGATCCAACATGTCACCATGATCAGCATGCAGCAGTGACTAAAAGCGCAGGCCCAGGAGTCAACTGCTGGGGTTTGAGTCCTGGCTTCCCTGCACACCAGCTAGCGCAATTCAAGCTGCTTACTCTTTCCAAGTCTTTCAGTTTTTTTCATCCAGGAAATGGAGAACATTTTCCTACTACCTCGGGTTATTATAAAAGTGCTTAAAACAACGCAGACATCTAGAAAACACTTAACACCCGTTACCTATCATTATCAATTAAATCTGCATGCAAATGTTGGTACGTGCAGCCAGTGCTGTCCAAAAAAAACCATGGAAGCCAAATACATAAAATGTTCTAGTAGTCACGTTAAACAACTACAAGATACATGGTAAACATAACCTTAATATTTTACTTAACCCACTATATCTAAAACATTATCATTTCAACGTATAGTCAATATAATAAATAATTAAAATATTTTGCATTTTTTTCGTACCAGGGTTTCAAAATCCAGTGTGTGTTTTACACGTAGAACGTACTTCAAGTACACAGGACCGGCTGCCATTCAAGACGGCGGAGGGCTGGACCAGTCCACTGACCAGGCTGCCCGTTCCTGCAATCACAGCACACGTGTACCTGGAGGCAAAGCGCTAAAAGAACCCAACAGCCAGCCACGACTGAGAAAACTCTCTTGGCAACTAGAATCAGAAGAAATCTTGTTTTAACATGATAAAGGGTATTTATGACTTATAGTAAGCTTATGCTTTGTGGGGAAACGGTGAAAGCTTTTCCTTTAAGATGGGGAGAAAATGACGGCCATCCACTCTCAGCAGCTACACTGGTGCTGCGCCGGGGGCTTCCAGGTCCAGTCTTTCTCTACCAGGGAGCCCCAGGAGAACCCGGCCCCGAGGCTCTAGCCAATGCAACGGGGCAAGAAAAAGGGCACAAACATTGCAAGGAGGAAAAAAATGAAGCAATTATATCATAGGTGGTTTGACTGTCCACATAGAAAAGGCTAAAAAAAAAAAAAACAAAAAAACCCAAAGGTAAATGTTAGAATCATTCACAGAGGTTAATAAGGCTGCTGGTTACAAAGTCAACACCGAAAGCTCACGTGTACATCGGCACCAACAGTAATCAATTACCTGGTCATACGTCAATCAACAACGTGCAAGAGCTTATTGGGAAGAGGTTCTAAACTTATACTGGAAGCCTTTGAAGAGGACCTAAATACATGGAGAGAGAAAGTGCACCCAGGACCCAGCACACTGAAGATGTCAGCTTTCCCAGGGGACGTGCAGGTTCAAGGCCACGCAAATCACAACGCCAGCCGGTTTTACTTGTCTGCTTCGAGGGTTATAAGAGGTGTGATTCTGGCATGGGACAGACCAACACAACACAATATAGAGCCCACAGAAGTTCCCGATGGATAAAAACACTTGACACACGACAGCTGGAAAAAACCACAGACTGATTTTTCCATAAATGCCCTTGGGGAGACACCTTCTACGTGAATACCAGGAAACATGAACGTGATGGTCACAGTGGCATTTGTAGCACTAGCCCCAAACTGGAAACCACCTAAATGTCCGTGGAAAGTGAAACATTTTTTTTTAATTGTGGCATACTCAAATGACGAAATACCACACACTTGTAAAAATGACCAAACTACGGCTACAAGAAACAACATGGATAAATCTCACAGACTAATAGTAGGCAAATAAAATTCCTTCAAACTCAGAAGGAAATTGTACTGGAAGAATTTCATACCAAATCCAAAAAGTGTTACGGACAGACAAAGACATTTTCTAACGTGCAGACACAGAGCACAGACCTTCCACATATCCCTTCCTAGGAAACTTCTAGAGATGTGCTTCCGCAAACATCAAGTAAGCCAAAATCAGGAAAGACACAGACGAGGAAAAGGTGATCTGACAGAGAGGTAATTCTGAAAATGACTCTGGCGGGAGATGGATGTAAAGGCCACGCACAGGCCTAAGAGCAACTAACCTACATCCGAGCAGGAAAAGGACGGGCTGCGTGCGGGGGAACGGCTGACGGAGGGTTCAAGCAGACAGAAAACACTCCGGATGGGCTAGGGCAGAGCTACAGTATTGCAGAGAGCAAGTGATCACTCCAAAGAAAAGCAGGCAAAGGGAAAACCGAGGCAACTAACAGCTCCAGGGAAAACAAAGAGTTGTACCAGGAAGACAGCAATGATTACAGAGCACTGCGGGGCTCGGCAGTGTCGTGGTCAAGAGAAGGTCCACGGCGCATGTCTGAAGCCGGCAATCAAGAAGCAAGGAAAGACCACTTTAAATGTGGAGACAAATCATGTGACAAACAGCTAAACAAATTCAACATGGCTGGCCCTAAGAAAAGCACCTCAAGGTGGGCAGGGAACTGTGATTTTCATTACAACCGTTTCAGTTCTAGAACATACTCTTCTTTTCTCCAAGATGGCAAATGTCTGTATTTGTTATTTAAAAGACTTATTTATATATTAGATAAACCGTTAAATGGGAGGGCTGAAATCAATGCAGTGCTTCCAAACATAAAAGGTGAAATGGAATTAGTATTGGTTACATTGAAGTTTCCACTATTTATGTGAAGATTTAACAACAGTTGAAAAATTACTTTAACCTAAATAGGGTATCGACATGCTGAATTTCCTTAAGGTAGAAGTTTTTTAAATTGAGCTATAATTTACAAACCATAGAATTCACTCTTTTAAAGTATACAATTCAGTAGTTTTTAGTATATTCACAAAGTTATGGAACTTATCACTCCTAACTCGCGAATGTTTTTATCATCCCCAAAAGAAAATCCCACACCCATGAGCAGTCACTCGCTGTACCCCACCTATTCCCACCACATCCCGGGCAACCACTGACCCACTTCCTCTCCCTATGGATTTGCCCACGTGCAATGTGTAGCCTTTTGTATTGTACATGTTTCCCTCAGCAGAATGTTTTTGGGGTTAGGTCACATTGTAGGTAGCATGTGCCAGCATTTCCTACCTTTTCAGGGTCACATAATATTCCATTGTAGGGCTGTGATTCATTTTATTATCATCAGTTGATAGACATTTGGCTATTATGAATAATGCTGTTATATACCTGCATGTAAATTTTGACGTGGTGTATTCTTGCGGAAAAATGTGTTACAGCTCAGTTGTGATGGCAACTTGCATCCAGGCAAGAGACCAAGCAGCACTCAAGAGAGTTGGAAAACTCAGGTTTATCACACCAGCAGGCGCAGAGGAGTTAACACTCCAAGCTCTGGAACCCATCTGTAGGTTTACACAGGCCTTTACAGGCTGCCAGTTTACACTTTGCAACACCATATGCAAATGAAGTATAACAAAAGTTGACCAACTAGGAACAAGCTTTGTAGAAATAGACCAATCAGGAGGGAGAGAAATAACCAATCAGGAGTGAGTTCCATGCAAATGAAGTACTACAAATGGACCAATCAGAAGTTAGGGAAATGGAAGAATCAGGAGTGAGGGAAACAACCAATCAGGAGTGAGGGAAACAACCAATCAGGAGTGAGGGAAACAACCAATCAGGAGTGAGGGAAATAGCCAATCAGGAGTGAGCTCAGAGAACCAATAGAATTTTAGGGGTAAGTAAGCCGTTTCAGAGACAAAAATTGAGATAGAGCTTCCCGGTCAGGGAACCAGATGGTGCTGGCAGGAAAGTAGTGGCCCTGCCTGGGGGTCCTACTGGTCTTTTTACGGGGTTTCCCACCTCATATGATCTTTTAAACTATGTATGTATGCCACTGTGACCAAATAAATTTTAAAATATTTCCTGTTTTTCTATCTGAACCCTACCTTTTCTTCAAAGTCCGGATCCAGAGCCTCCTCCCACGGTCCTCTCACTGTCACCCACCATGCCCCACGTACAAGAAACAAACGGAAGGTGTTGACTCAGATTTATGGTTAAGTTTCACCTCTAAACAGTCTATGATTCTATGAACTAAGACTCCCCTTCTCAAAGATGAAAAGTCCCTGCGGAACCAGCTTTATATGCTTTCAGGTAATCACAGGGAGACCCGCTAGGTATTCCACAGCTCAGTGCAAACACTCACCCCACCGTATGATGAACGGGTGGTTTCAACACTGTCCCGGGTCAAAAGGAAAATGCTTCTGGATCAAACAAGCCTAACGGTTCTGTAGGGGACAGTGGTGACCAAGCTCTCAGTTAAGTTCATTCTTTAACTGGATTAAAGTGATACAAGTACCAGGCACTTGTGAAAATTCAATTGATATTTCCAGAAATGATCTTTTTGGTACTTTTACTACTTAGGGGAATACAAAATTAGTGTGGGGGGAGGGGATGACCAAATTAATCCATTGGGTTTTCTGTGCAATTCTAAACCAAATTCAATTAATAATGTTTAGAAAAAAAATTGTCCATCCTTCGATAAATATGAAAACAACTGACATCATGGTGTGAAATGCAAGTGTGTTTATGAGAGCAAAGTTCCCTGATGACTCAGAGTAAGGACAGGTGGGCTGGGGGCCACAGGGGCTTGTTGCTCTTCGGCCTTGGACACCTCCTCCGAGGCACAAGCACTGTGCACCCCCTTCCTGTTTCCTGGGCTCCCTTTCTGCCTTACTAATTATACATCACCACTTTTCTCTGTAAAACCACAAGACCAACGTTACAAAATCGGTGCACTCCACCCATCCTTCTCAGCTGACAGACAGCAGGCTGCATAGGTGGAAAGGAGCCAGGCCCCGAAGAGGAAGTCCTCCCACGACAAGGGGGCGTAAGGAGGCAGCCGTGCCCGCACCGTGTCGGGGGCGAGCAAAGGAGGCGGAGGGCAGCAGCCTCAAGCAGCCCGTACGAACCTCTTCTCCGCATCTGTCACTGATTTTAAAAACTAAGCAGAAACCATAGTTCTGTCTAAAATCTAATCTCCTTGTTTTAGAAAAGGCAGGTGGTTCCAGTAAAATACAAGACAGACAAGAAAACTCTAATAATCTATTATTAAATTTTTTTAATTTATTTTTTGGGGGGAACATAATTTATTTACTTACTTAATTTATTTTCACTGGCAGTACCGGGGATTGACACCAGAGCCGCCGTGCATGCTGAGCACGCGCTCTGCTGCTGAGCTGTGCCCTCCCCCTTGTCAGTGGTTAAGACACAGACAAGAACGCTGCAGAAAAACTTGGGTCAGTGAGTTTGTGGCTCTGACCGAGTAAATGGAGATAATGTCACAAACCTCTTATCACAAAGTGATGGCACAGATTAAATCCTATGCTGAAAGTGTAAAATGCCTAATTAAATACAAAGCTATCGGCAGTTCTGTAGAACACGAAACTTCTTGTTCAGTACAAGATACTCCTGCCAAAAAGTCGTGCATAATCTTGGCTGGGAAGCACGACACCCAAGAACACATGGAGAAAAGGGCGCACGCAGGCATGACCCAAACTCCCCCAGGGATCCGCGCGTCCTTTCCGGAAGTCTTCGGGCACCTGCACGAGTGCGCGAGTGGCCGGGCTCCTCAGGAGCACGAGGGCCCTGGGGCCGAGCCTGCCGTCCCTCCCCGGAGAGGGCTGCGGAGTCCCTGAGCTCTGCATGCTGACCTTCGGGAATCTTGCAGGAGATCACAACCATCAAATTAAGCAGTACCAACAATTAGGACGGAAGACAGTACATAATAAGGTACTAAGTGGCTTAAGTAGATGGTTCGCCCTACTGCAATTATGAAAAGACCAACTTCCCCAACTTTTAATTAAGTTAAATTACTTAACTCCTGCCATCTAACTTGTCTGGAGACAGAAATCTCTGATTCTTTATTATAACCTTTAATGAATACCTTAATTCCAAAGCAGAAGATTATTGCCTGGTAGTCCAAACACCAAAACAACATTGTTCTAAAAACATTTCATAGAATAATTCCTTCTTAAAAAATATTAACACCCCTCCCCCGCTTTTAAAAGATTCCGACTTTGAGTGGCGGCAGTGCAATCAATCTAGGGGTGGCAAACACTGGATCTGACGCCGTGAGAGCGCGCCCGTCCTCTGGCTATGCTGCGGGGTGGGGAGAAATAAAGTGACCATTGCAGGCTCATCCATGTTGTGTCTGTCCCACAGATGTCATGGACATACGCCATGAGCTGCCAGGGAGCAGCGTGCCCGGAGACACAGAGCAATCTGAAAGGGGAGCGCAGAGCAGACGCGTGCCCGTGACGCCAACAGGCCCTAAGGGCCACTCGCCCCTCCCGGGTCTGCGGGGCTCTGCCCACCCGCAAGAACTTACATTTCTAAATTTTGTGCGAAGCTTTCTCTTCAATTTTAAGGAAGTACAAAATTGTGATTTTTGTGCAAGAATAGAAAAAAAAAAGTTTTCATTTACTTTGTGACTGCTTCAAGTTTTATGTCATTTTTTTCTGCAGGCAAATACAGATATTTTTTTGGATTGATGCAAAGTGGTAACATTAAAACATTCTTTAACTGATTTGCATATTATACTGACATTAAATAAAAGCCTTTCTAAGACTGATTTTAAAACCAGCCACATACCAAGGGGGGAGGTCTAGCTCAGCGGTAGAGTGTGCTTTTAGCATGCATGAGTCCTGGGTTCAACCCCTAGTACCTCGATTTAAAATAAATAAAAACCTCATTACCTGCCCCCCCAAAAATTAAAAAAAAACTAGTCACATACCATTTGTACACATCATTCCTTATCACATTTTACATAAAATAAAATTTTGTTTAGGAGAAAAGGAAAACCCCACCGTCTAGCCCAGCCATTCGATCCATGGGTACTGACCCAAGAGACGTGAAAACACGTCCACACGATGCCTTCACACGAGGGCTCACAGTAGCTTTATTCACACCATCCCCAAACTGGAAACAGCAAACACGCTTGCAACAGGTGAGCAGATAAACGCGCGGTGGTCCATCCGGACCAGGGGCCAGCACTCAGCAATGAGAGGGAGAGACTGATCCCCAACAACGACCTCAAACACTTCACACTGCGAGAGGGCCAGACACCACAGAGACTACATCGTGTGACTCTGTTTATGTCAAATTCTGAGGAGCACGAACCTGTCTGTAGGACAAAAAGATGCACAGGGGCCTGGGCTGGAGGGCTCCAAACAGACTCGCAGACTCTTTGCAGAGCAATGGGAGTGTTCTCCATCTTGACTGGGATGGTGGTTTTGGTGGTGTACAAATCTGCCAAATATATCTCATCAAACTATACACTTCATTTTATTTTATTATTAGATTTATTTTTAGAGGAGGCACTGGGGATTGAGCCCAGGACCTCATGCTTGCTAAGCATGAGCTCTACCACTGAGCTACACCCTCCTCCAAACTGTACACTTTAAATGGATACAGTTGATTTGATGTAAATTATACCTCAATAAAGGTAATTTTTTTTTTAAACTACAGGAAGGGGAAGTCCTGATCCCAAGTCTGCGCCCCTTAGAGAAGACAGATAACCTGCCCAAGACACAAGGTGGCCAGAGTAAAAATTAAGGGTGACTGATGAAAGATCCAGAACAATGCAACCTGGAGAGAGACTCCAAAGACAAAGCCGTTGGGCAAAGTGTGAGCTTCCTTCCAGCAGGAAGTCCCTGAACAGGCGCTGTCTCCTCCTCCTTCAACAAGAGAATTCGAAGACCTGTCTTTTCAGAATTAAATCATGGTTTGTGTGGCCTTACTTTCAAAAATCTTTAACACAATCTGGGGACACAGAAGTCTATAAAAAGGCCTGGTCAGTTGCAAGGGGACACAGGATCACTGAGAAGAGAGGACACAAAGTTCAATAAACACAAGGCAGAAAGCAGTTGGGTTCTCACCTGAACTCTAACTCTGAAGAAACCCTCATCTGAACACAACAGAGAAACACAATCGGACAAAACATACACCATCCAGAAAAACTAGCTCCTTCTGGTTCAAGGCCAAAGTTCGCCTTCCATCTAGAGAGTAAGGTCCCTGAGAACCCTGTTCATGTCTGACCTCCACGACCCAGAGTGCCCAGCCCCTAACTGATGCTCAGTAAGAATCTATTGAATAAATCAACAAGAAGAGACCTGGGACAGAAGCTGCTCTAGTTCCCCCCTGATTTATACAAACAGTAGGCAAGGTCATAGAACAAAACTGCCCCACCAACACTGAGAAGAGAGAGAAAAAACATTCAAACGTTACATCAAAAAACTAATGATTAAAAAAAAAACATTCAATGTGTGGAAGGGTAAATTAACAAATATCTTCATATCCTACTGTGAACTGCAAATGTGAACGTGACAGAACTTTCTGGAAAGTCATTTGACACAACATATCAAGAGGCTAAAGCTAAGTTTTTGGTCACTGGCCCAGTGAGTTCACTTACAGGACTCAAGCCTAAGAAAATAATCAGAAATGTGGGCAAAGTTTTACCAACAATTATGTCACAAGGCTATCTGTTATAGGAACAGAGAGGAAACCTCTTGATGACCAACAAGAGAGGACAATGAATCAAACCACGGTGCCAACCATGTCACGCTGATTTGGCTGAGGCAGGCCACCATGGGGCCTGAGCATTGCGGCACGTCCTGCTGTCACATTCGGTCAGTCAAGGAGCCCCCGGCACGCCTTGCTGGCTCCCAGGGAAGGGCCCGGCTTGTCTGCGGCTGCTACGGGACGTGTTAAGCCCTTGGCCCCTGGATCCTCAGCTGCAGGCCGACCCAATTCAAGCGTGGCCATTGTCTGGGTTCACCTGTCCCCCCAGGGTCCAGCGGCTGCTGGCCTCCCCTCTGCAGTCCTGCTCCTCCTGGTTTCTGTGAGGACTGGGTCCTTCCCTGGCAGACGCCACCAAAAGGTCGTCCATATACAAATTTAATGGCAGAAGAAAACATTTATGTTTTTTTAAGCTACAAAACATTCCACAGAATGACTGGAACTAATTTTTAAGCTTATTCTTTAATCATACATTTTCCAAAAAAGGACTTAAGGTGAGTGGGCATGTAGGAATACATATTTTTTTAAAAAGATCGAAAGGGAACTACAGTAAAATGTTCACGGTGACAGGTCCCTGGCGCTTTGTTACACGCGCCCCTCCACTTTTGCAGGTGCTTGAGATTTTCCGTAAGACTAACTTTTCAAAGGCTGCCCAGCGGCGCCAGCAGGAAGGACACACACAGTCACGGGCAGGCCCAGCGCCACCTGAAGGGGCGGCACGTCCAGACCATCCACCAGCGAGCCCCGAGGAGGGACCGAGAGCTTCTCAGTGGGAGACAAGTCCGGCAGGTGACTGGGCCCAGCGGGCCTGGCAAACCGCGACCCGCGTGGGACACAGGAAGGTTCTTCTCGGGTCACGTCCCCTGCTGTGCAGACCAGACCCAGGCTGGCACCCATCCGGGGCTGCCTAGCAACTAGCAACACAAAGGGAAGGTGTCTTCTTCTAAAAGGAGCAAAACCGAAACCACACAGACGCTGGGGAAGCTGAAGTGGGGAGGCAGATAAACCTGGTAGCTACAATAAAGGAGTAAAAAAAACCCAAGCTTGGTTATTTTTTGCTTCTTTGATCCACTGAGCCTCTTCTTAAAAACCCTCTGCTTGAAAGCTCAGAACCCTCTAAGGGGAATTCTGAATGGCCTAAAGCAAAACCACATCAATTAGAGGGTCACAGTCGGAGAAATGCTTTTAACACTCGGCTGACCCTTCCCACAATCCTGGACACAGATCCTCACACCACCATTTCAGACAAACCCAGGAAGTGAAGGGAGCCACCTCTGCCCAAGCCGGGGGCCAGGCAACGTGATCCCGAGGAGACCAGTGCAAGGTTGCTGCGGGCAGGTCGTCCAACCTGGGCTCCTCGAACTCAGGAGCTCTGAAAATATGTGTGTGTGTGTGTGTCTGTGTGTGTACATGTGTATCTGTGTTCACTCACTCATTCCTGGACCCTGCCCTGGAGGGTCCTAGTTCATTAGGTACAGCTGGAGGGGGACCCAGAGTAAGCTGTTTATTAAAAAAACCTACACCTAGGTGATTTCGTAGACTAGCCAGGTATGGAAACCAACATTCTAATCCCAATTTATTAGATTACTCACTTCAGGTAGGCAGGTTAAACAAACTACTTTTGTAATTTTATCTGCCCAGGACACGCGACTGCTCCAACTTCTCCATCTGGACCTGGAAAGTACACGGTTATTCTGGGCATCCAAAAGCCCAAACAAAACCCAGGTAACAGTCCATTCCTTCTTTTTGACCACTGATGTTTTCATCCCAGCCTCTCATTCAAATAGTTAGGTTTTTGCAGTTTAACAAAGAATGCAATGGTATTTTCACTAGTTTAAAATGCTTTTTTTCAAAGCAAACAAAAATCCCACTACAACAGATCTTAAGAGTTTAAACAGAAGTAGAAAGCAATTCTACACAGAAAGCACGCAGATCTTTCCAAAAGTTACAGACACCAAGTAAGTCTGATGACATCACTTCCTGAAATCAAAATTCACCCCAAATACAGCCATCATTCAGCCACTGTCATTTTCATTGCCAAGACAAAGGCTGGAATACTTTCCTTTGCCCCTTCTACTCATCTGTGAAACCCAGGGACACCCCTGCCCACTCCCACCACTCCCACCACTCCCACCCCTCCCCAACCCCGCCAACCCAGTTTAGTTCTCGTTTCAGGATTTGGCTTGAATCCTTATGAAGGTTATAGAAGCATTTCTTCACACACACCAATGTGAGCTGACAAATACATATTTTTTTAATAAACAAGATACTTCATGAGCAATCTGTTTTTTCACTTAGCATCACATGGCCACTCTCCTGCACACACAGGTCACACTCTTCAAAGGGGCACCTACTATTCTGAAACATGAATCTACAACAATATGCTGAACCACCTCCATCCTGACGACCATGTAGCAGCTTCTCCGCCTCGCCTCCCGCAGCCCCGAGGCAGCACGCGTCCCTGCTCACGCGCTCTCTCTCCTACACTGGAGAGTCTCTGACTTTTCCGTCCAAACGGCTCTGAGGTTCTCATTTCCTCTGACCTGCAGATCCCCAAGCACCATTTAGCCTCACGTGGGCTGCTTCTTTCAGCCCCGCTGCTCCAGGTGGGAATCGGGTGGTGCGGGACGTATTTTTGTGTGGAAATCAACTGACCTTGGGGACAATGCAGAGAGCTAAAATCTTACAAACTTCCTCGAGCCAAGTAAAACCCTTTTAAAAATCAAAAATGATTTTTAGCTGCATGCTTTTCTCCATCAATTGCATTTTTACTATAAGGATGTAGTACTTTTGTAATGTTTTTAAAGTAGAAGTTTAAATTCCTTTTGTTAGAATGCTATATATACAGATATTTGTATTTAAGAAAATGAGTGATTACAGCAAGATCAAAAAAGGGAAAGAACAGTAGTGTTTAGCCAAAAATTCCATTGTGTTTCCTTGAAATCTCTTCAGGATGGAAATTAAACCAAAGGGGCCTTTAACACAAATTCATGACAGAGTAACTGCACCTGGCCCGTCTCCTCTGCACGAGATGCCCACCGCGTGACAGAAGAAAAGAGGTCGATGTCTGGGGAAATGACCACCAAGTAACACCATGCCAGTATCTTCTAGAACAGTGAACTCATTTTCCCTAGCAAGCTCCATTGTTCAGGGATTTTTCCAGAAACCAAAAACAATTCTCTTGGCTACCAAAGTAAGTACAAAAACATTCGTAAGAACAGGCAGCAACAACCCAGCCTTCGGACTGAAGACATTCTCTGCTCTAGCACTTGAGGACACCCCGGGCTGCTGGGGCCCAGAAACGGCACGGGCGGGTCAGGGCGGCTGCTGCTCCGCGCGAGCACCGCCTCCGCACTGCGAACGCTCATCTAGGACTAGAACTGCTGCTTCGCGAGGAAACGTCAGCACGATGCTGTGGGCCTTACGACCCGCGGGCAGCACCTCCTCAAGGAGAGAGAGGCACACAGAGGCTGAGATAGTCTCTCCCAACGAGAAACAGCTGAGGAACAAAGGGCGACGGCCCCAGCGGTGTCCACACCCCAGTCCCTGGACCGTGTGGATCTGTTAAATTCCATGGCAAAGGAGAATTAAGGCTGTGGATGGAATTAAGGTGCTAACCAGCTGACCCAGGGATGGGGAGATTATCCTGGATCAGCCGAGTGGGCACAACGTAGTCACAAGGGTGCTTAAAGTGGCAGTGGGGCAGAGGCAGCATCAGAGTGATAAGATGGGACAAGAGCCTTGGCCAGCCATTGCTGGCTCTGAGGGTGTAATGAAAGATACAGAACAAAACAAACAAAAGAGATACAACAGGGCCACGAGCCAAGGGATGCAGGTGGCTTCTAGCAGGCAGAAAGGCCAGGACCTCGACTGTCCCCTAGAGACAATCTTCTGGAGAAGGAACAGAGCTAACACCTTGGTTTTGGCCATGAGATCCATTCCAGACTTGCGACCCCCAGAACAGTAAACTAAATCTGCATTGTTTTAAGCCATGAAATTCATGATAATTTGTTAAAACAGCCACAAGAAACTGATACAGTGAAGTCACTTGCTTATCTTCTGCGGTGCTGAGGGCACGTCCAGAAAAGACCCAAGTCAAAGCAGCACCCTACCAAGATGTCCAGTTGCTTTCCTCATTTTAAAAATCACAGTAAGAAGTCAGTTATCAATTTTTAATCCTTGTCAAGAAACATGCATTTGTCCAATACCTTCATACTTCCGAGAATAAAGTAGGCTCACACAAGTCACCTTACTGCCGCTTATTTTAGTTCTCATAGAGAACTTCTATGCCACACTCATCTTGCAAGAATAGAATAATCATTTTAAAAAAACACCTGGGGGGAAGGTATAGCTCAGTGGTAGACTGCATGCTTAGCATGCATGAGGTCCTGGGTTTATTCCCCAGTACGTCCATTAAAAAAAAATAGACAAATAAACCTAATTACCTCCCCCCTCAAAAGAATTAAAAATTTTAAAAAAGACTAGAATAATCATGTGTTTTGTCTAAACATCCCTTTTTAAACCTTGTACTGAAATCTCTGAATGCACAGAAAGCATCCCCGCAGCCCTCCCGCAAGCCAGCAGCAAGGCACGTCCCAACTGGCTACCACCACCACCAGCTGCAGCAAGATCCAGGACCCCCCAAACCACAGAACAACAGGAGGATAAAACAGGACATAACATGTGTGAGGTAAGACCGCTAAATTCTAATTTCAAAGGCAACCTGCAAGTTGACAGGGGCAATTTCAAAGAAATGTTAGTTTCCATATCAAAAACAGATGGGCAGGAGGAAGTAAGGCCTCAATCGCTCAGCAAACTCTGAGAGTCCACCATGCGGGGCCCAGCCTCAGGCATTCTGTTGTCTCTGATAACCTAGCGTAAAGATTCCTGCCTTCTGGGACCTCAGAAGACCCCCCACAGGTAATAACTGGTATCAGGCGACGGGTGCCTGGGGAGAGGGAGGGGGTGGGAGTCAAGCGGAGGTTGAGGGGGTACCAGCAAGGGGAGGGGTGCGCAGTGCAGCTGCTTAATTAATTGGGCGAAGTGGGTAAGTCTCCCGGGAGAGTGGGAATTTGAGCAAAGGCTGAGGAGGGAGGGGCTGGCCGGGGCACAGTGCGGGGCAGGTGCTGCATCCGCATGCGAGCAGGGAGCGTGCAGCGTGGGGGCAGCAGAGGTGCCCAGACGGTGGGGGCCTCCCCCGGACCAGCAGACGCCGGGGAGCCCCTCCCCGCGCACAGGCTGAAGAAGTCGCCCCTCCACAGCCAATAAAAGTCATCGTGGAGGAGGAGAGCCGCTCATGGGGGAATGCGGCCACTTGGGTGCCCAGGAGGGCTGCAACCCCAAGACCACCGCCCCGGGCACTCGGGAGCGGCTCCATCTCCGTGGTGCTGTTGTTGTTGTCCTGACGCAAGAGCCACGGTCCCCGGGAGGTGAGACCTAGGTGCATGAGAATGAGGACACTGGTGTCCCCTTGCAGGTGCAAGGACCAAAGCAGCCAAGTGACTGAAGCCTGTATTTAAGAGCTCCTTCAAACCCCATAATGAATCAGCACGCGCCCTCCAGAACCTGGGTCCCCGAGTCTGTGTCTGAGCTGAGGACACAGCAGAGGTCCTGAACCAGAGTCCTCGGCCACCCCACCAGGGCACTGCCGGCAGAGGAGGCACTGCCCAGACACCTCCTGACCGGAGGTGCGGCTGCAGAGTCAGAGCCTGGGGCGGGGAGATGCTGGAAGACACTGTCCTTCCCCTGAAGAAACACTAAGCTTCCAGTGTTCTCTGGTCTCACTGCTGAATTTCCTCTCTCAATGGGCTTTTCTATTTTGCCGTAAGGGTGAAAAGGCGAGGAGCCACACTGGAGGTCCCTGCAAGTGGCTGGGAGGCTACATCGGCACGGATTTCCAAGAGGCAGGGCTCCTGTGTTAACCCTCACCTGGTTACCTGCGAGTCTCGTACAAACTCCAGCTGCCCAGCCACAAGGTGGGCCCTGGCTCCAGGGAGTCTTCAAAGACCAGGCAGCATGGCTCTGAGGCCACCACACCAGCCCCACTCACCAGAGGCCCTGGGGAGGAACCAGTGCAGCCCAACAGACTAAGCAGAATGAAGCAGGCTCTCCTGAAGAATCCGACAAGCTCCGCCAACCTCGACCCTGAAACTAACAATGGGCTCTTTCAACATAAATCTGCTTAATAACCTGCAACATGAGTTTTAACCAAAAACTATCCACACTATTTCAAGACACAGAACTCACAGAAGTGGAACTCCCAATTCCAGGGGAAGGACGGAAACTGGACAAAAGCACTGAAAGCACGTGAAAGCGTAAGCACCCAGAGTGAAGAGACGGTGCGAAGTGATGGAGCACGGCAGAGGTGACGGACCGTGGGCGCTGCGGCCTGAGCGCTCCGGTCCCAGCGCCAGCTCCCCCCTCATCCGCCAGGTCACCTTTTATGAATAAAACTCTCCTCCTCTCCATCTCCTCGCCTGCTAGGTGGGCCTGGCCACTGTCTCTCCCACCCAGGATTCTGGGAGGACTAAGAACTTACGGAAAACATGCAGCAGCGAACTTAGTGCGGACCAAGCGGTGAACCGGCGTGGTAACACGTGCTCAGCGTGGCTCCCACCTCATCTGATCCCAAAGCTAGGCGGCTTACTCAGGCGCACACCCCACCCAAAACATACTGAACACCGGCATGGTGTTTACATCTCCATCAGAGCCTTTCTCATCTGTTCCTGACATTTTTCAATCTGTTAACCCCCCTATACTGTCAGCCTCTTGAAAACAGGGCCTTTAATCTTAAAATCCTTTGTAATTCCAGCATCAAGCAAATGCCCTGACAAAGAAGACAATGGAAAACAGGCTGAAGAGACAGACGGACGGACAGAAAACAGTTTAGAAGGCAGGAAAGAGAAAGGAATCAAACTTTTTTTAAGCCTGAATAATTGGAGTGATAAGTAAATGGTGACAAAAGTAAAAAAAAAAAAAAAAAAAAAAAAAAAAAGAGGGAAGCCTGGAGGGGAGACAGGAACAGAGAGGCTGAGGACACGCTGATTCCAGGTGAAGACAGAATCCCAGGGGAACATCCAGCCGGCAGCAGAAAATGCAGGGGCACAGCGAGAACTCACAGCACCCGAATTTCAGTCACTAGGGCTGCTGGAAACAGTATTTCAGGGAAGCAGAGAGAAAGTAACACAAGCTAAGAAGGTGGCAGAACACATGCAGTGGGGCAGCTGCTGTGCAGAAAAGCCCAGAGAGACAAAATGAAACGTGAGCTCCGACACACTTGGGGTCTACAGCACGTGGTCCATGAATACCTTGATTGAAGACTGGTTCAGAACAGTTTTCAAAATGTACATAAAGAGTCTATAAACGGTCTGAAGTATCTGCAAATTAAAAACAAAAGACTCCATTCTGCAGTGCCTTCTAGCTCTGTGCCCTCTCTGTCCTCTCAGACTAGCTTCCTAGAAGAGTAACCTACACAGTTGCCTGCAGTCTCCTCGTGGGGCCTCCCTGCCCGGCCCTTTGCTGGTGACGTGCCCAAGACTGTGTCCCCAGGTCGTACGTATCACCCCTTCCCTGGTTCCACGCCCACTCACGTGCTCGCAATTGCTCGAGTTCCAGTTCCAAATCCCACTGCCTACACGGACCTCTCCCAGGGGACGGTCTGTAGGGCCCTCAGCCTATAAGGACTCATTGAGTCCTAACCTGAGCTCCCGAGTTCAACTCGACACTCAGTCTAGAAACTCTCCAAGCCACCTCCCCATGACTCATCCAAAACCCTGGGTCCACGTCTCCCCGGATGCTCTGTCCCTCCCAAGCCCTGCCAACCAAATCCTCATTATTTTAGGCCCTGAACCAGTGTGGTGGTTGTTTCCCCTCAACTCCTCGTCCTACTGCCTCAACTCAGGCCATCCACCTCCGCCTCCGCCTCACCTAGACGGCTGGCCCACACCAGACAGAGGAATCTTTCCAAAGGGCAAAATAATCACCATGGAACACCCCAGTCCGACACCATCTGGCTCCTCGTGGCCCAGAGAAGAAAGGCCTCGGTGACATGCAGAAGCCTCCAGGACCCTCCCTGCCTCCGCCCCAGGCCCGCCCTCCGGGCACACAGAACCACCTGCAGCTCCCAGAGGGGCGTTGACCCCATCCGCTTGGCCTCTGCTCATTCTCCCAGCCTGAAGCCTATTTCTCTGCCATTTTCACCTAGTTAGCACCAACTCAACTTTCAAAGTCCAGCTCAAGCGCCAGCTCTTCTGTGAACTATCCTCTGCCCAATTTGGTTCCACCTGACTCCAGGTGGAAGTGCTCTCCTGTTGGCCGAAGTTTCCGTGAACATGAACACCTGCCACGTGCACTCTGACACCCCCTCCACAGGCCTCCGCGTCTGTCTCGTCTCTGCTTCCAGGCTCGGGGCATCTGCGGCAACAGCGGCTGGCGGGGCGGGGCGCTCACTGGTGCTGGTTGGCTGAATAAGCCTTTACAAACTGCTCACACAAACCAAACCTGTGACAGGACTACTGGTGGAGAAAGTTTTCTAATAGCACTGAACCGATTCCACATTCACACGCAACTTAGTAACCACAACACAGACTGCAAGGATGCCAAAGGCTTGCCTCTGACACAGAAACCTTGAAGACTCAAAAAAAAGGAAAGTGGAAAACCTGGAAAGCGCTCGGATAAGGCAGGTGATGTGCTGGCCCTTGCTAAGGGAGCCGGGAGGCCGCCGACAGCCACCTCGCTACCACAAGAGCAGAGCGACGGGGCGTCACCCCACCTCGGACGATGAAGAGTAACAAAAATCCCCTAGGCAGCCTTCAGCCTCTGTGCGTTTCTGTAATTTTTCAGGCCGTGCAAAGCGAGAAGCAAAACATCATCACCAGTAGTTTCAGAGGATGTGGGATTCGCTTCTCGAACATTTCTAAATAATTTTCCACCTCCTCCATGCCTCTATTACTGCAACTGAAACTAAGCAGCGATAATTAGACAATCAAGAGGCCGTGTGGCAACGGAGCAACTGGACAGGTTCGGGCAGAGCGCTCTTCTTTGGGAGTCCACTGTCTGGGACTTCCACCTTGCAGGGTGAGCAGGGAGCGGGCGGAGAGGCCGAGAGGAGAGGAGACTCCGCCGCCGGCCACACAGCTCTCAGGCTCAAGCTTTCCAACCTTGGCCTCACCGGCAAGCATGCGCGCGCATGCCCCCTCCCTCCTCCCCCGCCAGCGACCTATATGTTTGTTCTCACCCTCGGGAGGGGAGGGCACTCTCCTTCCAGTTCTTACTGTAGAACTGCCTGATCCTGAATGCATGAGAGATACGAGAAGAATTCTGTTTGGCAAGACTTTTGACTAACACATGAGGCATTTAGGAAGGAGCAGGAAGGAACCCTGACATCCCATGCATTATAACCGGACAATTTCTCCATTTGGCCAGAAGACAACACATGGGTTTGAGAGATTCTTCAATCTTCAAGAGAAAACCTAAGGAAAGGTAAATAAGCAACTGCTACAAACGGTCAAAATCGGACCCAAATTCAGTCAGAATGAATGTCTTCTTTCCCCGTGCTTACAGTATCTGAGTGAGAAAAACATAAGTCAGTTGATCTAATAGAGGCCTTAAAAAAGGAGTTAATCTCAGTTAAACAAACATCATCCTATGTGAACAGCCAGGTCATAATACACAAATTTGCAAAAGAAATTTTTTCCAGTCTAACTAGTGATCAATAGATATAATGAGGTGCCATTTTGTAACCATTAAGTTACTTAAAAAAAAACAGCTTTCAAATGCTAATCCTCACCAGTGGCACATTTGCAGTGATACTGGAACAAGTACCCCCATACATCGCTAAGAACAGGGTAGGTTGACACAGCCCTTTTGGAAAGCAAATTGGCACCATGCATGAAGACTTCTAAAAATGTTTATATCCTCTGACATGTTAATGTCACCCCTGGAAATCTACCTTAAAGACCACAAAATGTATAATTATGGTAACCTTATGTTCCAGATTTTCTAAGAAAGCCCTGACTCTGTATAATTGTATTCTTTTCAATAAACAACAAATCACTAAGTGTGGAACCACATTTGGGAACAATGAAAGTCATCAATATCATAGAAAAACGAAGAAAATTGGTTTGGCATATGGTCAGGCATGTGCAGAAAGTATTCTAGTTTCTCTTTGGGATGGAGGGTTGAAGACAGAAATTCAAGCTCAATGAATGTTAACTTTTGCCCCATGGGCCCTGGTTCAATCCATTATCCCCTCGACAGTTGCTGGGCTGCCTCTACCGGGCACCGGGCCCCATGCTTGCTCTGGAGACAGAGACGGAGCAGTGGATCCCTCCCGGGCGCAGCGGGCTCCCACGCAACCCCTGCAGCGGCACCCGCCGCGCCGCGGCCCCCACCTCACTGCGTCTTCCCAGGACAGCAGGTGTGCCTGGTTAAGATCCACACGCCCGCTCTCCCAAGAGAGGCTTGTTTCTTAAAGGCCTCTTCTCCCTCGAGCTGCAGAAAGTGGCTACGCCTGAAGCTGATAAAAAGCCGAGAGGAATGCGGTCTGGGTTTGAGAAGTAAAGGCCGTGAATGGCACGGGGACTTCAAGGAGCCCAAGAACCCCTGCTCAGGAATCCGACTATTCTGTAAGAGTCGGGACGTGTCGTCCATCACCACAAACGTGCTGTTACAGCGGATATGCCCTCCCAACCCCACCTCACAGCCGGTCAGCATCCCACAACCTCTGGCAGCAGCGCCTCGAGTCAGAGCCGTCTGGGAACCCGATTAAAGCGAAGGACTCTCCAAAAATGCACGTTCACAAGAACTTTCACATACAGTTTCAGAGGGGCCCAGACGCCCATTAAGAGGCAGACCGCAGGTTAAAAACATCTGCTCAGAGTTCAGACGTCCCCAGGAGGAACAGAGTCACCGAGTCCTCTCTTGGGCAGGGCACCAATGAAGGCAAAAATACCTCTTCCTTCTGCAAATGAGAACTGTGACGTCCAGGAAGTAGACTGATCTAATAGGAAGGTAATGTGACCCGAGAAAAACATCTCCCAATTAGTTCACGGTGTTTGGAAAGAAGCTGGGGGCCGTGAAGACCAAGCATTATGAACATCTTCTTCAAACTATCGATTAAGCTTTAGAAAATCACTAACTCCACATTTTCAAAGGGAAACAAGCTTTAGACATGAGGTGTGTGTGACCTTCCCTCGCCCCCACACGGGTCTTCACAGTACAGTCTAGCACACGACATGTGCAGTTTGAGCCACACCGCCCCCGTCTAGGAGTGCAGGACCTCCAGATAAACAAGCCAGCACTACAGGGACCCAGAGGGAAAGGGCTCCCGAACTCCGCAGTGCAGTCACAGGGTGTGCGCGGGACACCACAGGGCACGCGGTCAGGAAGACCTTCTGGTTCGTTTCTGAAATTCTCTTTAACTGAACAGAGGAAACGCTAAGGCTCATTCTCTTTCTTCGGAGTATTACAGATGAGTTATGCTCCAAAAGTTTTGTTACACCAAAGTGGTAGCTGGCAAACCATAACCCACTTCCCCCAAGACACAACGTGAAAAGCTGCATCGTGTCCTCGGCCAGCTCCTGAACCAACCACCAGCAGAGGTTCCGAAGGGACCTCTGGCACGGTGTCCGTGTGCTCCAGGGGTCTACAGCACACACCTCCTTTTGAAGTGTGGAATCTCAACAGCTGTCTTGTCTTTCAAAGTAAATTCTCTGTAAAACCTGGGAGGGAGATGGACAGTTCTGGAGACTGAGGCAAACCTTAAAGAACTGGGAACCTTACTCTTGGTCTGATCATCTTGACCTATGAGGTACTTTTTATGTGGTAAACCCTATGGGTGGGGAATCTCTTTAAATTCAACCTTTTTGGTTCCTCCAGAATTGAAAGAATAGAATTTTTTAAAAGTGTATAAAGAGAAAGAGAGGAATAACTTCTTTCTCATCTCTATGTGTGGTCAGCAGAGTAGCGGCCCCCCAGAGATGACCATGTCCCAATCCCCCAGAACCTGGGTTGTGACTTCGTTACCCTACATGGCAAAAGGGGGATTACCATTGCGGAATTAAGATCGCTGATCCTTATCCTTACCCAAATGGGTCCAATGTAATCACAGGGCCCTAATTAGAAGAGGCAGGGGGTCAGACAGAAATAGCATGCTACCTGCTGGCTTTGAAGATGGAAGGTAGCCACCAGCCAAGGAACGTGGGAGCCTCTAGAAGCTGGAAAAGGCAAAGAAACGGATGGTCCCCTAGGACCTCCAGAAAGGAACGCAGCCTTGCCGACACCTTTAGTCCAGGGAGACCAAATCTGGACCTTGGACCTCCAGAACTGTAAGGTAATAAACTTAACGGTGTTTTGAGCCCCCAGCTTTGTGCTAATCAGCCACAATAGGAAACAAATATGCCCAGCGCTTCCATTCACCCCGTCCAAGTACAAGTTCACATCATGCCTGCTGGCAAAGCAGTCACTGTGTTAAAAGTAACCAGACCAACAGCTTCCTGCCTCGCCCAGGGGTAAGAACACCAGCAGAGGGCACAAAGGAAGCTGGGCAGGACACCAGCATCTGAAAACAGCAGCAGGCAAAGCTGCAGAAGGCTCCTCCTGGGTGAGCAGGAAGAGACAAAACTGGAGGGGCCCAAAACCCTTTGGGACCAGCCAGTGGGTGATTTTTTTTTTTTCAATCACAGAAGGAAAACACACACTGCTTTTTACTTGGAAGGTAACAGGAGGACATCTGATGGGCATCCATACCTCACATGCTCTGGACTTTAGGCTCCGAGAGGCCCTTGCCCTGTCTGCTTGCTCAGGGCTGTGGGTCAGAAACCCACTTTTCAAGGGTTGGCAGTTCCTCAGCGACTTACTGGTAAATAAACAGAAAACCATAACAACGTGCTTCACCTTTTACATTTTAACATTCCCCAAGACAACGTTTGCTCTCTCAGAATTTAAGAAATAAACACTGTCTATGTCCCTTAGTCAATAAGCCGGGATTTGGTTCCACTTAGCCCCATAAGCATTTCAAACTCCGCTGAATCTGTACTCTGCTACCAAACCACAAAAGTTCACCACTTGTCCTATTTGTCATTCTCGCCTGAATTTCTCAAGACTAAAATGCTGAATAAATTAACTAAAGGGTTTCACATAACCTTCTGCAACCCCTGCAATCCTAAGCTATTTGAGGGAGGGATGCCTGCCCCGATGGCCAACAGTTTTCAGGATAAGGTTAGCTGGAGGAG
This sequence comes from Vicugna pacos, assembly GCF_048564905.1. Taxonomy (NCBI): domain Eukaryota; kingdom Metazoa; phylum Chordata; class Mammalia; order Artiodactyla; family Camelidae; genus Vicugna; species Vicugna pacos. The sequence goes on from NC_133002.1 coordinate 60,309,746, forward strand.
AACTTGGAAACTCGCAGTTTTGTCAAGTTTTCGCTGCCGGTGCGGTGTGATTACTATGCCGCGTCTCTGTGCACAGATGAGAAAGCAAACTTGGGTTTTCTCCGCGCCCCTCGGGCTTCGCTGGCAGCCAGCAATCGTTAAACCCGGTCTCGGGGTGGCCGGTGGCCAGGGTCCTGACCCCCGACCGCACCCTCGAGTCGAAGCCTGTGCCACTTCGGGTTCGCTGCCTGTGTGTTCTCATCTTCGTTTCTGAACAAAGACACGGACCGGAGCACACAACTTGCGAACACCGAAAGGGCCGGAAACTACGGAGAACGCCGCGGGGGAACTCGAGACCTGGCGGGGGCCCGCTGCAGGGCTGCGGGGCGGCCCAGCCTGTGTAGGACAGCCGCCCGCGACCCGGCCCGAGACCCCGGGGACCTCCGCCCCGGAACCCGGGCCCCGAGACCCCCGCCCCAAGACCCCGGACGTCAACTCCTGCCCGAAATCCTCGGTCCGGTGACCCTCGTCCCAGAGATCCCCGGCCCGGAGACCCTCCGCCCCGAGACCCCCGCCCCAGAGACCCGAGTCTGGAGACCCCGCCTCCACACCTCGGCCCGAAGATCCCCGCTCCGGACACCCAGGCCCAGAGACCCAGGTCCTGCGACCCCCGCCCCGGACAGCCGAGCCCGGCGACCCCAGGTGCCTGCCCCGGAGACCCGGACTCTGCGACGCCAGGTTCCTCAGCGCCCCTCAGCCTCCGGGCCCCCGGCGACCCCTGCCCTGCGGAGGCCCCCGCCCGGCCCGGCCGCCCTGGGCTCGCGTCTGGCACCACCGTCCCCGGGAAACGCCAGCCGCCAGAGGCGCGGCCGGGCGCCGGGCCGGAGAAGGGAGGAAGAGAGGGAGGGGGCGTCCGCCGGCCGGTCTCTGGCTTTACTGACCGTAACTGTCGTCCTCGTCCATGGTGCCGGTGCCGGCGCCGGGCTGCGCGCCAGAGTCGCCGCTCGTCCCTGGGCCCGCCGCTCCTGGCCCAGCTCTCCCGGCCCGGCTTGGAGCCCCGCCCCCGACCCCGTGCTCGCCGCCCGCCCCTCGCCTCCCGCGGGGCGCCCCGCCCGCCGCCCGCGCGCGCGCGCGCGCGCGCGCACACACACACACACACACACGCACACCCGGGCCTGGTCCGACCCTCAGCCCGCGCCTGCGCACGCGCAACACCAGCCCCGCCCCCTGCCTGAGGCCCCGCCCCCGCCCGCGCGCGCACCCCTACCCCGGCACGCGGCCGCCCTCCAGCTCGCCCCTGCGCACGCGCGCAGCGCAGGCCCCGCCCCCGGGCCAGAGGCCCCCGCCTCGGACCACGCCCCCAGCCCGAGGGCCCGCCCCGATCGCCTCCAGGAGCCTAGCAGGTTTCGGATTTCGCAAGGGCAGCACAGACCTGGGGGACACTGCCCGGAGCCAGGCTGTCCACAAAGGCCCAAGGTCGTGTCTGGCCGCTGTTGGGCAGGGTGGGCCTCGCTGACGTCAGCCTCTCAGGTCAGGCCCGCCCCAGACTGATCAGGAGGGCCCGCTCCTTGGCCAAGACGAGAGCACTTTAGTTCATTATTTCTGCTGTCTGAACCCTGAATGCCATGAATTCACTACCTTTATACTTCCTTTTATTTGTCCTCCGAATTTACCCGGATCAAGTTTCAAACGGAGGTAGCTCATCTCCCAACATTTCAGGATTTTGGTGACCTTGATTCCCTCACCTCTTAAATTCACGTTTCTAGACTATTCCCTACGTGTTTTATTTGCCTGCACTGGGCGGACCAGTCCCCTCCCGCTGGTAAAACTGAGTGCCTTTTGTGGAACGTAGAAAGTAGTCCCACACCTGAAGATGGAGAACTCCACAATTTTTAATTTAGAAAAATAAACTGCCACTTTTCTAGCCACTCCTAGATGCATACACTCTTTCATTGGTTTGGCGCTACCCATAAAAATTACAAGCACCTCAGCTGGAAGGGACCTCAGGATCACTCATTACTCAGGGATGGTCCAGGGCCCTCCCGGTGTGCGTACACCCCGACACTTAGCACAGCGGGCAGTATCCAGGCTGGAGTGCGTACACCCGGACACTTAGCATAGTGGGTGGTACCCAGGGGCTGCTGGAGAAGAGTTCAGCTCAAGACCCTGGCAATGTCCCTGAAAGGTCACAGGACCTCTTTTGGAATATCTCCATAGGTGGAGAGGGGTGGTGGCTGTGATCCCTCTCAGAATCCCATTTCACTGGCCAAACCTAAAATATGTCTCCCAGGACTTCTCAACAGTTCTAGACAACAAAGAAAAGTAATTTCCGCTCATGGAAAAGGAACACATGAATGAGGAACCTCTGGGCTTTCTTTCCAGATCTGCTTCCTTAGTAGGAAGCCTTGTGACCTGGGCAAACAGCTCAACCCCCTCAATCTGTTTCCCACTCATGAAATGCAGCCTCTGCTTATAAACTCCCAGCTTCTGCGTGGAACTAATCTCTGAGGTGACAGATCTGTCACTGTCTTTGGCTCAACTGCTATATAGCTGACAATATTTTTGTTAGATGAGGTGGGTTTCAACATATCAACCTAAGGGATCCTAATCTTTACAACAGGGTACAGCTCTGGCCCACCCTCTGGTGGCTAAGAAAATCGTGCATTCACAAGCAAACATCCTTCTGACTCCCCTGAGCTGTCTGACGCAGCCTTTGGTGGAGAAGTTTGATGTCTCCTGAAAGTCCAAGATGATGGTCTCTATTTCCTTAAGCACGTGTTTCTTTTGACACTTCGCTTGTGTAGATTGTTATCTTACTTCTAAAAGGTTGATTCTGCTGGACCTAAGAGCTTAATCTTCACTGATTTCACCAGACTGTTTGATTTTACAGGCAACGTTAGAGCCAGGAATCACAATTTGGCCCCAGTGTGTCCTTGCATTTGGAGACGTGTGCTCAGTGATCCAGGGTCATTTCCTCATCTTGGCCTGGCCTTAGGACGCTCTTAGAATCAACCCCCTTTGGTCTGGTGAGTCTCTCTCCTTCACAGGGAGCATGGACTCTCCCTGGATGTTTGACACTCTCTCTATTTACTACACTTTAAGCCACACTCACCAGAAGGTTCGAGGTATGGTCCCTTGCTGCCTGAACTCTTGCTCAGTGACCAAAATATAAAGCCACTCAGGTAACACATTAATTCCCACCATGATCTGAACCCCAAACCCAGTACATTTGAATGGGGAGGGATACTAGTGTGAATGCTAATCACTTCAGCTAGCATAGTACTTGACTGTTTACACATTCTGTTCACTTACATTGTTTCATGACAGCAATGATTTCAAATCGCAGGTCCCGACTCTGAATGGTTGAGAAACCACCACCCTTAGATGAAGAGAAGATAGAATAAAGTAGAAAGAATCAGTGTCCACCACATGTCATAAGGATGTCTGTTTGGGCTGTGTATGGATGCACTGGGTAGGGATGTACAATGAACCTGACTGTGGGTCACTGTCAAAGACCCCACGTTGTCACATGCGTGGCTTGGAGGGTTGGTTTGTTGAGCTGCTATCTCCATCCCTACACTGTGTTATTTCAGATGTCTTCAGAAACAATGTTCAAAGAGGGGCAGGTTACTGGATTCCAATGCTTTCATACCAGGGGGCACCCACAGCTTTTAAAAGATTGAGGCTGATTTCTGCATTCACCGACGCAGGACCATCCCCAAGCTGTATTAAGTGGAGAAAGCAAGGACAGAACAGGGGTGTATATTTCCATTTCGAACAAAAATACTGGTGATTCAGGTTGGAGGGTCTCATGGGAAAGGGGAGGACAGTGTCCCCTTTCTGTATGAGCACTGACACCCCCTCCACGTGCAAAAGGAACAGCTCCCGACCCACCCCACCATGCGCTGAAGGATCATGTCTGCTGGGGCCAACAGAGCCACATTGTGAGGCTTCCCCTCAACACAGAATTACCACTGGCTACCTGATGAGCCACTACTCAGAGCTCTGCCAAGGCTAGGGCCCAGAGTGTGAGGGACAGTGACCTCAGATAACGCCTGCTTCACAGGAGAATGGGCTCAGCCAGGCCAGCCAGCTGTCACATGCCCAGCTGCTGGGTGAGCTCTCAGTCCTCCTGAAGACCAAGGTGAGATGCTGATGGAGACAGAGCGGCTCTTCTAGAAGCTAGCCTCTGACTCCTCCCCACCCAGGTTTAGACAGGCATTCTGATCAGGTGTCCTCAGTAAATACAAGACAGGGGCCCCTCCCCTGCTGTCTGCCAGGCTAGCCCGCCCTGGGGAGGGAGGCGGTATGGGGCAGGAAGGATGCTTCCCATGTGCAGAGATGGAAGCCAAGCGGCTTCCCCATCCCGGCCTGAGGCTGGAGCATTGTCGTGCTTTGAAAGCCCCCAGATTGTATTTTGCTAAAGCTTGCAATTTCTCCTGTGTGTGAATGGCACTTCAAATCTGTCTGTAATGGAACTTGATTGGATCCAGCTGTCACCAACTGTTTCCCTGCTGCCCGCCCGAGAGACAGCTGGCCACGTGCCACAGAATCCAGGCTTTCACGTCAAAGAGAGGGGTGAATGCTCCAGTTCCCGCCAAACCTGCCAGAATGTTTTCACTTGCAGGTAAAAAAAAGTGGTGGGGGATGGGGGAAGGGGGGAAGGGGCTTGGGCTCAGGAGTGGCACCATCAAGAGAACTGGACCAGGGATATCAATGGAGGCGGGCTGGCCATGTTCTGAGCAGAGTCCAAAGCCACAGTCACCAACCACACTTCCTTTGGAAGCTCCTCCAGCTCATCCCTGTAACCCAGACTTCCCGGGACCCTGAAATTTGGGACCCACTGGAGACAGCATCTGCCTGTCCCTGCAGAGGGGACATGTCTAACCGAGCCCTGTAACGCAGAAAACCGCAGAGCATTCCATGTAAAAGAGGAGAATAAAGTGCCTGAAATTAGAATCATTTCTAATTCCTTCCTAATTCCTTAAGAGGGGGGGGGCACACATAAAGTTACATTGTAACAGTCTGAACTGTTAGCATGGGATGGTGAAGGCTGACAATTCTTTCAACAGCACATTGGTGACAGGTGCTGGGAACCTGAGGGCAGCATGACTGAGTTAGGGCTTCTGGTCTTGAAGGATGGTCCTGGGGGCCAGGAAGCCAGAGCAGGAAGCAGGTGCACTGGAGAGTGATGTGAGTCCAAGAGAAAACTGGTGGCAACTCATACTGCGAGCCAGGCAGTGGAGACGGAAAGAGGGAAGGAATTTCCCGACAGCCAGGTGGCGGGATCAGACTTGCATCGCTGACGCCGCGGTAAAGAGGGAGGTGCTGAGTGAGGCGGGCGCGCTTTTGGCTTTGGCCACAGGGGTGTGGTGGGAGCCCAGCCACAGGAGGAGCAGGACACAGGTGTGAGGAGGGCACATAGAACCAAGAACTTTGTCTGGGCCACCAGTTTGTCACTAAGAACAGGAATAGATGTTCCATGGGAGGTACTGACGGCACCACGGGGTATATTGACTGGAGCTGACTGATTTTGGCTACATCTACGTAGCTAGCGCTCATCAGCTCCAACAGACTTAACATTTAAGGGGCAGAAAAAGAACTCTCCAGCGAGGGGGAGCGGTGAACAGTGTCCCGTCCTGAAAAGATGTCGTGGCAAACACTCATCAGATTTGGGAACTGGGTTGTTGAATGGATTCATGAGGGCAGAAGGCAGACTAAGGACCATGGAGAATGGAACAGAGGACAAACTGAAGATGAGTTGAGAGAGAGGGTGGCTGGGATGGGACACAGAAGAAAGGGGGCTTTTTTAGGATGGCAGGAACTGGAACGTGTTCATCGTCACTGAAGCGAGGTCCCCCAAGAGGGGCGAGAGGTCGGCTTCGAGAGCACAGGGGTGTCAGCCCTGCAGGGGCCCCTCTTCCAGCATCTTCAGGTCACAGAGGCGGCCTCCACAGAGGGCCCCACTGACCACTCCATGTCGGAGTCGTTAGGACGGAACCGTGGGTCTCCCAGTGTGGCCCCTGCCCAACAACCCCCGGAAGGGGTTAGAAATGCCAGTTCTCAGGCCCCACCCCAGACCTGCTCAATCAGAATGTGGGGGGAAGGGGGCCCAGCAACCTGCCTTTTAACAGCCCCTTGGTGATGCTGAGGCCCACTCACACCTGAGACTTGGGACTAGAACAGCAGTTCTCTGGGGAAGGTTTTCAATAAATGCCAATGCCCACGCCTCACCCGGGAGACTCCCATTTCCTTCACGTGAGTATTAAATTAGTATTAAATAGAGTCCTACTGGAGAGCACAGGGCACTATATCCAATATCTTGAAGTAGCCTGTAAGAAAAAAGAATATGCAAAGGAGTACATGTGTAACTGAGTATGTATATGTATATATGTACGTGTATGTACATGTATGAATGAATATATGTATGAATGGATCACTATGCTGTACACCAGAAGTTAACACAACATTGTAAATCAGCTACAATTGAATAAAAAAATTAGTATTAAAAAACTCTGGAGGGGTGGGTACAGCTCAGTGGTAGAGTGTATGCTTAGCAAGCACAAGGTCCCAGGTTCAATCCCCAGCACCTCCATCTAAGAAAACCCACAGCTTTCCTAGGTGATTCTGCTGCTCTGTGAGAGTTGGAACCACCAGGTTGGATGAAGAAAAAAAACAGCTGGAGAAAGAAGCAAGCTGGTTTCAGTTTTGGTTTTCTCAAGTTTCGTTGTTCTATTTTGGAGTGCCAGGGGAATCCTTGCAATGGGATGAAATCATTTGCCAAGAATAAGAGGCACAAGGCAGCAGGAAGGCACAGATGGGTAGGATGACCAGTGAAGGGGATGGGAGAGCGGGGCCGCCTGAGTCAGAGCCCAACGGCAAACACCAGCGTCCAACCCCTCTGGTTTGGGTCCGGGTATTGTCTTGCCTCACCCGTTCGTACTTGGCGTTCCTCGTTGTCTGGCCAAACCCCCACGGTGACCGGGGTAGGGGGAGCCCTGTGTCTGAGGGGTACGTTTGGGTGGGGAGCTCTGGGGCACCACTGAAGGGAAGGGGTAAGGAGCTCTGGGGCTTGGGTACAGAACCCTCCAACTGGAAACCTCCGCCCGGGACCGCACTAGTTTCTGTCACAGACTCACTGGGGCTGCTCTTGCCGCAGGTGACGTGCCAGGCACGGGGGCTCTGCAGGGACCTGCGCCGCTCCAGGCCTCCCCCGACCTCCTGGATGCGCTACGGCCAGATCCCAACCTCCCGCTCAGCACCGCCCAGCCGGGTGGGCCTAACAGCGCGCACCCGCCCTGTACCGACGCGGGTAACACGGCCTCCTCAGCGCGTGGCTGGCCCAGGAGGGCCCGAGTCGCCCGTGCCGGCCGGGAGGGAAACTCACAGCTTAGTCAAACCTGCGATTTCTCCCCTCCCCTCTTTCTCTGCAGAAATCCAAACATTATTCAGTCAAAACAAATTCAAACAGCAAACCTCAGTGGAATGATACTGTTGCCAAGTTTCTCCAATTCAGTGCTCACAGACCATCGCCCACAAAGCTCAGGGAGCCTCTTCGAAGATTCCTGTCTTCTTAAATTCAAATAACACATTAAGACACACAAGTAAACCTCTTCACTCCCCTTAACTCTTAACGGAGACCCGCTCTAAGCTTTCCTGCTGCAGAAGGTGCCCGGCTCATGGGTGGGTTACCAGAGACTCGGTCGACCTCTCCCGTGACCTGTGACGGCGGACTGTGGTTGAGGTGAAACTTTTAAAAGTCAAAGGGGGAAAAAAAAACACACAGGCAAGACTCACAAAAATTATTTTATTGCACCAAGATCTTGGCAACATCTGGGGCCCCTGGACCCCTGGAGCGGGGCTGCAGGTCGTGGGCCAGGGGCTCTCTGCACATACGGAGCAGAGGTGGGACCAGGACCCCAGCCTAGAGGCAGGGAGCAAGAGGACCCAGGACCACCGGAAGAAGTGACCCCAACACAAACTTAAATTAAACCGATATTCTAAGTCAACCCGGTGACCGCTATTACAAAAGCTTCAGTTACTTATATATGTACACCTAGGGTTTGGACTAATTCTCTGGGCCTGTCCTCTTGCTCCTGGTTTGGCTGATGCCCCTTCCCTGGAGGGAAGGACTCGACTCTGCCCGGCACTGAGGAACGCTGCGGGGCCAGGCCTGTGCTCATCACTGCCCAGGAGAAAGCAGTACGTTTCTTTTGGGAAAAGGATCTACCATCACGGAGCAGTGAAAGGAAGAGGCTGATCTGGAGGAGCAGAGGGAGAGAAAGGAGATAAACTCCGCGCTAGCAAAGGACTGAATTTTTCTTTTTTCCACCGCCGAACATGACGAAAACGTGGCTGTGGATGTAAGTCGTAGAGGAATGAATGTCAATCTCACAAGAGGGGGAAAAGCCCTGCCTGTAGACGCACCTGCCTCCCCTCCCAAGGTGACAGAGGACAAAGCCACAGAGCACTGGGGCAGACCCCTCAGCTTTGAACAAGGTGCAGCTGATATGCAGGGTGGGTCCGCACAAAGCCCTGCTCACCCGCCGGGACCAGGGCAGCCCCAGCTCAGGCCGCTGGTATTACTGCCCCTACCTTTTAAAAGAGAAATACAAAAACAGGAAGGAAAAACGAAGAGAAACCCCCACGTGAAAAAAGTGATGTATCTCCCATGTAAAAAAATAACGCTTTTTCGATACCACCAAGATCCCCCCAGGCCCAGAACAAGTGGTGAAGCGAAGGGCAAGGCTCCGCGAGGAAGAAAGTCGGGGCCAGACAGGGGCATCGGCCTCAGGCCAGGAGGACCGCTCGAAGGACACGGCAAGGCCGGACACGGTGCATCTCCAGACACCCGGGGAGGGGTTTACTTCTCCACCTTCTGCCACTGGGACTCCCCTCTTTTTTCTGGAAAGCATCACCCTCACTGAGAGTTCCCGTATTTATTCAATGACAAATTCGCAGGCACAGCTTGAGCGAGACAGAAAAGCAACCGTGATCTCCTCAGGTTAGACAATCATCTAAATTCGAAAGCACTCATAAAATGGAGCAAACGAAGCCAGGATCTGCACATTAGGGGAAGGAGACATACTGCTAATGGAAACCACAGGCCTGATCAAAAATAAAGGTTTTATCTCAAGTAGGAAAATAAAAGGAGGATTCTACTCCCAGACCACCACCTCGACAAGGACCCGCGGGTCACTGCAGCTGCAAGGGGGGGTCTGGCAAAGCCATCGCAGTCAAGAGCAGCCCGGAAAGCAGGTGCGTCAGCCCATCTCCGCCCCCGCCACCTGCCTCCCAGAGACGGTCTGGAGTTTCTTGTGAGGGAGAGGCAGCAGCGTGGGGCCGGCCGCGGGCTCCGGCTTCTGAGGGTGGGCAGTAAGGCATAGAGACAAGGGAAGCGGGGAGGCCAGGACGGACTGCAGCACCAGCCGCCGGGGAGGGTGATGGACGGCCCGCTGAGAAGAGGAAGCAACCGCTCGCTGTCCTCTGCGGACTGGAGGGCGCCCTGGGAAGGCATGGCCACTGTCCTCCGAGCTCTCTGCCACCATGGCCCCAGACCAGATGCCGCTGGCCAGGATCCGGGGACGCTCAGCCCTGTCCCGGGTTCCTGGTCGCCATGCCGCTGCCACCTGCTCCACACGTCGCTGTGGGGTCTGTCAGTGTGTGTTGTCACCAGAGGTCCTGGTCCGAACAAGTCCAGGGCTGCCATAGGCCATCCTCCTACGGTAGGGGCCAGCAAGTCCCCGGCAAGCGGCTGTACGGTTCAGACGGACAGACTCCAGGAAGGGACGCCTCGTCTCCAGAGGCTGTGGGGTCAAGAGCATCATTCTCGGTGGGGAGAAATGAGCCCCTGGGAGTCTCACCACCCACCACGGAGGGCGCATCCGACACGGGCAACGACGTGCAACACAGATGGAGCCTGGAAACACGGTCTGGTCCTCCTGTGAGTGACCAGTGTGTGCACCCCCCATCACACACACACACACCCTGCCCCAAACTGACCTATCGGCAGCAGCAAAGTCAGCGGCGATAGCTGAGGCTGGTGGCCTTAGCTGGATGAGTCACAGACCAGAAGTTCCGTCTACTCTGAAGTTTCTGGAAGGCGTTGAAGCTTCTTTTCTTCTCTCTCTTGAATTTTTTCACTTTCTTTTCCTGCATCAAGAACCGCAGGTGTCACGATTCCCCGAAAGCCCCTCATTTCTGGCGGCTCCTTTTCAGGTGCTTCCTGTGCAGCAGCAGGCACCCCAGGGTGTGCCCTCCGCTGGAGATCCACTCTCCCTGTGACCACGGGGTGTCCCCGAGCCCCACTTTACTGACGGAGGAGCAGGAGCAACCAGAGGACACGTGCCCAGCCATGGGCCATGACCCGTGGCACCTGAACCCGAGCGGTCACCTCCAGTCTCGCCCTCAGCCACCCTCGACATGGCTGCCACTTCAAACTGTCCCCAAAATCCCCCTCCACCGGCACTCCCCGGCTCTGCCCCGCCCGTCCCCACCACACGCCACACCTTCCCTCGATCGAACTCTTCGTCCCAGTTGTCAATGACAGTGGCTGTGCGGGCCAGCCGGCTGTCCTGCATGGCGTCCTGACTGACCGCCGACACCTCGCCGTCCCACGTCAGAACTGCGAAACAGACGCACACATCAGCACCTTGGTGGGCTCCCAGCTGCCCGGGGGACTTACTTCACGGACAAAGTTTACAAACCAGGCTGCTCTCCTCCTAGGTACTCAAAACTTCCAAGTTCCACCCTCTGGTGAAAGGACACTCGGGGACGGAAAAGGGGAGGGACAGAGTGGTCTCCTTTGTGCAGGGCAGTCAGTGATTCTGTCTCTCAAAGAGCAAACACTAACTCTCCAAACCGCCAACCTACAAAATTTAGTTCTTTTTAAACCCATGCCCTCATCTGAGAAACAAGATCTCGTGTTCCTTCTCCAAGTCTGAATTAGAAAACAATGTTCCAAATGAGAACTTACGGCAGAAGTGCTGGACGAGCTTTCCCGTCCGCTCCCCCGACCCAGATTAACGCTGTCCCCGGGGGGCCTGCCCAGAGGCGGCCACCCTGCTCACTCCCCTGCTCCCGCACCCCAGGGAGAAGCTGCTCTGGGTCCCTCCACAGACAGCACTCGCCCACAGGGCTCTTGACCTTCATGCAATGGCTGTGGGGGTCGGGGGGGGGCATCAGATGTTCACGGTCCATTTCCTGTCCATCTTCAGAGCCAAGTGACGACTGGGCGCCAGGCTCAGCAGGACCCATCTCGGCCCTCCCCACCCCTAGCGAGCCAATCGCAGGAAGACAGAAGTCCAGTTGCAAAACCAGTACCTCTTCTGCCGTAGGCCTTATCAGATGAGTACTTGAGCAGTTCCTGGACCACATCGGATATTCTCTCTCTGTCCCAGGATACAGGAGGAGCCCGTCCCAGCCCTGCAATCCGAGGAACACTTACACACATTAAAATAAATCACCGAGGAAACCATCGTATACCTTTCGTTTACAACAGAATCAAAGAACCCACTGAGGACAAATCCTTGAAATAACACGTAAAAACCAAGTTCTCCCTTCCGGCCCGTGACAAGGGAGTTAGTTATTCTTTCTCAATAGAAGACACTACTGGACCAATCAACTGTGGAAAAGATGAAAACCCAAACACCGGAAACAAAACAAAACCCTATAGGCAGCCTCGAGTCCTCGGTCTGACGGAAGAAGGAGAAAAGGGGGTCCGAATGGAAGCTCCCTCAGCCGCGGGGACCTGGAGCGACGACAAAATGCTGCCCCGTCCCCACAGCTCTACAGGGCAGCTCCTGTCCCCCACACCCACCCTCTGAGCCCGGTGGCCCAGCAGCATCTCCCGCTCGGCCAGTGTGCTCGCCAAGCAACTGACCCCGAGGTCTGGTGACGCCCCCCCCATGCAGCCTTTCCCCCAGTGACACGTCAGCCACCCGCTGGCTGTACTTACTCCTCACTGCCTAGCAGCTGGTGCTTTGCAATGTAATTATTAAAATTCCATGTGTATTCATAAATTCGTTTCTCTGGAGACTGACAGACATAAGCCAACCCCCAGGGGCCTGCGTGCCCCCAAAGCACTAATAGAACTGGACCCACAGATGGCAGAGCAGACCCCCCGGGACCTGCTGCCTGGGGGCCCTTCCCGAGAAGCTGGCTGTTTCTACCCTTCGTTCAACAGACACGTTCTCTCAGGACAGCCCAGCGAGCCCAGCTGGCCACTCAGCCTGAGCCCAGCCGTAGCCCATGGAAACTGAACGGCAAGGGCCACGCGATTTCAGAGAGGCCGCTGCAGAGAGGGGCCAAGGGGCTCAGCTTCTGACCCCAGTGCTCTACATTCAAGCAGCACACAAAAACTCCAGGCTGGGCGGCCCAGGAGTCAGCCCAGTGGGAAGGTTTAGACGGGAACAGCCTCAAATCTGTGTTAACAGAATGTGTCAAGTTTATGGTTACCCATCTTTCCTATGGACGGGCAGCTATGGCTGATGCTTTGCCGGGTGAGGACACTGTGGCCTGACGGCTCAAAGGGGCAGACTTGGGGCAGGGGTGAGAGGCCTTTGAACTGGCCCTTCCCGCTGCACACCCGCCTTGAGATGCAGGCAGAGGCCCACCCCGCCCCCTGCTGCCCTGCCCAGGACACACCTATGGGGTCCCCAGGAGTGGGGCAGGCAGAGCCCCTTCGACCCTCAGGCTCGTTCTCATCTACTTCCTGCCACAACTCCTGCTTCCGTTTTTTCTTTTTCTTTTTCCTGGGTGATGCCACAGGGGTCTCTGGCTGGACGGTGTCTGAGGGAGAGCCGCTCCTAAGAACCAGAGTCAACAGTCAGCCCCAAGCAAACTGAGGCCCAAACACCCCATGAACTTCAGCTGGAGTGTGCCTCGCCCTGCAGGACAGCCCCCTGGAGACACTACCAGAACCCGACCTGGACAGAGCGTGCCAGCTGTCCACCTCCACGGCCCAGAGGGGCACACAAGTGCGTCTTGTAACCCTCCCCGAGGCAAGTCCTCCTGATTGGATGATCTGACCACAGCCCTGCCTGGCCAGGTCACATGACCTCCTGGAACAGAAGATGCTGGCCGGGTCTGGAACGCTGCCTCCACTCGCCATCCCACTGGGACACTTGAGGACATGGTCACGTCCCAGAGGTCCGGGCAGCACCTCTACTTCCAGACAGCCACCCGCCTGGGAGTGGACCGTGTGTCTGTCAGAGCGGGTGCAGGGCTGCCCGGCCCCTCGCTCTTACCCAAGCCAAGGTGGGTCCTGGGGGAGGCAGTCTTCTCCACCAAGGCTCTCCGCTCCCCTCCTCCTCTTCTTTCTGTTGCTCACGGGGTGGCCATCGGTCACACATCCCTCAAGCCACCCGTTCCCCAGGCGCTGGCTGTTCTCTTGCTGCTGTCCACTCCCTTCCTCCAGTCTGTCCATGGGCAGCCCTACCCGGCTCTCCATCCTGCACTCAGGACCCCAGGGCTGCCTCTGCACCTTCCCCTCCTGCCGGGAGGAGGCATCTGTGTCCCCTGTCTGCCTCCTCTTCCTCCTCCTCCTCTTTCCAGGAGGGGCTGCAGTGGCTGTGCTGGCCTCCAAGCCCCGGGTCTCCCCCACAGGGCTCTTCTTCCTCTTCTTACGGAGGATCTGGGGTGGCTCGCTGGCCTCTAGCAGCTGGTGTGGAGGGGCTCTGATGCCCCCGTTGACCTGAGGCAGGGGAGCAGAGGCGGACGAGCAGCTCCGAGGGTCTGATGTCCCAAAAGGCTGGGAGCTACTGGACAGTGACGAGGTGCAGGGGCCGGGATGGGGCTTCAGATGGCTGGATGGTCTGGGAGCAGGTGAAACAGCCCTGCAGGGACAGCCAGGCAGTGAGGATGGGCTGAGCTCTATCCATCTGCCCTCCCTCAGCCCCTTCCCATTTAGGTAAGGACTTTAAGTGGTTTTTCCCCATGAACATCAGATATACACGCATAATGTGGAAATGAGAAAACACAGGCTGACAAAGTTCAAACCTTCTTAAGATCAAAGTTACTAAACATCATCATATATCTATCAGTTTCGCATCACCAAGCAGTTTAAACTATTTTTGCAAACTCTTGAAGTTTTAAATTTCCAACACAAAGAGGAAAGCTGCACTAAACGATAAATTTCCAGCCTCCACAAGTCTCCAGGTGCTCCGGCACAGGAAGGGAGCCTTAGGAGAAAGGCGGGTACAAGCCCACACCCCTTCCACTGGTCCCCTCCTGTGACTTTCTTCTGAAAGCTGAGGGTCAGGAAAATCAGGGAAACACAGCAAGATCACACAGCAGGACGAGTGGGGGGCAGGGTCTGGGGCCGAATCAGACTAGACTCTTGGATCTGCCTCTCGCCAGCTACGTGACCTCGGAAAAGTCAACTTCCCACTCCGAGCCACAATTTCCTCATCTGTGAGTGCGTGACAATAATGCCTCTCCCAAGGGTAACTGAATTAAACAGGACTGTTTCGTCATCATCTAAATCAGAACAAACTCTGACGGCCACGTACGAGCTGCACTACTATGTCACGTGACTCTGCGCTTTCTGGAATTTAAAAAGAAAAAGGTTATGCACCAAAGAAACAGAGAAAAAATACCCAATCAATGCCTTAAATGTTCAAGGACCTACTATGTGCAAAAACACTGTGCCAGGAGTGAGCAAGGGAGAGGCTGTGGAGTGCTGGGTTAGGGGAAGGGCGGGGTCCTCTGAGTGCGCAATGGGGGGGGTGCCCCGGACGTGCAACCAGAACGAGTTGAGGGGTGGGGAGCGCATGTTGGCACCACAGCAAGCACCAGACCTACCCGAACCTCTCATGGCCTCGCCCATCTGTCTCTCTCCCTTCTCTCCCTCCTTCCTCTCCTCCTTCCTTCTTTCCTCCCTCCCTTCTCCCTGCCCCCCAGCTGCCAAACACCTTGACAGCCCCTCAGCCATCATTTATCAGAAATTCTCAGCTTTTTGCCACTGTGCACACTCAGGAGGGTGAGCACCCTCGTGCAGCACTTGTGGGGAGGCAATAGCCCGCACCTCCGGGAGGGGCGTCTACCCAGGAGCCCGAAAAGCTCCCACAGAACCAGGCGTTCTGCTCCAGAAGCCAGGGCGAAGGGCCCAAGGCCCACTAGGGGAGGCTCTGCAGGGCTAGGGCGACAGGCCCCACCCACCCTGAGACAAGCCTGGGGAGTGGCTGGGAGACACAAGGACCGCGCGGGACCCTGGGCTCACGCGGGGTCTATTCGGAACGCCCCCTTTCTCTTCTCCTTCGGGGTCCTGTCACGGGGCCGGGGAGCCACAGGCAGCTCAGTTCACAGCACACCCAGTGCTATGTGCATGTGGCAGACAGACAGGAGAAGAGGACAAAATGAAGACACCAGGACTGCGGGGACCCTGCTGCCTCTGACCCAACGTCACCAGGAGGACCTGGAGAGACCAGGGAGACCCCATGCCCGCGCAGCTGCACGTGCAGCACCGGGCGGGGCGGCCAGCCGCGCTCACCTGGTTGCACTGACAGGCCAGGTGGAGGTGACGACGGGGTGAGTGGGTTTCCTGGGGTAGGTGAGGTCGGAGGATGGAGAGAGGGGAGGCGGACGGAGGTCATTGCCGGTTGCCCTCCGCAGGGTGCTGGCCTGTAGTTATTGACATAAATAAAAACTTGGTGGTCTAAAAAAGGTTGCCGTGAGTGAAGAGGGAAAACAAGAAGAAAAGAAAAAGAAAAGAAAAAAACAAAGGAGCCCAGAAAGAGGGACGAGAGGACAGAGGGAGAAAAAACAAACAGAAAGGGAGAGTGAGGGGGGAGAGTGGCGGGAGAAGAATCAGAAGTGTCTCTGGTTAGAACCGAAAAGGAAGAAGGAAGGAAGTTCAGCAAAAATCTCAGCACGACGTTCCATCCCGGAGCTTCGAGCTGCACACGGAGGCACCAGCCAGCCCATGCCCTCTGTGTCCCTGCCTGCCCGACTGATCCCAAGTCTCCCTGAGGCCATCCGTCTAGAGACCCAGACGGGGGACCGCGGGGCACCCCAGCCCATCAGCTGCCGGCATCATGCAGGCCAGCCCCTGCCCCCACCTGCAAACACCCAGGAATGAACGACAGCTTGGCCCCCGGGCGGCCAAATGCCCCCCACTGCCGCCCACCCCCTCAACTGAAGCCAAACGCGCTCTCCGACCCCCTCCCCGACACACTGTCAGGCCCGAGGTGTCCACACACCCACCTTCTTGGCAGAAAGGGCTGGTTTTTTGGCTGGTGGAGGAGACGTGGCGGTGGTGGGCTCGGGGGCGCAGCTGCTAGGGACAGGGACCCTGGGCTTCGTCCCCTTGGTGTCCTCCTGGGGCGGCGGCGTCTTGGACGGGCCGGCAGCGGCAGAGTCGGTTCCCTGAGCATCACGGAGTGGGGTGGCTCGGCTCCCGGGGGGCCGGGGGGCGCGGGCCTGGCCGCTGCTAGCAGAGGACTCGGGGCTGGAAGTGCCGGAAGCCCAGCCGTCAGCGGCGGAGCCCTGGCCGCCTGCCTCGGGCCCATCCGCGGGGCCCGCGGCCGGGGCCCGGGCTGAGGTAGAGACGGGGGCAGCCCTGCTGTCCCAGGGGCTCTGCCCGCGGCTCGCACACCGGCTGCCGCTCGGGTCGCCGGTCCTGTGGAGCCCCTGAGCCGTCTTGGGGGATGGGGAGAAGGGCTGCAGGGTGGCGGACTTCTTGACCTTCTTTCCAGGCTCCTCCAGGAGGGTGGGCGTGTGCGTGGGTGTTTTGGAGAGTTTGGGGGAAGGGGACCCCGAGGGCAGCTTGGGAGGAGCATGTCCATTCTGAGACTTCAGCCCCAACACGGAGCCGTTCCTGGCAATGGCCACCCCAACCTCTTCGGGGGTCTGCAACTTTTTCATCGTCACAGGGTCTGGTCTCTAAGGGAGTGAAGCAGAGGACGCGGTCAGAACCAGAGGGAGCGGGGCTGGGGCTTCTGCAGGGTGGTGGCAGGCGGGGGCTCCAACGAGCAGCCCCAGACAGACCATTTCCATGGACACGTGATAAAGACACTGTTACTTCTTTTCAGTATCTCTTGAGTTGTGCATATAGGGGTGGCTCTCTTTATAATCAGCTTTGCTATGAAAGCAGTACCCTTACGTCAAGACTTGAGAAATACAAAAAAAGTATAAAGGAGAAAAATCTATGAAGTTCCACCACCTAAACACAACCAACGATGAACACGCTGGTGCTTCCCCCTGCGGGCTTCCCTGCAGCCTGGCCACACAGCGGCGTCCGACCCGGCCTCACCATCGTGCCATCACCGGAGGCATCTTCACACATTCACACCCTCAGCTAGGTCTCTGATGTCTGACTAGCAACCATCTCACTGAGCGAAGTATTTATAGACTGGCTCCAGGTGTCCCTGAAATGAACACCATGGTGCTAAGCGCCCGGCCCTTCCCTGCAAAGCTCGTTACAAAGGGGTCTGAACCACCCACTCCACCCAGAAGCTTCTCCAGGCCTGCACGGGTGCTGTTCACCGTCATGGCCCCCACACCTGGCTCAAGGTCCAGTGGAGTCAGTGCTTAGCAACTACTGGTTGAATGAACAATCAAAAGACTGAATCTCTTTCTGCACTTCGTATTCCATGCTAATTTTTTAGAAACAGAACTACCAGGCTACTGACACTTTCCTACATGAGGATGCACACCGCCAGACTGCATCCACTGCACTGCCACCAGCAGCAGGTGTTTTCCCCCCAAATATGTGCCGACTGCACACTACTTCGAATCGTTTCAACATCCACATCCTTTGCATGTGCAAGAGTGATTTTAAGTCATTTGGGTAAGTCTTTATAACATTCTCTCTAAAGAGAACACGTCTTCCCACGGCACTGCAGTACACGGAATTTACAGTGGTATTGAAAGTAAAATGACTCCTGTGCAGCTGCAGTGTGTTTGGAAAGTTATCTTTGTAAAGGAAACACACAGGGTCAGGGAAGCGGCCTTGTGGTGGCCCGACCCAGGGTCTTCCCTGTGCCCCTGCACACACTCAGGCGCCCCCACGCCCCGCCTGGTCCTCGGGCCTTCCTGGTCTGGCCACAGTGACAATCACCACTGCTACGTCAACTCCGACACTGCT
This sequence comes from Vicugna pacos, assembly GCF_048564905.1. Taxonomy (NCBI): domain Eukaryota; kingdom Metazoa; phylum Chordata; class Mammalia; order Artiodactyla; family Camelidae; genus Vicugna; species Vicugna pacos. The sequence goes on from NC_133002.1 coordinate 60,327,810, forward strand.
ATCTCGGCTTCTATTTCCTTGAATGTTGGAAGGGAAACACATCTGCATAAAGGACTAAAACCCCTGCGGACTGGGAAGGGCTCTGGCAGCCTGCCTTTGGATTTGGCCTTCAGACTGAAGGAAAAGGGTCGCAGATGCAGTAGACAAAGAGGGTCGACCTATTTTTGAATTCTGAGTTATGCTGTAATAAAGAAATTGCTATTACTTTGTCAATAAAACTGAGTTCTTAACTTTTCCTACTAGAAAATTTTCAATACGTTAAAAGTCGCTTCAAGAGTACTTCCTAACTGTCAGCGCTCTACCGCACTAGCGCTCTCGTCTTCCACCCTCCGCACACACATGTGCACATGCACAGACACACAAGTACATTTCTCTACCCATTTAAGTAAATTTCAGATGTGACATCCTTTTACCTTTAAATTCATCCGCACGTATTCCTAAAAAAAAGGATTTCTGTCGGGAGGGTGTAGCTCAGGGGTAGAGTGTGTGCTTAGCACGCACGAGGTCCTGGGTTCAATCCCCAGGGCCTCCATTAAAAACAAACAAACAAATAAAACCTAATTACCCTCCCCCAAATTAAACAAAAACAAAGGACTTCTCTTACCATAACTACAGCACAATTACTGAAATCAGGGAACTGGTTCAAACGACTCACACTTCTGGTGTTAAAATGTGAGGATGAAATATTTTTTCCCGGATGCTTAAGGTCCAAGGTTTGCTCTGGGAACCGGCCGCCGCCCTCCTGCGTGGCAGCTGCCGTAAGGCGGGCACACATGGGGGCTCCGTCTGGGTTTGCTGAGTCGGGTTTTCACATCATTGCCTCCCCCCCCCCATCAATGTCAGCTCATGACCAACTTCAGAGAGAACGTGGAGGGAGGAGACAACTGTCTGCACTCTCTGTCTATTGGGCTGAGTCCCCAGTGAGAAGAGGTCTGGGGCCCCAGTGACCCCCAGAGCAGCAGGGGCGTGAAGGCCCACAACGTATCTGTGGATCCTCTGAAACAAGCACCTTTCCGGCCAGTGGGGAGGACGTGGCCCCGTTGGCGATGCTCTTCCTGACGTGGTCTGGAACCACACCGGGGCGACCGGGGACGGAGCAGGCTGTCCTGGAGATGGAGCCCTCAGGCCTCTTCTTGGAGCCTGGGAGCCTGTCGAAGGAACAGAACCGTCAGGGGCTGTCCTGCTAAAGCTGCAGAGGCCTGAGTGCAACTGAGTGTGAGAAGGCATCAGAACAGTGACGTCAAGGTTACAGTTCCAGTGGTGGGGAAAAAACAAAGGGCAGACAAAGGCGGGACAGCCAGAGAGACCCCTGACAGTCCCGGAGAGCTGCTCGGAAACCTCACTCCGCCCTTAAACCACGGGAACTTGCTCCGCAGCCTCGCATTCTGCCCACGAAAGCAGAGAGCAGGTCACGACAGCGCTCCTCCAAGCTCAGACTCCCCATTGATCAGAGAGCCAGAGGGACCCCGCGAACGCTTAACTCAGCAGAACGTGTACGAAGACCTCTGTCTCCGTGTTCTCATCCTCCAGGCTGGTGACCAGCCTCCCAAACCCCCTCAAGGCCTCCTGCCCGACAACCTACTTCACTCCCAGAGGAAGCCAAGCTGGCCACTAATATCCAGATGGAACGCATCTAATTTGGGGCAATGATATAAAGTAACAGCCAACTGCCCCATTTATGGTCAAAGTCACCTCCAGGAGGGGCAGATGGACTCCTGCTCCGACCCTCCCCGAGGCTCTGGCTTTGACTCAGTACCAGGCAGACGGCGTCTGAAAGTGCCCTTCCCAGGGCCGCTCTCTCAACACGGGACTGGCCGTGAACCACTCAGTCCCCCTCCTGTGGATCCCCAATTACTTTCTCCCAGAAAAGGGCCAGGGAGGAGAGGGGGTGCCCGTCGGGGAGGCTGGGGTTCAGTTACCGCAGATAGAAGAGCACGTAGGCCTGCTGGTTCAGAACCACCTTGATGTTGCTGGAATGGACCAAGGAGTCGTTCATCTGGTACCACTGTCCGTTGCTTGCCTGAAGCAGCACAGGGCATGGGAGGAAACAGAACAGAACAATCAACAATTCCATAATCCTTATTTTCAAATTCTTTTTCCTTGTGGCAACATACAGCCGAGTGCTGATTAACTAGTAACAATTTCATATTAAAATGTCTAGTGTTGGTCTAACTCAAACATGACCCCAAGCGTGCTGGAGCCCCCTTCCCCTACAAAGATGCGAGCTTTCCCTTCTGAAGGCTATTTTGGCAGATCTGATAGGCACAGCCTTCCCAAGACTTCTCCAGGGTTCTAAGGGCCGGGCACTGCGAGCAGCCTCCCTCCAGCATCTTGTCCCAAGCCCAAGGGCACACAGCCCTGGACAGACAGGTTCTAAAGGTGTCTCTGTGCTCCACGGAGAAGCAACTGTGGGACCTGAGCACAGCTACACATCACGCTGCTTTCCACGGAATGAACACTCTGCCCCGGCCACGCGCGCACCGGCACCAACGGGCACCGCAGACTTGCTCCAGGAGGAGCAGGCACGCCACCAGCGCCCCCGCGGCCGGAGTGGGCGTGCAGCCGCTGACCTTCACGTAGCAGTAGTAGTGCCCGGCGTGGCAGCTGTAGCCCGAGTGGACCAGGACAGCGTACAGCCCGTACGTGACAGGCTCGCCATTACTCTGGGACATGTACGGACGGATGTTCAGGAATTCCGGGTAGCCGACATCCTGTGGGAAAGGCCGAGGGACAGGCAGTTACAACTCATCACTGAGAGGAAAGGGCAAGCCGCCCGCTCCACCCATGGCGACACCAAGCGCAGGGTTCAGCGGTCTTCCACGATCTGGGGCAAGCTGGCACGCAGCGGGAGCCTCCTTCAGCCAACGATTAAAAAAGCAGCGGTGTGTTCACTACAAGGCACTGACTACGGTTCCCTGTGCCGCACTGTAGGACCCTGTTGGTCTGCTTTACATATAGCAGCGTGTATCTGCAAACACCGAACTCCCAATTTATCCACCCCTCCCTTTCCTTAACCGTAAGTTTGTTTTCTATGCCTGCGAGTCTGTTTCAATGAATTGTAATAGCCTTCAATGAAAAAGAACATGAAAGGGAACACATACATACACGTGTAACTGTATCACTGCGGTATACACCAGGACGCAGTACAACACTGTAACTGGACTATACTTCAATTAAAAAAAAAAAAGGCAGGAGACAGGTGCGCCTGTACATGGGAGTTTCTACAAGAAATTCTTCTTTTATTGTCCTGTCAAGTGATTCATCCATCGTCCACTCCCGTCCTGTCTGCCAGGCATCCAAACTGGTGCCCCTGGTCCCTGGGTCCCGGGCATAGAAGGGGGAATACTGCTGGTGCCCTGCCTGCCACTCCACAGGGATGCACGGTGACAGACATGACACGCCTGCACTGATGCCTGGGCACACACAGCCTTAAAAAATGAGTAGAATCAACACAGAGTGAATGGCGTGGCTCTGAGGAGTAGCCCTCGGGAGGTTCTGACTGGTGCAAGCTGATGGTAACCCACATGCCCATCAAGACACGGACACCCTGCTGTCCCGGGCGGCACATCCATCCCGAGTGCCCCGGGACCACTTCTACTTGCCCTTGGGCTCCGTCCAGTCGGTACCCGTTTGCAGGTGGCCTTTTCAGGTCAACACAATGTTGTGATGGAGCAACCGGGGCACACGGCCACGAGGAAAGGGAGGAGGACATGACTCCCCAAACAACTAAGCACAGGAAAGTCTTCCTAATAAATTCCCCCTGAAGATTCAAAATGCAACACAGCTTCATAAAGGCTCTGAGAAGGCCTGCAATTAAAAAGAACTCTCTAACTTCAGCCTGGCATTCCCAAACCTGGTTGAATGCAGAACACCTCCTCTCAGGTACCACGTGAATGCCCTGCAGAACACCAGTCTGGGCAACACTGAACTAAATAAGCAAGCCCCCCCCCCACTGCCAGTGAGGAAACTGAGGCTCAGACAAGGGCCCTGGCCCAAACCACACAGCCAGGCTCCTCCCATGGAGAGCAGATCTCTAGACTCTTGCCACCCAAGGTGTCTTCTCTTAAAATGCTGTCGTACAAACAGCAAATGTTTATTCTATAAAAAGCCACAACGTGCTTTGGAGACAGAACAGGACGTGGGAGATGAGAGCTGTGTAGTGCACCGCTCACCCTACTTATTCTCAAGGAAGCCTAGACTTTCCGCATCAGGAACAACCCAAGTGCAGACAGGTTGGGGGAAAAAAAAACAAACACCTAGTAAGACAGTGGTTCTTGAACTTGACTGCATAGCAATCAGGTGGGGATCCTGCAAAAATGCAGACTCCTGGGCCCTGTCTTGTAGGGACTTGATCCATGGGCTCTGGGAAGCCCCGCAACCTGTATTTTTCAAAAGCGGCCGACCAGGCAGTCTGGCCCTCGGGACGCACTCACCTTGGTGATCTTCCCTCCACTGAAGTTGGCGAAGCGCTTGAGGGAGAGCGTGAGGACGTTGGACGCCCTGTGGATGGTGAAACGCTTGCTGGCTGGAACCTTCTTCTTGCATCTGCGATGAAGACGAGCAGGAAAGCGATCAGCTCACGTCCCGAGGAGCACTGGCCTCGCTCCAGGTTAACATCAGAACATCGGTAATGACCACTCTTTAACACGGGGTCTGCTTCAAGGGGACGCGTGCAAGCTGCTGCCCCAAACACATCGACACCCCTTCGGGAGAGGAGAGCTGCGGCCGGGCACCAGGGACCAGAGAAAAGGTGCATATTCTAGAGCAAAGACGAAGGATTTCCCAACGAGGAAACACAGTAAGACGTCAGTAACTCTGAGATAACACGGGGAGGACAAATTCGAGCAGACGTGGCCCGGTGATAAACAGGCAGGAAACCAGCAAAAGCAAAGCCAGAGGCGTGGAGTGAGGGGAGAAGACACAGGCAGGGGCGCAGCTCCTGCAGCTGCAGGAGGTGAACGGAGGGGAAAAAGCCGTGTTCAGGCCCAGAATCATCAACCTAAACCTGAAAAGCACGGGGAGAAAAATTTTCTCTGGTGATCACAGCATTTAAGTGGCCTGACATAAAGGGACACACCCCACGCTGAGACTGTGCAATCCTCAGAACAACCAGGTCAGGGTCACGTCTGCTGAGACGGAGAAATGCCCAGGACAAGGAGTGAGGAACGGAACGCGGCTTGTCCAGGATGCAGGACGGCCATGTCCGGTCACCTCATGTCTGTGCCTCAGTTTTCCCCTCCTGGGAAATGGGGCAGTAACAGTCCCCAGCTCACAAGTGCGTGCACGGGAGGCACCCAGAACAGGGACCTGCTCGTAGTAAGTGCCACATGATGACACCAATGGAGACCACGGCTACTGCTTCACACACGCAGTTTAGAAGTTTTTAGTTTTAAGACAAGTCTACACGGACAGTGGCCACCTCTGAGGATGAGAGGGAGAGAGAGGACGGCAGGTTAGGTGACATATTCTGTCCTTCCGGATGGCTTGACCTTTTTGCCGTGAGCAAAACAAAACTTACTTTGCACACATATAGGCGTTCTCTCCACTCAGGACATCTGGCTTCACGAAGAGTTCCAGAGCACGCACGATATTCGCAGCTTGCTGAGAAGGACAAAAACATGGACTGAAACAGCAGAAGACAAAGGCTGATTCCAGAAACGCCAAATGCAAGGCCTTTTTCAGGCTGAGGCAGCGAATCACAAAACTTCACTGGCACTGGAACCGGCCTGCTCGCTGCCGCCTCGGGGGAGTCAGAGCATCGCAGCCCTAGGGAGGTTCATCAGGGCTGTGGCGCGGGGCTGCCCGGAGCCTCAGATCGAGGTGGGCGGACCTGGCCGCAGCCTCGGGGGGCAGCAGGGAACGGAAGGTGCCCCCAAAACGCGCAGCACCTGTAGGAGAGCCGCCTCCTCAGCCCTGCCCCCCGTGTTTACGCCCCAGGGCACGAGACTGCACCGCGCCCTCTCTGTGAAAAGAGGGCAAATGCGGGAAGAGAGGTGCAGACAGGACGGTGCCTCCTCCGCGGCAGCAGGACTCCCAGCGCTTCTCTCCTGATCTGTCTGAACAACACGCCCCAACTGGGTGTTGTCCTTTGGGTTCTTTGGCCCCTTGCCTCCCTGTCCCCATGCAAACAGACCAGCAGGGCAGGGTCTGTACCCGGATCTCCAGCGCCACGTCCAAGTACGGGTCGTAGGTGTCGGAGACGCTCTTGCACACGGAGCACTTCACTGCGGGAGTGAGGAGGCGGTGGGACACGTGCAGGGGCTCCCAGCGCACCACCCCAGGGTCCCAAGTCCTGGATCTGGGAGGCACGCCATCAGCTCACCAGCCCCCAAAGCCCCCGTACAGAGAGAGCTCACGAGAGGCAGGGCCAACCCACCGCGGCCCAGATGCCGGCACCTTCCCGGCTGGGCCAGCAGCCCCAGGGGCGCTCACTCCCACCTGAAGGGCGATGGTCACCCATGAGGAACTACCCTCCCCCTCCAGGAATGGGGCCCACCAGCAAAGCACCAGACAGAGCTGCGGCTCACAGACCAGGCTGGAGGCCGTCAGGGCCCCCAGGTATGCCCGGGTGCCAATTGTCAGCATTTCCAGTTAATACTCTAAGTCTTTTTAAAATTTATTTTTACTGGAGGGACTGGGGATTGAACTCAGAACCTCATGCACGCTAAGCACGTGCTCTACCGCTGAGCTCTGCCCTTCCCGCTGGTCAACACGCTAACCCTGGACGAGAAGGGGCAGGGCAGGAGTCTCCACTTACCCCTTGATCGAAGATAGCCTCCAAAAATCTGATGGACCAAAGTAGTAGCCTGCGTCTGACGATCCAACCTGGAGAAAAGCCACGGCCTTCAGGGGGACAGGGTGCCGAGGAGCAGCATGGTACCCCTGCCTGTCTTGTCACCCGCCAGCATGATGCACGATGCCAGGAGAGGCTGACACACTACTACCGCCCCACCTGCTTGGTGGCAGCTCGGCAGATACCCTGGCTCTGCCTGGAGGTCCCCCCACATGCTCTGACCTGTGTGGCCCAGTCCCCACAGCAGCCACCTTGGCCCGTGACTCCCCGTCCCTCTCCGCAGGCAACCTCACCTCCTATTTCACAGAGAGTAAGACCCAATAGACCTGTATGTCACCCGTCTCGATGACAGATGGGCCCCCCACCTCAGCCCCTCAGACCTGCCAGGACACCTTCCTGAGGCCACATGCATGTGCCTTTCATCTGGGGAGGGGGTGTGGGGGCCAAGTGGGACAAACTCCACCTCTGAGCCCTCTCAGCAGGACAACAGCGGTCACGGCGTGGGCCTCAGGGTCAGCACACTTGCAGTCACACCCTAGCCCCACATACTAACTGGGATCCGAGGCAACGCTGGACCCAGCCTGCAGAGCCGCTCAGCAGAGCCACAAGGTGCACTTAGCACAGTGCCCACACCTGTGGCTCCTCAGTCATGAGGTTCTGGAAATAACACCCCACATCTAGCCTCTGCTCCTGGTTTCACTTGCAAACCGCTGAACTGGACTGTGACTCACTCCTCTGAAACTGTCCTGAGTCCCCAAGAACTCAGGGACATAAAACGCAGCTGACCTTTCTGTCTGTTTATGGAGCACCGCGGCACTGCAGAGCAAGGCCCCCTCCCCTGGGATGAGCCCCCCCGGCTCTGCAGATGCTCCTGCCTCCTCGGCGGGCGCCAGGGCTGATCCCGCCCTGGCTCCTATCTCCGTGGCAGCCACTTCCCGCCATCGGCAGAGCGAGACCCAGCACCCCAGTCTCGGCCTCCTGTCCCTGCAACTATTCTTGCCAGCACCGCCCAGACCCTGAAGACTCACTGGGGAATTTAACTCCCCAGAATGTGCGAGCCAACACGGGGTCACCAGATTTGTATTCTGCAAGGTTAGGAAATGAAAAATCAACTGCCAGCACCTACTATTACCAGCGCTCACCAAAGGAATGGACACTGTAGCTCCAAACACTATTAAGGACAGAACCTCAGAGCACACGGGAAGCCTCCGGGTGTGACGTGCCTGCTGAAGTCCAGGTGGCCCCCAGCTCACCGGGAGCCGGCAGAACAGGAGCAGGGGACCACTCAGGACCCGCCTACAGGGCACTGAACAGAGACGTTCAATGACCTGGAACAGGATGATAAAGCCAGGTCCAACAAGCTATCCCAAACGCTCCCGCCCGAGCTGTTGTCCGGACGAAGCTGAGGGAGGGAGGGGCAAGGGGCCCCAAGGCCTGTGCGGGCAACACTCCCGTGAGGCGAGCTCCAAGGGGTCCTGGCACCAGAACAGGTCTGGAAGGCAGCCCCCAAAGGCAGCAGCTCGGGTGGAGAAGGCAGGCAGGCTCCTTGTGGGGCTGGGGGAGCTCAGGGCAGGAGAACAAAGGGGAAAACTAGCATCCTAAAAGAGAAACACAAAAATACCGAGGCCACAGCCCCTTCCGTCTCTGCAAGAAAAGCCGTCCATGTCAGCATGTGCTCTGCTGTGCGGCCAGAAGGGAGCACCCAAAGAAAGACCCCCAGCGAACTACCACATCCCCACCATCCTCGCCATCAACACAGCAAAGGCACTTTCAGGGAGAAAACCTGAACAGCTTCGAACCCCCACCTGATGAAAATCAGCCCTCGGAAGCGGCACAAAGCACGAGGAGGCGGCCACACAAGCCCCAGGCGGAACCCAACCCCAAACAAGAGCTCAGGGAGGTGGGGGACCCCCGCAAACACCAAGGAGAGAAAGTTCACTGAACTCAGGAAAGGAAGGAGACTGACTTAGGAGGAGCCCAGGGGAGGAGGGACTTAAAGGGAGAGAGAGGAGGGCGCAAGAAGTGAGGGGGGAGAGCGGGAGGGGGCGCAGTGGGGGCAGTGGCTGAGATGCAGAGCAGACACCAGCCAGGCACCCAGAAAGGGAGGTGCACCCGAACACAGAGACCAGGACACAAGCACCGCTCCCAGGGAAGACGGTTCTCTAGAACATCAGCCCCCACCCTCTTGGCCTGCTGGTTTTCAGAATAAAGCCGTTACTCCTTGCTCCGAAAGAAAAAAAAATTCCCCAGGGATTAAGACCAAAAAGGCCTTTAACACAAGCAAAGCCAATGGCAGCATGCATCCCCAGGGGAAAGTCACTTCCCAGTCAGGGGAGAGTCACTTTCCAATCAGCACGAGTCCCTAAGACAGACCGCTCTCCTGGGCAACGGTTGAGTGACCCTGCAAATTCCACAAAGGAAAGACCACGTTTGGTGTGTGACACCCCCCTTACAATGTCTCCCTGATTTATTTTGCATATTTTCGGGCCAAGACATTTAGAACAGAGCTGGTCCAGAAGCGACAGCGTTCAGACCCCACCTGCCGGCTGCAGAAGGCAGACAAGGACGGACATTCTCCTGTCCTGCATTCCCACAGTCAGTCATGCCACAGATCCAGCCTCCGGCCGTCACTGGTCAGATATCACGTATCTGTGAAAACTGGCCCCAACAGTCAGCTCCCAGACATTCCTATGAAACCATCAGGCTTCAAAGACCAGAAAAAGACCCGGAAGTCCTCTAGGTGAAAAGATCAACAACTCACAAGGCCAGGAGAACGCGACGGGCCACAGGAGTCCGGAACCCGCGTCCTGGCCCAGGCCGCTCGGGGACCTGGCAGGAGGAGAGCAGCCTCCAAGTATTTAACTGGGGGCTACGACTGATGCAGAGGCAGGTGGAGGATACTAAACACTGTGTCCTACACAGAGAGAAATAACGCACTAAGGTTTAGGCAGGTTGGAGGAGAGGGGGTGTAAAGGACAGTGTTAAAACCTGACAAACCAGATCAAAGTCCGGAAATGAGGACCAGGGCGCGAAGAGGAGAGGGACAGAGCTGCCACTGGCACAAAGGCTCGGGTCTTCCTAAACTGCAAAGAAAAAGTGTAAAAATAAACCAGCAAAGAAAAATCGGACAGAAAGAAGCACAGTGCGTATGTCCTGTGTAATAATTACAACATTCGGTAACCGGGCAGGGCTGAGACCACACCTCCGCCCAACAGCCACCATGAAGGGGCTGGCCTGGCCTGTGAAAGACACAGATTTTCAACTTGGCCCCCAAAGCAAGACCAGACCGTAGGCAGGCTGAGTGTCTGGAGCGTGATGGACAGAGAGGACGGGGCTGGCGGAAACCTTCAGAAAAGAGGGCCTGCGCTCCTGATAGCAGCACAGAATTAAAGCCGAAAAGCATCAAACGTGACAAAGGACACTGTGTAATGCCGAGACCCACACCTCTCTGCGACAATGTCATGGTTACGAACATCCAAGCACAGCCACCTTTATGAAGAAAAGCTGCAGGAGGAGCAAGGGACAGTCGCCTGTCACGGGAGCTGACTGTGCCCTTGTCTGCGCAGAGCCTGAGGCGAGGAACAAGCAGGGACACAGAGGACGCGACAACGTGGCCCACAGCACGGACGGACACGCGCCGCCAGCCCCCGCTGCACGTGCACGGGAACATCTGCACGCGGGCACCAGGTCACAAGGGAACAGCATCAAGTCCCAGAAGGGGGAATGTCAGAACCACCTCTGCTCACAGCGAGTTCAGCTGCAAACCACTAACAAAATCAACACAGAGGCCCTTCCGCCTGCAGATTAGTGGAGTAACTTGGCTCCCTGGCAGGCTCACCACTCACACCCTGCTTTCTCATGTCCCCACGGACGGGGACACCCTCAGGGGCAGCTGTCCTGCAAGCGTCCTCGCACCTGGCTCCCCTGATACGACGCCCTTATCTTTCCACCAACGTCCGCCGGCGTCTGCGCCCTGGACCCGCTGCCTAGACTCCTTCCCCTGACAGCCCCAAGCCCTTCTGGCCCAGCCTCCAGAGAGTCTGGCCTAACAGCTTCGCCTGGGGTCAGGTCAGTGATTGTCCTGGGAGCTCCCAGGTGATTCTGTCCCGCAACCAGGGCAGACCCACGCAGCCACCTGCACAGCAGGGAGGTCACACCCTGACCATCTGCCCTGCATCTGAAGCTGCCTGTGGGCGGGGAACACGGGATGCCCCCTGGGCTGGCTTCCTCAGGGTCCCTTCACAACAGCACTTACTATGAGACACTGTACATCCCGGCTGGTCATCTGTCTTCCCAGATTGCACGCTGGGCCCCTCCACTCAAGGCCCGTGTCTCTCCCCAGAAGCAAAAGAACTGACAGATGCAGTGAGTGGCCAGAAGGACGGTGCCTGGGAGGGGACCCAGGATGTGCCCGAGGGAGGGGGCTTCAGTCCCCCCAGGGCAGGAGAGAACACGTGACCATGACCTTGACCATGCCAGGACCTCAACTCAGACGGAAACGACCCCAGGGAACCAGGGAGTCTCCTCAGGGTTTAATTACACGGGTCTCATCGGCGGAAACAGAGGTCCCCCTGTCGCGGCTACGACTCGGCCAGCTCTCCTGAAGGGCCTCCCGGGGCGGCTGCGTGGGCTGTATTTCCAGAGCCCAGACAGCACTTCCTGCCCGTTTTCTTTTGTCTGAACCCACAATCCCAGGAAGGACACAGAAACACTCTTGACGGGCGCCATTTCACGGAAGGGAACACCCAGCAGCAGACCGTCGGTCTGCTCCCACATCTGTCTGAGCGCCCAGACCTCGGCGGAGTGGAGCCTCGAAAATCACAGCCTCCCCGCCCTCGCGTTTCCCCGCCTGCCTTCAAGGTCTTCCACGAAGACACGGTAAGTCCTACTGCCCGCGACCTCGGTCCCAGAAGCATGAAGTGACTTTACAGAGACGGGAAAAGTCCCCGTCTGAGCGGAAGGCCCTGGAGGAGATCCAGGAGAGCATTTCCCTCCGTGAGCTGCTGGGACAGAGGGTCACCGGTGCCAGCCCCCGGGGTTGGGGGGAGGGAGAGACCCTCTCCCAGGAAGCAGGGTGACCCTCGTGGGGGCCTCCGCTCAGGGCCCCACGCGCACGGGGGGCCCGGGCCGGGCGAGGCCGTACTTGGCGCAGCCGCTCAGGCAGGCTTTCTGCATGGCGTCGATGGTGTAGCGCAGGAACTCGTGGGCGTCCTCCTGGTTCCCGAAGCGGAAGTGCCGGGCGATCTCTGGGGGAGGAGGGGGAAAGGAGGACGCATCAGCTGGCGGGCAGGGAGGGTGCTGCCTCCCCTGCACGTCCCACCAACCCTGGCTGACCCGAGGCTAAACGGCAAACCCCTCGGGCGAGGCGAGCGAGGAAAAGGAGCCCCGCATTCACCGCCTCGGACCCGGCCACCATTCCTGCATCTCTGCACTGAGACCAAAGGGCTTAAACCCTCCGCACCGAACAGAAGCACAAATGCTGCTGGGCACAGGCACTGAGGACGGGAAACCCGCTGACTGATGGAGCCAGTTTCCCAGGAGCCAGTACAGACCAGGGAGGATTACCCCACTGCAACTTACACAGGCCTCAACCCTGACCCGTCTGCAGGGGAGGGCGCAGCTCAGGGGTAGAGCATGTGCCTAGCGCGCACGAGGTCCTGGGTCCAATCCCCAGTGCTTCCGTTAAAACCAAAACCCAAAAACAGCTTAAAAAATCAATTGTTCTCCAGATCGGGGTCACCACTGCCCTGCCACAATTCCCCCAGGACTGGCCCACAGGACCGGCTTTAGTCCACTCCGCTCTGTACGCTGAGTTACGGGGACGTGAAGCCTCGGGCTCCCCAGCTCCACCCCTCCCACCTCCCACCTCCCACCCCCACAAGCCACTCTTACTTCTCAGGTCCCGGATGAAGGACACGGGCTTGATGGCGTTGCCGCTGTTGGCGAAGGCTTGGATGATGTGGTTTTGCATGACACACAGCATACAGAAGCTGCCCTGGTGACCTATAGGCACAGATGAGGCGGTCACTTTAGAGCAGGTGGTGACCCGCACCTCCAGCACAGAGGAGGGGAGCCCGGGCTGGAAGGGCAGCCGGATGTGAGGGGCTGAGGGACGCCAGCCAGGCCTGAGCCTTGCCTGCCCGATGGCACCTGGGAACCGTTCCCTCCACTGGCAGGCGCTCACCGCGACACAGCTCCAGCCCCACCAGTCTGAGTTTCAAAATGCAGCACAGAACAATGTTTTCTCTGATTTCCAAGTTGCATCACGTGGTCAACAGGCTCGAATGTTCAGGGCTTAATGACAACCCCTTAGCCCGCTCTTCAGCGTGGGGACCTCTGCTCTGCTGCTTCCACGAGGCACCAGGACCTGGACAGCTCTGGGGAGACCCCAGGGCATGGACTCCCGGCTCTGGGGGCTCGTGGGCTCCGTCTGGGGTATAGGCAGTGCCCCAAGCGACCCCAGATGACACCTAAACGGCGGGGACGTGTTCACAAAGCCCAGCAGCCACTGACGGAGCGCCCAGGCTGCGGCGCGCCACCCCACCTGGGGACGAACTATTTGTGCCTTGCAGGCGGCAGGCCAGACAGTGCTGTGTCCCCGCCTCTCCTCACAAGTACGAACTCTTTAACGCAGAGAAGTGTGGAGACTACACCCCCCGTAGCTGATTTTTAAGTCAAGTGCTGGTGTGATAGTTGAACTCCTCTCTCAATCTCTCGAACCCCATTCTCCGTGTCCTTCATCAGCAGTGACCACTCTCCCCAGTTAGGCCACCACGGCTCCCTTTCATGTATTTGCTGTATCACACACATGGCTCTCACGAGGATGCACAGTGCCGCAGCAGCAAATTTAAGCTGACTTTTTATGAACTGTAACGACCTGCTCTTTAATCCACCCTCTAGACCACAGGGCTCCCTGCTCACGCACATGGACCCTTCCCCTTCCCTGCCGCCACAGACCGCTGCAGTGAATGGTCCTGTCCCCGGCCCCTTGTGCGTGTGAACTTCTTGAAGGCACACACGTACGAGATAAAATTTCCAGGCCCAATGGCAAGCGCATCTTTAGCGCTGCAAGATGCTGTAGTCTTGTATACAGAGCACCACCTTCCCAAACAGGCCCAGCTTCTAACACAAAGTCCCCCACAAACCAATGATGCTCCCCCGAACACTGCTGACACGCAGCTACTCGGACCTGTCTCAAAGTAAGAAACCAAACAGCATGCAGCCCATTCACCTCATGCACATAAAAATGCCAGTGTCTGCAAACAAAAAGGAATACAACTTGGCAGATGCGGAGAAACTGGAACCCCCGTGTGCTGTCGGCAGGCATATAAAATGGGGCCGCCACTGTGGAAAACACTATGGTAGTCCCTCAAAAAATTAAAAGTAGAGTTCCCATGTAATCCAGCAGTTCCTCCTCTGGGTAAACACCTAAAAGAACTGAAAGCAGAGTCTCAAAGAGATATTTGTACACCCAAATTCACAGCATTACTCTCAAGAGCTAAAATGCAGAAGCAACTCAAGCGTCCCATCGATAGATGAATGAATTCAAACGTGCTCTCTACATAAAATGGCACATTATTCAGTCTTAAAAAAGAAAGGGCACCTGACACCTGCTACGACAAAGAGGCCCTCTGAGGACCCGTGCTCGGTGAAGCCAGTTGCAGAAGGACACGCGCAGTGCAGCTGCACTCACACGAGGTCCTTGGAGGAGTCAGATTCGCAGACAGAAAGCGGGATGGACAGTCCCAAGGGCAGTGGGAGTGGGGCTAGCTTCTAATGGGCACAGACTTCCAGTCTGAAGAAGTTCGAGAGATGGACGTGGTGATGGCTGCACAACAAGGTGAATGTACGTAACACTGCTGAACTGGACATTTAAGATGGTAAATTTTGTTACTTGCGCTCACCATGATACTAAGAAAAATTGTTTTTAAAAAATGCTGTTATTTACACAAAAATTTCTTCTTGGAGGGATATTAAAAAAACTGTTCATGTGATTAATGCCTTTACATAAAGGGGAGGCTTTTATTTTTCATTTTAGAGTTCTCTCAACCCTTCTAACTGTACCCATTGGTTGCTTTTATTTTTCAAAGGGCAATAATTGAGGAGGGGGCTCAAATTTAGGCAAAACACTGATGTTATTTAAGACAACAAACACAACCCTTTAACAAATGTTAAACAGACAAAATCTAATTCATGTTAAAATATTACTATAAAAATCATGTGGAAATTAAGCCTCTGATCATTACGTAAAACACTGAGACGTTTACCCTAATAAATCACCATTCTTAAATAGGGCAGGTCAACAACTTCAGCCAGAAATACCTGACACAGGATTCCCCGAATCCCTGGAAATATGAGAGATTAATTTAAGCGTCACGTGGACACTTCCTTCAGGTAATTTAGAAAAACATGACATAAAAGTCTCATCCATGACTTCTAGGACACAGCTGATTAACCTTGGGGGTGACTGTACTAAAGGACAGGGTTTAACCCAACCGGACACTTGACACACAGTGTTTATTTTCCAAATAGATCCTGGAGCAGAAGTGGTCCAGGCACGTGGAGGGGCAGGTGGTCCAGGAGACAAAGCAGACCCTCGTCCCATCCAAGCGATACTCTCCTGGATGCTCAAGAATCTTCTAACAGCAAATTCAAGGGGGAAGAGGACAGCCTGGGCCACCTGGGGGTCACGTGGGGACCTAGCAGGGTGCAGGGAAAAAAATACTGAAACTGCTCTGGATGTGTTTTACTCTAAAAAAGCTAAGGAATTACAGCTTACTGACACCTGAGTGACGCAGAGCGACACTGGACCTCCCTGGGGTCGGCCTGTGACGCTCACAGGAAGGGGGCCACTCCCAACACGTGCATCCCACCCCCCAGACACTACAGTGCACGTGCACCGGGTTATAAGGATTTACAGACGTTACCTACTTTTAACTAAATGAACCCTCACAAAGCTGGGAACGGCTCAAAGATTCCTGCAGAGAAACAGAGCAGAAGGCAGCTCTGCAGGGACACCCAGGGAGCAAGGAAACAGCAGAGGACCTCACCGCCAACACCGCGAGACAAAAACAAAGAGACAAAAACAAAGAGAACCGAGCTGAATCTTCGCATGAGTTCACCCAAAACAACCTCAGCATCACCAAGGTGACTGTCGGAAACAGAGCTTCACAACCAGCTTCATCTCAGAAGGAGGCGCTAGACCTGGATGTACTAACCTGGGCCGCCTCCTCTGCTTCCTGAACCCATTATAATTACAAGACATGTAAGATACTGTTTTCCATCTAAAACAAAGGACACAAGTGAACTTATCTACAGAACAGAGAGAGACTCACAGACTTAGAGAACAACTTATGGTTACCAGTGGGTAAGGTGAGTGGGAAGGAAACAATGGGAATTCGAAAACTGCACCTCTTGGGAGGGATGGAAATGTGAGCTGTCTTGCCTGTGGTGGTGGTTTCATGGGTGCACACATCTAGCAAAACTCATCAAATTGTACATCTGAAATATGTGTAATTTACTGTACAGGAACCATACCACAATAAAGGTGTTAAAAAAAAAGAGAGAAAAAAGTTAAAAATAAAAAAGATACTGGTTTCCACAGCACGGCCTTCTTTCATTCTTTTCTGCTTTTTTCTTTCCTTAATTCTTTTTTTTTAAATAATATTCCTGAACATATGATACAATCCCAGACTTTGATCACAACCATGTTCCCGCCTCTGGTTCTACCGATTTCTAATTATTTACCAACTTTCAAAAGTCATTGTTTTATTTTCTTAAGTTTTATCACATATAGCTACACTGAAATACCAAACTGTCTTGTCTGTCCTTCAGCTCTGTAGGGAGGAATCCATGCTATCTGCAGCCTTCCAGGCCTTTCTCGCTCACTCCACGCTGTATTCAGACTCTCCCTCCCGCCGCATGCTGCTCTACCACGTGCCTACGAAATTCGGGTATCCTTCCCGTTGACGGGCACCTAGGTTGCTCAGTTTTCTGCTGCAGATGCTGTCACGCAGGTGTCCCAGTACGCGAACAGCAGAGCTCTTCTGCAGAAGAACTGCTGGGTACAGATCACAAGAAAGATAACGCCAGGCTGTCTTCCAGGGCGGCCGTGCTGACTCAGGCCCGGAGGTCACAAAGAACCTTGCTGCCTTCCATCCCCTCCGACCTTCGGGCTGGGCAGACTTTGGAGTCATCATTGGTTACAAAGGTGGAGGGCGGTTCTGATGCGTCTCCCAGTTACTAGGTGACTGGCGACCGCCGCCTCTGCTTCCTGACTGTGAGGGTCGTCTTCCACAAAGTGCCTGCTCCTCCCGTGTATCTGTTCAATACATGGCTGCCTTTTCCTTGTGGACCTGTGGTTCTTTATATATTCTTGATGTCAGTCCTTTGTTGTTTGTGCCCCAGGTTTCATCTCCCCATTTGTAGTTCCCTGTTTGTCTTTTGTTTTTTCATAAACAGAAGTTCTTAATTTTCATGCAGCTGAATTTATCCATCTTTTTCTTTTGTGGTTTGTGCCTTCCGAGTCTCATTCAAGACATCTCCCAACCCAGGGTCAGAAAGATATTTGCTCATGTTTGTCATAAAAGCATGGTTTTTACTCCTGATACTAAGTTTTTAATCCATTTTCTGGTGTGAGTATGCTGTGACATGGGTAGTCTATCTCATTTTTTCCATACGTAAGTCCTACGGATTTCTCCCCAAAGTTCCATTTATTTAAAATAGGAGACACATGTATACATGAAAAACTGACATGAAATGCCACACTTTCATGTGTGCACGGCCCACCCCGCCGCGCTCACACTCCCAGCCTCAAGTGTGCACAGCCCGCCCTACCACATTCACACTCCCAGCCCGGCTTGTGCATGGCCCGCCCCGCCGCGCTCACTCCCGGCCCCGCGTGTGCACGGCCCGCCCCGGCCCGCCCCGCCGCGCTCACACTCACAGCCGCGCGTGTGCTCCCTGGAGAGCAGGTAGTTGGCCAGGGGTGGCGTGTAGGTCAAGCACTGCACCGTCGAGTTGAGGAAGCAGGTGTTCCCGAGGTTGTGCAGCCCCGCGCCCACGCGGTACACGCGCCCCCAGCGCAGCGACAGTCGCTCCCCGGGGAAGAGCACCTTCTGCGGGGCGGGGACGCCATCGCCGCCGCTCCCGGACGCGTGCTCGCCGCCTGGGGGAGACAGGGACGGGGGGAGGTCAGGACGCCGCAGGTCCACGCACACGCGGCGCGCGCTGGCTCAGGCGCGGCCTCCGGGGGTAACTGAGGTCCCACTGCGGAAGTTCTAGAAAGCCTGTCCGTGGTTCTTCCTGACTGCCTGGGTCGAGAACTCAGGGACCCTGTGTCAGAGGACAAGGTTCCGAGACAGAGCAGCTGGAGGAACCTGGCCCCTGCGCTCAACTCACCCCTTCCTCCTCCTGGTTTCCCAGCCCAGCTCTCAAGCCTCTTAACACACAGGCTCCTAAGAATCTCTAAGGACACAGAGCTCTTCCTTAACACCCCCTCCTGTAGCATCACTTCTGTACCTAAAACCTACAGACCCAGCCAGCATTCACAGCTGACCACATTCTGGTTTTGTTCCTACTCATCAGTCAACGTCTCGTCCGTCCACTTGCTCAGCCCAGGGAGGCCCTTTCTCCAGCGCACGAAGCGTCTGTACCCTGTCTCCTGGCTGGCGGCTCATCCCCACTCCTGTGGCAGCCGGCCCCCTCGGTCCTGGGATTCAGCAGCACATATTTGCTCTTCAGGGACTCCAGCTGGTAGGAGAAACTCTTGCTGGCCGGCTCGAACTCGAGCTTCTGTAGAAGGACCTTCTTGGCAGAGGAGGCCAGAAGCTTCCCCAGCTCCCCCTCGTCAGCCGAGTCCTTGCGGCCAGGCTTCAGGGCCTCCTTCAACTTGTCGACAATGGGCATGGTGCATCACTGTGGGGACAGAAGGAACAGAGTGACGGGTGCCCAGTGCCGGGAACAGGGCATCCTCTCCCTGACAGCTCCCTCTGGGTCCTTACAGATGCAGCCCACCACAAAAGAGTCTCTGGGTCAGCTGCCACCCCTACAAAGGAAGGGTAAGACATGGAGACGGTACTGCTCCCTGGGACCGAGCAGCATCCCTGCCCGCCCTCTCAAACAGACAAGTGCCTCTAAGCAGGCAGAAGCTGCATCGAGGAGGCCAGACCCTCACAGCAGCGGCGTCTCTTCGACAGATGCCACCAAGTGACCCCAGACACCACGCTTGGTGTGATTTCCTTCTAGAGGCTACCAAGTGGTCCTCACACCTGCTCAAAATCAGGGAAACACTAATCCTCGCAAGACACTCGGTCGCACACACAAATCCACTTAAAGGAATCTGTGTGGTGCATGAGGTAAGCACACTCTGTTCACACCCACACTCAAAATGAAGCCCACAGCCCTCACGTGGCCTCTGACCACGTGAAATGAACCTGGTCCAAACTGAGATGTGCTGAGACTGTAAAACACACAGGATTCTGAAGACTCAGTTTGAGAACGTAAAATGCCTCAGTAATCTTAAGACTGCTTATATGCCGAAATGGCAATATTCACACGTACTGGGTTAAATGAAATATATTATGAAAATTAATCTCACTTGCTTCTTTTTATTTTTAATGTGGCTGCTGTAAGACTAAATTATACTTGTAGCTTGTGCTACTGGATGGTGCTTGTACAGATTATCATTCTTTTTAAGTGAGGGAGGAGAGAAAAGACAGCAACAGGACTAGAACAGCAGTCACAAGTCACCTAAACTGAAGCAAACGGGCAGGTGGGGGCAGGTGGGGGGCGTGGCGGCAGCTCCAGCCTCTGGAACATGGCAGGTCTGGGTAATTCCATCACCAATTAGCTATAAACTCCAAGGACAATGACTGTGACTGCTGGAGACCATTCCTTATGAAACAGGAACAAACAGCATCAAAGGTGGCTGTGGGTCAACGGGAAGACAGGCACTGGGTGAGTGCTGAGTGCTGCCTGCGGAAGAGTCACTGAGTGACAGACCTGACACCAGGGGGGCCCCGGTGCAGAAACTGTAGCAAACCGGAAACCCCCAGCACCTCTAACTGCAGCAACTGTATCTTCTTCTCTTCCCCACCCACAAGCTCTCAACTCGACCATCCAGCCAAAGCTCAAGGACCATCTGAGCCACATTAGAAAAGCACGTTCCTGAAACAGCTCACTCCCATCAGAAAAACAGAGACTCCCTCAGGGATGCGGTCTCTGGCCTGACCCAGTCCGTCAGGTGCACCCAAAACTGCTCAAGTGGAAGGACCACCCCCAACACCTCTTATTAAACCATCCAAACTTATGGGTAGGGGGCATCTAATTCTGTATGTGGATCAAATTTTTCTACAAAAATTTCTGTAAAGAACAGATATGTAAGAAACTTACTTTTAAGAAAGCAAGCACAAGTTCTTTGACATGAAAAAAATGAAGAACATTTCCCAAGGGGGATCACCTAAGAGTTCTCACCAACTGAACAATGTCTGCTGGGCCACCTGCGGGTACCTCGAGGGAAGGAAGACGCACAGCAGCCTGTGCGGGCTTACCTGGGGTGTCTGAACTTGGGTGAGCCGTTCCTGCAGCATGGGGTCAGGTCCCTGGCCGGACTGGGCAGGTGGGGTGCCGGCCCCTCAAATTCCTGTGCTCCCCAGGTTTGGCCTGTTAAATTACCAAAACCACAGGCGTGTGGTCCAGAACAGGCGCCAGAATCTGTGGGATGAACAGAGCATCAATGAAGCCAGCGCTCGTCCCACTGTTTCATCAGCCCACTCCCTGGACACGGAGTAGGAAGGCCACCCATCTACCGGGAACAGTCAGCATTCAGGCTGAAGGAACAGCAGTAGGAAGTGTGGAGGAGAACTAAGCTAACTCGCTACGGACAATTCCGGTAGACATGATGTGAAAACACTAACCTTTGCTCCTTATCTTAACTTTCATACCAGCGACAAGCCCAGTGAACAAAGATCTCCCCACACCAGCCAGTCAACTCTGGTCTACGTCGCATTTGCAAGGTCTACTAGATAACAGATAATACTCTCCAGCTTCCAGATTTCGTGAGCCACTAAGATTTTCCCAAAAAAAGAAAATCGAAGGCGAGATGAGAGTTGCCAAATTTTCACTATTTCAAGTCTGGGTTGTTTTTTTTCTTTAATTACTATCCACAATCACTATGATTACAGAAAATCAGGCACTTAAAACCTTTTTACCTGGGAAAACGTCCACACAAAATGGAGAGAGAACAGCTCCCTTAATCAGTGTCAGTAATCTCTGTGCAGGACCTCTCCTGTCCCCACCTGACTTTACCGCAAGGTTCAGCTATATCACGTGTGACGTCCATAAACCAAAGCACATTGACTCCGAGGGTTTAAAAAAGGCATAGTGAACGTATTAGAATGAAGGCCACTTGTAATGTGGAGATGTCTGTCTTATGAAAGCTCCTTACAATGCCGCTCTTCCCAACAGGATCACATACCACCAAGGACAGGTGAAGATATGTCACCAGTGGGCATGGGTCTGGGAACAGAGAAGCTAGAGAATAAACAGAACTTGGGAGATTTAACCCAATTTTCTTCGAGATAAACAACTTAAGGAACACCTAGCCCACAGAGCCCACTCCTCAGTATGGAGTTGGAGATTTGAATAAACAACTTTTCAGATTTTGACAGATCAAACCTCTACATCACCAATTCCACATGAAACATGAAGCAGCAACTTAATGATTTCCCTCCAAGGTGTAGCAACCCAGAGAAAGCTGTCCTTGAAATCACCAGCGAGCCCTGCGACCTACACACGTGGTAAGGTCTCCTTCAGAACTCGGGAAGGGTGCTCTCTCTCCAGTCCACGTTTCTTACGGTCCGGAAACAGCTCACACTTAATCTGTGCATATTTCTCACTCGACTCAAACAAGACTTCCTCCAAACAATCACCATTCAAGCACATTTTCTCTCCCTCCTCCCTTGAAATGCATTTTCCCAGCATAAACTGCACTCAAGACTCCCAGAGTCAACCACGTGCTGGCGGGAGGCCCCACTCACACGGCTGGTGCCTCCCTGGTGCCTCCCGGGGGCCTTTCAGAGAGCTCTTCTGCAGAGCAACCACCAGCCAGGAAAGAGCGCCCGGAGCGTCCTTCTCCTGGGAGGCCTGAATCCCCGCATCCCTTACAGATGGTGGACTGGGATTTTTCCTCTCTCATCGCCTGTTTTAGGAAGCCACTCGAGCTCCTAGAACCCCAGGGGAGACCCAACACTACCAGACCAAAGCAATGGGTATTTCAAAAACTCACATCCACGACCACGACCATAAGAAATGTTACCTTCTCCAGGGGTGAGCTTTCCCACATCTCTTACTACAGGAAAACAAACAGATCTCAGCTCTGCCGCCAAGCAGAAGGCCTTCCCCCAGATTTTGACTTAAGCCATTCCAGAGAAAGTCTGACTCCTGCAGAAATGATGCTTCTGTGCGAAACGGCCGTGCCATCATCGACAAGGGCTGCTGCCTCCTCCCCCGCCTAGGCTCCTCGCCTCGGGGAGCTCTCCGCTCCACCACGGGTCGGTCCGGGTGTGAGGGAAGCAGCGGAGAGCCGACCTGGGCCAGCCCGTACGGAAGACATACCGCCCGGGACCTCGCTGTGGACGCGCAGCCAGGGACCTCACCATGGACCTCAGAAAACCCTCGCGGACTTGCAGCCCCGGGACCTCCCCGTGGACTCCGGAGCCCCTCGCGGACGCGCAGCTCCAGGGTCTCCCCATGGACCCCGGAGTCCCTGGCAGACGAACACCCGTGTCTCCCGGAGCGCCCCCCGTCCGCCTTCACTTCCCGCGCCCCGCCGGGCGGAAGCCCTTCTCCCGGCCCGCGCGCCGCCCCGACCCAGCCCCAGCCTACCCGACCCTCGACGGGCCGGGATGCAGGCCCACAGCGCTGGCGTCTGCTCGGCACGGGCCCCGCACACGCACCATCCGGGCCTCCGGCGCCTCACACACGTGTCACGACGACGCTTAAAGGCGCCGCAACTCGCGACCTGCGCACCGGGACACCGAAAGGCCTCGGCAGCTTTAAGAGGCGGGGCTAGCTGCTGCCCTATTCCCTGGGCCCGCCCACAGCCGCCTTACGCGCCCGATACGTCACCTCCCCATCCCGAGGCCCCTCCAGCCTACGCGATGACGCAAGCGCGCAGAGCTGGGGACGCCCCGCCCTCTTGGCCGGCGCCCGGCGAGTTCCCGCAGAGTACGCGAGGCGTCGGCTTCCGGGTTCCGCGCGCGGGGCTCCGGGCGCACCTGGGGCGGCGGTCTGGGCCGCGTCTCCTTCTCCCCTGCTGTCGGGGCGGTGGCGCAGGGGGCTTGGCCGCACTCTCTAGGGTCTTTAGTGACCAAGACACAGGTTGGGCGAGAAGAGGGCAGCAGGCCCAGCAAAGCCCGGGGAGGCGCAGAGGGCTCTCGAGATGAAGTGGTCTGGAATGAGGGGATTTGACCTTCGCAGTGTCCGGGGGCCCTGCGCCGGCTCCCTTCCTCCGAGAGCGCCATCCCTTGACGATCACGTTAAGGTTTTTATGAATGTTTGCAAACACTCGCTTTTGCGGCATTTAAGAAAATCCCTTTCACCTGAATCCGCTTCGTTGTTTTCCCCCCGTTCCCCGGGGCAGGTGGAGAGAGTGCGGGCCCTGGCCTGACCGCCTGATACTCTCACAGACGCAAAGGAATATTGTTGCTCCCTCAGTAAACGACTTTTCCCTAACGGCAACGCCTGGAGTGCACAACCCTCTGGGCTGTGTCCTTCTTGGCAGACAAGTGTGAAGGGCGGGCCAGGCTAGAGCCATCTTGCCCCCTTGCCGCAGTCCTTAGACGGGAGGACGGCGATGGAGAGAGAATGAGTATAACGAACAAAATTCACGTGTTGTTATCACTTGGGGCCTGGTGTTTTTCTGAAAAAGTAAACAAGTGTAAAGGAATCCGCAGGAGCCGGAGGCTGGCCCCATCTGTGAAAACCCTCAACTAAAGAGATTCAGAGTGGGGTTTGTCCCTGAGTCCTCTGGGCGCCTTGGAGCAACGATGCAGACAAAGACAATTCTCACTATTCCAGGCTTGATACAATGTATAAACGAGTGACTAAAGGCGGGGGCGGGGGGAAGGGCTGGAGTCGGGGGGAGACCTCAGTTTTATCCCAACTCTGCCCTAATTAGCAAGTTGTTTTGGACATTTCTTTTAACTAACCCAGGTCTCCATGTCATCATCTGTGAATTACCATCTCCAGCACGTCTTTCATTCTTCATTATTAATGCTGATGCCATTTGCTCCTATGTTGAGTTCATGTGATGTGCCAGATACCAAGCTGGCCGCTTACCAACACTCTGATTTAATCCTTTATGGCAACCCCACAAAACGATTTTGTCCCCATTCTACGGATGAGAAGACTGAGTGTGCAAGGTCCTAGGAAGCCAGTGGTGGTTTAAGCCCAGGTTTATCAGGCTCCAAGCTCACACCTTTAGCTCAGGCCCTCAGTGGTAACCCTGAATTTCTTCTGAGATGACAGAGGTGTCACCTGACAGGCCCACCTGCTGCTTGAGAATATGATCTGAAATCGAGAAATCAGGAGGAGCCTTCAGCCCATGACACTCACACCCTCCTCCCCTTTCAAATTCCCTCTCAAGAGCCTTCAGAGTGTAGTCTCCTAGAGGTATGTTCCCATGGCCGGTATAAAAATCTTTCCTAACATGCTCAACCTCAAAGGTCACCAGAGAAATGCAAATTAAAACCACCATGAGTTACATTCCACACTTTCTGGAACAAACAGCTAGAACTAAAGAGACTACACGTTGGAGAGGATGTGGAGCAAGCAGACTGTAAAACAGCTGGGAATGTAAAAATGATGCAACCATTTTGGAAAATGGACTGTTTCTTTTAAGTGACATACTTACCCCATGAGCACATCCATTGCTGCCACCACAACTAACTGCTGCCTGTGGGCTGGTAAACTCCAGATGTGCAGATGCAGAACCTCTCTCCCCCGATCTTCGGAATGGTGGGTCCAGTGCGTCAAGGCCATCTCCCCCTGAAGGTCGCATGAGCACTCGAAACTCACCATGCCCAGAAATGGGTGGCCCCCCTACCCTTCCCTAAGCTGCCTCTCCTTTCTGCTCTGCTGCCCACTTGGGCTAGTGTGCTGGAGTTCAGACTAAATCCTTACCCTTTTCAGCTGGTTTCCTGGTGGGTCCGGCCACGTGGGGGCACTGGTGAGACTGGATCATGGAGGAAAGAAGCAAGCTGTTCTCCCTCCCTTCTCTGCTTTGAATGGAGTTTCTGGCAGTGGCTCCAGCTCCTTCCAGAGAGGCAGGCTGTGGCTGCAGCCTCCCACATGTCCCCCTCCTGGGCTCTTGTAGGGCAGCCTCCTGCTTCTGTCCCTCCACCCTCGAGGTGCTAACAGCTTCCCAGGGAGTTTCTTCCATCAGGATGTAACCAATCCCTACCTGAATCTCCTCTGTTTTAAAGGCTGTACATAGTGGGTTTGGTGATGCTGGTTGGACCTAGACTGATACAGTGACCCCAGCATCCCCTGCCTGGCTAGCATTCTGGGCTCCTCTCTTTCCCTCCCTCCTCAGCCCTCCCCGGTAAATTGTCAGTCAACAAATTTTGCTAATTCTACTTCTCAAATGTTCAAGCCACTCCCTCCCCTCCATCCAACTGCCCAAGTAAAGCCCCTCTCCACTTTCTCCTGCATTATCTGAATATAGCCACATCCATTGCTCAAACTTCCAAATAGAATAATATATTTAAAAGGCCCACCTGAACCCATTGTACTCCTGTCTGAAGCTCTTCCCTGTCCCCTGGTGCTGATGGGAAAGCCCAGCTCCTTAGCATGGTCTCTAGTAATCCCTAGGGGCTGGTTCCTGCCTGCCTTTCTCCATCCCAGTCACTCCCTGCTCTGGATCCTTCAGCAGAGCTAAATCCAAGTGCTCCCCCTCCAGACTCCAATCAGGCTATCTCTACTTCAGGCTCAGGCTGGTCTTTGGCCTAAAATTCTCTTTCTTGTGTATCCTTCAATCACCACCTCCAAGAAGTCTTCCTGGATTCCCTCAGTCCCCGCCATTAGATTGGTGCTGCCTTGGGCTGGTGGCACATTCCACTTATACATTCAACTGGAATGTTCTCTGGACTTCGCCTCCCTCCCCCATCATGTGTCATTTCATTCGTGCATCCCTGGGCCTGCTCCATTGGAGGTACACTGTGGATAAATGTGAGAGCCAACCAAATGGAAGGTGAAATGCTACAGATGAGACAACTGAATAATTTCTAAATCTTGAAAGAGAAAACTAGACAAGCACTTGAAGATAAAGGAATAAAATATTCCCAATTAAAAAAAAGAAGCTTGTAACCAAAATGAATCAAATTAGAACTTACCTTAAAAGAGGTGCCTTAACAAATTAACAACATTATTGCCCAGAAGTCACCAGGCAGCTCCTTACTTTGGAGGTCAAGGTAAAAGGGACCGGACCCCTCCCCCAGGTTCACGGCCTGTAGAGGAACACAGATTTACAATACATTTCTAATTGTAAATGAATCAGACTTTTTCTGGCTTTTCCGTCAGTCGTTGTGAGTTTTGTGAGCGGCTACTGCTGGCCTACACAACCCTGACAACTTCCGGTCCCTGGAAACTGCTACATCAGATCCAAACCTGGGTCTAGTTGAGCTCACCAAGGAAAAGCCACGTGGCAGGGCTCCCAGCGCTGTGTTAGCCCTTCTCTCCTCTGCGTGCAGATGGCCTGCGATGGGATTTGGCCTGCATTTGGTGGTTTGGCTAAAAAGTAGCCAACCGGCCTGAGATCCATGTGCTGGCCGTGGCCACTGGCCTGCCCTGCCTTCCCCTCCCCGGCAAAGCTTTCCCTCTAAGAAAACTAACCCAAAGTGCACGCCACAGGCGTGCATCTCCCCTGCGAATGAGAGCAGCTGTCCCTACTCGCGAATACTGACAACAGGCTCCCCTTTACAGAGCCCGTCCCCCGTGGCCCTCATAACGCCTCTCCTCCTCTCTGCAGACCCACCCCTCCCCCGAAACTCCCCCAGGCGACTGCGCGCTTTATCCTTCGGGCTTTATCCTTCCGGGTGCTGCTTGCGCTGCTGGGTTGGGTTTGGTTCATTCCTTTCCTCCCTGGTGGCTCCGGCTGGTCCTCCCAGCACAGCATTAATCTGCACGGACTGCGTGCGTCTGTTCCCCCTCAGGACCAGATTTTATAAACTTTTCAAGGGTCTTCAAGATCCTGTCTTTTCAGTCTCGGCATCCCCTTGCTTTCAGGCCCCACGCCCCCAGCCCTGCTGAGAGTGGAACATGTCCCAGGCCCACCTAGACTCCTCCTTGCCATGTCCAGACCTGCCTGTGGACTTGATAGGTGGGGCAGAGGGGCTGCGGCCGGTAGTGGGTTGAATGGGGACAAAAAGGGAGAGAAGTCTGCCTTTGTTCTGAAAACAAACACATAAAACCAAACCATTACAAAGCTCTTCACGCAAGTGTAAGGCAAGCATCCTCACCTGCTGCCGGCTGGGAGGGTGACCTGCTCCTACCCAAGCCTCATCCTCGTATGAAGCTTCATCCGTGGTCCTTAGAGATGTCAGGCGCGTGTTCTACTGAAGAGCCAGGCCCAGGATCCTGCCTCTGCCTGCGCTCAAATGCCAGCTCCAGCACTGACCGGCTGGGTGACCGGGAACTCAGCCTCCAGGTTCCCTGTCCGTCCAGCAGGGAGGTGAGAGGACCACCTCCCAGGGTTGGCAAATGGCAAATGAGGTAACACACGGGAAACCCTTAGCACCAGTGACGGCATGAGATGAAAACGTTAGCTGTGATGGAGTGACTGGATTTCTAGGAGTGGCCTCCTAAGAGGTTGCCCGTGGGAGTTTAGGAGCGGAGTCTCCTGACTTGGGGGTCAGATCATGAAAGACGATGAACAGGACTTGTACACGGCAGTCACCGCGGCAGGCCTGAGACTGCTGTCCTCAGGGAGGCCTGCTTGCAAGGTTGGTGTCCAGGAACGTGGGTTTCAGGAGGCTCCCGTACTCCCCAGTAAGAATGGTTCCCGAGACTCACCTGCCTGTGGGTGCTGAAACCTGCTCTGCTCTGGGAGTCAGGGGTTTGCTGGCGGCTCCGATGGGACCAGCACCCAGTACAAACCTGCGGGCTGAGTCTCTAAGGAACCCCCCTGGCTGGAATCTTGCTCCTGCTGCTCCGCCTACCTGACATTAAAGGACAAAGCAAGACACGTTGATGGGCCTAAAAATAAAAATTAAACTTTCAGTTTTATTTCATCTAGAAATAAAGCAAGCTTTATTTTTTAATGGAGGTACTGGGGATTGAACCCAGGACCTCATTCATGCATGGTAGGTATGGGCTCTGCCACTTGAGCTACACCCTCCCCCAGCCCTTCCTCTGATTTGCAGCCCCACCTGACACCCCACCATTCTGCAGACTCCAGTATGGATTTGTCTCACACTTTGGTTTCATTTTTTGGAAAGAAATATTCCTCTCAGTTGTCATGGAATGAAAACATGCAGAATTATCTCCGGTTTTTGAATGTCTTCCCTCCCCACCGTCCCCCACAATTTGTTTCTTGGAGGAGAAAATCTGCTCATTAGAGCTAAATGAGTCCCCAAAGCAAAGCACTGCTTTCTACTGCAAGATGATTCAAGGCAAGCGTCTGCGACAGAGTGGGCTGAGGATTGGCTTGAAGCTTGAGAAAGAGACGTGTCCGTGAACCTGAAAGTCTTAACACAAAACCGCAGCAACGGCCCATCACCCAGGATAAAGCTGACCCTAGTGAAATGCTGCAGCCCCACAGTTTGGGTTTAAGTCAGATCAGATAAACAGAGCCATTAATAATTATGAGGGAAAAGAGTGCCACTCAGACAGCTGAAGGAGTTTCACCAGCCCTGGGGACTCCCCCATTCCCCACTTCCTCCCCCTGCCCTGGTCTCTGAGAGCGGGTCCTGCGGGAGGCTCTGCTGCTCTGCTGAGTTTCCATCTGAACCCACGTGTGTCTGCTGGGGGGTCTGACCAGAGAGCCTGGCTGACCTCCGTTTGCTTTTCTTTCACAGGATGAGCAAGACTGAGGAGGAAATCACGGTCTGGCAGGATCCCTGACACTCTGGTTATCCCGCCTGGGGGTCTTCAGAGGGATTTAAAACTGCTTACAAAGATCAAGAAAACTGGGATTCTTGTTGAAACTGGCCCGTGGGTGCTGGAGTTGCTTACGTGGTTATCTGCATTTCTGTAGATGTTTGAAAATCTCCAGAACGAGAAGTGTTTTGAAGAAGTCACGTTTGACCTAAATACATCAACTCGATGAAGCAAACGGTGGGGTCTGCCGTGTCGCAGAGCCCAGCTGCGGCCTGCGGGTCGGGGTGGGCACACATGCCAGGTGAGCTCATCTGTGTGACACAGAAATGTTCTATGATTTGAATACGATTTGCCGAACCACTTTCCCCACAGACCTCATCACATGAAGAAAGAATCCAGATGTGTCTGCAGCGGATGGCATCGAACGCTTCGCGGCACAGATACGGGTGCAAACTTTGTCCCGCTGAGGCTTTACTGGTTTATATGAGACTTGGTTAAAGTTTAAATTATGATGAGACCGCTGTACTGTACTGCCCAGGGACCTATATTCAACATCTTAGAGTAATCTATAGTGAAAAAGAATATGAAAATGAATATGTGTGTGTGTGTGTGTGTCTGAAACATGATGCTGTGCACCAGAAATCGACATGACATGGTAAACGGACTGCACTTCAGCTAAACAAAGAAATAAATAAGTAAATAAACATATGATAAAACCACAGGAAAAAATCATGATGGGGCCATCTTTCCCTGCTTGTGACGGTGGGGGAGGCGGAGGGAGGCGGGGGACGGAGGGGACCTGTAAATATGGGAGACTTGAGGGAGCAGCTGCAACATATGGACCTTACCCAGATCCGGATTCAAACCAATGAGTCATTTTAAAAAAAAAGCACCTGTGAGACTCTAAACACTGACTAGATAGTCCATGACATTCATGGATTCTAATTACGTTTTCAAGGTGTGATAAAAGTATTTCAGAAATGTTTTTAAAATAGGGTTTTTTTTAAAAGAGATATGTACTGAAACATTTTCATATGAGACGGTCTGACATCTGGAATCTTCCCTTCCTCTGCTAACCTAGGGCAGGGTGGTTAGGGGAGGGGGCGCAGGCAGAGGAGAAGGAGGACGCTCGTTGTGGAAGATGCAGGGTGCGTGTGGGTGTGCAGGTGTGCGTGATGATCCACAGTGAAAGGTGACGTCTGTGCTGAACGAAGGGGCCCCGTCTGTGCTCCTGCCTCTCGGCCAATTTAAGAAAACCACGATCGCTGTTGTCAGGCCCCGTCTCTGCTACATCCCACGCAGGCCTCCGAGCAACAGACCTAACAAAGCCAGCCCCCACCCTCCTTCGTTCCTAAGCCAGAAAGCGGCAGGCGGACAGGACCACACGGACACCGCGGCATTCTCGCTGATAATACTGTTTATTGTCCACGGACCGAGCGAGCGCGCACGAACGATACAAGGCATCGGGGGCATGTGCTGTCTGCTTGTCGACTTTCTACAACTCTCACGTGTTCCCGGCACAGGAAGGTCTCGGACTTTATATTCCAGCAAAAACACATGGCCCCCAAAATTTAAAACACAAACACACAAACAAAAAATTCCCAACAGAAACAAAATCAACAAAGCTTTAAATTACGGCGGCGAGTCCGGTATTTCTTAATACTTAATCAAGCAAAGATTTGGAAATAACTACAATGTAAACTTTATTTTAAATATTTCGAGTTGCTGGCATGAAGACAAGACTAGCAGGAGGAAAGAGCAGAGCTTAGAATATAACATAAATTAACGCCAAATGGAGAGCCTTCTTGAACTATATATATACGGCACTTAATCACTGTTGACGGTATCTGAGTGGCTTCTCTCGGCCACCTCATCTTGTTTTGTTTTCTTTCTTTCCTGCTCATCATGGCTACAAGACCAAAGTGCTTAGACTGAATATATAAAGGCCATCTCTTAGAACCAAACCTACTGAAAGATCCTTTGCTTTGTAACAACTGGAAGCAGAAAACAAAAGATGGGAGGCAGAGAAGCAACGCTACTCGAGGAACGGAAAAGCTCTGGAGGAACCACCGTCACAGGCGAGCTACCATGTCGTGTGCACTTTGGGTCCAGCGCTTCCACGATGCAGAAACCTTTGAGAAAAAAAAGGTGCGCGTCCAACCCCTACCAAGGGTAGTAAAAAACACAGCACAGGAATGATTACAACGGATGTCAGAAACCGAAACATTAAAAAAAAAAAATCAGCAGAAACAGGAGTAAATGTTACATCGGATAACACCGTACAGGAGGCAGACAGGGGTGGCTGTTATATTGATCGGAGGGTCTGGTGTTCTTGAATACACGGAAATCACACGGACTGGTCCATTAGGACATCTTACAAACTTCCTATCACTGTACAGCATGAAGGCGGCCCTCGGAGCGGGGCGGATTCTCGGATCTTCTCCTAGTCTGCCCTAGAAAGGGAGTCATCAAAGTCTGTGCTGACCAGGTCCCGGGTGGGCATGGGGGCTGCACGCCACTTGGGGGTCAGGAGTCTTAGAGGTGCTTTGGGCTCACTGCAGAAGAGAACAGGCTTAGAAGATGAACTTTGGAAGAATTCCGCAGGACCACTCCCAGGCCGACAGACTTCAGTTTCACTGTGTGTGCGCACACACGCATGGGCATATAGGTGTATGTTTGCATAACATTCATGATAAACTCAGAACAGTTTATCTTGGGAGGAAAAAGGAGATTATCTTTACTGTTATTGAGAAATTCCTGCCTATGTTAACTGGTATCAGAAAACCATCTTTAGGGAACAGATAGATTCCCTATGGAGTTTCTTAACTGAGAGATCTTTGTAACATGAGAAATAGAAGCAGAGGTGGGGACACCTGCAATTTGGGTTCACATATTATCTGAGAATTCATCTTTAAAAGGATGAGAAGTCTCGTAAAGCCGGCCACAGTGTCCTGGAGGCCCAGAAAGCAATGCGAGTTTTACTGACGCCACCTCCCTCCAAAATTCGTCCTTCCCTCGGGAGGACTTCATTCTCTGCTTAGCTACCTTCACTCCCGGAAACCCCTGTGTGGCAGAGTGACTGCCAGTCCTGGAGGGAGGTCATATTATAACCTCTGGTACCTGCCTGGGGGGCTGGGAGGTGTGTGGGGGGCAGAGCAGGACCCAGCTCGTGCCCTGGCCCCACCCAGTCCCGAGCGAAGCTCCCCGACCTCGATGCCCGAGGTCAGAAAGAGGAGGGAGCGAGAGGGCTCTCAGAAGCTCGTCAGCCGCGTGCACCCTCACGCGCCTGCCCCGGGGGAGAACGTCTCAGAGTCCCCCAAGGGCCAGGGGTCGGGGGTGCGATTAGAAGGACTTCGCTGGAGCTAAAGCTTGTCGCTTGCACTTCTCTGTGAGGCCCGGGAGGGAGGCTCCCACTGGAACTCTGCAGATTAATACGATTAATTGGGGCTCCTTCAAGAGCAAGCCACTGGTCTAGGCTGCTCCTGGGCACACACAAGTCACAGGTGCTGGGAGTCCGGGGTGGACACAGGGGAGACGGGGGGGGCAGGGGTCGCCACCCTATGGGCCAGAGGTGTGGCAGCTGCAGGAACCGAGGGACACGCCCCTCTCAAGATGAAAGGGACCTGGTAGGCCTGCTACACAGTGTTGCAACGACCCTCAAAAGTTTCTGCAAAATGCACATTCCCAGGCACTGCCCTGCCAGGCCAGAGGACCCCTAAGTGCTGTCTGCTCAGCGTCTGTGACAGTGCCAAGGCCGGGCCTGGGAGGGGAGCCCGTGCATCCCACCCCGCCCACACCCAAGGATGGGAGATCGAGACGCACGGTGCCCAGGCTGGCGGACGGGGCATGGGCCCCACCTCTGCCTGCAGACCCACAACCGTGTTCAAGAGGAAAACAGGGGCGGGGAGGAGAATCACACTGATTTAGACCCACTTGGATGACTGCTTTATTCATGCTGTTTCCAGGAAGGGATGTCGGAGCTGGACCAGTCTAGACTCTGGGAGGCTTCTGACAGGCCGCGGGGTGCTGGCGGCCCGCTTACGGGTCCTCGATGTCGAGAAACTCCTGCTTGGGGGGTGCCGCCCCGCGGTACCACGCACAGGACCCGTCGCTTCTCTTGATGCAGGAGAAGAACTTGGCCTGGTGCCCATTGATGTTCTTCTCCGTGACCCAGTCCATCCAGAGGCACTCATCCGGGGCGGAGATGTAGCAGGGGATCATGGGGCAGCGCGTGATCTGGGGAGGGGACACAGGGCGGGTCACTCAGGGGGCTCTCCAGACCCGGCCATGCACCTGGGAAGGCTTCAAGGGTGCTTTGCAGGATGAATGACCCCGTGAGTGCAGCAGGGAGGGAGGCAGCTGAGACCGCGCCTCCGTCAGCAGGCTTTCCTGAGTCCCACACCCTCAGACAGGGCAGTGGGGACACCGCCTCTGCACCCCTGCCTCTGGAGACCGTGCCTCCATCAGTAGCCTTTCCTGAGTCCCATACCCCACCAGGTGGGACAGGGTCGGGGGACACCATCTCTGCACCCCCAGCTCTTGAGGTGGCGCCGCCACCTGGGGCCATCTGGTCTACCTTTTCCAAGCACGACAAACCGGCTTCCACTCAGTCCCACCTTCCTGGGAGTTGAACAATAGTAACAACATAAAAGGTCTTGAATCTACAGGACAGGTTCAAATCAAGGAAAAAGAACAGTGTCTTGCTCTCAAGCATGCAGGGACTTAGAGGGGACCAGCAAGGAGCATTTAAGCAA
The DNA here is from genome assembly GCF_048564905.1 of Vicugna pacos. Lineage (NCBI taxonomy): Eukaryota > Metazoa > Chordata > Mammalia > Artiodactyla > Camelidae > Vicugna > Vicugna pacos. The sequence goes on from NC_133002.1 coordinate 60,361,455, forward strand.
AAGAACCTAAGTCCACGGGAGGGTGAAAACCTTCGGGCCACGGAAAGACAAAGGAGGAACTTGTTTCTTGACTTCACGTGGGCACAGAGGGGCTCGCTGGACACATGTGTGGCTGTCGGTCAAAGTTCACACTTAGAATAAGCTAAGGGGTGGGTCGGCGAGGATCCTACCGGGACAGGCAAGAGGGCCGCGCAAGCAGCGCCAACTAGCACGGGGCAACCCCTGCAGCCTCGCGCTTGGCCCGGCATCTTCTGGACCCAGACTCACTGCTGGTGGCCCCGCGGTGCTTCCTGCGCTGGGGCTGAGGTTGGGGGTTGTTGGTGGTGACAGAAGGATGTTGAGAGAACAAGATTGGAGCCCACAGAGCTCGGAGGAGCTCTCACCTCCTGTGGCTGCATCTAAGTGTCAGCGCTGCTGTAACTGTGCCTGGCACAGCCCCTAGGCGGCTGTTATGAGGAGGGGCTGGGGTTTCAGGGGTTCTCAACACACAGACCCCACAGTTACATGCACCGTGCGTGGGAAAGACTGGAACACTGTCAAAGGCCTGTCACCTGGGACACTCTTTCACAAGGCACACCAGTCTCTGCACTTGTGTGTTTGTAGAAAAATACTCCGAGGACCATGTTCTGCCCCAAAACTCCTCCTTCTAGAAGGCTTCCTTTCTAGATGTTAGCTAGCTTCCCCGTAACTCCCAACTGTCCCTGGCGGGCCAGACATCCTTACCCTGTGGGCAGGCCACACGTCCCCAGAGCGTGGCCCTAAGTCAGGACCCTGTGGATTGAGAGCCCCTGGGAAGCCTGGGGTTGAACCCCGGCAGCCCACCTGGAGGTGGTGGTGATGAGAAGCCCGGAAGGAGGTGGCAGCCGCTTACCTTGCACTCGCAGCCCATCTGGTACCTGTGGTTCAGGCTCTTCTTCTGGGTGGTGCTCAGGGTGTCCCAGGGCACGATGAAGTCGCAGAGGGTGATGTGCATTTTGCCATTGCCCTCGGCCTTTCCTGAGGAGACACGGATCACCAAGGTCAGGGCAAGTTACGGGTCCTCCTCCTCCTCCTGCACCTGGGCGCGGCTTGGGCGTGGGGAGGTTCCGTTCTGACAGTGCCCCGTGCTGTGGGCTGGGTCGTGCCCCCTCCAAAGTTCAGATGTTGAAGCCCCAACCCCCAGCACCTCGGAATGTGACCGTATTAGGACAGAAGGTCTTTAAAGAATTGATTAAAATGAAGCTATGCACATGAGTCCTAACCCAATAGGACTGGTGTCCTTATAAGAGAAAGATGAGGACACAGGCAGACACAGAGGGATGACCACATGGCGACACGGGTAGAAAGTGGCCGTCCACAAGCCACACAGAGAAGCCTCAGAGGAAACCAGTCCTGCCCACACAGGGTTGATCTTGGACTTCTAGCCTCCTGAATTGTGAGAAAATACATTTCTGTTGCTTCAGAACCCCAGTCTGCATTTTCTGTTCCAGTAGCCTGAGCAGATTCACACACTGCAGATTTATCCTGAGCATAAAAAGAACGCGGGTGGGAGGGGAGAGCAAGGTGGTAGCGCATGCGCTTAGCATGCACGAGGTCCTGGGTTCAATCCCCAGTGCCTCCATACAAATAAGTAAATAAATAAATGAAAACCTAATTACTTCCCTCTCCCCCCCAAAATTAATAAACTTTCTTAAAAAAAAGAATGCAAGCTCACTATAGAAAACTTCGAAAATGTAGGAAATACTTCTTCAAATCTCCTTTATTCTCATGACCTAGAGCTAGTATTTTGACTCATTTCCTCCCAATATCCTTTTATGCACACGTATTCACACACAAAAGATCACGTTGTGCGTAGACTGCGCTGTTCCCTGTGTTTTCACTATTTACTCACAAGCATTTCCTTCATGTGATGTGGAACTTGTAATTCTGGGGTTTTCCATTATGAGTAGTAAAAACAATTTCATAAAATCAGAAATCTGCCCTGAATTCCCTTTGCTGAGGACCATAAGACACTCTTCATACCTTAGGCTCCTGGCTCCTTACTGCAAAGTTCTGCAGCCAGGCACCAGTCAAGCAGGAGAAAAAGACCAATAGCTGTGTTCTGGTGGGCGACAGACCCTTACCAGGGCAAGGGAGGGCATCTCAAACCTCGTCCCTCCTGCCACAATGGCATCTTGTCAAGAGACATCGGTGCCCAGCGATGACACCACAGCCTGGCACAGAGCCACATGGGATTCCTTGAGAGGCAGACAGCAGCCCCGGGCTGCACCCTGAGCACCTCCACTTGATATGCAGTGCATCCAACTTAATGATCTCGAGCACAACCCTGGCCGTGGAGCATCCGCTAATGGAGATGTAGCTCAGCAAAGTAATGATGCAGCTTGTCGGCATCTCATCAGGAAGAAATGCAACAGAAACCTGTCGCCAGGGGAAATGCGATCGGCTTGCCCGAGGCTGCGAGCGGCACCGGGGACACCTTTTGTGCTGAGCAGGTGGCAGGACGCACACCCAGGATGTGAGCTCTCATGCTCTTATTTCTGTTTCAGCCTCATCCCTCACCTCCGGAAGCTCTATTTTCCCCTCATATCTGTCTGGCCTTGTATGATGTTCCAGGCAAAGAAAAGGATCGAGGAGCAGGGTGACTACTGTAACATTCATTCTGAAGCCTAAGAACTAAAAAGAGATGCGTCTGGGTGGCCTTAAACATCAAAAATAATTTTTTTTTTCTACACCTGGAGCCATCGTCCACTGAGTTCACAGTAGACAAGGAGCAGAGTGGCCGGAGGACAAGGACCTCACTCCTCTATCCTGGTTCCTTCTGGCATTTCCTACCCGTACAGGCAGAGTGCCTGCTCCCTTGCCTGGGCACGGGCATTCATTAGAGACAGGCTGAGTATTCCTTCTGGTTCCTGCCTCCAAACTTCTGGAGCAACTTCCACTGTGTCACGTGACAGGCACCAATCTCCACTTCTACACCTTGTTCCTTAAATAGGTCGCAAGCACGAAAAGTAAGGGTGTGTCTTAACCCTGTTTTACCCATTTTCAGCCCATAGAAACGGCTCCAAAATAGTTTACTCGTGAGGACTGCGGGTCTGTGTTCAACAGTGCTTCATTCTCTTTTTCAATCTTTTCACCACCAATCCAAGCTTCTGCATAGAGTAGGCAAAGGCAGGGGATGGAGACGAAACGCAAGTGGTGTATTTTCTTCCTTTTTAAAAAAAAATTTGTATTTTTTATTGAAGTGTGATTGATTTACAATGTTAGTTTCAGGTGTACAGCAAAGCAAGTCAGTTACACAAATACATACTTTCTTTTTTTCAGATTCTTTTCCAGTCGGTATGTTTTCAATGGCCCTCATTACTGGGCTAATGTGAACTCTGAATGTCACGTGCAAACAGCGCGGCATCTCAGAATGGTGAAAGGAGACCCCTTTCAGCAGACACAGTGTTAAGGCCTGGCTGAGCGTGTATGATGTTGTGAGCATCTATCTGCATGCCTTAGGAAAAAGCAAAGTCTTGGATACAGAAAAAAACAGGAATTAATTAAAATTTGTAACTGAGGGATGTATGTTTACTTTTCCTTCCGGAGGAGAGGCCTGTCGGAGAAAATTACAGGGCCCCTTTCCACAGCAGCTCCTGGACACGGGCGTCTCACGGTGGCCAACGCGGCATGTGAAGCTGAGTCATCAGCCCGCGGGGAGGTGGGCTGCCTCGGGCTGTGAGGTCGTTGGTGGGGCCGCAGCCAGCGCTGGCTGAGTGGTTTCCCGTGCCCCGTGATTTCTGGTTAGCCTGTTCTGACTCCAGGAGAACAGGACATAGATTCTGTGCTTCAGAAAGTAAACACCAGATTGGAACCAGGGTTGCCTTGCCGAGCCAGGGAACGATGCCGGCTAGGGCGAGTCCCGTGTAATGGGGTGGGTCAGCCACCAGGGGGAGCGCCTCTTATTAATCGGATGCTCCACGGCCAGTTAGGAAAATGTGCCCCAGGTCACTTGCTGGCTTCCAGTGTGAGACGTGAAGGGGTCCAAGATGACAGGTAGGCGCACAGTTACCAAGCAAATGTATCTCATTCTAATCATCTTCTCATTCAGATGAGGGTCAATTTAACGGGCCTGAGTGCGGGGTGCTGCCTGGGCACCAGCATTCTTGCAAACTCCCCATAAAATTCCAATGAGCACCGCAGGTGGAGGACCCCTGGGTTAGGCGCTGGGGTAGGGACACTTCTTACTCTACACCAAGTGACGGAAGAAGCAGAGTATAAGGGACCTGGGGCTCAGGCTGACCAGGGTCTAAATTCTGGCCACACCACTGCAGCCCACCCCCCGGCGGTGTGACGCAGGCTGGGGTGTGCTGAGAAACGCCCAGCCACCAGCTCTCCTGGGAGGAAAAGCTCTGGTGCATAGCACCTACCAAATTCTGTGCTGCAAATACTCCCACCCCGGCCAGTTTCAAGCTCGCAGCTGTGACACCAACCAAAATGGAACAATCAGCTTGAAAGTGAAAGTGGGTTTAGGCCAGCCTCCCCCACCACGGCCCTGAGCACGTCGCTCTGTCTCTGCCCCTCAGTGTTCCGCATCTGCAAATGGGGCTGGCAACAGGGGACTGTGAGGATTCAGTGGAGCCACACGAAAAGCATCTGGAAAATGTCAGTGCCAGGCAAAGGGCACTCCTTTTCTGTAAATGGGGAGAGGGTGAAGCCTGATGTACGAACCTTTAAGACAGAGCCTCTGCCTGGGTGAGGATTCAGCTGGGTGTGGATTCATCTGGGCGTGTCTGGAAGCAGGCGCTGGCCCAGACCAAGGTCACTTTCCCATCAGGAGCCCGCCCTTGACGGGATGCAGGCTCTCCCTCCTTGAGTACGTGCTTCTGCAGCCCTGCAGTTTGGCCAGACAGCCCCTAGAGGGCAGTGCCAGGGGGCCGAGCCGGCCGGCTGAGGCTCTCACTTTAAAGGGCTGTTAGACACCAGCACACAAAAAGGACGCAGGAAACTAGACGCCGTTGGTTTGTTAGGGCAACTAGTCCCTGCCCCGTGGGCGGCCGTCTCCCCGCCCGTGCCGACCCCTGTGCCACCGTGATGTCAGAGTCAGGCTGTCAGCTCTCTGCATCGTGATTTTGTCCTTGTCCCCCTCTCCTCTTCCAATGTTATTTTTTCTATTGTAAAAACAGTGAAGCCTGCAAATGTGAAACGGTGCGGCTGCTCTGGAAAGCCGCCTGGCAGCTCCTCAGACGGTCAAACACAGAGCCAGCGTTGGTGCTGCAATCCCACAACATCTGCCCGAGAGAAATGAAAACACACGCCCAGGCAAAAACCTGCACACGCACACACACACGTTCCAGGCAGCGTTCTCCATCACAGCCGAGAGGCAGGAAGAACCCCAGCGCAGGGGTGAACAGACAGACAAAACGTAGTGTATCCATCCAAGGAGCTTCTGCCATAGAAAGGAGTGAAGCTCCGATACGGGTTACAACGTGGCTGAACTTCGGAAACACGCTGAAAGAAGTTTCAGATCAGGAAGATGAAAGGGTTCTGGAGATGGATGGTGCTGGTGGTCACACAACAATGCGACTCTGCTTAATGCCACTACACCGTACACCTAAAAACGGCTAAAATGATCAATTTTATGCTACGTATATTTCATCCCAACTTAAAAAGGGGGTTACGAGGCACAATGGAGCGAGTGAGGAGTGTGCGCAACCATTTCAAGATTTAAAACAGGGTTTCAACTCTCCTGCCCCACCTCCAGGGCTTCCAGCATCTCACATGAGCCTCCTTTTCGGGAACAAAAGGCCAAAAAACAAAAAACAAAACAAAACCAAAAAGCCCTGTGTCCACCTGACCTCAAATTTCCTATGAACACAGGCTTCCTTGGTTCCTTCCCAACAAGCCACATGGGTTGTGCTGGTCTAGCCCAGGGGAGGTTGTCGAGGACAGGCAGGTGAGCACTCACTGCAAGTTCTCCGACGGGAAAAGGCAGGGGCTCCCCGAGACTTCCGACGTATCCTCAGGGCCCGGCTCCACCTCGCGGTCCCCCCGCCCCCGGCCCTGGATGGTCGCCAAGAACGCCCCACGCCCAGACCCACACACACCTGCAATGAGATACTCCTTCTTTCCTCCGACGTCCAGCGAGACCCCGCACACGGCAGAGGAGGGCGCCGTGTAGATAAACTCGATGTCCTTGTCGGGTCCCTTGAACATCTGGGAAGAGGAGGATGAGGGTGTAAGCAGCACAGCCAGCAAATCCCGTCCCCACCCAGAGCGCCTGCACCTGGGGCACTGCCAGCACCGGAAAGGGGGCGGAGCGGCACCAGTGAGACAGGTCGGAGACGCCCTCTCCGACTGCACAGGGCTCCCTGGAGTAGCTCCCGCTGCTTGGTGTGGCGGTTGTCACCAGGCTGCACTTAATGTCGCCCGGGGGGCCCGTCTCAGACAGCACATCTGCTCTCCCCACCACGGGTGAGGTCATCAAGAATCTCTGAGGAGGGGGCCTGTGTATCTCCGGGTGATTCTGACCCCAAATGGAGGACCGCTACCTTTGTCTGTTTCCGGGAATTTCGATCAAGCACCGGCCACCTGACGGGGACCGGAGCAGAGAGGCACCTCGGCAACTGGGATGTAACGCCCTGGACAAGGAGAGTTTGGCTTCTCAGCTTCAGATTTTCTCAGTCTTTGGGGAACATGTCTGCTGCCCAGGTGCAGGGGTGCGTGGTTCCTGTGTCCGGGAGGAAGGGAGTTCCTGCTTCTCCGCCGGAAACAATGACAGGCGGGGATATGAGGGTGGGCTGAGAACCGTCCTCCAGCCTGGTGTGGGGGTGCAGCCCACCAGAATCGGGGGTGGGGGTCAGGAAGGGGCGCACACACACACCCCCCAGGACCGCACACCAAAGGAGCCTAAACAGGGCTGCAGAAGGCGGACCCCGCAGGCTCTGCAATCCCATGGGAGCCGCCTCGGGTCACGTGCTGGTGAAACCACGGCTAATGGCGTTGTTTGCTTTTGTCGGGGGGAGTCTCAGTAAGCAAACCCAAACGGAACAGGGGTCCTCCCAGTGTCACGATGAACTGGCTTCGCAGGAGCTGAGGAGGTTATAAATGACATCTTTCCCCAAAGGGCTAAATGTGCTTCCTTGGGGTCAACACCTGCTTTTCATGACCCCTCAGTGCATCCTAAGAGCAGAGACACTGTCTTTCCCGCTTCATAAAGAGATTCGGGTCCTGAGAGACCAGGTCACCCCTTTAAATGACACAGGCGTGATGACTTAGTGTTTCATCGACCCTGGTAACTTTTATTCTCTGCTTTTTATTTTTGTGATAAAATTAAATATAGGCGGGGCACAACCACGAAGCAGGTCGCAAAGCTGCTCCCCTCAGCTGGAGCCTCGCGTCTCTTCCCTCCTGTAGACTGAGCTGGTCACCACAAATGACCCCCAGCAGCCCCCGCCCTGCCCCGACCTCCCCCGTGTCCTGCCTCCCGTCCAAGCACGGGCTCCTTGCCACATGCCCTTGAACATGACCAACATTCTGAAAAACCAACAAACGCCTCGCCACCTCCCCATCGATCTGCAGCCCCCAGCGCCTGCCCCGTCCCTCCCCCACCTGGAGAAGCTTCTTCTCCAGCACCGACCAGGCGACAGGGTCCACTTCTTCCTCAACTCCCTTCTCCCAGGAAGCTGCCCCAGCACACTCGTCTACAGGAGGCCCCCTCCCTTCAAATCCCACCCCACTTAGGACATGAAGCTAACCGGGCAAGACTAGACCCCGCCGGCAGTTGCGGGGAGCTATGTCACCCACTCTCACATCGATCGTGGGCTCCCAGAAGAAACGGCCATGTTCTCGCCGCCTTTGAAACCACCAAGGAGAGGTGGAGAGGCGCTCACGGGACATTCCACAGATGCTGCGAACTTGGCGACAGTGCCAAGGCTCTGCCACCGATTTATAGCCGTCAAAGTGGAGACAACACATGCCTGAACCTCACCGATGGGAACACACTCTGTCCACACAACTTCTCAGGAATTGATGGACTAAGGAACATCGGATCCACCTGGGGCTTGACGCCCTTACTGTCTGCCCCATGGGCGGCTGGACTGTGTCCCGGGGACCCAGCGGTGGGGCCCCTCTGCCTGGACTCCAGCCTCTGGGGGGCCCAGCCCCGCTCCCAGCCCTCCCGCAGCTGCGCGGACGCAGCGGCCCGGGGGGCCCCGCACCTTTATCTGCTTGACCTCGTACTGGATGCGCTTGATGGGGTTGCCGTAGATGTCGTTCCCGGAGTCCACCTCCTTCTCGCTGACCGCTTTGGCCCGAATCACTGCGAAACGAAGACAAGGAGGTGAGCGCAGCCCCCGCAGGGCCGTCCTGGCTCCGCAGAGGGCGGGGCGGCGGGGGGCGGTGGGGCGAGGGGCACGGCAGCCCCAGCCCCGTGCGTGGCGTCGGCCTCCGTCCCATGGGCGGGGAGGCCCGGGAGCGCCACCCCGAGACTCCTTGAGTCCCGGGACTCCTCACTAGAACCGCCTGTTGCCCGGGCCCAGGGGCAGAAGCAGCTCGTACCCCTCCCGACCCCGGGGGTGGCGGGACAGTCACTGCTGGGAGCAAAGCTCGCTGCCGATGTCACGCTGGAGGGCTCTGGGCCCGTCCTCACTCTCTCCAATGTGTACGGATCAGCGGCTGGGGAGCAGATTAGGAAAAGGACTGGCCTGCAATCCTGACCCCGCAGGTAAGGATGGTGAAGTCCCGCCACCGCCCTCCTCCCATACATAGCCTGTTGGCAAACAGGCTTTTTCAGGCGGAAGGCAGACAAGGCAGGTGGGGGTTACCCACCTACAAGAGGCCCTGTCACATTTAGGTTTGGAGGTCTTACATCCAAAAGGCCTGTCCTTCTAGCCTCCTAGCCTCCTAGTCTGTCCTCAATGTGTCCCTGAAAAACGTCTTGGGGATGGTTCTTTGTAATAACACATATTCCATCAGAGCCACGATGGAGGGAGGGCCAGGATGTGCTAACCCACAGGGACTCGAACGGAGAGAGCAGACATTTAAGGGCACCACTAGCAGACGTGAGGGACAGAGGCCGAGGGGAGACGCCAAACAGGAAGAAGGATGATCCCGGACCTTGACACAAGATGAAGGAGAGGGGACGAGGTCGGGCTGGGAAGGTTCTGGAATGTTCCCTGGAGCCTGAGGCTGCTCGTGGGCCATGCACCCCAGGGCTTCCTACTAGCAATTAAGCCTGGACTCTGCTCCACCCCGTACCCTGACAGCAGTTCCCGCTGTCAATTGGGCGGAGTCCTCCCTATCTTTCATTTCCAGGCTTCTCAGCTGGTGGCACAGCCTGTCTTAATGGCTTTAAAAGCTTTGTCCGCCAAGATTTGGCTGTTCGGGGTCACTCCGGATGAGTGTCTTGTGAGTGTGGGTGTGAGCAGGGCAGAGAAATAACAGACAGAGCCAGGCTTAGCAGAGCCTCCAATCCCCCTCCACCCCAAGCAGGCAGCTGGACTCTTAGAACCACCAGCCAGGGCTGCGGTCTCCCGGAGAGCAGGGACGTGGATCCCCCCCGTGCCCCCAGGAACCCCCCAGTGCTCTCCGGATCCCAGCCGGGCACCAGAGCCCCACACCACAGCCCAGCGCCCCGCCCGGGCCCAAACCCATTCTTCCTCCGTCGGAGCTGAGTCACGACGAGCCGAGGCCGCAGGTTCCTGTTTCCCAGGCTGAGCCAGGCCCCCACCTACAAAGCCACATCTAGGAAACTCCAGACGGTGGGCCTCGGCCTCGGCAGCCAGTGACCTGTTCCCTGCGTCTCCTCCCACCCCCAGCACCTTCCACAATCACGGTCCTTCCGGGTCAAATGTGGCCGCCCACTGCCCTGGTCGAAAACAGAAGACCCTTTGCAACTGGTGCCAGCCCGTGACTACTTCAGCTGCCTCGACGTCCCCACCCCTCCCCCAGCTCCTGCTGTTTGCTCCACCAGCCCATAATACTCCCTGAACCTGAACCTGCCCGGGGTGTCCATACCTCTAGACAGGCAAGTTTCTTCTGCCCTGAATGCCACCTCTCTCTCTCCATCTGGAGAACTTCTATTCATCCTTCAAGACCCAGCTGAAATAGCCCTTCCCCACCTTCCCTCTGGGAAGTCCTGTCCTCTTGCAGCGCTCGGTATCCTCTGCATCCCCCGATCGTGCTGCTGTGAACACCTGCACCCCCATCGGCTCTGGGCCCTGGGAGCTTCTAACAGGCAGAGGCTCCGTTCCTGCCACAGAACAGGCAGTGCTCACTGAGTATTTGCTGAGCTGAGCCTGAGATACCTGGGCGGCAGCACAGGTCCGGTCTGTCTTTGGTCCCTCTTACTACCTGTCTGATCTATGTACCTCACTGCAACATGGCACAAAAAAGTGTTTATGCAAATCAGCCAACATCAGATTAGCCCTGTCACGTTTGCTTTTCCACAGTATCGTCCTCAGCCCATGGTACAAACGGACCAGGGGCATCCAAAGGAGACAACAGTTCCAGGAAAGGCAAAGATGCTGGATTTTATGACGGCACACTCAGTTCTGCACGCTTTTCCGAGGCCCAGGACTCTGCACAACGCTTATCGCAACACAGATGTTTGATAAACACACTGTGGTCATCGGAAAATAAGCAAAATCTGACCCCAAACAGCCAAGAGACTCCATTCCATTCCATGCACTGAGGCCCACACATCTTTCTCTTACAAAAGCTTTTAAGGCTCCCAGGCAGTTTGGGTCGTTATTCAAGAGGGCAGCACAGAGGCCACATCCTGCTGGAGCCCCTCCCGCCATGTGGTCTCAGGGAAGCTCCCTGACCTCGCTGGGACTCAGCTGCTCGCGTCTGGCACGGAGACACCCGCACCGCCAGTACCTGCCCAGCAGCGGGTTTGGGGAGGACTGCTGGACGGGGGTGCGGGATGGGCAGTGCTGGCTGTGACGCACGTGGAGCTCAGGACGGCAGAAAGAAGCGCCACCACGGAGAAGCCTGGCGCCAGCTCTCCGACCCCCAGGGCGCAGGGTGAGGACGCCTGCACCACGCTCACTGCTCAGGTCCGGAGAGCCCACCCTGGGCAGCACGGACCCCGGGTCTGGGTCTCATGCCGTTTCCCAATGCACCTGCTTTGGGGCTACAGCCCACACACCTGCCTTTTAAAAATTGTCAGAAAAGGAGAGATTGGTTGAACCCAGGGTTGACCTATGACGTTAAGACTAGAATGTTCACCGGCATCTGGGCCGCCAGCTCTCTGCAGGGAAGCGGGTGGTGGGGCGGGGAGGGTCTCCAACTGGGCTCAGCCATGCAGGGCAGGAATTCAGACTCTTTGGGGTGGGAACCTCCTCGACACTACAAAATGAGAGAGCGTGTGAAGGAAGGAAGGCAGCAAGAGACAAGAGAAGGCCCAGCTCTACAGAAACTTTCCCCAAAGCATCAGTGCCCTCCAGCCACAAGGGAGAGAGGCTGGCATCCACCTGTCTGCACAGGTGTGAGGGATCCACACCGCGGGCCTGCTGGGGGCAGAAGGTGCCATCTGGGCTCAGCACCATGCTGCATGGGGCGGGAGACACACACACATACACATACACACAGGGCTGGCAAATGAATCTGTCACAGCTAGAGGATCCCACGGGCAAGTGGCAGCTAGCAGACCTGAGGGGAAACAGACCCACGGGTCCCATGAGGGAGGGAGGGAGAGAGCGCTGGGGCAGCATTACGGTGGACCCCAGCCAGCCCCACCATGGACACCCTCCTGCTCCCCAGTTTTCTGCTGGTGCATAAGCCAGTGGGGGCTGTCTTCCATGCCAAGCTCAGAGCTTGGGGGCAGGTTCCCTTTCAAGCACAAACCCTAAAAGCATCAGTCCCTTCCTGTTGCCCACGGGGAGAAGAGGGTGAGGTGTGGCAAGTCCTTCAGTAGCAGGCCCTGCCTTCAAGGAGCATCCATCCGGGGCAAGAAGATGGACAACGGACAGGAAGACAGAGCAGCGCCGCTGCTCTCTGCCAGCGGCCGACAGAGGAGGCGGGAAGGGCTCAGACATGCGTTTCCTGCCCTCAGCGTGCCAGGCGTCACCTACAGCTCCGGCCTCGAGGCCACTCCAGGTGAGGGATGGGCCCTCCGAGGCCCAGATCGTTTAAAGGACAGGGCTGGTGAGAAGCAAAGAGACCCCAAGAATCTGGGAAGAACTTAAAATCAAGCCGTGGGTTCGTGTCTACTGAATGCCTACCACGGGCTGGGCATGGCGTTCGGCCCTGGGGTGAGGAAGCAGCCTGCGTCCTGCCCCCCCTCTGCCCACGAGCGGGCAGCTCTGCCCCGCCACCGCCCCTCAGGAACCAGAGGCAGCGCAGGAGGGAGCCTTCATGGAGATTCCTGTTCTGTCTGCTCTGCGCCCCAGAACGACGGCCTCTCCCTGGGCTGCTGGGATTTTGTTTTTCCTTCTCTCCCTTCTGCCGCTAACACAACATCTGGGTTTGAGATCAAGGGTGATACACTGGCTGATGAATCCACCGCCAGATGTTGGCTACTGGAATGCACAACCAACGACTTAATTCAGAGCACACGCAACCGCAGAGCCCCCGGCCCCACCCCTCGGGCCATGGACACCAGATGATGTCACTTCCCCCGCGAGGAGCCTGCAAAAACAATCCCTCGTCCACCCGGCCAGATTTGGGACGGAAAAGAATGGGCGGGTGGAAAGTCGAGGCTGCGGACGGCAGTCCGAGGAACACAGGCTGCGTTCAGACTCCGAGAGATGACGACAGCCCGTGCCAAACCCACGGAGGCCGGGCAGGGCCGCGGTGCAGGGGGAGGGGACGGGGAGGGGGCTGCAGGAGACCTGGGGTGTCCCCAGCACACGGTGTGGCCAGGACCGCCCCAGGAGAGCAACACACTCGACCAGCCCAAGTCGAGTCAAGCCACTCTCCCACCCCCACCAACATCCGGGCCCCCCTGTATCTTCAGATCGTACTGGGGAAGCAACGGAGATTAAGGACAAGCCAGGAGCATCGTCCGTGGGGGGGCCGGACCACGAAGGACGACTGCCTCTCGGAAGGTCATGTATTTCATGCTCACCGACTGACCCTGATTATCTTGCCACGGGCCAGCTGCTCCTGGAGGACGGCCACGTGCTACGTGTGTGACGGCATCCCGCAGGACCTTCCCCCAGGGGACCACTCGGCCCGGCTGGGCTCCCAGCCCCAGAGCACGGGTGAGCTCATGGGCATTAGGACCCTGACTTTCACACATTCACAGCCTTGTCCCAACATGCCCAACACCCCCTAGCTCCCCAGCCCCCAGGGTCTGCCCAGGCAGAGCAAGGGAAAGCCAGGGGTCTGCCCAGAAGAGACGCGGGAAACTCCAGGATTCGGAAGAACACCTGTCTAAATACAAGTTCAAAATCCGGCCCCGAACCATCTGAGCCTCACATGTGCGCACTGACTCAGGCCGGCAACACTGGCTCAGCGGCAGCAGGGCCCACTGTCCCCTCCGAGCCCAGCCCACGCCCAGACCTGGGAGGGACGCCCAGAGACGGGGTGCTGGCAGGGACAGTGCCAACCCTGCTCACAGCCCTACGGAAGATGCCCAGTGGTCCCTCCGGTGAGGGACACATGCTCTCAAAGCCGTTCATTGTCGGGGGCGGGTGGGGGGGCCTTTGATTGGCCAGCACATTTGCCAAAGACCCTCCTGGCCCCCATCCAGAGTGGGGGGCGCTCTGCCGCTGTGCCTGGAAGGGGGGCACTGCGTATGGTCGGTTACAGGGGCGGCTGAGGACTCCCATTTCTTAGATGCAAATGAGGTCACTGCAGCCCACACTGCCAGTGTCCTCTGAGGGTCACTTGGCCCATGTCCTTGTCTCTGGGAAGAATCACACACCAACCATAAGCATCTGTGTCGCCCCAGATAAAACCCAGCCCCCACTCACTCCAGGTGGGACTTCAGACGCCCACCCTCCAGGGGTGCTCTGCACTGCCGGGGTACTGGGGGAGGGCTAGAGGGCTCCTCGCCCTTGTCTAGACTCGCCAGAGAAGCGGTGCCGCTAGTGTCAACATCCACACACTCAAATCACAGTGCTGCCCAAGCCCTCACTTAACACGTGCAGTGACATCCCCGGCAGCCACCTGCGAAGAGGGTCTCCTGTCCCTTTTGGACACAGCGACATGGCAGGGCTGGTCCACCTGGCCGAGGCCCCTTAGCCTTTGAATTTGGATGAACTTGTCCCAAGTCCCAGAGGAGCGTGGACGGGGAAGCCCCCTTTCCAGCCACCACTGACCCTCAAGGTCAGAGTCAGGAAAGCGAGGGGTGCCCCACTTCCTGCAGCGACACCCCAGATGCACAGGCTGCAGTTCTGCCCTACGAAAGCTGTAACGAGATGCCTTTATTTTTCAGAGCCCTGCCTGGGATTACGGAGGGACCCCTAGTGCTTGCCTGTAACTGAATCATCGCAGTGGGCTGTGGGGGGCAGAGTGAAGATGTGACCCTTTGTGATGCGGCTGCTTCTGCTTCTCTGAGGTGGGGCAGGGGTAGACTCATGGGCTGGAGGGGCAGGCGGCAGGTGGATGGTGATTCGGAAAGCGCGTCGTGCTCCCATGGACTGAGGACTGCTCTGAGTCCCCAGGTTTCAGGGCCACGCCCCTCCCTACAGAACTGCACGTGGACACGGGGTGTGGCTGAGCAGCCTGGGAGATGTCACAAGGAATGCGTGGCATCAGCTTTGGCACCCAGAAGGCCGTGGCAGCGTCCAGCCCCACCTGCCCCTCTGGTCTCACTGTCCACCCAGCCCCCACCCTCCTCGGTACCCCTGGTGGACGCGGGCGTGGGGGCTCTCCCCAGACACTCAGCTCTGCCTTCCCTGGCCTCAACGCCAGGCCCCTTTCGGTCAGGGGTGGAGCAGACCTCCTCCAAGTTTGCTGCTTTCAGGGAAATGAAGTAATTAAAAACAGCCCTGTGATGCGGCAGAGAACCAAGGGTTTCTTCCATCCTCGCAGCAGCTGAGAAAGACCAGACCCACCCTCAGGTCCCCCAAACCTCCCCACCAACCCCAGGAGCCAACAGAGGTCAGGGCAGGGCTGTGCTGTCCAGGGTGAGGGCAAGACTCGGCCAGCGTGATAGGCCGGAGTCAAAAATGCCTAGAATGACAACTGCTCAGAGCAGATGTGTTTTTTAGGGAGTTGAGGGTGGGGTGGGGGGTGGGGGCTGCAGGACAGAGAACAGGACACAGCAGTGCCCCCCAGCCCCGGGCCACGCAGCCCACAAGCACAGAACCTGGGGATCTGCCAGGCCTGCCCAGTGCTATTCCAGATTCTGGCACATACATGTGAGCGGCTGTCCACTGGCTGCCCTGTCTCCATGGAGACCAGCTCTCCCATCTCCATTTCCTGGCCATTTGCTTGGGCCCCCTGGGAGCAGGAGGAGATGTCTCTGAGCGCGCTCTGGCAGGGCGCAGAGAAGCTGCAGCATTCACTGTCCTGTTGCCAAGCCACCCTCCCGACCCCCCAGGACCCTGCTAGGACCCCCAACTCCAGCCCTGCCACCCTCCCTCCCCTCTCCCTGTGGGCCCAGCGGGATCTCATGCCAGAGGCCTTGGTCATGGTCTCCGAAGCGCTGGGCTTGGGCCCTTCCCATTCACGTGCTGCTGAATCATTTGAAAAAAATGCACCCCGATGCTGGGAGGATTTGCTGAGAACAGTGCGGCTTTGTGCAGGGAACTGCTGCTCTGCACTCTCTCCGCCAAGACCCCGCGGAGGAGCCAAGCTCAGCCCTGCAAACCCTAGGCCTGGAGCCTGGAGTGGGGGCAGGGGCAAGGCTGGGCCGGGCAGGAAACGGGGAGTTTGGAGGGGCGCTGAGAGAACCCCCAGCCACCCCTCTGGGACCCCTCCCCACCCAGAGGCTGCGGAAGGGACTGGATGGACAGACCTGAAGTGAGGGACAGCAGACGAGGGTCCTGTCCTCATGCTGCTGCTGGTGGACTGTGACCCCGGCAGGTCTCCCCCTCCAGGCTGCCTCATTTTGGGGAGCGAATACATGCATGCCGGGCCCGTGGCTCAGGTCCCAGGCAGCAAGGACAGTGCAGCAGCAGTGACCGGGCATGGGACGCAGAGGCCTGTGGTCTCTGGGCTGACCCCCACCCACTGCATTGTTCAGGAGACGGGAGCTGGGATGAAGCAATCGGGATCCCAGGGCCCACACTCCCAGCTTCCAAGGCGGAGGGAACCGAAGCGAGCAGGCTGGGCGGTTCATGCCCTGGTTTCTCAGCTGCTCCTCCTTAGTGCAGCCTTGCAAATAGGCCTCCAGGTGGCAGCCCACCTGCCCCTCAGAGTGGGCAGCGGGCAGGGTGCCGCCCACCCAGCGCCGCACCTCCAGCCGCGGCCAGGCTGCGGCAGGAGCTGTCCGAGATGGCTGCGCTTCTACACGGACCCCATCCGTCCCGTCACAGAGGGCGGCGGGTGGAGGCAAGATGCCGCCCACACCTTGCGGCCATCTTCTGCTCATTGGAAAAACCACTGCAAGTCAGAGGGTCCCCTGACCCCACACCCAACTTTAAAAACCTATTTCCCCATTATTTTATATTTCTGAGGTTCGGGATACTATCATAGGCACTGTGATCTCACACCTGGCTGGGCGGGGAAGGGACAGGTGTGAGGACCCTCAGAGCAGCATGCATGGAACGTGGGGTCACATCCAAGATCAATGGCGCCCACAGCCCTTGCTTGCCAGGGCAGGAGTGGCCGCGTTGTTGCGGGTGAACTGCTGTCCCTGTGTCTCGTGTCCAGGCACCTGTGGGTCACGGCAGGCCTGCACTGCCTGTGGACAGCGGACCTCGTGGCTTCACCAGCGCCGCCTTCCCCTGCAGACGCCTTGGGCAAATGGGACCAGTCCCCCAGCAGGTTGGCCACGGAGGCCTTCCCGAGGGCCCCAGGTCTGGAGGGGCTCAGAGGCGGGCCTGCGAGGAAGGGAGCAGAGGACACAGAGTGAAACGGGAAGAGGAAGCTGCCCCCAAACGTGGGGCAGAACAACAAAACCAGGGGAAAGTTCTAGAAGATACAGTTTCAAAGGGAAAGAGCCCGTTTCAGGGAGACGGAAGACCCTGCATGGAGCCACCACGTCCAGGTCCTCACCCCCCAGCAGGACTCAGTGGGAACCTTTCAGGTGGCGCAGCCCCAGGGCCCTCGGCACCATGATCCAGCTGTGTCAAAGGGACCAACAGAGTGAAGACAGGGGCTGCCCACCCCTTGGATCCCACCAAGAGACGGCAGTTACCCGCCATATCTCCACTGGGAATCATGGGAGGGCCAGCTTTTTCGGGGGGGAAGGGTGCCCTGGAGGCCTGTTTCATCACCCACACCACGGCCTGGGCAAGTGGCACCCCTCCCACCCTGCTCCAGCCTTCTGCAGGACAGGTAGGAAGGGCAGGGGTCTCCTCCTGCTGCCGGGGGACAGCGTGGGAGCGACTGTCCAGGCAGAGATGACTCACCCTCCACCACGGCTCACTGCCCAGCCCCCACACCGCCTTTTATTTTAGCTCAAGGGTGGCCAAGAAGGGGCGATTCCTCCCCGAGAACATGTGGGCCACCAAACACGACCTTTGAAAGTGGAAACAAAAATAACACACTCAAAGGCAGGCTTGCTCCATCATCTCGTGTCCTGGAAGCTGACTGCGGCTTCCAGGCCGAGTCAGGAAGACCTCATTGCTCAACGTTTGGGTCCCATCGCGGCCACGGTTTTAAACCTGGTGATCCCACGACACCCCCTCCACCCTCTCAGACTGAGGTGACCCCACAGAGACAGACGGGAATGCCAGCTGAGCCCTGGCTGGGAGCCAGCACCTCTCCCCGCCAGGAGTCTTCATCTGGCTGGGGAGTGACAAAGCTCTCCGGGCCCCAGGACTTCCACCTTCATCTTTTTGAGCTCAGATCAAACTGCGGAGTGGCTCTGCAGCCCTGGCCCCGTGACATTCTGGAAGCAGATGAGAGAAAGAAATCGGGCCGGGATGGAACATTTTCTCTACCTAAAATGGAAAGGCCACAGACAGCGGGGACCCACGTGACGGAGACGTGAGCTGGCAGAAGGTTCCTCACTCAAGCTACTGATGTAGCCATTACCGTCTCGTACAAGTGGACACGTCTGGGGGCTGTGGGCTGGATGCTCAGAGACATGAAGCCGGGCCAGTGGCCCCACATCCCCGAGTATTCCTCCAGCACCATCTGTCGTGTCATCACTTGTCACCTGGATACTCTACTTAAGCTCTAGACTCCCACATGCATGTTGTTCACGGCTCACCTCCAGCAAGCGGGGCAGTGTGTCTGCCACTCAGTATTTGTAAAGGAAAAATAGCATATGGTCAACCCAGGGCCAAAAAAGGGGGGGATGAGAATGGGGAGAAAAGTGAGAACGGGACCCCTCCCACACCCGTGTCCCAGATGCCGTGTTCAGACCTTCCGAAGGCACTTTTGATCCAAGTGCAGGAGGGATGTAGTTCTCTTTTGGGGAACAGGCCCAAAACAGAAGCAGCTAAGGAAACAGGGCTTGAGACAGTCGCGTGATGATGTGTCACCTTGGGAAAAATGACACCTGCGTGTGACACGGATATATTAACTATGTTGGATCCAGAAGAGCTCCCAAAAGACCACATGTTATATGGTACCTTTTTTTATAGGGTTCAAGCACAAGTCAAACTGAACAATATAGTGTGTGCGTGTGTGTGTGCGTGCATGCGTGTGTGTAGCAAAGTGCAGGGACAACCCCTCGTTCAGCAGGTCTGCAATCCCGCTGAGGAGGAACAGGGCACAGGAAAGGAAGTGGCACACAGAGAGAAGCTGGTTTTCAGCAAACAGCCCAGATCTTGGGTTTGGGTGATGGGCTCTCAGTTGTTCATTATATTGTCTACAAAATACACGTGCCATCACAAAAGGCTATTCATGGGCCGACGATGCCAGTGCATCATGACTGAGGAGGGTCAGTCTCGGTGCATCTGAGGTCCTGGAAAGGAGGGAGCGGGGGAGGCACCAGCTCTGCTCAATATGTGAAGTCAGGGGTCAGCCAACCCTGGCCCCAGGGCCAAAGCCTGCCTACCACCGATTTTTGTAAATAAGATGTCTTCTTGGAACTCAGTCACACCCATTCATCTACGTGCTGCCTGTGGCTGCTCTCCAGCTGCAACCGGAGGCGGGAGCTGTTGCCACAGAGACCATCTGGCCAGCAAAGCCTACGGTGTTTACTATCGGCTCTTTGCAGACTAATTTGTCCATCCCATTCCATCCCATCCCAATCCCTGAGTATGCAACTGACAGATAACACCCCACCCAGCACAGGGTCTCCTGGCGGCCGAGGCTGCTGGGTCAGAGGTAACGCTGTGGGGTGGGGAGGGGCCGGAAAAGGACTAGACACCCCAGTCCCCCCACCACTACCAGCCCCAGAAGGAGACTGTAGGGCTGGATCACCGGGAACACTTCCCGTTTCTTGTTCCTCCCAGCCTCCACTTCCTTTCTTTCTCCCTCCCTCCCACTTTCTAATATTAAAATTACACGAATGTTGCCAAGTGATGTTCTATTAGATGAGGTTGGCTTGAAAGACTAAGAGATTTTAGTTAAATCTCTCTGCTAACGTCTCAGCAATGAATGATGTGTCTTTTGAAAGTGTGCCTGTCTGACCTTGGATGCCCCCGAAAGTCCAGCGTTTATTTGGCTGAAACATCTGAAGCCCTTCACTTTACCTGGAGTTTCCATCTGTGCCCGCGGCACATGAAAACAGCCTCCGCTCTGGGCCACGCCTCGGCTGCGCTGGCCAGACCCGGGCACCGCGCCCCACACGGTTCCTGTTTTTGTGCTAAGGAGCCGTCCTGAACAGGACTTAGTTTTTAAAAGGCAGGACTGGGACTCGGCACAATCCCTGCAGGGGAACTCGCTCCAAAGGACGGGAGGACGACTGATGGCCCGTTTTTTAAAGAGGCTATGGGTTTCTGAGCAGACAACGCGAGTACAAGCACAGACAGGGGTACCAGGCCCGGCAGAACGCCCCGTTATGAGCGGTGTATTTACTGCAGGCGGGACTCTCGTTTTTAACATAGTCTCTGAAACTCTTGCAAGCGTTTCCTGGCTTCTTCAAGAAACTGCTTGTGCAACTTGTTTTGCTCCAGAATGTGCTGTTGGAGGTCACGATCATCTGACTGTGCCCGTCATCGTCGACGAAGCCAGCCGAGGGGGACGCGGGGCTGCAGTCATACGCTCCTTCCTTCCCCGGGTCGGGACGGGAGTCGGGCCTCAGACGGGCCAGGTCGGCTTGTCTCGGTTCCCTCCTCCCACCTTCTGGCTCCGTCTGGAGATCGGCCCCCAAGCTCTCCTTCGGGTGCTCGAATGGCTTGAGCAGCTCCAGCTGCTTTGGTCTCTGACGCTCCATCTGCATTTTCTGCTTCTGCCTCGCCACTATCAGGCCCGCTCTGTCCACCTGTCCTCGTGGGTGAAGCTCACAGGGTCTGCGCGGCTCCTGTCCGGATTCCGGGCTGCACGAGAACAGGTTCTTTCTGCCCATCAACATTCCTGCCTCGGGAGACTGTGCACTGTCATTCTGCACCACGCACTTGGCCATCCTATGGGATTTGGGGTTCTCCAGTGTGCTTAGTGACATTTTCAAGCTGGTTTTGGATGGTGTCAGGTGGATGTCCACGCCCGCTGGACTCATGGGCTCCCCAGCCAGCACAATGTCTGCCTCTGGGTCTCTGGCTTTCTTCTCTCTCTGGCTCTCCCTGCTCCGTGACTGCATCCCCAAGAAGCCCTGTTCTTCACTGGGGCTCTGCTCTGTCCTGGGCTTGAGGTCCAGGTACAAATCCAGGTGTTTTTTCAGCTTTCTGTTTGTATTAAACAACTCCTCAAAGGCAAACTCCAGCTCTCTCTGCCACCTGCTCTTGTTGCTGAACCTGCGCGGGCACGCCAGTGGGGAGGTCTCACTTCTGTGGGCCCAGCCAGCCGGCCACAGCTGCTCCGGGCTGCTGGCTGGGCCCTCGGGACTCTGGTGCAGACGGGTGGCTCTCGGGCCTTGGGCGGGGTGAGCTGACCCCTTCCCCGGCAGCCTCCTGCCGTCCCGGGCTGCTTCTCTGCCCCACTTCTCCAGGCACGTGATCTCCCTTGCAAGAGCCAAGAGCTTCCCCACGTCTGACCCTCTGCTCAGCTCAGGGTCCACGGGACGGCGGCCCCCGCCAGTCTTCACTGAAGGCCCTCGCTTCCCTTTTCTCCTCTCTGGGGGGCTCGGGGGAGGAGCAGACAGGCCAGGGGCTCTGGAGGCTCCCTGCCTCTCCTGGTCCACTGCTCCCCTCAGGGACGCGGAATGCCAGGGCTGCCGTCTGACCAGCTCTTCCCTGTGACTCTTCTCGGCCCGCACGGCCGCTCGGGGCTTACCCCCAGCCCTGGGCGGCCTGGCTGCTCCCCGCTGGGCCAGCCCCTCCAAGTCAAGTGCACGGTCCTCGGCCCGTCCGCCCCCCACACCCAGCAGATGTGCCAACCACAGCCTTTCCAGGCCTCGGACTTGCTGGTCTGGGGCCCCCAGCGACTGTGCCCCCAACACCTGGGCCAAGCGCTGGAGCAGCTGGCTCTCCCGCTGCTGGAGGTCCTGTCTTCTCTGCAGAGGCACGTCTCCCGTCTCTCGGACTTGCAGCAACTTGTGTTTTTGCCTCGAAAGCGAGGCTTCATCGTCGGGGCTGGGGCTCCACCGAGCGGCTCTCTCTGTGTTTCTTTTCATGTCGGGGACAGCTTCAGAGGGGAGGTGGTGTGAGCCACGAGGGGAGGTTCAAGGGCGCTGGGGCCAAGTGGCCGTGGGTGCCACGGCCGCTCCACTCAAACCCACCAGGGCAGGAAGACACAGTGCTGCCCAGAGCGTTCCGAGGGGAGCGAGGTCCTGGAGACAAGGCACATGGGCTCTGAGTGCGGGACAGACACTCTCCCAACACCCGCCCGGAGGGACTACCCTCCGGTTCCCAATTTCTGTCTCATGCACCTTGACCGAGACCCTGTGGGGCAGCTGTTCTCAAGAGGGTGTGATTTTGCTTCCAGGGGGCCATGTCTGGAGACAGTTTTGGCTGTCACACCTGAGGGAGGGGGTGCTACTGGCACCTAGCGGGCAGAGGCCAGGGAGGCTGCAGAACATCCCGTGATGCACAGGACAGCCCCAGGACAAACAGCGATCTGGCCCCAAATGTCACCAGTGCCGAGGGTCAGGCCCCACCTTAGCAGACAAGTTAAGGTTCAGGTGGGGCATGAAAATGCCTGGCCCTCTGGGCGGGGAGCCACGTACAGATGAAAGCAGAAGTGGAGGGAGCCTGCCGGGAAAGGGGCGGAGAGGTGTGTGCGCACGTGCGCGCGGGAGAAGTGTGTGTGTCTGTACCAGGACCCCACACAAACCCAACAGAGAGGAGGTTAAGCTGCTGGTGTTTTTTTTTTCATGACTCTTTGGCGTCGGACAGGAACACATGCCCACCAGGCTGACCTAGAGAAGGGGCTGCATTTCCACCCAAAGGGCATGGAGTCCACTGCCACTTGCAGCTGACGGCAGAAGCGGCCGGATTTGGGCTAAAGGAGCGGCTTCCTGGACACCACCACCTGCGCGGAGGCCCCTCCCCTATGTGGGCACCCCTTCCTGCCTTTCATTTCCGTCTGCATGAAGCCAGGCTGAGCCCTTCTAACCCAAAGTGACGGTGGTCGTCAGAAAGCACCACTGCATCGACGGGACAGCTGACGTTAACTGCTCCGCTCATCCTTTTCTTTTCTTTAACAGTAACCCTTGAGGGAAGGAGCTGTCAGCACCCCTGGTTCACAGGTGGGGAAACTGAGGCAGAGAACCACCAAGAAACTTGAACCAGATCACACGGCAGGCGAGTGGCAGCTGCCCCTCGGGTCGACCACAGCGTCTTTGACTGACCTCAGCTGGGCACACTGCTGCTGGCTTTGGGTGAATCTGATCACGCAGTCACACAGCTGGAAGAGTGGTTAATATTATATGTACCCATCTGCCAATCACCATGACGAGCAAGAGGACAGAGAAAGAGAAAGTTGGGGTATTAAACACAGTGATTGAGATTTTCAACGAAAGGGCCACAGCAACTCAAGAAAGTTGGGAGAAAGAATAGTTCCTCTGTTGTTTTCAACAAAGGTTGCTGCGAGAACTGGATATCCATATGCAAAAAAAGATGAAGTCAGACCCTCATCTCACCATATACAGAATTACACACCAGGTACAAAGATTAACTCAAAATGGATCACAGACCCTAACATAAGGTTTAAACTATAGAATATGCTTAGAAGGAAACATGACTTTGGGTTGGGCCGAAACCTCTGAGATACACCACCAAAAGCATAAGCAAGATAAGAAATCGATCAATTTGACATCATCAATATTAAAAACCTTTGCACTTCAAAAGACATCATTCCTGGGTGAAAACACAAGACGTGGCCCGGGAGGAGATGTCTGGAAACCACACACCCCACCAAGGACTTGAGACCAGTTTGCATAAACAACTCTTACAACTCGGTAAGAAGAGGACAAATAATCCAGTTTAAAAACGGGCAGAAGACTGAAGCCGATGTCACCAAAGGAGATTTATGTATGGCTAATAACGCCCAAAAAAGGATGTTCAACACCAACAGTTATCAGGGAAATGCAAAATGAAGTGACAATGAGACACTGCTTCACACCCATTAGGATGGCGACAATTAAGAAGACAGGCAGTGACAAGCACTGGTGGGGACGTGGGGACATGTCGGAACCCTCCCGTGCTGCTGGTGAGAACGCAGAGATGGTGCGGAAAACAGTTTGGTAGTTTTAGGAAAAGGTGAACGCAGATTCATCACATGACCCAGCAACTGGACCCCTCAGTGTGCAACCAGGAGACATGGGAGTGTGCCCCCACACCATGACACAGACGTGCAGAAACAGTGACTGTCCCAGACCACAGGGAGGAGCTGGGTTTGAATCTGGGACCCAAATGCCCAAGACTGAGCTTTTCTCATCCCTGGAAATGGCCACAGGGGAGTCCCAGCAAGGGAGAGGGAGAAAGCTGTGACTGCCCCTTTGTCTGCCTTGCAAAACAGCTGGAGAGAACAGGGACAATTGCACCTTGAGAGCCAAAGTCTATTTCTGTGCCTGGAGTCACTGGCTCTCGCCCCGTGTTAACTGGTGACAATGAGCAAGACCTGGAGGAGCCTCTCGCGCTCCGGGAGGCCCCGCCCACTCGGTCACCACGATACACCCAGAGGGGACATGCAAATGATGAAAACTTAAAAACACCTGGATCGTGACCTTGAGGATAAAGCCCAGGAATTACAGTCAGCTCCCCGGTTGGGGAATGAGGACCCTGAACCAACCGACAGATGCACCCTTCCTCCAGCCCCCAGCTCCCCCACGCCCTCACCGCCAAGCCCTTCCCCGTGCGCTGACTTGAGACCAGAGTGTTCTGAGCGTCCTGGGTTCTCCCTCTGGTCCTCTGATCCTGCTCCCCCATTGCAGGTCAGGCTGGCCTGTGCCCTGAGCCACTCGGGAAGCCGCAACCCCGTCCAGACAGAAGCCCCACTCAGAGTGGCAGACAGGAGGGCGAGGTGGACACTCGGCTGGCCGCCCGCAGCCCCCAGCGGACACTGGGCCCTTTTTCCTCTCTCCGTCCGCGTCCCCGGCGCGAGGAGCCAGCCCGTGGTGGTCACCTGGGCAGCAGCTCAGACAACCTCTCAGCCGAGGCAGACCCCCTCCAGGGCCGCCAGGGAGGGACCCTCTTCACCGGCAGCAGTGGGGCACCAGGCCCTCAGCAGCTTCTGATCCCCTAAGGAGACACTGGGGCACCCACGCCCGGGAGGAGGAACGGCGATCACACCACAATGGAGGCTGTGCGGCACCCGCTCTCCGACGGCAGGCGGGCCTGGGGTCCAGTCGGAGGGTCTCACCTGAGCCTCCTCCTCAGGCTCCTTATGGCCCCTCCCCCCTGGCACTGCGGCCACGGCCACCCGTCTAATTCAGCCAGGGGGTCACTTCCGCATCTACAATGGTCCCTGCTGTCCACGCCAGCCAGTCTGCAGACACAGTCCCAGGCCACCTGCATCCCAGTCACTGGAGCAGCTGGTTAAAATGCAGATTCTGGGGTCCTGCCCCTGACCGATCCCTTCCCAGCCTCAGTGGGGAGGGGCCCAGGAACGCGCTCAGATAACCATCTCACCAAAGTCTGCCGGCAGTCCCTGGCCTGCAGGCTTGGGAACATCCCAGCAGCTCATGATCTGGCCCCCCTTCCCAGCTGGACATGGCTGGCCAGGCTCTGCCACCCCGAAGGCCCCCCACCCAGGTCCAGTACCATCACTGAGCTCATGTCCATTCTTCTTCCTCAAATAGACCCCCCATCCCACCCTCAGCTCCCCAGCCCAGGTCCAGTTCCTCCTCCCTCCCGAGGTGGTCCCGATTTCTGCAGCAACAAGGCCCGCGGACCCCGCACCCGGTGACACAGCTGAGCATGTTTTCTTTGAAACATTTGAAAATAGATACAAAAGGGCTCCCAATCAGCTGGCATGGCCAGAGAGGACACTCCCTTATAATTACAGTGCACTCCTTCACACGTAAAGGTAAACATCTCTCCGTCTTCTGAGAGAGCACAGAGAACAGACATAACTTGAACTTTTTAGGAGAACTCTGGCTTATCTTTAAAACTATTATACAGAGAAGCCTTCAAGGGCTTTTAAGATATACAGGACCCTCCAAACTGTCATACATATATATGAATATACTATATATATTCGCACACACGTCATACATACGTATACGACAGAGCTCCTCTAAATGACCTCAGAACACAATTTGAGCTTTTTAGGTTGAATTTTTAGAGCCTCCTACATCCTCCTCCCTGGTTGTACCTTTCTGTGTGCCTGATGGCATCGTCCCCTCCTTTTCTTGTATGGCTTCTAAACTGCTGTGGACTGGCAGTCACACAAAGAAGCTTCTCAAAATCGCGTCTAAAGAGTAAATCTAGTCTGGGGCCCTGACGGCCTTTCCAGGAGTCAAGTACCTGAGCGCCTGAATCCCGGGCGTCAGCTCTGGATGTGACACCCCCAGCACACACCCACCCTCGGGGAGATGGAAACCAGCTGGAACGCAAGCCACGGCTCGGCTAGTCCACGGCCTGAACGCCTGGCCAAACCTAACAAGGCAAAGCGTGCTGGGAACACACCTACGATCCATGCGTGGGTCCCCAGATCCAACCCTGCAAGCGCCAAGTGGGAGAGTGCAGCTCCCAAGACGCAAAGCCGGTTAGACCTCACCCGGGATGGCCCAGACAGCGCTCAGGACCACCTCTGGCTCTGAGCATCGCGGAGACATCGACACAAAAGGTCGCCTCACGCAGGAAGAGCTGACTGTCAGATGAGTGCCTACCTAACTTGAGAAGAGGTGTGCACATCCAGCAACGTCTAACTAGACAAGGTTGTCGGGGGAAGTTTCCCAAATCAAAATAGAACTATTGAAATGCTTGGGAACTCACCTACTAGGAAACCTACAGCAAAGGAAAACTCCACCTTTACTCACTAAGGAGAAAATCTGAATAAGAGAGATGCATCTTCCCAGATGGGATTCGGAGAGGCAGGCGGTGGCCTGGGAGAAGGGACTGCAGCTTCAGAGTTTAGGAGCAGAATGCAAAAATGATCAAAAACAGGTCATAAGAAGAAAAGCCTTAAGGAACCAGGAATGCTTGGAGTGGGGCTTGCAAGTGATGGAAAGTCCAGAACGTTGTGCTCTGGTGGTTCAGAGTCCTGACTTTGTGACCCAGGGCAAGCTCACCTCCAGGTGCCTCAGTTTGCTCACCTGTAAAAGGGGGACAGTAACAGCAGCACCCTGCTGCATAGATGCTAGCACTCATCACCGTTAGAAACACCCAAATGCTTGGTGAACCGTCTGGGGAAGAGGATGGTTACTTACTGTGTGTGTCTCCAGATGCCTGGACTAGACCACCGAGAACATGTTACAGGGAGGCAGAAACTGGCTGGGTGGAAAACAGCACTTTCTACAGGGTTGTCTTGAAATCAATGGGCTGACTTGTTAGGTAGTGAGACACCCATCACTGGAGGAATCCAAGCCAAGGCCGGAAAAAACAAACATCAGAAACATTTAAACTCCATTTTCCTGAGTTCTGGACTCTAAAAATAGCTTTATGACACCCAAGGGGCTGCCCAGAGCCTCTGTTTTTGCTCACTTCCCGATCCTGACTCAGCTAAGTTCCAGAGTGCTGGCTCCTGAGGCTGCCTGGGTGCTGGACGAGCTGTCAGAATCACCTGGCAGGGAGCGGGTCCTGGTAGACTAAGTCCTGGCCAGACCCCACTGCAGGTTTGTCCACCTGAATCCCGGGGTGGGGGCTGTGAATCTGCACATTCAACCATCTTCCTGGTGCACACTCAGGGCCGGGAAGGTTCTAGAGGCAAGGCAGCCAGCTTCTCGGAGAACAAGCTCAGGTCATGGTGTCTGTTACCTCCCCAGCCAGCTTCATCAAGACAGACTTGAGGCACCGACCCTTCTGAATTTGTGGGCGACACCAGGTTAGCTGGGGGGCTGCTTACGACTGACCCAACTGGTGCCTTATTAGATGTCTCCTGACAGCGCCAATCACTGTCCCGCAAACCTTACGGCTGCAGCTGCCCCACCTAGGTCAGCGGCCCCCAGTAACAACAGCTGTTCCGGCTGTGCAGTGGCCTCTCCCCACACCCCTCAAACAACCACGCCCCCCCAAGCCCATCCCACCAGTGTCCACCGCCCATCCTTCCAGATCAAACCATATCCGCAGAGCCCCATGGTGCAGGGACTTTCAAACTGGCCTTCTGGACACAAGGCCTGGGCACCCTAACTGGTCCATTTCCCCAGGGCCCCTTAAGAGCCTCACCAAACAGCTGGACACAGAAAGAACTCCACTCCCACAGGGGACCAGGGGGCGGACACAGGAACCTCCACCCAGAGGGGCCTGCATGGGGTCTCGGGGCCCACTGACCAAGCTTGGCTGGAATCACAGCTCCCCACCTCCGCCAGTGCCCAGCACCTGCCCCAGCTGGTGAACTCTGGCAGCCGCTGCCACGGGAACCTCAGACCTGCGGTGCTGTGACATCAGAGCACCAGCGCTGAAGTCAGGGACAGTGACAAGCCAGCCAGAGGGCAAGCACCCATCAGGACACTGGTTGTGGGTCCACCCATCACAGAGATCTGACGCAAAGTCTGGGCTGACAAGCAAAGGGACAGCTGACTTGGGGGCGCTGTGAAGATGCCTGGCAGGTGCATGCTCTTGGTGTTTACAGACGGTCTGGCAGGCAGAAAATCCTTCCTTCCCCAGCCTGGCAGCACGGTGACAGCATTCCTCGCTCTTCTGAGCTGTCACACCTCAAGGTCAGGGCTTCCAACGACGCTGGCCACCCCTCCTCCTGCAGGGAGAGCACCTGTCCCCACTGGGTTGGGGACACAGCCCCTCTAGGACGCCGCTGCTGAGCTGAGCCATCTTGAGGCAGGGGGGTGGGGAGGACGGCTGGCCTGGGGTCCCCGCCCCAAATAAGAAATGGGACATGCCTGACCTCATGTCTGGGGCTGAGGGCGATCTGCACAAATTTGACAGTTAAGAAATTCAGTCTGGGGAATGTGATGTTGGCCCCAAGATACCAAAGCAACCGATCTCGGGGGTTGGTTTCCTGAGAGGAGAATGTCAGAGGCAGGAAGCTGGAGCTCTAGGGGGCAATGCTGATCCAGGGACAAAAGCCTGTGTGGGAGGAAGGGCCCCGCAGAGAGAGGTCACCTGGTCCCTGACCCAGCGTGGGGCAGGAGGAGCTCTCCCCTCTGGAACTTCTCGGCCACAGTTCACCCCGCTTTTTAGGGCCTCTCTTCTTACCCCTATGGATACAAAGTCTTATGTCTACTTCTCCTTCCCCAGAGCACCCCGTCCCCCAGTCCCTTAGCCTCTTCTCAGTGAGACCATGTACACCCACCCACAGAGAGGGACAAGCTTGGAGTGGGGGCGGGGTGGGAACGGGGGCACAGAGGACATGGTGGCCGAAAACTCAGCTGCTGGGGCCTCTGATGGCATTCTGGAATGTCCCAGCACAGCCACCACCACCATCCTCTCCAGGCTGCTTCTGGATCGAAGCCACTTCTCCCAAGCCCAGGCTCTCCCGACAAAACCTCAGGGTTTCCTAGAACGCAGCTCCATGCTCTGGATTAACCTGTCTGCTCAACGGGGCCTCCTCCACCACTGAGCCAGGACCAGCCCAGCTTTCAAAGTCCGGGTCCCTCCCACCGCTGACTGCAATCAGCCCCATGCTTCAGCACACCCTGACTCTAAAAACAGCACGTATCATTCAAGTTCAACAGAGAGAAATCAGAAAACAGACACTTGCAAGAGAACGTCTCATTTCCCCTCCTTTCTCTGAACCTTTTACATTCAGTAAGAAACTGTCCCCTGGGGCCCCGCACAGCCTCTGAGGCTGTGATGTGGCCAGTGCCCTGCTGCGATGTCAGCGAGTTTCTGACACTTCCCTGAGACAAACAGGACGAGGTGAAGGTCCCTGTAACACGAGCCCGCGGCCTCGTTTCCCTCAGAAAAATTCCTGCACATAGAGCTGCCTGACCAAAGGGGAGACGTTATTTTTAAAGTCTTTGATCGGCTCTGCCAAAAGGCCCTTCTAGGCTTCTGCACTGCTCAGGTTAAGACAAAACATCCCTACCAGAATCGGCCCTTCCAAGCACAGCCAGGCTCCGAGCCACACGGAACAGAGCAATGGAAAGTCCAAAGCTGTGACGTCCGACCTGTTTCCAGAGACCTGAGCCAGGACCTGGCTCCTTAGACCCCTGGCGCCAGTCCTCAGCTGCGCGACCTCGGTGAGTCACCGACTGCTCCCCACCCAGACAGGGCAGGACACCTGCCTGAACTACCGCCTGCCTCGTGGGAAGAGAGGAAGTCCTTTTGCCCTGAGAAGCCCTAGACAATCGATGCTTTTACCTAAGAGACTCACAACTGAGGACTATCTGCCCTCTGGGGGGCTCCCGGGAAGCCCACCCAAGATCAGAAGAGGCCAAATGAAGTCTCATCCCAAGCCAGGCTCGGTTGCCAGGGATTCCTCCCCCTGGAACGTTCTACCACAGAAGGCCGGGTTCTTGCCCTCTTTTAGCCTCGTGGCTCAGAGAATGATACCCCGCAAGCATCACTGCTGCTGGAAAGCAGGGGCAGGCCACCAGGTGAGAGGCGAGCCAGGCTCAGGAAGCGCACGCTGGGAGGTGGGGAAAGCTGCCGCGAAGCGCCAGGTGGTAGCTAACCACCACGCTATGCCGCCTCGTGGCTCAAAAGCAGCTGCAGACTTTGCATTAGGACCGGGCGTGGCTCGTCCCACGACAGGCAATCGGAGGCCAGGGGTGAGTAGTCTGCCAAGCCCTGAAAGGCCAGCAAAGTTCCAGGAGGCCGACTGCATCACGCTCCCCCCGTTGCAGGGCACGGCCTCGGGGCAGCACTAGTCAGAAAGGCGCCCCCGAGGTTCCCCTCGGAGACATCGGATACGCCCAGCTCAGGGAGCCTCTGAATGTCATACACCCCAAAGCCTGCACAACCCCGTGACTGCACCGAAAACCACTGAATGGTCCAGTGTAAACAAGTGGACAGGATGTGAATTATCCCTCAGTAAAGCCGATACAAAGCAAAACTCTTTGAGGCAGAAGAAGGGTAAGTCTTTCCCAGAAGCAATCAATCCTTTCCTAATCAAAGTTAGGCAGCCCTGGACGTGATCCCCTCCCTCCAGGCTCAGGGCTCACACCCTCTCACCTGCAACCTTCTCTCTGCCCCCCCCCCGCTCCTGAAGACACTCACCCCCCATCTCCCCGTCGCCTTTTAACTTTAAAATAATTATACAACTAATACACGTTGATCACAGAGAATTTAGAAAAATGCAGATAAGCAGAAAGAAGCACAAATCACCCTGGCTCTCACCCACTGCCTTGAATTTCGACAGACATCCTTCCAGACTCTTCTTTCCATGTTATGCATATGCACAGTTAAGGGAAAAAGGGACAGAGTTACATACAGAAGCAGTCAAACTACATAAAGCCGGCAAATTTTCACAGTGGTTACCTCTCCAAGGAAAAGGAGGGGGCTGGGGCCAGGAGGGTGAACAGGTCCTGGGCAGCAGTGACTTCTTAACCTGGGTATGTGTTCGATGTCTTTTTACAGCTACGCATTGTGCATTTAAAAAAGTATACTGGACAGCGTTTAAAACGTTGAAGCATACAGACTAACTGGGCTCTTAAATTTAATGCACTCTGAACATTTTTCTAGGTCATTAAACACGAATCCATAATACTGTTTAAAATGACTGCTTAATATTCTGCTGTCAGGATAGAGCTTAATTTATTTAGTTCCTCTCCAGCTGATGGGCAAACCTCACGAACAAGATCAGCTCTCAGGAGTTTCCCTCCGTGGTCCTCCATCCTTTACGCTCTGCAGAGACCACCCCCTCCGAGCGAAGGGGGATCAGAATCCCCACATTCAGCCTCCTCTCTGTGAAGCCTCCTCTCATTTTAAAACTCTTCTTACTCTGTTTGCTAGTTGTGGGCCCCTGAGCAAGTGACTCCATCAGCCCGTGCCTCAGTTTGACCCTCTGAGAAAGGGGAGCGTTGTGAATGACAACTGTGAATTACAGGTGGTAACACCAGGAACGTGTGGAACACAGTTCCAAGCACTGAACGCTTCATAGCGACAGCTGCTGTTATGTCATTTGTCACGGTCAATTTCCCTTCTGAGAACTCTCAGGGTTTCCCTCTGAGCTCCCTGGAGGCACCGGAGCCCAGCATGTGTCTCTCCGAGCTCCCCTACCTGTGTGATAACCACGGTCAGCCCTCAGGGCTGGGCGAGGACCACACGTCCAGCACAGCCTCCAGGACAGAAAGAGCGGATGCACCTCCTCCCCCCTGCCACCTCCGGCCCCGAATGCCTCCCGTGGGCACCGTCCGAGGCCTTCCCCCTCTGTCCTTTCTTGTCATCCTCGCCCATAACCCCTACCTCATCTCCTCTTTGGAGATGGAGAAACTGAGGCAGAGGGCACTTGGTCCCAGATCTCTCCCTCGGACTGAGTCGTGGGGTTGCAGAGGCCCCTCACACATCCCCACTGTCTGCCGTAGCTACAGTTGGAGTCCCCAACGTCACTGCATCCCAGCAGCTCTACAGCGATCACATGAGGGGATACCTGGCCGCTGGCACCAAGATCAAATCCCAGGGGCAGTCCCTCCAGTCACCCCCTCCCTCCTGTCTTTTGTCTCCCGGGTCCTTCCTCAGTGCAGGTGCCTGTTCTGCTCACCTGGATGACTCCGAGCCCCTCAAAACCCCGCTCCTGCTGGCAGCTGCCTTCCCACTCCGGCCCCCTCCCACATCTAACAGCTCTCGGGAGACAGCAAAGACCTCCCTGGTCCCCACCCCCAGGCTCCCGGCTCTGCTGCTGCGCCCGCGCTCAAGGTTGCCCTCACTTTTGTTCCAAAGACCCTTCCTGCCGTGTCTCCCACTCCCCACTACAGGGCAAAACCTTTTAGGGGTCACGTATCCCTTTGAGAATCTAGGGGAAGTCACAGCCCCACAGCCCCAGTCCCCAGAAAAACACGGCCATGAACACACACAGACACACACACAGCTTTGCCTACAGTTTCAGGGCTCAAGAGTGCCCCCCATCTCTGGACAGAGGTCCATACATTCCAGGTTAAGACCCTTCTTTACAGAGAGTACACCTCAATTTGATTTTTTTATAGCAAACACTCACCTAGTCTGCCTTGCTGGGGTCTCCAGAAGCTTAACCTAGGTTGCCAACTGGACACACAGACCCAGGGAGAGACTCAATTTTGCCAGCTACAAAACGCGGCTCTCCTGGGTCTGTCACTTCTCCACTGGAGCTACACATCCATGCGGTGATGGGGGTACCAGAGGCCCCAGGGATCCCAGCCAGCCCGGCCTCAGGAGTCCTGGGGGGCGGGGCCCCGGGAGGGGGAGCCAGCTGCATTCCACCCACCCCGAGACACGGGGGCGTCCCTGAACGTCACTCGGTCTGGAAGACCTCCTCCCTTCCCCTCCCTCGGCTGCCTCTCCCCCCAGCATCTTGGGCATCTCCTATACCCCCGCCCCGACTCTGACACCCTGTGGCCCGCATGGCCTCCAGACCCTGCAGCAATGAAACGGAAGTGCAGCCAAGCACTCTCAAAACCTGCCTGCTCGTGTCCAGCTATGCACAAGCGCAGTGGCCATCCTGGACACTAAGTATCTGTGACATTCTCTTCTCACTCCTAGACTGTCCCGGGTACCCCCTTTGGAGACGACTGCTCTGTGCCAGCTTTGGTGGGCATCAGAATCCCCTGGAGAGCCTGAGCAATGTCGGTGCCCACACTCTGGGCCCCCAGGGTCCAATACGGGACGCTGATTCAGACACCTGTCTTCCAGCCACCTCCCTGGCGATGCCCGCTGTCACCCACAGGCGCACATCCCTGATGCCTCGCCTCGAGCCCTTGGGCTGGAACGCAGACCCCCTCCCTCTCAACCGTGATAAACCAGAAGTTTGGTCCTACCCTCCCTTGGGCCCTCCTGCACCCGAGCCTGCTCTGTACCTAGAACTCTCTCTCACCTTTCCCGGCAGCCTGTCCACTGGCACGAGGAAATAACGCCCTTTACCCTAACTGGGTACATGTTCCCCCAGCTCCGTCCTCCAATCTAGGGTTCGTTATGCTTCCAACATTGATTTCCCAACTCTGCTTTTCTCTTTCCAGAAAGACCGCCCTAGGCAGCAGACCACTTGCCCTTGGCCCTCATTTGTGAGGGCTGCAGGGTGGAGGGCGTCCAGAACAGGAAGAGCTGGGGGCACTTACACCCCATCTTCAGTCTGCCTTCTCTTGACCTCCTTCATGCTTCTTTTTCTTGCTGTTTTTTTCCCATCCTCCGACCACCTCAGGTTCCCCAAAGCACATCTCTTAGCTGTTTTGGAACCCAAGGGGTTCATCTGTTCCCACAGCCCCGTGGGCACTGGATCCACGGCTCTGCGTCAGGACTAAGGTGGCTGTGTGCCCCAACCTGTGCCCCTGCCCAAATTGTCTACACCCGCACCAGTGGGATGCACCTGGCAACCCAGCTGAGGAGGGGGAGAAGAGAGGCAGGACCCAAACCAGCATCCAGGTTTGCAGAAGATGGAGCAGGTCCCAGGTTGCAGGCTGGCACCACGGCCTCAGGTCACAGACAAGGAGGAACCAGCAGTGTCTCCCAGCCACAGTCATGCCCACAGCACAGCCTGCGGGCCCTCACACATCTCTTCCCTCTGCCTGTCTCCCAACCCTGGAGAATTCATCTTCTGGGGACATAGTCCAAAACCAAGCCCAGGAACCTGAGTGCCTCCCACGGCACCCCCCCTCCTCCCACCAGAACCCAGAATTTCTCTTCAGATCCACAAATGCCTTTCACCTTCCGACACAGTTTCTTTGTTAGTCATTTATCAGAAGCGTGTGGCGTCTGACTTACTTTATACCACGACCTGGCGGTCAGGATGGGGGTCTGCAGGGCTTCTGCCCACCTGATCCACAGTCTTACACCTGCTTCCATGCTACCCAGCACCAGTGTCCGGCACTCCTTCCTGAGGGTAGAAAACGCCTTCCTTACAGCCCCTGGGGCGGAGCCGGCCACTCCGTAACAGCTTGTGGAAACCGGGAGACTGACAACGATGACCAGGATGTACAAAACACACACCGATTACACACTCTGCAAAACGAGTTACCAACAGTGGCTTTCAAGGGCACCGCCCCTGCCTCCTGCCCCCGTGCACTCAAGGCCTCACTCAACTCACAGGAATCTCCCTCCTTGCTTCTCCCCAGCATGTGTTTGCTGAGGTCGCTGCCATTTCTGAGTACTTGTGGCGTATTTTCCTGGGTGGCCACTATCTGGCCCCCATCAGCGTGTCCCCAAGGCCAGCCCATGCACGCTGGCAACCAGCATGTGGCCTTGGCTGTGGGCCCTGCCCCAAATGGTGCTGGAGACCATCAGAGGGTCTGTGGAAAGCAGCGTCTGGAGATGGGACCACCCCCAGAAAGATGGCATCGCCGGTGTGCTTCTGGGACACAGCGGCTCTGGGCCCCGCCGCCTAGGACGGAGGGGAGATTTTATTCTCTGGGGCCAGAGAGCTCCTGGATTTACGACTCCAGAAACTGGCTGGAGCAGCCTGGGTCTGCCAAGCCGCTCAGTCGGCTAAGTTACTCCAGGCTCCCGCACCGTGGCACTGCCTGAAGTACCAGCCCAGAGCTGGTCTCCAGCCAGACGACTGGAGCTGTGCAGCCCTGCGGGAGATGGCGAGGGGCGCCATCAGACGAGAGGGAAATGGGCCAGCCGCACATCCGAGCCGCGCTGAGACGTGAAGTGCTTCCCTCTTGTCCTCATTTTCCTGGAAAAGGCCAGGGAGCAGGGTCTTCCAGGAGGAGACCCAGTCACCTCCTCCATCCCTCCATTCTAAATCTCGTAACTTTGTAATAAACCCTTTTTGTCAACCACAGTTCCAGTCCTACTGGCTGCAAGAGCGAAGGAGATGCCTCCCAGGAATCCACCCGCAGGCAGGCAGAACTGCGCCTGTCTCCTAAGCCAGCTGCCTCCTACAGACAGCGAGTCCTTCAACCAGCCTCATCCAGCCGCCAGCGAAAGGAGCCCGCACGCTGCATTCAAGGTCAGTCCTTAGGGACCCCAACACGCGCCAGGCCACCACCCTCTCCAGACCTCTGGGCCACTGCTCTGGCGGCACAGAGTCACCTGTGGGGCTTCAAAACTACAAAAGCTGAGGTGTGAGTCAGACTTTCTATATCTGCAAAGGGACCCAGACTCCAGGCAATTCTGCTCTCAGCCAGAGCAGGGAATCACTACTGAGGAAGTCAGGAACCTGCAACACCCAAAGGGGAAGCGGACGAGGAAAGGCCGCGGCCTTCGCTGTGGGGTTTACCCACGGCCACGCGGGGCCTGCACCCTGGGACGTCTCAGCAAGGTATCCCCGGTCGGCTGAGCACAAAGGGGCTGCCTGTGGAACAAGACATGACAGCCTGGCTTGCAGAGCATCCCCCCCAAAATTCATGTCCACCCAGAAGCTGGGAATGTGGCCTTATTTGGAAACAGGGTCTTTGCAGATACGATTAAGTTAAGATGAGGTCATCATAGACTGGGTGGACCCTAAATCCAAGAACTGGTGTCCTTATAAGAGGAGAGAGAGGTCACAGAAAAGGTGGCGTGTGAAGACAGAGATTGGAGCCATGTGTCTATAAGCTGTGGGAAGAGACCTGAAGAGGGTCCTGGAGCAGTTCTTTCCTAGAGCCTCCGGAAGGAATCTGCCCCGCCAGAACCTTCATTTTGGACTTTAGGCCCCTAAACTGAGAGAGAACCAATTCCTGCTGTTCTAAGCCCCCCAACGCGTGGTCCCTTGTTACAGCAGCCACGGGAATCTAGTGCACTGGACTCTGCAAGGGGGGACCCCTGGACTGGGCTGGGCTGGGGTTAAAAGTTCTGGCTCCACATGATCTTGGTGGTTTGGGCACAAGTGCCAGGGAGCTGGGGAGAGAGGATAATGCACGAAGCAAGGAGGAGCCTTGAGGCCTGCGGACACTCCCGGAACCTGACCTTTGCTGCCCTTGATCCAAACCCAAAGCAAAAACAGCCCCAGTGCTGCCCCGCGGATGCCAGGCAAGGATGGGTGTGGCTGGCTGGGCGTTCTCTGTGCAGTCAAGGGCTGTCAGGGGGTCCCAAGGCCCAGCCCCTTTCTGCTGTGAGCCAAGCCCGGGAGCCTTCTAAGCCACGGATTCCTTCTGGGCCTGATTCTGCCCTACAAGCACAGTCTCTCAGCGTGGGACCCAGACAGGCCTGGACTTCCAGGAGACACCTGTGGGCGGGCCCATTCTGGCTCCCCCACGGGAAGCAACCTCTCCTTCCCCTTTTAAATCCTGCTGAGCGCCGAAGCCAAATGGGAAAACAGAACTTAGTCCCCCTCCACCCCACCCCTGATTCGGGGTTTTGTGGCAACCTCCCTGCGAGCACACACCACGCCCCGAGCACAGGTGGCCTGAGCTCCGGGGTGCACACAGGTAGGAGCACCTGAAGGCCTCCCGCCAGGCTGGGTTGTGGCCAGGAGCCAAGCGTAGGAGATCAGAGGGGCGTGGCTGCCACGGAGGAAACCCAGAGACCCAGGTTTTGAGTTTACACAGGAGAGGGCAGCTGGGACTCAGCATACCTGGCCTGAGACAGGGTGATGGGTTGGCTGTGACTTACAGGCAGAAAAGAAAACCTGCTGGGAAGTCAGAGGAAGCTGCAGAGGCCCACCTGCTGTGCATCTGTCCTAGTGGTTTAACTGAACCCACCCCCAGGAAAACCTGGCAGTCAGTCATAGTCACTGTCACTGCGGCAGTAGAAGCCTGCAACTGTCACACCTGGATGGAAACCTCCAGGGCCCAGCTGGTTCCTCCCATTTCTGCTGCCTTCTCCCCACTTCTGTCCCCTGCCCCTCTATGGATCCGGACAAATAACCATCTCCTCCTTCCCTCGGGGGTTCTGAGGGTTTAATATATATTTTGGGGGGAACTCTACGCAGTCTTACAACCCTACCTGCAACCTCCAGTCACCAAAATCCCCTGTTTGTGTGGATGCCCTGAAAAAGCACTCGCCACTCAAGGACCCCTCTGCCAGTCCCTGTGTGCCATGCTTCCTGGGCAGGGCATGGAGCAAGGAGCTTGCCCTGGGGCTCTGCTGCCCCTCTGGGCCTAGGGGGAACCTGCCCAGGGGAAGGAAGCTTCCATCCTGCCCCTGCGGAATCTGGTGAACCCTACACGGGGCTGAAGGAGAGGCCCAGGTAGAGCAGCCCCTCCCTACCCAGTTCCAAGCCCAGAACAGCCCAACTGCCGTCTCACCTGTGAAAGTTTCTTCCTGGGGTCCTCAATCCTTCCACCCACCAAGGCCGAGGCTTCCCCACCCCCACGCTGTGTCCCCCACTCTCCCTGCCCCCGGCGCCGGCATCCCAGGGCCCTCTGCCTGCCAAAACCCAATCCGTTCCCTGGCTCCCTTTACTGGGGCTGGAGCTGCAGCGGAATTTCGGTGGAATTTTGAGGTTGAGAAGCATCTCGGCAGCGAGGAAAGAAAGGGAGAGAAGGAAGAGGGAAAAGAAAGTACGATTTTGGCGTCAACTTGCAGGATTCTAGAAGGCACCGACGCTTGGGAGGCGGGCGCTGGGTCCCTCTGCAAGATGCGGGCGGGCGGGGCACCGGCGAAACCTTGGGGGTCCCGCGCGCCCCGCGGGGGAGGTGAGCAGCGGGCCGGGGCGGGGTCGCCGTCCTTACCTACGTCTGCATTGCAAAATGCCTGTTGCGGGTGCACCGGGGAGCAGCTGCAGGCGTCGGCCGGGCGGAGCAGCGTCCCCAGCAGCAGGAGGCCGAGCGCGAGCCGCAGGCTACGGGCCGCGGCGCCCATGGCGGGCGGGGGGCGGGGGGCGCGGGCTCGGGCTCGCCGCCGCCGCCTGGGCTCGGGGCGCTCCCCTCTCGCCGGCGGGGGCCGCGCGGGTCTCGGCGACGCTTCGCGGGCGCGCCCTCTGCTCCGGCCCGCACTCGCCACACAAACTTTCTTCGCTCTGGGGCGCGGGGCGCGGGGCGCGGGGCGCGGCTGGCGGCGCGGAGACGACAGCGGGCGGGGGGCGGGGGGCGGCGGGCGAGCGAGCGAGCGATCGCGCCGCGGCCCGGGTGCCGACTGCTCCACTGCCTTCTATGGATGCGTGCGCCGCGGGCGCGGGCCGAGCCGGCCTTTTATTGCGCTCGGAGGCTGTTCGGCTCCGCCCCCTGGTGGCGGGCGCCAATGCCGGCTCCGGGAGCTCCCAGCGCCCGCTCCCCGCGCGCCTCCCGCGCCTGCCGGCCCTCCCCCAAGCCCGGCTTTTGTTGTGCC
Organism: Vicugna pacos; assembly: GCF_048564905.1. Classification (NCBI taxonomy): domain Eukaryota; kingdom Metazoa; phylum Chordata; class Mammalia; order Artiodactyla; family Camelidae; genus Vicugna; species Vicugna pacos. The sequence goes on from NC_133002.1 coordinate 60,400,346, forward strand.
CAGCCTGGCACGGCCAGGGTCCTCCGCTGCGCACCTGGCTTACCACCGCCGGGGGGCCTCATCCCGCAGCCTCACAGGTCCCCAGATGTTGGGCGGTGGGTCGAGGGGTAGGCGCTACGGCGCAGACAGCGCCCAGTGGACCCTGACTCAGCGCTTGCCCACCCCTCCAGGGCACCAGGCGGCCCACCCACCACCCCTTCCCCTCCAGCCTGGCCCGGGAGGTGTACACTGCCAGATTGCCTTCCACTCCTGGGGTCCCTTAGATTCTATCCGGCGCTTGAGCCAAAGGATGTGCGCTTTGGAGACGGGGTCGTTCCCTGCCGCTTCTCTCCCTGCACTCTCTGGCTGGGTGGCCTCGGGAAACGTACCGAGGATTCCTTTTTCAAAGGGAGGCCTTAGAATTTTAAGTGTGCTTGACCAGTTGAGTTGGAGGGGGGAGGGGACAGTGGTTACTATGAACAAAACAGGATTTTATATAAACTGGCCATATTTTTGACCAGCCAGCAAGAGCCCGGGGGTGGGCCCAGGAGCCCAGGAGGCGCTAGGATTGGATGAAGGCAGTTTCTGGGCTCTGCTCACAGGTCCCTCCCTTAGGCCACAAATGTGGGAGCTGAAGGACTTTTCCCAAAACACTTATGTGTTCCAAGGAAGGCGGAGAGTCTTAGAGGTGTGGATTGCCGGGGCAGTGTGACTGCTGGGTCCCTGTCTGCCTGTCTCGGAGCCCCTTCTGTGGTGGGCACTGTATCACATGGGGCCTCATTCTTGCCCACAGGATGTTTGTAATCTAGCTGGGGAGTTGTAAACCGAGAAACAAAATGACATAATTAAAGAATAATTGCCTGCTAAACTGTGTGGTGCTGACTTGAGATATGAAACTGGAAAATACTGAAGGAATGGAAAAACGGCTTCTTTCTGTTTATCTGCACTTTGAAACAGACAACTTGGAGAAAAGTTAAATAGACAGCAGTTATTTTTAGCACCTTGACAAACCCAGAGTCACTTTTTCAGCCTTTGTTGCTGTAAAATAGAGTCATGTCCTCCGTGAAATGACGTTTGATGCTAAGTACAGTCCATTCGGAAGGTTGTTGCACGTTGGAAACCTACAGCCTTTTCCTTCCTTTCGTTCTTTGTTGTTCCATGTGGAACAAGATGCCGCTGAATCTGACAGAAGCTAAAATCAATGTGTCAGTGTATGAAAGAAATAGATCACCTAGGGGCTCTTGGCCTTTTAGGCAAGATCGATACATAAATGAGCAATTATGAGAGAGGATAGGAAATATGGCAGAGGCAGGTTGACGGTGGTGCACAAGGGAAGTGGAGTCCACACCCGCTACCCAGGGCAGGAAATACGGGGCCTGGGCTGGCCTTCCTTCCTTCCTCCCATCAACTGTGCTTACTGGAGCATCGACAGTGGACGCTGTCCTAAGAGCAGGGCATTCAGGCCTCTGCAGAGTGGGCAACGGGCCCTGGGAATGGTGGGTGCAAAGCCCCCTGAGGTGGTGAATGAGGAGAGACGAGGGGAGACGACTCAGGGGGAAATTCAGAGGGGCTTGGAGGGGACCATAACTTACTCTGAGGTCAGAGCTTTCGGAGGGTTTGAAGCAGAGGGGCAAAGCAGGCCCCTCTGGAAGGATGGGGCTCTGTGCCAGGCCGGGCAGGATGGGGGCGGAGGGGCAGGGGGCTCGCGTGTGACTAAGAGACGCCGCCGCCCAGCTACCTCGCTGGCCTCGCCAAACGTTTTGCCTCTCCATCCACACGTTGGTAATAAAATTCCCTTCCTAGTGGGTTGCTGGGCCTGGCTGCCCAAAGGCTCTAAAATCTGGTGCATGTGGTGGGTGCTCTCAGACGCTGAATGTTAAATGACTCTCATGATGGCACAGCAGGTAAAGGGACAGAGCGGCCCCCTGAAAGCTCACCCCACCCTGGCCGGCCAGCCATCTGGTGCCTGTGATGGCCTTGGCTCCTGGGCGCCCAGCCTCATTCCCCCGGCGTCTCCATTCCTCCCAGTCACCCTCTGCCTGTGCTTCTACTTAGCAGTTTCCCACCTCAAAAGCAAAGGCACTGGGGCCTCAGGTAAGGAATCTTCTCAAGAGAGGAAACAGATTAGGCTCTGGCTCCAGTGTCAACAGATGCGCTTTCACACGCCCCTGCTCCACCACCAAGAGCATCAATAACGCAGGACAGTTCAGGTTGCAGCTCTGACCTCCGCCCCGAGGAGGAGGTCGGGGTCAGGATGCCCCACAGCCAGGCAAGAGAGGAAAGGAAGAAGGAGGACCCCGCCCCCGCAGGCTTCTCTCCTCACTGGCCTCCCCTACCTTGAAATTAGGGGTGGGCCAACAGAGGCCCCTACAGGAGACCCTGGCCCGGCCCCCACGTGCATTCTGACCACAGCCTGCCGGACCGCGGTTTGTATCTGTGGCTCCCGGCAGGACTCAGGGTCGGCAGGAGGGGGTAGCATCTGCCAGGCTAGCTGGGGAGGGGGCCTCCAGGACCCTCAGAGCACACTTCCGGGGCCACTACTTCCCACCAGGACCAGTCACCTTGCCCCTGCCTCCTTCCCAGAGAGACTTTTTCAAGGCCAAGCCCAGCAGAGCTGTCAGGCGGTCCCACCCATGCGGGAGCACACGCAGCAAATACGTCCCGGGCTGGGCTTGGCCGAGTAAACACGGTCCAAGGCCAGGAGGACATGCCCTGCCGCCTCCTTCTCCCTCCTCTCAGGTCAACAGAATCAGAGTGACCTTGCTGGCCTCGGGCAGGAGGCCCCGCTGAACCCACGTGTGTCCACCCAGCACCGGGGCACACGTTGGAAGTGCCCCTTCTCACTAGATGCACTCTCCCATTTTGGAGAAGAGCCCTCTCCTCCTGATCACGGAGTATTCTTTCCTTGGAGGCAGCCGGAGTGGGGCGGAAGCTGCTACCCTGCTTTCCCCAGCTTCCAAAGAACCAGATGCTCCACTATATGTCCAGGCATTAAAATTGGCCCCACAGGCTCAGGAATCTGGCCCTGAAGGAGGGGGAGTGTCTTGGGCAGTTCTGGGGCCCTTTGAGGAAGTGGGGGATGTGCCCATGTGCCTGGGGTTTTGATGCTCAGCCCTCAGAGAGAAATGGGCATCAGATTCATGGCTACAGCGGCGGGCGGTGCCGCCCAGCCCAGACATCCGTCCCCAAGGTTCCGTGGCGGGGGTTCACTGCAGGACATCCCGAAGACGACAAGAGGCGGAGTAAGAACGAGTGGGCCATGTTTGGCATGAAGATGGGCCGCAGGTCACTGCAGTCAGTGTGAGCATCTTCTTGCTCAGCCATGGACACACTAAAGGATGTTTAGCTTTTCGTTTCATTTCACTTATTTCATTATTAATCCTCTTCAGCCGGGGCTGGCTTCTTAGCCTCAACACTGCTGACCTCGGGGCCAGATCTTTCTCTGGTAGGGCCATCCTGTGCATGGTGGGGAGGCTGAGCAACATTCCTGGCCTCCACCCTCGAGATGCCAATAGCACCCCCCACCTTGTTGTGACAACCACACTGTCCTCAGACATTGCCTAATGTGCCCTGGGCAGCACAACCTCCCTATTGATAACCCCTGCCTAGGAAAACTGATACAAATCCTTGGTCTTGAGACCCTGTGCGGAGACCAGGTTCTGTTTCTGCAGAGCAGACGGTGATGTACATAGAGGATGCTGTTCCCGTGTGGTCCCCGGAGAACAGGTTGTGGGATGTCCACGCTGGTTCTCAGCGGAGAGAGAGGAGGAAAGAAATAGTAAAAAGATGTTTTTAAAAAAAGTTTCCATGAGCAGAGGGGAGGGTAGAGCTCAGTGGTAGAGCATGTGCTTAGCATGCATGAGGTCCTGAGTTCAATCCCCAGCACTTCCATTAACAAATAAATAAATCTAATTATCTCGCCCCCACGAAAGTGTCCATGAGCAAACAGCATGCATGACATTTCATTTATGGGAAACTAAACATATTCATAATGGGAGATGGATGTGCAAACAAGGTTTCACCAAAAAGTTAGTGGCGGGTCTCCGGGTGGCAGGAACTTAGGTAAAAGGACGGATGTCATATCCTGCTCCTTGTGCAGGGAAAGCAGACTTCAGATGACGGTCTGATCCTCAAACAGACAGCGCCTGGGGCCGAATCAGGGCTATCTCTCTGTGCAGCCCTGCTACAGCCGGTCCTCCCCACAGCTCCTCCAGGCGTGTACTCTAAACGCACCTGCAGTCACCCACAGCGCTCCTGGCTTGCGCCTCCCATCGGAGATTCTCTGGCTGTGTCCGTGGCTGTCGTTTATGCCATCCCATAGAGCACCTTTAAGATGGCTGGACCTGGCCTCGCTCCTTCCCTCCCTGCCTCTGCACCTGTCAGCCAGCCTTCCTGCCTTCCCAGGCAGGCACCCCACCCCCCACCCCGGGTAAAGGCAGCCTTGAGCCAGGGTGTGCACCTTGCAAACCTGCCTGCATCTCAACTGCTGCTCCACACGATGCAGAGCACTGCCGTCACAGACCGGGCAACAGCCCCAACACCACCCGTGTTGCTCTGCTCCAGTCTAGAGTGATTCCAGAAAGGAAGGAGGGAGGGAGAGGGGCTGTCCTGCGGGTGTACAGGAAGCCCATGAAGTCTTTGGCTCGAAGAGATGGCCGCATCTGAACTATGCGGAGCAGACTGCCTGGACGACGGCGGGGCATAAACACTTCCTCCAGGGAGGTGGCTCTGGCCCAGCTGTGGTTTCACCCCTGGACCAGAAAGCCTTTTCGGACCTCACCGCGCGTGGACTCTGAGAAGACACTGCCTCTCCTCCCGGTGGCCACGTTCTGCCTCCCTGTGACTCAGGAGGGTCTCCAGTCCTGCAGGGGCGGGCTCAGGGAGAGCCCGGCCCTCGTTTCAGGAGCGAGGAGGGTCAGGGAGCCGCTCCTGCACAGTCTGGGGCCCGGGAGTCCCAGCGGTCCACACACCCAGCTCTGCCCTCCCCTCCACCTCCAGGTCCCCACCTGTCTGCCTCCCACCTCTCCTGGAACTAGGGCTCTCCGCGGAGCCCCACCCCACCCCCCGTAGGCTTCATTTCCATGAAAAACAGAGAAATAAGAGGGACTCTGAGCAGTGGCTCTCTTTGGGGCACTGCTCTGCTTTTTCTCATGCCCAAGCCATTTCCTTCTGGCTCTGGGCATGCGGTCATGTGCTTCCTCTCAAGGGCGGGTTAGGGAGCAGGGCCAGCGAGCAGAGATGGGACCCACTGCTCCTCCATCCCTGGCTTTCTCCAGGCGGCAGCCTCAGCTGGCGTTCTGGGGGCTGCGGGCTGGCCAGGAGCGAGGGGCCGGACAGCTGGGGAACCGGCTGCCCCGCTCAGCAGGAGACGGTTGGGCTGAGTTTTCCTGGTTTCAGGTTCCCCTCCTTGGAAGCCAGAGGCAAGAGGCTCAGGTTTCCCGACCCGCCATCCTACTCTTCCTTTGGTGTTGGGAGTGACGGCCCACGGCCATGATGTCATCGCCTAATCCAAACAGAAGGGGGGCTGGTTTGGCCGCGCTGGCTGGCGTCCCATGCTGAGTGAGCAGTAAATTTCATTTCAAGGCTATGATTAGGACGGTGCCCAAGAATTTCCTCTCGCTCTCCTTTCTCTCCCCAGTCCTATTTTTCTTTCTGTGTTCCTGCCTTCTCGCCTCCTCCTGCTCTCCCCTTTGCCCCCCACCCCCCATCTCGCTAGTCTGGGGATGCTTCAAGTTCCCAGTGAGGTCAGCTTGTGGGCAGCAGCTCCGAGCTCCTTCCATCCCAGTGCAGGTACTTGTCCCCTTCAGATTCCAACCTGCCTCCCTCCCTCCGGGACCAGCTTTGGAGCCCATGGAGTGCGTCCCAGCCCCTAGACGCCCTCCAGTGCAGTCGGAGTGAGGGCGAGGGGACAGAATTCCTAAAGGCCCTCGTTCACCCGGGAGCCAAGTTGCCAGACAAGACAGAGGGCAGGGTGTGGGTGGCTCTGGTCACCAGCAGACGTCAGAAGGCGACATACAGAGCTGGGGGAAAGGCAAGGAGAAGCCCGGCTCCCTGGAAAGTGATTCATCAGGTCCTCACCGCCCTTTCCAGCTGGTTTCTGGAGTTTGGGGTCTGGCTCGTTCGCTCTGTATTGGCACGCACACCCTCTCCTCAGCTAGGAGACGGCGGCCCAGCTGCACGGGGGAGAGGGGCCCAAAGGCCGTGGCTCGCTCCCTGGGACCCGCGTCTCTCTGGGCCTGCCCAGCCCCGGATAGAAGCGAGATCGCCTGCGCAGTCCTGCCCTGAGTCCCGCTGCTTCCCTCCCCCTTCCGCACAGCGCTGTGTCTGCCCCGGCGGTCCCTGGCCCTGGGAGAAGGCCAGCAGCTGCAGGGCCACGTTGCTCGGTTGCCCACCAGGAGAGCAGCGGGGTCTGGGTGGGCTGCGCCTCTTGGCACCCCAGCGTGCTGGCCTTCCTGCAGATGTGGAGGTACTCTGGGTTCCATATTCCCCATAGAGTGCCCCTCACCAGTCCCCCACCTGACACATCGCTCTCCACCTGCCCCACCAAGCCTGGAGGTGGCCTCAGATCCCGCCTCCCCATGCTAGCCCAAGGTGGCACGTGATTTTCCTCCCACGGGGTTGCCCAGCTGGGGTTGTGTGGAGAGCCGTCACCCTAGAGAGGGGCAAAGACGGAGGCGGCCCATTACCTGGACTCCCCAAACTCCTTGCGTTTTCTCTCACGAGTCGCTTGTCTTCACGCCTGCCTTCCCCATGACTGACTACTTCTTAAATTTATCGCTCATTCATTCATTCAATGCGTTCATATTGGCTCCAACTGAGCACCAGGCACGTGCCGGTGCCGGGGGTATGGATGGACCAAAAGTGGCCTCTTCCTTACTACAGCATGACCCCCCCCTTTAGTGAAAATACAGACAGAGATGATGGCGAGGCATGTCGGGTGCTGGACAGAGGCGCCAGGGCACCGGCGAGGTCCGGGTGGCCTGGGATACATGACACCTGACGGTCGGTCAGAGTTATTCGGATAAAGGCAGAGCCCTGCTCTAGGTGGAAGGACCGGCCGGCGTGAGGGCCTAGAGGCAGGAGAGTCCAGGAGGTCCAGGAGGGTCCTGCCGGCTGAGCGCAGAGTGGGGGCAGGGCCAGGCCGGCGACATGGCGGATCCGGAGGTGAGGGGTGGGAGCTGAGACAGGCAGCAGCTGTCAGTGGTGACTCACTGCTGAGCAGAATGATTGGAAACACATGTCCCGCCGAGGGGTGCATTCATTACTCAGAGCTGAGGTTCTTGGACCACATGGGAGTCAACAGGGAGACGGCGGGGAGGGAGCATGGTCTGCAGGGCCGGGGAGGGGCTCTGGGCTGTGGGCGCCCACCGTCTGCACCTTGACATCCTCTGCGGATGGCTTCTCAACTCTGGCCGAGTTCCTACGTGCTACGTTTAAAAGAAACTTTTCATTATGAAAACTTCCAAAGTAACCACAAGGACAGGGGACGGTGTAATGTTCGCCCGCGGGCCAATGCCCAGCTTGGAAACGATCAGCTCATCCAGTTTCGTTTCATCACCACGCGCCCCAGTGGATGATTTTGAAGCAGATCCCAGACGTCGTAGCTCCTCTGTAAACACGGGAAGAAGTTTTGTCGAAGGTCTACCTTCTCTTCCTCTGCGTAGAGAAGCATGTTCACTGCATTTTATGAGGGTTTCTCACAAGACTTTTTTCTTCTCTTTGGGCAAAACCAGCTCCCCAGGATTGGACCCACCGGGTTAACCCCCTGTCACCAGCTGTATGACTTGTCCCTGATGGCACAATCTCTCTCATGGCTTCCTCGTTTGGAAGATAGGGTCCTACTCGTGGAACCATCCAGGGTGGCTCCTAGGTGCCAGCACATGGCAGGTCCCAGATGACATTGGCGACAAAAGGGCCAAGAAACGAAGCAGGTGGCACAGCTAGGAGGCTGCTGGGGCCAGGATTCAAACCCTAATCTGCCAGGCTCCAAATTTACCAGACCCCGGGCACCATGGACACGCCCAGTCAGCACGCTTTGTAGGTGTCACCGAACCGTGGTTGCCCAGTGACTTCTGGTCATGCTCTGGAAGGTCCTTCTGCCCTGAAAGCCCGCCCCTCGGACACCAGGGCTGGTGAAGGTGCCCGGTTCTAGGCAGGACTCTCAGGAGTGAGCGTCAAGGGGCCCCAGCCAACGGGAAGGGAGACGGATGAGAGAGGGCGATTCCCTCCGCCTGGAGGCAGTGAGGATCAGTCTTCCTGCCTGGGGACAGGTATTCTCAGGGTAACCCCGTCTGGATCTCTAGGTTGTGGGGAACAGATGCCCAGACGAGACAGGCTGATGAAGGCGGGCTTTCTTCAGAGGATGCGGGAAGGCCGGGAACCCTGTGGACATCCGGAGTCTGGAGAGCCCTGATCCCTCTTGCTCCTCTCACTCCCCTGAACGGCTCATCCCAACCACTTGCCTCTCTCTGTCTCCTTTCTCTCCTCGGGTTCCTCTGCGTCTTCACAGCCCAGCCCAGCTTCTCTACCCTGTCGGCCCCTTTATCCAGGTTGTTCTTGTGAGCATGGATCCAACGGGCTAGCAGGGGGCAGGTGGCTGCCCTTACCCGGCTCAGTGGCTGTGGCCACTGGCACCAACAAGGCAGTCAGGGCTGGGGGCTGAAGGCCAGGCCTGCTCAGAAGCAGAACAGGGAGGGACCCCTCTCTGGGGTGAGGGCAGGGCCCTCCAGAGAGACACATGAGGTCAGGGGGACAGTTTGGCCCTGCCTGCCTGCTGGTGAGACCGTCAGCGCGGGAGAAGGCGGCCAGGGTCCGGGCCGGGGATGGCAGCTCTACGCCATGGGCTCAGGGGACGTTTGGTCCACCAGAAGGGGCCCGTGGGGCTGCACCTCCCAGGCCTTGTGATCGCTCAGACCTTGATGGGGGAAAGAGCCCTATTCAAGGCGATGAGGTCAGAAGCCTGGCCTGGTCTATGACGGTGTCTCCTGGCAGCACGGAGGGCAGCAGCCGCTCCAGGCTCGGACGTCGCCTGGAAGGCATGTCTGGGGCTGCTACTGTCTAACTGACTGCCAAGGAAAATATTTTTTGCAGGTTCCCTGTGAGCCGAGAATGAAAAGGCAGCACCCGGCAATGTGAGTTGGGGAGGGAGACCTGGCTTTCTCCCAAGGGCTGCGAAGATCTTCAGGGGTGGCATTACTCAGGCACAGCCGGGACTGCAGGTCCTGGGAGCGAGGAGGGGCCCAGGTGAGCAGAGTGGCCAAGGGTAGGGAAGGCCCAGGACACGGGCAGATTATGGGGTTGTTGGAAAAGTGTCTGCTCTAACGAGGCAAATGGGATGCCAGGCTGAACTGAAGGGCTGCATGAAGCTTAGCTTAAAATAAACAGACAGAAAACAAACAAACTCCTGAAAAGCACAGAAACCAACCCGAGTTCTGAAAGTTCAAATAAACAGAAAGAAAAACGTATGTGATCAATACTCCTACAGAGAGAACCAGTGTTAGCAGTCTGGCATCTATTTTCCACTTTTTTATTTATTAACAAGTAAGACTGTGTGCTCCACTTTGTAGCTGCCTTATTTTAAACCCAGGAAGGTATCATGTGAACATCTTTCTGTGTCATTAAATATCTTCCTGCAATACTATTTTTAACATCTGCATGGCTTTCTGATGTAGGCTCTGCCCAGGAGGCAGGCTGAGTTGCCAATGGCAGCTCCAGGCTTGATGGTCCTTATAGCTCCCAGTCCCAAAGAGTAAGCAGGTGTCCTCAGCCGTTACTATGGCAAAATACTCGAGGAAGGCTCTGATTGGCCAGGCTTGGGTCCTAGGCCCATCCTTGAGCCAATCACTGCAGCCGGCGGGATTGAGGGCTTTGATTGGTTAGGCCTGAGCCACATGCCCAGCCTGTAGCCAGGAGGATGCTGAGGGAAGGGATGCTAAGCAGCCCAGACGCATAGATTCCCCGACAGGCTGCAAGCCCACAGGAGCTCTACAAATACATGTGGAAGGAACGTCCAACAAGGTAGTGGGTCTGAGACTAAAAAACGGTGAGACATGGTCCTGACCCAGGAGAGGCTTACAATTTGGAAGAGACCCCCCAAATAAACCCCAGTTAAAGAAGGGTTAAGTGCCCAAAATGAGACAAACACAACAGGAGAACTTTGTTGCAGGACAGACCTGGGTTTGAGTCCCATTTCCACTGCAGTGTTGGCCAGTCTCTTTACTTCTCTGGACTTGAGCTTTCTCATCCATGAAGTGGAAACAAGACTCACCACACTCATCAAGGTATGGGGAGAAGTCAGTCTGTTGACATAGGAAGAGCCCCGTTTGGGGCCTGGCACACAGCTCACGGTAGGTGCTTGGCAGAGGATAGTTCATATTTGTAGTAGCAGGATTTGTGTGGGGACGGGGAAGATTCCGATGCACAGACCAGCTGCTTGGGAAAAGCCTACATGAGAACGCTGGCTTCATCACAGCAAAAGGTGGAAACTACCCAAATGTCCGTCCAGTGATGCCTGGACAAACAAAACGTGGTGCCTCTGCAAAGGGTCTATTATTTAGCATCCAGAGGAGTGAAGCAATCACACGTGCTACATCAGAACCTCAAACACATGCTGAGTGAACGAAGCCAGACACGAAGGGCCACGTATTGTATGATTCCTTTTATGTAAAATGTTCCGAATAGCCTCAGGGCTGCGGGAGGGGGGAGGGGAGAGAGGAGGTTCCTTTTTGAAGTGATAACACATTTGAAAATGAGCTGTGGAGCCTGCATAACCGTGAGTGAACTAAAAACAACAGACTTGCACACTGTAAATGGGTGAATTGTATGTTATATGAAGGATTATCTCAATCTAACTTTTTTTTCCAAGGACACGTGAATGGTGGAATTTGGGTCTTGAAAGTTGGGTTGAGTTTGGACAGTCAGGGCAGAGAAGATTTCCTGGAGAAGAGGAGGGGGCAGGGAGGGGAGCAGGCCTGGCTTGTGGGCGTGGACCCGGCAAGGACAGGCTGGGGCGGGGCGGGGAGCATCTTTGGAGGAGTTGGCAGGGAGGGTCAGGCAGGGGCTGACAACAGGAGAGCCACTGAAATTGAGTCCCCGGGGATGGGGATAGCTCAGTGGTCTACAGAGTGCATGCTTAGCAAGCATGAGGTTCTGGGTTCAATTCCCAGTACCTCCATTAAAAAAAAAAAGATTAAAAACCTGAAACAGAGTCCCCCTAAAACTGAGTTCCTCCGCCAAGTTCGTGGTGAACCTCTCCAAAACTTGATTCCCTTTCTTGTCCAATACCTGTTTCCCTCAAGATTCTGGGGTATCAAAGAAACGGGGCGGGGACAGGGGATTGAAATAGTATACAGGCCCCTGGGTCCCTGTCCTTTAAAGTGAAAATTTTTGCTTTATTTCCCAGGCTGCCCCTGAGTCTCAAGGAGCTGGCTCAAGAATTCACGATTATGAAATGTGGAAATGTGAAGATGTAGAAACAAAGAATATTTTCGGGGTTGGGAAACTGGTAACAATTTATAGACCAGTCAAGTAGCAGAGTCACCCGAACTCCCGGCTCCCTGAAAGATAAAGGTCTGAAGCACATGCCCAAGTTGTTTTTCGCAGGAAGCAGACCCTCCCTGCAGGTGAAAACTGCTGACCGCAAGCATGTAGAGCCCAGACCGGCGGAAATCAAAAGGTTTGGTGATGCTCAAAACCTCACCTTGAGGCCAACACCAGCTGATCACGCTCCCTGAGGCCCCCTCCCTCCCACGGCCTTTAAAGCCCGCGTCTCCTCTCCAACAGCTTGGAGACGGTCTCAGGACATCCGTCCACCATCTTCCCAGGTTGGGGGCCTCCTGAATAAAGCAGCTTTCCTTTTTCCACCAGCACTTGTCCCCGGAGTACTGACCTCTCGGGTGGCAAGCAGCTGAGCTTGGACTGGGTACCGACCTCATCCGGTTACACCGGCACCGGGGCCCCTGGGTTCCACTTCTCCTGCAGGCCAGAGTGCCCAGACAAACAGGGAAGGCTCCTGGGGTCTGTCGGGGTGGTGGGGGGAGCACCAGGAACAGGCTGGGAAGACGAGGCAGAGGCCCAAGCCACGTGCTGTCAGGAAAAGAGCTCGAGTGGCACGAGGCCACCTCTGTTTGCTCGGACTCTGTCCTCTGTAGAAGATTGGCGTCGCCCCTCCTCAGCGCCCTTCACATTTTCCAGACACCCGCCACCCTGCTCGACCCTAAGCCAGGCCCCACGAGAACCAAGCTCACCCACTGTGATCTAACCAGTCAGGCCCGGGACACCCCACAGTGTTGCCACCACCATCATCGCTTTTTGGGCAGGACCCCCCACCTACGTCTGGGTGTTTACGGCCGCCCGGCACCCACTGTGGCCCCTGGAAACATGGGGCCTGCTGGCTTGGCACCTGGCCTTGGGACGCGGCCCTTGGAGTGGGAGTCGTGGGTGAGGGAGAGAAGAAAGGGAGGTGAGGATTGCTTCTCTTTCTTGGGCTGACCAAGGCAGAGCTTTTGCTGGCAAAAAGAGCAAGAGGAGTCAGAGCCATTGGAAGGTAAGTGGGAGTGGACAGGGGTCAAACACAAGGGCTGGGGTGGAGGGACAATTTGGGGGCCGCCATGGGAGGGGAGGGGAGGGGCTCTGGGGCTGGTTTCTTCTCACAGGGCATCTTGACAGGTGAGATTCCTGTGATTCCTCCCTCTGGCTTCAGCTGCTTGGAGCATGAGTGTCTACCTCTGACCCGCCCTTAAAGGAAACATCATGGGTCCCCTGTCCGGAGAGGTGCCGAAAGGCATTTTTGGTTCTGGGACAACATATGTACAGAGAAGTACACAAACCTTCAGTGTTGAGCATGATACGTCCCTGCAAAGTGAAGACACCGAATGACCAGCATCCAGGATGGTGGAGACACGGACAGTCGCCAGCACCAAGACACCACCTCCCGGTCAGTCCCCCTCAGTCCTGACCTTTTGCAAAGATTTATTTATACAGAAAGTACAGTCACTGCTTAGTTGGGTTAAACGTCTAGTTTCTTGCTAATAGTTCATAGGTATCTGTGTCAGGGTGACCTTCTCAGAGGAAAAGGCATGAACCGTGTCTGTCAAAAATCACTTGCCACCTGGAAGAATAGCCAGAATTTGGTCCAATGATCCCCTTCCCTTCCTGGGGAAGCAACCCAGGACAGAACTAAGGGACCCTTGGGACCAGGCTTAGGACGGGGCTCCACCCAGCGGCCCTCAAGGACCTGGGGCGGGGGCGGGGCAGACCCTGGCGCCCGCACACAGTGAGCAGCAGAGCCGGGGTGACGGGGGTGGGGGGGGGGGACCGAGCCGAGCACTCTCAGAACACTCAGCTTTTTTTTTTTTTTTGAGGCTTTCTTTTATTACGCTCAGCAAAGCTTTATGTGCCAAAGCTCCTTAATGAGGCTGGATGAGTAGGAGGAAATCTGACTTGTGAAAAGTTAACCTTGGACAAAGAAAACAGGAAAGACTGTGCATCTCAGGCTGAAGGCTTTTACAGCAACGAGGCTGAGTTTATTGCCGTGAAATGTGCTGAGAGCAGAAAAATCCCCGGGCTCGCCTCGTCCCAGCCACACCCCTGCTTCCCATGAAGGTTCTTCGCAGTCTCTCTACAGCCATTCTGCCAAGGGCCACCTCCACAGCCCAGCTGCCCTGGTCGCCAGGCACCCACCTGCCTGTCTCCTCACTCTTCCACCAAAGCTACATCGCAGGGGACTCGACTGCAACGTGGCTTCTGTGTTTGGGCTTTGAAGATGGGAGGCAGTGAATGAGCACCCCCAGGTACAGACACAGAGCCAAGAATTCTGGACGAATAGCTACATTTGTTCTCATTTGTTTTCTCTCCATGTGTGGCTCAAAAAAGGAGTGTCACTTTCTGTGCTAGGCAGTAGGCGTAGAGGAATGCGTGAGGCCTGGTCCCTTCTTCTGAGCCACTTGTTGTCTAATCACCATCGTAGACCTACGGACAATCCCCACGATAAAATAGGACAAACATTACAATAGCCTCCTGTGTTGGTTAAGCTACTCTCAATTGTAAGTAATCACGCATCAAACTCCTATGGTCTTAAACAGTAAAGTTGAGTCCCCAGGGAGGGCAGACGTTGCCATGTTTGATCAAGGTTCTCCCCTCCTTCCTATATCTGCTTCTTTCTCAAATTGGATTGCCTCATGGTCACAAAATGGCTGCTGGTGCAACCAGGCTATGTGCTTCCACATTCAAGTTGCTTTCTTCAGCCATGGACCAGAAGACTTGTACTTTGCTATAGGTAGTGTAGCATAGAATTAGACCCATACAAACGTGACCTGTAACTCTGTCTCTGCAGTCTTCTGGCCTTGTGACCTTAGGCAAGTTACAAACTCCAGTTTCTGTGCAGTGCAGAGAACAACAGTACCAGTCTCATTGGGTTGTGGTGAGAAGTAACGGAGTGAATGAGGTCAAGCACTTAGCACAGCCCCTTGCGTGTAATGAGTGTTCCATGAAAGTGGCTGTAGGGGGCACTGATTGCATTCTGAGCTTCTTCCTTTCTCTGGGGGACCTATACGTCCCTCCCACACCCAGCCCCACACCCTGGGGAGAGCTGTCTTCCCTGGCTCCAGGGATGACGCACATCCCCATCTCCTGGCCTCAGTTACCAGTTCAGTGTTGGGCAAGTGCCCCAGACTGGCTCAGGGAGGGGGGAGAAGACATTCGCAGTGGGTTGTGGCCGATCCTACTGCCAAGAGGGCAACAAGAATAGCTCTCATCCCATAAACTCCTCATCAAAGCCATCTTGACACTCTTCCCACGAGCGGTGAGGACTGTGGCCCTCCCCTTGAATCCAGGCCTTTGTGACCACTGCAATCAGCCGAGTGCAATGGAATCGATGCTGCGAGAACCCTGAGGCCAGGTCATACAAATGCCACGCACATCTGCCTCTTGGAGCCCAGGCACGGTGCTGTCAGGAAGCCCAGGCAGCTCTGTACGACAAGGATCCCATGGCCCCGGCCCACAGCCCTGGCTGAGTTCTGAGCCAGCAGCAGCACCAGCTTGTTAGCCATGTGAATGAGCCATCTCACAACGAATCCTCCAAGCCCCAGTTGAGCTGCCCCAGCCAGCGCCATGTGGAGCAAGGATTCTTGCTGAGCCCTGCCCAAGTTGCAGAATTATAAGCAAAATAAAAGATGTAGTCACTAAGTTTGGGGGTGATTTGTTTTATAGAAATATGTAGCCATTACAGGAGTTCAGAAAAAGAGATTCACTCTGCCATTTAGAGGTTGTGGTATAGAGCTGGAGCCACTGCAGCCATTTTGGCACCATGAGGGAAGCCAGGGTGAAGTTAAAGTTGCTGCTACAGAGGGCAGAAGGGAGAGGTGGACCTGAACCTGGTCCTCTGGAGATGGCTGAACTGCTGGCTCAACCATCCATGAAGCCCACCCACCCAGCCTCTGCACTTCCCAGTTAATGCAAACAACGATATCCTCTCCAGAGTTTAAGCCTTTCTGAACTGGATTTGTCACTCAGAACCAAAAGCACCCTAATTAGTATATCTACTATCACTAACGGAATCACCATCTGGGTTTACGCCAAGGGAAATGTCCCGATCAGGTGCTTTAGAGCAGATAACGATGGCCCTCCAGAGCAGGCCAGGATGGACCCGGGAGGCTGCAGTACAACTTCTGGGCAAGGGACGGTGGTGGTCCAGGGGCTGGGTGTGCAGAAGGGCGTTGCTGAGGGACAGGTCACAGGTGCTGTGCCTGGGTCTACATACGACAGAAAGAGATACTAAGCACCACTCGGACAGACGGATGAGCAACTGAAAAGACTGCAACAACCTTTCCCGCCGCCCTCCCCTCCGCGTCAGCGGGACTGAAACCTCCTCCCGCTGGCTGCAGGGAGGGGCTAGAGCGCTCTGGGAAGGATTCAGAAAAGGCCCCGAGGGAAGGGGAAGCTTCCAGGCCCAGCAGCGCTCGGACAGCCCTCTCTACTGCTCAGCCCTGCTGTCCTCTGTTTTCAGCTGGTCCCCACCCAGCCTGACCTCAGCCCATCCCACCCTCCAGCCGAGCAAGCAGCAAGCGAGCTCCGAGCTCCGAGCTCCATGGGCCTGCCCGCCCCTGCGCCCCTCGCACAGCTGGGAGTCGTTTACTGCAGGCCTGCTCTGCATTTTCTCTCAGATGGCAACAAAGATTCTTAAAGAGGCCCCGCCAGTTCTCCTCCTCCTGGGCCTCGGGGACCACCCCCTCCCCAGGGTCTTCCCAGGGGTGCCTGCTTGACCTTGTGTGGGGAGCAGGTGCCAGGGTGGGACAGCTCAGGCCAGCAGGCTGGGTGACTCCCTCTGTGGCCAGCCCTGGGGCTGTGGTGGCCAGGCCACCCTGACTGTCAGCGGTGGGGGGGGGCACCCGACCAGCCTCCTTGGCCTCCTTGACTGGAGGGCGTTCATCCCCAGCCCGAGGAAGCTCAGGACAAGTCCCCGAGACCCACTACTCAGGGGATGCCAGGCCAAGGTCCTCCCAGCCTGGCCTCACCCCGACATGGTGAAGAAACACAGGCGCCCCAGGGCTTCAGCCGCTCGCAGCCCAGAAACACCCCACAGTGCCAAAACGAAGAAAATCCTTAAAAGAGCTGAAGCTTTTAAGCATTTTCAGAAATCCTCTGACCTTGCATGAGACCAGGCAGGCTGCCCACACACGTGTCCAACAGACCCCGCCAAGGTCAAAGGGAGCTGCCTGGCCCAGCGGGGTAGGAGATGCTGGCCTGGCCAGCCATGCGGTCAGCCGTGAGCCCTCCTGGCTGTTCCCAGGGCCTGGCCATCGAGGAGGGCAGGCCAGTCCCCCACCCCAGGCCGCTGGGGCCTGCCCAGCTGCAGGGGCCAGCTCTCCTCCTCCTCCTCCCAGGACCCCAAGCCTGCAACACTGCCTGTAGTCCCCAGAGGGTAGGGGAAAGCTTATGGCTGGACCAGGGTGGTGGGCCCTGGGGTCTCTAACCAGGGTCTTTTTTTTTTTTAATTTTATTAAACCTTACAAGTTGTAGAGAGAATAGTACGATGAAATGCCACTTGTCCATCACCCAGATTCAATAATTAACAAGATTTCTCCCATTGCTTAAACTATTCTTATTTTTTTCCTTAACTATTTTAAAGCAAATCCTAAATATCTTGTCAATTTATGCAACGTGACTTGTTTTGCACGAGGCCTTTAAAAGAGCCAAGATTCCTGGAGCAGCTGGCACAGAGCTAGACCTCTGCAAACAATCCGGGGATGACGACAGGAGATGCATAAACATCCTGCCATGGACCAAACGTCTGTGTTCCCCTCCCATCCACGGGGTGAAAGCAAGCCCCAGTGGGACGGCATTAGGAGGTACAGCCTCTGGGAAGAGATCGGGTCAGGAAGGTGGAGCCTCACGACTAGGGTTGGTATCCTTATAAAAGAGACTGGAGTGCTCCCTCACCCGTTCTGCCTTGAGGATGCAGTGAAAAAGATGGCCAGCAAGGAACCGTAAGAGGACCCCGCCCCCCGCCCACCGCCTGACACCAAATCTGCTGGCAAACCCATTACATCGGACTCCAGCCTCCAGGACAGTGAGGACTGAGTTTCTGTTGTTTATAAGCCACTGGTCTGCAGTGCTGTGTTAGAGCAGCCGCAGCTGACGAGACACACCTTCATCACGATAAGAGAGGCTGTGGTCCATGGAAGCCTTCAGATGCCCCTTCCCATAACATCGATGGCAGCCCCTGAAAGAAGTGTTTCAGCACCTACTTGACAGAGACCAAGCTAAGGCTCAGAGAGGCGAAGCCTTCTGCCTAAGGACACACAGTTAAGAGAGAGGGGTCAAGCCTGGAGACGTGACTCTAAAGCTATATTTCACCATCTTTTGTGTCGGATCCACCTGGAACTTGGAGGTCACCTTGCTTATCTGGTTATAGCTGGAGTGAGCGGCAGGTACGGCCTGGGGCATGGGATCCAGGGTAGATCCCGGGCAAGCAGGGGTTCAGCTTTGGTTTAGGTGCTTTCAGATGGACACAGGATTCCTCTGCGCCCCCTGGTAAAATGTATTTCATAGGCTATTCCCTCTAAGATGAGCGGGTGGGTGGGAGGGGGAGGCCAAAAGGCCTACCCTGAGGATGGTGTCTTGTTGCAGATTTGGGCATCGCCCTGGTGGCAAAGCAGGGAGATGAGAATGCCACCAGCCCAAAAGATGGGGAAGGTCAAAAGCAGCCCTGGTTACCAGCGCCACCCACCTAAGTCGTTGTGTTGCCATGGCAACACTCCTCCCATGCTACCCCTCGCTGCATGGGGTCTGCTGGGACTGAAGCGAGAGCCTCCTGCACGCGGCTCCTTAGAAAGGGCTTGAGGCTGGTCTGATGGGGACCAGCTGCTCAGTATACCACACACGGAGTCACAAAGAGCTGTCATGGGCACCATCCCCTCCCAGCCTCCCTGCTTGCAGGCATGGTTCTGGGGAAAGAGGCCAATGCCCCCTCATTTCCCACCGCTTGTTGAGCTGGTCTGGCCACACACCTGGCTGGCTCTTGCCTTCTCTGGTCCAGCCCCTCCCTCACCCCGAATGCGACAAAAAGGAGATGGAGCCTGGGAACCAGAACAGAGCTGACCCACCTAGAATGGGGTGGTGAAGCTGTGATGTTGAACGATACTGCATACTAAGAAATACAGAAATACAAATGGGGCTTTTTGTCCCCGGTTCCTGGTACAAGAGCTTCTAAAGCCGTTGCAATTTCCTGAGTGCTCGGGTGAGAGGAGCATCTCTTGGCTTTCATAAGGGGCCCCTTTTGACCATGCCTGAGACTGCACAAGTGAGGTGACTCCTGGTGGGTCCCACGTCAGCCTCAGGATGGGTCTGGCAGCCAGAGGAAACAACAGCTTCATTCAAGCTTGGAAATTTGAGCCCCGCCCCCTGACCTTCAGGGGAGGGGGTAGGGGCTGGAGGTTGAGTTGATCCCTAATAGCCAGTGACTTAGCCAATCATGCTTATGTAATGAAGCCGCCATGAAAACTCCTAAGTGATGGGTTTCAGGTTCCTCTGCGTGCAGGTGCCAGGAGGGTGGTGCGCCCAGTGGGCGCAGGTTCTCACCCTGTGCATCTCTTCCCTTTGCCTGTTTCTGCTTTGCATCCTTTATAATAAACTAGTATTAGTAAGTACAATGTTTCCCTGAATTTGATTCATTCTAGTAAATCCTTCAATCTGAGAAGGGGGTTGTAGGAACCCCTCCCCCACCACCCCGACTTGTGGTTGGCATCTGAGGTGGGGGTGGTCTTACAGGACTGAGCCCCTAGCCTGTGGGGTCTGCACTAACTCCAGGTAGTGCTGCGGAGTCAGAGGTGTGGCATTGGAAACGACTCAACAGATCTGGTGTCAGAGGGAGAAGCCCCTCATCTGAGGTCGGAAGTGCTGGGAGTAGCGGCGGCACAGAAGGGCAGAGGCACCAGGCGCTCCCGAAGCCCCCAGAGGTTCCACACAGCCACAGGCGCCATCACCGGTCTATGCACCTGAGAGCGACCCGATGGCGGACCACAGGGGGTGGCCCAAGGACCGGCAGCGCCAGCACTACAGGGAGCTGGTTAGAAGTGCAGGCACTCAGGCCCTTTTCAGCAAGAGCGGGAGAGCTGAGGCTCCTCGGAGGCTGAGAGGCCCGCAGACCTGAAAGACGCTTAGGAATTAACCTGGTGAAGACGTTCCAGGAAAAGAGACGATCTGCATGTTTTTTAAGAAGGAGAGGAAGTTCCATTGACCAGAGCTGGGACCTGGAGTGGGTGGTGGAGAAGCCGCCTTCATTATGACAGGACCACCACTGGGGACACTCCGGGCTGCCCTCTGCCACTTAACGGGGGCAACCAACCCCCCGTTGGGGGGTCTTTCAGTGGGCCGCCCTACCCTTACCTGACCCCGGAGGTGGCAGGACCCCTCGTTGGTAAAGCTGGGGCATTGTTTGGCTGAAATTCAACCGAAGTCAGCTCCGGGTTCCCTGTGGAGCCTGGACCAGAGGTGGTGCCCAGGTGGGCTCTTTAAACGGATGGAGGCCGAGCAGTGTCACCATGAAGCTCCATAAAAGAGAGGCGGGAAAAGCGCCGTTTAGCTCAGCCTCCTTGGGGGAGGCTGGTTCCTCTGAGTCCGGGGCAGGAACTTGAGAGATGAGAGGGGACCTCGAAGCCGGCAGGGTCTCACTTTACAGAAGAGGGGCCTGGGTGTGTAGGGGAGCAGGGAGGGCCCTGGTCTGCTCAGCTCCGTGGCTAAGGACTAGAACTCAGGTCCCGGGTCCCTGCCTCTGCGACCATACCCAAAAAACACCAGCTGTTCCATCCTGCCCCGCTCTGACCATTAGAACGTGCCTCCTCACATTAAGCCAAAGCCCGTCTTGGATCTTTAAAGACGTCGTGGTTCATGGTCCATTCAAACTGTCCTTGCCATCCCACCCAGAGCACTGCAGATGGATCAGATTCACCATCAGCATCTAAGTGTCACCCAAGGTACCCCGGGGTGGGAGAGTGGGGGTTCCCCTCGGGGACAGGACTCTACCCCTTGGCACCAGCAGGGTTCGGACTGGAGAATACACATGGCCACTAAGCAACTCCTATGCCTGGAACTCTGAACAGCCCTGTAGTGGGATGAATGGTGTCCCCCAAAAGATACATCCAAGTCCTGATTCCCAGAACTTGTGAACGTGACTTTGGAAAAAGGGTCTTTGCAGATGTCAAGTTAAGGACCTTGAGGGGAGATCATTGTGGATTTAAGGTGGGGTCTCCACCCAACGAGAGAAAGAAGAGGGGGATTGAGGCACCAAGAGACACATGCAGACAAGGCCACGTGCTGGCAGAGGCAGAGCCCCGGGGAAGGCCGCCGCAAGCCAAGGGTGACAAGGACAGCCTGGAGCTTCCAGAAGGAAGCAACCCTGCCAACACCTTGATTTCAGATATCTGGTCTCTAGACCTGTGAGAGAGCAAATGTGTGTTTTAGGACCCCCCTCAATTTGTGGTCATTTGCGCCGGCGGCCCCAGGAAATTAACACAAGCTCCCAATTCCCGCCCCTGCCTCTAGGGGTGGCATCTTGTGCCACCCCCAGGATCTGCCCTGGGCAGGACGGACCTGGGCTCCCTGCTTGGCCAGGTTTGAGGCCGTCTGCAGGATTGGGGTTAGAGGGATCAGAGGCGCTGGCGAGCCCTGGCAAGGCAGACGCCCCAGGCTCGCTCCCTCCCGGCTGGGCCTGCTGGATCGAGTTCTGATAAGGCGCCCACGGGAAACCACAGCTCAGATCCCGTGCCCTCCCTGTGTTGCCTGGGCAGCGCGATGATGCCCGGCCCTGGGGCCCCTGAGCCCCTCTGGACTGGCTGCCTGGCCTCCCTGAGACCCCTCAGTCCCCCTTCAGCCCTCTCTCAGCCCATCTCCCCTCTCCCTCCTTCTCTCTCTCTAGATCACAGCCAGCAGCTGGCTCCTTCAGCCTCTATTCCTCCAGCCAGGTCCTGACTCCCCTCCTCTCCCTCGGGTGCGGTTCTTTTTCCATCCCCTGTGGGTATAGACCCCAGGCCCGGGCTCCTACCCTCAGCTCAGCCTGGAGGGGCCTCTGTGAGCTCCTCGGCACTGAGGGCCTGAACACACACATCTGTGTGGATGGAATCGGCACGGAACCCGGGGAGCCATCGGGTAGGAAAGGGAGCTGGGGAGAGAGCTCCACGTTCTTTCCCTGCCGTTTTGCAACCACCACATGCTTGGCTCCGGGCTCCTGGCGCCCCCACCAGCGACATTCTTTCAGCAGTTCAGCTGCTGCCACATCAGACCTTTTCTGTCCAGCTCGCACTGAGGCCCGGGGACTGCCACCTTCGCCTGCGGCCACATGGCGTGGGGGGGGGGGTGGCAAGAGCCAGTCACCACGAATTCTGGCCATTTTGGGAGGCCTGAGCAGGTTTGTGTGAGGTGGTGGCCAAAATCTTGACAGGGGCGGGGTGAGAGCTTGAGCTGCTGGGAGACTGCTTTTAAAAAACATTCTGTTATGTCTTCTATACCTCCGTTAAAAAACTAAGTTAAATAAATTAGCAAATAAAGAAAACCCTTTCATTGCATGAGGATACACAAGTGTTTTCAAGGGGAAAGTGTTGCCCGTGAATCCTCTCCCTCAACAGAGTCACTAGCGTGTGTCACGTGCTCCTCGCCCCCAGCCAAGTGCGGTAACTGTGGCTCCCCGGGGCCCCTCCCTGGGGTCACCCGGGCTGCTGCCCAGCGGGGGAGGGTAGTTCCCGGAAGGGCCCTTCTGGGAAGGAATGTGTGAGACAGGGAAACTCGACAACCAGTGAGCGTTAACGCAGGACTGTTCTGCCACTTGTTTGTCTAAGTTGATGGCGTGTCTTCAAGATCGTTCCCGTCGGCGCATAAGGGGTCCGCGAAGTCCTTTTGAATATCTGTGTAATCTTCCATTCCACGGAGGGCCGGTAACATATTTAACTATTCCTCAGTGCATCTGAATCTCCTTCCTGAGTTTGGGAAACCTGCCACCATGGGAGCTGAAAAGACCAGGTCACTGCTCTCAGATGGCCTCTAGCGGCCTTGAGTCTGCAGCAAGTGACTGGTGAGGCAGGGATGGTTCAGGGTGCTTGCTGGGCGTGTAAGACAGCCGCGGTGGCAGCATCCGGAAGCCAGGGTCCCACGAGGCAGCAAGCCCGTCCTTGGGTGGGGCGTTGGTGGCTTCCGTTCCAACCTGTTCCTGGTTACAGCCGATTACAAAGGTGGCTCCACCGTCAGGAGGTGGAGTCTATTTTCCCAGCCCTTGGATCCCTGCTGGCCTTGGGATGCTGGGGGTGTCACCAGAGAATAGGTTCTTGTCTGGCACAGGAAGGAATTCAAGAGCGAGGCACAGTAAAGTGAAAGTAAGTTGATTCAGGGAGGTACACACTCCATAGACGGGGTGCCAGCTGTCTCAGAAGGCAAGAGAGGCGGCCGTGAGGTGTGGGGGTGGTTAGCTTTTACAGGCTGGGTAATTTCATATGCTAAAGAGTAGGAGGATTATTCCAACTATTTGGGGGAAGGGGCGGGGATTTCCAGGAATTAGGCTACTGCCCACTTCTTGGCCTTTTATGCTCAGCCTGGGAACCCTCGTGGTGCCCACGTGTGTCATTTAGCAGCTAAGGTATTACAACAAGCGTACAACGAGGCTCAAGGTCGCCTGGAAGCTGAATCTCCTGCCATCTTGGGCCGAGTTGGTTCTAACCAGTCTATGTCCTATTCTCCATTGCCGTGTCCTTGTCTTAATGGTTTTGCTCTGCCCCCTTCCCTCCTGTCTCAGGGAGGCCTTGCATCTTGCATCATGGAACACTGCCGCCACCTGACCCCGCCCAGGTCAGATCCACCAGGATGGGAGACCACATGGAGGGAGCCCCCTCCCCACCCCGCAATTCCTGCCATCCCACATGAGGCCCCCAACGTGAGTGAGCGAGCCCTGTCAACCCCATGCAGAGCAAAGGTGAACCGCCCCAGCTGAGCCCAGGGGCTCCTGCACAGAGGGATGCAGGTGGGAGGAAGCTGCTAGGTTTCGCGGTGGCTAGTTACTTGGCGAAAGTTACCCGGAAACCTAACCTGCCTTGTTTCCTGCTCAGCCTGGTTCCCCAGCCTTCCCATCCCTTCTGCAAGCTTCCTAATTCCTTCCACAAATCCCTTCTCTGCTTACGTTCACCAGAGTTGGTTTATGTTGTTTGCAGCTTAGAACACTGGCTGGTATAGAAATCGGTACTGGACATGGATTTCAGGTACTGGACCCTCAAAGGGTGGACTGAAAACAGAGAACATACAATTTGTACACACCCTGCAAAGCGGCTGCAGTTAAAGAGATTGAGGAAGGGGTGGGGGGGTCTAGCTCAGGGGCAGAGCGCATGCACGAGGTCCGGGGGTCAATCCCCAGTACCTCCATTAACAACAGCAATAACTACAGAAAGACTGAGGACAGAGGTGCTGGTTAGGACGTGAAGCCACCGACTCTCACGCACGCTGCCGGGGGGGCGAGCACGCGCTGGGAGGGCGTCCGGCCTCATCCACGGGAGCGAAAAGCGCGAGCCAGCAAGTCCACTCCGGGGCATACGCCCGAGAGAAGTGAGCCCACACGCCCACCAGAGGACGTCGCGAGCATGCTCCCAGAAACTTCACCCGGACGCCAGAGACACTGGAGGTCGTCCCGAGGCCCGTCGGCTGTAGAGCAGGTCGGTGAATCGTGGCAAATTCAGACGACAGAGCTCCGCTTTGCTGCGGGGAGCAACACGCACGGATCTCACGGGCCAGACGCCGAGCCAGGCGAGGCTGACGCGGACGGGCAGGCACCGCCTGACTCCTCACATGAAGTTCAAGGAGGGGAGAGACTAA
Source organism: Vicugna pacos (assembly GCF_048564905.1). NCBI lineage: Eukaryota > Metazoa > Chordata > Mammalia > Artiodactyla > Camelidae > Vicugna > Vicugna pacos. The sequence continues at coordinate 60,424,667 of NC_133002.1, forward strand.
TCTCCACTGACAGAGGTCAGGACGGCGGTTACGCTGGGGGTTGGGGGGTGCTGCTACTAACGGGGTGGGGTGAGGCGCGTCCACTACCTAGCTCCGAGGGGTGGGGGTGGGGCGTATAGATGAACTGGGCTCCATTCTTTATACTGGTCTGGATGCACACAGATCGTTATGTACAGGTATATGTACACGTTACACACCAGTAAAGTGGTCTCCCCAAGTCTCTCTGGCACTCAGGGATGGGAGTCTGGCATTGCACACAGTGGGGAACCGGCTGATCCAGTCATTGCCTATGGTTCCCTGGAATGAGGTATTCAAGGATTCCAGGCTCAGAGGTGATTGCTTCTAATGTGACTAAAGCAAGGAGGAAGCAGGTGAGGCAACTTAGGTGAAATATTTTTAAGAGGCGTTCAGTCTCAGGAGACAGAGGCTGGGGAAAGCCCTTTGTCCTTTTCTGGCTACCTCCTTCCTGCTTCCTGAAAGGCAGACATGATGGCTGGAATCCCAGCAGCCATTATGGACCACAAGGCAACCTTGAGGATGGCAACTGTGTATTAAGTGGTATATAAAGAAGGAGCCTACTCTTCCGTGTGAGAGAAAAATAAAATACCTCATATAAGTCACTGCTATTTTTGATTTTCATTAGATGAAGCTGAAGCTAAAAATATCTAATGCAGGTACATCCATCAGAGATCTAGCTTCCTTACTAGCTTGAGCCACTGAGTGATGCTAACTCTCTCCTCCAGCGGTTGACTGAAGACTAGACTCCCTGGTGAATTCCTCGATACAATGTAGAGAACGGAATCCAGCAGCCTGGACCCTTGAAGAACGTACTGTGTGTAGTCAGTCTCCAGCCCCTAATCTGGAAAGACCCAGACAGCTCTCCTGCCCAAGACCCAGGGAAATGCACTGTGGACGGAGGTACCAGCCTCTTAGAAAGTGCCCTTGTGGCTTATCTCTGTAGGTCAGAGAGGGTCCCCACCCCAAGACACTGTCATTGAAAGGGCTTCCTGATTGTAGTGAGGAGGATGTGGCTAGCTGCCCACGAGGTGCTCCGGACCAGATAAGCAGCTTGCAAATCTCTTATTTGATTTGTATCATTAAAAAAAACAAAACAAAACAAAACTCAAAACTTGAGACATGGTGAGCAGGGCTGATGGAGCCATTATGATAGAGGCGTGCCCCCCCCCCCAATTCCTGGGTTGCCCAGAGCCCCTTCAGAGGCAACCAGTCAAATGTCCTAGGGCTAGGGCCCTGGAGGAAAACAAGTCTGTGTGGTAGGGACAGCCTTCCTCCTTGCCATTAACCAGGTGACTGAGAGCTCCAGGGAGAGGCTTCTGGGGCTGTCGTAAACGCCTGGTCAGTGGACTATCCTGAACTACCCCAGGTAAAGAGCCCAGCCGCCCGTCTGCTGTTCCAGACGCGGCCTGATCGGCGCGCTGGGTTGTAGCTCAGCACGGGGAACCCGGCGGCTGCTGTGATCGGGGCGCTCTCTCTCTCACACATGCACACACACACACGCACAGCCTGCCTCAGGACCACGCCAGCTCTCCAATTCTGTGTACGCCTCCTGCCATCATGTCAGGCCACTGCTGTTGCCCCGGGTGGCAGTGAAGGGAGGGGGCCCTGGCCCCTTGGAAAGGGCACCACCTTTGGGCTTTTGAGCGCTTGGTGCTGCTCCAGCCCTTTCCCAGTGGCCCATAGGCTGGACTCAGAGCACGAGGCAGCTCGTGGGCTGCTGGGGGCCGCAGGGCATGTGGCCTTGCTGAGTGGCTCACCCCGGGGGCCCTGGAGGCCTGACGTGAGGACCACCTAGGAGGTGTCCGGACATGCCCAGGGAGCGTCTCTCCTTCCACACCACAAGCAGCTTTTGGTCCCAACACCTGTGTGTGGGTCCTGAGCTGCCCTCCATGAGCTAGACACGATTGGAGCCCCCTGGCTGTGAGCACTTGGCAGCAGGTGAAAGCAGGCCCACTCCGTCCCTGGAGGTCGGGGAACTGACACCTGCGAGCCACACCACCCGGCCTCCCAGCCACCCAGCCCTCGGCCACCTGCAGCCTCCCTGGGAGTTCCTCATGATCAGGAAGGGAAGGGAAACACAGGCCTGGCTTCAGGCTGCACCACGGGCTGATGCCAGATGGAAGAGACTTGCCCTGGCACTGTCACCCTGGCGGGAGGACACTGTCACCTGCCTTTGGGCAGAACGTTGAGATAACATCTTATCCTCCATTTGGGTAGAGGGAAGCGCTCCCGGGGGCCACCTTGCCTGTGGAAGTGGCTGATGATTTGGTCAGAGTCTGGGACAGAAGGAGTCAGACAGAGGATGAGGGATGGCGAGCTCTGGGAAGAGGACGAAGGCGTGCCTTGGGCTGGTTACAGAGGACCAGTCCCATGACTGTTCCCCAAAAGACCCTGCCCCTCTGCAGTGCGGGCTGTCTCCCTGTGGAGGTGTCACTCTACCATAAGGGCCTGCACTGCTGGTTCTCAGGTGGCCTTGGTGGCAGGCTCTGCATGCTCACCTTGGCCTGGGCACCGACGCTGACACGATCTGACATTTGCTCCTGAGCCCTAGCTGGCACCTTCCATCGCCCGGGCGGAGCACCGACTCCCTGATGGCAGATGCTCACAGCGATGTCTTCCATCCAAGGGACCGACATTCACTCTAGATTCAGGGTGGTCCTCCCCGTCACACTGCCAACCCTGGAGTCAGCGGACGGCGCGAGGGCTGCCCCAGGTCATGCAGATGGTGAGTCCCAGGGAGTCGCTGTAGAGTGAGTAGCCCGTGACACATAACTGGCTTATGAAGAGACGGCTGGGACAAACCCTCAGGCTCAGGGTGACAGTGGCGAGGGATGGAAGAACCAGGTCAGCAGCATGTCAGCCAGTCCTGGAGCCGCCCTCCTTCCACATTCCTTCATACCTTCTCTTATCATTAACTGCCAAAAACAACCCACCTGAAACAAAAACCCAGACCTGCCCTCCAGTCCGTGATGCACGCTGCGCTCATGGCCAGGGCCTGATCCTCCCCCTCCCGGAACAGCCGTGACGGAGCCAGTGGTGTCTGAGCTGTACAGCCAGCCCCCCAGGGGCAGCTGTTTTGCTGCTGGTCGCTGAAACTCTGGGCTCTGCTGGTTTAGCGGTCTTACACCCACGAGAGGAAAAGTCCACCTCCACTGGCTCCACGCTCCACTGACTGGACGCTGAGACTGGCATTTGGCCTCTGGGGCCACTCATGAGCTTGGGCAGATCAGATACGTGCAGGAAGAAGGCAGGGGGCCTGCACTGGGCTGGTGCGCCCTGATCGTCATGGGGGACAGGGCTGCCACTTGAAAGCCCACAAGGAGGATGGAAAGAATCAGTGATTCCCGGGGCATCTCCTCAAACTGCTGGCTCCAACAGCTCAACTTGGGGCTGCTGGCTTCCTTACAGACAGGATCCACCAGGGCCCAGAGCTCTTCGGAAGGAAGATTCCAGTTACCTGACTAGGCCTGTACCTTCACTGCTGAGTGCCGGCTGTAGGTGGAGGGAGCGCAGAGCAGGCACTGCGGCCTCATGGCCTGTGGCTGCGATGAGGCTAGCATTCCCCTTTGTGTGTCTGGTGCATTCCACGTGAACATTTCCTTTCTGTCTTCCCCTACCCGCCGCTGTGCTAATACGATGGTGATGGGAATGGCCAACAATGTGATTTAAATAAAATGATAGATTTTTTTCAACATAAAGGGGCCACCCCAGAGGTGGCCAAAATGGCAGGCCTGGAGGCGGGTGCACACACTGGAGCCTGGGGGGCCTGGGGCACCCTTTGGGAAAGGGTGAAGCTGTGCGGGGTCAGGCGGAGGCTTGGTGTCCCTGCTTTTGTTTCTGGGGGCCGGGGGAGGGGGGAAGAGGAGTGTGTGGCAGGGACGGCTGCTGCCCTGGCTGCCCGGCCTCCGAACCTCCCTCCCGCTGGGTGAGCCTTGTGCCACGTCCCTCCTCCAGGCCAAGACGGTCCAGATGCTTGATCTCTCAGACCCGGGCCAAGAGTGGTGGGCACGTGGCCCCAGCCTGGCGAACCGGATGCTCCCATCGGCGGCCCTGTGCCTGGAGCGTGTATCACAAAGAAGCAGGGACGGTTTAGAATTCCTGCCCTGCTCTCGGTGGGGGTAGCCTCTGGCTCCCAGAGCCCGGTGGTGGCGTTCTAACAGGTTGTCCCCACAGGACCCCAGGCCCGGTCCCCCTGCCTTGGACTAGATTCTTTGGGTCTTCCACGGTCCTTCAAGCGCACCCTTCTGCCTGGCCTACCCCATTGTGGGCGTCTTTTCTCTGTGGTCCAGCAAGCTGCTGGTGGGCATTTAGGCTGTTTCCAAACTTCCACTGTTACAGACAGTGCTGAGCTGAGAGCCTGCCCCACGTCCCTGTGCCCTGTGCGAGGACTGACGGAGGGCAGATTCTGAGCAGGCGTTGGTCCCTCCACCAGGAACACACCCTCCGCCCGTGCTCCCCACGGCGGCTGCTCCTCACTCTTCGCGCCTTCCCTGAGGCCCAGCCTCAGCAGCCCCAGCCCGCGCCTCCCGCCTCGCGCCCCGGCTTCCCTCGCCCGCCATCCCAGTTGTAGTCACCCCAAGTGTTGGCTTACTTGGGATCGCCCATCTCACTCATGAGACCATGGCTTCACACGGAAGGGGCCGTGTCTGCTCACTCACTGGACCCCAGCGCACCTGGTGCCAGAACGCCGCATGGGCCCAACCACCCTTTCTGCAAGAACACAAGAACTTGGGAACCACGGAGCAATTTTAATGAGCTCAGACAAGGGGCGGCGGAGGGCAGAGGTGAAAGGCCGTGTGGGACCAGCCACGTCTGGCTGCTCTCCGACAAACCAGCCGGGCAACGGGAAGTGAGAGTTCTCAGCTTTGGAGTGCACTAGTTGAAACCTTCCAGTAATTTCTTTGGGCTCCGAGAGCTCAGCGGAAGCAGGGGAGCCATCTGGTGGCCGGATGTTGCAGGTGGCTGCAGAGAGGCGGTGAAGGACGGATGGGAACCGGCCTGCAGGGCGTCCCGGGAGGTGCCTGGCTTCTGTGCGCTCCGGCCCCCCGGCCCGCGGCCCCCCGCCTAGTCCACGCCCGAGGAGTTGGTCAGGTAGAACGGACGGATGACCACCTGGAAGCTGCTGAAGGATCCCACTGGGCAGGGGAAGAAGGAAGCCCTCCTGGAGTCGTTGGTGCCCAGGGTGCTGGGGATCAAGGCCTTCCGGTCCTCGAAGTCAGTGACATCCGCCACGAAGTGCCCCTCACACAGCATCAGAGCCTTGTTCTCATAGCCGACGGTGGGATCCGAGTAGCCGGACTTGGAGAGGGCCAGGAGCGGGGGCTCGTCAGAGGAGCACGAGTAGCCGTAGTTCCAGCAGCTCTGGATGGTGGGGAGGTAGACGAAAGTCCAGGAGACGAGGCTGGCCTGGAAGAGGAAGCTGGGGTGCTTCGGGGTCTGGAAGGACCGGTAGGGGTTGTAACCGGAGCCCGTCACGGAGGCGCTCCAGGTGGGCGAGGTGTAGAGCCGCGGCTGGTAGATGTCCTTGGTGAGGTTCAGGCCTCTGTACTGGGCCAGCAGCTGGACGGGCACGGTGTGGAACTCCAGGGCCTGCAGCGTCTTCTTCTGGAAGAGGGCCTTGTGACTCCAATACAGGGACAGGTTAAACTGCAGCTCGAAGAGGTCCCTGGGCGGCACCATGGGGAAGCGGACCTCCTCCAGCAAGCCCTCCACGTCTGTGTGGGAGGCGCGCCTCTCCCGGCTCCAGGCGTCCACGGCCATCAGCAGGGCCAGCTCGCTGGGCACTACCAGCTCGCTCTTGGAGAGCAGCGTGCGGAGGAGGGCCAGGGGCACGCTCGGCCAGGCATCGGCCTGCGTCAGGGCCCCGAAGTTCCAGGCCAGGAACTGCACGCAGACCTCCTCCAGCACAGGGTCCTGGGTGGCAAGGGCGTAGGCATAGAGGTCCAGGGGTGTCCGGAAGGAGGGGTCTTGGGGGAGGAAGATGGCAAAGAGGCGGCTGCAGTATTCCTGCAGCTGCTTGGCCCCGTAGGTGGAGGCCAGCTTGTGTAAGCACTTCACCGACGACAGAGAGACGTCTGTCCTCCGGGAGTAGAGGTACCTGGGGGGAGACGAGGGCTGACCACCTGGCCACACGCCTGCCCCTGCAGGACGACACCCGTGCCCGGCCGCAGGCTCGCCGTTGACCACTGACACACCTGGGCGAGCCATTTCAAGTGGCATTTGGTGCCCCCTGATTTATCTCCTGGATCAGCCCACATGCCAAGCTCACATTCGCTCAGAGCCATAGGTGCTGACAGCTGGGCGGACTCCATGCTCCTGGAGGATGTTACTGCACCCTCATCTGCGAGGGAGGTGGCCCCACCCCCTCCTCCATCATCACCATCATCCTCCTGGGTGGGACCTGCCAGCCATGCCTGGCACCAGCATTGCACTGACCCTCCCTTCTTGTTATCACACCCCTGGCCACACTCCTTCAGTCCCCCTGGGTGCCCCTCTGCCCCCAGCTCCTGTCCGGTGCCCCCACGACATGGTCATTGCCCCTGGTCGCCTGCTGTCTGCCTCCCCTGTCAGCCGTGAGCCCTGCGGGTGGCACCCAGTCTGTGCTGTTTGCCACAGAACTCAGTTGTGTTCCTCGGTTCCGCAGGAACCACTTTGCTGCATGAAGACGCATGAGGAGGGAGCCTGCTGGGAGGGGAAGGCCAGGCTGCGGCCGCCCACGTCCCCTGGGACACGGCGAGGCGGGTTCTGCTGTTAGGAAGAGCCAAACCCTGCCCTGGCCTCTCTCGAATGCTGGGCCTTCCAGGGACACCTGGACTTGCGGGCCACCTCATCACTTGAGCACAGAGCCAGGTTTGCCCAGAGAGAAGCCGGGGCCCTGCAGCGCCCAGTGACAGTGCAGAGGCAGGCCCTCCCTCCTCGCGCCCTCCCTGCCCTCGTCCACTCAGCACATCACGTGACCCTGCTGTCAACCACGAACTTGGAAGGAAACAAGGGCACCTGCAGCCTCCGGCCCATCACCCACGGCTGGGTGTCTGCAGCCTCCGGCCCGGGCCCGGGAGCCCTGCCCTGTGCGGCACCAGGACAGCGCGCGGGGGCCCTCCACTCTCGTCCGCAGCGGGACCACAGAGCCCCCGACAAACGGCAGTTGACAAACAGAGCGAGGAAACCTCAGCATGTTCCTGTCTCCACCTCTTAATTCCCATTTCAGTCCAGAGACGGGTGGGTCCCAGGCTGCTGGGAGCCGCACAGCCCCCAGCCCAGGGAAGCCCCAGCCCGGCTGGCTCTCCCCGGTCCGGGCACGCCTGCTGCCCTCAGCCTCAGGCAGGCGCCCAAGAGGGTGTGGCCGGTGGGTCCCAAGCAGCCCTGCCTCGCCATCAGGGAAGAAAATACTGTGAAAGGTAGGAGAAAGACCGAAGGCCAGGAGGTGTTAGTGACCCTCAGAAACCGGGGACCTGGCGGAAAGTCAGGCAACTGACAGGAGGCCCCGGACAGCAGGTGCTGCATGGTGACCACCAGGCAGACGGAAGGGGAGTCTGTGGGGCGGCCCCAGAGAGCAGGGGTCTCCTGAGGCCTTCGGGGGCCTGGGTGGGGCTCACTGCAGCCCCTCTGCCTTGGGGGAGGAAGGAAGAGAGAGGGGCACAGAGACACGGAGAGACAGAGACAGGGAGAGAGAGCCAGGGCACATGGCCAGATAGTCCAGAAAAATCACTGAGCTTTGACCAAGGGTGGTGACTCCAACGGGGACCAGGAAGGCGGGGACAGGCACCTGCTGTCTCTCAAAAGTATTACAGGAAATCGATCCCACTTGGAGGGGCACAGGATAGTCACCAAGTTCTCATACTTGGCTGCAAAGAAACTATTTTAATCTGCTTTTAATTGCCATTTGTTGTTTTCCCTTAAACGTCACGGTCAGGTGCATACGGCTCTGGGTCACAGGAGTGAGAGAGCAGCTCTTCCTGTATGCTGCTCTTTTTTCAGATCCATGCTTTCAGAACACCAGCCCCCAGGAGGCCCCCGGGCGGTGACAGTGGCCCGGGAGCTGGGCGCTCTGCACGTGTGAGTGTGCAGAAACACGCGCACGTCAGGAGTGTGCGCGAGCGTGTGGATGTGAGTGTGTGCGTGTTGTGCACATGTGTGTTCGTGAAAGCACGGCTGTGGCCAGTGCTGCAGCCCTTGTCCCCGCGGTTTGCCTCTGGAGGGGATGCTGCCCGGCCCTGGCCCCCGGCCCCCAGGACACTCACCTGATAAAGTCCCTGACGACCGGCATGCACCCGGCATCCACCTCCATGGTGACCCTGCTGCCCGGCTCCTTCCACAGGCTGCGGGCCTCCGGGTTGGTGGACAGGATTAGCTTGTGGGCACAGATGCCCAGCTCTTCCTCCTCCTTCACCTTGACCTTGATGAACAGGTCACAGCCCCTCTGGCTCTCAAAGATCTCCTCCAGAGCCGCCGGGAGCTCGCTGGACAGGTCGAGGGTGTGGACGCCTCTGGTTTCTGAGGAGCAGAAGGGAACATGGCAGCCCGTGAGGAGGGGCCCCAGTACACGCGTGCTCTGAGCGAAAACACCTCCGTGCCCTGGAGTTAGCCCTTGCCCTTAAGCCCTGGCTCGGGCCTGCCTCGTCTGCTCAGAGAGGCTCTGGGAGGGCGAGGGGGCAGCCCTGGAAGGCGGGGTGCTGCTGCCCCCACAGCCCCAAGCCCCGGCAAACACCCCTCACTAGCTCATCTGCTCCGCCCAATTCAGACAGCACACCCAGGCGGCGGACTTGGAGGTGCTGGCTTCCACAGCCTGGGCTCCCATCCCAGTCAGTCAATCAGTCCACCACCAGCTGTGACCTCCTAAAACCCAAATCTCCTGCCTGGTTTGTTCTGAAGAGGGAGGGTCTCACGGCAACCCTGCTTAGAGCTTTGGGGCCTTTAGCAGCCTCCTTCAGGGGACCGAGTCCTAGAGAAGCTACTCGAAGGCCCCAGGGTGGTTTGGGGGTGATATACCCCTCCCCCAGGCCCTCCCAAAGCTGGACAGGAAACTAAATCCCATCTGCTCTTTCTTTGCCACAAACAGGTCTGAATCAATCCTGACAATTAAACCAGGAGGGCTCAGCACTCCCCAGTCCCTCCCCACACCCCAGACTCTCCTCCAGCCTCCGCTCTTGCCCCGGGGCTCCCCACCAGGCCAGGGCCGCATCCTGCCCTGCACTCCAGCCCCACGGCCCAGGCGCCTCCCGTACCTGCTGCAGCGGGAGACCCCCACTCCTGCTACGAACACCCTGGCTTCCCGCACGGCCCCCACGCCGGAGGCCGCACACGTCCCTCTCCGAGCGCGAGCCCAGGCAGAAGGGCAAGTGGTCACGAGAGAGCAGAGAACAGCAATAACACCAGGGCTCAGGGATCAAACCGAGCACCCGGGTCTACCTGGAACACCTGATGGAGTCGGGGCCGAGGGGAGGGCTCGGGCTGCTTGCTATCAGGCCTTTCTGCCCCGGGAAACATTTAAAGCAGGCAGTGTAAGCCCGGGGTGCGGGTGGCGTAACGGGTTTCAGAATGAGCACTAAGGGAGACAAAAGCCTGGTGTTCAGGGAGCTGAGCCCGCAGCCTGTGCACATGGGAGCACAGGCGCACCTCGTCTGGCTGCGCTTGGCAGGTGCCGCGCTTCTCACAAACGGAAGGTCTGTGGCAACTGTGCATCGAGCACGTCTGTTGCCGCCATTTTTCCTGATGATATCTGCTCACTTCTGTCTCTGTGTCACATTTCGTAATTCTTGTCATGTTTCTCACTTTTTCATTATCATTGTATTTGTTATGGTGACCTGTGTTCAGTGAGCTTTGATGTGACTGTTGCAAAAAGATTACGACTTGCTGAAGGCTCAGATAGTGGTTGGCATTTCTTAGCAATAAAGAACTTTTTAATCAAGGTGTGTACATTGCTTTTTTTTCATTGATAGCTGCTCTTGGTTTGTTGATTTTATGCCACCAATCTATTCTGTTTAGGACTGGCTGTCTTTACATTTGCTCTATACAAAAAAAAAGAAAGAAAGAGAGAGAGAGAAAATGTTCATATTTATTTTATCTAAAACTCTCCAGCTTCAGTCGTCTAACATACAAGGCCCTGCCCTTGTGCACAGGCCACGGTCCCCTGCACCTCCCTCTGTGACCGCGAGGGGGAGCTGCTGGGCCGGGAGTTTGCACTGGTGACAAGGGCTTGCTTTCTCACTAGCAGATGGGAACAGGGTCAGAATATCTTTGTTCTAGCTGGAGCTCTGCTTCCAACTAAGTGTGCTTGCTGACTTATTATATTAATTATTACATTACATATTATATTAACTCCAGGGGTATGACATAGTGATTCAATATTTCTATATTACATTGTTTCTTCAGACACAATGCTGTTGCACATTAGTAACCTACAGTAAAGCAAAAACATCACTTTTGCAGTCAGTGGGAAACCGAGAAATTCAGGTGACCCGCTTTATTGTGATGCTCGCTTTGTCGCGCTGGTCTGGAACCAGCCCTGTGCTATCTCCGAGCTGTACCTGTATTTGGAATGTGGCTCACTGCCCAAGAATCGGGTTAAACGAAGCAATTCTGGGCAGCTCCAGCGAGGAGCAGTGAGGAAGCAGGGATTCGCTGCTGTGAGGTGGTGTGACCCGCAGGCTTTCCCGCCCCTCCTGGAGAGTGGGCTCCACCTGTGAGCCTTTGCACAGGTGGCTGTGTGACCCTCGCGGAGGGGCAGGGAGCCGGCGTGACCGCCGTCCCTGGGATCCAGGGCCTAGGCCTCCATGGTAGCTCTTGGGCAGGGGATGCAGGGAGGACCCTGGGGCTCAGGATGGAGCGTGCCCCCACTCACCGTTGCTGCAGATGACACTGGCATCCTGGTCATGTCTACAGTTGCTTTTCATCCAGCCCAGGGATCTGCAGTTGGCCAGCGAGGGCTCTGTCCCAGTGCACTCCACCTCGTCCAGCATGATGGGGCCACTTCCTGGTGGCACAGCAAGGACAACAGAGGCTGGGGGGGATCTGGGGCTCTTGGCCCTGGGAGGGAGGCCCCACAAACAAGGCTGCTCCTCCGAGAAGCCTTGTAAACAAGTCACATTTATTGCATGAGATGGAAAAAACCACTCCACAATCCTGCCATTCCAGTGAAGCGGCTCCTGGTTAGTTACAGCCCCTCCAGTGCCTGTCCACGTGTGTTCATGTCTTCTACCAGTACCACCGGGCGACTACCCCAGTGTGGGTTCAGATCTACTATCGTCACATTGTACCATAAACTAGCCTTTGTTCTCACAGAGTCTGTCTGCTTCGCAAATATCGAATTATACTGTCACTTGTGTGTCTCCTGTTGCTGAATATTTGGATCATGTCCCCTTTTTCAGAAATACAGCCACTTGCACACAGACTTTTCTTTTAGGGGGAAATTTTTTCAAGAAGGTACATTCTGAGGAGTGGAGCCTCTGGGCCAGAGGGAACGGCCACTGGCTGAGTGTGAATGAGCCAGCTCGCCAGCACAGAGCTTCAGCCTCTTTGAAAACCTGGCCAGTGCGGAGTGGCAGGGATGCCATTCGTACATGTTAGGTACCATCCCTCCCCTGGCCCAGCTGTTTGGCAGAGTCCAGCTTTGGAGGACCTGGGGACCCACAGCCTACCTGGCCCGAAGGCGGCTCTGCCCAGAGCCTCGGTGGCGTTCCTGAAGCCCAGGGCCCGGCAGACGACACTGGCATCCGTCAGGTCCCACATATTGTCACACACCGTCCCCCACTGGCCACTATAGAAGATCTCCACGCGGCCCTCGTTGGCGGTGTCCCCATTGACCAGCCGCATGTCACCATCTTTCGCGCCTGCAGCCTCCCGAGGGAAAGCGGAGGTCAGCAAGGATGAAGACTGGGTGCTGGGTCTCCATCCTCCACTTCTCAGGGGCCATGTCCTTTTGTGGGGACAGTAGAGTTCTCCCCAACCAGGGGTGACCCCTGGACCATTAGCTCTGAAGCACCCCCATCTGTCCTCGAGGGGGTCACACGCTGGGGAGGAGTTAAAATTCACATAGACCCCACACACACACACAGAGGGGAGGCCCCCTGTTTCTTACCTGAGCACTGAGCCCTTTATTCCATTGATGGAGAAGGGGCAGAGGGCTGGACTGCTGCCTGACAGGGGAGGTGGCAGGACCCCAAGGGAAGAGTGGGGGATGGGGCCGAGGCCCACACTGACCCTGCCTGAGGGTGTCTGGGGCTTGGGGGTGCAGCCTGGGTACCCTGCTGGGAGGGTTGTGGGGGAATTCCTGGGGGCAGCAGGCCCAGGGCCCCCCAGAAACACAGGCCGGATATGAAAGGTGTGGAGAGAAAGTGGGGTCCCAGCCCTACCTTGCCCCCCCGCCCCCCTGAGCCAACAGCATGAGATGGGAGTTGGGGGTGTTGTCAAAGGGCGAGTCTCAGATGAGGGTGAAACAGGCCTCCGTGGGGTCACCAGGATGAGGAAGAGACTCGAAGTGTGAAGAGCATGAGGACAGGTGTCCAGGACTTGGGAAATTTGACTGTGTCCACTCTCCCCCACCCCCCACCCCCACCCCCAGCATTTGGCCACTCTGTTGGGCCCCTCCTGGTCCCTCTGGTTCGCGCCGGATGAAATGGAGGATCCCTCTGCATCCCCTCCAAAACCTACAAGCCATGACTCGGGACAACGGGGCTTCAAGCAGGAGAGAAGGCCCAGGCTGGGCTCCGCGACCCAGGACCTGGCAGAGCCTTGCAAGGAGCGGCTTAACCCCGCAGAGCACAGGGGCAGCGCTTCACAGACCGCTGCTCTCGGCGTTTCCTGGGGCTCCGGTCACTCACCTTGGGTCCCTGCCAAGAGCAGCCACATCCAGAAGAGCCGTAGCGGGGCCATGGCCAGGCCTGGGAGCCCCTCGCCCTGCAGCAGAGGAGGCAGCTGAGTGAGATGGTGGAGCCAGAAGGCCCTTGGGACCCGGACTAGTCTGTCCATCCAGCCTGTAGACCCTGCTTGTGGAGGGCTGCAGGCGGGCACGGTGCCAGCTCTCTCGGGAGCCGTGAGTGTGGGAAACCCCCTCGCCCAGTCTGAAGGGGGGGTCCTCCAAGGACAAGGAAGACTTGCTCAGATGAAGGGGTCTCTGGGCAGCAAGGACAGTGGGAACAGGAGCCCATCTCAGAAAGCTAGGCCCTGGGTGTGGCTGTCGGGGGGGTGGGTGGTGTGGGTGGGGAGGGAGGAGACAGGGGGTGCAGGGCCCAGACTGGGAGGGGCTGGGGAGCCCTGATCAGGGTGGGACTATGTCTAGGCCATAGAGCCGTACGGGAGTGCCCTGAAATCTGCAGCAGACGAAGAACATTCTATGCGTTCTGGACCACGTGAGCCCCAGAAGGGAACAGAGTGAGAGCAGGACAGGATGAGAGGACATGCTGGGCCCGCTCAGTGCGGGCCTGGCACTGCCCCCTCTGAGGTCAGTGTCCCTAGGGACAGAGGCTCGGAGAGGCAGGGGACCACCAAGGCCACGCAGCCAAGCCAGCTGAGAGGCCCAGGTCTCCCCGCTTTTGCCTGAACTTCTTGCCTCTGAGTAATTCTCACCGCTCGCTTTTCCTCCTCACGCCCGTGCTGCCCCTCACCTGCCCTCTCCCTGCACAGGTGGAAGGTTGCGGGTCACAGCTGCTCTGGCTCCGTAAGAACCCTGCAACCCCCACCCACCTGCAGGGTCCAGCAAGAAAGGGTGAGGCTGCTGTTGTGGGGGTCCCTTCTGTCAGGGCCTGGTGACCCTGAGGCAGCATCCCAGTTGTGCATTAACCAGACACCCAGGGGCTCCCAGGTACAGGGGCCTGTTAACCATCACTGACCCATGGCCAGGACTGCTCACATTACTGGCTCGTGGGATCCTCAGCACAGCCCTGAGAAACACCTCGATGACCCCACCTCATAAGTGAGGGAGCTCAGAGTCGTAACCAGCTCCAGCTCAAACATCTGGGAAGCGATGCGTCGGGGGGAGACGCGGTGGGGTCTGCCCAGCAGCCGCCCGCTCTTCATGGCACTGACCTCAGCAGATGGCCGAGGGGCTGGGGTGACCAGCTGTCCGGTGCACCAGGGCCTGTCCCTGTTTTAGCACTAGAAGTCCTGCGCCCTGGGACATGCTCTCGGTCCCAGGTACACAGGGATGGCTGGTCACCTTCTGCACTCCTCAGAGAGTGACAGCCATCAGCTTTGCTCACCCTGGGACAGGAACTTGGGGCCCCAGACAAATGGCCATTCAGGCATGCGGTACATGGCATGCAAATGTCACTGTCCTTAGGGTGGCCATGGCAACCCATTTTTGCCCGACTCTCTGTTTCAGGAAGTGGGACAGAGCTGCCTGGCCCTGGCCCATTTGGTGCCTTTGCGCAGACTAGAAAAAGGTGCTCTTCCTTTGGGCAGGTCCAGCCTGGGCTGGAACACACAGATTCGGGCACGTTGGCTGAATTCTGAGCCTGCTTGCCCTTTGGCTGGGGTCCTTATACCGTGAGCAGCCTGCCCAGCTGCACACGGAGACTCTTTGGGTGCGGGAGCAGCAGTGATGGTCTCTGGGTACAGGAGGAGCATCAGTGCCCCAGCTGGGTACAAGGAGACTTGGCTCCTGTGCACTACATTGTACAGAGAGGGGGGCACCCATCTGACAGCAAGAGGAGAGAGCTTACCTGCCCTAGGCAACCACGGACGGATGTTCCAGAGTCTCCCACCGGCAGATTGACCTTCAACCCAGAAAACCCTCCCAGTACACAGTGTGGTGAGGCTGCCAGGAAAAGCTTCAGAAAACTCAGTCTAGTTTCGGTTACTGGAAACCACCTGACACTGTTTTCTTTTGGGATTGGCTGCTGCCAAGGCTCCCGGCCCCGCCCCCCTTAGTTCTGACTGTGAGCGGTGGGGATGGCGGCAATCCAAGGCAGCAGTCCGCAGAGGGCAGACCAGCAGAGGCAGACGGATGCTGCAACCAGAGCAAGGCGGCTAACAGCCACATTTGAATTTCAACACTCTTCCAAGCTGGACCAGCGCCACGGCCGGCGCTGAGGGAGGGAGGGGAGGAGAGGCAGGGGACAGCAGTTGGAAAAGCAGAGGGTGGGCACCGACAGGCCGGCTCTGCATCCAGTGACTGTGGCTCTCTCAGTGCATGCTCCAAGCCACTCCCTGGGTCTCATCCATCGTGGGCAGGGGGGACACGGTTGGGTGGCTGCTCACGTATGTCCACCCTACTCTAAGCACTTGACACACCTTACCTCATCTCACCCCAGTGGGGGCAGAACCTCTGGAGTGGACATGAACTGTCCTGCCCCCCACACCCCTTCCCTTTCCTCAGGCACAGAGCCAGCACCTCGATTTTCCCCTGGGGAAGCACCCATCTCACCCCCAGGTAGTGTGGCTCTCCTGGGTCTGACCTGGGCCTGGCAGGCTGGAGACAAATGGTGTCAGAGAGGCGCCGTGATCCCAGCCGGCCCGGGGAGTCGGCTTCAGACTCATGGAGCAGGACCCTGGAGGGAGCAGGCGGCCTGGAGCTGCAGGTGCCTGTGGTGCTCCAGGTGTGCCCAGGGAAAGCCCAGCTGAGGATGCAGGTGAGGGCAGAGCTGAGAGACAGAGGAACCGAGGTCCTGATGCTACGGTTTGAGCCCCGGTATCCAGCTGCCCTGAAGTCAAGGCCAAGCCCTGGCTTCAAGGTTAAATGAGGCACTCAGTGCCCTCTTTTGTTTCTGTCACTTGCATCCCAAGGTTCTGGATGAGGGTTATCCCCTTGGAATGTCCACACGTCTCTCTAATCCAGGGGCTGTCGGCACGTGAGAATTACCCAAGAGTTTTACAAACTCATAACGCCCGGAACCGTTAAGTCAGTGTCTAGGGTGGGGAGAGGCACTGGCATTAGAGCTTTGCAGGTGGCTCCCAAGTGCAGCCAGGGTTGAGAACCACGGGCGGAGACAGAGTCTCCCCGGCAGCCTCGAGTCCAAGAGAGCGCGCCTCCCGAGTCGGCCGTTCAGTGACTACCTGCCCCAGACACGAGGCTCGAGGGGCTCCCGGCTCCTCCAGTCCCCTCCTAAGAAGCTGTAAGGCTCCGTGGAGACAGCAGCAGAAGCAGAGGCGGCAGGAGAGCGCGGCGTTTTACCACCCGCAGACCCCCGCTCTGCTGCCTCTCCCGCCTCCCTGGCCTTTGCAAGTGGCCGGTCAAGGTCAGGAGTGCAGAGGCAGTCCTTTGTGGGTAGCAACGATGAGAACCTGAAGTTGCCACATCTTCAGCCCCAGAGTCCTTTCCTGCTGGAAAGTCCTTCGTGGGCAGGTATTAAAATGTAAGACTGAGGCCCCGAAACTTAACCAAGGCACAGGTGTCTGTCCCTCTCCACCCCACCAGCTCTCAGGGCTTGAGACCATCTGCTCCAAGAGGAGCGGCTCGCTTCCGCTAAGGAGACCGTGAAAGGCCGACGCCACAGACGATCGGGCCAGCCGTGACAACGTGGGGGCCACAGCCGAGACACGGCAGGGAGCGGTCTGAGGGCTGTCAGACACCAGAGCCCTGAGGGCTGTCAGACACCAGAGCCCTGCGAGCTGTAAGAAACTTTTCTGTGCCCCTTCTCCTGCCAAACACGGGAAAGCCTCCTGTAATGCTGACAGAGAATAAACCTTTGACAGGAAGTGACCCGTTCAATGCTCCTGGCCGCTGTGGGAAGGGGCGGCTCTTAACTCTTTATTAATAGATGAGAAAAGAGAGGTGCAGAGGGGAAAGCTGCCCCGGGATGCAGCCGGAAGAGGGAGGGCGGGACTCAAGCCCACACTTTTCTCTCCTTAAAAACAACTAGCTGACATACAATAAAATGCATCGATGTAACGAGTTTTGACAAAGGGACACAGATGGTAACCATGACAGTCTTCGTATACAGAACATTCCCGTCTCTCCAAGTGTTCTCTTCTGCCTTCTGCAGACGGTCCCTTCCGCCAGCCCCCACCCTGCCAGCCGCCACTGCAGCTCTGCATGTTCCAGACTTTCGCAGAAATGGAAACATATTCTTCAACTTAGCACACGCTTTTGAGATGTCACTGAGAGTATCAGCCATTGGCTCTTTTTTTTTTTTTGCTGAGCAGTAGTCCACGAGGTGGACAGACCACAACCTGTTTACGAGTTTATGCACCGATGGACATTCGCGTCATTCCCACTGTGGACCATGGTTTGCCCCCCTTATCCACGGCTTCGCTCTCTGCAGTTTCGGTTACCTGCGGTAGGTAAATTGCAGTCCAAAAATATTAAATGGAGAATTCCAAAAAGAAAACAATTCATAAATTTTGAATTGTGTGCCATTCTGAGTAGGGAGATGAAACCTTGTGCTGTCCCTCCTGGGACGTGAATCATCCCTTTGTCTGGTGTATCCTGCCCGTCGGCCAGTCAGTAGCCGACTCGGGTATCAGGTCGACTGTCAAGGTATCACGGTGCTTGTGTTTGGGTAACTCTTATTTTACTGAATCATGGCCTCAAAGCACAGAGCAGTGATGCTGTGATTTGGACATTCTCTTACTGTGCCTGATAATATAAATTAAACGTTATCACAGGCATGCATGCACAGGAAAAGACAGACTATTCTGGACTATTCTTTGACACTACCCCCAGTTTCAGGCACCCACTGGGGTCTGGAAAGCACCCCTGAGGAGAAAGGTGTGAAGGGGACCACCGTATTACAAAGAAAGCTGTTAGGAACATTTGGAGACAAGCCTGTGTAAATGCCCAGGGATAGGATGACAGGGTCATGTAGGAGATGTAGGCTTAACTTTTAAGACGCTGTCAAACTGTTTTCCAAAGTGGCCTCACCTTTCTGTATTCCTAGTAACAATTCCTATGACTGTTTCAGTGGCTCTGAATCCTCTCCAATACTTGGCATTGTCAGTCTTTTCTGGTGGGTGTGGAGTGAAATCTGTCTTACGACTAATGATGTTGAGCATCGTTCCACACGCTCATCCGTCATTCCTACACCCCCACCCCGGTGAATTGTCTATTTAAATCTTAGGCACATTTAAAATTGGGCTGTTTGTCTTATTACTGAGTTGTGTAAGTTCTTCATATATTCCGGCTGCAAGTCCTTCAGCAGATATATGATTTGCAAGGTTTGTTTTGAGGGAAAAGCTTGCATTTTCATTTTCTTAACAGCGTCTTCTGAAGAGCAAAAGTTCTGAATCTGGATAAATCTCACTTCACCATTCTTTTGGTGTCATATCTAAGAAACCTTTGCCTAACCCAAAGTCACAAAGATTTTCTACCATGTCTTCTAGGAGTTTTGTAGTTTTCGCTCTTGCATTTATGTCTATGATCTATTATGAGTTGATTCTGCATACGGTGGGAGGTAAGGGTTTCAATCCTTTATTTCCTTATAGAATAGAGTTGTCCCAACACCACTTATGGAAACCCAGTCTTTTCCCCACTGAGTCACCGTGGGATCTCTGTCAAAAATCAACAGGCCGCATACAAATGGGTCTATTTCTGGACCCTCTTCTGTTCCACTGACTTTATATATCTATTCTTACATCACTACCACATCTCGATGACTTACAGTAAGCCTTGAAGTCACATAGCACAAGTCCTCCAACTGTGTTTTCCAACAGAAGACAGGATTAACATTGAGTCTAATCGAGTCTTTCCCCCTTGAAGACAGCATATTGTTTATCGAGATCTTCTTTCTTTCATCAGCATTTTGTACTTTCAGCATATAGATCCTGCACATATTTTATTAATTTTTATCTAACTATTTCATGGTTTTGGTACTATTATAAATGACACCGTTTTAAAAAACTTCCAATTGTCCACTGCAGTCATATAGAAATAAAATGAGTTTCTGTATGTGAGCTGCGTACCCTTCAGCTCTGCTAAACTCAGCCCTTAGTTCTTTGAAGAGTCCTCAGGTTTTCTTATCTACTTGATCTTGTCCTTGGCGAATAAAGACATTTTCATTCTTTCTTTTGCAATCTAAAGATGTTTCTTTTTCTTGCCTAACTGCACTACCTGGGACCTGCCACAGGACGGTGGGTGATGGGCGTAATGCCAGTCTCCTGGGTGGATCACGGAGCTGTGGCAACGTGAGAGGCTGTCACTGGAGGAAGAACAGGACCCTGTGGGGCCTCCCCGGGACAGACACCCACACCAACCGTGTCCTCTGCCCGCCTCTTGTCTGTGGAAAAACGTTAAGTCTCCTTGGCTTCTCCAAGTTCCAAAGAGTACATACAATCATAGAAGTGAGAAAAGGCAGAAAGAAAGGAAAGCAGTCAAGCAAGACAAAATCATCATAGTTTAGCCATTAAGCAAAGTCCAGGGCCTTTACTTCCTCCTCGAGGGCTCTAGATAACATTCTGAGCCCTGTCCTCTGAGCTGTTCTGCAGACACCGAAACCCCCAGTGGGTGGAAGAAGTTAACTGCGTGCTGCCCACAAGCACAGGGACCCCAGACCTGCTGGAACCAGGAGGTTGACGATGAGGACTCCTGATGACCTCACCACCGACCCAACAGAAGCACGTTCACGAGCTGATCACACAGCCCACAACCCCCTCCCTCACCCTGTCTTTAAAAACCTTCCCCTGAAAGCCTTCGGGGAGTTCAGGCCTTTTGAGCACTAGCTGCCCTGGACTCCTTGCTGGACACCCTGCAATAAACTCTGCACTTCCCTTCACCACCACCTGGGGGCAGTACATTGGCTTTACCGCATATGGGAGAGCGAATCTGTGTTTAGTCTGGTGAAAAAAGGAACACGGCAACACTGTGTTACTTTTGCAACTTCCTTGTGGTTTAAAATGATTTTGAAATTAAAAAGTTAAGTGGTGGGAAACAATGTGAAAGCTGGCATCCTTGCCTTATTCCCAGCCTTAGAAGGAAAAACATTCATTCACCACGAAGTACAACGTTAGCTGTGGATTTTTCAGAGTTGGGTTTTTTTTTTTTCTTTTTTTGAATCATGAATGGGTAGTGGATTTGGTGAAATGCTTTTTCTGTATCTTTGGAGAGTGTCATATGTTTTATCCTTTTTAGTCTGTTAATCT
This sequence comes from Vicugna pacos, assembly GCF_048564905.1. Lineage (NCBI taxonomy): Eukaryota > Metazoa > Chordata > Mammalia > Artiodactyla > Camelidae > Vicugna > Vicugna pacos. Next base: position 60,444,695 of record NC_133002.1, read on the forward strand.
GGTGAATTATGTGGATTTTAGAATATTAAATCAACCTTGCATTCCTGGAATAAACCATATTTTGTTGTGAAGTATTTTCATTTTTATATGCTGCTGGCCTGGACTGGGTAATTTTGTCAAATATTTTTGCCTCTGTGTTCATGAGGGGCACTCACTGGTCTGTATTCTTCTTTTATTTGTCTGGTTTTGGGGTCACAGCAGTGGTGCCCTCACAGAATGATTTCCTATTTCCACAATCATGGAAGGTTTTCTGTTGACTTGTTGTAATTTCTTCCTTGAACGTTTGGCACAATTTACCAGTAAAGTCCTCTGGGCTTGGAATTTTCTTTGTGTGAAGGTGTTTTATTTTTGCTTTATTCAAATCTTTTAACAATTTGATTAAGACATAATTCACCTTGAAATTGACCAATTTAAAGCACCACAGAAGACACGATTCACATCTGGTAAGAAATTAATCTTTCCTCCTTTTTTTAACCCAGTTCTCAGATGACTTTGGGAGTTTCCTTTTGCTAATGAATTGTGTGAGTGCCAAGCAAGCCTGAGTCACAGCTTCTTAAAGAGACGGTCAAGAGCTGATTTTCAGTGTCTTCCTCTTTCGTGTGCCGTTCCCACCTCAGCCCAATGTGCTCCGGCTCCTCCCCTCCTGGAACTGTTCTTGCGAGGATCACAAAGAACCCCACATCTTCATTGTTGCTTGGCCCAGGGTCGCTAAGTAAGTGTCAAGTAATTTTCTAAGTCCCTGCTGTGTAAGGGTGTTGTTTACTGTTCACGATAGCTCTGTGAAGGAGCTCCGCTATGATCATTCTCTCACAGATGAGGAAACTGATGCACAGAGAGGTCAGGCGATCTACCCATGGTCACACAGCTGAAAAGTGTCAGAGCCAGGACTGGAACCTGGCAGTGACCTCAGAGCCTATTCTCGTCACCATTTTGACCAAAACAGCATCTTCAGACTCTAGGAGAAGTTGGACTCCACGACTGTTTCCAGAAAGGCTCCTGGCTGCAGAATGCTTCTGGCCTGCTCCTTGCCAGGATCCCTTCTCACCCCAACAGGGGGCGCACCCTTCACTCAGCCTATGAGGCTCGCCAGCTCTGTATTCCCTGGGGGCCACCAACAGCCCACACAGACCAAGAGACAAAGAGAACTCATTTTATTGTTTACAAAACAATGGCTCCAGTAGGAAGGAACACAATCATTACCCTTACAGCAGCGAAAAATGGAGGGAAGGGTGGAGAGGGAAGTCTAGCTTCAGAATATTTAAAAATCACATGGCAAAATGGTACTTCTGGGTACCTGGGCAGAGGGTCTCAACTCAGTGACTGTCCCCAGACCTCCAAGCTTCCTAATTCCATCTCTGTGTTTTTAAGATCACACAGCCTTAATGTCATGGATGTTTATCAAGGAGGCGGTTCAGGCCAGCTGGGCAAAGTCAGAAAAGACGTGGGCCTTCCCAGCTACGTCTGGTAGGAGCTGAGTTCCAGAGAAACATGTCACATTCAAAAGCTTGTTTTCCATTTCTTGCTATTTGTCTTATAGCAGAAGGAACAACCAGTGCAAGAGAGAGGGCTCCTTCCTAGGTTCCCTCTGAGCGGCCGTGTTAAAGCTGGGGAGTCGGGGAGTCTGTGAGACGGGGCCCCCCGGGAACAGCCAGAGCCTGAAGGACGGCCCTTCCGGCCATCAGGAGCCTCCATCCTCCTGAGGGGTGAGGTAGCTTCTGGGTGAGTGGGCTGATGGCGACAGTCCTTCCAGGCTTGCGTTCGGCTGACCTCTCTCCCAAACCCTCTGCCTTTACCCAGGAGAGTGGAGGAGAGACCGCAGGGATTAAGACACGCCAAGGTCTGTGCAAAGAGTTTCCAGGGAGAAGAGGCTACAAAGCTCCCATCAGGAAGAGGAGGAATAAAGGCCAGGACAGAAAACACAGGGCAGGCAGGCCTTGTCCACAAGCGCCAGAGTAAAGGGGTCCCAGCGCCTGGGGCCGGGTGTAGGCTTGAGCCAGGAGATAAAAATTCAAGTCACTCATGAAATTCCTTAAGGGCCTGACAACTCCTGATAGTTGCTAGAAAAAGGCAGTGCATCTTTGTCCTTATCTTTGCATCCTTTGGCCAAGGACTCAGAAATGCTTGAAAACCCGCCTTAATAATTATCACTTCCTCCACTGAGGGGAATGAATTTGTTAACTGCAAGACTTTGCTCTGATAAGGTTTGGCAATTCCACTTCATAAGAAGGGAAACTGCTTTAATTAATATAAGTTAATAATTAAAACTTCAAAGTGCTACACTGCCACCAAATTCCCCCAGAGGGGAGAACGGGTCGGTCACCTGAACGGAGGTGCCTGATGTGAGGCTCGGGGGGGGGGGCACGGGGGCCCGTGCCCAGCTTGCAGCACTGGGGCAGACCTTTCTGGAGGCCTGCCTGGCTCACTCAGCCCTGTGGTGTCCTGCAGTGGCGGATTTAATGGCCGAGGTTCACAGGAAGGATGAGAAGGGGCGGGCCCCAAGCAGGCAGGCCCACTTCAGCCTCACTGTTTTGTTCCCCTGGGGGGCACACTGCTTGACACGCAGTAGGAGCTCAGGAAATATTTATTGAACAAAAGAACAAATGGTAAGAAAAGAAAGGGGGGAGATAAAGAGGAGGGGCCTCAGGCTGAGACGCCTGCAACGACCAGCTTCTGCCACCAGATGGCAGCGCAGGGACACGCGTGGCCGTGGCCGGGGACCGGCCCTTCCCTGCTGCGGAGCCGCGTCTCAGGCTGCACTACACACCCCGGGCTGAGCTCCTATTCTGGAAATCTCTAAACCAGGCACGCCTCAGAGTTCCGAGAAAAAGAAAAAAAAGGGCAAAACTGAATACCACATAGAAGTGCAGTCCTCGGGTCTTTATAGAATCTGGGGCCTGACAGGGCTTCAAACAGCCCGTCCTGGCCGGGCTCCCCGTCCTGGCGCCTCAGCCTAAACGAACTCGATGCCCTCGTACTTCACGCTCCCGACCTTGGTCTCAGGCAGGAGGAAGCGTCCGTCCAGCGTGAAGGCCATGATGTAGGTGGCGATCTGGCCACTGTCCTCCTCGGACTTGAGGGCCACGATGATCTGGTCGTCGGTGTTGGGGATGAACTTGAAGGAGGAGAAGCCGTGCGTGGGGACCACCTCGCCCACGCGGCTGACGGTGATGTCGCCGAAGTCCGGGGAGGCGCTCAGCAGCAGGTTGGTCCCCCTGCGCTCGTCCTCCCTCTCGCTGTAGCGCGCATGGCTGGCCCGGCGTGGCAGGAAGAACCAGCGCTGCAGCGTGTCGCTCCAGCAGGCGGACTCGTGGATGAGGTAGCCTGGGGACACAGGGGCTGGTCACCTGCTGCCCTGCCCCGCCCTCCCCCAGCCCTGCAGGCGGGGTGGCCCGGGCCCAGGCAGCACGGCCGGCATCTTCTCCTTAGATCTCCGTCTGTTTCCAACTGTCCAGCGTAACCAAGCCAGGAGCACAGCACAGACCGAGGGGCCGGGCGGAATCTCACCAGCCACCCTGCCTCCTGGCTTCCCTAGCGCCGCTGAGTAGCCGCGGCTGTGAGGTCTGTCTGTCTTTTGACTCCTTGGTGCTACTCAAGGGGCACAGAGGAGAGCCCAGGGAAGAGAGCGACAGGAACATGCAGGTTTGATCTGTGAAGACAGATCAGGACAGGTGGGGAGAGGCCAGCTCGAAGCTGAGAAGGAAGCACGCTCCCTTTGTGTTTAAGGATGGAAACTGAGCCTGTCTGGGGGTGAAGCCCTGTCCTCAGAGTCACGTCCCCCAAGACTAGAGGGGACCGGGCCACTCCAAGCATCACAGCTCCCACCACAAACCATGACTCCATGAAGCGAAGACAAGAACCAAAGTCCTGTGCACCTGCTCCTACTGCATTAGGTGCAAGGCCCCACCCCAGGGGAGCAGCCAGGACGCTCAGACAGGGCCACAGCCCGAGCCCGCAGGGGCTGTCAGGGTGAGTCGGAGAGAAAGAAAATGGCTCACTGACCCCAGAACCCACAGGCCAGGCAGGAGGAGCCATCAGAGACAGCCAATCCATCACACAAGCAAGAAGCAAACACACTGGCAGCCACCCACCTGTTCAGTGCCTGCCCCGGGGCCCGGGGATCTCACCTGGTGGCCGGATCCCAGCGGCGGCCCGCAGGGCATTGTAGCTGGACACCCAGTTCTCGTGGTCCACACTGCCCCTGTAGCCCACCACCTTCACCCACTCTGGGTTCTCGTTCAGCACCTCCCCCGTGGCGGTGGTCCACTCCTTGCCCAGGCCGCCCACATACAGATGCTCATCCTTCACGGCTAGCCACTCAGCTTTGAAGCCTGGGGACAGGGAGACAGGGCGGGTGTGAGATGACAGTCAGCCCTGCTAGCCTGGCTCCCGTGAGTCCCATCAGGCAAGCGCAGAAGAGCCTCTCAGCCCGGCGGCCTTCGGTGTCAGAGGTCACCTGTGTTGGCCTGACTCGGGGCAGCGACAGGAGCAGGGAACGGGCCAGCCTGGCTGGGAGCTCCATCCCCAGGGGTTGGCAGTTGGGCCCCTCTCCTTAGAGCAATCCCCCGGGGTTCGCATAGGGCAGACGGGCACCACCTCCCTCTCCCTGTCCTCCGGGAACCGCCGCGCTTTTCTTCCAAACTCGGCGCAGGAACTCTCCGTGGGCACCTGCTCCGGCATGGCTGCGTCACCGGCCCCGCAGCCCCAAGAGGCCCGCCCTCCACTCTGAAGCTCCTGGGATCCTCGTTTCTCAGGCTGTCAGCCCCACCTCAGGACTATGCCCCACCCGAGGGAAGTGTCACGGAGACAGCCTGCTGTCCTCGCTGTCACACCTGACAGGTCCCCAGGCGAAGTACATGCCGGCGGCCAGAGCTGAGCAAGGGGCCTGGCGTGGGGGCCCACGGTGGCCATGCCAACCAGCGTGCGTATCTCCTCAGACAGGCTTACTCTGCTGGGGACCCAGTTTGGAAGGCTGTGGGGGTGCTTCTGTTCTTCTAGAATGTTCCCACCTGCTCGTACACCACATTCTCAGTCGTGCCTGCTTCCCAAGCATTTCCCAAGCCCCTCGCCGGCCCCGGGGCTGCCCCGTGAGGCGCTTGTCCGCAGGTGGCTCCAGGGCACTTCTCGCTGCTCCCCCTGGGTGACCTGAGCACAGGGCGACCCCAGGCTCCCTGTGCCTCATGTTCCTCCCGCTCCAAGGGGCAAACAGAGCTACCAGATGGGGCCTAACCACGGACCGTCAAGACAGGCAATGGGCAACCAACATTTTCTCTAAAACCTGCCAACTCGTCCCAGCCTTGGGCAAATGCAGGAGAGATTTTACCACCAGGGGAGGGTCACGGGGAGGGACCGGCAGCCGGTGCAGGGCTCAGCGAGTTAATGTGATTCTACCTTTGACCTCAGATGCCTGCAGTGGAGTTTAGCCTTCTAGAAGGTGTGGATCCGCCTGAGAGCACAGGCGCACACAGAAGTTTGTGTCATCTCTCCTGCCACCCCAACTGACTGCTCTGGGCTCTCAGGTGACCCCTTGTAGCTCTGTTCCCGCTTGCTGGCCAACAACAGAGTTGGTGGATGGCCCATGGCTGCCGTCCGAGGTTGGATGCCACTCAAAGCGGGGGTCACTGCTGCCCACACACAGACCCTCCTTCTGCTGGGTTTTCAGAAGGGAGAAGTTTGCTTTTTAATAAAATCTCGGTTCCAAATGAGAAGATCTGACACCCCCCTAGCTTTAAAGGAAAGATGTGTGGAGGACACAGTCCCAGTGTGCTCTCCAGACACCGTTTAAGATGCAGAAAGGGGCTCGTTCCTGAGGGCCAATGAGAGCAGTGGTGGTGAAGCCCAGCCCTTCTCCTGAAGGGTCCCCGGCTGTTCCCCAGCAGAGGCTCACACCTCGGGGTACCACTTCAGTCTGAGGTCTCATGGCTCTCCCCGATGTCCCCTCCCTCTGGACCCATGGCTGCTTCACTGCGCACGTGTATAAACCTAGCCAGCTGACGGCCAGCCCCGACCTGTCCTCTGGCACTGCAACTCGGCCCCGGGGACGGTGGCCCACTTACCTTTCCCCACAGTTCCATCACCATCAGACAGAATCACCCAAGGAATGGCCTTGGAGCCTTCGATCTGGTAGACAACCCCCGTCCGGTCATCCACAGAGTACAGCTTCCCGTTGAAGACGATCAGATCCGACAGCTCCATGCCCCGCCCCTTTTCCGCCAGGTGGGACTCCAGGACCCCGTGGCCGGGGTCCCACTCCACAGCCACCCTGTCCCCGCTGTCTGACAAGGTCAGATAGCCCTTCTTCAGGTAACTGACCCAGGTGTTTTCCTCCTGGGCCCTTGACTCCGTGTCCAGGTCGGCGATAAGGGCAATTCGGTACCGAGTCCCACCCAGCGTCCTCTGGGGGGCAGACAAGGGGTAGGTGTCATTGTACCGGTCAGCGGGCACCTGGCCGAGCCTCCAGTTGTGGGCATTGGGTGCGGGGGCCCGGCCGGGGGGCGGGCGGTGGGCGTAGAGCAGCCAGAGGACGGCAGCACCCACAAAGGACGGCAGAATCACCTTCCAGCGGGGGCGGAAGCGGGGGTCTGCGGCCTTGGTCATGGACGCCAGCACGGGAAGGCCCCCCACGCTGATCCGGAGGGAGTGCATAGACTCATTCCATTCCAGGGGGTTGGAGGGCTGCACGGGCATCAGAGTGAAGGGCAGACGGGACCTGCAACCCAGGGAGAGAGGGGAGAGGTCAGTGACCCGCCAGGCATGGCACCTGCCACTTTCATGAAGGTGCAGGTCTGAGGCCTCGACACTGCGATCGTTCCTACTCCCGTGGCTTAATTAAACCCTGTCTCTAGTGGTATCTCTGTTCCCTCTTATTCAGTAAGATGAGAAGTCCCTCCAAAGCAAAATTATTCCATCTCCCCTGTCCCAGTGGGCAAGACAGAAAGCTCAGAGAGAGAAAGTTCTGTGTGGGCTAGTGTTCTGCAGTCTTGGGAAAGAGGAAACAGCAGGGAGTGAGGGCAGGGGTGGGAGGGGAGGTGGGGGTCAGGCGAGTCAGGAAAACAGAGAGGGTACAGGTCTGTATTTTAATCAAAGGTCACCTCAGCCATGAAGCCCTCCCTGATGGCTCTGCTCCTGACGGCACCCTCCAGCCCCTTCCTTGGCATCTGTCACCACCCGACATCACATTACAGTTATCAGTTTGTCCATGTGTGTCCCAGCTCCTAGTGCACAGAGCAGACACATGCTCATTGAGTCAGTGGGTTTTTAACCTTCTCCTGGGTTAGGGTTCTGTAACATTCAATTTTTAGTATAAAACACATTTAAGCCAAACAGAAACAGTTCTGGTTTTGGCAACACCTGTCCCCAGTGCCTTTCTGTGATGTGCGTGGCTGAGGGACCAGGGTTGGACACCCAGGAGCCCAGCCTGTCAGGGGCCCTGCTGCAAGGACAGCCGGGCTTGCTGGGGCCTGGCGTGGCCTCGAGGCAGAGCTCCAGGGCCGGTGGCAGCCAGGAACAGCAGCTCTTGTCCCCAGCAGCTCAGCGAGGCCACAGCAGTCCCAGGGTAGAATCAGCAGAATGTCAGCCCTTGGCTGTAACTCAGGAGGTCCCAGCCTGAGACACTTCCCTCAGGCCACGGAACAGGTCTGCCTCGATCCCCGAAACGACCCCGGACAGGCAGATGCTCCTCCCCCCACCAGGCAGCAGCTGGGAAGGACATGGGGACACGTGTGGTGCTTCTGCACCACCTGGACGCCCCACGCAGACCAGACGGCCCAGCCCCAAGGACGGAAAACCATGGCAGCAGGTCCACACGGAAGCCAGGCCTTCCCTTTCCCTCGCTTTTTGGAAAGGTTCTTAGGTTTTGGCCACAGGGGCAAGTGCAGAGAAGCAACCTCTAAAGAGCAAGCAAGATGCAGGGGGCCCACAAAGGGGCCTCGGAGCCCCTCCCATCCCCTCTCCAGGTGCTGGCCCCTGCGCCCTTCTCCCTGAGGAAGCAGTCCCCCAGGCTGCCACGGAGCTGGTCGCTGAGGCCTTTGCGGGGGAGACTGGAGTCTCGGCCCTTCCTCTTCCGGCACCAAACCAAGGCTTCTAAAGCGCCGCTGAGCCGAAGCCACCCAGCGCCCGCGCCCAGCCCCGCGCCTGAGCTCCCAGCCCTACCCCTCAGCTCCTTGGCAAAATTCCGCCTGGGCTTCTAACACGCGTCCTAAACACAAGTCTTTCAAAACACGAGTCTCACTCCCCTCTCTCCTCAAACCTATTTGCCCCTACATCCTCCCCCAGGAAGAGGTGGTGCTGAAAGACGGCTGTCATCGCATGGGGCAGATCAGAGCTTCCATCGAAACCCCAGCAGATGCATTCTTCTGGACAAAAGATCATGAACCACCACCACCACCACCTCGAAAGGCAAAGGCAGAGGAACCACCACCACAGCTCCCTCCTTAGGGAGAACCTCCTCCCTCAGCGGCCTGAGCAATCCAAGCAATCCGGCCATCCGCCCCCTCGGCCCTTCTCACCGGAACCGCACGGCCTCCCTCCCGCCCTGCTGCCACTCCCCGCCCACCTCCACTGGTGCCCCGCAGCCAGCGACACCTGCTATTCAAGTGAGTCCATGGGCTGTGTCACTGCCTGCTTCGTGAGCAAACTCCAGCTACGTCCGAGACCCCGCCAGCCCTCACCCCTCAGAGAGCCAGCTTCTCTGCACACCAACCCGAACAGCCACGCCGCCTCCCTCGTCCCCCAGGGCATGGCTAGCTGTCCCTCTGCCCCAGACCTGCACTTTTCACACGGCTGCCTGACTTCCCCATCCAGGGTTTCTTAAGATATCAGCTCCCTGGAAGGACCCCTCTGCCAACCCTGTGCCCTCCCGCCCTTTCCCGCAGCATCCAGCTTCTCCCCACTGCCCTCAATGTCTTATGTCATTGTGTCCTCTCTGCCTTCACTCCTCGGGCAGGGGCTGGCCCAGGGTGAGCCCACACTCCTGGCTGACAGCCGGGCAAGCCAGGGCACACTTGCTGAAGGAAGGAAAAGTACACCCACTTCCTGAGCAGTCCCTCAGCCCCCGGACCCAAGCCCCAGCTTGGTTACACTGCAAGCCCACAGCCCGGGACCCAGCCCTGATGGTGGAGCGGCCCCACTGCCACAGAGCTACAGGTTCAGGGGACACAGCACCTGGCAGCGCAGAGGTGTCACCATTGTGATGTGTCGTCCTCCCTACCCCGGGTCGACTCTCTCCATCCCTGAGTTGCCACCCTCCCTGCCACCATGGCTCCTGCCTGCCTGCTCCCGGCCAACTCCGCAGCTGCCATCAGCAGCCAGGGGCCGGCGGAAGCCACGCGGGCGCTCACGCCTCCGGGGCACTGCTGCTCTTCTGGGTCCTTCTCAGCCTGTGCTTGTCCAGATCTCCCCGAGCCACCGTTCCGCCCCCAGATTACACTCGCAGATACACTGAAAGCACCCAGTAAATGCTGTGGGTGAATGGGGTGGGGACCCTGTGAACCTAGGAATGAACGGAGAGCCCATCCCCACTCGGTGACACCTCTGTCCCTCCCCACCCTCTCCACCCTGGCCGAGGTTCACTCTCCTGTTCCTCCTGGGTGCTCCATGCCGGGGCCCGCCTCTGCTCCCGGAGATGACCCCCCAGCAGGCCTGCTCCCGGGGCACAGCCCCAAGACCCCAACGCTGGGGTGTCCTGCCCCATCTCCTCCCAGCAGGCACGGAGACACAAGTGGTGACCTGCCTGCGGTCCTCCTTCCCTGCGGCCCACCTCTTCTCCTTCTGAATCCACACCTCTTAGCCCGAACCTTTCCCCCAAATTCCAGGCCAGCAGCCCAGCTGCGGAGCCTCCTGCCCCAGGAACAGGTGGCCCTTCTGGAATGTACTGCTGGCTGAGGGCCTCCCAGCCACCAGCGGTCAACCAGGGCAGAGGTCAAAATCGCTCCCTCACCTCCCCACGTCCGGCAGGTGCCGGGTCCCCTCACCCGTCCGCACCTGGCTCTGGATTCCCACCCCCACTGCCCCGGTCCTGTCCCACCCTGGGGTCCTGATGACCCAGACTGTCTGGGTCCAACCTGAGCTCTGCCACCTACCAGCTGCGTGACCTCAGACAAGTGACTCACTCCTCTGGGCCTCCGTTTCTCCACGTGTAAACTGTGCATGTAGTGTGCAGGCCTCTCATGCTGCGGCCGGCGGGGCTAGACCTGGGAGGACTCGGCGCTGACCACCCACTGCTGTCTGGCTGCTTCCCTCCTCACTTTACCAGCACCTTCACCCATCGGCCTGGAGGGCCCAGCCCTGCAGGTTAAGCTGGCAGATCCTGCAGAGTCAAGGACTGCTCAGCCCGCAAAGCTGATTCCTCCACAGGGAGTGTGCAGATCCCAGGTCTAGACCCTCTCCAACCATCCTCCACACAATTGAGGGAAAGACTTTCCTAAAAAGTGAATCTTTACTAGTGCCTGGTGCCCTCCTGTTGAAGGACAAGCAGCGTGCGCTCCCCGCGCACAGCACCGTGCTGTTTCCAGCTGCCAATCCCTGCACGTGGAACCACCTAGAAGTCCCTGGCTGTCCCATGAGAGCCGTGCCTCCACTGCCCCTTCCCCTCCTGCCCTGTGTCTATGGTGAAGTGCTCCCCCCACACCAGCAAGCGCCCCTCCTGTGAGGGGCTGACACTGGTCCCAAAGGCGCCCAGGCTGAGTCCCAGAACCTGTGGACGTCCCCTTCCACAGCAAGAGACACTGCAGGTGTAAGCAAGTGAAGGACAGGGCGATGGGGACACTATCTAGGTGGCCCTAAATGCAGTCATGAGTGCCCTCACAGAAGGGAGGCAGAGGAAGACGTGATGACTAAGAAGAGAAGGCCATGCGACCACAGCCGAGAAACGTATGGGGCCCCCAGAAGCTGGAAGAGGCAAGGACGGACTGTCTCCTGGAGCCTTCGCAGGGAGCATGGCCCTGCCCACACCGCCATCTCAGCCCAGTGACAAGACACTGGATTTCAGCCTCCAGAACTATGAGAACACAGGTGTTGTCTTCAGCCAACAAGCCCGCGGTGATGTGTTACAGCAGCCGGGGAGATAAGCGCCCCCCATGCCCCCGGCGCCGCCTGTGTGGGGCCCCTCCCGGGGACGAGGCTCAGCCGCGGTACGGCCCGGCCTGCCCGCAAGGTCCGGTCATAGCCTCCCCACTCAGCTCTGAGGCCCAGCAGGGAAGGGGCTCTGCTCAGCCAGGTCGGTTCCCAGGGCCTAAGGACACCTGGGGCTCAGTCATTCGACTGCGCTCAGTGACAGAACTCGGGCTGCTTCCAGAAAATCCCTTCCGCTTTCCCACCAGATCAAAGCCCAGCTGTGGTCTCCATCCCTCCTCAGGGCCCCAAGGCACTACTTTTATTTTGGACAAAAGAATGTTTCCAATCTGATGCCTTTTCACCACATGCCACACGTGGCCGTTTATCAACCAAAACTGACGGCGGGCTGCTGTAGCGTCTTGTTGCTGCTGGAGGCCTGGCGCCAAGCGCGGGCCTGAATTTTTATTAAAAACCGAAAGCAAAAATCTGCCACCCATGGGAACCAACAGAAACGAGTCAGCTGCAGGTGAGAGCTGCAGGGGCAGGAGCCATTCCCGGAAGGGCCTGTCTGAGGCCTCCCCTTGCCCACACTCCTCCAAACAGTTTAAGTGTTTGCTTTACTGTGACCACAGCTGGGCCAACCCCACCACGTGCAGCACAATGGGAGATTCTACATAATCAGGAAAATCAGAACCGAGGCGCCACAGTAGAGCCACGGGCTCTTTGGCCGGCTCGGCGCACCTGTTCAGGTGAGCTGCACCCAAGTCCTCTCCTGCTCAGAAGCCCCAGGGGACCGCACTCCTGCCAGCTTCCTTCCTCCTGCACCAGCCACACTGCAACATCCCCAGAAAGACGTTCCTGGCTGTCAAGGAGCGACAACCACCCAGGAGGCTCGAGTCCTACTTTCCTTCCCCGGCCCCTCTCTCTAGGGAGGGTGTCAAGAATGGCTCAATGACACGCATGCTTTTCTGGTTCTGTCAAACCAAGACTTCCCGGGAAAACAGACAAAACAGCCAGACGTGGTGTCTGGGTCTGTCCCCTTGCCAGGGGCTCCCAGATCCCAGGGGAGCAGCACGGCTTCTTGCCGCCCGCCAGGGAGACACTGTCTCCCCACCCCAGGAGCTGCAGCCCCGCCAGCCAGGTGACGGTTAAGAATGAGGACAGGCTCAGATGCCCCGACCCTCACAGGGCACCCTCAGGCCTTTGCCATCGGACTCCACCACGGCTTAGACGAAAGTGGGCAGCGATCTCCGACCCAGCCAACAGCCAAGGGTCTCTCTCTGCAGCTTCTTCCAGGAACTGCTTGTGACAGGTGGCAGGGCAAACAGGTTTAACCACAGCTGCCAGGGCAAACCCCTCCCTTCCAGGATCCAGGAGGGCAGGAAGCAACAGGGGGCGGGAGACTAGGAGGCCCTCTTCCCGCTCCCTCTCCTCCCAGCCTCTGCTCCTACAGAACAGCTGCCTCCCCTGCCCTCCTTGGTCTCTGAACCGCCCCAGAGAGCCCTGTCCAACAGCAGGCTGGTGTCGGAGTTCCTGCTCTGCTCACGGCCAAAGGGCGCTTCCTGGTGAGAAAGTAAAGAGCCAATCCCGCTGACATCACCGACACTTCAGGGCGGCAAAGACAGGGGCCAAGGGCTGCGAAGCCCCTGCGAGCTAGCATCTCAGAGGACGCTGCTGCTGTGTCTCCGGAAGCGGGCCAGGCTCCTTGAAAATGTGACCTGACTCAACACACTCTTCTGTTTTGGACTTGCCAGGGCTGACGGCTGCACTAGAAAAGTCCATTTCAAGTCTGGACAGGGGCAGACAGCAGACGGACACCAGGAAGGAAGGAAAAGGTCACAGGAGCCCAGTGTGTCCGTCAGGGACCACCGAGGCCACTCCTCGCAGCGGGAGACTTCCCTCAGGGCTGAGGCTGCAGGTCCCCCCAGCCCCCTCCTCCAAGGCCGACACGCATTCACAGCTGCTTGCTGAATCCCGTCACATGCGGTTCAAGATAACTGACCCTTCTGCCCGCTGTGCTTGTTTTCACGTCACCACCCAGCAGGAGGGAATTAGTTTTCCGTCGCAGCTCTAACAAATCACTGCAGACTCGGCAGCCTAAACACCGCAAACTGAAGTGTGGCACAGGTCTCACTGGGCTAACATCAGGGCCGTGTCCCTCCTTGAGCCTCCAGGGGAGAATCGGTTTCCTAGGTTTTTCCGGCATCCAATGGCCACCCACATTTCTTGGCTGGTGGCCCCTTCCTCCACCTCCAAAGCCGGCAACACTGCGTCTCTCTGTCTTTGCGGCATCATTTCCCTCTGAAGTCCTCTGGTCTCCCTCCTCCACTTTTAAAGACTCTGGGATTACACTGGGACCACCTGGATAATCCAGGCTGACTTCTCTTTTTTAAGGTCTCTGATTAACCACCTCAATTCTGTCTGCTACCTTATTCCGCCCTTGCCATGTGTGTGATACACTCGCAGATTCCGGGGGTCAGGATGTGGACATCTCAGGGGCCCACTTTTCTGCCCACCACAGGGAGGGAGACAGAGAAGGAACCTCCAGCTCTTCCCGAGGGGCAGGGTCGTTCACACATGGCTCTGTCCCTGGGGCGTCACAATGGCCCACAGTTTGCACTCATTCCATCATAACGGGGCTGCAGGGGCTTCAGCTGTACCATCAACGTTAAACTTGGAGCATGTTTAGCACAAAGTTACCTTCCCAATTGAAAGTAACATCACAAACACCACCACACTTCACTGGGGTTGATTCCCAGAGAGTCCATTTATATGGGAACACAATCACCCCACGATCAACCCAAATCAGGGCTGGCTCCCACTGACAGTGGAGCTGTACCTGCGAGAACCCATCTTCTTTCCCACCTTCCTCAGTGGCCGGCATCGCTGGGAATCACTCAACCTTCGGGACCCTTCGGAGCCACTGTGGGCGGGCTCCGAGCTCCTCCTCACCCCCACACTGCCACTCGCCATGTGTATCCGGTCTGGCCCCCAGGGCTGCACACTGCCATCTGGAGCCCTACTCCTGCCTCACCTCCGGCCTGCTCCCCAGGCTGAACACGGACAGGAGGGCTCTGCTTCAGAACCTGAAGCTGCATGTTCCATTTAATGACTGGGCTTATCACAGATAAACAAGGAGGATCCAAAAAAAAAAAAGTAGACAAGAGAAAACACCGAACATCTTCCCACATACATTTCTCTATTATTAGGATTATTTTTTTCCCTAATTGATCATCTTGGTCTAATGAAAAGGGAAGTCAACAAAGAAGTCCTTAAAAATCAATATAAAAGTTTTAGATTCCTCTAATGTTGGCATTTAATAAGAGCTTTCCAGGAATCTCCACAGGCCAGAGAGTTACTAAAGGGAAAAGAGAAATCACTGTCTTTCTTTCTTCCCAGAGTCCTAGGGACCACTCCACAAACGCCTGGACAAAAGAGAAATGACTTCCTTGTCCCAGTGTGGATCCATTTCAGGACTCTGGACTGCACTCCCAGACCCGAGGACACCCTGGTTGTGAGGGAGAAAACACTAGAGCATTTATCCACCAGCCCTGCACAGTTGCTGTGAAGGCTGCCACGTTGCTGCCCGGGAAGTCCTGAGACCCAGATGAAAGGGCCGTGTGTTTGTGGGAGCCTACAAGTGCTCACCTCAAAGGCCACATTCAGGGAGTGGGGTGAACACGGCTCCAGGCAGGAGCTGCTGGCCCTGCACCCTGGGTCCCTCCTCACTGCCTCTGGGGCTCGGGGAGGCCTGGCACATAAAAGTTCCCTCAAGTACCAGCAGCCGAGACCAACACGTCTACAGTGCTGCTGTGGGCTACGAAAACCAGACGTGAAGTACGTTCAGAGTGCATCTTTAGGGGGAAGAAAGGAGACTTTCAGCTGACAGAAAGAATCAAACGATCATCTACACTTCAACCGAGGGAACATACGGTGGCATAAAGTGGAACCTGTACACCTGCCAAGTATAGGATTTCCTCCACCACCCTGTGATGTCACAGCGTGTCCCATGATCAGGTTAACTGGGACAAGAAAAAGAGTGAGGAGACTGAGAATCCTGTCCCCAGACCACTACAGTGGCCTTGTGACAGTGCTTGAACAAATCCACGCTTCATCTGAGTCCCCTCCCAGAAGACACCCTGGGCTGTGCAGGACCGGGCACCCCTACCAAGCGCAGAGGGATGGGGAGGCTGGCCCGTCCCTGTGCCTCAGCCTGAATAGAGGACTCACTGAGGCCAGCAGGGAGTGGCACTGGCTGCTCTGGGAGGAGCCCCACCCGGCCCACAGGCTCAGGCTAGCCTATTCCACTGAGCGGCCTCTGGGGTGGGGCTGGGGTAAGGGAGGGCCTGCAGCCCAGCCTAGGAAGACCCTTCTCAGTCAAGCTCCTCAAAGGGAGAGCCTGCAGAGACCCCACTGCTCCTGAAGGGCTGCAGCACCCACTTCCTTTCCAGGGACCCCCAGTGACCCTACCCTTTTGTCAAGTTCTGGTCCTTATACTTAAGAGCCAGCAAGATTCAGTCGACATCAGCAGACACATACTCCCAAACCTGTAATTTGTTAAGAACATGGTAGGAAAAGATGTCAAGCATGTACCCCTAGACAGGCATGAGAAATGGGGCCGGAGCTGGAGTGCTAAGGGACACCGGTCTCCTGGGAGACACTAACGTGCCTGGGAAAAGATGTGTCCAGTAGACAGAAGGGTGAGCACAGGTGTAGGGGCCTGCCAAGCCTAGGGATACAGAGGGCAAGGGACAGGCAGCAAGCAGCAAGGATGGCCAAGGAGGTGCCTGTCCCCAGGGCTATTGCCCATCCAGACCAGATGCGGGGAGGGAAGGAGGGGAGGGTGGAAAGTTTGGGTGCAAAAGGAAGGAGACTAAGCTGTGCTGAGGGGAAGGAGAGAAAGGGCTGGTGGGGTGGGGAAGGCTGGCCGGCTGCAGGTGTGATAAAGTGCCAGCCAGAGAGGGGAGGGCTCCCTACTCGGTCAGGAGAGTCCCTGCGGAGGTCAGAGCAGGGGCACTGAAATCACAGGGGGCAGGAAAGGGCTGTCCTCGGGGATAGAGAGGTGTCAGGAAGGGAATTTGTCCTTCAGGGTCAGAGGGGGTGATGTTCCATCGTAGTCAGAGGGAGGAGGTGTCCGTAAGTCTGAGGGATGAAGGGTCTTGCAAGTCAGAGGGGCAGAAGTTCCGCAGTCAGAGGAGTGGTGTCCCGCGCTAGTCAGAGGGGTCAGGAGGCCCCCAAGTCAGAGGGGGGAGGTGTCCCGCAAGTCAGACGACGTAAGAGCCTTACAAGTCAGAGCGGGGAGGTGACCGCCACCAGATGGGAGACGGGGACAGTTTCTCAGAGTCAGGGAGGCGTCCCACCCCTGTCAGCGGGTCAGGGGGCAGGGACTCGGTTCGGTCAGACGGGGAGGGAGCCTGCGGGGTCGGGGTCGGGACGCGGCGGGGTCGGAGGGGTCGGCAGGCCCCGGCGGCCGTGGGCGGGCGGTCACTCACCCAGTGCGGGACGGCTCCGGGGCCCGCGGGGGGTCGGCCTCGCGGCGGGCAGTGCCGGGACCGAGCTGGCAGCCGACTTCCGCCCGGCGCGCTCGCCCCGCCTCCGGGCAACACGCTCCCGGCAGCCTCTGCTCTGCGGCGGCGCGCCGGGCGCGTGTAGGGGCTGCTGGGAGTTGTAGTTTTTGCTGCTCGGCGAGAGGGTCTGGGAGGAGGAGCTGCGGGCCAGGCGATGGACCAGAGGGAAGGGCGCGAAGTCTGCACTGCCCACCCGCAGGTCTTCTCCACCGCGTTATTCAAGATCTTCGGCCAGGCGAAAATAGGAGGGGCATGGGATGAAGGCTATGGGGAAGGGATTATCATTCCTCTAGCTGAAATTACAGGAGCCCCTCGCCTGGAGGCAGAGAAGCGTGGATTCCTCTCTGCCACCCTCATTCTCAGAGAGCCCCTCTCTTTGGCTCTTCCAGTTGGCCACATCGGAATGGTGATCAATTTCCCAAGATCAGGGCACAGGTCTACAGGCTGTGGTGTCTAGGAGGAAGGTGCTGGGGAATGGGGTGGAGGTTTTCCTGCCTCTGATTTACAATCAACTAACCAGGGTCTCTGATTCATCGGTTTTGCCAGTCTCCCCCACTAGCCCCCAAGTTGTTTTAATGGAAGTGTTAAAAGGCATCCCTGCCCCTCACCCCCAAGTCCTGCAGTGTACCTATTTTAGAAGTCCTGAAAAAAGCCCAGTAGCAGTGGTGCGTCAACCCAAGAGCTTGAGGAGGAGGGCGCCTCAGTGCTCTTCCGGTCTGCACCTGATTCAGCCTTTGCTTGCCTGCAAACACCTCGGATCTCTCATTAAATAACAGATGCACAAGGGGAAAATTCAAATTATATAAAAGGTGCCCTGTGAAAAACAACCCTCTCCTCTACCCTTTTTCGCATTCCTTGCCCAGAGGCAATCACTGTTACTAGTTTCCTGTGGTTATTCCTAGACATATTTTATGACACACAAACCAATCATAAACACATATATTAAATTACCTTTAAAAATAAAGCCAAATGGAAATATGCTAAACATGGTTCTGCATTTTTCTAGGGGGGGAGACCCTTCCTGAATTCATCTGTTTCCCATCATGCTAAGCTGAGTCCCAACGACACACCATATATACTATTATTATTTTAAATTATTCAAATCTTTCATTTATTAAGGTACCTATATCTATATATGCTTCCCAGCTTAGGAAACAAAACATTAGCCCTGTTATCTTGAAAACTTTCTTGCTACTCCTCCCCGTTCCCAGCTCCCTTCCACCCCAAGAGGTAATCACACTCCTGAATGTTGTATTAATCATTCTCGTGCTTTATTTTATAATTTTAGCAAGTAAGTGTGTATCCCTAAATAAAATATATGCCTATTATAACTTACAAAAATGAAATAAAACTGTCTGCAGTGGCTGAGAGATTGGGTCACGTCACAGATATTATCAGGAGTATTAACATCACCAACTGATGGCATGAAGTGATTTCTCATTGCCTGATTACTGAGTGACTTCTTATGTTTTCTGGTTAGATTTCTCTTCCGCAGATGCCACAGAACTTCAGTGCTGTTTTCAGGGAAAAATCCGTCCTTTTCAGTTGATCTGATACAAAGTTTTGTCATAGATCAAGTTTCCATGTTCACATGAGTCTGCTTGGGGACTTTCTATTACATGGTGTTGGTATAATTTTTACAGTGGCTCCAATACAACTGTCCTCATTACCACCTCTTTATAATAAGCCTTCAAATGTTGCAATCCCCCAGCCCCTTCATCCCACCCACCCCAACTTCTTGAGATTTGGAATGGGATTACTTTGAGCCTGTAGATTAATTGGGAGAGAACTGAGTTTTTTTTTATGGTATGCTTTTCTGATTGACTTAGGTCTTCTTTAATGTTTTTCAATAGGGTTTGTACTTTTTCACTTCCCATTAATGCTTGTTCCATATCATTATATAGGACGCTGCTTCACTCTCTGAAGAGCTGTGTGTGTGCTATTCCACCATGTGATGTCCTGTCATTTATTTTACCAGGATTCTTGTGATGTCCTTTTAGGGTGTCTGTGATTTCTCTACATTACAGCAATGCTTTGGGGCATATCTTGGTTATTTGAGCACAAGTGTAAGTGTATCATAGGATACACTTTTAGAAGAAAGGTGACTAGATCAAAGGGGATTTGCATCCTCTAGAGAATAGACGCTGCCTTCCCGGGAGGCTGTGCCATGATGTTGCTCTCTTGCCAGTCAACAATGACTCCACAGTCATGTCCAACCAGGTTTTCCTTTGATTTTCCTTGTCCTCATCTTCTCTGCATCATCAGAGACATCACCGTGGCCTTCTCCTGGAAATTATCTCCTGTATTTCTGCATAAAAGACTAAAAAGTCTTCATTTTAAGCATTCATACGTGTGCCTACTGATTGACTCATTCATTTCAGAGTTAGGTGCTTAGAACTGTGCAGTCCACCAGGGGGCCCTCCCATTTTGTGCATCCAGTAAAGTGGTGTTACCTAATTAGTCCTCTGTCTTCGTGTAACTGCAAGTGCTGAAAAGGAATTCCCAAAACAGGGCAGTAGACGTTGAGAGACGGAGAAGCTGAGGCATGGGGCATGAAATGGCTTGATTAGAGTCTGAAAGCACAGGAAGGGTTAAAAAAAAAAAAGACAAAATGGCAAGTGTAGAATCTTATCCCTGCCCACTTGTCTTTGCATGGAGTCCAGAGCTGACTCCTCCTTGGAGCGGGAGTGTCCTCTCTGGGTGCGAGGATGACGACCCTAAAGCAGATTAGCCTGTTCTGTCCTCGCAGCTGCCAGCCCGAGTCCCACCTGCCCCCGAGCCTTCCAGAACACCGGCAGTGCCCTCGGGGAGCAATGAGGGTGGGCCGGTGGCCAGGGAGGCTGGGTCTGGCGGCCAAGTTTCCATCTCGGCTCCTTCTCCAAATCTCCACGGAGACTCTCCCACCCCCATCCCTTGGCAGTGGGACGCCACCATCTGAGCCTGCCTGTCGCTACCCTTTGGAATGGAATTCAAAAGTTTGCAATACCAGTCTCTGCCCTTGACAGTGGGATGGTCGGGCAGCCCGGCCCAAAATAGCCGGGAGAGGCAGACCGTTAGGGCCGAAGTGGGAAAAAAATCACAGCGCCGCTAATGACGGGCTGGGCTTATCTGGAACTGAGCGTCTTGGAGACGTTAACCGAGGTCACGTCGTTTTTTCCAATGATGAGGAAACAGACAGAGTGAGCTTCGTGACGTGCCCAGGAGAGACGGAACTGCCAAACCACAGAGGGCATGGAGTGTGCTGCCTCTAGGCGGATATTCCAGGAATGGACCCCCCTCCCCCCGTGGTGAGCTGCTGGGTTTTACATCCATGAGCTGCCCTTATCTGAGAACGTGGAGCCACTCGGGGACATCCAGGGGAACTTAAGGAGTCTGGCTCAGACATCCTTGTGTAGGAGGTGTGGGCTCCCAGGGAATTCCAGAATAGGCATGCAACCATGCAACAGGCTGTCCTGGGAGCCTGAGAGACAGACCTCTTCGGGGGGTGGGGTTCATGGTTCTGACTGGCCTTGGCCTCTGACCCATCGCAGGGCTGATGAAATCTTCCCCAGACACCACTGCTGGCTTTGGGTTCTGATTTGTTAACATTGTGTTTTTTTGCCACGACTCTCGTCCCTAGCACTGGCTGGGACTGTCCAACAAGATCTTTGCTGAGAACATTCCTCCCCAGTTGCTGGTGGGGGTGGCTATGACCACAGTGGAGAGAACCAAGCATTGCCAAATCCGCCGTCTTTCCTACTTACAACTTTAAAGCAGTGAGGAGGTACCCGACCAAGGGCCACCAGGGCCCCGGCTAGCTCCGTGCTTGCAGGACGTAATATTTCTTTTCTTGAGGGCTGCCTTTGCTTTCTTCGGGAGCTTAGCCTCGTGACTCTTTGCCCGGTTGCCTGTTGGCTTGAGTTGTGGGCCTGGTGGCACCACCCGAGATATACTCAGATTCCCTTCCCATTCTCTGACTTCCCACGCCTCTGGGCCTTCTGTTTCTCACAAAAATCCTGGGAAACCCCAGGCTTCTGTCGCCATGGTGAGTATCACCCCCACCCCCAAGTTTCTGCCTCAAGAAAAATAAGTAATCTCTTTCTAACTCTTGGGAGACATGGGGGCTCTATCCAAGAGGAGAGAGGGGAGAAGATGGCACTTATAACACTGATAGTTAAAACGAACATTCTCACTCGCTTTACCCCGAATCCTCTAAATGCAAACAGCTCTGAAAACTTCGTGTTCCCCTGAATTTGGCACGAACGAATCTGACAGAACAATGTGACTTGAATGGCTGTGAGACTAGGAATGGCCTTGATTTAACCCACTATAGACAACGCAAGCGTCGGATGAAGGGGCCCCGCCCAAAGCCGGCCGGGAAGACGCTCTAGTGACACTCGCACCCCACTCTGAACACATCTGACCTCAGAGGCTCCAGGTGAGGGATCCTGGACCTAGCTCTGCTTCAGAGACAAGGAGACTGAGGTGCCCCCAAGGGAGGGCAGCAACCCCAGGCCGAGGACGCAAAGCCTCCCGTTAGGACGAGCCAGCTGCCGCCAGAAGGGGTGCTCGCTGTTTGGCTCTATTTCTAGAGCTCTGCTGTGTACGGGGCCTCCAAGTGCACGTCTTGGAATTATGTTAAAGGTCGCTGTCTTTCAGTTCTTAGACGCTAAAGCTGTCTTGCGCAGCGTGGGGCAAGAGAGCAGAACACATCTTCCATCTCCAGGGTTTTTCTTTCCAGCTGCGTGTCCCTGCGCTGAGTTCTGGTATCGGTCCAGGACCTCCCCAGGCCTGAGTCTCCTGGGTAGGGCCACAGCGAGCTTTCCCACTGCCCTCAGGGACTTCCCCGTTCACAGGAGTTCTGAGAAAGACCTGAATCCTTCAGCCTCGAAGAGGACAAAGGTCCCGCAGGGGGTGCGTGAAGACACAGCCTCCTTCCGTTTTCTTCTTGCCCTCTCCCTGCTGAGAAGGTAGTTTGGGGACAGAGCAATTAGGGGAAGGTCGGAGGTCAGCCAGCGTGCTGGGCCAGGGTCTTGCTGACCAGGAAATGCCCCTCGAGTTACGCACGGGAAAGGAGACGTGCTTATCTTTGTGTTTTCCTGTCAGGGATGGAGCGTGTGCCAAGCCTCAGACACACGCTGAAGATCGCGAGCGGTTCCGAGTCTCCTCACGTGGCTGAAGCCACATCCCCAGGGGCGACACAGTTACTTAATCTTGCCATGGTGTCCTTAAAGTTCTCCAGGGCCACGGAGGACCAGGACCATGTGTCCTTTTGCTCCCGCAGGGGCAGGTTGGCTGCCAGGGTCTCTCCACAGCCCTGAACCCTTGCTCTTCTTCCATCTCCACCGTCCTCAACTCACCCTGGTGCGAAGGTATGCTGGGTGGATGTCCGAAATGCACACCCTCCTCCTTCTGTTTCAATTTCTTAGCCTTCGAGGCAGACAGGTGCGGAGCAGAGGTGGAGAAGGAATTCCAAGGCAAGGAGGAGGCTCAGCGTCCCTGTTTCCAGCATCTCCTGTCTGGGTGGAGCCTGAGGGAGAGGCCTGGAGGAGTGCAGACCAAACAAAAAGTGCAGGCAGGACATCCAGGTGGATTGGCGAGACCAGGGGAGCTGGGGAGAAAAAAAAACAGACAGAAAACCGTTATCATCACAGCAGAGTTGTGTTTCTCAGGCCAGATCCTTCCTCTTGCCTTCATAGGATAAGATGCTAGAACGATCAGTCTGACACAGTGTTTGTGGATGGAGACCTGCCTGACCTGGGGCAGCCCCGGGGAAGCCCAGGGCAGCTATCGGGACGCAGGGTGGGGCCAGGGGAGCTGTTGCGAAAGAACTCATTTATGAGACAGCGAACGTGTCTGGTTTTCATATCAAGGAGTGAAAGGCCCGATAGAGACTGAGAAATGCTGACGTCCCTGCTGGCCCCACTCTGGCTCACGTGTCCTCTGGAAAGTCTGCACCCCGAGCTGGGGTTCCTAACCTTTGGATCACAGAGCCCTCTAAGACTCTGAACAAAGCACTGGGCCATCACCGTCCCACAATGCACATGTGTACACACACGTGTAATTCTGCGTTCTGCTTTGGGGGTTCAGATTCCCCTGGACCCAGGTGGATGTCTCAGGTCTGCCACCATCTGGGGACAGGTTCTAGCTTGGCTGCAGGTGCCCCCTGAGCTCCTTGGAGCCCATCCCTCTGCCACCCAGCAACACAGGTTTCCCAGCCCTCCCGGTCCCGGGCCCCCCCATCAGCCCCACACCTGGAGGGACTTCCAGACACTTGGAGCCCCCACCCCACCCCCAGCCCCCAGCCCGGGCCGCTCACAGGGAGGCCAGGAGCAGGGCAGCACCGGCGCTCGGCGCTCCCCTGCCAGCCGGGCACACACACAGTTAATCCTTGGCGGCTGCTGTTTGGATAAAATGCACTGGGAGCGTTCGAGGCTCCGCGGCCGCTCACATCTGGCTGGGGTTTGCTCTTTACGCGTCTGTCCCGCTTTCTTCAGCTCTTCCTCTACTTTCGAGAAACCGCGTTTCCGCTTCTGGCCAAAGAGACCTCGGAGCAGAGGAGATCCAGGTGCCGGGAAGGGGCCGGCTCTGTCTGCACTCCCACAACTTTCTGCACCCTCTTCCCAGAGGACTTTTCCCTTCCTGCCCGCTCTCTCCTTCGACAAGTCTGGTCTTCCCCGGACCTGGCCGGGAGGAGGTTCCGTCGCTGAGAGATGCTCTAAGAGAGGCCTTGGGGAGGACGCGGGCGCCCCGCTCGCTCCCAGACGCTGGCGGCTGGAGGTAGGTGCCTGGCGGGTGGGGACGTGGCTGGTGGGACTCTGCGCTGCTGCGGGTCCTTTTCGTGGCTTCAGCCTGGTCGCCCAGCAGACACCTCCACCGGGGCGGGCGACGAGAGGGGTGGGAGGGGCCAGGGTGGCATTCGTGGCAAAGAGGCAGAAAGATCAGGAGTTTGGGGGAAGGGCCCGGTACTGGCTCCTGCTACTCCCTTCTGTAGCAGAGGTGCCGTGGCCATGGTCTCCCTCTGGGACCAGGGAGCAGCGCGGGCTCAGCGGCAGACAGAAGCTGTCAGGAATGATTGCACCTCCCCCGATTTTTGTGGGGTTTCATCTTGCTTCACTCTTCTCTGGGCGTGGAAGGAAAAGGAATGATGCCCAAGTCCCCTCTGCACCTGGTGGGGGAGCCCTCACCTCAACATCGCCCAGACCACCTGAGAGCCAGCCCTGCCTGGGGGCAACTTGGAGCCCACACAGAACAGGGGAAGGCTGACTTTGGCCCTTGCATCTAATGGCCTGGTGTCCCTGGAGGGGATCCAGACTGGACAGGAAAAAATAATGTCCCTTTCCCGGGGACCCTCTGGGCTGCCTGCACCGCTGAACATGGCCCAGGTCTGGGCCCGAGGTGCTGAGCTGCACTGGAGACTCTGGACTGCGCATGCCTCTCTGTGCACTGAGGGCCACCTAGCTCTTGCAGGCATCTCCACAGCACAGGTGTGATCCCCACCTGTCCCAGGCACCCACACCGTGTGAGCCCCACTGTGCCGGTTCCTGGACAGCCCCCGTGGGACCCCAATGTGCTTCAGACACTCCTGGGCCCTCCTGATCCACTTGAGGGAGAAGGAGGGAGCCGGTTCTCCCTGTGACTTGCTGCCGTCTCTTCTGTCTCCCTCGGTTTCTAAGAATGCAAGCAGTTTGGCACCCTTGGAACTTCCTCCTTCCAAACTTTGAAAATGGGGCGTGTCCTGAGAAACTGAGTTTTCTCAACAGCTAGCTACATCCTGGGTCCCTGGGGGAGGGTGTGAGGTCCTCAGAGGCAGCCAGGCCTTTGCTTTTTATAGTTCGGGGAAGCACGTGGCCAGCCCCACGTGCAAGGTTACAGCTAGAGGCACTTGGCTGAGTGGGCTGCTGGGAGAGGCCTGCCTGGGGGAGGCATCTGTTCTCCACGAGGCCCCTCACCACCTCTGCCGGCCAGAGGGGCAGAGAAACACTAGTGGTGGGGAGACGGGGGGCAGAAGGTTGAGCTGTCCTCTTCCCTGCCCCACTTCTCCACCCTCCCTCTTGACCTGAGAGCTGAGCAGAGCTTAGGGGTGTCCCAGCAGCAGTGAAAATAGAAATAATGGCAGTCATGGTGTGTGTGTGTGTGTGTGTGTGTGTGTGTGTGTGTGTGTGTGTGTGTGTTTTCTGCACAGCAAGCAATGAGCAATATTGACTCTCAATAATTCTATCAATGGTCCTCTTACCCCTGAAGAGCTCAGAGAGGCTCATGATTTGTCCCAAAGCTGTAGATGGAGGGCCCGCGACTCCCCAGGTTGCATCTCTGTGCCCAGAGAAGGGATGTGACTTGCTCAAGGAGGCACAGCTTTCCAAGCAGAGGCTGGAATCCCAGCTTCTCAAGTACCCAAATTCCCACTTCCCAGCTGCCTGCAGAGAAAGTGCCCTGGGGCCGAAAGGACAGCCAGGTTCTGCTTCTCAGGGACTCTGGTCCTCTCCTCTGGCTCTCTCTCCTCCTTCTCCTCCCACCTTGAGTCTCTTGTGATGCCAAGGAACATGCTATGGGCGAGCAGCAGGGCAGGGAGACAGAGAAATGCAAGTGCCAGAGGACATGGGTGGGCCTCGTGCAGCCAGAGGACACTGCTGCCTGTCTGGGGCAGGTGCAGCCAGCCAGCGGGCAGGTGGGAGCCAAGAAAGCCAACATCATGGTCCCCGGAAGGGTGCAGGCAGCTCCCTCCTCATTCCTGGGACGGAACCTCCCTATTCAGGGCAACCAGCACAGCATAATTTTTTGGAACTTGCTTCTTTCTGTTGTTCTTCCTGGTGCCTCCCGCACCCTCCCCCAACCCCCCAGCTATAATTAGCATGACTCACAAACCAAATATTCTGGCATTGAGCTTCACCCATCAAAACAAAGATGAAAAGAATTTCGTAGATACAATTGTGCCGCTGGGCGTCCTCGCTGGCCACGAGGTTGCTGCTGCGTTTTTGTCTCCAAGGGCCGGCCCTCATGTGGGTCCCTGTTTCTGGAGCTGGGGGTCACGGAGGCTCCAGGGCCCTAGGAGAGAGGTGGGGGTGACAGCTTGCCAAGGAAAGGAAGAATAGGAAGTTTCCATTCTGTTGTGGTCCCCACACTGGGCTGATTCTGCCCGTCCGCTGGGGAGAGAAATGGGCATTTCGGGAGCGGCCTCGTCCCCCTGCCCTGAGAGCCCAGAGGTACTTAAGTGGGGGCGATGACCTCCTGGGGCGCTTCATCCTCGTAGCGCAACTACCGCGTGGGCCGAGGGTTATTATTTTCTTCCCGTTTTTACCTGCTGAAATCTGTCTTCTCTTAAAGTCAAATGAGACAAAGCAGCTCCCTGGACAGGACCCTGGACCCCTCCTTGACCCCTCCCACAGTGAGGGATCACCTGCTCACTCAGAGAAGAATTTGGAAAAGGATTGTCAAAGCCTGGACAGGTGCCTCCTTCTGGGTTCCTGGGGCAGCCCCATGAGCTGGGACCGCAGGGCACGGGATTTGGGATTCTGGAGGGCTTGTCCGGGCGTCCTCAGCCTGGCGGGGCCAGTTCTGCACTTAACCACGGGTGTGCAGAAGCAGCCGTGCGAGCTCCTTTCCTCCTCCCAAGCCCCGCGGTGAAACCTCTGCCACTGCAGTCTGGGACCTCTGACCCTGGCCTCCCTGCGTCTCGGAGAGGGGCTCGGACCTGTGAAGAGGTCCTCTTGAGCTCTCTGAGGGCATCTTTATCTCTGGGTCCTCATCAGGGAGGCAGCTGAGCAGTGCCTGTGAAGCTGGAGACGGAAGCGGCTCCTGGACCCAGGAGGCCCTTCCTCCCTGCCTGTGTTTCTTCCCAGAACTGGGATCAAAGCGGGATGGGTGTGGGTCGAGGCACTAGAGGCCCCCCACTGCCCACCAGGGTGTCCTTGGCTTGCCCAGGGGCCTTTGGAGTCAACCCCTTCTCCAGCTGTGGACGGGACTGGCACAGTCCTGCCCGGGCATCCGCCCCACACAGGACGACCGTCAGGATGTGGGCCAGGCTGCGCCTCATGTCTGACCACCTCCCTGGCTCGGGTAGGAATCTTCCTTGAAATGAGATGGAGCAGAGCAGGAGACTGTGGGCAGGGAGGCAGGAAGGGCAGGGAGCACGGGAAAAGAGGCAGATGGGGCGGGCAGTGGGGGACGCAGCGGGTGCGGGGATCCCAGGTTCTTGGAACCTTGTGCTGGCTGCTGGTGATTCCACACTTGAGAGAAGGCCCCAAACCCTTCGCCACTGTTGCACACCCCACCAAGTGGGGACATCTGGTTACCAGCCGCCCTCTGCCCTGGGGCCCAGAGAAGGGAAAGGACCTCATCTGCGAAGGCTGCCAGCCCTGGTGGAGCTGCAGGCAGGTGCCGGCCAGACGTTGGCTGGGCCGGGCCCTGCAGGTTTCTGGGGCTGGTGGTCAGAGCTGGCACCTGGGGTGTGCTTGGAAACACTTGGGCCCTTTCTGCGTGTGAAGAGACTGAAGTTGGTTCTGGTGAGAGATGGGTGGATCTCGGTGGGGTTTGGGGTGGTCGTGGCTCTTAGGTTTCCAGCATCAAGACATCTACCCCCCACCAACCCCTTAATGTGTAGCTATGAGAGCAAGACCCAGGGTTCTAGAAACTGGCCTTAGTTTTGGCTGGAGCGGACCCTGAGAAGGACCCCACAAAACAAGCAGAGCCAGGGCAGGGCAGCTGGGGACAAGGACTGGCGTCCAATGCACCCTTCCCCCTTCCGTTCCATTCTCAGGTCCTGGATTCTGCTCCTGGTCCCTTCTCTGTGGGGGCCTCTCCTATGGGGTCCCCCACACCTGACTCCAGGCAGCCCCAAGGGACAGCAGCCCCAGGGCACGCACAGCACACCCCCAGCATCAGCTGTCTACCCTGTTTCCTCCTGCCAGCTGCGCTTGGCCTTAGAACCCTTTGCTTCCAACCACCTGAGGCATAGGGCTCGGGGTGGGACCATCTGCCATCTCTACACCATACGGCCTTCCCCCTCCCCTCCCCTGCAGAGCTCACCCGTGTGCTGATTTCTCTCTACCCTGCAAAAACAGGGCCCTAAAAGTGCACATTCAACAGGCCACACCTTCCACACCCCTTCTAATTTTGAGGTGTGATGGGGAGGGGTTTCCTGGTGATTTTGTGCCTAGACCCAAAGGAATTAAACTCCAACGGTGGGCAGCCTGGCACCGGGAGATCTTAGCACACGGCTTCCATGAAGACAGTGGGTCCCCCGTGCCCGGCACAGAGAAGCCCCCCGCCCCCAGTGATCTGCTGAAGGGAAGAATGCAAGGGCTTGGCTGGTAGATCAGCTCCTCAGGGCCCAGGGCCGCCGCCGCTGCTCCTACTGTAACTGAGTGAGCTAAGCAGGTGGACGCCTGCCTGGCAGGTGTGAGCGCCCGCGGGACAGCGGTTTGGCTGGACAAGCTTGCCCTACCTGGCATCTTCCTGGAGGCCCCTCGAGGTGAAATGGAAGGAGCTTTGCCGTCACACACCTGAGTCTCACTTGACCTCCAGCACCTGCCATGGCAGGGCCTGGGGTGAGTGGCCTCCTCACTCTGAGCTCATTTGTTCCTCTGAGAAATCGAGGTGATCGTAGGGATCCAGTTCAGTAGCATCCATAAAGCATGTGCCCCGAGCCCAGCACGTGGCAGGTGCTTAACCAGGTGGCAGAGCTTCATCGGGAGGAAATGGTACCACTCTGATAAACGGCGGCACTGCTCCCGGGCCGGTTAGCTCGCCTGGCCCTTGAGTGGAATTCCTGATGGTGGGCTCAAGGGTTTGGTTCCGTTTCCTCCTGCTTCATGGCTGCAGGCTGCCTCCTTCAGTAGCAAGTACACCAGTGACTGGTGTGTCAACGGCAGAACAAATCCGCCTACTTCTCGAAAACGTGCTCTCTCTGGCTGGCCTGCGTCCCAGTTAGGTACCCTCCCAGCCTAACCCGTAGCCATGGCAACTCCAGGGTTCTGCTGCCCCAGAGGAGGGCTGATCTTCCTCTTGTTCCGTCGTGTCCCTTGACTCCTGCCCGCGGGCCGGGTACGCAGCAGACACTCGATAAACACTTGTGAAAGAACGTGGGACTTCAGCACTGGGGCAATTTACATTCTACACGTCCGCTCGAGCCACAAACTTGCCATAGCAGCCCCAAGCCCCTCCCCCGTTCTCCTTTTCCACGCATAGACTCAGATTCTCCAGAATAAACAAAATGCGCTCTTCGTCTCCAGGGTGGGGCTGATTTGTCATTTTTCTAAGTGGAAAACAATGTGGACTTAATGTGAAAAAATATGTGACTGTTATAGGGGAAAACCCCAGAGACACAAAAATAAGAGAATAGCAAACATCCGTAACTTCATCACCCACAGATAATTGCTGTTAGCAGCTAGGTGGGTGGCCTCAGATCTCTGCAGCGGAGGATCCGTGTGTGTGGATGTGTGTTTGTGTATGCATGTTTTCAACCTGTATTTCTACTCATCAGCATTTTGTGAACATCTTTCTGAGACAGTAAATATTGATCTGTTGACAGAGGTCACTCAGCGCCACCGGCTGAAAGTTGCCCCTCCCCCCCCACCATTTACTTATTTATGTATTTAAATGCCTTCAAACAGAGCACGTGTTTCATGGTTGGCCACAATCTCCTCCTCTCCCTATTGTCTTACAACAGCTGGAGGCAGTTGACTTTGCCACCCTGAACCAACCACCTCTATTTTATTCTGCTGCATGGAGGCACCACCATTTGTCTGATTAGGCTGCTTCTGCAGGGCATTTAGGAGGTTTGTAACTTTGGCGAATGGGGGCAGCGGGTTGTAACTTTTTGAAGTGGTAGATTTTCTGAGTCCCAGTAAGAGGAGCGTTTGAGGGAAAAGAGGACTAACTGTCAGACTCCGATGACATTCCCATGACACTTAATAGTGGGCCCAAGGTCACTCTCCTCCTTCCCTTCTCCGCCAACCCTACCCCCCTACCATTCTGAACTGGAACCCCATGGCTTGAAGCCATCCTGAATTAGAGACAGATTTGAACACACGGGCTTGAAGTCTCTTTGGATGATGGCTGTGTTGCTTGGGAACAGTCAACAGTGAGAGTGGAGGTCAGACGGTACTGAGAGTCAGACACCAGACACTGGAGGCACGTGTGAAGTGGGACACGGCTTCTGTGTATGGGGGCCTCCTGGTCTGTGAGGGGACCAGAGCAGGAGACTTCCTGGAGGAGGTGGCATCAGGCTGGGCTCTGAAGGACACAGCAACGTGGAAGGTGACAGAGGACCGGTGTTGTGTGACTTGTGTTGGGACTTCCAGCGACCCCAGAGGGCTGGTGTGAGGGATGCACGTGTGGGTGGGGGTGGCGGGGCCAGAGAGGAGGCAGGAGCCAGAAGGTGAAGCTCTGGGGTGAAAGATCCCCTTTATTTTCACGGGAAGCCTTTTTAGCCAAGGGTAGCTGTCAGATGCGCAGGTCTGAAAGCTGCCTCTGGGAAGCAGCTTGGAAGGTAGATGGGAGGCGAGGAGACCAGCAAAGAGTGAGAAAGAAGTGGTGACGGAGGCTGAGGTGGGGGGAGGGGGGATCTTTCGGAGGCCTGGTGACAGTACAGAGGGGCCGGGGCCTGGGATGGTGGGGACTGGGGGAGACGACAGTGAGCTAACTGGGGGGTCGAGGGTCTCACGACAGAGCCAAGAGGAGGTGTTTGGAGGACAGCTGGACACCTGGGTCCAGACCAGTGCCATCCAACAGGACTTTGAGATGCTGGAGATGTCTAAGAGGGTAGACACTCAAAGTGTGCTCAAGTGGCTGAGAACGGAATTTTTCACTTTGTTTCATTTTCATTCATTCAACTGGCCCTGTTCTGGAGAGCGCAGGCCTAGAGCCCAGCGGCCAGGGACGCCCGCTGGGACCGAGGGTCAGGGAGCTGCTGGTTGAAAGGACTAGTGCAAAGTGTTTGGAGTGCGAGGAGCTGCAGGCTGAGGACACAGTCTGGAAAACGCCTGTCTCTAAGGAGGAGGTCGCGGAGGATAGACACTGGGAGACAGTGGGCAGAGCAGAGGCGGAGAGGTGGGTGGTCATCGCTGGCAGGCTCCCTGCAGCCCTCATGGGAGATGGAGGTCCGTGAGCAGTCTGGGCTGGGCCGGGTGCTGAGCTAAATTACATTCTTGACTTAGACGCCGTTAGGTGTGGGACAAAGTCCTACCTTTGGCCAAGCTTCCCCCAGAGATGGTGCGAGATGTGGCAGCGATTTTTCAGGTCCCAGAAAACCGAAACCATCTGTACTGCTTGGGAAAGGGGCGGCGCGGCGGGGCACGGGCCAGGCCGCCTGCGGCGCGGGCTGCGGCGGCTCCCCTCCCTCACGCGGCTCCCGGAGCAGGGGCAAGCGGCCGCCGAGGCCGGGCCGCCGGGAGGTGATCTCGGGACACGGCTCTGCCAAGGGCGCCTCTGTGTGCACTGGGAGGGCCGGGCTGGCCGGGCGCCCCTCGGGCCTGCCGCCGCCGCCCACGCGGTCTCCGGGTCTGCGGGGCCGCGCAGACGCGTTCGCAGCGCCCGCTCCCGGCCCCAGGTGAGCCCCTCCGGTGCGCGTGCAGCGAGCTGCCCGGGGCAGGACGGAGGCGTTCAGGCTGGGGCGACGGCCTGCGCGCGCTTTCCTTCGCCGTTTTGTCCCCGGCCAGCTTCTCAACCAGCAAGTAGCCCTGGGAGACCCCACGTCCATTCCCCAGCCTTGGGCTTTGGCGGTAACCAAGTAAACCCCCCAAA
The DNA here is from genome assembly GCF_048564905.1 of Vicugna pacos. Classification (NCBI taxonomy): domain Eukaryota; kingdom Metazoa; phylum Chordata; class Mammalia; order Artiodactyla; family Camelidae; genus Vicugna; species Vicugna pacos. Next base: position 60,476,032 of record NC_133002.1, read on the forward strand.
CCGGAAAAAGCAAACAAACAAAAACACCCTCTTCCTCTAAGCCAGAGGACGGCGTCTTTGGAAAAAGTACAAGAGGGAGATAGAGCGAGCGAGTCGGGGCCAGGACACCCACATCTCTCGGGAAAGGCACTGCTCGCCCCCAACCGACAGTTCCTTTGATAACGGCCGCCCATCACCCCACGGCTGCTTCCTCTACAAGGTTGGGGGGCAGCAGGAAAGAGTCCGAGACTGGCTGGGGCTGCCCGACTATAGAAGGGAAAATTAGATATTAAACGGGCTCCTGGAATTGGCGAGCAAACGTCATTTATCACCTGGAAGTCACCTGCCTCCCTCCTGCCCATCGCCGGTGGGAGGAGTCCAGTAAGTGGAGAAGTAGTGTGATGAGTGGCTTCTGGGGAAGGGAGGCAGATGTCAAGGTCAGACAATCCCTATGGCCATCAGGACCACAGGGACACCCCAACATGCGGCTTTCTCCTTTCTGGGCACCCCAGGATCTGAGTCCAGGGGACCTCCTGCGGTGAGCGGAGAAATCTGAGCTTCTCCACAGGAGAATTTCCACCAGATGTGGAAGCAGAGAGGGACAGCTCCAGGGCTTCCTATGTGGTGGAGAGGATCCTGGGGAGGGGAGGTGGCAGGAGCAGATGAGCGGAAGGACTGGTGCCTGTGCATGCTGTGCTGAAACAAGGAGTGACTGGATGCAGAGCCAAATTGCAGCCTTGACCCCTAAGACATCAGGTGTGGCAGAAAGTCCTATCTTATGCTGAGCTTCCTCGCGAGAAGCATGTACAATTTGGGGGGTGATGTCCAGGCCCTAGAAAAGCCAGGCAAAGGTATTTGTCTCGGGTGGATTGAGGTCTGGGACACAGCCAGAGGTCCTGGAAAGCATCACATACAGACAAATCGTAGACAGGAGCAGAGACATTCAGGAGATATTAACGCGGGTTGGTGACTGATCTGGCGTCGCGGACGCATGAGAGGAAGGGGTCTAAATGCCTCCCAGATGCCGGGCCTGCTGTTTGCTCCTAGTTCCTACTCCCCCCCCGCCCCCCACTTCATTTTAATGGAACAAAGCTGCCCAGCAGAGCTTTCTGCAGTGACTGAAACGCTCTGCCCTGTGCCATCCAGCATGGGAGTGCCCCGCATCCTGTAGCTGCTGGCATGTGGCTGGCGTGACTGAGGAATGGCATTTAGAATGTTATTTAATTTTAATTGGTTTAAATTTTTTTTTTTTTAGTGGAAGTACGGGGGGATTGAACCCAGGACCCTGTGCGTGCTAAGCACGCGCTCTACCACTGAGCTATGCCCTCCCCTACCTACTACTTTTCATTGGTTTAAAATGAAATAGCCACAGGTGGCTAGCAGCCACTGCAGTGGACAGGACAGGCCTAGATTGTCATGTTTTGAGTCAACATCTGTCATTCTGTCTTGAGCTGTACTTGGGTGCACGTCTGTCTCCTTCGCTGGCCGGGAATGTTCCCGAGGTCAGGGAAGAGATTCAACCTACGGTTCAGTCACCGTCTCCCAAGCTCTTACATGATGCTGTGCAAACCACAGGCATTCCGTGAACTGCGACTGTGTTAAATTTTCTGCCGCAAGGGAATTCCTGAGCTACGGGGGCATTTGGACTTCTAATCCAAGCTCCTTCTAAGCTCCTTCTAATCCAGGGAGATCCTAAGCGTCTCACCTCTCGGAACAGCTGGTTACCCGATGATTAAGGAAGAGGGAAAACCACATTTATAAGACACTTTCGTCAGATGGCGCTGGGCTGAGTGTGGCATCAAGACAAAAGACAAACATATGGACCCCGAGCTCTGGGAGTTTACTTTTGGAACACAGGCACGTCATGGAGGTGGGTGCCCCACCCCCCAGTGACAGGACCGACTTTAAGCAGATACCAGCAAACTTGAACTTGTGGGTGCTTATCCTCTCCTTAAAGGTCCATTTACCACAGGTCCATCTGAGGGCTGGGGAGGGATAAAAATGATTCACGAGTGAGTGTTTGCAGACTTCCTGCCCTCCTCCAGACCCCGTAACTGCCCTCAGCCCTCCGTCGCCCCTCCCATCTGCTGTAAAGTGGGGGGTTCTTCTCTGTTGATGGGGAGGGTGGAGGAGAGGGGAGCTGAGGAACTGTAGGTCCTGGAGGGAGTGGGTGGGAGAAAAAGATGTTCATGGAGTTGCCGTGGAATTTGGCAAATGACTGTCTTTGTGGGGTTTGGGATAGGCAAGCCTGGAACTTGAGTCACGTTGGAACTGCCCTCAGACGCCTTGACTGCGGGACAGCCCGGGACTGGACCATGCGGGTCCAGAATCACGAGGGCACACATCACTGGCCGAGGAGTCCGGGGGGCCGCTTCCCGGACCTGCCTCGCTGAACACAGTGCGTTCTCCCGAGTCGCCTTTCTGGGGGCAAAACCTCCCCGCTTGCAGGGCACTTCATTTCACCAGAGATCACGAACGCGGGCTGGAGCCAAGCTCGGTGGGTGTTGGCCAATACTGCTTTTGCCCAAAAGTGAGTAAAATGATCATAATGTCATGGTGCTGCCTTTGCTGTGGGACTTGGTAAAGTGGCTCTGAAGGTATTTTTGGAGAAGGAAGGATTTCAATCTGGGTTTGCTTCGGCTCCAAAGAGGCGGTCCTAGAGGAGAACCACCAGCCTCCGCTGCCCTCCCTCAGTCTCCCTGGCGCCTCCGACTCTGCTGGGCCGCCCCACGCCCCACCCCCACTGCTGCCATCACCCCCACACCGGCTGCATCCTGGCTCCCACCTCCCCTGATCCAGGTACAGAAAATCCCTCTTCCAGACTTGGAAAGAGACATACCAACATGCAAAAATGTGCTTCCATTGTGGGTAGAGGACCGATTCTCAATGGGGAGGATTTCTGCCTCCCAGGGGACACGTGGCAAAGTCTGGAGAGCTTTTTTTGGTTGTTACAACTGGGGATGGGGGTGTGCTGACGGAACGTGGTGGGTGGAGTCCAGGGATGCTGGTAAACATCCTACAAAGCATAGGACAGCCCCCCGGGACAAAGACCAGTCCGGCCCCAAATGTCAGCCGTGCCGAGGCTGAGGAACCTGGGAGACAAAAGCATCCGAGACAGTGTTTGACTTCCTTTTGCTCTTATTTTTTCCACTTTCCTCAAATGACTACATACTACTTCGGAGTCAGGGAAAAAAAAAGTTTAAATAAAGGAAAACCTCTTTTCCTTTCAAGTGATGCAAGCTTGGCATTTAAAAGGAAAAAGAGAGTAATTATCAAGGCGCCAAGGAAAAACAGGAAATACAGAAATAGGGAATAAACAAATTAGGAGAATTCAATCTGACAAATATTTGCTAAGCAGCCGGCGACTTCAGGGTGCTGCAGGATGCTTGGCGGGTCCGAGAGGAACCAAGCCATGTCCCAGGCCCGGAGGAGGTCACGGGTCCGCCATGTAGAATCTTCCAGGCCAAGCAAAACTCTCTGTAGAGTGAGCCAATATGAAAAGTGCAAGCAAAAAAAAGGAGGGAGAGATTTGTTTTTGTGTTTCTTTTTCCAGTTGAGGGTCTGGGAAGCCTTCAGGAGGAATATGAGGCATGTGAGTTGGGTCTTAGGTAGGATTCTGATGTGATCTGAGGGCAACCGCCAAGTTCAAATCCAGCCCCCCCCCGCTTAAAAAACCGTGCGGTCTTAGGATAAGCAACTTCTCGACATCTCTGTTGCTTCACTGGTGAATTTGGTATCATAATGAATGAAAATTGTCTCCTTAAAGGATTCACTGTAGGTCCATCCGAGGCCTGTGATGGGGTAAAAACTAACGGGGAAGTGTTCTCAGAATGAACCCTAACCTATAGGGCTATAAGGACCAGCTGAAAAGATACAGGGAAACCCGGCACCTGCTGGGGGCAGTTGTCGGTCCCATTAGCCTGGCCATGGGTAGAAGAGAAGGAAGGATGCTCTTGGCCAGGGGAGGAGGATGCAGGCAGATGGACAGATGCCGAGAGCTTGGGGGTGTGGCTAGAACCTGGTACTCAAAGTATGGTGCCTTGGCAGGACCTGGGGGCTTTTTGAAAATGTCTGTCCCAGACGTGCTGAATCAGAATTTGCATTTGAACAAGATTCCCCAGGTGACTGCAGTTTAAGAAGCAGGGAGCTCGAACACAGGACAAGGGGTGCTGTGCAACGCAGCCCAAGGGTGGGAGCAGACTGGGGAGGACGGTGCCCCCCTGGGGAAGGAGCCTGGAGAGATGGGGTGGAGGTGGGGAGACGGAGGGAGGGATGATTTTAACACGTATTTTATAAATCACATTTACGTTTATATACTTTCTTTGGCAAGCGGGGGGGAGATAGTGGAAATTTTGAGTGAGGGCCTGGTCCAGGCAGTCTCTTGGTCATTGGGAAGGTCTCTGGGGCCCTGACATTGGGGATGGATGGTTGGTTGGTAGAGAACTAGGAGGTGGGGCCAAGCTAATCCACTGCAGGGATGGGGGCAGGGGGCAGGCGGAGAACTGAAGACCTGGCAGAGATGTGGGTCATGGCGGGGCAGGAGTTCCTGGGGAGGCCAGCCTTCCTGGCTCAGAGTCTCATCACGTCCCTGAGGGTCCATGGGGAGCACCTTGGGCTCTGGTGTCCAGTCCTCTGCTTCCCCCTGGTTCTCTCGACTTGGCTTGGGGCTCCAGCAGGGAGGGCGACCAGAGCATCTTGTCTTCAGAGCTAAACAGCGAGCCCACTAACATGCAGAATAAAGAACAAAGCCAAAAAGTCGGCCCCGTGGAGCGGGCCGCACCCTCACCAGCCGCGAGGCTCAGAGCAGCGGGAGGTGGAGGAAGCCGGGCATGGCCGCCCAAGACACGTGAAAGGAGCATTCATCCGGGTAGATGACTACTGACAAAAACAGAAATCCGTCTCAGTGTTTCAGACATGAAAGAGGAACTAAAGAAAAATCCGACACAGGACCTCCTGAGACTGTTCCCTGGCTTTGACTCTCCGCCTCTCCCCAAGAAGCCTGGACCCCAGCCCTGGCCTGGCTGCAGGGCGGTGGGTGGTTCCTACTCCCCAGCCTCCGTTTTCTCACTATGCCGCTGCGAACTAAGTGTCCTATTTGGCCCACTAGGTGTTAAACTGTACGTCTTGGTGAACAAAATGGGTTGAGATTGCCCACAGTCGCCCTCTCTGGGATGGGGAGGTTTCCCAGCCACCAGAACAGCCAAGGCACACGTGGCTCGCGTGTGAACCCCACTGCTGGGGTTAGCCAGGGTGACACCTCCGGTGGGGAAAACCCGGTGGGTGGGATGGTCTGTCTGTTTTAAGCCCAGGCACTGCCCCCGAGGGGCTCACTGGGAACCCCCAGTGCATATCTCTTTCTAGGACAATCTCACTCCTGGACCAGAAGGGTCCTGTCCAGAGCTTTTGTGGACAGCACTTATGAACGAGAGACACGGGCGCTGGCTGAGATGAGGACGATCGCCCTCTGGAGCTGGGCGGACACCCTCCCTGCATCAGAGGTTCCAGGACGCTCCCTGGTGCGCCCCCTGGTGGCCAGACAGCAACCTGTTGGCACCTGCCTGCCCACAGTGCGGGCTGGGGCAGAGTCACTGGACAGTGACCCCTCAAATTCATTCGAGATTTTGCTCATTGTCCTAACAGGGCCGAGAAGTGTTCATCTGCAGAGCTCAGTGGGGAGGGGTCTCCTTTCTGGGATGGTGGGTGGAGGCTGGGCAGCGCCACACTCAGCAGCAGCCTGCAGCTCAGGGCTCCAATGCCAGCCTGGTGGGCTGAAACCCAGGGGCAGTGTGCGTGTGAGCCTACGTGAGTGTGCACACGCATGTGTGAGTGCATGGGAGTACATGTGTGCTGTGTGCAAGTGTGAACATGAGAGTGTGGGTCTGAGTGAGTTTGTAAGTGTACTGAGTGTCTTGAGGGCACATGGAGTGTATTTGCATATGACTGTGTGTGTTGAGTGCGCGAGAGTGGCTGTGTATGCGAGGGCATGTGTGTGTGTGAATCTGCACCAGGGTTTGTGAGCGTGCAGGTGTGAGAGTTTGTGAGTATATGTGAGTGTGTGTGTAGAGAGGGTGTGTGAAGGCTCTGTGTGTGTGTGTGTGTGTGTGTGTTTCCTTTCCCAAGAGCACCAGCGGCTGAAGCCCTTCCCGGCTTGTGGGTCTGGTGAACACTTGCTTCCCTCGGCGTTCTTCCAGCCCGTGTCCCTCTGTGTGTCTCCCAGCAGGGCTCGGCGGGGAGATGGGCTCCCGTGGGCTGGGACTCGCGCTGGCGTGCTGTCTGCTGCTGGCCTTCACCTGTGGCCTGGTGCTGGGCCGCGTGCCGCGTGGGCAGGAGGAACAGCAGGAGCAGGAGGGAACCAAGGAGCCGCCGCTGGACCACACTGAGAGGTGAGGCTGTGATGTGTGGATACAGGAGCTCTGGCTCGGCGGGGTTGAGCCTGGGGTCCGGGGTGTGCCGGGGGGGCTAGTTTGTGGTTACAGGAAAAGGGGCAGAGGCTGAGGCTGGGGGCTGGTGCTGGGGGACAGAGGCGCCATTTCCCCTTTCAGTGACCCGGGTGCCTTATCTGAAACCGAGGACAGTCACCCCGCCTCATTCCAACCCCAGAGGAATGTGGGTCTGCTTGAGGTTTGACAGACACATCCTTAAAAACAGAGAATGCCAAAGCCCCAAGCCCAGCCCTCGGGTTCCTTGTGTTCTGCTTTGTCCTCTGAGGGTATCTGCTGGGCTTCTCAGCACCGCCAGGAAGAGGAGAAGGGGCGATGCCAGGCAGAGAGCTGGTCTCCACACCAGCTGACGTCTGATCCAGTTACACAGTGGGTGACTAGGCTGATGACTGGCACAGAAGTGGTGGCTTTCCTTGAAAAGCTACGAACTCCTTCTGAGCGGCGCTGTTGTCATAGTACGCCCTACTATGTGTGCTGTGCAGACTTCACGTGGGATGTTTCGCAAGGATACACAGAATGGTCAGGATTACTCGTGACAACGTCATTCATCAGACGCGAGGTCCTAGACACCTGGGGGACCGCCCCATGCTGCCTTTGAGTTCTTCACCACTTTGTGCTTTGGGCTGACCTGCTCCCCAAGGCTTCAGGCCATCTAATGGGATTGCACAGGATTTGGGGCAAAGTGACATCATCCTTCTCTGTCTCCTCCTCCTCCTCGTCCTCCTTTTCATTCAATCAACATTGATCAAGTGCCACGACTAGTCTGGCCATCCACTAGGCACTGGGGACACACACATGTATGACACAGTCCCTGGCCTCCAGGAACTCCAAGGCTGCGGGGGGACAGACACACATGACTCAGTGCCGTGAGGAAGGCTCTGCAGTACAGGTGTGTCCACAACACGGACGTGGCGGGGGTGGGGGAGGGGAACCTAAGTGGAGGAGTGACTGCGTCTTGCAGGACACCTGGGGAGCATCCCAGGAACGGAAGGAGGGGAAGGCCACCTGGCCGCCAGGACGGCACGTGTGAGATGTGGCTATTTTAGCGTCTGGCAGTGTAAGGGCTGCTGGGTCGTTTGGGGTCATGGGGGCTGATGCTAGAGGGTGGAGGATGGGGGGGGAGCTGAGCCTGATGTGGAAGGGTCTCTCCTGAACTAGATCCCATAGGGGAGTCATGGAGAGGTTTAAATTTCATGGTGCTCTACAAGGAACCCTGGAGGGAGGCAGGGCAGAGGAAGAACTGTGGGAGAGATGAATTCTAGGAGAGCATTCAAGTGGTAGTGGAGGGGGAGGATGTACCTCAGTGGTAGAGCACGTGCTGAGCATGCAGGAGGTCCCAGGTTCAATCCCCAGCACTGCCATTAAAAATAAAAAAATATATATTTTAAAAGGCAGTGGTCCCCAGAGGTGAGGAGAGCCGAGGGCCCAGCTCCTGGAGGCACTTTTGTAGCGGGATGGGGCTGACTCCTCAGGACTCCGTGATCCTCAGAATGCAGTGGTGAGGCCAGAGAGGCGTCTCGAATGAGGCTGAGGGTTCCATCCTGGGTGACTGGTGATTATGTGATGCTGGGAACAGGGTTTGGAAAGAGAAGATTCTAGGGGCAAGTGGCAGGTTCTAGAGGCATATGACATCTCTCACGTAGGGCTCACTGAATCTCTAGATGGAGACTTCTGGTGACAGGTGGGGACGGGGGTCTGTCTGGGAGTCTGGGACTTGTGGGTGACTGAGTTGGGGGGCATACAGATACATTTCCTGGACTGTCTGGGGTTTGAAAATGGGAGCAGAGTTAGACAAGGAGCTGGCCCTTTGAGAGGGACTGTGCCACCTCCAAGATGGTTCAGTCACAGCCAAAGAGCTGCAGAGAGCACGGTGCAGTGCAGTGAGACGCCTCGAGGTGGCAGCATGGATCTGTCTGGCCCTCCCCACAACCCCCGACCCCGTCTCAAGGGAGCAGCCTCCAAATGTAAGGTTGTAAACATCAGAATCTCCAGCTACTGCCTCTCAGATGTGGCTGAGCCCTGAGCCAGCTTCCTGTAGCATCTTCTAGAATCCTAGATACATGAAGAGGATGTCTAGGCGCAGCACTGTCGTGTGATCTGAGGACCCCTCCCGGAGGGGCCGCTTTCTCCCACGCAGCCTCCAGCTTGCCAGGCACCCAAGTCATTGCTGTTTTGGCTACTGTTGTTTCCAAGAGCATCGTTGCTGTTAACAGAGGGCAGGGGGCTCTTTCCGAAACTTCAGCGAGAATCTCAGAATTCACACGGAGCCAGTGCAGTCTCTGTGGAGGGAGCGTTAATACAGCCTCATGCATCCAGGCGAGGGAGAAGGCGAGTCCGGGACCCCAGACCCTCCAGCAGCAGAAAAGAGAAGAGTTCCTGGCTCTGAGAGCTGCTGGCTTTCACGGTGATGTCTCTACTCTCTTAGGGCTGAAGAAAAGCATGAAAAATACAGCCCCAGGCAGGGAGATGAGCCCTCTGCTTCCCGGTGCTTTCGCTGCTGTGACCCTGGTACCCCCGTGTACCAGGCCATCCCGGTGCCGCAGATCAACATCACCATCTTGAAAGGTCAGGCGTGGAGACCAGCAGAGGGGACCTTCCCCTGGGGAGGGGGCCCTGTTCTGTCCTGATTGGAGGGCAGGGGAGATGATGGAGTTAAGGCAGAGAAGGAAATTCCATTTCTAAAATTCTCCTGCCCCCTTCCAAGAGGTGAGGTTGGAAAGGAGTCCACAGGAGAAGGAGCCTAAGAGCAGCTCAGGATCTCACCCCACCTGCATTCGCATCAAAGCCCCGGGTTCCTGGTCCTGTGAGCAGCAGCAGCCTCGCACAGCCCGGCACCACCGAGCTGGGAAGCCCTGCGGCCCGGGTCCCAGATCCCCAGGCCTGGCCCCTGCATCTGCAGTTCATTTGCTCGGAGGGAGCCGAGGGCCTGGCCGCTGTGCCTGTTGCTTTTGGATAAACCCAAATGTTCCCTGTTCTTGCCAGGAATTTCCAGAAGGGGAAAAAAAATAGATTGCTTCTGGGCGAGAACAGAACAATCCTTGAGGTTGCTTGATGCCACGTGTTTTCCCGTCCATTTAGGTGAGAAGGGCGACCGAGGAGATCGGGGCCTGCAGGGCAAATACGGCAGAACAGGCTCCATGGGTGCCCGGGGCCACGTGGGACCCAAAGGGCAGAAGGGGTCCATGGGGGCCCCCGGGGACCAGTGCAAGAACCACTACGCCGCCTTCTCGGTGGGCCGGAAGAAGCCACTGCACAGCAACGACTACTACCAGACGGTGATCTTTGACACGGAGTTCGTGAACCTCTACGGCCACTTCAACATGTTCACGGGGAAGTTCTACTGCTACGTGCCCGGCGTCTACTTCTTCAGCCTCAACGTGCACACCTGGAACCAGAAGGAGACGTACCTGCACATCATGAAGAACGGGGAGGAGGTGGTGATCCTGTACGCCCAGGTGAGCGACCGCAGCATCATGCAGAGCCAGAGCCTGATGCTGGAGCTGTGGGACCAGGATGAGGTGTGGGTGCGCCTCTTCAAGGGCGAGCGCGAGAACGCCATCTTCAGCGATGAGTTTGACACCTACATCACCTTCAGCGGCTACCTGGTCAAGCCGGCTGCCGAGCCCTAGCCACCCGCTGGCCTCCGGCCCCACCGCTGTGGGCTACCCTCCTGTTCTCCCCATGCCCACCCCGCCCCGCCTCGCCCCGTTGGACCCCTGTGGTCCAGCACGCGGCCACCTCCTGGCCGGCCCTCCCTCCATCCCGGTCCCCCGGGCCCCCACGCCCCCAGCTTTGGCATTTCACACGACGCCCCTCCCGGGAGTGGGAAGTTACAGCAACTGTGTGGTCCCCGGGCCCTGCTGTGTCCGCAGATGAAGTCAGCAAGCCGGTGCGGAGGAACTCCCCTCTGTGCACGTGTCCTTAGGTGACCCCCGCCCGGTGCGCCCCCACAGTACCCCAGAGTCAGCCATCCTCGCTCCCGCCACTGCAAATAGTAATTCTAAATGCTGTGAAAGGAGCAAAGTAAACCATGGAAAAGAAAGGGAGGCATTGTTGTCTTTGACTTTCCGCCATCCCTCTGGCTCCCCGGGGGTGGGCTGTCGCCACTCGAGGCCACAGGAGGCTCCTTGTAAGAGAAGATGTAAAGTGGACGCCGAGGGTGATGTGGAAGGGGGGGGTGGGGGCGTGGGGACAGGAAACTACATCTGGCTTAATATTTTAAGCCACGTGTGAACCTTCCTGGGGGACAGCTGGGCTGACATCCACAGCCTGTAGACGGCCTTGCATGAGGGTCCAGCTGGCCTGGCACAAGCCGTGATGGTGACAGGGTTGGGGGGCAGCAAGTGTCAGCTCCCCCGAGGGATGGCCAAGCCCTCGGCCATGGTCTCTGGGTTGGGAGAAGCAGGCTCCTGGCAGCAGCTGGGCACCTTGGGGGCCCCAGACCTGCAGGTGGTTCCATGAGGAGCAAAACCCAGTACAAGGAAGCAGAGCAGTGCGTCCTGGCCTGGCTCCCCTCCACGCCCCCACCCCACCCCCACCTCCTGGGCACGGCTGCCACGCCTGTCACTCAGTGTTGGTTTTCTGTCCCTCCTCTCCGACAGGTCCCCCACAGAAGGCAGCAGGGCCTTTGATTTTGTAGCAGCCGTCATGGTTGTACAGCATTTTCTAGAAACTCCCTCGCACAACATCTGAGTCCTCCTTCCCAGAGGGTTCGGCGTGCAGCCCCCCATCCCCCCACCCCGGGGCCTCTTTGACCGGCAGCTTAAGACAGTGCAGGAGGGCGTCCTGGGGCCCCACGGCAGCGAGAGCTGGGAGGGACTGGAAGGTCCCCTCACCACCCCCGTCCCTCTCCCAGCACTGGGGTCAAAAGCCCCGCTCTGCAGGTGGGGGAACACCTGGAGCGGGGTGCAGCCTGGAACCGGCGCTCTGGCCTGTGACTGGCTTTGGCCCGGCAGCCCCTTTCCTGCTTCTCATTAACACCCAGGGCTGGGGTCACCCCCGTCCGGGCTGGGGCCCTAAGCCCCTATGGGAGCCTTCCTTCCCGCCGCTCGGAAACGCTGGGTCTACCGATCCCTCTGTCCTCCCTGGGCCTGGCTGTGGGGTCTGGGGTCCCCACGTCCCCCCTCTGAAGGACTTCTGCTGGTCAGACTTTAAAACCCATGTTTCCGTGGGCCTGCTGGTGAGCAGGGCGCCCACCTGCTGCTTTGTGCTGTCCCAATGCTCTTTCAGAAAACATTAAACTTGAAACTGTGGGTTTCAACATCGTGGCCTCATTAGTTTGGTCAATGAACAAGATCCTCCTCCTTTCTATCTCCTACTGCCTGTCGGAGGCCTGGGAGCCCTCAGCTTGGGACCTGGGGACATCGGTACCTGGCGGGCACCGGCTGGGCCCTGAACTGCCTCATTCCTCACAGGAACACATCTTACAGGCTCAGCCGGACACGGCCCCATTGGATGCCCTATAGGGGAGGAGGCTTCCTCGCTTCTTCCGGCTTCTGGTGGCCCCAGGTGTCTGCATCATTCCAATCCCTGCCTCTCTCTGTCTCTACGTGACCTCCTTTCCCGTGTCTCTTAAACCTCCCCCTCCCTTTTTTCCCAATCATTGAAATTTGGGCCCACCCTCAACCCAGGATGGTCTCCTCTCGAGATCCTTGACTGCATGACATCTGCAAAGACCATATTTCCAAATAAGGTCACATTCACAAGTACCAGGGGTCAGGACTTGGACTTATCTTTTGGAAGGACACCATCCAACCCACTACAGCGACCTGCAGGCTTGAACACACCCACCAACTGCCCCCTTTATGCGAGTGGCGAAGAGCAGATATTTCTGCTCTCCATCGTTTGCCAACTGAGTTAGTGGCCAGGGCCCTTATCAGATTGCCAGCAGACACTGCCTTGGTCTGGCTGGTCCCAGCAGGCTGGCAAACAGCCACTGTCCTTCCTTTGCCTGGTCCTGGGGTGAGCCCGTGCGGTCATGCTCAGCCCTGGGCTGGGGCCAGACCGGAGCAGGCAGGCACCACAATCCTGTTCTCTGCAGGACAAAGAGCAGGCTCCACCTCCACGGGGCTGAGGCCACTGGGCAGAGGATGCAGCTGGGAGCAGGGGCTGAGTGCATTTCCCAGAGGTGCATGGAAAGAATGAATCAGCTTCATCCAGGGGCCCACCGCCCTCTCTCTGGGGACAGTCACATGGAGCGCGCAACACTTGTCCCATTGTTGGCCAAGCCAACACGGGAGAGGAGGCAGCCTCTGCACTGGAGCCCACCCAATGCCCCTCTTGATGTCCCTTACTCTTTAAGCTCTTCCACACTCAGTCTCTCCTGCCCCCAACTCTCCACTCCCTCCCTGCTGGCATTTCCCCTCCACTGATTCCTTCTCCAAATTTGTTCCCTGCCCCTGCTTTATGCTGGCCCATGTGTTGGCTGCTGGGGGCATGATGACATATAACATATGGTGCTTTTCTTCTAGAGGATTTTACTGCAGTGTGACTCAGATGCCAACCTTCTCAGAAGAGCAGCACGTGTGGCACCTAGTTATTTGCTCCACCAGATCCCCTCCCCGAGCCGTTTACTCGGCATAGGCTCCTTTCCCCGGGTCCTGACCCCAGCTACTCAGGAGCTGGCTAACCAGCCTGGAAAAGATCTGATAAACTAGGTCACAATACAAATATTAGTGTTTTAGCAAAAGGACTTAGAAACGGCTGATGACTCAGCCAGAGGAAAGAACTGCTTATGCGAGGGCTTTCAGGAGTCTTTGTAGCCAGGGTGGGAGCAGTGAGGAGGGCGCTCCCAATTCTGTGGGGTTGGGTTGGGGGAGAGAGAGAGAGAGAGAGAGAGAGAGAGAGAGAGAGAGAGAGTGTGTGTGTGTGTACACGCACCGCTCAAGGGTAATTTTCTGTGGGCTTCACGATGGGAACGCAATGGCGTGATGGCAAGCTAGCTTTACTGGGCTGTAGGAACTGAAAAAAAATGACGCTTTCTTGCCCAAATTATGAGAAACCAGAGGGTTACAGAACATAAATAAAACAAGATGCTTCCATATGCAAAACAGTAGAGTTGGCTCCCTACCGCACGCCATACCTAAAAAGTAACCCCAAGTGGACCAAAGATCTAAATGTGAGAGCTAAAAGTATAAAATTCTTGGGGAGAAAAACAACCTAGGTGTGAATCACCATGACCTCGTATGAGGCAATAGCCTTTAACATATGACACCATCAACACACAAGTAACTAAAGGAAAGACAGACAGACCGGACGTCAACAAAATGTAAAATTCTGTGCATCAAAGGACACTGTTAAGAAAATGAAAAAACAACACAGAATGGGAGAAAATATCTGCAAATTGTGTATCTGACAAGGGACTTGTATCTGGAATATATAAAGAACTCTTGTAACCCAATAATAAAAAGACAAATAACCCAGTGAAAAACGGGCAAAGGGTCTCAATAAACATTTCTCCAAAGAGGATACACCAGTGACCAGTAAGCACAGGAAAAGATGCTCAGCATCATTAGTCACCAGGAAAACGTGAGTCCACACCTCGGTGAGTTACAACTTCACAACCAGCAGGACGGCTGTAATCAGAATGGCGAGTGTTGGCAGGAATGTGGGGAAACTGGAGCTCTCACACATCACTGGCAGGAATGTGAAATGGTGCAGCTGCTTTGGAAAATGGTCTGGCGCTTCCTCAAAACGTTAAACACAGTGCTACAAACAACCTCACAGTCCCACTTCTAGGTATATACCCAAAAGCAATGAAAATATTTATTGACACAAAAACTTGGGGATGAATGTTCATAGCAGCATTATTCACAATAAACAAAAAAAGTGGAAACAATCCAAATGCCCATCAGCTGATGAACAGATAAATAAAATGTGGCATATCCATTCAACGGAACAGTATGCAGCAATGAAAAGGAACGAGGCACTAATACAGGCTACCACAGGGATAAACTTCAAAAACACTATGCTCAGCGTAAGAAGCCAGGCATGCAAGACCACCTGTTGTATGATTCCATTCATGTGAAATGTCCTGAAGAGGCAAATCCATAGAGACAGAAAGTAGGTTAGAGGTTTCCAGGGGCTGGAGGTGGGCGAATGGGGTGTGACTGCTAACAGGTATGAAATTTCTTTTTGGAGTGATGTTGATGTTCTAACATCGATAGCAGTCGTGGTTGTGCAACTGTGCACATACTACAAACAGCTGAATTGTACACTTTAAATGGATGAATTGACTAGTACATAAGTTATATCTCCATAAAGTAGTTACAGAAAACAAACAAAACACACACAAACACCCCACAAGAACGCCTTGCCCTTCTCTGTTGAGGTCTGGGAAGACGTGCAGTGCCAGAGGTGTAACCTGCAGCGCCAAGCTCATTCCTCCGGGCTGGACCTAGCATGGGGCTAGGGGTCCAGGGTCCAGTGAGGTGGGATGGGAGTGTCAGGGTGAGAGCTTCCAAGAGCATTATGCATTACTGAACAAACATTTTGGAATCAACTGATGGATGAGATCACGCAAACACAGGAGGCTGACTCTGGTGCCTGGGGAAGCATTCCAGAAGGAACAGCTAACGAAGGCCCATGCCTTCCTCTCTGAAGTCCCCACACAGCTGGAGTAGGGGTTGGAAAGGCACGGTGACCTCAAATGCCCCAACCTCAACTGGACCTGGTAACCGGCTCCTCCCAGGCCCAAATGGAGCAGAGCCCTTTCCTTGATGCAGACGGCCAGGCGAGGACAAGGCATTTCCACTTTAGAGATTGTCACAAATAAGATTAGCAGTCTTCACCCTCTGGAAAATTTGAACACATCCCTGTCTAAAAGATAGAGCAAACGTTCCAGCTGCTCAGGGGAGACGGTCGCGCAGTCGGTTGTCCGTTCAGCGGGAGATCCCACCGCCTAAATAATGCCCAGCAAGCCCGTGTTACCCGCGCACCCACGGGAAAGCGCTCACCGCAGGAAGACCACAGCCACACAGCTAAATAACCGTGCTTGCTACACTTGAGGAGACAAAAGGCGAGACTGAGGATTGTGGCCAAGGACTTGAAACCAGTAAGAATCACAAAGAACCAGGTGGAGACTCTGGAAGCGGAAGTTGAAGCAGGTGAGACGAAGAACCCGGTGGAGGAGGGTCCCAGCACGTCACACAGAACCGAAGGTGGAAATCCGCGAGGCAGAGGTACGTCAGAAAATGCCAGAAGGGAGCAAGGAGAGACAAGAAGATGGAAACACAGAGACCTAGGCTCGGAGGTCACACCGCAGCCACGTGGGCCGCGCCCCAGCCCGCAGCCCAGCCCAGAGGGAGGGGTAGCAGACTCTGCCCCTTGTTGGGAGGAGCTAAAAAGAATTTGCAGCCATATCCAATCCACCAGACACGCCACTTACAATATGTCACTTACCACGGGGTAAGTCTAACAGAAGGTGTGTAGGCCCTCTACAGAGGGAACTATAAAACATCACGAAAAAAATAAACTCTGAATCTATGGGCGGTATGTTGGTTCCTGCCCTCTGAGGAGCAGACGCCAAGGCAGGACGGGAAATTCAGGAGATTTGTAATTCTACAAGGTTATAACTCAGGCACGGCCAGATGGAAGAGGGACACAGGGCAACAGGAAAGGGGCTGGGCGCTTCCCCGCTCCCTGGGGAGTGGGCCACCCTCCTCGCACCTCCAGGAGTTCATCAGGCCGGAAGCTCGCCACAGTCTACAGATCAGAGTGTTTTAAGGAGGCTTCATTACGCTGATTGGCCATCGGTGACTGATCCAGTCCGCAGTTCCCCTCCCCTCCCCGGAGGTAAGGGTGTGTATGTGAAGGTGCCAACTCTCTCATCAAGGTTGGTTCCCTGGCAACCAGCCTCCATCCTCAGGGTCTTTCCCAAAGTTACCTCATTACCACAAACTCTGATGTGGTTGAAAGGAACTTGTTACCAATAACAAAAGACAACTTTATGGCTCTTAGCACTTAGGAAATTCCAAGGGTTTTAGGAGCTCTCCGACAGAAATGAGGAGCAAATATACATTTCTTATTATAAATCACACCATCACAGAGCCCAAAACAGACTCAAGCAGGCGTGGACACCTGATTTTTCCAGAAAGGAGCACTTCACAGCATGGAGCAAAGGACAGTCTTTCCAGAAATCATGAGTGACTGAGGGTCTCTATGATAAAAAATAAGCCGCATGTATAAAACAGATAAACTGCTGTACAGCACAGGGAACTATACCTTGTAATAACCTGTAATGGAAAAGAATCTGAAAAAGAGTTTATATGTATATAGAGCTGAATCACTTTGCTGTGCACCTGAAACTAACACAACATTGTCAATCAACTATACTTCAGTTAAAAAAAATAATAAAATACAATAAAACTTGGCCTCTTTCCTCACACTATAAACAAGAATAATTCCCGGTGGCCTGTAGATCTGAAGGGGAAAGGCAGAACAAAAAGCCTCTAGAACACAACAGAGGACAGAGTAGTCCATAACCCCATGAGGCTGGGGCAGGGAATCACATTTTGAAAAAGACACCAAAGGACTAATCATAACAGAAAAGTCTGATGAATTCTACTGCAACAAAATTAAGGATTGTTTTGGATGAGTGAGTGAGGAACTAACAGAAATCACGAAGGGTTTAGAACGTTCTGGAAGTGAAAGCTGTGGCATATGAAAATTTGTGGGCTGCAGGGGAGTCAGTCTCAGAGGGAAATAGATCCCCTCAGCTGCACTCATACAAAAACAAGAAAGATTTAGAAATAAGTGAACCACGCTGCCCACTTTTGAAGCCAGAAGAAGAGCAACAAAAATACATCCAAAGAAAATAACAGGAAAGAAAATGAAAGCAGAGATGAGTGAGACAACGCAAACAAAACAACAGAATGAAATGAAGAGCTTGTGTCTGGAAAGCGCCGATAGAATAGGCCTTCGGGGAAAAAAAAAAGCATCAGGAAAAAAAAGAAAGACACAAAATAAACAACATCAGAATTAAAGAGCATAACCAGGAGATTTAAAAATATGATCAGAAACGACTTAATACCCCACATTTGAAAAACTTGATGAAATGGACACTTTCATAAGAAAACACTTTAGTAGCATAAAATTGGCCCAGGAAGAAAGAGAAAAATCTGAATAGGTCAATGACCCAAAAGGAAGCTGAAATATTAAAGACTGCCCTCAAAAGGCATCTGGAAGTTGTAGACACAAAAAACAACTAAACTTGGTAATTATTAACTAAAAATGCTGGGCAGCATCTTCGTGACCTTGAAGTCGGGACAGCCTTCCCAAACAGAAGAAAACAGCGAAGCCGTAAAGGGTGATGTTAATAAATCTAACCGTACGGAAATCTAAAAGACAAGGAATCTTAACAGAGTTCAAGTGGACAAACATCTGTTCCATTTACATATATAGGAGGCAAAATGCTCATGTGCAGAATATGCATGACTCTTACACACCAGGAAGAAAGATACCGCAGTAGAAACAGGTCGAGACCCCCAACAGGACTGACACGGAAGAAATAATTCACTTCCAAACGGCCGGCCAACACTAACACCGCTAAAGCTTCCATTTCAGACAACAGCGAGATCCCTACGGGCGAACGCCAGGTAAGCAAAAGCCTTGGAGTTTGACAGTGTCAGTGGGTAACCTGAACTTACCCCTCGCTGGGCAGGTTGTCGGTGGCGGAGCCCCTCCGGGTGGCAGCTTGCTAGTGACTTAAAACCAAAGATGTGCGTGCTGTTACTATTAGCAACTCTAATCCTGTTTTATCTGAAAAAGAACAAAATGCACAAAACAAAACATACGTATGCTCCAAAAGGTCTATACAAAGTTGTTCATTTTAACATTCAAAAGATCATAGCAAACGAATGTTTCGTATTTAAATGCCCACCGACAGCTAGATAGACTGATGGGTCAACATGAGAGTCTATTAAATTACAGTCAAAACGAACAAATGAGAGCTATTTAAGTCAAGGCGGCTTGATTTCAGAAATACTGCTGAGGGAAAAAAGCAAGACCCCGAACGATGTGTAGAACATGACACCATTTTTATAAAACGCAATGGTAAGATACCTTGTATGGTGTGCTTTGATAAACAATACATAAAGCACAAACAACATCATACAGTTCCAGACACACATCTGTGTGCAAAAGTCTCTGGGACACCTGGAAGGATGCAGGCCGAACCCATGTAGTTGGTGGAATACTGAGGGGTCTCTGGAGGACAGGGGAGGCAAGGAAACCAAGAAGGGGTGGGTTAAAAGGAACATTCATTTCATCTGCAGCGCTTTAAATTTTTAGAAGGAGAAAAATAAAGGAGGCACCTGTGCAATTAGAACAACACAGAGGTCCGGCAAGGGCAGGCGTCCCAGGTCTGCCTTCTGACTGTCGCGGGGTGTGGGGTGATGGGGGCAGGTGCACAGGCAGGCAGGCTGTGTGCTGGGAGGGGTTCATTATTCCTCCTGCAGGATATTTGACCAGGTGCCTGGGCACAGCCTCACGTGGGTGTGAAGGTGAGGCGGGCCGCTGGAGTCACAGGCCAGCCCCAGCCTTCTTCCATTTGGTAAGCCTTTGCTGAGCACCTAGGAGAACTCTATAAAAGGGAGCACACTGGGCTGCACCGTGCAAACCTACAAGCCTTGTGCTCACCCAGCTCCAGACCCAAGAAAGTGCCCGGAGTCAGAGACAGAAACATCAGCGGTTTACAGCTTACACGTCTGAAGCAAGGTCCAGGACATGGCGGCGGCCTTGGCTCCCGGGCAGGAGGGGCGGTTACCAGTTACAGGTGAAACTGACATCAGGTGGGCTCATCAGTTACCAGGGAAACCAGGAGTCGGTCACACCCCGCACCACCCCTTTGATAAGCTATCAAGGCACAGGTATTCTGATCTAAAGGTTACTGAATCACTAAGCTGGGGTCTGGGGCAAGTTTGTAGGAAGGTAAGTGAGGTAAGCAGGGTGGAGGTGAAGCAGGCACTGGTCGAGCAGGGGGGATACAGAGAGCAAGAGGACAGCCATCCTGGGAGGAAGGGACATCGGGGACAATTAGTTGCTGTCACACCCTTCAGCATATTACCAAGCCTGTGGAGCAGATGATGTCCACTCACCTGGTTCTAGCTTCCGGTGCCAGGACATTGTGGAGGCCGGAAGGGAGAGGGTGGAGGAAGCAAAGCAGGTAGGGGTGAGCCTGGCTGAGGGGCAGATGCGGTGGCCAGTGCAGGACACAAGAGGCCACCCACAGCACCAAGCTGGTGGCACAGTTGGTCAGGTAGGGGAGGTCTCTGGGTTCTGCTGCCCCGAGCCAACCCGCTTCCTGTGCTGGTGCGGACAGAGCCAGGAGGTGTTGGCCGGGCCCCGGAGCAGCTCAAGGTGGCTCTGCGGCAAGTCTGCAACGCAGATTCACAGGTGGGGCTGGCAGATTTAGCCAGCTCAGGATGCCAGTTCATTTTGAATTTCAGATAAATGAGAAATACTTTTTCTGTGTAAGCATGTCCGTTTCCACTTGCTGTTTATCTGGGATCCAAATTGAATTGGGTGTTCTGGACTTTATCTCGAAACCATACAAGGTGAGGGTTTTATGGGGCCTTGCCAGGCTTTGGAGAGTTCTGGAGCCCCAGCGGGGACCAATGTGAGCTTAAGGCAAATATGAGGCCATGCAGGCTCGTTCTGGTCCAGGACAGAGATCTTGAGACCAGGAGCCACAGGGGTCTGCAGGGCAGGCAGCAAAGCAGAGGCCTAGGCGGAGGCCACAGACCCGACTCTTAGCTGCCCTGGGTGGGGGGTGCACAGTGACTTAAACTGCCCTGCACACCGCCCCTTCTCCCACATGACCAGAAGCCAATGCAGCGGAGAGGAGCAGAGAAGGGAGGCCCAGGCGTATTTTTTTCCCCAGAGACTCAGCTTTCCCCAGGATCCATTTAAAGAATCTCTAAGAAGTATGTTTTAGTTCTGACAGTTTATTTTTACTGCTAAGCTGCAGGTAAGCCCTAGGGAACACCTGGTTACATGCAGACCCCGCATCTTCCATGCTCATCGGGGCACAGCCAGAGTGGCTTGTGACCCTGTTCCCCCTGCTCACAGCAGACATCCCGGGGCTTTGCCGTCTCCGTTCTCCCTGTGGATCGCTGTCTCCTGTCCCTGAGTGGCCTGCCCTCCGAGCAGCATGGCTGGGATCCATATTCCACAGCCTAGACATCTTCCCCACTCTCAGGGTTTATGGAAGCTTGGGGCCTCATAAAGTTCAAAGTCTGCAGCAACAATAAAGAAGCTTGGCTTGGGCCGCAGGGCACTCCCAGCCGCACAAAGGGGTGTTGCGGGCTGGGAGAGGAGAACCCCAGGCTGGCCCAAGCAGCCCTGTGGGGCCCGGCCTCGCGTCCAGCCTCCCAGGCCCTTCTCTTCATACCCACTGGGAACCCCTCTGGGCTCAAGATGCGGGGGAATTGACATCTCTGGGTTGTGTGCTTGGGGGCCCTGCAGACTTGGGGGTGAAGACAAAAATGTGTGCTTCAGTGGAAACTCTGTTGTTTACACACTGCACTTCCTTGCGGTTATCTGGGTCTACCTTTTTTTAAGTTGAGGTAGAACCGATGTACAGTATTAGGTAAGTCTCAGGTGTACAGCACGGTGATGCACAACTTTTAAAGGTTATATCCCTTTTATGTTATTACAAAATATTGGCTGTATTCCCTGGGTTGTACAATGTGCCCTTGTAGCTTATTTATTTTATACAAAGTAGTTTGTACCTCTTAATCTGATTCTAGCCTTTTATCGGTTCTTTCACAAGGTGCAAGCTTGTCCAAGAGGTTCAGTGATTTTACCCGCCCCCAACCCCGCCGCGGAAGAACTCATTCTGCCTCTTTTCACATCCTCTTTTCAACATTCCTGATCAATTTTCTGATTCTCTTTTGAACTGGTTGTAACAGTGGTCTGGTTCCTTCTCTGATGAGCAAGTAGAGCAAAGTCTTTAACACTTGTCCACATTTATACCTGAATGAGAACTATGATTTCACCTACTTCTGAAAACTGTCTCTGAATAGGGGTTAGACGAGCTGAGTTCAGGGATCACTACTACAGTTACTTTGTGACCTTAGGGAGATCGCTCATCTGAAAAGGAGGCTGGCGAGGCTGGGGGAGGACTCGCACAAACGGGTCTCCTGGAGCTCGGCGCTCAGACCCCGCCCCGCCCCGCCCCTCCACGAGGGCCCGCCCCCAGGCCCTCAGCTACAAAGGTTGGGTGGCCAGGGCGCCAGGTCAGAGCGCTAACCGGGAGTTCAGCCGGGATCTGGCAGGGGCGGGGCAGCCGCACCCCGCAGTCCCTATTGGCCGCCGGGCGGCGGTGGGGGCGGGCCCCAGCCTGCGATTGGCCAGTAGCCGGGCCGCCGGGCCGCCGGGCCACGCGAGCGCTGCAGCGTCATGGAGGCCGCGGGGCCAGTGACCCGGACGGCGGCGCGGCGGCGGGATCGGCGGCTGCGGGCATCGGCGACCCTGGAGGAGCAGCGGGAGCGGCGGCCGGGCAGGCGGCGGCCGCGGAGAAGGTGGGCGGGAGGCCGGGCGGGCGAATCGGCGGCCCCGTCCAGCCGCGGGAGTCGGTGAGCGCCCGGTCCAGGCCCCGGGAGGCGCACGCTGGGCGATCAGGGCGCAGGACAGTGGTCTCCGGCCCTCACGTCCCCTGTCCGCCGCAGGTCCTGCCCGCCTTACCGCACCGCATAGCAGCAGACACGGACCGGATCCGGTACCGCGGTGCGACCCCAGAAGCAGCGGGCCCGGGAATCCTGGCCCCGCGTGCGGGAAGCCCCGGCGTCCTCATCTGCGAAATGGGTCGATCATGCCCACCTCCCCTGGCCGTGGGTCTGCGCAGAGGATCCTAGCGTGGCACCTGTAATTACTCAGTGGAGGCCAGCGGGTGTAATTAGCTTTATTCGTGCTCACACTGGGCAGGAAAGGCGTGGTGCCTGGCGCAGGGAACACCTAAACTGGGTCTTTAGGGAGAATAATGATTTCAGTAGGAGAATGAAGAGAAGGGTGTTCAGTTTGAGGGAACAGAAGGAGCAAAGGTACGTTTCCATAGTTTGTATTAAAAAAATGTAAGTGAGAGAACATCTCCCTCTCCATGACACATGGGGCCTGGTCCATTTGCTTCTAAGTGTTCTTTTTCTTTGCCCTTTTATTAAAAAGAAAATTTTAACTCCCTCCTTGCTCAGAATTGAAGAGGATCAAGAAGCAGTCTTTCGAGAAGTGGTCAGTTTTACTCCCGACCCGTTGCCAGGTGAGAAGGATGCAGGCTCTGAACAGTCTCCGTTTTCACTCTGGGGGCTTGGGCGCAGGGCTTCCCCTACTACCCTGCATCCCATCTCAAACTCTGTTATGAATCCCATGATTTCCACTGATTCCTCACTGTTTCCCTCCTCTGACCAGACAGATATTATGACAAGGACACCACTAAGCCCATCAGCTTTTACTTGTCTTCCCTGGAGGAACTCTTGGCGTGGACACCTGACGTGGAGGAAGGCTTTAACGTGGCCTTGGGGCCCCCTGAGTGTCGTCAGCCTCCTCTGAGCAGCGGGAGGCCCCGGACCTTGATATGTCACGACATGATGGGCGGGTACCTGGATGACAAGTGAGCACATTGCGAGGGCATCTCCTGGTGGGAGGAAGTGGGGTGGGAGGATGCCACGTGGCAGAGCACGGGATGGGGAGTCAGGAGACGGGCTACCAGGCCAGACTGCCACCAACTGGGAGAGGAAGCCTGGCCTCAGTATTTCATCTGTAAGAAGAGGGGGCTGGATTAGGCGACAGTTTATGCCTCTTTCAGCTCTGAAATTGTTTGACTTTGGGGGCTTGCCTAAGACTTGAAATCTTAGGCTGGTGGGGGCACTACAGCAGGGACCCCCTTCAGACTGCCGGGCCTGGAAACTCGGTTCTTCAGAAGAGCTGATTTCTTTTCTTCATCTTCCTCACTCGAGCTCTGATTCCATCTTGGCCCCAGGGCTCTGGAGTTGTTCCACCCTCTCCCACCCTAGCCAGGAGCATTTCCTCCAGTTGCCGTGGGCTCAACTTAGAGATCTTAAGCGTCTATGAAACAATCTTGGACGCGGTGATGGGACGGCTCGAGTCAGAGCCGGCCATCAAGGGACAGAGATAGTGAGGGGATGAACCCTAGGGTCCAGCACATGTGTTTGTCAGCCCCAACCTTACACGCACAGGACGTGTCCTGGAGAGACTGCTGACCTCAGAACAGAGCAGGACCCCAGGCACTCGGAGCTCTGCGTGAGCCCTTCCCCACCTCTTTCCTTCTGTCCTGCATTCCTCTGTTTGTTGAGGCTAAACACGCTCAGTCCATGGGTTCCGAGGGCAGATACCACACGGCCTGGGGAAAACGTTTCCCTTAAGATGAACCCTCTTGACCTCCAGGCTGTGGCTTGGTCCTACTTCTCCCCCTAGTCGCTAGCCCGCTTGCAGGTAGTGTCAACTAGACGGTACTGAAGAGAAACATCACTCTCGGTTGCCCTCTCTACTTTCAGGTGGCTGTGTCTGTGTTCTGTTTGCTGGGTTCTCACCTGGTCCTCTCTCCTTGCCCAGGTTTATTCAGGGCTCAGCTGCACAGACCCCGTACTCCTTCTACCACTGGCAGTACATCGACATCTTTGTGTACTTCAGCCATCACACGGTCACCATCCCCCCAGTCAGCTGGACCAATGCTGCCCACAGGCATGGGGTCTGCATGCTAGGTGAGCGCCGAGGACTCGCCTCCGGTTAGCCAGACTCATTGGCACACCTGCCGGGCTTTGGCTGCTGCTTCATGGGTAGAGCTCCTTACCTGCCTTGATGGGTTAGGACAGGCAAAGGCAAACTTGTTCTGGAAAGGACCAGATAGTAAACATTTTCCACATTCCAGGCCCCTGGATCACTATCGGAACTGCCAGTGAGACAGGGGCGGCCACAGACAACAGACAAACAACTGGCTGTGATCTAGTAAAACTTTTTACAGAAAGCGGTGGGGGCTGGATGCCGGCCGTAGGCGGTCACCCCCTGGGAAGAGCCCACTTCTCCAGCTTTCTCCTGCATCCAGACTGTTTATCCCTTTGACACTGATTTCGGGGCCCTTCCCCCATGGCATCTGATTCGCTTGATATCAGGGGACACTGGAAATTCGAATATCTAACCGGTTTGCAGGTGGTGCTGAAGCTGCTGGTGCAGGAATGCACCTCGGAAACTGCTGGGTCGGAGGGGACGCGATCCCCCAGCCTGACTCGTTGCTCTCCTGTCCCGTCCCACAGGGACTTTCATCACCGAGTGGAAAAAAGGGGAGCAGCTGTGCGAGGCCTTCCTGGCTGGGGATGCGCG
The DNA here is from genome assembly GCF_048564905.1 of Vicugna pacos. Classification (NCBI taxonomy): domain Eukaryota; kingdom Metazoa; phylum Chordata; class Mammalia; order Artiodactyla; family Camelidae; genus Vicugna; species Vicugna pacos. The sequence continues at coordinate 60,500,781 of NC_133002.1, forward strand.
CTCGCACCAGGCAGTGGCAGACCAGCTGGTCCTGATGGCCCAGTTTTTCCGATTCGATGGCTGGCTGATCAACATTGAGAACTCCCTGAGTGTGAGCACGCCCTTCTCCCTGCACCCGTCCCGCCTGGCCCGGGGGCCGCCTGGTGACCCTCCACCGCGCCCCTCAGCTTCCCCAGGCTGTCCCCCATCACGATCGCACTTCCTGATCGTCAGTGAGCGCTGGCTCCGGCATCTCCGTTCCTCCACAGGGAGACGGATGTTCTCCAGCTGAGCCTTGCTTCTCCGGCTCCTCCGAGGCGATACTCTCCTCCTCCTCCACCTCTGCTTTGCTTGGGCTGCATGTGTGGTTTCCTCCCTCCCCTTCACGTTTTATCTTTTCCCAATTGCTGTGTCCATGTCCTTCCTGCTTCAGAAAGGAAGGGAAGTTGCGCATCTGGCTGGACCCTCTGCCGGAGCCTGTGGGGTTGAGGGGCTTCCAGGACCATGGCTTTTTGGTGGACCTGTTTGCCTTGGGGTTAAGTGTCCTGTATGTCCTGTGCCAGGCACATCTCACAACAGGCCTCTCTGGGCCTCACAGAGGGTCTGTCACTGCCCCTCTCTCCAGCTGGCCGCCGTGGGAAACCTGCCCCATTTCCTCCGGTACCTGACCGCCCGGCTGCACCAGCAGGTCCCGAGGGGCCTGGTGCTCTGGTATGACAGCGTGGTGAGCAGTGGGCAGCTCAGATGGCAGGATGAGCTAAACCAGCAGAACAGGTGAGCCTGAGGGAGGGCAGCCGGGGCCCCGGGGCAGGGGCGGGAGCTCCCTCTGCCTCCTGGAGGCCTCGTGGACACCGCTGCCTCGGGTGAAATGAGGGAGAAGGCGCAGCCATCTGATCCTTGACCCCCACCAGACGGAACTAGCACCTTGTCAGCCCTGCTGTGCCCGGGGTTCTGAGCTGCAGTCTGTGGGCCGAGTCCCTGCTCCTTGGGAGCAGACTCCACCCGGTCCTGGAGGCAGCCTGCAATCCGAGAGCTGAGTAGATGCAAGTGTTTGGGGAGAAGGTGGAGATGGACTGGGCTTCATGCCGGCCCTTGCCGCCCCCAGGGTCTTCTTCGATTCCTGCGACGGCTTCTTCACCAACTATAACTGGCGGGAGGAGCATCTGGAGCGGATGCTGGGGCAGGCGGGGGAGCGCCTGGCCGATGTGTACGTGGGTGTGGACGTGTTCGCCCGGGGGAGCGTCGTTGGGGGCCGGTTCGACACGGACAAGGTGGGTGGTGGCCTTGGAGGCCGGGAGGTGGTGGCAGTGGCCTGCATGTCCCCGGGGGGCCTGGTTTTCTTGGAGACCTTTCATTCCCTGCTGCCCCTCAAGAGAAAGAGACAGCCGTGATTCTCCCCGAGTGGAAAATCAGGCACCAGAAACAAGCTGTGCCCTAAATCCTAACTCCAGCCTATCCCTGCAGTCAGATGGTGAAACTTCCACCCAGGTGTTCATGGACAAAGTGCCTGTCCCCACCGCTGGTGTCCTCTGGTCCTCTGCAGCTTTACTTCCTTTTGGAGGAAGGACACTGAGCTAGCATTTCAAACCGTCGCGCAGAGTTGACTCAGGGCTCAGGACTGAGGTGACCACGGCAGTTTGGGGAACTGCTGGCTTGATAATTAGTGAGGTTTCCCTGGCAAGGCAAGGCGTGTTGGCAGTGAGAAAAGAGAAGAGGGGGTTGCGGGGGGCTGCTGCGCCTGGTGTGAGATAAACAGGGAAGCAGCCTGTCCCGAGGCTGTCAATCCTGCCCTTCCCTGGTGCCACTGGGACGTTCTCAACTCATTAATTAAGCTTTAAATGAATAAATTAATCCAGTAACTGAAGATTCTCTCTGCCCCCTCTGAATCTGATAGTATAATGCGCGGTGCAGTGAGAAGTGTAGCCCGTGGGCCCCCACGTGTACACCCCTGCCCCCGCTGACAGTGGCCTCCGCGCCTGGCGCCCTCTTCTGGTCGGCCGCGGAACTGCAGGGGTGAGCCCTAGAAGCCCCGCGCGGAGCTGGGGCCCCGCCTCCTCTTTCGAGGCAGCACTCCCCTCAGCCATCCCCCCAGCCCCAGGCCAGCTGTCCGCGCATGGACGCCGGCTGGGCCTCAATGTGCCCTGGTTGCTGGGGCGGGGCACCTCCCTGACTGTTGTCTCCCTAGTCCCTGGAGCTGATCCGGAAGCACGGGTTCTCCGCGGCTCTGTTTGCGCCTGGCTGGGTGTATGAGTGTTTGGAGAAGGCGGATTTCTTCCAGAACCAGGACAAGTGAGTCCTGCACGTCCCGGGGCCAATGGCAGGGAGGGTCTTAGGTGATTTCCCCTGCTACTGGCCTTGTTTCCCCCACCCCCGGAGTTAAGGGTGGTTAAGGCAGGGAGGGTGAGGGGCTCAGCCACCTGGGCTGCTCCTGGGGGTCCTGGAGACCAGTCACTCAGGGAAGATGAAGGCTGGGGACCCTGAGGGACCCCTTCCTGCAGACTTGCAGTGGGAGAGCTGTGGTCACTTGGGAGAGGATGCGGGAAAGCTTGAGTCATGAGACCGAGTTTGAGGTGCCCCGTGGACCTGAGCTGCTGCACCCTTGCATTTCTCTGCAGGTTCTGGAGTTTGCTGGAACGCTATCTGCCCACGCATAGCATCTGCTCCTTACCCTTTGTCACTTCCTTCTGCCTGGGCATGGGGACTCGAAGAGTCTGCTATGGCCAGGTATGTGGTTCCCGCGCTGGGGGGCCCGGGGTTTCCTTGATGTGCTGAATCTTGGTGAAGGGGCTGCCTTCTCGCCGCATCTTTGGGGCTCACCTGGGACAGGTGGGAGGGGCCTCAGGGATGGAAGCTCTGTCTGCCCCCAGCCCTCCTTCCACTTCTGCCTCTTCCTCCAGGAGGAGGCCGTGGGGCCCTGGTACCACCCGAACGCCCAGGAGATCCAGCCCCTGTTTGGAGAGCACAGGCTGGAAGGGGACGGACGGGGCTGGGTGAAGACGCACTGCTGCCTGGCGGATGCCTGGAACGGGGGCAGCTCTCTGCTGATCCGGGGGGTGATTCCGCCCAAGGTTGGAAACGTGGCTGTGAGGTAGGTGAATGAGTGGGGCCGAGACGTGGGGCCCCTCAGCTTCTCCTACCATCCATGTCGGTTGCTCAACTGGGTAGGTGGGCAACAGCGGCTAGAATGAGGACAGAGCTGGGATTTTGTTTTCTTTTATGAAGAACATGCAACACACAGTTTATTTACCCTCTTTGCCATTTCGAAGTGTCCAGGAGAGCCAGCTTTCTGCATGCGGCTGTGCAGGCACCCTCCAAGCATTCTCATCCTGCAGATCTGAGGTCGTCCTCACTGAGCAGCCCGCTCCCCTCCCTGTTCCTGGAGAGAGGTTGGCGGACGTGATCTGGCACATCTCCTTCTTCTCGGCAGTGTCCCCGCAGCTTCTCATTGGGGACCTTCCTCCTCCAGGTTATTCTCCCTGCAGGTCCCAGTGCCGCCCAAGATCTTCCTGTCTCTGGTGTACAAGCTAGAAGGGCCCTCAGCTGTGGGGGTGGCTTTGGAGCTCACCACAGGCGATGCAGGCAGCTGTCACGTTGGAGGCATCATGATGCTGAACGGTGAGGTGATGCGGTTGGAGGAGTCTACAAGATTCACAGAATGTGTGGGGAGCTGGGGTTGGCGGTGCCCCTGTGGTCCAGGCCGGGACTGGGAGGTTCCTCTCTCAGCCAGAACCTCTGGGCTGCGGCCCGGCGGCGTGGGGTTGGACATGTGCTCCTGCGGCAGGTTTCCCGCCAGCTGTGCCCTGACAGGGAGGATGTTCGCGAAGACGGGGAGAGCCAGTCCTGGGCATCCGTCCCCGAGGCCTCGGCCTATCAGGCCACCAGGGAGTCTTGCTGGCCCCCCGAACTCCCTGCTCAGTGCGATTTCCTTCGCATTTTCCTTGTTTAAGTCCCGTGTCTCTTTCCCCAGCAGAAACGAGCTCAAGGCACAGTCCCCGACCCCTCCGGGTGCCCCCGACCAAGCTGGCCAGATGGGTGGGCCGCTGTGGCCAGCAGCTCAGCGGGGGCTGGGTCCAGCGGTGAGTCCCTCTCCTTCCTGTGGAGTCCCCAGCAGGGCACGGCCACACTGTGGTGGGGGGATTGAGGGATGGAGGGGCCTTGGGCTGACCCCCAGGTTTCAGACAGCTGAATAGCACAAGCCCCAGATGCTCACTAGAAGGGCCACTGACCACAGAGTCCACTGAGGGGAGGACCACCCCCTGGCTCGGGGCCTCTGTGAGCAGCCAGCCTGAAGGTGCCGAGCTGAGGCTCCTCGTGACTGGCCTCTGTCTGCCTCTCCCAGCTGCTATGAGGTCAGTCTGCGGGGCTGCCTCCTGCAGGACCTCTTCGTCAGTTTCTCGCGGCCTCCAGGCAGCCAGGAGGAGGAGAACTTCACCTGTCGCCTTGGAGAGATCCAGGTATGGTGTCCCAGGGACCTGGCTGGGGCCGGGCTGGTGTGTCTGTCCCATGCAGACGAGGCGGGGCACCCACCAGCTCCCTCCTGTGGCCCAGAGGTGCCGGCGAGTGGGAAGTGGCAGGGCCCGGAGCCCTTCAAGCTCCTTGGGCCTCTGGGTGGTGCTGAGACTTCTGTCTCCCGCCAGGTGGTGGATGCCAACAGCCTGCTGGCCCCGCTGCCCCAAGTGCAGGCCGTGACCATCTCCCACGTGCGCTGGCAGGCCGCCGCCTCCGAGGGCGAGGGCCGCCCTGCTGGGCTCCGGCTGAGCTGTACTCTGCACTGGTCCTACCTCCTCCCCCACGTCCGCTGCTTCCGGGTCCACTGCTGCCGAGGGACAGGAGGGGGCTCTCCGGGCAGGGGCCTTTCAGAGCCAGAGAAGCCCACGTTCTTGGGCCTGGCTTTTATCAACCGGTATCGGATCGTGGACTTGGCAGTGGCACCTGCAGGGCCAGGCCGGGACGGCCGGGTGGAGTTCCTGGTAGAGCCTGTCCCCAAGGAGGGGTTTCTGGTGCCGCGGGCCGAGTGGGGCAGGGCAGCCATGCTCTACTCCATGCCCCGCACGTGAGCCAACATTAAAGCACCGTCTCCACCTCCAGGCTGAGGCTTCCTAGCGCCGGGCCCCACGCGGAGTGTGGGAGAGCTGGGCCCCAGAGCTGGGGCTGTGCTGCTCCTGGGGCGTGGTGATAGGACAACCAAGCAGTCTGTTTACTGGGTTGACGGACCCCCCTCCTTTTGTCTAATCCCTCTCCGTAGTATACAGTTTCCAGGTACAAGTGAAAAGATTTGGGGAAGTTTAGTCTAGAAAATTCCATAAAGGGTACCTCCTAATAGGGTGAGACATGCTTATGCTGAAACAGTGACCCTTCGTTCCCGCAGGTGGAGCAATTAGGAACAAGCCTAACTGTGCCAGGAGGGTCTTGGAGCAGGCCCTAGACAGTTCCCAGGGGGGCACTGAGATACAGGGGCCCCGAAGGGGGCACAGAGTTGGGGTGGGGGTGCAGGAACAGTGGCCCCACAGGTACGGGGGGGTGCCTGGGGAGCCCTCTTCCCCAGGAGTGGGAACTCAGGGCCAGGCTGTGCCAGGTCACACCCTACCCTGTACGGGGTGGGCATGTGGGCCAGACCACCTCATGTCCTGGCTTTCCCAGTTTACTGTCGCCCTGAGCCAGAGCCACTGGGGCGTTCCCATCAGCCCTGTGTCCTGCTTCATCTCTTCCGGGTCGTAGGCAGGAGCAAGGCTGTCCCAGCTGAGGCAGCAGGGGCCCTGGACAGGGCCTAGGAAGGCCCTCCCACTGCACCCAGCAGCCCTCGGCCCTGCGGGCGCTCTGGGCCGCTCCCTCCCTCTCGCCCTCCCACTCAGCAGCTCCCCTGAGCAAGTGTTAGCCCGGTTAGCCTGGAGCATCACGTTGCAGGGACAGTGGCCCTCCTTTCTTCTGCCTGAGCTGAGGCTGCCCAGTGGCTCTGCACCGGGAGGATGGGGGTAAGGGAGCCGGGCCCCTCCAGCCGCACAGCTCCTGTTCTCCAGCTACAGAGACCGCCCCCCCCCCGCCACCATTAACGCCTTGGCCACTGTGATGGCTTCCTGGCAGGGCGGGGAGCATCTCTCGACCCTGCAACTTTGGGTAACCCTGCTCCCCTCCCCTCTGCAGGCCTGAGCAGGCTCTGCTGTGACCCTTTGACAAAGGCTGTCAGCACCTCATGTTTGAGGTCTCTCCCCAAGACCTCATAGGCCAACGATAGGGGTTGCCTTCTCGATCCTCTTGTCCTCCCCGTGCTCCGAGACGTGGACAGGCACCAAGGGCCAGGACACTGGCGTGACGTCCCAGCTGGAGGTCACACCCAAGGGCTGGCCTGTACCAGCTGGGGGCCAGAGGACTTGATTTTACGCTGCAGTGAGGCGAGAGGCCGCCAGGCGGCAGTGCAGCCGCACCGCCTCAGTCCTGGTCCTCGGAATTCGGAGAGGAATTGGAAGGGGGTGGGACAGAGGGAGTCTCCTTCCGGGGCCCGCGTTTGCCTCGGTCTCCACCTGCCCTGCTTCCCAGGTGCCTACGTGCCCCTTTCACAGCTCGAGGCAGGAACGCACGTTCCACGTCTTTCCTAATTTTGGAATGTTTTACTCTTCATGTCCCACACGTGTGGCCTAGCTCAGTCCCAGGACGGGACCAGGTTTGCCCAGGGGCGAGGTGGGGGGAGGTAGCTCCTGCAGGACAGGAGGACACCGCGCTGTCTGACCGCACAGGTGTCCCAGCACTGCCCCCCATCCGGGTCTCCCTGTGAGTCATCAGGGGACTGTTGGGGTCGGGGGCCTCCAGCATGAGCCGCTGCCACGGGGAACCGCTCTCCCGAGGTCCTCTGGAATGCTCTGAGCCTCTCCCACTTTGAACTGGGGTGGGGGCTCCTGGCGCCCCCACCGCCCGAGTCTCCAGAGGTGGGAGTCCGGCAGGGGCAGCGCAGCTGTAATGCCTGCTGCTCTGACTTCAGGGGACTTTTTTTTTAAGTGCTGGTTCTCTGAATATTTTATGCAGAGAAGGAGGGAAAATTTATAGTGGCAATTATTTTCTCACAGTCTGGTGAGCAAGCGATTAGAAGGAAGGGGTTTAGCAGAGCGTGGCGTGCGCGGGATCGCAGACCCAGCTCCCCGAGAGCAGCGTCCCCAGTCCCGCCGACAGAAAGGCTCGTAGGCAGGAAAATTAGTATGTCGGCATTTAAGCCTGTGCCCCTCTGGTGTGTGTAATCGCTCTGAAATAAATTATCCGACGCTGTGAAAAATGAAGAACGCACCTCTCCGTGAGGCGTGTGGAACCCGCCCCCCTACCCCCTACCCGCAGCCCCAGCCCAAGGCTCTCAAGCTCCCGGTTCGGATTCTGCTGCTGCCCTTCCCAGCTCTCCCTCCTCTTCTGGGGGGTCGAGGATGGCGGCCACTCTCCCCTACCCGACCCCTCCAGGGCGGGGGACTCACCCGGGGCTGGAGCAGTGGACGTACCTTCAGGCAGCGCTGTTCCTCGCGACAAACGGCCGGCCGGGCGCCCTGGCATTCGGGTGCCTGCCCCGCGGCTCGGGGCTGGGGGCGGCGTGCGGTCAGGCCCCTCCCGGCGCACGTGCGGAGCAGCCACCACTCAGCAGCCGGGGCAGGGGGAGCCCTTCTGCCAGTAACTTCGCAGACCTTCCCCGCAGGTAGACAGGGTGAGGTCGCGGGGAGCAGGCGCGAGCCCTGCCTCCAGACTCCTGGGTCGGGGTGAGGGGAGACGAAAGTCCGGAGGAGAGGCCAGGGGCTCTGGAATCTCTCCTAGAAGGGCCTTCCGACTCCCCCCTGGATTCCTGGGAGAAGTTGCCTGTCCTTGGCCCAACCCCACTGGGCGTCCCGTGCCCTCCACCCTCTGTCCCTCGGAGCTGGCAAATCAAAAAGAGTTGTCCTGGTTTGAAGAAAGAAATCTTTATTAATAATCTTAATAATAATAATACTGTTGATTTGGATGGTCACACCTTGGAAGCATACAGAATGGTAAGAAAGGAAGCCTGGGGCCTGGCTGCAGTCCTGGGGTGGGAGGGGCGGGAGGGCGCGGGGCAGGGGCGGAGCTGCTGCAAGAAAAGGGTCCGGAGCGGCCGAGGGCGGGCCAGGGGGGAAGGGGGCTGTACAGAGGACGAAGCCGGAGGCAGGGCGGGGCTATGTACACCCGGAATAGAAAAGGAGACTCATCCCAGTAGCTTCAGGAGCTGATGCTGAATATAAAGTGAGGTGTATTTTTTTTTTTAAGTTTCATGAGACAGTGGAGCCATGTTGGGAGCCTACATCTTTTGTTATTAATTAATTAATTTATTTTGGCTGCTTCCCCCCCTCCAGCTCTCCCTGCCTGGCCAGGGGCTCTTCCCCGCTGCCTACGGTCTGCTGCCCCCACCACCTCAGGACCTAACCCGGGAGCAGGGGAGGGGTCTGCGGACCACCCAGGCCTGCCCCCACCCCTCGCTCTCCCTACTCTGACCCATAGCCGTCCCGACCCATAGCACCGTGACCCCAGCCTCGCCATGCAGCCAGGCGCCAGCTGGTCCTGTCCCTCTTCTCCCCCGCAGGACCAGGCTCTGCAGCGTGAGGCCAGCCTTCCCTCCCCTGGACCAGGCCCAGGGCCTCTACCAGAAAGGGAACAGGAAACCAGTCAGAGCAAGTCGTGGGCCCCAAGACCCCGACCTGCCCACGCTCTTAGGCTCTTAGGTGCGAGGAGCTGAGCCTGGCTGGGCCGCCGGAAGTCCCCTAGCGTGGAACGAGGGGGCCTGGGTGCCCCACAGTTCTGGAAACACATCAGCCCTTGGCGTTGGGGTCAGCCCCCTGAGCTGCTGGCCAGATGGCATCCAGAGGCTGCAGACTCCTCCTCGGGTATGCAGGACACGGTGCTGGCTGTGCTGGCTGTGCGGCAGGAGGGGTAGCTGGGGCCCGGAGCACGAGACACGGGGTCACAGGCATGGCTGAAGCCCCGGGATGAAAAGCTGTCCCCCTCCCCGCGCCTGCCAGCCCAGCCCAGCAGTCCCTCCACTGGCAACCAAGGTCAAGTCCACTGGCCACTCTTCCGCTCAGGCCTGTGGCCGCTCGCCACCACCTCCACACAGCCCACTGGGCCCCACACTGCCGCGGAGAGGGGCCGGAAGGAAGACACGGTAGAAAACGGAGGCCCTCCGCTCCCGCCCCCTCCTGCCAGCGCCGCGGGAGGCCGAGGGCCGTGGACCTGCTCCCTCGCTGGCTGCGGGCTGCGGTGCGACAGCTCACGGGCTCGCGGACTCGGACGTGGTAGATGCTTCTCGGTTTGGTTGGTGGTTTTGTTGCTTGGATCTGAACATCTTTTTTTGTTTTGTTTTTTTGTTTTGTGATTTTTTTGTGTTTTTTTGTTTTTGCCCTTCACGGTCCGAGAAGGAAACGGCGGAAGCTTTCACTACAACAGAAACAGAAAGGCAGGACTTGCAGTTTGACAGAAGCAATGGCCAAGTGTGCCATGGGGGCAGTGGGACCCGGGACCCCCAGGGTGCTGGGCAGGTACCCCCCCAAAACTGGCCCCACTCCCAGATCTCAGCAGCCCCCTCATCTTGCATAAGTGAATTCACTGCGGGTCTCAGGCCTCCAGGGCAGACAGAGCATGGCCTGTTGAGGCAGAAGTGGCGGGAGGAGTACAGAAACCACAGTGAGCCCGGCTGCCGGATGCAGCTGCGGGATCTAAGAGCTCGGTGGGCAGGGCCTGGCTGCTTTGGGTGGGACGAGGACAGAGGTTGGGGCGTAGGGTGTGGACGGTATTGGGGGCTTGGAATGAGGCAGCTTAGCAGGTGCCCTGGGCAGTGGACAAGAGCCAGCCAGACCCTGGGCGTAACCTGTCCACTCCACCAGTAAGGAGCCCACGGGCCGGCAGAGCGGGTGGACGATTGTGTGGGGGCTGGTGGGGACCCACACCCTCTAGGTGGCCATCTGTCCCTGGAAGCCTCACTCTGGCGCGAAGGAGACAAGGGCCTCCTCAGCCTGTGCCACCTTTTCCTGTAACGGAGGTGGTGGGTGCACGTGGCAGGGCCCTGGCCTGTCTGGGTGGACTCTTCCAGAAGCTCCTTTGCTGTCTCAGCTTTCCCTGCAGGCCCCAGAGCCCTGCGGCAGAGCTAAGCCCGAGCCTCGCAGGACGGGAGGTGGACACTGAGCACTGTCCTGCCAGGAAGGCCCGAGGACAGGCATTGCCTCTCCTGTTCTCTCGCTCAGGCTCCCTCTTTGCAAATGGACCCTGATAAGAGGGCGTTTCGAGCTCAGGGAAGGGGAGGCAGAGCTGTTCTCAAGGGCAAACCGAGGTGCCGGGCTGGCAGGGACCCCATCTCAGGACTGTGGCCAGAGGGGAGAGGCCTGATGGCGGTGGGGCAGACGGGCTGAGGCGCTCCAGGGCTGGACCGCTTTCGGGCTCTGGGGCAGGGAAATTTCTTCCTGCACTTTGATTTCCTACAACACAGGCTGAGGCCCCTCTGGGGCTGGTGTGGCTTCCCCACGACTTGTGACAACTTCAGCCGGAAACGTCAATAAAATTCAATCAGAAACGTTACTTTAACTGGGTGGGGACGAGCTGGGCAGACTCAGCTGCTCCTGTGACTTGGCGGGTGACGGTTGGGAGAGGACTGTCGAGGCTGGGAGCCCACCAGCTGGGGCAGGAGGGAGCCCCTCGCTCTCCGAACCCCAGGGGAGGGACTGGGGCTGTGGCCCAGACTGGCTGGGGTGGCTTCCTGGGAAGGCAGGGCCGGGTCTTCTGTAGCCCAGGGGATGGGCAATATTGCTATTTCTCGGGGAGGGGTCTCCGGCCCCGCCTAGCCCCTCCCACTCTGTGCATACCGTACCTGAAATGGCTTGGGGGGGCACAATGTCAACAAAGTCAAAATAGGAACCAAGGTTTCAGACATACGGGGGTGACTAGGGTCAAAGACACACACGCCATCGTGGGGGGAGACCAGCTGGCCGGAGGTAAAACCTATGGACTTAGAGTCGCGGAGGTCAGCGGCGCGTGTCGCTGACCGGGGGGGCGCACTGTCCTCCTGGTGGCTGTGCCTGGTTTTGGACTGCTGGGTTTGGTGTGTACTAGGCAGTCAGTGTGAATGCTGTTAGGGGCTGGGCCTCTTGCTAGTAGGGGGTGAAGCGGCTGTACCCTCCTCGGCAGAGGCTAGCCTGCAACATCAAAGATGAAAAACAGCCAATCAGTACCGCCTTTTGGGAGGGGGGAAAATGCAAAAAGAAAAAAAAAGTAAGGAAAAAAAAAGAAACCGCTTAATCCCGTTTTCTGCCCCCCTTCTGGTCTGTCTCGGGGAGCGTGGCTGTGTGCTGTCCTGGCAGCAGGAGGGGCCCTGGGCCTATTTCGGACATGGTGGTCTCGAGGCCAGGAGGATGCTGGGGCCACCAGGCATGTTTCTGGATAACAGGGTTTGAGATGTCTCTGGGCCACTCTCTTGGCTCAGGCCTGGCCCTTCCCTGCCCCCCTTGCTAGGTCGTCTGGGGCTGAGGGAGTTCTGAGTGAGCCCTGCCTCCTCAGCGCCCAGTGGGGCTGCAGGGGACGGGACTCATCCCCTCCAGACACCCAGACACTGGAGGCTGGAGGGGCCTCCCGTCAGGGTTCCTGGGCCTTTGGCTCCACCAGGAGGGGCTGTGTCTGCACATCCAGCTCCAAGGGGCCTTCTGGGGTCCCTGCACCTCCTCCATCCTGCCGGGGGAGGACAGGTCTTTGGCACCCTCGCTCTCCCATCCCCTGGGCTCCCCTGGGTTAGGGGAGGCCTGCACCGGAACCTCCCACCCTACCCACCAATTTCTCCAGAAAAGGAAGGAAGTGGCAAGTGCCAAAGAAGAAAAGTTGGGGGAAAAAATGGAATAATCTTAAAAAAAAAAAAACACTCAAAACAGAAGAGAGAACCCTCTTAAGAATTAATGAGAGCTTTTAGCTAGCAGCTGCGTGGAGGGCCGGGCTGATCCTGGAGCCAAGGGGCCTGCAGGCCATAGCTTCAGGGCCTCCATCTGGGAGTGGGTGTGGCCCCCTAGACGCCTGCGCCCAGTGGCGCCCAGCAGTCACCGCAAGCTGCATGGGATGTCTGAGGCTCGTTAAAAAAAAAAAACCCAAAAAACCCAAAACCCAAAACAAAACAAAACAAAAATCAGGAAGCAGTAATCAAAACCAAGGGAGGTAGAAAAAAAAATCCAGGTCGTTTCTGAACCTCCTCCCTCTTTACACCCCCCAAAAATGTTTTCATCTTTGATGCTGGATGCCAAGCTAGCTAAAAACCGACATTAACACCCCCTGGGGCTGGGGGCCAGGTGCGCCTGGGAGGTCGGTGTCCACTGGAAGCAGATCTCGGGGTAGAAAGTGAATTGGGCTGTATGTGTTGACAGCTGGACACACACACACACACACACACACAACCCACTCCGGCCTCAGCAAGCCCATCGGGAGTGCACTCCCTGCACCCCCCGAAACTAGCGGGCAGAGTCCCCATCTTCCCAGGAGGGGGCCTGCAGACCCAGCTGGGAGACACTGAGGGGCCGCAGAGCAGGGGCCTGGGAGAGAAACAGCGGGGAGGCCTCGTTCCCCACCTTGACGTGAGGAAAGGTACGCAAGGGTGACAGGACACAGAGGGATCGTGGCGCAGACACACCCACACGAGGAGGAGCGGAAGCCCTGCCTGCCCGGGAGCCTCTGCCCGGGAGGTCTGGTCTGGTTTTCCTGGTGGGGGGAATGGTGGGCCCGGACTGATTTTAGTTTCAGGGCCCAGAAAACCACACCAGGACGCTTCCCAGACGACTGGCAGTCATCACTGGGCAGCTGGCCGTCCGGCAGACCTGTCTCCCTCTAACTCCATGAGGGCGCAAAGAGGCAAGTCCTCCCCACAACTCAAACCCAGGCCTCGGTCCTTCCAGGCACCAGGCTGAGGTTGGGGTCACTCCTCTAAGGGCCTGACCGCATCCCCTTCTCACCGCAGTCGGCACAGGGGCAGCCCGGCCCCAGCCTCCTTACCATGGTTCCAATGCTGTAGGTCGCCGCGGGGCCGATGGTGTGGTGGTAGGGGTCAGCAGCCGCATAGACTCTGCCGTAACTGGGGAGGGGAGCACACGGAGCGGGTGTGAGAGGTGACGGGGCAGGTGAGGGGTGGCAGCAGGTCTCCGGCCTCCTCCCAGATGGCACCCCAAGGCCCCTCCCTCCTTCCTGCCTGTTGGGAGGGAAGTGTGGGGAACACAGCTGGCCACCCTTGGATCACATCCAGCACGTGCTGACCCTGAGTGCTGGCCGGCGGCGCACCTAACAAAACCCCCAGGCGCAGGACGCAGCATGAGGCTGAGAGGAAGGCGCCCCCTGCCACCAGGAGGGCGGGCCAGGCGGTCCCGGCGGTCCCCAGGCCACAGCAACGGCTGCCCTCCACGAAGCGCCCACTGCCTGCGCACTGTGCACCGTGCACAGGGGCCTGCATGCTTCCCCACGCAAGAGCTCTGCGACCAATAGACCGGGTGCCCACAGGGCAAGGTGCCAGACCAGGCCACCCCCACTGAGGACCTGCCCTCAAAACAAAAGAGAACCACCCTCTGGCCTCTGGGTGTGCTCACAGCCCGCAGAGGCTGCTGCCCCCGAGTGGCTCACACCACACCCCTCTGCCCCTCCTCGAGGCTGAAGGGTTTCAGACCTGGGAGCCGAGAAGGGTCAGAGGCCTGCCCAGCGGCAGAATCAGAGGTCCCTAGTAACCCTTCTCACTTGGGGCCTGCAGAGCACGGGGAGGGAGGTCAGGCCTCCAAGTTGGGCATCTGAGGAGCTGTCTGCTACCCAAGAACTGGGGTGTCCCATGGCCTCCCCTGCCGTGCAGGCAGGAAGTGATTACAGAAGAGGGCTTGCTGGCTTGGGGTCTCCCAGCTCACTTGATCTCCTCTGTTCAGACCCTGTGTCCACCAGGAGGAGGCACCCCCAGGTCCTGAGCTGGGGGTAAGGCTTCCTATCTATCTGAACCCAGCCCTATGGACCGTCCACTCCTCCGAGCCCCTGCCCCGCTCTCCCCGCCCCGCTCTCCACCCCTGCAGGTACCTGTCACTGTAGGCAGCCGCCGCTGCTGCTGCTGGCTGAGCGTATCTGTAGGCAGCATAGCCTCCCTGCAGTGTGGGGGGGACACGGCACACAGGCTTAGTGGGGCAGATACAGCCTTTCAACCCGCACTATGGCCAAGCGAGGGGTAACTGGTGAAGGCCTGGGAGCTCCTGGCTTCTGGTCTAGTGGAGGCCTGGGGGCTGCAGACTATCAACTGGCATGTGTCCATTCACCTATTCATTCATTCATTCATTCGTGCCTCCATTTGTGCACTCAGCATACACGGTGCGCGCCAATTACACGTCTCACTGTGTTCAAAGCCTGGACACAAAGGAGGTGCTCAGAGGCCTGCCGCCAGGCCAGCTGCGCCCCTGACTTTGATGCTGGCGAAGCCATGGATGCTGCCCTGGACCCTGGGACGGGTCAGGTGCAAAGGGCATTAACTCAGACCACGTCTCAGCCCTGGCAGGAATGGCTTGTTGAATTACAGGTGACTGCCCAGGACGGAAGTGAGGCCTTGTGTGGGGTGGGGGTTGTCTGCAGGGCTCCAAGCTAGAGGAGGTGGTGAGCGCCGCCCCACGAAGGGAGAGAGAAGAGACAGGACTCATCAAGGGGTCCGCCCTGGAGCCCCTACCTCCTAGTCTCTCTCCGGGCCCTTGCAATGGACATGGGGTGCCCTCGGGGACTCATTCAGTGACCCCAATGTGGTTAGGGAGATGAAGGAGTCACCTACTGCCCCCGTCACAGCACCTTGTGAAATGACGACGTGCCTGGCTCATCCAGCTTCTGGGGGCTCTATTATTGCTCCCACCCAAGCACGGATAAGCCAGGTTTCGCGCTGTGCTGAGCTCGCCCTCTTGGGTTCCCAGGACGGGAGGGGGTGGGGGGCAGGGAGGGGAGACACTGACTGTGAAACGCCTGATTCCACCCTCCCCCTCCTGAGGGCTGCACTTACATAAATCTCAGCACCATAAAAGCCATCCTGATACACGACCCTGGAAGCAAACGGACAAGAAAGTGGTGGGAACGCTGGAGAGGCGGGGTAGGCCGGCTCCGGAGTCTGCTGAGCAGGGAGGGGGCAGGGTGCCGGCCCTGCCCACGGGACTGGCATTTTAACAAGCGTTTGCTCCAGGGCCCTGTTTCGGTATAACAATAAAGTAACACCCTTGCTGGTCAGCTCCTTTCTCCCACAAACCCAGGGGCCCATAGGCCCACCTTGCTTACCCCCCCCAGCTCCACCCCACGCCGCTGTCCCCCCATCAGGGGTCAAGGGCACTGGGCTCCAGGGAATGGACCAGGGAGGGCTTAGAGAAGGTCCACTGAGCTCCAGGGCCGACCATGACCCATGAAAGCATGGGACAAGGTCCTGGGGTGGAAACGTCCCCCGCATGCCAGTGACCCTGGGATCCCCTGGCAGGGTGGAGGTGGGGGTACTGAAATGGAGGTGACTGCAGGGTGAAGGTTGGGGTTCCCCAGCTCCCCCCGCAGTTCTGGGAAGGCTGCCTAGCCCCTCTGGCTGCCCCAGGCCTCCCTCCCCACGCCCCTGGGCCTTTCTCCAAGCCTCCCTCCCTGTGCCCCCCAGGTACTCACGCTCCGTAAGTCGGGATGGGGGGCGGAGGCGGCGCAGCCCGAAACGTATTATACACGGCCCGGCCCCGGCCCCGTAGGTGCGCGCCCCTGTAGGCGACGGCTGTGCCGGTGGTGGGGTAGGGGAACCCCGTCACTGCAGGAAAAGGGGCCCGGAAAGGAGACAGGGTGAGAGGGAATGCTGAAAGGAGGCCAAGCAGGAGGGCTGGAGCCTGACCGCAGCCTCACGAGACACGCCCTACCAACCACGCCTCCTGCCTGGCCACACCCACCTGGTCACGCCCACGCCCGACCACGCCTCCACCTGCCACACCCACCGACTACGTCCCTGCCTAGCCACGCCCCTGGCCGCGTCTCCCAAGGCCACGGCCTCCCACCCAGGACGACCTGGCCGTTGGCGGCCCAACACGCGGCCAGGCCCGCCGCAGCCCCGCTGCGCTGCTCAAATTTACCTGCATAGAATTCAGGCCCGTAGACTGCGCCTACCACCGGGTTTAGCTTCCAGCCTAGAAGAGAAGCAAAGAAACCCAATCAGTCTTCCCCAGTCTCTCCCCACCTCACGCTATGCCTGGGACCCCCAGAGACTGCAGGCTGAACCCCATGGGGACATTCTGAGGGCGTGGCCGCTGCGGAGGACCAGCGGGACCCCTCCCTCGGCAGTCAGGGTGGATGGATGAGACAGGAGAACAGACCCTGGGCCCCGCTTGGGAAGCTGCAGCCGCACTGGCCGAGGGCCCTCTGCTCCCTAAAGAATAGGGACCCAGTCACTCCCCACCATCATCTGGTGTCTTGATTCTTTTCAAATTGCAGTCTTCCCTAGCCTGCCCAGGGGCTTCCCCTGCCCCAGGGCACCAGCCCCAGCAGCTTGGGGTCTGCACTGTCTACAGAAGAGCACTAGGAAGGAAGGTGGGACACACTGCAGACCCCCAGCTGGGATGGGGGTGCTGGTGGCCTGCATGCTTTAGTGTCTGACAGCCCAAAGGTGGGAGATGTCTTGTGTGGGGCCTGGCTGCCTTCCAGGTGGGTCAGGGCTGCCGGTAAGTGCGTGGCCTTAGCGGGCCACCTCTTCCACCTCCTGTCCATCCAACCGGGGCTGACAGAGCCCCTGAGGGGCTCCCTTTCCCCGTGTTGAGTCCTGCTCTCACTATCCTGTATCTGTCTTTCCCCAAAGCAGCTGGTGGGAGGGCTGCTCTGGGAGGAGGTCAGGAGGAAGGGCCTTGGGATTCGGGATAATGAGGAAGACAGCTGGCATTTCCAGAGCACTTTACCGCATGTTCTAGACCCACCACCGAGGTAGGTGTTGTGCCCTCTCATTTTACAGGGGAGCAAAAGAGGCTCAGGGAGGCATAGCAGCCTCGAATCACAGGGCAGATGAGTGGCAGAGCCAGATCCCAGATAGAGTCAAACCAGCCGTGGGATTCTAGACCCAGGCTCCCGGCCATTTGCTGACCCCCAGCCTCCCCTTCTCTGCAGGTGGGACGGCTGCTCCAAGGCTGGTCTTCCTCTCCCACGAGGGACCCAGGTGCAAGGGCAAAGTCCTGCTCCCACCTGTGGCTCTGGGGGTGGAAACCAGCTGGCTGAGCCCCAAGTGGTCAGGGAGTGAGGGCGGGTGGGCTCATTTGATCAGGCCCAGCCCTGGCCCCTCAGCTTCCCTGGGTCTCATCCCTGCAGCCCACCCCAGGCCCAGCTCTGTGTCCCTTTTCACTGTGTGAGGATCTAGCTGTGATCCCCAAACCCAGATTCTAACAGCCCCACTACTGGGCAGGTGGCTGGTGGCTGGTGGCTGGTGGCTGGTGGCTGGGAGGCATCCAGGATGGAGTTTCTAGGGCCTCGCTCCTCCCGGGGCGCTTCTCCACACTGGAGAGGAGACTGTGTGCCGCCTCACATCCCTGGTCCACCATCCCACAAGCAGCCCAGATGTCTGTGCTGAATGTTACTGCTGGGCCTCTGTGATCTTCCATAAATGCCAGGTCAGGAGGGAAGAAAAGCTCCAGTCCCAAGAACTGAGTCTTCTGAGTGAAAATCCGCGATGGAACAGAGTCCTGGAGGCAATGACCCAGTTCCGTCCAGCAGCCCTCCTGGGTCCAGCCTGAGAGGGTGCACTTCCGCCTCTGATGGCCCTGGCACCTCTCTCTGCCACTTCTGGAATCCTAGGTGCATCCGCCTGTTGTTCTGGCCCTGTGAAACCACCTGGGACCCCACACGACAGAGGCAGCCTGAGACCCATCTGGGTGGGTCCTTTGTTTCTTTGGCAAATAGTAACACCCAGTCACACCTGTGAGCTTGTTTCCTGCAGCAGATACTTCTGCCCCTAGACTGATGAATCTGAGCCCTCTGGAGCGTTCACAAAGTCAAGCTGCACCTTTAGTCACCAAAGCCCATGAGCTCGGCTTCACTGCCACCTGCAGGGGGCCCAGGGCCAGGCCACTGCAGCCCTGGTTGCTCTCTCTCAGGCCAGTGAAGATGTTTAAATGAAATGGTTGTTGCTGCAGAAATGAGCAGAGTGATGTCTTGATTCTTTTCAAATCCCCCTCCCCAGACTCCCTGCCGTTCAACCAGCATGGGTTCTGTGCCCATTCCCCGCTAAGAATGCGGTTGTTCAGGGATGGATTCCCTTCTGAATCCTATGTGCACCCAGAAAGCAGGGGCGCATGGCTCTCGGGAGAGGAGTGGGCAGCCCTCATGATCACCCTGACCCTGTCAAAATGTCTACCTCTTCCTTTCCTGTGCCAAGCACCAGGTCACAGAAGTCACCCCCAGCATGCGCTGCAGACAGGTGCAAAGCAGGGACCCCCAGATTTTCAGAAAGAACTTGAGCTCTGACAGTCCTCAAAAAAGCAGGATGGGAGTGACAATCTAGTCTAAACAGGGACTGGCCGGAGCCCTAGCCCTGCCCTAGGAGGTCAGACAGGGAGGCCCAGCTGGCAGGTCAGGAGACAGATCCGCTCACTGTCCCGCCTCAGGCTTTCCACCCTGGCTCGTCGCTGGCTCCACGTGCGTCTGACCAGACAGGGAAGAGGCTGGGGGCGGCTCAGTCCACTCCGTCCCTGCTGGGGGTGGGAAAGCAAAGCCTGTGCCCTGCCAGGAGGCACGTCCTGACCGAGCAGGGCTGCTGTTCCCTGGAAAGGGGAAGGGGCTCAGAAGGCCCCGGCATGTTGCCGGCTACGCTCAAGCCAGTTCCCCTCACCTGGCAGAGTTAAGGCACGTGGCGGCTGAGAGCGGCCCCTCCACTGCTCGCCACAGCCAGCGTTTAGCACCAGCAGTTTTGTCTTCACAACTGGCTGTCTCTGCTTACGGTCAGGTGCCAAGCGCGCACACGTTAGACCGCTCAGCTGATGCACGTCACTGACCAGCGGGGCCTCCACCTTTCAGTGTTTCCAAGGCCTGGGGGTGGGGGGGGGTGGGACTGTCCCTTTAATTGTCATCATGCTTGTTAAATACTGAGCGCCTCTAGCCCAGGCCTCCCTCAGTGCCTAGAAAATAAGGAACAATCCAGGAAGTGGCCACTGTCCCCCTGCGTCTGAAGCCCGTCCGAGGCCTCTGGGTGCTGTGCTCGATATGGGGGGAGGGGGTTTCACCGGCTGTGGGGGTGGAGGTGGCAGTGGGGCCCAGCTCTCCTCCTGCCTCGCTGACCCATCGCCTTCTGATGGTGGCAGAGCTGGGACCCGAGGGCCATTCAGCATCCAGGGAGGCCAGCCTCCAGCATTCTGGGGTCCTCCTGCTCCCACCCCCGCCGGTGGCCCTGTAGCCTCCTCCAGGCCCCTTACCATTGGTGTAGGGGTTCGCAGTCTTCTTGTTGGTCATGACTCGTGCTGTGGCATTATTGACCTGCCCGGAGAGAGGGAGGGAGAGGCTGAGGGGAAATTAGCTTGTGGGCCACTGGCCGCCCCAGTCCTGCTCTGAACTCTCTGTGGCCACCTGGGAGGGGGCTGGGGGCGGGGGAGGAGGCCCCAGGGCACCCAGGAGGAGGCATGGGACAGCCTCTGCCACCAGCCTGGACTCCCACCACGGCCTGCCCTCCTCCTTGGCCTCCTCTCTTCCCCATGCTGCTCCCCTTCCCGGGAGCCCGGGCCACCACTGCTCCCAGCACTGGTTGGTGCCCCGCTTGGCCCAGGCCCTGGACCCCGGCTCAGGCACCATGTCCAGCCCCTGGCTCTTGCCCTTCACACGGCTGTTCCCACAAACCAAGCCCCAGCCACTCTCTGGCACCCCAAGGTGGCTGGCAGACTCTGCACAAAGTGCTCCTAGCCCAGCTAACAGACCGGTCCCCAAGACGCCTCTGCCCAGTGGCTGCCGAGGTGCTCCCAGTGGTGGGTGCTAGTGTGGCCACCCCTCCCTGGGGGGTAGCACTCCTTCCCCTCGAGGCCAGCAGAGACCTTCCTCAGGGGGCACAGGTGCCTGTGGGGGCAAGGCTGATGGAGAGGGGGCAGGTGGGCACCAAGGGGGTGGGTCCTACTGTCCAGACATCTAAGCCTCTGGTCAGCCTGCCCAGAGGGCCAGGGTGGGACGGAGGAGGGAGGAGGAGGAGGGCCTCTGTAGAGGGAGCAGAGAACTGGGCAGGTGTGGAACTCGGGGAAGGGGTCTGGGCTGCGCCGCCTCCCCCATGTCTGGGTGGGCCGCAGCCTCTTGTGCCCCTGGGTGCTGGGCGGGAGCCTGGCCGAGGTCAGCGCCTCCAGGACCCCCTCCCCTCCTGGAAACACCCCTCAAGCCCTCCCACCGCCCTTCCCATGGGAAGACCCCTCCCCTCTCTGGCCGCCCTCGCTGCCCTGCCTGTTCGGGAAGCCCAGCTCCCAGAACCAGAGCCACAGCCCTGAGTGGGCACACGCAGCCCCTGGGGCGGGGCAGGGGGCCCCCTCGCCTCCTCTCCCTTCTGCTCCTCTGGGCTGGCTCCCTTTCTAGGCCCTGGCCGCTTATTGCTACCGACCCTCTGCGGGATGAAGACCAGAGGCAGACTGCAGACGGGGGCAGTGTGGGCAGGGGGAGACCTGGGCAGCTGTGGCTCCTTGGTGAGAGAGGGCCGGGGAACTAATGAACCCCTCCCAACTAGGGGACAGGCGTGGCTGACTGAGGTCCTTGGAGCTGCCAAGCCTCAAACACATGACTTCTGGGGCTCCTCCCAATGTCTGGATGAGCCCGAGCTTGGGAGGGGGGCTACTCCAGGAAGGAGAGGGAGGGGCAGGGTGAGGGCCCTTGGGTGAGCCTGAGGTCTAGACCCACAAGGGGCGGGCGGCAGGTGGTGTGCTCGGCCCTGCCTCAGTGGGGCCCTGCCACCAGGACCGGCCGGGCCATCTGCAGGGCAGTGGCGGGGCAGGCGGGGGCCCGGGGTGACCGGAGGCGGTTCTCAAGGGCGTCCCTGCCGCGGCACACTTATCTGAGCACCTCAATTTTCCGTCCCTCTACGATCGTCCCATTCAGCTTCTCCCGGGCTCGGTCAGCATCTGAGCTAGTTTCAAAAGTTACAAACCCAAAACCCTGTGAGCGGAGAAGGACAGACACGGAGAGAAAGACATAGGATGAGAAAAAGGAAAAAAAAGGAGGCGTGGGGGGTGGGAGGGGGCAGGGCAATGGGGGGAGGGGGGAGAGAGAGAGAGAGAGGGGTTGAGTCAGGTGAGTTGAAGGAGAGACTCAGGCAGCCCAGAGGTCAGTCCTGGTGCCACCGGCAGGATGCCCAGGAGGGGTGAGGCCCCAGGTGGGGGCAGCCGCTGGCCTGGCCTGAGCTGGCCTGAACTGACCGCCTGGCACCCAAGGGGACAGGCCAAAGCAATAAAAGAGACGCTGACCTGAGCAGGGACCAGGATTGTTGCCGTAACCCAGGCTGGGCTTCTGGACCTGGGGTGGGCAGCCCCACCCATCTACACCCCAGGAGCCCCGAGGGGGTCTTCCCATCCAGGAGTGGGGAGCACCCTCCCACCTGCCCCCTGCAGGCCCTCCCCCAAGCCTCCAGGCAGCTCCAGGGAGGCCAGCGGCCCTGGGGGAGGCTGGGGACCCAGGCCCAGGGGCTGGGGTTCCAAGTGCAGACAGAGAGGTCCGGGCAGCATGGAGAGGAGGCAGCATCGCAGCGGCGGCAACAACAGAGACAGCGGGAGGGGAGGAGGGGGGGCGGGCGGAGGAGCGGGGAGTACAAGCACCCGTGTCGCTCAGGGGTCCTCAGGCTCGAAGCTCTCCAGGACGGAAACGCACATTTCACACGTTAGCCTGGCGGGACCTACAGCCGGCGCTGTAATGGTGGCGGCCTCTGGGTGGCACCCACCTTGGAGCCCCGCTCGTTAAAAATGATCTCCACGTCTAAAATTTTTCCGAATTGCTGCAGAGACAGAGAGGGGGGTGGGGGAGACAGGAGAGGGTGGGTTAAGACCGCCGGCCTGGCTTGCCTGCTCCCACGGGACCCTTGCCCACTGCTCGCATCTGGTCCTCTGCCCCGGGCCCCTGTTCTGCCTCCTGCAGGGATGAGGAGGGGCTCTTGGTGTAACCTGGCAGGGTGGGTGGGCCGGGACACCCCTCTCCATCTTCCGGTGCAGAGAGCTTTTCCTGCCAGGACACTGGCCCCATCTGCGGTGTCACCAGTGTTCCTCTCCTCTCCCTGCTGGGACTTTGCCACAAATTGCTGACAGCCAGCCCTGCTTCACATACAACAGGTACAGGGCTCTGGATAAGCCCTTCTTAAAAGCTAGGATGCTGAGGGGGAGAGGAGCCCTTGGAAGAGACAGAGTGCCTGGCAGGGACCCTGTGCTGCCTGACGTCTGTGCTGTTTGGGGCTGGGCTGTGGGGTGCAGAGGGCAGTGACCCCAGGCCTCTCTGCCCGACCACGACATTATGACTTGGTTGGGCCCAGACGCTCTGGCTGCCCCTTGCCTGCCCCATCCCTGGCCCAGAATCCCCAAGGAGCAGCCCTGTCTTCCTTACTGGCCAGTGAGACCGGGAACCTGTGAACCAGGTCCCCTAAAATGCCAGTTGATGACCTGAGGCCTCCAGGGCACACAGTTGATGGGTTTTGCCTTCACCCCATAACATTCAGGAGGTGGGTGACACAGTGGGCAGTGAGTCACATGGAGCCAGACAGCGAGGCAGTGCCAGCCCTGCCGAGCACCAGAGAGGGAGGCCGGTGCACCCCCACTGTGGGGCAGGGCGAAGAGCTGGTGGGTGCCTGTAGGGACCCAGTGTGCTGAGGCCCAGGATGCGAGGATCAGACAGGTGTCCAAGCGGACCGATCTAGTGACACCACTGGCTTAAGTGGGGGCCCCAGGCTCAGAGGGGCTTCGCAGCTGCCCAGGCCCAGGCCCAAGAAGGGGCAGAAGCCCTCATCTTCTGATGATTCTAAGTCCTGCCTGCACTCCACTGGGTCAGATCCAGTGGGGTCTGGCCCCCAGGAAGGGGAGTGGATATATGGGGCAAGGGCAGGTGTGGGGTCAGGGTCCACCCGAGGCCACCTCCCCTGTGCCTGACAATTCCTGTTTGGGCTGAGGGGTGACCCGAGGGCAGGGCTGGGGTTCAGGGGTCAGGGCCTGCCTGACGTGGGGCAGAAGTGGAGGGGGGCACAGGACAGGCAGGTGGAGAGTCTGGGGCAGAAGCAGCATGGGGGAGGGAAGAAACACGGGCCAGAGCAGGCTGGGGGCCTGGATGCGGGGCTGAACCCAGGCTGCTGCCCCCTCACCCACCCGCTGGGCAGCCCTGCAGGTTGTCACAGTAACCCTGCAACTGGCTGGAGTCCCACAGAGAAATCTAGGAACAGCCTGGAGAATCCAGGATGGGAGCGCCAGCTTGCTTCCCACCCTGTGTTCTCTGTCGTCCCACCCACAGCCTGGAGGAGGCGGGGCCAGAGAGGTTGAGTGCCTGGCGCCCAGCTCACAGGACAGGCAGGGGCTGCTGGGTGTGAGGCCAGGAGGCTGGGCTGCCCCTCCAGGTGCTCTCTGGGGCTACGGGGGTCAGAAGGATGGGCCAGCACAGTGCTAACCTGCCTGCACTGGCCCAGAGCCTGAGGGGACTCCATGAGCCCTGAGGACAGGTGGTGAGGGTGGTGGGCGGATTTCTGCCTGGGGGCTGGGGGTGGCAGCCACACAGATCCCTCCACCTGAGCCTGTGTCCTTCCTGGGCCCTCCCACCTCCCAGCTCGGGTCAGGGAGGGGCTGGACCCAGAGGGCAGTGGGAGGCCGGAAACCCTGGGAGCTGCTCTGACCCCCTGGCTCCGTGCTAGGGGCGGGGTGGGGACGGGCGGGGGCGCAGATGGAGGGGCCCGCACACACTCACCCCGAACATTTGCCGCAGGTCGGGGTCCCTGAACCGGAAGGGGATGTTGGAGACGTGTAGCCGCTTGGGCTGCTGCTTCTCTGTGGGGTCGGAGGGGTGGAGCGGCTGGCTGTCCGTCTGTGCCGCCTCGTCTGTCTGCTGTGGGGAAGGACCCCTTCAGCTTCCATCCCGTAGCAGGGGAGGCTCTAAAGACCAGATCTTCCCCAAGCCTCCTGGATTCCCCTGTCCCGGGGCCGGGATCCTCGAGGGAATCCGGGCTGGTGATTCGCTCGAGATTCAGAGCAGCAGGACCTCAATCTCAGAGGCTCAGGGGCCCCACCTCGGAGCCTTTGCCCGAGCTGTGCTCAGGACGCCACCGCAGGGCAAGGCCTCCCCAGCCCACTGCGCTCTCCCCCCACCACCGGCGGCTCAGCCTGGCCACAGAGGTCTGACCTCAGTCCCTTGGCTATTGCGGTTCTTGCGGCCATGCGTGTACCCCTCCCCTGACAGCACGACTCTTGGGAGCACGGGCACCTTTCTGGTTTCCAGGCTGGTGAGAAACTGGACGGATCCCAGAGCCTGTCCCCAGGCACACACATCTGTAGTGGCCGCCCGTCACGGAGGCCACCTCGGGGCTGCCTCTTATTTTGGCCCTGCTCTGGGGCTCCGTGTCTTCAAAGGCACGGCAGTGGCCACGTCCAGGCCTTTAGAACTGGTCCTTCTTTTAGACCCGAATGTTGGTCAACAAAGGGGCTCCCAAAGACCTGGGTCTCAGGAAACACAGCTGCCACAAAGCAAGGCCCCCCTTCCCGCCAGCGACCCGGGAGGTCAAGGCTGTGAAGAGGCCCCGGACGTGGCGTGTGCGGTGAGCAGGCCCTCTGGGCAGTGAGTGCAAAGGGTCTCCCAAGGGACTTCAGCAGGGACAGGCCCCCAGCTCACAGCCAGGCTGGCCTTCAGCCTTGTCGGTTCCTGACTCGTTAGGGCCAAAGACAGGCTCATCCGGGCTGACTGCAGGGAGGACTGACCAAGGGGCCTGGTGGTCCTGGTAATCATGACCTGCAGGCTGGCGCCTGTGGTTAGTGTCCAGGAGCAGAGCTGGAGACAGACAGGGCAGGTGGACAGACGCCGGCTCCCTCCCGCTGGGCTCCTCTGGGGGGTCCTCTGACCCAGTGCCCCCCTCCCCTCCCCGTGGGGATAACGGGCCGAGATGCAGCTTTTATTGCTTCTTTCCCTTTTCTACCTCAAGTCCCGACACACCTCCCAGGTTTTCTGAGGTCACCTCCCCAATACACTTCTTGGACTTGAACCTTTGTCTGAGGGTCTGCTTCTGGGACAGGACCCCAGCTGAAGGCCTCAGGGGCCTGGCTGTCTGATACGCCTGGAGAGAGCCAAGACGGGAGGGCGGGGTCCCCAGGCTTGGGCTGGACTTTGCACAAATGGTGGTCCCAGTGGCCATGGTCTCCCATGTGGCTGGAGGAGCAGAGGCAGCTGGCCGGCGGTGAGAGGCTGGGACGCAGACACCTTGAGGACGCCCAAGAGGAGAGACGCCAGATACCACTTCCTACTGGCTGTCAGGAACTGCCCTTTGCTCCAGGTGGGTGTCTGTCCACTAAAGGAGCGCTGACCGGTAGGTACCACAAGCCTCCCAGAGGCAGGACGGGGAGCTTCGCGCTGTGGCCGAGGAGACAGAGCCCAAGGGGTGGGGCCTCGCCGAGGTTGAGCTGCAGCCAGGGGCCAGAGGTCTGGCTCTGGGCTCCTGAGTGGCTGCCCTTGATGGCTGCCCCAGTCACCCTTTCTGGAAGAACAGTGCCGCCCCCCAACTCCTGCGCTCAGACAGGAGGCCTCTGCCCAGGCCCCAGCCAGCAGGTGCCGCAGGAGAGGGGAGGGGTGTCAGCAGCTCCTGGGCGCACATCCCTCTGGGCGGCTAGCTGGGAGGGGGTCTGCAGGGGTGGGGGCACCCTGTTTGAAGGTCCCTTAGGCTCAGCTCTGTTTCCCGTTGAGGAGAAGCACAGCGCGCACACTCCCAAGCATGGGTTTGAAGTCACCCTCTTCTCATGCGTCTGGGGACGCGTGTGACCTTGGGCGCAGCAGGTTGGCCGTTCCACACGAGGCAGGCGTGGCTCTGAGGAGCGTGTGTTCTCTGAGCCCCAGTGTGGGGCTGCGGTGATCCTGTGCCTGTTCCTGGGGGTTCACCAAGTGCCAGCCCCCCACTCCCAGGAGCACACCTTCAGCAGGGAGGTCTCTGTGGAGGAGCAGCTGGTGGGGTGGGAGTCGGGTCGCAGGTCTCCGAGAGTCCCGGTCTGGCCGGCACAGGCCCTCACTCTTGATGGGCAAAGCCTCTGGACTTTTCGGGGACACTTGGGGGCTCTTTCCCCCAAACCCAGGACCCGGAGATGCCCAACAGCCCAGCCCCCTCCCCAGTTGTCCTGCTTGGTCCTGCTCTTTCTGTCCCAGGCAGCAAGCAAGCCTGTGCCTGACCTGACCTCCCGTCCCACCCCCCGAATCAAAGCAGAACCCGTCGTGCATCTGCTGATCCTTCAGAGGTCTGAGCCCTGCCCTCCGGCTAGAACAGGCTGTGGCTCTCCCCGTGCAGCGGTCAAGGCGCGCCCAGTGCCCCCGTCACACACCCCCACCTCATGCACTCCACACACCTGTGCCCGCTGCTCCCGGCTACAGGTGACTAATGGACTCACCCCGGAGTTGGGAAACTAGCGGGAGAGGGCATGCAATGCTGACTTTAGGTCAGCAGAGGGCAGCAATCAGCGCAACCCGGCAATGGGAATGGCCCGGCTCACACACAGGAGATGGAGAGCCCTGCGTGGGGCGGGGGGCACTGACCAAGCTGGGGCATCTGGGGCCGGGCTGGGATGTCCTTTCTGCCCTGCCAGTAGCAGGACTGAGCCCGCCGTGTGTCTCTAAGGTCCAGGGTCTCCTGCCTCTGCATCCCACCCCAAAGCCCTTAGGGGAGTAGCTGAGAGTGAGGTGGGAGAAATGGGGTGATGGGGCAGGGCACAAGTAAGCAAGGAGCCCCCTTGCGCCCACACGCAGTTGCGGACAGAGGCACATTAACGGGTTCAGTGAAATTGAAAGCGGGCTCTCACTGTGAGATTGTGAGACGTGCGGAGCAGCCCAGAGTGAACCCGAGCGCTGGCTGCCCAAGGGGAGACAGAGGCCGTCCCACGTTTATCGCGGAGGCCCCGGCAGCCTGCACCGCCTTCCAAGGGACCTGAGTTCCTTTCCTTTTCTTAAAGCCATCTCTGCCTTTCGTTCTTAGACGCGGGGGGAAGAGGAACTGCAGCAGCAACACACCTCCCCCCATTCCGTGTCCCCCAGTCTGTGTCGCCTTCGCCGTCAGGGGCCCCCCCCTTCAAGGCAGGAGTCCGGCCCCGGGTAGGTGGGGCGGTGCATCTCCTGCCCTCGCATTCTGCATCCTTGCCTGGGCCTACCCAGGCCCAGCACAGGGAGAGGCCAGAGGGCCCCGGGCAGGGGCCAGGAGGGCCAGTGGGGCCTCAGGCAGCAGGTCAGGCCCCGGTGGCCATCACGGGGATGGAGCCAGGCTGGCTGATGCCA
Organism: Vicugna pacos; assembly: GCF_048564905.1. Taxonomy (NCBI): domain Eukaryota; kingdom Metazoa; phylum Chordata; class Mammalia; order Artiodactyla; family Camelidae; genus Vicugna; species Vicugna pacos. The sequence goes on from NC_133002.1 coordinate 60,528,183, forward strand.
CACAGGAGAAAGAGCTCTTGCAAAGGCCCCTTCTCTGCGGCCCCATCTCCCCTCACCTTTGGTCCTCCAAGACCTCCCGGGCACTCATGCCGGGACGTGGTTCACCCCTGGTGGGCGGCGATCCGGCCCTTGCAGGAGGCGTTCTCTGCACACGGCCTCGAGCCATCCACGCACCAAGTCTTCTTCAGAACCTCAGGCGGAGCTGTGCGTCCGCTCTGGACTCCGCAGGACGCTGTGCTCTGGGAACTCTCTGCTGGGCCGCGCTGTCTGCTCAGCCCGCTTGCGTGGGGGCGGCACCCGGCCGAGGCTCACCCTGGGCTGGTGCGCTCCCACAAGGGCCAGCTCCTTTCCCTTTTCTTAAGCCCCCAGGGCCAAGAACGCAGGGGGCCGAAGGCCACTGCTTCAGGTGGAGCTTCTGATGCTGCAGCACTTGCCGGTGGGGGAGGAGACACAGCCACGGGGCAGGGCCTGTGAGGCCCCCGGCGCAAAGATGAGGTGGCCCCAGAGGACGTTGCGGGACAGGGGCAGGAGTTTCTGAGAGGAGGTCCCACGATGCAGGGTGGACAGCTGGGTGGGGAGGACCCCTGCAGGGGACCTGCGGGACCCTGAGTGTTTGCGTGCTCCAGGGAGGTGGGGTCCCCGTCCCTTACCCCAGGGGGCCCTGCACAGTGGGGCGGGTGCCTTCTGACAGAGGAACATAGTTGACGCTGTGATGACAAATGGACTCGTCAGCCAGAAGAGGGCAGGTCTGGGCCGAAGCTGGGAGTCCGCACTGCCTGCTGGATCGGAGTACCAGGAGTTTGTCTAGGTAGAGGTGGCTCCGGGAATCTGAGAGTCGCCCAAGGTGGACCGCCTCTGCTTGAAGGAACACTCCGGGTCAGAGCACTCACGCCCTCTAGTGGCGGCCCGAGTCTTTGCTGCGTGGCTCTGGGTGTCCTCGAGGTCACCTGGTAACCCAGTAACCTCCACCTGCGGGGCCTCCGTCTCTGTATCCCGACAGAAGAGCAGCAGATCCGGAACCCCTCACAGGACTGAAGAAACCCCAGCCTGCCCGAGAAAAGGAAGGTCCTCAGGCCGGGGGGCTCTCTGGCCCAGGGGCTTTCCTGGGAGGCGCTCGGCGGGGCAGGGAGACTCTGGCCTCTTGGTCGGATTCCCTCCGGGAGACCCGGGTCCTCTCCGGGGCCGTGGACTCTCGCAGGCACGGGGCAGAGGTCAGCACTGACCCCGTCCGCTCTTCCACCCCTGCCCGGTGGGAAGTGGCGGCCCCCGCGGGGCAGGGCCGGGTCTTCCTCCCGCGCGCCCCCAGTGCTGGCTCAGCGCCCGCGCGGCGCAAGCAGGCCCCCGCCTTTGTGTTTGCCATGGGAGGCCTCCGTTCCTGCCGCGGGGGTGTCGGCTGTTGGCCTCGGCGTTGACCGCAAGTCTGCTCATCTGCTGGGTCTGCGTTCAGGGCGAACCCCTGGGGCTCAGTTGTTGTTCACAGGGAGGTGGCAGGAGGTTTGTCCAGACATACCCCGTCTGCCGTTGTCCATCCCAAAGAGACCGGCCGGCTGGTGGCGGCCCGTTCACAGTGAGGCCCCCGGCTCCCGCCTTCCCCTCTCTCTTTTCTGAGCACACACGGATTGTGATTTGAGAAATGAGAGGTAGCAGAAGTGGCAGCATCCAGAAGTTCTAAGGCCCGTGGCCTTGCCTTTCCCGTCGGTGGAACCCTGGGGGTGTCTACGGCAGACACCTCGCACCAGGGACGCCGGGGGAATTGAAAATCTGATGGCTTGGCACAGACTCAGGCTGGGCAGCGCTCCGAGCAGGCAGAAAGGCACTGGCTGGGCCCCAGACGAGGGTCTGGTCCAACCCCAGGGGGCAGCTTGGGTGGGCTCCCTCTCCAGAGAGTTTGGATGATCCTGCCCACATGGCGAGGGGAGGTGAGATGGGGATCCATGCAATATCTGGGACCCAGGCTGGATTAGGGGGCCGAGGGGGCACACGGAGGGTGGCACCCATCGGAAGGCCACTGGGGTGGTGCCGCTCCTGGGCGGTGCAGGGTGTGCTGGCCTCCTGCCTCGTGCCCGCCAGCCAGCGCTGGGATGGAGCCAGTGTGGCTGGCTGGAAAAGCCCGTAGCCCCAGAGCTCAGCCGGGAGTAGGCCCACAGAGAACGCGACAGAGGGGTCGGGGAGGGGGATGCAGCAGCCCGGTCTCCAGGGGGCCACCTTTCCCCAGGTCGGGCTGGGGCGGCGACCACTCCTGGACGTGAGCCTTTGGTATCAGGAAATCACGGAGAAGTGCCGGGCTCAGCACATTCTGCTTGGAGCTGCATTACCACCACATAATTGAAGCTATCTGATTGGAGGGCAGCCAAGCAGGTAGATTACAAGTGATTAGAAGTGATAGGAATGCCTGCAACCCGAGACAGCTCCAGGGCCTGGGCCTCTCCTCACTGCCGCCAGCCCCCCGCCCCCGCCCCGTGACACCAGGCGAGCCCAGGCCGCGGCCTCGCCATTTCTCTCACTTCCCATTAACAGGTCGCTGACGGCCGAGGACACGCTCCACCTCCCAGACGCGGCAAGAGTTGGCCTGAAGTTGCGGCCTGGGGAGGCGAGGGGTGGGGGTGCTCACCAGAAAGATCCTTGGTGTTGGATGGTCAAGAGCTCGGAGGCTGGGAGCTCCTTCCAGGGGTGGGGGTGCCCCCACTACGGGGCTGCCTCTCCACACACAGGCCCCTGGTCCCTTCCCCTCGGGCGCTCCCCCTGAAGTTTTGAGGCTGGGGGGCCCTTACCGGCACTGTCTGGGCCCCTGCAATGGGCTGTGTGCTGGTCTCACTGCTCGGTTGCTCCGGGTGGGTCTGTGCTGGTGTGTACAGGGTCATGCTGTGCTCCGGGGGGACTGGGGTCTGGCCCGAGTAGTCCGGCGTGGGGTGCGGTGGGGGCGGGGCGTACTCGGCAGGGATGCCGTTCTGTGGCGGAGGTGGGTACTGGGCTGGGGGGTAGGGCTGGGCCATCGCTTCAGGTGGAGCCGTGGCGTCCTGATTGCCCTGCGGAGGGAGAGTGCGAAGCTGGTTAGACCCCTGCTGTGGCCCAACACTGCCCCCTCCCCAGAAGCCCCTGTGGTCTTGACGCTGTACTTTCAGCAGCATTTTCCAGACCCCCTAGGAGGGGGCACCCTCAGCCTGGAGCACCAGCTCAGAGCTGGAGGGGGTACCGCTGGGCTGCAGGGGTGCCCAGGTCTGGGGTGAGACACCCTTGTGTGAACTTGTCAGGCCCGAGTACAGCAAAGCATTGTTGTTGTCTTTTTAATCCACCTAATTAAAAAAAATGAAATATTTTGAGATAACTGTGGACTCACACACAGCTGTAAGAAATATCTGGGCGTGATCCCGGGTACCCTCTACCTAGTGTCCCCAGCGGTGACGTCTTGTGAAGCCTTTGCACCAGGAGACTGACGTGGGTCCAGTCCAGACACAGAGCATCCTATCAGCACCACGATGCCCCACCCGGCAACCCGCTACAGCCACACCCGCCTCCTCCTGCCTTAGGAGGACTTCTAAGCTTCAGTTTTCTCATCAGTAAAGCAGGTGTGAGGGAACACGATTCACAGCCTGCAGGGAAGACAGCTGGAGTGGACCATGCAGACAGGGAGCCTGGCACAACTTGGCCCCCACGGTGGCCCCTGGTGAGGTGCTGTCAGTGGGGCACCCAGGGTTCTGGCCTCTGTCTTGAGGATCGCTGAGATGTCCCAAAGATCCCCCCCGTCCTCTGGAAGGCCTGCTGGGAAAATGCTCCTTGACCCTGACCCCAACCACTCCGGGGCTCTTAGAAGCCCTGACCCTTGGTCGGGCCCAACAATGCCCCAGGACAGTGGATCTCCAAATGGGGAGCCAGGACCCACAGCATCGGCACCCCTGGGAACTGGTCAGCATCACAGATTCTCAGCCCCACCCTAGACCTCCTCCAGCAAAGAGCCAGAACCACTGATACTGGGCATAAAGAACAGCCCTGGAGGAAAGGGACTGGGGTCCCTTGTGGTGTCAGGGGTGCAACAGGTGGTGGCTTTCCCCACTCGCTGTCCCTCACTATAGACACACCTGAGGGCAGGCTCACAGCAGCCACTCTGACTAGTTGAGGCACCCAATGGCCTTCTGAGGGTGTCCCCAGGAAAGAGTTTCCCCACCACCTAAAGGACAGGTGCCTCCTCTTGCTGGAGTAGCCCCCAGAGTGGAAGGACCTTGCCCAGACGTGGACAGGCTGAGACTTGTCACTGCTTTCCTGACGCCCTACGGAGGCTAGGACCTCATGTGCGGCCCCCATCGGCCTCCGCATGTTTTGACCTCCGCATGTTTAAGTGTCTGTATCCTGCCCACCTTCCCCCCGGGACAGGTGCTCCTTCCAGCGAGCACACCGGCTTGCTCTCTGCCCTTCCTTCAGCTGGTTACTGTTTATTCACCCCAAACTATTTATCGGGAGGCTGGGGGGCCCAGGCTCGGGGCTCCAGTGGGTAGCCCTTGCCCTTGTGGGGGGTCTGATGTCCAGTGGGAGAGCAAATTCAACTAGCCAGATGTTGAACCACCTGTTAGAGTGCGGGGGACTGGCCACATGAGAGCAATGGAGATTGAGCAGAAGACTTGGGTGTTCTGCCTTGGACAGCCCTGGCCCCTGCGCACCGTCTGCCTGCCCATCTCCCTTCCAGCTGGAGGCCTGAGGCCCCAGGTCTCAGTCCGGGCCCAGCTCCGCCCTGCCCCCCAGCCGCCTGGTGTCAGCCTCTGCCGTCATGGCGCCGCACCCCTCACTCCTGGGGGACCCTTGGCATCGAATGAGCAGGTCTTGTCCTCCTCCTCCTCCGTATGACGGCCCCAGGTCTGCTCCCTCCCTCTGCAGAAGCCGGGGCAGTGTTCACACTCCTGACAAGAGGAGGGAATCACGCACGTGCACGCGCGCTCACATTCACGGGGCCCGCCCCTCGCTGGCGAGTCCTGCCTCATTGCTCCCAAGTAGCCGGGAAACCCCATCACCCAGTCGGCCAATGCGCAGACCACGTCCCTGGCTCCCAGCTGGGCTGTGAGGGAGAAAGGGCGGGCTCAGGATGAGGGAGGAGAGGGGCCAGAGAGGCAGGAGCCTCGTGCCTCGTGCAGGGGTAGAGGGGCACCCGGGCTCCAGGGTGTCGAGGACCAGGATGGGGGGAGGCAGGGCAGGGAGCCCGGGAGAGCAGGAGGGTGGAGAGCCGGGGCGGGGGGGAGAGTGTGGGGGGGCGAGGGTGAGGGCGAGGGCGCTGTCAGCAGCCTCCGGAGATCAACGAACTGATAAATAATTGATTGGAACCTTCACTAACTTACATCTTCCCAGTGCCCCCTCTTCCCCACCTCCTCCATGGCCCCGAGAAAGGGGGGCTCCTCTCCTATCTGCTGCCTTCCCACCCCACCCACACCTCTCCCCAGTGCCCGCTTCCCTGGGTCCCGTTCTGGCAGAGTGACAGCTGCCAGTCACCCTCAATATATGGTTCAGGGGCTGCAGCCCCGAGCCCAGACTGTCAGGGGCGCCTGCGACCCAGTCGGGGGACCCGGCGTGTGTTTGGGGTCCTGAGTGCCTGGGTCTGGAGGGCTCTAGGCGGGCAGGAGGCAGCTGTGAGACAGGACATCGAGGGACAGCTGTGACATGAAAATAAAGTCGGCACATATGAGCACATGGTACTCCCTGCTCCGCAGACGTTAACTTGGTTAATCCCCTCCCACCTACAAGGGGACCCTACTTACTTCCTGTCAAACGCCGCCACGTCTGGGTGACCCTGGGCACAGCCTGACCTCTCGGTGTGCCAAAGGGGGCCGCGACTCATCTGCCTGGAGGCAGGGGCTGGGCGGGAGGACCCTCCCCCCATCAAGATCTGGAGCTAAGACCCTCCAAGTGTCTCTGCCCGCATCACCAGCCCAGTGGATGTGGCTGTGAGGGTGTCCCGCCTGAATTCGCTGCCTGAATTCCTGCGTCTCACGGCCAGCGACTCCCATCTTCTGGGGTGAGGGTCCCGTGTGTGTGTGTGTGTGTGTGTGTGTGTGTGTGTGTGTGTGTGTGTGTGTGTGTGTGTGTGTGTGTGAGATGTGCTGGCAGGATGCTCTGCGATCAGAGTGATGGAGGGAAGGGAAGGGAAGAGAGGAAGTGGCGAAAGACAGAGCCCCCCCCCTGCGCACAGCCACTCCACAACAATTAGGCTAATTGCCTCTCAGACTCCTCGCCCCCAGAGGGAGGGCGCCGCAGGCCCCTGGTCCACGGGCCAGGCTGCAGAGTGAAGGGAGGCTGGCGGCAAAGGCTGGGCATCCAGCCATTTCTCCACCACCTCTGGGCAAAGCTGGCTCCCAGACAGGGCGGAGGAGGGGCGCACGGCAGAACCGTGGGCCCCGAGGACCAAACAGTCAGGAGGGTGATCTGCTGTCCTGCCTGACAAGGCTCCCCTGCCCTGAGAGGGGAGCAGACGGCCACCCTCACAGCCACACCCCCGGCACCGATCTTTACCCAAATCGCCAGCATCTGTCGAGCCTCCTCTGCCTGGCACAGGGACACACAGGAGGTGAACAGGGCATTTGCGCCGTGCCGTGCCAGCAGGGCCTGCCCTCGGGCCCCTGCAAACTCGGCCGAGGCAGGTCTCACGAGCTGCATTTCACAGAGGGGGCCAGGGAGTTAGCAGAAAAGCTGCCCCCAGGGTCTGAGGCACTCCTCTTCCTGCCGGCATGCACTATGCTCGTGGCATGGATACGGTCCTCACACAGAGGACCTCACACAGGGCCCGGGGCTGGGTCCTGGACGTCACCGCACATGCTCCCATGGATGGAATCAGGACAGAGGGATAGATGTCAAATTCCTAAGCCCGGAGCAGGGGCCAGGCCAGAGCCTTCATGTGGCGTATGACAGTTCACTGGGCCAGCAGAACAGGAGGGTCAGTTTCCAGAAGATGCCAGTCCAGAGAGGCCCCTGTGAGCATCCCTGATCTGTCCTCCGCCTCCCCCGTTCTGTGCGCATCACTTTCGGAAGGGGAGGCAGCCGGCCTGGGGGCTGACTGTCCGCAGGCAGGACACGTGGGTTCAAGTTCCCCAGTGACGGCTGAGCCAGGGGATCTCATGTCTCTGACTTCCAGCTGAAAGCAAGGTGGTCCTGCCCTCCCAATCCCAAGGCATGCATGTGGGAGGCTGTGGCCCAAATCTCTGAAGGCCAGGGAGTCTGCATCCCGGGCAAATCCGAGACTCCTTCAATCCCCGAGTCTCAGACGGGGGTGACCGCAGGTGACACCCGACCCGGCCAGGCAAAGTGACTCTCATCTCTGTGCTCCCACCAGCGCCCCGCCCGCCCTGCTGGAGAGAGTCCAGTGATGCATGGCTGCTGCTGTCGTGGACGCCGCTTCCCTCTGGGAGCCGCTCTGCCAGGCAGGGCTGGTGTTCTTGTGTTTGCTAGCAGGGGTGACAGCAGTGGTGTTTGTGAGCCCACTCGATGAATAAGCACTGGGCACCCACCAGGCCCAGGCTCTAGGTGTCTGGGGTGCACTGGCCAGCAGAGCCCTGCCGCAGGACCAGACACCTGGGGGAGGCCCCAAGAGCATCAGCTAAATCTGAATTGCGGGACGTGACTTCTGTGGGACAGCCACTTAATCTTCCCGCTGTGTTCAGCTCAGGCTAACATTCGAATTTCCTAAGTGGCCAACCAACAGCGGGGGAAGGCCAGGTCCTCCCCAGTGGAGGGTGAGTCCCGGAGGCCTCCTTTTGAGATCCTTCCTGCCCGCTTCCAGCCCGCCACCCCAGAAGGATGCACGGCAGAGATCTCCCCCTCCTGGAGTCTCATGTCTTCCTTCCAAGAGTTCTTCAAGACGTCCTCCCAGGGGCGGGCAGGGCGGGCAGGTCCCTGCAGGCCAGCATTTTAAGGCAGAGACTTTGGAGCGTGGTCTTTGCAAGCAGGGCTGCTGGTGCAAATGCCTCAGGGCAGGGCGGGGCTGCCACCCGGCGCAGGTCACTGCCTTAGCACCTGAGCCCACCTGAACATTCGGGAACCTCAGCAGTGGAGGGTGGAGCTCAGAACATGAACCCCGCACCCACCAAGGGCAAGGTCCCCAGCGCCTGACACAGCCCCCCAGGTGTATAGCCTGCAGTAGTGACAGCCCTTGGCTGAGAGCTTTCAAAAGCCTACCACCGTGTTGAGCAACAAAAAGGCGTTTGTTCACGTAATCGTCAAACAACCCGAGAACCAGCACCCTCTGCGCAAGGAGAGAAGCTCGGGACCGGAAGTCCCTGGCCCATGGGCACACGGCTGGGACGTGGCCGACCTGGGATGTGAACCCAGGGCTGTCTGACCCTGGAATCAGTGGACGCTGCCTGGCAGGTATGGACTCCTGTCCAAATGCCTGGGGGGGGGTGGGCAGCAGCAGCCGAACACCCTCACCTCCCTTCCCCAGGTCCCCAGGGCTCTGCTGAGCAGGCTGTGCCGGCGGCTTCACAGAATTCCTTCTAACCTACGTGCCCACATCTCCTCCAGGGTTCAGAGAACAGGCTGACCTGGGCACCCTCTCCTCTCCCTGCCGTGGCGGGAGGGCGGGGTCTGTGGGGAAAAGCCCAGCTTTGCGGCAGCTGCAGATTTCCGTGGCGTAAGTAACCCCACTCCACCGATTTCAAGTTACCAGTACAGAGCTGGGAGGGTTGTGCACGATCTGGGGCTGGAGTGGGGGTGCCGACCCCGCCAGGCTCCAATTCACCTACCTCCTCCAGGCAACCAGAGGACGGGGAAGGTAGGCACGAAGGGGGCTTGGGGGAGGATGGGGCAGGGCTGCCCCACGAAAGGCAGCGGAGCGGGCTGCTTGCTGAGAGGGAGGCACAGAGGCTCCCAGGCCCAGCGCGAGAACCCACCTGAGTGACGGCTCCTCCTGCCCCATCCAATCCACTCTGTCCCCTGGCAGCCCGTTTCATATCTTTTATTAATAAGGGCTGTCGGTGGCTCGTCACACCCCAGGGTACTTCTGTCAGGAACCGCGGGGTCAAGTGTTCTGCCGCCGCTGGCTCTCGGGCCCCCCTCCCGCCTCCTCCGTGGGGGCCTGGTACCCAGGCTGACCTGATACACCAGACGGCGCGGGGTACACTGTGTCTCTCCTGCCCCCCAGACCTAGAGGGACTTTGGGGAGATCCAGGCAGGGCCCCTGGAGGTGAGCAGGGCAAGTTTATAGTCTGACACTGTGACCCTCCTGCCATTACAGTTGCAGTGAGGGGCGGGCCCGGGCTGGCTTCCCACTGCCCCTGCAACCTTCGCTCCAGAATCCTGGGTCTCCCCGGCTTTAGGTCTCCTTCACCTCTGGTCCAGAAACCCACATCTTCCCAGCAGGGCCTCACGCCCCTTCTGATTGGCGGCTGCCGGGGGTCACAGGATGGCGGGGGCCAGGGGCAGGATGGGCGGGGGGCTAGGTCACCCTGGCAAAGGGCAGGCCTTGATCGTGGGGCCCTGCTCTTCACAGGGAGCACATGCAGGGCATGAGCCTGGGTCCCCCCCGCCCCGAGCCCCCAGCACGGGGCCAGTCTCCCGACATGGCTCCACAGGGTGCCCTTGGCACCCTGCCCTCTGCCCAGGTTTGGTGGTAGGCGGACCCCTGCCGCACTCGAGTCTCCCTGCCCGCGGCCTGTTTCTGCACCTGCACCTTGAAGTGCTGGCCCAGAGCCGCGTGGCTCCAGCACGAGATGCACGGAATTGGCTCAGCGCCTGCGCCGCGACGCGGTTGTGCTCTGTGCGTGCAATGTGTGCGACGTGGGCAAAGAGCTCAGGGCACCTGTGGTCTTGGACCAAAAAGCGCCCTACATCCCCATCTTACTGTCCTCCAGCTGAGATGCTGGCGCCACGAACGTGGCTGCAAACCCAGGCCGCGGTGAGCACCACCCGAGGCCCCGTCACCAACAGAAAGCACAGTCCGTCCCACCGCGCGGAGGCGCACCCCCACTCCTCACCCAGTTCATACCCCTCCCAACTCCAAAACCAGGGTGTGAGCAGACGGGACCCAGGGCCTCGTGCTTTCACACATTTGTGAAGGTGCCCCAGGTGACGATTTTACATGTCTCTCTCTTTCAATAAGTTAACTTCAATAGAACTGTTTCTTTTGTACTCCAACGCGTTATATGCAGCTAAGGCCATTTTCTGAGGAGGGGTCCATGGGCCCCATCAGATGCTAAGGGGGTTCAAGGCACAAGAAACCGTAGGAACCTTTGGCCCGGTGGACCCCAGGGGCCTTCCCGCTCTACTGACTGAGAGATGGCACCCCCACCCCCCCAGAATGGAGCCCCGCCACCCGCCGGAGCCTGCCGCTGGTCTCTCAGCCCAGACTCAGCTCCTTCCTGCGTCAAGTCGGGCCCAGATCTCAGCTGAAAGCCCCGGGGAGGGGATGGGTTTTTTTGCGATTAAGCCGTAATTCCCTCCAAGCTCCCTGCATACAAATCATAAATAACGTGGCCCCATAAATCCCCCTCTCCCATCAGCTTCACCTCCACCCTGCTCTTTGTCCTGCCTGGGGAGATCAGCCAGGAGCCGGCAGCCAAGCGTCTGCTGGATGGGCCCAGGAAGGCAGGGCTGGGGTGGGGGGTGCTGCCAATCAAGACCACCAGCAGGTCCCAGCTCCTGGGGTCCCTGCTGAGCTCGAGACTGCTGAGCCAGGCAGGGACCTCGGGGGCTGCGGTCAGCCACTGGCACCGAGCCCAGGTGGGGTCTCTGCAGGAGGGCAGGAGGTCGGGGTCAGCAGGGGAGCTGGGTGAACCGGGGCCGGTCGCTGCCCCCTGATGAGTGGTGGTCCTCACCCCATTTCATGAATCCCCTGGGTGCTGTCCCGCCCGGATCTGTAGCTCTGTGTGCATGTGTGTCCACACGCGTGTGCAGCTGTCATGAAGAACCAGCACCAGGCCTGGGCTGCTCGCCTCTGGGGACAGGCAGGCCGTGGTTAACAGAGAAGGGCGCCTGTCCAGGGAGGTGGGAGCCAGTGGGGGCAGAACTGGGGGTGGGGCGAGGCCTGCCACCTGATGGGCCCAGCGCCTCGAGGCCACACCCTCCTCTCCCTGCTCCCCACCAGAGCACTGGGGTCGGGGAGGGAGGGGGCTGCCCAGTTGCCCCCACGCGGTGGGAAAGCCCCCCAAGCGTCTTTCGCCGGCTGCTCACTGGCCTCCCTCTGGGACGAGCTCCCTCTGGGACGAGGACAGTCGGGAGCGCTGCGAGCAGACACCCTCCGCTCCAAGAGGCCAGGGAGGTGCCTGGAAAAGCTGGGGACCCTCTTGGGACCAGACCAGCCGCAAAGTGAGAGAAACAAGGGCCGGGAGGCGAGTGCCAGCCGCTCGGAGGCGTCGTGACCAGGGACGAGCCCACCACCCGCCTCTCCCTCTCACAGGCGACTGCAGTGAGGCTCCTGGGGGCCGAGCACCTCGCCTGAGGCCGTGCAGGTGGGGATGGGGCCAGGCGGGCTGGGGGGCGCTCGGGGGATGGGCAGCCCGAGGCCTTCTTCCCACCCTCAGAGCCCGTCTGCTTCAGGGAGGAGGAGGCGCTCACAGTGGCCTCGTGTCCCTGCCCACGGGAGCCCAGGGCTGGACCAGCGTGAAGCATGGGTGGCTGAGCCGTCTGTCCCTCGCTCTGTGGGGCCGGGGAGCAAAGGCTCTGAGAGGCCCCTAGGCTACCGAGGGCGAGGCTGGTGGGAGCAGCCAGAGGACGATGTCGGGTAAGCATGTAGGGAGGGGGAGGAGATGAGGGGAGGGTCCCTGACTCACCTGCCAGCTCCCTGCAGTGCCCACATGCCTCCCACTCAATTTGTACCTTCACTGCCCTACTCATCAACAGTCAACAACTGTTTGCTAAGCACCTCCGGAGTTTGCTGAGCGCCTCCTGTGTCTGGAGATACCAGCGTGAAAAACACCGCCCCAGCGCTGTGCTCATGGACAGGCTTTGTGCAGAGATTCTCATCTGTGATCCAGGCCTCCTCCCTCCTCCAACCCTACCCCTGGCTGGAAGTGCTCAAACACCTCCTCTGGGAAGCCTTCCTGGCTATTCCCACTCCCCACGATCTCTATTTTGCTTAGTCCCTCCTCCATCCTTCCGCGAGGCTCAATGAGATGCTGCTGTGAATTACAAGTCGGCGAGCACATGTGGCATCTTCATGGACCTGCGAGAGTGGATGGTGGACACCAGGCTCCTACCCAGTGGGACAGAGAGGAAGTTTCCTTCCAGGGCCTTGTGAGGACAGAGCTACAGGCAGCTGTCAAGGGGACCCCAGAAGGAAAGGCACCATGGAGAACCCAGCCATCCCAACCACGAATATTAGAGAGCAGCCTGAGGGCCGCCCTCCCCCGGGGGTCTGGGACAGCTACCTCTGCAGCCGCAGGACGAGCCCGCTGCATCCACAGCGGCAAACTCGTATCTGTTTCCTGCGTACTCAGTAAGGAATAGCATTATTAATGGCCCGTGGTCTTCATTTGGCAAGTGGAACAGGATATTAAGCAGGGTGCCCAGAACGTGAGGTGGGTAGGGGTGGTGAGAGAGCCGGGTGGGGGCAGGACCCACCCTTGGGTGCAGCCCAAGGTCTGCCCGCCGCAGCCTCAGGTCCCAGATGTCCCCTCCTCCCTCCCACCGCGCCTTTCTCCTAGTTGCTGTGAGCCCTGGAAGGGCAGACTCATATGAAAATTCACAAAATTTAATTAGGAAAGTAAATTTCCTGGCAACAAAGATTACATAGTGTGTCCCACAGTCAAACACCCGCCGGGGGATCTGGGTGGAGAATCACGGATTCATTCAGAAGGCCCCTCATCACAGCAGGAATAGTGCTTCCAACGGGGGAGTCCAGGCAGAGGGCTGGGCCCCTGTTACAGGCCTCGCTGGAAGGGTGCTCCCCGGCACTGAGGAGACCCCACCCTGCACCACTGTGACTGAACTTTCCAGGCAGCCAGGCCTCCACCTCTCAGCCAAGCTCTGTCCACTGGGGCAGCCAGGCCTAGCGCTGCCCGGGCAGGGGGAGGCGGGGAAGGTGCTGGGCAGCGCGGTGGAACTCCCCGGGCCATGCAGTCAGGACCGCGAATGTGGGGAGGTGGCCCACCCGTCGTGTGTGCCCTCAAACAGCCTGTCCCAGGTGGGGGCCGTCCTCTCAGAGCCTTAAACCCCGAATGGACAATTCTCTAAACACACTTTAAAAGCAGGGCCTGCCCAGGGGCCCAGGGCACTGAGTGGTCTGGGTGACGCACACGCAGCCACAGGCCCCTGAGCTCACCTGTCCAGCCTCCTCCAGGTCTCACGGGGACCCAGCCTCCCTTCATTTAGAGATGCTGCACGTTCTGGTCTGAATGTCCGGCTCTCAGCCCCCAGGGGCTCACCCTGACATATGCCCGCATTCACATACGTGTTCTCTCAGCTTACACGACAGTTCTTGTGCACATACACTCGCGCTCGCCCACACACACACACGCCATGCGCTCACGCCGTCCCTCATGTGTGTTTACACATACAGCCTGGAGCAGGTGTCTCGGCCTCGGCAAGAAGGGCCATCCTGTGCACTGCAGGGGGCTTGGCAGCATCCCTGGGCTCCACCTGCTTGATCCAGCCATGCCCCCACCGCTGTCTCCCGACACGGCCGCACGTCCCCAGGCAGGGACAAGACCAGCCTCAGTCGAGCACCTTTGACCCAGATGCCCCTTGCACCACCCGGTCACCCGAACAGGCCTCCGCGCGGCCGTGCGCACAGCTGGCCCGGGAGCACCTCGTCTCCCTGGGGCCCTGGCGCCGGGCCTGGCCCGCGGGCGGGCGGAGGAGGCAGGCCGGCTCCGTCCCCCGTTCGGCGCCTGGCTCCTGGAAGAGGCAAGCGTGGATCTAATCTTCAGCTGATTAAATGTCCCTCATTAATGAGTTTCTTTAATTAATGAAGTTTTTGGGTCTGCTCCACTTGCTTTATTCCAGTCACACTCTGCCTCCTCAGCACAAAGCGGGGCCATTTCCTCCCGGGTAATTGAGGGCGCCGCGGCCGTTCCTGCCGACGCTGCACTTTGCTGATGGCGCCTGTCAACTCGGGGCTGACAACTCCATTTTTAAACATTTCTTCTCCAGAAGCCATGTGCACATGCGTGCCTGCGCACCCAGACGGGGGCGCGGCCCTGGCACCCCCGCCACAGTCGGGCACACGCATGCCCAGCACACACCCGGGTCCCAACGCCCGGGCACCCAGTGGTGCACAGGGCAGAGTGTGTGCAAGGCCCACTCCCTGCCCTCACGTGCAGACGGTGCACGGGTACACTGAGCACACCTGTGTGCCATGTGTCACACAGCGTGCACACTCACTCCCGAGCTCACGCACATCCACACGCCATGTCACACCGTGTCCAGGTACTCCATGCACCCACATAGCATGTGCCACCACAGTCCTGCCTCGGGGATGCTCATACCAGTGTCCATGCTCAGGCCTCCCATGGACACGCGGCCCGGACACTCAGAGCCAGCCCAGGCCGGGAGAACACGGGAAACCACCAAGCGGGCAGACCCCGCCTGCCCTCGCCACAGAAGAGGGCTCGCCGGGGATGCTGGCACACCAGGTGACCCTGTCCCCAGGCCGCCTACTGTCCAGTGACCCAGCTTGGCTGCCACTCAGGCCCAATGGCTGCCCACCCCGCTGTGATCAGACACCAGCTCTGGGCTCCAGGGCCTGGAAGGTTGATTTACTTCCTCTCATTGGCTCATGAAAAGCTCCTTGAATTAAAAACATTTATCTTCCGCTGCTGACGAGGACGCTGGACTCTACCCACGAGGCTGCACAGTCTGGGGTCCCTGCTCTGCAGCCGTGGGGGGAGGGGGTTGAGCTGCTCTCCTGACTCCCACGAGGGAGGGACGGGATGGGACAATCCTTTAGGGCCAGGCCTCGGCCCCGACACCCAGGTCAGAGCGGCAGACCCTCCCGAAAGGCAGAAGCAGGACCTTCAAGCACCAGGACCCAGCCTGGGCACGACAGGGCGTCGGCAGTGACGACACTGAAGGGACAGTCACACTGCCTGTGTCCGGTGAGGATGTCCCACTGACTCACTATCCCCGTCGGGCCAGGTGGGTGTGGTTATCCCCATAATACCGGCGGGGAAACTGAGGCCAAGAGAAGCAAGGAAAGGTCTCATAAGCCCCTACTGGCAAGTGATGGGCGGGCTCCGAGCGCAGCTCCGCCTGGCGCCCCGCCCACCCTCCCTGAGTTCCGCGTCCCTCCCAGGCTGCTCACCTGGGGCCTCCCCAGAGCGTCTTGGCTTCCCCGAGGGCAGCTAAGCCCCCCCAGCCCTGGTGGCTCCTCAAGCCCACTTGCCCCTCCCTTCGCAGGCGCCCCCCCCCCCACACCTGCGAGGCAGCTGCCGTTGTCTCCATTTCACAGATGAGGAGAGCGAGGCTCGGGGACTTTACGGGACTTGCCCGGGGTCATGCAGCCGGTACGCGACACGGCCTCCAGTCTCTGAGCCCAAGCCGAGGTGGCGCCCGCCACACACCTGCATCTCTGGACACCGTGTGGACCAGCGGCGGTGGAGCGCAGACCAGTGTGTGCTGGGCACATGCCACGTGCTGGCTCTGTCCCCTAGGTTAGCTGCAAAGCTCACGACAGCGCTGGGAGTGTCAGAGTCCTCGTTTTGCACACGGGGAAAGCCTGGCTCAAAGGGACCGGACTGAGGTCCTACAGCTCAGAGAGGCATGGAGAGTTAAGGCTCCGTTTTCCCTGGACCGGCACTTTTCAAGGTGTGTGTGCTATGGAACTCTGGAAAGTTCTAGAAAAGACCCCAAGAAGTTCTACAGGAAAGAGATGTGTTTAATGTCATTTCCCAAACTTCTCAAACCCAGGATTCTTTTGTTTGTTTGTTTGTTTGCCCAAGGTCTACCAGACGCCGAGGTCTTTGGGAAACAGCCAGACACCATGCTGGGTGGGGGTCAGAGGCGGCTGGCACCTCAAAGGGACAGCTGGTCGCTGCTGGCAGAGGCAGTGCTGAGTGCCCTTGCTGAATGATGGAAAGACCCCAGGCGTCTGGGAAGGTGGGGCTGGGGGCTGCCCCTCCTCCACACCTCCCGCCGGGAGCTGAGGGCACGGAGGGCCTTTAAAGGGCAGGGACCAAGGCAGCGAAGGAAGCGGCTGGCTTCCCAGGATCAGGTCCTGGATGCTGCGTCAACATGGTGAGCTCCTGAGGGCCCCCTGGGGACACAGCTCTGTGCTGGGGGCGCAGGGCAAACCCCGGGGCCCAGGAGGGTGGCTCAAAGCAGCCGGGAACACAGGCAAAAACAGGGTGCCAGGCCAGAGAGGATGGGAGAAAGCTCCCAGGGCGCTGACCAAGCAGGCCGGGGGTGGGACCAGACAGGTTAAAAGACACTCTGTCCTTCCCGTGACAAGCAAGACGAATGGACGGATCTACTCCTAGCATAACTAGAATCAGTGAAAAAAGTCCAAACAACAACAACAACAAAAACCCAAAAAACAAAAACACCACAAAAACCCCCAGTGAATGCTTAGGTGTAGGAAACCGTGTTCCCGGCCAGCCAGGAGCTCCACCTGCTGCTGGAAGTTACCTGGAGGGCAGGGCGGAGGCGGCTGCGGACACCTGGGGAGCCCAGGGGTGTCTCCTGGGCATCCGATTCTGAACTAGCAGTTATATCACAAGCAGCCGGGGTTGGACTTACCTTTTTTAACAGTGTCTCAGAGAGAATGAATATGGGGCCTGAGGTCACACAGCAAATCAGCAGGTGAGGGTCAGGAGGCGAGGAAGATGGGGCTGGGCATTCTGAGGTCCAAATACAGCAGAACTGCAGCCACGCACCCCGGTCAAGCACGCCTGAGCTCCAGTGCTGAGTAGCTGAGGGTCCCTCGGCAAGTCCCTCACTTTGCCGAGGCAGGTATGAGAGCACGCCCACCTGGGAGGCTGAATGATGCTGGAGGTGTTCGTGCAGGTAAGCGGACACACAGAGCCGTGTCCAGTAAGTGCTCCAAACTGAGTAATGCTGATGAAAATGAGTGTATTTTTAACAGTTCCACTGCCCGGACTCCCTGGGGACCTTTGGAGAACCAGCCTGGCCTCCCTTACCTGACCTCAGAGGAGGAGAGAGAGAGACGCGTGCGTGGGGAGGGAGACCCCCAAGAAGGGAGCTGGCCTTGCGGGCCCGGGTGCGAGGCCCTTGCCTGCGTCTTTGAGTTTGTGGGAAGCAAGGGAGGGAGAAAGTTGGAGCTGTTTTCATTTTGTGATGCTTTTGAAATACCGTCTGGATCAAGGGAAATTAAATATTGCAGCTTTTAACTGGAGCCACCCTGAAAACACCACCTCGCAGTGAATAAAAATACGATTTACCACCGTGACACTTCCATTTAACAAAACCCCCTGTGCGCCTCATTTGTAATTATTCCCAACTCGGTGAGGGATGCCCCCGCCCCCGGCCCCTCACTATATCATCCCCACAGCCGGGGGCCTGCAGGGCTGGGCTGGGCTGTCCGGAGAGGTGGAAGGGGTCTGAATGAGGTGCGTTATGATTGAGATTAAACTGAAAAATCAATTTTTAATTGAATGTATTCTTTGAACAGGCCCTGTTGCCCATGGCTGAGCACTAATGGAATTTCCATCCTAAGCTGCCCCTTCTCTGTGGATGCCCCCTCCCCACTTTACTGACCCCAGCAAGACTGACCAGGCCAGTGGCTCACCCCCTACTGGGGTTAGCAACCGACTGGACTCAGCCCGTGGGCTTCTGAGGGCAAGGTGGCTGAGACCACCCCTCTGAGGCTTGTGCGGGGTAGGGAAGGGGCGGGGGCTGGTGGAGCAGCCCTTCTCTGAGCAGACTGGCCAGTGGTGGGCGGGGGGATGCCTGGGGCCTTCTGCACAGGCCAAGAGCTGCTGCTTCTAGCCCCAGCCTGGGGGTTTCACAAAGTGGGGGGTCTGCTCTGCCTCCAGATCCTCACGAAGGGGCAAGTCCCAGGGTGGGGGTCAGGAGGGTCCCAGGGAGTGCTGCTCCCTCCCCTGACCCTGCAGGCCCCCTCCCCTGCACCCCTGCACCCCTGTTCCGGGACTCAGGACAAGAAGACAAGGTGAGGAACCCGGAGCGGGGGCCAGGGAAGGGGGACCTGGAGCCAAGGTCTCCGTCTCGGCGCCTCTGCCTGCGCCCCCCAGTGTGGCTCCGAGCGCCGTCTGACGTACGAGGGGCGAGCTCCTTTCACGTTTCTCTTGTAGGGGAGCTGGCTGGGTCTGAGACGGACTCGAGCCCCAGCGAGGTGGGTCCCCGTGCCTGCATCTTGGGGAGTCCCACCCCCGAGGGAGGGGACCAGCGCTGACCTTTGCTGGGTCAGGGTACTGGGAGCTCACCCTCTTCTCTGCCTTCTCTGGCCTCCTTCCTGCCCAGGCCTCCCAGAGGGCCTCCCCAACCTCGGGATGGCGGCCTTTAACTGCATTGTCCTGGGCCGGGGCTATAAACCGGGTCTCAGGCGTCTCCCTGCCCTCCCCGAGTGACCCCTGCTCTACACCCTCTTTGCCTCAGATGTTTTCATCCATTTCTCGAGGCCCCCACACTCCTGGGTGGGCCTGAGCCACAGCATGGTGGTCTTCTCCCAAGCATGCCGCCACCCGGACCACGTGGAGTGGTTCGCAGACCCAGGCTCGGCCCAGCTGCCAGAGCCAGAGTTCCCTCCCACCAGGGACACCTCTGTGCCGGCCCACAGGTGACCCTCAGCCCATCAGCCTACTTAAAACCATGTGTGGGGCTCACCAGGGACAGGAAATGGGGGGCAGCCTTCCTCCAGCATAAGCCCCCTACTCTGGAAGCCAAGGTCAGCTTTGCACCCAAGGGCCAGGCATGTTTATGGCCGGAAGGCAGTGGGCCCCTGAGCTCTCCTGCAGGAAGCACTAAGTTACGAAGACCCTCTCTCCTTTCTTAGTCTACGAGGATCCCCACCGGGGCCCCCGAGTCACTGCGGGGCACTCCTGTCCCTGTTTACAACCTGGACAGACCCATAGCCTGGACAGATCCACAGCCCCCGCCTGTCCCCTGCCTCGTCCTTCCACTCAAGGACGGTCCACGAGGAGAGGCCGGACCTCAAGGCACCCCTGAGATGCGTGTGCGGCCTGCCTGGCCCACACCTGGGGAAAGATGGCAGGCTCCCTGTGGCGAGTTCTTCCCATGACACTCCCTGTAGAGAAGGACAAATCTAAGCGACAAGGCCCTGCACAGGAGCCGCTGGGTGAGGGAGGAGAGCCGGGCTGGGCAGGCAGGCGGACGCAGGCTTGCCCTCCCCCGGCCTCTCGTCCAGGCCAGGCCCTCCGAGCCAGCAGGAGAGCCACTGTGCGCCCACCTCGGAGCTGTTCCCAGGCTCCCAGGCAGGAGGAGGCGAGCCCACCTGTGCTCTCCCCCTCGGCTGGCTCCTGCCGAGACCAGGCGACCCTACCACAAGCCCTCGGGGCTCTCAGCACAACCTCCCTGACCCACAGCCCGGGGCCGCTAAGTGCTGCCTGTCCCAGGAAAGTCAGGAAACACAGATCTCCGAGGAAAGCTGCTCGGGAGCTCAGAGCACGAGCTGGGGACACAGCTGCCGATGACGGCTGGTCTCTGAGCTCAGGTGGGGCCTCCGCCCGGAGGCCGTGCGTCTCACCTCCGATGTGTCACCCCCTCTCCTGGTGGGGGCTGGGATTCTGACCCAGCAGCGGGGGGCAGGCCCGAGCGTCTGCACCCCAAACAAGCTTGCAGCCGTCTGTCTGCCTGCTGGGGATTCTCAAATGTGGCCGCACAGTGAAATCACCGCAGAAGTTTTAAAAAATACCAGTGCCTGTGTCCCAGCCCCAGGGGGTCTGATGTCACTGGTCTGGGGTGAGGCCCTGGCACAGGGGATTTTTAGAGCTGCCCTAGGGGATCTGAACGTGCAACTGAGTTTGAGAAGCACTGGCCTGGATAATGGCCGGAGGTGGCCTCATGGGCACTGGCTCGCTGGTGCTCTCTGGAGCCGGCCCCTAGCTTCCCCGCCTCCGGCAAGCAGCACCCACCGCTCCTGCTGGGGAGAGCCTTGCCTCCTTGGGGCCTGCGAGGGCCGGCTTGGTACTGGGCGCTCATGGTGTGGAGGCTGGACACGCTCTGTCTGCACCCCCCTGCCCCCCGTTTCTCTTGGGCAGTCTGGTTTGGGAGAGCCCACCTGGGCCCTGGCAGCTGAGGCCTGGCCACCACCTGTCACTTTGGCCCAGTGACTACTGACACGTGGGGCCCGTCCTTCTCTGTGTGGGGGGCGTCCTGGGCACCAAGGCAGGTTGAACAGCATCCCCTGCCCCACCCACTAGAGGCCAGCAGCTCCTCAAGGGTGGCTATCTGAACTCTTCCCCAGACATCGACAAACGTCCCCCAGGGGCACAAGCAGCCAGCGGGGAAGCACTGTTCTCATTCAGCACCTGGGCCCCCGCACAGGGATCCAGGCTGGCACAGAACAGCTCCATGACCCCACAGGCAAGGCATCCGGTGAGTTGGTCCCCCGTCTCAAAGTCACGTCAAACCACATCGGGGGACACCAGTGATGCAGCTGTCAGTCGCAGGTGTGGACTTGAACTCAGGATCCATCATCTTTGCCCCAGTCTGCTTTAGGTTCAGGCTCACACCCGACTCTCCCCTTCTCTGAGTCGTTCTGGCCCCACGTCCACGCCCCTGTGAGACCTGACGGGGCTACCTGCTTCCAAGCAGAGCCCTCCGGTTCCCAGGGGTTTGCAGGGCAGCCGGCAAGCCTCCTGCCAGCCTGGGGGCAGTAGACGGCTCTCCCCGCTCCCGCCCGCCAGCACATCACTGTGGTCCCCAGGTCCACTCCCTTGGCCACGAGCGCCAGCAATCCCAGCGCCGGCCCACTGCTCGGGCTGGCCTGCACACGAGTGCCTGTTCTCACCCCACCTGGGGCCAGTTTGTGTGTGACAGTGTCCAGCACCATGCTGGGGCACCACGGCATGGAGAAGCACTGAGTACAGCTGTTCCTGCATCCCAGCCCCTCCTGGTGACCGTCCACAGCCCCCTTGGTCCCTGCCTGGCCCGGAGAGTTCCTGCTCAGGGACCTGCCGCCTGCAGTGGGAGGAGACAGCCTGCTGGAAGCACCTCCGCCGCGGCTGTGCTGCTCCCTCTTCCAGCTCGATCCCGCCCCGAGCAAGGGGGCAGGTGGGCGGATGCCCACGCAGAGCCCCTGCGGTCAGCCACCAGACAGGGTGCCAGCACTGTCCCTGCCCCTCCGGCTTCAGCAAGGCACAGTCAAAATCCCGGCTCCTGGACATACCCAGGGCCAGATCCTTTGCTTCCAGTCCTTCAAAAGAAACCAGACAAAATAAAAACCAGCACATGAGCATGGGCACCCGGCCCCACACCAGCGGTGGTTTCCAGCCTGCCGTGTGAGTGTGGACACTGGTGCCGGCACCTGCCCTACCTGAAGGAAGGGCCTGGCCACGTTTCCACCCTTGGAGACAGGAAGGCCCGCGTCGGCGGTGGTCATGGGAAGGGAGGTGGCAGTGATGGTGGCTGTGGGTGTGCTGGAAATGATGGGGTGCATCGTGGGGCAGGGCAGTGCGTGGCCTCCCAGGGGAAGGAGGAGACCAGGCCAGGGCCCCCTTCTGCAGATGCTTGAAGTGAATTCCCAGCCCTACTCAGACTCACACCAGCCTATGCAGCCCGTTTTACAGAAGGGGAAACAGACGTGCAGGGACAACAAATAACCTGGAAACGTCAGAGCTGGGATTTGAGCCCAAAGCGCTGGAAGTGGCTGTAAGAGGCCGTAAGACCACCACGCTGAGTGTCCCGGGGGACACAGTGCTCCCTAACCAGCCAGACCCAGGAGGGCAAGGCATTCAGGGCCACCAGCCAGCACTCCACACGCCTGGCTCCGAGCTGCCCGGGGGCCCTGCCTGCTGCCCCACGCGTGTGTCCAGGCCGGGGTCTGTGACCCTTGTCCAGGCAACCGGCTGGGCCGCCCGCGACAAGGCAGCACTCGTCCTGAGCTGACAAGCGCCTTCGATCTAGCCTCTCCCTCATGCTAATGATTGTCAACATGAAACAGAGGCTGTGAAGGGGAAGAAAATTACTCCCTGAAAAGGAATTGACTGATCCCCATCATTTCTCAAGGAATCACTGACCTGTGAATATTTCATTACCCAAAATGCTGCACCATCCATACAAAGCAGCCGCCGTTGCGGCGCGGCCTGCCTGCACGTGGACACCGGGGCCGGCCCGGGCAGGAGCCTGGGGCCCGGGCGGCACCAGACTTGGCGCTCAGCCCGGCCTCGCACCTCCAGGCTGGGACCTGGACCCGCTTCCTCGCCTGAGACCCCAGCCAGCACTCGTCCTGAGCACTGAGAGATGGGGGCCCGAGGACTGGACACACAGTCACTGTGGCTGCTCTGGGTCTGGGGCGGGGGATGACAGCCGACACTCCTTGCCCCGTGTGCCGAGGGCAGCCACCCGGCATCTCCCGAGCTTCCAGCTCTGGAGTCCAGTTTCCCACCAGTGTCCCTCCCAGGCCTCACGAGGGCCTCACTCATGAGCTCTTTCTGGGCTTGGGTGAGTCTGGGTGGAGAAGTTTCTAGAAGCTTATGCTGACCTGCTCCTTGTTGCTGTGGCCCAGGGATGGGGGAGAGGGGCAGGGGGCAGTGCTAATGCTGCAGGCCTGACACCAAGATGTGGGAGAAGCCAAGGGAGGGGAGAGGAGCACGCGCCCCGCAGCCGGGCTGTGGTTCAAATCCTGCCTCTGCCCTTCGGCCGCTGGACACCGTCCTCAGGCTGCTTAACCTCTCTGGGCTACCGCTTCCTAGTCCCAGAACAAGGCTGCCTGGCAGGTGGCCGAGGGGGAAATAAGACACAGAATCCTATCACAGTGCCCAAAGGGAACACGGAGTCGGCCACCTGGGAGCAGTTACTAATGGGAGACTCGCTTCCAGGTGCCCAGACTGAGGTCTGGGGACGGGGGCAGTGAACACCATCGCTGTGGCCGTGGCCAGCGCCCTCCGGGGCCTACGAAGGCCGGGCTGGGGCAGCAAAGGCTGACCTCTCCAGAGGACAGGAAAGGCTGTGACCACCTTCCTAGGCGTTAAATCGGCTCCTGAGTTTGCAAGATCATAGTGGGAGAGGGGAGCAGTCTGGGGCTCTCCCCAGGAATTCCAAGGGACTGGAAAAGAATTCACTCAAGGGATAGTGAAAACAAACCCCACGCTGCCCGGAGACTTTGGTGGGTGGGGCCTGCGGACAGCAACTGATGACAGGTCTCCCGGAAGCTCAAGGTGCCAAAGGAGACCCTTCAGGGCCTCGAGGCTCCCACGGCCCCTGGAGAGAGACCCAGGGCTCTGTTACTATTGCTGCGGACGGTGTTTCCAAATTAGCAAACGCCGGGGAGGAGATGGGGACAGCCATCTGGGGATTAGCAGCGCATGGGAAGCAGCGTCACGCCCCCTCCCTGGCACAGTCCAGCTGCAGGGAGCCAGGATGCTTGGCTGGCGGGGGGATATGGGTGGGGAGGAGGGAGCACGGGGGGCCAGCCCCGACACCCTCCAGGTGGCTACACCGAGGCTCTATGGAGGGCTAGCTCAGCCTGAAGATGGGAGGAGCTGTCCTGGGGGAGGAAGGGGGCCGGGTGAGAGGACAAGGGCTTGGATGGCAGGAGGAGGGACGTGGGCTGGCTGCATGGAGAAGCTCAAGGCAGCCAGGCGTGTGAGACACCGGGAATCGTGCCTCGGGGGCATCTGTGGAAAATTCCTCCTGCAGGACGACACGAAAGCCTCCTTCCCCACTGGCCACCCACGCACTCCGGGGGGCTGGGGCTGGCCTGTGTGCTTGCTCGCTCGAGCCTCCTCCCACTCCTCTGGAACCCCACCCCCTGCTCCCACCTGGGCTGCTGGCACGGTCCGGCCTCTGACAAAGGGCCCTGCAGGTCACCGGGCCAGACCAGTCCCGCAGGGTAGTGGGGCAGGGTGGCCGCTATCTGCCACTGCACTGAGCTTCCCCTGCGCAGCCCCGCAGGCCGGGGCGAGGGGACAGAGACAGGCAGTTGGCAGGCACTATGAGCAGACGATCCACGCCCGAGTTAAGGATTCATGTTAAGCACGGCGGGTGGGGGACAGGGTGCGTGTACTTGGGAGCAGACAAGGAGGCGCTCTCAGAAGCTCGGTGTCCGCTGGGACGGGGTGGCCTGGAGCAGCCCTTACAGTCAAGATAAGAAAGTCTGAAGCACAGTGGGAAACAGAGGGGGGCCGGCCTGCTGGACACAATGTGGAGCAGCTGTCACACCCCACGGAGACTGAGGCGTGGGGTCTGCAGCGGTCCCCCGGCTGTGGGTGTCCAGGGCTCCTCCACTCTGACCAAGGGACAGAGCGAGCTGCCGTGGTTTCCCCACACCGGGGCACAAGGCCACAGGCCAGGGGGCTGCTGGGCGGGGGTAGGGGAGGGATGTGGAGCGGGGGAGAAGACCAGGAGGAGGGTCCCTGGGAAGAGAGGCTGTGGGGCCCAGCCATTCCAAGGCAAGAAGTGGCTCAGAAGTCAGGGGTCTGAGCAGGGAGGTGGTTAAGGAAGAGACGATGCCTGCTGGGCCTGGGGGGTGCGGGCAGCAGAGGCAGGGCCTGGCTCTGCCCACTTGGGGCACTCAGCGCCACCCCAACTTGCTCTACCTGCACCCCGACCCCTCAAGGTGTGGGTCCCCCAGCCCGATAGCAGTTCCGTAAGTGCCTCAGAGACACCCCTGAGCCGTGAGCTTTGTCAGGATGGGAGGTGGCTGGTCCTCCTGATGCCCCCGCCCCACAGGTGGCGAGGCCGCCTGAGGGCTTTGGGGGTGGGGAGGTCCTGGGCCACCACTGGATCTGGGAGAGCTGGCCACCTCCTGGGGTAGGGCCTGGGGCCACAGAGGCTCACCTCCCCATCCTCACTTCCCTATCAGTCCCCTGCCTGCCTGGCATCCTGACCCTAATATTCAGAACACAGGTGAAGGCAGAGAGGAGCCCCAGGGCTGGATGGACTCTCCGAGTAGCCACGGGCCCTCAGGTAAGTTATTCCTGCTGTCTCTGTGTCCCTGACTGCAGTGGGGAGAACGAAGTCTCACTCCCCACGCTGCTCCCCTCCCAGGGAAACTTGCCCTGCAAAGTGCCTGGCCACTCCCAGGACCTGCTCTTCCAGGCAGGGCACCTCTGCTCGGCTGGGCACCTGGACACTCAGACCAGCAATAAAGTTTTGACGGGGGGGGTGGGGGTGACCAACCACAAGGTCACCGTGCATGAGTTGGCCTGGGCCTCACACTGGCCCCTGCCCAGGGAAGTGTGACTCCCCCAGGAGTCCAGACCAGGAAACTGGGCTGAGTGGACTGGGAGCAGCAGAGCCCCAGCTGCCCACTCACCCCCTGCCCTGGGAGGGCTCAGGACATGGAGATGGACAAGACACGCACCCCAGGGTAAGTGACAAGACTGGGGGCCCAGGAGGGCCACCCCAGAGGGTAGGAGGTTAGGAAAGGCTGTTGGGCAGGGGTGGGACTTGGAGTCATGGAGAGTTGCGGGAGGGTCTTCTTGGCAGGGAGCACAGGCCCCGGGAGGGGACAGGGAGGGACGAATGCCAGGAACTAAAGGAGAAATGGGGGAGGAAGAGGGTCGGGAATCGGGGGGCTCCCACCCACCGGCCCCCGAATGCAGGGCAGCTTCCCCCAAACACCTAGTGGGCTACAGCTGTCTCGGCTGGGAGTCAGGAGATGCCCGCAGGGCTCAGGGTGGCGGGCTGTGGGACTGTGGGGACCCCAGACCCAGAGGGCTCTGTCCCTGCAGGGTCCCAGCCTACTGGGCCTGGACACTTCGGGACACCGCTCCCAGGCACCCCCGGCTCAGCCACACTGAAGCTGAGCAGCTGCTGATTCTGTCCAGCAAATACAGGCGCTGCCTCTGGATAAATCAAGGCGCTGCACCAGCCATCGGCCAGTGAGGAGGAGCTGGCCAAGGAGGCTGCAGGAGTGGGGCACCTGCCTGCGATGGTGGCCCAGGACGGCAGGGAAGTGCCTTTCTCAGGGGCGGCCAAGGCAGGGAGGGCACCTTCCAGCTGGGCGGGGGACCACCCCAACTTGGGAGGGAGGGCCTGCACCCCTGCCCTCGAGAGACGGGGTGGGGCACGTCACAAGAAGGAGTCACCCCCAGAGAGAGGCCCGGGGACGGGAGGGGCAGAGCGGACCCCAGAAGGAGACGGAGGGGTTGGAAGGGGAAGGAAGAATGCACTGCCCAACCAGAGAGAGAGAGGGGGGGGGACTGAGGGGGTCCAGCACAGAGGTGAGGCAGGGAGGGCTGCAGAAGGAGCCACAGGAACAGTCTCCAGCAGGGAGAGGCGCGGGGCTCAGGCACCGGGTCCCTGACCTTTTGTGTGACAGAACAGGTCCCGCCCCCGGACTGCCACATTCTTGTGTTATTTGGTGCATTTCTGCAGACCTGGGCGTGCTCGGGGACGTCCCTGGCCCTTCTCGGGTGAGGGGTCTGGGGTTGGGGGGCCTGCCGTCCAGCACACCACACGCCCCTGAGCACTCCCAGGAGTGCAGGGAGGGGCACTTGCCCCAGCTTCTCTCCCCCCTGTCCCCGTCCCAAGTCTGTAAACAGCTCACCCCTCCCGCCCTGGTCCCGGGGGTGCTCTGCCCTGCCTGGGAGTCCCTCCCCCACACAACCGTGGATGCCCGGATCCCAGACAAGGCTGGGTGCGGTGGTGCTGGGCGCAGGGGGTGAGAGAAGGGCCAGGAGCGGGAACCACCACCCGTCACCCCCTTTCCCTGCACCTGTTGGCCGGCCGAGATGTGCCCGGGGTGTGGTCAGGAAGGTGAAGGTACTGGTCATTCTAGAATGTGTTGAAGGAACTCCATACTTAATTGAAAAAATTTCTAAATCCCCTCAGCTGGAGAAGTGTCTTTCTCCGCGAGAAGCGCATTCCCGGAGCTGGCGGGGGTGGCAGTGGGTGTGAGCTTGGCTGAGCTCCCTGAACGGGGTCGGGGCTCCAGAATGACAGAGGTGGCTCAGGTGGACAGGGTCTTGGGAATCACTGTGGACCAGTACTCCTCGGGGCCCAGAGAGGTGGAGGCGCTTGCCCGAGGACACACAGCAGTCACCAGCGTGAATGTCAGGCCCTCAAGTTTCCCGTCCGGCGTTCTTTTCCTTCCCCTTTCTCCCAATCTTTACTTGTTGCACGAACATTACAGACGAGGGCAGAGAAAACAGAAAAGAGAATCACCTGCAATCCCAGAAGCTCAACCCCAGCACACGGTCTTCCCACCTCCTCACCTTGACTCTGGCACCCTTGCCTACTTGGGACTGTGGATCCAGCTAAGCTCCTCCTGCTGCGGGGGCCGTGCCTCCCCCCCCCACCCTCCTGCCCCTCCACGAGGCCTCCTCAGGCTGGGCCCAACCTCGGGCAGCACGATCGACTTCACCCTCCAGTGAGCACTGCAGACCCCAGCTGCCCTAGAGCCAGGGCGACCAGCCTGACTCCAGCTCCCACAGCAGCCAGGGAGAGGGAGCTGGAGCAACACACACTGAACTGTGTCTCTCCACTACCTAACACCTCCTGATGATTTCCGCAGCCCACAGTGGCCCCCTGGTCATCCCTCTGCCTCCCTTTCTACTCCTGCCGTGCAGCTGACTCCAGCCGCTGGGGCCTTCTTTCAGTTCTTTGGACACACCAGGGTCCCTCTGCCTCAGGGCCTCTGTAGATGCTGTTCCTTGCACCTACAGTGCTGTTCCCCTCAGTCTCTCCACATCCAGCTTCTGCCAGTCCTTCAGCTTAAAAGTCACCCCACCCAGAGATGTCCTCCATGACTTCCCTGTCTAAAGTCCATCCCACCTCAGGACGGGTTAGCCTCCATCCCAGGACCCTGTTTTCACAGCACTGAGGCTGATTTGTAAATATTTCCTTAGTTTCTCGTCTACTGTCTCTGTGCCCCCGGAGACTGCGATGCAAGCCCACGAAGGCAGGGACCACATCAATCTCGTTCTCAGCTGTTTCTTCATTGGCACCATGATGCCTGGTACACAGCAGGTGCTCAATAAATGAATGAATCAGTCATCATATGGGTGGAAGGGACCGCAGGCAGAGGGGACCCTGGGTAGAAGCAGCCCGGCACTCGCACTGAAGGGCTCGGGACCCAAGCGAGGAGGTGGTCTAGGGCAGAGGAGAGGGGGAAGGACACTGCAGCATCAGAGCACTGGGGATGACACGATCGGAGTCACTGGCGCCTGCGCCACCACCTGCCCTTGTTGTGATGAGGCAGGGAGGCCATGGGAGGGGGCGAAGTGGGGGCTTCCTACTGCTCAGCTGGCAAGTGGCAGGGCCTCTCCCACATCCTCCTCGGACCCAGCACCGTTCACTTCTGCATCATCTGTGTGCAGGTGCACACGCGTGTACTCGCGCCCAGGAGCCCCCTCGCGTCCTCCCAGGCCCAGAGCGTCCTGCTCCCCAGCCCCCTGCGGCCCCGACCTCGGGGTCTGTGGAAGAGTGAGGCTGCCGGGCCTGGCTCGCAGTGGGCTAGGTCGGGGAGGTGGCAGTGGGCAGACGAGAAATGGCAGCCTCCCTGCCAGGTACTTGGGGCAGCCCGAGATAGTAGCAGCCAGTCCACAGCATCAGGGAACGGCAGCCCGTGGGGGCACTGTGGTTCCTGCCCCCTCATCAGGGTTCTCTGCCTTGCTGAGGTTTCATTCTGGATACCCAGCCCACAGAGCGGAGGCGTGGCCGCCACACAGCAGCTCAGGACCCACCCACGCCCACAAAGCACAACGGCTCCCCCGGCACCCCTGGGGCCCCTCAGCACTAGTGTCTCCCCTCCTCCTCGGGAGCCCCGACTCGGCAGCGGGGCCGGCACTGCCCACTCGCGGGCAGCAGGCTCCCAGCTCCGTCAGACGGACACCTCGGAGCACAGCCAGCATGAAATATTCATGCAGTAAATGGTGCAATTTTCTCTGCATTCAGCCAACTTCATGTATATTTCAGAGTATTATGAAATGATAATGTTGTCCAACAGAGGCTGGGGGGCCAGGAGGCAGGCACACGGGCAGGCAGGAAAATTCTCTGGGTGTAGGGCACCCCCAGACCCTTGTCCCTCAGGAGCATGGAGGCGAAGACAGCCAACTCGCTGAAAAGGGTGAGGAAGAGAATGGGGTGGGGGGGTACACACCAGCTTCCGGCTGGGGGGCAGTGAGGGATGGCCCATGGGCTGTGGCAGCTCTCGAGGCTCTGGACCAGGAAGGAGACAGTCCACCGTCCACCTCCCCAGGCACCCTCCTGCCCCAAGGGCCCCCTGCTCGCCTCTCCCCTCTGCCAGCCACAGAGAGCGGGTTTCAGGCCAAAGCCTTGGTGTCCGAGTCAGCACCAGCTGCCTCTGTGCGCCAGGCAGCCGGCGCCTCTGGGGCCGTTAGTCCTGCCCTAGAGGCCCCAAATGCAGCTCCTCTGGGTTTGTATCCCTCAGGGGCTTCCGTGATGTGGGCAGGACACCAGAGTCAGGCCGAGCCCTCCTCTGCCCGGAGTCTGATGTGGCCGCTGCTCTGGGGCCGGTGCATCCAGGGGCTGTGTGCGCAGTGTCTCGGGAGTGAGGGCACAGCTGGCTTGCTTTCTGGCTCTGAGACATCTCCTGGGGTCTCAGATGCCTCTGGGCTGCAGAGACCTCCCAGTGAGAGGAGAAAGTGTTCTCTGGCCTCTGGCCTCCCGGGTGTCTGTCCTGGGCCAGGGTTCAGGTTCGGGGTCCCTCAGTGGCCACCCCAAGCCTCATTCTTCAGCCACCCAGACAGCCAACCCCAGGTTCTCTGGGCTCTTCTCCCAGGTCCCATACCAGAGGAAGAGCCCCTGGCTGGGAGGCTCCCTGTTCCAACGGACAGGAACCCCAGAGCCTGGCAACCCCAAGTCTCGTCAAGTTGGGTTGGTACCTGGGTGTCCATGCGCTCTGCCCCTTCCCCACCTCCACAGCTGGGCAGCCCTGGGGCACCATGGTCAGCTGGACCAGGGGTCAACAAGCTAGAGACCACGGGGCAGATGGGGCCCACTGCTTGTTTACGTAAATAAAGTTTTATTAGAACCCGGCCCCGCCCGTTCACTCACACAGTGGAGGGCTGCTCCCACGCTGTGGCTGCGGGGCGGAGGAGCCAAGCCAGAGGCTGCACAGCTCACAAAGTCCAACCCACGTTCGGGCCGGTCCTTTGCGGAGCGGGTCTGCGGACTCCTGAGCTGGACAGCAGGACTGGGACGCACTGGCCTGCGGGACTCCTCCAGCCCCGGGGCTGGGAGCTGGCCCTTCCGCCGGAGTCCGAGTGAGAGAACACGGGGACTCTGTGCCCTTGGCTGGCGGCGTCCGCCTCCCCTGTGGTCACCGGGTGAGAGTGAATTTCATTCCTGGTGAACCACAGAGCCGCACTGTCCGGCCTGCGGTCTCCCCAGCAAGGGGAGCGGCCCCTTCCCCCAGTGCCAGCTGGGGCCAGGGGGCGGGGGGCGGGGCTGAAGGGCACAAGCACCCGGGGAGACCCTCCCCTTCTTTCTCTCTCCCGCCTCGTGCCCTGTCTGTCCTCGCTCCCTTGGTGTCCCACCCCACATCCCCCCGTCTGTCTGTCCTCACTCTCACCTGGGCACTGTCCAGTCTGCAGCTGGCCCTTGCGGCTTGGAAGTCAACCGACTCCTGGCAGAGAGCCTTTCTTCTGGACCTCAGCTGACAACTGTCCCTCCCCTCTGCCACCAGGTCTGCCCCTTCTCCTTTCTAGGCTCCACGGGGCCACCAGATGCTCACTTGCCCATTCTACAAACACTGACAGCAGCATCTCTGCTTCTGAGGCCTGAGGAACACCTGCATCAGGACCCGCTGAGGGGGCCTGCCAGGGGCCCAGAGATGCTGGCTCCACCCGGGTCAGTCAAACTCAGAGCAGAAACTGGCATTTACTAATGTCCCTGTGGGACTCGGCCTGGTAACGTGTGAGGCCCTGGGGGATGAGGTGTGCTCAGGCCAGGCCCCCACGAGTCCTTGTAAGAGCTCGGACACGCTGGGCCCTGAGCACGGCCCGCCCCCAGCCCCATCTTTCAGGGGAGGGTGTGATGCGGCCAGGCCAAGGCCAGGGTGGGAGCTGTCCCTCCCAGGCAGTTGTCACAGGTCCAGACTGCCCACCTCCACCACCCCACGCAGCCACAGTGAGCAGCCTGGGGTGGCGTTGATGACTGCTGCTGTTTATGGCCATCGCACGGCTGGGAGGCAGTACGGGGGGTGACTCTGAGCTCAGACGGGGTTGGAGCTGCCCCTGCCACTGTCACTGCCTGAACTGCATCCCCCCAAATTCACGTGTCAAGTCCCAGCCCGCAGCTCCGTACAAGGTGGCTGTATCTGGAGGCGGGGTCTTCAAAGAGGTAATTAAGGTTAAATGCAGTCGCGCGGGTGGGCCTAATGCAACATGACTGGTGTCCTTATGAGACGAGATCAGGACACAGACAGGCACAGAAGGACGACCACGTGAGGGCACGGGGATAAGACGGCCGTCTCTACGCCCAGGAGAGAGGCCTCGGGGGGAACAACCCTGAATCTCGGATGTCCAGCCTCCAGACGGGAGACTGCTCGTCTAGGCTGCTCGTTCTGTGGCAAACTAACACAGCCACCGACCAGGCTACCCCAGGCAGGCCGCCTGTGTCCCCAGCTTCCTCTACTGTAAAATGGGAGAACAAAGGGCCATGGTGAGAGTGAGTGACTGAACAGACGGAAAGAGCTCTGACGGGCTGGCTCGTGGGGCTTCTCTGCAGCAGGTGGGCAGCGGGAGCTGCGATGTGCGGGTCGGGGTCTGAGACACAGACGACCATGCTGGAGGCCGGGGCGGCTCCCGGCTCAGTGGCCGACACCGCCCGGGACTGGGCGAGCCCACCTGGGGCTGCCAGGGCATCGGCTGAGAAAAGACTCAGAGGCAGACACTGTGTGGAGGGCCCAGGAGCAAAGCTGCCACCGGGCAGCTGCTCCCCACCTCCCCTGCAGGTGCGGGCAAACAGGCCACACGCAGGGCCCGCCCCAGCCCCGGCTCCCTGGAGCTCCAGGCCCCCCCCAAGCCAGTGCAGCCACACCAGCCTGTGCACCAGCCCGGCCTCCAAGGCAAGGGTGGGGCTCTGGGAACTTGCGGGCAACAGGCTCCGGGGCCCTCTTCCTGGTGCTCCCTCCAATCGTACAGCAAAGCTTCCTCAGAAAACGCCATCTCAGTCTCAGCTGAACTCAGGGAACCGGCGGCATCTGGGTCAGAGAGGCTGGGCTGTCCCAGACAGAGGGGCCCCCGCAGGGAGCAGCAGGGCACTTCTCCCTGGACCCTCCCTACCAGTTCCAGACCCTCTGACCCTGCCCAGGGCTACGAGCAATAGGTCTTCTAATATGACTGCCTTCCAGTTCAAGGACCATGGATAGGTCCCCCATCCTCTGCTCTCAGCCAAACTGGACGCCCATCAGCACCTGCTCACAAAGGGGCCAGTGGGGGCCCAAGACTCTGAGAACATGGTGCCTGAGACGTGGTTGCAGCAGGACGGGAGGACTGGGCTGGGGAGGGGTGCTGGCTGCTCTCCAGAGGTGGGTGGGTGGAGGGCAAGGAGGGAGGGTGGGGTTAAGCCTCCCCTCTCGGGAGAAGAGAAGGGGGCAATGGGGTACAGTGAGGCAGGGTGACCAGCTGCTCGAGTCACCTGGCACAGAGGTCCAGACAAGGCTGGTCTCATGGGCAGTCCAGGAGCTCAGATTTGGCACCTGCGCATCCCACTCCGTCCCACGACCCAAACCACTCACCACAGGAAGCTGGGCCTCTCCCAGGGACGGAGCTTGGGCCAGCTGTGGCCAAGAAAAGTACACAGCCATGGCCACCCTTGGAGTGGACTGTGGGGAACCAACTCCAAGCACCTGCACTGATCTCCAGGCAAAGGGCAGTGCATCCCAACAACACATCCCAGACCCACAGCTGCTCCTCCCCTGCCCGCTCTGCTTGATGTTCATTTGGGCCTGAAAACACCACGGCAGGGGCGGAGCTCGGGATGGGAAGGACAGAGATCCACAGGGCCAGGCTCAGGACCCTACCCTGAACTTGGAGGGTATCAGGCAGAGGGGCGGCGGACCCACCATGTGGGGTGCCTGGAGCTGCCAGACCCTGGTCCTTGTTGACCGCAGGTATCAAAGCACTCCCCCTGGGTCTCTGTTTGCCCAACTGTCTAGTGGGGCTAAGATGCCTCCCTGCACCCCTCCCACTCTCCACCTGTAGCCTGCGGGGGAGGAGGGGAGGAAGACGACTGCCTGAGGAATGGGCTGAGCTGTGACACTGCAGAGACACAGGGCTTCAGGGCCCGGCCTCAGGGGAGATGCCCTCCCGTTCCTGCCTCCCGATCTCCCTGCCTCAGGAAAAGACAGCAAGGACCCAGGGCACCTGCTGGGGAAAGGAGGGACCCCAGTCCTTGCATACTCCCTCGCAGCCCTCCCCAGGATGGAACAAGCTCCAGGGAGGAGGGGGCCTGGAGCCACGTAAGCTCCCTCTGAGAAAGGCCTGAGTGGCTGTGTTGGGGCTGATCCATCCGACCAGCCTCCCAACCCCGCCGCCACCAGCCTGAGACCAGGGGGCCACAGGGAGCAGGCAGGAGGGTGAGGGGGGCCCCAGGGAACGCAGGCGGGAGGAGAGATGAGGTTTGGGGGTCTGTGCTCATTTCGAGTGAGTGGCCAGGGCCAGGCCAGACTCAGCCCGCATGCTGGTGGGCACACCCGCACACGCCCTCCTCCACACTGGCTTCTGCGGGACAAGAAAACGGACGGACAAAGAGGCTGATGGGGCGAAACACCCCGCCCTCCAGCACCCAGAACTCAGCTGGGGCCCAGCTGCCACAAGCCACAGCCTGAAGGTGCACGGCCTCACACTCATACACGTGTGTGCGACACACCCCTCCCCAGTCATTCACTTCCAAGTACACACATTCACGTGTGCACGCGCCCACACCCTCGCACCCGCATGCCCCAGGCTGGTCCCATTCCCACCGCTCTTACAAGAGAGCTGATAAATGGTGCAGAGGCTTCAGCTGGGGGGCGTGCAAGTGTGGTTCACACGCGTGTGCACATCCCTGTGTCCCCACCTGGCAGTGCCGCCCCCACGCCCTCTCTGAAGCTCGGAGGAAACAGATGGATCTGCTGGGCCTCCCGGGCCTGGGGAGGGTGGTGGGCGGCCCTGGGCTGGGCTGACTTTGCGGGGCTGCGCAGGAGTGATAAGCGAGCTCCTAGCTGGGGCCCTGAGGGATTCTCCCGCGATCTGCAGCCAGTAGAAAAAGCTGGGGATTAGGGAGCAGACACAGCTACAGGCGGGAGGAAATCTTACGCGTGACGCTCTCCAGACACCGTACGAGGCGGGCGGCCTGCAGCCAGGGCAGGCCCTGCCGAGCCCGGCTTCCCCGGCACAGGTGAGGGGTAGACCCGAGGCCCTGTTGGCACCTGAATCGGCGCAGAGGCCTGAGCACATGAGCGCGCGGAGGGTGCAGGGACCTCAGGTTGCAGGGATGGGAGCTGGACGCACCCTCTGTGGACCTGTGGGCAGGGCGAGGCCAAGGTGGTGACATCTGGGTAAACGGCAGGACCAGTGTCTGCCGCTGCCCCTCCTGCCTGTGCACACAGCCTGGAGCCAGCCTGGGCTCCCTGGTCACCACCACCCCATCCCCTCTGCCACTCCTCTTGTAGAGAACTCTGAGGACAATGGGAGACCCACAGAGCAGTCGGGGGGCAGCAGTTGAGAGCCACTCTTGAGCTGGGCACTGAATAAGACTCCTATCCGGCCCTGGCCCTCTAGGAATTTACAGCTCAGCCAGACCTACAGTCCTTCTGCAGATAATGTGAAGCTGTGGGAGGACAGAGGAAGCCAGGCAATGAGGTCACCCGGCCTGGGGCATTCAAGGAGGCTCCCTGGAAGAGGTGGCTCTGCCAGAACCTTGACAGATGTGTAGGAGGGAGTCGAGGGAGGGTCAAGACAGGGGCCAGCAGAGGTCAAGTCACGAGGGAAAGACGTACAGATGCTGGCGCTCCTGGAGCCCAGGTGCAGGGCCAGGTTGGGGGAGGGCACTGAGCACCCCCAAGAAGCCCTTCTTTTGCTGCCAGTGAACCCCAGCCCCCAGAAACCTGAGAGAGGCCTGGAAACCCCCGACAGCTGCGGCGCGCACCCCAATCCCATCTCACTGGTCTTTGCAGACCAGCTCACCCGTTTTGGACAGAGTCCCACTGCAGCCCAACACCCCTCTGGGGCACGTGGGGAACAAAGGGCTTTGTCCCCAAAACTTAAGCTTCGCTCCAGCAGCTTCAGCCTGAAGACCCCACCCCCTTCTTTCTTCCCAAGTGGCCCCTCCCCCACTGACTGGCACACTATCAGGGACCAGGGCCCCCTGCAGTGTGGGCAGCGGCCACAACATCAAAGCCAGCTGCCCAAGGAGACCTTGCCGCCTCCACAGCGAGCCCTCTGGGAGCAGCAATGGGAGGAAATTCCAGGGACTAGGCAGAGCGGGGCAGAGCTCCCAGCCCTCCTCCCCAGCTGCCCTGCTGAGAACCCAGGGCTGGGGAAGGAGGACAAACCTCGGCCGATGCTCCAATCCCTGTAACCTTGGGTCCCATCAAACCAGCTGCAGCAGCCCAGCCTCACCTCGCAGAGCCCGGCATAATGGGGCGTTAGAATGGAATCGAATTCCGCTTTAATTACAATGGCCCTCAGATACCGTTTAATTTGTAATCGGGGAGTTAATGCGGTTTTCCCCTCTTGCAGTCATGGGGGCTGCCTGCACACACACGTTTTCACCCACAGGGACTGGCCTGGGCCGCCCTGCTGGGCGCAGACATCAGACACCCTTGCCTCTAGCCTGGTGAGCGTCCACCCGCCTCTGCCTGTCTCTGGCCAAGCCCACTGCACACAGGATGTCCATGTGGCCGTCACATGTCACACGGCTCACACACGCATGAACCGTCCTAATAGGCAGACAGGAGCATAATTTTTCCTCTAATTACATATTCAGCACTTCTGAGAAAATGAGATTTTAGTAATTCAATTGGACTGAGAAGCAGGGCTATAATAAAATGAAATTTGTAACAATCGTGCAGTTAAATTAGTTAAATGGAGAGGAAGGAGCTGTGGAAGATTGACCCCTCGATCTCCTAAGGACTAATCAGACATTTGAACTGAGTTGTGAGCCCCGGGATGAGGTGGGTGGTGCAGGTGGGAACGCAGAGTCAGGCCTGGCAGGTGAGGCCGAGGGTCTGCAGGGGGTGGAGGGTCAGGCAGGCAGGCCAAGAGCAGGCCGGGGAGGGTCCAGGTGAGGCAGTGCAGGAGGGGGAGCAGAGAACAGAGGAAACGCAGGCGGCTAGGATGGAAAAACCACGCTTTCTTGATCTGGCGGTTCTCAAACTGCAGTGTTTCAGAGCATCCCTGGTGCCACCTGGGGTGGGAGGAAGTCGCCAGGGGGATAGAGGTTTGTGCAGGAGAGTTTGAGGGGACGTTCCTGAGCAAGGGCAGGCAGGTGGGGGCTGCCTGGAGGAGAGAGCGTGACAGCTAGGGACTGAAATTGCGGGGTCCCCATGCTACTCCACCCCATAACGGAGAGGCTTAAGCCAGGAGGGAAAAGCAGAACCCCCTCATCCTGGGCTCAGCACAGCTCACCCAGCATGGCTGCCTCTCCCCCTACCCCCCTCTGGCCCTGCAGCCCCTCCTCAGGGCCTGTGCATGCGCTGGCTGAGCCGAGTTTCAGACGCATTCCTGAGCCACTGCATTAGACCCAGGGCTGCAGCCTGTCACTAAACTCTGCGAGGGGACAGCAGCAGGCCCCAAGTGGGGGGCCCTTCTGGGGGAAGAGGCCGCCTGGCCCTGCCCTCTCAGCTCGCGCTAGCCATGGACCCTTAGTACGCTGGGCGTCAAGAGAAGGCGTCAACACTCAGCGTTGGGGGAACCCGGGAACCCAGGAACCAAGGTTCGAGCCTACTGGGGCATGGCTCTGTGGAGTGGCCCGGGGGCACCCTGCACAGCCTCTTTCTGACTCTGAGCTGCAGGGACACCTTCCGTCATGCAGGAGAACGTCCTTCTGAGGAGATCCAGGCAAGATAACAAGTCACCGGAATTCAAGAGCTGGCAGGCAGGATTTGAAAAGGAAGAAGGTGGCCTGGGATCTGGGCTCCTTCCCCGCCGGTGCCTACGTACACCTGGGGTTCAAGGCTGCCTGGGGAGGGGGAAGGCCCAGAGGGAGAGGGAGGCCCCAGTGGCCACCTGTGCCAGCCTGCTTCCTGCTCAGCCGATGCAGGAGCCTTGCAGACAGGGTGCCCCGCTTTCCCCAGGTCCACTGCCAGGGGCCACCTGATGCATAAGCAGTTTCCCTGTGTTCAGCCCCTCCTTGCCCAGGTGCAGCGGGCCGCCACGGGCCAGACGGAGTCCACACAAGCCTACTGCAGCCCACTCTGCCCATGCCTCCTTGAAGCTTTCACTGAAGCCAGACCCTTCTGCTGAGCCAGGCAAACGGGCTGGGGCCACACAGAGGGGACCGGGCTACGAGGATGGATGGGGCCTGCCCCCGACCCTGCCACCTGAGCACACAAGTTCTAGAACGTCAGCAGATGCAGCTTCCCGCCCACCTCCACTGGCAGGGCCCACCTCGGGCCATCATCCCAGCAGCTGGGACGGTCGGAGGCAGAGGGGAAATCAGTAAGAAAGCTGGAGGTGTTGGTGTCAGGAATTCTTCCCCGTCAGGGTCTGGGGAGTGAGATGAGGTGAGGGGGAGAACCTCCAGGAGGGGTGGGCTTCGCTGGAATGCTCACTGCGGGAAAGGTGTCGAGGCCATGTCTGAGCGGAGACAGGCCAGTGGCTCCAGGCTGATTTCCTTATGGGACCATTCGATTTAACTCTCAAACTCCCCCAGACGCAGGTGCTGGTCTGCCCCTGACGGACAAGGAGAGCGAGTGGCTGGGTGGCCCACCCTCTGGGGGGAGGACAGGGCACTGTCCACCTGTTCAGATCCCCTCCTGGGGGATGGGCACATGTCACCCCTCCAGTCTGGGGGCAGGGAGGTGCTGCAGAATTAATGCCTTGGGAATGGCCACCTTTGCCAAGGAAGCTAGCACTGCCAGTGGCCTGGCCTGCAGGGCCGGGGTCAGAACACAGACAGCAGCCTCTCCGCACTATGGGGTGGGAGCCAGCGGCGGGGGCGCGGGCGGGTCGGAGTGAGCTGGGGGGCAGGCAGCGCCCGGAGCTCTCTTCACTCTCTTCTCCCTGTCTCAGTCTCACCCAAGGGACCCAGCGTCTCTCTCATCTACCACTCTTTGCACCAGAAACAAAATGCACTTCATCCGCTAAAGGCAAGACCCGCCACATCCCAATCTTCCTAGAACCAGGGTGAAGTATGCCATGACATGGGCCCCAGAGCAACACAGCCAAGCTGAGACGGGGAGGGGGGAGGGAGGGAGGGGCAGCACACGCCCTCAGCCCTGCAGGGCCGTCTGCCTCCAGCCCACCGGGCCTGCGTCCACCTCCTAGGCTGCGGCGAGCCATTCAAATATTTATTCTTGTTTCACTTTCCAAAAGGGGAATGAGGAGAAAGCAACAGGAAGAGAGCAAGAGGAGGAAAATAATTCAGGTTCTCATCTGAAAGTTAATTAGTCTAATCAGGTCTAATTAAGAGCCCCCAACACAATGCAGCTCACAAATGAACTGCCAGGCTCCTCTGGTTCTCATTTCAGAGCGGGCGTGGGGAAGCCTGGGAGGGGGCGGGCTCCGACGGGGGCACGGGTGGGGTCCCCTCCCTCCTGGGGGGCAGAGGGCGGGCGGTCACGGATCCCCCCGCATCCCCCCCGGAGCAGCAGTGTGGGAAGAACTTTACAGCCAGTTCCTATTCCGGTCCCATTTGCTGGCTCCAGGCTCCAGGAGGAATTCTGGCTTTGGCTATGAGGTCACTGCTGGCTCCTTGGGCATCAGCTGGGGAGACTGTCTGAGCCCTGCTCTCTGGCTTGACCGAGGGTCTGTACCCAGGGTACTCCGCTGCCCCTGGCTTCTAGAAGTTAGGTGAGGTCAGAAGTCATTAGGGGCTGAGTCGTGACTTGGGGGCCGGGCGCCTGCCCCGCAGGGGAGGAAAGACGTCCCACAGACCCCAGGTTTACTGACAGGGAAACTGAGGCCCAGGGCAGTGGATGATCTGTTGCAGAGTTCTGCACCCAGCACCTGGCAGAGCTATGATGGGAACAGGTAGAACTGGCTACGAACCTGCGCTTCGCCCATGTGCCCCAGCCTGTTCCTCACAGGGCCTGGCAGGGCAAACCCCGAGCCCAGGTGGGACGAGGGAGGCCCAGTGCCAAGCAGACCCCAGGAGGGGCCCACCCTTCTGCATTCCTGGGGCTCCACCCCGGCATAGCCACCTGGAGGGTGCCCAGCAGGCCCACAGCGGGGGCTGTGCTCCAGAAAGGAGGTCAAGGCAGGTGCCAGGGGAGCCCACTGTGAGGTGCTGGCAGCCAGGGTTCCGACTCGGGCCCCGAAGACTTAGCAAAGCAGCAGCGGGAATGGCTGGAGGGGCTGATTTCCAAACTAAGATCAAAAGAATTAAGTCGGCTTAGCTCTGAGCCATGGATGTAGGGGAGTCCTTGAGCCACCCACAGGGAGGCGAGGCTGCGGAAGAGGGTGGAGGGGTTCAGGAGGTCCCCAGGGAGAGCAGAGTCTGTGACTTCGAACACCCTGGTGCTGCGGTCCAGGGGTAGGAGGCCCGGCCCCCGAGAGTGTGCACCAGAACAAGGCGAGCAGGTTCTTGGTCCTCATCTGCCTGAGGAAAGCCCCGAGCTGCTCAGAGCCCACCCACCCCTCCTGCCAGGGCTGTCCCAAGCCAGGTCTGGGGCCAAGGGAAGTTGCCAAGAAGCTTTTCTGGTGGTGAAGTTCTGTCTCTGCAGTGTATGTGTTTCTTACAAGTCTCTGCATTGTATATCTTACAGCGGGTGAGTGTTATGACATGCAAATTATACCCAACAGAGCTGTTGGAAAAATCATAAGGGGAAGGGACTGAAATCCTTGCTCTCTGGGAGCCTAGAAACACCCTCAAAATAGTGACCACATGGAAGCCCAGGGAGCCAAGCTGGGTGGGGGCCCTGCGAGGGGTCCCAGGTCCTGGTTGTGGCCACCTGGGCAAGATAGGTACGTCTCCCCCAACCTCCATCTTCTCCATCATCCTTCAACTGAGGCTGCTCTGTGCCTCAGTTTTCCTCTTCTGTAAAATGGGCTCACAGCCTACATCCTGGGGCTACTGGGAAACTCAAGAGAGAGCAGTGCCAGGCACAAGGCAATGAAATGCTGGCTCCCCCTCCCCACCTTCTCTGGGGTCTCCATCAAGCACCCTGTAAGGCAGTGCCGATCTGGAGGGGGTGCGTGTCTCAGCGCCGCATTGCACGTGGGTCTGGTAGTGACTCACAGTCTTCTGACCTCTCACCCACTCCTGTGCTGGCACCCTCACCCCAAGCCTGCTCAGAACCCGGGGTCAGGGTCGGCCTGCACCCTCAGAGGGAGGGCCCATTGGTGGGTCCTCTGTCTCCCTCGTACAGCTGTGTTGTCTCCTGTCCGGGTTTCTTGCTCTAGATTCTCCCAGTCGGCCCCGCAGCTTCCTCAAGCCCAGCTCCACCCAGGCCACCGGGGCACAGCCAGCGGTGCCAGAGGGGCCTTGGGAAGCTGCCTCTCTCTGCTGTTGGATCCTCCAGTCCCCGGCCCAGGGGTGACACAGAGTCCTCCAAAGGCTCTAGCAGTTTCCAAGGAGGAGGGAGGAAGAAGATGGGTAAGTAACAGCCCTTCAGCGAAAGAAGGGTGGGGGCCCCTGGCTGGATGCCAGCCACAGGGCCGGGCAGCGGGTAGATAAATGGGGGGTCAGTGCTTTATTTACAGGATCTGGAAACCAGCAGAGCTGGCACCGAGAGACTCGGGAGGCCCCAAAGACTCTGGACACCCAGGCCCGGAGGGGCGCTGACCTCTCTGCCCACCCCCACCCCCCGCCGGCCACTGGCTAGGGCACCCCAGCCCCTGCCAGGCCCTGAGGAGCTGCACAGGCAGGGCCTCCAATGTACACTTTCAGCTCTAAATTAAAATAAATCCCCGTCATCAGCTTGCGAATAGCACAATTACACTGCATTTGCTCAAGCATGGGTTTAAATTGTTAATTTGCTAAATGGAAATATTTAAGATAAATGACACATTTTGTGACCTTATTTTAGCAATTCTTTTTCTGGATTTAACATATGTGGAGACTTAAGCAACAGAAGAGTACACGTCCACCAGGGCTGACCCTGCCCCAGGCCACTCAGGCTGCACTCGGGCTGCACTCTGTCAATTAACCCCCTGCTGGATGCAATGCTCTCCCCACGGACCCATGAGGAAACTGAGGCCCGGGATGGAGACGGGCCAGGGTCACCAAGCAGGTGAGCCCAGCTGCTCACTCCTTCCAGCTTGCACTTGCCCATGGTGACCAGTGCACCGATGCGGGGCGGGGCAGAGGACAGGTGTGCCCAGGGAGGCCTGGCTTCGGGACAAGAGCTCTGTAGGAGGCTCTGGCTGCCTCCAGCCCCGGGGCCTGGGATGCTGAAGGTGGCCTGGCAGGGACAGCTGCAGCCTCCTCTGCCAGCCTGCCTGCATGCTGGTTCATCCTCCCAGCTGCCCCGTCCGGGCGCCGGCGTAGCCCCAGGTCACGCAGGCCGTGTGCTGGCACAGGCATCCGGGCAGACACTCCAGCCGGGAGCGGCTCTGTCTCTCCCCAGAGTCCCAAATTCTTAACCACACTGCAGAGGTTTCAGACACACGTCACCCTCGGAAACCACACCCTGGAAACCATGCACACGCTCTCACCAGGCTGCCTGCTGGGCCCCGGAGACCCCTGAGAGGGCTACCCGGCCCCTCCCTGCTGCACCGCACTGGGACTGTGGGAGTCCTGGCATCACTTTTCACTTCGGACGTGAGCCCGGAGCAGCTGGGCTCTGCACGAGGGGAGAGGCAGCAGCCGTCCGCTGGCCCTCAGACTGCAGGGACGGACACTCACAACCGCTCGGGTCCAGGCACTTGCTGGAGGGGTGCCCGTGGGCTGCGTTTCATCAGAAGAAACCAGAGGACCTGGGTGTTTCTTTCCATTCACCCTAGGCAGGGGCACGGCTCGGACAAACTGGGAAAGCTGGGGGGCCACCCTCCTCTGTTCAGGGCTCCTTCTCCTCCTTCCAACCCCATCCAGCCACTGTTGTGAGCAAGCGAGCCTCTCACAGGAGGCCCCTCTAAGGGAAGCAAAGGATGACTGCAGATCATACGCAGCCCAGGACCAAGAAGCCCACCGCCTCCGCCATCTGCAAGCCCTCCGAGCGCAGAGCCTGGGCCTTCCTGCTGCGGGAACCCCGCAAGCCTCGGGTGCCCAGGAAACAGTGGCGGCCAGACACAAAGGGCCCTGTGTTACATGATTCTGTTAACGTGAAATGTCCAGCAGGGACATCCAGGGACAGAGGGCAGATTAGGGGCTGTTGGGGGCTGGGGGGAGGGGGGAAGCGGAGTGACTGCTTAATGCATATGGGGTTTCTTTTCGGGGAAATGAAAACGTTCTGGAACTAGAGAGTGGTGACGGTTGCACAACTTTGTGAATGTACTAAAAACCATGGAACTGCACACTTTCTAAGGGTGTATTTATGGCATGTGAATTACACTTCAATTAAAAAAGAGACCACAGATATGAACTATATAGTTAGAAAAAAAAGGAAAGAAAGAAGGAAAACGGGGAGGAAGGGAAGAGGGAGGAAGAAGTGGAGGTGGGATGAAAGAGCCAAGCTTGCTTCCCCCTTATCCACCCCCCCAACATTCTTGCCTTTTGAGCCTCAGAGCCCCACAGAGGCTGTGACGGAGACCCCACCCCATCTTTGTCACCTGTGGCTGCTCAGCCACTTGCCTGCCGGGCCGTGGAGGGGTGCCCAGCTGGGGGTGTTGGAAGGGGCAGTGGTTCAGGCGGAAATTGACCGTTCGCCCCCCGAGGCTGCCCGCAGAAGGAGGGCAGGGTCTCAGTCACGTAGTGAACATCCACTGAGCATCTTCCTGCACCAGGCGCTGTCCTAGGTGCTGGGGAAACACAGTGGACAGAACCAACGGCCCTTCCCTCGTCAAGGCAGACGAGGGCACCAGGACAGTGTAGAGCCCGTCAAGGGGAGGGCGTTGCTGCATTTCTAAATGGCTTAATAACAGTCAAGAAAGGTCTCATGAGAGAGCAAAGTCTTGAGGGAAGTAAGAAGGCCTGTGAGGCATCTGGGGACTGGCACCCTCGGCGGAAGCCACAGCAGGAACAGAAGTCAGGACACTGGAGCTACGTGGGGAGAAACGGGCGCCCCCTGCTCAGGCAGGCGTGTGCACCCCCAGCCCGTTTCAGGTGCCCCCTGACCCACTCCTTTCTTGAGGTGTTTTCCTTACTGAGCCCCATGCCTGGAACCGCCCGGCCCTCTGTGAGGCCCTCCCAGGGGGCGCAGAGGTGACCTGTGACCTTTCCACCCCTCCCTCAGAAGCCCCGCTCCCCTCACCTCCCACTGCCTGCCTCCAGCCCCCCCCACGCACCTCCCTGGCCAGGTGTTTGTGAGAGTGGCTTGGGGACGCCGGGGGTCTGGGGCACGTGGGCCTCTGCCTCCTCTGGAGCTGTCTTCCCATCTACTTTGCAAATGAGCTCTGGAG
Organism: Vicugna pacos; assembly: GCF_048564905.1. NCBI lineage: Eukaryota > Metazoa > Chordata > Mammalia > Artiodactyla > Camelidae > Vicugna > Vicugna pacos. The sequence goes on from NC_133002.1 coordinate 60,571,799, forward strand.
CGCGTTTATTCTGGAGCTCGCAGAATCCAGGAGGGGCAGCCTCCAGGTGCAGCCGGGCTCAGACCAGATGTTCAGGGAGGACGAGAGGTGAAGGTGTTAAGCTTCCAGAGGGCGTAGCCAAATGTTCACATCTGCCTGGGGCACTTGCCCTGGTCTAGCCCAACAGACCTGAAAGGAGGCTGGAGGAGGGGGCAGGACCCGAGGGTCCTCTGCTGGTGTGTGCAGCCTTCTGGCATCCACAAGAGGGCTCCTGGGCCAGAGAGGGAGGGGGAGGCCTTTCTCCACCAAGGAGCCAGAGCCTGGGGACTCACGAGGGCTGAGGTCACATGGTCGGGGTCACAGCCACCAGAGCAAACCACTCAGCACACAGGAGCACCAACCTCAGGCCAGAGACCATGATTCCACAGGGATCTGCCTTCTCCATCACTCATATGTCAGCATGTGGGCACACTTCTGCAAAATCTTTCTTTATCCCTTCCCGCCTTATACCCACTACCTGCTGGGTCAGGGCCCATCACCTCTTGCCCAAGCCTCTGTCCCAGCTGTTGCCTGGTCTGCAGTCATCTCCCTACTCCAGATTAATCTTCCTTACCCATAGAGCTGATCATGTCCCTGCCCTGCTCAAAGACCTTTCATGGCTCCCTATTACCTACTGAAAAAAAGTCCAAATTTCTCAGCCTAGACTTAGAACCATTCCCATTGTCATTCTCTCCCTTACACCCCGGGTTCCAGGCAGTCCAGGAACGCACCCTGTGACTTTGCCAAGGTCATAGCCAGGAACGCACCCAACTCTGTGTCTTTCCACATAAACTGCTGCCACCCTTCGGGATGGCCCCGCCACGGGTCTCAGCCCCCCATCGACACTCAGGGCACAGCCCAGCTCCTCCGAGCCTCCTCCCAGATGCCCCAGTTGGAACTTGCCTCATTCCTTGCAGACCTGCGCTGTCCAAGATGGCGGCCACCAGCCACACATGGCTACCAAGCATTTGAAATGCTGCTGGTCCGACGTGCCATGAGCCGCAAAAGAAAAACACTCAGTGGATTTCAAAGATTCAGCATGAAGAAAGAATGCTAATTCTTATAAATCTCTGTGATGTTTAGTCGTTAAATGTGGGAATGAAAATATTTTGGATTGGGTGAAATGAAATATGTCATTAAAATGAATTTCACCAGTGTTTTTTCACCCTGGTAAACTCAAACGCAGCTACTAGAAAACTCAGCATCATGGGAGGCTCCCACTCTATGAGCAGTGCTCCTTTGGGCCAGAGGTCGACAAACTTTTCCAGCAAATATTTTCGCTTTGCGGCCCATGTGGTCTCTGTTGCACCTGCTCAGCTCCGTTGCTGTGGTGTGAGAGCTGTCACAGACGCACATAAACAAATGGATGTGGCCATGTTCCAACGGAACTTTTTTAAAAGATAAAAACAGACGGTAGGATGGATTTGGCCCAACAATCCCCACTCAGTATCACTGGTTTCCAGACTTTTGAAAAGCGCTACTTAGTAAAATGCATTTAAAAGGGGATGGGCGGTGGATTTGAATTGCCAACCTTTTGTCTGAGCAGTAAGGACATTTAAAAAAATGAACAGTGGGTATCACCATCATTTAACAAAAACTGGCATTTTATACACAAAAGTGGATAGACTGATCTTTATGAAAAATGTTATCACACTTAGAGTCTTAGCTTTCCCACTTTGCCAGGCGTCGGGAGGTAGTGGAGACTTTGCCAAGGTCGTAGCCTGTCTGTAGACGGGCATTGGGGGCTGGTGGGGCTCTGAGACCTGCAGCCACTGGAGGGATCCGAAGCCCACCCCACCCACACTGCCTGACGCGCACCAAGTTCTAGAGCAGCAGGGGCCCCCAAACCCCCCGAGCCACGCCGAGTCCGATGGAGGAGGTTTAGGGAGCCTGAGGGTCTGCGTTTCTAGAAAAGCCGGCTCCCTGTGCTGCTGGTCCGAACACCAGACTGTGAGCAGCGAGGTCTAGAGCCGTGTTGTCCAACTTTCTGTGATGATGGAAAAGTTCTAGCTCCGTCCTGCACACTCCTCAGGACGCCACGTGAGGGCGGAGCCCTGGAAGCACAGCTGGTCTGAGTGCAGATGTGTGGTCACGTGCAAAACCTACCCCAGGCTTCAAAGACTTAGTACAAAACCAAGAATGCAAACTGTCTCAGTAATTATTTCATACTCGTCACAGACAATGGGATATCTGGAATGTACTGCGTTAAATAAAACGTATTAGTGAAACTCATCTCATCTGTTTCTTTTCACTTCTTCTGAGTGGCTACCAGAAAATGTAAACTTTCCTGCTGGCTGGCACCACATTTTTAGCAGACAGCATTGCTCTAGAGCCCCTGAGGCAGAGAGCCGGTCGGCCTCTGTTGCATTCCTCTGGTGACGGGGAACTTACTACCAATGTGACAACCAATGCTAAAGCTGGGAGATGCTGGTTAGAAATGTCCTTAGAGATTTTTCTTTAAGCCCACTGCTTGTTTCCCTCTCTGCTCCTCCAGGTGGGGAGGGTCTGTTCCCCGTATGTGCCAACCTGCTGACCTTTGACAATGGTCAGCAGAGATCAGGGTGAAATCCCCTGGTGGCCTTTAGCTGATCCTTCTGGTTGCCCTTCCTAGAATACACGTGGTTTGGCAGTAACTTCCCCCCACAATACAACATGTGGGACGGGAAAACCCCACCCATTCGTTCACTTCTACCCCCACTTCCAGGTTTGGGAGGCCCCGCCCCGGTCCTGTTTGCTCACTTACTGACAGAGGAGTAAGACGCTGGAGGAGAAGGGCAGGCCGGACAGAGCTGCAATGAGAACTTGGAGGTTCCTGGTTCTTAATCCAGGCCTCTCCCCACCCTGCAGCTCAAGATGGATTAAGTTTTACACCTTCGGGGACGATTTCTGTGTGTGTCATCTTGGGGACCCCCTCATACCTGTACCAGGCTGTGCGCACACCACACACAGAAGCTCCGGAGCTGTCTTCCGCCTTCTCAACACACACAACCCTATGCACGCACACACCCAGCACATGTGCACACAATATACAAGCTCACTATACACACTCACACACAAGCATGCTCTCGGCCCCCTTCGCACAGCACAGGCACAGGTAACATCTGTCTAAGTGAGGCTGCATCCTGGGAGCCGGGACGCAGGCACAGCAGAGCAGAGGCTCCCCCCGGGAGGGGAGACGGCGCAAGTCCCGGCAGGACGCAGCCTTCACCCTGGCGCCGCTCCCTCTGTCCCCTGCTCAGCTGAAGTGCTCTCCGCCCTGCCCCGCGGCCCCCACCCCGTGTCTCCCACGTCCCCCCATCGCTGGTCTTATCTGCCTTTCTGTGGATCCGCGCCCTCCCTCCCGCGCTGGACCGAGCTCTGTGAGGGCAGGGGGACGCCCGGCTGGGTGACACACAGGGGCCCCGGCGCTGCCCACCGAGTGAAGGCTAGATGCTACTTTGGCTCATCCCCGAGTGTCCTGTGACTTGCTGACCGGACCCTCCCTCTGCACGTGAGCCCACAAAGGCCCAGAGACCGGAGTGTGCTTTAGGCCACAGGGCCGGTCACGGAGGGGCCAGGACAGCCAATGCCTGCTTCCACCCGTCCCCCTCCTGGGGTGACAAGGGGGAACTTGTGGCTGCTCTGAGGCTGATGTGGGACAGATCCCCTCAGGACCACCTGGCGTGGGTGACCCTAGGGGACCCAGTGGGACCAGCCCTGCACTGGCTCCGGGAGAGGGACCACGTGGCCTCCTTCCCGCTTGAGGGAACAGTCCCCTCCCAGGTGTCCACCCAGGCTCCCCGCTGCTCCCCTGGACAAGCTCCCCACAGTCAGACACAGAGCTGACTCACCACACCCGGGGACACCTGAGCTGCCTGCTGGGCTGATTAAGAGGCTGGACACCAGGCCCGGGTGGGTGGTGATGGGGCAGGTACGGGTTGGGGAAGCACGCAGGAGCCTCTGCAGCCCCAAAAGCCCCCCGGAAGGGAAGAGAAGATGACATAAAATCCCAACACAGAGGCCTGGACACAGAAGCCCCCTCCGGGAACCGGGAAGGGGAGACGTTGGCTGGCTCCCGCCTCTGACCACCCGGCTGGGCTCTGGACAGGTCCTCACAGCTGCGGCGGGAGAGATGTGCTTGCCACACTCAGAACCAGTTTACTCTGGTTGAGTGGGACCTGGGAGCCCCAGGAAGCAGAGAACAGGGGGCTTTTACCCCCAACTCCACACCCAGGGCCTGCGGCAGCGTCCAGCACAAACAGCTACTCCGTAAATAATTCATGCTGCTGCCCCCCCCCCCGCTTCTTGGTCGGCTCCCTGACCTGCTCAAGGGTCCCCGAGGTGTGCAGACCTTGCTGGCTCCCTGGAGCTCCTGGCCTGGGGAGGGGGCAGTGCTGGCTCCTCCCGCCTCGTAGAGGCTGCCAGCCTGTCTCTGTCACAGCTGGTGGGGACCCTGCTGTGGCAGGTGGGCTGGCACCAGAGCCACCCAAGGCTCTCTGGAGTGCCCAAGGCCTCTTGCCCAAGCCTGAGTCCCAGCCCCACCCAGTCTCCTTCCAGAACTGGACTTGCTCCCTGAGGGCCCTGGACACCAAGGGCCACGCTCAGCTGCACTGGTGACACAAAAGGTCAGAGTCCGTCCTGTGGTCCCAATGAAATGCAATTCATACCATAACGGTCTGGCTGATGGGTTGGCAGGCTGCGAGGGGGCCGGAAGGGGCCGTATGGGCGGGCCAGAGTCTGGAGGATGAGGTGGGGCTGGAATTCCCTGGGAGGAACTCAGGGGCGAAGGGGAGAAGCAGAGAGAAAATGAATCTGGGAGAGGTGAGAAGGCAGGCCAGGGGGAAGGAGGGCAGAGGGCGCAGAGGCCCAGCAGCAGGGAATGTTCCAGGGGCAACAACTGACAGGAAGGCAGAAGAGGAAGGCTGCGGACTCGGGGGGCGGGGTCCCAAGATAGGGGAGAGGCAGGAGGAGAGACAGCAACGTGCAGCCTCACTGGGGCCCCCAGGAGCCCGGGGTGACCGCCAAGCCCCGGCCTCGGGGAGTAAGGGAGCCCCTTCTGCAGGTCCGCACTGCACTGCTGCTTCAGGGCCTGGGAGGGACTCACCCCGGTCACACACAGGCCCCCAGCTGCCCACCTCCCTCCTGACGCCTGCCCTGCCTCCGGAATCATGGCCTTTGGTCCGAGGTCCGAGGTGCGTGCAGGGTGCTGCCCCCAAGCTGGCCTGAGGCCCTGCCAGCCTCCTGCCCTCCCTTAGGAACCTGATACTCTGCTCTGAGCTGCCTGCGGGTGGCTGTCCCCAGGACAGAGGACATGAGACAGGGGGTGCCTGGGCTGGGACCTCGGCCTCGCCTCCTCCAAGGACGGCGGCGTTCTGTGATCTCCAAGTTCCTGACGGCTGGTCTGGGAGGCTGTGGGCACCGGCCGCGCCGGGGTAGAGGCGAGGCCGCAGGCACCGTCTGCCGGCTGCGGCGTTCTTCCCTGCCCTCTGCCGACCTCCCGGCGCGCCAGCTGGCTGTGGGCTGAGCCCACGCCTGCCACGCCTGCTCCTCTGCCCCGGAGAAGCCTGTCCCCAGTCCTGAGCACCCGCCACCTCTGGGCAGGGACGCCCCACAGGAGGGTTGGGGGTCTGAGGCCGCTCTGTTCGTCCGAACACCCTACACTAAGCGGCGTCCATCTGTGCCCAGCGCTGTACCCCCTCGGCCACCACTCCTTGCCACACTCACTGCCCGACCAGCCAGACGCAGCTCCGCACTCCCCATTCTTCAAAGAAACCCACTTACGCTGCGGAGCAAGGTACGATAGGCCAGGACCCGCGGGCTTAGGAGGCAGGCTGCCCCCACCGCCTCCAACTGCAGGCTGCAGCCGAGCTGTTTCTCGTTTGCACCCGGCGGAGAAGGCGGCCGGAGAAGTCCCCGCTCCTCACTAGAATGTGGGTCTGGGGTCTGGCTGCCTGGGCTCGAACCCAGGCTCTGCTCGTCAGCGGTTTTACGAGAGCCATTACCTAACCTCTCTATGCCGCAGTTCCCTCGACTGGGAGACGTGCTCGGACACTCAGCAGATTCAGAAACAAACACGAGCTGCCAGAGAACGAAAACTGGAGAAGAACCCACAGAAACAACTGAGTTACTTCAGCAACCAAACGCCAGGGGAGGCCGATTTCCCCAGGGGAACAGGCACCTCAATGCATGGGCCGCCAGATCAGCACCGTCCCTGGTCCCCAAGGATGCCCTGCGGGGCGGGGGCTCCCTGACCAGGTGGCTCAGTTCAGCATGAGCGTCCTGTGGCCTCAGCTACTCATCTGGTTAGATTCTCCAGATCAGAGGGTAATTTTTAGGCTGTGGCTCCGGCCACCGGAACGGGCTCAACAGCACGTATTTCTGAAGGGGCTGCTGTTCCGTGCCCGCCCCGCCTGCTGGCCGGGGTGCGCTCACGGGCACGCTATGTCACCACGAACAAGCGTGTCTCAGATGGGGCTCCCGGAATCCCCCAGGCGACACGCCAACAGCCCAGGAACAGAGACGAAATGCCCAGTCGTGCACAGAAGGTGTAAGAAACAGTGTTACCTTTGCTACGGCCATTAATCCTTATTAAAAGTTCCCGTGACCAGCAGCGCTGCTACCCCGAAGAGAGCAAGCGGTACTAAGAGCAGAGCTTCCTGATGAATCTCAAAACAGACCCTAGAAGTCCCTGACCTCCCCGAGGAGCCTTTAGGTTCCACGGCCCGAAGGAATGCTTTTTGCTGTCAGCTCCAAGAAGCAATCTGCCTCGCACCAAGAAGCTGGATGGAAATACCACATCCTCCACAGAAACTTCCGGTGACTGGCAACACTTATGCCGACAACTGAGGCGATCTGTGTTCACCTTGACCAAGAACACAAAGACAGTAAGATTTGACAGAACTCACAACACAGCCCTCAGGAAGGCCGCCGGTGCTCACGTGCTCCAGGGCCTGGTCCCTCTCTGGCCAGCCGGCAACCCGCCGGCACAGCCCCCTCCCCTCCATCACCAAGGCTCCTTTTTAGCAAACTTGTGCACTGAAGCTCCTCTCCCTCCGCCGGGTGATCTTCCAGTGTCCCAGTCGGATACAGTCATAAGGTTCACTTTCATAGGGCTCTGCAGCTTAATAATAAGTAATTACCGTGACAAAAGCCCATTTTGTGGGCTTGGCGAGGGTTTTTCTTCCCACTCTCTACAACTCTCTTCTCTTAAAGACCAACTAGACCCTCCAGGGCATCTTGTTGAGGTCCTTCTCGCTCTGAAAGGTGACCAGTATTGGCCCCACTCCTCGCCGGCCGCCATGTGCCAGGACAACAGCCTCCCTGCGCCCCACGCCAGCAACCCTAGCAGGGGCCAGACGTGGGGGACCATGGCCCTCGGCTGCCCTGGAGGGGGCTGAAGCACTCACAGGGAGCCAGAGCCCCCAGGTGAGCTCCTGGTGACAGGCTGGGCAAGTAGGAAAACCAAGGCCAGGCCTTGTGGAGTGCCACCTGGGGGAGGCCCGAGGCCGCTCGGGGGAGCTCTGTACAAACACAGGAGCCCAAACCACAGCTGGATTTCTCCTGGTGTCGGGTGACCTGAAGTCGTCCCTCGGATGGTGAGAACTCTGAAAAATACCAGCCCGGCTGAGAGGCTGAGAGGAGGGACGCCGGACAGCAAGCTCCTCTAATTAATTACAGAGCTGCTGCGTCTCAGAGGGGCCCCGGCCCCATGCTCAGCGCACTTGGGGCCCAGCCCGTGCAGCGGGGAAAGGTGATGCTTTCATAGCGAGAAGGGAATTCTGTTGCTGGAGGTTTTATTTTCCAATTTCCAGTTCGAAAGACTACGATTCAAAGCTTGCCTGTTTAAATGCTGCATCTTAATGCGCCGAAAACGCCGTCTCTTGTCTTGCTTGATTTCACGTCTTTTGCTGCTGCTCCTGTTAGCAAACGTGTGTTGAGACTGAATACGCAGCCTACATATGGCACCAGGGCGCACTCACGCGGAAGACCTGCAACCCCTCGGTGGGAGCCTGCGGGAGACGCAAGCTCGGATTCTGGGGGACGGACTGGGGCCCCCCTGAGCCCCTCCTCCTGTGGCCTCTACTTCCAGGGGCCGCAGGAGGCTCTGTCTCACTCCAAAGGTGCCTTGGGACAAGCTGGGTCTTGAACTAAACATCGTATTTGTTTTGTATCGGTCCGGAGCTGCAAGTGCGCCTATAAAAATGTGTCCCCACAAACAGCCAGGAAACGGCTGTATTCTAGATCTTTCAGAGGACACATGGCCATCCCCTGCAGAACAGCTGCGAAGGAGACTGGGTGCTTCAAAGCTTGGCCCGCAGGCCACACTGGCTTTTCCAGAAACAGTTCTACACACAGTCGATACCCTTTTGGGATGAGCTTGGTTTGCAGTCTGTTTCGCCATCCAGCTGCCCCCCCAAGAAAGCTCCTCATGCCACCACTGGGGGACGCATCCACCCAACACTGGAGGAACCCAGTGCCTTCACCCCTGGTCGTTTTGGCGCCTTCACCTCAGCCATGAGCACCGGTCTGACTCCTTCAAGACAACGCCAAATGTCTGTCTGGCATTTTCCAGAGGCTTGCCGCTTCTTCATATTTACTCAACCCTCCTATTCGGCGTGGGGGGATGGTGCCTTTGCCCTCTTTCTCAGAGGAAGCTCCCGAGGTTCAAAGAGGTGAACTGACTTGCCTAACACAGCCAATAAACTCCATTAGTCTCCAATCCTACATTTTGCTGCAGCCCACAGCATCCTGCCAGTGGGGCTGGGAGTGGGGCAGACCGTGGCTACTTTGAGTGGTGGGCCCCATGACCACCTGGGAGCTTGTGAGAAACACAGATTCATGGGCCCCACCCCAGAGATCCCCAAGGGTTCCTGCACTCATGGAAGTTTGGGAGGCACTGTAAGGCTAACCTGGGAGGCCCACCCTGTCTGCGACTCAAAGATGATAGGGAACTTTGGGAGCTTGGACGCCTGCTGCCTGTACATATAGGGACCCCTTCACTCATTCTTGTTGCCAATGAGCCGTGTCCAGGACCACCTAGATGTCACAGGTGGTCCTTGGGAGGGTGAGACCAGGACCAAGGGCTCTCGGTTGCAGGCCACTTCCTGCCTCTCTTTGCTACTGACCATGCAGTCAGTCCCCTGTCCCTTGCTCTGCAGCTGCTGACATTGGGCAATTCCTGCTGTGTGGATCCTGGTAAGGGGCTGACCCAAGTGCCCAGCAGCCTGGGACTCAGAGCAGCTCCAGCTCAGCTGAGGGCCCATCTTTGTCTGCCATGTCCCCAGCTCCTGCTGAGCCACTTCCAATAGCTCCCTGTTTCCTGGCTCCCTGGAGAGCCCAAAGTGGGATACAAAAAGACAAGGACCCACCATCCAAAGGCCCATCTCTGCCAGGACCTCTCCTCGTCTCCAAGAAACACACGCTTTTGCCATCCTTCCTTCAAACATACCCACAGGGGAGGTGGTGGCGGGACACGTTCACTTAGGCCTGGCCTGGCCCTGACCATCAGCCTTGGGGTGGCACCCCCTTCTCTCTGTCTCCCATCTCCACATCCAGCCCAGGGTGCAGACCTGGTTCTATGGCAGCGCTCCTTCTGGGTGGGACAGGCCCCAGGATGGTCAGCCTGAAGCCCTCCCGGCTTCACCGACTTCCCTCTTCAAGCCCCAGGCCTCCCTGAGCTGTCACCCAGACCCTGCAGGCCCAAGCAGAGGTGGAGGTGCTAAAGATAAAGAAGGCAACCCCACGGCGCAGCGGGGGAGGGCAGGCCTGGAGCATGGGCAGCAAGGGTGGGTGAGGCAGGGGACTGCAGCCCCCCGCCGGCTGTGGCCAACCTGGCACCGGGAACTGCAGCCCTGAGAGGCCAAGGGGCCTGGGGGAGGTGATGGAGTTCCCCCTCGGTGCCCAGTGCAGGCCTGGGGCCGCACTGATTCCGCATTGGGTGGGATCGCAGGACCCCCGCCCCCCACATCCCGGCCAGTAAGCAGGCGGCAGCGGATGCTCTGCGCGCACCTCCCCGGGTAGCGTCCTGGGGATTTGGGGGCTCAGAGTAGCTGGGCTTCCTGCCCTAGTCGCCAGCCTGAGGTTTCTGCGTAGCCCCGCAGATTGCAAAAGTCTGGCCCAGCCCCCTCCCCGGCAGGAGCTCCCGGGGCCTCCCTCGCCAGCCCCACCAGGCGGGTGGCCCGCCTCCCCCGAGGCCCAGCGCGCGGTCCACGCTGCAGTGGAGCTCCGCGCCCCCGCCGCCTCCGCGCGGCCCCCTGGCTTTCCCGACGCGGCCAGAGTGGGGCCCCGCTCCCCGCCCCCGCGCCCCCCGCGGCCCGGCGCGAAGTTCCCCAAAGTGACCAGGGCTTCGAGAGCCCCCGCCCCCTCCCCTCCGGCTTCCCCGGAGACTCCGCCCGCCGCCCCCTCCCGCGCCTTCGGAAAAGTTGCGAGCGACGCCCCAAACTCCGGCCCCCGGCCCCGCGCCGCGCGCGCCCCAGGCACCCCCGCGCTCGGCCGCCGCGCAGGGGCGCAGTTCCCCCCACCGGGCCCCGGCGCCATGACGCGGGGAGCGCAGCGGGGCCCCCGCGGCGACGCGGAGGCGGCCAAGTGCGGGTGTGGGCGGCGGCGCGGGGCGCACGTGCACTGGGAGGGGGGCCGGGGCCGGGCGGGCCGGGGGCCGCTTACCTGTTGGAGGTAGAGGAAGGCGGGCGGGCAGGGCACGGAGTGCGGGAGCATGCTGCCGGAGTTGGACAGCAGGAGGCAGCCCGAGTTCGCCATGGAGCACAGCATGGGGCGGCAGGGGGGCGCCCGGCGGCCGAGGCAGCTCTGCGCTCGCTGCGCGGCTCGCACCCTCCGCGCGTCCCTCGGTGTGTGCGCGCGCCCTGCCTCCCGGGCGCCCTCTCGGTCTCCTCCTCTTCTTCCTCCTCCGGCCCTCCCCTCCCCCTCGTGGCGCTCTTTAAAAGGGAGACATGGAAGGAAAGCGGCGCGCCTCTGCCCGGTGCTCCCCTGCCCGGGCGGGGATGCTGGAGAGAGCGCGCGCGAGAATATGGCAAGAGAGGCTCTAAGCGCGAGAGAATGGATGAAGGGGAGCGGGGAAGAGGGAGTCCGTCACTTTGGAGCCACCGGAGCCCTGTCTGCAAAGAGTGGTGCGTGTGCGTGTGTGAGTGTGCGCGTGTGCGCGCGTGTGTAGCGGTGGGAGGGGGAGTCCCTGGCGTACTCCAACATCAAACAGAGCCCCGCGCGGAGGGAAGAGAATCCGGAACGACGGCACAACAGCTGATCCCACACTTAACCCCTCGCCCGCCGGCACCCGCGCACGGCCAGCTCTCGCACCCTCGCACCGGCCCCTCCGCTCCGCTCCTCCTCCCCGCCTCCAGCGGCCCGGGTTTGGGGCCTGGAATCTCCTTTTGCCCCTGCTCTGTCCATGGGCCGCTGCGGAGAGAAGGAAGGAGCGGCTCTGCGGCCCGACCGGAAGGCGCTTCGTCCTGCTTGGCGTTCGGAGAAGCGCCTCTTCTAAGGGAGGCCGGCTTGGTGGCGGGGATGTCGGTGATGTAATGAGGGCATCTACGCAGAGGCTTCCTTGCTGAAAACGCTTCTCGCGCTGCCCAGGGATTGGAAACCCAGCTGGGCGCCCTGGGAGCCTCTCCCACTGGCCCCTAGGCCATATTTACACCCCAGGATTGCCGCAGGCACATGGACTTGTGGATACTTAATATACAGGGGGCGGGGGAGGATTTCAAGGGGCACTGGCTACAACGCATCCTCCCCTCTTTATACCCACTCTGGACTTGGCGCTCACACATCAACGGAGCCAGAATCACTGTGAGATTCCTGACCCTGGTCAGCACCTGGCAGAGGTCTTGACTGTGTCCCTGTGCTTCCACCGTGACAAGTGTGTGTGTGTGGTGTGTGTACATGTGCATAAATCTGCAGCTACACACACACACACACACACACACACACACACACACACACACACACACACGGGCCTGCCATGCATTCACACTTGTCAGATGCCCCCTAGCCAAGCCCATTTTGACAGGACAAGCCACAGGTGAGTGTGGTTGTGAGAGGGACAGTCTGCCACTTGCCACCATTAGAGGTAGAGACAGCAGGGGGCATGCCCAACCTCTTCCCCTACTCATGCATACTTCCCCCAGGAAAGGGGCAAATCCCAGATACCTAGGATCAATTCTGGACTCACCTGTCCTACCTAGAAGCACCTGTGACTCCTGACCTCACTGTGGGAGCAGGCCCCACTCTGGAGGGAAGCAGAGCCTGGACCCCTTGGCAGTGAGAAGAGCACTGGCTTGGGAGGCAGGTGGAGGCACCCTCACTCGCTGTGTGATCTTAGCAAAGTTGCTTGTCCTCTCTGGGCTTCGGTTTCTTCCTCCAAGCTGAAAGGTTGGTTGGGTGATGTCTGAGATGTCTTATAGCATCTGCTGCAGGACGGGTCCACAAGGGCCAGTTAGGAAGAAGCAGCGGGGTTGGGGGATGCTGCGGACGTGTTCCCTCCAAGCAGTTTGGGAACAAGCTTGATATGAACACAGCTAGCAGGTGTGTGACCCTTGGACGCCCTTCTCTGAGGCACCCCATGTCTCTTGAACAAAACAGCCTCCTGCTTATCTTTCCCTAAGAAAGAAAGGGGGTGCAACGTCTGGCAGGGAGGCAGATAGAAGAAGGGACAAAGGTCAAAGGAGAGATGGTGGCGGGAACAGCTGATCCATCGTGTTAGGTAGCCACCCTTGCCTGACCTTGTTTTGGGAATCTCTCACTGTGCTGACCCCAGGGGTGGCATTGGCAGGAAGTGGGGATGGGGGCACTTGACTGTGGACCTGCAGAGGCCACCCCTGCCTGTGAGCTGGACAGGTTATTAACTTAGCATCTCAGACGAGGGGCCCCTTCAGCCTAGGACAGTGATGGGGTGACCCAGCACCAAGGCCTCGGGCATCTGGGGCAAGAACACCCAGCTGGGTATAGCATTTGCCAGCAGAGTCTTTGCAGAGAGTTCTTCTGCAGAGTGTGGCACCCCAGAGTGGCCCGGGCATCTCTGCTGCCCCCGTTTCAGAAGCCTTCCCTCTCCTTCTGTCCTCCCCTAGCCCTGTCAGCTGTCACCCAGAAAATTTGGGGCAGCCATGGAGTATTCACCTTTGGTCCTGGGCTCCACGTCCACCCTGCCTGCGAACCATCCGCTTGCTAATTCACCGTTGTCACCAAGCATCTCTTGAGATGAACGCTTTATCCTTCCCATAAGAAGACTTGGGAGTGCATCCTAAACACACAGCTCTCATGCATTTTCTTAATGAGAATCCACTGCGTGCAGACACGGCACCAGATGCTGGAGCCGTACAAATAAAATTCTTTGCACTGGAGTGAGCACACTGTCTGGTGGGGAAACCAAGCCAGCAAACCAAGACTGCAGCCTACTGTGCTAAGAGCTATGACAGCCCAGCATAGCGGAAGCTCAAATCTGAGGTGAGCTGAAACCTTGGGTTCGGCCAGGGAAGCTTTCTTGGAGGGACCCCTGAGCTCATTTGTTGACCTGGAGAAAGCCAGGGTGGTGGTAATGCCAGTCTCAGTACTGGTATTGCTTCCAGCAGCCTTCTGCCTGGTCATCAGTGGGCCTCTCAGCCCAGCCACCTGCCTTCCAGCCTCACCTCCAGAGAGTGTCGGGCCCAGAGAGCATGTCTGGACACCTGCTTCCATCAGCCAGCTAATCACACCTAGGCTCTAGCAAGAGTGAGAACAGCAAAACAGAATCGAAAGAAAACCTCCACAAAAAGGATCTGAACAATGTGTATGTCTGGCTTATTTCTCAGGATGGGGCTGCATGCCCAGGGCCTCCTGCGCTGTGTTCTGGACTGGTGACTTCCACTACGAGCCAGTTATTAAATGGTAAATTGAAGAGGCCTCGGTCCACTGAGGGGTGTCTTTGTGGCGAGGCAGGGGTGTGTGTCAGGCCGCGGAACAGCTAAATAGCCCCGCTGGTGGCCTCTCGGTCTCCCCTTCAATAGTCGAGGTGTCAGGAGGGCAGGGAGCTTGCTGTCTGGTTCACAGCCTCATGCCAATGCCTGGAGTAGCTCCTGGCAGGGACGAGTGTGGTCGTCCCTGGCCCCACCCCCACCCTGAGGCTCGTCCCATTGTGGTGAGTCAACCACAGCTGCCGGAGGGCACTGACAGGGCAGAGCCAGGCTGCTGCAGAAGGGTCTGTGCCCCTAGGGTGGCTGTCCCACTGGTGTCAGGTCCACCCCTTGTCCGTGGTCTGGAGGAGAAAGGGGAAGCATGCTCTGTGCTCCTGGGATGCACTGGGTCCCTCTAATGGCAAGAAATGCATCTAGCGTGACTGTTTCTGAGACTCTGCCATCCTCACCCAGGACCTCCAATGCCTGGTGCAGAGGCAACGCATCAGACTGTGGGCTGCAACGTTCTTCAGGTCCCTTGGACCCCTCGCAGCCCTCTGGAGCCCCTGGTGTCTCCTGGGCCAGGGTGGGTGGCCCTGAGCAGTGAGTGGGGGAAGCCCGGGGGCCCAGTGCTCAGCTGCCCCCGCTTCTGGGGCGAAAGGAGGCTGTGAGCTGGGAAGAGCTGTCAATCCAGTGCTAATATTCACTACTTAAAAAAAGAGCCAAGAAAAAAAAATATCCTATTCACCCTGAATCTGAGAAGGGCCTTGTTAGGGAGGCAGGAACTGAGCTGTAATTATTTCTGCGCTCCTGGGCACCACTATAAATATCAGGCAAGGAGGCGCCTCAGAAGGTCCGGATGGTTCCAAGGCTTTGGAGATCTCCTAGCTCCTTCCTGCCCCGTCTCCGTGTCACCTTCCCTGGAGGAGGCCTTGCCGGGTGCAGGTGCCACCCCCCTCCCCCACCCACTCTGGGCGAGCCAGCCTGGGAGATCCAGGCCCACATAGCTTTGCAAACACCCTTCATCTCTGTGGTGTGCACCTCTGTGAAATGGGCACACGGGGTCTCCCTGGGAGAGCATGTGCCAAAGTGTTTAAAATCATCTGTGTTTTTAACAAAGGTGGCAATTCTCTGGCCAAATGATCTGGGAGAGTTTTGCCTAAGCTAATATCCCATCTCTCATCCTTTGGAAATTCCAAAGCTGCCCGTTGGCAGATTCCAGCAGGAAACAGGATGCCCTGCGATCCCTTCGGGGAGATTGGGTGGAGGGTTGGGTTACTCATCAGCCTGCGCCTCTTTCCCCTTCTGAGTGCCCCCTCTGAGTGTCCTTAGGCTTCGCTCATGCAGGGAGGACAGCGCGGAGCTTGGCAAAGATGTCCCAGTACAAGGGGTGAGCTCACCGTCTCCGGCTGCAGCTGGGCCACACAAAGACAGTGTGCTCAGCGCTTCCAGCAGAGCCAGAGCTCCCTGCCCCAACGTTGGGGTGTTTGGCACAGGCTTGGGCATGAGCGCTGGGGGACCAAGGAGGCAGGAGCAGCAGAATTGTACACGGCATCTCCACAGTGGAGTGGGCTAGGGTGGGCAAGGCTCAGGTGGCAGGGGTGTGTGTGAGCAGGCATGCTGTCACCCAAGAAGTATCTTCTACGTGAACCAACCAGACGCCCACATCACCAACTGAACACCCTCCCAGGGGAATTCATGCCCCAATTCCACAGCTAAGGGAACAGGGATAGAGTCAGGGGACGGCTCCAAGCTCAGGGCTGCTTGGGGTGCCTCCAACAGACGACACTGGGGAAATGTCTAGTTGAGGACAGGAAGCTCTCTAGTCACCTTGTAAAATGAAGGAGACCCCCAGACTCTCTGAAGGTGGGGTCTTCCCTAACTTGGGATTGGGGCTGCTTCCACTTCATCCTGGTGTGTCCAATTCTCCCAAAGGGCAGAGGAGTTGGCAGAGAAGCCCCTGTGAGGACAGGGCCACTGGCTGCCCTGGCTGACAGGGCCACGCTGGAGGTGTCCAGCAGAGGGCCCACTCACACCAACCAGAGCCTCCACTTTGAGGGAAGGCCTATAAGGAAGGGGTGCTGGGGGTGCTCCTCACCCCTGGGTCCCTCTGCATCCCTGAGCCACCAAGTGCTTGGCAATGCAGAGGGAAAGTCAGTCCTGGCCCAGGAAGCCATGGCCAGCACCCACCTTCCACTTCAGTGGGGACCCCCCACCCACTGTTGCTGTCCCCCTGGCCCCAGTAGAGACTGCAGCAAAAGTAAAAATCGGCGTGCAAAGGAAGTTTATTTATCTGTTTAATTAAGAGGCGTTTGCCAGCCACATTCGGGTCCATCCGTCTCACTTACAACCATGTCCCAGCAAAATTAAACATAATAAATACAAGGAGACTGAAAGCAAAGGGCACACTCGAGATATATGGGCAAAGCCAGAAGAAGTTGCACAGGGTTGCAGTTATAAGCACATCTTTCTTTGGCAAGTTCCTCTCCCCTTGGGGCCCAGGAGCTGGAGGAATGCTCTCAGAGAAGGGCTGTGGGTGCCATTCCACCCTGCTTTTCCCACTCAGCACTGTTGCCAAGCTTTATTTATTTTAAATGAACCCCCAGGACTTCTCCCTTCTCCTCTTCTGGAGGGGAGGAGAGCGCTCAGCACAGAGCAAAAAGAACATCTGAAATCAGGCAGCGCTGTGATGTTCCACCTCGGGGCTTGGTGGGTAAGAGGCCTCGGCAGCTGCAGCCCTGGAAAGCTCTTTGCAGGCTCCTGCTGCATCTGGGCCATGAGCTCCTGGCAAGGAGGCAGCCTGGGCCGAGAGAGCCTTGGAGAAACAGATCCGTGCTCTTTGGTGCCAGCTGTGACCAAGCCACCATTCAGGAGGCTGGCCCCAGAACCCACAGAAGCCAGAGGAGGGACAGGGGCAGAATTTTTTCTAAAGCCTTAAGAGCCTGACTGTTTGCTCCAACTTCTCAGGCATGCGAGTGTACAAAGGAGAAAAGTGGTGATTTACTATGATTATTGATTGCTAACGGTAACAATACCTTGCACTGGCTCAGTGCTTTCCTGACCTTTTCATCTGACTTGATCCTCACATGGTGGATGGGGAAGGTAGCATGATGCCCATTTGGTTTATGATGACACTTCTAGGACCACAGAGGCGGCCCAAAGTCACACAACTAGTGAGGGGCAGAGTTTAGGCTGGAAAACAAGCCTCCCAGCTTGCAGACTCGCACGAGCCTTCAGCTTCCCTTCCACGACTGTGCTTGGCTCATGTGCTCCGTTAAGCACCCTCATCATTAGCCGTTGGCTTTTCTCCTAACAGGATCAACCCCAAACCAAATCTGTTAACGTAATCGTCATTTGCAATAGCTTGGGCATTTACTAATCACACTGCTGCTCGGTCTGTGTGGCAATTATCTTGAATTTCCTCTTTCTCATTAGGCAAGAGGTCGTGAGAACTCAGTAGGGTTGCTGAACTCTATGACGAAGCCAAGGAGAGAAGCTGCTGTTGGAGGGAGGAAGCCCTTCTGTGGGGGTCCTAGCTGATCTGCCACAAGATGCTCAATTTCCTGGATCCTCATCTCACACCCTGAGCTTGGCCCACCTCTGGAGCTCTCCTGTCCCATGTACATCTGGGCAGATCTACTTGGTTCCCTGTGTCAACCCTGAGAGTGACTGCAGAAGAGAAAGAGTGCTGAGGGGCACAGGAAGTCTGCATATTTGCTTGGACATGAAAATTCCAGCTCTTGCTGGCTCACCAATGAAATGCCCTTGGATGGCAGGGTCCCCAGTGCAGACATGACTGATGACAGCCTCTGCTCACATCAGGGAAGGGCTCGTGTTACAGGTTTGTCACTGGCAGAGGCTGTGGGGCCAGGGAAAACCTACAGAACTTACTGCTCCATGCAGCCCACCCAAGGTAGCCTTCCTGAGCACTAAGGTTGCCCTCCGCTCCCCTACTTGCTGCCTTTCAGCACCAGGGACAGCTCCAGCATCTTGTCTCTCCTGTCGCCACTCAACCCCAGTGAGACACAGTCCCTGGAAGGGAGAAAGAAGCGCAAATAAAGGCATGGGTGATGGAGATGGAAGGGAACTGGGATCATAGCGTCCAGTTCCCTCTTTCTAGCCAGCAGTCATTGGCGCTTTCAGGGACTGCCACTTTTTTTTTTAATGCTTCACTGAAGGAGACCCTGACATCTCTCTGGGGAGCTCATTCAGATTTTTATCACCCCAGCTGTCAAGAAATTCCACCTTGTGTCTCACACAAACCTTTTCCACCTTAATTTTATTCAAAGGGGAAAAGCCTTGAAGGAATGCCAAGGGGGAGCATGGACCAGCAGCTGGAGCCACTGTCACGTCCTCTAACTCCCAAGAGGGACTGAGGGTCATCCACCAGAACTTGCAGAACAAGGCTGCATGCTCCAGGGGAGGGGTCCAAGAGAAGCCCCACATAATTCAGGGTGTCAGGAAGGGAAGTCTGTACACATGACGTTTGGGAATCTCCCATTGTGAATTTGTGTCAAGTTCAGTTAGAACTGAATGAAGACACAAAACAGCAGACCCCATGGGAAGGGGCCAGAGTGTGTTCTTTCATCCACAGGGGTTGGGTCTGAGCTGCCTAGGGTGGAGTCAGCAAGGCTCCATCCTGTGCCTTCTGTCTCTTCATAAAGACAGCAGTTGAAATAGTTAGACTCTTCACTTTGACATCAGTTAAAATAAATCTTACTTAACAGAGAAACCAGTGCCCCTTCCTCCAGCCTTGGTTGAGGAGAGACCACAAAGGGACAGAACAGACCCAGTGACCTCCTGTGGAGAGAGAGTGATGGCCAGAGGGTAGCTGGGGCCCAAGGACTGTGAAAGTCAGGTCCTCCAAATTCTGAACAAACCTGAAAGGCTCTGGATCAAGCATCTGCCTATGGCCTCAGCCTCTGCACTCAGCCAGTTAAAAAGCAACCTCAGGCTGCAGGGAGCAGAATATGAGGGGCTGGCACTTGGCTCTTCTTCTGCCCCTTCGTGCCCCCTAAAGCCAAAGCATCAGCTCATTAAAAGCTCATTATGAGCCTAAGGCCACAAAGGCCCAGAGAGGCAGCGCTGCCCTGGCGAAGCGCGTGGCCCTGGGGACGCAGGTGCACTGTGTCAGGCGGCCAGTGCCAAGCTGCAGACAGGAGCAGGAAGATGGAGCAGGGAGGTGGCCGGTGGGCAGTCGGGGACAGGAGGCTCTTCCAATGAAGTACCATAGGAACCAAACTTGTTTCAGGCCTCACGGGGGCAGGGATATACCTGTCTTCCAGGAAGCAGAGGAACAAACATTTACCTGCAAACTCTCTTCCTCATACCCCCAGGGTGACAGAGGCCAAATATGAGCTCCTGTCTCAGGCTTTGAGGGCAGTGAGTCGGGGCAAGGAGGAGGGAGGGGTAGGCAGGACCCTGGCTAGCATCAGCCCTGCCTCGCAACCCAAAAGACACCAGGAAAGTTACATGAATTGCTGCCCACTAGAGGACAGTGCAGCAGAGAAAGGGGCAATGGATGCTGCTTGCTTCTTTAGTCCCCCTAAAGACTGCTGAGAGAAGGGAAGTGGGACACGTCTGGTGGAGGTGTGGGAGACTTCGGCGTGAGGCGATTCTGGGGCCCCCACCCCTGCTAACCTCCTAGCCCGCTGGTCCCTCTCAGTCCTGACAGGGGGAAGCCCTCCTCTTTCCTGATCTACTCTAGCACTGGGGTCTGGTGCTGTTCTGGCATCGACACAGCTCTCCAGTTCCAAGGCATGAGGTTTCTGAGAATTCACTGGCAAGGAGGTTTAGGGGAAGTTGGCAGCCAGCTGAGGGCCTTGTGCTGCTCTTAGCAGCACCCAGCCTTTCCTCCTGCTGAGAGTTGCTGCATTAGATGGGGGGAGCCGTCTGTTCCTCTTCTTACTTCCCTAGGATGCTGCGACTTTTGATTCCTGCTTGATTAATATACAGCCAACAGAGACTGTAGTTAAGGCAGCTTTAATTCTCTCAGGTCACCAAACTCAGGAGCAGCAAAGCTGCAAGGAGCCAGCCCCGCAGTAGATCAAACACTGGGACCTTCAAATTGCTCTGTGGCCCAATTTCTCATCGCTGCTGCTGCCTGATAACCCTCCCAGCCTGGAGCCAATCTCTTCCTCTTCCAGGGGTGGGGACAGGGACTGGACATGGAGGTCCAGAGCTGAAACCCTCCTGGGAGCCAGGAATGAAAGTTGGAACCATTCAACATGTCAACCCTGGAAGAGTGAGCCCTTCAGCATCAGGGACAGCTCCAGCCAACCCCTGGGGTGTCCAGCACTGCCCACGCTCCTGCCTTCTGAGCCAAACACAGAAGGGTGTAAATGATCTCACTGTTTGGCTGGAGGTGGCCAGTGGCTAGCCCTGCTGATGGCTGCTTTTCACCAAAACATCCACCCCACCCAAATGAGTCTTCTGCACCCCTCTGAGACCCTGCACACTCTCACCAGCAGAGTCTTCCTTTAGGCTTTCTCTAGATTCAGCTTTCTTATTCTCTGACCCCCAAAGAGAAGCAGGCTGCTCTTAGAACCACCTAGCCCATCTCCCTGCTGGTGCCTGGTGCCCGTGGCCTCTGCGGGTCCAATAGTTTCCTTTCTGGCTCCACCTCATGCCCTCCCAACTTGTGTCATTAGCATCTCCTGAAAGACAAGCTAATTTCTATGCTTAGCACCTGTGTGTTTACTTGTTTGGTGGTGGTGGAGATGGGGGAAGTGGCAGGGGGAGGAATGCCTGTGTGGCTGCGATTTCCTACGAAGCGTCTTTTATAGACCTGGTCCGTGTTGCAATTCGGGGAGGCACCATGGAGCAGTACAATGCGGGAAGATTACACTTGGAAGCTGGGCTTGTAAATTACCTCCCAGTGGGGGCAGGGAATGCGCCTGTTAACGGAGAGCCCAGTGCGCAGAGCCGTTCTCATTTAAGAGCAGGATCTTCCCGGATCAGACTCTGATCAATCCTTGCTGCCACTAACACGCCATATATTTGGAAGAAATGTTCGCATCGAAGTTGAGGAAGCCCCAGTCTTGCCTTCTCATGCTCACCCCACTGCTGTTTTATCAGTATTTTTCTCTAGCCCTAGCCCCCATTGGATTTATTCCCCACCACTCCGCCTCTATCCACTTAAAAATATCGTCTATAGATTTTCAAATTATTGCTACACTTTCTAAGAGAAGGATGCAGTGGTTAAAAATTAACAGCAAATTTATAGGAATTCTATATGGCAATTACAGAATTATAATGAAGTGGCTGCCACTTGGCCGAGTGTGGGTAATTGGAAATCCACGCTGGGAGACTAGAATCTTTACTGTATTGGAATTGTATTTTTGAGAGTAAATGCCGTGGAGAGGGTCAATGGAGCTTTGAGCTGGCTGGGTTCTCTGGAGGAAAGAGTGGCTGGTTCACTGGTTACTTGGAGGTAGTTTAAAAAGAGAATCCCTGAAGCTGGCACACAGGAAGGAAGGTAGGTGTTCTGGGCTAGGGGGCAGCCCTAATGCCCCTTGCTTGATCTGGAGAAGGCAGGAGTATGAAGGAAGGACTGTCGTCAACCACAGAGCAAAAGAGGTGGTCAAGATGGTGACGCACAGGAGAAACCTTGTGTCTCCCTATCTGGTGGGCCAATTCTTCTCGCCAAAAAAAAAAAAAAAAAAAAAAAAAAAGTAAAAAAAATCAGATAGATCATTTTCTCATGAAGACACCAAGTCGTCTGTATTTCACGCGGTGCAGCCTTCACTCCTGCACCTGCCACGGCAGACATGGACGTGGGCTACCTTCTCCTCTTTGCTTCTCTTTGGGATCCCAGCCGCCCAGGTGGTCCAAGGCGGGTTGTAAGGAGGAAGCTCTGATTCTGAGAGAGCTCTGCCAGGAATTTAGATACAAATTGGCTCTTGATTCTTCAAGAGATTTCTCTAGACCCAGCGCTGTCCAACACAGGAGACACTAGCCCTGTGTGTATAAAATACAAGCCAGATTTTGAAGACTGGGTACTGTAGAAGAAATGAAAAATAACTTGTGGATCCAATTACATGGTGAAATAATAATATTTTGGATATACTTGGTTAAATAAAGAGTATCATGAAAATTAATCCCACTGCTTTCTTTTTCCGTTTTTGGTGTGGGTACTGGAAGGTTACATGGACATATGTGGTTTCCACTATACTTTCACCGGGAAGCACTGATCTTGAGCCGGGGCACGATGTCTTTGCACTCAGCCCTGGCACCACCCACTCACTGCTTGCAACAGTGCCAGGCCCATGGTGGGATACAGGAGGAGCAGTCCACTGGGTCTCTTCTCGTGGAGGGTCCAGAGAATGAAGTCTCCTCTGGCAGAAAGCACATGCTGGTCCCCCCCAGCCCAAAGACAGACGTCCAGCAACGGGGTTTGCTCCACTGAAATCTATTTATGTTGCTTGGTTTCTGTTTACTCCACCCCGATGCCTGGGACTGAGGCCTGCCATTACGTCCTGCCAGCGCAGGTGCACAGACCCAGGGGCCAGTGGGTGGTAGTGGTGGGCCGGCTTTCC
Organism: Vicugna pacos; assembly: GCF_048564905.1. NCBI lineage: Eukaryota > Metazoa > Chordata > Mammalia > Artiodactyla > Camelidae > Vicugna > Vicugna pacos. The sequence goes on from NC_133002.1 coordinate 60,594,210, forward strand.
TTCTTACTCTCGCCTTCTGCCCAGGACAAGGAGACCCTCACGCTAAGTGCCTCTCAGCTCTGGGGCTTGGCTCACGGCTGGCACTTCTGCCCCCTGACCTGCACTGGGAGAAGGCATCCCAGCAGCCAGCTCCCCTGGGGCTGAACTTGCTTGCATTTGGCTCCTGGGGGAGCATATTGATTTTCCTCTCCGGTGTAGAGTGAGAGGCTTCGGAAATTCCGTTCCAGTGATACAGGGCAGGGCAATCATTACCATCATCATCAGAGTGCTTTGGACAGACTGGATCTCGGGCACCCAGGAGTACCCGCAGCCTCATCTAAATACACCCAGCCCCCTCACAGGCAGGGGGAAGGATGTCTATCACTCTTCCCATGTCACCAGATGAGTAAGATGAATCGCAGAGAGCAGAGGAGTGTCCAGGGTGCAGAGTCCCTTGGCATCTAAGTCGTCACCCCTCCCACCTGAGGAACGAAAGCGGAGCTGAGCTTCTGGGAGGACTGCAGCCCCAGGGCTCCCGCCTCCCGCCACACGCAGCCTCAGCACTTCCGGAGCTCTCTACCGGCAGGAAGCGGTGCGCCACACTCAGGCTTGGGAGTCGCCCCAAGCTGGAGGCAAGCCCGTTTCTGACCCGACCAGCCACGTGGCTTGGAGCAAGTGCTTCAACATCTTGAGCTGTGCTTTCTGCATCTTTAAGAATGGGACACAACACCTCCCTCCAGCACTGCAGGATTCAAAGACATTCTGCATACGAAGGAGCTGGCACACAGTAGATGCTCAATAAAGCATGCTAATTAAATCAACAGGTATCCACTGAGTACCTCCAAATGCCGGGCTTTGTTCTGGGTCCCTTGTCCCTGCAGCGGCCAAGTGAGACAGCCGGTGCAGTGGCCTTTCTCTGCACCTCAATGGACAAAATTTGCCCCGATCATCTCCCAAGCCTGGGGACAGGAAGTATCGTTAACTCTCAACTATGCACGTACATGGAGTGGAACGTGCCGCTGATAATTCAGAAAGAGCAGAGAGCCGCAAATGATTCTTACTTGACTCCGAGTTGCATTCTGCTTATTTTTGCTCCGGATTTACCTTTCTAATTACTGTTTGTTCTGGCTTATGCTCAAATGTGTTTACATTCTCAGAAGTCACGCTGGTTGATGGTGAGGGGTGTGCCCCAGAAGTACGCTGGGCCCACCAGGCGGAAACCAGCCCAGACCATCCCCCCGGGGTGGCGGACACCCGCTGAATTGAACGCAGTTGGAGCTGGGGCTCCTTCCTGGGTTCTGCCCAGGAGGGATGTTGGAGGGCACCTTAATTTCTGCTTCAAGGCTTCTGCCTATGCGGGTGGCTGGGCATGGGTGGGAGGCACGAGGCCTGGAGGCCACACTGAATCCCATGAGCTGTGTTTCCTCTCATGCACCCCCACTCACAGCCCTCCTCTGGGGCAACCGCACCTTGTTCTCTGTCTCTCGCTGGGCTTCTCTCTCTGCCTCTCTCCCTCCACGTCTTCCTGTCTCTGAGCATGTGTCTCTCCATCACTCTCCTCACCTTCCTCCACTGGTGCTATTTTGAGCACTCTTCTCCCCGGGGCAAACCAGGAAACAGATATTTCTTTCAACAGATTTATCTTCCATGCAGCTGGAGGTGGGGAGACCCATCCCTCCTCTAGAACTGTGAGCTTGGTGACCAAGGGGGTTGTATCTGAACGGACACCTGTCTTTATGGCCACCCATTTCCCTTTGTAGGGCAGGGAGGGAAGGCAGGATGGGGAAAACACAACGAATCCATTGCTCTGTGCTGTCTTTCTTCTGCATACCCCACCCTGCGCCCCACATAGAGATCCTGGCATGGAAAGGGGGTCCTGTCTCTACACTAGGCAACCGAGACCACGTGCACCCACAACGTGGGCACCTGCTTCTGATTTTCTCAGCCTGCCATGTGATTTCACCAACTGAGGGCCTCGTTCTGTGTCGGGAGAGTGTGGGATGGACTGTCATCTCACGAGTGCTATGGAGGCAGCGACTGGTTAGTCCCTGCGCTGGACCAGACCAAAAAGCAAACTCCCAGAGGGCTCCGTGAAAGCCCTCTGCCCTGGCCATGCCCGCCTCCTCTCCATCCACACAGGCACAGGTGCCCCTGTCGGGAGGTTGATGCAGATGTCCTTCTGGTCCTCAAGGGCCCAGCGCTAAGGCCACAGCGAAGCACTGATGTTTGTGTCCTGCACACCAGCTCACAAAGCACTTCCTGTACGTCACTTGAACGTGCCTCACACGTCCCTGAGAGACAGACGAGTACAGCGGGGGACACTGAGGCTCAGGAAAGTTATACCCCACTCGACCGCCTGCACATGCTGCCCGGGGATCCGGCCACTCTGCTGCGACTGTTAGGGGTGTCAGAAGCTCTGCTCCACACCTGAGAGCTTTCCGAAGCTGAGTGCTGTGCGTTTTCCAGTGGCAAGGTGCAAATCCCCTTCCACAAAGATGCTGATCGCACCGAGGCTGCAGCCCAGTTGTGAGACTGTTAACTGAGAGCTGGTTCTCCGGGAGAGGAGGAGGAGGTCTGCATGACTCTGGCCAGGGGAAGGCCAGTGGGCGCTGTCCCTGTGGAGCAGAACCCACACAGGGAAGGGTGCCACAGGGGTAAGGGGGTGGGGTCTGGCCGGCTCACCCTGTCTTCTCTGGAGGCACAGGCAGGGCGGCAAGCAGTTGTCAGAAAAGGAAACTAGGGGCCACCTCTGCAGCCAGGCTGCTCTGGGGGGCCTCTGCCAGGCACCACCCGCGGAGGCTGGCGGGAAGCGGGCCATGCCCCTCAGGCGGGCTTCAGCCTGTTCTGCCACCCCCTCCACCTCACTGGGACAATTCCTCCCACAGCTCTCACATTTTCTGCCCTCCCCCCAGCAGGTGTGGGAATAGGAATGAGGGCAGGGAGCGTGCCTGGGCCCTGACCCCTCTGCCCCCCCCACCGTGCTGAGTGGCAGGTCTTGAGGTTCCCTCCAGGGAGAGAAATTAGCCCAGGTGAGAGTCAAGGAAGAGGTCACGGCCAGACATCGGCTGTTCTGAATCCAACAGTAGACCTCGAGGTGCCCACAACCTCTATGGTGGGAACAGGTGACCTAGAAGAGCCTGATTTGGTCCCAGTTCTGAAAGAAATTAGCTGCTCTTAAGTCAGTCTCTAGAGCTGCAATTAAAATTAAATAGAAGCAAACCCCAGTTCCTCCACTGCATCCCATTCAAGTGCTCGGTGGCCGCACGTGGCCAGTGGCTACTATGCTGAGTGCTAATGTACAACATTTCCACGGCAGCGGGAAGATCTACTGGAAGGGTCTGCTCTAAAGCCTTCCACATCTCCGTCCTCTTATCTGCAAAATGGGGAGAAGAGCACCCTAACTCTTGCCCAAGGCTCAGTGAGACGGCAGGTGGCCAAAGCGCTGTGCGCTTCACACTTTTGTAAGCAAAGTGGCCTCTTGGTTTGTGCCCAAGCTGCCGGTCTGCTGGGGACGGAGAGGCATGGGAAGGCCTCTGGAGAGCAGCGAGCCCACGAGACGTATGCTGTTTGCTGCAGCAACCCCGAGGGGCCAAAGGATGAGGTTCCAGGGGAGATTCAAAGCCCTAGAATCGCCTGGCAGATGCGGCAGGCACCATGGAGGGCGTTCGCTCTGCCCTCCCAGGCTAAGAGCAAACATAAGAAGCCCCATAGACAGAGCCACAAGACAGGGTGGTCTCTGCCCAGACCTGAGATAGGCAGAGGTGCCCCTGTGAGGGCAGCAGGGCCGGGGGAGAGTCCTGTGTCTCTACACATCTGGCTCCTTGCTGCACCAGAGGGGGGCTATGGGACGCATGCCTTGGCAGGATGGGCTGTGAGGTTTCATGGGGCATATCCGTGGGGAGTTGCTGAAGCCAAGAAAGCTTTGCTGGGCTGGCAGAAACCCACACATCAACTCAATAATGAAAAAAAAAAAAGGGAACTTTGCACAGAGAGCAAACCTTCGCAGGGGAAGGGGACAAATCCCCCAAAACTGACCTGGTGGATGGATCTGAGACCCCTTAGCCCCCATCTCATACAGAGGCAAGTCCCGGAGATCCTTTCCTCAGCCATGTTGGGGGGACCACGGGAAGGAAGTCATGCATCCTTGGGCATCTTAGGAGGTGGGCAGCTGGGCCAGCCACATCCCAGTGCCCTCAGGATGAGCCCACCATGATCGCCAGCGTCTCCGCTGTCCTCAGCTCCTCCTGCATCCACTCCCACACACCTCTGTGCTCCATAAGACCTCTCTTCTCTCCTTGTTCCTTTAAACATTACCTTCTCTTCCCACAAAACAGAAACAGAAAGCGGCATGTAAATCCATCCTGATCCGATTCCGCTGCGAGCTGAGCAGCAGAGGTGGCCCGGGTGCTGCCCCAGCGAGGAGCCCTTCCCACCCACCCACCCAGGATCGCTCCCGCCTGTCCTCCACGTTGGAGCAGACCTGCCCGTCTGGGCTCCGCAGTTAATGGGCTGAGAAGGAATTCTGGATACTTTTAAAGGGAATGTGGGGGACTGAGGGAGGTGGATAGAGGGAAATCGATGGCCAACTCTGCTGGGATACAGAAAACCAAGCTTCCAGGAGCACAAGTGGGATCTTCAGGGGACTGTGGGCCCAACAGGCAGCTGGGACTGCTGGGCTGCTGTCCCTGGTCCTGAACGTGCCTGCTGGCGAGCGGTTGTCTCTCCCAACCCTAGGGGCACCGGTGATTTCATCCTCTCAAGAGATTTTCTTTCATTTCTTCTCTCTCTCTTCCTCCCTCCCTCTCTCCCTCCTTCTCTCCCTCTCCCTTCCCCTTCCTCTCGCGGGGGTATTTTCCAGAACATGTAAAATGCATCTGCTAGTCTACCACATTTTTTTCCAACCATAACCCCCCGCAGCCCCTTGGAGGTGTTGGAGGTGGAAGCCGGTCCCTCCGTGCTCCCCCAGTGCTGTGCTCATCTCTCTGCCTCCTCACCCCCTTCCCACATGCTTCCTTTCCCCCCAAACCTTCCCGACTTCATCGGAGTCTGGGGGAGACTGATGAAGAGCCCGGGGCAGACTCAGGCAAACTTCCTTAAAAGTTGCCTTCAACTTTCAGACCTCCTTTCGCTGCACCTCCTCCACTGCAGCCGACGACCCAAATGCTAGGCTTACACCACCCTCTCTCTAGAGCATCTGTCTCATCCTCCTCCTCCTGCCTGCCTCACTGGGAGCTGTCACAAGCTGGGTGATGACACACATCTCTGCAATGTCAGCAGTCATGACTGGGAGAATACCGTAGGTCCCCTGGGTGCTCTTGGAGGTACTGACAAGGCTTCCCTGGAACGAGGGGTTGGGTGGGCCAGGGCCTAGGTGGGGAGGACTCCAGAGGGGGCAGCACAAGGCCTGGGGCGCGTCTGAGATGGCCTGTGCTTCCTCCTGCCATAGAATCTACAGGCACTTCTTGTCTTAGAAGAAGGGGAGAAACCTGGGGGCTTGAAGCATCATGGGGAGGAGAGGCAGTCCCAGGAAACTTTGGGGCCCTGCCCAGGGTGCCGCCCCCATGCACCATGACTGCCAGTCCCTTCCACTAGGGCAGAGCTCTCCAGCGTACACGGCTTTCCCCAACACAATCTCACATGCTTCTCACACCCGGTCTTGCAGATTGGTTCCCGCAGTGGTCCTCTGTCCGGGCAGGGGATCTGCCCAAGATCTCACAGCTTGAGCCCAGGTGTCGGACACTCCCTGTGCCCCGCCTCCCATCCACCCTTAACTCCTGCCTTCCCCACTGCAGCCAGCTGCGCACGGCTGTAACCTGATAGCGCGGCCCCTCAGCACACATTTCAGTTTCTGCCCTGGGGCTTTTCTGCTGCTGCTGTGTGGGCACCTGTGGGAACCCACTCAGCTGCTCTGACGCACGGGCAAACCTGGAGGTGTGCAGAGGCAACGGCGTATGGAGCAAAGCTTGCCTGGAGGGAAGGGACCTGGAGGGCGGTGCTTCCTTTCCAGCCCTCACGTGGATCCGCCCGTGGCCCCTCGGCCCTGATCTCGGTTGCCCACAGTGGTGATCAGCTCAACCACACCCCCGGGCCGGTTATGCCTCTTTATCTTTCATATCCCCCTCTGGACTTCTCCAAACACGCTCCCCGCCTTTGAACACTTCTCCCGGCTGGTGTCTGGGGGGAAACCAAGCTAAGGCAGCCCCTCCGGATGGGATTCTGGAACTGAGCGATCGCCACAGTCAGACTTTGCTAGGGACCCCACGGCTGATGCCATACAGGCTTGTGACAAACCCTGGTATGTAGGGCAGTCACACTCACAGACTCTCTGGTGGAGGACGGAGGAAGGGGAAGGTGGAGGGTGGAGAATGTGGTTATGCAGCAGCGGTGGCAATGGTCTGGGGCGGTGGTAATCGTAAGGACTGTGGAGTCGGTTGGCGTTCAAAGCCTTCAAAATAGGAAATGACAGTCTCAGGTGAGCTGAATTTCAGCTCAAGGGACACTGGCCTCCGTGGAAGTACTTAAACAGACCTTATCTTCTAAAGCCCCAGGATTTAATTACAAGGGTAGCAAAGTGACAAAGGCGCCTGAACACACAGATGCGACACGTCTCCTTTGCTAAAATCAGAGCCCCAGAAAGAAAGAGTGGGGCCAAGGGAGGCAAACACATGTGGGGATGAGCCTGAGGGTCCTGAGGGTTCCCTGACTTTCCTAAACTCGCTGAACTGGCAGAGGAGCCCCCTCCTCCTTGCCAGAAGAAAGCTGGCTCTCCTTACCCGGAGAACCAGCGAAGACCTCACTTGAGGTTTCTTACGAGATACTGCTTGTCTCGTTGAAAGCTGCCCCTACCTTCTCTCATCTTCATAAGACTAGTAGCCAGAGTTGGGGTGCAGCAAAGGCCAAGTGGGGAGACCTCCCCAGCTCCAGGAGGAGACTGACACACACAGCCGGAACTAGGGAGCAGGAGCCAGAGTAGATTCTGAAGGAGTCGGATCAGGGTGGGCAGATTTTAAGTCTGGATAGGGGAGAAATTATTGGCACAAAAGCAGCCCCCACCCCCGCCACGACGCAAGGCCATCTGAGCCAATCTAATAACCAGCTCCTTCAAGCACAGATATGTCGGTGGTTTTCAGTAAACGAGGTAGAGACACTGAAACTACTTTGGCAGAATATTGAAGAAGTGTCAGAAGACCCAGGGTGGGGTGACCAGAGACCCCACCAGCTGACGCTGCCCAGGATGGTCCAGGGGATACCCCCCTTCACAAAGGTGATGAGAAATGCTTTGTGGAGGGGCACCGAAATCTGAGGAGCATAAGAAGCAGCTGCCTTCTGCAGGCTAGGTTTTCATTAGGAGATACTGCCACTAACTGGGCTCCTTGGTGTCAGTGAGGGTGAGAAGATTCCAGAATAGCAGAGGGCCGGTGGGCACACTGAACCGTCAAAGGCAGGGTGGCTGTCAGCACCACCATGGTCAGTAGGCTCGGCAGCAACCAGGGTGCCCTGAACCGCAGAATCTGTGGCCAGCTGACCATGCAGTGCCTGGGGGTGAGACGGGCGGGTGGCCACCGAGGGTGCTGCTTGATTCCTATAACCGGGAAGAGACGGAGAGCCCGTGAGCAGAAGACCGCTCCCAGCCGTCGCAGTGGAAACTGGCCATACCTCAGCCAGCTCCAGGTCTAAGGCAGTTCTCAGGTCAGAGCCCACTGATCGGAGGGAAGACTAGGGAGGGCTTGGCCATGCCACGGCAGTGACAGTCCCCTAACCCTTCCCCAGAGGGAACTGTGACATTTGCCAGAGAACCTGCGCCTGGGAAAGGAGGGCTATCCAGACTCCAGAGGCTCTAGGAGACGTGAGCAGAGCTGACACAGGCACCAGTGGCACAGAAACGCTGTCACGGCCACCAGGTGGAAGGCCGTCCACGGAAAGCCAGAGACACACGACACCCTGACCCAAGCCCATCTTGCAGCGAGTCCTGTGGGCTCACAGACCCATCCAGTAGTTGGGTCTCTCATCTCCCATGTGTCATTGTGGACAAACAGACTTAGCATCGGCACAACCTTCTTGTTGGTTCTCTGACCTGGAGGGGCCAAGTGGAAGCCCGTGAACCTTCCCCCAGCCCGGCCAAGACAGCACATCAGAAAAACTAACAGGTCCTCCCACCCCCAGGAACACTGTGGAGACTGGGTCCACCATAAAGGACTTGAAGGAAGCGAGGGTGGAGGCCGCCCTCGTATCCCTGTCAACTCGCCTGTAAGGACCAGCTGGGTCTTGCTGCGTGGCGGCGGACCCCCGCGCACCTAACCAAGCCTCTGGGCACAGACTGCAGCGCCTCGTTTATCAGAAGGAATCTATTACTTGGTACCTGGTCACCGATGTGGAAAATGTGTTCTTCCCAATCCCTATCAGTAAAGAGGGTTAAAATCTCTTCGCTTTTACACAGGAAGGATCGCAGTACACATTCTGTCTTGACGCAGGGCTGTAATTTCCCTCCTGCTCTTCATCACAGCGTCTACAGGTCTGTGATCACTGTGACGTTTCAGAGAACGTCATGCTCACCCCCTAGGCTGAGACCATGCTCATTGGACCGGGTGGGCAGCAGGCGGTAAATACACCAAATGCCCCAGTAGGATGCCTGTGTCAGAGGGTGAGGGATGAACCCCAGGAGGGTCCAAGTCTTGCCCTTCAGTGGAGTAGAGTCTGAGGCGTTCCAGAACGCCCCCTTGAAGCCCCCTTGAAGTTCATAAAGACGAGCTGCTGCACCCCATTTCTCCTCCACCAAGAAGGGGCACAGCACTCAGCAGCCTCTTTGGACTTGGGAGACAGCACATGCTGATGTCTCCAAAGGCTGCCAGTCCTGCACAGGTCCTGCAGAGAGGGCGCTGCAGCAGGCCCAGGACACAGCACAAACCTTCCAGTGATGCTGGAGCCACACCGGTGGCGCCGAGTCTCCGGCAAGTCTCGACTCCCGAGGGAGTCACCTTGGCGGCCCTGTGACGGCCTGGATATAACACGGGGCCCAAGAGGTGGGCTGCCCCACACACTTCTTGCGTCCCACCTCGCCTCCTCTCAGCTCCCTGTCTACTCCAGGCGTCGCTGCCTGCCCGCCCCTTGCTGAGCCAAACTGCATGTCATTGTCTCCCTGAGGCTGCCACACGTGCGATGCCTGCAGGGACCAGTGCAGGAACAAATCTGGGGGAGCCCCCAGGTTAACACCCCGTGGTGCAGCCCTCCCAATGGGCTACGGGAGCAGGTGGTTAAAACTCCCCTCTCCCATCCTGCCGTGCACCTTCCGCCCAGCTGCTCGGGGGTCTCCGTGGGACTGAGCCCCGTTGCCCCTGCGCTCGTCCACTCAACAATGCACCCTGCAGTCTCTTTCCTCCTTCCAGCTCACTTTCCAGCCCTCTTTATTTCAGCTCATCTCCCAGAATAAACCTCCTGCACACAAGCCCTTGTCTCAAGCTCTGCTTTCAAGGGAAAAATCTAGACCAAGACAGCCAAGACTTGAAATCTGGAGTTTCTCATCCCAAGAAAAAAGAATCATTTGGCTTTTTCTCCTCTCCAGTCTCCCTAACAGTATTGTTTTCAAATATTTGTTGGGTTAAATGTACTTCTTAATATTATAATTAATAGTTTTCTTTAAATTTAGGGAACAGAGAAAAGCACCCATGATCGAATGATCTTTTTGGCCTTAAGGGCTGGTCATTCACAGGAATGGTGTGGTCTCCCTGTCACGGTGGCAGGCACGGAGGTGAGACCTTCTCCCTCATGTCTCTAAGGTCATTGCTGGACGTTAGACCGCAAGGGCCCCTCGATTCATCCCCTCCTCGTGGCCTGAGGACCATCAGGTCAGACGTGCTCTGGTCAGACATGCCCTGGGGGCTGCCCCTTCCTGACATCCACCTTGAGGGAGGTCTGACTGCTCCCCACGTGGGCCCAGTGTCCCTCGCATGCTCAGCCAGGAAGCTTCCCAGGCCACTCCTGGTAACCAGGCAGCCCAGGGGCAGCATCGCCCAGGAGCAGGACACGCCAGCCTCCTCGGTCACCCTCCCTTCCAGCCCCGGGTCCTGAGCCAGGCGTCCCTCTCCAGGGGGACATCTGTCCAGGTTCACTGATGCTCCCTGGGGAGCACTCGCCCTCAGGGAAGCTTCACCTGGGCCACTGGAAGATTCGCGTGCATTCAGGGCATCCCTGTGACCCCCAAGTGTGAGCTCACTCTCTTTCTTTCTCTCCCTGCTCTCCTCTCTCCACTCATCTCAGCTCCTTCAAATCTAGCCAGTCTTGCCCCCGAATTGAGGGAGTAATTGTTTATTTAGTTATACAATGGATGTTTGTCTCTTCCTTTGAAAACCATGTGGGCTACAAGTCAGAGGCTGTGGCAGCCCCGGAGGCTGGCTGGGTGATCAGAGAGTGGACTGTCTCTGGCTGGTTGCTGGCATCTCTCTCTGTTCTTCCCCTATCATCTCCTGCCTCTTTCCTGCAGCTCCAGAGAAAGCCTTATTTACAGTCACTGCAGAAACGCTCCCACTAACCTCTGCTGGTGTGACTGTAACCGAGTGGATACATACAGTGGCTCTGCAGCTGCAGGCCCTGCCCCACAGCCATCAAGACAGCACTCAGGCCCAGAACCAAGGCTCTCTGCCCTTTCTGCTAGCCCTGACATCTGCACCCCCTCCACCCCAGCCAAGGCCACCCCGGCCAACAGCGTGAGGTTCTGACACCGGCAAACAGAAGGGAGTCCCTCGGGCCCAGTGGCCGGTAGGGTGCGGGGAGGGGCTGGGGGCTGTTGGGAGGATGAAGGCCAAGAGGTGCTGGCTTCTCTCTGCTGGGGTCTCTGACCACTGGCTGACTTCCCACGTCTCTGGACAATTTTCAGCCTCTGGCTGGTTCCCTGTTTGGTATCTTTGTCTGAGAAAACAGTCCGCCATTGACCTTCTCACCGAAAGTCGGTCTCAGGCAAGCGGAGTGGGGAAGCCTTGCATGAGGGGTGCCTAGCTAATGGACGCCTCTGCCCGGTGCCTAAGCGGGAACTGTTCCAGGCTACATCCCCAGGCTTGGGTTTCTCAAGCTCCCTTTGACCTGGCTCTTGTCCTCCCAACCAGGGGAGACGTGATTCTGCGGCCTCTTGCCTTGGGCTGCCCTCTCTCCGCAACTGCTCCTTCTTCACGCAGGCCACTCATCCCACTCGGGGTTCCTGACATGCGGGGGCGTCCCTCCTGCAGGGTCACTCGGGGATACTCCCCCACGCCGGGGGCAGGTTAGCGCCCTCCCTCCGCGTTGGCACCCTGCACCTCCCGCACACGGACGGGTCTCATTCATATTCCCAGTGTTCGGCACAAGTGTCTGCACATCATATTTACTTGATAAAAAATAAACAAAAGGAAATTGCCTGTGGAGACACAGCGAGAGGCGGAGTGTGCAGGGCTCACATCTGCCGCGAAAGGTTGGCACTGCCGCGCGGGCATGGAGGATGCTTCAGGGAGCCCTGCGCCAAACAGGACAGACAGATGCGGCTCCTCCCTGGCTAAGATACTCCCCAAGGCACAGGGGGCAGGGGTCTCAGAGGGAAAATGTTCTTTTGTTAAGTTTATTATTTCTCCAATTTTTTTTCAGAGTTAGACCCTTAACTTCTTCATCTGAACACTGCTATCTCCATTTCTCTGTGGTCTCATTTGCTCCTTATCTATATGTAATCATAGTTTTTACCTGGTTATAATCAGGTGTCCCACTTCTGCACTTAATGATATTTCAAAGACAACTCCCCTGTGTTGAGTCTTCCTCTCCACCAGGTTTAAAGGCCGCATAACATCCCACTGAGTGGTTGCCACGTAAGTCACTGAACTATTACCTGACTGCCGGACAGGTAGCATCCAGCCAGTGGGGCTTCTGTAAGTACCTTGGTCTTCAAACTTTTTTCTTCTTTTGAATTATTTCCCAAGGATGTGGTCCCAGGAGTGGGATTATGGAGTCAAAGGGTTGGGATGGCTCTTGCTACATTCCGCCAGGTTGCCCTTCAAGAAGACGGGGCCGGGGTAGGTGATGCGTGAGTGTCCACCTGTCCCATCACCTGCGCATCCTGTGCCTGGCTGGGGGGAGGTGGGGATGGGACAAGGAGGTAGCATGCAGCTTGGGCTTCCAGACACCATCAGGGTGCCACTTTTTGGAGGCCACCTACCCTTCTCCAGTTCCCGTGGTCTCCTACTGACCCACGTGCCCAGTGCCACGGAGCAGACAGCGGCACTTGAGGGCAGGTGGCTCCAGCAGGCAGGGCGAAATGGGAAATGAGGGTATGTTGTTTCCTGGCGGGGCTTTGGCTTCAGCTTTGGGGAGGGACAGGGCCAAATAAAGACGCTTATCCCAGCACGCTGCAGCCCCCGCTTCTGGCCATGCCAACGCTGGCACCTCCCACTCGTCTGCCGGAGCCAGGAGCGGGATGCTCCGAATCCCAGCTGCTGACAAGCCACAGCCAGAGGAAGACGCATGGAAGGGTCCTAATCCCAACTTCTATCCGGAATTAAGGTTTGAAATCACAATTAGCTGAACCTGGTTTCAGTGGTACAGATGGGACCGGCTCCAGGTGGAAGCAGGTGTGGGCACAGGGGTGGGGGCTGAGGGGGCCTGGTGGCCCTGCCAACAGCTCAGGAGAACCCCTGTCCCCTGCCCGCCAGGGGCACCCCGTTCCTGGAGTCAGACCCCAGAGGGGCTGCGTGGACACCACCGGCAGCTGTAGACGCCCTGAAGTGAGTCCCCTGCCCCGCTCGGTCTCCAGTTTTGAGGCCATGTTCCCAGCATTTACTTCCCGCCTTTGAACGGGGCACCTCAAAATACCTTCACCCGAACGAGGGGCCGCCCAGAGAGCCGAGCCTCTTTGAAGCACTGCACAGTGCTTGCCTGGCGCTCTGCTAAGCTCTGACCTCACTCACTCCCTTGCTCAGCACCCATGTAGGGCACCCACATTACCCTAGACTCACAGCTGGGCACAGGGACCCCGGACAGCTGAGGCTCTGCCCTCAGGGAGCTCCCTGGCTGGGCCCGGGAGGCCTGGACATGCAAAGCCCCCTCGAGCGCTGGTCCCCTGGGCCCTTTGGGGACAACCAGCCAGCATCCTCCCCTTCCTGAGTCCTGCTGTGTTGGAGAACGCACAAACACCAGAGGGCACGGTTCCACCTCAGGATCTGGGGCCGCACCAGGGATGTGACAGCAGAGAAGTGTCCCAGGGTGGAGGGCCAGGGCCCGGGTCCCCCTTTCTCCGAGAAGACGTCCCTTGCCACCCTAGTTCTCCAAGGCTGGAGCAGGCCTCTCTCGCATCATCCGTCCTCTCCCTCCATTCAGCCCCTAGCAGCGGGGCCCATGCCTCCAGGATGCCTGCCTGCTCCCTGCCCTCTCCTGCAGGCTGGTTTCTGTTCCAGTGTCTCCTTCCTCTGCGACCCCTGTCTTTGTCACCCTGCTTCTGGAGGTCACGTCTTGCTTCCTGCACCCCCTGAGGCTCCCTTCTACTCTCTGTCCCCAGCTCCCCCTCCCACCTCTCTAGCTCCAAGGATTAGACTTCAGAGCAACTTGCTTCTTTCACAAAAAGGTCGCGACGCCGCTTCCTTCCCAGCCCCGCGGAGCTTTGGCCAGAATCCCGCTCCTTGCCTTCCTGCTCGTTTGGAATCTCAGATGTCCCCGACAGCCCCCGCGTTTCGAGTTGTTTAGTTGGGGGTGTCAAGAGTGAGCATACGACAGGCTAGAAACAAGAGCAGGGCCCTACCTCCAGGCTCCTGCCACTTTCCAGGAACCTGGACACGGATGTCACCCAGCTGCACTCTAGCCAGAAGTAACAGAGAAGGGAGGAGATTCCCTGCTTCTCTTGTGCCAGATCGGGGCTGGGGGGAGGTGGGGGAGTTGGGGGGGGTCTCCCGCCCCGTGCTCCAGCAGCGCGGGGAGAGGAGGGGGTGGGAGCCGGCTCACCGTTCGGGCCCCACAGGACTCGCCCAACAACGCCGGCGCTTCTGTCCTCATCTGTCAGTCCAGGCCTTTCCTGAGCTGTGCCAATTCCCAAGTTTCTTCTGCAGCTCCGACCAGGGCCCCTTGTCTAGCAATTGCCAAACTGGTCAGGAAATGACGCTGAAAGCCAAGGGCCAGCCTGCGGCCAGCCAGGCATGCCCATGTGGTCAGGGTCGACCCCGCTCAGAGGCGCCCGCTCCTCTCCCTCCGTGATTTATTCAAGCCCCTATTTCGTGAGGGTCCCGAGTCCTTCTGCTCGGGATGCTCTGACACCTCAGAGGGACTGCTGGCCACCAGACCCCCTCACACCCAGGAGATGGTATCGGCTGGGTGTGGCCAACAGGTGCTGATGGACCGTGGGTAAGACCTCTCCTCCTGTCTTTGCCCCACTGGAGACGACTGGAACATTCGTGCCCCAGGGATGGAAAGCTGCAGGACTCAAAGCCCTGACTCTGTAGCCGGGCACCCCGCACGTACAAGCTGGGGCGGATCTCCAGCCCTTCTGCACCTGGCGATGCCCGTGGAGGAAGTTACCATGACATGAGCCGTCTGCGTGAGCACACAAAATACCACTACAGACCAGACCTGTTTCTATTTCTGGAAGGCTGCTGGGTGGACGAGGGTCCTGAAGACCCTCCACGGAGAGTGAAGGCCCAGAACCCGCCCATGCGGCCCTACTCGGCCCCAGAACGGCAGGTGCTCAGACACACAGGATCAGGTGGAGCTGGACGTTCACCTCTGATGGCTCAAGACGGGGCTCCCCGGGTACCAGCGTTTTTCATACGGTGGGTTTTAGGCCCCTGACAAAGTCGCCTCTCCGTCAGGTGCAGGGTGTGCCTGGGGCGCCTCCTACAACGTTCTCACCACCACCGAACAGCTCCGCACATGAATGAACGCTTTGCCCAACACTTTTTAGTAAAAGCAGACACTGTCCTGCAGTGCAGGTGCCTCATCCAGGAGCCCGGTCCCTCGTCAGCCAGACCAGCTCTCCCACTGGCTGGGGACAGAGGCCAGCCTGCGGGTTCAGCTGACCCTGGGGCTCTTGGCCTTGACAAAGTGGGCCCAAGATGTCAGCATCTCGAAAGTGATTCAGACGAAGAGACTGCTGCTGCCGGCCCTGGCGGGTGGGAAGGTAAGAAAGGAGTGAGGAAGGAGAAGCTACGTGGGAGCAGGGAGCGGGCTAAGGGGTCATCAAGGTCCTGGAAGGCCACGCAGAGGGTGCAGGAGTGGCCGTGTCATCTGCCTGGGGAGAGGGTGGGAGCTCAGGCCGGGAGGCTGGGTCCGGTCCAGCTGAGGGTGGGTTTTCTGCCCCTTGGGGGCTGCCCATCCCGAGACACCGAGGAGAGAGGAGGCCGGAAACCCAGGGGCACCCAGATTTCAGGCCTTAGGAAAAGAAGACACTAAATCCTCGTTATAAGGCTCTTTAAATGCACAGACAGGATATTAGCGTTTAAACAGCTTCTATTACTCCAGGGCAAACTTTAAAAAACGTAATATTTATAGAAAACCTCATTCAGCTCGCCCTGTTTGCTCTTTATTTCTCCTGCAATTACGGCTAATTTGGAGACGTTCCTGCTTTGGCATCTCTGCCTGTTGCCAGTCAATTAGGAAGCCGCCCACCAGCCTCTCCACCCACCGGAGACTGCAGGCCTGGGGCGGAGGTGACGTGAGCCTGTCCCCAGTCCGTCCCCTGCTCCCTGGCCGTCCTCTTCCTGAACAGGAGCAAACGGCTCATCCACCCAGGAGTCACGCTGCGCCTCTGGCCCTAAGCCTGAGACCTACGCAGCAGGTGGCTCTCCGAGCACCCCTGCTCATGCTCAGACACAAGTTCGTGTTCTGCTACCCAAAAAACAAGCCGCCCCCAACGGCCTCCCTCCTTCCTCTGTCCATCCCACAAGTGTTTGCCAACATGCTCCCTTTTCAGGGCACAGCTAGAACACAGCTCAGACACACCTGTCCACACGGGTTTCCCAGTCTGGGGGTGCCGCGCATGAGAAAGGCTGGATGGCAGGGCTCAGGGAAGCCCAGGAGGGGGATGCACGGGGCTGGATGTCAGACCTGGGCTGGGCAGAGGTGGGTGGGGAGACCTAGCGTGAGCACACACCCCGAGGCGGCAGGCGCAGGAAAGCGTCTGAGGGCCAGAGCAACAGCTGGTTCCAGTCCTGGCTCTGCCACGGGCAGCTGCGGGATGCTGGGGCACAGCCTTCCAGCCCGAGCATCCTCCTTGCCCAGTGGCACCCACACATCCTGCAGGGGGGTGAGGAAGAAAGCACTGTGGACCCTGGCGACCAACAACACAGGCCGAGGCCCAGAGCAGGCGGCGTGGGGGGCTCTCTCATGAAGCAAGGGTGAACTTCCACACCTGACCACCAAGGGGAACCCCCAAGGCCCGGCTGGAGGGGCCAGGGACAGCAGTCTCTTCTGCGCCCAACCCCTGCCTCGCCATGGATGGGCCCCTTGGCCCCTTCGGCCTACCACCGCCCCCCTTCACAATGAGAATGGGGACCATGGGCCCCAATTTCGTCCACTTTAAAATGGAAGCAATGACCCATCCAATGCCTCCTTGAACAGTTGTGTCCAGGGCATGGGAAGACACGTGGTCAGTTAGGTCAAGGCTGGAGAGGAGTGGGGAGCCCTACGGAACTTCTGCTTCAGAGGACACCCTCTGATCAGGCCCCACTCTGCCTCTTGGAATGCACTCATTCATTCATTCCAGCACACAGGTTCCTGGAGTCCTGGGCAAGTGGCAGTCATGGTACAGGAACCAGAAGCAAGAGCTGAGCAAGACCTGGTCAGGGCCCTGGAGGGAGCTGCTGGTGAGGGGAGGTGGCAGAGTAAATGGGTGATGGCAGTGCCTGCAGATGAGCACATGGGGGTGCAGCGCAGGGGACAACAACCTGCTGTGGGGTGGTCAGGGAGGGCTTCCTGGAGACGGTGACTTCTAAGCTGCTTCTCACTCCACATGCTGCAGCCCTCCGTGTCCCCCTGCCCACAGCCTCACCCTGAAGGGAAGGCAGGAGCCAGCTGGGAGGGTGGTGAGATGGGAGGGAGGGTGTTTTCAGAGGAACAAGCCTGAGGGAGAGGGGACTCAGCAGATGCTCCCTAGACCACAGGGCCAAGCAGGCCAGATGTAAGGAACTCTGTGCTCCAGGCTAAGAAAGCAAGCTGGGCGTGACCTGGGCAGGTGGCACTGAGGGCTGGGCCTGGGGGCCTGGGGCCTGGGGGAGGGGTGGATGGAGAGAATTGGCAGAGGGAGAACCCGCAGGGCCTGGCCTGGGCTGGGAAGCTGGGGTTGGCAAGAGTTAGGGGCGACTGAGAGCTCGGGTAGGTGGGAGGACCCTCCCGTGATCCACAGGAAAAAGAAGGGGAAAGCTGGTCAGAAGAGAAATGAGCAGCTTCAGTGCCCTGAGTCTGAGGGCATGGGACGGCGGGAGGACGTCAGGGAGACGGCGGGAAAGCGTGGGTGCCAGGTGGGGCTCCGGAGGGGGCCCGGGCAGGGGTGCTGACGTGGGAGTTTGCACTTCGAGTGCCATCTTGCAAACTGGGGTGCTGACATGGCTCTGGGAGGGAGGTCCGGGAGAGGACCCCCTAGCAGTGAATCCTCGCCTGGAGGTGGAGCCCAGCCAGGGAAGATGAGAGGGGGAGGCGCTCCCGATCAGGTTCCAGCCCTGTCCTAAAATAGCCTCAGCAGTTCAGGAGGGGACACTCCAGCACGTCCCCCAAGCCTGGCTGGCAGGGTGGACGAGCACAGAGCCCTGGAGGGGGGGGGGCCCTGGGAGACAAGACCCTCAAAGGAGCCTCCGCCTGGTGAGAGGCAGAGCGCCTGGGTGGGCCTCTCCTCTGCATCCAGCCAGTCACCCGGGAGTATCTCCTGGTCACCAGGCCCAGACCAGGACAAGCCCCACCGGGCTCTGAAGGGACTCCCAGGCCACACACGGGAGGGACCAGGGGCCAGCTCAGGAATGCAAGGCTGGTGCCACCAGGAGCCAAGATACAGAGAGGAGTCCGTTCTGCCTGAGGGTTCAGGGACAGTGTCTCTGGGGCATTGTCCCCTCGGGCTGGCCTTGAACAAGGGGGAATCTGCTGAGCACACAAAGGGTTGGGCAGCTGGGGCGTTCCTGGCAGAGCTCACGGCCTGTGTAAAGGATGGAGGCCTGGAGCATCTGGGCACATGCTGGCCCTAATTCTGCTCTGGGTGGGAATGGGGCTGCAGGGCTCAGTGGAGCTCAGCTTGTGACCACAGCCGTGGGGCTGACCACAGCCGCCCTGACTCCCAGTGACCACTGGTCCTTCTCTGTGGCTGCCCTGGCCTCTCCTGCTGACTCCCTGTCAGGCCCACTGTCCAGCAACCCAGATGCCCCACAGGCTCCTGCTCCCAGATCGGCCCCTCCCAGTGAGGCCTCAGGGCCCCAGGGAGCTTCCCCTGGAGGAGGATGCTGCGGGGCCGGCTGCGGGGCCAGCTGTGGCTGGGCCTGGGACCACAGCCTGGGAGAAGCACCTCCAGGTGAGGAAGCCCACGGCCTGGGAGATGCTGGGGCCGCTGGCTGGGCCCCAGGGAAGAGCCCTCCCCGACGAGGAGTGCACAGAATTCACACAGATTTCTCAACCAGCTCCATGGGAGCCCAGAGGCCTGTGATCACGGAGACCCATGCTCACGCTTGTTCACACACACTCACACACATGGACACACACCCACACACGCCAGGCTTTCCTTCTCCCAGTTCAGCCAGAGTTAACAAGAACCACTAGTCACCGCACCCCGCGGTGGGGGCCCTGCCTGCCTCGGCCTCCGCATGCCCCTTCCCCAGGTCTGGCTGAGACCCCCACTCTGGCCACTGCCACTGTCACTTTCTCTGCCGAGAGGTGCAGCGCTAGCCAGGGAGGAGGGAGGGGGTCTTTGGTGGGGCTCTTCCTCTCCCCAGGGCCCCTGTGAGGTTCCGGGGTTTTGGGGCTCAGAGCTCTTGGGGTGTTGGCTCAGGCTCAGACTTACTGTCCCTCCTGGTCTCTCCCAGGTCGTTTCCCCAGCTGATTCTGTAGCTCAGAGAGCTGGGCAGGGAGGAGGGAGCAGACGAGACGGAGGCCTGGGGGGTGTGCACTCGATCTTGGGAGCCACCTGAAGTTTTCACCAGGTCTTCCCCAAAGCCAGGCGGGGGGAGATGGGCCTGGAGGAGAGCACACCTCATGCAGGGCATTCCCAAGCCTCCACCCAGCTCCACGGAGGCCACTGCGAGGGGTCTGGCCGCACAGGCAGGCAGCACTTCCTGTCTGGGGACACTGGCCCCAGCTCCGTGCTGGCTGGGCCCTGGGGGAATGCTGGTGCCAGTTGGGGACAGGCTTGAGGGGACACTTTCGGGGGCCAGGTGGGCATGCTCTGTCTCAGCACTTCAACCCCAGATCTGCCCGGAGCTGAAAAAGCAACTCGGCAGTCCACGCTTGGTACATACCCAAAAATACATCATCATTTCGGAACCGCGGCTCCACGTAGCTCGGGGAGGAGGCTGGGGGGGCAGCGGCGGCGGAGGTTGGGGGTGGGGGCTGCGGTCCCGGGCGGGTGCTCAGTGTAGCTGACACCTGCAGCCCTCTTAGGAAGTGCCGCTCTCTCTGCCTCCCTCTGGCTCCTGCTGCCGCCCAGCTCTCTCCCTCCCTCCTCCGTGTCTCTCCGTTTACTTCCCGGGTTGTTCGGCTCAGCGCCTGCTCTGAACTCACCCATCTGCTGGGGTCCTGCCCGGCCTGCCCAGTCCGGTCACTGCGCCGCCCGGCTCTCTGCTGGGAGCTGAGCTCCCCACCCTGACGCCTGGCACTCCCACGCGGGGCCCCGGGGAGGCGCCCACCGTGTGGGGGTGGGGGAGGCAAACCCTGCCAGCCTAAGAGATCTCACGGGTGCTGAATGGGGAAGGAGACCCTCTCTGAGGTTAGGAAAACAGAGAGAGTGGGAGAAAAGGACCACTGTTTTCTCAAAAGGTCTCTCTTGGCTTCAGCGGTGGGAAGATGAAAGTCGGTAGGAACCAAGGCGAGACCTGCCCCCGAGACCCCAGCCCCAAGTCTGGGAGGGGGCAGGGAGGGAGGAGCAGCCGCTCCCGCCGCAGAGGTGTGGAGCGGCTGGCTCTGGGCGCTGGACTGAGGCCAAGCAGAGATGAGGCGAGGCAGTAGCCAGGCCAGAAGTTGAATGCAGTGCTCGGGGGCAGTGAGAGGGTGAGGGTGCTGGGGACCCCACGTGTGTTCCACATCTGTCCTGCCTCAGCTTCCTCCAGGCTGCCCTCCCCCATAACCTCCTGCGCTGCTGGGGGTGCCGCCCCAGACTCATAGCCCTGCAGGGGTCCAGCCTTCTGGACTTCTGCTCAGCTGGCCAGCCTCCCTGACCATCGCCTCAGGCCAGTATGGCCCATGGGCCACAGGCCACGTAGGGACCCAGGCCCCCGGCCAGGCGGGAGGTCCATCCGCCTCTCGGCCTTAAGGCCAGACCACCCAGGCCACTACCCTTTGAAGGGACAAAAGAAAGAAACAAAGAAAGCTGTTCTTTCTGTGGTTCTTAAGGTTTCTTAAGTGGGGAAACTGAGTCCCAGAGCCTGGATATGGTGATGGCGGTCCTACGCACTGGGAGTGATAGTAGGTGGCGAGCCTCTTGTCACCATTGGGCCTGGGCTGGTGTTTTCAGGCTGGGAGAGGACGGGGACCACCTCTGATCGGCCCAGCCCTTCCCTTGCCCGGATGGTGGCTTTTGGCCTGCTCATGTCAGAAGGAGCCCCTCCCACCCCGTTAAGGCCAGCCGTGGGAGGGTAGGGGGCACAGGGAGGTTCGTGATTGGCCTCAGTGGGGACCACCCCATACATGCGCCATCACCCCCACCCCAAAGGGACCTGGCTGAGTTGGGAGGAGAGCTGGATGGAGAAAGAGGAGGTGGGTCTCGGTGGCTGGGAGCCTCGGGCTGGGTACCCTGGATCCTGGGCTGGATGAGCCCAAAGGAGGCACCAGGGCAGAGGCAGTGCTGTCAGACTCTGAACATCTGGGGTTGGCAAGGATGCTGGTGGGTTCAAAGAAGGACAGAGGGGCAGGAAGGAGGCTCAGAGGGGTGTGTGTGCTCCTGTTGAACACTCCATAACTGTTACAAAACCCTTCGCAAGCCACAAACGCTGGAGGATGGAAGAGGAGGTGTTCAGAGAAGGCCTGATGCCCCAGGACCCCGCTGTCTGCTTTCTAGCCGGTCTAATGAGCTCCACGGCCCTCTGGGGGAGCAAGCACTTATGAGCTGGCCTGTGCCAGGGAGTGAGCCTGGCCGGAGGCTCCGTGGGCCCGAGAGCCTGCAGACCTGACCCTGCCGATCAGAACTGTGCTCTGAGCCTCCGTCTCCTCATTTCTAACTGGGGTGAGAATGCCAGCCCTGCTCCTAGGCTGTTTCAGTGATTGGATGAGACTGGTCAAATGGTCAGTAATCAAATGAGAGGCACCAAAGGCCTGTGCCCTCGTACCACTAGGGGATGAGTGGCAGAGAAAAAGGACATCAGAGTGGACGTGGGTCTCCTCGCCTCCTTGTGGTCTGAGGAAGGGTCCGGTGCTCTGTGCTTTTTGAAAGGCCCCACGCCCACCCCAGCTCCCTAGCATCCTTCTCCAGGTCCTTGCCTAGGCGATAAGCCTATCGACACAGTGCTCAGGGCTGGCACCTGGTGGCATTTCGTCTGGGTGTGTCTAGAGAGCCTATCGACACAGTGCTCAGGGCTGGCACCTGGTGGCATTTCGTCTGGGTGTGTCTAGAGAGCCCCGTGGAGCCAGGCTTTGGGCTCAGAAAGCTTACAGGGACCACAGCGTCACCACAGATGGCCTTGAGCCTCGTCCTTACTTTCCATGGCATCCAGCTCGCTCACGTGGCCTTGCCCTTACACCTGGACTTGCCAGCCCCACCCCGGGAGACAGGCAGCTCCTAGAGGTTAGGGCCTCGGCCACGCCTGTTGTAGCCAGGACAGACAGTGTGGTGCTGGGCACACAGCAGATGCCTGTGCATCTGGCCGGGGGACTGAACAGAGAACTTGAAGGCTGCAGAGCGTGGCTGGGCTGCCTTTTAGGGAGGGTGGGATGGGGGCACCTCTTTATGGAGAGAAAGAAGCAGTTTCTTCCATGGTCTGGGTCCCAAGGGTCCAATGTGCTCAGGTCTGGAGGGTTTGGGGCTCCTGTGAACTTCACGTTGCATCTCTGGGGCGGGGGGTGGGAGGTCTGCCCTCTGAGCATTTTGGCTGCTCACCTTTTCTCGGGTGCCTCTCTAACCCCTGGGGACCTGCAAACACCGCCAGCAACCTCCCTGAATAAGTCGCATGTCTCCAGGCCTCTGTGCTCTGGGGTGGCCACTCCATCATCTGCTCTAGAAAGACTGGCTCAGATGGCCACGTTGCACCAGCAGGGCCTGTGTCGAATTCAGCTCTTGGGTGTCTTCTGGAAAAATCCACGCCTGAGCACACACTCGTGGAAAGTGCAGGAGCCCGCACATACAGCTGCCTGTATGCACACACGCGCACAAAGGCCCCTCCCTGTACACACGAGAAGAGAAGCAGGTGAGGAGGTGGGGGCGGGGAGGCAAGTGAATTCACCCTCCTCCAAACTGGAGAAGGATACACCCCAACTTGGCAAGCTGTCTGAGAGGCTCCGGGGCCCGGCCGGCCTTGGGGACCCTCAGCCCTCTGGGCAGTGACCTCGCGGCCTGGCCTGGGCAGAAGCAGCTATAGACGCTCCTCTGACCCTGCCTCGCTCTGCTCCACCCTCATTCCTGAACCTCCTGTCCTCCCCTCCTTCCCTCTGACTCATCTGCAGGTACCAGAGTCAGCAGGCTGGACAGCCACCCGAGGAGCCTGGTTTGGCCGAGACCCCCGCTTTGCGTGCCGAGCCTTGGAAAGCTAATTCCAGCGGAGGAAGAACAGAAGCCCCAAGAGACTGAAGGCTGAGCCGAGCAGCTGTGAAAGCACGTCCCGGGAGGCGCGTCGGGCCTCGGCCTCCGAGTGGTTTTCCCTTTGTTCCCACTGACGGGCGGGAGGGCCCCCGCCCCCAGGAAGGGTGACTATTCGCTCGGGCATCGGTCTGGCTGGTCCTGTGCGGTGTCCCGAGCGCCAGGCTCAGTGCCCGGCACACAGGAGGCGCTCACGGCACCGGCACGGACGAGATCGCTGGTGCCACCCGGGGCGTCTCCCTTCCCAGAAGGACTCCGTGCAGAAGCAAGGGCCCCGCTCACTGCCTGCGGGCCCGGGTGCGATGGGGAGGACGGCAAGGAGGGGTGACTTGGGGACAGTGTTCATTATTATACAACTTATAACTTTTCAGAAAAACACTTGTTGCCTAAAGCGAGTGTGTGGTCCCTCCAGGCTCAGGTGTCTGGCGTCCACATGCAGCCCCAGGAGGCAGGAGTGCGAGGGTGATGGTTGAAAGGACAAAAACAAAGTGCCCAGAGAGACCCTGAGCAGTGCAAGGGACACAGAGGGTGCCCCTCGTGCTCAGGCGAGGGCGGAGGGACCCAGAGGCAGAGGGAGGATGGCTGGGTCCCCTGTGTTGGTTTTGCCTTTCTCGTCACCTCACCAAGGCCAGGGAGGTCCTGAATTGGGACTGTCACACAGCAAGGGACTTCTGCTTTGCTAAGTGGTGAGCAGATATGTGACCCTGCTTTCCAGCCACCGACAGGAATAGAACACGTCTTCTCTGTGAATCTCCCCCATGAATCCCAGAGACCCCAGGCCCTTCGCTCAGCCTGGATGAAAGGAGCAGAAGAAACCCGGTGCGGGCAGCCAGGCTGGCTGGCGCCCCTGTCTTTCTGCCCGTCCCCCCATCAGAGGCAGGTGTCCCAGAGAGACTGGACAGTTTCTCTTCCCAAGCCACCCACACAGGCCTTTCCCACGATGGGTCTCTCTTATGTGGATCGTGTCTCAGTATCTCCCTTGTCTCCCCGGCCGCTGCCTGGAAGCTCTCTGGGCTCCCTCCAGCACATGCCTTGGGCAAAGCCGTCCACCCCGGAGCAGGTGGGGCAGCTGCGAAGTCTGAGAGAGAGAGAGAGGGATGTGTGTCTTGCTCTCTGCACCGTGACCCGCCTTCCGCTCCTTGAAACTGGATGATAAATTACTCTGCCCAAGCAGAACACGCCCAGGCAAGCCTCCTCTCCGACTGTAATTAATACTCTGGGGAAAACACAGACTTGGGGTTTTTAGGGTTTCGCACAAACACGGATGCGCACACACAGACTCTTCCTTCGGTGTCCCCTAATCTCATCTCAAATGTTTAATGTCCTGCTTCTTTTATGGGGAAGTCAACATGCTAGACACATGCCGAAAGCCAAGGGAGGCAGCAGAGACCCTTGCCAGTCCCTGTGCCACAGAGTCTGACGGTTTGGGAGCTGATTTTTCCAGAAGGCAGAGCCCACATTGCTGGTACAATGTAGCTTTGGCCTTAGAGTCAGAAACAGCCATAGGTCTGGGTGAACCCTTTGTGATCAACATTTTGGGCTTTTCCCCAACCCGTTTTCCTGCCCCGACTATGGCAGCCTAACTGACGCACAGATCCAGAAGCTCAACAAACCCATGGCCAAGGAACAGGAAGAAAATGACAAATCATTTCACTCAAATCAAATTGCTCAAAACCAGTCATGAAGAGAACATCTCAGATGCAACCACAGAAAAAGGACACATTTTGTACAGAGAACCAGAAGCAGACATGATGGCAGACTTGGAAGCAGGCAAGCCAGAAGACCCTGGAGCCACAGCCTTAAAGTACTGAGAGAAGAAGCAAACATGTCAACGTAGCATTCTATACCCAGCGAAAGTATCTTTCAAAACACGGTTGACGTGAAGTCTTTTTCAGACATGCAAAAGCTTGACTTATCACCAGTAGGTGTTCACTATGAGGAATATTAAAGGGAGGCCTCCAGACAGAAGAAAATTGCACAGATGGAAAATGGACCCACTCAAAGGAATGAAGGCCACCAGAAGTGGTAACTGGATGGATAAACTTACGACTTTTTTCCTATGACTTAAATCTCTTTAAAATGTAATGGGCTATTTAAAGCAAAAACAGCATTGCGTTTTAAGGTCTAACATGTGCATAAGTAAAATGCACGGTAATAATAACACGAAGCCAGGAGGGGAGGAGTGGAGGTGCACTTACGCTGTGTGCGGAGCGGACTAATGTCACCTGCGGGTGGACTGGAATGAGCTAAAGACATACGCTGTAAATTCTAAAGCAACCGTCAGAGTAACAAAACAAGAGGTGTAGCTAATAACTCAGGAATGGAGGTAAAACTGAATAATCATAATAAAAACTCAATCCAAAAGAAAGCAAAAAGGGAATAAAGAACAAATGCGGAAAAAAAAAACAGTGAGATGATAGACTTAAACCTAACCTATGTTAGATTAAAGACTGAAAATCAATGAATATAATCCACAAAGGTTTTAAAGTGGTTTTTAAAACAAACTGAAAAAGGAAAAGCATCTGATCACTTCAATAGACAGCAGAGTTTAACAAAAGCCAACATCAATTTCTTTTTCTTTTAACATCAATTTCTAATAAAAAACTAATAAAATCTTTAAACAAACTAGCAGTAGAAGGGAACTAATTATAGAAGGGAATCTCTGAAAAACCCACAGCTAATATCATACCTAACAGTGAAAGGCTTACTACGCTTTAAGATCAGAAACAAAGCGAGAACGTCCGCTCTCACCACTTCTGTTCAACGTGCACCGAGGTACCAGCCAGTGGAACAAGGCAAACCACTCAATAAAAACACAGGCGAAGATTTGAACGGACACTTCACCAAAGAAGATGTAGGGAAGTCAGACAACCCCGTGAAAGGTGTTCAACATCATTCGTCATCAGGGAAATGCAATGGGAGCCACAACCAAATGCCCCTTCCTACCTGTCAGAAGGGCTAGAATCATAAACGCCGCAACACTGAGTGTGGGGGAGGCTGTGGAACTCAGATCCTCCAAACAGCTGGCGGGAATGTGAAATGGTGCAACCACTCTGGGAAACAGTTTGGCGTTTACTACAGAAGTTAAACCCGTAGGGTCCAGCCATTTCACTCTTGGTTTTTTTACCCAAGAGAAAGGGAAGCAGGTGCCTAAACAAAGTCTTGCACATGAATGCTCACAGCAGCTTTATTTGTAATAGCCCCAAACTGGAAACCACCCAAATCTCCTTCAAGGACTAAATGGACAAACCAATTATGGTGCATTGTAGTGTGGAGTACTACTCAGCAATGAAAAGGAGGACCCGTGGACGTGCACCACCACCTGGATGAACCGCAATGTGATTATGCTGAGTGAAAGAGGCTACACCAAAAAACCATGTATCGTATGATTTTATTTATACGAAACTCTAGGGAATACAAACCATTCTCTAGTGACAGGAAGCAGACCAGTGCTCTCCTGGGAAGCAGGGGTGGGGAAAGGTGGGAGGAGATTAGAGGGGAACCAGAAAACTTTTGGGGGTGATGAATACATTCAGTTTCTTGACCATAGGGATGGTGTCATGGGTATAAACATGAATCAGAATGTTAAAATGCACACTTTAAACACACGTAGTTAAAAGGATGTGCCTTATTCCTTGGCAAAACTGATTAAAAGACTAAATGTGCAAAATTTCAAACCAGCAAATCACTGTATCACTCCTTAGAGCACAAACGGATCCTTTATCCCACAGACAGAGTCACCCGGAGACGCCTTTGGACGCTTTTCCATAAAATGGACTCGTTTTACAAAGACGGCACGTCAAGGAAGTGCCATGTGCAGCCGCCCTCCTTGTGGTCAGAATACTCGGGTGACAGTGTGAGACCAAAACCAACTGCACTTTCTCTGTCCCCTCCCACGGAGAAACACACCGAAAAACCAGAGACAGAGCAGCCGCTCCCTGGGGACCCTGTCATGTGTCACCCAGGGCCAGTGGAGAGGACCCCTGGGGGAAAGCCAGCAAGCTGGGCCTGTGCTGTCCTCCCCATGCAGCCCCTGTGGCCCGCAGTGACCGGCTTTCAGGACAAAGCTCTCTGGCCAGGCCACGCTCCACCAGGCCAGCATCCACTTCTGAGACAAGAGTGGGCTTGGGGCGAAAACAACACAAAAGAGACCGTGAAGCTAAACTTCCAGTGTTTGTTCCCGGAGGCTCCTCGCATCCGACAGCTGTCCTTTCACTCCTGAACTGCGGACACGCTTTGACGTCCTTGTGTGCCTGCGGCCTGAGACCCAGGAGTGAGGAGGAGGAGCCCGCCGGGGCCCCGGCGTCACAAATGCACGGCCAACCTGCATCTTCTAATTCTGTTCACAGCAAATACGCATTCCTTCTATAATAATTTCCCCCCAAATTATAACTCTGTGACTGAATCTACAAGGGGGATCAGCTGCAGGCAGGAGGACCACGTGGACTGTGGGATCAGGTCAGAAGTGTCCAGTCCCCCTCTATGGGGGTCGGCATTGGGAACTGAGCCCCCCCCCAGGAGTCCAGGACCCCCTGGACCAGTGAGCCGAGCTGCCCTTGGTTCCGGAGGCCGTGCCGTCCCAGGACGCACACCTGGGCGGGGGAGGCGGGGAAGGGACCAGGAAGGAGTCCGCGCTGCTTCCCCTGACACTCGGAGCTGCTAGGCAGTGCCGCCTTTAAACACATTCCTGCCCCTTCATTTCCCTCCTGGCTCCTCTGACTCCCCCAGTCCTGCCTTCCCAGTACATTCCCACTGGGGGACATGAGCCAAACAAGCCACCCACCCTCTTGGCCCCCAACCCCCCTCCCCCCAGTGAACAGGGAAGCCCAGAACCCCCGCATCCACTGCCAGCAGCTCCCAAGATGTTCAACACGCGCGTATCTGTCAAAAACTATTCACGGAAAAAGGAAAGAAATCTTTCTACCTTGTATGCGGCCAATTTTTCCCGAGGCACTGTGGGCTCTCTAAGAAAAAAA
Organism: Vicugna pacos; assembly: GCF_048564905.1. NCBI lineage: Eukaryota > Metazoa > Chordata > Mammalia > Artiodactyla > Camelidae > Vicugna > Vicugna pacos. The sequence continues at coordinate 60,622,074 of NC_133002.1, forward strand.
GAGAGAAAGGAGAGAATTAGAGTCGATGTCACCGGCGCGCATGTGGTGGCTGGCTGGCGTTGGCTCACTGACTAGCCACGCCGCGACTGGGAGGCCTGGCCTCCCTGGGAGGCCCCGGAAACTCGCCCGGGTTACGCTCCTGCCATGGTCTGATGGCGCGCGTGGCTGGGAGCCCACGTTTGATTTAACGGGCCACGGCAGGCAGGACACCGGGGGCCTGTTGGCCACGGTTCCCAGACTCGCTTCCCGGGGTGCTCCTTTGTGCTTCCTCGCTTTCTTCCCTTTGCCCCAGACTCTGAGCTGCGCCCTTCTCTCGGGCACACCCACCCGGCTTCAGGTGGTGTGCAAACAGGGACCTGGCAGATCTCGGACGGTGGTGTTTAACCCCTAAATGGGTTCCCCTGCTGCCTGCGCTGGTTTGTTCCCACCTCCCCACGTGTCACCATGTGGGGTTGTGGTGTGCAAATTTATTTTATTAGTCGATGTATAAGATAAAGAAAAGTGGATGGGCTGCTATCGCTTGAAGAGAAGGAAGAGAATTCCACATCCCACCAAATACACGCTTTCAGAAGCCACCATTGTGAGCTGTTTGGAAACAGATGCAGCTCCCAGGAGTCTCCCTCAGCAGCAGCGGCTCAGAGCCGGCGCCAGGCTGGCAGGGCCAGGTACTGACTCGTTTTACAACCCAGGAGCACGGGTCGGACAGATCAGGTACCTGCCTAAAGCCACAAAGCTGGTTCCTGGGGGTCTGGGGGCCGCACATGTGCATCTGAACACCTAGTCCTGCCCTTTTCTCATTGAGCGCTTCAGAGATTAGACAAGAGGAGGGGTGCGTGTGCACCTTTTCTGGACTTAAATTTTCCTTATTTATTTTGGTAATGTTTCATACTTTTTTTGTGGGGGGGCTGGGGAAGGTAATTAGGTTTATTTATTTATGTTTAATGGAGGGACTAGGGATTGAACCCAGGACCTCGTGCATGCTAAGCACACACTCTACCACTGAGCTCAACCCTCCCCCTCCACGTTTCATAATGTTATATGCATTTATCTTGCACACCCATTTTTATCATGGTAAAATACACATAACATGAAATTCACCACTGTAATTATTTTAAACTGCACGGTTCAGGGATAGTAAGTACATTCACACTGTTGCGCAGCCATCACTGTATCTGGTTCTAGAATTTTTCATCACCCCAAAGGAAACCGCATACCCATTAAGCAGTCACTGCCCATTCCCCTGTCCCCACTGTGTGTGTGTGTGTGTGTGTGTGTGTGTTTTATTTTGACTCAGCATAAACAGGATAAAAACAAGCAAAATGCTTCTGGAATCGAAAGGCAGTCAGGCTGGGCCTCTTTTCTTAAGATGCAGAAAATCACCATCATTACCACGATCAGCGGCTCCGGGAGGAGCAGGCAGCGGCTGTCGCTGATTCTGCACATTTTATGTGCCAGGTGCAGGCACTAGTCTCACAAGCCCCATTTCTCAGATGAAAAAACCAAGGCCCACACTGGTGAAGCAACGGCATCACCAGTAACTGGGGCAACCGGGTTCCCCGGCAGGTTCCCGCGGTGCCACACTCCCTGCCACCCACAGGTGGAAAGAGGCACCCTTCTCCATGGGGAAAGAGAATTACAAGTGGAAGAACACCGAATGCATCGAGCCTGCTTGGCTTGCGTGAGAGTTTGTGCGAGTCAGGAAGGTGCTATTTTGCGAGATACCCCACCCCCGCCGCCCCCACCAGCCGCAGCAGGGAGGGCTGTGGGCCAAGGCAAGGCTGAACTTGAACCACACAAGGAGGGGCCATCAGGAGGTGGCCCCCTGCAGCCTCTGCCAATCTGCATTCCCCCTTCCCCCAGCCAAATGGCGAGAGCAACTGCTTCCAGCACCTGTCTCCCAGGGGTAGGAGGGCCGACGCCATCGGGAGGCACCGCCAAATGAAGACGTCATTACAAAGCGAGATGGGCTGAATCAATCCACTTGCATCCACCGCCGCCTTCAGTTGATCTGGGGCATTTGCTTATGGTTGACTTTTTTCTTGGTTTCTTTTCTGAAAGTGAGTTTTCCTCCCAATTCAATTCAATTTAGTTCCATTTAATTCAATCCGGTCAGCCCCAGTGAGCAAACACACACACATAGGCTGGAGCGGGGGTCTGGGCCAAGCGCCTGGGAGCTGGGTGGGGGGAGTCAGCTCTGCAGGGCCCGCGGCTGCGGGGCAGGAGAACCCAGCGAGTCCAGGATTTGGGGTGGGGCACTGCCCCCTCCCTGTCCTTGTCTCTCCTCCACCCAGACACTTCCCGTGGCCCTTCTCCTATATTTACTGTGCTCAACCCACAGATCGCCTCTAAGCGCCAGGGAAGCTTCTGGCCCAAATCTTCGGGCAACGTCAGCACAGATCAGGCTGGCAAGGAGTCCCCAGCCCCACCCTGCCCAGCCTCCGCCAGTCCTAATGTCTCGAGTCACTCTGTGAGTTCTCCTAAATGTTTCCCATGGTTATGAGTGTCCTTATTTGGTCAAAGCACACTATTTGGTACCTGTGCCGTTTGAGCCCAGGGGTTTCACCAACTCAGTCCATGTCAGGAGACTCCGAGGCTGGGACCCAGGTCCATTACCAAAGAACACTCGTGTTTTGAAAATCCCAGAACCAGAGGGACAGTCAGGAGGGCCTGCTGAGCCCAATGCCTCCCCTGCCCCCGCCACCGGCGGCACGTGAGAGTCCAGCCTGTTTTCCTAGTGCTTCCGGTGAGGAGTCCCCGGCCCTTCCTGTCCTCTGTCCGGGTACAGAATCTCTGGGGTGATGAACTTCTCCTGTGCCTCCCTGGAGGCTGTTGCTGCTTGGAGAGAAAGGAAGTCGGCCCAGTGCACATGGCCTTGGCCAGACCTGCAGGGTCAGGACGGGCCGACCCGAAGGGCCTGCCTTGCGTTTCTGAGACGAACACTGGCTTCTTCCCTTGCTCCTCCACGTCCCCAGCATTTCTCACCTTCCTGCCCTCCGCTCTCTACTCTCTCGCCTCAGCCAGCTTGTCCGTCTCGGGAAGGATGGGGAGGAGCCCGGGGCTCACTCCACTCCAGGCCTTGCCGACGGATCCACCCGCGGGCGTGCTGGTGGGTCAGGACCCACGGAGCCGATCCTCAGCCTCACAGGCGGCACACGTGGCTCTCAGCCCCCCGGCGGGATAATCAGCTACGGAGATTCTGGCCCGTGATCGGGGGTCAGGGTCGTGGAGAAGAGCACACAGCTCGTCAGACCAGGGGTGCTGACTCCCGAGCGCGCTGTGTTGACCCTTCAGCAAAGCCCAGACAGAGCGAGACACCTTTACCAAGCCCAGAGGGTCTCCAGCCAGCCTGCCCCCGCGGAACGGCCTCCCCACCGAGTCTGCCGAGCTCTGGACTGCAGACTTCCCAGGGGAGCCTTGCGGGGCAAGGAGGTTCCCGGAGCAGAGCTGCTCCCCGTTTGCTGAGGTGGGAGGTCCCCACCGTCTGGCACTCACCCACTAGACTGTGACCCCCCCACCAGAGGCCGTATCTGAGAGGCCCCACGTCCCCAGAGCCTGGTGAGGGGCCAACACAGATGGACACAGTGCATGTTTGGTGAAGAAACGCGTGAATGAACTGGCCATTAAGCGTTTGCCATGAGTGACTGGAACCGGGTGACAGTTTTGAGGAGAAAGACGGGGTCCCTCTAGAGGGACATTTGTTCCTGGGGGTCCTGTTATGATGGCCAGTCACCCCACAGGGACCGACCCTCACAGCCTCGCGGGACGCCAGTCACCTTCCAAAGACCCCATCTCCTGACACAAACGTCACAGTGTGGGTTGGGGTGCCAACCTGTGAACTCTGGGGGGACACGAACGCTTCGCCCACGGCACGCAGTTTCCCAGGACTCGCTCCTCCCTTTGCTTTTTCCTTTCTGCATTTTCCCAGATGAGCAGCACAGTGCTGGGCTCCTGTTTATGGTCAGAGTGGACTTACCTGGCACCGCACACGGCACCAGCAAGGACCCTGGGGGCCCCCTGCCCACCCGGGTCACGCTGCTCGTTAGGGTCCCCGCTCAGCAAGCCTGGCTCCCCCCAAGCCCACTCCGGGACCGTCTGGGGGCCGCGGCCAGGTGGGCGGCGCTGAGGCGGGTCAGACCCCGCCTGCCCGCTGCGGCTCTTGCTGCGCTCCTCGGATTTTATTAAATCGTCCATCTTGCGCTCTGTCTCTAAGGGGAACTGAAGCTGGAGGGCGCAACTCTGTAAGTAAAAAATTAACTGTGGGGGGCTCAAACATGACTTTCGAGGATGGTGGTCACCACGGTTTTTAAAGCTCCCCTCCCCCGCCTTTTATGAAAAGAAATTCACCTTTGGAGAGAAGAGGAGAGGACAGGGGAGGAGGGGAGGGCGGGGCAGCTGGCTCGTGGCGCAGAGACCCTGAGGCACTGCAAGGGAGACTGAAGGTTCTGGCAGGTTCTGGTCATCAGGGTGGCTGCAGGGCCACTTGGGTCCTGAGCTTGTGGCCCACCCCTCACTGGGCCCCCACGGGGCAGCAGGGCAGAAGTGAGGTTGCTCTGTTCCCAGAGCAGCCCAGACCCCTCCTCCAGGAGGGCCGGGTGGGGCTCAGGGCTCCTCATTCAGTCCCCCTTCAAGGTGCTCCGAGGCCTTTAGTCCTTCTCCAGCCAGCGGGGAGCACGCGGCCCACCTCACCCTCTGCCCGCTGGGCCGCCCCCTGGGCCCTGCAGCAGTGACGACACGGCTGACCCGGCTGAGTGTGCGGGCAGAGGGCGAGGGAAGCCCAGCAGCCCACTGTGGGCCCACCAGCCTCGGGACGCAGACGGCTTGGGTACCCGGTGTCTGCAGAGCCCCCCTGTCTGTCTGTGACTCCCCGGCTGTGCCGCCTCTGACCCCCTGTGGCCAGCTGGCTCTCCCAGCCCTGTCGGATCTAGCACAGTCCTGAGCTTCCGCACTCCCGCCCGGCCCGGCCCCGTGGCCCCTGTGCTGCCTCGGCCTTTGCTGGTGGCCCCAGATGCTGTCAACCGCCCAGGCTGTGTGGGAGGCTCTGTCTGGTGGGATGAGGTCAGCGGGCAGCTGGTGGGGAGGGCTGTGGGGAAGGGCTCCTCCACGTGAGCTGAACTCAGAGTGGACCTGTGGACGGGTGTGAGCTCACTGGTCACAGGACCGGTGGCATTTCCAGCATCTGAGCTGTCCACCAGCATTATGTGGGTCACCCTCCTGCCCCGTGAGGCCCAGGGAGGGAGTTTTCCCAAGGCTGACATGGCTCTGAAAGGGCAGAGCTGGGACAGGAATGCCCAACACTGCCAAGCAGATGGCAGCTGGGGAGGGCGACCAGAGATCCCACCACGGACTTGGAAATGGTCCAGGGTCCGGAGTCATGGAGGGGAGGTGGGAGGGTGGGTGTGGCATCTCCTCCCTGAGCAGCTCTGCAACAGGCAACCCCAGTCACCCAGAGCCCAGCCCTGAGGTATTCCAGCAAGTCCACAGAAGCCACTTGGCTGTCACCGCGTGGACCAGATGCCAACAGTATTGGGTGGAATGGTCCCCCCAGAAGTGTGTGTCCACCTGGAACCTCGGAATGGGAGAGAGGATCTTTGCAGATGCAGCTGGTTAAGGATCGAGGTGGGATCTCCCTGGATTAGGCTGGCCCTGCGTCCACTGAGAGTGTCCCTATAAGAGCCAGAAAAGCAGCAGACACAGGCACCGAGAAGAGGCAGAGACCGAGCGATGCAGCCACAAGCCCAGCAAAGCCTGGGCTTCCAGACGCTGGAAGAGGCCGGAAGGATCCTCCCCTAGAGGCTTCGGAGGGATGGTGGCCCCACTGACGCCTGCATTTCAGGCTTCTGGCCTCCAGGACTGGGAGGTGGTGTACTCCAGTTGCTGCAAGTGCCCCGGTTTGGGGTCAGCTGTTACGCAGCCCCAGGATGCAAATCCACCAGCCTCCTCCAGATGCCCTGGGATGTTCCCATTCTCCCCCACCCTTGCTGCACCCCTCTCGTCCTTCCTGTGTGGCCAGGGTCCCAGACCCCGCGGCCCTTTCCTCCTCCGCCCTGGCCCTCTGTGACATCATCCTCACGGTGGGCAGCCTGCTCATGCTCACCCCTCCGAGGGCGAGTCCTCCTAATGCGAACTAGAGGGAGGGGGAGGCCGCGGCCGAGCTGTGGTCCGAGGAGCAGGCGCTGAGCGGCACGCTGGCATCTTGCAATCAGATTCTCAAAGATACCTTTCGGACTGAAATACCCCGGGAAAACCGCTGCTCCCTTCAGGGGTGTTTTGTTTCTAGTTTGTTTGGGGCTTTTTGGGTTTTGTTTGTTTGACTTTGTCACTGTGGTAAAATACCTTTTAAGCCATTTTTAGGCGCACAGTTCAGGGGTAGGCACAGTCACACTGCTGTGCAGCCATCATCACCACCCATCTCCAGGACATCTTCACCTTCCCAAACTGAGACTCGGTCCCCGTCAAACATGAACTCCCTCCCCCTCCCCCAGCCCCAGGCACTGCCATACTACTTTCTATCTCCATGAATCTGACCCCTCCAGGGACCTCATGCCAGTGGACTCCTTCGGCATCTGTCCTTCTGTGTCTGGCTTACTTCACTGAGCAGTGTCCTCAAGGTTCCTCTATGTTGCAGCAGGTGTCAGAATTTCATACCTTTTAAAGGCTGACTAATATTCCACTGTATGGACATACCACATACTGTCTATTTCTCTGTTGATGAACATTTTAAGCCACTTTTGAAGACATCGAGAATCGTATGATCAGCCCCATTTTCCCTTTTGCTTTGACTGCTGGCAAGGTCAGGAAAAGAAAGGTGGCTCAGCCTTGCTGGTTGGATTTCAAGGCACCCAAAGCCGTATTTTTCTGTTCTTTTTGTGTTCTCTGATCTTGTGTTCTATCCATTGACACATTTCCATTTCATTTAATGTGGTTATGAAAATGGATGCAAAAACATCCACGAGGCATGACAGGGATACCAGATAAGAGTGACCACTGCCTCACGTTCTCCAGGTTGTCCTGGATGCCACACCAGCTTGTGGACCCCCTGAAGAGCACTCGATTTTATAGCTCCCCTGTCTCAAAGTTCGTTCATTTATTCGCTCAACAAATAGTTACTGAGTCCAGACAGAGGGGCCCAGCTCGGACTGTGGGACTCGGACACTTCTGACTGTCTGGTTTCCTGGGAGCTCCCGCCTGCTGGAGTCCGATTATGCTGAGGGTGCTGTTCCTTCTAACGAAAGCAAAGGGCCCGTCTGAGCTGTTCCCCAGGGAGCCGGGCACCGCACGTCATGTTCTCTTCGACACTCAGCTGAAATGGAGTTAGTTCAGCGATGGCCAAGTCTGGGCGGCCGTCCAGTCTCCACTTGGCTCCTGTCCCTTCTGTTTCTTTAAAAGCCAGCAGCTCCTGAGCACTGAGAGTCAGCCTGGGCTGTGTTCAAAGCTACAGCTGGGATGTGTCTGCACATAGGTGCTCCTTGGAAACCTGACGACTCACTGCCTCTCCACTAGAGGGGCAGGTCTGGCCTGAGGACGCCACTCCTGCACAGAAGTGGGGGGTGGGACGCTGCCCAGTTGTGCAGGGGTGTGGGTGGGTGGGGTGGTGGAGACGGGGGAGGAGCTGAGTTAATACACAGGACAGACAGCGCCACTCGGAGTGCAGACAGCCTGCTACGCTAGCTTCTCAGATGAGCATGTTTTGCTATCAATAATTTAGACATACACTTTCTCCTTTGGGAGACGGGCAAAATCTCATTTCCTGAGCAAATCCCCTGAGAAACCAACCTGTTCATTCCTCTAAGATGTTCAGAAATCTGTCTCCATCAACCTAGTTACAGCTGTTTGCACAGTCCACAGGAGCCGGGCAGGGTCCCGGCAATGTCCCAGGACCACGTCCCATCTTCCTCCATCAGTGGCTTCTACTGTAAGTGCCATGAGGAAGACACGCAGAATCAAGCTGTTTGAATTTAATGCAATAACTAGAGAATTGCTTGTAGAAATAGTGAAAAGTGAGGCAGAGATGATGCCCATTTCGAGAAGAATCTTGGGGTGGGGTATCTGCTGCCTTGTCCTGTTCCCCAAAGGGAGAGGAGTCCCTGGTTGTGCTGGGTGCTTACGTTGGAGGTTATTCCACAGTCTGGTCTAGCCTGGGGTGGCCGTGAAAACTTCTGTGGGTTTCTAACCTCTGAGCGCCTTGGTTTACCCACTTGTAGAGTGGGGTGGCAACAGCGCCACCCTCCTGGGGCCTTCGTGAGGAGTAGAAGAGACCAGGCTTTCGCACGACGCCTGGCCACTGCCGGGGAAGACTTCACCCAAACAGGGCAGAAAGGGTGGGCGATGGTTTTAAAGCTAAACAAGAATGACTCTCCTTCACTGAGTCTGCGCTGTGTTCTGTGGGTCGGGGGGCTAGGGAGCCCTTTGCACAAACCCTCACCCTACAAGCCGGACAGACGGGCGCCTTTGCCCCTGTGCACAGGTGGGAGCTGAGGCTTCTCCAGGCGGCACTCCTACGGTGGCAGGAGTGTTGCTGTCACTTTCTCTGGGGAATGGGGCTGGAAAGGATGCTGATCTGCAGAGCGCCCAGCGCCCGGCCTTATTAGCCAGCAAGGCCTAGCTCTGCAGAGTTTCTTCCCCAGCCTCGGAGCTCTGCAGGCTTGCCGGGCCACCCAGGGGACCGTGCCCACCACCCTGTCTTTGGCAGAAGGACCCCCTCCCCAAGCCTGCTGGGTCCTAACTGTGAGCTGGGACCTGCCACCGCAGGCCTCCCCCTTTCTTCCTGCAGTTGACAAAGGCCTCTTGAGACCTCTCAACCACAGAGCCCTGCAAACCCGCGCGGCTGGAACGGCCGTGAAGCCCGGGAACTCAGGCACAGCCGCCGCTGCCTGCTGCAGCGCCCCCGGCCAGGGAGCGCTTAGGTCCTCAGAGTCGCCCATTTGTGCTTGGGCTGCAGATTCGGGGCGGGGGGTGGTGCTGAGCTATGAACAAAGTCGGAGCCCACCCTTCACTGCCTCCCTCTGTTCAGCGTGCCCTGGGCGGCCCTGCTCCAAACCTGCCACGTAACCACGTCTTTTGTTTTCTGTATTCTGATGCCTTGATACCTGGGGCCTTGCTAACCCCAGAGGGACTACCCTTCCCAGGGCTGGCTACTTCCTAGAGATGGCAGACAGCTCCCCAGGAAGCCCGTCTTTCATGTACAAACCAACCAACACAGAGCCCACACCCCAACCCCCTCCACGGGGCTCTCATAATCCAGGCCACTGTCCGCCTGCCCTAACCACCCAGGGCCAGGTACCAGACAGCCCGGGACAGCCCGTACGCCCAAGCCCACTGAGGTGACTCAACTAGCCCATCCTAAGCCTGCCCACCCTTCCTCACCTGTCTCTTCCCAAGGAAACCACAGTCCAGGCTCTTGCCCACATTTCCCGGCTCCCACTGCCTCCTGACCCACCCCGGTGCTGCCCTGCGTGGCCCTGCGTGGCCCTGCGTGGCACGCCTCCCGTTCCTAGGGAACTGTGAGTATAAAGTCTTCTCTAGGAAAGACAGTCATTTCCGTGTCAGTGCGTCCTATCCCACCAGATTCAAACAAATCCTGGGTCTTCTTAAAACACCTGCCAGCCTCACCTGCTGCACCTGCGGGCCTCGCCCTCAGGGTCCTGGCTCTTGCAGGAGGGAGCCGGTTTTAAGGGGTGCGCCCCCAAAGGGGGAGGCCTCAAAGGGTCAGTTAGCACTTGGTGCAGCTTGGAGGCTGCTGGCTCGACCTGACTGCTGCTGCCCGAACCACCTCGAAAACACTATTATGCTCCGCAACTACCTTCCGGGACTAGCACGTCTCTGCTGGCTTTGCCAGTTTCGGCGGCTTCTACCAGAAATGGCCTCAGAAGTGAAAAGGGAACCTGGGCTTCTATCAGACCCGTGCCCCGGCGAGCGTCTGCCTGCGACTGGCCCTCGCTGACGAGCAGTAATGTGCGGATTGTGCCTGCGCTGACAGTCGGGTCTGTTTAATAACAGATCGCCCCTGTCTTCGGCTCATGCCAAAAGCCTTTGCTGAGACAGACGAGAACGTGGTCCGTTGTGAGTGTGTTTGTGCTTACATTCCTCAGGCTAACAGTCAGGACTGTAAGTAACAATAACAAAAGTGGCTTTTGTTGTAGGAGGAGTCCCCGGTGAGGCCATGAAGTGAGCAGACCTCGAGGTGTGGGTGGACGTGTTGTCGCCAGCAGACCGCGGTCGGTCGCTTGCTTTGGTGGATGCGAGTGTTGGGTGGGGCTCACGCGCCCTGCCTCGCTTGGAGGACGTCTGATTTATAGCACCCTGTCCTGGGCTCTCCGTGTCCCCTCACGGCCTCTCAGCCTCCTTAGCGGCTCCCCTGGCTTCCCTCCTGTTTGCCCTGCTCTCCTCCCAGTGACACGCACCCGGACCACCTGTCACTGAGACAGGACCATCTCTCTGTGCCCTGGCTCCATCCACTCTCTGTCCTCCAAGACCTTCTACACCAAGGTGTCCAGCCCAGCATCCCCACGTCCCTCCCGGACATCGCCGTCTGATCACTCGTGCCAGGAAACATGCAAACTGAAGGTGCAGAAAGGAGAAGGGGTGGTCGCCCCTCCTGAGAACCTCCGCCAAGCCCTGCATCTCCCAGTTCACCAACGGTGCTGATGCTGACCCAGCGCCCAGACTCAGAACCTCCGGGCATCCTCGCTTGTCCCCCTCCCTTGTCCCACCCAAACTGCCCTCCCTCCTCAACACCTCGGTACCTGTTTGTGCCTCACCACTCACAAATCCACCTGGCTAAGGGTGCCTTCTCTCCCCGCAGTTCCGTGCAGCCTCTGAACTTGCTCTGGGCGCCGCCCCCTCCACCATGGGTCCCACCCAGGCGCGTGGCTGAATGACCCTGCAGCATCACAACACTAACCCCGTTACAGCTGGCTCGGGGAAGGTTCAGACCTCTTCACCTGGTGCCCGTGGCCACTCATACCCGGTGCCGACCCACCTTCCCACCCCTGCCTCCCCTCAGCTCCCCAGTCACAGATCCACGCTCCGGTCAAGAGAGAGTCCTCTGGGTCCACGACATGCTTGTCTGTGCCCCAAAAGACCAATTCCTTTTCCTCTACCCATAGCCTTACTCAGCTGAACTATCAGGTGGTCTCAGTCAGCCTTGCCTTTCTCAGTGTCGCAGCGGAACGGGAGCCCGCCGACCAAATCCTCAGGCCTCCGAGGCTGCCCACCCCGCCCCCGCCAGTCATCCTCGTGCAGCTCCGGCCTTTCCTTCTCCACCCCCCTTGCAGCTCCAGCCTCCTCTAGTGGGTACCTGAGGGCTCAACCTGGCCCTTTTCTCTTCTTACCCTCTGCCTTCTCCCCATGCAACCCCACCAGCACTCCGGCTGTAGCCACCACCTGCATCCCAGGGATGCTGGATTTGGCACCTCCTCGAGGCCCCCGAGGGTCAGGCCAACTCAACCAGCCAACTCCAACCCCCATGTCCGTGACTCCTGGTCCTATTTCAGTGGGACCCATTTCACCAAAAAAGTCATCACTCATTCAAGTGAGCAGGTCACCTGGTGGCAACCCTACCCTCCCTCCCTCATGCCCCATCATCCTGTCCATCACCAATTCTATGAATTTGGCCTCAGAGTCATCCACTTCTATCTGTCCCCCTCCATGCCACATCCCCCTTCCCTGGCCCCAAAGCCATCACTTCTTCCCTGGACCAGCCCCCAAAAGGTCTCCTGCCTCCACTCCAGCTCTCTCCAGTCTGCTCTCCACTCAACAGCCAGGTGACACTTCCATGATGCAAATCTGGATGTGCCCCCACCCAGGGGGGCCACAAGCCACAGGATGGAGAGGGAAGGGGCCACAAGCCAATGGATGCAGTGGGATCTAGAAGCTGGAAAAAGCACAAAACCGAATTCTCCCCAGAGCATCCTGAGGAATCAGAGCTCTGTCGACGTTTTGATTCTGGCCCAGTGAGACTGGTCTCAGACTTCTGGCCTCCAGACACATGAGACGATACATCTGTGCGGTTTTAAGTCACTAAATGTGTTAAGCAACAGGGAACTAACACACTCCTCTTAGGGGAAAGGCCCTAGACACAGAATCCTGGTTCTGTTTACCCCTCTAGTCAATCTCTCTCTCTCACCTCCTGCCTTTCCAAGCATTAATATTCACAGAGGATAGCCTCTCCAATGTCCAAACCTCACAGACCCCGAGTCCTTCCTTGCAGAGGGGAAGGAAGAGGGTTTTCTGAATCCCAAGGTCCCTGGGGCATGGTGAGCCCACCCTGAGCCCTCTCCCAGTTGGCCCTGCTCTCCTTAGAGCCTGGAACTCGGCAAAGTTGCTCCCTGAGCTGTCTCTGCTGACCCTCCCGTCGGGTGCTGTTAGGGAAGGGAGCCAGGGAACACGAACCCCGAGCCGGGCAGGTCCAAGTGGACCCTGGTGACCCATGGGCTCCTTGGAGGGAGACGCCCAGCATTTCCCCAAGAGGGGTTAAAGCCAGATGAAGCCAACCTCCCCCTCCCTTAGCACCCCACTCCCCGCCCCACCCCAGACACAGCCGGGGGAGGACGTGGATTAATTTAACTTTTAATTACATTCACTTAACAGGATTATCCAGCTGAGGTTAAAAAAAATCTGTCTCCCAGATGAAAAAAGCCCTCTCTGTATCTATTTATATCCAGTATATACATAACCAGCAACGAATATCTTTATGGACCATTAAAGATTTAATGCTTAATTTATAGCCACTTTCTCTGGCGGGGTGTCCAGGCACAATGTCAACATTTTTAATTAAATGAAAAAAAAATTTCATCACAAAGAAAGATGTGTGTGTGTGTGTGTGTGTGTGTGTGTATAGTCTTTTCTTTTCAAGCCACATTCGAACCAGTTAGCAACAGCCCCAATTTACTGCTCTGGGAAGCATCCCGGGTGGGAGAGGGTGCTGGAAACTGGGGGGACATGTCTGGAATTTCAGGTCACAGGCCGGGTGGTTCGTGTTCAGCCGGAGGCAGCCACTACGACAAATGCCCCGCTGCGCTGCTGAACTTCTGGCTGTTTGCTGAGCACCTACTATTGCCAGGCACTCTCCGAGACTGTTTACTGACTCGTACAACTTTAATTCTCCCAACTATGGTACAGAATTCAGGACAAGGTGGGGCAGAATTATCATCCACGAAGCTCAGAGAGGTTGAGCACTTTGCCTGGGGTCACACAGCAGAACTAAATGGATGAGGAACCCACGTGTGGATCCAGGTCAGATTCCCAAACCCAAGCTCTTTGTTCTCCCCATGCAGCCTGCTGAGAATGGGCTCGGGAAGGAGCCTTCTGCCCACTGTGTCAGGACTTCTTCTGAGTCATCAGTGACTAAAGGAAGTGGCTCAGATCCAAGTGGCCCGGATGCCCAAGCCTAAGCACGCAGCTGCGCCGGGGGGGCCGGCTCACTGTTGGGTCCCTGACACCCAGGCTCAGTGGGCTCCCAGCAATCATTCAGGGAGTTTTAAAGGTCATGAGAGTGAGGGCAACTTTCTTAGAGGGTCTCAGATGTCCTGGCGTCAGGGAGGCGACCTTGGAGTCTGGAGGAGGCAGCTGCTGCTCAGCACGGATCTGTCCTCTCACAACCCGGCCCCTTGGTGGCAGCAGGTAAGGAATGTCACTCGCTCCCAGGGTCCCCCTGCCATAGCAGCCCCTTCTCCTCATTCTGGGGCACGTGGCCCTGAGGTCCAGCCTCACAGCTGACCAGCTGGACTCCAGCAGGCTGATCTTGGATGTAGATAGAGGGAGGGACCCCTTGTTGTCCAGCCCACCCCTGGCCCCATCTAAGGGTCCGGGGGATGGCGATGGAGCTTCAGCCCTGAAATGTCAGCAGTGCCCAGGGTGAGCTCTCAGGGCACTGCCTTCCTGTCCTGGGAGGACCCATAGCCTGGATGGTCTGCTGCCACCAGGGGCCACTCCTGAGCCCTCTCAGCGACTCCTGGACTGCGGCCCCATGCAGGGTCAGTCCAGGCCGTGGGCAGCGATGGACCAGCCGTGTCCCGTGAAGCCACCCATCCCTGCACGGGTTCCTCACATGGATGGGTACACTGTTCAGCTGGGCCTGATACTTGGATGTGCCCACTGCCCGGGTGATGGCCACTCTGAGTCTTGCCACGGACTAGACGCTCTGCGGAAATGGTTGAGCCTACAGGCCAACGCGGCGGGTGGGGTAACACCTGCTGCCGGGCCCCACCCTCCCCTGATCCAGCTCCAGGTAGAGCCTTGCACCCTGGCAGGGACCGTCAGCCAAGCCGGAGGGCAGACGGCCTTTTCTGAGGGCCCCAAGTGGGCTTTGCTGACTTCCCCGTCCCACGTGCTGGATCCGCCCGATTCTCCCCTCCTCAGCTGACCCCTCTGAAACGTGACCTCTTGCCAGGCCTTTCCTGCAGGCCCTTCTCAGGCCCACATCCTTCCCAGCCAGTCTGGTCCCGGTCCTGTCCCCAGGATAGGGAACGGGCAGTCGAGAGGGCTGAGTGCATGCGTGTTGTGGGTGGGGGGACGAGGGGAGCACAGAGCAGCCAGGGAGGGGGTGTCTGGGGTGACGGTGCCACAGACCCCTATGATGAGGCCCCACTCAGCCAGGGGCTGGATGCTAATGACACCACGAGGGACACTCGGCCACTCCAACATCTGTCCTGCCACAACCATTCCAAGAAGTAACCTCACAGGGGCACAGCCCACGCGCCCCCATTTGTCACTCCAGAGTGCTGTCCCCGCCAGCTGTGCTCTGGGGCAAGGCCACGTGAATCTGACCCAAGGTGGAAATCAGCGGCCGCCAGACGCCGAGGCCGGCAGAAGCCAGCGGCCTCGAGTGGGGTGCTCCATCTTCCCCTGGTGACGGCACCTCTCGGGGCGGACTCGGGGAGACGACGAGTCAGCACCTGGATGGGCAGGGGTCGCCCGAGGTCAGCAGCTGGCACTTGGCGTGGCCTCCCAGACCTGCTGGTTTCCGTCCTGGGGCACCGAGCTCATGCCAGCATCCTGGGCCCTCTCCCTCTCCCCTCCTGCGACCCACTTTCCAGGGCCCTGGGACAGGAAGGCCCTCCTTTACGTCCTGGGGACAGCAGTGCTGCTGGGATTCGCACCGACGCCAAACCAAGCGCAAACTTCCATCTTCTGCCTCAGGGCAGAGCTCCTGCGCCCTCTGCTTGCCGGAGCCACGGACCAGCCCAGCTGCCATCCCTGCCGACCCCCTTGGTCCTTCTCGACGGTCACTCCGCCAACTCCTGGTCACAGTCCTCTAGGAATTTGGGAGCTACCTTCCAAAGCCATGAACTTCCACGGTCCGGAGGAAAGGGGCTTGCTGACGGGCCGGCAGCAGTGGTCCACCCTAAGACCCCCCCGCCCCCCAGGGGTGCTCCCCTCCCCTCCTGCCTCGACCTCCATTAGCTGTTGAGGTCAGACACTTATTAGCTCCGTTCCTTCCCGCAGGGAGGCGGGCACGCTCATCCCTGGAGCTTCTATTCCCATAAACCGACCCTCCATTTCTCATGTGGATCCACTTTAATTACAAAGCTAAATAACGAGAAGAAAATATTAAAATTAAAAAAAAAAAAAACTACGCCAAGCAAGTTTGCTTGTGCCGGCCACCGGCTCCCAGAGCCAAGGCACAGAGCGAGGATGGCACCGCGCCACTCACTAAAAGCATGAGTGTCACTAAATCAATAATTCATTTACTTTAATGAGATAAGTACTTTGAAAACTAATTGCAAACCTGCTCCATTTACTCCGACCCGTTGCAGCCCCTAATGTGAATCGCAGAAGCGTTGCTGTGGGAAGGAGAACGTCTTTAGGTGGAAGACACCGTGTCATCTTCCCCCTTTTCTTCTAAGAAAGAGGGGGATGTTCTCAGTGCGGGCGGGAGAAGGGTGGGGAACGGATGAGCCTCCGTGTCTCCACCCGCCCAGCGGCGCCCCCTCCCGCTCCACAGGGGAAGTCACGGGGGAGCGGACGCAGCCGCGCGGTGATGACCGACACCGGGAAGTGACGGTCCCAAGGCCTCCTGGGACTTAAGTAGTCTCAGCATGAGCCTTCGGCTGCCGGAGCTCCAAGCGGGCTCTCCCCAAACCCCGAGCCTCAGACAGAATGCACAGCCCCAGAGAAACCAGGGCAGGGCTGAGCATCCTTCAGAGAGTTTCAGTTTCATCTTTGGCAAGTGAAGTCCTGAAGGGTCCTGAGTGTTCGAGTGGCTTCCCCAGCACACAAGCCGGGGACCAGGAAGATGCCGTGCTGAGCTGCACACACCGTGAGCAGAGCCCTGAGGTTTATCATCTATGGGGTGGGCAGGGAAGTCGCTGAAGAGCCACAGAACCCACGGGGTCACAGAGAGACCCCAGGTTGTCCTCATTGTCCTTTGCTATTGTTTTGGGCAAAACTAAAACTAAAACTAAAAAAGCAATTATGGCACAGTTTTCAGCTTTTTATGTTGGGGGAGTCCCAAATCCTCTCTTTCTGTTTTCTGGTCGTACGGGAAATAGATTCCAGCTCCTCAGCAGAAGTCCAAGGCTGCTTCTTGAAATTTTCAGGAAGAGCCCATACAGTTCAGAGATCATGTCTCTAAACGTCTTACAGGATGCAGAAGAATCTGCTTTTGCTTTGTGGCTGGATGCTGGACCGCTCCAGCCCTCAGAGCTGACCTGGTGCAGGGAGCACTGCACCTGCAGGCAAAGGCGAAGCACTGGAGAGCAGCCTGCGAGGACACCCCAGGCTCAAGGAGGAAGAACCCAAAACTGTGTCCCTGAGCCTCCCACCCCACTCACCCCTCCTATGCTGGGCGCAAGAGCAGAGGACAGAATCTCCATCACTCAGAACCACTGGATGTGTAGCTTTGGACCACCACCAGGGTTGCTGTCATTACGATTTTGTGTTCACTGGGTGCTAAGACTGTGCTAGACCAGCCCTGGCTCTCTGGGGTCCCTGGAAATGGAACATTATTTCTCTAAGCTGGAGTGGAGCCAGGAGCATGAATGATGCTTGGGGGCAGATCCTGGGTAGATTAAAGGCAGGTACAGGTTCTGGGGGCCCAGGGGGATGGGTGGGAACTCAGTTCTTCCCAGTTGTGCAAAGTAGGAGATGGGCAGGCCCCTTGGGAGGTGAGGCTGCAGCACCCTGGGGCTGTGGGAGAGGACACTGTGGCTTCCTGGTGACGGCTCGCCTCTGGTGGAATCCCACTCGCTCATTCTCCTGCTCTGCTGGCTGCAGAGAAGGGGCCGACGCACAGGTTGCCTTGAACTTGCCTGGCTATCACAACCACCAAGGGGAGGGAGGGCTGTGGCTCTGCGCCGTGCTCAAAGACCCTGCCCCAGCAAGTGGGGCCCGAGAGACCTCCTGGGTCCTCAGCGCTGTGGCCTGAGCGGAGGCTGCTCTTTCTAAGTGGCTGCACTGGTTTTGCAAATTCTAGCTTTAAAACCATTGCTCAAAACCAGAATTGTCATGTTTTCCTCCTAAATTTTGCACGTCAGGCTGAACTGCGTGTGGGAGAAGACAGAGCAAGGTGTGTGCTGAATGCGGTTTCTCTGGCGCCACACTTTTCTCTTCCCTGAAATGCTGACCTTACATCCAGAGCGAGCCCTGGCTCAGCCTGGCGTCTGTGGACTCTGCCCACCAGGGCGAGGGGGTGCGGGAGGGGTGGGGTGGGCGCAGCACCAATCCCAGGCGGGGTCGGCCCCACCAAGACCTGCCATCTGTGTGGTGAGGCGTCCTGGGTGCCCAGTCCCTTGGGGTCGGGGGCAGCTGCCCACAACACAGAGGCCAATGAGAAAGATCGCAGGGGGGACACAGAGAGGGGTCACCACCCAGAAAGAGGATCCTCTGCTTCTCCCATCCAAGCAGCAGGTCAGGCTCACCCGAGAGGCTCTGCACAGGGGACAGACCACCGGGGGCCGAGGAGGGGCTGTACTGCAGCCAGGAAGGGAGAGGCGCCCTGCTGACACAGGAGGGGCTGGAGCGGGCAGAGCGGGCGCACTGTGGTAGCAGACACACTTCCCTTTGCCGAACTGGCAAACTTGCGCCCCCCTCAGAGGCGAGCGATCCCAAGCCCGGACCATCTGTGCACGCTGGCGACAGGGCATTTGCGAGTAACCCAGCCCGGATGGCCCCACACACGTCAGTCGAGGTCTCCGGGGCCCTTCTCGCAGCCTGCCAGCTCTCCCTGCGGCAGCGGCCTCCCCGACCTGGGGCCAAGGGGCCAACGGGGTGGGCGGCCTGAGTAGCCACAGGCTTTGGGAGGGGAGAGCAAGCCTTCCCAGCCTGGCGGTGGTGGGGCCGCCCACAGGGGCTTTGGCTAATGACGGCCACTCCGAGGAGCTCATTAGCGGGAGGAGGGCCGCCAGCCTAGCAGCAGGCACAGGGGTGGTGAGGGAGCCAGCGGGGCTCTCCCGACCTCAGTGCTTTGGCTGAACTGTGAGTGCCAGAAGCCGGGAGATCTGAGCCTGCAGGTGAGACAGACCCTTCGCCCATTCCGTCCTGCCGGCACCTGCTTCCTCCCCAGACATGGACCCGGGCTTGAGAGCAGGGCTGCCCCTCGGCGAGGCCTCTGGACCCCGGCCCCCTGCGCCCCTCAAGCGGGCTGCATGGCCTTGAGCAAACGACAGCCTCTCTCAAACATGAGGGCGCGCGGCGGCCACGCGGTCTCTGCCCCGCCCTCTCTCGCTTAGTTCACAGAAAGGCCGCCAAGGCTGCTCTGAGCACCGTCCCTGTTTTACAGATGAGGCAACTGAGGCTCAGAAATGTCAAGTCAACTGCGAGGACAAGGCAAGTGTGAACCAGGGCCGGTGTGTCTCAGCCCCTCGGGCCCTGCACCCCAGGTAGAACCCCACAAGGGGTCCGGCTTTGCCCAGAGGAGGGCTCCAGGGAGCGCTCCCGCGGTGAGCAGTGAACAGAGCTAGTCGGGCCACAGGCCACCTCCAAGGCCCAGCGGGCAGCTGCTCGGCCAGACCTGAGGCCCTGCTGCTGAGGGGACAGCTGCCTGCCAAGGCCAAGGCCAGAGCCCCGGGGGCCAGTCCTCTGCCTGGAGAGGCTCAGTCAGGCCGGATTGCGGCTGAGGACGTGTCCACACGGGAGCTGGCTCCTGGCCCTGAGGGGTGTCTGACACCCCTTCCACTGGGAAAGGGAGGACTGGCCAGCCGGAGGCCAAGTCAGGAAAGCCTGGAGAGGATGTTCAGTCCAGATCACAGATTCCAACAAAGTCCTGCCTGGCTCAGAGGCCCCGCCTGCTCTGGCTTGTCCACTGCCAGACCTCATCACTCCCTGCCCTCTGTGGGCCTGCACTGGCCTCCTTGCTGGCTGTGGACCCCTTCCCCAGGGCCTCTGCCCTGCCCTAGCTGTTCCTCACTCCCCTGGGTCTCTGCTCAAAAAGGAGGATTAAAATGGCAACCTTCACCCCCCCATCCCCACACCCCCCCATCCCCACTCCCCACTTGGCCCTCGCAGGCACACGGCCCCGGCCTCCTGGAGGTACTCCCCCGACTGTCCCTCTGCCCCAGCACAATGTAAGCTCCACTAAAGAGTCTTGTCTGTTTTACCCACTGAGGTGGACACTGATGTGTCTCTAGAGTCCAGAACAGGACCTGGTTCAGAGCCGACACTTCATAAACATGTTTGAGTAAAATGAGGGAACAGGCATGATCGTTCACAAAATCATATGCACAGAATTCCTCCCTCCCTCCCTCCTTTTATTCTTTCCTCCACCCCCCACCGCCGCCTCCCCCGGCAGAGCAGTGTCACAAAGACCAGAGCAGGTGAGGAGGGGTCTGGAAGCCGGAGGGTGCAGGTGGAGATGCTCTTGCCAGATTTCACAAAAAGCCCCCAAGGACTGTGCGCACACCTCGCTCCTGGGATCTCTTAAAACGGAGATTCGACTCAGCAGGTCTGGGGTGGGGGTGGGCGAGCTGAGTCTGCTTGCTCACCGGGCCCCAGGCAGTGCAGGTGCCCCAGGTGATGCGATGCTGCTGGAGCAGGGACCACAGTCTGGGTCGGAGCTCACACACCCAGCAGGTGAGAGCGGAATTCTGTTCTGTTCTGTGCTAATCCCACAGCGACCTCAGCGTGAAGCTGGGATCGAGGTCCGCTCGCCCCTGGGCTTCCCCTGCTCGTCAAAGAGGCCCCCAGGGCAGCCCTGCTCTGGCACCAGGGGCTTGGCTTCTGACGGAGCCTGCCAAGGGCAGGGAGCAGGGCTGCAGCGTGCCCAGGACCCACCCGGAGGAACTGCAGGCTTGTTATTCTGGGACTCGGAGAGGACGGAGGCATAAGAACACCTGCCACGTTCACACAGCGCGGCTGGCGGTTCCGGGCCAGTCACAGTACTCAACACCTCTGAGCTCCTGACACTCTGCCTGGGCTGCATTCTGAACCAAAATCACCGCTTTGGGGGGGGGCTCCTTGGGGGTCCCAACACTGAGTTGTGAAGCCTAGAACCCGAGCCTAGAACCCCACACGCCCAGACCCCCACCCTCCCCAGGAGCCTGGCCCTCACTTCAGGTCCCTGCTGCGTGGATGCAGGGGCACTTACACATTTCTCTCTGAATTCCACCCTGGCCGATCTCCACTGAAGGAAAATCAATGGGAAGATCTCAGTTAATCACACAGGGGCAGGCTGATTAGGATCCGAAATTAGGTCAGTGCTGCTGCCTGCTCGGAGGGTAGGACCCCTTAATCATTGTTCCATTCTTGAGAGGTGGACCACAGGCCGCGCGGAACGCTGGCACGGACCCGCGCCTGGGGCACACACGGGCCGGGTCAAGACTTGTACAGTAGAATCGATTTTTTTCCGTTGGATGGAAACCAACTCATCGCCTTAGATCACGAGCATGGGGGTGGCCCAGACAGGACGATGTGCCTTCCAGACCCTTGGCCAGGAAGCACGGCTTCATCTGTCTTCTCTTCATTCTGGTCCAGGTGGCCTGGCTGCTGAAGCCGTGGGAGCACGCCAGCTGGGCCCATGGTTCTCCAGGCGAGGCTGGAACAGGGGAGGCCACGGCCTCCACGCCCCGAGGTCTTGCCGGTGGCTGTTCCGGATGGCTGCCTGAGCGGGCAGGGCAGGGTGACATGCTGGGTGGGGTAATATCCCCAGGGCTGACGAGGCATTCCAGAGTCCCGAGGGCTCTGAGGAGCTCAGTGAGGTCCCCGCCTCCCTGACCCAGACGGACACAGGGGCCTTCCCCCGGCTGGGCTTCACCCCGCCGTGACCCCGCCTGGCTTTGGAAGCATTCATGGCTCTGGACATACTCAGGCTGGAGTGAGAGCCACCGCAAAGGGGAACGTCTTCATGGTTTCTGTCCTAGTCTTCCAGCCCAGTGTCCTGGCCGGTGGCCAGCAATTCTACGGAGAGATCCAAGCGAATGTTGGTATTTCACAGGCACTTTGTAAATTCTGTAGCACTCTAAATTTACGTTATTTGTTTGGAACACGGGAAAGGCACACAGACTTTCTGCTGACACTAGAGCCTCCCTTGCGCGGTCAGGCTTCACCTGCCATGCGGGGCCCGGCGGCCTGGCCGGAGATGCCCACGCTGCTCTGGGGCAGCCCTGTGAGTAGCTGCCGGGGGAGGTGGCGAGAGGCAGAAGGCCGCTCTGACTCTTCACGAGTCACCCCTTCCTTCCTTCCAGGCTGGCCTGGTGAGGTGTGCCTGGAAGGCAGACCCACGGTGTCCAGTGCTACTGTGCTCCTTGCCTGGAACCAAAGCTCCAGGAGACCGAGGACATTCCTGATGGCTATCCAGATTGCCAGGGCCAGGAACGGCGCCGGGCACACAGCGGAACCGGGTAAGTGTTTGCTGGGTGAATGCACACCGGCACGCTGTAGGGTGGGTCGTGTCCCCCATGCGTCCAAGTCCTGACCCCCAGAACCTGCGACTGTGATCTTATTTGGAGAAAGGGTCTTTGCAGATGCGATTAAGTTAAGGATCTGGGGATGAGCTCATCCTGGGCCCTAAATCCAACGACCTGTGTCTTTACAAGAGAAGGGAGGGAGATCTGGACACAAGATGCAGAGGACAGAAGGCCACGTGAAGACAGAGGCAGGGACTGGGGTGATGGGTCTACAAGCCAGAGAACTCCTGGGGCTGGGAGAGGCCAGAGGCTCCCCTCCGGGCTTTGGAGGGAGCACAGCCCTGCTGCCATCTTGATCTCAAACTTCTGGCCCCCAGAACTGTGACAGAACACATTTCTATTGCGTAAAGCCACCCAGTTGGTGCCCATTTGTTACAGCAGCCACAGGACACTTGGATACACGCTCTGGTCCGGAGCATAATCCTTCATATACCTGTGCGTGCACCGTGTCCCCACTGCATCCCACCCGGCTCTTTCTGCCTCACTCCCTGCTGCTGGGGTGGGCACGCCCTGCAGTCGGCCGGGGGCCTCTGCCTCCCTGCTCTCTTCCTGGCGGCTGGCCCTTTTGGGGGAGTCTGCCCAGGAGATACGGGGATTGTCACCGCTGCCCTGGGGGACCTCAGTCCGGAAGGCAGATTTGTGGCCATAAATATAATAGCACTGAACTTGTCCAGAAGGCAGCCGTGCAGCGTCCTCCCAGAGCCGGCTCTCCGCCGCCACCTCTGCCGGCACCGCAGCCAGCGCCGGGCAGAGTTGGGGAGGGGGCTGGGATCCTCCACCCGCCGTTCAAAGGACCAAGACCAGAAAGCAAACAGTTCCGCCCAACGAAACTCCTACTGCTCCTTTGCCTGTAGGAATGCTTTCAATGAAACTCGACTTCCTAAGCTCCTATTACATTTTTAAATTTAACGGCGGTTTCTTCCCCAAAGCCAGCCCCAGGGGTCCACGATTATGAACTGTCTTCAGGCGGTTCTGGGGAGCAGCTGGCCCCAGGACTCGGAGCCTCGCACTTAACGAGGGTTTAACCTGCAGCGAGACTCTGTCCTCTCTCCCTGGCTCCCCGTCCCTAATCGTCTCTCATGAAGGACTCATCAAAAGCTTTTTGAAACTCAGGTAAATTATGTCCACTGGGTCGCCGGGATGCCTGCCATTTTATTAACTTTGCAGAGCGCTCCGGTAAGTCCGAGAGCCTGCTCTCCTTGTGGACACGCGGAGCAGTTTGAACTCATTACCTCCGGGCACACAGGTCTGTAATTTCCAGGGTCTTCCTGGCCGGCGTTAGTGACTTTCCAATTTCCAGAAAGAGCTTAGTTTCCGAATCCCTTTCAAGATCACCGCTATTTTAAACTTCCTAATTCCATTAGGCGAATCCGCCCCCATTCCGGAGATTTACTGGGCTGGGATTTTGCAGGTAAGCTTATAAACTGCTTCTCGAGAGCCTGCGGCCGAGGAAGCCTGCCAACCCCGGGCAGGTCGTGGGCACCGGAGGCTCCAGGTGACTGGACAGGTGACTCAGAACTCTCTGGGGGTGGGGCCCACGTGGCTTGAGTCAGGACAGACGGCACAGCGTCCAGATTGCCCGGGCAGCGGAATTGAAATTTGTTTGTCACACAAATGCTGCACAAATCCGTTGGCACCGGAACACTCACACCAGCGCCACGGTTCCAATGGGGCTGCTCGCCCGTGACCGCGGAGGTGAGGCTGTCTGCGCAGACCTCTGCTCGATGCCCCTGCCCTCCTGCCTGCAGCGTGGACGCTCACCTCAATGTGAAGAGCAGCCTGGACAGGGCAGCCCGTTGTCCCTGTGCCCCACACCCCCCCACCCCACCAGCGGCCGTGGGAGCCTGGACTTGCTGGCTGCTGTCCTCTCTTGAGGACATTTCAGCCCTTTCAGGGATACATCCTCATAGTGTTGCTCTGGCCAGCACCCCGCCTGGCTGTCCTGGGCGTCACTGGGCAGCTAAGTTGGTCTCATCCCAGCGGCTTCTGCGTTCCCATGGGACTGCTCTCTGAATGGAGCTCTTCCAGGACCTTCCTATTACTGGCCATCTTCACGATGGACTGGTCTGACCACGTTCGTGTTTCCTGTGACCAGTGGCTTGCCTTGAAGGGGGTACTGCTGGGCTGAGCTCCTGGCACAGAGCTTCAGAGCCTCTGGAATTTCCTAAATGGAGGGAGGCTCTCTGCTCTGAGAAGACTCAGGGCGAGCCCCTTGTTGGCTGCAGGACCGGGGCTGGCAACCAGCCCCCAAGAGAGAACTCTGGCCTTTCATCCACCTCCGGGCTGGCTGCTCATTCTCCCACCTCCCTGCCCTGTGGGGTGTCCTCCGAGCTCCCCAGCCCAGCGTCCATGTCAGGCCTGCTCCACCTTCCTGGGAAAATGAAACCAACCTTCTCCTTCGTGAGCCCAGCTATCTTGCTGTGCCCTAGTCTACCTCGGCCCCGCTCCTGGGCACCAGGGCGCACTCATCTGAGCCATCAGGTCTCCCTCCCCTCCGTGTTCCTTCACCTCCCTCCATCAGCCTGTGCCCTTGCCCCCACCTTGCGGTCACCCTGCTTCCCTGCCACCCTCTCCCCTCTTTCCAGCATTCCTGCTTCCTTCTTCCCAAGGGGGCATTATCTGCGGCCTCATGAGGACAGCCTTCATTGTCCCTTGATCTCCCCCTTTCCCCTCTGATGTCACCCTGCTTTGTCCAGCTCAGATGCTGTTCTGAGATGAATAGTGCTCCCTCCAAATTCAAGACCACCTAAAACCTCAGCAGGTGACCTTATTTGGAAATGGTGTGTTTGCAGATGTGATTAGTCAAGACAAGGTCATGCTGGATTAGGGTGGGCCCTACATCCAATGGCTGGGGTCCTTGTAAGAAGGGGAAATTTGTACAGAGATACAGGCACACAGATGCACAGGGGAGACTCTCGGCTGTGTGAAGACGGATCAGAGATAGCAGCAACGCAGCCGCAAGGCAAGCAACACAGAGGCTGCAGGAGCCGGGGCCACTGGAAGCTGGGAGAGGCAAGGGTCCTCCCCAGCCCCCGGAGGGAGGGAGCGGTGCTGTGACGTCAGGCCGAGAGCATAAGATCCCACTGTTTTAAGCCACCCAGTTTGTGGTACTTTGTCACAGCGGCCGCTGGATCCTGCGTGTGAGTCAGTCTTCCCAGGGGTCGCATTGTACTTGACCCCGGGGCACAGGATAGGTGCTTGGTAAACGTCGGCCCTCTCCTACCTGTCTCCAGGCGCTGGGAGCGGTGCCCCAGGACTGCTGCCCTATAACGCTCCTTCTCCCATCTCCCTGGGGCCTGTGTGAGCCTTCCCTGTGCCCCCCACCCCCCACCCGAGTGCCCCGCAGGTGACCTCACCGCTGACTCCACCAGCTCCCTGCCTGCCAGCCTCTCTTGGAGCTCAGCTTCGGTCCCCTTCCCTGTCTGCCACCCTCTTCCCTGTCATTTGCATTTAAAGGCTGGACTGATTCCGTTTTAAAACAAAACCACAAAGCACCCCAGCGAGGACCCCTAGCCTGGCCCTCTTCTCCCTCCCCACCCCCCGCACTCCCCACACCCGACCTCGCCGCTGCCTGGTCTGCTCTGTGCCTCTGTCCCTCACACACGAGCGTCTTCCTCAGTGCTGAGTTCACGCTGGTCTGTCTCTGGCTGGCCCGCCTGCCCCTCCAGGAGCCGCTCTCTCCTCCTTGCGCCTCCTTCCACCTTGGCTCGGGTGGCTGCGCTCCCGCTTGTCCTCCATCCTCTCGATGGCCCCTCCTCCATCTCCTTGCCACCTGCTCCCGTTCCCCCAAACATCGGAGCTCCTTGGAGGCATGTCCTAGGCTCTCCGTACCCCCAGCTTCACCCCTGGGCCTCCCTGACTCGGTTTTGAGAGGGGATCACGTGCTCACCATTTCCAAGTACAAGTCTGCAGATTCACCCCTCTCCTGAGCTCCAGCCCCATCTTCATGTGTGTTGGACCTGTCCCTGATCGGGGGTCCTGCGGATACCCCGAGCTCCAAGGCTGACCTCACTGTCCTCCCCCCAAACCCAGTCTCCACCCCTCCTCCTGTGACATCTGGCTCAAGAACTCACACCCCTGCCACTGTGTTCCTCCGGCAAACACCAGGCTCCTCCTTCCGTGCCTGTCCCACGGGCTTCGCCTCTGCAGTTATTAACGCGGCACCAGCCCTTCGCTCCCTGAGCCGTGGGGCCGGGATGAGTGCTGCCCTGGCTCGCCAAGAGTCCTTCACGGGACACAGGAGCCACGGGGGTGAACAGAGATGTGTCCTTCCCCGGGCAGGGCTGGGGTAGGACACTGTGGGTGGGGACTGCGGAGGGGACCGAGCTGACTGTGATGGGGCCCAAGGAGGAGGCAGGGAAGCTCGGTGACTCTGACCCATAGAATCTGAGGCAAATCTAAAAGCCGGAGGCACAGAGACGAAGGCGTCCGTCCACCAGAGTGACCGTGCGAGCAGCCTTGCTCTGAGGGTGCCCTGTCGTCAGCCCAGGTTGCAGGTAAGGAAACAAGGTGTGAAGGTTAAGTGATTCGGCAAAGTCGTGCAATAAGATGTCAGGGCTGCAATTCAGACCCATTTTTTCCCGGACTCCAAAGCCCAGGACTGACTGAATTTTCTGGGCTCAGTGCAGCCTGAGATAAAAGAATCCTGAGACTTTCAAGTGGCGACAAAAGACCGTTAAGCCAAGGTCGGGAACCTGAGGCCGCCCTGCCATAGCTCAGGCTCGTAATCACCGTTCCCAGCGTCCCCCTCCAGGGGCAGGGGCTTCCCTCCTGCCGTTAGACCCCTCCTGAGCCTCCGCCAAGGATGGAGGATGCCTGAGCCATGCATGTCTCCCCCAGATGAGTCCTCCTCCTCATTTCCCCCCCTCCTGCCCCACCCCGCTTTGTCCGAAAGCTCTGACCCTGGGCGAACCACCAAACCTCGCTGGACCTCTGTCTCCTCATTAAAAACAGTAAGGACACGTCATAAAAGGGTGCGGGCCACCATAGAAAGTGTCATCTGTTTGGTCAAAGAAAATGGGCTGCTCCCACCCCACGACTCGCGGGGCGGCCAGGCCAGAGGCTCAGGAGGCCCCCGCCCGGCCCCACACACGCTCTGAGCCCACACCGGCCACCAGCGAGCAGGCCTTGCTACCTGCAGGCCCTTCTCACCAATGCCTCTTGTTGTCCTCAAAACAGCCCTCCAGGTGGCGGTCGGGAGGCCTCCTTTTTCCTGGTGAGAGCGCGGAGGCTGAGGTGGAGGAGGCAGTTGGGGTCACCTGGGCCGTGAGGCGGGGGCGGGGAAAGAGCGCCAGCTCCGGGGGCATGCGGACTGAGCCCGCGGCCGCCACTCATTAGAGGCCCTGCTGATCTCCAGGCGGGCTCGAGGGGGACCCTGGTGTCACATCTGCCGGAGGTTTTATCTGAGCCCCGTTGTCCCGTCCCTAGTGATGCCTGCATCTCTCGGCTGAGTTGAGACCTGGACTCTTCTCATAACTCCTGGCAATACCACCGCGCCCTTGAAACCACAAGACCACGAGAATGACCATTTGCACGTTCTCCCAAACAGGCAGGTCCCTTTGCCCAGTGTTCCCCGGGGCTGCCTGCCTATCCCCCCACCCCAGGGGCTCTCCCCTGCGATGCCGTCCCCTCCCTTCCTCTGCTGGGAGCTGGGAGCAGGCCGCCTCATGCTGAGCCTTTCCTGCTGTTGGTGAAATCGATTCCGTTGGGCATTTTGTTCCGTTCGGGCTCTGCTGCCAAAGCTGGTTTTGTCATCTGACTTGTTTCTGTTGGAGTCAGTCCCCTGAGCTTAGGGGAAGCCTGGCTGCAGGAATTTGGGGTGCACACCTCACCCCAGCTCTGCCCTCCCCTCTGCCCCCACTCCTGACATCCTCTCCAGAAAGACTGTCAAAGACTGTCCTTCAGATGAGCTGATCCCCTCCCACCCCCAACCCCGTCCCCTTCTCCAGACATGCCCCCGAGCCAGGAGCCCCTGAGGGCAGCGGCAGCAGAGAAGCCCTAACTCAGCTGGAAATGAAAAGTGCCCCCAAGTTCCATGGGGCTCTGCCTCCAGGGGTGGGGCAGGGAGGATCAGGACTGACCACCCTGGCTCAGGGCCGAAGAACAGAGAGTGACCGATGGCCGCTGCCCATAGGGCCTTTGGCTCATGCGGGCTGGCTGGGTGGGCAGGGGCCTCCCTGTCTGTGACAGTGGACCCAGAATGTTCTCTGAGCCCCCTCTGCTGTGGTTTGGGTCGACACTCCTACAGCCGGGCTGCAAAGCCACTGGCAGGGACCGGTGGTCCTGGTCCTGAGGCCTCTGGTGGCCTGCAGACGGGCGGTGGCACCACATGGCTCAGCCCCGTCGGGGCTGGCACAGGTGTGGGGTGGCCACGGCCAGTTCCAGTGCTAGGAAGCAGCTTCAGAGCACAAGCAGGTAGAGCCAGAGGTCCAGGAGACAGAAGGAGCTGGGCCACAGGGGCCCACGCCCCCCAGGGACCGGACAGTGCTCAAAGTGGGAGCCAGACACCTTCTGCCACAGAGGGGCCCAGCCCGGCCCGGCCACGGGGAGCTGGCGCAGGTCTCCCAGCTGCACCACCTTCCGGTGGGCACATCTCTTCCCGGGCTGGTGACTCAGCACAGGTGTGCCCCAGATTAGCATCCAGCACCACCGTAGCTGCACAGAGAAATGGTCAGTTGTCAGCAAGACAGCTGAGCCAGGACAGGGGCAGGCGTGGACCCTGCACACACAGCCGGCTGGGCAGAGGCCTCCTGCCCCGCCTATCCCCTCGCCGACTCAGCATCCAACTGCCTGGGCTGTTACCCCGCCTATGAACCCTTCTCAGGTTGTGCCCCTGCCTCTGGGCTGGAGACCCCCGGCCTTGGGCACCAGGATGCTGCGGAGGGTCCCTGCCTGCATGGCCGGGAGCAGGCGCCTGGACCTTGTTGCCTCAGTTTCCTCATCTGTAAGGTAGGGGAAAGTTTCTAGCTCATGGGGTGGCCTGGACAACTGACTGAGTGAACACTTTTAATTACATGGCCCGGGGTCCTCAGCAAACGTGAGGCATCACAGCTCTTTCCCCCCCTTCAGAGGGTGGAGCCGGACTCCAGGAGGCAGGGGGTTATGCGGGAGGAGCAGCCCCGGCCTCTCTCCTCCCTGGGAGAGGCTGCTCTCAGTCGTGGGGCTCAGAGAGCCCTGGTGACACCCTGGAAGTGCCCTTGCCAACAGCATCACAGCGGCCAGGCGTCTCCCCACGTCCGATCCCCTGGTCTGCTTGTCCCTGAGACGTCCCCATCCCGAGAAGCGGCCCCACCATCCATGCAGTTGCTTAGCTCAAAGCCCAGGGGTCATTCTCAATCCTTCTCCATCTCCTGCCCACGTCCCCCAGGGCCCCCAGTCCAGCCATCAGCCAGTCTCCTGGGGTTTCCTCCAAAACAAGGCCCCACTCCCTTCCTGCCAGGTCCTGCTACTGAGCGGGCCCAGGCCTCCATCGCGTCATCCGTGCCCTGCCTTCCACCCCGCCGCTCCGTGATCCCGGAGCCCTAAGAGCAAGGGGCAACCTCTCTCGCCTCAATACTCAGCTCTGCCCGACTGGCCCTGGACCCCTCTGCCCAGCATGGACCCCTCTGCCCAGCATGCTTTGTCCCCGACTCCACCCAATCATAGATTTCAGAGATGCCCCGACCTCCAGGTTTGCCCTGTGGCTTGGCTATGTCACAGCTGCGCCAACTCTCTGCACAGCGCGGGTTTCTTCTTTGGTTACTTTCTCTGTGGCCTGACTGCCCCTCACCCCAGACTCTGCTGCATGAGCTCAGGGACCACACCGTCTTCCTGTCGCTCGTCTGGGCAGTGCCAGAGGACGTGCTCGCTTAAGTGGGCTGAGCGGAGGGAACAGAGAAGCCTCGCTGTGTGCCCCCACCCCTTGGACGTCCAGCAGGCTCTCTCATGGACGCTCAGTCTTCCTAGGGTTTGCCCAGCACTTGCCGTGTGCCCAGCTCTCTGCCAGGTTCAGACAGACAAGCAGATGTGGCACCAGCCGTTCTCGAACCTCCAACACCACCACCAACACATCTGTTAACACCATGCAACGAAGGGACACACCGTGAACTTGGGTAAGAAGTGATGAGTGTGTTTAGAAAACACAGGGATGGGCGGTAGGATGGCCATGAAGGAGGCGGCCCTCGGTCCAGCCTGGACCTAGGATGGGAGTGAACGTTTCCTTTAAACACAGAGTTATCACAGGACCCAGGTCCGCCACCCTGGGTGCTGACCCGGGAGAAACTAAAACAATTACAAAGAAGTACCGTGCACAGCAGAGCTGTCCCCAGGAGCCAAGAGGCCGAGACAACCCAAATGTTACCAACAGATGAACAGATAAACACAGTGTGGTCCATCCACACGGCGGAGTATCACTCAGCCACAAAGAGGAGCGAAGGGCTGACACCTGCTGCAGCAGGATGAACTCAGACAACACTGCCGAGTGCAATCAGCCAGCCAGAGGCGGCGTGTTGTACGACTCCACTGATGTGAAACGTCCAGAACAGACAAACCCACAGGGACAGGCAGACTCGTGGCTACCGGGGGCTGGGGCTTGGGGAACAGGGCATCACTGGCAGTGGGTGCAGGATTTCTTTCTGGGGAAGAGGGCAGTATTCTGAAATCGATATGGTGACAACTGTACAACTCCGTGAACAGACGAAAAAGTCTTGTATTTTACACTTAATCTGAGGGGAGGATCAAGATGTTTTTATTTTCAGAGCCTTGGGTCCTTTAAATGGGTGAATTGTATGGTAGGTGAATTACCTCTCAATAATGCTGTTTTTTTTTTTTAAGAGGTAGTGTTCTGGAACCGACTCACCTCCAGTCAGGTGCTGAGCGTTCGCGTGCCCCGGCGCACCCAGCGCGCCACACCCCGTGCTGTAGGGACGGCTGCGGCCTCTCTGCTCACAGGTGGGGAAACTGAGGCTTGGAGAGCATGCCTGCCTCAGCTCGTGGGGGCTGCGGGGCTGGTGCAGGACTCGCACGCAGGTGTGCGGCTCTGGACCTGCACACTCAACCGCCACCATGACCCGTGATGAGGCCAGCCATCGCTTTGCACACGCCCTGGGCGTGTCGGGACTTTGTGTCAGGCTGGGCTGAGAGCAATGGTCCTGCCAGCTCAGCTTCACCTGCAGGACTGGGTGGCAGCGGCAAGAGGGGGGACCCTGGGCAGACGGAGCTTCATATCCCACCAGGGACCGGAGGAAGCCGAGGGTGCAGCCAGGCTGCCCCGCCCTCCAGGCACAGCGCACCTGGCCCCCTGGCCGCCCCCACCTCGATGCCCCTGGGCTGAGTCTGGTCCTCCCCTTACCCACGGCGCTGCCCGGCTCTGCCCGAACCCTGAGGCCCCCTAGGACTCCATGGCGGGGGTGGGGGGACTGCAGCTCATCCTGTACCTTGTACTGTAAATACAGATAGAAGTATTACAATTTAGTTTAATATTTAATACCATCGGGTTAATACGCATTCCAAACTCCATAAATAATCATTAGCTGAGGGTTCTAATTGTGCTGGAGGGATCTGACTTCATGACTAATTTAAAGACCAGAAGACATTCCCACATTCAGCTCCCTGAAATGTTGTAAATTAACCCATTGCACCATCTCTGTAGTTGGAACCACTGGGATGCACCGAGGAGGGGACAGGCTGCCGTGGGCCTTTGCCGAAGCCGCCCCAAGCACACTGCCTGGCTGGGTCGGGGGCGGGCAGGCAGCCCACTGCGGGGTCTGTGAAGCCCCACGGCTTAGGGGCAACGTCAGCTGCAAAGGTCGCATCTTGGGAAGGGGCTGGCTGGGGAGGGGTGTTGGAGCTGGAGAAATGAGCTGCTTGCAGCGACAGCAGAGGAGGGTGGGCAGGTCCCAGGACACAGAGCGCTAACAGAGGGAGTGTTACAAGCATCAGAGGAGATGTACAAGCCAAGTCAGTAAAGGTGGAGCAGCTGCTCTGCGCCCAGCCCGGAGAAGGAAAGGCCCGCGTCCTGCTCGCCTGATTCCGTGTCCTTCCTGCTGGCTCCCGGGAACTGGGGACTTCCTCTCACTAGCCTCACCCCATCGCCAGCCCCCCCGCCCTCCCCCCAGCCCCCTCCTCATCACAGTGTGGGCTTTTAGCCCCAGCTCTGCCGCTCAGTGCTTGGGTGTTGGAAGCTCCCTAAGCCTCAGTGCCGGTCCCATCCCCGCCTGCGTGCTGGTGGCGCTCACCCCTGCACCGGCCGGGCTGGAGCCTCAGCCTGGAGCTCGGCTGGCTACCGCCCTCCGGCTGCAGGTGCCACTGGGTTAGCCTTCCTGTCCCTGTCCTGGACGGAGGCCACAAGGGGCCCACATCTTGGCTGGAGTAGCCAGGGTTTGCAACACTGCAATGGGAGCCCAACCCCTCTGGGACAGATGAGGACACAGAAGCCTGGAGAGGACACGGCTTGCCTAGGTTACGTGGCCAGTGAGTGCAGGGCCGGCATCTGGACCGGCTCTGGACACCAACACTTCCCAGAGGAAATGACATTGACAACTGGTTTTGACTGAGCGTGTTTGTGGCACCAGCTGCCTTTGCGTCATCATCTCATCTGTTCTGAGGTGTGTGCTATTTATACGCCCATTTTACAGATGAGGAAACAGAGGCTCCCCACAACTAGCAAAGTGGATCTGATCTGGAGAGATAGGACACTTGCCAACTAGGAACCCTGGGCTCTGCCCACCCACCTGGCAGGAGACCACGTTCTCTGAAATGGGGATGTGAATTAGTGTCTGTCACCAAGAGAGTCAGGAAAAAGGACCAGTTTCATCTAGAGGGGAGCAGTTGGAGGTCTCAGCGATCAAGAGATGGAAGACACTGGTCCAGGGAGCTTGGTTAACAGGTGCGGGGGGTGGAGGGGCTGAAGGGTGGTGGTGATGGTGGTAGAGTGATCCAGAAAAGCGGCTGTTAGGGACTGATTGTGTCCCACAAATTCATATGTTGAAGCTGATTTGACAGCATTAGTGTCCTTAAAAGAAGACGAAGAGACACCAAAGATCTCCCTCCAACCCCACACGCACACAGAGGAAAGGCCTTGCGAGGGCACCGTGGGAAGGTGGCCGTCTGCAGGCCAGGAAGAGCGCCTTCACCCGAAGCCAGCCCTGCAGGCACCTTGGTCCCGGCCCCCCACGTCCAGCACTGTGAGAAATAAACGTCTGCGGTTTCAGCGGCCCATGGCGCTTTGCTGGGTGGCCCCAGCAGGCTGACCCAGAGGCAAGGCAGCATCTGGGGATGGGAGGGTTGGGCTTGGAACGTGCGGACGATGCTGGGAATGTAAGCACCCCCATTTATAAGCACAGTTGGAAGTGAAAGATTTCACTGTCAAATTTTGAGCGTCGTGTTCCACCCGTGTTATATGCCCACAGATCTTAGACCCATACTCAGAGAGCCAGACCTAAGTCAGGGCCGCCTGCTGCCTGGGACGTGGGCTTCCAGGTGCCCAGGGCTGGTGCAGGACGCCCGCCCTCACAGATGCTCCTGCATCTCTGTTGTGAAGCTGGGTGGGTGAAGGAGGCCTTGTGCATCCTCTCCTCTTTCACCACCCACCGGCCCCCTTGGAACTCATGGGAACATCTTGGGAGTTAAAGTGACAGTGTGTGTGTGTGTTGATTGTGTGTGTGTGTGTGTGGTGTCCTTCCCAGAATAACCTAGACTGGAGGGGTGTCCAGAGGAAAGATCGCATGTCGGCATTCAGAACACCACCACGCCCACGGAAGATGACTGAACAGCTGCCGGTGCAGAAGTCACAAACCAACACGCACGTGTGCACACAACTCCCTGAGGAGACCACGAACCCATCAAAAAAGGATGCACGCAGTCCTGTTGCGTGTGATGCTCGGGACACCTGCGGGCTGGTCAGGCACAGCACACACGCACACACGCACACACGGAGTCCAGGAACAGCAGGATGCCAGGCCTGCTGTGCCTCCCGCAGGCACCTTCCAAACCTACTGCTATGAAATCACTATGAAGGGGAGCTTCACCCCCACCGACCATGAGCAACTGGTTGGTCCTCTGGTGTCAGCGGAGTGACACCTTTGGAGGGAACATACTCCTTCGATGGGCATGCGTGTTAGAGAGTGAGCTTAAACTCAGGCCGGAGTACGTTATGCAAGTGGGTTGAAGAAGCACGTGGACTGGGGCTGTCTGGAATCTGGGACCAGATACCATGCTGTGTGCTCACCCTGCTCAGAGCAGAACAGAATAAGCCAAAATATCCCGCTTGCTTTGCACAGCCCCAGGTAACCCGCACACACGCCGTCCTGGGCCCGGGAGAGAACACGACGCAGGGCCGGGCTGTCTGCAGGTGCAGTCCTCACATTTCCGTTGCAGAAAAGCTGTGGGCACGTGGGGCACGGCTCTGCTGTCCATCACGTGTCACTCAGAACATCCCGGGCAGGGTCTCCCATAAGTCAGGGGCGGAAGAGGCAGCCCACCAAGCAGGTGAGCACGAGAAAGGGCTGCCTGAAGGGTGGTCCGCTGTCGTCCCCAGGCCACAGGCATCACCTCCGTTGGCGGGTTGGGTAACGGATTTAGCAGGAGCTTCAGAGCCAG
The DNA here is from genome assembly GCF_048564905.1 of Vicugna pacos. Lineage (NCBI taxonomy): Eukaryota > Metazoa > Chordata > Mammalia > Artiodactyla > Camelidae > Vicugna > Vicugna pacos. Next base: position 60,656,489 of record NC_133002.1, read on the forward strand.
ACAGACCTGGGTTCCAGTCCCCTGGTGCAGACCAGCTGTGTGGCCCTGGGGACCTCCTATCAGCTTCGCACCTGCGCTTCTTTATCTGTGAAATGAGACCAGCCCTGAGAGCTGGTGGGAGGGATGAGGCGCTGTGATGTGACTCTCCAGGGGCACGGAAGGGCCGGGCACTGGCTTGTGGTCACGCCGGGACGTTCCCGCTGCCCGCTGGATGGTGCACGGGCGTCCACAGCCCTGCACGGACGGCATGCCTGGCTCGGCTGCGGTCCTGCCCGGGGACCACACTGGGGGACCACCCTCAGGGGCTTTAATACATCCAAAGGCGTTAAAAACCAGTGAGTGGCCTTGAGGGGGCTGTTCTGAAGTACACACGTGCACGATCGCTCCCTTGGCCAAGCTCGCGCGGCGCCAGTTTTGGGTGCTCGCAGACCCTAATGAACAAAACCGCCATCAGGGAAATAAACAGCCATTAGGCTGGAAACAGACGCGTCCACAGAGGCACAACCTATTAATCTGATCATTGTTGAGCTGGTCCGTGGACTCTGCTGAGACAAATGCTTCTGCAGCGGGGGTGGGAAGGGACGAGAGGAGAATGACATGAATACCGAGGCTGTCGTACTGAGTTGCAGTTTTATTTGCTTCTTGAGATAGTGCTGACCACAAGCCCCGTGGCTTATTACTGACCAGGCAGTTCTGGAGCAGGCTTGGCGCGCACAGGGACGGGGTCTGGGGCACAGGGAGCGGTGAGGGGGGCACTTTCCTGCCAATACCGACCAGGAGCAAGGGGACTGAAAACGCAGCCTTCGAAGGAGCGTGGGGGCGGGGCTGAGTGCCGAGGGAGCCGCGCGGGCTGAATAAAGTGCAGGAAGACGTCCATGTCAAAATGTTTTCCCCCTCAGGGATTCGCTGATGCATTTCCTTTTCAGAAAAGGGTTCTTCTCTGCTCTCGGGAGCTGAATTTCATTCGGAATGAAAAATGACGAGAGTGAATTGGACCCACATTGTGGACCCAGCCTGAAGTGTCCGCTCAATGCACTGCATGTTTGTTTAGCTGAGAGCCAGGGAAGGAGGCAGCTCCGTGCGCCAGGGCAGCAGGAAGAGGGGCAGGGGTGGGCGGGATTCAGACGGGGGCCCTGGGAGGGCCGGGAGAGGGGGCTGAGAGGGAGAGGCCATCTCCGCAGGGGGCTCCTGCTGCCCACGCCCCGGGACGCCTGAATCCCTCAGGATGTAACTGCACGTGGCGGGCTGTCCTCACGCTCTGAGCATCCCTGGAACTTTGGTCAGAACCGTCACCCACACTTCCTCCAAGCCCAGCGGTCGGCTGTACGACAGTGGGTCCAAAGTGCGGAGAGGCCAGCCTGCCGTGGCCTGGGTGGGCTCCTGGCCTGGGGAGGCTGGAGGAAGGGGAGGCTGGACCTCTGGGAAGCAGACTGACCCTCGGCTCTACCTGGAGCTCATCAGCACCATCTTCGAAGTTCAAGTGCCCAGCCAGTGGTGCCTACTTTAACTGTGTGAGACACAGAACTAACGGGAAAGTGAGGAAGCAGCCGGCATCTAAGTGGCTCTGTGTTCAGAGCAGGTGCGGGAAGTTCCCATTTTCAGGGAAGACATCAAGGAGCGGGTGGGAAGAACACTCGTGCGAGCATCGTGGGTGCTCTGCCACACGGACCAGGAAGGAGCAGCCACCGGTGGTGGCTTTTGCTTTCTTTCCTTGTTTCCTTTTTATGGCTTCTAGAACAAAGGACACACTTTCCCCAGGCTAAGATAACTTTCCTATTTTTCACGTGTGAACGTGGTCTGGCTTTGGAAATGCACCACATCAAGGTGAGACTGGTCGTTGGTGCTGGACCTGGAGGGAGGCCCCTTGGGAAGGATGCGCCGGCCGTCCCTGGGACTGCATTTCCGACCCACGTGCAGGAGAGCCGTCCCTGCTGTCAGCACGGCAGCCGCGGCCGGTCAGGCAGCAGTGGGGCTCCAGCATCTGGTTAGCTGTGGCCTGGACACCGACTCCAGCCCCTAGAACCATATGACTGTTTCAGAACAAATGTATTCCCCTCTGCTGATGGAATCGGACCCTCCTTTATTTACCTCTGTACTTTGAAGTGGAAGCGCATTCAGAAAGCCAGCTGATTTTTATCTGTGCCACGTTTCCCTGGGCCTGTGCCTGGTGCCGACAGACTTGTCTCAAATACAGAGCTGCTCTGGAGAACTGGGTGGAAAGTCTGTGTGCTCTTCGGGGTTTGGAAAATCTTTTGGTAAAGCCTGGGTTACGATATGTAATAACTTTCTTAAATGTTTTGTTCGTTATCTTCAAATTCATAATCCAAATGTCTTGCTCATAAAACAATGGCAGTAATGAGAGAATTACTAAAAAATGGGAAGGTAGATGATAACTGAGTCAGGGACCATCTTGGGGACTGAAGGCTCACAGGGGTCACAAGGAGATGGCTGGCAAGAGGCTTGCACATGGACAGATGCTTCCCCACCCAGCAAAGTCTGAGAGGACGTTGGGAGCCCTCCATCCTCTTTCAGCCCTGGTGTTCAGCTGGAAAAGAAGTCCCAGAGAGAGTCCACAGTCCTGGATTTGAAACCCTGCCCAGACACTTCTGTCTGTGTGACACCAGGGAAATGGTTTCATGTGCTGAGCCTCAGTTTTCTCATCTGCAAAATGGGAGTGGTGGGATGAGCCCTGCAGGGTGGTGGAGGGTTAGGGAGCTGATGTTGGGCGAGGCAGGCCCTCAGCAGAGTAGCCCAGCCTACCTCTGGGGCTGGGACCCTCTCCTAGATCCCACATAGGGAAGCTGGTGCCCCACTTCTTCTGTCCCAGACAAGTGGACAGCCAAAGGCACAAGGAACGTGCCCATTGCCCCTTCCTGTTCTGTGTGGATGGGATGGTGCACGTCCACAATCACGCACTCACGCTGGCTCACGTGACACTCTATCCTGGCTCCACCGTCTCCAGCCAGCAGCGCCTCCACGCGGTCTAGCATAAAGCCATTGCGCCAAGTAGATAATGGCCTGTGAACAAATACACTGGACGGAAACACGAGAGCAGCTCGCGTCTACAGGAGCCCTGCTGTGAGCCATGCGGTTTCCTGAAGGCCATGGATAGTGCCCCAAACCACCCGTTCCGGCAGCTGCCTTGGAAAGGCTGCATCTCTGTGCCCTGGGGTCCGTTCAAGTCCCACATAGAAACCAGTGAGCGGGGAGGCCCCGGGCAAGGGACGCTCCAAGACGCGCTTCTGTCGGACACCCTGCGCGGTGCCCTCCGGGAAGATGGGTCCTGATGCAGCCGTCCGTGGCTGCTGCCAACTCCTCTCTGAGTGCTCGCAGGGACCCTCTCATGCCACCTGTGGCTACACGGATTGGCTCCTGTGCCTTAGTGGTCACCTGGAACTTTCTAGAACTTCCTTCCTCTTAGGACAGCCTGGCCGTCCCTGGCTTCTCAGCTCTACTGAGTGGGGCCCTGGCCCCCTCTTGCAGCCACGTTCCCCATGCCCCCAGCTGCCACCTGCCGTCATGCCCCAAAGGGAGAGCCCCCCCCTGCTGTGGCCTGTTTCCAAAGACCGGCAAAGCCTGTTGACCAGAACGAGCGGTGAGGGAGGCACCGAACGCCCTGCGTCTGACAGCTGTGCAGTGAGTCTGCACCTCCCTGGGCTGGTTTCCTTCCGACATGACGGGGCAGGAAACAGCCTTGCCGGCCACCCCAGGAGAGCCGCATCTCCACAGCCTTTCCTAACCCCCCACGAGGCCGGTTCAGTGGCTCCGTGGTTCCTCTCCCTTGGTGTTGAGATAGGAAAGGGTGGGATGTGGAGAGATGAACCCTGGCTGTGTGTTAACATGGAAGCTGTCGGGAAGCCCAGTCCTGCTGACCAGCTCGCGTGGGAGCCCAGGGGCCCAGCAAAGGGATGCCCTCCAAGGTGGCCCCTGGGTCCTCATCCCCTCCCAGGCATTGGCCAAAGCCTGGTCAAGAGGCACGGCCATCGTGGAGACAGTGTCCCCCATGGGTCCCGCAGGCACACATCCACAGTCTTCCCTGGACAGAGAAACGGAGAGCAAGGAGCCAGGGGCAGGCTTCCCTCCGCACGAGAAGCCCTGACCGGGCTCACGGCTCTGGAGCAAGCCCTGGGCGGGGAGAACAGACCTCTGTGAATGAGGACGACGCATTGCGGGAGGGCCTGCGAGGGTGCCTGTTGCAGAGCACGGGATGCTTCTCAGCGAGCGAAAGGTGGCCCCCACTGCCCCGGCCCTGGGTCCTGCCCGTGCTAAGGCAGGGCTTCCTCGCCTGTCGGCCCCCAGAGACCGTCAAGTCACATTTCTACCTGAAAGCACCACCTCCCCCCACCAAACACCCAAACAGCCTTTCCCCAACCCACAGAGACCCTGGAATGTGGAGCGTCTGTGCAGAGAGGGATGGAAATTGGGTTTCAATTGATCCATTTTCCCTCTAGATCTGGTTTGCATTGAGTGGGGGGCAAGGGGGAGAGATGGATCAGCACGGATGCCTGGGAGGCCCTTTTCTCCACATCAGCGGTCTCCTTCTCTGCCCTCGTGCTCTGCAAAATCCACAACGTGGGGGCCCCCAGCCAGGACCCTAGCAGGGCCAGCCCGTTGACAGGAGATCCAGTCAACAGTGGGTACCTGGGCCAGGACAGGTCGCTGGAGGCCGCTGGGGAGAATCGGTGGTTCTCAGGTGGGCTCTGTGGGTGGGGTTGGAGAGCACAGGAGAAGGATGGAGCCGCCTTTGCTGGAGGGGGAGGTCCCACAATGCTCCTCCCAGAAGCTTCCTGGTGTGCGGGGCTGTGCTGACCTCTGGCTGCGTCCCTGTTCCTCCAACCATGAGCTTCTGGGATGAGAGCGACTGAGGACATGAGAAGCTGCATGTTCTCTCTCCCCGCCATACACACACAGGTGTCAAGGGCGTCTTAAAGGGGAGCGCTCCTGCACACAGAGGCACAAGGGGTGCATTTCCAATGGCCGAAGTTGGGAACAGCCCCCATGCCCACCCACAGATGAGTGGATAAACAAAACAGGTGCATCCACAGGATGGAAGAGCGCTTGGCAAAAAGGAGGAATGAGGCACTGATACACGTTATAGTGCGGTGAACCTTGGAAACATCATGCTGAGTGAAGGCAGCCGGACACAAAAAACCACCCATGGAACGCATCCTTTGATACAGACCGTGCAGAACTGGGAAGTCGATGGGGACAAAACAGGCTGGTGTCGACCGGGGCCACAGGAAAGGGGAGCCCGAGGAGTGGCTGCCTAATGGGTACGGGGCCTCCTGCTGGGGTGATCAACACGTCCTGGAAATAGTGAAGTTCACTTTAAAATGGATGGTTTTATAAAAGGTGCAATCTCCCGTGTATACAATAAATAAGCTACAAAGATACATTGTGCAGCAAAGATGCACGATATTATACAATACTGGCTGCATTCCCTGCGCCATACAATATGCTGCACATCTGAAACTAATAGAAAGTTGTAAATCAATGCTACCCCAATTTTTAAAAACTGAAGACAAAAAAGTAAAATGGGTAATTCTATGTTATACAAATTTTACTTCAATACTTTTTTGAAAAAGTTAAATTAAAAAAAGGGACATTCTAGAAATAAGGGAACTAGACTGGGATGTACAGGTGACACGGGTGTGGGGTGTCTGGGTCAACTGCATTTTTACATTTTTCAACTGCAATTTGCACTCTTCTAGCCCTTTAATAATCTTTTTTTTTTTCCAATCTGGCCATGGGGAATGATACGAGAGCCAGCATTTTCTTTTGCCTTTGAAGGTCTCCCCTCACCTTTCCCCCGCTTGCAGGATTTCAGTAATCTGAGTGTGCACTGACTTGTCAGCCATGCTCAGCCGTGTCCTTGCTTCTAGGAAATCAGGAGACCCTGGACCCACCTGCAAACACTTATGTTTTCGTGGGTGGGTGTCTCCACCACAATGTGCCTCGAGTAGGAAGATTTCAAGGCAAGTGGCAGCAAGACGAAGGCAAAGACCTCGCCCACAGATCCTGTCCCTGCCCACGTCCTGGGCTGTGGCTGTGATGTGGACGAAGGTGGGTGTGTGGAGGGGCAGCGAGGCTGGGATGGGGAGGAGCCGTGACACCACGACGCCAGCGTCGTGTCCTGTCCAGCTTGTTCACAGCAGTCATTTTGCATTCTGCCTCAACAGCCACATCATATGACCCCATGATGCCAGCAGGCGACGGAAATTCAGCTGCGTTTCCCAAGACCGGGAGAGTCAGACAGAACCTATGCTTCCCTTGTGCCCTTTTCAAGGCTAAGCTACTAAAAGCTTGCAGATGTGGGGCAGGCGCGGGGGAGACAGAGACCGGAGAGGCTTTTGGAGCAGGAACGTTCATACACTCGATGGTCCAACACGCATTCACCCCAAGGCAGGCGCCAAGCCCTCCCCGCCAGGCACGGGCTGGGCTTCAGGCATGACGGTCTTTCCCTGGGGGGGCGTGTCTGCCTATTGACTCAATCTCCCCACTTCGGGGTGTTCCAAAGTTAACCCCTCCAAAACCAAATCCCCAAGAGCCAACCTGCCCCTTTTTCCTTGCGTGACCTGCACTTACTCAGATCACAGACTCTGGGGACAGCTGAGTCTGTCTTCTCTCACGCCCACACCCGATCCATCAGCAAGCCCCCGGGGGTCCACTCTTGAAACAGAGCTGGGCTTCCACTGTTGGTCACCTCCACTGGAGCAAAGCAAAACCTCCCACCCGGTCCGGCCGCTCTGCTCTGGCCCAGGAGGCACCGATGATTGGCAGCAAGGCAGCCAGTGTGATCAATTTCCAAGGGAGTCAGCGGCACCAACAGCCTGGCTGTGACCCCTCCAACGCCCCCATTTCACTCAAAGCCAAGCCCCAGAGGCCCCACCTGCCTCCCTTTCCTCGTTCTGTTCCAGCGCATCCTCCTCGCTGTTTCACCTTTGGGTCTTTGCTCAGATGTCACCTCCTCCATGAGGCCTGCCCGCCTCCTTACTTAGCCTCCAAGCCCTCCTCCACCCCCTCTCTCAGGCCCTGGGAGCTCCTGGGGCGGCACATTTGTGTGTCTTGTTCACCTCTGAACCCTCAGCACCTAGAAGGGTGCCTGCCCCACACATGTTGGAAACCAGTGAGGTCTCACTGAACAGCTGGATGATTGAAAGGAAAATGAAAAAGGCAGTCCCTGCCCTCCAGGCACCTCCAGGCACCCCCAGGCCCCCCGGGAGGACTGATCGGAGAACAAACACTGGCAAAGCAGAGACGGGACAGGTACAGAGGTCTGCCCGCCCACCTAGCCATCCAAAGACAGTCTTCCCATGACTCAAGCTGTCCCAACCTGACTTCCCTTTCCAGAACCAACATCCCATAATTGTAGCCCCCAAACCACTGCCCGCTTTATTCTCTCCCATTCCCCCAGCCTGACATCTGGTCCCCCCATGCAGGTCAAACTGCTGTCACGATGCGCAAAATGTGCAGCTGCAAAACGTGACAGATGTTCCTCCATCCTTACTGACGGCACCGCTCACAGGATCAGTCACGCCCTCATTCCCGCCGCTCTCTGTCTACCTTGGCGGCATCCATGCTCGGCACCATGTCTGGCTGTTCCTTCTTCCACATTTCATTTCCCTTGGGCCCTGTCTTCACTTCCCTGGTCTTCTCAGGCCAGCTGCCCTCCACCGAGATGACCTTATAGACCTCCGTGTTTCAGACCCCCAAACCAATATGCCTGACCCAGTACCTTCCCGGATTTCAGAGTTCATCAGAGAGGTAACGGGGAGAGGTAGAGTGTTCCAGGCAGAAGGAGCACCTTGTGAAAAGCACCAGTCCTGAAGGGGAATGAAGTGCTGGGAGCCTGAACTGGGTGGTTCGCTGTGGATAAAATGTAAGCAGCAGGGAAAGAGGAGGAATGAACAACCGGACCGGGTCAGGGCAGAGATGCCGGGCGGCCGCTGCAGCCATGGGCAACGGTTGGGCGGAATCAGTCATGGGCAACTTCGCATTACTTGCACATCCAGGAAACTATGCCACCAGAACCTGTCTCCTCTGGCCTCTGCCGCCCGTCATACCCCAGACATCCCCTCTAGAGGCAGAGAACAGGGCACTGGGCGTCTGACCGGTCTGCACAGCCCTCTGCCCACTCTGCGGTCTCAAGCCCACGTGGGTGGCTCTCCACGTGGGAAGAGGGCCGTCCTGGGGCCCCTGGCTGGCCCAAGTCTCTGTCCCTTCAGGGCTGGGAAGCTGAAGGCAAAGGGACAGAGAAGAGTGTAGAATGTTCTCGAAAACCAGAACTTATCTCTCCCCGGTGGATTAGTGGGCGTTCCGGGACTGGTTTTGTTGACCACTGGGCACTGGGACCCAGTGGCCTTGCCCACCCTCGGCGCTACCGAAGAAGCCAAACTCTCAAGTCCCCAGCAACAACCCCCTCCTTTGCCCTCGGCCATCCAGAGTGAGCCCCCAAGCAGCCCCGTCTTTTCTGTTGGGCCTGCAGCCCCCGACTCCTTGCTCTCAGTGCTGGCGACAGCTGAGGTGCTGCTCTCCTCGACGTGTGGTTCTAACCCCCGGCCCAGGTCCCTGGCTTGGGGGGCAGGCCTCCGGGACCTCCCCTTCCGAGTCATCTTTAAAGCTGGTTCTAGCACTCAGGGCTGCCTCCCAGCCCTTAGCCTCTGGTTCAGAGCCTCCCCCAGAAAGTGGTGTATTTTATCTTTATGTGTCAGGATTTATATAAAAAGGGGATAGTTCAACTCTAAATGTAATGAGTTGGAAGAACAGCTCTCGGGTGGCTTTCTCTAGTGAACACGGCATCAATAACATTGATTGCTAAAAATAACTAATAACACCAGGCCAGGGGTGGCCGGGGACCGCTCCAGTCCCGCCTCTGACAGGGGTGCAGGGAGAGCAGGCTCTGGCCTCTGCACATGGGCTCCTCCAGCAGGTGAGTGCCTGGCGGCGTCCAGCCGGGGGCGGGGGGGGGGGGAAGCAAATGCCCTCTGGGTGCTGGTGGCGGGGGGGAGGGCAGGACCCTCTGAGCCCTGGATGTGCCTGGGAGGTCTGGCAGGGGATGAGCCTCGGTTTCCGCACCTGGAAAACGGAGACTCATGACCCCCTCGCTGGGCCAGCATCACAGGTGTCTTGTGGGGACGCCATTCCAGGCCTGCATGCAGGTCTTAGCCTCCTGCCTGGCACACAGGGAGCAGCTCCACACGTGCTGTGGTTGAAGGCTGCTTCTCCGTACAGTCAAGGGAGGGATCCCGGCACAGGCCGTTAGCGAGCAGAGACTGGGACTGATGCAAATGACCCTCACTAAGGGCCTTCCGAGCTCAGGCCCGAGGGAAATAAGTGGTGTATAGGATTAAGGGTCACCCAGATCAGAGAAGCTATCGTTTTTGACAAGGCAGATGGACAAGCACAGATCATGTGCATCTCATTTACCTCCAGAGACTTCTCCTCTGGGTTTGACGACTGCTGGACAGAGGGGCTCCACCACACATGCAAAATCAATTCTTGCATGGCCTCGGCTCTGGTCCCTCTGCCCTTGACAATGCTGGCGGCTTCTCCCAGGAACAGCCAGAGCGCTTGAACAGGAATCCACGCTGGGGTTGGGGGGGGGGTCAACAGCACTTCCTGCCTTTCCAGAAGGATTTCCTCACTTAACCTCTCCTCCTGTCTCCCACCCATCTCCTGGGACTTCAGGAGAAGAAGCAAATTAAAAGTGAGGTGTTAAGGGCTGGGGGAGTGAAGGACCACAATAAAACGCCTGCCTGCCGTTAAGGAAGAGAGCAATTTAGCTGGCCCCAAACAAGTCTAAGTTAATAGAGATGAAATAATGTGTTTTAAAATTAATAGCACAAATGCCAGCTCTGATGGCCAGGGTATTAAAGCATACGGTCACTGGCGTACTCTTTGTGAGGCTATTTCCTGTCTCACGTGTGCCCTGGGTACGCGGAAAGACCTCCGGCTGTCTTCAGTGCCGCATTCTGGATTCCAGGGTAACTCCATCAGTTGAGTTGGAGGGTGCGAGATAAGAAAGTCGCTGTGGAGTTGCATTCACTTAGCTGGTCCACATGGATTTGTAATGAAATATAGGAGGTATCTGCAGCACTCTATTTCAAACGTGGGAATTTATTGAGGCATCTTGCAAACGCTCCCGGTGGGGGTGCTCCTCCTCCCAGCAGGAGAAATGGGGTCGAGGGCACGTCCCACAGCCCTGCATCGCTAGCACACCCCCTCGCACCAACAGTCCCTTACTGCATCAGCGACAGGCACTGCAGTGCTTCGGAATGGCTCACTGCCTGGGAGGCAGGACCAAACACCGGGTTTTCTCTGAAGTCTCCCTTGATCTCTGTTCTCAGGGACAGGCAGCAGTGTAGGAGAGTCCCTGTCCTCATGGGGCAAAGAGGGAACACAGCCCGTTCCCCGACCACTCCCAGAGCCTTTCTGGATGGCCCCACGTGGCTCCTCTATGTTCAGTGGGAAGAAAGGGAACTCTCTTTGCAGGCTGGCTATGAGAAACTGGGTCCGCGTGTGACAGTTATTCTGACAAAGACTTCACCATGGAGCCAAACCTCGAACTTCGCAATGCTCAGCCTCACTCCTGGACTGGAGGCGTGGGTTTGGCCATGACCAGCTCCCACCACCTAACGAGCTGCTGCAGCTTAGAGACCCCAAAGCCAGACCCCGGAGCGCCATCAGCAACTTCCCCTGATCCCTCATGCTGAGAATTTCATGAGTGGTCAATGTTGTGGGGTTACTCTAAACTGTCATGAATCTTCAGCAATCATGCTGCAGTGAGAGGGGCTTTGTTTTAAAGCCAAAGGAAGCCATCAATTCCAAGGACACCAGGACACATCAGAGGACAGGACTAGGAGAGACACCAAGATGAGGAAGATCAGTGCGCACTCTTCACAGAGTCAGAAAGTGTGGTGGGACCGCTCCACCTCCAGGGCAGCATTTATGACACTGTGTCTTGACTGGCCATGTCCCACTACCCCGAAGGCAATCAGAGGACCTGGACGCTGTCACCAGCCCCAAGCATGGTCCTGAATTGTGCCAATACAGAGAAGATGCACAATAAATACTGAAGGAATGAATTAAAACGTTAGCCTATAACGATAATATATTTATGCTCACACTTCTACTCAGCACTGCGCACACACACCCCCCCCACACCCCATGCACTGCTGCCCCTAGAGGTGTTCAGTGCTGTGGAGGGAAACGCTGGGCTTCTCTCGCTGGGTAATGAGAGAACAGCAGTGTGCCGACTGCTTACAGCAGATCCTTTTGCTTTCCTTCCTCCGCTCAGTTCAGCCACCAGAGACCTCTGACTATTGTATTCTGATTCCATCAACACGAAGCTGCATTTGGTGGGGGTTGGGGGGGAATAGCCCGCTCCCTTTATATTAGGAAAGTAAGAAGCAAACAGACTTCATTTTGGAATCTGGCCTTTCTTTGGGGAGTTGGAATAAAAGATAATTCTTCCCTGAAGGCCTTGCTTTGGTTTTACAGGGTTTTGTATTTGCCCCCCTCCTCCACCCCCTCCCACCCCTTGGAAAAGAAGCCTCTGAAGCACTTGCTTGGCTGGAACATCAGAGATGGTGGTCTCAGGAGCCTCTTCCCTCTTATAATGCTGCTTTTATTAATGCCTTACATTTATATTATATCCCATGGTTTTCCAAAGACACTTAAAGGTATGGCCTGATTTAACAACCTGTAAGGTTGGCAGGGCAGGTCTCACCATCTTCATCTAACAAGTAAGGGAACTGAAAATCTGGGGAGATAGTGACTTGCCCAAGGTCACATGGGGATCAGCAGGAATTGCCCCCGTTCCTTGTCTGCGGCTCACACCAAGTCAATCTTGTCTTTCATTAATCCGCTGCTTTGGGGGATGACAGTTTAGCCAGAGGGCTACCTTTTAGCAGTGGTGCAGTCCCCAATGAGCCAGAGGGAGGAGATGAGACACATGGGGAGGGCGGTTAGGGTTTCAGCCCCAGCACTGTTACAGGATGGGGAACTGAAACAGGGGCGAGGGAGAGCCCTCAGCTGTCCTGGGGTTGGCTAGAACATGGGAAGAAATGACACAGTCTCACACATGGCCATCCATTCGACTACCACAGCAGGTAAACATTTATACTGCAGGCCACTGGCGTCTCCGACTGTGGCTACATGGCTGCCTCACACAGTTAGAAAAACAGAGCCAACTGAATCAGCTTCCTACACCCTTTCAACAAGTCACTGCTTTTTCTTAAGTTTCTCCACGCTTGAAACCCCTCAGCAGAATCTTGGACTGGAGGGCTGTTAGCAGATTAGATCAGGCACACCTGCCATCAAATTCCAGCATCAAATAGCTGTACCAGAATCCAGCAGATGCCTTCACTTAGAGAAACAGGGAAAGACACGGGTGTGGAGGGAACAAGGGTTTTCAGCACCACGGACAGCGACCCACAGGGGCCTTGGGCTGCCAGGCACCTCCAGGGCTCCAGGCCCGGGGCTGGTGACACAGCCTCCGCCCAGCTCGGTGCCATGCCTTGAAGCACACGGCACCATTTATCACCATAGCACTCTGCTTATAAAGGCTCGTGTCACTGCTCATCTGCCTTCATCAAATCCGAAACACGATGGCTCGTCGCTTGCTTTAATTCACCTCTCCACCAACCCTCTATTTGAATAACTTCCTAAAGGTTTGCCCGTCAAGAGGAAGAGATTCTTCCCGGGAGGTGGGCGAGACTAAGATTTGTCATGGATGAGATCAATGCCCAGTTCAAACCGCCTGATTTTCTCCCGGATAATGATGGGTGTCAGCTTTGCTTGGAGCCCAGTTCACCTTTCCGACCTCACTCGGTCTGAGTCAGAGGCTCCATATGAGAATGGCCACCACAGGACGTGCTCAGATTTGGGGATCTTCTCAGAGGCTCTGGTTTTATCTGGCACCAGTGGCTGGGGCCTGTGAGATGTGCAGTATGCAGATAAATTCTGCCGCGTGTGTGCTCACTAAATCCACCACGCTAGAAATGCATTTGGAGGCAATCCTGCCTGCCCACAGCAGATTTTCCAGATCCTGGCAACTGGAGCATGTTAAGGACGAGATACAGCTGCCAGGTCTGATTTCTTAAATCAAGATCCGTTTTGTGGGGCGGGCAGGAGGGAAAAATTAATGCACAACCTGGCAAGGTGAGGGAGGGAGGGATGCCTGCCACCTTGGCCTCTTTGTGCATTTTGAGTGGGAGCCAATTATTTTCCAGCAAGAGACTTCCAGCTCAGGAAGTGGAAAGGGGCTTCCCATGGGCAACCTGGGACAAGCACTGCCTGACTTCAAACTCAAAACTGCGGGGTCCAAGTGGAAGGACAGGTGCTGAGTGAAGGATCAGAAGTTGCTGGTGTATGTTTTGCGTTGTTTCTCCCTGAGTTTTAGCCACTGCTGCCGCCGTGTTTGGTTTCCTGCCCTGCCCTGACCTCCCAGCTTCCTACCACACGTCAAGCTCCATCCACCCCACAGGGGACATGTGGCCAAGCAGCCGCCCAAGGTCTGGTGCCTCTGTGCACCCTGGTTGAGAGTGACAGAGAGTGTGTGAGGATGGTTGGCGTGTCCATGTGTGACCAGAGGATGGTGCCTATGAGAGTGCTGGGAAGTGTGGGGTGTGTGGGCATGTCTGAGGGTGTCTGTCTGTGGCAGAGCAATGAACAAGTGTAGCTATTTGTAAACAACATTTAATGAATGAGGTTTTACGTAACAGATGAGGCAGCTTGTTCCCAGTAGTGGTGGTCATCTCTGTTCTTCCACTTTTCAATTACAGCTTGTGGCGGGTGGGGACCTGGCCAGGGAGAGTTGAGTGAGAAGGGGTTGGAGGAGGGCAGAGGCAGAAACGAGGTGAATTAGAGGGACTTTTGTTGCGTTTAATATCAATTCATTTTGCAGACTGCTGACATAGCCAGATTCCACAGCTCAGAATTTATGGGGCTCCCCAGTGCACAGACTCGAAAAGAAAATACAAAAGAACTTTTTAAAAAATGACCTGCCATCAGTAAAAAATATTAGAACGATTTTAAGCCTACTCCCCCCCCAAAAGGTACCAGCATGCACACATGCACACATGCATGCAATCTGATTTTGATTTTCTTATTTGGTTTGGGCACTTAGTCTCATTATGTAATAATCACACCACTTGCCAGAGTCATGCCGTGTTTCATTACTTGATGGCAGGCTTTATATTAGATATATACCCAAAATGACTAGTATAATGAGAATGTCAGGAAAAGGAATACACTGAAGACAAGGCACAGTCCCCTGACCTGGAGTAGAGTGGTCCTCTGTCCATCCCTTCCCCAGGGAGCTGGGCTCCCAGGAAGCACCTGACGGAAGATTCCACGCGCAGACTGAGCGCGTGCGGCCACCTCCCCTGGCCCGCCCCCTCCCCCCACCAGCTGTGGTTCTTTCCCCTTAATCTTGGCCAGTGTCTCTCTTTCTCTGTGTTTGTTCATATTCTTAAAAGTGCCCTCCAAGGCCCACTGCCTTCCTCCTCTGGGGCTCCACAGAATTCCCTCTTTTCCCCTGAGCAGCCATGCTTGGGTCTGAAGCCTCCTGAGCTGGGGGACTAGAGTCACACCAGAGCCGAATGACAATGGCTCCCAGCAGATCCCCTGGACTCTCTCCTAGGGGTTCAGCAGCTGTGCCTTCAGCGGCCGCCCTGGGATGCAGCCTCCCACTGCCGGCTCACCTGTGGCCAAGGTGCCCTCCACCCAGCCGGGAGCCAATCCCTTGGAGGTAAAGGGGACGTGGAATCCATCTCCCCAGGGCCATGTGACCTGCTGAGGCCATCCCCGCAGCATCACTGAGACCCTTTCTAATCCTCCCCAGAAACCCAGGGGGTCCTTGGGAGCAGGCTGGGCTCTGACCTCCATGAGAAACAGTGACTGATGCAGGACAAACACATGGAAATCCAGCCTGGCTTCAGCAACAGAGCAGAGTGGCCACAGGACACAGTGGAATGTGTCCTTTCCAAGACAGGGGATTAGGCCCAAGTCATGTTTTATTGACAGCAGACAGGACAAGCCACACTGTTCGGTGTGTAGATTCTGGCCCACCCGAGGCAGCCTTCCAAGAGCCGAGCCTGGCAGTCAGGGACCACAGAGCGAGCCTGGCCGTCAGGGGCCGCAGAGCTGCCACGGTGACTCAGTGGCCTGGGATGCTCCTTGCACCCCCTCTTTGTACTGTTCTGGACAGTCAAGCGGAAAAGCCCATTTGTCCTACTACAGCCAATGGTCCCATTGGAAAAAACAAACTAACAGGCATACGTACGAGTCACAAAACAGAGCGCGGGCCCGGGAAGGTGTGACGGGCGTAAGCGTCCCATCCCGGCCGCTGCTCCTGGTGGAGAACTCACCAAGCAGATACAAAATGTGTCTGGGTTAGGCCGCTTGAGTCACAGCAGTGTTAGAGCAAACCAGCATAGGAGGGAGACGGGGGCCGGATCAGGCGGCCTGGGGACACGGGAAACGTCTTCTAGGAGCAGAAAGAAAGGATCCTGGGGATTAGCGGCTTTGGCGACACCCCATCGAGCGACACCGCAGAGAAAGGGAACTCTGTCTGCCTTCCACCAACAGTTTATCGAGTACCAAAACCGTGCGGGCACTGTGAGCGTGTGGGTGGGGGGACAAGATGCATTTGAACGTAATCTGCACTACTGGCTCCTGCCCAGGTGGAGAATACCGGTCAGGAGCCACAGCGCTGCTCCGTGACTGGTGAGCGCAGAGCCACGGAGGTGCCTGTAGAGCAGGGAGGAGGGAGGGGGAATACCAGGAGGGCTGCACCGAGGAAGCGACGTTTGGATTCAGTATCAGGGGACAAGGGGCCTTTTAGAAAGAGAAGGGCATCGCAGGCAAAGGCACAGGGGACAAACCAACCTTTCATTTGGCAATGGTGAGAAGATTCTGTGTCCCCAACTCAGTCCCTAATGAACACGGTGGCATGTGCAGGGCGAGCTCGGGAGGTATGGGGACCCACCTCTGCTCCCTTCCATCTTGCACGTACACACCCTGAGTATGAGGTGTGCAGGGACATGGGGGTCAGGGTGGAAGAGGGTGGAGGTCGTCTGTGGGGGCTGCTACCCCACACCGTCTGAAGCGACGTGCTGTTGACCTTGATGGCAGGAGAGACAGGAGTGCACAGCCTGTCCTGGAGGTGTGGATCGATCGGAGGCGGGGTGGCTGCTCTGGAGCACCGGCATCTGCTGGCAGCCGGGCTCAGAAGCAGGCGGGCAGGGGCTGTCACCGGAGAGCTCTGTTTGGGTTCAGCACTGTAGACGTGCTCCCAGCAGCAGATGCCGCTGGACTCGGGGAGATGGGGTGGACGTGGGAGACAAGCTAAGAAACAAGAGGCTGGGTGTGGGGTCAGGTGGCTGCCACACAGAGATGCCCCAGAGAGCAGGATGTCCTGCTGTGGGGGCTACTCCCTAATGCAAACTCACGGGACAGTGCACGGCTCACTGGGGCGCGACGCCGAACGGGGTCAGGCCCTGTTACAGGCTGAGTTATGTTCCCCACATTCATAAGTTGAAGGCCTACCCCCAGCTCCTCAAAACAGGACTGTATCTGGACAGAGGGTCCTTAGAGAAGTGATTAAGGTAAAAGACACCATTAAGGTGAGCCTTAATCCAATCTTGGTGTCCTTACAAGAAGAGGAAATTAGGACACAGATGTGCACAAAGGAGAGATACGATGTCCCTTACAAGCCTGCAGGCGCCCAGCCCCCAGATCTGTGAGGAAGCAGACACCTGGCCTTCAAGCCGCCCAGTCCGAGGAACTTGTTTCTGGCGGCCCCAGCGGACTGACACAGCCCCGTCAGCTCAGCACTGCTCCGAGAGCACCAAGAATCCAGAAGAGATGAGGGAGTCAGCGAGGAGAGTGGGTGCCATCACCCCAAATGGGAGATGGGGCCCTACTAAATCAGAGCTCTGATTTCCAACAAAAATCTCTCTCGTTTCTTAACAAAAGTGAAATTAATTCATTTGTACTTTGGGTGAACATCCTTGGGGGGATCCATGTGCGGTAAAATGAGACTTAAACACAGACACAGAAAGGCCTGCCGAGCAGAGGCGCGCGCGGGCGAGAGGACAGGCCCGGAGGAGCCAGCGTGCTCCGGCCGGGCCAGCGGAGAGTGCACTCCGGGGAGAGCGCGTGTGGCTCCTGTTGCTGTGTTCCTCTTCTTCTTCCGCCTGTGATGAGTAACCTCTCAAGGCGTCTCAGTCTCCAGACCAACGTTTCTAGGCTCGGAGGGAAATACCAGGAACCCGCTATGAGTCAAAGCCAGAGACCCTTAAGTAAAGGGGAACGGACACTGCTTATTGTTTCCAGAAAAGATGAAGAGGCCTCAGGAGAGAAGGAACTGACATTTCAGAAGGTCTCACCTCACGTGGCCACACTGGTAGACAAAATCCCACACAGAAGACGCTCACGTGTCGGGACGAAACACAATCCTGCAGTTACTTTTGGAGAACAGGTGCCTTTCTTCCTCCCTGTTAGCTCCAGAAATCCTACGGCTGCCAGACCACCGCTGCCCAGTCCCCGCCCATCAGAAGTTAGAACACCCCCACCCCCACCCCCAGTGGGTTCTGGCCAGAAGACACTCCCCACCCAGGGTGGGGCCTGGGGGAGCCCCTGAGGGAGC
Organism: Vicugna pacos; assembly: GCF_048564905.1. NCBI lineage: Eukaryota > Metazoa > Chordata > Mammalia > Artiodactyla > Camelidae > Vicugna > Vicugna pacos. Next base: position 60,674,142 of record NC_133002.1, read on the forward strand.
GCTCTGGGTCCCGGCCCGGGACCATGTCATGTCAGGACCCACAGGTGTGCTCTAAGCCTTCCAATCATCGTGGCCCCTCTGGTTCTCCACCTGGTCCGTCTGGGCCGTATCTGGACCTGGAAACTATCTGAGCGAGCAGTTAACAGAAGACGTCTCCCAGGGTGACACAGCCCCATAAGCCTCATTCAAAGCACAGGGGCCGGGAATGCCTCCACTGGGTACATTTTTTCCAAGACTGAGAACTTCAAAGATGCATCTCAAACAGATGGATGCAGAGAATCTCCAGGACAAGGCTTCAGCCCTGCCATCAAAAGGCCTGTCTTTGCAGATTGATTTCACAGGCGTGTGTGTGCATGCACGTGTGTTTGTCTTTATGCAAAGGGAGGGAGAGGAGGGCCTCACTGGCCGGTGACTTTCCCAGCTCATCTAGTTTCCATCACGCCAGGATGAGGAATGGAAGGCGCCACGGCACAGAGCAGCGGGCTCACGGCAGTCAAGGGCTGGGAACAACCCCAGCATCCACGGGTGGATGGATGGATAAACACAATGTGGATAAACACTGTGGAATCTTATTCAGCCTTAAAAAGGAAGGACATTCTGACACGTGCTATGTCCTGGGTGAGCCTTGAGGACACTATGCTCAGTGAAAGAAGCCGGACAGGAAAGGGCAAATATGGTCTGATCCCACTTACCTGAGGTCCCTAGAACAGTCAACTTCATAGAGAAGGGAAGTAGAATGGCGGGTGCCAGAGGCTGGGGGAGGGGGGTGGGGAGCTGGTGTTCAATGCAAACAGAGCTTCAGTGGTGCAAGGCGAAAAAGTGCTGGAGATGGAGGGTGGTCTCGGCTGCACGATCATGTGAATGTCCTTAATGCCCCTGAAGTGTTCACTTACAAATGGTTAGAATGGTAAATTTTGTTCCGTGTATTTTACCACAGTTAGAAATAAATTTCTAAAAATTGTGTACACCCCCCGAGCTCTCGCTGTGCACCAGGCACCGTCCTGGTTCCTTCACACACGGTAAACACCACTCCCACCCTGTCAGCAGTCCTCCAAGACAGACGTTGTTGGCCTTTCTTATAGATAAGAAGCTGGCGCAGAGAGATGCAATAAATTACCTAAGGTCACTTACTAGTAAGAGACAGAGCCAAGGTTCAAACAGGGTGTTCCACATGGCAGGCACCCCACAAACAGGTGAGGAGCTCAAAGAACGAGGGAAAAAATGAATGAGTGAACGATGCCAAACCCCGGACTTACACTGTTGAGCTCGCCCTGACTCCTCAGGTTTCTGTTTCTAGGGGAGGGCGGGGAAAGGGCTGTTGGCGGTCGGGACACCTTTAAAACAGAGTAGCTCTAAATATTAATCAAAACTTTACCTGAGTGAGAGGTTTTACTTTGCGATGATGGAAACGGCCTGGAACTGGACGAGGGGGCAACTGTGCTACACTGTGGCTGTCCTACCTGCCGCTAAGGTGTTCATTCTAAAGTGGTCAATTTTATGTTAGGTGAATGTCAACTAAATACATTACTTGAAAAATACACACGTAACATACACCATATCCACATACATAACGTCAGCGCACACCCTGAAACCGAACACAAATGTACCGGAAGTGTGTCTACCGACGGCTCACCTGGTACGTGGTTGAGAAGAACACACAGACACTGCCCGTGGCGCCCGAGGCCAGGCCTGCGTGGCCTGCGGGGAGCGGGGGACCTGGGGGGCTGCAGCTGGACTTGTCAGGGCAAAGACGCCCCTGGGGAGGCCATCACGCCGTTTCAGCGTAGTGACACCGCCACACACCCCTGGCACCGAGCCTGTGGACACTAGCCCGCAGGCTGGGGACTTGGGGTCTTCAAACCTGACGGTATTCGAAGTCCCTAAGCGTTTTCTCTTCAGAGGCTTGTCTGTCTCATTAAACAGTAAGTCACGTGGGCCGGGAGCACCGACCTGCCTCAGCTCATCAGCACCCACTTCCCTTTATCTCTGAGACAGAAATGATAGTTGATCCCCAGGAATGGTTGCTGGGAGCCGGCCACCTGATAAATAGCGGTGATTAATAACGAATTAAATTAACACCACCTTTCAGCTGGCAATAGGGCGATAGGGCAGGGCTTCCAGACACTGTGTGTATGCGAGCGTGTCCGTGTGCACGTGAGTGTGTGCGCACGCGTGCGTGTCTGCACGCGCCTGCACGCACATTCTGTGGACCTGGGAAGGGCATCCATGGAGGGAGGCACAGGGACGTGAAGCCGGATGCGAGCTGGGATTTCACCCGCTGTGGCTGCATGAATATCCTGGAGGAGCCCATTTCTCAAAGATGTGGGCGGTACATTTGCAGCCTCCTTAAATGTAAGTGCCCACCTCCTAATTCCTGTTTGGAGAATCAACCTTCTGCTTTCTCCAAGTGCGGCACGGGGTTTTGGAAACAGGGTCAGTGGCCAACGCCTGTGTTAGTCCTTGGGGAACATCCCTGAGGGGATTGGTTAAGGAAATCACGGTGCTTCTCTGCAGTGAAATAATATTCAGTCATTAAAAACAAGGTGTTTTCTTTCCCTTTCTAGTAAACAATCTTATGGTTACCAGGGAAAGAGGGTGGGAGGGGATAAATTTGGGAGTTTGATATTTGCAGATGTTAGCCACTATATATAAAAATAAGATTAAAAAAAGTTGCTTTTGCATTGCACAGGGAACTACGCTCAATATCTTATAATAACCTTTCATGGAAACAAATGTGAAAATGGGTATATGTGTGTACATGCATGACTGGGACCCTGCGCTGTACACCGGAAACTGACACACTGTAATTGACTGTACTTCTATTAAAACAAAACAAAACAACCGAGGTGGCCAGCAGGTTACAGAACAATGAGTGTCACGTGAAATAAATCTGCAAACTCTTATGAGCAGAAAACTGCCTGGAAGGCGACAAAACACTGAGACGTGAAGGGCGGTTATTTCTAACAGTCGGATTGTGGGTGTGTGTGGTTCTTCATTTTTCTCGTCTGTGTTTTCTACAACAAACATCTATTGCTTATGTAACAATGGGAAGGTAGAAATAGCCTGTTATCATCTGCAAAGAAAAATAAAAGATCGCACTGAAGGTCGTTAGACCCTCCCAGCCCCAGGGGAGGAAGGGCAGAGGGTTTTCAGAAGCAAAGACGGGGGAGACCACAAAAGGGCTGGCACTCTTGGCTCCGACGGTGAATCCGTGAGGGGCTCTTGGGGTGGGATGTGCTCACGCCCACGGGTCTGTGGGAGAACCAACTCCTTCACTCTTACTTGGCCCCTGCCTCACACTGCTTCCCCGGAGGGTCACACACTCATTCCTCAGTCGCTGGACGGCCTGTCTTAGGGGCCAGGTGCCCGCCCAGCACGGGCCTGCTCTCAGCCGGTGCTGGCTCAGCAGGGCCCGGGTGTGGGGGAGCCCAGGGTCCAGGCAGGGCAGAAGGCGCTGCACAGGCACCCTCCCCTCCCCAGGATGGCTCAGTTCCTGGAGACGAGGCAGACCAGGCACGCTCATCCCCAGAGCATATGCGCCCGGTGACATCAACTCATGCCTCCTCCGCCCCGCCCCGCCCGCTGGGCCAGCGGACAGGATGCTGGGCACTGGAAGTACGGCGAAGCCACCCCTCAGAGGTCCTGCGTGACTCGGGGCGCCGCCGCCACACCTGGCTGAGGGTCTGGGGACAAGTCCTGGGCCTTTCAGAGCCCAGGTTCCTTCTTGGTCAAAGAAGGAGGGAGCTGGACAAGAAGATCCCCGGGTCCCTCCCGGCTCAGACGTTCGGTGACAGTCTATGGGTGCCAAGGGGTGACGCGGCGCCACACTCTGCTTTGACAGCAGCTGGACCACAGCAATATCCTCTACCTGCTCCCCTCATATTTCAGGACTGGGAAGAGATTTCTGAGAAGGAAAATCCTTGAGAGCTTGGAGTGTGTGTCTCTCTCTTGCACACACACACGCACGCACACACCAAGCCACGGCTCAACCCCACGAAAGGCCTTCAGTGTTGACTCTAAGCCAAGGACACAGCAGACGCCGGAGACAGCTCCCGAGCCCCGGGGCTCCTACCCCGGGGTCCCCACTCTCCGTCCTGCACAAACCCCTGCCCGCCCAGGCCAGTCTGGGGCCGTCACTCCCACAGCCGGCCAGACAGACACGTGCTCCCCCCAAGTTCACGGACAAACCACTTCGGCATGGCACACACGGAGCAAGGGATCAGAAGACCCAGCAGATGTGAGTCTCAGTTCCAGCCCCTCACTTACCAGGCCCCGGGGTCCTCATCTGCAGCTGGGGTGGTGATGGGTCCGACGGGGCTGGGTGAGGTTCAGCCACGGCAAACACAGAATCACAAGACTTATCAGCTGGAGGCTCTGAACCGGCCCCTCAGGAGAGGTGAAGTGTCCTCTCCCACCAGGCCCCTTTACACTAGTGGCCCAGCCCCAGCTGCCCTCTGACTGAGCACTGCGGGTCCCAGAGCGCAGGACGGCGGCGAGGAGGCCCGACCCAACTCTGCGGCAATGTCTGCCGCGGGGTAAAATGACCGCGGACCATCAGTTTGATCCTGTCTCTGATTTATTATTCTTTTTCTTTTCTGCACACACCCAACCCTGCCCCTAAACAGAAACAACAAGGAAACCCTAAAAATGTCAGCAAAACGACCAGAAAAGCCAAAAAAGACGCAGAGCTGTTCCGACAGGGATGCCTCTGGTTACAGAAAGACACGCTTTCCGGGTGCCTCTGTCTCCTAAGGAAGGCTCCTGCCCTCATCTGCCTGCCCACCTGCACAGAGCGTAACTGAAACGGGCTGGGAGGCCGCCCTCCAGCAGGCCCCTGGTCTGCCCAGGGAGGGAGCGTCTGGAAAAGGTGCCTGTCAGCTCTTTCTGCCTCTTCCCGGCCCGTCTTCCTCCCACTCAGCCTGCGTGGGTCGGGCTGGCAGCAGGGCGGGCGGCCCAGCTCGGAGCTGGACACACTCCTGAAAGGGCAGGAGGCCTCCGCTGGGCCATTTTTCAGACTTTAATTCCACTGAGCGAAACTTCAGAAGGCTTTCCACGTGCTCAGCCCAAATTCCCTCTCTGCCCCGGCGAACACCGCCTCCAAGAAGGACAGACGGCCGGACGCTCATCAGGAGGCCCGCCGTGGACGCCAGGGTCCGGCGGGCAGTCCCATTGCGCAGAAGCAGTAACACCCACAGTCCGGTGTCATTTCCAACCACTGAAACCCAGAAGGATTTGAACGACAGGAACAAAGCTCCGTGGAGAACTTTCTGACGCTGGGCCTGCAGGCAGCCCTCCGGGGCCACATACCCAGCTGTGGGCCCCGACTCTGCCACACAGGCACTGGTGGCAGTGACCTCCCTGCGCCCTGCCCCCCACCGAAGGAGGACAGATTCTAGGAGTGTCCCCCATGGCACCAGAAGAGAATAAACAAGACAGGGCTGAACCGTCCCCAGCCCCAGGCCCCCAGTAGCGTGAGCACCTCTGTGCAGAACGCCGGCTGCCAGCACATACCTGACGCTCTTGAAATTCAACTGTGAGCAGACCCTGGGCACACCCGTCTTCCCTGTGCCCTCCCTGCTCTGTTCCCCGGGCGTCCACTCTCTCTGTCCAGGTGTTTCTAACTCAGGCTGAACTATTCTGCCATGGACCCCAGGAGTGGGGGACAAGGGCAGGAGGGAGGGGTCTTGCCCAGTGGCCAGCCCAAGGCCATCTTCCTCTTTCTCTTCCAAGCACATAGGAGTAGACACGGACGGTCAGGAGCAAAATGATGGGGAAAGGATGCAGGCAGGAGGGGAGGTGGGAAAGCCAAGGATGCCCTCCCTCTCGCCCTCCACCCAGATGCACAAAGGCCACATCTGGGCCGCCTCCTCTGCCCGACCTGGACAGCGGCCTTTCCCACCAGCGCCTCCTCCATCCAAGCTCCCTGGAAACCTGGGAGCATTTCTCCACGCTGGTCCTCAGACCGGCCAGCAGGGCCCTGGGCCTCTGGCTGGGGAAAGAGGAGAGGCTGGGGTGAAGGGAGCCGCACGCCCCGACCGGGCTCCCCAGCCGTCGCTCTCGGAGAGTCTGGGAGAGACTTTGGCCCTAGGCCCTCTGAGAGAGTTTTCTTTTATATTTATTAACCCACTTTCCCTCTTGGCCTTCAGAGCAGTGAGGACAGCTCAGCCAAGGCTATTAATAGGCCGAAGCCGCCCCCGGGGAGGACAGTGAGCGCAGACCTGCAGCACAGGCGCCAAGCATGATGAAGGGCTCCGAGTTGCCTAAATTCAGGCTGCAGCCGCGTGGGGTGCTGAGCGCGGCCCGCCCGGTGCCGCCCAGCCCGCTGCCCGGGCCGAGCCTTCCACCCGCACCAGAGCCAGGCCTGCAGGGAAGGGACCTGCTGCCATCTGCCCGCCCGCCCGAGGTCAGGAAGTGGGGGAGGGTCTACAGAACGACATGCAGTATAAATGACTCCTGTAAACAGAGTTTAATAAAAAGGCAGTGAGGGGATTTATGGGCAACCTCAGGATAATTAAAATTATTTATCTACTTACCTCCCTTGCTGGCTGATCAGTCTATTAATTATCTATTATATACTTGCTGATCTGCATTTTAGTGGAGGCACAGGGTGAGGGCAGGTGAAAAACACAGAGGGGTCCGGGAACCAGGCGGCGGGGGTGGGGGCGGACCCTCCTCTCTACTGGCCACCACTTCCCTGCTGACATCCCTCCAGGTCGCACTGCCGCCCGTGGATGTGCCCCTCACCCACAGCCCCCCAGGCCTCTGAGAGGCCCCCGATCTGAGAACCAGGTAGAGCGGAGCAGAGTCGGACAGGAAGGGGTACGCACCTGTTTGCAGAAGGGCAGCTCCTGGGACAGGGTCCCAGCCGCAGGGGCCTGCAGACCAGCTCGAGGGAGACGTGGACAGAATCCTCCCTGGGCAGTTCTGACTTTGCGCTGCATGTAAAAAAAGAGAAAACACGAGAACAAAACCACTTTCAATCTCTGAATATCTGGAGTGCCTCAGACACACGCTCTCCCGCGCTCTTGATTAAAAATATCACAGGACAGAGTGTCATGGGAACGGCATCCTTTGAACGCTGCAACGAGAAACATTGGGGGGGTTATAACGAGGCGTCCCTGCTCACCGCCTCACGGCAGCGGACGCTCCCTGCTCTGCCCCTCCCCTGCGGTGAGCCCCAGGACACCAGACTGGTCCCTGGGGCCCGAGGGGATGGGGCCAGCACGCCAGGGGGTCCAGCTGGCAATGGCCAGATGGGTAGCGGGATGGCCTGTGTCACTTGTTCCTAACATGGGCCCAAACTCTTCACTCAATCACAGAGCCAGGCTGGGGCTACAGCTTCACCCCCTCACCAGTCGGGGTCACCGGACTAGATTCCAGGGGTGCAGGGCTGACCCTGCAGTTTATCTAAACACTTAACCTCTCTCACCATGACCAGAACCAGCTGTGGGAGTCAACTCCTTGAACAAATCTCTTTTGTATCTGTCTGTCTGTCTATAGCCACACAATTTATCTCCACGTAGCTGTAGCTACGTACGTACACGTACACATACATAGGGAGACAGACACAGAGATGGATGTGTAAGTGGACAGATCATACTGATTCTGTTTGTCTGGAGAGCCCCGTCTGATTCAAGGCCTCCAGGGTCTCTCCAGCTTGCACGCTAAGAGACTGACCCTGTCCGTGAACAAGCCCAGAATTGCCACCACCCCAGCCCCAGGCTCTGCCTAACACGCAGCTCCTCCTCCCAGGGAAGGAGCTGTGCCCCTGCAATGGCGTCGAAGCAGGTGGGAGAAAGAGGCAGCGAGGGGCTGGCCATCTGCCTGGGAACGAGCCAGGAAACACCTGGCCCTCTGGAGTCTCTGAAGTGACGCCCAGCTCCCTTCGGCTGGGGCCTCACCATCTAACCAGGCTCCCGCATTTGCAGGACAGTCCTCTCCACCCCTCCCCTGTGCGCCTGCCCACTGCCCCTCTCCTCCCGTGCCTGACGATGGCTCCTCAATTCTGATGATGTACCAATAACTGCAAAGCCAAACGCCGCAGTTAGCAGCGCCACTGTACTGTAGCTAATCGTTTGTGGAATCAATTCGCAGAGTTGTGTGTGTGCAGCGAGGTGGGGCCGCGCCCCCGAGGCTGCTGCAGCCCCCAGGAGTTAGTTCCAAGAGATAAAGAAGGGGGACAGGAAAGGAAGGGAAGAAGGCGACGAGAAGAAGAGCAGATTTTCAAAACGAAGGGAACTGGAGATTCTCGACTGTGACACAGAGAACAAGGGGGCGCAAGCTGCATCCCGACTCAGGGAGGGGCGGGGACATGGAGGGTGATGGGACCCTTCCTGGGTCCCCGTCCCCACAGCCCACAAGGCTCAGACCTGCAAACCCTCCAGCTCCTCCAGGCGTATGAACACCCCGGGGCCTCTGGGGCTCACGTACTTAAGATTTCATTGGTTTACTAAATTGTGTTGCCCGAACACAGATGAGGATGCGGTCCAGTGGGGGGTGCTCTGCTGCGGCTCCAGCTCCCCCACCCCCGGGCCGGGGGAGAGGGCAGAGGGGACAGGGGCTCAGGCAGGGCGGTGCCTCTAATCATAAAGACTCTGGGGAATGTCTTCTGCTGTAACACATTAACCCTTCCAGAGACCCTAGAGGGAAACTGAGGCACGGAACCTTGAAGAGCCCCCCAGCTCCCGAAAGGCATACAACCTGCACACTGGCACATCTCAGCTCGGGCCTAGGGAACCCGGCTGGAGAACCTGGCTTGTGACTGCCACGCTGGCCTCACTGCTGCCACGGCCACCACTGGGTGACTCCATTTCCCCCTCGGTGAGGCTGAGACAGGAGGGAAGGGGCAGGGCACAGCCATTAAGCGAATGACACAGGGATCAGCGCCAGGATAGGGGCAGGCTCAACTCCCAGCAGACCTTGCGGCCCCTGATGGCAGGAGCTTCGACCTCCATCATTTCTGTTTTTTCCCTAAAGACAGTGCGATGTGACTAAATGTTAACCATTGTTAATTGCAGATGGAGAAACATAGATATTTACTATCATTTGCCTTAATTATAGAAGTTCTCCAAAAAGTTTTCTGAGGCAAGCATGGTTAGATTGTAAGCCCCTTGAGGGAGTGAGAGACCCCGATGACACGTGTGTGATCACTCAGCAGCAGGTGAGGTGTTTTCGAGCCTCAGTGACTCAATAGAACCCCGTCGGCCGGTGGCCGGGATGGCTTTATAGATGAATGACGGTGTATATGGTGTTAACTCTGGAAGGAAGAGTCAGGTCTGCCCTTTCCACGCTCCCTCTGTTTAAAGGACAACAAACTAGTCTAGAATTGTTGCTTCACCTGCCCGCTGAGGTTTTCCTTAGACACAACCAGTCTGAGCAAACAAGAAGCAGAAACAGCTGCATTCCAAATGAGGTCCCGGCCGTGGGGATGGAAGCACGTCCTCGAACATTCTGGAGTCCAGAGCATCTGTGTTTCCAAGAACTCAGGGGCTCTCACGCTCCTCTGCCTGAAGACCGCAAGGGGCGGGCGCAGGGCCCTGGGGAGCAGAGCCTCCCATGCCGAGAAGGGCGCCATGAGGCCCCGGCAGCCCGGAGGCTTCCCCTGCTCCCCGCAAACAAACACCTTCAAGCCGACGAGGAACCAGAATTACCCCAGAGGGGACTTCAGGGCGGCTGCTCTGCTCTGAGGCCGACTCCTAGGAGCTTTCTGGCAGGTCTGTCAGAGAAAGGTGGAGACAGGGTGCCCCACAGCCAGAAACCCATTCAAGATGATGTCCCCCAAGAGCTGCCATCTGTCGTCCACCGGGCTGCACATGCACGCTTGCCCGTGTCCTCCAGGGCCGGTGCGTCTCCTCGGCCGTGCCACGCGGGCAGATGTGCCCCGGCTCTGGCTGATCTTACACGGCTCCACTCTTCAGTATTACAAGCTAATCAAAGCCGCATGATCAAATTCCAGGTCATTACTCAAGGAAAAGGACCCCTCCGTGGTCGCCAGCCACAGTTTCAAACCAATTAAAATAAGCCTGGCATTTCTGCGGGCCGCTGCCGTGCCCACCACCCCTGAGGTCTCAGAGGGCCCATGCTTGCAATGAGCAGGATGCACGAAATGTTAATGGAGACGCTGAAATGCCACGCCGGGGGGATTCTGGTAAATAAGGCCATGCGAAGAGGCAGGGGGAGAATCTCCTGAGCTAACCCTGGAGGGAACTTCAATAAAAACGGGATTGGATTGGAAACAATTCACTCTGCAAGGGATGGGTCTGCAGGCAGGGCTGGAGGGGGTCTTGGGGGAGGGAAGTGACTTTATTTCCTTTTAGTTCCCCTTTGCAGGTGTACAGGCTCCCTGCTGCTGGCACCAGAATCTGCCAGGGCGGCAGTGCCCACTGAGCAGGCGGGAGGACCGGGCCGTAATTTGCTGGGGGCGGTTTAGCGAACAGGAGGGTGGGGGGCTGGAACAGAGCTGCGGCAGCGGTGGGTGGTCTCGGGGCTGAGGAGGCAGCAGGACGTCAAGGAGGACTCGGCAGTGTCGGGGCTCACAGCCGTCTGGCAGCCGCTCTGAGCTCTGCTGGGTCCTGCTTCAGGAAGGTCAAATGTCATCCGTGAAACAAACGGATAAGGTTCCAGTAGAACACAGCCCAGCACCCAGATCAGCAAGTAGGCGGGGGCCTGGCGAGCGGCCCAAGCTGGGCTGTGCAGCTTGGTGTCAGGGCGGGGTCAGCCCGAGGGGGCGCCACCCCACTGGGCGGGGCTGGGGCTGCTGCCTTTAGCTCCCCTCCAGGACTGGCTGGGGCTCACAGTTCTGTCCCGTGCAACTGAAGGACCCCCAGAAATGAGAAAGGAGAAGTCACCAGGCCAAGCAAGAGACTCAAGGAGTCTGGGCTGGGTGAGCTGGCCCAGCAGCCTGGGCCCTTCCCCGCGCAGCGCCTCCCCCCAAGGCCGCCATGCTTCCCCCATCTGCTTCTGTCTATCAAACTCTACAAACAAAACAACAAACCTTGTTCCAGTGAGGGTTGCCAGATCTCTCAAATTGAATTAGTGGATGATTAGTTAAAATTGAGATTTCAGATAAACAACGAATAATGTTTTGCATTTTTTTTTTAGTATAAGGATGTATCACACAATATCTGGGACATACTTATACTAACAAGTATTCATTGTTTATCTGAAATTAGAATTTAACCAGGTTCCCGCTATTTTTACCTGGCAACCCCAGCTTCCAGCTGTCTGACTGCCCAGCCTAAACGCACACACACACACACACATACACATGCACAAACACACATCATTCAAAGAAAGAGAGAAAGAGAAAGAAAGAGAGAAAGAAAGAAAGAGGGGCGGGAGGGAGGAAAGAAGGAAGGAAGGAAGGAAGGAAGGAAGGAAGGAAGGAAGGAAGGAAGGAAGCTAACACTTCACAAGGACCAGCCGCCTGCCTGGTTCTTCCCCCCGCTCTCTCCTGGAGCCTCCTCCCATCACCCCCGCAGCCCCATCATTCAGACACAGAGGCTGGGGCTCTGGGACTGTCACTTGCCCAAGGCCGCATGGTCAGCATGCAGCCTGGCTGAAACTGCAGACCCAGGTCATTCGCATTCCAAAGTCTGCGCTCTTTCCACCAAACCAGACCCAATGCATCAAATTTTAGATGTTTATTTCCAAACAAAACGGCCATAAGGAAGTTGCTATTGATTCTGCAGTCAAACCAATGGACAGCGTCTGAAGCCTTGGCTCAGGCCCACGCCAAGCTCTGAGCAAAGATGCTGTGACAGTCGAGGGAGGCCCGTGGTCAGGGTGCTCACCCGGGCTGGAGGTGTGGGTGAGCACACCTGGCCTCCATCCCGAGGGTGGTGGCTTGGGTCCACCGGAGTGCTCTGGTGGCACTCAAGCCCCAAGGACGTATAGAAAGGGACATTGGTGCGTGTGGCAGGGCATTCCAGAACAGAGGATTTCTGCCCTGGACACCGGGGAGTGGACAAAATGTGGGCCTTCCTGGGTTGAAAGGTAGACCTGAGACTGTCTGCAAATGGGCAAGGTGTCCCTGAACCCTCGACTTCCCCTTATCAACTGGTTGCTTTCCAGGCCGCTGGTAGCTGGTTTAGAACCTTGCTATATGGTTAGAACCACAATCTTCAAAACCAACCAGCAAACAAAAGAATCTCAGTCTCTGATGGGGCCGAGGTGAGTCACAGGGCGGCATGACCCACCGGGACCATCCTCCAGGCAGGGGAAGAGGTTGGATCTGGTTGACGACCAGCAAGACAGCACACGGCACGCTGACTCCTGTGTCTTAATCAGCTGGTTTCACGATGATTTTTCTGGGAATGGAAGTTAAGCTTTACCATGCTTTACCACTTGGTTGCATCTAGAAGTGTCTTTTCATCCTCGCCTCTTTGAAAAACAATCGTCTCATGGGTTGGAAACACCTCCAGCACAACAGGGTTGGTCAGACCCTCCTGCGAACTGCTGGCCTGCTGCTGGCAAAGTTCAGGAGTAGAAGGAAGCGCCTGCCCGAGAGCTGTCCGCCAGCCCTGGCGAGGACGAAGCCCCGACGTGGGTGAAACACAAGCGCTCGGGGCCCGAAGATCTGGATGGTCCGGGTGTTACCTGCTCACCCACGGGCCAAGGAGAAACCCAGCACGGGGCTGAGGAGGCCACAGGGAAGAAAAGGAGGCCATCGTGGACTGGCCAAAGCTCCAACCCGGAGGACAACACCAACCACGTGTTAAAATCCAGAAAACAAAACTGCACGGGCAGACGAGCCAGGGAGTTCGGCTCCATGAGAAGTACGGCCAGCGCCCCCTGCTTTTGTTTCCACACTCAGCCCCTCCACACCGACCACCTTCCTCTCTCAGCACAGCCAAGAGGCCGTCAGAGGACTGACGTCGGGACGTTGGCTTTATTTGCCTGGTGGGGATTTATTGGAACAGTCTGTGCCAAGAGTTGAATTTTGAGATTTCCCATGTAAGGAGGGAAGGCTCTGGTGGGTGGGGAAGTTGCTGCTGGATTGTTGGCTCCTGCGGAGACAGCCCCCCGTAAGGAGCTGGTTTAATTACAAGCAGGCTGTTGTTTTGCCTTTTTTTTTTTTTAATGTGACCTACTTCCCAGATGGTTTCCCTGCTTCTTTTCTGCCACAAAACTGACATATTGGAGCAAGAAAGGAAGAGCCTGTGACACCTGTGTCACCCCAAAACGGGGGGAACCGGGGAGCCCGGTGAGCCTCAGCTGAAGGGGAGAGCTGAGACAGCTAAGAGGCTGGGGGTGGGGTGGGGTGGGGGACAGAAGGAGGAGCAGCAGACGCTCTTCCTGGCCCTTCGCAGAACACACAGCGACCTCCCTGTACAAAACCCCTGGCAGGCCCTGGTGGCGAATCCCCGGGGAGTCTCTGCCGGGTTTCTGGGTTCAGATCAGCTCGCCAGAGGGCCCTGAGTAAATTAGCGCCGAGGGCAGCCTGTGCCGGCTGGTGTGTTCTGTGGGGCTGGACCATTTGTGCGGCCTGTGGCTCCTGAGATGTGGGCAGCTTCCCAGAAAGCTGTGGTGGCCTTGCTGCCTGACCACTGCAGACACGGCCTCTGGGGGGTGGCTGGGATTTAGTCCCCTGACAGGTGCCTCTTGGTGCCAGCGCTGACTCCAAGCCACAGACAAGGAGGTGCTGCTGGCAGCCCAGTCTGTCACCAGGACCGGTGGCAGAAGCAGGGTCCCATGGGACCCCAGATCTTCCTGCTTGAAGAATAGACTTGACAATGCTTGGTCCTTCTCCTGCCTTCAAGTACTGTCCTCGTCATGAGAACTGGTACAATTTAAAAAAAAATCATTTTTAATATGTTTAACTTTTTAAAAAATTATTTTTTTTACAATTAAAAAACTAAAACTTTTTTTTTAAACCCTGGCGGGGAGGGAATTACATTTGTTTATTTATTTACTTAGAGTATTATTTTTTAAATGAAGGTGCTGGGGATTGAACACAGGATCTCACGCACGCTAAGCACATGCTCTACCACTGAGCTACACCCTCCCCTATGAATTGGTATGATTTTTAAATGCTTCCCTGCAAGGAGCCCTACTTCCCTTGGCAAACCATCCCCACTGCCAGAAAAAGTCCTTCCTCTGATCCATCCCGAACCCTGCAGGACACACCTGAGCTCACGCCCCACGTCCCGCCCTCGGGGTTGGACAGCAGCGGCTTGCTGCCCTCGGCTGAGCTGTCAGCAGAGCCTTCGGCGTAAAAATGCCCCACCTCACAGCTGTGAGCTCTGCCTGCCTGTTCTGTGCGCGTCTGCCTTCCCCCTGAAAATCCTGGGGCAGAACTGTTACTGTCTGCCGCAGAACGGCTGAGGGGCCGCCCCACTTCTCCGTGTCACAGCCTGGCTCTCACCATCACTGATAGGTAAGCGGAAAATGGATTCTTTCTGCCCCCGAGACGCCCCCTTCTCGGCAAAGCAGCGTCGGGTCCTCGGGGTAACGGGTGGCACAGCTGGGGGAGGCCCCCCATGGCCCGGCAGTGCCCGCTGCCAATGCCCACCACTCCCCGATTTGATTCATGGCCTTCGTTTTTCAGATTTAAATGGGCTGAAAAACACAGATGGGCTTCAAATTTATTGTGTTCAAATGAGGTGCTGGGGCCCAGGGCACAGATGGACACCTTCTAAAGGCATGTCCCCATCTACAAAGGCCCAGGGACCACCTTCTGTCCTCCCTGTGTGAAACGCGAACGCTGGACATCAGTGTGAGGACACAGACAAAAAGCCAGGACACTCCAGCCACTGCAGCGGGTCTTAGGGAGGCCACAGCCACTGAGCCAAAGCTCGGACCCCACCCCGACACCCCCACTCAGCCGAGCCACGACACGAGGCACTTCAAGGCCCAATGCAGAAACTTCCACGTCTAATTTTCCCGTGAAGAGCAGGTGGCAGCGTTTGCATCAGAGTGTGCTGTGTGTGGGCTCGCGGAGAAGTCAGAGGGAGTAGAGGCGGGAAGAACGGTGTTCCTGAGTGTTTATCAGGCGCAGAAAACTCACGAGGTGAAGACTAGCGGATGCCAGAGACTTCAGGAACCTACCTTCTAATTCAGGGGCTGAAACTCACCTTCATGACTTGTTCTCAACTTTGCAAACATGTCTGTGATTATTAAAAACTGCAGAAGGTGACACAGAAGAATGTTGGTGTAAGGAAAGAAGAGGCGGGTGCAGGTAGAGAGATAGGAGGGGGATACGCTGGCGGGGGGGGGATCCCAGCTGGGCTTCAGAAGGAGCGATACACACAGAGAGGGCCCCCCAACCAGGAACGGGCGAGGAAGAGGGAGAGCGGTTCTGCAGAGCCGCCGGCCGTGGAGCTGAGGCAGGGAGGTTACGGTCTCACCGAGACTGTTAACGCTGAAGGGCTGGGGGAACGTGCCAAGCCATTAAATGAGATGGCAGAGGCAGCGTGCCCAGGCACAGTTCCCAGCACAGAGCCTGGCACCCAGCAAGCTCTTAATAAAAGTTAGTTCACTTTCCCACATGGAGCGTAACCGACTGGGGGTGGCGGATGGCAGCGCTGAGGACCTGGCTCCTAAGTGAAATTTGTTTTCCTGGGAATGATGAAACACATGTCATACAGCGTCCAAAGGCAACGGCAGGTGAGCGTGAGGCCCAGGGGTTGGGATGAAAAGGAGACGTGCCCCGGGGTCCAGCCACTGAGACGGGCGTCCTAAGCAGGGTCCAGCGGTCTGCAAAGCCCTGACTGCACCCGTGCGCACACATGCATGCTCCGGACACAGAGCACCCAGGGCCGTCTTCGAGTCCTCGGAGGGGGTCTGGGATGCTTTGTGAGTTAACCGGCAGCGTTGTGTTTCCAAAGTCCTTTGCCTGGAAGCCCTCTTCCCAGCTCTAGCGCCGGCTGTATACACAGCCCAATTGCAAAGCTTTCAGGGATCACATGGGATTGGCTGCCACTGGGTGTGAATGGCTGGCCCCACACTCAAACATGTCACAGTCAATAGTTTGAAAGTAAGAAACATGGTGGGGAGGGGAGGAAGTGATTGCTGGGAACCAGGCAAGCCTGGGTCCCATCTCCTGCCCTGCCTTCCCTGGATGTGGACCTTGGGTGAAGCTGTCAGGCTCCCTCAGTCTCAGTGCTGTAGGTGCCCCGTGGGGATTATCATCATTCTGATCCCATTGTCACTGGGGCTGGCAAGAATGTGTGTGACAGACAGACACGCAGCACCGGTGTGTGACAGTGGAAGGTCTGCTATTGTGTTCTGGGATCTTAAGATCTTGGTAAGAGAACTGCTGGACCAGGACTTCTCCAGAGTCTCCTTGGGCCGGGGTGGGGGGTTGATCCCAGGAGCCAGCGTGTCTCTTAGCACTTGTGTTAAGTCGTTGCTGCCGCACAGATGAGGGACAGCTCTTCCGCCATCATCACAGACCCCAGGGCAGGTTTCCCCACGATGCAGACACGAGGGCTGGTTGCTAGGCATCAACTGCATCTCAAGTTGAGGTTTTAAGTCCCTTTCCTGGTCCAGCACGTGGGGTGATGGTGAAAGCAGTGCATTTTGCAGCCAAGAGAAGGGCCTGTCATGGCAGCTGCGAGGCCACCAATGGACACTGGCACGCTGTGGCTGCACCTGCCCACCCACCTGGCCCCTTTCTCTGAGCCCCCCCCCCGCCCCGTCCTGAGGAGTTCACACCGCGTCGCCTTCCGGTGCTTGACGCTGGCAGAGGAGGCAGTGCCCCTACTCAGCACTCTTCCGCCCCGGCCAGAGAGGACTGCTTGCTGAGAGTTGGCGAGAGAGGCGCGTTCTGCCTGTGGCCGGTGGTGCGTGGAGCGATGCCCCAGCGCGGGCCCACGCCAGGCCTCATCAGTGCACAGACGCAGACGGCGAAGGGAGGCCGACCGTTAGGACAGGCAGTTTGCTGGCGAGCTGGCGAGGCAGGACGAGGCGCGGGATCTTGCATGTCGAGGCTGTTTGCTAATCTTCAGGTGCCCATTTTTAGGAGGAGCTGAATCACTCAAGTGCCTCAGTGGGAGGTGGGGGGAGAGGAAGCCCCTTCGGGCTGAGCCCCTCACGGGGCGGGGAGGGACGCTGCTTGTTCCGATCACACAGCCGTGCCACTCAAGCCATGGCATCCAACAAGCATGCAGGGCAGGCCTGGGGACTGATGGGTGAGGGGAGCGCTCCCACCACCCTCCCTGGGCCTCCCTGCAGGGGGCTCAGAGAAGCTGGCTTTGGGGGCTCGGGTGCCTGTCACACCCAGGAGGGAGCACAGAGAAGCACTTCCTCTGCGTCCAGAGCAGTCCGCCACGGGCTGGCGGCCCTGGGCGGGCTGACGCCGGGTGAAGGAGCAGAGTGATGCTGCCTTGGCTTCCAGGGAACACATTGTGCTCTGGGGGGGTCTGGGGGCCCAAGGAAGCCTCCGAGGGGAGCTCCATTCCCAAGGGCTGGTGAGGAGGCGCCAGGAGCCAGCACCAGGCCCTCCCTTTGGCAACTTCCCCTTCTTGGGAGAAATGTGTGTGGCTCGACCCCCTGCCTCCTGGTGGGCAGGCAGCTGATGCTGGCAAGAGTTTCTGTGGATGAACCTGCTGGTGTCTGGCCTGTGCCCCCAGCGCTGAGCTCTGAAAGCCTCCCCTCACCTGGGGTTCAGTGGATCTGGTTCCTGGGAGGAGGGAGCAGGTTGGGGGCATGGAGAGGGGAGAGCAGCCAGCCCTCCTGCTGTTGTGCAGCCATGAGGCACCACCTGGCAGAGCGAGGCTGGCACCTGTGGGAGGCAGACGCTCATCCATCACCCTCGCAGCCCAGCCCCGGCTCCTCTGCCTCTGGGCAGGGAGAGGAGAGTGGGGAGGGCCAGGCTGCTATGAAATGCTGCCCACGGCCAAGGCGAGGTCACAGTCCCAGGGACTGTCCTCTGTCTGTCTGTAGAGAGAACAAACCCCATAGTGAAGGCTCCCAGGCATCAGAGGAGGAATGTCTGTAGGAAACATAGCCGATATGTTTAGCACAACAGGCACAACCGCTCTTTATAACCCCTGCCTCAGGCAATGGCAAAGGGACCCCTGCCCGTTCCTCTGTGCCAGGCCCAGCACAGGGCAGGAGCCATCAGAAGACCCTGAACAAGAACAGGCCACAGGCGAGCTGCTCTCACCTGAGCCCCCCCTGGGGAGACAGAGTGATGGGCTCATCACTGGGAATTCCACAGGTGGGGCTGGGCAGCCTGTTGGGCTGTGCCTTCCTAGGCCCACGCATGGCAGGAATTTTGAGGACACCTTGGCCATATCATCAAAAGACACAGCTTAAACTTGAAAGGACTTATCAATGAGCCCGGTAAGACTTCCGGGAAATCCACGTTTCCCTGAATGTCAACTACCCAGCCATTTACACTTCCCCCAACCAAAGGGCCCCTGGATCTCAGTTCTCGACTCGTCCTTGGGATGGGGCCGGAGAGGGAGCCCCTTAGGTCACTCGAGACCGACCCCTTCCCAGGATGTCACCACCTGCTGTCCCTCTGAAACGAAATGAAATAAAATAAAAAATAAATGAAAAGAACAGCCGCAGCGGCGCCTTCTTCGCCTCCCTGCTTCGAGCTCCAACCTCTCGGATATTTATCGTCCGTTCGCTCCTAAATCATTCCTGGCGGCTGGACTGCTCACACTCCATCACGGGGAGAGGCTGTGCGGAGCCGCAGTTCCGTTTAGCTTGCAGAAAACGGAGCCTCCTAGGAAAAACCCGCCCGGGAGCTGTCCGGTGCTGAACTCCGGCGTGATGGACGATTATGGACCATCTGCACTTTCAGAGGCGGATAGATTTACGAGCAGGAGAGACAGCTAGAAGAGTGTCCATTACTATAACTCACTGCCCTCTTCAGAGATATTCTACTCAGGCATCCTTTCCTCCTGCGGAAAAGCCCAGGTTAAGCACTGGCAAGAGGCGAGATCAATTGCATACTTCTGGGGTGGTTCCTTCCCAGAGCAAGGCTGTCAAAGGTGCTGGGGACAAGGGCATCAGGAGGCCGGGGTGGGGCCGCTGGTGGAGGGAAGTTTGCCTGGCAAAGCAGCTTCCCCCTCGCCGTTCCCACTGCTCCCCGTTTCACCTGGGCTCCAGATTTCCTGCAACTGGTGTTGAGAGGATGGAGGAGGCCAGCACGTCTCTCCCTTCTCAGCCCTGCTCTGACCTAGTTGAGATTTACTGGCAACCAGGAGCCACGCAGAGGGATGCAGCCTGGCTGGCTATGCAGCTCGGTATCCCTGTGCACAGGGAGAAGGAAAGGGTGCCTCGGTGGAAGGCTCCCCATACAGTGATTCACAGTAGTCTCATTCCTCTTTTACAGGCGAGAGGACTGCAGCCCATGGAGATGTGCAACAGGTCAGGGTTCCAGCCTGGGTACATCCGACCCTCTCTAGCTTGCTGCCCGAGGCCCAGAGGGCAACACAGAGATGCACGAGGAACGTCTCCCTGCGGGGCGGCTGGCCCTCTGCCCCCTCCTCTGCTACCCCTGCAGCAGGGTGGCCCCCGACACTTCTCCAGTGGGCCCCCACTCTCTCACATGGCCCTGCAGTGGGGAAGTGAACAAGGAACCCCCAGACTCTGGCCCCTTGGGCCCCAGCTCCCAAGAAAAGGCCCCTGCACACAGCATCCCCCCATTTCTACAGCATTTCAGAGTGCATAGAGCATGTTTACACTTATATAATCTGACCACAGCCTACTGTAATAGAAAAACAGGCATTTTAATCCCCATTTTAAAGATGAGGCAGGTAAGGCCCAGAGAGGTGAACTGGCTTTCTCGAGGCCACACAGCTAACCAGCACTCAAGCCAGAGTCAAGCCCTCATCTCCTGGCTCTGTGTCCAGGGCCTGTCTGGCCTCACTCCCTGCCTTCCCAGGAGGCCGCTCTTGAGAATTTCCCTCCACGGGGACCTGCCCTCTGCCAGGCTCTGCCTCTGTAATTCCTCATCTCTCACTGATCCCACACACTTTGGGGAAGGTTAAGACACCCAGCTCACTGGCAGAGCCCTGGAGAACTCCTCCGGGGTTCAGGCTCTGAGACGCTAACCAAAGGCCCTGCCTGCGTATCAGGAAGTGTCCCTCCTCCTGCCTGGACCCGGCCGCGCTGCAGGGGGTCAGGTCAGGGGCCCGTGCGAGGATGCCCGGTCAGCGGTACAACCGGCTGCCAAGTGCTCCGGAGTCAGGTCTTAACTGGGACACGCTCAGGCTGCAGCTGAGAACAGCAGAAGCCCAGCTTGTTCTTTTGTTGCTTTTATTTATTTTTATTTATCTTTTTTTTCTCAACTACAATTCTACCTGCCTCACTTGGAGAGCTCACCTGCGGCCTTTCCACCTGGAAAAAGACCTTCAGTTCTTGCCAAGCGCCCTGCGTCTCAGTCACTCATTGACTCCATCACTCATTCAACGTGCAGACATTGAGGCCAGGACCCTACCTCACACTGGGCGGTCAGGAGAAGCATTTCGCAGGAGCTGGGTCTTAGAGGGCATGGAAGGTAGTCGGGTGAGGAAGGAGGGTGGAAGGCCTCTGTCGTGGGACACAGACGTGGGCAGGAAGTGAAGCATGCCATCCAGGTGTGGGGACCAGACAGAGGATGGGGGCACCACAGAAAGTGAGGTTGCACTGCTGAGCAGGGTGAGCACCCCCCCCTTTTTTTTAAAAAATAAAACCTTCCTGTAGGCCTCCCACCCTGCACAGTTGGCTGCTCTCTGCTGAGCCCTCAGGGCACAGGGTTGCCCCTGTGCAGGCCACCCGGTCCACCACAGTTGGTCTGACCACCGTGTCCAGTAGATGGTACCATCATGGAGATGCTCTGTGGCTCAGCCTTCTGGCTTCACAGGCACTAGCATGTATGGTTTTTGAGCACTCGCAAGGTGGCCAGTGTGCCTGAGGACCTGAAATTTTAACTGTTTCATTTTAATTCATTTAAGTTTAAGTGGCCACTGTGTTAAACAGTGCGGCTCTGGAGGGTGGGCTGCCCAGAAGGCCTCAGGGTCTGGTGCTGCCTGACCTCCCACCCCCACCCCCGCCAGGTGCTGGCAGACGGCAGGCGTGGCCAAGACCCTGTTGTTCTAAAGCCTGGGCTGTGGGAGGGGGTGAATCTCTCTCCAGCCTGAGACATTTTGCTTCACCTGTGAAAACAGCATGCACTTGATGGATGACCAGTGCCTGCACTTTGGGAAATTAAATTCTTGGCTTGGACCAAGCAGCCTGGGGATAACCATAGCTGCTCAGGGCCAGGGCCAGGGCACCAGGGCACTGGGCAGCAGAGGGTTTAGGATCCCAGCCCTGGAGGTCACCACATGAGGGTGAGGGGTGGATGGGGGCAGGGCAAGGCCGCAGCCAGCTGCATCAGCAGGCAGCCCAAGCGATGGCTGGGGCAGAGCCGAGAAGAAGTCAAGAACATAGGCACAGGAAGGAGTCATACCGCGGGGAGGGATGGTCCCCACGCCCACCCATCCTAGCCCAGACCCCAGCCTCTGGGGCACTGTCACTGCAGGAAAGGGTCTCTCCAGGGCACGTTCACATCAGCTCTGACCTTCCCACCCCGCTCCCCTGCTCCCCCTGCCTCAGACACAGGAGAACTTATGGGCCCCTGTTATTTCCAGCCCAGCTCTGCTCTCCGTGGAAACCGATTCCCTCCTGCTTCATTATTATTATTATTCTCTTCATTAACGCTTGATAGTACGCAGCGGTCACCATGGCCGTCCCGGGGACTTCTGCAAAGGGCCATTTCCCCAAACCCTCCCTCCACCCATCCAAGCTCCTGCAGGTGATCCTGTCCTCCTGGGCGGGGGGTGGGGGTGTTGGGGGGCAGGGGTGGAAGCAACAAGAGTGCCTCATCCTTTGTGCCTTTTCTCACACAGTAAAAATGACTGCCGACGATATTATATGGTCGCGCCATAAACTCAGATCACCTCTGAGAACCTCCTTCGCTACGACTCCCACTATATAACCCAGCAGCTACTCCAGACCGGGCGTGCCCGTCCTCTTCTCCTTCTCCCTGCAAGGAGGCTTGCAGACCCCCTGGGGGCTCTAAAGAGCAGCCTCTGGTCCCTGCCTCTCACTCACAAAGCTGGAGGCCACCCTGGCCTAACGGCCGTCCCCTGGATGCACCTTCGGGACACGCGGAGAATCCGAACGAACACTCGATGCTCCTGCCCGCTTTTGCTCTAGAGGACCTGAAATTTTAACTGTCGCCCCTGTTCGTCCCAGAGAGCTGCATCTTCGTCCTGCCACCCCTGCTCCTCTTCCCCGGGTCCCCGTTTAAAGAAGCGGCAGGTGTGTTACCAGCATCTCTGCTCACACCCCTAAGTCAGAGCCAGAAGACCTCGCCCACCACACCTCGCCCAGCTAGCACAGCCCAGGAGGCTGTGGGCCCCTAACTCTCCTCTCCATTTGCAGCCAAGGAGTTGGGTTGCCCTGGAAATTGGGCCATCAGATGAACCCCAGAAACTCTGTGTCTGTGTGCCTGTGTGTTCACATGTATATGCTTTCACTGTTCCTCTACCTGAGGTCAAGTCCACCGTGGGCTGCACCAGCGCCTTCTCTTTCTCCCATCTCCCCTTCCTGACCCCAGTACCCAGTAGAGGGGCCAGGTGGTTGACCCTCATTTAGGCAAAAATAAAGAGTTTGTGTCCAGTTGGTTTTGCTGCTGGGCTGGGGTTTCACCCTTTGTCCTGGATGGTTCTGGAACTGCCCTAAGGCCACCTGGAAGTCCCCCTGGCTCTGCCCGGTTTCCCCCAGCACAGACCCCCACTGTCGCTGCCAAAACCCCCTCTGCGGGCACAGAGACGCCACCTGCGTGGTCTCCGTTGAACCGCCTAGAACCCTGGGCCATTCCCGTAGAGTCCGTACATGGACGGGGGGTGATTCGGGGGCGCTCCGGCTGGACGCCTTTCCCCACCCCTCACGGGTGGGGTTCCCAGGCTGGAAGGAGGGGCTAGGAGTTGCTGCTTCTGTTTCTCCAGTTTCCTGACCCGCAGACAGGGAAAACCCAGCCTGTGGTGAGCTGGGCACCGTGCAGGCTCCGGGTCATGAAGCTGGTGGTGGGCTACGCCTGGGGGTGCTCCTGGGGCCTGGAGGTCCTGTGCGGCCCCCTGCCCTGCAGCCCCTGTCTGAGCCCCTGCCTCACAGCGCCGACTGCCGAGACAGTCACTGCCACTCTGTCCTGTTCTCAGCCATGCTCTCTCTCAGGTCCCTGCATTATTTCACCCTAAGTGTTTGGGTTTGGGGCTTTTTTCTTTTTTAATGAATGTGTCTTGTCTCATTAACTAACCTGTCTACTTGGACTCTTTTTTAAGAAACTTTAAAAGAAAATGTTTTTAAAGCTTCCATCTGTAGCCCCCAGGCCCTAAGCCTCTATTTCCAAACATCTACTGGGCATGTCCCCCCGATAGCCTCCTGTCCCCCATCCCAGGGGTCCCAGCTCATCATGAGCAAAAAGCAAGAGCTGCGTGCAGGGTCCTTGTCTCTGTCAACCACGTGCTGCTGGGCCCTGGGGGCTCCCCCCCGCCCCCCACCACGCCGGTTCAGCCTCCAAGTCTTTCCTTTGCATTTCCACTTTGCTCTTCAATGCCACCGCCCTCCTCACGGTTGGACCCTGGTCCCCACAGTGGCCCTGCCTCTGCCCACGCCATTCTGTCCCCATCACCCCACGTCAGTGAGCTCTCCCACCCCAGAGCCTGGAGGGCGTCAGCACTCTGAGTCAGAGGGTGGGCTCTGAGGCCCAGCCCCGTAGCCCCGTCCGCGCACGCAGAGAGCACACGGTCCCCGGCCTCCCGCCCGCGGCCTGGGCTTCCACCGGGCACCCGCTCAGCTTACAGCGGGTCATTTGCACAAACTGCAGATTCCCGGACTCCAAAGAGACTGGAAGCTCCCAGAAGACAGACTTTCCGAACCGAGCTCGTGCTGCTGCCCGCCCCGCCGCCCCGCCGTCCCCTGGTCTATGGGCTGGAGGTCCTTCGTGGGTGTTGCAGGGCGATCACAGAATCCCAGTCCACTCTGACTGTAGCACCTCATGCCATGGAGAGGGGGAAGGCCAGACGACGGTGTGAGAGTCCCAAGGGCTCCTGGGCCACTCGTCCCCAGCCTGGCCTGGTCCCCTCAGCAGTGACATCCACCCTGTGGCTGACAGTCACTCCTTGCTGTCTGGGACTATTGTGTTTTAAGCTCTGACTCAGGTCTGAGCAATCCTGTGCCTGGACAGGCCTCATGAGATGCCCCCACTCACAGGCAGCTCCGGGAGCAGGCCCAGGGCCTCTGGGCAAGGCAGCCTGACCCCAGCCCTAGAGGGCGAAGGAGTGGACAGTCCCCCAAAGCCTGGAGCAGGCGAGAACCAGCATCCTCCGCGGCCCGTCCTCACCACCCTCGGCCAACCCCCCGGGCCACCTCCTCATCCTGGTCTGCTGCCACCTGGGTTTGAATTCTGTCTCCAAATTGGAAACGGCTCCGGCCAGATTCAGGACTGGAACTGGAGTCCTAGGAGGTGAAGGAGCCATTTGTAGCTCTTTTATTTTTTTATGCTGCTGAGCAAAGCAGGGATCAGGCTGAGCGCAGCTGTCGGGAGGTGTTCTGTGATAAATCAATACAAAGCCCGGGGTCGGGAGAAGAGGGAGTGAACAGGGGCCCAGGGTGCTGGGCAGGAAGGCCAGGTACAGGCCTGACGCCAGCACCTGAGTCTGCAGGTTAAACTGAGGAGGGGGCCTGGGGGAAGGTGTGGGGGAGGGGAGAGACAGAGAGAGAGAGACAGAGAGAGACAGAGAGAGGCAGAGCAGAGAGAGGGGCAGAGGGAGAGACAGAAAGGGAGGAAAACGGGGGAGAAGAGGACAGAAAGAGGGACAAGGGTACAGAAAGAGACAAGACAGGGACAGAGAGAGGAGGGAGCTGCAAACCCCGTAGCGCAGGGAGATGGCCTCAGAGGTCCCATCAGGATGCGGCTGAGCACCCACAGCCTCAGCGCGGGCAGGGCCATCATCAAAGAGTTGGAAGAATGTTTTCTCTTCTCCCAAAGTCTCTCCATTTTTTAAGAAGTTGCCACCCCGGCTCTCCTCATCGCGAAGCCCACGCTGGCCTCCCAGGTTCTGCGAGCTGTAAACGTTTCACTTTCTTTTGTTCCAGAGACACAGAACTGTTTAATTCTCATCCCTTAAATCAATACCTGATGTCATGTCATCCAAAGCCATTATTTTTACACCAGAGGAAAAAAAAGGAGACTGATACAGTCGAAAGAAGAGAGACAGGAGACAAAAACAGTGCTCGGGGGCTGTAGGCAGAAGTTCTGCTCAGAACCACCCAACCTTAGCATCACCCAGCTGGCTTGGGGGCAAAGCGCCTGGGGGGGGGGGAGGCAGGATGGAAAGAGGAAAGGTCCCTGGGGAAAAACGTGACATGACCCCGGAAGGGTCTGTCTGAGAGCAAATGGCTTCTCCCCAAAGACCACAGCGGACCGTCAGCCCTCAGGGACGAGAGTTCTCCCAGGCCAAGCCTCCACCCCTCCCCTGACCCTCTCTCCCGTCTCCCCATCCTCTCGCCCTCCCTGGCCTTTGGGCGCGCTTAGCCCCCACGTCCTCGGAGGCATCCTTTCTAAGACCTCCCCTCCTTCACTGCTCTCTCTCTCCAACCTCTCTCTCCAACCTCCACGCCACCCCTCCTACAAACAGAAATCCTGCCCCTGCCCTCTTTTGAAACTTCCTGCGTCCTGATTGCCAGACACCTCCTCATTGCCACACCCGGCGACCACCTCCAGTCCTGCCCCGTCTCTCTTCTGTCACCTTCCACCAGTCGTCCCTCAGCCCTTGAAATGGTCTCTCCCATCATCTTGTCCTGTTTCTTGCCATCTCCCCTCTCCTGGGTGGTCTTATCCTTTCCCTGACTTCCTAAATCACAGCCTTTATCCCGGACCCTCTCCTGTCTCTGGAGGCTGGTGGTGTCAGTTGCCCTGGAGACATTCCCGAGGCGACCTCATCAGCACCCGATCCTCCCCCTGCGTCACTGTCCCAGCAGTGGCGTCACCACCCTCCACGGCATCCAGACCACAAGCTCCACCCTCTTTAACCTCCACCTTCTCCCTCCCTCCTCATGCTCAGTGGGTCCCCCATGACCGTCGGAGCCTCCACCTCTCCAGGCTCCCCCTGACTCCATCGGGCATCTTCACTGCTTCTGGCAGCGTGCCTGGCGTCTTGCAAGAGCATCATCAGTGGTGAGAGCCTGCACCACAGCCTGAACATCTTTGGTGCCTCCCCTCTACAGACAGATGGGCCTCTCAACCTTTGGGGGACCCTTAAGACACCTCTCCCCAGAAAAAGGCACATGTGTACACAGACACTAAATTTTGCAACCGTTTCAGGAGGCTCTCAGATCAGCCCATCTGTGGATCCCTCGGTTTAAGAGCCCAGGCCTGCAGGACTATGAGCTTTCCGGGCGGCTTCGAGGACCATCACAGTCTGGCCCCGACACATCTTCCCAGGCTCAGTTTCCTCATGTGTAAAGTGGGGGCAATAACAGATCTACCTCAGAGGGTGTCTGTGCGCTTAGAGACGCATGTGCGTGAACCACGTAGAGCTGTGCCCCACCGAGGGCACGTATCTTGTTCCTGACCAGTCACGCCAACCCTCCCTACACAGACACATTAGCGTTCCTCAGTGGGCAGGGCTCCTTTGACCCAGTGAACTGGGATGTTCCATCCCATGTGCCTAGAATATTCTCTGCTGGAGAACTCCCACTTGTCCTCCAAACCCAGCTCAGATGTCACCTCCTCTCTGATGCCTCCAAGGCTGTCCGCCGGCCCCTCCTCAAGGCTCCCAGAATGACTGATGCCAAACTGTGTCTGCTCTGTGCCCCAGAGCCACACTGGAGGGCTGTGTGCAGTAGGCTGGGCTCTGAGAGGATGGGGCGGGCTGCGTCCTGGTCCTCATCCCCCTGGTGCACAGGGACCAGCACAGGCAGGCGTTCAGGACGTGTGTGCTGCACTCATGAGCAGAGCACACGGAGACCCCTGTTTGCGACCAGGGGAGGTGCTTGGACAGAATCTGATCTCTGCGTGTGGCTTCTCTTTCACCCCGGCGGGGGCCCAGCTGTAAACTGCCTTGTGTGTGTGTGTGTGTGTGCACGCACGCATGTGTGTGCGTGTTCATCTATGCATGTGCGTCTGTGTGTTCAGTTGCACAGATTATTACTTCAAGCCCTGGACCAACCACTGAACTTGTATGATCTCAACTGACCCTCAGTCCAACCCCATCAGCAGACTCTGTCACCATCACCTTTGTCTCACAGTGGAGGAGACTGAGGCTCTGAGAGATTAACCTCCACCCCGTCTCCCGTCTCCGACGTCAGACGCCCCTGCACTGTCCGCAGTCGCGGGCCCCAGTCTGCGCTCCTAGGCAAGGCGCCCCCGCCCCTGCCCCAGGGCTGGCTTCCCGTTCTGGTGTCACCTCCAGGGACGCCAAGGACTGCGTGTGCTGTTCTCCCGACGCCCCTCGCCTGCGCCCGTGCTCACAGGCCCCGCGGTCCCCTGGGACCTCCTTCCTTCCAGTACTTGCTCCGTCCGCTCTTCCTCCAAGTCTCAGATCCCACAAGCCTTCCCCAAGCACCAAAGACCAGGGCAACCTCGCTCCCCCGAGCCCCACGCAGCATGTATCCAGGACTTAGACTTCCTGTCCAGCACTGAGATCCTCCAGAAACCCTGCCCTGGTTCTTCTCATACTATCCAATCGGTTCTTACAGAAAAGACAAGACTTGCTATTTCCGACACCTGCCGATCCACGTGCACCGCGTCATCGCGACACCTCTCTCCTCATCTCTCATACCTATGTGTGAGTTCAGGCAGTCACCTGCGTTCCTTCACTTTGCCCCCAAATACCTCCCCCTGTTCTTTTAAATCCCAGTTTCTCGGACAGAACAACTAAGTTTCCAAAAGCCGATGCCCCCTGCCCAGCAGAAACAGAGCAGTCAGAGCAGGAGGCCTCACATTCAGGTGTCCGGGCTCAGAGGGGCAGAGTCTCTTCTGTGGACATCAGCCCCCAGCCCCATCCTCTCTCTTCCACGTCTCCTGTCTCCTTCAGCTTCACCTAGAACAGTCTGGTCCTCGGGTGCATCCCACACCTCCACCTCCCAGCCCAGCTCCGCTGGAAACGGGCTCATTCACCAGGACCCCCTCCAAGGGGACAGCTCTGAGCCAGGAACCACACATAATGAGTAATGATTCTCCAGGGCTTTTATTGGTGGCTGCTGGCCTTCAGGAGGCAATTAAAAAGGCACAATAAAAAAGCGAGTGGTCCTATTTCAACAGCCCTGACTCCTAACCGTGCAGGGAACAGCTGCATCATCCCAGCACCTCCTAAGATCAAGCTCAGGGCTAGAACTCCTCTAAGGAGAGACTGTGCTCACTTGGCAAAAACGTTAGTAATTGCTTGTACAATTGTCCCTTCAGCATCCTTGGAACCATCGGTATCTCTGGAACCCCTGCTCAGGGCCCAAGTGCAGGATCCCAGACAGCCCCACTGAATGGGGCATCTGTACCCTTGCATTTGAACTGCAAGCATGATCTCACACATTCCTGGGTGCACGTGCATGTTCAAGAAAACACACCCATAAATCAGGTTAAGAAAATGCACTTAATTTACTGTACATATTCTCTCTCTCTCTCACACACACACACCCACACACGCACACACACACACATATTTTTGCTGTAGCCTGCCTCTGAAAAGCAAAGAAACTGGCCAACGTGTATACCCCCTTGCTAAATTTTCCCACCCCTCTCGTGTGTTGATGGCACGCCCGTCCAGATATTTGGCAACAGAGTGGAAGGAAGTGGGGTTTCTTTCTGACCATCCCGGTCACCCCCACAACGACAGCAGCCAGGACTGGATAGGAAGGTGGGTTTTGGAGCTGTCCGCGGTGCCGCGGTGAGCAGAGCATACTTATCAGACAGGGAGAGTATGGGGAAGCTTCTATTACTGTAGTTTCTGGAAATTCCTCTCCCTCTGTGGAATCTCAGAGAGGTTGGGCTGAGACGGAGAAGAGTCCCCGTGAACAGCTTTTCCAGGATAGCATTTGGATCCACGCTAGTTCACCTCCCTCGAGCCCCGCCCGGGGTTTCTGAGTCAGTAGCTGGGGTGAGGGTCCGAGAATGTACATTTTTAACAAGTTTTCAGGTGGTTCTGATGCTGCTGGTCGGGGCGCCACAGTGTAAGAAGCACCTGCCCAGGGGGACGCAGCCTACACACAGCCTGGAAGGTGGGGTCTGGGTCCCGGTGTGGCCCTAAGACCGGGTGCCCTCAGACAGTCGCTCAACTATCCTCCCCTCTTGAGTCACAGCTTTTTCACGTGTGAAATGAGCAGACTGGGTTGGGTGAGTGTGAAGGTCTCCGCAGCCCCGGTGGTCTGCAGCTCCGGGCACTGCAAAACGCCGCAGGGGCAAACCCCCAGAGCAAGCGGCTGGGGGGCAGGACCCTGCTCTACTGCCCCCCCAACACCCCCCCGGCTCCCACATCTCCCCCCCCCCACTCACAGTAAACTGGAACACACCAGGATCTGCACTGGGAGCCAGGCAGCAAGCAGCTGCCCTCCACGAGCCCAGCGTCCCTGAAATTAAATCTCACGTTTGTTTCTTTCCATGTGGGGCCAGCCTCCACGGGCTGGGTCCCGAGCCACCCTTGACACCTGATTTTCAGCGTCAGTGCAAAGAGGACATGTGTTTCCCCTCATGTCTCCGGCCGCACGTCCCAGCACATCCGAAAAGTGGCCCAATGCGGGGTGATGAGAGGGACCCACATGCTTGGCGAGGATGCAGTCAATGGTGCTTCCTGACACAGGCCTGGCGCTCAGACACCAGGAGACGGAAAAGCCTGCAGTTTCCAAGACGGCCTGAATTTATGAGCCGAATGAGGGGAAAGGGGGGAAGAAAAGGATGGAAACATCTGTAATGAACATCTGGATTCCGCTGCTAACCAGGAGCGCAAATCCCTCGAGTCAGCGTGTTGGAGAGGGCCAGCGAAGGGAGCGCTTATAAACAGCTGCAATATTGAAGTGGGAAAAAGCTGCCCCCAC
Organism: Vicugna pacos; assembly: GCF_048564905.1. Classification (NCBI taxonomy): domain Eukaryota; kingdom Metazoa; phylum Chordata; class Mammalia; order Artiodactyla; family Camelidae; genus Vicugna; species Vicugna pacos. The sequence goes on from NC_133002.1 coordinate 60,704,157, forward strand.
CACCACAGCTTCTTCTTTTAAACCTTTTCGGGATGGCGGGGTGTGGGTTCTGTTCCGTGTCTGAGCCACAGGGAGACGGTTACACCCGTGAGCCAAGCTCTGGGTCAGACTGGCACAGTTCCAGCCTCTGGGGGTCGGCGGTTGGTTCCCCCAAAATGTCGCTGGAGGAAAGGGTGAAATGCGCCTCTGAGTGTTTGTGGGTGAGCACTTGTCCACTCGGGAAGGCAGGCGTGCGTACACGTGCACGTGTGTGGTGGGGGGTCCACAGTCATGCACACAAGTCCGTGGGGGGGTGTAGTCATGCTCCAAGGCATGTGTGCACGTGCACCTGTGGGCGTTTGCACCGTCACACACACAGGGATTCAGGGACGTGCTTACAGTCCTGTGTGTGTGTGTGTACATGCACAGAAATGTCCAAATTTAAAAGTGTAGGTATTTGCAGCCTACATTGTTTTTGCAGCTTCCTTATTCTATCTCCTCACACTTTTCGGCAGCAAGATCCCCTCCACGTCTTCCCATAACGAATAAATCTGTCTCCAAGTTCTGCCCTCCTGGGGCACAACGAATGTGACTTAAAAGGCGTCGTCCCTGGGCGTCCGGAGACTGGGGCACAGCGTCAGGGAGGGCAGCCGGGAGCCGTGTGTGGACAGGACGCCTACGCCCTGGCCCTCGCCCACTGTCCTTCGGGCCACCTGACCCGTGTGCACAGAGCACCGGGGATCCACTTCTCTGGAAAAGCGGCTCCTGCCCCGCGAGCCCAGGGTGCAGCCTCCCCTTGAGCCCTCTCGGGGTTCCAGGCTCTTTGCGTAACAGTCTTAATAGGGAGAGGAGAAGAGGGCCTGCCTGCTCCCAGGAGCGATGCCCCCTGGGAACCCCTAGCCAGGGCTACGGGAAAAACGATTTGCAGCCCGTGGCTCCTAATATATGGAAATATCTCCATCAGTGGATGCAGGTGACAACCTAATAGGAAAAGAGATGGCAGAAGTGGAATCCACTTGGAACATTTCGCCTTTGGCCCCGGGGGCTGGGGCCGGGGAGGGTGTCCTCGTGGTCGGCCCCGCCCCTGGGCCCCAGCGAGCGGGCGGGCGGCTCTGCCAAACTTGTCACCCGGCATCAGAGGCGATGCAAACTGCACGCTTCCCAGCCCTGGTGCGCGGCGCGTGTTTAGGGCTCTTGCTTTATCAGTTTTTATTTCGTGTAATATTCATCACCCTGGTTTATTTATGGGGCCCTCGGTGGGAAGTTATTTTTCAGGCCTGGTGAATAAAACATTAGACTTTGCGGCTTGTCAGGGCGACTGCAGCTCCTCTGATGTCAAGCTGACGAACTGCCTTTTCTTTTTCCCAGCGACTGCACTTTTAGAGAAATGTATTTGTATTTTGTCGGGCGTCTGTTGCTCTTTTCTCCTTTCGGCTGGTGGATGTTGGTCAGAGGCGGGCTCTCCTCTCTTCTGATGAAATGCTGGAAACTTCCCTTGCGGAGAAAGGTAATACGTCAACGCAGGAAGGGTGAGAACTGAAGTCCTGGGCTGGAGGAGAAACCCCCTGAGCACCCCACCCCTCAGCATGCGTGACGCCCCCCAAAACCCGTGCCGGCCGATGCAGGAGGGACTCTAGGCGTGCGGCGCAGGGCCAGAGCCCCACCCAGGGGAACCACAGGGGACGCTGACCCCGCTTCGTGCGCAAGGCCCTGGGGGCAGGAGTGCGGCGTCCAAAGTCCCAGTGAGAGTCACAGAAAACAACCTCACTACATTAAAAAAAATAAGCTAATGTGGCCTTAGGCAATCTCCAAATAAGAAACTCCACATTTACAGTAAAGAAAACTAGGGTGAAAAGATTCACTTTACCACAGCATCACCATAGAATTTCCCCAGAAATTCTAAGCACGTTTAAAATGTGGATTACTTTACACGGCTTTTCAAGTTTCATTATTTGAAGGAAGGAAGGAAGGAAGGAAGGAAGGAAGGAAGGAAGGAAGGAAGAAAGAAAGAAAAAGAAAGGAAGGAAGGAAGGAAGGAAAGAAAGAAAGAAAGAAAGAAAGAAAGAAAGAAAGAAAGAAAGAAAGAAAGAAAGAAAGAAAGAAAGAAAGAAAGAGAAAGAAAGGAAGGAAGGAAGGAAGGGGGAGGAAGGGAGGAAGAATAAAAGGTGTGGCAGGTAACGCTGTACTTCATGCTGTAGGGTGCCAAGTTTGTTTTTTTCCTTTCCTTCCAGAAACCAAGAAAGGAGCTTAGAAGACTTCGATCAATAAAAACCCAGCTGGGTGCTGGTGATTCACTGCGGTTTTCAGCCGAGGCATAGCCTGCCCATCTCTTAATTGAGACCAGACTCTGCTCATCCTCACCAATGGCACAGAAGTTCAGTGGCTCTTTCAAAACCACAGGAAGGAAACATGCCTTAGCTTCTTGGGCAAGACCACCATTAGACCAAGGACATCTGCTTTCCTTCTTGGTTCCTCCATGGGACCTGGGTCACGTGGGCTGGATGCACATGGATGATAAAGGCTGCCATGTGGAGAGTGTATGATCCGCCAGGCACTATCATTCCCATGACCCCACCAGATAGGTACTATTGACCCATCTTGCAGGTAAGGAAGCTGAGGCCAGGGAAGGTCACAGAGACGAGGAAGGAGAGAGGATCTGGACACGGAGCCTGCACTCCCCGTTACCGGTGAGGCTTCCGGCTCAGTGCTGCCACCGTGGGCAGGACCAAGGAACTGACCCCACTCCTCTCCCTTTGGGGGGTGACGCAAAATGCCAGGAAGATGCCCCTGACTGGTTTGTTTCTACAGAGAAGGAAAACACTGGAAAAACACTGGACATTGCAACTCAAGTCTCCAAGAAATTCTAAAAAACTGGTTCAGAGAACCACACGGTGCACTTCAGAGGAGCAGGCAGAAAATGAGGGCGCACGGGCACATTGGTGGTCCGTACTCAGGGGCCTGAAACCAACACTCCTCCTCCAGATTTCCAGGCTTCAGAGCCGAATGGAGAAATCCACACGCACTTTAAAAATTCCTTGAGCCTTAGGCATTTCCAGCTGGCTCCTCTGAGTCTGGGTAAACGGAAAAATTCCTGAGTGTCAGTGGGCGCGTCCTTAGAAGGACCCGCCACTTCCAGCAGCTTTCAAACAAGCTCCAGTGTCTCCCATCTCCAAGCACCAATAAAACAAGGACGACCAAGAGTCTGTCGACGCCCCTCATACGCCGGAGCGGCCGCCAGTGTCTCAGCGGCTTGTCTACACAGGAGCTATCCCCTCTGTCACCTTCCGATCTACTCTTCAACCCACTCTGACCTGGCTCCTGTCCTCACCACTCACTCCATCAAACGCTCTTGCCAGCGTCACCCTGACCTCCTGACTGTGACGTGCTGAGATCATGGCCACTCGCCCGCCCACAGACCCCGTCTGACCGCTCTCACCTTCCTCCTGGGATCAGTTGCCTTGTGGGGGGATTGTAACACCACGCTGGCTGTCCTTTGCTTCTGGGGATGATGACTCTTCGCTTTGTCTACCTAACTCCCAAATGCTGGCGTCCCTCAGAGCACTGTTCTAACTGCCTTCCCTTCTTTACCGGCTCTGTCCCTCTGGGACCTCATCCTCTCCACCTTGTGTCTTTCAAGAAGTCGGTCTATTTCGTCTAAGCTGTGGGATGCACATGTGTCGAGTTGCTGGCGGTGTCCCCGGATTACCTTTTTAATGGCTGCAGGCTCTGTAGTGGTAGCCCCTGTTTCATTTCTGACACTGGTAATCTGTGTCTCTTCTCTGTTAATCTTTGTCAGTGTTGCTAGAGGTTTATCAATTTTATTGTTCTGTTCAAAGACTCAGCTTTTTCTTTTTCATTGATTTTTCTCTATTGCTTTCCTCTTTCCAATTTCATTGATTTCTTCTCTTTATTATTTCCTTTCTTCTGCTTGCTTTGGGTTTATTTTGCTTGTATTTTTCTCGCTTCTTGAGGTGGGTGCTTAGTTATTGATTCAAGACATTTTCCCCCTAATGCTAGCATTTAGTGCTATAAATGTGCTGCCTTCACTGCATCCCACACATTTTGCTGTGCTGTGTTTTCATTTTCACTCAGCTTTAAGTATCTTTTAATTTTCCTTGGTAACTTTCTCTTTGACCTACGAATTCAGAAGTGCCTTCAAACCCTTCCAAATGTTTGGAGATTTTCCTGTGGTCTTTCTGTCACTGATTCTAGTTGGATTCCATTAAAAACAGAACATATTCTGTGTGGTTTCAATTTTCTTACATTTGTTGAGGTTTGTCTTATGACCCAGGATATGGTCTACCTTGACGAATGTTTCCATTTGAAAAGGATGTGTATTCTATTGTTGCCGGGACTGAGTGTTTGATGAACAACTATTAGACCGTTGGTTGATGGTATTTGGTTCTTCTGTCTCCTGGCTTATTTTCTATCCAGTAGTCTTATCAGCTGCTGAGATACTGAAGTCTTCAGCTATAACTCTGGATTTGTCCGTTTCTCCTGTATGTCTGTCATGTTTTGCTTCGTGCATTTTGAAGCTCTGTTGCTTGGTGCACATACATTTGGGATTTCTATGTCCCCATGCTGTACTGACCCTTTCATCATTAGGTAATGTTTCTTTTTGTCACTGATAATTTGCTTTACTCTGAAGTCTACTTTATGTGATAATAATATTGCCACTCATGCATTTTAAAATTGATGTTTGTATCTTTTCCCATCTGTTTACCTTCAACCTAACGTATCATTATATTTGAAGTGAGTTTCTTGTGGACTGCATGTTGTTGGGTCATTTTTTAAAAAATCTTCTCTGCCTATCTGTATTTTAAAAATTACCATCAGTTTTAACTTTATAAAAATAGTATAATGCTCAAAGTAATATTTTGGGGTTCACATTTACTAGTAGGTCACTAAGATTTATCCATATGGTCACACGTTGCTCTGCATCAGCTGCCTTGATTTCTGCATAGTATTTCACAGAATGAAACTGCCAGTGCAGTCATTCACTGTCCTGCTGATGGACATTTTGGCTGTTTCTAGGTTTTTGCTATTATTAACAATAATTCTAGGAACATTCTTGAACATGTCTCTTACTGTGAGATAGGTGCAAGTGTTTCTCCTGAGTACAGATGGAGAAGCACTGCTGAGTCAAGGGGTATCTGAACGGTCACATTTAAGAGATAAAGCCAAACTTTCTTCCAAAGGGACTGAACCAACTTATGTTCTCCTGCAATGAATAAGGACTCAGGTGACCTTCATCCTGACAGTTGGATTTGTCAGACTTTAAAATTTTCGCCAATCAAATGGGGGTTAAATGCCTTTCACATTTCCCAGATCATTTATGAGGTTAAACAGCTCTTTTCATGCTTATTGGTCATAGCTTTCCTTTACCTTCAATGTTAATAGAAGGCAATATAAATACAAAATTTCTGTTTTCTGCCTTTTTCTCTGTTGGGATGTTTTGTACTTTTTGTCTTGATTTGTGATTGTTCTTTTGATGTTCTTGACACTAATCTTTGTCAGCTGTGTGCATTGATAACAATTTATTCTAGTTCGAAACTCATCTTTTCACCTTTAAAAAACCATTTAATATGTAGATTTTTAAAGCTCTTAATTTTTCCTTATTTTTAACATACTCAAATCTGTCAGTCATTTTGTATACTCACTTTTTCTGTGTGTCTTGTTTAAGACCTTTTCCCCTAACTCAAGATCCACCGATATTCTCCTCTAGAAGATTTTTGACATTTAACTTCTCCATCCACCTGAGCTGATTTTCAAAATATGGTGTGCAACAGGGATCCAGCGTCACACTTTTTATAGAGTAATGACCCTTTTTTCCAACTTGCTTTATTAAACACCTCCTTTCACCAATGATTTGAAATGCTACCTCTACCATATACCAAAGTTCCATCTGGGAATTGGTCAGTTGGTCAATCTTTGTGGCTAATTGGTCCATCTTAATTACCATAGCTTCACAATGAGCCCTGACATGTGCTCTTAGTTTTAGAAGGGTGCTGGCTATTCTTGGTCCCTTATTTTACTGTATAATCATCCTGCCAAGTCCCTTGAAAAGCTCTGTTTGGACGTTGACCAGAATCACATTGGTTAGTCAATACAGGCAATACAGGGGAAACGACACTTTTAATGATATGACGTCTTCTTTCCTTTATTAGAGGTCCTTTATTTATACTTAACAAAGGTTTATAATTTCGTCTGTATAAATCTTGAACATTGAAACATTTTTTTAACAAAAAATAATTTATTTTTGTTAAAAAATGTACTTGATATTTCCTGATACTACCATGAATGGTATCTTTTCATTAATTGTGTTTATAGTTTTTTTGTTTTTGTTTTTTTGCCGCTGGTATATAGACTACAACTGATTTTTTGTAACTGTATCAGTCAACTTGCCAAACTCCCCAGTTCCTGGAAGATTTTCTGTAGATGCTTTGGGGTTTTCTATGTAAGTGACCATATCACCGGAAAATGGTAACAATTTTTCCTTCCATCCCAATCTTTGTATCTTTAGCTTATTTTTCTTCTTTTATTGCTCCGGCTAGGACAATGTACAATGGCAAATTTTGTTATAACTTCATACTTAAATGACAATTTGGCTGCATATAAAATTCTATATTCTAAGTTCTTTTTCTTTTGTACTTTGAAAAGATCACCCCATTGTCTTCTGGCATCTGGTGCTGCTGCAGAAAATCCTGAAATCCCTGTGATTCTGGCTCTTTGTATGTGATCTTCTCTTCCTCTCTGGAAATGTTCAGAACTTCACCTTTTTTTATTCTTAAATGTCATTGTAAGTATGTAGGTTTGATTCCGCCCCCCCCCCCTTATCTTTTCTTGATGGCAATCTAAGACCTTTCTCAATCTGGGACCATTCATCCTTTGTTTTTAATTCCAGAAATTTTATCTTCACATTTTTCAAGTATCTCCTCTGCTGTGTTTTTCTTTTTCTTTTCTTGCGGGACTTCTATTACTTAGATGTTAGCACTTTTAACTTCGCTCTTCCTTGGGTTATTATAGCTTTTAAAAGTATGTTCTTTGTGCCTTTCTTTTCTGCTGGGCAGATGTATCACGCTGGTCCTCCAACTCATTGATTCATTCCTCAGCTGTATTTAGTCTGGCATTTGTCCCCTGCCTTGCTCTTTATTTTAACTAATACATTTTAATACTTAACATTTCTGCTTGGTTCGTATCTTTTCTTATTCTTGTTTCACTTTGCTTAAAATGTCCTTTCTCTCCAGCATGTTTATGAAGCTGATTTTTAAAACTGGTCTCTGTGCTCTAGTATTTCTGCTGCTGATGGAATCTGGAATAAACTTTAACACAGTTTGTTGCCTTTTTTGTTTTTTAAATGCGTGTGCTTCTCAAATGTCTTGTTATTTTGCCTGTGGGCTCATTTCCCTCTGGTGGAAGCCTGCTACTCTGCCCTGCAGTGCATCTGGGGGAGGGCCAGCCTGGGGAGCCCACACGACCTCGGAGGTCAGGGGTGGCGGTGCCGTTGCCGGAGAGGCTCCAGAAGACGGTCAATCACCCTCCACTCCACCTTCCCCCCACCAGGAAGAAGGGGCATTAGAAGAAGCCCCCACCCCCTTAACCGGCTTGCCTTAGTGTGATCTCTAGGTAGTCTGCAAGGAGACTGATGGGAAGTGGCTGCTGAGGTCAGGTGGACCAGCTGCCTGTTTTGCTTGGCTCCCCGGGAGCACAAGGTTCTCCGCTGCTCGGATGTTAGATCATCTGCACCTGAGCTCTGCATGGCCACACGTGTGGGGTGTGGCCACAGGTGTGGGGCAGGTCCTGTTTGTCCCAAGGCAATGGTGGCAGGAGCTGGGATAAGCTAGAGCTGGTCTCCAACAGCCGCCTTCATTCTGCATCTTCCCACAGCCGTGCTCGGCCACCCCTGGCCCCCAGCCAAAGCCCCTGCCCCACGCACATAGATTTGAAACCCTTCACACCCTCCACATGCTCCTCATCTCATCAGTTTCCCTCTGCTGTTCCCCTGGGGGTTATTTTAGCAGAAGGAGCTGGTGGTCTTGCTAGTTAAGCGTCAAAACCAACCCAAGTCTTCAAAAGTGATATGTCCAAAGCAGGACGCTTGACCTCCCTGTGTCTGGGAACTTCCGCTCCTCCCCCTTGTCCTCATCCAGGTAAACAGCCCCCATAGCCACCTGGCTGCTCACATGGAATGGAAGGCCAACTTTGCCCCATCCCCTCCCTTCTTCCCCTGCATCCAGTTTACCAGCAAGTGTGGTAGCTTCCACCTCCCACCAAATGCTCCATCGCAGCACGTGAGGCTTGGTCCTCTCCTGCCCTGGTGCTGCACATTTCCTGACTCGCCTCTTCCAATGGATGCTTGCAGGGCCACTGGGTTGATCTTTTAAAACACAGACCAGGCCCTGCCAGTCCCTGCTCGGCCCCTGCACACAGCCTGCATGGGCCTGGGGGCTGCAGGTCCGGGCATGGTCCCGCCCACGTCCCCAGCTGCCCGCCTCATACGGCTCCCTCCCTTTGTCCACCCCGCCACACCAGCCTTTAGTCCCTCTAACTGCTGAGCTCCCTAGCACCCTGCGGCCACAGCAGCTTCTACTTCACCCCACTCCTACCCACCCTTCAGGTCCCTACTGAAATTTCCCTTTCCCTGAAAAACCACCCCTTCCCTCCACCCAGGCACATCGCCGTGGCACCCCCGAGCGCCTTCACCCTCCCTCGGCACGTTCACCGCTCTGTGGGCTTTCTATTTATTTATGTGACTGTTTGTCTGATGTCTGTCTATCCCGCCAGACCAGGCGCTGCCTGAAGACAGGCCTCTGCCTACGTCTTCCCTGCTGTCATCCAGTGTCCAGCACAGCCCTGAGATACAGGTTGTCTGTGTCCATCTGGGTCGCACTGCCTGGAGAGGCTGAGACAACCAGGATGGAGTGGCCCAGGCCACGGGGCCCACGTTTGCCGTGGCGCCCTCAGCCCCCGGTCCAGGTGCAGTCATTTCCTGTCCCGGGGGACGCATCCCTGATTCATCCCCAGACGGGGGACCAATGGAAGCACAGGCCCGGAGAGCTGGAGAGACAGGTGTCACCCCGCTCTGCGGCACTGCTCTGGCAGCCATGTTCTCCACCACAGTCTCCCTGCTCGGCGCTTCTGATCGGCCCCTGGCTCCCGTGACCCTCCCCGCCCTGCCTCTGCAGTCCTGGGATTCAAGGTGGTGGTGTCTCATTGTGGGTGTTGTGTGTTGAGTAGACTTCATTTTTAAGAGCTATTTTAGGTTCGCAGCAAAACTGAACAGACGGAACAGAGATTTTCCCATATAGCTCCTGCCTCCTGTCCCCCCCACCCCCAGCCTCCCCCATTATGAACCCCCCCCAACAGAGCAGGGCATTTGTTACGATCAGTGAACCTACACTAACCCACGATCCTCACCCAGAACCCACAGTTTACATCAGGGTCCACTCTTGGTGTGGTCCCTTCTGTGGGGCTGACACACGTCATGTCACGTATCCATCACTACAGTATCCTGCAGAGCGTCTCACTGCCCTGAAGTCCTCCATGCCCCAGCCCTGCCTCCCCGTGAACCCCGGGCAACCACTGACCCTGTTACTGTCTCTATGGAGTTCTACCCTCTCACTTTCGGTGTTTTGAAAGTTCTCCTCAGAGGAAACCTTATTTCTGGGTTCTTGGCAGACTCCCGGGACGGGTGTGGAGGAAAGAGAGACCGGTGTGCAGGGGCTGTCGGAGGACCACAGGAACAGGGGCAGCAGAGCGCACGGCAAGTTCACAGCAAGGGATGCTCCTGCCGCCTCTGCTCCGGGCCCGCCGGGGAGAGGACCCCTCTGAGATGCTTCTCCCCTGGGTGTGCACCTGCAGGGCGCTTAGGAACCCCATCCCCTCCCCGCCCCGCCCCGCCCCTCGCCCAGGGGTTAATGTCCACATTGCACCGTGAATCATTATTCCAATTCTTTTCAGTTCCACAGTATTGAAAGCAGCTTGGCATGCTCGGCATTTCTGCCAGGCATCCGTGATCCTTCGAAAGTACAATTAAAGGATATGATTAGCTCATTTAATAGAGAACTGCACTTGGTTCGCTGTCACCTAATGGCCTGCTCCCCTCCTCCCCTGCTGCACGGTTATTAGTGGGTGTTATTGCTAACAGCCTGCCCCTTGGTTAAGGGCTCTTCCCTCCAGCCTCGCCTCTTCATGTCCCCAAATGAGGTCACTCTGTTTCACGGATTCCACCTCTTCATCAGCCACATGGTTTAAAACAGGACCCCGCCATGCACATAGTATGTTTCTCAGGTAGAAGTGTGCACAGTGATGGCTCAGGAAACGCAGAGAAGGGCAGAGAAAGAGGTGCGGGCGGGGGAGGGAGGGGCCCCTGGTCTGGAGCCAACTCTTCTCAATAATAAAGTGGCCCCACGAGGGGAGACGTGGAGAGCTGGACTCTGGGCAAGTGTGTGCAGCTCAGGTGCACTGAGTCCTTCCAAGAGACGTGGTGTTTGCCAGGCGGGTTGAGCTCTGTTTGCCGGCCCCCAGGCAGGACTCCTGTTAACTTCACCAGGCAAGCATCTCCTCTCTGCTTGGGGTACCCACCCCCTAGTCCTGTGCTCGGATAGAAACTGAGGGGCCTTGGTGACCGCAGAGGAGGCCGCCCTCCAGGCACTGCTGGCTGAGGAGTGACGGCCCCTGGAAGATTGATTTCAGTGCAGGATGGAAACCAAAAAGCTGAATATGCCCCAAGTCTGCTGATGAACTTTTTCTTTCTAATTACATTTCTTGTAAGTGCAAGGAGAATTCCATCTCTGCTAAACGTTTGACGGAAGGCAGAACAAAATTACGTAACATGTGATTTAGGTGATCTCCTGTATGTGACATCCTGGCTCACTCCCAACTCCAAATATTACTGAGTCTTTATAAACTCCTCCCTCCCACCTCGAACCTGAGCGTGAACTCGGGGGTGCAGCTCTGGGGCATTCACCCCAGCTGAAGTCTAAACTCAGTCACCCTCGGTTCTCAAACTTCTGCAAGAACTTAAACAAGAAACCTGTCCCGTCTGTGGTCCAAATGTTTCTGTCGGTGGAACTGAGAGATCTGTGTTCTTCCGGAAGCAGGAAGCACCAGCAGACCCCTGGACTGGGTGGCAAAGAGACCGAGTGCCACGGGGGCCCCACTTGGGTCCCACCGAGGGGCGCTCCCTCCCAGGACATGTGCTTGTCTGTCCACTTTGAAACAAGAAATTCTGCATTATTTTTACGCCACCGTGAAAAGACATGATCTAGTGGCAGATCTGAATAAGCATTCAGAAAAAAATCAATTTCCGGAAATGTGATCAGAGACAAAGATCAGGAAATAGACCCAAAGTAAGAACTGGCTGGGAATCACGGTGAAAAGTCAGTTCTCACCGCCCAGCTGAAAAGCGTTACAAGGGCAGCCCGAGTGCCTCTCAGCTGGGGCCCCCGAGCCTGAGCAGCAGGCCCGGTCCAGCTCCCCGCTCCCTCCTTGGCCAGCTCCCAGCTCCGTCTGGCCCGAGGGCTCCCAGCTGCGCAGAGACGGGGCCCCTCAGCTCCTCGCCTCTTGCTGGGGAAGCCATTTTCTCAAGTGTTCACCTGGGCGCTCCGAACGGAGACTTGGCAGTTTCACTTTGGGAACAGGTACTGGTCCAGCCCCACCTCGGCCCCAGGCCCCAGCCACTTCCACACCCCCCGCTCACAAATACGTCCTCCCCAGGTGCTGCAGCTGCTGCTCTAGAAAACACATGTGCACGCTGCCTGAAACGCAGATGCGAGCAGGCTAGAGCGGAGTGGGTTTCTTTTTCGGGCTGGCACCGGGCTGCGTGCCTTTGTCAACACATCATTTAATCCTCTCAACAACTTCAGTTTATGAGCAAGGAAACCAAGGTTCACATGGGTTAGGTGGACGTAAACTTTCCCGAAATTTACCTCTTAAAGATGATCCCAAGGAGAGGGAGGGCCTAACTCAGTGGCAGAGCGCGCGCTTAGCATACACGAGGTCCTGGGTTCAGTCCCCAGCACCTCCTCTAAGAATAAACAAATAAATAAAAAACCTAATTACCACCCACCACCAGAAAAAAAATTTTTTAATTAAAAAAGAAAAAAGATGATCCCAAGAGGCTCAGGGCAAGAGGGGAGGGGTGGCTTGGCTGACTGACGGCACCTCCCTGCCAGGGATGCCAGATTTAGCAAACAGAAGCGCAGGATGCCCAGTTACAGCCGAATATCCAAGGAACAACACATAATTTTTAGCATGAGTATATCCCAACTATGGCACTGTTACAACTGTCACAGGGCATACTCACGCCAAAAATTACTTACTGTTTATCTGAAATTCAAGCCCAACCAAGTGTCCTGCGCTTTGCCTGGGACCTACTTTTCCCATCTTCCCCCCTAAATTCCAAAGAGCCGATCTTTGCTGAAGGTGAGGCGTTAACCCTGGCTGGACGTGCAGGGCGCTCGTCGCTGGCTGCTGAACTCTATACCAGCAGCACAGTCATATTTGAACGGCCTGGCTGACATTTTTTGACAAAGAGGGGGAAAACCCAACCTCTCCGCCTAGACAAGGAAGGCCCGACAGGCCTGCAGGCAGGCGGGTTCTTCCCGGTCTAGCCGGCTACTGCATCTGGTTCTTCGGGTCATTTTTACTCCTTTCTTTTTTTTTCCCCCCATGTTGCCAGCCGTCGCCTAGGTGACTTGGGCTTTCTGACCTTAATGCATCTTAACTAATAAACCATTTTAAGGTACACTGAGCTAAAACAGAAAAATACCTAAAGATACTGGGAATTTCAAAGAGGCATGCAGACACACTTTCAAAAGCTCTAAGAACGAGAGATACTAAAACAGCTCATCAAAAGCAAGACAAGCATGATGGCAGTGAGCCTGGACGCTAAGAGACGGCGAATCAGTCTCAGCCGGCGGGGACCCCGTGCCCGGTGGGGACGTCGGTCGGACGGCCACCCAAACCTCCTCACCAGCCCAGTCGGCGCCAAGCCCGGGGCTCCTGCCTCAGTCGGGTGCTGCAAGGCTGCCCGTGCCAGACCAGGAGGTGAACAGTCCTCTGGAGTCTGCGTTCCTCGTGGAACTAAAATCCATGCAACCAGTTTCAGAGACGATGAGGTGAGAAAAGCTCTCACCACTGCCAGATGAGGGGTTCCTGGCTTGGGCTCAAAACCCCTATTACAAAATCAAACTGCTACAGAATCGCTAGGAAGCCAGGAGCTTTCCCTCCGTCATCTGTTAATATACAGGGTTACTGGTGCCAGCAGTTTAGAAGTTAAAGTGTATCACAGCCCCACTCAGAACTCTGCCCTGTGGAAGCTCAGAAATGTAATCACAGATTTTAATTGAGAAAAACAGCTCTTGATCAAATTCCTGTGTGTGTGTTTAAGAAACAGGAAAAATTTGGTGGGGGGGGGAGTGGCAAAATGAGTCTTCAATTAGCTGTGATAAAATCGGGGTACGACTGTGAACCAGGTTGTGTATTGTGAGCAGTTGTTGGGAGCAGGCGGCCTGAGTCGTTCCCGCTGAACACGGGAAAATGCCCCCTGTGGCAACAGAGATTCATTTCTCAACGAAGGAAAGGCAATGGGTAGGGGGACGAACCCCGCCCCCTATATCAGAAAAGACCCACATGTGGCCCCTAAGGTTTGGAAGAGGGTGACTGACAGCCGCTCCCCAACCTCCCATCCAGACACCACACCCGCGGAAGGCGATCTTTCCCACCCAGCTTATCAGCCCTGACCTCTTCCTTCTCCCGAGGTGACCCTCCCTGTAGGTCCCTACGCTGACCTCAGCCTGTGGGCTGACCTGTGACAAGACCTGATGGGCGGAGCCATGCCACAGCCCCAGTAGCTCACTCGGGCTGACTTGCCCTCTGCCTTCCCACGTAGAACTTCCCACCTCCCTCCGATCAAACAGCTCCAAGGTAGGTAGGGGACTGCTTCAGGGCGCCCCCTTGGTCAATGGAGCTGTGGGGATTCCCATCCTCTCCAAGCCCCCAGCTCCCACTTCTGCCCCCACAGCCCAAGGAACCTCTGGGCCCCAGCTCCGTGGTGCAGGGCTGCCCCCCACCAGCCATGCACAGTGCAGCCCCCTGCCCGCCCCCCGTTTCCTCCTCCGTCTTTCCTTCTGCCCCCACCCCGCACCCTGTCACATCCTTGTGCATTTCTTGGTCTCTGGGCTGAGGCCCAGTGTGTGTGTGTGTGCACACGTGTGTGCGCGTCGGGGGCGGGGGGGCACCTGAGCTCGCCCGCCTGCTCATTTTGAGAAGCATCGGAAGTTGAGGGGTTGCTGGTTCTTGCCATTTCATCTTGATTTAGCCATTTCTACACGGCTCGTAAGACGCATGCAGATTTCTGTTTCTTTATTTGTTCATTAAAACTTCAATAAAAACGTTATAAAAATGTCTTATTTTGGTAGTTAATTGCCACTTCCATTTTAATATGCATGCAGTGTCTGCGCTCCTCCGAGATTCCCCGAGCCTCTCTGTAAATAATACAGCCGCCGTGGACCACTGTTCCCTGCCTCCCGCGTATTTACTCAGTCATCAGAGCCCGAAGCTGCGGCTGGCGCGGTGCTTTCTTCCCAAGGACCTGCTCCATCACCTGCACGCTCGCTGGCTGGCTTGTCTGCTGTCTGGGCAGGGCAGTGGTTAACAGGGTTCAACTCCTGCCACACGTGAGGGTCTTGCAGCCCAAGGCGGAGCAGCCCAGAGAACTTTCTTTGGTTCTCAGATTTCCTCTCACCTTCGGGATACTGCACCTCACCCTCTGCGTTTCTCTGAAGCCAGAATTGTCAGCTCATCACCACTTTAAACGAGGCGCTCCAGGACTTGGCTGAGATCCTCAGCCCTGAGTCTGATGAGGACAGTGGGAAAGGCAGCGTCTCCAAGAGCCAAACAGGCCCCCCGCTCCCCACGCAGGGGGAGGACGGCCGCCAGGGGACGGGAGGGGCGGGCGTGGGCAGCCACCTGCGCTGGGCCTGGAGCTGGGCTGCAGGGACGGTGCCAGGCTGCGGGCGAGCACACCAGTGCCAGCTGGATGTTCGAGGGGGAACGGGAGCCGTTTATATCCTGCGTACAGAGGTGCCCACGGGCCTCCTTTCCAGGCTTGAAATACCTGATGTGCCTGGAACATGAGCACCGGCCCGCGGGCGGCTGCTCCCTGTGACTGAGCCAGCTACTGGCACCGCGTCTCCCCACCAGCCCCGGCGTGAAGCAAAGGAGACTTTGAGAAGCTCCGTCACTGGCCCAAGGCCACCGAGCCAGAGTCTGTCGCCCCACCATGTGGGAAAGGGACCTCAACACCCCCTTCATGTCTCATTGGTGCCCAGGAGGTGCTCAGACTGACGCAGGAGCGTCAGGGAACACTCACCGCCCGCCTGTGGGTAGGAGCGCTTCCACCTCTGAGACCACACAGCAGCACAGGCCCGCGGGACAGGACCCCTCACGGGGCACAGGCTCTCCCGCACCCGGAGGAAACTGAGGACTGCGTGTGATTAAAAACGCAGAGGAGTGAAGCACATGTAGGCTGTGGGGCGAACGGCAGAGACATGAGGTCAGGTGCCAGCACCTCCTGCCTCTAAGGAGGTTTCTTGTCCTTCTGAGAGTGACCCAGGGTCCTGCGACCCAGAGAAGGGTGAGGGACGTTTGGTTTGACAGTGCAGACCAGACGTGCTGCAGATGGAGAGACTCCCGGAATACCTGAGGACACGGACGGGACTCCTCTGACGTCCAGGCAGACGTGGTCTGTCCTCTCTGGGAGTGGGTGAGGCCACCTCACCCAGGCTATCCAGATGCGGTGCCTCTGAAAGGTTGGTCCCAGCCTCGACCCCGACACCTGCCCCAAACCCCTGCCTTCCAGGCCCTCCTGTCCAGCCGTCTTCCTAGCAGCTCCCGGAAGCCCCACAGGCATCTTGAACCCAGTGTGTTCCGAGCACGATTCTCTGTTTCCCTCCCTGCTCCTGCCCAGGCCCCCTAGGGGGCACCATGAACAGCACCCCCACTCACCCAATGGCTCAAGCCAGAAGTCTGGGAGACTTGATTTTCTCAGTGCTCTCAGGTTCTCTCAGAGCCCCGGACCTGGCCACCCCGCCCTGCTCACCCAGCACCCACCCAGCAGCCTGGGTCCACTTTAGGAAGGTAGTCAGCTTCCATCCAGTGGGTCCGGCAGCCCCGACCGT
This sequence comes from Vicugna pacos, assembly GCF_048564905.1. Taxonomy (NCBI): domain Eukaryota; kingdom Metazoa; phylum Chordata; class Mammalia; order Artiodactyla; family Camelidae; genus Vicugna; species Vicugna pacos. Next base: position 60,720,320 of record NC_133002.1, read on the forward strand.
CCCGTACACTCCCCGGTGTCCACGCCACTTTGGCCACTCTGTGCACCAGCTCAGAGCCTCCGTCCTGGCCATTCCTGCAGCCCTACTGTGTGCTTCCTGCAGCCTTCACACGGCTGCTCCCCTCCTCCAGGCCCGAGCTCGGCGCCACAGACTCTGAGAGCCCATCCCCTAGAAATGGCCCCGGCTCCCCGCCCTCTCAGACCCCCAGGAGAGCTGGGGTCCTTTACTTGCTTGTTAAAACGAGGTGCGCTCGGGGAGAGCACCTGTAGCCCCTCTGCTCCATCCCGTGCCGGGCCGGGTCTGGCACAAAGTCAGAACTGCACCCCCTGGCTGACAGGAGGGGTGGGGCTGACTCCTGGGTCCTGCCTGGACAGCTGTCGGCCTGGAGCTCAGAATGGCCACCCCGGGCGGGGTGGGGGCAGGCACTCCCTGCCCCCAGGACAGGATGGCTGGGCTGCACAGAGCCAGACGGAGGGCCGGGGGGGGGGGTGTCTGGAGGGACAGGGAGCAGCAAGCAAGACTATGAACATAAAATAAGGCAACATGAGAGCCCGCCAGTCCTGGCCGCACTCGGTAGACTTGGGGGGTTGGGTGGGGAGGCCTGTCTCTTAGTTCTCGCTGAGCCCTGGCGAAGCCCGTCCACCCTGAACGCTTTCATTTCTGCTCTGGACACACGCACACATGGTATTTCTGGGGGGAAAAATCTTAGCTTCTCGCTCTTTTTAATCCCATTTTAACAATCACTTTGGCTTTTCCCACTTTTCTTCTCCTCTGAACAAACACTCACTCCAGCAGAGCCGAAAGGGACAACTGGAACCATGGGGAACACGCAGCGCCTCTCTGCTGTTAAGTGACACGGCAGCTCCTAACCGAAGGTCCACTGAGAGAAAATGAGACAGGAAGCCGGCTGGGCGTCAAAAATCGCAAAATGAAACCGTTAAAGAATAAAACTCATTAAATGCCTGTGATAACACTTTGTTTTAATGGTACATTTAATTCATACTTAATTCCAGTGGTGCTCCAGCAGCGTCCCCCACGCTCCCACACGAACGCCAGATAAATTCCAGCGAGTGGAGGAGACGGTGAGGACCTGCCAAAGCCAGCTCCCGGCAGGTGAAAAATGTTGTAACAGAATATATTTCCTATACATGAATCACCAGCACATTTGATAACACCTTCTGAAAAAATAGAACTGAAGGAATATATCTTCCCCACACTGACAACGTAGATTAAACAGTTTTGCCCCATATTCTACCCTTACGGCTGCCATCTGATTTAGGACTCATGAAGCCCTCAGGGTAAGGAGGACATGATCAGAACCCAGCAGAGGCCGCTGGGAGGGAGGGGCTCGCCAGGAGCACAGCGGCCACGCCTCCACGTGGCCCGTAACCACAGAGATGGGTCCTCTCCTGCGTACCACCCTCTTGCACCAAAGAGGCTGTCAGCATCAACCACTGGAGTTCAGCCACGGCCCAGCGCTGACCGGGACCCACAAGACAAGGACAGCCCTCGGGGACACTCCTGCCTGCCGTGACACACACGGGGGGCTCGCCAGAGCTGTGTGCTGGCTTGCTCTGCAGAGGGACCACCTGCAACTTGGGATCCCTGTGCCGAAAGCAGCATTATGGAAAGCACGGGGGTGTGAGTCTGCAGGCAACAGAGCCAAAACGAAACATGCCGGTCACTAGCAGAACTAAGTAGACGGCTGACAGAGGCCACTCCGGGGCCAGCCTGCGGGCCAAGCAGTGACCAGGCACTGTGCTAGCCTCCCTGGCAGGCAGGCCAGCCACCCCTCGGACACGGCCATCGGTAAAGCCGACACGTCCCGTGAAATCAACAGCACGACCGGCCGCTGGCATCCACGGGTTGTGACTGTGTCTTCCCCCAAGCTTTATTTTTTTTTAAGTATTTAATTTTAAAGGACTGGGTGGCTCCAGCGGCTCACGCCCGCTCTGGAAGTGAGCTGTTATTTTATGGTATATTGTACGGGTGCCACATCTCCATCCATCAAAGTCAGTGTCCCCAGAGACCAGGAAATCAAAACATCATGAATAGAGTGCCACTCCGCTGCTCAGCGAGGGGCGGCAAATGCAGGGACGCACCAGCTCGAGGAGAACACGTTTGCAGAGCTGGGAGGCTTCTGTACCTGGGCGCTGGCCGGGACTGGGCCAGAGCATCACACTGGTCCTCCCTGGTGGGAGCCTCCTCTTCCCTCGCCTCTCCCTCCTCCCCCATCCTCTTCTCCCTCCTCGTACCCCCTCCCCCCTCGGGTGCCCTGACCTTCGCCCACTGCCTGATTCTTGCTCAAAACGCTAATCATGTTGGCCGGCTCCATGCGTTCGTCAGCCAGCATTACTGATACCAAATGTGAGCTCTGGGCTGCAGGTGCCGGGAGGGAAAGGCGAAGACAGCAAACAGAAGGGAGCCCCTCCCTGGCTCAGAGCTCAGGCGGCACATGTGAGATGTCCTCAGTGAACAACTCAGAAACAGCCCTCCGGCAACCTTGCACGGGACCCCTGGGAGGAGAGGACGGAGGCGCGGAGGGGAGGCAGAGGGAGGCGTGGTGGGTGCGTGCGAGGCAGGCAGCGGGCTCTGCAGGCCACAGAAGAGGAATCAGAGCGGCCCCAAGGACGCCCGAGGCCCGCAAGCCCTTTAGCCGTCGCTGCCGGGAGCACGCGCTGGGACGGTCCACAGGCAAACGTCCACTGCGGCCATGCGTGTCCTCTGCCTCCCGCCTCCGTGACACCCTGGCACAGCTCCGTGTGCATTCGGGGGGATGAACCCCAGCCTGAGACAAACAGTAGGCACGGGGCACAGACTCCTGAAACCCTCACAGGAGGCTCTCGGCACGCGGGAAGGTGAGTGTCAGCGTGGTTTGTGTCCATTTCCTGCTAACGAGGTGGGGAGCTGTGGGGACAGACATTCTCTGGTTGAAGGCTCCTGTGTGTTCCAGCCCAGGGTCTTTCTCCACAGCCCTGGTGACAGTTCTGACCCCGAGGACACAGGTGGGGTCAACAGCATCTGAGGAGCATCTAAGTCTTATGTCCTGACTTCGCCCCTCCTGCCCACCGTCCCCTCCCAAAGGAAGCCCACACGGAAGGGACCCCACGCTGCCAGAGGACATGGTCTCGGAATGGATAAAGAGGGGGCCCTACAAGACTCACGGACGCTCCCTTCATTCGGGTGAAGTCTGGGGTCCCGCCGGAAGAGAAGGCTCTGGGTCCAGGAGAGAACCTCAGCCCCGGTGTCCCTCCTCCTGGGTCGCATGTGGTGCCCATCTCCCCAGGATCTCACGTCGGGAGCAGAGCTGAGGGTTCAAGAAGGAAGTAGCAGCAGATACGGCGCTCCTACATCTCAGAGAATCTTCCAGAAGGTCTTCCCACAGAACTGAAGCTTGCAAAGTCACCGCCATGTGGTGGTCCTTGTTCCCCTGAGGCTCAGGGTCGAGAAGGTGGGGCACCGGCTATGGGAGCGGAGCTCAAGGGGTGAAGGAGACTGAGGGGCAAGCAGGGCCTGGAGCCCCTTGGCCACGGCGGGAGCCCAGCCCCGGCAGTGGATGGGGCAGGCTCGTCAGACTTTCATTTGCTCCTTCAAATTGGAAGCTGAGTGTGGACTTCCACCAGGCAGGTCAGAGGCCTGGTCTCCAAAGCTCAAAGAGTCCTGGTTTCGGGGGAAGGGGACCCAGCAGGGCTGGAACCCCACTTCCACGTGTTATTCACGGATGCACTGGCCCACCCAGCTGTGTTTCCAGGTGCAGCCCATGTCAACTCACAGCTCCCCTCGTGTCCTCCCCGCCTCCTCCCCCACCTCCATGGCCCCCACACTCTCTCACAAGCGCATCCTAAAACCCTAGCTAACCCCCACTTCCATAGGGAGGAAAAACCCCGAGAGAGGCGGGGCTGGCCCAGGACCCAGCCCGCCCACCCAGCCTGCCGCGGGCACTCGGGAACATCTGCAGAAGGAAAGAACTTGCCCAAAGCGTCTGAATGATGAACAGCGGAGCCAGATGCAGCCCCCCCTCGCTGCGTTCTGAGCTCTTGAGATAGTTTCTTCCAAGTTTCCACAAAATGGGCCGGAAAAGCCAGAAGGGTTCTTGTTTTCACAAAGGTTCAGGGCTGAGCAAATACTCCCCCCGCCCCGAGGACTTGACAACACGGGGCTGGCCTGACCGTGCCCAGGCCGTGCACAGTCTGGACGGGAGGCTCTGCAACGGGGCTGGCGAGCCCCCCAAAACCAGGCCCACAGACTGCTAGGAGGGACGCATCTGGGAGGAGGCACCCACGGCCCCTGCCTCCCTCCGGAGGAACCAGTTCCTCCCTGCAGTTCTGTGAGGGGTTTAAGCTCCCGGAGACAACATCCCATGTCTCTTCCACCTTCTTCCTGGAGAGCTGCTATCCGCTCAGCCCAGGGCTTCCTTCTCTGCAGCGCAGGAAGAGGAGGGGCTCTGGAGAGGCAGCGAGAGGGGCTTTGGGCAGGCGACAGCAGCACGCGCCTCCTGAGCTGGGCACCACCATCTTCTGAGCTGGGGGGCGGCGGGGGGGGGGAGTGGGGAGGGGCTGGTGTACCGGGTGAGAGGGAACAGGTAGGAAGTGCCAAGCCCCTCTCCTTTGGAAAGGACTGGCTTCCATGCGGAAACGTGGTTTTCTAACAGCTGAGAATTAAGAAAACTCATTAAGCTAATTAGTTGCTGCAGAAGACCTAGGCCAGCAAATCAAACCTGGAAGGAAGAGCTTTGAAACATTTGCTCTCATTTAAGCGGCACCGAGCAATAAGCTGCCCGCGCTGCCTGCACCCAGGCACGTGTGAGCCAGGCTTGCAGACACCGGCGCACACATGTGCTCACATGCACACAGCCTTTTTCACGTTCGCGGGATTTAGGAGGTTTTTTTCCCTACTTAGGTGTGCCCTGCTTTAAGAACACTCCACATGAAAACACATGAAGTAAAGAATGACACTCTGCACCAAGCAAAGCATTGTTTTTTGGAAACGACTTCTGGTGCAGGTTCTTTACAGACGGAGCCTCCCTCGTAGCATTCAAAATATGATGTGATTCAAAGGAACTTTATTTACGTGCAACATCCCATGTCTCTTCCACCTTCTTCCTGGAGAGCTGCCACCCGCTCAGCCCAGGGCTTCCTTCTCTGCAGCGCTCCAGGCCACCACCCCACTCCCGCCCGCCCCAGCCCGCCCTGGCCGCCTCCGCTGGTTCCTGACTCGGGCCTCTGCAGCTCTGCCAGCCAGTGTCTCCCCGACTGCTCTCTGGTGGCCACCTCCCCTCTTGGTGGTCCCCATGAGCTGTCACACCAGCTCTGGGCCGTTGAGAGACACCCTGGGTTTCCGAAGTACTGTGACACCCGCGGGCTAGGGACACAGGTGTCCCCGGCCCCAGTCGTTTGGGCAAGACAAGGTTTCCCCAGGAGATTATGGAGACAGTGGAGGAAAATCCTTTCCCACACACTGATTACGGATCGGGGTGCAGAGTGGGTGGAAAAGGGAGATTTGGCCCCTGACTCTGAGCAGCTGCTGGCCAGGTGGGGAGGCAGAAAACACACACACATTCATGTATCGCGCACACACTCACACACACACACTCACACACACTCACACACACTGCTGGCTGGGCAAGTGGGTGAAGTGATCATGGGGTGGGTGGGTGGCGCTCTTGACCAAACGACCGGGGTTTGGAGGCCTGTGTCCCCAGCCCCCGGAAGTCAGAGTACTTCAGGAAAACGGGGTGTCTCTCAATGGCCCAGAGCTGGTGTGAGCCCTGGGCTGGGGGCCTGGCTGGGAGGGGAGAAGCCACGAGAGAGAAGCGAGGGGGACACCGGCTGGCAGACCTGCAGCTCTCGGGATCGCACTTCTGCTCAGAAAAGGGTCCCAGGATCCCGCCCTTCAGCTGCTCCAGGTGAAACATCCGGTCTCCTGACGAAACGTGGAACATTGCCGTGGTTACGAGCCCAGACTCTGTGGCCAGGTGCCTGGGTTCCAACCCCGCCCCTGCCCTGTACCAGCTGTGTGACCTCGGGAAAGTTACTTAAGCTCTCTGGGCCCTCATCGTCTCGACTATAAAATGCGGTGATTGTTGCGCGTCCCTCACAGTGTGGATGGGGACTCAGCGAGTCACTCTGTGTAAACCCTCAGAACCTGTCCGGCGCGGTCCGAGTCCTCCGCAGTTATTACCCAGATTGTTTCCAGATCCGAAGTGCAAACGCCCCACGGCCAAGCCCTCTCCCTGACGCAGGGTGGCCCCTTCCCAGCTGGGCAGACACACCTTCCCTCTCCCCTCTCGCAGCCCCGGGGCCAGGAGCCCATCTTCCCCGCTTAGCCTCCACCCACTGGTCCTGGCTGGAAAGGGTGCCCTGTCCCCACGTCTTACTTTGGGAGGAGGGAAGGTCAGGTTTCCATTCCTAAAGCTGCCTTTCTAGCCGCTGCGGCAGCAGCGAGCCAGTGAGGAAAGGATTTGGACGGAACAGGCGAGGGGGCGAGGGGCGAGCCGGGACCAGCGCCAGGACCAGTAAGACCCTCTCGGCTCAGACTGGGGAGACTGGGCTGTGCAGACGGAAAGACGCGGGGGCTCAGGGGGCAGGGGGTTCCTGCACCCAAAGCACACATAAAGCAAGTGTTGGGCTGAATTCCTTTTCACAATATCGTAAGAGAAGAAATATTCCACTGTGAACAGACCAGGTAAACGGCCAGGCCCCCCCCGGCCCCGCCTACCGCACGTCTCCTCAGTCATCCATCTCTCCCCAGCAAGCGGGGTGGCGGGGCCGGGCCGGTGGGCAGCTGCCGCGTGGGGATTGCTCCCCTCTCTCTGTGGCCCCTCCGCCACGGGCCAGCACAAGCAAGAGACAGGGAAGTTGCCCACTCCTCTGAGCACTTGCCCGCAGGTCTGTTCCCACGTCCCAGGTCCCCCGTGGTCAGGGAGCTTTCCTGAGAACGTGGCCCCCGGCTCCCCACGTCCTCCTCTCCCTGGCCTGGCCCCCTCCCCAAACCTCCTCGAGCTCAGGCACCCGCCCCCAACCCAGGCTTCTCAGGGGTAAAACTCACAGTGCCTGCCACCAGCTCGTTGGTCAAGTTTAGGGCATCTTGTGTTGTCTTCTGAATCGTTTTAAAGAAACTGCAGGGGTGGGTGAAGTGTCCCTGATCAAGAATAAAATATTTCCCTCCTGCTAAAAACTTATTTCCCTGATTAGGCTATTTCTGTGGTGATGCTCCAGGCCTCCACCACCCGGCTGGGCCTGCCTGTGTGTGTGCAGGGACACACTCAGATACAGGGAGACAGATACGAGTACACGGACACACACACACACGGACACACACAGACACACACACCGAGTCGCAGCCTTTGTCTAGTAACAAGTCGGAGTGAAATACACTCTCATTGATAGTGTGACCCACCGGAAAGAAAGCCAGAAACCCCCGACTGGGAAATCAGTTTTTTCTCAAAAACATTAAGACTCAAGCTGGGATAATCATGCCTATCACACCCTGCGTTCCCGGCCCTGCGCGTGTGCACGCACACGCACGCACGCACGCACACACACACACACACCCCTCGTGCTCACGACAGCCTCTCTGAGTGACGGCACGCCCAACCAAGGCTTTAACACGCCCATTTTACAGGTAAGCAAGCTGAGACTCAGGGAGGCCAGGCTGTGACTTAAGAGGCAGAGCTGACTGGCAAGGCAGGACTGTCCCCTCACATTCAGGGCTTTCAGCCGCTCCGGCCTGAGCTGGAAGCTCCAAACCGGACGGTAACTCGCGGGGGAGGGTGCAGGTGGAGGGGACATCCAGCTTGTGTGTCTGCACTGACAGGGGAGGGCTCCTGACCTCATGCGGTTCCTCCACGGGCCCACTGGCTCCCAATCCCCTGGAGAATCCTCAGGAGGAGCCCTAGGCCTCCTGGGGTGCGTGAGGAAGGCACAGGGGCTCCCCCCTCCCCCTGAGCTGTGCAAACTCGCTCTCTGGAGCTCCCCACTGGGCCACAGCCACTGTGACTTGGAAATTGGACAGCACCAGGCCGCGCTAACCTCCCCGACTCCCCTCATGAGGGCAGGGCACTTCTCCATTAGACCTGGAGGCACAGCGCCACGGCCCATAAAAATGCTTTAATTTCTTTTAAAACCAGAAGAAATAAATGAACTTTTAGACTAAGGACAATGTTTCAATATATAACACTAAGATGTTCACCTCACACCAAGGCAGTCATAAAATACCACTTTAAATACTTTTTTATGGAGGAAGGAGCCCAAGAAGGCAGGAGTGGCCAGGGCCCAGGAGTCCTAACGCGGCCCTTGTGAGCAGGCGGTGCGGGAGGAAGTGCGTGCAAGGCCCATCGGACCCCCACCAACCAGCCGGAGCCTGGAGAACACTGAAAACATACCGCATTTGCCAGGGCACCAAACTCACTGGCATGCAAACGCCAGCCACCCCTTCGGGATTGTTCCGGCCTTGGACTAGCGTTTTTCATGCTTCAGGGGCTGACAGCCTGGGCCAAGCTTCCCCGGGGACCGGCCAGCGGGGAGGCGGACCGGGAAGGCAAGCCTTCCTCCTGCCCCCGCCTCCACCAGCCCCTCCCTATCCAGGCGGTGTCACTGTGCTAACGCAGCTTTTTATTTTTTTGCACAGTTAGCCCAAGTTTCTCAGAGCCCGGCCTCATAGATAACATTTGCTAATTACAGCGTATTGATCCTGGCTGGGGGCGGGAGGAGGAGCCTGGGTCAGTGCCTGCTCCCTGCCCCCGGGGCACAGGGTCCTGCCCAGGCTGCCCAGGCCTCAGAAAGCACTCTGGACCTGACCAGCCCTGGCCCTGGGTCTGACTCCTGGGTTGTGGGGGCTGGGGGGGGCACGGGCATCTATCCCAAACCTACCCCTTCCCAGTCCTTTGCAACTCCCAACCACCATCCCCGCTTGTGTGGACTGGGGGCCCGCTGCCGGGAATCCGGTCTCTTCCTGTGGTCTCGGGGACAGTCACTGTGGAGCTGAGCTGAAGCCGAGAGGGGCCGAGTTCTAGCTCTGCCTTGAGTTTACTGTGTTTATCGTGCGGATTTGTGATTACATAGTATCACCTTCACAAGTCACCGAAGGGAGCTCCACGTTTCTCCACCTTTATTTACACCCTTCTCAGTTTTCCAGATTTGCTGCAAGAAGCGTAGGTGACTTTTTAAAGCAAACACCACTACCATTCCCATTGGCGAGAACGACAGCCCTGCGTTTGGGTGGATGGATGGAAACGCGGGTGCATGAGCAGGGCCCCCATCTGGGGTGGGGGCGTCTGGAGCTAGACACGTGTTCCTGTCCCACTGCTGCCCGGGGGTAGCCCTCAGGGGCTGGGGCCACATGGTTCAGACCCTCAAATCGCTGGTGAAGCCTCTAGCTTCCTTCTAAGATAGGGTTCCAGATCCAGGTCCCCGTCCAGGGTATTTCCTGGTTTCAGGCCACCAAGAAGCCATCCTGGTTCCCACACGTGACAAGCTCCTTCTTGGTCACCTGCCTAAGAATTACACCCCGTGGAACTGCCCCAGAAGCAGCCTCCCCGACTCTTGGCAAAGCCCCCCTCTGGCCCTCGTGCCCCCAGCTCTGTCACTCGTCCCGTCTGAGTCCCTCTGCTTCCCCCTCCCCCCACCCTCGGCAGCTTGTGCCCACCTTCCCAGGACCCCACCATCATCGCTTCTGTCTTTCCCCCAAATCCTCAGCATCACTACCCCCCCAGCGAACTCCCCTCCACTGAACAATTCTTAGCACCCCTTCCTCGCCTGACGCCCCTCCCCCAGCCGCCAAGCCGATCTCCAGCACGGGGGGGGCAGATCTTACAGCAGAAGAATTTAATTGCATGTCAAAATTAAATCTCTTTTGATGAAGAACAATTCAACGACAGCTCTGCCTAATCAAATTAACAAAGTCTTTTTTGATTTTCAATTATCTTCTTCACGGGCACACTTTATCCAAGGCTCCCGGAGACGGCGCTGACAAGCCTCGAATTCACAATGAGGACCCCTCACCTGGACGTGCTGACCGCGGCCCGCGGCCCCCGCCCCGCCTGGGAGGGAGCTGCGCGGCCCCCAGGGCTGCTCGGAGGCTCTGAGAACACCGCAAAGCCTTTCAGTGACGTCCAGCCCACGAGCCTGGGGCTGCTCTGAGCAGGGGGCCGCGAGGAGCTGCTCTGAGTGAGGCACGGGTGGGCCGGCACCCAGGGGAAGGAGGCTGGAACTCACTGAGCTGGGAATTTTAGGCAGTGACGGACCACAGCTGCCCGGCCAGCTTTCAACAGAACCAGGACCCCCGGGTTTGCCCACACACCCTCCAGGCACCCTTGCCACACTTTCTGCCCACCCCAATTAACACTTGTGTGTTTCAGCATCATTCTGCGGGACCTACAACCATCAACGGTCCTGTCTGTCTCCGCCGTGGACCAGCTCGGCCGGTTGGAGATGTAACATGAGCCACGTGTGCAACTTTACATTTTCCAGGAGACACGTTGCAAAGGTAAAATGAAACAGGTCAAATTCACGTTACTAATCTATTTTCTTCAACCCAGTATGTGCTAAACGGCACCATTTCATCACGTACGCAACGTAAACTCTGATGAGACAGTTCAGGTGCTCCTCTTTGCGCCAAGTCTTTACAGTCCGGAGTGCACCCTCACTCCAGCACCCCGAATCCCCGCAGCTGCACTTGGGTGCCCAGTAGCCCCACAGTGCAGCTCTGCTGGGTGGTGCCTCCTGGGGGGCGGGCGGGGGAGGCGCGTCTTGCGGCTTCCCGTTTCTCCTCACCCAGCACAGGGCGCGGCACCCAGCAGGGCTGCATGAATAAATGAACATCCTACACAGATTCGGCTCGTGACCCAAGCAGGGCTGGGGTGGGCGCTGTTCCCCTCTTTTCCCATTTTCCAAACGCTGGGGGCCCCTCAGCACCCGGGAGCCTCCGAGGCAGGTCTCACGGCCCCGGGTGGGAGGGAATCTCCAGATTTGCTCTCTTTCCTCGGAGCTTATCTGAACATGCAAATGGAGAAAGGAGCAAGGCTCCAAAGAGGCGCCGGATACATGAACCCAACCCCAATGCCACTGTCGCCACTAAGCACACTCACCACGTTCCGCGCACAGATCACGTCTCTCAAGTGCCCTGCTATCATCTTTACAGGTGAGCTGTCCAGTGGCAACACCCAACGCATCTTCCCCAAGGATCCACAAAGATCTCCTGCACCCACATGGGGACCTCACTGGGGTTCAGATATATTCCCTGGTGGCTTTGGACCCACCTTGCCACCAGATCTGGCTTCTCTGAGGCCACTGTGCTGCCTCAGTGACTGGAGCATCAGGGGCAAACCCTGAGCAAGCAGGCACTCAGATCTGCGGCCGACAGAAGGCAGCTGTCCCGATGACAGCCTCCCCCCCCAGACTTTCCAGTCTCCTTGGGCACCGGGGGGCTTTAGACCGCATAAGACTAGGGGCTCAGCCTTTCCTGCCTGTGTCCCACCAATCATGTTACAGAGCAGCCTGAAGGGAGGGGCAAAACAATTGTACTTTCCCTTGGGCACTCAAACTTGCCCTGCTTTGCCCGGTTCCAGACTAGCTTGCTGGGGAACCAAGCCCCGTGCGGCCACCAGCATCCCTTTCTCTTCACCAAAGACCTTCCCAAATTGGCTCAGACCACAGTCGCACGTACATTTCCCAGGCTTCAGAGCTGGCATCCTTGCAAACGGCTTCCAGAGCCACTCACCCAGAGCAGACCCAGGCAGCCCCTGTCAGGAGTGTCTCCTTCAGGCTCCTGGAGACCTGACGCAGGGGCGCCTGAATCCTGCAACGGGTTCCTTGAGCATTTGCTGGTGGACGCCAGGCAGGAGGGAGCAGGGGAGCCCAGGTGAGGTGGTTTCAGAGGATTTCTGAGCTAGCATTGAGGTTTGAAGGTGCACAGGACAGGATGGCTGATCTGAATGGCTGGTTTAAATTATCTGAATGATCCACTTGAACTGTTGGGACCGTATTTGGGGGGCTGTGTGAGCACGTGTCTAGATTAGTCAATTTCTCTCTTTCAAACACACACACACACACTCTCACACACACTCTCACACTCAGTGCAGAATCAATACCAGTCCTCACCAGGGCCCTGGGCTCCAGTGTCTGATTACTGTTCATCCTGAGACCACTGCACCAGAGAGGATGGAGAACGGGGCCGTGTGCATGGACTAGGGGCAGAAGTACCAAGTTCCAGAGTCCCCGGGGGCCTCCAGCCCCCTCCTTCATCCATCCCCCCTCTGAAGTCCAGTCCTCAGCTTCCTCCGCAGGACAGAGGTGGCCTAGAAGGCCGTCTCTGGCCGCGTGGCGGCCACCCTCCCCAAGTGACCTGGAAAGAGTGAGAGCACCCATCTCCCGCCCCGGCCGGCAGCCACGCGTCAGTAAAAAGTAGTTAACTGCATGTGGCCTCCAGCGCACAGAGTTGTTTGATCAAAGATTCAGTCGCTTTTTCTCTCCCTTCCGGCACAAATTCGTGGGCTCTCTTGACAGAGAATTAATTGCTGCTGATGAAATTTCATCGCTGAAGGAGCACATTTCCCTGGAGGAATCCCACCCAGATGGCTGGTTCCTGCTTCAACTTGTAAAAAGTGCTCCTTGTGGAATCAGAGCAAGGACGGCCCGGGGGTTCCTGGGCACTTTCCAGGCACCCCACCAGCAAAGCCCCAACTCGGGGTTTAGGATCGGACGGGTGCCCAGAGCCCTGGCTGGCTGGCTGCAGGGCTGGGCACCACCTGCTCCTCGTCCCCAGGGTAAGGGCTGCACACCGGCCCAGGGAAGGTCGCAGGAGGGCCTGGAGGCCTTGTGAGCCAGGCCTGGGGCTCCGTGACCAGGCTCTGTCCCAGGCTGGATGTGAGAGAGCCGTGCCCGGGGGTCAGAATGGCTTGAGGGCCCAGGAAGGGGCCCTCAAACGTGCTCGGGCACCACCGCGGTGGAGGCAGAGGCCAGAACTGGAACTTTGGAAAGGCCTCGCTCCCAACTCACGGAGCCGGTTCCTGGTTCTTCCAGAACATTGAAAGGGTTCCCATCTGTGCCCAGACGCTCCACCTGCAGGCTCCTTCCTTTGTCACCCAGGCTAGGCATTTTTCAGAGAGAAGATCAGAAAGCCGTGTGGGGGGATTAAGTGCTCTGCTGCAGTCACAATGGCCCTGGGGGCCCGGCCCGCCATGTCCCCAGCAGGGAGGCAGGTGGCAGCTCCCCAGTGGCCTCTCTTGCCACGGGGCAGGAGAGGGGCGTCCCAGGCCTCTGAGCCTCACAGGCAGCCTGTCCATAATCCCCACCACCCCCAGAACCCTCGAGCCGCCATCTCCTGCTGGGACCCCCTTCTCTGCACGGCAGGGAACAAGTTCCCCAACTCTTCCCACTGCGTCCCCCCAGCCCAGGTCATCTAATCCCTTTCTTTAGCACAGGGACCTCGCTGACCAGAGTCTCCTTTGCCTTCTGCAGTAAGCATTTCAGAGGGAGCCCCGGCCGTGGACCTGTTGCACACGCATGTGTGTGGTGTACCCCTCACCTGCAGGGGCAAGAGGAGGCGTGGAGGGACCTCCCTCAGCAGGGCCTGCGTGTTCCGAGCCTCCTCCGGGGATGAGGTCCGGATGCCCGAGGTGGGTGAGTGTCCACACCTGCCTGGCGACACGCATCCCTGGGGGTGGAGGGCACAGTCCCACCCCGAGCAGGACGTGCTGACCAGGACGCTCCACACGTCCCCACCTGGCCCATCTGAACTGCACGCCAGACACCCAGTTTGGAGGCAGCTCCCATCTTGGCCACCCGCCCCCTCTAGTCGTCTTCCCACCTTCCCGGACGGAGGGAGGAGAGGGCGGGGACAGGAGGAGAGTAAGACTGGGCCCACCCAGCGGCTCCATCCGTGGGCCTGGGAGGGGCGCATGGTTTGCGTTTCTAGTAAGTTCCTGGTGGGGCTGATGCTGCTGGTCTGGGGACCACACTCTGGGAACCTCTGTCCAAACTCATCAGTGTGGACTCATTTACTCAACAGCACAAGAGCAAACAGCCCTCAGCCCTGCAGGAGAGGAGACGCAGGGGGCAGGAGGCCACTCAGTACCCAAGAGCTGGAAACACCAGTACTCCGCGTTTCCGAAGCAGAGTGGCTTGCAGGTTAAGAGAAAGCGGTCTTGGAACAGGTGAGCCAGCGCTCCACTGGGACCAGCCGCCCCGGACAACGAGCTCCCGGTCTCCCCAGAGAACCCATCGAGGATCTGGCGGCTGGAGGGAAGACTCTGCGTCAAGAAGAAGAATGAATCTAGAATGTTCTAAGTCTCGTTCAACCTGCATGATTCAGTGCTGACTCTCCACCCTGGAACGTGCCCGGGGTCCCTCCAACGCTGTGTCCACCTGCTCCCCCATCCTGCTCCCCGTGGACACGGCAACACGAGCAGGCCAGGTGGGCTGATTTAAGGGCTGCACCTAGCTTGGCTTTGCCATGAAGCATCTTCCAGGCCAGTGTTCTCACATCAGGGCCAGGAGATGGGTTGAAGCTTGTCTGGGGCTGAGCCTGCACACAGGCTCCGGGAAGATGCTCTGCAGAGTCGGGCAAGCTGGGCGAGCACTCTCAGGGCTCCGCTCCTTCTAATTAGCCGGGAGGCTGGGTCAGGGCAGGGGTCCCGGTAGTGGGAACCCTTTGCCAGGAGGCACCTCCCATCAAGACCCTCAGAATGAGCCTCCGCAGTGACCTGCCTCTCATCCCGGGGCCCAGGGTGCTGGGGCTCCGAACCTCCTGGAACCCCAGCCCATCTCTGCTTCCTCCCTCTCCCTGCTCCTCCATCTCCACAGCTCCCAGTCCTCTAGGGTCTTCCTCAAAATCTCTCCTGCTCTCTCTTCAAACCCTCTCCTCCCCGCCAGCCCCGTCAGAGCCTGCACACCTCACATCCGGGGTCTGACCCCCTGGGGCAGGGACCCCACGCCTGCTCTTTTCTCAGAGGAGCTCTGACTTGTGTCCCTAAAGCTGCCCCTGCCCCCCCCCCGCCTCCCGTGCCTCCCGCTGCTGCAGGAGGGCAACCCAGCTCCAGGCCACCGAGGTCGCCCCCCCACCGCCCCCTTCTCAGCTCCCAGCACCTCTCACCTGACCCCCGACGACAAGCAATACCTGAGGGAGACCTGGGGCAGGTGGCCTGAGCCTCTGAGCCTCAGTTTCCTCATCTTAATAACAGCCGTTCTAATAAAACCTTCCTTGTGTTATTACTTAAAAATGTCAAGTGCATGGCTTCTCTGTCCTACTAGAGCACAGCCACCACTTTAAATCGGGCTCGATGTGAACCACATGGGGTGGGATGAATGTGGAAATGGGGCCCAGAGAGCAAGGTGTGCACGCATGAGTGGGTGCGTGTGTGTTGGACTGGGGAGATGTGTGGAGACACCGTGGCCACTGGGCCCTGCATGTGTTTGAGGCAGCACACCTCCTTTCTGGGCCTTTCTAAAAGAGGCTGGACCGAAGCCCGCGGGGTCATCCCCTTCCTGGATCCCCAGTGCACTTGGTAGGCAGCAAGAGGTTTACAAGAGGACACGTGCTGCCACCTGGTGGAAGAAACTTGCATGCTCTGCTCCCCACCAGGGCCAACTGCTCCCCCGGCTTCCTGCCAACAACGCTTGCTGACAAGCACCAGGGTCCCAGCACCGCCGGGAACTTCATGCCACGGCGCGACTTTACTCTCCTGTAGCCTCGGCATCGTCGTCTGTGAAATGCAGCTAATAACCGTGCCTCCGTGTGGGGCTGTTCCGAGTGTGGACTGGGATCACACACGAAACGCACTTAGTCGTCGCCGGGTCTGCAGTAAACACCCAACACGGGAAAACCACTGTTATTTTCTGAGACTTCGAGGACAGAAGCACAGAGATGTTCTCTAAGCCCCGTGCCTCTGTTGGCCTCCGGGTTTCTGTGTCCACGGGCTTCCTCCTCTTTCTTTTTTACTCCCCCTCTGTCTGACGTTTAACCTTCCCCATCGGTCATCACATCCCTTGTGAGAACAAGCAGGGAGCACGTGACCGGTAAGTCGAGGAGACTAAGGCTCACCTCGCTGGCATCTCCTCCTGCGGCGGTTACGTCGCCATTTCCCACGTGCAAACTCAGACAGAGAGGTGGCTCGGTACACAGACTCCGCCCCCGCCAGGCTTGGCCGCTTCCCAGCTCTGCGATCCTGAGCAAATTTTTTCATCTCTGCGCGTCACGGACCTGTGAGAGTTAGCTCTCCGGGACTGCTGAGGGCAGGCCTGGCGGATCGCAGGTGCACACAATATTAGTCGTGTGTTTCTCCGTGGTCCCCGGGGCTGCCTGCCATCTCCCGTGGGCCCAGGGTCAGGCTGCCCATCCTACACAGCCACGCGACTTGCTTGTCAGTGAAACAGGCCCTGGCAGGGGGTCACCTCTGGTGGAAGTGTTCAGGACCAGCGTGCAGCTCATCCCACTCTCTTCCGGCAACCAGCAGTTGGTCACTGGATGAGCCTGGGTCCTGGGATGTCGTGACATCAATGCAGAACCACCCAGCTGACCCACAATGCAGTGTGTCAGAAACAGCCCAGATCTATGATGGAACTGTCACCTGCACTGTTTGTTACTGAGCATAAGCCAGCTTATGTCGAGTGATGCAGTGTGATTCCTCCAGAGCTTCTGAGGATGATTCCGTCTCATTACCTTAACCCAGGCTTGTCAAATACGAATAAATATAAGTTAATGAACGCATAGGTTTCCTTTCCCAAAACTTAGTACACCAAGCGAAAGTACCAGTGAAATTTGCAACTCAAAGTATTTTGTGAACTGTCACATGCTCAAGGGATGAAACAAAACAGAATTCCACAGTTTTTTTGTTTTGTTTTGTTTTTCTTAAAAGGCCATAAAACTTCTAGGGAGACTGAATTGAGCCCTGGTACCCACTGTGAGAACCCTGCAACAGCAGAGGCAAAAGCCTGGGGGCACCTCTTCTACCAATGGCCCCCTTCCACCCCCCACCTAATGTTTATCTGAAGACAAAACGGTCAGCAGCGACAACCCACCGGGGGGAGACACTGAGACAGAGGTGCGAGCCCCACGGACACTCTCTGTTTGCCGTGGTCGCTGGCGCCACCTCGTGGCACTGGCTGGCACTGCCAGGAGCCCATGGCTTCTGCTCCTGCCAGGGCCGAGCGCACTGCACGCGGCCATCACAGGCATCTGACTCCTCTGCCTGTGGCCCAGGGCACCGTAGGGAAAGGAGAAAAGGCTCAGGATGGAAAAACAGGAGTTGGCCCGAGGACAGCACCAGCCTGGGATGGAGAGCAGGTCACAATTTGGTCTCTAATGGGGGTCCCTTGGACACCCCTGCAATGCAGAGGGGACCCCAAGGCCAAAGGCCTGCTGAGCCCACCTCCACCACCAGGATGGAGGGCACACAGGCTCGCCGAGTGCAGGTGGGGTTCGTGCGGTCACCTGGACCAGAGCCCGCTGTGATGCTCCCCCAGGCTCTCATGTTGGTGCTGGGCTGACAAGGGAGCGGCTGGCAGCCCGGGCTGGTCCTCTGCTGTCCCCACCAGGAGACAGACATGGAGCATCACAGGCCTGCCCAGGAGGAGACACATGGGACCATGTCCACAGCAGTAATGGATGGCTTCGCCTGAAAGGCCAGGTCACAGGGTCCTCCTCCTCCAAGTCACTGCACATCATGGTTCCAAACAGCGCAGCCCCAGCTCCTCAACCCGACGGGGCTCCCGGAGCTGCCAGCGGCTGCATCCCCCAGACGCCGGTGGAAGACAGTCCAGTGCAGGGCGCTGCTCGCTGAGCCAGGGGCCGATGGAGGGAGGGGGATGGGAGGAGAGACCCAACCCGGGACACAGGGCACCGGGGACTGGGGCACGAGAGTGGGAGCATGGGGGGGGCACACGGGGAGGACTCGGGACGTCCTGAAGAAGACCGAGGCCGAGGACACCACCCCAGCACATCCTTAACAAGGGACAGAGTGTCCCTGCGAGGCCATGGCCGCCATTCACTGGGCTCTCAAAGCGATGTCTCTCTCGACCCTCGTGTCACCCCACGCAGGGGACCCAGGCTACGCGGACAGTCGGTGGGATGGGCTAGGGCTCGGTTTGTTTGTTTTACTTCCGATGCTCGTGGGCTGACTCTGGACACTGCCGAGGGCTAGCACAGAGAGCCCTGGTGGTGTCCAGCTGAGGGGCGAGCATGCAGCGGCCTTGGTCTTGGGCAAACCACTCAGCTCCCAGCCTTAATGGGCCGCTTGCTTCTGAGGGACAGGACATTCCCTGCCTGGAAGGAACCAGACACGGCAACCCGCCTCCTCAGGGCTCCCACTTCCCAGGAACTTCTACGAGCCTGGTGTCCAGCTCGGGACTCCCCCGTCACATCTGTGAGCGGGTCACAGCACCCCCCACCCTTTTACAGGTGAGCTGCACACTGGGATCACTTTCCTGGGCCCCCAGCCAAGAGCCCAGCCCCAGTGCGCAGCGAACAGGGCCCTTCACAACCGATAGTGACTTTACATCAGTTAGTCATGCTGGGCCCTGGCCCAAGGGCTGCCTGTGGGTTGACTCCCCCAGCCCCAAGGGGTGGGACCGCTGTTCTCCCATTTCACAGAGGGGGACACTGAGGCACAGGGCAGGAGAGCTTTGCCCAAGGTCAACAGCAGTAAGTGGCTGAGCTGGGACGAGGGCACAGGAGCTGGTGTCCCTCTAGGTGAGAAGAGGAAGACAAGGACCCCCCTTCTGACTGTGGGCGTGGATACTGCGTCCAGACCTTCACTCGAGATCCTGCCAGCCCGGCACTGGGGCTCAGCCGCGCGGAACCATCAGATTTGGGGTCCAGCGCACTAAAGAGGCAGCAGGAGCTTTGCCAGCCATGGGCTGCCTGCCCTAGCATCAGCAAGGCGATGCCAGACGCCCTGGGCTCTGGGGAGCGGGCTCAGAGCCCGGGCCCACAGCACCCGTGGAGAAACCAGCCAAGTCTCAGCCCGGGCTCAGGGAGGCCCCTTCCGCCCGAACCCGTCTGCCACCGCTGGGTACAGCCGCCGGCCAACCGGACCGCCGGTGGAAAGAAAAACCCGCTTTCTGAGGCTGGACTGGAAGGGGGCAGCCGTGGCATTTAGAAGCAGAGGCCAGGGCAGCACCGTGCTAAGGACGACCCGCCCCAGGTGTCCGCGGTGCCGAGGCTGAGAAGTCTGAGCTACCAGAGCGATGCTAACACAGACAACACCCACCGTCAGTACAGCTGGCCACGGCAGCGGCCACGGCCCAGAAAGGACCACAGCCATCTTCCACACGTGGACTCACGGACCGCAACGTGCGAGGTGGGTGTCTCGGGTTGAACTGTGGCTCCTCCCAAAAGACATGCTAAGTTCCAGCCCCCGGTACCTGCAGCTGTGACGTTTCTTGGAAATAGAGTCTGCAGATGGAATCTGATTAAGATGAGGTTGTCAGGGTGGTCCCTAACCCAGTAAGACAGGTGACTTTACAAGAAGAGGGGAAATGCCACATGAACACAGAGACACAGGGAGGAGGTGGCCACTGATGACAGAGGCAGAGATCAGAGTGAGGCTGCAGCCGAGCAGGAACCCGTGGGGCCCTCCCAGGACAGACCCCTCCCCGCATCCTCTGCTGCAGCCCCTCTCAAAGGACCCAGATCATAGTATCTCATGCAGATTTCCTCAGTTTTTCTGATGCCAAAAACCACCACCAAATGGGAGAAGTTAACTACTTGATGATCAAGAGCGCGTGGCCCCCAGACCTTCTGACGCCCACAGGTGGACAGTTTTGACTGCCCTGGTCCTTCAGCATCAACCAGAGAATTGTGCACGAGCTGATCACCCGCCCTGAGACCCCCTCCCTCACCTGGCCTTTAAACAGGCTTTGCTGAAACCCTTCGGGGAGTTCGGGGTTTTCTTGGGCACAAGCCACCTCCTTGCTAGGCCCTGCAGTAAACTTTTCCCTGCTCCAAACTCCTGCCTCACAGCATGTCGGGCACACGAACTTCATTCAGTAACGATGCATCCTTGGGCCAAGGGCCGCCGGCAGCCACCAGGGAGGAGTCTGCCCAGGCTCAGAGGGAGCGTGGCCCCGGGACGCCGTGGTTTCAGGCTCCTGGTTTCCAGACTGGGAGAGAACAAAGTTCTGTTGTTCAAGAGCCCCAGTTTGTGGGCCTTTGTTAAGGCAAGTGTGGGACACATACCATGGGTGACCTTACCCCCATTTTACACGTTGGGAAAGGGATCTAAGGGTACCTCTCACACTCCCCTCGCTGGGAATCCTCACTTCAGCCTCTCCAATGGCTTGCACTTCTGATCAGAATATGAGCGTTTGCATTTGGTTTTCTTGGGCGTTGCCGGTTAAGACTGCGATGACTTCATACGGAGGCTCGTGTTGGGTTCTATCTTTCATTGCAGTGGTGCAGGAAGGGCCCTGAACCATCTGGGGTCATCACATGGGGCAAAAATCTCTCGTGGTGGCCATGCAAGTGCCCAGCGGACAGAAGGAGAAAGGAAGAAATCTCCCTTTAATGACGGCAACAATGCTGTTAACGTGTTAAGTAATGGTGTCCCGTCGCCTTCCCACTGCCTTTCTCAGGGGCACACCAGCCATGGCTCCTCCCCCGAGCACAACCTGCCCAGCGGGTAAGAAGAATCTTTACTTTCCTTTAAGTGACGCTTCCCTTCCCTCGTTCCGCAGGAAGGCCCACTGTCAGCTCCCGGACCACGGGGAGAGCTCCCCAGGGCTCAGAAAAGGTCTGAGACCTCCAGGCGCCCCCGCCCTCGGCTCCACCCGCAGACGCCTGATGGAGGAAGTGACGGGGAACAGCCTGGACGCCAGCCTCCAGCCACGCACAGTGCCACCGGGATCAGACCGGAGACCGCGGGAACGGGGTGTGGAGTGGGGCAAAGTCTGGCAGTGAAGAGGTGAACCGGGGGCCCCGAAACTCAAGCTCCCTGACGCCAGGGCTCCCTGCGGTGTGGATGGGGGTGAGTGGGCCGCACCAGGACGGAATGAGGAGTGAAGGACACCGGAAGTCACGGACAGATCAGGGAAGAACAGATGTCCCTCAGTATCCACGGGGAACTGGTCCCAGGAACCCCCTCAGACACCAAAATCCACAGACGCTCGAGTCCCTTACGTACGCGGTGCAGTATTTGCATCTGACCTACGCCCGTCCTCCCGGGCGCTTCAGTCTCTAGATTGCTTACAACGCTGAGCACAGTGTGATGCTAGGTACGTAGTTGCTGACGCAGAGCAAATTCAAGTTTTGCCTTTTGGAATTTTCCGGAACTTTTTTACCCTCAAATATTTTCGATCTGAAGTTGGTTCAATCTGCAGGTGCAGAACCTGTGGGTATGGAGGGGATCCCACCCCCTACATAGAGTGTGCCGGGGTCCTGGGCAGACATCGTGGGAAGGGGTGCCCCGTGCTCCCAGCTCCTGTGTGGAGCACGACCTCCCTGCAGCCCGCGGGGCCAGTTCACAGGTAGGCGGTCCTGCCTGTAGCAGCCACTGCGCAAATGCCTGTTGCCGGGGTGGGGCCTCTCCCAGGACCCCTGCTGACTCCTGACCCCCCTCCCCCCGGGACCTTGGAGGCTCTCTGCATCTGAGCCAAGCCAGTTCGGAAGCCAAAATCAAAGCCCACTGCCCACCCTCCTGAGCTGAGCCAGACCTTCCAAAAGCCACCCCCAAACGCTGCCACGTGGGGAGGGCACCATCTCCTGGATGTCAAGAAAACGTCCCCCCGACAAACAAAACACATTTGAAAAACCTGTACTTCCTAAACAGAGACCCGGGTGCGCTCATGTTTACACCTGCAGCCGTGAAGTCTCTTGAAATGCTGCCTCCACGACAGCCAGCGAGACGCGGTCCACCCTGGGGCTGGTTCTAGAATGACAACGATTCAGCAGGCTGAAGACTTCAGACCCAGTGTTCAAACAGGAGGCGAGACCTTGGGAGCGCTGTCCTCCCGGCTGGCGGCTGGCCTGCGCCACCAGGTGGCGGAACGTGGGTACTACCACGCTGAACTTCAACTAAAACAGGGGGAAAGAGTTATGTACTTCAATTAAAAAAAAAAATTTTAAGGGGAGGAAAGGAAAGAAAAAGGAAGAAAATCAGTCAGGCCCAGAGGAAACACTCCTTCGTGAACCATGGGCACACGCAGTCAGTAAATCAGTCAGGCAGGCAGGCAGTCAAGACCACCACCTTTACGGGGGTCAACAAAACGCAAAGGTTTTCTCCAGTTCATTGACAGTGTGGTTCGGGGCAAAGCCCAGGCCACTCATTGTAGCCTCTCATCTCTGGACGGCTCCTGGCTCTTGGCCCTCAGAAGGGCCCCTGGAGCACCCTACATTGTGTTCCCATCAGAGAACTTGCGTTGGGGGGCAGAGGGAGGGGTGAAAACGGGGAAGGAGACCTAGATTCCTTTTCTGCCTCTTTTAAACCAGAGGACACCCCCTACGACCCCAAGCTCCCCAGCCCACATCACCCCCCTTCCAGGCCCAGTGCCCCACGTCCGAGCGCACTGACCCTGCTCCACGACTGTGACCTCCTGGATGGGGTGCCGGTCTGGGAGCCCCAGCACGTGGCCGGGGGTTATGGGTGGTACCCACTCAGACATCGCGGTGGGACTTCAAGCCCGCCCCAGGCCCCCAAACTGCTGGCCTGCCTGTACTGAGATGGAGTTTGGAGAAAGAGGCCAGGCTGCTGGGTGTGTACAGATGAAGTCTGGGGACCTGGGGGGTGTCCAGGGGTGAGCATTTGGTGAGCACAGCCTGAAGGGCTGAACCCGTAGTGGGTGGACTTGTGTCCGCCCCCAACCAAAAAAAGACACGCCCAGGTCCTGAACCGCAGGACCCGTGAGCGAAGCCTTCCTGGGAAACAGAATGTCTGCAGAGGGAATTAAGGGAAAGCTCCCCCCACGAGATCAGCTGGGTCAGGGTGGGCTGTAAGTCCAATGACAGGGACAGAGAAAGGCAAGGGACGTCTGACACCAGGCAGAGGACCATGTGATGACACAGGCAGAGAGGGAGTGACGGGTCTACCAGCCAAGGACAGCCGGTGACCCCAGACGCTGGGAGAGGCGGGAAGGGTCCTCCCCTAAACACCTCGAGTTCAGGCTCCTGGCCTCCAGGACTGTGGGATGATGCATTTCGGTTGTTTAAGGCACCCGTTTGGGGTCATTAGTCATGACGGTCAAAGGAAACTCATACGGGCCTCATTCAGGTGACACCTTCCACATTACCTGAATAGTGGCCACCTGGGAGTCAGGTGCCTGAGAAAGAGCAGAGGCAGGTGACTTCGTGGCCTGCCACCCGGAGCCCAGGGTGGAGGCCCTGAGACAGCCTGGTGTCCTCAGGGCCACTGTGCCAGTAACAACGCACAAGGAGAAAGCGGGGTCTCTGGGGAGAGATGAGCGGGGGGGGGGGGGCGACGAGGGGAGCGGGATCCACTTGGCAGCTGTTCACATCGAGTCCACACCTCCTTGGCCAGTGCAGGGGAAACAAACGACCTGCGAACTGAGTGAGAAACGGTGATTCATTACCCCCGATGTGTGATGATGGCTTAATTATTTTTCTAACTGGGGAGAGCCGCTTTCTGACAGCAGGTGCAAATGAATTCTCCACTGTTCTAAGGAGTGATTGGCCCAGGACAGGCAGAAAACTGGAAAACCTAATTAAATCAGGAGGCTTGTGAAATAAATGGAGTGGGGAGTTTGTTTGCTAGCCGCTGACGGGTACTAACGATTCCCGGAGAGGCTGCGAGGGCTCCTGCCGGAGGGGACGTGGGGGACACGGAGGGACGAGGAGGCCCCTGGGCGATGGGGGCCCCCGGCGGGCCGCACAGGAAGAGGTGGTCCAGGGGCCTGGCTGCTGGGCTCCGGGGGTGTTTTGGTCTTGAAAGGCGTCGCTTTCGGCTCTCAGTTTCCCGTCTGTAAAACGGGAGGCTGGACATTTGGAGGAGGGGGTTCGGCTGAGGGCTGGTGGCAGGGAGCGCCTGGCATTGACTCCAGAGCACCAGGGTGGGGCCTGCCAGCAGGCTGGCTCTGACACACCTCCCGCTCTGTCCGGGGCCAGTTTCTTCAGCCTCTCTGACCTCAGCTTCCGCATCTCTAACAAGGGCCACCAGCGGCTCCGGCCCTCCCTCCAGGATGGCTCACATCAGCCCACGGGCCGAGCCGGCTGTCAGGGTCTGCGACCACACAGGTGTAGAGGCCTCCCGTTCATCTGTTGTTTAAAGAGCTGGTGTCCCGCCAGGAGGCCCCTCCTGACCCCTTGCCCCAGCAGGGGGGCAGCGGCCCAGGGGAGGGGAGTGGCCGGGGGGCCAGGAGGAAGGAGTCGGCTCCCCCCGCTCACCTGCAGCCCAAGCCCACCTCCCTGGGTCCTCAGTCTAGTGGAACGCAGACCCCCCACCCGCCTTCCTCTGGGCTCACCTGACCCATCACCTGGTGGCCGCCCTTTGGGTGCCAGGCTGTCCTGGAGGCCCTTGGCTGGCCCAGCTCTGTGCCTCTCTGTCCAGTGGACCCAGACCCCAACAGCAGGTCCCCCCATCTGTCCTTAGGCAAATCCGAGGGGGGCTCAGAATTGGTCCCCACCCTAAAGGCGCCCCCTCCTTGGGTCCCTCTGTGAGCACCCAACCTGCCCACTGACCTCCCGGTCCCTCACCCCCGCACGCCGTCTCTGTCCCCTGCCCACGAGAGCCTGCCTGACTGTGGTGAAGACGGCTCCTCTTTCTTGACTCCCGGGCAGGGCCTGTCCATCCCCTGCACCCTCCGTTCCTGCCTCCTGCCCTCTGGCCTCGTCGCCTTCGCCCCTGCCCCCAGGCACTATCCTGGGGTGCTACTATTTCCAGAATCCTCTCCTCTTTCTAAGACTGCTGTTGGGCTAGGCACCCCCTGCCCCCCCCCCCCCCCCGCCAAGATGACGGACCACAGGAGACTCAGGAAGGGGCAAGGGGGGAGCAGAAGCCTCAGAGCTGAGGCAGGGGTCCCCTGGGGCAACTGGCCTGGCAGGGACATGGAGGTGGGAGCCCCCACCGCCCCTCCTGCCTGAGCAGACTCTGCCAGAGTGAGCAGGAGGGATGCAGGGAGCCCAGAACCCCGGCCGGAGCCCTGTAGGCCTCAGGGGCTTCGGGGAAGACAGACGTCACCGGTTCCATCCCCTCCCTCGCCTGCCGCAAAGCCCTCTGTGCCCAGGCGTGCAGCTGGCCCCAGGATGGCACAGACACAGCTGGGGGCCAGCCTGTGAGGGGCCAGGAAAGAATCCGTGTGGGTCCAGACTTAAGCCCTGGCCCCTCTCTTGCTCCAATAACCCATCCTGGCCGCCAGCCTCCATGGGCTCCTTCCTCAGAGGCTTCCTTCTTCTCTGCCACCACCCATCGGGTTCCTCTAACCACTCTCTATGCTCAGCCCCGCCCCTTGACCTCCCCTGCTCAAGAACCATCCATGGCTCCCTGTAGCCTGGTCTTTTGAGAATTCTCCCAGCCCTGACTCTCAGAGCCCTTTAAAATCTGCCTCCAACCTATGGAACCCCTAGTTCCCAGCTGTTTTCCCAGCCTGAGTTTCCCCACACACCCAACCCTGACCCTGTTACTACAGTCCTGGTGCAGGGACACCCTCCCGCCTCCTTCCCCTCCCACAGCCTCCGGCAGCCTCAGCTGGCTGGCCCAGCCCCTCTGCACTCCTCCGTCTCCAGAGTCCGGCAGCACTCTCACCAAACACCACATCTGGGGCAATTAATCCCTCCACGTACGGGCATTTTGATCTTCCACCTGGTCTGTAAAATCCTGGAAGACCAGATCGTGGAAACTCAAAGTAGTCTCAACTCCCGCATCAGGACCTGACATCTGGCCTAGACCTACGCTGCTTAGCATTTACCTCAGAAGCTTGAGGATCTGAAAGCGTCGACGCACCGCCCCAGCCCCATGGCACCCGGCACGCGCCGGGACCCAGAAACACGTGGGCTCACCACCTCCTGCCGGCCACCATGAAGTAAATCCCCCCTCCCCTGCGGATTTCTCCAAAAACAGCCCTGTATGCCCTTACTTGACAATGGATTCTTTCCAGTATCTTCTCGTAAACATTTTCAAACACACAGAAAAGCTGAAGGAGTCTGCAGGGAGCTCCTGGGTACCCACCACCTACACCTGCGCTACTGCATATCCGTCCACCTCTCCGACCACCCATCACCCTATTTTATTATTATTGTTTTATCTTATCTCCATTTATTTCTTCTGACGCCTGTTTTGAGGCCCAAGCTTCTGACGTATCATTTTCTTTCTCCCTCAGGAACTTCTGTTAATTTCATCATTGCTGACGCCTTTAGAGGAAAGCCGCAGACATCGGGACACGGCCCCACTCAATGCGTCAGATATATCGGCATATTCATCGTAACTACGGTTCAATATTTGTTTACAATTCCTTTTTTCTCTTGCTTCTGAGAATAAAATCTACATACGATGAAATGCACGTTTCTCAAGTGCCCCATTGGATGGTAACCCAGCAGGACCCTGTGGGGCCCTCCTCGGACAGAGCCCCACCACGTCCTCTGCCCGCCTCTTGTTTGTGGAGAAACCAGGCCCTCCCCGAGGTCCAGAGAATAAATTAATCAGAGAAGTGAGAAAAGGCAGAAAGAAAGGAAAGCAGTCAAGCAAGACAAAATAATAAGTTTAGCCATTAAACAAAGTCAAGGGCCTTCACTTCCTCCTCGAGGGCTCTAGATAACATTCTGAGCCCTGTCCTCTGAGCTGTTCTGCAGACACCGAAACCCCCAGCGGGTGGAAGAAGTTAACTGCGCGCTGCCCACAAGCACGGGGACCCCAGACCTGCTGGAACCAGGAGGCTGATGCTGCGGACTCCTGATGACCTCACCACCAACCCATGAGAAGCACGTCCACGAGCTGATCACACACCCCCTCCCTCACTGTCTTTAGAAACCTTCCCCTGAAAGCCTTCGAGGAATTGGGGCCTTCTGAGTGCCAGCTGCCGGGACTCTGCGCTGGGCGCCTGCAGGGAGCGCCGCCCCACGGCACTGCCCACTCTCGGGGCCGGCGGGCTCCGACTGCTCCCCCCACAACACCCCCACTGTGCGTGTCGGGGGAGGACAGCCACACTCTTCCCGGGGCCTCTTAGGTGCCTTCTTCTGCCGCCAGCAAACCTCCACTTGCCTGGCAGGCGCTGGGCACCATGGAACAGGAGACCCACCCCAGGACCAGGTGAGGGTGACGCCCTCACTTCCTTCCACACCTGCAACTGCCCTGCGAGCCTCACGGCTAGCTTCCAGCCTCACGTCTCCCGAAGGCCGTGACCCAGCCACAAAGAAGGGGCCCCTCCGGGCGATGAGATCTGACTCACAGGTTCCCGGGGCCGCCGCACCCTTGCTTCTGGAGGTGGCTGGCCCCCTCAGTGGAAGGGCTGATGCCAGCGCTGTGGACCGCATGTCTGAACATTCACACCCCCCATTCCTGTGTAGAAGTCCTAACCCCCACTGTGACGGCATGTGTGCTGGGGCCTTGGGATGGCTAGGTTTAGATAAGTCTTGAGGGTGGGGTCCCCAGGGTTAGTGTCCTTACAGAGAGAGACGCCAGAGCACTCTGCCCCGGGAGGAGCGACAAGGAGGCAGCGGCTGACAAGAGCTGACTAATACAGCCAAGCGACTGTGAGTGTTTACTGAGGACCCACCATGTGCAGGGCGACACTCTGAGCGTTCTGGGAAATTCAAAGAAATTCAAAGATGCAGACTGTTTTCCAGAAGCCTATGAGCTAACAAAGTGGGTCTGCACGAACTTCCAGGCAAAGCTGTGCAGGAGCTGCTGCTGAGTGACAAAAGTGACTTGTGGCTCCATGACACTCACCTACGTCAGTGCACGTCTGCCCGTGCTGAGGAGAAGTAACCTCACATGCCTCCTGAATGAGCAAGTGGCTCAGTCACCGACGTCACTGAGGTCAGAGCATCTGCCCTGCTGTTCAAAGAGAAGCAGGGCGGAAATTACACACTTTCAGAGAAGTATGTCACTTCACTGGAGACGAGATGGAAACCCACACCATTGTCACCATGCACGACGTGGATCAGGCCCCATGTCGGCTTATATTCAAACCAGAAGGCGAGAGTGGTCTGGAACAGACGTGTCCCCTGGGACTGGGGGCCACGGAGGAGGGGGGCACTTTGCAAAATCTCAAAGGTGGGAGAGTGAGGCAAGAATTCCCTGGGGTGGGAGAGCTCCAAGAGGGTTTTGCACAAGGAGCCCTGGGCGCAGGGTCTTGTGTATGAAGCAACAGGGAATCATCCTTTACTGGTTGAAGCTATCTGAACACCTACTACATGCCAGGCGCTGGGCTGGGCAGTCAGAATGCAATGGTAAAAGGGCAGCTTCTCCTCCAGGGAGCTGGCTAGTGGGACCTGCGGGCACTCATCTGTCTATGGCCTGGGCTCCGGCCCTCGGCAAGGAGGCAAGTACCCCAGGCCTCCGTTGTCCATCCGTGCAGCGGGGTGTGAGCCCACTGGCCCCCCAGGGCCGCGGTGGGGATTGACCTCGAGGCTTCCTGCGTGCCGAGCCGGGGCCTGGGCTGGCTGAGCCTCTCAGCGGCAGTGGCTGTTCATGGTCTTGCCTGTTGGGTAACTCTTTTTCATTTTACTTATTGAGAGGATATTGGCATAACACAAAATTAGGTATTTTAAAGTGAACAACTCAGTGGCGTTCAGTTCACTCACAGTGCTGTGCAGCCACCGCCTCCACCTAGTTCCCAAATGTTTCCATCACTCCAGGACGCGCCTCACCGTTTCTGCAGTTTCTCCCCATCACCTCCCTGCCCCCCAGCCCCCACCCCTGGCAACCACGAGTCTACATTCCTCTGCGGATTTGCCTGTTCTGGACATTGCATATAAAGGAATCATACGTATGTGACCTTTCATGTCTGGCTTCTTTTGCTCAGTGCAGTGTTTTCAAGGTTCAACTATGTCGTAGCAGAAACCTGATTCCTTTTTATGGCGGAATAATATTCCACTGTTTGGACAGACCACCACTTGTTTATTCGTGCATCTGTCCACAGACACTTGGGTTGTTTCCACCGTTTGGCATTTGTGACTAGTGCCCACACAAACGTGGGCGCTTCCATTTTGACGGCTGTGTGTCTGGCAGTGGGTGTGCTGGGTCACGTGGTCTTCCCATGGTTAACCTTTGGAGGGGCCGCCGTACTGCGTTCCAAGGCTGCACTGTTCTGCGTTCCCACCAGCAACGTAAGAAGCTCTCGATTTCCCCACATCCTCCCAACCCTGTTTTTATCTGTTTGTTTTTACTCCAGTGGCACGTAAAGTGCCTGCCAACTAATTCTTCACCTACTTGACCTTCTGAAACCCGTAAGTGACAAGCGGAGGGTAGCTGGCGTGATGCCTCTCGCCCACATGGAAAATTCCAAGCAAGAAGTGAAGCGGACGGGCAGGCAGCTGGGAGGCGGCGCATCTCAAACCCCAGAGCAGGCGGGCCCGAGACCCGGGCCTCCCCAGACCGGACCGGCAGGCCCCGGACCCCGACCTCGTGGGGTCAGCCTGGGCCCGGGCACCGGTGAGGGCCGGCGCGCGGCCTGCCTCAGGCGTCCCTGCGTCTGCTGCCTTCCTGTTCCAGCTCAGCTTGCCACTGGGACGCCAGACACACACAGCTTCCTGGATGCTGGGCCCTCTGGGGCTGGGCTGCCTCTGGGTCCATGTCCTCTGAGATCCCCACAGCCTTAGTCCACCCCAAGCCAGCAGCGTCTGCCTGCGCCCTGAGAGCACGGCACGGCCGCTCCTGCTTCAGCACCACTGCAGGCAGCGTGCCGAAAGGCCCCCGGCTTCTGGGCCCCCGGGATCCTCAGATCTTCCCCAAGTTATTCAGCCGAACACAAACCAAGCTGCTTCTGCGAGGGGCCTTACTGTTCCCTTGTTTACGTGGCATCTATCTGTCCTCTTTGGCGACACGACTGTTCGTGGACTTTTGTCCATTTTCTAATTAGACTGTGTATCTTCTCAATGCTGGCTCTTGAGAGTTTAATGCCGTCTAGAGGGTAGGTCTCTAGGTGCTTCTGTGAGGGGCTCTTGCGGGCATAATGAAGGCCAGCTCAGCCTGCAGGCCCCAGCACCAGGCACCTGCCCTCCCTCCCGGGTCTGGATTAGGTGATCCTCCTCAGGGCCCCGGCCCCAGACTTGCCCTCACCCTGTCCTCTAATCACTGCCTGTTTGCAAGTCCTTTGTCCCCACATCCCACTCCCCCGATGAGACTGTAAATCAATGAGGGCAGGACCAGATCAGACTCTCTTGTGTCTCCTGTGGTGCCCGACACAGAGCATGTATTCATTGATTCATTGATTCATTGATTCATTCATTCCTGCAACGAGTCGTTCTTGAGCACCTACTACGTGCTGGACCCATGAATAAGCCAAACCCGGGCCTCCTGCAGCCCTGGGGCAGCACTGAGGGGCTGCTGAACACAAGAAAGAATGAACGGTCTCAGCAGGGCCATGTGTGTGTACGCAGGAGTGTGATGTGTGCATGTGAATGTGTGTATGTACGTGTGAATGCATGTGATGTGTATGTATGTGTATCACTGAATGTGTGTACGTATGTGCATGCAAGACTGCACATGGTGTGTATTTATATACATACCGTGTATGTGTGCACATGTGTGTGAGCGTGTGTGTAATGTGAGTGTGTGTGGTGTGATTCCTGCCAACAGTATAGTGGAACCCCTGAGCCCCTGTGCACCCCAACCCCAGACTTTCACCATCACACGTGCCGTAGCCGGAGAAACATGCCACCTCTACCCTGTCTCTCCTCCACTCCCAGGAAAGGGGAAATTTGGGCATTTTCCCAAAAAACTCTGCTGATTTAAAAAAAAAAAAAAACAGGGGAGGGGGAGCTGCCTGAGACGGTCAGTTGTAGATGGAATACAAAAAGAAGAGAGACCAAAACCAAAATCAAAACCAACCCAGACCAGCAGAGGCGCCCGTGGGGGAAGGCTGCCCGCATGGTCCTCCTCAGCAGGACGAATGTCCTTACCCAAGCTGCGGATTGAGGGCTGCGCTCTCTCAATGTCCTTGACCTGGAATCCAAATTCCCCCAAAGGAAGGTGCGAGTCTCTAGGTGGAAGATGCGCCATGGATCTGGTTACCCCTTAAGAACCTCAAAGGCACTGTGAGTCCCCACGGCACTCCAAAGTCCTGGTGTGGGGGGTGTGGGAAGGGACCACAGACAGGAACCCTGAGGAAGCTCGCAAGCCCCATCCTTCCTGCATGGCCGGCGGCACGTGGGTGGCAGGTTTTCACCGGAGTGAGGGGAGAAGGTTCTGGGCGCCGGCAAAGCCATGGCCACAGGGTGGAGACTGGCTTCTCTGCCCTTTCTCAGACCCACACCTGGTGGCGGTGGGAAACAGGAGGAGGCTGGGCAGCCGTCAGGCACTCATTTGGGCCCCCAGCCCGGGACGCGCTGGCACCTGCACACCCAGCCTGCGCCGTCCTTCTGGGGCCTGGCCAGCGGCCACTCGTACTGGCTTCCACGGGGCACACAGCTGCCACGCCATCTGCAGCCCAGCCGGCGGCCCTGGGCCCTGTGCCCTCAGTGAGTGGCCCTTGCCAGCCTCGCACGGGCTGGGGGCAGAGTCGCTGGGACCCACCCAGCTGCCCTGAGCAGGCGGCTGGGGGCTCTGGGGGGCGGGCACAGTGGACACAGAGCGGTGCTATGATGCTGTCCAACGGGCGGGGGTGGGGTGGGCGAGGGGGTGCCCCTCGGCAGGGACTGCACGGGACGGCGCACAGAGACAGGAGTCCCTAAGCCCCTCCCCTTCCTCAGGGGTCTGGGGTGGGAACTGTGGAGGTCAGGAGATCCTCAGTGCGCTGGGGGATCGAGTTGGGGCCAGGACTCCCCAGCAGCTGAGGGTCTCTCTCTTCCTCTTGTGCTCTTGCTGGGGCTGGTGGTCCATGCACAGCCCCACAGAGGCTCAGACCCCTCCCAGCCCCTCCCAGGGTCCCACTCCAGTCTACATCAGGGATTTGCCAGCAGTACTTTCTAACAAAATGCAAATCAGCAATTGCCTTGCTGAAGAACAAGAGGGGGAAAAAATCACTGTAAACAAAATCTCTGTCACCATGGAGACCATTAAAAATAGGCTGCCCACCCTCCCAGCTTCTTTCTGGGTAACATACAGCTGAGTTCCTTCGCACTACATTATTATTACTTTTTAATTATGAATAATTTCCTCCTTTCCATAGGAAGATGGATTAATGCACAAAACTTTCAAACGAAGACCCCCCCCTCCTTTAGGATGTATTTCAATGTGCAAATGAGTTTATGTCCCAGTTAACCCCTTCTGTTCCACCTGGCTTCCCATCTGTCGCTGCCTGTCTGCACTGGGGTCTTGCAATGGATTCTGAGAATGCAAGGGCAGGTCCAGGAGGAGCCTGGCCAGGCTCAGAGACAGCTGCTGGAAGCAGTAGACCCCTGGAGAGGGCAGGCACGACGGAAGAGGTATGTCCTGGGGGAAGGACACACACCACGGGCTCCCTCCTGCTGGCGAGCGGGCTCTGGTCCCGGCTCACCAGTGCAGCGATGGGATGCGATGTCTGTCCATTTTGCCCAGGTAGCTCCTAGGTACCCAAGACCAGGACGAGATGCAGGGCAGGGGGGCTGGGACGGAGCCAGGGCAGCCGGAGAGGCTGGCTGGGTCCCACCCTCCGTCCCCAGAGGGCTCCCAAGCCACCGATTTCCCCAGCTGCCAACACGTAGGAAGCCAGCGCCGGCCACCGTCGCCTAGAAGAGTGAGTAAACCTATCCCACAATCGCAGTGGCCAGGCTGCAGCCCCACCCGCAGGGGTCTGAGTCGGGGGCGCTCAGGTGACCTCCCACACCGCTCAGAAACTCAGGCCGCACCCTGCCACTTGCGAGGACCGCCGAGCCGGGGCCCCTGGGCTGAAGCCCTGCAAAGTGGGACAGAACCTTCGCATATTGAAAGCACATAGAGGTTCCAAAGAGGCAAACCCTTAGTGTGCAGAATTCCACCCAGGCTGGGGCGGGATGCAGAGCCTGGTGTGAGTGGCCAAGAGGGGACTCCTCGGAGGGCAGTCTGTGTGTACAGGGGGCAGGATATGGGGACCCGGGCCTCTGAGCACACTGCACACCCCAGGAGGAGCCCCTCACGCTGGAGTCAGCCCCTTCCACCTCCGCAAGTGCAGACGCCCCCGACCCCTCAGGCTCTCCGCTCCCCAGGGCTCCCAGGGGGCCTGCGCCTCCTTCCATCCCCTCCTCCTCCTTGCCCTGCTCCCCAGGACCCATGTGGTGCCAGCCATGGAGTCCTGCCAGGCCCCGCCAAGGCAGGGCAGGGCTGCCCACAGGTGTCCACCAAGGCCAAGGGCTGTCACCTGCAAGGACAGGTCCCAGTACGTCCGGGAGGGCCGAGGGGCAGCAGGGGCCCTGCCTGTGAGTAGCGCCCTGCATCGGCAGCCCTTGGGTCAGGAACAGAACCTGGGGCATCCCTGTGCCTCGGTGGAAGCCCCTGCCAAGCGGCCCCTTCCTGCTCTGCCCACAGCCAAGCCCCCAGCCTCCTCCCTCCCTCCCAATGTGCAGCAAGGACAGCGTCAAAGGGTCCCTGTTCCCGCTGCTTCCCTGTCCAGGAAGAATGCCTACTCTTTTCAGGGCCCAAGATGGCGACAGCGCCCAGGGCTTCGGGGGTGGGCCTGCAGCGGCAACCCATCCTGTCACCTGAGCCGGGGGTGGGCCCTGGGGACAAGCCCAGGGGAAGGGACGCAGGGCAGTGGGGGCCTCCCTCCCTGCACCCCCCCGAGGGTGGGGAAGGGCTGCTGCTCACAGTTCGGAAGCCTTGAGCCAGGCTGCCTGGGTGCTGACCCCTCGGTCTGACAGCAGAGCTGCCTCTTTTGTGACCTTTCGAATCTACAGCAACACGAAGGGAAAAGCCCCTTGGGGTGAAGGTCTGGAAAGGCCGCTTGTGGACCAGAGGACATCCTGTTTCAGGGACGTGGCTCCCCTTGGGCGGGGCTAGCTGAGCTCCTCCCACTCGGCTGGCCGGGAACCTCTCACCTGGCTGGCCGGTGACATCGCACCCGGCTGGCAGGTTGGGCAGAGCCCAGCTTCTTCCCAGGAGCCCTGGGCCTGGTGGAGCGTGGTACCCCTGCCAGGTGGGGGTGGCCTCGCTCACTCCCCTCACCTCTGCAGAAGGCGGGCCTCTCTCTCCTGGTGACAGAACAGCAAGGCACTTGGCTCAGGTGACAGGAGAGGAGAGAAGCACCATGAAGTCACCTGCAGGCATCACTGCACAGCTGAGGGGAGGGGAGGGGCCCTTCATTGCCTGATTAAACCTCTGCCACCAGCACAGTCTTCCGGGCCCCGCCCGGCCCCCCTGCCAGCACCCCGGACAGAGGTGGGCTCTGCGGTCTTTCCTGGGGACTTCGGAGAGGACCACGGCCAAGACCCGTGTGCGCAGGTTTCATGCAGGTGTAGGTGGTCAGACCAGAACGTTAGGACAGGAACAGCAAGCGACAGGTGTTCACCAGCTACCGACAGTGGACACCTGAGTGTGTGTGTGTGTGTGTGTGTGTGTGTATACGTGCATGTGTGAAATCTGGAGGCACCCAGGGCCTGTGGGCACACAGCACATGCCACACTGCCTCTTTTAAACAACACGACTGTGGAGAAGCCCCTTAATCGCTGACCCTCAGTGTCTTCATCTCCATGTAGGGGTAAGCGACTCACCGCCTTCCCACCTGCAGGCGGAGTGACCGCCGGGGCCCAGACTCCATGACGTGTGAGAGCGTCTTGCAGAGCAGCGCAGAATTCAAAGGTGCGTGTGTTTCTGTGCAAGTTCTGGACGCTCTGGCATCCCCGCTTCCTTCCCTCCAGTGGGATCATTAGAGAGCTAAGATTAACAGGTGCGTCCCCTTTTAGGCAAATCCGCTGCTGAAAAGACACCAATTGGCTGATGATCCACTTCACAAAAGGTTCCCTCATGTGGAGATGGAAGCCTCCAGAGCGCACTCTACACACTGCCGTTTGTTACAATACTTGTCGAGCCACAGGGCTTTCAGATCCTGTGTGCGGCCCTGAGTCAGGGACTCCCGACAGGAACGCCCCGCCCAGCCCAGAGCCGGCGGCCCCTGGACGGCCCTGGCGCGGGTCCCCTGGCAGGTGTGGCAGCCCCCTGGACTTCTCACTCCTGGGCCCCGCCCAGGCCCTCTCCTGCCTCTCTGGGAAGGGTGACGTGGGCCTGCCCCTGCTCATGGAGGTTTTGGGGTTCTCCACAGGCACAGCAATCAGCGGGTAGAGCCGGGAAAGCAAAGCTGAAGCCCCACCGGTTCCCGCTTTCCTGGCCTCGGCCCCCATGGCCTCTTCTGTTGGCTGACATTAATCGGTGTGTTTTGGCAGAGATGAACCAAAACTGTGAGCATAATCGCTTTTCTGAGTTCTGGGAGTCCTTCTAGTCAACTACAGGATCTGAGGGTGGTTTTGGAAGCCCCCAACTTGACGCTGGCGTCAGAAGTGTGGCTGGTCCAGTGCGGCTGCCGCTTCTAATGAAGTGAGACCCCTCAGCTCCTGCAGAGGGGGCTGGGGGCTTGCCAGCAGGATGCCGCCCAGGTGGCCGAGCCCCGGGGACCCCTCCAGGCTCACAGGTTACATCCACCGCATGGCACCGCTGCCCAGCCCCTCTGCTCTGAAGAAAGCAGGATGCCAACGGTCCAAAACAAGAAGGGTGTGCGGGCGTCGCCTGGACGTGAAGACAGGCACACACCATGAGGGTCTGGCACTGGGTACCAGGCAGGGAGGCCACAGAGATCAAGGACGCAGGGAATGTGGGCTCATCACCCCAGCAGTGGACCCCAAATGACTAAGTGAGACAAGGTGGCCCCAGGCAGCACCCAGCTACACTTCCTCCTCCTCCTGGGGGCAGGGGTCTCCTTTGAGGCCAGAGGAGGAAGAAGGAAGTGATAAAGCCTAGGAGACCCTACGGAAGACAGCCCCCAGAGCCCGAAGCCAGACAGGCTGAAAGGCACCGCGCCCAGCTTTCCAAGTTTCTCCAGCACCCCCAGCAGGCCCCCCATCTGGCAACGGCCTCCATCTGCACACGCCCCCCTTACGCAGTTTCAGCTCCTCAGAACCACAGGAGCCTCCTTCCCACCCCTCAAGCAGGACCAGAATAATGAAAAAAGAAAGAAAGCAGAGGAAAAATGTCCCATTTTTCAAACTGGTGTGTCAAAGTCCGAACCACGTAATCTCGTTTCATTAGGGCTTGTGGCCTGGGGCCCCGGGCAGAAGGCTCTCCTGTGAGCCCCTCCCTCCCTCCGAGGCTCCCGTTCTCCCGGGGGCTTTGCTGGGGGTGGGGAGCAGGCTGTCGAGACGTTACTGCAGCCGAGGGTTCTGACTGTCGTGTATCCATCAAAGGCCCGGCCACCTTCCGGGACTGAGTGATGCATGGAGCCAGCTGTGCCGAGGGCTTTATTAAAATCCCGCCCACATGAGATTGGCGGGGGAGGCCTGCTGGCTGCTGGCTTCCGTGGTAAACAACCGCCAGCCCTGCGGGGGCTGCACCAGGTTGGGGTGGATGGGAGGGGGCGTCCAGGTCGGGGAGGAGCCAGGGGAGAGAGGAGGTGCGAGGGGCCTGGTTCACACTTTAGCACATGCCCTGTTCTGGGCATTGGCAGGAACTGGAGCCTAGGGGAGCCCCAGGGAGAAGGGGGTGGGCAGGGAGGGAGAGGACAGGTCATGAGGGGCCCCTGGAGACACTGTCAGGGTCAAGCAAGCAGAGGGAAGCCTTGTGCAGAGCAGCTGGGAGCAGGCTGGGTTCATGCAGCCCGAGGGCTCGCCCAGCAGTGGATGGAACCCATGCTTTCCTTACACCCACCTGGCCTTCCTGCCAGCACCAGCGCCACCAGGACACAATCGGCCTCCATCACGCCAGCTCTCCCTGTATCCACGTGTGCAGCCGCTACAGCCAAGGGTGCAAAGGGGCGGCCCTCACGCAGGCAGTGCCTCCAGGAAGTGGGGTTCACACACCCCCCAACAGCCCCTGCAGACGGCTCTGTGCCACTGGCCCAGCAGGGCACCAGCACAGGGTTTCCCACGCAGGCTGCCTCCTCTCTGCCCCTTCTGCACACACTTTTGGTTCCCGTGTATCCCTGGGAAGGGTCCTCAGAGCCCACCAGAGTCAGGGCTGGGCTGGGGCAGGTGGGGGGGATGCCGGAGTCTTGGCCTGTTTCGGAACCGCACATGGTCCCCCTGCTGTACCCCCACCTGTCTGGGTGCCCAAGCTGGGAACCTGGGGCTCTGCCTTCATCACCACCTGCCTCCCAAATCAATACGTCGAAGCCCCAACCCCCCGTGTGACTATTTGGAGACGGGATGTTATGGAGGCAATTAAGGTGAGATGAGGTCACAAGGGTGGGCCTTGATCTGATAGGATCAGTGCCCTCCTAAGAACATACAGCAGAGAGAGCACCTGCGTTCCCGCCCCCAGCGCGCATGGAGGACACGTTCACGCCCACACGCACACACGCCCACACGCTCACACTTCCTTGAGGCCTCTCTGCCTCTCAACTGCTATGTTCACAGCCGGCAGCAGGACCTCACAGCCCAGGACGTGCTGCCAGGCCTGCTGGGCACGGCCGAGCTCCCCCTCGACGTGGCCGCCACCACCGAAACCGCTGAGGGCCGGGCTCCCGGCCCTTCTCCTCCGAGAGTGAGTCCAGGTCACCTCTCCCCCTCAGCCTTAAGGCAGTCACAGGGCAGCCGCCGCCACGTCCACCTGCCTCTCGAAGTATGCCCCCCCAGCCCCTGCCGGTGCCCTGAATTCGAGACGGGAGGGGGAGGAAGTGGGAGAGGGACTGGTGCGGGGGCAGCAGGTGGGGAAGGTGGGAAAGAAGATGCAGAAGTCGGGCTGGAGGAGGAAGACCACGCCATGGAACTGGTCAGATTTTGTATCAACTGTCACTTCTCGTCCGGTCCCGCAGGCAGCAACTTTACTAAGAAGCACAGGGTGGTCAGGCTGCTGGGGGCTGTGAGGCTGGGTCCCCATGAGCCGGACCTGAGGCGCAGGCCCAGACCAATGAGCAGACGGTGCCCCAGTTCACCCCCCCACATCATTGTCATCTGTGCCCCGAACGATGGCCTTCTGCTCTGAGCCAGGTAGATGCCGACTCTCATTCCTAAAGCCCTGTCAGCGGAACCAGGAGCTCCATTTCACAGGTGAAAAAACTGAGGCTGGTGGAAAGGCACTGTCTCGCCGGGGTCACATGCTTCTTAAGTGGGAGCCAGGATTTGACTCTGGCTCCATTGGGTTCCAGAGCCATGATCCCTGTAATGTTTTCTTTCTTACAGGAGGAAAGGGAGGGTTTAAAAATTAAACAGCCTTCGATCTAGGTACCCGTGCTTCTGCTCAGCCCAGGCCCTGTGTGTGAATCCTTGACTTGACCTGGGAACTGGGCTCTGTGACTCTTGAAGGAAAGGTGGTGGGAAGGGCGGTGGGGCACAAGGATGTGGGCCTCCAGCACCCCAGGCCCCACCCGATGGTGCATACAGGAGGTGCCTGGTGATGGGATCCTAGGGACATGTGACCAGCAGGGCTTCCCCAGCACTGTACCCGGACAGCGGGCCCAGCCTCCGGCTCTGAAGACGTTTGATTCTGACAAGAGCCCAGTGGCGGGGAGAGCCACAGCAGGCAAGAATCTTAGGGGACTGAGCCTGTCTGAAACATCTTGGAAGGAAAAAAAACATACAAGAAAAAAGTGGAAAACAGAGATTCAAACCAGTGCCTAAAACCCTCCAACACACCAGTAAATGGAAAACCACATCTACACTTAAGGAGTCTTTCCAATGACAGTTTATTTAACTGTCCTTTTAAAGGGACTCTTAATCAGAAAGGTGATTTCAAAATCAAATATGCTTTTGGAAGTACTTTTATTCCCAGAGTAAAGTATAAATATGATTTACCCTCTACCATGCTCAACAAATATTATTTCTCATCCGCCAACAGACTCCCTCCTAAGAACACGGGGCACGAGGGCAGGGCTGCCGGACCAGCACACGCACGAAGCCCTGAATTCCGATGCTGCCTGCGGACCTCAACCTGTCGACTCACGTTTGCCAGAAACACGGCAGAAAGGGTCAAGACGGGAAATTAGCTGGTGTCTGCAGCCTGGAACTTCCCAGACCAACTCAGAGAGTCGCTCTTCACTGCAACGGATACAACGTTTCAGTCAGGTCCGAGACCACATTCGTGAACATCAGCCCAGGGAATCGATGGCGGGACCAGGGGCCCGGACAGCAGACACACAGTGCGGAGAAGGACACACATAAACGTGCGGGCGGGTCCCGTTGTTCACGGACATGTGTTCTGTACCATCGCTGCCAACACTGAATTAGTGGACACGGAACCCCCGCTCCTCGGGGAAGCACTGGCTTAGTTCTGGGGCGCCTCTGGCCGTGACACCCTCGTCAGCTCAGCGATACGTGGCCGTCTTAACCCTTCTGAGCGGGCAGTGCAGGGGTGTTAAGTACATTCACATTCTTGGGCAGCCAACACGACCACTGAACCCCAGACCTATTTTCATCTTGTAAACCTGGAACTCTGTGCCGTTGAACACCAGCTGCCCCCGCCGCCCCCAGCCCCCGCCGCTCACTGCACTCTCTGCCTCTGTGAATCGGACTCTTCCAGCTCCCTCCCACGACTGGAATCAGGTTTGTCCTTTGTGACTGGCTGATCTCACCCTGCATAATGTTCACGGGCTCATCCGCATCGGCACATGGTCAGAATTCCCTTCCCTTTTAAGGCTGAACACTGTTCCATGGTGTGCACGGCCGTCACCCGTCAGTGGGCACTGGGGCTGCTTCCACCTTTTGGCGACTGTGGTGATGCTGCTGTGACCACAGGTGTGCAAACATCTCTTCAAGGCCCTGCTTTCAACTCTTTTGCAAAAGCTAGGGGAGTGCTTTTTTGGAGGGTTGTTTTTTGTTTTTCATAGAAACAAACATCCACATGGAGCTTCACTTCTGGGGCCAGGCCCCGGAAGCTGGCTGGGCTCCTGGGGGAGCTAGTCAGACGCAGGTCAGACTTCCAGGACTAGGGGGAGGGGGAGGGGGGAGGGCGGTGTCTGTGTTCGCTCACTGGAGGCACACATGCATTTTTAAATAGTCACTAATGACCCTTTATTCACGTGCAACCTGTTGGGCTAGAAATATTACCTTATTTGTTTGAAGTGGAAACAAAGGACAATTAATTAATTTGTTAATTATTCTTTCCTCCTTTCCGAGAACACCGGTATCAAAGGCCCCGCGTCCCAGAGGTGGAGGGAACGGATTCGTTCACTGATGAGGAACCAGGGAGATGCCCTGAGGCACGGGAAGGGAAAAAAAATCAAAAAGCAAACGTTGTACACGGTTTCAAAAGGCGATCTAATTGGAATGATCCTAGAAACCCCACCAGCTCCGAGTCTCAGTAGGACACGCCCCACAGTTTGCCAGGCTGCCTCCCACAGATCTGCACTTTATGCGCCTAACTCCAGAAATGCACAAGAGGTGCCATGAAGTTAAACATCTAGAACACGGGGCTTCCGGGCTCTCCTCTCTGGCTCCTCTGCTCTCTGCATTAATCAGCTGGCCTCGTCCGCACGCCCTCCCAGCCCACGCTCTGCAGGAGGCGGACACCTTCAACTGGCCGGCGCTGGCAAGGGCAGCAAGCTTGCCCGCTGGAGGAGCAGCGCTTCCGCAGAGACAGCAGGACACCTGGGGGCAAACAGGAGACGGTGAGCAGCTGCCCCCCCCAGGTCCCCTCCCTGCCCTCCTGTCTCCTGCCTCTGGGCCAGGACTCTTCTGCATCCTCATCCTCCCCGCCGCGACCCGGGTCTCGGTCAGTCCATCTGGACATCCTCCCTGGGCAGTGTCCAGAGGTGGCCCCACCTGTCACGCCCCTGTGTCCTCGACCTTTGTCATGTGACTGACTTCACAGCCCCTCCCACAGAAGCTGAGCGCACTTCCCACCCCAGGACATCGGGCTTGGCTGCGTGACTTGCCTTGACCAGTGAGAGGTGAGACTTCGAGATGCAAGCAAAGGCTATAAAGGTGTTTGTGTATTGGGTTCGTGCCTCTGCTGTGGCCACTGGAACTCCCCCGGGAGCCCACAGCTTTTAGCAGAAGCACCGGCTGAGCCCAGCCCAGCCCAGATCAGCCAACACCCTGCCAACCTGCAGGCACACAGCAAGAATTCAGCTGGTTCTCGTTATTTGCGGAGTTCTAGAAAGTCCTTGCCAACCTTTGCTCCTAGGGGAAATACAGGACCCTGACCACAGTGTTTTCATCAACATACCAGTGCACAGGCTTATTTTCTGTGCATTTCTGTTTAAAGGCGCCTTACTAAGCACACACTGTCAGTTCACTGCACTGAGCTCGCTCAGTGAGTCAGCAGCACCGTAACCTGCGCCTGCATGAACCTCACCCAGCGCCCACGCTTCCTCCATAGGGCACATCGCAGCCTCCCAGTGCTTAGGAACAGCGGACAGCATTCAGCCCTGTGCTGGGGCCATTCTAACAGCAAAAGCACCAACAAAGAAGCACAAAAATACAAAAAGCGTGGCACTAAAATGTTCCAGCATGCGAGCTGGAACAGGAAGGCAAGCCGTCACCTGTTCAGCGTCAGCTGCGGCAGACGACTCAAATTTTTCCACTTTCTTCCGCACAAGCCTGCAAATGACCGCGGAAGTGCCGTTTGTGTGGACTGGTTGCAAAGAAATGTCAGCGAGGAGGCAAACATGCAATCCGCAAACAATGAGGGATAACCGTAAATTATTACGGTTTTAGGCGGCTGACGGGTGGGGTAGTTGTTAGGCAGCAAGATCTGACTGTGACGTGAGAGGAGGACCCCGGGGACTCGTGCCCTCAGCTTCCAAGATGGGAAGATCTGGAACGGTGGAAGGCACTAAGGCAGGCTGAAGTCTGTGGAACCAGCCAGCGTTCTCTGACTCCACCGCGGCGTAAAACTCCCAGCATGTGCACCACAGTGGGAAACAAAGCCCGCCAGCCCCTTTCCGGGCTACGTGGCTCTCCCTCGCCCCTGCACGGTGCAGCTGCATGACATCTGTCCGTGGCCCTCAGGAGACCTGAGCCCAGGCGGAGAACGAAGAAAACGGGCTCCTGTCCTCCAGGGGTTTCCACATCCTCGGTGTTGCCTTGACAACAACGCGAGGGGAGCATCCTGGCAGCTGCTCTCCTACCATCAGCCGGGGCGCTGTGTGCGGGTTTGAGGAGCTGAGGGGCTGGGAGTCGGGGAAACACCGGCATGCCAGCCAGGTCCTCTCAGAAGGGGCTGGGCCAAGCTGCTTATTTCTGCAGGGCCAGCTTTGCCTGCAAAATGCAGGTATTTCTGTGCTAAGAGCCACTGAGAAGGGCTTCTTGCCGCAGGAAAGAAACCAGGCTGGCGGTGAATCCGTATTCGTTTTCTAGACAATGTGGAATCAGAAGGGCAGTAAGCAGCCCCGTCCGTTCAGAAATAACAAACGGGTCAGAGCCAGGAGACGAAAGGCAAGCCCACAGAAGATGAGCAGCTCGCCTGCATCTTTGTGACCTCGGCTCTGGTCTGACGCCCCGTGCGAGGGATACGCAGGTGGTCTGGGAGCGGGAAGAGCACAAATGCTCCCGGCTGTCTGTGGGCCCCCTGGTTCTGACTGCCTGGCTTTGTTTAGGGGATTAGCCGAGAGGGCAGAGGGGGCCCAGATACATTCCGTATCTTCCTTAGGAAAGAGCGGATTAAAGTCATGCTGCTTCAAATCCATATTAGTCTGAACTTTACAGGAACGTGGACGGGGAACAGAACTGCTTCTTCTGAGATGGGCGTGGGAGCCGTGGGGTCAGGCACCGGCCAAGCATGCTGGAACCCTCAGGGAAGCACTGCCCCTCGTGCAGAGTGACTGTGCCCACCCCGAGTCACTCTCATCCGGGCAAGTTAGAAATGCAGGTTCTAAGTCAAAAAGCACATGCGTCCACGTACAAAAATACCAAGGAACGTGACACCTCTGTGAGCTTGAGTTTCTCCCTTGTCACATGAAAGGTCATGCCCCTCCCCGAACTTGGTCCCCCTTGGTGCTCCGTTTCCTGCCCAGCGAGATGCAAGAGTGAGTTCTTGAAAATAACTGGTTCTGCAAGGGGGACACGTGCCGCTTCCCAGGGCTGGGCCCTTCCTGAGAGCCTCCCGCAGGGAAGACGTGCCCAGTGCCTCTGACCTTCTCCTCTGCCGACTTCCTAGGAAATGGGCCCTTCGTTTAGAACCCCCGTCTCGCTGGGGATGGCACATCAGAGAGGATTCGCGCTCGGGCTCTGGAACCAGGATCCCAGCTCGGCCAGACTTCAGCTGCACCGGAGCTCTGACCGCAGGCCAGAGGCTCACCCTCCCTGCGCCTCGCTTAAGCTGCCTATAAAAGGAGACTGACAGCAGCATGCACCCCATCGGGCAGCTGTGGGGTTAAAAGAGGCAGCTCAAGGGGCCGGCCTAGAGCAGAGCCGAAGGCAGAGCAGGCACTGACGACGGACGCCAGCCAGCGGCTCGGCCCAGGGCCCTCTGCGCCTGCTGCTCCCGGGGCCCTCCGGCTCGGCTGGGATCCGCATCCACATTAGCTTGTAACTGCCTGTTTACAAGTCCTCTCTGCACAGGCAGTTCTTTATTACCGGCACGCAGCTTGTCCCCGACAGCCTTTAAATCCCGAATGTCTTCTCTCTGCCACCTCTCATGTCCCCAGCCACCTCCTCCCACGCCCCGGCTCTGTGTACTCAGGGAATGCAAAACAATTTTAACATTGTTCTAACCCAAACATAATTAGGAAGGTAAATCTGTAACAGCAGCTAAATCACGTAAAGCATTCCAAATCCGACGGAACGTCGCGAGGGGAACGGCCTGGGCTCTCGGACGCTCCAAAGCACAAAAGTGGTGGCCACACTGTCCCCTGACTGTCCCCTGACTGTCCCCGTCCCGTCCCCGCGCCCTCCCAGCAGCCTGCACAAGAGCAGAACTGCCTCCTGGCTT
This sequence comes from Vicugna pacos, assembly GCF_048564905.1. NCBI lineage: Eukaryota > Metazoa > Chordata > Mammalia > Artiodactyla > Camelidae > Vicugna > Vicugna pacos. Next base: position 60,764,325 of record NC_133002.1, read on the forward strand.
CCTGCGGCCAGCACGGAGTTCTCCATGCTGGGCGGGTACAAATAGCAGATGGATTCTTCTAGAAATGTCGGCAACCACTCACTCTGCAGGCAGCTGCTGGCCACCTGACACGTGCCAGCACTGCGGAGACGCACGGGGCTCGGTGCTGCCCAAGAACGCCGAGCTCCGTGGGCAGGCGGGTCCACCGGCAGCTGCCCTGAGGCCTGCAGCAGCCCTCTGTGCACGCCAGACAGGGGAGGAGGGCTGCTTCTGAAACGTACTTATGTGCACGCACGTGTGTGCAGCTACGGAGGGGCGTGGCCTCGGACCTGCTGAAAGGAAGAGTAGAATTGGGGGGCGCCAAGAGGAGGTACAGAGGCCTGATGGTGGAGGGCACCCTCAAAGTCCAGCCTCTGTCCCCTTTGGGAGCCCTGGTCCACCTGTGAAGTTCAAGTACACAGCCTCCCTCTGCTGCCGGCCCCTCCCATCCAGGGCCCTGGGGCGTGGGCAGGAGAGGGGCAGGTCCTTTCTGGTGCCACTCTCTTCTGCCCTGGGGAGCAACTCTGTCAGAAACAGGGGTCCCCAGCCAGTAAAGTCTAAACTGAGATGGGGTTTTCATTTTTGTGCCTGGTCATCTGTGCCTTCAAGCCCCAGGCTGCCCTTCAGAAGCTCAGAGCGTTGGAGCCGCCCCCCAACCCCGTTTGGACTCCCGACACTGCCCCTCATGCCAACACCTCTCCCGCGGACCTCCCTGGCCTCTGGAGCTGTCGGTGGCCTGGGAAGAGGCCTGGTGTGACCTTGGTCAGTCCTGAAGGCCGCAGAGACAGGTGTCTTGACTGACAGCTGCCCAGGCGAGTATCGTTCATCCAAAGCTCTGGGGACAGGGTCACTCTGCCCGCCCCTCCTGCAGTCCCTCTTTTTGCAGAATCATTTAGAGACGATTAAATAAATAATGAGCCAGGGAGGCAGCTCCGGAGCCGGAAAGCCCACGGCACCGCTGAGCTGAAGCGGCTGATCGTTGTCACCCTGTCACGCAGCCCCGCACCACGCTCCGGGGCCACAGAGGGAGGGCAGGCCAGCATGAGGAGACCCCTTCCCAAACACCAGGTTCCCCAAACACCTCCACCTGCCGCAGGCATCGCGTCGCGTCCCCTGAAACCTGCGCCTCCAGGCACAGGGCTCTCCAGAAGGCATTTGGCCTGCTTGCCTGGTCCTTTGGGGACCTGGGAAACCACATGTTCCAGTGCCCAACACACCCATCCTTCTGCACTGAGCAGCCTTGGGGAGACATCTGCGCGCACATGCACACATGCACATGCACACACACACACACACACACATGCACACAGGGCTCCACAGGGAACTTCACGTTTAAAAACAAAACAACCTGCTTCTGGGCTGCTGGACAAGGTATGTCTGTGGGGCTCCCACTGGGGCAGCCCCCGAGAATGGGTCCAAACCTGCAGGCCCAGCAGGCCTGCAAGCACTGGGTTTGCTGTCCTATCTCATTCTTCCCGTTTCTTCAGCTCCAACTGGCTTCTCCACAAAATAAAATTATTTAATAAGATCCCCGCTCTCCCTCCCCAGTTTTTCACAGAAGGGTCTAGAAGGATTTGGAAGCGCTCCATCCCCCCTGCTCTCCAAGATCAAATGATGAGCTGCCGCCCCTACACGTGGCCGAGGCAATGCTTCCCCAGTTCTGAATGCTAATCGCGTTCTCCTGGGTCTCCGGAAACAGCTGGGAAACCGCCCCACTCGCACATCCAAACATCCGCACAGCCAGGCTGCACAGATGGGGGTCCTCGCCTGTCTGAGACCCTCCTGCTCCCTGAGTCTGGCCGGGACCACCAGGGGCAGGGCGGGGGGCTGCCCCTTGTCCCTCCAATCAGATTCTGAGTCAGACGCTGTCATCCATCCTTGGGCACTCACCTCTTGTTCCTCTTTCCCTTCCGCCTCTACTGTCACCTAGAAGGGAGGGGCCTGGGGAGGCAGGGAACACAGGGCAGAGCCGGGGCGGAAGGCAGGGGTAGGGGGAGTCTGGGAGGCACTGCCCGGAACTCGCCCACAGCACTAAGAGGGAATGAATTCGAGTGTGGCGTCCCTGCTGCCCAGCATTTTGGGGTGTGGGTCGGGGGGCAAGGAGCTGGGGAAATCTCCCCCTCCTCCCCAGACCGCTGGCTTCTTTACAGACGCCCAAGTTCTGATGATTTTAATTTTACGGTTCACATTTCCTCCCAGCAGAATGCTGGGATGACAAGGTAGAAAGTCTGCCTTGATTAACTGTCCCTCTGGTGCTGAGGCAGGGCCTGGCGTGATGAACAGCAGGAGTAAAACCGAGAGAGGCGTGAGGCTGGTGATCCAGGCCTGGCTGTAAATCCTGGCTCTGATGGGGCCCGAGATGAGCTGGTTATTTTATGGAGGAGCTCGGCTGGAAGCAGCAGCACACAGAGCCCGTGGGCCCCCCCGAGGCGCCCCGCCCTCACTGGCCCCGGCCCCCTCCCCGCTCCTGGCTCCCACGCCATGGATGTGGTTTAAGTAAGATAGAGTGGAATCGCTCTATTGTGCCATTGATTTTTAATAAAAGCAGGTAACATGCTGCAAATCTGGCACTTATTTCATTTCTCCTCTCCTCTGCCCAGATGTCCAGTAACTTCCCCCAAGGGCTCCGTCCAATGGGCGGGGGTGAGGACTGTCGCCTGGCAGGGGACAGGCCCGGGCTGGAGAGGCTTCTCTTCCCCCTTCACACAAGCACACAGGGCACAAATGTGCACACGTACTCATGCATGAACACATGTGTGCATGTGAGTCCTTGCGCACACATGCCCACACACGCACTCCGTACAGTGCATGCACACACACGCGTGTGCGCAGACACACGTGCACACGCCCGCACATGCGCCTGTAGGCACACATACCTGACTCGCCAGTAAGGAGGGAGGAACAGCCTGAGCTCTCCTCCCGACCCAACTCTTTAGTCTCTGGTGACCTTGAGCCTGACATGAATAAGCTGAATGTTCCAGGAGTGGAAGATGGCAGCGGGGTATGTGTGCGAGGTCAAAGGGAAGGGCTCAGAGGAACGGGGCGTGGGCTCCCGTGAGGTCCCCAGGAGCTTGAGCCTTGCACCCCAGGACGGGGGTCCTCGCGGGTCCCCGGATGAACCTGGACGGCAGAGGCACCCCCCACCGCCGGCCACACACCAGCATCCGCCACGCGCCACGCGCCCGGCCTCCGGGGTCGGTCTCCATCAGTTTTGCCGGAATCACTGAGCGGAGCTGAAGCTCTGCCTCACTCGCGGCTGGAGCGGTGCGTGCCACTTGCCTGTCCCCATGAGCTCACAGCGTGCCCTGGGCTGTCGGCGCAGCAGAGAGCTGCGGCTGGGCCTCGCACGGCCGGGTGGTTCTAACCTCTCAGCGTTTTCACTAGGGTTGTGTCCCTTGGGTGGCACATTTCCTGTCCCCTGACTTTGGAGAGGACGGTGCCGTTGTCCCCATCTCATAAACAAGGGGCTGAGGGGTGGGGACTTGCTCAGGGCAGGCCCGGCTTCCTGTCTGCACTCCCAGCCACACCTGGAGTTGTCCATCTGGGCTCCCCTAGCCCGGGGTCAGAGCGGAAAGCTCTGTGACCCCCTCACCCACTTCTCCCAGGGCAGCTCCTCCTCCCTTGTCATTAAGGGCTCCCCAGCAGACGTCACTTTAACCACGGAGTCTGCAGCTGACTCATGTCTGACCCCTGGACGAATGTTCCCCATACACCCCAGCCCTGACACAGCACAGCCGGAGGCTGACCTCTGCCTGCTGCGCAGGCCCCCCCAGCACTCTTCCCCTTGGACCCCAACCCCCTGGGGTCCTGGACAACGGGGGCAGGCCCAGCTCCGCCTCTGCCGTCAGCGTCTGAATCCTCGCTTCCATTCACGGCCTTCCTTCAGGCAACGGCTTCCTCCCTCAGAAGCCTCCTGCTCTCCCATCACCCCCAAAAGGGGCCTGAAAACTTCACTCAGGCCCAGCTCTGGCAAGGGAAGCTGAGACAAGACCCCGGGTGTCCACAGCGGCCACAGCTGGTCAAAGGCTGGGGCTGGACCAAACGGTGGCCCCAGATACTGCGGAGTGTGTGAAATGTATAAAGAGCATTTTCACCACCCACAAAGAAACCCTGTGCCTATTAATAGTCCCTCCCCACGCCCCCGCCCCCCAGTGCCCGGCAACCACGACCTGCTTTCCGTCTCTAGGATCTGCCTGCTCTGAACACCTCACATCAGTGGCGTTTCATGACCGGCTTCTCTCACTGAGCGTCGCGTTTCAAGGCTCATCCGTGCGGCACTGTGTCAGGTGCAGGGAATTCACTGCTCTTTATGGCTGAATAATATTCCGCAGGACCCAGATGTTGAATTGGGTCGACCTGGTCATCTGGTGATGGACACGGGGCTGTCTGAACGTTCTGGTGACTGTGAACAGCGCTGCTAGGAAGGTGAGTGTGCGTGGTGATTTTATTGGTCTTGGCTCTATTAGGGAGCACATTTTCTTATAAAGAAGTCCCACTGCCCAGAGGCAGAGCCGAATGAAGCTCAGGACCTGGGAGCAAAGGATTCAGAATGAATTTTCTAAACGGAAGCGTCCTAGGAGGAGGATGGATGGGCCCTGGCGCCCAGCGCGCACAGACTCATTTCTCTGTTAAACCTCACCCACATGCCTGGGAGGCATGCCCCCACCTCGGCGCATGGCGGAGGCGCTCCCAGCGTTCCACATGGCTGACAGCCTCCCAACAGGGCCGCCTCTCCTACCCCCGCCTCCTCGAGACTCCCTTCCCACCTGCACACACCCGGCCCACCCGGTGTGTCCCCTGCACCGCCCATCACACCTCAGTGGACGCCCAGTCTGTGTCCCGACAAAGCCCGGGAGGCAGGTCTGAACGTCACCCACGTGTGGTGCGCCCTGGGCCTGGTTTTGCCCCTGAGATGCTTGGCGTTGCCTGGAGACATCTCTGGTGGTCACGAGGAGGGGACGCTACTGACACCCACGGGATGAGAAGCCAGGGCGCAGCTAAACAGCCTGCAGCTCCCAGGACAGGCCCGCAAGTGAAGACTCGCCAGCTCCAAGTGTCAGAAGCAACTGGGTTTAGAAAACCTGCCCCGGAGGTGACGACGCCTGCGAGGCCCTGAGTGCCTCAGCCGCCTGGCCAGCCCAGCCGAGCGCCCCCTCACCCCCTCAGGAGCCTGCAGGGCCAAGATGCTGCTGCCCCCGCTGCTCCCGGCACTGCAGGGACACCGATGTCCACACGCCCGGGAAGTTCCAGAGGCCCCTCTCCCAGCTCCAAGCTCAGCACAGGCCTCCCTGCTCCACCTCCAGGCAGCAGGGTGGCAGACCCCTGGTCAGGAGCCGCGGGGACAGGAGCAGAGAGTCGGTGCCGTCCTGCCGGGTCCCACCCAGACTCCCTGCACCCACGGGTATGAGGGCAGGGCCACCGTGGCCCGGGCCTCCCCGTCATCGCCTTCCCCCCTTCCTCTCTTGACGGCTGTCAGAACAAGCCTGGAAGCTCCGTCACTGCCCCCTGCGTGTGCGGCAAGCATGTGAATCTGTTAGCAGTAAACACTTAGAGCAGCTCAATTTCTGTAACCTGCCTGCAACACGTCACCTCTTTTCAATTTATCAGAGCCTCTGTAAGTGGATGCAGCTCTGGCCCCAGTCAGCTTCTGAGAGGCCCTTGAGCAAATCTCAGGGCTCGAGCTCGGAGCCACAGGGAAATTAAACTCACAGCCCATCCCACGGCCTCCACAAAAGTCCTGCAAACGGCCTCCCCCTGCCCCACTGGCGGCCAGCACCTTCAACCCTCCCAGCTGTGGGGGAAGGCAGGCACTGACACGTACCCCCTTTTACAGAAGGACCCACTGGGGTGCTGCCCAGAATCAGCAGGGGGTGAAGGGCTCAAACTCATGACTGTGTGCCCCGAGCATGGCTCAGCCACTGTCCTGGCCCCCCACTTCTAACGGATTTTGCTGCCGGCGGAGGGGAAGTCATGGAGGGTTCCTGTACCCTGTTGGGTTCTGTGCTGCCCGCTGCTCGGCAAAGCACCGGCAGCCAGGCCGGGGGCCAGCCAGGATGGGCCCTATCTGAGAAGAGGGGGTGGGAGTGAGGAAGGTGGGGACACAACTGGGGCCAAGGAACTGAAACTGAAACCTGGGGCATTGCCATAGGTTGAATTCAGTGTCCCCCAAAAGGATATGTCCAAGTGCTACCCCTGGACTCTGAGACGTGACCTCAGTTTGGAATAAGGGTCTTGGCAGACATATTTAAGATGTATCTAAGGCAAGGACCGCGAGATAAACTCATCCTGGATTAGGGTTGGCCCAACGTCCAATGACCAGTGTCTTCATAAAGAACAGAAGAGGAGGGAGACGCATACAGAGGGTCAGATGATGACAGAGGCAGAGACTGGAGTGACGCGGCCACAAGCCAAGGATGCCGGGGTCTCCAAAAGCTGGGAGAGGCGGGAAGGGTCCTCCCCCAGAGCCTTCAGAGGGAGAACAGCCCTGCCCACACCTTGATCTCAAACCCACAGCTTCCAGGACTGTGAGAGAACACGCTCTGTGGTTTTAAGCCCCCGGTTTGTGATCATTGTTACGGTGGCCCCAGGACCCTCACACGGACACAGTCAAAGAATGGGGTGAAGGGCTTCCACTCAAAGCAGTTCCCAGGGCAGGGCCAGAGCCAGGAACCGGGCCTTGTCACAAGCTGGGAGGTAGGCAGGCCCACTCTCCCTGGCTGGTCGGCAGCCCCTGCGTACGGGAGAGCAGGCAGCAAGCCGCCCTCACGGAAGCTCCGGATGGGGGAGAACGCCTGCATTATAGGGGGAATCTGGCACGGGCTGGCGCTCCGGGCGTTGGCAGAGTTGTTTTGCCGCCTCACTCCTCCCACGGTCACCCTCACGTCCTCCAGCCGTAGCCCCTGGGTGGAGGCTGCTCTGCTGGACGGCAGGGCTGGGTGCCCTCTCCCGGCTTTCCCTGGGGTCCCTCCCCAGTGGGGAGGGGGAGAGCAACGGAACCTCCCACACCGGCTCCACACTGGGAGGAAGGGGAGGAGGCCCAGGATCAGTTTCTGGCACTGTGTTCCCTTTGGTTTCCATGAAGAAAAGGAGCATTTAATTACAGTGGGAGCGGAACAGAACATAACCCGGAGATGGCTGTGGGGACCTGTCACTCACCTCCTCTCCCCTTCCTCTCTTCCTCCTTCCTCCACCCCATCCTTCCTCCCCCAGCCCACATCCAGCCCCACCCCTCGTCCAATCACCAGTGACACTCAACCTCCATCAAGGTGAGTCAGCAAGAATTCCCCGAGCCCTCCCCCGACTCCACCCTCCCCCGACTCTACCCGAGTCACTCCAGCACAATTTATCCAACAAAAACCATGGTGAAGACTCCGACATCCTCCGCCCAGAGATAGTTCAGCATTTTGCATAACTGCCACTTAAGATCAGTTCCCGTCATTCATTTGTGGGTGAAGGTGCCTACGTGCCAATCGGCAACCTGCCTGCACAAACACACACCCTGCGGATCTGGCCGCCTGTTGACCCTGTGGAGCATCTTCCTGGGTGGCCATCGCCTTTCGGACTCTGGGTGGGCAGTGGCCCAGCGTCACGGCCGCATGCCCCACGTGTGCACACGCAGCCTCACACGCGGGCACAGACACAGCCGTGTGGCTGTCAGGAGTGCACTCGAGGGTTCAAGTCCTGATGGGCTGCACCATCCCCATCACTGTTCAGCAGGGTCAGAACATTTCCACCATCCAGCCCCCCCAACCCCGGCTTGTTAATTAATCACTCATTAGGCTAATCGCAGCTATCTCGTCTCCCACCGGGGGGCCGATGTTAGCACAGTGGAATGCCAAACCCAGAATGCAACTCATGGAGCTCCAGGAAGACAGATCGAGAGGAAGTGAAATGATGGGAGGTTCCTAAAACCCAGGCGGGCACCCACAAGACGGAAGTCATGTGGGTGAAGGGGCCCTGGGAACGGGAGCACCCAGAGCCGGGGAGTCAGAGCTGCCGGTGGTGGGGAGCCCTGGCAAGCCCCCTACCCACCCTCCTGACTTGCCCACTTCAATCCTAATCAGCTGCCATCTCAGGATGTGACCTGAGGCCTGGGCCGGGAACAAGAGTGACCCTGGGTACAGGAAGGGTGAGATGGGAGAGCCCCCGGGGGCTGGGGGAGCATCTCTCTACAAACAGGAAGAAGCCGGTCCTAGAGAAGAACGCAGATTCGCCTGTTGGAGCCCAAGCAGGATGTGGGTCCTGGGCGGGGACTCCAGGCGAATGCCTCACCCCCAGCTTCCTTGCATTTGGAATTCCAGGTTCATCCAAATCTACGGGGAAGAGGTCAGGGAAAAACGACGAGCCACTAGCCACGACCTGGGCACAATGTTAGGAAGAAAAGGACCCTTTTCCAAACACAGAGTGGCAGCGCTTTAGGGACGCTCACTAGGGAAACAGCCTCGGACAAGGCGATGTTTTTATGTCACCAAGACTAGTCCCAAATGCTTATGTCCAAAAAGACAGCTCCTAAGAGAGGAGAGCAAGCAAAACCCTTGCTCAGGAAACAAATTCAAGAAGTAAAACCTACTTTTACAGAAGCACAAACAGGGCTCTGCTAAATGAGGGCCGGCAGCCGCCAATCAGAAGCTGGCGTGTCGTCTTCTGCGAAGAGCACCGACGCTCCCCCCGCCCCCGCCCAGCACTGGGAGCCCCAGTCGCTCACCCAAAGCCCCGCTTCTCCCCAGAAGTTTCCATCCACAGACATGCTAAACCCTCGCTGCCGCCTGCCTCGCTTCATCAGGACTATTTGCTACCGAAACGCTCAGTTATTAGGGACGTAATGATGGTTGGGTGTATCATTTGCAAGAAATTAAATCTGAACACCTGGGTAGTAAATGAGAGAAAAAGATATTAGGAAATTTGGGTTTACGTGCTTATGCTAATTTATTCGGCTCAGCCGAGCATGTCAGCCCTGAACCCTGGGGAACGTCAGTGTGGGTGACAATCGCAGGCGGGGGCGGGCCCGGGAGAAGCTGCCACGTTGCTGTGCTCTGAGGCCAGAGGACAAGCACGCCAGCCTCGAAGAAGCATGGTCTTGGGGACGGGAAGGAGCCAGGAAATGTGCATTCAGATCCTCCCAGGAGACCAACCTGCCCACCGTGGACTGCAGCTCACCCTTTCAACCGAATCACGGGGCCAGACGTGCCCTTGGACCAAATCAGCAAGAGAGAAACCATCCGCTGTCCGCGGGGGACCCTGAGGGCCACTGTGCGAGTCACATCGGGTCAAGGGGCGTCTGCAGGGTGCGGGTGCTTAGTGGCTGAGGGACCCTGGCCAAGCTACTTGATCTCAAACCTTCCTTTCCATCATCTGAAAACTGGTGACGAGAGTGACACCCGTGCCATCAGGCTGTCAGGAGGATTAAATGACAGTGCGCCACCGTGCAAACCTGGGTGCGACGCCTGACGCACGAGGGCTTAAAGAACGTGCTGAGTGTGGGTGGGCAAGGGGGGGTTCTGCCTGGGCCCTCGCCGAGGAGGGCACCATGGTCAGGGGCAAGGAGCGGGGAGGGTCTGTGCGGGCAGCTGCAGTGGGAAGGGAGCCGCCTGGAGAGACCTGGCAGGCAGGGTCCAGCCAGCTGTGGTCACCCAGCCGCGCGTCAGCACACACGGCTGCTCCAAAACAGACACGGGTCCGAGCAGGGCCAGGGCACTGTCTGCTTAGGGGAGCTGTTCCCTTGTCCCTCACGGCACCTGGGCCACATCCGCCAAGTCCACCCAAGAGGTTGCAGCTTTGAGCAAACTGCTCCGTCCCCGAGTGTCAGCTGTGCGTCTGTGCAGTGGGGCGACGATCAGACCTGCAGCGTGGGGCCGCTGTGAGGCTCCAGCGAGCGAGTCTCAGCAGCAGGACCTGCCCGCGCTCGGGGCAGTGTCACTCACTAATGTTACAGGAAGTTAGTGTGAAAAGCTAGCTGTGTGGTGCTGGAGCCCAGAAGGTGGACTGGCCTTGGCCAGGCCCCGGCCTGCTGCCCGTGCACCAAGTCACAGTGATGCCCGGAGAGCAGATCACGAACGGGGCATCCTGGGGGCCGCCGCCTCAGCTCGCCGTGACAGGGTGAGCGTGGGGTCTGGAGGCCCCCTGAGCAGGGCCACTCCCTGAGTCCAGTCGGCCGCGCTGACAGGGAAGGGTGCCCTCCCACCGGGGGATAGTGCGCAGGAAGTCAGGGAGGCGGGATATTGAAACTAGCTCGGCGACAACACGGACAGTTGGAAGATGGCCGGCCACGGCTCCTTGAAGCTGGGAGCCTGCGTCTGTGCTGAGGTCACAGAGAGAAGGTGAGCCTGCAGATGTGTGCAGGCCCGTGCAGGTGCAGGCAGGGGTGCGGACGTGTGTGGGCAGCTTCATGAGTGGCTGTGACGGGGGACCCTGGCTGACAGAGAACAGGAAAGAGGGACCGACTCAGCTCCCAGGGGCGCGGTTCCACCGTCCCGAGGGCCTGAGGCAGACAGCAGACGTGTGCCCTGATCATGGGTGTAGCCTCCACCACCCAGGAGGGTGCTTCTCACGGGCCCGCACCCAGCCCAGGGTGGGCACAGCAGCCTCTGCCCTCCCCCAGCACCCCAGCATCACCTTTACACCTCTCAGCCCACATGTGCCCTCTGACCCTCTCATCCTTGTTCTCCTAGGGTCATCCTCACCCCAGGCTGAGATCCATTCACCCCAAGCCAGGATCGGAGGCAAAGAGACCAGTTAGGAACTTGATGCAGTGTCCCGATGCCCAGGGGTCCAGGTGTCCGGGGAGAGGTACCAGGCTTGACCGAGGGCTGGTTCCCACCCCCTGGGGACGAGTGGCACTGTTGGGCTGTCATGAGTGCAAGCAGCTGTGCCCACCTGAACGGCCTAGTCTGAGTCCCCACTGCACTTCACAGACGCAAGCCATGGACACCTCCATCGCCACGCCCTTCGCTACCTGGGTCCAGCCACACCCTGGCTGGTCCCCTCCCTGTCCACATCACAGCCTCTCAGTCTCTTCAACAAACAGGCTCTTGGCTTGTGAAGTCTTGGCACAGGTTGTTCCTACAGCCTGAACTACCCGCCCCCGCACACCCTCCCCAGCCACTCGGCTTGGGACCCTTTTCTAAATGCTCCTCCCTGAGCTGTCTTCGGAGACAACACCCTGTCTCTTTCCTTTAGGGCCCTCACAACAGCTTGTAACCATGTGTGTGGGAGCGACCCAGGCAGAGCTACAGGTGCTGGACACAGACGGAACTGATGTCAACGACAAGGTGAGAGGACCGACGGCAGATGACCCCAGCATGGACCCCTTGTTTGTGGCCGCCCTCCTCACCAGGTTATCAGCCCCCCAGGGACACTCCTGCTTGCTGTCTGCTGCCCTGGGCACCGGCCCCAGCTCGTGCCTGGCACACGTTGGGCCCTGGTTGTGCTTTCCGAGCAGACAGGTGGGTGAGACCCACAGAGCTCGCGCGGCAGTGAGGAAAGGTCTCCAGTGGAGGCAGAGGCGATGCGGGACAGCTTTCACGTGCACGGCGCGTGGGGGCTCAGTACCAGGGCCACCCCGTGCAGAGTGTCCAGGGGGAGGGGGTGTCTTATTATGGCTCGTGAGCAGGGGACGGCCTTCCTAATCCCTGCAAATGTCACCGACTTCCGGGGATCTGTGAGATCACCCACCCAAGGCACGTGGCCGGTAACTCCCTGTGACGTGCCTTGGTGTCTGTTTCAACATGTCCACCGGCTCTTCCTGGGAAGGCGGCCCCGTAGGTCACTGGCACCTACACTACCCACGGCCCGTGGGGTCTCCCTATCTGGGGAGAGTCAGAGGGTCCCCTCGCCTCAGACTGCAGCAGTGCCCGGAGGCAGAACACCGTCTCTGCTCCCCACAAGGTGCCCTCCCCTCCCACATCTCCCACGTGCCTGGCCTCTGCAGCCCCCAGACCTGGCCAGCTCCCCCTCCCATTGGCTCCTCCACAGCCCATGCCTGAGATTCGGGCCCTCGGGCCCCTGTCAGCGCAGTGTGCAGGCCCAGCCACCTCACGGGGCTCTTGGGGACAGTGGTGTCACCTCCACGGAGCCCGGCGTTCTGAGGCCGGCTGTGGAAGTGGGAAAGGGCTAGCGTTCTTCCTCCAGTTTACTTCAGGGAGCGGGGGCGGCTGGAAGAGGAGCAGCTGTGCTGGGCACTGGGACCCTGCCCGCCCCCACCCGCGCTGCCAGGCTCCGCGTTTCTCCAGGAAGCGGGGAGTGCTGGGGACCGCAGTGTGGTCAGGGCTCAGAGGGGGTGATGGCGTGGGCAGCGCCCCACCCGGAGAGGAGGGAATCCCGAGGAGCAGACGGTGCTCTTGGCAGGAGGACACCAGGGGAGGGGTGGGCTTCCTGTGTTCCCGGCGGGGCCATGGCCACTGCCCCACCCCCCACGAAGCCTGGCGACTTCCAGACTCCCTTCTCAGCGGCCACATTCCTAAAGCCTCAGAATAAGCCTTCTCAACACACGGCAGGTATCGAGACACCTGTTCTTTGAAGGTGGGATGTGGAGGTTGCGGTCGAGGATGGGCTGGGGGGAGGAGGGGGTTTAACGGTGAAAGTTACAGGACTTGAGGTCATGGTTTTATTTCCTCGTTCAACTAACACGTTGCCAGAGCCAGAAAACCTCCCTCAAAGAGCTGGTCTTTCGCAGCAGCAGACAATGGATAAACACAACGTGGTCCGTCCACCCAGTGGCACAGCATTCAGTCACCAAGAGGAGTGAAGTACTGGCCTGCGCTGCCAAAGGCCAGACTTAACTCCATCTACATGGAGCTTCCAGAATCGGCAAATCTCTGGACACAGGAAGTGGATCACTGTTTGCCGGGGCTGAGCGAGGGGGACGGGGAGTGGCTGCCGACGGGTGCCAGGCTTCTCCTTGGGGGTGAAAAGGTTCTGAAACAAGACAGGCGGGGAGGGGGGAGCGTGACACTGCGGATGCACTCAGTGCCACTGAATTGTAAACTCTGAAATGATTAATACTTAAGTTCATGTTGAGTAAATTTTAACTCAATTTTGTAAAAAATTGGCCTCTCTCTGCCTCTCCTGCTGCCCTTGAGTCCAGAGCTTCATCCTCTCCATCCCAACTCTGGCAGCAACTTCCTGGAAGGACTCTGGTCCACCCTTTACCACGCCACTACCACGATCCGCTCCCCAACCCCCGCTCAAGCCCGCCAGCCCTCCCACCACGGGGTGCGCGGACCGCTGCACCACAGCGCCACCCACCCGGCCTCGTTGCCCACACCCCAGCCAACGCCCGCTTCGGTGCCTCCTCTTAAACGGTGTCTTTCCTTACCTTCACGCCTTCGCTCTGTCTGCAATTCTCTGCCCACCTCTTTCTCCCCCAGAAAACTCCCATGCGTCCTTCAGAACCCAGCTCAAAAGCCCTTGCCTTGGGCTCCCGAAGAGTCTATTCTGCCCCCCTACAGCTGCACCCTCACTGCAAGGGGAGGACGCGCTGTAGCGTGTCTGTCTCCTCCACGAGGCAAGTTCCGGGGCCCTCTGAACCTCTCAGGCTCCTCTTCCGCAGGGTGTAGGCAGCAGCAACCTCTGCCTCATGGTGCTGTGACAAGGAACAGACACTTCAAAAGGCTTATAAGGTGCCTGCTGTAGAGTAAACTCTCACGTGTTGGAAATGGGGTCGGAAACGGAGTCACCTGAATGCAGATTAACAGCGGTTCTCAGCTGGGGTCCCCCAGGCCCACATCTGGAGACAGCACTGTTGTCACAGCAGGGGGAGGGGCGCCACGGGGCCCAGTGGGTGGAGGTGGAGGTGAGGGAGACAGCTTGTCCTGTGGTGCCCAGGACACCCCCCCACCCAGAGCTCGTCCCCCCCCCACGTCAGTAGTGCCCAGGCCAAGGAACCCATGGTGGTCTCCAGAGTGGAAGACGCCAGACATCCATGCAGAGTGAGAACACAGACACACAGCGATAAACATAGGGGGTCGGGGGAGGCTGTGTTTCTCAGGCAAGGCCAAGGCCCACCCCGCTGGCTGCCAGCTTGAAACCTCCCACGGAATTTCTCCAGCCCGCGCATGGGGGGTCGTCCAGCCTCCGCTCCTCCCGGAGGCACTCAGCCCGCGCCCACTCCAGGTGGCGGGAAGAAGGGAGGGAGCAGCCTCTCTCACTGTCTTGCTACTGTCCTCACCACACCATCCTTGCCACTACCCCCGCCACCACCCGAATCCCCATAGCACCGAAGTCTTGTAGGGCTGCTCTGCAAAAACAAACTCCCCCCGGGGTCCCCACAGAGACCTTGGTGGCCCACCCACTGCAGGAACGTCACTGGACCCAGACCAGGACATCCAGGTGGCAACACTCAGGAGAGATCGCCACCCATCGCTCTGCTCTGCAGCAGGGTCTCTGACACCTCGGGAAACCTTCCCTCCCCCTTCGCCCCTCAGAAACGAGCGTGCTTCCTCTCCTCCAAAGCAGCGGGCAAGCGGCCAGGGACACGTCAGCGGGGCACGCCCGACGTCACTCCCTCCAGCCCACCAGTTTGGGAAGATGCCCACCAAGACAGAGAATGGGTACAAGGTGGGGGGAAGGGGGGGCACACGTGAGCCTCGCAGAGCGAGTCGGGGGCCCTGGCCCAAGCGGAGGCGGCCAGGCGCCAGGCCCCCAGTTAGAGCCGGTACATCTGTTGGGGCGGCAGAACCCCGCAGACACCTGCCAGCAGGAGGCACTGCTGCGACGCAGACGCTGGGGATGGGGAGAGGGCACTGGGGCTGGTGACTGCGTGGGGGCGATTCTTTTTATAGCAAGCAAACAGTTTTGTTTTAAGAAGACAACAAGAGAGAAAGAAACAAAGAAAGAATGTTTCAGGAAAAGTTGTAAGAGCCATGTCGGTGGGCCGAGGGGAGGAGGGCGAGGAGCCAGGCAGGCTGCGGCTGGGGTCTGCCCTGGCCCCCAGGACAGCTGAGTGTAGCTGGCCACGAGGCAGGCCAGGGGTCGACGGCCCCCAGCCCACACTGCGCGTGACTCACCCGCACCGGGAGCCGGAGCCGGCAGCCGGCAGCGGCAGGGGCATGGCCACTCCATAGCCAGTGGGGCCACCGGTCAGTGATGGGAGAGCAGGGCGCGGCCCAGCCCTGAGCCCCTACCCACCACGCTGCCCTGGGGACCTGTGGGTCGCATATTCCTGAGCTGGTCTGAGAGGAACCCTCCCTGACTTCCCTCTCCCTCACCTCCCTTCCCCGTCACCTCCTTGCTCTAAACCAAGAACTGATTCAATGCGCTGCAACACCCTGCCGGGGCCTCCCAAGGCCGCACCACCCACCCCACCCCACCCCACCCCACCCCAGGTCCAGAGCCGACACTGTGCCCGCACCCCCCCCTTTGTTCTGTCCTCGGAGACACCGGAGCCGCTAGTCAGGGAGAAGTCTCCATCCCATAATAACCCAGGAAAACGTCTTTATTATTATTTTTCTTCCCTCCAGAAACAATCTTGCACGACCCTGCCCAGCGCACGCCGCGGGGACAGCAGGGCCACGGGCCGGGCGCCTCCTCCGGCCCTGCCCGCCCGGCGAGCAGATGGCGGCGTGGGCGTTAGGTACCGGCCTCCTGGCAGTCCGAACATCTGTTCCCGTTAGAAAATGCTAATTGCCATCAATCAGGACAGCACCTACCCACATTTACATGCAAGCACACACGCGCGCACACACAAAATACATCTAAATTTCTCCAAGCGCACACTCCCTGCATGATAACTAGGCGGTCGATGCCTCAGGCTGATGCCTCCCCAAAGGCTCTGAGGGGCCGCCTGGCCTCTCCAGGACCTGCTCTGGACCCACAGCAAGGAAGCAGGTTAAGGAGTGGATAGATGGGCTCTGCCCCCATGGCCTCTCATCTGCCCACCAGGGGGTGGACACAGGTCCACTGGCTCTGTGCAGTGGGGTCAAGTCCCCTGGACAGAAGGCCTGCAGAAACAGGACGTTCCTTTGAGCTCTCCTTCTCTAGCTGGTTGGGGCGTCTGCATCAGCGACCTCTCCCTAAGCAAAGGTTCTGGATGTCTCACACCTCCTAGGAACAACCTGGCTGGATCTTTCAGCCCGGATGTCTGCCTCACTTCCAAGTCTGAAGGGCAGTCCCCACCCAACACGCTCTGCGGCTCCGTGCACAGCCTGAAGGTGGCCTCCTCTGGATGTGCATTCTACCCCGTGGTGCCGGAACAGGTTCCTCCCGCACTCAGGTGTCAGGTGGGACTGCGCCCTGGCGGCCAGCCTCCATCCCCCATCCTGGGGCCCTGGGCTTCACTAGACCCTTGGACCACCATTTGGCGGACATCCGCCACTTCCCCAGACCCCGGGGATCTGGAAGCGCCCTGGAGGCCGGGGCACAGTGCTTCCCACCATGAAGTCTTCTCTTCCCGAAGGAGCGCAGACCCAGGCTGCGTCCCACCCCCACCACGGGAAGGCAGTCTACAGAGATCCACGGTACAGACAATGGTGACCTCAGACACAGTGTGAAATCTGAGGACCCCAGCGCGTCCAGAAGGAGGACTTGGAGGGTCAGCCCGTTCTTTAAGGAGAGAGGAGCACCCTCCTGACAGTCCTTCTCCATCCCACTCCCCCACCCCCAACACACACACAACTCGAAGCAAGCAAGCGGTTCCACTCATCTTCCTCCTGAGCGGCAGGTTGCTATGGAGCCCGGGGACCGGCCTGAGTGGTCAGCTCAGACAACTGAAGGAGAGGCGTCCGTGTAGTCGATGAGTGAGGCCCAGGGGATCCAGGCCACCAGGTGGGAGAAGAGGACACGGGACGCAGCTGGCGGGCGACCTCCCGACGGTGTAGAATCCCTGCCGCCCATGAACCCCGTGTGGGGCTGCCCCGACTCCCACGAGTGACAGGAAGCCGCACACGGCTACACGAGATGGTTAGGAGAGGCCGCTGGGTCACGCTTCCCCATTTGCTCTAGTGTGACAGCCACAAATGTCTCCAGACACTGCCAGTGTGCCCTGGGGCAATGGCTGCCCGGAGCTGATGGGCCCTAGCGGGAAAGCCTCACAGATGACAACTGTGACCCAAGTGGTTGTGGGATGGCCAGGAGGGGGGGCGGTGCAGGGAGCAGGACAGGCTGGGACTAGAGCTGGATGGCCTTGGGTGTCACAGCCAGATGCCACATGACACACGTCAGTCTGACCATCAATCCAGAGGCTCCTCTGGCACACTTCCACGTCCCGTCCACCTTCTGCCTGGCTTTCCTCTCCTCCATTCTCATTTCCCACTTCACAGCTTTCCTGCCCTCACTGGACGGTTGAGGCCTGAGAGCCGACAGGGTTCCCGAAGCTAAGCATGAAAGACCGCAGGGCAAGGACACAGCACTGTGGTCACTTCTCCCCATCCCCACCCCTGTAAGGTCAAAAGAGGATGAAGTTTAAAAATAAAATTTGCAATAATAATAATGACAATAATAAGCAATGACTTCCAGAGAGAGAGGGAGCAGATGGATGGATGACAATTGGTGATGGATGGATGGATGGAAGGATGGATGGATACACGGATGGATGGATACACATACACACAGATGGATGTACTGGACTTCCTCCCTCCACCCACAGCTAGACGCAGCGGGATCTGTGACCCCAGGAAGCAGACTCCTCTCCAGGTTCCAGTCCCCGCTGGTGAGAGTCCCCTGCTCCAGCAGGAAGGGGCGGCAGCTTGCCGGGCTGGAGCCAGGAGAACACGCGGGAAGGCGGGAAGACAGAGGCGGGAAGGCCCTCCTCTGATTGCGGAGGGCCACCTCCAGACCTAGGCTCCTCCCACAGAGAAACACACCTCGCAGGGTGCTCTGAGGGTTAAATAAGAGCCCAGCGTGAGAGGGGCACACACAGCGAGGGTTCTCCTGTAGACCACGGGCTGTATTTTATCCGTCTTTGCACCAGCCTATGCTTAGCTCAGGACGCACAGCACCAGGCTGTCTCCTGCCCTTAACGTCTCCATAAATGTTGGAGAGTGAATGCATACATGCTTGAGTTTCATTCTAGCTCAGGATGCCACCAGAGACATCACCCCACCCCAGTGGCCAACATGGGTGTGTCTGAGAGATCACGTCATCCCCAGTAGCCACCGTGGGTACCGGAGGCGTCACCCCATCCACACAGAGAAGGAAGAGCAGAGATCGTTACCAGCAAACCCGGCAGCCTAGTGGATGTGGGGTGATGGCTGGGGGTGAGGCACCTTCACTCAGCAGTTCATCTCTAGGCTACTGGGGCCCCCCATGAACATCAGCATTATGTGAGGAGCCTCATCAAACCTCGCAGACCACGGCATTAAAATTCATCCAGCCCCACCGACCCCCAGCTCACGTGCATCTCAGGTCAGAGCCCTTTCCCTACACCCCCGCAAAGTGCTTCCCAAACCAGGGAACCCACTCCCACCCACCCCCCAAGCCCCTCAGGGAAACAGTGATGAAACGGGGTAGCCGAGCCAGTATGCCCAGCGTTCCTTAAGCTTCCAGACGTAGGATTTGGGGGAAATAGTACTGTTATGTTACAACCAGCACGAGCATATTGTGGACGAGATGTAAGAGCTGCATGAATTTTTAAGACAACAAATAAGACTTCAAAGAAATGCCAGGCTTCCCAGGACCCCTTCTGGCATCAGACGCCCAGTCTTTCAGGAGTGCAGGTTTAATATTCCTGCCTTTTTGGAGTTTTCAGAAGAAACAGCCACACCTCCAGTGAAATGCTGTGTGTCTTCTATCACCCGGACGAGCCATTTAATCTCCCTGTGCCTGAGCACTGCCTGCCGAGCACAGGTGCACGCTCCCCCTCTGAGATGCGTCATCACATTAAAAAAAAAAATATATATATATATATACATATTTATGACCAGTCTTTCCTTTAGACTCGGAGAAGGAGAAAAACTAACTCAAATGAATTTCTTCATAGAAGATAAAGTAAGGCCTCAGCCTTCCTGGCCACCCAGTGAAGGCGGGTCTTGGGTCCACGCACACCTGGCTCTGGAGGCTGGAAGGATGAGGGTCTCCCACGGGAGTGGCAGAGCTCCTGGGAAGTAGGGTCAGAGTGCAATGCTCCAACGACATGCGGGGGGCCGAGAGCAAGGCAGTTTGCAAAGCGTGTATGGGGCCAGGTGAAATACTAAATCATTTTAAAATCATTACGTTCTTGCCTTGGGAATTCTTTTCATGTTTGGGCTTTTTGGTTTTTTTGGAGGGGGAGGAAATTAGGTTTATTTATTTATTTGTTTGTTTAAGCGGAGGTGCTGGGGACTGAACCCAGGACCTCATGCACGCTAACTAAGCATGTGCTCTGCACTGAGCTGCACCCTGCCCCCGCCTTGGGAACTTTCTGTGCAGCAGAAGGGTCTAGAAGTGTGGCCGATCCAGAGATGTTCTGGCTCACACACAAGAGACGACTTTTGAAGGCCACGCACGTGCGGTCACTCCTGGTGTGGGTGACATTTGTTCGGTCGTGCGGGTGTCTGCTTCCGCAGCTGCAGACAGCACCATGGAAATGAAGGCGACACGCAACCTACAGCCTCTCAGCTGAGCAGAGCGTTTAAAGCCTGATCGCCGTCTGCAAGGTCCTGCTACGAGAGCAGGCGCCCGCTTTACTCGGGAGATGCCCTCGCGTGAGTGATGTGCTCCCGCCCCACGGACGGGTCCGCCACGGGGCACGGGCCTCCATCACGCTGGAGGGCCACGTGTGCCCCGTTATTCAACTCTCCCCGGGGCGGAGGGAGAGCACCTGAAGAGAGACAACAGTGAACGTCTAGGACCTGTCAGGACGTTGCGTGGAGGGCCTTCGAGGGACCCTGCTTCGTGCAGGGCTGTGGGAAGAACACAGAGGCAGCGGGAGCCTGTGCGCCCAAGACGCCTGCGAGAGGAAAGGAGGGGCGGGCTCGGGAGGAGCTTCCGTGGGCAGCCCCGGGACCTGCTCCCGAGCCTTCCGCTGCCCGCAGTGGCTGGGGAGCGACAGAACCAGGGGGCAGAGGACGCAGAGGGGCAGGGCCTGGCCCACGCCAGCACCGCATCCCTCCCGAAGCGCTCCGAGGAGCCCGGGACGCTGGGCGCGCCTGCGGGGACCCCTCCGCGACAAACCGCAGAGGCTGCGCTGTCTTGGAAGAGGCAGCGTCAACTTTAAAAAAAAGTTTTTATTTTGAAATAACTTAAGATTCAAAGAAATTGCGAAAGCAGCGCAGGGAGTTCTCATGAACTGTGTCCCCTCCGCGTTCAAATGCGGACGCCCTAACCCCCGGGACCTCAGAGCGTGGCCGTGCTTGGAGACAGGGTCCTGAAGGAGGGGATGACGGTTAAACGAGGTCACGGGGGGGGCCTAGTCCAACACGACTGAGTCCCTGCGGGAACAGGGGGTGAGGGCGCAGACACTCACAGAGGGACGACCACGTGAGGACACGGGGCCATCTGCACAGCCGGGAGAGAGGCCTCAGGAGGACCCCCCCTGCCCACACCCTGATCGTGGACTTCCGGCCTCCGGAACTGCGAGCAAGCACCTTTGTGCTTACCACCCAGCCTGGCGCTCTGTAAGGGCAGCCACGGAAACAAACGCGCCCCCACGCACGGCCGCGCCCTCAGGCCAGGCGCCGTCCCGGGGCCCCCAGGCGACCACGGAGCTCGCTCGGACCTCACCTGTTCTGTGACCTGGCTTGTGGGCCCTCTCTGCGCGTGCTCCTCACACTGCCTGTGGCAACGGACTCGTCTTATTTCTGATTGACTGCAGACCTATACTTCGGTTTTCAAAAAAGGCTATACAAATGGGCTTACTGGAAAAATGGAGTAAAATGACATACAAAATACAGAGCCTGATTTCTTATCATTAGCGTCAACAGACACCAAGTTAGACAGAAAACTGCTCTTTCACATCGGCTGTAAAAGGTTCTAAATGCACACCCCCCCATTTCTGGCTTCATCTTGTAGATCCAGGGGCAGCAGCTCGGCCTCAGATCTCACCCTGAGTGGCTCTGATTTGGATCATAGAGTCACATGTCCTCAGCCAGTGTTGCCACCAGGAGCAGCTGTGGGTTCAAATTCTGGATGGCCCCATGCTGACCATCCATCCGTGGCTCAGTGTCCTCAGGGAATCCAGCTTCCAGGGCTGTTGTGAGGATTAAAGAGATGACACGTTCCAGTCTTGAGCTGAGAACCGTGGATAAGATACCTGCATGCACCTGTCGTCCCGGGATGTCAGCGGGACCAGTCTCCAAGCCCTAAGTCCTGCTCTGGAAACTCCAGGCACACAGATGTCTCCCACATGAGGCTGCTTTGTGAGTGTGTTATTTGATCTTTGTTGAACTTGGATTTGTCTTCTGATTGCTTCCAGGTTCTCCCAGAATGCAAGCATCCTGCTGAACCCCCGCTGGGAGCTGCAGGGGGCCACACCCTGCGAGCTTCCTGTAGTTCCAGCCGTTACTCAGCAGCACTCAGCGACACAAGGTCACTCACAACGCCATCTGCCCCCACACGCCACCTCCCCTCCCGCCCCATCTGTCCACGCGCCACCTCCCCTCCCGCCCCGAGAGAGAGAGGGATGGCTCGGTTCCGCCTCCATGTGTTCCCTCCTACACGCACACAGACACACGTGCACAGACACACACACACACACATACACACACACACACACAGACACAACCAAAGTTGGGCTTATCTCGACCTCTCCTTCTAAATTAATTTTTCTTCCTGAGGCATCTGCAGACACTCCCTTTCTGCTCTTTGTCCCTCAGAGCACAGATGTCTTTGAAAGCTCCAGGCCTGGGGATACTTAATGCATCCTTGCAAATTGGATAAAAAAAATAATTTTCTCCCAATCCATAAAAATCCTTGCTGGCCCGTTTGCCCGTTGAGTGGAGTTCACCGCCAGCCTGCGCAATGACGAAGAAGAACAAAGTGAAGGTTCCGTGGTATCAGATCCAGGGGCCCCGCCAGGCGCCCAGCCAGCAGCGGAACCAGCCAGCTCTGGGTGAGGCTGGCTCAAGCACCCCCGTGGCCCCTTGAAAAGAACCCATTTTGAATCTAGAATCAGTGGATTTGTACAAACCCACGTAGAACCTGCTCACGCCCTCTGCCCAGGACATCTCTAAGTCCCAAGTTCAGTACCAGGACTGCGTGTGACACCTGCACACGTGTATCAACACAACATGCTTCAGCATGAAGCTCGTCCCTCCTTTCCTCCACCCATCCGCCTGCTGCTGTTGACGGTGACAATCACCCACAGCTTGGCCTGGACGACACGGCCCGGATGGCGATGGCCCACCACCTTCCAGGGGATGGACCGTGCACACACGACAAGGGCCGGGGAGGGCGTTCTCCCGGGGGCCACCCACCCACAGTGGACTTCTGCATCCACAGATGGCAGTGCAGCCGGAACCAGGCCGTGTCCTGCCTCAGCTCCCCCCGTCCCCCGGTACCTGTGTTCCTTCCTCTGTCGGCCTCTCCCACCTCCCCCAGCTCGGGATTCACACCTCATTCATTTCATCCTCTTGTAACCCACCAGACCCCTCGGCCTTGAGAGCCTCCTCATTTCTAACCCGCCATGTGCCCGACCGCCTCCCTCCCCCAAGATCTCCCTCCCTCCCCTCCCCAGGCCCCTCTCTGACTTCCTCTTCCACTCCCATCCCTCAGGCCCCAGAGCCCCGCAGGGAGACCCTCGCTGGCCCGGCTCTGGAGCAGCTCCCAAGACGAATGGCACAAACTGTTCACACTTGGGTTTGATTTGGGGCCTGGCGTCTCAAGCTTAGTTTGCTCTCAAGACCTATGTCTGCAGCGGGCTGGTGGGAAGTGGGCAACACAGAAAGGACCCCAGGCAGTCAGCACGCAGAGCACTGCCGCGTCTTGGATGACGGAGGACCTACGACCTGCAGGTGGGGGTTTCAAGAAGCCCCTCTCACAGCTCCAGGTGTTCCAGCCTTCACCTCCTAACTGGCTTCCAAATGACCAACAGTAGCACTTCTCCTGGGCAGGGGGCATGTAGAGTTCGTGTTATCTGGGCTCCCCTCCCCCTACTGAGGGTCCTTGGAGGATACAGTAGGTAGAACTGTGTCCCCAAAAGGAGATGTTGAAATCCTAGCCCCCAGCACCTGTGACTGTGACCTTATTTGGACCTCGGGTCTTTGCAGACGACTCAAGTCAAGACGACGCCCTGCTGGAGTCGGGCCTGACCCACGGCCGGGGTCTGTACAAGGTGAGGGAAACTCGGACACACGTACACGCGCAGAGGGGCCTGCGGTGTTAAGACACAGGCACAGACAGACACAGAGAGGAGAAGCCACTGGTGACGGAGGCAGAGACTGGAACCCAAGGTCGCCAAGGACGGTCGGCGACCACGGAATCTGGAGAGAGAACAGGGCCCCACTGACGCCTCAGTTGCAGACCTCCAGCCCCCAGAGACGTGCGAGAATAAATCTCTCTTGTTTTAAGGCCCCCATTCTGTGGCCCTTTGTGCAGCCCCAGGACCCTTCCACGGAGCATTTGCATATGGAGCCCCCCCACCAACAGGCTCCCCATCCCGACGCCCTGGGCTCCGATGAGACGGCTGCTGATTCCTGCCACTCCTTCTCCGACCGTTTCCATCTGGGGACCAGCCAGCAGTGCTTCCCTTCCAGCCCCAGAGCTGAAGCTACATCTGGAAACTCTTCTCACCCTTAATTGCTCTTAATGCTTTAACACACTGAGTGGCTAACGGGCTCTAATTGGACAGCCCCAGTGCGGGGGGGCGGGGACAGCTCCCGGGCTGCTCACTCCCACAGCTCAAAGGTCACCCACAAAAAATACTAGTCTGTTCTCCGATTTTTTTTAAGAAACTGCCAACAAGCAGTTTCATACTGCAACGAAGAAATACAAGGCAAAGAAAAGGATAGCAAAGAAGCCAAAAGCAGATGGGACAAAATATCACCAGTGCCACCGAGGTTTGTGACATCTGTCTGGGACAGACAGAAGGGTTCTTGGAGGCAAATCTGGCACCAGTCAATTAGTGGGGGTTAAAAAGCCTGGAAGATTCCAGCCACAGTGAAGCGGGGGCCAGGCCTTCCTCACTCAATTAGAGGAGGGGGTGCGGGGGGAGAGAGAGAGAACATGAAAAAGGTTTCAGGTTCTCCCCCTTCCTCGGGGGCACCCCCCCCAGAACTTGTTCCAGCAGAAATGTCCAGAGGCGGGGAGTAAAGCTGATCTCAGCGCCCTCCCAAATCTTCTTTTCCAAATTCCTTTAGCAATAGAAGAGCAACCACAGGTGCTTCCGGAAGGACCCATCTTCCCAAAAGCTGTCTCAAGCTGAAGTCTTCGAATTAAAATTATCAGGCATGAGAAGAAGACACCCCTGCAAGAAGGGCGGCTCACCAGCCTCACGGTCCGGGTGGGCGTCACCTGTCCTACCCAGCAGCCACCGGGGCGCCCTCACGCGTGGCAGGAACGTATTAACTGCACGTGTCAGAGAAACATCCCATTAGCTTATGGTGTAACTAGATAAAGTCACGCTCTCCCTCTCCCCACCACGGGGGAGACATTCACCTCGATGCTCTAGAAAGCTCCACGTACATTAATACTGCTGATGCGGGCAGCCTTTGCCGCGGCTTGGCCCCCCGAGGGTGCCATGTGACCGATTCCAGTTTAACAGCTTTTAAAAACAAGCAGACAAGAGATGAGTGTGATGGATGGTGCAGGAAGCGAGCTCATCCGGGAGTGATTTATGGGAAGTCGCGTGTTGCTGCCCAGGGGTCCCTCCCCCAGGGCGGGGGCCGGGCAGACAGAGGGGTCTCATGCTGGGGGGGCAGCCGCCCAGGGTGTGCCAGCCCCAAGGCGCTCACGCCCACCCCACCATGTGCAGCGGCCCCTGCTTTGGCCACACGCTGTCCCCTGCACTTGAAAAAGTGCTGTTGGCCCAGCCCAAACCCGCTCTTCATGAGCAGGAGGAGTAAACTTTGGTGCAGACTTCCCCTTCTCCCCTCTGAGGAGCCAGAAGTCAGAGCAGAAGACTTTGTTCAACAGTCGGCTCCAAATCAGAGGTGCTCCCCCACCCCAAAAAAACATCTGGAAAAGGAATAGCCAGCTGTGCTCTCTGCTTCGGCTGCGTGACCCTGCCCCACAGCACTGCGGTTGGGAGGATTCAGGCTGGCCGAGGAGAGTGGTGGCAGAGGGTGGAGAGGAAGGGGAGGGTTGGGGACAGGGGCCAGTGACGTCGACGGGGAGTTTCTGTTCCCGACACGGGCAGGCGGGTCCCCTCCCTGTTGACCTGAGGCACCTCTGCCCCCGGCCCCGGCCACTGCACACGAGAGACAAATCTCATTTTGCAGCAGATTAATTTCGGCCCATGTTTTTAATAAGGACTCAGAATTTACTACACAGTAAAATCCAAATCAAATCCATATTTAAAGGATCAGCCTCAGAATGGGATCTAATTTATGGGGCCCTTTCCAAGGCAGAGGAAGGGAGCCAGCGACGGGGCGACAGCCTGGGAGGAGACGGCTTCCTCCCACGCCCTCCTCTGACCCTTTCCTGCCCCCACCTGAGCCCTGGGACCCATGAAAGACACGTCTGCGGTGCCGGGGAGCTGCACCAGACAGGCCCACATGCCACAGGGAGTAGACCGGCCTCACTCAAGGGGGCAGAGGTTCCAGCAGGCTCTTCCCTGCAGTTTCTCCATCCCTGATCCCGGAGCGTACCAGGGAGCACTTCCTCTGGGCGACCTTCCACTGCGAGCGGGCGTAGAAGACACACACGTGCAGGAACTCCCTGCGCTCCTGTATTGGCTCCTCACCTCCCCCAACTGCCATCCCCCAAACCTCCATCCCCAAGGCGGGCTCTTCCCCAAAGTGCCTGCTCCCACCGCGCATGATCAAGTCAGGGCGAGGGGCCTCTGAGAGCGGGAAGCCAATGGGACGCCTGCTGCCCTTCCCTAGCTTTCTTTCCAGACCTCAGCTCTCAGGGGCACCCAAGGGGTGGGTTGGCAGCTCCCTCTGAAGCCTGCACCTGGATGCCATCGGGAGCGAGGCACCGCTGCAGGGCGCGAGGGCAACTGCACACCTGACGGTGATCCCTGTGCCCGGCCCGCTCCCTTCAGAGACCCGCCACCCGCCTGAAGGGGATCAGAAGGTGACACATGGAGCCCGGCTCCCTCTGCAGGCTTCATGCTGCCCAGGGCGAACGGGACGTGAGGGTCTTCCCTCTGATGCCTCTCCCCCCGGACTTCACCCCACCGGAAAGGAGAAGACCCTTGATGCTCACTCCCTGTTTCACAACTTCAGACATGCCTTCGGGAGCTACAAGGGGCTAGAAGAGGCGTGTGCACCCAGAAACAGCCCTGGGCCCAAAGGAGCTTACACACGACCCCGCTGAGCTCTGAATACCAGCGCCGCCACCCGGACCAGCCAGTCTGGTGCTTTTCACTTTGATGACACCGATGATTTACCTTCTTAGGAGAATGCTGGTTCTCAGACCCACAGAAAGGCGAGGCTGGGCCCCGCACCCTCCTTCAAGGAGGCAGCAAGGAGAAATATCCTCCGAGGAGTCAGGGAGACGATCCGCAGTCCCCTGCCTGCAGGATGCAGACGCTCTGCTGCCCTTCCCGCAGGGACAGAGCCACATACACTTGCTGAGAGCCAGGAGCCCAAGATTCAGGAGACAGAGCGTGAACCTCGGGGTCACTAGGACTGCACTGAGGTCAGCCCCAACCACGCGTCCAGCGAGGTCGCTTCAGAGAGCTGGCAAGGCTGCTATCTCGGTGCACACGGCGGTAAAGAGGAAGTGGGGACGGCGCCCCAGCTCTGGTTTTACGGCCATGCTGTGGGAGCCCCGGAGAGGCAGCTTCAGAATGTCCTGGGGGGTGGGGCCCTCTGGACGGCCACGTGGCCTTGCACCTCCATCCCAGGGCAGTCGGGGCGTACGGTCGTCCTTGCTGGACTCTCTAAGGGGTCCCCAATGGCTTAGGAAGTGGGGCGCCAGTGTGATTTCAGTGTAGAAGACGTATTGTCTAAAATTCTCATCTCCGGCACGTCCCCAGACCCTCTGCCTTCTTCATCCTGGGTCCATCACACAGCCGCCCCCCCCCCCGGACAAGCAGCAGCCTCCTTGCCCCGCTCTGACCTCCCTCCCCGGCTATGCTGGCAGGGAAAGCCGTCCTAACTCTACAGAAGGGCATGAAGCTCCAGGCCGGTCCAGGAGGACCCTCCCAGACCTCTTCCACGTGCACCCTCTGAAATAAAACCGTAATCCTAAGTGTAGCTCTTTCTGGGGTTCTGCAAGTCACTCTAGCAAACTGTCGAAACTGAGGGGGTCGTAGGAACCCTCAAGTTTGCAGCCAGGTGGTCAGAAGGGGAAGCGGCCCCCAGAGACAGTGGGATCTGCCAGTAACTCCGGGCGGCTTGTGCCAGAATTGAAGCACAGTCCAGCCACGGGAGGGGGAATGGGGTGATCACAGGGCTACAGGGGATGTGGCAGCAGGACACGGAACCGTGCAGGGGGAGGGTCAGGCCCCGACCTTGGCCTTACGGCATTTCGCGCTGACACCAGACAGTGGACACTGCACCCTGTCCACCCTCCTTCCTGGGATAACAATCGCACAGCCAGGCTGATGGCTTTCAGCAGCCACTCCGTACAAAATCCCACCTGCGGCGGTCCCGGGGCTCTGGTGACTCTCCCCGTCCCGCTCCCTGAAGCCACAAAAGACACTTCGATCTGCAAACCGGAGCCAACAGAAGGTCCCTGCAATTCTCTTGCGCAAGATAAAATTGCCGCACTAAGGTGTTTTTCCACAGATGCAAACTCCAAGGAAGGGTGTCGGGGGCAGGCGCAGCCTTACCTGGTAGTGGAAGGGGGGCTCTGCTTTTGCGGTAGCAGGGAGGCCCCCCTGGGGTTCTTTCTGGACCTTCCTTGGGTGGAGGGTTACCGGGGAAGGGCGAGATTCAGCTCGAAAAGCTTCAGGCTCTCAGACACGGATTTTCTACCTGAAGGAAAAGAAAAGAAAAACATTTAAATGCCTTTGAAACAAATATCCTTTTTGGATATGAAACAACGGTGTTAATAAACAAGAGAAGACAGGGCAGCTTCAAGGCCACCACATATCACGTCCCAGGGGAACACAGGGAACCTTATGGAAAACAAACCATTAGGACCCAACGGCCACTTGGGTTCAGCGTCCTCAGCGTCCGCCCAGGCCTCCTGCTGTGAAGCCCTGACCCCTGCAGCTCTCTGACCCCCCCCCCCCCCGTGCTGGTCCCATCCTGCCGCGTCTCACGCCCCCTGCTGCTCTCACTTCCCGCCTCACCCAGTTCAGATTCCGGACCACCGCTGCCACCACTCCAGCAACTCCCTGTCCCTTCCTTTCTAACAGATTCCTTAGGTGATGTCACTCTCCTGACACATCTCTCCAATGATATCCTGCGTCACTCGGAGGAAACACCCAGATCTGCTACAACAGCCTGCAACCCAAGTTTGGGGACTCTGACGCTTACATGATTTGGGGGCTTTCTAAAAAAATTAGGCAAGACGGTAGACGCAAAAGAAAGATGCAGGGGCCAGTGGGTGCAAAACTTCACGGTAAATCCTCCTTTACCCAAGGGACCTCGGCAGTCTGGCCTCCTGCTGCTCCACTTGCCCCTCCTCTGACCATGCCCTGCCCGGGAGCCCCCAGCCCTGCGGTCCCCGGGCCTCCTGGCTGTCCCTCCACACTCGAGCATCATGCCTTTGCACCAGCTGTTACGTGGTCTGCACTCCCTGCCTAACTGGGGGTTTCCCACCGCCCCCAACGAGGGACTCTGTTACATGACACTTTTCCAGTCAGGCCATCGGGGAACAAAATAACCACCGTCCCCTGGGCATTCCCTCCTCCATTTCCCTGTGAATTTTCCCAGAAATTATCAAATCTGTTGTCACATAGATGCACTGGTTTCCTGGTCTTTCTTTGCCCCTGCCCTCCCCGGCATACCAGCGTCCTGAGGGCAGATGCGTGAGCTGTTTCACTCGGTGCCCCATCCCCAGCACCCAGGGTGTGCCTGGCACAGAGCCGGAGCTCACTCAGCATCTGCTGGGCGAGTAAGTGAAGGGATGAAGGATTGCACCTCCACTTTTATCCTCCTGTGTCACACTCTCGGGTCTCCTTAGACTAGTGTCCGGTTATCAATCTTTAGAGCGGGAATTCCCAGGAGAGAGGAGCTGGCTGGGTTTTGTAGGGGTAGGAAGCATCTGGGCCTGGGAAGTCTTGTCTTTGCTTAATTTATTCCACCCAGTGTGTGTGCCATCAGGCGGACAGGATACAAACAGCATTTAGGAAACCCACTCCGAGCAGCCTGGAGAGATGGGCTTTGGGGTAGGGTTGGGAGATCGTGTTGGCCAGGGAAGGGTTGAGCGCTGCCCTCCCCCTGCAAGGGAAAGGCTTCCATTAGCGTGTCCCCAGAAATCTCACAACAGAGCTTTAAAAAAAGAAAAAAGGAAGAAAAAATTACCAGTTTCTCCGTTTTCCTAAAATCCGGTTACTTAACGGCGCCCTGCCCCGTCCCAAACGGCAGGGCCAACCTCACAGAGGGCTGCCAACCACACAAAAATGCCGAGGCACAACTGCCTTCCCAATGACCACCGGTGCCACGCAGAGCCAGGAGCTGGGGGCAGGGAGGCTGGGAACGGCCCCGAGCTCCACACGGCCACTTTTCAGGGGGGGAAGCCAGGGTGTCCTCAGATTCTCCCAGGTCAGTGGGCTAAATGCAATGAGACGGGTGGCGGGGGAGGGGCTGGGGGTGGGAAGAGAGGCTCAGGTGGAAGTCGAGGGAGCCCAGGTGGAAGCGGCTCCAGGCGGTGACCCCAGCTGGTGGGGCTGGAAGGCAGGCGGGCCTGCTTCTCAGAGCTAAATGCTCGAGTCTCGGCAGCCAGCACAGAAGGCAAGGCTGGGGTTCATTTCCACAAGACCTATCGGAACGGAGCAACCTGGGGCTGTGGATGCCGCCAGCCAGGCACTTCGCCCCTGGTACCTACACCGGAAAGGAAAGTGACAAAGGCCACAGAGATGGGGGAGCAGGCAGCGCAAGAACCCTAGGAATGCCCCCAGACTCCTCCCGTCCCCACCACACGGTCCACTGTGCGCGATCCTCAAAGCCTCAAACGTGGGCAAACGCCTTCACACCCTCCACCCTCAGCCAAGCTGCACGCGCACCCAGTGCCCCGACTCCGCCCCGCGCGCCCACCTCGAGAGCAGTTACACTGTGCTGGGTGATGCACAGTTGGCCTGAGACGCTTGCCCGGAGTTGAGAACTCGGGGCCTCTGAGGACTGCGGAGACCAAGTTCCGGACGAGGTGGGTCGTGCAGCCCTGACCTCGGGCGTGTCCTGCTGCGTGCACTGACCAGAACAACTCTGGGGCGGGAGGTCCCTCCCCACAGCCCGTTCGTTTGTTTTCATCCTCCCAAGCTGAATGGGAGATTATCTAAGAGCTTGTCCCTGATCTTGGTGGCACATCTTCCCTCCCTCCACAGCAGGAAACACCATTTCATCACCCACAGCGCAGAGGTCAAGCCCACAGTTTTGGGGACCGCAGGGCTCCTGGGCTGCCAAGGGAAGGGACTAGTCCTACCCTGCCTTGGAGCCAAACTGGGTGGGAGGCAAAAGGCTGAGCTGTGAAGTCATGAGGCCCCCAAGGTTGGCTGGTTGATAAGGGAGAAAGCCAAGGGCAGAAGATCCAAGCCTGCCCAGGGCCGGGCCCAGGGTGGAGGCCACAGCCTGCCTCCCGGACTCTGGACTGTGGGACAAAAGGGCAAGATAGGTCGCAGGAGCGAGCTGCATCTTCCTCCTTCTCGGAATCACCTTTCTTGCTCCCCACCGTGTGCTAAGCTCAGTGCCAGGAACCCGTGGTCCAGCCTCTGCCAGAGCATGGGGTGCACAGGAGGCAGGCAGGAGCCTCCAACTGCTGCTGGAATCCAGAGGTCTCCTGGCTCTGCCCACTGCAGGGAGGGGGCAGGACGCAGAGGCCCCATCCCACACCCACTGCGAACCCAAGGGTCCCTGGGGCACAAGGGCTAACTGCCCCCTCTATTTGCTTCTTCAGGATCCACCCCACTGGCATTAGTGGTGGGGGCCCTCAAAATAATTTGGGGGTTGAGGAGGCTTAAGTTTCCCAGGAAGGCTGTACACGTGATACCGGAGGAGGCCCTGGATCTGGGAAGTGCCAGGTGTGGTCCTGCCAAAGGCGAGGGCAGGGAGCCTGGGCAGGAGGGCGGGCTCCGTCTCAGAGAAGGACGTGTGCGTTCGCACTGCCTGCTCCCCCACATCGGCCTCCCAGGCCCAAGGCCCGTCTGACCACTCACGGAGGCTGCTGGGCCAGCCCAGTCCAGCTCTGCTCCCCACGGGGTAAGAGGCTGCCTTTGAAGCTCCAGCCCCAAAAGGCTTCCTGTTAGATTCTTGCCACTGGGGAGAAGATGGAAAAATAAACACTTGCATTTCTAGAAAGTGTCTTCTGCAAAAATATAAGCCAACACGGAAAAGGGCACAGGCCCCAGAGGAAGTTCCTTCTAGAACAGACTGGCATGGATGACAGGTCCTCCGCCCACCCCAAACTCCAGCCCTCCTCAGAGGCAGGTCCGCAGCCTCCAGCCCCGCCCAGGACTGGGCCGTCGGCCCCTCCGTCCGTCTCTGAGGACCCCTGTCCTCCGCCCACTGCAGGGCTGGACTCTGTCCTGAGGGGCTGAGCAGAGGTGCTGGTCCAAGGTTGGGGCAGGGAGGGGGGGTGAAGGTACTGGAGGAGGGAGGAGGCAGAGGGAAGGGGGGGAGGGGGGAGAGCCTGGCTGAGTCACCACCATCACCATCTTCACCATCGAGACAGGACTGAACTTAGTCCCTGGAGGGCAGCCCTGTGTTGGTCTCTGCTCACCACTGTGCTCCCAGCACCCGGCCCGGGGCTGCACACAGTAGGTGTTCAGCAAACATGAGTTAAGCCAACAGTGAGGAGGGGGAGGACGAAGGCACACCCGTCCGGGTAAGCAGCGTGCAGCGGGGTGGCACCTCTCGCTAAAATTCTGAGCCAGCCTGCAAAGCAACACGTGGAATTGGCCGTCACTAACTTGAGTCTGTCGACGGGGCGGTCCCGGACTCCCAGAGGCAGAATGACCTTCACGTTCTGCACAGCAAAGCCAGCACACAGAGCCCACCCTAGACCCCTCCCACGCACAGCTGCTCGCGCAGAGAGAGGCCCAACAGCCCAGCAGAACTTCTGAATTTGTTTCCAAATCTCCAAAAGAAAGGCACACCTGCACTTCAGGGCCCAAGGACAGCCTGGGGACGACAATAGTCCTTTATGAAGTCCAGGTCACCCGAGGAAGTGGCGGGAAGAGCTTGGAGCACATCACCTGCCAGCCCCATCACGTACGTGCTGCGTGACCCGGTCCGAGCTGCCTGAGGGGCTGGGGTGGGATGGAGCATGGGGGACCCCATTACTTATAGCAAAGGCATTCCCAAAGGACCCTCAGATCTTCAGAAATCAAGTTTTGGGGATTTTGTTTGTTTTGAGGGATGA
Source organism: Vicugna pacos (assembly GCF_048564905.1). Lineage (NCBI taxonomy): Eukaryota > Metazoa > Chordata > Mammalia > Artiodactyla > Camelidae > Vicugna > Vicugna pacos. The sequence goes on from NC_133002.1 coordinate 60,796,824, forward strand.
TACTGATATTGCCGGAGACAGGCCTGCATTCTCGTGTGGCTTCCCGAAGGGGCTCCAGAAATGGCATCTGCACAAATCCCAGGGGACTTGGCGTGTCCGTCTGAGAAATGGGCCCTTCTCCCCAAACCACACCTTTCCTGCTGCGTTTCATTGCAGGTGGCGGGGGGAGCTTGTTAAGTCTTCCAGTTCTGCCTAGCAGAAAGTAAAAGAAACTCAGCAAAGACACAGATTTGCCATAGAAACAGAACAGAGGTGAGGGGTGGGGGGAACGGTGAAGGTGATTAGAGGTACAAAGTTCCAGTTACAAGACGAGCACACCCTGGGAGCGTATGTGCAGCACGGTGACTGTAGCTAACAGCGCGCTATGGTATTTCCTTCAAAGCTGCTAAGAGCAGAATTTAAGCGTTCTCATCACGAGAAAAAAAACGTAACTAGACGAGGTTCCGGGTGTTAACTACTTATGGTGATCATTTTGCAGTGAACACAAATATCAAATTATTATGTCGTACATCTTAAACTAATACAGAGTCATACGTCAATTATAGCTCAATAAGCTGGGGGTGGGGCGCTCCAAGTCATGGCAGGGACTCGATGCTCGTTTTTGGAAACCATCAAAACATCCCAATGAAACAGAGCGGAGTCCTGTTAACTCGCTTACTTTCAGTTCAGCGAGACACCGTCTTCCTTCCTCGTCTTTCTCTGAAACCAGCTCCCCCAGCTCCCCATGTGCCAGCGTCCCTTCTGCCATCTTCTCTCTTTAATCCCTCTCGAGAAATCTTTCAGGGATGCTGGCCGTGTTCCCCTCAATCTCTCATCACCCCGATTCCTTCTCAGTCTCTGCTTTCCCCGCCAAACATGAGCTAATCACCAAAACCAGAGCTTAAAATGGGACTCAAGCTAGGAAGGCAAAACTTGCTGCTTCTCTAACAAAGACAAGAACATGAAGCAGCTTATTTCTGGGGAAAAGACTACAGGGAACATGCAAGATTCTGAATAAATGAATCTCCCCCTCCCGGTTTTAAACCACTCTGGTGGAACCAGCCTCACTCCTGACCCCCCCCCCCCCCCGCCTTGTGAAGCCTGTCTCCGGCGAAACTAATTTGGGTTTTATTGCTCTGGCATGTAGCGGGGCCTGTGACAGTTTCACTGTGGCTGGGCCGCTGCTGTTTCTCCTTTTTTAATACCAGCGTGTTTTAATAATAGCGTACCTTTAGGTATTGCTGAAATGTTACATTATTCAGCGTACCCAACGGGAGCGGGAAGGGCCGCGTGTAACTTACGCGTCCTCGGGCGCTGTTTCAAGCTTGTGAAATGGAGGGGTGTCTTTTGGGAGGCAGTTTCCCCCAAGGTCGGGCAAGCGGTTTCTGGAGGAACGGCTGGAGGCTGTGTGGCCCGAGTGGCAGCCAGACTCAACACTGAGAGCTCAGAACCCCCAACACGAGGCTGGGAGCAGTGACCGAGGGGCTCCGGGCCCCAAACCAGAAGTGCTTCCCAAACACAAGAGGACCCCAGCCAGCTTCCGAGACCCCGGAATGGTTAACTAGGCCTGCCCCAGACACTCAGGCACTTCGGGCCATTTCGTTCCTGAGCTCTGGCCCTTCCAGAAAGCCCCGTTCCCGCACTGAGCGTTCATCAAGTCCCTCCTATGCCAGATGCTGGGGACGCAGCTAAGAGACACCACGCCGACGTGTCCCCAGGGGGCTTGCAGTGTAGAGGGGGAGCCGACACGTGCCCTAAAGAGCCCAGCAGGGCTGAGGGAGGGCTCGCACAAGCTGGCAGCTGCACAGGGCAGACTTAGTTTTGCTCAGCACCGCATTCCCAGCACACAGAACACAGCGGGTGCTGAGCCAACGCGTCTGAGTGACTGCCGGAAGGAACGCAGCGCCAGTGAGAGAGACGGGCTGAGGGCGCTCACTCACCTCGGCGGCTGCCCTGGCTTCCCGGAGGAGGTGCGGACCCAGGAGTGAGTCAAAGACTGGAGAGGAGAGGGGGACAGCAGTACAGGGCGACACAAGGAGGCGCAGGCGAGATGTCTCCCAGGGAATGCAAACGACGGAGCAGGCGGTGTGGGACTGGAGGCACTGGGAGATGGCACTGGCCGGTAAGTCGGGAACCAGATCATGAAGCACCTTGAACGTCATGCCAAGGGCGTGAAAAGGCCGCCCGAAGAGCTGCAAGCAGGAAACGACGCAGATCTTAGGAGGCCGGCTCTCACGCCAGTGTGGACAGGACGGAGCGGGTGAAAACCAAGCGGGAATCCTAGCCAGGAGGCTGTCGCCCGGGACCAAGTGAGAAACTGAGAATTGAGAAAGAGCAGATGGGAACAAGTGGGATGGACCGGACTCGGGGAAGGTTACAGCGAGGGGGCTGCAGCTGGGTGGATAATGTAGTTTGCACGTTATCCTTCACACTTTTGCACGTATTGACAATGAGGTAACACAGCCTTTCTAGGCTTGTGGAGTTGAGTTCAGATTTGGACATGTGTTCAGAGAGCCCCTGGCACGTCTGCGGGGATACACGGCAGATGGTTGGACGCTAGGACCGAAGACTTAGGAGACAGTCTGTCTGCGCTGGGGATCGTGGCAGCCTGCCTGGAAGACGGTCCCTATGATCCTCACCTCTTGTCCCCTTGTGCAGCCACCACCCACCTCAGGCTGGACCTGGTCTGCGTACCCACTGGAACACGGCAGAGGTGGTGGTCAATTCTGAGATCAGGTCATAAGAAACATCACAGCTCCACCTCATTCTCTGACTCTGGCGGACCAGGCTGCCGTGTCATGAGGATGCTCAAGCACCACACGGAGAGATCCACATATGAGGAACTGAGGCCTCCCACCAACAGCCAACATGCTGGCTGCAAGCCACCTCACGAAAGACCCTGAGTTACAAGCACCCAGCTCAGCCACCCAGAGATTCCTGAATCCCAGAAACTGTGAACTAATCAATGATTCTGCTGGAAGCCACTATGTTTTGGTGTGATCTATTACAGAGCAAAAGAAAATTAACCCAGGGATTACAAAAATATACGTATAAATGGTGGCTGAAGCCATGGGCATGGATAAGAACACCAAGGGAATTACCAAAGGGGAAGGGGGAGGAGGAATAAATTAGGGGTTTGGGATTAGCAGATAGACACTACTGTATATAAAATAGATACACAAGGTCCTACTGTCTAGCACAGGGAACGAGATTCAATTGCTCATAATAACCTATAATAAAAAGAATATGAAAAAGAATATATATGTATAACTGAATCACCATGTTGTACACCAGAAACTAACACAACATTGTAAATCAACTATACTTCAATTAAAGACAAAAAAGGAACACCAAGTTAGAAGACAGGAGGGGAGCACAGAACAGGTGCTGAGAGGGCTCACCTGGGACGCTCCAGGAGCTGGTGGGAGAGAAAGGAGGAACAGGGAGGGCCCCCAAAGAGAGGGGAGGCGAGACTGCGAAATACCGCAAAAGCCCAAGGAAGGAGCAGTCATGCAAGGAGGGCATCAGACGCTTCAAAGAGGTCCAGCAGGACTGGACTCCAAGGGAGCCGGCCGACCCCACTCGCCCAGGTGAGACTCGCTGCCTCCACGTAGGGCTGCCAGCTCCATCTCGTCTCGCCCTCACGTGGACATCATGCTCTGATGAGAGGGCTTCCCTGACCACCCAAGCTAACGTGCCGCAGCAGGGCATCCCTGAGCTGGTGTCCCTGGCCTGCAAGACACGGCAGAGGGCAGGAGAAAGGGGAGGGGTGTGAGGAGGGGGCTTTGACCCTTTACTGGGCATGGACTGTGGGCAGCGCCCAGGGAAGCAGTGCGAGGGCGAGCCGTGGGGAATGGGCCGGCCCACCCCCCATCCCGCCCCAAATCGCAGAGGCTGCTCTGTGGACAGATGGCCTGAGAGGTGGGGCAGACATGGCCGGCTCCAGGCTCACCCCCTGTGCCTGCCCCTCGCCCTAGTTCTGAGGAAAAGCACTGGCCTCCAGCTCTGTGACCCTGGGCTGGGGGATGCAGGGGCAAAGGGAGGTGTAGAGGCGGGACAGGGGATGGAGCTGTGGGAAGGGGAGAGGATACAGGGGGCTGGCACAGGGCGCAAGGAGACGTGGGTGGGACACAGGGGGCTGAGACATCTGGAGACGGGCGCATTGGAGGAGGGGGTGCAGACTCGGGGGAGGGGACAGAGGAGGTCAGGTGAGATGGAGTAGAGGAGGGGGGCCGGGGGGATGGGGAAGAGGGGGGTGTGGGGGGGAGCAGGGGGTCCTTGACCACAGCTGCTCAGCCCCGTGCAGCTGGCCCGGCCGACAGTGCAGCATGGGCTGCGGTCAGGAGCAGCTCTCTTCCACCTTCCTCGGCGCCATCCGGTATCTGCGTGGCACAAACAGGGCATCTGGTCATAGGATTCTGATGTCGAACAGCTGACAACTTCTCTCTGAGACTGGCTTTACATCACACGTGGAGCGGACCAAGACCCTAACAGGATTTTAACTTTTGGGAAGTGGAGAGGATGGAGAGTGCTGAAGGGGGACTCCTGGGGTACCCTCTCCCCAAGGAGGACACTTCAGTGCCTGCAGGGACCGGCGCTTCAGGGCACCAATGAGAGGGGTGCTGGGGACTTCTGAGTGGGTGCTGTGGCCTCTGGGTCATAAAAAGCCAGTAGGCCTGGATGAAGACTCATTCCTTGGCGTCGAGTTGCAGGAACCAGAATGATTGCCTCCTGTGAGGCCCCTTCCGGACCCAGGGTCCCTGGGTCCCTGGACCTGGCCCCAAGACCTCCATTCTGTTGTGCACTCAGAGGTCTGGGGGTTTGCCTGAGCCTGACTCTGTCTCCTGGAAGGTTTTTTAAATGCTCCCTCTGTTAGGGAAGCTAGGAGGCAGCGTGTCTGTCCACAGAGCAATGTCCTCCCTCCCAGGGCACAGTGAATGCATCAGAGAAATAACTTAAAATGGTAACATGCTTTAAAATAAATATATCCCTAGCTACTGTCACCATATGTCCTTTGCACAAACATTCTGAGAATTCCCCGAGCGCCCTGCTGTGGGATAATTCCGCCACCAGGAGAAAGCTGCCCTGGTCCTGGCGTGGGCATCGGTTCTCGGCCATCCCCACCTCCCCTGAGCACAGGAGGCGAACGGGGCAGGCACAGCAAGAGGGATTTGAGGCAGAAACAGCGCCCAGAAGGATTTCTTGGCAGGACATGGCATTAAATGCCCACCAGAGCAAGATGTCACATGTCCCTTTTCTTGACAGCCCGGGGGCACAGTGATGCCCACCTCGGAGCCTCCCACGTTGTCACTTGAATGCCAAAGGCCCATCTGCCCCCACAAGTCAGGGGCTCTTGAGAACAGCACCGGCCACAGAGCAGGACGCGGACGCCTTCCTGGGTGACCGCGTGGAGGCAGGGTGATGAGCTGATGACCTTGCCCGGCCGTCTCCCGCCAAGGGCCCTTCTCCTGGCTACCTGCCCCTTTGCGGCCCCCTCCCAGCCAGGCCATTATCCCAGAGGAGCTGGGCTCTCCTGGGCCTGCACTGGCTGTGGCTGTCATGAGAGTCCTGCCAAGGCCAGACCTAAACTCTGGGCTCACCTGCCTGCAACACATCAGCCCCCTCGGCACTTCAGCCCCCTCTGCTGAATCAGGAACTTCCTGGGGAGATGGGGAAGTTTCCTGTCTCAGCCTACATGACGTTACACAGGTTCGTACATTTGTCAACACTGTTTGGCCTAAGATGTGTGCATTTCATACTATGTAAATTACTCTCAAGTTTTCAATTAAAAAAAAAAGTCCCCTCCTGGACTGACAATAGATTGCGAGTCACAGTCGCCATCTCAAGTCCCTGCAGCTCGCCAGAGCCCGATCAATACGTCTGGGAAGAAGCAATAATCAGCGTAATTATTCTGCAGGTGTCCCACACTCGCCCCAGGGGGCTACCACCAGGAGTGACAGGAGGGCCACCGCCGCCAGCATGCCATCACCCCCAGCCTCAGTCTGCCGTCTGCTCGCCCCCTCCCTAGCAGTGAGAAGGAAGGGGGGCAACATGACAGGACAGGAGGTGTCTCAGCCCCAGACCCTGCCCAGGCCGCCCAGCACGCTGGGAGCGGGGACTGGCGTCCAGGCCGGCCTCCTCAGGGCAGTCCCAGAAGAGGTGGCGAGCTATTTCCAAGCCTGAGTCAGAAGAAACCTCGTATGTTTCCACAGTTCTCTTGGGCCCCTGGTCCCAGGAGGGGATAAAAGACACAGAAAGCAGGGCTGCCCCAGCTCCACCCAGCCTGGAGCAGGGCCACTGAGTCCATCTGCAGACCCACAGAGGAGCCCAGCCAAGGTCAGCTGACCCCCCAGTGGACCCAGGGACTGGTGAGCAATGAAGAGAAAGAATTCTTGCTTTAAGCAACTGACTTTGGAGGTAGTTTGCAGGGCAGCAACCGCTAACGGATACAACTTTTCCCCTTCCATTTCCCGCTCCCCTTCTCCCTCCGTCTGTGTCACATGCTGTGTAACTTGTAGTGACGTCGCTCCTACAAAGCCAGAGAAGGAAAGACTTCTGCAGGCAGATCACATGACGCCTCAATTCCCTGCCGACAACCCCGCTTCCCCACTGGAAACGGGGAGCGACAGCGCAGCTCACAGCCCAGGCCGAGGCGTGACCACCGAGAGAGTTCAGCCAGGCTGTCCACGGCCTGGAGCGGCAGAGCCCAGTGCCGGGGATTTGTCTGTCTGTCTGTCTAGTTTGAAGTCGAGGTAATGCAATTTTCAGAATCCCCAGGGAGCTGGGCTCTCGGGTGCTGGGGAAGAATGATTTGTCGTGGGGATCGCTGCCCAGCGGAGACGAGGGCCGTGGCGGAGGGTGTGCGGCGGCCGCCCGCCCGCGCGCCAGGGGTTCCACGTGGCTCGCCCACGTCAGTCACTTCCCCTTCAGGCCCGCTGCGGGGGGGCCGAAGGGCGATTTGCCACGGTTATGACAACAAAAACTAAAATTGGGTCAAACCTGAAAGGTATTACCTTCCTCCAAGCGGCGAAACGCGCGAGAGTAACGAGGTCGGTAAGCGGCACCCCTCGGCTGCGCGAGCCGCGGTGAAGACAGGCCGGCCAGGTTGGTGGGCGGCTCCGGCCGCCCCGCGCCGCGCCCCCCACCCCGAGGCGGAGGGGCCTGGGCGCCGCAGCGCGCTGACACCAGAGACCCTCTGGCCGGAGAGACGGGGTATCTGACGTGCTTGGGAATCTTCCCAGCTACCAAGGAATGGGGACGTCCAAGGGCCAGGAAACTGGACCCCCAGGGGACAGCCCTCTCTTGCTTCCCTGTCACCTCCCATGCCGACCTCTCCTGGTCATCCTCATGCCCACCCACGAGTGTGAACCCGTGAGAGCCCAGGGGCTGAGGATCCGCCCCAGCTCAGCCCCTCCCTCCACGGAATCCTAGCATTTAACTGTCGCAGACACAATGCCAATACCTAGAATTTGCATAATGTGCCCTTCTCCTTATAAATTATTGATTTGTATTCCAGGCGCATGCACACACCCCGCCTGGAGCCCATCCTTCAAAGCCTCACTGTCAACAGGCTTCAAATTGGACCCATCATCTCAGGTTATACAGTATTTATAAACTGACCTGTCCCATCACGAGGAGTTATTCTTAGAAACCACCCTGCCTCATCTCAAGGGAGGGGAGAGGGAAACAGAGGGACACTGGGAGCAAGAAGGCTTCCTTCCAGAACTGATTTTATTTTCCACTAGTGTGATAGTTACCATTAAAACAGTGGGTGGGGTGTGTCGGTAAAGCTGTGGACATGCCAGTGTTCCCTGACCAGGGTGAAGCGGACAGAGACGGAGGGAGGTCAGAAAACCCATGTCATCGCCCCCATTCACAAGCCGCGTGACCACCAGGCACGTCCCAGTGAGCCTCGCTGGTAAGCCTCAGTGCCTTCATCTGCACAATGGGGCTAATGCAACCTTCGCACAGGATGGGGAGAATGGAGTGAGACTGGCTACCTGAAAGGGCTTTTAAAACATTAAACTATCTTCTGACACCTGCTGTAACATAGCTGAACCTTGAGGACATCATGCTGAGTGAAATAAGCCAGTCACGAAAGGACAAATACTGTCTGACTCCACGTGTACAATTCCACCGTTGCCCCTTTGCTACAAGCAGACGTAGGGCAGCGCGAGCCTCTGGCAGCCTCCGGAGCTGTGTGGTCCAACAGAAACACTGTGTGAGCTTCCTTTATAATTTGACATTCTCGAGTAGCCATACATAAAAACAATTAAAAGGAACAAGTGAAAGTAATTTTTACGATTTTTCAATTTAACACAGTCTATTCAATATAGTATCATTTCAACATCCATATAAAAACGACCTGTGAGATTCTAGCTCCTTTGTCCTGCACTGAGGCTTTGAGTTCCAGGTACACGGCAGCTCAGCCCACCTGGCCACACTTCTGTGCCCGACAGCCAGCGCGGCCGTGGCCGCCACACTGGCCGGGCTTCCTCCTGCAGCCCTGCAGCTGAGGAGAAGTGGGGCCCACTGGGTTTGCAGTGGCCCACCGAGACAGTCAGATGAGAGGGAGCAGGGTCGCCCGGTCCTGGGGGCTGACCAGCAGGAAGGACCGGCCTCAGCCTGGCTCCCACAAACTCCTCCACGGCCAGCTGTCAGAACACAAGCTCTCTGAAGGAAGGCACTGGCCCTGTGGGATCCAGAGGGGTACGGTGGGGCCAACAGGGGCTCCCGGGCCAGGACAGGGCATAAAACCCTTCATCGAGAGCTAGAATCCAGCAGCCCCTGTCATGAACACCCATCTTAGTGAAAGAGGACGCATGGGGTGGGGTGCCCAGACCTCTCCTCTTGAGCTCCTGAGACCCTCCCCCGACAGAGCTCCTAGGACTGGGGTCTGAGGGAGGTCAGCCCCCCACAAGGGCCGTCTGCATGTTAAGTGCTCATTCACTATAGCTTTTATGACACACGTTTCCCAACTGGAAGGTGGCAGAGGAGGAAATGAGAGGGAACTATCCATAACAGAGTCATCTACTAACGGCACAGATTTAGAAACCAAGCTTCTCCCTTGCCAAGCCAGAGGACAGCCACGGAGAGGAGCCCCTCCAATCTCGCGTGGCCCGCCTCCTACCAAGGCGGTGTGTTTTGTTATGACACGGGGTTGAGTCTCTGCTGCCATTAATGGGTGGCTCAAAGGAAGAAGTCTATTCTCTCCCAGAAGCCAGAAGTCCGAAGGCAGCTTCACGGGGCTGAAGTCAAGGTGCAGCAGGGCTGCACTCCCATCAGGGGCTCTGGGGGGACTCCATCGTCTGCCTCTTCCAGCTTCCGGTGGCCCCAAGCGCTCCTTGCCTTGTGCCCACACCACCCAGTCTCTGTCTCTTTTGTCACATGGCCTTCCTTCTGTTTGTGTGAAATCTCTCTCTGCCCTCCTCTTGTAAGGACGTCTGGGGTTCATCTGGGGCCCACCTGGATACTGGAGGGTCACCTCTCCATCACAGGACCCTTAACTTAATCACAGTCTGTCCCTCCTTGTCACGTAAAGTGGAACTCCCAAGTTCTAGGGATTTGGGAACCCACTGTTCCGCCAACCACAGGCACCATGCGACACCAGCACCATACGTCACATGTACGTGCACGTGGGGATCAGGCTAGATTCGAGGAGATCAGACTAGATTAGACAGATTCATTCCCTGGTGACAAAGCTGGCCACTTGCCACAGCACATCGTTCTCGGGGAGGGGCCAGCTTTGCCTACTGAAGGCCAGTGCCTGGCAGGTGAAGGGCCCCCTGGCGGGAAGCTGCTGCTCAGCGTCCCCACAGCTCAGGCCCTGAGTCCGGGGTGGGCGGAGAGGCACCCCAAAGCTATCCGGGAGGGCACCACCAAGGGGCTCTGAAGCAGCAGCTGTCGGCATCGCCACCAGCACCACTGCAGCTGAGGGTCTGCAGAAGACCCTGCCCAGGCCCTGCCCTGTCTCCTCCCCCTCAACATTCCAGTGCCCAAATGGCCTACTGCCTGGGGCCGCTCCCAGTACCAATTCTCTATCAATCAGTGTCCAATCGGGAGGCAAAAGCCACACCTCCATTTTGCCTCAAAATTACAGCGGACGCTTAATATAAAGAATGATGAACTGTTACAGGGATCTGAGGTAAAGGGGGATTGGCTAGTGAAAGGCAAGGAGAACTCTAGAAATATGAGACAAGCAGGTACGAGGGTCCACCATTACTTCTGGGTCTGAGCAGGAAGAGACTCCGCGGAAGGGGATCCCCCTCCCTCACCCCCCGGCTATGGGGAGGGCACAGCTGTGTCCTGGCAGAGAACTGCCAGCCCCTGCCAGGGCCTGGAGACCTGGAGTCGGGAATCACACTCCCTTAGCAGCCTCGAGAAGGAACGGCAGAGGTGGGGGTACACATACCCCAGATCCCTCCCCGTGGTGGGAGAGCCCTAGGGGGCACGTTCACGCCGGCCCCCAGAGTCCCAGCGGGATAGGCCCCAACTGCCCTGGAGGCCACGGGCCGCTTCTCTCCCTGGCCCCCTCCCCACGCCCCTTCCTCCCCATCACCACTGGCCTTGACCACTTATCTCGGAGTCTGCTCCTGGGAGCCCCCAGACAGACACACAAGCACAGCCAGAACACCAGGGAGGTGCAGCGTCTGGGACGAAGTGCACTTGAGGATGTGACCAGCGCTGGATCGCCTAAACGACCCACGGGGTTTAGATGAGCATTTTGACAGTGAAACTGATCTGTACCACTGCCATCCACTACATGCTTCCTAAGCGCAAGGAAGAGGTGCTGAATGCTTCACCTGCACGTCTCACTGGACCCACACAACCAAGAGGCTCTGCCGTTGCCCCTGCTTCACGGTTGAGGAAACCAAGGCTGAGGGCACTTCTTGGCCAAGGCCACACCACTGGCAAGAGGCCAAGGATGGACTCAAGCCCAGGTGCCCCCGCCCCCAACTCTCATCCAAGACAAGCGCGTGAATGCTTACGGCCGACTTTGTGATGTTGCCAGGCCACGGACGAAGATAACCAGAGGAAGCCGGCATTCGAGGGAGAAAAGAGAAACCCAGAGGCGGAGTGAGGACATAGACACTGGAGATCCCGCAGACCCTGTGTGGCAACAAGAGTGACCCCGGTGTCTTCACATGGAAGCTGCCTCCCGCCAGAGCGGAGCAGGAGCAGGAGGGCCCGGGGCAGCGGGAGGGACCAAGGATGCCAGCTTCCTGCCCAGCTGGACTGTAGGGCCCTTTTGAGGACATGGAGGAGGTACGAGGACTCCCAGCTGTCACTTGGCTCCCGTGATCACTAAATCACGAATCACAGGAACGTTGGAGGAGCCGCTGTGTGGCCATCTGTCATGGGGCATGGGGAAGGAGGTGCCCGCTGGGCAGGAAGCTGGCTTGGGTGACCTCCATGTCCTGGCCCATCCTTGGGTCCAGGTGCTGTCAGACTTCTCAAGCGGGGACCCAGGCAGCCCCGTTTCAGCAGCGGCTGCCCCAGCCCACAGAGCATCTCAGCCCAGTAACCAAAGACGGAGCCCGGACAGTGAGAGAAAGGCCAGGTCAAGGGTGGCGCAGACGGAGGTGCTGAGCTCGACCCGCCCCAGCTCCCTCCTGTCTGTCCCAGGTTGGGAAGTGGGGGAACGGATGGCATCTGCCAGCCCAGCACGTCTTGGCAGGACAAAAGCATCGGGCCACGGGCCACGGAAGAGAGGTGGCCCGGGAAGGGAGGGTGGAAGAGCACAGTTCCCTGCGCTGCCCAGCTAAGGCCTCGGGACGGAGAGGAGCTGAAGCGTCCAGGCTTTCCCCCCAGCCCTGCCACCACGTGGGGCCTGCAGCAAGGCACCGAGCCTGCGCTGGCGTTCTGGGCTGGCACTGGCTGTCGGGCAGCTGCCCCTCGTCCCCCCCAGAAGTGGTCCGCACACCTCGTGGAACCTGAGGGAAGGGAGAGCAGAGGAGCCTGGCCCTGAGCTCCTGGCCGCAGAGCCAGGAGGCCAGTGAGCAGGAAGCAGCCCGGGGTCCGTGGGGGTGACCTCTCTGTCCTGCCTGCTTTTCGCCCCACATCTGCAGTCAGACGCTGTTACCTCGAGGCCTCAGCTCTTACTACAGACAGGCTGGGCCTATCAGACCCCCCAGTGCTCCCCGACCCTGGACAGGCCCAGGGATGCCCGCCCCCACGCCTCTGACAGCTCCACTGCCCAGCGGGGTGACGTGAAGCTGCAGTGCGCCCTGAACGCCTCACGCTGAGCAGTGGCGCACCACTGACTCCGAGTCCCGGGTCCAGAGGAGGCCCTCCACGCGGGGTAGACATCATCACTGCTTCTCATAAGCTGGCTGAATCCTGCAGCCCCTGGAGGAGACGTTCATGAAGTAACTCAATGTGAATGGTACCTTTCTAGAAGGTTCCAGAGGCTTCTCTAACTGCCACCCCACGGAGGCAGCAGGGGAACATCCTCTTTCCATTACAGAGGAGAAAGGGAGGCATGGTGTCAGCACAGCCTCACAGAGCAGGCCCAGAAAATCGCCCATTTCCCTGAAAGACAGATTTGACCTGCCCCCACCCCACCCAACCAGGGCCTGAGACCCCCATCACGGAGACGGGGGGGGAGAGAGAAAGCCTCAGACTCCAGAGTTTTGCCACCAGGACGCCCACCAAACAGCTGGGTTCTCCTCATCAAAGACCGCAGGCGGGCCCCGGAAACCTGGCTGGGGTTACCTCAGGAAAGGACGGCGGCCCACCTGGATTTAAGCCGCAGGGAACAGGCTTTCAACCTGGCTGGTAACAAGGACGCGGCAGACCTCGAGGCCACGGTGAAGGCAGGTGGGCAGACAGGAGGGGGGAGCAGGGTGGGAGAAGGGGTGGCAGGGTCCCTGCGGCAGGCGGATGTCACTAACCCCCAAGGGGGCATTCCCACAGCAACCAGGGTTGGTGGCGGATTTACCATTTGTCCACTTTTGCTGGAAAGGGGTCAGCAGTGAAAGTGTACAGGGTGACCACGCGGCTAGAGCAGGCAGGGGACACTGCCGCCGAGCTGGCTCCACTGGCTCGTCACGCCCTGTCCCAGTCTGGGGCCCCTGCCGGGGTTGGGGGCATCCTGTGCAGGACCCAGACCTCCTGCGCTGTGGGTCCCCCAGGACAGGCGGGTCGCTCTGCCCTCACAGTCATGAAGCCACAAGGGGTCCCCCTCTCGGGCGAGGGGCCCCCCCAGGGACGAGGCACAAGGACAGCGGGTGTCCACGTGGTGGTGTCAGGGCGGACAGGACTCGGCACCTTGTGTCCCTGTGTGGGTGGCCCCCTCCAGGACATATGGGACCTTCGGAGATAAGACAGACCAGAGGGCAAGAGAAGGGCCCTCTGTCCTTCCATCACCTGTTCCGCCTGGCCCCATGCCCCCTGCCGTCCCCAAGAGGTCACACTCAGATTATGAGGTTGTTTCTGTTCACTGCAACCACCTTCAGGTCCCCAAAGGCAGCGTAGGTAAGTAGGACCACCAAGAGGCCTGACAGGGCCTCCTCCCCACCACGCCGTCAGCAAGAGTCCAGGGACCCACCCCTTCCCTTCCCTCCAGGCCTCCATCGTCCTGTCATTCCAGCCCCGCTGGGAATGCTCAAGCCAGAATCCAAGGCTGGGCTGACGGTGTGGGAGGTCCAGGCAGCGCGGGGAGGGTCCTGATCGGAAGCAGGAGCCTGGGTCCCAGCCTGTGCTGCCACTGGCCCAGTGGCCCTGGGGAGGCCCACTCTGTCCCTCTCTGAGCCTCAGCTTCCCACCCGTCAGGACGGGCCCACACTCGGCAATCAGCCAAGCCCCTTCCGTCCTCCTGCTGGGCCCGGAAGCCTACAGAAAGGGGGCACTGCCAGACGTTTCCTAATAAGCTTATGTTACTTTTACAATTGGAGAAAAACAAACTTCGTGACAGGAGTAAATGGCAGGGAAGGCCATGAAACTGCCTCCAGGCCCCAAGGGGTGGTGTGAATGGCCTCACACAGCTCCGGGAACAGGCTGCAGTCAGCCCCGCCAGCCAGCCAGCCAAGTGTTCTGCAGGGGACAAAGCAGAACTGCCTGGCGTGGACAGAGGGACCACGGAAAAGCCGCTGATCCTGCCCTGCGGGCAGGACGACCACGGCCACACCACGGGCAGGCCGGCGAGCCTCCTCGGAGCTCCAGTCTGAACCCCAGCAGGGCGAGCCCCAGCCTGCCAAGCCCCAGCCCTCGCTCTCCACGGTGGCCCCCCTCCTACCCACTGCCTGGCCTGGTGAGCACGCAGGACACGGGGAGGGGCGAGGAGCGCGGCCGCTGCTGGCAGCCAGCCACCCCTACCCCCACCAATGACACGTTCATTTCTATGCGCTGTCAGCCCCACCGAATCCCATGACCTTGGCATTTGGGGGCCACGGGAGAAGGACGCCGTGCGTGCGCAGCCCCTCCATCCAAGGCATCAATTAACATTCCTGTGCAAAGTTGGGGCTGTAATTACAGCAAGTGATTAACAGGCCGAGGTAGCCTGTCTCAGAGGGAGCAGATTAACGGCGCAGGTTGGGAGTGCCTGCGCTCACCTCGGAACCACCGGCGCGTCTTAAACAGGGGCCCCGGTGCCCTGCTAGCTGGTGATTAATGGAGGAGGTGAGAGTGGGGACGTTTCCCTGGCACCCGTCACCGAGCCTTTTCCTCCTGGCCAGGTGCGGGAAAGGAGGGCGGCCAGGACTTGAGGCGGACTACCTGCGAGCCCCAGGGGCGGGGCAGGCCTCGCCCCACCTCCTCCAGGACGAACAGGAGCCTTGGGAGCAGCCTCTCAGCAAGGGAGAGGCAGAGGGAGGCCAAGCCCACAGGACCCACATCCACTAGAAGCCAGGAAGACTCACAAAGCCGTGCAGAACCCATGGCCGCCCCCAGGTCCCCCACCCCAGGCAACACTCCAGGCTCCACTAATAGGCAGAGGCTCCTGCCAGCATGGCCGCCCTCCAAGCAAGGGTCCCCAGGTCAAGCAGAACTGCTCAGCTGGTGGAGGGGGCGGAGGTGGGGCTGGGGCACCTCCCAAGGATGAAGCGGGGGAGAGGGGACGGGGAAGGAACCCTGCCCATCGAACTGGGCGTTTTCAGGACCTTCTCACATCCACACAGGGTGTGTGTGTGTGTGTGTGTGTGTGTGTGTGTACCTGATACACGCCCGTGGGCTCTGAGAACAAAGCCAGCAAGGGGAGCCCATGGGGGTCTCAGGTCAGACCTGCGGGCTGGGGGCGGGGCTGGAAGGGCTAAATAGAGGAGGCGACCCCGAGAGAAGTCAGCTGGTAATTTATCCGCCAGGTAACAAGCGCCAGATGCACATCACCATGGACATGGCCACCATGATGCCCAGTCCTCATCCTCCTGGAGAAACGGCGCAGGCTGCTTGGCAGCCACATGCAGGCTGTGTGGCCTTGGGTCTCCCTGGGCTTCAGATTCTCTGCTGCCCACGAACGACAAGAGTGCCCACCTCACAGGACATAGCATGCGTGTCAGCTCCTCACAAGCCCCCAGGGGCCGTCCCTCCGTGTCCAGCCGGCACACACCCTAGTGGACCTCTGGGTGGGTCTTCCCGACTGCCCCTCGTCATCCGGCAACCAGATCACCCTGATGCTGGCAAATTACCATTTCTCTGTTCTAACCAAAACGCCCTGTCCATCCTCATGACACCATGACTGGTCCATGGGAGCACCTGGGACTTCAGCCAGCCCTTCCCAGGCCTTCCCTGGCATTTTTACTCACTGAAGGGCGGTAGGGAGAGACTCTCCACCCCCGGGAGCCGCTAGGCCTGCCTGAAGGGCACCCAGACCTGCTGAGGGCAGGCCTCCTCCCCCTCCAACCCGAACCGGGCAGGGAAACTATCAGAACCTCCGCCCCTCACTGAGCGGCCACACCCAGGCACCTGGAGGCCAAGCTCACCCCATCCTCTCGACCACTCGAGCTGGCAGAGGTGGGAGCCTGCCACTCGGGACACTTGGCAACCACCCAGATGACCATCCGCACATGCAGGGCATGCTCGCACCAGTGTGTGCCCGTTACCTCACTGAGCCCCCGTGCAGAACCACAGGGTAGGTTCCAGAACGGCCCCACTTTACAAACCAGAAGGCCACCTGCACACAGCCGCGCACGTCCTCCAGGTGCTCTGAACCAGCCAGGACCACACTGCACCCTCTTCCCTCTGGAAACTCAGCTTCCGCCAGGGTGCTCACCTCCAGGACCCCTGGACCAGCCTTGAGCCCAAGGTCCTGTGTGTCCACAGCCAAGAACATCTTCCCCAGGACAGCAGAGAGAGCCAGCGCGAGCTCTGGCTGCGCCAGCCAGCAGCCCCTGGGCGTGACGGTCGCTCAACACAGCAAATGAAGAAAAACGAACTATTTCCATTGCCTAGACCTCTCCCGTCCCCACAGGGTTTATGATGCAAAGTTACAAGGGCCAGGCACCGGGCTGAGGAGGAGCACGCAGACAGCCACCCCCGCCCCTGGCCTCCCGCCGCTCCCTCAGCCCCACCACCTTCCCCAAGGGCCCCGAAGCCCCGCTCGCTTGGACACACAGAGGCTCTCTCAGCCTTTCCCTGTGTGCGTCTGTCCTGTCCCCCAAACACAAGGCCACGAGGCCAGGAGGCTACCCTGGAGGGACCTCCTCAGCAGCACACGGTGGGAATGGGGCAGAAGAGAGTGCTGGTACAACGTGAGGGATGGGATGCGTCTGCGCCTGGAGCACACGCAGCCTTCGGGGGCCCGCGGAGAAGTCCTTCCTGAGGGACCTGCCATCCTTGCTCTGAACTGCAGGAGGGCACCTCACCCCGGCGTAAATCTGCCTTTCCCTCCGACGGCCCCCACTCCCAGCCGAGCTCCTGCCAGCGTGGAGCCTGGGTAGACGATCCGAACACGGAGCCTGCCCACCTTCCCTCTGGCTCTGAGCCAACACCACCGAGCCACCTGAGGGCTCACCCCGCCCCAGGGGCCTGCCTTGGGCTTCTCCTGTGTGCCAGGCCCTGGGACAAATGAACGCTTTCTGCCCCACAAGCCTGTACTTCTGCCAAGGATGAGAGACATCAAAACGCAGAGGGCAGTGACCTGGTACTGTAGCGACCAGTACCCGTCCCTCCCCGGCCCCCAAGACCACCATGAACCCTGGACCAAGGCTGGATACACCTTGGATGTAGCACTGAGCTGGGAACTGTTGGCCTTGTGGCTTGCCACCCCCGGGCTCCATCAGCACCGCGTCCCTAGCGGGATTCTCAAGGAGTCAGAGGAGATTGGGTGTTGCAGAGTAGTTTCCACGGCTACCGACAGAAGTTTCCAGGCACAGTGGGCGTCTTGATTCCATCTGGTGAGGGTGGAGTGGGATGGCAAGCCACCAGGCAGGGCCAGGACAAGGCAGTGCCGGACAGCAGCTACACGGCAGGCTGTGGGAGCCAGAAGCCGGGGCCTCCAGGCTTGGTGCCAACCCTCCCAGAGGGACTTTGACCAGATCGCCTGACTCCCTCAGCCTCGAGATCCCCACGTGTAAATGGAGGCTCCAGCCTCTCTTTATGGGTCTGTTGTGAGAATTAAATGAAGATGGACCAGTGAGAGCTGCTTCTTGCCTACTCGTGCCCCGGCCAGAGGGACCACGGCTCAAGGCTGGAAACAACTCCAGCTCTGCTGGAGCCCCGAGTGGGAGGTCATCCGGAGGGGCCGTGGGGC
The DNA here is from genome assembly GCF_048564905.1 of Vicugna pacos. Lineage (NCBI taxonomy): Eukaryota > Metazoa > Chordata > Mammalia > Artiodactyla > Camelidae > Vicugna > Vicugna pacos. The sequence continues at coordinate 60,814,489 of NC_133002.1, forward strand.
CTTCCTCCCGATGGCAGAGATGAGACCACGGGGCAGGGGATGGAAACGCTCAGGTCACTTGGATGAGAAGCTCAGACCAGCCTAGAAGGGGCCGTGGGCCCCGGGCCATCCCCAAACCCACCAGAACATCCATGTTCATCACTGATGAAAGGATACACCACACGTGGTCCATCCGCACAATGGAACACTGTCCAGCCGTGAAAAGGACTGCAGTGCTGAGAGAGGCCACCACATGGGTGACTCCTGAAAGAGTGAAAGAAGCCAGACACAAAGGGCAAATACTGTGTGATTCCACTGGTGTGAGGTCCCTAGAATAAGCAAACCCCTAGAGCTCGGAAGCTGAACAGAGGCTTAGCGGGGGCTGGGGGGGCGGGGGAGTTATTGGCTAATGGGCAGAGTTTCACTTGGGGAAAATGAAAAAGTTCTGGAGATGAATGGCGGTGACGGTTGCACAGCAATGCGAATGTCCTTGACGCCACTGATGTGTACGCTTAAAAATGGCTAAGATGGTAAACTGTATGTCACATGTATTTCACCACAATAAATCTCAAAACAAAGAGAAGGCAGCGTGCTGGACTCCGCAGGGGAGAGCGCGCTGCCGGCCACGCGCTCACTACCTGCTTCAGCCACTGCGCACGGAGGGCCTATTAGCACAACTCCAATAACCACCTTGGGAAGAGGGGCGGTGGAAACCCACCGGCCCACCCCGGCCTTTCTAAAGAGGCCCTGAAGAGGAAGGGCTGGGGGGGAAGAACCCGCTGAGCTCCCGCGCTAGTGTCGGGGGCCAGTGTCACCGCTTTTGTGGCATCAACAGTGACATCAGGAAATTTCCACTTCCAGACACATGGCCCCCCGTCCTGCCTCCCCACCAGCAGCTTCAGGAACCCCTCTGCTGTTCTCAACTCAACACCACAGTGCCTGCAGATGGCTGGCCGTCTTGAAGGCGGCTGGCATTCTTAAAGGCAGCTGGCCTGAGGTCTGCCCGGGAATCAATCCTCAGTGCAGACGGGAGGCCGCCGGAGAGGCCTGACGAGCCTCCAATAATTACAAGGAGATAAGACAATCAGGTGTAATTAAACAGTGTCCACAGGCAGACCACTCAGCTGCAGCCTGTCCCCCGCCTCTCCTCCTTTTCCCCAAGACTGCAAAGTGAATTATCCTGTGAAGTCAGCAGAGGTTGAGCTATGGAAACAATTAAACAGAAATTAAATCTCATTCATTTATACTCCGAGCACAAAGTGGATCATGTAGGTTTTTTTCTCTCTCTCCTCTTTTCGCCCTGGTGTTAGAGAGGACTATTATGGGAAATTAATCACGAAGCAAAGCAATGAAAGTAATCTATCACTCGCTAAAGTGCACCAACCGACTGTACAAAATCCATCACAGCAGCCGGATAATGCAGAGGTGATGCTGCCCAGGGGAAGGGAGAGGCTGGGCGGGGGCCTAGCTGAGGTCCGAGTGACGGCTGGGCCGAGGACCCACCTCCTCTGGGTCGGATGGTGCTGGAAAGAGGTCTGCCTCTGGGTCTCTCCGGGCTTGTTCAAAGTGTCCCTGCCGCAAGGCTCACAGCCAGGGAGGAACCATGAGAAGAGCCCCCGAGGCCAGCGGGCCTTGGGCCTGGGGGTTTGGGGGAGCTTCTGCTTGATTCTCACCATTTTCCTCGCCACAGGAGGACAGGGTGTGAGAACTAGCCCCAGGAAGGACACCCAGCAAGAATCAGCCCCGTCTCAGGGTCTCCAGCTACACACTGGGGGTGACGCCGCCTGACCTGCCTCCCCTCCCAGAGCCGCGTGAGGATGAAACGAGCAAGAGAGCAGGGAGGCCTGCGCGGTGGACGGAGCTCGGAGATGCCGAGCGGCTGGCGCCAGGCCCAGCGAGCCATGTTCCTGGTTTCCTGCTTTCAAGAGAAACAATTTCGAAAATTGTTTTCCCATCGTGTGAAGGGTGGAGATGGCATAAGTGGAACATTTCTTCCGAGCGAAGGGGGGGTCAGCGCTGCCGGGGCAGAGAGCTCAGAAGTGCTCGGAAGGAGGAGGCTGGCCCAGGAGAGGCGTCTTCGGGACACCAAGCCCGGGAAGTGCCCGGAGAGGGCTGGGGGCACCAGGGTCCTGAAACAGATGTTAAGGAGGTAAACGGAGGAGCTCAGGAGTTGGGGGTGAACCGAGCTGTGAACTCAGTATAAGAAAGGAAGAGACAAAGGCCAGCTCCACTCTGCTGCTCCCCTGAAGGGCACGCAGCCCTCTCGGCAGAGCGGCTGCCCCAGGAGCCCACACACCCACCGCTGCCCCGGGGCTCGCTCACCGAACCGAGGCCGGCCACCACGCTCCCGGGCAGGTGTCACGGGATAGCCGGGAGGGGAAAGCAAGGCAGGAGAGACGGGCCAGGCCACGGGCGAGAAAAGGCCTCGCCCAGCTTTGTCTAAGTTCTCTCACTTGAGAACAGCCCTGACTGCCCGGCCAGCGCAGCCTAGAGTCTGGCTCACCCAGGCCATTCCCGGAGCAGAGCCCTCACAGGACGGGCAGGGATGGAGACGGGCCCCTCAGCCCTCCTCCTGCCCCCAACCCTCCGTGCCCAGACCCCCACTAAGAATGGGTGGCCCCCTCTCCCCAGATCGCCTTCCCTTTAACCTCTCTTGTCCGCATCACTACAATCATCTTAGGCCTGTGCAGTAAAGGGTGAGCTTTGCCCAGAAGAATTCGGCCCTTGACCCTGGTTCCTGGGAAATCACCTCTGAGCCCTTGGAAGGTCCTGCCTGATAAGAGTGTCTTTGTTTATCTGGGAGCCTTGGGCAGCCAGCCAGTCTTCTCTCATAACGTGATCTGGGCCTGATGCCTCGGGCTGCACCTGCTTGACTCTGGGGAGCCGCAGACTGAGATCAGCCACGTGGGTGGTCAGCGGTGTCCCCGTGATCTGCTCCCAGGGCAAAGTCTGAACACCAGGGCCCAGGTGAGCGTCCCTGGTTAGCGGTGCTCAGCGTGTGCTAGGGAACACAGCTCTGGGAGGACTAAGGGCCGTCCACATGACTCCGCAGGGAGAGGAACCTGGCCTTTCACTCCTGGTCTCGCCTGGACACTGCCCCGGGCGCCTCTTGCCCCCACTGGCTTTTCTCTGTGTCCTTTCGCTGTGACAGACTGTACTCACGGGAGTATGAGGCTCTGCTGAGTTCCTTCCCGTGCCTCACTAGACCCGACGGTGGTCTCGGGACCCTGAGCCGCGGAGGTTCACAAGGCATGTTAGGAGTCGCCAGCTCAACTCTCCCCGCGCAACTGAGGAAGGTGAGGCTGGAGGTGAGGGAACTGCTCCAGCTCATGCAGGGCCGTGGGAGAGGGGCTGAGATCGGCGCCCCCTCCCTGGGACAGGACCTGTTCCCTCGGCTTTCATTATTGTCTCCCCCGCCCCACCCTAGGGCAGGGCTCGCTGCACAGCGTGTCAGCAGACTGAGTGCAGGGGGTGGGGGTTGGGTGCCGACGCCGAGGCTGGTCCTCACCGGCCAGAGATGGGAGGAGCAGAGCGGCTGCCGAGGCCTCTGTCCCCAGGGTGGGCAGTGGGGCGAGGAGGAGCGTGTTGGGCTGAGACAGGGAGCAGCCTGGAGACACAGCAAACTGAGCTGCCCTCCCCAGAGCACATGCAGGGCCCCAGGGCAGGGGCTGGGGTGCTAATTAAAGCCCTGGCACGCGCTCCCACATGCGGACTCGCTTGGTCCACACTGCCCTCCCAGCCCCAGGCTCCAGCCCAGCAGCCAGCTTCCCTCGGCCCTGTTGAAAGCAAAGGGACGCAGGCCTGAGTGATTAATGTCCTCTGTCACTAGAGCCTGGCACCTGGGCCTGGGGACAGCCAGTGTCACACCACCAAGAGGCCAGCACCTGCCACTCGGCCTCGGCTGGCCAGGCGAGAGGCGGGATCAGCGCTGGACCCCCTCCAAGGCTGCAGGGGGCAGGCACGATGGGCCTCTTCCAGACAGGGCCTTGCTTGAGGCACGACCCTGGGGACAGGGGGTCCGCACAGGGACCAACCACAGGAGTTGCAGGCCTCGGAACAAAATGAAAATGCGAGGCCATTGCTCGAGTTTCAGAACAGCAACTGCAGAACTTTAAATCAAGCACCGGCTCTTCTGAGCTTGGGGCCCTGTGTGGCTTTGCAGGTGGCCCAGAGGCAAAGCTGGTTCTGTCCCCACTGTCAGAGCCTCTCCTGGTCATCTGGGGAAAGCCTCAGACAGACAGAGAGGGGCAGAGCTCAGCAAGGACACAGCACACACAGTGCACACAGGCACACCAACACACACACACACACTCAGAGCCTCCCTCTGACACTCAGGAGACACTGAGCCCAGACAAGAGTTGGCTGAAGTGACAGCACAGCTGACAGCGAGGGGCAGCTGCCCCAGGGAGAGCCTGGAGGGACACCTCCCCACAAGGTGCGCAAGCACATCGGCTCAGCCCTCCGGCCCAGGACCCGAGGTCCCGGAGCTGGGAGGCACAGGGGCCCAGCTAGTCTGACCCCCTCCACCAGCAAACGGGGAAGGAACTGGAGGCTAAGCGAGGCCTAGAGGCAGCCTAGACTCCCTCCTCAGCGAGGGCCCGCTCGGAGGGTCTCGGTGGTCGGCGAGGGCCTCCTCCTCTCCTGACAGGTCTGCACTGCTAGCCCTGACCCGTGCCTCAGTAAGAACGAGGACCTCACGGGTGTGCCGTGCGCTCTGGTTCTGGAGCCCGGCCCGGGGCAGGACACGCTCTCCACACTCAGAGAAGCACATGGGTGTCCGGGTGACGGAGCTGGGGAGTGGCCAGGCTGGGCAGGGCCTTCCAAGCCTGTGTCCCCGACCCTGCAGGGGTTGCCACGTGCAAACACTGAACTCATTGGCCTCCTGGAGCAGAAGCTGAAAAGTCCCCTCCTAGAGGGAGAGGAGGAGGGACAACTTAGGAGTATGGGATTAACAGATACAAACTGCGGCACACAGAACAGGTAAGCAACGAGGACTTCCTGTACAGCACAGGGAATTACAGTCAATATCTTGTAATAACCTATAATGGAAAATAATCTGCAAAAATAAATTGATACACCATGCTGTACGAAACTAACGCAGTACTGTAAATCAACCATACTTCAGTAAAATTGAAAAAGAAACCAAAAGACTTAAACCCCTTCTGGGTCCCTGAGCACACTCAAGTGCCTGGAGCATAATAAAGAGTTCCGGACAAGCGGATCACAGACTGTGGAAGGACTAAGACAGCCCCCGCCTGCAGCTCACGTGACCGGGTAGAAGGTGCCGGCTGCACCCAGAGAACAGGCAGAGAGCAGGTGCGGGGGGCCCGCGGTCCGGGAGACCCGGCACCTGAGCCGCGAGGTGGTAGTGCCTGGAGCCCACGGTCTGGTTCATCACAGATGTGAGCCTGGCGCTGCGGGTGGCCGGGACTCCCAGGGGCTGAGCCAGGCCCCGATGGCCCAGTCGCCTCTTTCCCCAGGGCCCAGAACAGCGCCAGGGACACAGTGGGCACTCAATAAATATCTACCAAGAGATGCTGAGGAAGGATGTTGCTTTTCCGTTCCTGCCGTCACCACCGTGCCAGAGGCTCTCCCTGAAGTACCAGGACCAGGAAGAAGGCCAGCAAGTGCCCCAGGGACAGGAAGGGACTCTGTGGTCCCATAGAAGGAAAGAAAGAGCCCACGCACGTTAAAAGCGTGCACAGGTACAGAGAGAGCCGCGCTTACTGGCGCTTCGGGGCAGTGGGCCGGTGGGTAACCTTTTCTTTCTGATGGCTGGTACTGTTCCATTTTTCTACAAGAAGCATGTACTAATGTCATAATAGGAAAAACAACATAAAAACAAGGGCTTCATTTGTGACGCCAGTACCCCACACTGGGATGGGATAAAAAAGCTCCAACGAAGCCAGGGCCGGGCGGGGTGACAGTAATGCGGGACTGAAGCCAAAGGGAGGGGCTGGGCCCCAGTCGAGAGGCAGGTCACCTCCCCTCTCTGACCTCAGGTGCCAGGACTGCAAAACAGCAATGGCTAGAATCGTCCTCCTCGGGCCAGGGGAGCAAACAGCTGGATAAAGGAAAGGCATGAGCAGGGATAATGCCCCTCAAATGCTGAAATAGCTCTTGCTGAGCCAGCACAGGAAGGGGCGGGGTAGGGGCAAAGTGAAAGGGTGGAAATTAAAAAAAAAAAAAATGCAGCCCATGGCAACAGGGCGTGCGGCGGTTTATGTTTAATTAACACCCAAACACCCCCTTCTCTGGCATCCACCCTCCCTCCTGCCCGGCGGGGCGGCCACGCCACAGACAATGCCGGTTCTCGGGGGCAGGGCAGGAACAGTGGGGAGGAGGGCCCGCAGTGTGGCTCCCTCACTCGGGAAGCTACAGCCCTTCCCCACTTGGGCCCCCCTACCCCCCCGACCTGAGCAGAGGACTCCAGAGCAGCCCTCCTGCCATGCACCCCGCCTCTCCCCCAGCCACAGATCTAGGGGCCCCGTCTTGAGAGACCAACGAAGGGAGAGTATTCAACCTCTCCAACCTCAACGGCGCCCTCCTCCAAGCCTCTCCATCTAATACATGGCTACTTTTTTTCTAATTTAAGGAAGTTGAATTTCCTTTTCCTCACCAGAAAGGACTCATTATTTTTCTCTTATGAACACTTTAGTACCAAATTGGATTTTTAATGTCAATTTAAAAAATAACATATAAAAACATTATGCTAAGTGAGAGAAGCCAGTCATACGACTCCATTTACATGAAACGTCCAGAACAGGCAAATCTGCAGAGACAGAAAGTGGATTAGTGACTGCCAGGGGCTGGGGGGAGGGGAGGGTTGGAAGGTGACAGCTAAAGGGCATGGGGGTTGTTTGGGGGGGTGACAAAGTGCTCTGAAATCAATGGTGGTGATAGTCGTACAACCCTGTGAATATAAGCAAAACCACTGAACGGCACACTTTAAATGAGCGAGTTGTATGGTGTATGAGTTATAGCTCATTAAAGCCATTATCGAAAACAAAATGTTTCTTTTGAGACGGTCAACCGACTAACGCAAGGCACGTGAGGTGCCTGCTGCCGGTGCCTCCATCTCTCACTGTCCGTCTCCCGCCCTGCATGCCGCCACGCAAAACCCGGGCGGCCCCCGTCAGCCCACGTGTCCCACCCTCGTGCACACACACTCACCCTTCTAGCCATCCACCCTCCAGGAAGGAGCCCCAGGACAGGATCGTGGGCCTTGCTGGGGCGCCCACAGCCCCCTGTCCTCAGCCGGCTGAACCCTGGTCACGCACGCTGGGATCCCAGCTGCTGACCGAGCTGACTCGGACACAGAAAGGCGCCCAGCTCTCCCCTCATCCACCTACACTCCCAGTTGTCAGGACGCTGTTTCACATGACACGACAGGACACGACATGGTTTTAATTTGATACAATTTCAATAGATTCTTCTATGTAAATATATAATCAGCAAATGTGTCATTCTCAAAGACAACACACTGTAACAGTTTGCTTAAACACCTCCTCGTGCTGCTGCCAACATAAGCAACCTTGCACAAGTCAGTCCGGGCATTTTTAGCGACTTCTGTGCTCCGTGTTTCCTGAAGTGGGATCACGGGATCGATGGGCATTATCCATTTTAAAATTCATGACATGCTGGCGGAGCCCACTGTCAAAAGGATGCCCTGAGCAATGAGTGTTTTTAAACAGTCCTCCTGGGACTCAGTATTTATATATTCTCAATGTACTTTTTTGCTAGTATAAATAGGTTAATTATTTCAGGTCATTAAAAATCCTATTTAGTTTACCCTTTAGTTGTATTCGGACAAATTCCCATCGAGGGTGAAGCAGACATGCAGGTTTTTCGACAAAGTTACTGCTCCAGGGCCCAGGAAGGGAGCCTCCTGTTCCTCCCACCATCATGGGAGTGGCCGGCCACAGCGGAGGCAGGGATCAACCAAGGCCGACATGGAGGAGGGGCCCTGGAAATTCTCCCAGAAAATGGGTACGCCTCCAGCGCTGGAAAATGGTGTTTGGGAAGCTCTGTGTCCCCCACGGGACGCACAGTCTCCGAGTGTCTTCACCTTCTCGGAGCAGTTTTCTCACTGACAACTGTTCTGGAAACTGCTCTGAGTGCAGAGGCCTCGTGGGGAGCAGTCACGCTGAAGTCCTCACTGTGCCCCACATCGGAGCATCTGAAGGGTCTCTCCCTCCTCAAAAACCACTCCTCAGGAGCCATGAGTCCCCAACTCCGTTTCCAGACATAGAAACTCTCCTGCTGACACCAGGCCAGGAGCCCCATGGGGCCACCCCACCCTGTGCACTGAACATGTACACCCCCCACATTCACATGTTGACACTGACCCCCAGTGCGATGGTATCTGGAGGGGGGCCTTTGGGAGGTGAACGGGTCATGAGGGTGGGGCCCCCATGATGGGAGGATCAGTGCCCTGGGAAGACTCGGGCTGCTGTAACGAAAGGTCCAGAGACCAGGCAGCTTAAACAACATTTTTTTTCTCACAGTTCTGGAGGCTGGAAGTCCGAGATCAAGGTGCCAGCTGGTCAGTGTCTGGTGAGAGCCCTCTTCTGGGCTCACACGTGTCCACCTTCTCCTGTGTCCTCACATGGGGGACAGGGTGGGGAGCTCTCTGGGGTCTCTCCTATAAGGCACTAACCCCATTCATGGGGGCTCCACCCGCATGACCTAATCTCACCTCCCAAAGGCCCCGCCTCCTGATAACATCACATCGGGGATCAGTTTAACAACATAAACATCGGGTGGTCGCAAACATGCTGTCTACAACATAATGGTGGAAAGACCCAAGTTCTTGTCAGCGAGTTTCTCTCTTTCAAGTTTGGGGGTCTCCATGAGCGAGTCAAGGAGAGGTGATCCAGGAGCCCATTGGTTCATTCAGTAGGAGTCTCTGAGCCTGAGCCCCGAGCATCGGGCAAGTGCCCAGATGCCGGGAGTACGACCAGGGACAGGCCAGCTGCCTGCCCAACGGGAGAGAGAGAGCCTGGCAAACAGACAAATTAAATGCAATTTGATGAGATGCAAAACTAATCAAAGTCAAACCTTTCAAACTTGCCAGTACCAGGAGATCCAGCAACCTGGTGTCTCACCCCTCCCCACACACCTCAGTCTCCATGTCCTGAACCGCACAGTGCCCTTCCAGCCACAGTGCCACCAAAACAAGTTGCCAGGCATCCCCAAGGGGTCACTGGGTTTCTCCTCGTCATGGGGAGCAGGCTTCGTCCTGGAAGACAAATGGCTGGGATTTCAGTTCTGCACTTGTAACCTCCTCGTGGCTTTTCCCCTCTGGGCGTCAGTTTCCCCATCGTTAAAGCCAGAGAGTTGGCTTAAATAATCCCCAGGCCCCCCTCCTGTGATGCGGACCTTCCCCGCTCCCTCCAGGGAGGGGAGCCCGGGACTCTGGCGAGTTCTGAGCTAATAAAGTAACCCCGCTCCCCATGTGGATACAAAACAAGTCTGACAGACGGGTATTAGGGAGTGATGTTCAGGCAGGTTTACCAACACACGGCAGACAAACTGCAGATTAGAGCCGGTTCCCCAGACCCAATATTTACAAACAGTCTCAGCATTAACGTGGGCACGCAGCTTCCCGCGCCACTAGTGCGGCCTCCCCTCCGCCCGCCCGGCGGGGCTCCGGCCTCACCGGTTCTCAGGAGGAGGAACAGCAGCAAGGCGCTGTCTCTCCCGCCCAGCATGCCCGCCCTGGGGTTCCACTGTCAAGCGCTGCTCCCGACGGTGCAGCAAGGGCCCCTCCCCGGGATGTCAGCTCCAAGTGGCAAAAGTGCCCCCACCCAGCAACGTGCACAACGCGGGGCCTAAGGCTGCTGCCCCCGGCGGAGCGCTGAGTCTGGAAGGCACACGGGACGTCGCATCTGGAAGCAGATGCCTCTGCTGGATGGAGCAGCAGCTGTGAAAGCCGCCCTGCTCTGCCTTGTGCTTGAGAGGCGGGGAAGCCGTCCCTCCCACAGAATGTCCCCAGGCACCATGTTCTTAGGATCAACACGGTCACATAACTAGATAACAAGGATCCTGGCATATAATTCACCACCAACCAAGTGTCGGCCGTGGTGTTTAAAGAACGCTGTCTTCATGGCTTTAGCATGGAAAGGGCCCGACAGTGCCACCCACCCTTGCCAGGTGGGTGTCCCTGTCAATCAGTTTCTCAACCCTGGCACCATTGGCAGCTGGGGCCGTCCTGGACGCTGGAAGGCGTTAAGCAGCACCCCTGGCCTCCATCCTCTAAATGCCAGAGCACCGCACACACACCTCCACCCCAAGCTGTGACAGTCAAAGAGGTCTCCAGACACTGCCAGATGTCCCCTGGGGCAAAGCCACCCCTGGCTGGTAACACTGCTGTAAACTGAAGTCCCACGGGTACACCCGGGGGCAAGAAGCATGCCGCAGGCCAGGCGTGGAGGACCAGGCACCCTGCCCAGCAGGCCCCGCCGCCGGGAGCGCTCGGACTCACCGCGCTTCACACGAGTTTGCCAACAAGGGAGAAAGCCCACTGCTTCATCTCCAAGCAAAGGGCTGTTCCCGGAGGGCTGTGCCGTGGCCCTCTGGTTTCATCTTGCACCACCGAGCTCTCTGACGCCCAGTCCCACCCCCGTTGGGGAGGACTATCTGCACCTCTGAAGCTCCCTCAGACCACACACGTGTAAATCCAATTGAAGTGTTCAGGCTCACCGGGACCTCAGTGTCCAAAGGCACCTGGCCGGGTTCTCTGGGAAGTGCACTAGAACATCACTCGTCATCCGTTTTTCTAAGCTTGGATTTTTGTAATGGGAACCTCTTTTCTTGTCTGAGTATATATCCTATGTGTATAAATTTCACATCAAAAGGCATGGGAACGCGTTTTTATTTGGAATTTTGATGCAATCTCCTGAGATAACGGGCGAAACGCTGAGGATGTCCCCCGCCCAGGGTGGAAGTCACTGACCTCCGGCCTGGCACAGAAGCACAGGGAAAGTGGCTGGATCCTGCTGCACCTGGGCTCTTGCGTCCCAGTGCCCCTCGCAGCTGGCCTGACCTCCATGCAGGGACGCGGGGCCCCGACGTCCAAGCTGGGGCCCCACAGTCACCCCGGCGTCTCAGCCACAGCCCAGGGACAAGAGCCGGGAAAGGAGGCTGCTCCCCGAGGCTCCCCCACTTGCCGAAAGTAACAGGCATTCACTTCCACTCACAGCCCACAGGGAGAACTAGCCACGTGACCCCCAGGGGCGTGCGGCCTGGAGCACAGCCCCACGGCGGTCAGCCAGCCGCTCAGGTCAGCGGGTCAGCAGGCGCCACTCACACGGCTCGTCCGAACCTGACTGGGGCACTAAGCCAAGCGGCTTCCTTCCCCATCCATGCATTCTGTCCCCCCTGCCATTGGTATTAAGTCCCAGGGAGTCAGGACAGGCCCTGACAGAGAGGGAGGGCAGGACAGCCGCCCACACACCCAGCCAAGGAGCGGCCCCAGCCCCACTACTGAAGCAGCAAAGTAAAATAAAATAAGGAAGGGTCTGATCAGCAGAGTCCCCAGCAGTCAGAGCAGAGGACACTGGGACTGACAAGTCAAAGGCGGGTGGGGGGAGGGCGGCAGTTCTGTTCTGGCTAAACCACGTCCCGGTGGCTGGACGTGAAATGGGCGCTGGCCCCTAGTTCTGTCACTGCGCACACAACTAAAGGACACGGCCTGGATGAACCAGGCATGCCTTGTCCTCTGCAGAGGGCCCTGTGCAGACAGGGTGCCTACCCCCCTTTCCTGACACCTGCGTTGGTGAGACAACCAGGCACTTTTGTGGAACAAAACCACCGTGTGACACCAACCCAGCCCCTCCTGCTCTTAGCACTGCAGCCCGTGAGGCTGAGGACTGCGGTGGGGGGGGACACAGAAGGACCCCACAGCTGGCTGACCCACAGGGCACCTGCCAGCACCCCCTACCAGGGGACAATCCAAGGTCAGGTACCGCCATCCTGAGCCCCCCTCCTCCTCGTCTCTCCTGGGGGGACCACCACTCTCTGCACCCCTCACTCTTGGCTGCTTCTGTGCTCAGGACCAGCCTCCTTCTGCATCTGGGAACCGCCCCCACCTCGAGCTCGCACCACCTCCCTCTGCCAGGGTTGTCCAGCCAGCTTGCCAGCAACTATGCTCTGCTTTTTCTTGTCTTTTTTTTAACCAATTGCCCTTCTGGGAGAGAGGAGAAAAGCCCGGTCTTTCAAAAACTCCATCCTGCCGTGGCACGTACAGCATCCACCGGCGCTGAAACCAACACTGGAAGAGGAGCTGGAGGGAGGGCAGCCCCGCAGCGGTGCGCGGAGCTCTGCGCCGGGCACCACGTCTCCTGGGTGTCCTCTCCCCCGCCGCCCCTCCCTCCAGCCGGTCTCTCTCACATCTATTTTTGTGGCTGATCAGTGTGCCTGTTTCCCAACCAAGGGCTCACGTACGTGTATTTCTATACATTACTCCCTCCATGGAGGCTTCCGAGCCATGCAAATGGCACCTTATGCAAATCAAAGCCTCCTCCATCTGCTTCCGATATTCCCCACTTCCCCTTAATAACCTGTTTTAGGGGATGCGGTACATGTAGCAGATGATACAACTTTATTTTTGTAAACCCAGTTGGTCCTGGAGTGCTGGCAGCCACAATAATAGAAGAACGCGCCTGTTACTGCCTCTCAGCGAGTTTGCCGTCAGGCAGCACCTCATTAAAACAAGCCGGGAGGGGCTCCGAGAAGAAGGGAGGGGCGCGGGGTGGGGGGGTCCCAGCAGAGCCGCACGCAGAATCCTGGCCTGTCCCTCTTTCTCCTTGGTCAGTGTTTGCTGTGGGTTGAACTGTATCCCCCAAAAAGATGTGTGGAAGCGCTAACCCCTGGGACCCCTTATTTGAAAGCACGTCTTTGTAGATGTAATAAGATGTAAGTCAAGATGCGGTCATGTTGGAGGAGTGCAGGCATTTAACCCAATAGCATGGGTGTCCTCACGAGAAGAGGACAGGACACAAGGAGGAGGCCGAGTGACAACAGAGGCAGAGGCTGGAGTGATGCAGCCACAATCCAAGAAATGCCAAGGATGGCTAGCAACCGCCAGAAGCCAGGAGAGGCTCAGAAAGTCTCTCCCCTGGAGGTTTCAGAGGGAGCGGGGCCCTCCAGCACCTCCCTTACCGCCCCTCCGAGAGACTTCGCAGGTGCTGGTGTGACTGGGACAGTGTCTATTTTCGCTGCCCACTGTGCCCCCAGCCCCTGCATCAGGGCCTCGGGGTCGGTGCCCAGAGGTGCTAGGTATGTGCCCCCCGGTGACACAGTGAGCGGGGCGGGGGGGGGCAGGGAAACACCGCTCAGAGTCGGCCGTGTCTTCTGAGACCTCTTCCGGTGCCCAGAGGATCCTCTCAGCATCAAAAGCTCACCTTCACCCAGTGAAGGGAACCCAGGATTCGTGCACTGATTTTTAAACTTCTGTCAGTCTACAGTTACTTCCAAAAAGAAAGGTAAGGGGGGAAAAGCTCAATTTCTTTTTCCTTTGACACGATGCTGCAAAGCCCGGCAAAAGCTTGCCCTCCCCATCCTCCCCGACTCCCGCCCTCCGCCGCGTACAGCACCTGGCTCACAGGTGGGCCTGAGGCCTGACAGCCAGGAAGCAGAGCCTGACCTCAGCGAGCTGTGAAGAGAGACTTTCAGGGTAGAGAGCTGTCACTTAGAACCTAGGTTTTCGAACACCCATGGAAACAGCTCCACGGCTCCCAGGAGAGCGCGGTACAAGGGCCCAGGAGCACCTAGTGGATTCACACAAAGAAGGCAGGGAGCTGGAGGAGCCTGGGGAGGCTGGCCCCCAGCGAGGCGCCCGGTGCAGCGGGAGCTGGCCTGTCCTGAAGTGCTTTCGCAGGGAGGGGGCTTGGTGCAAGGCCACGGGGAAGCAACTGGCCACAGACCCCGCTAGTGGACACAAGTCTGTGCAAGGAGGGGACCTTCCGAAGGAAATGGTGTGCTAGGTCTGCGGACATGTTGCTGGAGGGGACGCCGGGGAACAGCTGGGGGGCGCTACCAGTCAAGGGAGCCGCGGGTGAGCGTGGAGGAAGGAGGGAGGACAGGAAGAGCTTTTCATCCACCAAAGGGTGGAAGACGAGCCTGAAAGTTTGGGGCGTCCCTGGAAACTCTAGAACAGGTCAGCAAGCCAAGGCCAGCTCGCTACCTGTCTGATAAACAGAGTCAGTGGCCCACATCCGTGTTCATCCGCGTGCTTACTATCTAAGGTGTCTTTCACGCCAATGGCCAAGCTGAGTCTTTATGACAGACACCGTCTGGCCCTAAAATACTGACCACCTGGCCGTTGACAGAACAAGTTTGCAGAGCCTGCTCCATAACACTGAGCCCTGTGGGAGCTAGTCTGAGCTTATACAAAGCCTGAATAGGGGGCAGGGGGGTGGGTTAATGGATGCAAGACATTGAGTGCAGCCCCTACAGAGAGGAGGGACCACCGACAGCATTCTCTTCCCTGCCTCGGGGAACCTCAACACTGACAAAGTGACCCCATGAACCTCGGTGGGGGTGCCAAGCTAGGGTGAGGCACCTACATGGTTAACTGGACTTAAAGCTGTGTTTTCAGAGACAGGAACCTGCCACAAAGTTGACACACGTCAGTGTCGCTGCCAAGGCCCCAGGCCCTGCCCACAGCCTGTGCCTGCCTTCGGGAGAGGGGGTCCTGCTGCGAGCCCACCCTCCCCTTTGGCCTCTGCTCGCTGCTGCGCCAAGGAGGCCCGGGTAGGGCGAGGAGGCTGCAGCCCGGCGGGGAGGGCGGCCCAGGCCAGCGGAGGGCCCGGCTGCCAGGCTCCCTCAGCTCCAGCAACCTCATCGTCTGAGGCGGCTTCACTTTTAAGCAACCAGCGAAGGACAAGCACCCTGCAAATTTAGAACGCGTGATGGCTGGTATTCATCTTAGCACGCGGGGTGCGGGGAGGAGACAGAAAGATGCGCTCATGGCCGTGCCAGCACATCGCAGCCCCCAGAGGCGCCTGCGGAAGGGAATGTCTTCCCCGAGAGGGAAAAGGGAGCAGGCCCCCTGAGGCCAGGCCCCTGCCCCCACCCCGAGGGCTGCCCATCACCACTACACCCACCAGCACGGCCCCACCCAGGCCACCTCATCCCCACCTCTGGGCCCCCCTTTCCTTTCTCACATTTTGCTAAAAATAAAACCCCTTTTGGCAGCACACACACCCAGTTTCCCCAGAACATAAGCTTCCTGGGCATCTAGAAAAGGGAAGAGCGCTACCTCTCATGGAGCCCAGATGGATTCCTGAAAATTTGTGTCAAACCAATTTCTGTAAATCTCATCATGTTCCTAGTGATTCACCTTCATCTGAGAAACACTTCCCTCCTGCCAGCTGCTCTCCTGACCAGCTCCTTCCACGCACACAGACGTGCTCGCCAGCGATGGGCCTGAGCAAACACCAGCTCGAGAGGGGCTGCAGCCGCGGAGGGTCCTCGTGTGATCTGAATGCTCATGCCCAGATTTTGCTGCATCAGGGCTCAGGTTTCCAGGGAGCAGGCTAGGCCGCACCGCGCCCTCCTCAGCGCTTCTTCAGGCCTCGCCTGACTTCTTTCAGGGCGGCGGCACCGGAACCACACCCGTACCTCTCACCTGCCTCCCCATGGCACCGCAAGGCGGTCCTCTGCCGCGTGATAGATCTGAGTGAGACCTGCACAGTAGTGGGGGAGGGAGGGGGAGAGGCAGACTCAGTTTCCCTGCTGTAACATCTACCACGTGCTGGTCCTCAAGGCAGGGAGGGGTGGCCCGCAGCAAAGCCGGACTGGACCGTGCGAGCCTTGGCTGGCACAGAGTGGGTGAGGCAGGCTCCGCATGAGCAGGCCTGCAGGGTAGGAAGACGCCTCTCACTGCAGGACAGAAGCATCAAGGCTGCAGGCAGGGAGGCGGGTGGTGGTGCTGGTGCCGGAGGAGATGGAGAGACAGGGACCCATCCAAGGTCCCAGGCCACTGGACAGGGCAATACACTAACATTTGGGAGGTCAGAGGAGAAGGAGGTGACCGAGGCCCATGCCGTCAGAGTAGGGGGCCTCTCCCTGCTCCTGCGGCCGCTCTCCAGGACAGACCAGCCGGGAGTAATCCTGCGGCTCTAGTCTCCGTCCCCCATGCTGATGGCGCTGGAGAGGGCGCTCAGGGCACACAGGCCTGACCTTACTGTCCTGTCCAATTATGCACAACAGACTCCCAGGACACAAGCGAGGCCACAGGGACCAATTCCCCCTCCACGGCTTTCTTTTGTCAAGTGACTGCTAAAAACTGGGTGTGCTCACGCACATGTGTGAAGGAGGGGGTGACAGCTATTGAAACAGCTCCGAGCAGTCAGGAGCTGAATGTCCACTGACACACAGAAGCGGTGGACCATACTAGTTTATACCAGGGTCGGAGGTGGGGGGCCACCAGCTGGATTATACATTCCTTAAAGGAGGAAAAGAGGGTGGGTATGCGCTCGGCACCCGCCCTAGTTCAAGCCCCACCCAAGGTACTTGACCCTTGTTATTTCATCTCGTCTTCACAGCGTCACCCTCATTTTGTGGGTGAAGGAAGCTGAGCCTCCGAGAGTCGCCCAAGCACGAGCTGGTGGGGGAGCTGGGGTCTGACTTGCAGGGGTCTGCAATGCAGCTGACTAGCTGGGGTCTGACCATGCAGCCTCTGCCCTTCGTTTCTCTCTTGAAGGACCGCCCCGAGTTCGCGACAGGCTGAGCTCTCCATCCTCTCCAGATGCAGGTGGGCACTGAGAGCCAAGTTCCCCGCCAGCCCCAGGGTCCGGGCCTCAGAAATCCTCCAGAGGCCACACCCTGGCCACGCCCTCAGACTCACCCAGCCACGCCCCAGCACACCCCTCAGCTGGCCTGGGTAGAACAGAAGACTAGAGGAGGGTCAAGGAGGGTGGTGATAAGCCCACCTGTCAGGGTCCCTTCCACACTAGGCAAAACCAGCTCTGCCCAGCCCAGGGTCCCAGGGGTGTGAGAGGGAGGGGCTCGGTGTGTGGCCCCTGGGGACGCTAGGGGCTGAGCGTGGCAGCTGCACAGCACAGGAGGGCGACCCCAGCCGCCTCTGGTCTGGGGGTCTGAGCAGCCTCTGGCAAGATCCACAGCTATGGTTTTGTCCTTATTATAAAAGTAATACATATTCACTGCAGAAAATTTAGAAACTACACATATGCAAAAAGGAGAAAATTAAAAATAGCCCCCAATCCCACTGCCCTGAAATAACTCCTGCTAACATTTTGAGCACACATACCCTCCCAGACTTCCCTATGCATAGAATATGTATTTTTGGTACCGAGTGGGATCATACTATACATTCCATTTTGTAACTTTTTCCCATTTAACTGTCTCATACCAAACCCCTAAGGACTCTTCCACAACATCGATTTTAATGGCCGAATTAGCCAAAGAATGCTAGAAGGAGGGCTGGCCGGGGCAGGGGGTGGGTCTTACAAGCCAGAGCACTGCAGCGAAAGCATAAATGGGACAGTGCCCTTTGTCAACAAATCAGCTCTACGGTTACAGAAAAATATGACTTTCTTAAAGAAGTTTTTTTCTCTTTAGTCTAAATTCTACAATATAAAAAACCCTGACTTGAAGACATGCTATTCAGAAGAGAGCCCCCTTCCCCGAGGTCGCCTCTCACTAAAGTGGGTCAGTGATGCACACAGCCAGCTTAGCACCTGGAGGCCTTCCCGTCCACCTGACGCGGGCTCTCTGTAGGTCTGAGAAGGGAAAGCAGAGAGTGATTTAAAACAATCAGGGGTCATGTCTCCCTGTGCGTGGAGGCAACGTACGGAGGACTTGTTGATGGATGAATGAGATTAGGGGGAGGATGTTTATGTATGAAAGGTGATCAGTTCTTAGCAGTGATGAAAGGTTTTACTACTGACCTTTATAACCGTGAAGGTTTCTACACTTGATCTGAGCTCAAAAACAGAGAGAGAGAGGGGTGGAGGAGCCTCCCCTTGGCTGCGGACGTCTTCAGAAGGAAGTATCACAGTTCTAAGGGCTGACCTGACTTCCTCTCACTGCAGGCATCATGGACTGAACGCTTGTGCCCCCATGCAGGCCACTCAAGGACCCCACGAGCAGCTGCCGCTGCGGGTCTCGCACCTCCCTCCGCAGCTTCCTACGCACGCAGGGCCCTCTCTCCTCCCCCTCCCCACTTCCACTCATGGCTGGAACTAAGCAACCCCACGGGGGAAGGGAGGAAAAATGACCATCCCCTTGGCCTGGCAGCTTGACCCCAGAACCCCCATCATACGAACCACCACCCAACTCCCAGACTTGTCCTGTGCCGTGTGTCCTCGGCAACGCCAGAGAAATACACAACCACGTCCTGGAAACCTGCTGCAGTGTGGCTCAGTGAGCAGGTGCTTGTGGTCACATCAGTTCTGTCCAAGGTGCTCCATTGTGTCGATGGACAGATGGACGAGCCAGGCTCCCCGACTCCTGAGCCTGCCGGCCATGGGCTTCCTCTTGTGGAACGAGGCACCAAAAGCTCTAAGAGGAGCAGCCGTGGGCTCCTGGGGCCCCGGCTGGCCCAGCACCTGGGATGGAAAGCCCCCTGCTGTCCCTTCCTTCCTCTGAGGGACCAGGAAGGTATGTCAGTTTCCTGGGGCTGCGGTAACAAACTGCCACAAACTGAGTGGCTTAAAACAACCCGGTTTTACTCTCAAAACGGTTCTGGGGGCTAGAAGCGAAAAACTAAGGTGTCGGCAGACTGTCCTCCCCTCTTCTTATAAAGACACCCGTCCCTGGATTTAGGGTCCACTCTACTCCAGTATGGCCTCATCGTAGCCATGATTAAATCTGCAAAGACCCTAATTCCAATTGAGACCTGATTCACAGGACCGGGGATTCAGGCTTGGGCAGGCAAGGACACAAGGCAGCCAGCAGAGCAGGGTCTCCCCTGGAGGGTCGCGGGTGGACAGGCCCCTACCTGGGCGTGGGGGCCTCTCCCTGCACTGCCTCCCCACCATCTGCGTGCCACCCGGACTCTGCTCCCCCAGTGTGGGGCCTCATGGCCTGCTGATGCTCATGTCCCTCCAACAGAGCCAAACTGTCCCCCGAGCATCTGCTCCCACACATCCCTTTTCTGCCTCTGAACACAAAGGGACAAACCTACTCCCTCCTCCACACGACAGACCTGTGAACAAGCACCACGTGGCAGCAGGCCCACCCACGCCCACCCCGCCTCCCGAGGCTCCTGGTGGCTTCAAGAGCCCCCCTGTGTCATGGGTGTACGTCCCCTCACACCCTAGCTGAGCCAGCCCCCGCTGGCCACTGTCTCTCCTAAAGTGAGACACAGAACTGACCACAGTGCCCTGAGGTCGCCCTCTCCCTTGGAGATGCTTTTCCCCAAACATGCACAGGGCACTGGGGGCGCAAAGCTGGGGGTGCTGGAGAGGAAGGGCCCCGTGCTCAAGCCCCTGGCTCCTGGCTGAGGGGGCAGGGAGGGGACAGGACAGCCCCTCACCCTGAGTCGGGCTGTAGGGTTGCTATTCGCCTATTCTGCAAACACAAGCCCCTGACATGGGAGACAGATGGGAGAGGAGCTGGTCCTGGCCGGCCTGTCATCAGAATCTGTGTGATCGTGTGATGACTGCTCCCCCAGGGGAGACAGCTCCCCCACAGCAGGGCCAGGTGTGTGTGTGCCCCGAGCTTGACAGTCTTGCTGAATGACCGAATGAGTGAATAACTGAAGTGGATGGGGAAGGGAGACATCCCCTCTCCCCGCCTCTGGACTTGCCGCCCTTGAGGCAATTCCCTGTGGAGTTACAGGGTGAATGTGGTTCTGTGGGGGGCACAGTCAGAGCAGGATACCCTCAGGGATGCCTCCCCTCAAGGCCCAGTTCCCTCCCCTAGAGCAGAGCTTTCTGTGGGTGCAGAGAAAGCAAGATAATAAAGGTGGGTGGGGTTTTGAAAGCCAGCTGGGCCAGCCCTCTGTCTTGGGGGCAGCACCAGGGCAGCGAAGTCCTAACTAAGGCTTTCAAGCCACATGCGGTTCCTTTAAACCCAGGAATTGCCGACAAGATCAGCAGACCCTAGGCACCCATGTGGGGTTGGAGGTCTACAGAAGCCTTTGACCCAGAAAGCCGCTGTCATGAGAAGCTCAGGTCCAAGGCTTTGAGATCAGGTGAGGACTGTGATGACAGCTGGTCCAGAAGCAACTCCAAGACTGTGTGTAACAGTCAAAGTCTGAGAGTAGCCCATATGTAAAGAGCACCCTGGAACAAACAAACAAAAAAGACTCCATGGAAACACAGATAAATTACATAAACAGGGTGTTCACAGAAGTTGAATGTAAATGAGCAATAAACACAGAAGAAGACACCTAACTTTCTCAGAGTTGAGGACATGCAAGTTAAAATGATATTCTGTACCCTTAGACTGACAAATATTTAAAGAAAGAATAAAAACTGATACTAGCATGGGTGTAGGATAACAGATTCCCATGTGGTACAGAGAGAGGTGTAAATACTTTCAACTTTGTAAAGCAATCCAGCTGTATTATTAAAACCTAAGATGTACATACCCTTGGCCCCAATAAATTCTACTTTGGGATTTTCTCTAAAAAAAGCAGAAAATGCCAGGAAAATACACAATGCTTGAAAACAATGTATGTGCGTTGCACATGGGTGGGTCAGTATGAGCAAAGGGGCAACATGGGGAGGGGACACTTTCAACTGTTAGCAGAAGTCAGAGGTCACCAGGAGAGCTGGATCTGGGGAGAAGCCAAGGAGACTAATTGTTTCACTTTAGACACTTCAGTCTTGGAAGAACTAATACAATCAACAAGCAATGACGTTTACAACTCACGCGACTGCATTTTTTACATGACTAAGGACATGGTTTCAAAATGAAGCCTTTCTACACGCTCTGCTGTTGCAGGTGGCATTGCCAGATTCAGCAAATAAAAACACAGGACGCCCAGATAAGTTTGAATTTCAGATAAACAACGTATTTTTAAAATACAAGTATGTGCCATGCAATATTTGGCACATACTTAGACAAAAAAAATTCTTTGTTGTTCATCTGAAATTCAAACTTAACTGGGCGTCCCAGGTTTTATCTGGCAGCCCTAGAAACAGAGGAAGGGACAAGAACTCTGAATCTCTAGCTCTGTTTCTTCCCTCTCCCCATGAAAACCTGTCACGGCCATGACGACGCTTTTCTCCCGGTGACTGCACACACGCGCACACCTTCACTCACTCACATGTTTTGATCAGCGCCCGTCACCTCCAAGAGAACATTCTCTGACTTGGCCCGGCTCTGCCTCACACAAGCTGATGTTTGTCACAGTTCCTATTTGAGAGTCAGGATGTCACATCAAAGCCCCCGAGAGCGGCATCTGGGCCTTTCCCAGTCCTTGTCCGAGCCCGGCCGTGCTGGGCACACGGAAGGTGGTCGGCACACTGGGGGAGACCAGTGAGTGGAGGACCAGGCATGCCCCGGAGGGAGGATGGCGCCCCCCTCTTTAAGGCATGTGGCATCCAGCTTCCAGCCCGTTGCTTTGCAGGGTCACTCCCCCCAGCTTGTTAGCCGCAGTCAGCATCTTGGCATCTACGTCTTCTTTCCCCCTCTTTTCCAGCCCTGAACACATGATGCACCAAGCCTCACGCAAAGAGGCTTAAGCCATTGCTTCCAAAGGCTAGATTCGTATCTCATTCCATGTTGTTCACCTGCTGCCACGGCGAAGAGACCCAGGGGCTGAGGACCAGCCTGGCTGGAGCCAGGGCGACCCTAACCAGGTTGTAGGCTGCTCAAATTCCTCACCTGTACAAGCAGAAGTTGGGCGGATGTTCTTGAAGCGACTCCTAAGCCTGAGTTTAAAGTCAGGAGTGTCCCCGGCCCTGCTATTCCAGAGTGTGCCACTCACCCACCCTTGCCCAAAGCCAGCAAACGTGCCCACTGGCCACGGCCAAGTCCTCGGCCCTCTCCTTGAGGCCCAGGCAGCCTCTGCTGGAATCGCTGCTTAGCCCGCCGTCCACCGTGTGGAGTTGCGTGCGGAAGCCGCAGCCGCGACGTTAGCATCACAGCCCGCACTGATCTTTGTCAATTACGCCGCAGTATTTGAGCTCCGACCAGCTTTAAATCGAATCAGGACGAAATCATCAGAATAAAAAGAGCCCAAGCCGCAGCCTTCCAATTCCAGTGCTGGGGAAAAAAAAGTTATACGTTTCATAATGGCCTTCTACCCCATAATGAACAGGAAAAATAAATTAGATTCCAAGCTAAGGGTGTATTTATGCAATTTCATTATGTGCCCATGAGCAAGCCTGGTTTTCACCAAGATAAAAATGAGCTCTCAGAAACACTCGCACTAAATAAATGGAGTGATTTAACAGCTTAACGGGGAGCGTGGAGGAGGGACTGAAGGACAACGTCAAAAATGGAAAATAAAAATAAGAGGCTGCCCGGCGCTCCTCCTGCACTGCGAGCACGAGGCCAGCCGCACCGGGGCCGCGCGGTCCTTGGTGGGAGCTCCGGGTGACCGAGGCCAGGACAGCCGGAGGGGACACGGCTTCCCCCAGAGCCGGGGAGCCGCTGCGGCTTCGAACAGCGGTCAGCAGACCATCAATCCGCCCCCAGAGCCCCAGGCCCAGCGGTCAGTTCTTCAGAGACCTCGCTCTTTCCGGAGAAGACTGGCTGCAGCAGCTTCTGTAGTAAGACTCCTGGGGGTCCTGCTCCTTCCCCTCTCATCACCAGCCCTTCTCCCCTCACGTCCAGGGGTCCCGTGGGTTCTTCTGCTTCCGTGTCAGGGTTACCCGAGGCTCGCGTGGCCCTGGCTTCGAGGGCACACGTGGCACCTCCTCCAGGGTCCCCACGCACCGCCTGTGTGGCCTTCGCCTTAGCATTTCTTTATCCAGAAACGAAGACACATTCTCTGCTGCCTTCGAACCCTCCGAGCGTGCAGAGTTGTTTTTTCGGTGCATCGCTTCCCGCGCGATGCTCCGGGACCTCAGTGTGAGAGGCGGTTGTTGTGAAGGTTGACAAAATAATGGATTTATTTTTATTTTTTTAATGCATATTTACAAAGCTGGAAGGTGTTTCCCGAAAACTCCAGCAGCGTGTAGCTGGGACAGACCTCTTTCAGAGGCGGCTGCTTGGCTTCCTGAGGTGCCCTTTTCAGCCTCATGAAGGGGCTCCCCGATGCTGCCAGCAAGGGCGAAGAAAAGGCCAGGAACTCCTGGAATGTCAATCCCAGGGGCACCTCCGGAGGAACCGCCCTCTTCAAGGACAAGGATGTCAAGGCCCCGAGGGATCAGGAGGGGTCCAGCTCGTCAGCGCAGGGGCGGGGCTCACCCAAGCCTGCCCTCTTAGAACTATCATGCCAGCCACGGGATCATCTTTATGTTTCCCAGCAGCCACATTAAAAAAGTTCCCCCCAACACAGGTGAAATTAACTTTAATAATATATTTCATGTAACGCAATATATCCAAAATATTATCAGGTCAATATGTGACCCACGTAAAGAATTACCGAGATGGTTCACACGCTTTGCCAGTGTGCTGAGTCTTTGAAATCCAGTGGGCATTTTCCACCCCCAGCCCATCTCCACCCAGACCGTCCAGCAGCCGGTGGCCTCCGCCTCGGACGAGGCAGGCACTGAACTCTTTCACGTCACGACTGCCTCATTTACAAACCCTAAGCCTGAAAGACAACCACACGGCCTCACGTGGCCGCCGACCGGTGCAGGGAAAGACGCCCAGCTCTCAGAAAGGCATGTTTACAACCTTCATGATTAGTGATTTTCCAAAACTGCCGTAAGACCAAAATGAAAAACCATCACCCCCGTGACTCCTCGAGCATCTCCTGTGTTAGGAAGAAAGAACTTCGCAGGTGATGTCTTGCTGCATCCCCTGCAGAGCCCAGGGGGCACGTACTGCCATCGCCGTGATGCCCCGCCGGGGACAGAGGCTGCACGGAGGCTGCGGCAGGATCACACAGCGAGCTAACAGCCATCGGGGAGCCGAACGCCGTGCTGATCGGCCTCTGAGAGGAGACCCTCCCCTCCTGACAACGGGAATCCACTCGGAACCCAACAGGTGCAGGGTTCCCCACGTCCCCCTCTGGCAGCCTCAGCTCCTCATGACCCAACGTGGGGCAAAACCAAGACCCTTGGCATGTTCACAGTCCCTCCTTTCCCGGCCTCCGAGGGAAAAAATAAACAACCCAGCAGACAGATAAATACGGACCAAGGAAGGTAAAACGAGCTGTGAAGATCAAGCAGGCCGGGCTCACACCAGCCTCTGGGTCTCAGGTACCAGGCTCATCAGCTCACGAGCGCAGACAGAGCTGGAGTTCCACGGCACAGAGCGGCTCCTGGCTCCCACTCGGGGAAAGCGCAGAGTGACTGGTCGACCCGCGAAGACACAGCCAGTGGCTGCAGAAGGGGCAGGGGGGTAGCTGGAGCGCCAAGAACTTGCTGGGGACACTTAGGGACAGAGGGACTCAAACGCCCACCCTCACCCCACTGAGGCACCGAGGGGCCCCTTCCTGCCTGCTCGGGTTGGGGTCGGGTCCCTGGGGGCCTGGCTGTCATCCTCACCGAGGCCCCATAAGCAGGCGAGAAGCTGTGCCCGTGGCTGGTGGGTGGTGGAGCCTGGGCCCAAGCCCAGCCACGCACTGCTTCCACGTCACCTGCTCGGCGTTCGTCCCCTTCGTGGGTCAGCCGGGGCATCAGCCCTGGGATGCTGTCGGGCTCAAGACGTGAGCTGCCACTGTCACGTGGTGAGTACTGGTGCCGGGGGGAGGAGGCCTCGAGGAAATGTGGGGAAGGGGGGGCTGTCTCTTCGGTTGCTGGGGAACAGATATGGAGAAAGAGGAGCAGGAGTGAAGAGGAGAGAAGGGGAGGGAAGGAGCAGAGAGAACAAGTCCTCCCAGAGCTTCGAGGAGTTTGCTCCTCCACCTCCCGGCCTCCCGCTCGCCCTGCTGACCAGACGCCTTAACCGGTGCCACCTGTGGGTACCACACCTGCCACAACGTGGCCACCAGGCTCCCCTGCCACTGTCCTTGAGGGCCTGCGTCCCCGAGCCACCCCCTCAATGCTCTTACATAACTCGGGTCCTTCCCCGCCCACGAGCAGCGTCGTCCTCCAAGTCCCCCCCACCTTCTAGACACGGGGGTGTAACATCTGCTCGCACCGCTCCCCTCCCAGAGAACGCCTTCCCCCACACAGCACACCCCGAACTCCGACACCGTCACCCTCCCCCAAAGCAGCAAGGGATAAAAAATAACATAAAATAAAAACATGCTACCACCGCCACCCACCACATCATTAAGGACAAAAAAGAGTCTCCTGGAAATAAAACTCTTTCCTCCTTGTTCTAGAAAAACAGTAGCGAGTCCTGGAGGGGGGAGCGCAGGGAGGGAGCAGACGAGGGCTGCTCTGCCTTTCCGTCTCCATTGCTGAAATCATCTCTGACACGTCTTATTTCAAACAGAGGGGGAGAGAAGCCCACAGGGCTCTCGATGCTCCCACAGCACGCGCCTGGGGAGGGCCTGTTGGAACTCGGCGCCAGGAAGCGGCATCTAGGTCCCGTTCCCCCTGCCCTTGTCCTCGCTCCCCTCCCTACAGAGGAGCGTGTCTGTAGGAACAGAAGGAGGGCCTGTGTTTGGTTTTGGATCAGGAGGCCAGATCTGCACCATTGGAACCCCCAAGGGATGGGGAGTGAGAGGGAGTGCGGCCCAGGATGCGCCAAGGCGGCCGGAGCCAACCCGACACCGCCGTGAGAACAGGAGGGAGACCTGTCGTTCTTTCCCCAGGACACGCACCCTGATCCACCTCCCATTATCCAACCCAGCCTCACTGCTGAGATCTCAGTTCCCTTTCCTGTGTGTTCTCAGCTGCCCTGTGTCCTCGCTGCACTGGTCCAGGTGCCCAAACCCCACTATAGCCAAGAGTCCATCTGGTTCCGCGTCCGGGCTCACACACGCTCACCTCTCACTCACTCGGCGTCTGCACCGTCTCTGGAGGGTCTTAGTGGGTGTGGAAGGCTCCCCTTTGATTACTCCTATATAGCTAGCTGTGAGTGCACATGTGTGCACACTGCGTGCAGAACCATCACGTGGCGACTTAGATAAATCCCAGATATGTCGGATACAGTTCACAGATATGCATAACAACAAATTTAAAGTAAAGCAAATCATTTCCGAGAGGCGCCGGGTGGGTCCAGGAGGGTCAGAGCTGCGGGCTGGGTCTCAGGAGCTCTCATCCCCCTGGATCTACACTCCCACCCGTCACCACAGCTGGGCCATGAGCGTGCGAGCCCATCACAGACAGTTCTCAGGACGGCAGGGAAAAGCCTGCAGCCCAGGCTGCTCTCTCACCAAAACCAAGAGATCGGGTTCCTCAGCCCCGGAAGGGCGTGTTTATGGAGGCCCTGCTGCGTGTTTCTCAGCCTTCCCCTTCCAGCCGCACAGAGGGACAAGCAGACCCCCTCAGGTGCAATGTCGTCCCCGAGGTCTACAGCTGCAGCCCTCCACCCAGCCCCCCAAGAGCAAGCAAGAGGGGTGACTGCTGGACTGTCTGCACACGTGCACCAAGAGCAGAGCATCCCTGGTTCCCTCCCACCTGCAGGCGCTCCCAGCCACCCCGTCCTCACAGTTATGTCCACTATGTGGCGGGCATCCCGCTCGGGGCTGCAGCTGGGCGCTGGGCACTGCCCTCCCACCAGGGAGGCCCTGACAGGCAGACCGTTGTCCAATGGAGGACGGCGCAGAAGGACGGCAGAGCAGAAGGAGCACCCCCGCCGCCCAGAGGCTCAGAGGTTATCACTCCTTTTACCTTTTCTACTAAAAATGTGCCGACTGGGGGAGGGGACCAGGGGAGGATCAGGCATGGGAGCCCTGGGAGAAAGTCCCCAGACAAGCTCTCTCTTCCCTCCTCTCCTCGGGAAGGGGGTCCACCTGCCAAAGCAAACCCGGGGCACAGGCAGGAAACGTGTGCACTGCATTCTCAGAGAACCCTCACGCGGAGGGAAAGAAAGGACGTCCTTTTTATTCCAGTCCAGCAGCTGCTTGCCCAGCACCGGCTGCATGTCGGAGGCCAACAGAGGAAGGCAGAGGAGAAACGGGACAGGAGGCCCCAGGAGGCCCGGGGCGTGGAGGTGTCCACCACGGCGCCCCCGCCCCCCCAGAACAGAACAGAACGCTCGCACGTGCGGATCCCGGCGCCACCGCGCCCTGACCTGCGGTGAAAGACCTGGTCTCCCGCCCTCCCCTTGCCTGATGGGTCATTCGTGGGGGCCCTGCCGTGGGCGGGCTGCCTCCCCGCAACCCTGGAGGAAAACCAGCTTCCCTCCTCGCTCACTTTGGTCTGAACGGCCTGGAGCAACGCAGGCCATTCCTTTGCCTGTGCTCAGATCTTACAGAAAAATCAAATTCCCAGGCAGAGCCTCACGCAGGGCTGGCGGCCGCTGCCTGCAAACGAGGCGCATGGTGGAGCGGGCCGCACCTGCTGTAAAGGAGCAGGGGCAGCCCGGGGTGCTCCCAGCTCCAGCCGGGCCCCAGAGCAGGGGTTGTTCCAGAGGCCACCACGGATGCAGCCAGAGCGCTGAGTCCTGGGCCCGAGGCTGCTGGCTTCTGGGCACCCTCATGTCCGCCCTCACCCACTGCTCCCTGCTTCTCTCTCCCACGCTCTCCCAGAGAGGAAGGACCAGCTTGCATTTGTGATGCCTGCAGCTCAGAAGTCCAAGCAGGCATCCTGCCGGGTGGGGTGGGGGAAGGCGGCGGCAGCTCCCGTCCCTCTCCCAAGGGCTGGCACAGCCCCTTGACACGGCTCTGTCACCGCCCCCAGAGCCATGGGTGTGTCCAGGATGGTGGTACAGACCATCCAGAAGAAATGCGTGCGCTAAGCAGCGCCAGCTAGGGGAGAAGAGGCTTGCTCGGGTCTGGCCCCCGCCCCCACCCCCCTCCAGGGCTCGTGTGGCCCCCGGCAAGCCCTTTCAGCTCCCTGGGCCTCCATCCTCCTCTGAGTAGTAGGGGACACCCAGCCTCCTCACCATGACACCCCATTAAGCTGAAGAACAGCCCATCCACATCTGCAGCTTTCGTATGTGTCTGGGCATCTCTTCACGCCCAGCAGCTACGTCAGGGCTTGGCATGCAGTAGGTGCTCGATAAATATTTGTGAAATGAATACAGGAATGCCTCCCTGTGGCACTTCATCTCACCCTCATGAAAAGCCGAGGAGCTAGCAGGAGCCCTCACCAGCCTGCAGGGGACAATCAGCACCGCTGCGGGAGCGCTGCGACCGACCGTGGGAGATGTCCGTCTGCGTTCTCTCATCCCTCCCTCTCCTCTGGCCGTGAGGAGCTACGATTATCACCACTACTCTGCAGATGGAGAAACTGAGGCTCAGAGAGGGGGGAGCACTGCCCGAGGTTCCCTTGGCCCCAGATCAGAACAGACACCAATTCGAACCAGGCCAGCCTGCATCTGCCCTCCACGAGGGCCAAGGAAAGGCAGCTGGTAGACAACAGAAAACAAAGCCTGGGTTTTCACCAGGTCCCTGGGCTCCACCCGGCAGAGCTCACCTTATCTACAAAGCCGTAAGGGCGGCCCTGGGATGACACACGAGGTCGGAGGGGCTCAACCCAAGGTGGGAGCCTTCATCGCAGAAGCACAGCCTTCAAGCTGGCTCCCACCCACGTCTCCAGGGCTGCGGGGGTCCTGCACGGCCCCCAGGAAAGAGCAGGTAGCTCCCCTCTTTCCGCTGGAGACAGGCTCAGCAGAAGTTACAGCCAACTGCAGCTCCGAGGCAGGCGGAGCCCAGCTTTCTGTGGAGACTGGAGAAAGACCTGACGCCAGCGTCAGCTTAACCAGAAGGCTCTTCAACGGGATCACGGCAATGGCTTGTGTCGTGTCGAGACGGGGCGGTGACCCCGGCCTCCAACCCAGAGGGAGGAGTTAGGGGCACCCCAGGGAGATGACGAGGACTTGGCAGAGCAGGCCTGGCCTGAGATTTTCCTGTGGCGCAGGAGGATGGGACACCCCCTCCCCGGAGATGGCGAGACAGAGAAAGGAAAGAGGAAGCCAGGTCCTGCTCCCACTTTGCATCCCTGTCCCTCAGGAAGGAGGGGAAAGGAGAGAGGAGGACACGAATATTCCTTCTCCATGTGGCCCAGTATCACAGCTGAGAGGGCCCCACAGCTGTGGGCACAAGCCTCTGCCTGGCAGAGCTAACTTTAAAATAAGAAGAGTTGAATCATCACAAAAAATAAAAATTCTCTGGGCTCAGAGACATGACAGATGAAGCAGTTTACCTAAAAAGCCCCAGTGTTCTGGGAAGAACACACACACACACACACACCCCGAAACCGTGGAAAACCAGCCTCCAGGGCCGAATGCCGGCATGCCCACCGTGCCTTCTGGGCACCCACCAAGAGCTCCTGTGCCTCCCTCCACTTGAATCAATCCTTCGTCTTTATCTTCTGGGGTCTATACAAGGAAAAGTCTACACCAGAAAAACGGTCAGAAACAGGCCTCCCCCAGCCAGGGCCCAGTCAGGCTTATGAACCTGAACACAGTCCACACGTGACAGGCCCGGCCAGGGGGCATGGGGCAAACAGGCCCGGATCAGGAAAACAAGAGGGTCAGAGCCCAGGAGCATCACCATGAAAGTCTGAACAGCAGGACAAACTCTCATTAAGAGAGTCTACTTCATGGGGCCAGGCCTCTTCCACAGGAGTCAGCTCGTACACCAGCTGGGAAGGGGGGCCTGACAGCGTTGAGTGGATACAGTGCAAGTAAAGCTAAACTCAAAGAGTAAAACAGGGTCCCGGAGATGAGGGGAGAAAGTTCCAGACGCAAGCCCACACGCTCACGGCAGGGAAACCTGGCACACCCACGTCCAGCACCCAGCCTGGGGCTGAGGACCTGTAGGGCTTTCCTGCCATGATCTACCCGATAAACACTTACTGAGGTAGCACTCCACGCCAGCGCCATTTGTGGGGTGACTGAGTAGCTACGTGGATGGATGGACCCACGGGGGGACAGGTGGATGGTGCTCTATTGACAGAAAGGGAAGCAAATGGGGCTCAGAATCCAGAGCACTGAAAACACAATTCTGCAATTCAAAACTTCTCAAAATCTAGCACCTGGCACATTCTGTATCAGTGCTGCCCATAAGAACTTTCAGGGATGACGGAAACACTCTACCTTCGCCTTCCAGTATGGTAGCCGCTAGCCACATGTGGCTACTGAGCACTTGCAATGGGGCCAGTGCAACAACTGAATGCTTAGCTTTATTTAAATGGTCACATGCAGCTTGTGGCTACCGTATCGGAAAGCACTGCTCTCGAGTTTCCCAGCACACCTGTGCACATGCTGATCCTCCCTGGGAGGCTGTCTGGAATATGGGCTGCCTAAGGGCAGTCGGGAATGGTAGCTTTTGAGAAACTGATACCAACGTGAGCAGGACAACTCCATTTTCCTCCAGCCCCTGATTTCTGCTGAATTAGACAGGAACTTTAATGTCCATACAAAGCACACAAAAATCTTGTTAAAAAGCAGATTCTGAAATTCAGCAGGTCTAGGGTGGGTCTCAGACGTCTGTACTTATATCGGCTCCTTCAATGATGCTAATGATGATTATCTTACTGTGGACTGGAGGAGCTTTCCATTGATTTGCTTAGATTTTCCCAGTATACAGTCGTATCATCCATAAAAGACTAATACTTTTATTCCCTATTTTCCAGTGTTCACTCTTTTCGTTTCTTTCTCATGTCTGATTGCATTGGCTGAGGCTCCTGCTACAATCTGGAACAGCAGTAGTGATAGCAGGCATCCTGGCTTTGATCTTACTTTAGTGTCTCCACATTAAGAAAAAGAATGGATTTTGGACATGATTACATATAGTCACGTGAAGGAAGTGTCTATCAATTCCTATTTGTATTGATTGTTTATCAAGAATGGATATTGACTTTTGTCAGGTGCCTTTCCAGGATCAAAAAAGATAACCATGTGATAATTCTTTTTATATTGACTAATACAATGGATTATATAAATAGATCTCTTAATATTGAACCATTCTTGCATTCCTGGAGTAAACTCCAAATGAACATAGGGTATTAATATTTTAACATAATGCTTGAATCCTATTTCCTAAAATTGTATTTAAAATTTTGCAACAATATTCATCAGTGAGACTGGCCTATAGTTTTATTTTTGTACAATCTTTGTCAGATGAAAAAACATTATCATTCTCTCTTTATGAAAATTATGTAGATGTTTTTCTGCTTTTCTTTTGCTGTGCAACAGTTTAATTAGCATTGGAAGTACCTGCTCTTTAAAGGCTTGCTTTCAATTCCCCCACAGAACCATCCGGATCGCCTTTGTGTGGGAGTCGCTTAAAAACTTTCTGTCTTCCATGCAAATAGGTCAGCTTTTTTTGTTTGTTTGTTTGTTTGGTGAGCGGTGATAATTAGGTTTATTTATTTATTTTTAGAGGAGGTCCTGGGGATTGAACCCAAGACTTCATGCATGCTAAGCATGCGCTCTACCACTGAGCTACACCCTCCCCCAAATTGGTCAGTTTCAGCAAATTATACTTCTCCCTTATTTTTTATGTTGTGTATCTTATGCCTTCTTCCTTTTCACCTTGATTGTGCTAGCTAGTGGTTCAGCTATCCACTTTAAAAAAAAAAACAGCTTTTTCTTTATCCCACTTTCTGTTTCATGGCTCACGATCTACTGACTGCATTAATGGCTTCTTTCTGCCTTCCTTTAGTTTATGATTCCTTTGTCCTTTTCCTAACTGTTCGAACAGTATACTTAATTCATTTTTCATTCTCTCTCTTCAAAACTGACTGAGTTTTTAAGGCTATGAATTTTCTCTACCCCTCTCACCCTCACGCCCACCAGACACAGCTAGTTCTTTACTTGTGGGGGCTTCATGCACCCTCTGGGAGCCCGACCCTCCATGCCGGGCTTGCTGACAGTGAGCCTCCCCCCTGGACTGAGCTGCTCAGAGCCAGAGTCCTTCTCAGCACTGGACGTCTAGCACCCAACAGTGTCTGACACGCGGAAGGTCGTCAGTGAATGCTGCGGAAAACATAGTGGTGAGTAATTTCATTGTGATAACTGTCAAACCCACATTTGAGCATCTGTTCAATGCCAGGCACGGTGCTAGGTGCCTGATGGACACCAGTTTCTCTCATCCTCATCCACCCCGTGAGGTGAGTTTTGTCCTCCCCCTTTCACAGGGCAAGAACCAGGGCTCTGAGCAGTCAAGGACTTCCCCAGGTCACGTCACTACGGACGGACAGAACTCAGCCTCGGGAACCCAAAGCAAAGCCTGTGCCCCTAACCAAGAGCTGATCACAAAAAGCAAAGGACGCCAGCCTGCACGGAGCAGAGAGCGCCCACATGGCACTGCAGGTGGAGCGCAGGCCTGCGTCTGATCCAGGGCGACTCGGGGCAAATAACTGAACTTCTCTGTGCCTCGGCTGCTCCATCTCTAAAATGGAAAGAAATACCCACGCCCCCACAGGACTGCTGTAAAAACACATGAGATGGCAGAAATGAACACCCAGCGCTGGTCCTGCCCGTGGCAGCACTCAGAAGCTGCTGGTGGTGACGGCGACGGCAGCAATGACGGCGGTGATGGGGGTGGGGGTGACGGTGATAGTCATGGTGCTGGTGCTGATAACATGATTGTGACGGTCGTGGTAGCGGGGTGATGAGACGACGTCACAGTGGCGATGGTGATGACAGTGACCACAGTGGCATCGTCCAGAACGCCAGTCACCACAATGCCATCAAACTGACCATCGCACAGAGGAAACAGGCCCCAATGGGAAGACAAATAACTGCCCACAGAGTTGGAGGAATAGAAAATTATAAACTTTCGGAGCAGAAAAGGATTCTTAAGACCATGCACAACCACACCGTCTCACAGGCGGGGAGAGCAAGGACCAGAGTCGGGAAAGCGGTTCATCCAAGGTCTCATACCTGCTCGTGGCCAGGCGGAGGCCAGACCTGGCTCTTCTGGTCCGGGCTCACTCCCTTCCATTTGGTGCAGGGAGGAGGCAGGAGTCACCCCACGTGGCTTCACGGAACACTGCTCTCAGGGCCCCAGAGGGGAGGTGGGACGTGAAGTGGGCGGGAGGGGGCGCGGCACGGCGGCCCAACGTAGGGCCCGTGGGAGGACGCAGGGACAGCACCAGATGAGCTCAGCAGAAATGAGCGACAGGAGTAGGAGTTGTGAACAAACACATCCAGAGCGGGTGGAGAGAGGAAATTAAGTATACAAATTAGGGATGATATGAAATTAATGGCTACTTAAAAAACGCATGCTAATTTAACATCTCTGTAAGCATGAGAAAATATGAACTAGAAAGAAAAGACTGGCAAAATATTTACTGACAAAAGGCAAAATAAGAAAATGTTTGAAAAGCATGTAGCACATAAATAAACGCCTTGAGGTGACAATTCCCCAGGAAGTCGGCTTCCTCCTGCAGGCAGAGAGTCAACCAGAGAGGCCGGGCGGTGGAGGGGGCAGGCCCGCGGCCTTCCACCTCAGGCTGCTGTGCATGGCGGGCTCACCGTGTGCCAAGCCCGGAGCCGAGGTTTTCCACGCTCGTCTCCTTCATCCTCGGAGCGCCCACCTAGGAAACGAGGACCGGAGACTGGCGTTCGGACCTGGGCGGTGTGGCCCCAACGCCCAAAATCTTAGCCGCTGTGTGGTCTGGTCTCCCCTTCCCAGTGCTAAGCGAATGCTGGACGGGGCCACCCTCCAAACGCTGAGAAGACAGTAGTCTGGCCACACGGGCCTCAGCCCCACCACATTCCTTAAGAGACAGCGCCTGAGGGGCTGTGGGAGCACAGAGGCCACCGGAGTGGGTCTCGGCCGCTGGCCACCAGCACGCTGTTGCACGCGCACTGCCACACGAGCGGCCACCAGTGAAGCATTTTCAAAGGAGTCTGAAGAAACTGTCTTTACGAGACTGGACTAGGTTGGCGCTGGTATAAATATAGTCACAGGACGAAGGGAAGGGTTTATGGTTTGCAAACCATAAACAAAGACTAAGGCAGAGGCTAGCTTACAGGGCGGAGGGTGCATCTTGCAGGAGGTCCCCTGGGCCACCGCAAGGCCCCAGTTTTATTTTAAGATCCAAGCTAACGATCTGGAAGACAGCAAACAGGTCAAGAGCAAGACGCCAGGGAGATGAGCGGCAGGTGGGCGGGTGCCGAGCTTGTGCGGGGGCCGGGCTGGGGGCAGAAATGCCCTGGAGTGAAGGTGAGTCGCTCCCAAGTACACTGAGACTCAGCTTGAAGAAGGACTGCGAGCGCTCAAGTCTAACGGAGAAGAAGAAACAAAACGCCAGCCTGACACAGACACTGGCTGAGCAGAGGAAGCCCGGGAAGGCGGGACGGCCCACACCAGGTGGCCGAGGGGTCCCGTGCCAGAGAAGCTGGGTCAAAATGAGGGGGCGTGCTTTGTGTTTCAGCTGTTTGGGGAGGTCGTGTGGCTCAGGGACGTCCCTCATGGCCACACTCACCCCCAGAGGCCTTAGGAACAGAAGCAAGCGGACGAGCAGATTCAGGGACAGGAGAAGCAGCCTGTGCGCGAGAGCCCGTGAAGCACCTACCACTCACCTGCCGGGGCTGGCCGGGGGCGGGGGCCCTGTGCAAGGTCAGGAGGGTGGACACAGGCCGGGGCGGCAGGGCCGGATCGGGGGTGGGTTGATCCTAAGAGGAATCCGGCCAGGCCCAGCCGCCGACCCTCTGCCTGCCCGCGCCTGAGCCCAGACGCCGCAGTGGGAACGTGTCTGGAAGGCTGATTCGGCCGCCTGCACAGTGCTGGGCCTCCCTGCTCAGCCCGTTCGTTGCTTGGGAGGAAAACAAAGTCGTCAGCCCCAGACACATTTGGAAATTTACTGGAGCAGCCATTTCGTGCTGCCTTGTGGGGACTGGGTTAGTCATCCAGTTAACCACATCTTCCCACGGCCCCCCGAGTGTGGAGGCCGCGTGGGCCTGCTGGGAGCAGGGAAGAGGGCAGGACAAGAGGGGGAGCACAGGCTGGGGCTGGGTCCCACACGGGAAGGCAGTGGGTGAGCAGGGGCACATGGGAGCAGCTGCAGGGGTGGGAAGGGGCACAGAGGGGCAGCTTCCGAGGGGCAGGGCCACTGAGGCCGAGAGACTGAGTCAGGCTCCACGCAGGCGCTCACCCTACGTGCAACTGGCCCCCACGCAGTGGGCACTTACTTGGCAGCAGAGGCAGAGCAGCTGGACTGCTCAGGGACTTCTCACCATGAGATCCCAGGAGAACTGGCGAGGCTGGTCTCAGGCCTGGGAGCCAACAGTTTGCCCCGAGTCTCAAATGGGCAGCAGCACTCCGGTGACCTCTCCTCTGTAGCAAATTGTTTGTGTTCTTACTGGCAGTGACCTCCTTGAGGACAAGGAGTTTTGTCTGTTTTGTTTTTTTCACTGCTGTCACTCTGGTGCCTAAAATACTACCCAGCATGTATTAGGTGCCTAGTAATTATTTGTAGAGTGGATGGCTGCATGGCTGGATGGGTAGATGCCAGATGGATGGAGGAGGGATGGGTGGATGGATGGATGGATGGATGGATACATGATGAATGGATGGGGGATGGACAGGTAGATGGTGAATGGTGGATGGATGGATGGATGGGTAGATGGATGGATATATGATGAATGGATGGAGGATGGATGGGTACATGGTGAATGGTGGATAGATGGATGGATGGGTAGATGGATGGATATATGATGAATGGATGGAGGATGGACGGGTAGATGGTGAATGGTGGATGGATGGATGGATGAGTAGATGGATGGATATATGATGAATGGATGGAGGATGGATGGGTAGATGGTGAATGGTGGATGGATGGATGGATGGATGGATGGGTAGATGGATGGATATATGATGAATGGATGGAGGATGGACGGGTAGATGGTGAAGGTGGATGGATGGATGGATGGATGGATGGGTAGATGGATGGATATATGATGAATGGATGGAGGATGAACGGGTAGACGGTGAATGGTGGATGGATGGATGGATGGATGGATGGATAGGTGGATGGATAGATGGATAGGTAGATGGATACATAATGGTGGATAGGGAATGGATAGGTGATGAGTGGATTGGAGGATGGATGGATGGAGGATGGATGGGTAGATGATGGATGGATGGAGGATGGATAGGTGATGGGTGAATGGATGGATGGAGTGGCCCCACTGCTGCATCTTCAGCAATTCCTTGAATGTCAGCTCCCACGTGGCTGTGCCCTCACCATCCCTCCCCATCCCAGCCCCAGGAGACCCAATGAAGAGGGGACTGGGGCTGAAAGAGTTGCTGGAGGAGCTCTGAGCCTAAGCAAAGCACAGGAAATGTTGAAGAAGACCCAAGAGGCTAAGAAAGCCTTGCCCAGCTCTGGTGAGGATTAGATGAAAAATATACAGAGGTACTTTGTAAACTACAGAGCAGGGAACGCGTGTGGGGTATTCATGCTTTATTTTCTACTCCGCAAAGAATGAGGCACCCTCCCTCTCGTCTGGTGGAATGCTTCAAACTGAAGCCACTTTCTTCCCACTGTGACCCCAAGACATGGCCAGAACACTGTGAGTACATCACTGTGTTTACAAGGGACAGCAGGCAGCTAACGAGCAGCTACTGATCACCTGGCCCTGCTGTGTCAGGGGACAGCAAGTGACCGTAATGCATGGCGGCGGCTCATGCTCTATTAACACCAGTCTCCAGGTCTAAGATGCCAGCCAGTGCTGCGCACAGTAACATCAGCCCCGCCAGGGCCAGCCACGCCCGGCACACGAACTGCTCAGCTGTCTTCATTTGTGACATTGCCTCCTGCCCCCTCTCCTGCCGCTTTCCATCCCCAATGGCATTGCCAACTCGCTGACTGCAGTGGGGTCTTCACGGTGCTTAGACCCATGCTGAGGGCTTCACCTCATCAGCTCATTTTCTCCACCCAATGACCCTGAGATGGAGGATGGCCAATCCCATTCCACAGATGGGTAAACTGAAGTGCACAGGGATTGGGTAACTCACCCAAGGCCACATATCTGACCGAAGATGGAGCTGAGACTCGGATCAACACTGACTTTTATGCACCAGTGCTCCCCACCAGACACAGCCAGGTGGCTCTCAGCTGTTCCCCAAATCAGCTCCACCTTCAAAGGAACGTGTTTCCATAATTAAATACACCTTGGGCCGTGACAGTAACTCCCAAAGAGGTGTCTCAAAATGCTTCAGAGATTTGGGGCCTAAGTTTAGACTCCCCTAAGGTGACTTCTCTGAAAAGGGCTTTTTGCCCATTTGTCCATGTACCTCCTGGGGCCTCAGGTTCACCATGGTGCTCAGGGGCCCAGAAGCGTCAGGGCTGCGGTGATGGGGCCACGCGGGGAGCTGCCGGGATGGGAGGAGAGCCTGGCCTCGCCAGGGCTGAGGGGCCAGGCACCTGACTCCCAGGGGAGAGCCTTCCCCTTGGTTCCCCAAACTCCAGACCCCACCTCTGCCTCAGACACCCTCAAAGGTGAGCAGAGCAGGGCTAGCCCCTGCTGATTCACATGAAAACAGACAGGGGCCCCACTCAGGTGTCCCGAGCCAGCTAAAGAGGCTGACCTCGGCCCCCAGGCCCTGTGCCAGCACCTTCTCACCCTACAGGGTCACCATCGAAGCCGAGAAGTGCTGCGCGTGACGGCACCCAGGCCCCACAGCCCAGCCGGCCATGCAGCAGACGCCTCCCCTGCGGCCGGCTCAAACGCTACAAAAGGAAGACTCACGTCCTCGCCGAGTCATAGCCCCTGGCACCCGGGGGGCGGCGCCCGCTGTTGCCCCAGGGAGGGGAGCACGCTAGTGGGGACACAGGCCCAGCGCAGATCCAGTCTCCCATCCTCCCCGTACCCAGGGGAGCTCGTGCCAAGGCACTGTCCCCAGATGTGGGGCAGTGGGGGTGCTGGGTTCCCAGTGCACTGGTTCCATGAAATCCACGTTGTCTCCTAGACACGCTCCCACCATGAATGCGGACAGAGGAAGTGGGCAGTGGGGGCACAAGCTAATCACTCATTCCACAGTGCAAGCTAGCAGCCACTCAGCGGCCACCAAAGGCCACCAAGTGGCAGATTAGTAAGTCTCTGTGACACGCATTAGCCAATTCATTAGTGAAATTAATTTCCCCTCCAAACAGCTGAGATCATGTTAAAGAATGGTTTGTTGAGTTTTTTTGTTTTTCTGTCATTTCCACATGCAAGGAGCAGCGTGGAGGCCGTGGCTCCTGGGAACTGAGAGGAGAGCCCTGAGACGTCACTTGCGCCCCCAGTTTCCCCATCCGCAGAGGAGGCCAAGGGCCTCTTGGGCCAGATTCCACGGGTCTCCCTAACGTCTGTCTCCTCTCTCTAGTACCCGAGTCTTTTCCTTCTTCTTCGTCTCCCCTTGGAAAATCAGGTAGGATGCACGTTGGGTTGAGCTGGATGCTGGGGACGAGATTGCATCTGTCTGGGTATAAATAATTCACTGCTTGCTGGTCAGTGGGAATTTAATTAGCTCTTGTTCTCCTGATAGAGTCAACCCACCACTGCTAAAACATTTCACTCCGAACCAGTCTGTAAGGGGCCAACAAGGCGATGCTAATTTTACACACACGACGTCCCCCGCAGCTCCTGAAAATACACAGACAGCACGAGGCACTGCCCAGGCTGCTGCAGCCGACTCGGCGTCTGGGGGCGCTGGGTGAAGTCCCAGGCGGCTGGAGAGAGGGGACTCGGGGAAGGGCCGGACCCCTACTGCCTTCCATCCACAATTCCTCTCCACCTCTTCTCCTCCCAGCCACTGGATAACAGGGTCAGGGGCACGGCGTCCTGACCAGCGGATGAACGGGCCCAGGCGAGGGGCTCGCTCCTGCCCCAGGACTCCAGCAGGAAAGACTCAGTAGAGCTGCACTTTTTTCCCTTTGCTGGGCATGGCTCTGTTGGACGACAGCCTCCCCACCTGCCTGGGGAAATCACAGCTCGGATTAGAACCTGGAGATGAGGCCCCGCGCCAGCCAGCGCACGCCCACGGCCTCCGCGGGGGCCCGAGCGCGGCAGCACGGGGTGGTGGCAGAGGGAGGCGAGGAGGCCTTTCCTTGTCCTAAAGTTCCGTTTAGGAACATCTGAAATGAAGTGGGTCTCAGAAAACAAGCCAACGGGATCAACAGCCCACAAACATCACCGCAGTAGAAAGATGCTTTTAGAATGTGGGAACGTAGTCAATGGGTCTTTGGAAAAAAAATTGAAATCTTCAAGAAATGTCCAGTGAGAAGGAGGAGGATGAGCAGACCAGAGGCTGACTCATCTGCGGAGCAGAGACCGTCCCCGTCAGACACAGGGCTGGTGAGGCAGGAAGTGAAAGGCCGTGCTTCTGATGGGAGTGAAGGGCAACGCTCCCCCCCAACCCCCCCGCGGCACTGCGCCCCCCCCCGCTACACCCCCCGCGGCCCTCCCCATCGGCTCTCTCATTTGTTTGAGGATGAAAATAGCCACTTCTCAGCATATTTATGTCTTTGACCTACAGAGGACATGTGACTTCATGGCATCATTTAAAGAAGTGCCTGTTTCACCACAACCCTGCCAGCACTGCATGTTAGCTTTTTACTCCGTCTTTGCTGATATAATATGGGAAAAGGGGTCCCGCTGTTTGCATTGGTGTGGATTTGATCACTAGTGCGATTAATTTTCTTTCCACATAGAAGAGGACTAGAATATGTCCTCTTTTGCAGAGTGTGCTCTTTTTTGGCACTTCTCTTCTTTGGCGTTCAACCAGTATGTTCTTCAGCTGCCTGTCTGAATCCCCCGCTGGCCTGGAATTTAGGTCACAGAGCGTGTCTTTTCTCTATTTGCTCGTCCAGTGCACGCTCTCCGTCGCAGGGCAGGCACCTAGTAAATATTTGTTAGGTAAAACAGAGGATGGAATTGAGGAAGTGAGCTCTGTCATGGTCACAGAGGCATTCTTCATGCAGACGACGGGCACTGAAATAATGTTACACAGAAGAAAAACGTCTAAGGGTAAAGGAGCGCTAACCCTGTGCCCAGCCCCTGCTCAGCACGCCACGTGTCTCGTCTCTCTGCGCCCCCACCAGCACGGCGCTCAGCCCAGGGCAGATGGGGGCCCAGGGCTTCCTTGCCCGAGGTCGCCCAGTGGGAGGGGTGATGAGCAGCATTTAACCCAGGCAGGCTGGCTCCTGCTCTCATTCTGACCCCACCTGCACGTGTGCGGTCCAAACCCTCCTGCCTGGGCAGCCCCAGCCCGACCTGCTCTCTTTTATCCTTCTCCGTGTACTTAGGGCCAAATGAAGGAGACACAATCCCCATTATCAGGAAACCCCACGATATGCTCACCGCGCTGGGAGGAAGGC
The DNA here is from genome assembly GCF_048564905.1 of Vicugna pacos. Classification (NCBI taxonomy): domain Eukaryota; kingdom Metazoa; phylum Chordata; class Mammalia; order Artiodactyla; family Camelidae; genus Vicugna; species Vicugna pacos. Next base: position 60,854,883 of record NC_133002.1, read on the forward strand.
GTGCGCTGGTGCAGGCGGAGCGCCCAGCCCGCCAGGCCTCACCAAACGGGAGGGAGGACGTCCAAAGGGTAATTCAGCCTCTCACCACAATCAAGGAAATGCAAATGAAAACCAGCGCGGTAACATTTCCACCTGCTAAACTGGGGGAGATCGCGTCTCAGGATGACAGCTGTGCTGGCCGGCTTGCAGGCTGGTGCTGGCACTGCCTGCCGGGCACGTGCTAATGAGGGAACAAACTTCCTAGGACCCCTTAGCAAAATGTTTCATGGCCCTCGTGACTGTTTGCGTTCCTTGAACCCAGAATCCTGCTTCTAGGAACTGATCTCACAGAAATAATCAGAGGCACAGACCAAGGTTTATGTACAGGGAAGTTAATCACAGGATTACTTATGACATGGAAAAAAACTGGAAAGAGCCCAACCCGCTGACAGGCCAGGAAGGAGGAGACGAATTATGAATTTTCGGGACATCCATGCAGCAGACTAGTCAGCAACCACTTACGGCCGCGGTTTTGGTGGCTGCTTTAAAACATGGACTGATGCTCCCCATACAGTTCTGAATGAAAATAGGACACAGACTATATATAAACATCATCCTAATCTCATCTTAAAATGCATATTTTTTCTAAAGACTAGCAGGAAATAAACCAAACGTGCTCAAGTACTTATCTCTGGGTGAGAAGATTAAGGTTATGGCTAAATTTTGTCCCCATTATTACACTTTGCTGTGCTTTCTCTATTTTTTACAAAGAGAAAATATTTACTATGATAATAATAAATATTTTTAAGTAGCAAAGAATAAATTTATCACATCTTTTTTTTTTGTCTGTGGAATTCATTTTGGAAGCTTACTCAGCTCTTCAAAGTCCTTTTTAAAGTGGGGCATAAAGATCTGAAGACAGGACCCCAGCAGTGTCCTAACAAAGGATAGGGCAGGGTCTCCTCCTTTCTTCTGTAAACAATACTTCTATTAATACAACCTAAGGCCCCTCTGGATTTTTGATGCCACCCTATCACACTGCTGACTCACTCTGTGGCTTGCTAAGGATTATATTTGCCACCACCTAGCCCTGTCTCACCCACCACAGGCTTGGAGAGTTTGGCTATTTTGACCCAAATAAAGTACTTTCAATTTATTCCTACTAAATTATATCTTGCTAGGTTCAACCTATCATCTTGAATGCTGAGATATATTTAAATCCTGTCTATGAGACGCACTCACCATTGCTCCCAGCTTCGTGTCATCCTCAAATTTAATAACGCTGCCACCTGTCCCTGTCTGAGTCATCAACCACCATAAAGAGCAGGAGTGTGACAATCGAGCCTCATGGCACCTTTAGAAACCCCCCTCCATGCTTTATCCCCTGTTAATCAGCTCCTATTTGCTATACAACCAGTGATGAGCATTCTGAACGAAGGTATCTGAAGACCATCAGAGTCCATATCTGAGCCTTGCGTGCTGTGTCTGGGGCCTCCCAGTTGTTCACTAAGAGAAGAGACCAAAGCCAGAGAGTCCTCCCCAGGAGCTCCCTCCGGCACTGCGCTGCCCTGCCTGCCGGCGAGACTGTCGGGTATACGCGGGAGGACTGGGAGGGGCCAGCACGGGCCCCAGCCCAACTCGTCCACGTGCCATGCATCTCGGACCCGCGAATGGGAGAAGGGCTGAGGTTTACAGCAGATCCTAAAGCCAGACCCCGGAACTCCAGACCCTCCATTTCACACTTTCAGCCATGATGCTACTTAAAAACCACCACACAGAGAGGGCATCTATCCCCAGGATGGACTGAATCCACTGACATAGGTGGAGCCATGCACAGCCTCCAGGCCACCCCAGCCAGGATGCTGACCCACCTGTGGGTCCTGAGGACCTGGGGCTGCCTCGAGCCCAGCAGGAGAAGCCTTGCCACCCTTCAGAGGCAGTGTCCATGGTTCATCCATCCCTGGATCTCTGAGCACCGCCAGGAGACTTGCCCCAGACGGGACTCCTGGCAGCTCACCCTGGGGTTAATGGCTTGTGGCTTGAAGCCTATCAAACAGGTTCAAGTTCAAGTTTCTGCCCTGCAGTGAAGAGAGCTACCTGCAGTGTGCTTAGCTTCTTCTCAGGCAAATGACGTGGCTTGTCTGCGCCTCCATTTCCTTCTTTACAAAACGAGGCCATTGCTTTAAGGGTTCCCAAGGAGGAAGCCATCTCCTGTGCCAATGACAACAGTGTCCCCTCTGGGACTTCATCTCTGGGCTCTGATTCACTCCAAGGCAGGGCTGGCTGAGTGAAGTCAATCAAGAAGAACTCTTTTTTCAATTCAACAAATTCAGAACTTGAAAAGCCCCTTGAAATTCATATGTAAGAAATGGCCTGACCTTCCCCTCCACACTCTATTAAGAGATGGTTTGCAGACCAAAGCCACAGCACAAAAGCCCCCGGAAGGCTGCTTGGACGCTCCCGGGACTACCTGGGCCCCTCGGGAGCCAGGACCCAACAAAGGGCAACGCACCAAGGGGCATGGAGGCCTCGTGTCGTCTCTGCGCCCAATTCCAACACTTCGAGTAAGTCAACCCAAAGGACAAATACCCTATTCCTGTGTGACAGTCTCTAACCACCAGACTACTGTGGGCCTTCCCCAGCTCCCACTACACAAAGCCTGGGGTTAAGGCCTCTTTTCTTCAGCAACGCCCCCCATGCCCAAGGCTGCGACCCGCCAAGCTCCCCACATTCCAAACAGAGGATTCCTCCCCATCAAAGCCTGGGCACATGTGAGAGCCCCGTCCACCCCGGCTGATTTCCCACCGCAGCCACACCAAAAACCCTCCGTCTGAAGGCAACTGGCCCATAACTCAGGATCCTGCACCGAGGGCAAACCTGCCAGACCACCCCCCCCCAGTTCTAATCTGTGGGAGCAGCTGAGCTCGTGAACCCCCTGCTGCCTTCGCCTCCTAGATTCAGGGTGGGGACTTGCCAAGGGGGCGATGGGGTTCTCAGCCCACCCTTAGCCGCACACCGGCTTCTGAAGACAGCAAGGAAACCCCTCACTAGCCTCACAAACACACTTCTCCTTTTCTTCTTTTTTTGAAATATTATTATTATCTTAAAGTATCTGTAACATAAAATTTGCCATTTAACTATTTTTACAGAACAGTTCAGTGGCATTAAGTACATACACATGGTTGTGCAACCATCACCACCATCTCCTTCCAATACTCCCTCATCAATCCAAACAGAAACTTTGCAGTCATTAAGCAGTAACGCTGCCCCCTCCCTCCAGGCTCTGGCAACCACTAACCTACTTTTAGTCTCTGTGGATCTGCCAATTCTGAACATTTCACATAAATGAAATCATACAGTATTTATCCTTTTGTGTCTGGCCCCTTTCACTTAGTGTGACGTTTTCAAAGTTCATCTGCATTGTAGCATGTGTCAAAATTTCATTCTTCTTCATGGCCGAATACTATTCCATTGTGTGAATACACTACATTTTCTTTATCCATTCATCTATTGATGGATACTTGGGTTGTTCCTACCTTTGACTATTGTGAATAACGCTGCTATGAACACAAGTGTAACAATACCTCTTTGAGACCCTATTGTCAGTTCTTCTGGGTATATGCCAGTAGGTTTATTTCTTTAACCCACCAACTTGCATTTATTCCATCTGCTGCTGCCTAGGGGTGCCTGCTGCAAACACTGGCACCAGGCACAAGATATTCTGGTGGCCAACGTGAACTTCTGAGGATGTCTGGATGGATAAATAGACTGATGGATGAATGGATAGACAGTCAATGGAGGGAGGGAGGGAGGGAGGGATGGACAGGTGAATGGAAGGACAGATGAGTAACTACCCCACTACCTGACTCCTCTACCCTCCCTTCCCCCTACTGACTGGCACAATACTAGTTTGAGAGTTTCTGAGTGGACAAGGCTTCCTATATCTCAAAAGTTTGTATGCAAGTGATGTTTCCAACCAAGGGTGATGGCTGCCACTGGCTCCCAAGCCCTCCTGCCCCTCAGAGTCACCTGGACAGCACTTTCCAAGTGACACTTTATGGGCCCCACCTCAAGACTCTGACCCAACAGGCAAGGAGGCAGCCCCAGTCAGTATCTCTCCCAGGCTGTCCCATGGCCCAGAGGACCAGCTGGGGCTCTGTGGTGTGGGCCTCGCTCCCCAGGACTGGGCTGGAGGGCCCTGCCGCTCTGCACAGCAGCAGCAGCGTGAGGAGCTTTTAAGAAATAGAATGTCGTGTCTTAGGAAGGATGGAGAAACCTGTAAATCACAGATAAGAGACTGACAGGACGAGGAGCGGCCCTGGGGGAAGGAACTTTTTATGAAACAGAGAGGCAGGGAGGAGAGAACAGAGCCAGAGAGCTGTGAGGAGGCTGATCTATTAGGAAGTTGCTGTCATGCTGGCTCCGCAGCCCCTGCCCTGTCCTAGCTGTCAGTAACCCACTGGAAAGGATGCTTCTCACTGCTGCAATCTCGCTCTTTGGACTGATGATTGGTGGCATCAGGTCCGAGATTCTTAAGGAGTCCTGGGGTCTCCGGCATCTCGGAGTTCCCTAAAGAAGTCAGCATTGTGGTTTCCAAATACACATGCTGAACAGGGGAAACAACAGAACATGCCTTTGTCTCAGAACAGAAGTCAAATCACGGTCCTGGCTAACACTGGCCCAAGCAACGTCCTGACGTTGAGCCCCGCTGAGGACGCGCCTCGGCCCCGCCTCCCTCCCCAGTCCGCCTGTCCCTGAGGCTGAGGGGTCTTCCTCACCGGCTGGATGTCTTCATACACATCACACCCGGCAGCTGGTTTTCATCCCATCTGGGGGCTTCCCCACTCTCTTCCGTCACAGAAACTCTGATTGAAACTGAAGTGTGCTGGAATAATTGTATCAGGTTGTATTAAGCCTGGAGTTAAATTTGTGATACATAGTTTCAATTAAGTTTTAAGTCTCCAGTGCAGTATCTCATTTTCTCTCTCTGCCTTTCCTCAAGTGAAGGCTGTTGGTTAAGCAGGGTGCAGGGAACATGGCAGAAGTTGGATATTCACGAACTTGCCATGCAGAACCAGGCTTCCTCCTCCAGCCCCACGAAGTGTCTGACCCAAAGATGCTTCACCTGACCCCCACCAGAGGCTGCCTGGCCCCATTCTGCCCTAAGAGTAACTGAAACTCAAAGAGGCCCAGGGAGCATGGAAAACCCACACCCCCATCTCCCAGTGGACAGAAAAAGCCCCAGGGCCTGCACTCCCGGGCAGCACCCTGACCCCAGGGAGCAGCAAGCATCCCAGTGCCCCCGGCTCATTCCTCCAATACGCATTTACTGAGCACCTACTGTGTGCGGGGGCAGGAGACCCCGCGTTGACAGCGACATCCATGTCCACCTTCAGGCCTCCAGCCCATCCTCCTTCTCCAAAGAGCACTTTTTTTGAAAAAGCAAATTCCTTCATGTCAGCCCCTTGCTTAAATTAATCAATCAAATCTACAAACACTTCCTGGGGCACAGGGGCCAGCTTCACACCCAGTGCCCCCTAAATGGGGCCCCCCGGAGGCGGTATGCCCACTCCCCTCCTTAGAGGCCCTGAAGGCATCCAGCCACGTCGATGGGGTGGGACTTAGGGAGGGGTGGGGTCCGGCAGGGGCAGGGCCAAGTCAAACCTGAAGACCCTGCAAACTGAGGTCCATACGGTGTGCTCATGGCTAAAGCACCAGCGGCAGGTGAGGGGCCAGCCGGCTCTTTCACTCTGTTGCCTACAGCAGGTTCCAAACGTGTGCATTTTAGGCACCCATCTCAGCAGACAAACAGCAAAGGCCTGGGCAAACTCAGCAGCAGGCCCCGAGGACTAAAATAAGAACCAAAATGCTGGAAAGCAGGACGCTTACCAACAGTGCCCGTCCCTCCTCGGAGGCACTGTCCCAGCGTCCCTCCTCAGCAGCCCCCACCTCCACCCTGCACAGCTCAGGCGGGTAAACTGGCATTTTAGACAACAAATCCTTCAGAGTCAGTATGCCCCGTACAATACTGGGCTGTGCTCACTCTAAACAATCACTGTGCATCTGAAATCTGAGTGGCAACCCCTCACCCTGTGGCACTTGACCCCTTTCTCCCTCGTACCTCAGTCGATGCCACCTCCTCTCTGCCCCTTCTCCACCGGAGGCAAAGGCCACCCCAGGGCAACCTAGAATTCGCCCTCCTTCCCAGAGCTTTGTGAGGAGCTCTAGAAAATGAAGCAGCGGCCCCAGAAATACCTCCTCAGTGCCTGAGACAGAGGAGGAGGAGAGACAGACAAAGACCACCAACAAAGATGGAGGAGGATGGGGCAGGTGAGCCCATGCTGCCTGCCAGGGTCCTGTCCCCACACCTGCCTCTGGGCGATGCAGTCCCGAGGGGTGGCCTGAGGCTTTGGGGCGCCTGCAGGAAGGGCCTGGGAGAAGAGAGGCCCTTCAATGCTCTGCACTGGCTGGCTCCCCCCTGCAGCGCAGGAGAACAGGCACTGTTCCTTTAAGGGGCCAGACCCTCGCCATCCCACAGCTGTGGCCACTCCGAGTGAAAGAAGCTGCTGGGAGAACCACATCTGGGATTTTCCAAGGCAGTGATTCAAGCCGAGGTGTGTGCCAAACCCTCACTGTCGAGTCCCGGTGATTATTTCCGCCTTCCTATCTTCCTCCGGAATGTTCCTTCTCCCTCCCCTCCCTCCTGCATCACCTGACTCCCCTCCCCATCCTGATTCGGGTTTTCTTTATAAATCTGCCAGCGAGGGAAGCCAAACCAGGACGGGGGCGGGGGACGTGCACCAGCCAGAGAAAAGCGGTGTCTCCTTCTCCGTCTGGGGCAAGGACGACATGCTCTAGGAACAAACAAGATTGCAGACGTGGGAAACCAGGCAGGGGGGAGGGGACCATGAACTCCAGCTTCCGCAGCCCGAGAAGAAAGGGTACCCCTGCCCCGGCCCCACCTCGGGAGCCTGCTGCCCGTGAGAAAACAAAAACGGTTCCAGGCCGCAGTTACGACTGTGGAAATCCTGCAAAGGAAAGGGGCAGACTCACTACTCCACAGACGTGCAGCAGGGGGCTTCCAGATCAGGGGTTCTCATTTAGCAGATCCTGGAGACACAGCTACCAGGAAGAGGCATGGAGACAGGCAGCCGCATGGGCAGAGGCCCTGGGGCCCAGGAGGGACCACTGGAGCTGGCGTGAGAGACTCAGGAGACACGGCTGAGGCGCGGGGGGAGGAGGCAGGGCCGGGCGGTCGGACCCCGTGGAGCCTCAACTATCTTCCAAAGGCCACGGGTAGCCCTTTGAGGGGTTTCAAACACAGAGTGACAAGATCAGATTTCTTTATTAAAAATATGACTGACTTCGGCTTAGAGAAATGGGTGAGAGGTGCACCAGGAAAAGAAAGAAAAGAGTGGTTTGAATCTCCATCATTCAACTTTGAAAAAGCAAGACAAAATGAGGCTAAAAACCTGACAACTGGGGCACCTCTGTCTGAATGCTGAGATGGGGTCAAGTCACTTCCAACATCTGGGAAAGAGAGAAGGCCCCGCCTGGGGCAGGCCTGCCGGAGCAGATTTACCAGCAGCTCAACATGCACAGATTTTAGTCTGGCCCCCTCCCCAGAGGTCTGCAAGTTATTTCCAAGATTCCCTGTGATCTGTGCAGATCTCCTGTCTCAATTAGGCTGAAACCACCAGTCAGAGTCTGGCTCCCGAGGGGAGGTCACCCGGTCCTGCTGAGCACCTGGAAGGACACTGTGATGTTCAGTTTTATGTGCCCACTTGGCCGCAGCTCCCAGTGATTCCCTCCAACGCTGATCTAAGTGAGGCTGTGAAGGTGTGGTGCAGTTCAGCTCCCACCCACAATCAGATAACAAGACCTCCCCATAACGTGGTGGGGGACCTCCTCCAATCGATTAAAGGCCTTCAGAGCAAACACTGAGGTTTTCTGGAGAAGAAGAAATTCTGCCTCAAGCCTGCAGCATAAATCCTGACTGAGTTTCTAGGCTGCCAGCCTAGGAATTTTGGACTTGCCAGGCCTCATAATCAAGTGAGCAAATTCCTTAAAATAAATCTCTTGATATAGATAATGAAAGAGACAGAGATGGGAATAGAGATAGAGAAAGAGGTAGAGACAGAGATGATGTGGCTATGGGTGGGGATGAGGATGGGGATGGAGACAGGGATGAGAATGAGGATGGTGATGGAGATGAGGATGAGGATGGAGATGAGGATGGGGATGAGGATGGAGATGAGGATGGAGATGAAAATGGGGATGGGGATGAGGATGGAGATGAGGATGAGGATGGGGATGAGGATGGAGATGAGGATAAGGATGGAGATGAAAATGGGGATGAGGATGGAGATGGGGATGGAGATGAAAATGGGGATGGGGATGAGGATGGAGATGAGGATGAGGATGGGGATGAGGATGGAGATGAGGATGGAGATGAGAATGCGAATGAGGATGGAGACAGGGATGGGAATGAGGATGGAGGCAGGAATGGAGATGAGGAAGGGGATGAGGATGGTGATGAGGATGGGGATGAGGATGAGAATGGGGATGAGGATGGGGATGGAGATAGGGATGCGGATGGAGATGGGGATGGAGATGGGGATATAGAATTATCCTATCGGTCCTATTTTTCAGGAGAACTCTGACTGATACAGAGACACCGCTCTGGCCCCAAGTGCCACTAATCACCTCTCACCTGGCCATGATGAGATCTATCCAAGCATCTACTTCTCCATAATTAAAACAGGGTCTATGGAAGCCCCAGCCCTGGCCCCATGGACCTGATTAGGGTGGAGCAGATAACCCAAACCTGCAGAACCCAGCATGCTGGGAGTGCATTACTGGAAGCATCATCAGCACTGTTCACCACCAGACCCACACCAGACCCCCCATCATAGCTTCTCACTCAAAACCCGAGAAACGATCTTGGCTTTGAAGAGGATGGAGAGAGCTGGTGCAGAAAATTTCTGTTTTCCAATTCCCAAGGTTTAAACTCCCTGAAATTAGATTTCCCAACAAATTTCTGGCTAGAACAAAAAAGCAGGGAGTGAGAAACATGTCTGAAAACTCGGTGGAGTGTAGGGTCGCCAAAGGAACTCAGTACTACAAATGGGGCACGCTGGCACCCTCAGCCCGGGAGCTGCACGGCCACCAAGCAGAAGGAAGGCAGCAGATCTTCATTTACCTGAGTGGACTCAGCTGGACAAGGAAATGCCCTATAGGGAAAAGGAGCACCATCCAAAACCATCTTTGAACTCAGTGATTTCAAAACCTGTCACCGAGCTCAATTTAAAACTAATGATATTACATTAAAAAACTCTATGTCTCTAGTGCCAAGGTCCCTTGATAAGAGGCAGCAGTTTCCAGAAGTCCAGTGTTAAAGCGACGGGCACATGCTTTGCCAATTAAGATCCCCGTGCCGGCACAAACACATCTTGTGGCTTCTCATTCCTGCCAGTTTCAGAATTGGCTCCGGCTCCTGAAGCAGCTGGTCAACCTACTTCCTCCCTGGAAAACCCAGAGAAAGGGAGGCGGGAGCTGGGGAGGGGCCGGGGAAGGCAGGCACCAGGGAGATTGGGGTACAACGCTCTCTGGACCACAGTTGCATCAGGCTAAAGGGTCCTTCATGCCAAAGCTCTGACCGGTGGCCAGCCCAGGTCCCCTGGCACCAGGGTGGCTCTGGACCCCTGCCACCAAGGATGGATCTGTGGGGACCCAGCATGGGCAGCAGTGCCCACGAGCTCCTAAAAATAAGCATCCGCTCAGCTCGGGATCCCGCTGCCCCTCCACCTGGCCCCAGAGTACCCTCCCTTCCGGGACTGAGAGCTGGCTGGCTGGCTGACGGGCAGGATGCGGGTGGTTGGAGGCGGAGGAGGGTTGGCTGAAATTTGTTCAACCAAAAGGGCCACTTTCAGTGCTTCCCTCCCGTCTACCTCACCCACCAGGGGTTTCGGCGATGCCAGGGGCAACCACGATGTCCAGGGAAATCAGGAGCTTAGTAACCGTACAGCTCTGGGGAGTGCCAGGGCACAAGCCCTATCCTCAAATAACTCCCGGGTAATCAGGGACGCAGAGCAGGCAGATGGCAGCCATGGAGCAAAGCGTGAACTGCGGTGGAGGCTGAGGGTGAGGCCGCGCCCACAGCCAGGGGGCTCTGGGTGGCCGGTACCTGCATGTCCTCGTGTACACGACCACAGTTAGGGCGGGGGCTGAGGGGGCTGCACACAGAACAGCCCCCTCCCTGGCAACACCAGGGGAAGGCTGGGGTTTTCCGCTCTCCTCCTGGGACCCCCTCTGGGCCATGAAACCTGAGCACTGACCTGCCTTTTCCATGTCCTCAACAGAGACTATTTGGAGAGATGTCATTTGGATTCACAGTGTCTGTGGGAAAGGAACTCCCTGGCCTGGCTTTGAAAGGTAAAATAAAACAGCATAAAAACTTAAACCTATATGCAGCTTCTAGAAAGCCAGAGGCACAAGCAGCTACTGTAGGGTTTGCTTGGTGTTTTGAGGTTTCAGGCAAATGGTGGATCATTCCAGAATTCTGCTATTTTCCCGACCCAGAACCTTTGCCGGCTGCTGACAGCAGGGCTCACACCATCACCACATACCCTTGACTGCACAGCTGTGTCCACACTGGCTGCAAACTCCCTGCTTTATTACATCCTCCAAAAAGCAGTGGTGGAGGACGGGGCTGGCTGCGTTTTACACTCACAGCCTCCAAATGTCCCCGTCCTCTCTGCAACCCCGGGCATCTGCTCCAGGGCGCTGTTCCCAGGCGCCTTGGTCCCATCTCCTCTTCCTTTCTGAACAGCACAGGATTTCGCCTTCTATTTCCCTCTTGCTCTGCTCTGCCTCCCACTCCTGCTCTTGCCTAATTGTTTTCCAGGCCCTTCAGGACCCCGTCTGGTCCCGCCACGTGGTGAAGGCACAGACCTGTCAGGGCTCCCGGGCCCTGGTCCCGGGTGCCTGCCCTTGTGTGGCGTTAGACACACATGTGGGCCCAGCGGCCAGGTGGGTGGCCCGTCACTCTCCCCAGAAAAGCCTAGATGGGAGGGGGCGTCAAATCAGCCCGTTTGCTTCAAGCACCCCAGAACCAAGAACGGCCCCCCTTTTCTGGCCTTGACATTCACGTGCCATTTTCCCTGGATTTCCACGGGAAGCCACTGTTCTGCAGACCGTTTCCACAACACCTGGCCTTGGGATCCGCTCTGGGAAGGACAGGCAGGAGGTGGGGAAGCAGGAGGGACCCCAGAGGCTGAACCAGAGGCTGCACCGAGGGGGAGACCCACCATATGGAGGGGAAGAGGGGGAAGGGGAAGAGGAGGGCCAAGCTCCGGGCTAGTTTCCTTCTCCAAGAAACAGGGGGGACGGGGCCCCGGGAGTGCCCTGGCTCTCTGCCATAGGCTGAATGGGCTGTCAGGAAGCGTGGTGGGGCCTGGTCGACCCAGTGCACAAGCTCCGTGGCCCCGGTGTCTGCTGACCTCCAGAGCTGCACTGGATGTCCGTTTCCCATCCCTAAAGGGGGACTGGGGCCACAGGACTGCCGGTCTCAAGGGCAGCCCGTGGACTGCAGCTCTCCGAGCACGCCAGGTCTCCCGACGTCCTCCAGGCCTGCACGCCCAGGCCTCTCTCCACTTGTTCGCTTATTTGTCCTGCCTGGAATTTGCTGGACACCACCTACTGCCCATCCCCAGCTCCAGCCCACCATCTCCTCCTCTTTCTCTTCTTCCTTCTTGTTTCTTTGATGATCCAAGTTCTATCCATTGGCCAAGGGCTCATCAGTCCACCCTGAACCACGTCCTACTTCACAGATTTGAAAGTTCACCCCCACCCAACCAGTCAACTCCAACAGACCAAAGACCGAGCCCAACGCCACCTAATAGCCCACACCACACTGGGCACAGACCAGATGGTTCAGCAGGTGCCCACTGAACTAAACAGCAAGGCTGAGGTGCTGGCACCCCCGCCAGGCTGGGACTTCGGGAGGCGGCCCACGTCAGCCAGGGGAGGGGAGGTTCTGCCGCTGTAACAAAGGTCACAGAGTGACAATCGCTTTAACAGCAAAGACCTTTCTTGCTCACACTACATTTCCATCACTGGTCCACTGAGCTGCTCACACCCAGGCTGACAAAATGACCTCTATCTGGAACATTCATGGTGGTAATGTCAGAGGAAGGAGTGCAGAGTGAACCCACACTCCATCCTAACCTCCTGCCTGGAAGTGACAAATGTGACATTGAGGCACACATCAATAACTTTGGTTACTGACCCAGAAGCTCATGTGGTCACACTGGAATTCCACAGGAGTAGGGAGGGAGGTGTCGAATATTTGTGATCAAAAGTGAGTCTGTCTAATATGAAAACGAATATATGTGTATACATGCATGACTGGGACACTGCGCTGTGCACCAGAAATCGACACATTATAACTGACTGCACTTCAATTAAAAAAAAAAAAAGAGTCTGTCTTAACAAGGCTGACCCAAGGCCAATGGAGACTGAAAGCCACTAGTGCATTAGGACGTCTTAGATGCCGCTGGGCTTCCAGAGTCAGGGAGGAAGACTTACACCCAGGCTTGGGTTCATCTGACCATTCTTCCAGTGCGCACCCTCTCCCTGCCTCGTCCACATTTCTGCTGACCCCAGTGAAGGGAAGGCAGGGCCGACTGCAATCCCGGGAGCTGACACACTAATACGCCTCGGGCGAAAGAGAACAGAGGATACCAAGCGAGAGGGATGCTCAGAGAGTCACCAAATGGCTCAGCTGCTCGGCTTCCACTCACTGTGCACCAAGGAAAGGAAACGCCTTCTTTAAAGAGGGACACGGGTCTTAGAGGTGCTCTCTGGCCCACCTCAGCCCCAGGTCACAGGGGCCCTCCCCATCACACGAGACACAGGACCGGATTTCCATCTGGCCTCCCAATAGGGAGGGGACAAGGGCTGTTCCCATGCCCACACAGCCTGGGGGAGCAGGTGCCACCTGCTCCGGACCTGGCAAGGGAGACTGCTGGCGGTTCCAAGGCCCTGGGAAGCTGGGCCCAGAAGGGACTTGGCTTGGTTCCCATGGATGCTGCCATGGGACCAGGGCCACTTTGGAGAACCTTCTCTTAAAGAACTGTGCTGACCCTGAGGCCAGGTAGCCCCTCTGCTACAGCCCTGAACACACACACATGCATGTCTGAGCGTGCATGTGTGTGCACAGGTGTGTGTGCGTGCACATATCCGACCTTGGAAGAGTGAGTGTTCGCCTCCCACTTCCCCGTGTGTGCTCCCCTCCCACCTCTCCACGCCTCCCTTTGCCCTTCACTGATGACTTGGGGGTAGCAAACAAGAGCTTTCTCTTCTCAATAAAATGCAGCTCAAGATGGATTTCCTGGAGGTACCTGAGTAGCGAGCAGCCACCACTGTGTGACAGCCACATGGGATGTGGCCAGATGTGGTTTCTGAGAAAGTGGTCATTCTTTAGTCCAGCCTCAACCAGAGCCGTGGGACACTTGTGCCCGGAATGGCCTGCTGTGCCCCCACCTCAGGGCAATGCTTTCCGGGGACGAGCTGTCATGGGCAAGGCAGGGGACAGGCAAGACTCCGTTCCTAAGGGTCCCTGTCAGGGACTAGAGACCCAAACCCCAAAAAATGCACAATGGAACTCCAGCAAGTCAGCACGGGACGCTGCAGGGAGGGGACCCCTCTGGACTGAAGTGGCATCGCTCCAGCCCCCCTTCCTCCTGTTTCTCAGTTGCTTCTCAGTAAAGCAGGACCAAGGAGGCCCATGTCACTGGGCTGTCTTCAGGACCCAATGAGCTGATGTATGTGGTCATCCCTGACACATTCATCCACTGATCTCAATTGTTTATTGGGCCTTTTGGGAGCAGGCACCATGCACCCTCTGGGACACAGTGATGACTCAGACAGACAGCCTACAGAAGGCATCAATGCAACACAGCAACTGCACTGCAGCCGTAGTCAGAGCTACAGGGAGCCCTGCAGGGGGGACAGGAAAAGCTAGCTGGGACCTCTGGGTGGGGACAGCCAGGGAAGTCTTCCTTAGACAAGTGACTTATGAACTGAGCTCTGAAGACTAATGGGATTAGTGACAAGGCAAAGGGGGAAAGGAAGAGTGAGCACTCCAAGCAGAAGGGAGGCCTGTGCAAAGGCCCTGAGGCTCGGAGGAGTGCAGCCTGTCTGAGGAACTGAAAGGCCAGGAGGCAGGATGGCTCTGAGATGGCTGTGAGGTCAGCTAAAAGAAGCCCCTCAGGATTTTTGTGCTTATCCTGAGAATGTAAAGCATTCTAAGCATTGAATCAATATGATCATATTTGCATTTTTTAGTGAGCCTCTGGCCACCCGATCCTCAATCCCCTACTCTGCAGCCTAGGCGTGTCCAGGCAGCTGGGAGGCTATGGACATGGTCTGACTGAGCAAGAAGGAAAAAGAGTTGTTTCAAGCTTCTGTATCTGGGGCATGTCTGCTATACAGCAGTAGCTAACTCATACACTCTTCCCCCTAAAGGCAGGAAGCTCCACAACTTCATCCTGCTTCTCAGTATTAGACAGAACCCAACAGAGACATGCAGCTAAATTCAGTCTGGCATGCTTTATAATTGATTTACTTGGTGAGATCTTTGGTTTAAATTTTTCTTTTAATATATTTTCAATCAGAAATGTAAGGAGCTGTTTGGAATGTCCCTGCAGAGTTCTCAGAAGCATCCTCTCCTGCGTTCCTCCAGAGAGGCTTGTTTTGTTTGTTGGAGAGTGTGTTCTCTTGCAGCTTTTCAAATGCTACATTTTCCTCTGACAGCAGCCAGGGCATTTGATCGCAGGAGAGATGGTGATGTGGTTGCAACTGCTGTCAATATTCCTTTTACAACTCTGAATTTGCATCTGTGCAAGGCTGGTAATTCTTATCTGAATGCACAGCACAAATAAGTAAAACTTATTTAAAGTAACTGGGAAAATTCCATGCTGGAGGTTTGGAAAAAAAAAATTTCCCCCCTTTTGCTGCTGCAGATGGAGAAACTTGTCCTGGCATGGCCGTTTGAAATCAACTCAATGACTGGCCAGTCCCAAAAATTATGTGGCAGGTGCGTGCAAGGCAGAAAAATGAACAACACAGACCCAGAACATCCACCCTTCGGTGCATCAGCTCTGCAAGACCCCCTCCAGCCCCCAGAACGAGGAGACGGTGTGAGGAGAGGGTGATGCTGGGGACATCATGGGCCACTGTACAGCCGGCGCCCCTGCACACACACTGTCATGTGTGGTCCTCAAATCATTCTTGTGAGGGGTGCAGGGCCAGTGGTCAGGGACAGCCTGATTTCAAAGCCCCACTTTGCAGTTCTTTGCCAGAGGCACCTGCAGGGCTTCAGCTGTTTTAATCGTAACTTAGAGTCCTGTGATGCTCCAACCACAGTGATGGGCCAATCCTCCTGCTCAGGGGTAGGGGGCGGAGAGATAGGGAGAAAAGTAACCACAGTGTCATGACCAGAACACCAGCCTTATCTACCAACTCGTGGGGCTGCCCAGCCAGGTCCTCCAGCCCAGGGCTGCAGAAGTCACCCAGCCAAGCAGAGGGCTGACTTGAAAGTCTCTCCCACAAGCACCGGTCAGGGACGACACCTCAGAAGTCTACCTGGATGCCACCTAACCCCACCCTCCAGCCTTAACACACAGTGTCCTCTGGGACTTCCGAGGGAGCTGGTTACTGCTGTCTCTGTTGGCCAGGGGTGGAGTCTGGCCTGGGAACCTGCACTGTTCAGGTTTCCATTACAAGGGGTCCAGGGACCACAGCTTGGGAAATGCAGCCATAGAAAGGGCTGGGCACCCAGAGGAAGAATAGGGTATGCTGCCAGGAAATTATAGGACCCCCAGTCCAGGTCCCACCTGGAGGCAGGGGAGAGGCCATGGGAGAACACATGAAGGAGCCCCTGGAGGAATCAGGGCAGGACCACTTCATGGGAGAAGGGGACATTTGAGTTGGGTCTTGAAGCATGAGTAGGAGTTTCCAGGTTGTGGGGTTAGGCGGGGCAGGCCACCCAGCTCCGGCTCTTGAGCTCACAATAATGTTCACAAATACTTTTGAGCCTGAACGTGGGCCAGGGCCTCACCCTGGGCACTTTCTCATGTGTGCTCTCTTGAACTTGGCAACTGGTCTTTTACTCCTGCAGGGAACTCTCGCTGTAAGAAGGCCTCCTGGGCCCCCTCTCGTTGCCTGGACTGAGGACTTCCCGAGAGCAGCTTGGTGTCCTTCTTCAGCCACTCCAGGTCTCCAGCCCAGGGCCTCCCCCGGCCAGGAAAGCGAACAATAGTTGGTGGGTTGACTGACAATCCCTCTTTTAGAAAGGAATCTGCAAGCTGGATTACTATTTGGTCTAGGAAGCCACACCCACCTGACCCCTCAGCATCGCTGTTTGTTTCCTGAGAAGTGAACAGCCTGCCAGGGCTGCTGGCCTGGAAGCTCAGTTCCAAACTTGGCCATGCCTCCAAGCTGGCCACGTGAGTGTCCTGGGGTGACCCTATCAGAGGACCACACCCTTAAGGCAGCCGAAATTGATCCTTCACAGTCTGGGGGTGAGGAGGGCGCAGGCGAGGCTGGCTCCTTCCGAGGGTCTATCCTGTCCCAGGCCTCCGTCCTGGTTTCACATGGTTGCTAACTGTCCTTGGTGGCCCTTCTTGGGCAGACGCATGCCTCCGGGCACACGGCGGGTCTTCCCTCTGAGCGTGTTGTCTCCCAGCTACCCCTTTTTGTAAGAATGCCAGTCCTATCGGATCAGGCCCACCCTAATGACCTGATTTTAACCTAATTACCCTGCAAAGACTCTATTTTCAAATAAGATTACATTCTGAGGTACTGCTGGTTAGGATGTCAACGTATTTTTTTGGAGGGACACAGGTCTTCCCCTCCACTCCCAGGCTCCTGTGTGCCCCCCACTGAGGGCATGCGGGCCACGCACACCCATCAGAGACGTCAGGAAGGAGCAAGGATCCCCCCAGGAGGCCTGAGGAAGGTGGTAAGGACGGACTGGCGGCATTCCCGGGTCACCCACTCAGTCTGTCCTGCGTCGCCCCTGCACGGGGTGTCTGTCCTGTCAGCCTCTCTGAGGCCCCATGCAGGGTAGGGAGGGCTGTCAGTTCCATGGTGGAAGCAGTGTTTGATATGGAGATTTTGGCCGTGAGAATGGATGTGCCTGGTGAGAGGTTTATGTAAAATGACAGCTTCTGGAGAATGAAGCCCTGGGATAAAAAAGAAAAGGAAAGAGGAGGAGGAGGACAAGAGCAGCCTTGGGCTCCCTCCCCACCGCTGCGCTTCCCTCCTGGCACACTTCCTGGTGGGGCGGGGGCACAGGGCTCCCTGGGGGTCCCCCAGAGAGAAAGCCAGGCATCTGGGGCTGCTTCTGCTTCCTCTTCACCTCCATCTGTCTCACGTTTGCCCCAATCTGCCCCTCCTGTCTGATTCCTCTCCCCACTGCACTGCTCCCCAACACACACACTTATTACTCATTTACTGTCCTGATCTGTCATCGCTCGGGATAAGGACACCAGACGACCAGGCCCAGGTGGGTGACAGACATATACCACGACGCTGTAAACTAAGAACAGTCCTTCTGAAACTTTCCCCGTCCTATCCTTTTAAGAGGGTGGGTACTCCAGCGGAGGGACCAACTCCAGATCCTTCTCTGGAAGCCAACAAAAGGAAAGAAGGATTGCATATAATTGCCCTTTGTTTAAGAGGCAAATGAATATTCCTGCAGAGCTGAAAACTCATTCTTCACACAGATAAGCTTCCAAAAATTGCAATCTATTTGCTGCCAAGTTTGGGACTGTTGTTTCCTTCCCAACCCCCTCAGGGTTTTTTTAATGGCCTGAAATGCAAACTGCGTTCCTGGTGGCCCTTTCCGGCTGGCACCTTAGTCTAAGGAAATCCATCTCACCTGGACCTTAGGAAAGGCTCCCCCAGGAAAGAAAGCTGAAGGTCAAAGGTACTTCTTAGTAGGTCATTTTGGCCACTGACAGCGAAGCAGGTAGAGAAACCTGTTCTCCTACCTCACCTGGAGGTTCCGCCTCCATTCCCCGGAACCCAGATGGCCCCAGAACCCAGCAGACAGGACAGGAAGACACAGGGACATCCACGCATCCCTGGGAGAAATATTCTCATTCTGACCCACATCGTGGAAAAGGACCCACCCAAACCTCAGAGGAATCTTCAGTGAACTTCTCAAGAGGAGAGGGGTCAAGACGGAGCTGACTTGCCAGAAATCCCCGGAGTCCCATTTTCCAGGAGCACAGAACAAGCCTTTGAGGGCTTGTGAAGACAGCCACTTCTGAGGCCCCCCTGGGCCCTGGGAGGAGGGAGCTGTCCCCGTCCCGAAAATTCCACCAGTGTGTTTTCAGCACAGGTCTGGATGTACCCTCCCCCACCTCACTGTCCCGGGCCACGGATCCAGAACCGAGCATGAGGAGTCCCACCACAAGAGGAGCACCAAGAGAGACCCCGAGCATCTGCCCGGTGTCTCGGGGCCTGGCACCCATCGAGATGCGTCCCCCCCAGGGCCAGGGAGCCCGGGGCCAAGGCTTTGGGCATCCCTGCAGGACTGAGCCCGCCTACTCCCGAGGCCGCACTCTGCAGGTGAGAGTACTCGGCACAACCACTTTGCGCTTCTGGAGTTTCTGGAGTGAGGGGAACACCTTCCCCACGACAATCCTGGCCCCAAAAGGAAGAGCCCCCAGCCAGGCTCCAACACCCAGAGAGGCAAGGACACTGTGCCCAGAGCCATCAGTCCACTGAGCACCTACTGTGCGCAGGCACAGAGTGATACGGCAGCGCAGTCGCCACAGGGGCCCCATGTTCCTCTCCATCCTCCCGAATTCAGGTTTCCTGCAGGGTCGCTGGGTCAGCTTGAAGCCCCTGACGTACAGCCTGAGACAGGCGTGGGTACAGATGACTTGTGATCCCAGAAGCCTGAGCCAGGGATGGAAGAGCAGCTGAGAGTGTGTATGTGTGAATTTATCTGTCTGTTTATACACTATTATCAAACTGGTCACCCTGTGGGCAGCTGCGGCTTGATTCCTAGGGGGCCCTCTGGGGAAACACAGACAGCCCCCTGTCCCTAGGGAGGCAGGGAAGCTGGGGAGAGATTTCTGCTAACCCCGTCCCCCTGGGTGGAGGGCTGCCCCTAGCACATTAAAGTCCCCACAGCCCTGCTGGCAGCCTGAGTGAGCCCCCTTCCCCTTCAGAGGAAGCTCAGGGGCAGAGAAGCACGGGTGCCTGGGGCAGGAGCTGCCAGCACACACGGGACTGACCGCCACGGCCACAGACACAGCCGGTGAGGGCTGAGCCCACAGGTCTCCAAGGGACCCCCTCCCACAGTGGTCCTGGCAGGTTGTCCACTTGTGGGGAGCATGTGCCCCCACCCCCTCCAGCCCCCAGCCTGTCCCCTGAAGGCCAGGTTTCCAAGCATCCCCACCGTGAGACTGGTCACTGCAAGAAGTAACCATAACCCTTGACAGTGTCTGTGTCCCTTCCAAATCCATACACTGAAACCTAACCTCCAGTGTGTTGGCGTCAGGAGGTGGGGCCTCTGGGAGGTGACTAGGTGGGGAGGGGTTAGCGTCCTGATGAAAGAGACTCCAGGGAGCTCCCTCGCTCCTTCCCGCCTGAGTGGACGCCACTCAGCAAGAAGCACCAGCTATGAACCAGGAAGCGGGTCCTGACCACACCCAAATCTGCCGGTGCCCTGACCTTGGACTCCAGCCTCCAAACAGAGAGAAATGCAGAGTGCTGTCTGCAAGCCGCCCGGCCTGCACTGTGCCGCTCGAGCGGCCCCGGAGGGCCAGGACCACAGGGAGAGGCACCTGTGTTCTTGGCGTATCCAGACCTGGCTCCCCACTGACAGCAGCGCCTTAGGTTTGCCTCCCTGCCCCTCACCTCCAGCGGGAGCCAGACACACCGCACTGCACCACCCGAACCCCTGCCCGAGCAGACCCCAAGCCACAGCGACGACCAGATAAGAAATGTTGACCCCCGGGGGACCAGCCGAGAGAGGAGGGGCCCCAGCCCCTGGGTCTGGCACGGTGACGCCCACACATCAGGCGGGGGTGGGCAGGCCCCTTTGGCTGATACAGGCCTCAGGTGACAGAGGTGGGTGGCTGTGGCTCCGGGAGAGGCACAGGTGCAGACAGAGACCCGCACAGGACAGACGCCTTGTGGCGGGCAAGCGCCACCCAGGAGATCCCCGCACTGGACCAGGGACAGAGTCACACCATCCTCCTGCCTGCCCCCGCCCCTCCCCCTCCCCTTTGCTCTCTTTTCCTTTAACCAAGCTTCTTTTGTTTTGTGAGGATCCCTTTCATGTGTGCACACCCGCACATGCGTGTCAAGTTTTTATTCCAATCCTTAAATGAGGTCTTTGCCGAGAATTTACAATTCCCCTGTGGCCTCAATCTTGCAAAGATTGCTTTTTTAACGCTGTTAGGCCTTAATTCTAATAAGCCTCCTCTTTATTACAGAACCAGGTCACATTGCCTTGACACCGCCAGAAAATCTTTCACTGGCAGGCAGGGGTGGGCAAGGAGAGAGGGGCCGCGAGAGGAAGCGGCAAGGGGACGGGAACTGGAGAGGGGAGCCCTCCCTTCATTTGATGGAATTCTAAAATAATTTAATTTCTGGGAACCCGAGTGGCCTGACAGCTTCAGATAAGCCTATGATATGATCGTGTCTCCTACCGACGTTAGTTTTCTTTTTGTGCCTTGATTGTTTAAATGACTAAGGAAGAAGGGGAAGCAACCAAACCTGACGGCCACGCCAGGCACGGGCTCAGGTCCCGGCCCTGGACAGAAGGACATCTGCTCTGCCCAGCCGTGTCCTCCTGCCAGCCTGCTCCAGTCCCAGGGAGCAGCAGAGGAAAGAGGACCAGCAGGACCAGGACAGAAAGAGAAGATGCTTGGAGGTGATCGGAGAAGACGCCCACAGGCGGATGTGGACCCCTGGGGAATCCATCCGTCTCCTCCCTCCCTCTCCGAGTTGTTTTGAGGTTTAGGGGGATTCAGAGGGAGAGATGTTACTGAGGAAAACGAAGCTGTCGATCCACATTCTCAGGACAAGAGAACAGCCCCCACCCCGCATTCTTGCAACGGTTATTAAGCACCTACTACGTGCCCAGGCGGTGAGAGGCTGAGCCCCTTTCCTCCACTGCTTGTCACTGGACGTAGAAAAATCCAAGAGCTAAGGGCTGAGACGGTGCCAGATGCCCCTGAAAGTCCACGGGAGCTTTCTGAGACCGAGGGTGTGAGTCCAGGAACATGGCTTCCATTTCTAGGAGGTTCTGCACGGGAAGCTGTCGGGCAGGGCCCTCCACACACACCCAGGCCGCGGGACGGATAGAGGAGGAGCTAGGCTGTTCTCTCCAGACCTCAAGACATTCTCTAGGAACATCTTTTCCTCACCATCAACCAGCTCCTCTCCAAGCTCTGTTTTTCCCTCCCCCCACCAAGTCGACTTGAGAGCCTTCTTTTCGGCTGGGTATTTAAATCAGGCACCGAAGGGCCTCAGACAAACACAGGCACGGCGAGCACACAGGCCGGCCCAGGCCCGAGCACGGAGAGGACGCATCCTGCACAGCCAGCAAGCCTCCCCGGCCCGGCCCCCGACTCTGTCCTGAGTCCACGCCCCTCCGCGGTGCTCCTCTGGGAGGGCAGCGTGAGCCCGGCCCCTGGCTTAACGTGAAAATTCAAATCTATGCAACGCCTAGTATAAGGCGCCCTAGAAGTCAAAGGTCGTTTTTTAAACTCTGGGGCCGGAAAGCACTGGCGCCCAGATGGAGGTGCCAACGCAGGGGAGGGGGCAGACTCCCCCTGGAGGTGGGAGGTATTCCGCGTGTCGCAGGGCACACGCATGGGCTCCTAGAGAGGCGCACCCACCGGCACAGGGACCCACGCCCCTAACTGCGCCCCCAGCCGCCCCCCAGCAAGTGCGCACGGAGCACCTACTGTGTGAAGACAATACACGTGTGTGTTTCCATGTGAAAAGACCCAGACTGTTCCACCGACCTCCTCTTCCAGGGACACCGTATTGTGGATCTGCTTCCACATCGTCTAAAACAGCTGCATAAAACCCCATTTGAATAGATCGTTCTTCCCAGCTGTTTCTCAACAATCCCCCGCGGCAGGAGGCATGTCAGCAGCGGGGGACCGCTGAGAGGTGCGGAGGGTGGGCACCGGGCAGGGACACCAGCCGCCAAGTCACGAGGGGTTTGCGTGCGTTCCAGCAGCTCTCCTGGAGGGAGAGCAAGGTGGCAGCCCTTGGCCCGCCGACAGCAGATTCTTGGATTCTGCAGCACATAACTGTGAAGGCCAACCTGCCAGCAGAGAAATACACAGCGCACTCACAAGCTAAATATAAATAATATTGATTCGTCTGCCATCTTGAATTATCCATTTCACTTCGGTTTTCCATTAGCATCAATAATCACGAGCTGCCTCCCCGGTGGACGGGCTGCACTGCACCGCACAGGGTGCAGCCAGCCGGGGCCACGCACCCACAGAGCCTCAGGCTCTCTTCCCGAGGAATCTGGCATCTTCTAGAAGAGTCCGACACCTTCCCAGGAAGATTCCTTCCCTTTCACCTGCTCCTCACTCCAAGGCCAGCAAAGCAGGGGGCTCAAGGACACACCTGAGAGCCCCTCCTTCGGAGGCACTCTGCTCTCCCTGGCAGCTGAGCCCAGTGCAGGGGAGAGTGGCACACAGCCCAAGGTGCACTTCCAGGCTGAAGGGAAGGGAGCCAGCGTGGCTGGATGGGGAGCCCAGCTCAGCCCGCAGGGCACCGCCTCCCTGCTGCCAACTCAGGGGCAGAACCCGGGCCCCGTTCCTCACCGGGCCAGAAGCCGCATGGCCCTCCTGTGGACAAGCAGGCTCCCCAACATCCTGGCAGCATCACCCCTCAAGCCCCGGGGCACAGAGTGTGCCCACAACACACCTGGGAGGAGGCCCAGGCCTTCCACATACCCTCCCGCACCACCAGGGCATGGAAACCCACCGGGCCCCTCACCAGCCGGCCCAGGCGGGACGGAGCACTAATGAGACACAGGCCTGCTTCCACCCCACCCCAGTCAGCTGTCAGAACCCCCAGAGACAGTGACTGAGAGCATACTGTGAGCAGGGACGCATCCTACGTGTTCTGGGGGGAAACAGGGTCCCTGCCTTCAAAGCCTTTACAATCCGATACGGGAGACGATGTGCAAACACCTACCAGGATCCATCCTTTCTCACTCTTCCTTAGGAGTACTAATTACCGTTCCCAGAAGGGGCTGTGAAACAGGGGGTGCGACTGTCAGGCCTGGAGGGAGCCGTGAGGACGGGGCTCTGAGGACGGTGTTTCCAGTCCTTTGTGTGAAGATGTGCGAGTAAGTTCCAAATGCCCACCCACCTTAGATCCAGACACAGATGCGGCTCTGCCGATAGCTGCGGAACGATCTAGAACCTCCCCATCTGCCTTCACCGTCCATCCGCTGGCCAAGCACTCCTAACATTCTCTAGTAGGAATGCCGGTCACCTCTGGCCTTGGCAGCCCACCTGCAGGAGGACTTCATAGAGAGACCCCAGGGCTCCTGGTCCCTCAAAAAAATGCCTTCCCTTAAGCCACGGGCTCACCGATTGGCCACACAGGCAGTACCAGAGTCTGAGACCACCTCCCATGTGTGGGAAAGTGAGGCTGGCATCAGGGGAAGACTCGACTCCTTCGAGGGCTGTGCCAGCCCAGCCAATGAGTGAGGGCTGAGCAGGGGAGCGGGGCACAGGTGCGGCCTCCTGTGGAAGTGCAGAGGGCTTTCTGCTCTTGGCGGGGCTCAAGAGAAGGAAACCCGAGTCCCGGCCAAACATGAGCCACCCTTGGCCACACGGTCCAGCACTAAGGCCTTCACCTGTCAGTACTGTCCCCAACACCTGGAATTTACTGCCCATTTCAGTCTCTGCCTTCACTGTCACATGCTGAGTGCCCCGCATGGCCCAGGGTGGCTCCTGCCTTTCTGGGGAAAGAGAACAGCTTCATGTCGCAGTCAACCGGGAGCAGGCATCTCACAGGCCACTGGGGCCTCAGAGCCCTCAACACAGAAACAGCCAGACACCCCCGGGAGAAAAGCAGGCAGCCCCCAAGGCGGGCGGGGACAGAGCAGCCGGCCCACGGCCCGGTCTCTTTTCTTTTCAGCTGGTGTTTCAGCTACGAGGGCCGAGCCTGGACAGTGTGTACCCCGGGAGTCCCCTCGGAGCCCAGCAGACAGGGGAATGACGTCTCCACCCGTTCTGAGGGCCCCGCACTCTGAGGAGAGAGGAGTCTGGCCAGAAGGCATCTTGGCCTGGCTTCTTTCTCCCCCAAAGCCCCCTGCAGAAGTCCACATCCGAAAGGCAGCGGGTAGGTGCAGGGACACTGCAGGTTGTGGCCGCCCTTACACACATGGCCAGGTACAAGCAGGCACTCCTCGCAGCAGCCGGGGACGAGCGTGCGCACGCGCGCACACACACACACACACACACACACACACGCACACACACACACCACTCACTGTTCAGGACCTGCAATGATGTCTTCTCTGTTTCGCCGGCTATAATTACTTCAGCGTGGGAGACAAATTCTGTCTCCAGTGTCTCAGAAGCGCTACATTAGAATATCACGCTCTACGGTCCTGCAAAATCTCCACGGTGGCCCTGCTCCTTCCCTCCACACCAGAGCACAAACGGGCTCCTCTGAGGGGCAGACACGCCGCGGAGGCCCTGCTCCAAGGGTTTCATGCCTACACCAAGCCACTCCGCTTAGAGCAACAGAGCAGGGAACCACACATGCGGGTAACCATGGCAACTTCGGAGAAGTTTAAAAAAAAATAAGTTTGTGAGTCGCTGGCTGTTATTTGGTGCTTCGGTTCTTTCCTTTTTTTTTTCTTTTAAGATAACAAGGTCCCTGAATAACACTTCCGTGAGGTTTTTGGGTACAGCGTCCAAAGCAGCAGCTGCCTCCAGACTTCTCATTACTTTCCGAGGGGGAGGCGCGAGCACCACCATCACCAGTTTGGGTTCTGTCCTTGGGCAGCGGTTCACTGTGGGTGACCTTGAGCCAGTGCACATCCCACACATGTCTTGGCACCTTCCCCTCCCCAGGAGTCCTGAGACTGTCACTCCAGACCCCTGGGGACCCCAGCCAGGCCCCACAACACCACTCACACATCTCCCAGTTTGGGGAGAGGCTCCGGTGATCTCCTGCAAGACCGTAGTCTCCACACGCTGAGTCACACACACTCACCCACATGTGGATGGAAGGCCAGCATGTGTTGAGTAAACTACATCCCCCCACAAAATGATGTCCCGCCCAGTGCCTCTCAAAGGGCTGAGATAGCCTCAGCGGAGGCGAACGGGAGCCCCGGGCACCGACCGTCTCCGTGAAGGCAGCGGAAGCAGGCTCTCGATGCCGAGAGACCTCCTCTCATGTCGATGGGGCACACACGCCATGCACACCGCCATCGGTTCAGTGGCCCCAGCTCTGCCAGCAGTGAAGTCACTGCAGCAGGCCGCAGATTCCTCCCAGCTCGTCGCCCCCACTGCAAAGCACCTCCAGGCAGAACAAAGGTGGGGCCCGCCCCCTCCCACTGCCCACTGTGCCAACATGCGTATTAGGGGCGGAGTCGGGAGCTGGGAGGAATGCTTGACAGCCACGTGCGGCTCAGTGTCACAGCTGTGGCGCCAAAGGGCTGGGCACAGGGCTGTGCAAAAAGGAATCTTTTTAAGGCAGAAAAATCCTAAATGGCCCTTTCAGCCTTTCGGCGCACATAATTGTAGTATCCGAGTTAATGAGAGGCCCGGCGTGCCGGCTGGCTGAACACCGCGCCCGCCGCGGCCCGCCGCGCACGTGGAGGGGCTCCGCCGCCGCCGTGGAAAGCAGACCCCAGTGGGGAGGCGGGCGGGGGGCGGGGAGGAGGTGGGGAAATGCAGGAAATAAAGAGCGTTTCCAGGAATGACAAGGCTCCCACGCGGGATCACATCATCAATTAGCCGGTGGGAGGGCCTAGGAGCGCCTGGCATCTCATGCCCACAAAGCAGCAGCTTCCTTAGGAAACTGCCAGAGCCTCCAAGGCACTGAAGTCAGACGCAGGACGAGCGAAGAGGGACGCCGGCCGGCCTGGCCGGCGCTCAGATGCCCGCCCCTGGCGGCCTGGCACGGGCGGTATGGGTTTAGAGACACAAGTGGAGCCTGCTAGTGTCTGGGAGGTGAGCATAGACAGCACACGTGTGTGCACATGTACCCTGGGCACACGCGCACATACACGCACATCCATTTACACACACACTCTCCTGGCAGGTTGGGGTCCGCTATTCTGACCCACAGGCATCCCAGTTTGTAGCTCTCACGCCTGCCAGGTGCCAAGGAGACAAAATGCAGATGTGCAACCCGGAACTTCCCTAGAAGACCCCACAGCGCATCCCCCATCTGGGAGGAGACTCGGGGTCTCCAGGCCCCGCCTCAGATGGAGCTCAGACTACATCAGATCCTTCAACAGTCAATCCCAGGGCCTTCAAACCCATACCCAGGGGGCTCCCGCCCTAAAGGCCCCAGGAAGCAGTCTAGCACGGCTGTCTAAGTGGAGGTGACTGATTTATTCTGACCGTCCTGACTCTTAACGACACGCTCTCCTCCAGCCGTGCATGGCTTTAATTGTCCATCCTGCAGGGCAGGGAGGAACCGTAAATCTTTCCTCCCAGCTGCTCTGAGCTCAGCGCTGCTTGACCTGCCGTTGCCAGCCCCGCGCCTGCACGCTACCGGAGCAGTCAGCTGGCTTTGAAGGTGAAGGAGGGAAGTGGGGGTGGGGGGGGAGCAAGGGAAAGAGGCTGGAGTCAGGGAGGGGGACAGAAGGATGGTGCGTGGCCGCACGCTCTGTTGGCTCCTAACCCAGGGCACCACAGAGGACGCCTCAGTGCAGCTGGGAGGAAAGACAGCTGCAGGTGCAGTGTGCACAGGGTGCCCTGGGCCCCGCCCCACCCCCGGCCAGCGTCCACACACCTTGCCTCACAGGGCCCAGCACTGAAGTAGCCAGACTCTGAGGAAGTGGGCCAGACCCCAGGAGAGGCTCGTCACTCCCTTGCCTTGCCAGAAAACAGCACAGCCCCGAAAGGAACCCGCTGGGGAGGAAATAATATTCTCCATCCAGCCCCCACTGTGCGTGCGACTAGTCCCCAGCCGGGGGCACGGGGACCTCTCTGCGAGAGACGGGGCTGGGCAGCCGCAGGCCAGGCACACAGAAGGTAGGCCTCGGGCTCCAAAGCAGGCCTCCTTCCCCCTCCAGCAGACTTAGTATTTTCTGTAATTTTAGTATATATTAATGCATTTCAAAGTGGTGAACATTATAGTTATGATTATTACCTAAAGACTTCCTTTATAGCCCTCATTTTCCAGCGCTCATTACTTTCTGAAAAATTATCCTTGGGGCTGAAATTCTCCAAGTCTGGGCTTGTGAGTTTTCTTCTCAGGATCTGAACAAAACATATTATCGTGTCCACGACGGGAAGCGGGGCAGGTGGATTAGTCCTCCCCAAGCCAGTCTCCGTGGTGACTTCCGACAAGGGAGGAGCAACGCCTGTGTGGGGAGGGGCAGGACTGCGCGCCGCACTTTAACATGTCAGCGCTGATATCAATGACGTGGTTTTAGTTTTGCCCATCTGTTCCGTCCAGACAGTTCTACTTCTGAGATGGGATTTCCATCTTAGCTGGGGGAAGCGCCCATACACCACTCATTTTACAAGCTTAAGCACAAACGAGTCAGGACAGCAAAGTGCTAGTCACTGTGATGTTGTCAGCACACAGACACAGCTGGACACCCATTTTCCGACACAAGGGCGACCTCGGGGAGAGACCCAGCTGCGGCCAGGGGATGCTGGAAGACTCAAAAGAATGCTGATTCTACGTGCATTCTTCTTAACTGTCCTAGGAGAGAGCTGCTGGTGAGGGAAAAAAAAGTACATGCTGTTAAGGTGCCTTTCATCGAGCTGTAGAGTTGTCCCAGACACTAACCCCGGGGCTTCTGAGGTTAGGACGAGGGTCGTAAGATCCCCCATCAAATAAAGGTCATCGGCCAGATTATCTCTCCCTCCCTTCGGCCACCAGTTAAAGGCTCACAGCTGACGAGGCATCACACAGACTTCCAGTACGGTAATTCTCGATACAGCGCTGGCTGTCTGGGAGTGTTGATTATAATATTACACCACTGAAAACAATAATTCTCACCTTAAGTTCCTCCAGCACTTCTCTTTTCTGCAAACATTTCAAAATACTTGACTAATGTACCCGTGGACAGCACCCCTAAGAGGCAGGCAGCGGGCGCGATCAGTCCCATTACGAGCAGCGCGGGGCTGCAGCGGGAAGTCGGTGAAGCGCAGCCCCGCCCTTGGCCTGCGCGGAGCCTGGGTAAGAAGCCCCTTGGCCCTGCTTCCACCTCGCCTGTCCCTGCAGCGGGGGCCCCAGCCGTGCCTAATGGCATCACAGTGGTCTCTCCGATGAGGAAGAGTCAATATTCCAGAAAGACGCACACACTTTATGTTTGTTTCTAATAGGTTTTGCAGAACTGTGTTTTGGTTTGTCAGACACTGAGTCCCGAGAATCAAAAACATCTTCCTGCAGAAGGCAGGGGTGGAACAGAATCAGTCGTCATGATGGTGATCTGCAGGTTCAGAGGAGTCCGGGGGAAAGGAGGGAGGCAGGGTCACGGCTCTCATTTCTTTCCTCCTTCTCAGGGAAAACCCAGCCACCACTGACCTAGGGCCCCATCCCTTAGAATCCAAAGCCGCTCCTACAAAAGCAAAGAGCCCAGCTACAAAGCTCGCCCACATTGGGGTCTTTGGACCTTCTGCTGGGAGGGAAAGTGTGGGGAGCAGATGGTGGCCCATGGAGGGGGCTTGCCATGGGTAGTAAGAGGCCCCTCCACTCTCTGGACGCCTCGGTCAGGGTGACCTGTGGGTCCACAGCCCCACAGACAGGACCTCAGTCACATTCTTCAGCCTGGCACCAGGGTGTTCCTGAGAACGTAAGATGCCGGGTTCCCTCTGTGTGAGTAAGGATCTCCTCACCTATAGAGAAATGCTAAGACTTGTTTCCATCTTGGCACCTGCGACTCTGTCTAGAAACATTTTAAAACAGCGTCATCTCCTTGTGGCTGTAAGAAGCAGTGCAGAAACCACTTCCTTTACTCTGACAAGGTGCTCATTCCTCTAACAGGCGGATGGCACCAAGGAAGGTCCACACTCACCACCAGCTGTTGTGTGCCTACTACACGCCAGCTCCCCTCTTCTCAGCTGAGTAAACTAGGGTTCAAGAGCTGCCCCCAGCTCAAGGGGTTGGGGAGCCTGCATGCCCTCCCCTACAGCACACTGCAGCCAGCCCCACGTCCCCGAAGTCAGCACCTGGCCTCACACCTCGCGTTCCCCGCAAGCAACCTCCCACCGCACGCAGGCGTGTGCCCAACCCGCTCCCTGCACCGACAGGCGGTGCTGAGCCCCTAGCGGGCTTGAAGTCTCAAGTAAGGTAATTAACTCACAGCTTCGTTCAGAAGTTACGTTCCATTTAAATGTGCATCTAAATGTGTGTGTCCCAGGTGAAGGGTGGTTCTTACAAGAATCAGCTGACAGGAGGAACAGCCAAGATGTGCAATCTCAGGGAAGCACCCGTTAATATGAAGACTAACTGAATGAAGATTCAGACCAGGCCCCCGGGGAGAAGAGAGGACAGGAGGGTGAGTCGGCAAAGGGTGAAGTCCAACAGGAGCCAGTGCGCAGACCCAGTCTGAAGCATCAATCGATTCTCTTTCTTATGCTTGGATCTCAAGGTGATGGAAAACATGGGGAAACCACGTATGTGCGGCGATCTCACTGAAGTATTAAAAATTCATCTTAACACTTCTTGCTGAAAACTGGAGGTTAAAAAGCCCTTCTTGCTATAGGCAAAAGAAAGAGGTGTGGGGGCAGGGGTGAAGCCACCAGGAGGAGATTTGAATTCAAGGGACCCAGAAGGTCCTATGTACAGACCTTAGACCATTGCCCTGCACCCAATCCTTAAAAGAAAAGTTCCAGAAAAATTAAGAGTTATTTTCTATTTAATCTTGCAGAGAAACCTTCCATTTAGATTCAGGAAGGATTTTGAACTATTAAAGTGTAGCGAGAAATTATTTCTAGCTGTACTTAAGTGTTTGTGCCTCTTTAACTCTTTCTCCAAATTATATCCACCTTTTTAATACAAGTAAATTTGATAGTCTTTGGCTTCAATGGGGCTTCCTATTTTTACAGAAAAAGTCTTCATTGCAGAGAACAATGTGCTTCTCTGTGTTCCCATTATCCTTATCCAAAAAAAAAAAAAACTATCCTGAGATATGATGCCCAGCCTGGTGCCCAAATTCACAAATTTCAGGGGTTCAGGGGAAGGATCCAGACACTGGAGGGCCACCTCTCCTGCCATCACCATCCCTCAATCTCATACAAGGAGACACTGATGAACAGGGCTGCAGAGTTCCACCTATTCACAGGTAGAGTTCTGAATGGTCCCTAGGTTTGTGCAGTACACTGCCTGCACAACTGTATATGGCAGTCCTGTGAGAGAGGATCTTTTAGGGGAACTTGGGTTACTTTTTGCTTGTTTGATTTGGTGGCAGGAAGATACGGAGTAAGACAAGATGCCTTGGAGAAACAGAGACACATGGGATTCTCCTCTCTTTCATGTAAAAGATACATGCTATGAGTTCATCTGGTCCTCCAAAAAAAACCTTGATAAAACCGTGCAGGGTCCAGCTGGTAGAAGAGTCTGTCCCCAGGCAGTTTGCTCACCTGCAAGTACCTGACCACCCGCCTCTCCTCCTGGTCTCCAGCCACAGCTCCAGAAGGGCTGGCTCATTTCCCTGAGCATCAGCAGATGCCTGGCACACAGAGCTGATGACCAGCAGTGTGCCTGGGAGGGAGCTGGTACGGCTAGATACAGGGCAGTTCTTCACCCAGGCCTCTGTTCTTCCAGAACTTCAGGAGGAAGCTCTCAGGACAGCCACTAACCAAAGCAATATGTGGTAAAATTCCACTCAAAGGGAGAGTATGTATACTCTCCCTTTTTTTTTTTTCCTAGCTGGGAATATGCTCTGACTTTAAACAATTAAACCTAAAAAAAAAAAAAAACCTTGCAAAAAGAACCATTTTTCTCCCAGTTCTCAGAGAAAACCATAGACTCTGAAGACCCCGCCATATCCAACACAAACTGATGCCAACGAGTTACAAACCACTCCCCAGGAGGAGTCAGAGCCCAGCCCTGAGCTACACAGGAAGGGCAGAGACCAGATCCAAAGGAGAGGTGAGCACATCTTCAGGCCCCTGAATTTAAAATAAAACTGGTGGTCCTTTCCCAGGCCCCAAGGGCCCTGCTGGCCGGCCGGCCCCTGAACATTCAGCTCTGCTCCACCTGGGCTCTGGCAACACTTTTCAAAATGCAAATTATATACTGTGAGATCTGCCCAGAGGAAACGCTTCTAAATGAAGTAACGGATTCTACGCTGTTACCTCATCACCTTCTAAGACATGTTTGGTGTCAGTTCATGTGTTGGAAAAGCTGCAATAGCAAACTAAGTCACTAAGTGCATTGCACTTAAAAATTTACATTTCATAAGCCAAACCAGTCCGTGCCATGAGGTATTTCCTGAAGTGAGGATACTCATTTTTCCGGCTGTGATCCCCCACAAAGAACAGACCTGTGTCCTCACTACCCATCCAACTAGTACATGAGAGCTGTCCTCAACTCTCACACGTAATTCAAGGAGAAAGACACATACCAAGTGCCACACCATCAGAAAGTACAGGGGGAGAAAGACATGAAAGGAGAGGAGAGAGACAGAGACAGACGGACAGAGAGAGAGAGGGAGAAGGAGCCAGAGCGCCATAAATAAAAAGGAGACAGTGATGGCTCAGAGAGAAACCTACTTCAGAGAGGCAGCAAAAAATAAGATGTTTAGGCTGTCTGAATGTTTCATGAACCTGTGAAAATAACGTGCTGCTTTATAAAAGAACGTGGGGAGATACTGCAGCTAATCAAAAAGATGTAGGTGCAAATGGGATGTGTTTATGAAGCCGGTACCTTGTGCGGAAGGAAAGGCCTGCTGCAGGCGGGGATTCAGGGAAAGGCAGGTGCCCATGGAGGAGCACAGCATTTCTGATCAAGGGGGGAAAGTTCCAGGACGGTTTTCCCCCTTCACTTGTTTAAAAACAAAAAATTCCTCACCAAATGTCAGCTGCGTGCCAGGTTCCATTTGTCTTTATAACAGAGTATCAAGCAGGAGTGTGGAAATAAATAAACACAGAGAGACAACCGACCAAAAATTGCAGGCGCACGGACAGGATGGAGGAGGTAAGCCCCACACTACAACAGCTGAAAAATAACATTTCAATTTTGTGTTTGGTACTGTCACTCCATGCTCACTGAGCTGTTTCCCTCTGCGTGGCTCCTCCAGGCCCATTACACTGTCCCCACACACACCACCGCTCTGACACTGCTGGGTGGGACAGCAGCTTCCTTCACTTGCACATTCCATCACTCCTAATTCCACAAGCATGCATCAAATAACACTGTGGGTACAGGGGGAGGTGGGGATAAACCAACAAGCATCTCTGCCCTTAGGAGCAAGGTGCCGCCAACTTCTACACATCACAGAACCAAGGGGCCCCTAGCTGTGGTCGAATGGGGAGGGGGCTGCAAAGAAGGCTGTGGGGCACAGGCAGCACCCAAGCTGGACCAGGCTGGCGAGGATCCGCAACGGGGGATAGTATTTTCTCTGGCCGCTACCATGCCTAGTTCATCTCTGGATACCAAAGAGCTCCATAATTTCTCTGCATTTCTCCAATGCTCGAAGTTGAGTAAGTGGCAGGAACACAACAGAAGGCCCACTCTGGAATGGTACCCAGGAGTCCCCCCACCTGCCTCCTTCCTAAATCCGCCCGTCTGCTGGCCCTGGGCTCCTCGAGCTCTGCGTGGGCCTCAGGAACTCTCTCCTTCCCCCCAGCTGTGTGAGGATGCGCGCTGGCAGCGCCCCCAGCGGCCCCAGGACACCGTCAGGGGCGGGAGGACGGGAGGGCAGGCTTGAGCCCTGGCCCTGTCCTTGGTGCTGCCGCCGGCTGCGCGCCGCTGCTCCCTCCGTGGCAGGGGGCCTTCCAGGCCGCAGCCTTTCCCCCAGCCCCGCCTCTGGTCCCCGCGGAAGTGCCACGAATACACTCAACCCAGCTGCAGTTCCTGTCCCAGGGAACTGGACGAGGGGCATTTCCAACATAGCCTGCGGGGAGGCTCAAGAGTGGATGTAGGTCTCTCCAAGGTCCAGAGCCCTGGAGGGCGGATCAGAGCAATCATTTAAGTCCTCTTTAAATGGGGGAGGGGATTGCTGTTGGAAATGGGCAACTTGTGCCGGAAAACCCCAGCGGCTCCAGCAGCAAACAGCCCACACGCCCCTGGCAAACCCTTCCCTTCTCAGGCAGCTGCCCCACCAGGCCCAGTACTCCCCTCAACTCTGCCTCTGCTCCCTAACCCCTCAGAGTTTCCCACTTCACCCTCCGGAGATCGGCCCTACCCTCTCAGAAGCAGCTCCCTGCTGGGAAATGAGGGGTTAAGCGTTCCTTCCAAGAGTGTGCCCAAGAGCCCCGCGCCCACGCACGGAGGCCTCTAATCTCAGGGAGGGACGCGGGTGGCAGCCTTGGTCCTCAGCGCACAAGGGAGCTCCGAAGGTGGAGGCAGGGAGGGAGGGGGCGCGCCCCTCCGGCCCCTCGCCGCCCCAAAGTCTCCACTCTCGGCGCTCAGCGGCCTGAGGGAGGCCCCAACCTGCCCGCATCCTGCTTTCATCAGGCGGCGCTTTCACTGCAACTTTTCTTCCTCTCTCCCTCACGATCTTAGCTCACCTGGAGGGGCTGGTCTTAATTAGTGTAATATCCCGGTTAACAACGCAGTCTAATTAAGACATCCGCCCAAAGCCGCGTTGCACACTTAATGAGCAGGTTCTGCCGCAATGTTTATACTTTTATTATTATTATTATTTGCAGAACAGTAAAATCAAAGCCGGCTTCGGGCTGAGAGACCTCATTATGGGCGACCCCACTCCATTAGCCTCGTACCTGCTCAGTGCTAAGTACCCCGGGCTCCCAGGTGGGCTCCCAGGGCGTCCCCGAGCCGATCGGGTGTTTCAGCAGAAAATTAGCTACCTGGCGCGGGAGAGGCAACTTCACCTCCAGCTGAGGTGGAAGTCTGGGTCCCTCCATCCCTGTCCTTTGCCTCCACCGAGAGATGTCTCGCGCATCAGCATGAGCGGCGCCGAAGGGGTCCTTTTTTTTAAAGTGACCATTAAAAAATAAATCTATTAAAAGCTGGAAAGCTCTGTCACGTAGGCATTTCTCCCCACCCCGCTGGACCCTTCGCCGCTGGCCGGGCTACAGTCCTGGATTCCCAGGAACATCCCCCCCGCCCCAAGTGAGATCCCAGATCCTGGGTCCGCTCCAGGACAGAATGGGGTCCCAATGTCCCTCGACGCCTGGTGCCGCACTCTCATCCCCGTGCCGACTGGGTGAGGGCCCCCGGTGGCCCGGGCACTGCGGGGATGTACGCCTGGGGAGGCTCCGCGCACTAGGAGGCTGCGACCGCCAGCCTCGCTCCACCCCCGAGATGCCGCGAGAGGTAGCCCTCCCGCGGGCGCGAGCCCCAGACGTCCCCCGGCGAGGCTCAAGCCTCCAGGCCTCCGGGCAGAAAGTTTGGGCCGGGTGTGCCAGGCTGCCTTGGCGCCAGATTCCCTAGACGGGCTACGCCGGCCCCTGGGAGCGGCCGAGGCTCGAGAAGCAGCCTGGGTTCCCTCCGGAACCTCCCTGACGCCGCTCCCGAGACCCTGCGGGGAGTGCCCCCAAGCCCGCCCCCTGGAGGGCCCTGCACGCCGCTCGCCCCCTGCCACTCTACTCTAGCGCACAGCGCGGCGCGGCGGGGGCCGGGGGCCTCCCTAGGGAACCGTGGGAGCCTTTCCTCCCCACAACTCCTTTGGGTCATCAACTCCTCCAGTGAACCCTTCTCCTAGAGGACCGGGGCAGGGCTCCCGGGCCCTGGGCGCCGGGAGAGAAGCGCACGGCAACACAGGGGGCCGCTGACCCCCTCCAGCTCCCCCCACCGCGGGCTCCAGCCGCGTACCCCGACGCGCCCCGAGGGGCTGGGATCTCCTCGCGCTCGGCCCCCCCCCCCCGCCAGGGAGTTCCCCGCGACGGGCATTGTGCCGCCGCCGCCGCCGCCACGCAGCGCGCGGGACTCCCCGGCGTCTCCATGGAGCCCGACCCCGGGGCCTTCCCATTCACAAAATCGCCCCTCCAGCGGCCGGCTGGACCACGTGCACCGACCCCAGCCCAGGAGGGACCTGGAGAGTCCGGACCCTGCGCGGGGACCCCTGACCCCAAGGGCGCCACCCCACCCCGCGCGTCTTCGGTCCGTCCCTGGCCGCGCTCTGCAACCCCGCGCCCCCGCCAGCCCCGCCTCTCCCTGCGGGGTCCCGTGCGCCCCTCCCTGGGCCGTGCCCACCCCCACCCCCGCGCCCAGCCAGCTCAACGCGAAGGTAATGACCGCCTCAGGGCGAAGCGCGGGCGGCGAGGGCCAGGCTACTCACGGGCTCAGCGCTCCCCGCGGCAGGTGACAGGGGCCCGGCGGCCATGCCCAGGCTGCATCCCGGCCGCCGAACGGGCAGCGGCGTCCCGGGGCCGCGCGGGCACCGGCGAGCCGGCGGCAAGGCGCGCGCGGGGCCGGGCTCAGGCGGCGGCGGCCGCCGCGTCTCCTCCGACCACGCGAGCGGCTGGGGCCGGGGCCGGGGCCGCTGTCCAAGGAGGCTCTGCCGGCTCTGGAGCAGCCCCGCGGCTCCGCACTCGCTCTTCCTCGCCGCCTCCTCTCTCTCCCTCTCTCCCCCTCTCTCTCTTTCTCTCTCTCTCTCTCTGCCTCCCTCCCTCCCTCCTCTCTCTCTCCCTCTCTCCTCCCCCTTTCTCTCTCTCTCCCTCTCCTCGGCTCCTCTGGCTCGCTCGGCTGGAGCGAGGAGACAGCAGGAGCACGCGGCGGCGGCGGCGGCGGCGGCAGCGGCCCGGGCGGAGCGCGCAGCGCGCGGCGAGGGAGGGGGCTCGGGCGGCTGCGCGGCCGGGGAGGGCGGTGGGGCTAGGAGGACCGCAGCCAGGCGAACGCAGGCCGGACGCACCCTTGCGGCCCGCAGCGCCGGCCCGGAGGGCAGCCGGCACGAGAGAGACGGGCGAGGCGCCAAAGACCCCAGAGCCCAGAGCTGCCTAGGCCCCGAGAGCGCCGCCCTCCGGTAAGGGGCCCCGCCTCCCTTCCCTCCCTCCGGGCGATCCTGAAGCCGGGCCATCCCTAACGACCCTTACTCTCCTGGCACCCTGGCCCAAGCCCAGAAAGGACAACACTGGGGATCTGCAGAAATGAGACTTGGTCAGCGGGGTGAATGTCCAGCAATCCCCTCTGCCTCCTTTCTGCATTGCCTGGCCTCCTCGTCCAGTTTGCCCACATGTCCCCAGCCCTTTACTAGGGCTTGAAATTCAGAGCCTGGCCTTCCTGGGAACTGGAGAGTAAGTGTACCAGCCACACAGGGTCACTGCTTGGATGTTTGTCCAGACTGACCAACCCACCCGATTCAAACACTTCCACCTTGGCTGGAGAAGAGGGTCTGCCCCTGCAGGAGATCAGCTTAGGATTTGCCTAAAATCAGAAGAGCAGGTCGTTCCTGTCCCTACTCCCAGCTCCCCAACCCAAGGGGAAGGGACTCCGGTATGGGGGGGGCAGTCTTTAGCCTCAGAAGGGGAGCAGAAGGAAAGCGGAGGCCAAGGGTCAGTGGAATGGGGCCAGTGTGGGCGGGCAGAATAAGACCCATGGAGAGCAGTGAGGTCAACATGAAAGGCAGGCAGGGGGGCCTCGACTGTCCCAAACAGACCCGCAGGATTGGGCAGGGCCTTGCTCCTGTTTCTGTGGAAGACAGGCAGATGCAGTTCCTGGAGCACCACTGAGGAAGGTAAGAGGGGGATGGAAATGCGCCACACCCTCAAAGACATTCACAGCCTAAAGCGAATGACAAGCCTGTCCCAGGTTGTTTTACCTCCGGGTGCTGGTTCCGGAACACTTGGATTCCTCCTTGCTCCTGACTGCCCTGACGTCATGGAATCTGGGGTTTCTTAGGGGCCTGGAGGATTCAGAGCCAGTGACGGGAAGGATGTAAACTCAGCTCCTGCGTGCCTGGGGCTCTGCACTGGTGGCTGCCTTCCCTGCAGAGCGAGGACAGACAGTGTCCAAGACAAGTGGCTACTGTTCACTTAAGACCTTAATGCTTTTAATTTCTAGCCCTCCAGCCAGTCTGGGTCATTGATCTGTCCTGGTCAGTGGGAGTCATTCTATACACTTTACAGTTAGCTTCTGCGCCCTACAGCTAAACCCCGGATAAATGCCTTGTCTACCAGTGAGACAGCTGTGTGGTTGACTGAACTTTCCCCAGCCCCCGTGTTTGAAATGGCAAGTCCCTGCTCAAAAGACCTAATTGGCTCTCTCTCTGTCCTCTGCTGTCAGATGGTCCAGGCCTCCAACTTGTGGGCAGGCCCACCCACTCCCCATCACCCACCTGTCTCCCTGTGGGCACGTCTTTCACTTCACAGGCAAGGTGCAGATCTGCATGAGTCGCTCCTCTGGATCATTCCAGAAAAGGTCTCTGAAGACAGCACCAAACCTTGTTCCCATGCTCCACCAAACCCAGCCAGCACTCAGCACACAGTAGGTCTGCTCACACACCTGTGCCAATGGACTGAGGCTGGCACCTGTAGCAGGATCAGCCATAGAACCTGCACATCAAGATCCCCGTTGGGGACGGGCCCTGGCGAGGCTGGCCTCGTCACAAGCCCCAGGGAATTCGCCCTTCCAGCTCCAGCTGCTGTGGAATGGGGACCTGGCCAAAAAGGGGGTCAGGGCCAGTCTGTATGCCCTCATATTAGGAACAGCTGGGGGGCCCCATCTTGGGATATCAGTGAAGGGAATTTTACAAATCTCTGATTTAGAACCTTTATTGAAAAAAATAAAAAA
The DNA here is from genome assembly GCF_048564905.1 of Vicugna pacos. NCBI lineage: Eukaryota > Metazoa > Chordata > Mammalia > Artiodactyla > Camelidae > Vicugna > Vicugna pacos. The sequence continues at coordinate 60,892,995 of NC_133002.1, forward strand.
GACGTGAGCCCATTGAGGAAGAGCCGGGAAAAGCCCTTCACGATAATGATTAGGAAAGAAACAGGAGGGGATTTAGCTCAGGGCCTAAAATGACAACTAAACACACAGGGCTAATTTTACTCCCTCTGAAAACCCCACTAAAGCTATGAAAAGAGGTTTTTTTGAAGATATAAACCCCCAAGGAGACGGAGAACAGAGAAAAGACAACTGTCGACAACATGGGGGCAGCAGGAAGGCAAATGGACAAGCAGGGCCCAGCCTTGCAGAGCTGAGTCCCAGCCCCTCCTGGGGAAAGCTGGGAAACAGAACCCTCAAAGGCTCAGAACACTGGGATAGGTGCGCATGAAGCGGGGAAGGCAGCTAGGAGCGGCAGAGATCTGTTTAAAGAGCATGCAGGTCCTGGGTGGCTGGCCACCCTGGAAGGCTGTTCCCTGGGGATGGTGAAGCAGAGCCTCTGAGGCCTGGGGGACTTCATGTATGGTGACAGAGGGGTGTCCTGCACTCTGAAGGCTGAGCATCTCACTTAGCCCCCACAGCACCAACATCCTCCAGGCAAGAGACCAGAAAAGTCTTGTCCCCTTTCCTGTAGATTTTAGGAGAAACCTGAAGATATCATTGTGCGGTTTCCCACCAGAGAACTGAGCCAGTCTCCCTAGAGGGAAACCCTGGTGGGTAAGCCCACCCAATCCCCAGAACTTCCAGTCAGCTCTGCGGTCCCTTCCCCTACCTGTGAGTCAATAACCCAGCATTACCAGACATCTCAGGAAAGACTTTAAGAGAAACAGCCACCAAACCACCCAGGTGGGGCAATTTCGAGGAAACAGACATTAGACGGGGAGGAGAAATAGCCATGTTTTTAATATCTCAAAGCCAGCAGAGAAGATGTTGCATCTATGAACCAAGAGCAGGGTGCTATTTTAAGGAGAACACTTAGAGAACAAAAAAAGGGCTGGAAAATTAAATGTGTGAGAAAAGAAACAAAAACCTCAACAGACAGGTTGGAAGATAGAAGGGAGAGAGTGTCCCAGAATACAAAGCAAAAAGACAAAGCAGAGAAAAATGAGAAAGGATGAAAGAGTCAGATGACCAGTTCACGAGGCCCGGCATCCACACAACAGGTGCCCTTCCTTCCATTCCACCTGGCCTGAGAGAGAGAATTATTTATTTCAACTCAACACATCTTCCCAGAAATGAGTTTCCAAATTCTCATCACATCAGCACACCGGATGGAAGCTGACCCACATGAAGGCATATTATCATTAAAAGCAAAACACTGAAGACAAAAAATAGTTTCCACGAGTTTCCAGGTTCCATAAAAACGAGCAGGAATAAGAACAAGCTTCAGAAGCCTTAACAACAGCAGAAGCTAACAGACAATGAAGCAGAGCCTTCAGAGCACTTACGGAAAATATCTTCTGGCGCAGAATGCACTACTTAGCCAAATTAACAATCTAATGTGAGACCCAAATAAAGACATTCACTCATGCAAGGTCTCAAAAAAAAAAAAAAAAGCACCTCCCACGAATCATTTCTCAGGAAGCTACTAGAGGATGTGTTCCAACAAAACAAAGGAGTAAAGCATGAAAAAGGATGACAAGGGACAGATGAAACAGTGGATCCAGTAAGAGAGGGAGAGAGGAAGGGGAGCCAGAGGATGGGAGAGAAGGGAGCTCTCAGGAGGACAGCTGTCCAGATTAGAGCAGGATGGTGACACGTCCAACTGTCCAGTGCACAGACCTGCTGATGGCTGTCACCACTAAAATACCTCCCGGTATTGCACTGCCCTTTTAATGCCAGGAGCACCTGGCCCAGGTGCTTATCTGTACTCGGCCTCCTTGGGCCAGGTCCTGATGGAGCTGCAGCCAGAGCAGCAGCCCAAAGGAGCCACGGACAGGGAGGATCCCGTGGCTAGCTCTTCACACTCGTCACCTTGTACATGAGTAGATGATGATCCAACATTACGATGTTTGAGGAAAACACGGTCTGAAGGGACTTCTTTGTCCTTGTCAGTCTTCCTGACCAGCTGGTGGAGAGCATACTTTACAGCCATTACCGCTTCCCTGTTTGGTCTTTCAATCCAACAGAGTAAATTATAAAATTACTTAGGGCAGTGAGAACCTCCTTGCCAGGCTCTTTCTCTCTCTGTCTCTCTCTCTCTACACACACATCAATATTTATGCTACATGTAAATATATAAACATTTCCATTTCTCCACCACCACCACTGCTGGATATTTGCGCTTTCCACTTTGGCCGTGCTCCGGGCCTTTGGTAGGACGCCGCAGAGAAGTGCTACCTATCTTAACGACTGACTACCTCACAGGGACAGCCCCACAGGGCCTGAGGGAACCTATTATTCAAATAACCCATTAACATTCTTGCACACAAAATGCAGAGCAGCTGTGCAAAAGCTTATATTCCGCAGGACTCCGGGGGCTGCATCTCTCCGGACCCTCGAGGTCAGAGGCACCAGCCAGCAAACTCAGCGAGTGACACTGTGGGTGCCCAGCCAGCCCGGGCCCTGGCCTCTGCTCACAGCTGGCGGGGGCGCCCAGTGCACACCCAGCCGCGGCAGCGGCCGCTGGGCTGGCTTCCCCGTCTTCCTCCACACCTGAAAAACCTTCCAGACTTTGCCCACCCCCGGCCCTCCCGACCCCAGTTCCTGGCAGACAAGGGCGCTGTCTTCTTCACAGGGAAGGGAGGCTCAGACGTGAGCAGCTTTCTTCCCTCACATCTTCTCTTCGTGTTCATCTCTTCTTCCCGCTCCCTTTCCTTTCAAATTCTGACCCCCCACCCCCGCCACCGGCAGGTCCCGCCCCCTTGGGCCTCCTCCTCTTCACTTTCCCTGCTCTAGGGGCCCTAGCCCACCAGTCTAAACGCATGGTAGGTCCTCACCCATCCTTTAAGAGCCAGCCCTAGCGCTGCTCTCCTGATGTCTCCTTCCTTGTATCACAAACGGTCCCCACCTCCTGCCCAACACCCCACAGAAATGGCCCTGCTGGGGTCACCAGGTTCAGGAGTCACCCTCCTAGGTGCACGTGATCATGCAGGCCAGGGGGCCCACTCCCCACTCCCTTTCTAGGACTTTCTCCTCCATGACAGCATTCTCCTGCTCTGCCCTCCTGAGGCAGCTCCCTCCGCACCTCCGTCGGTTCCCCTGCTTCTCCGTAAATGCCAAGCTTTCCTGAGACTCCATTGCCAGTCCTTTCACGTGTCTTCGTCAGCGATCTCACCCCCTCCCCTGGTTTCACTGTCACCACGTCATCACGGCATTTCAGAGCTGGAGGCAGCTCCAGAGAGATGAGAAAACTGAGGCCACTGTGTCCAGGTGCCCTGCGGGGCCTCCCGGCACCCAGGCAGCAGCTCTGGACCTTGAACTCAGCCTCTGGCTCTGACAGCAGCGCCGCCCCGGCCCCCACCACGCTGCCTCTTACTTCACATGCAGGGGAGCAGGTAGGTGCATCTGCAGTGTCACACACACGCGCACACACACATTTCCAGACTTGATATTTTATTTAAGAGCGTGCAGCTCTATATCAGTACCCAGTTGCTTTCAGTTCTGACATTTATCTTCTTCAGAGGAGGGTAAGCCACTTGCACACCATCCCATCTCTCCTCCCACGTGGCTGGGAAATGTCAGAGGGAGCTCCAGGCAGCTCAGGGTCCCATGCCCACATCGTGCACATTTTGCTCTTTGGGCTGCTTGGTAACCCAGCTTTTGAGGGGAGCCAAGGTGGCCTGGTAAATGCATCAGAGGAGCCAGCAGAGGGTTCCCAGCCACTGTCCAACTTTTACACCCAGGCCCGACAGCCAGAGCCAAGAGCCTCCCAGAGCAGATGCCACGATCCGCTCGGGGGCGGGTGGGTCCTTCCCTGTCTTCTCAGATCTTGTTTTGAGTGGGACCCACGCCATGCCTTTGAGCTCTGCCTGTGATTGCACAATAATACCCACCCAGAAAACAAATTAAAAATAGGAAGACTCCATCCGAGGCGCGTGTCTGCTGAGGCAGAGTGCTGTCAGATTGCTAGGCAACCCCAGGCGGTCCTGTGGGAAGGCCTGTGCGAAGCTTGTTCCACAGAAGGAGCACTCTTGTCCCTGTTGTGCGGATGTGCTCAGCCGAATCTAAGCAAGGTCATGAGCAGAGGGAAGACGCAGGCTGCCTGAGCTGAAGTCGTGCCCATCCACCTGGACAGACAGATTTTCCAGAGGACAGAGAAGATGCTGGAGGTGTCCATAGGATGAGAGACATCTGGACATACGCTGGAAAATCTACCTGGTTTCTCCATTTTCCCGAGATCCAGTCGTTTAGAATTGTGTAGGCAAAGTACCTGGATTGTAACTGATTTTCCCACCCTGCTGTCTTCATCACCTTTAGCCAGAGGTGAATGTGAGTAGGTTCAGAGGCTGGAGATGGAGGAGGAGGAGAAAGGAAAAATGGGTGCGCGGCCAGAGCTGGGCGGAGGAGCAGAGAGGAAGCAGAGCTGGAAGCAGCCAGGCGCCGCCATGCTCCGCTTTGTGCTCCCAAGGCTGAGATGGAACCACATGGTTTCTTTTTACAGTTCTGTCCAAACTGATCACGTATAAATGTTTGTGGATGTTACCATGTTGACTATGAGCGTAAAATACTTTCTAAAAGGAAAAGGCAGGGGATGTAGCATCGTGAAAAATACCAAGAGTTTTCCATTTGACTTTCAGGTCTTTAAGACAAGGGTGAGGTCAGGAGAGCTCCTTCCCGTTCACAGAGCTGCCCAGAGACCGGCCAGGGCCAAGGCAGAAGGGTGCATTAGCTTCTTGGAGCTCCCGTAACACAAAACTGGGGGCTTTAAACAGCAGAAGAGGATTCTCTCACAGGCCTGAAGGTCAGAACTCAGTGAAAAACGGTGTCGGCACACTGCCTTGAAGGCTCCAGGGAGAGAACCTGCCAGGCCTCTCTCCAGGCTTCTGGTGGCTGCTAACAGTTCCTGGCATCCTTGGCTCGTGGCTGCATCACTCCAGTCTCTGCCTGTCTCTACGTGGCCTTGTCTGTGTATCCTCTTCCCTTTCTTAGAAGGACCCCAGTCACTGGGTTGAGACCCCCCCAACCCACCATGACCTCATCTTAACTAATTGAATCTGCAAAGACCCTATTTCCAAATAAGGTTCCATTCTGAGGTTCTGGGTGGACATGAATCTGGGGGGACATTATTAGACCCACTCCAGGAGGACTGATAATGAAGTCAGATGGGCTTCAGAGCAGGCAAGCGCTGGCCACCGTCCGGGCCAGCCTGCCCCTCTCGAGGAAGCCACTCTCAAGCACCTCAGGCAGAGCGCTCCCTGCCCCCCGCGACAGGCTCCCCATCGGGGCAGAGCCTGCACTGCTGGGAAGCCTTCTTCCCAACAGGGACCCGGAATCTGCTGGGGACGTCATCCAGCTGAAGGTCCTGGGATTCGCACAAGTCCCAGCTCCAGCCCCATGGCAGCCAAAGGACAGAGGACATCTAAGTCTCCGCCTTCAGACACAGGGCACCCACCAAGACGCCCTAACAGCCGCTACAACACACACTGCTCATTTCCGGACGATTTCTTCCACGTCCTTTCTGTGCGTGTATGTCCAAACGTTTGCGGTGGGGGATTCATTAACTCCTGTTAAATTTAATCCAACTGGTCATCCTCTGTGTTGATCCTGTCACCTGACCCGTCAGCCTGTCGTTTGGTTTGGCTCACCCCCAGGTTGAAAGCACCATTGAACAAAACAGAAACAGGCTCACAGACATAGTAAACAATCTTATGGTTACCGGGGAGAGGGGGTGGGAAGGGATGAATTTGGGAGTTTGAAATTTGCAAATGTTAGCCACTATATATAAAAACAGATTTAAAAAAACAGTTTCTTCTGTATAGCACAGGGAACTCTATTCAATATCTTGTAATAACCTTTAATGAAAAAGAACATGAAAACAAATATATGTATGTATATGCATGACTGGGGCACTGTGCTGTGCACCAGAACTTGACACATTGTTAACTGACTGTACTTCTATAAAAAATAAATTAAAAAAAGAAAGAAAGAACGATTGAAGAGCTTGGCCCAAGCCAGCGAGAAACTGGGTACTGAGCCCTCCTGAGGGCCACTGAGGGGGTGGGAATGCACACTGCAAGGGCACAGCCATTAAATAATCACCGTGACTAACGGAGTCCGAAAGAACACTTTACGGAGTCCTTCTGGATGGCTTTTGTCACTACAGATTGGAATACACTGAGAGCCTTCATGGAAAGCTCAGACCTTCACTGTTTCCATAAACCTCTTTTCCTTCCAGTTCTACTGAGATATAATTGCCATGTAACATTGCACTAGTCTGAGGTGTGCAACATAATAATCCCATGCATGTGCACACAGCAAAACAATGACCTCAGTACATTTGGTTAATGTCCATCACCTCACTTAAAATTTTTTATTTTCTTGTGATTCTGTGAACTGAGGTGACAGGTGTGGGGTCGCTGAGACAATGTCAATTCCCCTGGGACCTGACCCAATGCCCTCTAGGAACCCGGGGCAGCCCTTCTCCCAGTCACGAAAAGCTCACATACGCATGAAGGACTGGCGGACATGTGGCTGTGTGCAATGCAGCCCCCCGGTGCTTGCTGCTGCCGCGTGACTTCCAGCACCCACACGAGGGTACACACAGCCTGCAGGACAGGGTAAGTGTTAATGGCGTGGCTTTACAGGACCCAGACGCTGGGGCCTCAGGTCTTCCCGCCCTGCCCGGCAGACCCAAACCCCAGGTCTCCAGGGAGCACCCCCTCTGCCAGGCCAGGTTTCTTGTTTTGTCCCCAGCAGTGGCAATAAATGACCCTGATCCCCCAGGTTCCTTGGACCAGGGCCCCCACCCACTGCCCCCATGTGCATCTTCAAGGCAGCTGCCCTCCTCCCCAGGGCATCCAGGACAGATTTCCATCTTGATAAAAATGAACACTGAAAATGAGACACTAACTCCCGGGGACTGTTCACTGAACACGGCTGCAGAGCCACTCAGCCCCTAATCCACTTGGCGGTTCCTGAGAAAACAGGAAGGTGGCCTCTCCTGGTGGGTCCAAAGCCACAGGACAGAGGGCCTGGGTGCCCAGCCCAGCCTGTCATCTACATGATGGGGACCTGCTGCTGGCATCTTCAGTGCTTGGCTGTCTCCTGTGCTAAGTACAGGCCAGGGATGGACCCCACGACCCTTGGTCTGTCTCCAGGTGTGGGAGCCTGGCTGCCCCAAACCAGTGGCCAAGCGGTGCCAGCGCCCTCTCCCACGGCTGCGGGAGCCGTGGGGACAGGAGGAGAGGTGAGCTGCCTGTTGTTCCAGATCTTCCTCCCTGCACCTCCTCCTCGAGGAGGCTCATTCTTTTCCAAAATAGCTCCTCTGCCTCCTTCCCTCCTCTCTCCTCCCTGCTTCTGGGAGCTCTGTGGCCAAGCCCCACCTGTCACAGGCAGGGGTGTTGAGGGAGGGAGGGAGGGAGGGTGTGGCTCTCTAGCTGCAAAAATTCAAGGTCAAACAAAGAGCCCTCAGCTCCCAATCTCCCTCCCCTCCCGGTCAGGCTCCACATCCCCCGGCCGTTCTCCCCCAAGACCAATACCAAGAGGCCAGCTCCCCTGCTCCAGGGCCCTCGCAGAGCCCAGTCCCCAGAGAAAGGGTCACTTGAGCATTTAGAAGCCCCTGCAGACCTGCCTCCTCCAGCCCTGCTCCTCTGGGAGCCAGACTCCAAACAGAGGGAGCTGATCTCTCCTTCGCCAGGCCGAGGCCCTGCCCACCCAGAGGCCTCACCTCTGCCCGCCCCCCTCCAAGGCCAGGCCTAGGAATGGTCAACCAACACTGGCCAAGTACTTTGGACCCCACACGGACCCTGACGTGCCCTTTGCTCAGCTTTCTGCAAGCTCACCTCATTCCCCACCCCACCCCCGCAAACTCCCTTGGACAGTGAGACCCATTCTGACCTGTGACATCAGGGCTAATACAGCAAGCCAGGGGCCGGGTGCACCATGCAACTTCCACTCCCTCGCAAGTCGGCAGAGATCTTGCAGGTCACGACACATCACATGACTGGACTGGCCAAGAGCAGCGGCCAGCCAGGAGAAGCTTGCGTTTTTCAAAAACTTAAGATGAAATTCTCGTAACATAGAATTAACCATTTTAAAGTGTGCGAGTCAGTGCCATTTAGCACGTTCACAGTATAGTGCGACTGTCACCACTGCCTAACGTTTCCATCAAAAGGAGACCCTGTGCCCACCAAGCAGCCTAGCCCCCAACCCTGTGGTTTTTGATAGTAAATGAGTAAAATGCACTTTGCTCCAAAGCACTGGTGCTTTCCTGAACAGGACCGTCACATCGTCCTCATCTCCCTGGCTTGCCCACTTTCTCCTCAACACTCAGGGATGCTCCAAAAGTGTCCCATGAAGGGGCGAGCAAAGTCTTCCGCTGCCTTCGTGAGCAAGTTTGCCATTTGCCCAAAGAATGTACATTCATTTATCCAACAAACATTCTTTGAGCACCTTCTAAGTGCCTGGCTCTAGATCAGTCAGTGGCTCACAGGCATGAAGAGGACCCAGTCCTGCCCTCCAGGCACCGGGCACTGAGTTGGAGAAGCAGATGGGTAAGCAGCGAAATGACACTGCCACATGGTAAGCGCTTTGAGGAAAACGCGAAAAAATACTCCACCCACAGAGCGGCCCTGCCATCCTCTATCAATATTTTTGTCCGCACTCCCACATGTTAGCACGGCCGTCTTCACCTCCGACACTGTCTTCAAACACCAAAGACGGGGACCCATATGCTGGATGAGACCACAACAGGTGGGGGCTTGAAGAGGCAACTCACAAAGAAGACTTAAAAAGAACCCCTAAGTATGGAAGGTGCCTAATCGCACCAGCCACCAAAGCAATGCAAATCCAACCAGAAACACACTTCCACGTTTCCACCCGCCGGACTCTGAACCTGCTGATCACATCCCGCGCCTCTGCTGGAAAGGGCCCCTCTCCCCCGCTAGATGGTGGGGTCTAGGTTGGCCTCATCTTCCTGGAGGGCAGATTGGCACTTGGATCAGAAGCTTCCAAAATGTGTTTAGCCTTTAACTCAGCAATTCCACTTGTAGGAATTTACCCTAAGGAGAAACTCAGGAACAAACACAAAGATTTCTCTCTAAAGATTTATGTACTGGAATATTCGCAGCCTTGCTTACGACATCAAAAGGCTGAAAACAAACTGAATATGCAACTCCTGGGTGCTTGGTAAATAATTTGTGCACTCACTAAAAAATCCTACCATAGAAAATTCGATGCCACTGCAACGTGCTCAAAAGCCATCAAATGGAAAGGCTTACAAAACAGAGCGCACCGTGCAAGGCCATTCACACTCTCGGGGCCCCGGGACAGGCTGCAGGGACAGACGCACTGCCCCAGACAGCGGGGACGCCCCTGTGCAGGTGGGTGACGGGTGACTTTCTACTTTCCCTTTTTGAATTTTACTGTGTGTTCTAAGTTTTCTACATTGGACCTAATTGTATTTGTAACCAGGAAAAATATAAGGGGTAAATTTTAAATTCGATTAGAAATGTTACAGAGGCAGTTTATCCAGCTGGCAGCGGGAGGAAGAATCAGGGCAGCTCCTGACAAACGTGGAGCTCCTCCTGCAGGGGTGAAAGGTTCCCAGGACTTTGACCAAGAAGCTGAGGGAGCCTGGGAGACCGCGTTTGGCCAGGAGAGCCACACCTTGACACACCAACTTGGCACAGAGATAATTATGCAAATAAACCACTGGCTCCCAGGGAGACTGGTGGTGGTGGTTTTTATTTTTTGCTCAGGAGCCAGACTCAGAGCATGTTGCACAAGCTGGTCCAAGAGGCAGTTTTATTCATTCTGGGGAGAAACGTCCAGTCATTTGTCGCATGATCCAACCTCCCGGCATTCTTTTCCGGATTAAGGTTTGAGTTGATTTGCTGGCGTCCTGCTGTCAGGAGCTCCCGGTGTGTCCCCGGGGCTCACCGGCTGTCTCAGCGACACACACTAACCTCCCCCAGCTCCTCTCACGAGAAGGCCCCTCCCAGGTTTATTATCATGAGCTGAAGTTCTGGAAGTTTCACCGTTACAAAATAAATATTTTTCAAGCTCATGATTCATGAGAAAAATGGAAGAAAATAAATAATATTGCATTCCTACTGTGGCGAGGCACCCAACATGCATTTTCTCATTTAACCTTTGAAATAATGCTTTGAGGTCAGAGTTACTGTCCCCAGCTTACAGATAAAGAAACTGAATCTCAGAGTTCAAATAATCCAGACGCAGAGCGCTGGCTCAGGACTCAGCTGCTGGCTTCCCCCGGAGCCCGTGACCTGAGGAAGCCTCGAGATGCGGGCCCCAGTCTTTACAGCCTCCCAGCCCGTGAGGACTAGAGGAACCCAAACTCCTCCCGGGCCCCAGAGTAAGAGCTTGCTATCTACCCTTCCTAGGGAACGCACGGCGAGCAGAGGACAGCACTGTGTCACCTGGCCACCCCCCACCCAGGCACAGGGGCCCCGCAGCTGACGAACTGGGGTGCCTGCGGCTGAGGGGGCTGTCGGAGGAGACCGTCCAGCCACGCACACTGCAGGAATCTGAGCCTCCTTCCTCGTGACTGCAACATCTCTGAAACCAGGAGACAACTCTATTGGGAGAACAAGCGCTAATTAAATTTACTGGGATCACTGAAGAGGAAATTATTTAATATTCTGAACAGATTTAATATTTGAAAGCATGGACGGCCTTGATTCGCCGTGGATGGGTTCTCTGCCATCGGGCTTACATTTGGGGGATCCATATACAAGCTGGGGGGGAGGGGACTGAGGTGGCCGGAGGCTATGCTGTCCCTGGAAGCCAGAGGACAGGGAGAGAAGCTGGGCACGGGCCAGAGGGCGAGGTCCTGGTAGCAGCCCTCCGCAGGGACCTGGCTGGCACCGCTACAAGGTCTGGAGGTCATAGTCAGGGTCTCTGTGGCCCTGTGCCTGTGGGCCTGACGTCGACCTGCATTTGCCCCCTGCTCCTGCTGGCCGAGCTGCACACCAGGTGAGAGGGTCCAGAGGCTACATGTTCCTGGGACCGTGTGATCTAAACACCCCGGTGTCTCAGGGCAGAACTGGGAAGAGAAACAAGCACATTTACCAGGTCCCCAAGACACACAAGTCAGGACTTCTGGGAGCCGCTCAGCCTCGTCACCTTAGTGCCACCGGGGGACCACACACAGGTTTCTCTGAGAGCTGCCCCAGGAGGAGCCACACCCCACGTGCTCAGCCAGGTGCCTGAATGTGGCCCCCAGACCCTGAGCAGTGGCTGAGACCCGGCCCCCGGGGGTGCCTCCCTGGAGGCTGGCTGGTGGGGCCCAGGCTGGGTGTCACCCTCAGTCACGGCCAAGCAGACAAGCTCGGGGTCACATCACTCTGGGTGTGCCTGTGTCGCTGTGAGGGAGGGCTGGGCCAACCCCAAGGCAAGCCCTGCAGGACCCCTGAACACTGAGGAAAGAAGGCAGGGGAGGAGGGTGAGCTCAACTCACTTCCCTACGAGAAGAAAATAATTTCCCGATGGGAACTGGCGGGTGGGAAAACTCCAGACGAGAGCTCGGGCTAGTGGTGGACGTGAGGAATTCCCACCTAGCCCTCAGCTACAAGGCAGAGAGTCAACGTATTTAGGGAGCAAGTCATAGAAACTCAACTCACCCAGCTTAATCAGAAAGAGAGTTCACTGGGGCTCACTAACGGGGTGAAGCTGGCCTTGGAGACACTACACACACACACACACACACCCTGGTCCTCCCTTTCCCTTGATCTAATCTCCCCGTTGCATATGTGTTCTGCGTGCACTGAGGCCGGACGCAGAGGACAGACTGCTGAGTGTCAGGGCTTAGAGCCCCTGAGCCCAGCGGCCCCACAAACATACCTTCCTCCTTCTCCATACAAAGAAGTCACATTGAAGGACACGGATCATCTGGCATCATCCTGAACCATCCTCACCGTCACCCACCCTGGGAGGGACATGCGCTGCACCTGTGGAGGGAGGGGACTCGCAATCTGTGTGGATGGGGGGGTGGGCGGAGGCCACAGCAGCTCCAGCCCAGGGGCGCCTGGTCCCGGACATCCAGATGGCAGCCCATCGCTGCGGCAGCGGGGCCCCCGGCCGAGAGGCGTGGAGGCCGACACCGGCACATGGAGCTCGGAGGAGGCGCCTGGTCGAGCTCCTGCCAGCCTTCAGTGCAATTTTTTTTAATTGTAAGTGATTCTGTCTGCTTCACACTGCGGGGGCTGCAGACTGGGTGTGCTGTGTAACTGCAATTAAAAGTCAACAAACCGAGAGCCAGGAGGGTCAGCAGGGTTCTCCATCGGGAGGCTCCTTCTCCTGTCCTTCTGACCCTTCCTAGTTTTCCAGAGCCGGTGTCCCCTGACTCACCACTCTTGGAAGAGCAGAGCCCTGACAGGAGTTTGTATTTGGGTTTTTTAATTGTCTCTCCTGCTTAGCTTCCTGTTCAGCAGATCCCCAGGCCAGTCTGTGCTCCCCGTTCAAGACCTAAACCCCCATAAAACAGCCCGCGGACCAGTCCCACCTGCTCTTAACCTGTCTGTCTCCTTCCATCTCTGCTGCTCAGCCTCTTCTGCACTAAACTCGCCTAGCTCGCCCGGCTTTGGGCTGCCGTCGGAGGCAGGGAGGAGTGACCACCGGAGCCCCAGAGGCCAGCACAAGTGCCTCTCCCGTGCTTCCCAAACACTGCCCTCGAGCTCTGTTTTTGGTGAAGAACTGTAGACACTCTGCACTTGACCGTGGGTCAGCCCCTGCCCACCTGCCATCGAAGCCAGTGACCTTCCACCCTGTAGGTCCTCCAGAGCCAGTATCAGAGTGAACCCCACTCCCACCTGTACCCCGACATGTTCCATTCCAGGGGACCTGAAGGCCTTCTACCCCTGCTGTTCCCCAAGACAGGCTCAAACACACCTCCAAAGTGGACCTTCTGGGAGCACTGAGCTGTGGACACAGTGCTCAGCCTGCAAAGACACTGGGCCACCCCCAGGGTTCATAAAGCACCCACTGCATTCAGCTCTGTCTAATGAGTGTGGGTAACAGGAGGCCCAGCACGGCCTAAGGAGCCTTCCTGGAAACTGACTCAGAGGGACGTGAGCTGTGAAGGGTCAGCACTGAGTCCAAAGAGACCTGGCATCTAGGCCTCCTAGCCTGTCATTTGCTGTCCATATCCTTAACTTGTTTCTCTGACTATAAAACTGACTCTGACACAGATAATCTCTAGGGTTTCTCCCAGCTCTAAAATTCTCAGCTTCTGTAACTCAGGAATAAACCTTGAGGCATGGATGAGACAGGCCCAGTGCTCGGGGGGTGGGGGTGCTCATGGTCAACAGTTGGAGGGTTCAGGGAGGCTTCCCGAGACTCAGTCTGCACACAGGCCCTGGCACATGGATTGTTTTTCGAAGGCACCACAGAGTAACCTGAACATTCTGACCTCTTTGGGAGGCTGGAAAGAGCAGCTGTGAAGGAGTCCTGGCAGGCGAGGGCCTGGTATACAGGAGCTTCCCTGACCAGGTGAGGCCAGGTGAGGCCACATCCCTTCCCTGCCCCCACCCAAACCATTCCTCTGGGTGCAGAGCTTGAAGCTAGGGAGACTGAGAGAAAGCCACTTTCACTAGACAATAACACGATGAATTATTTTAAAATCCTGGAGTGGAGAATGTTTAATATTATATTAGACTTAGAAGCCAAAAAAGGAAAAGGCTTTTGACAAAAAGATAAACAACTTCTGATAGGAAAAAAAATACTATACACAAAGGTAAATAAAAAATTATACAGTGGGGAGAGATTTATATCACATAAAGCTAAAGACTGATCACCTTCATAAATGAAAAGTTCTGGTAAATTAATAAGTAAAGGACAAACAACCAACAGACAAACAATCAATTCACAGAAAAATGTCAATGGCCACTGAACATGGGAAAATATGCTCAACTTCACCCAAAATTAAAGAAATTCAATTAATAGCAAGATACAATTATTAAGCATCAAACTGGCAAAAATAGCCAGTATTGGACAAAGAATGATACACAGCAGATGAGACTAAATCGGTAAAACCTTTTGGAAGGGCTGTTTGGTGATATTTATTAATATTTAAATGCACAAGCCTTTGATTTAACAATTCCACTTCCAAGAACCTATCCCACTGGTTACCCTCACAGTAAGCCAACATGCACATAAAACATATTGAGTGCAATGCTGTTACAGCAGCAGGAAATGCACTGGGAGGGAGGGTGCCCACCCACTGGGAAATAAGTTAGGGGGTGCCCACATTACGGCATATTCCACAACCATTCTTTTTAAACAAAGGAGAGCTCTATGTGCTGATAGGTCACTGTGGCCAAGGAAGATTGTAAACAAAATAGTAAGTTCCAGAATATACATAAAACCTGTCTATGTAGGAGGGAAAAAAGGAGATTATATATTATACATATAATATAATAATAATATAATATATAATATTAATGTAGTAATATAATGTATATTATATATGTAATTTCCTGGAAAAAATGCACCACCAACTTTACAGCTAAGCTGTAGAAATGGAGTATTAAGAGAGGGTCAGTCAGGGAGATTCTAGTTTCTACTTCCTCAGTTTTCTATACTGTCTGAATGTTTCTGCCACAAGCACACATACTTTCTTCATGGAGAAAAATGGCTTTGAGAGAGATGAGAACATTTTTCTTGGTGGTTTTCTTGGTGAATTTCAGTCCCTCTGCCACTTCACTTGTTCTTGTTAATGTCAGACGGGCTTATTGCAGCGAAGAAAGCACACAGGACAGATTTTCAGACAGAGACAGATATTACAGAAATCATTCATGATCCCACAATCAAAACGTAACTACCGGGAATGAGTCCGTGCCCGAGCGTAAGTGGAGTCCGTCCTCCGTGCCGGTGTCTCCACCGCGTGCTGAGCCACTCCCACCTGTGCAGTGCATAAACCTGCTCCGGCATCTCCCAGCAACAGCAGGAACCCCTGCCTCGACTCAGATCTCCTTCCAGATACCACACCATCTCTCTGCTCCCCTCTGAAGAAACATTTCTTTGAAGAGTTGTCTTCACATGTTATTTCTACTTCATCCCTTCCCATTCTCTCCTGAAGTAACTCCAAACAAGTTTCTTCTCACTCTTTGGTAGAAAAAACTTCTGCCCAGATCACCGATGACCCCCCACCCCACCTCACCCCAAAATGGCCAAGCACAGCGATCGGTCCTCAGCCCTCATCTCATCCTTCCTTTGGCAATGTGGACACCGTCATTAATTCACGTCCTCCTAGAAAGCCTCTGTTCGCTTAGCCTCAGGGACACCACTGTCTCTCTTGGATACTGTCTCACCTTAAACAAGGCCCTTCTCGGTCACTTTTGCTAGTTTCCCCGCATCTCCCCAGACTCTAGACACTGAGGTGCTCAAAGGCGCAATTCTGGAACATCCTCCCCTCCATGTAGGAAAGACGTCACTTCTCCCGTTCAGTTTCCTGAATTTAAAACCCACTGCAGTCCTTCCTAGAGCGACCACTGAAAAGTGTTGTGGATAAGGCTGCAAAGCCACTTAAAGTGCAACACTGAAGTGCATAAGACTAACCACACAAAGGCAGAAAAGGAGGTACAAATGACTAAGACGCAGAGTACACAAAAGAAAACAAGCAATAAAAGACTAAATTCTGGCAATATCATTAATTACATTAAATGTAAATGGACTACACAGTCCAATGAAAAGGCAGAGGTTGTCAGAGACAGAAATAGATTGAAAGCAGAAGAGGGTTTAAAATGATACCATGCAAACAATAAGCATAAGGTTAGAAGGGTTATATTCATAACAGATTAACTAGATTTGAAGACAAAAGGTATTAACAGGGTTAAAGGGTGACATCTCATAAAGATAAAAGAGTTAATTTATTACAAAAGTATGACACTCACAAGCCTGTAGGGTCAAACAGTAGAACTTCAAAACACATAGGGCAAAAACTGAAAGGATAAGGGGAAAAATCCACAGTCACAGAGGCTCTAGCACCCCCTCCCTCAACCACTGATAGAACAAGTCACCCAAAATCAGTAAGGAAGCAGATCTGAACTTTAACCACCTTGAACTAACTGACATTTAGAGAACACTAAATCCAACAACTGCAGGCACTCATCCTTTCCAAGTGTACCCAGAATATTCACCAAGATGGATCATGTGCTGAGACACTGGGAAAACACTCAAGTGATGGCAGCAAGACCAGGAGGTCTCAGTGCTCATCTGCCCCAAAAAAACAATGAATAAACAACTACATGC
This sequence comes from Vicugna pacos, assembly GCF_048564905.1. Taxonomy (NCBI): domain Eukaryota; kingdom Metazoa; phylum Chordata; class Mammalia; order Artiodactyla; family Camelidae; genus Vicugna; species Vicugna pacos. The sequence continues at coordinate 60,909,321 of NC_133002.1, forward strand.
CAATGAAAGTAGCAGTGATGGAACTCTGGAATATAACAAAGAGGCAACAGAAGCCCTGCGGAACACAAAAACCAAGGACGGATGCAGAGAAATGCACAGCCCTCCCTCTGCCTGAAGACAGCACAGAGCTCTCTCCCCCTGAGTTCAGACATGTGCTGAACCCAGGATCTGCCCACCTACCTCCTGGCCACTAGGCTAAGTCACAGCATAACCCAGCCAGGGAAGCAGAAGGGAAAGGGCTATACCCACCCCCCTACCCCGGGGAGCCAGGAGACCCAGCAGGACCCTCGGGAGCAGGCTGCTTGGGACCAGATGCCGGGGAGTCTGGTTAAGGGAGCGGGGCACCACCCGCTAGCGCCAGGCAGGGCTGTGGCGGGAGGTCACTCACTGCCCCAACAAGCACGGTTCAGTCAGTCCCCAGATGCTGGGCTCAAGAGCTGCGTACAGGATCTCCAACCGCAAATAAAACACGGAAGGTGTCTGCCTTCGGGGGCTGTCCACTGTGGCAAGAGCTGACAAGCACGAAAGGAAACAACACAGATGCACGGGTCCACGCTGAGAGGGCTACCGGGAAAGCTGTGAAAAGGCGCCGAGATGGCGCGCGAGCACGGAGACTCCTTGAGCCCCCTGAGCCTTCCACAGGAGGCTGACAGCGGGCGAGGCTCAAAGTGGGAGAAAGAGCCAGAGAGACTAGCACAGGAGATGACTCCAGAGCAGGTAAGAGCTCAGATGTGCTCTACACACCAACGGGAGCTGGGGACGGGGGAGCTGGAGTGTGGTGGGAGAGGGGATAAGGTTGGAGAGGGTCAGCAACAGCCAGATTATGCCAGGGTTTTAGCTCTTGCCCAAGCTTTCAGAGTCCGCACACGCAGCCCAGTGGAGGGTTTCTCTTCCCGCTCCCCAGGGTGTGGGGGAAACTAGCACGACAGTGGACAGAAATCCACGAACACAAGCTGCATGTTCCCCAGGTACGGCCTCTGGATAAAGGGCCGGGAATTCTCTGTAACTGGTATCAAATCCAGATTCAAGGGAACCCCGCTTCCCCAGCTCATCACCCAGGGGCTCAAAGCCTCTCCTTCACAGCCCAAGGCTGAGGCTCAGAATTGGTCAGCCTCAAACCCTGGACCCTTCCATGCAACTGCCAGGACTCTCCCCAATTCAGTCTCACCCATCCTGGCTGCCCCATCACTCAGTCACCACCTCCAGCCCTCCTTCTGCCTCAGGGTCACCTACAGCCCAGCCCAGCTGAGGGAGCTGGGGGGTCGGGGTGGGGGGACTTCCTGAGAGTGAGGATGACCCTGGGCGGGGGGGCGGGGGGCAGCAGGTGAAGGGTGCACGTGGCTCCCTCATCCTGTCTTCTCCCTGATGCTGCCTCTGCTCTCCTCACCTCATGGGATCCAGGCACACAGCGTTTTGCTTTCCCCACCCACCAACAGCATCCAGCTCGCAAGTGTCTCACTTAAATGCTTGCTATCTGGCTGCAGGGCCCTCCTTTATTAAGGACACAGAGCCGCCTGGGCTGGGGAGAAGGGAGGAGGGTTCCCTGCCTAGTGGCAGGTGGGGCGAGGCAGAGGCAGTGGCAAGATGCCCCGTCAAGGGTCCCGAACCAACGGTCAGGTACACACAGCCATGAAGAGTTTGTGTGCAGCCAGCACAAGGCACGCGTCGGGGACTCAAAGGCATCCACAATCATCGGACATCCTTGATTTAGACTAATGTCCCTGCGCCTCCACGAAAGCATTTTATCTCTTTGCACCTGCCTCTCTCATCCACGTGCGCCCCTCTCGCCCGGCCACTTTCCTTTCATCTCAGTCTCCCCTCCTCCTCTGGTCTCTCCCAGCTCAGCTCCTTCCTTCCCGGCAGTGAGTTTCAATACCTTTCCTCCCAGCTACACCCCCACCCCGCACCTCCTTCCCACGAAAAGAAGCCTCAACCTATCTTTTATGCACCCAAAATGCACACTTGATTTTTCCTTACGAAATTCGCCCTCCATCTTTTGTCACACATGCCGAGCCCCGCGATGTACTTGAAAACAGAGTCTGCATGTCCCAGGTATCGGGCAGAAACTGATGGATCACTGGAGGGTGTTGTCAGGAAACTCATCAAGGAAGAATCCCCATTATCACCTTGAGGAGCGTAAAATCTCGTAGAACTCCAAGCGATCTCATCTGCCAGGGCTAATTTAGGAAAAGCCTGGAGACTGAGTCACAGCAGATCCAGAGCAGAGCAGTAGAGGGCGACAGAGCAGGCTGCAGACGGAGGAAGGGTGCCAGAAGGAGGCAGGAGGCCCTTTCCATTCCAGGAGCCCCGCCCCCACACCAACGCACCCCACACACACACCCCCCAGCCGAGGTTCCCCTAAAAATGCAGAGTTTGGCATCTCAGCTTCTCTGAGCCCTCCTGCCAGGACACCATCAGAGATGAAGGAGCCTCAGGAGCTGGGTGGCTCCAGGACCGGGGCTGGCCTTCCACCCCAAGCCCCCTACTCTGCGCTGGACGCTGCGGAGAATGCAGGTCCCCCGCCCCAGTGCTGCGCGTGCTCACTGTCCCCACCTTCTTCTCCAGCCAAAGACCAGCCGCTCCTTCCTGAAACACAACCACCTGCAGGGAGAGAGCCCACAGCCCGCCCCCCAGGTCCGCGGGGAGCCGCGGCCGCCGGGAGCGTCCCTCGCCGCGCAAGCACGGGGCCCCGCGCACGCCTCCGGAGGCAGAGGTCTGAAGAGCAGCGGAGACCCCTTCTCTCTTCATCTCTTACATGAAGCTTGCAATTACTTGGTAACAGCAGTGTGTCAGCCTGTCCACGCGGCTCTACCAGAGCACCAGAGCCTGGGGGCTTACAAACAATGGGGTCTATTTATTCCTCACATTTCTGGAGTCTGGAAGTCCAAGAGCAGGGGGCTGGCAGATTCAGTTTTAGATTCAGCTGTGGGTGAGGTTCTGCTTCCTGGCTCATGGACAACCGTTTTCTCGCTGTGTCCACACATTGTGGGAGGGACAATATAGCTTCTCTGGGGTCCCTTTTATAAGGGTAATGATCCCATTCATGAGGGTTTCACACTTACGATTTAATCACCTCCCAAAGGCCCCACCTCCAAATGCCATCCCCTTGGGGTTAAGGTTCCAACATACGAATTTGGGGTGGAGGCAGAAACCTCCAGAGCAGATGGGCAGTCACCATGCTGAGCCTGACAAGGAGCACGCGCCCCCGGCTGTCCCTCAATCCACCCAAGCATCCTCCTGCCACAGGGCCCTTGCACTTGCTGATCCAGCTGCCGGGAACGCCCTTCCCCAGAAGAGCACAGGTCACTCACCGGCCTCAGTCAGGTGTTCGCATGGCGTTGCCCTAGCAGAGAGGCCTGCGGCGTGTGCGTGTGTGTGCCGCTCAGGCCCGGCCACTAGAATGACAGCAAGGGCTCAGTTCACAGCTCAGTCATAGCCCAGGGACCTAGAACCATGTCCAGCAATCAGACACCTTTAATAAACAAGAGTTAAATAAACGGCCACAGAGAGCATCCCTCCCAGGGCGCCTGCTGCGGAACACCTAACATACCCATGGCAATGGCTCGCGCAAACAACCCCGTTCTCCGGACGTGGGCAGGTCTCTCTCTCCCACCACACCCAGAGCCCCATCCCTCTCCCTGCCTCCGAACAGTCCCACGTCTCCGGTGAAGAAAAGAGGAGGAACCCGGTCATGAAGTCGCTGCTGTTCCGGCAGTGATGTCTCGAGCTAGTTCCTGCCACTGCCGGGGAGGATGCCCTAATGCCTCCACACAGACAGAACAATTACTTCTAAACACAGCCACCTCCCCTGCTGTCACTATCAGATGCTGGCAGGTGTGGTCCAGAGTCAGCTCCCAGCCAAATCCCTAGCCTCAGGAGCCCCCAATCAGGCAGACATCCCGTGGGGACACCAAATGGGCACAGGCCACCAGACCACCCCAGCCCACCAGCCCTGCCCCCCTCAACTAAACTGGGCCTCCAGACACCAGCACAGACCAGGACCAGATGACTTCAGGGTTCATCCGCCCTGACCTCAGTCTCCTCCTGAACCCTCCACCCTGCTCACCCATCGCCTAGGCTGCCCCACCCCCAACTCCTGCCTGGCTCCCCTCGTCCGGAGACTTCCGAGGTGGGGCTGCCCAGGGCAGGACCAGAAGGGCCAAGGGAGATGGGAAGACAATCCCTAATTCTTTTTCAGGAAATGGAGGCAAGAGAGGAGCCATTTCTATTGATGTGAAATGTCCAAAACAGGCAAATCCAGAGACAGAAAGTGGACTAGGAGCTGCCGGGGCTGGGGGAGAGGTGGGACTCTGGAAGTGATGGCCACAGGGCATGGGGGATCTCTAGGCGGTAATGAAAATGTCCCAAATTCTGCAGGGGTGGTGGCTGCACAGCTCTGTGAATGTCTTAAAAACCACTGAACCATACACTTTCGACAGGTGAGCTGTGTGGAAATGTGGATTATATCTCAATGAAGCTGTCGAAACAAAAATACAGGAGGCTGCGTGGTGTTGCCTCTGTTCCGACTCATCCTTGGCCCACCCACCCCCACCCCTATGCCCTCGCCCACACCAAGCACAAAGGTCAGAAAAGGAGGACAGAAGAAAACTTGCAGCCCTGTCTGCTGCTCCACTGCTGGACAGCAAAGACCCCTCCCCACACCCGAGGAAGGGCCAGGAGCCCATTCTCAGCTGTGGGGACCACCCCTTTCTGAGGATGACCCAAAAGGAGAGGGTGGGGGAGGGCGGGCAGCACCCCTGGAGGCCTGGGAAGGAAGGGGGAGGACACGTGGCCCAGATTATCATTAACTTGGAGCCGACCCTACACCCAACAGATGCTCCACAAGCCACAGTCAGGACGCACGTTATCAGTACGATTTTAGTGCGCTCCAGTCTCTTCCACTACTTCCCTCCAGCCCCAAAGACAGCGCTCTCCCAGGGTCTCCCCACCAGCCCTCCAGGGCCACAACTGGGTTCCCTACAGCTGAAGGGTCTATACCCCACACTGCCCCCCAGACACCAACCCTCACAGCCTAGGGCTGGAAGCTGGGGTGGGCCCGGCTGTCTGGGTCTGCAGTGGTGGCAGGGTGCCTCCACCTTTGAGTTCCCACCTTCACAGGCTGCCCAAGGCCAGCCAGACACCCCACCCCACAGGGAGAGTCCTACGCATCTTGGCTAGGCCCCGCCTTCCTGCCCGTACAGGACGATGAGCCAATTACACGGCCCCGAGGGGCAGACAGAGCCTGGCAGAGGATGCACATGCCCTTCTCCCCAGGCGTCCTGGCACCACCTGGCAAGCTGCTCAGCCGTTAAACCTCACACAGGCATCACTCAGGCATCACCTGCCCCTGCCTTGATGTATCTGTGCAGCAGGTCTGAGCGAACAGCGGAGGGTGCAGAGGTGGACGGCACAGCTAGCCTGGGGTGCAGCAGTGGGTGGCAGAGCTAACCCTAAGGAGACACCGACCTCAGCACCAGCAACATGAGGCACCACAGGAAGCGTGAGACTAACCGGATGAGAATGCGTGTCGTCAGGGACACTCGAGGTGAGCACTTCGCGTGAACGAATGGACGCGGGAACCGAACCTGCCGGACAGACCAGTGCTCGGATCTCATGCCGTGACGGAGACCTCGCTGTCGCCCAGGCCAGCGCAGTCGGGACTCACCAGACGTTCCTTCCCTCCCCGAAGTAGTCCCCTAAGAGTCAGGCAGTGGAGGCACGCAGCCAGGCACCAGTGCCAGCCTCTCCAAACCCCTGAGCAGACAGGGAAGGGTGTCGCCCCAGTGCACGTAAAACAGCAGAGGAGCCCTCAGTCAGCGGGCTCCCCGCCTCACCCTCACGTGGAACCCATCCACCTCCGCCCCATCTGAGCAGGGAGGGGCGCGGCTGCACGCCCTGATTCTAGGGCTCGAGGGCGCCCCCAGAGGCAGGGACGTACCCGCAAGGTCCGAGCAGTCTCTCCAGGCCCGCGTGGGCATCATTAGGTGGGAGCCATGCGGCCAGTGAGCGGACGTGACACAGCCACGCACAGCCCTGGCCCTTAAATCCTCCTGCTCGGCCTCGCCGACCCAGCCGTGTGTTCCACCACAGCCATGTGGACGTACACTCCCGATGCACAGCCACGTGGAGGAGGGCAGCTCGCTCACCTCGGCCTTGGTGTGAGCGAGAACTAAATCTCTCCTGGGATGAGCCACAGAGATGTCTGAGTGCTCTGGACTCCAACAGTGTACCTGCATCTCGTGCCTGAAGGCTCCCCTAAAACCTCCGAAGACTGCTCTGCCCTCTTGCACCAGGCAGACGGGTCCTGGCACTTACCCTCCCCCTTTCCCATGGCTCTCACCCAGCGACTCAGCGGAGTCAGGGTACAGGCACTCCAGCGCCACCGTCATCACCCAGGTGGGAGCGTCCTGACGTGTGTGTTTTGCACCATTTCTCAGAGGTTTCAGCAGGAGTGAGTTCCAAACATGCACCACGGTGGCCGACTTAACAACACACCCTTTCTTGGTCCCCTTCCTTTCCACGTTCCAAAACCACACTCCCCTACTGGGGTTCCCGTCACCTCCCAAATAAACTGCTTACCCTCAAATCCTCATCTCAGGATTGGCTTCTGGAAAAACCCAAGTAGAGACAGTCTACAGTCTCCCCACATGGGCACATACACACAGCCTCCAATCAGCTTGTGCGATGAAACTATGGGTGGACAGAGAGAGAAAGATCACCAGGTAGTGAAGAAAAGCCTCCAGCATGACAACAGAGACCAAAGCAAGAAGTAAGGGGACACTCAGAACAAGCCCTGGGGCAGCCAGCCTCCTCCAAGAGCGTGCCCTCCTGGCATCACATCCCGCGTCTTCCCCCCCATGCGCACTGTGTCAGGACGGAAGGGGTGACCCTTACCTCCGAGATCAGGCTATAAGAAGCGCAGCAGTTCACGTCTCGGCACCCCCCTCCCGGACCCCTGCAATGTCCAGCAACCCTGTGGAAGGGCCCATGTGGTGAAGAACTGAGGGCTGCAGCCATCAACCAAGTGACTGAGCTTGAAAGCAGATCCTTCATCTCCACTGAAGCCTTAAATGACTCCAGTCCTGGCTGACATATCGGCTCCAAACTCATGAGAGACTCTGATCTTGAACAACCCAGCGAGGCTCTACCAGATGCCTGGCCCACGGAAACTGTAAGATGAGAAACGTTTGTCATCTTAAGCCACTGTACTTGGGGGTACTTTGGTACATAGCACTAGCACAGGTTCATACTTTGCAAAGAGAAGAAAACGTCAAAGAAGGTACCATTAATATCTTCCCAGCGATGAGAAAAGCTATTGCATCCATGAAACAAGAAGAAACAATTAGAGAGCAAGAATGCCTGGAAGTAAAAAATATAACAATGTAAATTTAAATCAATAGAAGTCTTGGAAAATTAAGTTAAGAAAGCTTCCCAGAAAGCAGGACACAAAGTCAAAGCAATGTATAATAGGCTTTTTTTCCTAATTAAAGAGTTACATGATGAAGCCAGGAGGTCCAACATGTGACAAATAAGAGTTTCAGAAAGCAAGTACAGAGAAAATCAAGAGAATAAAATTATCAAAGAAGTAATACCAGAAACCTTCCCAGAACTGAAGGGCGTGAGCTTTCAGACTGGAGAGTACACCAAGCACCCAAACAAGATAAGAACGGCACATCTTCGTGACATTTCAGACACCAAGGACAAAAGCTTCCAGAGGGAAGCAAATCAGGTCATGAAACAGCGTCAAAAATTTGAATGGCATCAGACTTCTCAACAGCAGCACAGAAACCAGAATTCACTGGGAAAATGCCTTCAACATTCTAGGTAAAAATCATTTCCAAATCAAGAATCTATGCTCACACTGAACAAGAGAACACAATAAGGTGTCTCAGGTGCACTCCACTAAGACTAGGTAGGAAAGAAAAAGATGAAGCTGCAAGACCTGGAAGCATGAGCTCCCATGCAGAAGTGAGCAAAGGAAGGTCCCGGACAAGTCACGCAGCAGCCTGGGGCAGTCCGCGCAGGATGGGACAGGTATCAGAAGGCTCCAGTGCAACTTCTCCAGGGAGAAAAGAGGACTGATCAACTATCGGATAGGACTGAGCTCGTGGAAGCTTGCATGGGAAGCCATGTTGAAGGGTATGTGAAAACCAAAGCAATTATTAACTCCAGGATAAACAAAAAGTTGTACCAAAAAAAGAAAAAAAAGAAAAATGTTGTAGTCACGATAGTCATGATAAAGAAAAACTGTATGTAGATTTAACCAAAATTGAGATGTTATTTGGGAAGGATACAAGAGGGGGAAGAAGTGTAATTAAACTAAAAACCTGATATACCATAAAAAGAAAGAGCAATGATAAAGTTTACAAAATTGATGAGAAAAGAAATTTTAATGCATAGGCAATATTTAGAAAAACAGAGATGTTGTGGACTGAATTGTTTGTGTCCCTCCCATATCCATCTGTGGAAATTCTAACCTCCAACGTGACAGTATTAGGGGGTGGGGTCATTGGGAGGTGCTTAGGTCATGAGGGTGGAGCCCTTATGAAGGGGACTGGTGTCCTCATAAGACATGGATACTATTCAGCCATAACAAAGAATAAAATAATGCCATTTGCAGCAACACGGATGGACCTGGAGAGCATCATTCTAAGCAAAGTAAGCCAGAAAGAGAAAGAAAAATACCATATGATATCACTCATATGGAATCTTTAAAAAAAAGAAAGAAAGAAAGAAAAGAAAAAAGAGGACACTAATGAACTCATCTACAAAAGGGAAACAGACTCGCAGACATAGTAAACAATCTTATGATTACTGGGGGAAAGGGGATTGGAAGGGATAAATTTGGGAGTTTGAGATTTGCAAATGCTAACCATTATATATAAAAATAGGTAAAAAAACAAATTTCTTCTTCATAGCACAAGGAACTATATTCAATATCTCATAATAACATTTAATGAAAAAGAATATGAAAATGAATATATGTATATATATGCATGACTAGGACATTATGCTGTACCCCAGAAACTAACACATTGCATCTGACTATACTTCAATTAAAAATAACAACAATAAAATAAAACTTAAAAAAACACAAGACATAAGAGCTTACTTACTCTTTTTACTCTCTACCAGCACCTTGATCTTGGACTTCTGCCTCCAAAACTGTGAGAAATAAATGCTTGTTGTTTAAGCCACCCGGTCTATGATAATTTGTTACAGCAGCCTGAACTAAAACAACTGGTAAATTCCAGAAGCAGTAGCTAAGAGTGTGCAGAGCGAGGGAGGGGGAGAAAGGCCGAGGGTGCCTGTTATAACCTTAGAGCATTATGTGGCTTTTAAAACTACCTTTTTGTTATACACCTTGATTTCTTTAAAGTTCATTTAGTTTCTCAAAAATAAATATCGGGGTCCCTGTACGGGAAAGTCTCACCAATTCACAGAAGTCACGTGGCTTGTACAAGTGAGTAAAACATCTGACCAGTATGATTTTGAAGTAAATACTCCCCTTCATTTCCCAGCTTCAGTCAGTAGGTAACCCAGAACAGACTAACGGTTTTGTCAAGATAAGCAAGGGGCTGAAAGAAGGAAGGAACTGTGGAATTGTGCAGCTTGCAAAGACCTTTCAGTTTCCTGACCCAAAGCACCCATTGTACAGACTTGTAAACTGTGCCCCAGAGGGGCTGACCTTACCCCAAGGCATGTGGGTAACAGCCAGCACAGCCAGGACTCCAACGCAGGTCTCTGGCTCTCCAGGACCTGTTCTCCTTTATGTAGCCGGAGCACCTGAACCCCTCAAGACCATCCTCCAAAGATTTTGTGCACAATGGGAACAATCTTCTAGAACAAGTGATCTGGCATGAGAGTGGGGGTAGGGGGAGAAAACGAAAACACCGGGACAATTAGCTCCAGACATGCCTGAGGCACATGAGAGAGTGACGTGCAGTGACTACGGCATGTTTAAAAGGCTCAGCCCCAGGCCTGATTCTTTTCCAGAAACTGAAATTTTTACAGATCTAACCCCAAAATGGCTACAGCTCATGTTGAAGTTCAAATAAATGTGGATGTGGCCATCCAGCCCCTGGGAACAAGCCCCTCAGTGTCCGGGGGTCCTTCCTATTCCACGTGCTCCAGATAACAAAGTGTCTTGGTTTTCAAATAAAAATAACTGGACTTCCACACATAGTAGAATTCTGTTCTTCGTAGCAGTTCCGTCACCTTGGGGGACCCCACTTTTGTTTTTTTTTTAATGCTATTTATTTAAAACACCTGGGACACCTCGGGGTGGCCTTCTGAGTGCAGGCAAGGCCACCGCAGGGACACGGGCCTGTGGCTGCAGCGGCACCCCTGCCCCCCCAACCTGGGCCAGTTACTCAAATGCCTCTGGCTGTTTCCACCAAGATCCAGTCCGACTCCATGAAGGGCGCTGACAAAGCGATAGTGAACTGTGGGGTCCGGACAGAACCCCGGAACAAGGGCTCCGCGACGGCTGTGAGCGCGGCGGCCGCCGCCAGGCTCGGGCGCCCGAGAGGCTCGGCAGCCGGGCCGGGGGCCAGGGTCGCGGGCGCGCTCGGGCCGGGCGGCCGGCCGGCCGGGTGCAGACTCCGGCCCTGGGCTGCAGCCCGGGCCCCGCAGCTCGGCCCGGACGGCGGGGAAGGGGCCCCCGCCGCCCCCGGGGACAGCCCCCCGCCAGCCCCGCTCCGGGAGGCGCCGCCGGGGCCTGCTGAAGCGAGACGCAGGCAAAGCGCAGCGACGGACGCGCGCGGAGACAGTTCCCAGTCGGCGTGAGCCGCGCCCCGACCCCGCATTCCACGAGCCAAACAGCCCTGAAATCCTCGTGTTCTCCTCAGTTTGGCGCCAGAACCCGACCGGAAGTGACGCGCGGCCATGACTCACCGCGCCGGCCGGACGCTCCAGGCTCCAGGCTCCGCGCTCCGGGCCAGGCCCGAAGCTCCGCGCTCGGGGGCGGCGGGGGCGAGGCGCAGCGCAAGGCAGCCACGCAGACGGGGTGGCCGGTCGGTCAGCGGGAGCGGCCACCGAGCGGGCTGGTCGCGGGCGCCCGGGCACCGCAGGTCTCCGCCCCCGCCCTCCCCCTCCCGCCGCCGCCGCCGCCCTCCCCCGCCTCCCCCCCCAGATCGCACCAGTTTACAGCGAGGCCTGGCGGGTCAGGCACGTCCGCCACCCAGTGGTCTCAACACCCACGGGGGCTGCCCTAGCAAAGGCCACACAGGGGTGCCAAACAACAGAAATAAGATTCTCTCCCGGTTCTGGGGGCCTGAAATCCAAAACCAGCATCACTAACTAGTCCAGAGTCAAACTGTACACATGGCTGCGCTTCAGGGAGAAGTCGGTCCCTGCCTCTTCCAGTCTCTGGGGCTGCCCGCCTTCTTTGGTTGGTGACCACATCACTCAGTCTCCAAGGCCAGCGTCTTCATCTGGCTCTCTGCTCCATCTTCACGTGGCCTTCTCCTGTGTGTGTCCAGTGTCGGATCTCCCTCCACCTTCCTCTTATACTAGATACATGTGACTGCATTTAGGGCCCACCCGGATAATCCAGGATAATCTCCCACCTCGAGATCCTTAATCCCATCGGCAATGACCCTTTCTCCAAATAAGGTCACATTCATAAGTTCCAGGGACTGGAACCTGGCTATCTTTGGGGGCCATCATTCAGCCCACTGCAGACCCTGTCAGATTCAGAGGCCCTCCCCCTTAATTCACTCTAACCTGCTCTGGATTCTAGAAAAATCACAGGAGATTCAGGAAGGTGATGGGATGTGGGAGAGAGCCCTGTTTGGGGAGACCAGAGTTAGACCTCCTCCCTCACCTGCAACCACGTGACCTTGAATTCGGCACTTAACCTGAGTCTTCACTTCCCCATCCATCAAGTGAAGGTCAGGGGCCTACCACGTAGGGTGCTGTGAGGACCAGGAGCCCCGCGTGTGGGGTGACCGATAGGTCAACAGGAAGTGTCCTAGGAGCGTCACTCAGCCAATAAAGAGGAATGAAGCCCTGACACACATTACAACAGGGAGGAGCCTTGAAAACATGTTAAGTGACAGAAACCCAACACAAAAGGCCACATACTGTATGAGTCCATTTATATGAAGTGTCCAGAACAGGGAACACTACAGAGACATGAAGTTCATCAGTGGCTGCGAGGGGCTGGGGGTGCTGGGGGGTTACAGTTATCATTGGTAGCTATCAGTTTTAGAGGTGATAAAAAATGTTGTAAAATTGACTGTGGTAATGGTTGCACAGCTCCATGAAGATACCAAAACCCAATGAAATGTACACGTTCCATGGGCGAACTGTATGCACAGGAATTACATCTCAATACATCTGTTTTAAAAAAAAATAAGAAAGAAAGGGACTCGGGGAGTTTATAGAGCAGATTCCCGCTGGATTTCCTCCAGCCTGAGATGACCACCCGAGTCTCTGGGCCATGCCTGAGGGCAAGAGGGGAAATTCCAGCTCGAGCTCTCCGCGGGGTTTAACACATCCACCTGCCACACCACGCTTATCCTGTGGTCTGTGATTTCCAGTCAAGATCCAGACAGACGGGCGAATCTTCCCTTCAGACAGGCTCTGCCTGCGGAAATGCAGAACAGCCAGACATATTAAAGCAGCAGCTGATTACCCACAATGCAGCGTCCGGGCGCAATGATTTAATGCAGCCTTGAAGGGCGTAATTAGGAGTTAGGCAGACAGCCGCCTTCCCGGCTGGGGAGAGAAAGGATGGTACCCATGCTTTGCTGGTGGAGATGCTCCCAGGAATCGTGGGCCATGTTTGGGAGGAAGGTGATGAGCCTTTTCAGTTTCATTAGTGAATCCTGGTGGGAAAGATTCGTGGAGCCTTACTCAGCTGCAGGCACTAGAGGTCAATCTCGTAGAGAAACGAAATGAAGGTTCCGGAACACTCAGGGTAGTGAGGGCCCGTCCAGACCCGAACTGGAGGTTGGCCCTTTTTTCTTTTTTCCTGTAAACTAAATGTATTTGGAATAAGACAGGTTATAAATAACATACATATGTCTGGTTCTTAAAGAAAAATATAACTTTAATAAGGAAACTCAACCAGGGTAGGAGTACTCTGCGGACAGTGGTGATCCCCAGTGACGATCTGCTGTTCCTCTGGGAGCAGAACAGCGCACCCAGGAGGTGGACACATCTCCGTCAGCATCCTCACTTCCGCTCCCCCACCTGGCTGAGCCCATCCAGCCCCGCATCCTGGCGGCCCCACTTCCTAAATCTCTGGCCTCCACTATTCCACCTGCACCCACATCCTTGGCCTAGCTGTGCTCCCGGGACAACCCAAACTAAGGCAGCTTTTTAACAGAGCTGTCAGCAAACTTTTCCTGTAAAAGGTCAGAGTAAGTAAATACATCTGGCATCGAGGCTCTGTGGTGTCTGCTGCAGCTGCTCACCGCTCAAAAGCAGCCTTCGCCAGTAGAGAAGCTCCTGGGCGTGGCCGTGCGCCAGTAAAGCTTTATGGACATAAACAGCCAGTGGGCCGGACGTGGCCCACAGCGTATCTCGCTGACCCCCGCTCTGGTTTACCCAGCCCCTCTGCCCTCTTCTGAGAGTGTCTCCGCACAGCAGGCAGAGGCTGATCTTTGCAAAAGGCAAGTCCGACCCTTGCACTCCCCAGCTCAAAGCTCTTCCATGGCTCCTGTCGACCCTGGATAGAACGCGCACCCCTTGCCTTGGCCTACAGCCCTTTCTGCCTGACTCTCTGGCTTGATCTCAGGCCACTCTGGGTCTCCTGGGACATGCTTCCTGCCTTTCACACGTCTTCCTGCTTCTCAGTCCCTCCAGATGCCCCCCACCCTGTGTCCAACCCTACCCACCCTTCAGATCTCAGCTGAATGTCCCCTCTCCAGAGAGGGGGCCTCCGACACCCCCCAACCACATCAACTCCCATCACCGCGTTCCCAGCACCCGTGCCCCCTTTTCACGCTCTTCACACTGGTGCTTCTACTGTGTGCTGGGGGGTCCAGTGCAGCCTAGCCTGATGGGAAGGCACAGCGTCTGCCTTGTTTCCATTATACCCCCAGCACCTGGCACAAAACAGGAACTCGATAAACACATGGTAGATGAAAGAATAAAAGGACGAAAGCACAAGAAAATCATAAGTTCTGTATGATAGAATTTTGAAAATGATACAATTACATGCTTTTGACACCAAAGATGAGTTGAAAATGCCAATTAGGAGCAGGTCGAGGGGATGTTGCCTCAGACAGCTTTGCAAGCTCATGAGGATATGCTGAACCAAAGAATCACGTCAATGGAAAGTGTGTTTGTTGAATAAACGAATTTCCTCGCAGAGTGACCCAGACCATGAACACTCCAAGTTCAGAGAAAAGAGAAGGAAGTGTGGGCTGGAGAATCACTGGGATCCCTTCTCATACACAGCACAGAGCCCAGACTGGGTGGACACAGGTAGGAACTGCACCAGACCATCTTGTTTAACTCAGGCCAGGGGTGTGGGGGCGTGAGGACTGGGCGGGTGGGCAATGAGGCTAGGCAGGTCCATAAAGTCAAGGGGCTCCAATGCCATGCTAAAGTCTGGACGTCCTTCTATACATAATGGGGAGCCATTGAATGTTCCTGAGTAGTGGCATGCCACAGAAATAGCTCTGTTCCTAGAAAACAACTCTGAAAGCAATGAGATATATAGGCTGGGAAGGTCAGGGGTGGAGGAGACGGGGAGGCCTGGGTGGTGGTCCAAGGGTAGATAAGGAGGGTCTGGAGACTAGGACACAGGAGGTGAGGGCAGCAGGGTGAGAGGTGTAGGGGAGAAAGAGTAGGGATGGGGACGTGGGAGGTGGCCCTGCAGGAGAGCTCTGACTCTGGGGATGTCGGGGAAGCCTCACTTCATGTCTCATGGACACTGGGATGAAGAACCAGAGGCCAGGGGAGCCTGAGACCCCTTCTTTTCACTCTTAAGGAGTTAAATCCGACTAGAAATTCATGGCTGTGAGCTGCAGGTGGCCTCCCCCGCCTCTGCTTCTTGCTCCATGCAGGTAGGTAGTCAACATAAAATACAGGAGAGCACGTGTTGAGACAGGAAGGCGTGAGTGACTGACACGCAGTCCTGGGAGTGGGAGGAAGGCAGGGCAGGACCTCCACTCCCACCACACCCCACACCCTCCAGGAGGCTTTCCGCCTGCGGCCTCCCTCCTGGGTTAGTGGGAACATGGGGGACAAGCGACTCAGAGTACATTTCTGATCTCATGACCCCTTCCTCCATCCAAGGGTCAGGGGCTCTTGACAAATGACCCCCCCCAGAAAAGCACAGCCCTCACAGGGCAGGGGGTGGCATGCGGTTGGTGCCCCCATCCCATCCCTACACCTGTCCGTGCTGCTCTGAGGCCTCCCCTCCCCCTCCTGTAACTCGAAGCCCATCTATCTCGGTGGCAGCCGCTCAGCAACTCAGCACATCCTTTTCCAACTGTGTGTGCACGTGGCAACAGCATCCACTCAGCAGGCACGCTAATTCCTGTTCTAGAAGCAAAAGGAAATGGGGGGGGCAGAGGGACTGAGCTGAAACCCTACCAGCTCCTTGAGACGCACCCACGGGTCAGGGGAGTGGGGATGGGCATCCACGCATTGGTCTCAGCCCAGCTCTTGGCCTTGGGATGTAAACTCTGTCGACATAACTGTTCCCAGCACCTGCAGAGCCCTGGGTCCAGAGTGAGCGGGCGGTCAGGAGGCGGGCAGATGGACCCAGCTTTTCAGCATCTCAGAGCAGCCAGCCGCGCGTCAGTGGGTCTTGAACAGCAATAATTCAGTGTGTTTAAGTCACATCTCCCAGCCCCCCAAGGGAAATGCTGGACTCACATTGTTTCTCAATGTAGGTGAAATTCACATGCATAAAATTAACTATTAAAGTCTACAATTCAGCAGCATTTAGTATACTCACAGTGTGCAAATCATCACCTCTGTCTAGTTCCAGAATATTTTCATCACCCCAGAAGGAAACCCCAGAGCACTTAACAGTCACCCCCTACTCCCCTCGCCTCCCAGCCCCTGGCAACCCCCCATCTGCTCCCACAGACCTGCCTGTTCTGCACATTCCCTTTAAGTGGAATACACACAACTTCCTCCTTTTGCGTCTGGCTTCTTTCTCGGAGCATGTTTCCGAGTCCATCCCTGCTATAGAATGTCATCAGGGTTCATCCCTTTTTATGGCGGAATAATACGGGCTAACGTTTTTGTCCCACCAGTTCCACAGCTACAGCTTTTTCAGCAAGCCTGGGAGCCGCATGCACCTCGAGGGTAGGGCGTGCGGGGAAGGGGCCCATCTCAGCTGCAGCCAGACGTCGCCTGTCAGAGGGACCGAGCCCGAGTTGAGACCATCACTGCCCGGCTCTGCGAGGTCCCGGCAAGACCCTGCCCTGCAGACCCTGCCCTGAGCCTGCCGGCTACAGACGTCTCCCAGCTAGAAGGAAGCCCTGAGAACGTGGCTCCCTCATCCGAGCCTGACATCTGCCCCCGGCACCTCAGGCCACCCCACCAGGCCCACATTGGGAGAGGGGACACTGGAAGACCAACAGTGGCCACTCAAGTCACCCGGCCTGAAAACACAGGGGTCTTGCCAAGGGAACCCTTCTACACTGTTGGTGGGAATATAGTTTGGTGCAGCCATTACGGAAAACAGTATGAAGAGTCCTTAAAAAACTGAAAAAAGACTTACCATATGATCCAGCAATCCCACGCCAGGGCATATATCCAGAGGGAGCTTTAATTTGAAAAGATACATGCACCCCAATGTTTGTAGTAGCACTATTTACAATAGCCAAGACATGGAAGCAACCTAAATGTCCATCCACAGATGACTGGATAAAGAAGTTGTGGTATATTTATACAATGGAATACTACTCGGCCATAAAAAAGAATAAAATAATACCATTCACAGCAACATGGCTGGACCTGGAAATCACCATTCTAACTGAAGTTAGCCAGAAACAGAAAGAAAAATACTATATGATATCATCATATGTGGAATGTAAAAAAAGGTAAAAGAAAAAGCTAATAAACTTATCTACAAAACAGAAACAGATTCACAGACAAAGTAAACAACCTTCCGGTTACTGGCAGCAAGCAGGTGGGGAGGGATAAATTGGGAGTTTGAGATTTGCAAATATTAACTAGTATATATAAAATAGATAAACAAGTTTCTTCTGTGTAGCACAGGGAACTATATTCAATATCTTGTAGTAACCTATAATGAAAAAGAACATGAAAAGTAGTATTGAATGTATGCGTATGACTGAAACATGATGCTGTGCACCAGAAACTGACACGCTGTGAACTGACTATACTTCAATTAAAAAAAAACAAAAACACATCGGTCTTGCTGAGCTGGAGAAGCAGGGCCTCCTGGAAGCCAGGAAACCTGCAGCCCTGGCCCCAATGTCCACTGTGAAGGACAAAGCAGGTGACTCCCACAAGAACAGGCATGTTGGGCAAGGCCGGGGGTTCAGAACCCGGGGAGAATTCAGAGGGCCTGTGAACTCGAACAGGGAAACATCTCATCTCTTTTCCCATGCCCGCCTCGATCTGACAGTTCCTTCGACTGTGAATGAAGGCTCCCAGTCACAGCCGTGTGGCATTCTCCGCCGCAAAATCACAGATGTTCTCCTATCACACGACACCTTGAAATATCATTTACCCAGGTCATTATTTCTAAATGAAGGTGGTTCTCAGGGCCACCTTATCCAACACAGTGAAAGAAGCACATACAAACACCAAAAGCTAGAAAAGACTACGTATCTATCAATCGATGAACAGACAAAATCCAGCCATAAAAAGGAAAAAACAGTGACACATGCTACAGAATGGATGAACCTCGAAAGCATCATACTGAGTGGAAAAAACCGGCCACAAAAGACCATACGGTGTATGAGCCCATTTTTATAAAATATTCCAAATAGATAAATCCATAGAGAAAGAACACAGATCCGTGGTTGCCAGCGGGGAGTGGGAGTGGGAAGTGACTGCTTCTTGGGTGCAGAGTTTCCTTTTGGGGAGATGAAAGTGTTTCAGACTAGACAGAAGTCGTGGCTGCACAACACTGTGAATGCACTAAGGTCCACTGAGTCGTACGCTTTAAAGGGGTTCATTATATGTTATGTGGGTTTCTCTTCAATAAATAAGAAGCAATGATCTCATTTGTAATTACATTGATAATTATATTTCAATACCATAACCCTGGGAAATTTCTTTTCTGCATTTAAGACCA
Organism: Vicugna pacos; assembly: GCF_048564905.1. Lineage (NCBI taxonomy): Eukaryota > Metazoa > Chordata > Mammalia > Artiodactyla > Camelidae > Vicugna > Vicugna pacos. The sequence goes on from NC_133002.1 coordinate 60,927,565, forward strand.
TCGTTCTGAGAAGGGGTTCACTGGCTTCACCGGATGCCGAAGGCTCTTTGGCACAAAAAGCTTGGGGTCCCCTGGACTGGAAGCCCTCCACGGCCCACTCGACATGCCTGTTCTACCTGGACAGGTGCAGTCCCGACTCCTGGTCCTTCCCTCCCGTCCCGGCACAGTGTGGAGACGCCAGTGGCCCCTCGGTACTGCCTGGGGCGAGGGGCGCGCTGGTTCCCTCCTGCCTCTCACTGCTCATGGGACTGGGGGGTAGACAGACAGGACAAAACCCCAAGCGTGCCCCTTGTCACCGCACACCTAGAGGCCTTCATTCGATGTGGAAGGCTCTCCAGTCTCCAGAAGTCATTTCTAAAAACACAGGTGTCCCGGGAGAAGTGAAATCCAGCACTGTAACCCGGGTGAGTCTGCAGACAGGTGAGGCTGGACCAGGCGCCGGTAGAGGAAGATGGAGCTTCAAGGGGCAGAAGCAGTGGAACATGAAAGGGGGGCTGGCGGAGGACCTTAGGGTGCGAAGGCTGCCTTAGCGCGATTTCAAGGTGTATCTGAAGCTGGCTTGCCTCCCCGAACAGGGAATGTCATGTCACTGCCACCTGGTGTGGACACAAAGGGCCTGGCACCTCTCCAGATCCCACCTGGCGATGAGCCCACCCCCAAATGAAAATGTGACGCTCGCCACTGAATGCCGACGCTGGCTGGTTATTCCTGGCTCAGCCTTTGATTCCCCTGTGCCTGTTCCCTGACCCTCGGCACATGCGTTCATGTCCCCCTCTCTGGTCGTAAACTCCTAGAGAGATAAAAGCGATTACTACCCGCCCTGCAACGAGCTGGGCGGTTTGCGAGCATGATCGCATGTAGTCCTTCCTGCAGACCCCGCAGATGTCACGTGCACAGGTGGGGAAGCCGCAGCTCAGGAAGGCCAACCTGTTGCTCATGCAGAGCTGGGACCCCAGATCCAGGCCCTCTCCTTCACAGCCCTCCTCCCCTGAGAACAGAGTCCTGGCTTCAGGGTCCTCCTGGGGCTGAGCCCCTCCCCGTGCCGGGCGCCGTGTGCAGGGCCCTGGGCGGGCATGTGTTCTGCTTTAGCAGATGCTGCTGACGTTTGTCAAAGTGCTTGTTCGGTGTTCACTCCTACCAGTCGTGTACTGATGCTCCCACTGTTCCAGGTCTTCACCAGCTCGCGGGTGGCCAATCTGTTCATTTCGGCCGTTCAGGTGGGTTTATAGCCGCGTCTCTGTTTGCATTTCCCTGCAAACAATAAGCCTGCGAAGTGCTCATTTGAGTCTCTCTCCCAGTTTTCTATGAACCCTTTTTTGGTCAAATATTTTGCAAATGTCTTCTCCCCCTCCTGCTTGCCTTTCCACTCTCGTAATGAGAGTGTCTTTGATGAACGGAAGCCCTCAATTTTAATACAACCCAATGTGTCCATCTTTTCCTTTACAGTTTGCACCCTTTGTGTCACGACGCTGGTCCAGATATTCTTCTGTTATCTTCTGGAAGGTGGAATTGGCTTTCATGTTCGGCGTGAGGTAGGAGTCAAGCTTCCTGTTTTGTTCCGCAGCGGCTCTCCAACCAACCCAGCGCTACTTACGACAAAGCACATCCGTGTCCCCTCCCCCACAGTGGCCCCGTTGTCCTATAGCACATGCCCATATGCGCTGGGCCTATTTCTGGGCCCCCTGCCATGTCATTGGTCTGTTTGTCTACCCTGCTATTAGACTTTTTTTTTTAACTTCTCTTGGTGATGCAGCCAGGGTTGAGAACCACCAATCCGTGTGACCTTGCAGTTCATGGTTAGAGGTTTGGGTGTTAGTCTAAATGCAAGTACGTAGATGCCCAACAAAAGATTTTCAGAGGAAGGATGGATTAAATTTCGGATGTGGGAAACGGAAGAAGTACGGGGAAAGTTCCCGCGGAGTGGGTGGGAACACTGGGCAACAGGCCGGAAGTCAAGACGCTCAGAGCAGTCCATCCTCCTCCCCACTCCTCTCTCCCCCCAACTCCGACCTGCAGGTCCCCCCAAGCCAAAGTGCAAAGGAGGAAATACAACTGCAAGAAGGAAAGCCCTCTGCCTGGGTCGCCAGCCACACTTGAGGAGACCTGACCCCTCCTGCAGCGCGTTTTATTCCCAAGTTGCTGTAGCTCTTCCTGTAATTAATGGCTAGGTTTTAATTAAACATTGATTAGCCCCTAATTAGTCTAATGATTAGTCTTGGGGTGGAGACAGGGCTGTCAAACCCCATAAAGGAGGAAGGGGAGATAATGAAAGATTATGGCTTAGGTGGAAATGCTATTTCTCCCTCCCTCCAGGCTAAATGTTTTCCATAATTTTGCTCTATTATAAATGATGCTTTCAATGTGAATTTTTCTAATCGGTTTGAGTCTGATGAAGTCCCAGGTGACTGAAGCAAGAAAGATTGAATATATTCTCCTTTTCATCAGATTTCAACCTCTTAATGCAGCGTAAGAGCCTTTCCCACTTCGAGAGGAATTAGTTTCTGTCTTCACAATGAAGTCATCCTGGGCGGAGGCCGTCGTCCCCTCCCCAGGCCTTTGTGGGGGGCTCAGACCTCCCAAGGTCGCCTGAGATACAAGAGTGGTGGGTCTTCCTCCCCGAGAGCAGACTTTGCAAGCATTTCCTGCCCCTTGACACCCTCTTCTTACTCTTCTCCGCTTTACCCGTATCTCCCACCACGTGAATGCAGCTCTGGTTTTATTCTGAAAACAGAATGCCAGTCACATGTAATGTGCTCCCAGTAAAGGATGCACGCACCTCCCCCGACTCTCAACCAAAAAGAAAGGTTGAGTCGCTGCATGTGGACAGAGCTCTGAGTAAATTGCATTTGAAGTTAACCTATTAGAAGTTAACTGTGCAGCAAATCTTGGTGGGGAGAAAAATGATTCGACGACACTGGTTAATCATTCCCAGTGTATCTTTTTAAGTCTGAATTTACGCAGAACAATACAAGAGTCCCTTAGAGCCCTGCGCTGAGCACAAAGCCAGGGAGAGAACAGAGGCACGAAACCTAAAATCCAGAAAGGCTCAGGGTCGGGGAAACGATGCTGGCTACAGGGGAAGGCAGGTCCTGACAAGCGGGGCTTGCCAACTTGAGAAGCCCCAACATTCGCCTTAGAAACGCCCCAGCCAGGATCAGAGAAGGCACGGGGAAGGTTCGGGCACGTCTGTCCTGGTTAACTGGGATCCGGGCATCGGTTCCAGAGGGAGGCCTCTGCCCCGCTGGAGAACGCCCTCACCGCGTGGCTCATTTCCGAGCCTGTTCACACGACCACGCCCGCGCAGGCTCTGCCCCATCCCTGCTGCGGGAGGGAAGTTCATCACAGCAGCAACAGGAGCGTGGCTGGGCGGAGACAAGGGCAGAGGCGGGGAAACCCTGATGAGACACCCAAAGGTCCTACCAGCCCTCGGGGGTCCAGACCACATGGAAAGCACCCCACCTTTAGGGGGTTGGCAGCAGGCAAAGACCCAGCATCAGATGCACAAAGGAAAAAAAGAGAGATTAGGTCAGATTTGAGACTTAGCTCCAAAATGTCGACCTGGTGACGTTACTGCCACCTGAGGCACAGAAACAGAGAGACGTTCAAAATCCATTTTCCCCTCAAAAGGAAACCCCAGATGAGGCCAGGGACGGCCGGCCACAGCTACGACTGCCAACAGCTCCCACTTACAGAGAGAGAAAGAGAAGCAGCCATCACGTGGGAGGGACACGCCTCTGGGTCACTAAGCCCCCACCTGCGCACAGGGAGCGGCACCTGCACGCTGAGCGGCCGACGCCCCGGTCCTCCAGGACGCATCCCTTCCACCTCCTCCCGACTCACTCTTCTGGTTGGCAGATGTCACAAGACCGACTCTCCCCTTTGTCCCAACGCTGCTTTCACTCCTGCACTGTCACTGAGTCTTGGAGGAGGGGCACTCCACTGTTCTGCCAACCCCGCACCCCCCGCATCCTCTCCCTGACCCAGGTCCCCATGCCCAGGGAAGCTCATCTCCAGACTTGCAGGTGTGAAGCACATGGGCCTACCTGCGCTCAGCCGGGACAACTGTCCAGGCAGGTGCATGTTGGAGACGGCACCTTCCCAGTTGGAAAGGGCCCTGGGAAAGCAGTTCTTCACTCCTGATGGGACTTGTCAGGGGAGGGATGGGCTTAGGTCGAGGGTCCCAGTGGGGGCGGGCCCAAGGAGAAAGCCGGGAAGCCTGCAGACCCCACACCATCGGCTGAATGTCAGCGTCCTTATCAGGACCTGGGGCTGCAGGCATGTCCCTGGCGAGGCTGAAAAGGGGCTGGGCCCTGGCTCCACCAGTGGGTGCTGCCCAGGACCACAGGGTCATCCCCTTACACTTGCCTTGAACTAATCATTGGAATAAACGCTTGCATCTGGCTGCCTGGGGAATGCATTAACCAAGGAGTGGGTCTAAGCTCGAGGCTGGTGTCCCTCACTGCTGGAAGGCTAGCGGACAGCAGCAAGTTCCAGTTCAGGGAGGGAAGGACCACTTCTGGCTGAAGGTGCACAGAAGGCTTCCTGGAGGAGGTTCATTTCAAAGGATGTACAGGAGGATTTCAAAGGGTGGAAATATACACACAGAGGTCCTAGGCCAAGGCAGAAGCTCAAGTGGTGACAAGATGCAAATGGGGCCATGACAGTCATGGGGGAGGGGACAGCCTCGCCAGAAATTCACTCAGTCATTCAACAAACATTCATTGGCTGCCCAGGGCTGAGTGGACAGAAGGTCAAAGCCGAATCGCAAGGAGCCCTCCAGTGGCAACTGTTGGAGACGCTGGACAAGGTCCCCGCCTTGATGCCCTTGCCCAAGTGAATTATTAATCACACCCACCTCCAGTCCACTGAGTTCCAGTGACCCGAGCCTGGCTGACTCTTGCTCAGCACATCCTGTCTTTGAGGCCAGAGGGTGGCTTCTCCTGTGGACTGCAAGGCCGACCCGTGAGTTCTCTGCCTCCTGCTCCCCTACGTTCACTCGCAGGGCTGCAGCTGTACTGAGCCCTGTGCAGATCTCACAGGACGCAGACTGAGGGAAATCCATAGGGTTAGGTCGGTGGGGCAGAGGCCGTCTGCCAACCCCAAGACAGTGGTGACCACACCCTCCCCCACAGCCTCCCATCCACAGGGCCCCTGGTTAGCCTGCTCCTCTGAGACTTGCCTGTTAGGAATAAAGAGGCAGGAGGGATGGATAGCTCAGTGGCAGAGTCCGTGCCTAGCATCCATGCGCGAGGTCCTGGGTTCAATCCCCAGTACCTCCAGTAATAAATAAATAAACAAACTGGCCTGATTACCTCCCCAACTGAAAAGAACAAAAAAGAGGCAGCTGGCCCCTTTTACCAGGATATATTTAGGAATCTCAGTCTTTCCTTGGGGGTGGGAGAAAAGGCCACTCTCAGGTCAACACAGCTTCAAGATGGAGCTGTGCCCTCCCAGGGGGAAGGTCACAGTCGGGGCTCGCCACCACCGGCCACTTGCTCTGTAACGTGTCCAGCCAGCTCTGCAAACCGAAACCCCTGGGAGGCTCCTGACGCATAACCAGCAGTGAGGAGCGCGGAAGCTGGGGCTGTGGACTGAGAGGGAGCCGGCGGTCGCAAGCGCGCTGCCCGGCCAGGCTGCCCCCCGCACCCCTGCCCCGGCTGCCAGGACCCACGGGTGCCCAGCCTGCAGCACCGCTTTGGCCCCTGGAGCTCTGGGACATTCACATGCACACGGGTACACACGCAACCCTCATGTCAGCGCGCCGACTGAAAAGCGTCAGCAGTAGGAGAGGCGAGGCCCTGTCCCAGGCCTTCGTGCTTTTCTGCAAAGCACCTTCCATGGCGCTTCTGTATCCCTCCTCCTGTGTGGAAGAGACCAGGGCTCCTGGATGCTCATCTATCACAGGGGCTGGAGCCGTCGGCTCCTGGAGGCCCTCCTGGCAGGAAGAGAGTGGTGGAAGGGAAGGTACTTCTCTCTCCAAATCTCCACTATGGCCCCAGCTGCCCAGCAGTGTTCACTGCCTCCTCAGCCCAGTGGGAGGGAGAGCGGGCCACAGCAGTGGGATGAGTGGGCATCCTCCGGGGACATGGGGGACAAAGAGCCAGCCCAGGCCAACAGGCTCCTGTCTCCTGGCCAGCCTCAGAGCTGTGCTCCCTTGGGAATAAAGCAGACACAAATGAAAACATTTCCTGGTTGAGGCAGCTGGACCAGTCTCATTGAGTGCCTGGAAATTGCTTCTGTCTTGGTGGCATCCGGAGAGTCGTTTCCAAGGACACTTACATGCTGGAGTATGTCCTTTGCAAGGGGTGAAATGGGTGTCCTCAGAAGCCAGGTGCTGTGTCATGAGCCACCATCCAAGGCATATGGATGACCCGGGAGAGCTGTGGCCAACTTCTCGTGGGTCAAGCCCTTCCTGGCCATGACACCCCATCATGTGAGGCTTAAGGCAAAGAAGAAACGAGAGGCCCCACCTGCTGGGGGGTGTCGCTCCCAGTAGAAGCCATATCTGGTTCTTACTGGCTCCCAACAGGGGCAGGACTTGGACTGAAAGCCCTGGGCCATGGGGGGCAGGGCCGGGAAAGTGGTGGCCACACTAGGTTTGAACACATCTTGTTTGAAGGTCCACTCACATCACTTTCCCTGAAATCTGCTTCCCCCCATGGCGGACACCCTCCACGCCCCGTCCCTGCACCCCGCAGCTTCTGGGCACGCTAGCCCAACTTCTAAATGCCAACTCCTGTGTTTCTTTGCCTGAGGGCCTTCTCTGGCCCATAGAGACACTGTGACCCCATCCTCCCCAAGTCAGCTCCCAGGGAGCAGCCCTCAAGAGACCCCAGCCCCCGTCCCCCTGGGGGAATAACCCCGAGACACAAGTGCAACCCCGGCAGCTGGCCTGGTGATGCCCCTCCTCCTCTCACCCCTGCTGATGTGCTTTGTGCCCTCAGGCAAACCAGCGGCACTCACGTCCTCATCACAGGTCTGCTTCTGGGGAAGCCTTATCGAAGCCCCACCCTCAGCCCTGTGACAGGAGGAGTGGGAGTGGGGACATCTGACCTGGAGCTGGATGCAGCAGGAAGACACCACCTCCTAAAACGTGTGTAAGTCACTCGAGGCTGAGCCCACGGGCACAGGGGGCACTCAGGGCCAGTGGGCTCAAGGAAAGGCTCAAGGGGGTCAGGAGTGAGGGAAGGAAGCACAAAGAGAGAAGTGGAAACAGGGAGCAAGGATGGTTCCTGGGAAAACATGTGAAGGGCCAAGAAGCCTGTGGAAAGGGCGATGCAGATCCAAACACAGTGAGACACGATCGTGCCCACTGGGACTGCAGGAAGGGAGGGAGAGAGAAAAAGTGTTGGAGAGAACATGGAGAAACTGGAACCCTCAAGAATTGCTGGTGGGGATGTAAAATGGCGCAGTCACTGTGGGAAACAGCTTGAGGTGGTTCCTCAAATAGTTAATCATAAAATGACATATGACCCAGGATGCCACTCCAACGTATATAGTCAGAAGAATTGAAAACAGATATTCAGACAAATACAGGTACACATGTTCACAGCAGCACTGTATACAACAGCCCAAAGGTAGAAAAAACCCAGATGTCTATCAGTGGGTGAATGGGTAAACAAAATGTGGTCCATCTATGCACTGGAATATTATACAGCCCATAAAAGGAATAAAGCACTGACACCTGCTACAATGTGGAAGAACCCTGAAAACATCATGCTAAGTGAAAGAGGCCAATCACAAAAGACCACATATTGTATCGTTATTTCACTTATATGAATACATAAATACACAGAGACAGAAAATAAATTAGAGGTTGTCAGGGGCTGAGAGGAAGCAGGAGTGGGGAGTGACTGCTGATGGGGGTGGGGTTTCCTTTTGGGGTGATGAAAATGCTTTGGAAATAAAGGAGCTGGTTGCACAACATTGTGACTGTACTAAAAGCCACTAAATTGTTCACCTTAAAATGGTGAATTTTATGTTAGGTGAATTTCCTCCCCCCCAAAAAAATTCATCTGTGTATCAAATTTAAATACATCCTTCTGAGTGATTTAAAGAAATAGAAAGATATTCCATGCTCTTAGATTGGAAGAATTAATATTGTTAAAATGGCTGTATTACCCAAAGCAATCTACAGATTTAATGTGATCTTTATCAAATTACCCAGGACATTCTTCACAGAACAAGAACAAATAATCCTAAAATTTATATGGAATTACAAAAGACCCAGAATTGCCAGAGTAATACTGAAGAAAAAGAATGAAGCTGGAGGCACAACCTCCCAGACTTCAGACAATACTACAAAGTTACAGTAATCAAAATAGTGTGGTATTCTCACAAAAACAGACACATGGATCAATGGAACAGAATAAAAACCCCAGAAATAAACCCACACACCTATAGTCAATTAATCTCCCCCAAAGGTGGCAAGAATATACAATGGAGAAAAGACAGTCTCTTCAGCAAGTGGTGCTGGGAAAACTGGACAGCCACACATAAGTCAATGAAATTACAACACTCCCTCACAGCATACACAAAAATAGACTCAAAATGGCTTAAAGACTTAAACATAAGAAAAGGCACCACAAATTTCCTAGATGAGGACATAGGCAAAATATTCTCTGACATAAATCACTGCAGTGTTCTCCTAGGGCAGTCTACCAAGGCAATAGAAATAAAAGCAAAAATAAATAAATGGGACCTAACTAAACTTATAAGCTTTTGCATAGCAAAGGAAACTATAAACAAAACGAAAAGACAATCCCCAGAATGAAAGAAAATATTTGCCAAAGATGCTACTGACAATTTCCAATTTCTTAATTTCCAGCATATACAAACAGCTCATATAATTCAATAACAAACAAACAACCCAATTAAAAAAAAATGGGCAGAAGACCTAAACAGACATTTCTCCAATGAAGACATACAGGTGGCCAATAGGTACATGACAAAATGTTCAATATCGCTAAATATCTGAGAAATGCAAATCAAAACTACAATGAGATTATCACCTCACACTGGTCAGAATGGCCATGATTAATAAGTCCACAAATAATAAATGCTGGAGAGGCTGTGGAGAAAAGGGAACCCTCCTCCACTGCTGGTGGGAGTGCAGTTTGGTGCAGCCGCTGTGGAAAACAGTATGGAGATTCCTCAAAAGACTAAAATCAGACTTACCCTACGATCCAGAAATCCCACTCCTGGGCATATATCCAGAAGGAACCCTACTTCAAAAAGACACCTGTACCCCAATGTTCACAGCAGCACTATTTACAATAGCCAAGACATGGAAGCAACCTAAATGCCCATCAACAGATGACTGGATAAAGATGTGGTGTGTACACAGACACACACACACACACCCATATCTACTCAGCCATAAAAAATGAACAATGCCATTTGCAGCAACATGGATGGACCTAGAGATTATCATACTAAGTGAAGTAAGCCAGAAAGAGAGAAAAATACCATATGATATCACTTACATGTGGAATCTAAAAAAATGATGCAAATAAACTTATTTACAAAACAGAAACAGTCCCACAGGCATAGAAGACAAACTTACGGTTACTGGGGGCAAAGGGGGTGGGGAGGGATAAACTGGGAGTTTGAGATTTGCAGATACTAACTACTGTATATAAAATAGATAAACGAGTTCCTGCTATACAGCACAGAGAACTGTATTCAATATCTTGTAATAACCTATAGTGAAAAAGAATATATATGTATGTATGTGTGTGTATAACTGAATCACCATGCTGTGCACAAGAGACTAACACAACACTGTAAATCAACTATACTTCAATTTAAATAAATAAATAAATATAAATGCATCTTTCTGGATCGCGCTGTTCAAATCATGCTGACTTCAATCTTTTATTAATAAGAAAAGAAACGGCCCTGAGGTGGGAGAACAAAGCAGCTGCCGCCACACGGTCACAGCCCAGGCGCAGGCGGCAGGCAGGGCAAGCCGGGAGCGGCTGACCTCGCAGGGCCCTGCTCTGGTCGCCGCTGACCTCTGTGCCCTTCCCAGTAAGCCCTAAACTGCAAGTCGCGGTGTCACCATGGTTAATCACGGAGATCATGACTGTTGCTAGCAACCCTTTTCCTTAGGACTCCATCCGCCCGTTGTCTGGAGGGGGAAACCACCCACATGCAGCTTGGAAACTAAGAGAGGTCCCTGAGGGGCCCTCAGTGGGGTGCCCCAGCAGGAGCGCCCGAGGTGGGCACTCCCCCACCGTTTGGTGGAGGGTGGGATTCTGAGGGAGGGTTCCCAGGAGGAAAAGCAAGAGAGAGGGAGCCACATGCGGCTGAGAGAGCTGTGGTCTTGGCAGAAGGCCAGCCTCAGCCTGGTCCCGCGGGACCACCAGTGCCAGTCCTACCCTGGGGCCAGCCCTTTGCACCTCCTGTCACCCTGCTGGTCACCAAGAAGGGTGGTTCTCCACAGAGGGGTCTGCTGCGAGTTGGCAGAGCTGGGGAGGGGGCGGCACCCACTGAGCATGGTAGAAGGGATCTGGCAAAATTCTCTCCTTGACCTGAGAGCTCTCTGGTCAGCATCTCTTGGTGGCCCTATAAAGCGGTGATTACCGGTACTTCCAGCCTGTCCAAAACCCTTTGGAAGGTGTCTTTGGTCATCACAGGCTTAGAGGTGCAAATAATTGTACTAATAATTAAAAGGCAGCCAATCCAGGCCACATCGATTTCTTGTTTTGTTTTGCTTTAAGTGGAGCTAATCTCACAGCTAGCATTTAAATGGGTCGGGCAGGAAACCACTGCATCCCATTTTCTCCTCCAAATAGATTTTGCCCATGTCTGGTGACATGAGCTTGGCAAGGGGCTTGGGTGACAGGCCCTGCCGTGACCCAGGAGTGGCTTCCGTGAGCACACCGTTCCTATGGGTTTCCTGCTGTGGCGGCGTTAGGCACGCACACATCACACCCCAGAACAGACAGAAACCAAGCCACCAGACAGTAAGGCCCAAACGGAGGGGCTATGCAGGCATCGGGGCAGCCCGGGGTCCCGGGGGATGGAGCACACTGGAGTCGCCAGGGGCAGGAGACCTCCTCCCAGCCGCTACTGCCTCCTCGGGCCGCAGTTAATGAGCCCCAGTTAACATGTTGATGGGGATGAGCACTGTTTATATTTGGAACCTTTTTACTGTGTCGGTTGTTGCTTTTGTTGGGGTAATGATGCTTAGGTTGGATCAGGAGCCTTGGGAAACCAGCAGCAGCAGACGCCCGCTTCCCCTGCTCTCCCCACCCCACCTCCCAGCCTCTCCCTCTTGGATGGTGCTGTGACTGCAGGGAGGGCCTCCTCCCCCGGCTCCTGCCCTCCACCGGCCCTCTGACCCCAGACACTTGTCCCGGCCACGGTCACTCTCTACCAGGCTCGCTTCGCAGGCCACGTGCCCAGAGTTCCAAGCCTTCCTGCCTCCCACCGGGTGACTCACCAATCCCGGCACCTCGGTGCTCACACTCCTTCTCAGGGACCACTGGGGTGGGTCCCACATAGAGGAGCTGAAGGCTGAGGCTCTGGAACCAAGTTAAAGCTCAGAGCCTGGATATGCTCAGAATATCCCTCTCGTTGAAATGTTCCACACGCTTCAGCAGGGAACAGCCAGCACCTGTAACCACCTCAGAGAAAATACTTCACTCCCAAGTACCACGGCGGTTCAGGAGCAGGCTCGGATTACCGGGGTAAGAAAGGGCTGCCACCCGAGGTAGGGTGTCATCTCTGAAACCACCACCAGCTTCTACAGCCTGCTTCCAATCCACCTGCCCTCCCTCCTTGAACTGTCTCCAGCCTACCTCCCACCTCCGAGTTCATATCTCCTTACACCTGCACCTCTGCATAGTCCTCCCTGCTCCTCACCTCCTTAGGATACCCTCATCCCTCTCCCCAATGTTAACTTCTCAAAATGCCACCCCTCTTCTAGACCCAGTGCATAAGTCAGCTGCTGATGATCTAATGCTGCATAACAAAATACCCCCCCCCAAAGTCAGCAGCTTACAGAAGACTTTATTCTTACTCTGACACATCTGCAGGCAGATCCCAGGAAGCTGGATGAAGGTGTGCTTAGCAGGGCGGCTCTGCTTCAGGCTGCGTGCCCCACAAGCTGGACTCAGGGTGGTGGAGCAGCAGGTTTCCCACAAATGGGCAGAGGGGTGAGTTGGGGTAGGGTGGTAAATTTCTGGAGCTTCCAAAGCTTGGATCTTAAGATAAAGAGACTTCTAGTTTTCAACAGGGACCTAAAACATGTGAGTCAGAAAGGAGAGAAGCAGAGAGAGTGGAAATTTGACGACAGAGATTCAGGCAGAAGGAGAGAGAGAGAAAGATGAGTAAAAGAAAACACACACACGCTTGCTGGCGGGGTAAGGCCGGAGGGCCATCGCACTGACCCAGCGCCACCAGGCAGAGCACAGGGGACACCTTCAAGTGGCCCCCACACTGATACCCACTTGCTCATGAAAACCATGAGTGGATGAGCTGTGAACGGTGGGCTCTTCTGGAACCTGAGTCTGGACAACCGGTTATCCTAGTTCAAAACTGGAACGGGCCCCTATCCCACACCACAAGTGCACATTGCACGACTTTAAAATTTTTCAAAGAAAGTGCAAAAGGAAAGATTTATGATCTTGTGGTCAATAAGAAAGTCTGTTTTTAAAAAACACAATCCAGAAGAGAAACAATGAGAAATTTTAAATGCCTTACATTTTAAATGTTATTCAAAACAGACAAGAAGGCAGGAAACTGAGCCACGATCTGGAGGTGTTTACAGCGTGTGTAAGGGACAAAGGGCTCCCAACCAGAATGCGTCTGGGACTCACAAAAATGAGTTCCAAAAAACCACCTAAAAAGTAGGAAAATGGACAAAAGACCAAAAAGGCATTTCATAAGAGGAAATATAATGTCAATTAAAAATATGAAGCCGTATTCAACCTCATTAGTAATGAAAATGGAAATTAAACCACCGCTGAGATCCCATTTTACAGACATCACAGCATCAAAAAAATCCTCAGTCGGACAGTATCAAGCGTTGGCGAGGACGTGGGTCAGTGATCAACTCAACACTGCCGGCGGATGGAAACACCACAACCACGCCGGGAACAACGTGCCCTCCCCTCAAGAGGCTAAAAACGCGCCTCCCTAAGACCCAGAATCCCCCTTCTTAGCCCAGTTTCTAGAGAACTCTTGCCCGTGTGCACCAGGAAACATGAATCTTGACAGCAGTGCTGCTTGAAATAGTTAAAAACGTACCCACCAGCTGGGGAGTGGAGGTCTGCTGTGCCTTCACACGCTGGCCTTGCGCACAGCCGAGTTTATGCGTGAATCTCAGAAACCGTGACATAGAGTTTAAAAAAAAAGCCAGGTGCAGAGGAATCACATGGTGAGGCTATTCAAGCAAAGCTCAGAAATGCACAACTAAACGGCGTGCTGTTTAGACACAGACCCGGAGGCGTTCAAACCACCAGGAAAAGCCAGGGAAGGAAAAGCCAGACACAGGACCAAGTTCCCGTATCTGGGACGGGGAATGAAACCGGGGCGGGGGTGGGCCCGTGTGCGCCCGGGGCGGGCGGGGGTCCGCAGGCACATTTTGCTCATTTATTATTTACACTTCAAAGTCTATGCATATTTCATCACGCAAGAAGGCAGCAAAGGAAAGGCCAGAAGCTAATGCGACAGGACAGAGGGAGTGACGGGGAGGAGACGAGGGCAGGGTGTGGGCGGCAGACTTGTTCTCAGAGCCAAGCAGGGGAAGGTGCCCCTCCTCAACCAGCTGATGGGGACCTGCCCCCAGTCCACTCAGTTGTGCCCCTCCTGGCCTCCAGGCCTGTCCTGCAGAGGTGACCATCTCTGCGTCTGACACCCCACCAGCATCTCAGGCAAAGCCTGTCTGTCCTCTCGCCTGGAGGCTCATGTTGCCTGGGACACGCTGCCCTCCCCTGGAATGACCTTGGCTGGACCTGGCCTCTGGTCCAGCTGCTTATGGGAAGGTTCATCGGCCATTCAACTCGCCACCCCCCCCCCCCGATCTGGACTCACCCTCCTTACACAGCACCTTCCCTCCTCCCTCCTCTCCTCCTTCCCATGGAATCCACAGCCTCCATGAAGGTGGGCGGGGCTCCCTGCTGTGCCCTGCCCTTCCGTGTGGGTGGTGGCCGCATGGGTGGTGGCCGGTGGGGAAGGAGCAGCCCCAAAGTCCCTCCGGGGGATGCATCCCCTTCCTAGTGCCACCTCCTCCTGGGCATGGCGCCCTGCACCAGACGGTGAGGGGTGTGCGGCACCTGGCCCAGGAGGATACCCACAAAGCGCAGGACGGCTAATCTCTGGCCGCAGGAGGAGGGTGCCTGGGCCTCTCCGTCTGGACAGACCGTCCCAGGGCAGGCTCCTCGGAGGTGGTCCTGAGGACTGAGCTGTCAGTCTGCCTGGTGGGCTCCCCCTCCCTTCCTGCCCCGCCACCTGCCGCTCCGGTAACACAGGGTCCTGCCTCTCAGGCTCTGCTTCCTGGAGCTGATCCCCTGGACGGCACCCCGCCACCTCAGTATTCAGCACCAACCCCAAAGTCCGGAAGCTCGCCTGCCTTCGGTCGCCCCTCACACGGAATGAGATGGATTTGGACCACAGCCCATTTGTTCGGTTTTATGGAGTATTACACGAAAATGCTATGAAATTAGGTTCTGGCACTAACATCACCCTCTGCCATCCGTCTGCTTTTATGTCCAGCACTGAAACTGAAAGGGAAGGAGCCAGGATGGGTGGGGGCAGGAAGCTGGGGCCCACCAGCTGGAGTTTCCAGGCCAGGGAATAAGGAAGGGGAGGCAGGGTGCAGGGAAGAAGGCCTGGGCCGCCCCGGAGAAACCCAACGTGAGTTGGTGAGGAGGGTGTTGGAGAGGGTGGGGCCCCCAGACCCATGCCGAGCCCAGCACACCTTTGAGCCGGGCCTGCTGGTCTCTGAAGCCAGTCACTAATGCAACCAGCAGAGTGCTGCTACTCAGAGCTGCTCGGGGAGGAGGGGAGGGGAGGAGAGGGGAGAGGCAGGGGACAGGGGAGAGGGGGGAGATAGCGGAGAGGAAGAGCCACTCGGGCCAAGGCCATGCTGTCCCCTCTGGCTGGCTTCTCCGAAGGGGCTGCATTATTCCCAACACCCCAGCCAGGTGGCCCTTCCTCACCTGCTCCACTCTTGAGGGTCTGGGCCGTGAGACCCTCAAATGCAAGTCTTCCCACATCACCCACAGCCCCCTCCACGCACACGCACGCACACTGCCCTAGCCTCCCCTTCCACACAGCTTCCTGCCTCCTGTCCCACAGTGAGGGTGTGGCCGCACCCAGGTTCCCGTAAGCCGTCCTCTGCAGAGGTTCTGCGGGCTGGCACCTGGGCTTGGCCCCACCGTGGGTCCTCTCAGCTGGGCATCACCTCGGAGACAGGCTACTCCAGCTCCCTTGCAGGCGGCAAGGTCCAAGCCGCCACGTGACTTGCCCAGGGCCACTGGGCCTGACTCCGGGACCGGCTCCAGGGGCAACTCTCCAACTCCTCCTGCCCCCAGGAGCCTGGACTGGACAGAAGCGCGTGGCCGTGGGTAAGAAGGACA
Organism: Vicugna pacos; assembly: GCF_048564905.1. Lineage (NCBI taxonomy): Eukaryota > Metazoa > Chordata > Mammalia > Artiodactyla > Camelidae > Vicugna > Vicugna pacos. Next base: position 60,943,155 of record NC_133002.1, read on the forward strand.
GAGCCGGGTCAGGGGGCGGGCAGTCACTGGAAGGGGAAGGAGCTGCTGGCGCTGGACGCTTCCTGCCCTTGGTGCAGAGAGGGTGTGGGCTGGGACGAGGCCATCTCGAATTGGCCACCACCCAACCGAAACAGCCTATTTTAAGTAAGCACAGCCCTGGCCAACCTGGCTATCAACATTTGTTTGCCTAACTCAGGGGGAAGGGGAAAAAAAAGCCCGGAGAGGCAAGCACTGATAGTGAGGGCGCTCCAGTTTCCCGTCCAGAGTTTTTGCCGCGGGCCCGCGGCCAGGAGCGCCAGCGCATTGGACCTCGCCCGCTGCCCTAAATTTAACCAGCTGAAAATCTTTTTTTAAGTCGCATCCTATTCAACCTTTTGAAATAAAGATTTGCCTTTTAATGGGAAATCTGCATTTCATTGTGTGGAGGAGCTGGGCACCCCGGCTTCGCCCATCCTCCTCCTGGACAGCAGCCTCCTGGTTTTGGCTGCCAGCCCAGGGAAGCTCGCAGAGGGCTGGGGAGCGGGGGGAGGGGTGGGGGAGGGCCCTGACTGGCAAGGCTGGTGTCCCTGGGCTGAGGGCACATTTCTGAGATGATGGGCGCAGAGGCTTCCTCTGAGAAAGCAGGAAATTAAAAAAGCAACAGAGACAGAAAGATGCCGGCCAAGAAAATAAACAAGACGCCCTGGAATTCTTGCTCACACGGGAGGTGCCCTGGGGTCGTGGGGGACCTAGGCGCACGCTAGCTGGGTTTAAATCCCCTGCACCCACCCGCCTCCCCAGCTCCGTGGTCCTAGCCGCTCACAGAGCGTCTCTGGGCCTCAGTGTCCCCACCTGTAAGCACACCTTCCTCCCAGGGGCCATACGAGGGCTGTAAGAGTTCGCGTGTACGAGGCCCTCGGGGAGAGCCACAGACGGGGGCTGTGTAGTACATGACAGAGCCCCCCTTGTGGAGACAGCCTGTCACCGAATCACGCAGGGGAAGAGGTCACGGGCAAGGAAGGAACATTCACAACATTCAGTTCTGTGACCCCACGTGTGAAGCCAGCGCCACACTGGGCCATGGGGGACACAGCTGTGACCTTCCACGACCTTATCATCTCACTGGGAGATGAGGCAGCCGTGGGGATGGGCCCTGGAGGAGGTGCTAGAGGGCTGACTGGGGAGACACGAGGGTGGACCCAGCAGTTGGGAGCAGGTATAGGGGCAACAGGAGACGAGAGCTGACCCTGACGGAGCAAGGAGGGCAGAAAGAGGGGCCCCAGCGTGGGGCGGTGGGGGACAGAGTCCAGCCTCCCTCCTGTGTGGCCTCCTGTTCCCCCCTTCCCTCCCTCCTGGCTCCCTCTCCCCTCGCTATCCCCCCACTCCCTCTCCTACGTCCGAGCACACTGTCAGGAGCAGGTGTCCTCCTGGGGGTCCTCCTGGCTCCTGAGCTCCGAGAGCTGTGAGGGTGGGGAGGGCAGGACGCCGAGACTCCAGACCCCACGAGACGCCCAAACCCTCGTCATTTTGGCTGAAGCCCTTGCCTTCCCAGAGTCTCCCTTCTCTCTCTGTCCCCCAGTCTCTCTCCAGCTCTCTATTTATCTCTCTCTGGCCCCATCTCCCCACAGCCCTCCCTGCCTTCTGCAGGTTCCCAGGGGACAGAACCTTCTGGAAAGAGAAGGCAACACAGTGACAAGTCCCCCCACTTCAGGTGGCCCCTTGGGTGCTTCTGCTCACCTGAGGGGTGTCGGGAAACAAGTCAGAGCAGAACAGCCCCTGAGCTCCGAAGCCCCCTTTCCCCAGCTGGCTCCCCCAAAGCTTGAGCTCGGGCTTCGTCTACTTACAGGTCACCAGCTTCACCAAAAGGAGGGGCCACGTAGCGATTCATGAGTAGCAGGGAAGCCGGCAGCCCCTGGACCAACTGGAGCGAGTTTCTATTTTGGGGCTTTTCCGCAAAGCCTCAGGGACCCAGGCCTCAGCTCCAGGAGAGCCGGGGAGCAAAATGACTGTCGGAAAAACCTATGAGAAAGGAAACATTTCAATAAAAGGTATTAAAATATAAAGCAATGGTACATTTTTAAACACCTCTCCCTTGTGTTCCCCCAGGGCGCCTGCGACTTGCTGCTGGAAGGGGAGACTTCGGAAACGTAACTTTGTCTGCGGAACAACTCGGGGTGCCCCTCCCTGCCCGGCTTGGGCTGGGGGGCCCCGTCCAGCTCCGGCGGAGGCCTGTCGGGCGGCGGGGACCAGGCTGGCAGGCCGCGCAGAGCTGCCTGGCTGTCACAGGCTTTGTGTTGTATTATTTAAGACCCAGCGCGCCCAGCCTGCGCTGCAGCCGGCCGCACAGTTTACATTCCCAGCAGAGGGGAATATCTGAAGGGATATTTGCAAAAAGCTGAGTTAAGTAAATATTTCATGCCCATTAAGGTGATGGCTGGCGATGCTGTGTGGGAGTGGCTGTGGGAGGGGAGGTCCCAGCACAGAATGTGCAGAGGGTCCTCAGGGGGCCCGCACGAGCAGCAAGCAGACCTCCCCCGATGCTAGCTTGCCTATGTCGGCGAAATCCCAGTCCTGCCCAAGGAGGGGTCCACAGGCCCTCAGACAAGCTGCGTCGGGTCCATGGACTGCAGCCCGGGCAAGGAACCCCCCATCTGCCCAGCATGGCCTCAGCCCCTGGGCCACCTGGAACCATCTCCCAGGCTCCTACCCTCCTCCAGCCTCCCCCAGGGCTCTAGGACCGGGCATCTGAGGGAGGGGCCTTTCTCCCAAGCCAGGCCTCAGGCAAAGTCCCCCCTCCCAGGTCAGGCTGGGGTGAAACGTCTGTAGGTGGGAGCCTGGGGCCAGGGTTAAGGGGGGCACGCCCCTGCTTCCCTCCCCTGAGGCTTCCCACTGGGACGGGCCTTCTCCCAGCCGGTGAGTGTGAGGGGGGAGAGGAAGAGCTCTCCTGGGGGGGTGGGGGGCACCAATACTCAGTCTTCCTTCTGGAGGAGCCTGAAGAGGGGACGGGGTGCGCAGGGGAGGGTGAAGCTCAGGGAGGGGATGTCCGGAAGGTAGGGGTGGGGAGGGATGGGGGGACTGATGGGGGAGGGGCCGGCGCAGTAAGGAGCCGCTTGATCCAGATGCGTCCCCATGCAGACCAATGCCGCCAGCGCTGTTAGCCACAAAAATAGGATGGACACGAAGGGCCCAACTGGTGATTGAAGCCAGGTGAGCCGGACAGACGGGACAGGGCCCGGCAGGGGATACAAGGGCCGGCAACGGACACCTCGACCCCAGGAGGAGCAGGGCATCGGGGCCACCCCAACGAGAGGGACGGAGACCCCGAGCTTCCATTCCTGCGGGTTCCCGGACACACAGGCCAGCCATGTGACCTCTCTGTCCACGGAGGACAGAGGGTTTGCCCAAACCCTGGCGGGCAGCGAGCACCATCTCCCGACACCTGGGGTGTCTGAGCGACGTGTCCCCAGGGAACTGCAGAGACCCTCATGAGCAACTGAGGGCTTCTGCTTGGATTTCCAGGTCTCAGCAAGAAAAACGTGTCACCCAGCCTTCAGTCCAGCAGGAAACAGAGAGGCCAGGAACGGTGGCCGCTGATGCTCGACCACACGGCTTCCTCCCTCCATCACAGACCCAGCAGCGCCGGCTGGGGGCCCCTGGGCCTCTTCCCCTGGACCCACTCTGCCCCCACCAGGTCCCTCGATTCTCAGGCAGCACTTTCAGGGTCTTGGTTCCATCCAGCCCAGGCCTGGAACCACACAGCTGTGGGTCAGGGGCCAGCCCCTTGTGAGGACCTTACAGGGACCCTGGGCCTCTCTGGTTCCACAGTCAAATGGGAGCATGAGTCATCATTGTAACTGCAGTTACTATTACAGCAAGGCCACAGCCCAGAAGTGCCACCATTTGTCCTCAAACTGTCCCTCTGCAGTGTAAGGCTCTGCAGAGTTTTCTTGGCATGAGGGGCCCTGGGAACAAGACAGCCCTCTCAGCTTCCAGGCTCATGGAAGTTCTCCGGGATGGACACGGGATCTGCATCTGCTCTGGAAGCCAAAGGGCTGAAGCAGAAATTAGCAACATCCATGTCCATGCGACACCTGCAGGACCAGGGATGCCCAAAGGGGTTCCAGGACGACCCCAGGAGGTCTCAGCAAAGGCAGGAGGAGGGAAAGGAGGCAGGGGACGAGAAAGAGCAGAGGGGAAGTGGAGAGAGATGAAGAGGGACAAGGGTGATGCATGGCATGGGGGCCACTGGCTTCCGTATCCAAGGCCACTGTGCCCGATGGAGAGCCCAGGACACGGGGGCAGGGCCACGCCCAGGGGAGAAGGCTCAGAGACACTGGAGGGGAAAGCAGAGGCCCGCAGGCAGCGGCTGAGCCGCTCTGTGCCTCAGTTTCCCCATCTGCAGCACGAGGCAGCAAGGAGTCAGCCCTCGGGGTGGAAGCCCCAGGTCAACAAGGCGGCCCAGATGCTGCTGTCAGGTTTAAGTAGAGCTGCATTATCACTCGTGGGTCACGGAAAGGGACCAGATAATAGACGTGATGACAATGTAGTAGGGTGCTCGCTTCAGCAGGACACAAACTAAAATAGGGAGGATGCGGAGAAATCAGCCTGGCTTCCTGCAAGGAGGACTCTGAAATCTGTGAAGGACATTACATTTAAAAACAACAACAGGTGTTCAAATAAAAACTAGTACCAAAAGGTCGAAACAGCTCAGATGTCCATCAGTGGGTGAATGAATAAACAAAATGTGGTCCAGCCACACGGTGGACTATTATGCAGCCAGTAAAAGGAATGAAGTTCCAGCACATGCCATGACATGGATGAACCTTGAAAGCATCGTGCTAAGTGAAGGAAGCCAGACACAAAAGCCACACATGCAATGATTCCATTTATAGGAAACACCCAGAATAGGCAAACCCACAGGGGCAGAAAGTAGATTGGTGATTGCTGGGGGTGGGATGTGGGGGGCAGACAGGGGGATACGTAGGCAATGACTGATAATGTGCACAGGGGGAGGGTGTAGCTCAGTGGTAGAGCATGTGCTTAGCATGCACGAGGTCATGGGTTTGATCCCCAGTACCTCCACTTGAACAAATAAATTGATAAATAAACCTAATTACCTCCCCCAAAACAACAAAACAAAAAAATAAGATACAGGGCTTCTTTTTGAGATGGTGACAATGTTCTGAACCAGACCGAGTGGTGGTTTCACAACATAATGAACGCACTGAACGCCCCCGAGCTGTGCACTTTAAAACAGTCAATTTCAGGTTATATGGACATCACCTCAAGAAAATAAAGACAACAGCAAAAATAGTGACAACATCGGGCACCGGCCGCGCACTGGGCAGGGCCCTGGGGCTGCAGCTCAGCGAGCTGCCCCACGGCCCTGCGGTGTGGGCGCCCCACTGTCCCCCTTTTATACCTGAAGGAATCAAAGCTCAGAGAGAGTGAGCGACTTACCCAAGGTCACCCAGCCACTAAGGGGTAGAGTGGGATTCGAATCCCACACTCTGGCTCCAGGAGAATTGAGTTTGAGGAGCAACTCTGGAGAAAGTTTGACAGGAAATGGGAAAAGGACAGCAAGCAGCTGCCCCAGGCCCTGCTCAAAGGGGCATCTCAGATCCCTGGCCGTGGGAGGACATCGCACCTACTGGCCCGGAGAGACAGACCACCCAACGCTCCACTGGCTCCTCGGAGGAGCCGCCGGAGCAGATGCCAGACCACACTCCATCTGGTGTGACCTCTGAAAGGCACTCTTGACCCTGTCACACCCCCTCTCCTTCACCCTGACACCGCATGTCCCTGCCCCCCACCCTGAGCAAATGGACCGACCTCCTGAAAGGAGCAGCTCCCCTGACGCAGGCACCACCGGGGCCCTGGGCCTTGCTCCAGGCAACAGCTACAGACACAGTGGCTGGAGAGGTTTTTCTTTGTAACTATTTTTAAAAGTTGAAGATATTTTTGGAATATCGTCATCAACAGAAGAATATAATATGACTGCTCTCCCAGCACTCTCAGGCCCCGGGACACAGCCGTGACACCCCCACCCAGGAACCTAAGGGCTGAGGTCACAGGAGGTGACCCCACCTCCTTAGCGGGATGCCCAGGGCCTCTCCCGCCCACCACACCTGAGCAGACCCACCACCTCCTGGCCTGGCTTCTCCCACGACAGGAGCCCTCCCACCGGACCACCTGCCTGCCGTCCTCCTCACACCGGGGTCTGCGTGGGCTCCACCATCCCCTCTTCTGAGAAGCAGCCCTGACCCTCAGCCAGGGTGACCCCTCTTCCCACCACCCCCTTCTTTTCTGCATCAGGCTGGCTGATTACACTGCGCATAGACGCAACGTTCATCTGCTGGTCCCGGGAGCCTCTCAGCGTCGCCTCACCTGCCGGGGAGCTGTGTTCCCAGGGTGTGTCCCACGTTGCGCCCAGACACCCCGAGACCCCCGGGAACCCCTCCAGCTCTGTGAGCAGGGCCACGTGCTGGCCATCAGCACCAGGGAGACACCCCGCCCGGCGCCCGGGGACAGAGAGAGGTGGCCCGGCAGGACACAGCGGGCCTGGGCCAAAGCCACCCCTCGGCCACGTCCCAGTTCAGCCCCAGGTGGACTAGAAAAGTCCCACCAGGGGCCTGGAGCAGATGGGCTGGGCTCCGGACCCCTGCGCGGCCCACCATCTGTCTTGACAGTCGGCCCGTCTGCCCAGGCAGCCCCTCCTCCCGGCCCACCATCTGCCCGCCCGCTCGGCCCTCCTCCTGGCTCCACCAGGGCCCTCAGGAGGGGACAAGGCAGGAGCCAGAGCCCAGACCTGGCTGCCTCAGACCAGCCCCATCTGGCATCCCTCAGGGAAAGGGGACAGCGGAGCCCCGCAGGGCAGGTGGCACCTCCAAGATGCTGCCTTGGGACTGCGGGCGGCCAGGGAGGAGAACAGAGGGCCTTGCACCCGAGGAGGCAGCAGCCACACCCCTCGTCTTCTGTCCCTCAACCTCCCCTGAGGCCTGGGTGGGAGGGTCCAGCTCCTGGGATGTTTCTGCTAGAAAGCCTTGACCGCAGCTCTCATCCAGGCCTTCGCACCCCACTCAGCTCGCTCCTCCCTGGCTGGCAGCTTCTCCAGGTCCCTGATGAGCACCTTCCCTTCCTGGGACCCCAGGGCCTGCTCTGAGAAGGAAGAAGAGCCACTTCCATCCAGGGCCCAGGCTGGGCGGCCAATCAGGGCCTTGCCCCACCCCCACCCTATCACCACCCTCCGACAGGACCCCCAGGAAGAGCTTGCATTTACCAAGCACGATGGAGGATACTTCCCACTGACACACCGTTCATCACGGAGCATCCTGGGGCCCGTGGGCGCCCTTCCCAGCCCACCACACTGGACCACTCCCCATTCCCTCCGGGGCAGGAGGCTGGGCCTGGACCCTCGGACCCCTAGTGCACCAACCAACTAGATAACTCACTCCGGTGACACCCGTCTGCCCCCCAGCCTCACAGATAACCACGCAGACGCGTCCGCTTTCCACGTAGGAGCGGGTGGGGGGGGCCGTGTCCCTGTCCCAAGTCAGTGGGGGAGGAGGGGCGGGACCAGGGCGCCAAGCCAGCTGTGCGGCAGTCACCATCACTGGCACGAGCTTGCTGAGGTTGGGGACAGCACCACCATCCCACCTCTGCACACCCTGAGGGACACAGGAGCTTCTGCCCCCTTGGCTCCCGCAGCCTGACGGGGGGGACAAAGTGTGAGAAGGCCCAGCCGGCCGCAGAGGCCAAAGCCGGCGGATCCATGGTTGGACAGCGCCACCTGGTGGACATGCCAGAGACTACAACGGCAGGCGTCCTTTTCGTTCTGGGTCTGGGATTTTCCGTCTGGGGACTTCTTCCCCTCTTCCCAGCAGGGCTCTGTGACTATCGGAACGCCCTGCCCTCTAATCGGATTCTGCCTAGACACAGCTTGGTATCAGAGGGCCCAACCCAGGCACTTCAAACAAGCCAGGAAAATAAAGCTCCCAAGGAAAGAGCTGCTTGTCAGCCAGCCCGCTCCCAAACCTGGCACATCTGCCACCCAGTGCCAAGGCAGTCACCCTCCTCTCACCACCGATGTGACAGCCACCCCTGGCCTGTCATCTTCGAGGGGAAAAGTCAGAAATCCCTGGCCAAACGGGTAGATCAAGCCTAGGAAAGAATGGTGAGCACAATTGGCTGAAACAGGCAGAACACGTAAAACAGAAAAACACACGGAAAAGGAGGAACGAATGAGCCAAAGCAAAACCTCATGGGAAACCCACCGGAAGCAAGGAGGGCCAAACTCTCTCCTTCAAATTTTTCCACTAAAAGAAAAGAAATGGAACGATTTCCCTTTTTAAACTGTATTTCAAGATCCTCTGATAACTCTGGTCAGTACGGGTTTGTTTGACAGGAGAATGCTAGGTGCTCGGCGCACAAGGAGGACACCGTGAGGAAATCACCGTCTGGCACGCTCTCGTGAAATGATGGTTTCTCAGAACGGTCCTGGATGGACGAGACCGTCGATGAAAGATGCTCCCAAGGAGCTTCGTGGCTGTGGCCACCTGGACCTGCTGGCCAGTCTGAGCATCACAGTTGTGCCTCTTTGTGACACACAGAGACCCAGCCTTGAAAGGTTCTGGCAGAAAGATGAGCCTGGATCAAACCAAGCTTCCAGTGCTAACCTCCCGCTTCCAGGGAAGGTGGGGATGAAGGGACACCACAAGGAAGCAATTAGAACCAGAACGTGTGGGACACTGAGCAGGACAGCTGACCTGGTTTCTGTAGCAGGTCATGGCTGGGGGGAGAGGATGGGAGGTGGGGGGGGGCTGTGGGGGGATCCTGATCTAGATTAAGAGAGATTTAAAGGCAGAATGATCAAATTCACTTGGGGACCTTGTCCAGAACCTGGTTTTTACAAACGAACTGCAAAAAGGTATTTTTGAGCCCATCAGAGAAATTTGTTTATGGGTAGGGCACCCAAAGAATTACCCCTCATTATGCCATTGTGCCAGTGGGGCTGGAATTATGTCACAAGGTTTCCCACATCTGGAGAGTTGCAGCCTCATGTCTGCAGGAGCAGAATTACAGAATGTCTGCTGCAGGCTTGAAACACTTCAGCCAAAGGGAACAGCAACGAACAAGAAAACAGCAGCAGATGAAGTACACGTGGCAGCTCTGGATAATTGTCAGATTGGGGTGATGCACACACAAGAATTTACTGTGCTGTTCTGTCTCTAAGTATTTTGAAAGCGTTCATTATAAGCAATTTTTAAAAGACACGTCCTGTCTCCTACAAACCTTACCTGGCATTGCAGAAATTTTATTGCAGAAGGTGACTCATCCTGTATCCCTGCCCCCCATCTTCTCTCCTGACAGGGAATGTTCACCCAGGGGAGGGAAAGGTGTGATGGCATCATTGCTCTGTTACAGTTCCTGGGCCCAGAAGCCCGCGGGGCTCTCACTGAAGGGCTGGGCACCTGGTCCCAACCAAGCATCCTGGATGCCTCTCATTCTCACCACATCCTTTGTGGATTTTCAGATCCAGTTCAACATTGTGCTGGAGAAGGAGCTCGCCCAGGGGTCCCATGGCCCCTACACTTCCTCTCTGTGGCCAGCAGAACAGCCCCCAAGATGTCCACATCCCACCCGCTGCAGCCTGTGAATATGGTACCTTATATGTCACAAGGGACTTTGCAAACAAATGTGGCTAAGGATCCTGAGACGGGAGGTTATCCAGGATGAGCCAGGAGGGCCCAGTGTCATCATCAAAGCCTAGAGGTGTTTCTAAGAGGTCAGGAGGTCAGGGAAGATGTGACAACAGAAGCAGAGTTTAGAAGGATGCAACGTGGCTGGGGACCACAGGCTGAGGACTACAGCCGCCTATAGAAGCTGGAAAAGGTGAGGAAATGGATTTCCCCCTCCAACCTCCAGACGGAACACAGCCCTGCCAACACCCTGATTTCAGCCCAGTGAGACTTCTGACCTCCAGAACTGTAGAGAATAATGTGTGTTATTTTAAGCCACCTTGTTTGTGGTCGTCATTTGCTACAGCAGCCACAGGAAGCTCATGGCCTCTGCAAGCCTCCCCTGAGTGCTGGACTCCGGGGAGCTGGAGGGGCCGCGAAGGTCCCCCTGGGGGTCTGGGGGCAGGTGGTACATCAGCGACCTCCCTCCCCTCCTCTCCTTCCTTCCTCCTTGGCCCCCACCCATGACAGGGGGGCAGGGGCAGACCCGCAGTGAATCGGCCCCGCCAGGCAGGCTGCGCTAATTCTCAGTGAGACAGAGCCACCCCTCCACCCTCGGGAGAACCACCAGCCCCTCCGCGCACCCCGAGAGGCCCGGCCTGGGCAGCCCTGGGGGACAAAGGGCCCCCCACATATGCTCTCTTCCCTTCTCTGGCCCTGCCCCCACCTCCCTGCCTGCAGTGTGGGTTCTTGACTTCACCGTCCGCAGCCCCAGCTCAGCCGCACACACCTCCAGGGGTCACCCGCATCCTGCATCACGAAGCCCGTGCTATCAACAAGGCTGTGATGACAGAAGGGCGGGGGGGATGACCATAGGACCACACAGAGGTGGTTACCTGCCTAAGGACTGTCACTGCACGAAAGGGACACCATCCCTCTCTCCAGATAAGGATGCTGCGTTGGGAGGAGCGGGCCTGGCAGTGACGTGCTTGACATCCCTTATCGGCCCAGCATAGTAGTCCCTTATCTGTCCTGAAATGTCCCTCCTTCATTATCAGGGCATAAACAGCAGCCAAATAGTTATAAAATAGACGGTTCTGGAGACAGCGGTTCCTCCAAAAGTCTCCCGGGAGAAGATGCCATGTTAACAGCCAGATGAGCAGAGATGTCAGCTGCCACGTTCCCGGTGCCCACAGTGGCCGGAAGAGCCCACGGCCGGCTCTGCCCTCCAGGCAGTCAGCCCCTGCCACTCCTACCCCCACCCGCCGCCTTCGGGCCTCTCACAGCCCCCACCCCACCAAGGCGGTCAGATGCGTTCCAGGAGCCAGTGGAGAGACCACAGAGAGACCCCACATGCTGCCCCATGGCCCGGCCCCCAGTCTCCCCCAGCACATCAGATCTCAGCTGCTGGGGCAAGACGGGGGAAACCGTTTACACCGACACATCCCCGAAAAACCCTTTTGGAAAATTCCAGGCCTGAGTCCTGAGTGCCCCTGGAGACCACAGCTGGTGGCAGAGGACCAGAGCAGCTGGAGTTCCAAGAAGAGAACAGGGAAAAAGATTTATGCCCAAAACAACCAGGGAATAGTGACAAAGCGCATGTGAAGGAAAACTGCCCAGCATATGAGCGCCGGGGGCGGGGCTCTGAATGACGTTGCAGCTTTCGGAGGGGGTGGCCCCAGACAGTGGGCTCCTGGGGGCAAGGGGTTCAGACGAATATGTAACAAAGGATGTGCCCAGACCTGGCCAGCAGGGTCACAAAAGGGAGGGTCCTGGCTCCCCCCCAGGAAGTAAGGTGCTGCGCAACCTCAAGTTCACTGTGGGGGGGGGGTCCAAGTGGAAAAGGACAAACAATGGCAGCAAGTGTGACTTCCGACCCCAATTAGCAGACCCTCCCCCCAAACCCTGATGCATCTCTGGGGCCTCTGAGAAGGCGGTGCTGACACCCAGAGGAGGAGGACTAGGGGAGGGGAGACGCCCACTCCAGCCTTGCTGCCCCGGGAGAGACCCCGTGCTCCAGGGACACGCCGACAAGGAACCCCTCGCCGGTGGAGGCGGGAATCACTCGCAACTCACCCTCCTTCCTGTGATGTGCCCACCCCACCCCGGGCTGCTGGCTCTGGGGACGAGGCCCCTCGGAGTTGGATTCTCAGGGCTGAAGGACTCTGCAGCCACGGGGCCCCCAGTAGAGGGGGAGCTGGTCCCCGGCCGGACCAGCCAGTGCGACCCAGGTCACGGGCTGAGAACCTCGGCCGCCTCCTCTCCTCCAGCCGGTTACAAATCAGCAGCTTTACATGAAGGGACAGAGGCAGCAGCAGGCGGACAACGTGACTGGTGGGGTGGGGCCTGTGAGCACAGGACCTGGAGGCCACAAAAGCTGGCGGCCTGTTAACAGGCGGGTCTCCTTCCTGCCCGGGTGACCCCCAGCCGGGAGAGTCGGGCCAGGTCCAGGCGCTGGGCGCAGGGCCACCTGCCCGAGGGCCCATCTTTCCTGGGGCAGCTGAGTCCTTCCCTACTGATCTGTGCTCAGTGGGAACACAGGGCCAGAACCTGGCTGACCAATGACCCCGGCCACCTCTCAGCTCACAGACACAGGAGGAAGCAGAAGGGCTGGCCCATTCTGAAGAGAAGCTCAGATCCAGATATCTATCCCCAGCTGTCTCAGCAGGCTCACTCCCAGTCCAGGTCAGAGTCCCCAACCCCTCTGGGGTTCGAGCCACAGTCCAGCGGGGAAGGGAAGAATCCCAAAACGGCAGTTTCCTCTACTCCAACCAGAGCCGCAAAAAGCGAGCTTCTTTAACAAGCGATGGGGACCGTGGGCACCACCCAGAGCGCAGGGAGGACCGAGAGCCACAGCCACCCCGCCCGGGGGCTCGCAGCTGCCTCCCCCAGACCCAAACGCAGGGTCTCAGAGCGGGGCCGTGCCGAGTCTGGGTGCCTGGCCCACTGGCCCAAGGCCCCTCTCCGAGGTGAGCAGACCTCACTGTCTGAGCACCTCAGTCAGCCAGGGCCTGGGAGTTCACTCTCATTTAACAGGAGGCTGGTGTCACAGAATAAATGATGGAGTGGTGTGTGTGCGGTGAAGACATGGGATGGGATAGCGAACAGAGGGCAGGAGAAGCCGGGAAAGGGGAGAGCAGGGAGACGGGGCTCACTTTCAAAGGCGGGGGCCCAAGGAGAGAGTCCACACAGAGAAGGGGCTGGGGTGGCCAGGCTGGTCCAGCCCGGTGAGGGCTGCAGACGCCGGGCAGAGCTGGGGGGCACTCTGAGGCTTAAGAAGCAACACCGAACAGTGAACAGAAGCAGTCACACGAGAATCGTCCAGCGCCCCCAAGGTGACGTCACTCCCCAACCCTTCCAGGGGGGAGTCAGTGGATGATGGATGAGGAGGGCTGGGGTCCCCCACTCCCATCCTGGCTTCAACCCAAGGCCCCAGGGCTGCCGACCGTCTCGCAGAAAGTCCACCAACAGGGTCCTGGGGGTCCCAGGCTACTCAGAGCTCAGGTGGGGGCCTGTGCCTGGTGGAGTCCTTTCCCGCAGCCGACACCCCGCACCCCAACCCTGCAGGCCTCGTCGCAGTCCCTGTCCCGCCGCCACACTGTCTACTGCTCAGTCGCTCAACAATCACAAGACACTGTTAAGAAGGCGCAAGCAGAAGCAACGCTCACACGCAGGGCGCAGCCTAAGCGCCCACACGCGGACACCCGCGGTGCGCACGGCAGGGCTCCGCGGCCGCTGCGGCCTGTGCGCTGCGAGCTTTAAAAGCACTCGTGGGTTTTTTTTAATTACTCCTATTTCCTCTCTTTGCTTTTCTATATTTTCCAAGTTTTCAGAAATGTTTGAATTGTTTTCAAAATTATCTTCTTAGTTTCGAACTTTTAAAATTGTCCTTAATTATTTTTAAATTGTGGGGACAAAGGTTTTATTATTGGGATTTTGGTTTACGTGTCTGCCCTCCACCGAGGGCAGGGACCCCACCCTTCTTACCTTTGTATTAAAGCTCCCCTGGACCGACCCGGGGTTTCCCAGGTTTTAGGGAACCATCCCTCTTTCTCTAGGACAGAATCGCGAATTCTCTAAACCTAGTGCTAAACCACCCCTGACATTCTCGCCATCTCGGAAAGGTCCCAAGATTCCAGGATCTTTTTCTTTTTTTTTTTTTTTAAATGTTCATGTGTGGTAAAATGCACAAAACATGAAATTTACATTCACATTGCTGTGCAGTCCATCTCTAGAACCCTTCTCGTTAGAAAGAACTGAAACTCTGTCCCCATCAAACAACAGCCCCCACCCCGGCCCTCCCGCCCTTGGTAAACTCCACTCCTTCAGTCTCTATAAACCTGACTCCTTTCGGAGCTTCATAGAAGTGGAATCATAACGGTATTCGTATTTTCGTGACTGGCTTATTTCGCTTAACATAATGTCTTTGAGCTTCATCCATGTAGCACATGCCAGAATTTCCCTCCGTTTTATGGCTGAAGAAGAGTCCGCTGTCTGGACAGAGCACGTTGACTTATCCATTCATCCATGGATGGCCACGTGAGTTGTTTCCACCTTCTGACTATTGTGAATAATGCTGCTATGGACAGGGGTGTGCAAGTATCTCCATTAAGATCCTACTTGCAGCTCTGTGGGGTGTATTCCCGGAAGTGGGATTGCTGGGAATTCTGTTCCCAGCCAAACCACGCCGCATTCCTGCCGGCAGTGCACAGGGTTGCAATCTCCCCACATCTTTGCCGACACTTGTTTTCTGGTTTTTGATGAAGTCATCCTAATGGGCCTGAGGTGCCTAAACATGTTTTGCAGGAGTCGGTATGGAGAAACCGGAATGAAACTGCCCTGCAGGGGACTTTGAGGGCAGTGAAACAGCGCTGTGTGGTGCTATGATGGGGCATACGTGTCATACATTTGTCCAAACCCATAGGATGCACACCAGCAGGAGTGACCCATCGTGGAAACTATGGGCTTTTGGTGATGCTGTGCCCAGGCCAGTTCGCCGACTGTGCCGCCTGGGGCTTGGGGTTCACCGTGGGAGGCCATGCATGGGTGGCAGCACAGAGCGTACGGGAAATCTCTGTACCTTCCGGTTTTGCTGTGAACCTAAAACACCTCTAAAAAATAAAATCCACTTTTTAAAAAAATGTACCCTCCACACGTCTGGGAGACTGGGAGGGAGAGGAAAGGAAGGAAGGGGCAGGGAAGGTGGTGTCCCTCACTTCAATGATTCAAGGGCCTGGCTGGAGATTCAGCGACAGTCTCAGGCAAGTACCTAACTTCTGGGGCCATTTAGTTAAATCCTGGAGGTGGCCCAGGTCCTGAGCCTTTCAGGGTCCCCCGCCCACTCCATCACTGGACCTCAGGAAGGAAGGGCGATGGGCCCCTCCCACCTTGAATAGGACCCACGGGAGCCGAGTCTGGGGTCTCCCACTGGCTCTGTCGAGGCTGCCATTGGTAGCTCCCCCTTTTCCCCGCCAAAGGAGGAGACGGCCAGCCCAAGGGCAGCCTCGGGCACAGGGACGGGGGTAGAGGACAGTCGCAGGCATGGTGTGATGGAGGAGGGGCATTCCTAAAGCACAGAGGTGACGCTGGCTTGAATGGTGTCCCCAAAGGACACCTAATCCCAGAACCCGTGAGTGTGACCTTATTTGGGAAAAGGGTCCTGGCAGATGTAAGTAAGGGTCTCAGACAAGACCATCCTGGAGAGTCTGAGGGGGTGCTCAGCCCACTACTGCATGCTTCTGATGAAAGAAGGGAGACAGGAGAGACTGGGGGGTGCGGCCAAAGGCCAAGCCACGTCTGGAGCCACCAGAAGCTGGAGGATGTGAGGAAGGACACTCCTCTGCAGCCTTAGGAGGGGTCACGCCCCACTGACAGCTTGAGTCCAGACCTCTGGCCTCCAGGACTGAGACAGTAAATGCCTGCTGCCTGAAGCCCGTCTGCTGAGACGGCAAACTCCTTACAGCAGACCCAGAAATTCAATCCAAAGCGCACACCCAGGCACACCCAGGCTCACGTGCACACCCAGGCTCACTGCACACCCAGGCTCACGTGCACTCCCAGGCTCACATGCACACCCAACTCACATGCACACCCAGGCAGGCACTGTGCACACCCAGGCTCACGTGCACACCCAGGCTCATGTGCACACCCAGGCTCACATGCACACCCAGGCTCACGTGCACACCCAGGCTCACGTGCACACCCAGGCTCACATGCACACCCAGGCAGGCACTGTGCACACCCAGGCAGGCACACATCCAGAGGCCGGAGCCCTGGAGGAAACCCTGGCGACAGGAGGGCGGATCTCCGCGCTGGCTCAGGGCCTCTCCCCACCAACCCGCCATCGACATCACCGGGGCCGCTGTTCACGCACCCAGGCCTGCAGCTGGGAGCCAGCCCTGGGCTCAGCCGGGGGAGGGAGGGACGAAGCAGCCAGCCCTGGTGGGTCCCTCAGGACGCCTGCCCGCCTCCCTCCCTCCTTCCCTCATCCACTCCTGCTTCTCTCCAGGAGCGCCCCGGCACCTCCCAGTGCTTGGATACGAGCACAGCACAGACGTGTCCTTTCCGGGGCCCATGCACGGCCCAGCCATGAGGAAGCCAGACCCACTAACTCATAATTTCATAAATGGTGACCAGTGGTCCAGCAGAAGAGCCACAAAGGACGGCCCTGAAGGTCCCAACTCCGCCAGGCAGGGATGGGGTGGGGGGACGGGAGCTTGCCCTGAGCAGAGAGGAGGCCTCTCCTCCGTTTGTGAGGAAGACGGTAGCCCTAGGGAAGGACAGGGGCGGGGGGCCCGCCAACATGACACGGGGGGACCCACAGGGGCCAAGGGCAGGTCACGAAAGCCCCGCTGGGCAGCTTTGTCCTCCAAGCGACGGAAGCAGAAGGCGGGCAGTCAGGCTTCTATAAAACTTGAGTGGAAACTGAAATCTTGCTCCAGGAGAGAGATCAAAGTGTGATGCTGGCAAAGTTAGAGGCCGTGTGCCCCTGGGGCTGAGATACCGGGGCAAGAGGGCATCAGCCCCCTTCCCCCTCCCCCCACCCGTCCATCTCTGTCTCCCCATCCCCAGCTACAGCTCATCTTCCTCCCTTCTCCAGGTGGCCGTGGCAGTCAAGCCCGCTGATCAAGCCCAGGAGACAGTTGGCAGACTCTACGGGACCTCATCCTGCAGGGCTGTCCCCACCCCAGGACTGGCTGCCTCTTCTAGACCAACCGTCCCCTACCCAGAGTCCAGGTCCCCATCTCTTCCCACCCACCCCCATCCCATCCCAGGCTCTGGAACGGGCGGCCCCAGCTCCGAGGGGACCTCCCTGCACACCAGGAGGGAGGCCTGCAGGGAGTGGAGGGGCTGCGAGGGAGGGACGCACCCGGCGTCCCCGAGAGCAGAGAGCACGGCTAACCCACAGCACATAATCCTGTTAAAATATTAATCCTCATTTAGCAGGGAGGCGAGGTGGCTGCTGAGATAAAGGCCCTGAGAAGTAATAAAAGGCAACAGCAATTGATAAAGCGGTCGTCGCGCTAATGAAGTCAGGTCAGGCCCCAGTAATCAGAACAACCATCAGCAGGCAGGCCCCAGCCTCCAAGGGCAGGGGTGGCCGCCTCCCATGACACAGGAGGGCGCCACCGGTGGGGGGTCTCCGGGAGAGAGGGGAGGAGCCCTCCTCCGCACAGCACCACTGGGTCACAGTGGCCCTTGGGGAAGGAATCACCAGCTTTGGGCCACGGTCTCTCTCCCAGGGAGCACCATCAAGGTCATGAAGGTTGCGGCCCCTACTGGTGGCACACCTGAGAGGCCCAGGCCTGTCTGCGTGTGGCTTCTGGTGGCCTCCCGCTGCCCCCCAGACATCTGTCCCAGGCTGGATGGCTCAGGCCCCCCAAGCGGCATAAGGATGAAGCACCCACCCCAGCCTCCAAGCCAGGGGTCCATGCGGACCACCTCCCAAGACGGCGGACACAGCCACAGCCTGCATCCTGGACGCTGCTTGGGAACGGCCATCACCACGTCCCCAGGTCAAATTCTTCTGCGTTCAGTTCCTTCCTGTTCTTCACTTAGCAGCTCCAGAAGCAAACAATGTGCCGGCCGCCCCACATCACCCCACAAAGGCCACCAACCGGCAGCTGGGAGACTCGTCCCAATTCCACTTGGCCAGTCATCACTGTGGCGGTTCAGGAAGTGGACCCCGACCCCCAGGGCTCCTCCATCAGAGGGCACAGCCCACGGCTGAGGGCCCCCCTCCCGTGCCCATTCCCCAGCAGGGCACCGGGACTCCCTGAGGCAGCACAGCCCAGGGGGCAGGGCGGCCAAAGACAGAGAGAGCAATTCCTGTCTTTACAAAATGAAGGAGAAGCAAGGAGACGGGTCGGGCGGGAGCCCACGGCAGTGGCCCCAACCTGCCGATCTCATCCATGTGCGCTTCCATTTGCGCATCAGGAATCACTACATGCCCACTGTGTGCACGGAGACAGGGGTACTCGCTCATGCTGGGTTATGAATGAGAACAGGGCAGCACTGAGAACCTGGGACGCTGAACCTACGGGAACAATGTCCAGTATGTCCCTGTCCCCCGAGGAAGCCCAGCACCAGGCTGGGCAGCTCGGTGCTTCCGCTGCCCAGGGTACGTGGGTCAGATCCACCCGGTTCCCGGGCCAAGGAGGCCTCTGGGCCAGGTCCTGCATGGCGACAAGGACCCCCTAAGCAAGAAAAGCAGCAAATAAACTGTCATGTGCTCCCCTGTGTTTCCTCAAGGAGTGGCCTGTCAGGACCCCTCTCCACTGCGGATCCTGGTTTGCCAGTAAACGCTGCACCGAGGAGCAAGCCGGCCCTGTCTCCCTAAGCTGCATGTGCACCTGACTCAGCAGGGGAGCCCTGGGCTTCCGAGTGGCTGGGATGACAACTTTAAAAACACGTAGCAACACCGCAGGAGCAAGGCACACACGCAGTCCCCAGATCTTGGCCTCTAATATCATCCTCCAATAACAGGAACCAGGGCTCCTTGAGAAACACCTGATTCTAGGACCAATGCACAAGCTGAGCCTGGAGTGCCCTGCGCCCAAATGGCAACTGTGTCCGAGGGGCGCAAGAGCCCAGTGAAAGGGCTCCCAGTGCCTAGCGCTGGAGCAATTCGAGCAAAAAAAATAAAGTAGTAGTGGATTATAACCCAAAGCATAAACTGAATATCATGAGTTCACACTGGTGTGAATGGCTGCATAAATTAAGAATGAGGAAGAATAAACAAACGTACGGAGACCCTCCCAGGGAGGTGAAGCTGACTCCTCGCTCCTTAAGTGTGGGTGGCACTTAGGGACTTTCCTTCCAGAGAGCAGAGGATGAAACAGGAGGGCAGGAAAGAGTAACTTCGTGGTGGAGAAAACAGCAGACACCCTGCTGGCCAGGTGGTCAAGGTCAACACCCGCACGGTTGAGTCATGTACTGGCTGGGGTCACCAGCCAGTCACGTAGACAGTACATACGCTTCGCGTGACCTCTGTGCCTTTCCTCTCAAGGACCCATAACCCCGGTAATGAAGAGGAAAACATTGTATAATCCCAGCTGAGGGGCCTTCTAACCTGGGCAGGCGTTGTGCCAAGCTCTAGGGACGTAAGAACGCACCAATGGCTGGCCCTGCCTGCAGGGAGCTTCCAGCTTGCTGTCTGCCTGGAGGACGGCCGGCACGCAAAAAGGTGGGGGAAGTTACGAGTGACAAACATGAATAGATGGAAGTCTATGAAAAAAATATAAGTGATGGAAGGTGGGGGAAAGTTACAAGTGACAAACATAAATGATGAAAGTCTATGAAAAGTATATTTCAGAAGTATGTATTTCTGAAAATATACACTGCAAATTACATAAAGAACTGATAAAGCCCTCAGATTCGATGATCACTTTGACCACTGGATCAATGGTCAGAGATGATGCAGCATCTGCACATGGGGAACTAGAGATAAGAAATCGTGACGTGGGGGAGGGCATAGCTCAGTGGTAGAGCGTGTGCTTAGCGTGCACAAGGTCCTGGGTTCAATCCCCTGTACCTCCCCTAAAAAAAAAAAAAGTAACTAAATAAATAAACCTACTTACCTCCCTCCCCAAAGGGAAAAAAATTTAATAAATTTTATTTTTAACTCTCCCAGCCTCTCTGGGTTACTACATTAAGACATTACACATCTACTAAGTCACCCAAAGGAAATAAAAAAAGTAAACCCAATGAAGCTAGTGAGGCAGAGGGGGTACCAGCAACTAACCACTCCACGCATTCCTGACAGCAATCTGGTTGTAAGAATCAAGCAACCTTTAATCTTTCGTCCAATAACTCCTCTCTAGGGATTTTACTCCCAAGGAAATAATATGAATGGGAAAGAAAAGAGAAAAGTCAGCGATACCAAGGCAGTCACAGCAGCACTACTTTTTAAAGAGAAAATCAGCATCCCCAAGGAAGAGCCTAAATGGCTGGTAGACCAGTGGCATCCAAAACCGCTTCCAAGCGGGGGGTCTGGAGCCAGCGCGCCGCGTTCAGGACTCAGCAATGCCTCTTGCCGAGGGACCTTTAACCTCTCTGCTTAGTTTCCTCACCTGCGAAGTGAGGCCGTTACCAACTCCTGCCTCGTAGCTTGAATGAGATCACAGATGAAGTCCAGCGCTCGGTCTGTGGAGACGCCCTGTTGCTGCTACCTGTGGTCAGCTGCATACTCTTTCTGTTGACGGACTCCAGGAGACCAGGGAATAAAAAGGAAATCAGCAGAGGGTGAGCTCCCTGTGACAAAATGTGAGCGAGGTATGGAGCCAAGAAACGGGAGGCGGGCTACCCCAAGCCTGGCTCAGATGTCCCTGAGAGTGGGAAGCGGGCCTTCTGAGCCACCTCCAGGCCAGACCAGGCAGGCAGGTGAGGGTGAGCAGGACAGGGAGCCGCCGCATCTCTGATGGGGACCAGCAGGAGGAAGTGCAGAGTGAGAACAGGACAGCGACCCCTCCCTCACCTGCACCCCACACCCACCCACACCAGCGCACCCCAGGTCTGTGCCCCGCCGCGCCTGGCCCTGGCCTCGGCCCTGGACCTCTGCGTCAGCCCCTCACTCACCTCCCGACCACACGCAGCAGCCAGCATGCCATGTCACCCCCCTGCTTAAACCCAGCAGTGCCTCCCAGAGCCATCATCCAATTATCGCCTCGGATTAGGTCCTGCTGAGTGTGACAGAAAACCCAGTAGCAAAAGTGGGAGTGAGACAGAGTGTGCAACTCTCCCTGCGAGGCTGAGCCATTCAAGACTGGCTGCCCAAGACAGCCGGGGGGACCAGGCTCCTTCTGTGGACCCTTCCCCGGGGAGGCCCACATCACCAGGGCCCCAGGCAGCCTCTGAGCTTGAGGCATCAGAGGGAGGAAGAAGCCGAAGAGGGGCAAAGCTAGCGCTGGGAGGAGACTGGGGGTGTCACATGACATTTTTCTTTCAGCTCATTGGCCAGGACATGGTCACATGGCCACACCATGCTGCAAGGAATGCTGGGAAATGTAGTCTTTGTTCTTGGAGGCCATCTTATTGTGGAAGAATGGAAGAATAGATATTAGAAGGTGCTAGAACAGATATCAGAAGGCAGCTAGCATAAAACCCAGACTCTGCCAGGCCCGCCTCCCAGCCTCAAGCCTGAGCTCCCCCCTCCTCCACCTCGTCACCCTCACTGGCTGTCCCTACCTGGAAGGCTCTCCTGCCCAGGCTTCTCCCAGCCAAACCCGTCCTGTAGGTCTGGTGTGATGTCGGGTCCTCAGAAGCGCCTTCGGGTGCACCCCAGCACCATGTGACTGTGGTCCCCGCTGCTCTCCGCTAAGGCACCTCACTTCCCCCGGGCATGCTCCACGTTTGATGGCTGCCCACACCGGCTGGTCCACCAGCTGGAGCTCCTCTGGTTCTCGGCTGGCACACCACAGCCCCCACACGCCCTGCTTGTAGAAGTCCACGCGGGGACCGTCTCTGCTCTCAGACTGCAGTGTCCTGAGACTCACGAGGGGCGGGGCTATGCGTGGACCCCTGCTGCCGCCCGACCCAGTGTGGCTCCACGGACTGAGGGAAGGCCCGAGAATCTGCACCCTGGCATCCCGGGTCCCAGAAACACTGCCTCACCCCAGAGGAGGCTGCTGATGGCCTCTGTGACGCTGGGGGCGATGAGTTCCTCCCGCCAGCCAAGCACAAGTCCTGGGCAGAACCTCCTTCAGCAGGTCTACAGCTGAAGAAGATTTAAGCGGGACATTCCCACCGTTTGACACCTGCCCTCAGATTTCTCACGGGCACCTCCAATGAATGGTGTCCAAAATAGAACGCTCTGCCCTCGACCTGCCCTCTGACCTCTGACCGCCCAGTGGGATATACACAAGGCACTGCACCCAGCCGTCCGGGCGGGAACCCAAAGCATCTCCCATGGCTACCCCCTTTCTCTCTCTCCAACATGCGATCTGGAAGCAAATCCCTCCAACAAACCTCCAAACTCCCTCCGCACCTGTCACTCCATCAGCCACCACCCTGATTCAGACACCAACAGTCCCCTCTCTGCGGAACACACAACCTCCCTTCCTTCCTCAGGGCCACTCGTCCTGCAAATGGAGAGGCGTGTGTGTGCGTGCATGTGTTCGTAATGTTAGATCAGTTTATGTCCCTCCCTTGCGTAAATCCATCCCAGGACTTCCTCTTGCGCTGCAAAAGAATGCCAGATTCCGCAGCACAACCCCAGACCCCAGGACTTGGCCCTGCTGGCCTCCTGTCTGCCCCTGACCCACCCCCCTGGCTGGTGACCCCAGAATTACTCCGTCAGTCATCCTCGCACCGGGCCCTGGCCCAGCGCCGCCACCCCCCGCCAGACAGATGCTGTGTCTCATCTCCCTGCTTAATTTCCTTCTGCTGACTCTATTTTGCTGTTTTACTTGCTTATTTATTTTATGTTGTGTGTCCCCAGCCATAATAACGGAAGCCAGGAACACCGTCTGCCTTGTCCACTGCTGCGTCTCCAGAACTCGGAACGGTGCCTGGCCGCCACAACGTGCTTCATAGGTGGGGGGTGGGGGGCACAGAGACAGAGACACAGAGGGCAAGTGAGTGAGTGAGGCAGAACACTGCACACTGACTCAGGATCCCTCTCCCGCACCCCGCTCTCCTCATGAGCAGAAGGTAAGAAGGGAGGTCCCCATTCTGAGCACTTTGTTGACAAAATCCAACAGTGAGGTCGCCCACACCTGTGCATCCCTCTGAGGCTCCCTGGGGCTTGAGGAGGGGGCCTAGTAAGGGCTAATCTGGCCATGAGGTTGGAGTTCTGCCCACCCCATCCCAGGATCCCTTCTACACAGGCAGG
The DNA here is from genome assembly GCF_048564905.1 of Vicugna pacos. NCBI lineage: Eukaryota > Metazoa > Chordata > Mammalia > Artiodactyla > Camelidae > Vicugna > Vicugna pacos. The sequence continues at coordinate 60,966,141 of NC_133002.1, forward strand.
GAGGGGAAAAGGCATGCCCCAAGTTTGGGGCTCCCCATGGGCAAGGCCAGCATCATGGACCCTGGACCCTGAGCAGCCCACCCCCCAGTCCTGGCCCACATACACCAAAGACCTCCCCAAATTATGGCCGGGAGGAGAGGCCCCCATCAGGGTGCTCTGGGGGCAGAGTGAACAGGGCACAGGGACTGAGAGTTGCTACGAGAGCTGGGGTGGGGACACAGGCTTTCCTGATGGAGGCGTCTGTCCTGCTCTCCTGGTCCCCGTCCTCCCTATAAAGATACTTGTGCACGCAGAGGGCGGGGAATGGAGCCCAGAGGGCTCCGCTGGCAATAAAAGCAGGTGCCTTGAGGGCCAGGCTTGGGGTGGCACGGACCCAGAGGCGGGAGTCCCTCTGAAGCGCAGGTGCGTGCACAGTCTTGGTTCACAGACGCGGAGGATACGACCTGCCTGGTGACCCTAGGACTTTGCTCTGCTCCTCGGCAGGAATCTGCCTGGAACTCGTGTCTCTGGAGAACCCATCCATCATGAGACGCCCGGCTGTCCTCCTCGCCATGGCTCTGGCCGCCCTCCTGGCTCCAGCAGTGGCGGCGCCCGTCCGCCAGCTGAGCTCCCGGAACAAGCTGCTCCTGGTGTCCTTCGATGGTTTCCGCTGGAACTACGACCAGGACGTGGACACCCCCAACCTGGATGCCATGGCGCTCGAAGGGGTGAAGGCTCGCTACATGACCCCGGCCTTCATCACCTTGACCAGCCCCTGCCACTTCACCCTGGTCACTGGTGAGTGTCGGCCTCAGTGGGGCCTGGGGGTGGGGGTGCTGAGAAACCAGGGAACCAACAGAGGGAGCCCCAGCTTATGCACAGGGCCTGTCCTATGGTGTGTGGTGCAGGGACAAAGGTGAGACCAAGGAGGGGACACTCTCACTGGGCAGACACCGCTCAGCCAAGGGGGGTCATCAGCAACCATCACTGTTGGTGGCAGCTAATAGAAGGTAGATAAAAACACCTGGTGTCTCAGTTTAAATGGTGACTACAACCAGGGTGGCAACCCAGGAGGGCTTCTGGAGGAGGTGAGTGTGACTAGGATTCAGAAAGACAGGAGAGATGAGCCTGAGGCTCCTGCTCTTCCCACTGCTCACTCCCCAACCACTCCCCAACCCATTATCACTCTGTTTATGCTGGAAACCTAAAATCCAGGTGTCACAGGGCCAACCTCCCTCCGGAAGCTGAAAGGGAGGATCCTTCCGGCCTCTCCAGCTGTCGGTGGCCCAGGCATTCCTTGGCTGGTGGCTGCAGCTCTCCAATCCCTGACCCTCGTCACACGGCCGTCTTCCCCGTGTATATCCCTCCTCTTCTTGTAAAGATACCTGTCCTTGTGTTTAAGGCCTACCCCGATCCAGAAAGCCCCATCTTAACCGAGCTCGTTACATCTTATCTCCAAACAAGATCACATTCTGAGGCTCTGGGTGGACATGACTTTGGGGTACGCTATTCGGTACAGATGGCTCATCCTCACACCAGCATTTCTGTGACCACGGCCCCTTCCACACACAGACGGAGCACCTGGTCCTCCCTTCTGCACGTCCCCTCCTTACAGAATATGACCCGATGGGGATGTGGAGGAGGGGGCAGACCACTCCTCACCCCCTGCTTTTGTGCCTTCTGAACTCATGTGAGGGCATTTCCATGCGGGAAAAAAAAAAAGAATAGTATAAGATGCCTCACAGAGCTCCTCTTTGTTCATTTATCTTCCTGCCTGGGACCCTACTTCACGGCCAGACCCTAACTCATTCAATTAGTTCCCTCCTGACAGCCAGCCAGGTTGCTCCCAACGTTTTGCTGAAACCATCGAGGCTGCAAACGATATCCTGGCACATGTGTACTTGCACATTTGTGCGCGTTTAGCTGCGAGATAAGCTGCTCAGAGTGGAAGCAGAATCTCTGGGTCAGAGAACGCGGCTGTGTCGGAGCCCAGCCCAGGCTCCCCAGGCAGCGTGGGCCTCCTGCCACCCTGGCTGTTTCCTGCCCTCCCACCGCCCCTCTGCTCTTCCGCCCCACAGGCAAGTACGTCGAGAACCACGGGGTGGTGCACAACATGTTCTACAACACGAGCAGCAAGCTGAAGCTGCCCTACCACACCACGCTGGGCGTCCAGGGGTGGTGGGACAATGGCAGTGTACCCATCTGGGTCACGGCCCAGAGGCAGGTAACGCCTTGCCCACACCCGCTCGGGCCGTCGGGGGAGGCGGGCGGGGGGCCCGGACAACGAGGCCGAGATCCACGCAGGCCCAGTCCCCGCCCTGGGAGTCCCCGCTCCCGACACGGGGGTGGGGGTGGTATGAGTGGGGTCCCTCGGAAGGTGGGAGCCAGTTGCCCAGGAAAACCCAGAGCCTGCCAGTCCTCCCTGGAGCCCTGAGACCAAGGGGTTGCTCCATACTCCCAGCCCGAGGGAAAACTGGGCCGCCCCACACTGGTGGGAAAGGGGGCCACAGGGAAGTTGACCTAACTCCTCAGGAAGGCAGGGAACGATGAAGTGGCTTCACCCCGCCCCCTCCCGTGTGCCTCTCAGGGCGCGGCAGCTAAATTCCAAAGGGTGGAGGGCAGGGTAAGAGGTGGGTCATCCACATGACAAGCCCGAGACCCCAGCGTCTTGCAGTGCTCTGGGGCTTCCTGGCAACAAACTCAGAGATTTTCAAGGGGAGCCCGGATTGAGCTTTGAAAGCTACACCCGCCTCATAGGCAGGGCATCCACTCAGGTTGAGTCCCCTCGCTCCAGAAGGAGCTACCAGACACCAGGCTCACTGGCAGAAGCCGTAGCCGAGAACTTGGCATCTCAAGGAAGAATGGCCTTAGGGACCGGACAGGCAGACGGGGCATGTGTGGACAGATGGATCTGTAACTAAAACAGCACTGGATTTATGGAAAGACAGACGGATGGCCAGGCTGAAGGCTGAAAGGGCAGGCCACGGGGTGTGGGCGGGGGGACTGATGGACACACAGCTGGACAAGGACACGGCAGGGAGAAGCCGGGCTGCAGGCCAGAAGGGGAGGGCTCACGGGCAGCTCAGCCTCAGGGCAGATACCTAAGGCCACAGTGACGATGAGGACACAGCATATCTGGGGATACTTTTATATCCACTATCTCATTAGTGCTGAGTCCACTGGGCACCTGCTCGCTCCTCTATAAAATCAGTATCAGCCCAATAACAGAAGATAAGAGCTAGGAAGGGCCTTTCAGAAAATACAAAGGCCTGTGGTCCTAGCTGGAGCAGGGCTGGGTGAGGAGGCAGGCGGAGGGCAGGCAGGGGGCAGATGGGTCAGGGCGCAGGCAGGAGGCGGCCCGAGGCGCTGACGCCGCCCTCCCCGGCAGGGCCTAAAGACCGGCTCATTCTTCTACCCCGGCGGGAATGTCACCTACCAAGGCGAGGCCGTGACGCTGAGCCGGAAGGAAGGCTTCCTGCACAACTACAAGGATGAGGCGGAGTGGAGGGCCAACATTGACACGGTGATGGAGTGGTTCACGCAGGAGGGCCTGGACCTCGTCACGCTCTACTTTGGGGAGCCAGACTCCACGGGCCACAGGTACGGCCCGGAGTCCCAGGAGAGGAAGGAGATGGTGATGCAGGTGGACAGGACGGTGGGCTACCTCCGGGACCGCATCAGGCTCAGTGGCCTGGAGAGCAGCCTCAACCTGATCATCACGTCCGACCACGGCATGAGCACGGTCAACAAGAACGCCAGCGACCTCGTGGAGCTCCACAAGGTCTCCAACTTCTCCTTCAAGGACATCGAGTTCGAGCTCCTAGACTACGGACCCAACGGCATGCTGCTCCCCAAGGAAGGGATGCTGGAGAAGGTGTACGAGGTCCTCAAGGATGCCCACCCCCGGCTCCACGTCTACAAGAAGGAGAACTTCCCCAAGTCCTTCCACTATGCCAATCACCCCAGGGTCACCCCCCTGCTCATGTACAGCGACCTTGGCTACGTCATCCACGGGGTGAGTTCCTGCCGGTGCCGGGCACTACCCGGGGCTGCTGCCGGTGCAGGCGCTTCCTGGAGCTGCAGGGTCTCTTCATTTCTGTAAAAAGCACACCCCCTGTTTCTAGCCAGACCCCAATGTGAGGAGTGTCAGCCACCAAAGGGACACCCCCACAATCTGCAATAGGCGTGGGTGTGCGTGTGGACATGCACTGTGTACCAGTATGTGTGTGCATATGTGTGCATGCGTGCCTGTATCTGTGTGTGGATGTGCACACGTGTGTATGTGTGTGTGTAAAAGGGAAAGCGTGGGAAGGTGAGCTAACAGTGAGAACAGAGAGCCCAGGGGGGCTGAGTAGGAAGCGAGACAGAGCAGGGAAGGGACGAACAGCCGCGCTGCGCAGCCAGCAGCAGGAAGGGGCCCGGTGCGCACCCCTGGGCTGAAGCTCCACCCTGTTTACTTGGGGTCTCCATTCGTGTCACCGGGTCTTTACCGAGGCTCCCTCTTTGGGCCACTGACCTTCGGGGGCTGAGAATTCAGAGGAACGGAGGCTCGGAACCCTTCCTGCCTCCCTTTGACCCCCTCCAGGGGTCCTCTGCTGAGGCGTGCACTGCAGGGGGTGCTGGCAGAGAGGGCGGGGCGGGCTGGGAGGGACAGCCAGGACTCGGGACCCCCCTCCCCGCAGAGAGTGAACGTGCAGTTCAACAATGGGGAGCATGGCTTCGACAACAAGCTCATGGACATGAAGACCATCTTCCGGGCCACGGGCCCCAGCTTCAAGAGGGGCCTGGAGGTGGAGCCCTTCGACAGCGTCCACGTGTACGAGCTCATGTGCCGGCTGCTGGGCATCGTGCCAGAGGCCAACGATGGGCTCCTCAGCACCCTGCTGCCCACGCTCCGGGAGGAGGCCGGCGACGCGGCCCCCAGCACCTCGTGGACCACGCCCCCCTCAGGTGCACCCCTGCCCTCCCCCTGCACCCACGCGCCCCAGGCGGCTGCAGGCGGTGTGTGTCTGCACAGCCGCGACCAGGGTGCCCCGCCAGCTGCTTGAGGTCGCCTTCTCTTTCCCTGTCCCTGGCTCCTGGGAACATCTCAAGCACCTGACATTCCCACAGCACCTGACGCCATACAGAGCACTTTGTGCATCTTGGCGGCCTGGGCAGGAGAGCAGGCATATGTGAGCACCTTGTTTAAAGTGGGGAGACTGAGGGCCAGAGGGGCTGGCGGTTTGCCCGTGGGACAAGCCTTCCAGGGGAAGTCCACCTCCAGGCTCCATGGCCACGTGAGGCCTCCTTCCTGGAATCTTCCTCTGTCCGCCTCCTCCACACACACCCTCACCCCTATCCTGGCCCATCTCAGGGGCAAAGGTCATCTGGGAGCTGGCAAGGTGGCAGCCCCGTGGGCGCCTGGCTAGAGGTGGGCAGCCCCACTGATCAGGGACTGTGAGGGGTCACACTGAACACAAGCCAGGAGGCCAGTGCAGCTGGGACAGGCGATCAAAGTGGGGATGGTGAGAGATGAAACCAGGGGCTGGTGGGGGTGGCCCAGGGCACCTCACTCACCTTTAAGGAGTCAGGAAGGGGACACGCTCCAATTTCCCTCATTCACTGGGTCCTCCGACTTTCCTTAGGCTCCGCCCTCCTGCCAAGTGGCCGGCCCCACTTGGTGACAGGACTACTGGTGGCTGCAATTCTTCTGGCCAAGGTTGCATAACACCCACTGCTCAAGGTCAGAGGCCCAGGAGGCCGAGGGGAGGGTGGGGCCATGCTCCCTGCAGCTCCAGCCTGATGCCTCAGCCCTGTCATTCCTCGGGACCCCGGGCCCACCCTGCCAGCCTCTCTGCTGTGGACTCGAAGCAGTCTTTCCAAAGCAGACAACCCAGAGGAGACAGGAGCCCTCCCCTCTCCCCAGCCCTTCCCCTTCTGCCTGCAAGGTCTCTATGCTCCCCAGGGGACGAGGGAGGACTGGGAGCCACAGTGGGTCAGTCTAGGGGGAGCACTCCAGGGTGGGGTTCCTAGAACACCCTCTCACTGCATGGCAGCCCCATGTCTGCCCTGTGGTGTCACAGCCCTGCAGCCAAGACAGAAGCTAGTCACGCGCTGATTCTAAAGCGACACGGTGGGAGCTGCTCGGCGCCAGGCTCTGGTCTGGGCCCTGGGGATACACAGTGAACCAGACTGCCCGGGCCCTGCACGCAGATAATACGCAGAGAACAAATCCATGCCTGAGATAGAGGAGGCCGCGGTAACGGAGTGGGGGCTGCGGTTCAGGTCGCCTGGGGGAAGGAGGAGGGGGGAGTCGGGGGCGGCCTGAATGATGAGGACCAGCCGGCCACGCCAAGCCCTGGGTCAACATTACAGGCAGGGAAGAGCAAGCGAGAGGCCCCGAGGTGGGACTGGCTCCTGTGTTTCTGGGAGGGAAAGGAGGCCGGGGTGCTCAGAGGCTGGTATACAAGGATGAGTTCACGATGAGCTGCCAAGGGAATGGGTGGGGGGGTCACCTTACGGCAGCAGGGAGCCCCCAGCCGAGGTCACGCAGGGGCGTGCCGTGGTCTGCCACGGATGAGCAAATGCAGTGCTAACCGCCCTGTGCCCTCCTGGGTCCAGCAGAGGGTCAGGAATTCCCACAGGGGCCCCCTCGGTCTCTGCCTGACGTGGGGGCCCCTGTGCGCCTCCCACCCCCTCCCCTGCCCGGCCGACTTCCCTTCACTCCCTCCCTCTTGGCACCTCCACTTCATCTCCTCCACCAGACCCGCCCTCCCCGCTCCCCTTCCTTTCTTCCCGACCCAACACAGACCTGTTCTTCCAGGCCCACCTCCTCCAAGAAGCCTCCAGAAGCTGCCACAGGGCCCGCTCAGTCCCTGCTGTGATGGTCTTTTGGACACAGACGGGCCTGTCTCCTCAACTGACGGGGGACAATGCCTGCATGCCTCCACGTCCCCGCAGCTCCAGCCCACCTTGGCCATTCTGGTGCTGGCCATATAACCCCTCGGGACGCGCAGGCCCACTCACCCGTCCACGGCCCCCAGACCCACAGGGCGCACCCTCCTTCCTCCCACCAGAGAACCCGCCCCACGGACGGCGCCCCTGTCTTTGGCCACTGGAGGGCACCCTGGAGCTCGCGGGCAGGTGACAATAAATTCAGCTGTAAGACGGGAGACACACTCTTTGAAGGACGGGCTTGTCAGGATCTGCCTGTTCCTCGGATATGAACCCACCCCTCCCCTCCCCAGGCCTCTGGCTTCTACTACAACTTGAGCTCCATATCCCACTCTAGTAACCATCCAAGCGGCCCTCCGCAGCTGCCAGGAAGACCCCGTGGCTGCCAGGCCCCGCACCCAACAGTTCTCCTGGAAGGACGAGTGCATCTGCACCGCCTGCGGCCCTCATCCCGCCCTCACCAGCTTCCGAGTCTAGATAGTCCCAAATCAGGCTTGAGGGGACAGGTGGGGTCTCCCTGCGCATCCACGTCCGCGAGCACTCACAAGTGCCAGCACAGCCACCATGACCCCCGGGTCTCCAAAAGACCCCAGCCCTCCGCTGAGAACGCACAAAGACCATGGTCAGCCTAGCCGACTCTCCAGGGCCCGGCCGACAGCTACTCTGAGAATCGCTCTTGATGGGCTTTTTCAAAACGAAAAGACAAAGAGAGCGAGAAAAGAGAGGAAAATAACCTGGTGTGTCCCACATTAAGTATTCTGCTGCCCCCAAAACAGTCCCAGCGGTTGACCAACTCACAGAACAAGCTCCGTGGGCCAGGAATGCGGTAGCCAAGATGGGCCGTGAGCTGTGGGCCTGTCTCCCAGCTGTGCAGCCGGGAGAGGGGCACCACCCTGAGCGGCATGGCCAGGTTCAAAGCAGCTCCCAGCACTCACTCACCAACACTCTGCAGCCCTGGGCAAGTGCTCACCTTTGGGCCTCAGTGTCCTGACCTGTAAAATCAGGACCAATAGCAGTACCCGCCTGAGGGGCTGGTCCGATGATTAAATGAATTACTATTTGCAAACTACCAGGGCCTGGCCCACAGAAGGGCCCTGTGTTGTGTTTTAGAGTTATGAAAAGACAAGGTATCATGTGGCAAAAAAGTCACGTCTCCCTTTCATCTCCAAACCTTCTTGTTTCTCTAGCAGAAAGTTTCTGGTTAGTGATACTAAATCTTAAACACCTCCCTCGGTGGCACGGAGAGAGGACCCAGGCCCAGAGCTCTGGTGGGCAACAGCATCAGGGCGTAACATGACAGCACTGTTTTATTCGCTTTCTATTCTTTTCTATGATCACCCACAGTTTGGATGAGTGCTACTGATTTTCCATTTGTGTGTGTTATTTAAATTTTTTTTCCTTTTAAAAGTAACTTAAGTACAAAAGAATGAGTTAATTTAAAGAAAAATGTTGACCAAATAACAGTACAGGTGGCTGGTGGACGTGACAAAGTGTTTAAATAATAAAGGAGGTTATCCAGAGGCAGACCTGCTAGAGGTTGTCCACACTCCTCCTGCCGCCTCCTCCCTTCCCACTGTGTGGCCAGCCCAGGATGCTTCTGGAAGGCAGCATTCAGGCCTCCACATGACTGATGCCCAAAGATTCCCCCGGCCCCTTCACAGAAATACACTGCATTTCATACATGCCCTGCACCCTTCTCAGCTACCAACCAGGGGACTCCAGGACACCACTGAAAACTAACATTGTAATTTGCTGTACAAAGTTCCTTTCAGCATCAGCCGAGCTGAAACAGAGTCTGGAGGAAACCTAGCTGAACAAAGCCATGCACAGCATTCTGGAGTCAAGTAGAGATGACTAGGGACTCACTTATACATGGTCCACACACAGCTGCCTGTCAGCTCAGAGCCTTTGTTGAATGTGGCCAGTCTAGGTGCTGGCAGCAATGGATGGACCGTCTGAGTAGTTCGTGGCTGGCTGGGTGTGTGACTGGGCTGGAGAAAGCCCCCTTTGTCAGGAGGCCTGGTGCTTTAGAGCCCGCCCTGCATGCTGTCACCAGGAGGCGGCGCTCTTGGGCTCCTCAACGTCCCCTGAATCCTTTCTCAAGCAGCTTCCGAAGTAGAAAGGAATTCAGAATCTCCTATTTCTCCAACTTCTCCTCCTCCTCTGAAACAGCCGCACTCCTCCTTGGACCAGCGTTGGGGAAGCGGTCATGAAGTGTTTCTGTTTCCTTGTTCCTAGTTTTAAATGGAGCCCCGAGCAAAATACCGGAAGTTGAGAGAAAAGAACTACAACTTCCCATACTAGGTTTGCTCTAGGATCCTATGAGGGGAGGGATCTTGTAGCCCATGCTGAGCACAAGGACCACCCGGACCACCCTGGATCAGTGGTTGTTGAGTCTGAGTATGCCTTGGGATGGATTTGTCAGATCAGACGCTGTGCGTGTGAGTGTGAGCACACACACATTTGTAAGTCTTCAAGTATGGAAGTGGGCCTGAGAATTTGCATTTCTCCCTAGTTCCCAGGTGATTCTGATGCTGCTGGCCCTGGCACCGCACCTGAGAATCTCTGCACCTGGGAAAGGTTATGAATGAATGAATGAATGAATGAATGAATGAATGAGAGAAAGAAAGAAAATTGGTCTATCCTCGTGTTAAAGAGGATAAGAACTGAGGCGGTGTCCCCCACTAGCTGGCTCTGGACAGAGGTGGGAGGGGAGCACGGACATGTCCAAGTTCAGCCCCGGTGGGCCTGGCCAGCCTTTTCCCGCAGAGGAGTTACTTGTTAAGGCAAAGAGTCAGTGCTTTCCAGAACCCAGGGAGCTGCTCCCCTCTCCGCTGAAAAGTAGGAGCCTGTCTCAAAGGCGGGGGGTCCCTTCAGCCCATTCGCAGTCTTTTCATTTGTCCTGGAGCCCAGCAGGAGCACCCGCCGGTCATAAAACCCGACAACTGCCTGCGACGCGTCCCAGACACCTGCGGAACGCGCGGGTTCGTCTCCCCGGAGCAGGATCCTAAGCACCGCCGCCCTGCTGCGCCTTCACACCTCGCAGAAGTAAGTGCTTCGCGCACTGGACTCGCTGGGAGGCAAGACCGCAGGAATCGCTCGCTCCCCCACCCCACCCTAGGCTTGCAGAGAGCGGGAGAGAGGTCCCAGGTCCCCCAGGCAAGCAGGGGCACCGAGGAGGGCGGCGCATCCGGACCCCGGCCTGGGCGCTTCCCCGGACGCATCCCCAGCCTCCCACCGCCACGCGGGGCTGCAGGAGCATCTGTTGCCATGGTTACCCGATGCGTTCCTTGCAGCCTTAGCGGGAGGTTCCACTCCGCAGGCAGCGGTCCGCCGAGCCCGGAACCGGGGCGCAGGGAGGATCCGACGCGAACCCCGCGCGCCGCAAACGCACGCCGTGCACTGTCAAACGAAGCCTCCCACGCCGCGCGCGGCACGTGCCGCGTCCCACCGCCACGCACACCACATACACACATACACACAAAACACACGCCACACACGCACGCACACTCCACACGTGTTGCCCACACCGCATGCTCCTCCACGCTATACCACCTCATCCCATCCCAGCCACACACGGCATAAATACACGTGAAACACGCACACACTCTCTCTCACCCTACACCCACTCAGGACCGGGCGCTGGAGGATAAGCGCTCGGAACCGGCCCGCTGCGGTCTCACGCCTCCGCACAGCCCGCAACCGGGTCGCACCCCGGTCCGCGCACGCGCGACAGGCTGGCCCGCCCCCTCCCCTTTGTGACCAGCGGGCCGCGGTTTCCCTCGCCCTCTCTGCAGCGCGACCTTGAGGGGTCACTTCAGGGGCGGGCACCCCAGGTTAGGGCGGTCAACGCGGCGGCCTAGGACCCCGACCCCTCATTCGGCCCGGAAGCGCCCTGGACCCTGCATCTCCGAGACTCCTGCGCCCGCGACGCCAGTGCGCCCCGGGCTGGGCGGATCCCGGCCGCTGGGGGGCGCGTTTCCAGGCAGAGCTTGACAGGCGCTGAGCCCGCGGACCACCCCCGACCCCCGGGACCACAAGGACGCTTCCTAAGCCGGCTCCGAACCCCGATCGATTGCGACTCCGGAGGTTTCGCCTCCAACCCACGTGGCAGGAGGAAGTGGGAGGTGGGGAACCTCCAGGCGCGGGGAGGACCTAGGCCACTCGCACACCCACCCCCAGAGCCAAGCAGGCGGGCTGCTAAGCCCCGGGATTTTTCTATCTTAATCTGGTCAATTTTTTTCTTTTGTTTTTGGTGATAAATCACTGTGGCTTTTGGCTTAAATCTCCAAAGTTCAAAAAGTGGAGCGACACAGCTCTAACAAAACTAGCCCATTACCACGTATAAATTTCATACAAACAAGTTTTCTCATACTTTGCATCAATAAAAATAAAAAACAGGGATGGGATTGATTCTGAACCATATCTTAGATAATAAGTAATATTCATCCAATGACACATGAACCATTTTAAAACACACAGTTCCATCCATCTTATTAAGAGATGAATGCCAACAAAAATTTAACATGTATATCATAAATACATACCACAATTTTAATATATTTTGTTGGTTTGAGGAGTTGATTAATTGTATTAATCACTCAATCCAAAGTAATCTTTTTTAATACTGAGAGTCTTAGAGTCACAAGAAATAATACATTTTAAAATTTGATTATGGGGGGCAATCAGTGGTAGAGCTGCATGGCTAGCATGCACGAGGCCCTGAGTTCAATCCCCAGTACCTCCATCAAAAAAACAAATAAATAAATAAACCTAATTATCTACCCCCTGCAAAAAAAATTAAAATAAAATAAAGTTAGATTACATACATGTTTTTTGTTGCAGAGACCTACGTTTGAGTGATTTAGTGAATTAGTTTCAAACATGAAAATGCTTATATTAAAATAAAATTCAGTGGAAGAAGTGAAACCAGACCCGTGGGTGGAGGAGATAAGGACCAAGAAGAATTTGTCCGTCTTTGGTATCGTGAGGTCACATTGTTGCATAAATGACATTTCATTTGATGTATTTGGAAGAATTGCCCAAGGAAAGCTGGAGGCAGATGCATTTAGAAAAAGAAAGAAATTTTTCTTGCAAAGAGTGCAGAAGAGACAAATTCAGAAGAACTGGCTCACCAAATCCAAAATGCCATCAAGTATTTAAAGGGGGGGAAAAATCATAAGAGACCCAAGGTCGCCAAACTCGCATTCATCTGTCCTGGGTGGGCCAGCAGCCACTTTCTCACGTGATGATCTAATTCCAAAAAGTCAGGACACGTGACAGAAAGAGTAAGGTCAGGGCTCAAGCTCCTGTTAGCCGGCAGAGCACAGGGTCACAGGGTCACAGGAAATAGGCAGGGTTTGATCATCTGGGGGCTCTAGTTTTGGTCTGTCTCAGGGTGCAAAGTGGTTTGCTGGGTTGGTTCGTTTTTGATGGAGGAACATGTGTTGCTCAGTGACATTGGGAGCAGGGCAAAATGTCAGATTTTGCTTCTGTAGAGTGAGGAGCCCTTATATTTTAAGGAGGTGAAATTTACCACTCCTGGGCATATATCCTGAGGAAACTCTAACTGGAAGAGATAAATGCACCCTGATGTTCACAACAGCCAAGACACGGAAGTGACCAAAATGTCCATCGACAGGTGACTGGATAAAGAAGTTGTGAGACAGATATGTATAGATAGATAGATAGATATGAATAAATTAAATAATGCCATTTGCAGCAACATGGATAGACCTAAAGATTATCGCATTAGGTGAAGTAAGTGAGGCAGAGAAAGACAAGTATCATATGATATCACTTATATGTGGAATCTTAAAAAAAAGGTACAAACTTATGTACAAACCAGAAATAGACTCACAGACATAGAAAACAAACTGTGTTACCAAAGGGGAAAGGAGTGGGAGGGAGGGATAAATTAGGAGTTTGGTATTAACATATACACACTACTATATACATTAAACAAGGACCTACTGTAAGCACAGGGAACTATATTCAATCTCTTGTAATAACCTGTAATGGAAAAGAGTCTGAAAAAAGTGCTATATATGTATCACTTTGCTATACACCTGAAACAAACATAACATTGTAAATTAACTATACTTCAATAAGAATAAATTAATTTTTAAAAATCAAAATTTATAATACACTGGAAATCACATCCTTTGCAACCTTGTGACCTTCATGATGGAAAACAATAGCTACCAACCTTAAAAGGCACCAAAGGGGTATGATTTTTCCAAATTCTTTTAGGAGTTATGTGGATAAAGCAACTTGAAGGCCATTGACCTAGTTCCACTCCCTCCTGGACAGAGCAGGAAGCTGAGGCTGAGAGGAGAGAGATTTGTCCACTGTTGCACAGGGTGGTGGTAAAACTTGAGGGAGGCTGTGCCCTTGACCAAGGAGCACAAGGAGAGATGCTCAATGTCACCGTCATCACAGAAACGAAATTCAAAATCACAGTGAGATGCCGCTTCACCCACAGAATGACTAATTTTTTTTTAAAGTGGTGGAGAGGATGTGGAAACGCTGGGGCCCTCAGATATTGTTGGTGGGAAGGTAAAATGGTGCAGCCGCTGAGGAAAACAGTTTGCTGGCTCCTCAATAAGTTAAATACGGAATTACCACATGACCCAGCAATTCCACTCCTGGGTCTACACCCCCAAAGAACTGAAAACAAGTGTCCAAACAAAAACTTGTACACGAATGTTCATAGCAGCATTCTTGACAAGAGCCAAAAGGTGGAAACGGCTCGAATGTCCATCAACAGAAGAATGGACAAATGAAATGTCATGTACCCACACAATGAAACAGCATCCAGCCGAAAAAGGAGTGAGGCGCTGACCTTGAAAACATGCTCAGTGAAAGAAGCCAGACACAAAGGGCCACGCAGTAGATGATTCCATTATATGAAATTTCCAGAATAGGCACATCCTTGGAGACAGAAAGTAGTTAGGTGTTGCCAGGGGCGAGGGTAGGGAGGGATGGGGGAGTGACTGCTTCATGAGTACAGATACCGTTTTGGGGTGATGAGAATGTTCTGGATGGTTGCACAACACTGTGAGCGATCTAAACTCCACTGATTTATACACTTAGGATAGTTAAAATGGTAAGTTTTATGTTATGTGTGTTTTAGCACCATTTTTTAAAAGACAGATTCTGGGGTACCACCAAAAGAAAAAGAAAGCAGGGAGGCCATAGAGTGGCCATGCTTCAGGCCACGAAGTCTCACCAGGAGGAACCAGTTTGCTTAGCCGGCTTCCCACCAAGTGGTCCCGGTCCTGTGCTTGGCTAATAAATGCTGCTGTGGGGACCCACAGGGGAGCCAGGAGGGGCAGCTTGGGGTGTCCCCGCTCAGGAGGGCCACTCAACTCTCTGAGCCAGAGCCCGGCTGGAGCCCCGATTCCTTGCTGAGAGAAGCTCGGGGAAGGTGGACAAGGTTGCTCCAGGGAACACCAGAAATTCCTCCCCAAGGCCACTCTGGGCTCCAGCTGCGGGATGTCAGCTAAATCCCAGTGAACTGACTCCTGGTGGCTCAACATGAAAAATGACACTTTTCAATCATCAGGTTCAAGCCACCATCAGATCGCTTTTGTTTTCTTAAACAGGGCCCTCCTTAACAGATACCTCCCAACTTCTTAATAAGAAAATGCAGGTTGATGTCTTCCCATCTGGAATTAATTAGGGAGGTGGTTCTTTCAACGGCAGCTCCTTGGGAGAAACCGTGCTGGAGGACAAACGCAGGGGCCAGCCGCGTTGAACGCCGCAGAGAGAACCGGTCTGGGAGACCAGTGTTTTACATGGAAGCTTCACCTAAACAAACAAGTCAGGGGCACCAAACAACCCACATTTATTCTCACACAGCCCTGGAGGCCAGACGTCTGGCATCAGGTGTCAGCAGAGCTCCCTCCGTAAGGCTCCGGGGGAGAAGGCTCCCTTGCTCCGTCCAGCTCCTGGGGGCTGCCAGCAACTTCTGGCTTGTGGCCACTCACTCTGACCTCTGCCTCATCATCACATGGACTTCCCTTCTGTCTGTGTCTCTCCTCTTCGGTCTCTTACAAGGACACTTGTCATTGGCATAGGGCCCACTCGGTTCATCCAGGATGACCCCATCCCCAGGTCCCTAACTATATCTCCAGACACTCTTTTCCCACAAAAGGTCACATTCAGAGCTACTGAGGGTTAGGACTGGAACACATCTTTTTAGGTTTGGGGTTTTGTTTGAACCCATCTTTTTGGAGACTGCCAGGAGCCCACGACACCTACTTACTTTATCCATGTACCAGCTTTGCCGCGGGGAGATCAGGTATCGTTATCCAGATGGACTACAGCCCATTAACAGGGACAGAGCGACGCCTGGAACCTAGCAGACCCCAGGTCACCTGGAAGACCCAGCAGGAACCCGAAACGAGCGAAAGGCTGGTTTATTTCATAACACGAAACAAGTCCTCTGGGCTCACTGCCCACAGACCTACCCCGTGTGCATGTTCAATAAGCAGGAATAATAATAATAATAATTCAGTAAGCATGGAGACCTCTCCACCTGGTTTCCATTTTCCACTTTCCACAGAGACACAGGTAATGGAAATATTTTGCTTTTTCCTAACTCGACTATGAGAGAAACAACAGTGTAAGCACAATACTATACAGCGGTCCACCTCTGGTCTCAGGGTCCGAATGACACTGTCCCAGGACCAGGAGCAGCTCCGGTCCCCAACCTGGGGGAGAGGAATGGGGAGTTAGTGTTTAATGGGCAGAGTTTTAATTTGGGAAGATGAAAAGTTCTGGAGATGGACGGTGGTGATGTTTGCACAACAATGTGAATGTAATTAATGCCATGGAACTGTCCATGTAAAAGTAATCTAAAAGAGGGGAGGGCATAGCTCAGTGGTAGAGCACGTGCTTACCATGCAGGAAGTCCTGGGTTCAGTCCCTAGTACCTCCATTAAATAAATGAATAAACCTAATTACCCCCAAAAATATTAAAAACAAAAGATTTTTTTAATGGTTAAAGGGATAAATTTTATATTATGTACATCTGACTACAACTTAAAGTTTTATAAAAGACCCAGTTTGGACCACACATCACATCTGGCTGCCAAATGAAGCCCACTGACTGCCAGTCTGGGGGTGGGCAAAGTTCCCTGATGGCAGTGACCTTTATTCCCAGGGGTTCCCCCAGCACCCAGCCCATGACCTGTCTCCTGGTAGGCTTCACAAACGTCACTTGTGTTGACTTTTCAACAGTGTCTGTAATATACATGATACAAAGGAACTGTGAACACAGAATTGTGTGAGCCTGCACACACACACATACATGCACGCACACATGCGCACGCACAGAGGAGTGGGTTGGAAAGGGGGTGTGTCCAAGATAACCTAACACCACCTACTTCGCTCCATGAAGAAGCCAGACAGCTTGCAACCCGTGGTGATCTGGACGTTAAAACATTTCTCTCGGATTACGTAAAAACATTTCATTTCGCAGCAGAATGAGAAAGGATGTTGAGGGATGCTCGGAGCCAGAGAATTAATTGGGAGGATGTGGAAAGTAACCAGGTCATCCCAAAGCGGCTGTGGGGAAAGGCTTCAGCATTTTCAAGTTTAAATTGCAAAGCCACCTGGAAGCAGATGGGGGAAGCTTCTCTGTGCAGGATAAAGAACAGGCAAAACGCCCAGTCAAATACAGTTTTTGCAAGGTCTTCAGCTTGAAACACAAGGTGCTTAAAAAGCCTGGCTTTGGCAGCCGAGACCTGGCCACCCCAGCCTAGAACACAGACATCAAAGACTCTGGAGAAGGGAGGTGGAGTGTGCCTCACTGTCACCCCCACTCACCTGTGGGGACAACAAGCATGGACAAGGACCAACAATCACAGCCAATGCATCTCTCGTTCCAAAACTGGATCCTTTATATTTATCATGAATCCTCCCAGCCCACCAATCTCCCCTTTCTCCCTCCTCAGCTTCAAAGTCCAGACATAACCTCATCACCCACGTTCCATCAGCTATTTAATAAGACCCTACAAGGCCCAAGCTCTGCCTTCCAGACAGAATCCCTGCAGCCCTGCCCCGAGCTCCGTCCTGCCCTCAGCCAGGGAGGCTGGCGCAAACCCTGGCAGCCCCTCCATCCCACCTCTACTGGTTGCAAGGAGCTTCGGGTTAGGAAGGCTTCTGAGGCCCAGTCTAAGCTCAGAGGGAAAGTGCGCTGTGGTCAGTTGGTAAAGTCAGCCCTGGAAACAAGATGCGAAGTGATGGCGCCTCCCAGCTCTGGGTTTATTTCGTTCCAAAGCACTCACCAAAATCAAACTTAAACCCGCCATTTTGATACTGTGTAATCAAGGTATGTAAGCAAAGGAAGAGTGTGATCGGCCAGCTGAGTTTCAAAACTAACATCAGTAGAACTTCCTGTGTTTTGCGTAGGTGTAAAATTATTTTTTTCCATGCTTTTCAACTACAAGGTCCTAACTTCTTCAATACGCAAAAAGTGATTACAAATATAATTTTTAAAAGATGAATGAGGTAATAGAAAATGGGTAAAGAATTTGAATGGAATGTTTGGACAGTTCTCAAAAAAGAAATACACCGATGGCCAACAGACCCAAGAGGGGGAGCTTAGTCCCACTCGAGGCTGAAGAAATGGGAAGCAAAGGGAAATGCCACTTCTTTAGGGCATCTATTTTGAAGTTGGATGAAAAGCCTAAGGAACTCTCGCCTAAGGCTGGTGGGCGTGGGCATCGGTGAAAATTTCTGGGCGAACAATTTGGCTTCAACCATCAAAATTTAAGATGGCTTGTGTCCTTCGACCCACACAGTTCACAGTTTGCTGAGATACTCCACGTGAGGAGGTTATGGCAGCATTATTTGTGATGTTTAACACTGAAAGCTACCCAAATTCCATCAGCAAGACGGTGAGTAAATTCGTGGTGCAGACATTCAGTGGAATACCACTCAACAATAAAAGTGAAGGATCTGAACCTCGCAGACTAATGCTGAGTGAAGTAAGCCAGACAGAAAAGGGGACACACTGAATGACTCTATTTACGTGAAATCCTAAAGCAGCCCAACTGGTCTAGGGGTTGGAAGTCAGAATAGAAGTGACTTCCTGGGGCGCCCGGGGGCCCCTCACCGTGGAATCCTTTGCCTCCATCTGAGTGGTCATTACACAAACATACACATAATGTGAAAATATACTGAGCTATTTCCTTAAGATCTGCACTCTTTATTATGTTAAGTTACATCTCAATTTTACAAGCTACTTCTTCTGGGAGCATATGTTACTTCATACATACAAAAAAAAACACAATATATTAAATATACCAAAAAAGATAAGCTATAAATATATTTTTTACCATGACTATGTATTGCTTGTATATGTATATGTGGAAAACACAATATATAAAAATACATTTAAGATACCTCAAGTACATATTTAAAACACAAAATAAAAACAGAGCTTTTATGGTGAGCATCTATTACTTTGATATATAGGGAAAACACAATATGTAAGGAAAATATAAGACCAGACTCTTAAAAGACTAGATCTCCCCCACCCCTCGACGTGCAAACCGGCTCTCCCTTGCGGCCAGCCTGGGAGGTAGCCGCACCCCTCCCCAGCCCGCCCGCCCCACTCCTCCATCTCACCTCCCCTCCTGGCACTTGGCCACCAGCTTCAAGGCAAGAGACATTTCTAAATACTTGCACCTGAGAAATCGGGAGATCAAAAGGAATTCTTGCCTGTGTTCTGGGGGCCTTGTCCAGGGGCAGGCCTCGGCCAGCGTGTAACTCCATCTCCAGCCACGCAACTTTGCGTGGCCAGAGACGGAGGGAGAGGGCTCTGGGGGGTTCCTGGGCGGCTTCCAGCACATCGGGGGCGGTTTCCTGCAGTCGGCTACAGTGGGAACTGCAGGAGAGCTCAGGATGAATCCAGGCAAGACCCCAGCTGCGCCAAGACAAAAATGATATTCCTGGCTGCTGGCTTTACAGCTGCCAAGGCAGTCCCCCTGGGGCCGGGGAGAAGGAGGCGCCCACAGCTGCGCTCCAGGCGATGCCGCAGCCCCCGGGCACCTGCGTGGACAACCAGGAAGGTGGGGCCTGGGTGGTGGTGCGAAGTGCACAGCGCTTCCTTTCCCTGAGGCCGTCTTATGGGTCAGATAATCAGTGGGTCTGCGACGCTGATCCGGAAAGGGGAAAAAGGAAACAAGCAGACATTCTCTACGGGAACAGCTCAGCTCTCTTCCCAGGACGGAGCTTCTGGGCTCCCGCTGCCACCAGATGCTGCCTAACTCCCTCCTAAGTGAAACCACCAGTGTCTCCCAGCTCAGGAACAAGCACCAGGAAGATGCGGACCACTTGGCACTTTGTCATCTGCTGCATCTTTCAGCAGGAGGCCAGATCATCTGTATACCCCAGGCCGTAAGCATCTCATCTTTTCAAAGGAGGGGAAGCTGAGACACGCATTCCCAAAGACACACATGGCGGCTGAGGGGCCACGGTGGCCCTGCACATTCCCATGCCCTGGAAGCCAGGCCCAGCCTGGACAGGCGGCCCAGGTGCCAGCGAAAGCCGGACAGCAGACAGGCAGAAGCGAAAGCTGAGACACAGAAATGTTAGAAGCCGGAAATAACATCAGGGCCAGAGCTGTCTCACATGTTTTGACTTGAGTTTAAGAAACACGGTGGATGTGTCCAGTGCCAGGGCGACCAGCTCCCATCATTTGCTCAGGATTCTCCCAGTTTCAGCACTGAAAGGCCCTCACATGGGCTGTGTACATTTCCTGGGGCCACCATAACAAATTACCACACTCGGCAGGGCTTCAGACAACAGAAATCTATTGTTCTGGAGGCCAGAATTCTGAAATCAAGGTTGGCAGGTTGGCTTTTCCTGGAGGCTGAGAGAGGGTCCATCTGTGCCTCTCCCAGCTCTGGGTTCCCCAGCTGTCCTGGGCTGGTAGACACAGCACTCCAGACTTTGCCTGCCAGCAAACAGCCTTCTCCCTGTGTCTGTGTCTCAAATACCCCTCTCCTTCCTCATGTAAGGACAGCTGACATCGGGCTCAAATCCAAGGTGATCTCATCTTGAAATCCTTGACTTAATCACATCTGCAAAGACCCCTTTCCCAAATAAGGTCACAGTCACAGGTCCCCGGGATGAGGACTTGGACACATGGGGGACAGGATTCAAACCACTACCGAGAAAGCCCCCAGTCGCAGAGAAACCAGGGCAGTGGACGCCTACCCCACTCCGGCTGCTTCTTCGATCCACACTGCTGTGTGCCCGGCTCAGAGCAGACCTTTCCAGGAGGCAGGGAAGGTGGGAGGGGCCCTGCCCCAGCCCTGTGCTCGCTTCAGGGAGTGGACACCCTGCCACCGTCACTGGGCAGGGCCTGTGTGACCAGTCCCTGGGCAGAAGTCTCTCCAACTGCCTGACATGCATTTTGCTATTTTCTGCTCTGTGTCTTCACCTCGACAAGTTAGTTTTTGGAGCAGGTATGTGATAACGTAACAACGACATCCAACAATTACTGACAGGCAGCTCACTCTCAGCTCTGACGTCACCCCACCACATCCACTACCAAATCCCTCCCAGCTCAGGGCAAACTCTGAAGCTGAACCCAGGTGTGCCGGCCCCCAGAGGCCCAGGCCTCACCGCAGCCTCCACGCGAGCACTAAGCTCATTTCCTGCAAGTGGTTCCCACTCTCAAAGGCCTGACGGTGGAGCCCTGCCGGCCGGCTAGGTGCTTCAGCCTTTCCAAGAAGGTTCGGAGGGTATCCGGAGGAGAAGCCGTCCGCCCTGGCCCTGGGCAGGTTTCCATGAAACAAGATTCACTGAGCGTTCTCAATCAACCACAGTGCTGTAGGCTGAATGCCTGTGGCCCCACAAATTTATATGTTGAAATTCTAACCCCCGATGTGATGGCATTAGGAGGGGGGCCTTTGG
Organism: Vicugna pacos; assembly: GCF_048564905.1. Taxonomy (NCBI): domain Eukaryota; kingdom Metazoa; phylum Chordata; class Mammalia; order Artiodactyla; family Camelidae; genus Vicugna; species Vicugna pacos. The sequence goes on from NC_133002.1 coordinate 60,986,991, forward strand.
GGAGGTAATCAGGCCATGAATGAGGTTAGTGGGCTCACATAAAAGACCCTGGGGCCCCCTCAGCCCCTCGCCACCATGTGAGGATACAACAGGAAGTCTGCAGGTTGGAACCCAGAACAGGTCCCTCACCAGAACCCTGGAACCGGGTATGGACTCCCAGCCTCCACAACTGTGAGAAACAAACGTCTGTAGTTTATAAGACTCCTGATCTGCAGTGTTCTGTTACAGCAGCCCAGCTGGACGAAGACAGCCAGTCACCTACACGTGTTTCCCAGCTGCCTCTCTGATCAGTCCCTGCTTCACCACCACCTCCCGTGACCTGTAAGAGAAACGCGCAGAGCTCAGAATGAGCACCACCACACAGCACCCAAAGAGGCTGAACCAGGGACCATGAATCAGGGGCCCGCCAGGGGGAGGGGCCCGCCAGGGGGTGGAGCCCACCAGGAGAAGGAGCCTGCTGAGGAGGTGGAGCCCGCCCAGGGGAAGAGCCCGCCCGGGGGAGGAGCCCACCGAGGAGGTGGCTGGAGCCCTGACCTACCCCAGGCACCCAGGGTCTGGAGACAGGACCAGAGCAGACAGCACTGTCTCCATGAGTGTATCCTCCGAGGCTGGGCAGACCCCTAAGTCCAGAACAGCAAACAGGAGTCAGAAAGAGAGAAAGCAGGTGCATCAGGAGCCCCTGGAGGCACCCACCCAGGGTTACCTGATTTTCACATTTTTCAAGAGATGACAAAATGTTGAACTTCAGAACTTTTTAAAAGTTCAGCTCCAATCAAAAAGAACGTGCAAATGTTAGGAAGATGTAAATCAAAAACCACAGTGAGATAGCACTTTACACCCACTAGGATAATTAGAATTAAAGGAAAAAAAAAAACGGAAAATAACAAGTGTTGTTGAGGATGTGGAGAAATTGGAACCCAAGCCTTGCTGGTGGGGATGTAAAATGGTGCAGCCACCGAGCTCCTCAAGACGGTAAACAGAGAATTCTACAAGATCCAGCGATTCCACTCCTGGGTGTGTGCCCAAGAAAGTGGAAAACAGGCATTCACACAAAAACTTGCACATAAATGCTTGTAAAAGCATGATTTGTAATAGCTATAAAGTGGAAACCCCCCAAACGTCCATCCGTGGGTGAATGGGTGAGCAACGTGTGTTGTCTCCAGACAGCAGGCTATCACTCCGACGTCAGCAAGAGTGAAACACTGACATCCGCTACTATGTGAACCTTGAAAACATGATGCTCAGTAAAAACAAGTCTAACAGAAAAGGCCACATACTGTAGGGTTCCATTTATATGAAATTCCAGAATAGGCAAATCCATAGAGAGAGACAAGAGGTTAGCGGTTTCCAGGGACTGCGGGGAGAGGGGCATGGGAGTGGCTGCTGTTTATTTTAGGGATGGAGGAAATGTTCTAAACTGATTGTGATGATGTTTGTGCAACCTTATTAATATACTAAAAACCACTGAATTATACACTTTAAAATGGTGGATTTTGTCTTGGTGAATTACATATTAGTTTAAAAACTTTTCAGTGGAGGTACTGGAGATTGAACTCAGGACCTCGTGCATGCTAAGCTACCATTGAGCTATTACTTTCCGCCAATTATATATTTCTTTTAAAAGCATGCAAGGAAAATAAAGAGTACGTATGAGCCAGGCTCCACCCGCGAGGAGCAATTTTCAACCCCCTCCCTGAGCAGAAATCCCTCAGCTCCCCCATACTTGGTCTCCATGCTGACTGGATTCACTCTGCTGGTCCCACTCTAAGTCAGAAATGTGAGGTAGAATTCTCTGGTAAATACAGTGCTACTGGAGGTGGGCAGTGGCCAACCTTTTAGGAAAGCACTTGATGTCAAGAAGAACAGAAATTATTATACCCTTTGACCCCGAGATTCTCTCCAAGAAAACATACTATAGGCAAATAATTCAAATTACAAAATAAGTGTTATATTCAAGGATGCTTATCACAGGGTTATTTATTCAATGTTAAAATAACTGGAAATAACCTAACCAGCCAACAACTCACAAAGGTTAAACAGATCACAGCATGTCGGCAGGGAGGAATCTGGCCTCAGTCACCTACATTGTATCATGTGGGCAAGCGGGGTGGGCAGGGTAACGGCCCGGCCCCCAAGGATGTTTGTGTCTGAAGGCCCGAGTCTGTGCACACACTGCCTTACGTGGCAAAAGGGATTGTGCAGATGAGACAAAGTTAAAGACCTTCAGATGGGAGATTATCCTGGATTATCTGGGTGGGTGCAGTGTAATCACGGAGGTCCTTACAAGTGAAAGAGGAAGGCAGGAGGGTGGGAGTTAGAGGAAGAGGGGTAAGGTGGGAAGCAGAGGTCAGAGGAAGCAACAGACCACAGGGCACTGCTGCCTGGGAGGTGCAGGAAGGGGCCAAGAGCCAAAGGAGGAAATCTAAAGTTTCTAAAGTGGGAATAATAATTGGATTAGTGTGAGGCAAGGATTAAACAAAGTCGTCCATGTAAAGTGTTGTCCCAGTCCCTGGCAGGTAAGTGCTCCCTAGTGACAATTATCCAATGACAAGTGTGCAACCACGAGAAGTTATGTTTGCAAAGAACTTTCCTTTTCTGGGGAAATGCAGACGATGTAGTGTGAGAGGAAGGACGGACGGAGATTGCAGACGGTGTATCATCTACACAGCAAGTAAGGAAGGAACAATTACATAAATATATTAATATTGCCCTTTTTTCTGGGTGGTATTTATTCTACCTAAATGTTCGTGTGTTTTCTATGGAATATGTTTTACTTTTATAATCAGAAAAAATGTTTCTTTTCCAAATGGGGCCCCTGGAACGTAGTTTCCTCCCGGCCTCTTGGGGTCCCTGCTGGTGGCCAAGGTTGCCCGCACCCGGCCGACCCATCCCTTGAGCAGACTTGTACCCCAACACTCTCACCATTAGTCCTGAAATGCTTCCGTAGTATCAGTTTTTTAAGTCACTGACAATCTGATGGGTGAAAATAGATACCGTAATTTGTATTTTAATTTGCATTGAGCTGATTATTACTAGAATGACATCATCTTTTCATGTTATTTATTTAACACTTTAATTTTTTTCCTGCATATTGTCTCTTTATGTTTCTTTACCCACTTTTCTCTTAGGATCTCTCTATTTTTTTTAATTTCTGTAAGGAATAAAGCGTGCGTATTAACCTCCTGTCCACGTAGGCTTTCATTTTTCTCACTACCTTTTTATGATGAAAAATGTCAAATATACAGTAAAGTTGAAAGAGGAACACGTGAACACCTGGGAACTCGTCACCGAATTCTCAGCATTTTGCCACATTTGTTATATCAACTTGTTTTTGCCAGTTCCTATGAAAAGAAGCTGGAGATGTCGATGACTTTTCACTGCTAAATATCTCAATACACATCACCAAAGACAGGACTGTCTCCTACCTGGCCACAAAGCCACAATCACACATGAGAAAGTGAAAAATAATTCTCAATCTCATTTCGTATTCAATCAAAATTCAAATCTTCCCAGCTATCCCTAAGTTTCTTTTTCAAACCAAGACGCAACCAAGCTTGAGCGCTGCATTTGCTCTTGAATGCATCTTTAGTGTCAGCCTTCTTTTTAATTTTAATGACATGGCCCTTTCAATGAGACCAAGCCAGGGCAGTAGAGTGGCTCACATTCTGAGTTTGTCCCATGGCTGCCTCAGTTTTATCTGTTTCAAGGTTATCTGTCTCTTCCTGTAAATGAGAATGAAATCCAGACACTCAACTAGATTCAGGTTAAATCTTTTTGGCAAGAATACAACATGGGTGTGTCATTTGGTTTTTCCTTTGTTCTTGGTGTTTTCTCGTGCATAAGAGTTTAAATCCATCAAGCGTTTGCCTTTAATGGAAATGAATTTTGTATTACGCTTAGAAAAGGCTTTCCATGAGTAAACAAATTTATCTTTCCTATATATTCTTCTGTGATAGCTTTATTTTTTTTAATTTAACCTTTTATCCATCTGATATTTTTAAATTTTTCTGTGAAAGTGTACAACATTATTATTTTTTTCCTAAAAGATTACCAATTGGTCTGGCAATTTTTATGGTCTAACCATCCCTCCACACTGATTCAAATGTCACTACTATCAGGGGCTCAGAGTCCTCTACATGAGCTTCCCAGGGCTGCCGCAACAAAGCATGGCAAACCGTGTGGCTTACAACAACCGAAATGGATCCCCTCGTGGTTCTGGACGCCGGAAGTCGGAAATGAAGTTGTCGGCAGGGCCACATTCCCTTTGATGGCTCTAGAGGAGGACTCCTTGTTTCTTCTTGCAGCTTCTGGTGCTTGCCAACCTCTTCCAAAGTTGACATTTTGCATAATTACAGCACAAAATCACAGCCAGGAGATTGACATTGGCAGAATCCACAGACCTTATCCAGATCTCTCCAGTTTCACTAGTTTCTCCTTTGGGGGATATAGCTTGTAGACGATAAAACACACCCCTTCTGAACGGTTCTGGGGGGAGGGTATAGCTCAAGTGGTAAAGCTCGTGCTTAGCAAACACAGGGTCCTGGGTTCAATCCCCACTACCTGCTCTAAAAATAACCAAGTAACCTAATTACCTCCCACTAAAAGATAAAAATTAAAAAATTAAAAATAAACAGTTTTGTCAGTTTTGGTAAACGTATAAATAGTCATGCAACCGCCGCCATAGTTAAGTTTTAGGATACAGAAGGCGACAGAGGAGAAGACCAGGGTGGAGGGGCCGCAGGCCGTCCTACAAATACCTCTAACATCTGTTCATTATGTAAGCAGGACACAGTCCATGATTTTTAAAAATAAGCAAAAAGTAGACAAAGATATTTTCCAGCCTTTTGTGCGTAGAGACATAGTTAACAAACATGAAATCGTTGTGAGTATATAGTTTTATAACCTGCTTTTTAAAAAACTTAACAGGTCAGTCTGCCCAGGACAAGAAAAAAAATCTACAGCCCTTTTTATGGCCATAAGGCATTCTGTTGTATGGTCGTCCCCCGAGAGACACGGAGGAAACCCCTAGGATAGCGAAGAAAGACCCTTGGACCACATCCCCAGTCCAGTTTGGGGAGTATCCTGCCAAAAAGTCCCCACGTGCCATCTTGCAGACAACCCCCACCCCTGCCTCTGGCTCAGGCAGCCACTGATCTGCTTCCTGTGTCTGTAAGTTTTGCCTTTTCTAGAATTGCATAGAAATGGAAGCACATGTATGTAGTCCTTTGTGTCTGGCTTCTTTCACTGAGCGTGAGACCCCGAGACACGTCCACATCGTCACTTTCACCAGTAATCCCTCCCTCTGAGTGGCCGAGCGGCCATCCCTTGAATGGCCGGACCAAAACGTTGATCCATTTACAAGCTGATGGGCATTTGGCTATCCTGAACGAAGCTGCTATGCGCATTCGTGTGCAAGATTCATGTGGACATGTGTTTTCAATTCTCTTGGATACATACGTAGGGGGATTTCCGGGTCATATGGTAAGTGTCTATGTAGCTTTTAAGAAACTGCCAAACTGATCCCCAGAGCAGCTGAACCATTTGGCGTTCCCACCAGCAGCGTGTGCAGGTTCTGGCTTCCCCACATCCTCAAGAGAACTTGGCAGAGGCAGTCTTCCAAACCGCATCAGCTCGTCCGAGGTGTGGTTTTAACGGACATGTCCCTAAAGAGCAGTGACGTGGAGCGTCCTTTGAGGTGCCTGTGGACATGCTGCCGTCTGCTCTCGTGATGGGTTTGTTTCGATTCTTTCTAGGCGCCCCTGTTTTTGGTTAGTCTCCTGTTTTATTACCTCGTGATCAGAGAAGGGGGCCCATATGGTTTCCACTTGGGGAATCTGATATTCTTTGTGGCCCAGAACATCAAGTTTTACAAATGTTTGACGTGAAGTTGAAATGAGTCCCGTGTTGATGGGGAAGGTCAGGCAGAAACCCAACTCAGACTAGCTTAGGCCCCCAAGGGGATGTCCCCACTAGGAAGGCCCCGTAGATCCCGATATTCTGTGTTTGTCCCAAGTCCCTCTCTCTTTTTCTCTCCTTCTGACCCAGCTTCTCTCCATGTGCTGGTCTCAGGGTCCCATCCCAGAGGGTTTCTCTCCATGACAAAGAAATCAGAATACATTAAGAGGAGACTAAGGCCTAAATATTTTTTATTATAGAAAATCTTTTTTCTGAAACTTGGATTTTAAAAAACAGATGAAATGATAACAAAGATCAAAGTCATCTATGACCTTAAAAGCTAGATAACTCAGGAAACAGTACTCTCCATAAACTTACACATGCACAAGGTAAAAAAAATTTGAAATAGTGCACAAGGCTGCCCTCCAAAGATAACCACTGTTATCAAGTCTTGGGTATCCTCTCAAAAGATTCGTACATACATACCAGTGCACGAGTTCCTTTTGGTTGCACAACACAAATACCACATGTACTTGTAGAGGGCGAAATCGTGGTCCCCAGAAAGACATGCACAAGTCCTAACTCCTGGTACCTGTGAATGGTGACCTTATTTGGAAATAGGGTCTCTGTAGATGTGGTTAAGTCAAGGATGCCAAGATAAGATCATCCTGCACTTAAATTGAGCCCTAAATCCAATGACTGTTTGTAAGATTTATAACGTCTTTCCAAGAGAAAGGAGAGGGAGATTTGAGACACAGAGAGACACAGGAAGGAGGTCATGTGAAGACGGAGGCAGAGAATGGAACGGCCCCTGTGCCAAGGGGTGCCACGGACCACAGGCAACCAGCTGCAGAAGCCAATAGCGGCAAGAAAGGATCCTTCCCCAGAGTCTCTGAAGGAGCTTGACCCTGCTAACACCTTGATTTCAGACTTCTGGCCCTCAGAACCATGAGGGAATAAATTTCTTTTGTTCTAAGTCCTCAAGCTTGTGGGAGTTTTCCATGGCAGCCCTGCAAAACTCTTACAACACTGTTCCACACTCAGATTTCTCACATAATAACGTGTTAACTTGGGCACAGTATCTTGTGTGTCAGCTGGCTAGGTTATTGCCCGCAGTTGCTCAAACACTGATCTAGAAGTCTCTGCAACAGTACTTTGCAGATGTGCAAAACGTCTACAATCCACGGACCGGAGGGAAAGGAGCGTATCCTGGGTAATTGGGGTGGGTCTGATCCAATCAGTTGAAAGACCTTAAGAACAAAACTGAGGTTCCCTGAGGAAGAAGAAATTCTGCCTGCGAACAAGAACTCCAGCCTGCCCTCCCTGGCGGCCTGCCCTACGGGTTCCCACTTGCCCAGGCAGCCACCACAATGGCATAAGCCAATGCCTTGCAACAAATCTCTTCACATGGTGGCATTTCTATACTGGTTGTTTTCCTGCAGGCCCCTGATTGATAAAGCCCACCCCCCAAATGAGGCCTTACTCTGTTGTCACTGCTGGTTGGGGTCCCTGCCCGCCATGGTCCCTGCTCCTGCAGGGGGGTCACCGGGCTGTCTTCCTCCTACGGCCTCCCCAGTGCTGGCCTAACACAGTGCCTGACAAAGAGCAGCCACTCAATACAAAACTCACTGCGTGTGTGGTTTCATGACCACCTCTGAACCCCAAATCCACCTTGTAAACTCCTACCAGGAAGCATTCTCACTACTCTGTCCCGCTCTGCCTGCTCAGGTTGCGGGGACACTGATGTGCCCCTCCTTCCGGGACACGTGTTCCCAGCAGCAGCGCCCGCGCCGGGATGTGAGCCTGTAAGTGGCTGTGGCCACGGGAGGCAACTTGTACTAAATCCAGAGAAGTAGGTAATGGTGACGTCGGGAGCAGCCCGTATCAATTCTGTAGCCAGAACACGTGAAATAGGAGATTTCAGCCCCAGAGAGGGGTATCCTATCCAAATACCTCAACAGACAGTGCCCACCACTGTCAGAACAGGCAGTTATTCCAAATGCTCATGGAGCTGGCAGGAACATGCCCAGCCGAAGGAGCTGGGGCCTGGGACAGGTCCATGCATCTTGAGTTAAATTGAAAGAATTTCAACCAGTGTTTTGTTCCTACAGTCTTCTTGGACCCTTCTGTGGCAGGCCAGCATCGCTCCCAAAGTCCAGCGAAAAGAAAAACTTGGTTTTTTAAACAAATGCTACTCTTTGCAGCAAGAGCTCAGCGTTGGAACAACTCGCCATCTGTCAACCAAGATCCAGTCACAGAAACTGTGACACATCCAGCGACAGCATACCACGGAAAGACTCCAAGGAACAAGGTAGGGCTACCCATCCGATGGGGCACAGCCTCCGAGCCGTACAGCTGAGAGAGAGAAGCAGCTCGTGGATCACCACCATGTGCGTCATCAAAAGAAACCAGCGGGAGAGTGTGCTGGGAGAAAATGCTCTAGGCATCCTTGCTGGTTCTGGCACGGAGCGCCCCTGGAAGAAGATCTAGGAAGGGGTAGAGTGTGTTGCTTCCAGAGTGGAGAACCGTGCGGCTGGGGACGGGAGGGAGGGAGGGAGGTTTTTCAGTATTTATCTGAACTCTGTGAATGGGCTCCGTGCCGAGCTGACAGCCACGAAGGCCATGAAGGAGCGCAGCTGGAGGCTGGGCGGCTGGCGAGACGCCGCCCGGCATCAGCCCGAGCCGGGACACATCCAGCTGGACATCCCCCCACCCTCCGGGCCACCCTATGCTCACCTGCAACGTGGCACATTCACGGTGCCTTCTGGTGCTAACATTCCCTGACTCCAAATGCAGTTCCCCTATCACTGAGATACTTGCCCACAAAAAGCAGGAAACGGGCTTTTTTCCCCGAATATGTGTCCTTTGGACTTATCTTCATACTCTCTCACCAAAGCAGCAGGATTAAAGATGGAAACAGAAATCTGCTGTTTTGTGTAACATAAGCAACATTTCTTTGGGTTCTTTTAGAGAAGTAACCCAGCCAATGAAGGCAGTGAAATAGGGCATGGGTTTGATTCAGTGGGGCGTTTGCAATGCAGTTCTCAGATCCATCACTCCGGAAACCCCTGGTTTTATCGATGCTGCCCAAAGGACTGACAGAGGACCCTGGAGATTGCTTCCAGCATCCAGGGAGGACAATTAGCAAACTCACAAATGTGTATTCGTTAACTGCTTTGAGTCCCCCAATTACTGTTTTTTTTTAACATTTTTTATTGATTTATAATCATTTTACAATGTTGTGTCAAATTCCAGTGTTCAGCAGGTTTTTAAGTAAGGACTTCATCCTAAATTTTAAAACTCTGTTAAGTGGAAGTTATTTTTAAATTTGTGAAAATAATGTATTTCACACTGAAAAACCGTGCTCATAAAATCGTTTTACACTCTAACAATTCTGTACCAGGCAAAGGTCTTAGAAAAAAGCAGACATAGGATGTGTAACAGGCGTGACTAATTTGTGTTAGAATGCCACTGAAACCAGCTAAGCACCAAGTACGTTCAGAACTGCCCTGGATGGACTTACACTTCCTAGAGTTGCTGAGATTTCGGGGACAGAAGCAACCCCATTTACCTGGGGTGGGAGTGTAAATCAATGCAGATCCTTGGGGGACACTCTGACAACAGCCAACAAAGAAGTAGACCCACGTCCCCTCCCAGACAGCACCTAGGCATGCTGTTTCACAGGTGCGCTAGTACCCGGTACATGCAAAGACAAACAGGTCCATCACTCCACTGTTTCTAACAGTAAGGAACTAGAATCATGGACTGATATGATTGCAAAATTAATAAATGACACTCCTTAAGAAAAGCCTACACCATGGAGTTCTCCCACAGGGGGCTCTGGTCTCCAGAGCAACATCATAAAGGAGCGGTTTAATCGTTTCCTGCCTCCCGTAACAGGCTCCTTGACCTTCCCCGCCCCCGGGATCCAAGGGCAGGCCTGTGTGTGCACGTCTTGAGGCGTTGTGCGATGGGCTGGGCGGCCTCGGGCGAGGCCCAGGGGCCGGAAGGCCTTCTGCCACCTCGTTCAGCCCCGCAGGGTCTGCTGTGTTCAGGCTTCTGCTACTTCCAGACGCAGCCTGCCCGCCCCGCCCAGGCACACTTGGGAAGTGGCAGGAATGGCCTCCACAGCCACATGACCTGAAGCAATTTGGGGTTCCTTTTCCTCATCTGTAAAATGAGGCCTGGGACAGGCTTCCCTTTGTAAGACGTGTTTGAAACAGTGTGAGCTGCAGACAGCCTCTGGGGCGTCCTGGGTCAGGATCTCTGGGGTGGGGTCCGGGGTCAATATTTGCACTGTGTCCCCAGGGGATTCTTAGGCAAACCGAAAGCTTGAGAACTTCTGCAAGGGCCCTAACTGTGCTTATTTTAACTTGAGTTCTGATACATAAACACTGTGTGTCACGTATATATAATATTTATCCCTTGCATATACAGAAACAGCATCACATAACACCGCTAGCCTGTAAGTTACACGTCGGTCTCGCAAATGCGAGGGGACCTGGTTGGGGAACAAATAAATCATTACATTAAATATTCAAGATTGTGCAGTGAATTATATATTCTGAGTTTATCCCATGCAGATCGCTGAGGGTGTGTCTGGTGTGGATGGTGTTACTGCTTTTAGCCAACTCTGCTTACGGTAGACAGTATTTGTAGAACTACGAGCTGTCCTAAAACTGCTCTGTAAGACAAGCTAATGGTACTTAGTTTTAACTGCCAAAGCTGACAGATAGAGAGTACTGGCATCATCTCAACTCCTGACTTTTCCATTGACTTGAGAATAACGCCATCAAGTCACTCATTTCTTGCCTCAGCATCTTCGCTTTTGGATCCACAAGAGCAACACGGAAATATTTATCCTTTCTCAGTGGTATTTCAGACAGTAAATAGTTAATATTCATCACTGGCATTGTCACTTGCACAGAAAGAAAAGTGGCATTAAATGGAGTATTTGTTTGCCTGTGTGCCTGAATTTTTAGTATCTTTTTTTGTACATATTTTAGACATTCTCGTCTACAGTAAAGTATAAATGGAATGTAGGTAAACTATTCGTGTTCCAGGGTTAAGTAACTGCATTACTTTCGTTGAAAATATGTTTAGAGTACTTAACCACAATCTACGTGTGGCTTTTTAAATTTATTTAAAATAAAATAAAATTAAAATTAATTCCTCAGCAGCACATTTCAAGTGTTTACCAGCCACAGGTGGCTGGTGGCTAACGTAGTGATGGAGACATAAGGCATCTCCATCCTCTCTGAAAATGCTATCGGACAGCCATGCTGGAATAACTCCGTTCTACATTCAGTTATGTCTGAGGAACCATTTGTTGAATGAATAAGAAAATAATTAGTTCTAACTTGTCTCAGTAATTCTTCAACACAACAGTCAAAACGGGAGATGGAATCTGCTTTAGCCCAAACCCATGTTTTGACACAACTGGATTAGCTGGAATCATTCCTCACTTCTGCCAACTTCCAGTTTTGTTTTTTTTTTAACATTTTTTATTGATTTATAATCATTTTACAATGTTGTGTCAAATTCCAGTGTTCAGCACAATTTTTCAGTCATTCATGGACATATACACACTCATTGTTCCAGTTGTTTTTAAGGAACACTTCACAAATGTTCGATAATACCTCACCTATTTATCTGATAATTTAATTCTAGTCAATTGTGCCATATTTGTTTCTCCCAATAAATTATCTAAACATTATTTTACCCAAACTGGGTGTTCAAAGTTGGATAGTCAAGGTGCACATTAAACCTTCCAGGAAATTGATTTTCCCCGCAATGGGTTAGGAACAAATTCTAGACAAATTCATTTCTTAGGGGAAAAAAGAATTCTCTTTTATAAGCTCTCCTTCCTTAAGAAAAAAAAAATAGTAAGCAAGTATCCTGGGATACCATATACCACCAAGAGGAAACTGGAAACTTCCAAGATGAATTCTGCAAGGAAATGTGAGTTGAAACTGATCTAGCTATTTGTAGGATTACGATAAATACACCTTTGGCCTCAGCCCCACAATTTACCGCTGGCTGCACAAGATGGGTACACAAAAAGAGCTAGAGAGAAATTGTACGCGACTCTCTCTACCCCAGGAGTGCAGGTTTCATCCTAAAGCAGGGGTTCTGGGCTGCAGCCCCTCCCAAGCGAGCAATCAAATCCCCTCCAGAGGAATCTTCCTCCTTCACAGACAGTATCTGAGTCTGGAAAGGTTACCCAAGTTTTTTCCAGGATATCAAATGAATGTAACCTATTTAACCAAATAAACTGAAGAAAATGCCAGAAATTGAAAGATGGGCTCCTGCAGTTCCAAATTTTCTACAGTAGGCCTTTCCCGTTAACACAACAACAAAAACAGATTTCTCCTGCAGAATCCTTTATAAATATTTTAATGATCAAAATTACTTTGAGACAGTCTCCTGCAACAAGAAACGACTTTTTGATTTGCTCAACAAAGTACGTTGCAACTGCGTCCAAGAGAGACGCAAAACCAGAAAATGAATTTTGAGTTAAATTGTACGGATGCAAAAAAAGTTAAAGCTAACATACACCTCTTTTATTACTCGTTTGACTTGCTCTGATTCAAGATCTAAATGATTTAAAGGGAGAGTTGCTCTTGCAGTACGGATCTGAACAGTATAAAATAAAAGGGTGGCTGCCGACCATGACCCCACAGGAGCCCAGCCCACCCCCACCTCTAAACGCGGTCCCGTCTTCTCTCTGCCGCATGCAGCTGATCCAAAGGACACGGAATGCCAAATCCTGGCAGGCCCATTAATGACTTAGTCCTGGGTTAGAACCATCTCAGATCTCGATCCCACTCCCCCACATTCATGTCCATAAAATCGTGAAACAAGTTAAGAAAAGGTGTAGTTGCTTTTCCGCCAACGTGCGCCCTAAAACTTGGGGGCTGGGTGCCACTTCACAGCTTAAAGAACGCGGAGCCGTTCGTTTTCAACTGATGCATTTTCCTCTCTCGCCTTTGGGGGAAAAAGTTGGGCTGCTCAGTTTTTGCCGCTCCCCCCCTCCCCCCAGTACTTTGTCTCCTATTCCTCGCACCACCACCACCACCTCCCCCCGCCCCGGCCCGTTATACTCCCGCGCAAAACAGTACGACTGCCGGAGAACAAGTTCAAAAAGGTGTAGGGCGGGTGAGCTCGGCGCGCCCCAAGCAGCGCCCCTCGGAGACAGGGGCAGGAAGCCGCCGCGTCGCTGCGTCCCAACTCCCCCCACTTCGGGCCAGAACAATGGCTTTTTGCCCGGAAAACGAAGTTCGGAGGCCAGGCGCGCCCCGGAGATGAACCGGGACTCGGTGGCGATCCCCAGCTCCTCAACGCGAGGCTCCCCGCTCCTTTCCGCGAGGGACCCCACCGTGCTCGGTGGACCCCCGCGCGCAGCGCGTTCCCGGGGCCCAGCCTAGCCTCACACGGCGCGCAAGACCCCCGCCCGGGGCGCGAAGCCGTGCCCTCAGTGAACAATGCGCGCCCCGCCCCCATCCCCGCCCCCGCGCGCTCATTGGCCCACGCCGGACCGGGGCGGCCCGCGGGGGCGGGCGGCGGGCCCCGGCGCGCAGCGCTCCGGGCGCTGAAGAGGTGCGCCTGCGCGGGGCGGGCCTGCGCGGGGCGGGGGCGGTGCTTTGTGTGCTGCCGGCGGGGCGCGCGGCGGCGGCGGCGGCGGCGGCGGCGGTGGCGGCGGTGGCGGTTCGGGGAGCGGTTCGCGGAGCGGCGGGAGCCGCGGTCGGGTCGGGGCGCGCGGCAGCATGGAGGAGCTGAGCAGCGTGGGCGAGCAGGTCTTCGCCGCGGAGTGCATCCTGAGCAAACGGCTCCGCAAGGTGCGTGCGGCCCGGCCCGCTCCCGCCCGCGCCCTCCCGCCCCGGCTCACGCGCCTCTTCTCTCCCTGCAGGGCAAGCTGGAGTACCTGGTCAAGTGGCGCGGCTGGTCCTCCAAGTGAGTCCCCAACAATGCGGCGCCCGCCTTTCCGCTCGCTCCACCTCAGCCCGGAGTGGGGGCGGCGTGGGGTCCATCGTCTGTGCCGTCTGGGGGCGTCCGCGGGCTGGGCGGGAAGTTTGCGGGGGCTCCTGGGGCTTGGCGGGGAGGGGGCGCCCAGCCTGCGCGGGGTGCTCTTTGTTTACAAGCCCGCGGGGCGCGGGGCTGGGCGGCTTCCCTGGAACCCCCTTGGGCGGGCCCAGCCCCGCTCCCGGCACCCGGGCTGCCTCTCCCCACGCCCAGCCGGCTCCCCTCCTGCGCCGAGCGCTCCTCCCGCGCCCATTTGTTGCATGCGCCCGCGCCCGCCTCAGCCCTCCCCGCAGGACGCGAGCCCCCCTCCTCTTGTTCGTATTTTCCCCGCTGTAACCTGAGCTTTCTATTGATGGATGTAGGGCTTTTTTTTTTTTAATGGGAGGGAGGGGACTTGGCATCCCGGAAGGGGCTCTGTTTACAGGCGTTAGCGCAGACCCAGTTCCCCTTTCTTTCCAGACCCCACATTTCTTTCTTTGCTTTCCCCTCCGGGTGCCCCGGCCCGTGTTCGCCTGGGCGCCAGCAACATGATTCTCAATATTTGGGCTGCGTTCCTGTGCCCCTCGGCCTCCCTGTCTCAGCATCCTGGACAAGCCTTCCCTTCCCTCCCTGGCTCCAGGCCAGGGTTTGGGGGCTTCCCTGTCTGCAACTTTCTATTCTGCTCGGATTTGTTTTCCTCCCTGGGAGACAGTGGAGTTCTCCTGAGACCGCGTGTTAATTGAAGGTTGAGGTGGTGGTTTCCCTTTGAATTTGAGGACAAGGTACTGGCTTCAAGAGCCGGGGTCTCCAGGAGCTTGTACTGGGTGTTGGCGGGACCTTTGGGGATTCTCCCCAGCACCCCAGTTCCCTGGCTGCTTAATGAAGTGGCTGGTCAGTGGAGGGTACTTTAGGACACCCTGTTCTTTGCTTTTCCAGACACAACAGCTGGGAACCAGAGGAAAATATCCTGGACCCGAGGCTGCTCCTGGCATTCCAGAAGAAGTGAGAAAATTAACAGATCTGTGGGAGGGGGAGACCTTTGGGGGGACCCTGGCCTGTCACACAGTGGTACAGGGCCGTGCTACCCCTCCAGGGGTCCTGGACTTGGGCTGTGGTTTGAGATTCCAGTTGAGTCGTCCCCCAGCCTTCCCTTGACTGGCCAGCACTGTGTCCAGACCTTGGGAGTCACTGAGTAAATGCTGCTTTTGGCCTTTGTGACAGCCAGGCTTGCAAAAATGGACTTTCTTGGTTCCTTGGTGAGAAGTTCTGGCTTCTCTTATTGGTCTTTTCTGTCGACCAATGCACAGACAGCACTAATAAAAACCAGGATGGCAGGTTTGCCCTAAAAATGCAGACCTGGCCTCCCAGCCTTCCTCGTGGGTGCCATTGAGTGAAAGAAGGCTCAGAGAGGGAGCTGGGGCACATGGTAGAACGTTACGCCGATTGTGGTGTGTCTGTACCAAGAACAACACATTTCTTTTTCTCGGGACTGCAGAACAGCTGGTACCGAGTGAGCACCGGGGGGCCCCCTTGCAGTCTCAGGGGCTGAATTTACTTCTGTAATTCTAGATGTCATTTCTATTTATAGGTAGGAGACTTGGGTTAAGAGAGGCCTCCTTGAGATACTCGGGGGAAAGGGTGGTGAGGAGCAGGTGATGGCATGAGGGTCCAGGGAGTGCTGCTCCGGAGCACACTGGTGGGGGCAAGGGTGGGGATTGCCCCGTTGGCAGAGGGAGATAAATTAGGTGCTCAAAAGCTTTCCCAGATGGGGTCAGTCCAGCCAGCTGTTCTCTGGTAGCTCAAGCTGTGTCCACTTTTTTTTTTCACTGTAGCAGGACATTTTGGGTCTTCTCAGAGTAGCCCTGACAGTGGAGAGGAAAATAGAGCTAGATCTGGGGAGGGCGGCAGGAGGGGTGAGAAATGCAGCGCGCATATGCTTGCCTCAGTACCTTTGAAAAAGCTTGTCGGCAGCCTCCTTGCTGTTTAATTCATAACTTGGGTCCTGTAACTCCTGGGTGGGAGCTGGTACCTTTTTCTCTAAGACAGTGTCCTGCCTGTTGAGAGAGCGTGTGTTCTTAACTTCACTTTTGGTTACAACACAGCAGACGAGAACTAGGGTTAGCAGATATCCGAGAGACTGATGCAGGAGTTAAAGAGAGCTGTGGGGTGGTTGGTTTCAATCACAGGAGAGAGACGACTGGGAAGGGGGATGTTCTGCACTCCGGTCCACCCCAGAGATCCCCCTGGAAGCCAGGAGCTGGCGGTTATTTGCTTGGTGTGGGGATATGGCTTTTGAGTGTAAGGGGTGGTCCAGGCTCAGAGCCCACGGTTACAGGTTAATGTGTCAGCAGAGACCCGCAAGTGCTCCTGCCTCATGGGGAGGACAAATTGGGGCTACTCTTGAGTATAAGCTCTGTCTGGTTGTTCTAATTGGATTCTTAGCAAGATCACCTTACAGGCCCCAATGAGATAATGTTTGCCCATTTTAATTACCAGGAAACTACTCCAGGTAGAGCCTCTTCCTAGGGCAGGGGGTGGCAGGGAACCTGGAATACAGACTTTCAGGGCTGATGGGTGGAGGCAGCCCTCTTGGCTCCCGAGCCCAGGCCACCTTGGAGTCAGGCGCCACCAGTATTTCCATTAGAGCAGAGAGGGCTCAGAAAAAGGAAACTAGGAGAGAAATCTGAGCCGGGACACTGGCTCTGGTTAGACCACGCGCAGAACAGGACCGAAGCCCTTGGTTCTCCTGGTGCTCCGACAACTGCTGAGATTTTGTGTGGGCAGTGGAGAGCCGGAGGCTGGGGGCAGTGGTCCTCACCTCCCTGTTGCTGGACTTTCTTGTTTGGAGTGAGGGGGTAGACCATGAGACCACAAAGACTCCTTCTAGTTGTGGCGTTGTAGCATTTGCACAAAACAGTCTCCCTGCAGAAAGTGGCCAGGACTAGCGCAGGGCCGTCTTAAGAGAAGTTGGAGAAAACTGGGAGCTGTTCCTTTCCCAGCTTTGCGTGATTTTCTTTGACTTGTCTTTACCCAGATGTAAATGAGGTAGATGGTAATAAAAATAACACTGACCCATAATGCAGAGAGCTGGATCTGGACCTCTGCCCTGGATGTGTTCACTAATAGGATGTGTGTTTGCCGTGACACTGGTGATGAACTGCTGGGGGGGCTCCAGTGCAGCAGGAGGGAAGGTCTGTGACCCTGACTGGTGCTTGTCTTCAGGGAACATGAGAAGGAGGTGCAGAACCGGAAGAGAGGCAAGCGGCCCAGGGGCAGGCCGAGGAAGCACACGGTGATGTCCTCCTGTAGCCGGCACTCCAAGCTCAAGGTGGGTGGCTGCTGACCTCCCAGCGCTGGCTCTGGGCCGAGTGGAAGGCTGTGACAGGAGGCTTGTGGGCTTTGGGGAAGGAGGCCAGCTGGCACCTCTGCACGAGTCTTTCCCTTGCTCAGAAGACCCTGGCCTCTGCCTCCCTCTGGGCTGCGGCCCTGAGTCTCTGCCAGCAGGGGGCATCAGCTCTGCCTCCTGCCCTGTCCCTGCAATGGTGAAGCCCCTCCTGAGCTGGTTTCCTGGTCCTTTGATGTCCACTCTGCGCTCCTTTCTCCTAGCTAGCAGTGTCAGTCTGCACTGCTGCCTGCTGCTGTCCCACCCCCAGTGGCTTACAGGGAACTTAAAACAGGAAGCATGCGCACAGTAGGAGCTCGTAGGTATGCCAAGTACACACTGCTGACAGGGCAGCCCACAGGCGCGTGCACGCCCGGGCTCCTTG
Source organism: Vicugna pacos (assembly GCF_048564905.1). Lineage (NCBI taxonomy): Eukaryota > Metazoa > Chordata > Mammalia > Artiodactyla > Camelidae > Vicugna > Vicugna pacos. The sequence continues at coordinate 61,004,654 of NC_133002.1, forward strand.
GCATGGCCCCTCCCTCCTCCAGTCGCTTAGAGCCAAGGTGTGGAAGGGGTCCCAACCTTGGTCTCTGATGAGTCTTTGATTTCTCTCTCAAGGGTGCTGCCCTTCCAGGGGGCTGGGGAAACCCTGCCACACGTGTTGTTGGCTAGGGTATACTAGCCTCATTTTGCCTTCAAAATCTTCCTTTTGAGTGGGACTGTAGGAGTGAACAGAGAAGCGGCAGCGAGGCAGGGGGGCCCCAGACTCCCCAAGTTTGATTCCGTCGTCCCCAATTTGAGGCACGCCAGCTTTGTAACCAGGAGCGGTGTTGGCTCTATCTCCCTAAAGTGCACCTTTTCCATGGGGACCTGAGAAACAGGAGGATGTGCTCACTTAGCGTTGGGGGTGACGTGCAGAGGACGGGGAGGGCAGGGTTTTGTTTTCCTGTGCACTGGAAGGTTCCGAAGGGGTCAGCTTGGAAGTGGGGAGGTTGAAGCAAGATACTTACATGCTTTCGGCTGAGCTCTCACGTGCACTGCTCACTCCACCCTGCCCTTCTGAGACACGAGAATTTTGCTGCTGAGTTTCCCTTTGCCAGGTGTCTGCCGAGGGCAGGGAGCTCCCCGTGTGCCCCCGGAAAGCCGACATCCGGGGTCGGCACGTGTGCGTTTCCCTCTGCTGCTCACTTTACAGACCATCTGTTTTTCTTTGTTCTTTTCCACTTTTAACTGTGTTTTGTGGAAACTTATAAGGTCCTTTCTGGAACAAGACAGTGAGATTGCTCCCTCCTGACTGCTTTTCTGGTCTGGAAATCACAGGAGGTGCTGGCTCCAAAGTGTCCAGCGCCCCTGGGGACCAGGCTGTAGAAGTGACACCTTCTTCCCCTTTGTCATTGCAGGAACCTGATGCCCCCTCCAAATCCAAGTCCAGCAGCTCCTCCTCTTCCTCCACGTCTTCCTCTTCTTCCTCAGACGAAGAGGATGACAGCGACTTAGATGCCAAGAGGGGCCCCCGAGGCCGCGAGACTCACCCAGTGCCTCAGAAGAAGGCCCAGATCCTGGTAGCCAAGCCCGAACTGAAGGACCCCATCCGGAAGAAGCGGGGCCGGAAGCCCCTGCCCCCAGAGCAGAAGGCGGCCCGAAGACCCGTGAGCCTGGCCAAGGTGCTGAAGACAGCCCGGAAAGACCTGGGGGCGCCGGCCGGCAAGCTGCCCCCTCCGCTCAGCGCCCCTGTGGCTGGCCTGGCCGCCCTGAAGGCCCACGCCAAGGAGGCTTGTGGTGGCCCCAGCACCATGGCCACCCCGGAGAACCTGGCCAGCCTGATGAAGGGCATGGCCGGCAGCCCCAGCCGGGGCGGCATCAGCTGGCAGAGCTCCATCGTGCACTACATGAACCGGATGAGCCAGAGCCAGGCCCAGGCCGCCGGCAGACTAGCTCTCAGGGCCCCGGCCACTGGCAAGTGCAGCCTAGGGCTGGACCTCAAGGTGAGGACGCAGAAGGGGGAGCTGGGGGTGAGCCCCCCTGGAAGCAAAATCCCAAAGGCCCCCAGCAGTGGGGCGGTGGAGCAGAAAGTGGGGAGCTCAGGAGGGCCCCCACATGCTCACAGCGGCAGCAAGGTCCCCACGGGGTGCCTTGGCCCCCAGCCTGCGCCCACCCAGGAACTGAGCCTCCAGGTCTTGGACTTACAGAGCGTCAAGAACGGGACGTCGGGGGTGGGCATGGCTGCCCGCCATGCCACAGCCACCAAGGGTGTCCCTGCCACCAACCCAGCCACTGGGAAGGGCACTGGGGGTGGCCCCACTGCGGGGAGCGGGGCCAGCCTGCTCACTGACACCAGCAAGGGTGAGAAGCTAGCCTCTAGGGTGGCAGCCATGCCCACCCCTGCAGGCAAGAGGGACTGTGTCAAGGGCAACACGGCCTCTGGGCAAGAGGGCCACGCGCCCTTGGGAGAAGCGCGCAAGGCAGCTGCGCTGTCCGAGGTGAGCACCGGCGAGGAGGACAGCAGCTCCGACTCGGACCCTGACTCGGCCTCGCTGCCCAGCGCCGGGCAGAACCTGTCGGTGTCCATCCAGACCAGCCAGGACTGGAAGCCCCCCCGCAGCCTCCTCGAGCATGTCTTCGTCACTGACGTCACTGCCAACCTCATCACGGTCACGGTGAAGGAGTCCCCCACCAGCGTGGGCTTCTTCAGCCTGAGGCATTACTGACGCTGCCTGGCTGCGCGGGTCTCAGCTGCCACTCTCTGGCCTCTGGCTTTGCTTTGATATGTGGCCCACTCCCCTTACCCTCTCCAGGGGCCAGTGGCCTCCCTCAAGGGCAGGCCTGGATGGGAACTCCCCCTGTGACTTTGGCCGGGGAGGTACCGTGGTGCCTTGCCACCTTGCCGCCTGGCCTTGCCCTCATTCCTACCTCTGGGCCTTCGCTTTGCTCCCCACTAGCCTCAGGAAGTCTCGGCGGCCACCTGTGGCTCAGCGAAATGTTACTCAAGTGTGTCAGCTCACCACCCCCCATCTCCCAGGGGCTCAGGTGTTAGAGCAGGGGGCTTCTCCTGGTCCAGCTTGGCTGTTCCCTGCCCAGCGGCGGGAGGAGACGGTGTATGGGGCTTTGCAGGGAGGTGTCAGGTCTGGGGAGCTGCTCAGGGTGTGGAAGATGGGGCGAGGGGAGCAGGGAAGGGGCTTTGCTGGTCTGAGCGGTGCCTGAGCTGGCATGGGTGAGGGCACCGTTCACCTCCCTGTCCCTGGCCCAACCCCAGACAGATAAGGGCTGAGGCCTTAATGGAGGAGGGAGGGGTGGAGCTGGTCCCAGAGCCATTTCACATGAAGAGACTCCAAGGTTGGGGGAACATGAGACAGGTGTCAGTCCACTGCCCTCCATTCTGCCAGCCTGTGCAAGGACTGCCTTAGTCCTAATTGTGGCCCCACATGCTGCCCCAGGCCGCCCGGGCAGTGGACAGTTGTTGGAAGTAGGTCTCCTCTCCCACCATCCTCTGGCTTCCAGCTGCTGGGTGAGTACTGACCACAGCCCCACCCACGTCTGCCCACCTGATGTCACCTCCTTCCCCTGACAATCCCCCCCATCTCTGGGGGGTTCAGTGTTATCCTCCCCCACTGAGAAGCTGTATCCCTGTACCATTTGGGAAATGGGACAAAATCTGAGCAGCCCGCCTGGCAGAGGACCCCTCAGGAAAGGCCAGAGCTGCCAGCCCGACTGCCTTCCTCCAGGTGACCGAGTCGGAGCGACCTTGGTCTGGTTCCTGACCAAGGTCAGAATGACCAGACATCTTGGGGCTGAGAGATGGATGCATCAGTGAGTGGGATCACTGGTCTTTGTGATGCCAAAAAGGAAGTTGGAAGTGGGGGGGGCTTTGTTTCTGCTTCGATTATCTGCTGGCATCAGCCAGCACATGTGGGGTCTCTTGTCTGCATCGCCTTGAGTGCAGAGGAGAACCCAATGTACGGGGTGGACCTGCCAGACCTCCAGTTCCCCTGCTCCCTCACCCTCCACACCAAATAGGAAGAGATGGCTTTTGTTTAGCCAAATCAGTTTCAACAGTGTGCCTTTGGGGATGAACCCATGTCCACAACCTTGTTGAGGGGCGTCTAAATGCATCTCCCGAGTCTTGCACTAGGTAGCTGTGCTGGCTGTCGCAGGAACGGCACCCAAGATCTGGGGGCCCTGGACAGCCAGGCTGAAGCTGGAAAGTTGGCAATGAAGCGGGAATTGTCCCCTGCACTGCCCCAGCAGGGGATGGAGAGATGCCAGCTCACTGCACAGTCTGGAAGGAAGGGGTGGCAGCACACGGCCCTTGGCACCAGCTTCCCCTCCTGTCCCCACGTGCCCCTGGGTGTGACTGAAGGGGCTCTTCTGGGCCGCCTTCCCCTCCAAGGAGCTCCTCATCTCCGTGTTTCGCTGCCTTAGAGGCTGCAGAGCCAGGCCAACAGTAGCTCTCCCATCCAGGCCGTCAGGGCGACCCTGCTCTGGGCTGGCCTGACAGCCCCAGCAGCCAGGTCTCCAAGCCCCACTAGGTGCCTTTCTGTTTACCAGCTACTCAATCCCAAAGTTTGAATCTGCAAACACCTTACTCCCAGCCACTTTGCCTTCCTGCTGTGTTGTGTGTTTTTCTTGGTGCTTGTGACTCCGAGTGGTTCGTGTTTAAAAGGGTGAGCGTGTGTGCGCACTTGTATGCAGGCATGACAGCCTTCGCTGAAGAACTGGACAGATGCTCAGGGTTGGTTGTCATGTTTACCCGTAAATGAAGTAGTACTTTTTAATTTGCTGCTATGTGTCGGCGGGGGAGCTAGGCATTGGTCACACATCTGACTCGAGATTCATTTCTTTATCCTGCAGGCTTTCCCTGTGTGTACTGAACGGGCGTGTTAATCCTATCTTGTCTTTCTCTTTGCTTTTGTAATACATAGGAAGAGGTGGCCAGTCTGTCCTCTTTAGAAGATTTGGCATATTTTTATATATATTTTTTGGTACCAAAAAGAGTGTTCCTAGTTCTTGTTACACTCAAAATTCTGACATGACTAAGGGCGCTGGGCCTAGAGGTTTTGTCAGGGGACAACTTTGGGGAGGACCAGAGCTCTGGACTGTTGCCAGTCACTGGCTTGATTTGTGTTTTTTAATTTAAAAAAAAAAGCCAAATCATTCATGTATGCCGCTTCTAATTGCTTTAAACTATGGCTGGCTGGCTGCTTTTTTTAAAGAGAGAACAAAAGTGGATATGTTATTGCCCTGGGAGACTTAAGATCTTTGTTGAAACAGGACAGCAGCCCAGCCCCCATATTCAATCAGGACCAACCAGTTAAAAGAAATGCTTCCCCCAGGAAGCCCACAATGGTTGGGGGAAGGGGGTGGGAGGAGGGGAGAGGTAGTGCCTAGACGAACAGATTTTTGCTCAAGTGCATCTAAAGGTTCTGTGAATTTTCTAGTATTTTTGTAAAACTAACACTAGCAATAGGTTGCAGGTTTTTTTAGACTGATGTTAATTTATTTTACAGGGGGAGACATTAGCAAGTGGTGTCAGAGAATTTCCGTCTCAACTTTTTGTTAACTCTTGGTATATCAATAAATTCTTTTCTTAACTTTGGGCCTGGTGTATGTCATGAGTGATGCCTGGAAACAAAACAGTCTCTTCACTTTCCCATTCTTGAGGCAAAATACTTATCTGGACTGGACTGAATCATGGGGTGAAAAAATTACAGGCTTTGGGAAAGGCTTAGGCACTTAACTGGGTGCAAAAAAAACAATGTTTTTCTAAGCAAAGGGGTGGGATTGATTTTAAGAGTCCCCATGCCAGTGTTTCCCAGAGAGGGTGATTTGTCACCAAAGGGGACATTTGTCGATGTCTGGAGACAGTTTTGGTTTGTCACAACTCGGGGGCAGGGGAGAGTGGTGTTGCTAGTGGCATCTAGTGAATGGGGGGCAGGGATGCTGCAATACATCATGAACGCGCTTCGAGACATCTGCCAGAAACTGATCACTTCAGATTAAAACAAACCAAAATTCACACACACACCCAGTATCCAATGATACAACTGTTGGAAAGCTGCTGAACCTCTTGAGTCCACCACATGTGGTAACACTTTAAAAGGACACGGCCATAAAATTCCAGTGGAGGTGCCACGAAGCGCAAGAAGCTTTGAGTCAGCGGTACTACTGCGACTCCTAACCCATGGCTCATAATAGAGCGATGATTTGCTTACTAGATACCTTCCCTGCTCCTTTAAGGTTTGCATTACCTTCAGCATGAATTTATTCATAAATTTCAGCCCGCAGGGAGAATGAAGCTCCCTCTGAAGTGAGGAGAAGCTGGGCCTGGATGTTGGCTGCCACTGGTTAAAGGGCCAGTTGGGGCGCAGGCCTGAATGCTTTAGTTCAGGAGATTCCCAACAATTAGAAATGCAGCCTCCGGCTCTGCCAGGCTCCAGGAAAGGCCTGCGAATTTGCAGTCAGACTCCTTGCCGGGACGGCTGCTGGTGTATTTTCTTTTGTTGTGCCTTCAGAGGCTGGAGCTGTTTTGTTCTGGAGAAGGTGGTCAGGAACCCCAGCCTTCCCGTCCTCCCACTTCTGAGAGCTGGAGAAGGGCTGGGGATGGCCAGGAAGGAGCAGACTGGAGACCCAGGAGCCCCGCCGTCCCCGGTGGCCAGCCCGCTTCTACAGAGCACCCGCCAGATGGGTGCTGGGGGCCCGGACCCACACTGGCCTTTGTTAGTTTCTGCGCTACTGATCTGATCGCCTAATCCACCGCCTTCCCAGAAGAATGAGCTGGGCTGCCAAAGGGCCCGAACCGGCCCGAGGGGCCGGCCGGCGGCCTCCCCGGGGCGGGCTCAGCCCCGCGCCGTCCCGTCCAGCCCGAGGGCTCCTGGCGCGGTGGGTGTCGCCAGGCTGCGGGGATGTGAATCCGGCCGGCTGGACACCTCCTTCCTGCCTACCACCTTGCGGCTGGAGGGCCTGGCCGCAGGGAGGGTGCAGAGAGGCGCCCATGGTGGCCCACTCTAACGTACTTTCGGCTGGGGGAGCTGAGGAGCTCCATGCTCCTTCAGGACCCTGAAAGGCACCGCCGCCTGGGAGGGGTTGGGCTCCAAGGAGAAAGGCTGAGACCATCGCCTCTAGAGGGCGCGCGCGACCCGCGAAGTTCAGGCCACTGGCGCTTTGGACGCGCCGGGAACATTCCCCACCGGGGCTCTGAGCTGCCCTGAGGAACAGAATTGCACGACCTACACCCCGAGAGCTCTCTGAGATGCCCCCAGCACCCCCCATTTCCGAAGTCAAGAAGGAAGCCGCGGCCCTAGGCCACAGCCTCTTACCTCGTGTCCAGGCCCGCCAAGCACTGAGCTGCTCCCATCTCGAATTCCAGCCGGGTTCCAGGCCCCTTCTGGTCCTGGGGGACTTTGGGGTGAGAAGAGAAAATCAGAAAATGAGTCCCCAGAGTTCTAGGACAGGCTTGTTCGCCGTCGGGCCTCTTGTTCACAGCACGGGCCTCCCCTAGGATCCCTGCGCTGTAAGCATCAAAGGGACAAAAAAAAAAAATCGATCCGATTCGACTCTCTCCGAAGAGCCATAAAGACTCCAGTTCAGCCAGTGTGTGCTGAGCCAGGCTCCGCGCTGGTGGCAGCCCCCCCAACCGGCCCTGCCTTCAAGACGCAGAGAAACAGCCCCGGCCAGAGGCACGCAGGCCAAAGCCTCCATACCTGGTCGCTTTCCCGGAGAATCCGCCCGAGGGACTGAAACCCTCAGAAGAAACACCTGGTCAGAACTGAGGCTGGTCATGGTCAGCCAACCGGGGAAAGGGGGCAAAGCTGGCGGCCTCCCATCTTCCTCTCTCCATAAGCGAGAGTCCACTCCCTGACCAGACACTCAGGAAACCCTTGAGGCAGGGAGTCCCGCCGCTCCACCTCGGTCACAGTTTGGAGGCTGGCCACCTGGCCGCTTCGCAGGGGTACCCTACTCTGCTCCCCACCCTCTGACTGCCCACCTGCCCGGCCCCTCACTTCCGAAGGGTGACCCACTGCGTCCCAAGCCCAGGCACCGGGCTGCTCCTTCCCTCCCGGGACCTCACACAGGTCACAGACTCAGGGAAGGAGGCTGGGAGAGCTCCAACAAATGCGGGGTCACTGACTCAGTGGCCAAGGGCAGGAGATGCACGGGCCAGTGCTTGCCGATGCCCCTCTCTTCCGGCTGTGCCAGTGCGCCTAGATCCGCGCTCTTCTGCGGGGCAACGTCTGCTGGGCATATAGGGGTGGAACTGAGCTCAGGGCGGTGGCCTCTTTGGGGTCCCCAGGGTAGCTCTCTGGTGCTGGCTTCACGACCCCGCCCCACTGCTGAAAAGCCTGCGGCCAGGAAAATCTGAGAAGCCCCCACCCGACCCTGCGCTCTGCTCTCCCCGGAATGTGCCTAGCCCAGCACTGGAGGTGCTGCCCCCAAGAAGACCGGGGACAGAGAGGCCGTGGGCGGGGGAGGGGGGCGCGGGGCTTCGGCGCGGCAGCTTCGGGTTCACTAATCACATCAGCTAGCTCTGAGCCGGCGGAGCAGCCAGTTGCCTAGCAATACCCGCGAACTCAATTCTTCAATCAATAGGCGCGAGGCGCTGCATTTCGGGGAGCGCTGGCGAGGCTAGGTGGTTCTAGGGGGCGGGTCCCATGACAGCACTAGGGAGCAGTCAGGGAACGCCTGGGGAGCGCGGCAGGGAGGCTCCGGGAGTCCAGGACCGGGACATCAGGCCTGGAGGTGGGGTGCGCTGGCGGGGAGTCGGGCCAGAAGAAAGGGGAACCCAGAGGTCGCACCCAACCTCGCGGAGTCCCCGAGTTCTGCCCAGACTCCAGAGAAGTGCAGTCGGTAGGTGAGGAAAACCACAACCTTCCCTTGGGAGGTTAGGGAGGGTCACACTCCGCTCCCTCCCAAGACTACTCCCTTACCCCTGCCGGGTTTGAGTACCCCTAGTTGGGGAAGGGCCTACTGGGATTGTAATCGTCCCAGGACCAGCGGACCAGAGAAGTGGACGGGATGGGTACTGAGCAAGCCACCTCTCCTCCCAGGGCACCTCTTCCCTCTTCTCCAGGGGCGGGGGGAGGAGGAAATAAAACCCAAGACACGTCTCTATTTACAAAGTATATATTTAACACGTAAAAAGCAGTATTGGATACAGACATTCACAACCGCAGAAGATAGGTACTGAAGCTTCACTCTTGAGCTGAGGCGGAGATCGATTCGAGATTTCTACAAATCTTAGAATTAAATAAACCCAACACACGCACATTCCGCGCGGTTGCAGACTCCCAGCCACGAGTCCCCAGCCCTGCCCACCCACCCCCAGGTCAACGTCGCAAGAGCGAGCGAAGGAGACACGCACACGGCCACGGACAGACGGCAGGACAGAGGGGCGGTGGGGCAGAACCAGGCTGACCCGGGAAGGTCGGAGGAAAGGGTCATAGTCAGCCCTGAGGTAGGGAGAGGGGGCGAAGGGAGGGAGGGAAGGCGGCAGCCAGGTAAAGACACGTGTCCCGGAGTTACCGTAACAGACATGTTCCTTCAATGAAGTTTCATCTGAAAATAGCGTCGATATTTAAATAGATACACTCGGTCAACGGCGCTTCTTTATACAAAGTCTAAAATACCAGTTTTACAAATGTGAGCAGATAAAAATCCATTCCCATTGCAGGGGCTTCTCTTCATAGGCGCAATTTGATTTTTATTTTTAAACCTTGTAGTACACCATCTTCCTCTTTTTTAGCCCCTCATTTCAAAGGCAAGAAAGTCTGGAGGAGAGAGAGGCTGAGAAGCGGGAGGTGGGAATAGGGGGAGTGCGGAGAACCAGGCTGGGGCTCCCGCCCTGTACCCCTCCCCCCCCGCCCCCGCACTGAGAAGCTCCCCCCAAGCCCCGGCTCCCCGCCTCTCACCCCAAGTCTGTGCTTCCTCCCAGCGCTCAGGGCCCCCACGCCCCTCCCTCAATAAGCAATGGGAAGTTAGATCTTCACTGGCCCTTTAAGGTTGGGGGAGGACGGGAGGCCGCAGGATCAGTCCTCTAAGGGACGGGGTTTGAGGGGGGACAGATTTGTGCTTATGAGTCAAAAGAGGGGCTCGTGTTCAGCGTCCTTGGAGCGCAGCGTGATCACGAGTCTGCCGGGGCGGGGGTGTCCAGGGACCTGCCGCCGCGCAAGGCCTCCCCAGCCGCGCCGGCCGTCTCTTCTCCAACTCCCGCTCCTCCCTCCCCCTCTGGCGGAGTTTGAATGTCGAGTTCAAATAGAGAACACTCCGCGAATCGAAAAGGCCTATAAATTATAGCTTTTGCTTTTAAGAAGGGAGGAAAAAAAAAGAAAAAAGAAAAAGTTCTGATGCGCACTCTTGGATAGAAACCTCGCCTTGCCCCTCCTTCCCCTAACCCCCGCTAAAGCCGCCGGGATGCGAGTCCTGCCCTGCTCCGAGCCCCGAGCCCCGAGCCCAGACCCTCCACTGCACTCCTAGCCAGGCAATGGCCAGGGCCTGGGTGCGAAGCCCCCACTCCCGGCCGGGCCTCCCTCCGTGGGTCCCCCAGGGTGGGCCTGTCTGGCCATGGGTCCGCTGGAGAGCTGGCGCCCGCCCTCCCCGAGGGAGGGAGGCAGGCTAGTCCAACTCTTCCTGGGAGGTGGGGGCCACCGTCTCTTCTGGCGAAGCTAGAGGACGCGAAAAGGAAAAGTCTACCCCAAACACTTTTCTTGTAAAACAACAACTGTCTCGAACTCTGGGCACTGACATGCAATCCTCCCAATTTATCCTGGCATTTCGGGAATGTAAACAGATCCGCTGGATTTCTTTTCTTTCTGTGGAGTAAGGAATCGAGGGAACTGGGAGACTTTGTCCACATGACATACACACGATCAGATCTGCGTGCACAACACACACATCTCCCGTAAAGTGCATTTCCCGGTGTGGTCCTGGGGTAAATCTACTGCTCCCCACCCACCCGCAACTTTTTACCTTCAACCTCACACACAAAAAAGTTATTCAAGTTAATACTTTGTTTTCCCCCAACAGATTTCTTAATCTGAAAAAAAAAAGAAAAGAAAAGAAAAGAAAAGAAAAGAAAAGAAAAGAAAAGAAAAGAAAAGAAAAGAAAAGAAAAGAAAAGAAAAACAGACTGACTGACCCCACCCCCTTTCTTTCTGATTGGGGAGCCAACCTTTTGTTGGCCTGGCCAACCAATAGGAAGAGAGAAAAAATCCGGGTCCTGCCTTGGTTTCAGGGGTCTGCCCGGGCTGGAGGAAAAGGAAGGAGGGGTGAGGTGGGCAGCTGAGTCCCTCCAGGCACCCTCCCAGGCCCAGTACCCAGGTCCCCATCCTCCCTAGTGCCCTGGGTGGCTGTCCAGCCCCTCCTGCCCCAACTTAGCCTGTCTCCCCCAACTAAACCACACTGAGTCTCTCTCTCCTTGTTTAAATAAAACAACTTCAAGAGTTGAAATATATATATTTAGATTTTTTTCTTAAATAACATATTTACATCTAATAGAAAATATAACTCTAGAGATAATCTTTCCAACCAAAACTGAGGGGGAGGAATGAAAGGAGCTGGGGTGTGTGAAGTCAGGGAAGGGACAGGACCAGCCAGAAGGCCGCCTCCCACCCAGAAATAAAAAGCATTATACCAAGTTTGCACTCTCACTCTCTCTCCTGCTCTCTTGTCCTGGAATCACCCACCCAGCAATTCATCTTTTCTCTTTAAAAAAGCCTTGGTCCGTGTTACTTTCCTTAATGGTGACGGTCAAAAAGTTTGAGGTCACGTCGGTGACCACCACCTTCTCCAGGTTGGTCAGAGAGGGGCTCCAGGATTCTTCCTCTGGGTCCCCCAGGATTCTGGCCACTGGGATCCTGGCGATGAGGGAGGGCCTTCCCCCTTGAGCCCCCATGTCCCGATACAAACCCCCCACAGAGCTGGGGGTGCCTGAGCCATGCCGGACCCGGGGGCCACCAGGGTCCAGGGTGCCCTGGCCTTTGGCCTCCAGGAAGGCAGCCCTGTGCTTTATGACCCTGGCCGGAAAGGTGTCCACAGCCAGTTTGCCCGTGGCCTCAGCTGGGCTGGGGCTGGCCACACCACACTGGGCCAGGTCTGAGTCCTGCCTTCGAGCCAGCTGGATCACACTGTGGCCAGCTGGGAACTTTCCTGCCCCGGAAGCAGCGTCGTCCAGCTTCCTGCCCTTGAGGTAATCTCCGAGGCCATCACTGGGTTCTCCCAAGGGCCTCTGTGAGGGGTCCAGGAGCTCCTTCCGGGGCTTGGGACCTCGCTTCTTGGAGCTGTCACCTGGCGAGCTGGGTTTGTCCTCTGCGCGGCCTGAGCCCCGCTCGCGCTCCCGCTCTCGTTCCCTCTCCCTCTCGCGCTCCCGATCCCGCTCACGGTCCCGAGGGGGCTCCACTCGGCAGGTGCTGCTGGTGCTGCTGCTGCTCCCTGGCGGGGACAGACCCATGTTCCGCAGGCCCTCACGGGCCCGGGAAGTAGAGGCCAGTTCCTGGGGCGAGCGGCCAGGGTAGGGGATCCGGATGCCTCGAGCCGAGTCACTTCGGAACTCATAAGTTTTGGCCTTGGCCTTGGCCTGGGCCTGCAAGAAGAGAAGGCAGTGTCAAGAGCAAAGCAGGGCCCTGTTCACCCCTCCCCCCAAAACCCCTCTTCCAGCCCCAGCCTCCCTGCTTTACTCTCTGATACCTTAGAATTTCTGTAAAGGTGGGGATGAACCTTAGGGGTAGCAGTCTGGAGGAAAGGGCAGAGCGTTTGTCTGTGCACCAGGCACAATTCTTGTATTCGATTATATGTCTATTTGAGATAGCTGGGGCGGGGGTTGGGTCCAATAAAGGAATTTTAGTGTGGCTAAGCTCCTCCCCCCAAGACAGCCCTTGGCGGTGCTACTGACCAGGTGACAGCCTGTCTGGAGACTCCCTCCTAGATTACGAATAGAACACCCCACTGGGTCACAAGCCCTCAGGGACCCACTTCCGACAAACTGACACAACAGCATTGCTGCCCACCATTGGACACTGCCATCCTACCTTGAGCAAGAAAGTTTTGGGTTTGGGTCCTCGCTTTTTGGGGCCATAGAGCTCCATCTCTCGTTCCCTGCAGAAAGGGAGGAGGGAGAAGAGTGTGTGAGTAAAGAAGCCAAGTGGTACTCTAGTTCAGGCTGGGCAGGAGCCTCCCTTCGTGTTCCTAAGTGAGAAACTGAAGCTTAGAAGGGCCTGTACCTTTCCTCAAAGGCTGCGAGCAGGCGAGCATCCAGGATGTTTTCTTCGGGTTCCCATGTGCTGTACCTAAAGGGAATCAAGAAGTGGGCGTCAGTCCCGGGAGCAGGGAAAGAGCAGTGTGTGTGTGTGTATGTCTGTAACTTTTCTTGTTGCATTGTATTGTATTTCAATGTAAAGGAAAAAAAAGAGGAAGAAAGAAAGCTCCCGAATAACAGCCTGGGGTTGAGAACTGCTTAGAACCTACTTACTTCTGCGACCAGCCCTTCCATTTCACGAGGTATTCCATGCGTCCCTGCGGATGCAAAAAGGAAAATGTGTGTGTGCACAGGCAGAAATGCATGACGAGGACACGAGAAATACATGCAAAAAATGCATGCACCGAATGAATGCGCGAAATCCCACCGCGAAAGGCACGCGCCCGCTGCATCACCCCCTGCACGAAACGCTGCACAAAGTGCATGCACCGGCATTCATTACCCCCCACCCCGCCCCCCACCCATGCAATCTGTGCATCGCTGCAAGTCTAAGGAAAGCGCTTGGGCTCAGAGCCGCCGCCACGGCCGCGGCCGCTTCTGGGACCTGGGGGAAGGGAAGCTGGGCTGCAGCAGGGGGAGGGAACCCGGGCCGGGAGGGGAGAGCTCGGCCCAAGGCCCGGGGGCACCTACTTTCCGTATGCGCCGCTTCAGGAGGGCTTCGGCCGCGAACACCCGCTCCCCCACCGCTGAAAGCTCCATGTTGACTCGCCGCTTCCCCCCTTGGCCGCTTCCAGGAGCAGAAAAGCAGCAGCCAGCGCACGACAGACCATAATACTCTCCCGCTGACGTCAGTTCTCCTCCCCCCTCCCGCGCGCTCGCTCCCTCCCCGCCCCCTCCCGCACTCAGCTCCCTCCTCCCCGCCCGCCCCGAGCTTCCTCCCGCCCCACGTGTTGCTAACGACGTTGCTAAAGCCGAGCGGCCAGGGCCTGCTCTCCCGTGCGCTGATTGGGCGAGCTCCGGGCCACGCCCCTCTCGCTTTCTCCCCCGCGTTGCTACGTGACCCGCGTTCCAATCGCCAGGGGGCGGAGTCCAAGGCGACTCCAGAGACTGAAAGCGGGGGGGGGGCGCCGCCGGAAGTGACGTAGAGCCGGAGGGCGGGCTCCGCCGCTGTCAGTCTGTGGGGCTGGCAGGGGGGCCTTCCACCCTCTGTACCCACCAGGGCCCCCTCCCCCGCCGCCAAGTTGTCCCTGCGGTGCTCAGCGTCCCCCACAGCTCTCGCTGGGACCCCTGCGGCGGTGTCAGCCAGGCCCCTCCCCCTCGGCGACCCCGGCCAGCCCCACCCCCACATCCCGAACTCGCGCCCTCCCCTCCCCCCCCCGCCCCCGCGCCGCACAATGCACAATGCACAGGTGCTGGGGCACCGCGGGCCGCACCCGAACCCCAAGAGCCGGCTACGCGCCCCTCGCCTGATCTCCCTCTCGGCCCCCTCCCCCGGAGCCGCAAAGCCGACCCTCGGTCTCCATGGCAACGGCCTCCCCCGCCGCCGCCAGCCCCTTCCCGCTAACAAATCAATGTGCCTGTGTCTCCTGTCGCGCAACCCTGTCCTCGGCCACCCTCCGAGCCCTGCGAGTCAGGCGGGGCACCAGCGCTCGCCCCCAACTCAGAAGCCGAATGCAGACCCAGCGGAGGCCCGCTGTTGCCGCCCGAGTCTTCCCACACCCCGTGATCTGGTGGGGGATGTCGCGCACCTTCTTCCTGCTCCCGGACCCGTCCCCGACTCCCTGAGCCACCTGCCCCTGCCGCCAGCCTTCGCTGCTCATCCTCACCAGGCCTTGGCCCCAGCATCGCTAGCCGCCCCCTGCACCACACCTGGGTGTGTTGGGGGAGGGCGTGGACGACCACCAAAGCAGAGCCTGGAGCTTGGCTGGGGTTGGGGCGCACAGCTAGGGGAGCGTCCACCTTCTCCCGGACCGGGGCGACCAGCCGGGCCTGCGCCGCGCACTTCTTGTCCACGGCTCTTCCCGACGTGCGTGGCAGACCCTTGGCGAGAAAACCAGGGGAGCGTCGCAGGATCCAGTGCAGGCTGAGGGAGAGGGGCTCACGGGCGAAGTAGCGGGGTCCAGGAAAGGGCGAGGGCCGGGCCCCGGATGCCTCGCGTGCTCACACACGCACACACACGCTCCTCGTCAACTCGCGGTGACCTGTGGCTGGGCAGCGGCGGGGACAGCAGCCCAAGTCCCGGCCCAGCAATCCCCGACCCTTTTATCTTACCGCCCAGGCTGCAAGTAACCGCACCTATACCTTGAAACCCACGATTTAGTTAAGACATGGGTGATAAACTTGGCTGGAAGCAGTTTCCCTTAGCGAGGGATGGGGTGGGAGAAAGAGAGAAAAAAGAACAAGAGAGAGAAGAAAAGTAGAGCCAAGGAGTCTGACTCGAAAGGGCAAGAAGCCCAGAGCGGAAAACCGGCCTCCTGTCCAAAGTTAGGTGCGCGGCGGGCGCGGCGCGGTCCTGGACGCGCGGGACAGGCGCGGCTCCCGGCCGATCCTCCCTTTCACTCCCGCCCCTGGAAACGCGGGGTTCCACTTTTTGGACCTGCTCAAACTTTACAAAGTGGGTGCTAGACTAACAGTCTCATCTCTCTGGTCGTTCGGTCTTATCAAACAGCGAACTGGCGACGCCCAGATCGCCCCGGCGACCCGCGCGGGCTGCCCGCGAGAGGCCGCCGACGACCGTGTCCTTAATCATACAAAGTCATTCCCGGTAACAAATAGTTTCGTTGGCCGGTGCCAGCGATACAGCTGTTTCTGTTTAAGCTTAAATACTTTCCAACAGTTTGGGCAGTAAAAATAAAGTCGGCCTCAGCCGCCTGCAAGTGTCTGGTTTCCCCGCCCAGAGAAAGCCCACCCTCCGCCCCGGGCCCGGGTCGCGCCGCACGCCCCTCCCGCACCCTCTTGGAATCCGCTGCCCGCTGTGGGCGACGGCGGCTGCCGGGCCGCCCCAGCCGCGCGCCGGCCGCCCAAGTTCCCCGGGCACCCCAGGGCCACCCTGGAGCCGGAGAGAGGGAGCCTGCCCAGAGCGGGCTGGAGGACCAGACTCGCCTCGTCCCCCGCCCTCCCCCTCCCCCTCGCAAGCCGGCCCGCGCCCGCAGAGGGTGGCGGTTTCCCTTCAGATGGGGTTTCTGGAGCCCTGTTCCCGGGAGTTGTGTTTGCGTTGGGTGCCTTTACAGACCCGGAGTTTGCACGAGGCGTGCAGAGGTCGACGGTTTCAGTTTCACGCTGAGAAAGTTAGCTCAGCTTCTCCCTCCCGGTGCTTCTCTTCTTTCCTTTTTTCCTTCCTCCCTCGCTCCCTCCTTCCCTCTCTTTTTCCTTCTTTGCCTAAATGCCTCCGAAGCTTGAAGTGGGGAAATGAAAACCCTGATGCACGGCCCCCTCCTTCGGAGGGTATTTAGCAAAAAATTTTTCGCTTTTCCGCCGCATTTTTACGCCTGTCTTTATGTCTGGTGGTGAAAACACTTGTTCTAAACAAAAGTATTGCTTATGCGGTGTCTGAGTTTGCCCACGTCGGGGATTCCTGCAGAGCCCATAGCAAAGGTGGAACTCGATCCAGAAGGAAACGAGAGGCATAGAACAACCTAAGAACAATCAGACCAAGCCCCGTTCTTGTCGGCAGCAAACTCCGTCCCGCAGAGGGTGAGGGCGTGGGGAAGAAACCCCTGACTTGGGGGTGGGATGTGTGCCTCACCCCTTCCTGGCGCACCGCACCCCTGCCAGATGTTCAAGAGAGAGCAGGGTTGCAGTCAGTGTGAACACTGGTCATTGGATGACCTCTCAATTCCCCAACAGTTTGGAGGCAGGTGGCAGTCTGAGAAATGGGTTTGTAGCTCCCGCAGTAACGCAGAGCTGGGGCCTCGTGGTGGGCGCGGCAGGATGCCTGTATGTGCCGGGAGAGGCCTGGGGTGGGTGGTAGAGGCGTCATTCCTTCTGAGTCCTGGCCAGTTCTTTCAAAGTGATCAGCCGGTGGCACTGTTTTATAAACCAAGGGAAGGAGGAACCTCGCTCCCCACCTTTCTTATTGATCAATTTTCACCACCTCCCTTATTTCCTCCACACAACCGCTTTTCTCCTTCAGAGTTAGATAGCTGCTTTTCTCATGTACACCTCTGGATGTAAACAAAACAAAGCTTCAAAGAACAAGAACCTTCTGCTCTTAATTCCACGGACTGGAGGTCATTCGAATGCGTCTGGCAGGTTCGCGTGCGCCGCCACTGCAGTAAATAAGGTAACTGCTTCCTATTACTTTAGCCCCATATGGCTGCAATTTGAGTGTCTTTGGAGACAGTGCGTGTGTTGGGGAGGGGGGCGGGGGGAGTGAAAGTGGAAATCAAATGTTCTCAGATCGCATTTTTATGAAGGAAATTGTCGGTGATTCTCTTCGCAGCCTTCACTCCACGTCCTAAGTTCCGGGGATAAGCAGCCTTGTTTCTTTGTTTATGGAAAAATAGACTCCCGCCCACCTCGGGACACCTGCTTCCCGAACCCCTGGGTTTCCTACCCGATTCTTCATTCGTTTTGGTGAACTGGGCACACGCCTGCCACTTCCCTTCCCAACAAAGGGCCTCCAACCTGCTGCCGACGCCTAAGAGCCAGACCCAGCCCTTGGCCCACTCTCCCGAAGGTGTCCGGACCCTGTGCTCCCTGCGCCCGTCTCTTTCACCTGGAGGCATCCCTGGGTCCAGGAGCTCTTTTAGACCACCCCGTGTCCGCTGCCCCGAGACTCAGCTCCCGGGAAGGAGGCTGGAGGCTGGAGGCTGGCGAGGTCAGAGGAGAGGAAAGAGGAGGAACCCGCTGAGGCTAGGCGCTGGGCTCCTGGGTCGCTGGCCAGACCAGCAAGCCCCAGGGCGTCCTGTAGCTCGAGGGTGAGGCCGGGCCTCGGCTCGTTCATTGGGAGCGTTTCAACTCCGCGGCTTGGCGGGCGTCGGACCTGCATGGTCTTGGCCTCGGACGCGGGCGGATTTGGAACCCAACCGTTTGCCTCGGGCGCGACAGCGGGGCCGGCTATAAAGTGAGCGCGGATGGCTCCGAGGTGTGGCCACGTGGGCAGTGGCTGCGTGTGCGGTGGTCGCAACCTGTGGCTTACCTCCGGCCACTGTGGAGCCCGGCGGGCGTCCTCTGGCTCTGCCTGCCCCAAGCCTGGGCCAGAGCCCAACGCCTCAGGGACCCTGTTTGCCTGCTAATGGGGGGAAGGGCGGGGTGACCCAACAGCCTGCAGAGTCCCAAAGACCCGGCCGGGACAGGATGGCCAGAGACTGGAGGTGAGGCTGCGGAGGTTTCTGGCCTGGATTCCAGGCTCTACTCCTTCTTGGAAGCAAGAAATTCCCACCTCTCCTGTCCCACTTTCTCCTCCCAAGTAGGCTTGCAGACCATCGATATCAGATAAGCACTAGAACATGCTGCAAAGTATAAGGGGCTGACTATGCTACAGTCATTTCCCACAAGCCTACACACACTCCAGAAGCCATATAACCTTTGACTTCAGCTACCTGAAGTCACAGGTGGAATAGAGACCCCTCAGGGCCAAGCAACATCTATTGAGCAATTGTTATTGGGCACCTACAGTATCCCACTTAACAGTCACAACAACTAGGTAAGATCAATTCTATTATCCCCATTTTATAGATGAGGAAACTTGAGGCACAATGAAGCCAAGTAACTTGCCCAGGGGCACATAGGAGGGGTTCTGCCTTAAGTACAAAGCCCAAGGCTCTCTAATAGTCTACTGCAGGGGCTTTGGCCCTTCTGAACATTGCAGTTTCTCCAGGGCTTACGGAAAGAATACAGGGTAAGAAAGTGCCAATGGAGCCTCCTGGAACTGGCCATAGAGGAAGATAGTCATCTCGTTGCCAGAATCAGTAACTTGGTCCTGCTAAGCAGATACTGGGCCATTGTTTAAAAAGATGAGACTGGAATAAGAGAGGTAGGGAGGAGTTCTAGGAGCCCAGTCGACCCAATTGGAGGCTGGATGTTGGTGGAAGATTATTTGTCCTTCATCACAGAGCACAGTGGCTTTAACTGTGGGCTCTAAGGCCAGTGGTTCAAATCCACTTATTAGCTGTGTGTGTGCAAGTTACTTAACCACTCTATGCTTCAGCTTGCATAACCATTAGTTAAAAAGAAATACGAACATGCTTACCTCACAGGGTGCATGGACAGATTCAGTGAGATGTCATGTAAGCACCATCACACTGTCAGGCACAGGCAAATGCTCAATAAATGCTAATTATTACTGTTATATTTTTCACTTTTAAGTGTTCTGGGACCAGGTCAAGCTAACTGGACCTGGTAGGTCTGGATTGGGTGACTTTCCCTGTGGAACCCAGCGTCAGCCCGAGCTGTCTCTACTTCCCATGAGGGGTACCCACAAAGAGGGAGCCACTGGGTGCTCACCGACCCTCACAGGAGAACTGTGCCCCTCAGACACAATCTAGACTCAACGCTTAGGGCGCCTGCCTCCGGATGCATCCCACCAGGCAGGCTTACCGCCAAAACGCAACCGCGGCCCCTGCAGCCCGGAGGCCCGGCTCCCTGCCTGTGCGGTACGGCAGGAGCACGCGCACAGCGCTGAAGCCGGCACGCATGCGCGCACGCGCGCAGCGAGGTGGACCCCCCAAACCCTCTCGGAGAAGCCCACCTGGTGTTGCCTGCGAAATCCAGCTCCGGGAGCCAGGAGGCACCCTCGGCTGGCAGGGTGCAATGGAAGATGGCTCCAAGGTGTGTGGGAGACCCGAGCCGCTACACCTCCGTACCTGTCCGGCAGGATGAAATGGATCCGAGACCGGGTGGGTTTGTGTGTTCGGTTCCAGTCGCCCCTGGAGAAGGGGCTCAGACCCGACGGCCTAAACACATCAGGGCGTGACTGAGAGAAGTGAGGAGGGTGGCGGGGAGTGAGGGCTGAGCAGCCTGAGACAAGTGGATGACCTAGGGGTCATGGCCTCTGAGCCCCATCCAAGACAAGGGTCTAATCAGAAGTCCCCTTGGCCCCGAGATGCCCAGGGTGTGCGGACTTTGCTGCTGCTTTGGCGTTGGCTCGAGGGATCCACACACTGATTTGAATCTATGATTCAAGATGCCACAGGTGGACAGTTTGACCCCGGATTCTGTCGGCACGGAGAGAGCCTTGGCCTTGGACTCACAATGACTTGGCAGGGTCCTTATGTGCCCCCTCGCCTCTTGTGACCCTACCCATCGGGAAGGTAGGGAGCACGCACCTCCCAAGGGAAGACACAGAGCAAGGCTAGGGGTAGGGCGGGGATCGGTGGCCCCAGAACCTAAGGGAGGTCACTTGGCTCCCTGGGCTCCCTAGAACACGATCTCCGCCAGCCTTGGTGGCCGGCTGGTCGCCGCACTGTCCTCTCCATCCCCTCAAGCTCTCTCCCGCCCCAGGGAAGCTGCAGGGACGCCTCGGACTCAGGTGCTTCACATCCTTTCTCACTTCCTATCCCGCCCTCAAGCGGAAGGAATTGAAGTGACATTTTGCTAGGACTCCAGGTTCCTCAAGTTAGTTCCAAACTGAAGGTCCCTCAGCCAGTGCCACTTCCTCACAAGGTTGTTCACGCTGAAAAGAGTCAAAGTCCAGTCTCCCCTTTTAGAGGTCAGAAAAACTGAGTGCAGGGGCCTGCCAGGTCATTCGACGAGGCACAAGTTGGGGTGGGGGGGAAGGAAGGGAGGGAGCACGAGACTGTGGGCTCCGGAAGAACTTCTGGGGGCCAAGGCGTCGGCCTCCGCGTTCGCCTCCGCGGGGTGGACGGGAAACCCTAGGGGCAGCCGTTTGGGATCTGACGGAGAAACCGCGACGGTGCCCAGGAGGGTCTGGCCTTCTTGCTTTTGATGGACCTTGGTGGAACCTCGGCGTCCTCCGCTCTGATCAGTGCCTTTCCTGGTAGCCCCCGGGACGGAGTTTCCGCTGTGCGCCCCAAGACTTAGTCCCAGGAGGGGGCGCTGTCGGGGGCCCGACCAGGCCAGGCTGGGCGTCGAGGCTGCGCGACCAGAGCGCGCCAGCTCCGCGCACGCCCAGAAGCCGTGTTGCCGGTTCCGGGGCTGCCGGAAAGCGCGCGGCCAGCAGCAGCTCCGTCCCCGCGCAAGCGCCTCACTGTCCGGGCGAGACCCAGGTCTCTCCGGCCATCCTCTGACGCCGGGTGGCTCACCCCCGCAAGGGGAGGGCGCCGATGGCCACTCGGGCCGGGACATCCTCGCCAGAGTCCGGACGCCTTCTCTCGCTCCAGATGAAAGCCTCAGATCGGCTTCCCCTCCCTTCTCTAGGAAATCAAATTCAGGGAACGCGGTACCGTATTTACCCGCACAACTTCCTCCCTTGACATTTTGCACTCTTGAAGTTGGGGCAGGAGTAATTATGCAAACATCTGGGGCTGTCCTGCGCCGCTACCCAGCACCGTTCTTATTCATCTTGAAAGCCGCACTCCCTCATTTACATAATAATGGCTTGTCTAGAATAACACAGCAATCAGAGGCAAAATTAATTTTCTTTTCTTCAGCTAGTCCTTGAGATCCTGAAAACAGAGGCTTACGGCAAGAAAAACTGATTTTGCTGAGAGTGTAGGGTTCTTGACCAGGACCAGGGAGAGATGAAGTTTAAAGTAGTGGAAATGTGATGTTCACGCTGAGTTTGTTATTTTTCTAGTTTCACCCTTGGAGTTCAGCTACTTTTTGGCCAAACGGGTGAAGGGCTGAGCCACCACGAGAGTCCTGGAAGACACTATCTATCACCCCAACCATCGTGAGAGGTTCGGTGGCCCAGGAAACAAGGACAGCATAGACTGTGGCTGGGGGTATCTGGAAGCCAAAGGTAGCACAGGGTGGGGAGAAGGTAGACCGGCGACCCGATCAGGACTAAGGAAGTATCTGGCCAGTCAGTGCTCTGAGTCTCCTGTCTGGCCGCTCTAGGGCTCAGTTCCCCACACTTTGGTCAGATCAGGAGGAAGCACTTCCTTGCTCTGGGATAGCTGCGGTGAGGACTGGGGCAGCAGAAGTCCTTGGATTCAAAGCAGAAAAAGAGTGTGTGGGTGGTGATGAGGGCACTATGGGGAGGAAACATCTTTTATACATTAAAAAATCTTTTTTGATCTTTTTTTAATATGAAGAGGAGTGGGAGGGAGAAATCCACAAATAAATATGGTAAATGAATTTGGACCAGAATTGTAATCGCGGGGCTACTTTCAGGGCTATTCTGGGCTCCAGAGGATTTTTGCAGCAGAATTTGTCCCCTCCAAGGCCACAGTCTCCCCTCCCCCAGTAAACAGTACAGAGTGAGTACACTGCCAAAGAGTGGGAGAACTACCCGCGGCTTCTCCGCATCCCGTTGCGGACAAGAACTCCCTGTCTTTTCCAAAAAGATGGAAGTTTTATGTTTAATTAAGGAGGTGGCGGCAGCTCAGGCTTGCCACCAAGAAGCCACCGTCGCGGTCACTTCTTTTAAAATAATTCTTAAGTTCCTTTTAAAATCAGGGCTGCAGGGGAAAGCCGGATTAGGAATTGCTGAGGGTGGAGCGACCTGCAGAGTGAAGTGGACAAGTAAGAGGGAAAATGGGAGGAGGATTAGCCCCACCGTCGAAGGATTAGCTGTTTCCACGGAAAGGGAGGAGGCGCCAAGAGACCGCGGGGGCGGTGAGAGTGTCGCGATGTCGGGGCTGCTGCGTTGGGAGAGGGAGCCAGTCCTTCCTGCATCTCCCTCTTCTTTCCTCTGTGTTCATTGCCCGCTGCCTTTTGGACGGAGTCTCCATTCTGTCTTCTTTACACCTCCCCGGGTGGCCCAGCACAACCCCAGAGGTATTATCTTCTTCCTGGCGGTGGGTGTGATATCATGACCTCTGGGGCAGGGGGCGCCCTTGGGGAAGGGCACCCCTGGAATATTAGAGTATCTAGATGCCCCCAAGTCTTTTCCTAGCTAGGAAACGCAGGGAGCTGCGATTCCAGGCCTCCCAGTCACAGCTCCAGGTTTCAACTTCAGTTTCTCTCTTCGGGAGAGTAGGTGGGACATCCAATGAACAGTAGAGAAGGGAGCCAGGCGAGAGACTTGCAGGGCATTGCCAGTTCTGCTGCTTCCGAAATCTCTTAAATCTGAAGGAGAAGGTCTCTAGCTGACCTCGTTCTCCCGCCTGGGTGTTCCAGCAGCCCCCGGGGCCGTGGGTCCCAGAACTGTCCTCCCCACTGCCGCCCTCGCCCCAAGCTTAGGGTAGAGGTCCGACCTCCCGAGCCCCGCGAGCAGCCTCTTGTCCTGAGTGGGACGCCATTCAGCCTGCAAGGTCCGTACCAATGACTTCCTTTGCCCCGGAGCCGAAGCCAACTCGGGCTCAACTGGCCGGGAACAAAGAGCAGTCCCCGCGGGAAAAGGCGCTGCCCACCCTGCTGGAAGGGCGCCGGGGGCGCGGGGAGCCAGGCTTCAGGCTCCGAGTTGCCACTGCAGGCCTCAGTGCGAGGCAGCGGGATGGTGAGCTTTTCTCCCAAGAGTCAGAAACTTCAAAGAGCAAATCCCCGAGTCTGGTTTGGCGAAAAGTTCACCCCTCACTTTTTTCACTAGTCGGGTCCGCGCGGACGTGTCCAGTTGAAATGAAGAGGGTGAGCGCAGTGGGCGCGGGGATCTCAGCGGTCCAGCTGCGCTTTAAAGGCGCTTGGGGCACCCAGAAGGGGGCGGGTGGTGACGCCGCAGCAGCTGCGAGGATTCGAGTCCGAGGGTGAAGGTGTGCCAGGGGCAATTGTGCGGAGGGGGAAGAAGGTAAGATGGGAATAGAAATGGAGGAGAGGTGGCTTGGGGGAGATGACTTGGAGCCTTAGACAGAGCCTCCCCGCCCCCACCCTTGATACTCAGAGCCTCTAGGCTTACCCCAGTGCCCCCTCCAGCTGAGACTCTCAGCACTGCCAATCCGGGTCCCCAGCTCAGAGGAATCCAGGCAAGCACCTTCAGCACTTGCATGGCAAGATCAAGCTCCTCTCTCCTCTGGAATATCAGTATTCCAACCTGCCAGATGGGCAGGTTCTTTCCCATTTTGTTGCTATGACAGGTACCTGTAATAGACCCACATGGAGAGTACTTTGAATCCCTGGAAACCCACACCCACATACCAGTGGCGTTTTTCCAAAATGGGGAAAGAGGTCCCAGGCTCAATTTCCTCGAGTAAAGCAGTGCTTCTTCCAGTTTCTGTGGGTTCAGGAACTTCTCTCCAGAGGGAAAAATCCTGGGGCTGTCTACACTGGAGCTTCCAGGGATGCTCAGGGAAGTCAGCCAAGGGAGAAACTGCTGGGTCCAGGGCGGTGGGACAGGGCAGAGGGTGGAGCCAGGCAGACCTGGAGAGTGCTCACTGGACTGGAGGAATTTATGCAAGGGAGGGAGGAGGCTGGAGCTGACACCTACCAACCAGCTGCCCCAGGGAGCGTGCTGGGGAGTGCTTGGGAGTCCTGTTTCTACATGGGCTCAAATGTGCATGATGTTTTATGGTCACTTATACCCCGGAGTCTTGTGCCCAGCTAGGCACAAGAGGTTGTGCAGGAGTGGTGCGAGTGGATAGATGTAGCTACCATTCACTGGGCAAGGGCTGCTCCATGCCAAACTCTGACTAGATGTTACCCAAACTAGTCACTTCTATTGTTCATCACAGCCTTTAGAGGGAGACTTTATTAACCACATTTAAAGATGGGGAAACAGGCTCAGAGGGGCTTAGTAACTTGCTGGTGACCAAATTAAGCTGCAGGGCTAAGGTGCCCAGGAGTTGAGGTACCTAAAAGGAGGTGCCGGTACAGTTCTGGGCAGGAAGCTAGACATGCCCCACTGTTGCTCCAAGTCTTGGGGTTTGGCATGAGAGAGCCAACTGGGGTGCAGCTGGGGTCACTGGCTCTTGGACTTCCCAGACTGGCCAGAACAGAAGCCTGGCAGCCCTGGGCCAGAGTCCGACAGAGTTCTCCTGCCTCTGACCCCACCTCGCCTCCCTCGCCAGCTGCCCAGGAAAGTGACTGGCTGTCAGTTCCAGAGCACTGGTAGAGCTAGTCAGGTAGCTACCTTGGGTCTCCACGTACCAGCTCCAGGGTTCCAGGGCCACCAAGCCACGCTTACAGGGAAGCCAGTGTCCCGGGCTGCCACTGAGACATGCCTGCATAATCCCAAAAGCAGTGGATTGGTAATGAAAGATTTGGGTCCCGATCTGTGCTTGCTCCACCCCTGGCTGGCTGAGTTGCCTTGAATAAGTCCTTTCTTTTTTTTTTTTTCTTTAACTTCTAGACTTTAGTTTCTCCTGTGTAGTTTGGAGCAGGCAGCCTTGGAGTAACCTGTCTAGTTTCCACATTCCATACATTTGGGGTTGTTCAGGCAGGCTTATTTGGATTCCAAAACCTTCAGAAAATACTTGGTAACCATTGGCGGCTGACCACTGATGCATTGCCTCAGCCAGCACACAACCCTGGAGTTTGTGACTGCCCCGAAGTCACAAGGACTCCTAGTGAGAGCAGTGAATTCCTGTCCCAGCTGTGCCAGGCACTGGTCTGTTTCCCCAGTGATGCCAAGCACAGAGCTACCAAACACCTAGGGGAACCAGGAAGGCAAGAGGAAGGGTCCCAGAGGAAACGCTGGGTGACCAGACCACCTCTCTTGTCCCAACCTCAGTCTGGGACAACTTAGGGCATTATCTTGCCTCCAGCTCCTGCGCCAGCGCCACGCTGCTGGAGGCATCGCCGCAGCTCGGACTAATTCCAGGTACATTCTATAGGTGGCATCATGCTACTGGAAATAGCCTCCTTAGAGGGAAGAGGCTCTCTCTGTGGCATCTTCAGGCAGTGGGAAAGCCAAGGCAAGGTCGACACAACCTCAGTCCAAACTGCCAGGAGAAGGACACCTGAGACACCAGTGGAGTGTGTGATGGGGGACGGTTCTCTCAGACTCTGGGGGCCACTAGTCCAAATGCATAGGCTTCTCTTTCTTGCCTACTGCAAATGGTGGGAAGAAAAGGCCTCAGCCCAGAACACAGGGAGCGATAGGTGGGCTCCGTGGGGTCTCCAACAACATTCACCAGCAAAGCCATGCTGTCTGACCTGCCTGGCTGGTGTTAAGTGTCGTGTCAGCACACCACTGGTCCCAGCCTGAGACCCCTCCCTGGTTGCCAGATGTCCTGGCCAGGGGCCACTCCTGAGTCAGGACGTCCTGCCTGGAAAAGGCCAAAACTCTTCTCCCAGTGGGCCAGGAAACCCGAAAGAAGTGGGAAGGGAGAAGGCAAGCAGTGTAATCTGCTGGATACAGGACTTTGGCGTCACCAGCATACGCAGGACCCTGAGATGGCCAGGACCCTGAAATGGCCAAGGCTGATGAGTTGTCCTGAGGCTCCACCCTGGCCAACCTCTCCTCTTAAAGAGACCCCATGCAGCTACTCCTCGTCACAGCTGTCTGATCCGGCCTCCTTGGGCCCAATCGCGTGCTGGGCATTGACCCACTGGGCCTGTCACTGTGGAACAGGGCAGATACAGAAGAGAGAGGTGTGACAGCGACTCCTCTCACCTCTCCTTCCCACCGCCCGGCTGGCTCCAGGCTGCCCGAACCCTCCCGGGTACCGAGCCGGTGGGTCCTCGCCGCCACCACTCCAGGCCTCCTCACCGCCCGGGCCACGCGTAGCTCCCGCTTCATGAGCCCGGGCCTGGGACCTCAGGCAGGTCTGGCGCCCAGGAAGAGGAGAAATGGTGCGCGGATCTCAGCTGACGGCACGATGGGTCAGGCTTCGGGAGACAGCTGAAAGGACCCTAAACCCCCAAATCACAGTCCAGGTCTCTTTCTTCCCCTTCCCCCACCAACCAGGCGATTGGCTAAGGCTACGTTTCTCCGGATCCTGGGCCTCTGCTCAGACTCAACATAGACTCGCTCACATTTTCTTTCTTTCTTTTTTTTTTTTTAACAAAAGCAATTAGATTTCAATCCCGGTTCATTTGCATTTGCACCTCGGAAACAGTAAGGGGAGGAGTGTGAGGGAAGGAGCAGGGGCCTGGCGGCAGCAGATGACACCTTCCGAGCGCCACAGCTGGCCTGGGCTGCCATTGCGCCGGCCACATCTGGCCGGGCCGCGCGACCGCGCTGCCGCCGCGGCCCCCTCCCCGCCGGCTCCCGGGGCCCGCGCGCCGCAGCCCGCTCGGTGGCGCGCTCATCGATCCGCCGGGCCGCGGCCGGGCGAGCGGAGAACAAGGTATAGCCTGTATTTAGGTTCCTGCCCTTATATGGCGATGTGCGCGAGCGCCCGCCGAGCGGCCGCACCATATAAGGGCACGCGACGGGCGCCGGGCTGAGCTGGTGCAAGCTCATTGGCCCGCGCGTCTCTCGGCAACCGGCTCTCACGAGTGGAAACGAGCCAGCCGCCCCCGCCCGCTCCCCGCCCCCTCCCTTTCTTTCTCCCGCGGCATCC
This sequence comes from Vicugna pacos, assembly GCF_048564905.1. NCBI lineage: Eukaryota > Metazoa > Chordata > Mammalia > Artiodactyla > Camelidae > Vicugna > Vicugna pacos. Next base: position 61,031,755 of record NC_133002.1, read on the forward strand.
CCGCCTCTCGCCTCCGCACCCCTCTCCTTGGCTACCCGCATTTTTGCCCGCACCCTCTCCCTAAGTTTTCTTCCCGCGGTCGTCCCCCTCCCCCTCGGCCTCGTTGTCATTATTTTCCTTCCGCACGGCCTGTCCTCGCCGCCTCCGCGCACGCTCCCATTTCCACCCCACGCACCCCCTCCCCAAACCCCGGCGAACCGTGGCGGAGGAGCGGGAAGGCCCGGATGCGGGAGGGGAGCTAAAGGGGGAGGAGGTGTGCATCGCTGCTGCAGTTGCCGCCACAGCATCAGGTCCACCGAGTGCACGCACAGGGCTCTGGGAACAGTCCGAGGCTCTCCACTCCCAACACACACACGCTCACCTCCCACGCCCCAAAGGTAATCGAGCAATTAGCTGCCGAAGAAATGTACTTGCGGGGCTAGGGATGTGCTAAACCATAAACAGCCCTAGGTACCACCAAATGATCATCTCCCAGGGTGTCCCTTCGGGTTGAATTTCCAAATATAATCATAATAATGATAAATCGATGTCCCATTTAAAGGTTACTTTAAAAACCTGCCAATTGTTGTGAAGGGAATGCTGCGTGCGGGAGAAAAAAAATGCACCGAAAGAGCCACCCTCGGGTTTCCAGGCAGAATGCAATGCAGTGGTGGTTGCGGGATGTAGGTCAGGTGCTCAGCGCTGGGCCCACCCGCTGGACTGGAGCCCGGTGAGGGAGAAGACGTCGCTATTCCCATGGGGATAAGGCTCCGATTAGCCTCAAACTCAGGCAGTCAATGCACCCCGGTTCTTGGGGCTCCCCTGGCCCCCTCCCTCGCTCACAGAGGCGCGCGCACGCGCACGCAGGCACAGGTGTCTGGCTGACCCTTCCGGAGCGGTAGCCCGTTCCGAAGCGCGTGTCCTTCTAGCGACGCCGCGGCGGCTAGAGCCATCCCCTTGGGGACTTGCTCTTGTCCCTAGGGGATCCAAAGAGGAGAACTAAGACAATGAGTACTCTAGCGCCCTGGGACTTTGCCTGTGACCGAGCTTGCCTCTAGGGCCGCCGCCTAGCCGAGGCGAGGAGCGATGCCCCCTACTGGGAAGCCTATGCCAGGAACTAGGCGCAGGTGGGGGTCGCACAAGAGACCTGGCTCTAGTGGGGGATGGGGAACGGGGAGTGATGACCCGCGTGACCTCTGTTCGGTCTTGGGCATCCTTCCCTGCCCTCGCCCTCCTTCCCTTTCCAAATTCAGATTCCCCAACCTAGCCCCTCCCAGAGGAAGATGGCAAAAGCTGTCTCTGCCAGGGAACGTGGGTGCAAGATTGGAGAGGGTGCTGCCTGCTGGATCGGGTTAGTTTCGGCCCCCTTGTCCTCGCCTTTTATGCGGAAGGAAGCTCTGCGGCCGCAGCAGCCCTTGATGCCATCACGAACCCCTCCCGGACCTTGGGTGAGATTTGCTGTTGCGGTGTCTTGCCTAGCAGAAAATACAGTTCCCTCCCGCGCAGGGGCTGAGGATGCCCTCGGGGCAGAGGATTTGTCTGGGTCTCTGCCATGAAGACCTCTGAGCACTGGAAAACCTATGCATGCCCGGGGTCCAGCCTCTCAGTGCCCCCACATAGCCCATCTCTGCCCCGCACTTGCCCACGCCCATTTAGATCATTTATATTAAATCTCCATTCCCAAGTTACTGTGTGCTTAGGCACATGGATACCTTTGCCCAGAGGGTGTAAGGGAAAGGGAGGCCCCCAGATGTTCTCCCTGCTCAGCGACATTTCTCCTTAAATGTGCCTCTTCTTCTCTACTCTTAAACCCCAAAAGAAGAAGCCACTCATAGATCTGGAAACCCCTTTCCTTGACCTGTTGGCTTCTGGTCCCTGTCCTCTAATTTATTGAATTTGAATTTTCCAGCCAGTAGTGGTGAAATCGCTGGAGTTGAGAACGCGGTTGGCGGGAGGGGTAAGAGAGAAACTTGCAGATAAGGAAAAATAAAGTCCCAATTTACAGATACACCTCTTCTCTGCCAGCCCGGCTTGCTACGTCCCGGATTCCTCCCTGATGGAGTCAAGAGGGCCATGGACTTGCTCGACTTCACCAAGTGGTCTGGGCTCCGGAGCCCGACCCCACCCACGGGTCCTCTGTTTGCACTTTTCGTTTTTTTTCCCCCAGCAATACCAGCCCCGAGGCTCCGGGGGCAACTTCCTTCTCGCCCTGGTGCTCTCCCAAGCCCTGTCCTGAGCCTGCGCCCCACCCGCGCCGGTTCTCCAGCTAGATCTGGACGCCCCTCTCCAGAGCCCGGAGCTCCCCTGGCGTCCAGAGGAGAGTGCTTGGGCCCAGGTGCCAGCGAACTGCAGGGTGGCCGCGGGCACCTCTTCAGCGCGGGCGGCCCTTGGCTGGGCAGAGGCAGGGGTCAGGGAGCTGTTCCCTGCGGAGAGGAGGGTGGGCTCGGGGCACCTGCTGAACTGCCGCCGCCGCTGCGGCTCATGGCGCCGAAGGATCCACCCGGATCTTCTCCGGGGAGTTCCGGGCTTGGGTCGTTTTGTAGTCGGCACGCACACAGCTTTTCAATTTATTTTTTATTTTTCGGTGAGGGGGACGTCGGGGCTGGCCAACCCAGCTCCAACGCCAGGGTGGGGGTGGGGGTGAGGACAGGGATATCTTACGTGGGTGGGGGCGGCACGCGGCCACTTAAGTCAGCAGTCCATTAGCATTTCCCCACCCGGGCTCGTGACCTCGCGAGGACACAGGGCATGCAGGGTAGGGGACAGACCGATAGCGCCCTCCGTGCACTGTCCCCCTGTCACTTCCCACCCCGTTCGGCAGGTAACTGCCCCTCCCCCTCCCCGCACGCCCCCCGCTGCGGTCCCAGATCCCCCTGTGCCCGCGAGGGTCCTGGCGCCCGGGCGGAGTGTCCGCTGGTGGGGAAGGGAGCGGGGCTGCGAGTGGGCTGCGGCGCCCGTCCCCCGCCCGTGGCAGCGTGGCGACTGGCGCCGCTTTGGCAGCCATTTTCTGCAGCTGCCGCGGCCGGGGCTCTGCGGAGAGAGGCGGAGGCTGCAGCCGCCAGACAGAGGCGGTGGGGACAGAGCGGTGCGGGGTCACCAGCAGGGGGGTCAGTCGGTGGCCGTAGCGGGGGCAGGAGCCGTGCAGTGTCGCCGGCTCCCCCCGCCCCTCCCCCTGCTGCATTGCAGGCAGAGCGGGGCCGCTCCGCGTGGCGAGCGCCTGCGATCCCACCCTTTCCCCGCCATCTTGTACCCGGGCTGGCGCCTTCCCAAAGCGGAGCTGCCGCAGACAAAGCCCGCCCTGGGTCCGCGGGGGCCCCTGCAGCCCACCCGGGCTGGGCAGCCTGGGGCCCCCAGGGCCCGTGCCCTTGCCCTGCCACTCCTGGGGGGGGGAATGGTGCTCCCCCTACACCCAGGGGGGCTCGGCGTGCTACGGCCGCTCGCCTAGCCCCAGAGGGTCAGCGGGGACCCCTTTCCACATCGGTTGCTGGGCTGGACCCGCGCCTTCGCCGCAGCCCACCCTGGTTGCGGGAAGGGGGGTCTCCACAGGCTCGGCGGTGACGACAGCTGGACACTCTTCTAGCCTCGAGTTCCTTTCTTCTGATTGGGTTGGTGGCGGGGGCTGTCACTAGCCCTGGAGCCCCCACCGCCCGTGCGTAGTGCCAACCTCACGTCCCCGTTTTTCCCCAGGAACCTCAAAGAAGACCGGAGCGTGGGCGGCTCTCGAGACCCCCCTAGCTGCCCAGCAGCTGCTGCAAACCAGAGATTTGGCACTCCATTTTTCTGGGATGGTAGTGCTGTCGCCCCAAACCCCCAGCTTGCTCAGCCCCTTCCCTCAATGCCCCAGTACAGGACTTCCCGACCTAGGGGAGTAGGGGGAGGGTCAGGCAGCCTTTCCGCAGCCCCGAGACCCTGAGATAATCTGGAGCCTGGCATTGTACGCCACGCTACTCCTTGGTAGCGCGTTTTCTCCCTGAAGACTCCATTTTCCCATCCCCAAGTCCCCGGCCCCTGGGGATGGGGTGGGGGCGAGGCGCGCCCACAGTCCCCAACAGCTGTTTGGTTCCTCCGGACTCCTCATCCCCCTCTCCCCAGGGAGCATATGGCCACCGGCTCTGGAGCCCTCTCCCTTCCACCGACCCCTTAGTGACTCCCCATCTTCCAGTCCACCTAGAGTCCCAGGAGTTTCCGACTGAAAGGAACAGTGGTGGATGAGGAAACTTAGGCTGGGAGAGGAGTGACTGGTGCAAGGTCATTCAGGTTATTGGCAGAGCTGGACTCTTCACACACCCTACCTCTCCCCTTATTTCTTTCAAATACCAAGCTCAAAGCCCAGGCTCGCTGTGGACTGGGAGCTCACTCCTCCAAGTACTTTTGGCCAACGTCAGGACCGCGGCGGGAGGGGGCTGGGCACCAGAGGGGTAGGGAGCTGCCAGACTGCTGGTTCACACCTGAACACTGGGTTTTCCCAACCGGACGCTTGCTGTCTTCCCCACCCCCATCCTGCGGGGTCTCCTTCGAGGGTGAAAAACAAAGCATCCCGGGCTGGCCTCTCCAACGCTGCTGGCAGGACTCAGTCCTCCCCCACCAATGCCTGCCAGCCCGCGTGGATTCCGAGCCCGGCTCCGGAAACCAGTCTGACCACTTCGCCCATTTCCCAAGCCTCCCCGGGCGGCGGGCGGCCGGCTCCCGGGGTGGGGTGAGCCCGGCTCGGCCGCAGCCTCCGCTGCCCCAGCGATGAATGGATTTGCCCATTAGGTGGCCGTCAAAGTGACAAACCCGCCCGCACTCTGGGGGCTTCCGGGCCGCTCTTCATCCAGTCTCCTCCCATCGCGAAAACTGGTGCTTGAAAGATCCACTCCAGGGCTGGGTAGCCTCTGGCCCGCGAGGTCAGCCGCCTGGCCCTGACGACCCTGGCGCAGAGCCGCTTCCAGACCTCGCCCTGTGCGCCTCGTCTCAGACACCCTGAGGGCGCTTACAGTCAAGTCGGGACACCAAGCTGAGTCCCAATGGAGTGTCAAGCCTTCAGAAAGTGGCTGTGGCGTGGGGTCCCCAGAGCGTTGCCCGATGGGACCGAAGCTGGACCGACCTCGAGGGGACCGCGGGCGGGAGAGGCCAGAACAGACCCGCCGAGGTGGGAGGGTGGATGTGTGGCCCCGAAGCCCTTCCTGCTCACGTGTTTCAAAGGCTTGCGAACAGTTCACCAGGTTGCCCCAAGAAAGCCACTGTGCCCCCACGTCCAGCCCGCGGCTTCTGGCGAAAAGAACCTCCTCGTGGGCAAAGCCGAGCTGTCCCTGCCCCGCGCGCCCGCTGACCCCCAGCCCGGGGCGGGATGGTGCGTGGCGGCGGGCCTGTGGTCTCGGCGGGTGCGGAGCTGCGCTGCGGCGGCCGCGGGGGCGAGGAGGGAAAATGGCCGGCCGCCGGCATCGACCGCCAGGCCAGGGGGCCGCGGGAGGACAAGCAGGCACGCCAGGTGGAGGGGCGCCGCTCCCCAGCTTTGTGGAGCGGCCCCCGCGGCTCCCGGTGCCGGGCTGGGGCCGGCGGAGCCAGCTTTGCCGAGTCAGCAGGGCCGAGGTGCGGCCGGTGCGCGCCCTCCCCGAGCCCCGCCCCCTCCCTGTCCCCGTCTCGCTTTTGGGGGAGGAAGGGGAGGACAGTGAGCACCCACAGGCAGAGTCGGTGATGTGCTTGGGTGTCCTCCCGGATCAGCCCACCCCTCCCTGTTCCCTGATGCTTCCCCTCCCCCACCACAGTTAACCTGGGGAGGGAGCAGAACAGAGCTGTCTGCCCTTGGAGCACCTCGCCCCTCCCCACAACCCATGTAATAGCTGGCTTATTCCTTCCTTCTAGGCCGGGTTGAAAGGTTTAAAAGGAGCGGAGTGGGGGCGGGGCGGGGGTGGAGAAGAACAAGGAAAAGGTACTAGTTACTGTTTCACCCCACGCTAGGTAGAGGCTGTCTCCTCTCCGAAAGTGTTGGGGTTGGGTGTTGTGGAGGAGCCAAGAGAACGGTACCGGTCATGTTCAACAGACCATGGCAGAGTGAGGTTGGAGGTCAGCCCAGCTGGCTAGGGAACCCCCAGAGCTCCTAGCACTTGGAGCTCTGCCCCTGAGGGCAAACCCAGATGAAACAGGAGGAAGCTGTAGAGAAGCTGGATTTAAAAGTGGTAAAGGAGGAGCAGTCAACAATGAGCACCCTGTAGAGAGAGCAGGGTGGGATACCTGAGACTCCTAGGTCTACTGTGGTGGCGAAATCATAGAGAGAATTCCTGCTGAGGTCTGAGGATGACCTGAATGACCTCCAAGGCCTCCATCTCCAGGATCCATGGGAACAGACAAAACAGAGGCATGACCCACGACTGGGCCCAGTTCTGCTGGAGCTGAATTTCTCCAGGCTTCACGGTTCCTTGTCGGTACAACAGGGCCATGGACTCTGTGAAATAACATGGGAAGTGCCTGGCATTTAGTAGGTGCCCCAATTAGAAAAGTATCAAAACACCTTTAGTTTCCAAATAAGTGTTGATGTCCTTATGGTCCTCTTTGCCATCATGATTATGGAGAAGCTTCCTCAGATGCACCTCTGTTCCCAGCACTGCCCTAGGCCCTGCACCAAAGGCAGGAAGATGCCAACAAAGTCCCTTGTGTCACTAGCGTGCAGGTAGTGGCAGTAGAAAACCTGTGTCTCCAAGAATGGACCATCCTCCCTGCCCCCCCTTCCTCTCCTTCTTGGGGGAAATCCCAAGGTAAAATGAGAGGCTCACTATCAATATCCATTCATCCATCCATCCACCCATCCTACCTATTCACCCAACAAAGATTTCCTGGGCACATTCTCCATGCTAGTCAAGCCGAGTGCTCTGAGTTAGGGTTATTTTTTACAAATAAAACGGACCTGGCTTCTGACCTCAGAGGGTTTAAAGCCTGGTGTGGGAGGAGACAGCAACAGAAAGCCACACACCTGATGTAGTTTACAACCTTGGTAAGTGTCCCTGAAGAAGTGTTTGGTTCTGTTGAGAGCATATAACAGGTTCATCTGGGGTTATGGGCTGCAGGAAAGGCCAGGATGCAAGTTGCCTGAACAACTCGGGCTTCTGATTCAGGCTATTTCGGGTTGTCAGATCAGCTCATGAGGATGTGACCAAAATTTAAGCATTAATGGAGCAGCCATGGAAATAGAATGGCTCTGGAGTAAAGACGGTGAATAAAAGTCCTACATCAGCTCTCAATTGAGGGAGAGAGGAGGCTACAAAGAAACTTAGGCGCGAGGAGAGGGAGGTTTATTGCCAGGTCTGTAGAGCAGATGTGGTAACCGGCAGCCACTTCTTTTGGAGGCTACTCTAAAGCCATGTTCAACTTTAGGGGCCTCCGGAGGGCTGAGCCAGTTGTGGAGCAAGCCCAGCTGTTTGGGTCTGAACCAGAACTTGAGCAGGCTGCATCTTGTATCAAGCCGACTTCTCTTATCCAGTCTGCATGGAGAGTGGACCCCAAGTCAGGGGCCACAGGCAGAAAGGTTTGTGGTCTTGGATGCTTCACCAGCTAAAGACCTCATTGTATTTTCCTGTAAAATGAAGGGGTGGTTCCTGGAGTCTCTCAGAGGCTCCTTCCTGTTCCATCCTTGTGACAACTCTGTGGTCCCAGGAGTGGTTCCCTTTGCGGAGTTCATCCCAGTTTACAGCTGGGGCCTCTGCTGTGTGGGTGGCTGTGGCTGTGCTGCCGCTCCTGCAGGAGGGCATCCTGGCCAGACACACTTGGTGTGCAGAGATTGCCGATGGCAGCAGTGTGGAACCGTGACTCCCTGGGTGAGGAGCCCAGACTCCCTGGATCCAAGCCCTGGCTCCACCAGTCACTAGCTCTGTGACCCCAGGCCAGGTACTTGTCCTCTCAAAGCATCCACTTCCTCATGGGGGTAATAGTAGTCTGTATTGCATCAGGTTATTGCAAGGATTAAAAGAGAGAATGCATGTAAGGGCTCTTCCGTGGAGCCTGGCTCAGTGAGGAATCTGTAATTGTGAGTTATTGTCATTATTAGGTCATGGGGGCACCAGGCAGTGGTGTTTATCCAGGAGCTGGTGTCACTTTTGGCATCTCTCCTAAATTTAACCTGATGATGAAAGTTATGAGAGAGGGAGAGAGAAAACAAAATACTTCACAGGCTATGACAAAAGCCATCTCTTTCGTAAGTGAGAGAAGAGTAAAGGACAAAGACCGAATCCAGCCACTACAGACTATTGTTCAGACTTGCAAAGAGAAAGAGAGGTGCTTCCCCCACCTCCCAACCCTATGAGCAGGTGGGAAATCATGCTGACCTGGGTGGGGAGCTGGGGACAGACCCTGAGACAGTCTCTGCCTGGAACAGAAAGGGGTGAGCATGATCCCCTGAATTTTTACTCTTTCCTGAGGCTGGACTGGGGGACTTGGGGAGAAAAGGAGCAGCAGTGACTTGTAACCTGGTAAACATAGCTCATTCATTCAGTAAATATTTATCCAGGCCTTCCAGACACTGGGCTGGGGGAATGATGGTGACAAAGGCACCGTCCCTACTAGTGAGAGATGAAAGGTTCAGCAGGTGAGGGAGGCCAGGCAGAAGTGGCAGAAACACAGGGATCCCTGCAGGATGTGACGGAGCACGTGGCCGCGGCCTGGAATTCCGGACACGTTCTTGGCCAGCCGGTGGAGGCTCCTCACCGTAACCGGGGATTGGAAAGCAGGAGGAGGCGTCTTCCTCACCTGAGTTAATTTCTGGGCGGCTGCATGGTTGCAGGGCTAGTAGAGAGATGAGAATCGCCTCGTGGCTGAAGAGGGTTCTGCGTTCCCGGTTTAGTGCTGGGTGGAGAAAGGCAAGAGGGTCTCTTGCATCGTGGGCTTCCGAAGGTCAAGGGAGGGAGCTGGTCAGCTCTGTGTTTGGGGCAGAGAGGAGTGAGCAGCCCACGCCTGCCAAGTCTGCGAGGTGCTTCAGGACGGGCCCCTCCTGAAAGCATTATTTATAGATCTGACCATGTGCCCACTCTTACCCTCAGGATGGGAAATTGGGACTCCAGGTCGCAAGTTGGTCTCTTCCTTTGTCAGCAATCCATTCAACGTGGCAATCCCCACACCCTTCGCACAAGGCACGGACGACACAAAGAGATGGCTTGCCTGCAAGAGACCCAGCTGGTCCAGACTTGGAGGCACATTTCATTTCTCCAGCCAGCTGGGGAGGCAGTTGGAACAGACCAGGAGATCGCCTCTAATGTTTAAATGTCAATGTGGTCCCTACGTGCTGACTTGCCAAGATTTGATCGGCTAAATTGGCCTGTGTGGGACATTCCCTGCAATGCACAGTGTGTATCTAGATCTTTCAACAGTGTCGCAAGGGAAGCTAGACAGCAGTAAACAAATTTCAGTGGAGGTGGTTCTGAAGTGGTTCTCCTCTCCCTTTGAGCTACTTCCTGTCTCACTGGGGCTTGCGTTTCAATAGGGTTCTCTCATTGGGCCCTAATTAGATTGAGGAAGGGACCAGCTCCACTTGGAATGCTGCAGTGACCTCTGCAAGCTTCTTGGTGTGCTGTGTTCTGTGTAATGCCAGCTTTCTAGGGGGACAAAGGTCAGGCTTAGTTTGGGGTCTTCCCAGTGTTTCCAGAGTCCCATATGTGCCACGGAAGAAATCAAATCATGAGCTAAACTAGCCTAAACTCTAGAGGTTTTCCTTCATTCACTTACTTTTTCACTCATAACTTAGCTAGGCAGGCAACGTCTATTGCCTGTTTTCATTTGGCCGTGACTCTCTCCCATTACTGGGAGGCAAGTCAGAGAACTGACAGGCTTGATTCTTTTCTAGAAGTTTCTGCAGTCAAGATGGGAATCCCCAGGTCAAAACGAAGAGGGCGATTTGGGGTCTAGGGGTGCTTTACTTTGAAAATCTCTTCATGAAAAACGTGAATGAGTGTTTCTGGGACCCACGTAGTCTCTGGGAGCTGGACCCAGCCTTGCGCGTCAGCCCACCTCTTTTCGCCGAGCTCCCGGCTTGCGAGGTCTGAGCGCAGAGGCCAGGAGACCTGAGCTCCAGCACTGCGCCCAACTCAGAGCGCAGAATGAAACCCAGTCACACACACACCCAGAAACCCAAAAACAAAAAAACCAAATGACGACAAAATAACTCACCCCTTCCAATTTACCCTCCCCCAGACGCAAGAAAAATGAGCAGGTGGCTGGATTAATTACCAAATGACCAAGCAGGAATGTGTGGGCTGTGCTTAGGCCTGAGACAGTCATAGTGACAATAGAAAATTCTCCCTGTGCCTTCTGGGCTACCACCACCCTGGGGCATCCTTAAGCCTATATCCAAGAAAACCTTACCAGGAACCGTCACCTCCAGTTTCACCAGTGAGGAGACTGAGGCTCAGAGAGGCTCAGGGACTTTCCTCACCGCCTCCCCCCACCCCCTTCCTTTCTCTCTTCCTTGGACAACTAGCTCTGGTGCACCTGCCACGTTCGAGGACCTGAGAATGGAGCAATGAGTAAGACGCGGATTTGTTGTCATGGCGCTTTCACTCTGTGGGGGAAGCCGGGAAGCAGACAAGCAAACAAATCAAAATTTCAGCTAAGGACTCCAGTTCCCAAAAAGAAAAACAGGGTAATAAACGGAGTCATTGGTCAAGGAAGGCTTCTCTCCAGAGGTGGCACTTAAGAGACCTAAACTGTAAGGATGAACCAGCCTTGGGGCGCTCTGGGGGACAGAGCCGCCGGTCCCAGGGTACAGAACTGGTGAGTGCGGAGCGGCTGGCACAGCGGGCCTGCCCTCTGCCTGATCCTCCCTCTTTCTGCCACATCCTGCTTCCTCCCGAGGCCAGAGTGAGGCTGGGCTCTGCTGTGCGGTGTCAGTGGCCCAGGCTGAGCTGGGTGCGGGGCTTGGTGACTGTGGGCCCACCCTCCTGGACCCCTACTCATTTGGGTCGAGGTCACGGGGTGGAGAGTTGGAAAAGAGCCCTTGAGGTCAGCGGTGAGGGGCGGTCCAGCTGCCCGGGTGTTCTCAGCTGCTGGAGAGCTGGGTCCCAGCCTCGCCCCACCTCGAGGCCGGTGCCAGGCAGCACCTGTCCCCAGCCCTGACAGGGAGGCTCCAAGGACCTCTTTTTAAGTCTCAACCCAGCATTTTGGCCAACTTACGGAAAAATTGCAAGAATAGTAAAGGAACCTCCATTTATTCTTTCTCCAGATTCACCAATTATTTACAGTTTGCCCCATTTGTCTTATTATTCTCCCTCTCTCTCTCTCTATATATATATATATACACACATATATATTTTCCCCCATATTTTTTTCTGAGCTATTTGAAAGTAAGCTGGAGGCCTCGTGTCCTTTTATGCCTAAATACTTTAGAATAATGTGTTTTTCCTTAGAGCAAGGACACTCTCATAGGTAACTACTGTATGATTATCAAAATCAGGACGTTTACCTTGGACCCAATACTATTGTCTAACCCACAGTCTGTATAAAAATTTTGTTGATTTTTCTCACTGATGCTCCTTAGAGCCAGGTTTTTTGTTTTTTATTTTCTATTTTTGCTTTTAGTTTTCCAAAAGCCAAACCAGGATTGTGAATTGCATTCGGTGTCATGTCTTTTTAGTCTCCTTTAAGCGGGGACAGGGCCTCCGTTCTCTCTGGGTTCCTCAGCCTTGGCATCTCAAAGAGCATGTGTCTGGTACTTCTGCATGGTTGGATTCAGGCGCTGCATTTGTGGCAGGAATGCCCTGGAGTGATGCTACGCTCTTCTCAGTGCTTCATGTCAGGAGGCACAAGTCAGTTTGTCCCCGGTTTGTCCAACCCAGTATTTTTGAATCAGTTTCTCCCAGTCTTATTTTGGCTCTTGTCTCTCTCTCTCCTTATCTGTGTGGGTGTCTCTCCTCCTCTGCTCTCTGTCTCCCTCCCTCTTTCTGCTATGGTCGTTCTTCATTTCTTTGTCCTGGTCCTTTTGTCTGTGCCTGTCTCTCTCTTTTATCTCTGGTCCTCTCTGGTTTCTTTTCTCCCTGCTGCCGCCTCCTCCCTTAATTTTGGTCCCATGTCACCATTCTCTCCCCAGAGAACTGAAACGTATGCAGGACCCCTTAGGCCTGCCACCAGGCTGACCCACAGCTGAAGGCTGGTTGCTTTCCTTTTAGGAACGAACGAGAAGCTAGACTGTCCAAGCATCGTATTCTACCCAGGTGGCACCTCATTGTCCTGGAACTCATCTCTGGGCCAGGAGAAAGGGAAGGCTCCAGAGGAAGAGAGATCCTGCTGGAAAGTCTCTCTCCTCACTGTCCAGCTCCCTTCTGCCCACCCGTAGGTCCTCTCCCATGAGACAGTGCACAGACCCCAAACTGCCCTCTAGACCCAGAGCTGAGGCTCACTGTGGTTTGGCCAGGCTGAGCAAGTACCATCTTTCTGCCAAAGCAGAGCCAACTCAAACTTCTGAGGTTAGCAGGTTTCTTGCCACCTCAGAGAGCTTGCCACCACAACAGCCTTCGTCCCCACTTGGTGGTCACTGGGTTGGAAGAAGCCCAGACGCTCCCCTCTTCTCTCTGGGTTAGGCCCCAAACCACAGCTGGAGAATAGAAGCCAGGCCGTGGCACTCAACAGCAGCCCGCGGCCTGTCCCTCACAGCTGCGGCGCCGAATTTTGAATTGTGTTATCATCATTCCTGCTGATAAATCCAGCTTTACGGTGGCTGAATCTGTGAGCACTGCTCCTTGCTGGGACACACAGACCCACCTGGAGGTAGAGGACAATCTATAACTCACCTTGGTGTCGGCTTTGGTCTTTGAGGGGCCCAGCTTCTCCGTCTGCAGAGTGAGGGACTTGGAGCAGGGACTGCCGGGCCCCTCTCCGCTCTGAGCTTCCAGGAGCCCATGGCCCCATCACCAATGGGCCAATCTGTTCCTCTCTGGAGGCCAGGTGTCCCCGTCCACCCGCCGTGGAGCTGACCCTGCTCTGGCCCTGTTCACTGCCAGGATGGTTACTCCAGGTGTTGCCATGTGTTTCTCTCCTGGACCAGCCCCAGGGACTTTCTGCCCTGGCGTCTCCCCCTCAGACATTAGTTTTCATCCTAGTCTGTGGAACTCGGCTTCACTAAGGATCAGCATGAAGCAAAAGACGAAGGGAGGAAGCGTGACTGGCTGCCCCACCGCCCTGTCTAGTTCTTCCTGTCAGATCAGAGCTGGGGAGCGCCCTCTCCACCCTCCAGCCCTCGGCAGCTGCAGCATTGCCAGGCTCAGGTCAGGGAGCAGCGAAGAGGCTGGCGCCAACCTTGTCTGTGCCTCTTTGGGGGTCACAGGCCCAAGGGACATCAGAGCCACCAGGACCCTCGGCGCTCAGAGGCCACCCAACTCTCTCATTTTGCAGATGAGAAACCAGAGGCCCAGGAAGGGGCGGTAATGGCAGGGCAGTGGCAGAGCTGGGACCAAATCCCAAGGCTCATGACTTCCACCTCAGTGCTCCTTCTGCCATTACCCCTGGATGTCTGAGCTGCCGGCTCAATAACTCTCCCATCCCAGACCTGTTGGCAGGCGAGAGGAGTAAGTCATGTGAGTCAAAAGCAATTTGCAACATAAATAATTTTCAATGCCAGGAGAGGAGACGGTGGGAAGATGCATTGAAGGCTGAGAGGAACCGGGCCAGTCCTCAGCCTCCATCGCCCTGCCCCGTGCTTCCTCTCCCGGCTCAGCCCTGGTGGGAGAGTCGGGGAGCAGGAAAAACAAAGCAGGAAATGGCCATAAGGATGCTCACTTCCGTTGCTCATAGGAGAGGTTCTGCTTGCCAGGCTCTTCTCTCCCCGCCCCCCCGACATTCACATGATTTTGTAATCCCACCTCCTTTAGAGAGTCAGAGGGAAATAGATGGTCCCCTGCTTGCATCTGGAATAGCCCAGGCCTCCTCCAGCAGGGCTGTATTCCTCCTTGTCCTCCACCCCCAACAGCACGACTTCAACAAAGAATGGAAGACATGCCATTATGCTGTAACATTACTATAACCTCAGCGTTACATGACAAAGGGGCTGAGCATGACAGTCCCTTTGCTCAGTTTGGATGCAGCTTTACAGAAGTGACCATCCAAGACCATTCTTTGATTCTGTGATCAGCATTTGCTCGTCTCCCCAAGGTGTGATGGCTTATATTGCCCTGACAGCCAGCGAAGCTCCTTGTAAGAGGTTCTGGAGGATGGTGGCGGGCGTGGGGGAAGAGCCCGTGTCATTTTGAAGGGCTGAAAGCATGAAGCACACCTTTCCTAAGCCCACCCCAAGGGGCTGTAGAAAGCAGAGAGAAACAATGAGAAACCAGACACCATGGAATTAGTGAAGAATTCCTCGGATGAAACAGGAAAGGGAGGAAACGCAGGGAGGTGTACATTACACCTGGCGCAGGTTGAAAGGACTCAGGGCCAGTTGTTGGCAATATTAAACTGTAGGGTGTGTTTGAAAGGATCTTCACTTGAGCAGCAAGTGGAAGGCACTCCTGCCAGTACGGGATGTGCTGCCGCCACCCTCCTCCAGCCCTAAATGCACGTGCACACGCACACTCGCTTGAATGCACGTGTGCCATGGACATCCTATGGCAACACCAGCTCTCTGCCCCTGCCTAGATTTGAGAACTTGCAGATAATTGGTTAAGCAAAATAACAATTACAGGCAACATTTGGTGAGTTCTTACTATGTGTCAGGTAAGTATCCACACAGATTACGCGGAGACCGCATACAGATATAAAAGAGGGGTGTGTGCTGTGTCTTCTGCTTGTCCTTAATAGAGTGTGTGTGTGTGTGTGTGTGTGTGTGTGCGTGTGTGTGTATGCGTGTGTGTGTCTGTATGTTTTGGAGTCACAGACCCATGTCTCTACTGTTCCGAACTTCACGTTAAAACTGATACATAAGGATGAGGAGGTTGCTGTGCTGTTGGGAACCTCATAACATGTGCCAGTAGCTAAACACGGAAATTAAACCATGAGTCTTCCTGGAACTGACTCTGGGATTATCCTTAGGGTCTGTTTCCCTAAATTCAATTACCACGTAATTACCTAGAGTCTCCTGAAACTCACATAGATGGATCAGGTGACGGGTGAAGGGGCAGAAGGACCCCAGAGCAGCCGAGTGCCCGAGTGTCTGACATCCACTGGTGGCAGGGCAAAAAGAAGCGGCCTGAGTGTGGGCCTCTGAGGTGCAGCTTCCGTGGCCATGGGAATTGAGCCCCTGGGGGCAGCTCAGGGGTAGCGTGGGGGAGCTTTCTTGTGAATCCTGTCAATGGCTTTTAGTGCAGAAATCAGCATCATTGTCCAAAAGCCCCCATCCCCTACACACACACACACACACACATACACACACGATTCTGTACACGTGCACATCAAGACCTCTGCTTCCAAGCTGTTTATCTGGAAACTGTGCGCAAGCTATGAGAGCCCATGAAATACACAACACACACCCCCTGCCTTCCAGGCACTCGAGTTTTGGGGGGCGAGGGCAGGAAATACTTCAGGAGTTCAGGCACAGCTGGCCCTGGTAAAGGCTGGAATAATCTAGAACAACCTCAGGGAGGGGATGGAACCTGAGCTGGCCTTTGAAGGACATGCAGAATCCTGAAACCTGGGAGCATGGCCCCTGGAGACAGACAAGGCTAGCTCAGAACCCCTGTCTGTTCCCCTGTTTACTGATGTTTGACCTTGAATGGGTTACTCTAAGCCTTCATTTTATCATTTGTGAGATAGGGACAGGAACAGCACCTACTGCATGGAGACAGAGAGAATTAAATGAGATGACGCCCTGATGTGCCCCACAGGTAGTGGGCACTCAACCCATGTTAGCTGTTAGCAGTAACTACAAGGGGGAGAGGAGGAGGAGGGTGCAGGGGGTGGGGGTGGGGTTCTAAACTACGGCTGCAGGAAATGGACACTTGCATCCCAGAATATCCACCTTCAGTATTATTTCCTCTTCAGTCTTCACCTTCTCAGATGAGCAGCAAACATAACGTGGAACCATGGGAGAAACTCAGTTAAAATAGCACGACGATTTGGTTCTGTCCAAGTGCAAGTTTAGCTCCTAGCTCTCTCCTGTCCCAGTGTCATCCTGTCCCAGGATCAAGCTGAAGAGGCTGAGGCTGAGGTCCCAGATCAACTGGGTAATCCACCAAATGGATAGTGAGGACCGAAGGCAGGGTGGAGCCCGCTGGGTTATGGAGACGGAGGGGTTGGGGAGGGAGACCCAGCAGTCAGTTCAGAGGTAAACATCACTGGATGTCTGTCCCTCAGTTGAGCTGAGCCTCTGGGCCAGAGTTGTTAGAAGGCATTTGGATCTGACGTGGGATGTTTAATGTTCCCTGGTAAAAAAAAATAACCCATGTGTTTACTTAGGGGGTTTTCCAGAAGCACTCAAGGCTCTTTCCCGACCCAGTTCATCTTCACTGTCAGGGCATGTCTTTGAAGGTGCCAAGGAAACTGAGGTTCAGGAAGAGAAGGGTTTCTGGTGAGGGCAGTGGGCACTACAGCCGGAGCTCTTCTGCCTTCCTTGTATGTTCTAGACTTTGCTGTGGTGGTGGGGAGGGCAGGAGTGGGGAGGAGCCTCAACTCAGGAGCCCAAGGTGGGCCAACAGATGGGGGGACTAATTCTGGTCTTTCATCACCCCTTTATCGAGGTCTTGTCACATGTCACTCCACCCCCACCTTAAATCACAAGCAAAGGCCCCCTGGCATCCAGCAGCCATTCTGTGCCATGCCACCATACTCAATATCACTATGATCACTGCCCTTACAGGATCCATGGGGCTCAGTTCTCTGCACCTTCTCTCTTCTATGGGACTGAAACTTCCCTGAGGGCAGAGGCTGCCCAAGTGGACTATTCAGGATCAAAATAGAGTTTCCAGATAAAATCCAGGATGCCCTGTTAAATCTGAATTCATACAAAGAATGAATTTTATTTTATTTTTTAGGATTAGTTTGTATCTCAAGTATTTCATGAGACATACTGAAAAATTGTGCATTGTCCATCTGAAATTTAAATTTAACTGGGCATCCTTGATTTTTATGTGTTCAATCTGGCAACCCTAGCTCCAAAGCACCCTGGTGGGAGCCAAGGATGGCGCAAACACTGTAGGGCTGAACTTGGCTCTTGTGAAAATGAATTGGGGGAGGAGGTACAGGGAGACCAAAGCTGGAGTCTGGGACCTGGCTGGTGCAGGAGGGACAAGCCTCTGAAAGATAAATGGATACACAAGTGCCTCCCTTCGAGATGAATCAGCCCCAGCCTCTATACTCATGGCTTAGCCTCATTAGAAAGGTTCATTTGGAGAAAAATCAGAGAAGTCTGGGTCTCCTAGTATGCAGGGTTAAGATCCCAGCTTCCTGCTTTCTTTCTCTCCCCTAAACTTGGGCTCAGAGAGAGGGTTTCAGACCCTTTGCCTGTGAAGTGTGGGGCTTCGACAGACACCTTGATCCCATGTTAGGAAGAAGCAGTCTGCACCCACAAGACCTGGGGCTGCTGGACTCTCCTCCCCTGTCCCAATGTCAGGGCCCCTGGCCTCCTTTGGCTGTCCCTGAGCTTTGGACACATCTGCATCTGAGAGGTTGGTGTGGGACAAGTGGTTGTGGGGTACCTCTCTGCAGGATGATAGCAGACCACCTGGTTAATTCTAGAATCAGCACAGAGCTGGGCAGTGGTCACGTGACCTGGACAGGCTGTTCTGCCATCAGAACCTCGGGTTCTCATCCCACAGGGAACCTCAACCCCTGTGGGGTCTGAACGGAACGAGAAGCTCAGGGGGCCCCTGGCACGTCTGAGGAGCCCAGCTAACAAGAGTTCTGTTCCTCCTGGGCCAGAAGGGGCCTTGGACACTTTTGAGTCTGATGCCAGGTGGGCGTCTTTGCAGCTCCTCCCAACCTACCCACCAGCCTCTGCCCCACTGCCGACCTTCTGACCTCAAGTTCCAGGCTCTTCCTTGGACCATTCTCCTTGAAGACCCACTCCAGGAGGCCCACCACCAGGCCCAGTTTTCAAGGCCTCAAGTCACCTGAAGGCCATACCTTTCTGCAAGTGGTAGCAGATCAGTTTTCTTCCCTGCCCACCAACAGAGCCCCAGGCTCAGCCTGGCAGAGGCCACCCACTGGGCAAAAGGGGCACTCCAGGGGCTAAGTCTCAGTCCCAAGTCACCAACTGTGCAGACCTGAGAGCTCCCCTTCCCACCCCTGAGTTTTTAGTTCTCCTCCACCAGAAAAGCAGGGAGACAAAATCCACGCCTGGCATGTGCCTTTGTGTACCAGCCAGTGAAGGACAGGCCCAATTCTAGTGCTGAGCAGGCAGTTTGCCAGGAGCAGTCAAGATCACCCCTCCCTCCACTCCCAGGGTGGCAAAGGGCATTCATTACATAGAGGGGGGAGGGGGAGTGTTTAACTCACTCTAAAGGGGGCTGGGGTGATGAGGGTAGTGGGAGGGACAATTCACAAAAGCCAGGGCTAGAAACTCCCAACGGTTTTTTTTAGACCTTCCCTCTCCTCCCTCCCCTCCCCCCCGCTGGGCTCCCCTCCCCCACTTCCAGCCGCTGGTGGCCTGCAGCCAACACTGGCCACACTGTCCGCATTCAGGCCTCCCGCCCTCCTGGCCCTCTATCTCTTCGCCTGGCCTTCTCAACACTGCGCTCCCTCGCCACTTCTCCCCCCCCCCACCTTCCCTCCATTATGAACCGCGTTGACCTCTAGAGTTCCGACGCCCTGCACAAGCTCGATCCCTCAGGCCCAGACGGGAAGGCAAGAGGCTTGGCAGCCGGGAGCAGCCCCGCGCCTACCAGGCCCTCCGTCCCGTGGCCCCTGGCCGTGCTCGGCCACCCCAGCCAGGAGGAAGATCGCTGCGTCTGCAGAAAGCTGGCCACGGCCACTGCACACCCCGGTGGCGGCTTGCCGGCCCTGGGGAGCAACACCTCGGAGTTCGGCCCACTCCCTTCGCCCCTTCGGGGCCCTTAACTCCTTCCTGCCCGGCGAAACCAAGGGGCCCAGCTTTGCCACCCAAAGCAGGATGGGTGAGATGGGGGTCCCACATTTCCCGGCTCATTAAGGAAGTGGGGGCAGGCAGGCCTTGCTCGCCAGGCCTGTTCCCCCTCCCACTCCCCATCCACCACGCAGGAAGCCACCCCCTACCCCCGCCCCCTGCCCGGGCCGCGCTCGCGGCGCCTCCAGTCGGAGCCTCTGGCCTGGTGGTTTCCGGGGAGAGAGCCTGGCAGAGAAAGAGCCTCAGCAGCTTCCTCGGTGGGGCGGGGCCAGCGATGCCAACAAGGGACGCTGGAGAGGGTGGGAAGGTCCCTTCCCTGCTGAACCTGCCCTACCGGGCAGGGGTTATTAGGAAGGAATACCTCTGCCCCACCAGGGCCAGCGCCTAGGTGTGTTGCGCCCCGGGGGGTTGGGGGCGAAGACCAGCAGGTGCGGGGCGGGCGCGGCCCAGGGGGCTAGCCCCACCCACGTCTCCGCGCCGCTCGCTCCCCCGGGCACCCCTCCCCTTCAGGTCCCGGGCTTGCCATTGCGGTGGGCACCGAAGGCCTGAAAGCCCTGGGGGCGGGAGCGACGCCTGCACACACCCCCCGCAGGAATTCCCCTCTCCTTTGGAGAGCCTCTCGACTTCCGGGGAGCGGGGTCACTCGCCGGGTGCGGGCGCCTCTGCCCGCGAAACCAGTCCCCTGTGCTTTTGCAAAGGTTTAGCTCAAGGCATGATCTGTTCTCCTCTCACCTCCACCCCCATCTAAGGCGGAAGTGGGGTGCGGAGAGGCGTCCAGTCGCCTCCCGAGCCTCCGAAGTTCCCTCTGCGCTAATCTCCAACAGCGAAAGTGCACCTTCAACATCTCCATTTAATATTTACATTCAAGCAGGTAATAACTGGAAGCTTATAGTTTAGACATTTCTAGTAGCAGCAGTTTCTAGAGAGCTCGTTTAGCCTTTTAACAAACTTTTTTTTTGCACATAGAAACAACACATCCATGTGTACAGTATCAAAAAATATATACCAAGGTTACTGGTATTACAGTTCCTGGAAGGGGAGGAAATGAAATCAACTGAAATACTGAATGAATGGGTAGAAAGGTCAACAGAAAATAAGTTTGTCTGATATAGAATATAACATGATCTAGAGGAAACTCCATAAATCTAGGTTTTTATATTTCAATATATAAATACCTACAAATAAATATATATATATCAGCCCGAAGGGGGTGGTGGGCCTTTTGAGCTCAAACAATACATTTCAATAACACCACGTACAAACGGGAGTAAAGTCTGCACTTGACAAGTTAGCACGGTTAAAATATAATACTATAACTCTGAGACCACCGAGTGTGGTTGCCCTGTCAGTCCCGGAGGTCCACGAGAGAGGGGATGGGGCAGGTGGGGGGCGAGACCCGCAGGCACAGCGTGGAAGGCGCCAGTGCGGGCCCGGCGCCCCGGCCAGGACCCTACAGCGGGACGCAGAAGGACGCGGTTGCTGCGGCTTCGGGCATTTCGTGCTGGGGCCGGCCGGATCTCCCGCAGTTGGAGAGGGAGGAGTCCACCCCCAGGCCCCGGGTGCTAAGCTCCCAGGGACAGTGCTTCCCCTTCCGACGCCCTCCGGCTACACTGTCACGTACTCCTTGAACGTGACGGTGAGGCAGTTCGCGGTGACGTCGGTGATAATTATATTCCCAAAGAAGGGCTTGAACTCGCTCAGAGGCTCCTCGGGCTCGTCCTGGGCCTCGGCCGGAGGCTTCTCGGCCGCTGTCGCCGGCGCAGCTGCCACTCCCGTGGTCGCAGGCGCCTCGGGCTTCACATGGAGGGCGCTGGGCGGCTCCCCGGCCTCGCCGCGCGTCTTGACGCAGCGCAAGTCTATGGGCTCATCCAGGTCCGAGTCCAGCAGGATGACCTCCGGCTGCGGGAGGGCGGCAGAGAGGGGCACGTCAGCGGGGCGCTCGGCAGCCGGGCTGCCCCCCAGGCAGGTGGGGGTACTGATGCTGCGCGCCGTCAGGCGCTTCTTGCAGGGCTCTCGCTCGCTGTGGGTCTCCGAAAGGCAGCGCTTGCGCGCGTGGGAGAGATTTAGGTCGACAGCGTGGTGGTGGTGATGGTGGTGGTGGTGGTGGTGGTGAGAGGGCGGGTGTGTGCTGCGGGCGGGGTCCCAAGCCAGCAGGTCAGGCTTGGTGGTGAGCTGCAGGGGCTGCTCGCTGAAAGCATCCTTGGTAGGGGAGAGCTTTCGGGAGCCGGCCTCCTGGGGCTGCGGGTCAACGGCCCGGGGCACCTCCTCCTCCCTCCTCTTGGAGGGCGCTTCTGCTTTCTTTTCCTCAGCCCCTGCAGCCTTTTTGAAAGTCCTGTCGGCCGGGGGGTGACGCTCCTCAGCAGCTCGTTTCTTGTGGCTGGGGGAGCGCGCCTCGCCCTCGGCCGGCTCACCGGACTTGATCTTCACCGCCTGCATGCCGTTCTCCATGTACTTGCTCATCACGATCACGATGCGCCCGTTCTTGTTCTTGTTTTTGACGATCTTCATTTTACCCCCAATCCCGTTGCCCGTCACCGCCTCCTTGGGGGCGGGCGTCATCCCGTTGGGGGGACCCTTCTCAGAACCCTTGCCTGGAGCCCCGGCCGCACCGGCCAGGGGCTTCACAGCTCCCAGGTAGCCCTTGGCCCCCCCGCCGTGGGCCCACTTATCGGGTGGGTGGCTTTTGGCGCCTAGGTCCGGGCAGGTGGGGCTGGGTGCCTCCTTGTGGCCGCCCTGGTACTGCAGGTCATACATTTTGGGGTCTGGCTGGTAGGGGTGGTGCTTTTTGCTGTTGAGCTGGTAGTAGTATTTGCCGCTCTTGCCGGGCGGTGGGGGCTTGCCCGCCCGCTCCTTGCTGTGCGGCTGGTACTGGTGGTGCTTCTTGCTGTTGAGCTCATACTGGTGCCCTTGGCCCTTGCCCTGACCACCCAGCTCCAGCTTGGCACGGTTGTCAGCCGAGGAGTCCTGGAGTCCAGTCAGCACATTGGAACGACGGGCAAAGGTAGGTACCTGGGGGAACGGGGTGGGACGCAGGGGGGAGTGAGAGGAGGGGTAAGGCCAGCCCCAGAGCAAGTCTCGAGCATCAGGAGTGTCCCAGCCCTCACCAGGTCGCCAGCTGAGTTATGGGGAGGGGGCGGGGCAGGGCATGGGAGATCGATGAAAGGAAGTGGAATTGGGTGTGTTCTGGAGGAACCCCCCACCCCCGCCTTCTGGACCTGGTGGGAGTTCAGGTGGCACTGTCAAGGGAAAGACTTGCCAGGGCCAGCGAGTGTATTCACCTGCACCACCAGCGGTTTGGGCTTCGGCCCTCTCTTCCGATATCCCATCAGCTGTTCCTGCCGTTCCCTGCGGGGAGGGAACAGAGGGCAGCGCTTTTAGCCTCAGGGTCACCTCCTCTCTCGCTATGCCCCAACCTGTGGTGACACTCCCCCTTCGGTGAAGCACAACCCGGAGGAATCAAGAGCTCAGGGCAGAAGGTCGCCTCTGCTGCCAGCTGGGCACCTCGGTCCAGTCCTAGAGTCCTGCTTTATGCCAGCACCAAACCTTATCTGCCCAAAGGGTCTTCTCCAAAGGGCTCCTCCCCTCGGATGTCTGCACCTGAACTGGCGCTCCCCACAACCCTGCCTCTGCCTGCAGCCTGGGGCTGGGTCGCTGGCACTGGTACCCACACCCTTGGGCCCGAGGCCCTGCACAGAAGGGGTTCAGGGGTTGCAAGCAAGTCCAAAAGAGGTGTGTATGGACCCGGTGCCTCCCCGTCAGAGGCAAGGGATGCTAATGACCTCATTAAGATTCAGATAACGAGTGCCGCCGGCAGAAGGGAGGACTCGTTTTCTTAAAGGCCAGTCTCTAAACAGGGGGAGGGGCTGCGCCCTTGTTTACACAGCGGCAAATGAGCCAATTAGGGGCTGGGGGCGGGGGCCAGACTCCAAGGCCGGGCCTGGCCAGGTTTGCAGCCACCTGGTGAACCGGCTCCGGCGCAGCCGGGGCGGAGCCGCTGGCTGGGGCGGGGCAAGGCGTGGGCGCGGGGGGCACAGAAGCACCATCTTTTGTTTGAATGGGGGCTCCCAGACTCCTCCATTTCCAAATTATTAATAAAGCCCACGGGCAGTGGCACCGGTCAACACGGTTGCCAGGCTTTCCCCTGCGGCCTGGTGGAAGGTGACCTGAGGCTGGAGAAAGGATGGTCCCAGCACTGTCCAGCCCTCCGTGGGAGATGGGAGTGCCTTTCCAGCGTTGGCCGAAGTTGCAGCCCATTCCCGGGCCAGAAACCCGCTCTCCAGCGACCCCAGGCATCCCCCCTGGACCCTGGGGAACCAGGCCAGGGCCTGACTCTGAAATTGCATGGCATTGCAACAGCCCGCGTTTTAATTCTTCAGGGACCCATTATGCAACATGGCATCAGCCGCTGACATGGTTACAGGGTGGGGAACTCCCAGGTGGAACCAGGGCAGGATCCCTTCTCGGCGCCCCCCTGCGTCGCGGGAGAGCAACTTCCTTACTGGTCGCTCGCTCCAAGGGTCTAGGGTTTACAGTTTTAGCGCCAAACGCGCCACAGGAAATAATGCAAAATAAAAGGGGGAGGGAGGATGGAAGGCAGCGGGGTGGCCGAGCTCTGCGGGCTCCTGCCGCTCCTCCCCTCCTCGCTCGCCCTTCCCCCTTCTCCCCGAAACAGAGAACCACAGCCACCGGCGGTGTATCCAGCTGCAGCAGCTGCAGCGTGACAAGCATCTGTGCACACGAGGATGAGCCCCTCGTCAGAAGCCACCCCTCAACCATCAGGCAGCGCCCATCTCACGCCCTTTGGGCCAAGCTTCCCCTGCCCTGAGGATGGGAGCCAGACCCACCAAGTAGCCTAGCGGGAGGTGTGAAGGGCAAGAAGCGCCAGACAGAATCTGCCCCCTGCCAATCCCAAACTCCCTGGGGGTGAGGGTGGTGGCTTAAGGCCTCGTCAACTTTTCTCCAGTCCCCAACAGGTTAAGTTCAGTTCCGTGACGTCCGGCGGTTTCACAATGCCAGCTCCCTCGGAGCTGCCCCGAGAGTTGCCCGTGCCAAGTGGTCAGTGGCTGCAGGAAAGCAACACCTAGGCTTGGAGGTGGGGCTCCAAAGTAGCGACGGGAGGGGACCCCGCAGGGAACCAGGCGCAGTCCCGACTTCTCCGCGCAGCTGTGGGGCCACTCACACGCACTCTTCCCGCAGTTCCCCCCAAACACAAGCCTCTCCTACTCCGGCCCTGCCCCGCCCCCACACCCAGGCTGCAGCAACCGCCAAGGACGTTGGTTAGAGGAGCCGAGGCCTCAGCCGTGCCCGTTCAGGCCCGTCGGGGGGAGGGGACTCCCGCGGGCCCCCTCCCGGCCCTCTCCCCCTTTCCTCTTGCAGCGTTGGCCCACTCTCCCATTCCCATATACGGTCACGGCTGCGGGTGGCGGCTGCTTGGGGGACGCTCACCTGTTCTGGAAGGCGATCAGCAGCCGGGGATCCAGGATGTTCTCCTCGGGTTCCCACGTGTTATATCTTGCAAGGGAAAAGGGAGGGGGACACGGCGTAAAAAAAAACCGAGCCAGCTTTGCGGCCTCCAGGTGGGGAATGACATAAGGCCCTACTCTGTCTTCATGAACCGAAAGCTATTTAGCTGTGGATGTTGGGGGGGGCGGTGAGGGTAAATTTCTGCAGGCCTGACACAGTCCCTGATACACCCTCCCCAAGTCAAAATAAACACACAAGAGCAGGAAGAAAGGGGAGGGGTAAGGAAAATGAAACTAGCAGTTTATTTTGCAGTTGTCAAGAATTTTAAGCATGTTACTGCGACATGTTCCAAAGCCACTTTGCTCACCAGGAACCCTGCGTGCAAAGCAGCCTAAATGCAAAGTCTCAGTCCCCTCCTCCTCTCCCCAGCCCCGAGTCTCCGCGAGGGCTTCAGCCATTCTCCATTTGACCCCTAATCCGATAACCGTCAGCCAAGCTGCCCCCCCACACCCCCTCGCGCCCTGGAGCCCGCTGTCACGGGCAAGCACCCCCAAATACTCAGCAACACAAAAATATGCCTCTCTCTCTCTGTGTGAGTGTGTGTGTGCGTGTGCCTGCGCGTCTGTCTCCATCCGGTGCCTTCGCATTTCAAATTAAAGAAAAAAAAATCCCCCACCAAAAGCGCCGCAGTGACAGTTCCCAACATTTTCAGCCTTTTTTCTTCCTCTCCCTGCACCGCTAGGAGGGAAGAGGCACACAATTGCATTTTCGTCGCTTTCTAATTTTTTTTTTTTTTTGGTTTTGCAATATGGAGCCGTTCGGTGGAGGGAAAGGGGAAAGGAGCCATTTTCTGCTGCACATCAGTCAGTGCCTGCGCCCTCCCTCCCTCCGCCGGCCTCCCCGGCTCGGCCCCGCGTCTCTCCAGCTCCTCCGGCTCCTTTTAGTGCATAAATTAGTGATGGCATTTCCCGGAGAGCGGAGCACAACACAGGGCGCCGGGCTCGGGCTCGGCGGCTCGGCTTCCCCAGTGCCTGCCACCGACTTCCCCACCCCCTCCTCCCTCCACCCCACCTCCACCCCGCCTCCCGTCCGCTCCCCCCACCACCCCACCAGCCCGGCGGGTCCGGAGCCCGGGAGCCCCAAGCCTCGGCACCAGGCTCCCCCGCCCCTCGGCCGCTACTTACTTGGGGGACCAGCCTCTCCATTTCACCAGATACTCCACTCTGCCCTGAGGGGGGAAGAGACAGCACTCCATCAGCTTCCGCGGGATCCCCGGCTCCGGCCCGCAGCCTCCCCACCCCCTCTCCGCCTCCTCGCGGGCTGCTCCGGCTGCCGCTCCCCCGCCGCCTCGCCGTCGCCCCCGCGCCTCCCTACCTTGCGGATCCGCTTCTTCTCGATGCTCTCCACTGCGAAGACGTGCTCGCCAACAGCTGGCAGCTCCATGGCCGAGCCGGAGCGCGCCGGGGCGCGGACGGCCGGCGCGGCTGCAGACGCTGCTAGCTCCCTCCGGCGCCCCGCTGCCGCCCCGGCCGAGGCGCCCCCGCTGCCCGCGCCGCCGCCGCCGCCGCCGCCGCCGCTCGCCCAGCACAGCCCGGCCGCCCGCCACTGCCCGCGCCCGCCCCGGCTCCCGGCTCGCGCTCGCTCAGACAACTGAGCCCGGGCCGCGGCTGCACAAGAACTCATGCAAATCCGGACGTCAGCGGGCGGGGCCTCGCCGGGCCCTGCTCGGCGTCAGGGGGCGGGCCGCGGCCGGGATTGGCGCAGCCGGGCCTACCGGAGGCCCCGGGCCTGGGCGGCGGGGAGGGGTGGGGGGAGAGGAGGAAGGGCGCGGGAGGGGGCCCGGAGGAGGAGGGCGCCGGGGAGGTGCGGGGGGAGGGATCCGCGAGCCTGGGAGAAGGACGCTGGAGGGAGGGAGCGGGACCGGGCCGGAGAGGTGTGTCGGCCGCCGAGGGCGGAGGGGGGAGTGGAGAACTTGACAGGGCCGCAAGGGTCTGGCAGCGACCCCTCGCCTGCGGCCCAGCGCCTCGGTCTGCCCCCTCGCCTCTCAGTCTCTGCGTGCACTGCCCAGGGACCCCTGCCGGGGGCCACGGAAGCATCCACTGCAGTTTCCATTTGCACCGAATTGCGTCCTGTGCAGACGCCGGGGGAACGGCCGGCAGGGGGCGGAATCGGGGCAGGGGCAGGTCGCACCCCGACCTTCTGTGTCCCGCCGCCCTGCCCCGCCCCACGAGGCTTGGGGCATTTACGAAGGCGAGGAATGGAAGAGAAAGGGCAGGGAGAAGAGAGAGGACTAGGTGCAAAGGATCCCCAGGGTGAGCGCGGAGAGGAGAAAGCGGGCAGACGACCAGCCAGCCTGGGGCCCAAGCATTCAAGAACCTTACCAGAGGATTCTCCGACCCCACCCCGATCCTGATAGGCTCCTAATTTACCCTTAGCCCTCTCCTTGGCGGGGCGAGGGCTGGATGTCGTTTCCAGCAGCACCTCCCAACCCCCACCCTGAAGCCAAGCAGGGCGAGAGGCAGGGAGGACAGAGAGGAGGCGAAGGGGATGTCCAGTCAGCGTGGGGGCCCGAAGGGACTTAGTAGGGTCCCAGAAGGGGCTTCGAAAGAGGGAATGGGAATGGCCAAGAAGAGGCTGAAGCGGAGCAGGGCACAGCGGGGCCGCACGAAGGGGAGTTGAAAGGAATGGCTTAGGAGCCAACCATTCGTCATGAATTCGCGCTCCCTGGTCCCCAACAGGCAGCCGCGGCCCAGCCGAGGCCCTCCCTACGCGGCCGGAGAAGCCGCCGAGTGTGAAGTTTAGCACCTCCGGCGGCGAGACGGCGCGTTCCAGCGTGCAGCTCTAGCGTCCGGCTGGGGGAGCTGCTGCGCCCCACGCGGCCTCCCGAGGGCGCCGCCCGCGGGGCCGCGAGCTCTGTGGAGTCGGAATGAGGAGTGAGGGGACCTGGGGAGGGGGTAGGGAGACCCGAGTGGCAGGGGCAGGGGTGAGCCTCTATGGGGGTGTGTCCGGGCCCCCAGCTCGGGGCCCTTGAAGGACTGGGAGCAGGAAGCTTGCGCAATCCTTTGGCTGAGCGTCCATGGAGAAAAGAAAGGAGCAAAAGTCGAGCGAGAGTGGAAAGAGCGAGAGGGGCGGGCAAAGAGCCATCCGGGTCTCCGCTCCCGCCCGGACACACGTCCCGGAATGCTGGGTGGGGACTGCGCGGGGACTCGAGGGAGCGGGGGAGGGGCGAGGTGCGGAAGCGAACCCCCAAAGCATGCGCCGGGCTCATTTTCTCCTAGGAATCCTGGGGAAGCCTGGAGACGGTCTGGTGTTTAAAGGACGCATACGTTGACTACCATTTCACCACTGCCTCGCAGCTCCCGCGGCTCGGTGGCTCCTGCTGCCCAGGCGGCTGCTACCCAAGACGGCCCGCGTGGCTCCTCCCCTGGAGGGGTTCTTAGGGGTGGGGGTTGTCTTCTGGCAGCCCCAGAGAGGGTCTCGGTCTGCAGCGACTGCCCTCTGACAAGCTTGAGGCACAAACCCAAGATTCCTCCGAGAAGGGGTGGGGTGGGGGTGGGGCAGGTTTACCAGCCTGGGTTGGGGTAACCAATGTCTGTTGTCCTGGGGGACGGGGGCTGTCTGAGTTTATAGAACTCGAGGGAGGAGAATTCTTTGGGAAGGGGACACAGGAAAAAGTTTTCCTTCTCCTGCTGTATTTTGGGCTTTTTCCTGACACTCGTGTCCAGAACTAGGAGTTCTCAGGTGGGACAAGCCGAACGTAGAAGGGGAAAGGTCCCTGAGGCTGGCGGGGCGGGGGAGCTCTGTCAGCGCGACTGTCACTTTTCCATGCTGATCCTGTCAACTGCCAGGCCGTGGACTCTGTCAGTCTGTCGCGAGGTCTGCAGCGACCTTGTCCTGGACATCCCCTTCGTCCAGGGAGGGTCTGAGCTTCCCGACAACTCCGCCTGCCCCCTCGCTAGAAAATCCCCCGGAAAATCTGTTTCCAATGGGTGTTTCCGAGGCGTCCCGGACTAGGGGCGCCGAGCGGCTGCTACAGCCTCCGCGCCGCCAGGGGCGTCGGACTCTGCAGGCCATGGCTCCTCTGGCTCCAACCGCGCCCCTATGGGGCCCGCGCTCCGGATCTCAGGGGCCACGCGGTGGCACCTGGTGCCCCGACGGCGAGCTTGCGCAGAAGCCGGGCTGGGCCTGATGCCAAGCTGGGGAGGAATGGTGGCTCCCGCCGGCCAATACAGCGGGTATTTTCTGAAGCGGCCGGTGTGGCCGTGAGAGCAAGCGCTGGCTCCCCAAGACTGCAGGAGGGGACGCCCCCAAGCTCCTCAGAAGCCGCGGGAGTCCCCGGCCGCCCCCGCTCCCAGCCTTTCTATGGAAAGTGGCTCAAATACACAAGTACCCCCCGCCAAACGCGGAGACTCGCGTTGTTACTTATTTTGTCCTGGTGGAGGTTGGGCCGATAGGGAGAGAGGCCAGTTCCCAGGACCCTAGCCTCACTTCGCGGCTGGCCCTAGACCACTCTTCACTTTCAAGCGGGTGTAGGGAGTAGCTCAGGTCCATGGGACGGTGAATGGGCTGCAAGGAGGAGGCAGAGACAGAATCTGAGGGGTGGGGAACAATGAGCGCCCTGGAAGCTCCCCTGATGCGCCCAGCGCGCGCCCCTCCTGGGAAGTCTCCCATGGGGCCTCCCCTACCGCCCCACCCCCTGTCTTGGTCCCTCCTAGGGAGCTGCAGGCGAGTGGAGCTCTAAATTCGGGATTCCCAGAGCCTTCAGCTGGGGCCCCTGCCTCCGACCTGGGATATCCCGACTCCCAAGGGAAACTCGGGAGAGGGGTCGCCCGTCTGCGCATTTGACGCTGCCCCCTCCCAGCCAAGGGCAGATTATGCCCTTAGGTTCTGCTGAGGGGCCAATCCTTCTCGGTGCCACCTCAGCCTGGGGCCCCTAGGGGCCCTCAAGGGCCCCAAGAGAGAAGCGATGCTCTCTCACCGAGCCAAAGGCTCCTGCTGAGAGGGGAAAGGGCCAAAAGAACGGACCCTGGAGAAGCCAGGAACTTTTTAACGTCCCTGGACCCGAGGCTGGTCACTGACAGTCCGTGTCCCCAAGGGGCCTGACCCGCACTAACCTGGGGAAACAAACGACTTCTTAAAGAAACTCTCTCCCTGAATGAATGCTGCCTGCCAGGAGATGCCACTGCCCGCCCACGGAGCCCAGGTCTGGGTTCTGCCGGGAAGGGGCCGACTGTGACCTCCCCGGGCTAGTCCCTGACTAAGAAAGCTCTCGAGTAGTGTGGCATTTTAGTCCCCCAGAGGTGGATTTTAAGTGGCTGAGGGAGCATTTACTATCAACCACTACAAAATCTGCCCAAGCTTTAACAAGAGCTCGCTTCTCTCCTCTGTTCTTAGTATGGGAACTTGTCTTCCACTTAAGCTCTGGCATATGTAATTTTGCATTTTAGCGCTGGCTTTAGGGAAGCTCACCTGGTGGGACTGTGGGGGAGGGGGAGAGATTGGGGGGCAGTAAAGGGGGTTGGCTATGTGGGAGCCCCGAATGCCACCCCATGCACCTCTGATGGCTTTGTCCCTAAGGGTGCCTCTCTGCCTTCTGTGTCCCCACCCCCATGTTTCTGCTCTTTGTTACACCGCCCGTGAAGGGTCGGCTTTCATTTGGGTGGCGAAGCCCCTGACACGCCGCGTGCCTTTGCAGAGGGCAGCTTGGGGCTGATGGGGTTCCAGGTGAGAGGGCTGGGCCGGGTGCGCGGGCGGGAACCGGTCCGGCGCGTCGCAAGGCCGTGGCCCCTTGGCAGATCCCAGGCAAGTCTCGGGGCCACACTGGCGCCCGCAGGGCCGCGCTTCTGCATTGCGGCACGCAGGGGTCGCAGGCGCGGAAGCGGGATGCGTTTTTTTCTACGACGTCGGCTGGTCCACCCCCTCCCAACGTCAGGGCAGCTTCCCAGGCTCGCCCGAAGCCTACCCGCCCCTGGCCCAGGCTCGGTCGCAGGGCTTCCGCAGGCCTGGAGGTATGCGCCCCCAGGATCCATATTTCAAATATGATCTTTGGTGTCGTTGCCACCGCCTGCCGCCGCCGCCGCGCACTCACAACGGCTTCTGCGTGCTGTGTGTTTTTCATCTGGGGTTCGTTTGCCCAAGGTCTCCCCGCGGGCCTCCTGTGCCTGTGAGGTGCGCCGTGCCACGTCTGCCCCTACATTTTGCTCTCGGGTGCTTCCCTTGCGCCCCTCCACCCCCCGAACCCGGCGGGGCCCACACACAGGGAAGCTTGCTTTCTTTCCTTTTTCCAACCAGGAGCTGCTGCAGCAAATCCGGGAATAAAATAAAAATCGCCAGGCGGACCCCGAAATGGTCGTCAGCCGACGCGCATCTGCCACCCCACCCTCCCCCCGACCCAATGCACGCCCCCCTCCCGGCCTCGCGGCGCGCCGAAGGCTAAGCGCGTGCCCGAGTGGGTAGTTGGCGACCGCGGAGGAGCGGGGGTTGGGGGGGTGCCGAATGCCGCCAGCGGGGGAAGCTGGGCTCGCTCGCTCTCGTTCCCCACGTCGCCCCCGACTTCGCCCCAGCCAACCCTGGAGGGGCGAGGATCGGAAGGGCGCAGTGCGCCTCCGCCTCCGCGGCTGGCCCGTGCCGAGTCCGGCCTTGGCCCGGAACCGCGAGGACGCTGCTCGGAGGCCGCGTCCTGCGTAGACCGGGAGGGGGAGGGGGCGCTCGCTCCGGAGCCGCGGCCGCGCGTCGCCAGCCAGCCGATCGATCCCCAGGGGCGGGAGCACAGCGAGCTCCGCTGGACGCCTGGGGTGGGGGTGTCCCTGCAGGATGAAGGGAGAACGGAGGGGGTGCTCAGGGATCCAGCGACCGTGGGATGGCGGCCGGGAGGGCCCAGCCAGAACACAGCTCGGCCTGTGCTGCGGGGCCCGGGGGATACGGGGGGTAATAAGGCCTCGGGCACCCCCCAAATCCCATATTGTCTATGTCGGGGTGGCTTTGGCCACTTCCGGAGCTGAGTCTGGCTGCCCTGAAACTTCGTCCCTCCCTGTTCAGGCCCGCATCACCGCCCAACCCCCACTCCCGATGACGAGGTCGTCGGATATGGTCACCTAGTCCATCCCCCTCGCCCCGCCCTCCTGAATCCTGATAGAAATGGGTGGGTGTCCCTTCGACCCCACCTCCGGAAAGATCCCCCGGTTTTGCCCAAAAAGTGCCCCTCCCTAGCTTCTTCCGGAGGACCGTTTCCTGGGATGGTCCCTAAGGGCCCCCCCAAGGGACCCACTTGGGTTCCCCGGGGACCCTGGACCCCACCTCACCTGCGGGCTCCGAGTACCCGGGCGGGGCCGGGGCAGGGGCGCCGAGGAGCCTGCACTCGCTACGCCCTCCCCTAGGGGGCGGGCTCCCCTAGGGCTGGCCGGCCTCTGGGCCCTGCTGGAGCGGGCCGCCCTCCGCGCCTGCTGGATTGGGAAGGTGTGCACGTGGGGCAAAATGGGGGTCTCGCTGCAGTGGGGGGTGAGCAGAGGAGCCCGGCGCCCTGCCTCTGGCACAACCCCACCCCTCCCCCTCACTCTGCCTCCAAGGAGGCTGCAGCCTTTGCAGCCAGAAACAAACAGCCCCAGAGTTGACTGTGAACCTTAAGAGTCCCTGCACACTCAGGACTGAACACATCTCAGTGGCCAGGGCCATTGTTTCCCAAACCGGCCCCTTGCTCAGCCCCCTTTCACTCGCAGACAGAAGTCGACAAGAAAAGCATATATACATTTTTTTTAAATTTGAGGTTTTTAAAGGACATCTCAGGTCAAGAGCATCACAAAGCCCCTGTTCTGCTATCAAAGGGCCAATAAGAAGTAAACTGATGTTACAGTGCCAGATTTCTCCAGAGAGCCAGCTGGCTTCATGGAGGAATTGGGAGTGGGAGATACAGGAACTCTCTTTTCTAAACTGAAGTTCACTAAAAAAATTTGGCTTGGCTGACAAATTCTGCATCTTAAAAGTGCTCTGACACGTCCCTGTAAGGGTTACTCTCCTGGGTTGCTGATGCTGAGTGTAGCTGTATGAGTGTGGGATTGACGAGGGGCCTAAGTGGGTGCCCAGTGGCCAGCCAGTCCGTGTACTTATGGGCAGGGCCACTTCTCCATCAGCCCGGGAGGCTCAGTGCCAGGGCCCACAGTACTTTTAGGGGCCCACAAAAATGTTCTAATTTCTTTCTGTTGTCATTTTTAAATTGTGGTAAAATATACATAACAAAAAATTTACTATTTTAACCATTTTAAGTATTCTGTGGCATTAAGTCCATTCACATTGTTATGCAACCATCACCCCCATCCATCTCCAAAATTTCTCATCTTCTCAAACTGAAACTCTACCCATTAACCAATAACTCCCCACTCTCTCCCACCAGCCCCTGGCAACCACTATTCTACTTTCTGTCTCTATGAATTTGACTATTCTAAGTTCTTATCTAAGTGGAATCATGTAGTATTTATTCTTTTGTGTCTGGCTTATGTCACTTAACATAATGTCTTCAAGTTTCATACATGTTGTAGCATGTGTCAGAATTTCCTTCTTTTTAAAGGCTGACTAATATTCCATTGTATGTATATCTAATTTCTTTTAAAATCAGAAGAAAAAGTGGACCTGCCACTTCAGGGTTCCTAGCCCCACCTTCTAGAAAAGAACAGGCGTAAGGTAGAGTGTCTACCTCTTAAGTTCAAAGAAAATATTTTAATACAGAATATTAATGTCTTCATCTTTATATCAATGCAGTGATAAACTATAATTTTAACACTTTTTTATGGAGGATGGGGTCCACAAAGACAAGAGTGGCCAGGGCCCTTAGAATGTGGTCCTGCTTCTGAGAGAACTTTCAAGAATGGCAGGTCTGGGGAGACTTGGTATGTGGGGACCACTAGCTCTCCCTGTGGAGGGGTGCAGGTGCATCAGCTGTTGTCCTGGGGTGCATGGCACTGGGGGTCCAGAACACTCACCTGCATGTGTGCCTTACTGTCTGTAGGCATCCTTGGGCCCCTTCTCCTGCCTTGAAAATGTAGAAATGTCTGATGCTACTGAAGTAGAAAGCATACAAAAGTAACAGGGAACACCAGGAAATAAAACACAAGGCCTGCCTTTCTTTCCTCCTTTGATTTAAAGAGTTCAATTCTGCAGGGCTTAGAACCAGCTCTGCCTCTCTGGATTCCCCCCGGATGTCCATCTGGCCTGTGTCAGCGAGTTGATTGCCCTCGATTTGACAGTAATGATCATAATGGGGTGATTTTGTATTCTTTGACTCATTCAGATCGGAAGGTTCAGGAACGGACCTGTACCTCCCACCCCCCACCCCCTTGCTTGAAACTGATGTTTTCTTTGATTCCAAAGAAACGGCAGAGTCTTAGGGAGAAGATCCGTGTAGAGAAAGGGTCCTTCTCTTTTGGAACCTATTAGGGATTATTGGTTTCTTTTTCAGCGTGGAGACCAAGAACAAATGCCACGGAAGCCAAGAATATTCCCCAGGACCGGAGAAATATTGCCGCAGAAGCCTCCGTGGGAGAGAAGTCTTTCTCGGAATTTTGAAAGCCAGCTACAGCTGTTCTGTGCACGGAGCTAGCCGGGGCTCGCTCCCTCCCACACTGCTGCTGTGACTGCTTCACCTCCTTGTCGGTTACCCACTGCTGGCAGAGATCCGTTCCCATTTACACTGAGCCTGCCTTCCACCTTCTTTCTCCGAATAGGCCCTGACAGACACACAGACACGCACAGATGCAATGCTGCCGGTGTTAAAGCCATTGAACCAAGGGTAACTTGGCCCCTGATCACTTCCCACTTGCTTCTCAGCCTGAATCCTGTCTTGGCTTTTGCTTGTGAAGCAGG
This sequence comes from Vicugna pacos, assembly GCF_048564905.1. Classification (NCBI taxonomy): domain Eukaryota; kingdom Metazoa; phylum Chordata; class Mammalia; order Artiodactyla; family Camelidae; genus Vicugna; species Vicugna pacos. Next base: position 61,066,010 of record NC_133002.1, read on the forward strand.
AATGACAAAGAAGCCCTGTGCGCCTTGGTGGGACCTGTGTGTGTCCTGGATGACGCTTCCCAGCTCCAGGGCAGCTCTGGTTTTCAGGAAGGCCAGGCTGGTGTCTGTGCACAGTCTGCAGAGCTGGTGCTCGCTGCCCCTGTTCCACATCGATTATGCTATTTTTCACGGCGCTCATTAGACGCCGGGTTATTCGCACACCAGCGATTTCCCCCTAAACTCAGACCCTCCAACCTCCCAGAGGAGTGCCCAGACCTGCCACTTCAGGGTTCCTCGGCCCACCTTCTAGAGAAGAACAGGCTTAAGGTAGAGTGTCTACCTCTGTCACCCCAGCCCCAGGGAGCCAAGAATTGCAATTTCCTGGGATGGGATGGGGTGCATCCAGAAGGAGGTCCCCATGCAGCATGGAAGTGGGACTGCTGGCTGGATGCAAGGAGGCCCCCCATCATCTGTTCGTGTCATAGCCCAGTGCTCAGCGCAGCCCCCTGCCCTGGGCCCTGCACCCTGCTAGGAGGGAGGGAGGTGTGCCTTTAAGACCAGAGACAGGCAGTGAGGGAGAAGTGCTCATGGAATTGCGGGCTCCAGGTTGCCAAGGTGAATCTGTCAATAGAGTATTGAACAGGCTGGTCTAGTGTCCGGAATTGTCTCTGGCCTCCCCTGCATGGGCCAGAGCACCGCAGACAGGATCCCAGCTGGACAGCAGTCTCCCGGGACAGAAAGCCCTCCCACCCCCAGGACACATTAGCCAGGAAACCTGGGTTTCTTTCCTCCGACACTCCTACCCGCACGTGTGGAGTGGCACACAGCACGTTCTTCACCCAGAGAGCCACCCCTGGGAGTGACCCCCTTATCAGACCTGCCTGCCAGCCTGCCAGACGCAGACACAGCTGGTGGACTGCTTGTCCACTTTATGGGGCAAACGAAAATGTGGTGCTCTTTGTTAAAAAGTTGTGAACAAATTCAGGATGGAGCATGAAACCAGCGTGGGGCCCTCCTGGCCCTGTCCCCACGCCAGTAGCTCACTGCCCAGTCTCTGCTGGTTCTCCACAGACGCCCATTTCTCTAGTCTCTAGTTCCCTCTGGGTCTCAGTCGCTGGTCCCCCAAGCCCACCAGACCAGCTCACTCCAACAGTCAGAGCCTGAAAGGTAGCCAGCTGTCCAGGTCATCCCCCTATCTCTGTTCGGGGAGGCTCTCAAGGTGGCCCTGTGGCCAGGTGTCCAGCTCCGGCCAAGATGACCAGGCTCTAGTGGCAGAGGGAGTGTTAGGAGGGGGCTGGGCCAAGGCTGGTGTTTGGGTGTGCCCTGTTAGTCCACAAGCCTGCTAAAACCCTTCCAGCTGGTGTTTACACACTTGGTCACCCTCTTCTCTAACACCTGATGGAATGTGTCTCCTCCTCCCTGCCTGCCTCGCAAGCTGCCCAGTCAGGAGTGTGGAGATTCAAGTGGTTCCGGCTCAAGGGACCTTCAGACGTAGCCGGTTAGGGCTGTTGGGATGGGGAGGACCCCGGGCACCTGCTGACAGTCCCTCCGCCGTGAGGAGGGAGGAGCACAGAGCGACCAGGACCAGACACACCCTGGCCTCTGCTGGCATTCCCACCTGCTACCTGCGTAACTCCAGGTTTCAGATTCTTCATCTGCAAAAAGGAGACCCCGGCTCAGCACCCCTGCAAAGGCTGCCAAGGCCCCGTGTGACCTGCCTCCATCACCTTCTGCCTTCCTCTCCTCCCATTCTTCTCTCTGCACATTCTGCTCCAGCCACAAGGACCCCTCCACTGATCCTCAAACACTCCAGGCACGCATATGCCTCAGGGCCTTTGTACTCACTGTGGCCACTATCTGGAACATTCTTCCTCAGATGGGTGCATGGTTTTCTCCTTTTCCCTCAAGTCTTTGCTTAAATGTCACCTTTTCAACATGCTGATCCTGCTCCTGACCACCCTGTTTCTATGTGCCCCTCCCCCCACCTGCATTGCCAGTCCCTCCTTTTCCTGTAGCGCCCCGTTCACCCGCCAGCAGGCAATGCCCTCTGTGTATCGGTGATGCCCCTTTCTCTCTCCTGCTGGAACAGAAACCCACAAGGGCAGGGTCCTGCTCGGCTGCTCTCTCTGACGCGTCTGCAGCCTCTAGAACATGGCCTGGCACATAGCAGACGCCAGGAAACATCTAAGTGGCTTAAATAAATAGGATTTTTTCCAGGAATAAAATGCTGCTGACAGTGGCGTGCTGGAGCTGGCTCATATTGCTCTTGAGAGCCAAGGGTTTAATTTTCAGAAATTTTGTAAACCAGTTGTTAAACACAGACATTACTAAAAATTAAATTATTTAAATGTATAATGAAATAAATTATGCTAAGAACAAAGCCAATAAATGCGTAAAACTGATTTCTTTCTAATGATTTCACTCCACTGGCCACTTACCTTGTTCTTGGGGTGATCCACATCTATTTGTCTCTGATAGTGGAAATGCTGGATAATCGTGGCTGCCGTCACATCTTGTCCCAATTCCCTGTTTGGTGATTTCCTGTCGACAGCTTGAAGTCAGCCATGGTGGGAGTATTTACACCTGAGAAACGGGCAAACACTGCGAATCACGGCTTGCTTCACTGTTTTGCTGATGGTCTAGACTTAAGAAAATGATGGGAAAAATGTTAATTATGTCGATTAGATTTATAGCTGTGTCATGTCTGTAGCCATCGCATTATGAATGGCAAAGAAAATTGAGGAAATATTCTTCCAGTATTAAAAAAAAACCTCTTATCTGATTCAGCGATGAAGTTGCTCACATCGCTATGAACCAGTGACGTCTGATTTTCTTCTTTGTTGTTTCACTTTCCTTTTACTGGTTGGCTTAACTATTAACTAATTTTCATGTCAGAACTCCATTCATTCATCAACTGCAAGCACAGGTTGGCTGCCTGTTTGGCCAAAAATGATGAAAGCGTTCTGTGGATCTACTGGTTATGCAGAGTTTACAGTAAAGAATACTGTATATTGCATTATAATTTGTAAACTGTATGAGACACATCCTTTATGTCAGTAAAATTATATCTATGTTCCATCCCCCGCTCTGGAACTGGGTGCCAATACTGAACATTTATCAGGACCTCATACAGGGACCAGTCCAGAGGAGGCATTTAGCTTATTGTAAATAAACATACATTTATTTAATACATATATTTAATAAAATGGGCTAAGGGAAATAGTTCAGCTCCATAGGTCACCTTAAAGAAGGCCAGGAGATGGGAGGAAAGACCCCGGCCTGGGACAGGGGCTGGTAGGAGCGGGGACCCTGGGACATCACAAGAGGACCCAGATGGGTGCGGGACCCAGGGAGACCTGGCACATTGAGAGGACTGTAATGAGGGAAGGCCCCGGGAATGGGGAGCCAAGGCCTTTCGGGACAGCACCCTGGGAGCTTCTCCTCCCAGGACGTCCCCTCCCCCTCATGTAGGCTGCACAAACCCCCAGGATGTCAGACCCCTAAGCCATTGTCCTAAAGGCAGATGGCCACAGACCGCTGGACAAATGTTTTCCTCAGGGCTGCTCTATCCTGCTCTCTCTGTCCTTCCAACTTGTTAGTGGACCTTGTGTCCTAGAACTGATCATGTCCACATTCCCAGCCTCAGTATCTGCCAAACCCAAGTAGGGGCTGTTCCAACCCCAGCCTTGACCCTCCTCTTGCTGGTGGGAAAGAATTATCCTTTTGTTTTGTTTTGTTTGGTAACTGTGTTTGCAGAAAGTGTGCTTCAGACTGGGGGGTCGGGGAAGGCCTCATTGAGCAAGTTGCTTGTCAATGATGACCTGTATGTTGAGAAGGAAACAGCATGTAAAGGTGGGTAGGGAGGTTCACGTTGTTCCAGGAGAGGGGGAAGCAGGTGCCAAGGCCCTGAGGCAGCCACAGTCTGGGTTTGTTTGAGGACCAGAGGGAAGGCAGGAGACGGAGACAGTGTGAACTGGGGGATCAGCATGGGAGAGCAAATTGGAGAATGATGGAGGCTGTTTGCCCTAGTGGCTGTGAGGAAGAGTTTGGACTTGATTCTGATTGTATGGAAGTCCTTTGGAGGTTTTAAGTGGGGAGACTGTGACATGCTGAACAGATAACCAGGTCAGGCCTAGACCCTGGGGACGCAGAGCAAGTTCCCAGGCCTTGAGGAGAGCTGCAGGATTAGGCTTTGCCCGTTCTCCACCTGGTCATCTTTTAAGAAGCATCCAGTCGTGGGGGAGGGTATAGCTCAGTGGTAGAGCATGTGCTTAGCACGCATGAGGTCCTGGGTTCAATCCCCAGTACCTCCATTAAAAATACATAAACCTCATTCCTATCCCCACCCCAAAGAAGCATTTCAGAAGTACCCTCTCTCCCCAGTAAGCAGCACCCAGGGCAGCCCCGCCCCGACAAGTTCAACACTTCCAGCCGGAACGCGAGCTCCAAGGGCCTTTCCTTCATTCCCTGGCCATAAGCAGGCCCTGGGTCCTCACACCTTGCGCCCAGCCCTCAGGAGGGGGCTGAGGGCTGGCAGATGGCACCTCTGGTGACTTGGGCCCACCGAGCGGTGGGCTGGGGCCTGGTGAACACACGCTTTCCTTATCCACGTGATGTCACTACCCTCGGTTCTGCTGGGGAAACTAAGGCAGAGTGAAATGATTGACAGAAGGCACAGGAGGTGAACGTGCTCTGCATGTGGGATGGATGTAAATTTGGGGGGATAAAAGGTAACATAGTAGCCCCCCCATATGTCGGCCTCAGCCCCCATAGTGCCCCTCTAGACACATGAGCCCAGGGAAAGGTCTGGAAAGAGACACCTCTTGGGGTTGTTCTCGGTCCTTCCCTTCCCATGGCTCCTGCTCTGGGCCCGCCCTCACCTCCAAATGCCGGGATTAGAGCACGCACCGTAGCTCTGGTCTCTGTTCCTGTCTTCCTCCCAAACGTGCCCACATACCCACTTCATTACTCATTCTCTCCTGATCCACCCTATTCCTCTCGTCAGAGTACCGAGGGCCTTCTCAGGGCACCGGCCGGCTGCCCAGCCCCTCCTCCTCAGCCCTACCCGTCACGATGCCCCCCTCAGGGGACCCCCCGTCCCAGCAGGCAGCCTTCCCTCACCCCCGAGCTTAGGCCATGCCCCTTCCCTTTTGGGGGAGAGGAGAGAGGGGAAACACTGACAGAGCACTCCCTGCGTCCCGGGCTCCCTTCACTCACAGGCTGGCCCCTCCGAAGAGCCCTGATGTTTAATCTTATCCTCATTTCACAGACGAGAAAACTGAGGCTCAGATGCCAACTGAATGGCTTCACACAACTGCTATGCTCCAGGGTTGGGATGTCAAACGCCCGTCAAAGCTCTTGCACCTACCGGGTGCCAGGCCGTCAGATGGGGTGCTGCCACCACGGAGGCCTGCCCTGCCAACGGCCCGCAGAATGGGGCCATGCAGACCGGGGCTCCTCCCCGGGCCCTCACATCTGTGGCTCTGTGTTGACACTTCGGCACACAGCGCGGGGGCGATGTAACGCTTTCACGTCTGTGCACATGCAGGCCTTATCTCCCCGGCTCGGCTGTGAGTTTGGGGCTGGTGGGACTTGCCTAGTTTCCTCAGCATCTCCAGTGTCCCCTGCAGGTTTCAGGCCCGTCTGGGGAGATTCATTCTGAAGGAATGCGTACAATGTGAAGTAAACAGTGACACTGACCTCTGGGGCTGAATTTCAGGCCCAAATGCCTTCACAGGGCGTTGTGGCGCTCGGTGCGGAGAACCTTACGAAACCCCTCATTCCTCGTCCCCGGGCAGAGCGGAGCCAGAGGGGCCCGGTGAGCCCACGCCCGCGGTGCCCAGCAGGCGGCGGGCTGGCGCCCGGAGGCTGGCTGCTCTCGGGGAGTCCGGACGGCTTCCGGGCTTTTCTATTTATCGCGAGGGTCTAGGCCGTTCAGCAGAAGTGTCATGGGAGCCACATCTGTAGTTTCACGTTCCCTGGTGGCCACATGAAAAAAGTAAAAGGAGACTTAGTGAAATTAATTTCAATGATATATTTTATTATCCTTTTATACCCAAAATATTATTTCATCATGAGGTCAGTACAAAAGTTATTAAGGAGATACTTGACCTCACTTCTGCGGTTGTTCTCAGTCCTGGAAATCAGGCCTGGATTTTGCGCTTTGGGTGCCTTTCCACGGGCGCTTGCTGCATTCTGAGCACTTGAAGGCCCCGTGTGGCTTGTGGCCCCGTACTGGACGGTGGGCCTCGGGCCGGATGTGGTAACTCCTAAACTCCGGCTGAGCAAACCCCTCTGGTACCGACCTGTTAGAGCTTTATGATACATCCGTCCCTGGCTTACGTTCCTTGAAGCCCTGGGGGCCTGAGGCAGCACCAGCGGCTGGGCCCAGTGTCAGTGGTCCTGAGGTCATTTGTGCGCCTCGTGTGGTCAGGCCTGGAACCAGGCTTGGCGAGAGGGCTTCCTCTGGGCCAGAGCAAGTGCCGACCAAGAGCACACCTCCCCCTGGAGGGCCACCCAGGCTGACTTAGAAAATGAGGTCAGAGTCAGGGTGGGTGGTGGCCTTCGAAGACACCTGTGGGGCTGGAAGTGCACATCCACGATGTGTCCCCTGCACACCCAGCCCACTCTGAAGGTCCCTCCGGGGACATGGCAGTGTTCCAGTGGCTTAGGAGGCTGGCTGCCGGTGGGGGGCGCCTGGGGCGTGGGTTCCTCTGGGGAGGGGTTTCTTCTTCCCGGATGCTGGTCTGGGCTTCTGTTACAGGCAGGAAGCCGCCGATGTCAGTGGGACAGGGTGCACTCCCAGGTGTCTGTAGGATGCTGCCTGGAGCGGACCCGGGAGGGGCCGTGAGCATCTGCTTATCATTTACGTGGATGCTGTCTGCTGGCAGCTGAAGGTAATTACGGGGCTGCGTCCTTGAGGATGGGTCTGCGCATGTGTCTGCTGCGGGGCTGGTGGCCGTCAGCTGCTCAGTGAGCTATGAACCGCTGGGACTCCAGGCAGGGCCTCCCTTCGCTGCACCCGGACACCCGAGAGGAAAACACCAACTCTGTCTGAGATGGAAACATCGCTCCCCCGCAGGGCCGGCGGGGCGGGGCCACCGGCACGCAGTCCTGGTGGTGGGCACCTTCTGCCTTCAGCCACGGCCTCTGCCCCCAGGATGTCCTTCCCCACCAGCCCCCAGCTGTCCTTGTCCCTCTGCCCTCTCCCACAGTTTCTGTCCTCAGTTCTCTCTCTGCCCTACACTCACAAGCCCCAGCCTCCTCAAATTCTCCCCACCCTCTCCCTTCTCTGGGCCTCTCCTGGCCGTGTCCGTGAGCCTCGTTCGGGCCTCCCATTTTGTGGCTGGGGCAGCCGCAGTACTGATTGAATGGCGTTCTCCCCACCTCCACCCCACCCCCACAACTTCGTGCCCATCTGGAACCTCAGAATGGGAATGTGTTTGGAAATAAAGTCTTTGCAAATGTAGTCAACTTAAGGCAAGCTCGCTAGGATGGTCCCAACTTACTATGACTGGTTTCCTGATAAGAAGAGGGAAGCTTAGAAACAGATGCACACTAACTGGGCAGGAAGCCGCCCGAAGACACAGACGGACACTGGGGCGATGCAGTTACGAGCCAAGGACTCCAAGGCTTGCCGCAGCCACCAGGAGCTGGGAGAGGAAGGGAAGGGGCCTCCCTAGACCTTCAGCGGGAGCCCAGCCCTGCTGACACCTTGATTGTGGACTTTTGGCCCCCAGAACCGTGACAAGCAATTTCTGTTGTTTAAGTCTTCCAGTGAGTGGCCCTTCATCACGGCAGCCCCGGGACTCCCTCCGGCCCTTCGCTGGGCTAGGCCCCAGAGCAATAGGGGAACCCCAGCCAGCCCCACTCTGGGGCTCCTGCAAGCCCCAGCAGGCTGTCCTTGACCCCCAGCGCTGTCTGCAGAAGCCTCCGGCTCACACACATTTTCAGGGATAATGGTCTTCAGAATTCCAAAGGATTTCTTTGAGCTCACCAGACGCTGACCACAGCCAAGCCGCAACCCCACACTTGACAAGTGATGCAATCAAACGCCTGACTCTCGACAGTGTTTTCGGGAGATTAATTGGGAGCAGAGGGTGGGGTGGACAAGAACAGGCAGACAAGAGCAGGTTGTTGCAACAGTACAGACTAAAGCCATCCTGTCTGAGCAGGGTGGTGTTGTGGGTAACAGGCCCTGGGAACCATGCTGGCAGAGTGGGGCGGCAGGGAGGTCACCGGGAGGGCACTTGCTCTTGGCGGTGGCGTTGCAGTGACCGGTTAGCCGGCAGCAGTCAGCGGGGAAGGCTGTGTGGCAGAATGGTCACGAATCACCTGGGTTGGAGTCTCGGCTCTGCCCTGACCACGGGTGGGGGTCCCCAGGCTCTTGTCTGTAAAATGGATGGGATGGGGTCCACCTTCCAAGGGCCCTGAGAGACTGAGAAACGGGAGACGGTAAGCCCGCGGGCCCCTGGGGACTCTTTGTTGCTCTGTGCTATTGTCTGAATTCCTGAGCAGGCTGAAGCTCTAGACTGGGTCACTCTGCCAAAAGCAAGGAAAGAGGAGACTCCAACAGCTGCTCGTGGCTGGGGCCACCAGGCCTCGGGATCTCATTCCTCCTTGCTCCTCTGAGGACTTTGCCCTTTGCCTACACTCTCATCTGCATCAGCCGTACCTCCCAACAGAAGGACTCTCTGCGCACAAGCTAACCTTCTCTGGGGGTCTCCTCCTGTCACCCCATGACCCTCTCTGGCCATCTGCCCTGATTCCTCTGCTTCCTCCAATTTCTGATTCAGCTCATCTCAGGGTGGGGTCTGGACTTTGGGATTTGATAAGGACTCCTCAGGGGACCCTCACATGGAGTCAAGGTGCAGACCCACCAAGCTCACAGCCTTCTAGAGATTTCACCCATCCTCATTGCCTGAATCAATGATGTGCCCGTAAACGTTTAATAATCATCTCTGAGGGAGGAGGACAAAAATCCCAATTTATCACGTTTGCCAGTTCCCAGGGTGTGAATATTCCCACATGGCCAGTTCCAAACTACCAACATGAAGTTAACCAGCTGGCAAATTCCTGGAAATTTAACCTGTGGGACGGTATCTCCCCATGGCCTGACTTTACTGGGAGCTGACTCATCCTGCCCTCTGGATCCTGGGTCTGCAATGAGTGGGAACCAGATAAGATCACACAGCGAAGGGATTACAGGGGCAGTGCCAGGCCCAGGTGCTCTGAGCAGCAGCCCAGGGCCACCCCCACCTCCTGAAGGACGTTTTCTGGACTGGTAGATGGTCGACTCTGTCTCTCAGTCCTGCGCTCACCTATGCCTCCTTTCCCGAACCTCTGTGCTGGATGTGCCAGCTGGCTGTCTCAGAGAGGAGGCTAAATGTGGCATTCCCAAGGTTTCTCTGCCACTCAGGTTTGGCCAGTCAGATGCATTCTTGGGAATTCGGAAGCGGGAAGCAATGGAGAAGCCACACTTGAGCTCGTTTCTCTTGGCGGTGGGCGTGCTGGGGGGTCAGCGGCCCTGGGGGTATTGAGAGGCAGGTGAGGGCTGTCTAGCTTCTGTCCAGGGTGGGGCTACCAGGTGTGGCTCTCTGGTGATGCAGGTGCTCGGAAGCCGGTGGTCCCAGAGCTGTCCTCTTGGTCCCCCACCTTCTTGATGGAGAGTGAGAGGTGATCAGTTTGGTGGTGTCCTGGGACCCATTTTGGAAGCCCCAGTTTATAGATAGCCTGCTTCTCCAGTCCTCCAATGATTGTAGAAGCATCTGCTTTCATTTTTTGTTGAAAGTAGCCAGAGTGGCTTCTGTTCTCTCCATCTGAACCCTGGCCGACACACCTCCTCACCTCGGTCACCTCAAACCATGTCCTGTGACTTTCATTCAAGTCTGGGACTCCCACCCAGCTCCACAGGGTATGTCCATGTGTTTTCATCACAGTGGGATTTGGTGATGCATCTAAAAAATGCAGGCTCTGAGGTGTGGCCTAGAAATCTGTTCAATTTGTCCACATATCGGGTAAACACTTCCGGAAAAGCACAATGAGCCGGTACCTCAGAGAACTCGGAGCTGAGGCGGGTAACCGTGGTGCTGAGTGACCGCAGAAGCCCAGAAGGACTCGTGAAGTTGTACCCCCCGTTCCCCGACTTCTCTCCTAGGAGAGCAACCATGTTCCCACTCTGAGCCCAAACTTCACACACCGTCTTAGCCACGGAGTTCACCAAGGGCTGGAGGGAAAACACAGAAGTGAGTGTTGGGGGCAGGCACGTGGGCAGCAGTGAGTAATGACAGTTAACAGTAAGAGAGGAAACTGAAAACTATGAAAACAAAACAAAGTGCAAGGCTCAAAAAGCACAGGCAGGCGTGGGAACGAGGGTCTGGGTCTGGGAGCACAGGGTGAGCCCCTCGTCTTCCAGGGGCCTTAGGTCTTCCGCACCTGGTTCTGGTCCTGACCTCCTCTTGGTGCTCAGGACCAGACCCATCAAGGGCAGGATGAAGCACTCTGGTGTCCATGTGTCTATGGTTGGGGCAGCATCGTGCATCTTATAGGGGTGTTTAGGATGTGCCAGGGTGAGAGGACGCTGTGAGAATTTCTTTCTTTTATTTGCTCACCCCTTAACAATGCAATAGCAATTTTAAGGTTCTCCAAATAAGGGATGGACTTAAAGTAATACATGTTTCCTGAAAAGTGCTGGAAAAATTTTAAAAAGTGAAAGCAAGAAATCAAAATTGCCTAGAAACCTGCGATCAAGAGGTGGCCACCGTTAACCTACCAGAACTTCCCTCCCAGCCTTTCTTGTGTGTCTGTCCGTCTCCTCTGTCTCCGTCTCAAGCTCGGTTGGTGTCTGTCTCTGGGTTCCTCTCTCTCTACAGGAATAAACATTAAAATTTAAAAACATGTAATGATGACAGTGTATTTATAGATCTGTATTCAGCTTTTCGCTTAACTTTCTTATCTTGCCTCCTCCCATCCGGGGATTTAAAAAACTAAAACCAAACCCCTTGTTACTGGAGATCCCTCAGTTAACAATGGGCAGATTTTGCAAATAAACCTCTAGAACACCCAATTAAATTTGAATTTTGGGTCAACAATGGCCGTCTCAGGCACATCCAGGACATACTTAAACTAAAAACGGGTTTGTTGTGTATCTGATGTTCAAATCTAACAGTGCTCTCTGTCTTGTCTGGTAGCTCTGCCTCCTGGGTGCTGGGCGACTTCAGACACTGGGGCTCAAGTCTCCTGGAAGGATCGATTCTGCTGACACCTGGAGGTCAGATACTGCTCACACCATCACTGATTCCAGGGGACTCTCTGCTTTGGCCTCATACCTTAGTACCTGCCAGGGGCCAGGCCCGGGTAGCACTCATCTAACCCTCACAAGGGCTGTGAAGTCTGTTTTGTAGAAAAGGAAGTACTTGCCCAGGGAAGTAACTGGGCTGAGTAATTACTCAGGATTTCTTGGCTGAGGAGGGGATTTGGGTCCAGGTAGGCCCAACTGGGATCCCCTGGATTGGGCCAAAGAGAATTAGAGAAAGCTAAGCTGGGTGGACACTGAGTGGGGCCTGAGAAGCCTAGACCAGGCTTTGGGGTACTGAGGCCCCCTCCTGAGAGAACTCCTCCCCTGGCAGGCAGGGCCTCTGAGCCACGGGAAGGCCACTGGCGACAGCCTGGAACCCAGGGCAGCTGGACAGAAAGCTGCTGACTGCCTTCAGGGTTCAGGGCTTTTGAACTGCTGGTAACAATTTCTTCTAAGCCCTCAAGGGCTTATTTAAATGGAGTTAAAGTGCCCGGCCCCGGTGGGAAAGGTTAAGTAGCAGAGATGAAGGATTAAGTGCTGGCTTGGGGGATGGGCAGAGCCTTCGGAAGGCTCTGGAGTCGGTCTGTCTCCCAACTCTTCCTCATCCCCTGCAGCCCCTCACCCTGCTTCCCCCACCAGGCAGACCCCTGGGGTTCACCCCTTTCTCTTTGGTCCTCACCAAGGTTCTTAAACACAGGCGTACCTGTGGATCACCTGCAGAGAGGCAGGTACAGCGTGAGCCAGGAAAGCCTGGAATTCTGCGTTCACAGCACCAGGGAGATGCGAGGCAGACGCGCTTCTTCATTAAGAGCTTGTCCCTGAGACCCTACCCCACAGAGCAGCTCTGGGATGGGGTGGAAAGAAAGAAGAGGGGTTACCTCTATACCTCCACCCACCAGCCCACCTTGCTCCTTCCTCCCTCCTTTAGGGACATGCCCACCCGCTTCTGAGGACTGTAGGTCTCGGGGAGGAGGGACGACTGGGTGGGTACCTCCTGAGGAAACCCTGGCCTGGCAGTGACTGGAGCTGGGCTCTCCTCCCAGCAACTGCTAAAGAGGCAGATGGAGGGGGTCTAACTGTGTCAACCTCTCCCTGGCCCACGCCCGCCCCTCAGGCACACACACGTCCCCGGCCCTCTGCCAGCCTCATCCTGGAGGAGCAGGGCAGGAGGGACCTTCTACAGGTTGGAAATCAAGGAGCCAAACAGCCCAGCTCCAACGGGGGGTCAGCATGGGGTGGGGGCACGGGGGATCGGTCCTTTGGTCTGGGGCCATATATCTTGGATCTTTTCATCCAGGGCCCTGAAAGTGAGGTCTGTGTCAAAGTGCTTGGAGCCGGAGTGCTTCTGGAAGACATTCTAGAGGGATAAATAAGGGAGGTGGTTAGGCCACATGGCAACAGCTCGGCGTGGGAGGCTGCTGGCTGGGACCCAGTGTGGTGGTTGGGGGTGGAGACGAGTGCAGGCGGGTGGGTCCTCCTTCAGGGTTTGCTGATGAGGAGGTGGCGAGGAGGTGCGGGGGTGCGGTGAGCTGTGGGCGGAAGGTGGGGCCCTTGTGCGCTGGGGAGGCGCTGAAGGCTGAGACCCAGGCTTAGGACTAAATGGCCTGACAGGTGCGGTGAGAGAGCCCTGCCCACCACTGGGGACGCAGCAGAGGGTGGATGTTGCAGCAAGAGGGATTTGAATGGGGTCAGGGAAGGCCTGGCGTCCTGGGCCCCTGTGTCTAGAAGACAGGGCCCAGGTATGGTTTTCTTCTTGCCAAGTCTCCTTGAGGACCGTCAGGGTCTCGAGTGTGTCCATGAACAGTTCCCCTCTGTGCCACTTACACTGCGTAACCAAGAGTGAGAGGCAGGGCTCTGAAAGGGGAGGGGGCGCCGGGCCAGAGAGGGGACTGGCTCTGCTTGTGGCTCTCTCTCCGGGTCGCTGGCTGAGCTGGACCCCTGGGGCTCCCCCTTGGGCAAGGTGGCCTCACTGCAGGCGACCCACCCGGCAGTACAGGTACCCCCGCCCTCCCCGAGCCTGCTTTAGTGCTGGGCCACCCCTGTCTTGGAATTTTTAATAACCTTTGAACAAAGGGCCCCAAGCTTTCCTGTGCACTGGGCCCCACAAATCGCTCAGCCGGGCCTGCTCTGAGGGCTGGGCTGGGCGAGAGGCAGTGCCTGGCGCAGCTGGTGGGTCCCGCAGAGGGAAGGCGGAGAGAGTCAACAGCGTTCCTCTCTTTCCTCCAGAGTCACCAGCCAGACCACCGGCTGGCGGGGAAGGCACGCCAGAGGCCCTGAGGGTTACCCCAGAGAAGGCTATCCAGTGGAAGGTGAGGCCTGAGCAGCCCCTGACACCAACCATGCCTGAAGGCCACCTGGAGGCAGCAGATAGAGCCCCAGAGGGATCAAGAGCCTGGGGAGGGGAGGAAGTGGAACCCTGCTGGTCTCGCCTGTTTCTGCCTTTTCCCCTTGAGGCCCTTTCACACCTTTGGTCTCATTTAGTGCTGTGAGGTCATTGCTATCACCCCATTTCCCAGAGGGGAAAACAAAGGCTTTGAGCTTTAAAGTTGTGGACCCCAAGCACGGGGCATCTGGCTGGCTGCCTCCAGAACCTGGTGTTCTGGTTAGAATAGAAATGCTAGGATCCTGCTCCAGGAGAATCCTGACTGAATAGGCCTGGAATGGGGTGTGAGGGTCCTATTTTTAGAAACTCCCCAGATTTGGAGTCTCCTATGGTCTTTGCCCAAGGTCACCCAGCTGGAAAACAGCATCGAAGGATTTGAACTCAGGGCCGTAGGTTCCAGCTCCACTATAGTGTAGCTGCCTCAGAGGCCAGGACGCGCACAACACAGGGGAAGGACTTTCGGGGGACGGGGAGCTTGTTATGGGGTCCCTGCTGAGGCCCAGACCCCGCCAGGGTTTTCCCACTTATTCCTCATGACATCCCTCTGAGGCAGGCATCGTGCTCTCATTTTATAGGTAAGCATGTGGCGGTCCGGAGAGGTCATGGGTAACGCGGTACCAGGAGCTCCCACTGCGACGCCCCTGGGGATGGGAGCAGGGTCACCGCCTGGGCTGCGCAGTAGAACCACAGGGGAGATTTAAAATAACACCAGGCCGGGCACCGCCCAGACCAACTGTTTCAGAATCTGGGTTTTTTTTTTTCTTTTCTGTACAGAATCGCCCAGGCGGTTCTGATGGATGGCACTGAGGGCAGTGAACTGTGATTCAGATGAACTAGAGGAACAGATTCCCCATCCTGCCATGAAGATGGGGGTGGGGCGGCAGTCTAGATCACCACCCGCGCCCCACCCCCACTGTGGCCTTGGGTCGGGACTCTGGTTTCCGGGTGGCCTGAGAACTCCACGCAACCCTTCTTCCTGGGTTTGCAGAGAGATGACTGGGGAACCCTGGCGCAGCCGGAGCCCGGGGTGGAGCAGAGGCCCCCTGCCCTCTCAGGACACACATGCCCACCCCGCTCATTCTGGATCAGGGCCAACTTCATCAAGCTCCCCAAGCCCTGGCTGCTGTGCTCTGGGGGACAGAGTCTGGAAGACACCAGGCCTAGGGACAGACTCGTAACAGAAGCCCGAATCCTGCTCAGCAGGGCTGGACACCTGCCACAACCATCCCGGACTGGGAGGAAGGCCCAGGGCTGTGACCTGTGACCTGGGGGGCCCCCAGGCGCTGCAGAGCCACCACCCACCCTCATCCTAGACCGGTACACCTTGTGGCCAGCCTTGAGGGGAGGGCTTGCCAGACAGACCACGGGCGGAGGCTCCCGGGGTGCCACTGGGGGCTGAAGAGCCGGAGGCCAGAGGCGGACACAAGCCCCTCCCTGGACTTGGAATCCCGGCTCCTCTCCTTGCTGTCCGAGGCAGGGGAGCCTGGGGAGCCCCTCAGCACCCAGGCAAGTGCACCCACGGGTACGCCCCTCAGAGTCACCCTTGACCGACGGGGTGTCGCTACCAGCAGACGCTTCTCCCCTTTGTGCTCTGCGGACCCCCAGGTGCCCGCCCCGTCGCCCGCAGTGGTGGCAGCGCCACAGAGCACCCTCGCGCTGCTTCACCTCCTTCCCCGTTTCGTGCTCTCTTCTCTTCACTCCTGCTCCCTGGATCATCATTCCAAATAAACCACCCGCAGATCAAGCCAACCCCGTTGCAGCCTTTGTGTTTGGGAGAACCCAGGATAAGCCATAACCTTGAATTTAGTGCCATACTGTAGTCACTGGGGGCTGGAGCGCTGGCGCTGGGAGTGGCCAGGATGCTACGCGGGTGGGAGAGTCGGGGAAACAGCCTGATGGCAGGACTGAAGCTCAGCGCAGTCTGGGGGGAGTTTGGTTTGGTTTTGTTTATTTTTTATCCATTTATTTTTTTAATAGACCTTTTCATGTTGGAATAATTATAGATTCTCATGTTGCTGTAAGAAGTAACATAGAGACATTCTGTGTGCCCAGGGTCCCCCAACAGTATGATGTCGCAAACAAGGTATCAACGTGGGTGTAATGCCCCACCTGACGGATGCTTCCCCAGTTTTGCTTGCGCTCATCTGTGCGTGTATTTGTTGTTGTAATGGAGGGACTGGGGATTGAACCCAGGATCTTGTGCATGCTAAGCATGCGCTCTACCACTGAGCTACACCCTTCCCCGACCCCCAGTGTGTATATGTAGTTTCTATAATTCTATTGCCCGCGTAGATTCATCTATCTGCCACCACAGCAAAGACACTGAATGGTCCTGTGGCCTCAAGGATCTCTTGTGTTGTCCTTTTTATAACCACTCCCACCCCACCCCCTTCTCCCCCCGGAACGCCCCCCCACCCGGAGCCACTCATCCGCTCTCCACTTCTATAACTGTAACTTCAAGAATGTTGTGCAAATGAGATCGCACACAACGCAATCTGATGGGACTGGCTTTTTTCACCGAAAATCAGTCCCAGGAGATTAACCCAAGCTGTGCGCGTGTCCGTAGCTCTCTGCGCTGCTGAGCGGCATTCTGCGGTGTGGCCATACCGCTCAGCCATGCGCCCGCCGGGGGTCGCCTGGGTGCTCCCGATTTCTGCCCATTAGGGACGAGGATCCCGCACACATCCGTGGACAGGGTTCTGCGCAAGCACAAGCCTGCACTTCTCCGGGACAAGTGCTGAAGGGCGCGGGTGCTGAGCCACGTGGCAACTGCGTGTTCAGTTTTGTAAGAACCCGCCAGTCCGTTTTCTAGAGGGCTGTGTTATTTCACATTCCTGCTCACAATGCGGAGTGGCCCAGTGTCTCCGCAGCTTTGCCAGGACGTGCTGTGCTCATTATTTTTTATTTCAGCAAGATGCGGTGGCCAGGGGTGCTGGGGTGCTGGTGTGCGGGGGCCTCAGGGCCTCACTGTCTGGGTGCCAGGAGGTGGTGGGGGCTGTCACAGAGCGCCAGGTCATTCTCAAATCCTTTCCAAGGGCTGAAGTGGCTGCTGAGCCCACCCACTACCCATCTGCTCGCCCTCTGCTTTCCTGGGGTCCCACCTCGCACCCTGCCCAGGCCCTGGGTCTTCCTGCTGGAATGTGCCCTGAGTGCACTCCTATCCCCACAGTGTGTGACGTGTGTGTGTGTGTGTGTGTGTATGAGTGTATGATGCATGCATATATGTGCGTGCAGACATGTGCTTATGCATCTGTGTACTGTATGAGTGTGTGCGTGTGCATGTGTGGGTGCATTCATGAATGTTTATACTTGCGCATGCAGTCATGCCTGTGACGTGCAGGTGTGTGTGTATACTGGGCATGACGCATGTGCAGGAATCTATGTATACATGTAGCTGTGTGCTGCATGTGCGTGTACAATGGCTGTGCACATGCGTGACGCACGTGTTTTGGGTTTGCACATATGTGATGTACACACTTACATGTCGTATATATGTGTATCATGTTTAATCTCAATATGCGAAAAGCTAACACAATTTGATAGGAAACAGCTAAACAACCCAGCAGAAAACTAGACAAAGGATATAAACAGGTAATTCATAGAAAAAAAGATTTAAATGGTCAATGGAATTTAGAACATATGTACATCCCACAAAACAAAACCGGATGGAAGGAAACAATACAAGGCCCACATTGCGTCTAGTGGGCAAAATGAAATAAGGTTTCACCTCACTGATAGGAGAATTCAAAATGATACATTGTTCACTCTTGAGGTTGCTAAAATTTAATACAAACACTCAGATCCACTGAGGCGAAAACATGGGGGTCAGAGACACCTCATATTGCGCCTGCCTAGTGAATTGCAACTGTGAATTGCAACAACTTTCGGGGAAAGTAATCAGGCAACATCTACCAAGAAGAAAATAATACACATACCTTGTGACCCAGTGATGCCGCTGTGGGAACCTCTTCTACAGAAATAAAAACAAGTCTATGAAAAAAGACATAAAAGGATGCACTTTAGCATTGTTCATGGAGGGCAAAACCAAAGCAAAACAGAAACAAAAAACTGGACGCAACTAAAATGCACATCTTTAGGGGAATGATTGTGCAAACTGTAGCAAATTCACACGGTGGCTTATTGTGCAGCCCTGAAAAGGACTTAAATCTGCATCGGTTGAAGTGGAAGATGCCAGAAACTGACACAACATTATAAACTGACTAATACATGTCAACTAAAAAAAAAGATACTTTACTTTGTAAAAATAGCTTTAGTGATGTACAGTTGGCATACGACTCTCACGTTAATATCTAAAGGGTACACTTCGACAGGTTCTGACATATGTACACAAGAGAATGAACACATCCGCCCCCCTCCCCCAATCCTCCCCTCCCCCTCTCCCTGCTTCCTCCCACCCTAGCCTTCCCTGGGCAACCCCTGATCTGCTATTTGTCATCACAGACCCGTCTGCATTTTGGAGAGTTTTGTATAAATGGAATCCCACAGTCCGTACTCTTTTTTGTTTGGCTTCTTTCCCTCAGCCCAGTTTTAAGATTCGTTCACGTTGTTGTGTGCACGAATAGCTCTTTTCTTTTTATTGCAGAAAAGTGTTCCAGTGCACAGAAATAACACAATTTCTTTATCCAGTCACCTGTTGACGGCTTGTTTCCAGTTTTGGGGACTTACAAATAAAGCTGCTAAGAACATTTGTGTGCAGGTTTTTGTATGGACTTATGCTTTCATTTAAATACCTAGGAATGGAATGGCTAGATCATATGATAAAGGTATCTTTAACTTTCTAAGAAACTGTCAAACTTTTCAAAGCTATTGTGCCCTTCTGCAGTGTCACCATCCATGTATGGGAATCCTAGGTCCTCCACAGCCTCATCAAACATTCGCCGCCATCAGGCTTTTAATTTTAGTCCAGGAGGCGTATGTGAGCATGGTTTTGATTGCATTTCTCTAATGACTAATGATGTTTGGCGTCTTTCATGTGCTATTTGTCATACACATATCTTCTTTGATGAAGTGTGTTCACATCATGTGTGTGGATTTTTGCGGGGGTGGGTGCGAGGCGGAAGGGGGTTTTCTGTTTTCTGACTATTGAGCATTGAGGGTTCTCTTTTTATTCCTCGCACACATCCTTCATTGGGTGTATGGTTTACGAATATTTTTCCCTTGTTCGGGTCTTTCCATTCTCTTAACAGACTTTCAAAGAGCGGGGTTTTAATATTCTTCAAAATTGTAATAGCTTTATTGAGATGCAGTGCACACACCAGGCAATACCACTTGCGTGTACAACAGAAGATGTTTCCCAGATACGTCCCAGTCAGCTTCAGAATGTTTAGAACATTTTCATCGGGTCATTCCCGTTAGCAGCAGCCCCCCCCGCCAGCCCCAAGCAACTTCTAATAAAAGTTTTTAACTTTGATGATTCCAATTGATTCCGTTTTTCTTTTGTGGATCCCACTTTTGGTACTGTATCTAAGGTATCTTTGCCTAACTCAAGGTCACAAACTTTTTTCTCATATTTTTTTTTTCCTGAAGTTTCACAGCTTTAGGTTTTACATTTAGGTCAATGATCCATTTTCAGTTGCTTTTTGTTATGTGGGTGGGTGGAATGAATTGGAGTGGTCTTTTTGCATATGGATATCCAAATGTTCCATTTGTTGAAAAGACTTCTCACTGAATTGCTTTTGCACCTTTGTGAAAAATCAGTTGTTTATGGACGTGCAGCTCTATTTCCGTTCCATCAGTCTGTGCGTTCATCTTCACGTGAGTGCCATGTCTTGATTGCTGCGGCTTTGTGATAAGTCTTGAAATTGGGTAATGGTA
Organism: Vicugna pacos; assembly: GCF_048564905.1. NCBI lineage: Eukaryota > Metazoa > Chordata > Mammalia > Artiodactyla > Camelidae > Vicugna > Vicugna pacos. The sequence continues at coordinate 61,085,503 of NC_133002.1, forward strand.
GCCCTCCAACTTCATGCTTTTTTTTTTTTTCCCAAAGTTGTTTCAGCTACTCTAGGTCCTTCCATATTTTCATATGCATTTTAGAATCAGCTTCCCCATTTCTACAAAAAAGAGCCTGCTGGGACTGTGACCGGGACCGCACTGAATCTATATACACTTTGGGGGAGAGGACAGCTTAACAGAACTGAGCTACCGAGTCCTCCAAGCTCTCTCTCCGCATTTACTTAGATCTCTAAATTTCTCTCAGCAATGACTTGTGGTTTTTAGTGTACGATTCTTAAGCATCTTTTGTCAGATTGATCCAAGTGTTTCATATTTTTGGTGCTACTGTAAATGATATTTTAAATGTTTTAACTTTCTGGTTGTTGCCATTATATAGAATACAGTTGATTTTTATACATTGATGTTTCTCCTGCGACGTTTTCTCCCCTCTGCCTCCCTTCACTGGCTAGAACTGCCCACACGCCGTCGGGTCACGTGGGGAGAGGAGACGTCCTTGTCTTGTTTCTGATCTTAGGCTTTCGACCTTTTCCCATTTATTCTGGTGCCAATTATGATGCCTTTTATCAGGCTGAGGAAGTTCCCTTCTTTTCCTAGTTCGCTGAGAATTTTTTTTTCCGGTCATGAATGGATGTTGGATTTTGTCAAACGCGTTTTCCTGCCTCTGTTTTGAGATGATCGGATGGTTTTTCCTTCTAGGCTGTCAAAGCGGTGAACTGCATTGACTGACTTTCAGATGCTGGATCAGGCTTTGTCCCCCACAAACCCCGCTTGCTCGTGGTGTTTCATCCTTTTAATGCATCATCAGATTTGATTTGCTAAAATTCTGCTTAGCACTTTTGTACCTGTGTTGATGGGGGATTTTGGCCTGTCGCTGTCTTCTCTGGTAACATCTTCGTCTGATTTTTGCATCAGGGTAACGCAGGCTAATAGGATGAATTAGCATGTGTGATTCTTGGCTTCAGTTTTCTGAGACAGCTCGTGTCCGGTTGGTATCATTTGTTTCTTTAATGTTTGGTAGCCCTCACCTGTGGCGCCGTCTGGGCCTGGGTTTTTGATGTTGTTGTTGTTTTTGTTGTAACAAGTCCCAGCAGACTGTTTCTTGAAGGGGAAATGCACAGGGCCAAACCAACTCATTTTGAAAAATAAACTTTAAGATCAAAGTAGTACGTAGGCATGGATTTTTCAACGCGAAGCAGAAGGCGTACGGTGACCTCAGTCCCTCCTCCAGCTGTTAGGACCCTTAGCCCTTTCTGGCCACGGCTTCCATGTCTTCAGACGGCACAGGTGGCATACTCGTTCAAACACCCATTTGACAAATATTTACCGAGGTCTCACTGTGTGCCGGGCATTATTCTAGGCCCTTGTGGAATTCCGTGAACAAGGCAAAGATCTCTGCCCTCCAGATAACAGATGTGGCTACCCTCATCCTACAGTGAATACAGTTCCAGCAGGGGCAGACCCACAACAGACAGGAAACGTGAACATGTAAGGTGGACACCATCTGAAAATGCAATAAGCACTTTGGGAAAATACAGAGGAGGTTAAGGGTGGCGGGGATCAGGAGTGCCAGGGAGAGGCAGGTGCAGTTTAACATAGGCTGGGCAGGGGGCTCTGGATTGAGAAGGAGGCATGTGAGCAAAGACTTGAAGTAGATGAGGAGTAGGCCATGTGGTGCTGCAGGCGCAGGTGGTGGTGTTCCAAGCAGAGGAAACAGCCAGTGCAAAGGCCCTGAGGTGGGAGTATGCATGGTGCATTCAAGGATCAGCAAGGAGGCAGGTGGGCTGGAGGGAGGGCTTGGGCGAGGGTCAGAGATAAGGTCGGAGAGAGGATTGGGAGGGATGCCCCAGCACTCAGGTCTGGTAGGCAACTGTAAGGACTTCAGCCTTTTTTTTTTTTTTCTTCTGAGTTAAAGGAGGAACTATTGCTGGATTCTGATCATGCACTGACTTGCGTGTTTAGCGTTGTGCTCTGGCTTCTCTGTTGAGGATCAACTCTGGGGCAGACAAGGACAAAAGCAGGGAGACCGGCTAGGGAAGCAGTCTGTCTATATTCTGGGCAGGACGATGAAGCCTTGGACAGTGCAGAGGAGAGAGAGGAGGCCAGGTTCTGGGCCGATGCTGAAGGCAAAGACAACAGGCCTTGCTGATGGATTGGAGGTGAGGAGTGAAAAAAAATGGGAGTCACAGATACTCCACGTTTTATTTGCCGGGCAACTGGCAGGATGGCGTTGGCAGAGTCAAGATGGAGAAACCTGTGGGTGGAGCCAGTACAGGGAAGACTGGGTGCTCAGTTTTGGATGTGTTGAGTTTGGGCTGCTTCCTTGTTGGCCCAGTGGAGATGTCAACTTTAGCACTGCATGTGGTTGACTGGAGTTCGGAGAATGGTTTGGTACAAACTTAGAGGTTTAAATTAGGAGTTGATATATAAAGATGCTGCTTAAAGCCATGCGACTGGGCGAAATCACCACTTACAGCTTATCTCTTAATCCTTGTTGAGACAATCTATTGGGTGCTTGCTGTGATGGTTGAGGATTAAACTCAGTTCCACCCACTTTTTCCAATATAGGTGGACCACTGCTTTTAGCTCCCCTGTTACTCACCCAGGTAACTTTGTTCCACCCCATTTCTGGAGCCACAGAGGACACTGCCCCAACGTGTCTCGACTTCCCGCTGGGAAGCTGAGGATATGAGCGTTCCTGCCCCGCCCTTCGGGGCTCCCCTCCCGCCGCACCCCCTCCGCAGCTCTGCTTCTTGGGCGTCGCCAAGGCCGCTGGCGACGGTCATCTGCTCTCTAACCACTTACGGTCGATGCCTTCTTTATAGGTTGGTACTAAAAGTGGAAGATCAATAACAGTTATGTTATTACGACTGTATATAAAAATTCAACGCACAGCCGAGCAGCATATAATGGTTGTGGCTTCGGTGTTTTTCTCGAGCCTCTGTCCTCCCTTTTGTTGGCGCTGCCTGCCTCTCTCTCATCCCGGGGCTCTTCCAACTTGTCAATAATAGACAGAGCCTCTGAAATGCCTCTGTTGTAGGAGGAGACCCTCTGGGGTTCTCACCCTGCTCCGGCCTGGAGGGCTGGCCTCCTGGGAATGGCTTCCCTTCCCGCCTCACCTGGGGGGGCACCGAGGAGCCCCGGGCCCTGCTCCTCCTGCCACTAATTAGTACCACCACTGCTGCTAACACCGCCAGCACTGCTCTCACCACCACCACGCTGCCGGCACCAGCACGGCTGGTGTTGCCACACTGCTGGCACCAGCAGCGCCAGTCCCAGTGCCAGCAGCACGACCACCGCTCCCTTTCCTAAGTGGAGGTGAGATTCACACGGCATAAAATGAATCGTTTAGAATCACTGATTTGGTGGCATTTAGTACATCCACGATGCTGTGCACCCACCACCGCCTCATTTTAGTTCCAGAGCTTCTCTTCCCCTAGAAGGAAACCCTGACCCATTAAGCCATCATTCCCCGTTTCCTGCTCCCCCAGCTCCTGGAGACCACGGTTCTACTGCCTGTCTCCAGAGACTGTTCTGAATGTTCTGTGTAGGATACATTCATGTAAAAATAGAATTACGCTCCGTGTGGCTGTTGTGTCTGGCTTCCTTCACTCAGCATCACGTCTTCATGGTTCCGTCCGCGTTGGATCACACGTCAGAACTTCCTTTTTAAGGCTGAATACGATCCCGGTGTGTGGAAGGACCACGTTTAGTCTCTGTACTCGCCCGATGATGAACATTTCGGTTGTCTCCACCTTTTGTGGCGGTGAATCCAGCTGCTCTGAGCGTGTGTGCACACGTGTTCACCCGCATGTCTGCATTCAGTCTTTGGGGGGGCATCCCTGCGAGTGGAATCGCTGGGTCTGTGGAACTGCTGGAGGAGGCCCCATTCCCTCCTGGCGCTCCACCACTGGGCCGGAGCACATCTAAGTCTCTTCCTGAGGAGGCTGTGTGGGAGGGGAGCTTTCCGAGGCCTTACATGTGTCCCTGCCCCGTCACAGCCTGCCGGGCCACTCCTCCCGTCCCCGCCTCCTATACGGAAGCGATGCCCTGCCCGGTGGGGCTGGGGCACGGAGCCCAGCCCTGAATCCGACACTTCTGGGTACCCCCGCACTCCCGCCCCCCGCACTGTGGAGGCTGCATCCGACAGAGCAGTGGTTCATCAAGGCCTGCTCTACAGCTGGCCAATGATGTCCCCTGTGGTGGGTGAGCAAAGGGGTCTCGGGGGGCAGAGTCCCTGCTCTCGGCCCAGAGGAAGTCGCGTCAGAACCCGGGAGTCCTCGTGCCGTGACCCCACGCCAGTGACTTTCTGCCCGAGGGAGGGGAGGCTGGGGCTGGCCGCGCTCAGCCCCTCAGTACCAGCTTTCAGAGGCACAGTGATTTTTCTCTGCTCTCTGTTAACTGAGGACCAAGTCCGGCATCAAACAAGCTGTTGTGAGTGATAACTGGGCTTTATCTGGCTCCAAGAGTGGCCAGATGAGCTGCTTGTGGGTGGATCCCACCCGATCTCCCATCAAAGCCCCCAGAGAGACTTGACCCTGGGGCTTCTGGGGGCTTCGGGCTGCGCCAGCTCTGGAGGGAATGTGGCCCAGAGAGGCATTATCAGGCTGGGTTGGTGATCTTTCTGTCTTGCTTATTGACTGCATGGCCTTGGGAACATATTACTGGTTCCTCCCCTGCATCTCCCCTTCCTCTTTTTCAGCCGAGCCCTGATTTTTGGAGGGGAGCGATGTGCCTAGCTGAAAATACTCATCTTATGAGACTCTTCCACAACTGGAGTTAGCTGTATGAGATGTGTGCAGGGCTGTCTAGAGATTTCTGGGAAAGGTTTTGCTTTCCTGCTCTGGTGATATTCCTTCCTCCTCCCCTCTTCCTTTTTTGCTGCTGAAAGCAGGGACTCAAGACCTGGAGATGCAGCAGCCTCCTTGCAGCCATGAGGATGTGCTGAGGGTGGCCAAGGAGGCTGAGCTCCAGATGGCAACAAGCAAGTGCTGGGTCAGCAGTGCCGCTGCCTGTCCAAGAGTTTCTCGGAGTTTCTTGTTGCGTGGGTTAGCTCCTTGCTGGTCTGAGCTGTAGTTTACCAGGTGTCCTGTTGCTTCCAACTGAAGGCATTTCCCCTGAGTACCTTTTGAGCCTGTTTCTTCATCCTGAAAATGCTGCTGAAATTCTTTGTCTTGGAGTTACGGTACTGCCAAAATTGTTCATCCTTTTATTCCTTTTTTTTTCCCAGAATAAATATTTATCTATATTTTCATATAAAAGTACAAAATATTTGTTTTGATGTTCAAGTTCTTTACAAAGAATTGAAATTGTTATATATGAGTGAGGTGGGGAGCCTGTTTCTTCCCCTGTAGATAACCAGTTTGTCCCAGTTCCATTTCCCCACTGATCTGTCTTGTCCCCTTCCTTTACGGCTTGAGCGCTCTCGGGCTAGCCTTCAGTCTAGACAAGATGGATCCTCAAGACTTCTTTCTTAGGACAGATGAGGAATGGAAACAGAGAGGGTGTGTGGTTTTCTCCAGGTCACACAGCAGATCAGTAAAAACCGTGCAATGTCCGTAAGTACATAGCTGTACATATGTAATGTCTCTGTGCGCCAGAGTGTCTAGGCAAAATCCTTAGAACTGGAATCACCGAGTCGAAGAGTCCAGTCAAGCTTTCTTGGTTGGTTAGATGCTTTATTGGTTGGCTGGCCTGGTTAGACACTGAAAAGATGCTCTCCCAGAAGCTGCACTAATATTTACGTACGAGAAACTCGCTGACCCACCAACACAGCGTGTGGTCAGAGTTTCTGGTCTCTGCGAAATATATAGCTGAAAAGCTGTCTTTCGGATGGTCTTAGCTGGTATCTTTCTTATTAAATGTGGAGTCGACACCAAAAGCATGAGCGACAAATGGAAAAATAGATAATGTGGTGCTCATCAAAATTAAAACCTCTTGTGTAGCAGCAGACATTATCAAGGGAGTGAAAAGGCAACCTGCAGAAATGGAGAGAAATACCGCGAACCTGATAAGAATCTAGTGTCCAGAATATATAAGGAACTCTTACAACTCGGCACCAAAAAGACAAACAACCTGATTAAGAAGCAGGCAAAAGACCTGATTAGACATGTCCGCAAGAAGACACACAAAATCACCAGCCATCGGGGAGACACCAACCAAACCCCCAACTCACACCCACCAGGACAGTAAGGGTTAAAAAGGGGGAAATTGCGAGCGGTGGGGGGATGTGGAAGAGCTGGCATGCTCGCTGTCACTGGTGGGAATATAAAATGGGGCAGCTGCTGGGAAAAGCAGCCCTGTCCGATCCTGCTGCTTATTATGAGACCTCTGCTCACCTTGCCTTTCAGAGGAGCGAGCACTGTCCCCTGGGGTTCTGTCATCCCCTCTGGCGTCAGGGAGCTGAGGTCTGGGAGGACACCTGCTGCTGTCAGCCCTGCCCTGTGGAGGAGCGCGCCCCGACCGGCCCGCACCACGTCGCCCTGGTCAACGGCAGTGTGGCTGGTGGCCCTGCCATTCTCACACGGAACTCCAGCCTGGCCTCAGGTCCCAGGCTCTGGTCCTTCTTCTGCCATCTACCGGGGGGCGGGGGGGTGGGGACAGGGCGGGGTGGGGTTGAGGTCTGGCGTTTCCACTTGACTTAGCGTAGACTGTGCCTTCCTCCAAACAGGAACAAAGTGCTGGAAAAGCTACCAAGATAGAAAGCCTTCTCGTTCCTTCCACACAAAGTCACTCTCTCTCTCTATCACGGTGTTTTTCTTTGCCTTTTAATGCCACTCTAAGGAAAGAAAAATGAAACATTTAAATTATTAGCACGGATTTTACCATCCATCTTTATATGATGCAATGAGAGTCTTAACTGCAGATAGAAGAACATCTAACTCGGAGGCCGAATCCCTGAAATAACACAATTCATATTTCATAGCTCATCGCGCATATGTACCTTGTTTTTCGCCAGAGGAGTGGAAATGCTGCCCCAAACTAACTCGTCTGTTTTTATTTCACTTCTGATACACACACACCCTCCGATTACCCTCTACCTCCTGCCTTCCCATAGCAGGGGAGGGCTGGGAGGAAAAGGGGGGAGGGGGTACCCTGTCTTCTCATTGCCTTCCACGTCATCATTTCAGCGTGAGTGCTTGGCTGATACAAGGAAGTAACAGGTCAGAGAGGAAACGATAGGGCTTCCTGCTTGTTCTATTTCTTGGAACCTCAGTGCATTCTTTCTGCGTTCAGAGTAAGTTCTGGTTCAAACAGAAGGCGTGGCTTTTTGGAGCCATCTGTGTCCCCCCTCGTCCTCGGCTGCAGGCATAACACGCTTGCCTTGTTCTCATGCGGAGTCTCGCCGAACTCCCTGGGGGCAGGGTCTACAGAACTTCGTGCTCACGTGCAGCGGGGTGTCCATCCAAGTGTCCGCCCCTGCGCACACTCCCTCGGCCCAAAACTTCACTCGCAAAAGTCAAGTTCAAAAAAAAAATTATTCAGACCCTTAATCCAAGCCCAGGTCCTTCTGAGCATGGGGCCCTGTACAACTGCAGAAGTCGTTCTCCATGAAACCAGCCCTGCCTGTGCCCACAGATACGTGTGTGTGTGTGTGTGTGTGTGTGTGGTCATGTGAATGTTTCATGACCTGCCTCTTTAATCATCTAGCTTGGAAAACTTTCTATATATGAATACACTTTATATATTCTGCAAAAAATGTACTTAATTCTTTAAAGTGGATGCATAAAATCCATTAAATGTATCCAAATGTTTTTAATCAATATTCTGCTCATAGACTCTTCTTCCTCAGCTTTTCACGCTTACAAACAATACAGCTTCAAACATCCTCATGCCCTTGAGCAAATGTTTTCACCCCAGTGTTCCTGGAGGCTGCGTCTCTAGAGGTGTACTGGCTGGTTCACAGTGAAGCTGCAATATTATAACAGATACCAACACATTGCCTATTTCTTCATCCCGAACAAAACATGCCTGTTTCAGTACACCTCCCCCAACGCGTGGCATTACCGGAGTCCTCACCTGTGCCCACAGCATAAGGCAACACTCTCTCTTCGCTGCGTTCACTTTTATTTAGTTATCAGAAAGCTCGAGAATTCTCCTATATGTTTATTCACCCATCTGTGTTTTTCCTTTTGTAGTCTGACTACCTGTGCCCTTTGAATGTTGCTCTATTGCTTTTTAAAAAATGAACTTTTCATGTTAGAATGGTTTTAGACTTACAGAAAATTTCAGAGACAGTGCAGAGTTCCCAGATCCCCGACTCCTGGCTTCCCCTCCCGCTAATGCCTTACGTTGAGATGGCACATCTGTCAGGACAGACAAACTCATGTTGACGTATTACTACTAACTGAAGCCCATGCTTTCTTCAGATTTCCTTAGTTTTTCCTTAATGTTCTTTTTTTTGTTCCACATCCAGGAGGCCAGGACAGAGGTTTCTAAGGCGTGGGACTTCCAGTGCGAAAACGAGGTGTTGGTGCCCCTCCTTCCACGCCAGCTCCCCTCCAGCAAATGCTCCCGAACAGCTGCAAGGAAGTTATTCCTATAACTTAAATCCTATCTCATTTCTCTTCGGCTCAGATGCCAAAGTGCCTTCGGGATGAAACTACCCAGTAGCACCTGGGGAAAAGGCAGCTTGGATGGGACAGACGGCAATCCTGTGTCTTTAGACCATTTTGCCTTTGAAATTGTGTTAGTTTCCTACGGTCGCTGTAACAAATCACCAGCTTGAAATGACAGAAAGGTATTCACTCACGGTCTGAAGGCCGGAGTCCAAAACCAAAATGTAGGCAATGCTTGTTCCTTCTGGAGGCCCTGAAGGAGAACCCTGGCTTCCAGGGACTTAGGGAACCCTCGACGTTCCTTGGTTCTTAGTTGCATCGCCCCAATCTCCGCCTCCGTCTCCCTCAGCCTCCTCTGCGTGTCTCTCTGTCTCTCCTCTCCATGTAAGTCATTAGATTTAGGGTCCACCCAAATCCAGGAGGTGCTCATCTCGAGATCCTTAACTAATGACACCTGTAAGGACGCTGTGTCTTCCTCTTCTGAGGTTCTGAGTAGATAGGAATTTAGGAGGGACACAATTCAACCCGCTACAGAAGGCCTGGAGGTGGATTTGTTGTTGGGGAAACAGAGGCAGGTGTCTGTGGGGGGCCTCCCCAAGACCTCACACCTGCCCAGCCTCTTGTGCGAGGCCAAGTGGCTCATCCCCGGACCAGGTCCCCGGGAAGCAGACTGAGTGGGAGCCTCGAGGTCAGGAGGGAATGGGAGTGCGAGGGGGCGGAGCTTCGAGGAGCCCTGAGGAAGACTCACCTGGGCTCAGGGCTGTCGGGCTGGCCGGAGCAGGCGGGGCCTCTCTGGTCATCAGATGCCCGCTGCCGCAGGAGGCATGTGGCCCTGGCGGAGGCCCTCTCTTCCACTGAGTGAGGGAACCTCCCCCAGGGGCCGAGAGTGGAGGGCTGTCTGCTAGAAGTCAGCTCCCTGTTCCCAAAGCCGACCTGCCCCCGCTCCCTGAAGCTTCCTGACCCTCACCAGTCAGGCCTTGAGGCCTTTGCTGTTCTGAGCAAATCAGTGTGCTGACCCCTGACCCACGGCCTCAGAGGGCCCTCCCCAGAGGAGCAGGGTCTTCCCCAGGGCAAATCCTTTCCAGAAGGTCCGAGGCCACTGGCCCTCTTGGCCTGCTTCCCAGCAGACCCTGCCCAGAAGCCCCGCTGCAGCACCGTCCCTCAAACCTCAGTGGGCCAGGAGCTGTGACGCCCATCTGCCCGTCTCACAGAGCAGAAGCTAGGGCCTGGAGGTGGCGCCCCGGCCCCAGACTCAGCTCAGACCTCGCTGTCTGACTCTAGAGGCCAGGTGCTCCCTCAGTTCAGGCTCCCCTTAGGGACTGAGGGCCTCTGAGCATCCCCAGCCTGGGTCCAGTTTCCCAAAGACACCAAATTCCCTGGGGATTACAGCAGTGCTGAGTGACCGCCACAGGGCTGTCATCCTGGCCCCTTTTGGGAAGCGATGTAAAAATAGACAGGCTGACCTCGAAGGGCGGAGGTTCCTCTTTCCTTGGCCTCTCCCTGAGCCCCTTCCCTCTGCCTCCTACCGCCAAGCTGGGGCTTGCCACGGTATAAAAGGGCCAGGACAGAGCCTAGAGTACCCCTTCCCACTCCAGTCCTGCTCTGGGTCCCTGCTGACTGGGGAGGGTGCCAGGCTTCAGGAACTCGTGAGGGCCACCCTGGAGGCCGCCAGAGTCAAGGAGAGGGCAGCCATGGTCACAAAGCAAGTGGATAAATTTGAGGATGAAGCAGATAGGGCACTGGGAGCTTTTGCAAAGTCAGAAGAGATTTGGGGGCAAACCTTTTCCCAAACATGAAAAATAGCTTAAAATATCCGAAGTCACCAGGGTTAGGTGTGTGAAAGGGAGAGAAAGCTGAACGATTGAGGGGTGGCCCTAGGGGCAGATCTTGTCTTGGGAGCAGAGATATTACGACTGGGCAGCAATAATAGTGGTGATGTGAATGTTAACTCTATTAATAAGTAAGAGCAACAGGATAACAAAGGCTGCCACGTGTTGGGCATAGACTACATGCCAAGCACTTTGAATACAGTGTTTATTATTATTCTTAAAATTGAAGTACAGTCAGTTACAGTGTGTCCGTTGCTGGTGCACAGCACAGTGTCCCAGTCATGCATACATATATACATACGTTCGTTTTCATATTCGTTTTCATTAAATGTTATTACGAGATATTGAATGTAGTTCCCTATGCTTGCATATAGTATTTATTGCACTGAGCTCTGCATGGACTCAGGGACTCGGCATTTTTTTAATTTAATTTATTTTTAATTGAAGTATAGTTGATTTAAAATGTCATGTTAATTTCTCGTGTACAGCATAGTGATCCATTTATATATATATATATATATATATATATAAATTCCTTTTCACATTCTTTCATTATAGGCCATTACAAGGTACTGAATATAGTTCCCTCTGCTATACAGTAGGACCCTGTTGTTTATCTATTTTATATATAGTAGTTAGCATCTTAAAATCCCAGAGTTTGAGGCCCAGTATTTTTAACCTCATCTTACAGTGGAGAAGACCAGGGCTCAGAGAGGTAACTTGCCTGAGGCCACACAGCCAGAAAGAGGCAGAGCTGGGCTGTGAACTCAGGCTTCTGGAGGCAATCACTACTTCAGTGGCTTCTCTGTGCTGAGGCGCGCCCATGGTGAGTTCACACTGTGAGCTTTCCATCAGCCAGACCTCCCTGGGCCGGTGCCCGCAGCTGCCTGCACCTGTCATCTCCTGCGCTCCCCTGGGCTCTGGAGGCAGCGGGTGCTGCCAGGCTGCCCTTCCTCCCCAAGTGCCAGCCGGGCCGGCATCGGGGCAGTGGAAGGAGGGCTAATTGTGGCTCCTTATTCATGGTCACATCCCTGTCCGCTGAGCAAGTCAGGGCCTGAGGAAGTGCTCGCTCACGGCACAGAGCAGACCAAGATGCAAGCTTTTGCATCCCTATTAGTGGGACCCAGGTCCTGATATGGCCATGACCCCTGGCTGCCCAGCAGCTTTCCGAAAACCTCCCACCCTGACTCCAGACACCCCTACTCCGCTCACTCCAGGGCTGATCCCTGCCTGAGGACTCATCAAGCTCCCGGGTGGCCAGATGGCCCCCTTGCTCAGCCCCCCTCCCGCCTCGGATGTCCTCCGCGGCCAGGAATAACCAGTGACTCAGGCGGTGCCTGCGGTGCTGGCCCTGCTCCCTGGGCACGTTCCCTTACAAGGCCGTGTGTGCTTCCCGCCAGCCCGGAGGTGACAGACAGGCCACTCTCCCACTTCATTCATTCATCTGTTCGTCCCCCACTATTTATGGAACCAGCTCCTTTGCAAAGCAGTGGGACACAGATGCTCAAAACAGAGACTTGAGGGGCTGAGGGTTTGCTGGGGGTCTGGACTGAGAGGCCAGCGCCCGCATGCTGGACCCCTGGTGGTTCCCCCTGGACCAGCCCCAATGCCTGACCCATCCTGGAGGACCATGAGCAGCCCCGCCAGAGTGCACTCCTGGGCAATGCCACCAGGGCACGCCCGGGCGCCGGGGTGACCTCTGTGCCCGGGAATGAAGGAGGTGCCAAGCCTCTCCGCCTGGTGGGGTAATTATCGCTCCTCTCCTGCCTGACCTCTCCTGCCTGTCTGCCTGGAGGGGAACCAGCTGAAGCTCACAGCCAGAGTGGGGCTCGTGGACCAGCCTGCCCACCACGCCCACCCTGCCCGCCTCACCTGGCTGCCCCGCCGGCCCTGCAGCATTCCCTCCCCAGGGAGGAGCTGACCCCTGGCTGCCTGATGCCTGATGCATGATGTCTTCGCTGGTGAGTCACAAGGTCCACCTCAGGCAGGGATGGGCTTGTCCAGGGGCTCGGCTCTGGGGCCTCGGTGTCACCCCCAACTCTAGATGCATCCTGCCCCCTGGCTGTTTGTGCAGGAAAAATCAAGCCTCCTGTGACCGCTTTACCCAGACAAAGCCACTGTCAATGTTTTTGGTGTGTTTCCTTCCTGCCTTCTCACTACATACATCTGTGCACGTATTTTTTTTACAAAGATGAAATCAGATGTGCGTACCGGTTAATACATCAGGAACATTTCCCGATGAGACCTAAGATATTTAACAGCTTTATTGAGATACAATCAATATATCATAAATTTCCCCACTGAAAGTGTAAAATTCAGTGGTTTCGGTAATGTCACAGAGCTGTGCAACCATCACCATAATCTAATTCCAGAACGTTTTCATCGCCCCCATTAGCAGTCTCTCCCCATCACGCTCCCTCCCCCCCGCCCCTCAACAACCAGTAATCTTTCTGTCTCTATAGAGTTGTCTATTGCAGTCGTTCCATACAAATGCAACCACGCGAAGGTCTATTTTTGGAAGCCCCACATTAAATGGGTGCTCAGCGTTCTGATCTAGGGCTACACCATGGCTTCTTATGGGGTAGTTCTGTTGTCGTGAGCATTCCTTTGCTTTGGGAAGATCACCCACAGCCCCACTGGAAGGCCTAAAGGCTGGTATGGAGGCTGAGTTGGAAAGAGCTGGAATGAGCTGCCCTCCCGTCTCTGTTCACAGCACATTTACTCCACTGGAGGAGCACGTGGTCACGTGCTCCTCTGCAGAGAACAGGGACACCCCTTCCCCACTTCCAGGCTCAGGCAGTTACCCCCAGTGCTGCCAGGACCCGCTCAGAGAGGGGCACGACGAATGCTGGCTGACCACATACAGACCAGGGATGTCTCCAGCCTCTCCAGCACGCCTGGCTTTGCGCGGTGCCCATGCTCGGGACAGGTCTGAGTCCCCCTTCCAGAACCCAACAGACACTAGCAGGACGGCCTTTCTGGCGGGAAATCATCACTCACTGATGCTGGAGATGATGGTCAGGAGACACTGAGATCAGGTGGGAGAAGGGAGCAGTGCAGCGTGGAGGTAGAATTTACTGCACAATCCAAAGCCAAACCGAGACAAAGCCTGAAGGAGGCTGCAAAGCAATGGAAGTAAGATCTTCATGTGTCTTGTCAACTGATTCCAGAAGGCAGTTTCCCAGACGTCTCCGCCCTGGCGGACCACTGAAGCCGTTGCAGATCTCCCCAGAGTGTCGGCTGCTGGGGGACTCAGAGCTGGGACCTTTGGGGTTCTATGTCAATGTCTCTCCTGCAGATTAGGTGCAGGGAGGGGGACAGTTCTGGCCACAGGGCTGGGACCACCTGCCTCTCTGGCTGGACACTGCTTGGGTTCCCTGGAAAGTCCCTTCCCTTGCAAAGTGTTTGGTGTGTCTTCAATCTGCCCTGGAAAAGTGTTTGCTCAGATGTTGCCGTGTGTGTGCATGTATGCATACTGTACTCGAGTGCCTGCCTGTGGATGATGCACACACAGGACACCACCCCACTCCATGGCTGCCACCATCGTCCACAGATGTGTGGTGGCCCCTCTTGAAGGCGCATTTCCCCAAGCTGTTCACAGATGCCACCTCCCTTGCTGCACACACAGTGTGGGCTCATGTTCCCTTTCCATCCTCAAAGGGGCAGTTGGTCTGTGCAGTTAGCATTCCTGACTACCCCCTCCACGTGCCACGTGCCATGTGCCCAGGGTCCCCAGCACAGCCGGGACCAATGGTGAGCGGATGGCTCATAGGTCACCACGGGGACAGCCCTACAAAGCCCATGGGGCTTTCCTTTTCCATTAACCTCGGGTGCTGGGGAGAGAGACAAATTTGGGTGGGTGTATTATTTAGGTCAGAGGTGGTCTACTTTCCCCAGAAGGGGGCCCCTTTAATGTCACAGTCATTGGGATGGCACATTTAGTATCTGACGATGACAAGACCTACTCTCAAGTCCAGAAGACTTTTATAAGAATTGCATTTTATCACAAAAGTTTTGAGATGACTGAAACCTGCTGAATGAATCTTCGATGACTGAGTAATCCCAGACCAGATACTTGACGTACTAGATATGGCCTTCTGCCATATTTGTGGGCACAGGATTTCTGGAGCCTTTTAGAATCTACCCATGCAAGGATGTTGCTGTGGATCCTGGAGTGGATGCCACTGGCTGGACCACTGGTCAAGACAGGGGAAAGAACCTCCCAAGGCAGCCTCTGCCAGCTTCAGGGGGAAAGCACGAGGGGTTAAAACCTCAGGAAATTGACCTTTTCTCAGCTCCAGCAGGTGGCTGGCTGGGTCCCCTGTTTCCAGAGCTCACCATCCTGGAGTCTAGGGCCCCAGGGGCCCCAGCCCCACCTCACTCCACGCTGCCCCCCCACCCCACCCCCACTCCAGGGCAAGAGAAACAGTCTGGGCCCAGGGGGAACCCGCCCGGCTGTACCTGGCATCCAGTCCCAAGAACACTGCCTGCCCAGCCCTCTAGGCTGACCTCTGCACACCCTTCCCCAGAACTGTGCCAGGCCTTATTCATGCGCTGGCAGTGTCAGAACCGCTCCGGGGAGGGAGGCCGGGCCTGCACCCCAGTCACCACTCCCGGATCTAGGAACCGCTTCTTTTTACAGCGGGGAGAGGGCAGCCAGAGAGGACGATGGCCCCGCCCAGGGTCACCCACCAAAGGATGGAAAGAAGTGGGCAGCGTGAGACGACTGGGTTCAAACTCCTGCGCTGCGGATGGGTTGCCAGCAGTTAAAACCTCGGGTAAGTTTACGAACCACTGGGAGCGCCTCAGTTTCCCAGTAAGGAAATAACCCATCTCCTGTGACAAATCCTCTTTCCAACCTCCTGGGACCCTCGCAGGCCAACAGCCAGGAGGATGGCAGCCTGGCTGGAAAGCGCGCGCGGAGTCACAACCGCCTTCTCTCCCGCACTGGTTCAGTGTCGGCGCCCAGGCCGGGAAGCGCAGGGATGGGGGTCCAGCGTTTCTCCCCCGACTGTGGAATCGGGGCCAGAGCCCCACCCCTCCAAGCCGAGAGGGTCGGAGGAGCCCCCGGGCGCCCCTCTCACAGCCCCCGCCGTGCACCCCGCGGCGCAGGCACCCACCGCCCCGCCGCCGCCTGCGTTGGGCAGCGGGGGGCGGGGTGGGGGGGGAGTGTGTGTGCGCGTCTCCACTGGCAACTGCGCGGTCGCCGGGCAACCCGCGCGCCCCAGGCCCGCCGCGCCCCGGGGAGCCCCGAGGGGAGGGGGAGCGGGCGCCCTGCGAGTCCGCACAACCCCTCCTTCCTATGGCGGGCTGGGGGTGCAGACTGCAAGGGAACCTGGGCCGCCGGCTCCAGTCCCAGGTGACCCAGCGCTGGAGCTGCGTGGGAGGACAGGGGCCCCTGGGCGGCCACGTGCTGACACCCAGGGAGGCAGGAAGCCCAGGCCCCGCGGAGACCCCGGCAAGCCCTTACCCTCCCAGGGATATAGAGGAAACAAGGCCTCCCGGCCTCTCCCGAGGCTGGGCGAGGAGCAAGGGCGCCGCAGGGGTGTGTGCCTGGTGAGACACTGGGAGAGGAGGGACCGGCGGGGTGCAGTGCCCGTGGAAGGGGGCTGCGGCGTATCAGGGTGTGATCCAGGATTAACTCGGGGCTGGTCCCTCTGGGGCCAGCTGGGGGCAGAGGGCAGCCTCGGGGACAGGATCGCTCACAGAGCTTGGGCAGGGTTTGGGTTTTTTCCCCTTGGGATGCTTGCATTTTAGGGTGACATCAAACACTTCCTGCTCAGGCCTGATTTGGTGTTTAGTCACCACTTGAGGCCACACACTCCAACCAAAGTCACAGGATTCCACATCTCAAACCCTCAAACCCAAATCCAGCGGTATGACCCATAGCTGCACTGGGCCAGCGGCTGGGTCCAGTCCCCCAGCACGTCTCTGGCACCTGCAGCCATAGCTCTGGATTTCACAGACCAGACTCATGTCATGTTCCCAAGGGCCCCAGTGAGGTAATGGGCTCTGGGCCGTGAGGGGCCAGCAGGCTGAGAGGGCCCCACACTCAGGCCTCCACCTGCTGCTTATCTGCCCTGAGTCTCTCACTTGGACATGGCAGGTTGGGGGGGGCGTTAGGCTCACAGTAGCTCCTAGGTGCTGGAAGGGTGGGAGCGCTGGCAGTGCTTCTATACAGTGTCCCCCTCGGGATGCCCCCGCCTGCCCTCGGAGGGCTCAAGTGGGCTTGACCACTTCCCAGCTGTGTGACCTTGAGCAAGTGGCATGAACTCCCTGGGCCTCAGTTTTAACCTCATTCTGTTAAATAGGGACAAAAATAAGGCTTTGTGGGGATGAGGTGGTCAGGCACAGTCAGTGGCCAGGAGCTAGTCTCATCCCTTCTCTCCTTTCCCGTTTTCTTCTAGGTCTTCACTTCCTTCTTCTGGTCTAGCCTAAATCCCCCTTGCTTTGTCGTCTAGGTGTTTTTCTCTTTTTTGCCTCTGCCTCCCCACACCCCTGCTTCTTTTTATTTCATCTCAGGCCCTCGCCTTTTCACTATCAGTTTCATTTCTCTGCCCAAACATTTGGTGAAGCCCTGCTGAGCGTGCGCCAGGCCCCGGCCTGGCCAGCTCTCCCTGCAGCGCTGCCTGCCCGGCTTCTCAGGTCCTGCCCTCCTGCTGCCCAGGGGTTGGGACTGGGGGAGGGGGTGTGTGTGACGTCAGGAGGCGTTTATCCGCCCCTCCCCGCCTAACGCAAATTTCATCCTCGTCCTCTCTGAATCAATTTACTTTTATTGCCTCAGCTGCTCAAAAGCAATTTTTCAAGAACAAAAAGGTCAGCACGTCCAAGACTAATCAATTCTCTGAGAGCTCCTGCCGCCACCGCCAGGGGAGCCAGGGACTGGCGCCCCCGCCCTTCCTGCCAGCCCCCTCCCACCAGCCCCATCACTTTTATTGCTTCATGATGCCTGTCATTAGCGGTGTGTTTGAGACGCCCCACAGTGTTCTTACAACATAAAACCTGGCCCACTCACTTTGTGGGGGGGTGGGGGAGGTGGCGGTTGCATTTATGGCCACTCGCCAGCCAGCCGGGACAGTAACAGCTGAGCTGACGGATCGCCTTTAAGGAGAGCCAGGACAGGAAGCATCCAGCCACTTGTTCAAAAGCTCGGCTGCAGAGGACAGGCGGGAGGAGCAGGGCCCTGCAGGTCTGCCCTCAGGCGTGGTCCTCTGTCCCTCCAGCCCCCTACTACTGTGGCACCTGCCCACTGTCACCTAATCCAGGCCTTTCCTCCCAAGGACACCCTGGTCCCTACTGCAACCCTGTTCGGAGTACTCCTTCCTGAGCACCCCTCCTCCCACCCCCGCCACATCATACCAGGCCCTACGCCCTCCAACACTGTGAGGCCTACGCTGCTGTTCCAGAGGGGGAAACTGAGGCCCAGTGTCACAGACATAGGAAGGAGCAGATGCAGACTGGAAACACGCATGTGACCTGCGTGGGGTTCCACACATGAGCCATGCCCCATGGAGAACACGTTTGCCGTTCCAGGCTTGCTCATCCCACCCCTCCCCGCAGGGTGTTCTGTCCCACACTATCCTGACACCCGATGCTCACGGCAACAGCAGCTCAGATGCACCAAGGCTTTCGGGGGCAGACCCTACTGTCAACACACTGCCTCAATGACCCCTCTATGCCCAGGACAACCCTACTATGCAGCATTCTTACGCTTATTTTTCAGATGAGGAAACTGGGGCAGAGGGAGACAAAATGTGCTCTAGCCCAGACAGCTGGAAACACAGGGGACTGGGTCCCAACTCTCTACTTTTTGCTCTTTAAGATATGACTGAGGATATGAAATACTCAGAATGGCAAATCCGTGGATGCAGAAGGCAGACGGTGGTTGCCAGGCGCTGTGAGGAGCATGAGGAGACACCGCTTGATGGGCCTGGGCTTCCTGGGGCAACGAGAATGTTTAGGAACTAGACAGGGGTGATGGTTGCACAACACTGTGGATGTGCTAAGTGCCACTGAATTGTTCACTTTAAAATGGTTGGTTTTATGGCACGTGAATTTCACATCAATACATTATTATTTTTTCAAGGCTTAGATTTTTCTGCCACTTATTTGGCAAGAGCCTGGGTGACCTGCCAGCTCTGGGTGTCCTGAGGGAGGTATGACAACAGGATACTCACCTCTCCCAGGAAGCCTTCCCAGCTGACCTCACCTCCTCTGACAGCTCCTCCCAACTGCAGTGGCCTCTGTCCCCATCACATCTGGCTCTGCCCAGTGGCTCTACCCTATGGCTCATGGCTCTGTCCACAGCACAAAGGGCAAGGTGCCCTGGCTCCCTGCCAGACAGGACCCAGACACATGCATTTCCAGCTTCCCTTGGGCCCCTGTGGGCCCCCTCATCCCCTGGCCACACCCTGACTTGAGCCCACTCCCTCCTCCCTCACCCCCAGGTCTGAACTAAACACTCAGAGCCTTTGGTCCTTTCACAAGGCTGGAAAGGTCATCTGGTAGACCCCAAACCTGCTACTCAGAACCTGCTCCAGGCTTTCTTGCTCTGCACAATGACAGGGAGCTCATGGCTCCCCCACAGGCTGACTCGACCTGAGAGTGCTTTCTTGGGTTGAATTGCCTGCCCCATCCCTGACGTGCGCCCCTCCCAGCCGTGAGCCCTGGCCTGGCCGCCCCGTCTCTGCTCTCCAAAGCTGTGTCCATCAAGAGCCCAGACTCAGAAGGCCCCCTGCTGGGCAGGGTCGCGGGCCATGTAGGAAGATGGCGTTGGACTGGGTCTGTCTTCTGAAGTCCAAGTTTTGGAGACCCTCACCCAGGGTGACAAGGGGTCTCAGCAGAAATACAGCCTGAGACCCGTGAGCATCCACGGCATGTGGGCCCTGGAGTCACCCAGATGCTTGTTTAGCTCCTGCCACGAAACTGGAGGCTGACCAGCGACTTGCCTTGAGCAAGTGCTTCCCTCTTTCCAGTCAGATCCTGTGTGGAAGGCTGAGTAGGGTAAAGCTGGTGAGACACTCAGAAGAGGGCAAATTCCAATGTCTTTAAGCACATTTGTTTCTTTAACAAAAATAATGACTCTGTTGTAGGCAGGGTGTCAAACACCAGCTCACCATGTCCCCATTTACCTGGGCCAGCCAGCCAAGGAAGAGTTAGGCTTGGAGATGCCACTTTGCAGACGGAGACCCGGGGTGGGGGGCAGCATGGCAGGAGGCCCGCCTGATGTCCTCACCAAGTGACCGCTCCCAGCATCCACGCCGGCACCACACTGGCCCCGCCGATCTCCCCACCAGGGCGCCTGGCTTCCAGGTCTCGGAATTCAATCTGCTTCCCTGTTCTGGCTGCTGGGGCCCCTGCCAAGTCCTTCTGAACGCGCAGCAACTGCCGAATGTTCTAAGAAATGCCTCTCAGGGTTTTCTCAGGAGCCCGGGTGAGGCAGGAAGTCCCCTGGGCTGAGGGGCAGTGGTCAGGTGGCACCCAGGGCTCTGGGCAGGGCCCTCTCCTGGGGGCCCAGGCTGGTGAACCAGAGGTAGGAGCGTGAGGCCCAGTCCAGGGCTCCTGCAGGTGGCCGTCACCCACACATGAACTGAGGGCCCTGCCAGCAGGCAAGGCACCCCACTTGCTCCCTTTCAGGCCTTGAGCCCTGGAGCCCAGGGCCGCAGAGCTGAGCCAGCCAGGGGCTGGGCCTGCCTCACTTTCCACGGCCGCCCAGGGCCAACCAAGCCTTCTCATCTGATTGCCTGTGTTCCTTTACGTTCCGATGAATCTGTATCAGCTCTGCGCAGCTGAGTCCTACTGACTCAAGGAGGCAGGGAAAATTATAAACATATTCTATTCTTAATTTAAAAAAAATGGTGTTTTGACAAATAAGTACATATTTTCGAATCCAGCCAGTCCAGGTGTTGCTACTTGCAGATGATTTATGCAAGATAATTTCCTTTAGTTGCTCTAAGAAGATTTCCCTTGATTTTCTCACTGGCTGCCTCTGGGTCCCCCCTCTCTCCTCCTCTGCCCCCTAGTCCCTGCCCCCCATCCTTCATGCTTCTAAACTCAAGGGTCACACTGTCACCTGAACAGACCAATCACAATGGCATCATTATAGTTCCAAAGCTACCGAAAAAAAAAAAAAAAAGGTGTGGGGAGAGGGGTCCAGGAATTCAGCCGCACCCAGGAGAGCTGCACAATTGTCTATTGTAGCGTCAGAAGTTTCCCGGTGATAAGAAGGGGGTTTAGAAACGCCGCTTTCTGAGCTGATTGCAACACAGAACAGAAAGTTCAAGGCTGAGAGATAGCGGAGGACAGCCAGCAAGCAGCCCCTCCGGGAGGCCCCCAGGGCCTCCGCCAGGCCGAGGACTGACAATCCCCTTGGCGACAGGGGGTGGGGACCAGCTCAATATCCCCCATGTCCTCCGCGGGTTCACTGGGGACCAGGACATGGGAGCCTGCTTCCTCTCAGAAGGTTCTGTCGAAATTCTCTGAAGTGGCTTTGGATCCTTGAGGGTCTGCTCAGTGCCAGGCACCTGCTTTATTTACCTGGATTACTCACTCACTCCTCACACCCACCCTGTGTGGAAGGTGGTAACTTCCTCCTCCTTGGACAGGTAGGGAAACTGAGGCAGGCAGATTGGGATGGAACGCAATAGGATCCCAACCAGGGCTGTGTGCTTCTGTTTTCCATCATGTTCCACTGCCTCCTATTTATCCCATAATAAGCCTGTCCCTTTTGGTGTCCAGTTTGTGGGGAGGACTAGCTGTGCCTTGAGTGTCCTCAGTCATTTCCAGTTGTCCAGTGCATCTCTCCCTTGGGACATTGTCTGATGGAATCGGGGGGCCCAGGCCAGGGGAGTGGGGGCCATGTTACCTCCCTGCTCACTGCTCAGTGCTTGCTGGTGCGAGCTGCCCCTCCCCCACCGTGGGACCTGATTTTGGCCAGTCTTTCTTAGCGGTACCTGCTCTCGAGCTCTCATCTTCCCATTGGCATTAGCAACCTAAAGAACGGAAGGCAAAAGTGGGAGGCACTGCAGTGATCCAGCGCTGGTCACTAAGCAGCTGTGTGACCTCAGGCAGGTCGCTTAACCTCTCTGTGTCCTCAATTTCCTAATCTAGGAAATGGGGAGAATAACACGGCCACTGGGAGGAATAACTTAGAGTGCCTGGATGGTCCCTGTCACATGTAGGGGCCCCCAAAGCATTCACTTCAGCTCAAGCCCCTCACTGTGTAGACTAACCACTGTGGCCCAGAAACTCAAGGCCGCTCCTTGTTCTAAACTGGCGTCCTTGCCATCAATTGGCTCTTGGCTCTTCTCCAGTGGGCACAAGCCATCCACTAGAAGTAGCACCTGGGGTCCCCAGACCACCGCCACAGGCATGGGGGACCTCCACTGCAGGTGGAGCTGCTTGGGGGGCAGAGGGGACATTGCCAATCAAGCTTTGTGGCATCATCTGACTTGGGAGGCCAGAAGGGGAGCTCTCACAGTCCAACACTCAGCATCAGCTGCAGACCCAACAGGAAGAGAGCACCTTGCATCTCCAACAAGAAGGTCACTACTTGTCCGCAGCAAAGAAAGGAAGAATTTCTCTCTGCCTGGCAACAGCCCAGCCAATGAGAGACTGTCACAACTCAGCCAATGAAAAGCCACGACACATTCACCTCCTAGTTTCCTCCAATGAGCGCTTTGTTCATGACAGCTCCTCTCAGCCCCATTCTCCTCTATAAAAGAAGGTGCGTCTTTATTCTCTGGACTTGCCTGTAGTTTACCATAGGTTACTTGTACCAAATTGCAATTCCTTTCCCAAGTAAACTCATTTTGCTGGTAAAGTAACTGGCTGTTTTACTGTTTTAGGTCAACAGTGGCCTCCCAAGTTTGGGACTCCAGTGCCCCTCCCCCAGCATGGTGGCCCCTGGCCAGCAGCCCTGTCACTCACCGTGTCTCTGAGCCCCTCCCCCAGGTTGGAGGCCTTGGCCCAGCTCCCCTGGCCCTTCCCAGGGGCATGAGACCTTCCTGGGGAGATGCTCCTCCTCTGACGATCCCTTCATCCTTCCATGCAGCTCCAGGGACCCCCATTCCCCTGCCACCACCTCCCCCCAAGCCAAACCTCCAGGGTCACAGTGCTTTGACAGCCCTGTCCTGCAACTGAAAATAAGACCCATGAAAGACACAAATCCTATGAGACTCTGTGGGAGGCCCTTGCTCCCTGCCCAGCCCGGGGTCACATCCAGCAGATGCTCATCTACGCTACAGACGGGTTCTGCCTTCTGGGACCCTCAGTCCCTCAGCCAGAGAAGGGTGCATAGGGCCCCAGGGCACTGGTGCTGCCTTAGGATAGGAGACCCGAGTGTCACAGTGGTCCCTCCCTGACCAAGGGCACTGAGCACAGGTTTGCAGCAACCCCCAGCTGTGGCCAGGCCCAGGTGGCCTTCCCATCTGGAGGACGCCTGTACTCTGCCCCTCTGTGTCCACACATCCCCGATTCCCTCTGGGCTGGCCCCAGTCAGGCCAAGTGACACAAGCATGTTCCACAAACTCCGTGTGCCTTGGTTTTGTCGTCTGTGAAATGGCCCAGGAACTGCCTGCCTGCCTGCAGGGTGCCGTGAGGACTGGACAAAGAGTGGGCAGAGAGCTGGGCCCACAGTGCAGTCCCCTGTCCCCTGGCCTTTGCCTGTCACACCTGCCGTGGAGCAGGCACTGAGCCCTTGGAGGGCAAGGCCCAGAGATGGCACTGTGGGTGACAGGGGGCTTGTGCACGGCAGCAGCACTGAGGACAAGGGACAAGCCTCTCGCCCTCTCCAGCAGCTGTGTACTCCGCGTGAGTGAGGCAGGCCCTAACGACGAGGCTGCCATCTGAGGGCTTCCAACAGGCCAGGCACGTGTGACACGTTCTGTGTGTTACTTCGCGCTTACCATTGACTTCCCTAAACTAGTGTGAGAGGTGGGTACTGCTTTTGACGGCATGCGACCGGCAGCAGAACAAGGCTCAGAGAAGCTAAGTGATTTGCCCAAGGTCACACAGTGAGAGACACTGGATCAGAACCAAAGGGCCCTCGGTGCACAGAGGATGCCAGGGAGCGGCGAGAATGTTCTCAGACTCCGCCCTGTGCACCCCTCGGTGACCTGCTGAGCCAGCCTCTGCATCTGGTATCTAATCTTATCGGCCCCCTCAGCACTTGCCACAGCCTCTTTTATGGTCTGTGTACTCTGACATGTGTCTGTATTGGCAGTGACGTGCCTTCTTCTTGACAATATTTGCTGAGCGCCAGGGAGGGGCCCTTGTTTATTAATTTATTATTCAGCAAACACCGGGAGGCTGCTGCAGGCGGGGCTCCGTGCTGGGTGTAGGGGCCCTGGGGCCATGCCTCTGACACACTGCCTAGTGTGAGGGTCCCAGACGGCAGTCCCACGTGTGGTGGGTGTGGGGAAACCAGCTCTGGGAGGTAGAACCAGTGTCCAGTTGCTGGCACTCAAGTTCAGAGCCATGTGATGTGTTGAAGTCTCACAGTGGATGCAGGAATGTGGGGTTCAAATACAGATGCAACCCCCCACCCATTCCTTGAGTCAAAGTCCGAATTAGGGGAGACCCGCGTGGCCTCGGACTAGGCCCGGGCTGACAGCCGCCATGGAAGACGGCCTTGGAGCCCCAGAAACCCAGTCTGTCTCAGCATTGCTCTTCCTGGGGACAAGGGCCCGAAGCTATAGGGAGCTATGGGGTCACAGGACGAGAGGACAGGCCGTGGCTGTTAGGGGCGTGTGGGGCCCAGCTGAGTGGAGGTGAGAGCAGCCCCACGCCCCCTGGCGTTGCTGGTCCCGCCTTGTTCCCCCAGAACGTGCTACAACCCAGGAGCCCTGCGTCGGTGGCCCCAGAGCTGGCGGAAGGCCGGGGCGGGCGGGGCAGGCCTGGCAGTGCTCACTGGGGCTGGTTCTTCTCTCACAAGCGATGTGAGGCCTCCGGCGGCCACATCAGCGCAGCGCTGTGGAAAGCCAGCAAGTTGGGTATCTGTCAAGTTCTAAGCTTGCGGGTGCTGGCAACCTCTGTGGTTGCCAGAATATACAAGCAGGGGTGTGGGTGAGAAGAAAAGAGCCCTGGGGGTCCTAGGTGTCAGAAGATCCCACCCAGGGCCTCCCCAGGGGAGGAGGGTGGGTACCTCCAAACAGCCGCAGAGGTCAGACTGGGTTTGGGGGAGGGAGGGGCAGGGAGGGAGCACCAGGCTTCACTGGGGACAGTCCCCTTATAGGGCAGGGCTGGGGCGTCCACTCCGAGGCTCCAGGGGACCTTCAAACAGATGGGGCCTCCCCCATTTCCCCGTGCATTTGGGAGGGGTCCAGGCACCCCTGGTTTTGGGTCCCCAGGTGATTCTCACGTAGGGTCAGGGCGAAGACGCCGCAGAGCCGCGTGACCAGTGAGCATAACCACCCTTCGTGCGTTCTGACCCTGAACTGACCTCCTGGTACCTGGGGTGCGGCACCCCTTTAAGGCAGGTGGGTGGGCCTCCGTTCCTGGGTGGCGAGCCCCGTGGGGTGGGGTGCAGGATGCAGACATCTTCCAGGTGACAAGCTGTGCCCTCCATCACAGCCCCCGCCTCACTCATCATTCCCTCTGGGCCTCTGTGTCATCAGCGGAGTTGTCAAGCTTCCTGCATGTTCTCTGTGTGATTTTTGTGATGACCATCTCTCAGGCTGGCCCACATCTCTTCCTTCCTGGCCCCTGACACAGCAGACCTGACCTGACAGTGAATTAGGAGGGAGGGCCCTGGGTGGGGGAACAAGGGAGCGGGGAAGGGGTGCAGAGTGTTGTGAAGAGTCCACCCTACAGGTTCCGAATCTGCCCGTGACTCCTCTCCGTGGATTCGAGCAAGCAGCTCCCCTGCCCCAGTCTGCTTCTCCCCTGAAAACACATCCTTTACCTGGACTAGGCGTTTGGTATACAACAAGCGTTCAATGCATGGTGACTGCTAATCTCCCTGAGGGGAACGCGCTAAGAGCCCCACTTACAGCTGAGGCGGTGAACTGGGGGACTGCGGCAGAGCCCAGAGCTCACTCTCCCCGACTCCCCGCTGCACCCCGGGTGGCAAGGCCGGGGCTGGAGCTGACAGTGGGGTGAGAGGCATGGCCTCTGTTACTTAGAATTAACTCCCCACAGCCCTGCTCTTCCCCATTTCTGCCCCCTGAGACCCTCTGGGCTCCAAGTGGGCCTGCCCTCGCTTCCCTTTTTTTAAGGGACCGCCTTCCCTGCCTCAAGGGAAACTCTGAAGCTAGTAGCCCCTCCTTCCATCCCAGAGCTGCCCTTTGGGCCCAGGCTTCTGCCTCCTCCCTGACCTCAGGACCAAGGCCAGGGCTGCATCCAACTCTGGGTGTGTCTCTCTACCTCGAGGCAGGAGACTCTGTATTTCTCACCAGCCCGCAGGGGATGGAACTCCCAGATGCAGCTCCTGGCCCCTGGAAGAGGTAGAGATTCTGACCTCTGGCTGGGGTCACACACCAACCTCCTGCCCCACAGACAGAGGCCCAGAGAGGGGAGGCATCACGCCTGAGATCACACAGCATGTCCAGCCCACTCGTCCTGCCCCTCGTTCCCCGGGTGGGCATCAGGGAGAACCCAGAGAGAGCTTGGGCATCCCAGTGCAGAGTCAGGTAAACTGAGACTCAAGGTGCTTGCTGGACAATGCTCAGGGTGACCCCTCCCCTAGGGAAGGATGGTCCAAAGCTCTTGTCTGGAGACTGTCCAAGCACAGGGATAGGAGAATCAGAAAGATCTGGGCACCAGTCCTGGCTCTGCTGTCTGCCAGCTGGGTGACCTTGGGCCAGTTACTCAACCTCTCTGTTTCTTCCTCTTAGAAACAGAGTAAACCCAGCACTGCCCCCATCTGGCTGCTGTAAGTATTAAGTGCTGAGATGGATGGAAAGGCCTCTGCAGGGTCAGTGTTCCAAATGCCCCCATCCTCGGTGTTCACTGGCTCACCTCAGGCCTGTCTAGTCCACGGAGAGGTCCCATGACTCCCGGCCAAGGAGTAAGTTCTCCGTCATGGGGGTTATTCCGGATGACAGGATGTGTGTGGCTAGGAGGGTTGAGCCCCTGCCGGGAGCGGTACTAGATGAACTAAGCCCTACCCTCCTGGGCATCCCCGAGGAGGCCCCCCCAGCCAGGTGCCCCGCCCCTCCCAGGGGCTTCCCCTGCAGACAGTCCTGCGGGGAAAGCGGGGACTGGAGAGAGAGCTCTGTTTACCCCAAAGCACAGAACAAAGAGCTAGTGATGCCGCTGTTCGGGTCCCAGAAGCTGAGTAGCCTGTCCAGACGACAGGCCGTCCATCTGTCTGCCAAGGGCGTGGCCGGGGCCACGGAGGGCAGGGGCTGGGCTGCCGCGTGGCGGAGCCCAGGAGGGACCTCAGCTGCGCTCAGGGCCCTACTTGTCCTTGTCCACGGCTGCCCCAGGCCCAGCTCCTCCTGCTCCAGCTGGACCAAGCCAGGGCAACGAAGGCCACAAGGCACCATTAGCTCACGCCGGGGGGAGAGGGGGAGGCAATAAATCTTAATTTCAAGAGAAAATGGGCCCTGGGAGCCTGTGAATCCCATGACAAGAGACCCACCAGGCAGACCGACACTGCCAAGCTGGCTGGTCATGGCTCGGGGCCACTCTGGATCGGGGATGAGGACTCTGCCCGATGCAAGAACTGTCATCTCTCAGCAGATAGGGCCTGGCCCTGCTGGGGGACATCAGGTCTGCATTACTGAGGGACCTCAGTGCTCCCCAGAGAAACCCAGGTACCCAGGGAGCTCTTTTGAGGCTGAGGAGCTGGAGGTGAACATGCTGGGATGGTGGGGGGTGGCCAGGTGCCCTAGCCTCAGGCTAGCACCTAGGGTGGTGCTTGGGAGGGGTGGGCCAGGGCAGGGGTGGGCAGGGGGCCTCGAAGGGCCCTGGAGCCAGGCACCCAGACATCATGTCCTGCCGTGGGCAGCTGTGGGGGTGGGTGGGAGGTTTCCTCTTCCTCTGAGGGCCCTCTCGGGGGTTCCCTGTGTGTTCTCTCCTGGCCCTTGGGTTTCACCAGGAGTGATTCCTTAGTAAGGCTGCCAGCTTACATGGTGCCCTTTTAATTAGATTCTCCCAAATTCCCTCTGTCACCAGGTTATTAATATTTATCTGGAGCACACCTGGTGTGATTAGATCAGTGGGCCCGGGAGGGTTGGAGGGGCCCCCCCTCCTGCTCCCTTCGCTCTTGCCCCTCTTCCCCACTCCCGTCCCAGTCCCCGCCCCGTGTCTCCTCCACTCCCCGCGCCCTCTCCCTCCGGAAGCCCCAGACACTGTCCTGTCCTGTGTGCCTCTGTCCCTTGGTGCCTTTCCTTGCCCCCAGTGTGTCCCCGAGGCGTGTGCCGGGCATAGGGCAGGACCCCCACTCGGAGAAAAGGCCCGCTGGGTGTGAAATCAAAAGAAGGAGCAACAATGCGCTTCTGCAGAAAGTGGGATGGATCTGAGTGACGCCAGCCCTCTTCCTGGGGAAATGGGAATTAGTGCTGAGGATTATTTCTGAGGACGCGGGGCCCCACTGTGACCACACGCGCCACTTTCTGACCAGGCCCTGGTGGGGCTGGAGGCTCGGAGACCCCAGCTCCCCAGGCCTCTTATGGGTGGGGCGGGGACGGGAGCGCCTGCCGCCTCCCTTCCTCCCTCCCCGGAGACCAGTTCCTGGTGAGAAGCCCAGACTTTGCAGAGCGAGCCAGTACTGCTGGATCCCACAGCCGGGTCTGTGTCTGGGATTCATCAGGGCAGCTGAGAACGGGAGTGGGGAGGCCAAGCAGCCCGCCTCCAGCCTCCTGCAAAGCTCCTCGGGGTCCCAGGGCCTAGGGGGCAGGCCATGCCAAGCGAGTCCCGACCCAAACTTTGGAACCTGCGTTCTGGAAAAGAAAGCCCCCGCGGGGAGCCCAGTCGTGCCGAGGCTTTGCCAGCCTCTCGGGTACCCGTTCTTGGCCGGGGCGAGAGCCGCAGGAGTCTGTCCTAGTCCCTGGGACGCTTTCTAGTGGGGTGAGACCAGATTCTGGGGGCCCAGAAGGCCATTCGCCAGCAGACCTCGGCATTCTGGGTCAGCTTCAGGCTCACGATGGGAGTGGGGGGTTGGTGCAGGGACCCAGGAGGCCAGGCTGGTTTGGTGACCCAGTAGCTGCATTTCAGACTCTGGGGGCCTCTCCCTCTTTTGGGGACCTGGGAACCTCTTTGAGGCGACTGCACTCTGGCCCAGTGGGTTGAGGGGAAGGGCAGTGGTCTTTTTTGGCAGGACTCAAATCTGCAGAATCCTTCAGCCACTGCATGGGGGAGGGGAGATGCCGCAGGCTGGGGAAGGGGAGTCGGAAGCTGCAGGGAGGCGGGTACCAACTCCCAGCTTTGCTGCGCTGTCCCGCCTGCCAGCTCCTGAAGAAACGCCTGTGGGGCAGCTCTGCACTGGTCGGAGTCCGGGTCCTGGGTCTCACCCTGGAAGAGCCTGCCTACCACCGTAAGCTGTGAGTGTGCATCCCGGGCACTGTGTGGAAGAGCTGAGCTCTTTGTCTCTCATCCCTGTTCGGCGGTAGCAGTCCACCTCCCCTGGAAATACCCTCACCCCTTCATCCTCATGCCTGGACACCTCCCACCCCCTCCTTGCCACTCTGCTCCAGGCTGCTGACTCCAAGCCCTAAAAGTTCACAGCTATTTATCAGCCTGACTCAGGCGGTCATGCGGCCCAGTCGAGCAGTAAGATCAAGAATGGCGGGGGGGAGGGGAGGGGGGTTGTTGGCAGGGGGCAGGGGGGAGCTGGGAAACTCCCGTCTAAATTAATCACTCATCAGAACCTGGGGATTTATCAGAAAATCCAAAGGATGCCCAGGCTTTGGAGAAAGGCAGTATGTGCTTGAAAATAGAAATGCGCCTGCCATTTGGGGAGGCGGGTGGGATTCCCCCAGAGGGCTGAGGGTCCCATGACCTTTTTTTTCTAGTTTTCCGAAAGGAGCAGGAGGTGGGCAGAAAAGAGGGCAGGGCTCGGATACCTGACACTGCCCTGGGGGACTGGCATCACAGGGCGATGCCGCCTGCCACCCACCTCACAGTGTATACTCCTTGTCGGCTTTCCGTCTCAGCTGGTTGTTCTAGCACGCCTGGATTTCCTTTTACAGAAGGACACTGAGACCCTGTATCAGAAAGCGGGCTTCCAGTTGAGCTCATATGAAAAGCCAGAACTCCTGACTCACTCACACCTCCTGCACTCGAGCACCTTGGACAGTGAGGACTCCTGTGAGGGACGGGCCTCTCCCACGAAGGATGGGTCCACACCCAGAGTCCTGGAGGGTAGAGGGGATGGGACATCAAGAGGTTGGTGACTCAAGAGCGGCTCTCCTGATGCCCAGCCCCTTGGCAGCACCTCCAGGGATCGTAAGCGCCTCTTCCCAGCTCCTCCCACCAGAAAAGTGGGGCACAGCTAGTTGGCACTTTCATCACTAAGTCATAAGCCCTGGATCACATCTACTATCTTTCAGTCTTTATTTTGGACAAGGTCCCATCCTTTGTCCTTTGAGGTCTTTTTAGTCTTCAGAATCTTCCACCCATCCCCCTGCAGCTGGCATCCAGACAGGCACTGGCCATAATTCTCCAGTGACCCAATCCAAGGCTCTGGCCTCCTACCCCAGAAGGCTTCCGGGGCCTTGCCCATTGCTGTATGCTACTATTAGGTTTTTAAACTGCCAGGCTATTGTGCTCACTCACCATTAACTTGTGGCCACTAGGACCCTTGGTATCTTTTTCTGTTGTGCTTATTCATGGCCAGGAATCAATGAACTCAGGGAACGCTGTGTCTGGTCTCTGGTGAAAGTGTTCCACTTTGTTGCACTACACACATTTCTTGTTGGTTGAGGGGGTTTTGGGCCTGCTCCTCCCTCCCGAGGGGCTGCTATACCCAGACTGTGGCACTATCCCTCTGTTGTACCATCTTAATTTCAGCATCCAAGCATCCATTTAGAAAATCATTAAGCCATTCGCTCTAACAACTCAAAATATAAAGTGCCTTCTTTTGTTCAGCGTCAAATTGCCGGTGAAAGAGCTTGCGGCACGTGACCTATCAAGGCAGATGTATTATCATATTTGGAGAATGAATGGCATATTTTCAAACCACTTTGTCTAAATTACACAGTACACACCCCAGGAGCCTGGAGATCTGGTTACTCTCCTGAGATACAGAGAAGAGGGCCTCACCTGAGGGGGAGGGAGTGAATTCAGGAGGATGATGACTGCAGAGGTGTCCGGGGACCAACATCTGAATGTTGTCCGTGAGGCCACTGGCAGGTGTCCTCCAATCTGCAGAGCGTGTGACAGTGGCTGGGTGTGACCCGCAGGTGGCAACCTCCCCGATGGCAGTGAGGAGGTTGGGGTGTGAAGACACATGCCCACAGGAGGCCAGCTTGTGTCCCCTTCAACAACAAGACCACTCATGTGACCTGATAACTCGCAGAGACGACTGGGGCTCTGTTCTCACTGTGGTTTTCTTCTAAGCGTCTCCCAAACTTGTCGAGCCCTGGTGCTCCTTCCCCTCCAGAAGGTTTCTGCCGATGGAAGGGGCTCCCTTGGGTTGACACAGGTGGCCCACCCACGCTGCAACAGACAAGCAACCCCCAGGCCCAGCCCCAGGACCACAGGACAACAGAGGGCCAGGCCTGTTCGAGGGGTGGCACACGCCTGGGGCCGTGACCACATGGCTGTTACTTATGGAAGAATCGGAGCAGAGCAAAGACAAACGCTCAGTGGAGCAGCCTGGATGGACCAGACCCAGGGAGCCTGCTGCCTGACAGGTTTGAAAGGCCCTCCTGGGCTGGCCCGTGGCCGAAGGTGGGGGCCATGATGGGCCTCACCCCCTGCAGGGCTGACCTGAGGGGCAGGACCGTCCCTTCCTGAGGACAAACTGACCCACGGCTGTGTCCTGGAGGGTGGTAACAGGGGCTGGCTCCAAGCCCCCTCTCTGCCTGCACTCAGCCCTCACCGGCCATTATTGACGCTTCAGATCTTGTACTAGGGCCACAGAGGGAGAAGCAGCACCTCTCACCCCTAAAAGGACAGATAAAGCTGCCAGCCATGGACTGTGGCCGCTGCATCACTGGGTCTGCTGCCCCTCCAGGCTGCATGGCCACTCAGCCTCAGGCAGGGGCACCCTGGCCTGCAGAGAAGGGGCGAAGAAACTCTCCGCGTCTGGGCCAGCCAGGTGGGTGGAGGGCGAGACAGGTCCTGCAGACAGCAGACCCCTAGCCGGGCAGACGTTCGGGAGAGCTGCCTGGGCCCTCCTCCGTCGCAGGCAAAAGGATGGGAAGGCACACACAAGCTAGCTCTCAATCCCACAGGCACTGGGCTGGGGCTGGGAGCCCACCCCCACCACGCTGCAGGAGAAGCGGGCCTGGCCCAGCCTCCTTGCCCGCCTCCCGGTAGCCCTCGGGGCACACTCCCCACAGCGGGGCTCCAGGGCATGGAGGAGCTGAGGTCTGAATCCTCCCTTTAACTCCCACCCTCAACAAGGTCAAGTTCGTCTTGTTTGCCTCCTTAAAAAGTTCACAAACGCGAGACTCCAGCTTTTCCTGAAATCGGAGCCCTGACAGCTAAGTCTCAATAAAACACTGTGTGTTTCCAGGCACTGGGGCCGGTCTCGGGGCCCCTCGTTGCTGGGGTTCATGGGCATTTCCCAGCATTTCCCGAATTCTCCTCCCGCCGCAGGCCAAGCGCCTGTCCCCTCCAGGCGCCTGACAGACCCTGGCCCGAAGCTCCCCAGAGCAGGGCCTGCCTGCGACTGGCCAGCCCCCCGACCCTCCTTGCTCTTCCCTGGGGGACCCCTTGGCCCAGCCCTGGAAGCTGCCGCATTCTGACCTTACAAAGCTCCCGGGACCTCCTCCTAGAGGTGCCACAGACCATACGTTCGTTGTCAGTATGCTTTTATTTACTTTGCTGTGGAGTCTGTGAGGGCCGGAAGCACTGTGGGGGCTGTGGCCCAGGGCTCAGGGTGGCCAGTCCCCAGCCTGGGGCACAGCCGGACCAGCGGGCGACTGTAGTAAAGAACAAAGCAAAAAAAATGCAGAGAATAAATGACTTGCCAACAGGACCCTGGCAACCTCTTGGTAGCAGTGGAAATTTCACGAGACTTTCCCCTAAACAACAGAAAGCCTGCCCTCTGACCAACCCAAGGCGCTGGAGAGAAGACGGCCGTGTGACTCGGTCTCTGACCTTGAATGCTGCCTTCCTACCCAGAAATTCAGCGCGCGTCTTGGGGCCAGGTGCTGGCGGGCTGCGTGCACGCCTGCCCTGCTCCCCCGCCCCCGGGGGCAGCTGTCTCTGGTCCCCACAGCCTGACCCAGGAGGCCGGAGCCCCCCTTGGGGGGTGGGTCCCAGCCGTGGGGGAGCCCCTGAGGCACGGACCGCGGCCCTGCTGCTGAGTGAGGCGCGCCGCACACAGACACATCCTGAGGGGTTGCCAGGGCCCGTGGTTGGCCTTCCTCGTGGCAGGAGTGGGCGGCATGGGGTGAGTGTCACACAAGAGACACACAGAGGCCCCCCTCAGCTGGGGACGCAGCAAAGTGGACATGTGGCAGGAAGCGAGTTTGCTGGCTCCCAAAGCAGGGCGAGCTCTTGGGTCGGGAGCACGTTGCCTCTCGGCCAGGGTCAGTGGTCTCTTCCCTGAGTGGCAGGTGAGGTCCCTGGGGCTGGTAAACCACCCTCATGACACCTTCACCCGGAGGGTCCCCACACAGTCCTGTGAGCTAGGCGGGGAGGGTGGCACCATTCTCATTCCAGGACAAGGGAACTGAGGCTCAGGGGGCAGGAAGGTTACGCACCTGGGAAGGGTCAGAGGAGGGCAAGAACCAGGTTCCTGGCCCCTAGGTAAGCCTTCCTGCTAAGCAGTGCTGCTCACCCACAATGGCGGAGTCCTGTCCTCAGGCTTCCCAGCTTCGGGGGAAGGGGGATGAGCTGTTTAGTTTGGGGGCAGTTCCCTCAGAGCCAGGGACGACTGGGGACGAGGGACAGCCTTGCAGCCTGCCTTTGCAACGCTGGGCTAATCAGATCCTGGAGCGTCTGGTCCCCCTGGGTCTCCAGGGAAGCGCCCAGCCTCAGGCCAGACCCACAAGCTCCCTCCCTCGCTACAGCTCGCAGGCCAGTCCTGCACCCCCGTATATGTGTGGGGCTCCCCGGGGGATCTCCTCCTTCCTCTGAGGCAGGGCAGCCTCCATGGTCCCCTGCTGGGCAGGCAAACTGGAAGAGGCTCCCTTCCCTTCGCCCCTTGAACCCAGGCGTCCCTGCCACCCTCAAGCCTCCCTGCACGGGAGCTATTTCTACCGAACAAGAAGCAGACAAGAGGGCTCGGGGGCCTCACAGAAAGCAGAGGGGAGAGCCCTAGAGCCCCCACCGTGGTCCACAGACTCTGCCCCGTGTCCTCCGTCCACGCATCAAGGGTCAGAGCTGGGTGGCCCCTGCCAGTTACTGCCCTCGTTTCAGGACCAGCGCCTTCATCCTGTCCAGCCGCCTGCCCCCAGGCGGCTTTTACGGGAAATTCAAAGGTCCTAGGTTCAAAAACCTCCATCCCGCTTGAGAGCTGATCAGGACAAGGTTGCCAATGGAACTGCCCCTCTGGGCCGCAGACCCTCCTCCTCTGCAGAGACGGGCCGGGGGCCCCTCCCCAGCCCATCCATCCCTCTCACTCTAACTGGCGCAAGACCACCAGTTCCCTTGACTTGTCAGTTCTAAGTCTTCCCCGCTGGGACTTAAGGCAAAACCTTCCGGAACAGCACACCATTTCCCTCTGCACCTAACCAGACCCCAACCCGACTGTTTCCCTAGCTGTGCATCCCCCACCTTCGAGGGTCCAGCTTCGTCCTGCCATTGTCCCCTCCTTCCTGGGAGTGTGAACCCCCCAGGGCTGGTGAGGGCGCCCCGCTGCCCTTCCCGTGCCAGCACGTGCGCATCCAAGGCACCCTCTTCCCAGAGGCCCCGACGACCCCGGGGAACACCAGCACAGACATTAGTGCTGGGGAAATTTTTAAGTATGCGTGCACATGCACATTGGCCAATAACATTAAGTGTCTTTTAAAAAAAAAATGGGCTAAATAAGCAGCATCGCCGAGGACGGCTGGGCCGGGCGGTTGGTCCTGTATTTGCACGTGCTGGTGGTGGGGAGGCTAAAAGTCTAATGACTGAATTATCACCCTGATGCCTGTTGTTGGCTGGGAATAATCCTGGGGCAACAGCCGCCGCAGGGTTTTTGGCTGGTTTCCTCTAATTGCATCCAGATTAAGGGAGCCGTGCAGGGGCGGGCCTTCTCATCCCTCTGGAGCAGTGGGTCCTACAGAGCCCACGCAACCACGTCTTTGGCTTTCAAAGTCCCAAAAAGCCCAGATCTCATTGGGGCCTGGCTCAGCCCACAGGGTGAGAGGAGGGAGCAGTGCGGGTGGGGGTGGCACTTGCTGCAAGGTCTTGGGGAGCTGTGGGAGTGAGAGGCCATGGGAGCCAGGAGATTCAGAATGAGTGCTTTCCACCCAGGACCCTTCAAAGTGGGGGATCCCTGGATCCCCTCCCTCTCCCCCACGTGGTCACAGCAGCCCAAAGGCACAAGGTTTCGTAGTAAAATGCACGGACGCTCTCCTGCTTCAGAGCGTGGGGAGGGGGGAGCACTCATTCCCCTCTTAGGCATCTCCGTATCTTCTGGGGAAGTCATGCCCCTGCTAGAAGGCAACTTCCAAGACAGTGCTGTTTGGACCAGGGCTACCTGGCGGTGCTGGTAGGCTGTACCAGCTGCCCGGTTCCGGGTTCCCTCCTGAATTCCCAGCCCCTCACCACGTCACTGTGCAACCTCTCTTACTGCAAGGGAGGGTCCACTTCTCCACCCCTCTAGGTGCTGGGTCTGCACATGTGACTTACTTTGGCCAAAGGGATGGCGGCAGGGGTGGCATCTGCCAAGGTTTGGGAAGGCGCCTGCACACTTCTGATTCTGCACCTTTGCCTTGGCCAGGACTGGCTTGCGGGGAGGAGGCCAGAGCCGTGGAGGAGAGCCAAGTCCGACCTCTGTGAGCGTCAGCATTCTGCTGGGACTCAACAGCTCCAGGCAGGGGAGTAAGCCCAGTCCAGGCCAGAACTGCCCAGCCTGGGCTGCTGACCCGCAGACCCCGTGCTGGGTGCGTGCGTGCTGTCTGGGGCCACCATGTTTGGGGGCTACTTGCTACGCAGCTTTACTAGGGCGATGGGTAACTGGTACGCCTGTTCATGGGGAAGCGGTCTCTAAAGGAGTCAGCAGAGCGTCTGGGTAACTCGGGCCAATTCCAATGGATCAGGAGCCAACATAGAAAGGCAATTCTCTTTCCCCAGAAGCAGAGCAGATGAGAAATCCACCCGCATCCAGCCTGGACCCTGCTGCTGGACTATAATGGTCAGTACCCCAAGATCTGGGCACTGACAAGGCTCCAGGATGGTTTCCCCAAAAGGCTCTGGGACAGAGGGCCAGGAAACTTGGAAGTACCAGTCTCAGTCTCCTGCCTGCTGGAGGACTTGACGCTCACGGAGAGAAGAGAAGCTTAGAAGGGAGGAGGCTGATAACTTCCTCCTTCCTGTTGATAAACATCTTTTTAAAGTGGTGCCACCCAGCAGCGTCCACTCTTGGTGAGAAAAGCTGAGAGCAGGAAGCAGCCTCATGTGGTGGGGCTGTGTCTCCATGAGGACTCTCAGCACTTCAAGGATTCTTCTCCCCAGAAGGATGTGCAGGAGGATTCAAGGCTCCTTGCTCTCACCAGTTCAAGAGGTGGCTTCCTGTGCAAAGGGCCCCACGCCTTTACACTGGCTGGGAGCCCTCCCACACCCTTGTCTGTCCATCTCTGAATCCCAGAAGGAGCAAGTGATGAGAATCTTTAGGAGGAGGGAGAGCGTGCTGGGAAGACCTGGTTCCCATGCAGAAAGCAGAGGTGCCCTGAGTGACAGAGACTGTGCTGTGGTTGCCCCGGCGTCCCACCACCTGAGAAGCCACTCACAGAAGGCCTGGTTCACAGCAGACCACAGGCCCGGCAAGGAGGCAGGAGTCTTTCTAGCACGTGCAGGTGCCTTTGTCTTGGTCGGTCAGTTAATATACTGTCCCTTGCCTCAAACACTGCAGATCCCCTTCCGAGGATTTTCTGTGCACACACACACTTCGACCCATCCAGCCCCCAGCTGGCTCCTGTATCTGGTGCGGGTGGCCTTAAACAATGCCAGAGAACCACAGGTAGCAATTCCCAACTAAGGGAGAGGAATCCAACACTTTAATAGCCGGTGCTCCGGCTCCCGGGTAGCAGATTCCTTTACATTCCAGGAGGACAGGATGTCGAGGTGGACAGTATTGAAGCCCCAGCCCCGCTGCTCTGACACTTCTCTACCCTGAAATCAGCAGGGCTTTTCTTTCTTTTGGCAGATGTCTTCGCATCAGCTTTGCAGCAGCGTCTGGAGAAGCCGTGGAGTGTGACTGGCTCACTCAGAGAAGGCCTGATGAGGTGTGTCCGGCTTGCAAAGATGTCTCTGGGCCTGCAAGGACCCCCTTGTTCTGTGTTCGCCAGCACTGGTGGGTGAACAGGAAGACCTCTCCTGTCCCGCCTTCCCCGATGCCTGGCAATGCCCTTTAGCAGCTGATGAAGCCGGAGGAATTCCTGGGACGCATCCGGATCCATCAAAGGCAGGCAACATGAGAACCTGGCCCGCCTGTGTCTCCAGGTGGGGTGGCCATGCATTCTGGTCCTGCTGTTTTGGGAGCTGACTTTTTTCTGGGCAGCTGGCAGGTTTTACTTCTGTCACTTCTGGACTCAGCTTTTGTCCTTAATATGAAAAGGTTCCCTTCATGTTGCCCAAGGGCATTTTCCTTACATTTCTACCATCCCATCCCCTCCATGCCCATCCCCACCCCCTCCCACACGCTCGAGACCTGGCTGAGGTCCCCTCACCCCTCGACCAGCACAGGGAGCCCAACCTATCTGCG
Organism: Vicugna pacos; assembly: GCF_048564905.1. Lineage (NCBI taxonomy): Eukaryota > Metazoa > Chordata > Mammalia > Artiodactyla > Camelidae > Vicugna > Vicugna pacos. The sequence continues at coordinate 61,122,861 of NC_133002.1, forward strand.
GAAACCAAAGCCTTCCCGAGGCGTCTTGGGGCCCTTCCTGCCTTCTCTGGGGGGCTTGGGCGAAGGTGTCTCCACGGTGCCCCCGAAGGGGCAGCTCTCTGACCCCGGATGCTGGCCGGTGCACTCCACGGCAGGCATGTAACCGCTGTCCCACATGCCTGTCCCACACAGCTTGCACAGGTCATGCAGGCTGCAGGGGATCCGTGGCAAGAGGCGGAACTGGTACAGCAAACTCCTGGCCTGCAAACAGAGAGGACGGGCCGTGAGGAGGGGTGGGGGGATGGCCCAGAGCTAGGGCAGCAGTATCCAACGCCCACAGTTCACCCTGAGCCAGGTCAGGGCGAGGGCTCTGCCTGCCCCGTCCCTTCAGCCTCCCTGGTCCGGCTGAGACCCACGCAGTTCTCGGAGCAGGACTCCCATGGGGCTTGGGACAAAGAAGGCTCCTCCAGTGGCCTTCATACGAGGGATGGACAGGGTGGCCAAAAGCGGCACAGGGCCTGCCTGTCCCTCCAGGCTCCACTTGGCCCCATGGCTCCAGCCCTCCGCCCTGCAGGGTGTTTCCACCACGCTGTAGGGGACAGTGACCTCTTCAAGCCCTCTTCCCACCCACCTGGCGGCTGGCCCCGGGCCCCTCCTCACTGCCCTGGAAGGCACCAGAGAGCCTAAGAAGTGGCATCTCCAGCAGGAGACTGGGCAGTGGGAAGGCCAGGAAGTTCTCCTTTGTTTCTCCGACCCTGGATGAGAAGTAGCCACCCTCCCCTCCCCTCCCTAACTCTCCTGCTCAGTTTTCGGGCTGTGGACAGCGAGCGCGGTGCCCCAAGGAGGAGGACCTACCTACCAACCCAAGGGATCTGTTCACTCCATGAGGAGAGGGAGGCTCAGGTGCACGGCCTGATGGGTGCCCCGAGCAGCGGACAAGCTGCCCCCTGGGCCTTGGTGGGGAGCATCCAGAGTGGAGTGTAGGGGCGGGGCCTGCATTCCAGAGGGGCTGTGTAGGATGGGCCTCTGCATATGTGGAGGGCGGAGCCTATGTTGGGGGCTGGGGGCGGGGCCTGGAAGTGAAGGGGCAGGGCTCTGGAAAAAAGGGAAGGCAGGGCTTCCTGCGGGCCGTGCTCACCTTCCTGAGAACGAGCTCCCCATTCATGTGCATGGCCAGGTTTCCAAAGTGCAGGAGCATCTGGTCGGTGGCCAGCTGCTGCTCAATGACGTCATCCCCGTAGATGGCCACGATGGCCACACAGATGAAAAGGTGGAAGTAATCGGTCTGGTGGGGTGGAGAGGGCAGTTCAGATAAGGCCCCTGACCCTGCAGGCGGAGGCCGAGTGCAGAGGTGGGGGGGTGAGGGCTCTGGGGTGTCTGGGTTCATGCGGCCCAGGGCAGGCCCAGCAGCCTCCTTCCTCCTCAGTTTCCCCACCTGCAAATGGGCCACCATCAGCACCTACATCCAAAGGCTGCTGTGACATGCAAAGGGGTGACACTGGGGCTGGCCACCCATGGGCTGCTGTTATGCTTTGGGGGGCTCTCTGGGGGGCTCTCCATCATGGGGGCAAAGAACATGCTCCTCTGAAGGCTGGCCCATGCCCATTCTGGGGTCTTGAGAGATGGTGCATCAGAGCACACTCCGGCAGACCGTGGGACATGCCAGGGAGAGAGACCCTTCTGGCAGCCTCCCACCGGTCATTGTCCTGCTGTCTCCAGGCCACACATCCCAGCTCATGTCCCAGAGCAGAGCACGGCAGCTCTGATGGCCCCCACGGAGGGGCTACAGGAGCCCACCGTCTTTAACCAGAGTTTCAGAGCCCATGGAGGACTCTGCTGCCCTCCTTGGAGGCCACCGTGACCTCGCCACTGCCCAGCAGGGCCTGGCCCGGGCAGGAAGTAGGCACTAGGTCCTGGCGGGATGCATCCTGTGCGCTCTCTGGCCCGGACGCTTCGAGGGCACACCGTCTTTGAGTCACACTCGCTCCCGGGGGCAGAGGAAGGACAAGGACCACCAGGAAGCCTGTGTTTAGTCTCCTGACGTCGGTCTCCCAGCCAAACAGAACCGTGTTCCTTCCCAAACAGGGCCGGGCGGAACCCTGCATGCCGGCAGAGGTTACGGGCAGCAAACGCCCCCCGCCCGACCCACCCTGGAGAGACAGTCCTCAGCCTGCCCGGCCCCTTCCTCTGAACTGACCCAGAGTGGTCTCACTGTGGCTCAGGACAGTCCTCCTGCACCTGCTTGAACTGTGGCCAAGGCTGAGGCGGGAGTGGGGGGGCAAGACAGTGGAGGAGTTCCTGGAAGGTGCATGTCCAGCCCCTCTGGGAGAGGACTTGGGGAGGACAAGGCGGGGTGCATTCTACATGGGGCTACACAGCAGTACAGGACTAGTCTCAGTTCACTGGACAAGGCCCCGGGCAGCCCAGCCCCCGAGGGCAAACTAGAAGTGCACTAGATGGGTAAAATAGAGCCTTTCTCACTCAGGGGACACTTTAAAAGTTAAAGCAGCTGGTAGTGACCCCCCTCTTTTCACTGAGCTCACTCTAATGAATTAACCTACCCCCACTCTGATCATCCTACCATCCCCCTTCCAATCTTCTGCCACTAATTTGATCGAAGTGGGGCCAAATGTGGCTAAATTTAACCTGAGAAATGGCCCTGTCTGTTGGGTGATGCTCTGAGCCCCCTTGTAACATTAGCCTAAACATGATGTAATGAGGGTGGCAAATGTATTGCTGGAAAAACAAGCAATGCGGCTTTGCAAAGCGGACATGATTCTTTTTTTAAATGTGATCCAGCGTTTTGGACCATCTTTGCTAGTGCTTCCTTGATTCCATCCTGCAGTATGCGTCGAACACGCTAATCCGGGCAGGAAACGCAGCCCCGACCTGGGACAGGGTGGAGCAGGAGGCGGGCAGGACGGTTGGATGAATACAAAGACAGCTTGTGGCACCAGCACCATTTTTTAGACTCACTACTGTCAGGAGGAACGGTAAGGACGGGAAACGCTGACGCATGCTTCCCAGGGCTGGTGGGTGTGCCGTCTATCTGCAAGGTTTGTCTACTCCAAGCTGCTCCAACTGAGGCAAAGAGGATGGAGCCCACTCTTGCCCAAAGGGTCCTGGCCACCTCCCGGATGTGTCAATGCAATTTTTTTTAAGGCTGACGAATTCAGAGAGACTTGCCTATCCTTTAACATCACCGGCTTGTCGCTAATTTGGGCGTTAAAGCCATGTGACAGGGCCAGCGTGGTGCTCTCAGGGGAATCTGTTGAGGAGACACTGATGACAGTGGACGGCAAGTGGAAATCAACATCACTGGGAGGGGACGGCGGGCTGGGCCCGGGCTCGCAGAGGGGCCGACGGTGGAAGCAGGCTCTCGGGCCCTCTCCCTGAGCCATCCAGACGGGGGCGGGCGGGCGGGCGCTGGCTCCAGCATGTGGGCACCGACGTCCCGCTTGGCCCTGCAACGTCTTTCACGCTGATTGGTTGTGACAGGAGCATGCTCAGCCCCAGAGCGTGGTAATGAGCACAGTCAGCGGGCAATTTGCATCGATTTCAGTTCCTTGGGAGGCGAGCTGCAGGTCCAAGGCGGGCCACGTGGGGCTGAAAGGCAGTTGCTGGGTGAGGGGCTGACTCCGGCTGGTGGGGGGGGTCAGGGGTCGTGGAGGAGGGAGACCCCAGAGGAGGTGCACCATGGTGCGGGCACCCTCCCCTCCTCGGAGGCGGGGTGCAGGATGGTGACGTGGCTCCGGGGCTGCTGTCCGGCCTCAGCCCTCGCCACCGTCTGGCTCACCTGGTAGTGGGCCCAGCAGGCCTCCCAGATTCGCAGTGCCTCGGCCTCAGGGAACTCCCGCTTGAAGCACAGCAGGAGCCAGCGGTGGCAGAAGAGCATCTGCAGGCCGTCCTCACCCAGCGAGACCAGGTGCTGGTAGAAGCGCAGGTGTGTCAGCCGCAGCAGCTCCCGCAGGTACAGCTAGGGGCGAGGCCAGGATGGGTAAGCCCCCGGCCGCCTGGCCCGGAAGCCCACTCCCACTGGGGCCCTCCCTTGGCCCATCCCCACCCCCAGAAGAGCATGTGTGCCACGAGCGAGATCGCCACCTGCTGTGCGCGTCTGCACCATGTACTCTGTTCTGTCGCTGGAATCAGACTCACAGCTGTTTTCGTCAGTTCACCCCAGATTACAGACTGTTCTGGAGACTGCGGCGTGGCCCAGGGCAAGGCAACGTGTACACCCTGCTGGGGACCGAGTGGCTGGTGGCAGGTCGGAGGCTGGGAAGCCCTCCAGGCCTCAGGCACTGCGTGGTGCTGTTTCTGACACCCCCCTCTTCCTGGGATGTGGAGCAGATCCTCCACTGACAAGTCACCCCACCCCACCCACTCAGCCACCTTCCGCACTGATCTCCGAGATGCATCATCTTCCAGAGCTGATTTAGAGCAGGCAGGGGGCGTTTCCAAACCCCAAGAGGCTCGACGCCTGCACGTAAGGGCACCACCCAGTGACATGGGTCAAAAGCGAGGCTATTTCTGGCAGCGCCCAGCTTGGGCTGCTGACTTCACCAGCTCCGTTGTAAAATCAATCTCTGGCAACTAACGAGTCACGGGGCCCTTCGCGTCAGAGCCCCTAATTGCCTCCCCAGGTACCACGGAAACCTGACATCACAGGGCCGACGCAGAGAACAGAGCGGAGAGCGGGCGGCTCGGCTGAGCGTGGTCGGGGGATCCTGTGGTGGGGGCTCGGTGACTCACAGGCCCCTTCCCACACAAGTGGCCCATTGTTCCTACTCGAGACAGCCGCTGGGGTGGCACAGGAATTCATTCTGAGGATCCTGCCCAACTGGCCAGTTTCTCCTCCCTGTGGCTGACCCCTTCCCGCCCTCACGGATACCCCCCACCCCCACCCCCGTGCCCCTCACCTTCCAATCCCCACCTCCCAGCTCCTGCCTCCGTCTCCTCAAATCCTGTGCTGTGTTCTGCTCTGCCATCCAGTCTTCAACGGCCCCTAATACTTAGGTCACAGGATGTGCTCCTTGGCCTGGTATTCAAGGCCGTGCATTCAGCTCTCCCCTCATTGCATGTGGGCCACCAGCCTGACCAGTGTCACTGCCCAGAATGGTCTCCTGAGCCAAGTCCCGGTGGGCTGGCAGCACCCAGGACCTGGCCCCACATGCCACGGGGTCAGCGTGGTCCAAGGAGACACTGGGATGCTTGCCTTGGTTCCCACTTATCACCAAGGTGCTTTCTGTGCCACTTCCTGGCACCCAGCATCCTCTCCTCCCACTACCAGCTTCCAGGCCGAGACTCTCTCCCAGACTGGGGACCCGAGGCCACATCCCAGTGCCAGCAGCACCTGCCAGGTGCTTGGAGTGCACAGGTGCTAGGTAGAGGGAAGGGCGAGTACTCCTGGCCCCAACATACTCATCTTTGCCTCCCCACCCCCACCTTTCAGTGCTGCCTGGTCTGTGTAGCTTAGGGGAGGCCCCGAAGGGAGGGGTGCTGGCCAGGCACAGCAGGGAAGGCCCGCTGCCCTTGAGGTGGGTGTGTGACAACTGTCCATTGGGCCTCAGGATGCTTCAGGAGCCCCTCCCATTCCCATCCCCACTCCTGCATGGAGCAACCCAGATGCACAGGGCAAGTGTGACAGATACCCCGCTGGGGAGCCCAGGCTGGGGATGGAAGCAGGTACGCTGGGACTTGGGACCAGGCTGCACCCCTCCTGGGAGAGTTGGCCCTTCCCCAGAGGCCCAAGGCTAAGCCCCCTGAGCCCACAGGCAAGGCCCACATTGGCTTTTCTGAACCCTGACCCACCGCAGCCAAGCCGCACACGTCGGAGAGCCTCACCAGCTGTTTCTCCATGTCCTCATCCCGAGGAGAGCTAACAAAGATCGTGTTCTGCATCAGACCCACAAAGCACCAGAAGGTGTCTGACTCGTCCAGGACCTCGGCCAGGATGGGCGCCACCAGGTCTGACATGCCCTGGGAGTAGCCGATGGCGGGGTTGTACACTGCATAGTTCAGCAGAATCCTCCTGAGGACGCAGTGCAGAGGGCAGGGAGGTCAGCAGAGGGTGGCCACACAGCAGTGTGTTGCCCAGTGGAACCCCAGGCTGGAGACCCTGGTCTGCCCATACCCCCATCCTTCACCTTGATCTCAGAGGAAGGAGGGCAGCTCTGGGGACCGAGGAAAGGTAATGGCCCGCAATTAGGCACTCACCAGCCTGGCCCTCGGCCCTTAAGAGCAGGGAAAGGAGGAATGTGGGTCTCATTTTCTTAATGGTCTGACTGCCTATGACAAAGGGTGGGCTGTTTTTACGGGCTGCTAATTTCATGCAATTATTTGCCAGGAGGCAGCAGAATGTCAAAGATGCCAGCCTCAGTCTGTGTGGCTTTATCACCCGGAGGACCACCCAATGGGAGACAGAGACACTCAGCGGGAGGCTGGTCCACAGCTGGTGTGAGCCAAGCAAGGTCAGGCTTGGTGGATGCCCAGGGCGTGGAGACCTTTGCTGGCACCCTTGGGAGGGGGCCTATGGGCTTCCCTGGGTGGCTGGGACCATAACAGGTCCACTGATGTTCCCTAAGGATGCTCTGATTCGGGGGCATTGATTGTATGAACCTGGAAGGAAGACCCCTGACCCCAGCAGAAGCTGCTGGTCCACTTCCCAGAGGGTCAGCTGAGGCCTGAGAGGTGAGATGAGGCTCCTGGCGTGGCAGACACAGAGGGAGTGAAACCAAGAGGAGAGGATGCTGTTAGCGGGGGGGGGGGGGGGGAGGCGGTACCTCATGCACTCCACGTTGGGATTGCCTTCGCCTCGGAAGAACTGATTGCCTCTATCTGTCCGAACCACATCCTTGTCCACGGTGAACTGCACGTTTCGCCAGAATGCTCTGTGCTCCTCAGGGGTCATGGAGAGCCTGGCACGGAGCAGAGCGCCCGCCGGGGTCAGCAAGGCACACGCTCCAGGCCAGCGGGGCGTCCCTCCCAGCCCGGCTCGCGGTTGGGAACTAGGGCCGCTGGCAAACCCTCCAGCTCCCACTGACTTGCAGGGGCGGGGGCGGAGGTGGGATAGGAGTCCAAGGCTTTCCCAGCGTGAACACGGCCTCACGCGTCCCAGCGTCCTGGCAGAGGCCCGAACAGACCTCAGCAGTCCAAGCTCCCTGCCGCCCCCAATGCCCCGCTGCCACCCCGGCGTTGAGCGGTGGGATGTCAGCGCCTCGTTAAGTCTGTTGAAAAAGAATTCTAAAACCTTGACATGCGAGCTAAAGAGAGCCAGTCCCGGGGCCGGGAGCTGGGGTAATGACGGCACTTATCCTGCCCCATCGCTCACGGTCCTGGGAGACCCATTTTCCAAGGAAACTATGGGTCACGGAACATATTATCAATGCTGAATTGCGCCTCAAATTGCCTTTCCAAATGGCATTTCCCTCCGCGGCTCGGGGTGGGTTTCCCTCCGCGGCTCGGGGAGCCCGGCCGGGCGCCTCGGTCACCTCTTCTGCTGGATCTCGGCGTACTCCCTTCTCTTCTGCGCCCGCAGCGCCTCCCTCTCCTCCGACGTCGACTCGTGGCTGTAATAACGCAGCAGGAAGGGCCAGACCTCCCCCCGGATTGACACATCAATGCCGCCGAAGAAAATGGCCTGGAGGAAGCGGCAAAAGTTGGGGAGGGGCCAGAGCAGGGCCGCTCAAAGCACCCCCAAATCCCCGGAGATCTGTGTTTTGGTGGCTTTGCTTCGCCTTCTTGACAACTGACGCCTTGATTCAGATCGCTGCAATTTGCACATGTTTGGAAGGGGAAAGTGCCGGCCCCCCATTCCCATACAGGACACAAACCAGGCTCATTTCAATGTCAATGCCCCCCCTGGTGCGGCGCTCAGATTAACCTGTCGTTCTCACGTCAGGGCCTAATCCCGGTTTTGGAAATGCGGCGCGGGCTGCGAGTTCTTCTATACAGGCTGGCGCGGGGTCCCCCAAACCCGCTCCGGAGGCGGCTTTTTCATCGCAGCGGCTTTGACTGCTCTATCGGCCGTGTTCGCACAGCCCCCGCGCCCGGGCCCGGACCCCGCCCCGCCCGCGGGCGCGCCGGGCCTCACCTTGCGCAGCTTGTACTCCTCCTGCACCTGGCCCAGCGCGTTCAGGTGGCGCAGCCAGGCCGCCACGTCCAGCCTGCGGTACATGCTCTCCTCGGGGTGCGTCTCGGAGGACGGCAGTTTGGGACGCCGGATGGAGAACTGCATGCACGTCTTTTCGTCGGCGACCTGCTGGACGGGAGGACAGCCGCCGGGGAAGATCAGTGTCTCGGACGCCCGGCTTTCAAGCCAACCGCGCTCTTGGCGGGATGTAAAAGCCTCCCTCTCTCTTCCGAAGGAGGAGGACGCGTCTCCCCTGCACACAAACCCCTAAATGGCAAGTGTAATTAGACGCAATTACAATGAAAATGCCATCCTCTTACCACGGTCCCCCTCGCGCTCCCGGGTCCCGGCCCACTCCCACCCGGCGCCGCCCCCCACTCTCGCTCCAACCCGCCGCAAAGACGGAATTAATGCCTCGGACGGCCAGCTTCCCTCTGCCGGGAGGGCCTGCAATAAATTACATGTGATTGGCCACATACAAAGGGATGGCTGTTTTGCGAGCGGGGAGCCCGCCTGTCAGGTTGTCTCCACGGGCAGTCAGGGACCCAGGGCAAAACTGCAGCTGACATTTAATTCAAAAATCAAAGGTTGTGCAATGTAGGGGGAGAAAAAAGCCATGCTACTGTAATAAGGGAAGCCAGCAGGAGGCTCTGTGGGAAGGAAGGGAATTTTAAAGTCAGCCCGTTTCTAATAAGCACATACCGTATCTTAAACAGATAATTAAAGAGATTTTATTACATTTGTATGTAGATTGAGCAAAATATGGCGGGATGCCTTGTCAAAACATGATTTTTCAAGTGCGGAGTACTGCCTTTACAAGAAGCCTGGGTGCATGTTTCAGATCCAAAGTTGCTGCTCTGTGGGTCCCCAGCGACCACGGGTCACACCCACGAGGCCTGGGACTCCGGGGAGAGGGCCCATGTCCGAAGCCCCTGTTGCAGGGGAGGGGGTTCGGGAGAGGAGGGGGTTCTCAGCAGCCAGGTCCCTCCAGGGGCGGGGTCTCCCTCCCCTGCGGGCAGCACCCATCCCTCCTCCGGGCTACCTGGTCTTTGAGGTGCGTCTCTGCGCAGTATTTCCACTGCTGAAGGACGTCGGGCAGCTTGTCCAAGCCTCCGTGGTGGAAGTGAAAGACCTTGTACTGGCTCTCCCGGCTGGCGACGACCAGCTGGCCGCTGGTGCAGGCCTCATCGCTGGGCGGCCATTGGAGGCGGGGGAGGAAAGACTGATGAATATGTAAACACCGGTTTGTATTTCCAAGTATAATCAGAGGCTGCCTTCGCTGACCTCAGAGGCAGGAAACAGAAAGTCCCCCTGGAGTTTGGCTGCTGGCGGCAAGGGGACAGAATTATGCCCCAACAGAAGCCATCACCCCCTTTGCTGAAGAAGGCAAAGCAGCTCCCTCCTGGGGAAGCCCTGGGTTGGACTATCCTGGCTCTGGGAGACCTGCCAGTGGGGCCTCCTGCCCCGACTCCTGCCCGCCGGACATCCTCCCTTCTCTCCAGGAGACCCCAGGGTAGATGCTCTGAGGTGGAATCCACTAAGGGACGCCCCTCCAGCGGGCTTCCCCACCCAGCACGTATGGCACTTTGGGAGAATCCTCCAGGGAATTTCACTACACACGCCTCAGGGCCGTCGCCTGAACTTGGCTGCCCTTCCGTGAAAGGCGGGATGTGGCTCAGGGTCTGGGAACCCCACAGAGACATGCCTGCTTCTTCTAAACACAGATCTTCGGCTGGTGCTGTTCTGCGGCTGGGCCACTCTGCCTTTCGGGAAGAGAGACTTGAGGTGGCTGCTAGGCAGGGAACTAATAGGGGTGGAAGGAATCATGAAGGAAATGGTGCCTCCCTCTAGAAAGCCACGGTCTGTCCTGAGCACTTGCCCAGCTGCAGGGCCGCTGGGTGGGTGACCGGGAGCAGCCTGCAGCTCCCACTTTCTGGGCAGCCCTGGTTTGTCGTCTTCCCCAAACCAGGGCTCCAAGCAATAGCTGCCACCATCACCTTGAAGGCAGAGGAAGGAGTCTGGGAGCTACCCAGACCCAGCTCCCGTGGGGCAGCCGTAGTGGGGCTCCACTGCCGACCAGACTGGTGATGTTGGGAAGCAGGTGTTTGGGAATCCCAGGGCCCTGGACCCAAGCACGGCCCCCCAGGACATGGCACACAGGCAGCTTCCAGGACGTGGCCCTGAGGGGCCTCACCTGAAGAAGAGACGGAGGGAACGCATCTGCCCCAGGTCCACTCGGAACACGCCACAGATCTGCTCCAGGGCACACGCCCGCTGCGGCTCGTCCCAGCGCGGGGGATGCAGGAGGCCGCTGCCGTCCGGGAACTGCAGGTGGGCATCCGTGCTGGAGGGAGAGCTGGTGGAGCGAGTCATGTGAGGGCCACACAGCCACGGGGGAAGGGCAGGGGGGCGGGGGGGAATCATTTAAACACACGTGCAGGCTTAAACACACTTATAGACATGCCTGGACACGCCAAGCACAGAGAGGCTCTCCAGGGACCCCCATGAATGAACGAATGAAACAGTGAATGAATAAATCCTATCACAGGTCATGCCCAATTATACTTTAATGTGGATGGGGAAGCATTTTCATGATTAAATTCTGTTCCACCTCAGTAGAAGCATTAGGTTGTGGTAATGACAGACAAGGTCCTACTGACTGGGTTTGCGCTCTGGCTGTGTGACCTCTGCAAGTTATCAAGCCTCTCTGAGGCTTTGCTTCCTCCTTTGCAAAGTGAAGACAGTAACAGAGCTTTGTGTGGAATGAACGGCTGTACAGCGCTCAGCGCTGGGCACCCTGATGTTCAGGGCTTACTAAGAGAAGCTGTTTCGTGGCCATTCTAGATAGCGTGGGGCTTCCATATGGGTTCAGACTGGTTCAGTATTCTCCTGAAAAAATATTGGTTCTATAAGGAGACACTTGGATTATAATACTATTAATACTAAGAGTACACACTTCTTTGGGCCTGGCCCTGTGTCAACCACTTCTCCTGTGCTTTTATCATGTATAATCTTGACAGTAATCCTAGGAAGTGAGTATGTTATTACCCTCATTGTACAGAAGGGAACTGACGCTCAGAGAGGTCAAGCAACTTGCCCAAATTCACACAGCTAGCAGGTGGTGGAGCTGGGATTTGAACCCAAACTTTGTGGCCTATGTCTTCACCAGCGTATTTTACTGTCTCTGAGTTCAAAGTTCAGCAACACAACCTCATTCTTTCATTCTGCTCCTTTAAAAAAATTCAAAAAATTCATGATTTTGTTTGGCTCCCCAGTTACAAAATATTTTATTACATAGATTCAGCTACACCACAGGTTAAATGCTCTCTCTTGAGATTTAATGGTAACATCCAGCAGATGCCTGCTACAATAGAGTCAGAGCGAAGGCAACCATGGGTCTGGACCCCAACCCCAGTATCCTGCAGAGCGAAGACTACAATCACTTTTTCCCATTTTCCTGTTTCAGCTGAGAACATAAAAGTATCGGAGGCAGTGAATCCTGAGGCACCTCTTGCTCAGATGGGCACCAGGTCTCCAAATGAAGCTACTCTGGACCGTTTAAGCACAATGCCTCTAACTCAGAACTTCCTCAAAGGGGAGGCCTGGCCTTTTTAGAACCTTTGCTGCTTCCAGAACCACACGGGGCCTGGAGTATGGTTCTCCCCTACCTGTCTAAGGAAGTGCGCTGAGCAGGTCCTCCCATTTCTGAAGGGCACCTGGACTCTCTCAGGAAACAGAGAAAGACAGCTGGAGGGGAAGGCAGGTGGACAAGCTGAAGCATACAGCCACACGGCAAACTCGGGCCCAAAAAAGGCTGAGAGATTCCCAGTCCTCCCAAGGGGACCCTGACCGGGCTGCACGATGCAATGATTGTTTGCAAAACAAGGCAAGCTGCAGGTCTGAAGCCAGCCCCCCACCACGCCGCTCCACGCAGCATTCCATAATCTGCTTATTGAACAATGAGGCCACAGCGGCCGGAGAGCATGTGCTTGGCATGCTTTCCCGGCCGGGCTGGCCCATCCGGGCTCGCCTCCAAGCCCAGCCAGAGGGGGCCACCAAAGGGTGGCAGTTTTTCCAGCCCCCCGTCCCCAGTCCTTCCCACCGCCACTCCACACACACACACAGGACAGTCCTCCAAAACCTGCACACCCTTCCCAACACGTGGCATCATGCTCACCCCAGGGGCAGGCCAAGGTGTGCAGAAACCAGAGACAGGATGGACACTCACTCTGGCAGAGCTCTGGGCAAAGCCACTGCTCCCCTGCTGTGGCGGGAGGAAGGAGCCCCGGAGAGCGGCCCCCCACACCTTCCTGCAGCAACTTGCCCCAGGTGGAAGTCTGCCTAGACCCTTTTACAACTCCTGAGGGGGAGATTAATTGATTGATTAATTCAAGACATTAAGTTGGGCCCTACAGCTGGGGTTCCACAGTTCAAACTAGAGCAAATTTGATGGAAGCCTTGATTCTCTGTTACTTAGGGCTTGTCATAGCAGACGACTGTACGGTCATCCAGGTCACCTAGGGCCACAGCTGTTTCCACCACAAGACCCGTTGCCACAGGGTTGAGGACTGTATCTCATCTGCTCTTCTGAATCCCCAGCTCCCAGGAACAGGCCTGGCCCAGAACACAGAGATGTCATACTCATGTCTGGGCTGAAAATATAAAATGCCTGGGAATCTTGGAGTCATAGAAAAAAAAAAGTCAGGAAATAAAATCTCAGGAAAATTGAAATGTGTGTAGTTTTTATTTTTTATCTTTTTACACATGCAGAGCAATTTGGTTTTAAGACTATTCATATGTGCTGCACAAAATTTGGCTTGTTCGTAAAATTATTATTTGTGTTACGTTAAAATCATAAGGAGGGTTTATTTAGGGCAATAACTCCCAATATGCTAAAAGGTAAAAATGCACTACAGACAAAGCCAGAAGAAGCTAAACGCTCAGAAATACAGCGGTTCTTGGTTTTTGTTACTTTCTGAGGAGCACTGAAATGCAAAAACAGAAATGAGTAGGAAGAGCCAGCTCTGCCACAGCAAAACATGGCAAGTTTTCTTAAATGCGGCTTCTAGTTCCCAGAGTGGTGTCCACCTCCCCAGCCCTGACCTGGGCTGGCCTCGTGCGTGGCTTTGGCCGACAGGATGTAGTGTGTGACGTTCTGTGAGCTTCAGAGCCTGGCGTCAAGAAGCTGCTGCGTTCTCACTCTTGGTACACGCCTGCCGCCGTGCACGAAGCCCAGGTGTGAATGACGAGAGACAGGAGGGGAGGGAGACCCAGCGGACGGCACCAGCGTCCCCAGGCCTCGTGGACACAGGCCATTTCAGACCCTCCACCGGCCTTGCCCCCGGCTGGTGACCCCTGCTTGAGGAAGGCCAAGAGCACCAGCAGAACCAGCCCACGGGCCCCAGTCCAACCCGAAGGCCTGTGAGCAAGTTAAAGGCAGTGGTCTGGGGGGAGGGTGCAGCTCAGGGGCAGAGCACATGCTTAGCATGGACAAGGTCCTGAGTTCAATCCCCAGTGCCTCCATTAAAACACATAAACAAACCTAATTATCTCTCCCTTCTCCAAAAAATAACAAGAAAAAAATGAATGTGATGGGTTTTTTTTAAAGGTGGTGATTTTAAGCTGCTAAGTGCTGGAGTTGTTTGCTATGCAGCGGTAGGTAACTGAAACACACAGGAAGTGTCTGTTCTCAGAAAACGCTTGAGTGGGGAGGAAGAAACTTCCAAAATTACTGAGCTGTGGACCTCACAGCCAAAAAGACGTTGCAGCCAGACTCTAACATTTTTAAATATCCAAACTTCTAAGTTGGCTCTTGCTTTTCTTCCTTCTGATCCTTCTGAGTCAGCGGAATAGTAAGTCGATAGGACCCCAGCTGTAGGTCCCAAGTATGGTATTTTGAATTAATTAGTTGATCAATTAATTAATGCAAATAATTTCCCCCTCAGGAGTTGTAAAAGGGTTTAAGCAGACCTTTGCCTGGAGGCAAGTTGCTGCAGGAAGGTGTTGGGGGGGCCCCCTCTGTGGGGCTCCTTCCTCCCACCACAGCAGGGGAGCAGTGGCTTTGCCCAGGACTCTGCCAGAGTGAGTGTCCATCCTGTCTCTGGTTTCTGCAAACCTTGGCCTGCCCCCTGGGGTGAACAGAGCGTGTTGGGAAGGGTGTGCAGGTTTTGGAGGACCGTGCTGTGTGTGTGCGGAGTGGCGGTAGGAAGGACTGGGGGCGGGGGGCTGGAAATAATGCCACCTTTGGTGGCCTCTCATCATTGCCAGAACTTGGAAGTAACCAAGGTATCCTTCGGTAGGTAAATGGATAAACAAACTTTAGTACATCCTGACATTGGACTATTTGGTGCTAAAAAGAAATAAGCTATCAAGCCATGAAAAGACATGGAAGAAATTTAAATGGATATTACTAAGTGAAAGAAGCCAATCTGAAGAGGCCACATACTGTACGACTCCAACTATTTGAGACTTGGAAAAGGCAAAACTATGTAGACAGTAAAAGAATCAGCGGTTGTCAGAGGATGGGGAAGGGGGAAGGGTGACTAAGTGGAGCAGAGAAAATTTTGAGGGCAGTGAAGCTACTCTGTAGGACACTATAATGGTGGATAAGTGTCATTACAGGTTTGTTAAAACTCATAGAATGTACACTGCCAAGAGTGAATCCTAATGTAAACTGTGGACTTCGGGGTATAATGATGTGTCACTGTAGGCACATCAGATATAAGAAACGTGCCACTTTGGTGGGGATGCGGGTGACGGGGGAGGCTTTGCATGTGTCAGGGCAGAGAGTATATGGGAAATCTCTGTACTTTCCCCTCAATTTTGTTATGAATGTAAAGCTGCTCCGAAAAATAAAGTCTATTTTTAAAAAACTAAGCAAACAACATGAAAAAGCCAAAGAACAAACTGGGACATATATATGACAAGGATTAATATCTTTAACATAGAAAAAAGTATGTAAATTAAAAAAAATCAGTGTCCAACAGAAAAATGGCGAAAGGACAAGAAAAGACAAGTCACTAGAGAATACATACAAATAAACAAAAAAATTTTCATGTCCAGAGGAATGAAATGAATGCAAACGGAAACAAGATAGTTTGGGGGGGGGGCGGTCTATGAAACTGGCAGTAACTAAAAAGTTATAAAATGTAGTGTAGGTAAGGGTTTGGGGAAACACTCTTGCACAGCTAGGGGCACTGTGTGCTGGTCAAATTTCTCTCAATGGCAATCTGGAAATAGGATGCAAAAGTCTTAAAAATGTTTATGTATTTAATTGACCTTTTAATTTCATTTCCAGGTACTGATCCTAAGAAAATAGCCAGAGATACCTACAAGAACCATGTACATGAAGAGATACAGGAAAACCTTCTAACAAAAATCTACCACTCATTTGGGATAAAAGCTGTCAGGGATCTGGGAACAGAAGGATACCTCCTCAAATGGATAAAGGGCACCTGCAGGCATCCTACAGTTCACATCATACCTATGGTGGGAGACTGAATTGTTTCCCCCTACAAATGGGAGGCTCTACTCTCAGCAGAAGGCAAGAAAAGAAACCGAAACACACAAATATTGGAAAAGAGGAAGTAAAACTGTTACCATTTGCAAATGATGCAATTGTTTACATGAAAAATCCCATGGAATTTACCAAACAACTATTAGAACCAACCAGTGAATTTAGCAGGATTATAAAAGGTTAGTGTAGAAAATTAATTGTATTATTAAAGACTAGTAACACATAATCGGAAAATGTAATAAATAAAAATTCCACTTATAATAGCAAAAAAAAACCCCTCACATAAAATACTTAAACTAAGTCCAACAAACGACATTCAAGACCTTTACACTGAACAACACAAAACCCTGCTGAGAGAGATTAAAGGAAACTTAAATAAATGAAGAGATATACCATGTCCATGGATTGAAATAGTCACATTGTTAAGATGGCAATCTTGCCAAACTGATCTATAGATTCAACACAATTCCAGTCAAGATTCCAGCAGGATTTTGGGGGTAGAAATTGACAAGCTGACTCTAAAATTCATTTGGAAATGCAAAAAACCACTAGAATAATCAAAGCAACTATAGAAAAAGAAGAAAGTTGGAGGACTTACCTGATCTTGAGACATTATAAACCTACAGTAATCAAGGCAGTTTGGTATTGGCTCAAAGGTAAATTTTAAATCAATGGAACAAAATAGGGAGCCCAGAAACAGGCAAATATGATCAGTTAATTATCACCAAAGATGCAAAGGCCGTTCAATGGAGAAAGAGTGCCTTTTCAACTTTTCATCTTCTTCTCTTCCAAGTTTTCTAAAAGGAGTAACATACCATTTTGATCATCCGAAATAATAAACTACTCTCCTATACTTCTATCTTTTTTAAAACAAGAAGCTCATATTAATTTTTATATTGCAAAACCAATGAGGATAATTTCAAAAAGAAAGGAAAAGAAAAGGGGAAAGTGAGGTATAAAGGCCAATCAGCATCGCGGTGAACATCTGTGGGCAGCTTCCCATGTGTCAGGAGCTCTGCTGATCGCTTTAAAGCCTTTCCCATACCCATACTATGAGGGACATATGATTTACCCCATTTTATAGCTCAGAAGACAGAGGCCAGGAGCAACACCCTCAATTTCACAGATGGTAAATGCCAGAGCAGGGATGGACCAGGTGTGGCTGATCCGAAGCTCAAACTCCTGACTCCTATGATGTGTGGCTTCCAGAAACAATGGCAACAACTTAAAAAAAAAAAAAAAAGGACGATACAGAGGAAAATAAAACTCTTCTAAAAAGCATCTCTTAAAGGATGCCCCTAAAACAAACCTAGGGCCCCCCATTGCCCCGTGCTCCTGGATCTGAAATCGTCAGCGGCCAGGTTTTGTCTGTCAGTAAAGCATCAATCCTCAGCCTGGCATGTAATATGCCCCACGAGTTAGCATCCGCTCACCATTGCCCGATCCTCCTTGTATCAGTTTCTTAACACACTGCATAGCTTCAAACAATAAAAATTTCTCTCTCCCTGTCTCTCCCAGTCCTGGAGACAAGGAGTTCAAAATCAAGGTGTTGGCAGAGCCGGGCTCCCTCTGAAGGTCTAGGGGAGGCTCCTTCCCTGCCTCTTCCAGCTTGTGGTGGAATCCTTGGCTTTCCCTGACTTGGGATACCTCACTCCAGTCTCTGCTTTCGTCTTCACAAGGCCTTTTTCCCTCTGTGTGTGAATTTCTATGTGTCCTCTTCTTGTAAGGACTCCAGTCAGTGGAATAGGGCTCACCCTAATCCAGAATGACTTCATCATAACTAATTACATTTGTAAAGATGCTCTTTCTAAATAAAGTCAAATTCTGTGGTTCCAGGCGGACATGGATTTGGGGGACATTATTTAACCCAGTACACCTCTTCAGATGTTCCCACTTGCATCGTAGGCAAACTGGACACCCCAGAGGCCCTCCCTCCATGCATTTGCTTCCTTGGGCCCCTTCCCCTGGGCTGCCTGCTTTCCCCTCTCTATTCCTGTTCTTTTCACCCTCCAAGACCCAGTTTCTCTGTGCTGCTTTCCCTTGATCTTTAGGGAAACTGCTAAGCAGAGTGCCTGATGTATCATGGGTAGTCAATATATGCTGATTTTCCTTAATTTCTTGCAAAATCCTTAGAAATTTATCATTCTCTTCTGCATGTTTTGCTTTGGACTCTGTATTAACTCTCTTGCAGATGCCCAAACCAGACAAAGACATCATAAGAACATAACATTCTAGGCCCTAATGAATATCCTTCGTGACAGAGACACAAAATTCTCAACAGAACACTAGCAAACCAAATCCAACAACATATAAAAAGGATTATACACCATGACCAAGTGGGATTTATGCCAGGAATGCAAGGGTGGTTCAACATATGAGAATCCGTCAATGCGATGCACCGGATTAACAAAGAATGAACCACATACCCATCTCAACGGCTGCAGAAACAGCATCTGACAAAAATCCAACTCCTTTTCCCAACAGAAACACTTACCAAACTAAACATAGAAAGGAACTTCCTCAATCTGATGAAGGGCATCTGTAAACACCCACAGCTAACATCACACTCTGTGGTGAAAGACTGAAGCTCTCCCTCTAGGACCAGGAACAGGACAAGGCTGTCTGCTCTCACCACTTCTGTTCTGCTGGAGGTTGTGCTCAGGGCAGTCGGGCAAGGAGAACCAAACAAAAAGCACCCAGATTGGAAATAAAGAAGTAAAGCTGCCTCTGTTGGTAGATGACATGCCCTTGCACATGGAATACCTTTAGGAATTCATACCCACACACAAAACCTATCAGAACTAATACATGTGTTCAGCAAAGTTGCAGCATACAAGATGGATATACAAAAATTAACTGCATTTCTATATACTAGCAATGAACGATCCCAAAATGAAATTAAGAACACAATTCCATTTACAACACACACACCACACACACACGTAAAAGACCTGCACACTAAAAACTACAAAAGCATTGTTGAAACAAATCAAGGAAGACCTAAATAAATGGAAAGTCATCCCATGCTATGAATTGGAAGACTTAATATTATGAAGACGGTAATACGCCCCAAATTGATCCACAGATTCAACACAATCCCTATCAAAATCCTAGTTGCTTTTTTTTGTAGATATTGATAAGCTGATTCAAAAATAATATGGAAGTGCGGGGGGACCCAGTATAGCCAAAACAATATAAAAAAAGAAGAACAAAGTTGAAGGACTCACACCTCCCAATTTCAAAACACACTTACAAAGTTGCACTGCCGTAAGGACAGATACATGGGGCGACGGGATAGGACTGGCAGTCCAGAGGTAAACCCACACATTTATGGCCAACTGGTTTTCAACACGGGTGCCAAAACAACTCAACGGGAGAAAGAGTAGTCTTCAATAACCGGTTCTGGGACAACTGGGTATCTACATGCAAAGAATGAATCTGGACCCTTATGTCACACAATATACAAAAATTAGCTCAAAATGTGTCAAAGCTCTACATGTCAGAGCTAAAACGGTAAAACTCTTAGGAAAACAACATAGGCATAAATCTTCATGACCCTGGACTAGCCAGTGGTTTCTTCAACATGACATCAAAAACACAAGCACCCAAGAAAAAACAGATAAACTGAACTTCATCAAAACTGAAAACTTTTGTGCTTCAAAGGAAACCGTCAAGAAAGTAAAGACAACCCACACAATGGAAGAAAATATTTGAAATCAAACATCTGATAAAGGACTAGTACCCAGAATACATATTTTTTTAAAAAAGGCGTTTAGAACACAACAATAAAAAGATGAGCGACCCCATTCAAAAACGGATCTATCTGAACAGACATCTCTCCAGTGGAAATACGCCCAGCATCACTGGCCATCAGGGGGATGCAAATCAAAACCACGTCCGCTAGAATGGCTACAATAAAAAAGGTGGAAAATGTAAGTGTTGGTGAGGATGTGGAGAGCTAGAACCCTCATCCGCTGCTGGTAGGAATGAAAAATGGTGCAGCTACTGTAGAAAACAGCTTGGGAGCTCCTCCAAAGTTAAACACGGAGTTACCGTATATGACACAGCAGCAGCTCCACTCCTGGCTATTTACTCAAAAAAACTGAAGCTACATATCTACACAAAAACTTGTATACGAGGTCATGTTCATAGCAGCATGACTCACAACCACCAAAAAGGAGAGATGCTTTACATGTCCATCAACGGAAAACGGGATAAACAAAATGCAACATGTCCATATAATGGAACAGTATTCCGCCATAAAATCAGTGAAGTACTGACACACGCTTCAACGCAGATGAATCCTGAAAACATGCTAAGTGAGAGAAGCCAGTCACAAAAGGCCACACACGTGTTGTACGATCTCATCTATAGGAAGTACCCAGAGCAGGTGAATCCGCAGAGACAGAAGGCAGATGAGTGGTTGGCAGGGGCTGGGGGTAGGGGGAAATGGCCTTTAACTGCAATGAGTATGGGGTTTCTGTTTTGGAGAGATGCAAATATTCTGCAGTTAGACTGTGGCAATGGTTGTACAACTTTGTGAAGGTGCCAAATGCCACTGCACCGTCCACTTTTAAAGAGTGACTTTTGTGTTATGTGAGTGATACCTCAATAAAAAGAAGCCACTGTGTCCCCACCCTCCCCTCTCTGATTCCACCTGCACGTGCCCGGGCAAAGGCTTTTGCACGAAGCAGAAGTGCCTCAGCCAGTACTTGTGTATTCAACACAAAGCTCTGAGTGCCTCCCGTGCCGTCCTCAGCCACGTGAGGCTTCGTTCTGGTGGAGAGTGAGGGGCAGACGTGTAAGGGAGTGACTGTGTCACGGGGCGTGGGCACACAGGCAGGAGGTGGAGGGGCTGGGACCAGCCACTCTTGGGGGTGGTCTCGGGGAGCCTGGGCAAGGCCTGAGCAGGGAAAAGAGCACAGGGAGCATTAATAGGTAACATGAGCAGCGCACGCTGGGAAATTTGGCGCCCATCCCTAGCTACATCCTTCGGGGGAACATAGCACCACCCTGGGAGCAGAAATTCATTTTGCGCCTACATTGTTGAGTTTAGCTTTCCTCCTAGTGAAGGAATGGAAATGATCTCATATTGCAAATAATTTTACATTAAAATATACTCCCTGTATTTTTTTTTCTAATTTAACACTTGTAAGTAATAAATGCATTCAATTTTGTGGTTAAAAATTCAAAATAGGGGGGAGGGTAGAGTTCAGTGGTAGACTGCATGCTTAGCATGCAAGAGATCCTGGGTTCATTCCCCAGTACTGCCATTAAAAAAACAATAATAAATAAACCTAATTACACCCCCCTCCAAATTCAAAATATACAAAGTGTGATCACTCATATGTGGAATCTAAAAAAAAAAAAAGACACTATGAACTCATCTACAAAATAGAAACGGACTCACAGACACAGTAAACAATCTTATGGTTACTGGGGAGAGGGGGTGGGGAGGGATGAATCTGGGAGTTTGAGATTTACAAATGTTAGCCATTATATATAAAAACAGATTTTTAAAAAGTTTCTTCCGCATAGCACTAGGAACTGTATTCAGTATCTTGTAATAAACTTTAATGAAAAAGAATATTAAAATGAATATATGTATGTATACGCATGCCTGGGACACTGTGCTGTACACCAGAAACTGACACATTGTAGTTGCTTATACTTCGATTTAAAAAAAAGTGTGCAAAATCAGCAGTGTAAGCACCTCTCTCGGCAGCTCCCCAACCTGTCCAGCGCGCCCCCCAAGAAGCTGTCCTTGTCTGCAGTTTGGCGATGCTTCTCCCAAGTCTTGTTTGGCTCGTTCACGCGTTTGAAGGAAGGTTTAGACACCATTTTGGAAGGATGGCTCAGGCACAATTCAAAAAGAACAGTCTAATCTTTCATTCAATTTGACTCATGAAAGTAAAATCACTTGCTCTTCTCTCTAACACTCAGCTTCATTCAAGGAGGACTTGAGGACCAGGAGATGGGATCTCACAGGAAAGCGAAGATGAGGATATGGATACGTGGGTGGTGACACCACGTGGACCGGGCACTGCTGTCAGAGAAGAACGAAGTGCTGGAGGGTGACAGAGGTGACAGAGGAGGGTGTTACCCGGGGCAGCGGGTGAGGTCCCTGGAAAGGCCCCATCTCAGCGGAGGTGGCCTGGGGCCGGTCCTGGGTGTCTCTGGGTGGGAGGAAGAGCCTGGGCAGGTGCAGGGCGTATGTGGCAGGACTGAGGAGGAAGCCGGAAGGCCCGGCTGGAGCCATTCTGAGAAGGGCCCTGGCACTGATTTTTTTAAACAGGTTGTCCCCAAGAACTGAAGCCAGGAACTCAAACAGATATCTGGACACCCATGTTCACAGCAGCATGACTCACAATAGCCAATTCTCTAAGATATGTGGAAACAAAACAAGTGTCCATTGACAAATGAGTGGATAAACAAAATGCGGTCTATACGTACAGAGGAACAGTATTCCATCATAAAACGGAAGGAAATCCTGACACAGGCTACGGCATGAATGAACCTTGAGGACATTGCGCTCAGTGAGGTACACCAGGCACAAAAGGTCAGATAGTGAAGGATTTCACTTACAGACGGTCCCCGGAATAGTCCAACTCACGGAGACAAAGTGTAGGTTAGAGGTTACCGGGGGCTTCAGTTTTGGACGATGAAAGAGTTCTGGAGATGGATGGGGGTGACGTTGCACAACAGTGTGAGTGGGCTTAACACCACTGAACCGTCCCCTTGAAAATGGTTAAGATGGTAAATTTTACATCATGCGTATTTTACCCTAATACGGGTTACTGATTTGGAATTTCTCTGTTTCCTCCATTCCAAATTACGTTTTCTCATCTTTCCTAACTTTTCCTGCTTCAGGTCAGGCAGGACCCCGGGGCTGGATCAGCTGCAGGGCTGGCCAGCCCAGGGACCCACGCGAAGGCACGCAGACTGGCAGGCTCTGCTCACGGACACTTTAGTTTATCTTGAGATGAGATTGCGGAATAAGTTCAGGAACATGGAAAGGCTGGCCACCTTGTTTCCAAAGTGACTGTGTGGCCATCTCCCTGTCGAATTCCCACTTGCCTCCATCTTTGACCTGGATTAGGGGGGTGGTAACATCTGTGATGAACCTGGGGCACCGTCCTGCAACCCCTTCCTCTCCAGTAAAGTGGCCAGTGGACTTCAAGACACGCTCTGTCCCCAGGGGCTCCTGAGAGAAAGCAAAGCCCAGAGAGATACAGAACCTCCCCCGCACCAGCCCGCCCCAGTCTGTGCAGCATTCCCTCCCCACAGCAGGGCTTTGGGTTTGGGGAAGGCACATTTTTGGTTTTGTTTTTTTGTCTCCCCATTTGGTAAAGTTGATGTCAAGAAAGCCGCCTGAGGGGTTCGAGGAAGAACAAAACAACTGGATCTTGGGTAATCCACCCGGTGGGAGCACTCGGCCGGCTGGCACTGCTGCCATGCCCGCCCGCCCGCCCGCCCCAGCCGGCCGGCCGAGTCACATGCTTGGCCCTGAGGGCTGCGAGATTTTCCCGGAACTCTGGCCTGCTACGGTGTCTACTTAAAGGGCTGCCCCGAGCCAGCCAGGCGCCCTTCAGAAGATTCCTTGATCGTTAGACAAAAAGATGGTTCAAAAGAACAAAACCTGG
This sequence comes from Vicugna pacos, assembly GCF_048564905.1. NCBI lineage: Eukaryota > Metazoa > Chordata > Mammalia > Artiodactyla > Camelidae > Vicugna > Vicugna pacos. The sequence goes on from NC_133002.1 coordinate 61,146,127, forward strand.
GCAACCAGGACGCCCTGGGAGCCCCGGCTCCTGATTGCAAAGGCTCAGTGACAAGGGAGGGCACATTCAGAGAGCTGCGGCCAAAGGTCCACCCTGCCTGGGGAAGACTAAGACCATTTTCACCCCAGTCTGCCACCAACCCAGCCAGTGTGTCACTAACCCTTCACAGGTTCAGGCCCCCAACCACCCAAACCTGCCGCTGGCAGCCCAGGGACCCTGGCCCAGAGCCCTGAGCACAGACGCAGTTTCCGGAGAAGCCTCCCCCTGTCCACGCACCAGAAGCCTGAGTGCCACTTTGGACCACGGTGTGGGTGGGCTGTTTCTCGGCCACTTTGGATTGGACAGGGCTCTGCAGAGACCTGGCTGAGCTTCTGAGTCTCAGAGTGACAGTGGCCTCGGGGGCGGCTAGCTCGGTCATAGGACCAATGTCCTGCACCCCCACATCCTGTGCCTGTTCCCAGGCCAGGTGGCCAGGACATCGCGCCACGACAGAGGAGCCGGTACGTGCTGCTGGCCTCACCATGCTGGGCATTTCTGAGTTCTGTTTTGTTCCTGCAAAGCTAGTCCACACACAGGTCAACCTGCGCTCTTGACCTCACTAACTGTGCCTTGCCCAGACAAAGCCGGGAGGGCAGGAGAAAATAAGAACCAACACGCACAGAGCAGTTGAGATCCTAAAGGTTTGTAAAGCAACCCCACCACATCCCTGCCAGCGCACCCACTTTTCAGATGTGACAACTGAGACCCAGAGAGGCTCGGTCATTGCTCAAGACCACTCAGTGCCCTGATCGCTACACTGACTTGTCTCTTGTGCAGCAGAGAAAACCTCTACCTCATCCCAAGCAAACGGCATCTTCTCACATAGGGCTTCCAAGTGCTGGCTGACTGGCAACTAAAAATACAGGAAGAAGAGTTCTCAAGAGAAAAGGATACTGGGAGACGGGTCAGAGCAGCATGCACACACGTGTGTGTTTAAATACTGAAACATGAATGGCCACTGCAGGCGCATGTAGGGTGTGGCTACATCCTTCCCGCCAAAGACAAGCCCCATGGGAAATCCTCCCTCTGCTCAGGGCTCTGCTGGGCCTCGGTCTTCTCATCTGTAAAATGGGATGGTGGGAGGGGCTGCACTGGGACAGGGCTGAGGGGCTGAGCACAGCAAGTGGATGCTGCTGTTCTAGCTGCCTGCTTATCAGGTGCAGCCAACGTCCTGCTGTTGTACGTGGTTGCTGGACAGTGAGTCCTGGGCAGGACATCCTCTGCCTTCCAACACCCCAGCCAGTCCTATCATGTCCTCCAGAGTGCCTGGTGTCCCCACCCCAGTCCCACACCCACGTCCTCGGCTTTTGTCCACGTGTCCACTCCACTGCACCCTGATGTCCTCCTCATCCTCTGGATTCTCACTTTCTGCACCTTAATTTCTAGTTCTGTAGAGTGGAAGTGACAGCGTTGGATTCTGATCTCTGAGACCCTACTAGGCTCTCTAACTCTGGCAGTTTCTAAGGTGCAGACGAAGCTGCCTGTTCCAAGCAAAACCATAGGCATGTCTGCCGTAATTAACATCACACACACGTGCTGGCTCAATCCATCCCTTGGGCCGGACTCTGCCCGGTTTCTGCTGACCACGGATGCTGTGGGGCCCTGCTCTGGGGTTTGCTGGCAGCACCCAGCCCCGCTGTGCACCCAGAGGACAGCCAATCAATGTCGCTTCCGAACGGCTGGCTAGAGCACTAGACCCGGCGACTGTGGCGACATCCCTTTCTAAGCCTTTCGGAGACCTTGGTGCTGAAGATCACCACGGGAACCCCGTTCTGTTGTGCTCAAGGGGTCATTTCTGACGTAAGTAGAAATGGGAAGTATTCACAGTGGCCCGGAAGATTCTGTTATTCCAGCCCCCAGAACCTGCTGCGGCTGAGCTCGGGGCGTCATCAGCCACACCTGAGACCAACCTGGCTTTCCCGTCCAGAGGGACATGAGAGTCACCGGCCGGGAAAGACAGGCCGGGCCCAGCTTAAGTCACGGCTCTCGGCCAGGAGCTCAGCTCTGCTGGGTGCCGGTAGGGCAGCGGCTGAGCTCTGGCCATTAACTGCCAGCCGCCCTGACACCACGGAAGCAGTGCGGGCTAATTATGAAAGGTGTAAATCACAGGGAGGAGAGCAGGCGCATCCTCGGCTTTATCACCAACACAATTTAGGGAAAGATAAGCAGGCCGGGCCTCTCTTTTCCTTTGGCAGCCAGCAGGGGGGAGTGGTTCTGGCAGGTGGGAGGCGAGAGTGCAGCGGTCCTTTGGGGGCTGCTTTTATTTTAATTTTTCCTGAGTCGAGTGGAACGGCATCGTCAGATCTCTAAGCAAAACTAAGAAAAATTTCAGCCGAGCAGCCTGACTGCTGTCCTGGGCCTGGGAGCATCCATGTGTCATACACACGTATGACTGCTACACAGGTAGACCCAGGCTGTCCCCAGGACGCTGTGTGCGGCTTGTGCCACTTAACGTTATTATACGATATTATTCATCATGGGCTGGAGACGCTGATGGCAGGGATCATTTGTTTTTCTTTTTCCCTTAAGGCATTTGCAAATATGCTTGGAGGCTAAGGGATGCAGGGTACATCTAATAAATAAAGCAAAATAATTAATAGCCCAAGCAGCCTGGAGACCGCTCCTATCTGCTCCCAAACTAGGCTTCTGAGCACCAATTGTTCTGCTTCATCCCCGCTGACTCCACCCTTGAGACAGACTTCACTGAGAAGACACCAGCAGAGAGAGCTTTCTGACTCAAAAAGAAGGAAAAGCAGAGGCACAGAGCTCCCTCAGATTTTACAGGAATTTAGCATGAGTAAGAAATAAGATATTTCTAAACCAAAGTGTGCGCTCAGCATGGTTGCTCCTGGAAGTTTCTTAGGACCGAGGGAGAATGAGGAGTGACACAAGTGCCGGCAAGAACCAGACCCTGATGGAGGCAAGGCCCGTGCGGGCCACCGGGCAACACCCTGAGCTGCAGAGACAGGCAGAGAACACACGCTCCTGGCTGGGGCACCCGCAGTGTCAGGCCCAGCCCAGCCCCGCCTGCACCGGCAGTCAGGTGACCCTTTCGAAATGAAGTTAGGACATCAGCCCAAACTAACAAGGTGGTGCTCCAGGAAGACAGGAGAGGGTGGGGAGGACAGGAGAGGGAACACAGGTGGTGACAAACACCCGGGCGTGAATGTTCCTGTCTTCTTTCTATGGGAGCAACATTCAATTGTGATCTAAGTGCTGGCTGGGGATGGGAAGAACCCTGCAGGTCAGGTTCTTTAGTCCTATAAAAAGGCACCTCATAAATCGGTGCAGCCACTGTGGAAAACAGTATGGGAGGTTCCCTGAAAAACTAAAAATAGAACTGCCGCATGACCCATGATCTAGTGCTGGGGAGATACCCGGAAAACACAAAAACACTAATTCAAAAAGATACACGCACCCCAAATGCTCACAGCAGCACTATTTACAATTGCCAAGGCCTGGAAGCAAAGTGCCCATCAACAGGCGACTGGATTAAGATGTGGTATATACACAGTGGGATATGAGCCATAGAAAAGAAAGAAATTCTGCTATTTGCAGCCATGTGGATGGACCTGAGAATATTACGCGAGGTGAAATAAGTCAGAGAAGGAAGGACAAATACTACGTTATCACTTCTATGTGGAATCTAAAAAATAACACAAATGAATGTGTATACAGAACAGAAACAGATTCACAGACACAGAAAACAAACTTGTGGTTACCAAAGGGGAAGGGGAGGTGGAAGGGACAAATAAGGGTCCTGGGGTTAACAGACAGAAACGACTATATATAAAATAGAAAAGCAACACGGATAAACCATATGACAGGGAATTATAGCCATTATCTCATAATACCCCACAATGGAGTTTAATCTGCAAAAATTCTGAATTCCTATGTGTGCACCTGAAACTAACACAATATTGTAAACCAACTATACTTCAGTTAAAATTTTTTTTTAAATTTTAAGACACCATGTTGGTCTTTTAAAAAAAATATTTCGGGGGGCAGGTAATTAGGTATATTTTTCAATGGAGGTGCTAGGGATTGAGCCCAGGGCCTCGTACGTGCTAGGCACGCACTTGCTCTACCACTGAGCTATAACCTCCCCCCAAAACCGTGCAGGTCCGCATGATTTTTCTGCAAAAGTGCCTGGAATGAGCCGTTAGCCCCACAAAGTCACCCCCCATCTGGTGGGCCCCGAGTCACCTGGGCCTTCCAAGTGGGGAGGGCCTCTGCGCTCCTCCTCCCAAAAGCCCACCCCAGATGCAGAAGCAGTGGAGGTGGAGGCCAGAGACGTGGTAACAGGGGCAGACTCCTGGGAGTGGGCGGAGGCTGCTGATCAGGGGCCTTGCTGTGGTGGCGGGGGGTGTAGGGTATGTGCGTCCCAGTTGGTCAAAGCCTGGGGCCGAGGCCTAGGCCGACGTGAGGCCATACGCATCTGTTATGGCCAAGCACAGACAGGCTTTCTGACCCACCGTGGGCACCGGCTCCACCTGGACCCTCTGCATCAGGCACCCCAGCACCCAGAAAAGTGGTTCACAGTGCGGTGCTGGGGGCCATGGCTGTGCGGTGGGCCGGGACCCCTCAGTACCCTGGCAGGTCCCCCAGGTCTGCAGAACAGAATCATCACCACCCAGGCTGTGGTTTCCCAACTTTTCAGTGACGTTCCCCTAGGCAATTTTAAAATGGAATGAATACTAATAATAATTTGACTAAATTTAGGTGTTCCCCTTAGGCATCTGATTAAATTTCATGAACTCTTTTCAGGCTTTCAGCCCAAATCTGCCTTCTCTCCCGGCTTCACGGCAAGGACTGCTTGGCCATCAAATGGGTCAGTGGCCTCCCCCTGTCGGGCTGGAATGTCCCTCTGGAAAGGGGCTTCTGGGGAAGGGCAGTCGGGGTTTGCAGTGCTGTCTTGTGAGTCAGGGGAACCGAGGTCCGTCCAGAAAAAGAGCATGTAGTCACAGAAGCACCTCAAAGACCGGGAGACGAATCGATCTGCTTCCCTAACGATGGACCGGCTGGGGAGCACAGCCCGTGGGAGGGAGGGCGGAGCTGGAGCCAGAGCCTTCCGGATTCTGAGCTCTGGGCTTTGCACCCTCCACGCAGCTCCTCTCCACTGTCAGCCAGTCTGGGTTTGTGTGAACCATCCGGGAGCCCCATTAGCAGAGGCGGCCAATCCTGACGGGCTCTTTCCAACATGCCATCTAGGATGCTCAGAGTAACGGCCCAGGGACCGCCTTGCTGTGCCCTCCTGTGCTCAGCCGGGCGCCCACAGTCCCTGCAGGCTGGAAGGGGAGCCGTGAGCACCGCAGGAACCCCACCAGAGCTGACCCGGAGCTGCTGGTATTGAGGATAGGGGTCAGCGACTGGGCCCAGGGTGCTGGGGTGGGGGGGCTTTGGGGGGACTGCTGGTCACTCTCTCCCACTCCCAACCCCAAACTGCAAATAATGATGACAGTAAGTTAGAAACCTGCCTGCATTCTTGGGTGGTGCGCTGGCTACTCATTTATGCTCATTTAAATTCCATCCACAAGGTTGACGCCACAGACCTGAACTCCGTGTACAGCGCCTCACCCCGTGAGTGATGTCAGAACGGAACTTGTTTTGGTTCCTTTTCCTCCCTCCCTACAACACCCCTTACACGCCACTCCTGTTCCTTCGTCCCTGGGCCTGGTTCCACGTTGACCAACAGCATCCTTGGGTACCAAGGCTTTGCTCGCTTGACTCAGGGCATTTGAGGCAAGCCAGGATTGGGACGCTGGCTGACAGAATCTTCTTAGGGCAAAATGGTTATTCACCAGCCCGGGGAGGACGCGCATAGAGTGCTCTGCTTCTTGGGGTGGCATAGCCGTCCTCCCATCAGACTGACTCAGCCCCACCCCGAAGCTCTCAGTGGGCCTCGAATGCCAAGCAACTGTCCATCCTTGGAGCTGGTTTACAGGGTGGCAGGGACAGAAACTCCAGGGTGTGCGCAGTGGCAGATCCCAGGGAGACAGCGCGTCTCCCTGCCTCCTGGTCCTGGCAGGAGGATTTGGGGACCCTCAGGTGAGGGCTTTCTCTTTTTGATGCACTTATCTATAAAATCACAAAGAACCAGGAGATAAACGGGCCCATTATACGTCGCAAAAGAAGAAACAGAGTGAACAAACATACAGGAATACATTCAAAATCATCGTTGGTCATAAAGAGATGCATACAAGCGTGGTTTTTAGCCCAGGGATCAGCAATGATTTATTTTCAAAGGGGTGGAAGGCAACGTGGGGAACACTGGGAGGTACCATGAGGCCGGCACCTCCTCCCGCCCCAGGCGAAGTGAGCAGTCAAATCTCTACCCTCTCCATAAGCCCTTCTTTCATCAGAAAAGGAATGAGCCTGTTACAAATTCAGACACTGAAAAGCATGTAAAGTAAAACTAAAATCGCTTGCTCCTTTGCCAGCCTCAGCCCAGACTCAACCCTGCTCCTCCAGGTAACAGCGGGCCACGCAGTCCTCTGTGGGTGTTTACCCATGCGTGCGCGCACACACACACACACACACGCATTAAAGCAGAAATAGGATCGTGCTGCCAATGCTGTGTTACAGCTGGGTCTTTTCCAGTTCCTGTATTCACAGCCCTTGTCCTGTCAGCGTATCCAGCCGGCTGCACCTCTTTTTAAGGGCTGCTTCGGGTTCTGTGTCTTTATTTAAACAATCCCTATAGACAAAGACTTGGGAAGCTTCCTGTTTTAATTTTTTATAAAATAAACAATATCACATTGAATTTCAGGGTGTGTGAAAGTGTACGCATTAAACCTTTGTACGTGCATAAAATTACACACCAGACCTTTGTGCACATGCAGATGTGTACCTCTGTGGATACGAGTGTGTGTACGCAGTATCCATGCCCTGGGGCACATCGGGGAATCTGTCCACAACCAAGGCTCAAACCTCTAAAGCAGCAACTGGCAACATGTCTCAAGAATTGAAAACGTTCCCCTCTTTGACTCTGCTTCTGGGAACTCACTGGAGGAATAAACCCATCTGTGCCCCAGCACCTGACACATGCAGGTGTCTTGTAGGACGTGCAGAAAACTGGAAACAACTCAATGTCCATGTAAAAATGTATGGTCAAGCAAAATGTCATATGTCCACCTAATACGATATTATGCAGGCATTTAAAATGACGGCCGTTAAGAAGACATGGGGAGAACTTGCAATAGGACGTGAATTGAAAATAGCAGGACAGAACACACACAATCCTGGTCGGGGGAGGGGGAGGGCAAGCCGGCCCATCGCCCGCGTAAACAATGGATGTGTCTCGTGATGCTGAGCACACATCCCAGAGATTCGCGCCCTGCACCAAAGATGGGTGCAAGAACTGTCACAGAGAAACCCCCAAATACACCACATGGCGACTGTCAGGAACACAGACAGACAAACTGGGGAGCAAGTCACAGCTTGGGGTACTGCACGGCAGTCACAAGGAATGAACCGTGTGATCTTAGACACAGAGTTGGTCACAGAAGGTTGCAAAGGCTGCTGGCAGGTTAACAACGCTCAAAAGCAGTCAAAGCTAAGCACCTGTTACTGGGAAAGATACACAGATGTGGACAACCTGCCTTAAAAGGGGGAGGAAATGGTGCCCACGGCATTCCAGCAAGTGACTCCTCCCGGAGCCCGGCCTCCAGGGGAGGAAGGAGCCGCGGTGGCTGGGCCAGCTCAGCCCGGCAGCTCTGCGTCCGGTAATGACGGAGCATTTTGTTTTTAGGCTGTGCCATTTACAGTCTATGTATGTTTTTTGCATGTATCCAGTAGAATAAAATTTAGAATTATTATTTTTAAAAATCAAGAGACCAAATTTTACGAACAGCACGTCTGCAACTCTGAAATAACTTAGGCATCAGAAACAAAAAAATAGAAGTAAGTGCAAAGCTGGAGGAAGTCCACCAGGATGCTGACCGTGCTGGTCACGGGTGGCGTCCTACCCCCTTGCTTTACCTTTTCCCTAGTTTCCAAAATTTCTTTAGGAAGGAGGTGTTACTTTTATAATTAAAGAAGAAAATCATTAAAATCATGAATCCCTCCAAATAATTAAAAAACATCAAAGGCAAAAACAAACCAAAAAGAGTGAGAACCTGCCCTCTACAAACAAAAAATAACCCCAAGCAGTTAACCCGCGGTTTCAGCAGGGAGAGAAACCGAGCAGGTCAGAGGAGCACCCAAGTCAGTCCTGGGACGAAAGCAGAGCCCACAGGGGCCCTTCGGGGACCTTGGTTTTCCCCTGGCCACCAACCCACCTCTGGCATCAGATGCCAGCACCCACGCGGGGCCTCCCACGGGCCGGCGCAGGGGCTCCGGTGTGGCCCTACACTATTCCTCTTCCATGGCTGCCCTAACAAATCCCCACGAACTGGGCGCCTTAAAACAACAGGACCTCTTCTGCCACAGTCCTGGAGGCCGGAAGTCCAAAGCCAAGGTGTCCTGAGGGCCATGATGCCTCGGAAGGCTCGAGGGCAGACGCCCCATCCTTGGTGTGCAGCCTGCATCACTGTGATCTATCTCTGCGTCACCCGGCCTCCGCACTGGGTCTGGGGGTCCTTCTCTGTCTTTCAGAAGAACACTTATTGGGTGTAGGGCCCACCCTAATCCAGTCTGATGCACCTTGATCTCTGCCTTAATTCCATCTGCAAAGACCCTTCCCAATAAGGTTCCACTCTGAGGTTCTGGGGGAACACGATCTGGGGGGACAGCATTCAACCCAGCACACACAGCTCCCAGTAACGGAAGGCGTTTTGAACTGGCTTCTATAACTGGGAAGCTGGGCAGTGTGTGCAAGACAGGACAGCTTCTCCAAGGCCAGGCGGATTCCTGGGGGGCGGGGGGGCATCGCGCTGCCTGGTCCTGGGGTGCCTGGCTCTCACTCTCAGAGGGGACAGCTCCTGGGCACCTGGGCCAGTCCATCTCGGGTTCCTTCCCTCCATGCTCGAGGGAGCGGGGGCTCCGTGCCCTGAGAGCCTGGCACTGAGTCAGGCCCGAGGGATGAAGCGTCTGCAGCCAGGACCCGGTCCTTGTGGTCATATCACTCCCCGGTCTCCACGTGCTCCTCAGACATGTACTTCCCACCATAAACTGTGCTAAATGCTGTTTAGTAGCTAATTAACTTTCTGTGTGAAGACCTCTCTAATTGCGCGCTCTCCCCCTCCGCTGGGGTCCTCGGGGCACGTAAAGCTGTCCTAGGGCATTTGTTCTGCTGCTCCAGCCTCGCGGGCACGACTTCCCGCCCGGCAACAAACTGCCAATCAAGGCAGCAGAGGTCAAGGGGGACCAAATTAGGAGCCCTCCGCTGCTGCCAAACTTGCTTGGCGAAGCTTAATTTAAACAGAAAGCAAAAAGGTGGTGAAAAATAATTTTTCCCAATGAAACTCTTTGCCAGGCGGCAGAAGGGGCACCATCCTCTCCTCTCCAGAATGGCTGGTTTCTCCTTTGAAATGTTCCGACTGGAATCTGTTTGTATTTTGAGTGCTCCGGCATCTGTCATCCATCAAACGGAGAGATAATCAGAAAATAAAAGCTTTTGATTAGCACGTGCAGAAATCACGGCGGTGCCAGTTACTGCATGGTCCCCATGCAGGGGTGTGGGGTGGAGGCAGCAAAGGTGCTGCTGGGTCCACATCCACCCACTTGGGGCCAAAGGCCATTACCAGCTTGTGAGCTGGTCTCAGACTGTACTTCTAGGGCACGTGGGGCACAAGCTCCACATCGCAAGAATGCATTCACTTCTCCAGTGCAAGGAGGTCTCTGAATGTCCTCCCAGAGAGACGTCCAACCCAAGCGGGTGTTTCTGATTGTCACAAGTGCACGGAATTTCACATCAGAGCTTGAGGACAGGCCCCTCGGCCCTGCACCCTCAGCGCCACCGGGGCGGCCCCACAGCCCCAGGACACCTTCCAGGGCCCTCCCCTGCAGAGCGTCCTTGTGAGGCCTCCTCACCCTGAGACCTGCACAAGACAGAGCAGAGGACAAAGGCTTCCCCTGCCACCTGGGACAGCAGGGGCTCCGGGCGGCAACTCCTGCTCTGAAGGACGGGTGGGGCCTGGGTGTCCACAACACCCCACTCCTCGTGTCTTACGAACGGGCGGACCCGCTCTAGAGGGTGAATGGGTTTAACCTTGGACACCAACACCCCAGCTGGGTCTCCCACTCACCAGGAAGGGCTCGGCAAACCTGCCCCTGCAGGAGGCTGTGGCTCAGCCCCACCTTCCTATCCTGTGTCCTCAGTGGGCCACATCGCCCTGTCAAGTCAACGGGAAGGTTTGGCTGAGTGAGAAGCCTGCGGCGCATGGGTGCCTGAGACCCTGCGGGGTGGGGCGGAGGCTGTCCTGGTGCGCCCTGGGCTGCCTCCGCCGTGACCCCCGGGAGGAGCTGGGCTTGGAGCCAGCTGTGCCGTTTGCCCTGTGGGCTCCGCTGCTCGCTCTTCCGGGCTCCCTTCCCACGGTGGCCTTAGAGCAAAGCCACCTGGGGTGTATTCTGCTTCCACAGAGGCCCTCGGAAGCGAGGTGGGGCGCCAGCATCACTGCCCTGGGCGGAATCGGGCCTCCAGCCAGAATCAGAGACACCAGAGCATCTTCTAGGCTGTGGCCACATCCAACCAAGAGCGGGAATTATCCGGAACATCTCGGTCTGGGTGGGGTGAGGAACAAGCATTTCTTTAAGGATGGTTATTTTAAAAACAGAACACGCACAGGCCTGTGGCCGTGGACCAGGGTGGAGGCTGGGGGCGCACGGTCCTCTGGGGAAGCGTCTTCCCCCCGGTTTTGTGGACGCGGCCTCACGCTGCCAGGGGAGCCCTGGGTGCTGCGGCAAGCGGGCTCTCAGGGGAAAGAACATCATGTGGGAACAAGGAGATGGGGTCGGAGGGGCCTGACTTAGAGGCGAGCAAGGAATTTCCCTTTGTGGAGCTTTTAATAGGGGGCAAACACATGTGTTTGGAGGCCCACAGGCTTGGAACCCTCTGAGGGTCTTGCATGCTGAGCCTGCATGAGATCTGGAGGGTATACGGTCATCCCTCAGGACCCGTGAGGGACTGGCTTTAGGACCCCTACCGATACCCAAATCCGTGGACGCTGGAGTCCCTTACATAAAATGGCATAACATTTGCATACAACTATGCCCATCCTCCCGTAGACTTTAAATCATCCCTGGGTGACTTTCAACGCCTAACGCAATGGCAATGTCATGTCAAGAGTTGCTGGCATGTGGCAAATTCAGGTTCTGCTTTTTGGGACTTTCTGGAAATTTTTTTTCCCCGAGAATTTTCAACCTGAGTTTGGTGGAATCAGCAGATGTGGAACCTGCACATACAAAGTGCCGACTGTACCTTACACTTGGAAAAACTAGCCCAGCCATTCTGAAGGTGATTAAAAAACAAAACAAAGGGAAACCTAGACAGGTAGAGGAAAATGAGAGGATATTGAATATTTTCTTCCGACTCAAACAAAATGCTCAAGTTCTTCTCCCTGAAACTGTGGGGGGGGGGCTGCATATATGTGGTATGAATGCGTGCCTGTGTCTGTGTACGCGTGTGTGTGTGTGTTTGAAGCCAGGATCCGCGTTCCCATCCAGGCCAGGCCAACCTTCAGCTACGAAAGGACTGGCGTTTCCCTGCGGGGTTCCAGCCCCAGGCGCTGGGACTAGGAAGGCGGGGGGATAGGTACTACGCGCTCCCAGAAATCACTGTATTTATTTACTTTGAACGTTTTCCCTGACACCTACCAGGGAGGTGCTGGCCTGGCCACCAGCCCTGGCCTCCTTGGCAAGTGGGTGTCTGCCCAGTCTTTCATGTTCTTTCCAAAGTCACAAACAAAATACCACAACCCGAGAAGTCACACCGGCCGACGGGCCCCTCTCCGAGCTTCAGCAAAGGCTGCGGCCAGTTGGCCCAGACTGGAGCTAGCTTTCCTTTGTCACCTGCAGAGAGCTGGGGGTGAAGTCCAAACCCCATACCGTCAGCTCCCGGGGGGCACGGTGGGCACCCGTGGATGGGGCTCCCTGGATCTGCCCGGAGTTAGATGGTAGAGGAAAGTTAGACGCGACCAGCCGGGGCTGCTCCCCGCGTTCCAAGAATTCGTCAGCGCACACCAGCAGCTCAGCACACGCGTTCCACCGCAGAAGGGACAAAACCCAAATTATTCACTTTAGGGGTGAAGGGAGTTTCTCTGGAAGGTTCTACGGTCACACAGCAGAACTCGGCTGCCGCTGCTCGTTTTGCCTGGTGAAGCCTCACAAAACCAAAGCTCAGTTCCGCCAAGCGCAGTAAGCGTGCCCCGGCCAGCCCCGCAGAAAGGCGCTGGCGCGGCCGTGCCTCCAGCATCGCCCCTCCCCGCGCACGCTGGCTCCCCGCTCGGGCCCTTTCTGCGGACCCGACACCCTCCGTCCCGTCGAGGACAAGCCTTTCAATCAATAAAAGGGAAAAAACTTCCCCCAAAGGACGTTTCTTAAAAAAAAGAAAGCGCTGGGAGGAGTGGGCACATCTCCTGCCGTCCATCACACCAACTCCAACTCCGGCCTGGCGACCCCACTCACAGATGGGACCCGAGGTGGCCCCAAGGACACCCGAGTGTGGGGGGCCAGGGAGACCCCCGCGGGCAGCACTGCCTTCCCCTGAGGGAGAAGTGCCGTGAGCACAGGAGCAGGCTCTGCCTCTAAGTAGTCGGAGCGGAGCCCTCAAAGCCGGGGGACTACCGCGCTGTACAGGGTAAATGCCCGAGGCCTCTTCACTGGGTCCCCGTGGTTCGGGTGGGGCTGTCATCTCCATCGGTGCGGCCTTGAGCGGGTGACCTTTCCACTCTGAGCCTTGTTTGAGTGACAGAGGGGCCCCCCAAAATAAATGCGGTGCTGGATGTTCTCAAGGTCACCTTGTTCTAAAGGCTTCTCCCCGTGTGGGCGGGGCTGCTCTCGGCCTGGGCAGACGGGCAAGTCTGTACAGACGCCGTCTGCAGGGTGGCCCTGTCCTGGCAGAGGTGACAGGTGCTGAGTCATCAGGGGCTTGGGCTCCCAGCTGGGCCATCCCGTGAGTGATGACCCCAGGCGTGGGTTCCCAGGGAGGCCTGAGCTCCTGACCTGTGCCGTCAGGGACACTGGCCACTCAGGGCAGGTTCGTGTTGATCTTTGGCCAAGCACCTGCCAGACTCAAAGGTCACCCCGTGTATTTGCTGTTCCTGGACGTCTGGACTTGGCGTCTGGGTCCCTTTGAGAAGGCAGGTGTGCCCTCCAGGGGACCACTCCAAGCAGTACCCGACCCCTACCGCTTGGCCCCAAGGCAGGAAGGAGAGGGCTTTGGGCTCCGAGGGCGGCCACCACGAGGCCCAGCCCGGCAGGCTAACGGGAGGCGGGGTGAGAGCAGGCCGGCTTCTCCAGCCCAGTTCCCACAAACCTGCCTCCCCGGTGGCCCTCGCTCACTTCACCCATGACCTGAGTTACCCTTTGCTTTGCTGCAGGCTGGGAGGGCTCTGGAACCTTCAGTAAAATAGAAAAAGCAGTGCTCAGCTACAAGAGGGCATGAACACTGGCCCGGCCAGCCTCATACGCGTTCCTGGTAGAGGTTTCTGCGGTGTGGGAGGCGGGCTGCTGTGCCTCACCCAGCCAGCCCCTACCTGATGCCCCTTTCTGGACTCCCAGTATCAACTCCCATCCTCTGGGGGGCACTTGGGGGCTCGGGGTCACATGCAGGGAGACGTGGTGCCTTCCCTTCAGTGGCAGGCACCCCAAGGGCGTGCTCAGTTTCCCAATTCTCAGGAGACACGGGGAGAGTCTAAGTTCTGGAAAAGGCTGGGGAAGTGGAATCTCCTGACCTGACCTTGGCAAACCTCTGGGGGCTTCCTCCAGGTTTCCCCACCCACCAGAGTCTCGGAAGAACCAGCTTTCAGGGTCTAGCTCTGGATTTGACTTTCAGCTGCTTTCGTTTTGTGTGGAACACCCTGTGTTGAGAGCAGGTGTGCGTCCCTCTTACAGGGAGGCCTGTGTGGTGACCAGTCTTGGCCTTGGTCTCCAGGAGGAGATCCAGTGGTGAGAGCCTGGCCGCGGTCAGCCCTCCGGCCAGGGCGCCCTGGCTGGCCACACCAGCCTCTCCTTCCAACCCAGGCAGAGGGACACCCCCAGCCAGCAGCCTTGGGCCACACAGATGTGGCTGCCAAATGCCTGGAGTCCCAGACCAATGTCGGGGCAGGGGACAATCGACACAGGCTTACGGACTAATCTGAAAAAGCTGGTCCTCAGAAGGCTGGGAAGATGTGCACCCAGGGTGGTTTCCCACAGTCCTGTTACCCTGGGTGATCTCAATTTTTTTTCCTTCCTTTTTTTTCTATTATGGCAAAATAAATGTAAAATGTACCATTTTAGCTCCTTTAACTGTACTGCACAGTGGTACCAAGTATGGTTACACTGCTGTGCAGCCATCACCACCACCCATCTCAGACCTCCTCGTCTTTCCAAAAGGAAACTGTCCCCATTAAACCCTAACTCCCCATCACCCTCGCTCAGCCTCTGGTAACCTCTGTTCCTGTCTCTATCAATGTGACAATTTAGGAACCTCATACGAGTGGAGTCACAGTGTCTTTTGTGACTGCCTTGTTTCACTGAGCGTAATGTCCTCAAGGCAACTCCATGCTGTAGCAGGTGTCAGGACTTCCCTCCTTTTTAAGGATGAAAACTATTCCATTGTGCGGATGAACCACACTTCGTGTATCCGTTCATCCATCGATGGACACTTGAGTTGCTTCCGCCAATTGTGAATGATGTTGCTGTGAACCTGGATGTGCAAACACCTGTTTGAGTCTCTGCTTTCAGTCCTCTGGGGTACCATCCCTTTATTTCTAACACTTCTCTGTTAACCACGTATTATCTATATAAAAATCGTGATTTTTTTAAAAAGAAAGGGGTCCAGTAAATTTCAGACAAGGCCACCCTTTAGACTCAGCTGGGCTGTCCTAGGGGTCAGCGCGTCCACAGGCGCAGTGAAAGGACAGAAAGCAGGCCGTATTGGGGTGTGCGGCTGACCGCTCCCTCCCATCCCGGGTCTAACATCAGCCCTGCACTCCTCTCTGGGGCCAGAGGCCAAGCCTGTCTAGGATCCGTCTGATCTCTGGGGAGGCAGTGGACTGCACAAGATTGGGGGTGAGGGGGTCATGCTCATGCCTGCAACTCTCCACCCACCAGACCCCCAGAGAGGAGGCAGAAAGTCAGTGAGGAGACGGAAGCCAGCTGAAAATGGAGACCGAACACAGGAAAAGAGCGTCCAGCAGCCCCACAGTCGAGGGACCCCAGCTTGGGTCTGAACTGGCGCTCCCTCCCCAACGCACACCCCCAGGCAGCCCCTTGGGAGGAGGCAGTGAGAAGAGACGGGGGGCAGGTGAGCAACAAAGGGCAGATGGAACTTCCTCTCTGGGGACCCGGGCGGGGGTGGGGCGGGAGGCGCGGTGGCCGCGGGCGGGCAGTGGACACCCCTGGCTGATCTGGGGGAAGCCTGCCATCTGCTGGGCACGCGGAGAGCCCTTCTCAGCCAAAGTGCCACCTCCAGGAAAATGGAGTTTCAAAGGTTTGGTGTTTGCCAGCCTCCTTCACGGGGAAGCGGCGGGGCCGTGATGCCTGGCCAGACTCAATTCTGAGGCTGGAGGAGACGGGCCGCCACTCGGCAGATGGCCGGGCCCAGGTGGCCCTCAGTGCCCCACGTCCACGCCCGCCCGGGAGCAGGCTCCCCTGCACGTCTGCCCTGTGGACCCGACAAAGACGGCTGTCTGCAGCCCCGCAGCTCTGCGGGGCACACAATGCGTCCTTTCACCCCAGGTGGGTCTGGCGGAGCGTGGCCACCTCCCTGGGGGTGCCTGGCCGGCGGCTGGCCCTATACTTCACTGCTCGCGGTTTGGAAGCTCAAGGCACTGTCACTTTCAACAACCGTCAGGGAAACTTCTGAGCTGACATCGTGTTTGTCACGTCGATCTTACCCTGAAGGGGAAAGCTTAGGAGCCCATGCCTGTCCTCACTCTCCCAAAAGGGGGGAACCACGACCCCAATTAAATCGTGGCGTTGTGACCGTGAGCACGCGGAGCCCGGGGGAGCCAGCAGGGAGCCCGCTGTCACTCGACACCCTCCCCGGCAGCCCGGCAGCCCGCCAGGCTCGGAGAGAGACCGTAGCTACCAAAAATAATCCTCCCAGTGTTTAAATATTTACAGAAGCAAGACAGATCCTGATGCCTTTACCATCCACAGGGTCCGGCCCTCCCCGCCAGCACTGCGGCTCCTGGGAGAGGCCACGTCCAGCCCCGCCCCCTTTGCTGGGTCCCAGGTTTCCTCCCCTTCCCCTCCCCCCAGATGTGGGCGGGGCTCCTCTTCCCATGACCCATGAGACAGTCACCCTCCCCTCTTCCAGAGCACTTCCACTCCCGACTTCTTCCTCCCATGTTACCCTGACCCTGGCAGGCACCTCCCTCCTACAAGCCCTTTCTGGCCCCACAGCCCCTCTGGAAAGGCCCATCCTTCTCTAGCGGGTCTGCACCTCATCTGGGAAACAATCACACAAAATGTGCAGAAGAGGTGTGTGGCCATCTGAGCCCTCAGGCTCGTCTCTGTGCCCCGCCCTGGAGACCTCCAGTGTGCTGACCAGCCGTGCCTCGTGATGGCCTTGTGGGCATGGACGGTCACCGTCCCACCGTGTCAGGGAGAAGCTGGGCAACGAAGGTGGAGACTTGCCGGGGCACGTGGCTGGGCAGAGCTGGGACGTGACGAGGGGCGTGGCTGCAGGGCAGCCACACGGAGGGACCGTCTGCGTCATCACCTACAGCTAAGGAAGGTCTGGAGCTTGCCTGGGGCCACCTGCTGGCAACAGAGTCCAAGCCGGCTTCCACCGGCCCTCAGCTTTCAAAGCACAGGCGGTTTGGAGTGACCAGCGTGGCTGGGCTTCAGCTGTCAGATCGTCAGGGAGACCACACCCTCAGGTTCCCAAAACAGATCCCTCGAAGCAAGGAAGCACATCCTGGGTACAGTGAAGGGGCCACCAGGAGCCCTTTCTCCTGGTACATCACAGGCATTTAGGGAACATTGGCTGAATTAAATGAAAAACCCGAATAAAAATGCCTTGTTTACTCTGCTGGGAATGAACGCTAAGGCAATGGCAGCAGATATGGGAGGTTCCACTCAATAGACAAAGGTCGTTTGCCAGCCCCTGCCGCCCTCAGGGAGGATTTCGTCAGGTATCGGGTTACATTGCAACAGCCAGGCGTGGGTCCCCAAAGGCAGAGCACGGGCTCCCTGCCCGCCTGGGGGGCGCTGCCACGTCACTGCTCTGTGACCTCACGCTCAGAGCTCCTGGAGCTCACATGGGCCCTGGGCCCCACAGAGCGGCCGCCAGGGCTGCTGATGCAAGAGCCGGGCCCCGGGGCCTCTGGCTTCCTGCTCCCGATGGCGGCTCCGGGCGTGTGGCTCCGAGCAGTCGGAGCAGCCCAGCCCCCAGAGGGCATCCCCACAGCCCCCTGCAATAAATCATCGAGGGCTGCGTCAAGGACCCCCTGAGGGCTGTCATGGTTCAGGAGCTGAGGGGGAGAGGCGACAACGGTTTCATTTCCTTGTCCTTCGACAGCCATCCTGCAGTGGGAGCGCCACGTCCCTGGGGAGCGTGGCCTTGCCCAGAGCCTGAACTCCTTCTTTTCACTTCAGGAGGGTTGATGCACTTATTTCCTCCCTGTCCTGACAGCTTTAATAGAAAGAGGTCAGCTTTCCAAAGAGCTGACAGTCCTTGGGAGGGCAGTCAACAATAGCGTGCTTCCAGGGAGACCCGCCCGCGCGCGCGAGGGCTCTGCCAGGAATCTCTTTGGAATGTTGCTTCCGTGGGGGACACACCTGGCTGGTGACTTCCAGAATCCCTGCTCCGAGTCAGGGAGGAGTCAGGGCTACAGAACCCTCCACCCCCCAAGCTGGGGTAACAGAACACTTTTCCAGAATTCCTCCTAGAAGCCATCCAGCCATCAAAGACAAAGGAAGAGGGCTGGCCAGAGAGTATTTCAAAAAAAACAAAACGAGGCTACCAACCAGGACAGACCAGAGCTGGCCAGCGCAGCGGCCCCATGCCACACGGGGCATCAAGCACTCGGAAACGTGGCGAATTAAAACTGAGCTGTGCTCTGGGGTAAAGCACGCACAGGAGTCCCAAGACTTAGTACAAAGATAGACTAGTTAAGCGTCACTCACCAACTCTTAACACTGGTCACGTGTTGAAATGGTAATATTTTGGGTGCACTGGGTAATCACTCAAATTGATTTTACATGTCTCTTTTTTTACTTATTAAAATGTAGCTGTTAGGCCGACGGAAATATCCCCTACTGATTTTTGGCAAAATGCAAAAGCACTTGTGCCCACCTTCATTTCCTGGTTTGGGATGTGTACCATGTACATTTTAGGCAGGATGTAGCCATCCTGGGAGGTTGGGTGCATAGGGCCTCCCTATATTTTTTTATTTTTTTGCAACTTCCTGTGGCTCTATTGTTACTTCAAAATAAAGGTTTCAAAAGCGAGACTCCTAGAAAATTTTAACTCACACGTGTGGCTCTCATTATACTGCTACTGGGCAGTGCCGGTTTAGACCCGAAGTAGGCACATTATGACCCGCTGTCTGTCTTTGCACAACCCATGAGCTAAGAATTTTTTTAAGAGATTTTCTTTTAGAGCAGTTTTAGGTTTACATAAAATTTGAGCAGAAGGTACAGAGAGTTCCTAGAGTGGCGGCTGCCCCGCCGACAGCATTTCCCCTGTTTTTAACATCTTGCCTGGGGCACCTGCTACGACTGATGAAGCAATATCCACGCATTATGGTGAACGGCTGAAGCCCACGGTTCACACTGGGGCTCCTGGTGGGGAACATTCTGCGGCTTTAACAAACGTGCAGTGACACGTTCCAGTGCCGTCCAGGATGGGTGCCCTGTCCTGAACCCCCCCTCCCCTACTCCCTGGCAACCACGATCTGCTGCTGCTGCCTCTACGGCTGTGCCTGCCCCAGAAAGTCAGATAGTTGGAATCAGACAGTCTGTAGCCTTTCCGGACCGGCTTCTCTCACTTAGCAACACGCATTTACGCTTCCTCCATGTCTTCTCCTGTCTTGACAGCTCATTTCTTCTTAGCACCGAACAGACCCCTGTCGACATACACCAGTTTATTCCTCCATTCACCTCCTGAAGAACGAACACCCCAGCGTCTTCCACACCCTGGCATTTACGAGGGAAGCTGCACGAGCTCCTCGTGCCGCTTTGGGCAGCAAGGGTGGGCTTGGCCATTTTTACACGTTGAAAAAGTCGAAAGGAGGGGAGTACTCCCTGACACATGAGAATCATACAAAATTCAGAGAGTCCATAAATAAAGTTTTGCTGGACCCGAGCCACACTCACCCCGTCCATGGTGCTAGTGGCCGCTTTCTCTCTAGGGGCAGAGTCAAGAAGCTACACACACTGTGTGACTCAGAAGCTGAAAATACCTACTATGTGCCCCTTTACAGGAAAGGTCTGCTGACCCTTGGGATGGATAATTCCAACTCCTGTCTTTGAAAGGCCAGAGGAAGTAAACCAAAGTATAATAGCAACACTGGAGGCAAACAAGGGCCATAAAGACTCTCTTTATGCCTTTTCTCCCAAATTTCTAAGATGGACATATATCACTCTTCTGTCCTTTTTTCTTTTTAAGAGGAGGCACTGGGGACTGAACCCAGGGCCTCATGTTAAGCATGTGCTCTACCACTGAGCTATTTCCCTCCCCTTACTTTTGTCACTTTTAAAGCAAATTTCCACAGCATCTTTGCTCAGGGCCCCCAGGCCTCTCTGGGGCTCTTGAACAGACCCCGGGGGCTGACAGGGCTGGGCCAGGAGGGGTGGCCGACTGCCAGGTGACAATGGAAATGGGCCTCACAAGGGCCTGCTTTTGTCTGGATTCTTTTGCTTTTTGTTTTTGACAGAGTTGGTACCTCAGCCAGGAGCCCTTGTGCCGGGACCCTAGGCCTCCACCTTCTCCCCCATGGGGTAAGAACAGCCCCGACCTCAGGCAACGTTTCAAGGGTTAAATGGCCAGTACCCACAAAGCACGTGCGGGGTTGAACAGTGTCCCCCAGATTCACGTCCATCTAGAACTTTATTTGGAAACAGGGCCTTTACTGATGTAATTAGCTAAGGCTCCCGAGATGAGCTCATCCTGGATTGAGAGTGGGCCCTAAGTCCAAGGACTGGGGTCCTTACAGGAAGAGGCGAAGCCAGGTGACAGAAGAGGCAGACACTGGAGGGAGGTGTCCCTAAGGAACAGCGGGGGCCCCAGGAGCTGGAAAAGGCAGGAGCATCCTCCCTGGGCCTTCAGAGGGGGCCCGGCTCTGCCGACACCCTGATTTGGGGTTCTGGCCTCCGGAACTGTGAGAATCCACCTCCGTTGTTCTAAGCTGCCCGGTTTGCGGTCCTTTGTTTTGGCGGCTCCGGGAAGTTAACACAAAGCACTTAGAATCAGGCTGGCACGCTGGTAGGTGCTATAAAAGTGCCACCTTCATTTTTATCATCCCGGTAAACTCTGCACTGAGCCCTCTGTGGAGCGCTTTCAGTCACAGCATCACTTTGTCCTCATAATGGCCCCATTTAACAGATGAGGAAACTGAGGCACAGAGAGATCAAACACCTTGCCAAGCTCA
This sequence comes from Vicugna pacos, assembly GCF_048564905.1. Taxonomy (NCBI): domain Eukaryota; kingdom Metazoa; phylum Chordata; class Mammalia; order Artiodactyla; family Camelidae; genus Vicugna; species Vicugna pacos. The sequence goes on from NC_133002.1 coordinate 61,166,850, forward strand.
TGCCCCAGGGATCACGGCAGGCTTGGTTCACATCTGGACATCTGACTGTGGAGCTCGCCTGGTCCAGCCGGCCTGCCCCATCCCGCCCCAGACAGTGTGTCTGAGCCAAACAGCCGCCCTGAGTCTCACATCAAAGGACTGGGCACTGTCGAGACCCAGCCTGAATTCCCTGGCAGCCCCTCCAAGCTCCTGGAGCCAGTGGCAGCCGCCTGCCAACGCACTTCCAGAGCCGTGGGCAGACGGCAAAGGGCCCTCAGCCCCAGGCGGTGCCTGGCTTCCTCCCCTGGCAGGGAGGCTCCCGGGCTGTTTCCAGCCTGGAGGCTGTGGACCGGTCCAAGGGCTGAGTTCTGCCGCTGCCCTTCTCGGAGTGGCTTCCTTCGGACCCCTGGTATCAGCCACCCCCCAGGCACAGGGGAGCGGCGGGTGACCACCACCTCGACTAGGGGGGGTGGCGGGCGGGCGGCAGAGTAGGCAGGCGGGGGGCGTGGAGGCAGAGATGCCGGCACAGAGCCTGCCGAGTGCTACAGAAACACAAGACAAGATTTGTCTTCACGACACACAGAACAGATTGCAGGGTGTCGGGAGATGGGATGTTTTAAAGAAATAAATCTCAGCTCCCGGTTACAGAAGCACAAACAAACCCAAACAACAGATCTTTGGAAGCCGCCAGCTTCCCCGCTGCCAGGCTGCCGCTGGGGGCCCCGAAGGGCTGAGGGTGGGTGTTCCCGGAGCATCCTCAGGGCACCCGCAGCACCTGGGCTGGCCCACAGCCGGGCTCAGGGGTATCTTACTGAAATTTTGGGGGGCAGGGGGGTGCACCTCGCCAGCACTGGGCCATCCCACCTCTCAACAGCTCCTGGCGACTCCACCTCCTCTCTCTCCAGAACCCATTCACGCCTCAGTGCTCCATCCCACGGCTGTCCTGGGCGGTGGCAGCCCCCGGCCCCTCCCGATGGGCCCCCTCCTCGCCTTCCTAGGGCCCGTCCTCTGCCCCCCCTTCTCGGCCCCACCCCTCTCCCCACTTCCAGGAGAGCGCTCTGGATGGGAAAGCGAGAAGGGCGCCCCCTTCATCCGTACCACACTCCTGCAGGTTCCGTCCTCTCCCGTTTCGGGTTGGACCTCTCACTCCCGCTGGCTCGCCCACCTGCCCTGAGATGCTTGGACAGAAAAGGAGCGGCAAGGCTATTTATGAAAACCGCCCAAAGCGACCAAGAATCTCACGGTACAGCCTGCCCCTCACCGCGCTTCAGGCGACCCTGGACGACACCCTCCGGGCCCCTCGTGGCAGCCCCGCGGCAACGACACTCAGCACCTGGACCTGGCCCGCTGAGCTCACTGGCTCCGGGTCCTGCTCCGCGGCTGGATTCTCCCCAGAGCCGGGTGGGGCGAGCAGGGCCAGTTACACCAGCGATGACGAGAGGGTATGAATAATTCAGCCTTTACCGCCGATACTCTGGTGTCATCCAGCCTTCTCCTCCTAAAGGCAAAAAGCACTTAAGATGCTATTTATTTCAGCCCGGCTCCCTCTGTCCCTCTGCAGGTGGGCGCTGGCATACTGTCACGGTAACTGCCCTCGGGCCTGGCTCCTCACTGGCTTCTGCCTGTGACCCCTCCTGCCACCCACCCCCCAGGAAACTAGCCCCTGCGTGGGGGCTGGGGCACCTGTTCACTCATTCTGGTCTTTTCCCCTTTTCCTCTTGACAGAGCGTTCTGAGGGGCTACTCTGCCAGGAGGACAACTACACCCTCCATCCCCCTCCTGGCCCTGTGGGGCCAGCACGTGTGCCCTCACCACCCGTGCCCTCACCACCCATGCCGACTGAAACTCACACTTGTTGAAGGGGAATAAACTTAAAGTCCAGTTGCTCAGTTGCCAAAGCCACACGTCCAGGGTTCCATAGCCACATGTGGCTAGCAGCTACTGGACTGGACAGCCCTCATGACCACAGAAAGTTCTATAGCGCGGTGCTGGTCCAGACGACCAGTAAGTCTCACAGAAATGCAACAGTGCAAGGCAGCATACACCAAATGCCACACAAACGAGAGGCCGGGAAAAGTGGCAGGAGCTCTGCAGGGCGAGTGGGGGCCACAGAGGAGACCCACAGAGGAGACCCAGTCAGCTGGGGTCTCAACACTAGGGGGACAGTGCTCTACCTGGAGGGCAGCCAGGAAGGGGAAGTCTGCTGGGACCCACCGGCCGAAACGCAGTGAGCAAGGTTAAGGAGGAGAAGGAAGTCGGGAGGCAGCTGCACATCCCAGCGGGCCTCCGAGGGCCAGTGCTCCGTGCCACCCCCACGGCCGAGCCTGGCTCTCCTGGACCTGAGTCGGGGCTGGCCGGACCACTGCACCAGGGACGCCACGGCGAGAGGCCCCATGTCGAAAGGCACCCAGCCCGTCCTGTAACCTGAATGCCACCCTTCCCTTGGGACAGCTGCCCTGAACAAACACCAGTAATGACAAGAGGATGGAGGGAATAAGAGGAGAACTCGCACACGTTTACCCTGGGGGGTGGGAGCACCGATGACGACGACTCTGGGGACAAGGGTGGCTGGCCGGTGGCATCAGCTTCACTGGGAGGCCCTCACACAGGCCTGGGGGCTTGTTAATGTCTCATTAACAAGCATGCAAGACAGCAGACGAGGGTGAGCTATGCAGGGGTTTAACTGGCTATTTTTAAAACTTGTTGTCATCATAAGATTAATAGAATTACAGTGTGACATTTCTGAAACGTGAGAAAAGAAAAAAAATGACACGTAAGCACACTGTCCTAACATATTGGCAAGCTTCCTTTCAGCCGTGCTGCCGGTCCGGTAGTCACACGTGCCCCTTATACTTACCTCCATCAATGTTATGTAAAATTAAAAATTCATCACCGGAGCCACTAGCCACCTTTCAAGTGTTCCCTAGCCGAGTGAGGCAGTGTCACTCCCTCGAAGGCACAGATCTAGAAAGTTCCACTGAGCTCGGGTAGACTCACTCATGCTCCAGGCCTTCCCATGGACGTCAATCAAAACGTGCACGTCACTTGCTACCTGCTTTGTTTCTGATACACATGAACTTCCATGCTGCAGCAGAGCCTCTACAAGTACTGCACATTCTTCCGTCTGGTAATTCCAAGGTCCTGAGCCTTCTGGGGAGTCGGAGGGCGCCCCCTCCTCAGGAAAATGCACACCCATCACCACTCATGTAGCAAGTAGCGTCGACCTCAGGAGGCTCTCGGGCCCCCATTAGATCCCTTGGATCTGGAAGATGAATCGTAATGGATGAATCCTCTAGATTCTTCTTTTTCCTCCATGATAAAGAATAGAATGATGAACATCTTCATGCAAATGTGCTTAATGTCTCTGTAATTTAGATTCTTTCTTAGGACGAGCTCTGGAAGAGCCCTTTTGATTTGGGGAGGAGGAGCTGTGTTTCATACATATCGCTGCACACTTCCCCAAGGCGGGGGGGCAACTGACATGTCATATGGGGGTTAGGTGACACCCTCACTCAACTGGCCCTTGAGACTGGACTGGGTACCTTTCTGGACAGAAATTAATGACAGGCTGGCCACTGATCTTGCCTGCTGGTCATCCTCACCTTCATCGCAGTCCAAAGCTTTGATTTCTGACCCCACGGAAGGCATGGGACTAAGAGAACCACAGACCCTCACTCCTGCTCCTAGAACTCAGACCTCAGTGAGACCAGGGTCCGTGATGGCGAGTCAGTGGCACAGCTCTCCTTGTCCATCCATCTCCCAATAGGACTCGGACATTCATAAGGTCAAGGGTTTCCAGCCATCACTGCTGGGGCTGGGGTGGCCATGGCAGGTGGCCTTACCATCCAGGGATGAGTCCGTGCCTGGCCACACCCCACAGGTAGCACACAAAGGGGCACTGCCGTTCTAACCACTCGGCCCTCTGTGAGCCGCCTGCCACATGACGAAATGCCTGGGGGACTGCGGGCCGGGGGGGGGGGGGGCTGCTCTTCCTCCTCTCCCATTCCAGCCACGAGCTCAGCCTCCACATGTAGTTCTTCGGTTCTGCCACCAGAGGGATCCCGCGAGCCTGCCTGCCTGCTCCCCTCCTGGGGACCAATTCCGAGTTAAATTAGGAGCCTCCGCCTGCAGCCGCTACGGCCACATTCAAATCCGAAGACAAGCTCCCTGCGGGGTGTCTGGTCCAGTGGATGCCGGCACTTCGGGACCTCGCCCCAGACTCCCTCTGCCCGAAGCGCAAGGCCCACGCCCCTCGCCCTGTGGTCCCAGCCACACTGGGAGTCCCCTGGGGAGTTCAGACACTGCCCATGCCAGGCCCCAGCCCAGCCATTCTGGTTCAGTCAGTCTGGGTGCGGCCGGGGCACAGGAGCCTTCAAAGCTGCCTGGGGCATCCTCACTTTTCACCAGGCTGGGAACGCCAGCGTCCAGTACAACTGACCATTTAGTCCAGCTGTCCAGGCCCACCACCGGGCGGGTGCTGCAGCGGGTGGGAGGGAGCAGGGGAGCTCCCGCTTTGCTTCCAGGGGCTCGGCTGTGGTGGGGACACAAAACTGCAACTCAGCTCCAAGAGAAAGAAGCAAGTAAATGTGCACTATAGGATCCCAGGACCCACCCAGCCCCTTTCAGAATCCATGTCTGCTTCTCTTTCTTTTTAAGCTCCCAGCCACCTGTCAAGCACGGCAGGGTAGGGAACCAGGGGGTGTCCATGTAATGCCTCTCATGTGTCCTGAAACAGGTTATTTCCACATCAGCCCCCAACAGAAGCACACGCTCCCAGGGGTCAGGAGGGACCCCATCCCATCTTGCCCCAGCCCAAAGCCTTGGCTGAGCTGGACTGATGGGGCCGGAAGAGTAAGCAATATGGAATTGCCGGGGCTCCATGGCTAGGGAGGGACTTCCCTGATGACACCGCAGTCTTCCGAGCGCGCCCAGGAGCTGCCGCACTGTCTGTTAGGCAGCTCTACGCAGACACACGACCCCTAAACCACACTGGGTGGAGCAGGGAGCTGAAGGTAAAACTAGGGCTCCCAAAGCATGACCACAGGAGGGACTCATGACGGGGCGGCCAAACTCCCACACCTGACAGACGCCGCCCAGCTCTGCTCAGAAGTCTGCACACAATACAGAGTAATGCTCCCAAATCCACCCTCAGGGGGAAATCGTTAGGAATATTAGCCAACCATAAAAATGAACGAAGTCCTGACACATTTGGACGGGCCTCGAGAACATTATGCTCGGTGAAGGGAGCCAGACACAAAAGGACACAAGTTTCAAGATCCCACTGGTGTGAAATGTCCAGAATAGGCAAATTCATAGAGACGAAAGTGGGTTTGTGGTTTCAGGGGCTGAGGGAGGAGGATGGGGAGGGGCCGGCAACGTGGCACCACTAGGGGGAGCTCTGACTGCGCCCCGCCAGCAGCGGGACCCAGGGGAGGCCTTGAGTTTCCTTCCCAGCCTGATTCCCTGATCAGAAAAAAACACAAGGCTCAGTGAACCGCATCGGGCACTGGAGTCCTCGGACACAGCTGACCGCTTTCCTTACACACGCCCTCCAGTCCTTGAGACAAATGTCAGCTTACCCTCGGGCTTCAATGGACCATACCTACGAAAACAGGAAAGAATCCATCTCAGATTCCTTCCCACTGGAGCCAGCAAAGCGTCCCGCATTCCTCTGCCCGCTCCTTGTCTCCCGGGCTTGTATCGGTGTCGGGTCTCATATAGACCCAGCTGGGCTCAAATCTGGCTCAACTCCCATACAGGCTGGGTGACCTCCAGCAAGTTCCTTAACCTCTCTGAGCCTCGCTTTCCCATTCTATACACAGGGGTTATGTTAGGACCCACCTCACAGGGTGTGGGTGGTTGTGAGCATAAAGATAAGTAACCCATGGCACACACACCCAGTGTCCAGGCAAAGCTGGGACCACGCCCGCTCACATCACAAGCTCAGTGATCGTGCGCTGACGCCAGTGCTTACTGTCATTGTCACCACTGTTAGCCTGGAAGTCTAACGAGAGCAAAGACCACAGCAGAGCATGGGAAGGGGCTGCAGAAGTCAGAGGTGGCCCATCCCACACCTGCTTGGCTGCTCTGGGCTATCGCAAGCCCATGGTTCATGAGCCCTGCGCACACCCACCTCTGTGAGGCCTTGAGGACCCCTAACAACACCGCATGGTGGCTAACAAGGCATTGTGACAACCCTCCCCCATTGGAGGGTGCAGGTATCACTGCTGCCCCTCCTGGCCCCTGCGTGTGTGGCCTGGGCCCACGAGCCCACCATGTCCGGGCATCTGGCTCCCCTGGGCTCTCGGGCTGCAGAGTAAATGCTGCCATCTCCCCTGAGGCTGTGCTCCAGCCTCACGCAGCTTGCAGGTGTGAGAGGTTGCAAGGCTCGGGACCCCTTGGGCGGGATGGGCCACGTGCCTGGCTTGGCCACAGGCAGAGCACAGAGCCTGCTGGAGACCAGGCCTCCCTCACAAGCCCTCTCCTGTCACCCAGGCCTCCCAAGCCTGCCCGGGGGTTGTGGCCAACCACCTCCTGCCCGCCCAGCGCACAAGACGCCAGGACTCCCGGGGGCCTGGCCCTGGGGGGTTTGGTCTGGGTTATGCCAAGGTCAGACCTGGCGGGGACTGCTCGGTCCTAGGGAAGGGAAGAGAAGGAGGCGGGAACCCCCAGCCCCCCACCCCAGGCTGCACGTCCAGCACAGTCCCCGAGGGTGGCGTGAAGTCAGGGACAGTGTGCGGAGGCTCTGACACCGGGAGAGCCGGGCACCTGCGGGATGGGACGCCTGTCCTCAGCGCTCAGTGAGCAGAGCAGGGCCACGTGCATGGCTTGCGGCCCCAGAGAAGAGGGTCGGAGCAGGAACTCACCCACTCTCGCTCTCCAGGAACACGGAGCTGCTGCTCTCCGCCAGCGCCGCGCTGATGGGCGAGAGGCAGAAGGGCGAAGAGAAGGCCTCCGAGTCCGAGTCGAAGGAGCTGGCCCTGCTCACGCCCTCGGCCGACAGCTCCAAGGAGCCCTCCTCCTCGCCAGCCTCCGGCCGCGACTCCCGGCCCTCTTCCGTCCCGTCCTGCGAACTGACCGCCGACAAGATTCCCGAGTCGCTGTGGGCTGGCTGCGAGGCCGGGAGCGGGCCGTCCACCCCCAGGCCCGGGGCCAGCTTCTCCCCGTCCTCGGGCGAGGGGCTGATGTGCTCCGGGTCCCGGATGCTCTGGGCCGCCACCAGGATGTCCTCGTCTCTGGGGGTCAGGGTGGACCTGGGCTCCGTGGGAGACGGCTGGTGGGGGGCCCCTGAGCTGGGGGTGCGCCGGCCCCGGGGGCGGGGAGCCTTGCGCACCGGGGAGCTCTCTGGGGTGATGTAGCGCAGCGCCTCCTCGTCCTGCTTCTGGATCCGGGAGTTGGGGACCCACGCGAGGATGAGGGTGGCCCCCAGAAGCTCATCCTTCTCCATGTACAAGCACAGGTAGCCTGTGAGGGGTCAGGAGGACAGGGGGTTAGAGGGTCCTGCCGGCCGTGCCTCTGGCTGGTTTCTCACAGGCGCCACAGCTTAGTAAAAGTGTGGGGGTGTGCAGACCAGCCGGGCTCCAGACACAAGAAAACACCCGAGGGACACAGCTGATCATGGGATGGATGAAAGCTGTGGGCGCTTTCTAAGCACACACACAGCAGATCCAAGGGGCCTGGGCCCTCACGCAGCATCCTGCCCTGTGCTCTCCCTCCTGCTCTCGCTCGGAGCCCCACCCTGTCCACCGACTGGGGGCCCCAGAGCTTCCGCACCACCACCAGCCGCCCCGTCTGGGTGAGCTCGGGCAGCCGGGGGGAGCGCAGGGGCCCGGGAGCCCCGCGGCGTCACGGCCTCCCCGCAGTCTCAGGAGCGACGCAGCCTATGGATTTGACTGCTAAGTCAGAACAGGAGTCAGCCCAAGATGAGTGGCGTTTGGGCCTTTTCCAGTTGGCTGTATCTTCCTAGCATTTCTTCTCTAACGCTGCTTTTTGGAAGAAGGGGCCGTTTCGATGTCACCCCTGGACTGCTGACAAAGACGAGGAGCCGCAGGCTCCAGGGCCGCAGTGTGAGAGGGCCCTCCCGGCCCCCGAATGCTCAGGCTGGGGGAGGGCGGCCTTTCTCCTGCAGCACCATTTCAGGATGTCCTGACGCCTGGGCCTACTGCACCAAGTTCCCAGGCCTCCTGGTCTCTGTTCTGAGAACCCCCAGGGCCGAAGTGGGGCCCCTGCATGCCCCAGGGCTCGTCCTTGACCCTGAGTCCTTGGTACAGCTCCTACTACCAAGATGAGGAGAATGCAGGGGCTGTCAGCCAGCTGTGCAGAAGGGCAACGTTTGGCTGAGGCCAAGGGTCTCACACCCTCATCACATGGTTTTCGGTCGGGAAGAGAGCCTGAGACCTCTGCCCTCTTTCCCTCGTCTTTCCTCACAGCAGGATGACACCAGAAGCCCTCCAAAATCTGCTGCTGCTCTTTTGTTTATGCCCGGAACACGTAACTCCCTCAGACCCTAGACTAGAAGCTCTGCCCCCAGCCCCTCGAGTCCTCGGAGTTGGCCCTGAGTTAGGCTCCACAGGGTCACGGTGACACGCCACCCGGAAAATGGACCCCCTTCCAGAGCACCCTCCGGGGACCAGGACCCTGGAACCTCCTGCCACACAGTCCAGTCTGCTTCCAGCGCCTGCTCGGGGCTTCCAACCTGAGCTGTAAGTGGGGGCCGTGGACGGAGCTGGGGTGCCACAGCAGAATGCCTGGGGCCCCTGTAGTGCAGGGAAGAGCCGAGGCTGGAAGCTGGCTCTCCTGCTTCGGAACCTGGAGGGGCCAATGATTCTAAATCTGCACCTAACTGTCCGGGCGACTGTAAAGATATCAAGGCAAAAGGATAGAATGCTTTTCAAAGAGCTCGTTAGTGGGTGGGGAAGTAGCTCAGTGGTAATGTGTGTGCTTAGCATGCAGGAGGTCCTGGGTTCAATCCCCAATACTATTGAAGGAAAAAAAAATGGTATCAAAAAGCATACAGCCCAAGAGTAGGCTGGTGATGTGTTGAAGATAATAAAAATTGCTATTTAAAAAAGTTTATTAGCATGACTTAAACACCTTGTCTTTTTAAATTAATTTATTTAATGTTTTGTTGACATAAAATTTGCATGCAGTGAAGTGCCCAGATCTGACTGTAATCCATAACTTTTAAATGTACTGACGTCTGGCGTGGGGCCTCTGTCTGGACTCGGGCGGGCCGCAGCCGGGCTGCAGGTGCGCTGGGACTGGGGACCCAGAAGCACTCTTCAGCAGCCTGGGGAGGCCATGGGAAGAGTCCAGGGTCCTCACCCCACCTCCACCCCGGGCTGGGGTTGGGGAGCTTCTCTGACCACAGGCTTCCTGGGCCAAAAGAGAGGCCTGCCCAGGCTCTGGCTACTCTCATGAGGTTGTCATGCAAATTAAATAAAGTAATACATTTATTTATTGCAGGTCATTTGCAGAATAACAAAGGAACACACAGGCTTTGGGTATCACTAATCCGTCTTTTGTTTTTTAACCAATTTTTTCCCTCGGGAGAGGTAATTAAGTTTATTACTAATTTATTCATTTTTGCAAAGGCAGTACTGGGGATTGGACCCAGCACCTCATGCATGCTAAGGCACGCACTCTACCACTGAGCTTATGCCCTCCCCCTGAACCGGTCTTCCAGATGCTTCCTCGGGACAGCCAGGCTGAGGGACTCAGGAGTCGGTGCTGGGCTACTGGGACCAGATCGAACACCCCCAGGCCACCTGAGCCCAGGGCTGTGGGCTGGAGAGTTCCGGAAAGGCCAAGGGCCACGCGGGGCTCCCTGCAGAGGGTCAGGAAAGGACCCTCCTCCATCTGCATCCCTACAGAGTCTGAGAGTTTTCTTCATGATTTTGAAACGGTGAATTAAAGGACAGAGGGTGCAGAGGATCTATGATTTCCATGTCCCCTGATTCCCAGGTGAGCTTCACATCCCACTCGGACCTCACTCCCACCCTCTGGGCTGCAGGAAGGGGGCCTGGGGGAAAGCCCCCATTAGGCAAGTTCCTGCAGAGGAGGATGCCCCCTCCCCGCCACCGCGGGCAGGGGGCTCCCTGCTCCCAGCACCCCCATAATGCTTGACTGCCCTCTTCCACTTGCAAAATACAGGCTAATTCCCCTTAAACTGTCCTCCCCCCAACTCCCACCCCCGCCTCCATCCCACCCCATCAAAGGTCACTGGCCTGCTTCCCAGATGGGGAAATTCGGGCAAATGGGGAGATGACCCAGGAGCCTTCCGAAGCTGGGGCTTGCGAACTTCAGCGAGATCAGCTAGCTCTCCCCAGGCCTGTGACCCCAGCTCTTCCTCTCCCAACCTGTGCCCTGGGGCCTCCCCGTCCCAGGCTCACCTGGGTGGTGCTCTCCCAGCCCCTGCAGCCCCTCCGGTGGGTGCACACAGACATTGTTCTTGGAGAAGATGATCTCCCCATCCAGGACGGAGGGGGGCCCGCCGCCGCCACCCGGGGTGAGGGTCAGGAGGTCCGAGGCTTTGGAGGAGGCCCGGCGAAGGAGGCGGCCCAGAGACATTGCCGGGGGGGTGCTTCCATCCTCTGTGCACTTGGGCCCAGGCGGGGCTTGTCCAGACCTGCCTGGGTGAGGAAGAGAGAGGAGAGGCATGGCCCAAGGTCGTGGGGCTGCTCCACCCTCACACCAGTGGGCTCAAAACGGAAGCTGAGTGACCACAGAAGGGGTCCTGCTAACACAAGGCCAGGCCATAAGGCCACAGAGAGGGCGAACTGAGTTCTCAGCTGTGGCGCTAGGGACACGTGAGGCCAGGTCATTCTTAGTGGGTAGGGGGGTGCTGCCCTGTGCACTGCAGGATGTTTTAAAGCATCCCTGGCTGGCCTCCATCCACAAGATGCCAGGAGCACCCCTTCCCACCATGACAGTGCAAAGTGTCTCCAGGGGGCAAAACTGCCTTTGAGAACTGATCTAGAAGACCCTGCTCCCACAGCGGCAATTTCCTAAAACCTCCAGGCTTTCTCTCTGCTCAGGGTTCACCCCAGTGCCCCTGCCTTCCTGGACTTCTCAGCTCTCTGCTGTGCTTCCCAGGGAAGGTCCTGGCTCCCCTTCCTCCTTCCCATCCTTCCCGCCTCCTCCACGGCCGCCGGCCTATGTGGCTGTCAATCCAAAGCCAGCCTGACATCCCGAGGCACGCTGGCCGACTCAGCTGGGAAGGGTCCCAGGTGATTCATGAGGGACCCGAGTTTACATACAATTTATTTTTGAAAAAAATAAACTAGAAATCAAAGGTTCAGATCCAGAAGATCTACAGAACTCTTAAAGATCTCTGCAAAAAGGAGCAATATCCCAGCAGAAAAATCTGGACTCACAGATGAGGAAACGGAAGGACTGGGAATATGAAATGAAAAAGCAACTCTAATTCCACAAAAGCAAAGCAAAGAGCCAGGCAGCAGTTACGTGAATCAACCAGACGCTCCGGTCAAAGGGGCTCCGGAGGGCCACCAACCAAGCTGGGAGTGGGACGACCGCACACACGATGTGCAAATGAAAAGATGCGTGTACAGCTATTTCCCAGTCAGAGGTCACGGATGTCCGAGACTTGGGCCACGCTGGGCGGGGGGCAGGCCAGCCTCGGGGCCGGGTGTGGGGCTCAGATGGGAGCACCACAGAGGAGCTGCAACTCAATCTCTTGGAAAGAAACAAGAAAGACTTGAAGTCAATGTAATCCAAGCATCGACTGGAAATGGATAAACACAGTGAGGTCCATCCATGTGATGGAGTATTATTCAGCCTTAAGAAGGAGGGAAACTCTGACACCTGCTACCATATGGATGAACCTTGAGGACACTGTGCTCAGTGAAGTAAGCCAGACACAAAGGGACAAATACTGTTGAATTCCACTTATATGAAGTCCCTAGAATAGTCAAATTCATAGAGACAGAAAGTAGAATGGTGGGCGCCAGGGGCTGGGGATGGGAGTGAGTGTTTAATGGGGACAGAGTTTTCGTTTGGGAAGATGAAGGCATTCTGGAGGCGGATGGGAGTGATGGTTGCACAACACTGTGAATGTACCCAATGCTACTGAACTGTGCACCTAAAAGTGGTTAGGATGGTAAATTTTATGTCATGTGTTTTTTACCACAATAAAATTTTTTTGAATTATCAACGGGTGGAGGTTCTCAGGGTATGTTATATTGTTCTTTGAATTTTCTGCATTTTGTACGCTTCCCTCCACATCCAGAGCTGATTTAGGATGTTCTGATTTAGGATGCCTCCAGCACTTGGACAGGCTCTTGGGGCAGAGGGCAGGGGCTGGGGGTCCGGTGGGCTCAGCAGGGGAGGGGCGGTCTCACTGTCCTGGGACCACGTGGCTCAAGGCTGGACCCCCAGCCGCTTCTGGCTTTCTGGGTGCCCCTCCATGGCCCCCAGCTCTGATCTCCCGTCTCCCACGGCTCCATTTTCCAGTTGCCTTCATGGCTGCTAACTCCCAAACACAGCATCCTTCCCACAGCTCCTTGCTGGCCCAAGAGCCGCCCTGCGCATTTACCCAGAAAGATCCACCACTCCCTTATCTCTCTAACTGCTGAGGTTCCCAGCGTCAACATGACCCTGAATCACCAGTTTTGGGGGGCCCAGGCCCAGCCGGGGTCCTCGTCTCCTCAGCCCTCAGCCACACGCAGGGCACCCGAGTCCCCACTTTCAACGTGGGCTACAGCATCAAGTGACCCCTCGGCCGAGGGGTCGGCCAGCTGGCTCTGCGAAGGGCCAGACAGTAAACATTGTTGGCCTGATGGTCACTGTTGAGACTGTTCAACTCTGCCTGATGGTGTGAATGCAGATGTCACATGGCAGGTGTACTGTGCTCCCACAAGAATTTGGTAACAGGTATTCACGCCAATTTCATGTCATTTTGACTTGTCACACAAAAAGAATTCTTCCAATTTTTTTCAACCATTAAAAAACATAATAACCATCCTAACAGCTTACACTATACAAAACAAATGGAAGGCTGGATCTGGTCCACAGGCTGCACATGCCGAGCCCGGCCCGGGCCACCTTCTGGATACTCGGGGCAGGGCTGTTCCTTGCTACCCAAATTCCCCCCAGGCTGACCTCTCGAGAAGCCTTCTAGCCACCCCCGGTCGTGAGGGTGTCCCTCCCTGTCTCAACCACTGTCTGGACACTGTGAGGCACATGAGGCCATCTGACAACCAACATATGAAACTTAAAAAAAAAAAAAATCACACACATTGTCTTTCCAAGTAATAGTCTGGAAAAGCTCTATTCTCATTCTAATGATGACTCCATTCCATTGTCCAGAATATTTTTAGAATGCAAGAATCATTCCAGAATTTTAAGGTCAGTTGATGAGCCCACACAAGAAAATGAATTCCCTTCTCTAGACAGTGCTGCCCAGGAGATACACGCCGCGAGCCTCGTATGCAATTTTCAATTTCCTAGTAACCACAATTTTAAAAAGTAAAAAAGAAATAATGGAAATTCACTTTAATGATATACTCTTATTTAACCCATTATATCCCAAACGGTATCATGTTGGCATGTAATCAATATGGAAAGAATGACTGCTGAGCTATTTGACACGCTTAAATCTCCACAGGCTGGTGTGTATTTTGCACTGAAGTACACGTCAGGTCAGACCAGCAGGTTCCAGGTGCTCAGGGGCCCGTGGCCTCCAGGCGGGCGAGGCTGGGGCCAGGCTGAAGCCCCACCTCCTTTTGAGCTTCCAGCGGTATTACTTGGCGTAACTGCCCTAACCACCAGGATGCGCTGCAAACAACACTCAGCTGGGTCCAACAACCACACCATTTTTAAGTGAGGATGGTTTGCCACCTTTCAGGATAATCAAAAGAATATGCTGGAAGACCTGAAGGGGATTCCAAACTACAAGTGTTCACAACAGAGCATTTTCCCACCCACCAGCCGTGAAGCCCCCTCCCGAGGCTCTGGACGGTGCACCCTAGAAGTGTAGCTTTGCAAATGAGCGAACAGGTGCATCACAGCCCAAGCCGCCCGGGGGCGGCCACCTGGACGCGAGACCTTTGTCCTCCGCACCCGGAGTTCCGGCTCCTGTCCACCCCAACTCTGCCACTGGGGTGAGCAAGGACAATCCCGCCGCCGGTTCCACGGGGTGGACACGCCTCTGGGTGGGTCCTGTACGGCTGTTAAACATTAGCCACGAATATTTACTCTCTCCAACCTCATTTACTTTGTAAATGTATTTGTTCTTTTATGAGCCTGTTTCATCTCAATGAAACCTGGTTCCCAACCTCTGCTATCAAAGTAGAAGTAGAGAATCCTTGACCTAGTTTTTAAAGCTTTTTCTTTTTTCAAATTATGGAATGTGTTCGGAGACGTATAAAGAATACATGTGCCTTAGATCACACAGTCCAAAAATATCTGTGTATTTTCTACTATCTTCTGTGTCTATCTTTCAAAAGCCACAAAGCCACCCACTGGAATGACACCATATCTTACTTTCAATTACAATATAAATATATTTTTCCTTCCGATACAGGTTGAAGTCTGTCCTACCAAAATTCAGATGTTCAAGTTCTAACCCCCACACCTCAGAATTCAAACTGACTTGGAGTAGGTCCTACACAGACGTAATGAAGTCAGAACTAGATCATTAGGGTATAGGCCCCAGGTCCGTGGGCCTGGGCTCCTGGGGGAAGAGGGGGTTTTGAGGCAGACACAGGGAAAAGGGGCGTGAACAGGAGAACAGCCGTTTTCAAGCCTGGGAGAGACACCTTAGGAGGACCAAGCACCCTCTTCTCCGGCTGCCAGACTCCAGGGCTGAGAGGAAAGCAAATTTCTGCTGCTTGAGGCGCCCAGTCTGCAGTGCTTTCCATGGCGGCCACAGGAAACCAATACACCATGTTATTAACAAATTTAAAAATTCAAAATGTCAACCTTCCACCTTAATTGCTATTTTGTGTTACAAGGATGCGCCATTCTTGAACCAGCCACCATCACTAGATAATTTGGTTTCCAAATAGTGCTATTTAAATAATAAACTTCACACTTTAATATACAAATCTTCATCCATATCCTCACTGTTTCCTTCGGATAATTTCTGGGAGTCTTGACTATTTCCTTGGGAGGATAAACTGGACCCCTGACATAGAACAGCCAATGGATTTCCAAAAAGGTACCAGAATTTTTAGGGAATTGGATCTTTGCTAATTTGGTAATTGGAAAGTGGTTTTCCGATGATCGAGTCACTTCAGCAGGTTGTTCTATGTTTAAGAAACATAGGCATTGTGTTCTTGTCAGTGTGCTTTGCCAACTTTTCTGCTGGGGTGTTGGAATTCTTATTGATATGAAAGAACTCATTATATAGAAAAGATCTTAATCCTTTGCTATGGCTGCTGCATGTATATTTTTCCTAATTTGCTCTTTGCCTTTTAATTATATTATCTATTTTGAAGTATAGAGGTTTTAAGCGTCTATGCAAATTGATGGTACCTTTTCCTTAGAGATTTCTTGACACTTTTATACTTTATATCACTCTTCCCAAGGCAAATATCCGTTCATTGTTGGCTTATATTTATATCTAATTTTCCTTCTTTTAAATTTTTTTATTGATTTATAATCATTTTACAATGTTGTGTCAAATTTCAGGGTAGAGCACAATTTTTCAGTCATACATGAACATATATATATTCATTGTCACATTTTTTTCTCTGTGAGCTACCATAAGATCTTGTGTGTATTTCCCTGTGCTACACAGTATAATCTTGTTTATCTATTCTACAATTTTGAAATCCCAGTCTATCTCTTCCCACCCTATATCTAATTTTCTTATGGTTTCCATTTGCAGTGAACTACTTCTGATATTTTAAAAAGCCTCGTTCAAAGCATACATTCACCTGAGAAGGCCATCCATGTCAACTAGTCAGCAGCTCGCTGAACGAGGGTTTGTGTTGTTTTTATCGCTAGTTCCTGTTTTTGATGTATACTCAGTTGTTTGATGAAAACAGGGACATCAATTACAGCTTAATACAGCTGGGATGTTTGTCATGTGAAGCTTTACGGGAAATTTTTAAAGAGGGGGCCCCTAGCGGCAACCCAGAGACCCGCGTGGCCTGGCCCGTGTTCTGGTCTGCATCCTCTCGGCTTCCCCACGTTGCACATGTGACAGACACATGTGGTTCATCCGCCATCAACACGCTCCAGCAAGAAGCAGGGAAGTGGGTCATTCAACCTCTTCCCCCGGGAACCACCCCACCCCCTGCAGCACCATCGACAGTAAGTTCTGGAAATTCGCCAGCCCTCAATTACACCAGCCCCTCTCCCCCGTGGGATGGGCCGCCCCCAGGGTGTACTGTGAACCAGGCTCTGCTCATGGGCAGCTGAATGGTGACTGCGCCCAGCCTGAGCCACCCCCCGCCACCAGGACCCAGCTGTCCCAGGGGCCCCCCGGCCATAGCTTCCTCACTTGGGACAAAGGAAGGAGCCGAGAGCAAGCTCCCCAAACACACCCTCATGGCCCGCATCCCCAGCCTCTGCAGGACTTTCCCCTGGGATCCCCCTTCCCGAATTATTTTGCTTCCGTTTAAAGAGATGGTTTGTTGCTACTGAGAAGGCAAGGCTTGTGCGTTCAGGATGCCTCACACCAGCGGGGCCTGTCCCCTCCATCCAAGCTGGGAGTGACAACCACCTCTCGTCCACTTCACCATGTGGGGCCACAGCCCCCCAGCACCGTCTCCACTCCACCATCCCCACTAGGGTCCGGTGGCGACAGCCGCGGCGGGGAAGTTGGGCAGCACGTGAGTCGGCGGAGGCCAAGCTCCTCACTTCCTGTGAATTTCTACGCGGCTCCCACAACCCGGGTTGGCAGCGCCTTACCTTGGCAGTTCCACCCGAGCCCTCCAGCTGGTGAATAGAAATCTGAGCTTACCCCCACCTGCCAGAAGAGAGGGGAGGAAAAGAATCCCGAAAAGCACAGTTGCAGGCCACCTCCGGGCGGGACGATGCCCTCAGGGGTGCGGTCCCCCAGAATCAAGCAAGACCCCTGAGAAGCAGCAGCAGAGCGGAGGCTCAGCTCTCAAAGGACAGCACTGGGCCAGAGGCTCTCAGGCCACCCAACGCGGTGCGTCTCCAAACCAGGGGGCTTTAAAGAACTCAGGGCAAATCCCTAACCCCTAGGCTCTGACCCAGGAGGTCCCGGGGAGGGGGGCTCCCGGGGGGAGAGGCGGGAAGAGTTCTGGGGATGGAAAGGCTTGACGCTCGCGCAGGGATGCGAACGCACTTAATGCTGCCGCACTGTGCACTTCACAGCGCTCAGTGTTCAAAATCCTGCTGTGCGCGCTTTACCACAATGAAAACATAGTGACAGTGGAACCTGGAGAGGGGTGCGGACTCTCCGTGCTACCTGCTCGGTTTTCCAAACCTAAAGCTGCAAAGGTCTGTAAATCTGAAACTGCTCTGAAAAGTAAAATAATTTTTTTTTCAGGAGGACATTTGATACCAGGAAGTTCACACCCAAAGAGGCCGGGCCAGGGTGAAATCACGTGGATGGTGGCAAGGAAAAGGGCTGGAGGCCAGTGACAAAGGGAACTCGGGTCCCTGCACGGAGGGCAGGCTGCCAGCAGCAGTGCAGGACCTGGCAAAGACCAAGCGACCTGATGGGAGATCTTCCTAATGTCCTTGAATCCACAAAGATGCATGACCTTGAATGGTTCTCATTCAGATGTGCACAGCAGTTTACAACTGTGACCTTAGGGACTGGGTGTCCTATGGGGTCGGTAGGAACAGAGATAGCCCCTCCCCTCCCCCCAGCAGACCAGAAGCTGTGCTCCAAAAGGCCCAGGTATAGAGCCCTGAGCAAGCAGAACGCCCAGGTCCCCTTCCCGGATCTGGGGTCTTTCTATGGGCCAGGCGTATTCTCCTAGTTACTCGGAAGTGGGAACCAGGGAACACGAGCACAATCTTTAAATGCCATCAGCAGAGGTCCTAAGGCACAAAATCAGTGAACGCTCGAAAGGGAGCTGAGAAGCCCGTAGCCAGGAACAGCTATTTGACTTTTCGCATCTCTAGTGAGGACTTAGAGTTAATTGAAATCAAAATAGCAGCCCAAGATGCTTAAAGCACTTTGTACCAGGATTATAAATCCTCTCCCCAAATCCTGAGAGATGAAAGTGGATAGAGAAACAGCTCCAGGTAGCTCTCTGACAACAATAAAACCTCACTGAACGCATTCACTTAATTATCGTTCCTTTAAAATGGGTACATCCGTGTCAGTATTTTTTTTCAGTATTGCTGATTTGAGATCACACGCTCCTAAATCCAAGACATCTCTGAGAAGTTCCTTTTAAGAAGGGCCTACCAGAATGCCATCTTCAGGAGAGTTCCAAATGCCGTGTTTTTGCTGATGGTAAGGAGAGCAGTGCCAACCTGGCAGCTGGCACAAGGATACAGTGATGGAGTCAGGCCAAGATCTAGAATGAGCATCAGCTTTGGGTGTGCAAAAAAAAAAAAAAAGGTAATGATTTTAAAAGGTAGAAAGTGAAAATGCCAGAGCTGGCTCTTAATCATCTCTGATCGACGCACATTATAAGTTAAATTTTGTGCTGCTCCGAGACATCAGCAGCCACTAGGCAGGGCCACATTTTTGCAAAATAGGCCACTGTGTAATTCGAAAGGAAAGACTTGGCCTCCCCCCAGAAAAAACACACACCCTTATTAAACAAAAGGCTCTCTGCAGAAACCCCCAGACTAAGGACTCCTTCCTTCCCACTAACCTGACTCCTTAAGAACCAGCGTGCCTCTGACAGCTAGACGCGTGGCCCTCCACAGCTTGCTGCGGTGAGTTACACTGGTGACCAAGGGAGCTCAAGGCTGCTTCCAGGAAGAGAGGGGTTTCAGGGTGGCTGGAGAGTGGGAGTGGGGGTGCCCCGAGGGGAAAGGTGTCAGAAACCACAGCAGCCCCAAGAGAAGGCAGGCGGGGCTGGGAAGGGGAGCAGATTTCTTCCTTCACAGCCCTGTTCAGATCTAGCCCTGCTGCTGGGCTGGAGCCAGTGGGCAGCAGCAGGCCTGCTGTTAACCACATGTGTCCCCTCCTCCCTCCCACTAGGAGCCACGTCGCCACTGACACTTGGCCCAGAGGCAGTTACAAAAAACCCCGTGTAGCAGTGGCGGGGCGGGGCCTTCCTCTAGCTAATATTTACAGGGGTGAAGTTAAGACATGACCCCAAATTCGTTCCCCGAGGTTTGGTGATTTATACCCAGGGAAAGAGCGTCCTCTTAGGTCGAGAGGCGAAATCACCGATAAGCCAGAAATGAGCAAACATGGATTAAGAAATGACGCCCTTTAGAAAAGACACACTTCTCCCCTCTCACTTCCTTCAGGAAGCGCTTCCACCCCAAGCATATCAGTTTCCCACGGCTGCTGTAACAAGTCACTGCAAACTCAGTGACCTAAGACAACACAGGGTATTATCTGGCAGCTCTGGAGGACAGAAGTCAGCCCGGGTCTCACCAGGGTAAACTCGGGTGCCGGCCAGGCTGTGTTCCTTCCTGAGGCTCCAGAGGGAGAATCCGTTCTCCTACCTTTTCTGGCTTCAAAAATCCACCTGCATCCTTTGGCTCATGGCCCCTTCCTCCTCCTTCAAAACCAGCCACGTGGGGGGAGTCTTTCTCACAGGGCACCACTCTGACACTGACTCTGCCCTGCTTCTCGTGTTCGAGGACCCTGTGATGACACCAGCCCACGTACAGTCCAGGACAACCTCCCCACCTCAGAGTTGGCCGATTGGCAATCTTAATCCCATCGGCAACCTTAATCCCCTTTGCCACGTGACCTTGCAGCCACAGGTTCCCAAAAGTAGGAAGTGACACCTGTGGGGACTTTCCTTCGCCAATCACATCACACAAAGACACAATGTAAAAAGCTGACTTCTGACTCCCAGGGGGCTCTCCACCTCCACTGACCACCAAACCCTCATGCAGAACAACCACCCTTTAAGCAACATGATGAGGACCCCAGCCCAGACCCAGGAGAGGAGAGAACCTGGCCTCCAAGCCCCCAGGGGGCAGCAGAACGGGACAGAAAAGCGCTGTGCACAAACTGGCACACACCCTTGGGCGGCTTCCTCGGCCCAGAGCCTTGGGTACGGTGCCAGTACACGGGGCTCCGCCAATTCCCAAACGGGAAAACAAACAGCCCAAAGGAGCAAACCTGGAACCTTCCTAGGAAGACCAAAGGAACAGGGCAGCCCGGAGCCAGCAGGCGGGAGGCCCCGCCTGGACTTCTCCCGTCCACGGCTCTGTGCCGTGTGCCCGCCTCGGGCCACCCTGGTCCTGGCACCTCACAGGGCCGGCAGTTCCCACACACCTGAGGGCCGCAGCCCACGCCCACCGTGACAGCTGCTCGCTGCAGCGAGGAGGAGGCAGGCAGGGAGTGGGGCCACTGGACCCTTGGCGGGGCATGTCATGGGGCAAAGCCCACAGGTGCTTCTTCCCCAGGCCTTGTCACTGTCACGCTGCTCAGGAGCAAAATGCCCTGAGCCCTAGTCACCTGCCATGTGGCCGGCAGAAACTGGTTCGTCTGCTTTGCCTTCAAAGCCCAGTCAACACAAAGCCGGGACAAGGCAATGCCATCTCAAACACGGGCCAGACACACGAACACAGGGACCACTTTCCTCCCACAGAAGTATCAGCTGCCAGCACACCTCGCAGGAGGCCCCAGCTCCCTCTGCCGTCCCAGAACCAGGCATGTGTACCATGGTCTTTTTGGGAACCCCCAACTTTGCGGTTCGATCGGTGATATAAACTCTGAAGATCAGGAGCCCCATTCTTTGGGGCACACAGTTTGGAGAGGTCGGGTCTCCTTCAGTCTCATGGCCCAGATAAGACACCTGTGAGCTGATAGCACCCCTCCTCTTAGGTGACTCTAACTTCAAATTAGGGGATTATTGCAGAAGAGAAATATATTTGCTGCAAATACATGGCATTCAGGATTCACAGGTAAAAGGCTGTGGCCCAAAGGTAGGGCCCCCATGCAGAGGTGAGGACAGGACAAGCAACTTGCATTTAAAATGAAGGAACGAAATTTAGGGCATGGAGCTTAGAGCTGGCACCTTGCACCATTTGCCATAAGGAAAAAGGACCTTCGAGAGGCCGTAACTGGACAAGACGGTTAAAAGAACGAGGGCGCGGGGAGATCTGGTGGTCTGCTTAGCTGTGGCACTCCTTTTCCAACTGTCCAGCTGTCACTTCAGTTATCACCCACTGCCTGGAAAGCCCCAGAGCTTCTGTTTTTCAAGGCAAGGACCATCTGCTGCCCCTCGACAGTGAATACCCCAATACCATCACCCCTCAAAGAGCCAGGGAAGTGGGGCCTGCGAGAAGAAACAGATGTAAAGGTGAGCCAGGATTGGGGACCAAGGAAGGACCATAACCAACAGGCAAGGGTAAGTGTGAATCCAGCCAGAAAACCCACGACCGACCCCAGCGTGGATGAGGCGCACCTGGCCGCTGTACTGAGCCTGCAACCTGACCACACAGACTCTCTCACTGTCTGCAGTAAAGGAGTAGCTAATGCACTGCAAACCAGAAATCAAACTTGGGGGAAATGTATTGGCAACAGCCCTGGAACACAACACACGTGGTCTCGCACAGGGAAAGCATTGTGGCTGCAGAAATTGAAAAACGAAAGGCTGTCAAATGCCATGTGTTAAGAATGCCCTTTGCTCCGAATCCAACACTGGAACGCGTAACGGCCGGTCTCTCAGACTACAGAATGCACGGTCACTCAGTGGAACACCAGCACAGACACCTGTGCATGCAAGTGGACACAGCTCAGGATGCACCCATTCCGTGGTGGTTTCTACAGGAGCCAATCCAGAAAGAGCGTGGAAAGCATACAGCCACATCTCTCTGTGTGCGGTCAGGCGGGTCCACGCAGATCCCTCATCTCGTACATCAACTTTAAACACCTGGACAGACTCGCCGCCCGAGGCTCAGGCACAGGAGGGCAGACCATTCAGACTGGACAACCGATGTGGGTTCTGGTCATGCAACTGAAGCGACTCGACACTGAACTTAGTCTTAAGTGGTCTGATTCCGCCCCTCAATGAGGATGGCTATGTTCGTTCAGAAGATGGAGTAAAGGACAGACTTCAGATCAGATACCATCAGACAGCTCATCAAAGCAGACTTACTAGAGATGCAAGACCGGGGGTGCAAACACGCGTGGGGGCTCAGCAGCATCGAGGCCACCCGCACTGCAGTGGGTGGGAGAAGACTTCCCGTATCATTTCCTCGAATTTACTTTTTGGGGCGGGGGAGGAAAGTAGAGACTTGTGCCTTCTTTTCTACGGACTGGCCTTGTCAACCTTCGTCAAGCTAACACAAGAACAACAGAACAACATGCAGTACAGCGCACACCAGTAAAACCAGCCGCCACGCTGCACATCCTTCCTGCCTAAGGCCATCCTCCCCAGCTACACCGCTGTGTGAAACTAACCCGCTGATCTCACAGGAGAGGATTCAGGCCTGTGAAAAGATTGGGGATCCCCGCCCTGGTGAGGGGCAGACGCTAAAATCTCTACTCCAGACCTGGTCACTCTGTTCCCCTAACAGCCCTCAGGGACCCAGCACCCCGAAAAGTTATAAAGAGCGTAAATATTGATGAACCAAAAGCCAAAACCAAACCTTTTTTACCAATCTAATTAAAAGTGATAAATCCAAATGATGGTCATTAATAACAATAAAAAATTTATACTAATACACACTTGGGATGTGCCTGGTGCTTTAGATAATCGTTGCAACAGAACACTGTGGTAGGTAGTATGACCCCCACTTTACAGATGGAGAAACCAAGGTACAGAGGCATTAAGTCAGTACTATGTACTGTGGTTGGTGTTCGAACCCAGCAGTCTACCTTTGGAGGTATGGTTTTAGCCAGTGCACTGAGCTACCCACAAAGGCAGGTAGAAATTCTGCAAATCCAATGTCTTCTCAGATACCTTTAGTTTTTGTTCTGTTTTTGTATTATTTAATTATTTTATTTTGGCAGGGGGGAGGTAATTAGGTTTATTTTTAGAGGGGGCACTGGGGATCGAACCCAGGACCTTGTGCATGCTAAACATGTGCTCTGTCACTTGAGCCAAACCCTCCCCACCTCAGACACCTTTACACTGAGGCCCGGGGAGCTCTTTACAGACAAAACTGAACTGATACTCGCAAACAGTTGTGACACGGATTAGTCCCCTCTCTTGCATATTTATGAATCACGTGGCAGAGGGAACCATGTTATCTTATCTGCAAAAAGGGGACCGGGAAAAGTCTGTGCATGTGAATGGTGGGGGCCAGTTATAAGAGGGGAGGCGGTGTGGTACAGTGGTTTTCGGGGCCTGAGGCTTCCAGTTAGTCACTCCTAGCTGCTTGGACTTGGGGAATTTACTTCTCTGTCAGGGTTCCCACCTGTAAAATAACCTCAGTCTTGACTTTATGGGTTTGTTTAGTGGGGTAAGTGAATTCATGCATGATAATCAGAAGCTATTTACACAACAACCGTCAGGGCTGGAGGGTTAAAAATATCCCACTGACGAGAACTTTCTTCAGTCATATTCTGAGGCTCTGCTCACCGTAAACAGCCTACAAGCCAAGCACACTCGGCATAGAACGCGCCTTCCCATACCAACAACTACGGCTGTTAATGAACTTGACATTTAATACTAAAAGGCACTCTTCGCCTTAATAATCCTTTCCCTGCAAGAGTTTCCTGGTTTTTAAACGTGTTTAATGTTTGCTAATCAATTAAACATGAATGTTTCCAAGGAGGAATTTCTAAAACTAACACACAGATTTTTAAAAGTTCTCTAATCAATCTGTGACAGATTTGGGATGGAATTCTCTAATCTGGGCCGTTGCACCTGCCCTTTGATAATATGCTCCACCGTATGGCCGTTGTTTGAGAACCATTTCTCTCTTCTTTCCAGATACAGGAATAGGTGCCTTCAGGTGGTAAAGAAAGATGGGTGGCACCAGTCACAGGGGCTGGACAGCCAGCCCAGCTTCTATGAACTTGGGGAAGCAGCAAAACAAACTTCACCGTGTGGAAGGAGAGCATATCATGTCGTTTCCTATTTCTGAATAGAATCTGAACTAGATTGTGGCCAACATACGACACCAGCTTCCAAGTGTGGGAATAACAGGATTCCAAGATTCACTGGCTTTTGGCAATGATCCTTAGCTTACATTTAGCAATCTTAAATTGCCTATTATTTTTCTTTTTCCTTTTCCATCTGTCTTTATTCTTTTCTTTTTCTTTCTTTCTTTTTTTTTTTTTAAAGAAAAACACAGGGGTAAGAGTCCGAGCCTAAAGGAAGTGAGTTTCCTGACGTGGGGCTCTTAAACAGTCAGACCAGGACCCTACGGCTGGGAATGCTAAGAGCCCGCGCGCTGTGGGGGCTGAATACACACTTTGGGGGGCTGTGTCGGCAAACGGCGGTCCCCTACAAGTTCTCATTCTCGTGCTCTGCTCTGACGATTCAGCCAGACAAAGACCGCAAGTTCTCCGGTCCAAGGCTCCAGACAGAAGGAGACTTGAGTCTCCCCGAATAAGGCCCACTCCCGGCCCCGGGCGCCTGCACCCGCTGCGGAGGGGCGCCCCAGGGAGCTCCTCGCGTGATTGGGGTGCTTCTGCCCGCCCCGCTCCAGCTCCGACCCCGCACCTCTCCGGGCTGCGGCCAGATCCCGGGCCCTCCCGGGCCCCGCGGCTGCAGGCCCACGCGCCCGCACACCCCCAACCCCGTTCTGCCGAGGGGCGCCGCCCGGTCCCCCGCGGGCCCCTCGGACTCCGCCCCCGCGGCCTCCGGCCGGGCCCCGATACCCACCCGGGTCCCGCAGCGGGGGCCGGATACGCGCCGGCTCCCGGAGCCGCTGCCGCCGCCACTGCCGCCGCCACCAGTGAGGTGCGGTGGGGCGGGGACGCGGGGCGAGGCCCGGCCCCTGGCCCGCCCCCCGGCCCCACGCTGCCCAACCCCGGCCCCCGGCCCAATCCCGCCCGCCCCCGCGCCCCAGCGCGGCCTCAGCTCGGCCCTCCGCCTGCCGCCTGACCCAGCCCGGCCCAAACTGCGCGCAAACCTGGCCCCTGGTCCAACCAGGCCAGCCCCGCCCCCGTGTCCCAACCCGGCTCCCGGCCAGTCCCCTGGCCCAACCCTACTGCGGCACTGCCCCAGTCACCTTCCGCCCTCGGACCCCAAGCCCCGGCCCGGACGTCCCCACTCCATTCCGGGCCTCGCTGCCCCGCGCCCCTGGAGTGAAGGCATGACCCCTCGGACGCTCCAAGTGGGCGCTGTCCCTCTCCCACCCTCTGCGCTTATATTTTTACTATTTTGAGGTTTGAGGTTTTTACTACTTTGTTAAAGAGAGTAACACCCACCAGGAGGCCACGGGGCATCCTTCTTCCGCCAAGGATTCTTCTCAGGAACCCCAGGAAGTGAGTGCTGAGCCCCCCAGGTCTGGAGGCAGACGGGTGGGCACTAGGCGGGGGTCTCGGCCCCACAAAGTGAAGCCGGCTCCAGAGACCCTCGCGCCCCAACTCCTCCTGCCACCCTCGGGCACTTAGCCGTCCAGGTCCCCCGGGGCGCCGGACTTGCCGGGTTGGACGCACGTTGACACGGTTGTCGCTTTACAGAAACTGAGCCAGGCGGGGTAGAGCTCGGACTCAGAGATAGAGATGGAAAAAATGCGTATGTATGCTTTAATATATTTGCATAGTTAGGTGTTTCGTATTTCTAGTGCACATGAATGGCACAAAGGCCGCGCGCCTCGCACGCCCGGCGCGTGGTCCTCGCCCGCCGGATGTTGACGGCGTCGCCTAGCAACGAGGGATGGCGGAGCCTGACGGCGGGGCCCGCG
Organism: Vicugna pacos; assembly: GCF_048564905.1. NCBI lineage: Eukaryota > Metazoa > Chordata > Mammalia > Artiodactyla > Camelidae > Vicugna > Vicugna pacos. The sequence continues at coordinate 61,192,728 of NC_133002.1, forward strand.
GGTAAGCCGGCCGTGGGACCGCGGGTCTCGGGGCGGCCCCCACGCTTTCCCCTTTACATAGCCTCCTAGGCGCCCCCTTCCCCTCTTCTCTGCCCTTGTCATCCCCGCTCTCTGGGCCTTTCCTGCCCTCCCTTGGCCACCCCCCAACCCCCTGCGCGCCCTTCTCCTTTCTCACCTCCCTTTGTCCTCTCCCATACCCTCCCTTTTTCCCCTCTCTCCGGGCGCTCCTCTCTGAAACCCGGGACTTGCTCTCCCGCGGTAACCATGGCAACCACTATGCTCGGTAGTCCGCCCCAGAGCCCCTAGAGCTGGGTCTCTGTACTCTGTACGGGATGCTGCCCCTGCCAGGCGCTGTGAGAGGGAGACCAGCTCAGGCCCGTCTCCCTCCCCCTCACCAGGTTTGGTGGGTGGCAGGCAGCCCCTCCCTGAATGCCTTGAAAACACAGATACACCGCAGTCAAGTCAAGATCCTGCCACCAGGCCTCTGCTCTCTTATGCTTTGTTTTAAAGGACAGAAACTATTTTAAAGACTTCAGCCTTTTACGTTAGACACTTTTGTATCGTTTCATTTTTTTAAAGTAGGTCTACATGTACTGGAGAGAAGTCCAGATTACACTAAAAGACAAGACTAAATGCAAATCAGTACCTATATAGTGTCATCTCTAATTTGGGTGGGTGGTTGGGTTTAAATGCATAGAAACGTATTTGAAAGAATATACCTTTAATCTCTTACTATTACCCTTGGTTATCTTGAGAAGGACAGGAGAAATAAGAGAGGATTTCCATTGTCTGTGTCACACATTTCTGTATTGGTTTGACTTTTTAAAAAACTAGCAAGCTTGTATTTTTTTAAACTTTTTTTTTATTGAGTTATAGTCATTTTACAATGTTGTGTCAAATTCCAATGTAGAGCACAATTTTTCAATTATACATGAACATACATACATTCATTGTCACATTTTTTTCGCTGTGAGCTACCACAAGATCCTGTGTATATTTCCCTGTGCTATACAGTATAATCTTGTTTATCTATTCTACATATGCCTGTCAGTATCTACAAATTTTAAACTCCCAGTCTATCCCTTCCCACCCCCCTCCCCCATGGCAAACACAAGTTTGTATTCTATGTCTATGAGTCTGTTTCTGTTTTGCATTTATTTATTTATTTTTAGATTCCACATACAAGTGATCTCATATGGTATTTTCTTTCTCTTTCTGGCTTACTTCACTTAAAATGACATTCTCCAGGGACATCCATGTTGCTGCAAATGGCGTTATGTTGTCGGCTTTTATGGCTGAATAGTATTCCATTGTATAAATATACCACCTCTTCTTTATCCAGTCATCTGTTGATGGACATTTAGGCTGTTTCCATGTCTTGGCTATTGTAAATAGTGCTGCTGTGAACATTGGGGTGCAGGTGTCTTTTTGAAGTAGGGTTCCTTCTGGATATATGCCCAGGAGCGGGATTCCTGGGTCATACGGTAAGTCTATTCCTAGTCTTTTGAGGAATCTCCATACTGTTTTCCATAGTGGCTGCACCAAACTGCACTCCCACCAGCAGTGGAGGAGGGTTCCCTTTTCTCCACAGCCTCTCCAGCATTTGTCATTTGTGCACTTTTGAATGATGGCCATTCTGACTGGTGTGAAGTGATACCTCATTGTAGTTTTGATTTGCATTTCTCTGATAATTAGTGATATTGAGCATTTTTTCATGTGCTTATTGATCATTTGTAAGTCTTCCTTGGAGAATTGCTTGTTTAGGTCTTCTGCCCGTTTTTGGACTGGGTGTTTTTTTTTTCTTATTATGTCGTATGAGCTGCTTATATATTCTGGAGATCAAGCCTTTGTCGGTTTCATTTGCAAAACTTTTCTCCCATTCTGTAGGTTGTCGTTTTGTTTTACTTATGGTTTCCTTTGCTGTGCAGAAGCTTGTAAGTTTAATTGGGTCTCATTTGTTTATTCTTGCTTTTATTTCTATTGCTTGGGTAGACTGCCCTAGAAGAACATTTGTGAGATGTATGTCAGATAATGTTTTGCCTATATTTTCTTCTAGAAGGTTTATTGTGTCTTATTTTTAAGTCTTTGATCCATTTTGAGTTTATTTTTGTGTATGGTGTAAGGGAGTGTTCTAGCTTCATTGCTTTACATGCTGCTGTCCAGTTTTCCCAACACCATTTGCTGAAGAGACTGTCTTTATTCCATTGTATATTCTTGCCTCCTTTGTCGAAGATTAGTTGACCAAAAGTTTGTGGGTTCATTTCTGGGCCCTCTGTCCTGTTCCATTGGTCCATATATCTGTTTTTGTACCAATACCATGCTGTCTTGATGACTGTAGCTCTGTAATATTATCTGAAGCCTGGGAGAGATATTCCTCTAGCCTCTTTCTTTTTCTTCAGTGATGCTTTGGCAATTCTAGGTCTTTTGTGGTTCCATATAAATTTTATTATGATTTGTTCTAGTTCTGTGAAATATGTCCTGGGTAATTTGATAGGGATTGCATTAAATCTGTAGATTGCCTTGGGCAGTGTGACCATTTTAACAATATTGATTCTTCCAATCCAGGAGCATGGGATATCTCTCCATTTTTTAAAGTCTTCTTTAATTTCCCTGATCAATGGTGTATAGTTTTCTGTGTGTAAGTCTTTCACCTCCTTGGTTAGATTTATTCCTAGGTATTTTATTACTTTGGGTGCTATTTTAAGGGGATTGTTTCTTTACTTTCTTTTCCTGTTGATTCATCGTTAGTGTAAAGAGATGCAACTGATTTTTGTACGTTAATCTTGTAACCTGCTACCTTGCTGAATTCTTCGATTATTTCTAGTAGTTTTTGTGTGGACCTTTTAGGGTTTTCTAAATATAGTATCATGTCATCTGCATATAGTGACACTTTTACCTCTTCTTTTCCAATGTGGATCCCTTTTATTTCTCTCTCTTGTCTGATTGCTGTGGCCAGGACTTCCAAGACTATGTTGGATAGGAGTGGTGAGAGTGGGCAGCCTTGTCTTGTCCCAGATTTTAGTGGGAAGCTTTTGAGTTTTTCAGCTTTGAGTGCTATGCTGGCTGTAAGTTTGTCATATATAGCTTTTATGATGTTGAGATATGTTCCCTCTATGTCCACTTTGATGACAGTTTTCATCATGAATGGATGTTGAATTTTATCAAATGCTTTTTCTGCATCTATTGAGATGGTCATGTGGTTTTGTCCTTTCTCTTGTTGATGTGATGTATTACATTGATGGATTTGCATATGTTGAACCACCCTTGTATCCCTGGGATGAACGCCACTTGGTCATGATGTATAATCTTTTTTATGTGCTGTTGGATTCTGTTTGCTAATATTTTGGTGAGGATTTTTGCATCTATGTTCATCAGTGATGTTGGTCTGTAATTCTCTTTTTTGGTGGTGTCTTTGCCTGGTTTTGGTATCAGGGTGATGGTGGCTTCATAGAATGAGTTTGGGGGTGTTCCCTCCTTTTCAGTCTTCTGGAAGAGTTTGAGAAGGACTGGTATGAGTTCTTCTTTGTATGTTTGGTAGAATTCCCCAGTGAAGCCGTCTGGTCCTGGACTTTTATTTGTAGGGAGGATTTTTATTGCTAATTCGATTTCATTTCTAGTGATCAGTTTGTTCAAATGGTCAGTTTCTTCTTGGTTCAGTCTTGGTGGACTGTATGTTTCCAGAAACTTGTCCATCTCCTCTAGGTTTTCCATTTTGGTTCCATATAGTTTTTCATAATAGTCTCATATGATATTCTGTATTTCTATGTTATTTGTTGTAATTTCTCCATTTTCCTTTCTTATTTTGCTTATTTGTGCTCTCTCTTCTTTCTTCTTTATGAGTTTGGCTAGAGGTTTGTCAATTTTATTTAACCTTTCAAAAAACCAGCTTTTGGTCTGATTGATTTTTTTCTATTGTTTTTTAATCTCTATTTTATTTATTTCCTCCCTGATCTTTATTATTTCCTTTGTTCTGCTGACTTTTGGGGTTTTTTTGCTCTTCTTTTTTTAATTGTTTTAGCTGGTGGGTGTGAGCTTGTATTTCTAATCTGAAAAAAAAAACAATTTAAGAATGTGACGTTCTTGTACTGTCTAAATTATGGGAAAATTAACCAAGAGTTTCTAGAGTATTTTGTCCTTTTTGTGCAGTTTTCTCTTATTCTGTGTTTATTTTCCCCAGTTTTGTCACAGACACAGTATATTTAAGGTGACTCTCCTGGTATAATCTACTTGTGCTGTCCCTTTAATGTTTCAATCACTGTACTTTTCATTCATTCTTGGAGCGACTCTTTTGGGGCACTCCCACCACATGACAAGCATGACCTAGTGCCGGTGTTAGTGACAAACATGACTAAGTCATAGCCAACAGCCTAGGGGGAAAGGCAGATAATTAACAAGTAAATAACTGGATACACAGACATCAAGGAGGTGATAAATACCAACTAAAAGAAATATGTTACTTGAAACTGTTAAATTGTTTCTCTGCCACCAGGTCTCACCCAGAAGGCCGATCATCTTCTGAAGGAGAAGAAGGCCAGAATGATGGAGGCATCAGGGTATAGTTCCTGAGGGAATGAATTACTCCAGGCTCTGTTTACTAGGGATTAAAGAGACTTCAGGCTTGCTGAGAAAATTGCACGATGATCCTGTGACCTGGATCTAAAACAGATTCAGTCCAGTTGCAGAAGAACTCAGTTTCCTTCCACTCCATTCTGAAGTGTTTGTGGCCCATCAGGAATGACTCACATCTCCTAATACTTAGACTGCCCTGGGTTTTTCAGAGCTCACTTCCTGTAACAAAGGATGCAAAATAATTGCAAAACAAACAAAAAACAAAACAAAAAACCAGAGCAGATAAATTAAAGCAGGACACAGCCTCTTAGTGACGCTCAGAACCGCACAGGTTCAGTCTTCTCATCAGTGTAAGTACCCTCTATTCAGAATCAAACCTCAAAGAGCCTTATTCTTTGTTTCCTTATTTTTCCCCTGCCACGTGGCACAGGTATCACCGGTAGGGGGGAGCAGTGACCAGAGAAATGAAGAAGCGGAGGGTACTCCGGAACACTCTGGAGGAGAAATCGGAAAAGATGGGGAAGCCACAGCCCAGGAGGAGGCTGATGACGATGAGGAAGTCGAAATCCAAGAGGAAAAGGAAACCAATGGCGAACTCGAATTTGAAGAGGAATTAGAATCTGGTATGGAAACCCCGTCCTCTGAAGGGAAAGTCAGTTCCACAGACCTGGGTTACTCCGACATCAGCCCTGGTGAGGTTCCTGGAGATGAAGTCGGCCCCACACGCCTGCATGACAGAGCAAGGGGGAAAGCGAGTCTTGAAGGCAGAGAGGGCCCCAGCTCATCCCAATCCGGAGGACCGGGGGTCACCTCCGCAGAGCCCTCCCAGCGAACTTCGGGCTCACCCGAGCAAGTGGACCAGGAGTCGGTGAGTGGCCTGAGGTCTGTTTCACCCAGGTGTTTTACTGCTCGTGAGGCTTGCCACCCTACGTGAGGGAATCGGGGCACGCTACAAATAATTCACACCGCAACCCCTGTCAGAAACGTCTCGGCAAACTTGGGTCTCAGGAGCCACCATCAAATGCCGAGAGTTTCTGGACCCTCCCTCTGTGTCCCAAACACAAGGTGGGAAAGTGCCATCTGAGGGCATCCGGGTGTCCAGCACCGCCCAACAGAGCTTTGCATGATGATGGCTATGGCTCTGTCTGCACTGCCCAGTATGGTGGCCGCTAGTCACATGTGGATACAGAGCACTTGAAGCCTGGCCAGAAGGACGAAGGAACCAAGTGTTTACTTTTTTAAAGATCCTAATTAATTTGAATTTATATAACCACCTTACAGGTGGCTACCATCCTGGACAGTGCAATCCTAGATAGTAATGACAATGGTTACGTTCCTGTAATTTTCATTTTTTATTTTCAAACAAGCATAGACTTACAGAAAAATTGACATACCATAAGAACTGTGGGGTTTTTTTTTAAGCATTTGAGAGTAAGTTGCCAATCTGAATCTCCATTGCCTCCCAGTGCTTCCGTGTGTGTTCCCCACAAACAACAACAGTGTAACTATCAAAATCAAGAAATTGTGCGAATTGTTCTGGAAGGGAAGTGAGCAGCAGGGCAGGGCAGGAAGAGAATGCATTACATGTCTCCTTCATGGCCCTTCCAAGGGCTGGACACTTCCATGCCCTTGAGGTGTGCTGTCTCAGTGAATCCTGACAACAACCCTGTGAGGTGGGCATCAGTATTACCCTTGCTGTACAAATGGGGAGACTGAGGGACGAGGGGCTTCCTCGCCCAGAGGCACCCAGCTGGGATGGCAGCTCTCTGAACCGTGAAGCCAGGATCCCTCCCCAGCCTGTGAAATCTAGAAGAGTTAATAACTTTGCAGAATAATACAACTCGATACTCATTGAGCCCTAATTAGCTTTACGATGACAAATGGCAAACACATGATCAAAATCACCTTTTAGAATTTTATAACAGTACCCCACCTTCTCAAATAGCCTGGAAGGGTGAGTTATAGGTCACTTGTTGAGCTGTACACCCAATTTCCATCCTGGCCTCCAGTTTCTAGAAACTCACTAAAAAACAGTCTCCATATTTGATCAACCAGAAGGGCAGAGACAGACCCGAGGAGAGACCCCTGTTCCCCTCCTCCCGGCTGGGGCCAGGCTTCAGAGGAAACAGAACTGGGGAGCTGGGGCCCCTGTGCCATCGGCGTGTTCCAAAGCCTCGCTGACTTCCCGTCAGGAAAAGCCCTTTCTGGACACCCAGAGGTGGACTTTTGTCTCTGGGCCCCGTCAATGTCACCGTGGTTCTGGCTGCCTCAGAAATCACTTCTAGAGTCAGCATCACCTGAGGACGGTCAGCAGAAAGAGCAGGAGCCGGGGGCCAAGACGGCCCTTGGCTGGCTGTGCGAGCTCTGGCAAGGTCTTGGGGTCCTGTGAGCTGCTTCCCCACAGATGACAGAGACGGCTGGCACCGCCTCGCAGGGTCCCCGTGCAAGGTCCTTGCCTGTTGTTACGAATATTCACCAGTTCATCATCGACAGTAATTACTGTCCACAGTGACCAGGGCGAGAGTCTCCTTTAGAGCTGAAGTGGAGCCAGGTGTTCCACTGAGAGAACACTCTTAAGGAAATGTCTCTGAAGTGGAACAGCTGGAAAGCAGAGAAGCAGCTAGCAGCCCCCTGGTGGACCCTGGCCGGACTCAGGCTCCCCCGCATCCTTTTATAAAGAGGATGCTCGGAGGTGCTGCATACCGTCCACGGGGAGACCAGCGCTTGGGAGCGAGGAAACCCGCGCCCAGCGCAACCCGGGCCTCGGCGCTTGCGCTCCGCTGCAGACCGAGCGGGCAGGGGCGCTCCCGGACTCCTCGTGGGGGTGGGGAGAGGTGTTTTCTGCTCTGACCATTTGCAAAAGCCAGGTGATATCCAAACCATTTTCCACTATTTCAATAACTAAGTTGAATTTTGAACACTGGAATGAATCAAAATCGAGTAACTTCTCCATCCCAGTTGCCCTCGTTAATTCAGGCTTGGTTGTTTTTCCTCTAAAAACAGTCTCAGGAAGCGCCCCTCTTTCCTCTGGGGCAGCAGCACCGCCGGGAACACAGCCAGGGGAGCCGCTACGTGTCCGTGGACTTGGACCAGCCGTCTCCGGGCGTGGAGGGCCCCTCCTCACAGGAGCCAGGTACCACAGGATAAGCCACCTCGCACCCCCTTCTGCGCGAGGGCTGCCCCTCATTTGCCACCTGCTACCTCATGCCCGTTGGGCTGCGAGCCTAAAGATGGAAGAATTTCTCACAGATACGGAGAACACACATGGAGCGTTTGCTCTCTCCTCTCACTTAATCCTTACACTGCCCGCTGAGCAGGGAACCGTTCTTCATTTTACAGACCCTAAGAGTCATTAAGCAACCTGTCCCCGTCAGTGGCAGGACCAGGCCTGGCCCGAGATCTGGTGACACCCCAGCCCACATCTCTGGCCACACATCCCACTGCCTTCTGGTCTCAGAGGGGAGCTCCCCGCAGACGTGCGTCTGTCTGCTGAGTTCCCAAGGCTCTCCCGCACACCCCTGTCTTTCCCCTTGGCTCCGGTAGTCCAGTGTTGTGTACTTGGGAAAATGGATCAAGGTATTTCTTATGCCACACGATGAGGGTGCACGGGTGGTCCAGCTAACAAAGCCTCACATCACTCACAAGCGACACACAGACACACACCCAAACGAGTTAAAAACGGAACAGGATGTCTCCGGCTCGGGCGGCGAGGAAAGCTGAAACTAGAACCTCACTGAGACATCACTGCTTCTCAATCTTACCAGCTGTTTCCCATAAAAAAAGATCAATCTAGTCCTTTATTAAGAAGCCACCTTCTACTCACTCTTTATATACAGATACATTTAAAAAGTACCTACAAAATGTATTTCCTTTTAGTCTACTTTTAAAATGTGATCCTTTCTATGGAACACGTTCAGTCAACTAGTAGGAACCCTAACCCTAACCCTCCCACCCAGCTGACCCTGTGAATGGCACGTCTGAACACTAACCCAATGGGCGCTTTTTCTCTGTTTCCCACGATGTTGCCTGAGGCTAAATGTGTCCACTTTGCCTGATGACACCCCCAGAGAAGCACGCTCTCTACGCCTCTCTTACGCCTCAGTGATGTCTGCTGTCCCCCCAGAGCCCGCTGCCCCCCCCGGGGAAGGAGCTGCGCCCTCCTTCCTGGACAGGATCCAGCAGCTAAGCATGGCGGAGGAAGGGGGCCTGGGGGAGAGAGTGGAGTCTGAGGGCAGCGACGAGGCCGAGGAAGACAGGTCCCAGCTGGTGGTTTTGGACCCAGACCATGTAAGGAGACATCCCCGGGTTTTGCTGTTGCCCCACAAAGATGAAGAGGGACTCCGCTTCTCCTGCACCTGCCCCGGAGGCCCTTCCCACCCTGCCCTCCGCAGACCTCCGCCACCCCCTCAAACGCCACGCTCTCGTCTATCCCCCCTCAGCGTTTTTTCTGCAGGGTTTGGACTGCTGCTTTGTAAAGTGTATTCTCCCTTTAGGTTCATATGCTGGGTCAGCATTTCTCAACCTTGGCGCCATTGATATTTGGGGCTGGATCACTCTTTGTTGGCGGGAGCTTCCTGGGCACCACAGGGCAGCATCCCTGGGCTCCACCCACTAGGCGCCAGTAGCACCCCTTAGTTGTGACAACTAGGAATCTCTCCAGACTTTGGGTGTTGGGTGGGGACAAAAATCACTCCACTGACGACCACTCGAGTGTCCCAACCCTCTGGCAAGTAGGGAGGGCAGGTCTTGATTGGATGAGCCCCTGTGGAAAGCCGTGGTGCTCCAGGCACCGCCAGAGGGATCGGGTTGTGCTGGGAAAGGGGGCTGAGCACTCACTCGGTGCTGGCACCCCATGCGCTGCTCCTCGCTGCCCTCTGACCCCCGGGGAGAACCAGAACCACTGCCCCAGCTCACCCTGTCATTTTGCCAAAATATGCACTCAGGTCCTTCCGTGCTTAGGATGAGACCACGGGCGCTTTGACTTTGTGGCTTCCGGAGTAAGAATCCCGGGCAGAAGTGGGGAGCACCCGCCTGGAAGTCATTCCTGCAGCAATTTAGGCTAAGCCCTGGAGGGGACAGGGCAGTAACCGGCTGTGCTCTTCCGTCGTTTTAGCCCCTGATGATCAGATTCCAGGCTGCCCTGAAGAACTATCTTAACCGGCAGATAGAGAAGCTGAGGCTGGAGCTTCAGGAGCTGGTGCGTACCTGTCCCGCCTTCCACCCGGCTGTGCGCCCGCGGCCCCGTGACCCAGCTTCTCTCTCTGCTGCAGGGCGTGGCCACCAAGCAAGGCCGAGTCCAGCGGCAGGAGCTGGGGGTGGACCTCTACGGGGTCCAGCAGCACCTGGCCCGCCTGCAGATGCAGCTGGAGAAGAGCCACGACCGCCACTCGACCGCCGCGTGCGCCAGGCGCCGTAAGGAGGAGGAGCTGCAGAGCGCGCGCCTGCTCTACGCCAAGACCTGCGCCGCCGCCGGCGAGGAGCGCAGACAGCGTAAGGCGCGCGCGTCCTCGCGGGTGTCCTCGTGGCGCGTCCCCGCCTGCCTCTGCAACCGGGTGGGGCGTCCCCGAGGGCCGTCTCAGGGCATCAGGAGAAGCAAGATGTGTTCGTGTCCTGGAGGAGTTCCCAGCCTTTGGGGGGAGGGAAGACATAAATGTCTTTAAAGGGACCTAATTAGGCAAAGCAGCAAACGCTGAAAGCTGGCAGGTGGGGTACACAGGTCGAAGCAGGAGAGGCTGGTGGCGTCGAAGGTAGGGTATTCAGAGGGCAGGAGGAGCGGGAAGGGACAGGCTTTGAATAGGTGGGGAGGTATGGGTGAGGCTGCCCTGCAGCCCCGGGTTGTGCAGCAGATTAAGGGGGGCGGGGGCCTTGGAGCAGAAGAAACAGTGGGGATACCACTCATCACCGCGCACTGTTGCCACCAAAGCAGTGGCCCAGCACAGAGCCCAGGTCGCGGGTCACAGTCAGCAGTGCGGCCGCCCCAGGTTACTTCAGTCTCTGTGCTTTTTCATGTTTCCAACTTCCTTTATCAACTCTGTATTACTATTACAACGGGGGGAGGAACCTAAGAGAATCCGAAAGAAAACGGCATCACACGTTTATCTCAACTATGGCTGGAAAGAAGCATTTTGGGCCCTGAGAGATGCCGGGGAGGTTTCCAGATGGACAGAGTTGGGACATGCGCTCACTTCTGGAGTACCCCTCCCTGACTACCGCCAAGTTAACAGAATCTACCAAAAAGAGAGGAGTGGGGCATTCACACCAAAGCAACAGAGCCACGTCCTCTGGATGGAACAGAATTTAGACCAACCTGAAAGAGGACACAGGTTCTCCCACCCCCTCCACACAGCAGCAAGTGCCAGCCAGCACCCCTCACCAGAGGCTCAAGGTATGGGTGGGCTTCTGGAAAGCTCTAAATGTCTTTGTGGACACTGCATCCTTTCTAGAGGCCACCAAGGAACAGGAGCAGAAGGGGGTTCCACCAAGCAAGGACCCCTCTAACAGCGCCAGTTCCCCCTTCTCCAAACTAAGGAATTCGGAGAATGGGCCCAGCCCTGCCCACCAAGTGTGGTCCCGTAGGTGACACATGGGGCTTTGCCTGTGGAGGACTTCCATGGTTGGCCGCCTCACCTGGGAGGGAGTGGAAGCCCAGCAGCCAGTAGACCTTCTCGTCCAAGTGTGAGGCAGCAGCAGCAGCAGCCCCCAGACAGGAGAGCAGGCAGGGCTTGACCGACAGAGCGGACGCCTCCACAGACACAGGCCAGTTTCTGGAAACGGCACGCGTCCGCTGGTGTCCGACTTGAGATTGTAGAGGATGTCACACGGGGCAAATGAATGCGAAGTGTTGTGGAAAAGGATCCTTGGAATTAAAAAACAATCATCATCTCCCACCCCCCCCCCAAAAAAAAAGAAAGAAAGAAAGAAAAAGGCACTAAATAGACAAACCAGCGCTGATGGAAGCGGAACTTGTAAACTGACAGGCCAGTTGGGGGAATTCTGCCCAGAGTTCAGGGCAAAACCCAACATGATGGACACTTTGAGAAGGAGATACAAGATGTGGACAAACAGACCTGAAAAAGTCAGTGTCCACAAGACAGAAATTCCAGGAGATTAGGGGCATTAGCCAGTGACATCAGACGGAAACATTTGCATGAGTTCTCGTAAGGTGAATCTTCAGTTATAAAGATTCACAGAGGGCCAGACAGGTGGAAGGAAAACAAACATGCCTTGACACAGTTGGTGGAATTTTTAAGTTCCAAAGGGAAAGGGAAAAAAAATACCACAGGCTTACAAGCAGGTCGAAGCCAGACACTTCCTGCGTTATTAACCCTCTAGGGAGCGGGGTGGAAGATCTGGGAAACTCTTCCCAGGCTTATTTTATAATGCTTGGTGTAATCCTTGCTGATAAAGCTTCCAACCTCCAAAAACAGAACACTATAAAGAGGTCCTACTTGTGCCATGTGGAAATCCTGAATAAAATATTAGCAAATACTAAATTTTCACTGAGTGACAAAAAGAATAAGTTCAGCAATATAGGAAAAGAAAGATACCTCTTAATGATTCTGGACTAGTCTGAAAGTCGGAAATCTGCTAACGTGTTGCATTAAATTCATCCGTTAAAGGACGGAGGGGGGAGAAAAGATTCTCTGGGGGGATGCCAAGTGGGTGTTTGGCTATAACTCATTGTCCACCCTAAACTATGGAAGGAAAGCCCTTTGTAAGTATTTGCCAGAAACTGACAAGAAACTGCTGCTCCAGGGAGAGCCCTGAGCCGTCACAGAGAAGATCGGGAGTGAGACGGGGGTCTGCGCTGTTTTGGAGGTTCCAGCCATGCGAGAAGACAGAAGTAAATGAGGTGTAGGCTCTGGGTGTGAATCATGAAGCTCACTCTCCACCAATGGTATGATGGTTTACCTGGAGGAGCCAAGATTACTGATGGAAAAAGAAAAAGCTAATTAAAAAGAAATCTAGAAAGTAACTGGATACCAGAGCTGCAGTTGTCTACCAGTAATACCCAATTACAAATTATAATTAAAAAAAAAACTCATCCATAACAGCGATAGCAACCATGAAACACTTAGGAGGAAGTCTAACAAGAAGTGGGTCCGCCTGTCTGGAGAAAAACAATAAAACTTTACTAAGGGACCTAAAACAGATTTGAATAAATGGAACAATCATGTTACCAGGATGGGAAGATACAACCATGTGAAGATGTCATTTGTCTCCAAGTTAATAAGTAGTTCAGTGCAATTCCCGTTACAATCCATGACGGGATGTTTTGGGTGAACTTGAATTAACTTAACCTATTTATTTACTTATTTTCAAGAAGTAATTATTCAACATTGAAGCCCTCTGAAGTCTCCCCATCTGCCCCCACCTCCAGCCCCCTCCACAGAGGCCCCGGTGGTATTGATTCCTGCGTGTTCTGTTGAAGATATTTTTGCACATAAAAGCCAAGTTATAAGTGTGCAGCGTCTTGTCCTGTACCTTTTACACAAGTAGCTGCGCGGTGTGCCCACTGCTGTTCCTCGCAGCTTTTTCCCCTTATCGATGCGCTCCATTCCTGACAAATTGATTTTAAAATTCACTTGGAACACTAAGTGCACAAGAATATCCAAGAAAATTTTAAAAAAGAAGGATTATGAAGGAAAACTGTCCAATTTAGCTGCTTACTGCAAACTGAATGTGCCGGTGGCATTGTTAGATCACTAAATATTTTTTGATCATTTGACCACCTGAAAATAAACACTCAGACCCCTACTTCACACTAAACAAATCCTATTGACCCTGCAAATCTCTCCAACTTCCTCTTCTGCCACCAAGTCGAGAAAACTCACCTGCTTAGATGAGGCCCACCTTAAAATGTCCCTTTTTGCCACAAAACACAGCCTAATCACAGGAGTGACCATGGGGGCAAAGGTCATGGGAAGCGTATAAAATTCTGCCCACCCCGTCTTCATTGCATAAATGACCCTTCAAGCTCTGCCACCACAGGTTGAGGTCTTGCCCTCTAAATACACTGGTGTTCTGGCTTGTAAATCAGTCTCACGTGAGTTTCGTTAAAAGGAACCCATTCCTCCGTCCCAGGGGCTTCAGTGGCGTTCAGCCCACCCATCAGGCTAGTTTCTTCCTGGGGGTTTAGGTTTGTCCCTGAGATGACCAGCCTCTGAGTGAGCAGAAATCTGTAGAACTCACATGAGGCCCCGTAATCCAGCGCTGTTTCAGAACATCCTTAGATGCGGAGGGTCTCCTGTTCATGGCTGGGATACTGGGCCTAGATTGCACATATTTTTGTCTCTCCAACTTTGTGAGGTCTTTGAAGGCAAGGTCCGGGTCTTCGTCGTTCGAGCGCCGTTTCTCAGGCCCACCCACCTGGCGGGGGGCTGCGGCCTCCCTGTCGTCGGGGTGCAGTGCTGGGACGCCCCTCTTGTCTCCCGCAGTGGCGGCCCTGCAGACGGAGGTGGAGACCCTGGCTCTGCACCTCTTCTACGTGCAGAACGTGGACCAGGACGTGCGTGACGACATCCGTGTGATGAAGCAGGTGGTGAAGAAGTCGGAGGCCGAGCGGATGCAGGCCGAGCTGGAGAAGCAGCAGCAGGTGTCCTGCCAAGAGGGAGCCTGCGCCCACCTGTGATTCCTCTGCGGGAACCTGCGGCCGCGGGAGCTGGGCCCACGCGCCTGGGTCGGGGTCGGTGGAGACCCACCTCACGATGCGTCTCCTCCCCTCGCTTCCAGGACCTGCACGTGGACCAGCTCACCGTCCGAGCCAACCAGCTGGAGGAACGGACCGCCCTGCTCGAGGCTCAGTACCGCGCGCAGGCCGAGGACACCCGGACGCTCAGGAAAGCAGTGAGCGAGGTGAGGGCTTAGGGGCACGAGGCCGTCTGGCCGCCGCGCCCGGGCTGCGCCTGCTGAGGGACTGACTGGCCCCCGTCAGCCGGCCAGCCCTCTGCACGTCTGTGCGAACCTGTGAGCATCTCAGAGCACCCAGCGACCCGAGGGGGGGACCCGGCTGGTACCCGCTGACTGATGGCCCGTGTTCTTATCCTGTCGGAGCCAGTGATGGACTGAAAGTTCTCCAGGAGCTGGGACGTTCTGTTCTGCTTGCTGGGGGATCCTTAGCAAGTGTATTAGCGACCGCAGGCCTCTTCCGGGGAGGGCCGGGGTCTCCCTAACCACTCAGCCCAGGCAGCCGGCGCCCCGGGGCAGTGCCCACATCTCTGCTCCACGCAGGGTAAGGCAGGCATGGACTCAGTGCCACACCAGACCCAGTGGCCGCCCTGGAAACCGAACGTGCCATGACGTTTCTTTTTAAATCTGTGACTCACCATCTGCAGTGATGGCACAAAGGAAACAACACACTTTTATTGAAGGCGAGAAAGACGGGCTCAAAGAAATGAACAAACACACGTGGGTCCACGTGGGGAAGCACCCGGTTCTCTCTAGCCAGGGGATGTCCTTAACCCAGCGGTGCCCCCGGCGGAACCCCTGGGGAGGCGGGGAGCTTCTTAGTTAGTGAGGCAACTGTGAACTTTATCTGGAAAATAAATTCAGAGAACTAGCCGAGAATCGTCCAGGGAGGCGCTGACGGGTTTCCTGAGAGGTGGGACTTCCTGGGAGAGTCCTGGACAGGCCGGGCTGGTGGGTCCTCCTAGCGTTACATACAATAGAGGCTAGAATAATGAATTGCTGGAGTCAGGGTCCGAGGTGGGCCGTGGGAGCCTGAGAGAGAGCTCAGAATCCAGGAGACGTTCCTATAGAAATTTCATGGATTATAAGTTAATGGAGAGCAAGTGGATTGTGCACCCAGGGGCATTGGGACATTCAGTTAATCATTTGGGGGGAAAATATCAAATCGTTTCCTCATTCCACATGGGACGAAGTATTTAAATGAGGGAAACTACCAGAAGGAAAGAAAAACGACAAAGATTTATAAAATCCTGGGCTGGAGAGGCCTTTCTGTAAGTGTGGTGGTGCGGAAGGTTTGAAAGTCAGTCCGGACTCTCCTGTGCACGCTTCTGCACCGTGATGGCTGTGCTCACACGCAATGCTGTGAACTTTTCCTTTGTTGTGTCATTTTGTGCCTTGCACCCCCCTCTGCCGGCTGTGTCGCCGGGGCAGGGCCGTCGTCCCCCATTTTGTTCATCCTGCATTCCTGCGCCCAGAACAGCAAAGGCGTGTGGCAGGTGCACCGCAGACATCGATGATGGAAGAGGACGAGATGGGGTTCTCCCACCGACTTGGCAGAATGAACAGGAGCAGAAGTGGGGCCCCCAGGCTGGGAGGTGCACATCCGGCTTTTCCGAGATCTTCGTTCCAGGGCAATGTTGTACAACGTGTCAGAGCCACCCCCTCACCACCCCGCCGCCCCAGCAAAGTCTCCCAGAACATCACTGCTTGGACTTCACTCCATGGAAAGCAGGCATGCATATCAAAGTTTTATACATTACGGACTCCATGGACAAGGTGAACAGAGAGTCACGGGGGACCCAGTGTTGTGTGTGACAGCCAAGAAAGATTCCAAGAAGAGGGCATCGGTTACACAAAGTATGACACATCCTTGCACGGGAAGACTGTCCCACCAATGGAACAAATACTTACCAGCGTGAAAACCCATTCACAACGTGCTCGTTTTTAACACTAACTTACAAAGCGATGTATCCACGATTCCGCGCACACACGCGTGCGCACATGCACACATGCGCGCGCACACACGCACACGCAGGAAGACACCGCCAGGCTGTCAGGAATGGTGAGCTCCAAGTGGTGGGGTTATTTCGATTTTCTTTCTGTTTATCTCCATGTTCTAATTCCCACAGAGTGAATACCTTTTTTTTTTTAATGGGGAAGGTGTTTAAAACATTTAAATGCTGAATTCAGCCTGGATCTTTGCATCTCAGCCTGCACCTCGGTCAGCAAGCCCTGGTCCGGCAATGAGCACCGTGGCGGGGCCCCTGCCTTAGGCCAGCCAGCCCCACACGGCCCAGCCCCGAGGAGCCCGGTGGTTCTGGTGCCTGCTGTTGGGCAGTGCACAACCTGCTCCTTGGCACAGAGCGGCCTCCTTGGTTAATAACTTACCCAAATCCAGAAATGTCTCACCAGCCATAGCACAGTTCATCCATACCACTTTATTCTCTATAATAATAATGAATCGGCGGTATTTTAAAGCCCTGACAACCAAGAAGGGGATCCCCAGGGGTGATGCTTCCTTCCACACCCAGCTCCACCCTTGCACCGTTACTGTGAGTGTTCAAGGCTCCTCTGACTTCCTCCAGCGTCTCCCACGCATGTCCACCAAGAGCAGACTCTGCTGGACTTGGCTTCTCCACAAAGGTGCTAGTGCCATAAGGAGGGTCTCACCTGAGCCCCCACTCGGTGCCCCTTCCGGGAATCCAGCACGCGGCCAGGTGCGGTGGTTCCGGTGGAATGATGAGACTCTGAGCATCACGGCGTAGCAGCCCTGAGCGAGCTGAGGACAGGCTGGGCATGCGGGCACCGTCTCGTCTGACCTGACGGCCCCAGGAGGGGGCACTGGTACTGGGGACCCGGGACCCTGCATGAGGATTTAGGCAGGTGGTGGATGGGCCTTTAGAGCTGTGTTTAATTACACACGTGTCCTTCTGCTGATGCTGATAAAGAAAAGCAAGGGTAGCAGAGAAGGAAGGTGACCCGGAGAGCTTGGGGCTCCCCGACGGCCTTCTGGGGCTCTGAGCATAAGGGCACGAGGCCAGCGTCCACATCACCGGACTCTCCCCCGCAGGCCTGCGCGGAAATAGACGCCATCAGCATGGAGAAGAGGCGCGTCCTGCAGCAGTGGGCCTGCAGCCTGCTGGGCATGAAGCACCGTGACGAGGCTCACAGGACCATCCAGGAGGCGCTCAGGTACCCCACGGAGGTGGCGGGAGAGCTCGGACACGTGTGGGGACAGCGGGGCATGGGCGCCGTGCCTGCCTCCTCCCAGGCGGGAACCGTGCGCCCCTCCCCGGCCCCCCTGGGACGGAGGGTGCACCTGCGCCCCTGGCCCCCGCTTCCGTCCTGAGAGCCCCCTTATTGTTCTCCAGGATTCCGGTGTTTCTTAAATCCTTTCAAACTTCCCGTGGCACCGGGAGCAGCAAAGCTTTCATGCTCAGATTTCCTGGGAGGATTAAGGAGAAACAGAGAGAGAGAGAGGGAGAGGGAAGGGGTGTTTATCTCAGGGAGATGAAGGGTCCCTTTGATTTGTAGGCTCACCACCTGTGTGTACAAGCGCCGTGCCTGCTCCACTGTTCTGTCGGGGGCCGGGTTCCAGCCCCAATCCGGCTTTAATCTCCCCGCAGAGGGAAGGAGGAGCCCCCCACCCAGCGGCCCCCTCTCAGGGCTCAGGGCGGCTGGCCGGCTGGGCGTGTGGCCCGGGCCGGGTGCTGGAGGCGGGGGCTCGGGGCCCAGATGTGGAAGCTGGTTCTGGAGCGAGAGCACCGTGGCCTGGACTCGGCCTCCACGCCAGGGCCTGGCACGCAGCCTGGCAGGGGCTGTGCCCGGGAGCGCCCTGCCCACCGTGCGGAGGAGAGAGTGGGCACTTTGTCATGGCCGCCGGTGGTCTGACAGCTCGGAGGTGTTTCCTTCTTGGTCCTGTGATTAAGAAAAACAAAAACGGAGGCATAGACATTCGACTGCTTTTAAAGCAAGCCGTTTTCATGGACAGTGGCTGGATTAAAACTTAGACGTCCCGCTAAAGACCTGCCTCCCCTTTAAACACTTGGGTGGAGGGACCGAGCAGTTGCGGACTCGGGGCTGCGGGCTTGGACGCCTCCCTGCCCGGCCCCTGGGGACTGGGTCCCACTGCCTGCAGGGCGGCTGCGCATTTGGTGCAGCAGAGGCCTTGGCGGGCGGGCCGCTTTTCCCTCGCCCCCGACGTCCACCTTGAGCAAGATCGAGGCCGGGGGTCGCATGGCCTGAGTGCCCCCACAGGGACCCAGGGTTCAGGGACACCTCCGCGACCCCCACCGTGGTCCTGCGCCCTGTGCCTCTGCGCTAACCCGGGTGTCCCTCCGCGACCTTCCTCCTCACCTCGGCTGTTCCTACGTGTCCTCGGAGACATGGCTTGGCCATTCCTCCTTTTCTTTTTTCTGAACTCTAATCTTTTGAACAGATGATACAGCTGCTTGGTTAGAACATCTGTAGACTCAGATGCAGTGAGGCCTCCCTCCCACCCGCATCCTGCTCCACCCAGAGCCCCTCCCCGCAGACGTGCTCCGGGTCCCTTGGGCCTCTCCCGCGACCGGCCGTGCCAGTGAAGAAAGATGCACATACCCGTGCTGTCCCCTCTGCCCTGCATTCATTCAGAAAGCATCCTGGAGAGCTTCCCACAGCAGAGCAGAAAGAGCGTCCCTTCCCCCCCCCCCCCCCGTCCCCTAGCAGCTCCCGGGGACGCTGAGGTCACCCGCACACCTGCCCCACCCCGGGGCTGCCGTCCCGCCCGCACCCGGGACTGCTGTGTCGCACCCACACTGTGCTGTGTAACCGTGCTCCCTGTCGAGCCGGGGAGCTCTGGGCTCCAGGATCTGAGCACCACAGGTCTGGTGGGTACTTCCCGGGGGCTGTGACTGCCACACCCCCACCAGCGGTGTTCCTGAGTCCCGCGACAGCTCCCGTGGCCACACGTTTGGACCATTCCAATCGATTGACAAAAAACAATGGTATCATGTTTTGAAAACAGACACATGGAATGTTCATTTTACCAAACACACACACACACACACACACACACACACACACACACACACACACACACACACACACTCCTAGCAAGTGATGGCTTGTAGTGACTCTGGCTCAGCTTCCTTCCTGCAGCTCTAACTGCACCAGCCACAGAGGCGTGAGCGCCCCCGCCGCCCAGAACGTGCTGCCCGCACGGGACGCCGTGAGAGCCGTGCGCTCTGGCTGCGGAGCTGCGGGGAGGTGTGAAGGAGGAAACCAAGACGGTTTAGCGAAGGTCAGGGCGTCGCAAAAACAAAGTATGGCATCGCCTGTGGCTTCCAGGCCAGTTCAGCAGCTGAACTAAATACTAAATGCCAATCCGTAGCATGTTGGCCATTTTAGAAAATGAACGAAAATGGTGATAGTCCGGGCTGGTGGCCCGGACGTGGGCCACGAGGCCGGCCCCCCCCAGCTGTCTGGGCCGGGCGGGGATCCCTCCCCTGTGGAGAAGGGGCGAGTGGGTGTGAGCTGGGCGCAGGCACTGCCACCGTGCCCAGTGGGCCTCCCTCGGGCCTGGGGTCTGGCAGGAGGTGCCCCCTCCCCACCAGCCTCCCCTGAGCCCAGGGAAGCCTGCAGCCCTAAAGACCTGAGGCCACAGCCACCACAGAGGGCACCGGGTAAAAACGTGTCCCCGGACGTGGGGTGTGGGCGAGGCCCTAGGGGACTGATTGCTCCGATGACGCACCGTGTCCCGTCCCTCCTCCCCTTGGGGAGGCCGAGCGGTGTCCCTCCCCGGGCCTCCCGAGGCTGGTGGACGTGTCCTGCTGACCCGGACCCAGGGGGTGACCTGAGACAGAGAGGTCCACACTGGTCCCCGCCACACCCAGGCTTTAAAGACGGCGCCTCCCACCAAATCTGTGCAATGTTAGCGTCAAAGTCGCAGCAGGGGGGGCGGTCACAGCCCCAGCTGAAGGGTCACGTGGGAGGCTGGAGCAAACACTGCAAGTCATACATTTGAAGCAAACGGGCCATTTTCATGTGAAGTGTCTCAAAATAGGCCAGAAAATACAAAGACAGTACTGTGCTGAGCTCGGGCGGCAGGGGACACCCTGCCCAGAACTCACACCCCCGCAGGGAGAGGGCCACTGTGCCCCGCTGTCTGCCTCTGTCGGACCTCCTGGCAGGAAACACGCGGGGCGGGCAGGGCTCAGGCCTCGCCAGGTGTTAATCTGTCAGCTTCGTCACCTTGAGATCCTGTACCAAGTTCCCTCTTAACCTTCAGACAGACTGGGCCGAGCCTCAAGCATCCTCGGAGTCCACCAGCTCTTCTGGGTTCATTTGTTTTCTATCGGTATCTGCTAATCAAGGAAATTTTTAAAGTGTCTTCTTTAAAAGTAATTTTTATCAAGGGTAGGTAAGTGATCATGTTACTGGAAATTAGAAAAAGCGACAAGGATGTGAGAGTACCAGTGGCTTTCCCCTTTTGTAACGGTGACAATTGATCGGCTGGCGTCCCGGTGTCTGTCCCCCGTGGGTAGATTTCAGCGAGTGTTCAGACTTCTGTCATACAGATTGGATGTCTTCGTTTTATTGTCATTTATAAGGCTGCTACTTCCTAAAAGAGAAAATGAGTAAGTTTTTAACCCATCAGTTGAACTGAGGATAATTTATGTGGAGACTTATGATGCACAGAAGTTATCCTGTTCCAGTGCACAGTTTGGTTCAGCAAATGGACAGAGGCAAGTGAGCATCGTGCACTCAAGGTCACAGATGTTCCCTGCGTCCCCAAAAGTCAGCGCGTCTCCCCACCGCCAGCCCCCAGCAGAGCCTGCCCTGCTGTCCGTCCCTGTAGGCTTGTCATTTCCCGAATGTCTTGCACGTGAAGTCACACGACACGTGTGACTTCCTTGCCTGGCATTTTGCGCTTCATATGACGCTTTGAGTTGTCCTCGTGTTGCCAGATCAATAGCTTATTTGTTCTCACTGCCCTTGCTGGCGACGGTACATCGGCAACCGGTTGTTTCCAGTTTGGGGCCGGCATGAAAGAGCTGCTGTGCACACTGGACAGGTTTTGGTCTAGACGACGTTTCCATGGCGTTGCTGGTAAGTGTGTATTTTAGTTTGGAACAAGCTGCCAAAGTGTTTTCCGGAGTGGCTCGTTCCAGTCTGCACTCCCACCACAAGGGATGCGAGTCCCCGTCACCCTCCCCGTCGCCAGCACTTCATGATACTGCCATTTTCGTTTTGGCGCTTCGCAGGTGCGTCTTGGGGTCCCATCGGGACTTCAGTTTGCGTCTCCCCAGGACTAGTGCCGTGGCGCACCTCTCCGTGCTTGCTTGCCGTCCATAGATCTTCCCCGATTAGCTGTCTTTTGCTCATTTTTAAACCAAGTGACTTATCTGTTTGTTGAATTATGAGCTCTCATGTGTTCTGGATACAAGTTCTTTTGTCAGACGTGTATTTTTAAAACATGTTTCTCCCTGTCTGGCTTGACTTTTCATTTGCTCAGTGGTGTCTTTTGAAGAGCCAGAGTTTTAAATTTTGACGAAGTCCAACTTATTAATTTCTTTCTTTCATAGTTCATGTTTTTTATGTCATCTCTAAGAAATCTTTGCCTGACCCAGAGTCATAAAGATTTTCTCCTATGTTCTCTGCTGAAGGTTTATAATTTCAGCTCTTCCATTTAGGTATGTGGTCTATTTCAAGTTAATTTTTGAGGTTCAGCCTTTTTTCTGCATGTTTCTCTCCAGTTGCCCTAGACCACTAGTGAAAGGACTGTCCCTTCTCCATCAAAACACTGTGGGACTTTTGTCAGAAATCAGTCACTGCGTGTGTGTGTGCGCACGTGCGCGTGTGTGCGTGCGCTTGCGTGTGTGTGTGTGTGCGCACGCTCTCCATCCTGACCTGTCTATTCTCTCACCAACACCCCACTATCTCCATAAGCACAGCTTTCTACAAAGTCTTGAGATGAGATAGTGGAAGCCTTTGTTCTTCTACAAAATTGTGTTGGCTATTCTAGACCTTTGGATTTCTATACAAATTTTAGAATTAGCTTGTCAAGTTCTGAAGAGAAACAGTGCCTAACTGGCATTGATACTGGAGTTGTACTGAGTCCATAAATCCGTCTGGGGAGAATTGATACCTTAATAATATTGAATCTTCTGCTGCATAAACACAGTATCTCTGCAGTATCTTTTTTTAAATCTGTACAGATGTTTATTGCTGCACTGGTGAAATCAGGGGGAAAACCCCAGAAAACTGGAAAGAGCCTAGTTGCGTACCGATGAGGTCTTAAAATGCTATCTGGTCGTTGGAAAGAATCAAGGCGATCTCTGTGCGCCGACACTGACTATCTGTAAGACACAGCACAGGACAAAGTAAGACGCAGAACAGGACACCCTGAGTTTCCACTTGTAATTTTCTAAGCGGGGAGAAATACATAAACACGTGCAGCATGGTGACTGTAAGCGCCTGAAGTGCATCCGGAAAGGCAGGTGAGAGGCAGGGACAGGTTGCCTGAGGAAGAGGCCCAAGGGCCTGGGAGTAGCTGTGAGAGACGTGCAAGGTGTTATTCTAGTCCAAGAAAATAATTATTTTTTTGAATTTTTGAAGAAGAACTTATTCAGAGGATAAAGTGCCATCAGTGGAGAAAAGCACGTTAGAAGTGCAGCGGGACAGCTCAGAACGAGAGGGGGAGCGGGCTCGCACGCAGACGTTCGAGCGCCATTAGCCAGGACCTGCGTCTTTCACCCGGACGTGCGCTGCGGGCGTGCCCACGGCCGGCGCGCGGAGGGGGTTTGAAGAGACGGCCGCCTGCGCTCCCCCCAGTCCCGGTGGTCACTGCGGCCGTGGGGAGAGAGCCTCGGGGGCTCGGGGCTCAGCGTGCATGTCTGTAAACCCGGGGTGACGGCATTTCCTTTCCAAGGTGATGGTCACGACTGGAGGGGAGGGGCTGGCGGCGACCCCCGCCCCGCCCAGCACAAGTCAGCAGCTTCCTTCCCTCTCCCCCTCCCACAGTCATAGCATCCCAAGAGTTTTAGACTTGAGCTTGAAATGGGTAATAGTTCTAATGTGCTAGAAACCAGTAGTCAAGGTTCGGCTGCTGTGAAGAGTTGGCTTCCTAATTTCTTTCTCTCTACCCTGTGGGCGTCCTCCGAGCGGGGTACCACCATCCACACTGGTGTTCTGATGTCCTATTTTACCCTCTCTGTGTTGGCAGTGAATGCCAGCACCAAGTCAAGTCCATGGACGGCGAGCTCGAAGCCTATAAGAAGTCCATCATGAAGGAGGAAGAAAAGAACGAGAAGCTGGCCAGCATCCTGAACCGGGCGGAGACGGAGGCCAGCCTGATGCAGAAACTGATCTCGCAGGGCCTGGCCAAGGACGAGGCCCTGCAGAACGAGTTCAGCACCTACAGGCTCACCCTGCTGGACACGGAGGACGCACTGGGCAAGGCCCACGCGGTACGGCCACGTCCCCCCGCCACGTGCCTCCCGGCCGCCTGCACAGCATCCACTTCTGCCTCTCCCTTCCCAGGAATACACGGCGACCCTCGGCGAATTGCAGACTCTCCAGCAGACCGTCCGGCACGAGGCGGAGCAGCGGGGGAAGATGGATGTCTGCATTGTGGAGAAGCTGCGGGAGCACATGACCTCCAACAAGATGACCAAGTACTTCCACCAGCTCATCCTGAAGCTCCAGAAGGAGAAGACCAACCTGGTACGGCTCCTGCACACACCCAGGCCGCCAGGGGCAGGTGCCCCCAGGGAGAAGGGGTCCGGGGCGGCTCTCGCAGGGAACACACCACACGCCGTGGAATCAGCGTGAGCAAGGGGCGTGCGGCGCGTCTGTTCACCTTTTGTTGTTTTTTTTTCTAGTTGTAAAAGCAATACATTTTTATTGTAGAAAACCCAGAAACACAGAAAGGCATGAGAGGAAAGCAAGACAGCCACAATCCCACTGTCCAGACACAATCTCCTCTGAAATTGTGGTACATTTCCTCCTGGAAAATTTTCTAAACACACACAGCCACACTCATACTCACAAAGACACACGCAGACACAGCCTCAGAGGACATAGGGCTCTTACTGTTTATCAGTTTTGGAACCATTCTGATCCACTTTTCTTCATTTTTTACTGAAAATATGACACAGAAAAGTGCACAAAGAACAAGTGTAGGACCTGATGAATTTTTCAGTATCTGCACAGTATTTTATTTTACCTTATTGGCCATATTCAGCATAACAGTTTCCATTAAATATTCCTAGGAAAGGTACATGACAGTTCATGCATCACAGTTCATCCTATGAGTACATGTGTTTTGTTTAACAATTCTTTCATTAGACATTTCAGATTGTTTTTAGGTTTCAAACATTATAAATAGCTCAGCACTGAACTTGCACGTTCACACATCTTTGTCTGCGTGTCTGAGGATAAACTGCAGCAGAAACCCTCGTCAAATGGGCAGGAGCACTTTAAATGGATTCCAGAGCTGCCCAAGCCTCTGCCTCTGCCCAGGGTGTGCCTGGAGGTCCTGAGTGACTATGACTGGCCCTCCTGGCCTGGGGACCCTCTCCTTTCCCCTCCCCCTACATGAGTTCTCTCTTGCTTCCCCAGGGGTTTTGCTTTTCTCAGGGAGTGGGGGGTGTCCCTGTGTCCTTAGAAAAGCAATTCATTACTTGAATTGTTTCTCCTTTGGCTCTTTCCATGATATGACCCCCTGCCTCAGGGCCACTGTCTACCTGGCTGGCAGCCTGAGGCACCTCACCCCTCTCAGACACCTGGGAGGAAGCCAGTTCGCTCTTGGCCTGGTTGTGCCACGGGACTGGGGAGACAGGGCTGGAATCCAGACTGAGCGTGGCTGGATCTCCTTGGGATGTCCTGGCTGACGCTGGTGGAAGAGGGGCAAGACTACCTGCTTGGAACAAAAGTAGGGGTCCCAAGGGTACACTGTAGAAGCTAAGGAGCATGGTGGGCGTGCAGTAACCTGCCAGCTTTGCTGCAGCACTGCAGAGGCAGGTCCCCAGGCCCCCTGGCAGACCCCTTCACCAGTTCCCAATGTGGGTGGTTCATGTGCTACCACTGATGTCCAGCCGAGGGCAGTAAAGAGTCCTGGACCAGCATTTGTTACAACTGGTGGGTGGCGCACATACTACTACTAATATGCAGCAGAAGGCAATGAAGAGTACTGGTCCACACTTGTACTACCACTGATGTCCACCGGAGGGCAATAAAGAGTCCTAGTCCAGGATTTGTGAACAACGGTTGGTGGGAGGCGCATGTACTACCACCGATGTCCACCGGAGGGCAGTAAAGAGTGCTGGTCCAGCATTTGTCACAATTGGTGGGCGGCATGTGTACTACCACCGATGTCCACCGGAGGGCAGTAAAGGGTCCTGGTCCAGCATTTGTTGCAACAGTTGGTGGGAGGTGCGTGGACTACCACAGTTGTCCACCGGAGGGCAGTAAAGAGTACTGGGCCAACATTTGTTGCAACAGTTGGTGGGCGGCATGTGTACTACCACCGATGTCCACCGGAGGGTAGTAAAGAGTCCTTGTCCAGCATTTGTTACAATTGGTGGGCGTCATGTGTACTACCACCGATGTCCAGCAGAGGACAGAAATGAGTCCTGGGCCAGTGTTCCTTGCAATAATTGCCAGGAGATGCAAATCCAGCTCTTAAAAGGGGGCACTTTGCTTGAACTGTTCAAAACCCCCTTGGGCTGGTGGTAGGGGGTGTGGGCATATCTGGGACAAAGAGCAGAGTTTGTGGATGGGCAGAATCATTCGGAACTGGGTCCAGAGGGAGGGCAGGCACAGGTGAACAGGGAGGGGGGCGGGTGTGGGTTTCCGCTGTTAATCCAGGAGCCGTACTGACATCCCAGAAGGATGCCAGGGTGAGCAATGAGCCAGAATGTCGCTGGAGAGAGGCCATGTGCTCTGGCTGGCCTGGCTGGTGGCTGAAAGGGGACTTAGGAACTGAAGCCCTCCCCTCCAGGGTGGAGCGCTGGGGCAGAGAAGAAGGTGTGCCCCTCTGAAGACCTGGTGAACTTGGGTGGTCTTGGCAAAGAGAGGGATGGCATAACCAGAGCTCAGAGGGACCAAGGCGTGACCTTAGGGGCTGGGTGACTTGAGATGCTGGCAGGGTCTGGCTTTATATCTGGGGATGTCCTGGAAAGCCATCCACAGTACCCAGTCAGACAGTGAGTGTGTGACAGAGCTAGCTGGGGTCACATGGTCATGTGGGGTGAAACGGAGATGGGGCTGGGGGTTGTTGGGAACCGCGGGCCCAGAGAGAGCTGAGGATGTGCCCGGCAGGAGCTGGTGGGCAGCCAGTGGCGGGGGGCTGGCAGGGTCAGGGCAGAGCCAGGGCCTGGGGAAAAAGGGCCTGGTCCCAAAGCCAGAGCTGCCCAGTTCCCTGATTCTCACAAGTATCCTTATGATCAGCTGTCTGTCGTGGGAAGGGGCAGAACGAGTCTGTCTTCTGAGCCAGCAGACGAGGCAGGGTGGGCTGGTCCCGGCTTCAGGATGGCAGACAGCCCTGCAGGGCCCAGGCTGCTCCACTCTGGGCAGATGCTCCTGCCTCCAGAGCCCAAGGCTGGCGAGAGCCCCAGGGTCACAAGCCCCTGGCTGGTGGCAGATGGCGCCCCACAATACAACCTTCTCTCTCCAGGACTGCGTCCAGCTTTTCAGTAAAAGGTAAGGATATTTGTCCCATCGAATAGAAATGAGCAGTTGTTAAGAGCTTGCCACAACATTATTCAGAGTAGGAACACCAGTAACAGAGGCACGCTCACAGAGGGCAGGCATCTTGGTTTCCTTCCCCGGAGCATACGAGCCGCAGGGAGCAGCGCCTGTGATAGCTGTGGAACAGGTGGGTGGGCCCAGGACAGCTGCGACCTGCTTCCTAAGCTCTGGGACAGATGTGGTAGAGCACCGCAGTCACTAGCAATGATGTGATGTGAGAACATCAGATGTGTCAAATTGAAAAGCGGCTACAAACCTACACGTGGAGTGCGATCCTGTTGTTGCTTTTGGAGGGGAGGAAGGGGGTTTGTATACAAAGACTGGAAGGCAGGGTGGATCTTCAGCTGTGATGGTGGCCGACTGTGCAGAAGGTTTATAGGTAATCACCTGCGTTTTCACGTCCCCCATGATGTGTGTCACTGTTTTCTGATAAAGGAAAACAGTAATGTTAACTTTATTTGTGATAAATCATCAGGGTTCCAACATGCAGGTCCTTTGACAGGTCCTGAGATGGGGAGGAAGCCAACAGCCTCCTCTCCTGATCAGGTTTTGCAGTTTCTGCAGGTGCACACCCGGATGTTCGAGGAAACGGGCAGCCAGCCCACTCCTCTGGAGCCTTCCCCCAAAACAGAGAAAGTTTGTTCATGTTTCCTTCTGCTGATTCAGGTGACACATCTTTCCAAAATTGATGGCGACATTGCTCAGGCCACCCTGGACATCACGAACACCAACTGCAGGCTGGACATGCACCAGAAGACGCTGGCCGAGCTGGACACGGAAGTGAAAAAAGTCAACGACCTCATCACAAACAGTGAAAACGAAATCTCCAGGCGCACGACCCTGATCGAGAGGAAACAAGGCCTCATCAACTTCCTCAACAAGCAGCTGGAGCAGACGGTGTCGGAGCTTGGGGTGAGGCCCAGGGCCAGGAGGGCCACTCTGGCTGACAGGGGAGCTGGCCCCGGGGGCTGTCCTGCATTTAGAAGCGAGCTCGCACAGAACCCGGGCAGCCCGTCCCTGCCCATCTCCCAGGTGAAGCACACGTGTGCGGAATGCCGTCCCGCAGGCTGCCTGCGACCCTCTCTGTCGGGCTGGTCAGTCCGTATTTCAGCGCTATGGCCCGATGGTCCTGTCGCAGCCCCTCCTCCCCGCAGTGGCTGCACAGGAACAGACGGGCATAGCCGTGGGCAGGAAAAGCTCACCCCGGGGCCCTGAAGTTTGAATCCTGCAGCCTCCACCTGGCATGAGCTCCTCTTCTTTAGAATGTCGTGTGGCCCACGGGCTGTGTGACGACAGGCAGCAGGCAGGGTCCCCCCCGACCGCTGCTCTAAGTGAAGCGGTCTGTTGAGCTTGGGGCTTGCAGTCCTATAGGTCCTCCAGGTACCCCAGACCTAAGGGCCCCACCGACGGCTCCAAACCCCAGAGCAGGACGGGCGGCTGGGGGTGCACTCTTAGGGAGACCCCAGGCACCAGAGAATGGTCTCAAAGCTGCAACCGCGAGGATTCTAAGGGAGTGAAGACCCTGCCCCATGACAGTCTGCTGTTAAAAGGCAACTTGCAAAGTCTCCTTGGGTAATGGAGGCCCTGCTGCCCCTGCTTCTGCCTCTGCAAGGCTGGGGATGGAAGGGCCGGACCAGTGCGGGGGCGGGGGCGGTAGACCCTCCAGACCCGAATCACCCACAGCGGGTCTGACCATATGACCTGGGCCTTCATGGGAGAGATCCCATGACGGGGTCCCCGCCCTCTGCAGCCCGCCCTGACCTAGAGGCTCGGTCTGCTTTCTGGCGAACACCGCTTTCAGGGGGAAGAAGTGGGGCCCCTGGAGCTGGAGATCCAGAGGCTAACCAGACTGCTGGAGGAGCACGACGCGAGCATGACGCAGGCCCAGGTGGCCTGGCTGCGGCTGCAGCAGGAGATGGTGAAGGCCACGCAGGAGCGCGAGGAGCAGCTGGTCTCCCTGGACGTGGCCAAGAAGGAGCTCCACATCCTGGAGCAGAAGAAGCTCAGGATCGAGAGTGAGCGCCCCTGCCCAGCCCCCCACGGCCCCCTGCTGAGGCGCCCTGGTCCCACCTGGTCAGCCCCACCCACGGGCCCACGGGAGGTGCTGCCCCGGTATCGGGCCCACTCCGCCTGGACACCTCATACCCCGTTTCTTCCCCGCGGTTCTTGCTCTGCCCTTGGGGCGCCCAGACCCGCTGCTGGAGATCAGGGTCGTTGCTTCCGGCCCCTGCCCCTGGGCTTGGCTGGTCTTCCTGGAGCCTCAGTGTCTGAAGGCCAAGCCTGGCCCCTTCCGACTCCTCTGCCCGGGCCGGACCGTCGTTCCCACGGGGCCCCCAAGGAGGACGGCGAGGAGGGCGCAGTGGGCAGAGACCCCGATCGCTACTCTTTGGGAGGGTGGCCTGACCCCCCTCCCGCTCCGCTCGCCCCGCAGACAAGATTGACCAGGAGAAGGAGGAGCAGAAGCAGCTCCAGCGCCACATGAGGGACCTGGACACCGACCTGAAGAAGCTCAACGTGCTGATGAACAGGAACCGGTGCAGCTCCGAGGAGCTGCGGCAGGACAACCTGGCCACCGAGGGCGAGTTCGTGCGCTCGCTCAGGGTCAGCGCCCGGCCCGGGGAGGGGGCGGGGAGCGGTGGGGGAGGGAGTGGGAGCAGGCGCGCCTCCCCCGCCCGGCCCCGCCCACAGCCTCCGCCCGCCCCGCCCTCGGGCCCGCCCACGGCCCTCCGCCCGCCCCGCCCTCGGGCCCGCCCACGGCCCTCGGCCCCGCCCACAGCCTCCGCCCGCCCCGCCCTCGGGCCCGCCCACGGCCCTCGGCACCGCTCACAGCCTCCGCCCGCCCCGCCCTCGGGCCCGCCCACGGCCCTCCGCCCGCCCCGCCCTCGGCCCCGCCCACAGCCCTCGGCACCGCCCACAGCCCGCCGCCCGCCACGCCCTCGGCCACGCCCACAGCCCTCGGCACCGCCCACAGCCTCCGCCCGCCCCGCCCTCGGGCCCGCCCACGGCCCTCCGCCCGCCCCGCCCTCGGGCCCGCCCACGGCCCTCGGCCCCGCCCACAGCCTCCGCCCGCCCCGCCCTCGGCCCCGCCCACAGCCCTCGGCACCGCCCACAGCCCGCCGCCCGCCACGCCCTCGGCCACGCCCACGGCCCTCGGCCCCGCCCACAGCCTCCGCCCGCCCCGCCCTCGGGCCCGCCCATGGCCCTCGGCCCCGCCCACAGCCTCCGCCCCCCCGCCCTCGGGCCCGCCCACGGCCCTCCGCCCGCCCCGCCCTCGGGCCCGCCCACGGCCCTCGGCACCGCCCACAGCCTCCGCCCACCCCGCCCTCGGGCCCGCCCACGGCCCTCGGCACCGCCCACAGCCCGCCGCCCGCCACGCCCTCGGCCACGCCCACAGCCCGCCGCCCGCCCCGCCCCACGCAGGCCTCGGAGCGGGAGGCGGCGGAGATGCAGGAGAAGCTGAGTCAGCTCGGCGAGGAGAAGGCGGCCTTGCTCAACAGCCTGGTGGAGGCCGAGTGAGTGCGGGGCGCGCATCCCCCCGGCGGAATCCGCCTGAAGCCGCGGGCGGGATCGGGGTGGGTCTGGCCTCCTGCCCTCCGGGCCACCCTCCCCGCAGTCGGTGACCCCTGGAAATGGCGTGGCTCCCTTTGAATCCAGCTTTTACAAGAACTGTATGATCTTTCTGGTGCCTGGTTATGAGCATTTAAAACCGTAGCTCTGTGTGCAGAGTAGGAGCGAGAATCACACGTAACCCAAACCTCTTCCTTCACCATTTTCCCCGCGCATTTCTTCCTTGTTTTTTCCCCAGCGTAAATGGGATTGTTCTTTTGTCCCCCGTTGAACAAGCCTTGCCTTCTCCGTGGCTGTCCTTCCCGTCGGTGCACGTGGGTCTGCATCTCCAGCTGGATGGGCTCCTAATCGGTGCTCTCCACGGGGCTGAGATGCAAAGGCCCGTCCCCTCCCTGGGGTTTGACAGAGTCTACACGTGACACCCGGCCCTGGTGCTCTTCCAGGGCATCTCAGCCCCTCCCAGCGGCTGTAACGGAGCAGCAGGCACTTACTGCTCCCAGTTCTGGCGGCCGGACGTCGAGGTCAGGGCGCCTGCCTGGTCCACTGAGGGCTCTCGTCTGAGCGGCAGATTCCTGGCTGTGTTCTCACAGGGTGCTCAGTGCGGTCCCTTTTATGAGGGCGCTAATCCCGCTCACGGGGCCTCCACCCTCATGACCTCATCACCTCCCCAGGTCCCGGCCTCCTGACCCAGCCACATGGGAGTCAGAACTCCAACAGGTCGGACAAGGGCATTCAGACCACAGCAGGGGGCGTGTATCTTTGCTGACATTTTAATAGCTTTCAGGGTCTTGGTCTATTGGGATTTTTTCCCTTTTTTTTATGTCAACTCCTATCATTTATATTTGCTTTTCTCAGCTTCTCCAAAAGTTACATATCTGCTTCTCTCTCGCTGGGTGAGGGTTTTGGGCCCTGGGGTTGAGTTGACCCTCTGGTCCCAGAATGAGGGACATTTGATTCCATTTAAGCCCATGCCTTCCTGCCTGCAAATTAATGGTGCCACCTGCCAGGTGAGGGCACCCCTCGTGGAGGGACAGGGGAGGGTCTCCGTCAACCCACCACAGACACGGCCCCTCGAGCGGAGAACCAGTCCCAGGCACAGCACACAGCGCCCGCGGGAGCATCAGAAAGAAAGCCCATCCTCCTCCAGCTCCCACACTGCCTCTCCTGCCCTCAAAGGCACCAGATCATGCTTTGGGAGAAAAAAATCCAACTGGCAAAAGAGATGCGTGCCTCAGTGGATTCTGAGACGGGCCAGATGGAGATCCGGGCCATGAAGGCTGAAGTCCAAAGGATGAAGGTGGGTGAGGGGAGGGCGGCGTGGGGGGCTGGAGGCTTGGGGCCCCAGGGAGGAAGCCCCTCCCGCACGGCAGCCTGCAGCCCAGGCACCAGGACATGCGCTGTTGCCCTGGCTGGCCTCCCGCGTCAGGGTCTGTCCGGCTCTTGTTCTTGCTGCCCCGAAGCAACCGGAGCACGCACAGCTGTCTGCTGAGCACTCGCCAGGTGCCGCTTCACCCTCGCTCCGTGTAACCAGTGCCCTCTGATATTTTTAAATGCTGGCTGTGACTCCCCCAGCCCTACGACTGAATTGTGAGGTGTACCCCACCACTGGACCAAAAAGCCTCACCAGTGACAGGAGTCAAAGAACACACCACCTTGCCCCTCCGAGCTGTGTTTTTCTCTCCGCTGTCGTTTTAGCTGGACTTCACCGCCTTAAAAAAAAAAAAAAGGCCAGTAATTAAATCACAGGCTGTCACTGAGCCAAAGATTCTGGGCTTCAAGGATATGACATCACTTTTAAATGCCATGGTTAGTAATAACCCCACTGGCTGTGGCATCCATAGAAAATCAAATGCTTACGCTGCTGATAAGTTTGAAAAACACTCCATTAAACTGATTTTTCAAACCACAGAAGCCACGTGTGTTGCCACAGCAGGTCAGACCCTGCACCACAGAGCTTACACACACATGCACACGCACACGCACACACGGACAGGGCTGCCTCCTCCCTCCCTCCTGCTGTGGTTTGGTTTGGTTTTGTTTTCCTTGAAAAATAGTACATATAACTTAGCAACTTGTATTTAGAAAAATAATATGGACATTAACTCATTCTGTAAGCGTTGCGGAATACACTGTGGATGTAACATAATTCACTGAAACGTTCTCGGGTTAATGAAGATTCAGATTGTTTCCAGTGTGGTGGTGTTCTGTCACCACAAACAATGTTACAGTGACATCCTTGTGGAAGGCAGTTGACCATATTTGTTTTCTTGGGTCTGTCTCTGGGCTCTGTGCTGTGTTCCTCTGGTCCAAAAGCCTGTTCCGTCCCAGTTCCATAAAAATTTGAGAATCAGCTTGTCAGTCTCTCTGAAAACCCCTGCTTGGCTCACGACTGGCATGGAGTCTGCGGATCCCTCTAGAAGGAACCTTAGCTGTGTTGCCCTTTCCAGTCCGTGCGCAGGCATCTGTCTCTTCACTGGGTCTTGCTTGGCTTCCCTCCTCAGTGTTTTCAGTTTTCAGCATCCGGCTCTTGCACGTGTTTTGGTAGATTTATCCCTCACAGAAGCCTCCCTCGTGCCCCTCAAAGCCCATCTCCCCCAACAACCCGACCCCCAGCCCCAGGCCCCACAGACCCTTCACGCCACCATCTCACAAAACACGGTGCATTTTCCCAGCGAGGAGATTAACTTGGTGCAGTGCGGTTAACCAAACTACAGACTCTAACCCGAGTTCACCATTTTTTTTGGCTGATGTCCTTTTTCTGCTCCAGGACCCCTCCCTGGGCTGCGCTTAGTTCTCATGTCTCCCCACCTCTGATGTCTCTCAGTGTCCCCTGTTTGCCGGGTGTTCTTTATATGGCTCTTAAATCATTCTGATCAGGTGACAAAGTCCCCAGACTCCTTTGTCCCCTGGGGCAAAGGTGGGTTCCCTGTGGGTGCCGTCAGATGTTGGCCGGGGGTGGCACTGGCCCCTCTCCTGTCTACCATGGTCCTGACTGCCCACCGGCCCCTCTGCCCCATGCCCCAGGTCAAGCACGGGCAGCTCCTGAAGCAGCAGGAGAAGATGATCCGGGACATGGAGCTGGCTGTCGCCCGCAGAGAGACCATCTCCACCCGGGCCGAGGGGCAGTGCAAGTTGGACAAGAAGCTGCTCACCCGGACGGACTTCCACCACAAGCAGACCGAGCTGCGGCGGAAGATCAGGGACATTCGCAAGGTAGGGGAGCCGAGCCTTGGGGAAGGGACTGCGCCCTGGGCCACCTGCCCACAGATGGTCAGCGTGTGTCACCAGCCCCACCACCAGGTGTGCCGGGCATCACTGGCCAGGGCCATCTTTCGGATGCACCTGCCCCAACCTGGGCTGCGATTTCAGTCTCTCCTCCCCACCCTACCTGCCTCACCACCTTTCTTTCTGCCCCTCATTCCCAGAGCTATAGTCACAGCTGCTATGTTGGGGACTGAAAGGTGACAGTGGGGGGTTAGGGGGATGGAAGGAGCTCAGCTTTGGAATCAGACAAGCTGCTTTCTTCTGTGCTGGGGACAAAGCCTGAGCCGCATGCACCACGTGCCGGCTCTGGGTCAAGATGAGGGGCCAGGAACGCCCCTAACGGCCTGCTGGCAGGGCCTTGCTCTGGGAGCTTGCCGTGGGTTTAACAGGAGGTCTGCACGGGGTGGGTGGGCTGCAGCTCAGGGCTGGAGGCTGTCCTGTTCCGGCCCCTTTCTGCCGACAGAGATGGCATCAGGGAAGGGCGTGAGCCCCATGTCACTGCCCCTAGTGGGTGCTGAGGACAGGCCGATGAGAACGGGGAGGGCACCCTCTTAAGCCCGTGTCCCCGTCCCCCAGGCCACGTCAACCAAGCACGTGACATGGGCCCTGCCCTGGGAGGGGACCAGCCATATGGCTGCAGTGCTGTCCCCCTTAGCGATCACCAGGCTGGGCTCTGGGCTCAGACCTCCTTCAGCCCCACTGACCGCTATGTGGCCTCTGGGGTGTGTGGAACCTTCCACGCCCACATCTCCTCATCTGCCAGTGGAAGTGGGAGCAGTAACCCCCTCCCAGAGTGGTGAGGGTCACGTGAAACAGAACCCACCTCAGGGGTTCCAGCCCGAGGCTCAGGCGCGTCGCCCGAGCTCCCTGTGCCTCGGCTTACTGACCCGCGACACGGACCCTCACCTCGCAGGGTCCCGCAGAGGGCTGAGTGGAGAGTGTTGGGTGGCCCCTATAGGGGGAGCCCTGTATGAGGAAAGGGTAGCCGAAAAAGACGGACTTGACCCAACTGCTTGTTTGGACGTTACCGGGGGTGTGGCCGTTGGAGGTGCAGGGCAGCGGCCTTTTCTGGTCCTGGTTTGTGCATTTCTCTGCCACGTTGGCCACTCCTGGCATCCGTCTCTCTCCACTCCTACTGGCTCCCCCGGGGGCCTCCTTGGCCCAGCTTGGCTGAGGGCTCCTCTCTGTCCCACCCCTACGAGGGTCCCCTAGGGCTCCCCACCCCATGACACTCTCCTGCACCCCCTCTTTGGGAACCCTCTCATATTGTGTGCACAGAGGGCTGCGGGCCCTTCCAGTCCAACGCTTCCCTGTCTGCTGAAGAGCAAGGGGGCAGGGTCCCAGGAGGCTCCTGTCTACCCCCCAGGCCACCGAGGAATGCAGCCAAACCATCCTGGAACTGGAGGAAACTCAGAAAAGCGTGAGCGACTCCCTCCTGGAGAAACAGGAGCAGCTGTTGAGGATGCAGTCCGAGGGGGACGAGCTCGAAGCCGACCTGGAGAGGCTGGCGGCCCTCAAGCAGCAGGTAAGCTAGTCCCCAGGGCCACTGGAGCCTCAGGCACTAAGACCGGGCGGATCCCAGCACTGCCTGCTGCTTCTGTCCACCCCACGTGGCTCCACCGGCCAGCACTGTCCTGGGCACCAGGGCTGCAGAGCAGAACAGAACAGAAAAGGCGACAATCCCTGCCCTCCTAGAGGCGACCTTCTGAGGGTGGGAGGACAGATGATACACAAAGTTAATCAGAAAAAAGAGACCCTGTATCCGGTGGTGATAGATACTCTGGAGAAAAATGAAGCAGAGAATGGACATCAGGTGCTGGGGACAGCACTTGTAAGTAGGGTGGTCTGGGACGGCCACACGGAGGAAATGACCTCTGAGTCAAGACTTTGGGGGTGAGGGAGCAAGCCGCCCCAGGCTGAGGGGTAGTGGGGTACAGCAGGGGCTAGAGCCTGCCCAAGGGCCGGCCAGGGGCCAGCAGGGAGCGCTCCCAGGCCTGCAGGGCTTTGGGGGGCACCAGCATGACCGTGGGTTTCTCCCTCAGGGAGGGGGTTCAGGAGGGGAGTATCTTGGGCTTAGCGGAATCACTCGGCTCTGATGCTGAGTGCAGAATGGAAGGGCCAGGGGTGGACACGGGAGCCTGTTTGAGGCCATCCTGGTACTTCAGGAAGATGGGGGCGCACAGACCAGGACAGCCTCGAGCTAGTGAGAAGCCATCAGATTCCGCGTATAATTTCAAATTTGCCCCAGTGGAATTTCCTGCTAGATTGGTTTGAGCAGAAAAGAGGAGGCAAGCAGGGCTGCCCGATCAGCCGAGATGGGGGGATATTTAAAGGCGGGTGCTGGGCCTGGCACCTGGCGGTTAGACAGTGCGTGAGGGCCCAGGCTCCACCCTGGACGTGGTTTGTAGACTCAGCACCGTCGGCCTGAGTTCCCGCACCAGCACAGTCGCCCGCTGGCTCGTGCTCAAGTCTGAGTTCCTGCGGGGCCAGTGGGTGTCCTCTTTTTAATGTGCATGACCTGACATGGGGTCTCTCTTCTCACCCAAGAACCTTTCCACGCTCGTGGCCCTGCAGACACGCGTTAAGCACCTGGAGGCCGTGAAGGATGGGCGGTACGTGTTCCTGCTCCGCAACAAGCCAATGCTGCTGGCTGAGCTCAAGCGTCTGGACCACCGGCTGGCCAGCATCAACACCATCCTCCACCACGTGAAGGACGAGTACCCCCAGTTCCAGGAGGCCCTGCTCAAAGTCAGCCGTTCCATCAGCAACAGGCTGGAGTCACCTTGGACCTAGAGAGCCGCCTGAAGCCCACCTCCCAGCCCCCAAGGCCAGCCCCCGAGGAAGAGATCGGTTTTGTATCTTATCAGGGACCTCGAATCTTTCTGTATCACCAGAAGCCACCTCTACCCTCCAAGAACGACACGGCTTAAGAGAAATAGACAGCCAGCACTATAGGAATTGTATCTTTAGCCACCCAGCAGTGTAAACCAAGTCAGCTCCCAACATTTCCAGTTACATTTAGGTGCGGCTTTCATTTGCAAAAGCAGTGCCTGTGAAGGCAAACCCATGTTCCAACGGCTTACTCGTCCGAGTAAAACTGGAAACCCAGGTCTCTGCTCTGGCACCCACTCCCAGCTCCGGTTAAATCCAGATTCACAGCTCACAGGAGTAAGTCCAAAGGGACATGACCCCCGGGCTGTGTCGGTGGAGACCTGACATCTGAGATAAGAGTGTCCAGCCGCATGAACATGAGCCCCCTCCTGGCCTGTCCCCTTGTCCCACAGCCCTTGTCCACCCGAGGGCTCCTTCGCCCACTGATTCCTGAGTACCTGCTACCTTG
Organism: Vicugna pacos; assembly: GCF_048564905.1. Classification (NCBI taxonomy): domain Eukaryota; kingdom Metazoa; phylum Chordata; class Mammalia; order Artiodactyla; family Camelidae; genus Vicugna; species Vicugna pacos. Next base: position 61,229,887 of record NC_133002.1, read on the forward strand.
TGGCTTCTCTGCAGCTGAAAGGGAAAATGTTCTACAAAATAATTTCACATTTTTCAGCAGGAAAATAAATTTTTTTTCTGAATATGAAAGACGCGTATTTATTGTAAAACATTTCAGAACTACAGAAACCACAAAGGAGCGGGGAAGCCCCCGATCCCAGCCCAGGGATTTTTTTTTTAAGCCACACAGACATTTACTCCGTCCCTGCCTGGGGGTTGGGGGAGGGGGTCCGGGAACTGGGGGGCTGTCGGGCTTGACGCGGCGCGCGGCGCTCTCTGCGCGCGGTCCCGCCTGACGGTCACAGGCTCCGGCTTTTGCAGTTCGCTTTGGAAAGCTTCCTCATCATAGCACACGCCCTCAGTGTGCGGAAAGCCCCTTGTCACCGACCGTTTTCACAACAGTCGGTCTTACGGGTTATGACAATGTCTTCCTTTTCGGAATAAGTGTACGTTGCTTCCAGATGGTCGCTACTTTCGCCGTCTGGGTGCTGAACACCTGCGCCCGCCCTCCTGGCGAGATTGGCAGTCTGGCTTTGGGGCCTGCCTGAGGGGCTCCATGAAGCCGAGGGTGGCGGGACGAGGACGGAGGAGGGCGCGCCCCTCCCGGACCCCAAAAGGCCCGGCGTCTCCCCGGAGCGCTTCCCCAGCACGTTGCCGCCGCGCCGAGGCCCCTGAGCGCGAGGACGCCCCGACGCGCCCCGCCACCAGAGGGCGCGCCTCACCAAGGGCGCCTGCGCGGCAGCCTATCACGTGACCCGCCGCCGCCGCCGCGCCAGCCCGCGAGGGATCCCGGGGGAGCCGCCGCGGGCCCAGCGCGCGTGCGCGGAGGTGAGCTGCGGCCGGGGCCGGGCGCGCGCTCGCGCGGAGGTGAGCGGGCCCGGCTGCGGGTGGTCCCAGCGCGCGCCGGGGGCTCGGGAGGTCTGCTGCAGCCCCGTAGACCGGAGGCTTGGCGGGTCGGGGCAGTCGTGCCGCCCAGCGGGGAGGGGTCGATCTGTCTGTTGATTGGTCGTCAGAGGTTTCCTTTTGTGGGAGCTGAGCGCTTCGTTCCGGGGGCCGCGCGCGGCGGTGGGCAGCGGTAACGACGGGGGCCCCGGAAGCTCCACGGTTCCCTCGAGCTGGGCGAGGGAGGCTGCGCTTGCCCCCGTTCACAGGGAGGAGGCTGAGGCACAGGAGGTTACGAACCCTTTACTCCCCTCTCCCAGCGTGGAGCTGGGCTTTGCACGCGGCGTGTCTGCACCAACCCCCCCCCCCGGCCTGGGGAGCGGCGGGTCCGAGCCATTTCCCTGAAAGCGCAGGGACAGGCTCTCCGGGTCAGCAGCGCCTCTTCCCTACTGACCTTCAGTTCTTCCCCATTTTCTAAGTTGTCGAGCGCTCTGAGGGCGGCTCTCTCCACTGTCCGTAAAATGGGAGCGGGGTGGGGGGTTGCGATGCTGCCCTGGCTGCCCCCCTGGCCGTGCCCCTGGCCACCTCTGCGGCTTCTGAAGTCTGGGTGGGAAGGGCCATGGGAATTGCCCAAGGGCTCCGGAGCAAGGACCCCTGGACTACACTGAGTTCCCCAGTGTCTGAACCATCATGATCACAAAGTCAGATGTAGCCAAGCATGATCAGATGGAGCCGGGACACTGTACGGTATCTAATTGAGCTAATCACCGGCGGTCAGTGATGTCATCAGTCGTGCCTACATGATGACCCTAAACTGGCTGGGGTTTGGAGGGCTTCCAAGCTGGTGAGCACATTTGTGCTCGGAGGGCAGCCGGCCCGGAGAGGGCGTGGGAGCTCTGCATACCCTCTCCGTACCGCGCCGTCTGGATTTCCTAGGTTGTGTCCTTCATAATAAACAGATAATAGTAAAGCGCTTTCTTGCGTTCTGTGAGTGGTTCAAGCCAGTTGTTGAACTTGAGGAGGTGAGGGGTGTTGTGTGAATCCTGGAATTTATAGCCTCTTAGTCAGAAGTGCCAGCGACAACCTGGGGCTTGTGATTAGTGTCTGAAGTGAGGGGGGTCTTGGGGGCCTGAGCCCCGCCACCTGTGAGGTCTGCGCTAACTTAACGCTGGGAGTTGGTGTCAGAACTGAATTGCTGGGCACCTGGCTGGTGTCTGGAGAACGGGGGAATTGACTGCTGTGGAAAATCCCCACACTTTTGGTGTTAAGAGTGTCATGAATAAAAACAATTCACTCTTGCACCTAACATACCAGGGACCCACACTAGCCAGGCCGTGTCTGTGAGAGACTTAGACTGTCTCGGTGACCTGGGCCCACTTCCCGCTGGCATGTGACTTTTTCCCAATACTTGCATGTTTCTGGTGGCTGAAAGAATTCACAGACCTCCTGCCACAGACAGAGGCTTGGCTGCTGTGCCCAGAAGTCCATCACTGCATCTCCTGCGAAGCCAGGCTGCCTCCCAGCCATAATACTAGGGCCGGCTGCTTCTGGGAGACTGAGACCCCTCTAACTGCCAGCTTTTGGCTCAAGGACCCCCCACCCTGTGGCCTTGCCCAGACTTCCTTAACCTGCACAGCCGTCTGCAGTGCTTGGACCCACCGCCCTCCTGGGGAGGGAGGTCAGACTTGCATGGGTGTGATGGCTCTCCCAGCCCTCCCCAGCAACCTCCCCATTTTCTCTCAGACATAAAAAGGACTCCTCTAGTAAAATCCTCACATGTTTAGTCCTATGTGGATGTCTGCTGCTCCTTGGAGGAGCTGGACCAACAGTGTTCCCTATAAAGTATTTAGAACGTGCAGGTGAGCACAGCACAGGTGGTAACAGTCCTGGCATGGGAGTCACCAGGTGAGGCTCCGGTGCGGCTGCTGCGACAGAGACCCCGAACCAGACCCCCGTGACAGGTGTCTCCCCCACTTGACCGCGGGGGCCAGTCCTGGGGCCATCCGCGAGTAGGCCCCCGGGCTGCAGTGGCTGAGACCCATCACAGGCTGTGTCTGCATCCCAGTCAGCCGGAGAGGCACGGAGCGGGCTGCGCTTCCGCCCCGTTGGCCAGGACGTAGTCACCTGGGCCACAGCCTCCACACAGGGGCGGGACTTACTCTACTGTCGGAGCTTGTTCGTTCCGCTTGTCAGCCTGTCCCGTGGGTCTTTGTGCGTTATTAAGTCATTTTTACAGACGTTCTAAATGTGTTTCGTTTGGGACATATCTGAAGATTTCAAATCCACTGCCACTACCCTGTTTGGGACTTTTCTCTTTTTCCTTTTTCTTCCCTCCCCCACGTCGGCCCTGCTTCCTCAGCGGACCTCACCTCTGCCCTGGGGGCTGTCCATGGGCCACAGGTTCCTGTCTGGAAGCTGCTTTGAGAGGCCCCCGAGGCCCCAGCCACCCCTCCTGCCATCCCATTGAGCCTGGTTCCTGTCTGCAGGCCTCCAGGACCCGCTGCCCACAGCACCCAGACATGAGGTGGCCGCCCTGCTCCCACACCCTGCAGGGGGTCTGCGCCCTTGCCTCCTTGGTCCTCCTGGGGCACATCCTGCTGTACAACTTCGCAGTGGCCCCCCGAGAGCTGTGCAGCTTCTCCCGAGCACCCGAGGAGATGTACCAAGCTCGCCAGCTGGGAGCCAGTGGCCTAGGGCCCCGGCCCGCCCCAGGGCACCAAGGCAGCCCCAGGGCAGCGCCCACACAGTGCAACCTGCCCCCCGCTGGCCGCTTCGACTGTGCCCCAGACAAGGCCATCACCCGGGAGCAGTGCGAGGCCCGGGGCTGCTGCTACGTGCCCGCGAGGCAGCGGCCTCCCGGGGCCCAGATGGGGCAGCCCTGGTGCTTCTTCCCTTCCGGCTACCCCAGTTACAAGCTGGAGAACCTGACCACCACGGAGACGGGCTACACAGCCACCCTGACGCGCACCACCCCGACCTTCTTCCCCAAGGACATCATGACCTTACGGCTGGATGTGCTGATGGAGACCGAGAGCCGGCTCCACCTCACGGTGGGCGGGGCGGTGGGGGGGGCCAGAGAGCGTGTTGGTAGTGGGTGAAGACGGGCTCTACCGGGTGTTTGCTCATGCACAGATGTGTGTGGTGCCCTCCCCTGGGGTCCAGGTGTGAGCAGACACACACTCAGGGGACAGGGGTCACTAAGACAGTGACTAGAAGGTTCCAGAACTTGCTCTGGAGGGCAGGGCTCAGGATGTGGGGGTAGGAGGTTAGGTCTCCCCCAGGAAGTGACATCCCAACCGAGACCAGCAAGGGAAGAGACACTGGACAGTGCCTGGAGCAGGTGCTCAGTAAAAACTCGTCAGCTGAGTGACTGTGAGAGCCTGCAGCACGCGGCGCAGTGCGGCTCCATTAGCTTAACAAAGTCATTGATGACAGCCCGGGATTCCTGAGTGATGACTGTGTACCAGACGAGGGTTGGGTGCTCTAGGTATGTTTTGACACTCTCCCTGTGACAAGGTGTGCCGGGCAGAAGAGCATTGCCAGGGTCAGCAAATACCAATACGGATTTGAACTCCGGATAACTAAGGAATTGGGGGTGGCGTTAGTGTGAGTATGTCCCACACAGTATCTGAGACATACTTACACTGAAAAAATACTTACACAGATCTCCTGGGCTTTCTGTATCTTACCTGGCAGCCCACAGGGGGTGCGCTTCTGGCTCTGTAGATAAGGACGCAGGCTCAGGGATGTTGACCAGTCCATCCACGCACACACGCTGCATGCAGCCATGCTGGGACCTGAGCTGACCCCTCGCTCCTCTGGAGGGTGAAGGACAGAGTGGGCAGGTGTGCAGGGATGGCCGGCCACCAAGGGCCTCGTGACAACACTGCTCTCATCTTCCAGATCAAAGATCCCACCAACAGGCGCTACGAAGTGCCCTTGGAGACCCCGCGTGTCCACAGCCGGGCACCGTCCACGCTCTACAGTGTGGCGTTCTCGGAGGAGCCCTTTGGGGTGGTCGTGCGGCGGAAGCTGGATGGACGGGTGCTGTGAGTGCCCTGGTCTCTGTGCCCTCCACCTGGTGGGAGGGTCAGGGAGCTGGAGAATGGCATCTCTGATCCCATGGTGGTCCACCTCCCCCTCTGGCCACTCTAGTGTTCCTGACCCCTGGGTCGTGGTGCTCACTGCTCCCTCCAACTGGAGTCCTCAGGGGCCCCTGCAACCATCTAGCCCAGGGTTCCCCTTGGGGTGATTTTCCCCTGGGGGACATTGGACAACAGCTGGAGACGTTTAGGATGTCAGTACCGGGGGTGAGGGCACAGGGATGCCACTCAACACCCCACAGTGCGCAGGACAGCCCAGAACACGGAGCTGTCAGCAGAACGTCAGCAGAGCTGGGCTGAGGACCCCTGGCTCAGCCTAGAGTGCTCCCCAACCCCGCTTTATCCTCATTTATCACCTACCACGTATCACACATCCAGCACACCAGGCACCATGGCTATTCACCCTTCTAACCCCCACGACGCCTCGGATGTAGGTGCTGTTTCATCCCCACTTTACAGACGGGAGAACAGAGACAGAGAGAGGCCAGGCCCTTGCTGGCAGTGACAGAGCCAGAGCCAGCGTCCATGCTATTGGCCACTCTGCTCCATGTCCCTGTAGGGTTTGTCCCCCTGTGGGATCTTACCCTTGCTTGGATCAGGGCTGCCATCTGCTGTTCCCTCCTGAGCCGCCAGCTCCTAGAGCAGTTCTGACCTGCAGCAGGGCCTGGCGGATACTCGTGGAGAGAACAGGGCCGTGCTTGGTCTCGCCCTCGCCTCCCCCTCCGCCCGCCCCCCAGGTACTGGATGCAGGAAGCATCTCTTAGACTCCAGTGCCGAGGCTGTGAGTCCGAGTGTTGGGTGTGTCCGGGCCCAGAAGCGGCCCAGTTCCCCCAGCCGCAGGGCCAGTGGTTCTTCTGCGGCTGCCTGGCCTTGACGCTGGACTGTGCAAGGCCATTTCCCAGGACGCACCCCGTGCACTTCACCCACAAGGTCCTGCCTAAATGTGTGCTGACCGACAAGGCCCTGCTTTGCACTGAGCTCAGCCACACACTTGGAAGGAGGGAACTTGTACGGGCCCTGATCTTCAGAGATCTGGCCTTCTGAAGTGCATTTCTTGCTTTTGTCACCGTCCACTTCTTGGCTGGGCTTGATGGACCTGCTCCTGGGGCTGAGCCAGCAGGGAGCAGCAGCTCGAGCCCACGGCAGGGCAGTGCCAGGGCAGAAATGGGCTGTGCAGGCGCAGCGGGGCGGCCTGGGAAGCTGACCTTCAGGCAGAGTTCTGAGAGAAGTTTCTAAGCATTTATCAGGTCTTGGTCTTGAAAACACACCCGGCACGCAGGTGAGCAGAGTCCTGCCCAGTGTGGGCGGGTGGAGCTGGAGCCCGTCCCGTGAAGTTAGCCGTGACGCGTCTTCCAGGCGGAGGGGGAGCTTCGAGGCTCCCCAGCAGCCCCTGGCTGGGCAGCTCCACGGAGTCAGGAGCAGTCTGGCCCTCTCGGGAGGTGCTCGGGGCCACGACTCCCAGGACTAGGAGGGTTTCAGGCAGCCCCTACCCAGTGTCTGCGCACGGTCAGGGCTCCTGGGGCCATTGGCCTCTCGTCTCTTCCCGGCAGGCTGAACACCACCGTGGCTCCCCTGTTCTTTGCTGACCAGTTTCTGCAGCTGTCCACCTCCCTGCCATCCCAGCACATCACAGGCCTTGCCGAACACCTCGGGCCCCTGATGCTCAGTACCAACTGGACCAAGGTCACCCTCTGGAATCGGGACATCGCCCCCGTGGTAAAGGGGCAGCTAGGGTGGGACCTGGGATCAGAGGGGCCGCATGGGCCGGGAACTAAAGCCAGATGTCCGCTGTGTCCCAGCCTGATGTGAACCTGTACGGGTCCCACCCTTTCTACCTTGTGCTGGAGGACGACGGGTCAGCTCACGGGGTCTTCCTGCTGAACAGCAATGCCATGGGTAAGCCAGCTGGCACTGGGGCCCCCCATGTCCCCCAGCCAGTTCTGCTTCTGAGCCCCCTGCCAGGGTTTCCCTGGCGTGACTGCACCCCCTCCTTCATAGAGGGAGGTGGGGCTCTCTACCTGCCTGACAGGCTGAAGGTAGAGGAGGAGGCAGGGGGGGGTCTGGGCTCGTTCGCTCTTCTGAGAAATGACCAGTGGGTTGTGGCCTCTGCCAGCTCTGTCCTTCAGTGCCCCTGAAGTGGGCTCTGGGACTTCTTCCCAGGGCCAGGCCAAGGCCAGAAAGAGGGTTCTTGGGCCTAGCTGCTCAGCCTCCTCCTGTCCTGCTCCAAGTCCCTCAGCAAGCTGGGCTCAGAGTGACTTCCCCAGCGCCCCCAAGCTCCCTGTGGGAGGACCCCACCTGTCCAGTGGTGCTTTGGCCCATTGATGCAGCTCCGAAGGCCGTGGGGGTGGGGGAGGGGGCGGGGGGGGGCAAGTATTTGTCTCTGAGTCTCGGGGCTGCTTCCCCCAGACGTGGTCCTACAGCCAAGCCCGGCCCTCAGCTGGAGGTCGACAGGCGGGATTCTGGACTTGTACGTCTTCCTGGGCCCGGAGCCCAAGAACGCAGTGCAGCAGTACCTGGACATCGTGGGTAGGCCTGCTTCCTGGCCCGGCTCCGTCCTCCCGGGCCCCTGCTGTCCACTCACAGTCCCCTTGGCTCCCAGGCCACCCGTTCATGCCGCCGTACTGGGGCCTGGGCTTCCACCTGTGTCGCTGGGGCTACTCCTCCACCGCCGTCACCCGCCAGGTTGTGGAGAACATGACCAGGGCCCATTTCCCCCTGGTGAGTGCCGGGGAGGGGCCTGGGGCAGCGGCCGGCCAGGTGCAGCGAGCCTGGGCCCCGACCGCTCCTGTGCTGTGGCTGCAGGACGTCCAGTGGAACGACGTGGACTACATGGACGCCAGGAGGGACTTCACTTTCAACAAGGACGGCTTCGGGGACTTCCCGGCCATGGTGCAGGAGCTCCACCAGGGCGGCCGGCGGTACATGCTGATCGTCGTGAGTGCCCTGTCCCTCCCACCCCGTGCCACGTGGAGCATCTTCTTTGGGAGGAAGAGGGTCCCAGTGTCTGGTAGCTCCAACTCTGGGTGGCATCGTCTCATCCCAGCCGCGGCCACTGAGGACGTTTATGAGGGTCTCCGATGTTGAGGGAACATCAGATTCACAGATTTGGCCCCTGCCGTCTGGGGACGTCCCTGGAATCCTCTGTCCATTGTTCAGGACCCCTCCAGCCACAGGTTACTTGCAGAGCTTAGAGCAAGCTGTGGGGGTGGGGGCGTTGCTCAGCTGATACCTGTCAGCATGGAAGGCCCGTGGAGCTTTGTGCCGGGGCCGCTGGCCCTGCCCCCCCCAGTCAGCTCTGTCTTGTGGGAAGGAGGGCAGGGCCTGGGCAGCTCAGCTCAAAGGCTCGTTCCCCGGGCCAGTCCCTGCAGCCAGAAGGGGTGCGAGCGATTCCGGGGCTGGTGTGGCCGGGCCAGCCTGCAGCCAGAGAAGGAGAAGGTGGGGAGTGGGGGCTAAGATGACCAAACGGTCACCACCGTGGATACCCTCTCAGGACAGGAAGTGCGTTTGGAGTTCGGCTGATGGTCATTTCCATCCTCACAGCCCCTCTGAGGACAGCAGCATGCAGGGGGCACTCAGAGCAGGGAGGTCAGATGGAACCTTTTCCTTTTTTGTTCTAAGTGAAGTATATGCTCACCATAGAATGTTTGTGAAACCCTAGACCCTTAACGCGGAGGTAAGGCTTGCACCCGGGTGTGCCCCCGTCGGCCACAGGCGCCCCTGCTGCCTCCAGTCTCTAGGGGAGAGGTCACGTGCACGTCCACACCCGGCAGGCCGGCTCGTGCATGGCCGCCTGGCCTCTTTAACATTTGTAGAGAGCGTTTCCGCGTTTTCCTGGCGATGGTGCCAAAGCTTCAGGCGTTGTCTTCCCGTTCTGACTGGTCCCTCTCACCCCAGGATCCTGCCATCAGCAGCTCCAGCCCCGCCGGGACCTACCGCCCCTACGACGAGGGCCTGCGGCGGGGGGTCTTCATCACCAACGAGACCGGGCAGCCTCTGATTGGGAAGGTACGGCAGGGCCTGGAGGCAAGGGTGAGAGGGCAGAGGTCTCTGGCCAGTGGGGCTGAGAAGGGGTCACACTGGGGGTGACAAGGACCAGAAACGCCACTTCGAAGCCTTCTGCCAGGGACCCTTGTTCGCGGGCAGCTTGGGCACGAGCTCTGCAGACCCTCAGGGGCCTGGGGGCCTCCACATTGTCCCGACAGCTCCCGGGCAGAGGCCAGGCCTTGCGCTCCAGGCTGGGCCCAAGCCAGGAGGAGGGGGTTCCGGGGCCTCGGGCCCCCGCCTGAAAGTGGCCTCTGATGAGGTTTTCCCTGCAGTGTGTCCCCCCGCTCCTCCCCTCCGCCGTCCGCCATCGCTGGGGAGGTAGTGAGGCTGCGGCCCTGCCCGTGGCCGGAATGCCCCGGGCCTCCATCTCCCCTCTGGCCTCTCGTCCAGGTGTGGCCCGGACTCACCGCCTTCCCCGACTTCACCAACCCCGAGGCCCTAGGCTGGTGGCAGGACATGGTGGGCGAGTTCCACGCCCAGGTGCCCTTCGATGGCATGTGGATTGTGAGTGTGGCCCTGCCCCTGGGTGTCCTGTGGTCTCGGGGACCAGCCCCACCCTCTGTGCCAGGCCAGGCGCCCACCCCCAGGGGCTCTCTCACAGGACATGAACGAGCCATCCAACTTCGTGAAGGGCTCTGTGGACGGCTGCCCCAACAGTGACCTGGAGAACCCGCCCTACGTGCCAGGTGAGCTGCCCCCACCTGCCCACCCACTAGCACCAGTCGGCTGAGAGTTTAATGGCTCAAATAAGGGATTTCCCTTCTCTGGTTTGGGAGGCTCAAAGCTGTGGTTTCTGAGAAGCCAGTGGACAGCAGCCACCCCGGGAAAGGCGAGGGGAACCCCAGGAGTAAGGTTCAGGTGGGGAGACCCCAGCCACACAACACTGACCGGGCACGTGCAGCAGAGGCGAGACCCTTTGCGGGGGAAGAGGGGCCGGGGGGATTTCAGACTTTGGCAGCTGCACAGGGCAAGACTTGAAGTGGTTGAGGAGCAGGCGGATGTGCGGTCTGGGGTCTGCAGGGGCCAGCCTGCAGAGTCACCTTGTCCTGTCCTTGGAAAAGTGAAGACTTCAGGGACGTACCTCAAATCCTAGAGGGGCTCCCAGAATGTGAGGGGCACCAGCCTTCCAGGTAGAGACTCCAAGGAAACCGCCCCCTCTCCTCCAGGGGTGGTCGGCGGGACCCTCCGGGCAGCCACCATCTGCGCCTCCAGCCAGCAGTTCCTCTCCACGCACTACAACCTGCACAACCTGTATGGCCTGACTGAGGCCTTCGCCTCCCACAGGTGAGGGGCTCCAGGCCAGGTGCTGCGAGGGGCTGGGTACGGGAAGAAGAGGAGGCCCCAGGTCCCCTGCCACTCCAGCTCCCTCCCCCAGCTCCACGCCTAGTGCCTCAGGAAGGGTGTGGTGCCTGGACAGCAAGGTCAGGGCTGACCAGCACCTCTGGCTCCCGTGGCACTCGAGGGACGCTTGTCCTTCCCATGACACATGCGTCTCTGAGTGTCATCAAGTGGCAGAGCTGACTGCCCAGCAGTCACTGGCGGCAGCCTCAGCCAGCTAGCTCCGTGCCCCCAGCTCGTCTACCCTGCTGCTTCCCCGTGCTCTCGGTGACCCCACTCACACATCCCTGTCCCCCTGCTCCACCCAGAGCCCTGGTGAAGGCTCGGGGGAGGCGGCCCTTCGTGATCTCTCGCTCAACCTTTGCTGGCCACGGCCGATACGCTGGCCACTGGACAGGGGACGTGTGGAGCAGCTGGGAGCAGCTCTCCTACTCCGTGTCAGGTGAGCGCACCGGTCAAGAGGGGTGTGAGGGGGACTGTGGGCCACTCTCTGTGGAGGTTTGCCCAGAGCTGAGTCCTCAGACACTGCTGCAATGGCGTGGGGTCCACCGCCAAACCCTGTGGGGCATGAGGCCCACCCCGGGCCCTGTGCACCCATGCAGGGGGGCTCACTTGTGCAGGGGCTCACCTGTGGTGCCTCTCTTCCAAAGCTTCCCATCTCCGTTTCATGCTGGCTACTGTCTGCCAGCAGAATGTCCCTTCTGGTGACCACATCCTGGGCTGTGTGAAACTGCATCCGAGCTCTGTCAGGGTACCCCCACCCCTCATCTCAGTGCCCGGCTCCACCCTGCGAAGAGGAATTTGATTTCTGTTCTGAGAGCTCTGATGCTGCAGACACGTGTTAGGCCCAGAGAGGGCTCGGGAGCCCTGGGGAAGGGGTTAGAAGTGACCCCCTGAGCCACAGCCAAAAAGAGCCTCCGCCAAAGCCCCAGCCTGGATGTGCTTTCATAGACTTTTGCTTCTGTGTGCGAGCGTCTGCAGAGCCTCAGGCTGCCGGGAGTCTGCTGAGCTGAGCTCTCTGGGGAAGGTGGGGCCTGGTGGGAGGGCTGTTGGGAGGGATCCTTGCCTCCAGCCAGCTCAGCAGACACTGTCGGGCTCCTTGGCTCTGGACTGGTCCGGCTGTGGCAGCCTGAGACCCGTCTGACTCTGCCTCCCAGCCATCCTGCTCTTCAATCTGCTGGGGGTGCCCCTGGTGGGGGCGGACGTCTGCGGCTTCCTGGGCAACACCTCGGAGGAGCTGTGCGTGCGCTGGACCCAGCTGGGGGCCTTCTACCCCTTCATGCGGAACCACAACGACCTCAGCAGCCTGGTAGGGCGCGGGCCGTGCTCTGCGGAACGCCCGCTTTCTGTGCCAGCCAGCCTGACACGGGCTCAAAAGTGCCCGGTCTCCAGGGTGGGGGGACCTCAGGGTCCTGGACCCCAGATCCTAGGTGTTTCCTCCGCTCCCTCCACCCCCCGCTGCAGCCGCAGGAGCCGTACAGGTTCAGCGAGACGGCGCAGCAAGCCATGAGGAAGGCCTTGGGCCTGCGCTACGCGCTCCTGCCCCACCTTTACACGCTGTTCCACGGGGCCCACGTCAGGGGTGAGACCGTGGCTCGGCCCCTCTTCCTGGAGTGAGTGTCTGGGTCGGGAGCGATAACCTTGGGCCCACTGACCCCAGGGTGGCCGTCCTGCCACAGGGGGTGTACCAGGCACCAAGAGAGGGAGGAGGTTGAAGCAAAACCTGGGCCCTCTCCCTGGGGTGCCCACTGCACCCCCAGTCCCCACCCCTTAGATTCCAGCCCGACTTGGGGCACTCCATAAAGAAAACCTAGGCTGAAGCACACTGAGTACAGACCAGGCCTACCAGACGGTAAAGCAACTTGTAGACTCCCATGATTGAGTCCATTTGGGGCTTAAGAGAACAAGACCACAGAAGAATCCAGTAGACGCCCCCAATAGGACTTCGTATACCTAAGAGGTACCGTACCAGCCATCAAGTGGCACCTCAGATCGTTGGCTTAAGGATTCTCCAGTAGTAAGGTCATTAGTTAGCTGTTTGCAAAAATCAATTTATTTTCCCCTCGCATGGCACAAACATAAATTCCAGATGGACTGAGTAATTAAATGTCAAAAATTGAGCTGGAGAGAATGCCACAGGAAAACAGAAGTGAATGCTTCTCTATGCTCTGGCAGGAGAGGGCTTTCTAAGCATCAAAAGCAAAAAGCAAAGGGAAGGAGGTGTAACTTAGGGGGAAAAAAGTGACACTTCTCCGAACATAAACAGAAAAGTATTAAAACCGCTCTGAATGTAGGTTGCCAAGGGGAATGAAAGGGAGAAAACATTGCCAATGAAGTCGTACTCACGGTCCCTAAATGCCCAGAACCTCAGACCAGGGGTAAAACCAGTATTAAGAGCCAAGCAGACACGTGGGCAAGGACATAGCTTGCAAACGGCAGGTGTGAGTGCATTGTGCCAGAACGCCGGGCCGGGGTGGGGGGGGGTCGCTCTTGGCTTCTGCCTTGACTTCAGTCGGCCAGAACCAGCTCTGCCACATGTAACCCCAGGTCCCCTGGTTCCTTTCCGAGTTCCCTTGGACCTTTTGAGCCCACTGACCTCAGAGGTGATTAGCCTCCCCCTTGCCTTGGTCCCTCCTGTTTGAAGGTTCCCCAAAGACCCCCACACCTGGACCGTGGACCACCAGCTCCTATGGGGGGAGGCTCTGCTCATCACCCCGGTGCTCGAGGCTGGGAAGGTTGAGGTCACTGGCTACTTCCCCCGAGGCACGTGGTATGACCTGCAGATGGTGAGTCTTGGGCCCCTGAAACCAAGGAGGACTGGGGAGCCTGAGGGAGCCCTCCTTCTGGCTCTGTTGGTGTGGGCCAGATGGTGAAAAACGCGCACGTTTGTCGAGTCCTGCCTGGTTACACGTGGGCCTCCCCTGGGTGCTCCACCAGCATCATTCCTGCAGTCCTTGCAGGAACCCATTTCTCAGATGAGGAAACTGAGGCTAAGCTGACTTGCTGCTTAGCTGAGCCTGGACTCTAGTTCTCATGCCCTCAAACTCCTGCCCCTCCCTGTGTCCTCTGACCTGCCCCACTGGAGCCCTGGTGCTGTGTCTCATGCTGTATCTCAGGCCTCTCACACTGTCCCCACTGCGTGGCCAGGTCTCCACCCTTGGCTCTCGACAACAGCGCAGGGTCTTGGCACTGCCCAGGACCCTTTGTGACATGACAAACCCTCCAGGTGCCAGTTCAGGCCTTTGGCAGCCATCCACCTCCGCCCGCTGCACCCCTAACATCCATCATCCACAGTGAGGGGCAGTGGGTGATGCTACCCGCCCCACTGGACACCATCAACCTCCACGTCCGGGCCGGTCACATCATCCCCATGCAGGTACCTGGGCCGGGCCCCCAAGCCCATCTGTCCAGCACTGGAGCTGCTAGGACCCCCATGTGCCTCTGTTCAACTGGGGGTCCACCCTCAGGCCCCCAAGCAGAGATGATAGTTCTGAGGGTTGAGGAGGAACCAGGCCAGATATATCTGCTGGGGTGGGCAGAGGGGAGGCCGGCTTCACTGGCCATTCTCAGAAAACAGTCCGTCAGCAAGCCTCTGCGGGCCTCTTACGTCCTCTGAGGGATCCACCTGGGCCAGGGTGGTCACCACAGGCATCCAGGCTGCTCGGCTGCAGGCTGTCCTGCAGATCCTGGTTTCTTGCAGCATGACGCTGTCACAGCCCAGTGCTTCTCACACCTGGGTCTGGGGGCCTCCACCAGGCTGGGGACAGTGACATGGGCCACCTCCTCCAGGGCCCAGGCCTCATAACCACAGAGTCCCGCAAACAGCCCATGGCCCTGGCCGTGGCACTGACCCCGAGCGGGGAGGCCCGAGGGGAGCTGTTCTGGGACGACGGGGAGAGCCTGGGGGTGCTGGAGCGCGGGGCCTACACGCAGGTCATCTTTCTGGCTGGAAACGTGAGTCCTGGGGCCTGCCTAGGCTGGGGGCCATCTTGGGGTGACCATCCAGATTTGGTGAGGGGCGCTGGCCTGGGGTCCCGGGGTGGCCCCCTGTCCCTGGGTCAGCCCAACTGGCGGGGAGAGGGGCTCATGGACTGAGCGCTTCGGCCGAGCCCCTTGCACTGTGCCAGTGGCCCAGGCTTTGTCTGCGTGGGCATGCTGCTGAGCTGCCCTCCCTGTCTGCTGTCCAGCAGCGCTGGCCCCGCGGGGCTCCCTGTCCCGCCGGTGGGGCTCCCTGCCCTAGGCCGTCTGCTCACAGACCGTGTTCTGTCTCTGTCTCTGCTCCGTCCAGAACACTGTCGTGAACCAGTTGGTGCGTGTGAGCAGTGAGGGGGCCAGCCTGCAGCTGAGGAAGGTGATCGTCCTTGGGGTGGCCATGGCCCCCCAGCAGGTCCTCTGCAACGGCGTTCCTGTCTCTGACTTCACCTACAGCCCTGACACTGAGGCAAGAGGGCCCACATCTGGGGCCAGAGGGCCTATCCCCAGGGGGTCTGTCCCCAGAGGATGCGTGAGGGGGCAGGAGGTACCCGTTGAGCTGGCATCACAGGACTCTGTCCAGAAGTGGGAGGACACTCAGGCCTCACAGGGGGCGGAAAGGAACTGGCTTCTCGGGGGAGGAACAGGAAGGTCGGCTTCCTCGTACTCTGCCCGTATCTTTCCTCTGCCCGTGTCCAGTGTCCGCCACTGGGTGAAGGGCAGCTCAGCTAACTTCCAAAGCAAACTGAGGCAGCCACTGCCCAGGGCACTGCGGGGAAACACACTGAGCAGCTTACAGGGCCAGGAAGGCCCCATGTCCACCACCCACCTATGTCCAGACTCCTGTCTGCCTCACCTCTGTTGCCAAGTGTTTAGTGACCAAGTTTTCTTCTGTTTCTCTTCCCCAGACCCTGGACATCCCTGTCTCGCTGACGATGGGAAAGCAGTTTCTCATCAGTTGGTCTTAACTCAGGGCCCAGTGGTGTGTGGTCCCTTAGACTTCCCAGCAGCTCAGCACTGCGCGCCCTCGGTCAGCCGTGTGAGGGCCTAGTGTCACATGGCGCTGACTTCCCTGAACACCCGAACCTGCTTGTGAGTCTGCTTCCCCGGCTCTGGGCCAGAGGCTCGTCTGAGTTGTTTGCATAGATCCCAGTCGGCAGAGGGCCCTGAAGGTGCTGTTTGGAATGCTGCACTGGAAGGTTTGCCTCTCCGGGCGGGGCCTGTCACTGTGACGTGTGCACCGCCAGCCACCGCTGCCTGCCTGTGGCGCAGAGGTGGTGCTTGGGATGGGTGGTACCTTCACCCCAGGGTCCCAACCACGGGCGGCTCTGCTGCTGCCCTGACCTGATGGAAGCAGACCTGGGGCCGCTGCCCCACACAGGTGGGGCTGTCCACCAGTCTGAGGAGGGGCCTGGGGACTCGGCAGAACTCACAGGGTTTGGGACACCCTTCATCTAAAGTGCAATTGTTTTTAATAAAAGGGGCATCTGCAATGCTTCTGCTGGTCCTTCTGGGATTCGGGGTAGGGAGGCTGTGTCTCCAGACTGACACAGCAACAGCCCCTCCATCCTCGATGGGCCCTGGACTTGCCCGGGTGGGCGAGTGCTGTGCTGTGTGCTCTCAAAGCAGCATCATTGTGTACCCACATCACCGCACACCCCCATGTCACCCGGCTCTAAGGTGACTCGAGGACACAGCTGGGCCTGGTGCCACAGGCACGGTGGGAGATGGGCCCCCCACCCCAAGGACCGTGTGGATAAAGCTACCTCCCACCCCCTTCCCCAGGCAACCACTTGGTCAGCACAGTTAATGTTTTCTGGAATTTTGTATAAATGGAGTCACACAGCATACCTGTCTTGTCTAACATTGAGATTCATCCATGTTGTGTGTGCTTTTTCACCGCCCAACAGCTTTCCACCGCGTGGAGAATTTTAACAGACGTTAAGACTGCAGTTTCTGGCTACTGTGAATAAAGATGTGGTGAGCAGTCTCTGAATGGACATGCTTTTATTTCTCTTGAGCAAATACCAGGGGTGGTAAGGAAGGGGCGGGTGGTGGTTAATGTTTTAAGAAGCTGCTGAGCTGTCTTCCGAAGTGGCTGGCCCACTCTGCGCCCACCAGCCCCGCGTCACTCCGTGTGGTCGCTGCACCTTCAGCCGACCCAGGGGCGGCGGATCTCGCGGCTCTGACGCGGCCCTAGTGAGGGGTGTGTCGGGGTTCTTGTCATGGACTCACGTCGCCCAGAATCTCTGGTGTCTGCTCAGGTGTTTTGGCAACTTTTTACTTGCATTTATTCATCTCATCACTGGTTATAAAATACGCTGTGGTAACTTGTTATGGTAGCAATGGAACAACAGTCCCAGCAGCTTGAAACGAGATTTGTTCTCGCGGTTCTGACCTGCTCTCACTGGGCTGAAGTCAGAAGGCAGCTGGGCAGCTTCCTCTCTGGTGGCTCTGGGGCAGAACCCGGTCCCGGGCTTAGGCCGGCTGTGGCAGGCAGCGTCTGGGTGTGGAGGGGTGGGGTCCGCCTGTCCCTGTGGCTGGCTGTATCCTCTGCCTAGTGTCCCCCCAACCCCCACACTCATGCCCTTTTTGCTTCTGAGTATAATCTTAGAGAAGTGTTGATTCCTCACCTGATCTGTAACAGATACGGGTCACTCAGCACACAACTTACCACTTTAACAGGCACAGTACTTTCTCGTACATTCACAGAATGTGTGACTGTTAACCACTGTCTAGTTCCAGAACATCTTCATGGCCCCCAGAGAAACCCTCTGCCCACTAGCAGTCACTCCCCACTTCCACCTCTCAGCCCCCAGAAAGCCATGCATCTGCCTGTCTCTAGGGATTTACCCATTTGGGACATTTCACAGAAACGGAAGCACACAACATGTGATCTTTTGTGACTGGCTTCTTTCACGTCGTGTATTTTCAAGGTTCATGCACTCTAGCGTGAGCCAGCACTGCCTCCCTTTTTACTGCCAAATAATCATCACGGGCACTCACATCTTTCACTTGTGCAGTCTACACTCCAGACTACTGCCCATGGCAGAGTTACTCCCTCAGAGGGAAGTAACATTCAGTTGCTCCTACTGCCCAAGGGCCAGGCTGCTTGAGGCCCCCACCACACTCCCACTCTTGCCAGCGGTCAAGGTTAATGGTTATTCCACCTCTGGTGATCACACACCACTCCTGAACCACCACTGAGGACACACACCTCTGTGGACATCTGCACTTCTCTGTTACCCTACTCGACAGCTCCCGAGTTAGGTCAAGTGCTCAGGGGTCTCACCTCTTGGCTCATTCCCTGCTGGCCCGTCCCCGAGTCACCGATGGTACCCTGTGTGCGAAACCTCCCCGGCCCTGACCGGTGGGCTCATTAACCCAGAAGCCAGACTGGAAAATCCTTCCTCCCTAGGGCTTACTGCACAGGGCTATCTTGCCCCTCTGCACCCAGACACACAGACCCAAGGCCAACCTGGGGACAAGCATTTATGGTCTCAACTTCCCCACCCCCGATCCCCCCGCTGGCCCCGACCGGCCATCCCTAAGAAATGGGATTGGGTGTCAACCTGGGAAGTCTGGAGAGGCAGGCAATTTACCACTTCCACGTCACCACCTCACAGACCAGAAGACAGAGTGAGGCGACCGCCCAGCACCGTACAGCAGGTCACTGGAAAAGCTGGGGACACCTTAAGAAATACAATATAGATTTTATGGGAAAACTTATCAATGTTTAATGAAAAAGACTCATTTCGAGCAATGCATTATTTACACGTGGGTAAGAAAAAATGGCAGGATCCCAAGACCCTGTCCTGGGGGAGCTTTGAGAGTTCACATAAACCCCATTATTTTCCAAATTGAGTACAAAATAGGTGGACAGTCTCCGGTGTGCAAATTCTTCATATCAGATCAGCAACTGAAAGTGAAGAAAGATAGACAGTAAGGAGCAATACAAACAAAATGAAAATGTGCAAGTTTAAACTACAGGTTCAGGAAAGACTCCCTAAAACAAAGCAGAAGGGAGAAAAGTGGGGAGAGCCTCCAGCGGCCCGCGCTCGGAAGCGGCGAGCCCCCTCCAGGGCGGGCCGCCCCGCTCACCGTTCATGGGCATCTCGTCGATCTGGGTGGAGTAATACTGCTCAATGTCCCTGAGGATGCGGATGTCGTCGTTCTTCACGAAGTTGATGGCCACACCCTTCCGGCCGTAGCGCCCTGAGCGCCCGATTCTGGGAGACACGAGATAGAGCCAGGTTGCGTCAGCGCACGGCAGGACACTGGGCAGCGCGCGTGGCCAGGGGGGTGTTGGGGGCGGCGCGTGGGGGTCGGGTGGGGGGCGCGGCACGGGTGGGGGCGCTGGGCGTGGGGGCAGCACGCGGGGCCCGGCGGGCCGCATGCGCACCTGTGGATGTACAGCTCTCTGTTGTTGGGCAGGTCGTAGTTGATGATGAGCGACACCTGGGGCACGTCCAGCCCCCGCGCCCACACGTCCGTGGAAATGAGCACGCGGCTGCAGAAAGAAAGGCATCTGAGACGGTCCCCTCGGCACCAAGGGCAAGACGGCCGCCGGCGCGCCCGGCCCCTCCCCGGCCCTTCTGCAGCCCGGAGCATCAGGGACACACTGGAAAGCGAGCCGTGTGGCAGGTGCATTTGGTACATGTATTTACTTGGGTCATGTGTGATTTAAAAAAAAAAAAGGAAAAAAGGCATTTAGTCTATTACACTAAATTTGTTTAGAGCCCGTCCCACGCCAGTAACTGGAAAGGACATTTTACTTCTGCCCAGCAAAAAACTCAAGTACAACAGCCTCACTGATTTCCGTGCAGTGTTTATAGTGTCTTCAAATTAGAACTGCAACTCCCCACGCTCCCACCTCAGGAAACAAGAACAATCTCAGACCACCTCACCTTGCTCCTAAAGCAGCTGGAGGAAGAACAAACTCCAAAAGTTAATTAAAGAAAGAAAGAAATCATAAAGATCAGAGCAGAATGAAATAGAGACAAAAACCCCCAGAAAAGATGAATGAAACTAAAAGCTGATTCCTTGAAAAGCTAAACAACATTGATAAACCTTCAGCCAGACTCACGAAGAAAACAAGGGAGAGGGTCCAAATCAATAAAATCAGGAACGAGAGAGAAGCTACAGCTGACACTGCAGAAAGTCAAAGGACCATGAGAGACTCTTACAGCAACCTAGAAGGAACGGACAACTTCTTAGAAAAGTACAACCTCCCAAGAATGAAGCAGAAGAAACAGAAAATATGAACAGACCAAGTGAAACTAAATCGGTACCTTAAAACCTGCCAACAAACAAAGTCCAGGACCAGACGGCTTCACAGGCGAATTCTACCAAACGTTTACAGAAGAGTTAACACCTATCCTTCTGAAACTATTCCAAAAGAGTGCAGAGGAAGGAACACTTCTGAAATCATTCTGTGAGGCCACCATCAATCATCTTGATACCAAAACCAGACAAAAATATCACAAAAGAAGAAAATTACAGGCCCAAATCACTTATGAATGTAGATGCAAAAATCTTCAGCAAAACACTAGCAGGTTGACTCCAACAATACACACACCACCATTAAAAGAAAAACAAAACCCAGCTATATGCTGCTGCCTGTGTGAAATCCACCTAAAGCTTGAGCCTACAAACCAGATGTGAAGGGAGGAAGCCGGCGTGGCCGCGCCAGACACAGCGGGACTCAGGACAGAGCATTAGGAGGTAAGGGCAGGCACATCCACAGGGACAGCCAAGTCCCCAGAAATCCAGTCATTCTAACCTCGTATGCACGCAGTCTCAGGACACACAAAGCAAGAGCGGTCAGAACCCCCACGAGGAAAACGAGCACCCTCAACACTGACGAGACAGAGTTAAGGAAAAAAGGCAAGGATGCAGAAGATCTGATCAACACCGCTTAGCAACTGAAATCCAAAAGGCACGGCCTGGCGCAGGGCACCAGTGCTGCTCAGGGAACATCTATAAACTGACCCGGTGCCGGGCCACGGGCAAGTCTGAACATGCTGACAGGGTGAAATCACTCAAAGACTGCTCTTCAGCCACAGGGGGATTAAGCTAAAACCAATACAAAAAGAGAAGTAGAAAATCCCCATTTATTTGGAAACAGAGAAATACACTTCTAAATGCAGCAACCGACCTACCTAGTTAAGGCTAGGTCTCACCCCAGCCTAACCTGTCACACCAGGGGGGGGCCATCTGCTTGACGCCCTGAGCTCAGCTGCGGGGGTGGGGGGTGCAGCGGGGGAGACTCGGGGATGCCCCGCATGCGCTGGCCAGCGGCAGCGGCACCTGCGCAGAGCGTGCAGCTGGCCCACCTGGCACCTGACCGGAACTCCTTCATGATGGATTCCCGCTCCTTCTGGGGCATGTCCCCGTGCATGGACGACACGGTGAAGTTGGCTTCCCTCATCTTCTCTGTCAGCCAGTCAACCTACGGATCAAATCAGCACATGCTGCTGTGAACTCGTGAACCAAACCAGAGACTGTGCTCAGGAGATCACGTCAATTATTTGCAAAACCGATATGGGTACTCGTAAAGCAAGTGCTCTCAACACTTAGACTAACCGTCTTAAGATTACTTACGAACTTACTTAATTTTACCCAGCAAATCTTGGGGCAAAAATTCTCAAAAAAAAAGACAGTATGTCACTGTTCTCATTTGAAAGTTAGATTCGAATCTTTTTTTAATGTGAGCCAACTCCTCTTCCTTTTCCAAGGAGAGCTGCCAGGGTTCTCAGCTCTGCCTGCCGTCAGCGTCACCTGGGAGCACAGAACCCAGACCTGGGTCCCACCTGAACCAGTGACCCAGAGCCCTCAGTCGCGGGCCCAGATCAGTACTGCACACACTTTCCCAGGACATGGTCACTTGTCCACCCATCGTCCATGGCAACTTTGAGCTCAAAGGCAGAGCCAAGCGGCCGCTGCAGAGACCGTGTACCCAGAGCCTGAAGTGCGCACTCCTGGGCCCCGAAAGAAACCGCCTGACCTAAGTTCTGCGAGAACCTGTCTTCGTTTTGGCCACAAGAACATTAGAGCTGGGATGGCCACGCACCTTCCTCTTGGTGTTACAGAAGATGACGGCCTGGGTGATGGTCAGCGTGTCATAGAGGTCACACAGGGTGTCGAACTTCCACTCCTCTCTCTCCACAGCAACAAAAAACTGCTTGATGCCTTCTAGAGTCAACTCATCACTGGAGGACAAAGACAATCCTGTCAACTCCTTCCAACCCAGATGCGAGGGCGTGTGCAGCTCAGGAGCCTGGCCATGAAACCCCTGCCCCTCCCTCCTAGGAGGTGCCCCTCCCCTGCACGGGCCCAAGCTCTGGATCAGTCTGGACCTTTAACAATTACTCCACCTTGTATACAGTTCTAAACAAAATGTTCAGCTCTTCAACAGTATATTTTACTCCCAATGATAAATAATCTCAGTGGAAGTAAATACTAGGAACAAATTTTAAAATCTGGAATTACTGGATCAAAGGAGAAAGTAGAAAAGCTGGCTTTTTGAAAGAGAGAATTAGAAAGAATTTCTGCATTTTTAAAACCCAAACACCACTGTGCTGGTTTCGCTCCCAGCTGTGAAGCGGGGCATCCTCACCGTTTCACCAAGATGCGGATGGGGTCAGTCATGAACTTGTTGGTCATCTCCAGGATCTCGTGCGGCAGCGTGGCACTGATGAGCACCACCTGCGTGGCTGGGGGCAGGTACCTGTACACGTCGTAGATCTGCTCTTTGAAACCTGGGGTGAGGAAGGGGACACGCAGGGGCCTTTTTCTTTGAACCAGAAGTGGCACATCACCTGTTCACACAGAACTAGCTGCAGCACTGGCTATAAGGTGCAAGATTTCACAAGGAACCTTCCTACAGAGGTGATCCAAATTCTCGCATTCCCCTCTCCTCTCCCTGGTGTGCTCTGGGGATCACAGCCCACCCAGGAGTCCTGGATGCCAATTGTTAGAAGCGAGAGATATCCTAGCCCTGAGTGGCCCACAACCTCGGACCCCTGCAGGTGGTCATGACTCAGTTCCAGCTGCTGCTGCCCTGTAAAGATTTGCATCCACTGTGGCCAGATCTGCCACATTTTAAGTAAATCCAGAGATTTGGATTTTCACCAAAAAATCTCTAATTAAAAACAAATCTCCCACAGATATCGAATCATTATGCTGGATGCCTGAAAATAATGTTACATGTCAACTGTACCTTAATTTAAAAACCTCCCAGTTAAATAATGCAACAAGTGTACATTATCTCATATGGTCCAGGCTGAATAAAACCCGCTGGCGAGCAGGACCTGGCAGGACAGGGTTAGAAGGTGAGTTGTGAGTGTGGGGCAGGTGGCCGGCTGCGAGGTCTGGACTGTAGATGGAGCCAGAAGCTGCGTTCTTACCAGGCTCCCAGCTGACACAGATACTCCTGGTCTGCAGGCCTTATTTGACAAGTGCTGCCGAAGGGACACGGGGAACCACTCGAGTGCTCTGTAGAAACCATGCCTTCAACTTAGCTCGAGAGCAGGGCCTCGGGGTAAAGGGCCCAGACAGAGGTGGGCTGGAGGGCAGCTCCACAGGACAGCATTGCCCTCAAGTTCCTGACAGAACCACCTGGGAAGAACCCCCAGGGTTACTGGTGACTCCTGGGAAGCAGGATACTCCCTTCACGCCAGGCGACCCCAGCGTCTACGGAGATGGCCCACTGACCCCCTGGTGTGTGGAGGTGAGACCGGAGGGGTGTGCAGGGAGGGGAGGCGGGAAGACACTGCTGGGCTCTGCCCACAGCTGTTTCACACGCAGAACGAGGTGACAGCTGTCGCTACGCATTTCCCAGGTGCTGCCCTAAGAGCACAACTGCTATCACTTTCGGGTCCTCATACATTTTGGTAGAAATACATGAAAAGCCTAAAAACTACATCCCAATTCTAAACATTTACCTTAAAAAGTAACTGATAAGAGTAAAAACCACCTGGACAACCAACGAAACAACTTGTGAAATAAATCATGGAGCATCACAGCCCAGAAGCCCGCCCGCGCGAAGCCGCAGGCCCCTCCGCACGTCCCAGCCGCGCGCCTCGGCCACCCGTGCAGGGCCCCCCACAGGAGCAGAGCCCCCCGGTCCGCCTGAAACGCTGCGGTTCTGGTTGTCATCAGGCTTACAACCCACCACCATGAAAAGATCAAAGTGTGAGTGTTACGTTCGTCAGCGCATCCGAGGCACGACTCCTCTCCAACATGCTGCTGACGCGCTGCAGCCCGTTCCAGTTTTGCACTGAGAAGTTAAGAACTTACGTCAGGAGAAAGCTAATTCCTCTGCTCCTCATACCTTTATTCAGCATTTCATCAGCCTCATCCAAAACCAACATCTTGATAGCACGTGTCCTCAAGCTTCTGCGGCGAATCATATCTGCAAAATTAGATTTTGAAGTAATTACACCACAAGCTTTGAGGAACCATTTCAACCGGTTTTCATAGCATTTCTGGGACCCTCCCTCCACTTCTTACAAGTTACTCAAATGCAAAAATCCGCCATGCAGCACATCAAACTGAAGACTGACCTGTGCGGTTTAAGCACTTCTCACAGATGCTACATGCAGCACACTCAGTATGGACAAAAGCAATTACCAAAGACGCGCCCGGGCGTGCCGGCGACGACGTGCTGGCCGTAGTCCAGCTTCCTGATGTCCTCCCCGACGTTGGTGCCCCCGATGCAGGCGTGGCACTGGACGTTCATGTAGTCACCCAGAGCGAGCAGGCCCTGGACAAAACACAGGTCCATGTCCAAGGTCTGCCCCAAGACAACTACAAAGTCAGAGGCAGCCGTGTGTCCCCAAATGAAGATCATTTCGATTTCAATTTAAGATGACTGGCAGCTGTTACTTATGCCATTGTTTCTATCACAAGCCTGCAGAGCTCAAGCCTCCTGCCCCCCCCTTCCTACACCAAATGAAATCAGTTTTACTGGTTTCTTATTACAAAGCCACATACATTAATTACAGAAAAATACATATAATCCATAATCCTATCTACCCAGAGACAGTATTAACATCCTAACATACACATCTCCAAATTGTTTAGACTGTAAGTACGAAATAGTTGCCATTATTTTTATTAAGGTAATTTTTTTGTTGAAAAAATAACTTTTAACTCTAAGATTGCAAAAAACTACTAAAATAAAACAAGCAACACTAAAAATACAAACCAGCAACTCATATAATATGTGTTTTATGGCAAAATGTTAGGAATCAGGAAAACAAACTGACAGAACAGAGCAACAGGATTAGATTAAGTCAATCAGTTGGCTTGAAAAGGGGTCAGGGAGAGGTAGGGCAGGTGGGGACGCCAGCTACCTACTCCAGACACACCCCTCAATCTGGCTCAGTCAGAAATCTGCTTAAACTTTACAGTCGGCCCTCCCCACCCTCGGATCCCAACTGTGGATCACGTAGTGCTGTAGTGTGCACTCATTTAAAAACAAAACCTGCATATAAGTGGATCCATGCAGTTGAAACCCACATCGTTCAAGGGTCAGCCGTACTTGCAAAAACAACACTACTATCTTTAACTGTCTCACCTTCTGGATCTGCACCGCCAACTCTCTCGTTGGAGCCAAGATCAACGCCTGGGTTTCACGAACCTGGTATTTATCAGAAAACAGAGAATCTCAGTATTTTCAAGGTAGGCAGCACTAACTCAGACTCAGATCTACTTTGAATATTATCTCACGTTAACCACACATCTGATCTCAGATAAGCAAACCTGAATGCTACTTAAACCGCAAATCCAGCAATAATGGGGTATACTGGTCAGGATTCTTGTTTGCAGACAAGAATTCCCACTAGTTAAAAGAATCTCCTGGTTTAAGTAAAAAGGAATTTATGACAGGATATTAGCTCAGATACTCATGTGCAATTAAGATTCTTAAAAAATCCGTTGAGTCAGTACAACTAGAGATGCTCAAGAACTTGAAACCTGCAGTCACAGAGCCACAAGAAGCATGTCCTAAGACGAAAGAGGTGTAAAAGCATTAGATTACCTGAATGTCCAAACACTGGAGGACAGAAATACTGAAGGTGGCCGTTTTGCCTGTGCCAGACTGAGACCTAGTAAAGAAAACAGATAAACGGGACTTAGAATGAGGGGCTGCCGCCCTGCTCCTGCCCCAGCATTGCGGGCGGGCGGCGGGCAGAGCACCTGGGCAGCTTCCCCCAACCCCCTCCCCACCATCTTATCTGCAAAGGGCTGGGACTGAGGCACAGTGTCACCATGTGATAATGTGATATGGATCATAAAGGTGGCCTTTGCATTAAGGGGTAATGGAGCTGCAGAATCTGTAACTTCAGTGGGTATTTATATATAATTTATATAATTCTTTTCTACGATTTCCAACTTATTTTTTTGTAAATGAGTCTAAAAATTAGGCCATGGTGGGAGGGATAAATTAGGAGTTTGGGATTAACACATACACATCACTATATATAAAAACAGATAAACAACCAGGACCTATTGTATAGCACAAGAAACTATATTCAATTTTTTGTAATAAGTTATAATGGAAAAGAATCTTGAAAAAATACACATATATGTATGTATACGTATAACTTAACTGCTTTGCTGTACACCTGAAACTAACACTGTAAATTATCGACACTTCAATAAAAAATAAAACTTTTTAAAAAATTAGGTAAATCAGGAGTAAAGCTATTAAAACAGTATTATACACAATTCCATATGCCAAATGATAGATAAGTAAAGCTGGCTAAAAAAAGAAAGTGTTTTAGAATTCAGGACACAAAAATAAAAACAAACAGCCAATGGCTGAAGTCAAGGCAAGCGCTGGCAGCGGTGAGGGACTGGAGAAGGCGGCCGTCCCACAGCCCGGGACTTTGCTGAACGTTGCTGTGCTAACTAGCATCTGACTTCCGCTCTGCGTGAACACTTACTGTGCGATGACATCTCTCCCTTTAATTATCTGCTTAATAGCTCGCTGCTGGATTGCTGATGGTTTTTCAAAACCTGTAAATTAAAACAAAAAACCGAGCTCTAACCACTAGGACAGCATGCTGACAACCATACACTGGAGCTCCTTGGGGCAAGGACGCCATCTTTTTAAAGTCCCCCACTGCTACCTAACCCAACATGCAACATACATTAAGCTCTCAAGAAACAGCTGCTGATGTGGAATCTAAAAAAAATGGCACAAATGAACTTATTTACAAAATAGAAACAGACTCACAGACATAGAAAACAAACTTATGGTTACAGTGGCGGGAAGGCAGGGAGAGGGATAAATTGGGGGCTCAGGATTTGCAGATACTAACTACTATATATAAAATAGATAAATAACAAGGTGCTTCTGTATAAAACAGGGAACTATAGTCAATATCTTGTAATAACCTATAATGAAAAAGAATGTGAAAAGGAGTATGTATATATGCATAACTGAATCACTGCTTTACACCAGAAACTAACTCAACATTGTAAATCAACTACACTTCAATTACAAAAAAAAAAAAAACAGCAGCTGAATGAAGTAGGCTGAAGGGGATTTTTATGCTAACATGTGACCTTATCCCTACAAAAATCTCTATAAAAGGAACATTGTTGCAAAACATAGAAACCCTAGTTAGGTCAAAAAAATGTTAATGGTGGTTACCCCTGGAGAATGTCGTGAGGGAGGCTCATATTTTTCTCCAATTATTTCTGTACTGTTTGACTGTATTACAATAACCTGCACTGGGTTTGTTGTTGCTGAGGTTTTTTTTCATTACTTTTTAAGTTAAAAGAAAGGAAAACAAACCCATCAGTGCTGTAGTCACCACTCCCTGTCAGCATTAAGTCTGCAGGTGGTTCCCCGACTTAATCTAGTGCTCTTGGTTATACTCCCTCCTGCCTTGATGCAGCTCCATGAAACTACACCACCATCCCTCTATTTTCCAAGTAAACAAACAAAACTTTATGTACAAATAACATAATAGCAAATATAACGGATGATTTAAACCCCTCATGATGACCCAGCACACGCATGAGAAACTAAAGAGTGTTTTAGGGCAAGGATGCCTTGGATGCTAAAAGGTAGGTAGAGCTGTCAGCCTCATTACAAGGCATCTCCCGTTCCCTCAGCACCTTCTCTTTGCTAAACTGTCTCGACATCAAGGACAGTTGGAGAAAAGATGACCCAGCCCCAGGCATTAAGCACTGATGCTGATAACTCCCATCTGCGTCCCCAACCCCACCTCTTTCCAGGCTCCCAACTTAGACAGACGTCCTGACATCTCCAACTTGATGGCTCACAGGTCCCTCAAGTTCCCCGCCTGAGCAGAGGGCAGCATCACCCACTGGATTACTCACACACCTGGGAATCACATGAATCCTCTTTCCTCTGCTGCTCACATTCAACATGTCAGCAAACCCTGTTAACACTCTATCTCCACCACAATACCATCGTCTCTCTTTTGGACTGGAGCAAAAACCTCCAAACATCTCCCTGCTTCCTCTCCTGCCTCACCTCCCCCGCATATCCACGGGCACCCAGGACAACCTCTGTAACTGTAAACTGATCCTGTCACTTCCCTGATTAAAACTCTCCGAAGGCACCCACTGCACTTAGAAATGAAATTCAAACTCTTTATCACCCCACACTATGCTTTTCAAGATCTGGTCCTGCCTCCCTCACCAAACTCACCCCTGGGCTCCCAGGTCAGGCGGATTCTTTCCGTTCCTGGCTGGAATGCACCCAGCTCTGAGCTGCAAGGCCCTGGCACTAGCTGCTCCCTCTGCCCAGTTCTACCATAATCTTCTCATAATGGGCTCCTCAGCCCAGATCTCGGCTCAAATGTCACCCCTCCTGGAGCCCCCTTACCTATTTGCTCTCCTGTTCTAACTTTCTCCGCTCCCCCAGTTTCAATTATCCCGCTTTATTTTCTTTGAAACTATTACCACTGCCTAAAGCAATCTTGACTAAATATTATTTTTCCCCAAATATAAGCTCCCTAAGGGCAGGCATCTGGTTCACTGCCTAGCCCCCAGTGCCTAGAGCCACGAACGTCCCTAGCACCTAGCAGATACAACAAAGTTATCCTCTAAATCAATGACTCCGAAACGCAGGGAGGACTCTGCGCCCTCTCGGGACTCAGCACGGCGCTCTGCCCGGAGGACAACACCCGAACCCGCCGACAGAGAGGCGGGGCGGGGATGCATGCTGGGGGCGGGGGTCGCCCGTCAGCGGCCCCACGACTCGGCGCCAACCAAAACGCAGGCCTTTGGAGCCTCCAGACCCCCATTCTCGGGACCCACCCCCGGACCGGGCTCCCGCCCTCCCTGAGGGCGCCCCCAGCCCGAGCGCCCCGAGGCCCGCGCCCACCGACCGTAAGCGTAGATGCCGCGCAGCAGGTCCTCCCGCAGGCCCATGGTGTCGAACGTGGGGGTCACGTCCACCTCCTCGCTGGTCTCGAATTCCACTTTGGTCATATCTTCCTCTTTGAGCAGCCGCTTCCGCGCCGAGCCCGAGGTCGCCATCGTGGCCGTAGCCGCCATGATACCGAGCGGGCCGACAACCGAACGCGCGCCGCAGAGGAAAGCGGAAGTAGGGCCCGCGCCGCTGCCGCCGCCAGGAAATGACGCCATCACGCGCGCGCCCGTGCGTACGAGCGTGCGCCGAAGCCACGCCTCGGAGGGGGCGGGGACTCCTGGTCACGTGAGAGGGAGAGGGCGCTTGCCTCCGGGAGAAAGGCGGGGCTCCGCGGGATGTGGCGGGGCCCCGCCCACACCCGGAAAAGGTGCGGAGGCGGCGGGGTGCGGGGTGGTCTCCCGGGTGGGCTCTCGGGCGGAGGCCGTGCCCCCCTGGGATACCGGGCTCTCCGCGCGGGACGGTAGACCCGGAGCACCTGCAGACGGGCTGCGCCGTGCGGGGTCTGCAGGCGGCCCTGCCTCTAGTGGGCACCTGGGCGCAGGTCCCCACCTGCGCCCTTTCCGCCGCGTGTACCCGAGCGCGCCGGGGAGACGCGTTACTCCTCGTCAGTACTGCCGCTGGGTGGGAGTCCTCACTGCATATGTCCACTATGGGGGAGTCTGGCGTCTTTAACTGCCTGCTTGTCAACTCCCTAGGCCGGTTTTTAACCCCGTCATGGAAAAGCCCTTACCCGGGGTCGAGCGTGTCGGACAGTGGGGGTCCTGCGACGTCCCCGAGCACCAGGGCCCCCAGGACTGGCCGCAGGACCTTGGGCCGAGCGCTTGCTGGACTGTACGTACCGCTGTTCATCAGGGCCCCAGATTGCGCGCGTCTGGTGGAGGCGCTGATACACCCCGCCCTGCAAAAACAATGAGGGATGGCTTTTGGTTTTCCTGTGGAATATTAACCAAAACCCGGCTCCTCAAAACAGGCTTGAACCAGCTTCACCGCCTGACACGCGTTCCTCTGTGTTGAGTGAGAATTGTGGTTTTAACTTTGTGAAACTTAGACTTGCCGAGTGCCACCTCTGTTCTTTCTCATTGTTTGCTTGGGTCGCATCACTGGGCGTATCTTTACCCCACAGCCACTTTCCAGGAGTTCCTGAGTGCTCTCTTGTTGTGAGGGTTAACTTAGTGAAAACTGGGTAATCGTTTTATCCTCTGGACCAGGCTTGCTGGAGTGCAGTCCTTTGCAGTATGTCGACAGCAAACAAGTAAAGGGAGCCTTACTTGTTGGGAAGGTCCTACCCTGACGTCGGAGCACGTCCACATCTTACAAGACAATTGACCTGATAAACATGCCTGACAAGGAAGCCGGTATTAGTCTTCCTTGAGATTTGTCTAATCTGGTGGCATGACCCCCTCCCTGCCCCCAAATACAGACAGTGTGGGAAGGGAGACTGGAGAGACCGCGGGCGAGGGCGCTGCACACAACAGAAGGGGCGGGTCCATGTGAGTGACCAGGAGGCCTCTTTGGGATGCTAGGGAGTGCACCTGCAGTCTTCCGGGAGCTGGGAGCCAGAAGTGGGGACAACAGGTCGTAGAGAGCCATCTTTTTATTATGCAGGAGAGAGGGCTCAGGGTAATCGCAACCAGGATAAGAGCTGGTCTCAGGAAAAGACATGGTGCCGGTTCTCACAAGGCCTGTATGATGTGATCCAAAGAAAATGTTACTAAGAAAAGTCATAAGGAAGAGAAGACACACTGTCCTATACTGTATTTGTAATCCCCCAAGTTTACATCGTCGTTTACAAGATGAATTGTCCGTCAGTCAGCACCCAAGTCAGTGTTGGCGTACGTGACACAAAACACTGTAGATGTTACCTGCATAGTGCAAACCACTGTTTGTCAAGAGTTAACTATTCTTACAAAGCGAGAATCAGCAGCCCAGCTCAGCTGTCGGTGACAGTTCTACTCCTGAAACATCCAGATTGGCATTTCAATCCTTTTCAGAAACATCAGTTACAGTTCCAACTCGGGGTGCAAACAAATCTCTTGTCTTAACCATTTTACTGCTGGGAAAAGTCAGGCCCAGCCTGCTAAGCTAAGGTGACCTCCAGCGCAGCAGCGGGTAGGGGCTACCATGTTCTGAATACCCGAAAAATTGTGACTTACCACGCCTGAGCCCTTTGTCCCAAGGCCCTGCGTCACCCAGGTGGACCCACCTGTTATGTTCAGGTGCAGCCCTCTCTGTCCCCTGCACCTCACTTCCCACACTCCATCTTTGGGGGAGGGAGGTATCTCACCTGATGGGACTAATCTCAAGCAGGGCAGGCCCAGTCTGTGCTGTCCCCACTGCTGTCCGGCACACAGTGGTGCCTGATGCCCAGGCAAGAGGACAGGAGGAGCACCGGAACTCTCCAGACTCCCAGGGGAGACGTGGACAGACGGGGACAGCTCAGCGGGCTGCACCTCAGGGGCCAACCTGCCTCTTCCCTGTGCCCCGGTTGGACTTGGAGTGTAGACGGTCAAGGCAGCTCGCGCTGTCCAGGATGGGAAGGGCTTTGGGTGTAGTGCTGCTGGGCTGGGCTGCGTTTCCGTGAGTCATCACCACAAGAGTTGATGTCCTGGGTCCTAGGGGCTGTCCCCGAAGAGCGACTTCCTGCCAGAAACCCCACCTATCTGGTATTAAATGGCAAACACTGTTCCTTTGTAGACATGGCCCTGTCTAACCCACCTGGCCGCGGGGGCACCTTGCTACCACCACCTGGTCCCACCCAGCCAGGCCCGGGGCTTCACACTCCTGGCATCTGACATTCCAGGGCCAGATGTGCCTGGAGCATCTCACTGGAGCAGACGCTCTTCCAGGGGCTGGACAGGGCGGTGAACAGGACGGACAGCGCTGCCCTCGGAGCTTGTGTTCCAGTGGAGGGCAGTAAGGTAATTACAGGTTTTGTAATTACTGTGATTCAAACAAAATGAGGTTAAGTGACAGAGTCAGTGGGTTGCTGATTTACCAGGTGACTGGAAGAAGGTGCCACGTGAATTGTGAGAAGAGGTGGCTACAGTCACGCCCCACTTTCCAGGAAGGAGGGACGGGGTGTGCGGAGGGCCCCAGGTGGACAGGAGATTGACACAATCCAGGGACAGAAGGCCAGCGTGGTTGTAGCATCGACAATGTGGGCAAGAGAGGGAGTAGGAGAAGGGGTGAGCAGGGCTGTATCATGAAAGGTCTTACAGTCTATGAAGTGGAGTTTAAGTGCGTCATGGTTGCCAATAGGAGCCACTTCAGGGTGGTCTTTCTTTGCGGGGAGAGGAATGCATTCTCACAGTTTGGAAAGATGATCTGGCTTGTCATTTCTCACCCTTTTGGCTAAGATCAAGTGACCTGGCTGCAGCAAGAGGTTGAGAGATTGGAATGAAGGGGCCAGAGAGGGTCTGGAGAGGTAGTGGCAGCCGTTGGAGCTGATGCAGTGGAGACGGTGCAAGGAGGGCTCAGGACATATTTGAAACAGGGCTGATGTATGGCGTAGAGGGGGCTGTTAGGGCTTAAAGGATGAAGATTGGCTCCTGGGTTTCCAGTGTGAGCATCTGGGTGGCACCATCATGAGATGGGGAAGCCGTAGGGCAGCAGCGTTGTGGTGATTTGGGGGCAAAACCAACAGATCCAGCAAATGCATGTGCCCATGTGTTCACAGCAGCGGGATTCACAACAGCCAAAAGTGGGAACAACCCAGCATCCCTCGGCAGATGAGTGGATAAACAGCATGGTCCGTCCACACGTGGGCTCTAACTCTGTCCTCGTGCTATGTGAAAGCAGCCAGACCTCCACGGTCGCGTGTGTGTGAGCCTTTTGATATGAAATGTCCCGAGTAGGCAAGTCCATAGAGACAGAAAGCAGTGGTTGCCGGGAAGGAGGAGAGGCGCTGCTCGATGGTCACAGGGTTTTCTTTTGGGGTGACAGAAATGTTTTGGAACTAGACAGAGGAGATGGTTGCACAGGACTGTGAATGTGCTAAATGGGACTGAATTGTTCACTGTAAGATGGTTTTATGTTACATGAATTGTACCTCAATTCACAAACGTTTTTAAAAAATGGATCTGATGTCACTGGGTTAAGTTTGAGATGCCGGTATCCAAGGGGAGTTGACAGGCAGGCAGTTGTGTGTTTGAATGTGAAAAGCCACAGGGAATGGCCAGTCTTCCACACGCCTGTGGAAATCGCTGCTTCCCAGCCTCCCCTGGCCACTCCCCACATGGAGGTTGTCCTGAAGACGTCGTGGTAACTAAGGGTTTTGCCCTCAGAAAGCTCACAGTCCTCAGAGGGCTGGGGCTTCCTCAGCTCTGTTCCTATGACTCTCGGTATTTCTGTTCTTAGCAGAGGCTTAGCAAGGCTCTGGCTGCCTTCAGTACACTCGTTTGGCCGCTCCTTTTACCTGGAATGACAGTGTTTTGGATTTTTTAGTAACTATCTAGAAACTTCCATGTGTCAGACACGGGGAGAAAAGCTTTCCCGCCATGAGGTGCCACCGTTAGCCCCACTCGAGATGTAAGAAAGCTGAGGCTTAGGAGTGTGAATGAGCCGCTGCAGAGGGTTGCTGGTGTGCAGCTGGCTGGGCCTCAGCACCAGAGCTTGAGTCTGGTCGGAGCCGAGCTCAGGCCTGTGCTCTCACCTGCTCTGCAGGGCAGCTGCAGCCCAGCCCCCGCCACTCCCAGGAGGGGAGGCCTGGGTGCTGGTTGCTGCTCCTCCATCAGTTAGCTGTGCGACCTTGGAAATTGACCTTTGTCTGGCCGGTAAGCCTTAAGGCCCTTCCCACTCAGACCGTGGGGGAGTGCCCCTTCTTTCCTGACCACTATCTGCATCAGTGGGAGCCAGTGTTTGTTCATTCACCTAACCGGTATGCGTGGAGTTTCACTGTTCTCTGGGTGGGGACAAAACAGACAACAAGAAAGGCAAGAATTCTTGTCCTCCGGAGGTTTCAGGCTTGTCATGGGGAGGCAGGCAAGAAAGTGATACATAACTAGACTATATAATATGTCAGGGAGCAATGAGTCCAACAGAAAAAAATAAAACAGGGAAAGGGGGAGGGGGAGCCAAGGTGGGAGTGCTACAATTTTTGAATAGAAAGGCTGGAAAGGCCTCTCTGGGAAGGTGGCCCTTGAGTGATGTCCTGAAGGAGGCAAAGGAAAGAGTATTGCAGGCAGAGGGAATGGCAAGTGCAAAGGCCCTGGGACTGGCGTGTGCCTGGAGCATTCAAGGACTAGCAAGGAGGCCCCAGGTGTGGAGCAGATGAATGCAGATGAGGTCAGCTTGTGCTAGAGAAGGAAGACCATGTGTGTGGAGCGCTTGAGGACTTGAGGACTTGCAGAGCAAAGGGAGTGACACGATCTGACTCATCCTTTAGCAGGATGGCTCCGCCTGCTGCGTTGAGATCCCGCTGTGGGGGCATGGAGAAGGCAGCTAGGAGGTCATTGCAGAAGTCCGCATAGGTACATCACAGCAATGCAAGTGATGAGGGCGATCAGATTCTGGGTACATCTCAACGTGGAAGAACCAAGACTCTCGCCTGAATCTAAGTAGTAATTATGGAATGTTGATTTTAGATGAATATATTGGGATTATTTAGCAACTTCACAGAACTGCTCATGAAAACCAAAGAACTGCAGAATTTATCCTAAACTTCCTAGGATTTTTCTGAACTATTTATGATGAACTGGGCTGACTGTTTACATAGAAGAGAAGATTCCAGCAGCTTCAAGATTTTCCACCATCATGTCAATTACCGCCTTCTGTGGGTTGACCAGATGCACGGATGGTTCCTAAAGGTTCCTGTGGCCCTCATGAGGGCAGAGCAGACCCTTCACAGCCCGCGCTCCCTGCTGTGGGGCTGTACTGGAGCTTCAGGGACGAGGGTGAGGCACTGCTCCGGGGGCAGGCCCAGATGGACGTGCCTGTCAAACCTGCTCGTCTGCTGCTGCTCAGCCGCGACTGTGGCTGGCCAGCCGTCGCTTCTCGAGGACGAGGGAGGCGAGTGCACGGAGCCTGTCCCGAGGAGAGCAGGTCAGCACACCTGGGGATGGTGGGCAGGCCAGGAGTGGGGGCCGAGAGCTGTCCACAGGGGAGTGAGGGGCCCTTCCTCTGCATAAGGTGTGGAGATGGTACCTGGCTTGGGGGTGGGACAGGAGGAAACAGCTCTTCCCGTTTTGCTCAGTTAAGTGACTTTGACACTCTTTGGCTGCTGTGTACCCCCGTGAGACAGTGCGGCCCTGCTAGACAGAAGGAATGCCCTCTTTCATACTCTTATCTCTGCATCGCTGCCCTAGGGTGAAAGAACAAGAAGGAAGGTTTCTAAGTTCTGGTATAACGTGAGTACGACCAGCGGCCTGCTGTGGGTGGTGAGGGCACAGCCAGGCGTGACGATGGCACTGTGGGATGGGATTGCAGCTGAGGGTGCGGGGCGCACCTCTGCTGTGCTGGGGGACCCCGCCCCGTGTTTGTGGATCATCAGTCCCCTTTCTCTAACTCATTCTTTCCTGTTCTGGAGTCCTGCGTGTGCCTGTGCCTGCGTGTGCGTGTGTGTGCGTGTGTACGTGTGTCTGTGCGTACACGCACTGGCCCCTTTTCCCCGACTTCTCAGGCAGGAGAATATCTACCCTCAGGATGTGAGAAGACTGTTGATGTGGGGAGGGGTCATGTAGGAGGACCCACATCTTGGATGCTCAGGACCCTTTGATCTCAGGCTCTCTAGAACTGCTGTAGATTTAGAAGACGTTTATAGTTTAAAACATCCTGAGCCATCTCTCGGCTAAATTTTCTTTACTGTTAGGATTTTTTTTTAATTTTTATTATTTTTATGTTTTGTGGGGTTTTTTTGGGGGGGGTAGATAATTAAGTTTATTTATTTAATGGAGGTACTGGGGATTGAACCCAGAACCTCATGCATGCTAAGCACACACTCTACCACTGAGCTATACCCTCCCCCCAAGCCCCTATTTAAATGGGGGCTGAGTTGCAAGGAAATGCCTATATTTTAAATTGCCATTGGGGTCTGTTGTAAGCTGCCCAGCTGCATGAAGGATGGACTAGCATGGCATCTACTCGGCTTCGCCCACGTATAGCCAAACCCTGTGTGGCTGACGACTCCCAGGAATCCCAACCCTGAGTTGGCTGGGGTTTAGAGTCCTGGAGAGACCTGTCTTCAGCTGCCCCCGTGAGGCAGCTCATCGCCTGAGCTGGCCTTGATTTTCTGAGGTCACTTTGATGGGAGTGGGAGTCTGTGAAAAGCTGAGTGCCCTGAGGCCTTCCTTGGAAGTTCTGTACACTCCGGGCAAGCAGGGGTGGGGCTGGCAGTCAGACTGGAAGACACTCCCAGGGCAGACTGGCACCGCCGGGACCCAGCCCAGGGGAGCACCTCTGGGGCTGTGTCCTGCCAGTCCTGGCCATCAGGGCATCCGTGGAGACCTGGGCGTCTGGAGCTCCCAGAGCGTGAGTTGCAGGCTGGAGATGCAGCCACCACCTCCACCACGACCTGTGGCGACCATGTCCTGTGACACCAGGCAGCGTGCCAGAGAGTAATGTGCTAAAAACAGAAGTTAATACTCCGTGAGCCTGAGTTTTTGGGTCACTGTCTCCTGGGAGCCAAGTTCAGGGCCAGTGTAATTATTTCCCATCTGCTTTCGAGCCTACAGGTTTGCGTTCGATGCGTGTTAGAGGGGATGTTTTATGAGGAATTTGTGGGGAAGTGCTGGGTTTTACAGAGATGCTCCACTCTTCTTTATTAAATGGAAGGTTAAGAAATCCAGTCCTGGGAACAAGAAACTGTTCTATTCCCCACTGACGCAGGACTGGTCCAACCGAGTCTTCTTCCCTCTGCCTTTTCCAGAATTGTCCCCACTTCAGCCAGTGCCCGTCATGCTGGTCTGCTCCCGCCCTCTCTGTGCCCTGCACAGAGTGGGCTGGCTCTTCCCGGGAGGCCTGAGGGGACAGCAAGAGAGGGGACGCCTCTGGTGGTGTCCCCACTGCAGCATGAGGTGGTCATGTGAGAAAGCACGAGGGGAGCCCCCAGATGCCTCCGAGCATGTGGAGAGGCATTCCTTGGGGGGTCACGGGGTCAGCCAAGGGGAACAGGAGGCTGGAATGAGCAGGTGTTAGGGGTGGAACGGAGGAGGTCAGCAGGGAACGCACAGCATCCCGAGGGCAGAAGCACTCGGCTCCTCTCGAGGCCTCTCAGGCAGAGGACGGGAGCTTGGCTGGGGGCACTGGATGGTCAGCTGCCTGCAGGCCCGGCCTCCTTGGCCAGGCACCAGGACTGGGCACCTGAGATCCTATTGACCCCACACCCAGTTTCCGAAAGGACCTGGGCAGGACTTGGGAAAACAAAGACCGTGGCCTTCGCCTGTAGGACTGGATGGGGCTCGGAAGGAATGGTCTGGAGTTGATCCTCTGTTCTGGGTCCTTGGGTGATTGACCAGTTAGAATCCTCTGCTCTGGAGATTCAGAGGTTGAGCCATTTCTCTGTGGTCACAGGGTGGGTCTATCTGGACTCCAGCCCTTTCCTGACCCCCAGGCCACCAGCCTGGCAGCCATGGAGAAGGCGGGTCCCATTTGGCCCGCCACTTCTGGACAAGTCCACCCACCGCAGGCGCCAGGGAGTGAATGCTTGTATCTTCAGGGCTAGTTAAAAGAAAATACACAGAAGGGGAGTGGTCATCGCAAAAGAATCACTTGGAATTTAGGCATAAATTAGGTAGCTACTGGGGGCCTGGAGACCCCTTGAGCATGCAAACAGAGCCAGCTTCGTGGGTGGAACCTGTCCCCAGGGCCCCACGCTTGGTTTGAAGCTCTGCTGTCACCGTCTAGAAATTCTGGGTGTTTTTTAAACAAGGGGCCCGTATTTTCATTTTGTACGGCTCTGTGGACTGTGCAGCTGGTCCTGAGGCAGTGGGGGGAGGCCATCCTGACTTGGAGGGCCACAGCCTGTGGCACAGAGTTCTACTGGGTGGAGACCCCAGAAGCTCAAGAGACTTCCGTTCAAGTGTATGGCTGACAACTGGGACGTGGATGGGCCCTCCAGGACTTGGGCTAGTTTCCAAATCCCCTTTGTCCCTGTGTATTCGTTTCCCAGGACCACCATAACAAATTACCACATTGCATGGCTTAAAACAACAGAAATTGGGGGAGGGAGGATATAGCTCAGTGGTAGAGTGCGTGCTTAGCATGTATGGGGTCCTGGGTTCAATCCCCAGTACCTCCATTTTTTAAAAAGCCCTAGTAAAAAATAAATAGACTTAATGACCCCCCCAAAAAATAAATAAAATAGGCTTTCTACATGAAAAAAAATTTTATTTGCTCACAGTTCTGGGGTTCAGAGGCAAGAAATCCAAAATCCAGGTGTCAGCAGGTCCAGGCTCCCTCTGAAAGTCCAGGGGAGAGTCTGTTCCATGCCCTTCTCTCAGCCTCGGGGGTTGTTGGCCATCCCTGGTGTCCCTCGGCTTCCACAAGCCTCGCTCCAGTCTCTGCCTCGGGGGTCCCGGGGCTTCTCCCTGTGTGTCTGTCTCTGGGCCTCTTCTCTTACAGGATCACCAGTCATATGGGATTCAGAGCCCACCCTAACAACCTCTTAACTTGATTACATCCGCAGTGACCCTGTTCCCAAATAAAGTCACAGTCGCAGGTGCTGGGAGCGAGGACTTCAGCATGCCTTTGGAGGGAACACAGTTCAACCCATAAAACCCTGATTTATGAGCCCCCATCGACTGTTCCCCTGAAGAAACCAGGAATGGGCCACTTAAGGACAGAGCTCCTGCTCGCAGCCCCTCCGTCTCCTCCCTCACCCAGTGAGGCCTTTCCCACCCACACCCCTACCACCAGGCGCCTCGCTCTGGGTGCAGGACTTAGGAGAAGGGTGTTCGTGGGGGCTGGCCCCGTGAAGACCAGGACACAAGGGGTAACTACTACTCCTGCCCATTCTCCTTTGTGTTCTAGGGTTCAAAGCCCAGCTTCCTTCTAGAAACCTGCTTTCAAACCCTGAGGAAGTTTTTATAGTTACTGACCAACTGTAGGAGCCAAAGATCTGTTGAATTATTTCCTGGATCAGAGTCTGCTTTTTTTTTCTCCTCTGTATTAGTCTTTGGTGCCTGAACTTTGAGTTTGGTGCAAGTCACGTGGCTTGAAACAGATACGAGTTCGTCTTAGCACTGGTTCTCCCCGCCCTGCCCAGCGGCTGGCAGCACACCTGGCCTCGAGGGGGACTCGGATCCCACCCACTGCGAGGAGTTCCTGCACAGGCGCACGTGAGCAGCCTCGGTGAGTACTGGCTGGAGACCAGGCCCCTGGTGTGGGTTGTCGGGGGCTGTCCACGGGGACAGGACCCTCCATGACCATCTTCTATTTCTCTCAGTTTGCAAGGGTTGATTTGCTCCGATTCTCAAGCGTTTTTAGCACACAGACCCCTTCCAGAGGTATTCGACTCTGGCCGGTCCATCCTGTCATTCCAAGGGAAGAGAACCCGATCCCAGGACTTCATGGGCCTGACAGGCTCCCACCTGTGCCCAAGTGGGTGCACAGGGACAGTCACTGGGGCACCGAGAGTGCTGGAGAAGAGGTAGCGACGGCCTGTGCACAGGTGCATCGGCTGTGGTTTATTCGGATAGCTGAATCCAGTACCCAGGTGAAAATGTATCAGGCGGCATGTACCCATCTGCTAAACGTCAGAAACAGGCTGGGCGTGGAGCCCCGCCCCTAGCGGTTCATGAACCACACAGAGACAGGTGCCCACGCTGTTCACAGACACACTGAATGCAGGACGCGGCCCAGCGGTTCCCTGGGGGGTGGGGGAGGGCAGGGCCTGGAGACAACGGCCTGGGCTGTGTCAGCTGAGCCCTTCCTTAGAAGGGAGGCCCAAGTGCTCGGTGTTAAGACAGGTTGCGTCTGTGTGGCAGGGACCAGGATGTTTTACATCATCTGCAGGGGTTTTTTTTGATATGCTTGAAACAGGCTGCGGTTTAAAGCATCTTAGGATTATTTAGATGGATCAGTGGGCTGATGACCTTGTGCTGGGGCTGGAGGGAAGAGGGGGGCTCAGGTGGGAACACAGCTGCAGGGGCGCTCGTGGCTGGCAGACTGGGCAGGGGCCCTCTGAGCCCCTCCCAACAGAAGGTCCTGGGTCCTAGACCAGCGATGGTGCCCCCCGCCTACGCCCCCTCCCTGGGCAGCTGCTGTCCCGGAGCTCTGAGCATGGCTGCTTCACCAGTTCCGTCCCAGGAGGGCCGGGGCTTGTGAATGCGGCCCTCCGGGTAGGGAGGCGGCCCCTCAGAGACCTGGCCGCCGCCATCAGACCCACACATCCCGCGAGCCAAGGGGCCAGGCCTTTACCACTCACTCAAAAGAGCCATTCCGTTGAGTCCCACGGTGTTCTGCAATACGCTTTACAAAGCACACTCCCTGGTGTCTCCGGACGAGTGTCCTGGGGCTGCTGGAAGATGACAGGTGTCCCCCACAGCAGGTAGAGCCGGTGTGCTTTCCGTGCCAGGACCCCTCCCCCAGCCCGCTTCCCACCACAGTGTCCCGCCCCCGCGCTGCCGGGTGGACCGTGGGCACCACCTCTGGTGGCTGGGTGGCGCGATCGGCCATCTAAACCCTCGAGGTTTCTCTAAGCAGTTTCTCATCATCACCTCCTTTCAACACTAACACCTTTTCCTCTCATGAAATATTAATATCACAGGTGTGCTGTGTGCCTGGTTATGCACATTTGTGCTTTATATGTTAAAGAGTAAGAATTTTTGCTCAAGAACCAGTTTTTGGCCCCTTGGGAGCTCTGTCATTCCTGTGAAGAATGAGTATTCTGGAGCCATCTGGTTTTTAGTATCTCCTCATTCGGTGAATCAATTCCCCAGGCTGGAGGGCAACTTTCTGGGTTTTAAAGGCACATTCCCGTCTCCTGGATCCGAAAGAAACCCAGTTCTCCTTGCTGTGCCCCAGGTAGAGGAAAGGACTTGGCAGCAGTAAGGATGAAGAGTGTCCTCCCGCAGGTCACAGGACACCAGGGCAGAGTGGGTGCTGTGTCCTCTCCGAATGGGTCATTTCCCCCCTACCAGTGGCGTGGGGAAGAGGGTTTTGGGTGGAGAGGCCTCCCGGACAGGAAGCCGCGTCCCTGACCCCAGCCCTTCGCGTCCAGGTGCTCAGGCCCCGTCATGGCGGAGCTGTGCCGCACGGACTCCTCGCTGGCGGCCCTGGACGAGGAGGTGCTGTGGGAGATGCTGGAGGACCACCGCTGCAGGATTGTGTGCAGCATCTTCCCCAGCCGCCTTACCCCCTACCTGCGCCAGGCGAAGGTGCTGGGCCAGCTGGACGAGGAGGAGGTGCTGCATGGCCCCAGGTTCACCAACACGGCCATGAGAGTCGGTGAGGCCCGGGGCCGGCGTGTCCCACGGAGCCAGGTCCTTGCAGGTTGTGCCGGGAAGGCTGGTGTGGGGGTGGGAGTGGGCGGGACTCTAAGGAGCAACACCAAGAGGGTGTGAGGTCCCCACTTGAGGACACTGTGTTAGTGTCTCAGAGCTGCCGTCCACAAACTGGGTGACTTAAAACAGCAGAAATACCTTTTCTCACAGTTTGGAGGCCAAAAGTCTGAAATGAAGGTGTCAGCTGGGCCGAGCTCCCTCTGAAGGCTCCGGGGGAGAAAACTCCTGCCTCCTCCAGCTGGTGGCGGCCCCAGCGTCCTTGGCTCGTGGCGGCATCACTGCAGTCTCTGCCTCTGTCGTCGTGCGGCTTCTCTGTGTCTTCTGCCTCTAATGAGGATGCTTGTCTTGGATTTAGGGCCCACCTGGATAGCGCAGGATGATCTCATCTTGAGGTCTTTACCTTAATTATGTCTGCAAAGGACCTGTTTTCCAAATAAGGTTCCGCTGGCAGATTCCAAGTGGACATAACTTTGGGGTCCACAACTCCACCCACCCCGGGTGTCTCTGGAGCTGATTCTGTCTGACTAACTGCATTTATTCATCCCAGAACAGGGGAGCTAACAGTGCCATCATATGAGGTTGTTTGCTAGGAGAACTGAATGAGTTACTGCTGATCAGATACTCATTCTCAGGGCCTGGGCCACAGAAAGCAGGCAGTGAGTGGTAGCTGTCAGCCTGATGCTGTTTGTGCCTGTGGCCTCACGACCATCAAATACAGAAGAAATGAATTCAAGCTACTAATTCGAGCTAGAGTGATGGGATCTGGGTGGGCGTGGCAGGCGCCCAGCCTCTTGGGGACCCGGGCCCTGGGCCACTGATACTTGCTTCTTTCCTCCCACCTGCTCCATACGCACATATGTCTGCACAGGTTCACAGGTCTTTTATCCCCAATTCTTAGCACTTGGGTTGTACCAGTTCCTCAGTAAATATCAGCCTGGCCCTTCTGCAGACTGACTGCCATGGCGGGAAGACAAGGAGCCTACCAGGGCTGCGAGGGCCCCACCCTGGGGACCCTGGACAGCTGCTTTCGCCTCCTGACTGCTAGATGTGCAAAGATGCCCCTCCCCACAACCTGCTCCCCTCCCGCGGAACCCGCCCAGCACCGATTAGCTAAGGCCGTTCTCTCCCAAGGACATTTGCTGGATTTGCTGAAGACGCGAGGCAAGAACGGGGCACTCGCCCTCCTGGAGAGCCTGAAGTTCCACAACCCTGACGTCTACACCCTGGTCACGGGGCTGCGGCCCGCCGTGGACTTCAGCAGCTTCAGTGGTGAGAGCTGGGTCTTTGATGTAACCTGGAGGGGGGCAAGGGGAGTCCTGGGGGGCTTGCCTCGCCCACAAGCTGTTCCAGACGTTTCCCTGCTCCCTCCAGGCAAAGGTTCCTGTCCCTGTGCCCCTTGCTCTCTGGGGGTGAGGAGACCCCCCACCACTAAGCATAGAGGGGTGGGTAGGAAGAGCCCATGACCTTGGGTTTTAAAAGAAAAGATTTGGGGGAAAGGGCATAGCTCCGTGGTAGAGTGCTTGCTTAGCATGCACGAGATCTTGGGTTTGATCCCCAGTACCTCCTTTAAATAAAAACGGTAAGTAAAACTAATTACTTACCCCCCAAAAAAAGCAAACCAAAAAAAGAAAGAAAAGGTTTGTCCCTCATTACCCAGCACCAAGAGATGACCCCTCGGGGCGCGGAATCTGCACTTGAGAGGTGCAGGCAGGGGACGGGTGTCCTTCCCTAGAAAGCCTTTGCTTGCAGCTGCTCTGGGCCTGAGGTGGAGGGGACCCCGGCCCCGCCCAGCTCCTGCTCCTGGGAGAGGAGCCTGCAGCCTCCTGTGTGTCCGCTCAGCCCGCTGGGTGGGAGAGGAGCCTTTTCATTCACTGAGTGGTTTCAGGCCGCCCTGGAGGAGCTGCGGCGGG
Organism: Vicugna pacos; assembly: GCF_048564905.1. NCBI lineage: Eukaryota > Metazoa > Chordata > Mammalia > Artiodactyla > Camelidae > Vicugna > Vicugna pacos. The sequence continues at coordinate 61,272,991 of NC_133002.1, forward strand.
AGCAGGCCGGCTGGCTCACAGCTGTGGCTGAGAGAGCGAGTCTGCCTGTTCCGCATCACAGCCGTATTGACGGGACTCAGGGTCCGTTATACAGATCCACATTCTTCGTTATGTTTTCCTTAGGGTGACCTGAGAATGAACCTCTCGGCTGAGGGGGTCGGAGGAGCTGTGTCTGAACAGCAGGGCCCCACGGGAGGCTGAGAGTGGGTAGTCCTTGTACCAAAATCGCCTGCCGTGTTGTTTATTTAACCGAAACATCGAGTCCTGCTGAGCCTGAAAGCTCTTAAGGCGACCAGCAGATTGAGGGGCATCCTGCTTGAGAGTCTGGGTGCAGGAAGCCAGACCCTGGAGCACAAGGAGCCCCCGAGCCCACCTGTCCCCTCCCGCAGGGCTCATGGAGACGTCCAAGCTGACCGAGTGCCTGGCGGGGGCCATCAGCAGCCTGCAGGAGGAGCTGAGCCAGGAGAAGGGGCAGAAGGAGGCGCTGCTGCAACAGAGCCGTCGCCTGCAGGAGCGCCTGGAGCAGGCGGAGGCCCGCGAGCGGAGCCTGCGCCAGCTGGAGGCCGAGCACGGCCGCATGCAGCGCGAGGTCAGCGCCCGCTTCCACGAGGTGCTGAAGCTGAAGGACGAGATGCTGGGCCTCTCGCTGCACTACAGCAACGCGCTGCAGGAGAAGGAGCTGGCCACCACGCGCTGCCGCAGCCTGCAGGAGGAGGTAGCCGGGGCCCGCGGGCTGCCCTCCCCGGTCCAGCTCCTGGAACTCCCGCCCCTCCCTGGAATGCCCCTGCGGGAGGCTGACCCTCCTCCTCCACCGGGGCCCTGCTCCCGCGTGGCCTGCGCTGGCGTTGCCGTGGACCGGCTGGCCTGTGAAGTGCCCGCTGCCGGGAGGCCTCCCCCTGCCTGTGTCTGGGGCCCGTCTGGCTCTCCAGGAGCAGTGGCTATCACGGCCTGGGGGGCCCACCCAGGTCCTACTCCCCTCTGGCTGCGTCAGTAACCAGGGGACGGTGGACCTCTGTCGCTCCTCCTTTGTCTCTCCTGGCTGGTCCTGGATTCAGGTGGGAGTACAGGAGTGCTAGCAGTGAGGCCCCCGAACCCCAGCAGTCTTTCAGCCGTTTTCCTGTTGGGGTGATTTCCTTGTTGAGCCGCAAGAGTCCTTTCCTGAGGGTGCTCATTCCTTGTCGTTTTGGCATCTGCTTTTGCTTTTAACTATGGCACTGTTTCTTGTTTTTTGATTTTAAACTTTATTTAGGAAGAATTTCAAATTTGCCCCAAAATACATGACTAAAAATACAAGGGACACCCATGTGTCCTCACTTTATCACTCGTGCTCTGTCTCTGTCTCTCTCCACACACGTGCGCCCTTTTTCCTGAACCACTTGAGCCGTGTTCATCACGGCCCTTTACTCCTAGACATTTCAGTGTGTATTTCCTAATAACAAGATATCCTGTCAGCGTCACACGTTGCATTGATACAATCTTTTTAATCCAATCTACTGTCAGTGTTCCAGTTTTATCTGTTGACCTAAATTACACCCTTTACGGCATTTTCCCTCCAGTCCGGGATCAGGTGCGGAACCAAAATCACCAGTCATGCCGTTACTCCCGGCAGCTAGTAAACAATCTGGGGGTGGGGGGCGCTTTGACACCACCGGGCACCCCGCTCCTCGTCAACACTTCCCCCTGGACTTGCCCAAATGCCTCTTTACTGCGGTGGCTGCAGAAGGACGAGCCCCACCTTTTGGGCGCCCTGTGTGAGGAGGAGTCTTTCCCTCTCCCTGCTTGTACACCCATTCATGGGACAGACGCCTGGACTTCTGTTTCCAGTGGTCGGTGACATACTGTCCTTAATGAGTTTGGTGCTAAAGGTGTCCCACATTTGGCCAGTGGGAGGCCCCTTCAATCTGCGTTGTGTCCTGTGACATGACACGCCCCACGTTTTCTTAGCACTGACTCTCCCTTCCTGGCATCACAAAATATTGTAGGAGCATCTCGTAGCCGCCCGGCCCCAGCTCCAGGGTCAGCCCTTTCTTGGAGGGGCCCTGCTCCTGCTGGAGACCACGATCTGGGCTCTAGGTGAGCTCACTGCTCCTGGGTGTCTTTGCTCCTTTGCCCTTTCAGTAGGCAGAGCTAAGAACGTGCATGTGAATACCCAGGTGCACATGCGTGTGCAGACGCGCGCACACGCAGGTGTGTGCCAGCACCCACGTGCAGACACGTATTTTAGAAATCGTGAGTTCACACCCAAACCTCTAATTACAGCCACTCCCCCAGGGTTTCTCCTCGCCGCCCCGTTCTGTACGTGTGCTCCTTCCCCGGTGAGAGCCCTGGCTCCCGCAACACGGGCACGGTCCTCGCCTGCCCAGCCCTATGGCACCTCTGAAATAGTGTCAGTCGCTTTGCCCACACCGGTAAAATAGACAAAACTCGGGTTTGCAGTTCTCCCCCTGCTGCCACCCAAGCCTGCCCCAGGCTCAGGATCTGTGGTTAAAGGCTGTGTTCATGAGTTACTGTACATGCCCTGCCTTCTCCCTCTCCCCCTTCATTGTGGTTATGGTAATAGCTGGAAATGTAACGAGGTTCAGCTGTTTGAGTTACTTTCAGTGTTAGGTCTCCCCCTTCCCTTTTTGCTTTTTGAATCTGGAGACCATGGCATGCTGAATCCTGGCAGCCCGTAGCAGGAACGCAGGAACGGCTTATGGAAAGGGACTAGGTGTCAGGAGGGGAGAGCGCGAGCACAGGGGTTCTTCCTTCTCCACTTGACCCAGGCCCCAGTGTGCGTGCTGGGCTCTTCCCCGACACCCACGCTTCCTGGCTCTGCCTCTGGGGAAATGCCCTCTCCCCAGGGCCACCACACCTGTACGCGGAGAGGCCGGGTCCACTGGCTCGAGGTCCAAGTTTCTCTTGGACCACTACCCAGCAGAGCTGAGGCCGCAGGTCCTCACCAGGTGGTCTCCGGAGCCCACGGCCCTGGGCACGCAGCCTGCTGGGTGCGAGGTGGCCCTCATTAGCACGCGAATTGCAGGTGTGTCCGAGTAGACCGGGTCCTGTGCTCCCAGGCACCTAGGCTCCATCTGACTTGCCTTCCCCTTCTTTTACTTACTGATTTTCATGAACCCACGTTCCCTTCACCTGACCTGTTTAGCAAAATGTTGGAAGGCAGAGAAGCCAGGGCCGTGCTGGAGGAGGCTTACTGGCCGTTCACCCAGCTGCAAGGACCGTCAGGTCCAAGAGCTGGTAGCCCGGGCTCCTTGTTCTATTCCTGGGGACCCTAGGCCAGTGACTTAACCCCTGCACCTCATCTATAAAATAAAGCCAAAATGCTTTTCTCCCCCCGGCAGGGGTTAGGACTATTATAGGTAAAACCCGTTCATGGATTTTGAAATCTCAGGAGAGGGACCTCTTTGAGTACGAACAGCAGCATCCTTAAGGAGAAAGGTTGCAAACAGACGTGATGCTGGTCTGGTGGAGAGTCAGCAGTGACACCCTTCCTCGCGCCTCCTCCCTGCAGCTGTATCTGATGAAGCAAGAGCTGCAGCGGGAGAAGATGTCTTCTTCCTGTGAGCGGGAGTCTCGAGAGCGGTCGCTGAAGATGGCGAGCGGCCTGGAGCCTGAAGACGAGGAGCTGAGCCGCCTGAAGGAGGAGAACGAGAGACTCCGCTCCCTGACGTTCAGCCTGGTGGGTCCTGGTCCCCTCGAGACGCGTCCCCCCGCCCTGGTCCCCCTGAGGCTCAGCCCCCTGCCCTGGTCCCCCCAAGACTCGGCTCCCCACCCCGGCACCCTGCTGAGACTCAGCTTCCTGCCTTGGTCCCCCCAAGGTCAGCTTCCCGCCCAGCAGGGACTGTCCTTGGCCTCAGCCTGTGGCCTCCACACTGTGGATGGCTGACAGGTGGTGCCGTTGAGGTGTGGAGAAGGACTGGGTGAGATGAAACCCAGTGACTCACCCCCACTGCTCCTTCTCACGTCCCTCCGTCCTGCTCTCCCCCGGCCCCGAACGTTGGGAGAACCCACAGCTATTGCAGACGTACTCAGAAGCCTCCCTCAGCTGGTTTGCTGCCGTGTTGTTTTCGAGTAGATGGGGCTGGTTATAAAGGATGAGATTAGCTTTAAGGGTGTGTGTGTGGGTGGGGGGCGGAAGGGAACCTTTCTGCCTGAAAAATATTCTGTCGTCCTGCCCGTACGGGCACAGGGGTGTGGGGATCGTAGGATGCAGAGAATTTAGTGACCGAAGCCCTGGAATTATGCAAAACCTCTGCCTCTCCTCTTCAGTCCCTTTCAATCAATAAATATCTATTTCTTGAGCTGGTCCTTCAATAGACATTCACGGGGTGTGGGGCAGCCCGCCACCCTGGCACTGCCGTCACAAGGCCTGGGCTGGGCCATCGTTCATAAAAGTGGGTGTGAGAACTGAATGACATGCTGCTGGCGTTCCCGCTGCTGGAAGCTCCAGGGGTGGACTTGTCAAAGGAGCGGGCAGAAACTGCCTAGAGGGAGGAGGTGCGGCGCCCCCCTTGGCGGCTCTCAGCCGTCTCTGCTCCGTGCCCTCGCCACGCGCGTGTGCGGTGGAAATGCACGTGCCCCATCCCGGTTGCTGAGCTTGCCTTTTCTCCTGCCTGCCGTTCAACAATAAGGCTAAACCCACCCACACGCCCAGCCTCGAAGCTTCCTGCCTCCTACCCTCAGGATGGGGTGCCACGGTGCTCCTTCAGGGCCAGGCCTCTGGGGAGGTCCGGGCCCCTGGGCTGACCTGTCCTTGCACCAGGCGGAGAAGGACATTCTGGAGCAGAACCTGGATGAGGCCCTGGAGAGCAGGCAGGAGCTGGTGGACCGCATTCACTCTCTGCGGGAGCGGGCCGTGGCCGCCGAGAGACAGCGCAAGCAGGTGAGCCTCCGGGCCGTGCGTAGGGCCGGGACTGCCCGTCAGGGCGGGGCGGGGAAGCAGATTCTTTAATCCACATGGAGCTTAAAACCAACTTTGCCTAATGAAAGTGTTGGCCCATTTGTTTATTCCTCCATCAAAGCCGTACCGTCACAGTCTGAGATTAGAGGTCACGTCTACTTGCGGGGTGGTCAGAAGACAGGCCATGCAGACACGTGATTAAAGCACAGAGTGATTTCAAGTGTGTGGCGCCCCCGGAGGCGAGCCGGAGGTTGATTTAGTTGCTATAAAAGGCGCAGGGAGGACAAGGAGAAAGAAGACGGTGGAAGAGAATGCGGCAGGAGGAGGGAAATTATTTATGGGTTGGGGACGTGGAATAAATAAGACACAGTTAGGCGTGCAGCACCCGTGTGCACTCAGCGCAGCAGCTCTGTAGATGCGCCGGAAATCTAGCACTTAGGAAGCGAGCATGAATTCGCCTAAGTTCCCTCTAGAGCCTCTCCCACCCTCTCCCTGAGGCCCCCACCGCACCTGTCCTCAGTCCCCTCCCCAGAGCCACTGACCTCCGTGGGCCGGCCCTGTCCCCCTCTGCCCAGTACTGGGAGGAGAAGGAGCAGACCCTGCTCCAGTTCCAGAAGACGCAGGTGGACTGTGAGATCTACAAGGAGAGGCTGGGCGCCCTGCAGAGCCACGTGGTCGAGCTGCAGAAGGAGCGGGACCAGGTACCGGGAGAGGCGTGGCTCCGAGAGCAGCAGGTGCCACCCCTGCACGCCTCGGCTTGGAAGGGCCCTCTGGGCGTGGCCGAAGGCTGGCCAGCCGGGTCAGCCGCCCTCCATGGCAGCTGGTTCCAGACTTGGGGTCTCTCTCCTTGGTCCCGGGGAGGTTTCTTAACTCCCTGCGGCTGCCGTCTGGTGCCACGCTCACTGTACACCACCCTCCCGCCTTCCTTTCCGGCACAGGGTGTTCGTGTGCACCCCACCCACCGTGTGTACTAAAGCCGCACAGTTTACATGAAGAGAGCGTCGGAGTCCAGGATAAACGTGGGCCAGAAACAGGGGCCCTCTGGCTGGACTCCTGCATCGTGGTGGCCCCTCCGCTCTGGACATTAGCTCTGTCTCTGCCCGCAGGCTTACTTGGCGAGGGACGGAGCCCAAGTGGAGATTTCTCAGAGCCTGACGGAGAAGGACGCCCTCCGCAGGAAGGTGTTTGAGCTGACGGACCAGGTCTGCCGGCTGCGCCAGCAGCTGCAGGCCAAGTCGCTGCCGCCCGGGGTGAGTGCCGCCAGCCGAGAGCGGGGACACGGACGTGCTCGGAGCGGGACGGAGCTGGCCACCGGGCCCAGCTGGCACCACCGGGTCCAACTGCAAACACCGCGCGGGCTCCGGTGAGCGGCCCGTGTGGCCGGATGTTGACGGGGCCCAGCTGGGCAGGCTGCGTCTGCTCCTGCACCTCTTTTATGATAACAGTGTGCACCTCATAGAAGGGGCAGCTTAACAGAAGGTTCTGGAGCCTGTAAAGGGTGGTGTTTGATGAAGAAAGAAAGCATACGAAGCTGTACAGGCAGCACTTACTCTGGGGGTGAAGCCTCCGTGGGAGGCTTGCAAGTCAGTTATCTGAGCGCCGGGTGACAGACGCGCGGTGTGGAGGTCTGCGTCTGCCCGGAGCTGACACGGCTGTAAGGCCTCTAGTTAAAGCCTCGTCAGCAACGCAGCTCCGGGCAGCCTGGCAGGCGGGCAACACTCTTCAGAGGTGCCCGGGACCCGGGTGGGAGGCACAGCCAGACCCTCCCCTCCCCATGCAGCGGCCCCCGCCCTCCCTCCCCCCTCACCACAGCAGCCACGTTCACAAAATACATTACGCGCGTAAGAAGGACTGACGGACGGGCAGCAAGCTGCTAGCCGTGCCGTCTCTGCGTGTGGGAGGACGAGCCCACTTTGTTTTCTTCTCCAGTCGCCTCCCCCGCCGCGGCAGTCTGCATAGACGTGTTATACGTTAAGTGTGTGCCATCTGTCTAACCAGGAGAGAATAACAGATATCACCCAAAAGGAGCGAAGTGCAGGCGCCAAGCCACTTGCTCTGTGTACCCGTGGTCAGTGCCTGCAATGCCGGGCTCCCAGGCCAGGAGGAGGAGACATCCCTGTTTTGTCTGGAAGCCAATGAAAGGAAGCCTCCTGCTGGCTGGAGGCTGGAGATGGGGGTTAGGGCTTGGTAGAAACCCCAAGGGCATCCAGAGGACGTTCCCTGAACTAACCAGCCGTGTGGCTGTCTCTGGCAGCCCAAGCAGGAGGCGGGGCCCAGGGAGCCCTGTCCGAAGGGGAAGCAGCGGCTGACGCGCACGTTTGCCCTCTGCCCGCGGGACGACGGCAGCCCCTCTGAGGTAAGGCCAGTGCCTCTGGTGCCACGGGCAGGGCCCGGACCAGGTGCACCCTCGTCTCTTGGGGCAGAAGGGGGCCTGGCACATAGCAGATGCTAAAGAGATGCCTATTAAGTGAACGGAGGGGCTACACTCAGATCCACACTGCACACCTGCGTCCTCCAGCACCACGCACTGCTCTTGCACGTTTACACGCTGCCAGCACGTGACTTGGCTTCTCGGGGCGTCGGTTGCTGTATGTGTGAAGTGAGAGACCATATACACCACCGTGTAGATTTATCATGAGACCTAAGCGATGGAAGATACAGAACGCAGCTAATAGCCTGGCACATAGTAGGTGCTCAATTATTGTGGCCTGGCTCTGTGCTCCTCCCTCCCCTCGTCTCACTGCCTCTGTCCTGTCAGGGGGAGGCTGTGGCTTGTTATGACTCCCCTTACACACTGGGGCAGCCGGGAGGTGTCCTGGGTGGTCCCCGTCTGAGCCCCATGCTGACCTCTGCTCCTACCTCCTGCAATCTCAGCTCTGCTCCGACCTGAGCGCCACGTCCAGCCGCGAGCTGGTGGACAGCTTCCGCTCCAGTAGCCCCGTGCCTCCCAGCCAGCAGTCCCTATACAAGCGGGCCGCGGAGGACTTCCGGGAAGACCCCTGGTCTTTCAGGTAGAACAGGACTGGTAATGGGGTCCCATGACTCGGGCCCCCTAGCAGCCCACTGGGATGCTGACTTCCATCTTCTTATGTGTTGTAGCAGCTGCCCGGAAATCCTGGAGGTAGACCAGGGGAGCTGCCTGGGTGCCAAGGTGGACGACGCTGACCTGGACTATGAGATTGTAGACCAGGCAGGTGAGTGCACCCCCAGCCTCTGCAGCCACTTACCTCCCCTGGGCTGGGGATCTTCAGGGAGGTGGGTGAGGCACCTCAGGCTCTCCAGGGGATGGGCAGAGAGGAGTGAACTTGACTGCTGCCCTGCCCGGGCCTGTGGCAAAATCCAGGCTGCCTGCCAGCTCAGACCAGTGTCCAGATACCCTCTGTTTACTGGGTGTGCTTTTGTTTCTCCCCGGAGGCCAGGGGAGTTGCATTCACCTCCATGTCCAGCTCAGTATTGATATTCAGCAGCTCCAGGCACGTGTGTCCTCTCTCTGTCCCTCCCTGCTCTGACCCGTGGACACTTGGGCCTCCTAGTGACATCAGAGGGCATCGGGCTTCTGAGCTCACCGCTCCTGGCCGAGGTGCCTGCTTCTGACCTGAGTAGTCCTCCCTCCTGAGACCTGCCGTCTCTCCCATGGCTTAGTCCTCATGCTTCTGACTCGAGTGGTCCTCCCTCCTGAGACCTGCCGTCTCTCCCATGGCTTAGTCCTCATGCTTCTGACTCGAGTGGTCCTCCCTCCTGAGACCTGCCGTCTCTCCTGCGGCTTAGTCCTCATGCTTCTGACTCGAGTGGTCCTCCCTCCTGAGACCTCCCATCTATCCCGCGGCTTAGTCCTCATGCTTCTGACTCGAGTGGTCCTCCCTCCTGAGACCTGCCATCTCTCCCATGGCTTAGTCCTCATGCTTCTGACTCGAGTGGTCCTCCCTCCTGAGACCTGCCATCTCTCCCATGGCTTAGTCCTCATGCTTCTGACTCGAGTGGTCCTCCCTCCTGAGACCTGCCATCTCTCCCATGGCTTAGTCCTCATGCTTCTGACTCGAGTGGTCCTCCCTCCTGAGACCTCCCATCTATCCTGCGGCTTAGTCCTCATGCTTCTGACTCGAGTGGTCCTCCCTCCTGAGACCTCCCATCTCTCCTGCGGCTTAGTCCTCATGCTTCTGACTCGAGTGGTCCTCCCTCCTGAGACCTGCCATCTCTCCCGCGGCTTAGTCCTCATGCTTCTGACTCGAGTGGTCCTCCCTCCTGAGACCTGCCATCTCTCCCGCGGCTTAGTCCTCATGCTTCTGACTCGAGTGGTCCTCCCTCCTGAGACCTGCCATCTCTCCTGCGGCTTAGTCCTCATGCTTCTGACTTGAGTGGTCCTCCCTCCTTCTCAAGGCTTGGGCCCCACATGGGCAGCCCCTTTGCTTTCCCCCCCACCCCCACACATCTGCCCCAGCCTTGGGCCTTGCACACAGTAGGCTCTTAGCTCCTGTCTGGATTTCACCCCACGGCTGGCAGGGGGCGCGAGTACCCCATACTGTTCTGCGTGGTGGCGCCTTTAGGGCCGAGGCCTGAGGCTTTTTGTGGGTCACATGAGCAGAAACCTTACCTCTCCCAAATTCATTGCCATTTTATTTATAACTGGAATCAACGGAGAGGATCTGCCCAAGGCAGAACTGACCTGAATGTGAGATCAGGAGCAGGGAAGTCGTTGCTCTTTATTGTCCTTTGTCGTGATTCTGTGTAATGTCCTGATTCACATGCTTTTAGTGGAACTGACCTCAAGTACGTCAGGAACATATAATTTCACTCGGCTTTGAATGTAAGCACGAGTGGACATGTGCCTGTGAGCTGGGCGCAGGCTGCCGGCCCCTGGTCCTCGGGAGCAGCTCGGGAGGTGAGGAGGGGAGCCTCACCTGCAGGAAGGCTGATGCCTCACAGGCCACATACAGGCCTAGGTGAGACCCTGGGGCCTCTAGTCCTGGGACTGCTAACTGAGGGGCCTGCCACAGCCAGCTAGGCGGCAGTGTGGCCTGGGGCGTGCTGGCGATGGCTGCCACACAGAAGTAGGGACCCAGGGCTACACTTGATTTGATTTTTCAAGTGAAGCCAGAAATCCACGCTCCAGATTCCCTGTCTTATAAAATGTTGGCAACTCATTCGAATATCGCAAAGGGACGCGATGTAGGTCAGACCCTGGCAGGTGCAACTCTTCATGGGCTACTCCTGCTCTGAGGGAGGTGAGTCAGGATTCTAGACATCAAGGAAGGGAGGCGGAGGGGAAGGTTCAGCTTCCCTGAAAGGACAGGTAGGGGGTGCTCGTGGCTGGGGGTGGGCACTGGAGCTACACAGGTGAGCCGAAGCTCCGTCAGGAGTAGGGAGACCTGGGGGGCCAACCTGGCTCCGTGTCTAAGCCCAGCTTCCTCCTAGACCTTCCGGAGTCTGAAAACAGCCTGCAGCCGTCCTCTGGGGACCCCTGCCTCTCCGCCAGGTGAGCAGAGGGTGGGGGCCAGGGCCAGCAGGTGGCAGAGCAGAGCAAGGGCTGTGTTCCATCACTGTTGGGAGGTGACAGCCTTTCTGAGGATGAGGTCAAGGAGGGGGAAGGAAAATTCCAGAATGCTGGGCTAGAGGGCCAATGGGGAGGCGGCCTGGCCCGACTGCCTGGCCCGACTGCCTGGCCCCACTCCTGCACTGGGCCTTGTGAGCTCGTACCCCTCCCCTCCCACAGCAGCGTCCCGGTGCGGCGGAGGCTGGCCCGCAAGATCCTGAGCCAGGTCACGGTGCTGGCCTTCCAGGGGGATGCACTGCTGGAGCAGATAAGCGTCATTGGTGGGAACCTCACAGGCATCTTCATTCACCGGGTCACACCAGGCTCCGCGGCCGACCAGATGGCCTTGCGCCCTGGCACCCAGATCACGATGGTGAGTGCTCCCTGGAGCCCGGCATCCTCTCAGGGGCGGTAGCGGCAGCCGCAGACCCAGCTTGATGAAGGTGTGTTGTCGGCGTGGCCCGAGCTCCTTCTCGGGCTGATGGAAAGCAGAGCGTCACACCCACTTAGAGGAGAGCCCCAGGGACTCTCACCAGGCCCATGCACCCTCCTGTAGGCCGACGTCCTTGGGCCCGGAGGGTGGACTTGCGAGCCGAGCAAGGCTGGGCCGGCGCGTTGAGAGGGCTGTGGGCTGCAGCAGTCTTGACCCAGGGATCTTTCGACAAAGGCCGTGTACGATTCTGATGGGGGCTTTTCTTTTAAACTGTAAACTGTTCACTGTCAGTGTGTGTGTGTGTGTGTGTGTGTGTGTGAAAAGACATGTAACAAAACTCACAATTTTAACTATTGGGGGCATTTTACAACTTTTTTATTGTAAAATATTCATTAAATTGTAGAAAACCTAAGTGTACAACTTAACTAATTATAGTATTAAGCAGACACACGGACAGGGAGGTGACTTTGATGGAGCCGAAAAGCAGAATCATTAAACTTCAAGCTTCTAAGAATAGAAAAATGAGCAAACAGACGTCACCCATTCCTGAGGCCCGACCGGGGGGTGGGGTGTAGGGCATGAAGGTGAGTGCTGGGTGGACAGGGAGGGGCTGTGCCCCGGTCAGGAGTCCTGCGAACCCCACAGCTTCCCCCTTGCTGTCCATGTGCCAAGCCGAGTTCTTGAATGGTCACATGTGGAGCTCCTGATGTGAGTGTCACCCGGTAGGTAGTCTGACCCCCCCCCACCGCCCCACGACACAGGCCCCTCGTCACGTTTCTGAGAGTCCTAGAGGTTCGCGATTATCAGCTCACGTTGTGGTTACAGCAACGGAGCCCCTTTATGAGACAGTCCTGATATCCCAATGGGGCCAGTTCGGTTCTAACGGTGTTAGAAACACATTTTTTTCTCATAAAAACATGTACTCTCCTAAACTGAAACACCACCAGGAACGAGTGAGTGGATGAGAGCCCCGTGGGTTTCACAGCTGGGGACGTGGTGGCCTGAGGGGTGCCCTGGCAGCTGGTGCCTGGAGGCCAGGGATGCCACAAAACATCCTGCAGGGCCCATGGTGGCCCCAGATGTCAGTAGTCCCAGGCTGAACGCTGCTCTGGAACGGAGCATGTCATAGGGCAGGAACTCGGGGCGCAGGGGCCATCTCAGTACACGATCTCTGGCGGAAGGTGTGTAGCCTGGAGGCGCTGCACCAAGACATCCCGACGCCGGGCGGGTGATAGATGAAGGCTCTGAGGGTGCGTGGGGGTGTCCGGGAAGGAGTGGGTCTCCTGCAGGGCACACGCCTACGCTCAGACTGTGGCTGCAGAACCGTGATCAAAGCAGTGACCCTCGAGATTTGCCCTCAGGTGGAAACGGAGCCCTTGTCCAAGGTCGTCCTGGAGGGCATGACCCTGGAGCGAGCCGTCAGACTTCTCCAGAGGGTGAACGGCTTCTGCTGCCTGTCTGTGAAGGTCAACATGGAAGGTACACAGTCCTCAGCCCCCTCCCCTTCCCCTAGAGACCACCAATGCCAAGGCTCCCTGCACATTCCAGAGCCAGGCTGGGTCCCGAGTCTGCAGAAGCTCTCGGGGCAGAACCATCCTCTCGGGGGATCCGGCCCCAGGGTTACCTGTCCTCATGTCCTCTTTGATCAGGTTATAAGAAGCTGGTCCAGGACATGGAGGCCAAAGTGGCCACGTCAGGGGACTCCTTCTACATCCGGGTCAACCTGGCCATGGAGGGGCGGGCAGAGGGGGAGCTGCAGGTGCACTGCAACGACGTCCTGCACATCACGGACACACTGTTCCAGGGGGGCAGCTGCTGGCATGCCCACCGTGTCAGCCCCCAATGTACCAAGGGCACCGAACATGGCGCTGTCCCCAACTACACGAGGTGAGTGGCCATCGTGGGCCCCACCCCTTCCCCCAGAGGGGTGGCTCTGTGTGGTCTCACTTAGCATGGGGGTCCCCTCCTGCCCGGGAGGGACAGCCTTCCTGAGGCTCCCTCCACTGCCCAGGGGTAGAGGGTGGGGTGCCTCAAAGAAGTGGAATGCCACGTTCACTGCTTAGACGGGGCTTTGTGAGAAGGGATGGACCTCAGTCCCAGAGCACTCTAGAGCATTCAGGACCAGTTTCTCTCCCTCAGCAGTACTGACATTTGGAGCTGGCTCACTCTTCGTCCTGGGGGGCCGTCCAGGTCAGTGCAGGATGTTGAGTGGCATCCTGGCCCCCACCCACTGGGTGCCAGTAGTGCCCCTCGCCCCAGGTGTGACAACCAGTGATGTCTCCAGTGCACCCTGGGGGTAGGTGACCCATCGAGCTGGTGTGTCCAGGGCTGTCTTGATTTTAGCACAGAAAACCCCATATCCCGGGCAACCCCGAGTCTTGGGCCAGCCGGGCCAGCCGGCGCCCTCCTGGGAGCAGCGTCTCCCCGACGCAGAACCACGTTCTGGATCCGCCATGGGGCGCAGAGCGCAGTGTCTTGTCCGGCTCAGTACAGATTTTGTCACCTGGAGGTCAGACTCAGCGGGGGCAGGGAGAGGCCTGAGACTGCATTTCCAGCACGGTCTCTGGGTGATGCCAGGCTGAAGTCCACAGGCCACACCGGGAGAAGTGAGGTTCTGGAGCACTGGCCTCCGGCCTGCTCACACTGCGTCAGCCAGGTCCCACCTCAGGACAACTCAGCTAGCATCTCCAGGGTTGGGTGGATGCTCTGCAGGTTTTTACAAGCCCAGAGGGCTGTAGTGGCCTCTGGGGAGGATAACTATGGCCTGTGCAGGGGGGTGTCCTGGCACACTGGGCCAGGGTGTCCTCTCCCGCCCAGCCCTCCCCACGGCCGGGCCGGGGCGTCCTCTCCTGCCCAGCCCTCCCTGAAGCTGGGCCGGGGCGTCCTCCTCTGTGCAGAGCCCAGCAGCTGCTCATCGGCCTCATCCAGGACATGGCTCATCAGAGCACCATCGCCCGCAAGGTGAGGCGGCAAGCTCACCCGGCCAGCCCAGATCCTGGATGCCAGGTCCCACTCGGGTGGGCCTTGCCTCTCTCCCATGGCCTTCCTCCTCCCCAGGCTCACATCATCTGGACGCAGGGGCCCAGTCGACCCTGCCTTCCACTCAGAGGGTCCCACCTGGGGTGGGCTGGAAGACAGGCACAGCCTGGAGGTCCAGGGACCACCCTGGGTTTGCTGGGGGTGGGGTACCAGGCCCCCAGCCCTGTGTGGACGTCCCTTCTCCCCCATCCAGCAGCCTTCTGGGGGAGCCCGAAAGTTGGTCCGCATCGTCAGTGTGGACCGAACCAAGGCCACCCCTCTGTGGTCATCCTTTGACGGGGGCCAGTTGGACCCGAGCTGGGCAGAAGGTGAGGTGGGTGGAGCTGGTGGAGGGTCTCCGGGAGTTGCTCTGGTTGGTCAGCTGGGTCAGGGTGACCCCACTCACCTAGGCCAGAGTCAGTGTTTTAAGAATCATAACTGATGTCTGTGTGTCTTTCTGGAGAGCAGTTGAGGTGCACAACTTCAGTGTCCTTTAACCAGCACTCCTGTACTTCTTGTAACCCACCCTGATAAAACAGTCTGAAGCCACTGGTACGATCATGTGGTCAGCAGTCCCTTTAGAATAGTGCAGCGTGAACTCCCTCCAAGTGCCCAGCGTTGCACAAACCAGTGAACCCCTCAGACAGCTGCTGAGGGACGGGTGTGGGCATGAGGCCGTGACAGAGGCCAGCACAGCCCGGACCCCCGAGCAGGTAAAACTGTGCAGGAAGATGAGCGGAAGTGAATTTAGAGGAAGGTGAATGTTCTCCTTGAAAAGTTTTCTGAGTGCGTAATCTAACCTGGATGACCAGGAGCAGAGAGGAGGGACTCAGGAGAGAGGGAAGGAATGGGGTTGAGTCCTTGGAGGCCAGGGCTGACAACACAGGAGGTTTCCAGATCGTTTAGAAGGAAGAAAGTGGGCTTCTATCCTCCTTGTGGGCCAAATGAGGAGAACAGCTTGAACTGCAGCTTGCAGAGCTGTTTCTGGGGAACCACGGGGCATCTGGTCAGCCGGCACAAGGGAATCGCTCAACCACGGTTGGTGTGGAGCGCACAGTGCATCGTGCCAGACCCCGTGTGGCCCTGCAGTTGCTGGGGCTGCACCAGCACACAAAGCAGACGCGTCCCTCGGGGGTGGGGCCGGGGACCTGGTGACGCGAGGGAGCGGCCTGGCCCAGTTGCTCACAGCTCTTCTCCCTGCAGAGCCCCCCACCATGGGCTTCTGGGCCGAGAGCTGCTTCACCCTGGTGCCCTACACCCTGGTGCACCCCCGCCGGCCCAGCCAGGCCCGGCCCGTGCTCTTCGTGCCCGGGGTAGTCGGGGAGATCCTGATCAAGAAGCTGTGCCTCCTCCACGGGTTTAAGAGATGCCTAGCAGGTAGGCGCTCAGCTGGGAGTCCCGCCTGGCTGGTGGCTGGCGGGCAGGGCCTCCGCAGCACTCCATGCCTGCTTTCAGGAGGGCAGCATGGCCAGAGGAGGTCGCAGGGCAGCCGTGACAAGGACCACCAAGTAGGGGGCTAGAAAGGCAGAGATTTATTGTCTCACGGTTCTGGAGGCCAGAAGTCCGGAATCAGGACGCCCCCACAGGCCGCCCTCCCCCCGAAGGCCCTAGGGGCGCGCCCTCCGGCCCCTTCCTGCTCTGGCGGCCTGGGGTTGCGTTGCTCCAGCCTCCGCCTCCTCGCCTCTCTGTCTTCGCACGATCTTCTTACAAGGAACCAGTCACTGGACTTAGGGCCACCCTGCTCCTGTGTGACCCCATCCTAACTAGCTCCGTGTGTAAAACCCTGTTTCCAACAAAGGCTGCCTTCTGAGCTTTCAGGTGGACGTGGATTTGGGGGGCTGCCATTCCACCCAGAGCGGCTACTGGTGGCAGATAGGCTTGTACCTAATGGAGCTGTACGGCCAGAGCTGTATGGCTCTGTCCTCCTGCCCAAAGCCAATCCGTGTAGAGCCATGGAGACAGAATGGCCACTGGGGATCCTGGGTCCCAGGGGACAGAGCCTGAGTGTCCCTGCTCAGCAGGAAAGGTGGTTTGGCAGGTTGGAGAGGGAGTTAGCTCCTTGGCGCTTTCATCTGCCCACCCACCCCCACCCCACGGTGGCTCCAGGGAGAGCTGTGTCACAGCCTGAGTGTGAACAGGGCCTGCCCGTCCCTGCTGGAGTCCAGAGGGGACAGAGGGCAGCGGGCTTGGTCCACGAGGTTCCTCCAGCGAGCACCGGCTGTGTGCCAGGCTCTGTGTAGGGGGCTAGAGACAGGGAGTTCAAGAGGCCCTCGGAGGTCTGTTCTGCGCCGCTGGAGAAAAACACCTAAAGACACGGCTTAAGCTCCGTGATGGCCGGAAGCGGGAGTCCTGGGAGGGGGGAGGGATGGAGGCTGTGATCTGACGGGCTGGCAGAGTTCGTGAGCAGAACAAGGCAGTCCAGGCTAAGGGAGCAGAATGTGCAAGGGCACCGAGGCGCAGGTGGCATGATGGGGGCGGGGGCAGGCACCCGGACGTGCCGTGTTGTGTAACAGGCAAGGAGACAAGACCGGGCCTGGTCCTTGAATGCCTGTGGTGAAGATGGCTTGGAGAAGGGCATGGCTAGGGGCTGGGAGATGAGCTGAGGACCACCAGAATGCCGGGAGCCAGAGGGGGTGCAGCAAAGCCACAGTCAGGAGGCAAGGGCAGCCCTGAGCGCCATCTGCAAGCTGGGATCACCAGGATCTGGGGGTACTTTGGAAGGTGGAGGCCAGGAGGAGAGCACACTGGGGACAAAAGTACCCCTGGATGAGAACCAGTGATTTGAAATCAGAGGGATTTCTGGATGCAGGAAGTTGGATATGTGAGTTTGGAGCCTGGAAAGTGATGGGAGAGGGGTTATCTACATCTGTCCCTCCTTCCTTCCTTCCTTCCAACCATCCACCCATGTCCTGGCACTGACTGTGCACCTGCTGTGTCTGATGGTTTAGGGTGAATGTGCTGGGCACAGACTCCTGGGAGTGGGAAGAGCAGGGGCACGCAGGAAGGGCTTCCCAGAGCTGGTGTGGGTCCATGGGGGTGGGGGTGTTTGGCACGGGCTCCTGCGGGAATAGCTGGGTGTGTGACATCCATCAACTGTCACCTGCAGAGTACCTGAGCCAGGAGGAGTATGACACCTCCTGCCAGAGAGGGGACATCATCCAGGAGAGGGAGGCACCCGGTGGCCACTACTGTGTGACCCGCAGAGCAGTCGAGTCCCTCATGGAAAAGGTAAGAGGTAGGGGGGGCTCTAGAGGAGGGCGGTGGGAAAGGGCAGGAAAGGCCAACCGCTAGGGCCCCCGGACGCCCCAGGTTAGTGCTCAGCTCGTGTCTGGTTCCATCCCAGAAAGACACACCCTGCTTCTGCCACCTGGAATCCACGTGATCTTGGGCGAGCCTCTTCGCTCCCCTGAGCCTCTTCCTCTGCAGCAGGGAGCGTTCAATAAACACCTGTAATGAGTAGGATGGAGACGGCCCTCCTAAGTCCCAGCGTGCGCGTTAAGCAGCTCGCTGGAAGCAGTGGAGTTTATACGGATTCAAAGAGCTGGGGCAGCTGAGTCGGAGGCGGGACGGCCCCATCCCCCCCCCCACTCCCAAGGGGGTTGACGGAGCCGTCTGGCTCCTGGAGTTTGAGCTCCACGCAGTCTCAGTCCCAATGGCCTGTGATGTCTAGACTTCCCAAGTGAAAAGTCAAATGGATGGAAACTTTTAAAACTGTACAGCAAGCACCCTTGCACAAAGGGGCATTCCCGAATTCTCTTCCCGTTCTCCTTACAAACTTCCGTCCTACCTGACCTTTCTCTCCCCTCTCTCAGCGTCACTCCCAGGTGTGGGCCTCCCTCGCTCCCTCTGGGGCACATGATTTTGACCCACTTCTCCCCTCCAGAACACCCACGCCCTCCTGGATGTCCGGCTGGACAGCATCTGTGTCCTGCACAAGATGGAAGTCTTCCCCATCATCATCCACGTCTCCATCAATGAGAAGGTGGCAAAGAAATTCAAGTAGGCACCCCCCTGGGGGCTGGTGGGGGGGTCAGAACGGGCGCCGGACCTCACTGTAAGGCCCACGGTGAGCACGTCCAGAGCCCATGACAGTTCTCAGGAACTCACCCTTGCCAGCCCCCGAAGTGTCACAGGGCAGTTCCCCCACAACACCCAGGACAAAGGCCGTACGGCTCACGCCCGGGGAGCGACCCAGAGCGAGGTGAGACCCTAGAACCTGCCTGACCTTGGCCAAGGCCACACGTTTCCTGGGGCGCAGCTGGCAGTCAGTCGTGTCAGGGGAGGACGCAGGCTGAGAGCCCCAACTTGGATCAGGGCTAGGGCAAAGCCAGACGTCCCGCTGCCCTCGTTACAAGCTGAGGACTGAGGCTATAAACTAGACCCCTGCCCCCAGTCAGCGCACGTCTTCTGGGGCCTGAGTCACAGCATCTTCATGAAGCACTGGGCGCCCCTGAAGCAGGCTGCTGCGTCCAGGGGCGTCTGGGCAGCTTCTGCATCATTGGTCCGTCCGGATTCCGAGAATTCCGAGCCAGTGTCCAATTCCTGGGGCTCTGTGCTGGGAGGCCAGCGTGCTGCTCTCCCCAAGCTGCCCTCCTGTCTCTGGCCCCTGCAGGAAGGCCCTGCAGCGGCTTGGCACCACGGAGGACCAGCTCCTGGAGGCCGCCAGGCAGGAGGAGGGCGAGCTGGACAAGGCGCCCTGTCTGTACAGCAGCCTGGCCCCCGACAGCTGGAGTGACCTGGACGCCCTGCTTGGCTGTGTCCGCCTGGCCATCGCAGACGAGCAGAAGACGGTTGTGTGGACAGAGCAGAGCCCCCACTGATGCCCCCCCGAGGCATAAGTAAATTTAGAAAATGAACTTTGGCATATTTTATTAAAATAGAAAGCTTTTACAATGCTCTGGCCTGCGGCTTCCTCCTCATGCCTCCAAGGATGGAGTTGATGGGGGTGGGAGCCCACCCACTCAAGAGAAAAAGCCCCCTCTCTGGGTTTTCCCTGGCGGAGCCTCTGCTCCCGGGTGGATGGAGGCAGGGCAGGTCTAGAGCATTCCGTGAGCCACGTCTGTGCCACAGACTTGTGTTCATCCAAGCAGAACTGGCCCAGCTGGAGGATGGGGTGTTTTCATCCCTGGACTCTCAAAAAGGACAAGCTCGGCCACTGCAGACCCCAGGCTAGAACTCAGCCCTCAGGGAGCCCGCCAAGAATCAGCGGCCTCGGGGAGCCCAGCCCGAGGGGCGGGGCCGGGCTGTGGGCAAGGCAAAGGACAAAGACAAGCTCGGGCTTGTCAGACCAGGGCTGACAGACAGACGCTGTCCCCACAGCGAGTGAGGTCTGCTCCCGCCCTCCGCCCCTGTGGCACTCGGAAGCCTGCATCCCCTTAGGTGGAGGGCACAGGAGCGTCTGTGGGTTCCAAAGAACCAAGAGGCTCTGAAGCCCCTTCTTCCTGCAGGCCCCCAGACCGCCCTCGCCTCGTCACGGGCTGGGGACCCTGCCCCAGCCGGGTGCGCCCCGAGATGCCTGTGCCGGGACATGGCTCAGACCCAGGACAGCGGGTCCCCGGCCGTGGGGGCGGGCTGGGCCTCACAGCTCGTTGTGGAGCGGCCGGCACTGGGGGGACAGCTTCTCCTCCAGCACGCCGTCGGGGGCACACACCCAGGGGTCGTGGGTCTCCCACTGCCACTTGGCCAGTTGGGTCTGCAGCAGTCCCAGAACCTGGGCGTAGCGCGGGTCGGCGGCCAGGTTCCGGGTCTCGCGGGGGTCCCGGGCCCTGTCGTAGAGCTCCCAGCGCTCCCGGTAGTAGTAGCAGTGCAGGTCCTTGTACCAGCCCGTGGGCTGGCCGGCCGTGCTGCGATTCAGGAGGTCCTGGAAGGTTGGCGACACATAGAAGTCCTGGTCGACGGGAAAGGGCATCTTGAAGTGGAGGTTGTGCACAAGGTGGAAGTTCTGGTGGTACACGGAGCGCATGGGGTAGGACATGGTGACCTCGTGGTGGCTCTGGCTGCCAAAGACCGTGGTCCAGAGGGGCTCTGCCTCCAGCGCTGGCAGCAGGGACTGGCCAGTGAGCTGGACGGTCTTCAAGCCGAAGATGGCATAGCTGGGGTAGGGGATGGAGAACCAATCCAAGATGGTGGGCGTGAGGTCTGGAAAGGAGGCAGCATCTCAGGGTGTGGGCCCTCCAGGGGCAAGGCCCACCCCCACAGAAGGGCTGCATCCCAGCCACTCTGGAAAGCTGGTGGGCCGCCTCACACACCACGTCACCAACAGGGAGAAGCTGCCACGGGCCAGCCTGTCACTGCTGTGTCATCTCTGCGCCGTGCTGCCTTCGATGGCATAGGGAGAGGCCCACCTTGGTGGCACCCAGTACCCCTCTAAGACCCTGAGGACCATGCAGGGGCCGTTCCCGTGCTGTGCTGTGGCCACAGTGCTCCCCGACTTGCGCTTTGGGGCCAAAGGGAGACGTGAGCCCTGAGCCACGGGGGCCCAAGCACCCTGCTGCCCTGACCGCTCAGAGTGGGGTGGAGGGACCTGTAGCATCATTGTCACTTAGAAACTCGTCAGAAATGCAAATTCTTAGGCCCCACTCCACACCTACTGAACCACACCCTGGGGGGTACCTCTGGATGCTACCAAGGGCTCCGGGTGGCTGACGCCCACCAGCGGGCCAGCCGAGAAACAACGGGCGTGAAGGCGGTGAGACCCAGACCAGAAGCCAAGCTCGGTGCTTGTGAGCTGTGCGGCCTTTGGCCGCGCACTTCACCCGAGCCGTGCATCTGCACCTGTAGGTGGTGACAGCCGTCCCCTCCTCACGCAGGTGGCGCGCACACCCGCCTCGGCCCTGCTGCGGGAGGCACAGTCGTACCTAGGAGGCTCACATAGGCCTCGCTGGCCTGGCCCCAGCGCTGCGGGTGCTCTGGGGACGACACCAGCAAGGGCTCCGCCGTGCCCGGCCAGTACAGGTTGGTCCTGCCGCTGGGGAAGGGGACTCCGTTGTCGGATGTGAAGATCACCAGGGTGTCATTCAGGACGCCCGCTCCACGCAGCTCCTGGAGCACAAGTCCGATCCCTGCGGGGTGCGGAGGGGGAGCAGCGCTCAGCACAGGCAGGCGTGGTGGCACTGGAACATGCGGGCACTCGCCCGCTTCACCATCGGCCACTGGACCCCGTGCCGTCATCTCCCTCGATCACCCGGGCCATCCTTCCCACCAGCCCAGGCCTCCCGCTCAACACTCTACCCAGTGCCCTGTCCTGGAGCAGGACTTGCTCGGCCTCCACCCGAGCACCCCATCCAGGGACCCCAGCCATCCCCTGGCACTTCCATGTCACCCTCACGCACCTGCTACCTGCCACACGCTGGTTTCTGTGTTTCCTGGAGTCTCACGTCTACCCCATAGAACTAACAGGGATGGTATTGGGCGAGGCCAGAACACGGGATTCCCTCTTGCCCACCCCCTTTGCAGGTCCCCGTGAAGTAATGGCACCAACAGGAAAACTATAAAGGCACCAACCACCTACAGGGGGTTGAATGATGGTCCCCCTGAAAGGTATGTCCACCTGGAACCTGTGAATGTGACCTTATTTGGAAAGAGGGTCTTTGCAGATGCAGTTAAGTCGCAGGTCTCAAGATGTCACCCTGAAGTACCTAGGTGTGCCCTAAATCCCATGACAAGTGTCTCTACAGGAAAAACCGAGACAGAACAAGAGAAGACACAGAGGAGTCACGTGGCGACAAGGCACAGACTGGAGGGATGCAGCCACAGGCCAGGGAGCACCTGGGCCACCAGAAGCTGGGAAAGGGAGGAAGGACCTGCCCCCAGAGGCCCCAGAGGGAACACAGCCCCTTGACACCATGACTTCCGGCTTCCAGCCCAAGACGGGGGCCAGAGCTGCACCCTATGCCACCGCCTGCGCTCCTTGACCCCACCTTGGTCCATGCGGCCGATGGTGGTGTACTGAGCGGCCAGGTCAGCTCGGGCTGCCGGGGTGTCAGGGACGAAGTAAGGCACCTGGGACGGGGCAGGTGGGTGGAAAGTCAACGTTACAACAGATAGGTTGGGGAGGACAGTGACTAGCCTTTGAATTGGGGCAGGAGAGGCAGGTGCCAGCCTCCCTCCCGGGGCCCGAAGTCATCTTCCTTCTAGAATGGATCAGCCCGGAATATGCACTCTTCTGGGTACCACCCCCAGACGGGGGCCTGGCTGCCGTGAGTTGGAGTGTCTCTCATTACACACCTGGGGCCAGGCTGCAAGCCCACGGGAGGGGCGCTGGTCCCCAGATTTACAAGGCCAAGGATGCAAGACGGTTGGGCATCTTGGGAACATGGTGAGGGGCTGGCCCTCCCACCTGCACATCCTGCGGGTCGTAGATCTGGGGCGTCCAGTCTGGGATCCGCCCCATGCCGCTCTCCCCGTTGCCAAACTTCTCACAGAAGGCCCCATACTGTGGCTGCGAGTGCCCACAGCGGTGGGGGTCGTGGAAGGCGACGTAGAGGAAGAAAGGCCTGCACATGGAGGGATGGGCTTGAGCACTGAGGTCAAGGTCAGACGGTTGACCCCTATCTGGCTTCTACCTTGGGGAGCCCCACCCTTTGGGAAGGAACACCCCTCAGTTTTGTCTCCTCCCCTACAACTGAGAGCATCCCCATGATCGGCACTGCCTCAGTTTCCCCACATCCCCTCCTCCTCTGGCCAGGTCGACTTGAGTATCTGGAACCTCCCCCACCTCACCCCAGCTGTCTGGGGACTCCACGAGTCCCGACCAGACTCCGGGATCTGCATCACGTATTAAGCGCCCAGAGGTCTGGCTGTGGGAGGGGGGAGAGGGGTCAGGAAAGGGGCGGGGCCCTCCTCGCACCTGTCGTCCCGAGTCTGCAGGAATTTCTGGACCAGCAGTTTAATTCTAGTGATGTTCCGCCCCACCTGGAGGACAGAGCCATTCTCCTCCGTGTACGCAAAGTCGAACGGGTACACCGTCTCTGGCCCCACGTGCTTCTTCCCGATGATGCCTGGAGCCGCAGAGACAGGCCTGTCCTGAGCCCTTCGGTCTCCCACTTCCTTCTGCTCCCTTTTCCACCCCCCCCCAAGTCCTGGGCCTAACCCCCCACCCCTGAGCCGTGGCCTCCACGAGGGCAGCTGGGCCTTTGTTCTCACGTGCCCGTGGTCCAGCCAGGAGGTCGAGGCTCCCTGGGGCCTAATGCTCAGAGCAGGGGTCAGTGGGAGCTCAGGACAGGCCTCACTCCTCCGGGGCAGGGAGGGAAGCTGCTCTCCGCCCCCATGGCCGCCCGGAGCCCCTCACCTGTGCGAATGCCGGCTCGGCCCAGCAGCAGCGGCAGACTCTGCACCCGGTCGAATGAGCTGAAGTGGTGGACATCCTGGTGCAGGCCATACATTCCGTTCTGATGCTGCCGGCAGAGACGCCGTGAGGCAGGGCACCACCGGCGGCCGGCGGCCTGCCCGCCGGCTCTCGCTCTCCCAGCCTCGCCAACCCCGCCCCTCATGGGCCGCCCATTTAGAACCGTTAGAGAGGCTTTCTCGCCTGACTCCCTGCCCGACAGGCCCCCAGGCCCGTCCTGTGGCCCTCAGCAGGAAATACAGTAGACTGGGAGGGTGCAAATAACGGAAGTCAGGGGCGCCTCTTACTCCTCTCTGGGTACCTGTGCCTCCCCACTCACCTACTATGAGCACGTGTCGTGGAGCAGAAACCACAGCAGCAGGTCTCTCTTTATTAACGGACTTTCATGCAGTGTGAAAAAACTGCTGTGCGTGTTACAAACTCAGACCGGAAAGATGGAAGGAGGGAAAGCCCTGCCCTTCAGCTGCGGCCCGCAGCCCGGAGTGAGCGCGGCTCGCACGCCTCGTTACCCTCTCAGGAAGCGCCCGTGTACCGGCCGCAGTCTCCCCTGTACGGGCGTCTCCTGCGCGCTGCCTGTCGCTCAGATGGGGATGCACAGAGCACACCTGCCTCCCGTATGTTAACGTCGTGAGATAACACATCAAGAATAAGTGTCTGTATACGCCCAAGTTAACTACAGCAGCAGCATTCCAACAGCCAAAGGTGGCAGCGGCCCAAGTGTCCACCGACAGACAGCTGGATAAACAAAATGTGCTCTCCCCCTACAATGATGCATTACTCCTCCTTGAAAACAAGTGAAGTGCTGACGTGTGCCGCTGCACAGGTGAGCCTGGGCGACGCGATGCTCAGTGAAATCCGCCAATCACAGAAGGACAAATCCTGGGTGATTCCCCTTATGTTGAGGCACCCAGAGTTGCCAAACTCATGGAGACAGAAAGTAGAACGGCGGTTGCCAGGGACGGGACCCGGGGCCGAGGGGAACAGGAAGTTCCCCTTGGGGACAGAGTTTCAGTTTGGAAAGAGAAAAAAGTTCTGGAGGCGGATGGTGGTGATGGCTGCACAGCGTGGATGTAATCAATGCCACTCAACTGTAGCCTCAAAGATAGTTAAAATGGTAACTTTACATTATACCCACCTTAACACAATAAAGACGGAGTAAGTGCCTTAAATGGCAGCTTTTATGGTCACACAAGCTCCTGGGACGATATCACGACAGGAGTTAACACTATTGCCAGGCGAGTACGTGCCAGGCACCTTGCTATGTGCTTTATAAAGTATTAACTTGGTCAACCCCATCCTAATCCCATGAGTGAAGTGTTACTGTGACCCCATCTTACAGGTGAGGGGACTGAGGCACACAGAGGTAAGTGACTTGCTCACAGTCACACAGAGTGGTGGGGCAGGGCTCATGAGTGGGTCGTCCAGCCCCAGCCTGCACTTGGACCATTTGGCTGGAGGTGGGGGAGGGAAGGCAGGTGCATCCCCAGGGAGAACAGGGAGGGGTTCCGGGCTACAGAGGCCGTGGGGGCACTCCCTCCCCCATGCCCTCCTCCCACCCCCCTGCTGCCCTCACCTGGGGCAGGCCAGTGAGGAGGCTGGCGCGGCTGGGAGAGCAGCTGCTGACGGAGGTGAAGGCATTGCGGAAGAGGAGGCTGCGGCGGGCCAAGGCATCCAGGTGAGGGGTGGCGATGGCACTGTTGTTGTAGGCGCCACTCTCAAAGCCTCCGTCGTCCGCTATAGAAGGCGGGAGACAGAGCACACGGTGGGCTGGGCTCAGAAGAGCAGCTTGTGGGAGTGAGGGAGACCTGGGTCCTGCTGCGTGGCCTGAGCCAGTGATGCCCAGGCAGATATGATGCCCGGGGGGCATAATATTCAGCAAGCGAGATACCTGAGTGGGAAGGCCACCAGGCATGTATGCAAACTCGGTGGGCATGCTAGCAGGCAGGCATGAGACCCAGGCAGGCTTGCATGATGCCCAGTTTCATGACACTCAGTGGGCATGCTAGCAGGTGTGACTGGGCAGTCCTGGGCTCTGCAGACACTGCACAAGGATGTGGCCCCACATGCTGGTTCTCCCCCCGTGCCTCTGGGAGAGGGGGAGTTGAAGAAGTCCCTCAGTGGAATACTGTTTAAGTTACAATTAGCTGAAGGGCCTGCCTGAGACCACAAGTTAATCAGAAAGTGACCCTGGCGAAAGGCCAGACCTCAAAAGAGGAAAAAATCGGGTTGCCTGTGATAGCCAGGCTGTAGTCACTCACGCAGGAAGTCTTGTGAACAGCAGGGCTTTTGAGGAACTTGGGGTTTGGGGAGGTCACGGGAGAGGGCGTGTGGGTGGTAGGGGGCTGCTCCCTTCAGCCAGGAGGAGGAGAGGTGAGCCACAGTGCTCCGGGGTCTGACAAGGGAAGGGCAAATTTAGGGGATTATCACTGCTGTGGAGATGACAGCCCCAGGGCCCCGGGGCTGGTCTCTGGGGACTTGGACAGCAGCCCCTGTTCTGGAATCCCCTCTACGATCTGGGCACTGCTGGGTTCTAGAAAGCCGCCCAGCCCCTCAAGGCGGGGCCGGGACCGCAGGGTTAGCCTGGCAGCTCTGCTCACAGGTAAGGGTGCAAGGTCAGAATAGGGGCAGGCGTTTGGTGGGAATGCTGGGGCCGACACCGCCAGACCCCGCATGGTCGCTCCTACCCCTCTCCAAGGAGCGGACCACGAGGAGTCTGGGGGCAGCAAAGAGAGGAGACAGGGAATGAACAGCAACAGGGACTGCAGGGAACAGGAGGGTCAACACTGACCGCTGGTGGGGAGGGGCGAGTGGCCGCGTCTGGGGGCGACAACCGGCGGCCGTGGAGGGCAGTACCCAGGGTGGCGGCGGGTCGGCAAGGATGCACTCACCGAGGATCAGCAGCACGTTCCGGGGGCGCGCCCGGTGCGCACGGCAGATCCCCAGGGCGAGGAGCAGCGCCCAGCAAGCCGGCACCGGGAGGCGCATGGCGGCGGCTCCGGCCGGGCCCCGCCCCGCGGTCACGTGAGCGCCGGGCCCCGCCCCGGGTCACGTGCACGTTAGGCCCCGCCCCGAGCCCGCCCCCGCTCCCGGTCTGTCTGCGGTTTCTGCAGACCCGCAGCGGCTACCGCGGAGACCCTAGCTGCGGCGTCCGGTGAGTGCGCGGCGGACGGCGCCGAGGCCCGAGGCGCGGTGGGCGAGCTGCCAGAGACGGGCCGGGGTCGCTGGTGGGCGGCCGACGCGGGGGGCGGTGCGGGGTCCCAGGGTGTGGGCGCTTCCCGCGGGGACCCCGCTTTCCCACCCACCGCGTCCCCATCCAGGTTTCCGCCACCTTCCGTCTTGCTGGGGCCGGCGGGCTGCGGACTGTCAGCTAGCCTGGGGTCCCCACCCTTAGACCTTAGCGTCCGGGCAGTCGGCTTCAGGGGTGGGGGACAGGGTCTGTCCAGAGCGACCCCGCCGGGGCAGTGGGTAGGGGGTCGTCTGGGACCGGCTCTGCGCGCAGGGGGCGCCGGGGCCGTAGAGGATGCGCACCCTGAACTACTGGTGGAGCCTCTGACGTTTTCCCAGAACCTACTAGAATCTTCAGCGCTCCTCTAAAGATGTGAACGCCACAGGTGGGGGTTGGGGTGAGTCAGGATGGGAGACCCCCCCACTTCGCGCCGCAGTCTGCCGTAGTGGGTGGAGCCTGCTACAGTGCGCACTTGGAAAATCTCGAGGCGCTCAGAGCCTCCAGCCTTCCCACCCACACCCCCCAGCCAGACTTGGGTGCCCCCCGTGGACCCTCCTCTTCTCTGCACTGCTCCCCTTTAAATTCTCAGGGTAGGGGGAATATAAAGGGAAACAGTTCCCTCGGTAGGAGAAACCTTGAGTGCAATTCGCGTTTAGATTTATAACTGAGAAACTGTTCGTTATTATCTTCCAGCCACAGTGGTTGAAGGCAGAGAAGGCACGCAGGGTCTGGGCAGGTGGGATTCAGGGAGAGCAGTGGACGGGAGGGGGTGCACTCCACCTTTGATTGAGGCTTCTGCACAGGCTGTTGGCTTCTGTCTCAGATCAGCAGGGTGCGAGGAGATTTAACCCATCTGGCTCACACCCTTTGTTGGGGAGACCAATTGTGCGTCTCCTGACGTCCCTGGACCCCCACCCTACTGCTGGCTTTTCTGCAGCCCAGGTTCTGACTTCTGAGCTGTTTCCCCACCCCCACCATAGACATGCCGTCTTCTGTGGATGCGCTGAGTCCGGCCAGGCCCCTGCCTCCGGGCCTGGCCCCGATGTCCTGCTGCTGGTCCACTGAGACCATGCAGAAGTGGCTGCCCTTCCTGGCCTGGCTGCCCAACTACACCTGGTACGCGCTGAAGATGGACTTCCTCGCCGGGATCTCAGTTGGGCTCACGGTCATCCCCCAGGCCTTGGCCTATGCTGAGGTGGCTGGACTCCCTCCTCAGGTGAGATTTCTGCCCTGCTGTCTGCCACATCCCCTCCCCTCAGCATGACCCCACTCCAGGCCTCAGCACTGGCCCCAGAGCAGATGGAAATGCACAGTATTTCCTCCAGGCAAAGGGGCACCCAGGGCTCCAGTCCCATGGGGCTCAGGAGGCCTTGGCTTACAACCTAGAGCATATGACTGATTTGGGGCAGACCTGTACCTCTGTGACTCCTGTTGTCGCCCTTGTCACACGCAGGCACCAGGCTAGTTCTGGATTGCCTGAGGGGGCCAGTGGGATGACTCACCGTGGCTAGTAGACACTTTCTCAGACTCAGATTCGAACATCAGCACATGGGGCCCTGGTTGGGTGTGGGTGGAAAGGAGGCCCCTCATCACTGCGGGTCCACAACCATGGTAACAGGGTGAGCACAAGCCCTGCTTGTCTGCACTGCTGTGCCCAGGATCCGCCGTGGGGACCACAGGTCCCTGAGCTCAGGTGTCCACTCCAGGGACCCCGTGGGTGCACCGAGTCCTTCCTGGCTCTTCAGTGCTTTCTCTTCCGAACAGTATGGCCTCTACTCTGCCTTCATGGGGTGCTTCGTCTACTTCTTTCTGGGCACCTCCCGAGATGTGACTCTGGGCCCCACCGCTATCATGTCCCTCCTGGTCTCCTTCTACACCTTCGGCAAGCCCGCCTACGCTGTGCTGCTGGCCTTCCTGTCAGGCTGCATCCAGTTAGGCATGGGGTTTCTGCGCTTAGGTAAGCCTTTCAGGCCTTTCTGCCATGGGGGGTGGGCTGCGGATCTGCTCTTCCTGGGGTTCCTACCAAGGCACCTCCTCCTGGAGATGCCCTGCCCTCAGCATTTCCTTCTTTGCATCCCAAGGGCTGTCCGTGTGTGTGTGTGTGTGTGTGTGTGTGTGTGTGTGTGTGTCTCAGGAGAAGTGGCCCTCAGTCCTCCCCTGTTGTGCTTCGAGGCCAGGACATTTGGAGAAGTGCCTGGGACCTCAATCCCTGGCCTCTCTTTCCTGTTCTCCAGACTAGCCCAAACAGGGCATACCCCCCACTATTCCTTAGCCCCTGTCCCACCCATACCACCTCTCCCAGCCCACATCCACCTGTTTCCTCTGGGTCCCAGTGGGGCTAGGCCAACTTGGTGTTCGCTCTTGGCTGTCCAGGGTTACTGCTGGACTTCATCTCCTGCCCTGTCATCAAAGGTTTCACCTCGGCTGCCGCCATCACCATCAGCTTTGGACAGATCAAGGTAGGCACATGAGTTGGCCCCGTGGGCACCTGCTGGCTAGCAGGACCAAGGCGGGGTCCTGTGTGTGCTGGCCAGTCAGGCTCTTACTACTTCAGGGCCCAGAGCCTGCAGTGCTGGCCTGAGTCTCCAGTAATAAAGTGACCCCTCAGGAGAGGTGCTGAGCAACGGCCAAATTCTACAACAGGTGATTTGGGGAACCAGTAATGACAGCCCCTGCTCTTGCCATAATTTTCACTCGAGTGCTTGGTTCACCTCGCAGAGTCTTGCTGCATTTACCTCACGCTCAGCCACTGGCCTTCACAGGTCACAAGCATCCTGCCAAAATTCCAACGAGCAAATTGTCTCCACATGCTAACTTAGCTAGGTGATTTCATTTTTATGTCTTTTTTTTTCCAACTTTTGTTTTCAAATGCCAGTTCTTTGTGTTTCCGTTCACACACCTACAAGAAGAGCCGGAATCAGTGATCATGGGTTTTTCCCCCTCCCCCGGGTCCCAAGTGCCTGGGGGGCAAGCACTGTTCTGCTGCCAGTGTGGCCCCCATGTCCTGAGCTTGGGTGTTCTGAGTGGAACCCAGCTGAATTGGACAGACTCGGGGCCAGCCCCAGCCCCGACCCCAGGGCTCTCCAAGGCGGGCCCGTGACAGGCTTCCCTGATGGAGGCTGAGTGAGAAAGTGAGAGCATCGGGCCCAGGGCGCTGTGGGGGTGTGAGGGTAACGCAGCTGACAGGTCACTCCATGCTGGGCGACCGATGAAGCTCGCCCTGTGTTCCATGCTCACAAGTCCCCCTGGGAGGTAGGCTTATCATCATCTCCATTCAGAGATGAGGAAGCAGCCCAGAACAATGTGGGTAAACTCGAATTATAGATTATGTACACACATATGTCAGGGTGTGTAAGCTTGGCAAATTCTGTTCCGTGGGACGATCTGTCCTTTATTCTGGAGACATCCTTCATTTTTAGTGTCAAGAATGTTCTTTTTTCATAATGCAGGGAGAGGGTACGTTCTGTGTGCATTCATGTTTGGCAGCCCGAGGGTCAGGCCCTCTGAACCTTAACTAAGTCATGACAGCCATCTGAGAGCCTCTAGGCTGCGGTGGGTTTGGGGGTCCTCCTGACCTGCCCACGTAGGCGCCCCCTGCCTGGGACAGAAGCCCTTGTCCATGTCTGCCCTTCCCCATCCGCGCTATGAGCTGGGCGGGTTTTGGGGGTTTTGGAGCCTGACCATCTTGGGAGTCTGGGCCTCGACTTCCCCTTCTGATTAAGAGCCAAATGAACTAAAGCACAGAGTAGCGCCCCCTTACCCTCCCGAGGAACCCCTCCAGCGCCCTTTCTTGGAAGCCGGTGGAGCCCACTCTCCTCGCCCCCGCGCTCGCCCCCGCGCTCGCCCCCGCGCTCGCCCCCGCGCTCGCCCCCGCGCTCGCCCCCGCGCGGCTCAGCTTGCCGCTAGGCGAGATTTTTCATTCTGGCAGGGGGTGGTGCTTGGAGGGCGGGCCTCTGAATGACGGGCGCGGCCTAAGGCCAGTGGCGACACGGTCTGTCCAATGGAGGGCGGGCCAGTGAATAATGGATGGGACCACGAGCCAATAGCGGCCGGGCCTGCGGGGAAGCGACAGTAGGCCCGGAGTTCCGGACACTGGACGCCTGGTGAGGGCGCTGTCGAACGGGTGTCCGCTTTGCAGTCGCCTGCATTGATTCTCCTCGAATAGAAAAATAATTTGCAAAGACATGCCATTGATCCCAAATGTGAAATGCCCTCTCCACCCGGTCCTCCCCGCGGCTGCCCTTGGGGGCTTTGGGAATGGACAGATGACCTCTGGAGAGCCAGGAGATGTTCCTCGAGGAAGGGCTTTTGGCGGGGTAAGGGATTCCAGGTTTAAGACTTGCTGAGATGCTTGCTGTAAGGGAGTGGCCTCAGCTTTTTACTTTGGGGAAGGTTGTCTAATCAGAATCTCTGTTTGAACAGAACCTGCTGGGATTGCAGCACATCCCCAGACAGTTTTTCCTGCAAGTGTATTACACCTTTCGCAACATCGGAGAGACCAGGTACCTGTTGGCTGTTTTTCAGCCCCGTCTTAAAGAAGCTCTTCCTTCATGGCTCTTATGTTGGCCCTCTCCCCGTTTCCACTCCCAGGTGGCATTTATTCCAGACCCCTGGAGCCTTGCTGCTCAAGCAGAGGTTCCCTGAGCAGCACTGTGGATGTCACCTGGGAGCTGCTTAGAAACGCATGCTCAGGCTGCTGTCAGCCAGCTTGGGCTGCTGAATCAGTCAGGTTAACGAAAGCCCTATGTGGTCAGAATGCACATGGAACTTTGAGGAGCTCTGCTCAGGTGGCCTGAGTTGGGGTCAGCGTGGCCCCATGCAGAGCTTTCTTGGGCAGTTGGAGTGGGAAAGGACCATATAGAGGAAAGGCAGGCAGGTTGTCACAGACAGGGTTCCTGGTTTAGTGAAGAAGAGACAACCCAGGCAGGGGCAGGCGGGCAGGCAGGCATGCAGGTGCCCGGGAGACGGTGGCAGATGGAGAGGATTTCCTGCAGCAAGCACTTCCCTTAGACAGTGGGGTCCCTCCAGTGGCAGGCAGGGTAAAGGGACAAACAGGAGGTGCTCCTAGGTGCACCCAGCCGGGGACCAGGACATCTCTTTGGCCGTAGTGACAGGAGAAGAAACTCATCTGGGCGGGCTGTAGGGTTAGCTGCCTGGTGGGAGCAGTGCAGGAGGGACTGGGGGAGACCTGTGACCGTTGTCTCTTCCCCTTCTGATCTGCTGCTGAGGCTTCCCAGGGGCTGAACCCACCAGAAGTCAGGGCCTCTCCGGCCCACGAGACGCACCTGGGGGGGGTCAGCCTCAGGGGGCCAGTGGAAATGGCAGTAGACCAGTCAGAGAGCATCATAGGAGGTCAGAAGTGAATCTTCTGGACCCAGCGAAGCACCTGTAACTCAGAGAGCTAGACTGAAAACGTGGGCTGGTAGCTTGGCTGCCCCTGTGACCTGGGGCTCGACTCCCAGGGCCTGTGTACCTACTGAGATTTTGTTTGTTCATTTTTGGTTTTGTCTTTTTTTTCTGGGAGGTGGGAGGTGATTAGATTTACTTGTTTACTTACTTCTTTCTTTTTAATGAAGGTAGTGGGGATTGAACTCAGGACCTCATGCATACCAAGCACACAGTCACTGAGCTATACCCTCCCACCTACCCGACTGAGATTTGAATAAAGTTTTGAAGAAGAACAGGGACATAGATTTCTCAGGAAAAAGCAAAAAGAGTGTTTGAGAGAGGAAGGTTTCCAGCAGATGCAGCAACCAAAGGCCCGAGGGCCGGTGCTGTCGGCGGGCTTGCGCACTGACGCGGCATCTGTCTGCAGGGTGGGCGATGTGGTGCTGGGGCTGGTCTGCATGCTGCTGCTGCTGGTGCTGAAGCTGATGCGGGACCACGTGCCTCCCGTCCACCCCGAGATGCCCCCCGGCGTGCGGCTCAGCCACGGGCTGGTTTGGACTGCCACGACAGGTGAGGGGTCTTCTGGCTGAGGGACCGCTTCCACATCTGTCCTTGCAACCTGGGCTCATGTGTGGTTACCTCAGGAGCCCGAGGCCCCCCTGACTAGAGCCGCTCACGTCACTTGCCAGGTGGTTCTGATTTGCAGCCTGGGTGGGGAACACTGCTTTGCAGCAGCAGTCAGCCAGCATGGATTTTGCCCTCCAGGGGATATTTGGCAGTGCCCGGAGATGTTTTTGGTTGACCCTCTGGGCGGGGCTGTTCCCGCTAAACATCCTGCAGTGCACAACGTCCCACGGCGCAGAGTGATCTGGCCCAAAGCGTCAGCATTGCCAAGGTCGAGGAACCCAGGCAGGTCCCTGGGGGAGGAAGCAAACTCTCCTGAGGCCAGCCGGTCCTGTTTTAATTGTGTAGGTGGCAGGGGTGAACATTTTGCTTTGGGCTTGCAATCGAATGAGTCAGTTAACAAGAGGGTCTGTGAAGAAAGGCTGAAGTAAAAGGCTGCAAGATGAGGAAGGTCAGTGAGACCACTGGCTGGCTCAAGGGCTGTCTGGGGGGCAGGGGAGACAGCTGGAAGTCTCTCCACTGAGCTGGCCTTTGGTGACACCGAGAAAGGAAGGCAGGTACAGCAAAACAAGGAAGTGTTGGTGTCTCCTGGGCCTTCCCAGAGCTGAGGGGAATGGAAATCACCCTGCGTGGCCCTGCTTCTGAAACCCAGCCAGCTGTGGGAAGGAGAGTTGGCTAGACTTCAGCCCTTAAGTTACTTCCAGCTGCTCAGGGTGGTTCCCAGTTCCTGGAGTCACTCACCAGACCACCTCCTGCAGACTGGAGGCCGAGGGTAAAGGCTGAGCAGTCAGGAGTGGGGCAGAGTGCAGTGGAAACACCCGGCTTCCAGTCCCAGCTTTCCGCCACTTACCTGGCGCTTGCACAAGTCACTTGCCAGAGTTCCTGAGCTTCAGTTGTCACCTGTAAAATAGTGGAAACAGGCTCTGTCCTCTAAAACCTTGACACTCAAAGTGTGGCCTCTGACCATCGGTCTGGGCATCCCCTGGGAGCTTGTTGGAAATGCAGGTGCTCAGACCCACCCAGACCTCTGACACGGAACCTGCACGGCAGTGTGCTCACCGGGCGACTCGCAGGCGCACTGAGGTCTGAGAAGGGCTCCTCCGAAACCCTGCAGGTTCCCTGAGGGCTGCTGTCTCCTCTCTCCAGGACACACAGCATCCATCACCTTAGGAAACTAGTTACTGAGCTCCCAGCTGTGCTGTTTCACAAAGTCGTCATTTCAGCTTATATTCTAGTTGAGTGAGTACAGTTAATCTACAGCAGAACCTTGCATTTGTTCAGCAATTCATAGAAAAATCGTTTAGCCCCCGAACACCCTTGTTGGGCAGATGGAACAGCCGTCATGTCTCCCTGTTTGCAGGTGAAAAAGCGGACTTGCAGGAACTGAATGAGCTGTGATCCCACATAACGTGGCGGGTGTTTGTGAAGCACATCGCAGGCATCACTGCCTTTGATTCCCATGAAGATGGGATATTATTTCCTCTGCTTTTCTAACAACAGACAAACCAGACAAGACTTCCCGAGGCACACGGCTAGGATGAGGCAGAGTGGGGCCTTGCTCCCAGGTCACCCACTGTTTTCTCTCATCAGTTGATTTGGAAGTATGCTGATTTCACGGCCGTCTCAGAACCCACTTTGATTGCGTTGGTGTCTCTGTTGGGTTTGTTTTCTAGTTCGTTGGTTCTGCTCGAACCTTTATTATTTCTTTGCTGTGGCGTATTTCGGGTTCCGTGTTCACGCCTGCCACGTGGGCGCTTGTGTCTGTGCTTTCTCCCAGGCTGGGGCGGGGTCTTCCGCCTCCTGAGGTGTATTTGTCCAGGGACCCGGAGGATCCAGGTTTCACCGACGGTCTCTCCCTGTCTGTCCTAGCTCGCAACGCCCTGGTTGTGTCCTTTGCTGCCCTGGTCGCGTACTCCTTCGAGGTGACTGGATACCAGCCCTTCGTTCTAACTGGGAAGACACCCGAGGGGCTGCCTGAACCCCACGTCCCTCCCTTCTCAGTGACCACCACCAACGGGACAGTCTCCTTCACCGAGATGGTGCAGGTGGGTAGAAGCAGAAGCTGAGGTCACAGTGGCCCCTGAGCCTGGCTCTACGTCCCGGATACATCGGCTTAGTGACAGGCAGCTCTGAGCTCAGCAGGAGCTGCCATGTCCTCCCCAGGGGCGGCTCTGGTGCAGAGACAGGCGTGCAAATGAATTCTAGATGAGGCACAACCTCCAGGGACATCGCATTTACTTTTCTGCCTGGAGCCCAGGGGTCTTACGCCAGCCGAGCAGGAGCGTGTCCTGTTCTGTTCAGTGTCGCGCTGCCTGCGGTGTGAGCTTGCAGCCCTGCTGCTGAAGGACGTCTGCTTCCGTCAGACGAGGAGTCAGCACCTGCCCCAGCGGGTCACTGCCTGGTCAGACCCCTCCTGGCCGTCCCAGGGGTTCCTCACCATCCCTCTCTCCTCTCTCAGGGCATGGGGGCCGGACTGGCCGTGGTACCCCTGGTGGGTCTCCTGGAGAGCATCGCAGTGGCCAAATCCTTTGGTAAGATGCCCACCCCTGACGCCCTCCCTGGCGTCTCAGCCCAGAGCCCCACCTGCCTTGCTTCCCTGCTCTCCTGCTTGCTTTTATTTGCTCTGATTTTTAAAACTTTGAATTTTTATCCCAAGTGATTCATGCTCATGTTAAAACAAAATCTATAGTAAAAATGGGTTTACAATGAAAGATTCCTTACAGCGCCTGGAAATGTTTGGCAGCCTGCTCTCTGGGGACATGAAAGGTCCTGTGTTTAGCCTCTGCCAGTTGCACTTTGCATGTGTGGTGTAAGCACTCCCCCGGACCAGCTGATTGCAGGCTGACCACGGAGGTTGAACTTTGGGATGCGATGTGAAGTAGCCACCATCCACCATCCACCATCCGCATGCACTTAAATAACCTCACCGGCCTTAATCAAAGGCAGTAAAACAACTGGGAAGCGACACGCTTTAGGCATTGTCTTTGTTCTTAACGTAACTTACTTGATTGAAAATTTTAAATTGGTAATAATGGCTATTTTTGGTAACTGGTTTGCAAAAATTCCTAAAAAATTTAAGAAGTGTCTTTTCCAGCTATCTGAGCACACCTGGCTGGCCCCCCTTGTACCCAGGGAGGCTGGGAGATGCTAATCTACTTACGCGTGTGTGGCTCAGTTCTCTGGTTCCCTCCGTGTGAGCTGAGGCTGTCAAGCCCTTCACGTGTCCTCCCTTCCATCTTGGGTCCCTGGGCTTCCAGCTTTGTGTTGTCCAAGAGGACGACATGGTCATTCTGTTCTGTAACAGGTTAAGTCCTCCTTTGTTTGGGCCTAGGGTGATTCTAAAAGTAAAACTCAGATACACAGAGTGTGTTATTACGACGACATAAGTCACAGTGTTCACTGCCCAGCCCGGGTTGTGCCAGGGGTACACTTCCTTCTCTGAGGTTCCGGCGTGTGGACCAGCAGACCATACCAAGGAGCCGCTAAGCCAGCGTCCGTTCTAAAAGGGTTTCCCTTCCACATGCCAGCAGTCACTCAAGATCACACTGCAGTTCGGTCTGTGACCTGTTCAGCTCACATCTTTCTTGTTAAGTTTTTATTTTTCTGATATTTTTTAAAATGTCTTTTTGGTGGGGGTAATTTTTAAATTCATTTGTCTTTTAATAGATATACTGGGCATTGAACCCAGGACCTTGTGCACGTTAAGCACGTACTCAACCACTGAGCTGTACCCTCCCCCCCGATCTGTTTTATAATTTGGGGGAGGGCATCTTGGGATTTGCTTCTGACACTATTACTTGTTTTGTCTGTTACTTAGAAACTGTTTTCTTTTGAAGTTAGCCGCCCTCCTGTTTTCATTTGTAAAGGCTGTCATTCTCTTAAATCGGGGTTTAGGAAGCCATGGCCTGCTGCTCATGACCGTAGAATGACTTTTGTGGGTTTGTTTGTTTATTTAGGGGGAGAAGAGGTAATTAGACTCATTTATTTGTATTTATTTTTCCACAGAGGTACTGGGCCTTAAACCCTGGACCTCGTTCATGCTGAGCACGTGCTCTACCACTGAGCTACACCCTTCCCCTGGCTTTTTCATTTTTAAGTGTTAGGAGGGAAACTCTGAAGGAGATTGAGATTTGGTGAGATGCCTGGTTCTGCCCACAAGTCAGGTTTTACTGGAGCGTGGTCTCTTGCTCGCTCGTTTCTCGTTCTACGGCTGCTTCTAGTCACAGCGGCGAGCCGAGCAGCCGTGACAGCGTGGCCCTTGAGCCTAAAATAATGTCGTCTGGCCCTTTACAGGAAGTTGGACAACTGCTGTCCTAAATTCATACCCCTCCGTGGTTCCCCAGAGCTCCCCACTCCTCTCTCTGGGCCTCACATGAGGCTTTTCTTGTCATCTCAACTGTAACCAGGAAGTTTTTTAGTTGTAAGCGTCCTTCCCTTATTATAAAAGCAGTAGGTTTTTGTTGCACCAAATATTGTTGAGGAGATTTAGTAGGGAAACTGTGGATGTGCCTGCACGCGGGGCATCTCACAAAAGTGGCCGGACTTACCTGCAAACAGAAATTCCCGCCAAGTGACCCTTCCTCTTCCCAGGAGGAACATTGTTTGCAAACTAGGATGTTTATCTGTTCCTCAGAAGGAACAGGCCTGGGAACAGGAGGGTCTGAGAGCAATAAAGACACTTAGGATACGAAAGTGAACAGGAGAATGTCTTAGATGTGGTGCGCTTGCGTCAATTCAAAAAATGCTGTCTCGCGATGCTTGGTACGGTCAGGTTGCTCCTTTGTGGGAGGGGTATAAGAATAAAGAAACCCGAGCCTCGAGAGACTTTTTGCACCACAACCGCTCAGGGATTCATTTCGTCGGCCACATTTCGTTGGTCACATTTTTGTAATTCGTTTCGTCAGCCGCATTTTTGTGATTCATTTCGTCGGCAACATCTTGAACGTTCAGAAATGGGTGAAGGAGAAACAGAGCACCTGTGGTCTCCCTCACTGCCCCAGCTAACTGCTGCTGGCGCTGTGCTCGACGTCTTTCTACAGTTTTTTTAATTGCAAACCCACAGGAACACTACTGCATTTTCACGTATGTGTATATTTTGTCCCTGTTTATACCTTATATTTACAAAACACAGACAGTGCTGTAGGGAGAAACCTAGGTAACCTGCTTTTTCATTTCGTAAACAGTCTCTTGATGGTATACATCTAGTGACAATGTTTTCATTGTCTGTTCTCTGTAGCCTCTCAAAATAACTACCGTGTTGACGCCAACCAGGAGCTGCTGGCCATCGGTAAGACTCCAGCAGCGGGCAGGTGGCAGTTCTTGGGGTCTGGGTGATGCTGGTTGTGCTGAGGGGCAGGTAGCAAAGGTGGCCTGAGGGCGGCCCGTCCTCCAGTCTCGGGTGGTCCTGTCCAGTCCCCAGGAGCAGGGAGCCGACGCCAGGCGTCCAGCCTGCCTCAGGCTTATTGAGCGCCTGCTGTGCACCAGACCCTGAGATCTGTGGCTGTTCTATGGCGGGAACGCCCGAGTGCTCCTCCTAGGCTGGGCTGGGAGCTTCCTGGGGTGATGGTCAGATTACTGAGGGATGCGGCCAGGTGGGGTCTCAGGTGAGCTGCTGATTGTGCAGGCTCTTGGCTGCCTTTGCCCCACCCTGGGCCTCCCTCCAGGTGGGGCAGGTGGATGAGTGAAGACTCAAGTGGATCCCAGGCCACCTGACCGCACACAGGTGTGTCCTAGGTGTCACCTGAGTTGTCTTGAGGCCTTGAATCTGTGACCGGTTGCGGGTTTTGTGAAGACCCCTGGGTGAGGCAGGTGCTCATGGAGCTGATGGTGGTGAACTTGGGCTGGTTATCTCGGTTCGGGCATGTTCGTGTCCAGTGCACATTAATCAGAGGCTCGTGGGGAAGGCAGCTTACTGGCCGTGACCTTCCGCCCCTCCCTTCGGCTGGTCATCTCACGAGGGAGTGTGGGTTTGAAGGAACTCAGAGTGCAGGGGATGCCAGCGGACCTCCTGGGCCCTTTGGGCCTGTCTGTGTACAGTTGCCTTACTCGGCGAGCCCCCTTCTGGGCAGGTGGGGGTCCTCTGTCTCATACACGGGAAAAGCTGCGTTTAAGTCACACAGGCAAGGCCGGGCTCAGAATTACTTCATTGCTAGAATCAACCTCAGGGAGCTTGTCAAAGATCGTGGTTTGTCTTGTCCCTCTGAGAGAGCCGGCCACGTGCGGGACGCCTCCCGGCTGGCTCCTCCCCTCTCTGTCTCCATTTCCTTTCTGGTTTCCCCTCCTTTCCTCCCCAGCTCCTTTCCCCTCTGTTAACGCCCCTCTTCCTGGGTAAGCCTTTTGCCTCCATTCTCTCTCCAGGCCTGACCAACATCCTGGGCTCCATCTTCTCTTCCTTCCCCGTCACGGGCAGCTTTGGACGGTGAGTGACCACATGCTTCCTCCTCCGAGTCTCTGGGGAGGTCCCAGCCCAGGCAGAGGGTCCTCATCGGCTTGACGCAGCAGCTTCCCCTTGGGGCTCTTGCCTCCACCCCGAGGAGGCCGTTCTCCTTCTTGTCCGGCTGGGTCGGAGGTCTGAGGGCGGGGCGGGGGGCTGGCCCTGCCTCCCTTCACATCCCGGCTGGTTTTCCTGCTGGCCTTTAACTCAGAAGTCCCCACGTGTGGAAGTGCTGCCCATATCTCCTCTCGGCGCCGGAGTTAATTCCTGAGAGAAAGCGGGGCCAGGAAGGGCAGGGCTCTGCCTGAGGACATGGGCCGGGGCGTTAGAGAAGTGCAGACTCTTGGG
The DNA here is from genome assembly GCF_048564905.1 of Vicugna pacos. Lineage (NCBI taxonomy): Eukaryota > Metazoa > Chordata > Mammalia > Artiodactyla > Camelidae > Vicugna > Vicugna pacos. The sequence continues at coordinate 61,312,234 of NC_133002.1, forward strand.
TGGGGTCTTGTGGGCGGGTGACTCGTGGCTGGAGGGGGCGGTGTCAGTGCCCAGCCTCCAGGCCGAAGTCCCGAACCCTGACCAACCCTGTCTGGGCACCAAACTTCTTGCCACCCCAAGCCACCGTGTCCCGGAGGGCGCAGGGCACACTGCCCAGCCTCCGCACCCCAGTGTCTTCATCTGTAAAACGGCTCATGATGGGCCTGTCTCAGAGTTATTTAGAGAATTTAATGAAAACCACATAGAACAATGCTGGTGGCCCGGTAGGTGCTGTGTTAGTGTTCGTGAAATAGAACCTCTGTTTTTTAGTCTAACTTACTTGTTTTTGTGGGCATGAGCAGATTGCCAGCCTGTTCAGTCAAGGTCATATTTTGTCTCTCTCAGTATCTAGCGCAGTTCCTTGTGTATAGTGGGTCCTGAAATAATTGTATGGATATTTAATTAATGAAATTTCTGCTTAATTCCATAGAGGTTAAAGGTGACTTAGGAGAAGGCAGGGAAGCGTAAAGACAAAATTTATTTCTGGAGGAAGCATGGGTGGGCACAGAGCCCGGTCAGGGCGTTGGGAGGCGCGGAGGAGGCGGGGCCCGGTGCTGTTCCCTCGTCATCTTGGTGGTGGCAGACGGGAACATGGCCTGAGGACCACATCTCTGGCAGAGAAAGCTTATCCTGGCACTTGGATCTGAATGCATTTTTGCAGACAGGCAGTCCACTCACTGCTGGAATTGTGTTTCTCCACGTAGGTTTTTTCTGTTTGCACGTGCACGTATATACACGTGTGTGTGTGCACCTGTATGTGATCTGCCTACATGTACATACACACACATTAAGTGGGATTCCCCCACTTGACAGCTTTTTTCTACGTCAGTAAAAGTGAGCATCTGCATCATTTCTCACCGTGGTGGGGATTCTGTCGTAGGGCGCTGTGTTCTTTCACCAGAGACGTTGTAACAAAGCACCACAGATGAGGTGGCTTCAACAGCAGGCGTTTATTTCTCGCTGGCAGATCCTGAGGCCTCCCTCCTGGGCTTGCAGACGGCTGCCTGCTCCCTGTCCTCACTTGGCCGTTCCTGTGTGTCCCAGTTTCCTCTTATAAGGGCGTTAGAGGAGGGCCCACCCTCACATTAACTTAAACACTCCTTTCAAGGCCCTTTCTCCAAACTCAGTCACTTCCTGAGGGGCGGGGCTCCGGGCTTCAGCGCGGGTATGGGGCCCGGCAGTGGGATGCACTTCAGCCCGGGGCAGCGAGTTTTAATTTGGCTCTTCTGTTGGGTATTTGGGTTTACGTCCAGGCCCCTCTCAGACGTGCTGATCAGTTATTCTGGGTTCACCGAGAAGGCCCGGGAGGCCCCCGTGGAGAGAGTGCTGACGTCAGTGGGGCCTCCTGTCCCCGCCGCCCCAGTCTGGGACGCCAGCCACAGCTGTGTGGACCGACGCCTCCTGTGCTCACCGGGGTCCGACAGCCACTAATGGGTCTCTGTTGCCTTCCAGGACGGCTCTGAACGCCCAGTCGGGGGTGTGCACCCCTGCAGGGGGCCTGATGACGGGTGAGCACCCCTCGCACACACACCGTGTTACCCCCACCCCTGTGTCCGCAGCCGTAAGAGGAGGGGAAGGGACGCGGGGCCAAGGTGCAGCTGCCTCCCCCAGAGCAGGGCTGGGCCCTGCCCAGGCGGGGCTCCTCCCAGGGGGAGTCAGGTGGCCGGACTGCGAGGTCACAGCAGCCCTCCCCCCCATAGGAACCCTGGTGCTGCTGTCGCTCGACTACCTGACCTCGTTCTTCTACTACATCCCCAAGTCCGCCCTGGCCGCCGTCATCATCATGGCTGTGGTCCCCCTGTTCGATACCAAGATCGTCCGGACGCTGTGGCGCGTGAAGAGTACGTATGCCCCATCCACGCCGAGCGTAACGCTCCCCCACCGACGGCCGATGCCAAGCCAGCCGGGCTGCAGAGAGACCGGGGCTTCCCAGGGTGACCGGTGGGGCCAGCGTCAGAGCCTCCCTTTCCCCGCCAGTCACAGCGGCTCCAGGGACCCCGAACCTGCAGGCCCTTTACTGTGCTAGTTTTTGTCTTGTTTCTCAAAGCAGTGGAGGGATTTACGTGACTTCTCAGGCTCCTTGTTAGTCGGCCCTCACGAGTTACAGAGAGAAGGGAACCGTGCCATGTGCTTGTTGGCACCAGGGCGCACAGGTGTCATCGCATCCCATCTCAGAGCAGCCCCGGAGCACGTGCTGCTGTGCCTCCATTTCCGTGCCACGGGGGACACAGCAGATACCCCTGGCGGACGCTGAGGCCGGCGGGGGGGGGCTTGGCCGAGAGGCGTGTGTCTAGGGTGGGCTCCAGGGCTGACCCCCAAGCCCACCCGTTTTGCTCTGTGATACTTTCTCCTTCTGCAACTCAGAGACGTCCCAGTGCCTCCCCAGACCCCACATTCCAGGCCTGGCCCTGTCCTCATATCCCTTCTTCCTTGATCTCCTGAGAAGGGCCAGCCAGGCAGGTCTTAACTGTCCCTCAGCCCAGGCAGGGCAGGACTTGCTGCCTCTGACGTGCCCTGTGCTGGCATGGCCTGTCAACAGCATCGGTCCCCAAGGCCCCAGATGCAGGGGCCCCTCAGGGGCTACTCGGGGTCCGTGACACCTTTATTCAGTATGTGGAAAGTCACATACAAGGGTAGGTCTCCCTGGGGGCTTGGGTGGCTGGGAGCTGAGCTCGCTGAGGAGGGGCGGCCCCTCAGCTGGACCCCTCTCCCAGGGCTGGACTTGCTGCCCCTCTGCGTGACCTTCCTGCTCTGCTTCTGGGAAGTCCAGTACGGCATCCTGGCCGGGACCCTGGTGTCTGTGCTGATTGTCCTGCACTCCGTGGCCAGACCCAAGATACAGGTAGCCCGTCGGGCCTCCCTGCGGGGGACCCACCGGCCTCCGGGGGCCCGGTGGGGGAAGTATGCCGTAGGTGGAGCCCTCAGCCCCACTGTCTGGCATTCTGAGCTCTTGATGTAATTGTGGTCTGAGGGACTGCTGAGTGACCATTCACCTGGTGGACGGTGTAGCCTTCCTGCTGTAAACCAGTGCTTTCCCACTGCGGGTGGGGCGCCTGCCAGCTCTGCGCTCCCTTCCAGCCTGTGCCTGGTAGAGCTGCCAGGTCAGACTTGCCTCCAGTACTCACTGGCTTCCCCTCGCGTCCCCAGGTGTCGGAGGGACAGGTGCTGATCCTGCAGCCGGCTGGTGGCCTGCACTTCCCTGCGATCGACAACCTCCGGGAGGACATACTGAACCGGGCTTTGGGAAGTATGTGGCCAGATGGGCTGCGGTCACCCCCCAGCTCCCCGCCGCCCTCTCTGCGCCCTAGCCTGGCTGTTGCTGGACCCCAAGACCCTGCCCTCAGCAGTCAGAGAGGAGCTCGTCCTCGGGTCCGGGGGGGTCTCTGGTGTCTCAGAGCAGTGTCCACTGGGCCCCCGTCTGCATGCAGTAAGGGTGATGGTTCACCTACATTTGTCCCTAAGGGCCTGTTCCTTCTAAAAGTTGGTATTTAGGGGAGAAAGGAGACTATTCACCCACCTGCAGCAGAAACGGACTGCTGTCCCCAAACAGCTAATGTCTTTGGTCCCTGTCACCTCCTCGTCCCCCTCGGGGAAGAGAGATTGATGGCATTCCTTGGCCTGCGCCCCTGACCAGGGCCTCCCCTGGTGGCCTCCATCTGGTGTGACCTCTCCCCTGTCCCGCAGCCTCCCCGCCACGCTGCGCCATCCTGGACTGCACCCACGTCTTCAGCATTGACTACACCGTGGTGCAGGGGCTTGGGGAACTCATGGAGGACTTCCACAAGCGGGGTGTCACCCTCGCCCTCATTGGCCTGCAGGTGAGTGTTGGCAGCCTGTGAGGTCGGTGTCATCACGGTCTCCACTCTGGGACGAGGCCCAGAGAAGCTGAGCAAACTGCCCAAGGGCACACAGCAAGGATGGCAGCCGGGCTCCGGTCTTGCAGTGTCTCGCTGCAGAGCTCAGCATCCCGCGTTGTGTTTGCAGAGCGCTCATCTCTGTGTTCTTACGGAGATCTGAGGCAGTCTGACGTGGGCTGCTCTAGCAGGAGTGTCCCCACGTGGAATCACTGTCTGTCTGCCCGCAGGTCCCTGTTCTCCGTGTCCTGCTGTCTGCTGACCTGAAGGGCGTCCTGTACTTCTCCACCATGGAAGAAGCAGGTGGGTGCAGCCAGTCATCAGAGAGAGAACCAAGGCAGCCCGGCTGCCCACACCCCACGGGGTCAGGATGGCAGGATGGAGGCCCTGAGAGACAGGAGGGTCGGTGCTTGAGTCCGAGAGTCCTCACGGATGGGTGCAGCCGGGTGTCCACCAATCAGGATGTAGAACGTCTCCCTCGTTCCCCGTTCCAGTGGCCCCCCCTCCCCACCCTGGGGGTCAGCACTGCTCTGACTCCCCCCAGCATCGGTCAGCGTAGCCTGTTCTAGAACTTTGTGTAGCTGGATCAAAAGGATGTTTTTGTACCTGGCTCCTTCGGCTCAACGTGGTATCTGCTGGATGCACCCACGTTGCTGCTGGAAGCAGTGGTGGACCCTGCCCGACAGTGAGGAGGGCTGTTGTGGCTGGGGGACTTCGGTGAGCCCAGGCCAGGGCTAGGGACACCGGTCCAAGGACCTCAACTCCCAGCACATGAGTTCCCCAAAATGCCGGCCTTTGATCCCATTCTGTGAACTGACCCATCCTCACTTTGCTTTTTTAGTGTTTGAAAACCTTGTGTTTTCTGCAGAGAAATACCTGAAGCAAGAACCTGGGGCTCAGCCCTACAACGTCAGCGAGGACTCTGTTCCGGAACACAAGATCGCCCTGCTGAAGGCCTGACTGGGCCTCCGACGGGCGCGGGCAGAGGGCCTCACGGAAGGTTCTTGTCACTGTGATGCCGGATGCCGCCTTACAGATGGACCTGAGACACTTGAGCAGGTGACCCGGAGGAGGGGAAGGGAACTGGGGATCCACAGGTGGGATTCCTCCCTTCCCCTGGGGTGACTGATAAAGGACCTCCCTTCTGCTGTTCCCTGTGTGTGAACGCGTTTTTGAAGAGTGGTTTGGAGAATGGCAGATCACGTGAGAAAGGGAAGGGCAGGGATTTCAGCCTGGTCTGGGAGAGGAGCCCTCTCGCCCCAGCGCCCTCCGGATTCCGGGGGAAGGTGGGGTAAGCGGGCACCTCGCAGCTGGGTGCCCTTCCTGATGGCGGCGGCTGTGCTGTTGCTGGGAGGAAAACCGAGGTTTGCCAAACGATTTGAAGTATTAAAAATAACTTTGCTGTTTGTGTTTTCTAAAATTTAAAAAAAGTGATAGCTTTGGTGTTTTTGTAAAATTCATAAATGCTTATTGTAAAACCTACAGGACACCATCCCCCCTCCCCCTTCCACTCCGGCGATAGATCCAGACCCCCCCCAGGACACGCACACGTGTGTACGTGAGCACATGGGTGTGTGTTTGCAGTCGTGTAAGTGGGACCATTCCATCCATGGTGCTCTGTGACGCACATTTTCACGCGGGCATTGCTGTGAATTATCGTTGTGCTAATAAACAGAGAATATGTGGTTATCAGTGGCCACGTGGTGTTTTATTCTCTCTGTGCTTCGCAGTTTACTTAGCGAGCCCACCCCACGCGGACTTGCCTGTTTTAAGTTTCATTTCGTCGTCATCAGGGGTAAGTCCCAGCCGAGGAAGTCTGGGCTCCTGGACTTCCTTTGAGGAAGAACTTGCTGTGCAGACAGTCTTAGAGCAGGGCCCCCTGCTGGCTCCTGGGCAGACCTGGCCGGGGTCTGGGCCCGCCCTCGAGACAGCCCAAGTCTTTTCAGATTTCTTGTCCTCCGTCTTCTGGGGTTTCTCCTTCCAGGCTCCTGACCAGCCACTGAAGCCGGTCACCCCCGGCCCCCTTATCTGCCTTTCCTTATTTAGGGCAGCGTGTCCCAAAGTTCTGCCCACCAGGCCACCCCTCCCCAGAGCTATGATGGAGGCGCGGTCCCTTTTTGGCCTGCGCCCGTGTGCTGAGCTTACCCATTCTGGAACCCGGAGGTGGTCCCGTTCACGGGGCTGGGCAGATGGTACGCTCGGGCAGGACCAGTGTTATGGAGAACCTATCACCATCTGTGACTCGGCAGCTCCCTTCTCGGAAGCCACACCAGCAAAACACGAGCCTGTCTCCTGGGAAGCAGGCTCAAGGGTGTTTACCGCTACCTCGTTAGCGATCTTCGTAAAGGACAGCAACTCAAGTGTCTCTACTTGAGAGAGTCTTGACCATGGAACCCACAGACTGGATTGTCACGTGGCAGCTAAAGAAACGAGACAGTATAGACACTAACATATTTTTGAGTTAAAAAAGCAGGTTGCAGCATGTTACCCACCTTAAGATACCATTTGTGTGGACACACCCACTAAACGATTCTATGGTGCATGTGTGAAGGTTTTTAAAAGTTCTCGAAGGATAAACATCAAATTCGTAACTGTGATTAATTACGTCTTGGGTTGGTAGGAACCATATCCGTTTGGGTTTAAATTTTCAAAGAACAATGCATGGATATATGCTTTAATTATAATAAAAAAAATCAATTTTAAAAAGGAAAAGAGAGGTATGGAGAACTGCCTGGAAAGAATTTGGAATTTGACGTCAGAAGATGCAGGGCTGGGTTCCAGCATTCTCTCCCGTCAGCCGGACAAGCCCCCTGAGCCTTGGTTTAGAAACCGGGCACCCATGTGACTGCTGACGACACAGTCAAGCCCTTCCTCACCACCGGCTGGCGTGGTGCTTACAGCTGACCGATGGGGCACTGATGTCACCGACACCATCAAGTTCCCCGCCTCCCCTGTAGTGAGTGTGGCTGTGTGACTGAGATCCAGTCAGTGGCGTCTGTTGTGGGTTGAATTTTGTCCTCCCCTCTGCCAAAATTCACGTCTTGAGTTCTAATCTTAAGGTCAGAACAGGACCTTATTTGGAAATAGGGTCATTGCCGGTGTAATTACTTAAGGTGAGTTCACATTTGCAGTAGGAGGAGGCCTAATGCAACGTGGCTGTGTCCTTATAAAAAGGGGAGGTTTGGTACAGACACGCGTAACAGGGAGACCACCATGTGAACATAGGGCGGAGATGGGGGGATGCTTCTGCAAGCCAAGGAGCGCCAGCCATCACCAGCAAACCACCAGAAGCCAGCAGGCAGGCCTGGAGCAGGTTTCCCATCACAGCCTCGGAAGGAACCTGCCGACACCTATTGATCTCAGACTTCAGTCCTCCAGAACCGTGAGGCAGCAGGTCTCTGCTGTTTAAGCTGCCCGGTCTGGGGCACTTGGCTGCAGCAGCCCTGGCAGATTGCGTGGGGAGGGTGTGTGCCGCTTCCAAGCTGGCCAACAGAGCTTTCCATGCTCCCTCCTCTGAGTACCTGCCCCATTTCTGGCCGGCTGGCATGGAGATGATCTTCTGGGGGTTCTTGGGAGCCACAGGTTGTGAGTGGCAGAGTTACGGTCAGCCGGAGTGGAGGACGGCACCTGCCGGCACCGGCCAGCACTGTTACCTGGGCCAGTGGCAAGCTCTGAGTATCCACTTCTACGGCAGCTGTGGAGCCCTGACTACACAGATGACGGCCATAGAGATAGTGCTGTCCGACAGAAACACAGCGTGAGCCCCTAGTGGAAGCCACGTGGTCACTTTAACATTTCAAGGAGCAGTATTAAAAAAGTAAAAAGAAACCGGTGAAATTAACGTACGTATGTATGTAACTGATTAAATCCAAAATAAATATTTTCAGAGAGAGGGAAATAGCTTAGCGGTAAAATGCGTGCTTAGCACGCACGAGGTCCTGGGTTCAATCCCTAATTCCTCCATTAAAAATAAATATTTAAAAGAATATTTTCAATAGGTGACATGTATAAAACTTATCAATGAAATATGTAACATTATTTTTGTCATGCTAAATCCCGGTGTGAATTATACACGCACAGCACATCTCAACCTGGACCAGCCACATGTGGAGTCTTCAATGCCACCTGTGTCTCGGGGCTGCTGTGTCTGATGATGTGGGTTTAGAATGTACAAACCTAAAATGGTTGGGAAGGTACATGTTGTCTGGGGGCTGGGCGTGTGTTTTTCTCCACTGGAACTCGAGATAACTGCAAGAAATTCTGAAAGTCACGGCTGAGGAGGCAGCATGGTGTGGCGAGCTTGGAAGGAGCTGAACCTGAGTCCAGGTTTTTCTGATTTCTCAACGCGTGCCAGGCATGCACTCTTCCACTGAGCTGTATACCTTGCCTCCCGATCTCCTTCTTGGAAGCCTCATCCAGATACTTCTGGTGATAGGCCACCAAGGCTTTGGGATGGACCACATGACCACCACCTTCACTAGCACTTGGATGTCCACACCAGCAAATCACCCCTTGCCCAGAAGTCAAACGGATTCCTGTAGTTTGTATCACAGCGTGCACAGTTCAATCATCCCCAGGGCTCGCCCATCACCTTGATGAGGCCGTCACGTCACGCGAAGAGCACCGCAGCTGTAGGCACCTTCCTGAGTCCGCAGACCTGCACCGACCGTGGAGGGTCCTTGGACGCCAGGGCTGCCAGTCTGGACGAAAGCTCCTCAGCGCACACGGCTGCAACCAGAAAAGGAAGAGTTTATATTCTTGACCCTTTGTGGCTGTGACCGCGACCTCATCTGGAAATAGGGTCTTTGCAGACATAATTAGGTAAGTTCAGATGATGTCATACTGGACTTGGGTGGTGTCCTCATAAGAACAGGAGACAGAGACATGCATGGTGGGAGGCGCCGTCTTGGGAGCCATGAAGTTGTTCCCTTCCGTTCTTCTCAATTCTGCCCCGCCTGCCTCCCTAATTGAGAAAGGAGCCATAGTCCTTCCTTACGGGCTGTTGTTCTGTCCGCAGTCCAAGGTGGGTGAACTCACTCTGTGCTGGCACAAGACTGAATGTTTGGTCCCCACTGTTTTAACATGGGGGCCATCTGACTCGGGTCAGCTTTTATTCCACAGCTTCCAAAGAGCACAATCCTGCCAAGAACATCCAGGCCCAGAGAGCTGGCCCCCGTTGGCTGAGCCTGACCCCAACTGAGCAGAGCCCCAAAGCCTGGTTAGTGAGCGACCTAACCGTTGAGCTTCAGCCCTGCCTTTCTGTGGGGAAAGCAGAGCTGAAATGAAGGTCTGGAGGCAGGCTGTGGGGCAGATGCAGTCCACGCCGGGAACTCCAGGCCCCTCTTGCAGGCTCTGGAGTTAATGTGAGCCTTCTGCTCCGCCTGCCTGCTCACACAGGCCCTGCTTTGAGACGGCCGGCTGGATGCGCCAGTCTGCAGCCAGGAGGTGGAGCCATGCTGCCTGGCGGGGGCTCAGCTGCGTCCCTGGGCCTCACACTTCCCTCACAGGGTCCCTTGTTCTGGCCTCTCACCACAATTACCCTCCCAGCCAAGCGTGCCTCAGAGAGCATCCTTCCTGCAGATGACTCCAGGATTACCAAGATAGGCAGCAAGGAGCAAGATGGGCCAAAATGCTGTTCTGTCCGAATCCATTCTACAGACGCTGGTGGTGGCAAGGACAGGACCAGTACATGTTTAATGATCCAACACGCAGGGGACCAGGCGTGGTCTACTCCAGGCCTGCCAGGTGGGCAGTGGGCAGGGCTGCCTCCCCAGGGACTCCCTGCTGTGCTGCACAGCTGACCTGGGGACTAGCGACCAGGCAGGTGTTCTCTGGGGCCCTTTGTGAACACCGGACTGGGCCAGGAGGAGAGGATGCCCACACTCAAGTGGCCGCATCTACAGCACCGTCTTTTTAGGGAGATGGAAAGCTGGGAGATGATGCCACTGAAACCTTCCATCAAGTCCCCTCCTCCATGCACCCACCACCCCACCACCCTCCTCTGCCTAGTCCGTCTCTGTCTGCTCCGGGTTCAGCGCTGCAGCGTAAACTGCACCTACCACTCCCCTTGTATTTTGTCCTTTTCTGTCTTACTTTCCAAGTACGTTAGATCCTCTACGACGTTTATATATTATTTTATGCTAGACTATCATTTTTAAAAATTGTGTGCATGTTTCCATGCATATGTTTATTGCACTGATGCACGCCAGGGAAACGGAGGGGTTTTCTCTGTGAGTATTCACCTGGCTTTTCTCTGTCTTTTTTTTTTTAATTTTTAAAATTGAAGTGTAGTCAGTTTACAATATTGTGTCAGTTTCTGGTGTACAGCATAATGTTTCAGTCATACATGTACATACACATTCCTTTTCATATTCTTTGTCTTTGATGAACTCGGTTCTTTCGGTTGCTAACCATCTTTACTGGTTTAGCTGGCATGCTGACAGGGCCACTTACAGCCAGGTTCTCAACACCTGGAGGTAGACAGTGTCAAGAACCTTTCTCTTCTTTGGAACACCTGGCAAAACAGGATGTCCACACTGACCACACCACACACTGATTTCTCCGAAAGTAGGAAGCCGAGGCCCCCTGTGGCAAGTGGGCTTCCTCTTCTGGGTGTTGAGTGTTAGAGTTCCAGTGTCACTCTGAAATCTACTCCTGGAAGCGCTTGCTACAGCCCCAGCTTCGGGCAGCTTGGCCAGACTGGACTGCACAGGCGAAGGCAGACTCATTAGAGGAGGCGATCTGACAATCCAGCCGGATTGTTCCACAGTTTCTTGAACCACAAACTAAGCGGAAGGCAGGGCAGTGACCCCCCACCCCTAGCCCGTCTCTCTAAAGCTGGATTTTTAAAATCTCTTTCCTGTTTCATGATTCCTCTAAGCAGTGGACAAGGATGCAGAGAAGAGGGTGGAGGGAAGATCCCCTGGGGCCATGAAAATGGCCTTAAAAATCCCAAAGTTGCCTCCGTTCAAGGGGTCTCGTCTCTCACTGGAAGAATTCTAATTCCTTAAGTTTGTGTTGGATTTTACAACTAAAGTTGCTGCACCTGGAGGTCAGTGTGTTTTCTCAGGCCCGGTGTGTTCACTCTGACAGTGATGACCATTCTGCTGGCTCTGTAGTCACTCCTGGGCACTTTGGGGCTGGCCCAGGGTTCTGAGGTACATGGCAGCAAGGTCCACAGGTTCCCACTCTGCCAGGCACAGCCGAGCTCGGCTGGCATCTCTCCAAACTCTCACGCTGCCTGAGCCCAGACAGAGATGCCGAGACTGAATGACAGGTAGAAGCCAGCCCGGCAAGGGGTAGGCAGCGCAGGAGGGGAGCCCCAGGAAGGACAGAGCTCGCTGTTCCCAGCCCAGAGGAAGGACAGCGTGACTGGAAGGTGTGGGAAAGGAGAGGGTGGGAGAGGTGGGTGGGAACCCAGTTAATCATGATGGCTGTCTAAACGGGCGTTTTGCAGCCCGTGGGCCTGCACTAGGCTCCCCACAAGCGCTCTCAGGCCCATGCTGGTTGGGAGGGGTGAGGACAGGGAGGAGTAAGACAGACCACATCCATCAGGCACTTTGCCTGGGGCCTGGATCACCGGTGTTCGCCCCAGTAGCAGCTCTCCAACAGCCCTAGGAGGCGGGACTATGAGCCTGACAGATGAGAAAACTGAAGATCAGAGGGAGGAGGTACAGAGGCAGGCTGGGGTGGTGGCTTCTAGGTTATCAGTTACCAACAGAGGGCGGTGTGGGGGCCGCTGGGGTCACTTAATCCACACAAGGCCTCGATGCGATGGGGCAGGTGACCTCCACTTTGCACCCGAGTGGCCTGAATCTCGGCTGAGTGACCCAGCTCGTGTCCTCGGGGCTCCTCCGAGAGCCGACCCGCTCCCACAGAGGCAGAAGGCACCTCCCTGGAGGCGGGCGACTTGGCCGGGCTCCGGGTCCACCGGGGGGCGCCACTCGACGGGGAATTCCGGCCACACCCGCGCCAACCCCGCGGAGCCGGCAGATGCCGGAGGAGCCGGACCCAGGACTCGAGAAACGAAAGCGCGCAGGCCCGCGGCGGTGCGGGCGCCGGAGCCGCGCAGGTGCCAGCTGGCGGGCAGGGCGGGGACGCGCCGCTGCGGGGTCCGGGCGCAGGTCCGCTGGACGCGGGTCTCGGTGGGCGGAGTGCGGGTTTACAGGGAGGGATGCTGGGCCCCGTGAGTGTGGGGTGCAAGTGCCCGTGGGTCCGGGGTGCCCCGCGGGTCGGGCTGCGGGCCCCCTGGGTTCGAGGGTGTCTCCCGGGTCGGGGTGCGGGCCAGCGGGGCGGGGGTCCCGCGGGCCTGGGTCTGGGTGACGGCGGCTCGGCCCGAGGCTCTGCCCGGGAGCGGCGCCTGCGTCCTGATGCGCGCCGCCCGCCTGCCGGCCGCGCCGGGCCCCGCCTTCCGCCCCTTCCTGCGGCGCCAAGTTTCGGTTTCCCCGGGGGTTCCTTGTCCAACCTCCTTGTCCAGCTCCGCTCTCCGGCTGCGCCCAGCAGGTGTGGGCGAGGGGCGGCGCGCTTTCTCAGCATCCCGGCGACATTCCCGGGGGCCCAGCCTCGGGCGCGGAATTCTCCCCGGCCGGGAAGAGCCCGGCGCAGGCTTTGAACCCCAGCCACGCTGCCCGGGGAGCGGGCGCGCAGAGGCTGATAGCGGACGGGGACTGGCAGACCTGAGGGCCTGGGCCTCTGTCTCGATGGAATCCTTCGCTGTCAGTAATTACAGCAACGGAAAAGTGATGTTGCGAAAGATACCCATATCTTTATTTCATAGTAACTTTTAGGAGAACAGCATTCACTGCCCACATCACTGCGCTTCCCGGAGTGCAGGGTTCTTCCGGCTTACCAGGGCTGCCCAAGGTCCCGGGCCCAAGGCCAGGCTGGCACCTCTCCGATAGTGGCCTGGAGAGCCACGAGTGGGGTGCGGCCCTAGGGAGGTGGAGGAGGGCTGAGGATAAGGGAGTGTGAGGACGGTGGGGGCCACCACCTGGTTTTCTTTGGTGGTGGTTTGGGGGATGTGGCTGGGAGAAAGGGAGAAGGGGAAAGTCAGGAAGCTGATTGAATAGAGAAGTGGTGGTGCTGGCCACTCAGCCTACCCTTAGACCCCTGGTGCCCAGGAGGAACAATAGGACACTTGAGTGAGGATTTCTGATCCCTACTGTGAGGTTCCTGGCCTGTGGGGAAGCAGAGGTTTGGAAGGAAGGACTACACCTTAGGAGAAGAGGGAGGCCTGGCCGGGGGAGTCAGAGTCTGACTGAGAGTGTCCAGACCACAGTGGCAGTATTGCCCGAGGCCGATGGAAGAGAGGGGGCGGTGGGGGGCAGGGCCTGGAGAAGACCTCGCACGCTGACTGCTTTCGATGAGGCCCTGCAATGCTCCCCAGGAGGCCACTACCGGGGACACCAAGCTGGTGGTGGCAGACGGGCACCTATGCCTCAGATGAAGTGAGGAAGAGAGTGGGACGCAAGGGCCAGCAGCAGGGCTGGAGCAGGGAAGTGGCCCCCCGGGGGCCCTTTGGGTACCCTCCCAGCAGACAGAGGCGGAGGAGCCAGCTCGCCACTGCTCAGGCAGAGTTCTTGGGACTGAAGGCAGCAGGAAAGGGAGGCAGGTGGATCTCTGTGTCCCGGGAGCCAAGATGGCTGTCTCCCCACTCTCACCATGGATGCACTGAACAGCCTCTGGAGGCTGGGTGGTCGTGGCCTGAGTCCTGGCCTTGGCATGTCCCTGACCTCGGTTTGCTGTCACCCCCACGGAGGGTGTCCTGAGGGCTGGGTGGTCAATGAGGAAAGCACGGGTTTAGTAGGTGGCAGCCCCGTTGTTAGGAATCTTGAGCCCTGACTCCTAGCTGCCAGCCCTGCAGCCCTGGGCAGCCCCGTGCAGGCCGGTCCCTCTCGCAGGCTCTGACTCAGCCATTTGCTGCTAGCATTTCTGCAGTGGCACAGAGAGGCCGAGGCCCTTGCCCGGGGAACTTGGCAGGTACCTTCAGCCCATGTCTTATCTCAGGTGTTTGCACAAGCTGTGCCTCTGCCTGCCCGCCCCCCCACCCCCTAGTCTGCACTCACCCGGCTCAGCTGTCCTGGCTCCCAGTCTCAGCTGGGCGGGACAGTTTTAGACTCACTGAGTGGCGGAGAGCTCAGGAGGCTGGCAGGGGGCGCCTGGCAGGGACAGCAGAAAAAGAAATGGGTGCTGGAGCCCCGCAGGGCTCAGACCAGGAGGATGTTGGAAGGGGAGGCCTTGGGATGAGGCAGGCTGTGAACACCTCTGAGGAGGCGATCAGCCTGGGTTTCAGTTGAGCAGGGAGAACTTCTGGGTCGCGGTAATTTCAGTTTCACAGAAAATGAAACTGAAGCAAAGCTATGGTCACATGACAGGAGGCTGTGTATAAAGCTGGCTGCTTCGGGACACTTGCTCTTGCTTCCAGATCTTCAGGAGCATGCCAGCCTCAGAGAGTCCCCTCCCTGGAGGCATGGAATGTCGTAACTGCCGACATGTCTCCAAAGAGGAAGGTGCCAAGTTCTGCAGCCAATGTGGACACAAGCTGCTCCGTGTAGCCCCCGTACCAGGTAGGGCCCTGAGGGGGCTGGGAATGCAGTGGGGGTCGTGGGGGTGGGCAGGCAGCTCAGTCCTGCCTCTCTTCCTAGAAATGGAAACTTCGGGCAGCAGGCAGCCCAGGCCAGCAGAGCAAGGTCGTCTGTGGCTAAAGAACTCTTTCTAGAAGAAGCACTTTTTTTAGAAATACGGTTTTATCTGTCCCTTTGCTGGAGGCACCTGTCACTTTTTAAAGAGTTTCAATTTCGTTTCTCGAAGAGAACGTGGGGTTCCTATTCCCCTTGGGAATGGGAAGTACTAGGCTGAGCCGAAGAATCTTAGAGGATTTCAGAGGGTGCTGCCTGGAAGTGGCATCCCAGCCCACCTGGTGGGGTGAGGGGTCTTTGCGGCTTGCACAAGCCCCTTCCTGGTGAGGGGCGGCCGGTGGGCGCATGTCAGGAGAGCTGTGCCAAGTGGGCCTCACCTGCTGACTCCTGTGGTTGCTTGATTCTCTCCGCAACTGGGACCTTAGACTGTCTCTCTGCCCCTCCTGGTACAAACTCAGCGTGCTCTGACCACAGGACCCTTGCACTGCCTGTTCCCTCTGCCTGGAACACGCCTTTCCTCAGAGGGCAGCACAGCTCCCTATCCTCCCCTTCCAGTCTTTGCTCAACTATCTCCTCTGTGGAGGCCCACTCTGACCCTCCATCCCTTCGCTCCCCGTGCACTTCCCCAGGCTTCAGTCCTGGGAGCCCTTGGACCACCCTTGGTGGGGCTTCAGAGATCTTGGTCCTCATGTTCGCTGTTCTATTCTGAGCCTCTTGTATGTGCCTGGAACACAGTAGGTGCTTGTAGTAACTGCTGAATCAATCAAAGAAGGTGCATTTGAGTCGGGGGTGGGACGGACGTCCCCAGTTCTTTGATCGTTCTTGTTTCTGCTGCATTTGTACAAAGTGTTCACGTTACACATGCTTTCTCTGGACTGTATGAAGCATGAAGAGGTGGCGACTTTTTGTTGCTGGTTTTTTTTAATTTTCTTTACTGCTAACCTTTCAGGAGGGCTCTGGCTGAAAGTCAGACTTGAGGGCTCTGTCTTTTCTTCCAGAATACACAGGGCTCAGGGGGTCACAGAATCACGTGCTTTGTGGGCAGCCGAGTGTCTGTTCTCATCATCATCTTCTTAGTCCAGGTATCAAATCGTGGCATGGCTGAGGTCTTTGGTGTCCTGGCAGAATTTTCCACCTGCTGGGGTTCCCCACCCCTTGTCACTAGAACATCTGCCTGACTGGGGCCTTGGGAGGAGGGTTTTTGGGGGCCTACAAGACTGAAAAAACAAATAAATCCAATGGGCTAACCTGTGTGTGATGTGTCTGACGCTGTGCTAAATACTGAGGGGGGAGCTGTCATCAGTTCCATTTTAAGATGCCGAAAGTGAAGCCCAGAGAGGTTAAGTAACTCACCCACAGTCACTCAGCTAGCAACTGGCAGAGACAGGATTTAAACTCAGGCAGGTGGCCCCGGAGCCAGAGCCTGTGCCCTGGAAGGAAGCTGCGGTTGAGGGCTTGCTGGCCTCAGCGTTGTCGGGGAGGAAGAAATTTTCCTCTCCCTTCTGGTCCTTCTGGCTGGTCTCAATTAAGTTGACATGAGACAGACTAACAGGAGAAAATCAGGGCTTCCTCTGAGTCTCAGGTCCTGTGCCTGGCCCTCCAGAGACTGACCCCTTTGGGAGGGTCTCCAGGAAAGCTGGCTCCCTCTGCTTCCCTTTAATTTTGTGCGGAGGGCTTTCACAGGGCTGCTGGTTTGTTTGCCAACAGAACACAGGAGAAAGCCGTGTCTGAGAACACAGATGTGTGGCATTTGCACAAAATGCCGTGGGCGGTAACCTTCCAGGGTCCCACCAGTCCAGGCGGGTAGGGAGAGCAGGCAGGGCAGTGGTCCACCTTGGCCAGGTCAGAGGTCACTCCAGGCCCCCAGCCCTAAGCAGGGCATGGTCACTAACCCTCGCCTCTGAGCTGCTTGGCGTGTCTGCCAGCTCGAGGGCCGAAGGCTCTGAGAGCTGTTGGGGGTTGCTGGCTTCTGGGCTGCCCACCTCTCCTCTGTGAGCGCAGTGAGCGCTGGATAGGGCCATTGTCCTTAGGGCTGGGTCACTGGGGGTGATCCCTAACTTGGGTCACTGGGCAGGGGCAGGAACCGAGTCCTGGTCACTCAGCACCTAATCACAGGGCTGAGGACACAGATGTTGAATGGTGAGACAGCCGGGCTCCTGACCCTGATCGGTCCAAGAGCCTGGGGCTTAACGGGCCACCCTCAGCCACCCCACCCCCACCGCTTCATGCCTGCAGTCTTGTCTGATTACTCACACCCCAGCTGAGCCTCTCTCATACAAGAAAGGAAACTGAAACCAAAATGTTGGGAGACTTGGCTGGAGCTGCTAAGGGGGTTATTTCTGCCTTTCAGCTACTTATAGGTCTGCCAGGCTGCCCAGCCCGTGACCCTGGGCGTCCTGGACGCTAGGCTGCCTCTGGTGCTGCAGGTGTGGCCCATCCCTCTGGAACTCGGGCAGCGCCGGCATCCATGGAGCCGGGAGAGGCTGCAGTGCAGCTGCCCAGAGCTGCTGGGACACCTGGGTTGGGGCAGTCGTGGGAAGCCACGTGGATAAAGGTGTGAGAGGGGGAGTGTGTGGAGAGTTCCAGGCCACCCTGGGCATAGGTGGAGGTTGGTCACCTTTGCCAGGGTGATGTTGGTGCCGTCTGACGGTGGAGCAGGGCTGATGCTCGCCTGGCCTGATGGTGAGGGCTCTTAATGCCAGCAGGTCTAGCGGGCAGAGGGTAGGTGGTGGTAAGGAGCCCCTTCCCCGCCCCAGGTTCCCGGTGTTCTGGCAGGTGCCCCGAGCAATCCATGTGGGACTTCCCCCTTGAGTGCTGGGAGGTTATTTTGTGGGGGTTTCTGGGCAATGTATTTATTCTTTTATTTTCTGCGTTTTCCAAGTGTTACTTGTCTATTGTCTCAGCAGCTGCCTGAGAGCCCGGAGGAGTCCAGGAAGGGCCAGGGGCCGCTGGGGGAGCTCGAGAGGCAGCTGCCGTGGGGACAGGCCGCCCCGGATCGGGCTGTGGCAGTGGGGGGCTCACTGGCCAGGGAAGGAGCCGCCCAGCTGTCCTTGCTTGTGGGCCCACTGCTGCGGCCACTTGGTTTCCATGGCTGCAGGGGAGGAAAACATCTTCGTCTTCCCTCCTAAATTCTTTGGCTGGTCTAAGAAATCGATAAAAGACAGATTAACATTTCATACGTACAGGAGCCCCATAAAAATAGGAGGCCCAGAAGACAGCCGGGTGCCTGCAGCTTCTGTTAACGTCCAGGTCTGGGGATACAAAGGGGAGGGGAGCTCTTCGAAGGAAGGCAGAGGAGACGTTTGGAAAACTGGGGTTGCTGTGTTACGCAGATAAGTTTCTTGGTGAAAAGTCATCTCTAGTAATGGTTCTTTTCCTGGTACTGGCCCCCTTTCGGATGGAAATTTCGGATGGAAAATTTGTAAATTAATTGTCTTTAGCTGAAAATAATCCTTGAGCCAAAGTGGCGTATTTGGTGGCGCTCACTGCCCCTGCCCCCGGGCCACCTGGAGGTGGGAGGATCAGGGGGCTGGCAGCGCTGTGTTCTCTGGGGTGGCTGGTTTTGTTTTGTCTTCTAATTGCGGTAAACCATTTAAGACATATGATGGAAGAAATTTTCACAAACTGGGGCCCAGGGAAGTCGTTCGAGCTTACACCTGACTCAGCCTGAACTTTGTGTGAACTTGACCGGCCTGACTCATGTCCTGACAGACAGACGTCACGCGTGTGCTTTAACCATTAAAGACCCCATTCTAAAGATAAGAATAAATACCTCCCTCCCCATGGAGTCCATGTCAGCACCCCCCAGACTAAAGGCTCCCCTCCCAGAAATCAGGTCACGCCGCCTTGCTGTGTGCATGCTGATCTTGAAGGGAGTGGCCCCTGTCCTCCGAGCTGCTGCGAGGCTGCCTCCCAGGCTGGATGGATAGTTCTCGGTTTGACTTCAATAAAACTCTCTTCTCCTCCTTGTTATGGATTGGTTGTTCGCGTTAACACTCAAAACTTAACCATTTTAACCACGTTTAGGTGCACAGCTGAGTGGCACTAGGCACGTTCACAGTGTAGTGCAGCCGTCACCCCCACCCGTCTCCAGAACCTCTTCATCTTCCCAAACTGGAGCTCTGTCCCCATCAGACACTTGACTCCCCTCCCTTCCCCGGCCCCTGGCACCCGCCATCCTGCTTTCTGTTTCTTTGAATTTGACTGCTCTAGGGCCCTCATACAAAAGCTTGAAGCAGGCGTTACTTTAGTCTTCAGGGCAGGGCAGCTGCAGCCCCCATTTTCCAGCTGAGGGCGGGGCCGGGGTTGCTGGGGCTCCCGGCTGGCTGGTGGCCGACCCAGGGGTGCATGCGCTGCAGACCAGGGCTCATTAGGGAGCCTCGGCCTTGGCGTCTGCGTGCCTGACTGATGTAGCTTGAACTAATTTCCTAGCGGTGATTTGGGCTTGCCTGTGAGGCCCCTGCCCTCTCCCCATTCACGTGCTGATCAGCCATTGACCAGATTTGGGGATCTGTCTGAAGGCCCTCTCAGCTCTCTCTGGATACCTGTGTGTCTGTTTGCCTGCACGCACAGCTGTTTCGCAGCGCCGCTGCGGGGGAGGTCATGCTGCCCCGCGTGTGCGCACCTGGCGAGCCCGTGCCCCACCTGTCAGGGGACAGGAGTCTGCTCTGCCTGCAGGGTCTTTGAGGTTCACTTCCAGCCACGCCCGCTCTAGCTCTGGGCCAGTCGAAAAGGTGGAAATGGTACCTCTTGGTTTCACTTCCTTGATTGGTAGAGAAGCCAAGTATTTTTTCTTTTCTGTTCTTTCCTTCTTTTTTACATGTGTATTTATTGAAGTACAGTCAGTTTACAATTCCTGGTGCACAGCACAGTGCTTCAGGCCCACATGAACCTATGAATATTCGTTTTCATATTCTTTTTCACCGCAAGTTACTACAAGATATTGAATATGGCTCCCTGTGCTGTGCAGTAGAAACTTGTTGTTCATCTGTTTTATACACAGTAGTGTGTATCTGCAGATCTCAAACTCCCAATTTATCCCTTCCCACCCCATTCCCCCGGCAACTGTTTTCTATGTCTGTGAGTTCAAGTGTCTTTTCAAGGGTTAAGAGCTGACTTGTAATTCTTCTTCTTTGAACTACCTCTTATTTTCCTTTGGGAAACTGTCTTTTTCAGATTATTTGTACTGATCTTCACAGGCACTGGCTGTTGATATCGGAGGTGACCAGGAGGACTATGCGAGGTGCACACACCCGTGTCCAGACGAGGAGCTCTGGTCTGCACACGTCTCTGCGTCTTTCTCAGTTCCCCGCAGCCCTGCTTTGTCCTTGGGTGGCTGCCCTCACAGGGGCAAACTGGTCCGACAGTTTCTGAGCGCCGAGCATAGGGTCTGTTTGACTGAGAGCAAGGAGCTGATGGGTCAGAAACCCCAGGGACCAGCCCTGGAGCCGGGTTGTCCTGCCGATCACCGGTGCTGGGGAAACGCCAGCTTCTGATTGGACCAGGCTAGTGGAGGGCCGCCCCCGCTGTGGAGGCTGGAGGAAAGGAGAGGGGTCAGGACGCCCAGTTTGTCACCAAGGGCAGTGGCCCGGGCTGTTGTGCCTTATGAATATCCTCCCAGCTTTGTTTAGTTCTTTGGCCTTAAGGATCATAGTGTGTTTGTAGACGTCCTGTTAATGAAAATCATCCAGTGAATGGGTCCTGAGGGCTTGTGTGTTCCAGGAACAGGGAAGTCCAGGGAGAACAAAGCCACGGCTGCCTGCCTTCCTGAACTAACAGAGAAGGGCAGTGGTGATGCAGGAAAACGGACGTGGGGCGTTAGGAGGGCCTAGTCCCAGGTATCTGCTGAGCCCCTGGGACGTGCCCCGCCACGTGTGGGTCCTTGGCTTCGTGCAGGAAAGAATTCAAGTGCGAGCCACTGTTGAGTAAAGGTAGGTTTATTTAGAGAGACACACACTGCATAGAGTGTAAGGCAAGGGAAAGGCCAGGAAAGAGGTACAGAAATTGGGTGCTCAGGTTAAAGTGAAAGTAGGCACACACTCCACAGACAGAGCGCGGGCCTTCTGCAAAGGGGAGAAAGAGCGCCAAGGGCCTCTAGGCTGGTGGTGTCAGTTTTTATGGGCTCAGTAGCTTCACATGCCTACAGGTGGGACCATTCCAACAGCCCTGGGGAGGGGGCTGGGATTCCCAGGACTTGGACCACCACCCATCCTCTGGCCTTTTGCGGTCAGCCTCAGGGCTGTCATGGCGCCTGCTGGCGTGTTATTCGATCACCTGTTACAATGAGCATACAGTGAAGCTCAAGGTCTACTAGAAGTCAAACCTCTTAATCCTCAAGGCCAACTGGGAGGTGAATCTTCCACCATTTTGGTGTTAAATTGCTGTCATTTCTTGAGTGGCTGTGTCCTGCCCCCTTCCCTCCTGTCTCAGTGATAAGACTGGGAGAGGCCCTGGGGCTTGGGGATCAGGCTAAGGGAGGCTTCTAGGCAGATAAACCACCTGGAGTTGAAGGAGGAAGTAATGAGATGGCCGCACTTAGGCTGACAGACTGCTTGTTCGTATGCTCACCCTTAGAACGGTCAGCACACCTGACCGGCCAGGTGCTACTCACAGCTCCAGGCCCATTGTTTAAACCGAAGCTATTGATCTTACTGTTTCTACTTTATTCCAGTCATTGAAAGTGATAATCCTGCTTGGTCTCTGAGTCCTTTTCCAAGGAGAAGGTCACAGGACTGTAACCTTACAAAACAGCCTGAATTACCAAGAAGACCACCTCTTGAGTGCTCACGAGATTCTAGCCTCTGCAGAACTGGTCTCCTGGAGGCATCATGATGCTGCTCTAAGTCTTCTGATGAGAAAGTGATTCTGTTGCCTGTTACGATGCTTTACTGTTTGAGCTGTGGCTGTGTACCCACCCCACCCCATCCCCAAGGGGGTGCACAGTGTTGAAGGCAGCAGCCTGCTGGGAGTCCCCTTTGCCCAGCGAGGTAATAAAGCTGCCTCTTTTCCTCTAAGCTCCAAAACCCGGGCTCTGAGTCATTTGGCTTGTCAGGGACGGGCCGATCTTTCGGCGGCAGAGTGTGTGTGTGTCTGTGGCGGGTGGGGGGTGGGCACTGAGACCCTGATTGGAAAATGGAGGCCCCTGAAGGGCTCCTTGTGGGCGGTGGGGTCATTGTGTCAGGCACTCGGTGCTGTATTGATGATGGCTCTAAATGAGGTGTGATTCTGGAAGCAGGCCAGCCCCCAGGGTACACAGATGGCCAGGGAGGTGTTGGGAGACCCCAGAGAGAAGGGCTGAGAATGGGGCGCCCACCCCTGCGGAGAGAGAGGAGCTGCTCTGGGGAAGGAGGGACGCGTGGCCGTTCCGTTTTGGAGCTCTGCAGACGTCAGGGTCCAGGTGGCTGTGCTGAGGGGGACACCGGGAAGTGCTGGACATTCCGAGCCCTCGCTCTCTTGCTGGGTTGGGGCCAGGATCCCGGGTCCCTCGTGCCCACCCAACAGGAGAAGTTGTCCAGGCTCGTTACTGAACGCAAGCGCGTGCTCCTGACACACCGGGAGGCCGAACACACGGAGACATGAGTTTGCAGCAGAGAAAGGTTTATTGCAGGAGGATGGGCAGCTCGTGCAGAAATGTCCCTGAAGTCCCCAGAGGGTTTCAGCTGCGCAATTTGTAAAGGCCGGCTGAGAGGGGGGCTTCCTACGTGTGTGATCACCTGCACACAACTCTCTGATTGACGGTGATCAATCCTTAGGTGCCGGAAGGTCTGGGGGCTGAGTGCTCAGGATCATCAAGTAGTTAACTGCCATTTCCTGGTGGTTTTAGCATCTGAAAAACTCTGGAAATATGCATCAGACAGTTATCTGGGTCCTTCCAGAGGAGCTGCAGCAGAGGCTATGGGGGAGGGGTCTGTCCCGGGGAGGCCCTTGGGTCTTGCTGGGTTACTTGCCCCACCTGGAGCAGGAGAGGACTAATCCTGGACAACGCTCGAGGGAGGAGTCCGAGTCTTCCTTCCTGATGTTCACTTTTCCGAGACGTGACCCATGTGCATCTGCCTTTGTAGATTCTGAGAACAACCTCAAGGCGACATCGGCCCCAGAGGGAGAGATGGAGGGTGGACAAGAGCTGATGGAGGACAGCAGCTCTTTCTCATCCCTGGGCTCAGATGATTGGCAAGAAGCCCCAGGCAAGCCCTGTTTGGAAGCCTCCTGGCAAATCCAGACGGTGAGTGCCCGGCCCCTGGGGAAGGGGGTCTGGGAGGAGCGGTTCTGTCCATCCGTGCTCTTCAGGGACGCTCTTTCCTGCTGTGGTTTCCTCAGTGGCTGAGCGAGATCCCCACGTCCGTATGTCCTCTCCAGGACGGCCTCCCTTCCCTGCTGTCCAGCCCCTTGTCCCCTGCGTCCTGGGCTGTGGCACAGCTGCCTCCTCGTGCCTGATTCCTCGCAGGATCCCTGTGTTCTTGCCCCTCTGGGGCCCCACCTCTTCCTCCTAGCAGACTCAGCACGCGTGTCTGCCAGAAGCTGGGTCTAGGCAGGGTCTGGGTGCCTAAGCTTCTGCCATGTGGGTGTCTGGCTCTTCTCTGGGCCTTTTGCATGGACTGTGCAGGCCCTGAGGTGCCTCCAGTCTCCAGGGGAAAGTCGGGTAGAGGGTGCTGGGGAAATGCTGCCAGCCAGACGCTCTTCTTCAAAGGGGAGCCGAATCCTGTCTCTCTGTGAGGGTCAGACCCCGAGAGAGCGTCTCCTAAGTGAACCAGGCTGGAGCCCAGGGGAGGCTTGCAGGGAGTTACCTGGACAGATTCAGGGAGGATGGTGGGGGAGAGGTCCCCGCGCCAGAGTCCAGCCTGTCCACACGCAGACGGCCGTGTCTGCTCCCTGGTCTCCTGCAGGGCTGACAGGGACAGTATCTCTTTGTCTGGGTGCTCTGGTGTCCTGTCTGGTCCTCAGTTGTTCCCTGTGGCTGGTGGGGTGGGAAGTGCTGCGGCGGCTGTGTTTGTGCACACTTGTGAGTGTGCGTGTGTGGTACATACATGCGTGTGTGCGTGTGAGTGTGTGTGCCCTGCCCCTCGGACAGTAGTCTCCAGAGCAGCATGGCCAGCTCTGAGCCTGGGCCACGAGGGACACTGAAAATTTGGGCAAACTCTCGAAGTGAATGTCAAGGAACACAGACCGTTAGGAGGTGAATGCACGTGACACTGCGATTGAAAATGGTATTGAGCCCAGCGGGATTAGGGTTTTTTGGTTTTTTTTTTTAATGAGGGGGAGGTAATTGGGTTTATTTATTTATCGATATTTGGAGGAAGTACTGGGGACCAGGACCTTGTGCATGTTGTCGACTGAAATAAATGCACAACCTGAAAGTTGAGGGTTATGTTTTCTTTGGCGGGAGGACTCTGAGCCGCGATGACAGCCTCTCGGATGCTCTGAGGGACTGCTCCGAAAAGTAGGGGAGGGGCTCGGATATATAGGAGCTTTACAGCACAGAGCAGGTAGTTGGAACAATAAGATTGCTTTCTGTCTAAAGAAAAACAGGCATCTCAAGTTAAAGAACTTAGCACTTTTCTCTGTGTGGGAGGAAGCAAACATTTGGGCTCACTGAATTCATTCGTTTGACAAGCACCTAGCTATGGAAGGCCAGTATCTTGCCCTTGATTATTCTGAGTCCACTCAGGGCACCACTGTGAGTGGCTGCAGAGGCCGGGCTGCAGGCTTGTCTTCACTGTTGGGGAGGGGGTGGGTGTGTGGCAGCGGCTGAAGACTTGATGGCTTCAGCATTCTTTGTTTCCTGATATGGTTTGCAGTATTTTTCGTTCACAATGCTAAGCATGTGGTCTACCACTTGAGCTATACCCTCCTCCCCCGGGGCTTTTTTTTTTAAAAAACCTTGATAGTGTATGTTTAAGGCTCTATTGGAAGAAAAAAGTGGGCAAAAAATAACTAAGACAGTTGCGAAAAATAAAAGCCTTGGGTGGGACTTGCTGTACTAGACAAACAAAAACATGTTACAAAGCCAGTCATTAAAACAGCGAGTCCTGGGGGGATCAGCATACCAGACCGACTACCCAGAAACAGACCTTGACGTGTACAAAGCCAGCTGGAGAAAATATACATAGATATTTGTCTGACCCACGGATGGAGAAAGATTTTGTAGTAATTAAAGCGAAGTAGAAAAATATAAACAAAACACTGGTATACTTGACTCTCGAAGAAGTCTTAAGACAACTGAACACCTCACGTGAGAAGCACAAATGAAGGGCAAACAATTTAAGAACTGTATGGAGAAAAGATTTGTATTTACCTACAAATTTTTCTAGCAAAGAATGAGGCGCCTCAATATGTCAAAAGCTCTTAGAAATCAAGTACAAAACAGGAATCTCCCCAAGAGAAAAACGGGCCACGACAGATACTGCAGACCATTCAGAAGATAGAAGTGCCACGAAAGGCATGAATGTCCCACCTCACACTGAAAATTAAAAGAGCTTCAGGGTTGTATATTAAGCCTGTCAAACTAAAGGACCGGTTTATTTATCTGTTTTTATATCAGTGGCTAACAATTGCGAGTCTCAAACTCCTAAACTTACTCCTTTAATGAAAAAGAGTATAAAAACAAATGCATGTATGTGTATGTGTGGCTGGGACACTGCCCTGTGCACCAGAAACTGGCACATTGTAACTGACTGTACTTCAATTAAAAAAAGAAAGGACTGATTTGAAGCCAGCGTTTGTAGCCATGGGACAGGGTTTCTCCCTGCGAGTGAGAGTCATGCGTTGGGGCCACCCAGCAAGGCAGCTAGCTGCCTTTGACCTGCTATTCTGCTGTTCTGATTTTAGTGTAAGAAAATAACCTCAGAAAAGCATGTGAGGGTTCAGCAGAGGATTTCAGTACAGCCTCAGTGTTTTATGGCCAGACATTGGAGTCCACCTAAATATTCCACCCTGAGGGTGTCATGTGTATCATTCTTGTAGCAGGAAGCACGGCGGCCTCCAACTGTTACTTCTGTCAGAGATTAAAGATGCGAGGGAATTCTTTTTTTATTGTTCTTTACTTTTTTTAATTGAAGTATAGTTGATTTATGGTGTTTCAGGTGTACAGCAGAGTGATTCTGTTCTTTTCCAGATGCGCTTCCCTTGTAGGTGGTCACAGACACTGAACATAGTTACAGTAGGTCCTTGTTGTTTACCAAGATGTGAGGGAATTCTTTTTTTATTGTTCTTTACTTTTTTTAATTGAAGTATAGTTGATTTATGGTGTTTCAGGTGTACAGCAGAGTGATTCTGTTGCACGTATGTGTCTGTTCTTTTCCAGATGCGCTTCCCTTGTAGGTGGTCACAGACACTGAACATAGTTACAGTAGGTCCTTGTTGTTTACCAAGATGTGAGGGAATTCTTGCAATCAAGTCAGGTAGGTAGATAAACTTAATTGAGTGACATCAGCAAACAAGGCAGAGAAGAGAACTCTGAGGGCCTGTCCCCCCAGAGAAACACCCCAAAAAGTGAGCAGAGCTGTAAGAAAAAGCTTTATTGGAACTCTGGAAAGTAGCCCAGGGTTTGTAGTAGCCAGGCAAGTGCAGGATCAAGAAAAGGGGCTTGGCCGGTAGGAGAGCTCTGAGGTGCTGTAACTGAGCCGTGCGCTCCCCTCCCGCGGGCAGGGGCTCTCAGTAGGCTGGTTCTGGTGTTCTGATGTGGGCTCCCGGCTCCAGAGGGGCCGAGCAGACCTGTCGCCAAGGAAGTGTGCTTGTCTGTTATGACCTGTCTGGGGGTTCCCGAAAGGAATGTCCCTTATCTGGAACTAACTCTAAGGATGGAAAAGCAGCTGTGCGGAGGGTGTCCCTCGAAAGCGCTGAAGGCAGATGGAAAGGTCCTGTCTGCCCGGTGGAAGGTGCCAGCTGGTGTCACCAGCAGACATGCCGGAAGCCTGGGGTGGGTGCAAAGACAAAGGTTCCTCTAGGGAATAAGATTTTGAAATGGCTGCCACAATTGGTGGGCAGGGAATCTAGAGAAAGCCACACGGATGCACGGGCTGCTTCTGGAGGGACGAGAACGTTTGAATTAGACGGAAGTGACTGCGGTGTGGCGCTAAAAGCCACTGAGCTGTGCGCTTTGAGGTGGTAATTTTAGGTTAGGTTGTGACCTTCACCTCAGTATGAGAAACCTGCATAGTATTGTCACAGAGGGGATCTAAGAACAGAAGCCTGAGTGCGCACGTGCCCGTACAGGACAGGAGGCCAGAGGCAGGGAACAGAGGAGCGCTGGTGGCGTTGTCTGTGATCAGCTCACGGGGGCTCCTGGGACCAGTCTGAGTCCCTGCAGTGGCCCTACGTAACCCCGACAGGGAGTGGTGTGCGAGTTGTCAGAAGGGCCTGCGACGTCCTGACAGCAGTGGGCAGCCGTGCAGGGGAGCCAGGGAAATGGCCAGAACCAGGCCCCAGGCCACTGGACTGGCCTCCTCCCAGCCCAGCAGTCATGGGGTGGGTGCGGGGTGTCGGGGTTTCAGGGTCGGTGGGGCGCTCCCGTCCTGCCTGCCCTTTCTTTGGTGGCCCTTTGATGCTGACCAGCTGGGTGGCTTTGCTGGTTCTTGCTTCCTCTTGAGAGCCTGATGGATTGATTCCCCACCCCCCGTCGCGTTAGCTCCCCGCCCACCTTCCCCACGAGGAAGAGGCGCGCTGGATGGAGCCACCCAGGGGTGGGGGGTGGGGTGCTTTGTGCCTGAGCCCTTCTTACCCACGGGGCTGTTCCAAGCGCCTCTCAGAGAATTCCCCTTGCACGCAGACTGTCTTCCCTGCCTAACACTCCATCAGAGGCTGGTGGCCTTCCCCCTGGTGCCTCCCCTGAGGGCAGGGCCAGCCTGAGGCCCCATCTGGGAGGCCCAGGTACTCCATGGACCCACATCCAAGGGCCTCACAGACCTCTCTCCTCATCTGCAGCAGCCGTGGTACAGGAGCTGGGCCTTGGTTTTGGGCCCAACTGCCCTGTTGCTGGGCCCTGGCTCTGCCCTGTCTTTCCTGGTGGCCTGGGGCACATTAGCAAGGCCCTCTGGGCTCATTGCTTCCTCGGACGAGGAGGAGGCAGGAGGGAGGAGGAGATGATACAGGGCCGGCTCTGTACCTCCCAGGGTGCACCATGCCTGGCATGGCCCCCACCCAACCCCCATGGTTCCCGAGAGGCCCGGAGACCTGGCCTCAGGTGCTGGGCTGCCTGCCCCTTCCAGGAATGTCCCCACAGCTGCCCAGACATTGGGATGGCGCTTAGGGAACCAGGCCCCAGGCTTGCTTGCACACTTGCAGGCACCAGCTCCAGCATGGGGCAGTTCGCTTACACGGATCTGCTCCATGCGCCCACCTGCAGGAGCCCCTTCTTGGGTTCCCTACACCCGGGACCCTCTGCCTGCTGAGCCTGGATGCCCAGAGGGGCTGGGGAGCTGGCTCAGCCCTAGCACGAGGGCAGCCCTGCCTGGGGCCTGAGTGAGGGGTCTGTTAGTTTCCGCTGGAGCGGTGCTCGTGGTCACCCTGCCCTGTCTGAACATGTTTCAACAGGGAGTTGCTTCAGAGGGTTTTGTAGGTGCAGGAGACGGCACATCCGATGAGCTGGAGACGGCCAGTTCCTCTCCCTGCAAAAGAAGAAAAGAGGATGCAGCCCTGTTTGAGGTCACTGCCGCCACCGAGCGGGTAGGTTGCCTAAGTGGTGGAACACGTGCCTCCCGCCAAGGCTTGCATGGGGACAGCCCACGCCCTCCCTGACTGCCGTCAGCTGGCGGGCGGTGCGCCTCCTGCCTACCTGGGCTGGTCTACGCAGTAGCCGTTGCCTCTGTGTTTGGCTCTTGTGATGCTGAGATGTTCTGCTGACATTAAATTTCAGCTTTATTGTGTGTGACCCCCATTCCACCATCCATCTTTTTATTTATTTATTTTTTTAGGGGGGGTTATTGGACTTATTTACTTATTTTTAGAGGCGGTCCTAGGGGTTGAACCCAGGACCTTGTGCGTGCTAAGCATGCGCTCTGCCACTTGAGCTGTACCCCATTTTTTGTTTATTTGGCGACTGTCTCCTTTGGCACATGGGAAAACTCATCCCGAAAGCTCCACAGGCTGCGCAGGAGTCTTTTAACGGAGAAGAGCGGGGGCCCGGGTCTCCCTTGGGCCAGGCTCAGCCTCTGCTGGGGCCTCTGCAGGACCCCCTCCCTCCTGGGGCGCTGCGGCCGCCAGGGCCCAGGGCCGTGGGCCTCTGTTCTGCACTCTGGCTGTGTAGCTGGAGCCGCTGACTTCAGTGTCTGGTTTCTGGAAGCTCAAGTCCTGACTTCTTTCACTTTCTGTAGCCTTTGGGGAGTATTGTGGGCTTCACGAACAGTGTCAAAATGGAAACTAAGCTAATACTTGTCCTGAAAGTGTTTTTGCTTATGAGGAAAACCAGCGAGGCCTCAGACCCTGAGGAGCAATGTTTGCGGAGCCTAGTCTTAGTCTTTCAGAGTGGAGACTCCCCTGAGTCAGGTGGCCACTGACTCATTTGAGAAAGATTTATGGAGCAGCAGCTGCCAGCGGGGCACCAGGTGTGGGCTTTGCCTCTGGGCTTGAGTCTGTCGATCAGTTGGGAGCGGAAGCACCTTGTAAATACAGCAGACATCAGCGCACGAGCTGGAATTTCAGACGGAAAATGGGGGGAGGGTGAAGAGCTCATTCATCACCTACCAGCACAGGAAAGCCAAACTGCAAGTAAAGTTTCCCCGGGGAGAGGGTTCGTAGCATGAAGAAGGCAGTGCTGGGCTCAGATTTGCACATCCACTTGGCCAGTTAGCTTGTAGACGTAGCACCGCTCCCAGCAGGTTTGGTTTGGGGTTGTTTTTCTTTGTTTGGAAATTGACAAAAGATGATCTCAGGTCCATCTGGGGTGGAAGCTGGCGAGAATTCCTACAGAGAAAAGCTGAACAGTCCGTGGGAGATTTGACACCAAAATGTGCTGTGAGCTCATAGCTCATAGCGACACAACATCCTGACGGAGCAACAGGCACGCAGCGGGGAGCGCCCGGACCCACGTGTGCACCCGTGCGGCAGTTTAGCTCCTGATGAAGGTGGTGTCACGAATCTGAGAGTCGAAGCTGTGTTGAGTGAGGGGTGTCTGAGCCACAGCTCACCATTTGGAAAAAGCTGCTCTACTCAAACTCAGCCCTAAAATAGATGCCAGATGGGTTCACTATTTTAATGTGAAAGACACCCTGGAAGATCTAGAAAACAGAGGCGACTGTTTATCAAAGTAGACACTCGCAAGCTTCACCGGAACACCTGCGTGAATGCTGACGTGGCCGTGTGGGTATTCCAGGTTCTGGGTCCCAGGGGACCACTGGCGACTGTGGGAAGCAGGTGGCTGGAAGACTGCAGTGAGCGACAAAGGGTTCACAACTGCAATGCATAATTAGTCCTTTCAGAGAAAGAAGACATCAGCGCACTAGCGGAACAATGGGCATCAGAGGCAGTTCACGGGAGACGAGGAGAGCAGGCAGGGAGCCTGGGGGAGAGCTCGCCTAGAAGGGTGAGCAGAGGAGAGGCGCGCCCACCTCCCCGGGGCCGCACGTTGCCTCTGATGGGTGGGGTTTGATTTGTGTTAAAAGAGGGTTTGGGCTGGGGGCTGCCGCCCCAGGTGATGTGAAGCCCACCGGTTTGCTGTTGGGGGCTGGGCTGAGGTCTGGGGTCCACGCGGAGGGCTGTTATCGTGGTGTCACCCTCTCCCCCAACAGTTGTCTTCCAGGAACTGGGGCACGTCCCTCCAAGGGTCCTTCCTGCATTTACACAGCCGCACCTCCCAGGCCCTCCAGGTTCTGCAGCGTCGCCCACCTCGCTGTGGCGGGAGCTTCATTGTTTCTTCCCTGCTGACGGTGCCCCTCCTTCTGGAAGGCAGGCCTGATGCAGGTTCCCTGGGGAGGACGGCGGGCACCTGTCCACAAGGTCCGAGGCTTCCTGCCACCCCCTGTGATGCCCCTAGGGATGAGCACCTGCCATGCTGGGGCCCCCGAGTGAGGTGCCACGACACGGCAGTCTGGTGCCCTGAGGACACTGTGGCCCAAGTACGTCTACCAGAGCCTGACGTCTGATGCCACCAAGGCTGTTAGAACATTGCTTACCTTGACTTACTTGGGGCTACTTTAAAGTTTGAGTATTTTAACCATTAGAAATATTTCGGTTGCAAAAAGTTGAAACCCTGACCCGGGTTAATTAATATGATGAAGAGAATTGTCACTCACATAACTAAGAAATCCTCGAGGGGACCTGGCTGCAGGAGAGGCTTCATCCAGGCACCTAGAGGATGTTCCTGAAGTCCAGGTGCCCCTCTGTGTCTTCGCACTGCCTTCCTCATGTTAGTTAGCTCCTCAGCCTCTCAACCGCTGTTCCAACACTCTGGACCTTTCCACAGCTATTCACCTTCCACTGCATTGTGCAGGGGCCAAAAGAATGCCACCTCTGGGGCCCCTGGAGAGAGAAGAGGAAGTGTCTCTGAGGGGAAGCTGCCTTTGTTTCTGAGTGACTCTGATTGGGCCACTGGCTGGGGTGAGGCTCACCCTGGGGCTGGAGTAGAGTTAATCCTGCTTGAATCACTTGGCTGAGAACGGGAGGTTCAGGGGACCGTTTCCTGGAGTTGGGTGGGAGGGCGGGAGCAGGACGCCAGGCAGCAGGGAGGCAGGGGAGGCCTGAGGACCTCTCCGAGGCTCTGGAACTGGTCCAGTCAGGCCCCCAGCAAATCCAGCCATCCCGTGGTTCCTTGGGCAGAGATTCTGCCACATCTGTTTCCTGACGGTCTCTCACTTCCTCCTCCCGGTCCCTGTGGTGGAGTCGTGGTCACCGTTGCAGCTGGCGAGTAAGCGAGGGGCGGCACTGATCCTAGTGACACCAGTAGTTAGGGGCAGCCTGAGCTTTCTGGTTCCCATCCCAGGTTCTTTTCTCTCGTTGCTTTTGCCATGACACATCTGAAGTTTATAGAAAGGACCCCCCCCCCGCCCCACTGAAGCATCGCCCACATGCATCTGCCTGGTTCTACAAAAGAGACGATGGAAGCTGAGAAAGGTTACTTGGATCTGGAGAGGGCGGGAAGGACGGCTGCAGGGGGGTTCAGGCAGTGCCTGTGGGCTAGAAGGACGGGCTTGATCAGAGGCCGGGTGGAAAGGTGCCGCGGTCCTCGCACAGCACTGCTGTCAGTGCAGGCGGGGCCAGAGGACCCCGGCAGGTTTGGGCTCACCTGTCAGCCTCGAACACTTCGGTCTTCGTCAAGCAGCCTCACTGACCTCTGTCCAACTAGTCAGTGTCCCCACCTGTCGCCCCCACATCCTGCTGTGGGTGCCTCCTTGGAGTCCCCAGCACCACCCCATGGGTGCTCCTGACACAGCACTCAGGTGAGTGAACGGGGCTGGCTTGCCTTCCCCCAGACCGGGGGTCTCCTCTCTGCTGTCCGTTCCTGGGAGGCCTTTTTTTTTTTTTAAATGGAAAAACATTCATTACAAAATCAGAGGTATATTTTGACCCAAAAAATTCCGCAAATTAACAGACTGATTTTTTCCTGGTCCGTTCTCATCAGGCAGGAATGAGAATAGCCCCTGTGTGTACATGTGGAGCCTTTGAATCAAGGTGTGACTGGTGTCGTGTGAAGTGTGTGTGCGGCCTCGTAACCCTGGCCAGGTCCAGACAGGACATTCCAGGCCCCAGAAAGCTAGCTAGCGTCCCTTCCACGTCAGCAAACTCTTCATTTAAAACCTGTTTTAATGAACTATTAAGCCCAGCATAAAGGGCGTTTGTAACACAGATGCAGGATTAACAAAGTGAATGCTCACCCCCTACCGTCTGTCATAAGTATGCACATCATCAGAGCTCCTGGGGTCTCCTCTCAACTGCCCCCGCCCACTTCCCACTCCCAGGGGTCATGACCCACATCTGTGCCTGCGTTCCCAACCAGTGCTTAGTTTTGGCACACGTATTCCCACCAGTGCAGTTAGAATTACAGAGCACGATAATTAAGAATTTTGACTTTTGTCAAAGAAAAAGTTAGGCTTTGGCCCCAAGCCTTGCTTTACAGGTGTGCCAACAGCCTGAGGTCTGCCAGCAGCCCTGACTGTAGACCTCTGGGGGCACAGGGCACACTCACACCCCCATAGATGTGCGTTGAGAGAACTCCCAAGTCGCCTGTGCAAAATCTAAATCTTACTCTAAAAGTTTTGAAGCAGCTTCTGAAAAGCACAATCAAATAGGAATAAGAAAAGGAGGAAACGAGGTAAAGTGGAGAAAGGAAAATTGCAAATCAGAAGTCAAAGCCGGTCCTTGGATCTGAGCACAGACGGGGCTCTGGGCGAGGGGAACGCGGCACTTTCCGAGGAATGTGCTGAATGGGACAGAAGCGTGGGGGCACCTCCAGGGGGCCTGGGATCGGTCTGGACCCTGTGGCTGCAGCAGTGCGGAGAACAAAATAAAGGTGTATTGAGTTGTAGGGCGACGGTTACTAAGGAGGGAAATGCAGCAGGTGGAGTTCTGGGAAGCTCTGCTCTCTTACTGAGGGTGTCTGGATGGTCTGCTGGGGTGCGGGGCAGGGCACTAGGTGATGGAGTTGTCTGGGGAAGAGCCGGCAGGGAGACGGCCTGATTGTATGACTTAGTGAGGACCAGAGAGCTCAGGAGGCGGGGTCCCACCTGCACGGCCACAGTGGGCCATACACATGGGCAGAAGGAGCCAGGGGGAGCGTGGCCCAGAGCCTGTTCTGGGGGGCAGGGTAGGCAAGTTTGAGCAGGTGTAGGACTGGCTAGTTTGAGTAATCTTGGTGGGCTCTGGACTGCGGGGTTGTCTAGCTGTCCTGCACTTGGCCCCTGGGTGCCGCAGGGCAGGACATGTTGGCTCGGAGGGAGAGGTCAGGAGCAGGTCAGGGGTGTTGGTTGGTTTGCATATGAAAGGTCTGTTCCTGGGGAGTCATCTAGTCCCTCTGGGAATTAGCTCGCCTTGGCGGGGCGGCCTCTCTGGGACTAGCAAGGCCTCTGAAAGCATCTTAAAATACAGAAAATTTAAAAACAAGATTCATCCCGGAGGCCGGGGCAGGACAGGAGTGAAGCTGGCAGGTGGTGAGGACCGATCGTGCAGGGTCTTCTGGCCACGCAGAAGCTTGGGTTCTGGGTGAGCAGGTTGGCCTCGGAGCAGCCGAGGCACTGGCCACTTTCACACAGGCGGGACCCAGGGATCTTTGCCAAGTGGGCGAGACCGCCTTCTTGGACTCAACCTTGCCTCTTCCCTGGGAAGCCTCCGAGTCCTCCCACAAGCTGCAGCCGTCTGCCTTCAGACTTTTCTCTCCCGTGAGACCGTCAGCTCCGTTGGGGAGAAAGCCTTTACTCTCTTGTTCCTTGTGCTTGGGACAGAGGTCCTGGCTCCCGAGTACACCACTGTAGGACAGAAGTGACTTGATTTAAGCCAGTTTCAGACTGAAGAAGGAGGAGATTCTGCAAAGGGCTTGGGGTCGTGGGTCTGCACGCGGCCTTCTGTGGGTCGCCCCCACCCCCGCCGTGGTGTCCAGGGCGGCTGTGTGGGAGGGGACGCTGGCGCCCAGGCGCCCGGACCAGCTGGGTCAGAGCTGGGCGCGCAGGGTGGGGCGCTGCCTGCCCTACTGCCCACAGCGCAGGCCTGGAGTGGCAGCAGCTCCGTGGAAATGCAGAACCTTGGGTTCCCCAGATGTGCAGGTTGGCAAGATCTTGAGATCTGTACGCCCTGGAAGCTGGAGAAGTGACCACCTTAAATGGCCTTCCTTCAGCCTCCTTCCACCATGCTGTTGGCGGGTGTCTATGCCAGGCCGGGAAGCCGCCCCCCAGGGGCGGCCTGTGCGCGTCATGCTGGTCGTTTCAGGCAGGCTGGCAGCAGGTCAGGTCAGGACGCCTGGAGGAAATCCAAGAGCTGACCCAGAACAAGGCCGCCCACCCCACGCGCAAACCCCTAGGTCTTCCTTCTCTCCCTCCCGGAGACTCAGCCCAGGCGGGGTTGGGGGGTGGGGTTCACAGGTCACCAGCACTTAATGAACCAATCCAGCCCCGCAGGCCCTTGAAGGGCCCGCCACTCGCTCTTCATGTCTGATTCTGAAGTCGGAGACTGGCCTCTGAGTGAGGATCTCCACGCAGAGGCGGGATGTGCCAGCGCGGGTGCAGGAAGCAACCACTCAGACTTCTGTTCGTGTTCTGTTTTGTCCATGATACAAACCGCGGGACCTGCGCGTGCCGTCTGATGTTTGAAAACCGTCCTCACAGGGACATCCCGTCAGAAGGAATTGCACCTGGGGTTCTCAGCTTGGACTTGGCTGAACGGAGCGTGTGACCTGCACAGGTCCCTCAACCCTGTTCACCACTCCTGTTCACTTAGTGTCTCAATTCCATTCTTTCCAAGCAAGGAAATGGCAGATTTAGCAGATGTCAGGTGGTTTGGTGGAGCTAAGCGTGACAGAAATTGAAAGGCAGTTGGAGGAGAACATTGGTGAGAGCAGAGTGAATCTGAGAAGTAAAATTTAGTGTCTCTTTTTCTGTTTAGAGCAAAAGGAAGAAAAGGAAGAAAAAGAATCAAAACGGTCCCACAGCTGCAGAGCTGGACTCCTTGTCCCCGGCCTCCTTGGGCCCCAACAACCTGAATTCGCTTGCAAGCCCTGGGTTCCAGGACACAGCCCCACCCCAAAGCCCAGCTCAGCGGGGTGGTCCCACTCGCCAGCCGAGCCAGCCCTCAGGTGTGGGCGTGATGCCGCAGGAGGCTGGTGACCACCCTCTGCAGGGCCAGAGCTCGGGAGGGACAGAAGCAGCCACGGGCACCAAGTCTCCAAGCAGCCTGGCATCCCAGGACCCAACTCAGGGAGGAGCCCTCCCGGAAGGGAGGGGCCACCACTCCCTCCACCCCTCCAAGGGCAAAGGCCTCCCCACTTCTGCCAGCGAAGGCCATCCTCAGGAGAAAGATGCTGCCCAGAAACCCCCACTGCCAGAGCCAAAGGGGGGCTGCTCCAAGCCCGGGGAGGGGCCTCGGACCTCCGCATCCTCCGGGGTGAGTCATCAGAGGAGTGAGGCCTGGGGTCGGTCCGCCCTGCCTTCTGTGCCTTGCTGTGCTGTGCGGCTCTGACAGCACCTCCCTGTCTGGCAGGGCCTCCACTAGGACTTGCTCCCGGGGAGGGAGCTGTGCGAGGGGCTGCCCCTCCACCTTGCCCTGCTGACCCCTGCCACTGGGCGGGGCGCAGGTGCCGACCCTTCCACTGCCAAGTCACAGTTTCCCTGTCCATTTTGTCATCTCTGCCCTGAAGTTGCGGGGTCTTTATTTCTTCCAGGCAAGTGATACTGCAGCCAAGCCAGCTGGTCCAGGGAAAGGGGCTGGGAAGGAAGTTAAAAGTAAGACTGAGAAAACAGAACAGCCGCCCACAAGCGCCCCTGCTTCCCGAGGCCACCGCCAGGTAAAGTGTCTCGTTCCTGCCTGGTCTCCTCTCTCTGGGGAGCCATCCTTGTTCCTGCCATCTGTCCCACGGTCTACTCCTTTTGGCCGCGGTCCTTCCACAGCTCAATTTAATCATTTGGTGAACATGTGTCAGGTGCCGAGGGTGTGGCCCAGAACAAGGCCACCTCCTGCCTTCTAGAGCTCACATTCCAGAGGAAGAAAGACAGAAGTGCTGAGGGGAGAAGGGCAAGGGGCGGGGGTGCTGGAACTGGGTGCCAGGCTAGCCTATGGGTATCTGGGCACACGCAAAGGCCCTGAGGTAGAGTGTGGAGGGCCTGTTCAGGGAGCAGCCAGGAAGCTGGTGCTCCCATGAGGAAGTGAGGGAACTAGGGGCCTTGATGGTGCTGGGGAGAGGGCCTTCCGCGGCTGTGGTGAGTGGACCTGAAGGCATTTGAAGGTTCTGAGCAGGGAAGGGGCGTGTCCACTCCGGCCGCTGTGAGAAGTGACCATTGCTGGGGGCAGATGTGGAGGCTGGTCGTAAAGGTCGGGGTTGGGTTCCTTGTTCCAGGAAGCCACAACCAAGGACCAGACTGCTGTTCCAGGAGGGAAAGGAGGTGAAACTGAGAAAGCCAAGCCTCAGGACCCAAAGAAGCCAGAGGGGAATGGCAGGAGCGATGCAGCTGCAGTGAAAGGGAAGGAGCAAAGGAACCAGAGCGCCCACAGAGCTGAGGAGAGGTGGGTGCGAGCCCGCCCCGCCCCACCCCGCCCCAGGGGAGGGTCCCAGGAGCTGAGGAGAGGTGGGTGCGAGCCGGCCCCGCCCCACCCCGCCCCAGGGGAGGGTCCCAGGAGCTGAGGAGAGGTGGGTGCGAGCCCGCCCCGCCCCAGAGGAGGGTCCCAGGAGCTGAGGAGAGGTGGGTGCGAGCCCGGCCCCGCCCCAGAGGAGGGTCCCAGGAGCTGAGGAGAGGTGGGTGCGAGCCCGGCCCCGCCCCAGAGGAGGGTCCCAGGAGCTGAGGAGAGGTGGGTGCGAGCCCGGCCCCGCCCCGCCCCAGGGGAGGGTCCCAGGAGCTGAGGAGAGGTGGGTGCGAGCCCGCCCCGCCCCAGAGGAGGGTCCCAGGAGCTGAGGAGAGGTGGGTGCGAGCCGGCCCCGCCCCACCCCGCCCCAGGGGAGGGTCCCAGGAGCTGAGGAGAGGTGGGTGCGAGCCGGCCCCGCCCCGCCCCGCCCCAGGGGAGGGTCCCAGGTTGCCCTTTTGTTGACTCTTCCAGGAGAGGGAAACACTTGGGAGGGAGGCAGGGGCGGGGCATCTGTCCCAACTCCTCGCTTGGTTTAAAAACTCCAGCACACAGTCCCTGGGGTTCTGGAGGCAGCACGGGCCTTAGAGAAGTCAGGAGAGAATCTATCGTGTCCCAGAGTGCTAACCCACCCCCACCCGCCACTGCCCCCCGCCCCTCGGAGCTGTACGGAGGTCGGCCCCACCGTGCCCACCCTCCTCCTCCACTGAGAAGGACAGCCTGGGGACCCGCAGGGCAGGCAGTCTGTCTGAAGTGTGAACGCCCTGCCGAGAAACGGGTCGCGTGTGCCTGCGTGTGTGCACGTGGGTTTTGTGCACTCGAGTGCGTCCACGCGTGTGTGCGCGCGCTCGGAGGGGTAGACAGATCTAGATCTCATCAGTGTTCTCTGTGACGTGCCTCCAGCCCGCTGAGCTCCGCCGAAGGAATCACGGTGTACTTCCATGCAATCGTTTCTGAACAATTCGAATTCGACCCCAGCAAACACAAAATATTTGTCAGGGGCGGAGAAGAACTCGGGAAGCCCAAGTGGAGTCATGATGTTTGCGAGATGTACTACACCAAGTGAGTATGCCCAGTGCCCCTTTAAGAAATGTGCGGAATGTCCCGTCTTCGGAATACATTGAGACCGTGACCCAGATCGGGTCGATCGAAGTCTTAGAATTTTTGGAGGGCGAATGGTCCGAACAACTGTTCCCCATATGTAAGTCACTTCTAGTGACACCTCACCCGGGCCCGCCTCCTGCTGCCTTCAAGGGAAGCGGTGCCCGTTCTGGAAGCGTCGTCTTGCTCAGCAGCAGTCTGTGGCTCTGTGTCTGCACGCCATGCTGTGTTTGGGAAGAAGTCAAGTTTCTGAGAGAGGGCTTCCGGATAACCAGCTGGCGTCCTGTGTGTTCGCAGGGACTTAGGTAAAAACAGGTGCCTTGTGGAAGGCAGCACCGTCATTTCCAGGCAGCACGTGGGCACGCCCATCCCGTACAAGTACGTCATCTCACGAGGCAAGGGCACAGTGGATTATGAGTTCATCTACAAACCTCAGCAGAAGGAGGGCGAGCACGTGAACCGCTGCCTGAAAGTCAAGCCTTCCCTTCTGGGCTCGGGAGGTAAGTGAGGTCTGGGCTCCTGATCGGGGCTCAGAAGGGCTGACCTCTAGTGCTGGGCTGCCCCTCTGGGGAGCAAAGGCTTTCCTTGGTCCGCGTGGGTCCTCTGCTCAGCACTGGCCCTGTCCCAGCCCCTGGTTCTGTGTTTCATAAACCTGAGTTTGGAAGCATGTTTCTGATCAGTTTAGCTGAACCGCTCACTTACAAGAGGAAACAAGGAAAAGGATTTTTAATAAGGGACAGGAGAGAAGATGTCACTGCTGGGTAGGAAGGGGGCTGGGGCAGAGAAGGGCCGCAGTGAGCGGGGGCGAGGGAGAGGGACCCGGGGCTGCCAGGACCACGCTCACCCCTCATTTCCAAACGGCGACGGTGGATGAGAGAGCCATCCAGCAGAAGCTGGCAGGGGCCGGGTCCCCGTCCTCTGCTGTCTGCCACCACTGTCACCCCTCTGTTTTCTTTTTACGTTATTCTCCGTTTCTCTTTCTCTTGTCTGTATCTAGTTTTTTTTCTTCGCTCTGTGCGGTATCAATACTGCATGTAGTGTGTGTGTGCTGTGTGTGTATGTTATGTGTGTCTGGTGTGTGTGGTGTGGAATGTGTGTCCAGTGTGTGTGTGTATGGTGTGTGTGTGTGTCTGGGATGTAAAAGTAGGGTGTGTGTGTGTGTGTGTATGGTGTGTGTGTCCAGGGTGTGTGTGTCTAGGGTGTATATGTAGGGGGTGTGTGTGTGGTGTGTGTGTGTGCACTGTGTTTTATATACAGAGTCTGTTTGAATTCTACTTTTAGGAACTTGCTCAGATCTTCTTTGTGGCCTAATTCCTGGCCCAACATAAATACTCCATGTGTGCTCAGAAAGAATGGATAATCAATTTGGGGGACTCAAAAGTTTTACGTATGCCTACTATGTAAAGCCTATTTAATATTAAAAACCTTATTTAAAAAGACTGACCTGTCAGCTTCTGAGAGAGATGTTCTCGTCTGTCACCAAGATCAGGTGCTTTATTTTGTTTATTTATTTATTTGGGGGGAGGGGGCATAAAATGATAATTTTATTACACTCATGGATTCGGTGGGTCAGGAGTTTGGATGGAGTTTAGCTTTTATATCTGGTAGTGTGTTTCTGTTAATCCCAAACTCCTAATTTACCCCTCCCACCCTCTCCCTTTCGCCTTTGGTAACCGTAAGTTTGTTTTCCACATACGAATCTGTTTCTGCGTTGTAAATAAATTCATTTGTATTTTTTTTAGATTCCACACATAAGTGATATTATATGATATTTATTTTTCTCTGACTTACTTCACTTGGTATGCTCATCTCCAGGTCCATCCATGTTGCTAAAAATGGCATTTCGTTCTTTTTTATGGCTGAGTAGTATACCATTGTATAAATTTACCACATCTTCTTTGTCCAGTCATCTGTGGATGGACACTGAGGTGCTTCCATGTCTTGGCTGTTGTAAGTAGTGCTGCTGTGAACCCTGGGGTGGAGGTGTCTTTTTGAAGTAGAGTTTTCTCCAGATACATGCCCAGGAGTGGGATTGCTGGGTCACACAGCAGCTCTGTTTCAGTTTTTTAAGGAAACTCCAACTGTTCTCCAGAGTGGCTGCACCAGTGTGCACTCCCACCAGGAGCGTAGGAGGCTCCCTTTCCTCCACATTCTCTGCAGCATTTGTTTTTTGCTGGCTTTTTGATGCTGGCCATTCTGGCTGGTGTCAGGTGACACCTCACTGTGGTTTTGACTTGCATTTCTCTGATAATTAGCGATGCTGAGCATCTTTTCACGTGCCTGTTGGCCACCTGTATAGGCCTTCTTTAGAGAAAGGTCTGTTTAGGTCTTCTCTCCATTTTTTTGTTGGGTTGTTTGTTTTTATGATACTGAGTTGTATGAGCTGTTTGTCATTAAACAGATTTTTAAGTTGGAGAGTAACTCAGAATTGCCAAGCAGCTTTATTCTCATGTGCTTCCTTAATCATGATACTGTTCCAAGTAGTGTTTTTCAATAATTATATTTTGCTAGCTTTTTTTTTAAAATGGATGTTAGAGCTTTTTCCCTTCTTCTTTCAAAGGCCCATGGGCACTTTAACTTGTTACTTCTCAGTGTGGGCTGCTTTCTTGTTCAGGTGTCCTGTTGGTAGGTTGACATTAGAACTCCTTGGGAAACGGTACCCAGGTCAGGTGTTTTAAATGGGAAGGAGGTGAGTCATAGCAACCAATGGACAGGCTGGTGGGAAAGCTGGGGTGGTGGTGGCTTTCCGCGTGTCTGGAGGTCACTGATTAAGCCGAGGTTGGGAAGTGTCCCAGCCCCTGGCATCATCAATGCAGGTGATTTGGGAGGAGTGTCTGGAAGGCAGTGGAATTTTGTTGATTGAGAGGTTCTATGCTTTGCTCCCTTTGGTGTGGTGGTGGTTTATCTATGTTAAATTAGTATAGATTTCATTAATCCCAATAAACAGAGAGAGTGAGGGAGATGTCTTTCCTCCCCTCTTCCTCTTTCTAAACCTCCTGTGAGCACTCTTGTTGGCAGAAACACTGGCGCGGGGGTGGGTGGGCAAATAAGGTTCCACTCCAGCCCTGTGATACGGGGAGACCCGGACAGCAGAAGTGCGTGCTGGTGGCAGAAACAGCCACAGTTAGGGCTCTGTCCCTTCGAATGCTGTCCGTCCTGTGCTGTGTTCTGCCTGAAACGGATTCTGGTGTGTCCGTGTCCCTTGCCCACCCTCCTGGCCTCGTTGCTCTTGGCTTTTGTCCACCTCTGCTGTCTCCTCTCAGATTCACCCCTTGCAGCGACTAACGTCTCTGTTCTGCTGGACTTTTGTTGGCTTGTTTTTCTTTTTTTCCCCATAGTGTCTGATCTTCTTTAATCAAGGAATTCATCTCACTGGCATTTATTGTGACTGTCGATGGAAAACTCA
Organism: Vicugna pacos; assembly: GCF_048564905.1. Taxonomy (NCBI): domain Eukaryota; kingdom Metazoa; phylum Chordata; class Mammalia; order Artiodactyla; family Camelidae; genus Vicugna; species Vicugna pacos. Next base: position 61,353,456 of record NC_133002.1, read on the forward strand.
CTTTTGACAAATTGTGTCTTTTCTGTCCACCTTGTTGCCTTGTTCATTTTTGTACTTTTTCTGACTTGGATTATCTTTCTCTTTACTGTAGGGGATAGGAACGTAAACATTTCGTTTCTACTCTTCCAGTAGATTCCCCGAGACCAAGATCATTAACATCCCTCCCTGCCCCAGTGTCCTGGGGTCGGGGGTGTCCCCTGCCTCCCCCTCCCCCTCCACGGCACTGGCCCGTCCCAGGCCGGCAGCCCTCACTCACCTTCTGTCTGGAAGGGCATTTTTATAAAGCCAAGAGAGACCCTCTGTGTCCCCCAAGTGTGAGGAACATAGCAGGAAAGGCTTCCATGGGAGGTGAGGCCTGAGAGATTGGAGTGATCCTGGGCAGGGCAGGGCGAGTATGGGGCAGAGATGGGCAGGGAGCACTCCAGCAAGACAGCAGGATGAGTGAAAGGAGCCGGTGAGGGGCTGGGCAGAGGCTCCGCCTTTCTGACTTTCCCGTTGTTCTGTGTCCACATTCTCTCTTGTGACTTGCTGACCTCTCTGTTTTCTAATTATTTGATGATTGACTTTCCTGGGTTTTCTAGGTCTACACTCGTATCATTTCATCTGGATATAAGGGCAGCCTTGGCTCTAGCCCTTGACCTGTGTTGAGGGCTGTCTCATCTGCCGTGTGACCCGCACCGTCCTTCACGGAGTGGGCGCCACGGTTCAAGGGTAGAGGAGATGAGCACTTGCACCGAGTAACTTACCAAAATGCTGCACAATTGCTACTGAGTGACGTGGTTTCAGGATGAAACTTTTGACCCGTGTGTGGTCATTTTCTAAGGAACTCACGTACCAAGTGTGCTGAGCCATTTAGTTCGACAAAGACATCTTCCAGGTGTTTTCAGGGTGGCTGAATCATGTGGCCTCGGGCCTCACTCGAATCACAGTAGGGTGCCTAGGATACCTGCCCTAAACCCAGTTGTGCTTCCCCTACAGGGAGTGCTCCCCACCGTAGGGCCCTGTGTTGCAGGGACCCTGTGTTGCATGCCTGTGGATGGGTGCCTGGATGGAGTACGTGCTGGCTGCCTTCTTTCTGTTTACCACATTCTGTGGTTTTCCTGTCTTCCCTTCCGTGGGTCCTTCATGCTGTTTCTTCTGGTCAAGGCCAACCTTCCAGGGTGGGCTGTCCAGGCCCGGTGGGTTTTGGTGCCCCTGAGTGTGATGTTGCCTTTTTATTCTTAGATTGGCATCAGTACGATGATATAATCTGTATGAATTCCCCTGGGATGTGGCAAAGGATGAAGGATCGTTTAACAGACGGTACGAGGAAAGACTTGGTGAAAGGGAAGCAGATTGCGGCTGCAGTCATGCTGGACGGCATTTTCAGCATCCTCGAGACCTGGAACACCATCAATTTAAAGAGCTTTTTCACCCAGTTCCAGCAGTTTTATTCTGTCATCCGCGTGCCCATGATTTATGAGGGGGAAGAACAGCAGTGGAGCGCCCTGCAGTACAAAGAGGAGGAGGTACCGGGCTCGGGTGTCAGCAACAGCTCCCTTCTCTCGCCCTGGGCGGTCAGCACCACTCCGCTCTCCCGGCCAGATGACCCCTAGATTCAGTGGATCTGGTGAACGAGGGCAGGTGGACCTTTCAGTCCCTTTCCCCTAGCACCACCTCTTGGGAATTGTTCATCCTCCCCATTTTCTTCTTCCTCCCACCCCCCTCACCTGGCTCCACCCCCACGCCGGTCCCACCTCCTCGCCTGGCCCCACCCCCACGCTGATCCCACCCCCTCATCTGTCCTGTAGCAGAATGGAGAGAAGGGTGGCCCCTTCTTCACTGCATCTTCACCTGCTCTGTGCCATGGCTTAGGCATTTTTGAGACATACCTGGAGCCACATCTGAGATGACTGGTGAACCCTTTTAAGCCATAAGCCTCAAGGCCCCCACCTGAGAGCCCCTCCACCACGCCAAGGCCTCTGGACACACCACTAGTGGCACCTCCCAAAGGCCCGGGGAGGGGCAAGCTCGGGGCTTAGCGGGGAGGCAGGTGGTGTGACCCCTCCACAGAGTTCTCCTTGCCCCTCAGGCCCTGGCCCCCCTGCCCAGCTGAAGGGGAACTAAGGGCAGGGATGGGCAGCTCTCGTCCTCTCTGGTGGATTCAACGCCATGGCTCTCGTGTCTTCTTTTTCTCCTGGGGTCAGGTGAAGAGGCACCTGTGGGAGTGTCTGAAAAGGAAAATGGCACCACTTCTGGAACGGAGTGGGGAAGCCCTGCCTGAAGCCTGCCCAGTGAGGAGTAAATTGAGAATGGGCCTGATCGCCCTTTTCTCAGCGGAAAAAATTGAGTTACACTTATCGGCAAGTGACCTGCGCTCACTCTGTCTCCTCCTTTGCTCCAACGCCAGTTCCCCAGACGACCTTCGCAAAGACCTGATCCACGTCCTTGAAACACCTCAGAGGTAGTGTGTGTGTGTGTGTGTGTGTGTGTGTTTGTGTGTAGAGATTTTCTAGCTGCATCTCATGGTTTTCATCTGATTACAAAAATCAGTGCTTGTCATAGAATGGATGAAAACATGCAGGGAATACAAACCCCCCGTGACGTTGCTGCTCACTGTTAAAACATTTACCCCGTGAGCCTCTTTTCTAGCCTCTGTGTGCTCTGTCTTCACTTTATTTCCTACTCTCTTGACGCCTGCTTTGAAGAAGCTTCATTCTGTATCATGACTCAGCCCTGCGGACGTGCACTTGGGGAGTCGTGGTGAGACACGGGAACCCCGTGGGTGTCCTCCCTGCGGCCTCTGCTGCCGCCGTTCCCCGTCCCGGACCCGGGGCCCCGCTCGAGGAGTGGAGGCCGCGGCCTGGCCTGAAGGCATTTACGTTTCGCTGGGTGGAGGGCACCACCTCAGAACCCTCTGATGATCGAAGGGTTTTCTGTGCAGCTGTTTGAATTGGACTGGAGGATAATATTGGGTGGCCCTCCTTGAGCAGCAGGCCTTATAGGGCACCTGCCTCGTGGTTTTGCAAATTTCGAACACCCAGCTAAACCCTGTTCCTTTTGAAAGAGAGACGAAATGCTGGCTGAGGTACTAAGTTGGTACCAGTGTTTCCAGGCCTGAAAAAGCATGCCTGTTTTGTGATTGTGGGGGACACGCCAGGTGTTGGTTGCAAGCTCCCCGCTTAGGTGATACTTCTTAGATTTACTGGTGCCAGGCGGCCTGGGCGTAAGCCCCAGTGGTGATCACGGGCCTCCTGCACCTCCGTCCCCTCCCTGTCAGGGGGGATGGGAAGATGCCATCGGGAGCTTGCTGTGGGGCTTCTCGAGGGCCTGCTTGGAGCCTGAGGATTTGTGGGGATGCCGAGGGGGCCCTTGTCTCCCCTGAGCCCAGGTTTCTCCTTGACTGGTCACTCTGTGCTCTAAAACCCAGAGTTCTCTTCCGTTCTGGGCAAGGAGCTGGCTTTTCCCTGGGAGGCCTCTGACCCCCAGGGTGAGCCTGACACTGGCCGCCCTGGTTCACGGCGGGGTCCCTGTCCCCCTTCCCAGCTAGAGAGTGTCCCCTGGCTCATGGCAGGGTCCCTGTCCCCTTCCTAGCTGGCGAGTGTCCCCTGGCTCACTCGGAGTCTCTGTCCCCTTCCTAGCTGGCGAGTGTCCCCTGGCTCACGGTGGGGTCCCTGTCCCCTTCCTAGCTGGCGAGTTTCCCCTGGCTCACGGTGGGGTCCCTGTCCCCTTCCTAGCTGGCGAGTTTCCCCTGGCTCACGGCGGGATCTCTGTCCCCTTCCTAGCTGGCGAGTGTCCTTGGTAAACTTGTGTCAATTGTGTGTGGACGAGAAAGAGGATCTTTGGGTGTGCATCCTACCTGTGCTGCACCACTGCATGCAGCTGTCCCCGCCAGCCAGGGACCCTGGCTTGCAGCCCGAGGACGCCTGGGCAGCCCTCGAAGGCATCTCCTACTCTGAATATCGAGAAGAAAGTTCAAGTCGGTAAGTTGTAGAGCTGCCCTTACTATGTAACTCTCGGAATCATGAAACTGCTTCCAAGATCTCCAGTGGGCTCTTAGGACCCCTGGTTCCTGCTTCTAGTGATGGAAACGATGTACTTCTTTACAAAGTTTTAAACATGCAAGAAATAATGTGCAAAAATGCAACCCCGGGGTAATCATTGCCGTCAGTGCTTTGGCAGGTGTATTTCCAGGGTTTTCTCCAAATGTGGGTATGTGGCTGCTTTATATGCTGAAAAAAACCCACAGAAGATAGATTATTTATTTATATTCATTTATGTTTCTTACAGTTTTATGGTGCTGTAATTGACATGCAGCCCTGTGTAAGTTTAAGGTGTACAGAGTCATGATTTGACTTAAATACATCATGAAATGATGACTGTCATAAGTTCAGTGAACTTCCTTCATTTCATGTAGATACAAAATGAAAGGAAAAGGAAAAATTTTTTTCCCTTGTGATGAGAATTCTTAGCATCTACTCTGGACAACTTTCACGTATAACACCCAGCAGTGTTAATTATAGTTACCACGTGGTACATCACATCCCCAGTACTCACTTATCTTACAGCTGGAAAAGTTCGTGTCTTTTGACTGCTTTCATCCAGTTCCCCCCACACACAGTCCCCACTTCTATGATAGGCTGTTTGTCCTGTTTTCCAACCTCTCTTTTCACTTCACAGTATTTTGTGCAGGTTTTTTGCCAGTGGATTTGCACCTACTATTATAATGACTGCTTAGTGTTTTGCTTAGCTAGTTTTCTGTTCCTGGACACTTGGATTGCTTCCGCAGTTTGGCTTTGTAAGCATGCTTTGAGGCACTCCTTTGTAATTTTCTCTGTCCAGTTATTTCCTCAAGGTAAATTTCTGAAAGCAGAATTGCACAGGTCAGAGGCTTTGCACATGGGATGGACACATCTGAGGCAGTGAAGTTCCATCTTGGGGCAAGCAAAGCTTTCTTAGAGAAGACACAGAAAGCACAATTCACACGAGAAAAATGGTAAATCAAATTCAAGTACAAAGGTTAGATGAAAAATAAATACAAATCAAATACCAAAATACTAATACCAATGCTCATTTCCGAGCACAGATAACATCTCCCATTTACTTGTCTTTTGTCTGATTAAGCCAAGTCTCACCTGGCTCCACTCCCCCAGACCAGTAAGATCCAGCCTATAGGTTTGTAGGGGTTGAAACAGTGAGCTAAATTCACTTACTGATTTTTCACCGCCATTGGAACCTTTTGAAATGAAAACCAAATTAAGATTATTTATATAATTCTATATATTTTAAAGCCCCTTCAGGGGGCACTAATCTAGAAGAGCAACTATCTAGGAGAAATTTAACTGGAGAATGACAAGCATTGTCATTAGTCCCAAAGATCGTATCTTTCAGGCAAAAGTTGCCTTTAAGTATGTAGTGAACCTTTATCCATGTGTTTCTTGTAGCCTCTGTCACTTCGTGGCACTCTTTATTTTCCAACGGTCGTCTTTTTGGGTCTCTAGGACAGTGTTACACAGAACAGCTCACTGGCCTGGGTTCGCGTAGACTGGTTGACCCAGGGCACTTGCTTATTCACGCATCAAATGCTTAGTTCATGGATTGATGTACCCACAATGGAAAACAGGTTGAAAAAAGAACCGCCTTGTGATCCAGCAATCCCACTTGTGGGTCTGTATCCCAGGGAAATGGAATCAGGGTCTCAGAGAGATACCTGCATCCCCACGTTCATTGCAGCACTATTCACAACAGCCAAGACACGGAGAAAACCCAAGTGTCCATCAACAGGCGACTGGGTAAAGATGTGTGTGGGGTGTGTGTGTATGTGTGTATGAGGTATCCATGAACGTATATGATGGACTATTATGCAGCCACAAAAGGGGGGATCTTGTCATTCGCAACAACGTGGATGGACCTTGAGGGCATTAGAGATAAGTCAGGTACGTAAAGACGAGTACTAGATGATGTCACTTCTGTGTGAAATCTGAAAAAGTCAAACCCAGAAGCAGAGAGAAGAATGGTGACCCCCAGGGGCCTGGGGGGTGGAGAAAGGGGGGATGTTGGTCAAACAGAATGAACTCCAGTTAGAAGACAAGAAAGAAAGAAGACGATGAGGTGAAGCTCTGGGGAGCCATTGTGCAGCACGGCAACTGCAGTTAGCGGTACCGTGTTGTTTCCTTCAAGGTTGCTAAGAGAGTAGGTCTTAAACGTTCTCACCACAGAAAAGAAATGGCACTTACCTGACACCGTGGGTGCAGGATTCAGCTGGTGCTGTGGTGCTAATCATTTTGTAATACATAAATGCATCAAGTCAACACATTGCACACCTCAGACTTACACAGTGTCATGCCAGTTGTATCTCAGTACAGCTGCCAAAGTGCATAATTCTTGGTGAGTTCTTTTATTATTGTGGTAAAATATACGTAATGTACAATTTACCATTTTGATCATTTTAAGTGTACGGTTTGGCGGCATTAAGTGTATTCACATTTTTGTGTGCGCCTCACCCCCATTCATCTCTGGAACTTTTCATCTTATAAAACTGAAACTGTCCCCATTAAACAACAATTACCAACCCCGCCCCAACCAGCGCCTGGTACCCCCTACTCTACCGTCTGTCTCCATGACTCTGACTCTTCGGGACCTCACTTAAGTGCCACCACACAGCACTTGTCCTTTGTGACTGGCTGGTCTCACCGTACCATGTCCTCTGAGCTCGCCCGTGCTGGTGAATTCTCAATGGGCTGTTACTCTCAGTTGATTGACTACTTGGCGTTTCAATTATTTTTGAAATCTGAACTCTGGATCCCGTCTCCCATCACTTTTCTTACCTTTGACCACTTTACCGACCTCACGGCTGCCCTTTATTCCTGTTCCTGTTTTCCTTTATGCAGGAAACAGTTGCTCCAGCTTATGGAAGAGAACAAACATTTGCTCTATGTGGATGAGTATCTGTTCCGGTCCTGGTTCAGTTTGCTCCCTCTGAGCAGCTTGGTTCATTACATGAATGGTCTCACTGACTTTTTAAGCCGCTCTCCTCCTCGTGTCCTGGACTGCCTTCTAGGGACCTCCTACCGGTTTCAAGGACTTCGGGAAATCTACAACAGAAACTCAAAGGTGTGTTGCCTGGAATCGGCTCTTAGTCCTTGCTTAGCAAAAGCAGAACAAAAACTAAACAGAGCTTGATTCTCCTTTTCCGAAAACCTGACAGAGGGAAGCACTTGGAAACAAGAGAACCAGGAGGGTCACGATGTCTTAGGGAAAAGGGTTGACTGACTTGAATTTACTCTGTTTCAGTAAACAGAACTTCGTGAAACAGTAGCTTTGGGGGGTGTGTGATTGTGGGAGGCAGGGTTAGAAGTGGCCCCAGGTGCTGGCACCCTTCCTCCTTCCTACCTGTCTTTCCCCATTTTTGGGGGTGGAGAAAATGGTATAATTTTAAATCTTGAGTTTCATTTGTGAAAGTTGTAAGACTAGTACTTAAGCACCTTAAAACATGTTTGCAGAAAGAGAACAGTTCATTGCTGCCCTTTGTCTCTTTTCTTCCCCCCTAGAATATTGAGAGCATTTTACGCGTGCTGTCTCACCTCCTGGATAGTTGTCAGGACAAGTAAGTAGACGAGTAAGACGTAGCCTTCCTCGTGCAGATGGGGATCTCCTTCTGCTCCGCCGGGTCCCGTGTTTGCTCTCACAAATACACATAAACCATAACTCAATATACATCCCACTTTTCCCCAAGGTATTAATGTAATCCTCCTACTTTTAGAAAAGGGAAAGTCATAGAAATCTGATGCCGAGATTTCCGGTTTATTTCCATCTGGTCTTTCTTCCTGTGCGTTTTTTGTCATTTATTTTTAAGTGATTACCGTTATATGTCATACCCCTGCTTGTCTCCTGCATTTCATTAACGTTTAGTCTTCAGAGGGTTTTTTGCAAGTTCGGGAGGTTGAAAATAAAAATCAAAGGTAGCTTTCTGTAATTACCTGAAATCCTTCACTCCCGCAAATTCGTGTGGCCCCTGAGCCCCGGCAGGGGCAGCATACAGAACACAGAGCAATAGAGACGAACACGTGGGCGAGAGGTGTTTTCTGAGCTTCTCCAAGCACTTTGAGGGTCGCCTCCCCCGAATTCCGAGGGTGGTCAGGATGGAGGCGGGGGTACCACATCTCCTTCAGCGCCCAGCACCTGGGGCCCCACCCGGTTCTGTGTACTACAGAATCACCGAGCAGTGCCTTTCTCGTGCCGCCGTCCGGGCCCCGCCCCGGTCAGGCCCCCGACCGTCCACTCTGGTCGTGCGTCCGCCGTGAGCATGTCCACACGGGCCGGGAGAGACTGCGTGCTCAGGCCACGTGCCTCTGGCGCTCCTTCCCTTCCTCCCTCCCCGTAGCTTTCTAATTTTTTTTCAGATTTATATCTCATTTGAACTTGATAATGTTGCATCTCTAGCTTTTTTTCCCCCAAGTAAGGGAATGCGCTTGGGAACAGTTTGATTGGCTTTCGTTAAAATAGTTCAGACCACGGAGGCAAACCAGAAGGACTTTATTTCATCTTTATCTCAATCCCGGGTTCGGGTGGATGGCAATGCTGCGGGTGTTCACCTCTGTGGGGTCAGTGCCCACCTTCCTGGTGGGCGTTTTAAAGGGACGATGGGTGCTGTTTTCCGCTCCTCCTAAATGACTCCAGTGATTTCTCTTAACTTTTTGGGGCAGGATTCTTGAGGAGCCCTTGACACAGGCCTACTTGACTGTGTGCCTGAAACTTCATGAAACTACCTGCAGCATTACAAAACACCACACGTTGCATGAAATGCCTGCCTTATCTGCTGAGCTTGTTTGCAGGATCATTAAACTTAAACCTCTAGTGGTAAGTGGAACGCATATACACGCGGCACCCAGGATGGGTATGGGTCTCAGCATCCTCAGCTCAGAAAGGAGACAGGCTACTTCTAGGACTGCAGGAATGACAGAGTGGCAGATTCCGTCCTCGGATATTGCTCAGTGCCTGCTTGATGCCAGGTTTTGTTCTGTGCATCCAGGCTGTTTCAGTGAACCAGGGTCTGCGTGCCTGCCCCCCCAGGGCTTACGCTGGGGGGAAGGAGGGAGGGAGGAGGCAGTGTAGGGGTCAGAGCACAGCGTGTCAGCTGACTGGGTTAACCTAGGACCCCACAGGTAGCAAAGACTCCCCCCCCACTCCACACCTCCCAGAGGTGACACTCCCCTGGGCTGCACCACCACTGGCCAGTTTTCCCCGTCTTTGAACTCTCCTTCATGCCCAGCTTTCCTCTCCTGACATTACGCCCCTGAGATCCATCCATGACATCGTGTGTGTCAACACCGCATTCTTTTCCATGCTGTGTGGTTGTCACCCACCTGAGTTCGAGTTTCCATGTGAAGGTGATCGAAGGTTTCGTGTTTACACCATTCACCCGCTCACCATTTCACAAGTCCGAACTGTGACTTCATGATGCAAAGTAATCAGGTGTTCATTTTAACTTTATTCCTTTTAGTTTTTTCTTCTTTAAAATACTAAGGATACATTTTTAAATAAACACTATTAGTGAGGTGATTGCTTTTTCCTGAATGGATATTATTTAAACCATCGTAGGGAGGTGCCAACTTCCACCTAAACTGTGCTTAGGAAGTTGGGCAGCCATTTAGGGTCTATGTTCCTACACAAATCACTATCTTGAGTGTTGGCTGGGGTCTCCCAGCACCCCTGGACCCCAGCCCGCCCGTCTCCCTGCTGCCCAGAGCTCCCCGAACCTTTCAGGGCAGAGCCCCCTCCCCCAGGCTGGGTACCACACTCCTTGTGTGCCTCGAAAACGCCCTGTGCTTTCGCGTCTTGGCACTTGCCGTGATTACCGGTCATGCTGGCCTGTCTGTCCGCCGTGGACTCTGGGCTCCCACCTGGCAGCCAGCGCTTCTGGCACCCGCCTGGCCACTGTATCTCTAGCCCTGGGCCGGGCACCTCTGGCGGGAGGCAGTGACCCCTGTTAGATCTGGTTTTGTGGGGGTCGTGACACTTAACGCAGTTTGTGGGGCTCAGTTGAAGCAAAAGAAAACACACACATGCCAAACTGGGAGGAGGCTCCATCTGAGTGGGGGCGATCCTGGGCAGCACCCACTCCCTGGTGGGGGTGCTTCTGGAGAGGGAGGGAGGGCGGGAGGCACCCCGGAGCCCTGGACCCCGGGGAAGGGGCTTTTCAGGGAGAAGGAATGGAGGGAGAACGTCCGGGTGTTAACAAGTCCAAACTCACTCTCCTCGCCACACGACAGGCCAGGGAATCGGGAGACGAGGTGTTGGGGCCAGGAATAGCGACTTTATTTGGAGAGCCGGCAGACCGAGGAGATGGCAGACTCATGTCCTGAAGAACCACCTTCCTCAAGTCAGAATTCAGGCTCCTTTTACACCAAAAGGGGGAGGGGGTGTGGGTGTTTGCTGTAATCTTCTTGGTGTCAGAATGCTTTGTTCTGGCAGCTGTCGGGGCAGGTCAGGTCGTGGTGTCCCTGTAAACTGCCAACAAGACAAACGTTATTTTCTATTCTGCAGCTTTTTATCTCTGTCTGAATGGGAAAGTGTTAGACCCTTAAAGGTCAGAGCCTTGAGGTCGGGGCCTCCTGTATATTTCAGGCTCTAGGCAACATTCTTTGACAAAAAGGTGCGAAACTGGCATGACTGAGCCCAGGAAACTGCACAGGGTTAGAGCCAAAGGAACAGACCTCACGTGGAGTCAGATGAGTTCTTTCCTACAAAGGAAAGGAGGCGCCCATGGGGGCACGTGGCTTTGCCTCCTGGCCCGCCGGCCGGCCATGTCACCAGGGGCGGGCTTTGCACTAGCTCAGTTTCTCGGAGCTGCTGGCCGCTCTGCGCCCCTGCTGTGTCCTCCTCACCCCATCTGGAGGGGGCCGCGGCTCCTCCTCGGTGGAGGGGCTGCCCGGGGGCGAGGCTGGGTTGCCTCTGCTGTCGTTGCCGGGGTCGTTTGATGGGGGTGTTCCTGCAGAAGATCCCCCTGCCATGCTGCCCACCCAGAGTGAACCTGAAGCACTCTGGGACATGAAAGGGTGATGACAGCACAGGGGCCAGACCGGAGGGCCAGCAGGTGCATGCAGCTTCTGCGCTGCCGAGTGGGGCGGGAAGGGGCTGCACAGTCCTCCTGGTCCACAGTGTGGGCACAGTGAGACCCTCTGCCTCTCTTTCTCTCTCGTGGTGACAGGATTTAGCAGGAGGGCAGGGAGATGAAACTGGAAAGACGCATTCAGTAAAAACAGTCTTCCAGAAGACCCTCATGGCCACCAGGTCTTGGCTTGGGTGCTGTTTCGTTAGGAGCATGTTCCGAAGTTGGCAGTCCTCCGACCCCTTTACATACACCGAGGAGATTAAGGTAAGCCCTGACAAGCAGGGGGTCCGTGGCGGGTCTCGTCTGGACAGTGACTGGCCACTCCCCTAACGGGATCGAGGGCTCGGGCACCTGGCGGGTGGGCCGTGGTTCCCACGCTGATGGCAGAGCTTGTCGAGACTCGGCGGCGGGCGGGGAGGGGCGTTCAGGTCCCGTCCAGTGCTGAGGTTGTGAGTCAGGTTCATGACATAAAAGTGGAGGAACAGGATGAAAACGAGCTGCTTGAAAGGGGGACGGGGCAGAACGGCATCTGCATGTGAGGAAGCGAGAAGTCAGCCCCTGAAAGGTGGGAGGTAGGGAGGGCTTCCAGAAGCAGAGGCGGAAATGGAGTCGTGTGCCAAGGAGGAGGGAGACAGAAGGCCCGGGAGACGCCCCGGGTCTGGCACGTGGGGGTGGGTGGAAGCCCAGACAGCCGTGGAGGGGACCCGCTTTGCTCCCACCCCCGCCTTTTTTTCGGTGCCTCTGTTTTCCTTTTGTGATGGAGAGGTTGTGAAGGTTACAGCCCTCGAGCCTCCAGGGTGTTGGGGACCCCACGAAACCCACTTGAAATGACCTTCATCCTGGGCGTGAGAGTTGCGAGGGTCCTGGTCACCAGAACGGCGACGCCTGCTTGGGGGACTGGGTTGGTCCCGCCGAGTTACCAACACACCCTGTTTCTGTAAAGCTTGTTCCCTGAGAAACTAGAGAGGTGATGGCTCCTGAGAAGAGTGCGCATCGGGGACGTGTGTGACTCGCGGCTCTTGTAGGTTCTAGACTCATCACAGACCCCTCCGTGCCCCCTCCCTCCTGCACCCACCTGGGCGGCAGTACCTAGGGTTCACAGTGACTTTGCAGACTTCCCTCCGCCCCCTAACCAGGCCCAGGCCTCTACGTCTGTGCCGTTTTCCATCAAGACAGAACCTTTCTGCCCACGTAGCTCCGTCACAGGCTAGGCCAGGATGTGTGCACAGAAAAGGAAGACAGGAAGTTGCAAATTTCAGCTTCTGACTTTTATTAATTTTTTAAGTCTTTTTTTCTTGTAGGGGGAGGAGGTAATTGAGTTTACTTATTTTTTTTTTAACGGAGATACTGGGGCTTGAACCCAGGACCTCGCGCATGCTAAGCACACGCTCTACCACTGAGCTACACCCTCCCCCAGCCCCCAAAGATCTTTCTTTATGGAAGAATGCCAACCAATAAATGTAGAAGAAACAGTGGCAACAGAAAGCCATCAAACACCATATTTTTACAAAAGATAATTACAATTTCCAAAGCAAAAAAAAATTAGTGGAAAGCATGGCATTATTTTATGCTTTTGCAAGTCTCTAAAGTTGAGACCAGTCGAAGATGACTGGGTTCTCACATCTGCTTCTGCAGCCAATCTCTTGCAATATGTTGCTTTGGTTAAAATAGATGAAGGAGTTCCAGCCTCACCCAGATGTATAGATGCAAAAGGGAAGTAACATTTAAATAACCTTTTCATGAATTTTCTTCTTTGATATTCCACTGAAACTCAAAAAGTGGTCGTTTCTCAAAGGCTGACTGTCATGTGGAATCGGTAACCACACCGATCACTTTTTGTGCTGTTCTAGTCCAATGTATTGCTTTATCTTTAAAAACGAGTGAACAGCATGGGAGGAGGGTACAGCTCGTGGTTCAATCCCCAGCACCTCCTCTAAGGATAAATAAATAAGTAAGCCTAACTGCCTCCCCCCACCAGAACCACAACCAAAAAACCCGAATAAACAAAACCACATAAGGAAACCGTCGCTCTGCCACACAGAAGCGATGACGACCAGGTGAGATTCATCCACAAACGCTGAGATCAGTAGGTGAAAAGTGTCTGGGGACAGAGCATCCGCAGATGACATTTTGATACAAGAGATGGCACTTTCACAACGGAGGGACCCGGGGAGGCGGGCTCAGCCTCCGGGAGACCTGGCCCTCTGCCCGATGGCCTCCTGTGGGAGTCTCTGAGGGACAGCAGTGCCCCCGGGAGAGCAGGTGGCCAGGGAAGGTGATGGTGCTCCCCCTTCATGACCTACAAGAAGCACCTTTTCAGTGCGGCTCAACCTCGTAACGTTCCCGTCCCTCCACATGTAATCTGAATCTCATCCTGGGAGAATTACGAGTCAGATCAGATCAAGAGATAGTCTACAGAAGAGCCAGCCTCAACTTTCCCAAGTTGCCAACATCCTAAAAGAAAGGAAGACAGGGAATAAAAGAAAAGGCTGGAAAACCCTTCCAGAAAAGAGACACGATTACTCAGTGTGGCGTGTCCCCCCCGGCTGGCTCCAGGACCCAGTCAGGACACTAGTGAACAACGGAGAAATGTGGACGGGGGCCTCCTGGAGAGAGAGTCACGGCCACGTGGAGTGGCCTGAGCGGGGCGCCCGCTCCCCACGTGCAGCAGAAGGGCCCTGGTATGGGGATGCCTGCCCAGGACGCAGGGGCCGGGGGGCGTGACAGTGCAGCTTCCTTCCAGCGGTTCAGCCGAGAAAATGCCTGTTCCTAGCGTGCCTCGGGGGAGCACGGAAGAGAAAGATAACGTGGCCACGTTGAATGTTGACACTGGGGAGCCTCGCTGAAGGTGTGCGGGCCTGACTGCAGCTTTCTGCTAAGGCTGACCTTTTTCTGCATAAGACGATGGAGGGAAATCCTTCCAGAGTGAAAACCAGTCACACAGCAGAAGGGACCACAGTGGGTACCTGGTCTGGTCAGGGCCTTTCGTCTTAAAAGGCTAAGGCGGGTGGCCCAGACTTACTATGACACAGCTGAGCATGGACGGAGACAGGTTAGAACCCCGGTGTCCTCGAAGGCCTCAGCTCTCTGTCTTCCCTTCTTCATAGAATTCCACTGTGGCGTCCACATGTCTGCGTGGCCGTCACTTACGTGTGGGTTTTGCAGGTCTGGAGGCGGCTGGTGGAAATCCCCTTCCCCAAGGAGCACGGCTGGAAGGAATCCTTGCTGGGGGACTTGGAAGGGAGGCTTAAGCAGGTACCAAACGTAGGGGGACATTCTTTTCAGAAGTTGATAAAAAAACAAAACCGTTAGGAAAAACCAACACCAGGAGGAGTGCATTTGAATGCACTGGCCGTGGGGTTCATGTGACCCTGCACTTCTGATCTGTGCCATTTGACCCTAGATGGTGTAAACATGATATGAGACTGTTAGAGGTAACTATTAAATGCATCTTTTTAGGAAAAGAGAAGCAAGGAGAAAGTCTTTAAAAACAAAATTTACCTGATTTTGCAAGCACATGCTGGATGCTTTTTCTGCAGACTGGGAACACTAGCCTTGTTGGTCTGGTGGTTGGGGGCAGGGAGGACAAGCTTAGCGTGGCACGGGGGGAGGTCACAGCCATGGGGAGATGATACAATAGTAGGAAAGTGAAAATTCGCAGGGTGTTTCCATTCCGTCGGCGCTGAGAGTTCAGCCCCCCAAACTCCTCACCCGCTCATCTTCCCATCTCGCAGGAGAAGCCCCTCTCCCAGATCCTCGCCTTCTGCAGCAGCAAATGGGATGCCGCAGGCGGTGAAGACAGTGTGTCGAAATGCTTTGAGAAGTGCGTCATCGAAGCCGTGAGCTCGGTCTGCCAGGTGAATGCCCTCTCCCACTTGGGAACCACGTTTGGGTTCCCGCCGCCTTCTGACAGCATCGGCCAAAGGCTATTAAGCGCCCGCTGGTCCTGAGACCCTGTGCCAACGCAGAGCATCAGCTCTGGGCATCCCCTTCCCCATCCTGAAATCCGGTGCCCTCTACCCACTTCTTGAGACGCCACTCAGCTTCCTGCTGCCGCGTGGCTGTTACAATCCCTAAGTCACGGCGGCTCACCCCCGCGCAGGCTGCTCCCAACTGCCCCGTAATGGCTGCTTTGTTTTATTGCTTGCTAATAGCACTTGCTTAGCATGCGCTTAGCATGCGGTAAAAGACCTCAAAGGTCGGCAAGACATTGATGGTAGGAAAGTGTATGAAGCTGAAAGGATCCTGTCCGTTCACTTCGGGTTGTCTCTGTGCAGGAGGCAGGACTGCGCCCGGCCCTGCCTCCCAGGAACAAGCTCGTGCTGCGTGCGTGCGCTCTGTAGGGTTTTCTGTGTGTGAGGGCGTGTCTTACAGGAATAGAGGTGGGTTGCCTTTCACTCCTTCCTTTCCGGTCTGAATGCCTTTTTTATTTTTGTTCTAAATTATTATTTATTTTATTTATTTTTGGGGCGGAGGTAATTAGGTTTATTATTTATTTATTTTCAGTGGAGGCACTGGGGATTGAACCCAGGACCTTGTGTGTGCTAAGCACGTGCTCTGCCGGCGAGCTGTTCCCTCCCTCCGAGTGCCCTTTATGGCGTGTTCTTGCCCGACCGTCCTGGCTAGACCCTCCTGGGCGGTGCTGAATGGACGTGGGGGCAGCGGACACCCTTGCCCGTTCCTGGCCCTAGGGGGAGAGCTTTCAGTCCTTCGCCCAGACGGTGGTGTCGGCTGTGGGTTTTCCGTAGATGCCCTCTGTGGGGTTGAGGGAGTTCCTTACATTCCTGGTTTGTTGAGTGTTTTACCATGAAACAGTGTTACATTTTGTCAAGCACTTTTTCTGCATCCAGGGAGGTGATCAGGTGACTTTTCCTACTGGCGTGATGTGTGACGTTAACTGGGCTTTTGTGTTGAAGCAGCCGCCCTCCCTGGGGTGAACCCCGCTTGGCCACGCCGCATGATCCTTTTCATATGTTGCTGGATAAGGCTTTCTTTTATCCTTTGAAAAATCAGGAAGCATCTACTGTAAACGAACCCTAACTCTAATTTTTTTTTCACTAATTTCTGAAACTTTATAAAAACTTTGAACCTAAAGAAGGGAAACATTTTGTTTCCTGGTGGAGAATCAGAAAGAGAATTAAAATGTGTTGTTTGTAGGCAGCTTTAAAAGAATTGCAGTGAGGAACACAGAGGATACCAGCAGCGATGGTTCACTTGCGTTTGGTGTTTTTCATAATGTTTAAGTCCCAAGAAAGTTGTGGAAGCTGGCAGTGAGGCAGAAGGAAGTGGGGGGGGGGACCTGTGTGTTGCTGTGTGTGTGTGTGTGTTGCTGTGTGTGTGTGCGCGCCCGCGCTCGTCACCGAGGGAGACAGCACGAAGGAAAACAGAAATACTGTGAGAAACATTAAGCATTTTACGCTCTTGGTGGTTTTGTTTTGTTTTGTTTTTTGAAGCTTTGTAAAACTAGTTACGAAAGATTTCTGAACTGCTATTGGGTGAGCAGTTTGCTTCTGTTACTCAGAAAAGAACCAACAATAAACAGCAAGTTTACACTGCAGCACAGGGAGCCACATTCAGTATCTTGCAGTAACTTACAGAGAAGGAGAATGTGACAGCAGATGTCTGTGTGCGCCTGTGTGACTGAAGCATGTGCTGTGCACCAGAAACTGACACAACACTGTCAACTGACTGTACTTCAATAAAAATATATTTTAAAAAAATGAACCAACAACAACAAAAAAACCCCTGCATTTCCCTCCCTTCCTTCCTTTCTTTGTAGTCTCAGACCAGTATCCTCGAGAAGATCGCTTATGACGACTGGCGGAAATGTGGCACCCTCGTGTCTGCCGTGATCACTAAGTCCTGGCCCAGAAACGGAGGGGAGCTTGTAGACAACTTGGATGAAATTTTGACTCACCTGCTCACAGGGCCAGACATCAAGCATCTCTTCAGACTGTACGGTATGTTAATGGCGTGTGCCTCCTGACCCGAGGGTGGGGGGCGGGGTCCTGGACCTGAGCGTCGGCCAGGATGGGCCGAAGGAGCAGCTTGGATGGGAGGGACCCGAGGGGCTTCAGCGTAGCTTGCACTGTCCATGAGAATGCACACCAGAAACCACCGTTTATCGCCTGTCTGCCTCCCACCGGGGCTGTGCTGCCGTGCCAGCCCTGAAGCTGTCCTCAGAGTCCTCAGATGGGGCAGCTGAGGTGGGGAACGCAACACGACTTACCCAAGGGCTTGACGGTGCTAAGAACTGAAATCCAAACCCGAGCGTGTCTGGCTCTAGAGCCCTTTCTCTCTTGTTGTTCTGAGATCCATGTGAATGTCTGATCCAACACTGGTAATTGTAACAAAGACTGATGACTGCCAGATTCTTCTGAACCCGGCCCCCACGGCCCAAGCCTTTGTGATCAGAGCAGGGGGATGTTTATCACCCTAGAAACGTATGTTCAAGTGGATACGTGAGTCGTCAGGTTCAGATCTAGTGGAAAAGCACCGCATTTGGATCTGAAAATCCCAAGTCAGATACTCTGGGTCTCAGGTTCATCAAATTTCTCGGATAGCCTTAAAACAAGTCCCTTTCATGCCGCGGCTGTAAGGATAAAGTGAGAACATCGATGTGGGAGCCTGTGTGATGATTCCAAACGACCCACTTGAGGAGATTACATTTGTGTCTTTTAAGTTGAGAGACCGTATGTTTTAGGGCAGGTTTAGGTGGTTAGAAACACTGAGTGGAAAGTATAGACAGTTCCCATGTTCACGCCTCCCACGCTTGTTTCCTTCTGTTGTTTTCACCTTGGGGTTCACTCTTCGTGGGTTTTGACAAACGTTTCATGACGTGCACTCACTATTACAATGTCACACAGAGCAGTTCCATTGCCCCAAGAGGCCCCGTGCCCCTCCTGCCTGTCTTCCCCCATCCTGCAGCTGTGCCTTTCCTGGGAAGTCATGTGGTTGGAATTGTTCTGCCTGGAGCCTTTTCGGATTGGCTCCTTTCACTTAGGTGCCTCCGCATTGCTCACTCCTTTTCATTGCTGAGTAATACTCCGCCATGCGGCTGGAGCTCGGCTTGTCTCTGTATTCACCTGCTGAGGGACATCTTGGATGATTCCAAGATTTTACAATTATGAATAAAGTTGCTCTGTTTGCTTTTACTGGCATGACCCGACTGTATGACCCGACTGTTACTGGGACAGTAACCTTCTGGTGGTTAAACTAAGTATGTTCGAAAATTCTGCCTTCTTAATTGATCCTAAATTCACATTCAAAATTTTGCAAGGTAGCCAAGGTGTGTAGAGCATAGCCACCACACTGGTGTTCTTGTCTCCATGTGCCATGGAGCTGTCTCCTTGAGACCAGGTGGGCAACCCGTGCTCGGGTTCAGTGCACCCCTGGCGCAGTTTACTCTTCTGTTTGAGGGTTCTCAAGATGGATTTTAAAGGTGGTTATGTCTAGTTTAAGAAAGATAATCAGTATACTGAACCTGGCGCAGGTTTTAAAATGAGAAATGTTCTCTGGGCTGATTTTGGCCATTTGAGGAGTCATCTTCATGAAGAAGGAGGTCCTTTGGGAGATGAATCTGGATAAAACAGATCTCCAGGCAAAGCAGAATCGAGGGATGTGAAAAGCGTGTGGGGAAACATGGAATGACTTTGCTTTACTATGTGGAAGTTGGGACAGAACAGTGGGGAAGTTACTGGGAATCCAGCAATGTGGCAAGGCAGTGGGGCGCCCACTGTTTTCACTCTGTTCTTAACCTGATCAGGAACCAACGAGAAAATAATAGCTAATATGACAGAGGAAGCCAAGAAGTTGATGTCCACCGCTGACTCTGTGTTCACAAAAGTTACCAGTGACCTCATCAGTGGAACGATTTTAGTCGGACAACTGGAGCTGATCATAAAACACACGAATCGGTTCCTCGACATCTGGCAATTAAGTAAGTATCAGGTCGAGATGTGGGCTCCAGGCTGCCGAGGGCTTAGGAGACAGAAGCGCGCGCGCGTGCGTGTGTGTGTGTGTGTGTGTGTTTGTAGACGGGTGATTTTTATCGTCTTCATGACGAGTGACTCTTCTTGCCTGGAGGTTGATGGGATGGTTTCTGACCCTCAGGAAGTAACGGGCGAGTGGCGAGCTGCAGACAGCATCAGAGCACTCGCTGTTTCCACCCCATGCTGCCAACACGTGGATGTCCTGGAGTGGCGGGCCCCGCGCCTCCCCGTCTGCGCGGCCCGGCGCGCGGTCCTACCCGCGGGAGGTGGGAGACGCCACGGAACAGCTGCTTGTTAGTTCTGTTGGGTTCCTTTTCTTTTTCTTCTTCTTTTTATTTTTTTCAGGCAGTAAATGTCTTTCGGACCAGAAGAAAAACACTATGAAGGAAGTGCTAGGTCTGAGGCAAAAGGAGCTGCTGGCTCTAAGGAAAGAGGAAAGCCATGTCGACTGCCTCCTGAAGTTGTGTGCGCGTGTGAAAGATCTGATAAGAGGTGATCTTCTCAAGCTTTAAGATAAACAGAACTGAGGGCCCCCAGCTGTGATAGCGGCACATTGCAGCAGCGGCTTTTCCGCGGCTGCGGAGGGGAGGCTTTTTTATTGTGTTGACTTTTAACAAAGTTAATACATGTTATCTCTCTTTTTGGAGGGGGGGTAATTATCCCCATGCCTTTAAATAGCACGCTTAAACACCTCCTTGATTTTCCAGGTTTAAGCATTACCCGTTGTGGGAAGTGGGGAGTTAGACCTTGTCTTTCCAGTCTCTGCCTGACACGCATACCTTCCCAACCTCCCTTTCCTCCCGGTTACATCGGTTACGTCGTACTTTTAATTAGATCAGCCCTCAGGGTTTCAGTGGTCACGGCTGTGCCGAGGCACCGCCCACAGCCCCGCCAGACGCAGGCCTGGTTCTCTTCCGTTTCCCGTGCAGACTGTCGTTTCTCTAGAATTGAAATTCTTGTCTCATCCTTTGCTTTGTTTTCAATGTTCTTATTTTCCATTCAGTCCCATACTCTTTACTGACCGAATTTCCTTGCGAGGCCATCAGTCTGCTCTGTCAGAAGGAACCTCCACGAGCTGGAGGGATGCAGCCTGGGGCTGCCTGTGCCCCCCTCCTTGGTTGATCTGTTTCCTGGGTGCCCTGGCTTCCCGTCCTCGCTCCTGCGCTTTAGTGAAACACACCCTGTTCCCTCCTGAGAAAGGGGCACCACTGTTGTTCGGTGTAGATTACAGACCAGAAACCCCTTCCTCGAGGGTCTGGGTTCCTGGCTCCGCTGTCCCTGCAGGGTCTCTGCTGAGACGTCAGGTGTAACTCCAGTTACTAACCCTGTGTGGATGACACACTTTCTCTCTCTGGAAGCTCTTGAGATCTTGTCCCCCTTATTCTGAAGTCTTGCGATGATTGGCCCTGGACTAGGTCTGTTTCCCATCGCTGTGTTGGGCGTAACTAGGTGGGTCTTTCTAACCTGGACGCCCAAGTCCTCGAGTCTGGGGGAACTTCTTGTTTCCGGCAAGTGATGACTGTTTCTCTCTTGCTGGAATTCCCTGGTGGACGTGGAACCTCCTGGAACGGTCGTTTACTGTCCACACATTTTCTCTCCTATTTTCTATCTCTCTGTGTGTGTGTGTGTGTGTGTATTTTAATTGAAGTGCAGCCAGTTACGATGTGTCAATTTCTGTTGTGCAGCAGTGTCTCAGTCATGCATACATCTATATATTCATTTTTAAGTTCTTTCTCATTAAAGTTTGTTACAAGATATTGAATATAGTTCCCTGTGCTATTCAGGAGTTATTTTAAAAATCTGTTTTTATATATAGTGGCTAACATTTGCACATCTCAAACTCCCAAATTTATCCCCTCCCACCCTCTCTTTGTGTTTTGTTCTGCTTTCTGAGCAGTTTCCTTAATTTGGCCTTCCAACCTCTCCGTTCAGTTTTTAATTTCTGTTCTTACTTGGGTTTAACCTACAGGAGCTCCTTCTTTCCGTCTGAACTGTCCTTTTTCTCTGCCCTCCTGTTTCTGTTCCTGGTTGCAGCGTCGTCTTCCTGAGACCACTGATACTTCTGATTTAGAGGTTCCCTTTTTCTCCCAGTTTCCTAGTTCCCCTGAGGCACTTTTCTCTGTCGGTGTGTTTTAGTGTCTATTTTTCATGTTAAAGACTCCCCATCAGCCTGGAAATTCTTGTTTATTTGTTTGTATTAAGAGGTGGGCCTGACGCCCCGACGGAGGTAGCTGAGGGCAAGTGGCCAGCCTTTGACACAGCCTTTGCCTTCAGCGCTTCTCTCCTGGACGGGCCAGCTCTCCAGCCTCTGTCCGGTCCAGTCTTTCTCCGGGAAGTTATAGGTCTGGCTGCCAGGCTTCTGGGAGTCACGAGAGACACGAGGGCTGGAGGTTCTCAGCATCCGGGATCCGTATGTCCGCCTCATGTTCCTGCCTCCCTCCTCTGCTCCCTGTGTCCTCTGTCCTCCGTTCTTACTCCTTAACGTTACTAGCACATGCCAATTGTGAGCTTCCTGAGAAAGGGTCTGTGTCTGGAAATGCCTCTTTCCAGCTGTGCACCTGAGACTTCCAATCCGGAAAACCTCTGCGTTGTCCTCTGTAGACTAGAAGCCACTCGCTGCTTGCCAGGGTGGCGGAGGCGCGATCGCCCTGCTGAGCAGAGTGGGTGGGGCTGAAACAGCCCATCCAACAACCTCTCACACCTTCAGCCCGGTGCTCCTCTCTGTGCTAGCACCTGCCGGGCTCCTACCCCCCCCTGCGCAGCTGGTGCCTGTGCTGTGAGGGAATTCTGCGGCGGGCACCTGGCCGACTTGCAGCTTTCCCCGCTGAGGGCTGGAGCCCGCGTTCTCAGGCCTAAGGCGCCGTTTACCCGGCACATCTGCTTCCAGCTTCCAAACTTTTGTGACTGTGATCCCTTTTCTCCTCTTCCCAGCCCTGCTGCTTTATTGTTTTTAAAACCCAATCTGAGGGAAGGGTAGAGCTCAGGGGCAGAGCGCGTGCTTAGTGTGCCCGAGGCCCTGGGTTCAAGCCCAGGCCCTCCGTTAAATTAAATAAATAAACCAACAAACCTAATTACCTCCCCCCCCCCCGTTACATTCTGTCATCGGAGCAGGATTTGGGGAGGAGGCAGAGGCTTGTCATCTCCACCCAGAAGCTGCAAAGCTTCCCCCCAGCCCCCAAAGTAATGCTTCCTTTGTTGTAATAATTGATGAGCAAGGCCCCGGGCAGGGGTGCAGGGGTTAGGTGGTGGGAGGGTGGGCATCACGGATTCTTATTGGAAACAAATGCCAGCAAGTGTGTTAGCTGGCCTTTCTTTAAGAGCAGTGAGGAGAGGAAACACTGGGAAAGTTTAGAAAAAAAGATATCGTGGCGAGAGGTTTGACCTCTGACATTCTCTTATGGTTTCAAAAGTGGATTTTGGAGAGATTGCAGAGAGACATTCGGAAGACCTCAGCAGGAAAAGACTAAACGAAGTCGTGACGGTGAGGTCGTCGGCCCCCTCCTCAGACGCAATGTGGACCACACATTACAACCTGAGCCCCGAAGTCCAAGAAATGGCCAGAAACGCAGCCTTGCTGAAGGGCAGCCACGTCTTCCAGGTCTTCTGGGCAGAAGTAGCCCAGGAGCTGTGTGAGCCGGAGGACGAGCCGGAAAGCAGAGCCCTGCAGCCAGAAGAGGCCTACCGGTACTTGTATCTTCCATGTTTCAACAAGTTCGCGAAACTGTATCAGGATCTGAAGTCAGGAGAGGTCACCTTTGGGGAAATAGATGCCACTTTCAAAGACTTCGTGAATAAATACAGGGACCTCACTGTCGACCTGCAGACCATGTGCAGTCTGCACCCCCGTGACCACAGGGCTTGGATCGACGAGCGAGTGGAGCAGATCAGGGAGTACCACCACCTGCACCAGGCTGCTGCCTCAGCCGAAGCCATCTTGACGGTCAAAGAGAATCTGGGCCTGACTGGTGACTTCAGTGTTCTCCACACTTTATTGCACTTTGTGAGTTATTTACGGGGGCTCCTGGGGGTGGGGGCGGGGTGGGGGTCCTGGCTCTCTGGTCGTTGTTGTGTTTTTGTTTGTTTTGGTTTTTTTGCAATCCAGGTGCAGTTGTTGTTTTTTTTTTAACCTTTCTGGCTTTTAAAAACTGGACAAGGTGATTTCGCAGCCTCCTTTGGGGTTGTCTGTGTTTCACACAGTGGCTGAACGTGCTGGGCTTCCCTTTCACCTTTGTCTGTCAGCTGTGCGCCTGTCCCTTGGCCGACGGGGGTTCCTTAGGTTGTCGGGAGGACCGTGAATTTAGGAAAAGGTGACGATCGTTTTAGTTGTCAGATATTTGTAAAGAGTGACCTGAGCTCTTCAGCTTCTGGAAGCCAAAAGAAAGCCATTTGTTCTGTTGGCTCTCCGGTCACATCTAGCGCTTAGCCAGGAGTGGTACGAGGCAGGTTACCTCTGTGACAGCTAAGAAGCGAGTCTTCTGCTTTCTGGTCTTTTGGGTGAGCATTTGTAAGGTACGAGGTGACCCGTGTTGCAGTATAGACAGGGGTGGTGATGACTAAAATTGAGCACAAAGTTTGGATTAGGCACAGGTAAGCTTGAAGCCCGGCAGCTCTTGAGTAGGTCCCTGTCCTGGGCCTTCATTTCTTTACCCAGAAAACAGGAAAAATAGCAAGAAGCACCTGGCAAGGGGCTTGTGTCCGGGGCGGAGCGGAATGCCTGGCCCAGAGGAGTCACAGTTCCTCTGGACCGCGGGGGCACGGCGTGGGCGGCTGCGGTGTCTAGGCTGGGACGAGAGCTCTGAGCACGTGTCAGTCCTGGGGATTTGCGGGGAGCGGGGCATGGGGGTGGCCAGCGTCGCCGCTCCTGGGGGTCCAGGAGCCAGTTCCGGCCCACAGCACAGCCCAGCCTTGCATACTCTCTTTGACAACTTTCTCTGGTGACTTTCTCAGACTGTCGGGAACAACTTTCGCAATGAAAAACTGAACCGGATCAGCCAGCAGCTTATCCGTGCCAAAAAGCTGCTGCAGGACGTGAGCGAGACCCGGTGCCAGTGTCTGAAGGAGCTGTCCCAGAGGAAGGAGTTCATCGACTGGGTCCGGGAGGCCCTCGAAGGTACAGTCGGTCACTTCGGTGACCGGAAGTCTGCAGGGTGTTCAGATGGCTCACAGGGTGGTCTTCCTAAACTTACGGGCAGTCCCTCCCCTCCATCGTGTTCTGTGTAAAGGACAGTGAGATCCATCTGCATTTTTTAAATTAATTTAAACATTTTAAAAATTGAAATATATTTGCCAGACAGCATTGTGTAAACTGAGGGTGTACGAGGCATGGGTTTGATACATTTATATACTGCACTATGACTGCCATTGTAGTGATAATCAGGGCCTTTATCACATCCCTTG
The DNA here is from genome assembly GCF_048564905.1 of Vicugna pacos. NCBI lineage: Eukaryota > Metazoa > Chordata > Mammalia > Artiodactyla > Camelidae > Vicugna > Vicugna pacos. Next base: position 61,377,936 of record NC_133002.1, read on the forward strand.
GTTCTCCTTTCATCTTAGTGTTTGGAGTAATTAAGACCTAGTCTCGCAGCATGTCTCCACCTGCCTTCTTTAGGTAGGTGAGCGAGGTGTGTGCCTCACTGCCTGTTGGGAGAATTTGTATCAGGACAGTGTCCCTCATGTTCTGGTGTAAAATCTATTTCCTTGGGTACCTTTTTTCTCTCCCTCTGGATGCTTCCTATGAACGGCTGCGGATCATTTTCTTAAAAATCATACCCCTTTGGCTTTTTGCTCTGGTTGACTTTTTACTGGAAGACAAGATGAGTGCTTGTCCACGGAGAGGTTTAATCACACCCACTGGCTGGTGTGCAAAGGCTGGCAGCCTTTCCAGCTCTGTGGCTTGGAGGGGAGAAGGAGGCAGGGAGAGGGGAGGCGGTGGCCCTGGTGTGTGGAGAGGCGAGGAGGGGGCTGCACCAGCCTCTCTGCTCTCACCTGTGGGCTCCCACCCACTTTGGTAAGCTGCTGTCAACATGTTATGCACCAGCTAAGCTTGGGGTTTTTTGGTAATGAAATGGCAGTGTTGTGGGAGTTTGAGATTAACAAATGTTAGCCACTCTATATCAAAATAGATTAAAAAAATATTCTTCTGTACAGCACAGGGAACTATGTTCAATATCTTGTAACGACCTTTAATGAAAAAAAATATGAAAATGAATATATGTATGTATATGCATGACTGGGACATTGTACTGTACCACAGAAATGGAAACACTGCAACTGATGGTACTTTAATTTCTTAAAAACTAATTAATTAATTTTAAAAAAAGATAGAGGGCACACGAATGCCCTGTGTGGTGCCCTGACATTGATGGTGTCCAGTAACATCAGGTATTGGTCAGCAGTATTGACAAAAATGGCAAAAGAAAAAGTGCCCCAGGTTCTTATCGAAAACAGAGGGTGGATAAAACCATAAAAATGCAGGGTGTCCATTTATAGCTTCAGTAAGGACTGTTGTCCCCAGACTTGAGGCTCATGGCATCACAGGTGGCCCCACACTCCTCTGACCCCTCCTGCCCCAGGCATCACCGAGCTGAAGGTGTTCGTGGACCTGGCCTCCATCTCCGCCGGGGAGAATGACATCGACGTGGACCGCGTGGCTTGCTTCCACGACGCGGTGCAGGGCTATGCGCCCCTGCTCTATGACCTGGACACCAGCGCGGGTTTCGATGACTTCATGCAGCACCTGAGAGAGCTGTGGAAGGCTCTGGATAATGACCAGCACCTGCCCAAGAAGCTGGTGAGTCTCATTTTTTAATAAAGCACCGCTTAGCAACTCTTGGGGCAGGACTGCAAAACTGTGGAGCACCCACGTGGCAGATTTTTATGCAGCTGCTTAAAACGAAGTTTCAACGTAATATCTCTACCTATATGGAAAGGCTTTCTCGGTCCTGCTATGTTAGGAAATAGGACACAAAATTGTGTGTAGACAAGTGATTTCTTCTGCGCAAAACGCATGGGGAAAAATGAGGTGGGGGAGGGACGAGTGAGAGGTTCGGTGTTAGTAGATACACACTACTGTGTATGACGTAGATAAACAGCAAATGAGTGGTAATGGAAAAGAATCTGAAAAAGTGTCCATATGCATGTAGGTGCATAGCTGAGTCACTTTGCTGTACACCTGCAAGGAACATTGTAGGTCAGCTACGCTTCAATACAAATTAAGCACTTTAAAAAATGACTGAAAGGAAATATGCTCAAATGTTAGTGGTTTTGTCTGAATGATGGTACTTGTTCCTTAATTCTCCCTGCATTTTGGTATTTTTCCATACTCTCTACAATTGGTACAGATTGTTTTTTCATTAGAAAAAATAAGCATTTCAGCATAAGTTAGCCCACTGCACCGGGGCGAGCAGCCCCGCAGCACGCAGGCTGAGTAACAGGACGGCTGGAGCCCAAGACGGGGAGGGTGGGGGGGGGAGGGAAGGATGCAGTCGACAGAGCTGTTTCCTTTTCTCCGCTGGAAGCTCACGTCCAGACAGAAAGCCTTGGTGGCAGTTTTTCCTTAATTCTTCTGTTTGGACTTGGGGACCCCAGAAGGACACATTTAGAACTTAAGGCCCCACAGCTCTGTGAGAGCAGAATGCCGCCTTCTCGTAGAGAGTTGGGTTCGGGCCTGTCCCTCCCTGTCTGCGTACCCAGGGCGTGGGCTGGGGGGTGGGGAGCACGGGGGATCAGCCCATTCTGGCACTGCCACATGACAAGCGTCCCCAGAGGGACGCACCCGAGCCGGTGGCAGCTGTGGGCCTCGGATGCTCGGATGAGGAGGGCCTCCCCTGCGGGCGACAGCACACGGAGCCGGAGGCAGGAGGGGGACTGCAGGTGGAGGGGAGGAGGCACAGGAGGGTCACACATGAGCTGTGGCCCGTGTCCTCTCCTCCTTCCCCACAGCGCGACTCTGCCAGGAACCTGGAGTGGCTAAGGACAGTGAAGGAGAGTCACGGGTCTGTGGAGCTCTCCTCCTTGTCGCTGGCCACCGCCATCAACAGCGGAGGCATCTATGTGATCAAGGCCCCCCCGGATGGCCAGAAGGTGAGCTGTCCCCCGTCCCAGACGCGGCGGCTGGGGGCGCTTATGGGCTGCCGTCAAGGGGGCTTCCTGCCTCCAAAGAGCCAGCTCTGAGTGTGCGCCGTTCCATAGATTTCCCCAGACACCGTGCTGCACTTGCTCCTCCCCGGGGGCCTCGGGGGCCAGGAGGAGGTGCGAGACTACTCTCTGGAAGATCTGAAGGAGCTTTTGAACAAACTGATGCTGATGTCTGGCAAGAAGGATCACCACAACGTTGAAGTCGTAGAGGTGTTTTCCGAGGTGAGAGTTTGTCCCTGTGTTGGAGCAGGTGTCCGGGACCCATCTGTCTGGGTGCGGACTCTCACCCGGTGAGATGCCTGAGAGGGTCAGCAGGTTTGAGTTTGGACTTAATCGGTAATTCAGTCTGCTCTCACGTCCGTGGAGAGTGGGGCCGGTGGGTCTGCAGAATGCATTTACTTCGAATTCACGACCCCGAGAGGTGTCGATTTACTCTGTCAATCAGCCAGCAGCCCCAGGCTCGTTAAGTCTGGATGGGCATCCTTCATCAGAAGCACAGGAAACCGTGTAGAAAAAGGCACATCGACTTACCTCACAGTCTCTCACTTTACTGTGCATTTTACTTGAAAGTCGTTTTGTACTTTGTAAATGATGTCTTTTCTTTCTATAATGTGTTGTTTCCGAAAGACAAGATTATGGAAATGAGGAAGGCAGGCCTTTCCGTGACCAGTCTGTGCCTCGAGGTCACATAGGGAACCAGGAAGAGACATGGGCCCACGTCCTTCAGGTTCTGAATCTGTTTGTGTTATTCCAGACTGACGTGTCTGGGGTAACTCTCAGACTCTCCGAGACCAGCTCTGTGATGTCTGCCTCCTGCTTCCATTTGCAACAGGTGTTTTGCAACGTGCAGAGGCTAGTCCAGGCCTTCATCAACCTTTACTCTGCTGGAAACATGCTGTTCAGGGCATGGACGGCCGAGGTGTACTGCTCCCCCCAGAAGGGTGTCTCCATCCGCATGGACTTCTGTCTGGGGCTGGTGAACCAGTTCACGGAGAGTGGGGCAGTCGCTGGGCTGCTGGAGGCCCTCTGCCGGCAGATGGAGGACTTCCTGGACCACTGGGAGAGATTTGTGGCGGAGAAGCGGGCAAAGCACCCCTACCTCAACTACTACACAGCCGAGCAGCTGGTCTACCTGGGCACGGAGCTCAGGAAGCGGGTCCCCAGTGAGGCCGCCCTCACCATGCTGTCCTTCATCAAGAGCAACTGCAGCCCCAGGGACGTCTTGGAGGCCTGCCCGGGGCCCGACGGCAGGGCCGCCGAGCAGCAGAGGACCATGATCCAGGAGCTGCCACTCCTGCTCTTCTCAGAGTCCAGACTGGTGGACAAGCTGAGGGTCATCATGGAACAGTCGATCGCCTGCATGAGTGTCCTCCTGCCTCACTGCCTGGACCTGGAGGCCCTCGGCCTCTGTCTGGCTCGCCTGGCGAGGATGGCTGGGCCTCCTGTGCAGCGACAGCTCCCCAAGGGCCTGCAGGTCGGCCAGCCCAACCTCATCATCTGTGGCCACTCCGAGATCCTGCCGGCCGCCCTGGCCATCTACATGCAGACCCCAAGCCAGCCCCTGCCCACCTACACCGAGGTGCTGCTCTGCACCCCAGGGACCACGTTTGAGGAGGTGGCACTGCTCCTGCGCCGCTGCCTGACCCCCGGCGCCCATGGGCTCGGGGTCTACAGCCTGCTGTTTGCGGACCAGCTGAGCTACGAGGTGGCCTGCCGGGCAGAGGCGCTCTTCCTGAGCCTGTGCATGCAGCGCCACCGGGAGGACTACCAGCTCGTGATGGTCTGTGACTGTGAGCGGGAGCACTGCTACCTGCCCTCGGCCTTCAGCCAGCACAAGGTCCTCGTCACGCCCCAGGCGCCCCTCAAGGACATCCAGGCCTACCTGGCTCACCACTTCCAGGTCCCAGAGCAGATCCCATCAGCCGCTGCTGTGTTCCGGGACCGGATGTGTGTTGGGGTTGTGGCCTCGGAGAGAGCGGGTGTCGGTAATGACGACTGCCAGGGTTGGGGGAGCCCACGAGTCCCGGGGACTGCTGATGGCCCTTTTCTTTACAGTTGGTGTGTGGGGGGTGCTCAGATGAAGCCCTTTATAGGTGAGGAGACTGAGTCTCAGGGAGGATTTACTCACCTGTGGTTGTAAGTCAGGGCCTGTCCTGGAACGAGACACCCTTTCTCACCTGGTTTCCAGCTTGGGTGACTTCTGGGAGCCAAGCCATCCACCTCCTCTAAACTGGCTTCTCCGCAGCTTCCCCTTTCTTTTTTAATGTCCGTTGGCCACTTGGGGTCTTCCTGGGTCCTGAGCAGGAGGAGGTTTCATCGCTCTGTCTTTAGAAGCGGCAGATGCCTCTGGACCCTGCGTTCAGTCACATTAGGATTTCCATCCTGTTGACTGTGGCCCTTTCACTGTCCGATGAAGCCTACTCCTGTCCCCAGCGTGGCGTGCTCCGCTGCTCCCATCCTTGCCCTGCAGCTGCCATTCTCAGTCCCGGGGAACATCAGGGCTTTTGGGTGGGCACCAGCAAGGAAACCTGAGGCCTCAAGCGTGTGCTCGTCAGCCCAGTGTCAGGCTGTATCCCTTCTGTGCAAAGCAAGTGACCCGCAGTGGATCTTTCTGGGTGCTCTCTCGCTTGGTCCGCCAGCCTGGCACCTAATTTCCACCTGTTACCATTACAGGAAAGTCTCTCTTTGTGAGGAGGTTGCATGGCCAACTGAAAATGAAATTTAATGGGAGAAAAGTGCCCCTAAAAGTTATTCGATTGATCGACCCTCAGCTGGATGAGAACCAAGTCCTGGGCTCCCTCCTGCCTTTCCTGGACGCCAGGCATCAGACAGGACCCATGGTGTTCCACCTGGATGTGAGCTCTTCAGTAAGTGCCCTCGGGGTCCAGCCCCGTGCCCCGCCCTGCCCCTGCCCAGGGTAAAGACTTTCTTCTTTCTGCCTGTACTGATGATCGGTATCATCGGACCAAAGCGCAGGATCAGAGGGGCCTCAGGGCTGGGAGAGCTGGTGTCTTCTGTTTGTTTACAAGCCCATGTGGTTCTGTCTTCAGGTGCAGACTGGAATTTGGGTGTTTCTTTTCAAACTTCTGGTTCTCCAGTACTTGATGGATGTAAATGGGAAGATGTGGCTGCGGAACCCGGGCCACTTGTATATTGTTGAGATCCTGGAAGGGAGCTCGGCCCTGCCGCGGAGGCCTTCGAAGCTGGTGCGTGTCGGGGCCCTTTCCTGCTTCTGTGGGGGAGGGGTTTAGTGGCATAGCTGAGTGCGATGTTAGTAAAGAAAAATCAACCTTTAAACTTATTTGTAAATTATTTCTAGAATAAAAGTACTCATTAATTAGCAGGATCTTAAACTGGCTTTGTTCTATTCAAGATGGATGCTGTATGTCTGGGTTAAATGCAGAAAACCCATCTGCTGGGAGAGGCACCATCTTTCTCAGAGTCAGCTAACACACACATGTATATGCCTAATGGAGAGATTTGGTTCCAAGAGATCAGATAGAAAAGGGCTTTTTGGTCAACAGTGCAGCATAGACCCCGTGGAGGGTTAAACTGCAAAAGCATTTCTTAGGAGGTTCAGCCATAACCCGTTTTTCTGTGTCTCTCTTCTCCAGAACACATATGCCCCCCCATTCAGTTTTCTAGACATCTTCCCCAAAGTCACGTGCAGGCCTCCCAAAGAAGTGATTGACATGGAGCTGGACCCTCAGTGGAGCTACGAAGAGCCGGGAATGGATCTGAAACAGTTCTGCAGCGAAACGTTCCAGAGACCTTACCAATATCTGAGACGGTTCCATCAGAAGGAAAACCTCGACACGTTCAAGTACCAAAAAGGCTCTGTTGAGGGCACCCCCAGCGAATGCATCCAGCACCTCCTGATTTACTGCGGGGTGATAAACCCTTCCTGGTCAGAGCTCCGGAACTTTGCTCGGTTCCTCAACTACCAGCTCCGAGACTGTGAGAACTCTCTCTTCTGTAATCCCAGCTTTGTTGGAGACACACTGGTGGGTTTCAAGAACTTTGTGGTCACCTTCATGATCTTCATGGCGCGAGATTTCGCCACACCTACACTTCACACAGCTGACCAGAGCCCAGGGAAGCACACGGTCACCATGGATGGCGTCAGGGAAGAAGATCTCGCCCCTTTCACACTCCGGAAGAGGTGGGAGTCGGAGCCCCACCCGTACGTCTTCTTCAACAGTGACCACATGTCCATGACATTCATCGGGTTCCACTTCCGGCCCAACCAGAACGGTGGTGTTGATGCCATCGACCCCTCGAGTGGGGAGGTGATCAAGGAGGATGTCATGACGGTGGCACTGTACCAGGGGCTGTTGCTTCAGAGGGTGCCCTTCAATGTTGATTTTGACAATCTGCCCAGACACGAGAAACTTGAGAGGCTCTGCCTGACGTTGGGGATCCAGTGGCCCTTTGACCCTGATGAAACCTATGAGCTTACGACGGACAACATGCTCAAGATCCTTGCCATCGAGATGCGTTTCCGGTGTGGCATCCCCGTCATCATCATGGGGGAAACGGGCTGTGGGAAAACCAGACTCATTAAATTCCTTAGTGACCTGCGGCGTGGGGGTGCCAATGCTAACACCATGAAGTTGGTCAAGGTCCACGGAGGAACGACCGCTGACATGATCTACTCCAAAGTCAAGGAGGCAGAAGAGCTTGCCCACTTCAATAAGGACCAACATCATTTGGACACCATTTTATTCTTCGATGAAGCCAACACCACGGAGGCCATCAGCTGCATCAAAGAGGTCTTGTGTGACCGCACAGTGAGTGGCCAGCCGCTGGCTAAGAACTCCGGCTTGCATATCATAGCAGCCTGCAACCCTTACCGGAAGCACTCCCAGGAGATGATCTGCCGTTTGGAGTCAGCTGGTCTGGGATACAGGGTGAGTGCAGAGGAGACGGTGGAGAAGCTCGGCTCCATTCCTCTGAGGCAGCTGGTGTACCGTGTCCACGCTCTGCCGCCGAGCCTGATCCCCCTGGTGTGGGACTTCGGACAGTTGAATGACTCAGCAGAAAAGCTCTACATCCAGCAGATTGTCCAGAGAGTGATGGCCTCCACCCTGATGGATCCTCACAAGGCCTGTGTGATCACGGACGTGCTGTCTGCCTCTCAGAGTTTCATGAGGGCACGAGAAGACGAGTGCAGCTTCGTCAGCCTCCGGGACGTGGAGCGCTGTGTGAAAGCTTTTAAGTGGTTTTACGACCACAGCGGGATGCTCTTGTCCAAGCTGGATTCCGTTCTCTGCAAGTCCAGTGTCAGCAGAAACAGCTTTGACAGAGATCCTGTCCTCTGGTCCCTGGTGCTGGCCATCGGGGTATGTTACCACGCCTCTTTAGAAGACAAGGAATCTTATCGGAAAGCCATTTGCAGGTTCTTTCCAGAACCGTATAATGATAGCAGGGCTATTCTGGATGAGATAACGCAAACCCAGGATCTCTTTCTGAATGGCGTACCCCTGAGGAAGACCATCGCCAAGAACATGGCTTTGAAGGAGAATGTCTTCATGATGGTGATCTGCATCGAGCTCAAGATTCCTCTCTTCCTGGTTGGCAAGCCTGGCAGCTCCAAATCTCTTGCCAAGACCATCGTGGCAGACGCCATGCAAGGCCAGGCCGCGCACTCGGACCTCTTCCGGAGCCTGAAGCAGGTCCACCTGGTGTCATTCCAGTGCAGCCCGCATTCCACCCCACAGGGCATCATAGGCACCTTCAAACAATGCGCCCGCTTCCAGCAAGGGAAGGACCTGGAGCAGTACGTCTCCGTGGTGGTGTTGGATGAAGTCGGGCTGGCAGAAGACTCGCCCAAAATGCCCCTGAAGACTCTGCACCCGCTGCTGGAAGACGGGTGCATTGAAGACGACCCTGCCCCCTACAAGAAAGTGGGCTTTGTCGGCATTTCCAACTGGGCCCTGGACCCCGCCAAGATGAACCGGGGTATCTTCGTGTCTCGCGGCAGCCCCAGTGAGAGGGAGCTCATCGAGAGTGCCAGGGGGATTTGCTCTTCAGAGCCCCTCGTGCAAAAAAGAATCCAAGAATACTTTGCAGCCTTTGCCAAAGCCTACGAAACGGTGTGTAAGAGCCAGGACAGGGAGTTCTTCGGGCTCCGGGACTACTACAGCCTCATCAAGATGATCTTTGCCGCAGCGAGAGCCTCCAGCACGGAGCCGTCCGCTCAAGGCATCGCACAAGCTGTCCTGCGGAACTTCAGCGGCAAGGACGACATCCACGCGCTGGACATCTTCGCAGCCCACTTGCCCGAGGCCAGGTGCGTGGAGGAGGTCAGCACCATGCAGCTCATCGGGCAGAACCTGCACAGCGATCGTCGGACGGTGCCCGGCAGAGAGCTGGACGACTCCGAGTCCCGCTATCTGCTCGTGCTGACCAGGAACTACGTGGCCCTGCAGATCCTGCAGCAGACGTTCTTCAGTGAGGACCAGCCAGAGATCATCTTCGGATCCAGTTTTCCCAGGGACCAGGAGTACGCCCAGATCTGCAGAAACATCAACCGGGTGAAAGTCTGCATGGAAACTGGCAAGATGGTGGTCCTGCTCAACCTGCAGAACCTGTACGAGAGCCTCTACGACGCCCTCAACCAGTACTACGTCTACCTCGGCGGCCAGAAGTACGTGGACCTCGGCCTGGGGACCCATCGGGTCAAATGTCGGGTTCACCCGGACTTCCGCTTGATCGTCATCGAAGAGAAAGACGTGGTCTACAAGCGTTTTCCCATCCCCCTCATTAACCGGCTGGAGAAGCACTACCTGGATATCAACACCGTGCTACATAAATGGCAGAAGAGCATTGTGGAAGAGCTCAGGATCTGGGTGGAGAAGTTCATAGATGTGAAAGAAGAAGGGAGCTCACTTGGACACAAATACAGCCCTGCTGATGTCTTCATTGGCTTCCACTCGGACACGTGTGCCTCTGTGGTGCTCCAGGTCGTAGAGCAGCTGGGGTGCAAGGGCTTGACTGGCGAGCTGTACCAGGAGGTATACGAGCAGGCCAAACTGGTGCTGCTGGATTGCGCCACGCCTGATGCTGTGGTTCGGCTGAACGCTTCCTCACTGGGCCGTTTCACCGCAACGTCCCTTTCTGAGGAGTACTATTACAGGCAGCAGCATAACTCCTTTGCAGATTTCCTCCAGGCTCACCTTCGCAGGGTGGATCCGGAGCGCCATACCGCCTTCACAGAGGTGACTGTCTTCCTTATTTCACCCTGACCCTCTCACCTGGGGTCCTTGAATCCCTAGCATCCAGAATCCGAAAGTCTTTGCAAGTCAGTGTATAGGAGCCATACATGGGTGTGTTGAGACTTCTGATTCCTCTCTGTGGTAAATGCAAGGGGACCTGCGTGCTTACATGAGCACCACATTCGAGTGCTGCACCGCGGACGCTGGGGATGTAGAGGTGGGTTGGCACAGGTCTTGACCTTGGTGAGCATACAGTGTAAGGTATGGTGAACAGATGCCGCCGATGAACGATAGTGCTGTCCACGGAGGCAAAGAGGAGTAACCAGGTCAGGATGGGAGGTCAGATGCACCCTTTTTTAAGAGACGACCCTCAGGCTGATCGTGAAGTATGGTTGGGAAAGCTTTATAGGCAGAGCGCCCTACCTAAGCAAGGGTGTCAAGGTGTGAAACAGCAGTCTGTGCAGGAAGCCGGGACAGGTGGAACTCACATTGCAAGGCTGTGAGTGCTGGCAGAGGGGGGTGGGCTGCAGCCCGAGAGACCTCATGGAAGGCCTTGTCAGTGGCACCACGGGACTTTGTGTTTCCTGTATAGAAGGGACTGATGGAGGAATGTGTGTGGAGATGGGTCCCACTGCCTGGGAGATGGAGGGGGGAAGTCTGATAAAAGACTCTAGAAAAGATAGACCAGTTGGGAGGCTGCTGTACCAGTTCGATCAAAGTAGAGGATGGATGGGTGGAACTGAGACACAGTGAAGGACTCTGCAAATTGGCAGAGGCCATGACTGGTTCCATCCAGGGGCTCCGGAAGATGGAGGAGCCTGGAGAGGATTCCCTGGATTCTTCCCTGGACGACCAGAGGTTTGGTTAATCACAGTCTAGGAACGAGCATCCAGTTTTGGGGAGGCAGGGGCACATTCCATTTGGAATGGGCTTTGACGTTCCTGTGACATACAGGGAGGCTGTCACGCAGTTGGATGTGGGAATAGGAAGCTGAGGGGTGAGGCCAGCTGGAGACAAGGATTCAGGACCTAGATGCTTTCAAGGAGTGTACTGGTTGCACTGTACAGTGTGATCCAGTGACGGAGGAGATCCGCTACGGCTGTGGGAAGCAAGGCCCACCAGCCAGCTCCACCTGAAAGTAAGATTGCAAAGGAGAAATGGCGTTCGTGCTGAGCCCTACGTGGTCATCAGAACTGTCAGCGGAGACCAAAGCAGGAAAAGGCGGCAGAGTCTAGGAAGGAGACTTGAAGGCAGAACAGGGTGCATCTTCTCCCCAAGCCTTTGATCCTGGATTTGCCTCAGCACTGCCTCTTCCGGGAAGACTCCTCTGGGTCTGGATTCTTATCTGTCTGTGTCCCGCCTGCACAGTGGGGACCCCGTAGAAGTTAGCTGTGGAACATCCTCATGTTTCTAGGATCTAAACCTAGCAGATGTGCAACCTTTGCTTGCCTTCCAGCGAATGATTTGCATTCCCTGCCTCTGCAGGTCACCACGTTCTCCAGGCTGCTGACCAGTCATGACTGTGAGCTTTTAGAGTCAGAGGTAGAGGACAGGGCTCCAAAACTCACGATCCTGTCACTGCAGCAGTTTGACACCGAGTACTCATTCCTCAAGGAAGTCCGGTGAGGGCCCCGCCTTCCGCGCCTGCCCCTTCTCCCCAGGCCGACCGCTTGGCGATTCGTAGGAGTGGCAGCCCCTGGTGTTCTCATCAGCATTAGTGGGCGCTGAAGACACGTGACTCTGGAAGGGCTGCTCTTAAGTTCTCCAGGTGTCCCTCGCCTCTCTGTTGCCCTCCGCAGGAGCACTCCTCTCTGAGCCCAGCCTCCTCCTGTCTTAGTGGGGCATTGTTCTTTCTCCACTGGGCTGTCTGCACCCTTTACAGAGGAAGATCCCCCCTGAAGAGTTTTTTCTCTGTATCCCTTACATTTCCCATCACGTTGGGGGTATTATGACCATTTTTAGGACAGAAAACTCACTTGGATAATTCCCTTTCTGTTTCAGCAACTGTTTAACCCACACAGCCAGATGTAAAATCCTCATTATTCAAACAGATTTTGAAGATGGAATTCACAGTGCTCAGCTCATCGCCTCAGCTAAGTACGTTTTGTCATGTTTCTCAGCAACTACGTGGAAAACCCCAAATTTATTCGGGAGCTCTTAAAGAATTTCTTCCCTGAAAACTGTATTGTATCAGAATAAACATAGAAATAAAAAAAATGATTCTCCCTTTTTTATAGAAAAACGGAAAGAGAAAAGGTTCGTAACAACACAAAAATGGTCAAATGAAAGCAGTGTAAAGAGAGTATTGGCAGGATTTAGAAGGGTGTCCTTGGAGCAAACGTTTGAGACGCGATTTGGTCATTATTCATTTTAAATTGCATGATACGAATTTATTGCAAGTTCAAGGTCAATAACGCAGTATTAAATGCTTTCATTTGTCTTTGTTGGACGTCTTTATAGTGTGCGTAAGGGAAAGCTGATCCTTTTAGCATTAACTATGTTCCCTTGTTACTTAATGTGAAGGTAAAAGTGATCTCTGGACCTTCTGAAGCATTGGAAGCATATGTTGTACCACGGCTGTCTTTGGCCATTGGCTGTCTGTTTGCAGAGCTCTGTTTCTTGACCTGGAAGGCCCCGCTAGCCTGACCCACCGAAGCATCAGACCAAGCCCATCAAGGATTGCAAGAGAGGGTTCCTTACCAATGAAAATGCCATTTCAAAGCAGAGTGACACAGGAATGGGGGAAAGAAATGAGCCTGCTTAGAGCGGACTTGCCCCCCTTCCCCGTAAGACCTCTCTGTGAGATGACAAGACAAATAGTGAAAACTATTTAAAGCTAAAAAAAAAACGTGAGGTTGAACGTGACAGCTCCGAGGACACCCTTTGGCCACTTACAGCTTCTCGGTTTCGGTTCTGATTTGTCATGTCTTTGCTGGCTTGTTTTTAAAATAGGTATTCTGCTATCAATGAGATCAACAAGATGCAAGGAAGCCAGGGCCGCATCTTAGTCTATTTCATCACAAAACTGTCCCGGATGGGAAGTGGAACGCCCTATGTGGGATCCCATGGAGGTAGGACTGAAATACTCTTGAATCTGTTTGTGTAGATAGTGTTCGAGTTGCTTCTAGTTGGTCCTATGCTGTGCCAAGTCTGACGTCAGAATGTTAATGTTAATCTCAACAATATTTGTCTCAGATGCGATTAGACGTCTTACCACTGATCAACGTGAAAAAACACTTGTCTTTGAACTGGCTGCTCCAGCGTGTAGCACCTCCTTCCCTTACTTGTAGGTAAACGTCGGTTAAGCTCTCAGGTTCCTCCCCTTTTACTGAACGGACAGTACAGAGAGCTGTTCCCGGCTAACACTGTTACGACTGCGCTGGCGCTTCGTGCCTGCAGCCGGGGTGGGAAGTGCCGTCTTAAGTCTCTCTCTTTTTCCCTGAGAAACGAGCCGCCAAGTGTTTACGGCGCTTCGTCTTACTGCACTGGCTTTATTACTCTTCGCAGGGGCTGCGCTTTTTACAGATCAGAGGTTTGTGTCCAGTCTGTTGGTGCTGTTTTTCCAACAGCATTTGCTTAGCTTGTGTCTCTGTGTCACACTCTGGTAATTCTTGCCATGTTTCAAACTTTTCCATTAGTATCATGTGTTATGGTGACCTGTGATCAGTATCTTTTAAAAAGAATTTTTTGTGGGGGTGGTAGTTCAGTTTGTTTGTTTATATTAACGGAGGTGCTGGGGATTGGGCCCCCGTCCTCCTGCGTGCTAAGCATGTGCTCCACCACTGAGCTCTACCCACCCATCTGATCAGTGACCTTTGATATCACCACGACAACTCTCTGAAGTTTCAGATGACGGTTAGCAGTTTTAGCAAAGAAGTATTTAGTTAAGGAGCATACATTGTTTTTAATATAATACAATATAGTGTACACGTAACGTTCATAGGCACTGGGAAACCAAAAACTTGATTTATGTGATACTTGCTTTGTTATGATGATCTGGACCCAGTCCCAGCGTGTCCCCAAGGTCTCTCCTGTGTAAGAAAACTGGTATTCTAGAAATGGACCAATAATGCTTTACTTCAGTAGCTTCATGGACAGTGGGAGACAAAGCATGCCAGCGACCCACACCCCTCTACTTATCATGGTGCAGCCAGTGTAATAACAAATGCATTTAAAAACCACAAGCCTGCTTTAGATACTTTTTTTCAAGTCAGTCATTTCAGTGCTTTAAGCTGCCTTCTGTTCTAACCTTGTGGCACCTACAGCGTGACATCTGTAGGGTTTCTGTGTGTGTTCAGTTAGGATGCGAATCATTCGTTCAGCAGCGTGCTGAAACGTCGGGATGGTGGTGTGTCCCCGCTTATGACTGACGGTAAGAAACCCGTGGAGACACAGAAGATTCTGGGGTTTGTTCCCACAGGGCTGTGGCAGTCTGTGCACATCGACGACCTGCGGAGATCCACGGGCATGGTTTCAGATGTGACTAAGCTGCAGAGCGTGACCATCAGCCAGCTGTTTAACCCTGAAGCTCAGGCTGAGTGTTAGTCCGGAGGGAAGGTCCTCCTCAGGGGAGCAGGGCGGTGGGGGCGGCAGCCGGGAGGTGCTCCCTGGGCTGCGAGGACGGGCCGTCAGGCTCCCACGCCCTTGAGTCCGGCACCGGCCCCTCGGCAAGACCTTGGGATACGTTTGCTGAGCTGAGCGCTGATGAGTCCAGGGCACCGTCTGCTGCTTTCCAAGGCCAAGAGAAGGCCGTACTTCCCAGGAAAAAGTGGGTCTTTGTGGATGCCTGGGAAACACACCAGATGCTCTTTGCCCTGGTTCCTGTGTCACCAGTCCAAGCCCAGGACGGAGGGACGGGTTGCCAAGGGGGGCCACATCAAGTGGGCGAACGGAGGCTGATCTGCTCTGCATGACTGACAGCCTCTCCTTTGGAGGCCCATGCCTGGAGCTGGTGCCCGGGTCAGTCTGGTGGTTAGAGCCCCAGCATGCAGTGTAGACGAGTTGCCAGTGCTCCCCTTCCGCCTCTGAACAGTAACGCGATTGTTCTGCTTCTCTGCAGTGAAGGTGGGACAAAGGGCCCAAGTCGACCATGAGGAGGAGATGGAAACAGAGCTGGTCAGATCAGGGGAGATGGCAGAGCTGGAAATGGAAACGGAAAGTCCTGGGGTGACCTCTGAGCCAGGGGGATGTGATGTGAGTTCGCGCTCTTTCCAGTCCTCTGGGCCTCCGTGCTGCTGGGCTGCCCTTCCTTAGACTTGCCCACTGTGGGTCCGAGGAGGGGCTCAGCCCAGTGCTCCTTCCCTGTACCCCTGCACTCCCCTGTCGATGAGGGTGAAGCACTAGCGCGAGGTCTGACATTGCCTCTCCCTGGCATCCCCTGGTCAGTTTTGCTCTGCTCCTTGACCACTGGCTGGGTTGAGGGACACAGGACCCTCTCGCAGTGGTTCCAAGGGGAACTTGGTGAGGGCATATGGGGGCAGCGGGCCCGCGGCGGGAGCTTTGGGCGGGAGGAGCACGTTGGTGCCTTGACCTGGTCTCCCAGGCGTCACCTGGCTCCACCTGCCGTGCAAGTGGCAGGAATGGAAGGCTCGTCTCTGTCGACAGACGCAGATCCTGGACACCACCAGGCTGCTGAGAAGCTGCATCCAGGGCGCAGTGGGCATGCTCAGAGATCACAGAGAGGGCTGCCAGCGCAGCATGCGGAGGGTGTCCATTCTCCTCAGCCTCCTAAACGAGGACGATGAATACAGAGGTAGGGCCCCTCTTGCCCACACCCCGGCCTAGGCTTCCCCTTGAGGCGGGGGACCCCTTCCCCGGCAGCTCTCCGTGGCTCCCACAAGCAGCTGGCCCCGCGGGAATCTCAGTGCACCCCCAGAATTTCTGCAGACCTGGCCTGACCAGAGGAGAGGGCTCCCTTCCTGCAGGGGCGGGTCAGCGTCCACCGCTCACTGCGGGGATGTGCTGAAGGCCCGTCTCCTCTGCTTCTCCGCAGCCACTTTCTTACGGGTCACCAAGATGCGCATCTGCGTCCTTTTAAAGAAGCAGGAGGAGAACTGCGTCTTCTTGAACACGAGGGACTGGGTGGTGAGGGCGGCCTCCAGCCAGGACGCCCTCCAGGAGGCCGGCACGTTCAGGTACCGCGTGAAGGGAAACCAGGACGGGCTGCAGAGGGGCTGCCTGGCTCCTCCAGCCGAGCAGAGGGCCCCAACATGCTTCCTTCCCAGCCTCTGAGAAACTCAGAGTGGTCGGGTCCCCCACTGCCCCCCAAGAGCACAGGGCGGTCTGGGTGGCAGCTATTTTGGGTTCTCTGGACTCTTTCTCTCCTTTCGTGTGTCTTTAAATGTTTTCATAACAAAACCCAGGACAAAACAAAACCAAAAAATCCCCAGAACGCCTGCTCTTGTAGGATGTAAATGTTTACCAGCATGCCCGTTGCTGTAGAAACGGATGCCGTTTTGGGTTATTAAATTAAGAAGGCGGTGAGCAGGGGAGGGAAGAGAAGTCATTTCCCCAGACCTCCTGCATGAACTTACTGGATATTTGCAAAAATTAAGACCCAGTGTATTCGTCTCTTGGTCGGGGCCGTTTTTCTACAACACTTGACGCTGTTCTCAAGACCAGCCCGTGACAGCCTGTGTGGCAGAGGGAGGGGACCGCTCAGGGTCCCGGATGGAAGGTTTCGCCCACCCCCGCCGGCAGGTCGTCTCAGACCTGTGGCTTCACCACTCTGACCCTCGGTTTCCTCATCGCTGAAAGTTGACGTCATCCAGAGGCTTGGGGTCCGCTCGGTCACGTCACCTTCGTGCCGTCGGCAGGAGGACACGTGGGAGCATCCAGGGTTAAGCGGACCCTGTGAGCTTCAGGACGCTGCTTCCGTGGCCGTCGGGCCCTCCTGCTTTTCTCTTCCCACCCTCCGCTTCTTTCCTCGCTGTGCTTTCTGGAGGAGTTCTACCAGCTCAGATACGGAACCAGGATTACACTCATAGCCCTTGGTTCCTCTGAATGGATTTTACTAAAGGCTTGATTTTACATAAATGCTTCTCTTTTGTAAAGTTGAAAAAATTTTATTTTGTTTAGGGGAGAGGGAATTAGATTTATTTGTTTGTTTGCTTTTTCCGGAGGCACTGGGGATTGAACCCAGGACCTCGCACATGCTAAGCACACTCTGTCACTGAGCTACGCCCTCCTCCCGTAACTGCGCCTTAAAATCCGTACTGTCAGCCTCCGCTGGACTCCACCCCTTCACTCACTGAACTTCCCACGGGGCCAGTGTTCAGCAGCCCCGCTTCTTCCTGCTCCGCCGTCTGCTCTGGCGTCGGGACT
The DNA here is from genome assembly GCF_048564905.1 of Vicugna pacos. Classification (NCBI taxonomy): domain Eukaryota; kingdom Metazoa; phylum Chordata; class Mammalia; order Artiodactyla; family Camelidae; genus Vicugna; species Vicugna pacos. The sequence continues at coordinate 61,395,077 of NC_133002.1, forward strand.
GGCCTGGCCACACTCGGGGTCCCGGGGGTCTGACCGGCATCGGGGCCCAGGCAGAGCTCTGGGGCCTCCCACGACATTCTCACCATCCATGTGTTTTGACTTCGGTCGTTTGCCCTCTTGAGATTAAATAATCCAAATTGTGGCAGATTTTACACAGTCAGCCCTTCGTACCCACGGGCTCCAAATCTGAGGATTCAGCCAACTGCGTCTCGAAAATATTCAGGGGAAAAAAAAATCGAGAAAGTTACAGAAAGCAAAAGTGGAGTTTGCCATAGGCTGGCAACTATCTGTGTAGCATTTATACTGTATTTACATAGCACTGACGTTGCCTTAGGTGTCGTAAGTGATCTAGAGATGATTCAAAGTGTACGGGAAAGTGTGTGCTTAGCAGGCACGAGGTCCTGGGTTCAATCCCCAGTACCTCCAAAAAAAAAAGATAAGCAGGTAGATATAACTGAAGTGAAAAGCAAAGTCCTGGGTTCAATCCCCAATGCCTCCATTTTTATAAATAAATACATAAGTAAATAAATTCTTAGTGCCCCCCAAACCAAAATGTAAAAAAACAAAGCGAACAGGAGGGTGTAAGTTGGTCCACGCACGTGCTGCGCCATTTTTCATAAGGGATTTGGGCGCCTTCCACTTGCAGGCGCTCACGCGGGTCCTGGGCCAGGCCCCGGGGCTCCGGAGGGCGGCTGTGCTGAGGCTTCCTGGCACCGAGTCAAGGTGCCGCTGCCCCCGCCTCTCCCGCAGACCGCTTTGCCCTTTGCTCTCCGCGTCTGCCACACGTTTTCCAGTTCTGTGTTTTTAAAAGGGAAGTACTTCTTTTCAAAACAGAGCCTGTGTTTTCCTCCCCAGTATGAGTCACCCAGCAGCAGATTTCTTCAGGCTTACCATGAGGACTTTGAAATGACTTACCAAGTTTGTTATTATGATAAACATAACAACACAGTGCGGTGCACTTAATACAAGCAGCCAGACGTACGCATCTGTACGTAGATATTCAGACCTAGTGCACTAAACTACCGCCAACAAAAACTCAGTTCTAGGTACGGTCGTGCGTTCTTCCTTACCATGACCTGGAATACACTTACTTTGGGCTGTTCTTTGTCACATTCTACCAACAGCTGATTTTTTTTCCCTTAAGATGACACTTTTTTTTCCAAATGAATTTGGTCATTCTTTCTTTATCGGTAGAGCCTGGGTGGCCTGTTCTGGCCAACAGCTATGTGACAAAGTACAACGAACACGGCTTGGCCTTTCCATCGACCTAATTGCAGTCCATTAGATGTAGAGTTCAGGACCATTCCGGTCCCGCCTCTAATCTGAGAAAGTTCCACGCGTGAGGCTCTCTTCTAAACCTGTGTTTTCATAGCTATAGCGTGGGCTTGGCAGAGCAGGTGTTTCATTACCCCCGAGAAGGCATGAGTGTGAGGGGGTGCAGGAAGCCCGCTGTGCTCTGGGGCCCTGTCGTCTGAGCGGGGCTGCCTCTCCCCCGCTGCAGGCAGACCCTCTGGAAGCGGGTGCAGGGCGCCGTGAGCCCCCTCCTGGCCAGCGTGATATCTTTCGTGGACAGAGACGGCAACCTGGAGCTGCTGGCCAGCCCCGACTCTCCGTCCTGGGCGAGAGGCCTTTGGATGTTTATTTTCAGTGATGTCAACCTCCTGAACATTCCTCTTGTGACCACCAAGACGAGGTGAATGGAAGACTTTCTTTTTGTGGGAAGGGGGGAAAAAACCCTAACAGAGCAGCGATCTTAATAGGCTCTCCCAGGCATCTGATGGAAAGGGAGGATGGATTTTAGAACAGCATGCGAGTTGACTCTTTCTGCAGCTTGGAGGGGCATGGCATTCCAGTAACGGATGAGCGTTTCCTCGAGTTCTGAGAAGTCTTTGTTCCCTTCTTGCCTGTCCTCGGTTCCCTGTGCTCAGAGCACCCATTGCAGTTAAACTGGCTGGCTCCCACCCTGTCCACACCCAGGAGAGCTGGTTCTGTTGAGGCTCCCGCTCCTCCCGCCGTGGCGGCACCCGCACAGCCTACCCCTGCACCTGGTGCTGTGCCTCTCGAGCTCAGCGGCCCTCCCAGACGCTTCCTGTTTGGACCTCAGGGGGCTTTCGTGCTGGGGTGGAGGCTAATGTAGAACGTGCCGCCAGTGGAATTCTCACCCTCTCGTGGAAACACTGATTTAGGAGACAACAGCCTGTTGGTCATGAGAGAAGGAATCGCTGCTGACGAGGCGTGTTCTCTCTGCACAGGGAAAGGGCAAAGGTGGTGCAGGCCCCACCTGACTGCTTCTGCCCAAGACTTGAGGTGACCTGCTTGACCCCTTTCCACCGTGGTTTTTGTTTCGTCTGTAAAACCGAGAGATGGCATCATGTTGTCCTTGAGTTCCTTTATGACAGAGAAGCCCTGCAGCCCGCTGAGCACCCCAGTTCTTGAGGATGGAGAGGGCTTGGCATCAGGGTGGATGTGGTCTGTCTCGAGCGCCGTCTCACTAGCCGTATTCTTGGTCCTCCTCTGGCTGACGACAGAGCTCAGGGTGAGATGTCGTACATCATGGTGCAGAACTACATGGACCTTTCGGAGAACTCGTCCAACGCTGTCCCGTTTAGCTGGAGAATCAAGGACTACCTGGAGGAGCTGTGGGTCCACACTCAGTACACGACAGGAGAAGAAGGTGAGCCCAGTGGTGTGGTGGGAGGGGACCCTGCTCCCTGGCACGAGTTGTCATCCCTGTTCTGAGGCCCCTGGACAACTAGGGCACCAGGACTTGGGGTGTCCCCAGCTGAGTGCTTGTCAGCAACCGCCAGCAGCTAGAGTAGAGGTCTTCGTCCAGACGGAGCCTCGGCGTCCTCCTGAGTCTCATGGCACCTTGCTCTGCTGTCAGGTGCCAAGTAGTCTGGCCACAGGCATTCCAGGAAAACCAGCGATCACAAGCACTTTTGGGAAAGTCACCTTTCATACGTGAAAGAAGCTTTTCACAGTTTACGTGTAGTGCTGCCTTCTCCAAATACAGGCCAGAGACGGTTACTAGACTGGTGTGCATTCATTCACTCACAAGGTAGCCTTACACTTCATCAGGTGGGCAGATGGCAGATCGCTGAATCTAACACAACACGGTACATCAACTGTACTTCAATTTGTTAAAAAAGGGAAAGACTTCCTTAAAAAGTATGAGTCGAAATACTTGAAGATGAACTAATTTTTCTAGGTAAGCGTCTACTGCTCTTTCTGAACGAACTTGAAGCAGTCTCTCTCCTAAGGAAAGAGTATTTCTCTTTCTCAAGGGCCGTACCCTAACTGGCCCTGCTTCCCGAAGACGGCACGTGACCTGGGGGCCAGCACGCTGTCCACTAGGAGGCAGATCTTTCTGGCTGGAGCAGCACATGGCACCAGCCCCCAGGAAATAGCCCGTTCGTTCCTAGTTCCCTGGGTCCTGAGTTCCTGAAGCACTTTATGACTTGGTAGAAACAAACGTGGTCTGGCCCAGACCGTGTTATCTCTTGGGAACCAACTAGGCTTTTGTGACCGAAATTTAACAGCTGTTCTGACTTTGTTCTGTTATTCTACTGGGGAAATGCCTAAAGGGTCCTGAAATGATGATAAAATCAGGCCATCTGCTCCCCTGGCAATGAAACCGTGTCCACATCAGCACGGTTGGTGGGTTAGGGAAGCCATGGTCGACACCCTCACCCCGACCTCTCCTCGTCTCCCGCCCCCGCAGGACTGGCAGGGAGGCTAGTGGACATCTTTCAGCAGACCCCTCTGGGCCGGTTCCTGGCCCAGCTCACTGGAGACCAGCGGCAAGAGCTGCTCCAGTGCTACGTGCAGGACTTCCTTCTCTTGGCCATGGGAGTGTCCACTTGGGAAGAGTTACAGGTAAGTGCTGGCTCGGGGGCAGGGGCGCAGCAGGAACAGGATGCCAGCCTGGGAGCCTTCCCTCGGCTCTTGGGGCTGAGCTGTGACGCTCGTGGGGCAGACCGTGGTCCAGCAGGACACAGGCGAGACGATGCGGCTCACACCCTCGGAACGCTTGGGGCCGCCCTCAGCCCACTGCCCGGCACCCCTGAAATGTGGGCCTTCATTAGCAGGAGAAAGACCTCCACGTTTCCTGTGACGCTTTCCATGTACTTATTTAGCTTTTTCAGGAGGAGGTAATTAAGTTTACTCACCTGTGTGTGTATTTATTCACGTTTAACAGAGGCACCGGGGAGGAGGGGAGCCCAGCGCCTTGTGCATGCTGAGCGCGCGCTCTGCCTCTGAGCTCCACCCTCCCTCCTGGTACCCTTTTAAATGTTTAGTTTTTCTTGAAGAAAATTAGGTAACTATTTAACTGACCACCACAGGGAGATAATAATAACAATTTTCAATGGAAAGATTGAAGATTTCAAACTTTAGTACGTAAAAAAGGAAACTGACACGTTTGAGGAGAGCACACTTACGACCCCTGCGACTAAGGGTTAGTATGGTGTTCTTAGGAATCAACATGGAAATCCCCTAATCTTTAAAAAGCGGGTGAAAGTTATAAATTAACTGTTAACAGAATAATTACACAGATACCCAGGAAACATGGGGGGAAATGCTCCGGCTAACTCGTTAATCAGCAAGACACAAGCAGGTTTCAGGTACCTTTTGCTGGTCCCTGTGGCAAAGCTGGTCTCAGAAAGGCTGGAGGTTCCCCGCTGCCAACAGCGCTGTGGACAGCGTGATGCTTGGACGTCTTTATAGAACCTGAGCTGCTGATTCCGTCCTGGGAGCGTTATCGGAGCCGGGGACACGTTTTATTCACGGGAATGTCCTTTTTAGTTTTGTTTCTGAAAAGGGAAGATTAGAGACAAGTTAATTGTCCAGAAGTAGAGAGGTGGACAAATTAAAGTACGGCCGCTGATTGGTTCTTCTGCCGCCATTGAAAGTGACGTCCTCCAAGCACACTTGGTGACAGACAAATGCTCGTAAAGTGGGGAAAAATCAGCGATGCACTGTGACCCCAGTTTGGGGACACCAGGGAAGTGGGGGCCGGTCTAGAAACACCCGGAAGGGCCGACACCAGAAAGCGATGCGGGGTGCTCACAGTGCTCCTGGTTTGTCACTTTCCTTTTTGTCTGTTTGAGTAGTCCTGGTTTTCCACAGGGAAGACACACCCTCTGTGTGTGCATGTGATTTGTGTACATGCAGTGAAAGCTTGTTTTCATCCCAGGTTCTGCAGATGGCTCTGTGGTCCTGCATCTATCAGCTGCAAGCAGGAAGGCCAGAGGAAGAGGTCTCCTTGCCATCTGTGCACCTCGCCTACCAGCACTTCAGGGGCCGGCTCCAGAACTTCTCTAGGATCCTGACTATCCATCCCCCGGTCTTACCCAGCCTAGCAGGAGCCACACAGAACCACAGCTGGGCTGCACGTGAGATGGTACGGTCCCTGCAGGCCAGCCTGGCTTCCTCATGCTCCCGTGGCCACCCTGGGAAGGGGGTGCTGGTGGGCCACGTTCCAAATGGGAGACATCTTCACGGGGCATTCATGTCAGTGTGGCTCAGAGGTTAGAAGGCATCGAACTCGAGCTGCCCAGATCCTAAGACAGAAGGAAGCTGCAAGCCTGGGACACAGGGACACACTGGGCCAACAGCCAGGGCCTCTGACTTAGTGTGCAGGGGACGGGCTGCTCGGTCACAGGCCTGTTGCCTGTCCCCCAGGGTCTGGACGTGTTGGCGGCAGTGGCCTGTGCTGAAATGCTGACCAAAGACCTGCTGAAGCCCAGTCCCCAGGCATGGCTGCAGAAGGTGAAGGACCTGTCCATGCCGCTGGAGCTGCTCTGCTCAGACGGGTACACCCAGGGCAGTGGGATGGTGAGCAGAGGCCTCATCCAGGAAGTCAGGTGAGACCCGGGAGCTGTGGGCACACGCGAGAGAAAGAGCAGATACTTCTGCCACGAGAAGGAGGACTTTCCTTGTTCACTGTTTAATGCCTGCTGAACCGTTATTAAGTGCGAGGCATCGTGTCGACCCTAGAGACGCAGGGAAGAACCTGCATTCAGGGAGCGATGGGCGTAGTAGATGTGAGCAGATTGTCATCATCCCGGGGGAGAGAGGCTGCACGGAAAGGGACAGCTGCAGAGGCCCCCAGCAGGACAGCAGGGCAGGCCGGGTGGCGAAGGGGGGCAGACAGTCAGGGCCGACTTCCGGGCGTCACATGCTGTGCTGGCCTTTAAGGGTGAGGTGGGACTCGCCGGACACAGGGGACTGAACCAGCACAGGTGGAGGCGCAGAGCGTGAGACTCCGAGGAGTGTCCAGGCTGAGTCCGGAGAGAAGGCTGGAGAGAGGCAGAACGGGGTGGGGGCCCGAGAGCACATCACAGAGGCCTTCGACCAGTCCTTTGCCCCACCTCCACCCCTGGTCCTTTTCTTACCTATCAGCTCCTACGCCTTGGAGCTGCCTCTCTGCCCACCTGTTTCTGTCTCAGGCCCTTTTGTCAGAGCTGAGCGAGGGACCCCCTCTCTTGACAGAACCCACTGGAGTCGCATTTTCTCTGTCGCACTTTTTGTGGAGCACGTGCTTCTGGGGACTGAGAGCCAGGTTCCCGAGCTGTGCGAGCTGGTGACCGAGTACGTCTTCTTGCTGAACAAGGTGAGTCTGCAGGCTTGGCCCGGCAGGTGCGGATCTGCCTCTTTGCGAGTCGGGGGACGGCTGAAGTGTGGCCTGACTTTAATCTGCGGGGTGGTACAATCCCTTTCCGCTCTGACGGTTTTCTCTGGAAGTGCAAAGGAAAGTGATTTCATCACACAGGCTGTTCAGGTTTCAGTGCTTAATGTTTTAATTTTTACCCTCTCTGAGTGCTAAGTCAGGGCATATCATTTAAGGTTCCTTGCAGGATAGGAACTATTCATGCAGAAAGCACACTTGGGAAACCTTCGGGAGGACCGAAAGGTGGGCTCCAGCCTGGTCTCCAGTGCCCCAGACCCGCTCAGCAGCCTGGCTGCCCAGGGGAGCTGTCTGCCACGGTCAGGAAGACAGGGTGCAGAAGGCCACTGGGCTTGCAGACTTCACACAGTGCTGTCTATGGGGCCCGGGGGCAGGAAGCCCATGCCTCTGCCCCCGCGACACCTTTATAAAGTGGTGATGCCCAGGACAGTGTCCTTGCAGAAAAGGTGACCATCCTTTCAGCATCAGTGGCCACTCGGGTAAGACAGCCTCAGTGCGTTTGGACTGGGAGCCGCGCATGAGCACGGCCGGTGGCTTGGCTCTGCAGCCTTTGAAGCGTCTCTCTGTGCCTGGCTTACTTCGTGTGGCTTCCTGTCCCCAGGGTTCATCCACGTGGTGGCAGGTGTCAGGCTGTCCTTCCTTCCTGAGGCTAGGATTCCGTTGCAAGGATGGAGCCCATGCTCTTTTTCTGTTCATCTGTTGATGGACATTTGGGTCGTTTCCACTTTCTGGCGATTGTGAGCAGTGCTGCTGTGAACCTGGGTTTACAGACATCTGTCTAAGCTGCTGCTTTTCATTCTTTGGGGTGTACACCTAGGAACGAGATTGCTGGATCGCATGCAATTACACGTTTGACATTTTGAGCAATCACCGTACTGTTTCCACAGCAGCTACATCACTGACATCCCCACCAGCAGTGTGCCAGGGTCCAGTTTCCCCACATCCCTGCCAACGCTTGTTATTTTCCGTTTTTTCACTTTTTTTTTTCGGTTCGTGGAAGGCCTGGGGATTGAACCCAGGACCTTGTGCATGCTAGGCACACACTCTAACCCTGAGCTATGCCCTCCCCCTCCGTTTTTCAAAGTAATAGCCCTCCTAATGGGTGTGAGGTGGTCTCTCCCTGTGGTCCTGGTTTGCATTTCCCTATTGGCTAGTGATGTTGAGCATTTTTTCACATGCTCACTGCCCATTTGCATATCTCCTTTAGAAAAAGTCTACTGAAGTCCTTTGCCCGTTCTTGAATCTGTTGATTAACAGACCAAACTTAGCAAGGTATTAAGAACACGCATATCATTTCCAAGTAGGATTAATCTTGGGATTCAAGGATAGCTCAAAAACCATAAATCCATGACCGTCATCAGTTGCGTAACAAATCAAAAGACAAATTGCAAATGAGTATTTCCAAAGCATTTGATAAAGTGTATAATTTGGGAGGCGGAAATGGTACTCTTGCCAAGTTAGGAATAAGAAAGACCTCACTTCAGCTGATAATGCCCAAGGGCTTGAGAACATCTACAGCAAACACGCCTAACCAGAAAATTCTAAGCACGCTTGTTAAACCCACTGTCTTGTATCATTAAAGACGTGCGTTTCTTAAAAAATAGTGTTTCCACGTCTAAATACAGACCTAGAGCGTTTTCGCACTTGTTCTCAGACCATGGGAGTGCAGAGGTGTTCATAACTGCAAGAAATCAGGAACATTCTAAACGCTCGTTAACGGGAAGCAGGTGACCAGTACATTCGTCCGCAAGGACGGTACAGCAGTTAACACGGATGGTCTGAGCCTGCTTGCATCGAAGAAGAAAGCAAGTTGCAGAAGTTCAGGTGGGGTGCGGTACCCGTGATACAAAGTTTCCGGTGTTCAGAACAGCAGGACTTCCCCGCAGGCCTGCAAGCACAGCGGAAGTAGGGATCTCAGCACGTGGTTCTCTGGGCAGGGGGCGAAGTGTGAGCAGAGAGGGTCACGTGCTTGGAGCTGAAACTGTACCTGTAATGTTTTGTTTCTTTAAAAGATAATAAAGCAAATGTTCAAAAAATGTTAAGATTACGTAAAGCTTGGTGAGTATATAGACGGTCATTATGTTACCACTTAAAGTTTGAAATATCTCCTGATGGGAGGAGGTGTGGGGAGTGGGCCTTAAAAGAAAAAGAGGAGGGGAAGAAAGATGAGAATGTCAGGCTTCTCCCCAAAAGAGCAGCATCACAAAGGGCATTCAGAGTTAAACTGCCAAACAGAACAGCCCTGCAAACAGGCGGCAGGGTCCCAGCCCCCAGCCCCAGCCCGGGCAGAGGGGGGCCTGCGTTGCCTGGCTGACCCCTGCCCCCCCCCGCACTGCCTTTCTCCTTCAGTGTCTGCAAGAGGACTCTGACCTCAAGACCCGCAAGCCTTTTGTCGCAGTGATGACCACTCTTTGTAAATGCAAGGAGCAGGCCAGCAAGAGCTTCACCCGGTGAGGTCTTGGGTTTGGGCTCCACAAGGGAGCAGGCTTGGAACCTGTGGTGCTTTTTGTTTTCTCACGGCTTCTCCGCTTCAGAACCCGTCACCCTTCTTGGCTTCTAGGTTTGGGGTTCAGCCGTGCCCCGTCTGCCTGGGAGACGCGCAGGACCCTGCCTGCCTGCCCTGTGACCATGTATTCTGCCTGCGTTGCATCAAAACCCAGCTCATCATGGGGCAGATGAGGTGCCCGTTTTGTTTAACGGACTTGCCGGACGACTTCTCTCTAAGGGTTTCCGAAGAGCACAGGTGAAACATTCTTTGTCTTGCGGAGGCTTCCTCTTTTTAATTCCTCTTCTGTAAATACGGCGTTCAGAGATAAAACTATTAACCTTAGAAATCCCGATAGCAGAGACGTTAAGACAGACAACTGCTTGGGCGCGGAGGGTCTGGCTCAGTGGTAGAGCGCATGCCTGGCCCGCGCGAGGCCCTGGGTTCAACTCCATTAAAATAAATAAATAAATAAACAAACAAACCTAATTATCCCCCCAAAAAATGTTTTTAAAAAAGAAGAAAGACTGCTTAGATACCTTCATAAGCACCTCGTGTCTCAACATGATCCTCTTTCCAAGATGAACGTGCAATACAGATTAGAGAGACTAAAAAAAATTAGAGGAAATAAAGCAGAAAGTCATAAATTAGATGCAGCCATCACAAGAGACCCGTGGAATTTAGAGGCGACTGGTTTATCCTCTTGACGTGTAGACGCCAGTCACGGCCTGTGACCCGAGGAGAACGCGGGCTCTCGTCAGGCCGAGTGCTTTCAGAGCAGTCACTAAAGCCAGCTTCCGTGGCTGGTCTTCCTCCCCGTTTTGCCCCCTTCTGGTGCCTCTGGAAAGTGGGGTGCAGGGCAGGCCCAGTGGGTGGGATCTTTGAGAAACTCTGAGGATACGAAAGTTATCGCTGGCTGATCCAAATGACCAAAGTGCTCCTAGAAGGAGCAGAGCGTGCAGACTGTCTGTTGCACTTTTGAGACCAGGTCTCATTGATGTAAGGGGATACATGCATCTTTTTATTAAAAAAAAAAAAGAAGGAGGAGGAAAGAAATGCTGTCCAGATCCCAACAGCACTCTGTGGGGAGGGGTTCTGGAAACACGTCCCGCGAGCCTCCTGACCGTGGTTTCCAACGTTCCCCAGGGAGGTTGTCTGGAAACATGCCCGCTTCCGGCAGATGTGCAATAGTTTCTTCGTAGACCTGGTCTCCACCATGTGCTTCAGAGACAACTGTCCGCCGCAGAAGGACGTGGTCGACGTGCTGCTGTCTTTACTCTTCGTAAAGAAAGAGCTCTTACGAGATTCCTTCCCAAGTGAGTGGCCTCCTTCCTCTAGACCTAAAAGTTCAGCTCCTCTCACGTCTGTGTGTTGGACGAGAATGCCGATCTGCCTTTCTCCTTCTGGGTAAGGACACCGGGAACACACGAAGTCTCTCTCTCCTTTTGATGACGTTGTGGACAAGACCCCCGTCGTCCGCTCCGTGGTGCTGAAGCTGCTCTTGAAGTACAGGTGAGCACGGCGGGGGGGGGGTGGTCCGCCGCCGAGAAGCCTTGGCTTCTTGTTTTCTCCTTGTGGCTTCTTCTCTCCTGCCAGGCGTTCTTGCCCTCCTTGCCTAGGTTTGTCTAAGTTTTGCTCCAGCTCCTAAGTTTCCCTGATTCTGTAAATGGACAGAGAAGCCCATGGGGTGCCTAAGCTCAGTGGTCTCATCAAATTACACTGTCTTAAAATTCTTTGAAAGCTGATCTGTATTCAGAAGGCTTCCTTCGGAAGACGTTCAGTACCCTCAGCCTGTACCCTCTGACTTGACCGAGGACACATTGAGGTGATGCTGCAAGAAAAGTTCTAACAGAAACACTATTTCTAGCTTCAGTGTCCAAAATCCGACTCAGAATAAAGATTCACATTTAAAGTGTGGATCTGCTGCATTTTATTTTGCTGCTTTTTCTTTATTACTTGTGAAATAGTCTTTTCAAACAGGATTCCTGGAGGACTTCCAAATAAAATGCTCTTAAAATACGTTTTATTACAGAACTAGTATCTTACTATGCCTAAAAACGGCTCTGAAGGCATATGTGTAAAGCATTAACTTGAGATGTGAAAAGAGCTTCTTTTGCTGTTATGTGATTTTTATTAATTTTGGTAAATGTGGGAAAGCTGTAGCCATGTGAACGCCTTTGCTTAGAGAATGGGAAAAGCATCGTCAACACGCATACTCTTGACATGAGGTACAGACGTGTTAACACGAGTACAGACTACACTCACGGGTTAATGCTTTACTCTGCCCAGAAGTGGGGCTACTGGACCATATAGAAAATCTACTTTTAGTTTAGTACAAATGAGCTTACTTACAGAACAGAAGAAGACCCACAGACATAGAAAGCAATCTTGTGGTTACTAAAGGGGAAGGGGGGGTAAATTAGGAGTTTAGGGTTAGCAGACACACACTACTATGTATAAAATAGATAAACAGCAGGGACCTACTGCATATGACAGGGAACTAGATATAATGACTTGTAATAAACTATAATGGGAAAGGATTTTTAGAAGCATATAAGTATATATATGCTTTATTCTGAAATATTTAGAAAGTAAAATTTACGGAACTGGTTTTAAAACAAAAATCTTGAGACATAAACCACCGTTTGTGGAGGAGGGTGCCGCTCAGTGATGGAGCATGCGCTTAGCATGCACAGGGTCCTGGGTTCAGCCCCTGGTACTTCTGTTAATAAATGAAAATAAATAAACCTAATTACCTCCCCCGCAAAAAAAACAAAACCAAAACAAAAACACAGTTTAAAAATCTGCATTGTCGTTCTCTGGGTTGAAAAGTACTTGCTTTTGTCATTCCTTTTGTACTTCGAGTATTTTCGTGTGTATTAAGAACTAGTTGTGTGGATCTAGACGTACTTTGTAGAAATGGAGGCGTCCGCTCCCTGGGCTGACTCGAGTGGGACGACACGGACGAGACCACACATCATGCTGAGATATTCCCCACCTGTTTCAGCGTGTTGATGTTTGCACTGATGTTACTAAAGGAGTGGTGGGTAACGATGCTAGCATCTTAGGCAAACAGCTGATCTGATGCGTAGCTCCTCCAAGGTGGAGCTAGAATATTCTTCATGCAGTCGTGTTGCAGACTACATGTGCACATGCATGCATGTTTGTGTGTGTGCAGGACGAGAGGGGGAGGGTGGTAGCAGGCAGAGAGAGAGCCTTCTGTTTTTTTTTCTTTTGGCAAAACGGGTTTCCAGACCTGAGCTAACCAGGTACCGTATTTCTCTTTCCATAGCTTCTGTGACGTGAAAGATTATATTCAGACATACTTGTCCCAGTTAGAAAAGAAGCCGTTCCTGGCCGAGGACAAAACTGAACTGTACGTTCTCTTTAGCAGCTGTCTGGAGGTAAGCTGCCTGCCGCCTCCCTGCATTTCTTTTGCAGACTCTCTGAACCACATGGTTTACGCCATGGAATGGTGTCTTCCTGAAAATTTACAGACTGTAGTTTAGCTGGTAAAATGAGCAGAGGCTCTGCTCCAGGCAGGGGGTGGAAAAAGCTTCAAAGCTACTCTGCCCTCAGCAGTTGTCTGAGTTAGCATTTATGTGCATGCGCACGAGGGGAAAAAAGGCCTCGAAGAATGTGCCCCAGGCCGTCAGCGCCCGTCTCCCGGTGGTGAGACTGCGCATGCTTTTAATTGTTATTCTCATCCTATTTTTGTTACTTCCAAAAATCTTACGATGCATATGAAAAAAAATGGATTCTATAAAACTTCTTCCTTGCAGCTCTTATTTTCCTCCTCTCCTTCTTGCCCCTAAAATAAAAAGGGCTGTTAGTTTTCCATGATTCAGAAAATGTACACTCAGACCCGAAACACTGCTGCTGAGCCTTGCTCGCCCTCCACGGTCCCACTGCGGAGACTGTGGAAGGTGGGGGCGCGCACGTTAGGAGGAGTGCTGTTCTGTCTTTCCGGCTCTTCGCTCCCTAGGACTCCATGCGTGAGAAGATTAACGCCTCCTCCGTGGAGGGGGAGCTGAAACACCTAAGAGAGGAAGGCCAGTTCCTTAGGGCGTGCTCGCTGGCGCGGCGCGGCCCCGAGGCCTCGGTGGAGCTCCTGCAGGAGGTGGCCCACGTCCGCCTCTGCCTCGACGCGGCGTCCGACATCCTCTCAGAGCTTCGGGACGGCTCAGGCAAGTCCTCCCAGCCTTTCCTGACCTCGGGCGGGGAGCCCCCATGATGTAGACGCTCGGGAAGCATGGGAAGCTGCTACTCAGAAAAGTGCTGGTCTGCACCACGCCCCCTCCGAGATTGGTTCTCTGACCATGAGCACCCTTAGGGCAGCCCCCTTCCGGGACCGCGGACGAGCAAGCGCTGCCAGCCATCGTCGCCCTCTCCCCTTGGCTCTGCAGAGATCTTGGCGGAGAAGCAGCACTTCCTGCGGCAGGTCGAGCACTTCTGCGCCCGGGTCCACAACGACTGGCTCCGAGTGTACCTGGTGAGGAAGCTCACCAGCCAGCAGGGCATGGAGTTTGTGCAGCGCCTCTCCGGGCAGGGCCACCCGGCCCACTGGGTGTTTCCCAGGGAGGTCATCGAACAGCAGGTGAGACGCTTGGCCCAGGCAGCCCGGGCGCTGACCGGCTCCATGGCTCACACCACCCACCCCCCGGGGCCAGCTGCTCTGTCCTGGCCGTCCCCACGTGCACCCAGGAAAGTGCGCGCGTCTGGTCTGGCCTGGTCCTTCGTCTCTGAGCTTCAGTTAAGGGACCCCACCTGTGACCCCACTTAGACCACCTGCCCGGGGAAAGACGTGCGTGTGTGTGTCTTTCCGTTTGGTCTTGGACCTGCAAAGCTTCTGATCGCATTCGACACAGGGAAAGCAGAAGAACGGTTCTGTGGCTTTTGCTCTCAGCAAATTAAATAAAAGCCATTCCGCTGGCCGAATGACCCTTTTTAATCCTCAGCAGCAGAGACAGGAAAGAAGGACTAAGGATGACAGAGCTGCGGTCATTTTGGCCTCATTGCTGCTCAGTGGTCCTTCCCTGGTGCTCAGAAGTAAAGGAAATCTTACCGTCCTGGGGTTACAAAAATGGCACTAAAAATCCTGGCTTTTCCCTGCATCTGGAGCTTAGGGCTGGTGTGCTGAAGTCCCCTGGCCTCTGGTGCTCTGCTCTGAGGCCAGAAGCGAAGCAGCTGCAAGGTTAGGCAGCTCCTTCCTCCTCCAGGTTTTCCCCACCCTCCCCTCTTCATCCAGCAAGGAGCGAACGCTTCTCAAACACGTGCCTCACGCCGGGCCAGGAATCCCCGTTCAGCTGCCTTCAGACCCCTAAGAATTACCTGGTTGTCATTAGAGAGTTTTCTGTACCTGTCAAGAAGCTCTTTGCTAAGCAGTGACCATTGTGATTCGCCCCTGTGTTCCTGGGGTTGCAGAAGGATCACCCAAGCCAGGTGGACCGGTACCTGGTGCACGGCGAAGACTACAAGGCTCTTCGTGACGCAGTGGGCAAAGCCTTCCTCGAGAGCAAGCCCCTGGCTGTGGAGACCGCTCTGGAGGTAGGATGGGCTGGCGGTGTCTCTCCCCACAGTGGCCCCTCAGAGCCTGTGTCCTGTCTGGCTGCTGTCAAGTGATGCAGCGGACGGGGCCCCGTGACTGACACGCTGCGTTGGGAGTCCTGTGCCCGGGGCTGGCGGGCTCACCGGGCAAACAGAGCAGCAGCAGTCGACTCCGGTTACTGGCCCACCGAGGCCACCAGCCGCTCCCTCCTGACTTGTCTATGTCTGCTGCCTCCTTTGAGACCCTGCTGAAAAACCACTTCCTCCACGATCTCCCTGCTGTGAGACGTGCTGGCCCAGAAGACGAAATTCGCACCTGTGTAGATTCTAATTCCCTGTGGACTTAGGCATGTGTTTATCGTAACAAAGACGCAGGGCTTTAGAATCCCATCTCTTCCGTTGTTCTGGCCTTGTCTCCTCTGTGAGTCCTTGTTTGCCCTGGCACTTTGCCGGGAGAAGAGGACGTTAATGTCTTGCCTCCGCTCAGGGGAGGTCCCCAGAACCAGTGACGTGGTCAGAAAGAGAGCAGGTGGTGGTCTCTTACTTCTGTCGTAAGCTATCTGATGCATGTGAGTCGGGTTTAATATGAGAATGTTTATGAACAGCTGTTTGCCAGAAGAGGCCCTGGAGGTGCAGGTCCCGGGTGTCCGGGGCCTTGGGGAGGGCTCCCTCACCCTCCACGGCCTGAGGGCTGAGCTCCGTCCACAGTCACCTGCGAAGCACAGGGACTCTGGCCCTGAGCTGGGTCTGTGTGATTTGTAAGTCTCGCCGGCTGTCCTTGCTTTTCCAGGCCTGCAGGACCTCCACACCGCAGCGGGCCGTGCACTTGCTGTTAGCGCTTTTTAGAGAGGTCACGACTTTGTACAGATCCCGAAATCCGAACCTCCATCCTAAGCCACAGGTGAGTTTCAACCTTCGGGGCTGTGTTCATGGCCTCATTATTTGAAGGGACTTTTTTTTTTTTTACACTTCAGTGACTTTTAAAGAAAATACACAAAGTTGCACAAAATCACCACAGTCCAGTTTCAGGGTATTTCTGTCATTTCAAGGCCATTTGCAATCAGTCACTCCTTCCCACCTTTAGCCCCAGGCAGGGACTTTTTTGAATAGAAGTAAAAATCACAGACATAAATTTTGCCTGTAATTCTTTACATCTGGGATGGGGGTTCTCAACCTTCTTAAGTGGAGGAACTCTGTTTCACCCAGAACTTTGAGAAGTACTTAAAGACCTTAAAACTGAGGTCAAGAACGTAAGAGAATGTTTACCCAGGAAGGGAGGCTGCAGCCCAGGGGTGGAGCCCGGGCCTGGCAGGCACGAGGGCCTGTGTTCAGTGCCTACTGCTCCCTCTAGACATTAATACATAAATAAATCTACATCCCCCCAAATTAAATACATACATAAAAATGTTTAAAAAGATAATGTTTCCCAAAATAGAATGATCAAAATTAGTGCTTGGGTATGTGTGGTTTCTGGGTCTGTAGGGGAGAGTTCTCTGGATGCGTTCCCTGCAAACGGTGATCAATTAACCATTTTAACCTTGATACGTGATAGGTATTTGGTGTCAAAATGTATGACTAACTCAAGAGCAAACCTTCGCTTTTCTTTTGATAGTCACATAGTGTTCTTCTCTGATGTATTTTAATGTGAAAAACCCTTCTTCCTGCCAGCAATGTGAGGCTGTGAACAAAGTCATCGAGGAGAGCAAGGCCCTGCCTCCTGACGTCAGACGGTTTGCAACGCTGCTCGTGACCAATGGTCTGCCCCTGCTGAGGACAGGTCCCTGGGACAGCAGCCTGGAAGGGACGGTGACAGAAATGGCTATTCATGTTGCAGTCATCCTTCTTTGTGGACACAACAGAGTGTTGGAACCCCTGAAGAACCTGGCCTTCTCCCCAGAAAACATGGCGGTAAGACTGGGCTAAGGTTGCATCCACGTTCGCAGGAAACGCTTTAGAGACCCAGCGGGCACCTTGCAAACTGTTAAACCTGTGTATCTCCTAGACCCTCCGTCCGCCTGTCTCACTCGACCCTTTAGTCCACAGCAATGGTGAGCGGCTTGCCTTGTCCTTTGTTACTTTGTAGAGAGCTGTTCCGTGTTCTCCACAGAGAGATTTTGAGGTGAAGATGAAAGAAACTCAAGGTCCCCTTAGTCGACGCCCCTTGTTGAGCAGGGACACCCAGTCGACATGCTCACTTGGCTACAGCCAGCTCTGCTGTTTTTGGCTTTTCAGAATGCCTTTCTTCCAGCGATGCCGGAAGACTTGCTGGCTCAAGCTAAGAATTGGATACGGCAGGAAGGAGTCCAGTGGTACAGTAAGTGTTGCTCTGAGGTGGAACCCCACTCCTCTGGGCTTTGAGGGCACCCTGAAACCACAGGAGACGCCGTCTCGGGCCGCCCCCTCCTGCCCTGGGTGCCTTTGCAGGAGGCGAACGGCTCGCAGGAGCCGCTGCTCTGCTGACTGTGGACGAGCCATGTCGTTTCTGTTCTTGGTCACAGGAAAGGGTCCTGCAGGATGCACTTCTGTCCCTGGAACATGCCATCGGGGGAGAAGGGGGCACTAGTGACCACAGCAGGAGCTCAGTCTAGGGCCAGCTTGCAAGATAGCAAAGGTTGTGTCCCAAAGATCGTTCTTTCAGAAATGCAGAGCTGAAGGATAGAACAACATAAGCTGTGACGTTCTGTGAATTGTGCTGTGGCCTTGAGTAATAAAAATCACCTTTGAAGACCAGTTTTTAAAGTTGTTATAAAACCTGCTCAGAGCAAAAGCGAACAAAACCTGCAGAGAATAGACGGAAAGGTGTAAACTGCTCCCCTCCCGGCCTCCACGGCCACCCCCGGTGTGAGCCTGCGGCCTCATTGCTCTCTGTGAAATTAGACTCAGAGACACTTTCTGCTGACGCCAGTGGAGCTGCGGGTCTGTGTCAAATAGCTAATGAGAAAACTAGCAAAGTGCAGGGTTTTGGGAACGTGCTTGGAGCTTCGAGTCCGTGTCGCCTTTTGGTCTGGCCAGAGAGGAGGGACTTCGTGTCCCCTCTTACCCTCACCAGCCAACGTGTCCTGTTCTTCCCGCAGCATGTCCCAACGGCCACGCCTGTGCTGTGGGGGAGGTGAGTGTGGGGATTTGGGGGCAGGATCTTCGCGGGGCTTCAAGATGTGTGTTCCTCTGGGTCTGAGGAGACGGGGCTGTGGAACAGGAATGTATGGAGGGTCTGGACCTTTTGGGGAGAACCTCAGACTCATCTTGAAGGCTGTTCTAGGTATTTCAACTATACATTCAAGTGGCGCCAAGGGTTTCCAGCCAGGGTCTCTCAAGCTCAGCACCGTGGACATAATGCCTTCTTGAGGGGCTGGCCTGGGTGTCGTTGCGGGTTTAGAGGCCTTCCTGGCCTCAACTCACCAGATGGCCATAGCACCTGCTCTCTTCCCCAGTACGACAAACGAAACCATCTCCAGACATTGCCCAAGGTCCCCTGGGAGGCAAAACTGCTGCAGGACAGGAGCCCCTGCCGGCCCTCCTTCCTGGCCACTGCAGCTCAGGGTCAGGGATGCAGGGCTTCCCGAGGTGACAGAGTGCTGGCTAGACCGTAGGTTGGATTCCTCACCCCCAGAGAAGATAGGGTCCAGACACCGAAGGCTAGGAAAGCGAGACACCTGGCTTGTTCACATCTGAATCCCAGAGCCTCTGGCCAGGGCCCGTGTAGCGTGGTCCGTTCGCGCTCAGAACAGGCTGAGTGAAAACACATGAATGTTATTTACTACAGTAATTAAGAGGCGTGGGGGACAAACCTGGCGTGTGCCCTGTGCTCCACCCTCTGAGCACCACTCTCTTCCTTGTCCATGAGACGGGAGTGAGATAGATTCTTCCCAAGACCTCTCCCTGGACCTGAAACTCTGTGGTCCGGAAACTGAGACGGGTTTGGTCAGTGATAGACCGTAATTCAGTGTATATAGTAGCGCACAATTTGATTTTTTGAAAAATGGAAATTTGGAAGCAGTAAGTCGTATGATTACATTTTTTTAAGTAAAACAAAGTCCAAGTGGTATTAAGGAAAGCAGTTGGAAGCCTCCGTAGTGTTCCTGGTGGTCAACAGTGAGGCACGGAGCCAGGTGTGACGGGCAGGGAACGGAAGACCACGCTGAATGTGGGGAAGGGGGACTGAGCTTTATATACTTGTAATGTGTCTATTTGGGAATTAAACTGTCTTTTCCATTTAAAAAAAAAATTCTGAAATTGCCCACATACAGCGCAGTGGGCGCGGAGCGCCCGCGCTGCCTCCCTGGCTCCCGCGGCCCCGCTTGGCGTGGCAGGCACTAGCTGGGGGGCGGCGCGCCTGCGCGGAGGCGCCTGCCAGGCTGAGCAGGGCCGTCTGTGTCCGTCCTAGTGCGGCTTGCCGATGGAGCAGAGCTTCTGTGTCGACTGCGGTGTTCTCATCGGAGGGATAAATCACACAGCGCAGGCTGGATTTCACAAGATCCAGTATGTAAAATTCCATTCCTTTCTGGGTCTTCAAACCCTGGGCTTTGGGGCTGTTTCTTGTCCAGCTGAGGATTCAGCACCGAGGACAGCACCGGGGACCGCACGTCTGGACCTGAGTCCTGTGGGATGTCGGCGTCGGGGTCCCTGCCGTCACCCGGGAACGAGCAGGTTGTGATCTGCCGTTGGCTAGCTGGGCTGTTGATGCAGAGCAGACCACACATTAATACTTATTAATGTTAATACGTACGTGAATTCCAGTGTCTTCTGTCTGAACCTGGGGCACGACCCCTGTAGAAATATGCTTGAGGTGGGAGCTCAGCGGCAGAGCGCATGCTGCATGCACGAGGTCCTGGGTTCAGTCCCCAGCACCTCCATAATAAATAAAGAAACCTAATTTGCCCCCTGCAATTAAAAAGTAAAAAAATAAAAACATTTAAAAAGAGAAATATGCTCGACACAAACAGGTGATCAGATTCAGACGGACATTTAAGTCTGCCCCTTGTAAACGCTTAGCTTCCTGTTTTTAAGAGGAGATACAGTCAGCCTTATCAGGGACTTCAGAAGCCAGCTAAAACTCAGCTCATAACTCCACACTTGCTCGTGAGCCGAGTGTGGCTACAGCAGCTCCGTGAAGTGTGGGAGGCAGGGCCTCTCTATGGTCCTCCCATCTTCTGGCTATTTCGAGGATGTCGCAGTTTGAAACATTCTAACCTGTTACCTCCATAAACTGTTACAGTGTTCCGGGATCTCCACTATCTTTGCAGCTGAGCGTGCTGTCGCACTGCACCTCCTGTCTGGGTGTGACACCAAATCCCCTGCTGGAGCTTGGGTCCCAGGGTTTGATTTGGGACAGTGCGAGCGGTGTGTGCAGCCCCCATGTTGGTGTCCACTGTCCCCAACCCTGGCTGACCTCCGCCTGCCTGCTCCTCTCCCCACGCTGACTCTGGAAGAAACAGGTCCAGGAGCAGCACAAACAGCCAGGACTTTTAAGCTTTCATATTATTTTATTTATTTTTTGTTACAGTAGAGATGAGGTACAGTATTACGTAAGTTTAGGTGTACAGCAAAGTGACGCACAGGTTTAATGCTTATTCTCCACTTCATTACTGTAAAACATTGGCTGTGCTCCCTGTGCTGGACAGTGTGTCCTTGTGGCTTATTTTATACATAATAGTTTGCGCCTCTTAACCCCCTGCCCCCGTATTGCCCCCTCCCCACTGGTCACCAGCAGTTTCACAAACAGGCACTTTACACAGAGGATGTTATGGGCTTTGGGTCAGCCCAAAAGGTCAGTCAGTAAGGAAAAAGAACGTAGAGAACAAACTTACGGCTACTCGGCGGGAAAGGGGTGGGAAAGGATGAACCGGGAGTCTGAGATTTGCAGCACTGACGACTTTATATAAAACAGACAACGACAGGTTTACACTGCAGAGCACAGGAGCAATATTAGTGTCTTGTCGAGACCCATGATGAGAGAGAATGTGAAAACAAGTACTCGTGTGTGTGTGTGTGTGACTGAAACACGGTGCTGTGCCCCGGAAACCGACACAGCACTGTGACTGACTGTCCTTCAACAGCAAGAAAGGAAAGGGCTCTTAGGAAAGCGGTCTGGGCTTAGTCGAGTAAGTAACTTTTGACATCGTTTTCTTCAAAAGTGTAAACCCGGTCCCAGGTCCTAAGAATCCGAAGTGTGCCCCTTGAGCAGAGGGGCAGTGGCCATCCTCAGCCTTCACCCTGTCTTCTCTCGTCCTTTCCAGAAACAACAGGGACAGAACTCAGACTGGCCACGTGCTGGGGAGCCCGCCACCCAGAGGCGTGGCCGTGGTGTCTGACCGAGCGCTGTCTCCGGTAGTCTTCCTTCTCATCCGGCTACTCTTGCATTTGGCCATGCTTGTGGGAGCCTCCCGCAACCCCCAGGTACAGCATTGTGCTGCCCGACTGCGAATTTAGTTCCTACGGTAGTTTATGCACAGTGAGTCCTTGCATTTTGAATATGTCACTGTTACCTAATCCACAGTGTAGCACAAAGTTCACGGGTCCTAAAACTTCCCACTGTGGCCTGTCTATGGTGGGGCGGGGGACCGCCCATCCCGTCATGTAAAGTCCGTTATTAATGGGCAGCTCTGGTCTCCAGTCTGCACTTGGGCGTGCAGAGGCTGAAGTACCGTCACGGCAGCCGTGTCTGTGCAGCGCACCATGTGTCCCCTTCGTTAATGAGCCGTGAGGGCACAGGGTCAGGCTTTGGAAGTTCTGTGTTTCATGCTGATGGTCCAGAAGGCAGTCGTTTTCAGACCGCCGTCACTTCCTCTCCTTCTGTCGCCTCTGCTTGTCTGAATCCTGCCGACATCCCTCGGTGAACGGCGTGTTTAGAAACTGTGCTCTGGCTCGGGGCTGGTTCTTCACCCCTCCTGACTGCTCCCGCACTCACCGTCTCCTCTGCAAACAAGATCTCGCGTGACACCTTGTCGCCTCGCCCCACAGGCTCTGAGGAACATCATCAAGCCTCCGGTGGAGGATCCCGCGGAGTTTCTGCAGCAGCATATCCAGCGGGACCTGGAGCAGCTCATAAAGACGCTGGGAAAGAGCGCGGACGACGCCACCAGTGTGGTGCACCTGGTCCTGTGCAGCCTCCTCAGGGAGCCGCACCAGGGTGAGGACACGCGGCGCGGGCGGTGCTGGGTGCGGGTGGCGGGCGGCGCGGGGCGCAGCTGCAGGGAAAGCAGAGATGGGGGGAGCAGCAAGACGCGCACCTGCCGGCGGGCGGTGGGGGACGGCCCACCTTTCCATTCTCCCGCTGCTGGGTTTGCTCCCCGTGTTAAATGCGCATGTGCCGGGGAGGCTTTGCAGTTTTAGAAGTCAGCCTTGGACGCAGCTCACCCACCGTCTGGGGAGCGCGCAGCGCCCAGCACAGGCGCGTGTGTTAGAGAAACGCTGCCACCAAAGCCCCTGATGTTTGACCGTTGCTTGGAGCTTGTTCTCTTCCACGCCTGTCCCACTGGAAGTTGGGGGAGGGGCGGCGCAGCATCTACTTTTCCTAAAAAAGCCCTGCGGGCTGGGCTGACTTCGTATGTTTACACGTCCACAGTCTGTCACATGGAAAAGGGGGCTACCCACGATTACGTCCCCTGGACTCATTTTTCTGTTCTAAAATTTTAAATTCATGCAGAAAGAGAAGGTCTGTAAGGCAAGTTAGTAGGTTTATTTCTTTTTTTCAGGTTTAAAAAAAAATTGGGGGGGAGGTAATTAAGTTTATTATTTTATTTTTTTGACAGACAAACTGGGGATTGAACCCAGGACCTCATGTTTGCTAAGCACGTGCCTTACAGCGGGGCTATACTCTCCCCACAGGAGGTTTATTTCTGAGTGGCAGAATTTAAAACAGCTTTATCTTCTTTTTGCTTATCTGCAAAAATCT
Source organism: Vicugna pacos (assembly GCF_048564905.1). NCBI lineage: Eukaryota > Metazoa > Chordata > Mammalia > Artiodactyla > Camelidae > Vicugna > Vicugna pacos. Next base: position 61,417,691 of record NC_133002.1, read on the forward strand.
TTTAAAATTTCCTCTGTAATGACAATGTCATTTAAAATAATAGCAGCGATAAAGCGTTCTGCCCCGTGACAAGGAAACCCATCCCTGTGTCAGGTGTTTCTCTGCCAGAAGCCAACATCAGTGTATACTTCCTATTTAGCAAAACCTGGCTGTATTTCAAGCCTCTCATTCTGGTGTGGTTTCAGCTACGTAAGCACACTCCATACCCTGCCGACAAGGTGGCCGGGTTCTAGAAGCAGGCTGACCATTTCCACGGGCTTCCGCGGGGCCCCACCTCTGTCCGCGAGCCGGGGGCAGTGGCTGAGACGGTCGCCAACAGCCTGGCTTCTGTATTTTGCCCCTGGGCTGCTTCTGATTTAAAGTAATGTCCTTCTAGTAATTTTGTTCAGGACCGTAAGATGACAGCTACGCGGGTTAGAGCTCTTAGAGTTCAAAGCACCTTCACAAAGGGTGATGCTCAGGTCGACGCAGGAAGGTACAGCCACCCTCCCCCACAAATAGGAGCATCGTTTCAGTTCACGCTGTATTCACTGTGCGTGTAGACTGCTGTTTTTTTCCCTCCTTGAGTAACCCACACATTTTCCTTCGTAGGACATTTAAATTTTGATGCAATATTGTCAACCAAAGAAAGGAGGAACTGCTGGGAGAAGGCAGCCGAGGCCGTCATTCTGCCTGAACTGGAGGTGAGAGCTGCATGGTTACGGCCTCGGGCTGCTTCGTCTGGGACCGTGCGGGCGGCGTCCCGGGCCTCTGCCGGGTGCTTGGGCCACTGCCCCTTCTGGAGACGTCCCTTAGTGCGGCCGTCCGCTGGGCCACAGATTTAGGTCTTCTCTGCCTGGCCACCCCACCCTCCTGTTGACCCCCCGTCCTCTCCCCTTGTGGGGCTGGTCAGGGTGGCAGGCTGAAGAATTACTGGGAATCCAGAGAGTCTGGGCAGTATTTACAGCAGGACGTGAGAGCAGGGGGCAGAGACGTAACGTCTCCGTCAGAGGAAGCCCGTCAGAAGGCAGAAGTCAGCGAGGAAACGGTGGTGATGAGATGTCGGTCTCTGGGACTCATTCTGTCTGGGGAGACAAACACATACAGGAACATGTACATTATAACAAACGATAGCAAACGTGAATGTTTGATCACGGGGCCCCCGAATCCACCCCCTGCTGAGGGCACGCAGTGCCCCGCCTGTTTGCTGTAGCTTCTCACGTCCAGAGCCCACGTCGCTTTCCTCCCCAGCGTCTGGACCAGACCCTCTTGGCAGTGAACACGCGCATCAGCCGAGACGAGCGCATCAGTTCCAACCCTGTGGCCAAGATCGTGTACGGTGACCCGGCGGCCTTCCTGCCCCACCTGCCCCAGAGCGCGGTTCACTGCTCTAGGATGTGGAGCTGCCGGAGCAGGGTCACCGTCGAGTACCTGCAGCACGTCGTGGAGCAGAAGAACGGCAAGGAGACAGTGCCTGTCCTCTGGAGGTTCCTGCAAAAGGTGAGGCTGCTTCGCCGAGACCGCCACCCACATGTCCCCGGGGGCCTGAAGGACCCACTCTTGCTCAGTCTCACCAGTCCTGGGGATGGGGCAGCCAGCAGACTGCTGCATCCGATTGTGGAACGGCGTGTCTGTGGCAGACGACTCGGGTAGAGCAGAGATCTCCAAGCACATCAGTCCGTATGAGCCTCCGACGAAACGCACACTTGAGCTGGGATAAGCGGGAATCCGGAAAGAATCCAAGGGCCAGGAGGGCGTCCCCTAGTCACTCCGCAGGGAAGGACAGGCTGGAACGCTTTCCTGGCTCTGTCTGTTCATCCTCATCCCCGAAGTGCCTGGAGCGGCCAGTCACCAAGGAGTGTCTGTTCAGTGAAAGAACAGTTCACTGTCTGTTCAGACAGACAGAGGGTCTTCCCTGCTCCTGAGCCACTCGGAGCGCTCGTGGCGGTGAGACTGAAGGCAGGGAGGAGTGCGGTGTGCGTCGCATCCTTTAGAACCGGAATTCCACGTGGTTCCTGACATTAATCTGGTCCAGCTTCTCTTTCCTACAATAGGTTTTCTAATCATTTCCCCCACGGGCCAGTGTTTGCAGTCTAGCCAGAAGTAAGATGATTCAGAAATTCCTGTGGGTCAGCGAAGGGAAATGAATTTGCGGTAGGGAGGCCGTTGGGTCAGTCCTGTGACCTCTCACCGACGCGCACAGAACTGTACCGAGCCCTGCCAGCCGCGCGGCCTCCTGCTCCGAGCAGCCGCTCCATCCCCACCCGCCGCCGGGCCCCAGGGGCTGCTTTCTTTCATCAGCTCTTGGCAGACACATCTGTTGTGTCAGCCCCGCGGTTCACTCCCCAAGCCCCAGCGTGCAGAACGCGGGCCAGCACGCTGCGCGCGGTTGCTAGGCACTTGTTGGAAGAACCGTGTGGCCTTTTCCCCCTTCTCGAGTTCCACCACGTGTCACCACGTAAAACGGCACGTTGACCAGAGTGAAGTACGAACACACGTGCTGAGCCAGCCCCGGAGTCTGCTTCCCCAACATCGCTTTCTGGGTAAACTATGAAGCGTTCCTCGTGGTCTCCCCTTTTCTAGGAAGCAGAACTGAGACTGGTGAAGTTCCTGCCTGAGATTCTGGCCCTGCAGAGGAACCTAGTGAAACGGTTCCAGAACGTTTCCGAGGTTGAATTCAAGTCCATCAGAAGCTTCGTTAGCAGCCACAGCTCAGGTAGGACTCTGACGGGGTCAGGGCGGTACGTGTCGTGGTTCCAGCGTGAGGGCTCTGGTTCAGGGCTGGTGGGCGCCCTGTACCCCAAGCTTGTAGCACTAAATCAAACCTGTGAGTCCCCGGGACACATTAGAAGACTTTGCTGCAGCTGACACGCTCTCTCTGGCTCCTCAAAGTCAGCTTTAGTTGAAACTGCGTTTAGAACCTGTCAGTGATGCTGGGAAAGTGCAGGGTGGAGGTCCTTCTAAGGAGCGGGTTGCTCCCTTGGTGTCACCCCAGGGCTGGTGTTACCCCGGGGCCGGTGTCACCCCGGGGCCGGTGTCATCCCGGGGTCGGTGTCACCCCAGGGCCGGTGTCATTCCGGGGCCGGTGTCACCCCAGGGCCAGTGTTATCCCGGGGTGGGTGTTACCCCGGAGCCAGTGTTACTAGGGGGCCCTCACCATGCGTCTTGTCTGACAGATGGGCTGAGGGTGTTATTGCTGAAGAGAATCACTGCCTTTCTGTCGACATGGAACAAACTGAGGAGATCGCTGGAGACCAACGGTAAGTGTCAGCCCCCCCGCCCCCAGCATTCCGGGGCAGCCCGTCCGCAGCCTCTCCTGTCCGGCCAGCTCTGCCTGTCCCGCGACTGCTGCTGCCTGGCCGTGTGCGTGTAGCCCCAACCCTGCAGACTCCTGGCACAGGTGTCTGGGATGAGTGAAGTATCGGGGAAAGCACACCCTCAGTCTCCCTGAATCTACAAATCAGAAAGGAGCTGAGAACATTTGAAACTCGCCCACATGTACAAGAGACGGGGTGGGGCGGCTCAGAGCACCCCAGTTCCAGCCCTGCTCTGTGGGGGTGGCTCCCCCCCGAGGCGGGGCAGCAGCAGCCGGAGACGCGTGTCTGTCTGCAGGTGAGATCAAGCTCCCTAAGGACTACTGCGCGTCCGATCTGGACCTGGACGCGGACTTCGAAGTCGTTCTGCCACGTCGCCGGGGCCGGGGCCTCTGTGCCACCGCCTTGGTCAGCTACTTGATTAACCTGCACAACGAAATGGTCTACGCGATGGAGAAGTTCTCCAAGGAAGACAGCAGGTGGGTGCGCAGGCCCGTGGCGGGGGCCCTGTCCGCCCAGGAAGTCGTTCCGAGGCAGCACAAGCAGGGAAGCAGGGTCCCCAGGCCCGGGGGCAGCGAGCCGGGCTTCAGGTCCCCCTGGACAGATGCCCTCGGCCACGTTCACGAGCGTCACGGGTTCACGTATCCCTTCACCTGAGCAGCCGGCAGCAGCGTCACACGGGGGCTGGCTCCATGTCGCTGGGCCACACGCACCTGACTAGGGGCTGAGTGCTGTCTGTCTGTCTGTCTGTCTGTTCCAGCTACTCTGTCGATGCCTCCGAGGTCACCGACCTGCACGTCATCAGCTACGACGTGGAGCAGGACCTGACCCCGCTGATCCTCTCCAACTGCCAGTACCATGTGCAGGAGGGTGGGGAGACCTTGCAGGAGTTCGACCTGGAGAAGATCCAGCGCCAGGTCACCAGCCGCTTCCTCCAGGGCAAGCCCCGGCTGACCCTCAGGGTGAGGCTGAACCGCTGCTGTTTGTGTGGTCGGTGCATCTGTTTGCAGGTTTCCCCGAGGGTGGCTTTGATCACAGCGGTTTCAAAGTGAGGAGGGACCACCTGGACCCTTGGTCCACAGCCCCGATGCCGTCTGGGCTGACAGCCCCAGGGCTGTCTCTACCCCTGGACCCACCCCCAGTACCCGAAGGGTGTTTGCGTGTCTGATGGGCTCGGCGTCCGATTCTCTGCCACGGTTAATGGCACCGCCAACCACCCACGAGAAACCGCATTATTTTCCCCCTTCCCTGTAGTCTCCACACATGCCCTGTTGTCCACACCGTCAGGCGCCCCGTTTAACTCCCAGGGCCCCCTGCTCAAGTTCCAAGCAACTGTCCTGAAGTTGCGCCACCGCGGTGGCTCCCACCCGGCCCCGCCTCCAAATCTCTGACATCCAGACCTGCTGCCCATCACCCTGTCGGACCCCCCGATGCGCAGCCCACTGCTCGTGGAAAAAGCCTACACTTTGTCTGGCACAGAAGGCCCTGTGGCCTGTCCCGGCCCTGCCTCTGGCCACCTCCCCATAGTGAATCCCGCGGTCTCTCACACGGGGTCACCCGAACGCACCACGCAGGGCCACATGTGTTCTTTACCTGGGCCGCACTGGCTCCTCCCAGGCCCAGTCCCGGGCTGGTCCGTGGGTGTGCTTCTGCGCCTTCCCTGCCCACAGTGAGGCTGTGAACTGCTGGAGCCCAAGGCTGGTGTGGACACACTCTGCTTCCCCTGTTGTCAGCAGGGTGTCCCTTGGTCCTGCTCTGTGCTCAGCGCACCAGTGGGACATCCTCACTTCCTGCTCCCCCGGCAGGCCGCGGGCGACAGTATTCCGCGTGACTACCTGCTGGGCCACTGAGGCCAGGCTGTGTTCCTCGTGCCATCGTTTCCACAGATTGTGGGTTAGACACAGACCACAAGTCACGTGGGGACAGAGCGGCCTGCTTTGCCTGGTGATGCACCGAGTAGCTGGGACTGCAGTTGAGTCTCTGCTCAGGCATGTGTTTGTCATCAGGTGGACACCTCCAGTGTGGGCTCCGTCCAGAGATGTTTCTTTCTCTTTCCAGGGAATACCCACGCTGGTGTGCAGACGGGACTGGAACTACGAACACCTCTTTGTGGACATCCAGAACAAGATCCCGCAGGTGATGGCGATCAGCCTTGTCAGTGCGCACGCATGTGTCTCAGAGTGTTTGGGCTGTGCCACCCTCCCTCTAGCCGTTTGTCGAGAACACCAAAGAGTTTCAGGGCCTCCTATGTTCCCCGAGCCCAGCACACCTTCCAAAGGGCAGGCTGGCACAAGTGTTCTCGTGGAGGATAAACACATGGGAACCTTGCGGTGGCAGCTATTTAGCGACGGTGTCATGGCTGTCACGCTGGTGCAGAACGTCCAGCACCTGTTCCTGCGTTTCTGGTTTGCCGGCATTGGACGTGTGTGGGGGGTGTTGAGGTGTGATGTGTCTGTGTGTCGGCGTGGTTGTCCTCACAGCTTGTTCATTTTTTAATTGAAGTGTAGTCAGTTACAGTGTGTCAATTTCTGCACAATGTCCAGTCGTGCATGTACGTACATGCATTCGTTTTCACCTTCTTTTTCATTAAAGGTCAGACAGGATATCGAATAAAGTTTCCTGTGCTATATAGAAGTTTATTTTTTATCTATTTTTGTATATAGTGGTTATGATTTGCAAAGCTCAAACTCCCAGATTTATCCCTTCCTGCCCCCTTTCCCCCTCACACCTTGTCCTGAGGATTCAGTGAGTTCACATTTCTGTAAAACACCTGGACACTGTTGACCTTAGCAAGCACGCTGTGTTGACGGCTGTTGTTCCGAGAGCCAGACCCAACCCATGGCTTTGGCCGGCAGCAGGTGAGGGCTCTTATCAGGCAGTGGTGCGCGAGGGGCCCCAACCTTGGATCCCTGTCCTGCCTTCGACTTCCTAGGACCCCCTCCCCAACACCGTCCTCAGCAACATCCGAGGACAGCTGCAGTCCTACAGCGATGCCTGTGAGGCTCTGTCTGCCATAGAAGTCGCGCTGGGCTTCGTGAGCACGGCCGGCGGGGACCCCGACATGCACTTGAACGTGTATTTCCAAGACATGCTGCGGATGGGTGATCAGACCTCGCTGGTTTCCAAGGTGGGTCTCCTGCCTGGGAAGGAGACACTCCCCACTTCCTGCTGGGAATACCACCACCCAGGGAGCACCAATCTAGGCAGCCCCCCGAAAAGGAGGGGAGGCGAGGACACCCCTCCCCCAGCCAGTCGGCTGTGTAAACAAAACACACAGGCGGGAAGGGAGCAGTGTGCTCGGAATGTGAGGGTCTAGACAGCGGGGCCTCCAGCATGCGGAGGCCTCTGCCGGCCAGCTGCACACCCGGGCGGACCCCAGGTGCTGCGGGGACCGGGGCGGGGAGACGAGGCAGGAGTGAGTGGATGGGGCAGAGGGGGCCTTCCTGGTGAGGGAGACGGAATCCCTGCGGGGGCGCAGAAATGGCACCTCTTCAGGAATTCTGTTCCTCCTTCAGGCCTTAAACAGGTGCCAGCTGAAACACACCATCGCCCTCTGGCAGTTCCTCTCTGCCCACAAGTCTGAGCAACTGCTGCGACTGAGGAAGGTGGGTCCGTGCCGGGGAGCTGCCCGCCTGCCCCTGGGCCCCGGGGAGCCGCCCGCCCAGCCACCCCTCGCCAGACTCACCTGCGTCATTTGTTCTCAATTCTTTCCAGGAGCCATTCGGGGACCTCATCCCAAGGTACGGAGTCGCGCTCAGCCCCGAACATGCGAAGCTGCTCAGCACCTTCCTAAACCAGACTGGCCTGGATGCCTTCCTCCTGGAGCTTCACGAGATGATGGTCCTGAAGCTGAAGACCCCACAGGCGGCGGAGAGTTTCAGCCCTCAGTGGAGGTGCGGGCTGGGCCGGGCACACACCGGGCCTGCCGTCTCCCCGAGATCCCCACCCGCACAGAAGCCCTGCCCATCTTGCAGAGCTCGGTTTCCTGCTGTTTTATAAACCACAAAGGCACGGATTCCCGGGCGGGGGTATAGCTCAGCGGCAGAGCACGTGCTGAGCACGCACAGGTCCTGGGTTCAACCCAGTGCCACCACTCAAAGAAATAGGCCTAGTCTCCCCCACAATTAAAAAAGGTCACATATTCTCATTATGACAAGTGGACTTATTTTGTCAGCGAGACGTGAGTTTTGAATCTGGTAGGAAAGGCCACACCAGTGAGGAGTGCAGGGGAACACCCAGCCCTGGACATTGCCCATCTTTTGTAATTTTGCCGACCTGATGGCCCAGAGATGGTGCCCCAGTTTCCCTCGGGTTTCCCATCTGCTAGTGAGGCTGAAGGTGTCCATCAGCCGTCCGTGCGCCTCGCTCTGAGCTGCCTCTCCATGTCCTTTGATTATTTTTCCTTGGGGCTCTGTGTCTTTTTCTGAATTGTGAAAGTTACAGTTAGTCTTTTATCTCCCTGGTTGCAAATGCTGCATCTTCATTTCATGAAGCCAAATCTGACAGAACCTTCCTGAGAGGATCCTGTAGGGAAATACAGATAAGGGTCCCACAGTCATAAACCACTCTCCCGTGCGCTTCCCTCGCGCTTTTATAGTTGTATATGTCGCATTCGTTTTGTTAACCAGCTTGTTTTCACGTGTGGCCTGAGGGAGGGATTTAACTGCTGTTTTTGTAAATAGTTGCACTCCAGCTTTCGCCACCAGTACGCTTCAGAACTTCTCTTCCTCCGTTACGCTCTGAGGCCTCGTGCCTGCGCGTGTTTAGTCTTTGCACTTGTCGGTCTTTACGATCTGGACTTTGAGTGTAGGCAAAAGGATCCTTTCCTAGAGAACTTACGACCTTTACCAAAACAAATCATGAAACTGGAATTCAAGCTTTTTTCAAATAGGGGGGCTTCGTTTTCTGGAGAGCAGGTGTGCTGCTGTTACCAGACTGCCTAAGAGCACCTGAGCGCCCCTGATCCAGGCAAGCGCCATCCCGCAGGGCGGGGGGCGGCAGGTGTGCGCCGGAACCTCGAGCCCCAGATTCTAGCGCCGGCTCAGCGACTCCATGGGTGACGGACCTCACGCTGCTCCCAGCGTTTCTGGCCGCAGCGAGCACATCGGGTGTGCTGCCGGCCCGACGTGGGAGACTGTCTAACGCTGCCTCTTGTTGCTTGTTTTTCAGCCTGAGAGACACTCTGGTGAGCTACATGGAGACTAAAGACAGTGAGGTTCTTCTGCCCGACGTGGAGTCTCAGTTCCCAGAAGAGATCCTGCTGTCCAGCTGTGTCTCCGTGTGGAAAATGGCAGCCGAGCTGAAATGGAACCGACAAACAAGATAGGACAGCGTCCTGTCCCTGCAGGGACCAGGGCAGGGGAGCTCTCCCCTTCTCCCGGCAGGAGGGGCTCCATCCTGGGCGGTCACCTTTGCTGTTGGCGTAGCACTCAACTCAGGACCCGCTGGCTGCTTTCCGAGAGACAGGCCATTTCAGGAGCGTCGGTAAATTCAGAAACTAACTCATCACATTCTGAAGAGTGTTCACTGGGAGGCAAGAGCTAAAGATTACATGAAACTGGAATGAACCACCTTCCTCCATGTGCCAGGAGAGACCAAAACAGCCTCTCAGCTCCTGGGATAGGAGTGGTCTGTCCGAGACCTCCCAGCCTCTCAACGTGCCCGTGCCCGGTCCCCAGCGCCTAGTTCCTCAGAGTTCACCTAGTAGGGGGGACAGGAAGTGGGGTTAAGTGATTTTTGCCTTTTTTTTCCCTAATTTATTCTGCACTCACAGAAGAGTATCTGGCTTTCTTCTTACTTCCACTCCTTTAAATTCTGAGTGTTATACATACATTTCTAGGCTTCCAAGCCATGAAAAAGTGCCAGCCTCTTCTGGTCTCCCCCCCGTACGAGTCAGGGCATTCTGTGAGCGCCCAGGCCAAACCAGCCCGCCCTCACCAGCGCCCTACACAGGTCACTGCCAAGCGTCAAAGGCCCAGAAGCTTTCGTTCTGAGGAGTCAAGGGTGCCGTGGGTGTCCTAGTCTCCTCCTCTACAAAGTGAAAGGGCTGGATTGAAGGCCAGCTCTCCTTCCTGCTCTAGCAAATTCTACATGAAAGTTTATCAGTGTCACGTTGGACCAAGGACACGGTTCCGGCATTCTGCCGAATGCGCACGTGCGCTTGGTGTGCTCTGGACTCCCCCCGCTGCACAGCCCTCTGGTCCTTTCTTTGGGTCTCAACCAGGGCCTACAACCGAGACTCAGGGACAACACAAAGCCACTTAAGCTTCCAAGAAAGGAAAAAATAAAAAGAACAGTTAAGTCCCCGTGGCCTTGCACTGCACTTCTCCCTAAAAGGGTCCTGTCTGTTTTTCAGAATCTGCCTGCGTACTCGTGACCGCTCTGGACTAATGCCTGCCCCCAGGTAGCCCGGCACTGGGGCAGCGGTTGTTTACGAGCCAGCGGTGTCTTTCACACACACTTAGAGTCGACGACTCGATCAACTTGAAATCGGGCCCGTGGGGTGGTGGGAGCTACAGAAATAGAAGATGCCTGCCAGGGACACCCCGCGCCCCTGCGGCGCCCCTGGGGGAGCTGCAGGAGAAGCCAGGCTCCATTTTCATGATTTCCATTTCTCTTCAGCGTGTTTGACGAAGGGGTCCAGGATTTTATACAACAGCCACTTGCGTTTAGTAACCTATGATTACTGAGTCGTTCTATGCAAAGCCCCCCCCCCGCACTGGGTCGGCTTCCTGGATTTCCAGCTTCAGGGATGTGGGGGGAGGGGCTGCTTGCTCACTGCTTCAGCTTGCACTTGGCCCTCCTGTGACACCTCAGCGCTGACACGGAGCTGGCCAGGCTGCGAAGACCTCATTTGGGGGGAGGTTGAGGGGGTTGGGAGGCGCGGATTTTTTCCCCACTTTTATGGGTTTTGTTTTGTTTTTTTGGATAAAGATACTTTGCTTTGTATGTGGTGCTTTCAGAGCACTAACTGTCATTATGCAGCATTATCTTGTTTGTACAAAAATACACTGGCCTTGCCCAAGCAGATGTAAGTTTTATCATCATACCTGTTTTAATAAACTGAGTTTTGCTGCTACAGGATCGTCTCTGGGGAGGAGACTTCACCGAGGCTTTGGGGAACGGTTTCGTTTGTTTGTGAAAATGTCCTTGCAGGGGGTATCCATGAAGTGGAAGGTTCTGGACAGAAAACGTACAGTCCGGTTTAAAACATGACAGGGTAAACTTTTCCTCTGGAGAAGATGACAGCAGAGCTGAGGGCCCGGGGTGGAGTCTAACCTCCCGCCATCTCCAGGCTCAGGGCCAGAAGCTTAAGCCTGCGCCCCGGAAGGGCGTCCGCCCCTTCCGGCCTAACCTGGCTGTCCCGGGAGGTCACAGCCCTCCTGCTAAAGATGAGTAAGAGCTGACTGGCTGCCCGTGGGTTGGGCCGTGGGATGGAGAAAACAGCTCCTCAGCAAGAAGAGCTAGAGACACATGAACGAGAAACCGCAAGCTTCCAGCAGCCCCCTTCCATCTGAGTGGCAAAACACCGCTGTAGAGGAGAGCTGCATTTTCCCTTCCAAAAAGAAAAGGCTCCTGGAGAGAAACCCATGGTCTGGAACAGAGAAGAGATGCTGGTTCACAGTGGAGATGCATTCCCCGCCCCCGGCCATTCCCACAGTGTCCGAGTCAGGCCCACGGATCGTCCCCTCCTCAGCAGCTCCTCCCGGACCCGAGCCTCCCGTCCAGCCCCTCCTACAGCTCACGCTCCCTGGACGACGAGTGGACGCTTCCCTGCTGCAGTTCTTGCTTTAGGCCCGGGCGGAAGGTCACTAGGTTGGCGGTGGCTTAACCTGACGATCTTCCCAACTGACCCCGGTCTCCCCTTTAAGACCTTGCCCTGTGTGTCACTGGTGTGCCTCTCCTCAGCAGCTGTGGGGTTTCGCCGTCTGATAACCGAGACAGTCAGGAGCTAGTCCAGTTAGTCCTAGGCTCAGGCAATTCCAACCTGGAAACAAACTCCCAGGGATAAACAATCATCGTGAAAAAAGGGCCTCACTGGAGAGGTAAAGTGCCCCATGTACCGCCAACGGGCACCCCTCCAGCTCTGACTTCCTGTAAGGTCGCTGTGTCAGCTGGAAGCCGAGTAGCAGTTCCTCCAAGCCATGATCAGCATTTACATTGCTTTCTGCTCTGTCTAATCCCTCTGGTCACATTCAGTCCCGTTCTCAGGCATGATGAAGCCTGGTTCCAACTGGAAAAACCCCAGGAAAGGGCCTTCTCCCAAGAAAGCAAATGCTGACAAGACTCACACCTCATCAGACTGGAGTGTATTCTGGGGTAGCAGGATGCTGCTTCCTTGGGAGGAGCTGGAGTATTTCGGGAAGCCATCTGGGGCAAGAGCAAAGAGAAGCTGGAGGGGAAAGGGCCCAGCTGGAGCAGCCGGAAGCCGCCCCTGTGACTGCACGGCCCATGAAGACCTGCCTTGGCCCCTGCTCCCCCTCCCTCCGTGTTCCCTAGCGTTCCCTCCCCGTTGCCACTGCCTGTTCCCTGAAGCACAGCAGAACCTCAGCCCAGAGCACAGCTCCTTAACAGCCACCAACTTTGCCTCCATCTCCACAGGCCAGGGGGTGACTCCTATTACCAAATCCGACGCTTCTGCGTCCTTCCTGCTGTGTAACATGACCAGGCAGGCCCAGGTGGACCCCAGAGTAAATCTTGGCTCTCACTCTATAACTCTCCCATGTGAAAGGTCCCCTTCCTGTACCAGAAGGGAGAGTTGAGGGCCTAGAAGGCGGTATAAGTAAACTCCAGTCTGTCTTCACCATTTACTGCCTGAAGCCCAAACCCCTCTGCCTTGTCAATTTTTCACGAATTCATTATTTCTTTTGTAACAGAAGAAAAACCTGACCCCGTGTAAGATCTATTCCTTTAGCTGTACCCTGTGAGCTCTGTTGTCTGTGCTGAGTCATGCTGGCTCTGCACCTTCTATGAAAGAATGTTGCCTGTAGCCTGAAACATACAGGAGAGCCCATTCTCCATAGTCTTATCTTTAACGTATAAAACTTTCCCATTCATACAGTGATTATAAAGTTGCAGAACAGAAAATAACGAATGTCTTGCTGGAGGTTTATAGGAACATTGTGAGCAGACCCACGTGGACAGCTGCAAGAACAAAGAATCCTGGCATGGAGAAGTTTGCAACAACCAGCCACAGACCACACCCTACTCCATCCTTTAGTATGAAAGAAGCCTGAATTCTAACTTGGGTAAAACGGTTTTTTTAGGGCACTAGTACACCATCTCCTCAGCCTGCTGGCTTTCCTAATAAAGAAATTCGCTATTCCTTGCCCCGACACCGCCTCTCTGGATTTTTTGGCCTGTCAGCCTGAGGAGCAGTATGAGCTCGGACTGGGTAACACTTTCTCTAAAACGAATTAAGCTTCCCACTGTGGTCACTTCTTGGTGTCTTCATTCTCCAGTGAAAGCTCCCCCGAACATGCAGAAATTCAATCAAATGTGTACACGTGCATTTCTCTGCAGACCTGCGTTTTTCAGTGCAACTTGCACACCCCGCCAGGGGCCCTGAAGCGGGACGACTTTCCTTCCTCGATGGCGGTGGGAAAGGCCGACTTGGACCGGCGGCGGCGGCGGCGGCGGCGGCGGCGGCGGCGGCGGCGGCGGCGGCGGCGGCGGCGGCGGCGGCGGCGGCGGCGGCGGCGGCGGCGGCGGCGGCGGCGGCGGCGGCGGCGGCGGCGGCTCCTCCTCGGCGCGCCTCTCCAGCGGGGACCTCCGGCCACAAGGCGGCAGCATCCTGGGAGCCCCACCGAGCGCTGCCATGGCGACGGCGACGCCCGGCGCCTGCGCGCGGCGCTCCGGAAGTGACGCCACTGGAAGCGACGCTCAGGGCCGCGCCATGGCTGCCAAGGTGGCGACGAGACTGCCGGCGGAAACCCTGTCGCTCTGGAAACGGTAATGGGGCCGGGGGACGTGCAGGGTTCGGGGGCTGGAGCGACTCGGCTCTCCGCGGGCCTCGGGCCTCGTAACGCCCGGCTTTGGGGCCGCGGGGGCCGGAGCCCGCATCCGGCGTGCAGGCGGAAGGGCCTTCGGGAGTTGTGGCTTCCGGCCCCGCGTCCGGAGTTCCGGGGGAGGGGGGGCGAAACAGGAGGGTCCCCCGGGCCGGCCTCGGGTGCGGTGGGGGCGCGGTGTGAGGGCGGGAGGGTCCCCGGAAGAGCCCTGACTGACTCCCGGGCCTGGACGCGTGTTTGTCCTCAGGGAGCAAGCCCGGCTGAAGGCCCTTGTCGTGGACCGGGACACGGAGGCGTGGCAGCGGGACCCCGCCTTCTCGGGCCTGCAGAGGGTCGGGGGCGTGGACGTGTCCTTTGTGAAGGGCGACAGTGTTGGCGCCTGCGCGTCCCTGGTGGTGCTTAGCTACCCTGAGCTCGAGGTAACCCCCGGGGGGCGCTGGCCAGGGGCCGCGCAGCTTGGGCTCGGGGTGCGTTAGTGGGAGAGGCGGGGCCCTAGGCAGGGAACGGTGCCAAGGTAGAACCCCGCTTCTCCTTTTGTGGAAGTTCGTTAATAAACTGGGAAGCTTTTGGCAAAAAGAGGAGGGGGATAAACTCTAAATAAATTCTGTGACTGAGGTACCGAATTAACGCATGATCTCCAGGTCTGGCCATCGTCTTGGGCTCCCCATGTCGGGGACCCACAGCAACACACTCCCAACTTACTCAAGCCGGAAATCTCTTGTCTTCCCAGACTCCTCACAGTCAGTCACACACTAACTCCATTTTTTTCCACCCCCTAAATATCGCTGGAGTCTGTCCCCTGGTCAGCATCCCTGCTGCTCCTTCCCTGGCTGTGCCACTGTCACCTCTTCTGTAGGTGACAGGCAGAACCTTCACTGGGTTCCTGTTCCATGCTGCAAGCAGAGCAGTTTTCCTAAAAAGCAAATGTGAGCAGGTCACCACCTAGTCCACTTGAAACCCTTAAGTGCCCATCTTGTGATCTCAAGGTCAATAAAAGTAACACTCACAAAGCGCTTATAAGAGGCTTTCCAAGACCTGACCCCTGTTCAGTGTAACTCATCGTAGGCTTGGCCCTTGCTACCACCCACACTCCTTACCCTCTCCCCAGACTGGAGGACTTCGGGTTCCTCAGACGTGCCGTGCTGTATCTGCCTGCCTCACTTTTGCAGTGAAGTTTCCTGTCCTAGAATGTTTTTCATCTGACTAACTCTTCCTCATGTCTTTGGTCCTCAAGTAAGCCCCCCCTTCATCCTGCAGGTTCAGGAGTTGCGCCCAGCACCTTCTCCTTCCTCTTCACCACACTGGGATGGAATTGGCCTGTCTCCCCTACCAGAGTGTAAGCTCCACGATAGTAGGAGCCACTGCTGTTCTGCCCAGGGTTGTAGCCTTGGCACTTAGTTCCATGCCTGGCACGTAGAAGATGCTGGAGTAGATACTTGAAGGAACAGTGTGCCCATTATTCCTTTGGAGTGAACAGCTCAGGAAGCCTTGTCTAAAGAAGAGCCTTGACAGGGAAATCTCAGGCTCTGCAGCTCCAGTGTGCCCCCCCCCAACCTGCTCCCAAAGCTGCGTCTTCCTGCTTCGGTGTCTTTTGCTTTACTTGGAAGACCCTGTAGTCAAAGTTTAGCAGAGATGTACTGATACCCAACTTGGAGTTTGATGGGGAGTAAACGAGGTCATGCCTGGAAAGCGCTAGCATAACGGGCACGTGGCACCTGTCACAGTGAGTGTCAGCCTCTGTTAACTCGGGGGACAGCTGCTCGCTTTTCAAGACCCGATTCACTTGTTCCCATTGCTCTGTCCCTTGCTCTACCGGCAGAATTAGCTGTTCCCTCGTCTCTGTCCTTGACCTCTTTCTACACGTGTGCCGGTGCAGTACTTCTCACACCATGTTGAAGTTACCAGATTACGAGATACTTGCGGATCTTATGGCCTGTGGTCAGAGCGCTCTTCCTGTTCCAACAGTCCTCCTCCCCTCATTACAGTAACTGTTTAAGCAGAGTCTCCTTACCTCAAAGAAAAGAAAAAGTTGGTTTATATTCTGTTTTTCTCACCATCTGCAGAGTCTCAAGGTTGGGGTTATGCCATATTTCTTCTGTAACCCCAGCTCTCAGCCAAGTGCTTGCTGCTTGGATGTGGTCAGCACTTGTCGCCCTGTGGTATAGAGGCTTAGACTGGGAAAGGATCTTGGAAGAGTCTGGCCCAGTGACTCCCAAATGCCCAACCATGGATCTGTGCAGTTGCTCGGAAGTGTGTATAGAAATACAGATTCCGTAGGCAAATCCGTAGGGACAGAAAGTAGATTCATCGTTGCCAAGGGCTGGGGAGTGGGATGGATGAAGGGTGACTGCTAGTGGGGACAAGATGATTCTGAGGGTGGTGAAAATGTTCTAAAATTCGATTATGTTTATGGTCGCACGACTCTAAACACCAGAAAGCACTGAAGATACTCTTCAAGTAACTTTATGGTAGTGAGCTGTATCTCAATAAAGTTATTTCAAAAAAAAAGGTTCCCGAACCTACCTCGTTTACCGGTATTTGCCTTTTAAAAACAAACCAACAAACCTCTTCCCTGTGATTCCAGAGCAAAGCCAGGCTGAGTCACTGGTCTACCTTCCCCGCAGCTGGGAGTCCTTTCCTCAGCGTCCCTGACGAGTCGTGGCCTCACAATAGTCCATTGCACGGTCAGAGCCCTGGTCAGTGTGTTCTTTTCCCCACGGAGCTGAAATTGCCTGGTTGTGACTTCCGCCTTCAGGTCCAGAGCACAGAGCAGACGGTTCCCGCCCTCCTCTGCCAGCCCTCCCACTGTCAGCAGGCAGCTCTGGGCTCTCCTGTCTTGTCTGCTCTGTCCTGAGAGCCTCACTGAGGTGCTTCCAGCTCCCTCGCCGGCCCTCCAACTGTGCCCGCAGTGAGCAGGGCCCATCTTTACGCCCCGGCATTGACCTGACTACGTCAAGTGCAGTTTGGCCATTGGTGGGGGGAGCTGACTCGCAGATCATTTCTCTAAGTGCAGTTCGGGACCAGGGCGCCACGTGGACGTTGGCTTAGGGTGGAACGTGCGGATCTTCACGGATTGCTGAGCACCCAGGTTGTGCCCACCTGCTCACTGCACAATTGACTTCTCCTCCTCCCAGGTTTCTGACTTGAGAATGTGCACTCTTACTAAAAAGTTGAAAGACTAATTCGTTGAACACTCAAATACCCGCTGCTTAAGTGTCAGCTTTTTCTGATTTTGCCGTCTCCCCTGTGTGTGCGTACTGAGGTTGGAGGGTGCCTCCCAGAGCTTGTGGCGGCTCCCCAGGCCTGTGCTGAGAATGACATTTTTCTGCAAGAGGGCAGTGTCGTTATCACACCTGAGGATATTCACCTAATTCCATAAATACCTGAACTCCATTCTTTATCCCATTTCCCCGGTTGCCGCCATCTGTTTCTTAGAGCTGCTTTTGTGTTGTTCTCTGGTCTCTCGAACTTGTGACGTAGTTTATGTTGCAGTCACTGTTGCCAGTAGGTCCCGTTTGCTGTGGGGAGTTTTGTTTTGCTTTGTTTGTTTGCTGAGACGTCCTGCGCTGACCGTTCCGTGTTAGCTTCCCCAGGTTCCCCGTTGGCTCTCCATATGGAGGGTCAAAGCGCCTGGTATTTTTGGAACGTTTCTTGGATGGTGGTTTTAAGTATTGGTTTCCCTCCATAGTTTTGTTTCTTGTCTTCAGTCGTACGTATGCTGGGTTTTCCTCCTTGCCGGTGTTTTGGTCCGTTGCTGATCTGCGTTTTTATTTCTGCCGTGTGGGGTTCTCTGTCCGCCGTTCGGTTGGTTTTCCTGCTGCCTGACTGGGGCAGCACTTTGTCAGCTCACCAGGTTTGATTATCGCCTTCTGAGTCCTCGTACCTCTGTACAGCCTTTTACTGTTCACTTTAAATGCTGCTTAAACAGGAAACTCAAGGGCTGGGGGTTCGGGTGGCCCACTGGGTTTCTTAAGTCACAAGGGACAGTGAAGTGTAGTCTCACCAGTAAATAGTGTCCTCTTCTGAAGCAAAGTGGCCGGCGTGTCTTCCAGTTCTGTGATCCTCTCGTTTCTGAGGAACGTTACACTTCTAGCCTCGCCTGCTTCTCCACGAGCCCCCAGGGCTCACCTGCTTCTCCCCAGAGGAACATCTTCCTGATAAAGCTGTGATGGCCCCGTGGACTTCCAAGCCCCTTCTCTCCAGTCCCTGCTGGCTGGGGCTGCCCACGAGCTCTCATGCCATCAGGCTCCCCGCCACACGCCCTACCCTTGGCCGTCCCCACCTGCCTGTCCAGCCCGGGGCCTGGAGCCGGCTCTGCAAGTCTGGGCTGCTTATTTGCACACGTAGGCACACACTGACGCTTGTAATCGGCTTGTGCCCCAGTTGTGGGTACCCCGTAGGCGCTGGGTAGAGGGGATTTTTCTCCCCTTTTGCGTGTCTCTGGTTTCTGGAGTTTCTGGGGAGAGATTCAGATGTAGCAGCCACCATCGTCCTGTGGGAACTCGGGCCACAGCTGGCGTTCATGTGTGTCCCTGTGAGGACGCATTCTGCTGTATGGGGTTCAGCACTCCAGCCTGCGGGGTTCGCTGTGGATCGAATTCTCTGGTCTGTCATCGAGTTAGACACTGCCCGCTTTGGGTCGTTGGCAGTTTGGTACGTTTCCTGTGAGTCAGTGATGAAAGTGTTGGAAAGACAAGCCCCTCCTCTGTGCCGTTACTGCAGTCCCTTCACGTGGGGACGTGTGGTTATGACCCAGCTTTGTGGGAGGGGTGCGAGTATGATTTTGAAAGCTGTCACCAAGAGACTGGGGTCAGGAGGGTGGTCAGTCACAATTGGGGATGTCTGAGGGTTCTGGAGGATGTGTGCTGAGTGAGAAGCGTTCTCCATCTCAGGCCGGTCTGGCTCTAATGACATGTCAAGGTTAAGGGGCCTTCGGGCTGGCGTTCTGTGGTCTGAGCTGGCCCCTGTTCCAGTACTGACAGGGGTGTTAGGACTTCTCAGTTGGAAGGACAGTCTACCAGAGCGTGTGACAGCTGTCTGGATGGTCCCCAGCAGATCCACCAGCCCCTGACCCTTGGCCCTGCCCCAGACCCATGGCCCCGCTCCTCCCAGTGTGCGCAAGGCCTTTTAGCGCACCATCCCTGGGGCGTCCCCCCTCCCTCTCTGGAGTTATTTGCAGTCACGGCCTCAGAGTTTTCCTTTTTGGACCCTGCCGTCCCCTGGAACCCGGTTCTCTTCCAGACTGCCTCACTGAGGTGGCGCCTGTCCTTTCTCTAAAACACTCGCAGTCTCTTGTGAGGCTGGACTTGCCCTTCTGGCTGTTGTAGCCGCCATGAAGACCTGGCCTTTTCTTCCCTGAAGCCCCTTCTAATGTACCTTCTAACGCTGAGATGTCCTTATCCACAGGCGCTTCTTGTGCTTTGTCTTCTGTGAGCCCCCAGACAGCCTGGCAGAAGAGGGGAGGGCAGAGGTGGGTGGTGGGGGACAGCTCTGATTTACAAAGGAGGCAGCCTCAGGAGGGGCTGGTCCACACCAGGTGTGGCCAGGACTTGGAAACGGCAGCATTTGACACCCGCTGCTCATCTGCAGGGTGGATCACCCATCCCCAGTTAGTGAGGCAGGGAAGGGGGCCTTGGGGGTGGGCCTGGGAGACGGGGAGGGAGCTGGCAATGGAAAGGATTGATGGACGAGGGCTGAGGGCGTGTGGGGAGACAGGTGGCCAGGACCACAGGGCGTGCGGTGACCTGGGTGCCTGGTGGTAGGTGGTGTATGAGGACTGCCGAATGGTTAGCCTGACGGCCCCCTACGTGTCGGGCTTCCTGGCCTTCCGAGAAGTATTCTTCATGGTGGACGCGGTGCGGCGGCTGCGGGAGAAGGAGCCCCACCTTGTGCCCCAGGCAGGTACCTCGGCTGGGCAGGAGGGGAGGGCCTCCCGCAAGGCACTGCCTGGGGAGACCCTGTGAGCTTCCAGGAGAAACGCTTTTGCCCAGAGCAGAGGGACACGGCCTAGAAAGCTGGGCCCCTCCTGCTGCTCCGGGTCGCCCCCGCCTGAGGGGCAAGGGGCACTTCAGCTGACTGGGACGTTCCCGTGGCTTTTCCAGGTCCTGTTCGTGGACGGAAATGGGGTGCTCCACCACCGAGGTAATTCTCCCTAGAGGGACCCGGAGGGGGCCTGGCACTGGCGCTCCTGCTGGCTTTGCTTTCCTGTCAAGACCCCTGGCAGAGAATCCCTCCTCCTCTTCACTCCGCCTCTTTCCTGCCCACCCCCGTGACTTCCCTGACCACCCCCCCACCAGCCTGCACTGGCCCAGCTCAGGGACCACCGTCCGGTTGGGACCTGATGCTACCAGAAGTCATCCCTGAGCTGAGCCAGCCTGTCCTGCTGGCAGCCCACCCTGCGTCCTGACAGGCCCTTGCCTGAAACCAGGCAGGAGCAGAAAGGTGTGCCCGTCCCCCACGGACGTGGGGAAACCGGCCCAGGGCAGGACGGCTGAGGGGGAGGGGCAAAGCTGGGGGGTGGGCAGCAGAGGGGGCGGGAAGGGGTGGCATGGGCTTTCCAGCTCCTGCCCTGGAAGCCTGTGGGCCCAGAGCAACCCTGGATGCTAGCACAGGGCCAGCAGGCCAGCTCTGGGCCTGGACCCCAGGCGCTGCAATCCTGGCCTCCTGGCAGGGGCCCCGTGGCCCTGGGAGAGTTGGGGGGCAGAAACGCAGAGGTCTGATGGTGGCCACAAAGGAGAGGGGGAGGAGGGAAGGTGCCAGAAAGTAAAAGGAGAAGCAGGTGAAGTGAGTGAGCACGCTAATTCGGCTCCTAATCTTGGGGGGGTGGAGGGGGTGTCCTGTGCCCAGCCCACCACCCAGAAAGCCGGGTGGGGCTCAGAGGCCTGCTCCCCGGCCCTCGCCCCATAGGCCTCTGTTCACGTGGAGGAGCTTGGCAAGGCCATGGTGTGGCCCCAGTCCCTGCATCTCTAGACTGCTGGGCTGACATCCCACCACCCCAGCCTCACCCTCCTCTGCCCCCACAGGCTTTGGGGTGGCCTGCCACCTCGGCGTCCTCACAGACCTGCCCTGTGTCGGGGTGGCCAAGAAACTGCTGCAGGTTGACGGGCTGGAGAACAGCGCTCTGCACAAGGAGAAGGTGAGGGGCCTGTGGGAGCGACGCACAAAGGCCACACGCTGCGGGCCAACCCTGCCCAGGGCGCCCTCCCCCGCCTGTCCTGGATTGCGGGCCCGAGTGAGGAAGACCCGCTTTCTCTGCACACCCTGGGTGCCCCGTGGGTGGTGGGCCATCGCGGGAGACTCGAGCTCCTCTCCCAGCATCCTGGCTGCGAGCTTGCCTCTGCCGTGGCGCTCCACGTGGCATCTGGGGCCTGTGCGGGGCTGAGTACTTCTCCACACGCCACCCGCCTTGGGGCGTCTCCCTCTGGGCCCACTTCGGAGGGAGCTAGTGACGCGTGTGGCTCTCCTGTCCAGACAGCTGGCTGAGAACAGGGCTCAGCTGTGTCCCCTCGTCCTCCTGGTCCCCGTGCCCGCTTTGCTTGTTGAGCTGGCAGGGCCTCTGGGCCGCTCAGGGGGCCAGCACCCACGCCCAGCCCCAGCCCCAGCCCCAGAAGTTTGTTGGGTTGAATCAAGTGCTCGCGTCTCTAGCAGGAGAGAAAGCGGCGGGAAGTAAGTGGCTTCAGGCGGGTGTGGCCCTGTGTGTGCGCCAGCCGGCTGCCTCCACCCCCGACTCGGGGGCCTGGGCGGGCTGCTGCCCCTTCTCCGCTGTGGGATGAGGAGGGAGCACCTCGTCAGGCTGGGCAGCGCCCTGGACGCACGGTCCACTCACAGATGGGCCCTTCCGTCTCTGGCCTGCCTCAGCCCGTCACCAAGAAACGTGTTTCCCCAAGTCTTCTCTCTGTTCTCCAGATACGACTCCTGAGGGCTGGAGGAGACTCGTTCCCACTGATGGGAGGCTCCGGGACCGTCCTGGGCATGGTGAGTGGCCAGGGACCTGTGCCCCACCAAGGCAGACCTGTCATCCGAGCGCCAGTACCTGTGTACGCATGCACGCCAGAACCCGTCCGCCTCTCCGTCTTCCCACCGCTCGGGCTGACCTGGGCTGTGCCTGCATCTCTTTCCTCCCCTCCCTCACTGTACTGAGGGGACCTCCAAGCCCTCGCTCACCCCTCCCCATCCCCAAGACAAGCAGCAGGAAGGCGCCCGAGGGTGCTGGCGGCGCCCCAAGCTCCCTCCTGCCACCCAGGACGAGTTGTCCATCCTCCAGCCCACAGAGCTTGCCCCAGCGCCCTGACCCTGCTCTCCTGTCCCAGGCCCTGAGGAGCCATGACCACAGCACCAAACCCCTCTACGTCTCTGTGGGCCACAAGATGAGCCTGGAGGCAGCCGTGCGCCTGACCCATGGCTGCTGCAGGTTTCGGATCCCGGAGCCCGTGCGCCAGGTGGGTGGGCTGACTCACAGCGCCTGCCCTTGCCGTGCCCCCGGGCAAGGAGAGGCCTGTAAGCACCTGTGGAAGAGTCTGGGCCACGCCGGGCGTGCTGGGCGGAACAGGGCCTGGAGGGTGCAGAGCTCCCTGGGGCTCATCCTGCAGCCCTGCCCTGCCCAGGCCCTGTGGCCCACTGGGCCCCTGCACTCAGCCTCTCAGCCTCCTGCACCCTGGGTCCTCAGGAGGATCAGCTGACATCAGCTCAAGCGGCAGAGCGGCCTGCCAGCCCCTGAGGGCCAAACTGCCTAGCTGGCAGGGAGGGAGTGGCCGTCCTCAGCTAGGGAGGCCCCTGTGAGGCTCCTGGGCAAGGCTAGGGAAGACCTGTGCCAAGGGTGCCAGTCAGGAGACTCCAAGGTGTGGCCATGCCAGGCACCCAGCGCCTAGCTTGGGACCCGGAGATCAGAACTCTAGTGAACGAGTCGGCCCAGCTGAGAAAAAGCTGTCTGCAGGCACGGGAGGCAGAACCGCGTGCACGGTGCCCTTGGGCTCGCCTCAGTGGCAAGGAGGCAACAGTCACAGCAGGTGCACGGCAGGAAGCCCGTGGGGTGAGCATCCGTGAGGAGCCGTCCTCAGGAAGAGACCTGCTGGAAGAGTAGGGGGAAGGCCGGAGGACTGACATTTGCAAAGGCCCTGGGGCCAGAAAGCCTGCTGCCCAGAAACCTGAAGGAAGATGTGGCTGGAGCCTGGGCAGGGATGGGCGGGTGGAAGCCTGTGAGTGTCACGGCTGTGACAGAACCTCAGGTGCACCACTGGGCTCTGGATGTGAGTCCAGAGGGGACACTCGGATTTGCCATCACAGCCGTGGCTCTGTGCGCGGCCTGCTGCTCCCCATCTGCCTGAGGCCTGTGCTGCTTCAGCACGAGGCAGCCTGCCAGAGAGGCCACGGGCCTGCCCCGTCCTCTCAGCTCAGCACCAGCTGGTGACGCTGGAAGCTTGAGGGCCCTGGCTCTGCCTCCCCCAGCACCTGCTGCCCACCTCTGGGCCTGGGGCCTCCCAGCTGCTGGTGTGCAGGCTGGCCTCCAGGTGGCAGTAGCAGTCCGCACAAGGCTGCGGTTCTCAGCCCCTGCTGCCAGCCCCTCTCAGGGCGGTGCAGAGACGAGGCCTCTGGGGTGGCATTTAGAGTGGACTGGCTGAGTGTCCACCGACCCATGTACAGGGTTCGTAGGTGTGAGGGTTCTCAAGCCTTGGGTGTGAGTCCTGGCCCCAGGAGGCCTTCCCTCCCCCATTCCCACCCACCTGTGCAACCTCACACAGGTTGGGCTGGGAGACCCAAAAACTCTCCCCAGGTCTTCAGAGCCAGGGACTCTGCTGAGCTGGAACAGTGGGCAGGGCTCTGTCCCCTCTGTGCCTCGCTTTGCCCCAGAGTGTGTGGTGGTCGTGTCCTTGCAGGTAGAGGATGCCCTCTAAAGTCCCATGAGCCCCTTATGTGGGCAAGGACCATGTGTCTGCCCTAGTAAAGAGCCAGCTGTCTGCGCCCAGGAGCCCACCGGCCCTGGCACTTCTGAGGATTGGGGTGGGGGAGAAGCCTTGTCCAGCAGCACTGGCGGTCTCTTTGTCCGTCTTCTTGCTCGACCTGCTTGCCTGTTTACAATTCTTCCTCCTGACCACTTCTGGAAGCTCTGAGGAGAGGGTAAGAGAGGGCTCAGTGCCTGCTCCCTTGGCCCCAGGTCTGTTGTCTGTGTGTCAGGCTGGGCCGGGCTGCTGCTGCGGAGGGCGGGAGGTACGCCTCGCCTCTGTGGGGCCTTTCCCCTGGGCACCCTGCTGCCCACCCTGCCCGCGTGCCCCTTCACTCTGAAGCAGAAGCAGCTGGGGGATTAGTTGCCGTGTCTTGTCATGCGGGGCGAAGCAGGGCTAAGCCCATCTGAGCTGGGATCAGGGGCTTCCTGAGGACAGACCCCCCCCCGGTGGGGGTCAGCCTGTGGGAGTGTCCAGGCAGCAAGGTCCTGGAGGGTCCCACTCAGGCCTGATCCCCTCTGCCCAGGGTCTCCCCTGATCCCAGTCTGTGGCTTGCAAGCCCCCTTTCGTTCTGGAGACTCCGCAGAACTTTCTAGACACTTCCCCAGGGACAGGGGTCACAGCTGACACCAGCCAGGAGACAGATGAGCCAAAAGTGAGGACAGACAAGCTGGGCTGAGGGCAGTGTGCAGAAAAAAGGGTTTTAGCAGAGAAACCTTGGGCTCAGACAAAACCTACAGGGAAGCACAAACTGTGAGCCCAGTGGAAGCCGGCAGAAACAGGGGGGGCACCCAGTACGTTCCCTCAGGCCCTTTGGGGACATGCCATGGAGCATCTTGACGAGAGGGCCTGGCACTGTGTCACCCACACACCACGGGGCTGCTGCGCCTGGTCCCGAAGGCAGGGCTTCCATGGGGGGTCCAGGCTGCCGGGCTGGGGCTCGTCCAGAGGCCAGCTCGGGACCCCAGCTGCCACCTCTCACTCGAGCCACCCCCCTCCCCAGGCTGACATCCGCTCCCGAGGCTACATCCGCAGGACCCTGGGCATCGGTGGCGCCCCTGCCCCAGGGCGGGAGAGGTGAGTGCCGAGGTGTCCGGGTCATGCCCACAGGGGGCTGTTTCCGGTGGCTGAGCCTCTCCCTGCTGTGCGCTGAGGCTCAGGCCAGATGTGTAGGGCCAGGCAGGGAGGCAGAGTTCCTGAAGGGACAGAAGAGGAGCCAGCAGAACATGAGGGGCTGGTGTGACTCCATGTTCAGTGGGAACTCTCCAGAAACCCCCAAAGCCCAAGGCCCGCCTCCCACCAGGGTGGCTCCCCACCTGTCTTGATCCATTTATCCGTGAGGCACTGGGGTGTGGGCTCTCACACAGGGCAAGCAAGTCGGGTGGGCCTGGCTAGGCACCACCAGCTCTCTGAGCCTGTTTCCTCAGCTGTGTGGCTGCACAGTGTCTCATCCTGCCATGTTGTGTAGTGACAGCCAGAGGTGGCTGATTACCCCATCCTGACAGCACTTACTGGAGGCAGGCACTGAGGTCACTTTGCAGACGAGGACGCTGAGGCAGCTGGGGTGTCCTCTCCCACCAGGAGTCGTTGCAAGCACGGTGTTTCCTTTATGCTCCCTTCCCCTTCAAGCTGTGCTGTCCTGGGCCCAGCTGAGCTGCTTTGAGAACTTGGGGAAGTTGTAGCTGGGAACCCCAAGCTCTCCAGGGGTTGGGGGCTGGCTGTTGGGATCCACCTCGTCCTCTGGCCTGGGCCCACAGGGCCCCAAGCATCCAGGTGGCACGGTCTCCAGGGCCTAACTGGGGAGCGAGGGGGCTCTGGCATTTGATGCTGCCCTTTCTCAATGTTATTACCAGGAGCAGGAAGGCACCAAGGCCAAGGGCATGCCCCGAGGGAGTCTCAGAAGAGCTGGCAGGTAAGGACAGGCCCCCTGAAGCCCGCAGCCAAGGCCCCAGGACACACCAGAGAGCCCCAGGCCCAGACGCCCAGGGCCAGGGCTGAGGGTGGCCCACGCTGGTCGCCTGGAAGACTCTCGGGCTGCCCACGGCACCGCTCCAGTTCATCTGTAGGGACTCGGGGAGCGGCCCTCCAGAAGCGGGCAGCCCGGCCCCAGGACATGGGGACACAGCAGGCACCGCCCTGCTCAGATGGGCCAGGGGGCTGCCTCCTCATTCCGCGGTCATGAGGCCTGAGGGCCTGGAGCAAGCTCAGCAGAGGATGGAGCTCACGCAGCAGAGCGCCAGACCCAGAAAAAGCACCTGAGATTAGTTTCCCAGGAGCACGGGAAGGGGCTCGGCGTTCACGGCGATTTTTCTGGTGTTTTCTTTGGTTTCATTCTAAAAGCGCCCAGGTGAGCTTACAGCTGCCAGACTGTATGCACGGCCAGGGCTTCTGGCCCATCTGCTCCTCCGAGTACTCATGCCACTTGCTTTGTGTTCATTTATAACCCAGCCCTCCTCTCCCCGCCGGCCAGCCACATTGAGCCACTTCCACCCCGGCCAGGGAGGGTGCAGTCTGGGGTGGCTGCTGGCACCCATGGGTCCTGGATGAGGGGGAGAAGAGCCTGGAAAGGGCCCGAGGGTGGGGGGACGCGCAGGCAGTCTGGGCTGCAGGGATGGGGTGCCAGACAGAATGCCAGCGCCAGTACCTGAGGGGATGGGTGTCGGGCTGTGCTGCCCTGGCCTGAGGCTATGAGGACGGGACGCCCACTGAGGCCACAGCCCCACTGCGTGCAGGTGTTGAGAGCTCTCCCCTGTTCCTGCCAGCCTGGCTTGCTATACCTGCCAGCCTCTTCACCCAGCCTCCAAGTTCATCTCGACTTGGGAAAGCAGCTCTGCCCTGTCCCTGACTTGGCCCCCCGCCTGGCCACTCCTCTCAGTGTGAGCTGAAGTCCCAGTGGAGGTCCCTGTGCGCCTCCCAAGCAGCCCCCGGTCCTCCACCTGCCAGCTCGCCCCCCAGGCCCCCTGAGGGCCCTGGAACCTTTGCTGAGGGGATGAGGAAGCTAGCGGAGGTCTGTCTTGCCACTTACCCTGCCTGTCGGGAAGGAGCTGGTTGTCGTGGTTTGGCAGCCTGGGCCGGAAGCCCAGGGAGGCCCCGGGTCTCGGCACTCCCCCCATGGCCCTCTGGTACCTCTCCGTTCACTCACGATGAGAAGGGAGCTCTCCTCCGGGGCCTGGGCTCCTGAAAGAAGCAAAGGGGACAAGTGAGCAAGGCAGCCTGGGGTTTGGGGCCAGCAGGGTGCTGCCCGCCTTCCCCTCCTGCTTCACCTGCACTCCTGAAGCCCTGTGTCAGGCGGGGTGGGGCTCCCCGCTCAGCAGCCCCTAGTCAGACACTGCAGTAGGTGGGTCAGTCCCAGTCGGGGGCGGTGAGGTCCAGAGGGCCTTTGGATGCCACCCACGTGCTTCTGGCTGCACACGATGGCCCGGCAGGTTCTCGCATATTTCACAAGTGCCTCCAAGGGGGCTCCTGTAGCTGGAAGGACTGTCCCAGGTACTGATCTGCGGTCCTGCTCATGCTGCCTCCCCAGGTGTCCGCCCGGGCACACCTTTCTTCTCCCCTCAGCTTCCACTCTCCCAGTTCTGGGCCTGAGAAAAACAGTTGCTCATCACAGCCTGGGGTACACAGGGAGCTGCAGCTCACCCCGCCCTCCCCAGCAGGCCCTGGGCCGTCTGCCCACCCTGCCCAGGCTCCGGGGTGCTGTTCCTGTGGCTTTGGAGCCTGCACCTTGGTACCTGCAGCTTCCGGCTCACTGTGCCCACAGTGCCCCCAGCTCCCTCTCCCTCACGGTCTGTCTCCCCGCAGAGAAAGTGGCACATGGCATCTGGTGGCGCTCCAAGAGGGGCCTGTGTTCTTGCAGGGGTACAGACACTCGGTCAGGTTGAGGACTGAGTGTGAGCATCTGCATGGCGCCCCTGCTGGCAGCGGCGCAGTCCGTTCCCAGTACATGGAACGTGGTGGGTGTCCAGCAGCAGCTGGGCTCCTCGATGAGACATTAGCAGTCAGAGGGACGGACGGCCTGGGGCTGCCTCCCTAAAATCCCTGACGGTCACTGGGCACAGGCAGGCCTGGGCGGGGCTCCTTCTGGGGGTCATCCCCACCTGAACACAGCCATGGTCCTGGGGGGTTCCCAAGAACGTGGGAAACAGTGGCACTTGGCTGTGGCCCCAGGCAGCTGCTGCTTCATTCACACCCCTGCTGAGTCCGAGGGCACTCAGCCACCCCAGATGCGCCCCATCCTGGTGCCCAGGACACTGCTCAGGTGGCTTCGGGAAGCTCATCCCCTGCCTGGTGCTCCATCATCACTGCCCTCCTAACTCCTTGGAGCCCTCTCTCTGCCCAGAGCTCATCAGGACCAGGGGGTGGGAGGGTGTGGGTGTGCAGGATGGGAGCCAGGCAGAGCTGGCTGGGCCTGGAGGCTTTGTACCAACAGCGCTGGGGCAAAGCTGGAGCATCTGATGGGGTCACGCTGCCCTTCCTCCGGGCAGCGGCAGCCCCATGCAGGGTGGCTGTGGCACAGAGCCCCTGGCCACCACTAGCTGGCTTCCTGTCTCTGTGAACTTGCACATTCTGGGTCCCTCATAGGAATGGAGTCACAGCATGTGACCTTTGTGTCAGGCTTCTCTCAGCACAGCGTTTTCAGGGTTCGTCTGAACTGCTGCATGGCCAGCAGTGGGGGCTGTTACGAGCAGTGCTGCTGCGAACATCGATGCACAAGTGTTTGTGTGAACTTAGGTTTTTAGTTCTCTTAGGGGTGAAATTTCTGGGTGCCGTGGTGCCACTATGTTTCCGTTCTTGAGAAGTAGCTGTAGTGTTTCCCTGTTGTTTTGCACGGCACCCGTGCCTTTTTGCAGCCCCGCCACCAGCACGCAGGGCTCCCGCTTCTGCACACCCTCTGCCTGCCACTGTCTGTCTGCTGGACGCGGGCGTGCCGGTAAGGCGGTATCCGGGTGAGCTCTTGACGTGCATTTCCCTGATGACTGGCGATGCTGCGCGCCTCTCGTGTGCATGTGGGCTGTTTGAGTGTCTTCCTGGGAGAAACGTCCACTGAAATCCTTTGCCCTTTTAAAACCTGTTACCTGTCTTTTTGTTGTCGAGCCGTACAAATCCCTTGTGTGTCCTGGATAGCAGACCCTTTCCAGGTGTGCGATTTACAGATACGTCCTCCTGCTCTGTGTTGTCTTCATTTTATTGTTGATGCCCTTTGATGAATGAAAGACTTAACATTTGATGAATCTTTTTCATTGGTTGCTTGTGCTTTTGGTGTCGTAGTGAAGAAGCCGTTGCCTAATGCAACGTCACAAAAAATGCGTTTCCTCCTTTGTTTTCTTCGAAGAGTTTTGTAGCTTCAGCTCTTAACGTTTAGACCTTTGACCCATTTTGAAGTAATTTTTGTGTAAAGTTATCTGGGGGTCCCTTGTAATTCTGTACGAGTTTTAGAACCGCCTTGTCCATTTCCGCCCCCAAAAAATGCATTTGGGGTTTTGACAGTGACCGCACGGACCAGTTTGGAGAGCACTGCTGTCTCAGCGGATTACCTCTTCCAGGCGCTGAGCACAGGGTGTCTCTTCACTTAGTTACACCTTCTTTAGTTTCTTTCGACAGTGTTTTATAATTTTCATTGTACAAGTCTTGTACTTCTTTTAGTTAAGTTTATTACTGTTTTATCCTTTTTGATGCTATTGTAAGTGGAATTGTTTTGTTAATTTTATTTTTGGATCATTCACTGCTGTTATATAGAAATACAACTGGTTTTTGTATCATGTATCCAGCAACTTTGCTGTGCTCATTTATTAGCTCTAATTTGTGTGTGTGTGTGTGTGTGTGTGTGTTTGTGCACGCGCATGCGTGTGTGCTTCAGGAGTTGTATGTATAAAGTCATGTATTTCGCAGGTAGAGAAAGTTTTATTTCTCCTTCCCAATCTGAGTGCCCTTTATGGCGTGTTCTTGCCCAACCGTCCTGGCTAGACCCTCTTGGGTGGTGCTGAATGGACGTGGGGGCAGCGGACACCCTTGCCCGTTCCTGGCCCTAGGGGGAGAGCTTTCAGTCCTTCGCCCAGACGGTGGTGTCGGCTGTGGGTTTTCGTAGATGCCCTCTGTGGGGTTGAGGGAGTTCCTTCCGTTCCTGGCTTCTCTGTTTTTCTCGTGAAGGGGTGTTGGGCTGGCCGGGTGCTTTTCCTGCACCTGCTGAAGTGTTCACTTGCCTTCACTCTGTTAGTGTGGGGTGTTGTCATGTTGACTGATTTTCACATTCTGAGCCACTCTTGCATTTGTGGAATAAACCCCACTTGGCCGTGGTGTGTAATCCTGTTACTATGCAGCTGAATTTGATTTCCTAGTATTTTGCTGAGAATTTTTGCATCTATATTCATGAGGGACATGGGCCTGCAGTTTTCCTGTGGTGTCTCCATCTGGCTTTGCTGTGAGGACAACACTGGCCTCACAGGATGGTGAGGAAGCGCTCTCTTCTCTTCGGGAAGAGGCTGAGGACTGGCGTTGACTCTTGTTGAAACCTTGGGCAGAGTCGCCAGGGAAGGCCCCGGCCCCGTGCTTGTGTCTGCTGGGAAGGTTTTGGTTACTGATTCAGTCTCTGCGTGTTGCAGTTCTGTGAAGACTTTCTGTTTCTTCTTGAATCAGCCGATAGTTTGTGTGTGTCTAGGGATTTGTCCATTTCGTCCAGACTGCCCAGATGTTGCATGTAATTATTCATGGAGTTTCTTTCTGTGTCTGTGATGGTGTGCTGGTGTCCTCTGTCACTCCTGATGTTAGCAGTCAGTGTTGCCTGAAGTGCCCTCTCCCCACCCTCAAGATGTCCCCCCAACCAGTGCCTACCCCGGTGGTGGGCATGGATACAGCTTGAGCTGCTCGGAGGGCCGGGTGCCGGAGTTCATGTTGGAGGGGTTCTGGGGTCCGTGGGAGCGCCGGAAAGCAGCATGATGGGGAGTGGGAGGGGCTTAGAGGCCACATGTCCCTCCCACCTCCACCCCCACCTCCAGGGGTCTACCCTGCAGGCCACGTGGGGCCCTAAGTGTGGCAGTGTCTGGGCTCCTTCCCACAGAACCTTAAAAATAGGGCCGAGACAATATCCATCTTCACAGACCACAGCCCGCCCCAGAACCAAGAATAAGTCTCGAACCACTCAATAATTCAGGTTGGATCCAAGTCGATCTTCCTGTCAGCCTGGCAGGCATCGTGCCCCTTCCCAGAGTCCACACGCTGCCCGGGGACTGGGACTGAGAGGCTACCACGAGGTGGTGGGCCACTGCAGGTCACACCCAGGCCCCTCCGGGCACCACCCCAGTCTGTCCCCCTCCCCTCTCTTGGAGCAGCAGGAATGGAGGATGCCCAGGGCTGGGAGTGGCCCTTTGTGATCAGGTCAAACCCAAGCCCCAGGGAGGAGGCCCGGCCGTGTTCCTAGCTGTGCGGGGACCCCTCCTCTGCCCCCTACTTTTTGACATTGGCCTCTTTGGGCTCGGGTCTGTGCTGGGATCCTCGGCCCCACCTCCCCTCCCCTCCCAGGCTTCTGGGGTTTCAACCCTCCAGGGCCCGAGGGGCCAGCCTGGGCTCTGGGGGAGCCAGTATCCCCCGCCTTTGGCCCCAGTCACTGTGCACACACACCCCTCAGGGTCTGCCTCTGGCCTCCTCCTGGAAGTGTCCCTAAAGGGACCTCACCTGGGGCCTGTGGGGGAACACCCGGGGACAAGGAATCGGGCCCTGGGTTCTGGCCCAAGGCCTCTGCACTTGTTGGGGTTTGGGGGCCAGGTGGGGGGCCTCTCTGCCTGGTCCACCCACTGCAGGTTTGGCCCGGCCCCAGCAGCCCCTGGCCAGGCCCTACATGGAGTTTTACCAGATTATTAATTAAAGGCACAGGCATGCGGCAGCAGTGACACCCAGATGAATAGCACTCTGGGTAATTAGCGAGGTGCCATGGAAGTGATGGAGCGCCGCCCGCTATCCCTGGTTCACCTCCCGGGAAGCAGGAGCCACTTCTCGCAGTTCCCTGTCACGGTGGGCGACGCTGGGGCCGCGTGGGGCCTGTGGGCCGGAGGGGCCAGGGCAAGCTGTTGCTTGTGGACAGGGCTGGGCCCTCCCCTGGCTGGTTCCTCCCCACCCAACCCGGAGGAAAATGGGGAGGGGGCGGGAAGGCGGGAGGCAGGCTATGGGGGAAGGGTGCGGGTGGAGACAGGCAGGCAAGCGACCAGGAGCGGCTCAGAGAGGAAATCTCGTGCACAAGGGGGTCCTGCCCTGGAAGAGGACATCGCTCCCTGGGCCCTTCCCTGGGGCTGCAGGCGCCTGGTGGGGAGCAGGCTGCAATGTTTTTGTCTTTTTGTTACATGAATTGCACTGTGTTTTGGTGTTTTTTTTTTTAATCAAGGTTATTAATGTAAATACTTTAAATAGTCAAATACTTCTGTGCGACTGGAAATGAAAACCCAGTAGCTCCTTACTCACCTACTCTCCTTTCCTGGTCGCTCCTTCTCAGAGGCAAATTTTTGTTATTTTATAGGGATTTTTTTTGGAGGGTAGGTGGTGGTTCTGTTTTTGTTACTTCTAAGTAACACGCTGATGCTGGCTTTTGGTGGTTTTTAGATTTAGAAGCTATCCGTTGACTGTCTGCTGTGGGGCTTCAGAGTGTGTTCCCTCACGTAGCCCCTCACACGCACACGCACGCGCGCTTTCCTTCCACCCATCTTCTCGTCTTGCTTGCATCAGGATTCAGTGTCTGCGTTGTTCTTGCTCTGCACGTACTGTTCGCAGCTGGGTGGTGTGTCGTGATTGCGTCTTCTTTCTCGTGCAGCCTCTCGTTTCCCTGCCCTGGATAACTGCCTCATGGTTTGGGGTTGATTTATTTTCTGTGTGCCCATTACTTACTTCTGCCCAAACCCTGCAGTGGAAATATAAATCTCTTTTCGGGACAGTTAAAAGCATCAGGCCGTCTTGAGTTCATTTTCTTCTCCAGGCCTGTGGTAGCCAGCCTCCAAGGTGGCCCCTAGGGATCCACACCTCCTGGGACTGGTGTACTCTCTGGCCACGCTGGACCAGGTCCATCTGTGTGACCAGTGGGGGTGCGGAAGTGAGGGTGTGTCACTTCTGATCCTAGCCTAAACACATTGGGACTTTTGTCTGGATGGTACCCCTCCTTCTCTCTCCCCCTCATTATTCACTCTGAGGGAAGTTAGCTGCCATGTCGTAAACTGCCCTGTGAGGTCCACCTGGCGAAGAACCAAGCCCACCTGCCATTCACCATGTGAGGGAGCGGTCTTGGAAGTGCACCCTCCAGCCCTGGTCAAGCCTTCAGATGCCCACAGCCCTGGCTGTCATCTGACTGCAAGCTCACAAAAGACCCTGAGCCAGAGCCAGCTGGCCGGTCTGCTTCCTGTCCCTCACACACTGTGTGAGATCATAGATCTTTGTTCTAGAATAAATCTTTATGCAGCAAAACATAACTAATACACGCCACCCCTCCCGTACCCCCGTCTCCACTGCTTGTGTACCTGCTGTGCGTCCATCACCAGGCACTGCTCTCCACCCTCATCCCGCTCCTGTGTTGAGCCTCCCCTTTGCTGTGTTGGCATGTGTCATCTGGTGTCTTCTCGGGAACCAGGCGCAGGAGAGCTGCGACCCCACCCCGGCCCCTGCCCTAGAAACCGGGGAGGCCTGGGGAGGAGGCCTCTTTAAGTGCCCAGAAGAGTAGTTTCTAAGGCCCGAGGACACCGTGACGTTGTTCAGGCCTCAGTCAGCAGCCTCTAGATGGACTGCATTGCCTCTCTCTCCCAGGTAGGTGGGAGAGCCTCCTTGTGTGGGGCAAGGCCGCCGCTGTCCACGGTGCTGAAGCCAGGGCCACGTGTCGGCCTGGACGGCCACGCCCCTGGTGCTCCCGCTTCCCGCCTGTCCCGCCTGCGTCCACTCTGTCCAGGCCCCGCCTTCCTGCACCAGGCTGTCTCCCTGCCCTGGGCCCCTCTTGCTCTTGTGAGCAGACCCCACGTGGGTTCTACAGAGTAAGACCCTGTAGGTGTTTGAGCTGAGAAATCACCAGATTACATGTGACGGAAGCTGCCTTAAACCACCTTAAGCAAAAGTAGGGGCTTGTCAGTTCACTCCAGGGCAGAGCTGGCTGTGCGTGGCCGGCTTGGCACACATCTGCCCTCTCCCTCTGTGCCGTTACAAGGGGCCTCCCCTCTGCTTGCTGGATGGCTGGCAGCAGCCCCAGGCTGACTTTCTCCCCTGAAGTGTTCCCAGTGCACCTGTCTATGCCAAAGGCTGCAGCAAAATCCCCAGGCCTTCAGTTCTGGATGGACTGTGATCGCTGCTTGATTTGATCCCATTGTGGCTGGAGGAGGGGGGCTGTTCCAGCCTGAGCCGGGGAGGAGAGTCAGCACAGCCCACCTTATGGAGGGGCACTTCTCAGTGGACAGGAAGAGCGTGGCCACCAGAAGAAGGCACACCTCGTTGGGGAAACAGGGCAGGGGACATTCTCGGGGACATGCGGTAGCTCCAGGCTTTCTCAGGACACGCAGTCCCCAAGGCCCTAAGGAAGCACTGTCTCTTCCCAGCAGCACCCCATTTTGTCTCCGAATAATTCTCTTTCAGTGCCAGCGGGGAATGGCATGATTAAGGCTCCATTATTAACTTGCCAATCTTGTTTCTGGGGCACAGACGCTGACGGCTTAGGGGACCCAGTTGGCATATAACGAGGTCTCCATGACAAATTACTCGGGTATCAATTAACTATCTAGGGAAATGTCAAGTGGGATCCGTCATGCTGGTGGCGAGGGACAGCCAGTTACCCCAGAGCGGTTAGTCCGATCCACGCACTCGCCTGCCTCAGCCTCCAGCAGGGCTGGGAATGAGGGAAAGGCCTGGATGCGGGGCTGGCGGGGCCTGGCCTCCATCTCCCCAGGACACACTTCTGCAGTCGTGCTGGGGCTCACAGCACAGGGCTCTCGCCTTGCAGCCTGCCTCTGTCCATTGTTTCGTTCATTCCACAGCCACCTGCTGGGTCAGGCCCAAACTGGTCACTGCAGTGAAGGGGTGGGGCAGTGCTGGGAAAGGATAAACATGCAGGCAAGTGTCCGTGACTTGTGTGGTTTCTGCAGGCTCCAAGAGGGATAAGAGCATCCTCAGGGCAGGGAGGAGGGAAGGGCAGACTCCAGGGGGCTAAGGGCGGGGCAGGGGGGTGAAGAAGGAGTTGCTAGGTCCCAGGGTGAGGGGCTGGGCAGGGGGCAGTCAGGACCTCAGCACAGACACGACAGCACCCCAGGCCCAGCGCTCGGAGCCTTTGGCAGTGAACTGGCAGGCCTGGGCAGAACCTGGAGACACGATTCCGAGCCGTAAGCCTTGGAGACATTTTCTTAAAACTTTGCGAATCCTGTTTTTCTCACCTGTGAAGTGGGGCTAATAGCCCCCCATTTGCAGGAGTGTTTTGAGGGCGCATGGTGTCCTGTGCAGCCTTGCCGGCCTAAACGCAGGTGCTGGCTGAATCTGGTTCCCCTTCTCCCCGCAGGTGAAGCCTTGGCCCCCAGCTCACCAGGGGGAGGCTCCGATGGAGCATGTGCTGGTGGGGGGGGCACAGGGAGAAGGGCATCCTGGAGGAGGTGGCGTGGGCTGGCCAGGGGCACACAGCAGATGAGAGGCTGAGGGGCAGGGCTTAGACTCTAGCCACCCCACATGGTCACACCATGCCTTTTGGGGTTTGCTTTGTTTTCAGGAAACACCCTGATCTCCTGGGGATGTGTCCCTCCTGGTGAGGATCAGTGACCCTACTCTGACCTCACCCTCTTCCCATGCCTGTGCCCATGTTCCCCCAACCTGGCCTGCCCCTCTGTTAGTGGTGACCCCCACCCTCTGGTAGCCCCCACCCCACTTCTGCTCGGCAGGTGATTGGCAGCTGCCACTTCCCAGCCCCCAGCCATGGAGCCTCATGCTTATTCATGACACTGACATATGGCACCTGGCGGGGGGGGGATCAGAGGAAGCTGCCAATTGTGAGAGTGCAGCGTGTCCCCATTCGAGCCCTGCTGAAGCAAAACAAACGCAAGATGTGAGGGGAGAAGAGGCGGCGGCAGCCCGGGGGCGAGTGCGTGCCTGCACCGCGGGGGCACTGGGAGGAGGGGGACCAGAGGGTGAAGGTGGGGAGAGGGAGGCTGCAGGGCTTGGGAGAGAGCTTTGGTTGTCATGGCTTCTGGGGTGTCAGCTAATGGGGTCCTTGGAAGCCAAGCTGTCCAGCCCTTTGCCCCAGGCTGGCTGGCTCACACCAGCCTAAGACCCCTTTCACCCCTCTCCCCCGCACCTCTCTCACGGCCAGAGGCCATGAACAAGGCGAGGGCTCGGCAGCCGGCAACCCTGTGTGCACATCACTGAGATGTTCTTACTCTTTCCAGAATCAGGAAAACCTAGCTAAGATCAAACCAGCGTCCGTAGGGCTCCAGACTTGGCCAGTCTCTTTTGCTGTTTCTGTTGAGGATGGAAGAGTGTGTGCCCCACCCCACATCAGTGGGCGGGGGTACTGCAGCCTCCCCCGCCCCGTACTTCCCCTCCCCTAGGCTGGGCTGGCCCTCCAGTGTTCTGGCCCCCACGGGCTGTGTAGCTCTGCCCTCAGCTGGGGAGAGCAGAGCCGAGGCAAAGGCTGGGCTCTTGGGGTCCGCAGCCAGCCCCTCCTCCCAGGCCCGGGGCTGGAGCCTGCTGCCATAGAAACGAGGCTGTCTGCCAACTGGCCACATGCATCCTGGAAAATAGCAGGTGAGTCCCGGGACCACTGGGTCCAGGAACTGTGAGCACCTCCAAGGAGGCCCAGCCCTAGGTCCCTTGGCCCTGCTGGCCACCTGCCCCCGTTTGCTGCAAGAAGTCAGAAAAGAGAAGGGAGCTGAGGGGGCCTGGAATGAGGCCAGGGGCCCTGCAGAACAGGGGTCTAAGGCAGACTGCCAGTGAGGAGCCTGCCCCATGAGTACTGACCGAGGGTCTGACCCTTGGGGAGGAGCTGGATGCTCTGAGCCCCCTTCCACAAGCCTTCACACACACTTTGTACAGTGGCATGCCTCATGGGGTTGGTCCTTGGGGTCCACCAACCCCCACACTTCAGGCCTTCCCTAGGGGGTCAGGGAGCTGCAGGACTCTGTCCCCCAAGGGGGACACCCGCCAACTCCCTCCCAGGCAGCTGGGGGTAGGGGGGCAGAGCAAGGGAAGCTCTGATTCCAGCCACGGACACCCTGGTCCCCAGACCTGGTAGGCTCTCTGGGTGGCCTGACTTCTCCTGGCCTTGCCTTAGATGCGGGGCCCCTGCCTCAGCCAAATGTCGCGTGAGCCCCCGCGCCTGGCTGGCATGCACACGGCGTCCGGCAGGCACGGGGCCGCTGAGCTTCAGGCACCGCTGTGCACGGAGGCATCTGCTGCTCACTGTCTCGGGGCAGATGGGCTGCAGTGAGCTAAGTGTGTGCGGGGGAAGGGGTGCCATAGGAACCCCTTCCCGCGGCAGCGTGGGGGCGGGAGAGGCAGGCACCCGCCTGGGGAGAGCCAGGCTCGCTGGAGGGAGGGGCTGGGATCACAGGGGCTCCCAGTTTGGGGTGAGGCCCGTGGTGCTGGTTCCTGGGTGGGGGGCTCAGGAAATCCTGGTAAGACCGCCAAGGGGACGCAGGGCCTGAAGGCACTGGTCAGGTGACCTCGGGCTGGTCTCTTTCCTCTCAGAACCTGAAGGAGCTTCAGCAGGATGGGGTGTCCTGCCATCTGTGGGGCCTCCTGCCAGGGTGTGAGGGTGGGGGGATGCCAGCACAGTCTGGTTAGGGAAGCGCTGTGTGTCCGGCAAGGTCA
This sequence comes from Vicugna pacos, assembly GCF_048564905.1. NCBI lineage: Eukaryota > Metazoa > Chordata > Mammalia > Artiodactyla > Camelidae > Vicugna > Vicugna pacos. The sequence goes on from NC_133002.1 coordinate 61,454,726, forward strand.
CTCTGCTGGTCACTCTGCAGAGTGGGACTCAGTGCCAGAGCGGGAACCACACAGCGAGGGTCCCATCAGGCGAGGGGGGCAGGGCTGCTGGGCAGGATGCTGACTGAAGTAGGGGACCCCTGCCCCTGCCCCAGACCTGGCTGCCCCAAAGCCCAGCCCAGCCCACTGGACCCGGGACCCTCTGGGGAACTGGGGCCCATGGAAGGGGGAGGTGTGGGAAAGTCAGCAAGGAGACAGCCCCAGAGCACCAGTGGCCTCAGAATCGTGCTCAGGGGCCACCTGGAGGGCCTGGGGCAGAGAGGGTGGCAAACCCAGAATCCTGCCCCAGGAGGCTAAGGGCTTCTCATTCATGACTGTGGTGAGCAGAGTCAGTGGGGCCTGGCTCAGCCCCCGGCGTGTGGCAGACCCTGCCCTGAGCACTTGGCACCGTGGCCTTCAGTAATCGGCACAGTAGCCAGGGCAGGCAGCCATTCCCCTGTTAGACAGAAGTGGAGACTGAGGCTTAGAAAGACTGCATGGCTGGCGGAGGCCTGGGGCCAGTTGGTGGCCAAGCGGGAATGGAGCCCGAGGCCAGCTGGCTGCACAACCCTGCTGGTCCTCCCCACCCCCAGGCCTCCCCTGCCAGGTGCCTGGCCCCTCCACAGCTCCAGAAGCCCAGGGGAGGGCGCCAGGTGGGCTGGGGGGGGGTCCCCTTCTCCTTCCTCCATCGCTGGGCGGTCCCCACCCGCCCCTGCAGCCGCCTCCGCCCGGCTGTGGTGACTCAGCTCAGCTGTTCCGCGGCCGCTCTGCTAGCCGGTTTTCTTTTCCAAAGTATGACATTGCCACTGTGCTGTAGCAGGGTGGCTGCTCTGCCCAGGAGTGCCCGAGGTGGCTCCAGCTGGAGGTGGCCGAGGTGGCCAGATGACTGGGCCTCACCCTCAGATTCTGGTCATGGGCAGAGAGACTGCCACCTCCGAAGTGGCACAGCCCTCACCTTAGTTCTGCCTGAGCGGGCACAGTGCCAGGGGACACCTGCCAAAGTCACCCTCCACAGCTGCCTCACGACTCAAGGACCTGTGTCCTTGCCATTGTGGGTTGGGCATCAGGATACCAGAAGTCCTCCTAGGGAGGACGGCCTGGAAGCCAGGGCCCAGTTTTCAAGAAGGGGGTGAGAAATGGAGAGATGTGTCCTGGAGGAGACTGAGCAGCGGGGCTGAGCGACGTGGGGAAGGAGGGGCTTTCCCGCAGTGAAGGAAGCTTCCCTGACACTTGGGCCTGTCCGCGGAACTCACTGTTTTGTTAGGTGGTGAATCCCCTGTCCCTAAGAGGATTCAAGCCCTTGCATGGACAGGATTGTTCATGGGAGTGAGCCCAGTGTGGTGGGTTGGTGGGAAGAGTATTAAAAGAAAACCCGGAGTTGGATGTTTGGGGTTCAAGTCTCAGATCTGTGTAAACTCAGGCAAGACAAGCCTCTCAGAACCTCAGTCTCCTCATCTGTAAAATGGGATTAGTATCTCCCTCGTAGGCAGTACTGAGGATCCAACGAGACAGTGCAGGAGGAAGGGCCATGCAAACCGCGGCGTGTGTACAGATGTTTTTATATTCTGGTTCTGACCTGTGCATCTTGACAGTTCTCTATCTCTGAGAGCATTTTCTGCCAAGGACAGAAATGAGCCCCATCAGAGGAAACGGCTCAGACTCCAAGAGGGAGGCTCTGGGGGAGGGGAAAGGAAGCTCTGTGAGGTGGGGTGTCAGACAGAGGGGTTGTGGGACCCACCCTCCCCCTTGTGCCAGGGCAGGAGCGGCAGGCAGCTTCCTCCGTCTCCTGGACTTGGAGATCTTGGGGGTCTGAGATGCACGGGGGGCCTGGGAGCCCTCTAGGGGATGGGCTGTTCGTGGGGCCTGGCCTTGGGGAGACAATGGGGAGACTGGGGTGGTGGGAGACTGTCTGGGCAGCTGCAAGCTGACTTGGTTTCAATAACTAAGAGGAGGTCAGAGGGTCCCACATTTGCAGAGCTGGGGTGGCTGGCTTCTCCAGCCCAAACTTCCTTCCCCACTGCCACCCCTGCCTCACCTCTTTCCCTCCTCCCTCATCCCTGGGCCCACGTGCTCAGTGCCCGTTTCTCATGCCTCTTGGAGTGGACTGAATGGGGCCCCCAAGAGATGCGTCCACCGGCAACCTCAGAATGTGACCATACTCAGGGTAAGAGTCTTTGCGGGTATAACCAAATTAAGGACCTTGAGATGAGCGATGAGATCACCCTGGGTTAGGGTGGTCAGGTGTCAGAAGAGAAAGGCAGAGGGAGATGTGAGGCTCAGAGGCTGGAGTGGCCCACCAAGGGTCGCCAGCAGCCACCAGAGGCTGGGCCAGTGTCTCCCTTGGAGCGCAGCAGCGGCTGGGGATTTGGGCTGGAGGAGACCTTTGTGGACTAAAGGAGTCCTTGCAGGGCTCCCTGCCCTCCGCCTTCTCAAGGGGGAGCCAGGGCTGCTGTCCCTGGGCTGCTCCAACCAGATTCCCCCGAGCAGACGGCTTCAGGAGTGGGAGGCAGCAGGAAGCCAATCCCCCCGCACCTCTCTTCCAGCAAGGGTGGCGACAGGGTCCCCGGCTTTCGGGCAGCAGTGCTCTCTCACCTGTGGGCTGCCTGGTCCGTGCCCAGTGGCAGAGGCCCTGTGGTGGGGGTGTGGCTCCCGGAGGTGTGCCCACCGAGCAGTAACTTTCTTTCCTGTGAGTGGGATCTGCTGGCTCCAGGCTGGTTCCCCGCTCTGTTCTTGGGGCAAGGAGGTCATTCCCCAGAGGGGAACTCCTAGAGGCCCTTTCCCTGCTGACCCAGCTGGATGAGAGCTGACCCTGCCCCGGGGCCTCTGGGGGTGGAGCTGGCCAAGAGGCCCACGGGGTGAGGAGGAGGAGGGGCTCACCGCCTGGGCAGGGGGCACCACAGTCAGGGCGTGCCGGCCCCGCTCTCCCCGCGGCCTCTCCCCTGGGCCTGCTACCCGCCTGCCTCCCTCCTCAGGCCTTGTCCCCCTCCCTCCTGCTCCTCCTCTCCCCTACACCCTTCTTAGAAGTGAAGTCATCTAGAAAAATAATCAAAAAATAGAAAGAAAAAAAAGCTAAGAAAATGGGATTTTTTTCCCCTTCAAACATTTGGTGAGACACCTCCCACACAGATGAGTGTCCACCGGGGCCTGTTTTTGTCCAAGGGAGACTCAGGCCTGACTCTCTTAAGTGGTGTAAGCCAGGTGGGCCTCCCTCCGTGGGGGTCTGCGCCGAGCCTCTTCCTGCAGGCGGGCGAAGCTCAGCCCCTGAGGCCTGAGACCCCAGGATGGCCTCAGCAGGAAGCCCACAAGCCCCTGAGGCAGGGGCTGGCAGGAGAGAGGGCAGGAGGGTTCAAGTTCAAGGAGAGTGGATAATAGCTCCTAAGTGAGGTCTCTGCCTCCAGTCTCTCCCCTCTTCCTGCTGGCCCACGCCCTGCCGCAGAGTTCTCGTTTATTTATTTATAATTTATACTCAGCCTGCTTCTAAGAAAGCTCAAGGCACTTGCTGAAAAGCTGCTTCTATGAGCTCAGTGGCACTCCGTCAGCCTCGGGCTCGAAGCACATGGACACTTCTTGGGGCTCAACCTGGCCCCAGAGGCAGCCTCTCCCTCCACCCTGATGTGCACTCAGCTGCCAGAAAGACCCTCCCCCCCAGGGCAGCTGGCTGGGGTGATATGGCTGGGAGGGTCTTCTCCCATCTCAGGACCAGCCCCTTCCGCTGTGCAGCCTTCTCTGACCCTGACGGGGCGGGGGGTGGCTGGGGGCGTCTGCATCTCTCTCCTGCCCCTCAGACCTCTGTTCAGTGTCACAGTCACCCAGCACAGGCTGCTCCTTTCGCCCCAACTGGACCTGCCTGGCCCCTGAAGGGGTGAGACCAAGTCATGTCATCGCTGATGACAGTGGAGGACACGGTGGTAGGGGAGCTCCCCTCCACGTCTGGAATGGGATTAGACCCGGGGTGCGATGTGTCTTGGGCAGAGGTTCCCACGGTGGACGTGCAGGAAGGGAAGGGCCTGTGGGGGAGGTCTGGCAGGGGAGAGGCTGCAGAGGAGGGCAAGGGTCACCCTGATGGCTTCGTCTGAACCCCAGGTAGAGACCAAAGATGCCTTTTTTGCCTACTTCTTCAGGACCTGGGTGACCAAGTGCAAGTCCAATGACCAGGGAGGGGCGGGGCACCCGGTGCAGCAAGGACCCAAGTGACCACAGCTGCACTTGGCATCCTCATTCTGAACTTACCCGGCCCAGATGGGCCTCAGGACTTCTTGCTTCCCGCGGGAGGGTCACCTTTGATCCTGGGTCTCCCCTCCCTCAGCCTCGCTTCTTTGGGATCACTTTTCCATCTCGTGGCAAAATGGGCCAGCGTGGGCACCGCTGGCTCTCTCTCAGCCCCACGCCAGCCAGGGCCAGATAAGGGGCTGCCCCCGGACTGCGTGCAGACGGCACTTGGTTTCTCCAGCCCCCAGCTCCTCCTCTGTAAAATGGGGCTAATGACAAAGGCCTCAGCCCTGTGCTAACAGTAGACAAGACAAAGCTCCAGAGCACACACTCGCCTCCGTCTGCTCTCAGAGCCTCAGTTTTTCCATCTGTAAAATGAAGCCTTCTCTCAGGCTGTAGATCTGACTCCTGCAGAGAGGCTGGATGCCTCTGCCAGCCGGGAGGGCACATACTGGCCAGGGCCGGGGGCTACACCCCTCTCCTACCATTTTCGGGCTCAGGATCCCACTGGCCTGTGTCATCAGTCATGACCAATGTCCATCCCTCCCTCCTTCCCTCAACCTGAGCAGAGGGAGCCCTGACTAGGCAGGGCCCTCAGGAAGCCTCAGTGGCAAGCACAATGCCGGGCGGGCGTGCCGGGGGTGCACTGCCACTTGGCGGGCACACAGCAGAGCATGGCCTTCCTCTAGTGCTGGTGTGCCTCCTTGCCATTGTGTTCCAGGGGGCCACAGATGCCCTGGCTGTGGGGGTTGAGGCAGACCAGATGTCCACTCCAGGCCACCATGCCCCGCGCCAAGACAGTGCAGCATGGCCCCCTGCTGACGCAGCCCTGGAACCCCTGACTTGGGAGCTGCGAGGGAGGGAGGGAGGAGAGGAGCCAGGTGGCTCTGTCTCCTGAAGGAAATGCCTTTGAGCCGCAGACTGGCCTGGGAGAATCTGGCTGCCCGGGTGGCCTGTGGCCAGCTTCCCGTGAGTCTGGCAGCATATGGCTGCCCTGGCTCGCCCAAGCCAAACGCCATGCAAAGAGCTCCTCCCCCAGTCCCCACACCCACAGGGAAGCCAGTTGTCCGGACTCTTGGATGCAATTCTGGGCAGCCCTTCATGCTCATCTGGCTTCCTGCCTGAGAATCAGCATTGGGCCCTGGGAAGAGCAGGCTTCTCAGGCACAGGAGCTGGATGCCAGGAATCAAATCAGGCAGAGTGGGGAACCAGTGATCACTGTCCAGGGTGCACACTTCATGCCAGAAGGGCCGCTCTTCTCCCACCTTCCTTCTCCCACTATGACTCGCACTCACCCGGCCTCGGCACTCTCCCTCCCTGTGGCCATAATTACTCTTGTCTGTCCCTCCCACCAGACTGAGAGCCTTGAGGGCAGCACCAGGCCTTCCCTGCCCAATTCAGCACCCAGCAGTGCCAGGCACACAGGAGGGGCTTTCTGCACCAACCAGTGACATCTGGATTCCAGAGGATTCTGAGCTGAGGGTGACTGTTTTTGAAGGTTAGGGCTCCCTGAGGTGCCTCCGGCCTCCCACTCCCTCTTTGGGAGTGAGACATTGAAAGTAAGGCACTTGGCACATGGGCAGTCACCCAACCCTGGCTGGTTCCCCTTCCAGAGAATCACCCAAGGGATTCACCACCCTTCTTGGGGAGGAAGAAGAGGAAGAGGAGAAAAGACCCCTCCTCCACCTGCTTAGTATTTACTGAGCACCTGCTTAGCCCTGAACAAGACAAACTCTTGGCCATGCAGCCTTCAGACATGTTAAATAGGTACATTATCATCTGCGTTGGTTGATGGTAAGACCTACGGAGAAAACCAAGCCAATAAGTATAAGGAACGTGGGGCGTAACTTTAGGCAGGTGGTCACCTTACTAAGGAGGCGAGCGTCGTGCTGACATACTGGGAGGCGTGTCCCAGGCAGAGGGACCAGCAAGTGCAAAGGTCCTGGGGCAGGACGGAGCAAGATCAGCTAGGAGCCGGCAGGTCAGCGAAGCTGAAGTGGAGGAGCAGTGAGGGAGTGGCAGATGGGCAGGGCCCCGACTCCCACTCTGAGGGAGGCAGGGAGCCACGACAAGGGACACCACTTGACCGCGGGCTGCTGTGCGGTGCGAATGGACCGGAGGGCGGAGCCGGGAGACGCCGGCTAGAGGCTAGGGCGGGACGCCAGCGACTGAAGGAGGCCCGGGCCAGGGCGGCAGCGGCGGAGGAGGGGGAAGGGGCCAGTTCTGGGGCTATCTCGGTGGCACGGGGGGCAGCCCCACTGCACGTGAGCGTGGAGTCCAGGAGGTCGCGAGGACCGGAAGCTCGGCTCCGCGGCCCGCGCCGGCCGGAAGCCGCGAGGTCAAGCTCTCGCGGGAGCGCCTCCGCCAATCGCCGCGCGCCCGAGGGCGTTGCCGTGGCAACCCCGCCCCGCGTCCGGGCCCGGCGGTCCCGCCACAGAGCGGCCGCGCGGCCGAGGTCCTGCTATTTCTGCCCTCGGGGTCGCCCGCGTTCATCCCTAAGGCCCCCTCGCCCGAAGGTTCGGGGACAGCTGAGGGCAGGAGGGCGCAGAAAGCCCAATCGACCCTTTAACGTTGTCCGAGCATTTTACACCCACTGCCGCGGAGGCTGAGCCCCGGACGACACCCCAGGGAGGGCTACCCCGCCTCTCCCGGACACCCTCCCGCCCGACGTGCACGCCGCCCCTGCTTCCCCGTTTTCTCGCGGCCTCCGGCGTCGAGCCTCATCTCCCTTCCCGCCCTGGAGGAGGGCCTGGGGAGCTCCTGGGTCCTGCCTCCATCCATCCATCCCTGCAGGGGACGCCTCCCCCATCCCGCCGCCGACACCCAGACCTCAGCGGCGTCCCCTCTGCCTACTTCCCTTTCAGGTTCAGGGCTGGGGTCAGCTGGAGGGGAAGGAGAGAGGGACCTGGAGATTGGACAGCCGAGGGTTGGTGGGCAGCCTCCTCCCTTTAGAGCCCCAACCTCCGCCCAACCCAGAGGGAGGAGCGGGTCGTGGGGAGAGAATGCCACTAGGCTGCAAGCTCCCTGAAGACAGGGACGCCGTCCCAACGCGTTAGTTGTCCAGGGAAAGAGGACTGAATTCACGAGTGTGAAATCCTAGGAGATTGAGAGGGAGTTGTCGTTCCCTGGGTTCCCCCAGAGATCCAGCTCAAAGGAAAGTTACTGCAACCGAGGGAGAGCGCAGTTGGCTGGAGAATTTGGTTTAAAAATAAATAAATAAAATTTAAATTATATAACCAACACATGTTTGGTGTAAAAACATGAGAGTATGAAAATCCTTGATCTCACCGCAAGATCTAACCGCTGTTGACATTTCGGAGTATTTCCCCCAGACTTTTCTCAATATATTGCATATACTTTTTTTCCAAATAGAGTTTATGTATGTGCTGGTGCTCCGTGGATGGACCCTCATGTGTGCATGGGAATGCAGGCTCCTGATGTGACTGAAGGGTTTTCCCTCCCCAACACCCGTTTCTCCCCCAACACACATACGCGTGCGCGCGTGCGCTGATGCAGCTGTACCACGGTGGCCTCTGGTTGCCAGAGCGTCACCTTCCCCATGCAGCGGGGGTCCGGTGGCAGTGAGCCCTCCATGCTCCATGCTCCTTCTGCGGTCCCAAATTCTCTCGACCTTCTAGGCTAGGGATGCTACGGTGGGAACAGGGTCAAGATGAGACTTGAGGAACCTGCCAGTCCAGGTGAGGGAGGGAAATTCAAGCAAGCAGACCTAACAGAGGGCTCCATCCTTCAGCCATGGGAGGGTCCCAGGAGAACTGGGAGAAGCGGCCAGGTCAGAAGGGGAGGCAGCCAGGGGCCCAATGCCAACACTTTGCCTCTGTCCTCCTCAGGGACCACTGGGCGTGCTGTGAGACCAGTAACCAAAGGAGGGCCCCACGTGCACCCACCCCGTGTTTCACCCTGATAGGACAAGGGGACACCCTGGAAGAAGCCCCTAGCTAGCCCATCCTCCTGAGCACAGGTTGGAAGCAATGTATGCATGCACTGGGGCAGGGAGGGAGGTCCACTCCTGCCTCTGAGCTCCCCTCTCCCCCGGGGGGCGGGGCTCAGTTGTTCACAAGCCTGGCCCCTGAGCCCTCCCAGCTGAGCATGCCCAGGGTCCTGAGCATGGTCTCTTTCAGACCACCCCATGGGCACCTGTGGGGAGCCTTATGTCCTGGCTCCCTGGTGCCTGCAAGTCTGGGTTGATTTTGTCTTTTCCACAAACTGTGTCTAAAGGGTGTCTTGAGTGCGGTGGCCCCTCTGCTGGGGGGGTTGGAGTGGCAGGATTTGGTAGGCACCTCTGCGCTGTCCACTAAGGTGCTTATCTCCCTGGCTGCCTGGAGCAGATGCAGACGCCCTGTCCACCTCATTGCAGCTGACTTCTTATCTCAGAAGCCCCGTAGAACAAGATTCTGGGACACAGAGGCCGTCCTCACTCCTTCCTGTCCTGGAGGCAGAGGAGCCCCTCCCCCACCTAGTCGCCACAGAGAACCCTGTTTCAGATGCCAGCGCTCCAGACGGAGCCTCCTGACAGGTCTCCTAGAACGTTTCTTTTCAAAAGTCACTACACATTTCTCTGCGTAAAGCCATTCAGTGGCCTCCCAGATGATTCAGAGTAAGACCTACAGTTCTTTCCATGGTGTGTGAGGTGTCGGTTACCCTCCGTCCAAGGACCCCCAGGAGCACGCCTGCAGAGAATGAAGCGAGGGAGGCGGCACGCCGTGGGGCGCCGGGGGTGTCTGCGAGAGGTGTAGCAAGGACCCTGGGGGTGGGCTTGTGCTGGGGAACCTGGGGAGGATCAAGGGAGCGGGCTGGGATGGAGGCTTCGGGGAGCAGGGGCGATGCCACAGTCGGGAGTCTTAATAACGTGTGTCTAGAAGACAGGAGACCAGAGCGAAGCTGAGGCTGAAGGTGGTAAACCCACTCCAGTCAGTGACGAAGGGGGGCCGGGGGGCCATTTTGAGGTCTGGACAGTGTCCACATTCTGTCTGTGTTCAGACACGGTTGCAGAGGCCCCCTGTCCCTGTTTCCATCCATCTCGGTTGCAGAGCGGCCCCGTCTGATGATGGTGGCACTAGTTAGCCATGAAGCTGTCAGCACAACACTGAGGCCAGCTGTTGTTTTCCTTTCCGTCCCTGTGAGATTGTGACCTGACCCTCAGCTGTCCCGCACCTCACCTGCAGCTGCTCCTCACTCAGGCCCTCCTGCCGCTCTGCTGTCCTTTGTGGCCGAGCAGGCTGCCCCTTGGGGTCCTCTGCCCCGTCCCTCTGCCCGGGGACCCACGTGGCCGAGCCTGGGCTTCCCTCCCTGCCCCGCCTCCTTCTCTCCCTTTATCCTGCCTTCCTGGCCACTGCCTTCCCTCCTCCGTGGCCTCCACCAGACCCACAACAGGGAGCGTCTGGTCACATGCCAGGGCGTCACGCTCCTGGGGGCAGGGGATGCTTCAAGGGGCGGCTTTGCCCTCCTGGAGCATTCAGGCATTTCCGGTGTCAGTGGCCCCACTCGCACCGCTGTCTCTGCTGCAGCGCTTAGAGACCTGAGGTGGTCGCAGGTGGGTGGGTGACGTGCAGAGGCGGCTTTGACCAGACGGCTTCTCAGCCTCCCCCTTCCGCTGCCAGACGCTGAGGGGCCAACAGTCTGGTGACCTTTGAGCCCTAAAGAGCAGGGAAACCGGCGCTCGGGGGCCTGCCAAACCCGCAGCTGGAGGCAGGGACCCCAGGCCAGCCAGCACCGGCCCCTTCGGCCTGGGGGCCTCCCTTTCCGTTGCTGTTGGAATAGAAGGACATTGGCCCCTTTGTTCATTGCTGGGCTGTGACGAGATACCAGAGACTGGGGAGCTTCAAACAGTAGAAATTTATTCCCTCAAAGCTCTGGAGGCCAGAAGCCTGAAGTCACGGTGTCGGCGGGCTGGCTCCTTCCGGAGGCTCAGAGAGAGAGTCTGGTCCAGGCCCCTCTCCAGGCCTCAGCCCTTGGCTTGCACACGCATCACCCCAGTCTCTGCTCTGTCTTCGCTCAGCCTTCTCCTCATGTCCCTGTGTCTCCAACCACATTTCCCCTTTCTTACCAGGACACCAGTCTTTGGATCAGGGCCTGCTCCGGTATGACTGCATCTTAGCTTGACAGCATCTGCAAAGACCCTGTTTCCAAATAAGGTCACATTCACGGGCCCTGGAGTGGACATGAATTTTGGGGGGAAACTATTCACCCCAGTACAGCCCCCATCCACATATAGTGGGGAATCCAGAGTCCTATGCGGACCCCCGTGCTTCTCGGGTCACGTCCCTGCACGTTTCCTGCTTCTGCTGCGCACTCGATGTGGGGGGAGGGCTACACCGGACACCACACAACCCCTGCATGTGCAAAGCATGGCACACCCGGGCCGTCTGGGCAGCGGGCGTTCACTGGTGTTTGGGGCGATGAGCAGCTCACCACAGGTGACAACACAGGAGTTTCTGGGCGGCTGGGTGCCGGCCCTTCTCCGTCCCCTCATATCTTTTCATTCCCCGATTCTCTGTTCCCCGGACTCTCACCTCTCCTCTCCCAGGATGTCTGCAAACCCACAGGCCCTTTTGCTGTTGTGCGAGCAGCCCTGCACTCTCTTCCCTTCACCTCTTCCTTCCTGCCTGGACCCCTGGAGGCAGAGGAGAGGGTGAGCCTACCTTCCAGACCAACAGAAGCCATTGGGGCATTTTCCTAAACTGAGTCAAGCTGGCCTGTGACACGTACCAGCTCCTCTGGGGTAGGAACGCAGTCGGTTTTTATTTCAAAGGGCGCTTCTGTTGTTTTTTTTTCCTTTCTACATCTGTGCTAACATTCTGTGATTCTTAGAGAACCAGAATTCTGAAGAGCAAAGCCCAGAGCCAAGAATGTTCAAGCCAGAAGGGGCTTCTATGCGGAAGGAAACAGACACGGCCTCTGCCCGCCCGGGTTCTGGGCGGGGGAGCCGTGCAGCGTGCAGCCGTGCAGGCACAGCCACGGGAGCATGGGCGCAGGGAGAGAGAACCACTGGCTGATTTACACTGAGCGGGGATGGTCGGTCGAAGATACGGAGGGTTTTAGTCAAGCAAATTATTTCTTGGATGTGATGCAAAAACACAGGCAGTTAAAAAAAAAGGTAAGTTGGACGTCATCAAAATAAAAAAATTTGTGTATCAAAGGCTACTATCAAGAGAGTGAAAACCCAGCCCACAGGATGGGAGGAAGTATTCACAAGGCACATGTCCAAATAATGGGTTAATATCCAGAATATAGAAGAACTTCTGTAACTCAACAGCAAAAACAAGCCCTCAACTCTAAAAGGACCAAAGGGTTTGAATAGACATTTTGCAAAAGAAGACACAAGACACCAAAACACATGAAAATCGCTACACCACTAGCACCGTGCGATGTCACATGGCGTCGCTGATCGTCAGGGAAGCGCAAACCAGAGCCACGTAAGGCGCCTCACACGTCGGGATGCTGCCATCGAGCGACACCCGCCACAGCAGGAGCAGCAGGCGCTGGGGGGACTTTGGACCTAGTACGTTGCTGGTGGGAATGTAAAACGGTGCAGCCACTGTGGAAGGTAGTTTGGCAGTTCCTCAAAACCTATACATAGAATTACCACATGATTCGACTCCTAGGTATGTACCCAAAAGGATCGAAAGAAGGACCGAAACAGACTTACACACCCGTGTTCGCAGCAGCCCAAAGGCGGCGACAGCCCGAGTAGCCACCAACACGTGAATGGACAAGTCAACGTGGCCTGTCCATGCGGTGGAATATTATTCAGCCGTAAAAAGGAACGCCATTCTGACAAGGCCCACAACACGAATGAGCCTTGAAAACTGTGCTAAGTGAAAGCAGCTGGTCACAAAAGGACAAACACTATGATTCCGCTTGTGTGAGGTCCCTAGAAGAGGTAAATTCATAGAGACAGAGAGCAGACTAGAGGCTACCAGGGGCTGGGCGTGGGGACAGGGAGTTAATGTTTAATGGCTGGAGTCTCTGTACGAGGCGAAGAAAAAGTTTTGGAAATAAATGGCGGTGACAGTTGCACAACATTGTGAATGTAATTACTGCCGATGAATTGCACGCTTCAAATTAGGTTAAAGTGGAACATTTTGAGTTGCATATATTTACCACAACTCAAAAAACTAGCGATGTAAGTTACCTAGAGGCACTGAAGTAAATGGGTAAGTTTTAAAACATGTGGATTATATCTCAGTAAAGCTGTCACAAGGGAGGGAGCAGTAGCCCCTCCACGCAAGCCCCAGGCAAAGGACCCTAAGTTTTAGGGAGGGGCTTGACCCTGGCCATCGGGGTTGGGGGCCTAGCAAGGATGGGGAGGGAGCAGGGGCGTCCCTGCAGCCCTGACTGGAGCCTCCCTCCCGGCACCCCTCCCTGCCCGGTGCCCCCGGCATCTCCCGTGCAGGCTGGTTCTGTGCTGAGCACGCAGCCTCCCCTCAGAAGCCAACTTTCTGCACAGCGAAAATGTTTTCTCTGTGCCTGCTTTAGCAGATGGCCCCCCACCTCGGCCTGAATTGGGAAGCACAGACATCAAGCCGGGGACAGACGGCTTCCTTGGCAGCGCCTTCCAGGCACACAAGCGCGCGCTCTCACGCCCGCCCGCCCCCTGCCTCCCCCACCGCGTGCCTTCGTTGTTTCTACGCCTGGAGCCGGGCCTCCCGCCCTGCAGGCCACCCGCCAGGCACCCGGCCAGGTGCTTGCTCGAGGTAGCCGGTCGGAGAACAGGTCCTCGATGAACGAGTGAATGAACCTATGTTTTTCTTTCTTCCCCCTTTTCACAAACTGAAGGAGAGCTGATGCACAATATTATACAAGTAAGTGCACAGCGCAGTGATGTGCAGCTGTCAGGGGTCCTGCTCCGCCCCAGCTGTCCTGCCGAGCCAGCTGCGCTCCCTGCTCTGGACGGCGCGCCCTCGCCGCTCATTCTGTGCTTGGTAGTTTGCGGCTCTCAACCCCCTGCCCCTGTCGTCTTGCCCCTCCCACCTCTTCCCACCAGTTTGTTCTGTGTATCTTTGAGTCTGATTCTGTTTTGTTATATTCACTAATTCGTTGTATTTTTTAGATTCCACATGTAAGTGATATCATACAGTATTTGTCTTATTCTGTCTGACTTATTTCACTTAGCATAATGCCCTCCAGGTCCATCCATGTGTTTGCAAATGGCAACATTTCATTCCTTTTTGTGGCTGAGTAGTATTCCAGTGTGTGTGTGTGTGTGTGTGTGCGCATATCACATCTTGTTTATCCAACCATCTGTTGATGGGCATTTAGATAGATAACAGTGAATATTAGGGTGCATGTATCTTTTCCAGTTAGTGTTTTTGGGTTTTTCTTGGATACATACCCAGGAGTGGAATTGCTGGGTCATATGGTAGTTCTATTTTTAGTTTTTCTGGGAAACCTCCATACTGTTCTCCACAGTAGTGGCCCCAAATTACATGCCCCCGACAGTGTACGAAGTGTTCCCGTCTCTCCACATCCTTGCCAGCATTCGTTATTTGTGTTCTTTTTGATGATAGCCGTTCTGACAGGTGTGGGGTGGTATCTCACTGTGGTTTGATTTGCATTTCCCTGACGATCAGTGATGTTAGCATCTTTTCATGTACTATTGGCCATCTGCATATCCTCTTTGGAAAAACGTATTTAAGTCTTCTGCCCATTTTTTAATCTTTTGTGTGTGTGTGTGTGTGTGTTTGATGTTATATGAGCTGTCTGTATGTGTTGGATATTAACCTCTTACCAGCCACATCATTTGCAGACATTCTCCCCCATCAGTAGGTTGTCTTTTCATTTTGTTGATGGTTTCCTTAGCTGTGCAAAACCTTTTAAGTTTAATTAAGTCCCATTTGTTACTTTTGCTTTTACTTCCTTCGCCTTAGGGGACGGATCCAAAAAAAATATTGCTGTGATTTATGTCCAAGACTGTTCTGCGTATGTTTTCCTCTAGGAGTTCTATAGTCTCTGGTCTTGCCTTTAGGTCTTTAATCCATTTTGAGTTTGTTTTTGTACGTGGTGTTAGAGAATGTTCTAATCTCAGTGTTCTGCAGGCAGCGGTCCAGATTTCCCAGCAACACTTGCTGAAGAGACTGTCTTTTCTCCATTGTGTGTTCCTGCCTCCTTTGTCGTGGATTAACTGACCATGAGTGCGTGGCTTTATTTCTGGGCTCTCTGTCCTGTTCCATTGCTCTGTGTGTCTGTGTTTGTGCCAGGACCATGCTGTTTTGATCACTGTAGCTTTGTGGTGTAGTCTGTGGTCAGGGAGCACAATTCCTCCAGCTCCGTTCTTCTTTCTCAAGACGATTTCGGCTGTTCAGGGTCTTTTGTGTTTCCATACAAGCTTTGAAATTATTCTAGTCCTGTGAAAAACACTATTGGGATTTTCGTGGGGATGGCACTGAATCTGTAGATTGCCTTGGGTAGTATGGTCATTTGAACAGTGTTAACTCTTCCAACCCAAGAACAGAACATACCTTTCTACTTGTGTCCTCTTCCATTTCTTTCGCCAGTTTCTTTCAGGTTTCCAAGGACAAGTCTTTTGCCTCCTTAGGCAGGTTTATTCCTATGCATTTTATTCTTTTTGACGCATTGGGATTGTTTCCTTAATCCCTCTTTCTGACAGTTCATTGTTAGTGTACAGGAATGCATCAGATTTCTGCTTCAAGTTTTGTCTCCTGCACTTGACTGAGTTCGTTGCTGAGCTCCAGTACTTTTCTGGTGGCCTCTCTGGGGTTGTCTATGTGTAGCACCGTGTCACCTGCGAACAGTGGCAGTTTTTCTTCTTTCCAATTTGGACTCCTTCTCTTTTTCTTCTCTGACTGCTGTGGCTGGGACGTCCGATGCCACATTGATAAAGGTGGTGAGAGCGGCATCCTTGTCTTGCTCCTGATCTTGGAGGAAATGCTTTCAGCTTTTCACCACTGAGTGTGATGCTAGCTGTGGGTTTGTCATAAATGGCCGTTGTGATGTTGAGGTGTGTTCTGTCTATGTCCACTTTCTGGAAAGTATTTTTTTTTATCATAAATGGATGTTGAATTTTGTCAAAAGCCTTTTCCGCATCGACTGAGGTGATCATATGGGTTTTATTCTTCAGTTTGTCGGTGTGGTGTGTCACCTTGGTTGACTTGAGGATACTGAAAAATCCTTCCTTCCCTGAGGTGAACCCCACTTGGTCATGGTGTATGAGCCTATTAATGGATTGTTGGACTCGGTTTGCTAATATTTGGTTGAGGATTTTTGCATCTATGTTCATCAGTGATATTGGCCTAGTTTCCTTTTTTCTAACCATTTTTATTGAAATATAGTTAACTTACAATGTTGTGTTAGTTTCAGGTGTACAGTAAAATGATTCAGTTACACACACACACACACACACACACACACACACACACACACATTCTTTTTCAGATTCCTTTCCATTATGTAGTTTGTTTCTGTGTGTGTATGATGTCTTTATCTGGTTTGGGTGTCGGTGAATAGTTCAACGGGTGTCATAGAATGAGTTCAGACGTATTCCTTCCTTTGAAATGTTTTAGAAGAATTTGAGAAGGATAGGTGTTAACTCTGGGGTTGGGGCTGGCCTACGAGAGGGCAGAGCTGAGTCCTGGACTCTGGTTGCAGGGCCCAGGGATCCCAAGCTGGTGTCACATAATCGGTGTTGTGGCGAGAGGAGGCGCGGGGCCCTCCTACTCGGCATCTTGGCTGCTCTCCTGTTTGTATGTTTTTCTGAAGGCTCCATTGTGGGTCTTCGTTTCCTCAGCACCCTTGTCTGCCCCTTGAGCTCAGAACCACAGGCCTTCCAGGGAGTTCCAGAACCTCTGTAACTCCCCCCCCCCACTTTTCTTCTCTCCTATTTCCCGGTTCCAGCGAGCAGTTAACTCCTCAGAGCCCAGGAAGCTTTGCGCTCCTTGGGGGTCTGCAGAGAGGGGGCTGCTGGGGACACAGCTGCACGCGGGAGCCTTTTGGGGGCAGACAAGGGGACAGAGCAGGCTGGTACTGCTCGAATTGTGCTGCTCCCGCCTGGGGGCCTGTGTCTGATCCACACGCCCCAGCTTCACAGAGCAAGGCCAGGGGTCAGGTGACACCTTCCCCGGGCCCGCCGGGGGTTGGTCTGTCCTCCCCTGCTGCCCCTGGGGGGCTCCCAGGGTGGGAGGAGCGTGTTGAGCCTTAGAGCAGGGCAGCCAGGAGGCGCAGGGGAGGCGCGGAGCTGAGCGCTGGGGGCCGTGGTGGCTGTCTACACTGCAGCCACAGCTCAGTGTAAGGAACTGGGCATAGCAGGAGAAATACGAAGGCCATCTTAGCCGAGCAGGAGGAAACTCTCAGCCGGAGCTGGAAAGTGGGGCAGACCGTCTCTGTGGGTAGTGAGCCCCATCTCCGCAGCGTGTGAGCTGAGAACACGTCCGTGCATCCGGTGGGCTGCTGGAGTCCGCGGCTTCGGAGTCGCCCTCCAGCTTTGACATCCCGAGCCTGTGTCCCTCCGCCCCAGGCGTCCACGTAAGCCGGCCCATCAGGGAGGCCCAGCAGCCTCCCTCTGAGCTGCTGTCCTGAGCCCCACAGCCCCCCGAAGTCAGTCACCGGTGTGAGAAGTGGGGAAGGGGATCTGCTGCCAATGGTTATTAAAATACCCGAGGTTCTGAATGAGCTTTCCCACAGAGATGAGAAACGGAAGAGTGATGTTACTGCTGGCTGAACTATGCGCTTGCCTGAGTGGGAGGCGGAGTGTGTGTGGTGTGTCAGCTGGAGCTGCTGGAATTGGGTACAACTCCCGGCCCGGCCATGAGTATGCAGCCTGCAGATGGACCCCACCCGCCAAGGGCACCTCTGGAGGAAACAGGTCAAGGGCCTTCGACTTGGCAGGGGCTTCTCTCTCCCCATGGAGGCTCCTCCCACAGGGGCAACAGGACAAGCGGCCGCCTGGCTGAGGCCAAATCTCCTCCCTCTGTACCACCCCAGGCAACGGATGGCCCACTCAGACCACACCAAACCCCAGATCCTGAGTCCTGGCCAGGTACTTCTGCCAACCCAGTGTGTGTGAGTGCGTGTGTGCTGGGGCGCGGTGTGGGGGGAGACCAACCTACCGGGCAGGCTGGTTTGGCTCCTGGTCATTTATTTTGTCCCCTGGAAGGGAGCAGCTAGAGAGCTCCACGTCCATTCAGAGTCTAGCCTGGTCCACAAGGGGCCAGAGAAGTAAGTTCTTCCTGGTGTCCAGGGTTCCCGCATCGCCCATCATCCCCCTGTTATGTGAATCTGGGGATGACCTCTTGCTCAAGTGCAAGGAAGCAGCCTGGGAACCCCAAAGAGGGGAGGTAACCAGATGTCGGACAAGGATGGGTCAGCAGGGATGTGGCAAAGGAGAGCAGAGCAGGGCTGTTTGGGAAGGACAGGGCTAGGCTGCCTGGGACCTGTGCCCAGCTGTGCTGTGGACAGTGCACTCAGTCAGGACAGAGCAGGGCTGCAGGCGAGAAACGGGGAGTTACTCTGCACCCGGGTCCCAGTGTGGCCTCCACACACTGGGGGATCACTCCACTTCTCTCTGCCTCGGTGTCGGCTGCACCTGGGAAGCGGGCAGGCCCCCTCCCCACGCCTGATGTCCGGTGTTCCTGGATGGCCGCGAGACTGCTGAGGGTCACAGGGCAATGGGCAGGCATGCACCCCCCGGGAGGGCTGCTGAGGTGGTTGAAGTGACATTTGCAAGCTTGAGAAAGGAAGAGACATTCCAAGGAGACCACAGTCTTTCTTCACTCTTTTACTGTGTAAAAATAAACTCAACAATTCATGTCATTTCAGCAAGAAAATGAAAAAAAAAAGCAAGGATACCAGTAGAAATAGTGCATTTCCAGAATTGCTGATGGGAGGTGGCAGGTCCCATGGTTCTGACCCACTAGACACCCAAAGGCTGCAGATCATGGGAAAAAGGTACAGCTTTGGTTAGCAAATAATGGACAGTGAGATACATGGGTTCCCTTCCTATTGTACAGTATATACAGTGTGACAATGTCAACCACAGGGGTTTGGGCTGTCGTCGTCGGGTCATTTTGGCAAATAAGACAAAATTGGGACTCTAAGTGTTGGGCTTTTTTTCTCCTCAATGGCTTGTTCCCCTTCAACAAATGGCACTTGAGTCCACTGTACACGGAGGTGATAGGTTTCCCATCGTTAATTGAATAAATTTACACGCTGTGTTTTCAGAGATGAGACCATGACTGCGTTAAGCCACGTTTTGGTTGCCATAAGATTACAAAGGATACTGTCATCTTAATGTTTACAATCCGTTACCCTAGTTTCTTCTGTCAGGGTTGGAACTGATAATCAGGTCCTTAGCTCATCCCACTAACAAGTCGGCTCCGAGACAGAGGGGCCACTGTCAGTGGCCAGTGTACAGCCTGGTGCCCAACACGCCTTTGAGAACAGGCGGCCCCCCTCTGGAGTTCACTGGAATGACTGACCCTCATGCCAGCCTCCCCCTCCCCTCCACTGCCCACAAGACACCCCCTTGGTCTCAGGTCCCAGGGCTGGTGACAGAGTGATCTTTGCAGTCTTAGAAAATAAACTGTGAATCTACAAAAGGAACAGAAAGCATACAAAATGTATTTCTTTCTTCCAAAATACATGCTTTCAGTTCTACATTTTGGCGGAGCCTGAAAAGTATTTTCAAGGGAGATATAGGTTGAGTTAATTTATAGGTTTGTCCTTTGCTTTCATAAAAATACTCTTGTTTGGTAATAAACTTTTTCTTCTAGAGTAAGAGAAACAATACTGTGTTATCAAAAGCAAGAAGGCTTACGATTCAAGTGGGATCTAACCCCCCAGGGGCCCGGAGAGCCTGTCGGCCACTCTCCCACCTCGGACACCCAGGGAGCTGCGGGACACCAGCTCGGCAGAAGCAAACACTGTCTCGACAGTGCTTTTTTATCTTCGTATTTTATAAAACGGCTTACCTGAGATAGGCATGTGTTATTCAGTGCAAGAGGGAACATCCATCAGATTAAAGAGTAGATGGGAACTATGTGGATTAGACTTGTGGCTGTCTACCTTTCTCGGGGTGGGCAAAGTGCCAAGTGTTAACACAGTGAGGGAGTCGGGGGCTTGGCACAGGCTCCAGTCGGGCGGGAGGGAGTCAAACATCCGCTTCTGTCCCTGGCACCACAGGGGCCTCAGGGGAAGGGCACAGAGTGGAGGGGTTGGGGAGGCCAAAGGGACGCAGGTGTACGCATCTGGGGTGGGCTCTGCCCGTCTCTGGTTAGGGCAGAGGATGGCTTGTGGTCCTGAACGGACAGCTCCCACCGCGCCCACTGGGGCAGAAGGTGGTCTGGGGTCCGTGAGATCTGCAGGGGCTGGTGGGAGGTGCCGACGGAGAGCACCTAGCACGCTCTGGGCCTTGCCTACAGCTCCGAGATGGCTGAAGTGAGGGGTGGGGCCGATCCGGTGGGGGGGGGGGGCGTTCCAAGCTCTCGCTCTCTCCCAACTACGGGGATTGTTCAGCTTGCTCTCAACCTACATGTTAAAAATACTTGGTGTGTTTGGGCAGCGGGGGGAAGGGGAGGGACTCGACCTCTCCCCTGATCTCCTCCGACACCCTTGGCTTGCTTACTCAGCCTTTCCTGGTAGCTACATGGATGGTCACAGAACGATGGGTGGCACTCAGCACACAACACAGAACCAGAGCAGCTCATGCAGGCAGGGGAACACACATCGGACTGAGGAAGCACGGGACACGCCACCCCGAGGAACATGCAAACAGAGAAGATCCCTGCAGATCCACAGACGCCACAGCCCGACGGGCTCCGATGAAGCACAACGGTCTCAGAAAAAGCCACTGTTGAGCCACAGCGCGCAGCTGGGCGCCTGCACTGGGCGCTCCGCACAAGAGGGAGGCATTGCAGAACGGCGACAGGGTACCGTGCAGACACCCACGCGGACACCGACGCAGAGACTCCAGCACAGATGCACACAGATGCACTGGGTTTCCGACACAACACGGACCTGCGCTTCAGGAGACAGGTGCCCCTGGAAGGAACAGGAGACAGGGACACCTGCTCCTCCTGAAGAAAAGTCTGCAGCTGCAGATGAGCCAGGCAGTGCAGGAGAATTTCTTGAAAGACTCGCCAGCCTTTTGCTAATTGGACTCCTGGCGAGAGTCCAGGTGGCCCTTGGGGCGTGCGACCCCCAGATGGTGCGACAAAGCAGGGAGATCGCCCTCCCTGGGCGTGATCCGTCTGAATGCTCTTCCCTCTCATTCAACACACACACACACAGACACACACACACACACACACACGCACATGCGCGCACACACGTGTTTTTCTCCCCACCTTGGAAGGACTAGGAGGAGACGTACGTGTTTGTTTTTCATGGGAAAAAAGTCCAAGCCTCTGGACACTGGTTGGGTCTGTGTCACCAGCTGGTGACAGGTTGGGGGCTGCTTCAGGGCTTGAGCCCTGTAAGATGGGGGAGTGGGTTTCAGGCCCCAGCCTGGCCGTGCCTGGCTCCCCACAAGAGGTCCCCTGCCCCCTTGGAGGACTCGCCAAGCCAGCTCACGTGGGCCCGGGCGTGTGGCAAGAATATGGCTGTCAGAGTTACCACGGACCTGCCCATCCACTGGCCGTGTGGGGCAGGGTCTTAATCAGAGTGCGGGTTTCCCAGTCTAAAAGGTCCACCCCTGGGCCGACCCTCTGAAGCCTCTGGCCTCCCACTGCCAGAGGCGATGGAGGGGCTCTGGCTTCCTGGGCCGTGGGTGGGACGCTCCTCTCTCTGGGGGGGCGGCAGCTGGCAGCTGAAGGGAAAGACAGAGCCCGACCTTGCCGAGTGCAGGGAGGCGAGAAGGCTGAGGGCCACAGGTGGGATGGGGGGCCTGAGCCAGCTGAGCTGGGCACGCAGGCCAGCCTCCCCAGTCCCACGCCGCCCTCGGACACCAGCCGTAGGACACAGGCCAGGCGCTGGGGCTGGGGGACTACCCGGATCCTGGGGCCGGCCTGACCTCCTCTGCCCTCTCCAAGTGCATGGTGCCACGTGCCTTCAACCCTTTGGAGAGAGGTCACCTCTACAACAAAATACAAGTTCTCCATGGAGAGGCCCTGGCCTTTAACAAACCGCTAAAAGACATTTATTTTATCAACAGAGAGAGTTGTTGCTCTGGAAGAGATTTGCAAACAAAGACGGATGCATTGCAGAAGAAGTTGCACCAGCCCCAAGGCACGCGGGCAGCCCCCAAAGTTGGCAAATACAGATAGCAGACCAGTTGTGAGATTTCCCAAAGCCACAAAGAAGAAACAAGATACCATTTTAAAAGAGAAGGCCTCCCCGAGAGACACACGCTCATAGACACACACACACACACACACACACACACACACACACGTCCTCTCACCTACGTGTGCATTGTTCACGTGGCAGCCGCTGGCTTTCCCGGTGAACAGGGCGTGCCTGAGAAACAGTGCGCGCTCCCGGAGAGGGGGGGGTGCCTCGGGGACAGGTGGGAGCCAGGCCTGCTTCCCTGCGCGAGGACGAGCCCAGGCTGTGTGCGCGTGCGCGAGGGCCAGGGCCTGGAGTCATTCCTGGGGGGGAGGGAGAGAAGAGGAGACGACGGATCATCACCGCACAAGCAGGAGGAGGCGGGGGGCCGGCCCGGGACGGAGGCTCAGTCCGGCCCAGGGCCTCAGTTGATCTGGCGACAGGCTTCGAATGTCCACTTGGTGGCTCCGCCGTAGATCTCGATGTGGGACTCAGCCCAGGCGATGACGTTGCCGGAAAGGGCCTTGGTGCTGCAGGTGGCCAGGTTGTACACCTCCCCCGGGGTCAGCTTGCGGTCCCAGATGTTGAAATGGGCCAGCTCGCCCACGAACGCTTGGGTGGCATCAAACCCACCACCCAGAGTGTCCTTCAGAGAAAAGCAGAGGATGAGGGTGGGGGTCACAGTGGTGGGGGCCTAGCAGGAGGGCACCCCTGGGGGACAGGCTCTCACGTCCACCCCGGATACCTCTGTCTCCCTGTCTCTGGGTCTTCAGCTATGCTTTGGTCCCCCCCGGCCACGGGGAGCTCAGGAAAAGCAGAGAGGCTGCTCCCCTCTCCCTGGAGGCAGAGCTCCTGGGGGCGCCCGTGAGGGGCCCAGGGAGGGAGGGGTCAGCCGGGGCAGTGGACAACCATGGGAGCAGGACCTGGGGGCTCCCCATCCCCCCCGCCTCTCGTCGAGGAACTCAGACGTCACTCTCTGCCAGCAAAGGCCGCCCAGTGAGAACAGAAGGCCTGGGCTCTCCTGCCTGCCCTTCCCTCCTGGGTGCCCAGTGGAGACGAGTCACTTCCAGGAAATAGATTATGCATCCCTAAATGTACGGTTGGCCTTCCGGTGCCGAAGAGAGCATGGCCGCTGCTGTCGGGAAAGCGGTGGAGAGAGGCCAGAGCCCGCTCCTGTGGCCTTTCCTGAGAGAGCCCGCCCGGGGCAGGGCTTTGCCCAGACTGCTGCGTCCCTTGCTTGCCCGGCTCCTGCTCAGGGGAGACCACTTCTCTCTCCTCCTCCCTACCGCCTGCTCCCCGCTGCCTCTCTTCGCTCTCTCTCCCAACAGCCCCACTCCCCTTTCTCCGGCTGGTCTCTGCTTCTGGGGCTCCTCCCCCTGCAGCCGGCCCCCCCTTCCCGGCCCCCATGGCCAGCACCTGCTCCTGGCCCAGCACTAGCACGCCTTGGGGCTTGATGGGGTGATAGGGCGCCAGGTTCTCGCCGTTGCCTCCCTGGGTGCCGTCCTGGTAGGCTTCCCAGACCCCGTCCCGGGTGGTCCAGGTGATGCAGATGTGGTGCCACTTGCCATCGTTGATTACAAAGGGCAGCTTGGCCACCTGGGGAGGAGAGCGGCACCCAGGGGCATGATCAGAACTGATAATCGTCCCTGGTTACCAGTCCGGCCGTTACTCACATGCGTTTACAGTCACATCAAGCACCGCTGCTGACTTCTCGCAGCACCTGCCCCCCCAGACTTCATCATCTGGCGGCCCCATCTGTGGACGGGTCCCAGCGTCACAAAGGCAACGGGATGCGTTGCCGGGGGCTCGCAGGATCGATCTAAATACACAGTCCCCTCGCTCCTACTCGCCCTCCTCCCTCTTGGTGAGCCCAGGACAGCGGCCTCTGATGGAGAGGGCCACCCCTGGGGGCTGAGTTCACGGCCGTTTTCTGGGCCTCTGCTCCCTCTTCCAACGGTCCATCTGTAATTACCGGATCCTCTGGGTCTATAAGCCGCCCAGCCTTTTTGCAGAGACTCTGAGAGATGCCAGGGGAGCTGGCACCATGCCTCTTAATTCTCAGACCAGCCTCTGACCTGGAATCTCACTCACCCTCTAACGTTTCGG
This sequence comes from Vicugna pacos, assembly GCF_048564905.1. NCBI lineage: Eukaryota > Metazoa > Chordata > Mammalia > Artiodactyla > Camelidae > Vicugna > Vicugna pacos. The sequence goes on from NC_133002.1 coordinate 61,478,294, forward strand.
GCAGGGAGGCTGCCGCAGCCGACAAAAGAATCCTCACACCATTTTAACTTGGGGAGATGGGGCCCCAGAAAGGCAGAGCTCTTTCTGGGCAAGACGTCAAGAACAAGGGCTCGGAATCCGATTCCCAGCTCAGGTTTTAGACATTTACTACCAAAGCTGGCATAGAGATGAGGGCGCTTGTGAGCTGGCAGCTAATTCCACAGCCCGCGGAGGGCCAAGATGGAGACGGCTTCCCTGGAGGGAAAGGGCACCCCAGTCACGGGGTCGGGCAGACCCGGCCCCTCCCGGGGGTACGGGGCTGAGCAGATAGACCTGGACTCAGGAAGAACCTCTCAGGGAACCTTTTGCACACCCAGGGCACCTGTGGTCCCCCGATACGGAGGAGCAAAGCCAGCTCCAAGGCCGGCTGGGGACAGCAGTCAGGTTTGATCTGATGGATGGACTGGCCCCCTGGGTCATCCTCCGTCGCCCCCAACTCAGGAGGCCTCTGTCTGGAAGGGCTCCAGCTTTATCCTGCTCGTGGAAGGAGGCGAGGGTGCCCCTCCCCATCTCTCCCAGGCCTCTCTTCCCCCCGGGGCCACAGGAGCATCTGAGGCCGCTTAGCTCAGGCCGCCCACACCCGTCCCGGCAGCCCGGGGCGGGGGTGGGGCTCTACCTTGTCGTTGATGAGGATCTCCATGGGGTTGTTGCCCCACTCGATGAGGACCAGCTCGTTGGCCTGGCCGGGCACCGCGTAGGAGAAGGGCGTGCCCACCCCTGGTGCCGCGCTGGACTTGAGCCACATGCACACCGTGAAGGCGTACATCTCAGGCAGGCTCTTCTTCACCTTGGCGTACATGTAGTTGGTCCGCAGTGGGAATGTGAGCTGGAACTTGTCTCCGGGGCGGCTGTCCTTCTGACCTGAGAAGGACAGGACACAGTCCTGACACCTGCGCCTGGACAAAGCGCCAGTCCCTGAAGTAGGCTTGGCCCCTGCCAGGCTCCGTGACGCAGACAGAGCAGACCCTCTGCATTCTGTACATGCCAAGAGGGAGGCTTGGAGAGGTCAAGCACCTTGCCCCAGGGCATAGGGCCGAGACCAGAGAGCTGACCCAAGGTCTCTGCACCCTGGGGCTGGCTCCCACATGGCAGCCCCCATGGGGAGGCTGGGATGGGGGTGTGGGGAGCCGCCTGCGCGTAGTGGGCTGTGAGCATCTGCACTCAGTCTGGGCAGCGGGCGTGGGCAGGGAGTGGGTGGGTGCACACGCTGTAAAGCAACCCTCAAAGGTGTGGCCGCAGAGGAAGGAGGTCTTCTCCCTGCCAGGAAAGAGGCTAGCTCCCCTCGGAGCAGCCCCTCCGGGAGGGAGTCTGACCTGATTCCAGGATGCTGCCGGTGCTCCTGCATCCTCACCCAAGACAACCAGGCCCGGGTGCCTCGAGGCCAGGGCATTCAGCAGCCCCTGCTCACTCATCTGGCCCAGCTGACGTGCCATGAGGACTTGGGTTGTTTCCAGAAGCCCATGCACCCTACCGGAGGGAGAGCTGTCCCCTCTGAGGCCCTTCCAGCAACTCTGTCTAGCCCCCTGCAGAGGGCAGGACAGCAGGGAGCCGGGAGGTGGCCCTGGAGCCAGGGTCCCCCAAGGTGACTGCTTTGAGGTTGATGCCATGAACTCTCGTGGCGAACTTCCTGTGTGCTTCCTGAAACATCACGCTCCCAGCCCCACAGCCTCCCTTTCTACATGGCCGCCAGGCAGCCGTGTGCCATGAGGTCTCCAGGGGATGCCTGTCCGCCCTCTCCCCGCCCGCACGCTCTGTGGCTGTGGCCTTGGGCGTGTGCGACTGACTTCAGGCAAAACAGTCCTGCCCAGCAGTGGGCACGGGTGCCAGGCCCAGAGCCAGGGATACACACCCACCAGCTCCAGCATGGACAGCGGCGCTGCCAGGGAGCCCAGCACTCAACCGGCACCCCCAGGCCAAGAATTATTTCTAGAAGGCGTCCTGCTGAGCCAGCAACCCCTCCCCCTTCCTCTAAGCCAGGTGTCAGGGAACAGAGCAGAGCTGGCCCCCTCAGTGCTTCCCCTACAGCTCAGGCTGGCAGCCCCCTGCCCTTGGAGCAGATCCAACCCCTGGCCTCTTTAGGGGGTGTTTCTCATTTCCCTGGTCTCTCCTCTTTCCCTCCTTCCCTCCTCCCTTCCTCGATCTGTTTTTCAGTTACATAACGTGCCTTAAGATGGCACTGTTTAAATCCATCCAGCACACTTTGCGGTCGAGAAGGGTCACGTGGCCCTGCTCGGAGCCCGGCAGTGTCCCCCCCCCCCACCCTTTTACAACCTTGTTTGATTCCTGCAACTTCAAGGCTGAGCCTCCTGAGCTCATCCGTGCGCTCGGGGCGAGATTGGGGCCAGCTGGTGATGGCGACTCGGGAACCACGGGGCTCGCAAGATGCCCGGGCTTGGGTCACTCAGAAGAGAAAACCGTGGGGGTGTGCTCAGGGCAGGGAAGGGGACCCGGAAATCCTCAGAGGACGCCAGGGGCACCAAGGGGCTGGGAGGAAACCTGCTCAGGGCCCAGATCTGCTGAGGACAGGGAGGACTCAGACCCAGCCTGTACCCTGCTCTCTGCCGGGAATGGGGACTGGCTGGCTAAAGCCAGGCTTTCTTAGCCAGGGAGGACTTGGGCCGGCCACAGCTACAGTGCAAAGTTGCTGAAGATTAAACAAATCAGACTTGAAAAACCCTTCGAGTTTGTGAGTGTGTCAGGGAGGGGACTGGGGGGGACACCAGGCATTCCCTTCCTCACTCTGCTTCCCTTCTCTGCTTCCGTTTATGTCCTGAGCCCAGGGCACCCCAGCCCTGCCAGGAACACCAACTGGAGAACCTGGGGCAGGGATGGGGCTGGAGGGGTGGAGGAGCTCAGGGCTTTTACAGGATGGAGTTGAGCTATGCAGGAAGCCAAAACCAGAGGCAGGGTCCCTCTGGGCCAGGGAGCCGAGACAGGCAGCCTGCCACCGACCCTCCATGACTGTTACCTTTCTCGAGCTCGCTGATCCGCTGGTGCAGGGAAGTCAGGGCATTCTCGATCTTGACCCTTTCCTCGGTGTCGTTTTTGGAGCCCCCCTTGCCCTCCTCCAGAGTGTTCACCCGAGACAGCACCTGCCTCTCCAGGTCATCGATCTTGCTCTGCAGCAGATCCTTGAGGCTGTTGGTCTGGCTGGAGGAATTGAGCCGGCTGTACTGCTGCGAGGGTGCAAGGGCGAGGGGAAACCATATCGTTACGCGCGCAGCAGGGACTGTGCCGGGAGGCCCGTGGCGCGGTCCCCTCAGGGCGACTGCGGGGGCGGCCTGGCGGGGAGCTCAGGCAAGTGGCGGTCTGCGCGGCCCCGCCAGCCTGGGGAGGCCCCAGCCGGGCCTCGGCACCCGGCCGAGGCCAGGGTTGGGGGTGTCGGGCCGGATCGGGAATGGAGGTAGGGGAGGGCAGAGGGGCGCGCGAGCCGGAGGGGGAAGAGCGGCGCGCGCGGACCTCGAGGTTCTCCAGGCGGGTTTTGAGCGACTGCAAAGTTTGCCCGAGTTGGCTGAGCGTCTCGGCGGCCGGCGTCCGAGACAGGTCGCCCATGGTGTTGGTGTTCTTGCCCGAGCCGGGCTGCTTGCGGCCGCCGCCCGTCCGCGCCTCGCCCGCGCTCGCGTCCAGCGTGCTCTGGCTCTCGCAGCGGCCCAGCTTGGTGGTCAGCTCGCGGATGGTCTCCTTCTGGCTCAGGATGGTCTCCTTCTGCTGCAGCACGGTCTCGCGGAGCTGCAGCACGTTGCTCCGGAGCTCCTCCGCGCCGCCGGAGGCCACGGACGCGGCGCACATGTCGGCGTCCACGGGCACCGAGGTGCAGATGAAGCGCGTCGGCCCGAAATCCTGGGCCCCGCTGCCCAGGAGGCAGAGGGCGAGCAGCGCACAGGTGCGCGCGGCGCGGCCGGCCGGCATGGCTGCGGGCGCTGGGGCCCGGCGCTCCGGGCCCGGCTCGGCTCGGCTGGGGCTCGGCAGGCGGCCCGCGCTCTGGGCGCCGCGCAGCTCGCTGCTCCGCCGCGCAGTCCGCACCGCCGCGCTGTCCGGCCCCCACTGCCGCCTGCGCTGCGGAGCCCGCGCCTTTTATGCCACCGCGGGAGGGGCCTCGGCGCTGCCGACGTCAGCGGGGGAGGAATCCCGCTTTAATTGTCTGTGGCCGGGCCCGCTGAGCGGCTGGGGTCGCAGGGGCGCGCCGTGGGGGAGCCTCCTCCTGTCTCGTCGCTCCCAACCCCCGGCGCCGCCGCGGCCTTCCAGCCACCCCCCTCCCACCGGCCCGCCCCCGCCCCAGCCAGCGCCGCTTCCCCAAAGGCGCGGGGGGGGGTGTCGGGGGGTTGGGAAGAGAAGGGTGGGCCGGACCCCGGCCCGGGCCTCGGACTTCTGGATGGGGCACCTTCGTAGTGTCCCCAAAGCTCCGATGAGGCTCGGGGCGGGTGGGAGGCCACGGCGGACCCGGGCGACAGAATTCGGCTCAAGCCGCTTGGCTGCACTGAACACTTGAGGGGTCTGAGCCGGGTCCCCAAGGACTCAAGTCGTCGACACCTCCGGGAGGGGAGCAGAGGGGAGCGGAGCCTCGCGGCGCCGCTAAGTCCCGAGAGGGGGGCGCGAGGCCGCTCCACGTTTCTCAGCTGTCCATGTGGAGTTGAAAAGATGCTATCCACCCTGGGTCTGGGGGCTTCCCCACCACCTCGTTCGTGGCTCTCCCGCGCTCCCCCCAACCCCAGCTCCGAGCTTGGGGGACTGGCAACGTCTCCGGGGAATGACATCCCCCACCTCGTGCCGGCGGGGCAGGCGGGCACTTCTCGGAGGCATGCCTAGCGGATTAAGCCTTTCCTGCCAGCGGATCCGGCTTGATTCCGGGCAGACAGTGCCGCTGGGGCTGGACGCTCCCTGCAGCCCCGGGGGAGGCTCCGCGCTTGCGAGGGGGCCCCATGGGCGGACCCTTCCGCGCTCCCCGAGCGCCTTCGCATCGCGGAGACTTGAAGGCACGTCTGTGTGTGTCCGTGTGCGAGTAGGAGTCCGTTCCTGTGTCCATGTCTATGTGTCCGTGTGGGTGTTGGGTTTTCTGGACATCATGCATCCCAGCCCTTCCCACTTCTCCGCTGACGGGGAGGGGTCCCGGGCCTTGGGAGGGGGGTGTCCCACCTGCGGAGCTCCACACGAGGGCACGTTGCTCGTAGTCACCCCACTCACCCACCCACACATTGGCGCCATTTTTCTGGGCAGCAGCACCGCAGATTCCCGTCCAGTTTCCGGCGCCCTGTCCAGGGCTCCTGGCCCCCAAATGAGGATCAGAGCTCAAAGCGCTTGGGAAGCCACCGCTCCAAGCTCCCAGTGTGCAGAGGAGGGCACTGAGGCTCCAAGATTCCGTCCAGCTTGGGGCGAGGTCGAGCCAGGGTTAGCGTCACGGTCCGGGCGGCCCCGCTGACACCCCCGTCCCACACCCCAAGCCCTTCATTCTGCAGCCTCCGCACGCTGCGATGCCAGCTGTTGACAACGTGTGAGTCTTTTCCCGGAGGGACCCACGGGCAGCTCCGGGTTATGGGGCTGGCCTCCTGCCCCGTGGGTGGAAGATAAAGCCAGCTCTCTAGAGATTTTTTTGGGAAGCCCCGTTCTCCTTCCTCTCGTTGGCCTTCTCCCACCCCCTGCGCCCGGGGCTCTCCGCGCCTGCCTTTGTTCGGCATTTCAGCCTTGAGCCCTCCCGGAGCCTGGGGATGCGAACCTGCGCGGCCCCTACACGTCCTGCGCGTGCTACGGCCTCCGTTTCCCGGCGCCAGAGGGACCCCGCGGCCCGCACGCGGCTGTCCTGGGCTCGGCGCGCCACAGTCGGGGGCTGTGCGGGGCTCTCCCCCACGGCGATTGCACTCGCCCACTTCGGAGCGCTGAGACCTGCTGCGGCTCACGGCCCGGCCCCAGGCCGCGGGAGGGGGCTGGCCACTAGCGTCCCACGCGGGTCTGTGACCCGAGAGCCCCAGGCCAGCACGCACCTCAGGAGGAATCACCTGTGCGAGGGACGCGAGAGCTTCTGCCCCCACTCCCAACCCGAGACCGGATGGGGTGACCTCCCTGCCGTTTAGTGGGAGGCCGTTCCCCTCGGGACCCTGGGGGCGAAGCTATCCCGGGCGCAGAGATCGCGTGGGCGCGGGAGAGGAGCCCAGCGGGGCCGGGGCGGGCTGTGTGGATGGAGCAGGAACCCTAGGCCGAGCCTCGTGTCCGGAGCCCCAGGAGCAGCGGACGCTTGCCCGGACACAGGGCAGGGACTTGGGCTTTTACCGCCGGGGGAGACATCGGCGGTTGGCACTGAGGGCCAACTTCCCAGCCGCCCCTGCCCACCCCCGCAGGATGGAGTAGACTGAGTCAGAAGGGGAGGAGGGGCCCTGGGGCAACGTCCTGGGGTGCTGGGGACGCCGGTGGGGAAGTACGGAGCCCCAAGGGGAGGAGACGTCGGACGGTCAAGGGCCCCGGACCCTTTGGTCCCGCGGGCGACCTCTGCGGAGCGCGGCGTCCGCTAGAAGGCGCTCTGCGGGACACCTGCGCAGACACGCGGGCTCTACTCAGACAGGTGGCGGGGGGAGGGGAGGGCGCTCTACTGCGTGTCTCTGCCTCCTTCAAATCCTTGTAACTGGTCCCGGGACCCAGGGCAGGCGAGATTCGACCCTGGTCGTGCTTGCGGCTTCCTCTCCCTCCCTAGAGTTCCGAAGTCTAGACAATCGAATGAAGGGCCGCCTTGCCCAACCCTCAGAGGAGGAACGCCAGGTTGACTAGCTGCGCGCTCAGACGGAGAGGGGATGCAGGGTCCCCCTCCTGTGTGTACATGCGGTTCCCCGGGTCTGGCTGGAGTCCCATACCCGGTACCCAAACCGCCGCGGGGCTGGGGGCTGGGAGGGGGGAGTGCCGTGCGCACTTGCAGTGCGGGTGGGAGGAGATGAGGCAGTATCACATAATTACATGGTTTTCCCACCTCAGGGTATCAATAGATGTAAATAACCTAAGAAGCACAGATAATAGTCAAATGTAACAGAAATAATTAGGAAGTGATGAGTTCTGACTACGTATTACCTTTGTGCTCAATATAATTTATATAATTGTAAGTTTGTGTAATTTAAATTTTAATGACGGCTGTGTTTAACAGTCAGCGTGCAGATGTAGCAGGCAGCGGGAGCCAGCCAGGAAGAGGATAGAGAGGCCTTCAGGGGTTAGACTTGGGGGGCTGGGGGAGGAGGACCTCCGAGCAGGGGGAGCAAAGGGGGCCAGTGGGGAAGCGTGGCCCGAGGCCCCGGGCTGTGGCCGGCGCTGAAAGGCAGGCACAGGAAGACTAACGGTGGGTCAGGCAGCGTTCTAGGGGCACCAGTGTCGTGGAGAGAGGGTGCTCAAGCCTGAGATGTGCCCAGGACCTCACTCGTCCTGTGGTTTCTATCTCCTGACTCTGTTCTCTTCAAGGGCCAAGGCCATGAGCTGGTCTAGGCAGGGCAGAGCTCCCCTCTTTGGCAGGCAGTAGGGGGGCTCTCGGTGGGTGCTGAGAGGCCACAGGCAGGGGCTGGGAGGGTGATGGACCCAGCACAGGGCCTACCCAGCACTGGACTCTGAGCCCATCCAGCAGGGGGCGTCCACCCTGCCTTTTGAAACCGTTGCCCCTGCAGGGGAGAGACTGGGGAGCGGAGGGGTAGGGTGAGGCAAGGCCCGGGGACCCCATCTGGGAAGAGGAGAGGGCAGGGATTCCCACAGATCCAGCTCTGGACACGGTGGGCATCTCAGACAAGAGTCTGGTCCGCATCACTGTGGAGGACATTCTGTGGGCCCTGCTGGGTGATCTGGCATCTCGCCTCGAATGGGAGGACAAGGCAGGGTTTTACATGTGCGGGGACATGTCCTGCTGTGCTCCTGACAGGCCCCACCCACCCAGCCACGCTGGTGTGATGGGGACAGGTCCCTGCTGCCCAGCTTAGCTGGGGGAGAGGCCTCACCAGAGCTGTCCCCTCTGCCCTCTTCTCAGACACCCCTGCAGTAGTAGCCCTGTCTTGCAAACAAGGAACTGTCCTTCGCAAAGCCCTTTTCATTCACTTGCCTTCCTCAGGCAAGGCAGGGCCATCGTCCTCACTTGAAAGACAAGGATGCCAAGGGACGTCAGGGGTCTCCCACATGTGCGGTGACGGCAGAGCTCTGGTCTTTGTGCTCCCACTCAGCCTTCTCTCTGCCCAGCACAGGGCACCCCCTGCCCCCAGGCCGGGAAAGAGCTGCCAGATCGACAGGACAGGGCGGCAGAGAGGAGGTTCGAAAAGGGCCAGTGGCCTATCCTGCCCAAAACCTGTGTGGAGGCAGGTCAGGCTGGCTCCTTGGACCCTGCGCAAGGAGCTCCCCACCTGCTGCCCCTGCTTCACCACAGGCTTTTCAAGTTCATGCCCCTCGTGTGAACAGCACTAACCCTGTGGCTGCCACGTGGGGGCTGACCAGTCCCGGGCTGTGGTCATTAGCATCAGACAACTGGGTCCCAACCACCGGGCCTTAGACTCCTTGCACCCTGAGGGGTTTTCCACTGTGAAGGCCCCCTTCCTCTGAGCCACCCTGGGCAGCCGCCGACCCAGCCTGCCCAGCACGGAGGCCTGAGTGGCCTCCCCCACTTCTGAACCGAGCCCAGCGCTGGAATCAGGGTGGGGAACAGGCACTCTTGACCTGTAACTTGCTGACCCCAACACACAGAAGTTATAGGCACAGACTGGAGCCCTTCCCATCTTGGGGAAAGCTCTTCTCACTTTTCTCCAAGCAGGGGTTTCTGGCACCAGACAGAACCGTGGGCACTCAGTACAGAGTAAATATCCATCGCGTTTGCTCTCAGTTCAGCAAATATTTCCAGAGCATCTATGGAGGGGCCAGCGGGTGCCGGGGCCAGGGATGAACACAGCTGCCTCTCCATCCTGAGGGTGCTTGGCCTGGCACGCAGACGGGTGGCCCACCTCCAGGGCGGGAGGGGTTGAGCAGCCAGGGGGTCTCCTGAGGAGACGATCCCAGAGCAGGGTCTTGAGGGATGAGCAGGGGGAGGTGGCTGGCGCAGGCAGTGCTGGGGGTGGGGGTGGCGGTGAGGGGCCTGGTAGAGGGAGGGGCTGTCTTCCATCTCTGAAGGGTGAAGTGTAGGGCGGGGCAGGAGAAGGCTTGGGTGAGGGCTGCGAGGTGGGAGCCACGAGCTGGTCCTGTCAGCGGGAAGGCACAGCTGCCGTCCCGAGTGGGGGAGGTTCTGCCTGGGAGGGCAGACTTGAGGCGGACACCGACTGAGAGGCTGCTGCTGGCTGACGGGGGGTGGGAAGGAAGTGGCGGCAGGAGCCAGGGTGAGAGAGATGGGTCTGAGAACGTTTGAGAAGATTAAATCGTCAGGCTGTGGTGATGACTTGGGTGTGAGGAGTGAGCAGAGGGAAGGAAACTGGGAAGCTTCCTGGCTCTTCCAGCTTGGGGCGAGGGGGTGGTGATGCCACCCACTGAGGAGGGGAGAGTCTGGAGGGAGGTGGAGACCACGAGTTCACCCTGGGACATGTCGCGTCTGACGTGGCTATTCAACAGCCAGGAGGAGATTAAAATGATGAGGTCCAGGTGCTTGGCCCCCAACCCAGCATCCAGTAGATGCTCCATACTGTCCGCTGAGATGACTGGTCCTGAGCCGACGGGGGCTGCAGGTCAGGAGGGAGATTGGGGCTGACGACGGGGCCCAGCGGCACCCCGAGGGCGGTGGAGCTACAGCCGGTCAGTGGGGAGGTCACCCAGGAAGAGGGCGCAGGAGCGCACCCAGGACCCCTGTTCAAAGGACCGTCAGTTAGGGTTTCTAATCGAGAGTGATGCTGTCAGGTACCGGACACCAAAGTGCTTCACAGCACTGTCTTCCCTGCCCTCCTGACAACGGAGATAGTAAATTGGAAAGCCAGGTCTGGATTGGCCCCAGAGCCCGCACCCCGAAACCCGTTTGCGCCCTTCTGTTTGGCTCCCTCGAGCTCCCAGCATCTGGCTGGTGGGGTGGGTGCCGGGGCCGCCAGCCCGCCTGTCCTTCCACATCAATTTCACTGTCTGCCAAACGCCAGGAGAGGGCATATGAAATATAAAGCGAGTTGAGGCGTAAAAGTGTTTCAGAATAAAAATGGTATGTACCGGCGAGGGATTACAGATATTACAAGGCCTGTGCCTGGATGCCATCACTCGTACCTGACGGGGAGCGTGGGCTCTGGGCTCTCGAGCCTCCTGCCCTGGGGCCTGGGCTCGCTGGACTGAGGCTGCAGGCCGCCAGCTCCGGGAGGAGCCGACGGCCCCGGGCGCTGCGAGCGCACCAGAGGCCACAGCGCGAAGCAGCGCCTCTGTTCCCCGCCGGGCTCGGGGGACCTGTGAGGCGGCTCGGAGGGGGCTGTCCTGCCGTTCGATTTCCCCCATTTTACAGACAAGGCGGTCGAGGCTTCTTGTGTTTTTGTGCTTTGGCCTGAGAAGCACAGCTCACTCCAGTCATGCAAGACCTGGCCTTCTGTTTCCACTCATTCATTCATTCATTCATTCACTCATTCGGCAAACATTCTTCCAGCGCCTGCTGTGTGCTGCCGGGAACTCCAGACAGTGGAGGTGCGAGAGCCTCCCAGCTGAGCTTCTAACAGTTGATGTTTAGAATTTTCCTGGTTTCATGCTTCAATTTCACGCACTTTCTTAAAACACTGGCCTCCGCCTCCAGCAGCTGTGTTAAGATCCCTCTGAGGTGCTGTCTGGCTGGGGTGAAGCATGAACCTGTGAGCGACTTTCTGGCCAACCCCCCACCCGGAACGCCAACATCAGAACGATGCAGTGGGCACCCTCTGGGGCCGGGTGAGGCATGCTGGGCGGGAAAGGAGCCCAGCACGTGGGCTCCGGGGTCACGGCCTTGGCCACCAGCTGCGAGACTCTGGATGGACGTGAGGAGGACGTCAGGTGGCCCACAGGAGGCACCCAGCGGGGCGGGGCTCACTCGGTGGGCACGTGGTGGTGGTGGTTAGTGGAGTGATATCATGGTGCTGTTGGCCGCACTGGTCCGGCCCAGGGAGGGTCTCCGAGCCAGGAGGGGAGCAGACGTGATGGGCAGGAAGCAGGGGGACTGTGCACCCACCTCTTTTTTTCGTGATCCTGAGTCAGAGTCTGTCAAACCTCTCAGATCCTGCGGGTGTGGGCATGTCATGAGGATGAAACAGGAGCTCCTGGGAGAGGGGCCCTCCTCAAACACCCGTTCTGTGTGTGTGAGAGTGTGTGTGAGTGTGTGTGTGAGTGTGTGTGTGTGTGAGTGAGGAGTGGGGCAGAGAGGAGAAATCTTAAACTGTCATGTGGTGGGAAGAAAACAAAAGAACGAATCCTGACATCCTGTTGGGATGTCTTGGGGTCACCAAGCCTCCTTCTGGGGAAGGTTTTCATTTCCTGTTCCACTGTTTGCTGTGCACAGGGACAGCCCAGTGCCCTAGGAGGCCGTGCTGCCTCAGGAACGTGCAGGAAACTGGCCAGAGCCACCCTCACCCGTCCAGCCCACCCCCAGCTCAGGACCAGCCCCGCTGGCTGACAGTGACTCGGGCAGGGTCCCCCGAGCCAGCTGGCCTCAGCTGTGACTGTCCCCGAGGCCTGTTGCTGGGGGTGAGGGGGACGACCTCCCAGAGGACCCTGTACCGTGCTCCCTGACGGCTCCTGGTCAGCCCGTCCATCTCCAGCCGGGAGGGAAGTGAGCATCCATTTTTATTCCTTCTAACGGGGCTCTTTACTCAGTGCTGCCCACAGGCCAGGACAGCGCTGGGCGCCGCGCGGGGCACAGGGAGGAGGAGCTGCCCCCACCCTCCTGTGGGGATAAATCCGCCTAAACAAGGGATTCTTGCAGCAAGGAGCTGTGACAGGGAGCGCGCCCATCACCTCTGGGCCTCACCTCCCACCACAACCACTGCTGGACTCAGATCTAAACAGGCTGTGGCCTGCTCCCCACCGGCCCCCAGTGCAGCCAGGTGGCCCTCGCTTCCTCACGGCCCTGGGGCTTCTCCCCCTGCCCCAGCAGAAATCTGCTCTGCACACTGACGGCATGCTCAGAAGTGGGGGGTGGGGCCACACTGGACCAATGGTATAAAGAATGATGGGTAAGAACCGTTCTCTGCCCCCGGAGAGATGGTCCTGGGGTGGTTCATAGGCGTCTTCGGAGGTCCCCCGGGCTTAAGCACAGGTGCCCACAGCCATGGCCAACTCCATCACTCCATCACCCTTGCACTCCTGTTCCTTCCTGGACCACTTCACAGGTAAACCACCTACCAGCCTCTGGCTCTGCTTTTGGGAGAACCAAGCTGACTCAGGGCATCTGTGGAGCACACAGCAGACCCTTGACCCAGGCAGGGGGCCGGGGGTACCTTCCCAAGGGAACAGTGTTTAAGATGAGCTCTGAGGCAGGAGTGAGAGTTATCTGGGCAAAGAGGCCTTCTAGGGGAGGAAATGGGCATGTGCAAAGGCCCCGAGGCAGCAAGGTGGGCGTGTTGAGCACAGAGCGTGGGGTGGGCAGCAGGAGGACGTGGGGTTCAGCAGGGCCTTCTTGTAGGTCACCCTGGAGGCTATAGACTGCACAAGAAGGGTTTGGATCATATTGTTTTTTCAGATCCTTTTCCATTACAGGTTATTATAAGATATTGAATGCAGTTCCCTGTGCTCTACAATAGGTCCTTGCTGTTTATCTATTTTGTATATAGTACTTTGTACCTGCTAATCCCAGACTCCTAATTTATTCCTCCCTTTTCCCCTTTGATAACCATAAGCTTGTTTTCTGTCTGTGGGTCTATTTCTAGTTTGTAAATAAGTTTGTTTTTATCACTTTTTTAGGTTCCACATGTAAGTGAGGTCATATGGTATTTGTCTTTCTCTGACTGACTTCGTATGATCATCTCTAGGTCCATCTATGTTGTTGTAAATGGCAGTATTTCATTCTTCTTTATGGCTGAGTAGTATTCCATTGTCTATCTATATTATACCACCTCTTCTTTATCCAGTCATCTGCTGATGGACACTAAGGCTGCTTCCATGTCTTGCCTGCTGTAAATAGCGCTGCTGTGAACACGTGGGTGCACGCATCTTTTCAAGTTAGCGTTTTCGTCTTTCCCGGATGTATGCCTAGGACTGGGATTGCTGTGTCATGTTTTTTAGGTTTTTAGTTTTTAAGGGAATCTCCATCCAGTTCTCCATGGTGGCTGCCCCATTACATTCCCACCAGCAGTGTAAGAGGTGCAGGTGACTGTATCTGAAAGCTTCTCCTGGCCGCTCAGTGGGGAACGGGTGCAGCACTGGCCCTGAACGACAGGGAGACCAGCCGGGAGGCTGTCCCCGTGACCGGGGGGGTGCGGCTGGGAGCAGGGGTGAAGGTGCGGGGAACACCCAACAGGACGCCTCGCGTGGCAGCGGTGTCCCTTCTGTGGGAGTTCCAGGACTGACTGTATGGGCTCTGGCCTCCGTGCCGTCCTGGGTGATTTTGCAGGGGCTCGGCAGCCCTGTCTCCCCTCCTCAGGCTTCTGACACGGCCCTGCTGGCCTGCTCGCCTCTGTCTCCTTGCCCCTTAGATCGGCCTGGGGACACCCCAGCTTCACCCGCTGTCCGTAACTCCTGGCCTTGAAGCGAAAGTGGAGGAGGGAGGGCAGTGCGGCCTGTCTGTGCCACGTGGGGGCTGCTCAGATACCCTGGATGTGCCCTGAGTGGCCAGCCGCGTGCAGGCTACGCACTGGTGCTAGATCCTCAGACAGGTCACCTCTGGAGTCTCGGTTTCTTCAGCTGTGAAGGAGGAATGTTCTCTGCCTGCCCAGAAACCGGGTCACGAGCACAGCAGGGACAGCGGTGGGCCCAGCAGTGGGGCTGGCATGAAGCGGGCTGGGGAGCTGAGGAGGGAAGGGCAGCTCCCTGCTCTCCCACCGCCCGAGGTCCAGCTCCTGCCTGGGGGGGGGGCTCTTCCCCCACCCCCACCCCCGTGTGCTCTGACTGTAGGTGCCCAGGCACCCAGGGGTGGCTTCCAGGGAGGGTACTGCGGGCCCCCCTCCACTGGAGGGGCCAGGCTGCTTGATCCAGCGGCAGGCCTTCCAGATCCTGGGTGGGCTGTGGGCACCCCGTAGAAGGGGACCCACATCGGAGCTGGACCAGGCGAGGCTGGGAGGGAACTCAGCAGGATGGAGACCTGGCCGCAGGGAATCCCACCTTCTGATGGCCAGACTCGGCCCCCCTCCCATGGACCAGCCTCCCTGCATGGGGAGTGTCCTTACCCGACCAGTCTGGAGGTGCCCAGCCGCGCTGCTGCCACTGTAAGTGAGGGGCGCCTCACAGAGCTTGGTGGGGGAGCTCTGAGCCAGAAACCAGCTGCGTTTTGCTGCAGTGTCTGGCCTGGAGGCCCAGGCTGCCGCTCCCTGGCGGGGCCTCTCCACCCCTGTCTCTGTCTCACACGCGCGCACGCTTCCTCTCCCCCCACCGCTCTGTCCTTCTATCTGGGCCTCACACTCATAGTATTTGGGTCTGTGAAGTCACTGCTTCCTTCCTGGGGCTGCCATTTATAGCTGGCGGCAATGAAAGCTCCCATTTTACACTCGCTGGGCCCCCTGCAGCACTACAGAGACACAGATCCCTTTGTTGCAAATAATTAATTTGGTTCCATATTGCATAACATCCTAAAAAGCTTTCCAGGGCAAGCTCCCGCCGGCCGGACACTGTGATCTCATCAATATTGCTCTGCAGCGGGCACTACTGTTATGCGGTTTCATTAAAAATTTAATTTGTGGTTTAAATCTGCAGTGTTCCCTTTAACAGGATGTAAAGGGAGGGACAGGCTTCGGGTTGGGGGGGGCGAGCAGACCTGGGGGAGGGGAATCCCAAGCCCCAGGAGAGGGCGGGGCCTTCCCAGGGCGGGAGTAGCCACCCCTTTCCGATTGGCTGCCTGCCGGGCTGCCGCTCCTGGTGCTGGAGGGAGGGTGACTGGACCATTCACAGAAATGGTTTCTCCGAAGCCTGTACTGTTTCCCTTTCATCTCAGCCACAGGGAAAGGCAGCGCTCAGGAGCCTGTGCGCTGGAGGAGGGCCAGGGTGGCGGGGAGAGGCTTTCAGCAGAGACCCCGTGCCTCTCCCGACCAGAGCTGCAACCCCACCCCAAACACCCAGCTGTGTGGCCTCCTGCAGGTTACTTGCCCTCTCTGAGTTCTGGTCACCCCACCGCCCCATAAAGTCAATGCCATGTCTCCCTGGAGAATAGCGAGCGGCCTCCTAATTCTAAGTCGGGACAGCCTGTGCCACTGTCACCCCCCGTGTGGCCGTGGGGCAGGTGGCCCTTGGTGACAAGGTAGCAGTCCATGGGACCCCTGCTGGGAATCGCTGGTGTCTGAAAGGCCACTGTTATTCCTACTTCTTCAACTGGACCTCACTCCCTCCCAGAGAGCGCTTAGGTGATGCCACCAGCCTGGCAGCCTACAGGCCCCACCTCGAGATTTTGTTTCCAAGGAGGGGCCTTCACTGGGGTGGGGGTTTGTTTTACGCTTTGCAGGGAGGGAGGAGGAGGCACGTGAGAGCTCTGGCTCTGGCGGGGGGTGGGAGAGAAACAAGGGGGGTGGGGGAGCACAGATGGGCACTTGGGCAAGTTCATAACAGCGCCCTGCCTGCGGGGGCTCTGCCTGGGGGCGCGTCAGCCCTGCAGGCTCCGGCAAGGCCACTGGCTCTCTCGTCTCGGAAGGCCGGGATTCATGTACCCGGGTCTGCCTTCTGACATTGTTCCAGAGTGATTAAGTTAAGTCTCCTGGGGCCAGCTGGAGAGAAAGGACAAATTGCTTTGCAAAATTGATTTGCTGCCGTAGCATTTGCAGCCCGGGGCGCCCACAGCGGCAGGTGCATTGGTGCCCTCCCCCCCACCAAGAGGGCTCAGTGGCCATGTGCACACAGGCCACATGCCACGTGTCCGGGACAGGATTTGGGCACCGCTCGTGTCAGTGCGCACATCTGTGTCCACTCGTGGTGGGCTCACGGCAAACCCTCAGTGTCTCTAATGCCCATGTGGGGCAGACGGCCACCCACAGCCCCAGCCTGCAGGGAGACTTGTCCCAAAGACCCCTGGAGGGTCTATTTCCCTGGAATATCAGGGGTACCACAGGGGCGAGAGCCGGGGTCTGAACATCTGAGACTTGGAATTTCCCTAAGAAGAGGGGCAGAGCCGATGCCAGACCAGGGTCTCCGGACCCCAGCGGGGCCTTTTCACCCCCGGGCTGCCTTCCTGCGTTCCTGGGGAAATTGGGCAAGGCAAATATCGCAGTTTTCAAGCAATCTGTGAACTCAGATGATGGTAAGATGAGGCCCACAGGCCACACAGCTGGGCAGCTGGGGACCATCCCGGGAAGGAGGGTGTGCTAGGGCCAGGGGGTCCACCAGACAGGAGAGCCTGGCTGGTATTGCCACCCAGATGGAACAGGACAGACAGTTCCTTCCTGGCAGGCCCACGGTGCGTTAGAAAGCACACGCTTGGCGATGGAGACAGCTTGGCCTGGCTGCTGCCCAGGAAACAGAGAGGACTCAGGTCCCGGGGTGCTGCGGGCTTCCCGGCCTGCTTCCCAGGCAGTCTGCGAGCCCTGGCTTGGAGCACCCTCTGGACACTGCTGGGCAGTGGGAAGATGGTCGGGGAGCCTGGCACTGAGAGGCGGCTTCAGCACCACACCTGGGCTGGAGCCAGCTCCTCTGCTCCGCTGCTCTGTGACCTCAGACAGGTGACTTCACCTCTCTGGGCTGTGTCGACGGTTAAATTAGACAAAGCCCATAAAGCTCTCAGAATGGGGCTGGTCTGCAGAAATAAATCAGTAAAACTGATTAGTAAATGCTGCTGCTGGTCGTTTTTGTCTTTCCCTCCCTCAGGATGCTCCGGTTCTTGTAATAACACGAGGGAGTGAAGGACGGGGTAAGCCGGTGGTCCCGGGCTAGGGGGCTCTGGCCTGTTGTGCAGGCCGGGCCCTTGCACCACAGCACTGCCCCACTCTAAGCGCTTAAATTTTTCAATTTAAATTAAAAAAAATTTAAATTGTAGTAAAATATACGTAACAAAATGTATCATTTTAACCACTTTTAAGTATGCAGTTCAGCGGTGTTACGCACATTCACGGTGGTAAGCCGCCGTCTGCAGAGCTCTTTAACTTTCCCAGACTGATGCTCTGTCCCCATGAAACACGAATTCCCCATCTCCCCGCCTCCAGCCCCGGGCACCTACCCTTCCGCCTTCTGTCTCCATGGATCTCACTCTTCTGGGGACCTCGTGTAAGTGGGACCACACATGCTTGTCCTTTGGCGACGGGCTGATGTCACTGAGCAGTGTCCTCAAGGTCCATCCGTGTTGCAGCAGGTGTCAGAATGTCCTTCCTTTTCAAGGCTGAATAAGATTCCACTGTCTGGATGGACCACATTTTCTGTATCCACTCACCTGAAGCTTGAGTGGCTTCCTCCCTCTGGTGATTGTGGGCAGTGCTGACATAAAGGTGGGTGCACCAGCATCTCTTCTAGACTCTGCCTTCACTTATTTTAAATACACTCCCAGAAGTGGGGTTTCTGGATCATGTGGTCCCCACCCCCCCATTACACATGCAGGAGCTAGGGCTACACTGAGGTGTTCGCCCAGGGTCGCAGTGTCTCCACCCCACCCCCTTGCCTCTGGCTCCTCGGCGGCCCATCCTGGGCCTTCCAGAAGGCTCTCTGGAAGAGGTGAGCCATGATGGCTGCACTGAAGGAGTCATCACCATCATCCCAGGGAGGGATGTGTAGGCCAGGATGGCAAGTGGCCAGTCACCAACTGGCCTGGACTGAGTGTGACACGTCCTGGTGCTGGGAAGACAGTTGTGAGGTCCCCCGAGAGGAGATATGGATGGGGAGCAAGTTCAAAGGCAGCAGGAGGGGCACGAGGCCGCAGGCTCCGGTCCCCTCTGCGTCAGGGCCTGTCACTGGCAGCATGGGCAGGCGCCCTCTGCCCCTGGTGGCCACCTCGGCTTCTGTGGGACCTGGGGAGTGCCCATCCCCAGCGTGGGAGGCCTGGAGGCTCTCCACGGCTCGGGTGGGGGGCTCAGCAGGAGGGGCTCCTGCTGCGTGTCCTCTGTCCCAGGGCCTGCACAGCGCTCTGGGGGGTCAGCAGAGCCGCCTGGCCTTTGTGGGGATGCGGGCTCTGCCCTTCCCAGGATGGCCCTGTCCTGGAGCAGGGTTGGCCTTGAGAGGCTGGGGTCCTGCCCCAAAGCCTCTTCAGTTTCCTTATAAGAACCAAAGGGCTCCCTGCTTCCCAGGGGACCCAGACACAGAGAGGTGGCTCTGGTGGCATGTCCTCAATGAATTGTCTTGAGTAGCCCCACCCCCCCTGCAGATAGGGCCTCACTCCGTCCCTGTGGCTGGAAGCCTCTGGCAGTAGCCGAATCGGGGCTGAGCGTCACTGCAGCCCAGGGTGTCCCAGACCTTCCATGTCACAGTGACTCGTTTCGGTCCCTGAATGCCTGAGGTGCAGGGAGGCCTCCGGCTGACCTGTGCTGGACCTTGGGCGGGAAGAGAAAGGGCGCCTGTCATTTGTGGCAGCTGACATCTCGGGATGCTTGAGACTGTACCAGAACCAGGTCCCGCGTCCTGACCGGTGCGGTGGCTGAGGGGTCGGCCCAGCTGCCCGGGTCCGGCCCAGGCTGGGTTCTCTTGTCTCTGTTCTCCTGTGAGGTAACTAGTACCCGCTAACCACTTCCTTCTCAGCTTAACTTGACCCCATTTAGAGTTTTTCCCTTGCTCCCGCAGCCTGGACGGGCAGGGAGGCTGGCTCACCTCTTACCCACCAACTTATCCCTGGGATGTGGGCCAGGCAGCCGGGAGGGGTGGAACAGGCTGGGTTCCAGAAACAAAGGAGGCTCGCTGGGGAGAGGTGGTGCGGTGGTGAGGGGTGTGTGTGTCGGGCGAAGCCCGAAAGGAACCTGCCCGCCTCTGAAGGCCACGCAGCTGAACAGGAGCACAGCTTTGCCCGCACCCCACACCCCCCACGCCCCAACCAAGCCCGGGTTAGGGTCCTGCCGCACCAACTACCAGCTGTGCGTCTGTGCCCAAATTCCTGCCTCGGAACGCTGCGAAGGACGTCTGAAACAGTGATACTAGGACATGGGGTTGCGGGGAAGATGTCAGGAGGAGAAATGCAGAAAGTGCCTGGCACAGTGTCTGGACGTAGCGGGTCCTCCTTCACTCTAACCGTGCCGTCCATCCCGGCCAGCTGGGGCCGGCAGCGGCCGGGACCGTAGGTCAGGAGCCTACGGCCCGCCTGCCTGCGGGCCCCTCCTTGCGCAAGGGAGCCGGGCGCCCTCCGCAGGCCACGCTCCTGGACAGAGCGGGGCGGCTGCGGGCTCTCGCGTCTGTGGCCTCCAGGATTCCTGGGGTTGGGATCCCTGTGCTCTGACTGCTGGTAAAGTATTTTGCTGCGGGGAAGCCTTGAGCATCTCCACCAACGGACATAAATAAAAACAGTAACTTGGCTGTAGGGAAGCTTCGCCTGGTGTGTCCAGCCCGGAGCGCCCTGGCATGCTGCGAGGCGGCCCTTGCCAGTGGGTGCAGGGGCAGGCGATCAGCCGCTCGCGCTCTGTGTTTCTGGGCCAGGTACCTCTTACTCTCTGGGCTGCAAATAGAGTGGGGGATGAGCCAGGGGCCCCCACCCCGGTGGCACGGGAGGGTGGGGAGGCAGGCCAGAGGGTGACATCTCTCCATTGCCTCCCTGCAGCTGGACGTGGAGTGTGCAGATGGGAACATGTTGGTCAGATCCTAGAGCTGGGGGTATGCGCGGGGCTTTGGAGCCGGGCCAATGTGGGTGCAAGTCCTGGTCCGTGTGCATCGCCTGCGCCCGTGCGCAGGTCCCACCAACTCAATAAATCTTGGCCCTCAGGGTGCAGAACAGAAACGGTGACGGTCTCCACTTCCAGGGGCTGGGCCATGTGTGCAGCCCTCAGCCCCGTCCTGCCCTGGCCTGCCCTGCGCAGGTGGTCCGGGGTCAGGCCCAGCTGCCTGTGGGGTGTCCCCATCTCCCGCCCCAGCACAGAGGAGGTGCCTGGCCTGCCTGCTGCAGGGAGGGGGCCTGACCTCGTCCTGGGTCAAATAGGACACTGAACGCTGGTTGGTGGGAACTTCCCCAGGAGGGGGACAGGGGCAGGTATGCGGGCTGCAGGGGGGCCTAGAGTCCAGCCAGGCTCATTGGGCCCGGCAGCCTGGGGTCTGAGAGGGCTCAGAGGGTCCCTAGGCTGCTCCCCAGTTTTTGCCTGACAGCGAGGCTTCTACCCCATCTAACATGAGCCTCTGTCTTCTTTACTTTGAACATTGTGATGGCGCGTTTTCACTTATTATTTTTATACTTAATAGCGCTTTTCTAAACATGGAAAAATACAGGCCCGTGAGAGATGATTCAGACTGTACAGTTAGCTACTGAGGCCCCTCCAATGCAACCTGTGGCCCCCAAACACTCTGACGTTCCCTGGATGTTTCCGGGAGCCCCCGCGCCTGGGAGCAGAGGGGACGGGGGATTCAGGGCTGGAAGTCTCCCGGGGCGGCAGAGCTGAAGAGGGCGGAGGTGGGACTCCAGCAGGGGGAGCAGGCAAAGGAGAGGCCTCACTAGGGGCCGGGGGCCGTCCCAGAGTGAGGCCAGCCTGACGTTATGTGGGTTATGTTTGGCATCTGGGGGTTCACAGGAGTGAGAGCAGAAGAGGGCAGAGGGCAGGGGGCAAAGGGAGGGAGGAGCAGGATGCAGAGCAGCCAAGGAGGCCCCGGAAGGGGCGAGCGTCTCCCCCAGCCCTCCAGGGGAGCAGCAGGACCGGTCCGTGTCCCCCTTCCCCTCCTCTCCACGCCCCCCCACCCCCCACGGCCTGGATGGGGGCCCAGGAAGCTGTGGGCTGGAGCCGCTCTGACCTGGTGACCTTTCCTGCGGCCGCGGCCGAGCTCCCTTCACGGCAGGATGGGAGCTGGGTTTGCCCGGGGCCTCTGGCCCTGACCTCCTTGTCCTGGTTGCTTCCTGTCTCCCGTCGCCACGTGTTCCCCTCAATGCTCTTTAAACCCCGGGCGCTGTGCCTTCGTCGCTCCATCTGGTCCTCCTCTCGGGCTCCACTGGGCAAGGTCAGGCTGGCGCCGGAGCTTGGAGCAGGGATTCGGGGTGCCCGGCACAGCACCACCTCTGGGAACGAGATAGTCGGGCCCTGGGGCTGCGCCCCAGACAGCTGAGCAGCAGGCCACAGCCCAAGTGTGACCCCCGCCAGGGACGTCCTCCCGATGCCGTGGCCCAGTGTGCGTGAGGAGGGACGGGTGTGTGTGTGGGAGAACCAGCTCTGCGTCTGAGAGCAGCAGCAGTAATGCAGAGGGCACGGCTCGGTGGTCACTGAGATAACGTGTGCCCGGCACAAGGTCTGGCACCCAGTGAGGGTCTCCAGCTGTCTGTCTCCCTCCCTCCCTCCTGCATCGCGTCCTCACCTGCAGAATGGAGGCGGCCTGGACGTCCTGGTGAGAGCCCCGTGCCCCCAGGTTCCCAGGATCCTTGTGTCCACTTCTGGTTGCTGACCGTCTGCCTGGTGCTGGGGCAGCAGGGACGTGAGCATTTTCTACTGACTAGAACGTCTCAGGGAAGGGGTGTGGGTTACTAGGCTCCCCATTTATGGATGGGGGCACCGAGGCCGGGAATGACTGAGGCACTGGGCCCGGGGCGCAGAGCTGGTCCTGGTGGACTCAGGATGCAAGCTTGGTGCTCGACCCCACAGCCCTGCTCTTCATCCCTGCTCTGTGGGCAGCCTCCTCCCTGCTCCGGGTGCCCCGCAGCTCTGCGAGGACCCTGGCGGTGGGGGTCAGAGGGCCAGGGGAGCTCGTCCTGCAGCGGGTGACTACACTGGCGTCACCACCAGCCCTATGGGTGGCCACACGTGTCCTGCTCTGGATTCTGACAGGTTGCAGCTTGTTTTTCGAGACTTGTCAGCATGGGGCTGCCAGGAAGGCAGGTACCTGCCTCTAACAGGGATGTCTGCCCAGCTCCCCCGCTGAGGGCTCATGTTCCACAATGCCTACACGGCTCAGGGCCCGTCCCTGTAAGACGGAGTCTTGAGAGGGTCGGCCAGGGGCGCACATAGCTTTGGATTTAAAACGGGGCCAAAGCTTTCGCTAGCTCGGTCAAACAGTTCCCTGAATGTGGACGTTTGGCTGAAGTCAGGGGGTCGACATCAGCTGCTGCTCCCCACAACCCTGCCCAGAACCCCCCAGTGCCCTCCCCCAGGCCCCCATCTCTGATTTCAGAGTCATCTCTGCGCGACCTCCCAGCTCCTGCAAGCCGCCACGCGTGACGCCTGCCCTCCGAGGCTGCATGAATAATGGAACTGAAATCATCCCTAGTTAAAAATAGATACTCTTCTTAATAAATATCTTATGGACTGTCTTCAGGATACACAGGCCCCCTGTCTGAAGAGGTGAAGCTGACCCTCCTATCAAACCCAAAGACCCGCCCAGGGCCCCCGCGGCCACGGCTCCCGAGCAGGACCCACCCCCTCTGCGGTGATGTCCGGTGGAACCAGCCCACGTGCGGGAGGGACAGAACTCCCAGCCAGGAGCAGCCTGGGAATTCCTGGGCGTGTTGGTCACCTGTGAATTTTATGGGGCAAATCAGTTATCCAGTGCCCTTTGGTTAGTGAGGCTTGGAGTTCAGAAAAGCCAAAAGCAGGTTCTCATGTTCCTGCTGTGCAGAGGACTCCCCCTCTGAGCAGCAGCTGGCACATCAGGGGACAGCCTCCCGGAGGACGAGAAAATTCTGGGTAGGGACGTGGAAGTAGTTGGAGTTTAAAGTGCTGGCCTGTTTCAGAAAACTCTGCAAATGCAGTGCAACCTTGAAGGTCTGTGTTAATTAGGACACGGCCTGGTCTAGACACAGCAAATGAACCTGAAGAATATGCAGAAACAGCTGCCCGTCTAGACCACCTCTACCTCATACGAGCCGCCCCTGCAAGACAGGGGCAGGCAGGAAACGTGGGGGTCTGCCCAGCATGCAGACCACTCAAAGTAACCCCCACTCTGCAGGCTCCAAGAGAATGGTTGGAGGGTCCTTGCTCAACAGGGCAGGAAACTGGGTGTTGAAGAAGCGGCACGTCTGGAGCTGGGACAGAGGAAGCAAAGGGGCTCTGGGGCCTGTGCTTCAGTGCTGGGCCCTCTGCCAGTGCTGGCAGCTCCACACCCCCTCTGGTTTCCTAGGACTGAGCTCAGAGTCCCTTCCCTGTAAGGCCTACCTGCTTTGAGGAGGGGCCACTGTCTCCCTGGTGCCCAGCTTGCCTTGAGGACATTTTGGTTTAGCACCCAGCACCCTAACGGCTGGGTAGATGGATAGATGGATGGACAGATGGGTGGATGAGTAGATGGATGGGTGGATGGATGGATGGGTGGGTGGATGGATGGGTGGGTGGATGGTTAGATGGATAGACAGATGGGTGGATGGAGAGATGGGTGGGTGGCTGGATGAATAATGGATGGGTGGATGGGTGGATGGATGTGTGAATGATGGAAAAAGACACCCTGTATCAGATTCCAAAGGGTAACTGATCACAGAGTAAAAATGGGAACCCAGTCACTCTCGTTCCAGAGCTCGTCCTACAGGTGGCTACTTGCTTTCATCCTTCTCTTCGCCCGCTGCCCTCTGTCCTCTGCTTCCCAGTTTCTGCATTATTGACTGGAACGTCAGGGATTGGGGGGCAGGGAGAAGGAGCTGGGGGATGGGGGCAGACCTGCAGAGAATGGACAGTGAGGATTCAAGGACCCAACGCTGGGCTCTCCCATGTGGCCCTTGAGACCCTGAGTGGCCGGACTGGCCCTCCACGCCGGAGAGCCAGGGTGCCTTAAGGCGCTGCGATGTACCCTGATATTCCTCAAACAAAGCCAGCCCTGGGGCGTTGGGCAGTCAGAACGCAGCGCCCACTCAGGCTTGCGCTGGGCGAGGCTTTGTGGGGAGCACAAAAGAAGTTAAAAAAAAAAAGACATCCAATTATTTCAATAGAAAGAGGATTTTTAAAAATCTTTGCCACTGTGCCTCCACTTGTTTTGTGTTCTTTAGTTTGGAAGGTACAAGGGAAGAAAATCAGGAAATGTTTTCACTTCTCTGTGATTGAGCAAACTCTTAAAATATTAAACTGTGGCTTAATAATTGATTAAAACTAATCTCAGTGGAAGCCAATCACCCATCTGGAGGATCTCTTTAAACTTTTAGGGGCTTTTAGCTCCCCCCGGCCGCCTAAGCTTTCTCTTGTCTGATTCATTCAGGGCTCAGCAGACGCTTTGCCTCTCATGGGCTGACGATGTCAGGGCGCCTCTTGAACTGCTGGCGTGCGGGCTGACCGAGGCTGGGTTCAGAAGCAGCGAAGTCTTAGCGACACTGTGAAGAGGCGGCAGTGGGGGGGGGCAGGGGGAGTCAGAGCAGCTGCACATCATGGGACTGAGCTCTCTAAGACCCAGGGGGAGGCAGAGGTGAGTTGTGCGGCCCGCAGAGCCACTTCAGTTGCCCACACTTGAGTTTTCCTGCAGAACGACAATGATGCTGGCCTCTCCGGCTTTCACGGGGACACGGGAACACTGAGCAGAGTGGTTTGGAACGTGGGCTTGGACGTCGGACTGCCGTGGTCCAGCCCTTCCCCACAGGGTTACTTCGTGTATGACCTGGGACAGTTTCTTCTCTGCAATGAGTAGCCTCTCTGTGCCTCAGTTTCCTCATCTATAAAATGGGGGTAAGTGTAGAAATGCCTGTCTGAGCCGATTAGGGAAGACGTTCTCAGCAATAGCCGGGGCTGGAGGAGGGCTCCACTGGGTTTGCTATGCTGATTTTAAAGAAAGTATCTTGAATTCCGTAAGATAAATGGCCCTCTGGGAACAGCCAGTGTCCTCAAAACTGAGTCTTGAAGAGATATATGCACACCCATATTCACAGCAGCACTATTCACAACGGCCAGAAAAATGGGAGCAACTACCATGTCCAACAGTGGATAAATGGATAAACGAAACATGGTCCATCCGTACAACAGCTGCTCAGTGAGAAAAGGCAGACGCAACAGGACAGACACTCTG
Source organism: Vicugna pacos (assembly GCF_048564905.1). Lineage (NCBI taxonomy): Eukaryota > Metazoa > Chordata > Mammalia > Artiodactyla > Camelidae > Vicugna > Vicugna pacos. The sequence goes on from NC_133002.1 coordinate 61,503,389, forward strand.
TGACCTGCTTACACGAGGTCCCTGAGGCAGCCGGGTTCACAAGGACACAGCAGAACGGTGGGGGCCGGGGCGGGGGGAGTTAGTGTTTCATGGGGAGAGAGTTTCAGTTTGGGAAGATGAAGCTCCGCTGGTGGATGGTGGTGCCTGCCGCACGGCGGTGTGAAGCTCCGCCGGGGGATGGCGGTGTGAAGCTCCACCGGGGGACGGCGGTGCTGGCTGCATGGCGGTGTGAATGGACTTAGCTGTTGAACCGTGCTCCTCAAACGGTTAGGATGGTCAGTGTTCTGTATGTGTGTCTTGCCACAATGAAAAGTCAATTGAAACAACACAAAGCACATCTGCCTCCTGTCCGGGCGTCTCACCTGGTTGGGACCAGACCTGCTTGCTGCCTGTGGGCCGTGCTCAGCTGGGCAGAGATGGGGCAGGGCCCCCATGACAGCTCAGCGGGGGATCCCCCGCCACTTGCTGGGTTGTCTGCAGCCCAGCCAAGTGACGCTTCAAGGGCCCACAGCTGGATCAGCTGACCGCATCCTTCCGTGCTGTTGGTGGGAGTGGAAAGGGTTCTGGCCTCTTTGGAAGGGGCTCCTTAGGAAGGTGTGTGGAGAACCTCAGACGTGCCCAGATCAGAGCCCCTGAGGAGTGGAGTTGGGGTTGGAACACTGCCTGGTCCTGGCTTAGCCTCGTGTTCATTCTTGGCTCTGGGAAATAGCACCACCATTCGACGGTGGAATACGGGAAGGGAGGATGGAGACAGGGCCTGGACCCGACCCCTGATAACTCCCCCTCTCGAGAGACCACAGCCAGCAGTTGTGAGAAACCCGTCTGAGACCCCGGTAGCTGCGATCTGCACTCCTGCCACCTTCCTGGAGCGTCCTGCTTAGAAAGTTCTTTCATGTGCTTGAGCCCCTTTAACCCCTACAGCCCTCCCGCCTTGTCTCCTTGTGCAGACTTGTCTACTTAAAACGGCCAAGGAAGGTGCACCTTCTCAGGGGGCGGTGGGGCAGGCCTGTGGGAGACCAGGCCTGGGGGGTCCATCGGGGCAGGACGCCCCGCACTGAGAGTCACAGAGAGAAGGGCCCCAACCACGCAGAGCTGGGATCGAAGGTCCGGCTTCCTTTTTCTCAGTCCTCTGCTTACCATGCCAGTATGTGCACGTGCTCTTTTAAAAAGTCAAATTAGGAAAGAAAAAGCAAAAAGAAGCAAACAGCACAGAGAGGGAGGTTTATAAAGAGCCCCCCTCCTGCTCCTCCATTCTCAGCCCCAAGGGCAAGGCTGCATCTTTAACTGTCCAGCCGTCGCCTCTAAGAGCCTGAATGACGTGCTTATAACGCCGTTTCTCGCTTCATCCGCTTTAGAGATTATCTGTGGACCTGCTGACTCCCTGCTGTTATGGGGCGGCTTTGCTCACTGACACCGCCTGCCCCCGCCCCCTGCCCTGTGCAGTTCCGGGGACAAGGGGGCGCCGGCCTGCCTTCCTGGGACGCCCCTGCTTCCAGCCCCGCTCCGGTTCTGTGCTGTCCAGGTCAGTGGCTTTCGTTTCGATCCGGGGCAGCAACTGTCTGAGGTGATGCTCCCCATTGACAGCTGAGCACGTGAGCGCTCCGCGGCCAGCGGGCAGGGCCGCTCCTCGTCCCCGCAGGACTGCGTGCCTGGGCTCTCTCCCACGGGGGGCTCAGAGCCCCTCCTCGTCTTCATCTGTGTGTGTTGGACGGGCCTTTCTTACAGGCACTCCTTCTCCTGCGTCTTGACTGCTTCATCCTTTCCCTCTGGGGAGAGTAAGGCCCTGCCCCCCTCCTCCCTGGTACCTTGTACCTCAAGGCTCAGAGCAGGGGCTCCGCGCTCAGCCCCGGGCTTCCTGGCGCAGACTCCGTCGCTCCTGGACTTCTCACCGCCTTTCTTTCTGCCGCTGCATCTTGGGGTTTGCTCCGAAGTCACCGTGCCACTGTGGCACCTCTGGCTTTCTCGTTCACGCTGAGGCTTTGTCCTGGGGACGTGGGCTGTCCGTCCGCGTGTGAGACGAGCAAGGCTGGTGCGGAGAGGGCCGGGCTGCAGGGCAGCTTCGGACAGCCCCGGGTGCCGGCGTCGTGCTGGCGATGGGGGCCTCCAACACCCACAGAGCTCGATGCCTCTATTCTGGGTGGGGAGGTGGGGAAGCTGAGACCCAGGGGTCAGGCGGCTTGTCCGAGGTCACATGGCAAGTGAGTGACCAGAACCCAGATGCGGAGTCAAGAATCCAGGCCCCTCCGCCGGGCCACAGCTACCTTGGGGAAGCCACCCAGGAGAGCTGGGCTTCCTAAGCACTTGAGCCATCTGCAGAGCTCCCCCGAGGGGCTCGTGGCCCGGCCCGGACAGCTCTGCTCCTTGGCACTGCCCTTTCTCCCCTGGCTCCCCTGGGCCCCATCCACAGCCACCCCTCCCAACAAGGGCACATCCTGAGGCTTCAGAACAAACGCAGCCCCCGGGGTTGTCTGACCAGAAAGCACAGGCCAGGCATGTGCTGCGGGGCCGTCAGGCCGAGGAGGGCTTGCCGTTCCGCTGCCTTGAACAATCCAGCCTGACAATTAGCTGTAGATCTGATCCCCACGTGTCCGGGAGAAGGGCCCTGGGCTGGGGCCGTCGGCAGAGGGGCTGCCGGCCTTCGGGGCCCATGGGCGGGCTCTCAGGCCGGCTTCGAGGGGATGGGCTGCGGGCCACTCGGCCTCCTTCCGTGACCTGGGAGGCTGTCTCTTCCAGCCGTCATTCACCTTCCCACAGGCTGCCCCACAGGGCTCACTTTTCATGCCCAATCACAGAGCGTTGGTGCAGGGTGGCCTCCCGTCCCGTCCCTTCCTTGTGGGGGCAGGGTACAGGGGATCTGGTGGGACCGGCCAGGCCACTCGGTGGCTCCCTGGGGGCCCTGCTGGTGTTGGGGGCAGGGTGGCCGTATTAGTCAGGGTCCTCCAGAGAAACAGAACCAGTAGGACATATATACGGGGCAGTGGGGGTGGAGGGAGAAAGAGGGCTTATTTGAAGTAATTGGCTCCTGAGATTGTGGGGCTGGCACGTCTGAAATCTGAAATCCGAAATCCTGGCCTTTCCAGGAGTTGACGTTGCAGTCTTAAGCCCAAGGGCGGTTTGGAGGCAAAATTCCTCCCTGTTCTGGGGACCTCAGTCTTTCCTCTTAAGGCCTTTGCCTGATTTGACGAGGCCCACCCACAGTACGGAGGGTCATCTACTGTCCTGAAAGTCTGCCGAGTTACACCCCATCTGATGCTGTGTGCCAGAAATCGACACTCTGTAACTGATGATACTTCAATTTAAAACAATTTTAAAAAGGAAAAAACCCAGCTCTCATCAGCACCAAAAAATAAATGGATGAATCTCATCTGAAATGTACATTCACAGCAGCATCTGGACGGTTGACCACACAGCTGGGTGCCCTGGCCCAGCCAAGCTGACACATAGAAGTAACGATGGCATGGTGCCGACTGCACAGTGTGGGGCATTTGGCATCCCTGGCCCCTGCCCTCTTAGCACCATGGTGTCCCCAGACTTGTGACAACCAAAGGCAAGTCTCCTCCATGCTTCGGTATGAGCCCTGGGTCAGGGAGCTGGGGAGTCCTGCAACCTCTCCGCAGAGATGGGGGAGCCGGAAGTCACCTGGGACCCCCAGCCAGAGCCCCGTCTAGCTTTTCTGCTCAACTGGGGATTAAACACCTTAAGTCCAGGGAACGCCTCCTCACGCACGTCCTCCAGGGCACAGGCTGGGTCCTGAACCCTCAGCGGGCCTCCTGCAACGTCCCGCCTCCCCTGTTTCGGGTTCTCTGCCCGTCAGTCTGGGGCCCCCGGCTGTGGCGGCCTCTGGTAAACAGCCACAACAGCGGCCTTGGAAACCGGCCCAGAAATTGGAGATTTCTGTAACAATTAGCGCTCGCCTGGAGTCCAGCCCCCGGGGACGGTGTGTGGTAGGAATGGAGCTGTTTCGTTTCATCCCCAGGTGGGAGACTGTGGTTAGAAATTCTGATGCGGCTGAGTCCCTGCTACCCTGGCCCCTGTCCTCTGGAAGCCTGGTGTGTGCAGCTCAGAGTCAGGGCGGCTGATGTGGACCTGCTGTTTGCCAGCTTTGGGCAGTTCACCAGTCCCCAGGCCCAGACTTGCCGAGGTAAATGCTATGCCCTTTTCATTGGGCTGTCATGCATAAAACTGCCACTGTGTTCCCTCGTTCCTGCCCCCCAGCGAGCCCTGCGGCTGGCAGCTGCCGGCACACTGGGGTGCTCTGAGGACAAGCCCACGATTGGTGTACCCCCTTTCCTTTCCAGCCTAGCTTGACCACCTTGGTCCAGAGCCCCAGACAAATTCAGGAGTGGTTTTGTGCCCTTGTGTACACCCAGGAGAGCACACGCTTGGCATTACAGCCCTGGCTGTTGGGAGTCTGGCTGGACCATGGCTGGGGTGGGGAGGAAGAGGAGATGGGGCCGCTGGCCATGGGATTTCAGCCTCCCCGCTTGGCTGGGCGCGCCCGTCACCCCTCTGATCTGGACTACTGCCCGCACCACCTCCTGCCCCATCCAAATGGGGTGGGAGGCCAGCGAGACAGGGAAAGAAGACAGGGCATCCGGGACCACAGTGGCAGGAGACACCGTAGTGGGCCTGGACGCCACGTATGGTGACCACAATGAGCTGCTATAGAGCGGGCACTTTTGTGTGTCCGCCCCTGCAGTAGGCTCCTCGTGGGCGCCTCCCGGTGCCCCTTCCCCCCTCACAGTCACACGCCCCACGTGCATCTTTAAAGAGGGCTTAGACGTGGGTAAAAAGCCACTTCAAGCATCTGCCTCTAGGTACAGAGCTGTGCAAGGACACAGTTCACGCAGGTGCTTCATGCTGGTATTTCTGCGTCTTTTTATAAAGTCATGCCATTTCCTTTTCTTTTAAATTGAAATATAGTCAAATTACAGTGTGTGTTAATGTCTGGTGTCCAGCACAGTGATTCATTTATATATATAAATACATTCCTTTTCATATTCTTTTTTCATCATAGGCCCTTACAAGACATCGAATGTACTTCCCTGTGCTCTACAGGAGGACCCTGTTGTTTACTTACACACAGTAGTTAATATCTACAAATCCCAGCCTCCCAGTTTATCCCTCTTCATTCCCTTCCCCACTGGTAACCATTAGTATGTGTTCTATGTCTGTGAGTCTGTCTCTGTTTTGTAAATAAGTTCATTTGTGTCATTTTTTTAAGATACCGCGTGTGAGTGGTACCTTGTGGTATTTCTCTTTCTCTTTCTGGCTTACTTCACTAAGAACGACCGTCTCCAGGTCCATCTGCGTTGCTGCAAATGGCATTATTTTATTCTTTTTTACGGCTGAGTGGTATTCCATTGTGTATGTGTGTGTGTGAGTGTGTGTGTGTATCACAACTTTGTTAAAGTCATGTCTTTTCTAATGATGTGATTTGGTTATTTTATTGAAAACTCTGCAATCGATGTTTGATTAGTGACTCATTCTCACTGATGAGTGGGATTGCAGGTCTAAGACACACCACCGAACCTCCACAAGCTCACAGTCTCGTAGGAGGCACAGATGTAACAACACGACATGTAGCCCGGCCTGAGGTGAGACAGCTTGTCAACCAAGCCTCCGTTGTTCTGAATCTGCCTCTTGAAAAAGTCTAAGTGCTTTTTCCTAGAAGAGGATTTGTCAAGTCGTTGATTGAGTCAGTGAGTTCTAGAAGCATTTATTAGGCTGAAGAAAACATTTTCTTTTGAACAATATAATCCTATAGAGCTAGCCAAAGAACATTATTTACAGCATCTAACTTTTTTCACACAACAACCTTATGGGATGGGTAGAGTAAGAACTACACCCACCCCATTTTAAAACTGAGGGAAGTTACAGAGACGCTGAGTGGTAGATTCTGGGTAAGAACTTCTGCTCCTTGGCCAGAGAGTCTTTTATTCACCCACTCATTCATCCACCCACCTGCCCATCCGTGCATCCATCTATCCATTTATCCATCCATTCATGCATCTATCCACCCACCCCCTAGCCACCCAGCCGGCCATTGCCAGGCCCAGGGCTAAGCAATGGGGAACAGAGGTGGCTCCAGCTCTCAGAGAACTCCCAGTCCAGAATGTTGTTGGGTCCCGGAGGTTACAGTGGTGCCTTATGTTCTCCTCGTCATTTCAAGATTAGCTTCTTGGCCCACAGACAATCTGGGAACGGACGCCTTTGGCCGGGCTGGGGGCTCGGCGCAACCACAAGTGATGAGGTGCAGGGAAGAGCGCTGACATCCCACAAAATCCTGACGGTCCCGGCACGAAGTGCTGAGTAGTGCTCGTGTGGTGCCTGAGCCTCCAGGCAATCGTGGGAGAGGATTTCTGATCTCCCTGCGGACACTAAGAGGCAGCAAATCTTCTTTTGATGGATTAATGGATCCAAATGTCATGAGGGCTCCTGATTTATAGCCCATATTCTCATCTGCCCGCCATAGCCTGGCAGACTCTGAGGGAAAAGTTCTTGGGCAGCAGGGTCAAGTGAAGGTTGTTCTTTTAAAGCAAGAGGAGAACATTGTGACAATACAGGAGCAATGTCATGAAGGATGAGCCCTGACACGCTCAGCAACTGGGAGGAGGATCGGCTCCGGGGGATGGCTCCCCAGCTCGCAGATCCAGACTCTCGGCTCTTGGGAGCCCAGGCTCTGGGGAACTGACTAGTGATAACCCAACTCACAGGAGGCTGAATGATGGACCCTAATGGCTATGTGCTCCTTCCAGTGGGAGGGAGGCTCACAGTCCCACAGTCCCGGCCTCTGGCCTGCAGTAGCTCATCTCCCCTGAAGCTAAGCCAGAAAACAAGGGTCCTTCACACACGTTAACTCATTTAAGTCTCTCCCGCAGCAGACCCCTGAGGGGCCGTGACTGAGGCTTACTGACGGAAAGTAGCCCAGGTGTCAGGGCAGCGCTGGACTCGAACTCAAGCCCAAGGCCCCTTCCCAGCCTCCCTTCTCCACCTGGCACAGCGGCCACCACCCTTGCCCTCAAGGATCCAAACTTAGTCCTAAGAACTTAGATGCCAACAGCTCTTCCTTGGAGACCAAATTATAGGTGAGAATTGAAATTTTGCGTGGGTGGCAAACACACGTGATTCCTGGATGCTCAGGAAAACCAACAGAGCAGGTGGGTTAGTCCTGCACCAGGGAACGCCAGGCTCTGGCTCTGGGGTGAAGACGGACTTGGGGCCAAGGGTGTTGGGGGGTCTCAGCGGGGACCAGCAGCTGCCAGGAAGCCCAGGGGGTCCTCTGGGGGCCCTTCTCATAAGTGACAGAGGAGTCAGAGGCCCCTTTCCTGGCAGCGCTGGACAAACACAGCACAGGACTGTCCTTTGGGACCCCAGTGTCTAGATCCCACACAGACCCCTCCTGACGTCACTCCCTGGAGACCCTGAATTCTGGAAGATTCCGTCTCAGCCAGTGTGTATTAGATAAAGTGTGTGGTGTGTGTGGTGTGTGTGGTGTAGGGTGTGTGTGGTGTGTGGTGTGGTGTGTGTGTGTGTGCTGTTGGTGGCAGAATGTGGGAGAGCCTGGGGATCCTGCTCGAGGGGCTGGCAGATAACTGGAAGGTGAAGTTACAAGTGAGAGAGTTACAGAAAGAGTCTAGATTATTGCTGCGTAACAAATTATCCCAAATGGAAGCGGCTCAACGTAGCAGTTACCACAGTTTTGGTGGGTCAGCGGCCTGCTGTGACCTGGTCCCCTGAGGGCTGCGGTCCCTCCCGAGGCTCGTCTGGGGACTATGCTCTTCCTTGCTCCCTCGAGTGGCTGCTGGTGGGATCAGCTCCCCGCCGAGCGGGCCTCTGCGTAGAGCACCTCTCAGCGTGGCAGCTGTTTCATCAGCACGACCACGCCGGAGGGGAGAGGGGGACCAGCGGGAGTGATCACGGGCGGGGGTCTCGGGCATCGTGACTCAGTCATGAACGCGACCAGTCCTTACCTCTGCCGCAGTCTCGTCAGAAGCAAGTCCCCAGGTCCGCCCACACTCCGGGGAGGGCGTCACGCAGAGGCGGGCTGGGGCTTGTCAGAGGACTGATGGTGACTGATGGGCGCTGGGCTAAACCTTCACTCACATCAAGTTATGGTGGCCCGGACAAAACGCTGCCAGGCGTAGGTCCTGTTACTACGCTCACTTAGTCACCAAGGACACCGTGGTTCAGAGAGGTTGTCTGGCCTTCTCAAGCTCACACAGCTGTGGGGCAGAGCTGGAATGAGCACCCAGGTCGGCAGGGCCCGAGGCCTTCCCGGCTCCCCTCCAGGGTCTTTGCTCATTTGGCTTTGCCCTGGCTGTTCCCACACTCTTCCCCCATCACCAGACAAAACCCACCGGCTCAACTCTCCCACCAGATGCCAGCCACTGAGAGCCCTCTGCCCGCTGACAGGCACAGCACGTGCGCCCCACGCGGATTTCCTGCGGCGACAGGGAGCGGGGGTGGCTAGGCCTCTGGGGCATCCCCCTGCTGGCCCGCCCCTACACCCCAGAGGCCCCGTCAGCAGTCACTTCCTTTGAGTGAGAGCAATGAGGGTGCCGGAGATTCCTGCTGCAACCAAGGAAACCCAGGGGGTCGGAGCGGGGGCAGCGGCCGTGCCTTCCCCACGCGCGCCCTGTGACCGCTGATCCTACGGCTCGAGGGCTTTGCTGTCTGACAGCCAGACGGACCTGGGCCTGCAGGAGCTGGCACACAGGACAGGTCATCCTTTAAAAATTATGGTGAGATATTTATAACATAAAATTTTCCATTTTAATCATTTTTAAGTGTACAGTCAGTGGCTAGTGTGCGGTCATTCACACTGTAGCGCAACCAGCACCACCACCCGTCACCAGACCTTTGTCATCGTCCCACATTGGACCCCTGTGCCCAGTACACAGTCCGCCCCCATTCCCACCCCCCTGGCCCCTGGAAAGCACCAGCCTGCTTTCTGTCTCTGTGGATCTGACTCCTCTAGGGACCTCATCTGAGTGGAATCAGGCAGTATTTGTCCTTTGGTGACTGGCCAATGTCACTGAGCATCACATCCTCAAGGCTCATCTGCGTCATAGCGGATGTCAGGGTTTCCTTCCTTCTTACAGCTGAGGGAGCGCCCACCGAGCGGACAGGCCGCACTGCTTTACCCAGTCATCTGTCGATGGGCACTTGGGCTGCTTCCGCTCCTTGGTGGTTGTAAGTGATGCTGCCGTGAACCCGGCTGTGCGAGTGTCTGTCCAGGGCGGGGCGCTGTGATGGGAGGGAACGGGGTGGAGGGAATGGCCACCAGAGTGGCGTTGCGGCAGTGGGGACTCTGCCTCCTCCAAAGTGACCTGCCTCTGGCTTGATCACTGCTCACTCCGTGAAGCTCCTCAGTTGCGTGGTCCCTGAGTGCCAGGACCAACCTTCTCCATAAGTGGGGGCTCCCCCAGCACCCTGGGGAGGGTGGGGATGTAGGGGAGACTGGAGAGCTGTCACAAACGAGCTAACAGGCAGCCGAATCCAGGACCGACCACCCTCGACTGGATTGTTCCAGGGCCCAGGTGCACCCACGCCTGGTGCAGAGGGGCAAAGCAGCATGCAGAAGTGTCACCATCTGATGAAAAGATGTCGACAAGGCAACGCCCTCCTTGTCAGGTCACGCTTTCCTCACCTGCATCAGTCAGCGAGCTCCTCATGACAGCGAGGACGAGACCTCGGAGGCCCGCCCCGGGAAATGTGATTGAGCTGTGTCTGTGTTGGTCAGCTACTGGTCCAGGAACGGTGCATAACAAGCCAGCCCAGCTCAGGGCTTTGCACGGCAGCACCAACCCTCCTGGATCTGTGGGGGCTGGGGGCTGTTTCACCCTGCAGGTTGGCTCTCTTGCCCCCCTTGGGTGGGTGGGCTCACTGGGGCATCCTCTGGCTCTGGAGAAAGAGGCAAACAAGGGGGAGAGTCTACCCTCCCCCAGTACGTTCCCAGCCCCCAATTTTGCCACTCCACTGGTGTCTCAGTGGCCAAATCAAGTGTCAAGGCCAAGTCTGAAATCCAGGGTCAGGGAAGCACGTTTTGCCTCCGTGCGAAGAGCCACAGGTCACATGACGGGGGCAAGGACACGGGGTTGGGGAAGGGGGGTGAAGAATGGGGGGCAAGTCTGCCTCCTTTCTGGAACATTCCAACAAATGCTGGATGGCCACCGTTCCTTGCCTCCATTCTGGCCCTGGAGGGTAGGTTTATTCGTTCTCACTATCAGATGCTCCAATTGACTCCAGTTCCAAAATTCTGTGACTTTTAATCCACGCCTGATGAACTGTACACGCACAATGAAGTTCGTTCTCTGCCAAGAAAACCCCAATGGGCCCAGGGTCCCTCCTTTGTCCTCAGAGCCCCTGTAAGTGTACCTTTTTTGTTCCAGGCTTCCTGGGAAATAAGAGATTTTGTCTATGGGTTGCTGGGTATTAGCAGAGCTATTTGCGGCTGGAGGGAAACGCAGAACTTGTCGTGCGTCTGCGGGAGCTGTGCTGGCGGGGTCTGGGAGGAGGAAGCGGCGCGCTGAGAATCCGCCCGAGTTGTGGCTGTCAGCTGCCTCGACTGTCAGACGCATTCTTTTTGGGGTGTGTGTGTGTGTGTGTGTGTGTGTGTGTGTGCTGTGAAGTTTCCTTGCTCTTGGCTGTTTCCGAGAAGGGCCTGGATTACTGAAGAAAATCCAGCTTATGTGTCCAAGGGCAAAGCAGGCTGTTTATCTTTGACTCGCACACGCTCCGCGCATCTCCTGAGGGTTGACTCTAAGTAGGATTTATGTCTCCCCAGATGGAAGGTAAAAAAACAAGAAGCCGGCACTGAGTCTGCAGGAGGTGGTGTAGCCAGCACGCGGCTTGCCGTATGCTTCATGTGGATTTCAGAAAAGAGGGTTTTTGGGGGGGGTATTAAAACCGGCAATTTTGAAAATCTGCCCTAGTGTTATGAAGCGATCCTGGCTTGGAATGTGTGTGGCTGGAACTTTCTGCTGGGCTGTGGGAGCTGTGCTGCGGCCAGGGGCTAGAGACATATTCCTAGAGATGCCCTCGCCCTTTGTGACACTCAGGTACGTGAAGGGAGGCTCAGGTCTTCAGAGACGAGTGTGCGGAGAGCTATGGTGCTTGACTCGGGGGACATCTGGCAAAGTCTGGAGCCATTTGGGGTTGTCACAATCGGGAGAGGGGAAGTGCTTCTGGCATCTAGTGGGTGGAGACCAGGGAGCTTCTGAACACCCTGCCGCACACAGGGCGGCCCCACAACAGAGAGTCACCTGCCCAGAGCAATATTCTGCCTGACAGAGGAAGGAAGCCCTCACCCGCTGCGGCAGGGGTGACCCTTGGGGACGTGATGCCCGGCGAAATGAGCCAGCTGGAGAGAACAGAGGCTGCGGCCCCGTCCACGTCTCTGGTGTCCCTGGAGTAGTCAGACCCAGAGACAGGAAGCAGAGCGGTGGGCGCCCGGGGCGGGGAGCTCGTGTTTGATGGGGACAGAGTTTGGGAAGGTGGGAAAGTTCTGGAGACAGACGGGGTGATGGCTGCACAACAGTGTGAACGTGCTTAATGCCACTGAACTATGCACTCAAAAATGGTTACAAGTGTCATGCATACTTACTGCAATTTTTAAAGATGCTGAAATGCAACAAGAACAAAACAATCATTTGCCCAAAGTGTCAGCAGTGCTGAGGCCTGGGAACCTGGCGTGAGAGGTGTGTGACAGGTCGGTGCTGCGTGTGGCCAGCTATGGCTGTGCAGGGTTAGACGCAGCCATTTCACATACGTGTCAGCCAAGTGTCACAGCCTGCAGAGCAGCAGTTGCCCAAAGCCCCTCCTTCTGCCCCCCCATATCCATAGTCCCCGTTCCGAATCACGTGAAAGCAGCCTCACACGCGCTCCCGATCCAGGGGGTCGCTGGGAGGACCTTGCCCCTCCTGGCCGTCCTGCTATGGTTTGGTGTCTCCTGCCTCTGCTATCAGGGACCCTCAAGGGAGGGCCCGTATCTGTGCCCACGTGCTCCCTGGATACATCCAAGCTGCTTCTTGCAGAACGACCCCCTCAACGCTATGCCACACAGTGTCACCCGGCCCCCAGCAGCCCTGCTTGTGCCCAGAGTCCCCAGAGTCCCCCCGGTCCCAGCTCCTCCAGCTGGAACCCTGCCCCCACAGCTCGAACCACGTGCCAGCCCTCCATCACCTTCACCTCCGTCGCGTCCCGAGGAAGCTCTTCCCACCTCCCTTCGTTTCAGTCAGCAGCTCCTGTGCTGGCCTGGGGGGCACCTCGCCGCTGGGACGCCTGGTGGCCCATGTGCCCTGGGCCCAGTCTGCCTGAGCTGGAAACGTGGGGGTGCTCTCTGCGGCCCCCTCCCTGCCCCAGCCTCGACTGCTGGGCCCCCATCGTCCTACCTCCTGAGTTTCTCAGACCCCTCTTCCCCTACCTCCCAGCCCCAGCCCGGGTTTGGACCCCTCCACATTTTACCTGGGCCGCCGAAGCAGATTCCTAGGCTGTCGTTGGTCATTGGGACAGTGGGAACACTGTGACTGGTGGAGGGCTGGCCCTCCTCTGCTGGCTGTCAGAGCCAAGCCCGAGGTCTCCCCGCCCCCCAGCTGCCATCCTTAATGGTTGTGGACACAGAAGTGACTGGGACATGCTGGTCGGCTCAGTGGGACCTCCCCTTTCCCTCTGGAGCTCCCCAGCTACCGGGCCCACTCATGCACCAGCAGCATGTCCCCACCCCCGACCCCAAGCAGCGTTACCTGCCAGCTTCTGCTTCCTCCGGTGCCTTCCCTCACCCCCCGATTTGGGGATGTGCTTGGCCTCCCCAGCCATGACCAGTGGCGCCCCTCACCGTGTCCCGCTGAGCCCTGCCCCCCTGGACAGAGGCCTTGTCCAGCTTGTTGAGTGATGTGTCCCCATGGCAGGTGCTAGGGAAAACGCCAAGCTCATGGGCACCTGGGCCACCCTACTCTGGAAGCTTCTCCACTTCGTGGGGCTCGTTTCCAGCTGTCCATTCCCCTCGGTCCCTCACCTGCAGGTATTTCCTGAGTGCCTGTTCCCAGGCAGACACGGGGCCGGAGCCGCCCGAGACAGACCCCGCTCTGCCCTCACCGGGCCCGCCTTCCAGAGATGGGAGCAGGCAGTGAACAGGTCAGCCGTGCAGGTGAGATGTGCCAGGAGGTGAGGAGGGCCGGGGTGGGGGGCGGAGGGGGACCTGAGGGCATGAGAGCAGGGAGACATGGGGACCTGGAGCAGCATGTTCCAGGCCGAGGGAGCTGCACGTGCAAGGCCTGGAACAGAGGATGAGTTTGGCTTGGGAGTCCCAGGAGGAGCCCAGAGCTCACTGTGACTGAAGCTCAGCGAAAGGCCGTGAAGAGACAGGCAGTCAGAGAGGTACCAGGGCCAGATCCTGCCAAGCTTTGGTGGTGATGGTAAGATGTCTAGGTTTGTCCTTTGTGAATTGGGCTGTTGGAGGCTTTTGCACCCTGGAGGGTCCCTAATCTGATTTAAGTTTTATAAGAATCATTTTGCAAAATTCCTGCTAAGCCCTGTCTCATTGCGCCCCCAGGACTCGGTGCCCTGGGTAAGCCCATTGTTCCCCCATTCTGCAGATGAGAAAATTGAGGCACAGAGAGAGAAAGTGAGCTGCCTAACAGGGTTCAGAGCTCATGAGGGGCAGAGCCGGCTCGTTCCCAAGGCCCGCTGCGGCCCGCACTGCCGTGCACCCAGCCCCACCATGCGCTCTCCCAGTGACGCCGCCGGGTGGTGTCAGGTCACCGTGGAGGGTTCCCAGGTCCACCTTGTCTTTTTGGAAATTAAACTGGCTCATGGGAAATTCAGCCCTCTCCTTGACTCTCATTTCCTTTGTGATCTAACCAAGTGCTTGCGGGGAGACTGCGTGGCAGCGGTGGCTGTGTTGAAAGGCTACAGGGAAGGTGGGGGGCGACAGACCTTGGACCCGAGCTGGGGGTTCTGACCTTGATGGACCGCGTTAGGTCAGCGGTGAAGCCTCTGGTTCCAGAAATGAGTTTCTGCTCCGGCCCAGGGCCGGCCTCGCAGCTCTCATCATGCAGATCTTTTTAATCTGGTGGAAATCAACTTGACAGTTACACGGCTGGTCTTTTTTTTTTTTTTCTTCATTTCAAGCTCACTCAGCCCCCTGCTCTGATGAGAGCTGGGCTCCCAGAAGCCTCCGGAAAGCCCTTCTCTGGCTGACTTGGGACTGGATGGTCCCCACTGGAGCGGAGCAGGGAGACCACCCATTGGGGATGCTCCCCTGTCCCGGCTGCTCCCCCCACCTCTTTGGGGAACAGGGATTGAAAGATGCATAAAAATTAAAACCGTACTCAAAATAAAGGAACGGGGAATATATATTTCCAAAGGCGATAACCATCGCAATCACTTTCACTCAAAGGTAATAAAAATACGTTCCGTAAACATAAACTCGGAGATTGGAGGCTGCGCTCCTGCCACTGCAGGAGGGAAGGCAGAGACTTCCAGAGTCACTCTTGACAGATCCCTCTGATTAAAAACCCGGGAAGGGAAAATATGGGAGGAAGATGGAGAGTTATGAGGGGAAAATAACTACCAAAACGATGACAAAAATTGAGACTACAAATTACATTTACAAATTTTCTCCTGGCTGACACTCCGCCCGGAACGCGGTCACATATCATAAGGTGGCTGGTGTGAATGATTCACGGGGCGGGGGCTGTTCTGGACGCAGCACAGAGTGTTCTGATGTGCGGTGGCACCGGCGGCCCTTGGATGGCTTACTCCAGGCGTCTGCCGCCGCGGTCCCTGCAACCATCAGCCCGACTGCCACGGTGACAAGCCTCTGCCAGCCTCGGCAGCTGGGCTGTCTGCAGAAAGCCATCCAGGCTGCTCGCTGGAAACACTAATTTCAGGTGGATAAATGGAAATTTCTGTCCTCTGTGCCTGCTGGGGTTTGCTTTCTGTGAGAAGAGAGCTGTGATCGTGGCTAGTTCCAGGTTCCTCCGGCCCTGCCTGGGCTGTGTCCTGGGGGCCACGCCCAGCCCTGCGGACACCTCCCTGCTCTGGGCGCGCCGGCCCAGTTCCTGCCTGTCCCCGGCCTTTGGTCCTAGCAGGTGACCTGACTCCTGAGCGCTTGGCGCACTTTCTGCGTCTTCCGTCATCAAAACGCAGATGAGACGCCGTTGTTCATTTATCGACTTTGCAGAACTCGAGATAATAAAAGCACGGAGGCAAGCCCAAACGCTCGGACTCGGTGAGGAGGGTGGGTGGTACCGTGCTCCGCTGGTGTGTAAGCAGAGTGGAGTGAGGCTCCTGCAAGCAATGTGAGAAAGTCTCAGGGACCCTGAACAAGCTCATTCCCATTGCTCTTCCTATGGGCTGAGTCATGTCCCCCAGAGACATGCATCCAGGTCCTAAGGCCTGGTACCCGTGACTGTGGCCTTGCTTAGAAATAGGGTCTTTGCAGATGTAATTAAGATGTAAATTAAGATGACTTGGGGGGCCCTTAATCTGACATGATTGGAGTCCTTGTAAGACGAGGGGAGACACAGAGACACAGAGGACACCACGCAGTGCCAGAGGCAGAGGCTGGGGTTCGGCTGGGCGGGCAGAGAAACACCAAGGATGGCAGACGACACTGGAACCTAACAGGCACGGGACAGATTTTCTCCCGGAGCCTTCAGAAAGAGCTGTGCCCTGTGGACACCTGGATTTCAGACTTCCGGCTTCTAGACCTGCGAGATGGTACATTTCTGTTGTTTTAAGTCCCCCGGTTTGTAGCACTTTGTGGCGGCAGCCCCTAGCAAACTAATGCAGCCTTTTTTTTTTTTTCACTCTTTAATTTCTAGGAAGAAGTTTTATAGCTCCTCATTGGCCAAATTTATTTCCACTTCCTCCCGGGCGCACAGGCCACATATCCCTGTCTCCCTGGCAGTCTCTTGGAAGCACGTGGCCGAGTGACAGAAGCTACAGACCTGGCCCCGAGAAGCTCAGCTCCCCTCCGAGATGCCCCCTCTGGCTGGGAGAGACACCTAGCCGAGAGCCCCGGGTCCACGAGACAGAGAGAGTCCATCCTGTCGACTGAAAAAACAAACGCACAACCTAGAAGCTGAGAGGTACATTTATTTGGTGGATGTTCTGAGGACTCGAGCCCGGGAGGCGGCCTCTCCGATAGCTCTGAGGAGACAGCGGAGGGGCCAGGGTATAAAGGAGTTTGTGCCACAAAGAGCAGGTAGTCAGAATGTAAAAGGTTACTGTTAATTAAGAAAAGCAGATATCCCAAGTCAGGGAACTTAGCGCTTTGCTGTGTGTGGAAGGCAGAGGTCTGGGTGCACTGAAATCACCCCTTTGAAAGGCATCTCAGCTGCTCAGGGCCAGTGTCCTGTTATCCCACATCCCGAGGCCCCTCGGGCGCACCGTCGGGGTGGCCCAATATCCTCTGTGTACTGACGTGGCTGGTAGCATCTTCCATCCGCAGCCCCCAAGGGCACCCCAGACACCCGTGTCGAGCTGTCGTGTGGGCGAGCAGCGGCCTTCTGCTGAGGCTGTTGGGGTCCAGCACTCAGCCGCTCTTCACTAAGACGAGGACGTGATCAGACAGGGATAAAAGCCAAGATTCCGGGGCCAGGGTGTTCCCGTGCCTCAGTTTACTCACTTGGGGGCTCAAAAGAAAGTCACTTTCTCCTCATGGTCAGGTCAGCACGGCCCCTCGCCTTCGCCCTTTGAGCCTTTGGGCAGTCGTCCTTCTGGGGGTGGTGGTGGGGGTTTCTCAGGCACCACTCCGCCCCCCCCCCACTGCTTACCCCTCCACAGGGTCAGCCTAGTGTGGGCAGACAGGGGCGGGGTCCCCAGAGGAAGGGAACCAGACGTGGCTTTTGGGACAAAAGAGAAGCATTGTAGGTGACCTCGCCTGGCCATGGCGCCTGCCCCTGCCGCGGCAGGCGTCTCCCCGGATATCGATTCTAAGGGGATGAAAGAACGGCAATGAACAGCGGCCGCCAGACCAGAGGAGTCACCTCCGGGGAGCAGCAGTCAGCGGTGAAGGTAAAGGTTAGCCTGAAGCACATCCTCCTGCCATCCTGCAGGCCGAGCGCCACGGGACCCCGCCGCCCGCCCGCCCGCCCAGGGCCTGGGGCGCGGCGATGCCTGCCGCACTGACCTCCAGGACTTCTGTCAACTACAGCGTGGGCTCCGGCGACCTTGGCCCCAGTTCTGTGCCGACTTTCCCCTGCTCTAGCCCCTCCATGAAGATACACGTGCCCTTAGCTTGAAACTTGCCCAGTTGTGCTGTTCAGGGAGACACGGCTTCGGGAAGGATCCCCGGTCTTCTCCTTACATGTTGAGGGTAATGAAACCCTTCCTCCCCCGGCACGTTGGCTTGGTTGTGTCTTTGGCGCGACACCCCCTGGGAGGCGAGCCCAGACGTGGGGGGCCGGGGGCAGCTGCGGCCCTGAGGTACGGTGCGCGTGCCAGGCCAGGCGCTCAGGGCAGCCGAGCTGTCGGCTTTCTGCCTCCGCGGCGGCTCCGCGGGGCCCTGCTTGCCGGAGCCATTCGGCAAACCCCGCCCGCGCGCCCGCCGCCCTCCCTGGCCCTGTGCCCGCCGCGGGGCAGCGTCAGAAGACGCGGCCCTGTCTTCGTGGGACTCCTGTCCAGCCAGGGAAAGGAACAGCCAAATAAACACAGATTGGATCAGAACTGTACCCACGGGTAGAGGGTGGAGGGTCTCACGAGTGGGTAAAGGCAGGGTGGCTGGTTTCTCATCCAGCAGGGATGTGCGGGGCGTGTCGGGGGGACTGTTAATGACATGTCTTGGCAGAGGTGCTGCTGGAGCTGCTCCCGGAAGTCAGCGCATTTGGTCGCCTGGCGAGAACTTACCAGCCCCCAAGAGCCCTGCCTGGCCAGGCTGCTCCCAGCTGTGGACCCAGCCCTCGCCCGCAGCTCTGCCTCGAGGCACAGCGGGGACAAGTCACCACGACCACACGCTTCTCCAAGACTAGACTGGGGAGCCCCTCTCAGGAAACGCGTCACTGCCGCCACGCTGGCGCCGGCGGGTGGAACAAGCCCCTGGGGAGGATTCACACCGTGCTTAAGAACAGGGGCCTCGGGGCTGTGGGACCCCCACATCCCGGCACTGGGACCGCCCCGGCAGCTGCCACCCCTCATGTTCTAATGGGGAGGGGACACCCCCCGTGGCCATTCTGATGGAGCAGAATTTGGGATCCTTAGCCCTGGAGTCAACCTGCAGGTTTGAATCCTGGTTCTATCACGTTACCTGTGTAACCTTGGGAGGTTCCTTAATCTGTCTGTGCCTCAGCTTCCTTATCTATGAAATGGGGGCGATGGGCGGCTTGTGGGTATTGAGTTAATATGCATGACGTGCTCAGAAAGGGGCTGGCGCACAGGAAGTGAGCTATGTGAGCCGCCGTCATGCCGATGACTGTTGTAATTAGTACTGAATCCAGCACTGAGCCTTCCAAGGCCCCGCACTCAGGGTTCAGGTCCCTCAGGACGTTTTTGGAAATGAATAGGAGGATATTGGCCTAGTGTCTTTGTAACCGAAGGTCTAGCCTTTGCTGAATTTCATGAAACCAAGTGAAAGTCAAGACCACATGCAACATCCCTGAGGGCTGTGCCCACAATTAAAAAAAAATTAAAGTCCTTCCCTATGGGTCACCCCTACACAGTTTTCAGGTGCTATCTGCTCCTGGGGTCCACACAACCGCTAAAAATGGCGATCTGCAGAGCACTGAGACGTGAAGACTCGGGAAAATATTTCTGTTATAAGTGAAAACGACAAGTCACAAAACGAAATGTTTTATCGGGGAAGGCATAGGTCAAGTGGCAGAGCGCATGCTCAGCGTATACAAGGCTCTGGGTTCAGTTCCCAGCACCTTCTCTAAAAACAAGTAAGTAAACCTAGTTATCCTCCCCCCAAAACCCAAAAACAACAACAAAGAAATGTTTGTTAAATAGTGTTGTTTGCACAAAATTGAGTGGTGCTTTTTTGCAAGTCCTTACAAATGAGTGTATCCATTTATAACAAATACTTACAGTACAGCCCGGAAGGCTATACAAAGAAATATTAATAGCAATTATGTCTGAGCAGTGGAGTTAAAAGTGTTTCTTTGTTGTTTACTTTCAAAAGAATGTTTCAGAATGTTATTTTTTAAAGTAAAAACCAAATAGAATTTTAAATATATATATATACCAGAAAGAAAAGGCGGACGGAAAACACATAAAGTGGAAAAGTGGTTACCGTGGGCTGTGGACGATGGGTAATTTTTATTTCTTTTCTTCATTCTTTTTGACATTTTCCAATTTCCTCCAGCAAGTATTTATGACTTTTATTTTTTAAACTCAAGAAAAATTGTCGAAGTACTGTGTGTTACTGTTTAAAATGTCAAGTAATATTTCTGGGAGTATCTGCAGGGAGGAGGGTGGTCCCTGCCGGCGCCGCGCCCCGTCACCCCAGCCCTGAAGCAGGTGGTCCACGTGCTGGGCTGTTTCTTCTTATACTCAGTTCAGCACTTCTCCACAACGTGTTTACAGCATCTTTGCTTTTTAAAAATCAGTTTATGGTCGGATCCACTATTATCTCCCGTGAAAAATGGGACATTCTGCTCTTACCTCTCCCTTCCACCCCACATGTAAGGTTTTCGTATAAAGAAACAATTAAAGTTATTCAAAAAAAAAAACAAAAAAAGGAAAGGAAATCCACTTTTGAGGCTCAGGCATACATGCTGCGGTCTCCATGACCAGATGGAATTTAACTGTATGGCAGCTGGTTACCGATAACCGGCTTCAGCGAGTCCTCACCGTGAGCCTGGACTAGCTGATTTGATGCTTACAACATCTCTGTGTGATGGAAACTCTTAGTTTCCCTATTTGACTCACGAACTTGGGGCTGGGGTGCGTTCAGCGCCTCTGCCGGGATCCCAGGACGCAGAAACGCCAGAGTGGGGACTTGAGCCTTGGTGTGTGTGTGGCTCCCAGGGGCACAAGGCGGTTCTCGGGGCCCCCGGTCCTGGCCTTGGACGTGCTGGTTGGACTCTCGCCCAGGCCTGGCCAGCAGAGAAATCTTGAGAAAGCTGTTTAATCATTCTATGTCTCAATTTCCTGGCTGGATCTAAAACAGGAGCCTTCAGGGGGGTTGTTAGGAGGATTAAATGAGTTAATTCTCATGCAAAGGGCTTGGCTTTCCATGAAGCTCACGAGCAGGATCACAGTATTTCAGTTACTGGCATGGCCTCTAATCCCCCTTATTAAAGGCAGAGGCAACAGCGGGGTTCGCCTTGGCTCCCCCAGGACCTCGTGCTCGCAGAGAACCTGAGCATCACGGATGGGATGTGGATATTACGCAAAGTGACAAATGGGGGCTTTAAAAAGAGAAGTGGTGGTGTTATTCGCATTTTCCTAAAAGCAGAATCTTACTGTAGGAGATACTATTAAAAAAAAGGTTATAAACTTCAGTTGGCATTTTTTTTAAATTGGATAACACATTTTCTCAATAGAATTTCTATCATAAGCGCTTTCCTTTGCTTTTTTTTCTTTTTTCCTTTAAGCGCTCTTTCTGCTCTGGGCGCAGACGCCGTCGCAGTGATCCCACCTCCGGGGTCCTGGGGGAGGAAGAAGGGCGCTCACACCGATGGAACTTGTGACCTGGCTCGTTCTGCTCGCCACACGGCAGGCCAGTAAATCGGGAGACGAGGTACTGGGGCCAGGAATAGCGACTTTACTCAGAACGCAGGCAGTCCAAGAAGATGGCAGACTGATGTCCTGGAGAGCCATCTTCCCCAAGTCAGAATTCAGGCTCCCTTTATACCAAAAGGGGGGGGTGTGCTTGGCTGTTGCAGACTTCTTGGTTCTTGGAATTCTTGGTTCTTGGAATCCTTTGTTCTTGCAGCTGTCCATGTGGGTCAGGTCACGGTGTCCCTGTAAACCTCAAACAAAACAAATGTTATTTTCTATCCTGCAATGTGTTATCCTTATATGATGGAAAAGTTTTAATATCCTTAAAGGGCAGAGCCTTGTGAATGGGCCCTCCTGTATATTCCAGGTTATAGGCATCATTCTTTACAAAAGGTGCAGAAGCAGCAATGACTCAGCCCAGGAAAGAGCACAGGGTCAGAACCAAAGGAACAGGCCGAATATGGAGGCAGATTTGTCCTTTCCTAGTCACTGGCTTTCATCCCTTCTCCACAAAGAAGTCCCAAGGGCCGTGGACAGGGCGTCTGGTCCAGCGAAGGCTCAGAGCTTGTGTGCCAGCCTCCAGACTGAAGGGCCGGGCGCCTGTGCTGCAAGCTGGGCCCCGTGGGGACTGGGCCTGGGGCAGGTTTGCTTCCAACTCCCCCGCTCCTCACCCTGCTCCGAATTCTACACAGAACAGCCCCCAGCGTGGGGAGGAAGCGACCGGGGGCCAAGAACCCACTTCTGCTCCCTTCCTTGGGGGCTTCCTTCTCGGCCGGCTCTTTAAGTCTGAGGCGCTGCAGAAAGTCTCGATTCTGGAAGAAGAAGAAATACAGACAGTGGGTGAAGGTTTTCCATACGAGACAACTTTTACCATAGTCCCCGGGCTAATCGGGGGTCAGCCCCTTTTAAAAATGGAATAGCATTATTGTTTGTTTCTGCTTCTCAGAACCTCACTTGCTCAGGGTAGAAGATGTGTAAATAAAACAGAAAGGCATGCTGCAGGGGGAGAGACGCGCCTGCGCAGATGTGGCTGTATTTTTGGACGGGTGGGATGGGCAAGGAGGGAGGCGGGCTCACGTGGGCTCCTGCGGCCGTGTCTCCATCTCCGCCTGCTAGTGCTGTCACTTCCCTTCCTCGCCTCTTCACACTTCGCTGTCAACAAAACATCTGACCTGCAGGGGGAGGGTGGCTTGGATTCTGCTAAAAAGAGAGTAATGATGCTCAGACAAAAAGCAAAGTACTTTATGTCTATTTTGGTTTCTTTTAAGCTAAGCGCAGATTTCTCTGGGAAGGACAGGAGCTGGCTGGTCTCCCCGATGGAAAACAATAGCTCAGCAAGGTACCTGGTTTTCTCAAGTTGCTTGACCTCCAGGCTTGCTCCTGATTCTTGGTGACAAAACACATTCAACGTCCTTGATTGATTTAGTAGAGAAACTGCAATATTGGAGGATGGAACGCAGCCCATCCTGCCTGCAAATGGAACGCCTCTGCTCTGATGGTCTTGTGTTTTGATAAAAGATCAGCCAACAGCCGAGCTTGGAAGCTGTGAACACCCAGCCTCCTAGGTTCTTCGGGGCAACGTGCTACGTACCCCAGGCATCCGTCTAGACCCTCTCTCTGCCCTGGCTGTTCCCCCTAGATTTCCCCCTGACTTGTGTTGTATTTGACCTACACACTCAGGTTCTCTATGATTTGTTCTCTCTCTGCTGTGTCTTTGGCTTCTGATTGCCAAGTAGCCTGAGACTTAGGGCTGGAAGGAGTCTCCTGGTCTACCTTCACATCCTAAGACAACGTCCCCCCTTTCTGTATAGGAAGGTCAAAGGTTACCCTGTTGTTGGACATCAGCACTGGGCAGAAAAGCCCGTCCCCTCTCCGAGCTCCGCATCTGCAGCCTGACGTCCACCCCCAGCAGGATGTCGTCCACACCCTCCCCCCACCATCAGAGCTTGAATCAGTCCAGGTTTCACACATTTTTTGAGTTTTCATGATTAAAGCATCTCAATTTAGAGACTTTGTGGAAAGCAGGCAATGTCCTTGCTTGTGAAAAATTGGAGACGTTGGACATCGGAACTGCCAGCCCCAGTGGCCGGCTGATCACACGCCGTGGTAATGAGATCGCCGAGGTGGGAAATATTAGCCCTTGAATTTCCAGCCTGTCATTAGTCATAGATGCTCACTGGCACTCACTGCCTTCCAGAAACCTCAAGCCACGCTTCCAAATGCTTCTCTAGGACGTGAATAGGGTCGCTCATGACACACTGGAACGAGGTTTGTTTTAAATGTCACAATGCTGTGAAATGATTCAAACCCACTTAAAAAAATTAACTTTATTTTTTTTGGTGGGGGGAGGGCAATTAGGTGGGGTTTTTTTTTCTTTTAAACGGAGGTGCTGGGGATTGAGCCCAGGACTTCGTGCATGCCAAGCATCGCTCTACCCCTGAGCTTTACCCTCCCCTTCCAGCCCATTCTTGAACCTTCAGGTTGGGAGCTGGGCCTTCACCAGCCCCTTCCTGCTTTTTATATGGAACACAGCACTTTGACACTGAAGTGTCCTTAGTGAGTCACCCTCTCCAGGTTTCTCTCGTCTCAGATGCGATTTTCTCTTTTTTTTAAGTTTTTGGTTTTTGGAGGGGGAAGGTGGTTCAATTTATTTATTTATTTCATTTATTTTTTAAATGGAGGTGCTGGGAATTGAACCTAGGACCTCATATATGCTAAGCATGCACTCTACCACTGAGCTATGCTCACCCCTCCTCGTCTCAGATGTGGAGACTGAGGACAGAGAGCGGCAGAGGTTCTGGTGATGACTGCAGGAACCGGTGGTCAGCTGGGGTCAGAACGTGTGCATCCAACCCTCAGCCCAGGGCACGGCTCCGAAAGGCCTCTTGGTTCTGGGGTCGCATTTGTGAAACGGTGGAGGGCGTGTTTTGTGATGTAGTTGAGGGGAGGGGGGAGTCTTGTTCCGATTTAGTAGATGGGAGATTGGATGATTGCGTCCCAGTATTCATTTGTCCAGTGCAAATATTTACTGAGGGCCCACCCGGGCTGGCACGGAACCACTGGGGGAGAATGTTGCCTAATATCCCCACGTCTGACTGATTTGGAGTTGTCGTCAGGGTTACCTGATTAAAAAATACAGATCCTGAATCCCTGTCCTCTGTCTCCCTGTGATCCAGCAGGTTTGAGGTGGGACCCAGGCATCTTTATTTCAAAACGGTTTCTGAAGTGATCCTGCCAGCCGGCCAGGGTTGGGTCCCACGGGCTGCTCTACCCCATCCACCCAGGACGGCAGCCGGGGAGAGGGGCTTTCCCAGGGTGACTCACCTTACAGGAGGGGAGACCGAGGCGCACACGGCCTAAGTGGCTTTCCCCAGGTCACAGGGCCAGTTAGGAACGGGCAGGTTTAATGCTGCTGCTTTTCTGTAGTTGTGGCGTCCAGTGGCGGGGCCCGCGGACCTTAGCCTTCACTGCTGTGTGCAGCAGGGCGCCTGAGCAGCGGCCAGAGTTGTGCTGCTGCCTTCAGGGGAGGGCAGAGTCTTCTCAGGCCCCTGCGTCCTGAAGCCTCTGCTGGTGACATGGGGGATATTTTGCCAACCACAGAGAACAAGGAAAAGGAAGATTTTAGCCTCCATCTGTGTTTTGGTGAATTTGTCCTGAGTTTTTTTTTTTGTATTAAGTTACAGTCATTTTACAATGTTGTGCCCTGAGTTTTAGTGGGAGAATTGGACTCATCTGGATATAATAACTGAAAGACTGTTTAGAATGATAGCAATTTAATCCAAGAATTTTTATTAAACACTTGCTATGTGCTAGGTGAGAACAGTCTGGCATTGCCCTATCCACCCAGCTGTTGAAAGGAACATAAGCGCCATCAAGATTTTGGTAAGGAATGCCACATTGTGTCAAGGCCCTAGAGAACCACACTGAGGAAGAGGGGGACTTTCAGAGCTCAGCGTGAGGTTTTAGACTCATAAAGCCCCCGGGGCCGCCGGATTTCGCCCTAGCTGGAGACCTGTGTTACTGGCGTTGCATCGGGCGCTGACTATATACACACGTCCATCCGCGCGGGTTAATTTTATCCCTCGAGGTGGGTATTATTAACCTAGTTGTACAACTGGGAAAACTGAAGCTGAAGTAGTGAAGGGACTGACCAAGGTCACGGAGATAGAAAGTGACACAGCTGAAATGCAGATCGAGGTGGGCCTGACCTCAAAGCCCAAGAGCAAAGGGGAAGATGAGCCACTGTGCCGCCTGCCTGGCTTTATCTCATGGTTCCATGTGTGTCTCACTAGACACTACTGGAGGCAGGCGCTGCTGCGGGTCTGTATTCCCCCCGCAGGGGACACAGCTCTCCACACGGTGCAAATAGGCAACGTTCACGGAGCAGAGCAGTAAAGTAACGCAGGAGGCTGCCACGCACGGAAATCTGTAGCGTTCAGCTGTTTGCACACGATGCTGTATCACAATAAGCATCAACCGCTCAGAAAATAGGATGAGTTAAACAAAATGTTACAATTGTCAAAATTAATTTTTTCACTTAGTGTTCTCTGAAAAAATTAAAAATCAAATGTGATTGATACTGTGGAGGATACTGCACCCCCCCAACAATCCAATTTTTTTTGTTATGTTGTCAGTGGTTCTTTCTGAAGCTTTTGCTGCTTTTTCAAAATCTGGAGGCAGCAAAATGTCAGTTTCTTTAATTTCAGAAGCACGTAGGTCCATTTGTAATAATAAAAGCTTTTTAAAAAATTAACACAGTTTCATCTATAGGACTGATTTGATATGACGCATCTATTGAAGAATGGCGATACATTCTGGAAAGCGGAATTGTGGTAACCATGGTAACGGGGGGGACAGGGCCCTTTCTCGCCATCGCCTGGGAAACACGGCCAGAACGCTCCGAAGAAGTTTGGCCTACTAGGCACGCCGTAGGGCGCGGTGCATGCTGGGCCTCGCAACATGGCGTCCTCCTTGGTGTGCTGATGAGAGGAGTTTCACTGTAGCTTCAAACTAGAGGGCAAAGCTCTCCAAACCCAATAAGCCCACATTACCCGTTTTACCCGCGGCTCCGTGTTGCCGGTTCCTCAGGACTCGTTCTCAGGCAGGAGAGAGCCACGGGGCCGGAGGCCAGGGCCGGCCAGGCCGCGCGGGTCCGGGGCTGAGGAGCCGGCTGCGGGCGAGCACGATGGGCCAGTCCTGGCCTTGGTTGCAGCAGCTCCGGCGAGTGCGGGACCCGCAGGGCTGAGAGTGGCTGGAGGAGGCCCGAGGCGCTCTGACCCTCTTCCCCTCGGCCGGAGCCCTCAGCCCAGCCGGCGATCGCGCACCGAGAGCGGGCGGCCTGCCTGTCCGCCGTTGGAGGCCGAGAGCAGGGTCATCGCGAGGCCTGGAGTACCGCACGCCTTTGACAGCTCCGCTCGCAGCCCCTCCGGGAACGGACAGCCTCAGAAGCAGCCGGCGGCTTGGGATCTGGGGGCGTGTGTGCCCGTGCGGAGCTCCTTGGGTTCCCTCAGCTTCCACCGCTCTTCCCACCCGCTCCGACTTCCCGCGCAGAGTTAGAAGGATCGCAGACTTTTTGCCCGAGTAAGGGTCTCTGCACACTCTCCAACCACTTCTTTTTCTACTTCCCCTTTTTCTGGTTTTTTTTTTCCCCGCCAGTTCTAGTACACACTAGTTTTTAAGGCTGGAGGTTCTCGAGCGCTTACTGCCCAGGACTCCTCCACCCCCTCCCCCGCTCATGGAGTCCGAGATGCTGCAGTCGCCTCTCCTGGGGCTTGGGGAGGAAGATGAGGCCGACCTTACAGACTGGAACCTGCCTTTGGCTTTTATGAAAAAGAGGCACTGTGAGAAAATCGAAGGCTCCAAATCCCTAGCTCAGAGCTGGAGGATGAAGGATCGGGTAAGTGGATTGCGACTGCGCCCCTTGGATCTTGGTAGTTTTTTCAAGGAAGAAAGTTCAGGGCCAGAGAGTGCCCTTGGGAAAGCGGCAATATTTTTTCCCAGCCACATGTTGCAAGTCAACCAGAAGGCACAAACCATTTCAGACTCCGGTTTTTGGCTGTAAGTGGAAAAGGCTGTTTTGGTTGGTAGTTATTCACTGGACAGTGTTAATTTGATTCAAACTAAGTCCTAATTCAGACAAGAAAGGTTAAGCGAGTTAGAAAATACATTACTGTACGGTATGTACACCCTCTTTGATACACTAAGCCCTCTTAATAGTTAGAGGAAAGACAACTTGGGATATAATATTTGCACCCACGTGGTTGGTCTACTTTTGTGGCTAGTTTACTTTTTTTGTCCAAGCTAGGTGAAGTGCAGATGTCTAATATAGTACACAAGGAAACAAGGTTACTGGCTAATGTTCAGCTAGTAACAAATTAATGCAAAGTTATTTTAAAGTTACAATGAACTTCATCATAGCCTTCTAAACAATTTGTCTTGAATCTGGACTTTCCTCCTTTTATGTGGTCCCATGTTACGTGGAGATGGAATTTCTCTGATAGTGGAATTGGAGTATGGTGGGTTGAACTTGGGTCTAGGTTTTAGGGGGTCTTCATGGTGTTAGAGTGTAGATAGCAACTCACAAGCAGCTGGTAGGAAGGAAAACAGTCAGTTTTGTTGAATCTGTCTTTAGTTAACCATCTACTTCCTGGTTTCCAAAGCAAAAGGGTGGGACTGTCTCCTCTATGCACGCTTATAATTTGTGTATTGTTTTCTCCTTCGAGACAATATTTATTTGAACATTTTCGTATAAGAGAGGTAGTTGGTGTTAATAACGCAGTGTTTGCCTCAGGCTCATGAGTATGTTTATATAAGACTGTTCTTAGTGTATGATGTTGAGCATATACAGGATTACCCTTATGGTAATTCTAGTTAGTCACTGGTAACTGGTGCTTCATTTGTTACTTGGCGTACCTTTAAAAGGTTAGGAAAATTTGTTTCATCTAAAAGTAGTTTAGGGAGTAAGAGAGATGGTCATTGGAAGAGATTGTGTAAAGTCTGTCCTGTGGACATCTTTATACTAATTATGTAGTTTAAAGCTTTTGTGGTTGCTATGCTCATATGAAAAGATTTATTTTAAAAGTCACTGTGATTTTTTTTTCATGAAGGGCATGTTTTTTTCCTTTTGAAATGTAGTTCCCTTTGCTACCCCAAACCCATGCTCAGACTGTTCAAAAGTGATTATTGGATATATTTTTGATTTTCTAATTAAAATTAATCTGTGAATGATCAGCATTTCCTGAGAAGCTCTTCATAAGTTATTTAAGAGGAAGGAAAGTTCTGTGAGTCTGAGTAATGACTGAGATCGCTGCTTAGAAAGAGCCAGGGGAGAAAGTGCTGTATCCGACCTTTGCAAGTTGTTTAATAAAGAACAAAACCAGCAGCTAACGTTTTGGGTTCAGTCTTGAGAGCTCAGCGTCCTAGCGGTCCTTGTATAGTCTTTCCCCTGGTTAGACCCTGGGTGGGTCTTGTCAGCACACTCTGCCAGGACAAAGGGTGCAGATCCAAGTGATGCTGAGAGCTGGGAGGCAGTGGGAACGTGTGGGGCAGGCCAGGTATGAGGAGGGCAAAGGCACAGGCTCACAGAGAAGTGGCAGCTGAGCTTTGACTGGCGTCCGACTTTCTGAAGAGCACGTGCCGCAGCTCAAAGGGCAGCGGGGCCTCGGCCAGGTCTCTCTCCCTTTCTCTCTCACTCTTTTCTTTGAGAAGCCAGAAAACTTTTTTTTTTCTAAATGTGAAGTTTTCCAGTTTTAAAATCCTGGAAATAATTCAAATGTTACAAAGCGTGAAGTGGTGCAGCCGCGCGGCTGATTCTGGCCGGCGGGGTTCACGTCTGACCTCACGACCCTAGGAGCCCTGCGCGCACAGGCACGCGGGCGGGCCGCTTCCCACAGGCTGACGCCGCAGCTGAGGGCCCGCTGTCCTGTGCGGGGACCTCCGTGGACCACTTCTCCTGCCGGGCCAGCCACCCCCTCAGTGCAGGCTCGGTCACTGCTTCTTGCCGTGATCCGAATGCAAGTCCACGTCCTCCGTGTGTACGTACTAGCGGTAGCTTACTGCTGTCCCTCTTGGTGGAGTTAAGGGTTCTTTAGACTGACATCTTGACCAAAGCTGAGCGACGACGCCATGCAGTTTTCTGCCACCAGCCCTTGGCCTGTCCTCACAGAGCGACAGGGCACTCACACCCTCGGTCGGGATTCCCACCATCTTGGTATTGAGTCATCCCTGGTTTTCAGATGCCGCTGTTACTGCATTTTGATTACTAAGTTACTGTGAGTGTGATACTGTTACCATCCAGTTAGCTTGTTGTTTGGGTAATTCTGTGTGCAGTGACTGTGTATATGCATCAGTGGCATTTTTGATGTGTAGTTTTCAAATAACTGGGCATATAAACCACAGTTCAAAATGAATCATTCTCAGACCTACGGCCAGAGCAGAGGTGTGTGTAACTCCCCGCTTTGTGTTTTCCTGTGAGACTTTACAGTCATCACAGAGCTCATTTTCCCACTGGAAAGTGGGCATGTGGGGATAGCTGGTCTCAGACGGATCCTGCGGAACCAGGACGGCTTGAGGGCTCTGAAAAAACCTGTCCCCAGACTCACTGTACCTGCATGTGTGGGAGATGATGCTGTAAAGTGATGAAGTCATTTCCCAAACCAGGCTCGGACTTAGTCACCCGCTGTGCAGCGGTACTTGACTGCACCAGCTGATGTCCGCACAGCCAGGTGTTAGGCTGTCTTCTGAGCAGGGTGAATCGTCAGACTTCCTGACCTCCTCAGTCCCTCTGTTTCCTCACCTCGCATGCCCTCCTCAGCCGGCTCCACCCAGACTCTCTCCCACACACTCGGACTGCCCTCCACAAGGTCATCGTTGCTGCTAAACCCATCACTCCTCTGTCCTTATCTTTCCCCCTTCTCAGCAGCATTCCAGGTGGACCACTCCCTCCTGCAGGAAGCCCTTTCTGCACTTGCTTCTGTGTCTTCCTGAAGCCCCAGGTCTTCCCGAGGTCACTAGTCGCTGCTCCTCAGACTCCCGTGCTGGGTGGCAGCGAGTGTGGAGCCCCCAGAACTTGATCTGGGCCCGTTCTCTGCTCTGCGTGCCCCTCGCTAGCTGCTCTCGCCCAGTCTCATGGTTCTGCACGTCAGCTTCGCGCCATGACTCTCAGAGCCCCGTCTTTAGTCCTGCCTCCTGGAGCTCCTGTCTCAGGTGCCTGGTTGTCCACTTTGCCTGGGTTTTCTCCATCACAAGACACCCCAGCACCGCCCACTCTGTTGTTCAAGCTGTGAGTCTATAATTTATCCTCAGTGACTCTCTTCCTCATCGTGCTGTGCGTTCCATTAGTAGAGCCTGTCAGCTTCGCCTCCGAAGTGTGTCCCACATTGGACCACCTGTTTTGTCTCCACCGTGCGAGCCCAGGCCAGGCAGCTACCACCTTTCACCTGGACGATGAGAATCGTGTCCTGGCTGGTCTCCTGGGTCTGCTCTTGCCCTGCAGTTGATCCCTCAGATGGGTCAGAGGGACTTTTTAAAACTGTCAATCAGATCCTGTCGCTCCCTTACCGGGCCTGTCCACCGGCCTCCTAGTGCCTGAAGGAGAACGCAGACTCCACGCTGCTGCCCGGAGCTGCGTGCTCTGGCCCCGCCTGCTTTTTCTGCTTCCCGGATGGAAAGGCCTGGAATGCTCTTCTTTCTGATCTTTGCACACCAGGCTCCTTCCTGTCACTGGTACCCAGCTCCAGGCCACTTCCTCAGAGAAGCCTCCCCTGGTCACCCCATCTTAAGCAGCTCCCCAGTCGCTCATGATCACTCTTTATGCCTCTGATATTTTTCTTCAAACCTCCACCCCTAGAAATGAGCTTTTTACCATAAAGCAAGGACCTTGTCTCTGCTAGTGTAGAGGACGGTGCTGGGCACACAGCAGGGACTCAGTAAAAATGCACTGACGAGAAAAAGGGCTTCCACGTGGGTGATGTCTTCGAAGGCTCAGTAGCACCTCTGCCACCTGTGGGTCGTTCTCTCTGCGGGACTGACGAGGGGGCTGAAGCCAGATTAGACGGCTTCCCCGAAGGGCGGAAGGAAGTGGAGCCTGAGACCCAAAGCCTGGCTGAAAAACCAGCGTGCACAGCTGTGCACAGCGCCACGCTGAGAGGCCACGGAGGCCGGAACAGAATGTCTGGGGAGGGGGACTGCGAAGGCGGCGGGGACACAAAAACAAACTGTCATCCAAGCAGCAGAAGGCTGGTGGCGCAGCCCAGCTGCCTCTGTTGTGATAATGGAAGACCTGCGTTGCTGGCCTGTCCCCGTGCTGACAGCTGCGTGGATGGTGACACTGCCCGAGCCCCGATGGGCCCGGTGGCGCCAGACCGTGCTGGTCCTTGCTGTTCCTCGGTGCCAGGCGCGTGCAGTGTAAAAAAAACGGTTTCACTTCAGAATGCCCTTGATAAAGCACTGGAACTGATTCGTTTCCTTAAACCGTGGCTCTTCGGGCCCCGCCTTTTCCATCCTCTGCCCGCTGCGTGGTTGTCCCGGGACGCGACCGGGCTGGGCGGGAGGAGGCGGCGGCCGCCCCGCAGCTCAGGCTCCGCGGGTGTTTTCTCGGAAGCAACCATGGGAGCCTCGCTCCCAGGAAGACAACCCGCAGTGTTTGTTGCCAGTGATGAAATGAGGGCCTCCAAGTAGAACTTAAGAGTTTCAGAAAACCCGTCTCTGCCGCCGTGAGCTTCCCAGTGCTCAAAGATGTTTCTGATGAGATGGTGGTAACAGTAATGATTTTTTTTTATGTTGTATAATGGAACGTGTCCATATTTGGAACATCTGCGTAATTCAGTGAACCAGTATTTCCACGTGACCAGTGCCTGATACTGTAAGGTCACGCATGGGTCCGAGAGCCGAAGTTAGGCCGACGGATGTTAACACAGTAGGGTATGAAGGCATTGCTGGGGTTTCAGATGGATTAAATTTCCTATTTTCTGCTCTATTCAGAGAGACTGCAGCAAACCTTTAAGAGAAGAAACCACCCTTTACTGAGTTTTGCTATAATATCAAAGAGGAACATTGTCAGTTGTTTGGCTCCTCAGGTACTTCTGCCCTTTCCAGCTACGTATCTTTCTGAGGCCATATTTTTGTCACCTTCAACCAGAACAACGTATCACAGCAGACGGATGCAGACTCTGGGTGCTCAGCTGTCTTCTATTAAGGCAGACATTAACGAGGTTCGCAAAGAATGTGTCACTTGCCTAGCAGTTTTCTGAAAATATAGTTATTTTTCATAGAAATATTTATTGAAAATGTAATGAGTTTATAATTTTTAAATGAATTAATAAGGAAATATGTTGCTTTTTTTTTTTTTTTTTTGCTTTGACCTCTAATATGGAAACTACTGGTAAACGTAGCTCATAGAAAAGCTCTTTGGGAGCTTCAGGCATCTGTAAGAGTGTCTTGTTATCAAATGCTTGAGACTTGTTAGTGTGGTTAAAAGAGAGCGGGCATCCAGCTTAAACCAGGAAGACGGGCTTGTGGGTATCAGGTGGTCGTCCAGGAACAGTCAAGCGTGACCGGGAACCAGGAGCACGTCTCGGAGGGGCCTGCTCTGCTCCTGCCGCCTCCCAGCTGGCGCCGTGCTGCCTCTGTGACTGGAGGCATCTGCCTTCCAAGCAGCCAGTTGGCCCCCCTCGGAGCCACCTCCCGTTGCCCCGGATGTCTTGTGCGCGTCCTGGAGGAAGACACGCTGCCACTCACCCCAGACGCCCCGTTCTGTGCCGCAAGAGAATGGGTCCAGTGGGGCCAGGGGCGGGAG
The DNA here is from genome assembly GCF_048564905.1 of Vicugna pacos. NCBI lineage: Eukaryota > Metazoa > Chordata > Mammalia > Artiodactyla > Camelidae > Vicugna > Vicugna pacos. Next base: position 61,535,853 of record NC_133002.1, read on the forward strand.
CCAGAGGGCGTCACTTCAGCTCGGAGGTTTATTGCTCACTGACAGTGAGGTGTCATACCTCAGTGTCTGGTCGGACAGACGGACATGTCAACACCAAATTATAACACACTGTGTGTATATACACACGGAGTGGGGCGGACATGGTTACCGGGGAAGCCTCGAGCCTACAGTAAATAAGTGAATTGTTTGCACTGAACATGTTTTCATGAATCATGTGTGTCAGTCCCGTTGCCCCAGCATTGAGCTCTCAGCAGCTCACGGCTGTCGGTGTCGTCGGCGATGGGAGCTGCTCCAGGGTTTAGCAGGGGAAGGTCAGGCACAGATCTGTGCTTTGAAAGGTCGTTTTGACTGTGGCTGGGGTGGAGGGTTTGGTGAGGGGTGACTGCCGAGGGAGGACCACCAACTGGGGGGGTGTCATGGTAACCCAGGTGAGGGCCACCAGGGCCAGAGGAGGGCGGGGACCAGGGCAGAGACTCCGCTGCTGCTGGAAGGTGGAATCCAGCGGGTCTGGTTGGGGGGGCAGCGGGGTCCCTGGCAGGCAGTCTCTCGCTTTGCACCTGAGGTGTCTGAGCTCCCCGTGGGTGTTGTCATGTGAGGCTCTGGCGCCACACAGGCACAGCTACGTGGATTTTTTTAACCTACTTTAAAAAATGTGCCGTGTTCCATTTTGAACGCTGTGCTGTGGAGGAGTCCTGGAATGGAGAAGGACGCTTCCTCCTCGTCATTGCCTTGTGGGATGCTGAGGCCAGCGCTCTGGTGGCTGCCGCCCTGGGTTTCTGAGCCTCGTCCTGCCCGGGCCACCGCCGGCGGCACGCGGTGACCCCCCGTGCCCGTTCCCGTGGGCTCGAGGGGGCAGTGCTTTCTTTCTGTAAGGCTGATTCAATACATAGAAGAGGCCACTCCAGCAACTATGTGGCATGATGTGCTGATGCCTTGTCCTGTCCTTGGGCCTTAAATGTGCCGGGTGGGTCCGGCTCTGCCGAGAGCGTCGTGCAGCTGAGCGGAGAGGCGACGGCTGAGGAGAGGCGGCCGATGGCGACAAGTTGAGCTTGGCTGCCATCGGTACGCTTTCCACATGGGTCTTCTGCTCTGGACGGCAACTCTTCAGTTTTTTAGTGTTGAAACCACTTAGACTTACAGAACAGTTGTAAGACTGGTGTCATCAAGTCCCATAGCCCATGTTCCGGATCCACCAGTTTTCACCTCTGGCCTCGCTCACTGTTTTCATCATCCCAAACTAAAACTCTGCCCCGTTAAACACTAACCCCCACCAGCCCCTGGTCACTGCCGCCCTGTGTGTCTCTGGGTTTGTTGACCTTCACATTCTGAAGGGCACAGACGGCTGCCTGGTGGCGGGCCCTCCAGCTGGGTCTGCCCGGTGTGCCCGCCTCAGGCCTCAGGCGGAGTCCTGTGCGTTGTCTCAGAAAGCGCACTGCGTTGTTGGTGTGTCACTGTCGTCGCTCACTTGATCAGCAGGGCCTCTTCAAGCTGCCATCAGTGCCCTTTGACGCCCCCGCTTTGAACACTTCTCAGCTCTCAGGTGCAATGAGGTGTTCCTGCTCGCCTTGCCTTTCCCTGCCTCGGCCTGGAATCCGCCTTTCCTCCAGTGGCCCCCATTTCCTTTTGGGGGAGGATGGAGTTTAGACGCAGGACCTGGCACTCAGTGTGCTCGCGGTGGCTGGTGCGCCATTTTGGCAGAGAAGGGAGGCGGGGACATCCGCGTCCGGCTGTATTTATTTCCTACCTAAAGCTGTGCATTGTACCGTGATGCGCAGGGGCGTCTCCGTGCTGGTGGCCACCCCTGGCCCCGCCTCCTCTGTCCCCATTTCCAGGTGTGTCACTTCCTTCCCAGCAGTGGGAACCTGGCTCCTGTGTCCTCACTGAGCCCCTCGAGGGAAGGCACGGGTTTCTGAATTGCTCACGCCCAGCCCTTGGGGAGGGAAAGGCTCACGACCCCTTTCACTGTGGTTCGAGGCGAACGTTACCTGCAGGGAAGCACGCAGGCCGCAGCTGTTAGTGTGCACTCCCTGAAAGCAAGTCTCAGTGATTCTGTGTTTTGTGGGGAAATAATGGTTCTTACGAGCACTTTGTGCCATTTACACACGTGGCACTGAGCCTGGGGCGGTGGGGGCTCTGAGGAGACTTGAGATGTGGGTGTGGCCCGTGAGGAATTTAGTTAGAGAAAAAGTTCAGCGAAAGCACAGGCGGGAGTTACGTCCCTGCACCTGAGTCACAAGGAAGTGGTTTAGGAGTTCTCTGCGGGGTTTGGATACCAGGTGCTGGGCCGAGCCCTGGGCTGTGTGCAGTAGGGGGTTCCTGACCAGAGGGTGAGTGTGTGCGGGTCTAACGGTGGGGGTAGGGGAGGCGAAAGAGTAGTGAAGTTGCAAAAAGCTGATTTAAAGACTCAGCCGGTAGTTTTGAGTGCCTCTCTGTGCCAGGCACTGTGCTAAGTGTTGGCGACTCATTGGTGAATAACTCCTGCTTTTAAGGGCTTTACCGGTTTTGGGGAAGATGGGTTGACCCACGGCTGGAGGCCGGGTGTTGGGGTGGTGGTGGCTGCAGGTGGAGTGGGGAGTAGGCCTCCTGGAGGGTGGGCACACTGAGCTGGTACCTGGGAGAGGAGAAATGACCTGGGCAGAGGAGGGAGAGGAACCAGGTGCACAGGTGGGGAGGTGAGAGAGCCGGGCTCTGGGGGCTGCTCCCCCCGCCCTCCCTGGGGCCCCGCGCCCCCGCCCGCGTGGCCACCTCGGCATGCAGTGTGTCGCCTCACGCACTGGGACAGGGACGTGGTCGTGTTAGTGCTGCATCCCCGGCTTCTCCCGTGTGACCGACTGTCAGTAGGTGCTCAGTGAGCGTTTGCCGAGCAGAATGTGTGCGCATGGGTGTGAGCGGGCCGGTCCTGACTGCTTTGTGAGGCCCGAGGAATTCGGATTTTGTTGTAAGGACAGTTAAGGAAGGTTTTAGAGCAGGTCAGTGATGTGCTTGGGGCTGCATTTTAGATGATCCCTTTGGCTGCAGGGGGGAGGGGGATTTCTGTGTGTGCTTATGTGTGTGAGTCTGCGTGTGTGTGTGTGAGGGGGGTCAGCTCGCCCTGTCGTGGCGCGTGCCTCCGCTCAGCACCGTGTTGAGGCCCGTCGGGTGACCGGGCTCCCAGGCTCCCACCGCTGGTCACTCCCTGGTGACGACCGATGGAAATTTCACTCTGCAGTTGTTTTCCCTGGACGTTGGAGGAAGTTTTTCTTAAACAGAGTTCCCGTGGGGAACGTGGAGGGTGTTGCTTGGTGGCCCCCAGGCCCCATCCCCCAGGTCGCCCTCCATCCCTGCCAGCCACACCCCTTGTCCCCTGGCCTGTGGGTGTCGGTGACCCGCTGTGCACAGTGAATACCGTTCAGTTTGGTGTTTTCTTGCGTAAAGTCTTTTCCTCTTAAAGTTGATCCGACAAGCAGTTTAAAGATGTGTCAAAATAAGAGCGCCCGTCAGAACGCTAAGTCAGCCTTCTCCTCCTTCCGGGTTCCCTCTTGGCCCCGGCCTGGGTCCAGATTTAGTGTCTTCGGGCGACGCTGCTGCAGGGACACAAGATGGCTTCTGTCTCTGCCGTGTTGGGTGTCCTTAGGTCACCAGCTCCGCACTGCTGCCCTGAGTCCGTGACCGCGGGGCCCCGAGGGCGGCTGTGCCCGGCCTGGGCGGGCGGGGCCGGCAGACCCCAGTCTGGCCTCAGGGCCTGGCCCCCGGTCCCTTCTCCTCGGTCTCTTCTCCTGGAAGGGGGTTGCTCCTGGGCCTGCAGGCGTGGATGTTTTCCCTGAACAGTTTTTTTCTTTAAATAAAACTTTGTACTGAAAATGGTCTTAAGTGCTTGAAAAATATTTTAACATTTTTTTATTAGAGTAACTGAGTCCCTTGAGAAGTTGTTGTTTTCCTTCAGATTATAAAAATAAAAAATCCTTGTAAGATTATCTAGAAAGTATGGAAAACACAGCAGTGCAAATACCGTTATGTAAACCTTGCTAAGCCCCTGTTAGCGCTCCGGGCGCTCCCCACGTCCGTCTTCCTCTGCCCCTGCCCCACCACCAGGAGATGCTGTGTGTGTCCCTAAAGGGTTGTTTTCAATGACCTATTTTGATGGCCTTGCCCTTGTGAGGCCTGAAGAGTAACCATCAAACCAGCTCTCGGGGAGCCCCTGCTGCGCTCAGCGCTGTCACGGCGACTGGCTCTTAATGTCCTTCTCCCTGTGGGAGCTGAGCGCTGGGCCCCTCTTGCCGGCGTCGGGCCTTGTCCAGGCTTCCCATGTTGGCAGTCCCCGTAGCTCCCAGGCAGCCCTGTGAGCAGGCACTCTCGCGCCCATTCTGTAAACCGAGGCAGGAGAGGTGCGAGAGCTTGCCGGAGGCCACGCAGCTAGTGGGCAGTGGGGCCTGCGTGCGGACCCAGGCCTCGGGCCCCGGCGTCTGCGCCCCCTGCCGCCCTGCCTGCCGTGAGGACGTGAGTGTTGGTGGCCAGACCTGGGGGACTAGGGCTCCGCTCACGTCTCGGGGCACCCGCTCACTCGTTCACCGACTGCCGAGCAAGTGCCTCTGCTGTCCCTGCTCCGCCGTGGGAATGAAGGAGCGCGGCCCGGCGTCACCCTGGGGAGGGATCTGCACACACAGACCAGCTCAGTGCAGCCCATCAGGGTCTGGAGACGTTCAGCTAGCGGTTCAAGGCTGGGCTGGCAGCGGGAGGGGAGGGTGTGGCTGCTCGCTGGTGCGGGGCTTGGGGTCGGGGCTCCAGGAGGGGCCGGGCCTGAGCCAACATGGACGCAGGGCCCTTGTCGGCTGTGTGGGTGGCGGCCAGATCAGGAGAAGGAGGCCTGTGTTTGGATGGGGTGGGAGGCGGTGGCCCGGCCGCAGGCGGCTTGGCCCTTCTCCTTCAGCTGTGAGGTGCGGGGGGCGGGTGGTGACGGCAGATTTCTAAGATACTTTGTTAAGTTAAAAACAAAGCACACACACATTTAAAAAAAACAAAACCCAAGGCACAGAACAGACTGTTTGGTGTGACCCTGTTTGTGTTTTTAAGAAGCCCTATACCAAGTAGAAGTAAGTGCTTATCTCTGTGATGCGCACGTGAAGGTGGTGGGAGGCAGGGCTCCGTGGATCGGGGCTGGCAGACTGACCCGCTGCTGGCGTGTGAGTCAGTCCTGGAGCGCAGCCTTGTCGTTGCTGATGGTCTGTGTTGCCTTCTTGCCGCGGCGGCAAAGGTGAGCAGTTTCACAGGGACTGTGGCCACAAAGCCTGGACTATTTACCTTGCGGCCCTTCGCAGGAAATCCTGGGTGACCCCCTTCTAGAGAAGCCCTTTCTCCAAGTCTGGTTTGGCCGTGTGCCCGGGGGCGGCCGCCGGCCCAGGGGATGCTCTCGGTGTTCAGGGAGGTCCCTTGGTTCTGACTGGTTGAACTCGGGTCTTTCCCACCCTCACCCAGTGGTTCTTGGCCTGGCCTCCCGGAGTCTCGCCGACCGCATGCTCCGCCAGGGCGCGGGGTCCCGTGTCGGTGTCGGGAGCAGCTCTCTGTGCAGCACCCTCCCCATGGGTCCTGGGGCCACGCTTCCAGCCGCCCCAGCCTCAGGGAACTCGCTTCCTGTCCCTTGGCTCCGGGACCCTCCCCTGCTCTGCTCGGGGCTCAGGGGTCCGGGGCTGCCACGCTTGCTTGCTCTCTCTCAGGAATCACATTCTGGCGTCGTGAGTCGTTTCATGTCTGAAAAAGTGTTTTGTGCATCTTGCTCGGCTTTCTAGTGTGTGTGGTGAGAGGACGGGTCTGGTCCTGGCCCCCCCCCCCCGCAAGCGCAGGCCTCCCACGTGTGGAGCAGAAGAGCCGAGGAAGACGAGGCGTTGGGGAGAGGAGCGATGCTGGGCTCCGTCGCCTTTCACTCAACGGAGCAGCTGATGGCTGACTCTTTACAGCTAATAGCCCTTCTTGCACTGAGCCTTACTTTTCCGCCAGTGGAGTTCCGCTTTCCAACCCAAACATGGCGTTAAAATGTAAGACGGCATCGGTGAACCAAGGAGTAGCACAGGCGAGCGCTTGGAGAGCTGACTTGCGTGCTCCCTGGCACGCCACTCACAGGCCCCGGGTTGGAGAGCTTCCTCCGGTAGCCACGTGTGCACTTCATCCGGGCTTTGTAAAGCCAGGTGGGTCAGGGGCTGAAACTGAAATAGTTGCCAAATGTGTAAGAGGACTTAGACGTGAGGCCCTTTCCGGTTTTGGTGCCGCAGAGCTGCCCCGGGCTCGCTGCCTCGCAGCCCCGCAGCGCAGGGCCTGACCTGCTGCCTTAAGGGTTTGGCTCCTTGTACAGAAACCCGCGTTTGGAGTCAAGAACCGCTAGAGCCCTGGAAGGAATCATCTGATCGCTCTTTCCTTTTAGCTGTTTTATTTAAGTAGGTCTACTCTGATTTGACTTGATTTTCTTTCTTTTTTAAAAAAATTACGAGGTTAAGAAGTGCATGAAACATCTATTTATAGTTCAACCAATATTTATAAAAAGCACTCCTGCGTCCCCCTCCCCAGGTCAGGAAGCAGACCCCTGGAGCACCTGGAGTCCTTGCGGCGCCCTCCCTCCCTCCCTCATTGCAGCTCCTCCCTTTCTGGGTGATCCTCACGTCTTCACTGGCCTCAGTGGTTTTCCCACCTACGCGTGCGTCTGAAAACCTTTGCCCCGTTGCTGCCGCTTTGGCGGTTATGCGAGTGCTCGGCTACGTTTGCGGGTTTTGGCGTTGCTGCTTTTCTCAGTGCTACGTGTGTGAGACCCGCCCAGGCTGCTGACTCCATGTGTGATTGACCCGCCTTCCCTCGGTCGTATTCACGTATTCACGGCAGAGCACGCACAGCTGGCCCACCCGCCTCCGGGGTGGCGCTGGGATGCGCGTGCTCTCTGTGGTGCAGGTGGGCAGGCGCGGGCCAGGGCCAGTGTGTGGTCTTTTCTCTTTCTTTTTTTAAAGCCTGTTCTGGACCTTTGCCCATATTTTAGTTGAGTTTTTTCCCCTTACTGATTTTGGGAGCTTTTATCTATTTTGGGTATTTACTGTAAGTGCCTTTCCATTCTGAAGCTCATCTTTCTGCTTTCTTCGTGGGTCTTTCGGCATCTCAGTTTTGACGCCATCAGATTTGTCATTCTTTCTCTCTCATCTTTGCGCTCTTTTCCATCCTGGCTCAGAACTTCCTCCTTGCCCGCTTCCCTGGTAGCGAGGGTGATCGCCTGTCCTGTCGGGAAGGCTGCGGGCGCCCCCCTCCCCGAACGGGCCCTCGGCCCACGTTGCGTGTGATCTGTGCGGGGGTCCGGTGTTCTTTTTTCCTTCTCCCACGGAGAGAGCTAGTTGTCTTGGTGAGTTTTGCTGGGGAGCTCCCCCTGCCCCTTGGCTGCAGGCTCTGTCGTGTGTCCAGAGTCCCTGTCAGCGCAGGTCCGTCGGGGCCCCTGCTCTCTCCGGTGGTCGCCCTGCAGCGCCCCTACGTCTTCAGCGCAACTCTCCGGGAGTTGAGCGGGCGGAAGCCTCACGCGCGTTTCCTCCGAGAGCACCTGGCTCTGTTGCTCTGCTCTCCACGGGAGTTAAGAATTAGCCTGCGGGCTCAAGGACAGGGTTTGCTGGGTGTGTGCCCGGGATTGCACAGGGCCTGTGTATCAGTCAGGGGATCCGACGTCTTCACAAAATTGAGCTCCCGTCCACGAACGCGGCGCGTCTTCATGTGTTTAGGCGGGTCTTTGTGAACGTCCCCACAACGGTTACACACTTGCCCTGTGCAGATGTTGCCTGTCTCTTGTTCATTTTCTTTCAGGTACGTGATGGCGTCTTGATGCTGTCCTAAACAGCACCTTGTGAAAATCTCATTTTTATGCTGTTGTGTATGTGTTTTGTGCGCGTGTATAGAACGTAGTTAATTTTTATGCACAGCACTGGCAGCATCTCCCGTCGCATCAGGAGCCCGCGGGCACGGCTTCCCGGAGGCTGCTGGGGAGGGGGTGTGCAGGTGGGGTGTGTGTGTGTGTGTGTGTGTGTGTGTGTGTGTGCGGGGGGGGGTGTGGACACAGAGCATCCTTTCTTACTGGTTTCACACCGTTCTAACCACAAGGCCACTTGACAGCTGTTCATCCCACAGATCAGAAGGGTCACAAGAACCCCAGCAGGCAGCCAGCCTTCTCCATTCTCCTTGCCTGGGTACATTTCCGGGGAATCGGTGCTGTAAGTCAGCCCACCTCAGCTCAGGCGCCTCCTTCGTGGCCCCGGGGGTTCGGGCCTCATGGTAACTCTTGCGCCGTGGAGAAGGACCCTTCAGCGTTGAACTGTCTGTCCCATGAATGCATGAGAGGACCTGCCAGGGAAGCCACACAGTCCTGAAGTTCTCTTTGTAAAAAGAGTTTTTAAAAGTTGTGATTTAGGTTTTTAAATGGTATCCCCCCCAATTCTTGTTTGTTTGTTTGTTTGTTTGTTTGTTTGTTTTTTAACTGCAGTGTAGTCAGTTTGCAATGTTGTGTCAGCTTCTGGTGCGCAGCATCGCGGTTCAGACACACGTATACGTGCACGTACTCCTTTTCATGTTCTTTTTCGTACAGGCTACTACCAGATACTGAATATAGTTCCCTGTGCTCCACTGTGGGAACTTACTGTTTATCTGTTTTATATATGGTAGTTAGTACCTACAAATCTCGAACTCCCAATTTATCCCTCCCCACTCCATTCCCCAGCCCTGGTAACCATAAGTTTCTATGTCTGTGAGTGTCTCTGTTTTGTGAATAAGTTCGTTTGTGGGCTTTTTTTAAGATTCCACATATGAGCGATGTCATATGGTATTTATCTTTCTCTTTCTGGCTTCCTTCACTAAGGATGACCATCTCCAGGTCCATCCATGTTGCTGCAAATGGCATTATTTTTATTCTTTTTCATGGCTGAGTAGTACTGTATAAATACACCACAACTTCTTTATGCACTTGTCTGTTGATGGGCATTTAGGTTGCTTCCATGTCTCGGCTGTTGTAAATAGCGCTGCTATGAACATTGGGGTGCGTGTATCTTTATGAATTAAGGTTCCCTCTGGATATGTGCCCAGAAGTGGGATTTCTGGATCATATGGGAAGTCTGTTTTTAGTCTTTTGAGGAATCTCCATACTGTGTTCCGTAACAGCAGCACCAAACTGCATTCCCACCAGCCGTGTAGGAGGCTCCCTTTTCTCCACACCCTTTCCAGCATCTATCGTTTGCAGACTTTTTCTAATTTATTTTTATTACTTATTTTTCTTCTGGTTTTATTGAGATGTAACTGGCAGTCAGCCCTGTATGTTGCACAGCATCGTGGTCTGACTTACATCCATCATCACAGTAAGTGAGTGAACATCCATCATCTCATATAGGTTAAAATTAAAGAAATAGAACAGACACTTCCTTGTGATGAGAACGCCTATGATCTACTCTCCCAACAGCTTCCATGCGTATCGCACAGCAGTGTTAGCCGTGTTTATCATGTTCTGCGTCGCATCCCCAGCACTCGTTTACCTTACAACTGGAAATTTGCACCTTTCGGGTTTTTTCTAAGTCAGTTTCGGTAAGTCGTATGTTCAGGGGACTTTGCCCATCTCTTCTAGGTTTCTGTTCGTCATGCTCTTCTGTAGGCCCGTGGTGATGCGCCCTCGCCATCCCCGACACGGAGTGTGTGCCTGCCTGCCCTCTCTTCTCAGCTCTGGCCGGACGACGGCCCGTTTCCAGTCCCGCAAGTAACCAGCTCCCGGCTTTGGTGAAGCTCCGTAGTTTGCTTGCTGATGCTTCCTTCCTTCACTTAAAAGTCTTACCTCCTTTTTTCTGCTTTACTTGGGTGAATTTTGTTGCCCTTTCCCCTGTTCTTCAGGGGGAGATTCTTGAGCTGGACACTTAGCTTGTCAGTTTCCAATCATTTGTCTTTTCTAATACAGGCATTTTGTAAATACCTAAATTATAAATTATAATATGTAAATTAAATGCTTAGCTGCATTTAACAAGTTCTGACAGGTGGTGTTTTTGTTATTGTTCAGCTCAAATTTTCTAAATTTCATTATGACTTCATTATGAGCTTTTAAGAAGAGTGCTTTGTCATTTTTAAATGTAGAGGACTTTTCCTAGGATTGGTTTTTGGTGTCTTGCTCGATTGTATTTTGAGCAGGGGACACGTGCGTGGTTGCAGCAGGCGGTAATGGGCACAGGGCGTCTGTGGGGAGCTGCTTTCATCACCCCCTCGTGTGAACGGCACCCCCTCGTGTGGTGGGTCCTGCGACTTGCACGACTCTGAGTGTGCGTGCGTGCGTGTGTGTGTACACACTCCAGATCTCAGTCCTTTGAAATTTGTTGAGCTTTGCCTTTGGAGCTGCACACGGTCAGCTGCGGTTGGTGTTCTCCATGTCCTTGACCGTAATGTGTATCTGTAACCGCCACGTTCTGTGTGTGAGCGTGGAGTCAGTTATTTTATTTGTCGTGTATAAATCGTTTGCATCTTTACTGAGTTTTTTGACTTCTATCAATAACCGAGAGAAGTGTATTAAAACCTCTCACCATGATTGTCAGTATGTCAGATTCTCCTTACGCTCTATTTGTGCTTCATTTATATTTTGAGGCTGTTTTTTATGTCACATGAACTTAAAACTGTGTGTCTTCTCGGTGAATGGGAGTCTGTGTTGCTGTGAAGTCGCTGTCTGCACCGCCGGGACTGTGCTTTGCTTTAACCTGCACTATGTTTCATTAGTAGAGGCACGTCGTTTTCTCTTGCTCAGTGTTTGCACTGTTGCTTTCGTTCCTTTTGCGTATGTTAACCTTTCTTTTCAACCTCATGTTTTTCACGTCTCTGGTAAACAGCTTGTAGTCGGGGTAAAAAAAGTCTAGTTTGACCATTTTTATCTCTTAATTGGAGCATTTAGACAGTTTACATTTTATTTGGGCTAAAGTCTTTCATCTTATTTTGTGTTTCCTGTTTTTCCCACTTGTACTCTTTTTTACCCCATGCCTTTCTATGGATTGAAAATATTTACTATTTAATTTCTTCCCTTTTACTATCTTTGAAGTAACATAATGTTTTTCTCTTCTTGTAATAGTTCCCTAGCAATTACAGTAGGAATACTCAAAAGAAAAAAGTATGAAGTTAATCAGGACCTTTCATATTTTTCTGGACAAAGTAAGACTTCAGAAAATCCACCTAACCTTTTGTTTCTTACATGTTAGTATTGTTACATATTTTATTTCTTTTTTTTTAACACAAGTGGTTATTATTCTTGTTTATACAGCCAGCGTTCTTTTAGATTAATGCACATTTATGAGTTTTGGCTCTCATTCCTTTTGGCTCTCAGACCTTCCATATGGGATCACTCTTATTTATTTATTTTTTTTTGCTTTTTTTTATTGATTCATAATCATTTTACAGTGTTGTGTCAAATTCCAGTGTTCAGCACAATTTTTCAGTCATTCATGGACATATACACACTCATTGTCACATTTTTTTCTCTGTGATTTATCATAACATTTTGTGTATATTTCCCTGTGCTATACAGTGTAATCTTGTTTATCTATTCTACAATTTTGAAATCCCAGTCTATCCCTTCCCACCCTCTACCCCCCCCCCCCCCCGGTAACCACAAGTCTGTATTCTCTGTCCATGAGTCTATTTCTGTCCTGTATTTATGCTTTGTTTTTGTTTGTTTTTGTTTTTTAGATTCCACATATGAGCGATCTCATATGGTATTTTTCTATCTCTTTCTGGCTTACTTCACTTAGAATGACATTCTCTAGGAGCATCCATATTGCTGCAAATGGCATTATGTTGTCGGTTTTTATGGCTGAGTAGTATTCCATTGTATAAATATACCACCTCTTCTTTATCCAGTCACCTGTTGATGGACATTTAGGTTGTTTCCATGTTTTGGCTATTGTAAATGTGCTGCTATGAACATTGGGGTGCAGGTGTCATCCTGAAGTAGATTTCCTTCTGGGTACAAGCCCAGGAGTGGGATTCCTGTGTCATATGGTAAGTCTATTCCTAGTCTTTTGAGGAATCTCCACACTGTTTTCCATAGTGGCTGCACCAAACTGCACTCCCACCAGCAGTGTAGGAGGGTTCCCCTTTCTCCACAGCCTCTCCAGCATTTGTCATTTGTGGATTTTTGAATGACGGCCATTCTGACTGGTGGGGATCACTCTTATTTTGACTGAAAGATTTTAGGATTTTCCCTCATCAGGGTCTGCCAGTGCCACGTTCTCTTGGTTAATCTGAAGATGTCTTTATTTAGCCCTGATTCTTACAGGCTACCTTTCCCAGGTGTGGAATCCTAGGCTGGCACTTCCTTCCAGCACTGTGAAGCGGTCATTCCAACGCCTCCTGCGTCTGCTGTGGCTTAGACGCCGCCAGGCAGGTGCTGAAGTCCTTCCCCCACGTTGTTGAAACGAGTCAGATTTATTCTCACCCTCTTTTCCATCTTCCTCTTCCATATTTTCTAAAATTTTTGTCCTTCTGTGCTGCACTGTGGATGATTTCTTCCTTTTTATCAAGTTCACGCAGCCTCTCTTTAGCTACATCTAAGCTGCTGTTTGTCATTTGACGAATTTTTCACCTTCCATGTTCTGGTTCATTCTCTTAATTCAGTGAGTTCTTAATGTTGTTTTTTTTTGTTTGTTTGTTTTAAAATTTTTAGAATTTTATTTGGTTTATTACCAGGTCACTAGAAAAGAATTTCCTGTTCTCTGCAGCTAGTTTCAATTTGCCTTTTTGTTCATTTGAATATATAAGCATGGCATTTTGTTACTGTCTAGTGTTTCAGTTTGAAGTTCTCTGGGTCTTCTGTTTGCTTATGTTAAATCACTGCCCAGGCTCCCTGGGCCATCTGCTGCTGGGAACCGAGCTTGCAAAACGCAGGCAGGACAGAGACCACATGTCGCATGATTCCTTGGGACACGTCCAGACTAGGCTGGGGGCGGGGGCGGGGGATGGAGAGTGACCTCATATGGGCATGACTGTTTCTTTCTGGAGTGATGGATTGTGGGGATGGTGGCAAATCTCTAAATGTTCTAAAACAGGTGGACTTTATGATATATCAGTAACGCTGTTTAGAAACGCGTGAAGGCACTGTGGCTGGAAGTCCTCGGGGCCATATTTTGTTCCTTTCTCTCCTTTTCTGCGCCTGTCGATGCCAAGCTCCCCCGGTGGACGTTGTGGGAGGAGGGGAGGTGGTGCCCTATGGGAACAGCCCACTGGGGTCCCTGCCTGTGTGGGAGCTTTGCCTCTGAGGCTTCCTGCTTGGGCTGCCTGGGCGCCCTGACTCCCTCCCTCCCCCAAGGCCCCCTCCCCTGCACCCCCCATCCACTGCTGCCTCTGGGTCCCTGCTCTCCCTTAGATTTTGACCTTGTAGTTTCTTGCCAGCTTGCCAGCTCCTCAGTGCTGTTGAGGAGGGTGGAAATCAAAAGACAGCAAAGCATTTGGCCCAGGTCCCCTCCTGGCCCGCACTGCCCCTTCCAGCTGGGCGGGGAAGACCTTGCCCTCCACATCATCGCCGGATGTGGAGGGCCTCCCTGTTCCCTTGTTCCCACACGCCTATTGAACACTTCTGGTGCTTTTGGGCCCCTTTCCTGCCACTTACTAATCAAACAAGTGTTATGAACTAGCTCTTCAATCTCATAAAACAGTTCCTCAGTTTTAGTGGGTCTAGTACTGGGGCTGATGGCTGGAACTGGGGGTCAGAGGTAATCCATATGATTCTAAATGTCTGCGTTTTATTTTTACTAGGATAATTTGAGAAATGAAGTTGATTTCGGGGGATACAGATTGGGGGAGGCTTTGAAACAAGCTGGCCACATTTGTACGCCAGAATTTTTTACTAAGGAAATAAGCGTCGTAACTACTGTGGCTTACAGAATTCCCACTCCTTTTGTGTCTTGGAGTGTTTGGTTAGGTATGTCAGGCTTCGGTTTTTGTGAATCACTCACAGCAGCGCGCTTCTCTGGGTGAGCGGAGACACCAGGTGTGGGAGGAGCCAGAGGGGGAGAGCCTCCGCCCTGCCGATGAAATACAGTGAACAGGGCTTCCGCTAAATTAACGACACAGCAGGCCGCATTTACTGAGTTAGTGAATTAAAGTGAGGTTAATAAGAAGCTTGAGCTCAAAATCTACAGTGTGTTAACTCGCGTATAAACAGTCATAATTTTAAGACATGGTATTACTTTCTCGTGTTGCAGTCGTTTTTATTCCAGGCTTTCAGCTCATTCCTGCGAATTTATATCCCTGTGTGACAAAAGGTCGTGGGGCGCGGGGCTGTGAGGCTGTCGATGCGGACACACACAGTCACACCCTTTGAAACTGCAAACTGTATGAAAATCCGATCCCAGAAGGCAGGGGCCCGCCTCCCGGCCCTGGTAGGCCTGTAGCATCTTCCAGGTCTGTGTCAAATGCTAACTCTTCCTGAAACCTGCCTTTACCGCCGCCTGTTTAAATCCCATAGTGTTCTGTACCTTTCTGTGCCTTGGAACATGAATTATTTTCATTTTATAATTTACCGTTTTATCCTTTTCACCTTTTTAGAAGATTTGTAGAAGAAAGCAACGTCATAGATTTGAAAAGTCGAAGAAAGCAGTAATAGTCACGAAGTAGTGCCGAGAGCTGCCGCGTGCGTGCTGGTCTCCTTTCCCGTCACGCTTCCGGTGCTTATGCAGTCGCACTGCTGCCATCGTGACAGCCATGCAGCTCTCTGTCTTACTGTTTCACTTTCACGTGGCGTTTTCCTGGGTCACAAAGTATTCTTCTCACTGATTTTTGACGGCTCCGTGTCGGTCCATGTTTTATTCTCCTGTGGTCAGCCGTCCAGGTTCACCTTGCGTGGTTCCCTTCCCCCGTGTTTCGACCAATTTCCTTGGTGTGGATTCTGGAAGTCGGAGAGCCGGGAGGGGACCCCGCAGGGCGGGTGCAGAGACCGCAGCCCTGGTTCGCGTGCCGCTCCCGCCGCCCTGAGGCACTGCTGCTCCGACCCGATCTACCTGAAATGTCGTCTCTCTTCCACAGACTGCTCTCACTAATATGTTTTTCTTTCCCTTTTCCCCGCAGAAGTGGGGACACCTTCCTTGGTTAGAATCAAAAGGTTCATGACAAGGCGCCCTGTCGGCGTCTGCAGTGAAAAAGTATTCGTACTTATGTTTTTGGATAGAAAAGTGTTTTATTCATGGAATAGTAGCTAACTCGTGCTGCTCTGCAATACCGCGTTTTAAAGTGTCCCCTAGCAGTGCAGATGTCCAGCGTGGTCCCCAGGGGGGCCACTCCTGGGGTGCCCATCCCCGTCGGGCCCGGGCTCATGCACGCCGGCGGTGCTTTAGGGTCTGCTTGGTGAACGTGCGGCCGTTCTCTGTCCATGCTCGTTCCGCGGCTGGTTCTTACTCGCACGCTGAGTCTTGCGTAACTCTAGTACACCTGTCAGCCTCGCCCAAGTGAGGGGCTTCAGAAACCGTGCAGACCCCTTCAGTTGCCACCTCAACACGTCACCTGTCCCACCAGAGCCTCGGAAGCCTGGGAAGCTCATGGTCACTGTGGATGCGGGAGGCGGAGGAAGAGCAAGCCTTTCCTTTCCCCAAAGGAGGTGGGAGTCGGACCTCGGCCGCGCATCCCCGGCACCCTCAGCCAGCCTGCTGCCTTGCCCGCGGGCTGCTTTAAAGAGAGGAAACTAAGATATTTCAGAGAGGCCTGTGACCCACGTCCAGCCTAGCTGTAGCCATGTTTCCGGAATCGGGCATTTCAGTGCGGTTGTGTGCGAAGGTCTTCATTAGCTCTTCATTTCTATTCATGGCTTTGAGTCCTGGGTTCCACCTGTGGCATCGTTCCTGCCTCAGTGCTGCCCGGGAGGCAGACCCACAGCTCTGCATCCGTGATTGACTGTTTTGCTTCTGTATTTTAGAAGAATTACCAAAATTTTTAAACGGTTGACTTACAAATGTTTAGAAAAGTACTGATCACTTGGTATGACTGTATTTTCCCACAGTTCAGGCTATGTCTCCTGATTTTTATTTCCTTTTCCAGGAGAATTTCTTTGGAGTCACACACACATTTTTCTTTTCTCCCTTTTTATACAAAAATTGAGATCATATTCTAGATACAGGTTTATCCCCAGTCCTTTCCACTTAACATCACGTTGTGTGTATTTCCTCTTATTAGTTACATATTCTTTAAAGACATGGCTTCCGTTGGGTTCACGGGGGCCGGAGGCTGTTTAATTTTGAGGTTTGCCGTTGCTGCTGCGCCTGTGGTTTCTGCCCACTTCTCTGTTAGACATTTAACTCCCTTCTGAGTTTTCGGTGTTGTAAGTAATGCTGTGATGAGTCTTTGTGTATAAATCTTCATCCGGACCTCTGGATGTTTCCTTCGCACACGCTTCTAGAAGTCATAAATACCTGGGTGTGAGCTCAGTAAGGGATACTGACATGTTTTGCAAAATTGTTGTTCAGGAGGGTGTTTTACGATGTGGTGTATTAACAGAAAATGTAGTGTATTTACTAAGGCCAGCAGAGCAGGCGGTGACCGCCGGTGAGGAGACAGTTTCTCACTCCGGTTTCCGAGAGCAGAGGGCTTGCCCGCCACATGGGGAGGCCCTGGGGTGGGGGGCGCTGTGGGCAAGCACCTTTACTGGGGCTTCTGCTGGAAGGAGGGGGCTCCGCAGAGGAAGCTGGCTAAGGATGGCTAGTTTGAACGAAGTCTGCAGGCTCTGGGGTGCAGGGCGGGCCTGCGGTGTCAGATTCCTGGCCTTGGGTGGTTAGTGGCCTGAGCGAGGGCTCCTGTGGGAGGCAGGTGGGGGCGTGGGCTCTGGGGGTGTGGTGGCTGCTCTGTCTTTGAAAGGTGAGCTGTTTGCTGTCTTGAGAAAGGGGCAGTCACTCCAGGATCACTCCAGGGTCAGCAAGGCCCCAGAAGGCAGAGCATCAGAAACACGGGAAACGAAGGACTTGGTGAAAATGGAAGGTTTCCTGTTTGCATGCCTGCTAGTGGGTCTGAGAACGCTTCTTTCCAGCCCGCGGCATTGCCGTTAACGTGCTGTTTGTGCTGAGGTGGGACCTGGTGCCTTTGCTGTTTTCGGTTCCGCGTTTCAGGTGCTTGTCGCCGAGCCTGTTCGCACGTGTCGGGGCAGTTGTGTTGCTTTGCTAGTTGTGCCCTTTGCCCGTTTATGAGTGAGACTGTGGCCCAGGTGCGCTCCGGGGCCTCAGCCCTGGGCCGTTGGCTCCCGGGCTCCTACAGCCTGGAGGGAGGGCCCCTCGAGCTCGGGTGCCCACCCTGTCCTGTTCAGCACTCTCGTCTGTGCCTTGGGGAAAGGTTTGGAAGGAGCACTTGCTGTGTTTGCCGAGGATACAGGATTGGGAGGGCCAGGTGATAATGTAGATGACAGAACCAGGGTTGAACATGATCTTGAAAGGGCAGAATGTGGGTGGAAAGTGGTAAAATACACGGGGAGGCTCTGCTGGGCCTGCGCCTGGCTCCTCCTGCCCCCCGCACCCGTCCCTCTCCCCTCCCGCCCTCCCCCTCCTGCCCCCTCCTGCCTCTGCCCCTCCCCCTCCTGCCCCTCCTCCCCCCTCCTGTCCCCCCCCCCCGTCCCTCTCCCCTCCTGCCCCTCCTGACTCTCCTGCCCCCCTCGGGCCCTCACTCCCTGCCCCACCCCCACTGGTTCCCGTTCCTGCTTCTCCCACCGCGTGCATGTGTACAGATGGAGTTCAGCAGTTCGTGTGCAAAGATTAGGGACGTGAAAAAGCTGAGTGCTTGCCTGTAAACGTCCGTCCGTGGCCTCTGAGACCACGCTGGAGTGTTTTACTTAATTCTGGATGTGCTCTTCTGAGAGGCTGTCACAGACCAGACAGACGGAAGACGGCGGGGCACAGTGGCTAAGGTCCCGGGGGTCCTGGACGCAGAGGCCCTTCTGTGGTGGGGAAGAGGGGGTGCGTGGAGTGAGGGGGAGGCCAGAGGGCAGCTGGGCCAGCTGCCGCTGGGCGTCTGAGAGGGAGTGGACCGGCCTGCGGCTCCTGAGAGCCGACTGGGGACAGACCCCGGTGGCCCGGCCCAGCAGAAGTGACCCTCACGGGGACGCTGGACACTCAGCCCTGTCAGCTAATTCCTGCTGGGAACGTTCTGGGGTAACGGGACGGCCGTCTCCCGGGACACGAGGACTGCTGTGCGCCTAGAAGGGTGCTGTGTGCAACGGGAAGGGGTGCCAGGCGGGCCGGAACTGAGAGCCCTGCTCGCTGACTCGGGGCTTTGTGATTCTTCAGCCCCGCTGCACCTCGCTTTCCTGCACATTGGAGGGCTGGCACTTGTTTCCCGAGATCGGTGCGAGCGTCTAGGGAGGCCACGATGC
The DNA here is from genome assembly GCF_048564905.1 of Vicugna pacos. Lineage (NCBI taxonomy): Eukaryota > Metazoa > Chordata > Mammalia > Artiodactyla > Camelidae > Vicugna > Vicugna pacos. The sequence goes on from NC_133002.1 coordinate 61,554,190, forward strand.
TCGGTCCCATGAGGGCTGCCTCCCTGTCCTTCAGGAAGAGCTGCGCCACGTGGCCCCCAGGCCCCGTCACGCTGAACCGCACGCCGCCGCCGTGCTCACGTGAGTGCCAATACCCCGCACACGGACTGTGGGGACGACAGCAGAGCCCACGGACGACAGAGCTCTAAACCTGAGGCCTTCCTGTTAGAACGTTTGTCGCATTTTCAGCTCTGCTCGTGCTTTCAGTGCACAGGGGGCGAGCAAGCTCAAGGCCCGTCCTTGTCCTCTGCTGCCTTCCCGTCACCCCAGGGCCCTGGTGAGGGGTCTGTAGGGTGGACTGGGGGCGCCTGTGCCGCTTCTGGGCCCTCGCTGTGCTGAGGGAGCCGCTGGGCGTCTCTGTTCTCAGAAGCTTCATCTATAAAACAAGAATAAGGATCCTGGCCTCCTCGTTCTGGCGGGGAGGGGGGGCTCGCTAGGCCCTGCCCGGGAAGGGCCTGAGCTCCTCCGAGGGGAGGCAGGCACCGCGGGCCGGAGGCCGGCTCTGGCTGGTAATCGGCCCTGCGGGTGCGTTCGCGGCCACGGGGTTTTCAGCTTGCTGTGGCCACAGGCCGGAGGAGGACGTCTAGCTTTTCCTTCGGGCCGTGTGGCGTAGACAGCGGGACCTTTGCCCAGCATCCATTTCCCTGAAGGGAGAGGGTGTGTTCTGGGTCCCAGAGCGTGGCTCACTGCCTCCTGTCCTCCTGTGTCCCCGGGCCTCCGGCGCCCTCGGCCGTGACTGAGAAGCGTGGAACGTGCTGTTCTTGTTTGCTTGTGACGCCACCGGGCGTGTCCCTGACTTGCGTGGGGGTCTCTGAGGCACGGTCTCCGGGGAAAGAGAACCAAGAGGATGTGAGTGTGGACTCCGTGATGGCAGAGGCTGATCCATCCAGAACCTGCAGGAGGGCCCGCAGGCTGGGGACCCGGGGAAGGGCTGCTACTGTGACTCAGGCCTGGAGGCTGGTGCAGACCTCACCGTTCCTCGGGAGGTCAGCCTTCTGTTCTGGCCAGGCCTTCACCTGATTGCACAAGGCCCGCCATGCTCAGGAGGGCAGCCCACTTTACTCGGGGCCAGCCCACTGATGTGGCTGTTAGTCTCCTCCAGAAAGGTGCTCACAGAATCCTGCTGGACCCCGTGTCCGGGCCCTGAGGCAAAGTCAGGTAGACGCATCAGATGAACCAGCACCGGCGTCTTTCTGCAGAGCGCTGGGTGGCGTGGCCACCTGGAGACCGAGGCGGGTGTGCCAGGGGAGGTGGAGCCAGCAGCCCCACGCTTTCATATCTCCAGCCTTTTCTGTTCTGAGCGCAATGTTCTTTCTAAGTTGTAAAGGGGGATAAATGAACATCCTGAATCGCACTTTAATGAAGTTCATTTTTTGTTGCTAGGGAGAGCTGCAGGAAAACTGCTCACCTGGGGCTTCAGAGGAGGGCGGTGCTGTGCTGGATTTTTCTTTGAGCTTTTAAGGTCAGAAGTCTGGGGAACTTAAAAAAATGTGTAAAAATATAAACACTTACACTTAGTAGAGTGACTCACAAGTAACTGCCTGTCAGGACGAGTGGGAGCGTGTGGGAAGCAGCCCGGGGCCTCATCCTGCCCACGCGCAGCGCCACGGGACCCCTCCCCCCGGCAAGAGACGGGCCTCGTGCGTTGTGGGGCTTCCTCTGTGTGTGCTCTTCACTGTGGCCCAGGGGCGTGGCACAGAAAGCCCTTTTCCATGGTTTCATTTCTCTCAATGCGCCCCCTCCACCTCCCTTAGATTCCCCCTTTCCGCGTGAGGACCGCTGACTGCAGAGCCCGCCGCCTCGCTGCTCGGCCTGTTTGGAATGTGGATGCCGTCAGTATGATGCTACTTTGATCTATTATTTATTTAGAACATTTTTTTTAATCATGAGAAAATGAGAATTATGTTTCAAACTTTGAATTAAATCAAGCCTTTGGTAGCTGGTGAGTCATAAAACTTTATTAAAATAAATGATCTCAGATGTGTGGGGTATTTACTGACAAGATGCTACCAGAGGTTCCAACATTTAAAATGAGCCACATATTATTTATATCATTTCAGGAAATATAAAAGAGCATGAGCTGGTTATCTGGGCTTTTTTATCCTTTTCCCCAACTTCTTTGTGCTTTTCCAAAAGAGAGCGAGATTTTGCTTCTATGTGAGGAGGCAGGGAAAGCTGGGGAAGGGGGCCAGCCGGAACCTGAGTTAAGGCGGAACTGTGTAAGACTGTCCCGGGTTTTGTAACATCCCGTCACCGTTCCAGCGCTCCAGCTGGTTGTCTTTCCCTGGGGGTGCTTCTGGAGCGCAGGGTGGCTCTGCCGCACGCCTCCAGGGGGCGCCACCCAGCCCTTGCGTGGGGCTCCTGACCCCGGGTCTGTGTGCCTGGAGCAGCTGCGTGGTTGAAGGAAGTGGTGGTCTTGGGCAGCTTTACTTGGGGCTGTTTGCATGCAGGTTAGAAATAAGACGCTTTATAATGTGTAGTTTTGAGGAGGGGCCTGGAGATTTACTTCTTCCGGAGACTGTTGTTTTCGGATTGGGTGTTAAAATACTTGAATGTCTATTCAACAAACTGTGTAGTGACTAGAGGTTCAGAATTTGCAATATTTATGGAAAATACTCATTCTGAACCTGCTTCCGAGGGCAGCCCCGTGTGCCCGCAGCCGGCTCCAGGCCTTCCGCGGGGAGCGTGGGATGCTGCCCCGAGGCTTCTGGGGCGCGGCCGCAGGTCTGCTCGCGCAGCCACTGTTGGCAGCGTGTCAGGAGGCGCCGGGCAGGTGGAGGGGCCCCGCGAGGGCATCAATCCTCCGATTCTGGCGCAGAGTTAATTGTCTGGTTCAAGTGGGAAGCCGTACGTCAACCAGGCGTCAGCCCGCCCCATCTCTCCTGCAGATGCGAGCTTTACACAGGCCTATTTTTCTCTGAAATTGAGCCTGGGAGACAGACCCGTACTTGAGTTGTGGTAGATTTGGCTGGATTGAGACTCGTGGAGCTGGCTGGATTCCTCCTGCCTGCCCCGGCCGGCAGCCACGCCGTGCCCCGGTGACACGTGGAGGGCCGCACTGCACACTGACGTCCTCCTCAAGGAAGTGAGAACCGTGGCGTTGCAGAGCGAACACAGCAGGACGCCGCGCAGCGCGCTCGCACCTCCTCTGCGTCCCCGGGGAGCCCTCTGGCCGCCTGCTGGGTCTGTGCGTTGTGTGGGCTCTCCTGACCCCAAGCCTCCGTGGGCTGAGGTTCAAGGTCCCGGGGGGCACACGGGGAGCAGCCTCAGGCGACGCCGGCCCCTTTCACGCCAGCTGCCCAGTCGGTCCTGGGGCTGAGTTCCCCGAGGCTTCCAGCGCTTCAAGGTCTGGCTGGAGTGTCGGCCGTTTCCTCTGCTGATTTTCGCTCCGTCTGGTCTTCGCGACTTTTTGCTGGTGTGAGAGTGGCTCACGTTCCTCAGGCTGGCCTTTAACATGCTCGGTGGCGAGAAAATACTCCCTCCCCCATTAGCGAACAGACGGTTTTGTAACTCAGCTTCAGAAAATGTGGAGTGAAAACACGAACCCGTCCTGTGCCACTGCAGCTCTGTTTTCTCTAACCTCTGTGTGTTTTAGCAACGTGCTGTGGATACAGAAAGACACAGAAAGCAAACGCGCGGTGAAGCGGATACCCAGGCAGCAGCACTGGGGTGACGATGACCGTCACGGCCGGAAGGTCGCCCGCTGGCCCTGGTGTCAGAGCCCCTGCACGAGGACGGTGTCCCGAGCCACGTCCCCGTCGTCCCGCTGCCACGGGGTGGGTGACCGCGCATCCAGCCCGCAGGTGTGGAGCGCTCAGCTTACTGCGTTATGAGCGGTGCTGTTATGAATGTGTTTGCGGAAGTCTTTTGGTTAGCACTTACACCGATTTTGGGGGGGAGGGTAGAGCCCAGGAGTAGAAATGCAGGCGAACGGGGTGCACAGATGTTCCGTTCTAGAAGGAATGCCGGTGGCTTCCCGGAGGGCCGGCTGTGGGTGTGAGTTCTGGTTGCTCTGCGTGTGACCAACTCGTATTTTCATTTCAGTCACTCCTGTGGGTGTGGCTGCATCGTGGTTTTCTCGTTTCTGCTGTGCCTAGTGGAACTGAGTACCTTCTCCCCCGTGTACAGCCCTAGGTTGGCCTCTCTGTGAAAGGCCCATGCAGGCTTTCTGCCCGGCCCTCTGCTGGCTGTTCTGTGCTGATTTGTAGCAATTCTGGGTGTGTTCTAGACTAAGTCCTTTTAAAATGTACCCGACGGGTGGCATTGCTTGTCCTACTCTGCGATGTGATTTTTCAGTCTTTCTGTGGACTCTTTTGGTAACAGAAACACTTAATTATACTGCAGTTGAACGTGCGACTGGCTCCCCTGTGGTTCATGCTTGTGTTAAAGTCCTTGTCCTGTAGCGCCCCCCGAAAGCTTCGCAGCCTCACTGTCGACCTTAGGTCTGCAGCTCGGGTGCCGCGAGCCCAGTGTGCCGAGGCCGTCCCTGCTCATGCCCGCCGTCCTGGCGCAGTGGCTCGTGGCGCCCTTTTCCACTCCATGAAATGTCCATCTTGGAGGATGAATCGCACAGTCAGACTAGCTGCTGCCTACCCGGCGTTGCTGTCTGCTTATGGCGTGAAGTTCGGGTCCAGTTTGTTTTTAGACTGAGGCGCAGTTGGTTTACGAGGCTGTGCTGGTTTCTGGGGCCCAGCACAGAGGTTCGGCCGTACGTATGTGTGTACTCCTTTCCGCTGTGGGCCGTGGCAGGGCGCTGACTGCAGCCCCCGTGCTGTGCGGCCGCGCTTCGCTGTCTGCCAGCTCTGCTGCCCTCACAGGAGTGTGCGCGTGTGGAAAGGCCCCGCGCCTCTGGTTGCCGGTCTGCAGAGCCGCCTCCGCCGTAAATCGAGGGCTGAGTGTGCCTGACCCCGCGTCTGCCCGCTCAGTGCTGTTCAGGGACCTGCTTGTCACTCTCCTCACCTCTGTGCCATCACGGAATCTGGAAGAGCAGACGGTCCCATCCTGTCTTGATCCTCCTCACGAGTATCTTGGCCTTTCTGGTCCTCTTCCATTTCCATAATGTTTTAGAATCAGTGGGTTGAATCCCACTGACGGGGCAGGGAGACCCATCAAGATCCTGGCTGTGGTGTAACTGAACCTGCAGGTCCACAGACGATTTGGGCAGGGAATGGACCTCTTTCGACATGAGGTTTTCTAATTAACCACGTAGAAGCTTTCATGTCTTTTGCTGAATTTATTCCCAGGTCTTTGAATTTTGACACGCTGTTTTGTGGTGTCTCAGAAACTTCACGTCATTTGTTCTTCCGTGTGGGAGTGCAGTTGACTTTATACACTGATTTAGTGTCCGGCGTCCTTGCCGAGCAGCCTTATTAATCTGAGTGTTTATCAACATGTTCTTTTGCATTTCTGTAAGCGTGACCCTAATCTTCTGCAACTAATGACAGATGTGTTTCTTCTGTTCCAGTCTTTATATGTACTCTTCCTTTTCTGTCTTTACCTGTGCTGCACTGACCGGGACTGGGCGGGGGTGGAACTGAGGGCCCCCTCAGCAGGCTCCTTATCTCAGAGGGGGGACTTTCAGTCCTTCACTGTTAAGTATGATTTTTGCTGTAAGTTTTGGCAGACAGTCTTGATCAGATTAAGGAATCTCCCTTTTTGCTGCAAGAGTTGTTTTTATGTTGAGTGGCTGTTGAGTGGTATTAAACGCTTGCTCTGCCTCTGCTGCGGTGACCGTGTGTGTGCCTCTTCTCCTTCGGCGTGCTGCCGCGGCGAGGCTGACGCGCGCGCACACGCGCACACGGCGGTTCCGCAGTCAGACCTGGCCTGCATCCCGGCGAGAACCCGGCGTGGGCGCCGTGTCTCGTGCTTTCTGTGCGCCGCTGGGTTTGGCCTACTTGCCTGCTTACCCGTGTTCTTGATGAGAAGGGGCCTTTCCCCCTCGCACTTCCTTCTTGTTGGGTGTAGGAGCCAAAGTTACGCCGGCATGGATACGAGCCTGGGGTGCTTCCCGTGTGCTTACTCCCTGGCTTTCGGGGCGAGCTGTAGGACTTCCCAGTTGCTCATCTGGGTCTAAGTTACCTCCGTGGGACGTTTTTGATGAGCACTTGGTTTTTAAGTGGTTCTAGGAGTTTCCGTGTTTCTCTGCCTTCAGGAGTCAGTTTTGGAGAGCTGCGTTTTTCTAGGAACTTGACTCTTCATCCAGGAGGTTAAACCCTCAGTGGTGGCGCGTCGTGCAGAGTGTCCTCTTCTTCCCAGCGCGCGTGGAGCTTGCTCGTCTGTCCTGGCGGTGGTGATTGGTGCCTTGCGTCTTCTCCCTTGGTTACTCGCGAGAGCGTCCGCCCCCCGCAGGGCAGGACTGCCTCAAGCAGGAGGGTTGGTTCCTGGTGGAGGGGACAGGAAGGCTCTTACTCTTCACGCACCGCGGCGTCCAGCACACAGACGTGCCGCTTCCCGCAGCGCTGGGCTCCGTGAGGAGGGCCGTCGGGAGAAGAGCGCCTGGCCGCCCTTGGAGCGGGTGATGAGGAGGCGGCGGGAGGCGCTGCTCTGGGGGGTTGTTGTTTTTGGAGAGCAGGCTTTGTCGACCTTCTGTTTTGAAGGTCATGAGTTTCTGGTCTTTGTTTCCTTTCTGTCACTTTCCTCGGGTTTGTCTGCTCTCCCCCGACTTCATGTGATGGACGCTTCCTCACTTATTCTCAGCTTCTCTCCTGTCTGTGCTCATGTCTATGCCTTCCCCTCACCAGTGCAGCTTTACCCTGTCCCCCTAGCTGTGACTTGTGCACCTGCTTCCCACTCGGAGGCCTGGAAGCTAAAGCCAGGGTGGCCCAGGCGAGGAGTGGGAAGATGGCTGGATTTGCTGTAACCAGCGAGGAGAAGGAGCGAGAGGCCTGGGCTGAGCTGTGCTGGGGCTCGTGGGCCCCGGTAAAGAGCCGGAATTTGCGTCACACATGCTGGGGATCCACTGCTGGGTTTTGTCAGGGGAGTGGTGTCCTTTGACGTCTGTTTAAGAGACTTGAGAATGGACTGTAGGGGCTGGGGTTGCCCCGTGGGGGAGACTCGGGCTGCTCTGCTCTGCAGGTAGGAGGTGCTCGCCGCTTGCTTGGGGTGGGGGGCGGTGGTGGTCGGGGGCTGTGCACTGTGGGAGCGGTGACAGGACAGCTACGCACAGCTGACAGGTAACCTCTATCCGGCAGATTGCTGATTGCCACCTCTGGCCCGAAAGGTCTTAGTATCGCGTAGCTTTGTAACTTTTCATTTTCGTCCATGGTTACTTAGTGTCCTAACAGAATAGGACATTTGTGGAGGCAAACACCTTTCTGTTTCTGTTTAAATACTTAAAGGAACATTTACTTTAATTATTCCTGCCATCTTCCCGACAAAGAAAATCCAGTGCAGTCTGTTTTCGCATTCCTACACTCAGTAAAACTCTCAGAGCGTGTTTGCAGCCTCCGTGACCCTTGCGGGGGGCGGTGAGGGCACGCACGGCCAGGCTGTTGGCCTGCGTGTGGGCCTGTGGGCACGCGCGCCGGGTGCAGGAGCGGCGGTGCCAGCGTGGCCCCACCCTGGACGGTCACCGCGTGCTTCCTAGGGTCGCACCTGCACTGGAAACCAGCAGCGCTTTCAGTTCAGGTGAAGCGGGGAGGGACGGTCGCACCCTGCCCCTTTAGAGCACTTGTTCACAGCATTCCTACAGCTCTTCCGTTGCGGCTTGTGCCCCAATGGCTGTCCCAGGAAGAGCACCCGGGGAGCCAGGCTGTAAGCGGAGCTGTTTTTTTTTTTTTCATACAACACTGTTTTCCCTTGAAAGAACAACTGTAAGAATTTTCTTAAAAATGAGAAGCGAGCTGTCACTTCAAGGAAAACAACTGATGGCATTTGTTGCCAATGATAAAATTTGAGGTTTTGACTGAAAATTAAAATGTTGAGAAGCCTGTATCTGCCACTGTGAACTTGACGGCTTCCCGGTGTCTGAAGCCTCTCCTGCTGAGAACAGCGGGGGCGGCGCTGACTGCGGTCCTCGGATGTTGCAGAGGGAGGCGCGGTGAGCTTGGGAAGGTCTGCGTGCCTTGGTGACCAGTCATTTGTAGATGACCCGTGAGTGGGGTTGCAAAGGCACGTGTGGTCAAAGAGCCACTCAGAGCGTGAGGCAGAGCGCAGCAATTTAATGTAACAGCAGGAAAGGGTTTTGAAACAGTTTCAGAGTCTATGGTGCAAATAACCTTTGAGAAACTGCCGCTTGTTGAGTTTTGGTGTAGTATCAAGAAGTATTCCAGTTATTGGAAAAAGCTACATAGAGGTGTGCGGCTGCATACCCGGGGAGGCTGGGTTTCCTCTGTGGGCTTCAAGAGGACATGCTGCAGCGGGCTGAATGCAAAAGCAGACAGAGACCCGCCCCCCACCCGCCGTCTGGGAAGTCAGACAGTAAAGTGATTCTTAAAAAGGAGAAACATTGCCACGCCTCTCACTAATTTTTTTTTTTTGAGAAGATAGAGGTTTGTTTTTAAATAAAAATACATCATTTATCAGGAGGAGGATGTAGCTCAGTAGACTGCATGCCCAGCATGCACGAGGTCCTGGGTTCAGTCCCCAGTGCTCTATTTAAATGAATGAATGAATGAATAAATAAATGAAACCTAATTACCTACCCCTCCAATATATCATTTATGTTAATATGTTATAGGTTGTGATTGTTCATTTTAAATGGATTAATACAAATGAAAAAAAAAAACCCTGTTCTATCACATGATAAATATTGATAGTCAGGGCTTTGAGACCCGCCACAAATTTTAAGAGTATAAAGGGTTCCTGAGACCAAAAAGATTGAGAGCTGCTGGCTTATAGAAACGGAAGTGGTGTTGAGTGATCTGTCAGCCCTCTGAACGTGGGAGGCGAGCCTCGGCTCCTCGTCCGGCACCAGCACCCCGACTGTCAGAGGCAGGCCCCTTTCTGTGTGCTGCTCTTGCAGTGTGACGCGAAGCGCCTGCCTATGGGCAGCCTGTGCCCCGCAGCCACGGGACGCCGGCGTGGCAGCCACGCGCGTTTTCCTTCTGCTCCCAAAGTCAGGGATGCGTGTGCCCTCTCTGCGTGGAGGGGCTTGTCTGGGGCTGTGAGCGCAGCGCAAGGGTACAGCCTTTAAAATCAGCAGAGAGAACTAGCCATTACTGAAAATTAAACATGTAATTGAAAGTATCCATCACAGGCGGGCTCTGCTCTGTATTTCTCAAGTGTGGCGACGTTAATCAGCAGGGCTGCAGTCCGTTCCCTGGGGCATTGCCATTTGGGGAGTGGGACTTCTTCCCGCCAAGGGCTTGGAGATACAGCCCTGTGACATCTGTCCTGGCGACAACTGCCCCTTTTCATTTTGGCTTTTGTGTATTTCAGAACTCAGAGCCGGGAGGGTACGAGAACCTTCAGCAGGAGCTCAGTAAATGCCCGCTCTGTTAAGAACGCCATAGCGCCTGAATTCGGCGGTGATCCTTTCTGCTCACTTCGTTTTCCCCCCGGGTTAACTGATGGACGGACTAGTTGGCTGGGTCTGAGAGGCACGCAGGTGTTTACAGAGGCACTCAGCCTAAATCTACCTTCGAGAGCACACCAGCAAAAAAAATTACTTGGCCGGTGTTTGCAGAAGGGCCAGTCCCATGACCCTGTGCTCCCGTTTGTGTACACAGTTTTGTGAAACGCGGCAGACGCTGGGCTTGCGCTTTCCGCCTTTGCGGTTGCTATAGCCTGGCGTCCACGCAGGTTGGGGGACGGATGCTAGAATTTCAAACCTTTAAAAAAACAGATTAAGTGAGTTGATGCGGGGCTTACGTCTGCTGCAGCACACAGTGGGGGTCAGGTGGGTTTCCCCAGCCTTTTTCTTAAACATCTAGTTTCATTAGGTAGAAAAAAAGCAAAGCACAGCAACGGCAGTGGACCCGTGACTCTCCAAGGGGGGTCTGGCAGCGCCTCGGGCATCCCGCGGGCTGGGGTGTGCGGGTCTGACGGAGCCCGACAGCTCCCTCTCGGGGACGTCTGCACGAGTGTGCGCATCCCCTCTGCTTCTATGGTATGTGGGATGTAGTTTTGGTTTTGATGCTTTCAATAATCTGGCCAAGCTATTAGGATTTTTCTTGTAAGGGTTCTGGCCACCAGCCAGCTGCCCTGCTGCTTTGGGATACATCTTTTTTAGGAGAGCTTGCTAGGAACTTTATTAAAATATAATATTTACTTATTTTTTTGGACTGATGTAAGTGTGTCTCGATAACGCGTACGGCATCATTTTCATTGTATTAGCACTTGAACCCAAAGGCTGGGCAGGTTAGTTGGGATGTTGCTAGTTCGTGCTGTCAGGTTCACAGGGTCTGTCACCGTGGATGCGGGTTGTGAGGAAGCGCGCGTGGGAGCAGGGGCTCCGGAAGCAGCTTCTCTGGGGCTGCCACTGCTTACATTCGTATTGTTCCTGGTTACGTTTCCCTTTAAGGAAACCTGCTCATCTCTGCCGGGTCCTCATCGCACGTCTTCCAAGATGGGACTGGAATCAGTAAGAGATGATTGACCTATTAGGACTTTGCAAATGTTTAAAAAAAAAGTGAAAAAGAAGCATGTTTATCTTTCTGTCTGCATGTTATAGAACTTCCCTCTCCAATTTTGTCTTTCCCTCTTTTCAAAGGCTAGCAGGCGTCGTAACTCCAGCTTTTCTGTCTTTAATGTTTGCCTTCAGGGCTGTGGGTCCCCTCAGGGGCTGGTGCATTTGCGGTCATCAAGAGGGGTGCGGGGCCCCTCGGGCGGGCTTCCGGCGGCGCTGGGGCCCCTGCAGTGCTTCTCTTTGATGGGGGGGCACCCAGGTTTATGTTCTGTTTAACTTGCTTCTTGGGTGGTGGGTGGTGTGAGTTTTAGACTTCGTTCTCTCATCCTGGAGGCGCTGGTGTGGGGGGCACCCGTGGGGAGCGCAGCCCTGTGCATTTGACAACTTTTTCCCCTTGTTTGAATGGACTCTTGCTGCAGTTGACTTGGGAGTGGCTGGGTTCAGCCAGGGGCCTGGTCGTCACGTCACAGGTCCCTCACGTTTTCTCAGAGCCCAGTGTGATGTACCCTTACCAGGGGACGAAGGTTGCGGGGTTTTAGCAGGTCAGCCCTTCCGAGAGGGGCCAGGCGCCGCCGCAGGGCCCTTCCCAGCTCTCATCCCACGGGGTTTGTGCACAGTCCCATGATGATGGGTAAGGGCGATGAACAGCAGTGGGTGACGTGAACACATTTTGGAAGCTGGAAACAGCTGTTGCCATAACAAAACCGTAAAGCCTTTGGCCTTGGCTTTGGGACAGGTAGAGGGCCAGTCTGAGGGCCTCGCGGAAGCATTCAGGGCCGGGGGGAGGGGTGTCTGTCCCTCCTGCCTGGACGGACAGAAGGTGAGCGCACGTGCCTGGCCGGATGGGGCCCCCTCCTGGGGAGGGCGTGGGCGTTGCAAACTAGAGGGATAGGGCTCCTCACGGTGGGTGGTGGCACATTTGGGGTGGCAGTCGTGGCAAAGAGCAAATCGCACAGAACGGCTTAGCTGGAACCAGCCATCTAGTCTAGTCCAGGTGATTTCCAGGCAGAATATCCCAAGAGCCACCTGGCGTCTGCTCGGGGCCTGTGGCAGTACCGGGGAGGAGCAGATGAGCTGAAGCCTTGCAGGACAGTGGCAGGATCCGCCGGGGTCAGAAATCAACTGTCTCGCTCTCAGCCTCATCTCCAGGCCAAGGGGCCTCACCTGAACAGACGGCCCCAGGCAGGTGGCATCTCTGGGCTGATGTGTGGGAGCCTTCGCTGAGGCCTCAGATCTGGGCTGCGGTGGGGCCTCCTCCCCCACGGTCCTTCCCTCGGATGCCGGCCTCTGAGAGTCGGAAGGACAGGGAGCCCGGACCGGGAGGTGGGGACAAAGGGCTCTTCATGGGTGTGGCTTTGTCTGGTGGAGTGGATTATCAGTTGATACACAAACCCCACAGAATTTGTAAAGAGATTATGTGTCTGCTTGGACTGAAAGCAACAGAACAAAATGAAAAAAGGCCTTTGGATCCCCGAACTTCTACAGGCAGACAGCAGGCTGAGAAAACTGCCCAGCTGCAACCGGAGCTGCTTTTTCTGGGAATCGGCGTGCTGGTGGTCAGTCCTTAGGAGCCGGAAGGTCTGGGGCTACATTGTTACCAGTTCACGTCTCCTGTCTGGTGAAGGTTCTTAGCATCTGAGAGTCTCAGACGCATGCACGAGACAGATCTGGGCAGTCAGAGCGGCTACAGCAGAGGAGGGGGGTGCGCCGGCCCGGGAGCCCCACAGGGGCCTGCTGGCGGCGGGCGTGTATCTGAGAGGGCGGCGCCATGCACCCCAGAGCACAACCCCCGCAGCCAGCCAGAGCCCCAAGCAGGCACCGGGCTCAGGTGCCCCTGCTCTCCCGTACCGCCCGCCGTGTGTGCGTGTGTGGTGTGCGTGCACCGTGTGTGCGCCGTGCGTGCATGTACTGCATGTGCAGTGTGCACCTTGAGTATGTGTCGTGTGTGTGCCGTGCACCCCATGTATGTGTCCTTAGTGCCCAGGCCTTTGGACCAGAGGGGTCCTGTGAGGAGCCCCATCCACCCCGGGACGTGATCTTGGTGACAAGATCTGGTCGTCAAGCCGCGGGGGCTATCCTGGGGCCCGGGGCCTTGGAGAGGTGCCAGGTGCACTTGCACGTGGGCGGATGTGAACTGCGGCCAGCGGGACCACAGACTGGGGACCACACAGCCTGCCCCTCCCACACGGTGACACTTCTTCCCCTGAGAGGCCGCGTCCCTCTTCCGTCCTCGTGGGTCTGGGCCACCCGTGACCATGGTAGAAAGGATGCCCTGTGCCTAGGGGCTAAAGACAACACTGCCTCTGCCTGGTTCTCCCCGGGCGCCCGTGCTGGGAACCGAGCCACCGAGCCACGAGGAAGCCCAGAGCAGCCCCGCGTGGGAGGCCATGAGGGGAGGCTGCGCTTTGGTGTCCCAGGGCTGCAGAGCTGGGGTCCCACCCGCATCAACTGCCAGATGCATGAGAGAAGCAGCTTCCAGGTGGTTCCAGGGTGAGTCATTGCTGGCCTTTGTGCGCTGCCAGCCGCGGCCCCAGACGTCCTGGAGCAGAGACAGGCTGTCCCTCGGCCCCTTTCTGAATCCCCGCCAGGAGGGTCAGCACTGAGGGCGTGGGTGCTGTGAAGCCCCGGGCCATGGAGCCCCCGCAGTGAGCACCCCGCGTTAGAGCCGGGGCCACGGCCCGCAGGCGGGCGGGAGGTTTTTACCACGTGCATTCCAGTTCTCCTCCCACCCTCTGGCGTACTCGCTATTCCGCAGGTTTGCCGCCAGCAGGGTGGCCCCTGCGCTTCCTGGGTCGCAGGCGGGATGCTTCGCACCTCGCGCCTTCCCACGTGCGTGTGTCTTGGGGGTTTTCCTCCGTGCGCGGTGGAGCTGCTGTCTGCCCAGCTCACCATGCCGTTTATTTTCGTCATGAAAAGCATCTCCATCAATGAGAATAATCTCACTTTCATCCAGGCAATGCAAGCCGTGGACTTTATTAATTGTAAATTAATTGTAATTTACAGTAAATTGAAAATGATTCTAAATCTCATCCTGTTTCCACACCAAGAGAAGTCTATCAAGAAACCGTGAAAGCACCGAAAGCTCAGGATGAGGGGGATTTGGCGTAAATGATAGTTTTTCTGAGAGCTTAAGATCTGCCAGAGGGCTAATTTGTAATCAAGTACTAAGAAGCGTTAAGTTCAGGAGCCTGGGGGAGGTGCATCCCGACCCACCCAGTGCCGCCTGTGATTGCTGGCGGGCCCTCTGAAGGGTGAGCGGGGTAGGGAGAGACGCGGTTGCTGTCTGGTCTGTGTCCCTGTCCCCAGGACACCCCTCCGCTGATCCCTCCGAAGACTCCCAGGACTCGGCATGTGGTCTTTGTGGCTGTGACCATCACAGTGGAAGGAGGCAGGAAAGCCTGTGCAGGGAGCAGGTGCGCGGGCTGAGGCTGGGGGAAACCAGGCACAGGTTCCAGGGCGCCTCTGCCGGAGCCGCACAGAACACGCCCAAGTCCCCCAGGAGCGAGCTGGGACCACACTTGTGGAATGTTGATGACCAGGGACTTTCCGTAGAAGCTCAGTGCCAAGGGTGTTGATGGGGGCTGGTCATGCGGGCAGCCTCTGCTTGGCGGGTGCCGAAGTTCCCGGCTCCCGTAAGGAAAACAAGCGTCCAGCGCGAAGCCCGTTTCAGCCGAAGACTGAACCATAATACAGCTTAGCCACACAAGGGAGGTCGCAGGAAGCAGCGGGGGAAGGAAGGACTTAGTTTTTTAGAGCTTCGTGTTAAGCGCTGGACAGAAACCGAAGGTTCCTGAGCTCCTGAGCTACGCTGGTACCAAAGGAGGGCGGAGTGGCTTTTGTGAGAACGGCATCCGGCTGTTACCATGGGGGCCTCTGCAGGGTGTTTGCATTACAAAGTGGTAAAAATAACTTCCTCCCTCTTTGTCAATTTAGGGATAATCCTTGGCTGAAGGAGTGAGCTGGTCTTTTGAGGGCAGAGCAGTGGGGCTGCTGCAGGAGCGGGGTAGCCGTGGCGCGGCCCCGTGGCCCGGAAGGTGGCGTCTGCGGGCTGGCCGCGCGCTCAGGGTTTCTCTGCGCACAGGGAGCACCTGCCCGCAGCCACTGCGGGCGGGGCTGGGCTGCCACCATCGTTCCAGTCCCCGCCGTCCCCTGGGTCAGGGCTGCGCTGCTAGTTCTGGGGTCTGAGAACATTACTATAGGGGGCTTTTTTTTGTACGGATTTGAATGAAACGTGGTGAAATAAGGGCTTATACACTCCTGGTCTTGGGGTGTGCCCCGCTGTCCACCAGCACTCCCGGGGGGCCGTGGGGCCGGGGCATAAGGGCAAGCTTTGCTTAATCTCCAGGTGACATCTTCAGCCAGGCAAAGAGGAAAGAGAGACTGGATGCTTTTAACTCAGCGTTTTGCAGTGAAATTACTGACAGCCTGAGAGTTGGTCTTACTCTTCTACTAAATAATAGTTTCGTGATGAAAGTTATGCAGCCTCTCAGGTTTCAGTTTGTGGAGTTAATAAAAAGTGGGGAGGCAGTGAAGACAGAGCGGACGACTTGTAAACCGCCTCCTGGCCTCAGGCTCGGTGAGGCTGGTTTGGGCTGGAGGACGCGGCAGGTCGTTCCGTGCCTGCGCCCTTTGCGGGCTCACGGGACAGGGAGGCCGTGTGGGGCCAGGGAGGGGAGGCCTACGCCTCTCATCTAGTGACGGACACGCCGGCTGCGAAGTAGATGGAAGGGGGTTGAATGCTGGCTGGGTCCCAGGGCATTTCTCTTCCCAAGATGCGGTTTCAGAAGCTGAAACATTGGTGGTGGAATTTACCTGTGTTTGGAGGCGGAGTTAGGTCCACAGAGTTCCCACGCAGCCTGACACACGACACACGTAGGCCTCGCAGACCTGTCCCTCCTGCTGGCTACCAGGAGGGCCCGCACCGTCTCAGGCCCTGGGTCCACGGCGCTGAGCCCGCCCCAGAACGAGCCGGGGCCGCGTCAGAAAGACATGGGTGTGCCGCCCAGGAACTGGCGTCACGCTGGCTCTGCTCATCCTCTGTCGTCATGGTTTGGAAGTGCGAGCAGCTGCGTGCAGCTCCAGGGCTGCGGGGCGGTGGGGGGTCGGGCACCGAGCTGCTGTTGTCTATGATGGCTCCTACTCGCAGATCTTTAAGGAAGTGGCTTCCTTAGCCGCGGAAAAAGTGTTGGCGCAGTCTTCAGAAATACTTGCAGGTGTGCGGTGGTTTTCTTGGTGAGCAACGTCTCCGCCCCCGTCTTGCCTTTGTGGAGACTGTTGATTAATTTGGATCTGGGGAGTCGTCCTGTTGTGCTCACTTTGTTTTGGTGATGAGACTGTGGGAGTGGTTGCCTGAGGCAAGTCTCAGGCTTCCGTTTGCATCCGTCCATCCGTCCACCGTCCAGCCAGCCGTCTGTGCTGCTCACCTGCTCATCTGTCTGTTTCTCTGTACACCCATCCCCTCGTTCACTCACACTGTGTCCATATGTCACAGTAGCTATTTATCAGTAGATAAATGGAGCATCTCTGCATCCATTTCTCACTCGCGTGGAGGCCTGTGCAGGGGAGGGTTGCCTTGCACACCTCCCTGTGCAATCAGGAGGGCCTTTCTCGGGGTGAAGCACCGCTCTGGATGACTGGCGGGGGCTGCTCAGGTTGGAGGCTCCCTGTCTGACCAGGCAGGTGGCACGGCACAGACCCCCGGGCCGCAGAGCCGGGCAGTTGTCAGTTGTTGGGACGCTCAGGCCTCATCGGGTGGCTGCCTGCTGCATGTCTGTGCGCCACACGTCTGAGTGCCCTCCATCCATGTTTTTCAAAAAATTGATTAAATCCTCGTTCACAATAGGAAAATAGAATTTTTATTATAATGCTGCTGAGATATGTAAAAACGAATGCGACATATGAATTCTTTATGGTTAGGGAATTTTATATAGTTTTTGATCCAAAACCAACATAGAAATGAAATATAAATCCAACTGTAAAACCAATAAAATCCAAATGAACACCATCAATTTATTGTGACAAAATGATGCAGTTTGGCTGATGGTAAATTGCTGAAGTGTTCAATGGTAGAAAGGATGTATTTGTATTTTAAAATTTTTAACTGTGGTCACTCAACTCCTTTGACTTTGAGAATGATAGGTGATTCTGTCAGTTTACCTTTCTACACATTTTTAATAGGTGACATACATCCATGTGTTCAGAAACCCAGATGCCACGGAGAGGTGAACTGAGAGGACCCTCCAGCGCCCCCTCCCTCCGCTCTGTCACGCACGAGGCTCTCCAGTCTCTGGCGCGTCCCTCTAGCAGGTGGAACACACACTTGCATGTCCCTCCTTCTCTTCGGCAGAAGTTGCATTCGTACACATTGCTCTGCGATGTCCTTCTTCCATCTAACGGGACGTTCTTGGCTCTTCCTGCATCTGTACGTGGAAGACCTGGGGCCGTCATTTGCCTTGCTGTCTTTACACCGATGTGCTTGTTTTAACCTCCGGCCCACACCTTTCCTCGTGGTTCCCCGACAGCCGTGTGCAGTAGGCGGCGGTGGTGAGGAGCAGAGCCTGGGACTCAGAGCGGCTGGTGAGAGGCAAGGCTAGGAACTGACCCCTGGATCCTGGGCCTGTTTGATTCCAAAGGTCGTGGTCACTGCTGCCGTCTCCGGCCCCCGTGGCCGCTCGGAGTGCAGCGAGGCCGGGAACTGCTCCTCCTCGGGTCCAGCCCCAGCCGCCACCGACGTCCCCGAAGGCTCTCGGGGGGGAGAAAACGTTCAGAGGCCAAAATCATCACTGGATTTAACTCTGGGCATTCTGTGCGTTACTCCAGCTCAGCCAACGGCAAACCAGGGGGCGGAAGACACACAAAGGTTTTCCCAAGGTGTGGTTGCCCCAGCAGGCGGCCCCTCTGCCTGCAGTCTCACACGGCCCAGCTGGCCAGTCTGCGGAGGGGCGGAGGAAACGAGAGGCCAGAGCTGGGTCACCCCGGACCGTCGCCGTGAGGAATCTTCCCGAGCCCGGAGCACACTCAGTCTGCAGGCACCAGAAGTGCGCCTGAGCCCACGGGCATCCAGACTGAAGCTGGTGCTGGCAGCTCCGCTACTTCTGGACGGCAGGTCGGAGGTGGGGAGGTTCCGGAGTGCCCCACGAGCGGGCCGACGGCAGGCCCGCGGGGTGCTACGTTCCGGGTGTCGGAGCCCGCGCCGGGAGGTTCAGCAGAAAAGGACCACGTTGCAGGATCTCCAGGAAGACCCAGGCTGGACCCTGGGGCTGTGAAGACCTCAAGGGGCTTCTGTGGCTGCTGAACAGCCGGGACACGGGGATGACCCCTGTGGGGCCCGGCATTGCTGGGCTGAGGACCCAGTTCTCGGGCGAGTGTGTCTCGCCCAGGCCGCACGCCGACCCCTCAGCTGCAAGCCAGTCTGAGACACAGTCGTGTTTATTTTCTGCCTTGAGAAGGTGGGGCCACCGCATGGGAGGCTATCAGATGTGCAGGAGAGGGGACAGACGGCAGGCGCCTGCGGCGTTCCCCGTGGGGGCGGAGTCTCAGCCACTCAGGACCTTTCTTCTCCGATACCCCCAGCGGCACATGCCGGCCCCAGTGCTCCTTGAAATAGGGGTTTCTTTCTCTCCTGCTCTCCCCACACCTGGTGCCGGCCTCCTTGTCTCCCTGTAGCAGCTGCCTGGCTTCCTCCAGGCTCTGCCTTCCCCGGGGAATGTTAGCCATTGTCACGACTTGGTCTCCCTGGAACACGCGTCTGCCTCGACGACTCGGGGGGCCCACGCGCCAGCTCCGGGCTGCGGTGCTGTTGTCAGTCCGTGGGGAGCGGTGAGGCCTTTGAGAGCAGCTTCACAGTAACGCTGGCCCAGCCAGGAGGCTGCGTGGGAGCAGAACAGCCCCGTGTAGCAGCCTCCGGCTTCTGCGTGCGAAGATGCCCGCCATCAAGGTGTTCCAGCCGCTCGGGTGTAGCTCTGAGCTGGTGTGGGAGCTCTGTGTACTTTGGTTTGTTTTGAGACTGTTTTTATGAGGTCTGCACCATGGGTGACATATTGCTGGATAATAGGGTGGAAGAGCGATTAGTCCCGAATGAGTGAGTCAGCCCCCTGCTGCTAATTGTAGTTTACATTAGGAGTGGTAAGGCGGCGTTGGTGTTTTATCAAATAACGGGAAGCTCTAAACAACCTTGAAATCAATCTGTTTATTGAATCAGAAAATCTCGTTGTTCCCATAAAAGCAGTTTTAGCTGTGGGCTTGGCCTTGTGTCCTAACCCGGGAAGGAGGGAGGAGCTTAGACAGAGCCCTTTGCTGCACCTGCTTTGCCAAGACCAGGTGTTTGTTGGTCGTCGGCCCACATGCAGTTGGGTTAGCAGAGCTCTCGGGAGGGGGTGAGAACACACTGTCCCCGTGGGCTTGTGGGGAATCACCGCCCTGCGTTCCTCGCCCCAGCCCGGCACCTGGCCTGCTCGTCGTCTTGGATAATAGTGTAAGCTTCAGCCAGCCCAACGAGCTCCTCTGTGTACCTTCAGGATATAATAACAATTATATGCACACACACGCACACGTGTGAAAATCCTTGACTGGTGGGATGCAGTCATTTTTATAATGTTTCCCTCTGCTTAGAGAAGTAATGTATGTTCACGGTTGAATTTTGAAAATACACTCACAGAAGGGCCAGGTACAAAGAGGGACCACCCATTTTCTCCGTTCCTGGAGGTGATGGCCACCTGGGACCCGTGACCTCTGCGTGTGTGCATTTGCACACTAGGACTCGTAATTAGGACCCGGATGGGCCCCCCTCTGCCCTCAGGCTCTGTTGAGGGTGTCCCAAACCATGGAACATCCTTTGAAAAGACGTCTTTTCCAACAGCCCTACTGAGATACAGGGCGCACACTGCAGACTTTGCCTGCTGACCAACTGTTGTGCAACCTGGAACGCGCGGGAAGGGTGGTGCGATGTTCCTGCTCGTGACAGATAGCGCTCTTTGACCTGTGCCCTCAACCGCCCCTCCACTCAGATCTCAGGCTTCAACAGAAGGGTTGACGGGTTTAGGCTGCACATTGTCGAATTCTGTAGAGTTAATTTGCAAGTGTATGTATCTTCTTCATATTATATCTCTGTGACAAATAAGTACTTTTAGTTTCATACTTTAAAAAAATGGAAGTATAGTTGATTTACAGTGTTGTGTTAGTTTCTGATGTACAGAAGAGGGATTCGGTCGTGTGTAGGTATGTGTGTAGATATACTTACACACATATATATAATCTTTCTTCATTGTAGGTATTACAAGCTATTGAATATAGTTCCCTGTGCTGTATAGTAAGACCTTGTTGTTTATCTATTTTGTATATAGTAGTTTGTATCCGCTAATCTCAAACTACTAATTTACCCCTCCTCCCCCTTTCCCCTTTGGTAATCATAAGTTTGTTTGTTATGTCTGTGAGTGTTTCTGTTTTGCAAATAAGTTCACATGTATTATATTTTAGATTCCACGTGTAAGTGATGTATGATATTTGTCTTTCTCTTTTTTTACTTCACTTAGTATGATCATCTCTATGCCCATCCATGTTGCTGCAAATGGCATTATTTCATTCTTTTTTATGGCTGAATAGTATTCCGTTGTGTAAATATACCACATCTTCTTTATCCAGTCATCTGTCGATGGACACTTAGGTTGTTTCCATGTCTTGGCTGTTGTAAATAGTGCTGCTGTGAACATTGGGGTGCAGGTATCTTTTCAAATTAGAGTTCCCTCTGGGTATATGCCCAGGAGTAGGATTGCTGGATCACATGGTAACTCTACTTTTAGTTTTTTAGGGAACCTCCATACTGTCCTCCATAGGGGCTGCACCAGTTTGCATTCCCACCAGCAGTGTAGGAGAGCTCCTTTTCCCCCACAGCCTTGCCAGCATTTATTATTTGTAGACTTTTTAATGATGGCCATTCTGACCGGTGTGAGTTGATACCTCATTGTAGTCTTATTTTGCATTTCTCTGATAATTAGCGATGTTGAACATCGTTTCATGTGCCCGTTACATATACATTTAAATTTCACCTCATAAGGTACTACAAGAAAAGGCAAGGAAGTCATTTTTGTCCCTCACTCAGCTCATCAGTGCAAGTGGACTGGCTCCTCAGACCGGGGGTGTATGTGTCGCGTTAGAACCCCGTCACAGACACCCAGGTTTGCGAAGGTGGCACCGGGGGGACTCCTGTTTAATGAAGGAGCCACAGAAATGTTCAGTATGGGATTCCTTTAAGAAGAGATTTCTTTTGTTTGTTTAAAGCAGTTGTGATCTCTATTTTGTATGCAGTTCTTTAATTAGATTTTTAGAAACCTGTGTTTCCCGAGGGCCTGTGGCCTTGGTCCCGAGCGTGTGGGTGGGGTGGGAAGGGGGGCCCTGCGCACATCTGAGCCAGTAGTCCCAGACGAGACTTTCTCATTTTCGATGTTGAAAGGTTGCTTCTTGTGTCTTTGCTTTTTATTACACTGTTTTATGGGAGCAGAGGTAGATTCAAAATCAGGGAAATATAGACAGAATTTGGCCTCAAAAAAGAGTGCTTAAACCCGAATTAGGCCTGTGGCTCAGGGTCACACACGGTGTTCACACCTTCCCAGTCCCACTGAAACCAGCGGCGGCCGCGCCCGCAGACCCGGCCGGGAGGGGCCTGTTTTGTTTAAGGGTCTGGTTGCAAGAAATCTGTTTGATGTGCTTCTTGCGAGGTTTATTGTTCTCATCTTCCCAGCCGTCCCTGGGAGGGGGGTTATAGGCAAACCGGGTTTTCCTTTTCTTCCACAACTCGATTCCCCCACCCCTCCTGTGGCGTAGCTACTCTGTTTGCTGTATGTTCTAGTTTCTGACTTTCTTCATAAATTATGCATTTGTGTAGCTTCGGCTCTGCTCAAAGTTTTTGCTTGATGCTCTGAATCTTAATGAGCACTGCTGGGAATTGGGTGGCTTTGCCTCAAACAGGGGAGTTGTGAGTGTTGTGGCATGGATGGTAGGGCTGGTCTTGCTTCCCGTTTCTTTTCCATCACGCTCGGTGGGTCACACTGGAAGCAGTAGGAGTGAGTCAGACTCAGTCTGGGGAGCAGAGAGCAGTGATTGGCCATTTAACCTGCTAACTCTTCATTCTGCAGAGCAGCCTGGGTGTCACTGCGCGGCGGCCTGTGAATTACACTCAGGTTCGATCCGCTGTGTCTTTTAAAAAATAGATGGTTTATCAGATCAATTAAGGAGGAAGAAGCCGAAAAAGGACTTCTCTGTGATTTTGTTTTGAATTCTTTGGTGAGAAGCATCAATGTATTTTTAAGCAGCAGGGTGACAAGCCGTACACAGAGGCTTTCAAGCAGGGGCGGTGAATCTGCAGTTCCAAAATCCAAAAACTCCAAACGCTGGAAGTATTCTCACAGCTCATTTGGTAGCAAAGCTGGATGTGACCTGGTGTGAGGCTGCTGATAGTGGACATCTTTGCATGTCACGGGGGAGATTTTGATGGTTTTGAATAGACTGTTACTCCAGACCCTTCCCTGTGTGTTATACGAGGTAAGGGGTATGTACCATATTATCCTTCAGAAAGTCTGAAAAATCCTGAATCTCACAGCACATTTGGCACCAGAGGATTGTACGGGAAGCTGCCCAGGCTGTTAGAGCAGCGTCGGGCCCTCACTGCCCCGCTGCCCTCAGCCTCTCCCACCTCATAGCCAAGGTGCAGTTGAGACCTCTGGGTTGGGCTCAGAAGCACAAGGCAGCCTGCTCTGTACCTTTAGGGGAGTTTCCAGTGTGGCCAGAGAGATCGGTCCTGGAGTCAGAACTCTTAAGGACCAGACAGACCTCAGAGTCTGAGACGTCGTCCGCATCATTTTTGGGTGAGTGGATTAATTGTTCAGGAGACGCTGGAGCTAGCTGACGTGTCCACGGCCACACGTTCTCAGTGGCCACCTGGTGTTTCAGACCTTCTCAGGATGAGTCTCTTCAAATTCAGAATTAACCTTAGGGATGGAACTGTCACTTTCGATCATGTCGCATTGGAGAAGAAATGTTTTAAAGTCCAAAACGGTTATTTTATGTACTTTTATGCAACTTTTGGTACACTAAATTTGATGGCCCTTACATTTTTTCTTTTTGCTTATTTTTTTTTTAGGTGGAGGTACTGGGGAATTGAACCCAGCACCTCGTGCATGCTGAGCACACACTCCACCGCTGAGCTGCACCCTCCCTCAGCACTTCTATTTTCTTAGTGCTGTAACTATATTATTAAAAACCACGAATGTAGAATTTTTGTGATAAGGTTACCATAGAAATGAAAATAAAATACCAAAAAGACACTTTAGGGTATAGCTAAGAATTAAAAATTCGCCAACGCCATTAAAATTTGCAGGGGGGCCCAGACATTTGATTGGCTTAAGGACACTTACTGGTAATATCTTTTGCCCAGCCGTGGAGTTAAGCTGGTAGCTAGGTGTTAGGCCAGATCCACGCTTGTAGTTCAGTATATTGTTGAGACTCTCCCTTTTGCTTTTTTTAAAAGGGACAGGGCGGCGAGCTGGCCTGGGGGTGTGGCGTAAGCGGGAAGAGTCAGACGAGCTTCCTTCGCATCCTCATGGCGGAGCGCAGCGCAATCAGCCTTCCCTCCCAGGGCCGGCGCCCCGGTGCCCCGCCCTCCAGGCCGCCGCCGCCGCCGCCGAGGTGCTGCGGGCGGTGCCTCTGCGGCTGCCGTCTGGGGTGACCAAGGCTGCGCCATCCGGCGGGACTCGAGCCGAGCTGGTGCTTCCGGGAGTGTTTCTGTCTAAGGACTCGGGCCTCGGCGGTCACGATGCTTATGATTACATCAGAGACCGGGATTTGCCTGAGCGTTGCCTGTGTCAAGTTCCTTACCTGCAGTTGTAGAGGTGGGGGTGCAGTTTGTCTAGAGTGTCGGCCGGGGCAGGAGGACGAGGGTTAGGGCCGGAGACCACTGAAATGCCCCCCCCTCCCTGGCCCCACGGAGACGGGGAGGAATAAGCAGACCCCCGGTTCCGCCCTGGCACCCGCAGGCAAAGCCCAGCTCCCTGAGGTCCTCCCTGGGGGCGGCACCGCCTCCTGGTCTGGTTCGCGGCCGTGGGCGGGGTGAGCCCTGGGACTGCGGGCCCTTCAGCCCAGGAGCCGTCGGGCTGTGCTGCCTGGAGGTGCGAGGAGGGGCGGCGTCGGGGTGCCCGAGGGCCCAGCAGCCCAGAGCCCGCGGCTCCCCTTCCCCTGCCCCCTGGGGTCCACCCCCCGGTGACGGACGTCTGAAAGGAACACAGCTATCAGGAGTGGTTCTCGTCGCAGGTCGAGACAGACTAGGCTGTGCGGTGCAGCAGACGGTCAGCAGAGACCCCGATCACACAGGACACTCCCCCCACGGAAGCCTCCCGTCCACCCAGAGTGGCCGGCGGGAGGGCTGAGGAAGGCGACCCGGAACTCGCCCCAGGGTTGGAATCTAGGCGGCGTGGCGACCTCAGAGTCCCCGTTACAGAGCACGGGGAAAATGCCCTTGATTTAAAACTGGTGAGGGTGTTAGTAGCTGTTCACCATGGCTGAAGGAAGGACGCAGGTCTCTCCAGAAACTTACTTTTAGGCAGCTTAGCCTCAGACTGAGTTTGCTATAAATAATCGGCTGTATGGGATTATTGACACTGACCAATTAAATGTTGGAAAATGACTAACAACTAAAACTTTTGTTACTGTCTGATTGATTTTTCAGCCCTTCCCCCGA
This sequence comes from Vicugna pacos, assembly GCF_048564905.1. Lineage (NCBI taxonomy): Eukaryota > Metazoa > Chordata > Mammalia > Artiodactyla > Camelidae > Vicugna > Vicugna pacos. The sequence goes on from NC_133002.1 coordinate 61,578,501, forward strand.
CATTCGGCCAAGGGACCACTTGCGTCTTACGGTTCAGAATGAGAAGATTCTGGCCTGTGTTCCTCTCTTCAGTATGTCTTTGGAGGCAGGGGTGCAGTTCCTTTAAAAAGTGAAATTATTATAACTAAATGTTTTTTTTTTAAGTGTTGGGAGAGGAGAGACAAAAACACTTTTCTTTCCCCTGTACAAGTTTCAGTTCTGTTGTGAATGGAAGACTGTTTTCTTGATGTAATAAAGACTGTCGTATGTCACATCAGTAACCATCATCACTTTTAATGATGAGACATTTATGACAGTTTTATTAAAACCAGGTGCAAAGATCACCACTATCATCATTTTGTAATTGTTAGTAATGTGATTTGGGGGGATCTGGGCAACGCCATGGGACCTAAAAGAGAAAAAGAGGAATGATCTGTTGGAAAGAATGAGGTAGACTCGTCATTATTCACAGACAGTCTATTTTTACACTGACAAAATCTGAAGGGAGTCACCTAAAGCCAGTTATGTTTAATTAAGATTTAGTGAAGTGACTAAGCATTATTCTGCTGTATAAGCAATTATCAGTAAGAAACTGCTCTGGGCAAGATACACGTATAGCAGCGGATTACCCCCAGATATTCACAAGCTACCCAGGAACAATCTTCAAAGAAGCGAACAAGCCTTCTTGGCGAAGAAAACTGGAAAAACATTGCTGAGAGAAGTTAAAAGAACATTTGAATAGGCAGTGAAGCACGCTGTGTTCCCACACGGAAGAGCAGACCATCGTAAGGCGGTCATGTCTTGCCAAGTTTAGTTTATATGCTTAATGTAATTTTTTGTGTGTCTTGAATCCATTTTTATTCATTTAACATTTTAAGAATTAAACTAAGCGTCATTCTATTCAGAGTATATAATGATGTGCTTAAGCTAAATTCCTTTATTTGCTTAAAATTTAGGTCATTCTGACTTGTTTTCTAGGATAAGAAATGCTGTAAAGAAAATCTTTACACGGGGCGGGGGGGAGGGTTTAGCTCAGTGGTACAGCACATGCTTAGTGTGCACAAGGCCCTGGGTTCAATCCCCAGCACCTCCTCTAAAAATAAATAAACCTAATTACCTCCCCCCACCAAAAACTTAATTAATTAATTAATTAAAAAAGAAAAATCTTTACACCTAGAAAGTTCTCCCGTATTATATTTTGTATTTCCTGTGACAAGTTCTCATGTGTGGAATTACTGGATCAAAGAAGACAATTTAAAATACTCAGTGTTATCAACAGGCAGTTTGATTAAAAATTTTAATCACAATTTCTATGGGATTAAGAAACTGAATAACAATTAGTTTGGGAAAAAATAGATGAATATAAATACAGCCAGGTAAAAGTTAGAAAAGATTGTAAGGAAGAAAACTAGGCTCTCCCAAGTGTTGTGAAAACTGTGAAGATAAATTATGTTAATCAGTTGGGTGTGTGACCCAGAGCTAGAATCTGGTCTAGGGGTACCTGTATGCTAAGGGAGTCACCCCAAGCCTGTGAGTTTGGGGAGATTATTTAACAGGGGGAATTGGCACCATTGCATAGATTTTTGAGAAAAAAACAATCCTCATCTTGCACCATGTACCAAAGTCACATCCAGAGGGGTTAAAAGGGTTCAATGTAAAACCAGTGAACGCTCTCGAGGAAACTCCTGTGTTCACTCTCTGGGCAGCCGGGCTGCTCTGGGCAGGGCTGGTCCGGGCTCTGCCGGAGGAAGACAGGGGCCACGGGCTCTGCTCTGACCGGGCCCCGGGGCCTCCCTGCGGGGCTGGTGAGGAGCCCCCAGGCAGAGGCCTAGGCGTCCAAAGGCCCAGGGGTCTTGCAGGACCGGGGTAAGACCTGACGGCCGTGGGGCGTAGGCCGGGGTTGAAGCTATTGAGGTGGGAGGCCCCATAAAAAAGACCAGCAGGACCCCCAGGCAGGGCCACTACTCTCCTGCCGGCACCATCTGGCCCAGCGGCTTTATCTCACTTTTTGCCTGGGAAACGGTTTACTTCTAGGAAAGTGGAACTTACCCCTAAAATTCTATTGGTTCTCTGAGCTAACTCCTGATTGGTCCATTTGTAGTGCTTTATTTGCATGGAGCTCACTCCTGATTGGTGGTTTCTCTCACTCCTGATTGGTCCATTTCCCTCACTCCTGATTGGTTACTTCTTTCACTCCTGATTGGTCCAATTCTCTCACTCCTGATTGGTCCATTTTTACAACGCTTGTTCCTAATTAGTCAACTTCTGTTACACCTTATTTGCATATGATGTTGCAAAGTGTAAACTGGCAGCCTATAAAAGCCTGTGTAAACTTACAGCCGGGGTCTAGAGCTTGGAGTGTTAACTTCTCTAGGCCTGCTGGTGTAATAAACCTGAGTTCTCAACTCTGAGTGCTGCTTGGTCTCACGACTGAGCTGTAACACGCTTTTCTGCAACACTGCAAGGCTTTAACAGTGTGTCGAGGGGGCCAGACATGAATTCCAAAGAATGCAGGGAATGATTGAAAACAGGGCGGTGCGCTGATGTGTCTAACAGCCTGGCCTGCGGGAGGTGGGGGCCCCGGAGGGCGGCTGTAGCACAGGTCAGGCATGCTGGTGGCCTGGAGCCGGGGGTAGTGAGGTGAACAGAATCAGGAGCAGGACTGAGGACGGAGCAGGGGGTCATAGGGGGAGTAGGTGGAGGGGAGACGTTCCCCCCCCCCCCGCCAGCCTGTTGAAGTGATACCCCCGCTCCCTGTGGAGGTTTGTGGCCTTTGCCTTACTGATGGTGTCTACGAAGAGCACTTGCTGCCTGGCCGGTGCTGAGTGAGCGTCTGCTGAGCAAGTGAAGGAATGAAGGATGAGTCCAGGTTTCTGGCTAAGCAGCTGGGGAGGGGGTGCTGGCACTCCCTAATGCGGGGACCCTGGAGCAGGGACTGGGCAGGTGTGAAGGGAGGTGTGTCAGCTGACGGGCACGGGACTTTGGATGTCACTAACAGGAAAGGAGTCCATGGCAAACCCCAGGCCAGGGAAGTATTTACATCGGGTAACGTGGATGCAATCTGCAATGTGTGGAGAGGAGAGGCCACTAACGTCAGTAAATAAGCGGTGTATAAACACGAGTAGAAAAGGCACAAACGATAAAAGATACAAATGTTTGAAAAAGAACATTCAGCCTTATTAACACTGAAGAATGCACACTAAATCAAAATGACAACTTTTCTCTCATCGAATGATGAACAATTTTAAGTGATGAGTAGAGCACTGAACTGGTCAGTGTTAATCTGTGCAGAGTTTTTGCAGAGCAATTTGGCAGAATGTATTAAGTGTCTAAAAATGTTTATATCTTTTGATCAAAGAATTCTATTTCTGGAAGCATCTCACAAGGAAGCCCGAGAAAAGCCTCTCCTGCCATGTGCCCCCTGCCCCCATACCTGCCTTTGAGACCCCATCTCCTGGGAAGGGGGCTACTTCTGACGTGCCGCTGGGGCAGCACAGGTCCCCGGCGCGTGAGGGTCTGGCTGGGGAGGCAGGGCCTCGCCGGGCTGGGAATGCTGTAACGCCTGCAGCTGCACCTGTGTGTTCCACACTGAAGTGCGTGTCTCTTCTCTCCCACCCCCAGATGAAGACGGTCAGCGTCGCCTTAGTCTTGTGCCTGAACGTCGGCGTGGATCCCCCCGACGTGGTGAAGACCACCCCCTGTGCGCGTTTGGAATGCTGGATTGGTAAGCGTGGGTCCCTCCCTTGCGGCCTGCCCCGGGGGCCACCGTGTGGGGGTCTGGGCCTGGGGGCTCACTTTCCGCTGTCCCCGTCCAGTGGGGGCCTGCCATTGGTCTGTGTGAACCTGAAGACTTCCTTTCCTTTTGCAGCTGTGGGACAAACTGGGAGCTATTTTAGGCACACCCACCTGCGGCTTATAGTGGAGCAAGTGTCTTGGGAAGGTCAGCAAGGCCACGCGTGCTGGGCTGCGTCGTTTGCTCTTTAAACGCGTCCTGCACCTGGCACGTGGCCGCAGCTCCAAGCACTTGGAGTGGGAGGACGGAGGGCCGCTCACGTCAGGCCTCAGCTGCACGGGGAGGGCTTGCCTGGCTCTTCTCGGGCGGAGGTGTGTGCTGGGCCTGGGCGCCGTCCTCGCCATCCTCGGGAGCGCCCGGCGCAGCGGCGCGACTGGACTGGGGGCTGTGCGAAGCCTTCTCATTCCTAATCTTGGGGAGAAAGCATTTGGCCCTCACCACTACGTACCACGTCAGCCGGAGCTTTTTCAGATGCTTTTTACGAGGTAAGAAGTTCACTTCTATTCTTAGCTGGCTGAGAGCTTCTGTCAAGAGTCAATGTCGACTCTTCTAAAATGCTTTCTCAGCATCCGTGGAGGTAACCACCTGGTGTTCTTTTTTCAGTCTCTTGATGTGGTAAATTACATTGACTGATCTTTGGTCGCTGAGCCAACCTTGACTTTCTGGCACAAGCCTCACTTTTGTTGTCTCTTCTTTTCCTGTCCCTGGATTCGGGTGCTCGTGCCTGTGACGGAGTTCTGCATCTCTGTTTACGAGGAATACTGGTCTGTAGTCTTCTTATCTTGCAACGTGTTTGGTTGTGGTCCCAGAACAGCACTGGCCTCATTAAATGAGCTGAGAGCTAGCCCCGCCTTCTCTGTTTCATGGAAGTTTGTGCTGAATTGTGTGTCACTTCTTCGCTCAAGTTTGGTGTGATTTCCGATGAAGTCCTCGCGGCGTGGATCTGCCTTTGCCTCCATTGCTCATTGTCAGGCTTCCCTTGTTGGCAGGATTGGGGCGACGCCCTCTCTACGCCCTCTCCCTGATTTCGCCAACCTGAGCAAAAGCAGAAATCCTCTTTGCTTTGAATAGTAAAATTATAAACTATTTCAATCGGAACTGGAAAAGAATACTTTGTTTCTCCCCCTTTACTCACCGGACTAGCTGCTGGGGTGCCTTAGGGTGACAGCCGCCAGCCGCAGCCGGGCCCTCGCCCCACGCCCAGCGAGACTCCGGCCTCCGAGGCCGGCTTTCTTAGAGGCTCTCCTGGCCCTGTGCCTTCTTCCGGTGACTGTGCCGCCTGACACTGGCTTCTTGTTAGTCACCACTGACTGTTCCCACTTCATTTATCCCTTGAGAAAGCTGAATTTAATCCGTTGTTTTCTGCTTCCTCCCTCTTTCACTGCTCTTGCATTAGGTTTTTTAAGGCAGGGCTTCTCAGCCTGGCTCCCAGTGTGGACTCCTGGGGAGGCGGGAGCCGGCGGGGCTGTGTGGGTGTTGGTGTCTGAGTGCAGAGCTGCACCTTCCAGGCCCAGGGCCTTGTTTGGTATTAGATTCCCTGGGGGCCCTTCACCTCCTGCCCTCCCCACCGAACAGAAACCAAGAGAACCCTCCCTCACCTCTCACCATCTCCTTGGTCAGTATTTATGGGACAATGTTAATGAGAATGAAAAGAATTCCTTCCTTCTTGGTGTGAAAAATCCAGAAAATGAATCGATTTTTTAATATTGTGTTCTTAACAATTTTCTGCAATTCAGGAATGTAACCTACTTTGTAATGATTTCGGTGGATTTTGAGTTCAAAAGGGCACATGCCTTTTCTAAGTTGAACATTTTCCATTTGGTCTTTATTGAAAAGTGGGTCCTCGTGATGGCGATTTTAGCAATGTGGTACGGGAAGAAGAGACTCTCAGGGATTCGATTCAGCAGGTTTGCAGTGGGTCTAGCAGCCTGTGTTCTAATTTATATTTTGAAAAAAATTTTCAAAAGTTGCAAGTACAGTGCTAAGGACCTTTTTTCTGATTCATTGGAACGTAAGCTGCTGAAACAGTGCTCCACCCTCCGAACCCTTTAGTGTGCGATCCCTGCAAAGGAGGTTTCTCTCCCGTTGAGACAACGCGGCCATCACAGTCAGGATTAAGGCCCCAAGGGCAGGAGTGCCGCGGGAGACCCGCCTCCTCGTGGCAGGTGGCTGTCGGCTGGCGCGTTGCCGGGCGTCACCGCTCTCGCCACGCGACTGCAGTGCTGCCTGCACTTCCTGGGGGCCCCCCTCGCCCTTTGTGGTTAGTGTTCCGAGGGAGGAGGTGCCTTGACTGTGTGAATACTCCCTTCCTTGTCAGACTTTCAGTGTATTCAACTTGAACTCACGGTGTCCTTTTTCGTATTTCATATTGTAGCTTTATATCCCTGTTTTATATTCTGATCAGTGGATTATAGTCCAGAATTACCGTCATCTCTCTCTATATGAGGCCTGTTTCCCACTCAGCTGGTGGGAACCCACTCCCACCAGCTTGAGTCGCCTTTCGTCCATCGTCCTGGAGGGCATCCTCACTTCTGTCTGTCTTGCTGTCCCTGCCCCATTCCTGGGATCGGCACCCCCTGAGGAGCCCAGGTCCTTCTGGGGGCGTAGGGCGTGTGGAAGCCAAGGGCTGGCTCTGGGTGTTCTCTTTGGGGCTGTCCAGCGTGCGGTTGCTCCCCGCACCTCTCTCACTGGACAGAGCCAGGGAACGCACGTGTGCGTAACGTGTGTGTTTCTGTGCACACACACTCGTCTGCGTTTCATTACTGCCTGTGTGCAGCGAGGCCTACGCTTACACTCGTGCCTCCCACTCCAGTCCCCAGCAGGGACTTCCCGTTTTGTAGCTCCTCCCCGACAGTGAGAGCCTTGGTGTCCTTTGTCCCCATTGTGGTTTCTAAGCTGACGAGTCCTCTGGTATGAGCCGGCTTGGCCCCCCTGCCGCCTTGCTGTCTGGGCTCCAGCATGCCGAGTGGGCCATGCCTCCACGGACATGCCTTCCCTCCTTTCCGGTATGGGCTCTCAGCCCCTGGTGGGCCTGGTCAGCTCACTCCGGGCTGCCTCCTTTCCCCTGGTCCTGCAGCAGACACCCCCCTTGCCCAGGTCCAGGAAGGAATTTCAGCATTTTCAGCAGGTGCTTTAGGTTTCAGGCTTGGCCAGCCCAGGGGTGATGACAAACCAGTAACCGAGATGGAGAGTCAGGGGCCAGCTGGTGGGAGGTAAGGGGGTGACATTTTGTGTGAGGTCAGGCCCTTCAGGAACACTCGGGAGAGCGGCCTCTAGCACGTGGCTGTGAAGACGTCTCTGTCTGGAGAAGGGACTGGAGGGGGTTGCCTGCTGAAGATGGGCAGTGGGCAGAGGCCGAGGAGTGGAGCCAGGGCCTGAGGGAGCGGGCAGAGGGGGAGGAGGGCTGGGTGCTACCGCGCAAGGAGTTCCAGGTCGGCATTGTCACCAGCTGTGGCGGGAGCTGAGTGAGAGCTGGGGGCCGGGTGGGTGTCAGGAGCTGGAGAGTGTGTCACAGCTTCCACTGCTCACCTCCCCTTCACTCTCCAGGCTCCTGACACTCGGGAGCTGATTGCTTTTGGCCGCAGACACATATCAGACTAATGAGCCAGGCTGTGCTGGTAGAAAGGGCTCTGATCTCCGGGATGAGAGGTCTGGGGGCTGCGGGAAGGGCTGGAGTCTTCTGTTCCGGGCCCTTCCGTGTGTCTGCACGTGAGGCTCTGTACGCACCTCCCAGAGGTTCTGCGGGTGGTGCACGAGTGTTGCTGTAGTGGCCCTGTAGGTTTTGGGGTGACGGGGAGCTTGGTGGCCCAGCAATCAGGTAGAAGACACACCGTGTGCTCTGGGATGACAGCCAGCCCACCCTCCCAGCCCCAAAGCCAAGGCCCAGTTCCGAGCTCCGGCTGGCAAGGGGGAGCCCAGGCGCCAAGCAGCAGGCAACATGGGCGGACGTGGGGCCCAGGCTTGGTCCTGCCTGCCCTGCGTGTCTCTGGATAATAAGATGCTGTTTTATTTCGGGAAAGTGACAGAGAGCAGGGAGAGGCTGTTCTGTTTTATGCCTTGCATTAAATGCTGCAACAGTAAACTAAAAACAATCCCGCTGAAGAGCGTTGCCCAGACCTGCTGGAGAAGCCTGCGGGAGAGCGGAGTGCTGCGCAGGGCCGTGTGGTGCGGCCGCATCGCTGCCTGTGCTGGCGGCCCTGCGCCGGGGGAGGGCGGCCCGGGTTTGTCCGGTGCTTGCAGGCGCTGTGATCCTGGGGAAACACTTGGGAGGCACTCTGCTTTGTTTCTGTTGTTCCTCAGAGGAGAGCGCCTTCCTCCTCCCTCCACACGCGGGCACCGGGAGCCACGGTCAGTGGGTGAGCAGTGGGGCTGACCTTCGAGGAGCCCCTTGGTTTGCAGACTCTCGCAGGCAGCGTCCTCGGCTGCCGTCGGACCCGGGGCTGGTAGCCAGCAGGGCAGCGGGTGTTTGCTGGGTGCAGCCCCTCCTGGCAGGCGTGGCGGTATAGGCGGGGGCCAGCGTGCCCCCGGGGGCTCTGCTGGGTAGGGCTGCTCGCCCGGGGCCTTTGCTCTTGGGGCTCCTGGCTGAGAGCCCTGTTCTCTGTGCTGGGTCCCACTGGTCTTTTTAGCAGTTTCTCCGTTTCCCCCGAAGGAGGACTGTAACTGCTTGCAGCCTCCCTCCCCCTCTGCTGTGCAGACATTGAGGCCTGTACTGTAAGGCGGGGGTCCCACCACCCCTTGGCTCTTTTGAGAACCCATCCAGCTCCTGGTGTTTGTATATGACAGCAAGAGACAGCGTGGGGCTTCTACTTTGTGGATAAGTGGGGAGTGGGGCTAAGGGGTTAGGACGGGCTGGCTGTAGAGAGGGCTCCCGGAGGGTGACGGCTCCCATCCTGGGACCCAGGGGGCCCCTGGCGCCGCCCCGGGCCCAGCCAGACGAAATGCCTCCCACCCCGGGCACTCCTGCTTACAGAGTGCGTGTAGGTGGTGCCCTGGCGAGTGCAGCGCGGAGCCAGGCAGAACCACTTCCCACTTTACAGGGGCCTTTTTGCCAGTAAGTAGTTCCTCAATCAAAAATTAGTTGCTCAAGGAGCACAAATGATACATGGGAGTCTTTGAAAGACACGCAGAGAAGTTGGGTCCGGCAGGCAGTGCTCAGCTAGCCAGGCAGTGAGCGAATACTTGGGGGACGTCCACTGACACAGTGCAAGCATCCCTTGAGCAGGGAGCGCGTGCGTCCCGAGGTGCAGCGTCCGTGCGGACAGGTGCACTGACCCACGGGTGTAGTTGCTGACGTCCCCAGACTGATCAGACCCAGATCAAGAAACAATGTTACCGGCGGGCTGGAAGCCCACCTGGTCTCTGTCAGCTTCCCGTCCCCAGTCCTCCCCTGTCCCGGTGGGCCTGGCGGCGCTGCTGGTTTGGGGCTCTGTCTAACTGGGAGCACGTGGAGGCACCGGAGGCCTCTCGGGGGGAGTGTCACAGAAGCAGCATCTCAGAAGCGTTCGCTGTGCGGGTCCCCAGAGGGGTTGGGAGGAGGCAGGTCACTGGGCCCTGCTGGGCCCCGACCTCTGCCCTCTGCAGTGGGTCCAGGGACACGGCCGGGAGGAGGGGTCTCGGCAGGACCAGCACAGCCTTGACTGGAGGGTGCGGTGTGCTGACCACCACGGTCCCAGTGGTGGAGCGCAGGCTCTGTGGAGGGAAAAGCGGGCCAGACCTGGTGGCTGGCCCATGTAAGTGTGAAGAAGATGCAGTGGGTTGAAAACAAAAAAAGGCTCCACTTTCTGGGTTGGCAGAGTGCCAGCACCATCAGTGACCTTGTGGCTTTGGGCCAAGTTGTTCGACTGTTTTATTTTGTTTTGGGGGGGGGCTGTAATTACATTTATTTATGTATTTTAAAATTATGATTATTATTTTTTTTAGTGGAGGCACTGGGGATTGAACCTAGGACCTCTGTGCGCTGAGCACGCTGAGCTGCACCCTCCCCACATCCGGCCATTTTAAACTTAAGCTTTCTCTTCTGGGTTGTGGGAAAGGTTGGCCTAAGTCCTTGTCAGTGTGAACTTCCAAGCGTCATGAATTACAGAGGGTCACGCAGGAAGTCTTGCAGACAGGAAGATTAAATTTTACACAAATGCCAATTACCACCTACCTTTCCTTCCATCCACCTGCCCACCCGCTCGCTCACTCGCTCACCTGCTTCCTTCATTAAACAGAAACCCAGGAAGGCACCGGAAGACAAGTGATTCCTTAGGACGGGCCTACCTTTTAAAATTTATGTTCTGCCCACTTCGCCCCACGTCAGATTGACAGCACTGTCCACACTTCCCACCCAGGGATTTAATTTCAGTTTATTCACGTTATTTAGCTGTTTATCTCAGTGAATGTGGTACCAGGTGCCCTGTTGTGGCTCTCATCCTTTCCCCTCTGCCCTTCCCTCTCCCACTCGCTGTCAGATTCTTGGGAGGAAACCATAAACTAATTGGCCATAGGGATTCCCGGGGGATCGAATGTGACAGCCTCCCTTCGCTGGTGCCAGCCTGATGAATGGTCAGTGGCTGCCCCGCTCCCTCCTTGGGCGGCCGGTACTTTGATCTGAGACCGGGGAGCAGGGAGGGGCTGCCGTCAGCCTGGGGCTCCTAATGAGGGTTCTGGTGTCTGCAGGATGATGCCAGTATGGCAGCCACTCCTCCACCTCCCGCACCTTTCCACAGGCCCTCCGGGAACCCCTGGGGCGGATGGAGTGAGGGGGTGCTGGGCTTTCCAAGGAGATGTGGCTCCCGTCCCGTGCCCACCCCCCGCCGCCGCCCACAGCCTGTGGGCCTTTGAACAAACTCCCCCTCCTCCCCGTCTTTGTGGTGGGTCTCTGGAGGACGTGCCCAAGAGCCGCCCCAGGCGCCCCGAGGAAGTGTGGGCGGGCGGCTCAGATGCCCTCTGACCAGCCCTGGCTTTGCCCTGGGCGCCCTGCACAAGGCGCGGCGGCGATGTGACGATTATTTGGTGGTTTCTCTGTGGAAGCGTGTTCTGCTCCCCTTCGCGCTGTTCACACGCGTTGGGCCCTTACTTCTGCCTTTCAGGTCCCCGCTCATGCACTAGCCAGTCTGTGCCTCAGGTTACAGTGGAGTTGCCCGGGGTCATCTACAGTCTTTTGAGACCTTCACTCTGTTCCTGCCAGGACAAAGAGCGACGAAGTTAACCTCTCGCTCCTTTAGTTACGCGTTAAAACGAGTCTACCATACTTGTCCCAGTAGGTTAGTGACAGCCCGATATTCACAGGCCTCCCCACCAGAGCCACGCATCAGCCGCCCGGCCTGCTCTGCAGCTCGGACTCAGACTCTCGGGGTGGGGGGGGGTCTCTGGGAAAAGTCCTTGGTGACTTTGACGTGTCCGTGGCAAAGTTCCCGTCCAGCGCCAAAGTCCTGTTGTTTAGTCTATAATTCGCTTTTATTTTCTTTTTCCCTCCAAGTGACACACGCATGTCTTAAAAACCGAAGAGCACTGGAAGGTGTGCTAAGGAAGAGCTCTCTCCCCGGCCCCGACTTCCAGGGGCGGCTCTGAGTCCCTTCTCGTCTGTACGTGTGTGTGACTTCCTCGGTAGTTACAGATTTGCCGGTTACTCTTTTCGCTAAATTTTCTGTGAACTGAGGAGTTTATTTTTCGCATGTATTCCCGTACATCTGACACGTGCTGGCAGTGGTGTTTCCAGTGCTCAGATAATCTGTTCCTTTTTACTGTTTTTAAGAGCCCCTGTAGTTCCTGTTGGACCCCGTGGTCTCTGGATGGGGGACGTGGGTATCTTGTGAGTTCTCTGTCTCTCTGCCTTGTTTCCTGGACCTTCTGTGGTTTATTCCCCAAGAAGAACACGAGACACAGATTGCGTGTCTGCGTCTCTGAAAAAGACCTGTCTTCCACTCCCACACTCGCGTCCCAGACTGAAGTGACCTTCACGGGGGCCGAGGGCGTTGCTCTGCTTGCCCCGCTTGCAGTGCTGCTCCCGTCCCTGACCCTGTGCTTGTGATCTGAGCTTTCTCCGGGGACTTGCCTTGCCGTTCATTGTTAGCGTCTGCACTGCGATGTGCCGGGATGGGGGTTCCCTTGGGCGAGTCCTGGTTGTGGTTCACGGAGCTTCGCGAATCTGTTGGTTTATGTCCCTTACCAGTTTGGGGCAGTTACCAGGCATCGTATCTTCAACTGCGTTTTGAGCTCTGCGCTTCTCTCTTTCTGAGACTCCAGTGGCTGCAGGATTAGCTCCTTTGCTGTCATCCCCAGGTCTCTTTAGGCTCTTTTCCTGGGAGCCTTTCCGTTTCTGCCGAGAGGACTCTCCCGTCCTCTGCCGGGTGGGGCTGTGCGGTGGGGAGAGGGCAGGGGAGCTGAGGCACTTCACTGTGTGGACGGTAGTGCCTGAGCGGGAAGCTCGGGGGAGCTGGGGCAGCACTAGCGCTGGCACACGGAAAACAGGAGACTGAAAGCAGTTCGAGAAAGATGTCACTTCAGGACGCTCCTTGGCTCAGGCTGAGTACTATTTCCACAGACATTACACTAACATAAAACACTGAATCTTAGTGAAGATGTGACGCGGCTCTGTTGGGAGAGCAGGGATCGGGGGAGCGGGATGGTGGCGGAAGAGAGGCCAGTCCTGCCCTCTGACGGGTACGGCTTGGGACGTGGCTGGAGGGCAGGGGCTGCTGCTGCTCTGCTGAAAGCCTGGTGGTGCTCTGCCTCGAGCCGAGCACACGTGCACGGCTGTGAGTTTAAAGAGGCCCGCGGGGAGGCTCTCGTGAGGAGGGAGGGCTGGTGTGCGAGTGCGGAGAGGTCCGCAGTTCAGTGTCTGAGGAAGCGGAGTGATCTGGAGTCCAGGACGTCAGGTGGAGAATTAGTGCCGGTTAGGAGGAGAACTGGGTAGAAGCTGACTTAGGTGTTCTACCCGTCCAGTGGTCTGACCTTTTCCTTTGAGGGAAAAATGCTTTCTAAGTGGAATTAGAGAATTTCTGTTGAAAACTCCTTCCCACAACCATTGAAGTGTGGTCTGTGGACCGCGGTGGGTTCCTGAGACCCCTGCAGGGATCCGCAGGGTGGGGACTGTGTTTGCAATGATGTTAAGGTGCCACTGGCTATTCTGCTGTGCTGACCGGCTGCGCTGAGCCTGAGGGAAGGCTGGGGCCTCAGACGACTCGTTGTGGTTTTCACCTCGGCTGAGCATTCCAGTGAAGACTGTCTGCTTCCCCCAGATCGTCCGAGAAAGCAGCAGAGTTTACTAGCATCTTTGGGTTTCAGCCACTGAACACACACGTTTAGCGGCGGGGAAGGGGAGCCGCGGGAGCACCCCTGCCACGGGCGTGGGGGTCAGGGGGCTGCCCTCGTGTGCTGAGCCATCTGCTGTTTTCAGGGTACAGACAGACAGTGTTTGCCAGACACTTTCTGGAAGATGAGAGAAGTCACCTTAAGGGAAACAGCTGACAGGATTTGTTGCCGGTGGTAAAATCTGAGACGTCAGGGGATGGGACGGAGATCTGCGTGGCTCAGTGAGCCGCTGTGTTCCAGATGCCTGGTGCTGCTGCTACAGGATCATCTGTGGCTCTCGGACGCGTCCAGAGTGTGGGTGGGCGGGTGGCCCTGAACGCGGTGCGGCCGCGCCGTGGCTTCACGTCCCCGTGGCAGGCGGTCTGTGCCGCCACCTCTTGTCCAGCTTTGCTTTGCTGTCGGGGACCAGCCAGGGGGTCGGACACGACTGAGCAGGTGCCCCCCTCGTCTGAGACACGCTCGTGCGCCCCCGACCTGCCCCCGCAGGCTCGCCAGGGCCCCAGGGGCCGGCGGGGTCCCCCCCCCCTCCCACCAGGCTCTAAAGGAGCCTGCCAGACGTGAGACAGCGCTGCCCTTCTCGTGACGTGGTTTTGGGAAGAAGTCATTCTTCACAAAAGATACGTTCTTATGCAGTGGCTTTGCTGTTACTTTTAAAGGAGAAAGCACAGAAATATTTTTAAGATTTCTCACCTTAATTTTGAGTGTAGTAAGTGCCGACGGATACAACCGCATAAACAAAAGCTCTCTGGGGTCCCGCACGACTTCCAAGAGCGTGAAGAGGCCCCGAGACCAGGTGAGCCTCGGGCGTGGCCGGGTAGGGTTGTTTGCCTCCGAGGCCGCTCGTGAGGCGAGCAGGTGAACCGGGAGTCAGTGGGCGCCTGGCCCCTCGCGCACGGGGTCCCCGGCCCGACAGAGGCCCACGCTGGGCCCCAACAGGAGCCCGAGATGAAGCCTCAGGGGCACGGAAACCAGGGGCTGAGGTGGCGAACGCGGGTGAAGGGAAATGGCCAGGGGCCGGTGACTTTTACTCAAATTACGGGGAGAGGCGGGCGAACCCGGGTGCATCTCAGGCCCGCGTGCTGGGTGAGTTATGGGGGGGTTAGCGAGGTGGCGGCACACGAGTAAAGAACGCTCTCTTCGCTTCTCCGCAGATCCTCTGTCCATGGGCCCCCAGAAGGCCCTGGAGACCATCGGGGCCAACCTGCAGAAGCAGTACGAGAACTGGCAGCCGCGGGTAAGCCTCCCCTCTCTCCTGTGCGAGCTCGGCGCCTCGGGGTTGAGCAGCCCTTGAATGGGGTCGTCGCCTCGTGCGGCCGTGACTGGCCGCTCCCGGTGGGGGCCCGCGTCCCCCTTCGGGTCCGCTGGCCGCCCCTCTGTCCCGTGAGGAGGTGCGCGCCCTATTGAGAGGTGTTCACTGGGTGGCCTGCTGTTTATTTTGCCTAAACCTTCCCCCAAAAACACCGAGAAAAGAAACGGCATTTGCACGTTACTCTTAAATAGCGGGTTCATTTTACATGGGAAATGTATTTTCAGTAATTTTCTGCAACTTCAACTACTTAGAGCTGTTGCTCCCACCTTCGATCTTCAAACAGCTGAGGAAAAAAGCAGCCAGCGCTCAAAAGATGGCACCTGTTATACGCTGTCTTTGGTTCAAAGGCGAGGCTGCTTTTAGGCAGCCAGCGCCAATTACCGTGCCTTTTGTTGCTTACAGCTCCCACGCTTTTTTCTTTTAAAGTGACGTCCGATGTGATAGCTGTGCCCTGCTGCCTTTAAGATCTCCCGTCATTGTAAACCCCTCACCGCCCTGTTTTCTTCAGCCTTTCTCCTTAACTCGCCTGAGAGCTTAATAACTCAAATAGGAAACGAGCTGCCTGGGGTGTTCACGGAGCGCCCCTGGCCAGCAAGGTGTGATGCCCGGGGAGGGCGGGAGCAGGCCGCCGCGCCCGCGTGCCGCCCGTGGGCCCGGCCGCGCCGCTTGCAGGGAGCGCCCCATGGGAGCCGTCCAGGCTTCTCCACGGGTGCTTGCGCTCCTGCCTGAGATGGCGCCCTCCGGAGTCTCTGCTGCTGCTCGTGGTGGGGGGTGACCAAGCGTCAAGAACCGCCTCTGCCTCACACGTGTCCTTGTGCCTCGCACCTCTGACCTGTCCAGTCGGCGGCCACGGACTCTCGTCCTGTGGAAGTAGCTTCTCAGTGGAGGTTCTGATCGAGGTCTAAAGGCTTTGCTGCTTCCTCCCTCAAACTGGTGACCTCTTGATGGTCCATGTGAAAACGCGGTAGCTTCTTTCTTGAGAGGACCGTGCCTCGGCTTGGATGAGGACGGAGAGATACTGAGATGTGTGTTCATTTGAAAATGGTTGAAACGCCGGGTGTTATGAGCAGAAAAGAGCTTCCATGAGGACGTCAGAGGTGCTCCAGGATCTCGGCGAGGCCAGGCAGGCACCTGGGGCGAGTGAGCGGCACAGACCGACCTCACGGTCCACGTGGGACAGCACACACAGGGGGCATCACGAGCCCTGGTGCCACCAGCGTGCGGGAGGTGGAGAGTCGGCGCCACTGACGTTTACAAGAGTGTCTTTCCGACTCGGCTGCTTCCGACTGTCTTCTGGGTTCGACTTCATGCTTTCGCTTTTCGCTGGACACACTTGCTTGAAAACGAACGTGACGGATGAATTCAGGCTTCCCGACTGTGTTCTTCGTGGGAGGGGCTTGTGCCACTTTAGTTGCTTTCTTCCTTTTAAAGAGTCACCCCGTAGGAGTGGTTACAGGGACGTCTTCCGGAATCGTGTGTGACGTGCTGAGAGATGGCGTGGTCATTCCGTTTGCTGTGGTTTACAGGGCTCTTGGCCGGCCTGCTGCTGTTGCTTCCGGAGGCCGGGAGTCGACCTACTGCTGGCCCTGCCGCAGGTTAGCTTGGGAGGCGCCAGCAAGTTCGTGCCAGCTGACGGCAAGCGGCGTCTTCTAAAGTAGGGTCTGTCGTTGCTGTTAATCCGAACTTCTGCCTGAGAGCACGTTTCTTCCACGGTGTCTGGAGAGGCGTTAACCTGTAGGGCAGGCAACATTAGCATGCAGGGAAGTGACTGCAGGCCCCGAAACCACACCGTGGAATCACGTATCAGACTGCGTAGTTACCGTCCCAGGGCGGGTGTCAGCAGCCGCACGGAGCGGCGCGGCCCGTGGGGGGCGGTCGTTGGCCTGAGGAAGTTTGTTAAAGTCAGCGGGAGTTCAAGAACAGATCCACAGAGTGATGTTTTGAAGGAGAGCTGGTTCGAAGGGAGAATGCGTCCAGATTATAGGATGCTCAGGAAGAGGTGCCAGTGTGGCGGTGCGGGGAGAGTCCATCTGGGTTGGTTTGCCAAGTGGAGTTGAAATAGGGTGTCGGCCTGGAAAGATGCGTCCGTGCGGCTGGGCTGGGCCACCGGCCTGTGCTCAGGAGGCAGGGCCACTGCAATGAACATTTGATGCTTTGTTTTCTGAGTGCCAAGACCGTTACATTCATCTTTAAGTACAATAAAAACGTTTAGAATTTTGCTGCTGCAAACTGTTAGTGGGCCTTGGGCATTTCAGAGACAAGCCCAAGGTGAAGGATGCAGTGGGGTGCCCGCCCGGCTGGCCCGCTGGTGTCCGTCACGGGGCAGTCGTGCTATGTGTTCTGGGGCACGTGGCGCGCTTCCCTGCTCCATGTACCTTCACGTGGGCCGCGGGGGGGGGCCTGGCACCCGATGGCACGGCTCTCAGGTGTCTGTGCGAGGGCGCCTGGTTCCTAACTGTAAATCAGGCCCTTTGAAACATTGCAGAGCGAAACACGCCACTTTATTGCACTCCACAGGGCTCTCGAGTTTCCCCGCAGTAATAAGGAGAGGTTGATTGCATCTGCAGTGGAACAATGGGGGCGTTGCTAGATTCCTAGACCTTTGATGTGGATGCCCACAGGTCTGGTTTTCGCTTTCTCTGTATTCGCTATTGCAAGGCTTGTAGGTCGGGCCAGGGGAAATAAGGTCACCTTCATTGGCATTTGCGGAAACCCTCGCAGGCCTCCGCAAGTCCCTGGGTGGGGGGCGGGGGCGGGCTGGGGAATCCTGCAACCTCCATCCAGTACCGGGGTGCGGAAACCTGTCGGCATCGGAGGAGCCGTGCCTTGCAGGCTTGGCTTCCTTCCCGGTGCTAGAGGGCTTCTGGTCTTCCCATCTCACGCTTCCAGCTCTAACTGTTCCAGGTGAAACGTTCTGACAGAGGTGACTTGGGGTTGAGAGGAGTTTAGAGAAACCATGACGGTGACGTTTTTTCCAGAATCGGCCACACTCTCTGGCCCGATTTCCTTGCCAGGCTGATGGAGCCCTTTTGTAAATAATTTATCAGTTTGCCGCAGGTGAAATATTTCTTCTGATTAAATTTAAGACCTTGCCTTATTACCTTGTAGGTACATAAATTTGTGTTCTCCCGGAGATGGAAGGAAAAATGCCAACTGTTGTTTCAGCTGAAAATCCTGCGGTTAAATAAACCTCACTTGTTTCATCATAAGTCTCAAGTGAAAGCTTTATTGGGAGATGGAGCAGGAGATTATAAAGCAGAGCGTATACAGTGAAGAATTTATCTTTTTAAGACTTGCTAACAAATTGGGGTTCTGGCAGTTTAGTACAAGGGGCGATTTAGGAGCCGGGGCTGGTGGAAGACAGCAAACAGAGGGTCTTGTCTGTCTGGTTCTTTCCCGAGAGTTTCCGAACCACCAGCGAGGCCACGCCACCTTTCCTCGGGCTGCAGTGTGGTTCTCCTGGGTGGCTTGAAAACAGATGTGGTGGGAGTGCTTGGCACTTCCTCAGGTAGGCGAAGGGATCTGGCGAGACTTCCGCTGCCGGCAGGCGTCTGAAGTGCCCCTGACAGGGCCCGCCTGTCCGGAGAGCGTGTCCGCGGGTGGGGGACGTGCCTTGCTGTGCCCTGCCCTGGGTCGGCGATGGCGCCCTGGCCCGCGGCAGCTGCGGGGGCTCCAGGAAGCTGGGGGCGTCCTCGTGGGGCAGTTCTTAGTCACCGCACGCAGGATGCTGGCGCATCGCACTTGGCAGATTCTCACGCTCAGTCCCCCTTCAGTGCACCCTGTCCCTCGGTCTGTCGCAGGGCCTGCGGTCAGGGGGTGACAGTGGTTTGTGTTCATAGTGCTCGCCGCCGAGCGGCGTGAGTGGGGGGAGGGGAGTCTGTCCTGACCAAAGCAGGCCTCCAGCACCTGGCCAGTCACCTGGGCAGAGATAACCGCTGTGTTAATTTAAGTGATAACCGTTCCGTCCCTCGGTGTTGATCACAGAGCTGTCTGCGTGCCTCTCAGGTTGCCGTGGGGGGGCAGTTTGGACTCCTCGGGCTCGCCCTGGGTTTAGGTCAGAACAGGTGCTGTTTGCAGCCCCGGTGCTTCTGCGCAGCAGGGTCTCCCAGGGGCTGGGGGGCTGTGATCAGGCTCCCGCCTCCTCCCGGACAGGGGGCCTGCTTGATAAGCTGCCAGGTGTTCGGGTTGAGCCTTGAACTGGTGGGTGCCAGGGAGCAGGCTCTGGGGCCACCTTCCTAGGACTGTCCTCCCCCGAGAGGTGCCCTGGAGAGATCTGTGGAGTAGACCAAAGTGGACTGTTTCTCGTGGTGACTCCTGCTTGGGGCGGTCACGTCACGACCTGAGCCCCAGACACACCGCAGGTCAGCCAGCGGAAACAGCCCTGTAGCAGGGGTTTGAGAGCCCCCAGTGCCGCCTCACACTGTCACCGCTTCCTGCTGTCCCCCGCCGGCCAGCTCCCCCTCCTCCTGTCTTCCCCAGCCCTTTCCTTCCTTGGGTCCCGAGGTTGGGCTCTGTCCACATTGTTTGTGTTTTTGTGACAGACTGCGAACGGGCTCTCAGCCACAGGCGGGACTGCGGGTGGAGGCTCCCAGCTTACGTAATTCAGTGTCTGGTGTGAAGCACTTTGCATCCGGTACTCGTTACATCTGCACGACCGTGCAGACCGAGTCTTCTGGTCCTCTTGGGGCTACTGCACTGTTTGACGGTGTCACTTAACTGCTCTCTGCCCAGAGCACTAAGGCTTGTGCCTGTGACAGACATTCTGTTTGTATTTCGCTTTGGCCTTGCCGGCCCTCCCGGACGTCATCTTTACCCCTCTTTTCAATCACTGCTCACCTGACAGCTTTTCCATGGACTGTGTGCACTGAGAGTTCTGATCTATGCTCATCAGCAGGAAGTCTCTTCCTCTGCCCTGCCCACACACCCCTGTCCTGCCTGTCCCCAGAGGCCACGGTGTTGGAAACAGCCTCCAGGATGTGGAATTTAGATTCAGAAAAGCAGCTTAACCAGAACCCCCTGCCAACTCCTCCCCCATTGCTTTTCATAAGGGAGCAGGAGGGCCTTGCCATCACTCGGGGCCACGCGGAGGCACGACCTGTGGCACTTCAGAAACACAGCAAAGGCGTTAAAGAAGAGGAAGAAGAAAAGTCGTCCTGCAGCCCTTCTGGAGGATGAGGAGCCTGTCCTGTGACCAGGACTCTGGCTCTCTGTGGGGAGGGCGAGGTCACAGCCTGGTATCCAGGTGGAGAACGCGGGCTTGTTGCACTTGGCTCTGCTGCTTCCTCGTGATTAACCCCGAGAAGTTACTCCTTAACTTCTACACGTGTAGGTGCGACAGGAGGGCGGATGGGGCAGGTGCGCCGGGAGGGGCCGCGGCCGCCCGTGGGCTGCTCCCCGCTTCCCGGGAGCGGTGGGGGCCCGCTGGGGACGGGCATCGCTCGCCCCGGCTTCCGCGCCCACTCTGCTCTGTGAACTGACCTACTTGAAGTACCGTGTTTTTAGAGGCAGATGCAGGCTTAACTTTGTCCTTAACAAGCCTCCCCAGGATGTCATCTCTCATCTTCATGTTCCTTTTAACAAGACAGTTATCTCTGTGTGTGACAAATTGCAAATGAGGACCAAATGCTGTCAGTTTAAGGACTAAAACTGCAGCTCAGATGTCTGGCTTTCCCAGATTTCGTGTGCAGGGCTGGCTTCCCGAGTTAACCTGGAGGCCTGGGACACACAGCCATGAGTAAACGGCTCTGCAGGACGTGTGAGGGGTGGAAATAAGGGTGCCTAAGGAAGTGCCGGTTCTCAGTCAGAAAGTAGACGAGGCGGTGCTTGCAGAGAACGGAGTGCGAGATTCGGAGGTGGCGGGGCGCCCACCGTATGCTCACCACGTGTAAATGAGGAGAGCTGTCAAGTTATATTCCAGCCAAATGAGGAGGTGCCAGTCAAGGGGGAAGGAGAACGGGCTGGAGGGGAATGGCCGCTTCTGTCACACTTGGCTGCATTTTATAGGGAAACCAGACGTCACAGTGGTTATTTGTGAAACTGGGGCTTCACAAAGGCTTCTGGACACCCCCCCCTTAAATGTCAAGGAGTTGCTTGTTGGTGTGATATGTAATGGAGACTTCCAAGAGAATTAAGATAATTTTCGCAGAGCACGAGATTATGGATGGAGTCATACACTGTGCAGCCTTCCGTGGCTGGCTTCTCCCGCTCAGCACAGTGTTCTCGGGACTCATCCAGGAGCTTGCGTGTTGTCTCAGTGACTCAGTCCTTTCTGTAGGTGAGCTGCGTCCCCGTGGCTGGATGGACCACGTCGTGTTTATCTGTCTGTTGGCGCGTACTTGGGTTATCCCCGCCTTCTGGCTGTCATGCACAGTGCTGGCGTGCAGGTTTTATGTGGGCACTGAGTGTTCACCTGGAAGTGGGACTGCTGGGCCTGATGGCATTCTGTGCTGACCTTCTTGAGAAGCTCCCAAATTCTTCTCCACAGTGGCTGCGCCGTTTTCCAGGTTCACTGGCAGCGTACGGTGATTCCGGGTGCTCCCTATCCTTGCCAACTCTTATTTTCTGTGTTAAAAATACGTACGTTATTACGGCCGTCCCAGTGGGTGTCAGGTGGTGTCTCTTGGTTTTGACCTGCTTTTCCCTGATAACCAGGGGCGCTGAGCCTCTCTTCTGTGCTGACTGCACATCTGTCTCTTTGGGAGAACTGTCTGTTCACCCTGGACACCATTTTTTAGTGGAGTTACTTGTTTTTGTTGTTGAACTGCAGGAGTCCATAGTGGAGGTTTTTAACTGACTAGGCTGTACGTGTTGCCGTGAGAACCTGCCCTTGCCTTCAGGCTCCCGCCCCGTCTGTCAGGAAGCTGTGTCTCTCGGTGTTTGTCCTTTGAAGGCGCCCGCCCCTACACCCCCGGCTGATTTGCAGCTTCTTCCGTGGCTGTCATCGTCTCTCGGGGCGCTCGCAGGGCCGGCCTGGCGTGTGTGCGCCCTGCTGGTGCTCCTGGCCCCTGGGACTGCCCTTCAGGCACCCCTCCAGCCCCTCTGTCCCTTCTCTCCCGGAGTCAGAGGGCCTGGGCCTCTTCAGCGTGTCCCGTGTGTTTCTTACGTTCTGTTCAGTGGGTTTTGCTTTGTTTGGGTTGTTTCTTTCGGGGTGTCTCTCTGGCGGTTTCCTGCCGACTGCTCTCCAGCTCCCAAATCCCCTTCTGTTACGGCGTCTAATCTGCTGTTCGGCAGCCTGCCAAGTCCTTGATTCCATTGTATTTTTCTGTTCCATCATTTCTGTTCAGTTCTTCATTGATTCCTGAACTTTCCACCGTGTTCTCTATTTTCATGAAGATACCAGCTGCCAGTCCCGGGGCGCCCAGTCTGCTCACACGGACGGCTCTGAGATCGGGGTGTTGTGTTACAATCGGTGCTGCCGTGGGTGTGGACTCCAGGGTGTGACTGGCCAGCAGTCAGGTTGGGCCCACATGTGGAGGATCAGAGTCCCGAACGTGGGGTGCCAAGGGCAGCAGCGAATCCCTGAACGGGGCCTGTGGCCTGGACCAGCCCCGGAGGCTGCCGTGGAGAGGTCCGCCCCCGCCGTGGAGAGGTCCGCCCCCGCCATGGAGAGGTCCGCCCCCGCCGAGGCCCACGAGCTGGCACCGAGGGAGGCGGGTGTGTCGATGGCTCTGGGGGCCCGGCTGGCGTGGAGAGTGGGCTGTGAGCGTGAGAAAGGGCCGTGTGGAGATGCCCGATCCAGGCGCTGGGGCTCACCTTTCCTTCTGTGTCCTTGCAAGGGCGACGGGATAGACCAGCCCGATTCCGTGTGTAGCAGCTCCTCTGCTCCGTGTCGGGTTCAGTAACGCAGTGGGCCGTCTTCCATTTTTCGGCTTCTTAGATTTTATGAAGAAGGAGCATCTCGACATACATTACAGCCACACTCCTCGGGGAGCAGAGCTGGGAGAGGGCTCGGTGCAGCTAGTGACAGGGACAGCCGCCTGCACCGCGCCCGCCCCGCTTCCCTTCCGTGGGGGCCGAGGGTTCCTCACAGAGACCCTGGTTCACAGAGTCCCTGTTGCTGCCGGGAAGGGGGCTTGCCCTGCCTCTCCTGACGGGCTTCGGGGGGAGCGCGCAGCCCGCCGCTGCTGTGCGGGTTGGCGGCGGCGCCTCCCGGTGCAGCCCTGCGGTTCCGTGGTTCCAGCCTGGCTGAGGTCGAGGTCGTCCAGTGTCCCCGGCATCAGGGCCGGGGCTCTGTCTGCACCATTCGGGGCTCACAGCCCGCATGTCAGGGCTCCAGTAGTCCTCGGTCAGAACAGCGCGGAAAAGCCTGCCCTCTTTTCAGTTTTATGTATTTCGTATTATCTCTTTAAATCTTTAAAAATTTAGAACATCCTTTTTTACATGCCACCCCACAGACTTTTTTACAGGCAGTTTGTTGGCTCTTACGTAGTTAGTTCGGTGGATTTTACCGGCTGTGCACTCCCCGTTAACCACCCTCAGCGCCCGGGGGTGGAGCTGTGATCACCGGGAGCTCCCTCGCGCCCCAGCCACCCCAGCCCCGTCCTCCTGGCTAGGAAACTGCCTTCTCCAAGCCCCCGTCACACGGGTTGCTTTCGCGCCGAGGTCCGAGGCTCGCCCAGGTCCCGCGTGCCTGCCGTTCTGCCCCTGCAAGGCCCAGGAGCGTGCGGGGGGACCAAAGCCCGTCCCCTGGCGGCCTCCCGCCCGTGCGCGTTTGGGCTGTGATGAGCGGGGCTGCTGTGAGCGTCAGAGCCTCGTGTGGGAGTGTGTTCGTTTCCCTTGAGTGAATACCCAGGGACGGGTCTGCAGGTCCTGGGGTAGTTGTGTGTGTTCCATGATGTTTTGTAAGCAGCTCTAAATTGAGAAAATGACAAAGATCATCTGTTTTTCTTTGCAGAGCCGGGCAGTCTACAGAGAAATCTTATTTACGGTTTTCTCCACATACTCTGGAGACGTGAAAACATGAACGGAAATGAGCCAGATGTTTGGTTGCCTTTGAATGGGTTCTTAGGTCGGGCGCTGGGCCGTGTTTTCCTCTGAACCCATCCGCTTCCCCCAGCGATGGGGAGTGAGTCCAGCCATTTGTGCCTGTTACGGACTCGCGCGCAGAAATACATGCACGGTTTAGAACTTCATCAGATTAATTGCTTTTACCATTCCTGGGTGTAAGAAGGAAGAAAGTGATTGTGGCTTTAGCAGCCCTCCGAGTCCGTCCCTGGTGACAGCCCCGTTCTGACCGGGCTGTAAGCAGAGCGCATGCGTGTGTGTGTGTGTGTCTGTGTATGTGCGTGTGCCTGTGTGTGTGGGGGGGGTGGTCAGCTCGTCCTGTTGTGGCGCGTGTCTCCGCTCAGCACCGTGTTGAGGCCCGTCGGGTGACCGGGCTCCCAGGCTCCCACCGCTGGTCACTCCCTGGTGACGACAGATGGAAACCTCGCTCTTCACAGGTTTTGCTGTCACAGCCCATCCACCGAGGAGGACTGGCTGCTGCCTCTCCGGTGCCAGGGGCAGGACTGCCTGTGGGCTGTCCCTGGGGGCGGCCTTCACGGAGAGGGCCGCCTGCTGTCCCATGGTCCTGCCGGTTCTGCCGCTGGAGGGGGGAGTCCTGCTGGAAGACCCCTTCTCCCTGGCAGTCCCGCTGCGGGACGGCTGCTGGCCCTGGCTCCTCGGTCTGGACAGCAGGCTCCCAGCGTCCTGCAAGGGGCATTGGAGGCCGCTCGTCCTGCTCTCTTAGTGGCAACGGCAGGAGACACCCATCCATTCTAATCCCGACGACACATGCCTTTAGCGGCATCTGTTTTTGTTCCCTTTTCGAGGAACAGAAGCAAGACCAGAGAAAATAATTCTTACGGCCAGTGTGGGCTCTGGTGCTGGGTGCCCCTCGGCTTTGCTGCTCGCCCCACCCCCCGCCTTCCCGCTGCTCTCCTGAGAAGCGCTCAGCAGGGCCCACACCCGGGCCTTGGGGGTCCAGCGGTCTAGGGTGCTGGTTCAGGAAGAGGCGAGGGGGAGAGGAGCCCAGGGCTCTGAGAGAGTCGCGTCGGCTCACTGCTGGCTTGTTTCAAGGATGGAACATTTGCATTCGCGTGGCTGTTAACTCTGAAGTACCTGCGATAAATCTGTAGTGCTCATTCCCCTCCGAAGGACCTGGGCTTTTTCTCGACAGGACAGAGACGCTTTTATAAACTTCGTGTCCAGGGTGTTGATAGAATTTTAATCTGCAGACTCAACAGGAACAAGGAAAGTTTGGTTTTGCTTTCTGCGCTGCGGAGACCTTCCGTCTAGGATTTTTTTGTGCTCCTCCCTTCGTTCTTCTTCCCTCTTTTTCTCAGTCAACGAAGACATTTGAAAGGAAGTCGCTGGTACGCTTTGCCGCTGCTGCCCGCGGGCCCGGGGCCCCAGCCTGCCATCCTGATTAGAGGTTTGCTGGCTGCTCCACATCAAAGCAGCTTTCCCAGGGAGAAGCGGGAAGCTAATTGAAGGCGCCACCTAATTACTGGGGTGCTTCCGGGCCACTGTTCTCATCTCTTCTTGAGAGCATGTTCCTTTGAAAGTGACACGAGCTATTAAAAACTCAAGGAAGACCTTCGTAGGAGGGATGAAGTCTTGCTCGTCTGTTAACCCTCAAAGCCACTCGTTACCTTTCTTTGCAGACTGTTGCCGTGAGTTCTGCGTGCATTGTCACGTTGTCACCATCCTGTTCGTGGGACTCGGTGGGGGGGCGCTGTGTGTCTGTTGTGAGTCTCCGGGGAAGAGCTGCATTTTCTGCCTCCTTCGGGGGGACGTGGGCTGTTAGGAATATCGCCATTTGACGTTACCTGAAGAATTACCTTTCCCCGAGTTTGGCTTGTGGAAACAGACCGTTCTGTTGTCCTCTCCCTCTGCCTGGCGTGAACTTGAGAAGACTCTCGTCCCCTCTCCAGCCTGGCGGAGACATCAGAGGTGGAGGTTGGAAAGAGGCCCCAGGACAGAGTTGCAGGTCTTTGGATAAGGTAGAAGCATCGGGGTCATGGCTGGGTGTGCGGGCGGGGCCGCCCCGAATCTCGTCGCCACGCTGGGCAAAGCGCAGGAGAGACGTGAAGCCCTTCCTGCCTGGTTCAGAGCAACAAGGTGTCAGTGGGTGTCTGCCGTGTGCAGGGCGCGTGGCTGGTCGCTGTGGATGTGGAAGCGGGGTGCCACCCATCGGCTGTGAGCTCCAGGGCCTGTAGGGGAAGCAGGCAGGACTCAGTGACAGGGTCACGATTCATCGACAGTGTTTATTGGGGTTACATGAAGCTGGGGTCTGAGCAAAACCGAATATGGTCCCTGCCGTTAGCATGGCGTCTGGTGAGGGGGGCAGATGGCAGGCACAGGCTGTGCCAGGGGTGGGTCACGGCAAACCAGGAGGAGTGTCTGGAAGCAGGTGTGCTCCCTGAATGTGGATAATGGCACTGCCGACCAGAGGCCCTGGGGACTTCCTCTCGTGTTCCTGAGCAAATGCTTGAGGGACCGAAGTGCTCCCCCCACACCCCAGAGAAGGCTTTAGAGCCCGCCAGCGGCTCCCCGTCACTGGCTGCTCGGCGGCGTGGGAGGAGCGGATGTCCTCTGTGGCGCCTGCCCCGTGGTCAGGGCTCTGCTCTCCTCCTCCCCGGGCCCATGTCGCCTTCCCAGCGCACGCCGTTGCCTCCCCGTGTGTGCTGGGGGCGGGCTGCCCCGCGTCAGGAGAAAACCAAGCGGTCAGCCTCTGAGGGGCAGCAAGAGCGCCCCCCGCGCCTCCCGCCACTCTGTCCAGAATTTGCTGCTTGAGGCGCCCGTGATGGCTCTTCCCCAAGCCCCCCGCGGCCCAGCCACTCGTGGCAGCTGAGCTCTGCTGTCTTTGCCCTGGGCCGTCACTCCTCCTCTCCTCCCGTCCCTCCGCTTCCATCAGACGCTGATGCAGAGAATTCGCCCCTTTCTCTCTGCAGCCATCACGGCCGTGTTTGGTTTCCGAGTGCCTCTCCAGGCCTGAGCCCCTCTCTCTCCCAGGCTGTTCACGCGTCGGAATCCGTAGCATCGCTTCGCCGAGCTGTTGTCCGAGTGGAGAGCAGCCTGGAACTGGATGTGCTGGGCCCAGAAGGGCTTTAGTGACCCTTTAAAGCCCTACCCTCCTCCGACAGCGGTGCGCCCGGCCTGGCCGGACAGGGGCTGGGTCAGGTCGACTCAGGCCTGGAACCGATGTTTCTTGATTCCTTGCTCCCTGTGAGTAAGGTTCTCCTCAGACCGGTTTCTCGTCACAAGTGCTTCTTGCCTGACCAAGGCCACCACTCGTCTTTCAGGCTAGAAAGCTCAGGACATCTCCGTCAAAGCATCACTGCTCTCTGACCCCTGCGGCTCCACTCCAGGGCCCCTGGCTGTGCCCTCCTCTGCTCTCCCACCCACCTCCTAGTCCTACTGCGTGTTTAACGTAGGACCCACTTCCTTGCCAGCTTTGCCCATTAGGTTTTCCCGTTTCTGCGCCCTGACACTGTCAGTCTGTGCAGAGCGCCGCTGTCTGCCCGGACCGCGGGCCTCCTCGGGCGGAGTGCGTGCTGGCGGAGCTTCCGGCTCTTGTTCTGCCCATTCCCTCTGTTCCTCGGTAGCACCTGTCACCTCTAGAGTGCTGGGCTGTTCCCCACATTTCCTTATTGTGGTAACATAAACGTGAGCATCTTGACCGTGTTAAGTGTGCAGTTCGTTGGTGTTAAGTACATTCGCATTGCTGTGCAGCCACAAGCTGTTTGTGTGAAACCAAAGCTCTAACCCGATGCTGACTGCCAGCCCCTCACACCCACTGTCCTACCGTCTGCCTCCCTGGTTTTGACTCACTGTACAGGTTTTACATTTATTATGTTTGGTGTCCAGCTCGCCCCGTCAGGCTCTGAGCTCCGGGAGGACAAGAAGGATCTGACATGTCCCAGCTCTTGGCACAGTAGGGCCCAGTGCGCAGTAGGTGTTCATAATCATGGAATTCGCTCAGCCCTTGTGCTGGCCTTTAACTGGGATTATCTGGCCTGACCCTACCTTTTCCTTATACATTCTGGTCACTCTTAAGCATAAGCCTTCCGCAGCCACAAGGGCTCCTCTGTCAGAGGGCGAGTCCTGCTGGACCGTGAGGGGCCGGTGCTCGTGCTTGGGTGCAGGTGGGAGGCCAGCTGTGCGGGGCCCGGCGCCTCCCTCTGCTCCGCTGTGACCCGGGTCCTCGCCTGCCCGCCAGGCCTCAGGTCCGCTGTCCTCTGAGCCCCAGGCTGTGAGGAGGGCACCACCCCTCTGTGCTTGCTGATAAGCTTGTTCACCGGGGGGGGGGGGGGGGCGTGTGCTCCTCCGGGCCCCGGGCCGTCAGGGAGCTGGTTGGTTCCTTTCTGTCCTGACGAAGGCGCGTCGGCCTGTGTCAGCAGTGCTGAGTGAAATGCTGCAGCTGCGTTTCAGGTGGGCCAAGGCTCCTTTAGAAAAGACTCTTAAGAAATGGGGTGGAGACAGGAGCTGCTGGAACTATAAAGGGATGTTTTCTAAAGTCCTTGAAAGAACGGGGAGAAGCAGCTTTGCAAGAGGTCGTGGGTGTCCCGCCGGGAGCCGTGCGGGAGGCGACCTGTAATGTGCACGTCAGACTCTGTGCACAGGTGACCGCGGGGCCTGCAAGGGAGGGGTCATTGTCGCATTGTGCTCAGTGTCACATCACACCCCCCGCCACATCCAGTAATTACCCCCATTCTACATCGAATCCATTTCTCCTTTTTAAAATATAATGGGTAATAGATGGATTTATCCTTGGGAAAAAAAGGACTGATGTCATGAAATAGGTTTTTGAGCAGGCAATCGACTGAGAAGTTGCTCACACTCTTGAGACTGAAGGGGAAGAGAAGTGGGCATGCCTTTGTGACTGGCTATGCCTTCGTGACTGGCTATGCTCACGGCATCAGGGTTCAGTCTGGTTAAGAATTACAGGGGAAAGAAATGACAGTAGTGGAAATAAAACTGAAGTCCCCTGCCACGGAGATTGTCCAGTGTTAGCCATTTAGGGCTCTTAGGTGCTCCGTGATGTCAGGGCGCTGGGCACCTAGCAAGGATTGTATCCTTTCAGTCACCTCACTGTCCAAGATGACTGCTGGAGCTCCAGCCATTACATACGCATTTCACCTTATAGGAAGGAATAAGTAGGGAAGAAGGCCTCTTTGTTTACCCTTGAGGGTGTTTCTCAAAAGTTATGCTTAGCACGCTCACTGGGAGACTGGCAAAGTCGTCTGGGTGGCCCTGTGCCCACCCAAATGGGGTTCTGTTATTCAGGGAAAGTGGGGAGCAGACGCTGGAGAAACTTGCAGTCTCTGGCATAAGCGCCATCCTGGCTGATGCTTATTAGCGGAAGTCTTGCCACCGTGCCGAGAAGAGAATGGTTTTTCTTTGGAGTGTCCGTTAGTCCTTCCGAATTGGCTCCAAGTGTGTCTCGGGCTGTGAGCGGACATGTGTGGAGAGTCTGAGAATGAGGTATCCTAGGGATGGCTCCTGGGGGACTGGAGGCGGGTACCTGCGGGACCACGGTGCCTCGAAGCCCTGAGGCCATGTAAGGGGAGGGGCCAAGCCGGAGAAACACGGTGGGGTACGGGGTGATCGACAGAATCCCGGGCATGCCGTGGAGACCCATGCAGGTTTGAGAAACCTGTCTTAGCTGCTGTGGGGGGCCTTGTCTTTTTACATTTTTCTGATTTATTTGTCGCCTGTAGACGTCCTGTATTACATTGCAAATTTGGGGGAATTACCTTCAGCCTTGGCTTCATCTATTAGCATTCCTGAGAAGAATTTTTGCGGAAAGAGATTGCTCAGAGGCTAATGCCGAGGCGAGGTGCATAAATCCTTAGATGAATGGTCAGGAGCGGTGCTTGGAGCATTTCCCTGGCTCTCCCAGGGGCGGGGTGGAGTGAGAGCTCGGGCAGCGAGGCCTGCGTGCACTTTCCTGCTCGGACCTCAGCGCATGCACCTTTGAAGTGGGCGCGTGGACAGCGCGCGCCTCGGCTGCTCACACGCTGATGGCAGTGCATGTAAAGCACAGCTGTGGGACGTTAGCTGGTGGTTTTTTATTTATATCCTTTATGTGCAGAAGCTGTTAGTCTTTTTCGTTAGTATTTTGTTCGTTGTTTTCCCCAGGGATTTAAGAAAGCCCTGTCAAAAAGTAACATCAGAAATTCAGAAGTTCTGAAAACTTTTCCCACACTTGGTGTCAGTTTTTCTATATTTGGTACCAAAACCAGACTTAAATGTCATGAGGCCGTTAGAATTAAAGGGGAAAAAAGCCAATTAATAGAACTGTTTATAGGTTAGTTCACAGATAAGGTTGTGGGTTTCTTTATGCAGCATTCTTGTCTCTCTAAAAAGCAAAACTTCAGACCACACCCGGCCCCGGGCTGTAGGTCAGGGTGCTCCGGCCCTTTCTGCGGAGAGCCTCGCGCAGCCCGAGTCCTGCAGGCTGGGGCCCCAGGGACCGTCGGCACCGGGAGGAGGTCCGGGTGGAGCAGCCGCGTGGCCACTGGGAACATACCTTTTTTGTTTTGTTTTACATTTTTTAATTGAGTTATAGTCAGTTTACAATGTCGTGTCAATTTCCAGTGTAGAGCTCAAGTTTTCGGTTCTACATGAACATATGTTCATTGTCACATTTTTTTCCGCTGTGAGCTCCACCAGATCTTGTGTATGCTCCCCTGTGCTGTACAGTGTAATCTTGTTTATCTGGTCTGCATATGCCTGTCAGTGTCTACAAACGCTGAACTCCCAGTCTGTCCCTTCCCGCCCCGGAACACATCTTACAACGTCTTGTCTTCCTCCATTCGCCGGGAGGAGGGTGAGTCGCTGCTGCTGCCCGAGAGCCCTTTTCCCTGGGTTCCAGGCCCCTCGGGCACTTGTCTACTCGGCTCTGCCAGCCCTCCCCGCCGCTGGCCTGCCGTCTGTGTGCTGCCGCTTCTGGGTGCACTTTGTTATTTACAACTGGAAGACGACATCGTTACCAAGGGAACACATTTAGAATCACTATTTGTTTTTCCATTTCCTCTTGACATACATGTGGGTTGTGATTTATACAATTTCTGCTGAGCTGGTCGGATGCTGGGGTTGCCAGCCTGTGGCGCGGTTGTTACAGGTGATATAGGGGTGAGGTGCCTATTAGATGGAACCTTAGATCGCGCTTTTTAGCTTGAGGTAAATGCTGAGGAAAGTGCAGCAATGTTCCATGGGCATCAGCCCCAAGTAATAGGCGGTGAACTCTGAGCCGTTCTTCCCCCGAGGGTGAGGAGACTGCCACTGCGGTCTGGAGAGTGCTGTGCTTTAGAGTTTCTGCTGATTCTGCCCCACGTAAATGCTGAGAATAACCCAACTGTCTTCTTTGGATAGCCAACTGCAGAGTGTTTGTCTCCGTTTTCCGTGGCTGCCTCGACCGAGAGCTCTAGCACCTAGTGGTTTAAAACCGCAACTGTTTACTTGCTTACAGTTGTGCAGGTTGGGCTGGGCCCAGCTGGGCAGTTCTTCTGCTGGTTTCTCCCGAGGTTGTTCAGGTGGCTGTCACCGTCTGGAGGCTTGACCAGGGGCTGGCAGTCCAAGGTGATGCCGCTGACATGTCTGGCGCATCAGCCAAGGCAGCCGGGACAGTGTGGGCTGGGCGTTCATCTCGCTTTCCCTCTGGGTGCTCCTTCTGGCTGTTCGCGCAGGGCGGCTGGGCAGGAGGAGGGGGCATTCTGAAGGACACGCCCCGTGCAAGTGCTGCTTCTGCCTCCGTTGGCATCGCACCGGCACCTGCCCTGTTGGTTAGCGGCAGTCAGGTGTGCGGGGACCACACCGGCCGTGAACACCCCCTGTTCTTGTGGTGTCGGGTGGACTTAAGGATTTAAACATATCTGATGGCTTTAGTCCACTGCAGTTTTCATGATTATTGAAGCTCAGGTTGTCCCGTTTTTACCCGGTGGGGGCCTCTCCCAGCTGGCCTGGCTCCCGGTGGCTGTGGCGTGTCCTCGTCTGTCATGCTCCTGTAGCGCCGCCTGGCTCTCCAGGTGACGACGTGGTGCAGGCTTATCGGTACCTTTCCTGCCCTGGGCCTGGAAGAAGCCACTTGTCTGGTAAGTTCTGGCTTCCTTTGGGAGAAGTTTGTGTTGTGAGACATCAGCCCCGGAGCGGGGGCCAGTCGTTGCCCCTGCATTGTGCCCGTCCTAGGCCTTCTCGGAGGGCACGGCCGGGGTTGTGTCGCTGTTTTCATATACAGTTGATGCTTGTTTGTTTTCGTTTATCCCAGAGATTTACCAGTTCCCTTGCCTGTCGGACTTTCCCTTTGTCATCGTCTGCTCTTGTCCGAAGCTCACCCTCATCTTGCTCTGTCTTTGGGGGTGAATTTTCTCAGTGTTGCCGTCTTAATGTGTTTTTATGTGTCCTTGCTCTAGAAAGTACTGGGTGTGGAGCGGCTTGACACTTGTCTCCTCCCGTGCTTTGGAGCTGTGAGCCCACATCTCCTGCTTTCTGGGAGTGCTTTCGGGAAGCACCCTGCTTCGCCTGTGGGTGGTGCGTCCCTTCTCCTGTCTGCTGTGAGAGCTTCCCTTTGCTCCGGCTCTGCAGGCTCCTTCTTATGTGCTCGCTGTACGGTTCTTTCCAGCCAGCCTGCCTGAGATTCTGTGGGCTTCTAAGGCATAGGCACTGGCGTCTTTCACAACTGCCAGTAATTTGACAGCTGTTGTCGTTAAGATACTGCCTGTGCCCAGGCCCCCTTCCATGTGAACCTTGTTACAGCTCTGTTGGCTCATGTCGCTCTGCTCTGCAAAGGTGTCACCTTATCCCCGCCTTCACGTGCTCTGTTACTTCACCTCTGTGGTTGTGTTGTAGTTTCTTCAGACCTGCCTTCCAGTTCACAGATCCTTTGTTCAGCTATGTCTAGTCTGTCGCAAAGCCTTTCCACTTCTATTTTAAGTTCTAGTAGGACATTAAAAAATGGTTAAAACAAATCCGTACAGTTGTTTTTCATGTCTGCCTGTCCTTGTCTCATGTTTCGGTTTTCTGTCTTGAAATACTTCAGATGAAGCTACCTTACTTCTGCTCTCATTGCTCTGAAAGCTGAAGTCTTGGTGCATCGGGGTCAGCTCCCGTTTTCGCTGACTTCCTGCCGTGGTGCCTGTATCCTAACGTACTTTGAAAGTACTGATGAGTATTTTCTTTTGAAATTCATCTGTGTAAAGTCTACAAAGCTTGAGATGAGGTTGGTTTTTTTCCCCCAGAAATTACTTAGGTTTGCTCCCATCAACCAGTTAGGGGCCTTGACGGTGAAGGCTGTTTGAAGCCCTGGCTTGAGGTTTCCCCTCCCACCCGGGCGGTGTGAGTGCCTGTCACGGGCAGCCTGTCTCCTTGCTGCCTTTCCCCCGGGTCAGACACGGATCGCTTCTGCGCAGCTCCCCGGTGGGGCGTTTTACTTTGGGTAGACCTTACTCCGAGTCTGCAGCCCTCTGCAGGCCCACTTTTCTGGAGGGACATCTCTTGGGCCCCCAGCTGGCCTGGGCCTTGGGCCTTGTCCCCTGCTCCTCAGGTGACTTGCGGCTGCAGGTGCCCAGCTCCAGCACTGGCGTGGCAGCTGCCGCTCGGGTGAGGTCGGGCTGCTGCCTCTGTCCACGTCTGGGTCCCCAGCTTCAGCATGTGGTCGGAGTATTCTTCACTTTCATTCCAGCTCACCCCTATTTTTAAGAAGGTCCCCCCACCACACCTGCCCATCTGCTCCCCCACGTCCTGCTGTTTGTGGTGAGAGGATCCCAGGGACCCAGGTCACCACGTCTTTGTGTCACTGCAGATGTGACTTCTGTGCTTGTTTCTTAAGGGGTGTCACAGTCCCAGGTCCCAAGCTGAGGACTGAGCGTATGGTGAACCGCTTTGTGGGACGTGACTTGTACCGAAACACAGGGCCTAAATGGCGCAGGCTGACGGTTCTGCAGGAGATAGGCAAGGTGGCTGAGCGCCTCACGCCACGGAGATCTTTCTCGGTGATAAATCACTGTCAGTAGGCGGGTAGGGTTAAGTTCACCTGAGAACTGAAGTAATTCTGGAAATGTACTGGTTAGCGAGATTTTTGTTAAGAGAGGAGACGTGTGTAGGGTGCCTGCGGACCTGTGATGGTCCACGCCTCCTCTGTCAGCACGGAAAGTTCCGGCAGACAGGGAGTGGTCAAGCAGAGATGAGGGCTGAATGGAATCTGAGTGACTCAGACATTTCAGAGGGAAGTGAGTCACTGTGGAGGTGGGGTCACCTCCAGCTTTGATTTAAACGTTGGGAGACGGTTATCAAGAGAAAGAGTGGCCAGCGTGTCCGAAAGCCAAGAGCACTTCTTGCTCGTAGGGCGCCCGGGTCACTGTGGGGCAGGGCCTGTCGTCATCTTTGGGCTGCAGCCCAAGGGCGGCAGGGGAGAGTGAAGGTTGTCCCCACGCTGGGACCCTGGGCTCTGCTTTCTGGGCTGTGAACTTGCTGACCCGGGCTGGGCATACCGGGCATCGTCGGCAGGCAGCTGGGGGAAGTCTGAGCAGAGTCGAGTTGGGGGCAGAGCAGGAGCTCGGGGGTGCAGGGCGGCTGGGGCTGTTCTCCACCCTCGGTGCCTGTGTGACCACTGGAGTCAGGGTCCGGGAGGGCAGAACCGGGACTGGACATCTGAGTGTACAGGCCGGTGGTCCTCCCACAGCACCACCTCTTGTGACTTAAATGAGTCAGCACTGCAGGAAGATTTTTATTTTAATAATCAGCTTCAGGTAGACCTTGAAAACCAAAAGCGGTAGAAAGTCAACAGACTTAGGCTCCAGCGTCTGGAGACGGGGTCTGCTGTCAGGGCCCGGCATGGTCAGGACGCCTCTGGGTGACAGGGGACCGGATGTTGTGGGAGTTTGTCCTGAGCAGCTCTTACTGTGAAAGGAGAATAAACATTTTGTTACCCGTAGCAATAAACACACCTCTCTCTCTCTTAGCTGTCGCCTTAGTGTTTGCCTCTTACAGCGTGCTCTTAGAAACGCTTAGAAATGCTGCGCTTTTGAAACTGTAGTAACTTTCCTCTCTGTTTTTGAAGTGTGATAAAGAAAGTGCAGCCCTAAAACTGTGCCGTACTTCCTGAGCTTGGCACTTGTTCTCCACTCTGGGGACGTTCTAGGTATCATTTCAGAGGGATTTTGGCCTGCGTAAAGCATTTTAATGCCTTTTTTTGGCCTCAGGACAGAATCTAAAACTCTTCAACTGGACTAAAAAGCCGCTTTGATCTGGTCCCTGCTCTCACTGCTGCCCCAGCTCTCGCACCCCCACGCCAGACTCCAGCTGACCTTCAGCGTCTCGTGCACTTGGCCTTTCCCCTCGTGTGGAACAGTTTTCTGTGCTGCTACCTGGACTCTGTTCTTGCATCAGGTCTCATCTTTGATGTCATTTTCATTGGAAGCCTTCCCTGAATCCTTAATCCTTAGTACCTTAAAAAATAATTACAAAACAAACCCTGGGAATGATGCCCACTCCTTTGTTCTCCCGCAGGGTGTTACATCTACTCTGTAAGATACACCATCACCATCACCACCATCACCACCATCTCCACCACCACCATCACCACCACCACCGTCAGCACCATCAGCAGCACCACCACCACCGTCACCACCGTCAGCACCATCAGCACCATCACCACCACCATCACCACCACCATCATCACCACCTCCACCACCACCACCACCATTACCACCATTACCACCATCACCACCACCACCACATCACCCCCACCACCATCACCACCACCATCTTGACGTCAGTGTTGGTATCAGTATTGCTCACTGGTCTCTAGACATCAAGAAAAGAAGCAGTGGAGACTGCCTCGTAGCTGATGACAGTGGCTGTGTCTTAAATGCCTGTCTCCAAATCTTTCCTCCAAAACAATGTAGAAAAACAAGAAGGAGGACAGTTTAGAAGGATGACAACACATTGTGTTGGCAGGACAGGCGCCCTGCTCCCTTGCTGGTGGGAGAACAGGAGGCATCTCGCTCTGCCGGGGCAGGCAGTTCTGAGCACAGCTACACAGGCACTCACCTCCTGGCCCAGGGCTCCACTTTGGGAATCGACCCTGGAGATTGACCTCCAAAATGCAAAAACACATGGTCACAGGGTCATTCACAGCAGCCTCGTCTGTTCCAGGCAGGAGTCATTGACAGAGGCTAGAACTAGTCTTGGAAGGAGTGTTCAGATACAGTTGACTCGTCTTGAAATCTCTTCCCAGAAGCTACTTATTAATTACAAAGGGAAAATACAGCAACTTTCCAGCATAGAAGCTTGGCAGACTTTACTTACCGGGTGTGCAGAGTTATCACCACCAGTAACCAGACGTGGGCTCACCTGCTTGTGCACCGAGAGGCCGCACGCCACTCCTGTGGTTTTCTGGGCAGAACTGTGTCATGTTGAAGATTCAACATCAGAGGAGCCCAAACGAGGGAGGTGCTACAAAAGGCTGCCCGGTGTTCTTCAAAACGGTGAGGTTCATGAAGGTCCAAGGCCAGGCCCGTCACAGGTTAGAGGGGTCTGAGGAGTGTTTGCGGATCCGGCCCTGGTTCCTGACGGGAAGGGGCTGCCGTGCTGCTGGCGGAGGAGTCAGGTGGGGTCCGTGATGCACTAATACTGCTGGACCAGCGCAGATGTCGGTCTCGGCCTGCACTGTCCTTAAGATGCCGATCTTAGGGGGTCCCGGGTGATGGCTGGCGGGAATTCTGCGCCAGTTGTCGGTGCTCCTGAGTGTCTGAAATCATTTCAAAATAAGAAAAAAGAGGGGAGAGTAGGACTGATGTCTGCCTGTAGTTGTGTTTTGCACAAGGCCTGACAGCAGACCGTCGCCCGTTCACATTCTCTGACTCAAGATACACACCCTTAAAGGCATGAAGGGTGGAGCGAGCACTGGGCTGGGATTCCAGAACTGGGGCAAGACCCCTGGACAGAGCGCGTCCCCTGGGCCGGCGGCGCGTCATCAGGGTGGCCGGGAGCCTCCAGGCTTTTCCGCAGCCTGTGCCACTGCGCCCCCCACTTCCTCACCTCTGGGCAGTGGATTTACGGCTCCGTCTGGGGGGCAGTTTCCTTTATTGCTTTTCCAGCAGCGACTGCCGTCTCCCGGGGCATTTCTCTGTCTCACTTCACAAGAAGTGCCTCTGCTTTTTCTGATTATTCATTATGTCCCTGCAGACACACCCGCTGTCTCTTACCACGGCAGCGCGTTAAGTATCAGTCAGTGGTACGAGCCTGCCTGCATCAGGAGTGACAGAGTCCCAGAGTGTGTGGTAGGCTGACCTGTGGTCCCCAGAGAGGCTTACCCACGTCCGCACCCTCAGGACCGGTGAACACCGCCTCCTGCAGCAACGCGGTAAACGACACTTCCTCTGGCCAAAGACGTGATTAAGTTAAGGTCTTGCGAGGAGAGGAGCATCCCGGCTCACCGGGCGGTCCTGCTTGCGTCTGGAAAGAGGCGGGCAGAGCAGCAGCGAGGCCGACTTAGAGGCCACGCGCGGGTGGAGCAGGCACGCGGGCGATGTGGCCGCCATCCGGGTGCCCGGGGCCGGCAGGGAGTGTCAGGGAGCACTGGTCTGTCGACGCCATGGCTTTGGACTCCTGTCCTCCGCGGCCGTGAGAGGGCAGATCTCTGTTCTGAGCCACCGCCTTCTGGTGGTTTGTTTCAGAAGCCTGGGAAACTGGCACACACGGGGTGTGGGGAAATTCTGTCCCCGGGCATGGACGCGGTTAACTAGCCTGACGGTTACGGGGACAGCTCGGCTTTACTACCACCCTTCGCACCGCCAGGTTGGTAACGTCTGGCCCCTGTGTGCCCTCTGGAAGAAAACAGGGGTGGGGCCTCTGTGTTCTTAGCGTGGACCAGAGTGCCTCCCGCTCCCTGTCTTCAGCCGGTCCCCGGGGGTGTCACCCTCCTCCCTCAGTGAAGGAGGAGGTACGGGCCCTGGAGGCCCTTGCGGGTGGGTGACCCTGGGCAGGCTGGCTGGCTTTGGCCCTCAGAGTCAGCACAGAGGGGCGCGGCCTGAGCACGTGCTTCTCACTGGGCGTCGGGCAAGAAGCCGGGAACCGTCCCAGACCCACTTGCCGCATGCGCGCGGCTCTCCCTCCGCCCTGCCCCCCGGGCGGCCCTTCCCGCCTGCCTGCGCCCGCCCCCTCGTGGCTCCTTGGTCACTTAGCCTAGTGACCGTTTTCCCCTTTGTAGGCGGTAATTTGTGGGGACACCTGGAGACTGTGTGATGTTCCCGTTCCTTGTTGTTTTGTGTCCATCGATGACTCTTCCTGAATCGGCTGTTCCCGTGACGGTTGCCACGTGCTGGTTTTCTTTGCTTTCCTTTTCTTTGTTTTTAAACATCCCCACGGCTTACATGTTTTATAGCTGGGAGTTTGCACCCTTTGCCCCTTTGCCTGTTTCTGATTTTCTGACTCCATTTTTCCTTCTGCGTCTGGGAGTTGGTGTTCTACTATGAGACAGAAATTTCATCCCCACTTACTTTTTCAATTATTCACTCTTTTCTGTCATCATCAAGTTAAAGAAAGTTCTTATTTTTTCTGGGAATAGTCTTCTACTGTCAGTATTTATTTTGAAACTCTGGTTCCAGATTTGGCTGCTGGTGACCCCTTCGAGCTCACTTTAGAAAAAAGTTACTTTTTTGGGGGGGGGGGCAGGTACTCAGGTTTATGTATCATTTGGTGGAGACGCTGGGGATTGAACCCAGGGCCTCATGCTGGCTGAGCACGCACTCTTCCACTGAGCTATGCCCTCCCCACTTTTTAGAACAACGCTTCCCTTCGGTGGCTTCCTGCCCCAGCGAGATGGACTGACCCACCTTCGCCTCCCCCGGTGAGCCATGGGAGGGGCCGAGTCCCCAGGAGCCGGTTCTTTTCCCCGGCGGCTGGTATTTGGAAGCTGGGGTCCAGGCTCTGGGGTGTCACTGCTCGTGGCTCCCGTCACCTCCGTGCGCTGACTCGGGGGGTCGGTCCTGCAGGAACCCAGGAGGCGTGAGCATCACGCCCCCGAGTCTCAGCGTGTGAGGAGTCAGCCTCAGAGCAGTGCGGCTCCCGCCTCCCTCCTGCTGGTGACGAGTCTCATTTGTTTCAGCTTTATCTTCCTTGTGTTTCTTTCTTAAAATAAGAGACATGTTTATTTCCCTCTTTCCTGTTCTCTTTCACACAGGTGTTGTATTACATGCTTGCTTCTCCTTCCTGGTGAATCTTGGGCATCACCCGTGTCGGGTTCCAGGAGCCGTCCTCATTGTGTTTAGGGCTGTGTCACACTCTACCTGTGTGGATGTTCTGCTATTGTTCAGTCGCCTGCAGACGCCCCTGCGACTGTATTTTGTGGCCGCGTACAACACTGCCTGGAGTCACCTCGCTGAGACGTTTTCTGTACAATTAAGGGTGTTCTCTTTATGGTCAATTTGTAGTATCACTGGGTCAAACGTAATGCCTACGTGGGTTGGGCGTCACTCTCAGATCCCCCACCTGCGGATCGCGCACCGTTTTACGTCCCCGCCAGCGGCGTGTGGAATGCCGATGGCGGAGGGCCCCGTGGTGCTGCCTGACGCCCGCTCTCGCGTGCAGCCTGCCGGGTGAGCGCCATCCCCGCGTTTCCATTCTAAGTGAGGCTGAGCACTTTTGTGTATTTACGGGCCACCTCCTTACCTTCAGCTGTGAATTGTCTGTTCAAGCCTTTTGCCCGTTTTTCTCCCAGGCTTTGCTTTATTTCCATAATTTAGAACTTCCCGGGTAATAGCTGCTACAGCCTGTAAGTTCCCAGCCGCCTCTGACTGCCGAATCCCTTCCAGCGGTGAGGGTGGGGCGGTCAGAGTCACCCGGGGGACAGAGCAGGGGGCCCCCAGGGGGAGCACGCTCATCCTCTCCGGGAAGGACTTCCCAGGTACCCGGATGGTGGCCCGTGGGGAGGGAGGGCGTGGGCAGGACCCTGCCGGGGCGTCGTGGGAGGGGCAGCCGCCCGGCTCTGCCGGGGCCGCCCGGGGCTGCTGGTTTCTGAGGTTCCGTGCCTCGAGATGAACGACGTGGGGTGTGCTTCTGAGAGCGTGGTCGGACTCCAGGCCAGCCCTGGACGGCCGCAGACTCGGCCCGGGAGCGGCGTCTGGGAGGCGGCTCGTCCCTCCCCGTCCCGTGCGAGTGGCCCTTTTGCTGCAGGAAATGGAGAGAAGAGCTCTGCTCCGTCTTCCCCGCGAGCCGTCTGCACAGTCGCGATTTCTCTGCAGTGAGTCTGTGTCCTGGAAAGCGCGGCTCCCGGGAAGGCGCGAAGGAGTGTCTCCGGCCAGCGCGCTTCCGCAGGGTGGCTGTGGGGCTGAGTGGGGACCCCCGCCCGGCAAGAGGGGTCTGAGCCCGTCTACTTCGGGCCCTTAAATGTAATTTATTCTAAATCTCACCTGTGATTTGTCTTAATGGGAACCTTTGCAGCGGAGGCTGCGAGGGTGAAGGTCACGGAGCTCGGTGAGCCGCCGTGCCTCGTGAGCGCAGACGCAGACGGCCAGCTCCCGCTGCTTCGCGCGGGGGGCGGGGCGGGGCCTGTGTGGGTGGGGCTCCGGGGCCCTCCGCCCCGCCCCCCTGCGCATCCCGGCGGCCGCGCTTCTCTGCGCGGGGGAGGGGTGTGCGGACTGGGCGCCGCGCGCGCGGCCTCGGGGCTGCGCGCGAGGCGTGTGTGGGCTCTTTCCGGCTGCTTCGTGTTCTGAGCATCCCTTCCCTGGAATGAAGTGATAGCCTCAGAGTGCAGCGTTCAGGTTTCAAAAGGTGAAATGAAGGAGGTTAACATCAAATTCTGAAGCTCGGAACTGGGGTTTGCACCGTGTCCGGTGCCCCCACGTCCGCGGCAGCTGGCGGCCTCGGTCCGGGCTAGGGGGGACACCACACCCTTCCCGCGGCCCCACCCGCAGCCCCACCTGCGTCCTGCCAGCAGGGCTCACCCCCCGCCTGGCAGCCCTCGCCACCCTGAAGCCCGGGGCCCAGTGAGTGCTGGCTGATGGAGCCGACGGGTGGTCTAGGTCAGGTCAGGTTTGCTGCGTCTTGGTTCTTCATTAGTGTTTAGTTCTAACCATCCTGTATTTGAGAGTCTTAATTTTACGGAACATCATCGACGTCTTAGGGCTTTACTGACGTACGTGTAGGAGCAGCGTTCGCTCGCCCGCGCCCGCTCCACGCTGCGTGGCCGCCCGGGCCGTGGAGTCAGTGTCCGTGCTGTGGGGGTGCAGGGACGTCCCGGAGGGAGTCAGGGCCCGAAGTCGGAGGACCGATGTGTGCTGAAGGTGCCGTTCAGGGTGAGGGCTTCAGCCGTCTTGGCCAGTTACGCGGTCTTCCTGGGTCTCCCCGTGTACGTGTGTTATTAAACTTCGGTTTGACTTTCTCCTGTGAATCTGTCCACGGCCGTCAGAAGGACCTGGAAGGCAGAGGAAAATGTCCTCCTCCCCGACAGCCTCTCTGGTGGGGCAGGCTCCAGCTCTGCTGGAGAGTGAAGGGCGTGAAGGCAGCCTGTGCTGCTCCCCGCCGTGCCCCTTGCCGGGTCCCTCTGTCCCTGCTCCTGGGACGGATGTGCCTCTGCAGAGACTGTGGCCTCTCGCCAGCCGAGGGCTGCAGCCCGGCTGGGGAGTGGCTGCCTGGTCCACACAGAGGCCCTCATGGGCTGGCGCCGGCCCTGGGCAGCCTGGGGTGCGGGCCGGCAGCCAGCCCACGCAGCTCTGAGGGACTGCAGATAGGTGCTAGCAAGGACACGACTGCCTGGAAATGTTGCTTCAGGTGTTTCTTAACATCTGTCTGATGATCTCACGTTTGCGGCCTTAGTTTCCGTGCAGCCCTTTGAGGTGAGCAGGACACCTTCACGGGCCGGTCCGTACACTCCTCACCCCAAACAGCGGAGGCCGGCCAGCCGCATCTGTGTTCCCCGCAGCAGCCACTCCTAGAGAAGCTTTGCTCGACAGTATTTACTCACAGAAACCTGGTCTGCGCGGCGGGGAGGGTGCTGGCCTGGCGTGGGGGCAGCGGTCACTGTGCCCCCACATCTGGTCTCCCCCGGGCCCTTCCAGCCTCTGATGCGCAGGACGGGGCTTTGGCCTCCTCGCCCGAGTCTGGCCTCCGGGGCGGGACTGTGTGTGCTTTTCTGATGCAGACGGAGGGGATGATGTGGCCGAGTGTCCTGTCAGCTCCAGAGGTTACCCAGGGAGAGGGACCCGCCGCACACGCAGCTCCCGGCTCTCCTCAGGCAGCTGCAGAATGTGATGTACCCACAGCGACTGGTGGTGGGAGTCTGCACTGAATTAGAGGCAGCTGAATGAACCTTCCACCGTTATTGTGCCTTCTTGTTGTGTTTCAAGCTTGAGAGGGTTTTCTGAGACAGCAGTATCTGAGCTACATCTATGAAACGTTCTTTCCCAGACGTGTTACTCCTTCAGGTTATTGGTACGTGCGTCTTGCTGTGCTAACAGCACGTTTAGGGTTTTCACCTGTCTGGGCACCTTCTTTAAATGTCTGGCCAACATGCTTCATGTAAGCAAATTTTCACCAAAAAACAACCAATTTTGAGTTTACCATTAGGTTATATGTAAGAATAATTCTAAGAAAGTTCCTTTTAATCAAGGAAACATTTTGAAATGCTTTTCACATGTTTGTCTCTTTATTTGTTTTTGTGGCTTATTCATTTGTTAGTTTTAAGACTTTTTATTATGGAAAGTGCCGACCTCTTCCCATCGTCCGTCTTCAGCAGCGATCCGCCTGTCCCCGGTCCTCTTTCAGCTGTGCCGCCCACTCCCCCCAGCCCCCCGGCTTATTGTGAAGCAGATCCCAGACATCATGTAGTCTCATCTGCAAACGTTTCAGTGTGTCTCAGAGGTAATAATGGCTTTAAAAAACCACACGCACACAGAGCGTATTTGAATCAGGACATAAGCAAGGCGACTACATTGTGGTTGGCGGGTCTAACCCTGTTAACCCACAGAATTAACGTAACGCCGCCCGCACCCCCGTCCTGCTCCGGCCGTCCTGTGTCTGTCTCTTCCTGCAGTTTACTGGTTGAGGAAAGCAGCTCACGCGCCCTGAAGAGTTCCTTGAGGTCTGGGTTTTGCCAGCCCCATACCCCCGCCCCTGCCCCAAGTCTGGGCCAGGCTTGCCCAGTGGAGGGGTGTTCGGCACAAACTGTGGGTGCTGGTGTGCATGGTGACAGCGCCTTCTGTCTGTGAAGTTCGCGGTCCTCGATCGCTTCCCGGCCCCGCGCGTTAGAGGCTGCCGAAGGCGCCGTGACTGTTTCTCCTCATCTGCTAGCTGGTGTGTCTGTGGAGCAGAGCTCCCTCATCGGTTACTGGGGTTGCCTGGAGCACAGTTCATGTCGGAAAGCCAGTGTGAGCACTGGGGTTCCCTTCCCCCTTTCACAGCGGCGAGTGGGCTTCCCCGAGGGCAACCAGCAGGGAGCGTGAAAGCTGGTTGCACTTGTTGATCGTTGATGCTCGTGTTGTCTTGTCTTCAGCAGTGGGAGCCCCCACGGGTGGCTCCCGGGTCTTCTCGACACAGGTGTGGTGGCCTCGGTCACTCGTTCCCTGTCCAGAACAACAGGTCTGGGTGTTCTCACTCCTGCGGTACCTCATCTGCTCCAGGCCTGGGATCAGCCGCTCTCCAAGGAGCTCTGCTTTCCTGTGGTGGGAACTGGTGTTTAGAGAGCTTAACCCGAGCCCGGGGTGCTCACTGCTTGTGCTTGTTCTCGCGCTCCCTCTGTTTTGACGGTGGAATGTGTTACGAGCTCTGAACTGCAGCCCTAGGACTGCAGGGTTTTGTTCATCCCCTGGGTCTTAGCTGTGTGCGCCTCTCCCACCCCGAACATCCAGACTCTTGGTGGACACCAGCGTGAGCATCACTTCTACCCCAGCTTATGCTCTGTACTCTGAAGGCTGCGCCAGCACCGCACATACCGCTGCTGGGAGCTGTGCCCGGGGGTCTGCAGCTCTTCCCGCCGCCAGGGCAGAGCCGCACGGAGAGCTCTTCTGCCCTGGCTCTGCGCCCCTGGATGCACGGGTACCTTCACTTGTCTCATTTTACTCATGGCTTATAAGGAACTGCTTTAAACATTTTTTAAATTTTGCTTTTAGTTATGTAAAATCTTTCATGGATCTAAAGTCTGATAAACAAAACAACATATATTCAAAGAAGTCTGGCTTCTGCTCCCGCCCCCTTCCTTCTGCGCGTGGTGTGTAAACGTCCCAGCAGACACACACGTGTGTACATGTGTAGTCACACCCACACGCACATTTGTTGTCCTTTCTTGGATAAGTAGTAGTAATACACGCTTTTCTCCACTTTGCCTTTTTTCACTTCATTAGATTAGAATCTGTGTGTCCTCGTTAGAATCAGAATTTCATTTTTTCCTCTAAAGCAGGTTTTCTCAAACCCAGCAGTGCTGACACTTTGGGCCACATACTTTATCTTTGTAACAGTAATGTCCCCACGTCTGTGAGGATAGTTGTGGGATGTTGGCAGCTCCCCTGGCATTTACCCCTCAGGTGCCAGTAGACCCCCCACCCCACCACACCCGCTGTGCGAACCCAGCCTGTCTGCAGACCTCACTGAATGTGCCGCTGGGTAGGCAGCGGGTGTGCAGAATTTCTCCCTGATGAGAAGAGCGTTTCTCACGTCTGCTGGGGGGGATTCTAGACCCGTCTGCAGAGACCACAGGAGCCCTTAATTCAGAAGTGGATTCAGACCCCACCTACCTGACATAGTGGCTTCTGTGTTTGGACTGTGAGCACGGAGCCAGCCCCCTGGCTCTCTCCTGCCTCTCCCTCAGAGTAAGAGGGGAGGACGGAAGCACTGTTACTGAGTACGGGAAGAGGCGGTGATTCCACGTGAGACTGCCCTTCCTGGGACGGTGCGTGTTGGAGGCACCAGGCGTGACTTTGCCCTTGTGCGGGGGCCCCGTCCTCAGTGCTGGCGTCCACCACTTCCTCCCCGCAGGCGCCCGTCGGCAGGGCCGCTTTCGCTCCGCACGGGGCGCCAGTCAGGCCGCGCTGCTGGCTGGGGAAGCAGGCCAGGGCATTCTGCCCCGGGGCCGTGAAAGTATCCAGACTGGTGTTCCAGAAAACCTCCCGCGGGGCGGACAAGCACCGGCCCAGGCAGGAGACTCCTTCCCCGCCGGGTGTGGAGGCCCCGGCGCCTGCAGCTCACCACAGGTGCCCCCGAGGCTCCTGCTGCTCCTCGGCTCAGCCTGCACCGAGAGGGTCATCTTCAGCACTAAGAGAAATCGACTGAGGTTTCTCTGAACAGTAAATAGACAGGTCAGTGAGAATGCGGCTGTGGCAGTTGGAGGTTGGAGTTTACAGCCGTGGACCAGGTGGAGGTGGACTCGGCTCCCCCGCTGGGGTGGGCCCCGGGGCGGCGCCGTCGGGGGCCTGACTCGGGAGGACTCAGGAGGCAGGAGGCAGTGAGCGCGTCCTCGGGAGTCGCTCGGGTGCCCGTCTCTCTGCGTGGTGCGGGCTTGGTTCACGGCGGTGGGCACCTAGCAGGTGCTCTGCAGGCCCGGTTGGGCAGCTGTTTAACAAATGCCCGTTTCCGACCCCACGTGCGGCCTCCTCCTGCCACTGGGGGCTGCTTTATTCCCGTGTTCACTCTTCT
Organism: Vicugna pacos; assembly: GCF_048564905.1. Lineage (NCBI taxonomy): Eukaryota > Metazoa > Chordata > Mammalia > Artiodactyla > Camelidae > Vicugna > Vicugna pacos. Next base: position 61,623,488 of record NC_133002.1, read on the forward strand.
ACTGGCAAAGGTAACATTTGTGGGCTGTTTCTGGAAGCCCTCTGCAGAGGCACAGAGCCTGGTGCAGGCTGGAGTGCCCTGTCCCTGCGTCCAACAGGCGCTCTGATCCTGGTGCCCAGGCCCCGGTCCCACGCCGCTCCGTCCGCTGCACACACCGCACTGCGCTCTGAGTGCTCCTTCTCTGCCCGCGGGCAGCTTAGTAAATACGAATGTTTACTGACCTTGCTTGGAGGCCGTCCGGCCTTCACGGAAGGAGGCAGTGGGGTTTTTCAGTGCTGACATGGAACTGTTTGGAAAAATCAGTCGCGGTGAGTGGTTTAGGCCGGGTCCCCTTGGCAGTTCTTGGCTTTGCTGCTCAGTCAAGGCAGGCGTTTGGGGTCAGGCTGGGCTTCAACCCTTCCTGAGGGGAAAGGCTTCCTGTTAGTGGGGTGTCAGAGCCCAGAGGCCATGCAGGAGCCAGTCGGGGGCCAGCACGCGGGGACGCCCCTTCTGTCCTCCTGCTTCCTGATCGCCTCTGGTCTGTGACAACTCAAGGAAGCTCACTGTCAGTCTCAGATCTCCATGAATGTCCTCAGGCTGTCTGGCTTTGACGTGAGCCCTGCTACACGCCTGCTGTGTGACCTGGTAGTAGTTACTGAACCTCTCTGTGCCTCAGCTCCCTACCTGTAAGGCAATCCCTGCTTTACCTGGTGGTTGGGACGGTGGCCGGTACGTGCAGTGTGAGTGCCGATCTCTGTCCTCGCCTCCCCTCAGTCTTGTGACTCACACCTTCTCCTGTGGTCCCCACACCTGCGCAGCAGGCTGGACAGGAGTATTTTAGCTGTTTTGTAGGGATTGAGGATTGAGGATTGAGGTTAGGTTTGGTTTGTGAGCTTTCCCAGCTCGAACAGCTGATGAATCACTGATGGGGTGAAGCCAGGCCCTCCATCTCGGGACCCCAACCCTTGTGAGGGGCAGGGCTCAGCAGCGGGCACCCCTGACTCTCTCCTGGGTGGCTCACCTCCAGTATCGAGAGGGGAAAGGGTAGCACCGGGGAGACTGCACCCCGGGGGAAGGAGCCAGCGCAGAGCTGTCACCTGGATGGATGCAGGGGAGGGGAGGGGGCCCAGGAGGACGCCACATCTCCCCGGAGGCCTCACTGAAACTTGGCTTGCTCGTGGCCTGTCTCTCTTGCAGGTGGGACGCGGCGTTGACAGCGGCGGCATTACTGTCAGCCCCAGAAACGGACCAGAACGTGCTCGTGGGGCGGGCCGCAGTGAGGTGGGCCAGTCACTGGCCGTGGCCCAGCCAGAGCCTCCCATGAGACACTGCTGCCCTGGGCGGGTCTTGGTGGGTGTGGGCGGCGGGATCCGTGCAAATGTTGGTGTCCGGCACCAGGCTGCCCGGCGAGGCAGGTGGAGCGGGTGCTGGGACAGTTTGAGCCGGAACCTTGCAGCCTGTGGCCCACGGGAGGGGCTCTTAGAGGACGGAGCATAGGTTTTAGAAATGATTCACTGCCTCAGTAGGAGGGGCCTGGGCTGCTGAAGCAAACGTGCGTGCCAGGCCAGACCTCTGCTGACCGCGCGCCGGGAGTCCTTTCCCGCAGTGACGACCACGCAGGGGAACGTCCCTTGTCTGCCGGCCACGCTCAGAGCCGGGTCCTACTAAGAGGTCATTTTGAATGAGACCTAATGTGATGCCTTGTGTGTCGCCTGCAGCTCCAGCAGCATATGGGAAGTGATCTGTGACTTCTGAGCTTCTAGGCTTCTTCTAAAGGTCTCCTCTTATTTCTGCAGAGCAAGTGCACTGAGTTCTGCCCGCGCCGAGTGAGCAGACTCGGGCTGCGTGGGTGCAGGACCAGAGTGCAGAAGGGAGGGCGAGGCCCGGGGCTGGGCGGCGGGGCGGGGCCGGCTCCGCTCCCCAAGGGGCTCTGAGTGGCCTTCTCTTGGCGAGATGGGTTTTATTTGTTCGAGACCCACGTTTTGGTGACGAGTTTGTGAAGGATCTGTTTGCATTTTAGATGAAAACTGCAGCTGTTCCCCGGGCGGGACGCTCAGAGCCACCCCAAGCCCTCAGGCCACGGGGCTCTCGGGGAGGTTTGCAGACCGAACGCTTGTTTGCACTTCAAGGACCCCTGTGTTTCGTTTCAACTTTAAGATGAGGGTCGTTGTTCCTTTGTTTCTTTGTTTTAATTCAGAGACTTGATTGAGACTCTGCGACATCGCCCTAACAGTCTTACAATGATAACAGCAGGAGAAAGTTACACAAGGCAGCATCGTGCTATGAGATAGTGAACATGTATAAACAGAAGATAAAACATGCAAGTGGGCAGGACAGTGAACTTGTCTTGCGCAGCCCTGTGCCCGTGTCCTTCCTGGTAGCTGACAAGCTCTGAGGTCTGTGTGGAAGGCACGGCTCGGTCAGGACCCCCGGACAGGACGCGGAGGCTGGGGGCCGAAGGGCTGGTCCTGCCCAGGCGTGGAGGTGCTGTCGGGGCAGTGGCACCCCCACTGAGAGGGAAAGCCGTGATGGGACGGAGAGACCTGGGGAGGGTGGTCTGGAGGCCTGGGGACAGCTGCAGGGTGTGTGACCCCTGATGAAGGCAGAGATGGTACAGCGACGTGTGAAGGACGTGTCCCAGGTCCTCTGAGCAAGTCCTGGACGAATGCGAGGGACTCGGCACAGGCTGATGCCGGTGACTAAGGGAGGAGCCCAGAGGGTGGCGTGCGTGGTGCACGGCGAGGGATCCGGCCGTGGATTTGTTCTCGGGGGTGCCGCCAGGAGGAGCACGTATGTGGTGGGAGAAGAGAAGGGAGGCTGAGTCACAGCCGCATCTGAGGATGGACGGGGAGAATGGGCAGGCGGGGAGGAGGCGAGAGACCTGGGAGTGGGGAGGAGGGGACGCAGGGGGAGGGAAGTGAAGGCGGGGTGGGGACTGGCCTTCCAGAGAGCCCTGGGTTCGGCCGTGAAGACCCCGCGCCTCCCGCGGGCTCAGTCTACGCACCGTAATGACAGTCAGAACAGGTTCAGAAGGTTCCAGACCAGAGCAGGTCATTTAGTGATGTTATCCTTCCAGGGGGCCGTCAGTGTGCCCCCGCCCCGTGAGGGAGGCAGTGTGGCCGCCGCTCCCCTCGCTGGGCCTCCGGCCAGGGGAGGAGAGAGCACATCACACACACGCCAGGCCTCCTGCCACCACTTACCTGTCACTTTCCCTCTTCTCTCAACGTTTTTGAGGGGAAAGGCCCCTGGTCTGCGGCCAGGCACCTGGCGGACGCGCCGCTGCTTCTGGGCCCCTTGTCTCGGGGCCGCCCTCTCACGCAGCGGTGGGCCTGGGGGGCACGCCTCTGCTGGTGCCCAGGTGAAGCCGCGTCTCTGCCCTGCGGGCGGTCGTGCTCCCGCGCCCTCGGGTCCGACAGGGACTCGGCTCTCGGGAGGTCACCTGGCCGCCGAGGAAAGGCCACGAGGGACAGCGTCAGTGCATCTCCCTCCGCTGCTCGGGCCGGACCCTCCGGGCGTTTCCTCCTGAGATCGTGCCGAGCAGCAGACCGGCTGTCGGGGCCGTGGACTGCCTGCAGGGACCTGGGCGCTGCAGCCAGACGCTGGCTTCACCCTTCACCGCCCTGCTCCATCCCGGGGAGCGGAACTTCAGCAAGTCTCAAAATAAGTAAAAATAGAAGCTTGAAACCTCAGATATAACAGCTTTTTTTGTGTGTGTGAAAAGCTCTTTGGGCTTTGCAGCCCCTGGTAGGAAGTGTTTGTTTATTCATTTGTTTGTGCATGAGTGTTCAGTGAGCACCCGCTCTGGGTCGGGCATCGCGCTCCCCGCAGGGTGCCAGGGAAGCAGGGACCCCGTGACCTCACCTTCACGCGCCTAGTTAGGGCAGGAGGGAGGGGAGGCAGGGAAGACAGGTGAGTAACAAGCAGGTGCCGTCGTGGGTCACAGATGCTGTGCTGGGGCATCTGGAGGCGCTTGGGAGTGCTGGCATAAAAGGGGGGAGCCAGCCCAGCTCCTGGAGGGGGCGTCTGAGAGCGGGTTCCCAGGGAGTGACGTTCAACCTGATACTTGAAGACGGCAGAGAAAGTGTCCGGGCAAGACCTGGCGTCGGGGGTGGAGGAGGAGTGGCAGGAGGGCCTGGCGAGGGCTAGAAGGTAGGTGAGAACATGATGGGGCAACAGGCTGGGAAGATCCTTTCTTGTAAGACTCACAGAGGCCTAGAGTCAAGGATGGAGATCTCGCAGGGACTTACGGGCCATTTTGAAAAGTTTGCAAGGTCAGAGGGAAGCTGTCAGAAGGTTTTCAGCAAGTGAGACATTGACTTTTGGAGAATGGATTTGGGTAGAGCAAAACGATGCTGGCAGATCAGCTGGGAGGTTGTAGTAATCTGAGAAATAGATGATGGTGGTGATGGTGTTGATGGCAGTGGTGGTGATGTGGTGATGATGGTGATGACAAGGATGGTGGTGATGGTGTGATGATGATGACAAGGATGGTGACGATGACAAGGATGATGGTGGTGATGATGTGATGATGGTGACGATGACAAGGATGGTGGTGATGATGATGGTGTGATAATGGTGATGACAAGGATGGTGATGATGACAAGGATGATGGTGGTGATGGTGTGATGGTGACGATGACAAGGATGGTGACGATGACAAGGATGGTGGTGATGGTGTGATGATGATGACAAGGATGGTGATGATGACAAGGATGATGGTGGTGATGATGTGATGGTGGTGACGATGACAAGGATGGTGGTGATGATGATGTGATGACAATGTTAGATGGTGGTGGTGATGGCAGCGGCTTGGTCTAGGTAGTGATAGTGGGTATGGAAAGGGTTATAGCAGCAAGAAGTGGCTTTTAGGGATGTCAGCAGAAAGCCCCTGAGCCGCCAGGGCCCTGGATCCATCTCATGCGGGACCACCACCAAAGACGGGTATCCTTTGAGCAGACCAACCTTCCTCTGCCTAGCATTTCCCCACAAGTCCTTGCTTCCTACTTGGGAAGGAGAAGGATGGGGTGAAATGTTTGCAGGACTCCAGACCAGAGGCAGAACTGGCCCAAATTCTAACATCATGTTTGTTCCTCCTGGACAGTTCTGAGAAAATCTCTCAGGCATTTTCGTTTCTTGAATCTGAACTTTACGTGTTACTCACAGCCGTAGAAGGATGGAAGGATGGAAACAGTGTTACTCGTGCTCACGGTCCTAGTCAGGTGGCACGCAGTAATCTACGCCCGAAACCCAGAAGAAGCACAGGCGGGGCTGTGGCCACTGCCCCGGGTTTCCTTGTTACAGGGTTCTGTCGGGAGGAGACCCACCGAGCAGAGGCCCTGCTTCTCCTCCAGAGGTGCTGTCTCCAACCTGCTGCAAGCACGGCCACAGCGCCCATGTGGCTTCACCGGACCACGGAGGGCCAGCTCAGCCACGGAGAGGAGCCCCTCCTGCGGCCACGCCATCCAGCCCCTGGCGTCGGTCCTTGCCTGAGGGGGCCACGTCCACGGGGGCCGCAGCCTGACTGCAGCAGCCCGACTGCAGCAGCCCTGCGTGGGCCTACAGAGCATGTGGAGTTGCTAGCAGGTGTCGCTCTGGGGCGGGAGACCACCACGAGAAGGTGATGTGGTGATGATGGGTCCTCTACCCTCGTAGAGCCAAGGGCCAGTCTGTCTGCGCCCCTTCCTTCCATGGTTCTCTCCTCTGCCCTTCCCCGGAATCCCCACAGTTGCATTTTATTACATCTGAGACTGGGACTTAGTGTAGCATTGTCTCGCACAGTTTGCAGTATCTTAGAGGTTCGCTTTGTCGTTTCGTAGGCTCAGCTGAAATTGTCACAAGTCCCCCAAACGATGAGACACTTCCTGCACCCCCGCTGCTCCCCCCCCCCTGGGAGCTGTTGTCCCAGGCATTCCAGTCTTGAAACAAAACCTTAACGTGGTGTGGTGACATTTAATTTAGTGCTTCTCATTTCAAAGCCCTTAAAAATATTAATTCCCGTAAACCCCAGGAGGCATATTATTAATATCCGCAGTGCCTTTCATGCTGGTCCATTAGTGTGTCCTTTCTGTGCAGTGGGTGAGAAAATGAGGCCAGATCGTTTTTGCCCCTCACGGGGGAAGACCTTGATGGAGCCGAGGTCAGAGATAGAGTCCCTGCCTTGACTGATGTCTCCGAGCAGCGGGGCCTCGCGACCCAGAGCGCGGTTTGGGAGCACAACGCTCCTGTGTGGGGCCGATCTCGGGGGACGGTGCCTGGGCCTCCTTGGAGTGGGGACTTCACAGACCTACTTCCATGGGGTCTGCGCGTAGGAGCGCAGGCCTGAGGGAAGCTGGATGTGGTCGCTGTAAAGCCTGGGGCGCAGACGGAGCAGGGAGCACTGTCGCCTGTCCCGGAGGGGCGCACAGTGGGGCGTGGGCACCAAGCGAGCCCTCGCCACCCGGCCTCCCGCCTGCGGCCTGGGGGAATGTGTGCAGCACAGTGTCCCTGCAGCCGAGGATCAGGAGTGCCACTTCGGGGGCCACGAGGTGGGGGGCTCCTGATGCCGGGGGCGCAGCTCAGGGCCTTTGGCTGGTGCCTGCCCACCGCCCTGCCGTCCTCCGCCCCTGCCTGCCTTCCATCTGGGCGCCCGGGCTGCTCCTCCATCCATGACTCCGGCTGATGCTCCGAGCATCCCCGTGCACGGGGCCCCGCCAGGCGCAGCTTCCCCATGGCTCATGGTCCTCCTTCTTAACAGTTTCCTTCAAGTGACATCATGGCTCTGGGTTGTATGTTTTTTTTTCTTTTTTTAATTTGGGTTTTTTTAATATAGTTTTAGAAGTTTATCAAAGTAACAAACATATACATTATTTTTTAAAAATCAGCACGTACTCCCCACCGAGAGGTAAACTCTTAGCTGTTTTTCTGGTAACTGTGCCCATGTTTTTAATCAACATGAGTACGTTGCTTTTTACTGACTTATCAGCTTGGGCGTCTTTGTTGGCGTCCTGCTGTGGCTTTTACATGCGTCACTTCACGCCCCACCCAGTGGGGTTATGGATCTGCTCTTTTCACTTCTTTTCTAACTGGGCATTTACCATTGAAAGTTCTTTGAAATGGAGCAAAGGGAGGTCAGCATGAAGCAGAGAACCTCCTGATGTCCACACGGGCCCCCCAGCCCCCGCGCCTCGCCGCACGGCCGCCCCCGCACTCAGGCCGTCGTGCAGCTGGCGCAGTGTCTGGTGAGGTGGCGTCGCTTTGGTGCCTCCGCGGCCGTGGGAGCAGGCTCTCCGGAGGGCCGGGAGCTGTGCTGCGCTTGTTCTGGACTCTCCGCAGTCGCTCCCTGGCCTGCTGGTCTCTGGTCCCCGCCCCTCTCCGTTTAATTAGAGGCCTCCTGCCTCCTCCTCCAGTGTTGTGCTGTGTGTTTATTTTCTAGGCAGACTTCGGTAGCAGCTCGTGGAACTCCGTGAGGTAGCTCGTTGCGTTCACTGGGAGCACGTGGACGTTGTTAACCTGGGGAGAGCAGCGGTCCCCAGAACGTGGGTGCCTCCTGCCCAGGCTGGGAGCGGCTCCCGCTTGTTCAGGCCTCCTTCTGTGTTTTCCACGAGAGTTTTATGAAGTTTCCTTGTTGGTGCATTTCTTGTTGAGTTTCATCTTCTTTGTTGCTTTAGAAGTGGGGGCTCCTTACGGGGCCGCCCTCTAACCGTCTGCTGTGCACATGCACATGAAGGCTGCTGGCCGCTTGCGTCCCCGCGGGGGCCTGTGAACTCGGTGCGCAGCTCTGCTCACAGCAGGGGTCCAGGCCAGGGCGGGGGCGGGTGGTGGGTGGGCGATGTGACTAAGCGGGAACCGGCCACTGCTTCCCCCCCGGGGTCGGCGTCCTAACCTCCTCTCCTTGCTTCTCTGCACACCGTACCTTCCTGTGTTTAGGACAGTTGCTCTTCCATGTTCCAGACAGTTCTTCCAGACAGAGCCAGTGCTTCTGAGACGTGCTCTTGATACCGCAGTGGCGCTGCCTTTTACGCTGTGTTACCGCGTGGTGGGCGTGACTCATTTACCTGATGGGACCGTCAGTCGTTCTCAGTAAACATCTGTTGAGTCTGTGAATTTTCACAACCACCCTGTGAAGTAGCTGGAGAAAGCGGGGGTCACTTGTCCAGGGCCACGTGGCTCTTAGGGGCGCACTCGGAGTGCAGGGTGGAGTCTTGACTCCAGGTGCCCTGTGATCCCTGCTGAGTGTCTTGCTTTTCCTCCTGCACCAGGCCCGGTACAAGCAGAGCCTGGACCCCACCGTGGACGAGGTGAAGAAGCTTTGCACGTCTCTACGCCGAAACGCCAAGGAGGAGCGGGTCCTCTTCCACTACAACGGCCACGGGGTGCCCAGGCCCACCGTGAACGGCGAGATCTGGGTCTTCAACAAGGTGGGCGTGCCGTAAGAGGTTCCGGTGAACCGAATCCGTTTCTCTTTCTGCCAGAAAATCTGTTAGTTTTGGTGGCAGCTGCAGGCCCAGTTCCTCTGCAGGGTCTGTGGACAGTGACGTTTAAATGTGGGAGGAGTGCACAGGGCCAGGGGCTCGCCACCTGGTGGGAAGGTGGGGAGCACTTGGACTTCGGTGGTAAATAGGCCAGCACACAAGCTGTCTCTTTTGGAAACCATATTGAGGGAATGGCTGTCGAGGAAGTCACGGGGTCTGGCGTATGGGACTTGTCCTCTCCCTCTGGGTGTCGAAGTCACGGGGTCTGGCGTATGAGACTTGTCCCCACCTCCGGCTATCGAGGAAGTCACGGGGTCTGGCGTATGGGACTTGTCCCCCCCTGGCTGTCGAGGAAGTCACGGGGTCTGGCGTATGGGACTTGTCCTCTCCCTCTGGGTGTCGAAGTCACAGGGTCTGGCGTATGGGACTTGTCCCCCTCTTCCGGCTGTCGAGGAAGTCACGGGGTCTGGCGTATGGGACTTGTCCTCTCCCTCCGGCTGTCGAAGTCACGGGGTTTGGCGTATGGGACTTGTCCCCCACTCCGGCTATCGAGGAAGTCACGGGGTCTGGCGTATGGGACTTGTCCCCCCCTTCCGGCTGTCGAGGAAGTCACGGGTCTGGCACGTGGGACTTGTCCTCCCTCTGTGGGGTGGGAGTTGTTCGCATTTCTCTGGGAAAGGCCTCAGGAACATGGGCCTTCTAGTCTAAACAACTACAAGATTTCTCACTTTAGTTAGAATCTCCCTTGAGAATCAGTCACGTTCCTGGAAGATGAATCGATGTCAGTGTCTCGAAGAGCTGACACCAGGCAGGGCCTCACTCTGCTCTCTCCGAGGTCAGCGTGGCTGGCCTCCTGCAGCCCTCAGTCCAAGCCTGGGGTGGAAGTGGGGGGTAGGCGCACCCCTTCCCAGCACCCCGGGCTCGTCCTGCAGGGTGGGAACGCTGGCCTCCCACCGCGTCCTCCCAGAAGGGCGCCATCTGCAGGGTGAGCCCTTGGCCGCAAGGCTGCCATACATGCTGGACCAAACTCCAGATTTCAGCCACGCCACTAACCAGCTCTTGGACCATGGACAGACGAAAACCTTCCTGGACCTCCGTGTCCTGACTGCGAGAGCTCTTCAGGGTTGTGGTGGGATGAAAGGAGGTGGGCGTCTGGAGCGCCAGCACACCGCTCGCATGGCGGACCCTCAGCGGACCTCCACGCCCGGCACGTCCCTCCGTCGGTTTTTGCAGTTGATGATCCCTTAATGACGTGTGATACTGGGCACTTTGCAAACGCTTATCTGCCATCTGTATGTTTGTGTGCATGTGTGTGTATTGAGTTACAGTCAGTTGCAATGCTGTGTCGGTTTCTGGTGCACACGTCATGGCTCAGTCACACGTGTGCGCACACAGATTCCTTTTCGTATTCTTTTTCACTATAGGTCACTACAAAGTAGTGACCACTGTTCCCTGTGCTGCGCGGCATGGACTTGTGGTCTGTGCATTTTCCTTGGCAGGGTTTCCGTACCTTGCGCCCACTTTTAAATACGTGTTTTATAAATACTTCCTCCCATTCTGTGACTTGTGTTTTCATTCTCTGAATAGTGGGCATTGACTTTTTGAAGAGTCCAGACCAGTTATCCTCTAGAATGTCATATTCAGGCTTAATTTCTTTGTTTTCTCATGAGTGTATTTCAGACTGGATAAAAAGCAATATCAAACTTTGTGTCGTCCATAGGAGATGCGCTTGAAATACAGAGCAGATAGGGTGGAACGTAAAGAGGTGTGTCTGAAATAGCATCTGTAGGAGAGCTGCAGGGGCCACATCACTAACCAGAAAACAGTCCTCGAGACAAGGGGTGTTGCCACAGGTGAAGAGGGCCGCTCCGCGGTGACACTCTGGTCAGGAAGGCACTGGCTGTCCCGAATGTGCAGATGGCCAGTAGGGGAGTTCAGAGCACACAAAGCAAGATTGCCAGCACCAAAGGGAGAAGGGCACACGTCTAGAATTCTGGCTGCTTGTTTGAATAACTATCGGGCAGTAATTGATAGGTTAAAACTGATGTTAAAAATTAAAGAGAAACTTGATAGTTAAAAACTTCCTCACAAAGAAAACTCCAGACATAGTACATTTTTTTCTAGCCCCCCCCCAAAAAAAATCAGTTACCATTACAGGAGACCAGAGCAATTCCGTGCATGGCTGACTCATTCGCGGAGCACGGCCCCAGCGCCCACAGGACACACTCCAGTGCGGTGGGGCACTCGGCGCCAGCGGCTCAGGGCCGGGTCCCAGTGTGTCTCAGGAACGACTGAAGGACTGAACTTGTGCAGGGTGCATTCTCTGACCACAGAATCTGAACTTGTAGGATATCTGGGAAATCCTCAAGTATTTGGAAATTAAATAACGCACATATCAAAAAAAGGTATCACACGGGAAAATGAAAGTAATTCAAACTAAACCACAATGAAACTGTGACTTGTCAAAGTGTAAGGACACAGCAAAACAGCGCTTACGTGACAGCGTGTGGCCTTACTGAGCCCGTATGCAAAATGAAGGAAGGCTTGAGTGAAGACCTGGGTTTCTGCCCTAAGGAGCTAGAAAACTTGCTGCGCAGCCTGAACTCAAGGTAAGTAGAATGAAGCAGCGATGAGAGCACAGGTCAGCAGGATGGAGAAGGCAGTCGAGGAGGTTAACAGCTGAAACTGAGGTTTTGGAAAACATCTGTAGCTTTGACAAGCCTTTGGCTGGGTGGCAGGAAGGAAGGGGAGACACACCAGCATTTAGGACGAGAGGAGAGACAGCGCCACAGACAGTGAGAAGTCATGGGAATGTCAGCAGTTTCAGGCCAGCACAGGTAACAACTTAAATTCGATGGAAAATGCCTTTTAAAATGCAGCTTTCCAAAAGCGGCCCAAAATGAAATGGATAATCTGAACAGCCTTCTGTCAATCAAGAAACATTGATTTCATAGTTAAAACCTTCTTACGTGCTTACTGACGGCTGGCTGGATATTTTTATGTAAATAACATCAGCAGAATGTTTCCTGGTCGCTCTGTGTAAACTGTTAAACTGTAGGTGGGAGGGGTGGGACGTGCTCTTTGTGATGCCTAGAAAGTGCAGGTGAATAAGGCAGATAAACCACAAGGACCCACTGTACAGCGCAGGGAACTCGGTTCAGTTTCTTGTAGTAACATGTAATGGAAAAGAATCTGAGAAGAAAATACGTGTATGTGTATGCATAACTGAGTCACTTTGCTGTACACCTGAAACTCACATTGAGTCAACTACATTTCAATAAAAAAATTTTTTTGATTATAACACACGCACACACAAAGTACAGGTGATACCAGAACTGGAAAGTGAACGTCCCTGTTTGCACACGCACACGCACTGCTTGCGCCAGGGTCCTCAGGGCACCGGCCCCAGCCCGCCAGCCGCAGCATTCGGGGAATTTATAAGACACGCAGGTCACCAGACGCCCCGCCCACGGCCGCCGCAGCCTGTGCCGGGGAGGGGCTCAGAGAGCAGCGTTCCAGCGGGCCCTCCAGGCCGCGCCGACGCTCGCGCGTCTGAGAGCTCTCCCGCCGTAAATCTGGTTTTCCAATACAGGATATCTGAGAAATCGATTAAGATATGATTGATCTGAGGTTTTATGTCTACAAGCATCAAGAAAACAGTATTTAAAAAGGAACTTTAAAGCTTTTATAAAGAGATAGTCCCAAGCTTTCCATCACTTGCCCCAAAGAAGTAGAATTTTTACTGATGGTCTGCAACTCCCGTAAGCAAACACAAAATGCTAGAAAGGTCAAGTTTACAAATAAAATGAACAGCTTTGGGGGTTGGCATGCTGCACCCTCAATATGGATACAGTAATAATTACAACAGATGGGGAAGTGGTCTGGCACAAATACTGCTTTTAGGAAATCACAAATGTGTCTTTTTGCTAATAGCACATTTAGAAACCTTTATGATCCATCTTTCAACAGCGTCAGTAATGAGCTGTACGGTAAACCAGGGTAAGAAACGTCTATTTGATAGTAACGTGCAGTTTTCCAAAACCAATAAACCCTGTTATTTAAGTACCATTTGTTTAGAACCACTCATGAGGCGAACGGTTGTTTAGCTGTAACTAAGGAAAGGCAGAAGCGTCAGCAAAGCCAGCAGCCCTTCCTTCGCGGGCCTAGGCCCTTGCTTGCGGCGCGCACCCCAGCGCTCGGCCCACGGGAGCCGCCCCCGCGCGCGCAGCGTCTCTGGCCGGAAGGAAAGGGAGTCTCCGGCCGGGCTTGCTCCCCGGCCCTCGTCGAGGCGAGCGCGCGCAGACCCCTGAGCCGTCCGGGGCAGCCACGGGCCACGGGGACGCGCTCCCCGTCCGGGAGGGCGGAGCGCACGCGCGGCCTGAAGGGGCCTGACCGGGAGCCCTCCGGGAGGCGCCGCCTTAATGTGGGCAAGGCTTCTGGCGCATGCCGGGCTCCCTGCAGAGCACGTACAGGGCCTACTCGGCTCTCGATGGGGTTGTGCCCGACAAATCCATCCCAAGTTGGAGGAAGCCGAAAACGCGTTTGCCGGCGCGAGCCCGCGGAACATCGTCGCCCCGCCTGCCGGCGTCACACGCGCCGGACTCGTCCGCGAGCTGCGGTCGGCGCCGCGTGCGGCGCGGAGGCCGCCTCGGGGTGACGCGCTGGGCGTCGCACGTGGCGGGGGCAGCGGGGCGGCCGCCCGGGAGCCGCGCTCGCTGCCGGGCCCAGCGCCACGGGACCAGGGGCGCTGCGCGCCGCCACCGGGAAAGGTCAGAATTCAGAGTGCGGCTTCTACCGACTGCGTATCGCTTCGCAGCATCGTAAAACTGAAGAAGCGTGAGTTGAGCCACTGTAAGTCAGCAGCCCCTGAACTTGTCATCGCCCCGAAAACGGAGAGATGCTTCCCGGGAGGCGGCCTGCTTTCCCTGGAGAAAGGCGCCTGCCCCCCAGCTCCTGTCCCGGGCTCGGCGCTCTGCGGTGAACGCCCCGCCGCCCACAGGCTGGTGAAGTGGGTGCCTTTTTTATTTCCTTGATGTTTAATTTGACCTGGCGGATAAAGTGGGTTGTAATGAATGAATGATCTAAAACAGATTTCTGTTTCTTTGTTTGAAATGAAAACACGGCCTTGAATATATTTTTCCAAGAGGAAGGAGAGACGCTCTGACCAGGAATTCTCTGTACCTGCAGTTCTTGGTGGGGGAGAACCACAGCGTTGCCTGAAAGGCTCTGCCGTGTTCCGGGCAGCCTTGGCCACAGGAGACTCTGAATTCTCCAGCCTGTGCGGTTGGTTCAGCGAGGAGATGCCAGGACATCCCAGGGGACGGAGAGACCTCTGCCCGTCGGCTGGCGGCGGCTCCGGGGCGCCACCCTGCAGGCTGCCCCTCGCCGTGTGCAGGGTGGGAATTCCAGCCGGAAGCTCAACAAGTGTTGGGGTCCTTCCGGGTTGGGAAATGAGACCCACCTGCTCGCGTCCTGACAGGGACCCGTTCTCCAAGGCCATTTTCCTCAACGTGCTTTAGTGGAGTTGATCTTCTCTTCCCCAAGGGCGCTGGACTTACAGGCTTTGCTAACGGCAGCTGATACAGACAACGTTTCCAATGAAGTCACCTCTCCTCAAAGGCAGCGGTTCTCTCCAGGGAGGGTCCTCCTCCAGGGCTTTTGGCAATAACTGGAGGCCTTTTTGGTGGTCACAGCTGAGGAGGGGCCACTGGCAGGCGGTGGCTGAGGCCGGGCTTGCTGCTCACCTAACCCTGGTTCGGTGCCCAGGGCGGCCCCACACCAATGACTGGCCCTCGGCGGGCCCACACCACATGACTGGTCCCCAGCGTCCCCGGCGCGGAGGCGTGTGCTTTGCAGCAGGTTCCCCAGAGGCCACCGCCACCACACAGCCCACCTGTGTTGCAGCCGCTCCGCTCTCTGTACCGCACATCCCGGTGGGCGGTGTAGGAGGCCAGCTCCTCTCATAACTAAAGCCAGGAGGCTGCAGACCGTTCGGAGAGCCTCCTTGCCGTGCTGCCCTGGGACAAGCAGTAAAGATGGGATGACCCCACCCGCCTGTGGGACCGGGTGGCTCGGGGCCCCCCAGAGCCCTTTCCACGGCAGCGGGCGGTCACGGGAATGGAAGGAAGATCCCTCAGCGCGTTTCCTGATGGATGGTGCTTCGTTATTTTACTGAGTCACCGTTAAGTAACTTTGTATCCAGGAATCTAAACAGTAACTTCTGATTTTAGAGAACTATAAAAAATTTTGGCTCAGAAAGGAAGAGTCAGCACATGGCGTGTCAGAGTGACCTTCGCGCTGCTCTGCTGCTTCTGGGGCCTGTGGGGCTGGGCCTGGACGGCAGCAGAGATAATGGCCTTGCCGGTTCTGACAGTCACATGGACGCCATGGTGGCCGCATTCGGTCGCGCCCCTCTCAGCTGGACCGCTGAGTGGCACCGGCATATAGAGACGCTGGGTTTCCCAGGCTGGTGCTGAAGGCCTCTCTCCTCTCTGTGCAGGGGCGTCCCTGCCCTGTGAAGGGGTTCATTCGGCCCTTCCTTCCCCCGTAGCAGTGGGGGCTGCGTGTCCACAGAGGGTGGGAGGTGGCTGGGGAGGTGGCCCCGGGAGGAGCTCGTCCCCGCCAGGCTCACTCGGGTCCTCCTCTGGGGACTTGGCATTTTACTTGTTCAGAGAGTGTGTCGTTCCTGCTCCTCAGGAGACGCTGAGTGAGCGCCCAGGCATGCTACAGTGAACCCGGAGGCCGCCCTTCCCTCCCTCCCTCCCTCCAACAGACGTGTGCATCTTGTCTTTCAACGAAAACACAGTTGTTTCTGTTCTGAAAGAGCCCAAGAGAGGAGCAGCCTTCGAAGAAGCAGGTGTGACGCTCCCCCCGCACTCGGGCCCTGGCCCCCGCTGCAGGAGGGGCCCCCAGCGGCCCCGCAGCCCTCCAGTCCCGCTCACAGGACCGTTCACCCCACACACTCCTGCCGGGTCCTCATTCCGTGCAGCCTACGTGCTGGGGATGGGGTGCTTTACACACAAAATGGGGTCATGTTATGTGAGAGGTTCCAAGACTTGTGTTTTGAAAAATGTGACAAGCCTCTGTGTCGCTCCCTGTCCGTGCGTAGGACTGGCCTCGGTCCTCAGGGGCGGCCGTGTGGCCCCTGCGCTTGCTGATCCCTCCGTGTTGGAACAGCAGGATCCACGCCAGGCAGTGCTGGTCCCCGGGGGGCCTGCCGTGGCCTCGTCGGGACGTGGGGCCCAGGCCCCTCCCATCACACAGCCCTGCTGTCTTCTGCACTTGTCCCTGGTGTGGCCCAAGGTGGCCTGTCCTGTCACACATTCTCGGGGGAAGGAGAAGAGGAAGGGGGAGGGCAGGGGTAATAGCTCAGTGGCAGCGTGTGTGCTTAGCATGCTGGAGGTCCTAGGTTCCACCCCAAACACCTGTATTAAAGAGGAAAAAAAAGAATGAAGAAAAGGAGGAAGCGGTGAGCATGAGGGCAGCACTTGTAATTTGGACACGTTTCTGATCATGTCCCATCGGCCAGAACTGGCTTTGAGATCAGACCGAGGTGCAGAGGAAGCTGGGCCCCGTGCTCGGCTCCACCTGTACTGGTGACGAGGCAGAAAAAATAGGCATTAGACTGACGATCTGTTCCACAGTGGTGTTGAAACAGCCTCCAGGGTTTACCAGAGACAGTGCTGAGCGTCCTTGCACACACGTTTCTGTGCACAAATGCAGGTATTTCTGTAGCATGGACACCTGGGAGTCAAAGACATGTACACTTGAAAATTTTAAGCACCACCCAAATTGCCTTCCAAAAAACTTCCTAAGTGCGCACGCCGACCAATGATACGCTGACGCCCCGTTGAGCTTCCTGGTCAGTGTGGCTGTTGTTCGTCTTCTCTGCCTGCTTCCAGCCTGCTGGGGGAGGAGAGTAGGTGGGCGGGCAGCTCTCACGGCAGCCGGTGTCTCCGTGGTCCCGGGGGGCGTCCACGCCCAGGTCGCCATGTGTCTTCTGAGTGGACTGTGTGTGCCGTGTGTCTCTGTTGCTTTGTGTCTGTCGATGTGCAGCGGAAGCTCAGACACATGCACACTCCGGTCACTCCTCTGTCTCGCGCTGGGCCTGCCTTCGTCTTCAGTTGCTTGTCTGCGGTGTGTGTCTTCATCATAACGTATAATTTTCATGTTGTCATGCTTCCCTCAAGGTTTCTAGGTTGTGTATGTTTAAGGTCTTTCTTACACCAAACAAATTGAAAAACCTCTTGTTCTGCTTCCATGTTCAGTTGGAAGTCTGCCCTGCCCTTCTGTGTGAGGACTCTCAGAAGGCTGTGCGAGCGGTGGCCTGGGCTTCGCGGCGTCATCGCTGACCTGTGCGTTCTTTCCTCGCTGGGTCAGAGGCGCCGCCTTCCTCGCAGTGCTGCCTGTGGGCCTGCTTCTGGCCTTCCTCCCTTGTTGGTGGGTTTGTCCCGCCTTCCCCGACGCTGTCCTGTAATCACTGTAGATTTATGGCGTATTTAATGTCTGGTAGCCCGAGTCCCCTCTCATTACTATTTCTTTAAAAAAATTATTTTGCAATGCTCATGCGTTTGTCCCGCACTTACTTTAGAACCCGCTTGCAAGTCCATTAAAGGGCGCCTGCTGGTGTTGACTGGGCACCGCCTCTGCAGGCTCATCAGGGAAGAACCGCCGTCTTCAGAGTCCTTCAGTGAGTTTGCTCAGACAGAGGGTGCCCGCGTGTCCTCTTGGCTCAGGAACTGACGGCACACCGGTCACTGGGCGAGGGCAGTCCAGGGGGAGACGGGGTGCGGTCCCAGGGTGATGGAGACGCCCCCCGCCCCACCCGCCGGCGCGTGCTCCCCGCCTGGGTCCCCTGGTCGGGACTGGCCTGGTGCTGGGCGTGCCCATCCCGGAAGCCGCTGCCGCCGCCGTCTTCAAGCCCCGGTCCCCGTCGCACTGGAAACGATCCTCTGGGCAGAGCCGGAGGCAGCGTTTGTGGCTCAGCGTTGAGGAAACACAGTCACCTCAGCTCTAAGTGCTCAGAATTGATTTCTGCCAGAGTCTCACCGCCCGCACTGCTGGTGCCGGAGGAGGGGACGGAGGTAATGGCTCCGTGCAGGAGAGCTGCGGATGCGTTACCTCTGAGCGCGGACTGGCACCATCTCCCTGGTGAGATGAGGAGCCTTCCTCTCTGTTGGCAGCCACCGGGGAGGTTCTGAGGACTGAGCAGTGCAGAGCGTCCAGAAAGCTGCTTCACCGCGCGGATTCACATCAACACGTTACTGTCCTGTGACTTGAAAAGAGTTACAGGGCCAAGTCCACGTATACCCTCACGTGTGATTTAGAGCTTCTGGAGGCTAGGGTGCTGCCGGGTGCTCCGAAATGAGGGGACAGGAGGGGAAGCACATGCGTCTGGGGCCCAGCGCACTCTCCAGAGCTCATCTTCTCGTGTGTCGTGTTGGGGAAGCGGCCGAGTCAGCGGGGAGCGGGCAGTGGCACACATCACAGGCGTATCCCTGGGGTTTCTAGGAGAAAGCTGTGGTCTGGTTGCAGGCAGTGGGAGAATTCAGGGGGACGGGAGGGCCCCGTGGTGACTACTTGGAGGGACGGCCCGCAGCGCCCAGGAGAGCTGCCCGGGTGGCAGCTGCGGAGGAGCCCGGGGCCGGGGTCCCACTGTGACAACCGCCTGGTTCTTCCCGATAAAACAGGTAAGACCGAGTGGGCAGGTGGCAGGGAGCTTAGCTGGCTGCTGTTTGCAGAGGAGGGGCGGCAGCTCAGTCTCCGCAGCAGACCCAGCACGCGGCACCCACCCCGAGGCACAGGTGCCAGCGAGAGTCAGAGTCTCACGTGAGTCACATGTTGCGCTGTTTCCTTTTCCAGAACTACACCCAGTACATCCCCCTGTCCATATACGACCTGCAGACGTGGATGGGCAGCCCGTCCATTTTCGTCTACGACTGCTCCAACGCTGGCCTCATCGTCAAGTCCTTCAAGCAGTTTGCCCTGCAGAGGGAGCAGGAGCTGGAGGTGAGGGGCTGCTGCCGGGTCCTCCGGGCGGGTAGGGGCATGGGGCTGCAATGCGGGCCGGGGGTTGGGGGGTGGCTGTGGTGGCAAAGACCTTGGGATGGCCTCGGTGCAAGGCTTGTTTTTCTGTCACATTTTACCCAGTGCCACTTTTAATCCGAACATTAATTAAGTGATACCATTAACAGGGCTGATTTGTGCTCCAGTGGGCTCTGCCTCTGAGATAAATGTGAAAATAAAGCAGACACATTTATTTTTGGAGAAATGGACCCGTGTCTGGGCCTGGACTTCGGGTCCAGTGGCATCTTTGTTACTGCTCTCATTTTTTGTGTGTGTTTGGGGGAAAAAAACCCATAAGCTAAACGGAAACAGACCTAAGCAGCCGCCATCGGTGGCTCCTGTTTAAGAAACTGAAGAGCCAAGTACTTGGTCACGAAGAGACATTTTACTTGGTTGTTTTAATTAATATTTGGTGTTTGAATTAAAGAGTGAATTCTAAAGAGAAGCTGAAGAGGCAGTTTCAGCTGGGAGGCCTCCGTCCGGTGGCCCGCGCACAAGCGAGGATAAAACCCTCTGCAGCCTCCGGGGCCGTGGCCCCGGCTCCGCCGTGCGGGAGGTTCTCAGCTCAGGGGCAGGGCTGGTCCTGAACACCTGCTTCCTCCAGCCCTTTGGGTCTGTCCAGTTCTACCGCATTGTTAGATTTTCCACCTTTCATCAGAGGATGTGGCTGAAATAATCAGCAGTGGAATCTGAAGTTCTGCCTGGTAGAATTTAGCCTGCCATGCAGTTTAATGTTTTACGCTCACCAACGAAGCCCTTGCACAGAACATGCGGCAGCGTGACCAATGAATACACCGCCACTCGTCCTCGAACGCGGGGCCCAGCGCCACGAGCTGTCAGCACCGTTACCTTTGTGTTTTGTAACGAGGGAAGGGAGAGGCCCAGTCTTCTGCCGTTAAATGTTTCCCTTGCCTTTCGGCATTTCATCTTAGTTTACCCAAGGGATAGTTTACCTAATAAGCGGTGAAGAACTCAGAGCACCAGGAGGAAATTTGCTTTTCCTCGTGTCAAGTAATAAATATGTGTATTTTTAACTTGGGCGGGTGGTAATTAGGCTAATTTGTTTTAAAATTATTTTATGTAATGGGAGTGCTGGGGATTGAACCCAGGACCTTGTGCATGCTGGGCACCCTCCCCCCTCATATCAAGTCGTAAGTATTGCAAACGTTTTTGTTTGGTTTACATTTAAAATATGTGAATTAAAGTGCCGAAGACCCCTGCCTGATTCTTATCCCCAAGTTATGAGCTTCAGGGTCGTCAAGGAAAGACCAGAGCATGTCCCGCGCGGGAGGCGTGTGCGGCGCCCGGGGCCTCTGCGCTGCCGGTCCCGCCTGCGCCCCGCGTGCCGCCAGCCATCAGTCAGCCCAAGAAACTGTTCGTTTCCTTCAGTGCAACAGAAGAGTTTTCCATGCGTCTTTTTTTGGGGAGAAACGTATAATTGAGTAATTCCTCTTGGAGGAGAGCAAATGACAAAAGCGTTATCGGAAGTGGCCCCGAGCTGGCGGTGCAGTCACTCCGGACGTCTCGTAACCAGCACTGCCGCTGGTCGTGCACCCACCGCCGGTCGCGCCCCCCCGCCCCCCCGGGATGGCAGTGCGGATGAGTCTCCCCATTTTCCACAGCGCTCACCATCACCAGCTATTGTTCAGCTGGTCTCTTGCATCAATACCGGAAATTAAAATGATGAAATTGGCTCCCAGCTAATACCTCAACGTTCATGTTAGCCTTTTTTTTTTTTAATGCTACAGAAGCAGCAATCTTGTGTAGTAAGTAACCTCTTAGTTTATTCTTTTTAAAAATTCCTTCCCTGTCTGCAGTTGGCCAGACGCGTTGTAAGCTGTCGGTACATTTTCACACCTTTACTGGGTGGATGATAACGTGGGAGCTGAAAGAAGCTGGCAGGTGAAAGGGTTTGTGCCAGAGTTTGAAAAATAACGTGGGTAAAAAAATGATTAAATACAATGGAGGAAAACAGTGATCTGGGCCAGAAAACCCCCAAGTAACAAACAGTCAGACACACGAGTGACATGAGTGTTAGGAGATGCCCGTCAGCCTCCGTGCGCTCAGCCTGCGTGCCCGCGGGGACCAGGAGGGCTGCCTGCCGTGGACGCCTTCTCAGGGGAGTGTGGTGGGGCGTGAGGACGCCTGTCCGGGAGCACCGCGTCCATTACTGCTCACGGTCGAAACTTCATCTGAGCCAGGAGAGCGCGTACCTGTCACTCAGTGATCTTCACACATTTCATTGTGTCATGCTGCTTTGTAATTTGAAAAAAATTTTTAAACACCTTTACTGTGGTGTAATTCCTGTGCAGTAAAACGCACACACTTCAGATGTGCACTCTGATGACTCTGGTAGCTGTGTGCACTTGAGAAACCACCACCACAGTCAAGACAGCTCAGCTCCCGTGCTCCCCAAGAGGTGCGAACCCCAAAATCCCAGCTTATCCCCTCCCACCACTGTCACCCCCTGGTGCCAGGAAGTCTGCTCTCTGTCTGTGAGTCTGGTAATTTGAAAAAATAAGGAAAGCCTTCAATTCGCTCTGCTTTCAATGTTCTTTTTAAAATACGTATTTTAATTTTTAGCAAACTAGCACATGCCATAATTTTAAAAATTAACTACTGCCGAGGGTTTACGATGAACGACAGCCCCCGGCCCACACCGCTTGGCCAGGACTCTGCCGCTGCCGGGAACCCGTGTTACCCGTTGACGCTGCTGCTTCCTCTCGTGAGTGTCTCTGTAAGTGCAACCAGCATGCTTGCACCCCTCCTTCTGGAGTCATAAATTTTAGGTTATCTCTGGGCTCCCTGCTACCTCCAAACCAAAACCAGAGCTGCCATGAGTAAGCTCTGTTGAACAAACTGGAGGGACTGTGCAGCAGAACTTTGACAGCGAGGAGACGCGTGACGGGGAGGCTTAACGTCGTGTCTCGTGTGCGTCAAGTTGTGGGTTCCAAAGAGAAGGCAAGGAGGGCGAGTCACTGACTGCCCGCCCTGTGTCCCCACCGCCGTTTAGTTCTGTCGCTGTATTTGGGTTCTGTCTTTTGTAGCCCCTGCCATTTGAGATAACGCCCTGTGGTTTTATGTAGTTCCGCCAGTAATCACCACCGTCTTCTGGGTGGAGGCTCTTGGGCGTTCTGTTGCGTCCCGGCCTTCCCTGCTCTGCCACCTGCACTTGGACGTGTTCCCTGATCTCCCCGTGCTGTGTGGAGGGGGCTGATTCTGAGAAGTGACAGATGTTGACCTTCAGCCCCCTGGTTGCAGCCATGTGCGTGCTGTTCATGCAATGGCTGAGCCGGGCGCTGGGGTCTCCGTTTCTGCAGCAGCTTTCGTGTGCTACTTTGCTTTTCCTGGAGATTTTCTCTTCTTCTTGAAAGAGAGTTTTGACGTCTCCAAGTTTGCAGGGGCAGCACCAGGCCTCGGACGGGCCTCCTTCCCGGGGTGTCTTCTTCGTGGGTCCCTACCCCACTCCTGCGGCTGACCGTTCTGGCTGGGTCTGCCCCCGGCTGTGGTCTGGGGTTCCCTGCACCCCTCTCCTGGGCGCAGCCGCGGCCGCCATGCTCTGCATCCCACCCCTGTCGCCTTCTCGAGTTTCTCCTTTGTTCTGCTGGGGTGTCTTCTCAGGCTGTGCGTCCGCCCTTGGATGCTTCCAGCTGTAAGTAGTGAAGAACCTCACTGCTGGTTTCTACATGAGTAACAGTTTGTCTTTCTCTCTACGATCTCCGAGGCAGATGATTTAATTATTCAGCAGCACCATGGGGGCCCAGGCTGTTTCGTCTCCCCTGCAGCATCCTTCGCAGGCTGGCGTTTATCTCGGTGGTCACGTGTGTCCCCCTGCGTGGAGGCTGACCGGGCGGGCCGGGCAGTGCTGCCCCAGCTCCCTCTTAGGGGAGCTCATGCAGACCCCCAGTCTCGCTGGGGGCTGGCGGCACACAGGAGTGGACTTGGGGTGCGTGCCAGACGCTGATGGGACGTCACGTGTGCCCTCATTCTGCCCACACGCGCTGTTGATGGCGGCTGTGGAGTTCTGGGCTGTTTTCACTAACTGTCCGTCTTGCTTCTTGCAGTAGATATGAAGGGGCACTTGAGAGGTCGGCCCAGTGGCCTTGTGGCTGTGACCACGGGCCCAGAGGTCCCACTGCCTCCATTCAGACAGGAGCCGTGGAAGGAGTATTTCTGTCCACGGTGTACGGTGTATGTGTTGAGCCGGAGAGAGAGAGAAAGGAGAACTGAAATGTTGGCAACAGCTTTTAATTTAAATATAAAATTCTTGTAGCTGGTCCTGTAACTGGAAGGGAAGGCGGATCTTCATTGTCTTAGCAAAGGTTTATTAAGTTTTATCCGCCAGTTCTGCTTCTGGGGGACACTCCCCGTGGCTGGTTACGCCTCATCGTCTCCAAGGCCGGCGGGGAGCATGGGGCCAGGGCCAGGCGGAGGTGAGCAGCGGTGGTCCTGATGACAGGGCCCCCCACCCCCACGCCTCGGCCGGTGAGGCCCTGTCCCCTCTTGCCTCTCTACACACACTCTGGACCCTCTCGTGCCTTCTTTTTCATACAGGTGGGCCCGGCCCACCCTCTGTGCTTTACACTTTACGTAGAATTAAGCTATAAAAATTCATAATAGTGAACATTTTCAAAACACATCCGTAAGAAACTTGTAATGTAGTTGAAACTCTTCCTTCTCTGTCCCCCATCTCTGTCTCCCTCCCTCTCCCCCACCTCTCTCACACACGCGCACACACACACACACACACACGCATTGTGATGGGAGGAGAAATGCTACCCTTTCCACTGCTTAGAGGGGAGGACAGGGCCTAATCTGTGAACACACAGGGCGGTGCCTGGCTGGGGACAAGACAGCCACTGTGGAAATGAAGAGGGTCTGGTCCCCGAGTGCTCTGGTGAGCTGGGGTGCTAACCAGAAAGTGGAAAGGGTCGCAGAAAAGTGCTGGTGAGAAAAGCAGCTTCTAGATCAGGACCCTCATAGGACCCTGACCCCAGTGAGGCGGGGTCGGGGGAGGGCACCTGGTGTCTGAGCTCGCGGGCACGACACCTTCCCCTTGGGCGACATTTCCTGGCGTGCAGCGTGTTTCACTCTCAGTCCCGCCGCAGCCCGTGCGGTGGAGCGGTCCCTAAGCCGTCTCCAGGCGCCCTCCTGCCGGCCTGTGCTCTGTCCCCTCCGCGGGGTGTGGGCAGATCCAGTTCTTTCCTGTCGGCACCTTTTACTGTTCCTGATCCCTTAGTTTGAAGGCTTTGGGTGAAAGAAAAGTGGTTTCTCTGCGTAAAAAGTTTAGAAACCCTCGCCACTGACGGTATTAGATGAAATCCACAGACAAGCAAGTGCGTCGTTAACGCAGTCGGCTTCCAGGGCGTAACGGGTTCTGCTCCCGTCACAGACACGTCCCTGAGCCTGCAGTCTGCCTCAGCTGACCTCATAGAGCAGTTTTTTATGCAATTAGTTTGACAATTAAGTGTGTTGTCTCGCAGTGTCTCCTGCTGGTGGTGTCAGCTGGATTTAAATCTGTTATGTGAACCTGTCAAGGATGCCGCGTATAAAGTAGATACTCGGGGAATGTTTATAGATCTGGGCTAACAAGCAGACGCACCTTTGAGTAAACTACCTTTAGATGTGTCGTGATTCACTGGATGTGCTTGCGCTTTGATTGATTTGTATGAAATGTAAAAGCAGAGAATTATTAACCCAAACCCGTGAATATAATGTACTGTTTGCAGCCAGCGTAAACCTGGGAGCTTCTCCGAGTTAAATCTTAGGGTTTAATCCTCTTTTCTAATTTCATCTATTTTTAAACATGGCAGAAACTGCTTACTGTCCTGGACCACAGATGGCGGCAGACACCATGGGATACGGTGCAGGGAACCGTGGCTCCAGCAGGACCCCTCTGTGCGGCCCTGGTGGCCGTCACGGGCAGGCCTTACCTCCGCCAGCTTGAGGGTCTTGAGGTCACGTTTTCCCACCAAGGATCCGTGGCTCACAGGCTGCGGGGCCTCTGGTGGCGGCCAGAGCAGTGTCTGCACTAAGCCAGTGATCTCAGAGGCAGGCACGGGGAGAGGGGCAGGTGGGACGTTGCCAGCCCCTCGGGAGCTGGGACGAGCAGTAAGAGGCCTTTTTAGCCCTCGGGTCAGAAGCAGGGAAGAGACGTTAACTCCCACGGACGCCCTTCCCCCTGGTGCCGTGAGCCTGTGTGGTGTGGCGAGGGGACAAGCAGGAGGCTTGCAGGCTGGGGACGAGGAGGTTAGATGCTCGTCCTTCTTTGCAGATGAAACAGCCATTGCTGCTAACGTCAGTCACAGGGCCCTGCCTGGCGTCCCCTGAGCGCTGCGGCCAACAGCGGCAGCGAGCACCCGCCCAGGCACAGCACGTCCTGGGCCGAAAAGCAGGCCTCACCCAGCGCGCTTTAGCTCATTGAAGTCACGCAGGAAAGCGCTTCGGCCACAGTGGGTCAACCAGAAGTCGCAACAGACGGGAAACAGAAAATCAGCACATAATTGACGGGTCAGGGGTCTGAAGGGCAATGAAAGAAGATGCATGAGTCGAATGAAAGGGGCCACCCTGCATGTCCGCACCGGTCGGGTGCAGCCGGGGGAGCCGGGGCACTGGGCCCGGCGTTGGAGACCGGGCTCCCGTCCCCGTCACTCGGGCTCCTGTGACACAGCGCCGCGGACGGAGCAGCTCCCAGACAACTCAGGTTTGTTTCTCACAGTGTGGTGGCTGGAAGGCAGCTCCCTCGGGTGAGGGCCTCTTCCTGGCCGGCCCTGGGCCTGCTCGCCGCGCCCCACGTGCTGGGCGGGCTCGGGGGCTCCGCGCTGCGTTTCTGAGGGTACCGGCCCCAGTCGGGAGGGTTCGCCCTTGCCTCCCACAGGCCCCACCTCCTCACGCCATCACCTTTGGCGTTCAGGATTTCAGCAGGTGGATTTGGGGGATACAGCCATTCAGGCCATAGCACTGCCTCAGGAAACTAGAAGGGGAGGAAGCTAGTGCCCATGAGGGCGGAAGTCACTGGAACTGAAAACGAAGAAGTAGAGAATAATCCACGAGACAAAAACGATTCTCAGAAACTAACACGGATGGAACTCTGGCAGGACCGACAAGGACAGAGAAGACTCGGGACCCTGCAGCCGTGGGAGGAGTAACGAGGGAGCACCCTGGACAGCTTTACGATGGCGCTGAAGAAGCGGGCCAGCTCCTCCAAAACCGCAAACCACCCAGTCTCCCCGGGACGGAACAGACAGCGTGAGTAATCACGAAGTGGGGTTTGCAATTTTAAAAGTTCCTGAGGAGGAAGTCTCCAGGCCCAGATGGCTTCACTAGAGGGTTCTGCCAAACGTCTAGAGAGTTAACCGACCTCACAGTCTCCTCCAGAAAACGGAGAGGCAGGGAAAGACTTTCCAGGCATGTTGTTACGACTGTGAAGCCAAGGTGGATGCACGTTACAAAAGGGGGACGAAGCTCCTGCAGACCGTCTCTCTCCCACAGACGTGCTCGCGAGGTAACTGCAGATCCGCTCTAGCATTCCCTAAAAAGAATTACACTCCCCGACTGCGTGGGCTCTGTGCCAGGCATGCAAATCTGGTGTAATATTCAAAAAATCAATTAATGTAATCTGTCACACCAACAGACTAACGAAGAAGGATCCGCTCGCATCGACTGGCACACGGAAAAGCTTCTGACAAAATCCGACATCCTCCCTTGATTAAAAAAAAATCTCGTAGCAAACTAGGGTAGAGGGGAGCGCCTTCAGCCTGATAGCGTCTATAAAAGCCTCGTCCTCGGCGGTGAAAGACAGTGTCCCCCCAGGGTGGGCGCAACGCAGGGCGGGCCACTCTGACGTCCCCACCCACGTGGGAGCTGGGAGTTCCAGCCGGCACGGTCGGGCCGGGAAGGGGCGGCGTTTGTCCCTCAGGAGTCAGAGAGCAGAGCCACGGTGAGGCGCACCTCACACCCCGGGTGAGCAGAGTGGAAAGGGATCGCTGCGAGCCAGGCCAGGACACCGCTGGCAGGGACGCAAGACGTTGCAGCCGCTTCGGAAGGTGGTCTGACAGGTCCTCAGATGCTCCACTTGGAGCTGCAGGCAACCCAGCGGCGACTGCACCCTGAGGTTTCTACCCAAGAGAACCGGAGACGTGTCCGCGCGGTTCACGGGCGTCTCAGTGTCAAGCTCCCAGGGGTTTTGAGTGCCCCCTCGTCTTCAGTTGCTGAGTATCTGAGAGTAACTGGGGAGAAGAACTTGGCTGCAGTTTCTAGTCAAGCGTCTTCACTGAGTTATAGGAAGATTCCAGAGCATTTTAGAAACTGTTTGATGGTGACCAGTGCAATGACTTTAAGACAGTGGACGGCCGCTCGGGTGAACTCCCAGGACTGCCGTGACGCACTGTCCCCTGAAGGCGCTCGCTCGCCAGCTGCCCTTGGAAGGGCGCAACCTGGGGACTCCCCACT
Source organism: Vicugna pacos (assembly GCF_048564905.1). Lineage (NCBI taxonomy): Eukaryota > Metazoa > Chordata > Mammalia > Artiodactyla > Camelidae > Vicugna > Vicugna pacos. The sequence goes on from NC_133002.1 coordinate 61,650,432, forward strand.
GTCCCGACACGCCTAACCCGGCAGGGTGGCTTCTGCTCTCGGCCTCGACGTCACAGTTCCCAGCAGTAGGGACCCTTACTTCTAAATTGCTGTTTAATATTCGACGTATAGAGGCTGATAAAGATTATGTGTTTAACAACTACTGCTTGCACATCGTGTCTGCCATTTGAGTGCAGTACCTGTTATGTGATAGTAGCCGTGAACATCTGTGACGTGAGCTGGGCCGGCACGTCTGATTCCTCGGCGGGCCCCAGGCTCTCCCTGAGCTTCGCACAGATGTCCACTGTAAGTGGGTGTTAATGAACTGAGAATAAAAATTGCTTTAAGCTGGAACTGGAATTATTACCAAGTAGATGCTATTTTCAGGGAGTCGCTTGTTAGGGCCTCTGAGATGGCCTGTGCCTTCATCTCTGTGCAGATGTCTCTTCATCTGAGTGGAGAAGAGCAGCAGCCAGACGTCCCAAGTTTTATTTAGAAAATGAGAAACGCCAGTGCCCCTCCATCATCCCGCACCCCGCGCGTCTGGAGCGGGCGCTTCCAGGCCTCGTGCAAGCTGCTGGCCTGTCTCCTGGGAGCCCCGGAGCCCGAGCCCCACGTCGTCCACGCGTGTGGAAGATGGAGCAGCTGTCTCTCTTGGATCTGGTTGCCCTGGATCGCATCTGAAGATTTTTCTGGACCCTTCCCAAACCCTCCAGAAGGCTCTAGCAAGCTTTTCAAGATGGACGGTTCCCCGGTGTTTGCGTCTCTCAGTTCCCAGGAGGAGCCCCTTGGGTGACAGCGTGTCTTGGCGTGCCCTTCCGGCTCTGTGGTGGCTCCCCGCTGGGCTGGCTCACTGCTCTGCCGGCCACCTTTGAGGAGTTCGCCTTACACGCGGGCTGTTTGCAAAGACTGATTTCAATGAAAAGATTGGTCTCTTTAAATACAAAACTGAAACAATGTGTGGGAAATTAAAAATTTAAATTTAAAAATTTTATAACTGGGTTAGCAGCTTGAAAAATGAAATGTTGGTGGAATCCTCTGCCTTGAATGTCACTTAAAAAAAAAAAGATACTGATTCTAATTACCTCCCGGGAAGACCCTCACATGCCTTCTTTGTGCGGGGAGGTGACGACAGGCCCTCGGGAGTCGGCGGGGCTGCGCCATGTGCTGCGGGTTGGACTGCCCGCAGCCGCACTTAATGCCCGTCTGTGGGCCGCCTCGCTGCAGGGCTTGCTGGAGACACTGGTGTTTGTTGGGAAGTTCAGTTTCTTGGGGACTTACTCGGGATGGAGACGTCCCTACAGCTCCCTGTCTCCTCTGCCTCCTGGGCCCTGTGCCCTCAAGGCTCTGGGCCAGGTGCGGTTGGGCTGCGGGCTGTAGCCGAGATAGCACCGCACGGCGCCGTCAGGGCCTCCCCCCACCCCGGTACCCACGTGGCTGCCTGTGCGTGGCCACCCTCCCCACGCCGCCTCCCCTAGGCAGAAGGGTCGCCTTGGTATGGCAAACACTTCACTCCTGAGAACCTCAGGCCTCGGAAGGCCAGGAAGAGGCGACAGGAAGACGGACAGGCCGCGCTGCTGGGGGGCTGCTGTTCTGTTCTCAGGAGCAGCTGTACTGTGGAAGCAAATTATAAGCAGGAAAGGTGAAACTGGTGACCGACACCAGCATTTAAGAACATTGAATCTAGGTTTGTTTTTGGTTTTTTGTGGGGGTTTTTTGCATCTCATTTTTATTTGACAGAAGAGGCTGCTCTTGCTGTTCATGAATCTGGGCTTTACACAGGTGACTGTTGCTTCTCATCTATGTTGCTTCCTTAACCATCACGTTGGTGCCTCTCGGCAGTGACGCACGCGAGAAGGTGTGTGTCCACTTCCGTCCCAGGACGCTTCCGTCCCTGGGCTCGCGGCGGGCCCTCTGTTCCCCCTAAGTTCCCCCGGCTCCCTGGGCCCGACCTCAGCCGCTGTCACCTTCCCTCCTCCCCCTGGAGAAGACACACCTGCACAAAGTGCGGAGCCGGAGCGCTTCCCGCGGCCTCCCCGGGCTCTGACACCTCTGCAGCGTCTGCATCTTCCCAGTGACTCAGGGCTGACGCGCCGCCACCTGTCACCCCCAGCGGGCCTGTCACCCCGACCTGAGACCAGTTTCCCGTGTGGAGCAGGCTGCTCCCTGGTGCTGCTTCAGCCTGTGCCGCTGGGGCCACGGAGAGGACCGAACAGGCCTCTGCGCCTCCCTCTCCCTCTGCTTTAAACCCACTCTGGCCGTGGTGGCTCCGTGCGAATGTCCTGAGTGCCGTGGATGAGGTGGTGAGTCTGCAATATGTGTGTTCTACCACAGGAGGGAAACAAAGCCAAAAACCCATTCCTCTTAGAAATTGCTGTTTTCGTTAAAAAGTTAAAATGAAAAAGCTCTATTTACTATGACATGTTCTAGAATTTGAAGCGTGTTCTGTAGTAGGACAGGTAATTAGTAACAGCACAGCCTTTACCGCCTCGCGTTTGAGAGACCTCAGGTGTTACCAGCAGCAACGCGACAGCAGTGGACGCGTGGTGACCAGTGTCAGCTCTGCGTGAGCCGTCGGGGCTCGCGTGTGTTTTAACGCACACGTGCGGGCGCCCGTCAGCGTCACGGGGTCCAGGTGGGAGCACGAGCGAAAACCAGCCTCAGGTCAGGACCGCGGGCTCGGCGGTGATGGCAGCTCCCGCCGCCTCCTGGGGTCTGCCTCCTCCTCGTCAGAGGTCTCCAGCGGTGCTCCGCCGCCACCAGCTGGGGCGTGTCCCGGGGTGGGTGAGGGTCAGGTCCCCACTGTGCTCCTCTCTGCCTCTCTGCGGGCCATCGTGCGCTCTGCCCGCTACCTGTCACTGGCCAGGGCACCGTGAATTCTCGGACACCTCACTGTTTCTGAGAGTCGGAGCCTGGCCCGTGTGGACTGCCCAGTGTGGGCAGGCATGTGGCGGGGAGGGACTCGTGCCCGCTAGCGCCGGGGGAGCGTGCTTGGCCGTAGCAGGGTCCTGGGATCAGAGTATCCAGCTCGTATCAGACAGTCCTGCAGTTTTTTAAACTTTGAATACGTTTTATGTTTTTTTTTTAAGATGTACACTTTTTTTTTAAGGTGTACATGTCAGGGGCCATGTTGGAGGCATCCAGCAGCATCCCCTCCGGAGAATGGGCCGGGGTGCCCTCCCTGGGCACCGCGTCCCCGGCCCCATCCGTGGCGCACAACAGCTGAGCCGCTCTCCTCCTCGCTGTCCCCCCGCCCCAGGTCGCTGCCATTAACCCGGGCCACCCACTCGCCCAGATGCCGCTGCCGCCGTCGATGAAGAACTGCATCCAGCTGGCGGCCTGTGAGGCCAGCGAGCTCCTGCCCATGGTCCCCGACCTGCCGGCCGACCTGTTCACGTCCTGCCTCACTACCCCCATCAAGATCGCCCTGCGCTGGTAAGTGGCGCCCCGCGGCTCGCGGTGCGGAATCACCCAGGTCTCCTAGACCAAGTTCAGGCATGTGCTCTCCCCCCGGGTCAGGATGTCTGTCCGCGGGTCCCTGCCTTGCGGTTCCCGGGAGCCCCTGGGCACCTTCGCTAACGGGGGCAGGGCCACAGGTGGTCAAGGTCAGTCATGCTGGGCAGTGGACTTCACTTTGAAAACAGAGACGGCCTCATTAGTCATTTAATTCCTTGCTTGAGTTTAGTAGAGTCTTTCAATGTATTCTCAGCAGTAAAAAAAAAAATGATTATTTTACCATCGTCTCTTGAGAAGTGCAGAGCTCTTTCGGGTGTGACGGAGCAAACGTGCGGGAGGTTCTGGGCGGGAGACCCTGCGTCCCACCCGGCTCCACAGCCCCTTTTCTCCCCCAGGCCGTCTTGCCGCTCTTTTAACACCTGCTTTTAAGTGTTTTGTTTTGCTGGAAATAGACGCAGCAGCTAGCACCCAGCAGGAAGGGAGGCAGCTCTCCCGAGAGGCACAGGGGTGTGGGTGGTGCAGCTGCGTGGGTTCCCTGGGGGCGCCTTCCTCGGCCTCCTGCCTGGGGTCCTGACGGCTCTGACACTCAGGCTCCCGGCACCCCCAGCAGCCCCAGGAAAGTGTGGGGACAGCGAGGACCGTGAGGGCAACGATGACGCCGAACTCAGCCCCTCGGGAGGCCCCCTGCGGTGACCGGAGCCTGGGTGGTGGGCCCTAGGTTGCCTTGACTGTGAAAGACCCCCGACGGGGGGGGGGAGAGGACCCGCCTTGCGTGGCAAAGCCCCGACCCATCCTTCCTCTCCTGGTGGCCGTGCCGCCCTTGAACACAGGTCTCTGCAGTCACTCCTTGTGGGTTTTTCTTGCTGACTGTACTCCGTGTGATCGCTGTCAGCAAAGGTTTACGGTGCCATGAGCGTGACCTCAGGAAAGTCTCCAGTCCAGATGACTCAGGAAGTCGCTCGTTTTATTCCTCGTCCAGGAGATAGCTCACTAAATGCCAGCTGTGTACTTAAAACCCACGCTGAGCACGGTCCTGGCCGCCGAGAAGCCTGTTGCCCTCCGCAGTGGACGGTCTAGTTGAGATGAGATGAGATGGGCCTGAGGGTCCCCTCTTAGTGGCTGCCGAGTGCCAGGCCAGGGGATCGCGACGTTTCTTCTTTTTTCCTAAGCAGAGACGTTTTTGCAGTGATGTGATTAGACTGAATTTATAATTTCGTATACTTAGACCTTAGCATTATAATAAATTGATCCTTGACCATGGGAAGCTCTTATTAAATGTCATTTCTCGTGCTTGCATAGTATGTCACTGTGCTGATGCTCTGTGTCTCATGTAACCAAGTCCAGGGCTCTAGGGTTTGGAGTTTGGGCGTACAGAGGTAGGAAAGCTCAGGATGGGGTCTGATCCACAGACTCTGAACGGCCAGGTGGCGCGTAGGTTAGACTTTGCGAGCCGGAGGGTCCCCGCTCTGTTGTCGTGTGAGCAAATGAGCGTGGCTGTGTTCCAGTGAAACTTTATTTACAGAAACAGGCGCTGGGCCAGATTTGGCCTGGAGACCGTAGTTTGCCAACCAACGGAACCAGGATTTTACCTGCAAACAGCTGCCACGGGTGCAAGCTGGTGGTCAGGAAGTGACCTGGACAAGAAGTGACCCAGACAAGGCTCTGCTCAGGAAAGCCCTGCGCAGCCAGGAACACGGTTTTAACAGCCCTGCAGTCTTATCAGGCTCGGCCCCCGAAGGGCGTTACGTGCCCCGTAAACATAATGAAGCCCCCTTCAGATGCACAGAACGTGTGCGTGTGCGTGGCGGCCCGTGTGCGTGGCGGCGCGTGTGCTGAGAGGTCTCACCTGGTGATGGAGTGGTGGTTAGAAGGCATCATTCTTGGTTTTTGTTTCATTTTTGCCTCGGTCTTTCTTACCTTCAGAAACCAATCATTCCTGTCATTCTGAAATGAGTAATTGCGTTACTTTCCATATAAGTGATTTCTTTGCTCACCGTGTACGTTGATGTAACGTTGGAATCCAAAATGTTCTCCCCCTGAGGCTGTTTCCTGCTTGCCTGACTGAGCGGCAGAGCGCCGTTTGGCTTTATTATGGATGCATTTGTGTGCGACTGAAAGTGATCACCCAGAGGCACTTCACTAGCTGTGGGGCCGGCCGTACAGCGGACCGCTGCCGTCGGATGGGGCCGCACGCAGCCCTGCGTCTGCTGGTGGCTGTGGCACATGTCGTTTTGGGCGGAACAGGGGTCAGGACACTTGTTTCCCTCTTGCAGTTACGCTGAGGGGTTTCGAGGAGCTTAAGCGTTGAGGGCGGAGGATGAGCGCCGCTCTGCCTGCAGGAGGGCCTCGCCCTCGTGCCTGGCCAGCCCTGCCCTGACTGGGCCCCACGCTCGCCCTGCTCCTTCTCACTGCAGACACTTGCTCCGCGTTGTGTGACACTTACAGCATGTGCTTTGTATGTTGTCTTGAAGGTGCAGCCGGGAATTAGTCAGTCACCACTGGAAACCTAACTGTTGCTGGTTTTTGAAGCTGGGTTTAACCATTTGTTCTCCGTAGTTTTCTGAAGTGCAGCTTCGTTCTAGAGAGAACTTTCTGCCTGCCCATCCAATCAGTGCCGTATGTTTTGTGATCTTCTTCTGCTTTATACAAAACTGAATGAAATGACTGCCTTACTTCTTATATTTGAAGGCAGGGAAGTTCAGGGACCCTCTCAGAACCATCTGGACGTGTTGAGGAATGGAATTGTCCTACCAGCTCACTTTGTAGTCGCGTCTCACTTTGCGTCTTAGACCTCAGTGGTAGTAGGTTTAACTTGAATTTATTTAAAGGGATTTCTTGCCTGGCAGCCCTCACAGTGCAGCCGTCACCGTAACCTGGTCCCACTGCTCAAACCCCGGCACGGCTCTGGGGTTGTTTCCGAAGTCCTTTGCGTGGTGTGGTCTGTCGTGAGCCCACTCGGAGGAAAAGGTTTTTTCTTCCCAAACCAGGCGACGTGCTCTCACCACTCCCGTCCGGCACACACTCGTTCGGGGCGAATATCCCAGTGCGCTGTGACAGCCCCTTTAATAGCAGCTGATGGACGTGTGGGAACCTGGTTTGTGCTGTTAAGAAAGGAACTGAAACAGACAGAGGGCCGGGGCGCCGACTCCCTCCCGAGCCCAGTCCTCAGGCTGCTGGTCCACTCCAGAGTCGGACCGCATGGGGCCCTGGGTGCCGAGAGCCCTGGGCCCGGGAGGACCGGAGGGTTCCAGCTGCTCAGTTCGTCGGGGGCTCAGAAAGAAAGAAGGGAGGCGGGGATGGGGGAAGGACGGCACCCACCCCTCCTCCGTGGAGTGAGCTGCTCCTGACCAGGAGCAGAGTGAGGCCGACAGACGCCCCCGGCGCGCCGGGCAGAGTCCTGGCGGGGGAGGCGCAGTCAGAGGGAGGTTGGGGACACAGGGACCACGACAAGTATAATTGAGGAAGCTGGCAGTTTAGGGGTGGACTGAAAGGCAGCTTTCTGGGTGTGACCAGAGGGGAAATCAGGGCTGGAGAGCTGGGTTGCAGAGTTCCCACCAAAGAGGTAAAGATGGAAAGAAGGAGAGGCCAGGAAGGTAGAGTTGAAGTTCAGGTTGCCACGACATGGGTCGCGAAAAGGAGTGAGGACACAGGCTCCGGTGTGCTAGAGACACCTAACCAAAGGGCGCACCGCGTGCGCCGTGCCCACGCAAGGGCAGACAGCCGCTTCTCTCCAAAAGAAGGTAGAGACAGAGAAAAAGTAAAGCGTGGTCAGTGGAAAGTGGGAAATGAGGCGGCTGAAATGGGTTTTTTTTAACATTTTTTATTGATTTATAATCATTTTACAATGTGTCAAATTCCAGTGTTCAGCACAATTTTTCAGTCATTCATGGACATATACACACTCATTGTCACATTTTTTTCTCTGTGATTTATCATAACATTTTGTGTATATTTCCCTGTGCTATACAGTGTAATCTTGTTTATCTATTCTACAATTTTGAAATCCCAGTCTATCCCTTCCCACCCTCTGCCCCCCTGGTAACCACAAGTCTGTATTCTCTGTCCATGAGTCTATTTCTGTCCTGTATTTATGCTTTGTTTTTGTTTGTTTGTTTTTGTTTTTGTTTTTTAGATTCCACATGTGAGTGATCTCATATGGTATTTTTCTTTCTTTCTGGCTTACTTCACTTAGAATGACATTCTCTAGGAGCATCCATGTTGCTGCAAATGGCATTATGTTGTTGGTTTTAATGGCTGAGTAGTATTCCATTGTATAAATATACCACCTCTTCTTTATCCAGTCACCTGTTGATGTACATTTAGGTTGTTTCCATGTTTTGGCTATTGTAAATAGTGCTGCTATGAACATTGGGGTGCAGGTGTCATCCTGAAGTAGATTTCCTTCTGGATACAAGTCCAGGAGTGGGATTCCTGGGTTCTATGGTAAGTCTATTCCTAGTCTTTTGAGGAATCTGCACAGTGTTTTCCATAGTGGCTGCACCAAACAGCATTCCCACCAGCAGTGTAGGAGGGTTCCCCTTTCTCCACAGCCTCTCCAGCATTTGTCATTTGTGCACTTTTGAATGATGGCCATTCTGACTGGTGTGAAGTGATACCTCATTGTAGTTTTGATTTGCATTTCTCTGATAATTAGTGATATTGAACATTTTTTCATGTGCTTTTTGATCATTTGTGTGTCTTCCTTGGAGAATTGCTTGTTTAGGTCTTCTTGAAATGGGTTTTGAAAGGAAAGTGGTATCTCAGTGTAAGCGAGTTGAATTCGCCTCCTAAAAGATGGGGTAGAAGTTGTCATGGTACACAGCGTGTGTCACAGGACGCGTGCTCACAGCCAAGTATCTGAGAGGCTGAGACTCAGAGGAGGGATGAGGAGAGCTGTGAGCCTTCCAGAAGAAGGCTGCAGTGATGACTTCCATACGTCAGAGAAGAATCTGAGACAAAAGCACTGGATGGACACCCTCACTGGGTTGACTGGGCGGCCGTGCCGGACCAGGCGCGACAGCTCCACCATTGCACGTGGGTGTTGCAGTGACCTGGCCTTCCTCGTATGGATTTAAGCTGCTTCCTATAAAAGCACCAAGATTTTCCGCAAAAATGAGGTGCCTGGTGTCCTGTTTGAGGCGCCCGTCTGGGTGCACGGGCACTCGGTGTCCTGTGAGGAGCGGGCGTGCCCACGCTGTGGTGGCGCAGGGACAGGGGCTGGGGGCCAGCGTCTGTGTTTCTCCTTCTTCAGTGCTCGTGCGCACGTGCTGATGATGGGGGATGAAATCCTGATGCAGCCAGGGCTTTCCTGTGTGAGCAGAGGCATTTGGGGTTCTCTGGGCTCAGGCTGCGCCCGCCCTGCCTGGGGTTGCCCTGCCTCCGGAGGCCTGAGGGCCAGCTTGGAGAGAGTCTCCGTGGAGGCCAGCGTCTCCAGCCACTGACCTGAAACCGTAACCGTAGACCAGGGTGGACAGCAGGGGAGCCATAATTCCCAGCCCTACCTGGTTAGGAGCCCCATGGACAGATTGTGCCTCCGGCACGTTAAGGAGCACAGCTCGCGTTTACACGGTAATTGGAAAGCCGGCCTGCATTCGCTCGCTTGCTGCCAGGGTGCCGGGCAGCCGCTCAGCTCTCAGCAGGGCTCGTCCTCGCCCCTCACCCCCTCCCGGAGCAGCTCTGCTGGTGCTTCCACGGCTGAGGGATCACAGAGAAGCCGATGGCCTGCCTGGGCTTCCTTCCCTCCAGCTGCCCTGATGTGGCCGTGGCCGCTGGCTTGGTGCCCCTGGCTTGGCTCCACCACAGCCCTTAGACCGGCGGTGTCACCACCGTGTCCGCCTGCTTCTGAGTTGGGGGCAGCGACTCACGGTTCACAAGGCACTGAAATACCTGGTACTTATCAGGCACTTAATTGAGAAGGGGCCCGCCCACCAGGAATCAGAATCATGGTGCTTTATTTTCCTTAAGTGTGACCAGAGACATGGGCGCAGGAGCACGTAGGTGCTGGGGCACGGCCCGTCCAGCCTTAACTGTGAGACGGGACACCAGGGTGCCTGGCGTCCGGAGGAAGACAGCACGTAGACAGGCTGTGGGTGGCCAGCACAAAGCTGAACGCAGCCTCTGCTGATGAGAGCAGTCGGATCAGAACTGGGCTCGGGAGTGCAGAGCCCTCATCTGCTGGTGTTTGGGCTTCTCTGTGTCTCTGCTGCCTGTTAGACAGGTGTGCCCGTGGGCTCCCGGCGGTGGTCCCGGAGGGCGGCTGCGCCCAGCCCCACCCTCGCTCAGCCAGGGCGTCTCTGCTCTTCTAGGGTGTCCGTCTTTCCTTCCTCTGCTCTGAGTTGTCGCGAGGCCTTTGCCCCATGGAGGTGCCTGGCACTCGGGTCCGCGGACAGCTCGCGCACGGCCTCGTAGCTGGCTGGTGGGTGCAGAGCGTCTGCACCTCGGCCTTCCGCCCCTGTGAAGTGGGACTCACGGTGGCAAACGGATGCGCTGTCCGGCCCGGAAGGTGCTTAATAAACCACCTTGTCCTGACCTTGTTCTTCCCGGAGTCCCTGGGAGACACCGCGGGGCAGGCTGAGCTGGGGGGAACAGGGAGGTGGAGGGGTCACGTCCACGTCTTCCCTCCAGTCCCACGAGCTCTCTCGGGCCCAGCTCGCAGCTTCCGCCCTAAACCCCAGGCTCTTGTCCGCGTTGGCTCCTCTCCCCAGGACTCACTTAGGAGATAAACCTGGGAAGTGAGTCAGAGAATTCCAGTTTTTTCACAGGAAGAGCTCCCGGGTTTAAAGCACAGGGGGCTTCTCACAGGCGGCTCCTTCCTACGGCTGTTTTTAGGAGCGGGGCCTGTGTGCGCGGTCGCGGTGGCGGGGCGCCCGGCGGTTCTCTGCGTGGTTGGGGCGCAGCCTCGTGCGGGGAGTCTGTGATGGAGTCTGCGCTGACCCCGCGTGCACAGCTTGGTGGCTGCACTCTGACCTGGCTGCCGCCCTCAGGTCTCCTTGAGGGGGCAGTCCATGGTTCTGGAGGGTGGGAGGGAGGAAGGGCCGTCCGCGTTGTTCCCATAAAGTGCGTAAAGCGTCTGGGACGCCAGCGGGGTTGGTCGTATCGTCCCTCTTGGTCTCCAGTCCTGCGTGAAATCCCTTGCAGCCTGTCTCTTCTCTCACTTGTGTCTGGAGAGGAACCAGGGCTTGGCTGGGGCCGCCGGACGTGCCGGGACTTCAGAGCCGTGCAGTGACATCAGCTCCCCGTGACGGGGACTGACTGATTCTAAAATGATCCTCGCGGGTCGGCCGTGTGTCGCGCGCACTGCTGCTCCCAGCACGTTGCGGGCTGTGTGTTCAAACAGGGTCAGCCCCTGTGAGGCTGGCCCTCGGGTGGCACTTGGCTCGGAATCTGGTCGCCACACCCTGGGGAGGCTCCTGATTCACGGGGGTGGCCCTCTCTTCGCCTGCATCGCCTGCATTGCCTGCATCGCCTGCATTGCCTGCATTGTGTGCCCGCAGGCGCGCCCTGACCCCAGAGCACACTTGTGGACGGAGAGGAAGATGAGGGCAGGGCAGAGCTTCCTGACGCAGAAGGCGCACAGCAGGCGGCAGGAGAGTTGTGCTAGTAAACGCGGGAGAGGATGCCAGCTACGTGTTCGGTTCTTTGATTTGAAAGCATCGCCTGGGGTGGGTGGAGCCCAGTGATGGAGCAGGTACCTCGCCTGCATGAGGTCCTGGGTCCAGGCCCAGCACCTCGGTTCAAGAAAAGGGTCGCTTAATTTTCACATGAATTCTGACTTTCTGGGTCTGCCGTAAGGCCATCCTACACCCGAGACAAGCAGGGGCAGGCGAGGGCCCCGCTGCCGTGTGGGCGCGAACAGGTGCGTTTGTGGGGACGCTGCCTTTCGGCCTCTGCGCCCTGTTTTCCTTTGTGCTAGAGACCTCGGTTCCCAGGGGGTGGCAGGTCCACCCTGCCTCCCAGCTGCCCCTCAGCACTGTCAGGCTGCGCGCAGACGCCTGCACATCGGGGCTGTGCAGCCGGGGCTCACAGGGTCACTGGGGAAGGGGATCGGGGCCCTGTGTTCCCGGGGGAAGGTCCTGTCCTCTGCCCCCCCCGCTCCAATACCGGCTCCCTCCAGGGGGCGCATACGTGTCACTCCTCAGCGTTGTCGGCAGGCAGTGTGAACACCGTCCTGGTGGTTTTCAGTTTATCAGGTAAAATTACGTGTTAGGACCTGAATCAGGCCAAGGAGCCTGGAGCGTCTGAGTTTGTCCTGAATGAGCTGGATTCTAAATATACTGGGCGGATTCCATGGAAACAGGCTCCGGAAGGCTTGGAAGAGCATCAGGGGAGCTTGTGTGTTCCGGGTGTCTTTCTGTGGTTGGGGGCCGCGAGCATCACCCCGAGTGGGAGCTGACCCCTTGGGATAGAGTCTTGGTTTCCTGCTTTTGCAAATCAGTGCAGGGACTTCTCCACCAGGACCGACTGTTAATGACACCAGGGAGGAGCTGGCTGGGAGTAGCCCCCGTTACATCGTGCCCTGCTTCCAAAATGGAGACAAACTGCTTAAGCTGCGAGAAGTTAGGTCCTTCCCTGGGCCGTTGTCCTGACCTGGACTCAACGTAGGGACGTCTGTTTTGACCCTCTGCCCGCAGCCCCCCATCACTCTTTCTGCAGCACAATCGAGAGAACAAACAGCGCCCTTGCACGCGTCACCCAGATCTCGCTTTTGTCGTGTGCTCTTTGTTTCCTTTTGTGGCTGCTTTTAGTAAACGGCGACGCTGTGGTGTTTCCCCTCCATACGTAAACACATAACCACAACTGTCGTGACCTTGTCATCTCTTCTGCATCAAAATAACAGGACCCTTGCAGCGTTCGCGTTGTGCCCTTGGGGTTCTCTCCTGCTGTCAGTCGGCACCGCTCGGGACCCCGGCAAACCCCCAGGCTCCTCCTGGAATCTGGGCAGACAGGGTCCGCTCACCACCAGGTGCGGCACGAAGCACAGGCGAGGCGCGCTGTGTCCCCCTGGCCGGTGGGATGGCCAGCTCCCTGTGAGCCGGCTGCCAGGGCAGCAGCTCCGGGGCCTCGCCTGTGGCCTGTCCTGATTACTGGCCCAGAAGCTCCCGAGGAGAGGAGGCCCTTCTGCCCGCTTCAAAGTGGCAGCTATTTAAAGTTTGTAAGTTAGGAGAATGTCTTCTACTTTTTTTCCTCCTAATAACACACATGATGTACTGTTTAATTTAGTTGCAAACCCCGGATGATTGACACTGTTTCATGTGTGGTTTTGTTTGTTGCTTTGTCTTTTTTTTAACCTGCTAGATTAAGTGAGATGTCAGGGAACTCGCTTGTTTTATTTTAATAGTGTGTTGCCACTTCGAGCTGTCTCCAAGATTCCTGACATCCTGGCAGCGTGCTTCACACTCCGAAGGACGTGGCGGATCTGTGGAGGTTCATGGCGTCTCTGTCACCTCCGTCTACGGAGGCCGCAATGCCAGCCCGTAGGACCCCGGGACGCCAGCCGGCACTCTGGGGGCTGAATCAGAGCTCGAGTAGCAGCCTGCAGTGGGGCTCAGTCCCGCAAGGCCCTTCCTGCCCCGCATCTGCCCTTTGACCCAGGTGCTGGCTGGGCCTGCCTGGAAGGTGCTGAGTGAGACCCCGGGAGCCCCGTCTTTCCCGCCAGAGCGGGGTCACCCCTCCAGAGAGCGCCAGCCTGGGAGCTCTCGTCCAGGATTCCTCTGAGCTCAGTCTCCAGCCCCCCTCCTCCCTGAGGTCAGAGGTTGGAGGTCAGCGTGGGGCTGAAAGTCCTCACCTGTCATCCAGGTCTGGTCCCCCTGGTGAGCAGCCCCCACCCCAGTCACCTGAGCAGCACGAACTCAGGTGTGGTCACACGGGGCTCCGGCAAGGAGGCAGCACATGCCTGGTGCCCTCAGTGAAGTGATAGAAAAGTGGGCTCTGAAAAAATGAATATTGAGATGAGAAAACTGTACATCAGGATGAAAAGAGAACTAGCAAGGGAAGGAACACTTTAAGAAGCCAAGGTTAGTTCCAAAGTTTGGGCGACCTTAAAATCGGTCAGAAGTAGAGTATAGGAAACAGAAAGCAATTTTAAAAAGTGAGAAGCAAGAAAAATGAAACAGTGAAGACTCAACAAACAGATACTTATCCCCAAAACATGGGATGGAAGACATGATAACGAAACAGTGTGAGCCTGGGCCGTGCCTCAGCCAGCGGGAGCTTGCCCGCTCTCTGCAGGGAGCTGCCCCGACTGGGCGCCAGGCCCGACAGGTGCGGTGTGTCTGCACACGCACAGACACACCTGTACACACACAGACACACACACCTGTACACACACAGACACACACACAGACATACCCACAGACACACAGATATACACACACCCCCACAGATATATACACACCTGTACACAGACACACAGACATACCTGCACACAGACACACATACACACCTGTACACACGTGTACATACACACACAGAGGGGCACACACGCACGCACAGATGTGCACAGACACACACGTGTACACATGTGTGCGTGCTGCCACTGCAAAGACTTCATCGTGAAACACCAGCAGTCAGCCCTGCGGCGGAGCGGGAGGGCCGTCTGCCTGGCCAAGTGAGCTCGTCCAGGGCTGCGCTGGTGGCTTTCTGTTAAGCTGCCTATTAGCAGAATTCATCATCTTAATAGGTGAGAGGAGGAAAGTTATCTGATAAAATTAAAAATGAGTTTTAATAAAAACTTGCAATAAAAACAGAAGAATACTTCCTTCACGTGAGGGAAATTGTCCTCGAGCCCAGCGGCTCCCATCTTGCGCTGATGCCTCAGCGCTGTGTCTCCGTGTGATCTGAGGGCGGGGGTGTCCCAGCTGGAATTCACTCAACAAACTGTCCTGGAAACACTAGACAATATAATGAGCAGGTATGAGAATGGAGTGAAAGGTACGCACGTGCTAACAAGAAGGCAGATTTGCATTGTTTGTGTCTGATCTCAGTTTTAACTTTGCAACAACAGAGGAAGCAATAAAACCCATTGGAAAACTGTTAGTGGTAATGTGCATGCTCAGCAGCGCGACTGGTCGCTAAGTGAATACAAGTCAGTACCACGGGTGTCCAGGCCGCCACGGGGCGCTGGGCACATGCCATGGCGGGGCCGCGGGGGGCCTTTTAGGTTTTGTAACTTTATTATTCCTTAAACTCACATCTGTGTCTTGTGTGCGCTTCATACAGAGTGTACTTCACAATAATTTCCTTAAAATTGTCACCCTTTTTATATATTACAAATAGCCAGCGAGGAAATACTGGGCGGGAAAGTAAACCTGGCTCTCAGGAGCAGCAGTAGCAGCGAGAAAGCTGAGCGCCTGGGACAGGTGCGCAGAAGGTCCACAGCCCTGGCTGATGGGTGCGGAGGGCTGTGTGAACACGTGAAGGGAGCGGCCACGCTGCTACTCCACGCTGAGACAGAAGATTGAGGGTAGAAATTCTCCCCGAATTAAACCGTCGATTTGACACATCTTGGTGACGTGCTCTTAAAGGTCAACTGGAAGGGTAGATGTTTGAGAATAGCCATGAAAATTTTTTTAAAAATTAGGTTTGTGAAAGGAAACTTGTCCTGCTAGTTATTGACATGCATTCTGAAGGCGCGGGTGGAGTAGGAGCTGACATTTGCATCTTTGGAACGGGGTAGAGAATTCCAGAAACAGCGTCTGTTACGTAAGAGGTTGTCATTTGGAAAAAGAATGAAGTGCTCGGTTATTACCTGGGGCCCACGGCTGACCACTTGAAATTCTTTTTAATCCCTACCTCTTGCCTTAATAAAATAAATTCCAAATATACTGAGGTTTTAAAGTTAAAAAAAAACTCACAGAAGTACTGTTTCTGTAACAGCTGCCAGTTAGAATTAAAGAGCTGAAAAGGAAGTGATGGATTTTGTTAGACGCTGCTTTTAAGTTTTGTATGGCAAAGAAAACAACAAGCAAAAGTTGAAATAAAATTGTAAAATGGGGAGATCGTGTCACCAAGCGTCACTCTGTCCACGTGTAAACACTTAAAGTCACTAAGACAAGAAGGGCGTAGAGCGGCAACAGGCAAAAGGAAGATACAGAGGACCGGAAAAACCCCTGGTCGGCGTCTGCCCTCAGTGACAATCGAAGAAGTCCCAGCGACGCGTCACTGCTCACCTGTCAGCGAGGGGGAGGGTTTGTTTTCCTTTTCTGTTGATAAACCCAGTATTGGCAAGAAGTCAGAAAGTGTGTGTGCTCAGCCGCGATGAGACAGTCAGAGCCGCCTCCCCCAGGAGGGCCGTGCCCGCCCTCCGCGCGCGGGCCGCTGTGCCTCAAGCGCCCGGGACGGCGCGCACACAGACTGAAAAAGGCGACGTCGCGTGCGTCAGCTCCTGCACTGTGCCTGCTGTACCGGGCCGAGCTACAGGCCAGCATCTGTAATAGTTAGGTTATCTTTATGATTTCAAAGTCTGACTGCAGAATGTGGTCAGCCTCGAGCCTGGCGCTGTTAGCCTTTCCCTCTTGGTTTTAGGTAGGACGCCCTCCACCGTGGATGAGAAACTCTGGGTTCTGCTGTCTTCCCCCGAAGAGCGTCCAGCTCTGTGCAGATGGTGTAGTTGGCCTTGTGGCCTCTCGGCTGTAGGGCTGCCTTTGACCTCGGTCCTAGTTCTGGGGTGTGGCTCTGACTCCCGGACCCTGGTTGTAGCTGAGGGCACGAGCCGTCTGGGCGTCCGTGCAAGCCCCGGGTGTTGATCGCGCCCCCTGACGTGGCGCCAGCCGTCCCCGTCCACGTGCACACGGGGAGCAGGTGTGGAAACCTCCACTGTGCGTGTTCAGCCCCTCAGCTCTGGTGTCCCCGGGGCCCCTTGGGCCTGGCCCCGCACCCGTGCGGTCAGCCCCGGACTGGAGGAGAGCTTGCTCGGCAAGTTTGGCTCCTGGCCGCCTGGGGTTCTGATCTCCCATCCTGGGCGCTCCCGGGGAGCCCTGTGCCCCGCGCCGTGGGAGTCGGGGAGCCCACGTGGGAAAGCCGGTTAGGGCGGATCTTGCCCAGAGCGCCCTGCCCTCCCCTTTTGCTTGCTCCATGCTTGTTTTCTGCGTTTGCCCAGAGGCTGTCACTGTTGTTGACAAGGGGATTAGTCAGGTGCAGGCTGTTCTGTCATCACGAAGGCAGCGGCCCGGGCAGGAAGTGTGCCTCCGGGGAAGGGACAACAGAGCAGCCCTGTCTGCACAGGGCTCCGAATTGGACTGGAAAGTGCGTTTCCTGCGGACCATGGCCGTCCGCTGGGGACCCTGAGCCACGTGCAGCTGCTGTCGGAGCCGCGCGGGGACGGGGTGGGGGGCAGCCGCGGCTGGCGTGGAGTAAGCAGAAGGGGGTGTTGGAGGATTGACGGGCGGGGCGTCCGGGCAGCCCACCGCCTGCACCTGGGAGGGCTGCGGCCTGTCAGACAGCTGTGGCCCTGACTTCTGCCGCTTCTGCTCTGTGGACGGGGAGCACTGGCCGGCGGGGCACGCGGGTCCCCGCACGGAGGCTGCCGGTTGGGAGCCGGTGTCCCACCAGCCTCCATCTTCACAGCCAGGTCCATTGTCCCCTGGCCTCTAGGTCTCTCTGCCGCCTTGACTTTCTCTCCTGTCTCCTGGGTGCGCCGGACCTTGTCCTCGGCCCCTCCCTGAGCCCGCAGCCCTCCCCAGCCCTCCCCGACGCCTCCCGTCCAGCTAGTGACGCGGAAACGCATTTCACAGGTGTGTTTGTTGCGAGCCTGCTGCTGCTGTTTTACTGGGGGTTATTTGTTCTGAATTTTTAAAGCAGGCGAGTTAAATGTTTTCCATTTCTCCCACGACAAATACTGAGTTGCCTGTTCACCCAGCGCTTCCATTGATTCTGCCCTGCCAGCTGCCAATACCCCTGCAGGAAGAAAGGAAGATGGTTCCGGACCTTCTGTCAGTGCCCATACGTTAGGTGGAGCCCGGCCACCGCTCAGGGCTCCAGGAAGCTGCCAGCCCTCCAGGAAGGAAGGCTCTGCAGAGAGGACTGAGTCTCACAGCTCTGACTCCTGTGACTTTATGATCATTAAAATGCTACCATTGAATTCATTTCTCTTCGCGCTCACAGATTTTCTTTATGTGCCTGGAGGTGGCTCATTGATTCTTGCATCACTCTCTCCAGCTTGCTTCCTCGAGAAGGAAAACAGAAAAGTGCCGTTTGTTCATCATCCGGGCAGACGCCTCTCCTGTGGAGTCGCCCTGGGCCCAGGGTCAGCCCTGCTGTCCCCCAGGCGTGTTCCTCTCCTCCCACCGCCGCTCTCGTGTTCCTGCCCCTGGACAGGTTCAGGGAGATTTTCTTCCTAAGCCTAAACGCTGATGGAAAAAAAAAATCTGGCTTTACTTCTTCGGCGTAACAGTCCCCGTCCCCACCTTCCACTCTGATTTTCCTGTGGGACTGTTGCGTTTCCATCCAATATCCCACTGCTGTGACTCACTCTCCTTTCTCTCTCTGCAGGTTTTGCATGCAGAAATGCGTCAGTCTGGTGCCTGGAGTCACGCTGGATCTGATAGAAAAGTAAGTCAGGTTCTTAAGCTGTTGTGGCCTCCGGTGTGATGGGAAGTCTCCCATTTTCACTCTTGATTCTCAGAAGTACCGCCAATCAGCTCAAGATGTTTCCTTTCATGTGGGGTGTTCTTTTGTTCTCGGATTGAGGTCACGCTTGTGACTGTTATGTCGGGCGTAGCATGGGACACAGCTGAATGCGGAGCCACGTTAAAAGGAAGGGAAGAAAAGCTGAACCGTTTTGAACATTTATAAACACTTCCGACACTGAGCCAAAGCCAAGCATGCAGATCCCTGCACACGGAGACCAGTCACGTGCAGGTCAGTCCCCACACATAGAGATCACTGCGTAGATCACTGCACATAGAGATCACTGCGCGTAGAGATCACTGCGCTTAGAGATCTCTGCAGGTAGAGATCACTGCGCGTAGAGATCTCTGCAGGTAGAGATCACTGCACATAGAGATCACTGCGCGTAGAGATCATTGCACATAGAGATCACTGCGCGTAGAGATCACTGCGCTTAGAGATCTCTGCAGGTAGAGATCTCTGCAGGTAGAGATCTCTGTGCATGGAGATCACTGCACGTTGAGATCACTGCATGTAGAGATCTCTGCAGGTAGAGATCGCTGCACATAGAGATCACTGCACGTAGAGATCTCTGTGCATGGAGATCACTGCACGTTGAGATCACTGCACGTAGAGATCTCTGCAGGTGGAGATCACTGCACGTAGAGATCTCTGCAGGTGGAGATCTCTGCAGGTAGAGATCACTGCACGTAGAGATCTCTGTGCATGGAGATCACTGCACGTTGAGATCATTGCACATAGAGATCTCTGCAGGTGGAGATCACTGCACGTTGAGATCACTGCACGTAGAGATCTCTGCAGGTAGAGATCGCTGCACGTAGAGATCGCTGTACGTAGAGACCAGTCACTGCACGTGCAGGTCGGTCCCCGCACATAGAGATCACTGCGCAGATCACTGCACGTAGAGATCTCTGCAGGTAGAGATCACTGCACGTAGAGATCTCTGCAGGTGGAGATCTCTGCAGGTAGAGATCACTGCACGTAGAGATCGCTGCATGTAGAGATCTCTGCACGTAGAGATCGCTGCATGTAGAGATCTCTGCACGTAGAGATCACTGCACATAGAGATCACTGCATGTAGAGATTTCTGCACACAGAGACCAGTCACTGCACGTGCAGGTCAGTCCCTGCACATAGAGATCACTGCGTGTAGAGATCTCTGCACATAGATCACTGCACATAGAGATCTCTGCACATAGAGATCACTGCATGTAGAGATTTCTGCACACAGAGACCAGTCACTGCACATAGAGATCGCTGCATGTAGAGATCTCTGCACGTAGAGATCACTGCACATAGAGATCACTGCATGTAGAGATTTCTGCACACAGAGACCAGTCACTGCACGTGCAGGTCAGTCCCTGCACATAGAGATCACTGCGTGTAGAGATCTCTGCACATAGATCACTGCACATAGAGATCTCTGCACATAGAGATCACTGCATGTAGAGATTTCTGCACACAGAGACCAGTCACTGCACATAGAGATCCCTGCATGTAGACGTCTCTGCACGTGGAGGTCTCTGCATATGAAGGTCTGTCTCTGCATATGCAGATCCTAAACTTGACCTGCATTTTTTGTATATTTGTTTCCATGTCCATTTCACTCATCCTGATTCACCAAAGTGGTTCCTAACACTTCTGCACTCAACCCCACTTCCTCTAGAACTGACAGGCAAGATAGGTGTTCTCTAAGTTTTGATATACAAAATCACATGCTAAAACAGCAAAGGCCTGAATGTACTTAAATCGGGTAGGAGAAGCAAGCTTCTAGGTTACTCTCCTGGAAAACGACTTGCCCACAGATCAGAGGAAACACACAAGAATGTTGGCCTGAACGGTCACCACAAGGGCATCGTGGACTCAGTGCCCCACTTTCCCATGGGGACTGCTTGTCACATGGCAGATACAAGGAGGGTGCTGACCACACCATGTCACTGGGTGCGCACGTCTCGAGGCGTGAAGTGAGAATTTGCATTGCACTCTGGGCAGGAGAGTGGAATTTGGAGCAAGAATCGAGGAGGCACAGTGTGAAGGGACTAATTTTTTCCATCGTGTTTAGTTTTTTTTATGAGAACTTAGATTTGTAAAATGTAAGTACAAATACAGTTAAGAAAGGAATCGACAAAATGTAGTTAGGACACCTGCAAGCAATTGATTGAGTATAATTTCACCTATTAAATTTCGGATGAACATCTAAGGAAACCGTGTGACTGGCTGTGGCACCGGTTCACTTCAGGAAGCAGTACGGGCTGTGGTGGGGAGGAGGAGGTAATGGGCCCCGGCTGGTGCCAGCAGGGAGATGAGCAGGCCTGTGGTCCCTCTGCTCCCGTGCGTCTCGGTTTCCACCGCCCTGCGAGCGAGGAGCCGTAGGCGCCGTTGCTGGAAGGGCAGCGCCGCCAGGGCCGGGCGGGGCTGGGGTGGGGGGTGCACTGACACAGCGGTGCCGCCCGCCTGGTGGGGCCGTGGGGTCGGGCTTGGAGCCCGCAGTAGAGCTGTGATTGGGGCCGGGTGCGCCAGCTCGGCCGGAGCGGGGACCACAGACCGCAGTGTGTCCCACTCACAGGGGTCAGGGAGGGCGCCGTCGGGACCTCTGCGCCCCCCGGTGGTGTGAGGCACAGCGGTGGCGAGCTGCCTCTTCCTTCTTCTCACAGCTGTTTATTGGGCACAAGTACCTTCTGATTTTCTCCAAATCGGGGAGAGCTGGTGCGATCTAGTGACGGCAGGGAGTGTGCGCTGCTGGCCGTGCCCCCTCCTGTCTACGTCAGGCGGCCCGTGCCCGTGGGTCACCGCGCTCGGGCGCTGAGTGTGCACTTCATCTGGCCTCCACGTGGGCCCTTGGCCCGGCCACACCCTCACGACCCCCCTCACCTCCAGGAGGGCTGGGACCAGAGAGTGCTAAACACACAGTGCAGCCGTCAAGAAGCGCCATGCAGAGAGGAGTCTGAAACGAGAGGACGCTTGATCTGCCCGGTCAACTGGCTTGTCTGGTTCGGTTCCCCGACGAGGTTTCGGTCTGGAGGACGTCCTGTTCGTCACCGAGGTGACCGCCGGTGACTGTGGGTGTCTCCAGAGCTCCTGGGAGCAGGCTCAGTTGCCTGGCCCTCCCGCACCCCGTCTCGCATGCTGGGCGGGGTCCCGGCTCCATCTCCATCTGGCCTGGCCCCTCCTGGTCACTCAGCACAGTTGTGACCGTCCCCAACTGAGCTCTGCTCCTGTCTGATGAGCCACAGGGGCCTAGACAGACAGTGTCACGTGTTCTGAGTTCTATAGACTAAAAAGAGCTCTTAAAAATTGCATAATTAAAAAAAATTGTTTTTAAAGTTAGTTAACCCCCGTTTTACTGAAGAGGAACCTGGCATTCAGTTCCCACCCACAGCCTGGCAGCCAGGTCTCTGGACGTGTCCCTGTGGTCCCTCCCACACGCAGGCCCTCCCTTTACGACTTCGGTGTCTGGACGGTGGCTCCCGTCCTGTCACTGTCTCAGATTTAAAATGTGCACAGCAACTTGACACCCTAAGCACAATCCTCAAAAGAAGAAATTGGTAAATTGGACTTCATCAAAATTTAAAATGTTTTCTCTCTGGAAGATACTGCTGTGAGAGAGAAGAGACAAGCCACAGACTTGGGGAAGATATTTGCAGATCACATAGGTGACAAAGAATGTGCGTCCAGAATCCATGAAGATATTTCCAAACCCAAAAATTAGAGGAAAATACCTAACTCAACTTAAAAATGAACAAAAGACGTGAAGAAACACTTTACCAAAGAGAATTTAAGAATGGCCAACAAGCACACAAGAAGATGCGCCCCATCACTAACTGTTAGGGAAACGCAAATTAACCACAGCAGGATAGCAGAGGGGCCGAAACAAGAAAGGCTGATGGTGCCAGGGGCCGTGCGTACGTGGGACAGCCAGGCCTCCCCGCGGTGCTGTGCAGAGGCCAAACGGCGCGGCCTCCGTGGACAGGGGTGCAGTCTCTGGGCACTTTAAACGCCTTCGCCCGTGGGCCTGCTCCCGGGACTCCTCGCAGAGGAGTGGAGGCTGGGTTCAGAGTCCGTACAGGGGTGGTTGTAGTAGCTGTGCTCATCACCACCCAAAGCTTAACCAGCGTGTCCTTCGGGGGCGAAAGCGTGAACAGGGGGCACCAGGCCAGGAAGAAGTGAGGGCGGCCGGGCCACAGCCTCACGGGCTCCCAGAAGTCCTGCGTGGGGTGAAAGGGGACCCAGTCTGGCTCCGTTCGTGTGACCTGCAGGAAGAGACGGCAGTGCGGGGTCAGAGAACAGGAGAGTGGAGGTCGGGAGAGCCGCTCCGAGAGCCCCTGGAGGGGCCGGGGGTGGCGGGAAGCCCCGCCCCTGAGTGCAGTGGTGGTCGCAGCTACCGGGCTGACGTCACGGCGCCGCGTGCCCAGAAAAACCAACTCGCCGCGGCACGACTTTGGGTGAGACGCGTGTGTGATGCGGGGAAGATGCCCTGTAAGGGGAGGTCAGGAGTGCAGGAGGTGCAGCAGGGACCCCTGGGCCCGGGGGCGGGGGCGGGGGTGGGGGGACCCGCCAGGACGCGAGAGGCGCTTCCTACGGGGAGGAAGCCGTCACTCTCGCTGTGCCTGCCCGTTAGTGACAGCTGAACAGCAGAAGCGGGCACCTCACACAGTAAGGTTTTAGTGCTCTTCGTCGAGCACTACTTCCCTGAGCCGGGCCCTCAGACGTCGCGGCCACCAGTGCCCCTGGAAGCGCTCGGTGTTGACCACCTGCCCCCCGGCACTGAGTGGCTTTCCCAGCTCAGCTGGTGAGCCCACACTTCAGCTTCCGAGGGCTGGTTCACAGGGTCCTCTGTTCTCCGTCCCCGCCCCCCCGCTCCCGTGCCCGGCGACGCCACGACATTGGTGAAATGCTGACAGATGGGGCGTCCGTGTGTTAATTTAAAAAGGAGAATGTAATTAGTAGCCGGCAGCGTCAGAGTATGTCCTGACGCCACGTGTGGACCAGTAAGTGACACGTTGTAAGTGTGCTTCAATTAAAAAAAAAAAGATAACATTCTGAGTGGGGATCAGGCGGAGGAGGGGGTGTGGGGGGAAGACCACGGACTGCGACAGCCGTGGCTGGAGTCCTCGTGTCCCCCTCAGGAGCTACGCTCGTGGGACACGCCCCGCGCCCAGCGTCTGAGGAGCGTGTGGTGCTGCCGGCTCTGGGCGCCAGCCCACCCACCACCCCCACCCCCAGGTGCTCTGTTCCCGTAACGCTTTCCCCGAGCTGCAGCCTGGACGGTGGGCGATACCACTGTGTGCTTCTGAAGCCATTTAGGTTTCCGATGAAGACTGAGGGGGCAGAGTGTCTTTTGTACACTGACCCCGCCCACCCTCCTGTGAATGCCGCCATGCCACTTAGGGAAAATTATATGCGCACGTCCAGCTGCGCAGTTTAAAAAGCGGTAGTGGCCTCTCCAGAGAGGTTTCATTTTAGAAAAGCTCATTGTGCAGGTTAATTGGCACAGTGATGATATCCAAAATGAACCCACTTTTCCCTCCAGACTTTGGTGGGGTGTGAGGTGTGACGATGTGACCAAAAGAGTAGGAACAAGTCACCTCGCAACCCTCGAGTCCTCGCCGCAGATCACTCTTCAGGACACGCTGGTCTGGGTCTGAGCCGTTGCTCCCTGAAGCCCACTCACCTGGGACGCAGACGCATCGCGCTTCCTGCGGACGGCGCCACGTGGCCGCCCAGGTCAGCGGGCGTGCGGGGTTGAGCAGCGTCTGGCTTTCCTGCCAGGGCGGACTGCGTGCTTTAGGCAGTGCAGAGGTGAGATCCGGGTGGGCGGCTCCCGGCCCCCCGGGAGGACGTGCAAGTCCTTCACCTCCATAGCTTACCTGTGAGATTTTCCCTTTAAAAGAAAATGCTGTTCCGTTGTTTTTTTAATTTTTAGATCTTTTTCCCCAGCTGTGCTAACAGTCTGTAATAAAAGTCTGCAAGAAGCAGATCTGGTTTTGCGGCTCCGAGGCTGGGCAGGACCGCAGCACGCCCACGCACAGCAGGCCCCCGGCTGCCGTGCCTGCCGCGCGCGGAGCACCTTCCTGGGGGAGACGTCTCGGTGCTCTCACCTGTTTTGTGACCGTCTTCTGGGGAGGTCTGGTCAGAAGACGCAGCTCTTGGCTGCAGCGGGCTCTCAGCTTCTGCCCCTCCAGGGCTGTGCTGTCTCTCCATGGGGTCCCTTCCACGCCGCGGCTCAACGTGATGCCGACCTGCACGTGGGTGAAGCGTGTCGCTCGTGTGGGGCGGATCTTTGCTGGGGAGTCCACGCCGTGCTCCGCGATGCACTGCTGCTCCAGGTGGGCTGGCCGGCTGCCTCACCAGTCCCCTCCGCCTTGTGGGCAGTGCCGTCACCTGGGCCAGCCGTTCCCCACCAAGCGCCCTTTGTCCACTGGATGCCCCTCCTCTGCACCAGCGCCGCCCGCCTTCGGGACGTGGCCTGGGACACGCCTGAGGAGGGGCGGGGGGCGTCCAGCGAGACGTTGCAGGGGCTTCGGTGCCGGCGCGTCTCGCACGGGGGCTCACCCCATCCTTGCCGGCGGCACCACCAAGCGAGCCGAGCCTTTGGGAGGCGGAGTGACGCCCGCAGCCACAGAGCAGGAAACCACCGTCCAGACTCAGGCCCAGGCGCCTCTTGTGTCGTGTCGTGTTTTTGTTCAGACACAAGTCGAAATCCTTTCCTCTGGATGTGAGAGGAGTCAAGCGTCGAAGCCCAGGGATGGAGGCAGAAGAGAAGGTGGACGTTGCCGGGCGTGTGCGCGTCTTTCCAGCTGTGCCAGGTGGCCTGGGGTTCCGACAGGAGCAGAGTGAGGGAGGGACACCCCCGTCTCCCCGGGGGTCTCCTAGCTGATCTGCAGAAGCCGCGGCCTAGTGGGCTCCCACGTGCCGCCCCCGCATCTTTCACCCCGCTTGTATCCGCCCTGCCGGTCTTGGTCTGTGCGGGTCTGGCCTGGCCCTATGCAGAATGCCACAGCGACCTTGTCACCCCTGTGCCCATGGGCAAGGGGGGGGTCACCTCCCTGGCCCAGAGGCCCAGAGATCGGTCTCTGAAAGCTGGGCCCGGCCACTAGCTCCCTTCCTGCGGTGCAGGCAGGAAAGGGCTCCGTCCCGGGAGCCAGAGGTTACTGTCGGCCTGAGCTGCAGGCTGCACGGCAGGCGACCCGTCCGAGGGGCCCCCAGGAGCCGAGGGGCCCAGAGCATCAGGCATGGGGGCTTATGGGGGGCTCCAGGCGTCACCTCCACAACCTGCCTTTCCAGCTGTCTTCCGGCAGCTTCCTTCACTGCCCCTACGCGGCCTGAACTCCAGCTCCAGGGGGTCGTCACCCTCCTGGAGGAGGGTCTTCGCCATCACCAGAGAAATTGGTGGAAGTTTTCACACAAGTTCTGTGATGAATGTGGTTTGTCTCAAGCGGCTGCCGCTGCACGGGGTTCCCGGATGTCAGGGATTAACCCCTTCCCAGCCTCGGCCACCTCATCAGATCTGCGGAACGTGTGGGTCAGAGCCTGAGCACCAGACGCGGGAGGAGGCACTGGGGGTGTGTGGCGGTTACTTAGCAGCCTTTAAAGCTGTGAAGGAATTTGTTTTCTAATTAAACTGCTGTGTCTGGAAGTAAATTGCAGTGAACCTTCTCTGAGCACCCCCCGGTTTCTAATTATCTCGGCAAGCTGGCAGCCTGAGGAAGGGCGCGTTGGCTCGGCAGGGCGCATTACCTCCCGAGCCCTCTGAGAGACTGGTGGTGCGATCCGTGCTTGGAAATTAAGGGACATTTTTCAGCCCTGAAACAAAGTGCTAGGAACGTCGGGTTGTTCAGAAAGCTCCGGGGGCCCGAGAGACGTGGAACCTGTTCCACAAGGCTGCTGGTTAGTATTCTGATCACTGGAGGCGCAGAGTGCACCCAGAAATTATTCATAATTAACATCTATTGTGTAAACAGCATATTTTAAACAGCTAACGACCTGGTATCTTGAATAAAACGAGTTGCCACGTCCTGCTTTGTCGGAACCTTGAAGAGCAGTTTAGCCCGTTGGGTCCAGGAGCGGTGGCTGGAGCTGGGTCTGGATTGGGGGTTGATTTCTGCTTGGAAACCTCGAGCATTTTGTTAACTTAGCTCTGGTCTCCATCTTAAGAGTGCTGGTCTTACGTGAGTCCTGTGGGTACGGCACAACTGGAAGGACGTGCGAGAGAACTGTTGCCTGAGAATATGGGGGCGTCCGCGGCCGCCTGGTGCAGAGTGAGGGAGAAAATCAGCAGGTGACGTTCTCCGAGCACCGGCCACGTCCGGGGGCTGGCTAAGGCTCGCCTGGGCCTCCCTCAGCCTTGCCCAGGGTTACCCACCCCCCACCACAGCTGGGGACACCGGGGCAGAGGTGGGCACGGAGGAAGGGGCCAAGGGGCTCGGGGCTGCGGCGGCTGCGCTTACTGCTCCGAGCTCGGTAGCCGTGATGAGAATTTACTTTGCTGTCAAGTCGGAATTGTGCACATGTGTTATGTTGGGAAGGAAAACTGTCAAAGGATTCCAGGCTTAATTCAAGAAGCACGCTTCTTACCGACAGAAATACATTGTATCGGCTGGTTGAAGGTGAAAGTCAGTGATTCATTAGCGCCTGCCCATCACTGATGAGTAATGATTCACGGGAAGCTAATTTATAAATGAAAGGGGAAAAAAACCCCATGAGATGGCGCGGCGCGGGGAGCGTGCGTGCCAGGTGGGCCTGGGCGGAGGGCTGTGCTGAGACCAGAGCAGGTCCTCCCTGGCCCAGAGCATCCTCAGCCAGCCGGCCTCGGGTCACCCAGGGCCTCGCACTCTCATCCCGCGCGGTCAGGTGCGCCCGCCCAGTGCGGCCTCCCAGGTCCGTCCTCTCCAGCCAGCGGGAAGGAAGCTCCGTCGGGGGTTGGGGGGAGCTGTGGGTGAGCTGCCCATGGAGCCAGAGAGCTTCCGCGTCCTTCACCGTGGGACCGTGTCCAGGCCTGTGCAGCACCACACGGGCTGTCAGCCTCCCCACACTCGTGTCCTCTCCTGGTGCCATCGTGTCCCCAGAGCCCCAGAGGAACCCATCTGCGCGTCTCTGATGGGTGGTGGGACCCGGGAGGCAGTGGCTTAGCACGGGCCCACCCGTCACTCTCGGGTTGGCTTTCCTGGTGGCGACATTGTCACTGAGGGTGGCTGGTGCCCTGGGGACGCTTTCACAGAGGTCGGTGACACAGAGATAAGCCTGAGATGGCGCCTTGTCCCCCCCGTCCCTGTTGAATTGGGTGCTTCCCCCCCGTCTGTCTGCTTCTCGGTGACCCTTCTCTGACAGCTTGTCCGAGGTCCAGCTGAACTCGACGTGGAAGTGGTCCCCAGACCTGCCCCTCGATGCCCACGTTTGAGGGGGCTCCTGAGGTTCTGAGCTTTCTGCACCCAGGAACCAGCATTCCTGTCTTGGACTGGCTGGTCTCTGTCCAAGGCTCTGGGCGGTAACAAGACACCCTCCCACTGACCTTACGGTCCCAACATCAGAAGGAAACATGGAACTGTACATTAAAATATGTGATGCTCCAAAGTGTGCTGGTGGGGCCGTGACACAGGACTGGTGCTTCTCTGAGCAGCAGGGAAGGCCTGTCTGGAAGGGGACCCTTGAACCGAGGCCCCCCTGGCCCAAAGGAGCCAGCCTGGCACTGTGGGGAAAGCGGCCCCCCGGAGCCACCCAGACAGTCGGCCACAAGTGTGGTTGTACCGTGGGCGCGGCCCCAGGAAGGACACCATAGGTCCAGTGTGGAGAGCGGGAGCGCTTAATGGGGTCACAGTGGCCTCTTGGGGTGTGGCTCGGCTCGCTGCGTCACAGGGACACCGAGGTGCCCTGGAGCGTGGTCAGAACCTCAACCGGAGGTGGAGCCAGTTGCTCCAGTGGCCGTGTGGAGACGTGCACCCTTCTGTGCCGGCCACGTGTGCACCTGATGCTGGGCTGATGACGCGGAGAGACAGAATTCCCAGCAGGGCTGCTGGCTGTCCTGCTCAGCACAAGGTGTGGAGGGAGCCCGGATCCCAGTCCCGTCGCGGACCAGGAAGCCTGGGATCCGCCTCTGTCCAACACCTGGAGGTGTCCGTCCAGGTCCGCCACGGAGGAAGCCACGCTCGCCCCTCCTCCCACGGCTTTAGACCAGATGTGCAGAGGAGCTGCCGGTGAGGAGCCCCAGCACGCCCAGGAAGAGGCAGCTGCAGAGCAGAGCCTCTCAAGCGGGAAGGGCTCCCGGGGGCTCGACTGGGCTCCGTTCCTCCCCTCGGTTTAGAAGCTGCCTTTTCTGAACATTACAGGTTTTTTAGGGCTTCCCAGAGAACTCCGCCTGGAGGAGGCTCTGCTTGGCTCCCAGGCCTCGATTCTCGGGAAGGGGTCTGTCTGAAGATGACCCTTGACACTAGGAAGGCCAGAGGGTATCGGGTTTTCAGGAAATGCCTGAAACAAGAAAGCTGGGCTCGGATTTATTTCTGTGCTGTTTAATAAAAAGGGTCTGTTTTCCTTGCACCACAGACAAGTTGGTAAGCAGGTGGGAAACGGCTCCCTTCCTCCCTTTGAGCCCCTGTCCCTCTAATGCGTTTGCAGCCTCGGAGGGGCTGGTGCTGGCACGTGGCACTGGTGCCGGCCAGCCGGCCCCGGGCGGGCGGTGCTTTATCACCTGTCCCAGCCGTGGGAGGAGGGAGGTGCTCCCCCGTGAGCCTCGGAAACCATCACTCCTTCTCACTCGGAATTTTAAGATACATTTTTTTCTGCATTTGCTTCATGGCTAAAGATGCAGGTTTCTGCTCCGTGGGAGCTGTCGGGCGCAGGAGGAGAGACATGGGAGGGCACAGCCGCACACACCAGCCATTCGATTCAGAGGCTCAGCGCGGATGTTTAAAACCGTCAGGACACGTGCTGCCTGTGTGGGGTCTGAAGAAATATCAGTCGGTTTATTCAGAGGGAGAACTACGCGATTTTCCAGTCTGTCTTATCTCGCAAGTGCTGCTCCCCGTCAGGCCGTTTTGATAACCCTGAGCCAACATCCTCCAGGAGAAGTTAGCAAGAGCTTCATTTAAGTCAGTGTTTTTAAACAGCAGATCATGGTTTATTCATGGCTGTGAAATCAGTTTGGTGGGTCATAGCCTTGCATTAAAACAAAAAAAAGGAAAAAAGAAAAGGATAGAAAATACTGCTTTCCTCGTAACATGAATGCTCCCTGGTCCTGTTCCTTGAACGTGTGTATTTACAGGTGACCGTGTGTGTGCATATCAGGTCACCGTGCAAAGTGCATTTCTCCCCAGGCGTTGTGATCAACATGCCTGAAAGCCTCTTCTGTTCCCGGGGACCTGGACACACCAGCCCCTAACGGTGCAGCCTTGGGTTTGCTGTTAATACGTCAGCCGTCTTTCCCTGTAGGTAGTTGCTGTCAACGGGAACAGTCAATAAACAGCCTCTAATAAGGGAGAGAAGAGGCTCTCATTCAAGCCAAGCTGAGGACGACGGCCGGGAGGCCCCCCCTCAGAGGCCGAGGAGCTGCTCCGGGAAGCCTGGTTCCCCGCACGGTTTTGTATCTCGTCAGGACAGAGAACAGACGCCAGACTTGACAGGGGCACCTCCCTTCGGGGTTTCAAGAGGCAGAGGAGCGCGTGCACAGCGAGTCGGTGGGACCTTGGTGTGGGAGGAGGGGCTCCGCTCTGAAGGAGGCCGGCGTGGGGTGGCTATCTTTGTGTTCACGCGGACTTCCTTCTGATAAAGCGTTCTTCCCTTCTGTGGTCAAAGCAGACGTGCGATGCAGTAGACAGGCTGCTCCCATTCACGTAAATCCAGGCCAGATCACACACAGGCCGGGACGACTGACCTGTCCGTCCTGCGGTGCGTGAGAGCTTCTCCCATCTTCGCGAGCCCCCGTGCTGCCGTCAGCCTAGGCCACCTCACGGGTTCCTGTAACCCGCCGCGTCTCCCATCAGTGTTGCTGGTACATACAGCTCAGCTTGCAGCCTTGTCTTGTTCAAGAAGTGAGTTTGATGATTTAGTGCCATTTTACTTTGTAAAATTGAACGCCCATGCACCTTTTGACCACCTGCTCTGCCTTCAGAACTGCAGAAGGCAGATTCGCCACGACTGAGTCCCCTGCTGGTGAAGCGAAGCGAACCTTCCGTCACCAAGAAATGTCACTCCGTCTCTTTAACGCCTTTGCTGTAGAGTCCACTTCGTGGGGTGGTGGTGGGGCCGGACAGCTGTCCTCTGTTAGTGTTTGTAGCGTGTGTCCTTTTCATATGTGTGTGTGTGTAATTTTATGTGTGTGTGTGTGTGTGTATCATTATATGTTTATTTAAGAAGGTTGATATGTGTTTCTGTCGCTTTGTATGTACTTGGGGTGCATCTCTTTTTAGCAGGACATAGTTGACTTTTGCTCTGTTTATAAATCCAGACTGAAAATTGTTGACTTTGATTGAAGTACGTGTTCTTTTTGTGTTTAGTGCAGCAATTGGCACATTTGCGTTTGAACCTGCCGCCCCGTTTGCCTCTTGTTCTCCCCCCACTTCTTTTCTTTGCCTCCCAGTTCTCCCCCTCTGCTGCCTCTGGACTGACAGCAGTTGTGCCTGCTTTTGGCTTCCTGCCGAGTGTTCCCCTGCGCGTGAGCGGCCGCCCCAGAGCCGTGGGCTGCTGGTGTTTTCTGTTGAAGGCCGGGCAGTGCACACTTAGCCCTTGTGAGCCACATCCAATCTCTGTTGTTCATTCTTCTCTATCTTTTGTTACAATCCTCTAAAATGATGAAGCTCGCTGTTAGCTGGCCGGCCACACCAAAAGCAGGCTGCTGGCTGGATCTGGCCCTCAGGCCACAGTTACGGTGCCCCTGGCTCATCAAAATCTAACGTAAATTAGTGCTCTTACCGCCTCCCAGACGGGCAAGGGCCGTGGGGCACTTAACTTCACTGACCTCCTTGCGACGTATATGATGAGTTCTACGTGATGTGTCGTCTGTTTCGTCTCTCCGTGCGTCGTCATGCCCAGAAACATTGTTAGCGTTTTGCGAGTCATGTTCACTCTTGTTCACCCTCATGCCTGAGTCTTTGCTGTCTTTCTCCCTTTCCGGACTCTCAGCTTCCGCCCCACGGTCTTCTTTCTTTATTCCCTTTAGTGCAGGTTTGCCAGTGAAAAATTCTGCTTTTATTCTTTGAAAATGCTGTAATTTCCTTCATTTGTTTTTAAACTTTAAATCGACGTGGTTGAAATGTCATTTACATTAAATGCAGCGAACTCACTTTAAGTGCAGAGGTTGGTGCGTCGTGGCAGGTGTGTGCACGGAGGCGCCGTCACACCCACAATGCATCCTGGAAGGCCCCTCGCGCCTCCTCCCAGGCGAGCCCTGCCGCGGCCCCCAGGCGGACAGCTGTTGACCTGCTCTTCGCCGTGACACGTTAGCCTTGCCTTTTCTAGAGCTCCCGGTAAACAGAAGGCGGTGATGTGTTCTTTTGTGTCTGAAGTGTGGAAGGGCCGGGGTGTAGGCCGGTGTGTGCTTACCTCGATCATAAACTTCCCGCCCCTGCTCCAAGCAGCGCGCGGCTGGGCCGGATGCGCCACCCGCACCGGCCCTTGGCGCCCCGGCCCTCTAAGCCGGCCATCCCAGGGGGCAGTGCTGCGGCCTGGGCCTTCCCTTGCGTTTGCCTCATGGTGTCAGGCAGCTCTTTCCTCACGCGCTGCTGGCCGGTAATCTATATCCTTTAATAAAATACACTTCCATGTCTCTTGGCAGCTCTTTAATTTTGTTGTTTGTCTTCAAGAGCCCTTTACGTATTTCGGATGTAAGTCGTCTGCAGACCTGTGTCTTGTGAATGTTTTTGGTCAGCCTGACTTTTGTTCCCATTTTCACAACAGTCTCCTAAAGACCAGGGGTTTTTCATTCGGATAAAACCTGATATAATAGTTTTTTCTTCTGTGATTTATACTTTGTGTCCCACCTAAGAAATCTGTGCCTTCCCCAGCGTTGTGACGATTTTCTCCTATTTTTCCCCAAAGTTTTTGTTTTTTGATTTTACCTTTTATGTTTAAGTTTATGATCTGCTTCAAGGTCACTTTTATTCACGGCGTGCAGGGAGTCGAGGGCCATTTCTGTCCGTAGGGATGTGCGGCGTTCCCGCTCCGGCTTGGAAGGACGTTCACGCTGAGTTACCGCGTGCCTTTGGCAGAAGCCGCTTGGACTGCGACGGCGTGGCCCTTCCGCCTGTGCCGGGACCGTGGCTCTGCCCGTGCTGTGCCAGGGCCACCCCGACCCATCGCTGCAGCTTTGTCGTGCGTCTGCTCCCTTTCGGGGTGGTTGGGCTCTTCTTGCTCCTCGTGTTTATTTCCGTGTGAGCTCTGGAGTCAGCTCATCGGCTTGCAGCGAGCCTGCCGGGGTTTGTGCGGTGGCTGTGCTGATGTGTGATCGGTCTGAGGAGAGCTCTCGTCTCCACAACACTGGGGCTTCTGATCCACTGGGGAGGGTGTGTCTCCCCAGTGACTTAAGTCTCTATCTCAGCAGGACTTCGTCCTTGTTTACTTTTCATTTTAACCCTATGAATTCAGCAGATGACCTCCAGCCTCTCTGGCTGTGACAGAAACAGTGTCAAGTGAGGTTCTCCAT
Source organism: Vicugna pacos (assembly GCF_048564905.1). Lineage (NCBI taxonomy): Eukaryota > Metazoa > Chordata > Mammalia > Artiodactyla > Camelidae > Vicugna > Vicugna pacos. The sequence goes on from NC_133002.1 coordinate 61,683,121, forward strand.
GGGCAGGAGTGCTCGGAGCTGTGCAGGGCGGTTCCGCAGGGGTGCGTCTCACGACGTGGAAGCAGAGACGGGTGCTTGCCGGTCAGCGCGCAAGGGCGGGGTCCTCGGGCCTCTGTTCACAGTCTGGCCGGTGAGATCAGGGCTGGTGTCCAGAGAGGAGCTCTACGGTCGGCAGTGCACCCGTGCACGTGCCTGGGGGGCCGCGCACGCCTACCACGTGGCGCTGCTGGGCCAGACCTTCCTCCCCGGCTGCTGGCTGTCACATTTAGTTTCTGGAATGTGAGGCACGGCCGGGAGGTGGAGGCTGCAGGCCTTTGTCACCGTCCCTGTTGAACACCCTCCTCGCCGTCCTGTCCTGAGAGTCTGTCTGTTATCAGAGCCGAGCGTGCCTCTGCCCGAGTGCCTCCCGCCACATCATCTCACATAGTTTAACCAAGAGCGGGTTCTTATGGGCACCTCCTAGATGAAGGGGCCGAGCATGAAGGAGCAGCGGGCGGAAGCCCCAGAGCCACACCCGGCCTTTCTGCCTGCAGTGCTTGTGTTTTCACCTGTCTGTGCTTCCTCCTCCCCTCTTCCAGTTCTTGGAGTCCTCAGTCTAATTCAGATGTTTGTGCTGATGTTTGCACAGCGTAGGTGGGTCCACCCTCTGTGATCATGCTGACGTAGTTGTCTTGACACTTCGCAGTTTTAACTGTATATCTCTTGCAGATAGTTTGTTAAACTGATTTCAGGTTTTACGTTTGTTTATTTTTGTTGTGGTTTGGTTTGGTTTTGGGGGGAGGGGGTAATTAGGTTTATTTATTTATGTATTAATTTATTTATTTTAATGGAGGTGCTGGGGATTGAACCCAGGACCTTGTGCGTGCTAAGCACACGCTCTACCACTGAGCCATACCCACCCTCCTAATTTCACTTTTAAAATTGTTTAGTGACAACATACAGAAATGCATCTGATTTTTGTATAATAACCTCATTTTTCTAATTGTGTTGAGTTCAGTTATTCTGACAACCGTTTTATAGATTCCTTAAGATCCTGTATATAATTATGTCATCTGCAAATAAATACAGTTTCACTCCTTCCTTTCTAATCTTTGTGTCTCTAATTTCTTTTTCTTGCTTTATTGTACTGGCTGGTGACTCCACTGCAGAGTTAAATAGCAGTGATGAACCTGGGCATCCAAGCCGTGACCCTAATTAAGGATCAATTAAGGGGAAGACATTTTACCTCCTTTCAGCAGATGTAATGTGAGCTGTGGTTATTTCACAGACGTCCTTTGTCAGACTGAGGGCGTTTCCTTCTTTACGTAGTTTCCTGAGAGTTTTTATTCATGAACAAGCGTTGAAATTAGTCAAATGCTTTTTCTGCCTTTATTGGGAAGATTGAGTATTCTCCTTTAATCTCTTAATCAGTTGCATTACATTATTGACATTCAAGTGTTAATTTTTTACTGAAGTATATAGTCGGCTTACAGTGTGTCAATTTCTGGTGTACAGCATCATGTCTCAGTCATACGTGTCCGTGCATGCATCCCTTTTCGTATTCTTTTTCATTGTAGATTACTGTAAGATATTGCATGTAGTTCCCTGGGCTGTACAGAAGAAACTCATATATTCAAATGTTGATTTAAGCAAACCTTGCATTCCTGTGAGAAATCCCACTTAATCATGGTGCATTGCCCTTTGATACGCTGCTCGATTTGACTTACTAATATTTTATTAAGGACTTAAGCACATGTGTTCTGAGGGGTGATGATCTCTGCAGTCCGGTGGGACGCAGCCACAGCCTCTCCAGCAAGATCTGAACCTTAGCCTTGGCTGGGGCCTCATCCACATTTGCTCCTGCTTTGGGTTACGCTCCTGAGCCCACGAGGTAGTGTCTGCTCCCTCAGACAGCACTCCTGCCTTCTTTAGAATTCTCTCTGTCCTTCTTTGTAGTTAGTTAATCTCCAATTTGTAGTTGAAATATTTACTGCGACATTTTCTCTTTAATTTACCGGCATGGTTTCTGTCTCCTGGGCAGGCCCTTCCGAATACGTGTTCCCTTGAAAGTCACATGCACTTTTCCCTCTGACGGTATTTAAGAAGTTCTCTTTGTCTTAGGTCTTGGCAGTTTCCCTTTGCTTTGCCTCTGGGGGCTTTCTCTGTATTGGTCCTACTCTGTGGTACAGCATCTCCTGAACCTGAGTGCCGCAAACTGGATTATGCCCCCCAGGTTCATGTGTGGAAGACCCATCTCCCGGTGAGACGGTGTTTGGAGACGGGGCCTTTAGGAGATGAAAGTCATGGGTGAGAGGAAGGCATGCGGGTGGGGCCCGCGATGGGGTGGGTGCCCTTACAAGGAGGGGAAGAGCGCTGCCTGTGGACCAGGGAGGGCAGCCATCCGCGTGTCCGGAAGAGCGTTCTCACCAGGACCTGACCTCGCTGGCACCCGGATCATGGGCTTCTGGTCTCCAGAACTGTGAGAAAGCAGATTTCAGTTGGCTAGTCCACCCAGTCTGCGGCGTTTTGTTACGACAGCCGAGCTCACCCAGTCACGGTGCCTTGATGCCGTCCATCAGCTGCAGAAGATCCGCCGCCATCGTGTCTTTGACTGTCGCCTCCGCTCCGTTTCCCCGCTCTCTCTTTTTGGGACGCCCATATGCGCAGCTTAGGTCTCTTCACAATACCCACTACTTCTTAGACGTTTTTTCTTATGTCTCAGCATTTTGTCTCTTTACGTTTAACTTTGAGCATCTCTTTCTGACCCAGCTTCTGTTTGTCTCTTCAGCGCTGTCTGGTCTGACTGTTTATTGAGTCCTTACTGTACTTCTGAGTTCCTGAGGTTTTACAGGTTCCCGCTCTCTGCCGGGGTTTTCCGTCCTGTGCATTGACTCCGTGAGGATATTAAGTCAAGTCACTGCGGAGTCGGTGTCTGTGACCGCCGTCACTGGGTCTTGTGTCCGGCCTCTTTTCTTGGTTTCAAACGTGTAAATGCCTGGGTTTGGGGATTTTTTTCTTTAAGATAAAATTGAAATATTATGTTAGTTTCAGGTCCACAACATAGTGATTCAAAATTATTATAGGTTGTATTCCATTTGTGGTTATTCTAAATGCCCGGCTGTGTTTGATTGACTATTGCAAGTTGGAAATGGAAACTGTACAGAGATGTGGGGTGATCTGAGGCTGTGAGGTCTGAGTCATTTCCAGTTCACCCTCTGTGCTCAGCTCCGAGCCTAGGGCGTCTTACCAGCACCCCGTCTCCTTGGCAGGCTCTCGCTGCTCGTTGTCCAGCTCTGTGAGTCGGCCACGCTCAGTTCAGGCTTGTTTGGAATTTGCCAGACGCCCCCGGGGAGGAACGTAGCCCCAGGTGGCAGTTCAAGCGTTAGGCTTCCCTCTCTCAGGTTTTGGCTCCATAATTCCCCACAGCCTTACCGGCCTTCCAGTGCCTTTAGTAAACTTGCACACACACACACACACACACACACACACACACACGGCCTTTCTAGGTGTTCTCAGTGGGAGGATGGTCTGAGTCACCCCACCTGCTGTTGCCAGGAAGAGAACCCATGACGTCATCTAAACCCTGCGGGAGTCATTGAACCGCTCACCCCCGGGTTTGCAGATGTCACTCGGGCCCGGCTGACTCAGCCCTAAGCTGGTGCCCCGGTGACCACGCAGCTGCACGTCCCCGGGTGAGTGTTGAGTGCTGCGGTGCAGTGTCTGTAAGCTTCCTGTTTTTAAACAAGTGTGATTCCACTTCCAAGCAGGCATCCTCACTCGTGTCTCTCTCGTCCCCCCGACTACCCAGGCGCAGCCCTGCAGTCCCGTTCACGCGGGGCTCTCCTCTGACTGTAAGCCTGCAGACCGGATATTCAGGCCACAGACCACATCACGCGTTATAAACTGCAGGTTTCACGCACACTGGGATGGACTTGGATTGTCAGCGCTTGAAATCTCTGAATGGCTAGAAGAAAGGCGCTGTGTGCTGGGAAGTTCAGACGGTGTTAGAGTGCTGGCCTGCCCACAGTTCTAAGCAGAGCGAGATTGGAGGGGGTGCTGTGGAGCCGTGGCTTGGTCCGGGCCAGCAGAACGCCAGCACACGAGCAAACACGTCACAGAATGCGCCGTCCAGGCACTCTCCCCGCCTTCGTTTCTTCCAAGCGGCTTTCTTTTCCCGCCCAGCTGACTTTTCAGGGTGACTGAGGTGTGTTTGTTGTGTGTGTGCGTGTCTGGTCTCAGCAGGGCATTAGCTGAGAAGGTGGCCTTGCACACCTGTCCAGGGACTCCTCTTGGTGCCGAGCGAGCGCTGGCCCTTACCCGGCCCCACAGGTTGGGACCCTCGGCCCCATCTGTCCGCGTTTATCTGACCGGTATGGACCAATCTGGATATTCAAAAGAATTACTTTAAAAAGAGATTGTTAGGTTTACCTCCCCGTTTTCTTAGTCACAGGGCATTTCTAAGTAACGAATTATTTGCGTTAAGTAAGTGAACCAGCCCCAGGTTCTCTGCACCACCATTTCCGTGAAGCCTTTTAAAGCAACAAAGATGTATCTTGCTTTATTTGAACTGAATACGAGATGATATAAGTTCACAAAATAATGCATTTTTTAAAAGTATTTTCCCTTTTTGGGAAAACTGGCTTAGCCTCCCTCTTATTAAAAGAAAAGGTTTTATTTTTCTTCCTTATTTAAGTAGTACGCATTCAGCCTAGGTGTGTAATTAAATACAGAAAAGCAAAAAGGGTTAGAATCACCCGTCGTCTCCAGCGAGCCGAGACGGCCAGCGTTCCTACTTTGGTGCAGGCCCTCCAGGCCTCTTCTCTACACGAGTCCGTGGGCGTTTCTAGCAGGAAGTGCGGCGTCTCTTTGCGCACGGTTGTCTCGGTGCACTTAGAGCTGCTTGATTCTGTGCGCGAAGTGCTCTCTGAGGAAGGGTCGCCAAAATGCCTCTGCTGCTTTCAGATGGTGAAGCTGGGGACGACTTGTATTCCTACCACGTGAGTGTTTTTAGTGAGCTTGTGTCATTTTCTTGGAGACCAAAGGTGTGCACTTAATGTTTTGTTTGCGGAGAGCTGTGATTCTTCAGCGGGCGTCCACCCACCCGCCGCTCCTCAGGTGTGGACGGAGCACCTGCTAAGCGTTAGATGCTCAGCGCCGAGAGCTGGGTCGGCTCGAGGAAGGCCGGGAAGCTGCTCCCCGAGCGCCCGGGGCCTGGCGGGAGGCCTGGCCTGGGCACCTGTCGTCTACTGCAGAGACGTCTGCAGAATTGACTGCGGGGGCCTCGGCAGAACCTGAAGGCCTGGTGGGACCCCGGGTGGGGCGGGAGGAGGCTGAGCGTGGGGGCTGCCCGGTGCTCCCCAGCGGGGGGCCCCGGCTGACATCTCCCCGCCCGCGGGTGTCCCCGACCACGCTCCCCCCCGCTGTGCGCCGGCCGTCCTCGGGCCTGGGCCGGGAGCTGCTGGCGCGTGTGGGAGCGGCTGTTTTTAGGTCGGGAAGTAAGGAGAGTCAGAGCTGCGGGCTGTGCGCTCGCCGAGTGCTTAGCGCTCCGCCAGGATCTGGGGGGCTGGTTTATGTCAAAGAAAGCAAGTCTTGCCCATAAGGGATTTGTTTTCTCCTTACACAGACAGCTACCGTGCACGGAGCGGTGGTGGCTAAGCACGGAGGAGAAGTGGTGTCCGTGACGGGGGGTGCCTGGGAGGTGCAGGGTGTCATGCAGTTCCAGCTGAGAAGGAGCCTAACAGGCTGTCGGGGTCACTGACGGGGAGCTTGGCGCCTGGCTTGTCCAGACTGGGCCAGAACCAGCCCACGGGGCCGGGAGGCTGTTCCTAGTGGGCAGATGAGAGGAGACAGAGCTGGGTGTCTCCGTCCAACTGCGAGGTAATGGCCCAAGCAGAGGGAGCTAGTTTCAAAGTTCAATGTGCCGAGTTGGGCAGTGATGGATGCCGTGAAGCCCAGTGGGACTGTTTCCCTAACTGGGTCGGCAGTGATCTTGCCCTTGCTCCTCGTGGGCCTGGCAGCGGCCCGTCCGGGGGCTGGTGGGTTCCCCACCTCCCTCCTCCAGCCAGAGGGGTACTGCTTTCCTGTGTTCTGAGCCGGGTCTCGTCGGGGTCGAGGTAGCTCGTGGGTCCCTGACAACCCCGCAGTGGTAAGCAGCGGCCCCTGTAGGTTCCGAGGGAAGGTAACCTAGGGGCTGAAGGCTGGGAGTGGGTCACGGGGGCCGCGGGGATGCCTTTGCAGGCGGAAGGCATGTCTGGCGGGGAGCGAGGTGTGCGCGGAGCCTGGCTGAGGAACAGGGCAGGATGAGGGGGCTTGCCTCTGGGTCCCCAGGGACACTGGGAGTGGGGAGAAGACACAGGGGAGCTTGACTTTAGACGTGTTCAGTCTGAGCCGCGAGGACCGCAGGCAGGGGGGCACGCACGTGGGGTGACCTCGTCGGACCTGGGGGCGGGCTGGGCCGCGGACGGAGGGCGGCGCTGAACGTGGCTGGTGAGCCCAGATACCGGGGAGCAGACGCGGGCTGGCAGCGGTGGTGGGGAGCTTGAGGCGGCGTCTGCTGCTTCTCCTTCTGCAGTGCTCTCCCCTTTATTTTGGTCCCCACTTTGCATATGAGGCTCGTCTGGGTGACTCAGCAGAGGACCCAGACGCCAGAAGTCACCCAGACACAGCACAGCTGGGGCCAGAGTTCAGGCTTTGTCTCCTCCCAGTTTCGTGATCTATTCCTAAACTACAGCTCTTTGTGCTTTTCGCACAGAAGTCAGTCCTTGATTATCACTGTGGGTTGACGCTGTAAAAGGGCCACCTTGATTACGGATGAAAGCAGGGGGAGGGCCGGAGGGAACTCCAGCGGCCGAGCGGCCTTCCCTCGCAGCCCGGCGTCAGCGGGGCGGACGGCCCCGGGCGAGCCGGGGTTTGACGTGTCTTAGGGTCAGACACGGGGAAAACGGAGGCAGGAGTTTCTGGCAGGACTTAGTTCTTTGTGACGTGAAACGGGGGAGAAGTGGGGCCCGCTCCCACCGCGTCCCAGTGTGGCACCCCCGTCTGCGGGATGCAGAAGGCAGGCCTTGGGTGGTTGGTGGTTGGTCGGTCGCGCAGTTCCCAGGTCTGAAATCGTCGGGCAGGCGACTTGGTCTGTGGTTGCTCAGTGAACTTAGTGAAGGTCACCAGTGGCAGGTTGAGAGGCCATGGGGAGAGTCGGGTTTTGTGTTTGTCTGCCAGTAATTGTCACAAGACGAGGATTGAAAAAACACACCTAAATGCACGCCGACCCCCACCTGCCAAGGAGGGCCCTCTGTCCCCCCTCCCTGATGGCTCGGCCGCAGGGCGGGGAGTCTGGGAGCCTGCTCAGGATGGGCTACGCCTGAGTGAGGCGCCTCGTCTGGGTTTGGAAATAGACCTCGGGCAGACCCTCCATCTGCCAAGAATGCCATCGGGTCACGAGCCGGCTGCCCACTGCCCTGTCCCTGCCCACATGTGGCTTCACCCAGGGCCCAGGACGAGGAGGGAGCCCGCGGGCACAGGGCATCTAGCAGGTGCTGACCGCGTGCAGCCGTGGGGCGCGGGAGCATCCCCGCCACTGCACTTCGGGCCTTTCCTTCCGGCCGTCCCCCCATGCACGTGCTCTATGTGGCCGGGGAGCACGATGTTGTCTGCCTCTCTGCTTGCTTTCGCAGGGCAGGCCTCGCCCACAGCAGCAGACGCTCACAGATGGCGGCCTCACACCTCGTGGTTGTTGCGTCGTGGCTGTGCTGGGATTAGCGGCTTCTCTCCTGCTGTCACACAGGGGGTTTCTGACTTTCACTGTGGGCCTCGCTTCCCCATTCTTTGTTTGGGTTCAGGACTGATTCCTGGGAGCAGACTTGCTGAGGAAGGGGTACAGACGTTTTCTGGCCTCCGCGTGTCTGTCCTTTCCAGAAGGGTCCAGCCAGCTCACACTCCTGAGGCCACGGACGAAGCATCACTCAGAATGTCCCTCAGTAGCCTGTCTGGGTCCCCCAGCGGGGACGCGAGCACAGCTCCCCTCAGACCCCCGGGTGGCCCGTGCACTGCTGGGCCTGCCTCTGCCTCCTCACCACTGGCATTTTCCGTCCAGTAATGATGTGCCCAGGCCTCCGCGTGAGTTTAAGAGGCGGGATCTGGGCCTGAGTGGCTTTACTTTCACGTTGAGCAGATCATGGGGTGAAGAGCTCAGCCCAGAGGGGAGGCCAGGCCAGGCCCCAGATCCTGCCTGAAGGGCATGCCTCGACTAGGGTGGGCACCCCGTGGCCTCAGGGTGCAGTGCTGAGCGCAGTGGGTGACCCCAAGGCCCCGAGGGCCTCCCAGGTTGGCGGAGCTCCCAGCTGGCGTCACACCACGTCCGCTGCTTCTGTGTAGGTGGAGGGGGAGAAAGTGAAATGGGGGTTGGGTTTTAAGGAATGAGGTCAGAGGTGGAGGAGTCTGGAGAATCCCCCGGTGGCCGAGCCTCTCCTGCCCCTGGTCTGACGCCCCCTTGTCCACTCCCATGCCGGTTGCCATGACAGCTTCATGTCTCCTAGGATCCCTGGGCGGCTCAACGACAGGAGGACGCCGCTGGGCGAGCTGAACTGGATCTTCACGGCCATCACGGACACCATCGCCTGGAACGTGCTTCCTCGGGGTGAGGCTGGCGGCGGGCGGGGGGCGGGGGCTGCCTGGGCTCAGGAGACGGGTCCCTCGACGGGGTGCTGCAGAGCTGCTGGCACCATCCGTGTTTCCTAGAACCAGAAAGCGTGAGTGCGTGTACCGCCAGGGTGAAATATGCGTGTTCGTCCCAACTTGCTCGTCCAACAAGTTATGATGGAAGTAAATTTGCGTATTTGCTTTAAGCGCTGGATGTGAGTCACTGAAGACATCTTTTTACCCTCTGTCCCCAGATCTCTTCCAAAAGCTCTTCAGACAGGACCTGCTGGTGGCCAGTCTGTTTCGAAACTTCTTACTGGCGGAGAGGATCATGAGGTCGTATAACTGCACCCCGGTCAGCAGCCCCCGCCTGCCACCCACCTACATGCACGCCATGTGGTGAGTGTCTCCCCGGCCCGCCCGCCCACCCAGCTCCTCCAGGTGCTCGCTTCTCCCAGGGTCGTGGGGTCAGCCGACGCCAAGCAGGCCGGCGTGCCTCCGAAGGTGGAGGCCGGGGTGGTGCCAGCAAGCGACAGGGTTGTCCCCAGGCTCACCTGAGCCCCCTGAGGGCTGAGCGGGCAGGACCAGCGCCTCCGGGGCCCTCGGTCCTCACCCGGGGTTGGTTTCTGGCTGTGGGTGGGTGTTGAGGAAAGAAGCTGCCAGCTGGATTCCTGACCTGTGTCCAGGGTTGCTCCAGAGAAGTAAAGCTGTTGGTTCCTGGACAGTTAACTGGCACGCCCGCTTCACACGTGCGTGCACCTACACACGCTCACGCACACACGAATGTGGTCTTCATGACACTTTTACGCTGACTGTAAATTCCCTGCAGAACTGGCTTGCCGCTCCGTACACCACTGCGAACAGAGGTCACAACGTGACGGGGACGCTGGCTCGAGTCCAGACCCTGTGACTGAAGGCCCTGGTTTCTTCCCGTTTCCTTGCTCTTGTGACGCACGCAGTTTGGGGGGCGCTCGATGGGCAGCAGCAGGGAGAACACGTCCCGGTTCCATCTGGCCGGGGAAGCCCCGCCGCCAGTACTTCAGAAGCGCGGGTTACTCCCGCCCAGCCCCAGGGGCCGTTTTATGGTGTGTTGTCAGCACCAGGTTTGTTTGGGTAGTGGTTTTTGGTTTTGCGCTTTAATGTGTGCACGGCCCCTTTCCCCCAGCTCTGGAAACCCAGAGAACCAAGAAGGATTTGGGAAACTCGCTGCCTCTCGTCCACTCAGGGAAAAGCCGGACTCAGCACCCATATCCATGAGCTAAATCCAGGGTCCCCTGCACACCAGACCGTCAGTAGAAATCACACACAGACATACTCCAGCCGTAGCCTCCTCAAGCATTTCTAGGATAAAACAGAACAGAGTTGCGGGGAAGCAGGGACGGGGCCGGACCTCCGTGGAGGAGCCGGCTGTGCGGCAGCGTGATTTCGGCGAGAACAGAGCGGCGGGACAGCGGGTGCGGTGCCTTGAATCCGGGAAGACAGGAGCTGGAGGAGGGGTGTTGGGCGCTTGGAGTGAGTGATCAGGAAGAAGACGCGCGTTTCTGGAAGAGAAGACCCTCCAAGCAGCCTCGTCCCGCAAGGAAAGCGGTGCCTTAAGTTCTGCTTCTTCTGAGCCGGGTGTTTATAAACCATGAATTATAAAGAAAAGGAAGGAAAAGGAAAAGGAGCTCAGCCGGGTCGCTGGCCCGTCTGCTCGTGGACGGAAACCTAGCAAACGCCACCCCCAGGGTTTTCTGCTTTCCTGGCCCCGACCTCCCTGTGCATTCGGGGGCCTCAGGCGGCCGACGTGCACCCTGAGGACGGGGGTGCCGTCCGGGTCCCCAGCCTGCACGGCCCCCACCCCACAGACCGCTGTCGGTGGCCGGGCCTCCTACTGGCTCCCTTTTAGGCAAATTCTGGTTATTGCAGGGTGGGCTCCGTGGGGAGCGGACTCAGAGTCGGGGTCAGCGTGAGGCTGCCGTGGGGGTACTCCTGGGGTCACCCCGACCCCCCTCGACCAGCGCATTCCCAGCCACCTCCTGCTTCTCTCCAGCCCCCGCCGCCCCGTCCGTGTCGCGTCCACCCATCCCAGCCCGGGAACCAGGAACAGGACTGGAGAGGCCCTCTGACAGCCTTGGACGAGGAAAGCTGTCCGTCAGAAGAGCGGCGCTCTGAGGGGAGGCTGGGCAGCCCCCGGCGCCTGCCGGGACAGCGGTGCAGCTGCGATCCACCGCCTGGAAGCACGGGGGCTTCTTGGGGCGACGCCTGTGACGCCTGTCGCCGTGCCAGATGCCCTCTTGTCCTTTCGCACTGGGTGGGGCCCCCGGCTGAGACTCAGGCTCCTCTCACAGGAGTCGGCGGTGGCGAGTTCTCAGCGGGAGGCTCACACGCACGAAGCCCACGTCCTGTCTGCATGAGGGTTTCCTGACAGCAGGGCCAGCGTGAGTCTGCCGCCAGAGTAAGCGTTAGGCAGGCCCGTGAAATGCTGAAAGTTATGCCACTAACCAACTTTGGTCGGGAATCGAATGTCAGGTCAGACTTCTGACTGGAGAAGACCCGTGCCCTCAGGACGACGACTGGGCGGGAGGGGAGAGGAGCCGTGGGCCAGCAGCCGGGCGGCTGCGCGTCTCCCGGGAGTAGCACCACGCCGGGGTTTCCAGGGGCAAGCCCCCCTCACCCCCTGCCAGCCTCCTTGTTGACCAGACGGACAGCTGCTCTACCCGGAGCGTCCTGCGCTCCAGCTGGCGTCCAACAGGGAGCCCCCTGGGTGGGCCGGGCTGCCGTGCTCTGGGTGTTGGGAGGAGACCACTGCTCAGGGCTGGCGAGAAGCTCTGTTGCTTTATGAAGTCGTGCAGAATTGTCTTCTGTCAAGTCAGATCAGAAATACTTGGTGTGAACGCGGGTCAGGCGGCTGCGTGGGGCATGGCCTCGCCGAGGCAGCTGACTAGGATGGATGCGAATCCTCTCCTGTGTTCTGCCTCCCCCCTGCAGGTGGTTAGAGGCGGTGGTTGGAATACTGGATAGTTGGTAACCCCAAATCCAGCGGCTCTACGGGGTGGGGCATGGCGCCCCTCCGCTCTCCCCGAGGCCATGGCTGCTCCTGGTCCCAGGAGGCTGGGGCCGTGGTCCCTGTCCTGGGTGGCAAGTGTCCTGCCCAAAGCCCTGTCCTCAGGGGAGGTGGGAGGGTGGTGGTGAAGGAACAGCCAGTGGGCTCGGTTGCACAGACAGGGAAGCGTGAGTCCTGGAAACCCCAAGGCCAGCGCAGCTGCACTCGGGTTTGCACACTGCCCCCGCGGTCCGAGGCGCCCGGGTGCTCGGTGCCGAGTGGGCTCTCAGCCGGGCTCACCCAGGTGATGATGCTCATGACAACGATGCCCGTTGCTCCTCTGCCCCCTTGTAAATAGACCGATGTTTGTGCGTCCCCAGGGAGCCAGTGCACAGCCAGCACAGTCAGAAAGAGCATTCGGAATAAATAATTTACCATCTCGTTACTGTACTCTGTGGGTGGTGATGGAGAGGCTGAGCTTTCGGGCGAGGAGGGGGCAGGGAACAGAGCCTGGCAGAACTGAGGTTAAAGCAGGACGTCCACAGGCTCACGTGGGCTCCAGGCGGGGCCGGAGATGAAGGGCCCGGTGCCCGCTCGGCTGCTGTTTAATTTTTGATGAGAAGCCATCGGGGAGTCGTTTGCCTTCACTTTCCATTTCAGTGGGTCCCGAAACCTCGCGTTTCCCCGCAGTGGTAACCTGCACTCCTCCCCCTCGAGGGAGCCCGGCCGCTGACTGACGGGTGCAGATGGAGCTGGGTACTCTTGGAAGGCGCCCCGCCCGGCCCACTCCTCGGGCGCCTGCCATCTGAGCCCGTTTCCTGAAAACCCGAGCTCCTGCCTGGGTGGCACGTTTTCCAGGCCGTGATTCATCGGCCGCCCACGGCCCACAGGCCCCGCTGCTCCACGCTGAGGCGCGGGGAGGCCCGGGTCCTCCCTCCCGGGGGCGCAGCGCGCTGGTCGCAGGGGCCGTGGGAAGTGCGAACATGGACACCTCCCTGGTTCCGCCAGCACGCGCGCCCGCCGCCGCGGCTCAGGATTTACGGGACCCACTTCCCACTTTCCCTGGGTGAGAAGCCCAAATTAAGACTCCAAGTTGGTTTTAATTCTATCCTAGAAAATGCAGCCAGTTTTAACCCACCAAGTAGATGCTCAGCAGAGCTCCGTGCTGCTGCTGGGAACGCTGCCACGCGACCTCAGTGCTTAAGGGGACTCCGAGGTCCTCCTCCCGACCCTGTCCTCGTGCTCAGAACAAACAGCCACAGGCCCGGGGTGGGGGCTGGCTCCCAGCGCCAGCCTGCCGCAGGCTCCCGGCCTCGTTTGGCCACTCAGTGTCCAGTAGGTCTCAGGTGTTTTCAGGCACCCTTCCTCCCTCCTGTCCTCCGGGAGCCTCAGCAGAGCCCTTGGCCCCTGTCATTTCGACAGTCCTCGGCCCTGCCTCGCTCCCAGGACCCTGGTGAGGCCCCCGCTTCAGGGCTCCCTCTCAGGTCCGCAGCCTCCTCTGAGCTGCTTTCCTGGAACCAAAATGTGCGCCTGGCAGAGGACTCGGCTCCTGGGGGTTGGACCCGCTGGGTCCCAGGCCATGGGGTCGTCAGACCATGCCAGCCACACCGCTCAGAAGGCCGTCTCCCGGGCCCGAGGCAGCCTCGCGGGGCTGGCTCGCACCCGGGGGGCTGGGCAGCAGCAGTGGGGGCCTCTCCAGGGAAGCCCGGCTCCCTGGAGGCGGTGCCGGCCAAGGGCCCGCGGGGCTGCCGGGTGCAGTGCTGGGGGACCCGCGTGTCTGCTGCAGCAAGACCGCCGGCTGCCCGGGCCTCTGCCCACTTCACCGCCCCAACCGGGGCACTTTGTTCTCACTTCCCAAGTTGAAACTTCTTATGTGATCAAATCCGAAGCCTCTTTCTGGAGCTTAAGTGCAGTGACTGACTTTGCTTCTGTCTGGACAAAGAGGAGGCGCCCCCCCACCCCCCACGCTGCGAGAGCCACCCTGCCACAGCCTGGGCGCGTGCTGAGCCCCTGGGAGCCGTTCACTGCCCGGCTCTCAGGCACTGCCGACTACCTCCTGATTGCCTCCTGATTAGGTCGGTGCGGGCAGGCAGCTCGTGCAGAGGGGCTGGTCTGGGGGAAAAGAAACACGCCGTACACGTGAAAATGAAGCAGAGCCCTCTGGTCTTTTGTTCACCGTACACTTTGCTGTGTTTTGGGTGTTTTCACTTTTCATGCGTGTTTTGATCCCCTATGGAAAAGCGTGAGAGGGCGCCTCCCGCCCACAGGCGGGCGGTTATCAGTCTGGCAGCCCGAGCGCAGCTGCCGTGTGCCGGGGGTGGTGCTGGGGGAGCTGTGGCGGGTCCAAGACTAAGCCCCTGGTCTGGCCGGCACTGTCTTTGTTTCAACGGGGAGCAGTTCCTAGGAGAAGAGGCAGAACACTAGGACCCAAGCCTTGTCCTGTGGCCCCAGGGAGAGTGAGGGGACTGCGTGTCGGGTGTGGAGTCAGCCTTGAGCGCCGCTGCGGCGTCCCTGCACGCCACCACCCGCCAGGGCCTCGCCGGACCCGGGGACAGCGTCGCTAGCCCGGCTCACGGGCGGGAAGCCGACCCTGGGAGGCGCGCCGGAGCTCCGGGCCCGGAGTCCTGCAGGCGGCGCAGCCGGTCTGATGCCGCAGGGAGCTGGGGCGCAGCTGAGCGCGCCCTTCCCAGCACGGGAGCGCCGCCTAGCTGGGCGAGTGGTGTGCCACCGGACGGTGCCGATCCCCAGGGAGGGCCGCGGGGGACGGGGACAGGCGGCTGTGGGCTGGTCGAGGCCGGCCAGCTCCTGGTGCCCGCCCCCGAGGCTGTGGCTCCGCCGTCAGGGCCCTGTCAGGCGGGCCGTCACTAATGCGTCATGGTTCCCTCCACAGGCAAGCCTGGGACCTGGCCGTCGACATCTGTCTCTCCCAGCTGCCGACCATCATCGAGGAAGGCACGGCGTTTCGGGTGAGTCCTCTGAGGGCGCCCACGTGGTCCATGCGGCGGCCGCTCCTCTGAACACCTGGTCTGCAAGCCCCGCTTGGGGCAGAGACGCCCTCTCCAGCCTGGGAGAGATGGTGCGCCGGAAGTGTTTCAGGTCGGGTCACCGGGATTAAACTTAGATTTCGGCGTGGTCCGCTCCTAGGAGCCTCTCCCCTGCTGCTGTGGGCGGGGATCTGTGTTCCCAGGCTCACTCCCTCATCCCAGGTCCTGAGCCTCTTCACTGCTAAGGACGTTGGGGATGCGCGCCCTGCTGCCCGGCGGCCGTGCGGACACCTCTGAGGCTGGGGCTTGGCCCAGGCGGAGGTCTGGTCCCCGGGCGAGCGTCCTGGGTGGGGCCTGGCGGCCTTGAGTTAATCTCCTTCCACTCGGCTCCTGAGGCGACTTGACTCCCCCACCTTGGGCGTCTTCATGAGGGCCCCTCCGGCCTCCCCTGCCCGTGCCACACCCTTCTTCCGCTCACGGTCCATCTGCTGAGTGTTGGCTGAGGGCACGGGTGAGGCCCCCTGGAGAAGCCCGTGGGCTTGGAGCAGTTAGACCCAGACCGGCCCTGAGGCTGAGCCGAAGGAGGGTGGGGTCAGGGCCAGAGTCACTGGCCTTCTCTCACACCGTCACCTCGGCCCCGTGCGCAGCTTATTCCCGCCTTCTGCTGCCGGTGCCTCAGTTTCCTTGTTTTAAATCAGGAATTATAATTGTATCCAATTCAAGGGACACATGAGGCCTGGAGCACAGAGCCTGTGCGTGACGTGTGTTGGACCTTGGTGTCCACACAGCCCTTGAGCAAGGTCAGAGGCACCGTGTCCGGGGAAGGTGAGGGTCACTGCAACAGTTTTCAACTTGTAGTTCACATCACGGCCACAGGGGAGCTCTTAAGGTACTGAGTCAGGGCGGGTGTGTGAGCTGTGTGCGTGTGCGTGTGCGTGTGCCTCCTCAGATGGCTTCAGTGCCCCTCAAGGCTGCGGTGCCTGGACTGAGAGGTCCTCCCTCTGTTCTGTCTTCTCTTTCCTTCCTCTTTATTGTTTGAACCTTTCCATATTTTATCATGGATGTTTTCAAGCCCACAGCAAAGTTGGGAGAATTCTGCAGCGAGCCCCCACCTGCCCCTGCTGAGGGTCTGCGCCCACGGCTCGGCCCGCTGTCCGCCCACCTACACCTTCAGCGCACCTAAAGCCCGTGTTGGCTCTGAACCCCGGAGGGGCGCCAGCAGGGCCTTCTCTGGGTTCCCGCGGGTGTTTGGCGTCGCCCGGAGGGACCGGTCCCCCGGCCCGCACTCTTGCGGACCGGGCCCGCTGCCGCAAACACGGCTCAGGAAGCCTCACCGGCTTGGGCTTCGCTGTGCTCCGCGCCTGGTCTCCCTTGCGTGTGAGGGGGTCGGCGCTGCACGCCGCCGGCTGGGTCGCACGGGTCCCGTGCCCTCCCCCGCCAGGGCCAGGCCTCTCCTCGGGGCTCTTCACCCGCGTTTCCCATCTGCTACAGTCGCTCTTGCATCTGGAAGTCACCTCACCAACCCGTGACGGGGAGGGCGACCTGACGTCGGCCACACACCAGCTTTTTCATTCGGTTTTCACTCCTTAGGGAGCATAACACACACACAGTCCGCAGGCACCAGGTCCGGCACCCGCACGTCAGGGGTCCCTGGGGGCCCCTCCTGCCCCGGCTCCCGCCACCCCGCCACCCCGCTGGCCTGTTTCATATGGACCCGTGATACTTTGTCGCTGTGGGTTTGACAGTCATTTTTATTTTCTTAAATGTTGCATTAGGTATTTTTTTACCTTGATTACTGTGTTGTTTTGGTGCCCCTTAAATTTTGGGCCTGAGGCGGGTGCACAGGTGCGGCCAGGTGCGCTGGTGCCTTTGTGACAGGCGTGCCCAGAGGAGTGGGTTTTCTGGTCACCGGGATCAGCCCAGTGGTCCGGCGGGGCCCTTTGGGCCCCCCTGCTCTCCGTCCATGGCCCTTGGCACCTGCTTTCAGGCCCCGGCCCATGTGACATGTGGGCCGACCAGTTGGCATCAGAATCGTCCTGGGAGGCCCAGGACACGTGGCTCGTGACTCAGAGCCTCCGCGCATGACAGGTGAGCTCTCCTCCAGGACACTCAGCCTGGGTTCCGTTTCTCCCCCCGAGAGTCCGCACAATGACGCTGGCATGCTGAGAGGCCGCTGTGCGGTCTGGCCTGGCATCGCCTGTGCGTCCTGGGGCAGCCCTTGAGCTGCTCCGTGGTGGTGTTTGGAGTGCAAGTCCTGCTTCTGCTGGGCGGCTGGTCTCACGTGTCAGCTTCCCACTGCTTTGAGGAGCGCAGCCTCGCACGCACTCTGTCAGCTGTAGGGCAGAGGCCGGGCTCCTCTGTCTGTCTGGGCACAGAGCAGCGTGTTTGCATCCGCAGGGCAAAGCTGACTCCACCTCCCCTCCCTCCCAGACCCACGGGCTCGCTCGCTCCCTGCCCCGCTGGCCTCCCGCAGGTGCGGGCAGGGAGCCCTTCGCAGGCTTGTGTTTCCAAACCAGCTTGCAGGCAACTCACACTCACAAGCGAGGAGACCACTTTGGGGGCTGTGTTCCAGTTACAGGTCGTCCTCCAGGTCCGACTGGCTCCACGTGAGCTGACTTGGCAAGAACTTGAATCCCCAAGTGTGAGAGTTCTCTGCCGAATTCTCGTGTGAGGCTGACTTTTTGTGAGAGCGCTGTGGCTCTGAGCCCCGGGCGTCTGGAAGGCACGGCGTGAGTGCCCTGGAGTCTGGCTCCCGGGTGCGCAGAGCCCTGCCCATGGCTTATGGAGTCCACACACGCACGTGCCTGCACCTGCCAGAACCTGGGAGTCACGGCCCGCATCCCGGCCTTCCCACCCTCCTCCCTCACACACGGACACCCGCTCTCCCTGGGGGGAGGCAAAGACTGCGGCCAAGAGCAGTGGGCGGGGTGCAGAGATTTGGAATTCCTTCTGTTTGAGGCTCGGGGGCAGCAGGACCGACCGCGTGTTTAGGGGAAAGGACCCTGGGAGACAGAAAACTCAGCGGTCCCCCTACTTGGACTCTCAGTCCCCAGACCTCCCTCCACCGCCCTGGGCACCCCCTTCCTGAGCCACTGCCTTTGTGGTTTCCCTGGCCCGGGTCGTCACCAGTCAGGGCCACCCCTCCTTGGCGCAAGCGTGGGCACAGGCCGCCCTCCACACCCCACTGCCTGGTGGGCTAATTGGATATGCCCCACTCCCGCTCCCCTCCACCCGACTGTGGCACCCCCCCAACCTCCCGGAGACAGGAGCCACAGGCGGCGCCTCTGGGAGTCCCGCCACATCAACCACGTCCCTGTGCCCCAATCCCGGAGGGCCACGCGCCACCCGCCTGCCTGCCGGGGCCCCCACCCAGCCCCTGCCTCCCCCGCCAGCAGCTCCTTCCTCACAAGTACGCCATGCGCTCCCACCTCTGGGAAGAAATTCCTGGCCACCCCCCCACCGACCCTCCTTCCCCATCAGCCCCCTCCACGCCCCGCCTCCTCCTGCAGCCACGTTCCTTCGAAAGACTGTTCTTGCGTCTCCGAGTCGTCCTCTCTCGGGTTTTGAGCCCAGTCGGGCTGTGTGTCTGCCCACCCCCAGGGAACCCCGTTACATCCTCAGCAGTCTCTGGGACCTCTGTCTCGCGGTCAGCTCTGGACCTGGCCCTGCCTGACTCTCCACAGCCGTGGACACTGCCGGCCGCATCCCCCCCGCAGACCCCCACCCCGGCTCCCCGCCTGCCCCCGCCTCCCCCACAGGTCTCGTCCTTGGGTCCCCGCCACCTCGGCTCCTCACCACTGGGGCACAGGGCTCGGCCCAGGGTCACTTCTCGTTCTCACCTACCTTCCAGCTGGATCTGTGTCTCAGCCCAGACCTGCCCCCGAACCGTGGGCTCGTGTAGTGGCCCCCACGTCCTCACGCGCATCCAGCAGGCCCTGAACTCAGGCGTCCAGGCTGAATTCCCCGCGTCCTCCCCCACAGTCTTCCCACCTCAGTTCACGGGACCGGCTTCCCCATCCACCGCGTCTGGCGCCCACACGGCCTGCCTCTCACCTCCTCTGCCACGCTGCCCCGAGTGGGTGGCGGGCGGGAGTGCAGGGCCGGGCTGCGGAAGGAGCCGGGGCCCGACTAACGCTCTGCTCCTCCCACAGCACAGCCCCTTCTTTGCTGAGCAGCTGACCGCCTTCCAGGTGTGGCTCACGATGGGCGTGGAGAACAGGAACCCACCTGAGCAGCTTCCCATCGTTTTACAGGTGAGTTTCTTCAGGTCGGCCAGCTCGGGGCCTCCCGGGGCCTCGTCCACCCCAGCCGTGTGTGCGGCTCCCTCCAGAAGCCTTTGGTGCGGAAGCATCCTTGCCTTGCTGGGGCTCCCCTGGCCGAGTCACCGAGGCTCCTTCTCTGCCCTCCATGAAGCACTGATTTGGGGTGTGGTCGGGGCCCCGCCTCCCCCCATTGCTGCTCCAGCGAGCTCCTAGCCAGCGTGGCTCCAGGCACCATTGCCCCTTCTCTTTGGGAGGACAAGACGTGCAAATCGACCCCCGGGGGAAGGGGAGAGGCTGAGCAAGTTATAAACAGGCGGTCGTGGGCGCCACACCCGGCACCCGTGGGTTGTTGACGAACCGGCCTGGCCGCCGTCACCTCCGCACTTCCCGGGAGGCTGTGCCCCGTGGTGCTGTGCGTCGCTGCCCACGGAGTCCCCCCCTTTCTCATTAATTCCGTTAGTGTGCCAGAACCTGGGCCCCGTTATCCGTGAAATACCCCCAGTGCCTCGGGGAGTCAGGAGAGAACGCTCATCGGGGACGTCGCGGCCCTCCAGTCCCCGGTCCTCTGTCCACTGCCGGGGCGGGCGCTCCCACCCAGAAGCTCAGGCTGAGGCCACCAGGGCTAGTGGCTGCTCCGCTCAGGCCCCAGCCCCTCGTGCAGCTGTACACCTCGAAGTACGCCTTTGCTCACCAGCCCTGGTGGCCTTTTTCACCTTTTAAAAATACAAGTCGACAGAAGGGGTAGGAAGGAGGGTTCTCGAGGCCCGCAGCGCTGCCGGGCCGCGTGGCCTCCTGGCCTGGTGGCCCTGCCTGCGCTCGATGAGGCTGTCCGCACTCCACGGGGCCCGGGGGCCCAGGGGCCCAGAAGCCTCAGGCGGAGCAGGAAGCACCGGAGGGAAGGCGAGACCTTCCAGGGGCCCTGCAGCTCAGGGTGGGTGTTTCATCAGGAAGCCCTGTTTGCTTTCACGGCGCCATTTCATTTACAGACCGAATTCTTGGTATGAAAGTACAGGGCTGTGAGGGAGTGGCAGCCGGATGGCAACTGGGTGTTGCCGTGACACACATTAGTGCATCGCTGGCTCCAGAACCTCTGATCCCGGGCCCCCAGGCGCTGGCCCGTCGCGTCCCCCACACCGGGCAGGGCTTGCGAGGCTGTTTTCAGGAAGCAGCTCTGCCCGGCGCTCTCAGCCCAGAGACCCGCACGCGGCCCTGAGCATGAGGCAAATGGAAGGTGGCTCCCCGGCAGCTCAGTGTTGGTCTGGGTGTTCGTGTCATCACGATTAATCTTCAGTTTGTGACAGACAGAGGAAACCCAGTCCCTCACTGAGCTCGCCACGCTGATCTCTGGGACTTCCCCAGGGCCAGGTGCACCAAAACAGGGATTTAAGTACAAACACAAGCAAAATTAATTTTGTATCGGGCTTCAGCCTTTTAACAACGTAAATCAGCAGAAGGAGTTGGAAGGAAGACGTCCCGTTTAGGAACCAACACCAGACGTTCAACCAGGGCTCCCTGCCGCTGCTCAGTCCCCGCCGCACGAAGCCCGGCGTCGCCGAGCGTCTCCGGATGCTGCGTCTCTGGCGCGGGGGCTGCCCCCCCATGCTTCCCGGGCGTCTCACCAGCGCGGCGGGGGCAGGGACATGGCCTGGTTTCCCCTTCTACGTCTGCTGTCGTAAACAAGACCCCGGAGGGACGCCCGTCACTGCTGGGCGGTGCACGCGGAGAGCAGGTGATACAGACGCCGCGCTGTTCGGTTTCTCGGCCCCGTGGCCTTCTCTTCCACTGCAGATGGCTCTACTATTTCCTTGAAAAACTGAGTTTTATTCCCGTGGCAGCGTTTTAAACAACAAAGCGACTGAGAGAAAACAGAACCTTTGCCAGCGCTAGATGTGTTTGATTTTTGACGAATTACACCTCCTTTCACAGCCCGAGACTCAGCTCATCCTGGCCCGTCTAGAAACTTGAACCTCTGGCAGCTCCGTTTTCTTTAAGGACGAATATAGCCAATGCAGTCACCTCTGAGCGATGGAGACACCCGTGGCTGGGTGCTGGGATGGCGGCGGGGACGTTCACAGGCCTCACGCCTGCCAGCACTGTGCCCGCTGCGTCCGCTTTCACTCTGAAAACAAGCCACGTGTCACGATCTCTGACCTGTGGATGAGAACCCCGAAGTTCCCTGGGGGTGTGATTGGAGCCACACTGGCAGGAAGTGAGCCGGTCGGGCCACTTGCCCCCAAAGCTTGCACTTTCCCGCTGTCTGACCTGCCTTCCCGACCGCGGGGCCCGTGATAGCCCTGGGCTAAGCAGGAGAGGATCAGGTCAGGTCAGACGCCCCGTGAACAGCCCCCAGCCACCTCCCAGCTCCTTAGTCAGAGACCCCCAGCATCTCCAAACACAAAGCATGCCCCCTGGCGTCCCCCTCGCAGCCGTGGCAGGGACACAGGCCCCCAGCCAGTGGGAGACAGCTCACCCTCCGGTGGCTGCAGCCGGCCTCCCGCTCCCAACCGTGGGCGGCCCACCAGCCAGAGATGCGTGCTTGGCTCCTCTGCAGTCACAGGCTGCTCGCCCCCGGGGAGCCCCCCAGCCTCCCTCTGGAGACCCCTCCCCTCCTTCTGCTCCCTCCAGCCTCTCTCGCTGCCTCTCTGTCCCCCATCTGGTGACTCCCCCCTGCAACGAGCTCCCACCAGCCCGCGTTCGCCCCTCACTGCTGCTCTGTCTGTGCCATCTCCGCTCTCCCGCCAGGCCCGCTCCCCCGGGGTCCACGTCCCCGTGGCCCGAGTTCCTCTTCTCACACCTCCGGCTGCCGACACCTCCCAGGGGCAGGCACACAGCTAAAACTCACCCTTCCCCTGTCCTGCCTCCAGCCCCTCCCTCCACCCCTCTGCCCAGCTTCCCCCTCTCACCCGCCCCGTGCCGGCTGGCATGTCCGTTGCTCCTTCCCTCTCGCCTCCTTCCCAGCCTTGTTCCCCGCGTCTCCTTTCCCTGACTCCACCCTCCGGTCAGTTGTGCCTGCTGGCTGTCTTGGAATGTCTTTCTCCCCATCGGTCATGGCGGCAGCCGGGTCCCCTGGCCTCCTGCCATCCTGTCCCACGGCAGGCATGCTGGACAGCTCACCTGCGGCTTGTCTTAGGAAAGACTTGGTGTGTAGCTTGGTGTGCAGGCCTGGCTGGTTCTGGAGCCGCCCCCATCAGACTGGCCACCTGCCCTTCCTCGGACAGCCCCAGCTTTCCCAGCCCCTCTGCCTGGGACCCGGGGACCCCCACGGCGCCCACTGGGAGGGAGAGCCTTCAGACCCCCAGAGTAGGGGGCGGCCCAGGCTGTGGGTCTGCTGTCACAGTGGTTACTGCAGTGCGGCCGTGTGACCCCTGCTCTGCAGCGCTGGGTGTCGTGCCAGGAGTGGGCCTGCTGGTCCCAGTGGCCCCAGCACCCAGCCCGGCGGCCGCACACGGTAAGTGCCCCACGCCCTTGGGACGACTGGGAATCGCGGCGTGTGCGTTCACCCCGGGGACTGGTGCACGTACACACCATGGGGAAGAGCCAGTAAGGTGACTCCATGAGAGCTGAGAACTGATACAACACAGGAGAAAAGAGGGAAGTGCGCGGCGGAGGTGGCTGGTGTTAATCTACAAAGAATTCTTTCATGTCAGTAAGAACAAGCCAGATGCTTAGGGGGGAGAGAAGGGCACGCGCACCAGTTTACTCGAGAAACAGCCAATTAACCTATGAGGAAGTACTCAGCCTCACTTGTAATCAAAGAAATTCAGATTTAAAGGGCATTCTATTATTATCCATCGTGTAAGCAAGTAATAGTGTAATATGGACGAGTGTTTCCTGGGAGCTTTTAGTCTGACATTTAATGGAACCCGTGTAGGTGAGTCCTGTGTTACGCATGAATTAAGAGATTAAGGTTCTGAGAAGTTTTTGCCCAAGGCCACCCAGCTCGTGGCACCGGCGCGGACGCGACGCTGCTTGGCGGTCAGCCTGGCGATACAAGTGTGTGTGCTCTGACCCTGTGACTTGACTTCACAGGTTTGTCCTGAGGGGAGCCACATAAACGTGCAGATACACCCGTTAGGGTGTTTATCGTAGTGCTGTTTGTAACAGCAGAAATTTGACAACAACTTAAATATCTGGCAGCGGGGAGACTAAGTGAATTGCGCACGTTCACAGCCATGAAGCTCGGTGCTGCCGTCGGCAGTGTGCCGGTCAGGCGTGTCCAGGGGTGTGGGGGAGAGTCGCTGTGTCTCTTGCAGTCAGCGAGGGGGCGAGAGGCGCAGCGGTGCACCCGCGAGCACGGAGTAGCGGGGAGGCGCGCACACAGAGAGCCGCGTCTGGAGGTCGGTGTCCTGTGTCGTCAGCGAGCTCTTCCTTAAACACGCTGAGAAGCGTCTGTCCTGCTTTCTCCAGGCGCCCCTCCTGCGGGGAAGGGGGCGTTTCCCCAGCCTGTCTGCAGAGAGCCGCGCCCGCGCGAAGAGCAGCGCCCGCGCTCACGCCGCCCCTCTCGTTTCAGGTGCTGCTGAGCCAGGTGCACCGGCTGAGGGCCCTGGACTTGCTGGGGAGGTTCCTGGACCTGGGTCCCTGGGCGGTGAGCCTGGTGCGTGCTTCCTGCTGGGGGGCGGGGGGGCCCACCGGACCCACGTTACCATCACGGAGTCCAGGGGCCTTGGCCGTGTGGCCGAGGGCGGCCATGGAGGTGACCAGTGAGCCCGCAGGCCCCCCATGGGCCACACCCTGTGTGCCTTCCTTGTCGCCGTCGGGGGCCCCTTTTCCGTCTGCTGTGAGGCTTCGCCTTTTAGGATGGAAAGGGTCCTTGATGGACGCTTGTCAGGGACGGGCTGGCCCGGCCACATGTGGCTCGTGTTCTCTCAGGACAGTCACTCAGATTTTAGGCACAATTCTGAAACGCTTTTCTATCATTCATTCTACGAAAGAGTGGAAACGGCCATTTAAAACAAAACACCGACAAAAATAGAGCCCAGGGGTCCACTTAGTGAACACGAGGGAAAGAGGTGCTGAGAGGGGCCTGGAGGCCAGGGCAGAGCCGGGAGCCCCCACACCAGCTGCAGCGTTTGCAGCGTATTTGGCTCTGTTTGCAAATCAAAGTGTGAAAGCTAAAATCGGGCAATTAACCTTCATGAAGCAGTTAGAAGTTTTACATGAACTATTTTATGTTATTAAAGAATAATTGTCCGTTTTTTCACGTGTGGTAGTGGTATGTGGTCATGTTTTCGTAAACGTGGCCTTGTTTTTTAGAGATGAACACTGTTTACCAAAGAAATCACGAGGGCATGCGAGGGGCCAGTGGGCCGGGCCAGTCAGGATGCCAGGCCGCTGGGTGACGGTGGCGCTGGGCGCTGGGCACATGGGAGGTCTCGGGTCATTTCAGCTCCATTTGTGTGCACTTAAGCTGTTTCGTGATGTACTGTCGACCAAGAGTGGTCGTTGTAGCTCAGCACTGAAGGAGAAGAGGGTAGACTGAGAAGCAGGAAGAACCTTTCCGCGCCCAGCACCAGCCCGGTACCCCGAGGGGCCTGAGCACGAAGAGCGCGTGGCAGGTGCGCGCAGTGGAGGCCCAGGCGTCCCCTAACCTCGTGGCCAGCCAGGACCCGTGCACCTGCTGCCGCTGCACCGCTGCGGAAGGGCCTCGGCCGCCTCACTCGTGCTCCTTCAGAGACGGGGAAACGTGCATTAGTGACGTTTCAGAGGGAGCCTCGTTTATATGGTCAACTTTTTCAAGCTAATTTTGGCCCTTTAAAGAGTTAAGCTTGTGTTAGTTGGAAATTGTGCCCATGTGCGAAGAGGTGCCAGGTAATGAGGTGTTGTGACAGGTACAGGTTAGGCCCCTAGGTGAGGGCCTGACCACGAGAAACCGACGTTTGCCCCTCGTTAACAAGCAGGGACCCGGGCCTGCCGTGGGCCACTGGGCTGGGCACCACCCCCTAGCTGTCCTGAAAGGGGGTGCCTTGGGATGTCATTAGAATTCCGAGAAGTTTCAGATGTGGGCAGAGCAGAGCCAAGGTGACTGACGTAATGAGCTTCGCCCGGTTTCCTGCTCAGAGACACCCGCTCCCCCCTTACTCCCAGCCCCTCTGACCATCTGCCTCCAGGGCGACCGGTAGGCAAGAGATGGAGGCCCAGACAGGGTCCCCGTGTGGCGATCACCCTTCAGGGGCCTGGGGTTTGGTGCTGAGAGCAGACAGGGCCCCCGAGGGCAGGGACGGTGGGTCCCAGGAGCCACAGGTCCCCATGGGGAAAGCCACCCTAGACCAGCTGCAGGTTGCGGATCAGGCAGGCCCCCGGGAAGGGTCGGGGTGAGGCGGGCACCGTCCCTGGGGAACCAGGGCGCCGTGCCCTGCCCCCGCCGAGGCTCACACTCCCCCTCCCACAGGCCTTGTCTGTGGGCATCTTCCCCTACGTGCTGAAGCTGCTCCAGAGCTCGGCCCGGGAGCTGCGGCCCCTCCTCGTCTTCATCTGGGCCAAGATCCTCGCCGTGGACAGCGTGAGTACCACTGTCCTCCCCGGCCTCCGCCTTCCACCACCTCCCTCCCGGGAGGGGGCCCAGCCCTGGTCTGTCCCCCCAGCCCTCCACTCACCTGTTGTCTCTGGTGTGCTGCCCCCTCCTGCCCACAGCCACCCTCCAGTCAGCAATGACCACCCGCTTCCTTGTGGAGGTGGCCTGGGGGCGGGAGGGGCAGCGGTACAGGGCCGGGTGGGTGTGAGCTTGAGCCTGTGTGGAGGGCTGGCTGTGTAGGTGACAGAGGGGCAGGCGGCCACAGTGGGGGAGACCCCAGTGATGAAGCCTCGTGCGTGGTCCGGGCGATGAAGACAGGCCCGTCCACCCGGTGATGAGACAGTGAGTCCTCGAGGGGCCCGTGGACACGAAGGCTCGGGGAGAAGAGAGGGTGGACGGGGATTGTCAAGGGGAGGCTGGGGCGTTGGGTTACAGGACACGAAGAAGGAGGCTCTGGGTTGAGGGTGCGCACAGGGAGCAGGGACACAGGCCCCGAGAGTGGCTGCGCGCCGGCATTCCGGCCTCAGAGCCCTGGTGCGACACAGAGAGGGGGCCGGGGGCCTGCCGAGGGTCTGCAGGGGGAAGGGCAGCGCCCATGGGTGGGTCTGCTGCTTGTGACGGAACAGTGACCTGGACGGTCTCTAGTTGGAGACGAGAACCGAGCTTCGGGTGGGACCTCGAGCCGCCCACTGGGTGCCCACGTGAGTGTGGGTGTCGCCCAGGGCCAAGGGCTTTGCTGTGAAGAATCTCGATTCTCACATCAGCTCCAGGCTGTCAGTGTGACCTCGCACGTTATTTGCGGATAAGAAAATGGTCATTTAAGGAGCTGCCCAGGATCCTGTAGCAAATCTGTCATGCAAGCGCCGTGATCTGCGTGGTGCCCTTTCCACCCACGGGAGGGGGGTCCAGCAGAGCCGCAGAGCAGGGGGCAGGAGGCGGGGCATCACCGTGCAGAGTGGAGGCCGGTCCCGGCTCCGCAGGAGGAGGGGGTGGGGGCCTCGGCTCAGTGTGTCGGCCCCTCCTCCGTCCAGGCCCCTGCGCCACTGCCACCGCCCACTGCCCGGGACTCTGTGCCGCTCACACCCTCGGGCTCCCACGCCAGCACTGCTGGCCCGGAGGTGACAGACCCCACTATGCTCACACACCGGTCCTGCACACGGCTGCCTCGAAACCGCCAGAGGCCCTGGCCCGTGTGAGCCCCCGCTGCGGGGGGCCCCGAGGGGCCCCGAGCCCTCGGTCCTGCAGCGCGTCTGTCACACCTGCTCTTGGGGTGTCTCGGGCCCGTGCTCACCGTCTGCTCTGTGCTGGGTCCCA
The DNA here is from genome assembly GCF_048564905.1 of Vicugna pacos. Classification (NCBI taxonomy): domain Eukaryota; kingdom Metazoa; phylum Chordata; class Mammalia; order Artiodactyla; family Camelidae; genus Vicugna; species Vicugna pacos. The sequence goes on from NC_133002.1 coordinate 61,709,830, forward strand.
CGTTTAATGACGCTGGAGGAGCTGAGGAAGTGTCCTCGCCGTCAGCGCTCTGTAAGCGCCACGGGTGCCGGGGCCGCCCTGCGAGCTGGCCGCTTACCCAGCTCGTGGCGCCTGTTGTCTGAAGGCAGTCACCCCACTGCGAGGCGGCTCCATGTTCCGGCTGAGACTGAATGTTGTACGTCTTCCTTCCCTCCCGCCGCCACCCTGGCCGAGTCCCCACGAGACTGAATTCGGGGTGTTTCTCAGGAGTTGTTCTGGCCCCGCGTCCTCACGTGGAGCCCCTAGCTCCCGGAGGGGTCCTCGACGTGGCCTCCCTGAGGGCCGGGGGCACAGTGAGGCACTCCAGCGCCCCAGCACTCCACATCCCCTGCCAGGGAGCTGCCCACCTCCCGGGGCTTCCCAGGGCTGGGAGGGCGGGGCCGCCAAGGCTGCAGTCCCAGCCGAGGCCATCACGGGAGGGGCTCCTGGGATGCAGGGGACGGGAAGGACTTCAGCCTTGGGGAGGGTGGCATTCAGGAAAGGGCGGCAGGCCCGGGGGACCGTGCGCCACTTGAGGGGTGACATGTGCTGTGGGGGCCCTGATGTGCTGAGAAGGTGCCTCGGGACAGCACCTTCGGCGAGCCCTTTCCTGACGCCTCGGGGCCCCCGTCTTGTCCGCGGAGCCGGGTCCCGGAGGGTCTCCCCCCGCATCCCCCGCGCCTCACGTTGCTGTACTGTCACTGCCACCAGCAGCAGTGACCGGGCACGTGAAGAAGCAGGGAAACATGGTCCATCATGAGGAGAAAGAAGTCAGCCCCCCAGAACCTCTCCTGGACTGTCACAGACGGTAGAATGATCAGACAGGGACGTTGGAACAGTCATGAGAAGTCTGTTCCACGTGAAAAGCTCCACTGAGACGTGGAAGGTGCTAAAAGGACCCAGCTCAGAGTTCTGGAGATGAAGACTGCAGGCGTGGCCGGGAACGTGTGCTGGGTGGGATGAGCAACCAGCTGAGCTTTGCAGAAGGAAAATCAGTGAACTTAAAGACACAGGAATAAAAACTCTCCAAAAAGAAGCGCAGTGAGCAGAGGCCCCTCTGTGCAACGAAGGGAGCGCCTCCAAGTCGTGGGGCGGCTGCCAATGACCTGCCACATGTATTTGGAGCCCCAGAGGGGGCTGGCGGAGGAAACATTTGAAGGAATAATGGCTAAGAGAGCCTCAAGTTTGATGAAAAGTATAAACCCGCAGACCTGGGAAGCCCACAAGCCCAAGCACGAGGAGCGGAGAAGGCGGCACCAGGGCGCCTGCTCGTCAAGGCGCTAAAAGACGACATGGATCCAGGGGCTCAAAAGCAGCCAGCAAGCGCAGACACAGAGAAGCCAAGTCAGGGCGACAGCGGGCGCCTGTCGGGCGCGGTAATGGCCCCGGAACAGCGGGCTGCGTCCTCAGTGTCCCGCAAATCCGTACCCGGGGCAGATAACTTTGGAAAACGCAGGACTGCAGCCTGACTTCAGTAATCACAGTGTGAATGGTCTAGGTGCCCAGTTAGACGGCAGAGATTGTCAGGCTGGGTTTAAAAAGAAAAAAGAACCAACCAAATGAGCCTAAGAGAAACGCACTTTGCATAGAAGACACGAATAGATTAGACGTGAAGCTACATCGTGTGACCACTGGGTAGATGAAGGCTGAGTGCCCCTGTTAACACGGCCGGCAGTCGTCAGCCCGAGGGTGTCACCGGGTAACGTGTCGTCTCCTGAGGCCAAAGGAGTCCCCTCGTTTGGGGATGTGGTCGTGGTGTTCGCTCACCCCGTACCAGCATTTGAACACACAGAAGCCGGAAACCGGGGGAGCTGCAGGGGAGGGGGAGGAGCCATCACTCCTCCCTTCTCAGTACGTGGCAGGACCCGTCGGAGCCAACCCGGGAACGTTCCCTGGAGCACGTGTCCAGCTGGGCCGTGTCTGGCTTTTGCAGCAGCTCCGCACAGCTGCGCACCGTGCACCCTCTCCATGCCCCAGGGACACACCACAGCAGACCTCGTCCCGCACCATAGAGCAAACCGCAGCGCATCTGAGAGCCGTGGGATCGCACACGGTGAATTCTACAACCACAGTGGAAGCAAACGCAGAACCAGAGTAGGTAACAGGAAAATCCCCAAACACGTGGAAACTAAACTGCACTCTTTCAACGGTTAAGTTGCTTTTCAATCTTACGGTTACTCGGGGGACGGGGTGGGAAGGGGCAAATTGAGAGTTTGAGATTTGCAGATACTAACTACTGTGCATAAAACAGATAAACAAGGACCTACCTTGTAGCACAGGGAACTGTATTCAGTATCTTGTAGTGACCTACAATGAAAAAGGAGGTGAAAACAAGTATGTATGTGACTGAAGCATGATGCCGTACACCAGAGAATGACACCTTATGAACTGACTGTACTTCAATTTAAATTTTTTTAATTATAAAATAAAAATTTAAGTAATGTAAATATGTAAATTAAAATATGTAATAAAATATAAATGTGAAGTTGTATAAGCAACATAAATATTTACATAAACTCACGTTTATTTATAGTTATAAAAATTTATATGTAAAATGAGTAAGTGGGACTACATCAAACTGAAATCTTCACAACGAAGGAAACAATCAACAAAATGAAAAAACAGCCTTCAGAGCGGGAGGTCCGAGCGCGGGAAAACGTGTGCAGCCCATCTGCTGACACGGGATTAATACCAAAGTACGCTTCAAGGAACTCGGACAACTCAGTAGCAAAAAACAAAACAAAACAAAACAAAACTGAATTAAAAACGGTCAGAGGACCTGAGCAGGCGTTCTCCCAATGAAGACATGCAGACGGCCCAAGGGCGCACGAGAAGGTGCTCAGCATCACTCGCCATCGGAAACGCAGTCAAGCCGCGGTGAGACATCATCAAACAGACGCGTTCACGGGTCCCAAGGCGGCCCTCGTGTGCTGTTGGTGGGGATGTAAGTCGGTGCAGCCACTGTGGAAACACCATGGCAGCTCCTCAGAAATTTAAAAACAGAACCACCACACAGTCCAGCAACCTCACTAATGGGTGCCGATCCGAAGGAAACAGTGTCCGTGTCTCAGGGAGGTACCTCGCTCCCAGGTCCGCTGCAGCGTTGTTCTCAACAGCCAAGATGTGTGTGGAAGCCAGCTCTGCGTCCATCAGCGGGGACACACACACACACACACACACACACACACAGTGGAATGTCATCCAGCCATAAAAAAGGAGGAGATCCTGCCATCGGAGACACCATGGCTGAAGCCGGAGGACATTGTACTCAGTGAAGTAAGCCAGACGAGACAACGACAAAAGCTGCACGGTCTTGTCGTTTGTGGAACCGCAGAAGTCATCACAGAGACAGCAGAACGGTGCTTGTCGGGGGCTGGGGGGGCGGGGGCTGGTCAGAGGGGACAGACTCCCCTTACAAGGTGAGTAAGTTCTGGCGGCCTGCACACAGCCTGGTGTTCAGTTACCGGTGCTGCACTGTGTACGTAACAGCAGATTTTAGGAGCCCTTGTCACACCAAGAAAAAAATGGTACCTGTGTGAAATGACGGACGTGTTAGTTCCCTTGATTGTGCTCGTCTTTCCACAATACATACTTAAATCAAACCATGACGTTTTATACCTTACACGTATACAAGTTTCATTTGTTAATTATACCTCCGTGAAGCTGGGAAATATGTATACTTTAATATAACTTATATGCTTGGTATAATTTGTACATAATTATGAATACTTATAATCATGTAAACATTCACATTAGTATATAAAATAATGAAATAAGAACTTTAAAATAATTTTTTTCAACGAGGAGGTCTCAAGGGAAGTGAAACATACCTTGAATGAAAGTGCAAACACACTGTGGGGCACAGACCAGTGGTGCCGCGAGGGAGGTTTCTGTCCTAAATGCGTGTATTAGAAAAGAAGAAGAGTTTCAAATCACTGACCTCCGCTTCCACCTTAAGATATTAGGAAAAGAAAGGCAAGTCAAATCCAGAGGAGGCAGGAGAAAGGAAACAACAAAGATCACAGTGGAGAGCAGAAAAGATTCACTCAATCGAAAGAAAGCTGCTGCCTTGAGCAGAGCAGTAACTGCGCAGACTGATGAGGAAACAGACAAAGAAGACACAACACCCAAGTCAGCAGTGAGCGAGGCGGCATCACCGAAGGCTCTGGACACGCGGAGGGACGGTGAGGGAATCTGTGAGCAACTCGATGCCAGAGCTTGTGGCGACTGGTGAAGTAAGTTCCTCGGATGGCACGGCTGCTCCCTTAGAGGGAAGATAACCTGGACAGCACTGGACCTGCTTCACAGCTCGGGTTTGTGGTTGAAAACTTTCCTGCAAAGAGAACTCCAGGTCCAGGTGGCTTCCCTGGTGAATTCTGCCCAAGCGTTGATGAAGAAGTACGTGGATGGCGGTAAGCACCTTGCCCGCCATCCCGCGAGACTCACGGCGTCCTGACACCTGCAACCAGGCAGGAAAAGAAAGCTGCTGCCCTGTGTCCTTGGTGACGGTAGATGCAAAAATGTTCAGCCAGACTTCACAAATCAAATTCCGCAAGGTGTGAAAGGGCAGTGTGTCATGACCCAGGGGGACTGACTTTAGGAATGTTAACTTGTTTAAAGATAGAAAAAAAATGTAATTTGTCACGGTAACAAACAAAAAGCTGTATTATCATCTCATCAGTGGCGAGAAAGAACACATTTGACCAAATCTAAAATCTACTCCTGATTGGAAAAAAAACAAGGACTTCTCAGCAAACTAGTGAGGAACCAACGAGGGAGCTCCCTCCACATGACAGACAGCGTCCCCCGAAGATGCTGGAGCCCACGTCACACCACGTGGTGCACGTCTGAGCCCCAGGGCCAGGCGCGGAGCCGGGCACCTGACCGTCCGCAGAGGGGAGTCCGCAGAGGGGAGTCTGCAGAAGCAGTTCCACAGAGGGGAGTCTGCAGAGGTGTGCTGCAAGGCCTGGGTCGTGCAGTGAGGCAGCAAAACCATGCAGGCTGGACGGAAGTGTAACTATTTCCAAACAGCACGACTCTACATCCGCTATTAGCCAATTTGTATGAACTGCTGAAAACGTTTACAATGGTATCAATATGACGTGGGTCCGTTACACTTCGATTTTTTTTAAGGGGAGTTACAGTAACTTCCTCCCTCTCAGTGACTGTGAGTGTTCGGTGGTGTAACGTGTCTGTGCACTTAAGCGTCGCTAGTTTGTTAAAAGCAGGCTTACGGTGAGGTAGAATGAAGGAGTGTGTATTGAATTCTGACCCAGTTGTAAACATTTTTCCTTCTTTTAAATGTCTGTTCATGAAGTCTGACCATATGTTAGGCCACGAAGGAAACCTCAAGAATTTGCCGAAAGTGGAAAAATACAGGCAGTGACAGACGGCTCTGGCTCTGCCCCCTCGGTCTGTCTGTCCATCCGCTCATCTGTTTGCAAACCACACCTCCAGCTGCTGCCTTGCTGAAAGGTGCTTGGGTCCCCTTCTCTCTGTTTGTCTTTCCTCCTCGCCTCCCTTTCCCCGTCTTAACAATGTAATTCCCTGAAAACCCTGAGACGGAAGCATCAGAGCTGGCGGGGCGGGGGAGGTCACCTGCTTAGGAAAAACCGTTTCGCATCCAGGCTCGTCCTCGCCTCCAGCCTTAAGCACTCACACCTGCAGCCTCACCCCGTGAGGACAGACAGACAGACAGACACAGATCGAGCCTTTGGAAGCGGCTCCCTGGAGGCGGTCGGGCGGCCAGAGCCTCTACCCCCGCCTGTGCCAGCGTTGCTGGGCCTTTGCTGTTAAAAGGACTGCTTTCTCTTCCTTATGAGGAGGCGGGAGGATGGGAAGGTGAGCGGGGGCCGGTGGCCTGTGTCCCAGCGTCCTCCGAGAGCCATGCCCTGCAGGTCCCCAGCCCGCCTGCCCGCCCACGGGTGTGGACACAGACAGGGCTGAGGTGGCTGATGTGGTGAGAATCTGAGCAGATTCTAAGCCGGTTCGTAAGGACACCCGCCGAGGGCTGGCCGTGAGGGTGGGCGTGACCAGAGAGAGTGTTTGGTGGTTCCTTCCTGCCTGACAGCCTCGTCCAAACAGAGATCTTTTAGTGTAAACGTCGTCGCCGTCTCCGACGCCGAAGGCGCGTTGAAGCTGCAGCTTCAGGTGCTCTGACGTGTGCCTCAGCGTCAACCTGGAGGATGGGACTTGGTGACACTTCATCGCGCTGTGCTTCAGGAGCCTCACTGTGACTGTTTGGGCCTCGATTCGGCTTGACAAGCCTCTGGTGTAAAAATTAAGGCGACTGTGTCCTTGGGCGCAGGCTCTAGGCTGCAGGCCGCCCCCGTGCCCTCTCCCGGCCCTTCTGGACGAGTCTCTGCAGAGGGGGCATCACGCTGACTCCTCTGAGCTCATTTGTCAAAACCTCATTCAGAGCGAGGGCTCCCTTCTGGGAGTGACTTGAAAGCTTACGCTTAATTGGCTTCCCTGGCCCCAGGGACCAGCCTGCTAACCCGAGCCCTGGTGCCCTGCTCCCCGACTGCCCCTCTGCCTCGCTCAGTTCCCAATGAAACAGCCGAGTCCAGTAGCTACCTTATTAGTTTATTGATGTGACCGAGAAACAGCTCGTTATCAGAGCAGCCCTGGGAGAGGGGCGGCGGGGAAGGTGGGGGGCAGGGCTCCGGGCTGCAGTGAACAGCACATTCCGTGTGCACGCCCACGGGCCCCTGAGAGGGCTTTGCACAGGCCCTGCCCCAGCGAGCGGGCGCCCCTAGAGCCGGGGCCGTGTGGCAGTGCCGTCCGAGACTCGGGCCTTAAGATGCTGACCCCTCTTCTGAGCAGCCTTCACCCCCTAGAGCGGAGCACGCCGGGGGCTGCCAGAATTCAGCATCTCCCTAGGGACGCGTGACCCTCAATGTCGGGGGCAGGTTTTCTGGATATTCCCCCGGAGCCCAGTGAACGGCGTGGGCGTGTTCCATGGGTCAGCCTTTCCCAGAGCGAGAGCGTCTGTGGTTTGTACACTGCGCTGCGGGGCCACGTTGCGCTTCTGCAGGTCACGTGTTTCATCTGGTGCCACTAGCTGGGCGCCTCCTCCCCCTGGACCCCCCTCCTCCCCGTGGGCCACAGCCGCTTGGCGGTCTCCTCCAGGCCCCAGCCCGTGGTCCTGAACCCTGCCGGGCAGGTGAGCGTGTCCACCACACAGTGGTGCTGACCGGCGCTGACCGGCGCTGGCAGACCTGCCAGCACTAAATGCACTTTCCACTTGGAGTTGCTCCCCTGGGGCAGGAGTGGGGCCCCTAGGAAGCACCTGTTAAAATGTGACCGTGTGACCCAAGTGATTTGTAAATATTATACCCACACAGACCACGTAAGTCCCAGCAAAGGCACGAGACAGCTGCGGCCTGGGCTGGGGGCTGCAGAAGCTGGGTGGTTTCAGGTGCCGGGCGTGAGGAGGGGCGCGTGGGCCCCAGGCTGACACGGGGAGGGGGCCTCCAGGGAACCCAGCCTGGAGGCCAGGGACCCCCGCCCATCAGGAAGGAGCTGCCGTGCTTCTGAGGGCACGTGAGGTGCCAGCCGCTTCCCATGCCAAGGAAAACGCCCTCTCACTGTTTTTTCAAATGGAAACTGAACTTGAGAAAATGTTAAGGCGTGAAGTATTCGTTGCGTGTTCGTTTGTTCACACGTCCCCAGAAGAGGAGGGCGCCCTTCCAGGTGCCTGCGCTCACTGTCTCTCCTGTCTCCCCGCAGTCGTGCCAGGCCGACCTGGTAAAGGACAACGGCCACAAGTACTTCCTCTCGGTCCTGGCGGACCCCTACATGCCGGTAAGGACCACGCCCTGCGCACGAGCTCCCGCGGCCTGTCTCACGCGGGCGCTGCAGGAGCTCTCCAAGCAGAGGGCCCCAGGGCGCTGGCCCGCCGACGCCCCCTGCAGGCGGAGCCCTTTGCTTCCTGACACGTTGTCTCAGTTGCTGCTTCTCTGCATGAGAGTCGCAGTGAACCCTGACACACAGGCTGGGCTGGTGGTTCCCCTGGGTCCATTTCCTGGCACGCCTTTGCAGTGGAGGGGCATCCCCGCTCCGGCGTGTGCTGGCCGCCGAGTTAGACCGGGGCGCTCGTACACCCGAGAGGCCAGGGTGGTCCTGGCCGGGACGGGAGGCCGTGCGCCTTGAGTCAGGACGGGAGGGGGAGGAAGGAAGGACATTCATGTTTTCAGTATACTTTATTGTGTTAAGTTATTTAAAAATTCATAATCCACAAATAACGTATAGAGTGACTTCCTGTAAATGGTTTTTAATTCACTTCTATGTTCCCTCCTTCTAGCTCCTAGCACACTGCAGAGGGCAGAGTCCTCACCCTAAGTAACAACTTAGTATAACTTAGTTTGACAGCGTAACGGCTCGCTCTCACGGGCTTAGGCAGCTTAGGTTGTGTAAAGGAACTTCTGTGTGTGATCTCGCCCTCTAGTTGGTTTTCTAAACTAAATGATGATGATAATAAAAAACAGATTTTTTAAAATCCAGAGAACATTAAAAACAGGACGGTCGTAGAAAAGGTAAATACAACCTGTGTGCTTTAACCTGAGTGTGGTGCTTGGCGTCGTCACAGGCAGGTGACGCAATGCTGTGCACGAGCGTGGGAAGCAGCCACCTGCCCGCTCCTCAGGGAGAGTCAGACGGTGAGCGATGCCGACGGATCGGCCCCCCTGCAGCTGCACACACCTGGGGGTTCTGAGGACACAGATTTGAAAGAAAGGAAAGGAAATCCCCACGTGCCAAAACCAAGCCAGAGGAGGGGCACGGTGGGACGGGCGGCGTCGCGGGGACCCTGGGCTCCGCACGGGCCTGGGGGCGAGGTGCCCGTCACCAGACGTGGACGAGAGGAGCTGGTCCGTCTGCCGTGCACATCTGGGAGCAAAGCCCGGAGAGGCCTCGCGAGAAACGGAGACTCCCCCCACGGAGATGAACGTGAAGTCTCGGGGCCTGCCGGGAAGGGGCAAAGGCTGCCCTGTCTGCAGGGGCACCTGCACGGCGGGGCACAGAGGCCCGCGCCAGGCGTGCGGGTTCCGGGGGCCAGCACGAGGGGGAGAAGCGGAGCTGGCACGGCGGAGGGCCTGCCGCCAGGAGCTGGAACCGGGGCTCCCTGACGAGGCCTGGAGAGCAGCACGAATAAGTGTGTTTAGAAAGGTTTAACACACAGTGGCTTCACTTACGTCCAACGATCAACCATCGTGTTGCTTCTCCAGAGTACATCCGTGCCTGGTGTTGCCACGTTCTCCGTCCTCTTCAGTCATCCTCAGAAATGACCAACTAGAGTCTTTTAATAAAAAGGCAGATTTGGGGGAAAACAAAAAGAACCCTGATGGAAGACAGGCACCGTCACTGGAAGCTCCGCCGGCAAGTTAAACAGCAGAGTGTCGCGGCCAATAAAGGAAGCCCTGGGGGAAGCACGAGGCGGGAGACGGGAAGGGGCCTGAAGGCCGCCGGTGGGGCTCGCCGGCTCCGACGCCGACCCCCCGGCGCAGGGAGAGCTGGAGGCAGCAGCAGAGATGCACGGCCGGACGGGTGGTGGAGGGGGCTTCTCCAGATCGAAAGAAGAAACGAGTTTTCAGGTTGAGGAAGGACAGTGAGTCTTGAGAAGGTTAAATAAGAACAAATCCACACAAAGACTCATTGTCATGAAGCAGAGACGTCAAAGGCAAGAGGAAAAACCTCGAAAGTAACCAGGATAAAGAGGAGGATTTCTGCAGTCGTCAGAGTAACGAACGAAGACCGCTGAAAGGCCTCACAGCCCAGAGGAACCGTCACCCCGGACCCCTGTGCCGACCCCACCGAGGCGGCCAAGAACACCACATTTCAGGAGGGAGTGGGGCCCAGGGAGGGGAGCCAGGCACCAGCAGACACTGTATCTCAGTCAGCACGGCTGCGAGGGTAAGCCCGCACCCCTCGTGCGAGGGGCCGACGGCGAGGAGGAGCCTCGGAGTCCCCGCAAGACGCGGAGGGTGACCCACTTCAGGGGTCCAGCCTGCGTGTTAGAAACGCGAGGCGCCACTAACAGGTAGACACAGGCTGGTGTCCAGGTCAGGGAGCGCTGAGGAGAGGAGGGACGAGAGTGGTCCGCCCCCCTGAGGACCGGGAGCGGGAGAGGTGAGGCCGACTTAGGGCAGTGCTCGGTCACCTTGCCACCAGCTTGCTGCACTGAGCGGCTCGCTTGCACAGGTTGGGCGGGGCGGGGGTGGCCAGGGCCCGGGATCACCAGGACGGCCTCCGAGGGGGAGCCTCAGAGAGGCCTTCAGTGCGTCAGGGACCCACCTGTCCTCCGAGAGGCCCGCCTGGGGCTGCCAGGCCCTTTGAAAGGGCTGTTCCCCTTTGTGGACTCAAATCAGAAGATAGTAGAGCTGGTTCCCCTACCTCAGCTGCACGTAGGGCTCAGCATCACGGCTCTGGAGGCTTGGGAACGAGGAGTCCCCACCGTGGAGAAGGGCAGTGCCGACTCGCAGTGACGTCTCTTTTCCAGGCTGAGCACAGGACCATGACGGCCTTCATCCTGGCTGTGATCGTCAACAGCTACAACACCGGGCAGGTGGGTGTCCTGTGCGGCCCCGCCCTGAGCCCCTGTCTTTGGGGGCCAGAGGAACTGCGGATCTGGACGTCGTCTAATGAAGCAGTGACCTCGGGGGTGGGGTAGGCAGTTACGGGAGCACGTCTGCCCGGGGGGGCACCGTGGGGGTGGGTGGGGGCCGGACCATCGATTTAGCCAGCCGTCTGCAGGGTGACGTGAAGTGGGTGGGGTTTAAAATGAGGAGAGTTGAGCAAGTTTCCGCGAGTGATGCCAGGGTGGGTCCAGCCTGGCCCCCTCCCCTGCCCCAGTCGGGTCGGGGTGACATGCACGTGGTCCTTCCCGCAGGAGGCCTGTCTCCAGGGCAACTTGATCGCCATCTGCCTGGAGCAGCTCAACGACCCCCACCCACTGCTGCGCCAGTGGGTGGGCATCTGCCTGGGGCGCATCTGGCAGAACTTCGACTCGGCGCGTTGGTGTGGGGTGCGGGACAGCGCACACGAGAAGCTGTGCAGCCTCCTCTCCGACCCCATCCCCGAGGTGAGTCCCCCCACCCCGGGAAGGGGCGGCACGGAGACTGCGCCCCCTGCAGAGGCCCGCCCTGCCCACCCTCGTCCCCTCTCCCTGATCCTCTCCCTCCCTAGTCACCCCACACCTGGTCAGGGCTCTGACCCCAGAGTTCCTGCTTGCACAGCCTGCCACCTGGCACTCAGGTGGGTCGGCGACCTGCCTCCTGCTCCTCCCCGGCTCCTGCTCATCCTCACGGGCAGAGCTTGGCCGAGGGGGGCCATGACAGGTCAGCCCTCGGGGCCCGGCCAGAGCTCAGGCCCAAACAGCCGGCCGGGGCGTGACCGCCGCCCTGTCCGCCTGCAGGTGCGCTGTGCAGCGGTCTTCGCGCTCGGCACGTTCGTGGGCAACTCTGCAGAGAGGACGGACCACTCCACCACCATCGACCACAACGTGGCCATGATGCTGGCCCAGCTGATCAATGACGGCAGCCCCGTGGTCCGCAAGGTGCGTGGCCCCCGCCCGCTGGGAGCTCCGAGCACCGCCACCTGCCACACAACGCCGCTCAGAACCCTGGCCGCTCCCGCGGGGAGCCGGCCTCAGGTGTTCAGTTCTCTCTGGAACGCATCTCCTCAGCAGATACTCGGGTGCCTGCTTCCCTTACAGGCGTTTAGCAGGCTGCGTCTCCCGGCAGCTTGCATGGTAGCTCCTTCCTGCCTGGGAGCAGCACGTACACACACGGAGACTCAGAAGAGCAGTAGCCACCCACGGACAGACGGAGGGGTTTGCGCAGTGGTCTCCCGCCCCGCCCCTGTGCTTGCCGGCGGCTGAACGGAACCGTCTTACACAGTTGAAACTTGTACTGTCTGTTCAGATGTACAAGTACCATGACTTCCCCGCACGGTCTCACGCCCCTGTCAGAAGTCAGCTCAGCACAGCTCAGCCCCCCTCTCCTCCCCCAGCCAAAAAGGGCCATGGGGGGCACGCTGCTGGCCGCTGGCCGTGCTTCAGGGTGGACTTGGGAGCAGAGACTGTCCCAGGTGACCAGGAGGGCAGCGTTGTCCTAGGTGTGACCTTGCAGTGTCGGGCTGCTTGTCAGCGTGTCTGAAGTCCCTGTGCCCCAGGAGCGGGGAGGCTGGGTTTGTCAGAGACCCAGCGCCGGGGCCGGGGGTCTCAAATGGGACCCGGCTCTGGGCACCGCGCTCGGTGAGCTGATCTCAGCTAAGGCTTGAGTGAGTCCTGGGAAAACGAGGAGAAGCCGCGTGTTTTGCGGGGTTCCCTAATGCCATACGTCTCAAGTGTAGAGAGGTTGCCCCATTTCCCCTGCACGGTGGCAGCACGGTGTCCTGGAGGAGGCGGCAGTGACAGCAGAGGGAAGGCTTTTGCTTGTTGACTGTTTAATGAGCTTACATGATAAATCAAGAGTCAGCAAATTCCTGTCAGCCCCTGGAACCCTTTTGAACTTAAACTTGTCCAGGAGGTGCAGGATCCAGACTGCCCAGTCAGCACGCTGCCCGCACCTCATGGAGAAGGGCCAGGCCTGGGGCCCCGCTGTCACCCCGCCTTTCCCCAGGGCTGCTGGCCCAGCCCCTCGCCCAGCACACCCTCAGCCGGGAGGGCAGGACACAGGTGGTTCCTTCAGCTCCCATTTACACTTGTTTGGTAACCACAGACCCACAGGGGAGCGGTACCCGGGCCCCTCCCTTAACAGACGTCTGCGTCCACCTGGACCTAATGAACAGCGTCAGAGGGCGCTTCCCCATTGGTGCCCGGGGTCCAGTCTCTGGTGGAGGCAACGGGGCCGGGTTGGAGATGAGCCGCTTGGCAAGCCCGGAGAGCATCTCGGTGGAGCAGACGCTGCTCCCTCCCTGCGGTATGGGAGCCGAGAGTGGCACTTCGTGACCGTGGGCCAAATCGGACGTCAGCCAGTCGCTCTTTGTGGGAACGCAGAGTCGGGGTGGCCCTGGGGACACAGTGTCCTGCCCTGCAGCTGACCACAGCGGAGCGTTAGCCAGGCTCCACCCGGCTGTGCGCATGCCCAGGCGTCACGTCCCTGGATCCCGACGGCAGCTCATTTAAAACAAACCGTTCATTAACGATCGTGCTGTATCTGAAGGGAAGAGACTTAATTCGTCAGCAGATACTGGTTAAGTGCCTCCTGTGTGCCGGGCCCTGGGCCGCTAGGCCTCCGGAACTTGCACTTGGAGACGGGCAGACAGGTGTTGATCTGAAGGTGGCGACTGCTCCGAAGGAGGGTCGGGGATGGTAGAGTTGGGGGAGCCTGGGTGATGTAGGTGCTTGGGGAGGCACCTGAGCGAGGCCTGAACCAGGCGGGGCTGAGCCTTTCCAGGCTGAGGGGACAGCGGGTGCCTAGGCCCAGAGCAGGAGTCCTGGCTTCTCGGGTTGTGCGGGCTAGGCCTGCGTGTTCTGAGTGTGAGCCGGAGGTCTGGAGCGTGGAGGAGGCGGGACCGGCTCTGCCAGGAAAGGGTCTCACGTCTGATGGTGCCAGCACCAAGTCAGTCTGCTTCCAAGGTCTAAGGTTAACGCGAGCCTGGCGCCCAGCTTGCACCCTGGCCAGACCCGACTGCAGGCCTCTGAAGACCTCTGATGGCCAGAGCCCAAGGCTGCCGCCCAGCAGGAAAGACTTGACCCATGGCTGCTCCGTGTGGGCCTTGCCCTCAGCCTCCCCCCATCTCCACTTCACCCGAATCAAAGGATCTGAGTCCCTGGAACCAGTTAATCTGCCTCAGGTCCACTCCAGAGGGTGGAGAGACCAAGCGCTTTTCGAAGACGGTACAGGCTTCGCCTTCTCCAGGAGGGGCCCACGGGGCCTCTCAACATCCCGCTGCTCAGGGTCGTTAGGCTCGGACCTGCCAGGTGAGGGCAGAACCGCTGGGGAGCAGTGGGACAGGGCAGCTTAAGGCCCAGCTGGAGCCACCAGCAATTTCTGCTCCTGGTACAGACGAGGGTGCCTATGGGGCGAGCGGAAAGGGGCGGGGCCAGCAGGTCCTGGGCAAGTCGTGTGGGCTCTGGGGAGCGCGTGGCCATCCTGGAATGCTACGGGAGGCGGGCCCTCGAGGGGTGGGTTTGGAGTAAGGACACACATGCCGGGGTGGGGGGTGGTCAAGGAGTGCGTGAGGCTGAGGTGGGAGGGACCTCGCAGAAGAGGAGGGGTGCTGACGTTAGGACCCGGGCCCCGTCCCACGCCCATCGGGCTGGCTGCCGCCGAGAACTTGGGGCCTGGGGGGCGGGGGTCTGCGCAGCAGGAAGGGGCTCTCAGGCCTCAGCCTTGTGCTAAGCGCTTTTCTAAACAGCGCAGTAAGACAGTTCTGGAAACCACCTGACTAGTGATGGGAGAGGCGGGGTGAGCTGCGGCCAGGTCACTTCCTGGAGCCTGCAGGCCTCTGGGCACACATGGCACCGGCTGTACCCAAGCAGTGAGCGAAATTCATCTCCTCGAGGAGGCAGCTGGGCCTGGGGGCGTGTGGAGCCTCCTCACTGCGTTTTAGGGGCTGTTGTCCCTGAGGGAGTCCTGCATTTAGTCAGGGTGGCTTCATGTGCACAGGCCCGCCGTGATGCCCAGGGAGCACACGCTCTCCCAGCTGTCGGTCTGGTCAGGACCGTCGTCAGCCCGGCCATAGTGTTGACCGTAGGAAGCCGGAGGGCTCTTCCCTGGCCTTTGTCCTGCGTCCCTACAAGGCCCTCAGTCGTGCCGCTCACCCCTCGCGGTCAGCAGTGCCTCTGCCGGTGTCCAGAGCGTCCCTCCGAGGGGGGCCTTGACCACGTGGCTGTTCAGCCCTTCTGCCCACACGGGCGCTGCAGGGCCTCGCTGAGCGGGCAGCCCTGTTGTGGTCCGAGCGCAGCTCTGTCTCCCCCTCCTCTTCCGTGCTGGCTCGAGCGCTCGGCGCCCGGGTGCGCATCTCTGCCATCCCGTCAGTGCTGCTGTCCCTTCTCCGGCAGGAGCTAGTGGTGGCGCTGAGTCATCTTGTGGTTCAGTACGAGAGCAACTTCTGCACGGTGGCCCTGCAGTTCATGGAGGAGGAGAAGAACTACCCGCTGCCCTCTCCAGCCGCCGCAGGTACGGCCCCCACAGATGCAGCCCCTGCGGGCACACGTCTGCACGGCTCCGCCCGGCCGGGGCGCCTGCTCAGGGCTGTCAGTAGGCCCCTCGGTTCTGCCGCGCCCCGAGCTCACACGTTAAGTCCAGGCTGCTCGGATTCCTGCGAGGCCCGTCTTCCTGGCAGAGCAGAAGGGGCAGGGAAGGGGTTCGCTCTGACCCTCTGACTCTTTTCCTTCTGGGGTCACAAAAGAGCACGTTCTATCTTCCGTGAGAGTCCTCACGTCGGTGTCTGTCTCACGTTTTGGCAAGCCACGTCAGGCAGCTCGTTTTCTCATGCTTACCCTTTTTACCAGATTTATGTCCCGTCATCTTGGGCTGTCTCTCCCCCTGCTGCGTTCAGTCCATCAGGGAAGGGAAGCGGCCGGCGTGCCGGGGGCTAGAGGCCGGGGAGGGTCCTCTGCTCTGCTCCCGGGCAGCGGTCCTGGCACTTCAGGGGCCCCGGTGCGTGTGAGCAGCTGCAGCTGACCCCTTAGAGCAATAAGCAGGGTCCCAGCCCCGCCACGCTCCCCTCGCCTGGGCCTCACCTGGTCCAACTCTGTCCAGCTGACCCCCACACCCGTGTCAGAGACCTGCCCGCTGGGAGGCCCTACTGAAGCATCATGTCGTCCCTGGGAAAGCCACTGTCCCCTGCTGTCACGGCCACCTCCCTCCTGAGCCCCCATTAACCCTCCTCTCCCTTCTCTCCTGCCAGAGGGTGGGAGTCTGACCCCGGTGCGGGACAGCCCCTGCACCCCCAGGCTGCGCTCCGTGAGCTCCTACGGAAACATCCGCGCCGTCACCACAGCTAGAAACCTGAACAAGTCTCTGCAGAACCTGAGCCTGACAGAGGAATGTAAGGCCCTGGAGGCTGGGGGCTTGATGGGCGGCTCTGGGTGGTCTTCTGGAACCTTCTCTTGAACGTGCCCCCCACTTCTGCCACCTGCTAACCTGGGTGTGAGCAGAAGCCGCGGCTCAGCACCCGGGTGGCCGGCAGTCACCCTGCAGGCCTGTCGGGGCCCGGCTGCTCCTGGGGCACGCCGGCCCCGCGGAGAGCCGGGGTGGGGGCGCTCACTGACCTGCCCGCGGCGCTGTCCCGGCAGCCGGCGGCACGGTGGCCTTCTCCCCCGGGAACCTGAGCACCAGCAGCAGCGCCAGCAGCACCCTGGGCAGCCCCGAGAACGAGGAGTACATCCTCTCCTTCGAGACCATCGACAAGATGCGCCGGGTCAGCTCCTACTCCTCCCTCAACTCCCTCATCGGTGAGTCGGCCCCGCCCGCCTGCCCTGCTGCGCTGGAGAATCAGCACGGGGGAGTGGGGGGAGGCCAGGGGGCCGTCCTCCCAGGCGGCTGAGCCTCCTCGCCCTTCAACTCCGGTCTGACCGGGCTGTCGGGGGGAGCTAGTCGTCGCCGGAAAGGCTGCAGACCTCCCTGCTGCCCCCGAGTGGGGTCTCTGCCCCCAGGAGACACCCGGGGTGCCACACGGGACAGAGGGGCTCCTGGCGTCTGAGAGGCACGGGGCCCCCTAGAGAGTGCATGTGCGAGGTCAGAGGTCAGAGCCTTCCCTCTCAGGTTCTGGGCTGGACCGGCCGAACCCTTCTGTGCTTTCACCTGAAGTTCCGGTGAAGGGGCAGAGTCGTCCGTGCTCGGCCTTGAGCGGTGTCCGAGTCCTGCTGTGGGCTCGGGAGATCCGAGGGAGGGACAGGGATGCACTCGCCGTGGTGTCAGCTGTGTCCCTCAATGATGGCGAGGTTGAGCTCACGTGTCCGCTAGGCCCCTCCGTTCCCACTTCTGCAGTGATTTGCGCCATCAGTCACCCTCCTGTTCGGCCACACGACCTTCATTAACGTCCGATCTTGGTTGTGTGTGCGTCTCTGTGGGAACCCGTCCACCGCAGAGCGTGCTCTGGGCACTGGTGACAACGCGAGCTGCTTCTGACCGTCGTGATCTGTGGGGGCCGAGGGGGGGTCCCTGTGTGGCCCCAGGAAGGACTCGGGACTCCGGCTCTGATTCTGCAGGACCCGTGGGGACTGGGAGGGACTGCAGGGTCCAGGGTTAGGGACTGTTCAACAGGCCAGAAAGGGGCTCTTTGTTCACCCAGCACTCGCACATAACAAAGAGGTCCGCTCAGAAATGCCAGCCTGTCAGTGCAAGTTGAGAAGTAACGCTGCGGGTCTGCGCATTTGGTCGTTTGTTGAAATATCCCAGGGCCCCGAAGGCAGAGCCGCGCCAGCGGAGACCCCGGCGCTGCAGGCCCACCAGCACCAGGACGTCTGGCTTGAGTGGGAACACCTTTCTTTTTAAAGAACCTGGCCTTGATTTCGTTTATTTATTTATTTTAGCGGGGAGGGAGGTAATTAGGCTTATTTTTTGTTTTTAATGGAGGCCCTGGGGATTGAACCCAGGACCTCGTGCGTGCTGAGCCCGGGCTCTGCCCCGAGCTGCCCCTCCCCCTGGACTACCTTCCTTTAGCAGAGTTACGGGTCTGGTGGCTGCATCCCCAGGCTGGCCCACAGCAGTCTTTCAAACCCAGGTCTTCGTGAGCCTCAGTTCCCGTGTCTGCGTGTATGTCTGTAATGGAAACATGTATTAAGTGGTAGAGGAAAAGTGTGGGAAATAGGGGCGTGCTCACGCGCACACTTCCCCCCATGCGCTCCGCCTGCTGAGCCCCCACGCCTGCCCCCAGGGTCAGGCTGCAGCTGCCTTCCACCCTCCTCTGTGAAACGCCAGGTGGTGGGTATTCTCTGCTTTTCGGCTGGGACAGTGTCTGTGGTTGCAAAGTAGCCACAGACAGGGTGTGAACAAGGGAGCTGGCCATGTTCCGGTAGACTGTATTCATGAACTGAAATTTGAATTTCATAAGGTGTTCACACGCCGCAGAACCTCATTTTTCTTTCGATTTTTTCCCCACCCACGTACAAAGTGTACAGGCCATCCTTGGTTTGCAGTGGGGAGGTTCGGCCGGGCCACGGTTCACCCGCAGGCCCGCGGGACCTGGCTGCCAAGCTTTCCCTCCTGCTCCCCTGCCTCTGGGGACATCCTGTGGAGACCGCCTCCTCCCGCTCTTCCCGGAACGTGGGGTCCCTTCCTTCGTTCAGCAGGTGTTTTCTCCGGGCCCCAGTGTGTGGAGGAAGGATGGTGGTGGCCCCAGCCCGGGGCGTCCACTCCCTACACCGAAAGCGGGCCTCCCTCCACTCAGCCAAGGGGCCCAAAGCCAGGTGTCACCTGTGACCCTCTGTCCCCAGAGCATCTGTCCGGCAGCCCGCCCCTCCTCCCAGCCGCCTGCCCAAGCCGCACCCTCGTCAGCCGGCCCGTCCGGGTTCTCCGAATGGCCGCCTGCCTCCGCCCCAGACCCTCGTCTGGCTGCAGCCTCCCCTTCTGTGGCTTCCAGCTGCCATGTCGCCCGGCACCTCCCTGTGTTCTCAGCCTCTGCAGCCTCCACCTCAGACGTGCAGCTGCTCAGCAAGAGAGGGACGTTCCACAGAGTCAGACGTGGGCTTCTGAGCACGCGTGTCACAGGGAGAGGGGCGGGTGCATCATCGTGGGGCCGCTGAGAGCAGAAGGTCCCCTGTCCTGCAGCGTTCCCTGCCGCCGGGTGTCCTCAGTGCCTCGTGGGCATCCCCGACACCAGAGGTGACCACAGAGGTCCCAGCCGCGGCATTGCCGCCATTGAGCCTGGCGGGCCCGGAGTCGGGCGCTGGTGTGCAAGGCGCACGTGCCCGGGGTGAGCGCACGGCCCCGACCCCGCCGGGGACACAGCTCGGTGTCTGACGGGTGAGTGTCGTTTTGCCCTGGCCCTGGGCTGAGGGTGTCTGGGGAAGGGTTGGTGTTTGATTGGAGGGCACGGCCACCCCTGCCAGCCCTTGCGCGTCCTTCTGGAACTTGAGAGCCCTCTTCTGCGCTCAGTCTGACTCCTGAACATGTTTTACTGGGGAGCACTGAGTTTTATCTGGGCATCGTTCAAATCTTTGAAAGCTTGAGTGGAGAAGTTTCCGAATGCGCTGGGGCTCGTGGGGCGCTGGTTCGACGGAGTACCTGGACCCCGGCGCCAGCTCATTCGTATTCGGTGAGAGGCTCCCTTCCACCTGGAAGCCGCGGTGCTTACATAAGTGCTTAAAATTCCTAACCTGCACACAATCCCATTGCTTGCAACATTTGCCTATTTAGAGCCATTTTTCCTTTCATTTCAACCAAAGAACAGCAATCTCTTTAGCCTCTTTGAATATTGCAGAAGAGGGTTTCAAAACCACAGCAACTAGACGTCCATTCATTCCGTCTTCTCCCAGAAGACCAGGCCCTCCCTCCCCGTCTGCTCGCGGTCTCACCTGCTGAGGGAGGTGTCATTGGAGCGAAGCCCCGCCCTCCCAGATCCCATGCGTCTGCCCGGCGTCCATAAATCTGCACGGGGACCCGGCTCTGTGTCACCACGTTCCGGAATCTTCTTTGATGGGTCCATCCTGTGTGTCTCTTACCCACTTGGCCACCTGGCCTGACTGCCACGTGGGTCCCCCAGGCAGCCCTCCCACCTCCGGGCCCACCCAGGATTGGGCCTCAGCTCTTGCTCCCACCACCCTCAGACTGCCGCTGCCGGGGAGGGGAGATCAGGGTTCAAACCCAGCACCCAGGCCAGAGCCCCCGCCCCCAGCCACGTGGACTGGGCTTGGAGAGCCTGGGGCCAGAGGAGAGCGAGGAGCTGCCCCAGGTCTGGAAAGGCCGGCACTGCCTGGATCGCCCAAGGCCCGCAGAGCCAGGCAGAGCTGTCCTTCCCGCGGGGCGCCTGTGGTCGGCGTCTGGCCCCTGCCCGCCTCCGGAGCCTCTGCCTGCGGCTGGGGTGTCGCTGCGTCCCCCGACGTCATCGTGACTGGCCAGGAAGTAGCCTCTCCCTCCTCCCTCCCCCTTCTCCGCCTGGCGTCAGGAATCCCCAACAGAGGAGACCTTCTTGCAGCTCCGGACCCCACGGCCGGGAGCTCTGGGTGTCAGGGAGGAGCTGGAAGAGGGCAGAGCTGGGCCAAGGAGAGGAAGCCACACGCGCTGGCCGGCGGGTGGGCGGGCAGGCGCTCCGGGCCAGGCGTCGGGAGCAGCGCTGGTTACGATGCTGCGCATTCTCTGTGTTTCTGTGGCCAAAACCCTGGATCGAAGGCCCCCACTAAGTGCATCAGCACTTGGAAAGGGCCGTGGAGACACGCTGCCCAGTGCAGCCGGGGAGCGGGGAGGGGAGCCGGAACCCCAGAGGGGCTCTGAGTCAGGCTCACCAAGACCCGGGGCGGCTTCCTGGAGGGCCCCTCGTCCCCGTCACCCGACCGAGCGCCCACGCCAGCGCCCCCAAGACCCAGCCTCCAGCACAGCTTTGCCTCCGCCTCAGCTGCTCTCCCGCCCCGAGGGACCCCTGGGAGCTGGTTGGCCACAGCGCCCCGAGCGAACTTCCCTGCAAAGGATGCTATTTAGAAAACTGCAGTCGTTGTTCTGAAAAATGAATCCCAAAGCCGTTAGTTACGATCTTTTATTACTTTCAGTCTAGACACAAAAATAGGCTCTCAGCGTTTATGGGGAATTCAGGAGAGCCAGCCGGGGCCCCGTGTCCGCGCCCGGCCCCGCCCCAGCCCCGCCCCGGGACCGCGCCCCCCGCCCTCGCTCCGGCCCGGGCTCCATGCTGCCGGGAGTCGGACCGCTGCGATGTGGACACAGCAGATTTACAGCCAGCGTGGCTCACAGAGCAGAGTGGCCGAGAGGTGGTGGCCAGCCCGGGGAGGGGTGAGGCGGGGACAGCCCTTCCAGGCCCCGGTTCTGTGCTTTCACTGGTAAATTGTGCACCAGTCACTGTGGCCAAAGACTCACAGGAATGAGATGCTTTTGTGTCCCTGCTGAATCACAGACCGTGTGGCAGCAAAGTCAAAATCTGCAAGAAAGTCAACGGCAGAAACCGAAGCTGCAGTTTTGTAGTGACGGTAGCCGCCAGCGTGCACCCTCCCTCAGTGCCCAGACTCCCCTGGGGGGGGCCCTGTGCCCCCCGGCTCTGCATCGGCCACCCCCACGTTGTGTCCCAAGGTCACCCAGCTGGGACCCCCCACGCCACCCCGCACCCCTTCCTCATGTTTAAACCAGAGGCACCTTGACGAAGGCTCTGTCCTGAGCCATCACCCGGTCGGGGGCTCCTTGGAGGCCCACGTCCCCCCTTCCCCACGCCGCCCGCTGCCCCGGGTCCATCATCTGCAGTCAGGCTGAGACTCCTGCGCCCTTCGCGGGGAGGCCAGGGGCGGGAAGGGTGTGGGGAGTCTCGGAGCCTCGCGTGGGGGTGTGGTGCGGGGCGCTTCTCCCCGTCCTGAGCGAGCCGCGCCCGTGGCCGTGCTGTGTCTCGGGAGTCGGGGCCATCCCGGCCGAGCAGGTGTGGGGTGACTTCGCCCTCCTCCTCTCTGAACACAAGAAGCAGCAGCAGCTGGCCCGCACGTCACCGAGCAGGTGCCCCCGCGGCCGGTCTGGGGGTGGCGGGGCAGCTTTTAGGAAACGTCCCTGCAGAGATTCTGGACTGACTGGCAGGCATCCCCTCAGGCTCCGTCAGTCTGGAGAGCTGCTCACATTGGAGAGTCGAGGTTTTTGTCCTGTTTCTACACTGAAGGGTGCGGGAGGGCCGTGCGGAGGCAGGTGCCACGTGCACCAGCCACCGGTGAGGGGTCGGCTCCTCCAGCTCCGGTGCCCTGGGGACGGGCGCGTGCAGCAGGCAGCCGCTGTGCGCATGCGGACACCGCTGTCCCCGTAGAAAGGGGCCCCGAGCCGTACCGCCTCCCGGGCGAGCGAGAGGGTGTTGGTTGAGGTGAGCTAGGACGTGTCCATGAGGGTCCACGCCGGACTCACGTGAGAAACCGACCTTCACTCTGAACCTCCGTCCAGCCTCTCTGATCTGAACGTGTCGTGTAAAACCCGGTCCATGAACAGTGGTGTCCATCAGGGAACATGGGCCTCCGACGGCACCTCCGGTGTTTAAGTCCTTCGTGGCCCTGGCGGGGCTCCACCAGGAGCTGGCCAGTCCGGGGGCGTGGGGTCAGGGGGCATGGGGGTCCCAGCTCGTTTCAGGCCCTCTTTTACTCCCTGCTGTTGGACAGGCACTGGCTTTTTGACAGGTTGTCCAGCTCCCCCCAGACCCAAAGGACGCGGGCATGTGGCTGGCTCCCCACCCTCCAGGTCCTGCTCTGACAGAAGGAGCCACCCTGCCCACGGGTGTAGCTGCCAAGGCAGCCCGGGTTGTGGGGCGGTGTTGGCCTGAGGGCCAGCTGAGTGCACGTCGCAACCCTTCATCCTTTGGACGCTGGGCCTGGCTGTCCTCTGCTATGAGGCGGGGCTGATGCCTGCGGCCAGGACCGTGAGCCGCCTTCACGGGGGAGCCTGCCCCCCACGTAAACATTCCTTTCCTTCGTGACCACGATTCGCCCATCTCGTTTGTGTCCTGTCTCACCTGCCTTGGCCCCCAGTACGCAGAGGCCCTCGTGTGGAGAGCACACTCGGGAAGTGCTGGGTGCCTGGGGTCCCGGGGGCTCCTGGAGCTCGGGACGGGCCGCAGGCGGGTGTGGGCAGAAGACTGAGTGAGTCACAGAGCCCAGAGAGGCCCCAGATGCAGACTCAGGGTGGACCCAGCCAATGCGCCCTGCTCGCGAGGCCACGGAGCTCCCAGAAATCTAGGCGTTAAATCAGCGCCGCTCCGGGGCTGGGCGGTGCCCTCCAGTCGCGAGGCTGCGAGGAGGTCCTGCCCCTTTCTGACTTCTCCTTCTGGAAAGATCCAGCCTCTTTAGCCCTGGGCATTCCTGAGTCTCTGGGCCCCGCACCAGGTGACAGAACCGGGCCTCTCTCAGCCCAGTTCTTTCAACTGTCTCCCCCCAGTACTTGGTCCGGTTTTCAGAAGGGGAGCCGCCCTGGCCCGCCCGGCCGCAGCGGCGGCTCGTCGTGATGGAGCCTCTCCGGTTCTCTCCTAGGGGTCTCCTTCAACAGCGTCTACACTCAGATCTGGAGAGTCCTGCTGCATCTGGCTGCGGACCCCTACCCGGACGTTTCCGACTTGGCCATGAAGGTGCTCAACAGCATTGCCTACAAGGTACGTGGGGGGCGTCCCCACGGAGCTCTCGTGTCCCGGGTCCCGCTGTGACAGTCCCCGCGGGGACCGCCGGGCGCCCTCAGGCCTCCTCCACCACGGCTCAGAAACTCGGAGCAAGTGCTTCCAGCGCAGAGTCACGGGTTCCTGGCTTTCCCGCTGTGTGTGGCGGTTGGACGGTCCTCGTGGCAGTTAACCTTTCAGGAGCGGAGCAGTAGCACAGGCTGCGAAGAAGCCGTTCCTCGCGGCATTTTTAAAGATTCTCGTAACTTTCTGCTGGCGTTTCAGGCTCACAGACAAGTCGCAGGAGTACAGGGACGTGCCTCACGGGTTAGTTTACCTGGCGTGCCCCCGTTCACATCTGAGGGGTCCTCCCCTGGTGGCCGCTTGCCTGGGGGCACAGGGCCCCTAGGAAGGCTGGCTCCTGCCTCGTGTGTGTGTGTCTGTGTGTCTGTAATCTCGTGCCTGGTACTGAAGTCTCATGGCTGTAAGCTCATCACAGCACACCTGCCTTCAGAGAGCCGTTCGTCTTAGGAGTCCCTCAGGCCCGCGAGGCAGGAACACCGTGTCATCAAGGGCCATGTGTGAAGTGTGCAGCTATGAGCCAGAAATGCCCCTCACCCCACCTCAGGGCGATCAAACACCCTTTGTCTAGTCTCCCGTCGCCCCCCAGCTCTGCCAGCAGATCACAGCGACCCGGGACACAGCCTCGTGCCTTCAGCACAGCGCTGTCCGCCCAAGCCCTAGGAGCCCTCGGCAAAGTGGCACACCCAGTGCGCGCGCGGCTGGCCCGCCCACAGGCACGCCCACACTGAGGGTGGAGAGCAGAGCGGGCCGCCTGGAGCTTGTGCCCTGGGAGAGCTGGCAGGGGCACAGCACAGGCTGCGTGTGTGCGTGCGTGCGTGTTTTAAGAGTAAACATTGCTACTGAGGAATCTAGCAGCATGAACGCTAAGGAAATCCTTTCTTGTCCCCAATTTAGTTTCAGAACACGTCTTTCTTCTCTGGTAACCAAAGAGGGGCTGCATTTCAATTCGCAGGGAACAGGCCTATTTTAGATATTTGAGTCTGAAGCCAAGGTTTTATTCATCAAAGTCACGACAGCCCGGTTGCTCCGCGACGCCCCAGAGTTCTGCATCCAGACACAGGCGCCGCTACCAGCCGCCTATGTAGGAATCCGCACAGCTCACGCTTTAGCCCAGCTTCCGCGGGCTTGGGGTTTGGGTTTTGCTTGTAGTTTTCTTGTGGAAAGTTTCAAACCACGTAGAGGTGAAGAGCAGAGACTAATGCCCCGGGACCGGGCCAGCCCCACAGCGCCCCCTCGGGCCGCTCCTGCCGCCCGGGGCTCGGGGGCACTGGGAGCGACGCTTCCGCTGCGGCTGTTCAGACGTCAGGGGCACGTGTCGTAATAATCACTACTTTTAATATTTACAAGAAGGTTCATAAACATACAAACTCACTTAAAAATTGTGCCGTGACCGTCAGGAGCCGCGTCTGCTGCTGGGCGTGTGCCGCGCCACGTGTTGGAAATCAGAGGTTAACACTTAATTACAGGCAGAGCCAGCGGCCTGAGTCACTAGTAAATGAAACAGGGGTTGAGATACCCAGGAAAGCATGCTCCAAAGTACCGCCAGAACCTGAGGTCACACGTTCACAGTCTTGCTGACCCGTCGCGGGCTTACGTTATTTACCTGGGAAGCGCAGCTCACAGAAGACCTCCTCTTTGGGTCAGCAGGGCCACGTGCTGTTACAGGTGTCCGTTCTCAGGTCAGGCGGCCAGTGCGGCCTGCCTCGCGCTCAGCCCAGAGCCGACTGTGGACAGTCTCTTGGGAGCCCCTCACACGTGGATCCAGACCCTCAGTGTGCAGTTAACAGGCACACTCTTGAAACAAACACTCCACCCCCGAGAGCCGCCCGAAGCCCCCATCGGCGTCCGCAACCCCGACTGTTCTGAGATGCAGTTGGGAAATGCGCCGTCCTGTGGCCCACGTTCCCGTGGGATGTTTTCCCTGCCCTGGATCGGGCTTTCTCGTGTCCACGTGAGGCAGCGTGGTCGAGCTGACGAGCTCAGAGTAAAGAAGGCGCTCGGGGGTCTGGAGGCCCCCCCCATGAACTGTGTGGGGCAGGGAGCAGAGGCAGGGCTGGGGTGTGTGTGTGTGCATGCCTGTGTGCCCGTGTCCCTGCAAATCGGGCTGAGAGGATACAGCTGCCCCAAGGGTCTGCCTTCTAACCGGATGCTTGCCGCCCTCTGAAAGGTGACCTGTCACCACCGTTGCGACCCCCCTCTGTTCCTCTCTTCTGTCCTTGAGCCTTATCAGGAAGGGACGTCTTGGTGTGTCTGCTGGTCCAGGGCGTCCAGGGCAGCGTCAGGGAGGTGACAGGGAGTTGCCGCACGAGAAGGACGGGTGGGTGGCCAGCGGGGCTCACGTGGGGCCCTGGGGTCCTGCAGACCCGCGCTGCATCATCCTCAGCTTGCAGCCCCGACCCTGGCATCCAGCACCAGCCGCTGCCATTTCTCTGTCCCCCTTTCCCGGCCACGTGCTCTGCTCTCTGTAAAACGGCAGCTGGGAGCAGTGCGGGAAGGGCCTCCCCGGGGGTGCCTCCCGCTGGCCCCGGCTCCCAGGGCCTCTGTCCACGGCTCCCGCCAACAGGCAGGTCCGCAGGCACCTCCGGCTCCCGCACAGAACACCTGGTCACCATGGAGGCGATGTTCGGTGCACAAACAGGAAATGTGAGGCAAAGCAGCTTCATCCAAGCCTGCGACCCCAGGATGCATCACCAGTCGTGGGGTCTCGCCGGCTGATGGGTGCCCAGCCCTCAGGGCCTCCAGAAGGAACTCAGAACTAGGTGTGCGTGGAGCCGCCGCTGGCATGAACTGCACCGGAGCGGGGCCCTCGCTCGCCCTCTGGGCCATGTGAGACCAGGCGGGGCCGGGAGGGGGGCAGTCACTCACCCGCGCCCACTCCTTCCCTTTGGGGTCTCGGGGGAAGTCGGGCTCCAGCTCAGGCAGCGGCGGACCCCCTGAGCCCAGGGAGCGTTTGAAAGGTGATGACTCCGCTGAATCTTCAGTTCAGCCCCAAAGTGTTCCGCCTTCCCCCATCACCTCCCACTGATTTTCCGGAGACTTTGAAGAGACACGTTCAGAGTTTCTCGGCGGTGATTTCTCTTCTCCTTTTAGACTCCGCACGGGACCGCTTGGCTTTCAGGCTTTGTGGGGGTGTCCATGTGTGCAGAGCTGGCCAAATAATTAAATGCCCCAGCAAGGCAAGCAAACAGTACAGCTTTTATAATGCAAAAAATAAGAGCCATTTTTCAAAGGCTGATTATAATTCAGCTCTTGCGGCTTTTGTTTCAAAGTGAAGGATTATCTGGGAGGCATCGATGACACGCTGGTTGCTCCGTTTTCTGTATTTTCTGTCTGTTGGCTGAATGTCAATACGGCGCCCTAACTGCTGAGTGGAAGGGTCCAGAACACTCGGTCCTCCGGGAGCAGCCAGTGCAAGGCCCCCCTGGAGTTCACCCCACAGAGGTCGAGGCTCCTCTTGTCTCTTGTTTCCTCCTCCCTGTTTTGAAAAATCACAGCGAAGCCGCTCCCCTCCTGCAGGCCGGCTCAGGCCGGTGCAGACCCCCTCCCGGGTGAAGCGGCAGGCCCACCTCTGCTGTGGGAGGACGCGCCCACACCCGGGTCTGGGCTCCATCCTGCAGGGGCTCCTCCGCGAGGAGCCCAGGCTGAGCTGGGCCGGTTCCTCCGAGCACGAGGTCGGCTGTGCAGCAGGAGGTGAGGGGCTGAGGCTTCACCAGGAAGCTGCTCTCTCCTAGGGGGCGGGGAGGCCCGGGAGGGGGCCCTCCCGAAAGGGAGCACGAAGAGCCTCTTCCCTGACTCCTGGCCCCGACTCCTCGCGAGTCCCAGCCAGGTTTCACGACAGCGTCTCGAGGGGGTCCTCCCGGAGCCTCCCTAGACCCAGACAGGTTTCTTCCAGAAAAGCAAAAGAAGATCATTTTATCTGCAGGGTGACGTTCGGGGGAGAATGTCAGACGGGACCTTACGTTGCTGTGGGAGTCCCTCTGCCAAGAGCAGCGCCAACCTGCGCTAGTCCTGTGGCCTCCGAGTTGTCGCCGCCACTGCCCACCTCACCTGTCCCTTTGCTCCTCAGGCCACAGTGAACGCCCGGCCTCAGCGCATCCTCCCCACCTCCTCCCTCACGCAGTCGGCGCCCGCCAGCCCCACCAACAAGGGCGTGCACATCCACCAGGCGGGGTAAGTGGGGTAGCTGTCCCGGGACCTGGGGGCCCCCTCCCACATCTCCTCATCTGAGCCCTTCCTCGAGTCCTCCCCCACCTTCCCCTGCACAGTTGGAACAGCAGAGGTTAACAGAACCCGACTTCTGTTCAGAACTTGTCAGAGAGGGTCTGTGGTCCGCAGCGGGTGGCCGGGGTGGGGAACCCTCCTCTCACTGGTCTGTGTCCACACGGCCGAGCACGGGGTCCTGGGCAGCAGCAGAGCCCGGCAGACTCGCGGTCCCACTGCACCTGCCTTGCGCTGCCCCCGTTTTCGGGGAGGACGATGCTCAGAACCCGCAGGCAGGAGCTGCACGAGCAGCCGGGTTTGGAAGTCGAGCCGGGCAGCCGAGGGCATTCTGGGCTGATGACCCTGGGCCCACTTGCAGGACTGGGGGCGGGCGACCCCAGAAGTTGCTTAGGGTTTGGTTTCTAAGCACTGGCTCTGGGTAAAACCCATGTCCTTCTTCCCCAACGGCAGAGGGTCCCCGCCAACCTCCAGCGCCAGCAGCTCCAGCCTGACCAACGACGTGGCCAAGCAGCCAGTCAGCCGAGACCTGCCTCCAGGCCGGCCGGGCGCTGCGGGCCCAGTGGGGGTGCAGTACACGCCCCACTCCCACCAGTTCCCCCGGACACGGAAGATGTTTGACAAGGGCCCAGACCAGGTACCGACGTGGTTGTAAACACTGACTCTCGTGGGGTCAGGATGCGGGACGCTGTGAGCCGGCCACGGCCCTGGCGAATGTCGCAGGGCTTCCCTCCTGTGCCTGCGGCCCCGGGTCCGGGCTCACCCCGCTGGTGGCCACAGCCTCAGTGGAGCGAGAGGCCCTTCGGGCTGGCCTGCTCCTGCTCCTCGGTAAGCAGCACTCGCCTCCACCCGACGGGGCCGCTGCTGTGCGGGAGCGGTGGTTCTGAGCAGGCTGTTTGCTGTTTCCATCAAGATTCAACTCCCCCACGGCCGGGGGGTGCGGTCTCTGCCGCTGAGTGGAACCGACATTTCGGGGGGGTGGCGTCCTTGCCGGGAGGGTTGTGGGGACATGTAACAGGGCGGCCACGCTCCCCGGGTGCTGGTCCACGCGGAGCGGCACGGTGGGGCAGGTGCGAGGTGAGGCCCCACCACTGGTCCCAGCGAGCAGCACCAGGTGTTTTAGCTCTGAGCCCCGAGGAGTCCCCGTCGACCTGCTCCTCGCTGCGTGCTTGCCCCAGAGCCACAGAGCAGGCAGCGTCCCTGCACGCCTCACCCTCACCGGAACCTGTGGGACCGGCCTGGTCAGAGGGCGGCCCCGGTACCAGGCAGCAGGGGCCCACGGGGTTGGGCGACCTGGCGGCGATGGGGAGTGTGGGAACTTGCAGCCCAGGCCGTCTCGGCCAGCCCCTGGGCCTCACAGCCCTGTGCTGATCATCAGGCCCCCTGGTCACCGGGACGCAGAAGTGAGGGGGCTCGGAGATGTTGTCCTCAGAAGCCGGACCACTGGCCCTGTGCCTTGGGCTCCAGGGATGGACGGCCTCGAGCTCCCAGGGGTTTGGGGATGACGTGACTGACTGTTCCTGTCTTCTTCCCCCTCCTCCCTTCCTGACGCCGCAAAGACCACCGACGACCCAGACGATGCGGCCGGACACAGAAGCTTCATCTCGGCCACGATGCAGACGGGGTTCTGTGACTGGAGCGCCCGGTACTTCGCCCAGCCCGTCATGAAGGTAGCCGTGCGTCCTCAGCTCTAGGGCGGTGGAGCCAGAACCCCGGCGAGTGTGTGCTCCCCTGTCCCCACAAATGCCCATGGGCCTTCAGGGCCCCGGCCTCGGACCTGGGCACCTCGACCCCTCTGCTCTGAGCTCAGGCTTGCGTCCCCACTGGTTTACTCTCTGTGATCCCCGGGCCCCGCACCGTGACCCCCTCTAGCCTGGGTGCAGCTGCATGGAGCCCTGTGCCAGCCAGCCTCCTGCTCTGTCACACATGGCTGTTGAAGGGAGTGCCAAGTCGCGGTCACGATGGCTGATGTTAACAGTTAGACAAACAGCAAGAGAAAGAGACTTAATTTACCTTCCCATTTTGTCCCAAAAAAAGGGGGGGGGGAGAAGCCTGACTTCGCCGAGCTCGCCTGTGTGAGGTGTGCCCCTGTGGGTTGGCGAGCTCGTCCCGGGTGCCCAGGCCCACTTGGGCTGCTTACCGCGTGGGGGCTGTCGGACTCAGCTAGCCAAGTTTTTGAAGGACCTGTCCACCGGGGCCAACCGAATGCGTCTGGCTGATTCCGGGACACCCCCTTCCAGGTCTGACGCACCACCTTCGTGATGTGGCGTGACGTGTGTCCCATGGCTGCAGATTTGGGCCCCGCGTTCCGGGGACGGGGCGGGACGGGGGCTCCGTGCCCGTCTGGCTGCAGGGAGCCTCACTGTGGGGCTTCCTCCTTGGACTTTCTTGGTCTGAAGCCCGTTCTGACAAATCCCCGCCCCCTCCACCCACAGACACTTCCCAGCTGAAAACTGCAGCTTGTTCGTACTTAGGTTTCAAGCTGCACATGCAGGTGATTTCCACGGAGGATTTGGACTTTGTTACAACTTTTCTCCTGCCTTCCTGTTCCCGCCAGAGATACTGATGTTTGTCAAGAAAACACAAAATAGTCGTTGCTAGTGCTGGAGGCAGGTCGTAGTCCTCTGTTGAGCCCTGTTGCTGAGAAGAGAGCGGTCTCAGTAGCGAAAACAGTCCACTTAGACGTCCGACAGGAGGAGAATGGGTGAAAAGCATGGAGTACGTGATACGGTATCCGTGGTGACGTTAAAAAAATGAAGCTTTGAAATTAACATAACAAGGAGATGCTCATGATAAAACTTTTTAGGGGGGAGGAGGTATGTCATTGGCCGAGTGTGTGCTTAGCATGCATGACATCCCAGGTTCAATCCCCAGCACCTACATTTAAAAAAAAAATTTAAGGAAAAAAAGCAAGACGTAAGCTGGCCACAGAATGACCACAGTTGTGCTCACATCTGGGTGCGAGAGGGGCTGGGAAGCAGCAGACCCTGACGTGTCGGTGGTGGCGCTGAATTTGTGTCATTCTGACTCATTTCTGTCTTTTCTACATTTTCCATGCTTAGCACGAAGTATCTTTATAGTCAGAACAAAACGTATTAAAGAAATGATGCCAAGAGACGGTGGAGACCTGTTACGGGGTCCCCGCCAGGCTGGGCCTGTCCCTGCTGACCAGTCCACCTGTAGACGGGACATTGCAAGCTGCTCTGGCTGAGAGGCGGGATGGGCAGACACTGGACTGTGTCCCCGGAGATGTGCGTCCCTGGTGCTGGGGGCGAGTCTCCCTTCAGATCTGTGGTTCACACCGTGTCCTTCGGAGTTAGGTCAGTCTAGTAACAGAAGTTCGTCTCCTGTGTAAGGAAGTGAGGTCACATGGCTTGGACTCTCGGTGGTCTGGTCCGTCCTCGTTCGGAGGCAGCAGTGGCTGTAACTCACAGTCACTACTGGCACAGTGATGAGCTGCTGTTCTGGAAATCTCTGGATATGCCTGTTCTCAGTCATGTCCCGTGACTTCTGTTCAGATGTGGCAGCAGATCCCCTGCCTTTGTGTTCCTTCGTGTGTGCGCCTGGACGTGTGTCTGCGAATTCCCGCTGGGGCGGGTCTGTCAGGTGCTGGCCGGGAAGAGACAGAGGCTGTCAGTCCAGGGGTCTGTCCTGGTGCGTCTTGCTGGCTCCCAACGTGAGGGCAGCACTGTGAGATGGGGTGAGGGGGTTCCCTGCAGGATTAACTCGCTGTTCAGCACTGAGCCCGCAGGAGGAGCCAGCAAACAGTGCAGAGGGAGGAGACGGTGCTTCCGCCGACCTGGCCACGTTTGCAGAAACAGACTCTCGTGGGTATAGCTTGAAATGAGATTCTAGGTGTTGTGACTGAAAACGAAGTTCTGTTATGGTCAGGCTCTAAGTCCCCTTTTGTGCTGTGTTTCGTGTCGTGCTGGGTCTGTGCTGTGGTCAGCTGGGCTGTATCCCTGCCGGCAGCTGAAGTGTCAGGCGCTTGGGGTCCGCGTGACTGTTGTTCTACATTAATTAGAGGCGTCGTCCAGGCTTTGGGAGAGAACACGTTTTATCTCATTGCTAGCTTTTAAAAGAAATTCTTCCTACTTTTTTCAGGTGGTATTCACGAGGGCGTACTTCTATTAATTTAATTAACCAGCTAATGACATGTGTGTGCAATGAAATGCATTAGGAACTTGTTTATTAGGCTGCTGCTTGTGCCAGCTAAAAATGGCTCGAGGCTAGGAAGGTCCCCGGAAGGAGGGAAGAACCTCCGACTCTAAAAACTTCAGAGGTGAGCGTTTACCAGGTAGTACTTACTAGGTTACAAAATTATGTGCAATGTGATAGTCACGTGCAGCTAATGGTCAGTAGGATTGAATACCCCGAACGTGACTGTAATGACAGTTTTTGCCATCTGTCAGCTCACAGTCAGATTTACCAGAGGTCTGCATGACCGAAAAGAACTGCTGTTGCAGCAAAGTGTGTTACAGCTCAGTGTTACAGCTCAGTTGTGACAGCAGCCTGGATCCGGGCGAGAGACCAAGCGGCACTCGGAGGGTTGGAGAACTCAGGTTTATCACGTCAGCGGGCCCAGAAGAGTTAACACTCCAAGCTCTGGACCCCGTCTGTAGGTTTACACAGGCTTTTATAGGCTGCCAGTGTATACTGTGCAACATAATATGCAAATAAGTTGTTTTGACTAAATTGGAATAAGCTTTGTAGAAATGGACCAGTTGGGAGTGAGCTCTATGCAAACGAGGTGCTACAAATGGACCAATCAGGAGTTAGCTCAGGGAACCAATAGAATCTTGGGGTAAGTTCCATTTTCTTAGCAGCGAGCCACTTCAGAGACAAAAAGCAAGATAATGGCCGTTGGACCAGGAAACCGGATGGTGCTGGCAGGAGAGTAGTGGCCCTGCCTGGGGGTCCTGCCGGTCTTTTTCATGGGGCTTCCCGCTTCACTACCTTCTGGACTTGGTTCTCCTTTGATAGATGAAACCACCTCTCTCTTCCCTGGGTTGGTTTACAGAGCTCACATCTGCTTAAGAAAGAACATTAAAAATGGTCTGTTACGTGCTTACAGGAAAAAAAAGATATACTGAAATTTGTTCTGATTACAAAAATATTACGATTTTTTTCACTTGAAGGATGGCAAATTTCAAAGATCGATTTTGCCCAGAGGATGGGTTACCGGGGTGTGGGGAAGTGGGAACTCTCAGATACTATTGGTGGGTGGCAGAATACGCGCTTGGTTTGGGGCCTTTCGGTGGCAGCTGTCAACACTGTGAATGGGTAAGCCTGGGGGGAGGGTATAGCTCGTGGTAGCACACCTGCTCAGCGTTCATGGGGTCCTGGGTTCAGTCTCCAGGACCTCCATTAAAAGAGTAAATAAACAAAGAAACCTAACTACCCCACCCAAAAAATGAATTAAAATTAAAATTTAAAAAAAATTTTTTTAATGGGTAAGCCCAGAAACCAACGACCGCGCTCTGAGAAGCAGATCCTGAAACCACTACGGTGCGTGTATGTGTGGTAACGGCCATCTACAGATGCTCGTTACAGGGTTACTTGTAATAGCAGAAAGTTGAGAACGAGAGAATATTGATTAGGAGACTGTATGAGAAATGATGGGTCTGTGCATGAATCTTGGCGATATTCTCCTAGGGCCGTCTACCCCGGCAATAGAAATAAAGCGAAAATAAGCAAATGGGACCTAATTACACTTACAAGCTTTTGTACAGCAAAGGAAACTGTAACAAAGCAAAAAGACAAGCCACGGAATGGGAGGAAAGGTTTGCAAGCAATGCAACAGACAAGGGCTTGATCTCCAGAAAATATAAACAGCTCATACAGCTTATTAACAAAAAAAGAGCAACCCAATCCGAAAATGGGCAGAAGACCTAAACAAACATTTCTCCAGTGAAGACATATAAATGGCCAATAGGCACGTGAGAAAATGCTCAGTATCACTAATCGTCAGAGAAACGCAGATCAAAACTACAATGAGGCATCACCTCGCACCAGCCAGAATGGCCATCATTCAAAAGTCCACAAACGATAGATGCTGGAGAGGCTGTGGGGAACGGGGAACCCTCCTTCACTGCTGGTGGGAGTGCAGTTTGGTGCAGCCACTGTGGAAAACAGTGTGGAGGTTCCTCAAAAGACTAGGAATAGACTTACCGTATGACCCAGGAATCCCGCTCCTGGGCACATATCTGGAGAAAACTAATTCCAGAAGACACCCGCACCCCCATGCTCACAGCAGCGCTACTGACAACAGCCAGGACATGGGAGCACCTAAGTGTCCATCCACACGTGACTGGACAAAGAAGATGCAGTGTACTTATACAACAGAATACCACTCAGCCACAAAAAAACAATAAAACAATGCCATTTACAGTAATATGGGTGGACCTGGAGATGGTCATCCTCAGTGAAGTAAGCCAGAAAGAAAGAAAAGTACTGTATGAGATCGCTCGTATGTGGAATCTTTTAAAAAGACACAAATGAACTTATTTACAAAACAGAAACAGACTCACAGACATAGACAACAAACTTATGGTTACCAGGGGCTGAAAGGGGTGGGAAGGGATGAATCGGGAGTTCGAGATTTGCAGATACTAACTACTGTATGTAAAATAGATAAACAAGTTTCTACCGTACAGCACAGGGAACTGTATTCAAAATCTTGTAGGAACCTATAATGAAAAAGAACATGAAGAGAAATATATGTGTGTTCCTATATGACTGAAACATGATGCTGTGCACCAGACATTGACAGAACGTTGCAAACTGACTATACTTCAATTTAAAAAAAATAAAGAAGATGGTTCTGTGCAGCAGACAGAGCCATTCAAGTCAGTGACTCCGTCTGCGTGAGGACTTGGTTGGATGTCTTGACTCAGTCGAATAATCCAGTGTCCAGAACACACGCTCAGAAGATGTGGTTCAGTAAATTCCTGCCAGCGTCAGAGGAAGCCCACTGCCTCCGGCAGCTGCTTCTAGAAGGCAGGACCTAAATCCGGGAAAGGGGCTGTCCTTTGTGCATTCCGTACTACAGGTGGTTTGAAAACCAGTCAAAGACACTGCAGGAATAAACGTCTGCAAACGTTTTGTGAACATGGACCCCAAATCCTCGGCATACCGTTAATATTAACAAGTCAAACGCAGCAGCACGTAACCAAGTGGGTTCTACCCCAAGGACGCAGAGTGGATTGAATGCCTTTAATCATATAATTGAATGTGTCATTTCTGTATCATATAAAGAAAAACCACGTGATCATCTCAGTAGCGGCATGATTGCGTGATCATCTCAGTAGCTACACGGAAAGGACTTGATGGAATGCAACAGAGTAAAAACTGTCAGCAAAGTAGGGACAGAAGGAACCTCCTTCACCCTCACGCAGGCCCCTACAAAACCCTGCAGTTGACATTTTTTCACGGGTAAAAGACTGAGTGTTTTTTCTCTAAAATCAGGTGTAAGGCAAGGATGTCTGACCTCACCGTTCCCATTCAGCATCCACGGTGGGGAGGGGCGGGGTTGGCGAGGGCAAGGCAAGGGGGTGTACACGGACGGCGTGACTGCGCGCGTGGAAATAAGCCTGCTCGCGGCCGGCGTGACCGTGCGCGTGGGAAGTCCCAAGTAATCTGCAAAATGCTGCTGGGATGAGAAAGTCTAGTAAGATCGCAGGATACAGGGTCGTTGTACAAAAATCTGTTAATTTTTAGACAGACAACTGGAAATTGAGATTAAACCGTTTACAACACCACCCCCCAAAACATGAAAAACTAGCTATACATCTAAAAAAAAAAAGATCCAAATGGTGAAAAATACAGAACAGTGATGAAAGAAATCAGAGGAGACATGAATCAATGCAGACCGTGTTCCTGGGCTGAAAGACTCAATAAACGTAAGACGTGAGTGCTCCCTGAAGTGGTGTGAAGATCAGTGCGATCTCAGTCAAATCCCGATAGGCTGGCTTTTTTTCTTGGTCGACAAGCCTGTTCTAAAATGTACGGGGAAAAGCAAATAAACTAAAATAACCGGAACGACTTTGAAGTAGAACAAATTCGGAGGCCCTTGCTGACTGGCTTCGGGGCGCACCGTAAAGTGAAGTGGTCACGGCGTGGGTGGTGTGTGGACACACGCAGACGTGGGCGGACTGGCGTCCGGCAGCTGACCACGTCCGTCCGTCCTGCTGGCTTCCCACGGGGGCGCGCGGACCGGGACCGTTCAGTCCGGCGGAGAGAGGGTGGCCCACCTTGTGAACAACTCACTGCCTAAAGGGGAAGCCTGGAGCCACGAAACGTCCGGAAGAACACCTTCCTGACCTTGGGTTAGGCGGTGATTTCTTTACTAAGACGCAGGGTGCAAACCACACAAGAAAAAATGACCAGTTGGACCACGCTGAGAGTGACATGTGCTCTCGTCATGACTCGGTGAAGAACAGGAAAACACGAGCCGCAGACCAAGGGAAGACTGCGAAACGCACATCTGATAAAACCTTGTGTCCTGTTTACGTAAAGAGCTCTCGAAATTCCATAACCAGGAAACAAACCACCCAATTAAAACCAGAGCAAGAGATCTGCAGACGCTCGGCCAGACAGACACACAGACGGCAGGGCAGCACGGGGAGAGACACGTACGTCACAGCGGCTGTTTGCGAGGGAAGTCGAGTCGGCAAGTGAGGTGCGGCGCGTCGGCGAGAAGGGCTGGCGCTTTCGGGTCTGTCGGCACCAGGTGCTTCCCGAGGGTGCACGCCATGCTGGTGCAAAGGCAGGATGTTGCAGGCGCCCTGGAAACGCTCGGCTCTTTCTTGCAAAATTAAACACGCTTACGCGGAGCCCAGTGGCCCTGCTGCTGGGTGTTCTCCCGGGAGAGAGGAAGGCTTGGGTGTGGAGGTTCACAGTGGCTCTGTTCTTAGTCTCCAGGCACCGGGAGCATCCCAGATACTCTTCCCTTGGTGAGTGAACTGTGCTAGGGCCGCGTGACGGAACACTGGCCACCAGAAAACAGCGTTTGAAATAAACTGATGCGTACACACCACGGATGAATTTCAAGCACGTTAAGCTCAGGGGAAGAAGCCAGACTCAAGCTGTTTGGCCCATTTCTGCAGCATCTGGAAAGGCAGGACCAAGCTGCGGGGACAGAAAATGGTTGGGGGTGGTGCTGGGCTGGGGCTGGGGGAGGGCCTGGCCTCAGAGGGCACGGAGCAGTTTGGAGGAGGGAGTGCCTGTTCCACACGTGGATTGTGTGACTGTGGCGCGCACAGAACTGTGTCCCCAAGGCTGAAGTTGACAGCGTGTGGCTGCGTGTCAGTCACCCTGATGCTTTGGGGAGGTGGGGTCGGTGATGACAACGCCTGTGTTTGGGTGGCAGCACCTGCAGGGTCCCTGGTTTGCAGTTCAGAGCGCTTTCCTCATGGGCCAGTGGCCTTCAGCGTGGTCGCCCCCCAGAGGCGGTGTGGTCGGGCCAGATCGGCCCGTGGAACAGCTTCCCTGCGCGGAGACAGCCTCGTTGTTCGGGGGGGGTCATCTGCTGCAACGACGGGAGAGATGGTGAACGTGCCGCGGTGAGAGGCAGGCGCGGGAGCACCCGTCCCCCGAACCCCGGTAACCCAGGGAGCTTGGCGGCTGGGAGTCCAGCCTTTCTGGGAAGTGGGAGCAGTCGGGCTCGCCCCGCTCTTGAGAGCCGTGTGCGTTCTGCATCTCCCCCGTGCACTGGGACCTCCTTAACTGTGGGGGTGTTGAGGGTCAAGGCCGAGCCCTGTGACCCGCAGTCTCACCGTCCGGGACTTGCTTCACGGGGAAGTGCCCAGGGGGCTGCTTCTGGGGACCCCCTGGCCTTCCTCCCTCTGTCCCCGGGCGCCAGCTGCCCCAGCGACAGGCCCTGTCAGCCGCGCCAGCACCCGGCCCCTCCAGCTCGCCTGGGGGCAGCGGGCGCGTCAGGCCTGGGCTTTGCTCGGAAGCTTCTACTCCACCCGCAGGCCAGGAGGCGGCCCCGCAGCGGGCAGTGGCGGGGCGCCAGGTGGGAAGCCCTCTGCCCCCCTTCCTGACTGGCCCTTGCCCATCCTGGCGGCCGCTGCCTGCGGCTTTCCCCAGCCTCTTCTGTGTCCTCTCCTGGTCTCTCTCCCCCGTTGGCGGCCGCTCTCCACCTGCTTGTCCTCGTGGCGCTGGCGACTGTCCCCGGACGATGGGCTGTGGTTCAGTTCAGCTCGGCTCGGCTCTGCGAGTCCCTCCCTGGGCTCCTGGGAGCACCAGGCTCTGCCACCGGGACCCTCACGGGGCAGGGATGAGCCCGCTGTGCACGGGCTCAGTCTGCCTGGGACCCCGGCATGTGCGCCCGCCTGCTGCCTCCTTCGGGCTGCAAGCCGCAGCCCCCACGCCACCGGCCACCTCCATCCCTCCCTCTTCCCACTGGGACCGCCTTCCAGGCCCTTCCCCTGACTTGCTCCCACAGAGACAGGGGCTTTGTTCAGGTGTGGTCTGCGCTCCTGCACCAGCCTCGAGTCTTCTCACCTGCGGTTTTCTTGCTGCTGCTCTGCGTCATTGGTCACTTGTCACTTCTTTTCTAATGAACTGCAGGTTGTCACCCAGTGAAACCAAGTGTTAGGAGCCCAGCCTGACCCGAGGGCCTTCCCGGGGCTGATTCTCCTCCGCTGAGGGTGCTGGCGGCTCAGGCTGCTTTTTCTCCCCAGCTCCACGTCGGGGTGTCCTTGCTTGTTTGTTGGGTGTGGTTTTGTGAGTTTTAAAAGCACAGCGGTGAAATGCTGGGAAGCAGAGGCCTCCGGGGGGCTGGGCTCTGGAGAGGCCTCAGGGCGCTCGGGGCCGCCTGCCCCCGGCCTCCGGGGCCGCCCTGCTCCGGCCTGGTCCGCTGTCGCTTCTCAGAGCTTGCTCGTCTTCTGACTTGCTGCCTCACTCCTTTTGGCGTCAGGCAGAGCAGCAGAGACGTCTCAGCACACCGCAGGGTTCTGATTTCGCATTTAGGGTATGAAGGAGCAGATGTCGTGTCCGGCGCAGCAAGGCCCTTTGTGCCCCTCCTACGGAAGACTCGCGGCGCATATCCCTAACCTCCCGCGAGGTCCTTCTGATTTGGAACAGCACCTCCGCCGCCCTGTTGGAATGGTGCTGGCTCCGCTTCCGCGGTTGGGCCCTCGGGGCAGGAGTTTCCTAAATCAGCACCCCCCACCCCGTCACCTTGCCAGCCAGCCCTCCCCTGGGTCCCAGGCCCAGCGGCCAGCAGGGGGCAGAGGGAAGAGCTGGGGGCCGTGAACACAGCCGCTTCGGGGGCACCGTGACTGCCCCCCGTTGCCGTGTGCTGCTCTGCACCTGCCCTGGGGCCCTGGGCACCCTGACCCAACTGGGGATCCCGAGTCTTCAACACGTGGAGGGGAGGAACCTTCTCACCTGAGAATAACCACTTTTAATTGTCCTTTGTTTTGAAGATCCCAGAAGAGCACGACCTGGAGAGCCAGACCCGCAAGGAACGGGAGTGGCGGTTCCTGCGGAACAGCCGCGTCAGGAAGCAAGCGCGGCAGCTCATCCAGAAGGGTGAGCGGCCCCCAGGCGGCGGAGGGGGAGCTGCTCCAGGGCTGGGTGCAGGGTGGGGGAGCTGGTCCAGGAGGGCTCCGCGGCCTTGCCTGGGGAGACTCCAGCTCTCCGGGATTGTTGCTAGGGAAGCTCCCGTCTGACTGACAGGCTTCGGACCAGCGTCCCTTCTGCCCCTTGTCAATTCCAGGGCGAAGGAGCGAGCCCTCCGTCCGTGGGCCCTGGCAGTCCAGGCCTGCGCCCTCGCCCTGGGGATGGGAGACAGTCACCCGGCCCTGGTGGTCCTCACTCAGCTGTATTTCAGCACATTTGCACCAAGCCTTTTACTGAATTTGCCAAGAGGTGCCCAAAGTGCTTCCTGCTGTGTGCCCCCAGCTCCCCGTCCCCCCGAGGTTTAGTGGTGGTGAGCAATGTGGACGCGTGGGTGCCCGGGGAGCCCCCTCACCTTAGCTGCAGGCCCCCACCAGGAACTGAAGCAGGGAGGGAGGGGCAGCGAGGGCCTCCACCCAGTGGTCAGGATGGGGACAGAGCACGGGCAGCTGGCCTGGGAGCCGACCCAGCCCCGCAGCCCGATGTGTGGGGAGCGGGGCAGGCTCAGCTCCCCTGAGCCTTTGGCGCTGGGCTGGCTCTGATGGGGCACCGGCCCTGCCGGGCCTCGTCCTCCCAGAAGCAGTGAGGTTTGGGCAGCACTTGGTTGGGAGCTCTCCCTGGGAAACACCTCGGGTCACGTTCCATTAACGCGGGGTCACTCCTGCTGAAGCTAATCTTGGCTGTTCACGACCCGCTGGGCCTCTGCGGAGGCGCTGCCACCGCTCAGGAACAGGCTTCAGCGTCCGCAGCTTCCCCGGGGGAGCGAGTGAGCCGCCCAGTTTGACAGGCGCTCCCTGACCTACAGCGTCAGGGGCTGCTTTCTGGAGGGTGGCGGTGCTTCAGGACCCCGGGCCTCCGGGCGGGGACAGCAGGACACGTGGGTTTCCCTGTCGCCGAGGCAGCCACACGCGGTCTGGCGTCTGGAGGCAAATGGGCCTGCCAGTGAAGGCCAGGCTCTGGTCAGCGCTGAGCCAGGAGTGAAGGCAGAACCAGGCTTTCCAGACCAAAACATAAGAAATGGAGTGTATTCATAAACCGGGGCAGGGATTCTCCTTTCTGGTCTTTGTGGGAAAAACAGACGTGCTTGTCAAAAACACACTAAGAGAAGCCACTGGGCCACAGGCAGTGCTGGCAGGGGGCGTGCAGACGGCAGAGACCCGCCTCGGGGCCTGGCCTCCCGGGGTTGTGGTTTTGTCCGCGGCCAGCTGCAAGCTGGGGCATGTGAACGCTGAAGGCTGCGGGCAGGTCAGCAGGGCCTCGGCAGCGCTAACCCCCCTCCTCTCTCCGTGACCCCCTCAGCCGTCCCCCCATGACACCCGTGAGCCCGCCGCCGCCCACCAGCCTGTGCGTGTGTGCAGAGCGCCCACAGTG
Source organism: Vicugna pacos (assembly GCF_048564905.1). NCBI lineage: Eukaryota > Metazoa > Chordata > Mammalia > Artiodactyla > Camelidae > Vicugna > Vicugna pacos. The sequence goes on from NC_133002.1 coordinate 61,750,372, forward strand.
CCCACTCCTTTCACGGTCGAATCGGCCCCATCCTGGCTCCCTCCAGGGGAACCCGTGGCTGAGGGCGAAGGCAGCTCTGGGCAGCGGTTAAACCCTCTGGGGCCCTTCCTGATCAGCAGGTGGTTTCAGCGTCGGCCAGTTTAGCAAAAGAAGGCGGCCAAGGACTGAAACCGTGGGTGACAGCAGCTCACCTGGCCAGCGCCAGGATCACGCAGTGTGGCTGTCACAGCCACTCTCCTGTGCACCACCTGAGACCTGCATCCAGCAGCCAAGGAAGGGGTGACGCCAGAGCCTGAGGGTCACGGGGTGACGCCGGGGCCTGAGGGTCACGGGCTGCCCGCCCTCCGCGACAAGGCAGGGCCAAGAGGCCCGGCCCCAGCTGCTCTGATGAGTCGTGTGGTCCTCCAGACGTTGTCTGAGTCCATCTGATGCTCTGACCGTTTTTAGCCTCTTTCTGTTCCTCTGAACCCCCTTCAGAGCCGCGAGGGCTTGTTTCCGAGGCCCTGTTTCAGGGCTGGTGAAAATTCCCTGTCCTCCTCTCTGAGATTCCTGACCATCTGTCCTTCAGTCGCATCGTTTCAAGGTCACTATCTTTCTGGACTGGAGCCCCCCCAGGCGGTGGCTGGACTGCAGGCAGTGCCGGCCAGACCGAGGCTTCCACCTTGGGTCTGAGTTACCAGACGCAGCCTCACTGAGCTTTGTTCAAGGCCTTCAGTGCGCTCTTCGTAAACCCTAACCAGATGGCACTGGTCTGAGTGCGACTGGCACAGTGGCCCCTGCTCCCCTCTGCACCCCTCCAGGTCCCCGGACACGAGGGTTGGTGGCAGCCTTGGTAATATGCGTCGTCAGCATTCACTGCGAGCTGAGACCCACCGTCCTGTTTCCCTCGGCAGGTATCACCAGACTGGATGACCAGATATTCCTGAACAGGAACCCTGGCGTCCCCTCCGTGGTCAAGTTTCACCCCTTCACGCCGTGCGTGGCCGTGGCCGACAAAGACAGCATCTGGTATGTGGGTGCCTGTGGGCTGACGAGCAGGTGCCCCCCGCCCCGCGCGCCCTCCTGGCCTGGAAGCAGCTCGTCCCGCGCCTTTGGGCTGTTTCAGGGGAAGGGGCTCAGAACTTGCGGAGAAACATCCCTCCTGCTGGCGTTGCCCACGCCACCTCCCCTGCCCTGGGCCTGCGCTTGGCCCCCTCACCCGCGCTCCAGGGTTCTGACCACGGTGACACGCGGGCCGTGACGGGTGCTTCCGGCACTTAGACGGGCTGTTCCTGGCGCACGGGGGCATCAGGACCCACAGTGGGGGCCTGCGGGGGGCACGCTCACGGGCGGGTGCAGCAAGTGTGCGATGGAGCCTTAGCAACGAGACCACGTTCAGTCGTAGCGAGGGCGGCCCTGACGCTGTGGAGAAAGTGCTCGCTTGGTTGGGGAGGATCACAGGCAGCTCCCATCACGGCCTGTGAAACGCAGGGTCCCCTCTGTGGCTGATTCCTCTGCTTTCCTGGCAGTAAACATACGTTTAGAGGAACTTACCGTCTTCGCCGTTCTCGAGAGTACGGGCATTAAGCACGCTCGGCTTGCTCTGCAGCCGTCGCCGCCGCCGTCCCTCATCTTCCCCCCACCCCGGCCCCCGTCGTCCTCCTCTCGCTCTCTGTGGGCTTCTCTGTCCGTGCGCCTCACGGAGGTGGAGTCACACGGGATTCGTCCTTCTGTGTCTGGCTTGTTCCACTGAGCAGTGTCCTCAAGGTTCACCCGTGTGGTAGCGGGTGTCAGGACGTCCTTCCCTCCTGGGACAGGACAGGTTCCGTGTGGATGGACCACAGTTTGTTTGGTCCTTCACCAGATGCCAGGCGCTGGGTCGCCTCCGCCTTGTGACTGCTGCGAATGGCGCCGCTGTGACCTGGGCGCAGGCACCTGCAGGCGCGCCCATGGGGCCCGGGAGCACGTGGAGCCTCTGTGCCCGGCCATCTGGGGGCCCCGCCCCCGCTTCCCGCCGCGGCCGTGCCCCGTTGCACTGCCGCCAGCGCCGCTCGGCTTCTGGGCAGCACTCGTGCCTCCCTGTGTTCTCGATGGCGCCGACCTGGTGGGGGCGCGGTGGTCTCTTCTTGTGGGCTTGTTTGCGTCTCCCTGATCCCCGCCTTTTTCCTCTCTTACTCCCTGAAGCTTTTGGGACTGGGAGAAAGGGGAGAAGCTGGATTATTTCCACAACGGGAACCCTCGGTACACGCGGGTCACCGCCATGGAGTATCTGAACGGCCAGGACTGCTCTCTCCTGCTCACGGCCACGGGTGAGTGGGGTTGGCCTGGTGGGGACCCAAACCCCAATGCGGAGGTGAAGGAGGGCAGGTTCGAGACCCCAGCACGAGCTCACCCGGAGGGTCCTGTGACCCCAACCATTTCTTCTGGCGGAGGGGACTGACTGCTTCCAGGTGAAGGCCCCCGCCACGTCACTGAAGAGTTAAGAGGGGAAGGGCTTTACCCACAGGTGACAGGGGAAGCAGTGTTGGGCAGTGTCTCGAGGACCATATCCTCACCTGGCGCTTCCCTGCCCAGGAAAGGCACCCTCAGTCTCTGTCCTCCGGGACACCCACGGAGGCCGGCAAGTGGGTCTCGGGACACTGAGGGCGAGCAGGGCAGGCCCAGCGGGACTCGTGCCAGGGCTCGCAGCCCATCACATGGCCAAGGGGAGCCAGGGAGCTGGGCGTCTAGGCTCACTGCCCTGCGACCCCATCCTGGCCTGGCCTGTCGGACCCGGCCGGGCCTGGGCCTCAGAGCTGTGGAGATAGTTGAGCTGTTTGCACTGACAACCTTCCTTTCTCTTCTTTGAAGTGCACCTGGGCCCCCCGTGTAGGGCACACCTGTGGGGAGAGGTCCTGCTGACAGCCCCCCGCTGCTGCAGGCTCAGGTGGTGGGGTGCGGGCAGGCGGCATGGCCAGCGAGGGGCTAAGCACGGGTCACACTTAGCCTCTCTGTGAGCCCGCGGAGGCAGAGAGAGCGGGTCCCGGCTCAGGGACAGCACGGGCAGCCGAGGGCCCTTCAGGTGTGGGATCCCGGGGAGAGGCAGGGCCAGGCTTGAGTTCTCAGCTGGAGCTTCGCTTTGCAGGGGTGGGGGCGACGGGCAGCCGGGTGGAGGTCGGGACTCAGTCGTCCACCGTTTCCTGAGTCGTGCGGGGCACAGACAGGAGGCCGGAGAGAGAGGCCCTGTACCGTCCCCCGGGGGGAGACTGGCTTGGTGGGTGGAGGCCCAGCCCTGAGGCCCTCGCTCTGCCCTGCGGCTCCCAACAAGGTCCCGGCCCACACCCCAGAGCACAGGCTTGCGCTTTAACCTCCTCTTCTCTTCCCAAGATGACGGTGCCATCAGGGTCTGGAAGAACTTTGCCGATTTGGAAAAGAATCCCGAAATGGTGACGGCCTGGCAGGGGCTCTCCGACATGCTGCCCACTACCCGAGGTGGGTGCTCCCCTACCTGGAGGTCCCGCAGGCGCCCTGTCCACCCAGACTCCTCGGGTCACCCCCACCAGCTTCCTGCTCGGGGGACGGCCCCTGGCGGGCGGAGGTCCCGCTGCGCTCTGACCAGCCCACCACCCGTGTCCCCAGCTTCTGCCGCAGGGCCTGGCTGCGTTCTGTGTTCTCTGCACCCGTTAACCTGCTTGGTGCTGAGTGCATGGGGCTCCCGTGTGCCTGGTCCCTGAGGGAGGACGTGTGCGCAGCCCCTTGGTGGGCACGGCCGCCCCTCGGCCACGGTGAGAGCACCGTCCCCCGCTGTGCCCGCGCGCTCAGCCTGGCGCTCAGCCCTTGCACGGCGTTTACTTACGCAGCTGCCAGGCTGTGTTCCCCGGGTCCAGTGTGGATGCAGGGCCCCCACCGAGTGGAAGCAGGAGCAGCTCACGGTCGGCCCTGCAGCTAGGGTTCTGCGTGTCCCCATGTGGCCCCACGGCTGGGGTTCTGCGTGGCCCCTAGGAGGCACTGAGTGGCCCTGCAGCTGGGGTTCTGCGTGGCCCTGTGGCTGGGGTTCTGCGTGGCCCCCGGGTGGCACTGAGTGGCCCTGCAGCTGGGGTTCTGTGTGGCCCTGTGGCTGGGCTCTTCGCAGCGGACGCCCACGGGGCCACTTCTCTGCCTCCACCCGAGCACCTGTCCTAGGGAGATGCTGACTCTCGGGCGCGGCTGCTGCAGAGCAGACACTTCTTTATTTGTTAATTTCTCAAGTCAGCCATGTTTTTACATGTCCTTCAGACAAAACAGCCATTTCTTGTTGCCGGATCTCTGGGCCGGTCCTGTGCCAACGTGGTGACAGTGCCTCACAGGGTCCCTCGTCTCTCTCCTGCTTTTTCCCATCTTCAAGCCAAAGCCTGCCCAGCAGCCCCACCTCCCACTCGCTCAGTGCAACCCCAGCCTGGAGCTGGTGGGTCTGCAGGGGGCCAGGTTCCAGACCGAGCAGGTGTCTAATGGCCTCACCGGGTTCCTGGGTGTTCACGCCCACAGGTGTCACTGCGGGACCCTCTGGCCGAGTCAAATCATAGTTTTCAGTCCTTAGTTTCCTGCAGCCGTCCCAGCACGCGGCATGCCCCAGGCTCCAGCCATTCCACCAGCCCCTCGACGCACACCTCAGTGCAGGAGGGCAGGGCCGAGCTGTTGCAGAGCAGGTCAGGGCTTCTGGCTGGGCCGGAGGATGGGACGGCTCGGGAGACCTGCTGTGGTCTGGCTTCTTCCTCCGCAGCTGCCCAACTGCCGCCCCAGGAGAGGTGTGTGTGGTTTCTTGCCCACAAAGCCACTTGCCTTTCCCCCAGTGCGCGTGTGGGGGCGCCCAGCGGGGGACGGCGTGCCGGGGGTTGCCTAGCTGGGAGGGAAGGAGGCCGAGGTGAGTGAACTGACCCTCGCACTGTCTCGGGGTGCCCCAGCACTTGTCCCCAGCTCGTGAGCGGACGTCACCTGTGGGTGGAGAGCCACCCCAGCCCAGGTGTGCACTGCATCCCTAACGTGAGAGTGGGTTCCACCAGTGTTTCCTACCAGCTCCTGCTGGACCCTCTGCCTTTCCCAGGTTTTCAGAAATCTCCCCGGGAGAGGCGTGGTTGGCGAGGGGCCAGGGAGCTGTTGGGGGTCTCACCTCCAGGTCTTCGTCAGCAGGTGGGGGGAGAGGGCTTTGGGCAGGTTCATTTGGTCCATCCCCTGCCTTCCAGTCAGGCAGCAGTGGGCGTAGCAAAGAGGAAGGTGTTATTTCCTTGTTCTTTGAGGGCAGGGAAGGGGTGGAAGGACCCAGAGCCTGGGGTTGAGACAGGAAGGCTTGTGTCTGCAGGGCCAGGAGGGGCGCCTGAGAACCCGCAGCCCAGCAGCCTGGCCAGCTCTCAGCCCCACACCCTCCAGCCCCCGCAGCCCCCCTCTGTGGCGAGGGGCCCACAGCCCTGTCAGGGCCCGAGAGGGCCCCCTGTTCTCATTTACTCTTGAGGAGCTCGAGCTCGGTAACCAAGGGGCGGGTCTGGTGGGGTCCCGGCCCCTGTGCCGACTTCTGGTAGCCTTCCGCCCGCCAGCACCGGGCTGCCTTCTCTTTGCCCATCCCAAGAGGCAGTCTGGCCTCTGACCGGACACACTCAAAGCCGTGGCTGCAGCCCTGGGGGGAGACCCAACAACTTCCACAGACATTGCTTTTAGGCACCTGGGGCACGTCCGCAGCGCGAGACCCTTCAGAGTGCCAGCTGCATCCCCCAGGACTGTCTCAGGCAGAGGCCGCAGCCCCACTCCCTGCTCCGGGCGACCTCTCGGGGCACGGGGCACTCTGTTCTCCTCACTGGGCCTCTGTGAGCAGTGTGTGTGGAAGAGGGGCGCTGTCAACAGCTCCTCCACGTGCCCGTGGCAGGGGTCCTGCACAGCCATGAGCCCCAGAGGCCTGGCCCACCAAGTCCTTCAGCCGCAGAGGGCATGGGGCGGGGGGGTCTCGTCCTCTGCACACTGATGTGCAGGGCGCATGGCGGGGAGGGCAGTGGGTCAGGAGACCCGGAGGACCTCGCATGCCCTCGGTGGTTAGCTCTGCCTGCAGGGTCTCCCCTGTGCTCGGAATCCACTCACCAGGTCGCTGTCTTGGCAAAGATTTGTTTGCAAAGATTTGATTCCGTGGTTTGTGGCTAAAGAGAAGTCTGTTCCCACAGGAGCCCCACCCCTGCTTTCCGGAAGTTGTGTGAAATGTGCAGGGTGTCGGCGTCATCCTGGCGTGCCTCTGGCTCCGTGTGTGCACATGCGCACATGCATGGACGTGCACACGTGAGCACACAGACTCGTGCACACACTGCAGTTAGCCTGGGGACGCTGCCCCCTCAGGCTCCCCGCAGCCCGGGGGCCTGGCCATGCCCTGGAGCTGCACGCCTGGAGCTGCGTGCGCCCTGTTCTGTGGGACGTCTCTTCCTCTGGCCACCGCGCCCAGATGCCTGGACGGCACCTCCCAGGCCTCCTCGCTGGCCGCCAGGCCCCCCGGGGATGAAGAGCTGTCCTGGTGCTGAGACCCCGGACAGAGGCGCCATCTGCCCTCCTGTGGCCGCCGCGCTGCTCCTGCTCCGGCGCGGCCGGGTCAACCCCTGCCGGCTTGGCTGCGCTAACCGTGTGCGCGCCTGGCACTAACCTCCATTCACTCGAAGTGCCGCCAGCTCGTTTCAGCCAAGTCACGGCACCTCCCAGGTTCCCAGCCAGTGAGAGACTCCCTTTGTAGCCAGAAACCCTGACAGTTGGGTCTTCACTTCTGTAGGTCCGTCTTCGCTGAGATGGACAGGCTGGCCCGTCTCCTCCGGCTGAGGCTGCCCCTGGGCGGCTGTCAGCGCCTCCCCTGGCTTCCTGTGACCCACTGCCGTGTGTCTGACTGGGGCTGATTCGGCTCTGGCTGGCCAGCTTGCCCTCGCATCAAACCCATAATCCCTGTTTCCTCGCAGGTCTGGCACGAAAGGTCTCGATCTATCTTGACCGCAGTAAGCAGGGAGGTGAGTGCCTTGTGTCTTGCCTGTGAGTGCCCAGGGTGGGAGCTGGCGCCTGTCACTCGCCCGCCAAGCTGTTCCGCCTGCCAAGGTTAGGACTGGTTTTCTTACTTGCTCCCTCCGTGCAGTCTCCTTAGTACAGAAGCTGAGCACTCGGGCCTCATGGGGCCAGGGACCTCATGGGGCCAGCCAGGCGCCTGCGTGAGGCTCTGGGGAGGAACCTCAGTGAAAGCCGGGGCAGGACCAATCCTCGTCCCGAAGGCGCGGCTCCAGCCCGGCCAGCCCCGAGCTGCGTCTCTCCCGTCTTCCTTGGTGGCCTCACCCTTGGGCTCATCCTGTCCTCAAGGACAGCCCAGTTCTCATCCTGCTCCAGGCCACCCTCGTGACAGCTGGGAACAGAAAACAGCCCAGGCCCACGCCTGCTGTAGCGGGGCCGCCTCCCGCAGAGGCTCAGTTCCCGCCGGGCGGGAGGCCCGGCTCCGCAGGCTCACAGGTGCCCACACCCTCCCCACGCCGCCCTCCTCCTCCAGGGTCACAGGCACATCCAGAGTCTAGTTAGCAGGACCCGGTGGACGGGAAGGCCTCTCAGTGCAGGAGGCAGATGGATGAGGCCCAGTGGCCGCTCTCTCGGGCCCAGGCCAGGACCAGCAGGTGTTCACAGGGCACCAGAAGGAGGCCTGGCCCCGTGGGGGGCTCTGCGTCTGTGTCCCTGGGGAGGGGACAGGAGTTGCCATCCCACAGGTCTGAGGTTCTCACATGTACCTGGTGGGGCAGGCCCTGGTCCTCCTCCTTGGCGTTCCAGAACTATAGCCCCCGAGGGCCTCTTTCAGGATGACAGATCCCTAGGGGTCAGTTCCAGATGACCAGTCCTTAGGGATCAGGTTCACCTGGCAGGTCCTCAGAGGTCAAGTCCACGTTGGGGTCTCTGAGGTCTGTTCCAGAAGACAGGGTCCTCAGGTTCGTCTGGACTGCCCACTGAGCCTGGAGGCTGATCGCAGACACCACAGGGACCCGAGCCTCTGAAACGGCGTGTCTCTCACGTCGCTGTCCGCTGGGCCCACGGTGCTGTCCAGCCTGACTCTTTCCGGCTTCCTGTCCAACCACCCCTGCTCCGTGCATCTGTAGTTTAGTGAAGAAATTGGGCTAGTTTTTGGACCAGAACACGTGACCAGGGGCTGTAGGCAGGGTGAGGTTGGCGGAGGGGAGGAATCTCTGCCCCCAGTGGCTGCGCAGCCCCGCCCGGGCAGTCCGATGGAGGTCACTAGGTGGAGTGTGACCTCATGCTCTCGGGTTGCAGCTCTGTAGGGAGGGGCTGCGGCCGTGCGGTGCCAGTCAGGCTCTGTCAGACGCGTCAGGAGGACAGAGACGCGCCCATGTCCCGCAGGCGCAGCATATGGACTCACGCTTGAAGCTCCTGGAAAATAGGAAAGGCCCAAGAGGCCAGGGGAGGGCGTGAGCCCCCCCCCGCCCCAGCTGTAGGCTCTCCAGGGACGGAGACGGCGGGAAACTGCAGGGCCGAGTCCCCCAGGAGCGAAACGATGGGAGAGCTTCACTCCGATTCGGGGCCACAGTGTCCCCGTCTCGTGAGTTGTCCTTACATCACAGCCGTCAGTCTCGTCCCTTGTGCTTAACACGTCAAGGAAGAAAGCGTCACCTTCTTCATCATCTTCTACCAACTCGGGATGAATCAGGTCGTCTCTGCTCTGCTGTGTCTGGAAGTCGAGACACAGGTGTGGTCGGGAAAGGTCCCATGAGGAGGCCTGGGGCTGCGTCCCACTCGGGCAGGAGGACCACCCCAGCGGCGGTCCACAGATCGGGGGCTGTAGCCCTGCAGGGACCTGGTGCCGCCCCAAGGCTGGGGTCCTGGGCGGGCGCGTCGTCTGTGATTCACTTACGTGAACACACAGCGGGCATGTCATGAGGGAGGCCGGAGGTGGAGATTCAGGCTCTGCTTTTGGGCTGACCGATCGCCATGTGACTGGGTCTCCTGGGCAGGGGGGGGGTCACATGCCCCCCTGCACCTGCGGGTCCGGATATGAGGATGGGGCCGAGGGCCTCGCCTGTAGCCTTGCCCCCAGCAGATGCCATTCTGGCACGTTGGGGTGTGGCCTCCTGCCGGGGTTGGGGCATTGCAGTGGGGAAACTGTTCTAAGGGGTGGAACAAAGGTTCACCCGTTTGTCTTCGGGAGCTGACATTCTGGGGAACAGACATGACGGCAGGGTGCACACGAGGTGATGCATCTGAGCGAGGAGAAGGCGGAGCAGGGAGAGCCCCAGCCTCATGGGGTCGAGGAGGTGGCTGTGTGACATCAGGAGAGGGGCGTTCCAGGTGCCGGACCTGCTCCCTGGCAAGAGGACCCACCCAGGCGGTGTTTGGAGGCCAGAGCAGAGCGGGAGCCAGCTGGGAGGCCATGGGGGCCATGGGAACGAGTGTTGAGGAGCTCAGGTCCAAGTGGGGGCCTGAGGTGACACGTACATATGACAGTCCAGGGTTGGAGAAAGGTCGGAGCTTGGAGGGGAATCCAGCATGACGGCTTCATGCTCGACTCCCTTTCTTCTGAGTCTGCAGCGTGGCACCCGCTCTGGGGCTAGATGGCCTTGCCTGGGGAGTGGGACCTGTCCCCTTCCCAGGGCCCCGCCTCCCGTGCACAGGGCACAAGGAAACATCTTCAGTGTGGCGTGGTTTACAAAGCCTGGGGGTCGCGGACGTGACAGGCTCTCTCCCCAAGGGCATGTGACCCAGAGGGTACACGAGTTACCCAGACCCTCGTCTGTCAAGTCGGATAAACCTCGAAGTGTAACATTCCCGGGAAAAGGCAGGTCGCTGGAAAATACACTTGCACTTGCGATTGGTGACTTTTTTTGAAACATGGAAGGCGTGTGTCTTGGTTCTGGACACGCGCCCCTGCAGGGGAGCAGCGCCCTCGGCCTGCAGGCCGGGGACAGGACACACGGATGTGAGGCTTTCAGTGTGTCTATAATTTCACTTCTTTTCCAAATGGAAAAAAAGAGCAAAACTGCAGAGATATTAGCAACTGTTAGATCAGGGCAGTGGGTACAAGGATTTCTGGTGTGTTCTGTATCTCTGAAATACTTAAAATCAAACCTTAGTCCTGGGAGGTGTCAGCGCTGCCCCCGGAGGGCCAGGCGCCCCTGCTCCCTGTCCGGGCTGGCGTCGGGCGGGGGTCCCTTGTCTCACTCACAGCCGGCGTCCGCAGTCAGCCCCCTGCCGCCGAGAGGGGCCGCTGCGGGCCGTTCATTCCTGGGGAACGCGGGGCTGGGGCTCTGACGTGGCCTGAGGACTAGCGTCACCTGGTCACTGACACCCGTTCTGAGTCCCCAGACCTGCCAGCCGCGGCCAGGCATTCTGGAAGGCGGGCATCTTGGACAGGCGGTCCTAGCGCCATGGTGTCCCCTTGGCAGGCGCTGGGGTGCAGCCAGGACCTGGAGAAGGCCCCGCATCATGTGTAGGGCTGGGACCCACCCTCTGGGTCGGCCCCAGCTGGCTGAGTGGTTCCTGGGAACAGCCTCCCTTGGTGACACTGCCCGTCTGTCTCTCCAGGAGCCGGGATGGTGGTGGACTGGGAGCAGGAGACCGGCCTCCTCATGAGCTCAGGAGACGTGCGGATCGTCCGGATCTGGGACACGGACCGCGAGATGAAGGTGCAGGTAACCACGCCGGCCTGAGCTGGGCCTCCTGGGGGGCCGGGGGCTAGTGTGCAGACCCCCCGCCCTCCCCAGCTCCGCTCACCCTCCAGTCGAGGACGGAGAATGAGGGTCTCGGGGGTGCAGTTTGTGACGAGGCCTCAGTGTCTCTGGAGGGCGGGGAGGCAGGGTCTGGGAGAGCAAGTGCGGGCCTCCTCCTGGTCCCCCTGTGCCCATCGGGCCTGACCCGGGACCTGCACCCCAGCCGCGCTCAGCCTCACTGTCAAGTGTTGTTTTATCTGTGCAGATTAGGGACTGGCAGGAGGCAGCAGGCTGAGTCTGTTTTAAATTAGCATGATTATCTGATTTAGTGCTTCTTAAAGCATCTTTTATTTTGGGTTTTAATAAAAAGAGAGGAGTGAGTTGGTTTTGCCCTAGACGTCCTGGGAGAGTGGCGGGCCCCGGGCAGGGACCGCCGCCCGGAACGAAGAGACCGCAGCTCCTTGTGGGGGGCGCGGGGGCTGCAGCCCTGGAGGAGGTGACGCCCCCTCCACCCAGCGCTCGTGGACTGTGATGACAGTCGGCTGCGTCCAGTCCTTCCTGGGACGCAGCTGGACACCCTGACACTGGCGCCATCACCTGGGGTCCTGTCCCCACACCCCACCCTGAGAGTGCTCCGGGAGGTGGGGGCCCCGAGCTGGGCGCAGAGGAAGCAGGGCTGAGGCAGGCCGGCTCCGCCTTTTAAACAGACTCTGTTGGGTTTCCGTCTGCGCTGGGCCTCGCTGACAGAGAAGCACCTTCCCGTTTGGGGCCCGTCTTTTGTCTCCTGCTGTTTCCCGCGGGGCCTCCATCACACCCACACCCTTCTCCAGCACTGACAGCTGCCAGGAGGAGAGGGAAGTTGACATTGATGGGCAGCAGGACTCCCCCAGGCCCGTCCTCGAGCTAATGAGGAACTTTTAAGAGGGAGCCCTCCAGGATTCCTCCCGCCGAGATGTGCTTCGCCTGCCTTCTAGGAAAGCGGGGGGCGGCGGGGAGGGTAACGGGCGGTGGGGCCTGTGGCCCTGAGAATCCGGCTGCCCTCCTGGCTGTGGCTGCAGGGCTGTCACTCAGTGGCGGTGGGCCTGACTCCCCCGGACCCTCGCCCGTCCACTCCTCTGGCCCTGGCGGCTTCCCTGCTGGAGGAGGCAGCGGCTCCGCCCCGGGGTGACGGCTGCACCCACGGTGGCTGTGAAGGCAGCCTCACGGGGTCTCTTTGTGGCCCTAGGACATCCCCACGGGTGCCGACAGCTGCGTGACGAGCCTGTCCTGCGACTCCCGCCGCTCCCTCATCGTGGCCGGGCTCGGCGACGGCTCCATCCGCGTCTACGACAGGAGGATGGCGCTCAGTGAATGGTAACTGGGCTGGGCCTGCCCCCTGCCCGGCCTCCCCCGGAGCCTGGCGGCCCTTTGGAACTGACCCGACTTCCTCCCTCCAGCCGCGTCATGACCTACCGGGAGCACACGGCCTGGGTGGTGAAGGCCTACCTCCAGAAGCACCCCGAGGGCCACATCATGAGTGTCAGGTAATGAGCAGGAATATTCATGAGACATTGCGCTGTAAAAACATTGTTTTCTCTTCATTTAAAATATGTTCTTGGTATTTAAGCAGCTGGGAAATGATGGCCTTTCAGGGTAGCAATTAGCTTCTGCCCCAGGCCTGGCCAGAAAGGTCAGGGCCAGCACAGAGAGGGGACAGCAGGCCCTCCCGTTGGAGCGCTGCCCATGGGTGCCATGCAGCCGAGCGGGGGCGGGGAGGAGGCATGTGCCGGGATCACTGAGGATCCACTTCCACTGCCCAGCAATCCTGTGCTGAGAGCAGTGGATGTTTACTTGCCGTCACAGGGACAGCAAATGTAATTTACTGTCACAAAGTCACCCTCTCTTCAAAGAGATGCTCTTTCCCTTGTTTGTGATATGGAAACAACACAGCCCTCGGAACCATGCCCCCAGAGGCCAGGGGCAGGGAGGAGGTGGCCTCTGGGGGCGGCGAGCCAGCCTCCCGTCCTGCCACCTCCTGTCGCCGCATCCCGGGCTGCACAAAATCTAATCTCCGGCCGGAAATGAGCAGATACCTCAGAGCCTCCCCCGCGGCCTTGCTCACTGCGTCGCAGCTTTGCGGCTCTGCGGCTGGGCTCTTCCTGGCTTTGGGGAGGAGGCTGGGGCTGTCCCTGTCGTCTGTTGGGGTCGTTGAGGTGGGCCCACATGCTGCCCAGGGGCCTCACTGGACGTGCTGAGGGTCCAGGCAGCCTTGGCCTTGAGTGGCATGTGTGGGTGGCCTGGCGTCACCATGACCCCTCTTGGCAGTGTCAACGGGGACGTGCGCTTCTTTGACCCTCGGATGCCAGAGTCTGTGAACGTCCTGCAGATCGTGAAGGGGCTGACGGCCCTCGACATCCACCCCCAGGCAAACCTGATCGCCTGGTAGGTGATGACCCTCAGAAGCCCCCATCCTGCCCGAAGTGTCTCCAAGGGCCCCAGAGTCAGCCCTGGGCCCTGTGCCCGCACACACGCCCATTGGGGAGCCATGTGGGGGAGCCCGGGGTCGGGGAGCCCATGTGGGGCCCCTTTGCCACTCACCCCGGCTAGCTGAGGGGACGGAGCCGGCGGCCTGAGCCCTCTGGCAGGGGTGCCAGGAGGGGAGCCGCTCCCCCGCGCTGAGCCAGCCCGTCCTCACCCGCAGCGGCTCCATGAACCAGTTCACCGCCATCTACAGCGGCAGCGGGGAGCTTATCAACCACATCAAGTACTACGACGGCTTCATGGGCCAGCGGGTCGGCGCCATCAGCTGCCTGGCCTTCCACCCACACTGGGTCTGTGTCCCGCTGTGGGGGGAGCGGGGGGCGGGGCATGCTGCAGCCAGGCCTCGCGCCCCCGGCACTCCCTCCGGGAGCAGCACCAGGTCCCTGGCATAGACGGACAGCTGAGAAGGGTCCCTGGAGAAACCGGGGGAGGGGTGGCCCAGACCTCAGCAGGTTCCCAGAACTGTCCCTGGGGGGCCATCCTGAAAAGATGCGGGTGCTCTGGGCGGGTCCCCGTGATGGGGAGATGGCCATCTCTGCCCAAAGTGGTAGCTGGGCTGCCTGCCCCGCGGGCGGCTGGGGGTCAGGAGGCCCGGCCTGCCCCCTCCCCTGCGCTCACCGGCTCTCTCCTCCGCAGCCTCACCTGGCCGTGGGGAGCAATGACTACTACATCTCTGTGTACTCGGTGGAGAAGCGTGTCAGATAGCGGCCTGCCCCCCGCCCGCCACCGCCACCGTGTACATAGTGGACCCACCGTGCTTCCCTGAACACTGTCTCGACCCGGCTGCTGGGGGCCCACGGAGGGCCCGCGCTGTCTGTCTGTCTGTCTGTCTGTACTGTCAACGCCCAGGAGCCCGGGGAAGGGGCTCTGCTGGAGTTCTGTGTGACAGACGCTGCTCTGCTGAGTCTTCTGGGCCCCAGGACACAATCGCTGTGCGGCCTAGTCCCCTTCCTGTCCTGTTTTCTTCTGAGATTTTTAAGGGGAAGCACACTTGTTTTATTTTCCAAGTGATGCAAGCATGAGTCCACGAAAGCTCCAGACGAAAGCCAGCCTCCCAGGCTGTGTCCTGGGTCCCTGGCGTGCGCTCCTGGGGACTGACCAGTGGGCTGGTTGGGGCGGGGGTGGGGACTGAGCAGAGGACGGACGGAGGCGGCACAAGTGGAAGGGTCTGCCCAACTGCCTGCCAGCCACCCACCGGTCCCCGCCTGGGCCCATCCCAGCCGAGCGTCGGAGCCCAGGTCACCATCCCGCCCAGGCAGGGTCTCCACCCCGGCATGCTCGGTTTGGATGGGAGAGGCAGGCCCCTGGCCTGTTTCTCTCCGAAGTGCTGCTCTTCCCGGGCTCCTGCCCGGGCCCCACACACATCACACATGTGTCACATGTGCACACGTGGAGGGACCGCCTGAGCCCCAGAGTATCTGGGGGCGACGGTGCCGCCCTGCCCTCTGTCCTCACACGCCCCGGCACAGCTCACACAGCGGGGAACACGGGAGTGCCAGACGTGTCCACGACAGGGCACTGGGCAGCCGCCCCTGGAACACAGGACACAACCACAATGATGATGGTTTGAAAAGCGTTTTTTCCATTTTCCTTGGGAATCAGGATTATTCAGAGAGAGAGGGGTGAGCTAGCTTAGCTAACTCTGCCCGTGACGCCAATAACAGTGGGAAGTGAGTCACAGCCGTGACGAAGCTCAGGGCCCCTAGTGCAGGGCGGCGGTCCTGCCCCAGCGGGGGCGGCTCCGGGCAGGTGGACCCCGCCTGAGGGCGGTGGGGCCGGGCGTCTGTGTCCGGCCAGACCAGGCGAGGGGAGTGCCTTCCGCGGCCCAGGAGAAGGCTCCAGGACGGCCTGCACTTAGTTCTGGGCAAGCGAGCAGCGTGGGGCCAGGGGGGCCGCGGAAGGCTGGTGCCCCTGCAAGGCCCATCAGTTGCACCCAGTGCTCCTGGTGGTGGCTGGAACCTTCCGGAAGCCGAGCTCCACCCACAGACGCAGCGCTGACCGCCCAGGCCAACTCCAGGTTCTGAGCTAGCGCCGTGGGCTGTGAGACAAAGCCCCCCTGCCCCGCGGCTCCCCGCCCGGGGGCCCCCCGAGGCCTGATGCGAAAACTCAATCATGAAGTTACGGAGGCTCGAGAGAGCTCAGCCTAAGGGTTCATGTATCTCTATTTATTTTACCAAAATGAGAATTGAAAGACTGACGAAACATGGGATTGCAATGTGAAAGTGAGAGACAGCTGTTAATAAAAGGTGAACAAGCGCGGAGGGCTGGCCAGCCGCTTTTTTATTTTATTTTTCCGTTTTCAGTTTTATCAGGTAGAATTGTTACAATTTGACTGCACACGTACAACATATTGCGTGTAAATACATATATACAATATACGGCACTTTTTTAATTTACATACACGTACTGATCATTGTTTCTAAGAACAGTTGAGAGCTTTAGCTTTTTAAACTTACACAGTTATCCAAGGAATAAAGCCAACCACAAAATAAGAACAGAATGCGGTAATCCAGTCAAAAGGACCGCCAGGTGTGCTCACACACAGTCCAGAAATCAGTCATCTAAGTTATAAATGATAAATTCATTTGTGTCCCCTTTTTTTAATTCCACATGTAAATATCATAGGTATTTTTCTTTCTCTCTGACTTCTCTTAGAATGATGATCTCCAGGTCTACCCATGTCGCTGCAAATGGCATTTTACTGTTTTTTATGGCTGAGTAGTATTCCATTGTATACATGTACAGTATCTCCTTTATCCAGTCATCTGTTGATGGACATTTAGGCTGTTTCCATGCCTTGGCTATTTTAAGTAGTACTGCTGTGAACACTGGGGTGCAGGTGTCTTCTTAAATTTTATTTTTCTCTGGGTATGTGCCCAGGAGTAGGATTGCTGGTTCATATGGTTAAGTCTATTTTCAGTTTTTAAGGGAACCTCCATAGTGTCCTCCACAGTGGCTGCAACAGTTTACATTTCCACCAACAGTGTAGGAGGGTTGCCCTTTGTCCACACCCTCTGCAGCATTTATTGTTTGTGGACTTTTTAATGATGGCCATTCTGGCGGGTGTGAGGCGATACCTCATTGTAGTTTTGACCTGCATTTTACTGACAATTAGTGACATTGAGCATTCTCCCATGTGCCTATTGGCCATTTGTATGTCTTCATTGGCGAATTGCTTGTTTAGGTCTTCTGCCCATTTTTGGATTGAGTTGCTTGTTTTTGATACTAAGGTGTATGAGCTGTTTGTATGTTTTGGAAATTAGTCACTTGTCTGTTACATCATTGGCAAATGTTTTCTCCCACTCTGTAGGTTGTCTTTTTGTCTTGTGGATGGCATCCTTAGCTGTGCAAAAACTTTTAAGTTTAATTAGATCCCATTTGTTCATTTTGACTTTTATTTCCATTATTCCAGGAGCTGGTTTGAAAAATATATATTGCTGTGATTTATGTCCAAGACTGCTCTGCGTATGTTTTCCTCTAGGAGTTCTATAGTCTCTGGTCTTGCCTTTAGGTCTTTAATCCATTTTGAGTTTGTTTTTGTACGTGGTGTTAGAGAATGTTCTAATCTCAGTGTTCTGCAGGCAGCGGTCCAGATTTCCCAGCACCACTTGCTGAAGAGACTGTCTTTTCTCCATTGTGTGTTCTTGCCTCCTTTGTCGTGGATTAACTGACCATGAGTGTGTGGCTTTATTTCTGGACCTTCTATCCTGTTCCAGTGATCTGTGTCTATTTTTGTGTGGGGGCTGACTTTTAAGGAAACCGTGTCCCAGGGCCCAGGCCCCCCTGCCTGCCAGGGCCCTCCCCTTGGGCACCACCCAGCCCTGTGACCTGGACAGTTTGTCCAAGAAAAGGCCTAACTGGGGGCCACGCCTGCACAGTGGAAGGGCCACCCGCTCTGTCTGCAAGCCCGGCCCCCAGGGGGGCTCCCGCGGCCACTTCTGTTTGTCTTCGCAGCACAAGGTTCCCACCTTGCAGTCAGCGGTTGGGCGGCTGCATCTGCTCTGCTCCACTCCACTCCACTCCGCTCCGGGAACCCGCCTTCCCGAGTCCCAGGCCGCCCCCTTCCCGTGACTGTCCTCAAAGCCAGCATCCCCTCTGGCCTCCGCCTGAAAAGGTCCTGGGCTGCTGGCCGGTGACTCCTGGGCCCTGGGGTGGCCGGATCACTCTCCCTGTGGGGCTGGAGCCTTGTCTCCTGCAGGCATGTCCCTCACCTCCTGAAACGGCCCTCGATTCTAGATCAGATTCCGTGGCTGCCATCCCTGGACACCTCCCGATCTTGAGTGGGGACATTCCTGCCCACGTGGTCAGCAGGCCCTGCGTGTGGCTCCCCAGAGACAGCTTGGGTACCAGCTTCATCCCCGTGACAGGAAATGGGGCCCAGCAGACATCTTTACCCCAAGATCCCACGAAACGGGGTGTGGAGGGCAGGGTGGCGGGCGTGGGCACCGGCCCCGACAGGTGGACAGTGTCATCCCGGCTGAGGATGAGGGCAGTGCCCAGGGGAGGCTGGGTGGATGGGCTGTGACCAGGGGCTCAGGGCTGGGGCACGCGTGGAAGAGAGGGACCAGGACGCCGGAAGGAGGCTGACTACCGGCCCCTGGTCCCAGATCAGTGACCCCCCCGGGTTAGTCCTTGTGGCCACTGCAGCAAATCACCACAGGTGTGTTGGAGTTCTCCTCCCGGTCCTGGAGATGTACAGCGTGCTTGAAAGGCCACGAAGGGGCAGTTTGGTTGCCTAGAGTTTTGATTACGTCATATGCATGCCCCATGGGGATGAATCCAAGGTGTCAGCAAGGGTCCTCTGGAGCCTCCAGGGGAGAATCCGTCTTCCCGCCTTTACCAGCTTCTAGAATCCACCTACGCCCTTTGGTTCGTGGCCCCTTGCTCCTCCTTCAAAGCCAGCAAAGTGGGTGGAGTCTTTCTTTTATTGTAAACATACTTTTTTTATTGAAGCACAGTCAGTTTACGGTGCTGTCAGTTTCTGGTGCACAGCACAGTGCTTCAGTTACCCGTGAACATACATACATTTGTTTTCATATTCTTTTTCACCGCAAGTTACCACTAGATACTGAATACAGTTCCCTGTGCTGTACGGTATGAACCTGCTGTTTATCTGTTTTAGAGGGTGCAGCCTTTTTCACAGGGCACCACTCTGACACTGACTGTGCCCGCTCCCACGGTCAAGGACCCTGTGATGACACCAGCCCACGGACAGTCCAGGACAACCTCCGCACCTCAGAGTTGGCCAATTGGCAACCTTAATTCCATCTGCAACCTTAATCCCCTTTGCCACGTGACCTGACACGGTCACAGTCCCCAGGATTAGGATGGGGGCCCTGGGAGGCTTTATTCTGCTGACCACTCCCTTTGCCTACAAGCCCCCCACCAAGCAGAGCCACTAAGTGCCAGGGGATCCTTGGCCAAGAGGAGGTGAGTGGACGCTGGGTGGAAGGAAGATGTCTGTGCCCGCTCCCAGTGTTGGGTGTGGAGTTGGGAGGGGCTTGGTCATGGCCCGGCCCCCCAGAGCTATCTGTACAGGGGGCAGCGGCCCCCATGTCCCTGGGAAGGCCCCCAGGCCCCGGTGCGTGAGGGTGACTGCAGGGAGGTGGGTTCCCCCCACGGCGCCCGCTCCAAGGTGGGGAGGGGAGCCGTCACCATGGAAACCCAGAGCCTGAGCAGCTGAAACTCCTGAATTAAATTACGGTTTGTTTTAAGCAGGAAGGATCCTGAGCGTTTCCTCGGCTGCACCCGGGGTGCTTCAGCAGAGAGAGTCATATTTTTCCTATTAGCATCATTTACTCTGTCACTGGGACTCGAGTACAAACCAAGTGGTCACAAACATGAGAGATGGACGGAGGCGGGAGCTGGCCACAGGAGAAACGCCGGGGCCAGGCCAGGCCCCCTCGCTCTCCCGGGCCCGGCCCCACACCCTCCACTAGCTGGCGCCGCGGGGCTGCCCTGAGGGGTCCGGAAAGGATCGCGTAGCTGCACCTCGCGGCCGGGGGGAGGTGGGCCACCCTCCGCCAGGCTCTGCTCCGCGTGTCGCCTGGAACCAGGAAGGCCCCTCCCGGGTCAGCAGCTTCAGCCTGGGGTCCCCTGAGACGCTTGTCTTCCCCTCAGCGCTGGCTCTGCGCTTCGGTGGGAGGGAGGGGCAAAGATGTGCTCACCCGGGGGAGCCCCGCGTGCAGAGAGGGGCGGCGGCGGGGCCAGTCTCAGCGTGGGACCGGTGGTGTTGGGGGTGACACAGGCAAAGGCCAGGGCCCCAGCAGGCGCCCCTCTGGGATGGGGGGAAGGGGTGGAGGGGACGGCCTCTCAGAGCCCTTCAGTCGCAAGCTGGCTGAGGGCCCACGCGGCCTGAAGAGTAGCTGGTGCCTCATGCGAAGACGGGGCAGCACCAGGACAGGCGAGGGGGAGCGGGGGCCAGAAGGATGGCTGCTGGGACGGGCCCAGTTGTGTCCCCTACCCTCAGGCTGAAGTCTGAGCCCCGCCCCCACCCCAGCACTGCCTCGGGGTGGGGCACGTCTGAGCAGCCCCTGCCATGTGCGAGGCAGACCACGGCCAGAGAGGACAGTGGTGCTGGGGAGCAGGGCAGGCAGAGGAGGTGGCTCCCCGCCCCTGATCGAGGGACCAGAGCAAGCGGGGACGGGATGGGAGGCCCAGTCCCGGAGGGGAGGGCAGAGGCCCCTGTGAGCCCGGTGGTCCTGGCAGGGGGCCCGGCCTCCAGGGTAAGGATGGGCTGCGGGAGAGTTGAAATTGGGCTCTGCTGGCAGCCCCAGAGCTAACTGGCTTCAGCGATCCTTGTGGAATTCCGCCCATCGCTCCCCGGCACCCCCAGCTGGAAGGCTCCCTAAGAGGCTGACTGCAGCCCCTGGACCTGTGTCTTGGGGTGAAGGTCTCCTTTGCCTGCACTGGTGGGGCCTGGCCTTTCCCTGGCTTCATGTCCCCACCCCCCTCCCCAGGCAGCAGGCACATCCTGAGCCCCCCAGCCCTGGTGGCTGACATGCAGCCATGGAGGGAGAGGTGCGCGGCACAGGAAGCCTCAGCCCCAGGCCCGCAGGGCCCTGGAAGTGTGCAGCTGGACAAGCAGCTGAGCATCGGGAACCCAGGTGGGGCAGCCAGCCCCTGACCCAGGTGCTGCCACACGTGCCAGAGGAGAGGCTGCAGCGAGAAGCTGAGGGGACGAGCCCCCACCCCAAGTGTGGGGCTGAAATCTGGGGGCACAGGTTCTGGGCCAGCAGAGCCCGCTGGTGGAGCCTCTCCTGCAGGAAACAAGACTGGGGGCTCCCAGAGAGGCTCCCCAGCTGTGGGGAGGGATTAGGGGTGCAGAGGGACGGGTGGGGGGCCCACCCCTAGCTTGTCATCGGTGCCCACTGTGCTCTGCCAGCAGGGGGAGCCCAGCCACGCGCAGGACACCCACCTCTGTGGCCTGGGGAGCCAGTGACCCCAGCTCCACAGGGAAGGTGGCAGCCACCAGCAAGTTCAACCAACACAAGGCAGACCCCACGTGGACTACCCACCCCGACACCCCTCCCCTCACGGCCCTGCCTCCAGTCAGCTGGCCCTGCCCCCACTGCTCCCACCAGGACGGCCCCTCACCTGCCACCATGACGCCTCCTCTCAACTGGGAGCAGCTGGAGCCACCTTTAAATCCAGGTTAGACCACCCTCCCAGGTTGGGGCCAGCAGCCTCTGGGATCAGAAGCACGGCCCTGTGCCTGCCCCACATGCCCACCTGTCCCCTCCTCCCGCCCCACGCAGTCCGCTCACTGTCCCTGCCTGGAGAGCTCCTGAGATCGGATGCCTCTTCCTCAAGGAAGCCCTCCCTGATCCAATGTCCCACCACCTGCATCACAACACTGCGTTACCTTGTGATCTCTGCCACGTGCAGACCCCAAGGCAGCAGTGACCCCAGCACCCAGAGCAGGCAGGCAGGTGCTCAAGAAGCAGGTGGTGGTAGATGGGCGGATGAGGGCGTGAGGGAAGGGCTGGACAGACGGATGACTTCTCCCAGCCAGGGCAGACCCCTGCAGGTCCTCCTCCACTCCACCGGGTCTTCTTGGACCCACTGCCTCCTAGGGGGTCACTGCCTGTTGGTGCAGGGTGCTGGGATGTTGGGGTACCAGGTGGCCAGTGTGCTGGGGCCGGTGCTGGATGTGGGGTGCTGGGTGAGGGGGTGCCGGGGTGCCGGAACCAGTACCGCCCCCGCGCCGAGCCGGCTCACATCCCAGGCCCTGACACTGTTGCGCGGCTGCCAGGCTGTCCTGCAGCGCCACCTCGTGACCGCCGCGGGGCTCGCGGTTGCGCGACCGTAGCTCGGCTAAGCGTCCAGGAAGGTGGTCACCCCTGCGACCCTGCGCCCCTCCCCGTGGCCTCGCATCTCTTCTGCTCTCAAGCCTCCGAAAGATGTGTTTCAACTTTTGACCCAGCGTCTCCACTCACCTGAGTCACCAGGCGGCAGGGCCTTACCCCCCAGGGCCTCCGTACCCCCGTCGCTCCACAGCCCCTCCCTTACCGGCCTGTCTGAGCGCCCCCCCTCGCCACGACGTCCCCCAGCCCGGATGCCCGCCCTGGGGGTTCCCAGCGACCCGCACCCGGGGCTGCCCCAGCCGCGGTGCCCAGGTAGCATCCACGCAGCGGGTCCTCAGTGTCTTCAGCACCATTTCCTAGGCTCACACCCAACGCCTGGAACTTGGCCTGGAGTCCCCTGACTTCTTCCAGAATGTTCCTTGGCTCACCCCACCTTCTCTGCCCCTCTGTCACCACCCCCTTGGTCGGACCCCCAGGACCCCTGACTCTCAGGACCCCTGACCAGGGCCCTGACAGCTCTTAACACGCCGCACGTGTACCCATGGCCGGCCCCCCACCCCGAACCCCGACCAGGCATCGGCACAGCCCACGTGCCCACCAGCGGCTGGTCCCAGGACCCCGGTGGCTTGTGGCCCCAGAAAGTGCCAGTTTGGGAGGACATTCCCGCCACTCCACCCGCGAGCGCCCGCCCTCCCCTCTGAGGATTGGCTCAGGTGCGTGCACGATGCCCGGGCTCAGCCAATCAGCCTCCTTAACCCTCACGGCCACAGCTGATTGGCCCGGGTGGAAGCCAATCAGCACCCTCGTCTGGGCGTGAGGTCCTGGAGGCCTGGGAAGGTGGGCGCCCTGCGGAGGCCACGGCCGAGCGGTGGACGGAGGAGGTGGACAGCAGCAGTGAGGGGCAGGGGGTCCCGGATGGCTTTCCATGCTGGTCACCACCGTGGCCCGCGTTGGTGGAGGTTCAGTTCCCGCCACGTGCTCCTCGCGCGCCTCCTGTGCGCACACCAGCGGCCGCCCTTGCACGCAGTCAGCGTGCCCCCGTGTGCACGTCAGGTAAGGGCCACCCGTCGTCGCCCTCCCTGGGACTCCAGGGCTAACTCCCATCAGACGCTAGGTTAATTTCCTCTGGTAGGAAGTGTTCCAAGGTGTGGACAGTGGAGGAGGCGGCCGACTGGGGCCCTTGCGAGTGCGCAGGTGGAGGCGGGGGTCACCGTCGCCAAGCGTCTCCTGCAAACCCGAGTCTCTGAAAGCTCGCGCGCCCCCAAGACCCAGTGACAGGACCATGACCTTCATTCCTGGAACCTGTCCGAGGGTTTGAAGTGCTGAATCTCTGTAATCAACACTTTCCTGCTTGAAATGCCCGGATGCTGGAGTCCTGACACACACCCCCCAGTTCCTCAGAATGTGCCCTCACTTGCGGGAGGGTCTTTACAGAGGTGTGGGCTCTGATCCAACGTGACTATTGTCTTTATGAAAAGGGGAAATTTGGACACAGACACCCACACAGGGAGGCCACGATGGAGGCAGAGGCCACATGATGCTTCCATTACCAAATAAAACTTGGGTCCACTTGCTGGTGCGCACTGAAGCCCAGGTGGTGGTGAAGGGAAGTGCAGCGTTCATTGCAGGGCGCCCTGCAAGGAGTCCAGGCGGCTGGCGCTCAGAAGGCCCCAGCTCCCTCAAGGCTTTCAGGGAAAGGATTTTAAAGACAGGGTAAGGGAGGGGGTGTGGGCTGTGTGATCAGATCGTGGACATGCTTCTGATTGGTCGGTGGTGAGGTCATCAGGAGTCAACATCATCAGCCTCCTGGTTCCAGCCGGTCTGGGGTCTCTGTGCTTGTGGGCAGCACACAGTTAACTCCTCCCCACCCCTTTGGGTTTCAGTGTCTGCAAAACAGCTCAAAGGACATGGCTCAGAATATTATCTATAGGCCTTGAGAAGGAACTAAATGCCCTCGAATTTGTTTAGTGGCTGAACTGTTACCATTTTGTCTTGCTTGACTGTTTTCCTTTCTCTCTGCCTTTTCTCACTTCTCTGATGAAATGTACTCTTTGGAACTCGGGAAGCCTAGGAGACTAAAGTTTTCCTACAGACAAGAGGTGGGCAGAGGACGTGGCAGGGGGGTCTGTCTCGGGAAGGCCCCACAGGGTCCTGCTCATTACACTTCCACGTGCTAGGGCTTGCGGGCAAACCACCAGAAGCTGGGAGAGAGGCAGGTTCTTCCTCACAGGCTCCGGAGAGCCAGCCCTGCCAACACCGGCATTTCAGCCTTCCAGCCTTCAGACCATGAGACACTAAGTTTCTATTGTCTAAGTGGCCCAGCCTGGGGGAACCTGTCACGACAGTCAGAGCAGACTAACACAATCTGAAAAACAGGATCTGAGTGGCTGAGGGGTGCAACCACACGCTTTTCCATGATTGCCTGGATTCCATGAGAGCCGGGTTCTGGGAGCCCAAGCAGCTGCAAGGCAACATTCCGGGGGAAGTCAGGACCATGGGGCAGGCTGGGGGTTCCCGACTGCTCTGAGAAGATTTCATTTCTTAAAATGACAAGCAAGTGGCTTAAGATTCTCAGTTCAAGGGAGAGTTAGGAGAGTAGGCGGGAGGCGGGACCCCCGTAAAAGGAAATCTGAGTACTTGCAGAGGGAACGTTGTGGCTGGAAATCATTGCCCATGTCTCATCCTGCGGGTTGTAAGATTACAGTGTAAATTGAATTCTCAGCCTCACCAGGTCAGAGCACTGAATGTGAAAGAGTCAGATGGAGAAGGCCCAGGGGACTGACCTTGACCCCTACGCCTCCTGCATAATCCTGTTAAGCCTTGCCTTCTGGTGGAAGCCACCCTGCTCCCCGTCTGAGGCGGCCCCCCACCATGTGAAGCCCCCACCAAAAGCAGTTGCCTGCTAAGGGGACACGGCTTCTCTTCAAGACCTCACCCTGTGACCCCTCCTTGTCTCCAGACCCATAGCTGCAGTGAGATCCTAGCTGACTCCAGGGAGGTGAGAACTCCATCACACCCCAAAGACTCCAGGATATCGCTGACCCTCACCACACAGGTGCGTGATGCGGCCGACACTGGGCGAGCTGGACAGGGCCCAGGCACTTGAGACTCCGGGCCCTACTGTTTGCTTTCGTCTATAAGAAGATCCTTTGTACCTGGGAACTTGGACTTAACATGGCCCGGCTGAGATGCCAGCAATTCCCTGGTCTAATATAGAGGAAACCTGAAGGGCTGGGGCAGATAAGGACCAGACATGAATGTATCAGGTGCAGCCTGCCCCTCGTTGAGTCCCCGAGCACACGCCCTGCACAGAGGCCTGGAGAAAGCCCTGGGTGAGGACCTCGGCTCCTTGAACAGCTCTCCAAGGTCTGCAGGCCCGGAATGAGGGTAGAGCTGCTGCTGTCCAAACAAGGCCTCTGATTTCTCCTGGGAACTGGGAGGGCTTGGCCCAGAGATAAGGTGGGCAGGTTCCAGGAAAGTGCAGCAAACTCCAAGCGGTCGTTATGATGGACAGTGCTGGGGGTACCCTTGGCCCCCGCCAACCGCAAACAACGGACAGTCTCAGAAAGCTGAAATTGACCATGAAGAAACAGCCCACGTCTGGCAAATAGAGATCCAATGTGAAGCACCTCAGTGGAGGGAGGGTGACCTCTCGTCCAGTTCCAGGGTTGAACGGAGGGGAAGATGGGTTCCCTGTGAAGGATTCTGAGAAGTATTCCCTGCAGACCCTCCCCAAGGTGCCTACCTTTGTTCCAGTTACTACTGCTGCGTAACAAACCCCTCACCCTGAAACTTAATGGCTTAAAAAGACACCCATCATTTATCTGGCTCGTGGATCTGCACGCAGGCGGAGTCTACAGGGAAGCTCATCCCTGCTCCGTGTGGCCCGGCCGACGGGGGACTGGAACTCCCCTAACAAGTCTGTGCACCCACCCAGCGGGCAGTGGTGCTGACCCTCCCCACGCAGGCCTCTCCAGGGGCAGCTGGCTCCTCTCACTTGGTGGCAAGTCCCAGGGGACAGCAGCCTTTTGTACCTGGTCCTAGCAGTCACAGAGCACTAGTCTTGCCATTGGTGAGGGCCTCTGTGGGACTCCACTGCCTTGGCTGGCTCGTGGTGATGGAGCCAGAACTGGGGATGTTCCTCCTTTGCCAGCGAGCTTGACACGGCGTCAGTGCAGTGCTGGGGTGATGCTGCCCGGTCCGCAGAGGAGGGGGCTTCCCTTTCTACTGCTACACTTTTCTCCTCTGGGGATGCAGCTGGCGGGGGATGGGCTCCTTAATGAGTCTCCCCACCACCCCTGGGCTGCTTCTTGCAGACCCCCAGTCTTTCCCACTCCCTGGGCCCTGTGATTGAGGGAGAACCAGGGAGCATCGCTGTAAGCGATACCACACAGTGATCCCCACGTCCCCAAAGGACCCCGCACCTGCTGACCAAAGTAACGCTGCGCTGGGGAAAGGAAACACCCCAGCCCATCTGGCACATAAAGACACTGGCTTTAAATGGATGCTAAGTCCTGGGGATGCCCTGACACCACAGTGGGCCACCAGTCTGGGGTTTTCATGGTGGTCGGGGGGTATGTGCAGGGGTCACTGTGGGGCCAGTCAGCCCACAGACCCACCCTGCAGCCCTTTCCCCAGTTCTTGGACATCAGATTGGACCAGACATAAAGAATCCACGTACTGCCTCTCATAGGGATACCTGTGGTGGGAAGGGTTCAGTGGAAGCCATGTCCCCTCCCTGCCAAGACTGCACACTCAAAGCAACACTGCGGTCCTGGGGGATTACAGGGGTTAGTGCCGCCACGAAGGATCTCAAAGGTGCAGGTGTGGCCTTACCTGTCACATCCCCATCCACCTCACCTTTGTGGTCCCTGCAGGGTCAGGTGGTCTCGGAGAACGACTGTGCATTATCGTGAACTCCCTGTCTCTCTGTGTCACGTTTTTGGTAACTCTTTCAATATTTCGAACTTTTTCGTTATTATTACGTTTGTTACAGTGATCTGTGAGAAAAGACCTCTGATGTTACTACAGGCAGACCTCAGAGATATTATGGGTTCCATTTTTGCAATAAAGCGAATATGAAAATAAATAGAGCCACACAAATTTGTTGGCTTCCCAGTGCATATAAGTTATGTTTACTCTCTACTGCAGCGTATTAAATGTGCGATTGCATTGTCTTTAAAAAGCACGTACCTTAATTAAAAATACTTCATTGCTAAAAAATGCTAACCGTCATCTGAGCCTTCAGCGAGTAGTGAAACGCAGGTGGAATGCACGGTCCGGGGAGGCTTCCCCAGGCGAGTCCGCGGCGGTGCGCGTTCTGCGGCGCTTGGCCCCGCGCGGCCGCCGTAGCGGGGGGGGGTGAAGGGAGCGGGCTACGGGGGGAGAGTCGGGACGGGCTACGGCGGCCGCGCGGGGCCAGGCGGGGCGGGGCGGCCGGGCCGGTGGCGGGGCGCGGGCCGGGCGGGCCGCCATGGGCAACCTGTTCGGCCGCAAGAAGCAGAGCCGGGTCACGGAGCAGGACAAGGCCATCCTGGTGAGCTGCCGGCCCCGCGCGCGGGGGCCCGAGGCCGGGCGGGCTTCCCTGCCCCCGGGGCCCGTCCGGCGCGGTGGGCGGCGGGCCTCCCGTGCGGCGCGTGCCCGGGCCCCGTTCCGCCGAGTCCGAGCGAGCGCGGTCGCTGTGGGCTGCGGGCTGCGGGCGGCCCCGGTGCGGCGGCCGAGCCGCCCCTCGGGTCTCGGGAGGCGGTGCGGCCTCGCCCTGTTCCGCGGTCACCCCTTGTCCGTGGACGAGGCCGCGCCCGCAGGTGCGGTTCCTGAGCTGCAGCCCCGCGCCCCGGCGCCGGCCCGGTACTGCCCTGCTTTGCCGTGGCCCGTCTGGGGCAAAGCCAGGGCCTGCGCCTGGGCGGGAGGCCGTGGGGAGGGGATGGCCGCGCAGTGTGGCCTTGTCGCTGCGCCCAGAACCGGGGCTCTAAGGAGACCGGGCTCTGGTTGTGGGACAGTCGTGTTCCGTGTGACTGGGACTCCAGGTGGGCTCGGGATCTGCCTTGGTCCTTGCTCCGACCTGTGGCCTGTGCGGGCCCTGAGGCACTGAGGCCTCGCCAGGGTCCCCAGGCTGGCGGGCCGCCCTCCAGACGCCGGTCTCTGAGACCACACCAGACCCTCCAAGTTTTGGATGGTGATGTACCTGCCTGTGGATTCAGGTGTCCCTTCCAGGGAGTGCTGGGGCAAAAGCTAGTTTCTGTGGAAAGAATCGCCGGCTAGGTTAAGTGAAATGAGGTGTCAAGAATAATTCATTTTCAAAAGGAAAGAAATGTGTCGAGGAGGAGACGGCCCAAAACGTGAGCAGCGTTTACCTTTGCTCTTTTTTTTTTCCCGTATATTTTTTCAACCAAAAAAAAATGTGATTTTTGCACTAAGAGAAAAACGAATCCAAGTAACAAGTGACGTTTGTTTATTTTTCGGTTGGTTGGTATTTTGTTGTTGTTTTAACTGTGGCTTCTGAAACCATAAGTTATGAAACTTTTCAACTGAAGTTCTCCAGTCTAAGAAGAGACAACAGGCATGTTTGTCGCTGGAGAAGATCGTAGCTTTGGGTGCTTAGTGTGGTCGGGTGCACACGACAGCAAGGTGTGCCCTGCCTCCTCCCTCTGCTGCTGGGCTTACCCCTCTGGCTGAGCAGGAGGCCCCCAGGCTACTCTCTTCCCTCTCTAGGGACTCACCTTTGGGTTTCTTTTCAAGGAGGCCTTCCTCTTGCCAAGGATTCACGTTGGTGGGGTCACAGTAGAACAAAACATTGCCTGATAATTTCTGAGGGTGAATAGCTGAGTCGAGAAGCTTCGAGCTCCAGCGTGCTGTCCTGTGACCTTCTGCCAAGACCCCTTGTTTTACAAAGCGGGCAGCCTGGCCGCACCTGCGGAGGAAAGGTGGCCAGAGCTGGGGACTGGCACAGAGGCTGGCGCCGGGTCTCCAGACGCCTCTCACTGAAGCCACAAAAGAGCAAAGCCAGGAGGGAGGAGGCCCCAGGCCCCAGCCATGGCTGGGTGGGATGGTGGCTCACGGTGACTGTCACCAGCACCTTCTGTGTTTCTGTGCCTTGGAGGTGCCGGCAGCGCTCCCTGGCCTGCCTGGCAGTGCTCACGCTCCTTGCCAATGGCAAGCGGGCAGCAAGGCTGTGCGGTGTGGGCGCTGAGGGCGAGGGACTGTCTAGGGTGGGGGCAGGGGCGTCTTGGGCTGTGAGGGTACTGAGCTGCAGCCCTGGCCTCCACCTCCAGAGGCCAGTGGCATCCCCAGCTGTGACAGGCTGGGGTGACTCCAGACAGTGCCCCACATGCTCTGGGGGACAGACTTCTCCCCAAGGAGAGCTGTTTCAGAGGGTGTGCTTCCAGTGCTGGCGATCAGGGCAGCCTGGCTATGGTGGGGGCCCCTTCCGTGACCCTGGCAGCCTCCAGGCCGGCTCTCCCAGGCACTGGGTAGCCTGGCGTGGGTGCAGCGCTGCACGGGCTCAGTGTGGACACAGGCCTGCTCTCCGGCAGCAACTGAAGCAGCAGCGGGACCGGCTAAAGCAGTACCAGAAGAGGATCACCCAGCAGCTGGAGCGGGAGCGGGAGGTCGCCCGGCAGCTCCTGCGCGACGGCAGGAAGGAGTGAGTGGGGCCGGGTGGGGCCGGGAGGCTGGAGCAGGGGTGGGGCCGGGAGGCCGCTCAGTGTCACCGCTCGGGTTCCCCTGCAGGCGGGCCAAGCTGCTGCTCAAGAAGAAGCGGTACCGGGAGCAGCTCCTGGACAAGACGGAAAACCAGATCACCAGCCTGGAGACCATGGTAGGCCCGGCTGCGGCCGGGGGCGTCTGTGGGCCCCACGGGGCTGAAGTGTGTCACCTTCCTTCCCTGGGCCCCTCAGCCAGAGCCCAAGGAGTGGGTCTAAGGAGGAGGGGAGACTCTTCGATGGGAACCTGGCCATCTTCAGGGGCTGGGGGCAGGTTGGCTCTTGCAGGCTCGGGGGCTCTTGGGGGGCTGGACCCCTTCTGGGTGGTGGGGTTGGGGGGTGGACAGGGTGGGTGGGGGTCTGCCCGGGTGATGGGAGAGGTGTCCCGAGCGGCCCAGCTCTAGGCCCAAGTCTAGTTCTGCTCTGTTGCTAACCAGAGCTGCTAGTAAGCAGTCGTGGTACTTTGAGATTCTTCCCGGGTCCTCTGAGGCCCACCAAGGCCCCTAGTGGTGCTCAGGGCAGCAGGAACGGACAAGGGGGAGGCTGGGGCAGAGATGGTCTGCCCTGAGACCCAGCGGTCTTCATGGGCGGTGGTCTCATCCTCAGTGCCGTTGCGGGGTCTGCGTGAGGAGGCAGAAGGCTGGCCCCTGACCACAGGGCTCTCCCCCTCAGGTCCAGAGTATTGAGTTCACCCAGATTGAAATGAAGGTGCTCGAGGGGCTGCAGGTCGGAAATGAGTGTCTGAATAAGATGCACCAGGTGAGTCTTGCAAGTCTGGGGGCAGAGAGGAGGGGAGCAGGCGGAACAAGGAGAAGGCTTGTCCCTGACGCCACCCCTGCACCCAGGCTGTCAGGTGCATGGGAAAGCCAGTCACTACCGGGAGAGGGTGACAGTCTGGTGGGACCAACAAACTCAGGAATGGTGGCCTGAGAATAGGGACCCAAACTATAATTTGGGTTCACAGATGCTAAAGTGACTGGAGGGAAAGTCTGCTTAGAATAGGGGAGGGTTGTGGTGAACTAATCTGGAGGACTTCCTGGAGGAGGTGAACCCAGCCTCCTCTCAGGAAGCAGAACGGAGGTGGGCAGTAGGAGGAGAGGTGAGGCCCAGAGAGGCCGTGGCAAAGCCCCCACCCCGTCTCGTTCCTGACGAGTGGGTGGCACACAGGGCCAGGCAGACCTGGGTTGCACTGCTTTTCTGAGTGTCCAGTGTGGTCTACCTGCCAGTCAGGCAAAGGTGCTACTTTGAACCCAAAAGAAATCAAGTCGCCTGGCCGGAGAACGTTTTTTGTGCTGTTTACTAGCACTAGGCTTGATTTGGGTGCCAGAAGGTCCAGTGAGAAGGGCCCGCAGGATCCAGGGAGGTCAGTTGAGGCTTCTGAAAAGACTAGTCTGACGGCTCCACAGCCTCTGTGGATGGGCCCTGCCTGGGACACAAGTGACCAAGGATGAGCCACGTCCCACTTGGCTTCATTCAGCAGAAACAGAGGGTCCGGGCCGTGTGCCCTGTTGGTCGGGGTGGCTTCATGCAGGGGTTGATGCTTGTCGTGCTGACGCACTCCCGGCTTGTAACTGACAGGTGATGTCCATAGAAGAGGTGGAGCGGATACTGGACGAGACCCAGGAGGCCGTGGAGTACCAGCGGGTAGGTGTTGCCGCGTCACTGGGACCCGCCTTCTGCCAGCCCAGGAGCTCGAGGGCCAACTTGCTGAGTGTCCAGCGCCACCCTCGAGGGCCAGGCCTCCCCACGCCACTGGGCGGCTGCCTTCTTTCTTTCGAGGAAGAGGAGCCTTGAGCCGGGGCCGTCTCCTTCCTCTGTGAGGGGCTAGCTTTCCCTGCCCCAGCCGGGCCGTGCGCCTCACCTCCGCTCCTCCTTTCACAGCAAATAGATGAGCTGTTGGCAGGAAGCTTCACGCAGGAGGACGAAGATGCCATCCTGGAGGAGCTGGATGCAATCACTCAGGTAACGGGACCCCGGGACTGACGCGGTCACTCGGGTGACGGGACCCCAGGACTGACGCGGTCACTCGGGTGACGGGCCACCTTACTTCTGGTTCACTTACTTACTGACTCAGTTCTTCTCAAAACCCAAGGGGCTTCTGGGTACCCTCTGGGAACCACAGACACACCCAGTGCTAGCACCCAAGGGGACCACAGCAGAGGTGCCCCTGTGGCCCCTGACCTGCATGGGTGCCTGTTTCAAAGCCCATGACCCCAAATCAGATGGAACTCTGGGCGGGGAGCCCCTCAGGGTCCAGGCTGTTGGGCGCAGCCAGCGTTCGTGGCCACCGCGCCCTTGGTGTTGGGAGTGGGAGGGATCCTGGCAGCCAGGGATGGCGCAGCCTTGGTTGGGTGCTGGAGGGTTCGTGTCCCACTGACATCCCGCTGAGAGCAGCTAAGCAAACAGGATGCCGTCGTCCCGAGAGAAGGACCATGGCGATTGCGTCTGACGGCCTTTACCCTGTTTCCTTCAGGAACAGATCGAGCTGCCAGAGGTTCCTTCGGAGCCTCTTCCCGAAAAGAAGCCAGGTACTGTCCTCGTCCTGTCCTTGGAGAGCAGTGAGTCCTAGAGGGTCCCGGCCGCGGGGTCCTGCCCTTCCTGCTCAGCGAGGGTCGTGTCCCATCGCCCACAGGTGCTGGGCCACGTGCTGGCACCAGCTTGGGAGCTCAGGCCGACGCGGGGCCTTACCCTGAGGTCGAGCCCAGCTTTCTGAGGGGTCTGGGGAACCTTGTGAGAGCCAAACCCATCTGGAGAGGCATGCCCTGAAGGTAGAGCCAGGAAAGGGCCCGTTTAGCCAGGCAGGCGCCCTCAGTGCAGCCAGGACCCGCCGTCCTCGGGCTGTCACAGGGACAGCTGTCCCGGGCGTCACTTACACGCGCCCTCAGAAGTTCTCCACGCCGATCGGTCCTCCGTGAGTCCCCTTGGCTCTCTCTGCTCCTCGCTGCCCCTCAGCCTCCTCTCCGGCCCAGGGGAGGGGCTGCTGTCCCATCTTGAGTGCGGCTCTGTTGCTGGCCCACCGGTGTCTGCGTGCAACTCGCCTCCCCGGAGCCGTGCCTGCCTTCTCAGAGCACGAAGGCCTGGGCCTGGCACCTTGCCGCCTCTGATCCTTCCTGGGGAATTTCGCCTGCAGGGTCTTGTTGCGCAACAGACGTGTCTGTGTTTCCTCCACAGAGAAAGTCCCCGTCAAGGCCGGGCCCAGGCAGGCGGAACTGGTGGCAGCCTCATAACACGGCCTCCTCACGTGGGACTCGCAGGGAATGCCGAGGACTGGGGCCCAGTGATTGGGCGTGCGGCCGGCCCTGACCGGGCTCCCAGGAGGCCGGCGCCATGCCGGCCGGCCGGGTGCTGACGGAGCCGCTCGCACACCGGCGCCCTCTCAGGACGCCCACGGGGCGTTTCCAGGCGCCGCTGTCCTGCTCTCGTTTCTGGATTAAACCCTGCAGCCAGCGCAGCTTCCGAGGCTGTGGTTCCTGGGGCCGGGCCGGGCCCGTCGCGCCTGGTGCCGGTCACTCGTCCTGGTGCGCACGGCTCCGCTGGCCGCCGTCCCCCAGCGCTGTCTGCTGTGGGGGGATGCGTCAGACCCCGCCTCCCACCCTCCCCTCTCCCCTCTCCCTCTTCCTGCTGCTCCTGTCCGCTGGCAGGGGCTTCAGTTCAGGGGTCCCTGCCTTGGCCTGGCTTCCTGACATGCTATTTCCATGTAGATTTGGGGTGGAAGGCTCTCTGTGTGTATCTGTCAGCGTTCTGGGGCAGGGGGCCAGGAGGGGCGTCCCTGCTGGATCGACGACTTCGGGAGCCCTAACCACCCCATCCCTCCCGAGTCTGTGCACAGAGGTCAGTCCTGCTGAGAAGGGACGTTCCAGGACAGCCAGTGCATCCGGCCGGGTCCCCCGAGATGCCAGCTGGGAGCAGTCAGCAGCCAGGCGGGGGCTGCGGAGGATGGAGAGGACTTCCCTGCTTCATGGGTTGTTTCAGAATTAGACAGTCTCACTGGGATTTCACTCCCAAGGGGGTGAAGTCAAAGGGGACCCTCCTAGCCCCGCAGACAGGCCAAGCCCGTATTAAAGTTGCCGCCCACACAGTCTGCCGCCTGGTGAACTGGGGCCGGTGGGAGGGGCAGGGAGTGTTGGGTGGCTCCTCCCTCTGGTCCCTGGAACAGGGGGCACTTGAGGGCACCTGCCTGGGCCGGGCCACACGGGGACCAGGGTCAGGAGCCGGTGAGGTCCTCACCCTGCCCAGCCGAGGGCAGTAGGTTGGCCTGGGCTCCAGCACCAGCCGGGGCAGGTCACCTCCGGGCAGCTGCCCGCAGTGAGGTGCAGGGCAGTTCTCTGCCCCCTCCTCCCTTCTAAGGGGTGCTGTCGGCCTCTCCTTGTTTACAGGGTTTGTGTGACCCCGTGGCTGGTGGCCGGCCGTCCAGGGGGGTGGTCTGGTGCCCGGGGGTGGGGTCCAGTTTGGAGTCCTACGTCTAGGTGAGAAGCCAGTGCCCCAGGGGCGAAAAGGCAGCAGCAAGGAGGGAGACGTGGGCGTCCACTTCGGGGGGTGTGCAGGCCCTCCCCCCAGAGGGCACGGCGGGGTGCGGCCGTGCTGCCAGGTCTGAGAGGAGCGGAGGCCTGGGTTTTCGGGGGACAGCCTTGCTTTGTGTGAGGCCCCCTGTCAGGTGCAGTGCTCTCCTCTGCCGGGAGGGGGCGCTCTGCCAGCTCCAGTCTGACTGCTGGGTCCCACTGGCTTCTTTCTGGCAGTGCGTGGTGACTGTCCCCAGGACCCGGCGGGGCCCCTAGGGCAGTTCTGGTTGAGGAGGGGAAGCAGGCCCCAGGAGCTGGGGCGGGACTGAGATCTCATGTACCAATCAAGCAGCCTTTTTCTTTGTGAAAGTTCATCCTGTGGACCTAGGAAGGAGGCCCTGCCCTGAGACCTAGCTGACCTTGAGCCTACTCATGGGCTCTGGCCTTGGAGGTCACCTGCCTCACAGGCCCTCTTGTAGCGGGGAGCCCCTCCTGCCATGAGGAAACACATTCTCCTGCCCATGCCGAGCCCTGGTCTTGGACACCAGCCGCATGAGTGTGACCCAGCCTCCTGATCTGGGGGACGTAGGCCTCGTGACGATCACAAGCCAGTCGTGGTGGAGTGCAAAACCTGGGGCAGAGCTGGCATCTGCCCCAGACCAGTGGGGCCGGGGGGCCTTGGAGGGGAGGGGGAGCCTGGGAGCAGCCTGTGCCTGCTGGGTGGGAGAGGAGGAGGGGGGCTGTGATGACCATCTGACCAGAGAGGGGACTTGCTGGCAAGCTGGCAAGCTGGCACCCGGGAGGACAGGCGGGGGCAGTGGGGGAAAGGACCAGGCACCAGACGCTTGGCTGGAGGCACTTCCATCCACAGTGTGCGCAGTGTGGAGGTAGAGGGTGGGAGGGGGCTGGGAGAAGAGGGCACCAGGACTGGGTGTGGGGACAGAATGGGATGTGCCCAGCATGGGGTGGGAGGGTGTCCTGGCCGCACTGTGTGCCCCACCCTGGAGAAGTGTTTGCCCCCTCCCCACCCACTGCTGCCCCATAGGGTCTCCCACTGACCCCCACCTGCCCCGGGGGAGAACTTGGTGATGATAGGTGGAGCGTGGGGCGTTGTCACGACGACACAGGGGCTTTGCCTTCCCAGGGGAGGCCCAGAGCCAGATTGCCAGCCACATCCCATGGGGATGGGGTTGGGAGGAGACCCCATCCCCCCTTCCATCTCTGCAGGTGCTCGGCTGCTGGGGGTGGGGCAGTGGGGCTGGGCCTGGGCCTGGGCCTGGCGGGAGCTGGCCTCATGGCCCAGGCTGGCCTTAACTGAGTAAGCCAAGACATCCGGCCTGGGGCACCCCTGGGCCAGGACAGCCCTTTAGCGATGCCCACCATTCCTTGTGGCCCTGTGTCTGGGGCTCTCAGGAAATGGGAGCACTCCAGATCTCTTCCTTGGTCGTCCGTGCACCTGTCCCCAACCCCCCTGCACACAGCCGAGGGCCAGGTCTCGGGCTGGGGGGCCGTGGTGCCCTCCAGGGCTGCTCTCGCCGCCCGTGGTCTTGTCCCTGCGGAGTCTGAGACCTGGTCCTGGGAGGAAGGGGTACTCCTCCCCACCTGCGCCTGAGGGCGGCACCGCCTGGTCTAGGGGTGCGAGGGGTTTGAGGGGTGTGAGTGACACTGTCCTCTGGTCTGGCTTTTTGTGGGGGGAAGCGAACCTCACCTGAGAAGCAGAAGTTCTGAAATGAAGTCGGAGGAACAAGAGCACAGGCAGCTGAGGACTGGAAGTCGCACCACGGGTGCGAGCTGCTTGGACCCTGAAGAGTGATGGCTTCACTTTGTTTCTGTGTTTTTTCGGGTAGAAGCTTCATTGAGATGAAACTCATAGCAGACAGCTCACCATGTAAGGTGCGCAGCTCAGGCTCGTTCACAGAGCTGTGCGGCCATCACCACGGTCGATTTCAGAACAGCCCGTCATCCCTGAGGAAGCCCTGTCCCCTCGGCTGGTGCCTGCGGCTCCCCTCCCCGCGGCCCCGCAGCCTCTGGTCTGCGTCCTGTCTCCGGTTTGCCGCTTCTGGACACGTATAAACGGAGTCGCACAGTGAGCGGCCTTCCGCTTGGCGGGAGGGTTTGAGGCTCGGCCGTGCCGCGGCGAGCGTCAGGCTTCCGTCCTTTTCACGAACGGGTAATACTCCATTGTGTAGACAGAGCAGGTTTCATTTCTTTGTCCATCACCTGGTGGGCAATTTGAATTGTTTCTGCTGATTGGCTGTTAAGAATAGAGCTCTTGGGAGCATCTCTGAACAGGATTCTGTGAAGGCGTGTTTTCATGTCTTGGATGCAAACCTAGGAGTCGAGTCGCTGGGTCACAGGGTGACCTCGTTCAGCCGCTGAGGAGCTGCTGCGTGTTTTCCTAAGTGTCTGCACCATTTACGTCCCCAGCGGCCGCGTGCCCGGGCTCTGCCTGTCCCCCTCCTGCCAGCACTAGCTGTCTCCTGTCCCCTCCTCCTGGCCATCCTCGCGGGAGTCCGGGGAGGTCTCACTGTGGTTTTGCTGTGCACTTTCCTACCGACTAGTGATGTGGAGCACTTCCCGTGTGCTTGTGGGCCATCTGTACATCGTGGGAGGCATGTCTGCTTAGCTCGTCTGCCCACCTGGAAGCTGGGTCTTTAATTACGGAGTTGCAGGTGTTCTCTCTGTGTTCTGGATACTAGATTGTGACCAGATAGGAGATCTGCAAACACGTTCTCCCATTCTGTGGGTTGTCTTCACATTTTTGATAACATCCTTGGAAACACAGCGTGTTTTTAATTCTGAAGAAGTCTCGTTTATCACTTTTCCTTTTGTTGCTTGTGCTTTTGGTGTCACATCTAAGATACCATTACCTAATCCAAGGTCATGGAGATGTAGGCTTTCTTTTCGGAGTTTTATAGCTCAGCTGTCACACTTAGGTCTTTGATCCATTTTGAGTTACTTTTTGTATACGGTGCCAGGTTGGCAGCTCCGCTTCATTGTGTTGCGTGTGGATGTCCAGTTGTTCCAATGCCGTCTGAAAAGACAGTTGCTTCCCCCATTGAATCCTTGGCACCTTTGTCGGATACCAGCCATCCATCCACATGTCTATCCTTATTGCAGCTTTTAGGTTTTGGGGGGTGGTTTTAGGGGTTTTTTTCATGGAGGGACTGGGGATTGAACCCAGGAGCTCGTGCACGCTGAGCACGTGCCCTGCCCTGAGCTGCACCCTCCCCTCCCCACTTCCTGCAGCTCTGCAGTAAGTTCTGACATCAGGAAGTGTGACTCCGCCCACTTCGTTCTTTTGGGGGTTGTATTAGCTGTTCTGGGTCCCTTGAATTTCCACATGAATTTCAGGATCAGCTCGTTAGTTTCTGAAAAGAAGCCGGGTGAGCTTGCGATGGAGCCGTGCCGGCTCCGCGGGTCAGCCCCGGGATGCTGTCACCCGGAGACGCTGAGTCTCCCGAGCCGCGAAGACAGGGTCTTCCCGTCTGTTCATTAACTTCTCTCAGCAACGTCCTGCGGCTGTCGGAGTTTAGGTTTCATGCTTCTTTTGTTAAACTTATGATTAAGTGTTTTTTTTTTTGATGCTATTGTAAATTGAGCTTTTCCCCTTAATTTCAATTTCAGATTATTCATTGCAAGTGTATAGAGATATAACATTTTTGTATATTGATCTCGTGTCCTGCAACCGTGCTGAGCTTGCGTGTTAGTTCTGGTAGGTTTTTACTGGAATCCTTAAGGTTTTCTGTGTACGAGACCGTGTCATCTGCAAATAGAGGCAGTTTTACTTCCTCCCAGGCTGGGTGCCCTTGATTTCGTTTCCCTCGCCTGATCTCCCTGGCCAAGACCCCAGCACAGCGCTGGAGTGTCCCACTGTGTGTGCTTCTGTTCCGCCCCCTCCCGCAAGATACCAAGAACAGGGAGAACATCGTCCATACAAAGCTTCTCAGCAAAATCCAGCCCGTTTCTCCTTCCTTTCCCGCTTGTCCCTTCCTCCCCACCTTTCTCCTTTCTTCTCTCCGTTTCCTTGGGCCGGGGCCGGGGCTGGGGCAGGTGGCGCCTGCCCACCCGTCTTCAGGTCAGTCTTCATGATGTTCCAGGACCAGCCCTGAGACGTGAGCTCGATCGTGGCGTGTTTGGGGTGGATCTGCTGCCCGGGGTGGACTGATGAACGGCTCGGCGTCTGCGCAGTGGGGAGGCCCCCCAAGGCTGTGACTGGGGCCGGGAGGGGAACAGGAGAGAACAGATCACGGAGCCCACACGCAAAGTGACGGCTGCAGTCGTGTTAACAAAGGACATGTAAAGACCCAGAAAGGCCAGTATAGGGAGGGGTTCACAGAAATCCTTGTTTGGCAGTGATGTGTTTTAGTAGGATCTGCGGGTGAACTGTGGGCGCAGCGGCTGTGTCCTCAGTGAGATCTGAGGCCTCCCTAATAGGACATCGCCCTCGTGGGGTCCAGCGATCCCCTCGCCAGCCAACGTTTACAATGCCGCCCCGTCAACATGGAAAGGCTGGATCTGAAGTTCTGCTTCAGGCACCAGCAGCTGCCGCAGAGAAGGGCGGGCACAGCTGTGACGTGGGTGCTGTGCTGGCCCGGCTCATACGACAGGCCTCCCCCCGCTGTCGCAGCAGCGGCGCCCCACACTTCCAGTGCTCGCCGGCTGGCCGGGCACGTGGCAGCCAGCGGGAGCCCTCCGTGGGCAGAAGGCGCGGACCCCCGTGATTCTGCAGCCAGGGGGCTGCTTCGTGCGTCGTCCTGGTGTGTTTAGGAGCCACGGTTGAACGCAGCACGTTCCTGAGTACAGCACTGTCTTCCTGCTGGACTGCCCTCTTCGCGGCCCGCTTGCTTCACTTATTCCTTAGGAAACATTTTCTTTCACAAATAGTGTGAAAGTAACCCACCCCCGTTTCTCTACATTAGCTCTAAACCAGTAGCATTTAAGTTAAGGTTAGCTGTTGATTTAAAGAAGCATCCGTCTGTCCGAGGGGACGCAGGCAGCTCCGTATTTCGGGGCGCTGTCCCGGAGGGGAGCCCTGTTCTGCCACAGAGAGGCCCCCGGGGCCCCTCCCTTGGGCCCAGCAGCCTCTCGTGGGCGGGGCGACACGGGGCCAGGCTGCCCTCGCGCTCGGTGCGCTCGGTGCGCGCGGGTCAGCGGGGAGGGAGTGGGCAAGCAGACATCGTTAATCTAAGTACAGCTGATTCACAATGTTGTGTTGCTTTCAGGTGTACAGCGTAGCGATACACTTGTATATATACGCTTTTTCAGATTTTCCATTATAGGTTATCACGAGGCATTGGTATGGTTCCCTGTGCTACATAGTGGGTCTTAGTTTATTTTATATCAAGCAGTATGTATCTGTTACGCTCAAATTCCTAATTTATCCTTCCCCTCCACCCCCCCTGGTAACCATAAGTTCATTTTTTATGTCTGTGGGTCTGTCTGTTTTGTAAGTAAGGTCATCTGTGTCATTTTTTTTAGATTCCACATGTAAGTGGTGTCATATGATATTTATCTTTCTCTGTCTGACTTACTTCACTTACTTTACTCTAGGTCCATCCATGTTGCTGCAAATGGCATTATTCCATTCTTTTTATGGCTGAATACTATTCCATTGTATAAATATACCACTTCTTCTTTATCCAGTCATCTGTTGATGGACATTTAGGTTGTTTCCATGTCTTGGCTGTTGTAAATAGTGCTGCTGTGAACATTGGAGTGCTTGTATCTTTTCTAATTAGAGTTTTTGTCTTTTTTGGTTATGTACCCAGGAGTGGGAATGCTGTATCATATGCTAACTCTATTTTTAGCTTTTTAAGGACCCTCCATACAGTCCTCTATAGTGGCTGCACCAATTTACATTCCAAACAGTGTAGGAGGGCTCCCTTTCCTCCACACCCTCTCCAACATTTGTTATTTGTAGACTTTTTTTTTAAAAAAAAAAAAACTTATTGAGTTATAGTCGTTTTATGATGTTGTGTCAAATTCCAGTGTAGAGCAGTTTTTCAGTTATACATGAACATACATATGTTCATTGTCACATTTTTTTTTCACTGTGAGCTACCACAAGACCTTGTATATATTTCCCTGTGTTACACATTATAATCTTGTTTATCTGTTCTGCATATGCCTGTCAGTATCTACAGATTTTGAACTCCCAGTCTGTCCCTTCCCACCCCCCTACCTTGGCAACCAGAAGTTTGTATTCTATGTCTGTGAGTATGTTTCTGTTTTGTATTTATGTTCCTTTTTTTTTTTAATTCCACATATGAGCGATCTCGTATGGTATTTTTCTTTCTCTTTCTGGCTTACTTCACTTGGAATGACATTCTCCAGGAACATCCATGTTGCTGCAAATAGCGTTATGCTGTCAGTTTTGATGGCTGAATAGTATTCCATTGTGTAAATAAACCACATCTCCTTTATCCAGTCATCTGTTGATGGACATTTAGGCTGTTTCCATGTCTTGGCTATTGTAAATAGTGCTGCTATGAACACTGGGGTGCAGGTGTCTCTTTGAAGTAGGGTTCCTTCTGGATATATGCCCAGGAGCGGGATTCCTGGGTCATACGGTAAGTCTATTCCTAGTCTTGAGGAATCTCCGTAATGTTTTCCACAGCGGCTGCACCAAACTGCAGTCCCACCAGCAGTGGAGGAGGGTTCCCTTTTCTCCACAGCCTCTCCAGCATTTGTCATTTGCAGACATTCTGACCAGTGTGAGGTGATACCTCATTGTAGCTTTGATTTGCATTTCTCTGATAATTAACGATATTGAGCATCTTTTTATGTGCTTATTGGCCATTTGTATGTCTTCTTTGGAGAAATGTCTATTTAGATCTCCTGCCCACGTTTTGATTGCGTTGTTCGTTTTTTTCCTATTGAGCTATGTGAGCTGATTGTATATTTTGGAAATCAATCCCTTATCAGTCACATGGTTTGCAAATATTTCGTTTTGTTGATGGTTTCCTTTGCTGTGCAAAAGCTTATAAGTTTGATTAGGTCCTATTTGTTTATTTTGGCTTTTACTTCCATTGCTCCAGGAGACAGATCCAAAAAATATTGCAGCAGTTTACGTCAAAGAGTGTTCTGCCTATGTTTTCCTCTAGGAGTTTTACAGTATCCAGTCTTACATTTCGGCATCTAATCCGTTATTTTTGTGTGTGGTGCTAGAGAATGTTCTAATCTCAGTCTTCTGCAGGCAGCTGTCCAGGCTTCCCAGCACCGCTTATCGAAGAGACTGTCTTTTCTCCATTGTATAGTCTCGCCTCCTTTGTCGTAGATTAATTGACTGTAGGTGTGTGGATTTATTTCTGGACTTCTGTCCTGTTTCGTTGATCTACGTGTCTGTTTTTATGCCGGTACCATGCGGTTTTGATTACTATAGCTTTGGGTCTAGTCTGAAGTCAGGGAGCGTGATTCCTCCAGCTCCGTTCTTCTTTCTCAAGATAGTTTGGTTTCTTAGGGTCTTTTTTGTTTCCATACAAATTTTAAAATTACTTGTTCAAGTCTGTGAAAAATGTCATTGGTATTTTGGTGGGGACGGCCCTGAGTCTGTAGATTACTGTGGGTAGCGTGGTCGTTTTAACCACATCGAGCCTTCCAGTCCAGGAGCACGGCACACCTCTGCACCCACGTGTGGCACCTCGCAGCTCTCTGGGCGCGGGCCTCTGCCTCCTCGGGCAGGCCTGTTCCTAGGTGTCTCATCCCTTTCGACGCGGTGGTAAATGGGACTGGTTCCTTGATTTCTCCTTCGGATATTTTGTTGATATTCAAATGTAATTCTGATATTAGTGTGTAGAAATGCGACAGATTTCTGTACATGGATTTTGTACCCTACCACTGTCCCGAATTCCAGGAATGAAGAGCCCTAGGAGCTTCCTGCTGGCATCTTTAGGATTTCCTGTGGACTGTGCCACGTCATCTGCAGACAGTGGCAGGTTTACTTCTTCTTTTCCGATTTGGATTCCTTTTATTTCTTTTTCTTCTCTGATTGCTGTGGCTGGGAATTCCAAAACTGCTGAATAAACATGGTGAGAGTGGGCATCCTCGTCTTGTTCCTGATCTTACAGGGAATGCTGTCGGCTGTGGCTCCCACTATGCTGAGGCGTCCTCCCTCCGCGCCCGCAAACACACTGTAATTCTGGCTTGCGCGGCACACAGCCAGCAAGGGAGCCGAGCGCAGTGCGGCTCCGAGTCGTGAGTAAAGCTGAATCCTCAAAGCGGAAATGTTTACAGGTCAGTGACTTTGGGTTTTCTTCTGTTTTAAAGTAACAGATGGAGGGTCCAGCTCCCCTGTGGCAGCACAAGGCCCCCTCAGCGCACCTCTGTCGCTGCTACAACTGAAGCTCAAGGGGAAGAAAACGAAAGAAAAGCAACCCCCTGAGGGCTCTGAGGAGCGATCCCCAGCAGGTGGATTGTGGAGGCGAGTCCAGACCTGCGGCCGTGACCCACACTGGGGAGGGGCTTCCATTTGTCTCCCCTTTCCCTTTTGCCCCAGGCATCCTCTGTCGCAGGACCACACAGCAACACCAAACCCAAACCCTGATAGATCTGTCTTTCTGGCAAGAGGAACTCTGAGAGAGGAGCTGAGTTCTGGGATGTGCAGGGGTCCTGGAGAGGGGGAGCTGGGGAGGGGACCTGCACTCTGGGCGAAACGGTGCAAGTCCTGGGCTTGCCTCCAAGTTACACACGCACAGGACAGACCCAATGCAGAACGAAAAGCCTTTGACAGCTGAACTGACGTGGGACCCACTGGCCACTGAAGGCAGGCGGGGTTGTGGTCTGGACGAACCGGGCTGACGGGCTGCTGAGACAGAACAACATTCTCCAGAGGACTATCACAGACCAAGTCTACACAGCAGGACGGTCAGAATGTGACATCCCCACACCATGCAGGGGGAGAGAGAGTCAACAGATGCCAGCTCAGAGACGGTCCAGGCGGTGGGATTATCAGAAACCTTGAAGCAGTTACTGTAACTGCGTCACACAGGT
This sequence comes from Vicugna pacos, assembly GCF_048564905.1. Classification (NCBI taxonomy): domain Eukaryota; kingdom Metazoa; phylum Chordata; class Mammalia; order Artiodactyla; family Camelidae; genus Vicugna; species Vicugna pacos. The sequence continues at coordinate 61,793,028 of NC_133002.1, forward strand.
GAGGCCACACACACCTGTCACAGAGGGAAAGGTGGGACTTCTCAGCCGAAAAGCAGAAACCATGTCAACGAACAAAAGGGAAACTTTAGAACTGAAAAATACAATGCCAAAATCTGGAAAAGTGCTGAGCAGTTTAACAGCAGAAAGGAGATGACTGAGGAAAGACTCAGTGAACTTTAAGATAGAGCAACGGAAATTATCCAGTTGGAGAACAGAGAGAGAGAGAGACAGGATCAGCGGTGGCGGGGTGGCAGGCTGAGGCTCAGGAACCTGTGGGACAATGTCCGAAGCACTGATGTGTGTCATTAGAATCCCAGGAGGAGACGCGCAAGAGATTCTAGCAGAAAAGCTTCTGAAGAAATAATGGATGAAAATTTCCCACGTTGGTGAAGGACATTGATTTACAGGTTCAGAAAGCTTGGCCATCAGTATAAATTCAAAGAGAAACATGCCTAGACAACTATAAGACAAAGTGGGGAGGTGGAGGAACCTCCGTGGGGATAAGGCCTCCACATTTTAGCTGAGCTGGTACACAGTAGATAAATTAAAGTGAAATAGTAAAAAGATTCTCAGATAATCCAGAAGAAGGCAGGAGAGGGGGATAGAGGAGCCAAGCAGAAAACAAAACGGCAGGCCTAAATTCAGCTACTTTAATAATGACGTTAAATGTAAATGGTCTAAACAGACCAACTAAAGACAGAGATGGTCAACTTGGAATTAAAGAAAAATAACACCTTACTATGTGCTGTCTACAAGAAGCCCACTTTAAAGACGAAGACCGGGGTAGGTTAACGGTAGACAGATGGGGGCAGCATACCGTGGCAACACGAGTCAGAGGAAATCTGGAGTGGTTATATTCATATCGCTGGAGTGACTACAAAATAATAAAAGAAGACGTAACAATCCTAAATGTGTACTTGCCTAACAGTAGAACTTCAACATACAGGAAGCAAAACCTGACAACTGAAGGACAGACAGTCCCTTACAGATCAGACGCCCCTCCTTCGGTGAGAGACAGACGGTCATCACGGATACGGAAGACCCGAGCAGCACCACCAGCCAGCTCGACCTGACTCGCGTGTGCAGCACGCTGCGCCGAACGACAGCAGAGCACACGTTCTGCTCAAGCGCGTGTGGCACGTTCACCAAGACGCCATGCTCTGGGCCACAAAAGAGACCTGAGCAAATGGTAAAGGATTGAAATTAAACAAAGCATGTTCTCTGATTATAATGGAATTACTTCAGAAATCACTAACAGAGATCTGGAAAATGCACAGATATTAAATAGTTCATGAGTTAAAGAAGAAATCACAAGGGAAATAAGAAAACATTTTGAAGTGAAGAAAACGAAAACACAGCAGCATTTATGGATTGTAGGTAAAGCAGTGACTTTCCTCTAAGGGAAATTTATAATATTAAATGCTTATTTTTTTAAGCTTCCAATCATCTAAACTTTCACCTTAATTAGGTAGGAAAAGAGCAAATTAAATCCAAAGTAATCAGAGCATATGAAGTAATAGCAGTGAAAGCGACAACAGAAACACTAAAGGAAAATCAATGAGAGCAAAAACCGCGATCATTTGAAAAGATCAGCTCTGATAAACCTTGAGCTAGACTGATCAGGAAAAGAAAGATACAAATTGCAACATCAGAAGTGAAAGGGATGAAAACTGAACATCACTACAGACCCTATAAACATGAAAAGGATATTAAGGAAATAGTTTCATGCCCGTAAGTTCAACAATTTAGATGAAATGGGGAAATTCCTTGAGAGACACAAACTACCGAAGCTCACTCAAACTGAACGCAAAGCTCATAGATAAACTGAATAGCCTTGTATCTCTTAAAGGAACTAAGTTCTACCAAACATTAAAGAAAGACTTAGTTCCAATTCTGCACAAACTCTTGGAGAAAGTAGACGAGGAAGGAACATTGCTCAGCTTGTGTTATGAGGCCAGCGTTACCCTGCTACCAAAATCACATGAGGTCATCACAAGAAACCGAAGGCCAATCCCCTCGTGAACACAGATGCAAAGCCCTCAACACGATGTTAACACTGAATCTAGTAACACATATAAGGGGGTCTTTGTCCTGGCATCGCCTGCTTGTTACAGGAAGAGTCACATGGGATTCATCCTGGGAATGTAAGGTTGGTTCAATCTTCAAATATCAATCAACATATTTTACCATTATCAACAGACTAAAGAAGAAAAACTGTGTCTCAGTAGACGCAGGAAAAGCATTTTACACACTCTTAGCAAACTCAGAACAAAGGGAACTTCTTTAACTTTATAAAAGGCATTTGCAAAAACCCTCTAACTAACACCACACTTCATGCTGAAAGGCTGGATGCCTTCCCCATAAGACTGGGAACAAGGAATCTGTAAGAAACCTACTAGAATTAGTCAGTAAGTTTAGCAAGGTAACAGAATACTAGGTCAGTGTACAAAGTTCCATACGTGTTTCTGTTTAGTGGCAATGAACAAATGGAGACTGAAATTAAAATTTTAAATACAGGAAACCACCTTCTCAAGCAGGATGGCGCAGCGTATGGCAGATCAGTGCTCCTGCTAAGAACTAGAAAAGCTAGACAGAATAGATAAACCATCATAAGCAATGAAAATGAACAGTTTAAGATCCCACAGCGGGCAGAACCACGGAAAGATGAGCTGACCATCTGCAGGCAGTGCTTGCCAAGCACTGATTCCCGCTGCGTTCAGTGACAAAACTGGAGATTTGAGGGGCGTCTAATCATGACAGGAATGGAGACTTGGGGGCTGATCGTTCCTTCAAGGCTTTAACAAATTTGCAAGATGTGTGAAGATGCAAGTTAAAGAGCTAATGTGGGAACCCCGTCCATCCTTCAGTGCCAAGGACACAAGACCAGCGAGGGAGGCTGCGGTGCTCACCTGCGGCTTTCCGGCTCATGTCCCGGAGGACCACCCCCTCGAAAGAGAAGCAGACAGACTTACCCAAACCACAAACCACCCCAAGTCCAGCTTCGCCCTGCAGAGGAAAAGGTTGACTCTTAACCTGCTGGAACAAATCATCTGGAGGAGGAGCTGCCAAACTTCCCTTAAAGAGCCAAACAGTGACTGTCTCGGGAGGTGTGGCCCCTGACTACCCAACTCTGCCGCTGTGGGGCACTGTCGGCGCGGGGGTGCTGCGTGAGCAAGGGGGCAGGGCTGTGTACAATAGAACTTTATTCACAAAAACAGTTTGGCCCTCAGGCTGTAGCTAGCTGACCCCTCGTCCGGTGCTCCCTCCAGCTCCCTCAGCTCTTCCAGCTGGGGAGCTGAGTTTTGGTCAGAAGCCTCAGAGGGGAGGCCCAGGTTCAGGCTGGTTGGCCTCCAGGGCGTCCCCAGGCTCACTTTCCCGATGGAGTTCTGAAATAAAGGTACTGAAATTCTACAGAAGTCTGGTTCCTTTTAAAAAGGATGCCACACACACGAGAAGACACCCAGTTAGGCACTGGGGAAATCCAAACCAAAAACCACACGGACATACCACGCCGTACCTACTAAAGTGGCTAGAACTTAAAAAAACAGAAAATAACAAGTGTTAGTGAGACTGTGGAGACACTGGAACAATCACGCACTTCTGGTGGGAACTCGAAATACGCCAGCGCTAGGAAAAACAGCTTGGGGCTTCCTTAAAAAACTGGACATAGTGGAGAGGGTCTAGCTCAGCGGTAGGGTGCGCGCTTAGCATGCATGAGGTCCTGGGTTCAATCGCCAGTCCCTCCATTAAACAAATACATACATACATACCTAATTACCTCCCCCACCGAAAGTAACCTTTCTGAAATTTAAAGAAAGAAGATAAACATAAAAGTGCCACGTGGCCCGGCAAGTCCACTCCTAGGGTCCACTGAAAACAGGCATTCAAACCTCGACTCCTGCGTGAATGTTCGTAGCAGCACTATTTCTTTTAATTTTTATTTTTTATTGGGCAGAGTTGATTTACAGTGTTGTGTTAGTTTCTGGTGGCGAGCCTAATGATTCGGCTCTGTGTGTAAAGGTATGTATACCTTTTCAGATTCTTTTCCATTATAGCTTATTACAAGAGATTGAATATGCTTCCCTGTGCTCTACGTAGGTCCTTGTTGATCTATCTTATATATAGTAGTGTGCGTCTGTTAATCCCAAATTCTTAATTTATCCCTCCCTTCCTTTCCTCCCTGGTAACCGTAAGTTTATTATTTTTTGTCTGTAAGTCTATTTGTTTTGTAAATAAGATCGTCTGTGTCATTTTTTTAGATTCCACATACAAGTGATAACCTATGATTTTGTCTCTCTGCTTCTGACTGACTTCACTTAGTACAATCTCCAGGTCCATCCATATTGCTGCAAATGGCAGTGTTCCACTGTGTATCTAGACTACATCTGCTTTGTCCAGTCAGCTGTGGATGGACACTTAGGCCGCTTCCATGTCTTGGCTGTGTAAATAGTGCTGCTGTGAACACTGGGGTGCATGTGTCTTTTCAAATTAGAATTTTCTCCAGATACATGCCCAGGAGTGGGATTGCTGGATTGCAGGACAAGTCTGTTTTTTAGTTTTATAAGGAACCTCCACACTGCAAAAGCTGGATTTTTGAAAAAGTAAATAAAATCGACAAACCTCTGGCCAAACTCACAAAGAAGAAAAAAGAGAGAGCACAAATTAGCAAAATAAGAAAGGAAAATGGAGAAATTACAACAAACAAAATAGAAATACAGAATATCATACGAGAATATTATGAAAAACTATATGGAACCAAACTGGATAACCTAGCAGAGATGGACAAGTTTCTGGAAACATACTGTCCACCAAAACTGAATCAAGAAGAAACTGAACACTTGAACAATCCGATCACTAGAAAGGAAATAAAAATAGCAATTAAAAACCTCCCTACAAATAAAAGTCCAGGACCGGACGGCTTCACCGGGGAATTCTACCAAACATACAAAGAAGAACTCATACCAGTCCTTCTCAAACTCTTCCAGACGATTGAAAAGGAGGGAATACTCCCAAACTCATTCTATGAAGCCACCATCACCCTGATACCAAAACCAGGCAAAGACACTACAAAAAAAGAGAATTATAGGCCAGTATCACTGATGAACATAGACGCCAAAATCCTCACCAAAATTTTAGCAAATAGAATCCAACAACACATAAAAAAGATTATACATCATGACCAAGTGGGGTTCATCCCAGGGACACAAGGCTGGTTCAACATACGCAAAACAATCAATGTAATACATCACATCAACAAGAGAACGGACAAAAACCACATGATCATCTCAATCGATGCAGAAAAAGCATTTGATAAAATTCAACACCCATTTATGATAAAAACTCTCGCCAAAGTGGGTATAGAGGGAACATATCTCAACATAATAAAAGCTATATATGACAAACCTACAGCCAGCATAGTTCTCAACGGTGAAAAACTCAAAAGCTTCCCACTAAAATCTGGGACAAGACAAGGATGCCCACTATCACCACTCCTATTCAACATAGTCCTGGAAGTCCTAGCCACAGCAATCAGGCAAGAGAAAGAAATAAAAGGGATCCAAATTGGAAAAGAAGAGGTAAAAGTGTCATTATATGCTGATGACATGTTACTATATATAGAAAACCCTAAAAGGTCCACACAAAAGCTACTACTAGAGCTAATTGAAGAATTCAGCAAGGTAGCAGGTTACAAAATTAATGTTCAAAAATCAGTTGCATTTCTTTACACTAACGATAAATCAACAGAAAAAGAAAGTAAAGAAACAATCCCCTTTAAAATAGCACCCAAAGTAATAAAATATCTGGGAATAAATCTAACCAAGGAGGTGAAAGAATTATACACAGAAAACTATAAACCATTGATGAAGGAAATTAAAGAAGACTTTAAAAAATGGAAAGATATTCCATGCTCTTGGATTAGAAGAATCAATATTGTTAAAATGGTCACACTGCCCAAGGCAATCTACAGATTTAATGCAATCCCTATCCAATTACCCAGGACATATTTCACAGAACTAGAACAAATCATAATAAAATTTATATGGAACCATCAAAAACCTAGAATTGCTAAAGCATTACTGAAGAGAAAGAAAGAGGCTGGAGGAATAACTCTCCCAGACTTCAGACAATACTATAGAGCTACAGTCATCAAGACAGCATGGTATTGGTACCAAAACAGACATATGGACCAATGGAACAGAATAGAGAGCCCAGAAATGAACCCACAAACCTTTGGTCAACTAATCTTCGACAAAGGAGGCAAGAATATACAATGGAATAAAGACAGTCTCTTCAGCAAATGGTGTTGGGAAAACTGGACAGCAGCATGTAAAACAATGAAGCTAGAACACATCCTTACACCATATACAAAACTCAACTCAAAATGGATTAAAGACTTAAACATAAGACAAGATACAATAAACCTCCTAGAGGAAAACATAGGCAAAACATTATCTGACATACATTTCAAAAATTTTCTCCTAGAAGAAATAAAAGCAAGAATAAACAAATGGGACCTAATGAAACTTACAAGCTTCTGCAGAGCAAAGGAAACCAGAAATAAAACAAGAAGAAAACCTACGGAATGGGAGAAAATTTTTGCAAGTAAAACCGACAAAGGCTTGATCTCCAAAATATATAAGCAGCTCATACGACTCAATAAGAAAAAAATAAATAACCCAATCCAAAAATGGGCAGAAGACCTAAACAAGCAATTCTCCAAGAAAGACATACAAATGATCAAAAAGCACATGAAAAAATGCTCAATATCACTATCAGAGAAATGCAAATCAAAACTACAATGAGGTATCACTTCACACCAGTCAGAATGGCCATCATTCAAAAGTGCACAAATGACAAATGCTGGAGAGGCTGTGGAGAAAAGGGGACCCTCCTCCACTGCTGGTGGGACTGCAGTTTGGTGCAGCCACTATGGAAAACAGTGTGGAGATTCCTCAAAAGACTAGGAATAGACTTACCATAGGACCCAGGAATCCCGCTCCTGGGCATATATCCAGAAGGAACCCTACTTCAAAAAGACACCTGCACCCCAATGTTCACAGCAGCACTATTTACAATAGCCAAGACATGGAAACAGCCTAAATGTCCATCAACAGGTGACTGGATAAAGAAGATATGGTATATTTATACAATGGAATACTACTCAGCCATTAAAACCGACAACATAACGCCATTTGCAGCAACATGGATGCTCCTAGAGAATGTCATTCTAAGTGAAGTAAGCCAGAAAGAGAAAGAAAAATACCATATGAGATCGCTCATATGTGGAATCTAAAGACTCATGGACAGAGAATACAGACTTGTGGTTACCAGGGGGGCAGAGGGTGGGAAGGGATAGACTGGGATTTCAAAATTGTAGAATAGATAAACAAGATTACACTGTATAGCACAGGGAAATATACACAAAATGTTATGATAAATCACAGAGAAAAAAATGTGACAATGAGTGTGTATATGTCCATGAATGACTGAAAAATTGTGCTGAACACTGGAATTTGACACAACATTGTAAAATGATTATAAATCAATAAAAAATGTTAAAAAAAAAAAAAGGAACCTCCACACTGTTCCCCACGGTGGCTGCACTGATTCGCATCCCCACCAGCAGTATGGGAGGGCTCCCTTTTCTCTACACCCACTCCAAGCAGCAGCGCTATTCCCAGTCACCAAAAGGTGGTGAGGACTAAGCCCATCCCGGGTGAGTGGATGAACGAGACGGGGTCCACCCCGCGTGGGAACGCTGTTCAGCGTAGGACGGGGATGAGGCGCTGGCACACAACACAGACGGACCCCCAGCGCGGAGTGACGGGCGTGAGCACAGGAGGTCACATATCGCACGACTCTGTTTATGTGAAATGACTGAACAGACAGCAAGCAGGGCAGTGGCTGCCAGGGGCTGGGGCGGGAGGATAGGGACTGACCTGTTAATGGAAGGGGCCCCTTTAGGTGATGAAAATGTTCTAGAACTAGACAGGCAGGGCTGCACATTTTTAATGTACTAAATGCCACTAAAGTGGACCAAACTGTGCTCTGAGGTGGTTAATTTTACGTTATGTGAATGTTATCTCAATTAAAAAGGAAAGCTGTCATGGGGCTCTTTGAAAACACACATCACAGTGAGCAGTTTTCTCGTAGAGGGCAAGGCACCAGGGGACACCGCACGGCCCGCACCACGTTCCGTCCGCAGGTTCCAGGAAGCCCCTCCCTGCTGAAGACCTGTCTTAGGAGAGTTCTAGTCCCACCGGGCTGGTGCCCTGGGCGCCGCCGCTGACTGCCCAGACTCAGAGCCAAGCACAGAGACTGCCACCCTGGCCTGGAGACGCCGTCTCTGTCACCTCCCACCACCTTCCACCACCCTCTGCACGTTCACGTGGACCTTTGGCGCCCAGGCCACCACTCTGCACCTGCCATGTGTCCACGTCACCTCTCTAGATCGTCCACCAGGTGGCAGTGGAAGCTCCGCGATGTGGGGTCCCTGGCCGCCAGCCCTGGCGGCGCCTGCATCCTCTGCAGACCAGGGGCCCATGTGCTGGGTTGTATCCGGAGCACAGCTGAATCCTCAGTCCTCACCGCCGAACTCAGGGAGGCCGAGCTCCAGACGCCAGGCTGGGAGCTTGGAGGCCAGAGTCTGTCCAGCAAAACACACCAGAGGGCTGCTCTGCTGCAGCTGACACCCCATCAGACCCGACCGGCCCCAAACCACTTGCAGATCACCACCTCAGCTTTCCGGGAGGGCGCACAGAAAGCCTGCCGGCTCCCAGCAAGGAGCCTGTGCCTGGTGGGGAGCCTCGGCCTTGACTTTCCTGGGGTGGAAATCAAGGTCTCAGGGGTTTCCTGGTGGGAAATCTACCAGCTAAGGGATAAAGGAAAATTACAACCCCATCGAACACCTCCAGCCCCAGGGGCTCTGAAAACCGAGGACTGAGGCTGCACAAAGGACTCTGGGGGCTCCTGCGGCCGCAGAGAAAATCTCAAAACCCGGGTGAGAATTAACAGCAGCTTCCAGGGGCGAGCCGCCGGATCTCCACAGGGGCTCGGTCTCCGCCGGTGACAGAGTGACACCGCAGAGGTGGCGTGCAGCTGGTGTCGGGTCGGGTTGGGGGTTAAAGGTCATCTGGATCCCGTGATGGAATTTTCTTCTCGTTTGGACAGCTAGGCAATAGCTAAAGTTTTCCATGAGCCTCTGCAAAGATGTCTGCTCTCATTTTTGAGAATTATAAAAAAGAGAGAGAGCCTGGCGGGGCAAATGATATCCTCAAACTTGACACTAAAATAATTTTTCTCAAAATCCTGTTACTTTCTGACCAGACCTGCCAGTGAAGAAATTCTGAAACTCTCCACGCTTCCTAAGGATGTGAAAGCTGGGCAGCAGGTCTCAGTGCTAACCGGACGACTGCCAGGTTCTCGACCGAAACGGGCACCCGCCCCCACCAGCATGCCTGCAGCCGGAGCAGTTCCAGCCCGGTCTCTGCTGGACCGCCGTGGGGCCGCCTGCTAGGACCTGCCCAGCCATCCGGGCGGTTCTGTGGCTCGAGGTCTGGCTTCACTAAAGACCTGGACTTGGGACATCACAGTTCTCCAAAGACCCCAGCTCCTCTGCTCTCAGGCGTCCTGCCATTTGCTCCGGGAGCTCGTGGTCAGACAGATACACTCTGCCCCCTACAGGTGTCCTGCTGTCACACCCCAGGGCCTCCGGAGCCCAGCCTGGCCCCTCGCTGGTTTTGCCTCCTTCCAGCTTCATCACAGTCTTTCCAGCACCTTCTGGGGTGAGCTGCAGAAGCAGGTGAGGGCATTTAGGTGCTACTCAAAGGGGACAAGACCTCCCATTTCCTGGGCGCCCACTACTACTCGGGCTGGGTCTGGGGGTCACCATGCCTGTGGGACGGACCCCCCCCCCGCCCCCCGCTGCCAGCAGCGGCTGTCCCATGCTGTGCAAGCCGACATTTGGGCAGCTGGCCGATGCTCTCCCAGCAGTGTGGTCGCGTGCGGCGTCCATATAGCCAGAGCACAGGGAGCCCCCCAGGAGGGCCTTGGTTCCCAAGTACAAGGGAAATGGGGAGACCTGAGTGCCAGGAAGAGCAGAGATGGGGGAGGAGCCGGCACACTGCAGGCCGGCTGCTGCTGCCTCGCCAGCAGGAACCGCCCGTCTGGTCCCTGTCCCACCTCCAGGGGACACACCTGGACCGGAGAGGCCCAGCTGCATGAGGAGCCACCCTAGACCAGGGGACGACAGGCCGGTGGCTCCAGGCGCCCATCTCCTGTGAACACGCGGCACCGTGGGGGACATGCTCCCTGCCCCTCCCACGACCCGCACACCACTCCTCGTGCATCTGGGGACCAAGGACGTCCAGGGGCCCTGGTGTTCTGGCTGTGTGGACGCCACACAAGAACACTCTGATAGGAAAACATCAGCCAACCGTCCGTTCTCATGGTGCCAGACAGCGGGGCCTCCATCCCACCGGCAAGGTGACCCCCAGACCCACCCGAGTCGGCCTCAGAGCTCCTGCTTTGGGAACTGTGGGATCCTAGCTCGGGTTTTAGGGTCTGCGGCAAGAAGGAAAAATCAGATTTCAGGGCTGAAGACAACATTTTAAAATCTGGCTTTAAATAAACGTGGAATAAAAAAAGAGAGAGTGTGGAGCCTCCAGCAGCCGAAATTAGAAGCAGCCAGCCAGGCAGGGAAGCCGTCTGCGCGCACGCGAGGCAGCACACAGCGTCTGGGACCCGCCAGCGGCACCGAGGAGCCGGGCTGCAGGTCCGGGTCGCCCGTCTCCTGCCGGGAAGGACCCACGAGGACGCATCCAGGCTCCTTCTCTGGAGCGTCCTCTGCGTTCAGGTGCCAGAGAAGACTCCTTCCTCTCCGCTCCCAAAATACCCCTCAGATCACTTTCAAGGCACTTTAAGTCATTTAAGAGGCAGAACAAGAAGAAAACAAAGACGCCATCTCAGGGGTAAAGGCAGGCGTTACGCTGACTGCGAGGCCAGTGTCTTTCCGCATCTTTCCCAGAAAGTCGAGTGACCACAAGCCCAGTGGGCCTGGCGGCCCCTGCGTGGGCTGCTCGCCTCTGGTCTCCTCCCCTGAAGCACTGTGTTCCTTTGATGATGGAGGGCAGGGAAATGGCTTTCTTAGCTTCCAATCTTGCTGCTCTCACAAGTGGGGTCTGCACGTTAGACGGCTGGGGGTGGGGTGGGTGGGATCCCCTGCCCTCTGCCACCGGCCTTCAGCGCCTCCCTCCCACCTCAACCCAAACTTGGCCCCTGATGACTGAGCCTGCCCTTCCCTGGCCGGCCTTGTCCAGCCCACGGGGCCCAAGCAGGCAGCCCTTCCAACCACCCGGGCCTCCTGCCTCACCTGGGCCCATGCAGGAGGCCCGGGCACAGGGGCCCCATCACCTGCCTGGGTCATTTAAATCTGCACTGTCAGTTACTTTGTTCTGACAGGCAAGTGGGTGACCGAGCTGGCAGACGCAGGATGACGCTGAGATGCGCCAAGAGGGGGAGAGACACCCGAGTGAAACTCGGAGACTCGTTCTCGCCCCTGCGCTCGCCCCCACGCCGCCTCCCACGGGCACCTGGAGTCACGCCGATGCGCTGGATTATGTAAGGGGACTGGTTGCCAGGGAACATCTCCCCGCCCAGCCTGGGGACAGGGCGGCACCTGCACCCTCAGTGGAAGCCCCTGTGGGCCGGCAGGGAGGCTCTGGGAACTCTAGGCTGCCCTGATGAGAGAGTGGAGGCTGGACCACAGCCATGAAGGGCCAGGAAGGGCCCGTGGGCGGCTGCCCACACTCCTCCGCCTCCTGGGGGAGGGCCCCTCCTCACCCAGGCCGGCTCCCACGGCTGCACCGCATATCTAGGGGTGCCCCGCTCCCAGGCAGGGCTCGGCTCAGATGCCCATCTCCCTCCGGGGGAGGAGAGGGCAGGTCACGGAGGTGCAGGGTGTAATCTGTCCTGCCTGCGGCCAATGTTTCAGTGAGAGAGAAGAAAGCCTCTGAACGTGCTCAGGTCAAAAGGGAGGGCAAATCTGAATCAGTCTGGGGAGGGCTGAGGGTCAGGGCCACATCTGGGGTGGCAGGAGAGCAGGTGTCAGCCGGGCCCGTGTCCCCCACACTGGCCTCATGCATGGAAGCATGTGGCAGGTGGCAGAGCTGGCCCGGGTGCTCCGTGGGGACAGGGCACTGCTCCACCAGTTGACCCCAGAGACTCCGGATTCCGAGGCCCAAACAGAGGCTTGTGCCAAGGTCATGGGGGCCCCGCCTTCCACAAGCTTTACGTTTTAGGACTGTCTGGATTTACACAGTTACTGCAGAGACAGCCCACACCCAGTTTCCCCTGCTGTCAACGCCTTACATCACTGTGATGCGTTTGCTACAATTAACAAACCAACGTGGACTCAACTAAAACCTGGACTTTATTAAGGTTTCCTTAGCTTTTGCCCAGTGTCTTTTTACTGCTCCAGGACCCGTCCCGGGTCCCACAGGACATCCAGTCATCACGTCCCCCTCAGCTCCTCTTGGCGGGGAGTGTCTCTCGGACTCCCCTGGTTTGCACGACAGTCTGCAGGAGCGCTGGGCAGGGTCTGCAGACCGCCCCTCTGCTGGGATGTGATGGGGTTCGGTGCCCTCCTCAGCGCGTCCACGCCACGCCCATCACTGTGGCTCACGCAGCTGAGGGGTGCAGTGTCTCCCCAGCCGCTGCTGTCTGCCCGTCACCAATGCGCACCCACGCCGGGGCTGGCAGTCTCCGGCAGGCCTCGCCCTGTAAAGGGCAGCTGCTCGCGGGCCTTTCCATGGGCACTTGGGTGCCCTCGGAAGGTCCCGTATAGCTGCTGACGGTGCCCATCTCTAAGGCACACTGAGGGCTCGCCACGTGCCGGGTCCGGTTCCCAGTGCTTCTCCTGCCATTCACGCCTCGCTCCTCCTCTGACGCCAGTGCGGGATGGGTACCCCTGTGCTGCAGGCGTCCGAGCCCCTGGCTGCCTGTGCTCCTCTGGTCCGTGCCCACGCCCCCAGCCACAGTCCCGGGCTAGATGCCAGGCCTCACCCGGTGGTAGGAGACGTGCCCTGCCTCCCCTGCTAGACAAAGCCGCAGTGTGCTGGAGGCCTCTGGGGTGACCTTCCCGTTGGCAGGACAGAGGCCTCCAGGAGTCCCGGACCTTCCAGCTTCAGACCCACCATGCATCCTTGCTGACGATACTGACAGTGTGAAGAATGTAGGCTGAGGACTGAAAAGACAAAACTCTGGACACAATGTGGACAGTTGTGCCCAGTGACCCTGCCTGGTCCCGTCGCCAGAGCACCTGGCGTGGGGGGAGGACGCAATAAAGGCCAGAGAGGATGGAGAGGTGAGACCCGCTCCGATGCCCGTCCTGACAACGCCCAGGCCTCCGCACTCTCTTGTGCTGGAACTTTCTGGTTACTGACTACAGGGGATTTAATCCAGGAAGGAGAAAAGGAAGGAGTTCTGACGGGGCGGATCCTTCTCTTAGAGAGACGGGGAGGCTGCCAGGATTGGGGGCGGGGGTAAGCAGCAGCTCCCTTGACAAGTGTGATATGAGCCACACATCGCCACCCCCTTAGGCCAAGTTCAGCAGAAACCGGGTTGGGCTGGTCAGAGAGAGATGGCGGTGAAACCCTTCAGAGTTCTGTGGTCCCCTCAGAAAGGGCCCCTTCTGTTTAGCAAAAATTCACAAGTCCTCGTGCCTGCCTTGCCAGCAGAACAGCTTGCCTGAAAAGCAGAGGCTGTCATCCTGTAATTAAATCTTGAGACCCCCCTCCCTACGTGACGCTGAGATGAAGCCACTTACATAACTCGACTAAAAATAAGCTGATGAAGAGATGCACTGAGTCTCCCTGCTTACAACCTTTCCCCCGGGGCCACCCGTGCTGGGGTCGGCTGACCTGGGGTCAGTGTCGGCAGCACCACGTGGTTGGATCCTTGCCTTGGACCCCAGCTCAGCACCCTCGTGGGCGAGGCCCCGTGGCCGGTGCACAGGGCAGCGGGCCCTCTGGTCACTGGTCAGAGCTGGGGTGCTGGAGATCGCCATGGCTACATGCCTCCCTGGTCGCTGAGACCGTGGAGATGAGACCGGCAGTCAGAGATGACGGGGAGCTCGCACCTGGCGGATTCCAGCCCGTCTGCTTTCTCAGTGACTCTGGATGAGCTGCTTATTTATAGACAGCCTCTCCCTGCCCCCCAAACGGTGCAGGAAGAACGGCCACGTCCGGGCGAAGGCAGTGGGCCTGGGGTGCTGGGGCCAACCGTCTGGGCCAGCACTGGTCCTCTTGCTCTTCCCTGCTTCATCGTGACAGTGGCTGCTCTTCCTGGTTGTGCAGAGGAGTGGGCCAGACCCCAAGCCTAGGCAGTGATTTCCCAGCTGCACTGACAGTCAACCTCCAGGCAAGTCACTCGACCCTCTGCTCACCCCAACAAACTGAGTCAAGGGGAGAAGGAATGAAGCATGGCTGGTAGAGGTGCTGGGACAGCAGACCCTCCTGACTCAGCGTCCAGCCCACTGCCTGGCCCTGGGCAGTTCTCGGGCCCGAGGTCCTCACCCGTGGGCCTCAGCCCCACCCAGACACTGCCGCCACCTAAGTAAGAGATCCAGACCTGGAGCTCAGACCTCCTCTCGCAGTCAAAGGGACACCTCAGCAGACTGGGGGCTGGGGGCGGCTGCAGGCCAGGCGCTGACCTTCTCACCGTGGTTCTCCGGCCCAGGTGCCAACCCCTCGCCAGTCCTGCTCTGTACCTCCATCAGCCTCGTGCGTTTCCCAGGGCGACGCGGCTCCATGCACTTACTTTCACAGCCGCAGGTGCTCTGTGCTGCTTGATGGCTTCCCTCCCAGCTGTTCACCTCCTGCCCGGCTGCCAGGTAGAGGCTGCAGAGCAATGAGCCCACCTGGTCGGCAAGCCAGCCCCTGGGTGGGCCTCCTGCCGCAGCTGCTACCAAATGTGAGCGTTCTGTTGGGCGTGTTGGTGCACAGAATCTTCTAGAGGGTGGGGCGGGGCTCAACCACGGAAGCCTTTCTGGAGGGACCCCTCTCCTCCCTCTGCCGTCTCTTAGCTGATGGGAGCAGGCAGCCCAGGGGAATTCTCCCTCGACTAGTTGCCCTCCCAGAGGGGTGAGACCCTGGTTGTTGCTGGCCAGCCTCCACCTGCCAGTCTCCAGGTCTCGGCCACTCCACTTCCCTTTGGGCGAGCAGCAGCTCTTCTGTAGCCCCCACCTAGCTCCACGTTGGCCTGTGGCCCCAGTCAGGTTAACAGACCTCAGTCCTAGGCCAGGAGGATGGAAGCGAGCGCTGCACTGGCCCTGAGGAAAGGGAGCGGGATGAGGAAGCAGAAGGCCTGCCTTCTGTCACGTGAGCCAGCAATGCCCTCACTGTAAGAGCCAGTTTGAGCTAGCTTTCTGTCACTTGCAACCAAAAGAATCCCAGAAATGACGGACACCGGGTTCTACCTTAAAAGACTGCAGGCAATAAAATGGAGGAGACCAGTGCTGGTAGCAGGGAGGAAATTAAACCAAAAAGGACACGTCTGTGAACGAAGGCTCCAGGTTAGGAGGGGGCACCAAGTGCTTCCTGAATATCGCTTCCCTTTTCTTTGCATCCTTGTGAAGCAGAGCGGTCCACGTGGGGCACCAACCCTGCGGAGGAAACCCTTGCCAGTCCCTGCTGTCTGCTGGGCCGACAGGCGTCTTGTGGGCCCATCTCTCTGAGCACTTGCACTTGAAAAGATGGCAGTCCAGGGATGGGGTGCTGGCAAGTGTCAGGTCCAGTTAAAGAGAAACGCTCGGATCTGGGGTTTTACAATGTAAAGCAAGTAATTCCTCTATGTTAGCATAATTTATTTAAGTATTTTTTTCAAGGGAATTGTACTGGGAACCCTGTGTGCCAACTTGATCAGCTTTCTCGGCAGAACCTCCCAGAAATCGCCTTCAGAACCCAAGCAGCTCCGACCCCTTGATCCACCGAGGAACGTTCCCCCTCCCCCCGGTTTTCCCACACAACAGGGTCCTTCCTGCCGCGCCCTCCCTTGGAATCCTCCCTCCCCAAGGAAACTCCCCCCAAGGAGGATCTTCTGCCACCAGGAGGATCCTCTCTGTCCCTGAGTTTCCGTCCCCACAGGATTCTCTCCCCACTCCCCACCCAAACCCTGCTTGATGGCTGCCCCCTCCAGAATCTTCCCCCAAATCCTCCCTCCCGAGTCCTCTTGAGTCCTCTTCCGCAACCCTCCTTCCCCAGGGCCCACCCCTCTCCAGCATTCTAGCCCCAAGCACTCACCTCAAGATGCACCCCTCCCAGGGTCCTCCCTCAGGGTCCACCCCTCTCCAGGGTCCTCCGTCCCCGGGGGTCCCCCCAAGGTCCTTACTCCCCCGAAGTCTAGCCTCCCTCCTGGGAAGGGTTGGCCGGGGTCGTGGTCGCCCAGCAGACCTACCTCTGAAAGTGCCGGGTCGTGGCCAGACCCCCGGGACAGCTCGCCGGCCTCTCACCGTCCTTCGCCAAGCAGGCGTCCGAGCGCCAGGGACCCTCCCTGCCCAGCGCGGGTCCCTGACCCGAGCCGCCCTCGGGGGAGAGGCGCCCAGCACCCGGCCGCCACGACTCGCCACTTTGCGGAGTGTCGCCCCCTCGCGCGTTCGCGGCCGGCGTCCTTCGTCCCCCGCCACCTTCTGCTCCTTTCTTCCTGCGCCACCCCGCCCCCGCCTCCCCGCCCCCAGCCCGGCTGTCGCCCGGGCCCCCAAGGCTGTTCCCAGGGCCCCAGCCCGCGTCGCGCCTCCGCCTCCTCCCCCAGGATCGACAGCGCCGCTGGCCAATCGTTGCTTGGCGCCGGCCCACAAGCCCTGCCCCCTCTTTCCCGCCCCCTTCCCCCGTCTCCGGAACCCACCAATGGGGAGGGCAGAGCGGGGGCGGGGCCTGCCGGTTGCCTAGCAGCAGCGGCTGGGCGGGGGCGGGCGGCCGGGGGCGGTGATCCGGGTGCGGCGGGGGCGGGCGCTCGGGGGGCGGGGCCTCGGAGGGGCGGGGCCTGGGCGGCTATAAAGGTGGACGCCGGTCAGACGCCGCGTTTCTGGTCCGGCTCCGTGCGCTGTCTGCTGGCTCGGTTCGCCGCACCCGCCGTCGTCGCCGCCGCCACCGCTGCTCACGTCCCCACTCCGGTCCGTGGTGCAGCCGGACCAGCACCATGTCGCTGTCTCGGTCGGAAGAGATGCACCGGCTCACAGAAAATGTCTACAAGGTGAGCCTCGCGCCCTTGCGCCCGCCCGGGAAGGTGGGGGTACTGGGCCTTCAGGGGTCTTCCTGGTGCGGCCGCGGGGACCCAGAGCCGGCGGGGCACAGGTTGGCCCGGGCGCCCACGCCCCGACAGCCCCGCGCTGCTCCCACGCGCCCCTCCACGGGCCTCTTCGTGCGCCCACCGCGCGCCCCGGGACCGGAGCCCTCGGACCTGAGTGGGGCGCGGGCGAGGGGCTGCGGGGGTCCGGGGGCTGCGGGGGTCCGGGGCCGTGGCTGCCTGTCTCTCTACGCCCCGTGGTGGCTCCGCCGGGCGCGGTTACGCAAGCCTTGGGCACTTTTTTCTAAATAGGCTTTTCCTTTCCACAACTCCTTCCCGGGTGTTAATGGACATGGCCGTGTGGGAGGTCGCGCGCGGGCAGGTTGGATGGGTGGACAGATAATCCGTCATCTTATGTAACCGCGGAGGGAGAAGACTAATTGTGTAGGAGGCTGGCGCGCCTGCCTCTGCTTCTGATGTGTGAGGAGTCTTCTCGCATCCCCCGGTGCGGAACGCCAGTGTGGGTCTGAGCGCGCGCAGTCCGTGGACCCCCTCGCCGCCCCCGCCCGGGCCGTTTTTGCGCCTTGTGTGCAGGTTGACAGGCACCCAGGTTTCTGTTCTCAGCATCCATTTTCTCTGCTTGGACCCCCACCCCCACCCCACAGACACAGACCCAGGCTCCCGGGGGCTCAGGGCTGTTCCCGGCGGCATTTCGTCGCGGGAGATTCATGCCCTGGGCGGTCCGCGCGGTCCTCTTACAAAACTGTGCTGTTTCAAAACTGTGTCTGAAGGTTGAGCCTTAGGCCGAGGTTGGGGAGTTTGTGTTGACGCGGCGGTGGCTGGTTCATGGCGGCCGAATGGGATTGCAGCGCGCTGGCGAGCAACAGTTCCTAATTGTGCGGACAACTACGGCTGTGCCTCCTGAGCCAGCCGCCTGCCAAGCCCTCTTGGCCGCCCGGGGGGAGGCCTCGGGGCGTGGGGAGGGCTTTAGCTTTCGGCCGGAGTCCGAGGCGGCTGGAGTCTCACGGCTGCTAATGAAGGTCTTAAAGTTGCAGCTAGGTCACCTGGAGGAATCCTGAAGGCGGTCGGGATCGACTCAGTCAGTTCTGAAGCCATGTTAGAGCGGCGGGTAAACAGCAGACGGAGCAGCACGTGAAGGGAGCAGCCTTCAGGGTTTTTGTGTTAGTACCGCGTAGAGTCGGCGGCATGCGCTTTTGGCGGTGTTGCTCTGTAAGAAATGCTGTCAAGGGAAGGAGGTTTATTGAATTATTAGTCATTAGTTTTGTTACGAGTTGCTCATTATTGCAGGGACTGGGAGAGAAGTGCCAGTGGTGGCAATTTTCTTTCCTGTTTTCCCTGTTTCTGCACTGAAACCATTAAACAGGAACTTTCTCGGCAAGAACTAGGAGGGGTTCGTGGCGTGGCTTTGCTCTGGGGAATCCCAGGATCACCCTTAATGGAAGTCTCCCAGCTGGGCAGTCGGATGCATGTAGTTGCAGCAAGGCAGCTTCTAGACCGAGGTGTGATTTGTTTGGAGGTCTGAAGTGAGGTCTGTCAGCAGGATGGTGGCAGAAAACTGTTAAGATTCGAGTGTTTGGGGACTTTCAGCAGACCAGAGGGTTTTGGGGGCGTATTCAACAGGCAGGACTGTGGTTTGTGCTCTGAGGGTCAGCTGACAAGTGAGCCTCCTATGGGAGGGCGTGGCAGAGACCCAGCATTTTTGGGTGGGACACGTTGGGAGGCAGGTGTCTGCAGAGCGGGCTGCAGGGCTCGGTGGGCAGGCGGGGTTTGCGGGCGGTGCGCCACCGCCCTGCGGCCTGACCGCCTAGGCTTCCAGTGCAGCGCTGTTGCTGCTTGTGGTTTGTCCCTGGGGAGCTCGTGGCCCCACCGCAGAGTCGGTGCAGCTCCGATGGCTTTGGCACGCCGGCCGGGCGGACATGGCCCACACGAGGCGCAGTCAGACCACGGGCCCAGGCGGGTCTGTCCGGGACGCTGCCGCCTCTGTGCCTGGGTTGGCAGCTTGTGGGAGAGTGGCTGGGAGTGGCCCTACTTGATGTCGCCCCCTGCTGCGGTTCTGCTGTTCGCTTTGGCCCCTCTGTCCACTCAGCTGCAGTTCCGCGTGGTGGTTGCCTTGGCAGAGAACGGCGTGACGGGGACGCTTGTCCTTGGCCTCCTTGGTTAAAAATGCGAGAATGAAATGCAGTTTTGACTCTCCTCCTTGGAAGACTCGCTAGTGCTAAACTTAATCTCTCTCCCTGTAGCCTGGCTCCCGTGGGAGCTGTGTCCTCGGGGAACTTCATGGAAGATGAAAGGCTGAGGCTCGAGAGGTCTGCTAACTCGCCCTCAGACCCTGGGCAGAGGGACAGGGACTGAAGCTCTCCGGGCTTTCCTGGGGCAGGCCTGGGGCTGGGCCCCTGGGGATGCGGGTGCGCGCAGCGGAGCTTGCAGCCCCAGCGGCCCTGAGCAGTTGCCCTGGGCAAGGGACAGAGGTGCGGGGTTTGCTGTGCTGCTTAGAATGAAGCTCAAACTGAGCCCTCTTGGGAGACATGCCAGGCACCCCCAGGTGCTGGGGCGGCCCTTTCTCAGCAGCTGACCTTGGCTCCCGGCTTCGGGGGATTGACTGTCAAGGTGGTGTTTTTTTTCGTGGTCCTTTATCCCAAGAGGAGCCCTGGTTTCAGGCAGCCTAATGACCTTGGAGGGTAGTGGTTCCAGAAACAGCACTGTGGGCCTCCATGTTGTCCTGAGGATTTGTTGGGAGGGGGACAGCTTGGGGACGAGGAAGCCCTACGAAGGCCTCGGGCGTGGTTGTTCACCGCGTTTTGTGTCTTGCTCCGCACAGCAGGGCTGGTTACCAGAGGCTGTCTGGTCATCCTCGCTCTGCGGCTGTTGTGGGGAAGCCGTCCTGGCCGTGCTGAAGCCGTCCCTTGAAGGTGGCTGTCGCCAGTGGGTTCTTGCAGCCAGCATTGGTTGGCTTTGTCTTGGCAGGTGTGAGGTGGGTCATCGGTGCTGGCAGGAAGGGCCCACCTGGACAGGTGAGAGCCCAATGCCAGCTGGGCAGTCACACCAGACAGTTGGCCACCATCAGAAGCCTGGCACCTGGACTGGCTCTGGCTCCCAGTCAGGGGTGGTGAAGTGGACTTTCTGATGGGCGCTTCCTTGGCAACAGAAGTGCCCGCTGGGGAGCAGAGCTGGTGCTCTGCGTGTGCATGTGGTATGTGCTTGTGTGTGTGGGAGCCTGTGTGCACACGTGTGCATGCAAATGCCTGCTTTGTGTGTTCAGGGGCGTGTGCACAAGGTAGTTTAGGGGCTCCTTGCCTTGTTGAGGTGGCATCTTCCTACGAGACAGTGGGCCCTGCTGTCCCCGAGTGGACTCGAGCCTCCGCTCCCTGGAGTGCCGCGTGGCACCATTGCGTCTCCCGTCCTCTCTGGAGTAGCCAGGGCAGCAGGGGTGGTTTTCTGTCACAATGACCTCTGAGTAGACTGGCTTCAGCAGCTGCTGGTGCCCAGGTCACGTCCCAGAGGTCGTGGGCTCCAAGGCACAGGGCTCTTGTTGCTGGCCTGTGTGCACGTGTGCTGACGGGTCTGAGGGAGTGACCTGGGGTCCGGCGGCTCTGCAGAGCTCCTCCCTGGGCCAGGAGTGTCTTGTCTGTACCACGGTCCCTGTGGATCTTGCCCTGAGAATATGTCCTTTGATGGGGGTGCATCTTGGCTTGTGGGACCGACTATGTGCATGCGAGGCTCCAGGTGGAGGCTCATGGGGCATCAGTGGGGAGGCCCGAGGGGTGCTGCAGGAGCTGTGTTCTAGTTGCTACCTTGCCTCAGAGTAAGGCTTGCTGAGGGCAGGCCTTGTCCAGCGGGCCTTCTCCCTAGCTCTCCGGCACAGGTGGTGCTGGGGGGCTACCCAGGTCGGGGCTTTTCAAGGGCAGTGGAGGACTGACCGCTGAGCAGAGGGCCACATCCCCTGCCGAGTACAGGGAGGTGGGCTGGCAGGGGGCTCGGGGCCTGGCTGGCAGTCCCCTCCAGTTTGCAGGTCTGGGGAGCCATGCTTGGGACCAGGAGGGTGGCAGGCAGGGCTGGCCTTGTCACTCGCCCATCCCCGCCAGGCTTGCATGGCCCTCGGCCCGGGCTGCCTGTGCTGTCCTCCGGAGGGCACACCTGAGCAGTGATCTGGTGGGGGTCCTTGGGTCATTGGCCGCTGGCTCCTGTTCTGTGTCCTTGGCCCACCCCACGTGGCCTTCCTGGGCACTTCCCCTTGGGCCTCAGATGGGGGAGGCTGTCCTTGTCACGATGCAGGCCTGTGTCCTCTGGACACTGCCTGGGTGCCTTGGGTGGGGCTGTCCGCACTGCGCTGCCATCTGCTGCCCACGGGCATGGACCACCCCGGCGCCTTCCTCCAGCACGCTCCCGGCCCCGATGTGTGCGCAGCTGGGAGATGGCGCGAGGCCCCAACTCTTAGGGGGCACAGGGTGCACAGGGGTGCACCCTGTCCCCCCAGGCGCCCAGGGGCTCCAGCCAGCAGGCCTGGGAGGAGGTTGGCTCCCAGGTATCTCTTAGTGGAGGAGATGCTGTCCCCACCTGTCCTGCTTCTGAGTAACCAGGTGTGGTGACTCGGGACCCATGTGGCCCCTGACTGTGGGGCCCCCCGCCTGGAACTGACTGGCCCATGGGTGTCAGTGCTTGGGGACAAGTGAGCCTGGTGTCTGCGTCTCTGTCTGACACTGCCATGGTCTGTTTTCTCAGCAGTGGCCCAGAGCCCTGTGGGTTTTGAGGGAGGTGGCAGGCTCGTGTCCCCACGCAGAGTTCCTTTTTCTCAGGGTTTGAAGGCAGGTCGAGGTGTTGGCTGGGAAGCACCTGGGCCTGCTGTGTCCTGGGCGCCTGGGGTGGCAGCTGGCGGTGCGCAGGTGGGGCCTGACGGGAGACCAAGTCCTGTGTCTGGGAAGGGAAAACCTTGGGAGCAGGCAGGGGGTCTGCACCTGCATGTGAGCATCCAGCGGGCGGCCTGAGGTGTCGGCAGGACCCTGAGGGTAGTCAGGGTCCCACGCTGGCCCCTCCCAGCTTTCGCTGCAGGAGCCGTCCTGTCTTGGAAATCTGTCTGGTCCTTGCTCCTGTGGGACGTCCGGCGAACCTCGCCTTTTCTGCCTCGGGCTCTGGTCGTGTGGAGCCTCGCTCCTGCAGTGAGCACAGGGCCCGGGGTGGTCCCGGGGCCCCGCAGGCTCCCCTTTTGGCTCCAGGGCCTGCTGGGGGCGTAGGGGCACCAGTCCCAACGTCCTGGGCTGTGAAGTGGGTGTCCCCAGGGGCCCTCCCGCAGACCCCCAGGGCCAGGTGTGTGAGGGGCACCCGTGCCCGGGGATCTGCGGACCCTGAGCTGTAAGGTGCCGGGAGAGGCCGTGCTCTGCGAGGAGGAGTCGGGGCCCCAGTCGGGAAAGAGCGTTTTACTCTCGCTTCGAGTAGTTACTTTTTAGGTACGAAAAGTCCTCTTGGAACTGTTTGGACAGGTTTTTAAAAGTCGTGTATCAAGTGCACGTGGAGTAAATCAGCAGGGTTTTCCTAGAACCTCTTTGGAGCTTCGTTTCAGTGCGGCCGTCAGGGTCAGGACGCCCTCTGGGCCCACCTTGGCCATCCAGGGGTTGGTAATGGGGGCTTCCTTCCAAGGCCTCAGACCCTCGTTTTGCTGTTTTTTGTTTTGTTTTGTTTCTATTTTTTGCTTTTTTTTTTTTTTGACAGCGGAGGTAATTAGGTTTGTGTTTATGTATTGTTTTTAATTGTTGGAGACATCGGGGATTGAACCCTGGGCCTCGGGCGTGCGAAGCATGCGCTCTACCGCTGAGCTACGCCCACCCCTTCTGCCATTTTTGTTGCTGGCGTTTTCTTGTTTCTTGATCAAAGGAGGGTTCCCAACAGCCGGGATCCCTGTTCTCCTTCGTCCCTAAGTGGTTTATGGGTGCAATGTCCCCACTTGCCCCGTCCAGCTGTGCCAGGGACAGTCACCTGGCAAGTCTGTGCTGGGTGGCGACACACATGATGGATCGTGAAACGTGCTGGGCTTTCGCAGGTGTCTGTGCCGTGAAAGAAGCCGACGTCTTGGCATTGGAATGGGGGTGGGAGCTTGGTGGGGGAGAGGGTGTGTCCTCAGCCCTGGGAGCTGGAATTCCGCCCAGAGGCTGTCAGAGCTGACCTGCTAAGGTGAGATGGCCTTGCTGCTTTGAGCGAGTGGGGCTTTTAGAAGAAGGGGTGCGGTGTGCCCGAGGTGGAGGGCCGGGGGCCCCTCTGCACTCGCTGCCCCTGCCCAGTGGACACCCTGGCAGAACGGGTCTGTTGTCCACACCTCCGTTTATTCTCACTTGCTCCCTCCCAGGGGAGATGGCGTCCTTTGCAGTCCAGGGACCGATGAAACTCAGGCCACGGCCCATCCGGCCCTTGGGAATCCAGGGTCTTGCCGGTCCCAGCTAGCAGGTGGTCCGGTGGAGGCGGCCCAGCCAGGGCAGGAGTTCTGCGTTCGGGCTTCTTGCCCCGGCGCTGCTGGGGAGGGACTGATGACGGTGCCTGGGCCCGGATGGTCTCATGCTCTCTCTGGTTGCGGCTCTGCGCTGAGGGGAGGGGGCACACTGGCCACGGCCACTTGGGCTTTGCTGTCTGCTGGTAATTGCGAGTTGTCGTGAGGAGCCTTTGATGGTTGCTCAGGCCCAGCGCCGTTCAAGGGTGGTGTGTGTCCGCATTTGTCCCTGACCCCGCTTTGCGAGGGGCCCTGGGTGTCCCAGCGGGTGGGGGAGCCTTCGGCGTGTGGGTGGCACGTCCCAGCCGTCAGGGTGCTCGGCTGAGCCCGGGCTGGAGCCAGGCCTGCCCTTCTGTCTTCCCATTTGAGAATCCCACGGGCCTCAGGCAGGGGTGTTTCGGTTCTGAGTCACCATTTTCTTACCCGTGGAGCCCTTCCTGGCCGTAGGGCATGTTGGGTGAGTGGTGACGGCGGTGGGCAGCTTTGAGGATGGGAAGTCCCTCAAGGGGCAGGAGGTCCGTGGCGAGGGCGGGGAGACCCATGCTGAGGCCTCCGTCATCGCTGTCTGACTTCCCGGGTGCCACGTGGCCCGCGGCCCGCCAGCGCGTCCTGCCTGGCGGTGGGCGGTGGGCGGAGGGCAGCCCCGGAGTCGCGGGCCGCGTCCCTGATGGCTCATGGCGTTTCTCGTCCCGCGGGGAGCCCGGCCTCCTGGAACTCGGTTGGAGCCTTCCTAGGGGCAAGGACGTGTCAGTGGCCTGGGAATGTTCTAACTGGTCAGGCAGTAACTAGAGCTGGTTGTGTTGTCGGCGGTGATACGAGCACTGAGGGCAGGGCCTGAGCGAGGCTGGTGGGGATCAGCCTGGGGGCGACCTCTGGGGCTGCCAGGTGGCTGGCGCGCCTTTGACCCTGTCTCGCAGGGGGCTGGGCTCCAGGTGTCAGCGGGGCAGGGCCTCTGCCTCTCCCGGGGCGTGTGCGGGCCTCCCCCCGCGTCCTCACTGGGTCGTCCTCCGCGTGTCTGTGCCGTGATCTCTTCTCAGAAGGGCACCAGTCCTGTGGGATTAGGGCCTACGCACGTGACCTCATTTTACCTTGGTCGTCTCTGTAAAGATCCTCTCCGCATAGTCGCCTCTGAGGTGCTGGAGTTAGGGACAGAGTCAGCCCCTGTCACCCGGCAGCCGAGGGGCAGCGGGCTGGGACGCCTGGGCCCGCAGAGACCTGTGTGTTTCCAGGCTGGTGAAGCGCTTCCCTGCTGCGCGGTCGGGGGTAGTGCTCTGTTACGGCACCCGCACCGGGAAGACCCCCAGGAGCGTGCCATGGTCTCCTCGTGAGAGTGACTGCGGGGAGCACAGGCTCCAGCCTAGTGCTGACCCAGACGGAAGGCATCTGGCGGGCAGGTGCCCTGGTGCGGGGCCGAGCAGTCGGGCCAGGTGTGGCCAGGCCCAGACACTGGCAGGCAGGTGTCTGGTGCTCATGGGGCCGTGCCCCACCGTAGTCGGGACGGCCAGACGTGCGTCTGGATAGGAAGGAAGTGGCCAGGCTGGTGGGGCCCGTTTGGATCCTGCCGTGTGGCTCCTGTTCTGGTGGGGTTTGTCCAGTTCCTGTGGGGCGGCTCTCCCCGTGGGACAGACCCCGCCTGGTGCTCACTGTCCCCCTCCAGCCTGAGCCCACTTTGGGGCTTGTTGTGCTCATCAGGAGGGGTCAGTTGGGCTTGGGGCACCTGAGAACCCAGGTCCCGAGAGAAGGCTGGGGTGCGGGGCAGGTGTCCAAGGCCCTAGGACTTGGTGGTGCTGCTTGGCCCCATGAGTGGATGGGGAACTTAGGGAGCTCGGCCGCTCCTTCCTCATCTCACGGAGCGGGAAAGGCCCTGCCCTCAGACCAGGACCTGGAGAGTTGGCCAGAATTTTGCCTTTTTCCTCAGGTCACCCATCCTGTGGTTTGGGGCCTCCCAGATCCCCTAGCACGGGACCTGCCCCTCGGCCCCTCCTCGTAGGAGGCCAGTGTGCTCCGGGTGTCACTCTGGGCACTGTGTCACAGTCACGAGTTGTCACTTTATTATAACATTGGCAGCTTCCCAGGAAGCTTACGGAGGCTGAGAACCACGGTTTTGCTGCAGGGCGGCTTCTTGGCCGTTACCACCCCCTCCTCACCCTTGGCTGGGCTGTGGGTCCAGCAGGAGCCCCCACTACAGTGTGAGGGCCACCGCAGCTGCCCTGCAGGTCTCTCCTCTGGCTCCCGGAAGGGCTGGCTGTGCTCCCCCGCAGCCCACCCCTCACTCGAGGGCGAGGGGCTGTCCCAGGGCAGCACGGGGCCTTGCTTGGTTCTGTTGCAAACGCTCTTTTGTGCACTCTCCACGGGAGGCTGCATCACTCTCGGACTCCCCATGCTCTGGGGGGCAGGCCCTTGTCCCATCTGGGGGCTATCGGGCTTAGAACGTGCATGTTTGGCGTGGGGGGCCCTTGTGGTTTGTGGGGTCTCATGGCCCCTGGGGGCGTCCTGTGCAGGGCATGGGGAGGGGAGCCTAGTGCTGTTGAGGTAAAATCCGTCTGTGTTGAGTGCTACTTGTCTGTCCCTATTCCTCTGGGGGCCTTTCCCGTGGCCCCCACGCACCTTCGCTCTTCCATCCTCACCTCACTGGCTGTTTATTCTGGAAACGTTTGTGTCCTCTCACTTTCTAAAGTGCAAACCCATTGTCATCTTCGTGAGTCCAGCTGAGAGAGAGCCAGCTGCAGATCTGCCTCCTCCAGGAAGCTCTCCCAGCACTAACAGAACTGCTGGAGTTGGTTTTCTTCCTTCCAGATGGTCCCCAAGACAGACGTCCAAGTTATCAGAGGGGTGCAGAGCCTTCTCCTCCCAAGCCCCGCCCGCTCACCGCCCACCACCAGGCGAGAGTCCTGTAGAGCAGCCGGAGAAGGCAGGCTTCCTGGCTCAGGACGGGGGTTCCTCTTGCAGTGTGAGCGGGCCCACTGCCCAGGGCCTCGGGTGTTGTGCTCCTGGGGGGGCAGCTGCAGCGGGTAGAAGGAGGCTCCTATGGAGGGCCGCTGTCGCCTTGCCCTGGCAGCTTCTGGGCGGTGACACTGTTGGACGCGGGTTGCTGGTCCCCAAGCTGGTGGCTGCTCCTCCTGCCGCAGAGGTGGGAGGTGGGGGCAGTCGGGCACCAGGCCCGTCCCTCTGGTGGCCAGGTACCCTGGCACCGGCCCTCACCCTTGTTCTGGCGTTGCCGGAACGTGGCTCCTGAGGGAGCTCAGGGCTGGCGGAGCTGCCAGGTGACACCTAGTCTTTTCTTGCTGGCCTCTGCAGCCCGAGGAGGGAGGGACGAGCTGGACCGTGAAGCCAGCCTGCAGTTGAAGCCAAGACTGGCTCCACCAGGGCCCAGCTGGCAGGCTCTTAATCCCCTTGGTCCCCCTGTGAGATGGGGCAGTGGCACCCACAGTCCGTCCAGTGGGGTTCATGGTGATCAGGGTGCAAGGCTGTCCCTCCCTGGGTGGCAGAGAGGGTCCCAGCATGGTCTCGTCCTTAAGTTTGTCCTTCCAGGGATCGAGTGTGTAGAGAGAGCACAGCCTGGCTCGGCCGCATGCACGCAGGCGCACGTGTGCGTGGGATGCAGGCAGACACGCCCGCCTTCTTCGGCAGCAGGAGGCTCGTCACTTCCTCCGTGCCTGTGGCAGTCCTGCCAGGAAGGTGCTGGGGTGGGGGTGGGGGTGCGTCGCCAGGAGCGGAGCTGAGGGATAAACAGGATCCCCAGCGGGTGAACAACGGACCCCGGGCGCAGGCAGCGCAGTCCCTTGGCTGAGCTCCCTTCTACAGTTGTGCTGGTCTCTCTAATTGTGACGCAGAGTTGGAGATGGGGTGTCCTGCAGCCCTGGGTCTTCATTGGCTGTGGAGACCCAGGACCCAAGTCAGTCAAAGTGGTTGTCACCGTGCAGGCCGCCAGGATGCCCGGGAGTTGAGCAGGTGGGAAGGCCTCTGTCCGGGCTGGCGGCTCCCAGGGTCCTGCCGACACTGCCCGTGCAGCTGAGCTCGGCCCCTCTCATCCCTTGTGTAGACACACAGGGCTGGGGTCCCAGGGTGGATGGGGCAGCTGGCCCTAGGACTGGAGGGGTGGCAGGGATGTCCAGTTCTGTGACATCTTAGCAAGAGGGTCACTGCCTGCCACTCCTGAGCTTGTGAGCGTCTCTGGCTGAGACCCCCGCCCTCCCTGACCCTCCCTCGGCGTGTGCGGTGGAGGAGGCAGGGAGCCCTCATGGCGCTGGGCCCACGGACACTGGGGGGGGTGCGGGCAGACACAGTCGAGGCGACGGCAGCGTGTGGAGGGGTGTTGGTCTCACCTGTAGAGCACAGGTCGGAGTTTGGAGAGGCTGCTGGTCGTTGGCCGTGTTGTGGGGTCTGTGTCCCGGCTGCAGGAAAGTGGCCTCGTGCAGGGGCCTCTCTGTGGCCCTCCAGCGTCACAGCAGGCATGAGCAAGGCCCCGTGGCCCTGGGGGCAGCTGCACGGTCTGTTCAGGGAGGCCTCCCTCCTAGCCTGGCACTTCTTTGGTGCTGGTGACGAGAGACACTCCCTTTTTCTTGGAAAGTAGACAAGGCCGCCTCTTCCCGTCCCGCACGTGCTGTGGGATGTCGGCTCCCTCCCAGCAGAGTCCCACGGAAGACTCCGTGGTGTGGTGGACAACGGAGCCCTGGGCCCTCTTGGGCAGGGCTTCTGCCTCTGTTGGTGCCCGCGTCCCCTCCCAGGGCCCCGCAGGTGCCTGTGCGCTGTGTGTGGAGGGAGGCGCTGCACAGACCCCTGGATGGGCAGCCGGCGGGGTGGGGACACTCACCGGCAGTTGGGGGTGGCTGGGCCCCTCCCAAGGCCTCTGAGGGTGGGTTTGGGCCCTTCATGGGCCTGGGGACGGCATGGCCCGCTGGGTCCAAGAGCCTCTGCGTGCGCCCTAGCACAGTGATGCACTCCAGCTCGGGGAGGCGCCCACCGGAGGAGCCTCTCCCACAGAGAAGTTCCTTGCGGAGAGGATCTGCCACCAGGGTCATCCCTACAAGGTCCTCTCGGACCCATCTCATCACTGGGGCTGCGTTTCTGGGAGATCAGCGATCTGCAGGCGGGGGCGGGGTGACTGCGCCTTCCTGTGGAAGCCCGCCCTCCGGCCTGGAGCCAGCATCCGGGAGGAGCTGGAAGCAAGAGTGGCCCTTTGGCCAGGGCGGGAGGGGCTCCCTGGGACACCAGCCCCACAGTCCTCACGCGTCTGCCGCCGCCTCCAGGCCGGCGAGGCGGTGGCTGTGTGACCAGGCCGTGCAGCCCAGGTGGCCTGGCTGGCACCCCGCGCTCCTGCCCTGCCCCCTCACTCGCACATTCCTGGTGCGTGAGCTCAGCGCTGCTCTGAGGAAGTGAAACCTGGCACTGTCCCGTGTGTCACTGGGAGGGCGTGGGCGTATGCCACGGTGACCCCCTGGTTGGCCTGGGCCTCTGCTGGTCCCCTTCCTGCTGTCCATCAGGATATTTGGGGCTGGAGGGAGCGAGCTGTGGAGCCTCCTCTTCTGCCACGGGGAGGGGCTGCGCTCAGACACCACCCTCGCCAGTGTCAGCCGTGTACCCGTCACGGCAGCTAGAAACCGTATACGGACAGGGCGCATGCGCGTACACGCCTGACGCTCCGGCGGCGGGGACCCAGCTGCCCTTGCAGGTTCAGACCCCGTTCTGTTCCGAGGACACGGCCACCCTCCAGCCTTGCTCCGCCCTGACGCGGAGCTGCGCCGTCCCCGCCGCCCACCCTCTGACCACAGCCCCTCGCCGTCTCCCCCGGACGCAGCGCCCTCATTAGCTGCTGCCTGTTAGGTGACGTCCCCAACCCCACTCCCAGGTGCTCCTTGGATTGGATGCATTCAGACTTGGGTTCCCCACTGCAGTGTCCCTAAAACCACTGACCTTCGTCCTGCCCTCTACCCCCTCCCGCCCCCAGCCCCACATTGCCGGGGCCGGCCCTCTGCCCTGCCTTCACTCAGGTTTCTGAGCAGCTCCGAGGGGTCTATGGCTGCGTGGTCTTGGCTACAATCTGGGCTCCCCTGGGGCAGCTGGAGGATATGTTTCCAAGAAGCAAACGTACTTGGGTTGACTCTCGGCTTCCCCGTCCTGCCCAGGAAAGCGGGCGTCCCCACCATGGGCTGTTCCTGCACCTTCCTGTCTGTTCTCACCTGCCGCCTCCCTTTATCCTGCTCCTGGCGTCCTGCTCCACACCAGCAGACCTTGTCGCAGGGCCTTGGCTCTGCTCCTGCCTGTGGCTCTCCGCTCTCAGCCACAGTCCTGTCTCCCCTGTGCTTCCACTCGACTGAGAGCCCCCTTCCCCGTCTGTGAGGGAGCCGTGTCCTGCTGTCTTGTTCTGCCGCCCAGTGTGTGGTGTGGGACGTTAGCCCCGTGGGGACGGAACTTTGACGAGGTGACTGCTGCGTCCCCGTTGTTCCTCAGCCCGGTGCAGCACCCGGCAGGTGCCCTTACCCTTGCTTCATCCAGGAGGGAAGGAGTACTTGTCCCGTGGACCCCGGCACTTGTTGGTCGTATTTCCTTCCCAGGTTCCCTGCACAGCGTGGAGGGGTGTGGCCCAGCCCTGGCAGTGAGCCCCTTGGCCCTGGGTCTCCATTCTGCTCTGTGCTGACGCCCCGGCCGCACGGCAGGATGGGCGATGGAAAACACAAGTATGGGGTTTTCTGGAGCCCGCACCTCATAGCCCTTTTCGGAACCTGCGTTGGTCCCACTGGCCTAGAGGAAGGAGCTGGGGACAGAAAGGTGTCCCGTGGGCCAGGCTGGGAGGGTGAGGGCGCCACTGTGTTCACACGGAAGCACCTGGGGCTGCGGCGGTCTGCCCACGGGGCCAGGCCGCTTCCCCTGCCCGCGCTGTTTCTCCCTTGTCCTCAGGAAAGACCAGACATGTATCACAAGGAGGAACTGAAGATGTGGGATGGGGCCACGGCCTTTCCTTAAAAGTTCTTGCAGTGTCCTCACCGGTGGAAGTTGGCAGCCAGCTGTCAGGGCCCGTTACCCAGGGGAGCTCTCATTTGGCCGTTGTTTGCGTACGCCTGTTTTTATGCCTTGTAATTAAAACATTCATTTGGCCTTCGCAGTGAAAACCTAATTCGTTCGGTCTGAGAGCTGGTGGTGTTGGCACGAGGCTCGAGTCCGTTGGGTGCGCGGACGGAGCCTGTTGGGTCCTTCCTGGCGCTGTGTTTGCCGTCAGCCTTTCATCAGAGCTGGTGCTTGGTAATTGATGTGTTGAGTGAGGATCCTGGTGGGAGGGGGCTCCAGGCCGGAGGAGCCTTTTGTGTGCGGCCTGCGGGGGGCCCTCCTCGCTGACTCAGCCCTGCCAGACGGGGTGGCGGCCCCTCTGCGCAGCGTGTCTGAGCCCGGCTGTGTGCCGGGTGCTGCCCACGAGGCCGGCGTGTGCTCGCTTGTGTCATCCGCGGGCCCGATGCAGTGGGGTCTGCTCCTACCCCGCTGTGCAGATGTGCAGGCTGAGGCCCGGGGCCTTCACCAAGGACACAGCTGGGACTGGACTGGGGCCTGACCATGTCTTCGTGGTCTCCGCCCTGGGCGTAGCACCTGCGGGATTCTCCCCTCACGGTTCTGACGCCCGGAGCTGCCCGGTGGCCCGTGCCCCTCATGCTATTCTCTTCTCTGTTTCAGACCATCATGGAGCAGTTCAACCCCAGCCTCCGGAACTTCATCGCCATGGGGAAGAACTACGAGAAGGCGCTGGCAGGTGAGGCCCGGGGCGGGTGGGGGCTGTCTCTATGGATGTGCAGCTCCCGGGCCTGATGGGAAGGGAAGGTGTTCCCGAAACACGACTTGGCGGAGGGAGGGCGGAGGCTCCTCACCCCGGAGGCCCGCGACGCTCAGTGCGCACTGTGCGCTGGGGCCGGGAAGTGCCGGGGCGGCTTCAGCCCTGGAGATGGGGGCCGGGGGTCGGCCCTCGTGGCTCAGGCCGATGATGGGTCCTCTCTGGAAGGCGTCGTCCCAGGACATGGCTCGCCTCCCTGGGCTTCCTCCCCGAGCGGAGTAATTTTATTCCCAGCCATGTAGTGTCGATGTCCTTGTGGTGAATCCGTCAGGGCCTGGCTGGGGGACGGGCTCACATGCCCTTGTCCCTGGACGCGACGCACAGGCCCCCGCCTGGGCTCCCCACGAGGTCCTGTGGGGACTGTGGGTGGAGCCGGCTGTATCCTGCCCCTGTCTGTTTTCCTGGACTGATGGGACAAAGCCCACTGGCCACATCACACTGTCCCTCAGCTGCCCTCCGTCTCCCCAGGCCAGCCAGGCCTCTGCCCACTTGGCTTGCCCTCCGTCTGTTCCAAGGAACCCACCCGTCCGGGTGGTGGACAGCTCCAGCCGCTGGGGCTTGGAGCCCACACGCGCTCTCAGGCTGCAGAGAAATTGTGTGCTTCATTGAAAGCCGCCTGAATAGAGTTTGATCAACTGCCCAGTTGTAAGCCCCTAACCGGGTTCTGGAGAAAACAGATTAGAAATTGTAATTATGCTTCTGGCAGGTGCTCCTCGTGGCCCTGCTCCAGAGGGGCTCCGGCTTCCCTTCAGCCTGAGGGCACTGGGGGCTCCTCTGATGAAGGGGTGAGTGGGCACACCTGGAGTCTCGAAGTGTCCACATCCCGAGGATAGCTCTGCCACAGGCAGCAGGCACCAGAGCCTGGTCCTGGGAATCCGCAGGCCCGGAGCTTTGGTCCGAGTCCTGCGCGAAGTCAGGTTTGCCTCTCATTAAAGCAAAAGGCGCCGTGGGGTTGGGGCGAGGCCTTCCGCCCGCTCTGAGCATGTGAGTCACTCCCAGGTACACGTCTCGCTCTGCGACCGGGGGCAGTGACAGAGCCCCCTGCCCAAGCTGGCTGGGGAGTCTCCCTGCCCCCGGCTTTGCAGGTCTCTCGCCCGGGGCTGGTGTCTGTCTCATGAGAACACTGCGACCACTCCCCGTGGTCGGGGTGGCACCCTGCAGTTTGACTTGAATAGCTCGGGACGTGAGTCGACACTGTGTTCTCACACGGGAAGGGCTCTCACTATGGGACCTGGGGAACACCAACAACAAACAGCTCGGGTCCTGCCTCGTGCGAGCCTGCCGGGCGGGCGCTGGTGCCACAGTCCTGTCACTGCCTTGCCAGGGAAGTAACCGCCCCTCCTCTCCTCCGTCAGGTGTGACGTACGCGGCCAAAGGCTACTTCGATGCGCTCGTGAAGATGGGCGAGCTGGCCAGTGAGAGCCAGGGCTCCAAAGAGCTCGGTAAGACCCCCAGACTGGTGGAGACCCCCAGGGCCTCTGAAGTCGCCAGATGTCCCCAGGTAGATCTGGGACCCTGTCGTGTGTCTGGTCCATTGATTTGGGGTTAGGTTTTCCATGTCCAGTAAGAAGAGACTCCCTGAAGTAGCAGTCACCCTTGCAACTGGCGAGGGCTGTGGGGTGCACACCCTGCTGAAAGAGGGGTACCCCGGGTGGCTCAGGGTCCCCTGAGGAACACAGTTTGGGGACGAGGAGACAGATCTGTGTTTACAGGGATTTGTGGCAAAGCCTGAATGGCCGGTGCAGGGACCGTGTGAAAAGATGGACTCAAATGATGGCATTTAGTGACGTTGGGGAGGCGTCCCTGGTATGAAAACAAGGAGCCAGTTTTGTAAGAATACCAGCGAGGAACGTGGCTGCCACACGCAACTCGGGGACCTCACTGGGCTGAGAGGAGGGAGCAGGCCAGACACCCCACGTGGGTCGGGCTGGACGTGGGCCTTTATTCAGCATCCAGAAAGCCGCGGGTCTGCAGCTCTGTGGCTCTAGAGGAAAACTGGCCTGCTGGGGACACAGAGCTGATCTGCCCTGGGCGGCCCTGTGAGGACTTGGAGGTGGGGGAGCCATGGTGGTCAGGCCTGTAGGCTCAGCCTGGCTGGTGCCCTGTTGGATGTTTGAGGTGAACAGAGGCCTGGATCTTTGGTGATTGGCAGTGGCCATGAACCAGCCTGTTCCTGAGCTCAGAGGCCCTGTGTGGGCCCTGCCCAGCACTCCTGTTGTTCCTACCACAGACCCAGTGAGTGGAGTTAGGGGGGCGGGCTGCACCTGCCGTCATGGCAGGATGTCCCTTCACCTCTCTGGGAGCTGCTGGGGGCTCCGGCCTAAATCAAGGAGCTTCTGGTTTGCTTGTGGGTTTTGGAAATCTCTCCAGGGGCTCATTGGGGTCCGTCACCAAATGGGAGTCTCTGTGCATGTCAGCAGGGGTAGCTGGTGAGATGCCAGCCAAAAGGAGACCCCGTTTCCTCTGCTCCCAGCAGTTCTGAGACCAAACGTGGTTTTTCCCACAGTTCAGATCACTTCTCACAGCTATACCTGGGGTCAGGACAGACCCACTGGTTGGGGTCCTGCCCTGGGACTGCCCTCACTGCAGAGGCCAGTGTAAGTTATGGGTCTTCTGTGCCCACACTTCTGATTTGGCTACAGTTTGTGTTCCCGCCACCCTGTCCCCAGGTTTGGTAATTTGCTGGAATGGCTCACAGGACTCGGGGCAACGCTTGCTTTGATTATCAGTTTATCATAAAGGCCATGATGCGGGACGCAGTGGGCAGGTCCATGAGGGCGCAGGAGCCTTTGTCCCCGTGGAGCTGGAGTGCACCCCCCATGTGGGTATATCAATCACCCTGAGAGCTATCCAGACCCTGCGGTTTAGGGATTTCCAGGCGCTGCCAGTTGTTAACCCAGCCTTCAGCCCTTCTCTCCCTGGAGGGTGGAGGTGGGACGGAAAGTTCCTCTTCTAACCCCGGGCGATCTTTCTGGGGATCAGCCTCACCCAGGCTCCCACCCACAGTCACCTCCCTAGAACCGAGGATGCTCCCATCACCCAGAGATAACAGGGATGTAGGATCTGCGTCAGGAGCCAGGGCAGAGATCAGTGTGGCTTTCTTCTTGGTCGCTGTCATGCCAGCCCTGCTCTGGGAGTTAAATTTTTCCTTTTTGTAACGGATTTATTGAGACTTAATTCACATGTACAACTGACCACTGCATAACACAATCTGGTGGTTTCTGGTATGTTCATGGGGCTGGGGACCATCACCACTGTCTAGTTCCTAAACATTTTTACTCACCCCCAAGATGCAAGCTGTCGCCGTTAGTAGTCACCCCCACCCCGAAGTACTGATCTGCGGCCTGTCTGGACTTACTGCTTCGGATGTTCCTGCAGTGGAGTGGAGCACTGACCCACTGTGACTGGTCACATCTGACTTCTCTCACTTAAGGTCATGTTTTCAAGGTGCACATGTTGTAGCGCACGTCAGAGCCCCGCTCTTTTCATAGCTGAGTAATATTCCGCCACGTGGACTCCATGGGTTGCTCCCACGTCTTGGCCGGGTTCAGTAGCACTGGGGTCAGCGGTCAGGCACAAGTGTCTGGACATTTCTTCGTGTGAGCCTGGGATGGGAACCGCCGGTCATGCAGTCGGAGTTGAATTTCTAATAAAGCAGTGCACACACTGGTTTAGAGACGAGCTGCCCCCCCCCCCCCCAGTCCGGCTGCCCTGCCCGAGGCCCGCTTGTCGGCCCTGTGTGTCATCTGCCTGCGTTTGCTTCCATATGTATAAACAGGTGGGTTTGCACTATTTTTTCTTAATTTTGGACACTGTTTAACGACTCTTACTCTAGAAGATCTGGATTTAGCATTTTTACACTGTCCCTTGCCCCCCCAGTAGAACGGTGACCACTTTCGCTTTAATCAGTGTCTGGTGTAGCATTTGCAAGGTGGTGACGGGAACCCTTTTATCAGCTCAGAGGGACCAGCCTGACCGCCGACGGCGTGATGAGGCGGACATGCCTGTGCACGCCTGCCCGGGTGGGATCGGCACTGTAGCCCCCCGCCCCGTTCCCCTTCCCCCGTGTCCCCCTTCTGTGTCCCCACTCCACATCCCCCGTGCCCGGCAGCCACTGCTGTGCTTTCTGCCCGAGGTCCAGCCTGCACTCGTCCGAGTTCACGTCCGTGAAACCGCAGCATGCGCTGTGCTGTGGGTCTGGCCTCTCTCATCTCGTGATTGTTTTGAAAGCCACCCCTCCAGACCACGTGCTTTTGCGCTGTGTGGACGTGCCGGCGGTTCGTGTGCTCTTCCGTGGACAGACGCTTGAGTTGTTCCCAGTTTGGGGTGTTCCCACGTCTGCGTTTCTCCGTGAACGACTGGTGTCCGGCATCTTTCCGTGTGTCATTTGGTGAAGTACCTGTTTGGATCTTTGCCCCTCCTTCTGTGGTTGGATGTTTGTCTTGTGATTGAGTTGTGGAAGGTCTCTCTGTGTTGTAGGGAGAGATGCTCCATCAGATACGTATTTTGCATATGTTCTCTCCCAGTGTGGTTTGCTTTTCATTTTTGTAATGGTGTGTTTAAAATAGGTACGTTTGATTTTAATGAAGTTCAATTGAGTGATTTTTTTTCCAGAACTATAGCCTGTGGTTTCTGTTACTGTTCGAGAACTTTGGTTTTTTTTTGGAGTTGTTAATTGCCTCACTCTTTCCTTTGCTTAGCTGTCTGTGTACTATTAACTCACTCCCAAAGCTGAGACCAAGCTCTGGGCCCTTCCCTGCTGGCAGCTGCCCCGTTAACGTGGCTGCTCCTCCCCCGGGAGCTTGCCTCCTGGAGCCAGTCCTGCTCTGACCCACCGGGCTGGCGGCTGCGCTGTGCTGTGATGCCCCTTCTCTATACTGGGACCGAGCTTTCTGGGCCTCGGGTCCCGTCTTGCTCCCACAGTAGGGGGATCAACCTTCCTTCTAGTGGCTCTTAAGCAGGAAAGGGGGGAGTACGTTTCTGGGCCCGGGTCTGTCCGCAGGTGCTGCCTTCCCTGGCACTGATGGCTTAGAATTCCAGGTGGGAGGCTGCCTTCCCTGGGACTCAAGGCCTCAGCCCCGCTGTCCTGTGACTCCCAGTTCCTGTCCTCAGTGCCGTTTTGGCTGATTTTTTTTTTTTAAATGTAGGTTTTTTGTTTTCCCTCCTGGGAGCTTTTGAGATCTTTGTCCTTGGGTGGGTATTTTGCAATTTCCAGATATGCTCCTGCATTTGTTGGAGGAGGTCCCGAGGGGGTCTAGAGAAGACAGCATTCCAAGCGTGGGCATGGCTTGTGGCCTCCAGGGTCCAGGGAGAGGTAACCAGGAACTTAAGCTGCGACCCTGACCCCCGGTGAGGACAGCGGGGGCGCCGGAGGGGCAGAGGGCAGGAGCAAGGATAGGACCAGAAAACAGGGTGGGCAGAACGAGGTGCTTTGGCGGAAAGGATCTGGTGGAGGAGCAGCGGGCAGGGACTGGGGCTTCAGGCTGCGGGAAGCTGAGTTCGTGCTGCCTGGCGTCACTCCAGCCGTGCTGCGTGTTCACTGTCGTAGAATATTCCACGAACGCGAGAACTCGTGTCCTCCCTTCTCTCCATCAGCTCTTGGGTTACTCCTGGTGGATTCTGCTCTGCATGGGCTGGCCTGTGGGACTGACACCGAGCCCTGCCGTGGGGTGACTTGGTGCCGTCCTGCGGGACCGCCTCCAGTGTGACGCCCTGGGGCTCTCCCTCTGGGCCCTTCTGTCCCCTCAGGGGACAGCAGTGAGCGGGTGGGCTCACACCCGCTTTCAAGAATCATCTTCTCGTGCGCCCGCTGTGTGGGTGAGCCCTGCCCAGCAGGCCACCTGGCCCCCAAGCACTGAGGCACCGGCTCCGCTGAGGAGCCAGGGTCTTCCAGGCCCTTCCAGGCCCTTCCGAGCTGCTCACCTCTGCTCCCTGCCATGAGGCCCTGGTAGAAATTTGAGACCTGGGGCCCTTGGCTGGAGTGTGGAGGGTTTAGGGTTTGGTGTACGTTTTGGCCGCTGTCCCTGTGAAACAGTGTCACTGTGTCACTCTTTGGAAACGTTTTCTTCCCGGATCCTCAGTTCTTTGGTCTCGTTGACTCTGCCTGTGGCCCTGGGCGTCTGTATGCGCTCCCCCTCTCCAGAGGCTGGTCCAGATCCTGGAGGAGGGGGCTGTGCTGATTCCCAAATGACTCAGAGTCTGGGATGTTCGTCCACGGGCTGCTTGGTCTGGGGTGTGGCCTGTGTTTATAGGTGTCTGTTATGTTTGAAAAGAACACATGTTCCCTGACTGTGGTGCGGGGTTCCTAATTGTGTTCAAATCTTCAGCAATTTTACCTCCTCGTTAGTAACTGAAAGAGACGTTCCTTCTACTCTCCAGGGTGGTGGCCCCGTCTTGTTTCTTTGTGGTTTTTGCTTTATGTGTTTTCCGGTTGTGTTATTGGGGGTGTAAACTGTATGTCATGTCGGTCGTGTCTTCCTGAGGAGCGGAACCTTATCATGCAGTCGCCTCCTCTGTCCACACTAGTCCAGCTTTCAGACTTCTGTCTTGCACTGTTTGGTTTCCTCTGCCCCTTCCTGTCTGCAGTCCCGGAGTATTGCTTGTTTCTGACCACTTTCTCTTCGGCATACTTTTTCCCCCAGGGTGGGAGGGAAGGGATGGGAGGTCCCTGCTGTCCCAGGGGTGAACCAGAGACCTCAAGGGGTGGGTGCCTCCTGGGCAGGGGGCGCTCTGGTCGAGGTGTGTCAGCCTGGAGGGAGTCTCCTGGGCCAGGCATTGGGCTCCGACCAGTCTGGGGCCTGGCACACTGCACAGCACGGGGGCTTTGTCTGCTGTCTGGTTGATGACTTCCTGCTTGGGTGTGGCCCTTGGTGGCTGTGGGTCAGGGATTGCCAGGCAGGCAGTGGCAGGGACCCCGGCCCCTCCCCGCTCCCACTCCGTCCTCTGTGCGGATCCCTGCCCAGTTCTTCCAGTTCTTCCTCCCTTTTCTTTCCCATGTAGGGCAGGAGCCTCGGGGCTAACTCTGCTCCCTGGGCCCACAGCCCGTTAGGACAACGTGGGACCCTCGTCGAACCGCTGCACCCCCTCCCCATCTGCACCTCCTCCCTGTCTCCCTCAAGCCTTGCACCGCGTCCTTCTTGCACAGAGGGAGGGTCCTGAGCAGCATGTGCGCCACCGCCGTCAGCCCAGCGCGGGCTGCTCAGAGGTGGACCCCATGTTGCCAGAGCAGAGGCACTTGCGACGCAAGGTCTCCTCCTGCGGGGTCGGAGCCCAGTCGCCGCGCTGCAGCCCGGCAGCTGCCCCTTTGTTCCTGCTCCCCGTGGAGAGCGAGTGGCCGGCCTGCCTTTGGTCCTGCGGCCGGGAGGCGGCCTTGGGCAGGGGCTCCAGACCTCACAGAGGAGACGGCCTCTCATCTTCACTCTGCTTGGCGCCGGCTGTGCTTTGATAGGCTGCTTGGTCGGGGTGCAGGGACGCCCGTGTTCCCCACCCTCACTGCCCTCTCATCCCCCACCAGTGGCCACCCACACGCACGGTTGACTTGCCTCCCCGACCACCACCCTCGGCTCTGCTGGCTCGCCTGGGGTCACCCCAGGCAGGCATGGTCATGGAGTCCGTCCTGCCTCTGATCAGGGCACGTGGGGTGGCTTTTCCGAGGCCACATCCTGCTCGCCTTCCTCGCAGTTTTCTGTGTGTGCTGGGGCTGGCCGGCAGCTCGGGGCAGTGGGGGTGTCCCATCCGGGTCCGAGGCTCCAGGCCAGTCCCTGGTGTGTGCAGAGCCAGGACGTGGCCCAAGGGAGGGTGACCGCCCATCACCGTGGCCTGCAGGTGCTCATGCTTCAGCAGATAGACCGTGAATCTGGGGACTTGCTAAGATCTGGGAGCGAACACGTCTGCTTCTCCTGCTCCTTGCGCTGGAGTTGTGGTAGGGGGCAGCCGGGGTGGGGTGCACCCACCTCCCACCATCCTCCTGACTCACGCAACCTGAGATGCCGGTGGCCTGATGGGGAACACGGTATGGAGTGTGGGTATTTCTGGAGTGCTCTGACGTGGGCTTTGGGGTCTCCAGGTCAGGTCCCTTTTGCCCTGATGGGGGACAGTGCAGGAGCCACCCTCCCATCCTGGGCGTGGTCAGCAGTGCCCTGTCCTTTCCAGGCTCTCCTGCTACCTTAAACTAAGTCACGGGACATCTCAAGTCACATCAAAGCAGAAAGAGCAGATGGAGAACCCACCGGCTGGCACAGACCAAGTACGGCTGTCTAGTCTGCCCGCGACACTGCTCCTGTGGAGTCCCTGATGGCACCTCCTTTCTTCCCTCAGCCTCCGTGGGCGCCGTTGGCAGGCCCGGCCTTAGCCATGGGGCTGGGAGCATACGTGTTCCCCGTCCAGGCGGTGGACGGGCTGGCTTCGGGCCCTTCCTCCCACTGTCGCAGCCACTGGAGAATGGGCCTGGTGCAGTCAGCCCCTGTTGTCACACTTGCTCCGGGGGCGCCACGGTGGACATTGCTCTCGTTCTTTGTGTGGGGGACACTGTGCAGCCCCTCGACAGCCGTGCCGCCGTCGACAGGGGCCCCCAGGGAGCTGCTCACCTGAGCGCTACCGCCCGCTGAGCAGCCGCCTGCAGCCAGGCCCCTCCGTAGCTCCTCTCCCAGAGCGACTGCCGAGTGGGGCCGGGCCACGCCGCGCCGGGGAGGGAGGGGGAGCGGAGGCCGATGTGCTTGGGCTCTGGGTACAGCATGCGAACGTGGGCAGGTGACTCGGGTGCTGTGCCAGCATCACTCATGCGAGGAGAAGGTCTCCTCAGCTGCCCTGTGCAGGACTGTGCAGGAGGCTGAGGGTACAGGTCCTGTGGAATGTTCTAGACTTTGCAGGGAGGAGGGACTAACGTGAGGCCGCAGTAGCAGCAAGGGGCACGTCCTGCCCTGAGTGTGTGGCCGAGCTGCACGCTGGGCCTGTCCCCCCCGGATCCTCTGTCCGGCCTCCGCCCGGGGCCTCACCCTGGCTGGCTCGTCGGTCCACGGCTGCGGGCCCGCGGCTGAGCGGCTGTTTTGCTTGGCCCTCCTGGCCGTCTCCTGGGACCTCTGTTGTGTTCTCTGCCTTTGAAGAGCCCGCTTGTTTGTGATTCCGGGCGTGCGTGAGCTTGCAGTGCCCTAGGCCTGAGCTCGCCGCCACTTGCCGACAACCCCTGCCGTACGTGCACCGGCACCCAGGGGACAGGCCGGGGCTCCCTGCTGGGCGCGACCGCGGAGCAGGAGGTGACTCCCCTGCACCTGAAACCGGGCCGGGTTTGGCCACTGAGTCACCAGGTTAAGGTGTGGCCCGGCCCCTTCCCTGCCCTTTGGCTGCCGTCCACACCTGGCTACCCGAGCGAGGAGCAGGGGCGGGCAGCCCCGTGCCGCCTTGGGGGGCTCGCCCCGTGGGACTGGGCTGCCTCTTCCGGTTCCTAGAGGCGCCGGCTCGCTTTCCCATGGCCCTGTGCTCAGTGGCGGGGGTGGCCCGTCCCTGTGTGCGATGTCGCAGAAATGTAGGCGGCCCTTGAGACTGCTGCCAGGTGACTCTCTTGGCAGAGGCGGGTCTGAGGTGGTGCCGCAGGTGCCCGCCTGGTCGGCCCCAGCGCTCTGCGAGGCCGGGAGGTGGTCGGGCCGCACCACGGCCCCTCCCGCGTCAGGCAGGGCTGTCTGCACCTGGCCAGGGAGCCCGAGCGAGTCCCAGCCTTCCCTGCTGGTGGGTGATGACAGTCTGTCTCCACGTGATGTCAGACCCTGGTAGCAGGACCCGCCTGTGACTGCTGAACCCTCCTGACAGAGGCCACTTGGAGGCCTTAATTGAAGCCACACAGTGGGAACCATGTTGATTTCCCATGGCACACGGAAGGGGTGTCCCTTAGCCACCAGGAGCCTTGTCGGGCACAGGCCATCACCGGAGCCCGGGGACGGAGGAGTCCCTGCTCTCCTGGCCTCCCTTGGGCCGTGTCAGTCTTGACACCAGACAGGTTTTGGGGGGCATCTCTGTCCTCAGGCCCAGCTCTGTGCAGACCCTAACCTCGGTGCTGCCCACGAGAGGGGCGGCGGTGGTCTGGGGGAGTCCTTTCTCAGGGCCCTTGGACTCAGATGCCTGGTGCGAGGGCCTGGGGGCTCCAGCGTGCCCATCTCGCCCTCCCTGATGATCTGGGGCGCTTTGTGGGGCGGGATCGATCCTTGGTCAGGGGAGATTCGGCAGCGTGCTGCCTGGATCTGCCTGTTTTTGGCGGCCTTGGGAACAGCAGGAAAGGTGGCTCAGCCTGTGTTTGTGCTCCATCAGGGTCCGAGGGCCGCTCTGGGGCGGGAACGTCCACAGGGAACAGGGTGTGACTGGTGACCCCAGGGTCTCTGGCCTGGTGCCTGGGGATCCTGCTTGGGAGGAGGGAGGGGGTTCCTCAGCCGCAGTTCGCTCTGAGCTTGGTTCTGATGGCGAAGTGGGGCTGGTGGGGTCTGTGAGGACCTGGCTGGGGCTGCTCCCGCTGAGAGGGGAGCATGTCACCTGCCCCGGGTCCGCAGCAGGAGTCTCGCCCAGGCCTTTAACACCCCGTCCAGCCGGGCCCATGAAGCTCTCTCGCTGAGGCCCGAGGCCCCACCATGTCTTCTCTGAGCTGTGCTGCGTGCTCAGTGCGTCAGGGAGTGAGGGGGAAAGCAGCTCCTTCGTTTACCCTCCTACCAAGAGCGGGCAGCCCTGGAGCCTCCCACACATGCAGGGGCCTGGGGTGGGCGCAGGTGCGGCGTGGGGGCCTGTGTGGCAGGTCTGCCTGTCACCGGGGTGCTGGCCCCTGGGTCCCTGGCGTTGGCAGGAGGGCAGGCGGGTCAGAGGCACTGTGGATGCTCTGACCGCAAAGGCCTGGTCATCTGGCGGCTCATCCTCTCCAAGTGGATTTGTACCCGTTTGTGTCTCATGTGATTTAGAGCAAGTTGTTGCCCGAGAAACTGTCCCCAGGGGAGTTGACATCCACTTGCCCGGTTAATCAGGGCACAAATGGGCAGGTCAGTGGGGAGCCAGCACTGCTGATGGGGAGAGCCCCGTGGCACATGGGGAGGAGGGGAGCAGCAGCACCGCCCCAGCCTGGGGTGCAGCCTCCCCAGGCCGCTCTGACCCCTGGAGGGTGGCCACCCTAGCGTAAGGGTCAACCACACGCCTTCAAGCTCTGGGCCTGGTCTGCCCACCCCCGGAGGTCCAGGTGGCTTCCTGTGCCAGGGGTTGCGGTCCGCCCCGCCTGGTGACCTTGACCGCTCACATCTTTGCTCCGGGTGGGAACGTGGGGAAAACTCTGTGCTCTGTCCAGACCATCTCCTCGTCCCCTCAAGAGTGGCATCAGGCAGGAGAGAAGATGGCATCTGAATAGTGGCGAGGCCAGCGGGTAGAGAGTCTGCTGAGATGAGTCTGGTGGACGAGTCGGGGGGGAGGCTGCTGCAGGAGCCCGGCTCAGCCAGGGCCCGGCCTGTGGGGAAAGGACTGACCCAAGTCCCTGCCAAGCCTGTGTCCGCCTCTACTTGCCGCCCAGGCTCAGCCCACGCGTTGCACCCCCTGCTGGCTGTCCCTGTAGAGCTGCCCCCACCCTGGGCAGCCAGCCTGGAACCCCGGGGGCTATGTGTGACTATGGATGCCTGAGGGCATGTGGATCAGCCAAGGACGCGTCCAGGGAGGCTCAGGGCAGGCCTGAGGCTCCGGAATCTG
This sequence comes from Vicugna pacos, assembly GCF_048564905.1. Taxonomy (NCBI): domain Eukaryota; kingdom Metazoa; phylum Chordata; class Mammalia; order Artiodactyla; family Camelidae; genus Vicugna; species Vicugna pacos. The sequence goes on from NC_133002.1 coordinate 61,836,317, forward strand.
AGTAGACTCCCGGTGTGACCGATGCTGGTCCAGGACCTGACCTGGAGCAGGCGGGGCGGAGGCTTGGGACAGGGAGGGGGCCAGCCCGGATAGTTTGGCCGCGTGTGGTCGGCCTCTCCTCTGCCTCGTTCCGTGACACCCCATTGCCCAGGCATCCAGCGGTGGACACAACACTGAGGGTGAGAGGCCATCTGGTCCCGGCCTGCTTCAGAGCGGCAGTTGGGAGGGTCACTGTCACCATGTCACCATCATCACCATGGCAACAGCTATCGATTCTTCTCCTGGTTACCCTTCTGGCCACCTTCCATTTTTGCCTTTTTTGTAGGCAGAGGAAGTACCTGCTTCTCCCAGGGAGGAGCTGGTGGCTTCCAGGCCCTCAGGGGGACGGTGGGGTTGGTGGCTGATCCTGAAGGGGTCCCTCGGCACTGATCCCTGCGCCCCATCCCATGGGCTCTCATGGCACCGTGCCTGCAACCCCTGGGGTGTGTGTTTCCGTGCTCCTGCCTTGCCCAGGCCTGTGCTGCTCAGCTTGGAGGCGCCTTTCCGCTCCGGAAGGTGCCAGAATAACGGAGCGTCACAGATGCTTGCTTCAGAGGCTCCAGGAGGTGACGGGCGCTCCCAGCCAGGCTAGAGCCACTGACCTCTTGGCTCCGAGCCCGCGGCCACCAGCAGGGAGCGGGAGCTCTGGCTCCTCCTGAGATGACAGATCCTCGAGAAACGAGTGTTTTGGCACCCTTGGTGGCCGCTGGTAATCAAAAGGCGCACCATGACCGCTGGGCAGCAACAGTGCCTCCTGCTCATCAGATGCGAGTCTAGCTCAACAGAGATGGGGCTGGGGGCCTAGTCTCCAAAGGAGGATCAGATGCCTTCTCTGCGCCGCCCCAGCACCACGAGGGGCTTCTGGGCTGTTCCAGCACGCAGCTCTGCCTGGGAGGAGGTGCGGCTCGCCAGTGTCCTCACGTGGTCCCCCAGCTCCACCCCCCTCACCTTGGGCTCCTCCAGCGAGGGGGGCGGGGTGGCCCTGGCTGGACCTGTCTTGCTCAGGGAGCTGGGGGGCCCTCCCAGACGATGCCTCGTGGCCCCACCCCTCCTTCCTCACGTGACGCCTGCACTGGTCATTCTGGCCGCAGTGCCAGGGAGCGTTGGCCTCCCTGATGTGACTATGTGGACGTTCTGCTCTCAAGTCCACCTGGGCCACAGCCTTGTGGCCACCCCACCTGGTGTTCCCATGAATCTCCGGCCCCCGCCTGACTTGTGAGGACGCCAGCAGCCAGAGAGGGGGCACTCACTCCCCTGCGGGTCCGGGAGGGCTTCGGCCCTCACAGGTGCAGGCGACAGCCCTGGGCTGCCCTGCCCTCTGAGCTGGCTTCATTTCTGGCAGCATCGGGGCTGGCCGCCCTCTGAGCAGTTTCACCGCCAGCGGGGGGTCGACGTCAGCTACTTTGGAGTTGGGGTGGGGGCCTCGTCAGGCGGCCCTTGCTGGGGGAGGGACCCTCCCCAGCCACAATCCAGCTACTCCTGGGGGCTAGTCTGGACGCCGTCCTGGAAGCCAAGTGCTCCAGGAGCGCCCAGCGGGGTCTGGGAGCCTTGGATCTCCCCAAGTCGGGGCAGCTGGGGAGCTGGTCTCTCATCAGCACCCCCCACGTTTGTACTGTTGCCAGAGATACCCCCTTTCTCCTCTGCACCCCAACACTGCCTTTATGGGAGCCCCCTGGGCTCTTGCCACAGGGCCTGGGCAGTGTCATCTTCACAGCCGGGGCCAAAGGCCGGCACAACCCTCACACAGTGGGAAGGACACAGGTGTCAGGGTAGGGTGGTGAGAGACCAGGCGGGCACTTGGGACCCCTACTCAGCTCTTACTGTCACCAAGGATGAAGAGCGTGGCGGGGCGGGAAGGGCACTGGTGGAGCCCGCCCCTTGAACAGAGGTGGGAGGTGCCCTCCTGCTGGCCCAGGCCAGGCTCCACGGGGGGACAGACACGCATGTGGGCTATGGGCTTTTCCTGTCTCCTCGCCCAGCCTCTGAACCGCTTCACCTGCCGTCCTGCTTAAAGGTGGAGGGCGTGCCTGGCAGGACCGCTGATGTCAGGTGGAGCTGTGCCAGGATTCCAATTGTCACTGTCACAGGGCACATGTTTGCTCGGCCCCTTCTCTGGGGCGAGGGCCGGCCCCAGCCTCTAACCAGGATGCACATGTTCTTCCTGATTCAATCCTGGGATGAGGGACAAACATGCACAGGCAACCACGAGACAGTGAGGCAGCCCAGGCCTGGAGCCCTTTCCCTGCCGACACCTGGACTGTTGGGACCTGTCGCCCCACAGGTGGCGCTCCCTGACGGGCATCCCCAGCCAGTGGACGGCGCCAGGATAGAGGCTGGTCTCTGCCCTGGGGCTGGTCCCGCTGTGTGGCTGGGGTTCCAGAAGTCCTGCCCTACACGTGTTGGACTCTCCCTTCCCCTTCCCCTCTTTCCCCTTCATTCCTTCCCACTGCCGCCCACTTCCCCATCCCCTCTGCACTTCCCGCCCCTCCCCCAGCCAGGTCTCAGCCCACCCGCTCCCTCCTCCAGAGGTTGACGCTGCCTCCTGTGACCTCCCTTGCCAGGTCCCCAGCTTCCTCGGTTAATCTGTTTTAGAAATTTCACCTGTTGCCCCAGACGCTCTGATCTGGAGGCGATGCTTACCTGTGTGTTGTATGGACCTGGCTGTCCGTGCAGCGCACCCAGTTCTGCGGGCATCAGCCGGACCCTTACCGGCTTCATTCTGTCTGTCTGTTGCTCGGGGGTCAGCTCAGGCCGCTGGCCATTTTCAGCAGAGCCGTCAACAAGCCAGTTTCCCTCGGGCCTGTGTTGCTTTGGCAAAAATGTGTTCTTTGAAGCCTAAATAGGTGTTAACTCAGATCCTCCAGAAATGCCGTCCTCGCTCCTTTGGGATTAGTTCACGTGAGGGTCCAGGAGGGGCCCTCGGCTGGAGGTTGGTCCACCCTCTGCCAAAACAAGATGGGGCGCTTCACAGATCTGTCCGTTGCCAGTCTGTGAGCAGCCGGACCCCGGGGCCCGCATCCCCCCTCCCCACCCCGTCTTGTTCCGCCTTCCCGGGTTCACACTCCTTGGCAGTGTCTTGTCATTTGCAGATTATAAGGACATGTATTTTTTATACAGAAAAAGAAAGCCAAAAACAGCTTGAATCTTTAAAAGTGCCGGCGTCGTGAAAGACGCAGCAACAGCGAGGAGTCTCCGGGTTAGGGACTCCGGACGCCCCGGAGGGAGGACGGGACCTGGTGCCGCTGAGCTTGCTCCTCGTGACCTGCGGTTAGGCCTGTTCATGCCCGCCTTGTTCCGGATGCTCACAGGGCAGCGTTCGGGTGAACAGGGTGCGGAGCTACTGAGAGGGCTGGAGGGCCGCAGGTGCGGTCCCAGTTCCGGGAGAGGGTTGGGAGCCTGGGGAGGGGCTGGGGGTCCCTGCTCTGTTACTTTCGCGGCTTCCCCGCTGTTTGGAAGGTGGGGCTGGGAGGGAAGAGTTCTGTGTTCTGAGCACAGATGAGAGCAGGCTCTGGCTGGAGCCCTCTGGGTGTGGCCGCTGAACCGGCTGTGATTCGCGTTAGCTGCTTGTCCGCCTCTCCCCGGAAGAGAGGGTACGGGTGCCGGAGGCAGGAGCAGTGGGGAGGGTGCCGGGGAGCCAGCCCCCCGGGCTGTAGGCTGGTCACCCTTGTCCAGGTAACGGCAGTCACATCAGGATACCAGCCTACAATTTCTTGTTTTTTTTCAAAGTCTGGTGTGGGTCACTTTCTCTAGTCTCCTGGAATCTTCTCTCTTTTCACAAAGAGCCCAGTTGGAATGGTTTTGCGATTCTGAGACGTGGGTCCTGCGTCACCGAGCGTGTACAGTGATAGCGGCTATCTGGCCTCCCCGGCCATCGACTGCGAGTTCTCAGAGCACCAGGTGGGCAGCTGAGCCTGTTCTGTCGCCTGCTGGCAGGACAGGAGAGGCCGGAGCACGGCGGGGAGGCCGCCCTTCTGCCCTGCCTCACCTGGAGCTCTGAGGAGGACAGCTCTGTGCCGCCCCCCTCGGGGGAGCTGTGGTCCTGCTCACGCTTCTGTGCTGTGTTGGCCCCGCTGGCCGTTCCCTGAGGCAGGGCCGTCCCCTGACGCGGGGCCCTCCTGCTCCTGGGCCTCCCTTGTCCTCAGCCCTACGCGTCCTGACGCATCACCACGGCCCCTCTGTGCCGTGGGGGCTCTGGCTTCTGCCTTTTCCTCCCACCGGTGGGCACCTCCGTCCCCAGGGCTGGCCAGCACACGCCCTGGCCGGGTCCTGGTGCCGAGGCTCCTGCCTGGGGCTGCGCTCGCTTTTGAGGGTCTGTTGGGAATATTCTCGCATCAATGGTGAAATGAGGTGCGTAAGGAAGAGGCAGAGGGACTGAGCCCTGGTGCTCGTGACCCCAAGGTTTGGCAGAAACCAGCTCCTGATGAGGGGCCAGCACCCTCGGCCCCGAGGACTGCCCCCAGCGGCCCCTCTGCTCTGAAGGGGTGACTGCTGAGTCACCGAGACTTGCCAGAGAGGCAGGCTCCTTGTGGAATCAGTTCCTGTTAGTATCTGCAGTTTCCTCCTCCCAGGGGACCTGGACTAGCCCGGAGCGCGGAGCGGCCCCCACAGAGGCGGCGGTGGTGCTGGGGAGGCCCTGGCCCCTTCCCGGCGGCGCGGCGCATGGTCTAGCTCTAGAGGAGTCAGGAGGGCCTGGCGGTTCTGGAGGTCTGAGGCTCTGGCCACCCACCCCATGGTCACTGCACTGGCTGTGGACCCCCAGTTTACTCAGCTCCCCGGGGGTCTGCTGGCCAGTGGACTCCTCAGCTCTAAGCGGATGGGAAAACTTCAAAAGTCATATTGTGAAGGCTAATTGTGGACAGACAGATTTTAGGGTCATTATGCAATAAAGTTGCTCTGCGAGCAGAGCGGATTGTCATGGCAGCACTGTCTGTCACAGCCAGAACTGAAAACACCTGAGTGTCCGCTGACGGACAGGGATGAACAGACGTGGTCGGCCGCCCCTCAGGCGGGACGTCAGGCGGCTGTGAGGGAATGCCGTGACCGCTGTGGCGCGGGTGAGCCTCAACACGTGCGCGGTGAGGAGGCTGGACACAGAGGGCCGTGCTGCCGGGCCCCGTTGACACGAAATGCCCAGGCCGGGGGGCGGAGTCAATAGAGACGGAAGGTAGATGAGTGGTTGCCTGAGTCTGGAGGGAGGAGTGACCGCTGATGAGGACAGGGTCTTTTTCTGGAGTGACGGGAACATTCTGCAATCGGGTGGTGGTTCGACCTGTGAGTGTCCTTGGGGGCCTGGGCTCCGACTCCTCCGGTCCGGTCACCCCCGCTCCAGTGTTGCGTCCTCGTTGGGGGGCTGTTTCCCCTGGAAAGCTGGACCAGTCCTTTCTGCCCCCGTCGCCCAGGGCGAGGCCACCACCCCGGGGGACAAGGGCCCAGCCTGGCTCCTGGGGCTGCTCGGCCTCTCTCCAGGGGCACACGCTCCCTCTGTGGGGGTCTTCGGCCCCCAGGCCACAGTTGTGCGGAGCAGAGGTGGTGGTGACTGTCCTGCCATTGTCCTGTGTTAGCCACGAGACAAAAGGAGCCTGTGTCTGGCCGGACTGCTAGAGGGGACAGAGATGACCGGCACATCGCCTGTATCTGCATGGAAGTACAGCTCCTGTTCCGATGTTCATTCCTGTGTGTGTACCCTTGTGTGTGAACACGCACCGGCTGCCCCAGCCCAGCCCCTGCCTTCCCCAGGAGGGGTGGTGCCCCGGGTGCTAAGCTCCACTCTTAATCTAAAGACGTGAGGCTGTGTTGGAGGTTACTGGGAGTACCAGGAATTTAAAAACTCAGAGCTGAAGGGCGTGCAGCCAGAGGTGAGTCACCGCTGCCCTGGCTGCCTGCCTCTCTGGGTAAACACAGGAGGGGCGTCGCCTCGTTCTCAGATACCTCTCTGTTTTTGTCCTGGTGGAGCCTCGTGGCACCATGTGAACCCTGTGGCCTCCCCTGTCCCTGCCGCTCACGCCTTCCCCCTTCCACCCCTTCCCCACTCCCCCTCCCTCCGTGGGGGTGTGGCCCCGGCTGCCCTCCCGTCAGGGCCCTGGGGTGGCCGCCTACCTGCCCGACCCTCTGTCCACTCCTGGGCCCTGGCAGCCCCGTGGGGCGGTGGCTCTTGAGCTGATAACCCCGCTACCCTGCTATTTGCTTGGGCCAGCCTGGGTCTGAGCTGCTGATTTAAGTTAAACCTGGTTTTTCAAGTTCAGGGCCCACCTGTGCCGTGGACCTGGACCTGGTTCCTAGACGGGGTCTGGCAGAGCCTGGCAGCCTCCTCCCCCTGGCGGCTGGGCCTGGGAAGGTGTCTCCTCGCCATGCTGTCCTTCAAGCCCAGAGAAGGTAGGAAGGGTCACGGCACCCAGGAACAAGGTGTGGCTCTGGCCAGCCCACGGGCTCCAAAGACCCATGGAAGGGACTCGGAGGAAGAGGACCTGTGAGTGTGTGCTTATAAAACTGATGGAAATTCCCCGTGTGGACCAGTTCGTGCAGCCGCTGGCTCGCAGCTCGGGGCCTGGCGCTCACTCCCCAAGTGCACTCCCGGGAGATGGCCGTGGCCCGGGGGACACGGGAAACGCTGGGGTCCCAGTGTGTTGGGAGAGCCCGGGGTGCGGGGACCAGAATCCTCTAGAAGCTCCACGTAGTCTTCTTGGCAACAAGAATCGTTTTTTAAAGGACTTGCTGTTTTCTGTTGTTTTTCAGACGTTCTTGAGCTAGGCATGTGCGGCCTTTTTATGGAAATGTGTGTTCAGTTTGATCAGGACGCTAACTCACAGTCCTGGGGTGGCCGACAGAGTGACCTCCACCGCCACTTGCTCTGCGTCTTATTTATGGACTTCACGTCCCTTGAGAGGGCACTTGGGGCCAGAGAGTGACCTGTGGGTCTGGACTTCCTGTGCCTGCTCTCCTTGACACATGGGATGGCGGTCCCACCGTGCAGTCAGATCAGGGGCCCTGAGAGGCCGTGGCTGTGCCAGAGGCCTCACCTGCTGGGGAGCGGGGGGCCTGCACTGGGCAGGGCAGGAAGCGGGGGCCTGCACTGGGCAGGGCAGGGAGAAGAGGGTCTGCACTGGGCAGGACAGGGAGGCGGCAGCCTGGCCTGTCCCCGGGCTGCCCGCTGGTTTGTCCCAGTGGTTCCCTTTCAGCTGAGGGCGGAGACCAGACTCCTCCACGTCCCATGTCCCCTTCTGCTCCTGTCCTTGGCGTCCAGCCGGATGTGGCCTTTGGCGGCCGCCTGCTCCTTGCTCTCTCACAGCCCGACCTCTCAGTCGGCCTCGTGCGAATCCGCCGATAGAGGCAGCGTCCCTGGCGTGCCCCTGACACCACGCTGCTCTGGAGCAGCCGAGCCCTCTCGTGCAGAGGTCCCAGGTGCTGGCCAGGCCTCGGGTCCCAGAGCCAGCCAGCGGGTCCTAGAGCCCCTGAAGAGGCCTGAGCCCCAGGGTTGGGGGACATGTTGGCTCAGTCCCCGAATGCGCGGGCCTGTGGTTGGAGCGCGTCTCTTTGCTCGATCGGAGCCCTCGGTGGAGGAGGGAAGCCCTGCTCCCCTCGGGGTGGGAGAGGGTCACCGGCTGTCTTCCCCATGGGTGGCATCATGGAGGTTTGTTTGCTCTGCGCCCGTGAGGGGAGATGCGTGGGCTCGCGGGCTCACACGCCGGGCTGAAACCTGCACAGGTGGGGTCTCCAGGTTCTTAGCTCTGTCGTGAACTTTGGCTTTGATGCCAGCACCTGAGACCCCAAGCCCCCAGAGATGCTGAGCAGCCGTGCACACTTGAGGGCTGGCACCCTTGTTCTGGAGTTTTCTGCCTCCTCTTGGTGGTGTCCCCTGGAGAAGCACCCCAGCCCCTGGCCTGCTGCCCACTCCCCAGCCGCGGTGGGGGAGGCGGGACGGTGACTCTGTGTAGCTCACAGTCCTCCCGCTTCTCTCTCCTGCCTTCTGCCTCCCAGGGGACGTTCTCTTCCAGATGGCCGAGGTCCACAGGCAGATTCAGAATCAGCTGGAGGAGATGGTGAGTCCCAGCCTCCTCGTGTGGGCGCTCGGGGACGGAGGGGCGGTGGCGGTGGGCGGGCGCCCCAGAGGCGGAGGAGGAGCCGGACGTATGCTGTGGCTGTGTGTCCACTAGAGAAGGATGCACTGTCCTGTGGTCATGCTCAGAAAGGCGGGGACGTACCCAGGCCCTGGACAGGAGTCACATGCTGGGGAGGTGACCCCCATGGCCGAGGATATGCAGTGGACCCAGGAGGAAAGGGCTTGGGCCAGGTGGGGTCTTATGGTCAGTGACCGCTGGGACACTGCGAGTGGTGGGCCCAGGGAAGCGCAGGTGCACCCTGGCTGTAGGCCCAGCCAGCACCCAGCCAGCCCAGCTCGTGCCTGAGACACCCCCCCGCACGGGATGGGGGACATCAGGGAGACAGTCTGTTTTCCACATGGGAAGGCAGGACTTCAGTTCACTGCTCAGCCCTGGGTCTGCTTGGCCCCACGGGCCCGCTGTCAGAGCAGAGTCAGCGACTCACAGACCAGGTGGGCCCCTCACGTTGGGGTGCCCGGTGCCGTGGTAGTGGGGACTGCCCAGCTCTCCCTCCCCGGGTGGTACATCAGAGCTGACTGCTCTCTCCTCTCTGCATCCAGCTGAAGTCTTTTCACAACGAGCTGCTCACGCAGCTGGAGCAGAAGGTGGAGCTGGACTCCAGGTACCTGAGTGTAAGTAGCCCCGCCCACGCCCTGGGCCGCCTGGCTCTGCGGTGTTGGAGCCCTCCCCCGGTCTGAGGGTCTTCAGCTTCCTGTGAGCTTCCTGCCCCGTGGGGCTCCTGCAGCCCCTCTGATGTTCGTGCCCATTTGAGACTAAACATGATCCTGGGGGGGCGAGGGGCCCCTCACCTCTGACGCCCCAGGTGCTGGTTTTGCTGCCCGCACCTCTCGGCTGCCTTTAGCAAAGATGACGCCGTGAGGTGGCCCTGGTGGCCCCCGTGTGAACTCCTCTGCCCGCAGTTTCATTGAGGCGTTCATGCCCCGTCACCTCTGCCCAGTTATGAGAAGGGGGAGGGGCTGAGCTCTGTTACACGGGTCACGTGAGGTGCTCACACACTGGGGGCTGGGCTGGGGTCTCGGCCAGCCCAGTCTTTGTCTGCGGGGTGGGCAGGGCTGTGGCCTTCAGGGAGCTCCACACGCACACACACACTCGGGTTTGCAGCCGTCCCGGGTCCGGGCACTGTGGCCATGTTGAGGGCGGGAGGGGCTCTCCCGCTCATCGCCCTCCTTGTGTTATTGAACTTCAGGCCGCGCTTAAGAAGTACCAGGCGGAGCAAAGGAGCAAAGGGGACGCGCTGGACAAGTGCCAGGCTGAGCTGAAGAAGCTCCGCAAGAAGAGCCAGGGGAGCAAAAACCCCCAGAAGTACTCGGACAAGGAGCTGCAGGTGGGGTGCACGTGGGGCACACACACGGCCTGTGGGCCTTGTCAGGGCGAGGGGTTGCACGCCCGTCCACCCACCGTCCCCAGCGCCTCGGCCTCAGGGACGGAGGCTGGCCCCCCGATGGGTCCAGGCAGAGCCAGGCTCCAACCTCCTGGGGGATTTTGGACAGCGGGCGCCCCGTGTTGTGGAGCCGGCAGGTTGCAGCCCCTTCCTGAGAGTCTGCCAGGGGAGCAGAAAGGCAGAGGGAGCCTCCCCGCCTGTCCCCTAGGACCCCACCTCGTAGAGGGACTCCCGACTGTCACTGACTGGCCGGTGGTTGCCCGCTCCCAGCACGGGCCCCAAGCCTCCGGTGGCAGACGCTGGCTGGTCCGGCATCTCAGCAGCCCTGCGGCGTGAGGCAGATGGCGCTCCGGGGTGGGAGGGGCAGCCTTGGTCACAGTTGGTAGGACCGTGTGTCCTGTGGCAGACATGACCCCGACACACCTGGTTCACCAGAACCCCGTGGACAGTTGACATAGATCAGACCCAGACGCCGCTCTGACGTCACGTGTCTCAGATGAGGAGAAAGCAGTTCCCCGGCCATCAGCAGTGGGGGTGACCCCTGGGGTGGACCCTTCGCCTTTCAAAGCCCACCCTTCCCGTCCCTACCAGCCGTCAGGGCGGCAAGCTTGAGGGCACCTCACTGCCCTGTCTGCAGTGCTCTGTGTGTGGGTGTGCGCTTTCAGCCCTGGGGTGCCGTGTCAGACACTGTTGCCTGCGAAGGCCTCAGGGTCACGCTGGGGCTGAGAGGCCGATCCTGCCTCTGGAGCAGGCCCCCCCGAGTGCGGTGTAGATGAGGAGGCCTTTCTCCCCCGACCAGCCTGCCCGCCCTGCCCCCCACCCCGTGCTGGTGCTGGTGGAGGGGATGGGCAGGGCGGCGGCAGATGAGGTCTGTCATCTACTGAGTGGCAGTTGGCTGAGCGGTGGTGGAGCGCCCCCCTCTGTGCCGCTGCCACGGCCCTCACTCAAGTGTTCTATGGTTGCAGTGGTGTAGTTCTTGCCTCTCTGTAGTGTCCCCTCCCCACGTCCCCAGTCTCATGACCGTCATGTTCAAGGACTGTCCGTACCCGTCACCACTTCGAGGCCTTCCCCCACAGCAAGGGTGCTGCCGTGAGCCCATCTGAGTCGTTTCCAGGAGTGAGTTCCTGGGAGCCGGGGCAGGAGGTTGGGGCAGGAACACCTGCGCAGGTGTGCGTCTGTTGCTTTGTTCTGTCCCGCCTTTGTTGCAGTGTCATTTTTGCTTCCTGAAAGCCTTGACTGGTGGACAATTCCCCCACCGCCTGGGCGGGCAGTGACACCCACAGTGTCCCCTCGGAGGGACCCCCGGGGGCTGGTTGGATGGCCTGGTGACGGGGACAGGAGACCAGCTTGTTCAGGGGTTCAGCTGCCTGCTTAGAGGGGAGGGGAGCCTGTGCACCACCCCCAAAGTGGTTTTCCTGGTAACAGCTGTATCGGGAGAGAATTCACATACTGTGCAGATCACCCCTTGAAAGCGCACAGCTCAGTAGTTTCGAGTGTACTTCGTAGCGTCGTATAACCTCCCCCCCACCCACTTGGGGTGCTCTCAGTGGCCATCAGCAGCCCCACCCCCAGCAGTGGCTGGAACAGTCCCACGTGGCCTTCTACGTCTGGCTGCTCGCCGTCGGCTGTTTTCGAGGCCCACGCACGCGAGGACGTGGTCAGTGCTCCGCTCGTGTGTACCGTCAGGAATCTGTGCTGCTTTCTCTTTTAGGGCCCCATACTCAGAGGCTCCACGCTGAGCCGAAGCCCTCAGCCTGGGACGAGCTGGCCCTGCTGCCATCAGGGTCTGTGCCCGTCCAGCGCGTCCTGCAGCAGGGAGGGACGTGCTGGCGTCGTTCACTTCCACACAGGCCCGAGTCATTGTGACTCTGCTACCTCTGGTCCCCAGCGGCGCAGCCCCCTCAGCCTGCCAGCTCCCTCCACCCACTGCAAAAGCTCTCTCTCCAAGAGAGCCCTGACCCCCCTCTCGGCCTCCAAGGCGGCCCATGCTCCACTCTGGGCCAAGAGGGCGGGCCCTGCAAACCCAAGTCTTTCTGCACAGGTAGTTTGGAGGATCTTCTCTCCTGCAGGAGGCCTCCCATTCGTCCCCTGGCTTGGCGAGGCCGGCCACGTCCTCCCTGGCCTCCTGGGGCCTTGGAGACGTCCAATGGTGACCTTTCTTCCTGTGTCCGAGGGCCACCCCACAACCGAGCCTTCCCTCTGCCCTTTCTCCTCAGCACAGCTCTGCTGCCCTGTGAGGCCCGGTCACCCCCACTTCTCACTCGTGCCTCCCAGAACTTATAGCAGCTCCTCTTCACTCAGGTGCCTGCAGATGGACCATGGCTGGCCTGTCCCCCCCATCCGGGCACAACCACAAGGCCCTGGCAGTCAGATTTTGGTATGGATACCAGCTGTGCCCCTGTGCACAGGCCGGGTGGTCACATTGAGCTCCTTCACCTCTCTGAGCCTCAGTTTCCCCCTTTGTAAGGTGGGCACCTGAGCCTTCCTCCCTCTCCTGAGCAGCAAGGGCACCGGGGCCTGGATGAAGCAGCTTCCCTCCTCTGTCCCACCTCCATCATTGCTTCTCCTTCTCCTCCCCCACCTTTTCCACCTGACTCGGCCTCCTGAGGGTTTCAGTGCAGTGATTCTTTTTCAAGTAACGGCACTTCTCTCTGGGAGGACTGGGGCTGTGTTCCACCCTGCCCCTCTTGGCGCCCGACGCAGGCGGGTCACACGGAGACAGCCAGCATGTGCCGCTGTTCCAGTCATCTTGCTAAGGGGAGGTCCAGCCAGCGTGGTTTTTGCTCTCTGGGGGCGTGGAACCCGAGAGGCCAGGCTGGGGCTGCCATGGAGCCCCTCTCCCCACGTCTGCGCTGGAGGGGTGGGCGCCTGGTGTGCTCTGAGCTGGCAGAAGGCGCGCTGGCCTCCTGTCTGGTGGACGTTCCTGGCCTGCCTGGTGGCCTTGTTGAGATGCCCAGCTCCCCCGGAGCAGCTGAGGGCACCTTGGCACCTGGGGCTGCTCCTTCTGGTTCTTGCAGGTGTTGCAGACCTGGCCGGGAGCCGGGGCTGGCTCTGCTTTGAGGTGTAGCCACCTCTCTCAGGGCTGGGAGGGTGTGGCAGCCCCGCCCCTCCGGCGTTTCCCGGGAGGAAATGCCTGGGCTGAGCTGGCCCCGCCCCTTCATAGAGGCCCCGCCCCTCGGCAGGAAGCCCCGCCCTGGCCTGGGAGCCGGAAGCCTTGGCTGAGGTCCTGCTAGTCCCAGGAAGTGGCCTGTTCAAGACACTCTTTTCCTGAGGAAGAGCAGGAGTCTGCTTTTCCTGTCTGTCTCTGTGTCTTTGAGTGGCTGATCCCCAGCTCTGACGCGGGCCACTCTGGTAGTGGACCGGCCATCAGGGCAGCTCCATCCAGGCTATAGTTTGTGGCCCCGACCTGGAGAGCCTGGCCCCGCCTGGGCCCGCAGGACGTCCTGGCTATTAGGCCTGCCTGCTTCGAGGCAGACATGCCCACGCACTGTCATCTGTCGGGGCGGGATCCTGACCTGTTGGGGCCCCTCGGGAGGTGGGGACTGACCCCCAGAGGCAGTGTGACCTGAGTGCTGAGCCCCCGGCTCCAGTGGCCTCCCCTGCTCCCTCAGAGCCTCCTTGTTTCCGCAGGGCCTCTCGAACTCGGGGGTCTTCACCAGGGGCCTGAGCCATGTGTGGCCCAGTGGGCAGTACATGCAGGTGGGGGTGGCCCTGGGCCCCACGTCTGGCACAGGGAGCCCCGCCCAGGCGTCCTCGAGCCGCAGAAGCCCCTGGCCTGACTCAAGCTACCTGCACCTCTTGGCAGAGGAGTTCGGCTTCCCGGCCTTGTGGAGCCCATGCGACTCTGGTTTCCAGGTGTGGAGACGCTGCCCGGGTCTCCTGTGTGTGGGTTTGGGCGTGGGCTTGCTCCGTGCTCCCGAGATGGGTGGTCTTTCTGGAGTCGCTCCCAGGGATCGTGTGCCTTCTGGAGCCCCTGGCCCACATGTTGCCCCTCCCAGTCTCGGGCTTAGTGTGTGCAGGACACTCACCAGGGAGGGTGGAGAGGCTGCCTGGGTGCCCACCAGGCAGGGGGTGGACCCTTGGAGCTGCTACACGCCTCCCTCAAGGCCTCTCTGTTGCCAGGCATGGCCAGTCTCATCCCCCTGGGCCAGCGCCCATGAAGCACTGAAGACAGGCTGTGTCTGGTGGTCACTGTCCATGGAGTGGTGAAGGGGGTGGGGGAGCTGATCAGACCTGCCCTAGGGGGAAGAAGAGGGAGCGTGTCCATCTGTCCATCAGTCCGTCTGTGACAGGGTCCCCGTGAGTGAGACTGGGTCAGTGTCAGCCATTTTGGGGAACTGCTGATAATTGAGACTGTGTTTTGGGACTTCTACAAAAAGAATTGAGTTTTTTTTTTTTTAAAGAACTGATTTTAATTATAGGTCGGGGAACAGGCACTTAGGCATTTGGGGCACAAACTAGGACAAGGGTTCTGTCTGGAAGTAGCGAACTCACCAGGTGCTGACCTCACGGCCAAAGTCGCTGCCCGAACCTCCAGGGATTGCCAGATTCACTAGGTGCCAGGTGCCAACAAGAAACGCCCACCTGTGTGGAGGGGGCTCCAGGGGACAGGGTGTGGTGACAGGCCTCACCCAGCAACTTGTCTCTTTGGCCCAGGGTCCCCTCCCCTGGCACGCAGGTGTGAGTGGTCGTGCTGTAGCCTGACTTCCGGGTTCTCAAAGCTTTGGGGTCTCTCTTGGGCACCTGGCTCCCCGCTGGTGAGTGGTTTCTAGGACTTCTGACCATCAGAGCCTGAACGGTCTGGGCGGGGGTGTGGCTGGTGCCAAGGGCTGTCCCAGGGCACTGCGGGGAGCGGTGCGGGCAGGGCTGGGCAGGGTGCACGTCTCCCGATGCATCCTGAGGGACTCGGTGAGGAATTCTCCCGTTTTGCTTTCCGTTGGCCCCACCCCCAGCCCAACTCCGATTAGAACAGACTGAACACAAGCAGGAGCCCTTGTGCTCCAAGGGGCACCTTGACTGTTAACACCACAGCGGTTGTTTGTGCCTTCGGGAATTCACTGGGGTGTGCGGCCGGACGGGGTGTCCTTCCCACACCGAGTGCCGGCACTGAGCGCCGAGGGAGGAGCCGGCAAGCCCGCAAGCAGGTGAGGGCCCAGGAAGAGAGGGCAGGAGGCAGGTGGCTGGGCCTGGGGGCAGGCGTGGGGCAGGGGTCACCCCTAGTGTGGTCCAGACCTGGTGGATGGAGCTGGAGAGCCAGGGCCTGGAATGTCCCTGCTGGCCCAGCTCTAGTTCTCTGCAGCCAATCCAGGCAGGCTCCTGCTGTTGGGAGAGCAGAGGGCCCGACCCGTAGCCCACCCACCCACCCAGGGTTGAGGTTGCCAGGGGCCCAGAGCCACTCTGATCCACTTCCCCATTCCCTCCCTGAGAAGCAGAGAGCGGAGCCTCGACTGTACCTGTTGAGGGACACGGGCTGTAGCTGGGGCCTGGTGGTCCCGTCCGTCTGCTCCCCTCCCTGGGTTCCCTCATTCCGGGAGGCATCCAGATTGCCTTCCGAGAAAGGGGAGAGACGCTTCTATTTAAAGGGGTGTGTAATTAACAAAGCAGAAACAAAATAACCATAATTTAGATCTTCAAGAAAGATCACGGCAGGGGCTGGCCCGTGGACGGGTGCAGTTTGACGGCAGTGGTTCAAGCCTCTCTTGTGTCTGCTGTTCTCGTTTAAAAAGCTCTTCAGTGTGAAAGGCAGTCTGTGGACGAGGCACCGCGACCCAGCAGCGGGGACATCTTTCTTCAGAGTTAAATCAGTTAAGGGTCTGTCCGCCTGGAAAAAAATGAGAAGCCAGAGGCCGCTGCACCCTCTCAGGACCGCTGTGTACAGAGGACACAGCGTTAGGACACTCAGGGTCCTCTGGGGGACTCTGCTCCCCTCCATGACTACCCCCAGGTCCCCCGATGGAGCCGCATGGTGGGCTGCCTGCCTGGACAGCACCAAGGGAAGTCTGGAGCTGCTCCTGTCAGAGCTAGGAAGGCCTTCGAGGGCAGCGCCGGACACAGCTCTCCTGAGAGCTGGCTGTGTGAAAAGTGCCCAGAACGGCAGGTGCAGCTGCTTTAATAGCGCGTTTTGTCAGCTGGGTGTGTGTAGAACGCCACGTTAGTGCGTAGACCCTGTTGAGATGTTCTGCATCCTGCTTCCCTTCCTAAGTCTTTGAAGTTGGATGTGACCTGCTCACCTCCCGGGTCGCGTTCGGCAGGGGCTGCCCTGCCGGGCAGAGCTGATCTGGACCATCTGGGCCCTGGCTTTCCAGACGGAGAAATGGAGACCCAGAGGGTCCAGAGACTTGGCGGGGTTCACCCAGCAAGGTGGGCGTGGAGCCCAGGCCCCAGGGAGCAGACCCGTACGACAGGGATCCTGGAGGTGTGGTGCGCTCCCTGGCGGTCGCCCAGAGTCTTGGCTCATTGTGCTCATGGTTTGGTGAGACCCGTCCCCATGGGCCTTGGAGGCAGGTTGGTCTGTGGGCCTCAGGCCTTTGTAGTACGTCCAGCCCACTGGTGTGGACAGAAGTGGCCCCACGCTCTCTCCTGGGAGTCTGGCGTGGGGAGGCCATGGGCACGCATCTCCCACGACGTGCTTCCTGGATGCTGGCGTCTCAGTACCCCAGGCAGGGCGGGGCAGTGGGATCTGTTTGGTCCCAGACCCGCCAGCCGATCTGATGATAGCCGTGGCCCTTTCTCAGGGAAGCCGGAGCCCTGGGCCCTCAGGCCCCTGACGCCTGCCAGAGACTCTGCCCTTTCTGCCAAGGATGTGGGCAGGAGGGCGCGGTTACCTCTGTTCAGCCCGGGCCTGAGTCTTGCTCTGAGCCCTTCTTTAAATGAGATTGAAGGGTTCTCCAGCAATCCGCTGCCACAGCTCCCACCACGCTCCCCCTGCCGGCCCTGGGCCGGCCTCCCTGTTCTGGGCCTGGGTTGTCGGGTCCCTCAGACCAGGGAGGGGGCACAGGCCTGGCCAGCAGGTGCCCGGTGACCGAGTGCCGTTTGGGGGCATCAGATTCCTGATGCTCCTTCCTGTGCGTCCCAGCTAGTCAAGTCCCTCATCCTTGCAGCGCTGGTTCCCAGCGTTGGTGGGGCTTTGAGGAACGTGGGAAAGCCACCATGGGGAGACCGAAGCCAGCGCCCCTCCCCCACCTCTGAGTCACTTGCTCCGGAGAGGAGAGGAGACACGTGTTCTGACCACTTTTGTCTTCTCGGATTACAGGGCTGTTCAGCCCAGGGTGACTAAGTGGGCGCGTTCTGTGGGTCTTAAATGCTTTCAGCTGGGTGTTTCTATAGTGCCGTCGCCATGGCACCCGCTAAGCTGGAGCCGGGCGGGGGGTGGGCAGGGACGGCTGTGGCTTCTCCCGCGGCTTGTTGTTAAGTCACTGGGGTGTGGGGTCACGCATGTTCTGTCCTCTGCGCTTTCCAGAAAGCGTGCACACTCCTGCATCTTGGGGGGTGTCCCTATCCACAGCGGCCAGGGGGCCTGGAGCCTGCGGGGTAGGGCGTCCTTCTGTCCCTCGCCTTCAAGGCCTTCGCTCCTCTCTTGGCCTGAATTGCCAGTATCTGCCCCGTGAAGTGGTGGCTTCTATCCGTGAGGAGCTGGTGTCCTGGAAGAGGAGTCAGGAGGACCGCTGTTCCTCAGCAGCAGGGCATGCGTGTGTCCCGGCCGGGGTGCTGGGTGTGAGGGCCCCCAGTGCCCATGGCCCCCCTCAGGCCAGCCATCTCTTGGGGGCCGCCAGGGTGGCTCTCCTGCCCACACTCCGGTTACCCCGCCTGAGACCTGGGCCACTGTCGGGCCTTGTTTGAATAAATGGAAATCTTAAAAGTAAGCCACCGCTCCTTGCCCTGGCACAGGAGGCCGCCAGGCATCTAATGAGGCCAGCGCCCTGCGCCTGCATGTCCAGCGCTGGCTTCCCTCCCCTCCAGGGAGCACGGGCGTTGATGTGAAAGACGGTGCCGCAGCCTGAAAACCCAGAAACCGTCTGCAGGACGACGGGGACACCGGGCGGCTCGGGGAGGAGCTGTGCTCAGCAGCCGGCTTGGGGCGGCCAGACCCCGGGGGCCCACGTCCTGGTTTGCGCCGCTGTCCTGGGACGACCGCTCACAGAGGCGCCCCTCCCTCCTCGAAGTCCCTGTTCAGGTGGCAACTAGGCCTTCTAAGCGCCTCAGCCCGTCCCGCCCGGGCGTGGGGTCTGCACATGCCTGGCTCACCCTGAGTCCCCAGCTCCCAGGCCTGGCTGGCCTTGGAGCAGCCCCAAGGGGGAGTGGGAGGTGGGGACACCACGAGGGGCCTGGGTGGGGCTTCCTCTGAGGGTTAAACCCTGAACTCCTTCCAGAACCTCGCAGAGACTTCTCATGAGCCTTCCCTTAGGGGGCTCCTGGGACCCCAGCCGAGCCCGTGTGTGGGGTTGGGCTAAGGCAGGTATCCCTGTCCGGGGCTGGTTGGAGCCTGTAAGGCCACGTCCATGTCCGAACGTCCCCTGGAGGGGGGCAAAGCGAGCAAAGCGAGCGTGGGGCCCTTGGGGGCTTCACCCCAGCACTGGGCGTTGCTTGTTTCGGCGACAGGGGAAGGAGTGTTCATCAGTGTCCCTTCTCTGAGCAAGCCCTGTCCCTTCCAGGCCCTTCTGTCCAGGAGTGTTTCCGCCCCCAGGCCTCCTGTCCTCACAGGCACCCCAGGGGTCTGAGCCAGCTCCTGGGTGGCATCTGAGGGCTCCCCCCACAGCGTGGCCTCGCCCACCATGCCCTCCACAGGCCCCCAGCAGCACCCCCGATCTGCAGGCGCACCCCCACTTCCCAGAGGAGCCGTGGTTCAGGAGGTTGTGCGGCAGCGGGGGCAGGAGGCACTGGCATGTTTAGTAACCGGGAGAAGAGCTCCCGGAGCCTCCAGGCTGCCGCGGCGGGCGCAGGGAGAGGGGTGAGGAGCAGGCCCGGCCCAGAGCCCGCTGGACACCCCCTGCCCTGGAGACCTCTCCCCTCAGACATTTCTCAGGCACTCGGGCCCCATGGTCATAGCCGTGACCCTGCCGCTCCCTCGGGTGGGTAGTGGGCTGGCCACATTGAGGCCGTTTAAGCTGTTCTCCCAGGGCGCGGAGGTGGGATTCAGTGTGGGAGGCGAGGTGGTCTGCAGAGCAGAGGGAGCAGGGTCCCAGTTCTGGTGACAGCACACAGCGCAGGGCAGGCCGTGCCAGGGTGTTGTGCTCAGGCTGGCAGAGCCAGTGCGCTGGTGACAGCCTAGGGGCCGAGCCCACAGCCGGCAGGCAGGCTAGTCCTCACCCCCCAGCTGAGCGCTGCTGCCCACCCACACGGTGTCAGAGCTGCAGGGAGGCCGCACCCTCGCGGCCCGGGCCTGCCCCTGCCGGAGGACGGGGCTCGATTCTGGAAAAGTTGCTCCCAGACAGAGACCCCAGGGCTGGGGTGTCTGCGCACCTCGTGGACAGTGGGTGCAGAGGGGAGGGGAGACAGGAGGGAGCTGGAAGGGCCCTGTGCCCACTGGAGCCCCCAGGGCTCGATGGGCGTGCACACAGACGCTGAGGGGGCTCTTTGG
The DNA here is from genome assembly GCF_048564905.1 of Vicugna pacos. NCBI lineage: Eukaryota > Metazoa > Chordata > Mammalia > Artiodactyla > Camelidae > Vicugna > Vicugna pacos. Next base: position 61,855,431 of record NC_133002.1, read on the forward strand.
GCCCTGACGGTGCGTGTCGGGGCTCCTGCCTCCCATGACAGCTGCCCAGGACTTTACCAAAACTTTCCAGCCTGCAGAACGTTCCACTGTGGCCCAGCGTCAGGCAGTGTCTTCTGCGTCTGCATCCTCTGCCCACCCCTGTGGGATCTGGGTGTGAATTAGTCATCTCAACACACCACGCAGGCTGAGCATTCCTGATGCACCAACCATTGGGGTGGCTTTCGGTGGTTGGAATTAGGATCCACTGGAAGTGCTATGCCGCCCCCAGGCCTCACTGAGCTATCCGCCAGTGTGGTCTCTACATGTGCAGCCGCCAGGGCTCAGAGGGGCCAGGGAGCCAGGGGGCAGTGACACAGCAGGGCACACTTGTGGCCGGAGTGAGTCACGTGGCCAAGCCCCCCACCAGTGGGCCGGCTGGGAGGTGGCACGCTCCACTTGTGTGGGGCTGCCCAGAACTGGAGGTGGGTGGATGCTGTCCTGCCGAGGGCTCACCTGCCTGCCCTCCCTCCCCCTCAGTACATCGATGCGATCGGCAACAAACAGGGCGAGCTGGAGAGCTACGTGTCGGACGGCTACAAGACTGCCCTCACCGAGGAGAGGAGGAGGTTCTGCTTCCTGGTGGAGAAGCAGTGCGCCGTGGCCAAGAACTCCGCCGCCTACCACTCCAAGGTGAGGTGCTCACTCTGTGTGGGGCCAGGCATGCCTCTGCAGACACAGGCTGCTTCCCCCAGGGAACTCGGGGTGCCCAGCCTTGAGGTGTGATGAAAGCACCATGCCCAATGCCCCATGTGTTTCGTCCCGACCCCAGGGAGAGTTGGGCAAGGAAGAGTTACCAGGTCAAGGGTACAGATGTTTTAATATTAGGAATTGCTTTGGGGTCTTTGTGAGAGCAGTTACCCTGATAGCCCACTACGAGGGCTTCCCCCAGGCACCCCTCCCCGCCAGAGCCAGCGAGCCCCAGAGGACACTGGCTCCCCTGCAGGGATAGGCAGCTTCAGTGGACCTTCTGTTCCCCATAGTCCACAGGCAGATCTGGGGTCGGGTCAGCCCTGTGCGCTGGGACATACCAGAACGTTCTGAGAGAATAGATGTGGTCAGGCAGCTGAGCCAACCAGGGAGGCCCTGGTTTGGGTCCTTTTTCCATAAGGGGTTCTGCGGGTCGGCAGGGTTCGTGTGCCTCACATGTGTGCTTGATCTGGCTCAGCTTGTGGTTGCCTTGGCCTGGCCACCAAGGAGCCAGGCCCTCCCTCCGTGGAGAGGCCCCTGCTGCTGGTGCTGGCCTGAGGGCCCTCACCACAGGTGTTAGGCAAGGACAGCAACTGGACCTGTGTCCCTGCAGGTCGTGGTGGGGCCACCCTGCTAAGTGGCTTTGCGTCCGGGGCCTGTGCTAGGAGGGCTCGCTGGCAGCAGGACGTGGGAGGGGCCCCGTCGCTACCTGCACCGCCGGGCGGGCACCTGCTGCCAGCCGCAGTGTTCCAGCAGCAGTGGCCGCACTGCCACGCAGCCCCAGGCAGGGCTGCAGCAGGGCATGTGCGCCCTCTGGTGGCGGCTGGGCCTGCGGCTGGTCAGGGAGCGCGCGGGCTCGTCCATGCGGTTGGAGGACAGAAAAGCCGTCCTGCCCCAGGACGCCACCGCCCGCTTTCTTGGGGAGCTGACAGCGCGTGAGCGAGACTCGATAGGCAACTTCCCAGGGAGCTGGACCCCAGCCCCCTAGGGGGTTAGAAAGAGGCAGGAGCCCCAGGCTAGGGCGCCAGGGCTTGAGGGCAGGACCCCCATCCCCAGCAGCTGGCCACCGGCATTTCCCTGGGGCGCAGCTCCAGGCCCTGCAGCGCCGTGGCCGTCAGCACCTGGTAGAGCCCTGGGCTGCACCCTCACCCTGGGTTGCCCTGGTTGGGGCTGGGTCCCTGCTGACCCGCTTTCTCCTCAGCCGTTTACCTCCACCAGAGACCAGATGGTAAATGTTTTCTGTTTTGGCCACTGCACACGGAAGCTGCCACAGATGTGTAAACCACGTAGGTGTGGCCGTGGTCCTCAAACCTTATTTACGGGTGGGCAGCCAGCCCTCAGGCCGTAGTTTGCTGGCCCCTGGTCTAAACAAGCAGGTGGTGGAAAGGGCCATGGTCTGCTCAGGGCTGTTTGTCCAGCATCGTCCAGTCTTCCCATGTGGGTGCCCCTTCCTGCCCCAGACACAGGTCAGAAGAAGTAGGAAGCAAAGGGAGAGAAGCAGTGAGGGCTGGACAGCCTTTTCCAAGGTCTTGGAGACCGTGATTGTTCCAGGCTGGGGGTAGCTCCGTCCAGCGGGCCTGGGGTCTGCAGTGGGACATGGGTTGTATCACCTGCTGCAGGTATGGTAGCCCAGTTGGGCCAGCAGGCCTGGATCTCCCCATGCTCGAAAGGGCTGCAGGGGATCTCTGGCTGGTGTCTCACTTCTGGCTGTACCCTACCCCCGGCCCCTCTCGAGGCCGTGGTTTCCTTGTCTTCTGTCAGCCCTTGTGCTTATCTGGCCGCCTGTGTCCTGGGCAGGCCCTGGTGGGCTCTCGGGCCCGAGTCGGGGCCTGACCCTCAGACCTGCGAGGATGGTGTTCTTCCCAGCATCTCGCGGTTTGTCCACAAAGGCTGCCTGCCCCATGGCTGACCACGTGGTCACCTGTGCATGTCAACATCCTTGGGCTCTTGAGGAGGCCCCCGCCCAGGGCAGGCCTTGGTTTGATCGCATTCCTGGGGAACCCTTGACTGCACGGCTCACTGCCCTACATCCCCTTTCCAGGGTTGGGGCTCCAGGCCCCACAGGTGGCTGAGCCGGCTGTGGGGTGCCCCGCTTGGTGAAGAGCAGCCCGGGCAACGCCCCCTCCCGGGTAGGCGTGTCTCTTTAGAAGCCTCCGGTGCTGCCGAGGGGGAGGGCGTATCCGTGACTGAGGTCGGCTGCAGGCCCTGTGCGTAGGCCCTCCCAGCCCTGCCCGGCTGCAGGAGCAACGGCCGGCCCTCGCTCCCACCCACCGTGTTTACCTCCACTTCAGGGCAAGGAGCTGCTGGCGCAGAAGCTGCCCCTGTGGCAGCAGGCCTGCGCGGATCCCAACAAGATCCCGGACCGCGCCGTGCAGCTGATGCAACAGGTGGCCAGCAGCAACGGCTCCATCCTGCCCAGCGCCCTTTCGGCCTCCAAGTCCAACCTGGTCATCTCGGACCCTATTCCGGGGGCCAAGCCCCTGCCAGTGCCCCCCGAGCTGGCCCCGTTTGTGGGGGTAAGTCGTTGCTCTGGAAAGCTTTCCAGGCGTGGCGGGTTGGGGCTCTCCACGTGGCCTCGCCAGGCCAGGCTCTCCTGCCACACCGCGCCTCTGCTGCCTCTTCTCAACAGCGGCTGTCAGCCCAGGACAACGCGCCTGTCATGAACGGCGTCTCGGGCCCGGACAGCGAGGACTACAACCCTTGGGCTGACCGCAAGGCGGCTCAGCCCAAGAGCACGCCCCCTCTGCAGTCGCAGGGCAAGCTGAGCGACTCCTACTCCAACACGCTGCCCGTGCGCAAGAGCGTGGCGCCCAAGAGCAGCTATGCCGCCAGTAAGAGCTCCCGGCCCCGTCCTGCCCCCCGCCCGCAGAAGGGACGCCGCCCTGAAAGCAGGCCGAGGGCTGGGGTGGGGGGCTCGGGGGCTTAGGGGTACGCGACCTGGGGCCTCGGTGAAGTCTCTGCCCTGGACCCTGGATTTGGGCGGGCCTCCTCGTTAAGTGAGCGTGGCAGGGCGGGGCCGGGACCCTGCAGCGCAGCCCATGACAGGAGCAGGGGTGATGCTGGGGAGGGCTTTCCGGACCAAGGGACAGGGGACCGCTCCCTGCCTGCCTCCAGCCCGGCTCCCACTCCCTCCTGCAGCCACGCAGGGGCCTTGGCCGTAAGGGGCTCCGGATCCGCAGATGAGAAAGGTGGGGCTTGGGCCCTGGGAAGTACTCCCGCTAGCAGGTGGCAGGTCTGGGGCTGGGTCCACACACGTCCCAGCGGTCTGAGTCCAAAGGGCCCCGGAGGTCTGGTGAGTGTCCAGGGGCCTCCTGCTGCCCCACCGCTGCGCAGCTGAGCTGACGCAGGCCGACCGCGTCGTCTCCCCGCTTGGGGCGAGACCCCTCACACCTGCCTTGTTGTCCCGGCAGCGGAGAACAAGACCCTGCCCCGCTCCAGCTCTATGGCAGCCGGCCTGGAGCGCAATGGCCGCATGCGGGTGAAGGCCATCTTCTCCCACGCGGCCGGTGACAACAGCACACTGCTGAGCTTCAAGGAGGGCGACCTCATCACCCTGCTGGTGCCCGAGGCCCGAGATGGCTGGCACTACGGCGAGAGCGAGAAGACAAAGATGTGAGTCCCCGGGGTGGGGGGAGCAGCCCTGCTGGTCCCTGGGCATCCAGGCCCCACGCCTCCCGCAGGCTGCTCATCCAGCCCGAGCAGACGCAGCCGCGGGCCCCCGCCGTCCCCTGACTTGCCAGGCGTCCCGCGTGTGACCTCGTCTCCCGCCTCCCCTGCTGCCGCGTGAGGCCTCCAGTCGGCAGATGCCAGCCTTCCCCACATGCCCTGTGCACGTGTGACCAGCTTTGGAGTTGGGTTCTAGAAGGGACATGGGTCAAAGGGGGCCGCGCTTTCATGGCTTCACGTCATACTCGTTGTCTAGAGGCTGTGCCACTGTCTGGCTCTCGCTCCGCTCAGGGGCTGCCCCATCAGGAGCTGCCCCTCCCCCCAACCATTGCCCACGCCTGTTGTTGGGGTGAGAGACCCCTGCTGCGGGCAGGATCTGCTGGGGGCAGGATCTGCCCGGGTGCGTGCCTCCCTACGTAGCCTGGGAGGGAGATGCTGGACGGGGCTTCGCTCTGACCTCCTGGCAGCCGCCACCCTAAGGGGGGTTCTGAGGGGCAGGGGCACTGGGGGACACCCCCTTTCCCAGACACCACACCTGCCTCTCTCTGAACGGTGTCTTGTGGTGGTGGTGTGGCTCTGTGTGCCCTCCTGGGGCTGAGGCCCCGCCCAGCTGGGCCACCTGGCAGGAGACCAGCCCTATGTGTTAAAAGAAGCAGGCACCCTGCCTGGGGTCCTGGCATCTTCCCCACACCTAGTCTCGCTCCTGTCCAGGGCACAGAGCTTAGAGCTGGATGAACACCCCCGGTGGGAGCTGGGGTCTCTTGGTCTCCCTGGAGCATTTACACATGTCTCCTCCACAGATGGGAGCGGCCAGGCCAGGGGACCCGTGGGACTTGGGGTCAGGTAGCAGACTAGGGCAAAGGGGCTGGTGCACTCTGACCAGGGTCTCCTCTTCCAGGCGGGGCTGGTTCCCCTTCTCCTACACCCGGGTTCTGGACAGCGACGGTGGCGACAGGTTGCACATGAGGTGAGCGTGCCGGGGGCAGGTGCCCTGAGCGCTGCTCGCCTGAGGCTTTAGATGCAGGGGTGTGGGTGTGCTGTGTTGGGAGTGCTCATCATGACTGTGGGATGGCTCCTGTTCAGTGGCCCATTGTGGGGAGGCTGTCCTTGCCCCACGCTAGGCCTGGGGCACACCCTCGCAGCCCTCCCCTGTGGGCAGCGTGCACGGTGAGGGCCCAGCCACTCCCCCATGAGCCCCCAGGTCCTTCTGGCCCTCAGGGCAAGAGTGACTACCAGGACCACCGAGGGGTTGAGTGGCTGCCATTTCGAGGAGGGGGTCCAGTCAGGGCTGCACCCCAGGTCACTGAGAGCAGCCTCCTGTCCTGCCCTCTCTGAGGGGCCCAGTGAGGCTGAGGGCGGCTGGGCTGGGACTGGACTGACCCCCGGTGCCCCGTCCCCGCAGCCTGCAGCAGGGGAAGAGCAGCAGCACCGGGAACCTCCTGGACAAGGAGGACCTGGCCATCCCGCCCCCCGACTACGGCACGTCCTCCCGTGCCTTCCCTGCCCAGACGGCCGGCGCCTTCAAGCAGAGGCCGTACAGCGTGGCTGTGCCCGCCTTTGCCCAGGTGAGCGTGGGGGCCCGAGCAGGCTGTGGGTGGCTGGGCTCGGCCACAGCCCCGCGTTGGCGCCTCCCCTGGTAGCCTGGGTGCTTGGGGTTTGGGCCTGGCATCTGCACCCCTGCTGGGCCATTTTAGGGGTCACAGCAAGGTGTCGTTTGCAGTCTCTGGGCTCAAGAAAAGGCCCAGGTCCCTCTGCCTGCCCTTCCCCTCAGTTGGGGCATCTGGACGCTGTCTTAGGAGGGCATGATGTCCAGGGGGCCCTTCCCTGAGAGCCATGGAGCTCCTGCAGTCATGGGTCCGAGTGCAGACACAGGTGCCTGCCACTCGGGGCCTGATGTGGAACTGGAACCTCCTAGTTAGTGTGGTTCTGGGCCCCTCGGGAGGCAGGGCCTGACACACACGGTCAGGCCACTGGTACCAGGGAGCCAGAGTCAAAAGATCGAGGCCTGTGTCCTTGGGTGTGGGTCCCCCGGCGTGTGTGTCAGTCTTGAGGCCACCGTGGGGCTGGGCTGTGAGTGTGGACAGTGCCGCACGGCTCTGCCCAGGAAGCTCGGAGTTGGAGGGGCTGAGACCTCCAGGACGCTCATCTGCTGTGGCTGCGTGGGAGGCAGGGGCCAGCCTCCAGGGCTGGGCCTCAGGTTGGGGTCGAGAGCCCCCCAGGCAGCAGGGAGGAGGAGAAAACGTTTCTCTAGAATTTGGGGCAGTCGCGGTTGACCACCAGGGAGGTGACCTGACAGCTGAGGTCCCCCACGCTGACGGCGTGACGTGGTGCCAGAGGTGGACGAGGCAGAGAAGGCTCTGCGTGCAGGGTGGGGGACCCCGCATGGTGGTTGTCCTGAGCGGCCACCCCGCCGGCCCCCTCGCAGAGGGGCTTCCTGGCACAAGCTGTGTGAGGTCCTGGGTTGGCCAGGGCTCTCTTCGGGAGTTTGCAGTTTAAGAGCGAACACGTGGTTTGAGACAACTAAGTGGGCAAGACTAGGGTGGTGGGACTGGGCGCTCGGAGCCTTCCAGAGAAGGTGAGGCTGGAGCTGGTGGTCGGCGCTAGCGGCCGGGAGAGGCTGGCCAGCCTCGGGGGAGGTGTAGTGCCTTGGGGTCAGGGACAGGCTGCTGAGCAGCGACACGTGGGCGCCTCTGGGGCCTTGTGCACAGCTGGCCAGGCCTGGAGGGGTCTGACCACTGCGTACTACTCGCTTCCTGGTCTCTGGATTTGGTTTTGTTGCAGAGAGGGCCACGGAGGGTGCTCCCAACACCGCTGACGGCCCCGCACCCTCCTTCCCCAGGGGCTAGGAAGCTGCAGCTGCGCTGAAGGCTCAGGGGCCGGCACAGGCTGGCCTGGGGGGCCTGCAGGTGACCGTCCATCGCAGCTGCCCTCCCACACCAGCCTGTCAGCTTGGCTTCCCTGCCCAGCCCCCCATTACTTGCCCATCCCCCCAGTGTCACTGGGTTCCCCAGGCAGCCCTCACCTGCCCAGGTGCTCCTGCCATGTGACTGGCAGGGTGTGCAGTCCGTGGGGGTCGTGTGTGGAGAGGGGTTGTCAGGTGGTCTGTCCTGAGCGAGCCCATGAGTGTGAGCTCACACTGCCCACAGCTGAACACAGGCCAGGCAAGGAGACCCCCTGTGAACTTGGGAGGTCACTGTCGTGGTCCTCATGCCCTTGGCTGCAGACAACACTACACTCCCTGTGGTCAGGAGGGGCACCTGGCCCACCCAGCCCTTGTCCTGCGGGCCCTGCCTCACCCCCTGGACCCCAAGCTGACCTGTTTCTGCTTCACCACCCCCGACAGGGCCTGGATGACTACGGGGCCCGGGCTGTGAGCAGGTAAGGGGGTTTCAGATGCGTCCGTGGAGGCTGTGGGCGGTGGGGAGCTGCTCCACTGGGGGCCGCCGTGGAGCACTGCCCCCTCTGGTCTGCGCGGCAGGGGCCTGTCTGGAGACCGCGGTGTCTCCAAGGCAGAGTGAGCAGGCCTGGGGTGCCTGCTCCCTGCCCCTCACCCTGCTGTGCCGCCCACTATCTGTGGGGTGGGATCTTCAGGGCAGGGTGCCCTGTCCTGTGGCCGCAGTCCGGAGATCGCCGAGTGGGAAACGGCCTCTCCCAGAGCTGCCTCTGTGCTCCCCCGGGGGTGGGTTGGAGCCCACCTGGCCCTGTGCCTGAGCCGGAGCAGGGGCCCCCTGCCCCCACCACGGGGCTCCAGCTCTTTCCCAGTGCAGCCCAGCAGGAGCCCCTTCACCCCGTGGCCCTGCTCGTCCTTCCCGGCATCGACCCGCCTTGTCCACTATCAGCCAGGAGGGGGCTCGCCTCCCCCCCAGCTCATCCCCCGAAAACCAGCCCACACCGGCAGCTCGGTGCCACTGCCTCCTGGGGCCCCGACCTGGGCCCGGCCCTTGTCCTGGCTCCGGGGGTCTCTTGCCCCTGCCCCCAGGGCCGGTGGCCAGCCGACCCTGAGCAGCCGAGGGCCGCGGCGGGGCGGCGCGCACCCAGCAGCCGTCCTGTGCTTTGTTCCGCAGCGGCAGCGGCACACTGGTGTCCACAGTGTGAGGACGCTGACGCCGGCAGCTGCTGCCCAGAAGCGCTCCCGCCCCCGCGCCCCGTCTGCCTGGCCTCACCGGTTTACACCTTGGCGCCGCTGGTTTCTCCTGGGTGGTGTTTCTCTCCCACCGGCCCCGCTCCCTGCCTTTTGGTTGGTGCCCCCAGACTCTGTGATCCCCCAGGGTCCATGGTGCTGCCCCACCTCTGCACCCCGTGTTTACACGCCCCTCCCGTGTGTCCCACCAGGTGGGACCTGCCGCCGGGTGGTGCGGGTGGGGCGTCCTCGCCGCTGCTCCCCGCCTGCCGTGTTCATGACGCGCTGTCCCTTTTCAAAGGCTCAGCAAGAGCCAGGTCTAAAGTTTGAAAAAAAAAATCATAAAAAAAAAAAAACAGGAAGAGAACTTTTTTCCTGAAAAAAAAACAGATCTGCATGGACTCCGGTGTACGTACTGTTATCTCTGCATCTGACCCCCCAGCACACGCTGGCACCTTTGGGAAGGGCGGAGTGCGGGGGGCACCCTTCTAGGGCCACGCCCAGAGAGGGGCTCGGCTGAGCCCGGGAGGCCTCCTGAGGAAGCTGGCCGCTCCTGTGAGGGAGGCCGCAGCCCCGGCCTGGCCCTGCCCGCCGCCCAGGCCGGGCTCCGGAGGGCGTGCTGCCCCGACGCCGTCTGACAGTGTACAGACAGAGAGCGGCGCCAGCCTTGGGGCACAGTGACCACACGGTGCACTGGCAGGGAGGGGGCTGGCCGCACTCGGACATCCCAAGGACCTCCAGAGACCAGCCCCAAGCCTACAAGTTCTGGAAATGTTTCTTTAACCAGCCTGTGATGGAGTCTCAGCTGCACGGGGCAGGGGCGCGAGGCTGGCCCAGTGGCGCAGGTGGTCCCTGCCCCCTCCATCGGCGCGCTCGTGTCCCCCGTGTCTCGGCGGCTTCGGAGCAGCCCACGGCCTTGCGTCTCCACACCCTGACCCTGGGAAGGGAGCGAGGGCGCGGCCCCGCGAAGCTTCAGATGCTCTTTCTGGCATGACTTCGCAAAAGCCTCCCGCCCCTCCCGTGGGCTCGGACGCGGCTGGTAGCATTTGTGAGGAGAGCAGCTCCAGGCAGAGCCCGTTTTATAACCAAGGGAAGAACAAGCCAGAGCTCGGACCTGTGCAAAAAGAGCCTTCTGCGTCGGCGTTCCAGTTCTGCTGAGACCTCAAACCCAGGGACTCTACGCGCAGTGGAAGGACGTAGACACAAAACCACAGCTGTGTGACGACGTAAAGCGCTGAAAATAGTTTCCTTTCCTCTTTTTTTTTTTAATCTGAATTGTGCCCTGTACTGCAGTTGTTTGAATAAAAGTTTTATTTATTGCATCGAGTTGAGTGTGGTGCCTCTTTTCAGCCCCGACGCGTGTACCGGCCACAGAATAACCGAGGTGCAGCCAGTGCCAGCCCGTGCGGCTCTCCCTGGGGGCCGCCTGGGGACCCCTGCCCTGGGTGGGAGCCACAAGGGCTGGTCTGGGGACGCCCTGCCTGAGCAGCCCTGCTCCTTGCTACCACCTCCCTGCAGACGCCCTCCAGAGGGCTGGAGAGCCAGCTCCGCCCTGCAGCCGGTGTCTCCTGCCCCCACCCTCCGTCCGGCCTGGCCCTGCGAGTCCTCAGACCTCACTCCCACCCACTCCGCTCACACCAACCAAGCCTTGTGTTTCCTTGCAGTGCCGATGTGGAAGTGGCCAGATTTTGAGCCGCCCCTACTAGAGTTAGTAAGTTGTCGTGGCTTCTTGTGCCGGTCGGTCTGTGTTCCCAGCAGCTCCAGAGGCCCCTGACCTCGGCCGGGGTGGGGCCTGCGGGGCTGCTGAGCCCGCCTCTGCTCTGGCCCCCAGCCTGCGCTTGCCTTGGGTCTCTCCTTGGGCTTCCCTCCTTCTGGAAGCGTGCAGACCTGGCCTGGCCCCGTCTGGGTTCCCTCCTGCCTCCGCGGGGTGCTTCGGCCACAATCAGGGTGAAGCCTGGTGATCAGCTGCAAAGCCGGCTTTGGGCTCCTTTGGCCTAGTGCCCCTCAGACCGGGCTCCTCGGGCGTGGGTCTGAGCCTGGCCTGGCCGGCTCCCAGGTTGGTGAGTATCAGAGCTCCTTGGGGGCCGGGGAGACAAGGGAGCGGCTGGGGACAGCGCCATGGCTTGTGCCCAGGTGAGAGCCACAGGCAGGTCTGAGCAGGCGCCCACAGCTGCCCTGCAGGGGACGGGTGGATGCGGCAGCTCTGTCCGGCCCGTTTTGCCTCCACCCCAGCGTGGCTCCAAAGGGCTGCGTTAGACTCTCCAGGCTAGTCTCAGCCCCCACCTGCTGAGGGGCCCTTCCCCGCCCTCCCTGGGAAGCAAGCGCCGATGGCTGGCGGGAGTGGGGGCCCCTGGCTCTGGGTCAGGTGGCACTGCCGCCCCTCCGCCCTGCCCCAGCCCTGAACACGGAGAAGTCTGGCAGGCGGCCCTTCACGGAGGCGGTGGTCCCTCCCCCTCCCGGGGGCGCCGCGCGGTGCTGTCCTCTCTGCAGGCGGCCGGGCCCCTTCAGCAGATACTGGACCCTCGCCCTCCTGCTGCGGCCTTTTTCTTGAGCTGCGGTATGAGTGCTGGAGAATTCTGGAGATAAGTTTTCCTGAACCTGGGGGACAGAGTGGAAATGACTTGGACCCTAGCCCAGTAGTGGGTGTCCTAGGCCAGCCTCCTCCCTTGCCCCTGTCCCTCTTCTGAGATGCTCCGAGGGGCCTGCATCTCCCGCCCCCCCCCCGTCCCTCCTTGCTGCAGGGGCCCGGCTGTCACCCCCTGGGGGTACTGGAAGGGGGAAGGCTCAGGAAGGCTGGTCCAGTATCTGCCTAGAGCCCCACTCCTGGGTGCAGGGCAGAGCCCCGGAGGGCACGGTGGGTGGGGCTGCGCTCAGCACGTGGGGCTGCCTGCCCTGATGCCTGTACCGGGGACAGGCACATCGGAAGTCACTCCGCTTGGTTGAGGCGCCCTGCTCGGCTGTGGCTGAGCGTGCAGCCCTGGGACGGGGGTGGAGACAAGAACGACTTACGTTCAGAAGGGCCGACGTCCGGAAGCCGTGGAAGACACGTTTTGAGAGGAAACCATCTGAGACAAGGTCGAAGTCCACGTGTAACTACTTGTCACTCCTCCGCTCGGAGTCACCGCAGGACCTGAGCTGCGCCTTGGCTGCTCTCAGAACCGCCCCGTTTCTCACTCAAGTAGTGGATCCAGAAGAGAACCCTAGGTGATCGCCCTAGTGGTAGACCCCCAGTGAGCCTGAGCCTGGACCTGAACCTGCGGGAGTCTGCGGAGGATCGGGCCGTGGGGAGAGCCCTTCCCGGCGAGGGGTCCAGCTCGTGCCTGCCTTTGCCACGCCAGAGACTCCAGGCCGGCCCCCACCTCAGGAGCAAATGCATCCTGTGCAAAAGTGACTGTCACCCCCGCATCGCTGCTCAGAGTGTCTCAACAGCCGGGGACAGAGCCCACTCCCCGTGTTCCTCTGCCGGAGTGCCCGGTGACCCCCAGGGCAGGAGCCCCGACCTCCTGACAGCCTCGCACACTCGGACGTCCTCCTTTGGCTTTCTTTGGGCACAAGATCTCGTCCTGTGTCTGGTGGTTCACTGTGGATCACCCCCTGACTGTTTTGGGAGGAAGACGTGGCCCCAGCATCCATCGCCCGGCAGTGACAGCTGCAGGATGGGAGGGTCTGCAGTGGCCTCAGGTCCAAGTCTTGTCCTGTGCTGTCATCCCAGAGTTGACCCCGGCCCCCAGCCTGGGGCCAAGGCAGGCACCCTCCTCAGGGTAGCTCATGAGCCTGGTCTTTGACAGAATGTTCCAGATGGTGGTGGGCACCCAAGGGGGCTTGCCCTCTGTGTGGTGCTGAGGGTGGGAGTGTCCCACCCAGGGGTCTCTGGTGGCAGTTACTCCAGATCCTGGGGTATTCGCAGCCTGCTTCCTCAGAGCCCAGTGTGGATGGCATGTGCTGCTTTGGTCACTGTTTTGGGGGAGGAGATAAGTGTGGGTCAGAGGCCAGTCACTTCAGGGAGATTGGACCTCAAGTGACAACGTGGGTTTGCCCCCAGACCTTTCTGGTGAGAAAGAGGGCACGTCAGGACACTCGGCCACATTCTGCCCCCAGCTCCTGCTAACACAGGCACCGTCCTCCGTTCCCTGGGTCCCTTCCTCGGCTGGTTCCCAACTCTGGATGGACAAGCCTGCCCCCATTTCTAGTCCCCCAAGGCCTCCTACCATGACCCTGCCTGGGGACAACCAAGGGCCTGGAGCCCTCCTCTGGAACCAGAGCCCAGTCAAGAGGGCAGCTGGGGCAGGGCTGCCCTCCACGCCGTCCTGGGCCAGACGTCACTGGTCACGGTGTATCCTCGGCTTCAGAGCCTGCAGGCAGCTGTCCACGGTCAGTGGAGCCGAAGCACATCTGCACGGCCGGAGCCAGGCCCTGAGGGAGGGAGCCCCAGGCTGGAAGGGCCTGCACACCAGGATGGAGGGGCCCTGAGCCGGGGGCGGGAGCCGACGTGGTCCGTGCTGCCGGACCTTCAGGCATCGTCTTGGAGACACAGAAGCTGCATGCTGGGGTTAGTCTTCTCTCGCTAGTTTATCCTTTTAAAGACAGTCCCAAAGTGCCTCAGTTTTCCAGAAAACACTAAGTTCTCAGGCAAACTCGGGGTGCCCACTCCACGTGCTCTCTTCTGGGGCCCCTGGATGGAGCGCCCGCCCTCCCAGTTCCCTGGACGCCCAGCCACGCCGGAGGCTGCAGGTAATGGCTCCGGAGCCCACTGCTGCGCCGGGAACACGGCCCCGTCTGTGCCGAGCCTTCCGTGTCCCACGTGCCATCTGTGCTGTCATCTTGGGACTGCCCGATGTCCCCCAGCCTGCTGTCCTGTGCGGTCCCCTTGGGCAGGTCCTCTGCGCCCACCGGGGAAGCCGAGGAGGGACTTCCCTGAGCAGCAGGCCGGGTGCCGGCCCCACCCTGTGCTCATCCAGTCCATCTAAACCTCTTGTCTGGCACGTCCATCTGTCCGTCAGCTGCAGCCTTGGCACTGGGGCGGGTGTGGCTCCCCTCGAAGGAGGCAGTGGGCCCTCTGCAGGGACCTGCGGGCAGCCGCCCCGCCAGCCCCGTCACTGCCCGTGTGCCTGTGTGTCGTCTGTGTTGTGTGGGCGTGGGGCAGGCCGAGGCTCCCGCCACCTTCCAGGCCAGGGCTGCATGGGCTGCCTGCTGTGGTCTGCTGCACTGTGTCCGTGTACCTGTGTGTCGACAGCTGCGTCCTTGCAGTCGGCTCAGCTGCTGTTCTCGGGCAAACGGTGGGGGGACGCTGGGCCTTGTGGGGCGGTGCACGAAGCTCGGGGGCTGCCCCAGTCTCGGGGGAAGGACCAGCCCCTGGGGCAGGTGGGGAGGGTGCAGCGGGCTGCCCCCCACGCCCGCCCACCCTGCCCTGGGAGGGTGGGCAGTTCGAGGTGGGGTGCATGTAGAGGGAGTGGAGGGTGTGCACTGAGGGCCAGCTGGCCTTGCCGATGGCTCCCCTTCCTGGCTCTCTCGCAGCCTCCGCTGCCCACCGGCTCTAAGCTCAGAAGCTGGCCATTGGGTCCAGGCGGTTGCTGCCCACAGGGCGTAGGGCAGTACTCCCAGCATCCCTCTCTGACACGCTCTCCTCTTCTCTCCGCAGGAACCCCTTTGCCAGCGTCCAGCTGAAGCCGACGGTGACCAATGACAGGTCTGCTCCCCTCCTCAGCTGACGGCCACCTCTGCACCCCGCTGCCTATGGGGCCCCTCCTTCCCCGCCCTGACCTGGAAATCTGCAAGGCCCTCCTCCTCCCACCTCACCTCAGTCTGGCCCGGGCTGGGCCCCGGCTGTCCCTCCAGGGTCAGGAGGTGGCACCTGGCCATGGCAGAGGAGAGTGAGGATGGCCAGTCCCCAGAGCCAGCCCCCGGGGTGCAGGAAGGCCACCCCGTCAGCTCGTAGCCATGAGGGGCACCCCTGCCTGGTTAGCAAAGAGGCTGCCCACCTGTGTTAGCCTGCCGGCGGGATGGGGGCAGGAGGAGAGCCTGCCACCGTTTGGAAGATGGATTTACTGTGAGCACAACTTTTCTGGCAGACCCTCGCTCCGGGCTCTGCTGGGCCTCCCTACGCCTGCTGGCAGTTTTAGGGGGCCTCCATCCAGCTTCTCCCTGCCCAGGCCTAACACCCATCCAGAGCTGGCTGAGGGCCCCCAGCGCCCCTCCCTGGCCCCACGGTGGGTGGGTGGTGCTATGGCCTTGTTTGTCCCCAAGCTGTGTGCCATTGGGGGGGTTCTGCTCCAGGATTCCTGGGTGGGCCCCCCCCTCCCTGCCCTAGCTGCGTCTATATTTCAGTTGAAATACAAGATTTTGGAACTTCATTGGATCCATGCTATTTAACATTTGTGGCTGTGATACAGCCCTGGTGACCACGCTGGTGACGACATTCCTTACCTAGGGAGAAGGTCCAGGCAGCGTGTGCCTGCTTTTCCCAGGTCCTCCAGGGAGGGGCACTGGAGCCCTGAGCCACCTGCAGCCCACACCCCAGGACACGAAGCAGAGGGGGTGGGGGCCCAGGTGAGCAGAGGTCTCTCACTTTGCAGAAGATGGAGACAGGCCAGGTAGGGGTGCCTAGAAGCCCCAACTCCTTAAAACTCTCCTTCCTGGCTCACCCTGCTGCGGGCTAGGGAAAGCCCTGGAAAGGTGGAGGCGTGAGCTCCCGAGAGAGGCCTGTGGGGTGGGCCCCCCTCCTTACCTAGGCAGGGCCACCTTCCAGACACGAAGAGAGGGCTGCAGGGGCCGGACCCCACCCTTGTTCTGGGAGGACCTCCAGCTCAGGTACATCTGGGGCCTAGGCCACCGCTTCCCTCCACTGGGGGGCTCCCTCCTGTACCCCCGACCCCGGCTCGGCCCATGCCCCCTCCTGCCCAGGGCTGTAGCTGCAGACTCCAAAAGAAAAACGCTTGGCATGAAGGCTTTTTTTCCCCTTAGCTTTGATTTCTCTTAAAAAACAAACAAAAAAGGAACAAGACAATCACACCAGCATCCTAAGCCTCAAACTAGTAAGACAGCACAGACCCCGGACGTCCCCACCCACACACCCCCGAGCAACAATAAACTTTGTCTCTTTGGCAACAATAACTTAAAAGCATCTCATTTCCATTCGCTCCACAGCGGTTACAAAAATACTCCCTGGGCTGCCCTGCCCCACCCTCCCTCCCAGCACCCCTTCCCACAGGAACCCCCGACACTGACCAGGGGGTGAACCACCCACTTTCCTTTGGCAGCTGGGCGAGGCTGGGCAGAGCTCTGCAGAGGGGAGCTGCGCACACTAGCCAGCCTCGGGCACCAATAGACCAGGGCCACAGCGGCAGGACTGGGGCCAGGAAGACCCCCAGCTTGGCCCACTCACAGAGCCTAGGCAGGAGCGGCCCCGGACCCGGTGGGGAGGGAGCTTACGGGTCTAGCTGATCCAGTGAAGGAGAGAGCTGCAGGCTTGGAGCCGGGGCACCAGAGCCCGGGGTCCTTTTCTTGCACTGAGGAACCCTGAACCGGCAGATGGGGTGAGGACACAGTGGCCTGCAGTGCACTGCAGGACCCCGGTGGGCAGGGCGTGCGAGGTCCCCTGACAGCGGGGGGCAAGGGGGAGCGGCCTGGGGCTGCAGAGCATCCCAGGAACTAGCAGCAAACCGAGTGTCCAGAACAGATCCTGCCCGCAGAGAAGCGCGGGGCTGGCGGGCACAGCTGCTCCACCATCCAGGGCCAGAGCGGGGGCCTCTCCTGCGCTGCGCCTCCAGGGGCTGCGAGGACCAGCGAAGCCCTGGAAGCTGCTGCTGACTGCTGCCAGAATCGAGGTCCCACCACTCGTGGTCACCATCCTCGCTGCTGCCGGGAGAAGGACCAGCAGGGGCTCCAACGGGGGGGCCACCTGGGCCTCAAGCCTCTTGACAGCTGCCCCCAGCCCCTGCTGCATGGCCTGGCAAACAGAAGGTGCCCCATGAGTGTGGGGGGAGACGCGGGATAGCCAGCGTCCCCTCCTCCCAGGGCCCCCCTTCCCCCAACCTCAGTCCCCGCCTGGGCTGCAGCAGGTCTGCCTGCCTGCCTGTCGAAGGACTGTTACTCTGCCCACCAGGGCCCAGGCCCGGCAAGGCTCAGCACCCGCCCTGAGTTCTTACAGGTGGGGAAACAGACCCACACAGGGCTGGGCTGGCCAGGGTCACACACCCACCTTCTGATGCCGTTTCTCTGTTCAGACATCTATTAAGGGCACACAGTGTGACAGGGACAAGCCTTCACTGGAGGCTGCAGTCACAGGCCAAGGGCAGCAGGGGAGGGGAGGGGAGGGGCTGGGTCTGCCTGGGGAAAAGATGGCCAGGAGCATCTCAGGAAAACCTAGTAGAATGAGGGAGAGGGGCAACTGGGTAGGAAAGAGCCCACCTGGTCTGAGGCTAACAGGAGTAGAGCTTGGAGGGAGAGTAAGCTAAGGCCCCTGAGTAGGGCCCCACCTGGGCACCTGAGCCACTACCACCACCAGCTCTTGTGGGCAAGGGCCATCAGATCTGAGATGTGCTGGGGAGGGCGGAGTGGACGCGGCAGACTCGTGGGCACTGGGAAAGTTCTTGTGGGAGAGGCTGCCACAGGTCTGGGGGCTATCAGAGAGCAGGGCACTCAGTGGACTGGGGCCTTTGGAGGAGGTAGAGGAGAGCCAGGCAGCATTCAGCCTAGGTCCCGGCGTGCTGGGCCAGCTGTGCGCAGGGCACTGCATCTCCCCAGGGAGGCGAGGCCATGCACCAAGGTGGCCAGAGCAAGCAGGCCTAGTGGGGGGCCAAGCGCTCCTGTTTCCCCATCTGAAACCTGAGTTTGTCCAGAAGGCCGGAAATAACGCAGGGCCTCACGACCTGCAGGTGCCCCTCTAGGCCACCCTCGCCACTGTCCCAACGCAGTACCCCCTGCCAGCCCCGCCGTGGCCTCACCTCCCAAGGAGTCGGCATCCGAGTCGGAAACGTGCGTGATGGAGAAGCGAGAGGCGGGCGCGGGCGAGACGGCGAAGCGGGAGAAAGGGCCCGGCGTGGCCGGCTTGGGGGACGCGGCAGGCGGGGCGGACTCCATGGCCGGCGACGGCGGGAGGCTGGAGTCCCACTCGAACCCTCTGCCTGTAAGGAGCCCACTGTCACCGGCAACCGCGGAGCTCGTGGGGGAGGCCCCGCCCGACGCATGACACCACAGCAGGCCCCGCCCCTCGCCCCGCCTCCAGCACACATCGGACACACCCCCACCCGTGTTGCCCCGCCCCCTGCCACATCGTCCCGCCCCCAGCTCACCCTCTTCCGCCACGGACCCGTCTGGGGAGCGGTCATCCAGGCGCGGTTGGCTGGGGGCGCTCGGGGATCCCGGGCTGCCAGCCAGGAACGCGGGGGGCGACTCCTTGGCCCCGGGGAAGGGGTCCCCGAGCTCCCGGGTGGGACTTTCCTGGAGGATCAGAGCAGCACGTGTCTCCCACCGCTTCCGTCCTGCCAAGGACCCTCATCCCCCGCGTAGAGCCCGCGGCGGCCGCCCACCTGGTCGAAGAGGTAGACCGTGACGTCGTCGAAAAAGGACACGGCTTTTTTCTTGCGCTCCAGGTCCTCGCAGAAGGCCTCGGACAGCAGGCTGGGCATCTTGAGCAGGCTGCGCAGGTTGCGAGCGCTCTGGCTCTCCGCCACCACCACGGGGACCGGCGGCGCCTCCTCCTCGCTGTCCTCACTTGGCTCCTGGATGCTGTAGCAGCGAAGCTCCTCGTCCGACTCGTCGCTGTCCTCGCTGTCCTCCTCCTCCTCCTCCCGCCGGCCCCCCGGAGCTGCAGGGAATCCCGGCAAGGCCAAGCAGAGTGGGGTTCGGGGGACACCTGGGCCCCCTGTCCTTTCCTGCAGGCCCGACCCGGACAGCAGTCTCGGGGCTTCCTGGAGCTCAGGGCAGTGGCCTTCTGAGTTTGCTGGGACTGGGGTCAGCAGGAAAATCTTAGACTGCCCAGGGCTGGACACAGGCAGCACCTGGGCTGGGTCTTGGGGCCAAGGAGGCTCTAGCCGGGGGCCTGCAGGGCAGGCGCTTGGCTCCAGAGAAGAGGCCTTGGGCAATGGCAGTGGCGGCACCTCCTCGGGGCCCGCGCCCTGCGCCTCCCTGGACACCTCAGGCTCAGGGGAGGGCTGTGCAGACTGCGGCCTGGGGCCCTGCGGGCTCTCCAGGCTGGGCTCTGGCCCTGGGGCTGGGACACCCCCTCGCTTCTCCGCGGGGCCCAAGGGGGGCTCTGGCTCCGCGTCCAAGTCTGAGAAGTAGGCAGAGTCGCGGTAGGGACTCTTCTCGCTGAGGCCACCCAAAGATGCGGGGAGCTGAGTCTCGCGCCCGGGGCTCTCGCCTTCTGAGGCCAGCTCCCCAAAGGCCTCTGGCTCACAGGGCTCATGCGCCTCCTTGAGTACAAACTCCGGGGACTCGTAGTTCTCCGTGTCGTAGCCACTGTCTGGGGCTCGGGGCTGCCCTCCAGGGGTGCCCACAGCTGATGGGCTGAAGACCTCACCGCCACCATCGCTGGCTGAGGACGGGATGTCCGGGGAGTCCAGGGAGTCGGGGGTCCCCACCTGCTTCTGCAGAAAGCAGAAGGCTGGTGTCACGTCCGGCTTCCCAGCCTGTGGGCCGTCGCTGGACAAGTCGGTGAAGACACCGGAAGTGGCCTGAGCCGTGTCCTCCTCTTCACTGCCTGGCGCTTCCAGCTCAGGGGAGCTGCTGTCGCTGTCTAGGGTCCGGGCTGGCTCAGTGGCAGGTGCCTGGCTGCTGCTGGGGGTGGGCGAGGCAGGCAGGGTGGGCGGGGCACTGGCCTCCTCGGCGGGAAGTGGCGCTCCCTCTTGAGATGGGGACGGGATGGAGGGAAGGGGCAGCTGGAGTCCAGCAGAGCCCTCAGCCTCCTCTGCAAGCCTGGGCTCTGCCTGGGGGCTGTCACCCCTACTTACGGCTGCCTCTGTCCAGGGGCAGGTGATGAGGCAGGGGGCAGGTGCCAGGCCCTCAGCAGGATATAGAGGGGGCAGGCCAAGGCAGCGGCCCAGCTCCTGAGCAGAGGAGGCCCCCTTTGGCCCAAGGAGAGGCTCCCTGAGGTCGTCTGGGGCCATGGGACGGCCCAGCTCGGGGACAGCCCGCAGTATCTGCCTCACACCGGAGCGGCAGTCCAGGTAGCTGCCTGAACGGCCCAGGCCCCAGAGCTCCGGTGCTCGGCAGCCGCTGTTGTTGTTGGCCGACACGTTGGAGCTCCAGTGTCTGTGCTGGGCAGCCCTGGGTGCCTCAGCCTCCCCCGGTTGCTCCCCACCTGGGGACAGCCGGCCCCCGGAGCTCCCTGAGGGGGATGTGCCCAGGGGGTCTTCAAAGAAGGGCGGGCAGAAGGCCCCCACGCCCCAGTCGGTATCCTCTACTCGGGGCTCTGCCAGCATCAAGGTCCCCGGAGAGGGCGAGCGCGAGGCGCAGGGCAGGTCACGGGCATGGCTCCTGCACGGGTAGTAGTCACAGTGGCCCCAAGGGCCGCCAAAAGGGGGCGCATGGCCCAGCAGCGGTTCCATGGCCAGCGAGGCGGCGGCACTGCCGTCAGAGTCACCTTCGTGATCGCTGCCGTCGGGACGCAGGGCCGCAGCGTGGGTGCTGGGGGCACAGCCGGCGCAGTCAGGGTCATGGTCCGTGGCAGGCGTCGGGTCCTCCAGGCGGATGAAGTACTCACTGCCCACCGACGGGCTGTGCGCGCTGAGCACGGGCACCACGCCAGGGGGTGCGCCGTCGGGGGCGCAGAGCTCCTGCGAGTGCGCAGCGCCGCCCGGACTCAGTGCGCCCCCGGGCGGCGGGAAGGCCTCGGTGCCGCGGCCTGCCTCCCACTTGTACTCAAAGTTGAGGCCGCGGCTCGTCTCTGTCACGGTCAGCACGTCGTCGCCATCCCCGTGGAAGCCGTCGCCGGCAAACTGCTCTAGCAGCGGGAAGGATGAGGTGGCGGCCAGCTCGCCGGCGCCCCCCAGTGTCAGGCCCGCCGCCCCGGGCCCCGCACCGCCCCCACCGGGCCGTAGTGAGCGCCAGCGCCGCTCGAACTCCTCCTCTGCCTCCGTGGCGCCCTTGGCGCACAAGTAGGACAGCAGCAGGTGCACCTCCTCGGCTGTGGGCCGCTGTTCCGGCTGCAGCCAGCAGAACTGCATCACCTCGTACCTGCAGGAAGGGATGCCCAGGCTCAGGCCCCGCCCCAAGGGGGTCCCGCCCAGCTGGGACCCCGCTACCCCAGAGTGAGCCAGTCTGCCCTCAGCGTGGGGTCAGGGTTCCCCTCCTCACACCCCAAAGCCCCTGAGGACAGTGAAGGGAATCTCCCGAGGTGGGCCCGGTGGTTTGGGAACATCAGTGTTCAGGACACTTTTCCTTAGATTCTCCCCGCCCGGACTGCAGGCGAGCTTGTGTTGTGGGTTAAGAAGGTACTTCCATTGTGGGTACAGGGTGGGGCCCAGAGGTCACCCCTGGCCCGGGGGTAGCCAGGGTGAGCTAGAAACTGAGACCCAGGTAGTCAGGAGGAGCCACCTGTGCCCTGGGAACTGGGAGCACCCCCCCTTTTGTCTCGGCCTTCCTGGTGGGGACCCCCACTCGGCCCAGCACCGCGGGGCCTCACCAGCGGTCGGCGAGGCTCAGCTGCAGC
The DNA here is from genome assembly GCF_048564905.1 of Vicugna pacos. Taxonomy (NCBI): domain Eukaryota; kingdom Metazoa; phylum Chordata; class Mammalia; order Artiodactyla; family Camelidae; genus Vicugna; species Vicugna pacos. The sequence goes on from NC_133002.1 coordinate 61,876,592, forward strand.
TGGGGCTTGGGCAGCCTGAGCTGCTGCTCCCGGACGGCGTAGGCCAGCACCTGCCGGTCGGAGTGGTGGGGGTAGGGCTGTGCCCCCAGCTCAAAGAGCTCCCAGATGGTCACGCCCAGGGACCTGCGGGGTGACAGCCATCAGAGGGCTGCCTGGCCAGCGTGCCACTGCTGCACAGGGTCTCAGCTTTAGGTGCCCAGAAGCAGCTCCCATCATGACATCAGCGTCTGGGGACGCCCCTCCCAAAAGATGGCCCCCTCCTTCAGCCAGCGGGCAGCTGCGCCACGCAGCCAGCCCAAGCCCGTGCCCAGGGTGCCTGGACAAATAAAAGCCCAGCTGGCTGCCCACAAGCCAAGCCCACCTGTCTGTTCATTTGCTCGTTCGTTCCCTTGCCATGAAGCCGACACTGCCAGGTGCAGGGGCTGCCCTGGAGAAGCCCCCGTTCCTGCCAGGCACCCCCAGAGGGAGGGGGGAGTCTAGGGACACCCCAGCCAGTGTGAGTGGGCAGGGGGAATGGCTGTGTGGCCAGTGCGCAGGGGGCTGGGGCAAGGCAACTGGAACCCTTCCAGTGGGTGGTGGCTTCAGCCAACTCCCAGGGAACCCAGGCTGTCCCAGGAGACTGGAGGCACGAGGGACAGATTTGGCAAGAGAAGTCATGGTGGCCTTAGTCACAGCCATCTGCCCCCGACCACCCACACTACACAGCCCTATGCCCCCACCAGTCGGGACGGTCAGTGAATGGGGAGGCGGGGACCAGGGGATGGTGTGTCCGTGATGGGGGCACAGGTAGAGACTAAGGGAGGCCACAGAAGGCTCAGGGAGCGGGGCGGGGCCATGGATCCAGCCCTGAGGGGTCCGTCAGGAGCAGAGGGAGGCCTGGGGCGCTGGGAGGAAGCAGGAGGGGGAAGCAGAGCCACGTCAAGGCCAGGCACGGGACCACCATGGCCCAGCCTCTAGAGGCCACAGTACTGGGCCTGAATGTCTGCTCTGTGCCCAGCCTGGTGGCCCCAGGCTGCAGTCACAGGAGACCCCCGGCCCCCACAGGCCCCTCTCATGGGAACAGGTGCCACCGCGAGTCCCCATGTCTCACCATACAGCCTGTCACTCCCGGCGGGCTTTCCAGCCTGACCACACCTGACCCTGACGTCTCCAGGCGTCAGCCCAGCAGGTCCTGGGAGGAGTGGGACTTCCTCCACGGGCCCCCAGGCCCCGCCACCCCACCAACCCAGCTGCCGTGGGCCACTGGCACTGGGCAAGGACAGGTGGCACAAGAGCCCCACGACCCCTCCCAGGGCCAAGTTTGGCCACCTCCTACAGAGCGACAGGGTTGGACAGACCCCACGTCATCACACACACGGCCTGGCTTTGAGTGGCCAGCCTGGATGCCCTCTGATGGGAGGAAGCCAGCTGGCAGGTGGGACCCAGCCCCTGGCACCCCCAGCACCCCTCGAGCCTGCAGACCCTGCGTCCTCACTGGACACTATCTCAGGCACCAGGCAGGGCCACCGTGAGGTCTGATGGTCGTGAGTGAGAATAAAGTCATTGGGTTTTGATGGACCACGTGCTCTCGGGCACCACCGGGACCACGCTCACCACACGTTGCTGGCCTTGGTCTGGTCCACCACCAGCAGGTTGCAGTGCACCTCGTCCACCAGCTCGGGCGCGATCCAGCGCAGCGGCACCCACAGCTGGTCAGCAGTCACGAAGTAGTCCTCCTGCGGGCACATGGGACCCCGTCACCCTGTGGCCCGGCGCCTGCCCTGCGCCCTCAACCCGGCCCGGCCCGGCCCACTCACCCTGTATTTGCCGTGAGACAGGCCGTAGTCGCCGATCTTCACCGTCAGGTCGGCCGTGAGCAGGCAGTTCCTCAGGGCCAGGTCACTGGGGGTGGGAGGGTGAGGTCAGCCACAGGGCCGGGCTGGGGCATCCAGGGCCCCCAGGGGGCTGGGCCACTTGTCACCAGTGGCATCCTGGGCTCGGCTCGGTAGGTGGGTGGAAAGGGGCGTCTGAGAGGCTGTCCCCCCACCCCCTGCATGGAGTCCCAGCCCCTCACCCAGCACTGGGCATCTCAGAGGGTCCACGTGGACGGAGCCTCAAATGTTACAATACAGACAAGGAAAATGAGGCGCAGAGACGGCTAGCACACGCCTGGGGCCCTCCGTGGACATGATCTGCCTCACTGGTACCCCCGCCCCTGACCTCAGCCCACTCCCGTTCTCCTCGGACACCAGTCTGCTTGCGTTGGGGGGTGGTGCAAGCAAGCCAGCCTGGGGGCACTGCAGCCTGCTCCCACCCACCACACTATGGGCCTCAGCTCCAGGGAGACAGGCGTCAGTGGGGACACTGAGGTCCCAAGGGCCCCGGGGCTCCTGCCCCACACTGGGCCCAGGGCAGGGCGTGTGGAGGGCTGAGCTGCAGCCGCGTGATCACCCCACCACTGTCTCCCACCCCACCGCTGGCCCCAGCTGCCAGCCTCTCTGCCTTCCTGGTGGCCCTGTGGTGTCGGGGGCCGGGGGCCAGGACAAACGCGGGGGCAGCATACATTGGCCAAGTGCTGCCGTGCTGGGGGCACAGACGGTGCCAGGGGCCGGGAGGGCTCGGCGGGCGGGCGGGCAAGCCAGGTGCTGGCAGCTGCCCTCTTCAACAAAATCACTGATGCTGGAGTCACATGTGTCATCACTCAGCACCAGGATATTGTTGGGGAGGACGGCCGTGCGGGGTCCGGGGCTGGTGGGGCCACGTCCATCGCCACTCCTTCTGGCACGCCCCCCTACGCTGGGCACCCTGGCCCGACTCTCCAACTTCAGGGGCTGGGGCGGGAAGCGGGACAGTCAGCCCTCCCCCGCGGGCGGGCTGGGGCTGGTGTAGGGCCGCCAGGTGGCACTGACCACCTTGGGGACAGAGGATGGCTGGGCCTCAGACCAACAGTGTGGGTCGCTAAGCTTAACCGTCCATCCGCCTGGTGTTCTTAGTAAGGTCCCTTGCGTGGTGGTCCCAGAGGCTGAACAAGGACTCACCCAGGTAACAGGATTCGCCTCCCGCGGCCCCAGAGCAGGGGCGGGGGCCGAGCAGTGAGCCCGGGGCTGCCTGTGCCCTCACCTGTGCACGTAGTTGTTGCGATGCAGGTGCAGGACGCCGCAGGCCACCTCGCAGGCCATGCGCTGCAGGGTCAGAGGGTCGGGCGCCATGGACTCTGCCACCCGGCAGCTCCGCAGGTAGCCCTTGAGGTCGCCCTGCCGAGAAGGGCAGCGCCGTCACCGCCGGCGGGGAGCGGATGCCCGCGCAAGGCCCCCACCAGCCCCCCGCGCAGGGCCCAAAGCTGCCCAGAGGAGCCCCCGCGTCTGCCCCAGAGACCAGCTCGCGGCAGAATGACCCTGCAGGTTGGGGGGACCTTCCCCAAACCAGTCAGTGGGGCCACATTCCGCATACGGACCACGGGGGCCCGGGTGTCACTACCTAACAGCTGTGGGCGGCAGGCAGGCCACACCAGCAGTGGCGCCCAGCCAGGACGGAGCCCAGGACCGGTGACCAGAGGGTCTGCCGGCAACCCCTGACCTGCTGACACCACCCAGCTCCAAGGAGGGCCCAGAAACCCCAGGAAGCCCCAGGAGGGCACAGCCAGGGCCAGGGGCTCAGAAACCAGACGGTGGGGGGCCCATGTCTGTGGATGGTACCTCCCTGTTGGGGCTGGAGCTACAGCTGTGGGAGGGGGCCCGAGGGGCCGGCTGCAAGCACAGCGCAGCCCCATGACTAAAGCGTGGTGAACGAGGGAGGGGAGCGGGCCTCCCCCGCTGGCCGCACCCCAGGGTGCGGTGGACCCTCAGCCCCAACAGCCACCCTCCCTAGCGAGGTGGGGTCCCCTCCCTAGGGGGAGTGTGAGGACCCCTGGGTTAGGCCCAGCAAAGGACCCTCTGCAAGGAGGCGGGGGAGACTCACCATGGGGCAGAACTCCAGCACCAGCAGGTAGGGCGTCACCTCGGCGCACTGGGCCAGGCACTGGAGCAGGTTGCTGTGCTGCAGGGCCCTGCGGGAGCCAACAGGCTGCCCCCCTGACTCGCACTCGGGGCAGGAGGGGGCGGGCGGGCGGGGAGGGGGGCTGGCTCTGCAGCGGAGGGGAGGAGCCAGACGGCACAGAGCTTGCCTTTGTTTGCGGGCCGCGCCCCCACCTCCCGGCCAGGCGCCCGCCCCCTCCCGCGGCACCCGTCCCCAGGTTCCACCTACCTGTAGGGCTGCGCCTCCTCCAGGAACTGCACCTGCTCCTGCACGCTGGCGCTGGCCTTCAGCTCCTTCACTACCACCTGCGTGCTGCTGATGCCCGAGTTCACCTCCCCCAGGAACACCTGCGGGCAGGCGTCACCAGGGGGCAGCCTCCACCCTCCTCAGGCTCTGCCCCCGGCCCCTGCCGGTCCTCCCGCTCTGTGCCTCAGTTTACTCGTCTGCAAAATGGGTCCTGGGACCCTCCTGGGTGGGCCCTCCTGGCTGTGCCACTGTCTCTCAGCGCCTGTCTCCTTAAGGTCCCCAGGTGTTCTCGGCACTCCGGGGTCCGCAGTGAGGAAGGCCCCGCCGTCCCACCCCGGCTGGTGGCCAGGGAGGAGCCGGCACCAAGGTGCTGCTCCCTGCCCCCACTCCCAGCCCACTCAGAGGCACATCCTAGTGTGATCCTAGGATCCGCTAAGGGGCTGAGGGACCTTGAGGTCCCCAGGGAGGGGCCCGGCAGGGTGGAGCCTTCAGAGGGAATCCCAAGGCTGGGGAGCCTCCTAGGAGAAGCAGGTCTCCACCTGCGAGGCAGGACCACGGTGCCAGTCCCTCCCCCACAACCCCAGGATCAGCAGCTCACCTTCCCGAACCAGCCGTGGCCAATCTCCTCCAGGTACAGGAGGCTGTGCCGGCCCAGGTCTGCGGACTTGAGCAGCTGCACTGTAACAGGGCAGGGGGCTCAGGACGCCAGCTTAGCCTCCGTCATTGCCCTGTCTCTCACCCTCACTGGTCCCTCGCAGGGCTGCCTGTGTGGCCCATTCTGGGAAGCCGCCCTGAGCCCCCTGCTCCCACCGTCAGGAGCAGGTCTGCCACCCAGGGGAACTGGGCACCTGCAAGCCACATCCAGGCATCTTTCTCAGGGGGTCTGGAAAGGCTGTGCCCCAAGCTACAGGGACAAGCCAGGCAGGAGACAGTGGGGCCTGGAGTCAGGACCGGTGCACGGGCAGCGCTGAGCGGACAGTGTGGCTGAGGCGGAGGCCATCGGGAGGATGGCAGTGGAGTGGCCTGTACCCCCACCCCGGCCTCGGGCTGGCATTCCAGCGCCAGGCACGCCAAAGGCTCCTTTGTTGGGGGCTGCCTGGCACAGCCCCGAACGGAACACACTGAGCCATTCTCCTGCAGGCTGGGCTGGTGAGGTCAGCGGGGAGGAAGGGTCAGTGAGGCCCTGGAGGAAGGGCCAGAGCTGCTGAGCCCACTCATACCCTGCCTGTGCCCCCAAGGGATTCCCCGAATTCTGCTCCCACGCCAACTTCCTGGAGGGCCCAGGGGCTGGGCTGAGCCTGGCAGCCAGGGGCCCCGAAGGGTGAGGGGTTGCCCCCAGGGACTGGAGACCCCGGGAATGCTGCCTGGGGCAACGTCGACCTTGGTGCTGAACAGAATTCAGGGTAAGGGGTCCCGATGGGCCCTAAGTCCTGAGGCTCTTCCCCCTGGGCCCCAGCCTGCTGCTCCCCCTCTGGCCTGGGGTCTCCCCAGGCAGGCTCAGCAGTCCTGACAGTGGACACGGGGGCAGTGATGGAGGTGGAGCGTGCGACTGCCAGCCAACGGCAAAGTGCTCCTTGCAGCTGCAGGAGGCATGGCGGGCCAGGGGTCCTGAGTCCGCACCCAAGGGGCAGTGCCCACAGAGCCAGGCTGCGGGCCGGGAGACTGTGCCTGGCTGGGCCAACCTCCCCTACAGTTTCAAGGGGTGACACCTGCTGCCAGCTGGGCCGCCCTCCTCCTAGCATCACCCACAATCCCTCCACTGCCCAGAAGCAGGGTACACTACAAAAAACAGACCAGAGCTGAAAAATGGAAGAAAACAGGCCATCACTGCCTTCTTCTGTGTCCCTAATCCCCAGGGACAGCCCCCTAAGGGGAGAGAGAAGCTGAGTCTCCAAGATTCTTTGGCACATACACTGCCGGGGTGGGTGACAGGCCCAGGCCGCGGTGCCCCCTGGGGTGCCCCATCTCCACACCAGCTCCTAGTGTCCAGCAAAGTAAGCACAGGCTCAGTCGCCCACTGGAAGGTTGGGGGCCTCCTACAGAGGAGCCCCCACTTCCAGAGTTCCATGGGTATTCCTTTGAGCCACTTAACAGGAGGAGCCCTGGGCCCTGAAATTCCTGCCTCGTTAATTGGTGAGGTCTCCTCCAGGAGACACTGGTGGGGTTGGGGGGATGGTGAGAAGCAACGCTCATTGGAGCCCTGGGCCCGGCAGCTGGTGGTCCCCTAGGTCTGCTCTGGGGGCTCAGACCACTGCCTTGGGGTCCCCCAGCCCATGATGAAGGCTGGACTCCCCGGTGGGCAGCATCACGCTCAGGGCCTGGTGAGGCCCAGATTAGAAGCAGGCGAGGAGCAGACCTGCTCATCCCCATGGTAACAGGCCCTGGTGCCGACAGAGCCCCAGCAGGGCCTGACACCCCTCTCAGTGCTCCCAGAGGAGCCTTGCCTAGGAGCTGCCAGGGAAGGGGCCGGGGGCCTGAGGCCTGGTGAACCGCCCCCCCCCCAGGCTCCAGACACAACCAGGGGTTCCTGCAGTGCAGGCATCAGGCAGGTGTGGGTTCAAAGCCCAGCTGGACGACTGATCTGTCCAGCCTCTGGGGCTCTGGCCCCGTGTCTGCCACGTGGGGAGCCAGCCTGGTGGGGGGCCCTGGGATGGGGCTAACGGGAGACATGACAAGGAAGACATGAAAAGAGGCCCCGCCTGCACCTGCAACCTGCAGGCACAGGGGACCAGGGCCCCTCCTGCCCCGACCCCAGGGTCCTGAGTGAAAGGCCCATTCACAGCCCTGCCCACAGAGGTGGCCCCTCCCCGCAGTGGGTGGCCTTGGGCACAATGGAGCCCACGTCCACGTCCAGGGTCAAGCATCCCAGGGACCATGGAGAAGCCCCTCCTCCCAGCACACGGGTGCCTGTACCAGGACCGGAGGGAGCAACGCCCACCCCCTTTGCATGCAGCCCCAAGCGGGGGGGGACTGTCCCCGGGCTTGCTCACCGCGCCCCAGGTCCCAGCAGAAGGGGGCCCAGACCAGCCCCCTGGCTGCCCTCCCCAGGAGCACAGGCCCCCAAGCGGCACCCCACCCATCTCCGGGGCCCCCTGGGGGCCACTCACCTGACCGCCCTGGCTGCTTGGCCATGGGCAGGGAGACCTCGGTGAGGGGCAGGACATACACGTCGGGTCCGCTCGGAGCCGCCGCCGGGGAGCCCTGTGCCGAGAAGCCGGCCGGGTACCCTTCCCCCTCGGCATTCTCAAACTCCTGGGCCAAACGGGCGACACACAGGGTGAGCTCCAGGCTCCCGAGATGGGGAGGGTCGGGGTGCAGGCTAGGCTCTGAAAGGCCCCTTTCTTCCCAGGGCCCAGCTCCCACCGGCACCCCTGCCAGCTGCCCCCACCACCTACCTCCTCGCTCCTCAGGGTGGAGAACAGAACCTACCCCTAGCCACCCCCTCCAGGGACACCAGCTGCCCCAGGAGGGCGGGGTTTGGTTTGTGCTGGTTGGGGGGGTGCCCTGAGCCATGAGTCCCCGGGCAGCAGTGCCTCCCCAGCCTCAGCTCATCCACGCCCATCCCTGCGGGGGGAAGGGCCGGTGCTGGTGCCACACTGGCAGGGGGTGGTGCGGGGCTGGAGGCAAGAGACCAGGAGGCTGAGGCCAGCTGACCCCGCCCGTCCAGAGTCAGGCCCCAACTCCTCTCAGCACCCCCAACTCCCAGCAGCCTTCACCCAGCGGGACGTGCCCGTGGCCCCCTGCTGGGGGGGCACTCACCTCCAAGTCACAGCTGGGGATTGAGAACAGGGGCTCCACCACGCCACCCACCCTGCCCCAGTGGTCAAGTGATCAGGTGCCCCCGCCCCTCCTGGACAAGGAGCATTCCTGGGGGCACCTCCCCATCTTTACCCCCGGCCGGCACTGCCACCTACCACAGCGCCCCTGACCTTGACCCAGGCCAGCAGGCGGTCATCGACCCCCTGGGCTCCTTGAGAGCCTGGCCCTGGGCACTGGGGCTGGCCCCACCTGGCCGGGCTGCTGTTTTGAAATGCAGCTGCCACACCTGTCTGAGGAAGCCCCCTCCTGAGCTGAAGACCAAGTCAGCCCAAGAAACCCTGGGTCGGAAGCGGAGCCATAGTAACAAGGCCGTGGGCCCATCTGGCCCCACAGCCCACTGCCAGGTGGGAAGCAGACCCGAGCGCTCCAGGGACTTCCAGGAGCTGCAGCGGGCCAGCCCTGTGGACCCTCCTTCCCCAGGCCTCAGTCTTCTCAGCTGCAAGAGAGGCTGGGAGCCCTCTGCGGTGTCCCTGCAGGCCGGTTCCAGTCTGTACCCAGAAAGGACAGAGCCACTGGGTGGACAGGGCCTGAGTGCCTCCCATCCCCAAGGCCTGGCAGGCCACCCTGCTGCCCTGTAAGCCCAGCTGCAGAGGACACACGCCCGCCCACCCCGACCAGGGTCCGGCCCTGGCCCCAGCCCATTACCTGACAGTGCCCCCTGGAGGCCCGCGGGATTGAGCCAGCACAGCGGGCGATCAGGTAAGACAGTGTGAGCATCGCCGCCCAGCCCCTCCCCCAGCACAGCTCCGGCCCCCAGGGCCTAGGCAGGAGGCTGCCAGGCAGGCCCTCCCACCAAGGCGCACTGGTGCTGGAATGTTCCAGCACCATGTCCCCCAGGAGGTGAGGAGGGCGCTGGTAGGAGGGTTGGCACTGGCCCCTGTTTGGGGCCTTGTTCTCTCAGGGCCCTGAGGAGGGGCTGACTTATACAATGGCCACAAGCCCCACCCTGAGCCCCCGCCCCACCGCAGCACCCCCACAACCTCGCCGCTCTGGCCCCGGCATCCTGCCAGCCTTGCCTGGCCCAGTGCACTGCGGGCCCGCAGGCCAGGGAGGCCGGCTCGCCACGGCCGGGCGCGAGGACACCTGAGACCACAGCCCTGCTGCCCAAGCTCTCAGCTTCCCTGGCCGACCCCTCGGAGGGCTCCGGGAGGACGGCCCTGCCGTGAAATGCACCAAAGCCACCTTCTTAAAAGGCAAGTCCCAGGCAGCTGCCAGCTCCCCTGGCCCCTCTGTGATGAGGTGCACCAGCGGGCGAGGACAAGCACTGTTTCTCTAAAACGGGGGTGACGCCACTATGTGGGTCACGGAGCGTGGACACGAAAGGGGCGCTGTGCTGGGCCCAGGGCAGCCCCCTGCCAAGCTTGCCAGGCCCAGGAATCTGACCTCCAGCCCAGGGCAGGGCTGACGAGTGGGCGGGAGAATGACCAAGGCCGGCTGCTATGTGCTACATCGGCAGAACACGGCCCACGGGGCTGGGGGCGGGGGCTCCGGTTGGGGTCCTCAGATCCCAGCTTTCTCTCCTGGTCCTCCCCACTCAAAGTTGCAGCTGGATGTGGGGGACAGCCACAGGTGCTTGCAGAATTGGCGAACAGCACCCCAGTGGATGCCCCTCGGCCATCCTCAGGAGGAGCACCTCAGCCCTGGAACCAGCCCAGGACAACCCCGGGAGCTTAGCCCTGGGAGGGCAGCCTAAGAGAAGGCAGACCCCGCATCTAGCAGTGTGAAAAAGAGGACAATGACCGCTCCTGCTGCCCCATCCCCCAATTCCTATGAGGCACACGGTCCCTTCCTCGGGGGGCAGGAAATGTCCAAAGACTCCAGCTGGCCATGTGTTTTTGGTGCCAGGAAGTCTAAGCGACTTTGGCTTCCCTTGTGAGTCTGAAGAGCAGGGACTCGAGGACCCCCTGGGCATAGAGCCCGGCCCACACAGGCCCAGGGGCTCTGGCAGCCCCTCAAGGCCCATCCTCGCTGTCCTGGGGTGCTTGACCCATGCACCGAACACAGAGGTCTGACCTGAAGCTGGCACATGAGGCCATGCCACCCTAGGGGGACCCAGCATGGGGGAGGCAGAGGGCAGGGCTCCTGAGAGCCCCCGACTGCAGAGGCGGGGCTGTGGGAACCCCAGTCGGGTCCCTACGGTCCCCAGGAGGGAGGGGAGCCCAGTGCTGAGTGGACAGCAGAGGGCCGGCCCTCGGTGCCCCGTCCACAGCCCCCTCAGTCCCCAGCCCTCACCTTGAACCCGATGCCGCCCTTCTTACAGCACAGGCAGGCCAGCATGAAGGCGATGACCGTGAAGAGCCCGGAGAAGGACACCGCCACCACGGACAGGGAGGACGACCAGGAGAGCTCGCTGAGCGGGGCGCCGTCTGCCGAAGGAGAGAGTGGTTACGGGGCGGCTCTGCGGCCCAGCCACCGGGCTGCACCCGGCCCCCTAGGTGCACCCAAGGGGCCAGCAAGACCTGCTCCCACCCCCACAGCCCCCTGACTCACTGCGGTCTGAGCTTTCGCACCCTGACCGTTGCTCCAGGACTCCACACTCGGAGGCACGGCCACCAGGCCCAGGGCAGGTGGACACACGGGGCGGTGGCCATGGCAGCCCAAGTCTGGGTGCTGCACTGGCCTCTCCCGGGGACACGGGGCTGGCAGAGCTGCCGAGGCCAGCTTGACTCCCACTTCTGGGGGCTCCTGGACACCCCTCCATGAGGTCAGGGTCTCAGGGCTACGGGGACCTCCTCCCACATATCTCAGACTGACCACCTCACCCCTCCAGAGCATGCCCTAGGGGCTGTCATCATTGCCAAAGCTATGGGACAGCGCTGGGAGGGGGCTGGGAGAGCCGGAGTTGGGGCAGGAGGGGGACTCAGGCCCCACTAAGTGGGATTGCGGACTCGCCTGCTGGCCACGTGCCAGGCTCTGGGCAGCTAGGGGTCGGGGCCAGGAGACACAAGACCTGTCTACCTCCAAGGCATGGGGACCCCACAGTCCCCAAAGTCAGGCAGCAGAGTCCGTCCACACAGCCCGGCATTTCCGAGTCACCCTCTTGCTGAGCGCACACCGAAGACCCCCTGTTGCTGTTTCCATCCTGAGGACAATGGGAACCCCCCTCTACAGCACCTGGTCCATGGGAGCCCCCACCTCACGGCTGCCCCGCACCAGATGGGGAAGCTGGTGCCCAGGCATCACATGCCCCCAAACACAAACTAGGGCTCCGAGCTGCCCCCGTCCCCTGCAGAGCGGGGGCTTTGGGGACGCTCGGCCCATCTGATGCCCACAGGACGGCAAGGTGGGTCCCAATCGGACAGCACGCTGGGCTGGCAGCTCCACCCCGTTCTGCCCTCCTGTCGCACGAGCCTGGCTCCAGTGCACGCCCCTTCCCCTGTTCCCTGAGGACTCTGCCTTCCATTCAGCCCCTGGAGGTTTCCCACCTGCGCCCAGCCCCTCTGCCCACTTAGCACCCCAACCCGTCAGCTCCCAGTGGCTGATGCCTCAGAACCCAGTCGCGCCCTGCCCCAGCACACCTGTCATCACAGGTCGCTCAGGGCAGAGCAGGTCTCAGCAGCACCTCACTGGGTCCTAACTGGCCACCGAGGTGCTGCCACACCTGTCTCCCCTGGACAGGAGGAAACAGAGGCTCAGCAATGGGGAGGCACCTGCCCCGGGGGGGACAGCTGACCTCTGACTAATGTGCTTGTGCTTCGCGGTCTTCTGCTCCCCCATGGGAAGCCAGGGCTGCCAGCTAATGGGGTATCTGAGAGGGCTTCCTGGAGGCAGTGTGAGCCCAACAGCCTGGTCTCTGAGCCTGTTTCTGACACCCACACACGGAGAAGAGAGGCCCGCTATGTGGGGACCAGCAGGGGCCAGGGGCCAGGAGAGCAGGGGAAACCCGCTCAGCCTGCCCCTGGAGACCCTGGAACCCTGCTGCGTCCCCCACTCCCATGGGACTGGGAGACATACCTTCCCTGGGGCCTCCACAGGTAAGGCTTCAGGGGTGCCTGCGTGTGAGTGTGTGTGTGCGCCACCACCCCACCCCCAGGTAGGCCCCCACCAGGCTCTCCCACCCAGAGCACACAGCACTCCCTAACTCGGCCCTGACGGCAGCTGCACCCTCAGGAAGCCGCAGAAGCCCCCGGGATGCGCGGTTGCCATGGCAACCCACTGTACTCAGCAGGCTCCCCGCCCGCCTCCGCCTGCACACGTGCGCGCCCCAGCGTCTCCCACTGCTGCTGGCTGGGTCCCGGGCCTGGAAGGCCGCAGGCCCCAGGCCCATGGCCCACCTGCCCCTCCGGGCCGCACAGGCTGCGGGTGGGCAGGACAACCAGCCTTCAGCCTCCCCGAGGGTGCCAGTCCCGGGGGTGGCCCTCCTGCAGGTCACCCCCACCTTTGGCCACAGAGCTGGCTCCCGGGGGGCCACCTGGCACGAAGTACTCGGCTCAGCAGCAGAGGAGGGGGCAGGTGGGGCCTGGGCGGGCCTCTCCCGCTCCCTAGTGCCCTCATCCCTGACGGGGGGTCTGTGTGGGCGGGGCGAGGACCAGACAGACCGGCAGGGCTAGAAAGGGTCTTGGACTTGAATTCCCAAATCTACAAAAGCTGTCGGTTACTGGAGTCAAAACCACAGTAGCCCCCCGCCCCTAGGAGACAGTAGCAGGTGTCGGGAGTGTCACCGAAGGAGCCATTCTGCACAGGAGGACACTGAGCCCCGTGGCAGCTCGGAGACTGCTCGCTGTCACCAGTGCGCCCGGGCCCTTCCCTCGCAGTCAGGGGACCCTGAGGGGAGGAGGGCCTGCCCCCTCCAGCATCACCTGCAGATCCCTGAGGCCTCCCTCTGGGCCACCAGCGCTCGGGGAGGCAGTTCCAGATCCCTGAGGCTGCATTTGGGCTTCACCCACTCAAGTCCTGCACCCGGGCCGCCGCCCTCTGCAGCTCCAGCTCTGGCTCCCGGAGCCCTTCTCTGTGCCCTGCCTGCAGCCTGAGGACAGACCAGGAGTGGCCGAGAACCCAGCTGTACCCACACAGCGTGGACATGCACACGCACCCCTCCCAAGGCCCTCCGACCAGCCTGCTCAGGGTACCATTGTGCCCACTTCAGAGAGGAGAAAACTGAGGCTCTGGGAAGTTACAGTCACACCCAAACGCTGACAGGGCCGGCGCATGGGAGCCTAGGCCGGGCCCACGCCTGACTCCCAGCTCCCAGCCTGAGTCCCCTCCACCACCCCTCGGAGACACCCACCGGCCAGGGAGGCCTGTGTGGGTCCACTCCAAGCCCACACTCACGGCCCACCTCTTCCCGGAGCTCGAGAGGTCGGCACCGCATTTCGTTCTTGCGACAACCTTGGCGAGAGGTGTGACTGCCCCCTCCCTCCCGCTCTCTGGTGCAAACACCAGGGAGACACCTGGGGCCTGGAAACAACCACGGCCTGTGCTGACCAGCGGAGGGAGCCAGGACCCTCCGGCCTGAGGTGGGGCCGGAGGGCCATGAGGAAGGGCAGAGCGGCCACAGGCGGGGATTTAATTCCACAGAGCAAACAAGCCACACACTGGAGCCAGCACGTGGGCAGGGGCAGGGAGAGCCTGGCCGGGGGTCCTGCTGTGGGTGAGGTGCCGGCTTGATTCTGGCTACAGAACACTGCGGTGGACAGGCAGGTACGGACATGCCAGCCCCCTTCTGTGACCATGAGGGGCTCCAGGATAGGGTCAGGGTCTGGGGGCTGCAGGGCAGGGCACCAGGCACCAGGCTTCCTCTGGGCGGCCAAGGTAGGCCTCTGGTTGTGGGGATGGAGGAGCAGCGACTGGGGGTGGCGGCTGGCTCAGAGGGGTGCATGCAGCTCCAGGGTCCAGGCTTGGGGCTGCTGGGCTTGGGACCCACCCCCACTCTGCCCCGTGGCCTCCACTAACACCTCAGTGACAGGAGGGTGCCCCCTGAGGTGCCGCCCCGCTGGCTGGTGATGCCTGGCCTGGGCCCCATTCGGGGGACCCCAGGCCTCCACAGGCATTTCTGTCCACTCAATGCCTCCAGGACCTATTCCAACAGAACTGTCCCCAGAGGTCCCATCCCTATCCCCAAAGCAGGAGGGAAAGCCAGACCGCCATGAGCACCCACAGCTGCTGCCCGTTCTGCAGAGCAACGTGGCCACAGGCGGACAGGCACCGCCTCGGAGGGCCCTGGGGAGGGGCAGCGGCTCCTGGGGCAGCTCCTGGTCGGGGGCCGCAGGCCAGGCTGCCCAGGGCCCAGCCCACCTCCGCCATGTGCAGCTCCGGGAGAGGGGGTGGAAGGGTCAGAGGTGAGGGGGAGCCCAACCCCCTACAGAGAAGCCTCCTTTGCTCTCTGGGGCCCTCGGCCGCTGTGGGACCAACTGGCCCTGCGGTCCTGCCCTCTCTGCTGCTTCCGGGATGCTCCCCACCGGAGATGGACGCCTGGCATGTCTGTTTACCCTCAGCGAGCAGGTGCTGGCACCAGTCTCTGTGGCCTTGTGCCAGTACCGGGGGCTCCTGGTGGAAAGAAGCCACCTGCCCACCCTCCCCTGGCCAGGCAGACGGTGGTCGGAGCACCAGGGCCTCCCTGGGCTGGAAGCCCACCCACCCGCCAGCTGTGGGCCCCTGAGCCTCAGCTCCCCCATCTGGAAGTGGGGACACCCCACGCTGAGCATGCAATAGAGGAACACCACCCCGAAATGTCAGCCAGGCCTGGCACACACCACAGAGGCCCCCACCCTAAGACCCTCCCCCTGCCCTCCCCCACTTCACCCAGCCCCGGGCAGGGGGCGAAGGGTGGGCTGAGAGGTGCCCCAGGCCTCCTGCCGGCTGAGCGGAGGGTGAGGGGGGCCACAGGGAAAGAGGCTGGTCCCCTAACGAGGCCACGGGGTGGCCACTCCCCACCTGCTCCATCCCTGCCGCCCCCACCCCTACCCCGCTGAGACGGCCAAAGGTAAAAAAATAACCCCCACCCAGTTGAAGTCCAGACCACAGGGACAATTTGGGGAGTGGCTGAAGGTCAACCCAAGCCCTTGGCTGTACCCCATTCAATGAGCCCCCGGCTCCTGCAAACTGCCTGCCCTCCTGCAGGCCCCACTCCCCCAGTCTGGTGCCAGAGGACTTCAAGCAGGTCACCTGACCTGGTCCAGCTGGGGTGGAGGAGGGCTCGCCACCCACGGGGCAGAGCCGGCAGGACTGCTGAGCCCTGGGCGGTTCTCTCTGAGGGTCCGTTTCACTGTCCAGGTCTGCCCTGGGGCTATGCAGACCACCCCAACTGGGTCCAGCAGTGCTACACGCAGGCGGGGGCAGGGAGTTCGTGGGGTGTGGCCCCCACTCCTTCGGCTCACGCCAGCCTCCTTTTGAACTCTGGGCTCTGCTTCCAGGGTCTGCCCACTCCTCAGGTGCCCTGTGTGCCCCATGGGAGTGAGAGGCCCCAGGCACCCCGGGCCCCCGGCACCTGCTCCCTGGAGCCGCTCTGTGAACTTCCTCCATCCGAGCTGCCCTCGCTGGGGCAGGCGGCCCCTGTCTAAGCCGCCTTAAGCAGTGGTAGGCAGCCAGAATGGCCCCATCATCCAGATGGGGGAGGGTGGCGTCTTGGGTCTCAGGGCCACCTGACCCTGCTCGGCCCCACGGGCTAGGTTCCTGTCAAGTGGCTGTGGGCGTCAGCACGCACCCCTCCACTACTGTGCAGCTCACTCCCCAAGAGGCAGCCCCTTTCCCTCGGGGCACCCACAGCCGGGGGCACCTTGCAGGCACACAGGCTGCCTATCTTCCCCCAACAAAAGGGTAGGGTAAGGAAGCTCCAGACAGGAGCCCGGGGCCCCTGGCCTGGCCCCCTCCCTGCTCTCCCCGTTGCTGCATGCCCGCTCTGTGGGCAGAACTGGGGGCAGGGGGGCAGGGAGCCAGGACACTGGGAACAGGGCGGTGACATCACAGGGAGAAGCAGGGCCTGTGGGTGGCCGAGAGCACAGGGCGAACCCTGGGCCCAAGCTCCTCGAGGGGCGGCTCCAGCCTGGGGGCCTGGGCCGGGGACCCTGGAAGGAAGCCCCACCGTGGGGGGCAGCCCACCCCCGCCCCCAGCAGGGGTCACGCTTCTGGTGTAAGAGACGCTCTTTCTGGGTGTGATTAAGGCTTCTGCTTTACTCAGATGAATTCCCACGGGAAGGGACTGCAGAGTCCAGCTCCCTCGTGCGAAGACACAAGTTGTAAAAGCTGATGTGTCCACACGAGGAAAACGCCCGCCAACGGTGATGATGAAGGCGGTGTGTGCGGGGCCAAGGTGCCTGTCCCTGCCTCCCTCCCGGGCTGCGGTGACACCGGGGGCATTTACACCCCAGCACATGCTCGCCAGCTCACCTGACACCGACCAGCCCCCATGACACCCCCAAACCGACAGCTCCAAGCCGGCAGGCGGGCGGGGGTTGGGTAGGGGGGTCAGATATCTTGCCTCAGACCACACGTCAGAATAACGTCAGCGTGACCGCCACGAGTCAAGTGGTAGCACCTGAGAGGAAAACAAGTAAGCGGGCTTCTCAACGGGGAGGGATTTTTAAGCCGAAAGCAATAGACGGAATCACGAAAGGTCAGTGGGCTTGGCCACGTTAACATGCACGTTGTGGGGGGTGCGGCTCAGCGGGAGAACACGTGTCTAGTGCGCACGAGGTCCTGGGCTCAGTCCCCAGCACCTTCGTTAGAAAATAAATACACCTAATTACCCCCCTTCTAAGAAACACAATAAAAAATGGTTTTAATACATTCAATAAAAGCCCCAAGTTAAAGGCAAACCGCAAACCAGAAACAGAAAATTTGTTGAGGACTAATGTCACCGCTCCTGAGAACACACAGTCAGCAAAAAAGATTAAAAAACCCTTCCAGGCCCCAAAACATCAACAAGCAAGGCGAAGGCAGTCGGCCCACAAACACGGAAGCAGAGCTCATCCAGCCCCCAGAAAACGCGTAGCCTCGTCCTTGATTGAAGGAACGAAAGGAGACAGGACCCGGCTTCCCCAGCACCGCGCTCTCGCAGCCCAGCCCAGCCCAGCCCCGGGGCCTGGCGCTGCAGGGGGCCAGGGCTGGGGCGCGGGCGGGCAGAGGTGGGCACGCGGGACCTGCGAGACCTGCCGGCACCTGGCCGAGCAGTTCCTGGTCTGGGAACTTCGCCTGACAGAACAGCCTGGGTGGAGGGCGCACAAACCCAGAGTGAAAACTGAGGTGGGGCACATCGCCGCCGCAGGCAGGGGCCGCCGTGCACAGGGATGCTCCAGTGGGGGGGGGGGTTCCCGAGTAGGAACCAGCATAAAGAGTCACAATAAAAGAAGGAGTCCGTAAAAACAACGGCACAGCCACTAGAGAACCCCGAGAGAGCGATTTAAGGTGTTTGAAATAAACGGGGCAACAGCGACATCATGCTTGTTGTAAGAAGAAGCAGGTGCACAAGGAGGCCTTTGAGCTCAGTGCAAACGCTTACTGTCTGGCTCTGACTCAGGTCAAGGGTTCACAGGGTCTCCCAGATACACAGAAATACATGCATTTCATGGGTTGTGACGTGCCCGTATGCCAAAACCCATCAGATCGCGCCCTTGAAACATGCACAGCTGAGTCTACTTCCATCAGACCTCAGTAGAGCTGAAAACAAGACAGAGGACACAGAACTATTTATAAATCCTGATCACAGTCACATCCAAAAAATAAACTGGAAGAAAATATCTCAAAATGTCAGCAGTGCTTGTCTTGGGTGGCAGAATTCTGGGCAGCAAGTACCTCCTGGCTGCCTCCGCCGTCCATGTTTCCTACAAGTACGTGCTGCGTCTAGAATCAAATGTGTGTGATTTTCTCTCTCACTCACACCCAGCTCCGTCACCCCTGTCTTTAAAGACCCCCACGGCTTCAGTGTACACAGAACAGAGCCCAGACCCTGCGCTGGTCGCCCCGGGCCTCTGCCCTCCACCCCACACTCAAACTGCACGAGGGGGGGGGCACCTCAAACTGCACGAGGGGGGGGGCACCGGGCCAGATGTCAGCACGGTTTCCCCAGGGAAGCGACGGGGACACAGAGATGGAAGGTGGAGGTGGCCTTGACCCGGCAAGAGAAGGGGCAGTGAGTCCAGCCATCCAGAGGTCAGTGGACCCCCTCCGAGGGCTCAAGGCCAGGACGCAGGACAGACAGCAGGCCAGGCTGCATTCTGGGTCCTGGGGTGGCCCCCACACCCTCCACTTCCTCAGCAGCCCCCTTCACTGTCCTGGGCTGGACCCCTCATCGCGGGCCCAGGCTCAGCCTGCACCCTCTTCCTGACCCCATCAGGGCCCTAGCCACACCCTGGTCCCCAGCACTTCCTATGGAGCCCCAGACCCCAGTGGCCACCCAGCCCTGGCCCTTCCCCTGGGTGAACTTGAGCATCTCAACCCAAACCCGGCGTGGAGTCTGTGACCCCCTCCAGACAAACCTGCTCCCTGGGCCCCTCCCACCCCTCCCCAGAGGGAGACCCCAGCTGCTCCCGGATTCCTCTTGCCCCTTCCCCACGTCCAGCCCCACCCAGGCCACTGACCCCCCACCCCACGCCATGGCCAGGCCCTGCCTGACCTCCTCAGGGGTCTGCAGCCTATGAGGCTCATCACACTTGGGGTCACCAGCAGGTCTGGGCGGGGCCTTGACCGGGCATCTGAGGACATCCCGGCACCAGCGCCCCCACCCCTAAAGCCCGCCCAGTGATGCAACAGGATCTCGGGCAGGAAGGAGTTGTGCAACCCGGGCGGGTGCTCTCTGGGTTACAAGGCCGAGGCCAGTGGCCAGCGTGAAAGGCGGAGGTCCAAGCGCCCAGGCCACCAGGGCCAAGGTCCGGCGCAGCCCAAGCGGCCCAGCATTTGCCCCTCATACCCCCTGGCCTCCAGCTGGAGTGAGGAGCAGGATTCTGGGGCTTCCAGGGCAGGAGGCAAGCACAGCTCCGGGGCGACCACGATCCCACCTGCCAGCCAGGAGGCAGAGCCAGCGCTGGGGGGCCTGGGCACTTCTTGGTGGAGGTCTGCCCGAGGGCCCAGGACCCACATGTGAGGAGCAGAACCCGCCAGCAGGGATGCAGCCACCCTCTGCCCGGTGGGGGGAGGGACGCAGGTTACGGCACACATGTGGCGCCTCCCAGGCAGGACCCAGGCCCACCCGTGTCCTCCTCCCCCAGATCCCTGAGCTCAGATGGACACAGAAACCAGAGACCTGACTGCTCAGACGCACTGGCCCCTAGGCCCCAGCACGCCCGCCTCCCCGAGGGGTCCGACGGCTGCGCTTCAGTGTCGAAGCCCAATTCACACGCGAACAAGCCTCTGGGAGGCACCACCCCCTCAGGTCCCCTGGGTCACGAGGGTCATGGCAGCTGCCAACACGGGAGGGTTCTTTCCCAGACCCCGGACCACAGAGCCTCAGAGGGTGGCTGGACAGTCAACGTGGCTGGTGTCAGCCGCCCACAGGGGTCAGGAGCCATGACGTCACCCAGAGTCCTAGATGGGGGCCCACGGGGCCGGGGAACGGGGGAGGGAACACATACACACGTCCCCACGTCCTCGCACACGTGCACACAGATGCTGTCACGTTTCTGCGTGGGTGCACACTGCCTCCTCCGTCCTCACCTGTGCTCGGACCCCCACGCCCAAGCTCACACTCACACACTGACACACGCACCCACAGGCTCCCAGCAATCACACACACGTCGCACCCACTCACAGGCACACACCTCTTACACCAGGAGACGTGTCCTCACACGTGCTTCCTGAAGCACGTGCTCACAGTTCGGGGGGCGGACACTTCTGGGACCAGCAATGGATACGAACACACTGGAACCTCAGCACCGTGAGTGACATCCCTTCTGCCAGCCTGTGACACAGCTGGCCCAGCTGATCACCACCACCACCAGAGGCCGCTCCACTCTTTCCCAGACGCCCTGGGACCCACCCCAAGGCCAGTCCTCGGGCAAGGTGGGCACCCAGGATGCCCTCGACCCGCCCCCCCAAATGACCAAGAAGCCCACAGCAGGGGCAGCTCAGCGGGGTCTGGGTGAGAACTGGGCACACGGGCACCAGGGCCCCGCCTCTCTGTTCCTGGGGCTGTTCCCACCGAGATGTCCCCCAGCACAAACATCCTCCCATGTGGCCCCCACCCTCCATTTGCTGGTCCCTCCACCATGTGCACATCCTTCGGCTCCCAACCTCCCCAAGGGCCTGAGGGGTGGCCCCTCAGGAGGCCAGGGCCTGCCCATCTTGTTCACCTGGGGACCCTGCCCTGACACCTGCGGAGCACGGGGCTGTCCCGAGGATCCTGAATGAGTCCCTCTCCCAAGCATAGGGGGGTGGGGGTGCGGCAGGGGAGCAGCTGGGCAGAGGCTGGAGGCGGCCAGGCTCGGACTCACCCAGGAGGAAACCTACAGGTGGCCAGCCAGACCCAGGGAGCCCCGCAGGAAGGCACCGCGCCGCAGTCAGCTCAGACAGGACTGGCGGGGCCGCCCGTCGAAGGAGGAAGAACAGAACAGAGTCCGGCGCGCTGGCCGCGCTCCAGCACCAGCTGCTAGGGGACAGGCCGGCAGCCCGAGCCCAGGGCCTCCCGCCGTCCTGGCCTCCAGCGCTCTGCCTGGACCCCGCTGGGGGCAGAGATGGCGGTGAGGCGGGCCGGGGGAGCTGGGCCGCAGGGGCAGCTTCAGGCGTGCACAGGACTGCGGGGGGCCGGGCAGAAGGAGCCCCGACCCTGCCCCCGCCGCCCTGAGCAGGCCCCACCCAGAAGCCGCCCCCAGGGCTGAGTGGCCCCCAGAGGCAGCGGGACCACTCCTTTGAGTCACTCATCCCCAGGGGCCAGAACGTGCGTCCGGGGGTGCCTGCCTCACACCAGCAGGGCTCCAGGCAGCTTCCTGGGATTAACAGGACGGCCTTCACCCACGTGCGCTGGTAAACGTTAACATCACCTCTCCGGACCAAAGAGAAGGAAGGAGCGGTTTCTACGCGTAGCCTCTGCCGGCTCCTGTGGTGCAAATCCTGTCACAGAAGCCCGTCTCCGCCACCAGCCCGACACCACCGAGCACGGACCGGGAAAGACGCGCGCCCGCGGCACCCGCGAGCCCCGCGCCCCGGGCCCCGGTCCGGCGAGCCGGCTGAGACGGGCACACCCGGCCCGACGCGCGCCCCCGACCGAGGCTCGGTCCCCGGATGTGTAAGTAGCACCCACAGCTGGGCAGGCCTGGCTCACGGGGCCACCCCAGAAGATGACTCCAAAGAGCCAACAAGCCCCGGGAGGGCGAGTCCGGCTGCCCGCGGAGCTCCCAGAACAGCCGCAGGGACACGGCCGCGACACCCAGAGCTGGGCGGGGGCTTGTGGGGCAGCCCAGCCCGCGGCCTCCACGAAAGCTGCCCTGAGACCCGGGCCCGCTGCCCACAGCCCGTCCAGTGACTCGGGGGCAACGTCCACACAGACGCGGCTGGAGACAGGAAGTAGCTGAGGAGCTGCCGGTGGGGCTGGGGGGCTGGCCAAAGTCCTCCAGAGCTGCCGGTGGGGGTGGCTGCACGCTTCCGTATATACAGCGAACATCACCAGGTGGACGGGCGAGTTGTACAGTACGTGAATTTCAACTCAACAAAGCTGTCAGGGACGGAGGGAGAGGCCGCGGCAGAGTGCCCAGCGCCGGCAGGAGGCCGTGCCCGTCCACGGTGGTGCCGAGGAGCCGCCGGGCCAGGCCACAGGGTGGCACGCGGTCCTCAGGGAGCGACCTCAGGCCTGAGGCCCAGTGGGACCAGTCAGGTGTTCCCACATACGTCCTAGGGGTGGGCGGTGGTGCGTCCCGGAAACCGGGGGTTCCTCCTTCCGAGGGGCGTGAGGACACCTGGGTGGGCCCCACAGCAGGTGGAGAGGACCACCTACCCGGGAGCCAGCCCGTCACACAGTCACAGCATCCCTCTACAAGTGACGCCTCCCAGCGGGGCCGGAGGCTGGACAGGCAGCCCCGAGTAGGACCAGCTGCAGAACGTGCGGGGCTCAGGGCGAAGTGGGACCAGGAGGCCCCTGTCCAACGTCATTAAGCATTTGAAGACAGCGGGACCAGAGAGTAGACCACCCCCATCCCAGTGAGGGCTCCTCATGACACCAGCCAGCGTCCTTAGCACCACCTCCCACCCACCGCCCAGGCTGGCCTCAGCGCAGGGGTGACAGCAGAGTTGGGGGCTGGGACTCAGGCCCCCCTGCTGCTGACCTGGCTCACGTCAACAGGCAGGCTGTGTCCCTGGACACCCCGAGGCCAGCTGGCGAGGGCTGCCTGGTGCCGTGCACCCAGCCCTTCCTTGGCAGGACAAGACAACACCAGCACACCCTCACCAGGGTTGAGCAAGGCCAGGCCCAGCCACATCCCACCCTGAGAGGTGACCTGAGGGGCCCCGCCCCACCCTCCTGGCCAGCATCCTGCTACCTCACCTCACCTGTGACAGGTGACCCTCAGGTGGCCCAGAACTTCCACTGCACTGGCCCTGCCCACTCCTGTCATGCCACTTCCTCCGGTAGACCCAGAGCAGGGGCCGGGGCCCTGCGAGGACTGGCCCCCATCCTCCCACCCCCGGCCCCCAGGCTGGACTGGGAGAGCCCGCGTCCTCCCCGAAGCCCCCACCTACCCAGCTCTGGGTGCTGCTCCCGCATGGCTGCGACTGCCGCTCTAACCCCAGAGTCGTCCTGAGCAGAAGAACTTCCCTGACCCTGGGGCACCCCGGCCCCTGCCCCCCGCCCACCCTGGTAGAGGAAGGCAGGGCTCAGCGTGGACACTGCCTACCGCAACGGTCGGGCCAGGCCGCCTGGGAGCTGGCTCCAGCCCGGCGTCCTCCGCCCTCGTTTCCTCCGCCGCTTCCTTTGCCGGGGGCGGGGAGGCCACAGGCTGCCCGTCCTGCTGCTGCTGGTTCCTCCCGAGAGGCAGCTGGAGGCCAGGGAGCGAGGCCCCAGGTGCCCGGACGAGGGCGCTGCCTGGGGCCGCAGCTGCCGTCCCAGCACACCGCGGTCCAGCAAGCTCGTGTGTTCTGAGTCGCCTGCACACGTGTTACGGTGCTTTTTGCCAGACACCTCCAGGTGGGTAGGGCTGCCCCAGTTTACACAGAGGAGATGGAGGCAGGCGTGAAGGCAGAGGCCGGCTCGGCCCCAGCCCAGATCCCACGGGCTGACAGCTGCCCTGCAGAAGTGTCCAGAGCTGCTGTTACGATGCACGTGTAGTGTCCGACGTCCTGAGGCTGGACGTTCCACATCAGGGCCACGCGCCCTCCAGGGGCTACAGGGCACGACCCTTCCTGCCTCTTTCAGCTTCTGGAGGCCCCGGGCATCCTTGGCTCAAGACCGCATCACCCCAGCTCTGCCCTCAACATCATGGGGAACTGGATGCCCCCCCGAATCTCTCTCTGCTCTCTCATAAGGACCCCAGATGTGGATTTAGGCCACCAGGATACAGGATGACTTCATCTTAACTTACCACAGCTCCAAGTACCGTATTTCCAAACAGGCTCCTGTCCTGAGGTTCTGGGTGGGCATGAATCTGGGGGAACGCTAGTCCACCCAGGAGCCCCTCGAGCTAGGGAAGGTGGGGCACGGGGAGGAATACGTTTCCCTGGACGGAGACTGCTCAGGGGCAGTGACTGCAGGTGGAGGGGCCAGGTACGGCCCACCCTCAGGAAAAGGTGACCAGGTGACAGCCACCAGGAGAGACGGCTCCAGGCTCCCCAAGCCTCAGGCCACCGTGACTCTGTGACTCATTCCACCAACTAAAGTGAGAGGCAGTGGGGGTGGCTGAGGGCCAAGGGTGAGGCAGGGGATCCGGCTTCCCCCTAGCCACGACCCTGACCTCCACCCAGGAGGCCACAGTGGCCACGGCCCAGCCCAGGCTGTGTGTGTATCACGTTTACACACAGGTCAGAGCATCTGTGAGCATGTGTGCGTTCGTGTGTGTTCACGGGTGTGAGTGCATGTGTGAGCTGCACAGGGCTGTGTGGGTGCAGGGGTGCGTGGGGGAGAAACAGCCCCTTTGAGAGAAGGGCACAGCCTGGTTTCCTGGAGAATGTGCCAGAATGCAGAGAAATTGCCCTGGGGAGGGGGGGCTGTGACCTACCCCTGGTCCTGAGCCGGCCCGCCCCCCACAGACCCACCCCCAGGCAAACCTTCCACCCTGGGGCGAGGTACGGGCAGAAGAGGTGACCCTGGTCAAACAGCAGGCCCTTGCTGCCCCCCTCCAGGCCTGAGCCGGTCTGGGAAAGGCCGTCTGGGGGCCCAGGTAGCATCTGCCTTCAACCAGGGCCCGTGGGCAGCAGGCGGCCAGCAGTGGGTCACCGAGTTCCAGCCGCACTGCCAGCACGTGTCCATCAGCGTGGGAGCGGGACCCCCAGGGCCGCACAAGCCCATTCTCGGGTGCCTGCTCAGCCCTCAAGTCCCCAGGTGCACCTGTCCCCCGGCAGCTCAGCCCCTGCCCAGCCGGAGCCCCTTCCCTCTGCCCTGTCCCCGGGCATGCTCACCCCGGAACCAGGGCCACGCACACTGGGGCCAGGCACAGGGTGAGGACATGGGCAGGGGGCAGTGTGACCGAGAGGCTAGGGGCTGGGGGGGCTGCCTTGTCTTCTGTGAACTTCCCCAAACTCCAGGTCGGGCCGACTGGCCCGCAGTGACCCTTGCCCCAGGGTCAGGCTTGACTGGCACCACCTAGGGACTAGCCCTGACTCAGTGTGCCACACCACCGACCCCAGCCATCTGCACAGGACCCTCAGCGGAGGGCACCACAGTCATTCCCACCTACAGATTAAGAAACTGAGGCACGGAGGTGGCCGCAGCTTTGGGGAAGGGCTTGTCCACTACCTACCCCAGGGGGTCCCCAGGCAAGCCCCGGATTCGCTGGGCTCCTGCCCAGAAACCACGGAGCTCGAATTGAGGTGCACCTGCCAGGCACTTGCTGCGGTCCTGGGCTGCACACGGTCGGCCTGAGGCTGGCAGGGTGAGGAACAAGGCGGTCCCCTGCCTCCGAGCGCTGCAGCTGCCCCCTCGAGGCCACACGCCCTCCCCCAGCCGCTGCTCCTGACTCCCATGGGGCACCCTCATCACCCCTCCATTCCTGGCTTCCAGGCACCACCCACCTGGTCTCCCCAGAGTGAGGTTCCACCTATGCAAGGCTAAGTGGCAGAGAGGTTGAGTGACTGGCCCAAGGCTACACAGCACCGAGGTGACAGGGCTGTGACTGCCCAGAAATCCCCCAGGGTCACACACATCCTGGACCCCAGAGGAGGCAGCCCTTCCAGACTCCCACCTGCGCCGGCCCATCGCCCCAGGAGCACACACTCGGGCCTGGCCCCCTCGAGCCGCCTGCCCTGCCCATGTTGGAGAGGTGGCCTAGGCAGGCGCTGGGTTAAAATGAGGCTCCCAGCCCCCTCAAGCGGGTGCCCATGGCCTCGGCCTCAACCTCAGCCCTCGTCACTCTCTCTGCAACAGCCACCACTGTCACCACCTCTATGGGAAATGCCACAGAGCCCATGATGGACGCAGAGCTCTCAGTGGGCAGCAGAACTGGCCTGGTGACATTGTGAGGACTCCCTTCCTGGGCCCGAGTCACTATGTCCACCCCTGAGTGTTGAGTGACCACAGAAACAAGCTCCAAGAGAGCCATGCACATGAGTGTCCCCCGCCCTCTGAGTTTGGTGGACTTCAAGCAAAGTAGCCCCCTAGACAGGAGCCAACCTCAAAAAGAACCATCTCGCTCTGCTTTGGAGGAAAGCCATCTGCCACTGTGGCCTTGTCTGAATGCACCACCCCCCTCCAAAATAGCAGTCTGTGTTCACTGAGTGCCAAGTTTTCACCAGGCCCTTCACCCCTAACAGAGCCCGGGGGGCTGGGTAGGTGTCACTACCCCATTTTACCAATGAGAAAACTGAGGCTCAGGGAGGCAACGTTGGGCAGGGGGACTCCAGGCAGTGGGAGCCAGGCTCTGAACACTGGGCATTTAGCGGGAGGGTAGGAGACCCCACCTCTCTTCCACCCCAGTGCCCACGTGGGGGCCAACAGGAGGCCTGCGCCGAGCCCACAACCCATCACCACCATCTAGGGCGGCCCGCCCCAAGGGGCACCGCTCTCCCCTTCACTCCACCTGCAAAGAGGAGACCCCCTTGCCTCCTGCCAGCTTTTTCCCTTGTAAGTCCTCAAACTGACACATTATAATTACACTGATCACAGCTGTTTAGACAAATATTTGAAGAGGAGCAAAGCTCTGTTCGAAAATGGGGGAAGGGTCTCCTGCCGGTGTGTGTCGGGGGAGGGTAACTGAACGCACACAGGTAAGTCCAGGCCCCACGGAGAGCACAGAGGCAGGGCGTGGGGGAGGGCGGGCCCCATCCCTGGGTCAGTCCTGGCTCATACAACCCGCCTCCGCCAACGGTTCCAAGGTCGGACCCTCGCCTGCCAGCAGCCACCCCACCTGGCACACCCGCCTGGAGCCACCTGAACACCTAAAGGTTGTCTGGGCCTGGGACTGCTCTGCAGGGCCACCTCCACCCCCACTTCCAGCCCTACCCTCAGAGCCCAGCCAGGGCTGTCACTGCCAGATTCTGGGCCATCCACGGGTGACACCGTGTTGTCCAAGCCCTGAGAGTCGCCTTGGGAAGTCATTTCTGAGCGAGTGACACCCACACCCTACGCCCAGCAGACGAACTTGCTGTCAGCTCCCCGGCCAGGAGCAAATGCATTCAGATAGGGCCATGCCCTGGGGACCCTGTGCATCACTGCACGAACTGGGCCCTGCTTCAGGGACGGGGACCCAGCAGGGCCCGTCACGTGCTCACCCAGCTTTGTTTTGGCTGGAGCAGCCTGTGCCAGAGCCCCAGTGACATGTGGGTGGGCCCCTGGGCCCCTGGGCCCCTGGGCCATGGCTCCAGGGCAGGGGTTTCTCTCTCACTTGAGCCAAGGGGGCGGGGGGCGGGCAGGACTGGTGAAGGCACAGGGGAGAAAGCCCAGCACCACAGATGCCAGCTGCTGCCAGGAGGGCAGGCAGCCCCAGTAAGCAGGCTGCCAGGGCCACCAGCCTGGCGGAACAAGGGGCCAGGCCGCAGGTCCCCTACCACTAGCTTGACAGCACCACCTCGGCCTCCCTCTCTGTCCCGAGGGCCTGGGCATCCATGAAGGCCCGTCTCTGCTGCGCCGCTGTCCAGTGGGCTCTGTCCTGTGGGCTGACCACCACTCCCACCTCCCCATGCAGTTGGCTGGGTAGCCTGGCAGGGCTCCCCAGAGCCTGCTCCCAGCCTGGGAGGAGCCTCCCGCGCTAAGACCGCAGGCCGGCAAGGGGCCATGGCAGCCTGGGCCTGGGGGGCCACACTCCCACACCTCCTAGGGCCCTTAGTCCTGGCTACCTCCTCCCCGGGACACTGGGGCCAATGCGGGCCCTCCTGCCCCAGTTACCTGAGCTGGAAGCTTCCACGGACACAGGGCAGTGCCCCCACTGCCCACCCGCGCTGCTGGAGGCCTCAGCTGTGCAGGTCCCAGCCCCAAGGCCTGCCCACCGCCACAGATCCGGGCCTCTAGGGGGTCCTGTCCAGAAAGCTGTTCCTTTTGCGGCTCCGCTCAGAGTGGGGAAAGGGTTAATTTCCATGCAAAACAGAAAACCGGCGGCTCAGGAAGCATCATGTCCGCAGTCTGCAGGTTAGGGGCAGCCGCAGCGGGCAGAGGGCTGGCAAGGGGTGCGGCCAGCGGACTCACCAGGGTCGAAGTGCGAGCTGAAGGCGAAGCTGGGGTTGAAGAAGGACGACGACATGGCCAGGGCCAGCACCGCGGCTGGGCATCCCCCGGCGGGCGCTGCGCTCAGGACGCCCGCGGCCCCGGTCCGCGCCGCGCCATCACCCGAACGGCCGCCCCGCCGCAGGTGCGAGCGCGCCTTGGCCGCCGGGTCCCGCCGAGCGCCCACAGCCGCAGCCGCGGGGCCGGCGGGGTGCGGGTGCGGGCGGCGGCGACAGGCGAGGCGCCTCCCCCAGCCGGCCGCGGCGCCGCGGGGCTCCCGGGCTGGTGCAGTCCGAAAACACCGGCGGGAGCGCGCACGGGGGGGGGGCTCCCTACCCGGCTGGGGGGGGCACGGAGCCGCGCGGAGGGGGAAACAGAAGGCTGGGGGGACACGGAGTCGTGGGGCACGGAGGCACGGGGGGGACACAGAGACGAAGGATGGGAGACCGGGAGACGCGGGGGTGGCACGGAGACCGGGGGGGGGGCGCTGGGAGGTGGAAGGTGCACGCAGAGAGACGGAGACACGGGGAGGGGGACACTGAGGCGCGGGTGGGGGCACAGAGACGCAAGATGGGAGACCCGGAGGCTCTGGGTCACGCAGGGTGGGGGAGGGGTGCTAGGAGGCGAAAGGTGCACAGACTGGGTAGGGGGACGGAGACTCCGGGAGGGGGCACCTGGAGGCGCGGGGGTCGGCAGGGAGGCCGGGGGGACGGGGAGCGGGAAGGCGCGGGGCACGGCGGCGCGCGCGGGGGTGGGCACGATGGCACGCAGAAGCAATGCGAAAGCGCGTGCGGGGTGGCCGGGAGGCGCGGGTCCCTGCGCGCGGGGGTCGGGGCCCCGCAAGCCGCCCGTACACGCCAGTTTCGGAGGCAGCTCCGGCCCCGCGCCCTTTGGGCGGCGCCAGCGCCGGCGGGGCGGGGGGGCTATTTTTGCACAAACCGCCCGCCCGCGCCTGTGCCACGCTGCGACAACCGTAGAGGAGCGGCCGCCCCCGCCTGGGAGAGAACAGCGCCCGGCGTTTAGGGCTGGCGCGGCGGCGCCGGGCACCGAGGGACTATCCCCTTCCTGCCCGCCGCGCGCCCTGCCGCGCCATCTTGCACGGATGCGGCGGCTGCAAGAGGGCAGGGGGGGCTGGACACCGGCCCCTCCCCACCTCCCAGGGGCGGGAGAGAGAGTTCGAGAGTAGCTGAGATTTGAGTTTTACATAACGTGGGTCACTCACTTTCTCACCCGTCCATTCATTCTCTGGCCAGATGAGCAAAGCGGCTTGGCCGAGCCCGCTGGAGGGCAGGGGGTTGTGGGGCAGAAGAAGGGGCCCGAAAGGCCTTGCGGAGCGCAGGGCTCCACGGCGAGGGGTGGGCAGGGGCAG
This sequence comes from Vicugna pacos, assembly GCF_048564905.1. NCBI lineage: Eukaryota > Metazoa > Chordata > Mammalia > Artiodactyla > Camelidae > Vicugna > Vicugna pacos. The sequence continues at coordinate 61,905,724 of NC_133002.1, forward strand.
AGGAAGGACGGCGAGGGCAGGCCCCTCGGGGGAGGGTGGCCGCTTTGTAGACAGTCCCTCCACGGGCAAAGGAAGGGGCCTCCCCCGTTCCTCTCATACCTCCGGGGTCCCCTGCTGTGGCAGCCCCAGTGGCCTTAGGCCTGTGGACGAGGATAGGACCTCGAGACCCTTCTCTCTGGCCCTGATTGTGTGGACACTACTCCCAGCAGCATTGCTCCACGGGCCGCCGTGCGGGGGCGGAGCCAGCCACAGGGGGCGTGGCCAGCGGAGGGTGCAGCCGGTAGAAGGGGCTCCGACCCCACGGGGCGGAGGGGCAGCGGCCACCCGTGGAAAGGATGGCTGAGAGCTGAAACACAGGAGCGCGCCAGTGTGGGGGGCTGGGTCCGTAGAGGGGTGTCTCCCCTTCCCACCTAGGAGGGGAGCTCAAAACTGCCCACCCCCATGTGGCGCGCCCGCCTCTGTTCCCCAGGAAGGTGCCCAGACACCCGGACCTCCTCGCAGCAGGGTGGGTAGGGGGGCTCCCTGGGGACAAGCAGGCGAAATGGCCAGTGGCCCTAAGTTGTCTCTGTTCAGACTGCACTGCCATGGCCAGCCTCAGTGACCAGGGGGAGAAGGCCCCCTGTGAAGACCTCTGTGACACGGGTTTGCCTGTGAACACACACACGTGCACAGGCTGGCACACTGGCACACAGAAGGGCCTGTCCCCAACATCTCGCCCCCCAGCTCTGAGAAAGGACGGAAAGCCCCCACTGTGAGCCGTGGCTCTCCCCGCCTTGCTCCTCCAGTGCTCGGGCCAGGGCATGCAGGAGTGAGGGTGGGAGGGGCGGCCCTGCCAATCTGAGGGTGACCGGTGGCCAGCCTGCCCCAGGGTTTCTATAGGGCTGGCTTCTGCCAACCCCACAGTGGCAAGAGGTCCCTGAAGATGTGTCCTCCCAGCCTGGGGGGAGGCAAGATGGCCCCGAGCCCTCCACAGCCTGGGCAGGGGCCAGGCCTGAGGGGGGTGGGCAGGGGCTGGGGTGTCCCGCATCCAAAGCAGGGTGGGGCCAGGGTGGGGGCCAACCAGGGCTTGCGAGGTAAGGGAGGCTCTATGGGTCACCAGAAACTCAGTGATGATGTCCACCAGCAGATGAATGGACACACAAAAGCTGACAGACCAAACAGTGGCATATCAGGAGCAATGAAAAGGGCTCGCTGCAGACGGGCGCTGCAGAGAGGTGAACCTCGGACGCGCTGCTCAGGGAGGGAAGCAAGAGGACTGACACCGCAGGAGTCCGCTTACCTGAAAGGCCTGGACTGCGCAAACCCGCGGAGACAGGAAGCCAGGCCAGGGGGGCCGGGGGACGAGGCCTCTTCTGGGGGTGATAAAAATGTCCTGGGATTGTGTCGAGGTGATAGTTGCACGGCCCTGTGACTACGCTTGAAAACACAGATGTGTACACTCTGAAACAGCGAACTTCACAGCACGTGAATCATATCTCAGTAAAGCTGTCAGAAACTCGGTGATCAAGGGCGGGAAGGTTTTAGTGCAATATCTTAGAGAATCCGCGAGGAGCTCCTTACCCCAACCTTGAACCAAGGCCGGAGCGGAGCCGCACTGGGCGCTCTGCAGCCTAAGGCCTGGAAGCCCAGGAACTCTCACCTGTCGGCCTGACGCCCGTCCAGTCCACAGCCCAGGGAGTGCCTGGTCACGTCGGCAAACACTCTGGTTCCCAGCATGTTCCCATCCAGGTACTGAGATTAGGACACGGATGTATCTTGTGTGTGTAAAGGACACAAGGACAGGGTCGGGGGGACGACCGGCCAGCACCTCTTGAGTCCCTCCTGTAATAACCCCCATCAGCATTGCTGCATGAAAGGCCACCCCACATTCCGTCCCCAAACCCATATGCTGGGCGGCATAGTGCAGGGCCCCAGCGCCACCCCTGCCTGACAGAATCTCACCCCCAGGGGCTCCCCCCACCCAGCCCTCCTGCTGCACCGGGATGTGGCCCCGCCTGCGGGCAGGGGAGGAGGACGTGGGAAGGTATGCCACTGCCAACGGGAAAGGCCGTCCCCCAACCTCAGAAGAACTTCTCCCCAACAAGCCTGCCCACCACAGCTGTGCTCTGCCCAGTCGGGCTGAGAGGGGCTCTGGCATTTGCCAAAGAGGCCTTGGAAGGCAGGTGCATCCACCAAGGTGCTGGCTTCCCCAGGAAGGAGAAGATGCTGCCTGGTGTTCTGAGCCAGCCAGGGGGAGACCCCATGATCCGGGAGGAGACTGTGGCTTAAAAGAGCTTTGTCTTTATATAAAAACAGCTCCCTGGAGAGGAAGAACTAATTCCCTTTCCGTGTCTAGACTCACGTCACGGGGCAGGGCTGTGCTGCGGGGGTCTCCCCAGGGGTTCCCAGGCTGCAGCAGGAGGGGCCGAGAGCAGGCCAGCTCTGCTCCCCTGAAGTTGTTCCAGGCAGGCAGGGTGAGGGAGGGAGTCAGTGCCGAGAGACCAGAGGGGGCAGTGCCTGCCATGCCTGGGCATCGGGAATGACGGTGTCGCTGGAGCTGTGGAGCTGGTCCCTGTGACCCCTCCAGGCCAGCTCAGGCCAAAGATCGTCCGTAAGCTGGGGCCGGGGCTCCAGAAGAGAAGGGGCTGCCGGGGGGGACTGGCCATCTGGCAGCTCCGGCAGGTGCTGGTCCAGTAGCCCGTCCACCCACTCCCCACCCCACTTCTCACAGCCCGAGCAGGGGTGGGCATGGACCCGCCCTCCTGGAAGAGGCCAGCAGTGCCTCCCTTCCTCACAGGGGCCAGGCGGTGGGCTGGGGGTGCTCAGATAACAGAAGATAAACCATTTTAATGCAGACAATTCTGGGGCATTCGGTGCATTCACCGTGTTGTGCAACCACCACCTCTATCTGGTTCCAGAATATTGTCATGACTCCAGAATAAAACCCCGCACTCCTTAAACAGTAGCCCCATTCCCCTCTCCCCTGGCCCCCCGCAACCCCCAACCTGCTCCCTGTCCCTGTGGAGCCGCCTCGTCTGCACAAACGGCATCGCGGACGCTGCGGCCCTTTGTGACTGGCCTTCTTCCCTCCGCGTGGGGCTGCCGGGGCTCATCCGTGCTGTGGCGAGTGTCGGGGCCTCCTTCCGGGAAACGGTCCACCGGACGGACAGACGCGTTGAGCGATGTCAGCGCTGCCTGCGGGGGACCAGACCGCAGTGTAGGGTGGGTGTGCAGGGGGGTGTGAGGGCACCCAGGCTTGGCTGGGAAGCTTTCGGGTAACCGTTCTGAGAACGTGGCGGGACCGTGGAGTCATCCATCGTTTGTCCCCATCCTCCCACCCGGTCTCGTACCGCACCTCTGAGGACAAGTGCTGGGACCCACTCCAGGCCGAACCCGGAGATGCTTTGCATCATAGCCTTGCAGAGTCTTGGCGGACGCGCTATAAACTCTCAGGAGAAGAAGGTGGATCTTGGAGCCACGTGAGCACCATGTAAGTTGACGGGGCAGAAACCCCACAGGGGACAGCTGGTGATGGGGGTCGGGAAGAGGCCATGCAGACGTCTGCACCACCCGGGGCACCGTGCTGTGAGATACTGAGGCCAAGACAGCAAACAGATAGTGAGGCGTCCCCCTCCAGGTAGGCCACGGCCAGGAGGGACTCTTGGTGATGTGTCCCGGTCTGGTCCCCTCTTCTCCCCCTGGGGTCATACAGCCCTGCTCCCTGGGCCCCCAGGGACCACCCTGCGCAACAGAGACCTCTCTCTCCTCTCTTCGCCTTGATGGCCAGCTCCGGCGTGGCTCTCCGGACCCCCGCAGTGACTCAGGGACAAAAGACTGGCTGCTTACTGGAGGAGACCCAATCGTCCCGCACATGCAGGCCAGCCTGCACCCCTGGACTGTGTCCTGGGCCGCCACCCCGTCACCCCCCTGACGCCAGTAGGCAGGGTAGAACCTCATGGGAAAGCCAGAAAGTCCACTCGCTCGCTGGTACCATCGCTCTCCTCCTCCACCCCCGGGCTCGGGGCGGCCGGGCGCCACTGATGGTCAGTCTGCCCAGCCTGGTGCAGACACGCCAAGTGCCAGAGAGCCCCTGGGGGCAGCTGGTGCCAGGCTGGAGTGTGGGGGAGGCAGGGGAACTGCTGCAGCCCCAAGCTGTAAACAGACCGGGAAGCCATAGGCATAAAAGTGGGGGACCCCACAGCCCCTGAGCACCCCCAGCTGAGCTGCCTCCCAGAACCCTCGTGGGAAGCCAGGCGGAGGTGAGCTGCGCAGGAGAGAGGGGGTGTGGGCGCCCAGCTGGGCCGGAGCTGCCCAAGCTGCTTGGTGAGAGATGGGGCCTTGTCTTCCACAGGACAAGGGGCGGCCCTGGGTGCTGGGTGTACCCCCGGGAGGCCTAGGGGAGGGGCAGCCCGACACAGCTGGGTCTGCAGGGATGAGCACGTGTGCCTGTGGCGGGGGCCTCTGAGAGCATGGCGGGGAGCCGGGCATCAGCAGGGGAGGCTGAGACCCACTCACTGACCGCAGGGCGCCTGGTGCTGGCGGGGAACAGGGTGGAAGGGCCTGGCACGACAGAGGGTCCAAGGCCCCCAGACCCAGCGACTCAGATGGGCGTGCTGAGCCAGCTCTGGGCCCCCGTGCCCAGCCCCGATCCCGATGGGCCACTACTGCCTCCATCACCCCTTCGCACCTCCCTCCAGCCGACGAAGCCTTTTCCTCACTCAGCGCCTGAATTTGGTGATTTACTCTGGGAGCCTAAATGCAGACAGCAGCCCCCAGCAGGGCCACATGGGTGGTCCAGGGTGGTCTGGGGTCAGGGGAGGCCCCTGCCAGCCTTGGAAGGGGCGTCTGGGACACAGCAGTACTGAGGATGTGTGGGTGTCTGTGGGGGTCTCAGCTCGGCCTTAGAGTTCTGGCCGGCTTTGGTTGTGGAGGGCACTGAAGTTGAAGGGGAAGGCGGGGGCTCTCTTCTAGGAGGGGAGACGAAGACACAGGGCATTTTCAGGCACTGGGAGCACCTCAGGAGGCCGGGCAGGGGGCCTCAGGGTCAGCTCTGTGTGGTGCCCCACAGCCCCCTCCCACCCCGGGCTCGGCACACCAGGTGTGGTGCCATTCCTGGCCCTGGGTCAGGCACTATAAACACGCCAGCTGCAGCCTGAGGCCCAGGCCCTGCCTCACTGCTATCTCCAGCTCTGATCGCACTCCCCAGCCTTCGTGCCGGGGCTGTGGGGGTGCCCCAGAGAGCAGTGCGGTGGGAGGGGGTGACGAACAGCCCAGCCCAGGCACCCACAGCGCCATGCTGTCAGGGTGTCAACCGCAGGCTTGGCCAGACCTGGCCTGGGATTTGGCCCAGTCCCTCCTCCACAAAGCGGGTGACTTGGCCCCTGGCAGGGCCCCAGTGGCAGACAGGGCCTCCCTTCTCTCCAGGGTAGACCCTGAGATTCCAGAGTGGGAGAGGAGACTCAGGGTCTCAGCTCAAGATGCAAGGTGGTGGGGCCTGTCCTGTGGGCCTTCATGGCCTGGACCTGCCTCTGATCCCAGCTGACCACCCCCACCCCACCGCCCGTGCTGGCTGTGGGAACTGGCCATCACGGGGGACACGTGGAGGCCCTAGCTCGAGGCCCAACACCGGGTCCAGCACCCTTTCCCACCATCTCCTTCCCTCATGGCTCCTTGTACCACCCTGCGAAGGGACAGGGCAGGCAGGGGTCTCCCCACTTCACAGATGAGGAGCCCGAGGCCTGGAGCAGCTTGGGGGCATGCCCGGGGTCCGGAAGCAAGACGCAGCCCTGCTCCTGCTGCAGGGTTGAGCTGCAATCTTTGACCCGTGACTTCTCTATTAGGAGGAAGGTAGACCCCTCCGGCCACTGCCTGGCCAGCTTGCAACCCGCAGGCCACTGGGAGGCCTTTCCTGGCGGCGGTGGTAGCAGGTTCCAGAAGGCTCCACTGCCCCATGAACTCTGGAGAGGGCCGAGGGGCCTCTGAAATAGCTGCTGTGCCACGAGCCCCAGGACCCAACCCCCCGGGGACGGCAACCGGAGAGCTCAGCAGGTCACAAGGCGCTGGCGTCGGGGCACAGGACAGCCTGGGCCCAGACCCCACCTGCTTGGCTGGAATCCCGCCTGCCTCAGTGGCTCCTGCCTGACTCTCCAGGAGGTGGGGACAGTGACAGAGGCACTTCCTCAGGGGCTGTGGGCAGATGCGTGGCAGGCTGCCCTCTCGAGCGCCTGGGAAGGTGAGGTGGTCATCCCGCTCCAAGCGTGCTGGGGCCTTGCTCAGTCCAGGGCCAGGTCGAAATTGGCCTGCACCCACCACGCTTCGCCACTGGCAGTTAGTGTCCAGCCAGGATGACCAGGGCCCGGCGGCCCGGGGTCCAGGAGAGAGAGGTCAAGGCCTTGGGCCCTGAGTCCCCATAGGAGGAGGTGGTGCTTCAGATAACCCGGAAGGCTTCCTGGAGGAGGAGGCTTTGAGATGGGCCTTGAAGGACAGAGAAAATTACCCAGCAGTGTTGAGGGATCAGACAGCGCCACTATTTCCACCTCTTCTGAGCAGAGTGAAGGACTTTGTGCATCACTTATCGGCTCAGAGCCTCAGTGTCGTCTTCTGTGAGGTGGGGAACACCTCAAGGTGGCCAGCCAGCAAGAGGCGGGGCTCAGACACACCTGCCTCAGGGCCTGGGCACAGGACCTCTGCGAGGCCTGGGCTCCAGAGTAGAGGGACAGCTGACTCCCCCAGCCGCCCTCTGCAGCCGGGGGGCTGGTCTGGTGCCAGGGTCCCCATTCGAGGGGCAAGAGCTGGTGACATGCAGGGTCCAAGCAGAGCACTCCTCCTGGCACACCAGCTGAGCTGGCTCCCTGTCCCCTGCAGGGCCAGGATGGGCGAGGACTTCTTCTCCCAGATGAAGAAGATGGTTTTGGCTGTGGGCACATCCCCATTGGACGTAGACCTGCTGCCCACCAACTTGAGGCACCACGGTACAGCACGTCCCGGCCCAACCCGCACCTGCTCCCCAGGCCCGCCCAGCCATGGACTAGACGTGCTGGACACAGGAGCCCACGGGCTGGGGGAGGGCACAGGACCCAGCAGGAGTTCCCTCTGGGCCCTGGCCCTACTGGCCAGGGCTGCCAGGCCCCAAGTTGGGTGGCCCTGGTGACGCGCCCAGTTGTCCCCAGGCTCCTTCAACTAAATCACGTTTGAGAACATGCAGAAGTTCCAGGCCTTGGGGCAGCTGAGCACGCCATCTGCAAGGTCTTCCAGACCCTGGATGAGGACAAGAGTAGCTTCATCGAGTGGAATGAGATAAAGTGACAGCCAGTGGCTAGGAACGGGGGGTCCTGAGCCCCGGGCCCCATCCCTGGCCTACAGCTACCACGCCCGCCCCAGAAGACCTGGTACCCCACTGGGCTCCAGCAGGCCTGGTGGGAGATGGGGCCAGGCAGGAAACCAGGGCCTGGGCCACAGCACGGGGCCTCAGCCCAGAGACCCCTCTCCAGCTGGGCCTCAGTGTCTCCAGCTGTAAAGTGAAGAGCAAGCACCTCGTAAACCACTGGGCACTGGCCAGGTGCCCCTCAGCTCTGACCTGAGCCCACCCCGGCTCAGGTACATCCTGTCCACCATCTCCGGCAGCAGGTCCACCGCCCCACTGATGGACGAGGAGGCTGAGGCCGTGATGCAGGCGGCCGACATGGACGGGGATGGAAGGATTGACTTTGAAGGTGGGGCAGCAGAGATGAGAGGGGCAGGGATACCTCTCAGGACCTCCCTGGCCACTCCCCACCCCTGCCGCAATCATTCGCACTCAGGCCGTCGGTACTGAGTCCAGCGCCTGTCTTGGTGCAGGGCTGAGCGGGCTCCCCACTGCCAGGCGTGGACCCCATGCCCTGAAGCTGACAGCGGCCTGTGGAGGTCCACAGATGGGGAGACTGAGTCTCGGGGATGCTGAGTGGAGCAGGAGTTTCACCGGGCCCGGGGGGCTGCTGCGGCGCCTGAGCAGAGGAGAGGTGGTCCAAGCTGGCTTTGGGGAGGGTCAAGGGGGCAGATAAGATGGGGGCTTCCGAGATGGGGAGGGAAATCTGAGGCAGGGGTCAAGGCCCAAGGGGTGGCAGAGGTGGACGCAGAAGGACGGAGGCAGGGTGGGCAGACGGCTGTGGCCGCAGGGGAATGTGTGGGTTGGGGGGGCTTTCCTGGGAGGAGCGGCGTTTGTGGGGCTGCGGGCCTCCCCTGAGGCTCCCCATGGCTGCCCTGGAGTCTGCATTGTCCTGCTGCCTGCCCACCCTCCCCTGATGCTGACCCGGGGCCTGGAGGGTGGCCCTGGGATGGGCTCAGAGCCCCAGCGTGCTGGTCTCCAGACACCCCCGCCGGCTGCGAGCCTCCGCTTCCTGCTCCCAAATGCCAGCAAACCTTGACTCCTGGGGTGGCCACAAGGCTTAACAGAGGGCAGCTGGGCTGAGGGGTTCCCTTAGGAACGCAGCCCCCAGCCTTCCTATGCCTCAGTGTCCCCAGTGAAAGTGGGGTGATCACAGAAGCACCTGCTCAGAAGGCTCGGGGGAACCCCGCCCGAGGGTCTGTCTTAAAGCCCTGGGGGAGGGGGCTAGCTCACCAGCACGACAGCGGTGGGGGCACCCGGGTAGCCAAGCTCCGGCCCCTCCTGCTCCCCACCCAGGGCTCAGGAGGGCAGAATGCATGGCCCCCATCCCCCATGGGGTCCCCCGTCATAACAGAGACTCCCCGCCAGGCCTGTGGAGCTTGGGGGCCACAAGCCAGGGGGTTATTTACTAGAAATCTGTTTCCCGCTCTAGAATTTTCTGAATTGATCAAAAAGGAGAAAATTTCAAAGGAAAAGCAGCACCAGGCCCAGTGCCGGCTGGTGGGCGTCCCCCGGGGCATCGTGGGCCACGCGTGTGCCCGTGGGGAAGGCCACGGGGGAGGCGTGGCTTGTGCCAGGAAGACGGGAAAGAACAGCGTTGCGTGAACCTGGGCCTGGGTGTGTGGGGGGGGAGGTGCGGGGTCAGTGGGCTGGGGACAGGGCCGTGGGTCTCTGGGGGAAGGCTGGGGGCAGGGGAGCACGGGGGGTGCGCCCAGCCCCTGCCCCTCTTGTGCCTACTTCACTGGGGCACCCTCGGAGGGCGGTCCCACCTCCAGCCCCGGCCCTCCCAGGTCAGCCCTCCCAGCTCGGTGCTCTCTGGACCCTAGACCACCTTCTTCCCCAGCCTGAGCTGGGCTCTGCACAGGCTCCTCACCAGGCTGGGTCCGAGGCCGCTGGGAGTCCATACGGCAGCAGTGTGAGCAGAGTGTGGGGACAGCTGCAGCCCCAGGGTGAGGCCCCAGGCGCCTGGCAGGAGCCCTGCACCCTGCACTGAGGACTGGATGCATCCAGGACTCGCATCTCTGGTGACCACGTCTCCCTGCCCCTCCCCTTCTCCCCAGCTCTTCCTGCAGGAGTCCTGCTGCCCCACCCCAAGCCACCTGGCCCGCCCCAGCCTCTGCTCCTCCCACACTCGCGCTTGCGCACCTAGCGGGCTCCCATCTCCTGGGTTAGCACCTGCGTGCCGGCAGCTCCCACGCAGGCCTCTCTCCCATACGCCAGACTCCAGGCTCCTCTGCTGGTTCTGGCTGCCCACTTCAGATGGAGGCACCTGACTTGACGTGCCCAAGGCTGAGAGCCATCTTCCCCTGGAGTCCCACCCACAGCTGCCCACTTCTCAGAGCTGCCGTGGGCTGCTCTGGCAGGGGGCCCATGGTCACCACGCACAAGGCATGGCTGTGCTCCACCCCCCACCCTGGGGACTGGTTGCTGAGAGCGCTGGCCCCCATCCCCGCCCCCTGCTTGTGTCCACGTGGGAGCCACAGGTTCCCTCCTCCAGCTGCCGTGGGACTCCAGACCCTCTAGGATGGAGGAGCCAAAGGTGGCTGGCTCATCCCCCGGGTGAAGGCACTGCCCCCAGGACCCCCCATGCTGAGCTGCCGCAGGCGCCAAGGCAGACAGACTTACCAGGGTCTGCCTGTAGCAGCCGCGTGTACTCCCGGCTCACACCATCCTCACCTCGTCTCCCCCCCCCGCAAGGTAACCCCACTAGTGTTGCCCTCGACGTGCACCGGAGACCCCCACCCCCCCACCTGGCCACCACCACCTCTTGCTTGGATGACCACCTGTTCCCCTACATTGGTCTCCCTGCTTCTACCCTCCAACAGTGGGCTCCCAACATAGCAGCCAGAGAGTTCCTTTCAAAATAGAAGTCAGACCCGTCACCTCACTTGGAAATTTCTAGAGCCTCCTTTCCACACAGTTGAGCCAGGTCCTTGAGACATTCACATGCTCCCAGGCCCTCCCAGCCCTACTGCAGCCACACTGGCCTCCCCACTGCTCTGTTTCTCCACCGCACTCACCACCCCCGAGTTCACCAAGCCACTGGCTTACACACTGTGTCTGCTATGAGCAAGGAAAGCATCCAGGACGTGGGTTCTTAGATCTCGGGAAGGAAAGCCGGGGAGGTGAGCCTGCTGTCGGCACAGGGTCCCTGGCAGGGTCTGCAGCTGGTAACAGCGGCCAAGAGGCCGAGCGGCTGAGGAGGGCGTCCACTACCTGCCACGGAGGAGGGTCTTTGCTTGTGGGGCCTGTGGGGTAAGACTGAGCGGCCCAGTCTCGGCCAGCCCCACCCCTGCCTAAGTGTTGCCAGAGCAAAAGTAGTCCTTCCAGAACCAGGGGCCAAATTCAAGTCAATGCAGAGCACACCTGGCCACACCCATTCGTTTGCATATTGTCTGCGGCTGGGCTGCGTTTGGCGCAGGAAGGCTGAGGGGAGGCGCACCGTGCAGACGCCACGTGGGGGGAGCTGGCGTGGCTGCTACTGTCGGCTGAAGGAGACTTTAAGGCAAGAAACACTGCGAGGCAAAGAGGGACAGTTTGTAAAGATAAAGGGTCAATTCATCGGGAAAGCACACAGCTCTAAATATGGATGCACCTCCTAACACAGCCTCAGAATGCGTAAAGCAAAAATGAGCCGGCTGAAATGAAAAAACGGCGACGCGCAGCCACAGCGGCAGCCCTGAGTTCCTCTCCCGGGAGCTGAGAAAGCGAGCAGGAAAGAAGCCAGTAAAGACAAGACGACTCGAAAAACACAAGGAAATAACCGAGGAGCTAAAAGCTGAGGAAACCTTTCCTGGGAGGCCGGCCCCCACCCAAGGGCACAGAGCCCCCCGCCTACTCTCCCTACCCGTGGGGAGCGGGAGGGCGTCTCAGTCCCCTCCCCCTGGAGCACACCTGCGCAGGTGCCAGAGCCTCTTCCCACCCCCACCATTCTGGCCTCTCAGGGACACGCTCCCACCAGCTGGGACATGTGAGATGCCACCGCGAGGCTCATGGGCAGGTCGTGGGCAGGACGGAGGCCAGGGTGACACAAAGCCCAAGCCCCTTCGTGTCAGGAGTAGACGCCTTCTCTGTGACACAAAACCACAGAACACCTGAGTAAGATTAAAGCGAAGAGCTGAGACAGCAGCAGAGGTCGGGGGCGCATGGGATGCAGAGGCCGGCCCAGGAGGGGCGCCCTGCCTGTCCTCGTCAACGGGTGGACAGACGGACAGACGGAGGAATGAGCAAATTAATGAATGAACAAATGAACAGATAAATGGATGGGTGGATGGATGGAAGAACAAACGAATGGACAGATGAACAGAAAGCTGTAAATAAGGAATCGGGCACCGTCTCCCTGACTGGAAAGGCCCCACTGTCCGTTTCCCTGCTGCTTCTCTGGTTGCCAAGAAAGAGCCACCCCATCCCCACCGCCTCTCTCTGAAAGTTTCCTCAAGGGTCTGTCTTCCCATCTGCTGAAACCCTTACTTGCAAAAATACCCTGGTTTGGTAACTTACAGCCACTTCCCCCAGCAGCTCCCAGATAAAACTACATCTGGGGGCAGGTCAGAGTGTCCAAAGGCCTGTCAGGACGAGCTGTTTCTGCCCCTGTTTGATCCCTGCCCTCCCCAAGCCCCCCGCCTGGAGACCAGCCAGCAGCCAACTCCCTCTGCTTCTGCGGCAGCTCAGGGAGGCTCAGGCAGGCCCAGCACCTGAAGCCCGCAGCCCACTGAGCTGGCCGCCCGCTGCCCCTCCCTGGCAGGGCCCCCTCCGAGCCCTTGCTCCTGGAGTCCAGCCCCTCCTCATCTCTTTTCTGGCACTCGGGAGGAATGCCTCGAATGGCCAGCCTGGCTCTCAGAGCAGCAGGCGGGGGGTGTGTGTGTGTGTGGGTGTGTGGGTGCTCCAGGGACAAAGCTGTGTGAGGGGAGGCAGGCGGTGCTGGGACCCCTGAGGGCGACTGGGCGGGTCCCCTCCTCACCTCAAGCCCTTGGCCTGGGAGCCCCAGTCAGAGCCGGAGGGGCTGCGAGGACTGTTCCTCGCCTGGCAGCGATGGAGGGGCCGCGGACAGCACTCGCGCTCTGCCTGGGACCAGGCCGGGCTCTTCGCCCCGGGACGGGTCAGGCCAGGGCAGCCCGCTCCCCTCGCTGCCTGCCGCACCCGGTGCTCGCCCTGGGCTCTGCGCAGGGTAGGCTCCAGCACAAGGGGGGAGCAGCCATCCTGTGCTGGGACTGAGAGTGGCTGCAGCCGGGACCCACACCAGAGAGCCCTGCCCCCGGGGCCTTTAGAGGGCTCGGAAGGGGCTCCACCTCCACCAGGGCAGCCCCGTGCAGCCCCACGGCCGTGTGACACCCATGCCAGTAGGAGGGCCATCCTGGCCAGCACCAGCTCTCCCCAGCAGCCTGGTCCCAGCACCCTTGGCGGGTGGCGGCAGCAGCTGTGACGGAGCGCCCGGCAGGAGGGTGGGGGAGACAAGGCCCCAGAGAAGTGTCTCCTGTGCTGGGCTCTTGCTCCCGCGCCTAGGCCTCCACCCTCCTTGTGTGCAGGGCCTGTCCAGTGCTCATTCCTCGAGGGCTCCAGGCTGTCACACCCCCAGGGGGTGCCCCAAGTAGGGGAAGGAAGGAGAAGGCCTCAGGGAGGCTGGCCCGTTCTCCAGCCGTGGAAGGGTAGGGGAGGAAGCACAGAGCTCCTCTGGGGACAGGGGTGGGGTGTGGCGAGCAGGGGCCTGAGTGCCACAGGGCTTGTCCAGGACAGAACAGAGAGCCACTCTCTGCTCGGGGACCAGGGCCCAAGCTGAGGGGCTGCAGGGCCAGGCAGGGAACATTGGGGGCAGGCTGAGAGCAGAGCCGGGTCAGGGCCCCCATGCCTGGGCCCTCCGTGGGGGGGCCCTCCAGTGGCCTCTGCCCCCGCCACTCTGGACCCCAGCCCAGGAGAGACAGACGAGGCAGGTCACACGAAGTACAAAAAAACACCACTTTATGTTATGGCGCTCTCCCCATGGGGCGCCCTCAGCCTGCTGCTGTCAGAATGTCCACTATCCACACGCTGGCAGTCACTTGGTGCTCGGAAATGGCCGCCCGTGCTGCTCCAGCAGCTCCTCCAGGTGGTCGGCCCGCTTCATCGCGGCCTGCAACGTGCCATCGGGGTCAGGCCTGAGCTCCCCTGCCCGCCCCCAGGCCGCCAGCCGCGAGGACCCACCTCGTGCTGCTTCCGGAGGCTGTTCACGGCCTCCTCCTTCTTTGCCAGGGCCACCTTCACCCTGCAGGGGTGCGCATAGTGGGCTTCTGTGCGGCGCCCACCGGACCCCCAGGCCAGCCTGCAGCTCCAAGTGGGGGTCCTCCACCCCCCGAAGAGCAGGAGGGGCCACTGTCCTGCCACCCCCGTCCCAGCCCTGCTGACTGAGGGCACAGGGCCACCTGGAGCAGCTGACAACAGGTCCTGTGTGTGACCTTGTGGCAGGCCCCGTGTGAGTCCACGCCCCTTGGGAAGGGGCCCTGCTTACAGGGGGACAAGAAGCCCTCACCGCACGCCTGCCTCTCAGAGCCCACAGAGGGTAGGTGGGCAGGGGCTAGGAAGGCCTCTGGGGTCCCCGGGGAGGGGCACACCTGCTCACTGTGGCCTCACAGGGCCTCCTTCCCTTCTGCATGGCACCTGCTCTGACCAGCCCAGGGGGCTCCTTTCCCAACACCCGCACGGGGGGCACTTGCCCTGACTCGGGGCGGCCAGGCTTCTTCCTGGGGCCGGCAGCCAAGCACCACCCAGAGGGAATGACCTAGCCTCAAACACGGAGCGGAGCCGGCAGCAGCCGTGGCTGCAGGGCCCAGCTCTGCACCAGCGGGAAGGAGGCAGCAAGATGGGCACGCCGCCCGCTCACCTTCCTCGGCCCACCGTCCTTTTTGGAGCCGCGGGGTCCTGCCCGCCTCCCTGCCCCTGCGCTCCCCGAGGACCCAGCCAGCCCTGCAGCACACCTCCCGTGCACCTCCTCCAGCTCCGCCTGCTTCTCCCTCGTCAGCTGCTCTAGCTCCAGCCGCCGGCGGGCCCGCAGCTCAGCCAGCTCGGCCCTGACCTGCCGGTTCTCCTCCTCGGAGGCTGCCAGCCGGTCAGCGAACTCCTGGCGAAGGACCTGGGCCAGGCTGCTGCGCTCGCCGGCCAGCTGCTCGTTCACCTGGGGGATGTGGGGTCATGGGAGGGTGCGGGCGGCGCGGGCGGTGGGGGAACCGGGGGCCGGGCTGCCCATCCCACCTGCTCACCGCCCTCATGTCTGCCAGCTCCTTCTCCTTCTGCCGCACCAGGCCCTGCAGACGCACGTTCTCCCCCTCGGCCTCCCCGAGGCGCCCCTTCAGCTCCGCACACCGTTCCTGGAGCTTCCGCTCCGATCTTTCCAGCTCCGAGAGCTCCGCCTCGTACTTGTCCCTGACGCGCTTGACGCTGGCGGCAGGAGGGGCAGGGTCGGGGCAGCGCACAGCTGGCTTCCCCGCCCCCCCCCCCGGGACGCGGGGCCTCACCGGCTCTCGGCCGCCCGCTCACTCTCCTCCCTGGCCAGCGTCATGTCGGCCTCCAGCCGGCGGACGACCCGCTCGATCTCCTCGTCTCGGCCTCTCCGGACCTCCTCCTTCAGCTCCCGCTCCCGGCTCAGCAACCATGCTTCCTGGCGGGGAGGCAGGGGGCTCAGTGGGCTGGCTGAGGGTGGCGGAGGGAGGCTGAGGGAGGCCAAGGGCCAGGAGGGCCACGTGGGCTCCCAGGACACCCGACAGGGGGGATGGAGTGGCCTGCCCCTGCCCCAGGCCCCACCTGTCCGCAGGGGTGGGGGCCGGGCCGTCATCAGGGGCATAAGCAGGAGCTGTCAGCACAGCCTGGTGCTTCTCCCCAACCCAGAGACCCGGGACAACACGATGAGGAATGTCTGCTGCCAGACGGACCCTCACAATAAAAGGGACCTCATCTGACTGCCGAGGGTGGGAAGGCAATTTTAAAACTTCCATCAAGTTTAACATGCTCACGTCTGCGAACAGACCCCACAGATACAGTGACCCTCCATGCACTGCTAGGGCGGGGACAGGGTGGCTGCTAGGCCACCGCTCAGGTTTCGTCGCCAGGCTGATGCCTTGCATGGGACCGTGTCCTCTCCGCCATGGCCTCTTCCATTAGAGCAGGAGAGCCTGCCAGCGCAGTCCACCCCCGGAAGGCCAGAGGGGACAAGGAGAGGCCTGACCCCACCTGTGCCCCTCACACTGGCTGCAGGGTAGCCTGTCAATTTTGAGAGCAGCTACCTGGACAAGGGGAGGATGAGGAAAATACCCCACTGTCCCATGGAACCTGCTCCAGCCCCCTCGTCTCCCCTGCTTCCCTCTAGCAGGACAGAGGCAGCACATTCAAGCAGGGTCAGAATCACACCGCCCACCCACAAGCACCCAGGCAGCCACAGCAGCCTGGGTAGCTGGGGGTGCTGGGCAGGAGGGGAGGGAGGGAGGGAGGGGAGGGAGGGACGGAGGGAGGGAAGCCCCCACCCCCCAGCCCAGCCACACCCGCCTCCCACCTCCTTCTTGGCGGAGTTGGCCTCCCACATCTGTTTCTCCACCTCCAGCTGGTCCTTCAGGGCCTTCAGCTCCATCTGGGGACGGATGACGGTGTGAGAGCGGGCCTTGTGGGCCACTCCGCACCCAGAGCCTGTCTGCCGGGGGGGCCTGGACGGGGCCTGCGGTCAAGCTGGGGTCTGTGGGGAGCTGGCTGGGCAGACCAGTCGTGGGGACACAGGCTCGCCCAATGCTCTAAGCGGCTGCCAGCCCGGCAGGTGGGGGCCAGCCCCGGTGGCGGCCCCTCCCCTGCAGTGTGGGTGCCCCGGGCTGAGCTGGGGGGCGGGGGCAGGGCCGACCCGGTGCCGGCGCTCCTGCTCCTCTCTCCGCTTCTCAAACTCAGCCCGCAGGGCCCGGCCCCCGGCCGAGCTGCTCTCCTCCAGCTGCTGCCTCAGCTCCTCCAGCTCCGCCCGCTGCCTGCAGGAGAGCACGGGTCAGTCCGCAGCGACGGTGGCGGGTCGGCTGCGCGGGTCCGGGTCGTCCCCCGGGGCACCTGGCGGCCTGCTGGCCCAGCCGCTCCTTCTCCTCGGCCACCTCGCTGTGGAGCCGCCGCCGCTGCTGCTCCAGGGCCCGCTGCTCCTGCTCCAGGTGCTGCTCGAAGCTGCAGAGGGACAGCAGGACCGGCTCGGGGGCAGCTGGCCCAGGGAGGGCCTCACACCCAGGGTTGCGGGGTCCACGCTGGCAGAGCGTGTCCCTGGGAGCTGAACTGCTGGGACAGCTGCAGCTGCCCCGGGGAGGCCGCCACACCCAGCCCTGCGTCCCGCTGTCCCCCTCCCTGTCTTCTCTGTCCCCTGAGGGCGGCCATGGGGAGGTGCTCTTGGCCCTGGGGGTCCGGGCACACCCCAGCTCTGCTCTGGCCTCGCCCCACCCCCATGTCCCCGGGGTAGGGGGGCCCACCGCTGCTGGGCACGCTCCCACTCCTGCCGGCCCAGCGCCTCCTTCTCCCGCTCCAGGTGCTGGCGGAGCTCCTCGGCCTGGCGCCCGTAGCGCTCGGCCGCACGCTCATCCGCCTGTAGCAACTCGGCTGCGTGCAGGCTCTTGAGCTTCTTCACCTCCTGCTTGTGCCTGGCGATCAGCTTCTGGATCTCGGGCTCCAGGCCTGGGGGGACACCGTGCTGCAGGGACCCACCCCCACCACTGCGGGGTCCTGCCCCTCCTTCCTGGGCTGGGAGGGACCCCCGACCTCTGCCCACTGTGACACCCCGGCCGCTAGGGGGCCCCGGGGGGCTCCAGCATGGAGCACAGCTGAGCCCACTGGGGCTACAGCACATCTCCCTGCCTGGGGCACCATGGCTACCCCCTTGGCGCTCCGGGCCGTGGGGTCTCCCCATGGAGAGGGGGTTACTGGGGCAGGAGAGCCAGGCATAGACGGGCACAGCTGGGGTTGTCCCATTGGCCCTCGGAGGGCTCTCTACATGGGGGAGGTGCGACCATGCAGCAGGCAGGCAGCTCCCAACGCGAGCCCCCACCCACTCGCCCCCTTGGAAGCTGGAGGGGAGCCCGTCCAAGGGCCGGCGAGGCCCCCCACCTAGACGGGGCCCTTGATGCTGGTCTACAGCCAAGCTCGAGTGCCCCCAGCTCCCCCGCTCCTGGTGGCCTCCCCGGCCGGGCCACACCCCTGAGTCTCAGTGCTTCCCGGGAAGCCCCTCCCCGTGCGCGCCGCTGGCGCGGCCCTCACCTTTGACGGTGATCTCTTTGATCTTCCGGGTCTTCTCGCTGATCCACTTCTCCCTGCGGACCTTCTCGGTGGCGCTCATCAGTTCTTTGAGCTTCTTGATCTCCTGCCAGCGAGAACACAGGAGTCAGCAGAGGAGCTGTGGGAAGTGGGAAGATGCAAGGACAGCCCCCCAGCCTCGGTCACCCCCGACGTTCAGGAGGTGCCTTTCAACAGTGACCACGGGCAAAGCAGGAGGCACCAGGGCTGCAGCACTCGTCTGACGGAAGCCGGTCCCTCTGCCCAGGGTCCAGAGCGGGGGCCATCACCTCCTCTTCAGGGACACGAGAGGGGTCACACAAGCCCCTCGGCCCTGCCCCGGGGTCTGGCACCCGTGGGGTGGCAGGAAGCAGCTCCAGTGGAAGGAGGGGACAGAGCACGGTGCCGGGCTGGCCCCTCCCCGGCTGGCCCGCGGGATGGCTCCAGCCAGGCGGTGCAGGCCCAGACTTCCCCGTGCAGGCACACCGGGTCTGGGGTCAGCGGGCAGAAGAGCAGGGGGCTCACCAGCTCGTGCTGCTCCTGCATCTGGGTCTCCCTGTCCTTGCGCCTCTGGTCCCCCTGCTTCAGCTCGGCCACCAGGGCCTCGCACTTCTCACCCAAGGCCTTCTTGTCCTCGATCAGCTACGACCAGGGGTGGAGGTGAGGTCAGGAAACCCTACCTACCTCTCCTCGCCTGGGAGGCCAGCACACCAAATCCTGCCCCCTCCCAGGTCTGTAGGGGACCCTGGGTCCAAAAAGGTGTGCATATGGACAAAGGGCTTGACCCCTTCCTGAGGGCCGGCTGGTGTCAGCGGAGCCGGGCAGAGTGGGCACCTTGGCTACTAGCCCCCAACTGTGGCCATGTCAGGAGCCTCCAGGGGTGGGGGTCATCCTGTTGACCCTGTCATCCAGCCTGAGAAGGGCCTGCTTGTCGCCTAACAAAGGGTCTCGGTGAAGTCCCCAGGTGGCACCCAGCCTCACCGAGGGGTCCAGGCAGACCCCCTGTTTGGAAACACCTATGACTGCGAGGCGGCGTGTTGAGGCTGCTTGGTTCCTCTGGGCTCCCTCCTCTCCTCACAGACCCCACACCTGGAGCTCTCCTTGGAAAAGGACCTGACGGGGCCCAGCCGAGCACAGGTGGGCTGGAAGCCTCCACCAGTCCCTGTCGAAGGAGCTCCAGCTGCCCCAGCAGCGGCCTCCCCGGGACAGCACACCAGGAAGTTCAGGGTGTGTGTCCTGCTGGCAGCCCCCCAGTGGCCGCCAGGGGACCAGCCTGTCCTCTGAGTGACCCCACGTAGCCGGACCCCACTGGGGGGTGTGCTCTGCCCCTCTGCCCCTGCCACCCGCCACGCTGGGCCTGGGAGCACAGCTGTGGGTGGGCGGAGGGCTGGGGCACTGGGGGAGCCTCGCTGGGGGGGGAGGGGAGGGCAGCACTCGCTGGGGCTGGTTGCCCCAGAGCAGCCCGGCGAGCAGTCGACACCTGGCCCCCATAGGGGAAGACGCTGCCCGTTTCTACGAAGGTGGGAGGAGGCCCACGAGGAAGGCCCGTGGGTTTAGAAGTCTCCGTGAGGCCCGCTCTGGTCTGGAACCTGGCCCTGACCCTCTCCCCGACCCCCAGGTCCTGATGCAACTGCCCTGAGGCCCCACTCCCCGGGCAGCGCCACCTGGTCAATGAAAGACAGGTGCCGCTGTATGGTGGCCTCGTAATGCTCCCTCTGCTGCCGCAGCTGCCGGCCCAGCTCCTTCTCCGTCTCTTTGACACGCCGCACGGTCAGGTCCCGCTGCTGTGCCTGCAGGGTGCGGGAGGAGCCACTCAGGGACAGGTGGGACGCTTGGGCAGCGGGGGGGGGGGGGGCGGAGGGGCCGTTACCAGCGCCCGCTGCAACAGCACCATCGCCTGCTTCTTCTCCTCCACCTCCAGCTGCAGCCGCATCGCCGACGTGCTGGCCTCAGACACCGGCCCTGAGCACCCCAGACCCTCCTCCGGCACGTGGCCCTGAGGACGCGGCTGCGTCAGGCAGGCCCTCATTGCCCAGTGGTGGCCGGCCTCCCTCCCTGAGGCCTCTCCACACCTGGGGGGCTGGGGCTGCCTGGCGCTGCCCAGACTCCTCCGTCTCATCCAGGAAGCGCAGGATGCTGCGCAGCTTGGCCTCTGAGAGCAGGGCCCCATCCTCGGGGGGGCTGGCGGCCACGCTGAGCCTCCCAAACCTCTCCAGGTTGTGGGCCGTCAGGGAGCTGGCATAGTCCTCCTGCAGGGGGTGGGGCGTGGCATTGGAGGCTGTGGGGGCAGCGGCGGACTCCAGGCCGGCCTTCCAGGGCCCCCCGGAGACTGGCCGAGGGGAGGGCCTCTCAGACTGCCCAGACCCTTGCAAGGGACTGACCGGGGACCACTGCTGGCAGAGACACGGTGCCCACTGCCACCCCCAGGTTACTCTGAGGGTCCTAACCTTCGTGAGCCCTCGGATGAGTAGGTAGTTCAACAAGGTCCCATCTGGCCCTCGTGAGGTCCTGACTCAAGCAGGGAGGACCCCTGGGGGCTTCCCAGGTCCCCACAGCAAGCCTGTGACCTGCATGGATGGTGCCAGGGCCCACGGTCACCTCGTCGGTCCAGGCGTATTTGTCCTTGCGATAGGCCCTAGGGCGGGGCAGCGGCTCTGGCTCCTGCTCCAGCAACTTCAGCGTGTCCAGCAGATCGTCCAGGGTTGCCCTGGACTTGACCCTGCCCTCAGTGGGGGCCACCACCTCCAGGATCTCACCAGCTGCCGTGTCCTGGGAGCTGGCATCCTGCAGCGGACGGATGGGAGGCTGAAGCCGGCGAGGCCATAAGAGGCAGAGACCACCAGCGAACAGTGGGTAGGCAGGGGCCCCGATCCTTCTGCTCGGGCGCCTGCCTGCCTGCTCACCCGCCTCCAGGGAGACGAGAAGGGACGCCAGGTGGGACGGCCTGGGCCCGGGCCCCTTGGCCCTTGGGCTGGATGCCATGGCCGGCATCTAACCTCTGCGCTTCTGTGTGGATCCCAACCCCGCATCCAAGAACACCCAGTGGGATTCCAGGGCAACTGTGAGACCCCAGCCCTGCATGGGAGCGACGAGACCTGTCTTGGTGAGCGTCCCTGTGGCCACGGCAGGGCACGAAAGGGCAGGCGCAGGCCACCCCAGCCTGGACATGCCCCGGAGCTGGGCAGGGAGGGCAGGGAGGGCCGTGCTGAGACCTGAGGCTTGTCCTCTGGAAACTGCTGGGGCTCCAGGGCTGTGTCGGGGGCAGGCTGGCAGGGGTCCTCTGGGCCTGCAGCGCGCAAGCCAGCCCCTGCACGAGGGAACACAGCGTCGGCCACCTGGGGCAACGACTGTGGAGGAGCCCCTGTGACAGGCCGGGGAGGGGCGGAGGCAGGGCCCGGGGTGGTGCACGCCACAGTGGACCTCATGGAGCAGGGGCTGCCTGGGGAGCCCTGACCTTCTGGGGTGAGAGGTCAGGGAGCTGGTGCAGTGCTCTGTAGGGCCCCCATGTCCAGCTCCAGAGCAAGCGGGGCCGGAGCGGAGGAGCAGGGCCTGGGGGTTGCTGAGAGCGAGGCCCCTCCTCCAGGGTGGACGCCATCAACAGGCAGCGGCCCAGGAGCCAGGAGATGTCAGCAGAGCCCGCACCTCCTCCTCGGCCACAGGCCTCCCTGGGGGAGGGGGGTGTGGGGGTCGGGCACGAGGGTGTCTGCCTTCGGGGATGGCAGTACCCAGGGGTCACCATACCCAGAGTGTCCACACTGGGGGGGTGTCGACACTGGGATGTCCACACACAGGCTGAGGCAGCGGTGGGCGGGCGGCAGGGCAGCCTCTGGGCTCTCAGCCACACTCACCGGCATTACTGGCCTTGCGGGTCTCCTGGGCAGTGCTCCCCGGGCTCAGGGGCAGCTCCTGGGTGGGCTGGGGCTTCCCTGTCTCCCTGGTCCCCTTCAGCAGCCCGAGGTCAGTGTCGCCTGACTTCTGCGCTCGCTTCTGCTGCAGTTCCTGCCGCAGGGAGCGCCTGTGAGCAGCCCTGCCCAGGGGGTAGCAGGCAGAGGGCGGCCCCTGGTCCTCCCCGAGCCTCGCTGCCCGAGGCCCCACATCCAGGAGCTCGGGGAAAGGGGCGGTGGGGCCCCCGGTGGTGCTCTCGGCACACAGGGTCGCCCGGGCACCTGAATGGCCGCCCTCCGGGCCTGGCGTGCCTTCTCCTCCCGGGCCCTTCTCCTGGCTGCCTCCTTCTGCTGATGCTGCTCCAGGAGGGTCCCCTCTCCTAGCCGCTGCCGCTGCCCCTGCAGAGACCAAGCCACAGTGCAGACAGCGGGTTGCCCCACAAGGCCCCCAGCCTGCCGTTTCTCTGCCCCACAGAGAACAAGCTCCCTCTCCCAGGCACCCAGTGGACCCCGCAGATGGGACACAGCTTGGTGTCGCAGCCAGAAACCCGCCCCAACTTTCAGCGGGTGCAACCCAACACCCAGGCACTGCCAACCGAGCAACTGGGGAGGGAGGAAGCTGGGCCCCCAGATGGGGTGGGCCCAGGGAAATTCTAGGTCCATCCCACCAGTCCGCATACGGCTGGGCCCCCACCCACACACCCACACCCACCCACACCCACACAGACCCACACACCCACACCCACACCCACCGCTCGCTTTGACTCCAGCAGGCGCTGCACGCTGGCCGCTCCTGCTCGGCGCCGCTGCACTTGGTGCCGGTACCAGCGCTGGATGGTGACGGCGGCCTGGTTCACCTGGTGGATAAACCTGCCGGAGAGCGGGGCTCAGGACTGAGGCAGCAGAGTGATGGGCTCCCCTCCCAAGTCCCCGAAGGCTGGCCAGGTGGGGACGCCGTGCACAGCGCCCGTCCTCAGGTGCCAACGTCCTGGGGAAAAGGAAACACCCACCCACACAGACTCCACTCACAATCGCCAGAAACCAGAGAGACCCGAAGGCCCACCACCTGGCTGCGGGGAGCAAGTGTGCGCCCGATGGGACGCCACTCATGGACCAGCGGCAACAAACTGGAGACGCAGCCAGGGCTGCAGTCGGCCCGTGGGGGAAGGCAAGCTGCAGGGACAGGCTGGTGTGGTCAGGATCACCTGGCAGGGACTGGCCGAGAGGCGTGTAGGGAACCCTGGGGGGGCGAGACGCTCTTTTTGCAGACCCGGCTGCACACGCGCCAAGCTCACAGACCTGTGTCCTAAAGGGGGCGCGCCCTGTGCACAAAGTGCACTCAGTAACGTGGACTAAACCCAAAGCCTCCGTCCTGGCTCCCAGGATGCCCTGTCAATTCACTTGGCGAAGATGCTGACGGACCATCCAGGATGTGAACGGTCACCGGCCGTGGGACACGTGTGCAGAGGCCCGTCCACCACCTCACCCTGCTCGCCCACTTCCAGGGCCTGTCCCAAGCTCCATGGGGACAGCAGTGGTGACAGCCCAGCCAGGTGAGGCTCTCCAAGCGCAGCCTCTGATCGCTAGGTGGTTCCGGACTGGGCTCGTGGTCTCGAGCGGCAGGAGGCTCTGCCAGGCCCACCCTCCGCGGCCCCTGGGACAAGATTCCAGGGGCAGCCCTCCCACTTGTTCCTGAGTTTTTCAGTTGTCTTTCTACCAACAGTTTTACTGATACATACTTGCAAAATTCACCCATTTTGAGTACACGACTCAGTGATTTGCAGTAAACTTAAAGAGTTGTATGACCATCCCCAGGGTCCAGTACTGGGACGGCTCCATCACCCCTCGGAGACCCCCTCCTGCGCCGCCCCAGCCCCAGGCAGCCATCACTCTCCTTCCTGATTCTGCAGATCTGCCTCCTTGACATCTCTCCCCGGCACCTCAGGCCCCCTCCCGGCCCCAGCCCCGGGCGGTCACCTCTCGGCCTCCTCCTCAGTCACCTCCTTCCGTCTGAGCTGGCCCGTGGCACCTCCCGAGTTGCTCTGGACCGCGTGGCTGCTGCGGGCCACGTTCTTCTGCGCCTTCCCGAAGCTGCAGCTCTCGCCCTCGCCCGTGGTGGCCTTGACGATATTGCTGACCGGAGGGGCAGAGAACGGCTCACGGACCTCAACCCTGGGGACAGCTCCACCCGCGGCTATGTCCCAGGCCTGGGAGGAGGTGCCCGCTGGACGCCAGCAGCAGGCAAGGTCCTGCTCCTGCTCTGATTTGCTGTTCATCTCTTGGGGCCGCCCTCTCCCCCCGGGGCCCATCTGGTGGCACCCAGGTTAAAAGGCTCTATGTTTAAAACAGCAAAAAGGTCTCAAAAGCCACAAGATCCCAGAATGGATGGTGACTCAAGACACGCGTGCGCCACCCCTGACTCTGAGCGTGCCCTGAGGGTGACAGGGGGCGAGGTACCAGGGGATGCTTTGCTCTGCTCAGCCAAGCCCCACCCAAGACCCCCGCCGCTTCGGACTCGGCTGGGGACCCGAGCCAGGGGTTGGGGGGCTGTGGCTTCCTCAGTGGGCCCCAGGCCGGGTGCGCCCGGGTCCTGGGCCCGCGGTGAGACTGGAGCGAGGCCCTTACTTGAGGGAGGGAGCCGTGTGGTTGGAGCTCTTGGGGGGCGGCGGCGCCTTCTCCGAGGGAGGATAGCGGTTGTGCACCATGGTGGTCACGCAGTTGCCCACGGCTCCCTTGCTGCTCCTGCGGGAACAGATGGGAGGCGGCGTCCAGCTCTGGGAAGGAGGCGGACCCCGCGTCTCGCGCTCAGGGCCTGTGCTCACTTGGTGTCATCCCAGAGTCCCTGTGGGGCCCCGTCCACAGCCACCGCACCCAGCCGTGGGCCCTTCTTGGGACCCAGGACAGCTCCAGCAGGGCTGTTCCACTGAGCAGAACCAGAGGTGTGAGCGGTGAAAACCACCGCGACCCCCGACATCGGACACGCCTGTGATGGGGGAACGGCCACGGACTGGTCGACGGAGAGAGGGCCTCTCCATGCCGGCCACACAGTCACACGGGGCGGGTGGCACAGGCACTGTGCTTTCTCTGCCCCTCTCAGAGCCACTGGAAGGAGTAAAGACAGCGTAATCACACAAAGACGAGAGGAGACAGCGGCAGAGAGATGTCCATGAAGCGTTAGAGGTGGAGGAACAGAAGGGCCAGTGGTGAGGGACGCACAAAGTGAGGGAACGGAGCCCCAGGTGCTGCAGGCAGCTGGTCTGCACCCCAGAACCCGGGGAGGGGCAGGGAGCAGAGGCACCGGCTCTCCAAGGAAGCCCGTGCCTGGACCCCCCTCCTTGCCCCGAGCATCAGACGCCAGCCCCCTCCCCGCCTCGGCCCTGCAGAGGACGAGGCTGGGTCTCCGGTGAAGCAGTCTGTGCTGCGAGCCAGGGCAGCCCCACCCCTCCCCAGCCGGCCTGCAGCACTGGCGGCCAGGACGCGAACCCCAGCGTAGGAGACAAGAGGACCGCTCCCCGGAGAGGGTGGGCAGCCCCGAGAAAAGGCCCAGATGCTGACCCCAGCACAGCAGCCTGGCCCCTGCACAACCACCCAGAAGTGAAGCTGCCTGGAAAAGGCTTCCCGGCAACTCGCAGGGCCTTGAACTCCGGGAACACTTGGGGAAAGACCCACAAGAGAAAGATCAGCAAACAGAATGTGATGGAAATGAGGCTAAACAGAGAACAGCACCGCGCGGGCGGGACGGAGGGCGCGCTGGGGTGCAAGGTGGAGGCAGGGCGGCGGACAGTGAGCCCATCTTCCACGTGGGTCACGCCCGAGGCTGAAAACCAGTCGACAAGGAGCCGCCCTGGCGTGTCTTGAGAAAGGTTTTCTAGAAAATACGAGAACGAACAGCCTGCACGTGGCTGCTTCTGGGGAGCAGGGCTCGGGGCGGGGAGGGGCGCGTGGGCGGGCTGTTTTCCTCCTGAAGTCAGTGCCACTGTTCAACTTTCTAGCTGTATGCACGTATCACTGTGATGGGAATTAGAATTAAGTCTTAATTTGAATTCTCACGTTGAAACCAAGAATCCCTCCTGCGCCGGCTCTGGTGAAGGCCTCTCAAAGGCCATTCCTTTGATAAATGGCTCTAAAGGTTGGGAAATTCTTTCTTGTACTGAGGCAAATGTGTCTCAGCCCCTCTGCCCATGTGCGGGTCGCGAGTGGGTCCCAGCTGAGGCCGAGAGCCAGGGGGACAGGCGTTCCTGCAGGTGGGGGCGCTGCCCTCGGCTCCTTCTCTCTGGGCTTCTCCAGATGCCCCCATCTGACCACTCATGGCCACCAGCCCCGACGGCTGAGGTCCCAGCCTGCCCGGCCCTCCCTCTCCAGCCCCCGCTGCTGTCTTGCTGTGAGTGGCATGGCTGAGAAGTGACCAGCACGGCCAGGATGCTGACCAGTTCTGGGCAGTGAGCAGGTGCCCCCGAGGCAGCTCCGTCCTCCCCTCCAGACAGACTGAGGCTGAACCTTAAGGCCTCCCGGGGCCCGGAGTGAGCCTCATCCAGGCCTGACTGCTTCAAGAGTGAAGCCGGGCATCTCGGGTCCTGGGGGGAGTGCTGGGTGCAAAACACCACGTTGCAGCCTCTTCCCTCGGCCCTCAGGTAGGGAAGGCCAATCGTTCATTCCCACACTCACTCATTCCAAAGCACCCGGTCCAGCCATGAACAAGACAAAGTGGCTGCCCCGGGAGCTCTGGGTGGGCGGGGCCGCGTGGCCCCTGCAGCTGCCGCACCTATTGTTGGCAGTGAAGGTGGGCGCCAGGGGCACCGTGCACTCTCTCCTCCGTGGGCCCGCTGGCACGTCGAGGGCGCTGGGACTCTGGGCGTCGGGCGGCGAGCTGAAGGCCATGGGCCGGTCGTCCTGTCAGTGCACACAGCCCGTGACCCCGCCGCACACGCCCCTGACCCCCGTCACTCCCACGCACAGGGGGCGGTGAGGCGGCCCCGGGACGGGGGCGTTCTTTGCTCCCCCTCATGTCCAGCCCTGTGGTCAAAGCTGGCCAACACTGGCGCCCCCCTCCTGCCAGTCCCCACCCCCAGAGGAATAGTGAGAACAAAGACAGAATGGGGGTCACTCCCCACAGACACCAGCCACCCGACATCCCGTCCGCTCCGCTCAGCCGCTGGCCTCACCAGGATGTTCCACGTGGCTCCCTTCTCACTAGAAGTTCTGCTTGGACCAGCCAGCCTCTTTCTCTCACTGGGGCTGCCCTCAGAGAGCAACAGGGAGTCCGGGGGCTCCGTCGGCCTGTGTCGGGAGAGGGCACAAGCAGGGACCATCCCTCAGCCCAGGAGCCTGGCTCCAGGGACCCAGACTGGGGGTGTCTTATGAGGGAACAGGAGGGGCCGGCTCTCCAGCGGGGACTTCTGTGCCAAGCCCACAACATAAAGCGTCGTTTCTCAGCCCTGATCTGACAACCACGCTTGGGTCAGGCGTCACACCCCATCCTGCGGCCACCAAGACTCCCACAAGGCACAGCACGGACAAAGGGAGAGGAGCGGGCAGGGGACACCAGCCTCAGGGCCGCATCTCTGTGCACAGACTCACCCCACCCGCCCCGCCCAGGGCTGGCCCCGTGCTCCTGCTGGTGAGGCTGCGGGAAGGGCTGACCAGGCAGGAGAGGAGCAGGCCGCGGTCCCCTGAGGGGACAGGAGGCTACCTGCGGGGGCCGGTCCACGCATGGTCGGCTTGTGACTGGTTGACCTGCGTGGTGCTGTTAGATCTGCGAAGGTTGTTGGCAGCCTGGGAGCCTCTGGGCCCTGGGGCCTCCTGCAAAAAGAGGGGAGGCCACCAACCACGTAGCAAAGGTTTCAGTCACCCGCCAGTTCACTCAGCTGGTGGCAGGTGGGCAGAGGTAGCAGCGTGGGGGTCTTGGGTGTGGCCTTGGCCTCTCTGGCATGAAGTGGGAGCCCCTCACCCCAGACAGGTGGAGGGTCCTAGAGGAGATGCGTGAGGCCTGTCCGGGTGCCACGGCAAAGGCTGATGGGCCCCTGGTCCCCTTCTAACCAGCAAGCCTTGCTGCCCGCTCCCGGCTGCCCGCCTGCCCTGGGGCTCGTCTCCATCCCCCCACGTCAGCCCGTTTGCGGAGGGCTCCGACAAATCCAGGCGCTGCTGGAGCACAACGGACAGAGGGCTCTGCCTGGGGTCAGCCGACCCATCCTCGACCTCTCTTGAGTCAGCTCCCTGGTCCACAAGCCGAGTCCTTCCTGCCCTAGGACAGCCCCGGAGTGGACGGGTGGTGGATGAGAGGACGCCGGCTGAGGTGTGGAGCCCACCCAGGGGGCAGACGCCACCCTAGGGCAGGGGCCCTGGATGCCCAAGGACCAGACGCTAACACTGCTCCAAGCGTGGCTGTCAGATCAGGGCTCTCACACTCACCGGCGCCTTCCTCCCGGGCGCGCCACCCGTGACCATGGAGATGGAGCGGGTGATGGGCTTGGCGGCAGAGGCGCTGCTGGGGCGCCGGGACACGGGCGGAGGGAGGCCCGCCAGACACAGGTCCACGCTTCCAGGGCTGCCCGCAGGGCTGCCAATGGCCCTGGGGCCTTTCATGTGGCCAGGCAAGCCCTGAGAGGAGAAAGGGAGTAAGGAGACGCCCTCCGAGGAACCGGGCCCTGCACCCACCACCTTCAACTGGGCCTCAGGGGCTCAGGGCACCTGGGTCTGCGGCCACCAAGCTCTCCACCCTGTTCTCTGGGTGGCCGTCTCCTTGTTGGGACCCTGAGCGTGAGCTGCAAGAGGAGAGCCTCCTGGGCTCCAGAAGACCCCCCCACCCGCCTGGGAGGCTGCCCTGCCCTGCAGTCGTGGCTGTGAGCCCCCACCCCTGTGACAGGCACCACGCCAGCCCGGGCCTCGCGCTCCGCATCTGCGGAATGGGCATTTAAGAAGGTGCCTCCATGGCGGGGGTGTAGCTCAAGCGGCAGAGCGAGTGCTTAGCGTGCACAGGGCCCTGGGTTCAATCCCAGTGCCCCCTCCAAAAACAAACAAATAAATAAATAAACCTAATATCCACCCCGCCCCCTAAAGAAGGTGCCTCCTCACGGGTTATCACGAGGCTCAGACAAGACGGCCGTGGGGCTGGCGCGTGGTGAGCCCCAGCAGGCGACGTTCTAACTGGGACTTGGCCTCCAAACTTATCCGGCTACAGAGCCCCCTCCAATCCCTCAGGACTCCCGGAACATCCACAGCCTTCCGGTAGGAGCATCGGCTCTCATGTCAGGGCTCCCCTCCTCCCCACCTAGAGCGGCTGCCTTCCCAGGGCCCCTCACTGGCCCAACTGACCGCTCCACCCTGGGGCACCGCCTCCAGCTTCAAACACCATCCATGGGCCAACGGTTCCCAAGGGCATACCTCCCGCCCCCTGTGTCTCCTCACTCCCAGCTGAGATGACCTCGGAGCTCTCCACACCTCAGACCCAGACTCCTGACTGCTACCTCCAGCTGCCCCTCCCCAGCCGGGATCCCAGGCCAAAGACCCAGCTCTCATCCCAACACCTTCCCCTCAGCAACCAGGCCAGAGTCCTCTACCGTCAGTCCCTCCCCTCCACAAGCCCCCAGCATCTCCTCAAACCTGGACAACCACAGCCGCCCCCCCTCCGGCCCTCCCCAGCCGGCCCAGCCCCTCCCCACGTGGCACCCAGAGCTGACCTCTGAACCGGGTCTCAGGGCGGGCTGCGCACCTGCTGGACACCCTCCAAGGGCTCCCAGGTAAAGCCCATGTGCCTCACCGCTCGGACCTGACCCTGGTCTCTGCGACCTCCTCGCTTGGCCCCCCCTTGATCTGCTTGGGACCCTTCCCAGGATGTCCCCTTCACTCAGAGGCCTGCCTGTCCCTGTTACTCTTCACGCCCTCATCCCGCTTCATCTTTCTTCACCTGGCCACCTGCCCACACAGGTTGGTGTGTGCACCATCTGAATGTCAGCCCCACGAGGACAGGGACCATGCAGCCCAGCAGCTGGCATGCGGCTGGTGCTCAAGGAACAGGAGTGGATGCACCGGCACCAGGGGTGACCAGAGAGGAATGAGCGTAGCCCTCCGTGCCACCGAGAGCTCTGCTGGGCCAGTGGGCACACACCATCGTCACCTGAGCTCAGGGCTGCAGTCTCCTTCAGCCCCGACACCCACAGAGCCCCCACTCTCTAGAGCGAGGGCAGAGGCTGTCCCTGCCACTCACCAGGCCGGTGTCCTCAGTTATGCGTTTCCGGTCGTGTGGGTGGAATTTAACCCCCTCCTCTCCTCAGGAGAGGGTCCAGCCACGTCCAGCTGCACCCAGGCTGGCCCATGCGAGGAGTGTGCGGGGCTCTGGGACGGCAAACACAACCTCTCCGTGGAAACCTCCAGGCCGGACCTCACCTTGTACGCAGAGGTGTCCCTCCCAGGACCTGAAGGTGGGTGTCCGGAGCTGCTGCCTGGGCCCCCCAGAATGGGCTGACTCAGGGCCCCATGCAGCGTCTCTGTCTGGAAGCTGCTCATCTCCCTGGGGTTTGTTTCAAGGTGGTGAGATGAGACTGCTGACTAGAATCCACACCATCCTCTGGGGAAGGCATGAGAAGCTCCCCGGCCCTGTGCGGGGGCACCTACACCTTCTCCCTCATCTGAGCAGACCCCGGACATCCTCACCTGTGCAGGGACCTCCGTTACCAGCGTAAAACCCCTCACTGTGCGAGTGCCAGGCACCCACACCTGCGCTGGCCTCCCCACGTGGGAGGGCCGGGGACCACCTCACCTGAGCAGGGACCCCCTCAACAGCACAAGGCCCCACTCACCTACACGGCTCATCTCACCTGCGCAGCCCGGCATGCCCGTCCCTGAGCGGGCCCAGCAGCCCCTTCACCTGCACGGGCCACGCCACCTGCGCAGGGACCCGCTCACCTGCACGGGTCGGGCCTGGGACGCAGGGCCTGCGGGACCGAACGGCGAGAGGTGCGCGGGGCCCTTCAAGCTGGATCGCGCGGGGCCGAGGCCTCGGGCAGCGACCTTGCGCCCCCGGCCCCGGCGCTAACTCCGAGGCTCGGTGACAATGAAGCGTCCTGGCGGCTGGGGGAGCGGCGGCAGCTAGCAACCAGAAAACAGCCTGGCACCTCCTCCCCGTCCGTCACGGAGGCCCGCCTTTCCTGCCCACGCCGCTTCCGGATTGGCGCCCCGGGGGCCCGCTCCGGGCGTCCCGGGAGCTCATTGGGCCGCTCGGCCGTCCTTCGGGAAGTTTAGGCGTGGGAGGAGCCGCGGAGAGCAGGGGACCGTGGCGGAGGCGGGCTGCTGATTGGACGTGGCTGGAGGAGGCGGGGTCTGGCTGATGCGGGGGCGGGTCCCAGGAGGAGCCTCTGGGAGAGGGTGGGAAGGAGGAGGAAGGGGCGGGGCGCGCGCTGCGGCCCCGCACCTCTTCCGCAGGGCTCAGCCTGCCTGTGGGGCGCCCGCGGGGCTCCGGGCTCCGTCCTTGCCAAGGCCTGTCTGGGCACGTGGGTCTCGCTGCCCGCTGGAGGCTCCGTGCTGGGGTCCGGGCCTGTGAGTCCCAGGGAGGCCCGCCTGGCGGAGACGCGAAGCTGCGCGCTGGCGGGGAGCGCCTTCCCCGGGCAGCCCTGACACCGCCCCGGCCCCGCGCCCGGCGCCCTCCTCCCGCCCGAGGCCGCGCGGTGGGTCGCCCTTGCTCCTGTCTCCGTTCTTTCTCTCGACAGTGCCTTCCGTCTTTCTTTCTGCCTGCTCCGAAGTTTCCGGACCTCCACCCCGCCCCCAGGGCTTCGGGGTTGCCTCCTTTTGTAACCGGCGTCCAGACCACAGGCCCCACCGGCAGGGCTCCCTCCGTGGCGCCCCGCGTGTCCCACGCCTGCGCTGCGCGTCCTCCGCAGCCGGCCCGTGGGCCCGGCGCGCCCAGCCCCGCGCCCCTCCGCTGGATTCCGCCGTCGGCACCCCTCTCACGGGGAAAGCCGCCCCTCCGCCATGCGGCTTCTGGTCCCACCAGCAAAGAGTCTCATCTTTCCCTTCGAAGTAATAGCTCGTTGCTGGTCTTTGCCCCACTTTTAAAAATCAACTACTTTTTAAAATTAAAACCTTAAAAATGTGCATACAATAAAAACCACACTTTGGGGGCGTACAGCCAAGTTTTGAGAAGTGATACAGCTATGTTACCACCACCACAAACAAGGCACAGAACACTCCCCTCCCCAAACCTGGGGCTGACTCTTTGAAGCCGAACCCTCCCCATCCCGGGCCCCAGCCACCACTAACCTGTTTTCTGTCACTATGGTGTTCCCTTTTTACAGTCATCACAGAAATGGAATCCTACATGTAGCATTTGGGGCCTGGCTTCCGTCAGTGTGAGAGGCATCCGTGTTCGTCTTCACGGCTGACTAGTATTCCACCGCACTTTTGGTGGTGAAAAGGGTGAACCACACTTTTGACTCCTCAACCCACGGACATGCTGTTGTTTCCAGTGTGGGGCAATTGTGAATGAAACTGCTGTAAACATTCACCTTCAGGCTTTGGTGTGAACCTAAGTTTTCACGTCCCTTGGGTAGATGCTTAGGAGGAAGCTGCTGGATTGCATAGTAGGTGTATGTCTAACTTTATAAGAAACTTCCAGACTTTTCCAAAGGTGTGTCTTCTTACATCCCCACCAGCAATGTGAGTTCTGACTGCTCTCTGTTGCCCTCACACTGGTATTAGTTTTAAATTATTATTAAAGTAATTCTAATATGTGCGCAGTGGTCCCTGTATGGTGTTCAGTGACATTTCCCTAATAATGCCAAGAATCTACTCGTGCGCTTCTCTGCCCTACACCCACATACCTCCTTTGGCGAAGTCTCTGTCCAAGACTTTTGCCCACTTTGCAAACAGGGGGTTTTGTTTTGTTGAGTTTTGAGTGTTCCCTACACGTTCTTGATACAGGTCCTCCCTGAGATCTGTGAGTGGCAAACACCTCCTCCCAGTCTGTGGTTTGCCTCTGCGTTCTCTTAGCTGCCTCATTCAAAGTGAGGTGGTGGTTCTTCCGTTAGTATGTTGATGTGGTGAATTGCACTGACTTTCAGATGCTGACTCAGCCTTCTATCCCCAGGAAAAGCTCCACTTATCTTGATGTATCACTCTTTTCGTGTGCTTCTGGATTTGTTTGCTAATGTTTGGTTGAGGATGTTTTTTTCACCTATGTTCATGAAGGAGACTGGCCTGCAGTTTTCTAGACCAAGTGCACATGGAACATTCACCAAGATAAACTATATTGTGGGCAACTAAACAAACTTTTAACAAAAGTTTGAAATTTTTAAAAATATAATTGAAGTCATACAAAATATGTTCTCTTACTGTATCAGAACAAAAATAGTAATAATAGAAAAACGCATTTCTAAATCAGCCATTACACCACAAGGATCTCTTAAAGGAAATCAGAAAACATTTTGAACTGAATAAAAATAAAAATGTATCAAAATTCATGGGATGCAGCTAAAGCAGTGTCTAGAGGAAAATGTATAGCATTTGAATTTTTATCATATTAGAAAAGAAGGTCTCAAATCAATAATCTTAAGTCTCCACCTTTAAGAAACTAGAAGAAGAAAACTAAACCCAAAGCAGAAGGAAGGAAATAATAAAGAATAGAAATCAATGAAATAGAAAACTCAAAAACCAGCGGAAAAAATAAAAGTCCAGGCATTTCCTTGAAAAGATCAATAGTATTAATAAACCTCTAATCAGACTGGCCAAGAAAG
Source organism: Vicugna pacos (assembly GCF_048564905.1). Lineage (NCBI taxonomy): Eukaryota > Metazoa > Chordata > Mammalia > Artiodactyla > Camelidae > Vicugna > Vicugna pacos. The sequence goes on from NC_133002.1 coordinate 61,938,918, forward strand.
GGGGAAATGATCAGCATCAGAAGTGACATACGGGACTCTGCACAAGCTGACAGTGAAGGCAGGCTAGAGACCCCATGGCCATGTCTGCAAGGGACCAATTCCCTGAAAGACACAAACTGCTACAACTCACTTATGAAGAAAGAGATAACCCAAATGGCCCTAAATCTACATAAGGAATTGAATTCCATAGTTAAAAACCATGCAATTAAGAAAACCACAGGGCCAGGGGAGGGGAGGGCCCAGTGGTAGAGCGCACATGTTGCAGGCACCAGGTCCTGGGTTCAGTCCCCAGTTCCTCTGTTAAAGTAAATAAATAAACGTAATTACCTCCCCCTCAAAACTGGAAAAAAAATTTAAAAAAGAAAATCACAGGACCAATATTGGACATTAATACCACATTGTAAATCAACTACACTTCAATTAAAAAAAAAAGGATCAGACAGTCCCCCTGGGGAGTCCTCAAACATTTAAGGAGGAAAAGACACCTGCCTGTTTTAGAAGCCCCTACATGTGCCCCTCCTGAGTGCCCGTACACACACACACACACACTCTCTCACTCTCTCTCAAGGAAAAAGCAAACGGCACAGCTTTGTATTAAAAGCAGTGTTTATCTAGGAGGTGTGACCCCAGATCATCCCCGGCTCTTCCAAGAGGAACCAGAGCTCTCATCCAAGGTGCCGTGCGGTCTGGAGGCCACGGTCATGGCAAAGGAAGCTGGCACGGGCCACATAGGGACCTGATGCTGGAAAGGGCCCCAGACTGATGAAGATAAGGTGCCATGCTGCCTAGGACCCAGCCCACCCCACTCCTTGCTGAGGGAGGAATCTGAGCTCAAAAACAAACCAAGACCCGAGCAGTGGTTCCAAACCCACAACAATCCTTGTTCCTGAGGGAAGGCGGGCAGGGGCCTCCCCCGGGGGCCCGCGGGGAGCACTAGCAAGGTCCTGCCAGCCACTGCTGTGGGGATCCAAGCCCAGGCAGCCGGCCCCTGACAAAGGAGACAGGTCGGGGTGGGGGTGGCCGAGGTGGCTCTGGGGTCCTCCCAGGACCGTTGCCTGTGAACAGCAGCCGGGGGGGGGGGAGGCTGGGCCCCGTCTGCAGGCAGGCCCTCCCCGCCTTCATCTGGTGCCCTGCTCTGCATGCCTGTGTGGACCCCAGGGACTTGGGGCAGGTCCAAGGGGCGTCACGTCTCAGCTAGGTCACCAGGCCTCTGCTCCCGTGCCCTCCAGGCAGGCCACGCCAAGCCATCTGCCCCTCTGCCCTCCCTTCTGATCCCTTTGGCAGATGGAAAGATGGACAGTATGCTCATCCTGCCAGACCAGACGGCCGTGAGGCAGGAGGCAGGGCTGCCAGTCTCAGCGAGCATTCAGCTCCTCGTTCTGTGCCCGTCCTGCGGGCACTCAGGGCTGCTCCCTGGTCACCAAATCCACAGGGCAGGCTGTAGGGGGTCCTGCCCCACCAGAAGAAAAACAGGGAACCTGCCTCTGACGCAAGGTTGGGGAGCAGGCCCCCATGGGCAAGGACGACCCCTTCCCGCAGTGCTGGCCTGAATCTGCTGGGTTCGTGGACTCCTGAAGTTATCACCTGGGTTTTATTGGTGGCTGGTCTCATCACGGGATGGGCCGTCCACTGAGCCTGCCTGGCTGGCTGCCTGCCTGCACCAAGGCCTCAGTGGGCAAGGGGAAGAGGCCAGGGGGAGGGCGAGGCTGACCGCAGACCCCTGAGGGGAACCACTCTTTGATGGGACATGGGGGCTGTAGGCACTGGGGACAGGACAAAGTTGGGGGGTCCTGGGAGCATGGGCCAGGGACTCTGCTGGTGGCCCAGGCTGACGAGGTCACGAGTTTAAGAAGGCGAAAGCCGACGGCTCCGAGCCAGACGGTTCTTTGGCTGCCATCCTCTGAGACGACATCCAGGGGGCCTGGCAGGGCTCCCCCACAGCAGGCCCGGCCCCCACCAGGCGGGGACAGGCCACCAGCTCCATGCCAGCAAATAAGGAGTGGGAGCTGCCGCTGGGGCCCGGGCCCAGCTCTGGCCCCCACTGTCGGGTGTCCATGCCCACTGGGCCCCGCTCAGATCCAGGCCCCTGCTCTGTGGAAGCTGCCAGTCTGGTTTCAGCCTCCACAGCATCCCCAGGGGCTGGAAGCAGGCAGCTGTCCAGGGGGGTGGGAGACACAGGGCCAGGATGCAGCCCTGATGGGGGAGCAGTGCTCCTGGGTGTGAACAGAGCTGAACTCAGAGGCTGCAGGAAGGCCTGGTCCCCGGCTAAAGGCAGGGCATCGGTCAGCAGGTCTGATGGGCCCACATGTGCAGCTGTGGGGCCAGGCTCAGCTGGGGGCTTCCGGGCAGGAGGCCACTGTCGGCAGGAGGCTTCAAAGTGTCTCAGGATCTATACAGGACAGAAATAGACTCATGGACAGAGAATACAGACTTGTGGTTACCAGGGGGGCAGAGGGTGGGAAGGGATAGACTGGGATTTCAAAATTGTAGAATAGATAAACAAGATTACACTGTATAGCACAGGGAAATATACACAGAATGTTATGATAAATCACAGAGAAAAAAATGTGACAATGAGTGTGTGTATGTCCATGAATGACTGAAAAATTGTGCTGAGCACTGCAATTTGACACAACACTGTAAAATGATTATAAATCAATAACAAATGTTAAAAAAAAAGTGTTTCAGGATCTGGATGAGGGAAGAAAAGGGGCATCGGTGAGGCTCCTGTGCTCCGCAGGAATCACGGACGGCTTGGCCCTCCCCGCACCAGTGCCTGCCTCAGTGCCGCCGCCCAGAGCAGGGGAGGGCCGGCCAGCTGCTCCCACCCGTTCTCCTGTAGTCCCACCCTGGGGAGCAGCAGCGCTGGGGAGGACAGTTAGGGACAGGTGACTAAGGAGCTGAATTTTCAGCCACCACAGAGGAAACGGGAAGCCAACAGCGGGTGAAGGGGCCAGGGCCTGGCTGCTGCCTAGAGGCCCCGAGGAAGATCCTGGGCTGCTCCCCAACACTTGTCAGCGGAAAGAGAACTCAGACACACAGAGCCACTTCCGTCTTCCAGGAGCTGGGGACCTGGAAGCAGAGCTCAGACCCGTGAGCTGTGACACAGCGGAGAACAGAGGAATAGATCCATCCAAGCAGCCAAGGAGGGCTTCCTGCAGGAAGCCGTGTGTAAGATGAGTCATGAGGGGGACGGCGTTGCCCAAAGGACAGAGCTGCTAGGCAGCGGGGAGGGCAAGCGTGGGGTCCCAGGAATGGGAAGACACCAGGCCCCCAACTGCTGCTCCAGGGGCAGCAGGCAGGAAAGGGAGGGTCTGTGAGCGGCGCTGGGGCCTGGGGGCTGGGGAGTGGGGGCTGGGGGCTGGGGATCGGGGCGGGGGCGGCGCTCCGCCACTCACCTTGGTGGCCTTGTTGGTCACGGGTCCGGGGCGGCCCGTACTGAGCTCCTGCAGCCGCGGCCGGGCGAGCAGCAGGACGCGCTCCTGGGAGAGCAGGTCGGTGCAGCCGAGGGAGGCGATGGCCCCCAGGGCTCTCTGCGGGGCAGGCCTGCGGTCAGCAAGGGCCCTCACGGGAGTCCTGTGCTCACCCCCCACCTGTCTCCAGGGCAGGACACCCCCCGCCCCGCGGCGGCCGCCCTCACCATCTGCTCGTGCTCGCCAGTCCCGCCCAGGTGGCGGATCAGCAGCTCCAGCACGGCCTCACAGTTGAGGAGTCCACACCTGCACGGGGGCACCTGGGCAGTGGGACAGGGGCCAGGTGGGGGCGCAGAGCTGGGGCAAGGGTGGGGGGTGCAGGGGTGGGGTCCTGGAGTGGCGGGGTGGGGGGCTCACTCTTTGACGAAGCGCTGCTCCTCCTCTCGGCTCAAGAAGGCGTGCGGCCCGCGAGTCACAGCCCGGACCAGGCTCAGCTCCTGCTGGTAGTCACCCGGGGTCATGGCCTCGACCCTGTAGGAGACATGCAGGTCAGGACAGAGCAGGGTGCCTCCCCGACCGGTGGGATCCTGGAGCTGGGATGGGGGGGTTGCCCTGGGCCCAGGCTCACCTTTCTGCCAGGTCACTGGGCGCCCGGCTGGTAACTGAGGGGCTGTCGCTGCCCGACCGACTGCTGGAGTCTGAGGCCCCGCCCAGGGCGCCGTCCTCCTGGGAGGAGCTCTGAGAGCTGGGGCTGCTGTCCAGCTCATCCCAGCCGCCCCCGGCCTGCCCAGGCTGGCGTCTCACTGCTGGGGGAGACAGTGACCGAGGGTAAGGCCCTCTGGGGCCTCAGGCTGGCCTCGTGTCCGCCTCCCCAGGATCCTAGAACAGAGAGATGCAGGAAAGGCCTGGGGTCTGGGTCCTGAGATGTGGACGGGGTGGCCACCTGGGCTCCAGCTCTAGGACACACCAGGTGAGGGGAGATGGGGGCAGAGAGGAGCACATCCTTCCAGGGGACCTGCCCCGCCCGGAAGACGCAGGAAGCCGTGTCAGGAACCAGGGCCAGGCGGGGGCTGGATGTGCAGAGCAGCAGGGACACTGCCAGCACAGTGGCTCTCAAATCCTGGTGAGTCCTGACACCCTTCCTTTGAGCCATGAAAATGACGGCAGCTGCTGAGTGAGGTGGAGGTGGAGGTCACGGACAGCTATCTGGCCGTCCTCTCCCCCAGTGCACCAGAACACACATGCCCCAGAGCCTGGTCCTCCTCGGGCGTCCCTGCCGTCCCGCACAGCCACCCAAACGTGTCGAATGCATGGACGAGGGCTGGGGCTGGGTTCTTGTCCCAGCTCAACCCTAGTCCTGCATCTGAACAGCTGGGACCTGGATAGGACCCACCCCTGGTGGGGCCGTTACACTGAAGCTCCCACCCAGAGCAGATGGACAGAGACATTGGACAGCGCAGGGACAAGGTATGGTTGGTCTGGATGCAGCCACCACAGAGGCCACGTGGAACTCATCACCTGGGCGGCTGGCTCTGAGTTCTGAGAGGTGGTGTGGGACAGGAGGGCGGGGCCTGTACACCACCCCACCACAGGTGAGCTGCTTTCTTCCTCCTCCATCTGCTCCCACCCAGCCAGCAGGTGACAGAAGCCCGGGGCCCTGGGAGGGGAAGCCAGACCCCACTGTGGGAGGGGTGTCACTTGATACCTCGGGCGCCCAGGCCGGCTGCGGGGAGTGGGTTCCCAGGAGTGGGGGGGCTGAGGCTGGCTGGAGGTGTCACGGCTGGCTGGTAGGCGTTACCCCGCGGCAGGGGCCTCTGGGTGCTGGGGCTCTCAGGCCCAGGGCGCACAGCGCTGGCCACCACCTCTGCGGCCTTCTGGATGGTGGACAGGAAGGCTTCACCTGCAGAGCCTGCACCAGAGGGAGAGGGGACATGGTGCAGCCACCACCCCCACGCCCTGTCTCCACGCTGCTCCCCACCCATGGCTTGGAGGTCAGGACACAAGCTGCACAGAGCAGAGGGCGCGCAGAGGAACCAGGCCCGTCGGGAAGCTTCTCCGGTGAACTCACTTCAGCATGCTCTGGCCCAGTGCAGCCTGAACACTCGGCAGCTTACAGCTCAGCTGTGCCCCTCGGTCCCCTGGGTCCCCGCCTCAGAGCAAGGGGCCTCCTGCTTGTCCTGAGAGCCCCAAACCTCCGTGGGCGCTTAGGGAGGCTCATGTCCAGTGCTGGGGGCTCTCCTGTGTGAGCACCCCAAGGAAGGGATCCAACCATCACCCCCAAATTAAGAACAGGTGAGGTCTCCAAGGCAGACCCACCTCAGGGATCAGAACTTCAGAAGGACCAGGGGACTGAGAGCGGGGACCAGGACCAGGACCATTAGCACAACAGCGGGACACAGCCCAGAGCCCACAAGAGGGCCACACGGCCCCGCTGCAAGCCGCAGGCACCCCCAGCAAGCATGGCTGGCACCGTTCCTGCCCTAGGTCATCTCTGTCACAGCTGGGGCCCCCGCCCTCTGCCCTCAGAGGAGCAGAGCTGGGGGCCCAAGTGCAGGCTGACCTTCAACCTGGCTTCTCACCTGTCAGTTAAGCAGAGCCGACCACACCTGCCCTGCTGCCAGGGGTGGGAGGGATGTCAGTGTGGGGCCTGAGGGGCCCACTCGCCGCCTCGCCCCCTCGCCCCATCGGCCGGCCCCTCGCCCCTTCAGCACTCACCTGTGTGGCCCCGCTCCTTGCTGTAGCCGAAGCCCTGCAGGGCACTCTGGGGCCTGGACTGGGAGCCCATGCCTGCGGGGACGCCCGTGTCAGTGGCCCTCCGAGGAGCAGTGAGCACACCCGGGACACTAGGGGAGGAGGGACCATGAGCCCGCCCAGAGGGGAACCTGGCCCCCCGTGATGGACATGGTTGCATACCTGCTGGAGGCAGGGCCCTGGAAGGCTGGGAGGGAGGCAGAGGTGACAAGGCGTCTGAGAACAGGGCAGCCCCCAAGTCCTGGGTGAAGACAGCAGACACTCAGCACTGCCGTGAGCCCACCGCTGTCACCCTGCCCCTGCTCCGCACACACCCCTCCCCAGAGGACCACGCACAGGGCTCCAGCCCTGCAGCAGGGGTAGAGCCAGGACCCTGGGTGGGGGGACAGGGAGCGACCGGGGTCCCGGGCTCACCTGGGCGGCCGCCCGCACCCTCTGGTACAAGCTGTTCCCGTGGAGAGGGTCCGGGGGGCCTGTGAAAACTGCAGACGAGGCAGAGAGAGGAGAGCCAAGCTGGGCTCTGTGGACCACCTCGAGGGGCGTGGCCTGCAAGCCCCCTCCCTGCATGGGCAGCCTGAGCTCCGTGCCCCCCGCCAGCCCGTGTCTGTGGGGCCGGGGTGGGCTTTATAAAGCACAGATGCCCCGCCATCCCAGGCCCGCGACAGCCCGGCCCTCGCAGCCCCTCGGCTTCCCCCTCGCCCACACCCCAAGCCACGAGGCTGAGATCCGACCTCCGGGGCACCACAGGGCGCGTCGCTCCCTGACCCCACGGCCGCCTCTTGCCTGGGCTCTCGCACCAGCAGCCCAACCGCCTCCCCGGACCCCTCCACCACCCGGCGGCAACCCGAACGGGGCCTCGTGCAACTCAAAACCCTCGAGTATCCCAGGGGCTTGACAGTAAAACTCAGGTTCCTCGGCCTCAATCGTCTCCTCTCGTAAAGCTTCAGTCGGGCCTCATCAGGTGAGCTTCCGCTGCACTACACCCCGCCCAGGCTCTCCCTGCCTCAGGGCCCTTGCGCTCCCGGGGGGACAACCCCCACCACCGCGCGTGCCTCACTCCCCCCTCCTCTCAGGGCTCAGAGCGAGAGCAGGGCCTGCCTGTTTCCTCTGTCCAAACGCATCTCTCTTCTCACCTGGCTGGTGCCAGCCCCAGGATGTGCAGACCATGGCCCCGCAACCAGTGGGCGGGCAGCCGGACACAGGAGGAGTGAAGGGACAGCAGCACCTCCCTGCCGTTCCTGCTGCAGCTCCCACCCTCCCTGCAGGACCCTGCTGGACCCCAGACACAGGACTGTCCTCTCTGTGCACCCCCCCGCCCCAGCACCACCTCCTCTCACAGCCCATGCAGGGCTATCTGCGCACCGTCCCCTGGGGCCAGTGCTCAGAGCTGGAGAGATTTTGGTGCCAACAGAGAACCCGGTCTGCTGCCCTCAGTCCGTTTCACCTGCTCTCTTCCAGGGGACCAGGACAGAGGTGACCCCCGGCACCCGCCGCAGCTGTGCAAGCTGCCCAGTGGGTCACTGTGACCTGCCAGCTGGTGAGGATGACCCAGCAGGACTGCTGCGGGGCACGAGCTCTGGGGAGCTCGGCTGTGATGGGTGCACCCCAGCCCTGGTGCCTCTGGGCCCCTTCCCAGGCTGCTCCATCTCCAAAGCACCGACACAGCTGCCCAGGACCACAGGCAGCCCCGCCCCACCCTGGCCGTAGCCCCATCTGCAGTAAAGGATGCAGGCAGGTGAGTCCCAGCACCCGGCGGGTGGGACATACTCTGTAACTGCCGAGGATCTCCTGCAAGTGGTGGCCAGAGGACTTGGTCCCCATCGTGGCGCTGCCCTCTTGGGGACAGCTTGGTTGGGTGGGTTCTTGCCTGAAGGCCAAGGCCTCCCTGTTCCATTCGCCCCACCCAAGGAGCAGACCTCAGGCCCCCAGCTCGCAAGTCTGTGTTAACAAGAGGCGCGGGACGACCCTGGCCCGGGGGATGGGTGAGGGACGGGACTCCACCCCAGACCCACCTGTCGCCTGGATCACGACAGGCCAGAGCCCCACCTCTCCTGATGGCCTCACCAGTCCCGTCCTCCCACAGCCCTTCTGAGAGCGGAAGGTTTACTAGGGCCCCGGGGAGCAGCCCTGGGGAGAAGAGAGAGCCCGTGGCAGGGACGGCAGCACAGACGCTTGCCGAAAGCCTACAGCACACAGGTCACAGGGGCAGACAGGAAAAGTCTGGCCACAAAGACCTGGCAGGGCTCAGAGACAGACACGGCCATTCCGCCCTGCGTGGTAAGTGCAGTGGAGGAGTGGGGTGGCAGGTGGGGGGAGGCTGAGAGGAGGCAGGGCTTGGAGGAGACCCCAGCGGAGTCTGCCGGGCAGGGAGGAGGAAAGGGTCCTGTGTGGTGGGAGCGGAGAGAGGTGTTGGCAGTGGATGACGGCGTGGATGGGGCCTGGGGAAGCACGGGGGAGGGTCAGGGAGGCGGGGGCCCAGGCTACCGATCCGGCTGCGACCTGCCCCAGCCGCCCTGCTCCCTGTGCCTCGGTGGGGCCGGCTGGGCAGACCCCGTACCTGCGGCTTCCTGGATGAAGGCGGGGTTGCGCTGCAGGATGAGCAGGAAGGACTGGGAGCCGTGGCTACACAGGTGCAGCATGATCTTCAGCACCTGGGGCGACAGATAGGTGGGGCCGAGCTGGGCCCAAAGGAGGGGACCCCACCCAGCAGAGCCCCCTGCCGCCGGCCTCACCTGGGGCAGGACCTGGGCCTCGACCTGACCCCGGGGAGGGCCTGCCGAGACGCTCAGACTCACCTTGAGCTTCACGCGGCCGGAGCCGCTGTGCAGGCGGCTCAGGAGGTACTCCAGGAGGCACTGGCTGCTGCCCAGGGACTCGTGGGAGATCTCTGGGAGGCACTCGGGTTAGGGAAGGGGCGAGCTGACCCTGGGCCGCAGGAGGCCGGCTGGCCGGGGGGTGGGGCGGGGAAGAAGCCGCGCTGCCCCGCTGCAGGCACCCACCCCAGGCCCTGGTTTGGGATGAATGCGGCCATTAGGCCCCGCCCACACTGGTTACTACGGGGACGGGGCCCGGGGCCCCTCGGGCAGGAGAAGCCCAGCAACCCTGCCCCAGCCCCCAGGCGTCCGCGGGAAGGATACTGGCGATCTCCTCAAACAGGTAGCCGGGGCACGGGACATCGTCGTCCGCCGTGCCCTTCAGGAGGATCGGGAGCTGAAAGGGAGCGGAGCCCCACCCACAGTGAGCGGCCGCGTACACGGGGCCCGCGGCAGCCGGGAGGCCAGCCGCTGCCGAGGGGGCCACAGGGCCCTGTCCGCAGGGCTGCAGCGGTCCCAGTCTCCACACATCCTACTCCTGACGCGCCATCTGGTCAGGGGGCCCGGCCAGGACTGCTGCGGTCCCACAGCCACAGAGAGCCCGCAGGAGCCTCCCTGCCGGAGGGTGGGACAAACGCCCCGGAAGGTGGTGGTCTCCACGGCGACGGGCCCTCTGCTTGGGTCCGGATTTGTCACGGCCCCCAGGGCCCTATGCTTGCAGCCACACAGCAACGTAAAGGCGACTTTACATGTACCCACTTACTGACTGGCAAAAAAAACCCAGAACAACTCAAGACGAGCCCCCTTCCCGCGCAGGGCACCGGGAAGGTTCCATTTCTCCTGGAGCACAGATCAGCAACGTGACACAGCCATTCGGCCTGACCGCCCCACAGCTCCACTCCCGGGCATGGGCCTCACAGAAATAAGCCAGAGCAAGAACAACTTAATTCCTTGAGCGTCTCACGGTTACCTGTGAGCACAAACGCCTTTACGATACGTGCTCACTCCGCACAGAGACATACTGTTTACAGACGTGAAAACGGGAAACATCCACTCCCCCATCACTGTGCATCTGCGGGGCGCGAGGCTCGGTGTAGACAGGACAGAAGGCCTCAGGTGCACTGTGAGGCGCTGGCCACAGACGCAATTTGATTGGTGGATGCCTAGTGTCACAAGACCTGCCTGAATGTCATCTGAGGCTGTGTGCTCACACTGCTTACATGATTTGTCCACCAAGACCAAAAGGGGAGCTGAACTGAGGGGGCTTCTAAAAGCACCAGGGTAAGCCCAGCCACCCCCCACCCCAACCAAACACCTACCTGAGGAAGTTCAAGGCGCCAGGAGAATTTCCTGTTAGTTCTGGCCTACACCTGGTGACAAGCCCCAGCCTCCCACTCCTGGAGCATTTTCTAAAAAGAACCTACAACTGTGCATGTGGACCTCCTACAACTCAGGAGCCTCTTTCTGAAGGACCTGGAGCCCATTCCTGGAAACATAACCACCAGGAAGGACAGGGCCTGTCTCCCAGTCCCCAAAGGAGGATAACTGCCAGCTATCAGACAGAGCAGCCTATCCCACCGACACTGCCCCACTCCGCCTAACTCTGCAGCTGGGCACCGCTCCTCCCTAGTTCTGCCTTAAAAACGTCCGGCCCTCTTGCCACAGCTTGGAGGGGCGCGCAGGGCCTTCCCTCCCATCAGGGCTGCGGAATAAACGGTTTTCCCCTGCTCCCAGGCCAGTGTCTGGTTGTGTTTACTGTGGACAGAGTTCACGGCTCACTGGGTTTCTTTTTCTCTAATGCTACTTCAAATTAGGTTGAAAAAAACAAAACTTTGGGTCCCACGGCTCTCTTCTCCGACTTGGATACTGTTCAAGGGGTCTCACAGTCCCCAGTGGACCTGACACTGCGGTGGTCTGACCTGACCCCTCCAAGTACGTGCGGTGCGGCCCCCCAGCCGCGGGAGGGGCGGAAGGGTCGGAGGGGAGAAGAGGAGGGGTCTGCGGCGTCGGAGGGGCGGGAAGGAGGGAGAAGAGGCGAGGTGAGAGGTGGGAGGGGTCGGAAGGGTCAGAGGGGATAGAGGGGATGGAGGGGCCGGAGGAGGACGGAGGGGACACCGACCCCGGGAAGAGCCGGAGGGCCCGGAGCGCGGGGACCAGGCTGGGGCCAAGCAGGGCCACAGAAGTGGTCGGCTTGGGCCCGGGGAGAGGCCGGGGCCGCCCGCACTCACCCGGTGCAAGAAGCTCAGACGGTCCCGCAGCTGCGGCGTGGCAGCCATGATGCCGGTCACCTTCCGGCCCCGCCCCGCTTCCGCCAGGCCTGGGCCCCCTCCAGTCACTGCGCTGGCCTGGGCTCGCTGGCCAATCGCTCGTGTGGGGCGGGCCCTGAGGCCGACTTCAGTAAACAATTTGAGCCTGAACCAATCTAAAGTCCAAGGTCAAAGATAGACAAGGCCACAAGCCAATTGCAGGGCTCTGAGGAACCAGGCGCGGTTCCGGAGGAGAGACCGAGGCGAGGAGAAGCCTAGCCAACTACAAGGCAGAGGAAAGGTGATGGGCGGGACCGCCGACCTATCAAGCTGTTGAGCGCCGGAAGAGGATGGACCTAAGATGGCGGCGCCCACGAGTGCCAGGAAGAGCCGCTCATGTCGGGGAACGGGGCGGTGTGGGGTCGCGTGCGAAGCCGTCTCCGCTCCTTCCCCGAGCGCCTGGCGGCCTGTGGGGCCGAGGTGCGGAGCCTTCCCGGGGGCAGGAGGGGCTGCGTGGGGCGGCGGTGGGGTGGTGGTGACCGGGGAGCGGCGGCGACGGGGTCTACACGGATGACCGGCGGATGCAGGGGTCGCCGCGACCCTCGCCCGTCTCCTTCCCGCCCCCAGGCCGCGGCCTACGGCAGGTGCGTGCATGCGTCCACGGCCCCGGGCGGCCGTCTGAGGAAGGACCTCTGCGCGCAGGAGTTCGAGGCCCTGCGGAGCTGCTTCGCCGCCGCGGTAGGTGGGCTCCGCCCCGCCCGGGGGAGGGACACTGGGGGCGGAGACCCACGTGTCTGCCCGGGACCGCCGGCATCCTTCTGGGTTCAGCGGTGGGCGCTAGCCTCAGACGCGGCCCTCTAGCCGGCGCGATCCCCGCCGCCATAGAACTCGCGCGTCCGTGAGGTGGGGGAACACCACCCTCATCGTGTGCCCCCCCAGCGCCTTGTAACCTTATGTGGTACTGTCGCGGGGGTTAATACCAAAACGAACCTCAGCCCAGGGCTCCAAGAGCGGGCGTCCTGGCACCTGCTGGTGTTTAGGACCCACGTGTGTGCTGCGCATGGGCAGTGACAACCGAGGGTCTACCTAGCGTGTGCTGAGCCCGGGCACCCCGACTCCCGGCGCACGACTACCCCATTTAGGAGGGGAAAGAGAACCAGTAGAGCGTGTATCTTGGGTTTGCCATTATTACCGAGGCTGCAGCGGCTGTGGAGTCCTCCACCCAGGCCACCGGCCCCTTCTTGAGCTGGGAACAGTCTGTTCTCCTGGCTCAGGACTCAGTTCTTCCTCTGACCACTCAGGTCGGCTGCCTTCCATTCTGAGGTGCCTCACCTTCAGATCCCCATCTGGTCAAATGCTATGCGGGTGAAAATCGCTAAACCCTGTGCACAAGAGAGAACCACGGTGTGGCGTTGGTGCATTTTCAAAAAGGATGAGGAGGAAGCAGGACTGGAGGAGACCAACTCTTGGGAGCCCAGGGGGGAGGAACTGTCTGGGGAACCAAGCTGGAAGTTCAGAGTCCCAAGGAGAGGGGAAAGGGGCTGAGACTGCCTGTCATGAGCCTTTAACATAGGGTCTTGAGCTAGTGCCCAAGGTGTCACAGCTCTAAGTCTCCATGGCCTGGGGTGTCTGGGATGGGCCATGATACCAGTTAATCAGAGCTGCTGACCCAGAAAACTGAACCAGAGAGAGGGCACTTGGGTCAGCTCGGCAGAATTCAGGGAATCTGAGACAACTGACTGACGTTGCGGGATGGCCGAGACTACGCGGGCTGTCCCTCGTTTCCCGGAGCGCTCAGAGAACTCCTTGCTCCATCCTCGCCATTGTGGCTGGGACGTGCGGCCTCGGCCCTTGTCACCAACTTCTGATCCGACGTGGGCCGTTCATCCGCCCTGCACGTGTTCCTTGGACTTCCTTCCTGCCTCTTGGTAGACACCCTGCTTTACTTACAGCACTTCCCCAGGAGGGGACAAACCTCCTCTGCGGTCACGGCTGGGGGGATTCGCACGTGAGATGAGATCACTCTCCTTCCCTGCCGCGCTTCGTGGTTAGGCAGGAGTGACCCACCACACGCACCTGGTCATCAGTGAGTCCCAACGCGCTCTGTCTTTGTCATGTCTAGCCCCCAGGAGCACCTCGCTGCCTCTAGTGCCATTTTCCACTGAGGGGGACCCAGCCACAGGCCCCGGGATCTGGAAGGTCAGGACAGGGAACCTGGGAGCTTCTCACCTGAGGGCATGTGCCGATGAACCCATTTTTGCCCATCCTGCTTGGAACCTGAGGCCCCATGGGCCCACATGTGGGGCAGAGGGCTCTGGGCTCCATTTCCAGCCGTATCCCAGGCGCCCTGTCCCTGGGCCAGTGTTTCAGCACCTCTGACCTCAGAGTTTTCTCTGTAGAAGGGGTTCCTGCCACCTGGTGAGGACTCAACCTGACATGGTGGTGGCCCTGCATGGGGCCTAACACAGACAGGCATGGCTCATGTCACGGGGCAGAGCCCCGTGGCCTGTGAAGGCTGCACTGGAGACCCAGTCCCAGGGGCCCCCGCCACACATCCAGAGCCGTGCTCTTTGTAAGGTATTTGCCAGAAGGTGGCATTTGGTGTGGTAGTTTTCTTACTTCAATGCCACGTCTCACCTGGAAACCACCCATTCAGACAAAACACTTTCTTTTCCAGGCCAAGAAGACCCTGACGGGAGGCCACTAGGAAGGACCAAATGCTCCACTTCACGTCCCGGGTGCGTGGCACGGACGGCCCCCAGGGGCAGACATCTAACACCTCGAAAGCTCTTGGGACTAAAAGGCCCAGAAGACGCGAGCAGAGGGGAGTGGGTTTTCCAGCCTCGCGCAAGTGAGGGTTTGGGGTAGAACAAGATGCAGGGAACCAACAGTAAAGCACAGTCAGGTGGCACCAGATCTGTTTTGTTGTCTGCAGGGTGAGCGTGTGGGCCTGGAACACGCTGCTTTACCAGTCTCACTTTTTAAAGAATCTTCACCAAAAGCACGTCATCTGAGTCTAGTGAAGTCACTAATAGTTTATGAGACAGAGAGAGAACCACGGCACCAAGAGGGGAAGATGGCTCTGCAGGGCTGAGACACTGATGATTCATTCCGGCCTGGAGGAAGGGGTGGGTTAGAACGCAACAGTGGTGAGACCACTGAGGCAGCAGGGTCCATTCCCCAATGGGGAGCGCCTCACCTCCCTGCAGCCTCTGGAGTTAGAGCCCAGACACATCCCGGCCAGGCTCCTGCCGGCTCTAGCCCCCTGCCCCTTGTCCTGAGAAGAAGGTTAGGCTGCAGCAGTGTGCGGGGGTCCAGGGAGACTCGGCAGGACCCCCAGGGCTGCGGCCCCAAGATCCCAAGGTCCTGAGCACCGCCTGTGGGGTACACAAGGACTGCTCCCAGAGACCCCTCCCCAGGGGGTGGGGGTCACACTGTCCTCTGGCTCCACCCAGCCCCTGTGTCCCAGAGCCCCAGAGCTGTTTCCTCGTAAACGCTCGTTAGTCCGACCCTCCCCCTAGTGGTGAAACCCCACGGCTCCGGGATGCCCATCTCAGTGAAACGTGGCTCCCAGGGCGGCCTCAGGGGAAGCCACAGGCTGTGTGAGGGCGTCATGGCTGTCAGTCTGTCCCAGTGGGTGGTCACATTTCACAGCAGACTCGGATTCGGGATCAGGAACTAATGACACAACTCCCCATCCCTGGGGTGAGGGAGACCCACGGGTCGGCTGTGGGCCAGAGGGAGGAGGGCAGGCCAGGAAAATGGACTTGCTAAGCGCCTCCACTCAACTTTCCTGTCTGCCTGGACCTGATGTGCGGCCCCAGCACGTGTGTCTGGCCTAAGGATGGGCTTTGCCCGACCCTTTGTGCTCTCTCCGCTCTGACCTTTGACAGCCCGCTGGCCAGAGCTCCCGGCATCTCCGCTGAGCACATGTGCTCCGGTCCCTTCTAGGTGCTCTTTGCTGCCAGCCTTCAAACCCCAATCCACAGTGCTCGCGTCTCACGCCCAGGGCTGCAGACTTGCTTGGCGACCAGCCAGGCCGCTCCCCACACACCACACTCAGCTTGCAGGCCTCCCGGGCGACCCTGCCCTCCTGACCTGCCCAAACTCACTCGTCTTCCAGACGCTATGTATTGAAGGGAATTCAACAAAGTGGTGTCAGGATGCAGCAAAGAGCGTTTCTACTGCTGCTGCAGCTGCATCGCTGCATAGAAGTCACCATGTGCAGCTCTGTACTGTCCACCTGTCTTAGCTGTGGGTTGAGGGCTCAGCCCCACCAGCGGGGACCCTGGCCCTACACAGCTTAGGCCTTGGCTCCTTACTCCCAGAGCTGGGCGTGGTGGCCTCACTCTAGAACAGGAGTACAGACAGGGTCCTGTCCCTGTCGCCCAGGCCAACCTGGCCCCGTGTCTGCCAAGTGAAGCTGCCAACACGAGGGGCTGCCCACTGGTGGCCTGACGGCCTGCTCTGGCTGGACCACTGGCCACGGAACCCAGATGGAGGAAAGCAAAGCACTGTCCCCCGGCCCCTCTTGGGTCTGCCGATCAACCTCGGGGGCAGGGGGTGACCATCGGCTTTTCTGCCACTTGAAAACAAAATACAACATAAAACACCACAAAAACCCTTCCAACAGTTGAGCAGTTTGGTGGGGGTGGCCTGTAGCAGAGGCAGAGCAGGGGTGGGGGGAAGTGAGAGGCAGCCTCTGTCACCGCCCCCCCAGCCCTGCAGCGGGGCCCCCAGCACACGTCACCCGGGCACTTAACGTCTGTGGTTTGGGATCCTGGACTGAAGCTGTCGTCTGGGTGAGTCACCTTGGTACTAACCACACTGATTAGATGTCAGCGGTGTGTTTTGTTTTTTAAACCTCACAACAGCATGGCTGGGAGACCAGAGCGTGTGCAGAGCAGGGAGTGGGGTGGGGCAGACGCGGCTGGACTCCTGGGCCCCCCTGCCCCTCAGAGGCAAAGCAGCACTCGCTGTGGGTGGGGTGAGGGCAGAGATTTACTCAGGGTTTGCAGGACACTCAGGGAGCCTCAGATAAAGCAGCGTTTGGAGTCACAACAGCTGCGGTCAGGTGACTGCTTCTCCCAGCAGCTTGGGGGCCAGTACAGGCGGGGGCACCTCAATCTGGAATCCGGGCTGATCCCCAGCTGCACGGGAGGTAGTGGGTCACAGACCTCAAGGCCACACGCAGACCCACACCTTCACGGTCTCACCAAGAGGCTGTCTCTCCTCTCAGCTGAAGTGGACTAAGTCACTGCAGGAGCAATGGCAGGGCTCGTCTGGAAGGCGAGGCCGCAGCACAAGAGCGGTCAGACTCCACTCCCGGCCTGACCTCCGGGATTTCCAGGTTCACTGGCGGCCTGGGTGAGGCCGAGCGAGACCAGCTGACCGGAAGCAGGCGCTTAGCTGGGCTCAGGGCTCCTCCAGGGCCCCGGGCAACTGTTTGATCTGGCGGCCTTGGACCACCCGCAGGGCACCGCCTGCAGCCTGGTGCAGCTGGGCCTCCAGGGCGCTGCGGAGGTCGCTGACCTGCACATCGGGCAGGGGGTTGAAGCTGATGACGACCCCATCGTTCAGGGCTGGGCCCCCCTCTGCCTGAGGAGCCACGTCCCGCCGTCTCCTCCGAAGGTCCGAGCCGGCCTGGACTTTCAGGTCCCGATTGGGTTTGGCATTGTCTAGCTTCTGAGCCCCGGGCATGGCCGGTTTGGGCCCGAGCTCAGGGTCTGGCCTCCGCTCTGTCTTTTGGATGGCGGCGTCCTCCCTGGGAGCGGGCCTGTGGTCCCTGCGGAGGGTCTCCTTCCTCGTCTCCGGATGCCCACCCTGCTGCCCGCCCTGACCCGTGGCAGAGACGGCCCGGGGTTCCGGCGGCTGTAACCCAGCCTGGGCCCAAGGGGCTGCTCCCCCTGGCCTGCTGGACAGGCCTGCAGGTGCCTGGTCTTGGCTCACCTGCTGGGACTTCACCTGCAGGCCCCCGGTCGCCGCCCCCACCCGCAGCGGGTCTGCCTCTTGAACGTCCGTGCCAGTAGCTGCCGCCTCCTTTCCGGGTTTCTTCCTTTCATGGGAGACTCCACCGAAAACGTCCCGACTCTGCCCAGGGAGTCCTCCAGCACCGTGCTTCTCCAGGCTCCCGAGCACCCTGGCAGGGTCTGGCACGGGGACCCGCTCCTGCACACCAGCACCCGCGGCCTCTGGCATGGCGCCCCGCCTGCCTTCCCTCGGCTCGGCCTGGGCAGCCTGGGGCTCCAGCTCAGCATCGCCGGGAGGTGCGGCCGGGGCTCTGCCTGCGGCCCCCTCGGGTTCCTCCACTGGGCGCTGGCTGTGCCCCTGGGGCGGAGCGGGGAGGTGCCTGGGAGCGCCAGGCCCGGCTTCCAAAGGCGATGGAGGGGGGCGCTCAGCCATTCCCATGTCGTGGGCCTCCTGCTCCTTACCTCTGGGCGCAGCGACCCCGGGCTCGGGCTGCACGTCCACTGCAAGTGAAGTCAGTCCTGGTTTAGCCACAGGAGTGAGCAGAAGCTACCGACACAGGGACCAAAAGAACCGGGCTTGCCGGCAACTAAGGAACACGAACCGCAACTGAAATCAGGCCACACAGGCAGATCCCGCCGCCCAGGACCCTGGTGACACCGGCATCTATGTGCTAAGTGACAGCCCCCTTCCCCCGCCGGGCACGGCCACGGTCCCCTCCCCTGCAGGCCGGGTCCCCCTCCCCAACTTGCCATCCTCGCTGTCCCCGCCGTCCTGCCTCTGCTGGTGGATCTCCTTGTGCTGCTCTTCAATCACCGCCAGCAGCTTCTCCTGCTGGTCCAGGAGGCGCTTCTGCTGCACCTGCTGTTCCTTTATCACCTGCAGCAGGACAGCATGGTCCAGCATCTCCACCCGGCCAGCTTCTGGTGTTCAGAAAACCGGAGAACACACACAGTCAGAGCCTGCTGGCTGCAAAGGCACTACGCTAGGCTGAAGGTGGCGTGATGTGCACAGAGATGCCAAGGTGGCCTGCGGGACCCTCCCTGAGATCCCCTGGCTGCTCCTCTCCGTCCAGCTGGCTCAGCCAGCACCCAGGCCACCCCGGGGCAGAGCCATGGCCTCTCCAGTGACCAGACACCCTTCCAACTGCTTTGGTCCCAGGGTTTATGGGGGCCGAGAGGGAGATCCCATGCTCCCACAGCAATGACGGCGGTCTGGGCTGGGACCTGGGACCTGTGAGCTATTCTGAAAAAGAACACTGGTGCTTTAAGAGAGCTTCCTGCAAGGGAAGACTTAAACACAATCGGAACCATCTTCCTCTTCAGCAGAGACACAAGCTGGGGCCTCAGAGAGACGGAGGCTGTGACGCCACTGCCACCGGCCCCACCTCCCCCAGGAAGCCGGCTGCGGCTGGCACGGAGCAGCGCCAGGTGAGCTGAAGGGAGGCGGCTGCAGCCGGCGTGGGAGGAAGCCTCCTGCAGACCGTGGACCCAGAGGAGGCCCCGAGGCTGGACCTGAGCATGCGGGCCGCTCACACTGCACCACGAACATCCTGGCACCGAGTCAGCTCTTCTCAGCCAGCAGCCTCGGTTTAAGTCACTTTTAAACATGATTGTCTACAAACAGGAGACTATGACAGACGACACATGCACAGGTCGTCAGATATGAAAGCTCGAATCGGAAGAAAGAAGACCGTTTTGTGAGCGGCGCGAGCTAACACCCCGGAGGGGGCCCACGTGCCGGCAGACACAGATGGGCTGGCCTGTCCTCCGTAATGGTGACCTGTGACCCTCCAGACAGGGCAGGGCTGGCCTTCTCCCAGAGGCCGGTGCCGGGACATGCGGCCGGGCAGGCCCGTGAGGGACGTGCCGAGGCCAGCCACGGGGAGGTTGGGCCCCTGCTCCCTGCCAGGCTGGCGTCCACACATCCTAAGGTGATCGAGGTGCCTGCCTGAGAAAGCCCGGGTTCTGTAGGTCAGAGTGGGGCTCTGCTCACCCCTTCAGATGAGGACACAGCGTGTCCCCACAGGGCTCCAGGCCTGCCCCCTTGGCCACGGCCATGCTGTCACCCTGGGTGTGGTGGACACGCTGCTGGCACCACCCATCCCCAGTGAGCGGGTCTCCGCCTCACTGGCCTGGTGGAAGGAGGCTGGAGCGGGGAAGTCCACCACAACCCCCCAGGAGCAGGTGGGACAGACGTGAAGCAGAGTGGCGGTGCTGGGCTCCATGGGATGGAGCCATGCGGATGTTAATCCATTAATACCAGGCCGTGCACACGGCGGAAGTCACACACAGGCCCCTCCCTGTCTGGGGGGGACAGGTGCTCATAGGCTGCACTCGGCTGTGCTCCAGTGACAGCGGAGCCACCGCAGGGCTGAGGAACCCGGGCATCTGTGCAAGAAGTGGGGCAGGGGCATTGGGGGGCCCCACCTGAGGGGCTGCGGCCTGGCCGGGCAGGGAGCAGGCCGTGTGTGGCTCCTGGGGTCGGGCCCACAACGCCTGCTCTCGCATCTTTAAACCCCGACGAATGCCTCACTGTGACGCCCTCCCGACTCCTACCTGCCACCATCTTTCTGATCTCAGCTGCATGTCCCATCGAGAGGCGTGTAGAGAAAGGCAGAATAGGAGGCCGTGAAAGTTCTTTTCAGAAAAGAAAAAGTCAAAGAATCAAATAGGCTCAGGCAACAGGTTATAAGGACCAGGACCAGTAACACGAGACTGAAACCAAAGAAGAGATCACGGGCGGAACCCCTGGCGCTCCCGGGGCGCTCTGGAGCCGCAGGGTGCTAGCACCCTCAGCTCTGCCTCCCTGGCCTCTGGGTGGGCAAAGGCTGGGCCGACTCCCTGCCCAGTCCTCCAGGCCAGCTGTCTCGAGGCTCGTGGAGGAGGGAGGAAGCTCGTGGGGCAGCAAGGTGCCAGTGTCCCGCGACCCCCATGCACAGACCCAGACTCCCAGCACCCAGAGTGCACCCCAGGGCTGCTCTGCGGACGCTGCTAGCAAATACGGTGACACAGGGGACTCAGACTGGGCGGGGACCAAAAACCAGGACGGGTGACCACTGGCTGTGACAGCTGCCACCACCTCTAGCGCGGGGGCAGCGCCCGGCCAGGTGGGGCCACAGGAGGGAGGTCGTTAACAGCGAAGAGCTGGGAGCAAGTAAAACGGGCCGGAAGGCCTAGAGGAGGCCGCAGGGCAAGTTTCATTCACTGGAGACAAAAAGTCAGATGAGCTTGCACCGCAGGACCGGCACTGGGGCTTCACCGCAGGTGGACACGGCACCGCTGCCACGGGGTCCCAGGACAGCAGGAAGTCACCCAGCTCCCCTTCACTAATGCCCCACACCTGGCCGGTGCGTGGGGAATATTATCATATCTACTTTGAGATGAAAAACGAATGGTACCAGAAGTCACGTGACCTTAACCTTTTTTTTTCCAAAGGGGGAGAAAAGGAGATTAAAAAAAAAGATTTTGGTTGGGGGGGCGCCAGAGAAGAGGCTGTCAGTGGGAAGGGGGCTTTTTAATGTCTTTCCTCAGCAGGAAGCTCAAGAGAGCAGAGGCTGGGACCCAGAAAGGCCCCCGAGATGCCAGGCACCTGGAGACGCCAGGCACCTGTGGCTCCGTCCCTGTCGTCACCACGTCTGGAAGGGGCAGATGTCTCCAGGCCCTGGGGGGGGATGTGGTGAGAAAGCAAAGGCCTTACCCTCCAACTTGCTGCCGGCGTGGTCCCCTCCAGGTCCCTCTGCATTCCTCTGCTCCCGGGGCTCTGCCTGCGGCCCTGCCCCTGGGGCCGGCTTCTCCTCTGGGAGGGGGGCCTGCCCACCTGCACACACAGTGAGGACTCAGGAGGTTTGCAGAAAATGTGGACAAACGCAGAGGAGGGACAAGAGGAGGTGACAGGTGTTCCCTAAAATCACCCTCCACTTCGCCCCCTCCCTCCCCTGCCAGCAGTTTATATTCAACCTGATGATTACCAGGGAGGCAATGAAAAAATATTTAACAATCTCACAGGCTTGTGGCAGGGAGCCAGTGGTAACCACCTTTGCCAGTTAACATGCAGGAACCGTCCTCAGCAGCCCTGGGACGGCACTAACGATGCGGCACCTGTCAGGCCAGCCGCGCCCGTGCGCCCAGACGTGCAGGAGCACACGACACATGACGTTTAGCAGTCTGGCAAACAACCGAGTGACAGGTATTAGCTTAGCTGTCAGGCCGCCAGACTCCTGGTCCCCCCGCCTACCCAGATGCAGAGGCCAGCTACGTTCACACGCTGATCTTGCAAGAAGAGAAAGGCAGCGGGACAGAAGTGAGGGTGGTCAGTCCCTCCTGCCCCTCCCCAGCCTCTCCCGGGCCCACACCGAAGGAGCCGACACCCACCAGGCTCGCTCTTCTCTGCCGGCTTGGCATGGTCCAGCGGCGGGACGCCGTCCGCTCTGTCCCCTGCACCTGCCACTGGGATGTCCTGCCCCTTAGGGAGCACCGCCTGGGGCCCTGGATGGACAGCCCCGTTGCCCGGCCCCACGGGCTCCTCTTTCACGGGCTCAATGGCTGGCTGACCATTTTCTTCTGGAACCTTCTGGGGAACCTCAGGAAGTCCGCCCGCTGCCTCCAAAGCCTGGTCTCGTCTGGGTCTCTCTCTCTCTGAATCCAGCGGGAGCGGCACCACCTGACCCTTGCCCCCTAGAGCCCTTTCATCCACATGTTTGGACGGACGCTCATTCTCCGGTCCCTCTTGGTCTTGACCTTCATCCACCACCACCTTGTCGTGAGGGACGGGGGGTTCGTGGCGGTGGGCCTCGCCCATAGGTACCGCAACGCCTGGAAGGAGACAGAGGACGTGGTGGGTGAGCATGGAGGGTGGCCCGGCCTTCCCGCCCAGGGCCTGAGAACGGAGTTCTAATCCCAACCGACCGACCACCCAACCAAGTGACCGCTGTCCAACCGAGGTCTGACGCTGTTCTAGGAAGTTACGGGAGTGGCAGCCTCCGTCTGAGTCACAGGATGAAGGGGCAGACAGGGCCGGGACCGGGCAGGGCTGAGGGGAAGACCTGCGGGCCCGAGAGCCCCTCCCCATGGACGCCAACAGCCCTCTCCACCCTCCCGCCCGAGAAGGGTCACACCACCTTGACCGGGGCGATCCAGCTGCACCTCCTCCGGCTTCTCCTTGGTGTCCCCCCTCGGGGGCACGTTCACAGGGCCCTTGATCTGGGCCTGCTCCATCTCCTCTTTCTCCTCGGGCAGCTTCGGCTTATCCCGGCCGTCCTCGGCCGCGTCCACAGCTGGCTTCTGGCCTGGAAGTGCAGCACAGATAACACAGCGGGGTTTCCACATGGCTGCTCCGCCGGTCAGCAGGGCAGCGGGGCGGCCTCCCTGCACTGTAATCGCGTTTCCCAGTTGAATGGTGGAGCCTAAGCTGTCACTTTTTTCCTGTTCAATCATTAGCAGCTAAGCAGCACAGGAGACCGTCGTTTTCCATGTGTATTCATAACAGAAATAGGTCAAAATGCAATTTACACCTAACTGGGAGCCAAGGAGCGACACTCTATGCAAGACTGGCCGCCACCACCAGGTGGCAGCATGAACCCACCATCTGAGGCCTAGGGACCCTAAGTGCCTGCGTCCTCCCTCTTTGGGGACAACCACTGCGCCCAAGCCCAACCCCTTGCTGCAGGCCGGGGTGCGCATGGAGCTGGTGTGAAAATTCTCATCAAAAGGAAGGTGAGAAAGAGACAGAGCCTGCAAAGCTGAGCGTTCCCGCCGCCCACGCCGCCCCATATCCCACACGGCCGGCCTCTCCCTCCAGAAGGCCCCACCCCACGGTGGGTGTCAGGGAGGGCGGCAGGAGGACCGCCTGCGGAGCCGGGCCAGGATGGCGCCTGCTGGGAACCTCTCTCCACTAACAAAGCCACTTGACGTGTTGGACAAACGCGGCAGAAACTGAAGAATTATCCAGGAGAAGAGACTTCTAAAAAGAGTCACTTCATCCCCGAGGCACAAAGCAGCCGCTTCCCTCCCCTCTCAGGGCATAAGCTGCCTGGCAAAGTGCAGGCGGAACCCCCTGAGGTGGCAGGTCTGGGGCACTCACGACAGTCCATTCAGACGGGCCTGCTCCCTCCCCCCCAGAGGAGATGGGCCTGGGACAAGCTGAGGTGCTGGCCCGGGGCACCTGCAGCCGCTGAGGGGCGGTGTCTGAGACAAACTGGAGGGGGGGGCCCTGCCGGGCAGGAGCCAGACCCTGGGCTCCTTGTGTGGCCAAAGGACCGACTCCAATAAGCACGTGGCATCTGCGCCACAGCTAACCCCACCTCCACCCCCGAGGAGGCCCCTGTGCTCAGACAGGAGGTGTCTGTCCAGCAGGTTACAGAGCTAAGAAGGGGGCTGGGAAGGGAAGGAGAAGCACAAGACGTTCCGTCGCAGGACCAAGTCATTTGCTCGGCAGAAACAAAATTCGCCCATCATCAGGCCTCGCAGCGTTGGGGGGGGGTCCACCCAGGCCGCAGAGTGACCTGAGGCTGGGTGTGAGCGAGGGACGCTGGTGCACAGCGCGGCCGCACCCGGCCCGCAGCGCCTCGTGGCCGACCTTGGGCATCAGACAGCGTCTCTACAAGGAGCCGAGCTCCTCGTGGGGACAGTCTGCCAGCAACGCCTCTCAGCAGCAGTGAGACTAACAGAAAGACGGGCATCACCTGAGCGGCCGCCCCAGGGAAAGACAGATGCTCAGGCCCAGTCCTCCTCCAAGAAGCGGCAGCAAGTCTGCGGGGAGCAGCCAGCAGAGGGCGCCCCAGCCCCAGAGGTCCTCCTCTCGGCCTCAAGGTCATGGCCTCCGCTACTAAAAGCAGGAACCAGACCCACGTCTGCGGTGCCCCCTGACCTGCCCGCCTCGTCCACATTCAGGCCCTCCTGGTGCTGCCCTGGGCCAGGAGCTCCGGAGACAGACGTGCCAATGGACATCACTGGTCAGACTCCTTCCAGAGTCCTTGGGGGGCTCCGGGCGATCCTTTACTGGCTCAAGGTGTAAGGACCTAAAGGCTACGGAAACCCGCGGTTGTGAAACCCAGGACCGGGCGGCAGTTTGGGGGTGCCACGGCCAGAACAGGCCTGCCCACTGCACTGAACAATCTGCGTTCCAGGCTGGCTCCACCTTGGAAGATGGGGGTTGGGGCTGGGGCTCCTCCTTGTGGACTCTGCCCCGCAGGAGCCCTGTTCTGACACGGGGGTGTCTCTCTCTGTGTGATCAGTAAAGATGGAAGCCGTCCTCCCTGACGGCCAAACGCAAAAATAAAGTGAATTTTAAAATCGCAACTGAGTCCCACAGGTGGAGCCCCTGTTGACTGGAGGGGACCCCAGGTCCAGGAGACGCACAGGCCCCCAGGGCTGTGCACTCAACACTACTTTGAAAGGCCAGGCCCTGCTTCTGAGCAGCTGTGCTGACCACCTCGAAGTGGCCACCTCGACGCCACCGTGAGGTGTCGCTCGGTAACCCCGCTCCTCCTGACTCAGGCAGAAGAGAAATCCTGACTGTTACACTCCTGTCTCTGGATGAGTGGGAACCCCAGCGGGTCTTGGACCTGGCTCTCCTGCAAACAGGCAAGTCTGCCCATGGGCAACAGGCAGAGGCGGGTGTGCCATTCTCTGCGGGACCCGTGAGGGTGGCCAGGTCACTCTGGGCTGGACCCGGGAGGCAGCGCCCCTCCCGCCCCCAGGAGCCCTTCTGAATTTGGCTGCAGCTGGAGTGGTTATGTCAGCAGTGGTGAAATGTGCTCAGGGCTGTGTCCTGACACACGGGCAGAAAGCTGGACAGAAATCAGGCAGCAGAGCAGTGGTAACAGCCCTTCTCTGCGGGGCACAGGCGGAGCTGCGGGGCCAGGGAGAGGAGGCAGGCGTGGTGCCAGGCCTCCCCACAGGCACGCTGGCGTCTGTCATGCGGGTTGGAGCCTTCCTGTCCACACACACGGGCTGCTGGTGTAGCAGCAGAAGGCGCACAGCCTCAGGAGAGCAAATACGAAAGAGCTGGGGGATGCCAGCTCCTGCTTGGGCCCGCGGTCACCCTCAGCCACCTATGTCCCCACATGTGGACGTGCTGCCACCCACAGGCCCCTTCCTCTCCTCCCAGCAGAGGCAAGCCGAGTCCCACCAGGGGAAGGGACTCGATGTACAAGGGGTCAGGCCAGAGCGGCCCCAACACCACGAGGAGGTGTGGGTGGGAGGGAGAGGAGGGGAGGGACACACAGTTCGGAGAAGGAGCCACGAGTATTTCAAACTCTGAACCACCTGTCAGACCCGGGGCGGAGAGGCATCAGGCTTGAGTTGAGCAGCCTCAGAGCCTTTCCTAACGGGCTCGGCCACCTCTTCCGAGAGAGAGCACCGGGCTGGGGGAGCGGGTCCTGCTTGTCCCCAAGGGCAGGACTTCTGCGTCAGTCCTGAGGCCAGCTCAGGAGCTAAGGAAAGTTGGCACTGTCCTGGCCTCTATGACACTAGAGAGGCCAATAAACCACCCCACACGCAGACGGGAGACGTCTGCTGGGGAGCACGGCCAAGGCCCGCGGGCCCAGCTCTGCTTCCACAAGGCAACCCGTGAAT
Organism: Vicugna pacos; assembly: GCF_048564905.1. Taxonomy (NCBI): domain Eukaryota; kingdom Metazoa; phylum Chordata; class Mammalia; order Artiodactyla; family Camelidae; genus Vicugna; species Vicugna pacos. Next base: position 61,964,684 of record NC_133002.1, read on the forward strand.
GATGGGGGAGGCTGGGGGTGAGAAAAACGGAGACCACGTTAAACAAACGGCGTGTGGTTCCGAGAGGGGCCATGTGTTTTGTTACAGACTCATGGAAAAAATGGAAACCAGATGTGGCCGCGGCGGGCTCCAGGTGAGCCAGAGGCCCGCCTCCCCGACAGGACGCAGCTGCTAGCACTGCTTGGGCTGCAGGCTGAGCCACGCAGTGGGGACAGGCAGCCCGGGGCCGGCTATGCCGACTGATGCCAGGAAGCCCACCACCGGGCAGGCTCGTGGCCAGCAGGGACCGCACACAGGACCCAAGACGCCGGAGGGGGTGCGGTGGGGGAGGGGGGACCCAGCGGGGCTGCCAGCAGGGGTGGAGGAGTGACACCCACCTCCCTCTTCAAGTGACTTTTTCCCCGTCCAAGTGACCAAGTCCACGCAACTCAGCGTGGGGCACCCAGGCAGCCTCTGACCACTGACTGATTTCTCCGCGGACCCCGCGTCCCTCAGGGCTCTCTCTGCAGGGAACCCCCGAAGGGGGAATCTTCTCACCAGCCCTCGCCACCCCAGGAAGGCAGAGGAGAGCATGTCCAGCTACTCCTGGCTTAGGGCTCCCCGAAAAGAGCCCCAGGAGAGACTGTTCTCCCACAGGGAGCTGGGGCGGGGCTGGCTCCGCAGACGTTCTCTGAGCACAGGGAGGTGAGGCAACACATCTGAGGGTCCCAAGCCTCCGACTGGGCCACAGCCAGCCCGGCCCTGCAGGCGCCCCGGCACGCTCGCCCCCTCCCCCACCCCGCCGGCCAGCCCTTGGGGCCTCTCCTTTCTGTCAGTCACAGCAGGTGCCAAAACCCGGGCTCCACCTGGACTCAGCCACCACCGCCCAAAGGGACCTGGAATTCACCAGCAACCAGCACCATCCCCAGAGGGGAGTGCCAGGCGGGCAGGCTGGGGAACCTCAAGCTGAGCCAGAGGTGAGCGAACACGCACTCACTATTGGTGTGAATACAGGACCCCAACATCATCAGGGCAGAAGCCCCCACAACGAACCTTCTCGCAGGACCACCACCAACACCCAAACCTAATGCCGCTCGGAGCTGCCGGGCGGCGGCACGGGCCGGGGGGAGGGGCCCTCCCCGCACCCTCCCATCTCTGCCTGGGAAGGCACGGGCTCCAGGCACCTCTTCTCTCCCAACCACCAGGCTGCTGTACCTCGGGAAGCCACACTTGGAGCCTGCCTGCTCCTCGCTGGGCGGGTGGACGAGAAATAACACGAAGTGGGGAGCAGAGCCGAGGGGGGTCACTGACTCTGTCCAGGGAAACCCAGCTCGAAAGTCACGTCCTCAAAGTGAAACAAGCACATGTGAGTGGTGCCCACGTTTACTTACCTGTTAGCGCACTGAGCGGGGGCACTGAGCTCTCGGCCCTGCTGCCCCTCATCCGCTGTCCACCGTCTGTCCTCTGCACACAGGTGGTGCACCTGCCAGCCCCCTGGGTGCCCCCCGCCCCTAAATCACCAAAGAGGATAGAGGCAGCTGGGCAGGTAAGACAGCCTGCAAAGTGCCACCTGCGTCCCCGTGACCCCAAGGTGATGCTACCAGGGTGTCCCCGAGAAGGCTGCAGGGAAGGGGGCCTGTGTGTGTCACTGGGAGCCACGTACCTGGGAGCCAGGCTGCCTCTGCCTTCACCTCGCCCTCAGCCTCTCCAAGCTGGTCGCCTGGGGCTCCCTCGGCCAAGTCCACAGGGCCTTCCTGGTTCACGGACAGGGTGGTATGTGTGCTGACCACCAGGATGCCCAGGCCAACCCAGAGTACCACCTGGAAGAGACCAGACGCAGAGCTACAGGGTCACGCAGAGCCTGCATCCCCACCCGTTCTGGGAGGGTGCCAGCGTGAAGCCCCCTCCGTGAGCATAGCACAGAGGCCCCAGCCACACTGACCACAAGAAGGTGACGGTCCCTAACTGATCAGCATGGCCGAATCACGGGCCAAAACAGTGAAGGGGCTCAGGGAGGGGCCACACCCACCAGCAGGCCTCCGGGAGGGAGAGCCAGGCGCCCTGCACACACCTGCGGCTGCAGAGGTCAGGCCCCTTGATGTTTCCGGCCAGAAGACTGAGACCCTCAGGGTCCTTGCTTGTCCCTTCCCCTCACCCAGAGGCCCGGCCGAGGGCCCAGGCCACAGGGTGCCCAGCTACAAATGACCTGCCCCCAACGTGACCCAGCAGGCTGGACACGCCCGCAGCTGCGGGGCGCAGACACGGAGACACCCCGTCCCCTTGGGTGCAGCCCAGCAAACTAAGCTGGAGGCACTGCTGCTCACGTCCCCACCCCGTCCCTCCTGTGATGGCCCTGAAGCCATCATAAAGGCTGCCCTCAGTGACTGGCTCACCAACCCCACCCAGGGAAACCCCGCCTCCTCCTGTAGCTCCTGCGGGGCCGGGCTCGGATCACCTCTGCTGCCGCACCAGTGGACACGTGTCTGCCCTTCCCGACCCGGCCCGCCTGGCTCTCCCCGAGGACCAGGAAGTCCTGGCTCGGCAGAGAGGGGGCGGCCTGAGCGAAGAGCAGGGAGACACCGCCTCTCACCTCCACGTGCTTAGAGCCAGAGCACACACGTGTTCTGAAAGGCACGCTGACTCTTTAAAAATTTCAGCTCAAAAGAACCAGTCCCAGGCCCGGCACAGTAAGAGATGAGAGAAGCTGTACTCCTGCAGGCGGGAGCCGATCAACGGGGAAAACCTGGGAGAAAGTCTGTCTCCACTGCTGCCTCTCCAGAAACACTGAGCTGGCTGTGCCCGGGGCCGGCTGTGGTTCAGGGCAGCCTGGTCAGTGCCCGTGGGCTCGAGGAGCCCCTCTGGTGCTGACCACTGGCTGGCCCCAGTCAGGGGCGGGGGGGTGCTGCTGGACTCGAGCCCCTAGGGTCTGAGCAGCATCTGAAGTCTGTACAAGACCCAGCTCCGGGCCAAGGGCTCCTGGCTCCTCCCCACAACCCTGAGCCACTTTCTTAAACATGGTGGATGCCCAGCATTTGCTGTGTGCTCACAGATCAGCGTGGTACAGCTGCTCACCGTGAGGAGAAGGTTCATAGAGCAATGCTGGTGTTCAGAGGGAACCAAAGCAGTCTTAATTTTTTTTAAAAGAAACTTTAAATCTCTTACATCTTGTCTTTCTCCAGCTGATGGCTGAGGAACAACAGAAAAAACCATGTCCTGACCAGGACCCCGCGGTACCAACAAGATGAGCCCTGAAGCACCCACACGAGAAAGGAGCCCCACCAGCCCCGCCAGCCAGGCGGGGGGCCGCTCCGGAGCAGCCCGGGGACGGCGCCCAGGTTGGGGGCCCATGAGCCTGGGCTTTGCCAGCAGAACCCCGTCGGGCACAGAGAGATGCTTCACGTGATTCTACGTGTGTTTAGTCTACAGACATGGAGAGTCACACAAAGGTGCCTGTTCACTTCTATAAATGAAGCCAAAGCCAGCGTGAAGCTGGACAGCTCCACTCGGGGACACACTGAGCCGGCCCCTGACCCCTGTGCCGCAGGGGGAGAAACAGCTGGCGGGGGAGGTGAAGTCACCAAGAGAAGCTGTAAGATCAGTGGGTGAAAAGCTAACACACGGGGAACCTGGAGGCTCCTGACGCACAACCAGTCAGAAAGGCAGGAGGAAGGAGACACCCCAGGGCCGCAGGCGCGGGTCCAGCAGGTGGAGGCGGGGAAGGAGGGCTGAGCGCAGCCGTGACGACTGGGAGGCTCACAGGCACACCCTGCAGATGAGCCAGAGGATCAGGGGAACGACTGTAAGTTTACCCACAGCTTCAGTGAATTCCAACCAGGCCAAACCCCAAAAGTTGGGTTTATCTTTGTTATGAGTCAGATCGGCTGATTCAAACATTCATACGGAAAATAAATAAACAAGGATATCCAGAAACATCATTAATGAAAGAGGAGAGCCCAGAATGAAAGCGTTTTCAGAGCCACACGACCCCGTGCGGGGGGCACCAGGGCGAGGCCAGCCATGGCACTGGGCGGGGCGGCCGGGAAGCTAAAATGCAAGCCCAAGGCGAGCCCAAACACGTACAAGAATTTCACACACGGAAGCAGTAACGGTTCACGTCGGTGGTGGGCTAGCAGTGTTCTTGCAACCAGGGAGCCATCTAGAAAATAACTCAGGGTACCTACTTTGTTTCTCACACCAAAGCAGAATTCAGATGGGTCAGAGATTTCAGTGGAAAAACAAAGCCACAGAGGTACTAGAAGAACTGAGGGAAGAATCCCCTGAAACAGCACCCGGGTGGGAAGGCCGTTCTGACGACGACTTTCTTCCTCCCCACTGAGACTTGACAAATGGCGAAATACACTTGCAACCTGGCAGGCAATGGGCTAACTGCATATCGTGAGCAGCTCCTGACTCACTGACCCCTGGCTGAAGACACTGGGGAACAAGCTTAGCGGCCGAGACTTGAGAGGTGAGGCCTGTGAGAACAGAGGCAGCACCGCCGGCTGCCAGCCCAGGCTTCTCCCACAGGGTGCGGAGCAGCAGTCTGCAGCCTGCACAGGTGCACGGGGCGGGCCGCAGGCCTCAGGGACGAGGGGCCACAACCTGGAGGAGAGGAAACCTCAGGGAGGCACCCACGTTCTGTGTGCAGCCCTCCCCCAAGGCACATGCCAGCAACCAGCTGCGCAGACTCACGCAGAGAGCAGATGTCACGAGGATGAAAGCTAAGTGGAGTACGGAAATCCGTGGGTGACCTCGTCTGGCTGAGACTTGGGAAGGAGTGAGGGCAAACCTGAAACAGATTTGCCTCAAGTGGACACAGGTCTCCTGCCCATCCTCTGCCCACTGGACAGAGGGCAGCATCACCCAGAGCCTCTGTGATTTCTCACACACACCTCCATAAACTACCAAGCACACCAGGAGATGGGACCAGGTCACAGAAAACCAAGAGGGTGCAAAGGATCAATATAAACAAATGCTGACTATTCGAACAGTAATAACGTGGTGTTTAAAATATAAATAAACAGAGTTAAAACATCACTGGATACTTGCCTTGCCCAGAAAGTAGTTAAAAAAAAAAGAACTAATTTATGGTCAACTCTAATAAGCCAAGGATTCACATTAAACTGCCTTGTATAACCTCTAGCAGAATAGAATGTACACCACCAACTAACGAAAAGAATAAAGAACACAGACTTACAATGCTTGATTTACCCAAAAGACAGCAAGGAAGAAACAGAAAAAAAGGACAGACGGGACAAATAAAAACCAAAGAGTAAGACAGAAGCTTTAATCCCCCTAAGTCAGTCATTTTGTTAACTGTAAATGGTCCGAAACACTCCGGTTAACAGACTGAATCAAAACGAAACAAAACTCAACTACATGCTCTTACCCGAGATGCACCTTAAATATGAAGGCACAGAGAGATCAAGAGAGGAAGGGTGACAAAACCGCACTGTGCAAATGTAAACCCCAAACAAAGCTGGGCTGGCTGCATTACCTCAGAGCAGGCTGACTGTAAGGAGAGAAGCGTTTCCAAAGATGAAAAGGGACATTTCACAAGACAAAGGGCCATTTTAATACGACATAACCATCTTAAACCTGTGCTCCTAATAACACAGCTTCAAAACAAAATGTGGAGAGAACTAAAGGGAAAATAAACAAGCCTGTAATTACAGCAAGAACTGTCCACCTTTCTCATACCTGACACGCAAGATTAAAGACTCAGCGAGAATGTGTAAAATCTAAAACCGGCCGTCGGTGGCAAACGCGACCCCGCTGCACGCAGCACGCCGCGCCCCACCGCAGCCGACACCGGCAGGACGGGCCGCCTGCTGCGCCGCAGCGCCAGCCCCGCCGCCGTCCAAGGACTGAGGCACCTCGGCTTGTGCACGCGCGCCATGCCCGGAATCCATAAACGCCCACAGGTCTGGAAATCTAAAGAAGCCATTGGTGAAAGAAGAAATAAGGATGGAAATTAGGAAAAGCTGTGAGTTGAATGATGACGCCGAATTTTCCACCTACAGTTTGATGCATCCCCGATCAACAGCCAACAGCCGGTTCTGGAGGAAGGTGACGAGCCTCTTCTAAAGCTGAGTTGGAAATAAACGCGAAGGGCCAACGACAGGAAAGACCTTCCTGAGAAAGGATAAAGTTGGCGGCATCAAGGCTCATTGCAAAGCCTCAGCCATTGACACAGGGCAGCGCTGGGGTGGGAGGGACCCACAGGCCAGGGACGGGAGCCCCCGTCCCACACACACGGGAGATCGATGACAATGGTGTCACTGCAACGTCAGCGGAGGGTGCTGATGGGCACCATGTCGACAGCCATGCAGAACGTGGACCCAGACCCCTGCCTCATGCCAGTCATTCCAGGTGGAGTGTGGCTCTAAGCGTGAAAAGAAAAATGAAAAGCTACCACAATGTTACATGGGAGGCTATCGTCACGACCTCGAGAGAAGCAAGAAGTTCTTGAGCAGCACATAAAAAGCACACAGCAAAGGGGAAAATTCCAAAACCTGAACTACACCAAGATGAAGGGCATCTGCTGGTACAAGGTGTCATTAAGAAAGTGAAAAGGCAGCCAAGAGTGAGAGAACATTTGTAATACAAGTTTCCAAAAAAGTCGTACAGGAGACAGGCAACCCAGTGGGGAAAAATGGGGCAAGACTTGAAAGGCATTCGCAAAAGAAGACCCCACATGGCAAAGAAGCATCTGAACGGTGCTCAGCATCAACAGTCACCTGGGGACTGCACATTAAAACGCGAGCGCAGTCCCGCTACACACCTGTCGGCAGGGCTGGACCCTGAAGAACGGACAGCAGATGTAAAAGCAGCCGGATTTCCAACGTGGTGCCTGAGGACCACTCTGGAAAGTCAGGAAAAGTCTGGCAAAGTCTACAGGAACTGGACAGCACCCCAGGACCCAGCCATTCCACACCTAGGTGACAAACAACAGTGCACACACGTGCACCCGAAGGAACGTGTGGAGCAGCCTGTGTGGGACACGGCTCTGGGTGACCGTGAACTTCCAGAGCAGAACAGCCCGGAGCAGGGAGACAGGCAGAATCCTCCAGCCCCGCAGTGACATGCGTGAACTCGGGTGACCAGGCTGGGCAAGGAGCCAGACACGCACCGACACATCCTGTGAGACTCTGCTGGAACCAACTGGAAAGGCAGGCAAGCTTATTCTACAACATTAGAAGACAGACAAGCAGAACATTGGCAGAGGAAAGACAAGGGCAGCCCAGGGAAGTGTCGGGTGCCAGAATGTTCTGTCTCCGCCCTGGACAGGGTTTCATGCCTGGGCTCTCTAAGCAAACCGTTCATCAGGCTGCCCGAGAGAACGGGGCTGTGCCGTGTCAGCGCCGCACTTCCGAAACGCTTACAAGATGCACCAGACAGAAAAAGCGCAACAACTCCTAAAAGGTGAGCCGAGGGCACGGACTACTGATGGAGAGAGAGGCTCAGCTGCACCCCAGGGAGGCCGAGACTCACCGCCGCCCTCAGCCAGACGGAGCGGCAGTGCTGACCTGCACACAGGCCCTCGGGGATCCCGTTCCCAGAAGGCATCCTAGACTCTTCCTCAAATACATGGAAATGCTCGTGCGCAGTCATGCACCAAGGTTTTGTCCGTAACAGGGAAAGGCTGGAGAGGTGGCCCCGCAGAGAGACAGTCCTTAGCGAGACCATAGGGGTGACCTCAGGAGGGACGGGGACAGGGAGTGTGCGGCACACACGGATAGCCCGGTGCCCAGACAGACATGCAGCCACTCGGGAAAATCTGTCCAGCATCTGATGCTCAAATTAGCAAGCTGGGGTGACTCGGATGCCAGGCCCGCAGAGCCTCCCCACACACAGGCGGCCCTCGCTGCCAAGGCTGCTCCCCGCGGCTTAACCCCACATCCGGACCCACGCTGCTTCCGTGCTAAGAAGCACGGCGAGCTCACAGAAGCCATCGGGAGCACGGCCTCCTCCCCGCCCCGCCCCGCCCCGGGCCCGCCCCGAGCGGGGCCACGCAGCACGCACCTGGGAGGACAGCGAGCTCTTGTGGACCTTCCTGGAGATCAGCGCCGGGCAGATGAAGCAGATGAGGCTGCCCATCGTGGCGCCTGTGAGGCCCAAGATGGTCTCCACTGGGGACGAGAGCAACAGGGGTGAGCCGGCAGCGAGCACAGCCAGCAGCCGCCTCGCCACGAAGGCCCGTTGGTGCGCCCCTCCAGACGGCAGTGGGGAGCGGGGCGCAAGGGCACAGGGTGTGAGATCTGACACACCCGCGGCCCCACGTGCGACAGCAGGATGGGCAGCAGGGGAGGAAGGGCCGGCAGCGGGTGCGGCCCCCACTCACCATTTGGGATCATGATTCCACCGAACATGGTTCCGAACACGACCAAAAGGGTGAGGGCTTTAAACCGCAGGGGCGGCATGTAGCCTCCAGCGGCGAAGGTCCCATCTTTTTGCTACATGAAAGAAAATAAAAACTAAAGACTTTTGCAATGACCGGTTTCCTCTCCTCTCTCCTGTTAGCAATTCCCCAGGCGGGTCCGCCCCGGGGGCGGCAGGCCCGCTCCGGGCGCAGGCAGGTCGCCTGAAGGTGGACCTGCGAGCGGAACCACAGACACCAGGGAGGCACAGGCTGCTCGTCACGGCCGCTGCGGGGACAAGCGCAACTCTGCCCTGAGATGCAGCGGCGAACCTCGCTCCTGGAGCCACGCCACCCATGAGGGAGACCTGTACAAGTGCCGCACTGCACGGGAAACAGAACGCAGATCTGCCTCAGGGGACGTGTGCGGGTCTCAGGGTGCAGCGGCCCCCCACGCGCACGCGCACCCTCATCCCCAGCAGGCATGTCCAGGAAGAAGACAAGAGGAGAGGTCACGACCGGCAGTGATCAAACTTAAGAGACTCCACCTCCAGCCTCAGGCTCGGCGTCCATACACGCAGGGACCCGGGAGCGTCCCGTCAGGCTGCGGTGAGGACCAAAGGGGGCGAGAGGAGTGAAGCTTCTAGAACAGCAGGGTGCACACAGGAGGGGCTGACCACGATTCCTGCTATTGGGCTAGGAAAGTGCCACTCAAGTAAAGCTTCAGAACCTTCCAGAACTAGGGTGTGGAGGCCCCCGACGTCCAGAATTGTCTTCTGACAGGCAGCTATCTTAGGATGGACCTGTGAGGGAGGGCGTGAGGTCTACACCTTCTAACTCAGGAGCCTGCCTAGAAATTTACCCAAGAAACACTCCACGAGGAGAGGAAGAACCCACATCTACGTGCACGAGGAGGTCATGAGTTACTCCTGAAGGTCAAGGATCAAAGGCCAGCAACAACTGGGACAGCCGACCAGAGGCGAGAGCAAGGGATTCTATGGGAACAGGTGGGCCGGAGGCAGGAGGAGAGCCGCGCGGGGGTTGGGGGCAGAGACATGCACCAGCCCTGCGGGCAGCAGAGCGGCCACCTCAGTGAGGACGGAGGTTCTGCGCGTAAGCCCTCCTCCTGACAGCATTTCCTCTAACGCCGCAGCTGACTCTTTAATTCAAAAAATGAGTAAAATATGTTATGTACAGAAACACAAATGCTGTTCAGATATGAAATGCAAGTTTGTATCAGATGAAAGACCCGTGGCCACGTAATCGGACAGAGCCCAATCAGACTGTGCTCGGTGTCCAAGTCCCTGGACAGCTAACTGGGGGGGTTGGGGGGCCTGGGGTTCCGTCATGAGGCACTGTCCTTGGTGGCAGAAACCACGGGAAGCTGCCTCAACCACACGCCAGCCACGTGGACACTGAGCCTGGTTCCAGTTGTCCCAAAGACCCAAGCAGCCACCCCCCATGCGTCTCCCAGGCTCTCCCCCTCCCCCAGGGCCCAGACAATTCACGTGGAACTTGTGTGGCCACCAGGGGCCCTGGCTGAGACCACGGACCAGGCTCAGAGACTGCAGGTGGTTACACAAGAACAGCCATGACCCGGGCCCTGTCCACGGGCACGAGTTCCCACCCAGGCCCCTCCATCCACCTGGTGGCAGTCAGGGAGCAAGGAGAGCTGTAGTTCCCATGGTATGTTTGACAACTGCTTACAAAGGATGACGTGGCACAGGGCCTACACACACGACAGCAAGCAAAACTCGGTCTCCCTGCAGGCTCAGACATCTGCTGTCAAATTGCTAAACCTCCAGTTACACAAATGTAAAGAGAATAGTGATCCAACCCCAGTGCCCATCCACCCACCCAGCTGGCCGTCATCAGCTCCTGTCGATCAAGCCAGCTCCTCTGCGCTCCCGGCCACTCCGCTCATGCAGGTGGAACTGAGGCCAGCCCCTGACACCCCTGACGGGGGGGGGAGCGGGGAAGTCACGGACACAGCCTAACTGCCTGGACGCTGGGCCTGACCCCACATCTCCTGTTGGAATCAACCTGATTGATCAGAGGTTCTTTTCTCCAAAGTGGGTTCAAAACAAGATCCCCATTAAGAGATTTCATTTTATTTGAGTTTTTAGTGTTTATCTAGGAAAAGCTCTGCTGGCCAGTGCCCAGGAAAATGGGGATCTAGCCAAAGCCACTGGAGGAGAACGCAACTGAGACCCGGGCGGCAGTACTTCCCAGCAGGACACCGTCCAGGGGCCTGAGCACCTTACCTGCTGCTCGAAAAGCAGCGTGTTCAAGGCCTGCCTGCAGGGCAGGATCATCATGGGGAAGCCCACGGCCACCGACATCATGAAGCCCACGCGGATCATCTCCGTCACCAGGTTGGACGGGAAGTGCATGAGCACGTTGCCCGCTGTGGCCTCCGCGAAGCTCACATAGCCAAAGAACCCCACCTGCGGGAGGACAGCAGCGGAGGGTGTGTGGCGGGACCTCGTCACGAGCAGGCCCAGCAGCTCGCAGACCGCCTCCTGGACGAGAGAGGCAGGCGGCCTACAGGGACAACGGGGCAGCAGGAGGAGGAGCTACCCGGGTGTAAAGGGGGCGCCAAACGCCCCATGAGGCCAGCAGACAGGCTGATCTTAATCTGGCTCAAAACCCACGCTAGGGAACTGTGGGGCAAACCACGGCCCCACGGGCTGAGGCTCAGTGCGGAGGGCATTTGCGAAGCCGACGAGGGTGGCAGAGCCACAGGGTTCAGGGGAGCGAGCCAGGCTCTCAGCGTATTTATAATTCTACTTGTTACGTGAAAAACACGAGGGCCCGGAGAATTAAAAGACTAGCGGGAAAACCTACACGCGCTGTGTCTGCACCCGTGGGCTGGAGCCCACGATGTTCATCCTCCGCTTTTCTACATTCTCCAATTTCTACAATGGACCACTTCTCTACAGCGAATCAGTGGAGGTCTTGGGGAGGCAGGGAGAGGAGGCACTCCTCCTGGGACTGGGACGGACACCAGCACCAGCAGGGGGGAGCGGAGAGCGGCTGGGCCTGGAGCTGAGCAGACCAGCAGAGCTGCCCGGGGGGCCGCCACCGCCGCCACCACCACCCGGGGCGGGAGGGAGCAAGGGCAGGCCCGCAGTCGGGCCTGGAGGAGCAGGGGGGAGGGTCCCTACCGCGACGTAGAAGGTGGTGACCACGTTGAGGGAGGAGGCGAAGACGGAGCTCATGGCCTTCACCGATGGCTCGTCCAGGCTGTCGTAGGTGGGCAGGACCTGGCTGTGTGAGAGGCAGCGACTTCACAGAGAGGCTCCAGAGAGACACGCCCTCCCCCGGGGCCCCAGCCAAGTCTCCGACAGCTGCCTTCCCACCCGGAGGGCCACCGCCAGAGCCGAGGCCACAGTCTCCTGCCACAGGATGGCCCTCGCAGCCCTCCCCGAACGCGCGCTCCGTGAACGGCTCAGGCTCGGAAGTGCCGCAGACCGAGCGGCCGGCTGTTCCGCGGCAGCGGGAGCGGGAGCGCGACCGCTCCGGGAGCCTGGGGCCGGGCTGACGCAGCCCGTGTCTACAGGGCAAGCAGGAAGCGGTTCAGAGCATCTCTGTCAAAAGAATGGAAAGTCAAACAAACAAGCTGGGCCGCCAGCCCAACTCAGCACCTCAGCGAGGGGGCCGGAGGTGCCGCCGGGCGTGGGAGGGACACGTCCAGCGGGCTCTCTGCTAACGGCAGGAGGGGCCTAGGCACCTGCGACAGGTGGGCCACAGAGAAGACGAGGGTCAGCCGTGCAGCCCGCAGGGAGGGCTGACGGTGCCCCAAGGGGGCCAGGCCAGCGGTCCTGCCACGCAGGAGGCCGGGAGGGGGCGCGGCAGGCCGTAATGCAAAGCACAACAGCCAGCAGAGCCAAGCCCCAAAACCGCGGTAGAACAGTGAAACCTTACTAACAAGGACACGGCCTGGGCGGGGGTGGGGGCCCAGCCAGCACAAGCTGGCACCACTCCCTGGGCTTCTGCACACTGTCCCCTCAGCCACCCGCCACAGGCAAGGGTCACCCGCGGACGGCGGAGGGCATGGGCGACTGCACACATCCCCACACAGCCCAGGGGCTGGCAGAGGACCTGCAGGGGAAACGGCGCGAGTGTCTGGGCACTGACCAGCCCCTCAGGCCGGAGCAGATCCACACCAGAGAGCCTGCGCACCTGCTCTCAGGACAAGGGCTTCCCTCCCCGACCCCACCCAACACCCCCCCCCACCCCCTACACACAGGGAATACTCTGCCTGGGCGCTGCTGGCACTGTGGGGAGGGAGCTGTGCCTGGCGCACAGGCTGGAGGAGTGTGGGAAGGCCGCGGTGCCCACCTCCTCCAATCCTGCCTGCACGCCAGGAACCCCAGATGGAGGCAGCCAGACCCCCACAGCAGTCCACCCCAGCACCCGACCCACCACGCAGCCCAGGCCTGGTGGTCCTGCACCACTACGTGCTCATCTACTGCAAAGTAAGACCAGAAAGGGACAGGGTGATGACAAAGTAGAGGCCTGGCCTGTCCAGGAAGAGACCAGCCCGGCAGGCGGGGGCCTGTGATCCCTGCCCTGCATGTAGTCCATGCAGAGATGCGGGGCAGGAGTGTGGGCTCTGGATGGCTCAGCACAGCTCAGCACCACTCCCTGGGGCCACGGGTGCATCTGCAGGCCCCGCGCCCTCCGTGTGTGCACAGACCCTCTGGAACCGGTAACTCAACCTGAGACCCAAACCCAGCAGATAGGCCTGGCCACGCAGCAGCCACCACCAAAAAGCCCGACCAGGGTTTACCTTTAAAAAAGCAAACTCAACAGACAAAAAGGACAACTGGTAACGAGGTACATGGCAAAAGAACGTAACTTCTGTCACCACTTGTAACAGGGACGCCAAACAGCGAGTGTGGGGTGTGCGCGGGCGGGACTGAGCTGCCAAGGGAGACAACGTGTGGGGAAGGATCCGGACGCTGCGTGTGGGTGTGAGCACAGCCATCTCAGCAAGTGCTCTCTGCCACGTGAGTTTACACCCAGCACAGTTCACGCCCCCAGGAGCTGCATGGCGGCTCCACCAGCCCCACCGCGATGGGCCTTCCCCGGCCCTGCGGGACCGGTGCCTCTCTGCCGAGCGGGTTACTGTCCGACCGGGCATGAATCCCAGGCGCCTGCCATTCGGCAGAGAAGGTAGTGCTGCCAGAATTACAGCAACAGCCTGATCTGCACTTACAGCGTGGTGCGTGCCAGAGAGAGAACGCCCGCCGCGCACGCGCACACGCGCGTCCCCGGCGGTCTGAAGTCAATGTTTGTGCAATTTCCTCTGAAGTATTCTCACACGAACAGCTCCAGCCTGGCAGGATGCTGGGGCTGTGAGTCAACGGCTTGGGCTGCTCCGCGCTCCCCACAGCCAGCTCTTCTCGCGGGGGACTTGGCAAACCGGCGCTCTCACCAACAGCGCCCGCAACACAGCCCGGGAATAAAGTCAATTTCTCTCTGGATAAACATCCAACTCCCTCCCTCAGCCCCACTGAGGCGCACAGGACGCTGAGAGGGTCTGCACCGTCCTGTTAAAGAAAACGGCGCTTCCCGCCTCCTGGCCCCGTACCCCTCCCATAAACACTCCCGCCTCAGGCCCTGGGGCCAGCAGTACTTACGACTGGCAGGCGAAGGACATGCCGAAGATGGGGATGCAGCGGAAGACGCCCTCCCAGCGGATGTAGCTGACCTGCCGCAGCCACTGCCCACCGAAGAGGCCGTGCTTGAGCGAGGACAGCACGATCTGTGTGAGGAGAGGACAGCGGAGCTCGGCACTGGCCGGCAAGCACAGGTGGGGCCCGCGCCATGGTGGGAAAGAGGCAGGCTGGGGGCTCCATGTCTGGCCCCAAGCTCCCTCGCGGCGAAGCCTGGGGCTGCCAGCTGGAGGGGCCCAGGGTCTGGTGTGGTCCCAGGGCCGCTGCCCTCTGCTGTGCGGCCGAGCACTGCCACGAGGAGCACACACAGCAGGGCCTCCTGAGCGCAGATGGTCAGCAGTAAGGCCCCCTCGCTGTGCCTGCCCCCAGTGCCTTGGGTGACAGGACAGTCCCCTGGCCTGGCAGGTCCCTGCTGGTCCTGCGCAGACATAGGTCCTCCAAACCCACCAAGGACAGGACTGTCTAAGCGGAGAGGGCCGGTCACCGGGCTGGCCGTCACGGCAGAGGGACGCCGGCTCACCACCAGGGCTCAGTCCCCTAAGGAAAGCCTGCTGCACAGACTCTCAGGTTCAGCTCTCGCAGGAGAGATCAGGTCCGACCTTCCCAGGGCCGGGGCAGGCCTGAGGGTTCAGGTCCGGGAGCTCCCACCAGGAGGCCTCCCAGCGCTCAGAAGGAAAGAGGCACTCTGAGTACCCATGCCCTGCGACATCCCCCGTCCTGCTGGTCATGAACTCTCAAGGGAAAATAACCGCGAAGGGGGAGGGCAGAGCTCAGGGGAGAACGTGTGCTCAGCACAAAGGAGGTCGTGGGTTCAATCCCCAGAACCTCCTCTAAAAGTAATTAAACTAATTTACTAACTCCCCACCACCAAAAAAAATTTTTTTAAAAAGAAAAGAACTACTACGAACATTGGGGTGCATGTACCTTCTAATTCGTTTTCTCCAGATTCATGCCCAGGAGTGGGATTGCTGGATCATGTGGTAACTCTGTTTTTAGTTTTTTTAAGGAGTCTCTGTACTGTTTTCAACTATTCTTCAATTAAAAAGAGAGGAAGGAAGAGAGAAAAGAAAGGAAAGGAAAACAAAGGAAGGAAGAGAAGACTGCCCTCCCCCTGTGATGAAGGCTAGCCCACACTCTGGCCACAGACCCCAAGTGCAAGGTCCCTCCGTGCACTTTCACTCCCCGGACTGAGCCTTCCCTGCTCCTGAGTCCAGAAGCCCTGTCTGTGCTCTGGGCTCCTGGGGACGATTCTAAGGTCACTCTCCTGTCACCTTCTGGACTCACCACAAACATGAAGACAGTGTAGAAGATGAGGGCCATGGCACTGAAGGACTGGATGGAGGCCATCATGTTCCTCTGCAAGCTGAGCGGGAGCACGATGCACAGGCACACAGCGAAGAGCAGGAGCACGCGCAGGGTGCCCGTCACCTGGAGGGAGGCCCAGAGCAGGCCCAGGACACAGGCTGAGAGGTGGGCTGACAGCGTCCCACGGGCCTTCCAACGCACCAGACACCTGCACGTGTCCTTACCTGCAACCCACAGAGCCGAGCAAAGAAGTTGGACCCCAAGTCGCCAATCACAACGTAGAAGGCAATGCAGGTACCCAGCATCAGCCCGATCATGCTGCCGGCAGGAAGGCGTGGTTGGAGCGCATTTTCACAGAGGCCCTGGCTCATCACCATCCTAGTCGGCCCCTCAGCTGACACCCAGGGTCCCAGGGAGCCCCAAAGGCGCCCCTCCCTGCTGGGTGGCCGCCGACACGTGACAACCCGAGGGAGGGGCTGGATGGAGGGCGCGGGGTTGACACCCAACAGTTTATAGGACGGTGGTGGGTTCTGCAGGGTTTGCAGTTTTACTCGGAAAGGAACACTGAGCAACACCGAACTCTATCTGGCTTACGTTTTCCTCTCCACAGGAGGTTCTACAAGTTCTTTCTGGTGCTACAAACATGCACTGCCGCGTGAGACAAATTAAAAGGACAATCGACTGCTTCAGAACAGGTTATTCTTTCCGGTTTCCAATTCCCTAATTTAGAAGCCCCAAAGTGCAATTTCCCAGCCATTTTTTCATCTCATAAAACTGTACTCCAAAGGGAGAAAGCAGGACATTCGCATCTTAATGCCACCTTTACATAGCGGTGCTGGGGGCAGGGCCGTGCACGGTTCCCCAGAACAGAACTGAGACGAAGCACCACGGGGCAAGGGCCGCCTGGTCGCCTTCCCCGGGGGCCCCCACTTTTATATTGTTCTTAGTGAAACTTACATAAGGCTTTCAGCCTTGACACTTACCATTTTAAGGGTACAATAAGTTGAACTTTCAACTACTCAGTAAGTAACACTTCAGAGGAAAATATTTTAAGTTACGGACGAGCCTGCATCTGAAACGTACCCCTCACTGTGTGACAGCCCTCAAGTCTGTTCAGCTGCAGGCGAAGCACAGAGAGGACTACACCCGCCCAGGCCACACCACCTACCTGGTCTCCACCAGCATCTTCCCCGCTTTTCCGTAGGCGTGCAACGCTGGTACAGAAGAAAGGAGAGTTACCGCTCAGCCAGCAGCACGGAGCCCATCCGTGAGGAAGTTACTGATAAAAGTCGTGGAGGGAGATTTGACAAAAACCCGTGGGCCTGGAGTTGCACGAGTGTGAGGGGGATATTTCTAAATTTCGGTCCCACGCTTTTTTCAGACCTATCATTGATAAATAAGAATCACAGAAAACAAGAACAAAGCCAGGGAAAGACATGGGCAGGTTGGTTTTTTCATACAAAAAGGGAGGAAAGAGAGGAAAAGAAAAGAAACATCATCCCAGTGAAGAAGCAGTGTCCCGCTGGGCAGGTGGGCAGCCGAGAAGGAGGCAGGAAGGAGGCCGGGCTGGGGCAGAAGCTGGGCAGGCGGGCAGTGGACGGCGGGCAGGGAGGGGCCCGGGGGGCTGTTGGCCCAGCCCTGGCACATCAGTTTTCACATTCACACCAAAGGGACCTGGCTCAGGGCTTTTATTTCAGAAGAAAATCTCAAGTGTGGTACTTTGGGACTGGAGGGGACAAGTGCGCTCGGGCCCGCCCCCTCGCCCTGCTGGTGGATGGCGCGTCCTGTAGTGGGGCCCCTCGGCCCTTCCCTCCTGCCGGCAGAACTGTCTCCAGCAGAGGAGGGACTGAGAGCTGACCCAGCAGGTCCCTCCCAGGACCTGACGGGGTCCGGTAACCCCGCGTCCCACGCCCAGGGCCCAGAAGGACGAGGACAGAGAGCTCCGGTCTCCTGGGTGCGTGTGAGTGCCCGGCCCGCTTCCTGCCCCGCGGCTCCCTCCCCCGGGGCTGGGTGTCCACGAGAGCGGGAAGCAGGAAGTGCAGGCCGCCTGATGTGAATGAGGCCAAAAACCACCTGTGACTTTGAGCTGACTGAGAAAGAGGCACAGCATTGCCAAAAGCCAGTAAGCGTGGCATCTGATCCGGGCCACACAGCGACCGGGCAGCCGGCCTTGAGAAGCAAAGGGGGTCACTCCGGCCTCACTGGCTTGTCCGACTACCGCAAGGACACTCGCACCTTGGGGTCATCTAAGACACGCGACCTGGAGCCTGAGTGTGAGGGTGGCTGCGCCCAGCCATCCCATCCCTTTTCCTTCTGCAAAAGGCAGCTGAGCTCCACAGCATGTTCCAAATGCTCAGAGCACCCTGCCAGAGAAAGTTCCAAAACATAACTATATCCTGGACAGAGGGAACAGAAGGTGTGCTGGGAGGTCAGAGCACATGTCAGGAGTGGCACCCCTTCACCCAGAAACACTCGCCTGGTTCCCACAGTGACACCCTCCCGGGGCTGCCCCCGAGGTGCTGCCTGTGCCGAGACACAGCCACCGCTCCCCGCTCCTCAGCAGGGCCGCCCCACGTACCCGGCCCCCGATAAACACACCACTGCAGGTGTCGGCCCCTCAACAACCTCCAATCCTGATCTCAAACACAAACGCCCGCACGGCCCTGGGAGGGCGACGGGGTCCGGCGCTGCCCTCTGCCCCTCCAGGTTGGAACCACAGCACCGGACCAGCCCCGCGAGGCTGGGAGGGGTCTGCAGGGATGGTTTCTGAGAAAGCACACCCTGTGTGGGCTGGACACTCAGGTCCCCATGCTCCTGGGCTGGGCAGCCCTTCTCCATCTGTGACCAGCATGCTACAGCTCACGGGCTGGGCCTCACAGGGACCGAGGGCCAGCACTCCTCCCAGCAGCGGAGCTGAGACTGGTGTCAGGAGGGCTCTCTGGTCTCCCCTGGGGGGCTGGGTCACCTCTTCCTCCTGGGGCCACAGCCTGGCCCACAGCTCTGAGCCCACCTTGCTCAGAGTGTGGGACCCCTGCCCCACTCCCATACCCTCCACCCACCTTCTGACGCCCCCTGCCGGCCAGGCAGAGACAGGAAAGCACTCACCCAACAGTGCTGTTCAAGTTGGGGGTGGTGACCTCAACCCAGCCGTCCCCAGAGCCAGGGCCTGGACGGCACCCGACACCCTGCTGCCATCCACCAGGGGATGATGGGCATCTGCTGGACAGACGAGGGTCTGGAGGTGCAGGGAATCCTGGGTGTTGGGAAGGGTGGTTTTATGACCCTCATTTGCCCAGCAAGGGTCGCCAGGTGCAGGTCACACAACTGCCAACTGGCAGGGAGGAGACTGGCTGGACAGGCCTCTGCGGCCCCACCCGCAGAAACCTGGGTGGGCGACAGGATCAGGCACGATGCCAGAGCATCCCCGGCGCACACTGAGGGGTCCGAGGTGGCCTCAAGGCCCAGCCACACTCCCTGAGTGCAGGCCCAGCTCAGAGTGGCCTCACGGGGGCCAAGACTTCCAGAGGCGGCTGACTGTCCGGCACAGCTGTATATCTCCTGAAAAGGGGGGTTAGAAAAGTTCACGCAAAAGCAGGACCTGTGGGGTGAGGGAGCAGCAAGTAAGAAGAGGATAGAAGTCACAAACCAGTCCACAAGCAGCCAAAAAACCCACGAAAAACAAAAAACACCAACAAAAAATCCACCAGCGCTGTAACTCCCCAAACTGGCAAGGTTCACTCTCCGGCCATGCCAATGCACAGGCCAGAGCAGCAGGGGCAGCGCTGTGATCACTTGCAGGGATGAACAGACCTGAGACACTGTCGCAAACGCAAACTCGAGGCTCGCTGGCAGACACACGGGGGAACCACCGACCCATTCCTCGGGTTGCAGGTGGTTTATACAGGCTGCTTATTCGAGCTACGCCTGCCGTTCCAGGAATTTCCACACCATCCCCTGCACTGTCCCCTGGTCTAGACAGAGGCCGTCTGTCCATCTCTTCAACCCCCAGCTGCCTGATGCCCACGGATCCAGCAGACAACACGTGCTGGGGGTCTGCTGACAGAGGCTGCCTGTCCCGGCCCTGCAGCCCCGGGATACAGTGGGCACTCTCCTTCGAGCCCACCCTCTCTGGCAGCTTCACAAGCTCTCAGGGATGTCTCTGGCCAGGAGAAGGCAGAGGGTGGGAGAGAGGCCCACAAGCAGGAGACGGCCCAAGAGGTATGAGAGGATTGCTGACCCACGGGGTCCGAGAGAGTCTCATCTCTTTCTATCTTGGCTCCTTTCCAAGCAGTGGGGCCCCTCCACTTCTGAAACGTGCCAAGACCGAGCCAGGACAAAGGGCAGCAGATGGTGGAGGCTGGGCGAGGGGACGGTGGGAGCTCACAACTGAGCCCCCTTGTTTGGTACCAAAGACATAACCAGAGACCACTGGTGGTCTCAGATCTTTTTCGATTCTAGCAAATTAGAACCACGCTGCAGTCACCACAAGCAGTCAGAGGTAGGAGCCCCAGACAGCCGTGCAGAAAGGTGTCCATGGGGCAATTTCCCTCAGTCTTTCACATCTAGCCAAACCAATCTGCCTTCTAGGAACTTTCTAAGAATAATCAGACAGACAGCTGTCAAAAACCATGGCCTCCCCAGTCTAGGGTCACCCGTCCTCTTTCAGGGCACAGCCAAGCACTTCGTGGGATATCTTCTACAGGAACCCCACTGCACAGAGGCCCTTAGTGGGGAGAAAGGGTCACCTCAAAGGCCATGGCCCTGCAGATGGAGGAAGGGGCCCGCCCCAGAGCACATTACACCCCAAGCAGAATTTGGTCTCGTGGGTGGGGGTGGAGAGGGCAGCAAGTTTGGCTGGTAAATTTCACCTCCCTCAGTGACTCCAACAATAAAAAAGCCTGACAGCTCTGGCCTCCTAGGAATGGAAAGAGAAGGAAGCACCCCTTCAGTTCTGAGGTCAGAACAAACGCGAGCATCTCGCTGCCAATGCAGCACAGGCAGACTGGCAGGAAACCAGAGGTCACGCTGCCAGAAGCCCACGCATGGGACCTGCAGGTGTCCGTACTTCGTCCCCCGGAACGCTGCACACCACTTCCTCTTGCCGCCTCCTCCCGCTGTGAGAGCTATGAGTGCAGGGTCGGGCTGGGCCCTCCGCGAGCAGACCCGGTGTCCCGGCCACACACGAGCTGGGACATCCGGGGCTCTCATCCTGAGGACAGGAGTTTTCCCCAGACGCGCACAGGGCCGGCTCCCGATGACACGTGTGCTGCATTTCAACACCCACACCACGTATCCCCAGGACGGCACGCGGAGCCCAGAGTCCTGAGGCAGCAGAGAGAACGCAGGCCTCATGCACCAGCCCTCAGAGCCCAGCTGCCCAGGAAATACTCCAAACTGAAAGGAAGCAGGAAGGGCGACGTCTGCCTCGGCAGATATCAAAGGAAGAAAGAAAGAACCAGAGGGAACAAAACCGCAGCCAACAGCATCAGGAAACAGGACACACGCTGCTGGGGGGCGGGGACGTGCTCCCGGCCGCAAGCCCGAGCCCCCGGACAGTCTGCCACAGGACTTACAGTCGGGACGGGCAGAGAGACCCCATCAGGCCGCTCACAGGGAAGCGTCTGGGGGCTCAGGAGAGACGGACAGCACCCAAGTCAGCAGAGGAGACGCGTGGCGAGCTGCTGCAGCAGCTGAGTTGGGAGGGGGCCTCTCTGTGTGTATGTGCTTAAAGGTGGGCAGAAGAAAGAGCATCACCTCGATCTTGAGGCTTGTCTTTATGTTAGCAGGCTTTTAAACGGCGTTACATTTTGAAATAAGAAAAGAAATTGCTGCTCAACAGACTCTCTAAGAATAAAGTGGAAGAAAAATAAAGGAATGAGGCCCAGGCCCCTGATCCAGGTCGCTGCACTTCTTAAGAATGTACTGAGAAAGGTCCACCCCGTGGAGAGGTGGCGCCCTCACCCAGGCCAGCGTAGGTCCTCCGTTTGCTCAGGCTGGCGGATTTCACCAGGAACATGCAGGATTGGTGCGTCATCCAAGAGCAGAAGACCAAGAGCAGGGCCCCCAGGACGATGCCACACTGGAGGGTGGGGAAAAACAGAGACGTTAACAAAATAAAACTACGCGGTGCCCTTACTTTACACACTGAACAGCACGTATGTGGTGCCCCAAAGCCCTCCCCGTGGGCCCTGTTCTCGTACACACGAAGCCCCAGCCCCAACCTATTCCCCTGCCTACGGGTGACAGTTCCTAGCACTTAAAGGACAATGCCCTGGATGTGGCGGCCACGCACTCTGTCCACGGGCATGAAGCCCATGCATGACCCCGAAACAGCACTAGGGACACCGTTTCCTTCCTGGCCCTTCCCAGTCTCCCCAGGTCCCTGCAGACACCCTACAGTGAGCCACCTTCTAGCCACTTGGAGCAACAGCCACGAGTGATAAACACATTCTGGAAGAAAGAGATTAAAAATGACATTTATGCCTTTCTTATAAGTTAAACAGACACTCACCATCTGACCAGCAATTGCACTCCTAGGTATTTACCCAAAAGAAATGAAAACATGTGTTCATGAACAGACCTGTATGCCAATGTTTACAGCAGGTTTATCTGGAATCCAAAAACTGAAGAAACAACCAACTGTCCTACTAGCTTCTACCAGAGCAGAATGTACACATATCCCACCATCTTGCTACCCAGCCTGAGGTCAGCCTGCCGGGGCACGTACACACGGGGTCAGAGCCTGTGCGCGGGTCCCTAAGCACTCCAAACAGGAAACGCCACACCTGCCTGGCAAAGGTTAGAGGGCAAATAAATGCACGGACGCTAGACAGTCGTTGCAATGAACCTGTTGCACGAGCCATTCACATAAAGTTAAACCCGGCCACACTGACCTCTGGTGCTGGAGGTGGGAAGGGGACCTTCAGCTGTGGGGAGGGGCTGGGGGGCTCTGGCAATGCTGTGCTCCTTAATCTGGGAGCTGGCTACATACGCTGTTAACTTTATGAAAATTCATCAAGAGGACACCTAAAATGTGTTCACTTTTCTGTATGCATTACACTTCAATAAAATGTTAATTCTCTTGGAAAAGTACCCAAATTATTAAAATCAATCAACCAAATAAACAAAACAAAAACCCCCAAACCAAAACTTTTTTAAAATGGCATGGCTGCCAGACAAACACAGACATCCCCGAATTGCCCGTTGACCTCACACTGAATTCCGGCCACGGGGCTTCCCATGGAGAAGGAGCCGAGTCCGAGTGAGAGCATGTCGGAACTCGGCCAGCCCCTCAAGGCAGGGCAGACCACATCCAGGTCTTGGCTTGCGAGGCCCCTCCCTCTGAGCTCTTCTCTGGGCAAGTCAGCCAGGGCCGAGTTTGAATGCTCTGGCGGAGGCGTCGTACCCAGCACCCGGCAGACACACGAATCTGAATCATTTCTCAAATCTGAACCATGGTGGCACTTGGCAGACAGGCCTCGAGGATGGCAGTCTGATCTGCAGACACAGGACCAGTAAACTACACCTCCCAGAATGCAGTGCTGTGCTAGGCAAGTCGCAGTGCACACTGGGACACGTAGTCGGCCCAGAAACACCTGAGGTGGCCGGCCCACGCTGGGATTCACACGTCTAGACACAGATGTTGCCCCAGGGGTTCCGGAAGCCGCCAGCGTGGCCTTCCACATCTGCCTGCAGTCTCTGTCCTCCCGACAACGTGTTTGCCGACCAAGTCAGATCAACCACTCACATGGGAACCCTAAACACATTTTTTCTTCTTCTTTTTTTTGCTATTTTTATTCCAAAGATGCTAAACATGAAAAATGCAAAGTATTAATCTGAAATTAAACGACTTGTGCCAGTTTCAGTTCCAAAATGTCCATCTAATTTCCCTTTTTCCACCTATTTGGTTTCATCACGTAAGACTGGCCTTTGAGGCCTTGATAACCACCTGCCCTTCCCTGTGTCCCCCTCCTCTTCTCCCACCCTCAAGCAAGCCAGCTCTCTCTAGCGGACAGCTCCTGCCCGGGGGAGCAGCACCTGCACCATGGCACACGGGAAGCTGAGAAGTTCATTTTTAGGAAAGAAGTTACCCAATTTGATAATTCCATCAACCTCCCTTTTCTAAAGTACCGAATGCCTGTATATTTGTGGATTAAACAGAAGCCAAATGAATCCACACCTCAGAAATGGTGAGTTTCTTTCCCGCGGTATTTAACATTGGAATGCTACCAATTTTTCAATATTTCAGATTTTTTCAATTAATGTAACATATGCAAACGGTGAAATGCACAGACCTTCAGTGTACAACCTGGCAGATTTAGTTATCACCTTGTAACCAACCCCCCCTAGGTCCAAGGCCTGGGGGGCTCGACGTGTGTGCTTCTTACATACAAGTGCAGTAGGGTCAGAGTTTTAAAAAAATAATAATAAAGAAAGATAACACTGAATCCTGTGGTCACTTTCCACTTCTGGAAGATCACTTTGCACTTTGGTCTGAAGTTACTAGTCGTGCGGAAGCTTTTCACTGAGGGAACTCTCGGTCTCTCTTGCAGGCCCGAGGCGGGCGGGCTCCGGGACCGCCTCCCCCAGCCCTGGTTCCCGTGAGGGGACGAGCCCGGGGCGGCGAGGGCGGCGACCACTGCCCGCTGGACTCACCTGTTTGAAGCAGAAGGGCATGGTGAGGACACTGACCCCTACTATGCTGTTCACTATGTTCGTGATCAGCCCCCAGTTGGAGGCGGCGGCCGCGGTCATAGCGCGGGGTCTGGGGGCCACGGAGCCTCGGTCCAAGGCGCCGGGAGGACGCTGGGGCGCGAGACCCTGAGAGGGGCGGGTGGCTGCCTGGAGGAGGCGGCCTCGCGGAAGGCAGCGGGAGCAGTCAACCTCCAGACCCCGCCAGGCCCCGCGGCCGCCTCATGGCTTCGTCACCCGCTGGTTCTCGCTGGCCACCCTGGTGTCCCCGCGCCCAGACCCGGAAGAGCCGCGGGGTGCCAACTAGGGACACCTCAGCCCGGCTTCGCGGCCGCCCTGACAGACACACTTCCGCCTTCCGCGGGCTACTCTGCCCGGAAGTGACGACAAGGAGGCGGGGCTGGGGCAGGGCTCTCACCAACGAGAGGCGGGCCTGGGCGGGGCCGTGTGGGCGCGGGGCCTGAGAGAGGGCTCGCGGGTGATGCCTGTCGGGGCGGGACTTGGCGGGACACAAACCAATGAGGGGTGGAGGCGAGCCCGGGGGCGGGGCCTGCGGGGGCGGGGCCGGGCAGCGGCGCACCTGTCCCAGGGCCCGCTAATCCTCCAGCGGAGCTGGGATTCTGAGCCGCCGTCTTGCAGGGCCGGGAACACGAGGAACTCGCCCTGCGGGGCCCCCATCCGGAAGGGCGTGAAGGTCAGCAGAGAAACGGCCGCGCCACGCTTTCTAGAGAGGAGCAGGATTTCAAGCACTCATTTTCAACATTTACACCCTAGGACTGATTTCGGGAAGTGTGCTGGGGCCCGGGGCGCGGGGGCTGGGGCCTTATATGTCGGCGCTGATGTGGTTCCGAGGAGTTATCACCTACGTTTTACGAGTGGAACGCTGAGCACAGAGAGGTCAGGTGACTCAGCAAGCGTACACAGCTCTTAAGAGGGGACGTGGGATCTGCTCCTTGTGCCAGTGCCTTTCAGAACAGTACTTGGAGCAGTGAAACAAGGGACTCTAACATTCTAATATTAAAGGAGCAAAGAAATGTAGTGAGAGGACGGGAGAGGTAGAGACCAATGTGACCGGAGAAATCAAGGAGGGCTTCGAGAAGGTGGCTTGTAGGCTGGTCTTGAGAGACAAATGGGAATGGAGGACGGAGATGGCTTTGGGGAAGGAGAGAACAGAGAAGGGCTCTGAGACATCTGTGAATTCCTGGCACCTGGCAGGTGCTATGTGTCTATTGAGTGAATACTCAGTGACAGGAGGGCTGGGATGGCCTTCTCAGGAAGAAGCAAGTAATTCCAAGCCAGCTGGAACTGTGCACGGGAAGAATTAAAAGTCACTGGGAGAGGGAATAGGGGAACCTTGTTTGTAGGCACATGAAGGACCTGATGTCTTAGGGCAGAGGCTGATGCCACAGCTCCAGGCAGTGCAGCCACTAGGTAAGTCTGTCCCACCTTCAACCCCCAGGCACCAGTGGAAGAGGAGGAAATGCCAGGTAAAGAGTAATTAAATTCAGAATGAAAATAATAAATGCTATTCATTCATTTTTATATAAATCATAGTACATTCTATAACCTGCTTTTAATTAGTTATGTAATTTTTATGAAATATTATACATGCAAGATAGGATATAAAAATTAAATGTATCTTTCAATGAATAACAACAAATAGCCATGAGTCCACCATTTGGCTTTAAGACAGAATCTTTGTAGAATCTTAGGTGCTCCCTTTGAGTCCCTCCACAATTTCACCTTCCTCCCCTCTTCACAACCATCCTGGGAGCATCACTATCCAGATTTTGTCAATTTATTATTTTTCTTTAAAGGTTTACCACATATGGATATATTCCTAAACAATTAAAGACTACTATGTGTCTCTTAATATTCATTTATTCTGTTTCCAAATTTTGCCAGCACATGTGGCGGCCAAGAATAAACAGTACACTTCCCAGCCTCCCTTGCAGCCAGAGGTGACCATGTGACTAAGTTTTGACCAATGAGGAGTGAGCAGAAATGACAGGTGCAATTTCTAGGTCAGTTTTTAAAAGGAGGCAGTCTGTCCCTTCCTCCCTCTTTCTTCATCCTGCTGCTTGGAATATCAAGGTGATGGTAAGAAGCCATCGTGGGCCATGCAGACCATGGCAGGAGTGGGACAACAGGCCAGAAGGTGCCTGGATCCCTGGACAACAACATGGGCAGAGTCACCATCCCAGCCCCTGGCCACATCCTCCGGGCTGCTCCATTGGAAGAGACAAATCATCTTGTCCAAGTCATTATTATCTTGGACTCTGTTTTGTGAAGCCAAATTTATAGCCTAATTCAATTGTGTACTGGGAGAGAGCATTTTCGCACTTTTGACTTTTGTGTTAATGGATTTATATGTGTGTATTCTTCTGCAACTTCCTTTTTCACCCAACCTTGTTTGCAAGATACAGCATCATGTTGTACGTACTCTGCGTCATCTAGTCTCACTGCCCTGTGGAATTCCACTGTTCAAAATAGCCCAGAGTATCTGTATCCATTCTCCTGCTGAGGGCACCTGAGTTGTCTCCAATTATTTGCCATTATAAACAGTGATGCAGTGAACATTACGGTCCTTGTCTCCTTAATATTTTGTCATTTCTCTGAGTAAATACCTGGAAATGGAATTGCAGATTCAAGTGTTTGTGCACCTTTGATTCTACCACTTACTGCCCAATTGCTCTTCAACGTAGTCATAAGAGTTCCTGCCCGTTTACATCAGAGGCTGGAGAACTATGTCAGTGAAGCACCAGGCAGCAAAAGTATTTTCTGCTTTGGCAGCCATGCAGTCTCTGCCACGACTATTCGAAAGCAGCCCTAGACGACACACGAACAAATGAGCATGTCTGTGTTCCAACGAAACTTTATTTACAAAAGCAGGGCTGGCCCATTTGGGCTGAAGGACCGCCGATCTCGGCCCCGGCTCTACGTTGTCACAGACATTGGCCATCAGCAGTCTGGCCAATCTGGTGAATGAAATGGAATGTCGTTGTGGTTTTCCACTTGTTCTCCCTCATTACAAATGAGATTAATCACCTGCTCATATGTTTACTGACCATTCGTACTTCTTGAAATGCTTGTACGTTTCTGCTTGTTCATTTCTGCCCATTTTTCCAGTTAGCTGTTGGTCTTTGGTCTTACGAATTTTTAGTTCTTTCAAGGTGCTTGACAGTGAACCCTGTGTCCCTCGGTTGGGGCTTCTCTGATGTCTCCTGATCGTATTCGTTTTTTGTTGCTGTCATAACAAATCACCACACACTTAGCAGCTGAACCAACACAGATCTGTTCTTCCAGTTCCGTGGGTCAGAGGTCCCACGGGGATCTTACCAGACTGAAATCCAGGTGTCGGCAGGCCACCCCCTTTCTGGAAGCTCTTGGGGAGACTCCGTTTCCCGCTCACTGAGTAGCCGGCAGAATTCACTTCCTTCAGGTGGTAGGACCAAGATCCCTGTTTTCTTGCCAGCTGAAAACTGAGGCCTGGTCCCAGTTTCTAAAGGCTACATTCCCTGGCTGCAGGGGGTCATGGAGGGGGCTGCCTCCAACTTCAAAGCCAGCAGCCAGGGGAGAGAGCTGGCTTCCTCTCACTGCATCTCTGTGACCCAGCCAGGAAAAGGTTTCCAATTTTAAGGATTCATGTGATTAGATTGAGCCCATCCGGATAATCCGGTATAATCTCCCCATCTCAAGGGTCTGTAACCTTAATCACGCTGCAAAGTCCTTCCACAGAAGGTAACTAACGTATTGCCAGGTTCCCTGGTTTATGGGGTACACGTCTTTGGGGGGAGCCAGTATTCTGCCTCCCGCACTCACGATGAAATTCAAGCTACGTCTCTTCGGCAGGAAAACCATGGACGTGGTGCCATGTTTCCACTGAACACTATCAGCTGCTGCACGCCTCCCCATTACTGGTGATGTCATCTTTGATCACTTGACGAGACAGCTCCCTTAAAGTTACATCTTTCTCCTTTGTAATTAATGAGTGGTTTGTGGGGAGGGACTTGGAAACTAAATATCCCAGTCCTTGTCAAATGTTCAACTTACTAATTTATCTCCATCACTGTGGACTCCTGTTTTCCTACCGTATTCAGCGGGTTATAATCCTTACTATCATTACCTATTCTGATGCCCACATTGTCCCAGATTTGGACCACGAGAGCCCCTTCAGCTGGCTCCTGTGTCCTTGACAGTGTCCCCATCATTCCCCGAGCACTTCCTTGCTTTCTGGCTCAATAAGATGTTCCCAGCTCATCGTGTACTTTTCTTGGACTCAGTCATTTCTCCAAAGAGCCCTGGTTCCTTCCAGTAGAGACTACTAATAGAGACCAAGGTCTGGGCCCCGGGTGCGTGCATGGCCATTGGGATGCCACGGCTCCTGGGTCCCTCCGTGGACAGAGCTTGGAGACACGTGTGCATGCACCACACACGTCTAGATTTCTCCCTATGTTTATCTACATGTATTGAAAGCCACAAGTTCACAGCCATACCTCAAATACCCCTGGAGGTCCAGGGCCACAGCGTTCATCCTGGTATCCTCCCTTTCCATATTTGTAACTCCGCAGTTGAGGCTCCCCTCCCAACTCGGGCTCCAGTACCTTCCCCTGGGATGCCCACCCCCACCCTAGACCCCCTCCCCACCCAACTCTGGTTCTGAGTGGCTTCTCACCCCCAATCCCCGCTGGCACAGATACTCACTGTGCCCCGCCCCACCTAAAGGTTTTAGGACCGAAATTTAAAACAGGGAAGGGGAGCGCCATGGTCATTTCCAAACATGCACCCCCTCTGTTCTCGCTACCCACATGTGATTTCAATCATCGGAGTTGATGGGATGCTGCTGTCCCATGGGAGCCATCTGTGGCTTCTGAGGCACAAAGGCTGTGTGACCCTGGGCATGTAAATGAACCTCTCTGAGCCTGCTCTGGGACACCCATCTCTGAAGTGGCAGCAACTTTCCATTAGATCGCTGGAGGTGACACCATCTGGGAAATGAGAGGGAGGGGCTGGACGAGGATCCAGCCTCTGGATGCTGAAGACTTAGGTCTTCAAACAGGGGGGTGCTGAAGCCCACCCAGCACATCTGGGGTGAGGTGAAGGACCCTGTTTCTCACATGCTGGGCAGGGAGGGGGCGCCTGCTTTACCAAGGATGAGCACCCCGACCACCCCCTACTCTCCCCCACCACCCTCTCCCCCACCTCAATCCTCACCAAAGAAATGCAGGGGCCCAGCCTGGGTTAAATCCATGTGGGAGCTGTGGCTGCTTCAGAGAAGGTGGCCTGGGCCCAGAAGCAGGTGGTGGGCAGAGCCTGGGCCGTGGAACTGGCCCTGCCCTGGTTCCCTGGACACGGCATCAATCCTCAGTGTTTCCAGGTGTAAAACGTGGCCGATTATCCCCCTGCGGGGCTCCCCGTGAGGTCGCAGGGACAAGTCCGGATGAGGGCTGGTCCCTTCTCTCCTGGAAAGCAACACACTTTTTGGCAATCCTCTTCTTTTTCATGTGTCTCCTACTTCCAAACTGGAGGCATGATCTGGAGGCATGATCAGAGGCTAGGCTGGTCCCTCAGAAAGAATGCTGGGGACCCAGCGGGCGATGTGCGCAGCAGGGAGCCTCCGTGGGGTCTGGGTTTCCACACCCCCGCAAGCAGGGGTTAAACATTCGCTCCAGCCAAGTGGCTGAATTGGCCAGAAACCCAAGTTTCCATCCCCTCTCTGGTGGGGTTCCCCCCCTTTCAGACGGTCTGTGTCAGAGCAGAGCCTGGAGGCTGCCCCAAGCCCAGGGGGGTGGCCTCAGGGAGGAGGGGGCACCCAGGCCTGGTGGCCCCCTGGCCCTGACTCCCTGCACTCTCCTCCCGCTGTTTACATAACCCAGAACCATAAAACTGACAACAGGTTCCGCAGAAAGGAATGGGTCTCAATTAGCATCTGCTGGGCGGAGCGGGCGCCATCCAACCCTCTCCCACCGGGGCCTCATGTCCAGAGGGAGGGCATTGCTCGAACCACGTGGAGGGACCAACTTCACCCGGAGCCTCAAGGCTGCAACCCCCCACACACACACACTTGGCCCTGACCTTGGTTTTCTGGGTGGGAGCAGCGGCGGGTGTGGGCAGGCTTAATGAGGTGTGAGGAGAGAAGGGGGTCAGCCCCAGGGTTTCCCAAATGCACTCACTCCGTTCATTCCATAGGCCCCCTTTTGGGGAGGGGGAGGGGCAGACAAGAGGTGGGGGAAGCCAGGGCTGGCTCCAGTGTGACCTGGAGGTTGATTACATCCCACTCTCCTCTGTCAGGGCCCCCACAGGTGGGAGATGCCTGGGGAGCCCGCCCAGGTGCACAGAAGCTTCACTAGGGCTGGCAAGGGGGAGATGGGCGGGGCCGCCCTTAACACCCCCACCCCCCATCCCCACTGAGGTGGGCCCAGCTTTGAGAGTCTATCCTTGGCCCCAGTCCAGCCCCTAAAACCACTGACTAAGGTTTTTTTCCCGGAGCTCAAGCTGTTGGTGACTCCTGGTGGCTCAGGATCCGGGGGAAGGGCTGAGGGCCGGGGGCCGGGCACCCTAGAGGAGAAGGCAAGAGAGCAGCTGCTGATGGGAGCCAGTGCTGGGTGGACTTGGGAGAGTCCTGAGGGGCCAGAGGGGCTTCCAGGGATCTCGACACTGGTTCTCTTTGCCTCCAGGGGCCTCTTTCTGAAGCAGGGACAGCTATGAGACCCTCTGTTAGAAAAACCACAGATTAACCATTCGCTCCTCCAGTGGCCTCCGCCCAGATCTCGAATCCCAGGAGACCAGGCAGGCAAGAACCCAAGGAGGTGGGCAGACCCTGTCCATGCCAGGGCCTGGCCAGGTAACCCAGCCCTGAGGGAG
Source organism: Vicugna pacos (assembly GCF_048564905.1). Classification (NCBI taxonomy): domain Eukaryota; kingdom Metazoa; phylum Chordata; class Mammalia; order Artiodactyla; family Camelidae; genus Vicugna; species Vicugna pacos. Next base: position 61,995,566 of record NC_133002.1, read on the forward strand.
ATCAGTAGCCAGCTGGGCCCCTGCCTCTGCCTTGGCCCTGTCTCTCTCTCGCTGCTCCTGGCTACCCGTCACTGCCCAAGCCAACCATGTACTCCTATGGGGCCAAGTTCACAACCACCTAATTTGCAGCACTCACCCTGGAGGATCCCAGGAATTGGCGCCATTAAATTGTGTGCAGAGGAGAAATTCCGTCTAGTTCCCGCAGGTTGCAGGTGGAGAAGGTCCATGGGGCACACCACCTGGCCCAGGTTGTCAACATGAGGGCATTGCCCATACACCGGGAGCTGACCTTTGGCTACGTTCACCTTGGTCAGCATCTCAAAGTGGCCACCTGACCAGCGTCCTTGCTGCCCTTTCCTCTATTAGCCGCACTTCTCTGTCCTTGTCGATGGCACTGCACCTGGCCAAGAGATTACTATTCCCACCCCCTTGTGCAGCCAGGACAGTCACGTGACTAAGACCTGACCAATGTTAGCAGAAGGTTTGGCTGGACTTCAGGAAAGCCTTTTCAGTGGTCCTTTTTACTTCCCTCCTCCTCCTCATTCCTGCTACCTGGAATGCAGATGCAATGGCTGGAACTCCTGCAGCTGCCATGGAACCACCCTTCACTCCTCTTTTTCAGTCACCTCCCGCCCAATTTAATCTGTCAGGAAATCTTGTTGAGTTCATGTTCAGACACCCATGATTCTGACCACCTCTCACCACTTCCTCTGTTTGTACCATGATGCAGGGCATCATCTTCTCTCTCCTGGACCGCTGCAGTGTTCTCCCCACTAGGTGCTTCCTGACCTCATCACAGTCTGTTCACCACCCAGCAGCCAGAAAGTCAGGTCATATCCGCTTCTCCTCCAAACCTCCTCACTCAGGCCATCATTTAAAAAGTCCACAAATAGTGGGGAGGGTATATAGCTCAAGTGGTAGAGCACATGCTTACCATGCATTGCGGTCCTGGGTTCAATCCCCAGTACCTCCTCTAAAAACAAAATAAAACCTACTTACCTCCCCCTGCCAATGAAGAACATTTTTTTAACAATACAATAGTAATTAAATTTAAAAAAATCTTTTTTTAAGTTCACAAATGATAAATGCCGGAGAGGGTGTGGAGAAAAGGGAACCCTCCCACCTTGTTGGTAGGGATGTAAATCGGTGCAGCCACTGTGGAGAACAGTGTGGAGGTTCCTTAAAAAACTAAAAACAGAGCTACCACATGACCCAGAAACCCCACTCCTGGGCATATAGCTGGAGAAAACTCTAATACGAAAAGAAACATGCACGCCAGTGTTCACAGCAGCACAGTGTACAATAGCCAAGACATGGAAGCAACCTGTGTCCATTGACAGACAACTGGATAAAAAAAAAGAACAAATAATGCCATTTGCAACAATATGGATGGACCTAAACATGATCAGACTAAGTGAAGTATGTCAGACAGAAAAAGACAAATATCATATGATATTACTTACAAGTGGAATCTGAAAAAAAAATGGTACAAATGAACTTATTTACAAAACAGAAAGGGACTCACAGGTATAGAAAACAAACCTATGGTTACCAAAGGGGAAATTAGGAGTTTGGGATTACTAGATACAGACTACTGTATATAAAACAGATAAAACAACAAGGTCCTACTGTGTAGAACAGGAGACTATATTCAATATCTTGTAATAACCTATTATGAAAAAGAATATATATATGTAACTGAATTACTATGCTGTATACCAAAAACCAACAAAACATTGCTAATCAAACGTACTTCAATTAAAAAAAAAAACAGAAAATCTCCTCACTCACAGTAGAGCCCTGGTCCTGGTGGGGGCCTGGCCAGGGCAAACCCCTGGGCTTCCTGAGAGAGGCAGCCAGTGGAGATCCCTGTTATCCTCTCCATTTTACAGGTGGGGAAACTGAGGCTCGGTGAGGCAAGGCTATTTGCTCAAGGGCACAGGATTCCTAAGTGCGGGCCCAGATGTGGACGCAGGTCGGTGTGGCTCCATAGATCCCACAAGCCTCTGCCCCCCGAGGTGAGCTGAGGGTCCCCCACCGAGGTGAGCTGAGGGTGGCAGCGTCTTCTAGCCAGTGGTAAAGTCCAGCATCGCACCTGCGGGGGTGGCTCCTGGGGATGCCTTAGGCCACATCAGGGGAAAGAGGACAGACAGAGCACTAGTACCCACACTAGACCTGCCCCCGAGCTCCCCTGCACGCAAGGTTTGGGGCCTCGTGTGGCCTCTGTAGACCTGATCCCCACCAGGGCCTCTCCTTCCCCTGGTCTGAGTGGGGAGCCCTCGGCCAGGTCCTGCCCAGCAGCTGGGAACAGGAAGTGTGTCCCCCGGCCCATCTGTGCAGCCAGGCTGAGCTGGAGGGACAGTGTGACCTCTGCGATGTCCCTGGGCTCAGGCAAAAGCTGCAGATTGTAATCTTGGCCACCAGGAGAAAACTGCCCCTGAATCTCATTACCGTCTTGTAATTAGAGGTGGGGTGGAGAATCTGACAAAGCGGAAACCTGCTTTCATCTGTAGGGCTTTTCCCCCTTTCCTGAAACTTCCAGACACGAGGGAAGAGCTGCCTGGACACAGAGGAGCAGAGCTGCACGTCCGGATACAGGGAGCCACGTGCACCGGCCCTGTAGCCCCAGAGCGGGTGGGTTCCCCACCTCAGTCCCTGGAAAATTCCCAACCAGTCTCCTTTCCTGTTGAGGCTGGAGGCAGATCTAGGGGTGCGGGAAAGGCGGGGCCATTTTGGAGCTCATTCTCCTGACTCACCAAGCAGGTTAAGAGTTGGCACTGGACCCCAGGAGCACCCGACCCCTCATCAGCAGGCCACGCCTCTGGGCCTCCATCTCCCCAAGCTGGGGTGCAGGGCTGTCCCATGGCCACCTTCCGCTCAGCCCGGCCGATTGGGTCAAAGCCGGGCTAAGACCGCAGCACGCACTCGGGCCACACTCCTCCCTGCTCTTCAGACCACCTGCCGGGCAGGCCAGCGAGGGGTGCGAGGCCTCACCCCCACTTCCCAGGCTGCATCTCAGCGGTGGGGACAAAGAGGGGCTGTTTTGCAGGCGGGCACTCCCCAGGCTCACCAGGGTGAGATGCCGCAACGGCGTTGTGAGTAAGCAGGGAGAGGCCAGAGGGGCGGCCCAAGCCAGACAGGTGTGCCCTGAGGTACGGGGTGGGCAAGGGCCTGGGGCTCCTGCCTGTCTTCCTCTTCAGCCCATTCTGCATCTGGTCCTCCCAGGCCCCGGAAGCGGGGAGACCGCCCCACGGCCACCACCCTACCCAGGCAGTGGCCCTGGATTCAGAGATGTCACTCATCTCCCCTAAAAGGTGTGCCCCAAACAGGGCTTCCCAAGGCACCGGGGAAGGCTGTGATCCACAGGGTGGGAGGGACACTAGAAAGTCACATGGGCCCGTTCACGTGGGGAAGTCTCTCCCTTGCCCTTGCCACTGGAACACTGAGCTCCTCCACGCTGCCCCAGCGGCCCCAGAGCGATAAATTTCTGACTTCTCTTTGCTTGGTTGGGGACAGGACTGGGATGGTGAGGGGGGGGGACACAGCTGGGAGTCCTGGGGCACAGTTGGGCGGTATCCAGGCTCCCCATCCAGCAGCTGCAGTCCCCCGGGCTCCCTGCTCCCACGGCTGCCCTGCAATTGGGCAGGACGGTGGTGGCCCGTGGGGCGGTATGCAGGAATGTGACGTGCCCGGGCGTGGGTGCAGCTTCTGAGAGCTTCCCCAGCTGTGCAGAGGCCCAGGCAGATGGAGCCTGGGTGATTAGAGCTGGTGGCAGCTGAGGGCTGATGGAGGGGGGAGTGCAGGTGGGAGCTGGGGGGCCCAGGCCCCTGCACACGCCAGGCAGGGGGCTGGAGCTGCGCCCAGGGGAGGGCAGCCTTCACGGAGACAGGGGTCCAGGGCAGGGAGGCTATGGGGGGCCGGGGGCAGGGCTGAGGGCGGTGGGCCTGCAGGAGCCCTCTGGGTGCCCACCCAGGCCTCATCTAGCCCTCAGGCCCCTCGCGTGGTGGAGAGTAGTCTCCCCTCCGACAGGTGCAGGAGGACCCACGGGCGTCCAGCCTGAGGGCAGCCTGTCTTCACTCTCCTACAGAGGAGCTGCTGCTGGGAGGCCTGGAGGCTCAAGTCCTCTCCCCTTCTTCACGGCGGGCGGGCTGGGAGAGCGCCTGCATCTGGCCTCGGTTTCCTCGCCGGAAATGTAGCGCTCGCCACGCCTCGCAGCAAATCAAGCAGGGCCCACAGAGGGCCCGGTACACAGCAGGAGCTCAAACAGCGAGGAGCCCCTGCGGCTTGCAGCCCTGCCCGCTCCCTCCTTGGGACGGCCCGCGGGCCCCGCCGCCGCCCCTGCAGGTGGGGCGGCCTCCGCTCGCCGGGCGCGGCGGGCCCGTGCGGGAAGCGGCAGGCGTGCGTGCAGCGGGGGGCCGCAGCCGCCGGCCAGCAAGAGGCCCGCTGTCTGGGTGCCCGGCCCGGGCCACGTGTCCAGACGGCACCGGCCGGCGGGCTGCCGGGGCGCTGCCTCCGCCCTCCGCGCAGGGCGGGCGCTGGGACTGGCCGCGGTGGCGCCTGCGGGGTCACAGCGCGCCGCCTCTGGTCATGGTCTCACCTTGGCCCAGCCCCGGGTGGTGACTCACCTGTGCTCTGCAGCCCTGGAGGTGGAGGCAGCCAAGACCTGCGAGGGGAGCAGGGGGCGAGGCTCACGCAGGCGAGAAGCCCCTGGTCCCACTCCCCAACTCCAGCCCTGGGGGAAGGCAGTCACAGGACGCAGCTGCAGGGTGCCGCACCCGCCCTTCCTGGGGACCCCCAGCCCCCATCTTGAAAGGGTTCTTTTGTGCGATGAGCTCCCCCCGGGGGCTGAGTCACAAGATCATCCCGACTTCCCAGCTGACAGGGACTGAAGTCACTGCCTTGGAGGCTCTGGGGGCGGAGGGGCCAGATCTTCCTAACATCACGCCCCCCACCCACAGGGGAGAGCGAGTCCCCTCTGCCATCTGCAGCACCCGCTACCTGACCCGTGAGGCCCGTTAAAGGAGAGTGTGGCCCCGCTCAAAAGTCTGGGCAAAGTCCATGAGGTGTGAGAAAGCTTACGCCTCCTCCCTTTCTTCCATGGCCTCTCCACTTGTCACGGTGTTTTTATTTGCTATTTAATGTCATTCTATGTAAAAAAAATTAAATTATTAGCACGCATTTTACGTTCATCTTGATAATGTTCGATGCCCATCGGAGTCGTAGGCGGAATCTCTGAGATCACGCAGCCTGTGTTTTGTGGCTGGTGCGCCTCTTGGAGTTCGCTGTCACGTGGGGAGTACAGATGTGCCACGAAACTAACCCAGCTGTTTCCACGCCTGCTCTGCCCAAGTTCCCATCCAGCAAACTGATGGGAGACGTACCGGAAGAGGGGCTGTGCCCCCCCCACACTTTCCTTCCACATCATTTCCAACATGAGTGGTTGGCCAATAGGGACGTAGCACCAGAAAGAAAGAACGAGATGGGCTCTTGGTCGCTGGTCACACCCCTCCCCTTCCCAAAAGGCCTGGGAACGAGGCCCACCTCACCTGCCCGCCTCCTGCCAGACTCCGGGCACCTACTCTGTTCTCCAGCCTCCAGAACCGCCCACCTTAAATAAACCAGGCCTTTCCTGGCTTCTGCCCCGCAGGCCCTTCCTCCCTACCCATCTTGAAGCTTCACGGGCTCCTCCTCCTGGCAGCCTCGCTGGCCCCTCTCCGCCCCACAGCTGGGTTACACATGCCCTGCCCCTGTGCCCCAGAGCCCCCTGGATTTGCATGTGGTCTCTTGTAGCTGGGGCTGATGCAAGGTCTCGTGTACCGCTGTGGCCTTGGCACCTAGTGCCAGTCCTGGAACCCTGTCCATGTTCTACACAGGAAAGTGGGTTGCTGGAGGGGGTATTAGATAGATAAAGGATGGGTGAGCAGGTGAATGGACACATGGATGGGCGGGTGGGGAGATGAGCAGGTGAGTGAATGAGTAAGTGGATGATGGGTAGATGGGTGGGCCGGTGGATTGAAGGGGAGAGTTGGTGGATTGGTGGATGGGTGACAGGTGAAAAGATGTACATACGGATGGATGGATGGATGGACGGGTGGGTGGATGGATAGATGGACAGATGAGTGGGTGGGCTGGTGGGCATGACCTGGCCTACAGTCCTCTCCAAGTGGAACCCCAGGTCCCAGCCCTCTTGGTTTCATCTTGGCAGGCCTTACATGAGCCAAATGCTTTCAGTCTGTGTTTTGGAGACAAACCAGCACTGTTCTCTCCAGCAAACAAGACAAGGTTGGGACCTCACACTTGAAAGAGGTGGCTGGAAAGTGGGGCTGGGAAACAGGGCCTGCTGGGGAGTGGAAGCAGGGAGAGCGTTACCCATCGCTGGGCAGACACAGCAGGCCAGGACCCCTGGTCAGCCACACCAGGTCCCTTCTACCTGTCCCTTCACCTGGTGACTCAGTCAGGGGTCAACGTCCAGAGCCAGGGAGACTCTGCTGGCCAAGATCTGGGCCATACACTGTCCAGGGAGGTTGTGCCCAGTGTCTAGGGGGCAGAGACCACACAGCTGTGGGGGTTCTCCCTCAGCAAGAGTCACACACGGGCCCTGCTGGTCTCGGGGCAGAGCCCACTGCTCAGGCATGGGGTCTGCTGGGAGGCCGTCTGCCCTGTGTGGCCGCAGGATGCCACGTCTGATCTCCTCACCTTGGGGCGTCCTGGTGGTCAGGGCAGGACCCACCCTCTTCCTGAAGAGCCCCCCACAGCCCCTGGGTTGAGGATCTTGACACACTCACTTGTTTGATCACCAATCGAGTAGTCATCACGCCGTGGGCCCTGAGTGCCAGGCGGCCGTGCCGTGGGGACGAGCCCTGGGCACGAGTGGAGATGGCAGAGGATGGCATCCAATCTGTTGGCAGTAATCTCAGCTAGCACCCCGAGTATGTGGCAGAACCACACAGACCCCGCAGGCAGTGCAGAGGAAGAGCCCACAGTCCCAGGTCCCCTGAATCCTCTTCGGGAGGGGTGGGAGTGGCACCCGGCAGAGGTGGGTGGGGGCAGGCAGGAGCCATGTGCACTTGGAATGTCTGCTGACAGTTTTCTGATGTGCTCTGTGCTGCTTTACAAGAGACTGAAAGCTCGTCGATTATACACAAAAGGTTCTCACAATTTCAGGGGGCGGCTGCTAAAAACCTCCGGCTGCTGCCTCCGCAGAGGAGCCCAGGGGAGAGGCTCCGTCACCCCCTGTCCCCAGGTGTGCGACACCAGGGGAGAACTCAGGCTGAGCAACAAAAGCCAACTGAACGCGTAAAGGACACAGTTAACCCAGCTGTCCCTCCCTCCCCAGCCTCCTAGCCCTTCCCCTCCCGAGGGCCCTTGGCACGCATGCAGGTGGGAGGAGGATGTGGCCTGGCGGCCCCTCCACCAGGAAATTCAAACTGCCCCTAGACCACCCCCTTCCAGGAAACACGCTGCTTGGGACCCCCGGGCCTGTCAGAGGCAACCTGAGGCTCAGACACTGTAGGTCCCAGTCCCGGGAAGGAGCCGAGGGCAGGGCTGCCCTGGGGAGGACGCCCCGGCCTTGGTCTGGACGCTCGGACCAGGCCCAGCCGCAGCCCCGCGGAGGGCGGGGGGCCGAGCGGGGCTTGTGAACAAAGACCAGGTAAGGACATCAATCAGCCGCGGGATCGCATTTCCTGCTCTGAAAGGTCCTGTAAAACACGGGAGAAAATTGACCTGTCAGGGGGATAGATGGCCAGTGATGGTGGCTGCAGCCGGGGCCAGGCTCCCCTCCGCCTGCGGGGTCCCACCTGTGACGGCTGCCCCCACCCTCCCTGGGGGGGGTACCCGCGGCCTGGGCAGCCCCAGAGCAGAGGCCAGGCTGGGGGGGCGGGGTGCATCCACCAGGCTGCCTGGGTGGGGGGTCCGGCTCCTCACCGCCCACCCCACATACACCCCCTGACAGACGAGGCCCAGCTGCCTGAGCCGTCAGGCTATAAAACGGATGGAGACCAGAGATGGTGTCAGCAGACAGCTAGAGTACCTTTTAAAAAATGTAATCTCTTTTTATTTCGCCTCCCCCAGCCCCCTCCTCCCTCCACAGCGTAACCTCGCGGTCACCCCTCTCCCTTCCTGCGGCGCGGGCTGGCAGTGACCTTGCTGCCTGGACCTTGGCGCGGGGCGGCTGGAGGCCTCAAGGACGCCCTCTTCACCTTGGGGAGCTCTGTGCTGGGAAGAGCCAGCACGTGGGGGTGGGGGGAGCAGAGCCCCCTTGGCAGGCTCTGGCCTGTGGCCAGGCTCCAAGGACCCCACCACCTGCAAGGCCCACAGCCCTCGGCTGATGTGGGACCTGGGCCCCTGTGGCTGCCAGCTCAAGAGAAAGGGCTGGAGGGAGGCCATCTGCGTCTGCTTCTGGGGACCGCGTGGGGTCCCTCCTCCCACGGCCCCACCCCGCAGAACTGTCTCAGCACCACTTCTACAGCTCCTGGGGACTCCAGCGCTCGCCACCCCTGGGCCACTCATGTGGCCTGAGGGCCACCAGCTTGAGTTGTGTGCGGGGCGGCTAGCTGTTCTTTGAGGGGGAAAGCCGGGAGAAGTTAGGGAGGGGCCTTGCCCTGGGTCACCCTGAAGACTCCCGCAGGATGAGGGAGAGGACAGCAGGAGAACCACACAGGACAAGGGACCGAAAAAGGTGCAAACGTCCCCATCCTCGATGAGCAGAGGGTCCGAGTGGGCAGAGGCCTGCGAGGTTCTCTGGAAGGTGCCTGGGTGTGGGGGCAGGGCTGGGGGCACAGAGACCTGAAGGTTGGGGAGCAGGGCAGGGCGCAGGGGACGGGCACACCTGAGCCAAGTGGCCGCACAGACCGACAGTCAGGGGCCAGGCCTCCCGTGGGGACTGTCACCAAGGGAGCAGACCTCTGGCCAGTTCTTCCCTCTGTCCTCGCAGAGGACAGACTGCGCTGGAGGATGCGCTTCAGGGGCAGCGTGGGAAAGGGAGGCAGAGGTGAGGAGACACCTGGGACAGAGAGACGGGAGGACGAGGGCCGGGCAGAGCAGAGGGCAGAGGGGGCTGCCTCTCTGGGTTTTTGTCTGTATTGTGCCAGTCCTGGGGGGAGCTGTCTTGTGCCCTAGGGCCACCCCACCCCCACTGCTCAGCCTGAGTCTCCATCCATCCACCTGTCCACCACTGGCTGGTTTTATATTCTCTGGCCAGCGACCTGGCCCAGTGACCCTGGACACTGCCCAGAGACACTCTGCCTGATGGCCCCTCGGGCCCCAGCCCCAGTCGCTCCTCCCCCTCTTCCTTGTCTCCATCTGAAATCCGCCGTGTTCAGTGCTGGGTCCCGGGCGGCCCAGGCCCAGGCTTATGTAGGACAGGCCTCGGCTCCCCAGGGGCGGCAGACGAGGAAAAGCAGGTTACAGCCAGTGAGCCTCAGGGCCTTCATGTTCTTAGGAAGGTCAGGAACCACGGGCGGGCCTGGTCGGGCACTGTTGGGCCTCCAGGACCCGCGCCCATCCGGGGAGCTGAAAGGCGGTGGCTGATTGAGGAATTTCCGGCATCATGTAGGGTCCTGGGTCCGGGCCCTGGGCCTGCGAAGGCTGCGTGGAGAGCATACGGGGTACCCCTGCTAGGCCCCAGCGTTGGCGGTGCGGTTGCTTTTAATACATTTTATTTTTCCATTTCTTCAAAAAAGTACATTTCCTAACTCTAATGAGACAAAGAGAAAAGTCACGGAGCAGGGGGTTAGGTGCCCACATCTGGACTGGCATCTGTGGGGACACCCACTGAGGGGGGTCACGGAGCAGTGAATCATCTGGAATAAAATTTCGGGCAGCAGTGCATAGGCGGCCTTGGGTCTGGGGACCCCCAGGTCCAGAAGGGTCCATCGCCCCCTGATTGGTCCTGTTCCATGGACGCAGCCCAGGGTCCCTCTTCAGTATCTCTTAGGGCTGAGAGCTGGAGCCCCCTCCCCTGGACTCTACCGCCAGGGGTCCCCCCTACTGCCCCCTGCCTGCTCACACCTGACCCTGGGCCCCAGAGGAGCCGGACAGGCCCGCAGATCCCTCTTCCTAAACACACCTCTCTCTCCCACAAAATAATTTAATGCAACTTAATGGCTTGAAGTTGATGTAGAAATTACAGGCACGTGGGGGTGGGGTGGGCTGGGAACCCCCACCACCGGTAAGAAACCCTTTTGAAAATATAATTGAGTTAATGGAGCCGTAACTGTGTGTCATTTTGGGGGGTAATTGGCCTGCTTTTTGTCACTCTGTCCATTTACATGCTCCTGTTTTCTTTTAGCTATTGATTTTTTCTTTATAAAGTGGGCCACTTTACTGCAATTTTTAAAGCCCCAGCGATGAATAAAAACCTCATCTTCCCACTCATTAAGACACAGGAATTAACTGAGCTCAGGGCCTCACCAGTCAATCTGGGGAAGAATCCTGGGCTGCTGTGTTTTGGTTGAGGCCCAGGGGCTGCCTACTAGTGGCAGGGGTTCAAAGCACCAAGAGGGCCTTGAGTCCGTTTCCAGAAGGCGGGTCCTGGACAAGGGGCCCTTTTGGAGGGGTTCCGGAAGAAGCTGAGGACTGAAGGAGTCTCCTGAGCTGTGATCTCGAGATGCCCCTCCCCTCCAGGTCTTCCTGCCCTGCGGAAGGGGCCTCGGACCCCTCCCTCGCCCTCCACCTGCCCCCTTATGGCTGCAATTCAAAGGCCCCACCCACCTGCCTGACTGCGGACCAAGGTCACATGTGCTGATCAAGGTCGCACATCCTTTAGAATATATTTTTTGATTATAAAACCCATACACACACAAAATAAATGAATCCAGTCGCACAAAGGGATGCAAAGCAAGAGCGGAGCATCTCCCGGAGCCCCTGTCTCCAGAGGCGACGTCTGTGAACGGCTCCTCGCCACCTGCAACTTTGTCGTTTGCTTGATCTTGCTCACCTCCTCGGACACGCTGGCGCTTGCAGACCCACCGGTCACCTGCCATGGCCTCGTAGCACTCCGTTGCTTGTCTGTATCACGGTGTGTCCCGGTTTGAGGGGGCTCGGGATCTCCAGACATGGGATTGTCAAGGCTAACGGCAGGACAGCCCTGGGGACCCCGGGGCCATTGGTCAGGATGGTCGGCTTCCGTGAATTCCGCCGACCGCGACTGTTTGACATTTAGGTTGTTGTGACTTTCTCAACTCAACAAATGTTGCTGCAAAGGACATCTCTGGTCACACATCTTAGTGCCCTTACGCGCGTGTGTCCGGAAGATAAACCTCCCAGAAGAGAAACTGCCGGGTGAAAGGCGTGCATATTGCAAATGCCGATTGCTGTTGCCAAACTGCTCCGCCAAAGTGTGCCAGCCTACACCCCCACCAAGTGTGAGAGCTTCCGCCTCCCCGCGTCCTTGGCAAAACCGGAGATGGTCAAGTCATTTTGGCCTCTGTCATCTGAGAGGTGACCAATAGTGGCTTTTTATTTTAATCAGCTTTAATGTATGACTTAGATACAATAAAAGTGCCCATTTTTAGCATACAGTTGGGTAAGTTTTGACAAATGGGTACAGTTGTGTAACCAGCATCACGGTTGAGATGCAGAACATTCTAAGTAGCTCGGGGAAGTTCCTTCAGGCCCTCGGTCAGTCCCCTTCTCCTGCCTGATCTCAGTCCCCGGCCACCGCGAACTGCTTTCTGCCTCTGCAGAATACTTTCACCGTTTCTAGAATTTCACATAAATGGACCGTGCAGAACAAACATGCTCAGCAAACGGCTTTGAGACTCATCCAGGCCACTGTCATGTGTGTCCTCCTCACGGCCACGTGGTGTCCACAGCCCGGGTGCCCCATCCACACCATTCCCCTGTGCTTGGACTCCCGGGCCGGGCCAGCTTGGGGTTCTTAATGAACAAGGCTGTATGTGAGCTTGTGTCTCATCTCCTGGGCAAACACCTGCGGGTGGAATGGCCGGGTCACAGAGCAGGTGGAAGACAACGACCTTTCCCAAATCTGCTGCCTGCGTCCCCCCCGGGGCCGTCCTGTTTTCCGTTCCCTCCTGGAGTGAGAGGCCCAGCTCCTCCGCATCCTCGCAGCTTCTGATCCCGATGCCTGCGTCAGGCAGTCACCCAGGGGGGTGCGGCGGCATCTCCTTGCGCCTGTAACTTGCATTTGCCTGGTCAGTCCGCTGTCTTTGACATTTGTTAATGACGATGTTGTTATTGTGGAGAAATTTCAAACATTTTGTGTAATGGATTTCCCTTTCTGTTTGTGGTTTGGGGGTTTCATCACAGTTTCCTTTTATACCCCAGTCGTGATGGCTTCAGTGCCCAGAAATTGTCCCCTCAAGCTGACCCCACTTGTTTTTAGAGGTTTTCAAAGTGATGGAACCCACACCGGGGCTCGCAAAAGCCCCATCTCCCTCCTCTCCGGCCGCATGGCCAGTCTCCAGGGGCGTACTGGAAAGCGGTGTGGAGACCCTCATCCCTGCCGCCCGGGGCCGCCACCACCCGGGCCGAGGGTCCTGCCTGGCCGCCGCCCGGGCTGCAGCCCTCAGGGCCTCAGAGCAGCCGCTGGCTGGGCAGCTCTTCCTATCCGTTCCCTCCTCTGACCACAGGGCTCAGCCCCAGGCTGACGGGCCCAGAAGCGAGAAAGTAAGCTGCACGCACCCACAGGATCGACCCAGCGTGGGCGCCTGGGGCCCAGAGAGACGGAGCTGGATGTGGGGAGGGGCCCGGCGGGACATGCAGTGAGGTCCAGAGGGCGTCAGCCCGGACCAGTGTTCCAAAATGACCGTTCCACTGGGCACGAGGAGCCCCAACTCCATCCCCCACTTCCCAGCACACAGCTGCCTCTCCTAGCACCCCTTGCGGCTCCGTGCCTAGTTATGAACAAAGGATGATGAGCAGGAGAGGCTGGAACAGGGACAATGAGGGACGCAACCCCGCACCACCCTCCCGCCACCTGGACCCCTGGGTGAGACAGAGCCCACCTCAGGCTGCAGCCCGAGCGCTGTCTGGGCTACGCCCTTGGGCCCGTCAGCAGTCTGGGCTCCGAGGGCCTGCCCCTCCTCCCTGCAGGGGCCCGGCTCCCAGGCTCCCAAAGGAGGAGCCCTCCCCTTCACTCCCACGAGTCTCTTTGCTTCTCTGAGCCTTTCCCTCAAGCTCGGGTCAGCGGCTCCTGACACAGTTTCCAGAGCCACTCGCTGCAGTGGGTTGAGTGGTGTGTCCACCCAGAGCCTCAGAAGGTGACCTTACTTGGAGTAAGGGCCTTTGCAGATGTGATTGAGATAAGGGTCCCAAGAGGAGGGCACCCCACCCTAAAACAGTGTCGGGCAAACTTACAGGAAGAGGACAGGACACATGTCCTGCAGGGAGAGGCCAAGTGGAGATGGAGCCAGGGACTGGAGAGATGTGGCCACAAGCCAAGGGTGGCTGGAGCCCCAGGACCAGGGAGCGAGGCCAGGCAGGGACTCCTCTTGGGGACCCCAGAGGGAACCAGCCCTGCTGACACCTGGACTTTGGACTCCAGCCTCCAGACTGGGACAGAATAAGTGTCCGAGTTTGCGGTCCTTTGTTCGACGCTAGCACAGTCGCCCAGGGCCTCTCTCCACATCCCCCAAAGCAGGTCCCCAGGTAAGAGCCCATGGTCCCTGAGAGGTGACCCTGGACACAGACCTGAGACTGGGAGGCGGGGAAGCTGGATGCCGGCATGCTACCAGGTGTGGGCCCAGAGGGCCTCCACTCACCAGCCCTGAGCCTCAGAAATATTCCCCACCTTAGAAAGCTAAAAACTAAAAATGATGCAAATCTCATTTACAAACCAAAATTAGACTCACGGATGTAGAAGACAAACTATGATTACCAAAGGGGAAAGGGCAGGGGAGGGATAAACTAGGATCAGGGATTAACAGACACAATCACTATATATAAAACAGATAAATAACAAGGACCTACTACGTAGAACAGGGAACTATATTCAATTTCTTGTAGCAACACATAATGGAAAGGAATATGAAAAAATGTGTACGTATATATATACAACAGAATCACTCTGCTGCACGCCTGAAACTGACACTGTAAATCAACTGCACTTCGATAAAAAACAAAACGAAACAAAGAAATGTCCCTGGGATACCCATGGTTGGGGACAACAGCGGCACCTGTGTGCAGGGTGTCCTGCCCAGGGCAGAGACGTGCACTCAGAAGGATACACGTGGCCGGCGGAGCTCTGCCGTGGCCGCCCGTGGACGTGGGCCGACAGGCATCAGCAGCCCCTGCATCCCCAGGAACCCAGCAACTGCTCTGAGCCCCCAGGGTGCCCCGCCCCCCAGGATGCTGGGCTGGAGCCCCCAGTGGGCAGATGAAGGTGCGCAGGGGGACCCCAGGAGAGCCAGGGCACTCGAAAGGCCTCTTGGAAATAATCTGATATTCGATGCTTCCAAAGGGCATCGAAGTGTCCACACAGGGCCAGCTCGGACCTGTCTGGTGGGGTTGGGTAACTGACGCTCCCAGGACCTTGCCAGGACCTCTCCTGATGGCTTGTCTCCTGTGGGGCCCCCCTTCAGGAGGCCCCAATTCCTGCCTCCATTTCTGCACTTTTGTTCTCATGCAGCCTCACAACCGGGCCCCCATGAGCATCCCCCCGCCACTACTCACTTCTCTCACATATCAGGTATGTCTCAATTTTCCCAGCCCTGGGCTTCTCATTTTGCACAAATACAGATGCTTTCCAGGTGGAGCCATTTCAACCCTAGGGGTCCCCAGCCCGGTTCTGGAAGGTCTTTCCTGGCCGCCTCCTTCTGGGGTCCTGCCTTCCCCAGCTTAAGGAAGTGCCCTTGCATCCAGCCACTGGTTCTCCCACCTGAGCAAGTGTCTGACCACTGGCCCCACCTGAATTTCTAACTAGCGTCCAGGAGCTGCTGGTCCAGGCACGGCCCTGAGAACCACATATGCCTGTGGGTGCAGCCCTGCTCATGACCCCTCTTCACCTCTGCTGGAGGAGAGGGTCTCCTCTGGGCACAAGGGAGGTGCTCCACCCAAAGTAAGCCCACTGGCCACTGGTCCAAAGTCCCAGGGCTGAGGGACTTGGCTCCCAGAGAGCCCCCCACCCCACAGCTGAGGCTGGTTCCACCTGTAAAGGGGCTTCACCACCGCTCCTGCTTCCTCATCCCACATCGGGAAGTGTGGGATTGCCCGGAGACACCCAGGGTGCGTTCACACCCACAGACAGCGTGACAAACACGCAGTGATACCCTCTCTGGTCCAGGCCTGGGAGATGCAGAGTGAGCCTCAGGTGGGAGTGAGCACTCGCATGGGGTCAGGTGGCACCGGGTTCTGGACACCCTGGGATGCCTAACACGGCTGAAGGCCAGAGGGAGGGCGGCGGACCAGCGTCAGCCCTGAGCCACTGGGAGGGGGTCGCTGCCACCCAGGATCACAGGGGCCTGGGGACTCTCCCAGGCTGGGAGGGAGAGCACCACCCTCAGCCCCTCCTGCTTCCTGGCTGTGGGTGGACGGCTGGGTCCCCTGAGCTCAGAAGGTTTTCTCTGCACACACTTCCCACCCCAACTCTGTGAGCCCTGGGGTCACATTGGGCAGCAGGGCCTTTTTGAGGCTGCAGCCCAGGGGTAGGTCTGCCTCTGCCCTTGGGGATCCGGCAGCTTGTTCAGCCCCTCTCCCCTCCGCAATCCTGGGCCAGGATTGGCCCAGAGACCTGGCGGTGTCACTCTGAGAGACAAGCATGGGATCAGAGGCCCAGAGAGCAGCGTGCCAGTGCCCGGAGCGCACAGCTGCGCCCCCAGGGTGGAGCAAGGGGCTCTCAAAGGAGCGGGTGCTCGGGAGGAGGGCAGAGCTGGCTTCCCACGCTCTGTGCCCTGGCCTGAGACCCACAGGCCACTTGCCAACTCCCAGGGCGGCCAGACAGCCTCCTGAATATCGGGCACTCCTGAGGGTTCGGCCCTGGACCTGTGTTTTCATTTGTTTCGTGTCGTAGGATACCAGCCACTGGGACACAGCCACCCCCGGCCCAGCCTGGAGCCGAGGCCTAGCAGGGAGCCGCAGGCCCAGGGGAGGGACAGCGCGGGCTGATGTGGGCACACGAGCAGAGCCCCAGGAAAATCCCACTCGGAAAAGCTTCCCTTAAGCGCTCAGGAAGCATTAGAAACTTTGCAACCGCTGATGAGCATTATTAGAATTAAACTGGAAACCCAATAGACACCTGCGATCCTGCTGCAGAAAGCAAATCTTCCCCTTAATTCGGTTCTCCAGAGTGGGGGGCGCCTGCACCCCCATCTCAGCACAGGTCCCGGCAAAGACGCAGGCGGAGAGGGTGCAGGAGCAGCCCTGTCTGAGGGCTGGGGGTCTGGGGGCTGAGAAGTGGAGCCCCAGTGCCGGTCGCCCACCCGCCCGCCCATCTGGGGCGGCCCTGTCACCAGCCTGGCTCCGCCCCCACCCAGGGGCTGTCCCAGAATGCTTCGCCTGAAGTGTGCCCTGAGCTTCTCTAGAAGGGAGGGAGGTACCACACCTCTCCCCCGCCCCCCATTCCGCCAAGTCCCCAAACTCAAAAAGCTTAACACCTGAGTTTAAAATCCTCATCTGCAGACACCAGCCCTGTTACTCATTCAGGGGTGAGGGGGCAGGTCTGGGTCCCACTCTGCCCCCTGTGCTCAGACGATCCCCTTCCTGAGCCTGGCCCTGGCCCAAGGGGCCCCCTTGCAGCCCCTCGCCCCTCACAGGGTGGACCCAGAGCTCTCAGCATTTCCCAAGGTAGCCGGTAGGGAGTATGGTTCCCCCCAAAGTGGGAGGGATAACCTGGCATCCAGGCTCTCTGCCCATGGCATGGTGCTAGGGGGTGGGCAAGACAGAGACCCCCAACCCAGCAGCGGGGCCGACCCAGCTTCGGCCATCCCCTCCCACCAGGAGTCCCCGGGCTTGGGTCCTGCTCCTGGGACGTGGAGTCTAGGGGTGCTGCCGGCGGGGTGAGGGCGGAGGGTGCTTAGTGGACCCGTCTGCAGGGTAGAGACAGTGATGTGCTGAGATAATGCTGAGGGGAAAGGGGGTGGCTTCCAGCCTAGAAGTCCCACCCTGGGCCCCCCAGGCCCTCTCCCTTCCTGTCCTGGGATGTCCCCCAGCAGCTGTTTTCTGGAACGACTGGAGGCTGTGGTCAGCAGGAGGCCAGCTGGGAGAGCCCTGGCGGGAGCGAGGCTGGGAGGCCCCGCCCCCTGCCTTGCGCCCACCTGGGGCCCCAGGAAGGCTGGGGTAGCCTGGCCAGCCCGGGAGCCGCAAAGGGCACAGAGAGTGCAGCGCTGGGTGAGCTGCCAGCAGGGCCGAGACAATGTGGTTTCAATCTGATTGTCCCAAAATATTGTTACAACACAAACCACGTGCCATCCACTCACCTGCAACTCATCAGCGGCAAAGCTACCGAGTAAATCGGTTCCACACCCGTGGGGCAGGGCCCGGGCCAAGGCCTCCGCCCCCGGGGCCTGCTTCCTGCTGGGTGGTGAGAACCGCCAGGACAAGTGGGGGACACCGCAGGGGCTCCTCCTCTCTCGGCGACCCCCTACCCGACGCTGGAGGGCAGAGCTGGAAGGACCAGCCCCTTGTGCCCAGAGGGTCGGCCAGGGGACTGGGGCCACACCACAGCTAAAGGCCACTCAGCCAAGATCACCCCAGGGTCCGAGGGCCCGGGGGTCCCCAGCGTCCTCTCTCTGCCCTGACCATCCCACCCTGAGACCGGGGCCTTGGGGACTTCACCCCTCTGGGAAATCTTTGCCTGGTATCTTCGATAACAACACAACCACACCTGAAGGCACCGAGGCATTTTGCTAAATATGACTTCAGCGACTCCACCAACACTCAGTGAGCTAAGCCTACCCCCTGTTCAGCTGACGAGGGGACTGAAGCTCACAGAGGACCCCGGATGTGCCAGGGCCCATCGCTGGCTTCTGGGGCTTCCACCCCCAGTTCTTCCTGAGGTCTGCAGGCTGCTGGCCAGTTGGACCGACTGGGGGAAGGGGCTGGGTCCTGAGCTCCAGGGCAGGGGACAAAGCAACGTCCAAGTGCAGGAGTGGCAGGCAGCTCTGACCCCACCCTGGTGCCCGGAATGTCCCCACCGTGGCCCTTGAGCTCAGCCCTGAGGGAGACTGGTGTGTCCCTGGCCAGGAAAGACGGCACAACAGACAGCCCCACAGATCCGCCCTCAGTGGGGTGTTTGTGGGGGCCGGGGGGCTGGCAAAGACCTTTTTTCCAAATGAAGTGACAGTCACAGGTTCCAGGTGGACGTTGTATTTTCTTGGGGGGTTACCACTCAACCCACTACACAGTGACACCCACAACCACCTTGAGAGCACAGTCTGTATTAGGTTGTATGCCACTAAGCGGTTTCCCATGTTAATTTTCACAGCATTCCCGGGATGCGGATGTCATCATCCTACTTTATGGATGAGAAAATGAGGCTCAGAGATGTTAAGCAGCCTCCTGGAAGCAGCACAGCTTCAAAACAGTGGAGCTGATTCTAACAAGGCTTGTGCTCTTCCTACAGGACTACATCGTGCTCTGCTAGAGGAGAGAGCTTGAAAAATGGCCACAAGGCCTCATTACAGCACGTGCCGAATAGGCACCAAAATGCTCGGCGAGGTGCAGCATGGAGGCCGGCGCCGGCACGTCCTGAGCCCCCCGGCATGTCAGCGCTCACTGCCCGCGGCCTCTCTCCGGGGCACCCAGGCCAAGGAGAGCCGGCCCTAGCCCACCTGTACCTGGCCCCCTGTCTCAGGGCTCCATCAGCTTATTCCCTCCCTCCTAACCGCTCTCAAGGCCCCCAGGGCAGGGGCTGAGCTCACAGCCCCTTAGGAAGAGGATCTGGCAACCGCCTGGAGGAGGGACAAGGTGGGGACAGAGGTGGAGAGCAGAGAGAGGCCCTCCTCCAGCCCCCCAGGCCTGCATAGTCATCAAGGGCTTGGGGGGGCTGTGCTTTGTGGGGTTCTCTCCAGTAGGGGGCACCCTCTGCCTTTCGGCCTCACCCTTGCCTTTCCTGAAGGGCTGTAGTGACCCTTTCTCGGCCCAGTGATGGACAGTTGGAGGTCGCCTGGGGAAGGCCAGGGGTGGGGCCAGTACAGGGCTGGGCACCCTGCCTCGTGGGGCTCTCCCAGCTGTGGTGTTCTCACGTGAAGAGGCGCCTGCAGTGCAGGGCTTGCAGTTGAGGGGTGAGCCCAGGGGAAGTGTAGGCAGGCGTGGGGCCGACTGGGGTCCTGCCGGGGTGTCCTGAGCCTTGCACACCGTTCCCAGGGTCGCGGGGACCCCGGGCTGCCTGGAGAGGCTGCTTCTGGGAGTCCAGGCCTGCTGAAGGGGGGGCAGGGGCTCTGGACTGGACTCAGGGCCGGGCCTCCCTGCTCGGGGACTGTCCTGGGGAGGGCCCCTTTCCAGGGCAGCCCGGCTGCAGCCAGACCCCCTTTGGGCCCTACGTTTCCAAGGGAGGTGGCGGCCACCCCCCAGGACGGTTGTGCCTGACTTCATCCACAGATGGTCCCCACAAACTTTTTAAAACGCATGATTTCTCTCAGCGTCTGTTGGAAGAAACAAAACCAATAGATCAAGCTTGCGATTTCACAGATCTTAATGCTTGGGATGAGATCAGGTGAAAAAGGAGCCGTGAAATTTCAGAATTTGGTTGCGTCAGTGGTGGTGCGGAGTCTGGGGACGGTCAGGCCTGGACTGACTCCGGTTTGGGAAGCACCCCCTTTCCCACGACTCAGGAGCCTGGGCGGCCCGGGCCCCTGACCGGCTGGAGGAGGCAGGGAGGTGCTGGGCTGGGTGTGAGCTCCCCCGCCCCACCCCTGCCCCCTAGGCCCAGCAAGGATGCTCCCAGATTGGCCTCTTCCTGCAGGTTTTTCCCATCAGGTCTGCCGGGAGCCCTGGCAGGCAGGCCAGCAGGCTGGGTGGTGACTCACGGCTGGCCAGAGCCCATTTGCCCTGCACCCTGCCTCGGGGTGAAGTGAGAAATCTGACCGGGCTCCAGCACAGATGGGAAACCCCACCCCAGGGCCTGCAGCAGGACAGGTGTGGTTCCGTCCCACGCCCACACAGGCCCCAGGCCAGGGTGTCTGAGCCCGGCTTGGCAATGTCTGTCTGCACTGGTACAGCAGCTGCCTCTCCCCAGGCCTGGAACCCAGGATCCAGGCAGTCCTCCCAGCGCACAGCTCAGGGCCTCTGCCCTGGGCGGGAAGCTCCTGCTTGGGTGGCAGGCCTGAGGGACCGGGGTTCCCACCCGACTCAGCCTCCGCTGAGCTGTGAGGCCTCAAGCAAGTTGCTTCGGCTCTCCGTGTCTGTCCCTGGATGGGTCACCTGCTCAGCGAGAGTTTGCAGGTGACCTCTAAGGCTCCTGAGACCCAGAGGCTGGCCCCCTGACCCTTCCCCATGGTCGCTCTCACCTGGAGCCCAGGGGCAGGTGTTCCAGCCCCCGGGGCCGGATCAGTGTGGGCAGTCACCTCCTCCCTGGTGGAGCGGCCTCGAGAGCCCAGTGCAGTGCCAGGCCCGGCACCACTGAGACCCTTCTTCAATGCTTCCACCCTCCACTGGTCACGGGCACCACACTGGCCCTGGGGAGACACGGGGAGGCCCAGCGGCACAAGAACACCCCGCCTCTCTGGAGGGGCTGAGGCTTCACGAAAGAGACGCTATTAGAGAGCAAGGAACAAAGTCCTGGTAGAGCAAAGAGCAAAGGCTCCCAGGCAGGGCCGTGAAGACAGGGCAGGCGTGACTAAGAAATAGGACGGGGGGCCCCTGGCAGGGGGTTGGGGCAGGGTGGCCAGCACCTGCTAGTGCCAAACCCCCCGCCTGCCTCCCTCTCCGGCTGGGGGCCCCCGATACAATCCTTTAGGCTGAGGGTGACCTCATCAGGACAGAGGTGAGACCTGGATGGGGGGTGGACTTAGAGTCTCCCACATCCCCAGCCTGTTGCTGCCAGAAGCCTGCGAGGCCCACCTGGCAGGTGCAGGTGGGGACCCAAATTTATAGCAAGTTCCCTAGGTTCCAGGCCCACCCAGCACCTCCAGAGAATGTGGGTTCTCATCTTGAGCCCGCTGACCGCTGATCCAGACACACAGGTGCTGCGGTGCTTGTGGCCTGAGGGCACCAAGCGGAGCCTGGCACTGCGGGTGAGGGGTGCCCGGGAAAGGACGTCGAGGGAGGAGGGGACACGGTCCCCACCAGGGGTTAGGCTGGGGGGGTGGGCAGTGTGGCCAGCCACAGCCACGGCCACAGTGTGCCTGGCAGAATCGGGGCCTGGAGCTCGTCAGGGGCTGTGATGTGAGCTCTGGGGGCCAGGGACCCCCCTCCCCTGCCCAAGGAAGGGTACAGAGAAGGCATTCTGAGCTGTCCCCACAGCCCTGCCTGGAACAACTCGACCTCAGGCCGAGCAAGGGCTGCAGAGAGTGAAGGAGCCAGGCCCGGAGGCTGGACTCCAAGCCCCATCCCATCCCCTCTCTCGTCCCCTGCCCTGGCCCTCCCTAGGTTTCATCTATACACATGAAAGCAAATTAAAGGAGGGCCTGTGGCCTCCACGCAGCCTAGGGGAGACCCAGGGGGCCTCTGCAGGTTGACTAGGGTCTCAAAGAGGGAGAAGGGAGGCCCCCAGGCTCTAACAGGCAGAAGCGGTGAAGCGACCTGGCTTCACCGTCTGCCCTAGGAAAACACAGAAGGGCCGGGCTGCCCAGGGCCACAGCCAGCCGACTGCACCCCTCCCACGGGGACGGGACCCTGGTCCTCAGTGGCACTTGCCACCTGTGTCAGAGGGGCCTGCCCAGAGCCGCGGAGAGCAGTGTGTATGCATGCCTGGCAAGCCGCGTACCCCTGGAACTGGCTTCCTCTCCTGCAGTTTGCGCTTTGCCAGCATGAGATGTGTGTGCAGGTGGCAGGAACACACTCAGGCCAGCGCAGGGCCTACAGCACGCCCTCCCTGGGCAGGGCCCCCTCCAGCTCCTCCTGGAGATAAGGTGCCCCGTGTGGTGCCGAGTCTGTGGACACCGACCTGTGGGAATGTCCCTGAGTCTGTGTCTGTGCAGCTGGAGGCCCGGAGCTGGACTTTGTCCACGTCACTCCCTTTAGGGCTGCTGCCTGCAGGGCAGGGCCCAGTTCCCCCTGCCCTGGCTGGGACCTTGGGCTCTGTGTTTAAATTCCTCAAACCTCAACTTCCTCATCTGGGAAATGGGGTCATTATTCCGTACCTTTCTCTCAGCATTACCGTGAGGGTCGGACGGGGCAGCCGCCTCCCAGGGCCCTGTGCACAGTGCAGGCTGAATCGACGTGAGCCGCTGTGCCCCTTCCCCGGAGCATTGCTCTTTTTTAGCCTAAGTTTCCTCATTTAAAAATGGGCTAATGGGAGGAGGGTGTAGCTCAGTGGTAGAGCCTGTGCTTAGCATGCACAAGGTCTTGGGTTCATTCCCTGGTAGTTAAACATTTTTTACTGTTTGAAAAAAAGAGAAAAACAAAACAAAACAAAACAAAACGGGTTAATAAGTCCCAATGGCCATGGGGACACAGTGTGTTAAGTGTTTGGGACGGGACTTCATGAGGAGCCTCCTGTGTCTCAGGTGCAAGGACACGTGCCCAGGGAGATGCACGCGCTCTTCCAGGTGCATCCGGGCAACAGGACCCCGGCCCGCCGAGAACACTGCAAACGCCAGCACGGTGGCCGTTTCGGCAGCGGGGACACAAGCCAGACCTGGGCTGTGCGCGGCTCCCGCGCGTCCTCTCTGGCCGCTCCCCGAGGGCCAGAGGGACAGTGGGATGGGGTCACGGGGAAGCACCGGGGGACTGGCCCCTCCAGGCCTCAGAAGACATCTTTTTTGAAAGTACATATAAATAAAATTTATTTGTGTATATTGCCTCTGTAGCCAACAGCTCTTTTTAAAACAACACACTCGCGTTTGCTTTCTCTCCCTTTATATACAATTGCTGAACCACTGGGGTGAGTTGCAGACGCCGTGACATCTCACCCCTAAACACTTCAGCGTCTCTAGTCCAGGAAGGGCCTTTCGCCATCCCCATGCCCGGGAAATGCAGCCGGCACGACCTCTCTGGTCCCACACGGCCCCCGTGCACAAGGCCCCAGTTCTCTCTGAAATGCTTTAGAGCCGGCCCCAAGCCTACTGGGGTCCGGGGCCTCCCCGGGGTCTTGAGCTGTGATTAGTCGTCACAGCTCTTTAACCTCCTTTCCTCTTGAACAGAGACCCCTCTTTTTGTCTAACATTGACCATTTCGAAGCATCCGGAGTGACTGTCGACGTGGACTTGCTTTCTTCTTCCCTGTGGCTTGACTCGGGTAAAGCATCACATAGGTGACACTGTGAACCACCTGGAGGAAGCTGAGGCCCAGAGCGACGCCACTGGCACGCCTGGCCCCTGTCTGCTGTCGTGGGGCCTCCAGTGAGTGCTGCCCGCCAGCCCCAAGCCTGGATGGCAGGGCTCCCGCTTGCAGCGGTGGCCTTCCGCTCACGGGTCTGCCGCTTTTGTGGACTTGGGGCTCCTTGAGGGGATACCTGCCTTTTGTTCCACCTCTGAGCTGGCCCGGGGGACAGCAGGGAGCAGAGAGGACCCCGGACGGCTGGCAGTAAGGGGTGGGGTGCCCAAGGAGCTCGTCAAGGGCCCCCCCAGGGTGCCCGACCCTCAGACCAAGGCGTGTGGGGCTCAGGCTAGGCAGCGTCATGGAGGGCTGGGGACACAGCAGTGCCAGGAAAAGAGCAGACTGGAATCCATACATCGTTTTCCTGGGAAGAGTCAAGAGAGGGG
Organism: Vicugna pacos; assembly: GCF_048564905.1. Taxonomy (NCBI): domain Eukaryota; kingdom Metazoa; phylum Chordata; class Mammalia; order Artiodactyla; family Camelidae; genus Vicugna; species Vicugna pacos. The sequence continues at coordinate 62,019,328 of NC_133002.1, forward strand.
CAAAGGGCAGGGGCTGAGGCCCTGGGGCGCAGGGTCGGCCCCCAGTCTGGCTGGACCCTCCCGCATTCCTCTTTCCACAGCCCCTGGTGCCCAGAAGGGAGGTGGGAGGGGAACGGTGTCACCCGTTTCCTAAGATCTCCTCCTACAAGGGCAGAACCCGAGGGTGATGGGCCGGAAGAGGAGGGAGCCCCGTCAGCTCAGCGTGGGGGGTCGGAGGGCCTCTGGGGGCCTCCACGTCACTGTCTCTGTAGCGCTGTCTCTGGGTCCCTGACCGTCAGGCTGCTGTGCGGTTTGGATCCGTCAGGGCCCCACAGGCCTACCAAAGGGAGGCGAGGGGTCGCATTTGCTGAAGGACTGAGTGCAGAGGGGTGGGCAGGGCCAGGAGCCATCACCTTCCTGGGACGAAGGGCAGGAGAGAGGTGCTGTTGGAACCAGCAGGACACGTGAGCGCTGCGGCCCAGAGCCCGGGTGGAGGGGGCACTGCCCTCTCCCTGCCCCACCACCCTCTGCTCTCCAGCCTGTGCCCGGAAGCCAGAGGGCGAGGTGGCCACGTCACGTGTGCAGGCCACAGCACCAGCCCCCAGGTCAGAGCAGGGCACAGAAGGGACCCCAGCGCCTAGTGGGTCCAGCGCCAGCAAGCCACGCCCATTGATTGACTCAAATCGATAAACAGGCATAGAACACATTCCATTTTGATGAAAACATCACCAAACAGCAGATTCCGAGAGCCGAGGGCCTCGCCTGGGGCCGCTCACGCCCCTCTGAGGACCTGCCCCGATGGGAAGGGGAGAAGCCCGCATCTCCCGTTGTCCGCCCTGGGCCTCAGGCCTCCCCACCAGGCCAGCACTGCCCTTCTGAGAGTGCTGTAGCGTAGCAACGGCCATCCTGGGGCCGGGATGGGGCAGGTAAGGCCAAGGGGTGGAGAGGACTGCTAGGTCAGGAGCTGGGGAGGGGTCTGTGGGTTGTCGAGGGTCTCTGGCTGAGTATGGACCAAGGATGGACAAGGACTAGTGGAGAGAAAGGCTGGGTGAGAGAAGCGGAGGCTGGGGGGAGGGGAGGGACCTAGTGACACATAAGGGAGCAGGCGGAGAGGGGACCTCGAGCTGGAGACGAGACAGCAGGAGCAGCACTGGGTGACACCAGAGGTTGGTGGGGGGAGGGCGGCCACCGCAGATCTGGAGGGGGCCAGTCCCCACTCCTGCTGTGCAAATGCCCCACACCCCCATGGTTCTGGAGTATCCTTAGGACCCAGGGACCACTCAAGGCCAGGACACCATCACCCGCAGTGACCAGAACAGGACGCAGCCCCGGTGCGCAGAGGTCTCTAGCTGTGGCGGGGGGTGGGGGCGGAGGTAGGGGCGAGGACCCAGATCAGAGCCAAACTGCTCCCGGCCAGAGGGTCAGTGCAAAACTTGGAAAGCAGACAACAGGTCAGATGTGACCTTAGCCAGGGCCGGGACCCCACAGCTGGAGCACGTCTGGGCTCCAAAGGGCCACATTCGCCGCTTAAGGGTGTAAAGGAAGCATCGGACCAGTGAGTCCAGTACTGATCCAACGCGGGCCCCCAGGAAGGCTCCGCCGGACCGAAGCAGTCAGTGCAAAGGGGACAGGTGCTCCTGAAGGGGAGCCACCCCCTTTCCTAGAGACGTTCTCAAAGTGGAGTCCCCCTGCACCCCATGGCCCTGGCTGGCTCCAGGCCCCAAGGCTGTGTGGTGAGGCGTGAGCCCCTCGCCCTCCGCCCTCCAAAGCTGCCTGGCCCAGCTTGCCCAGCCCGGGAAGCTGGGTCAGCTGTCTGGCTCAGGGCCATGAGCTCGGTCTTAGGCCAGGGGAGGGACTGTCAGGGGACCTGCTGGGATGACGACTTTAATTAATCTGCAATATGTTGTGTCTTGGACAAAGGCAGGCTGCCCAGCCAGACAGCCCTGGTTCAAATCCTGCTGTGTGGCCTTGGGCAAGTTAGTGAACCTCTCTGTGCCTCTTATCTTTAACTTGCTGAGGCTGGCTTCCTTCTCTTCCTTTGCCTCTCCTCCCCACCATGTCCCTGTGGCCTTGGGACTAAGCAGTTCGGCAGTCCTCATAGGGTGCCCAGGGCTGCCCGCTCGGGTCCACACAAGCCCACCGAGCCCAAGGAGGGGTCGACACCTGCCAGGTGGGCGGAAAGGCCCCGCCCAACTGTGGCAGTCTGCCAAGAACCAATTCCACCAGGGTGAGTGGGACCTGCCCCCTACTCCTCTCACTGCCCCCTACCTTCACCACCCTTCCCCGCTTAATCGCATCCCAGCTGCTCCATCTTCCTTGTGGTCACATTTCACTAGCATGGAGAGGCTGGGGTGGTGGTGGGGTAGATGGGGGGTGGACAGCATCCCACGTCTCCCTACATGTCCCTGCCTTCATCAAGGAGGGGGTCTTTTGGGGGGGAGAGTATAGCTCAGCGGTAGGGTGAATGATAACCGTGCATGAGGTCCTAGGCTCAATCTCCAGTACCTACATCAATAAAATATATACATATGTAATATATACATACATTTAAAAATAAATAAATAAATCTAATTACCCCACACACACCAAAAAAAAAAAAAAAGGAGGGGTTCTTTCTTGTGTTCCTTGTGAGCTTGGTCCTTGCAGGGAGGAGGCCAGAAAGCCCTCTCACCCCTCCCCCAACCTGTCTGCTCCTGGATTTGGGTTTGCTCGGATCGCCGATTCACTAAAGAAAATTTCCAGGTAGAGCGAGGTCAGCTCTGCCACCAACAGGCTGCGTGGACCCTAAAAGGGCCAAGGAAGTCACCTTTGTGTCTAGCAAAACATCATCATTCATCTGTCATCCAGCACTCGTCCTGCCTGAAGAGCCCCCACCCCACCTGCCTCCTATCATTGACCCGTGTCTCCTGCACAGCAGTTGGACCGCCTGAGTCAGAACCATCTGGGGTACTCACCGGTCGGGCCCACTCCCAGCCACTGTCCAGCACGGGATCTCACCTGGGGCCCCGAGAAGGCCCGCAGTGCAGTAACGCGCTGTTGGGGACCCGGCCATCGGGCGCCGTGCCCTCACTGCTCCCGCGGATGCAGAGGCCTGAGCAGCGGCATGCTTTGCCTGAGTGCTGATCCCCCACCGAGCCCCAAAGGACAAGGCTCAGAGCGCCAGAATTATGGGAATGGGGGCTGTGCCGCTTTACAGCACAGGAGTCCGGGGAGCAGGGTCCCCAAGCACGAGGCAACTTCTCCCTTTGGGGGACCAGCGAGATCCTGGCCACTTGTCTCAAGAACAGCTCCAAAGGTGGGGAGGTGGCCCCGATCCCCCACCCCCACGGCCATCCTCTCCTGCCTCTCCTTTCAGGCTCCCAAGGACCCCTTCTCCCAACAGGTCTCCAAGTCTGCACTCAGGACTCCCCCTTCCCTCACCTCTACTGTGTAAGAGACCCCAGCTGGAAGCACCCAAGAGACTCCTGCACCCAGGCCACACAGCAAGAGACCCTGATGGGGGTGCAGGGATGGCTGAAGCACCCTCATCCCTACTGTCGCTGCTCCTAGCACTGGGGCTGCCGAAGTCCTAAACTGCACAGCAGACAGCATTCATGCTAATGGTCTTTAGGGGCCCTCCTTCACCCAGGCCCCCTCCTCCCAGCCAGGAAAATTATTAATTCCCATCCGCCAAGTTTACTTCTGGTAAAGTTTGCCATTAACTCGGCCAGCCAGGGGCCCAGAATAAAACGGGGAGGCAGGCAGAGGTCTGGGGCAGTCCTAGCGGGGGGTGTGGGGGGCATCAGGTGGAGACTCCATGATCCTTAGGCGTCTGGAGGGCCGGGGGGATTAGGAGGCGGTTCCCCAGCCCCCACCCACCCATGGCAGCAGGTGGCAGGAGGGGACAAGGCTGCCTCAGCCCCCGTCTTCCTGCCAGCTTTGGGTGTGTGATGCTAAACTCTGTGTGTATGTGTGAGTGCGCTGTGCACGGAGGAGACGGGCTGGGCTGGGAGCCCCGGCCCTGACAGTGTCCACAAGTGGCCGACAAAGCTGACGGTCTGGACTCTAGGTCAGAATGGCAGGAGCTGGTGGCCGAAGATCGCAGGACCAGCAGGGCCAGAGTGTGTTTCAGCTTTTCCCGATACTCCGCCCCACAGTCCCCAGCCCTGGTCCTTCCTGCACTGTCTTTCCCTCTTTTGTAGGAAGCCAGGCCCCTCCACCTTCAAGGCTGGATTCCAGTCTCCCGCAGGCGTTCCCCCCTCTCAAGAGTCCGCTCTGGGCTGTGGCTGGGCCTGGAATGTTGCCGTCACGATCCTGGCTTCTCCAAGTGGCCTGAGGGCTGTCTGTGGGTTGAGGAGGGGGAGAGGGGTGCAGAAGGAAACCAGGGAGACACACCCGCAGAGACTGTCTGGGCCCTCAGGCCTCGGCAGTGCACGCGGTGCCCTGCTTAAGCACACAGCGCTGGGACTGGACAGGTGGGCCCTCTCGAGGCTGCAGAAACAGACATCTGATACACACACACACAGACACACACACACAGACACACACACACACACACACACACACACACAGCTACACGGCCAGAAGGGGGACAGCGGTGTGGCAGGGCTCCCGACGCGAGGGAGACCCCAGAGGCAACAGGCAGGCTGTTTCTGGACTCCCTGCCCGTTTGCCCGCGGGATGGAGTTGGGTGGTGGGGGAAGCCACTATGCCCAAGGTCCCAGGGTCTCAGGAGACAGTCCTGCCCAGCAGGCTTCCCCAGCCCACTGTGCAGCAGCCAGGGACAGAAGGGCAAGGCCTCGGAGTGACTTTTCACCGCTTTTTAAAAGGCAGCCCAGAATGTCACCTCCTGCCAGCCTAAGGCCTTGGCCGCAACTCGTTTCCTCTGCGTTTCCTGCTACCCCAGGTCCAGTTTCATCTCCGCCACTCCCTGTCCCTCCCAGTGGAGGGGCTGCAGCCCTAACCCCTTCAATGACACCCTCTCCACCCCCTCTCAAACCCCAGAAGTACTTAGAAACATAAATTAAAATAAATCGCATTTTTAAATCGCAAAATAGGGGCCATTTTATAGTTTTTATTGCATAAGAGCCATTAATGAAGTGTAGTCCCCGCCACCTTAATTGCCTGGGGACTAAAGTTCAATTCCCGTGTCCATGCAGGCCGGGGACCTGGGCGTCACATCCACGCACCTGGCGCAACAACAAGGGTAAATAAATTTATGGGCAGGATGAGGGGCTTCGGGGAGGTTCTGGAGGCTGCGTGGTGGAGCCCCTGCCTCCTGGGTGAGGGGTCAGGGGTTCCTGGGGACTAATGGACATGGAGAGGCCTCTCCGCCTGCCCCTCCCGCCTTCCTGACCATGGAGGGAGAATGGGGAGACGCCAACCCAGGCTGGACAGTGTGAGGGCCCCTGGCTGCCCCACTACACTCACCCCCACCCCCCAGTGACACAGGAGCAGAACAGGACCAACTGGGTGAGGCCGACGCAGGGAGGCCCTGACCAGCTGTCCCGCCTGGCTTTCCCCCAGCCCCTCCTGGGCACGGCCACGGCCACTTTCCTGGGCTTCCTGCCCCACTGGGGGAGGGGCCAGGATGGCCAGGGTCCCCTCCTCTTTCCACGGCATGCAGCAGGAGTCCAAGGGGTTGAAGCTGGAGGATCATATGTGTAGTGAGCCATCGGTGTCCCCCACCCAAACCTCCCTGGCCAGACAGGTGGACCCGCAACTGCTGGCCGCTTTGAAGCCACTGATCAGCCCTATGGGTGGGGGAGCAGCATTAGGGAACAGGACTACATGCCCAACAGAGTGCAGAGGCCAGCAGGGGCCTGACTGCCCACGGAGAGGGGCCAGACTCCCTCTCCAGACCACTCATCCCATCCCCCAGGGCCCAGGCCCATTAATCTTTAACTGCCTCTGGTCTAGAGCTGACCCCAAAAGCAAACAGGGGTAGGATTCCAGGAGAAGAGACACCCCAGTGAGGGGTCGCCCGGAGGGGCTGGGAGCGGGGATGCAGCTGGGGTGGGGATGCAGTGGCGGTGCGGTAAAACGCTCCCTCTTGCCCCCACCCCTACCGATGCTGGAGGAGACCACTACTCCCCAGTTCAGAGAGCTGCGACCTTTCCCAGGGGCGATGGGGGCTGGGGCAAGGCCCCAACCGGAGGCAGATTTGGGAGCCAGACAGAGGTTTTGAAGGCCGAGGTGGGGGGGCTGGGGCCAGAGCAGGGGAGGTGGTCCTCTGCCTGAGGGCAGAGGCGTCCCTGGAGAAAGCAGGGGAGGGGGCGCTTCCTCCAGAAATCCGCTGGGCTATTGTTATGCTTTCCGAGACCAGGGAATTTTTCCAGGAGGTTGTGACAACCCAAAATAATAATAATAACGCCCCTCCCCCAGCAGCAGGAATTCTGGAAAAAGCAGCTGCTGCCGCTCTCGGGCCGAGAGAAAAACAAGGTCAGGCGCTGCGAAGATTCAATTTAAGGCGCGCACCCGCAGCCCGCCAGCCACGCACCGGAACGCATGTCGCCCTCCCGGCGCGGGGCGCGGGGTTCGCGGCCGCCCGGGCGCCACGTGGAGCGCCTGGCGGGAGGACCCGGCGCTCGGGCCGGAGATCGGCCCGGGGAAGTGCGGCCCGCACTCGGAGCTGCCTTCCGCGCCCTTCCCCCTCCACTGGGGACGGCTAAATCTGGCTTCAGCAAACCACTCACTAAATGGGGGAGGGGGAGAGGAGAGGAGGACGTCGCGGTCGGGAGAATAGAGCCCGACCTTAATCAGAAGTGACGGCAGAATGGGCCGCGGGCGCTGGCGGGCCGGGCCCGGGCAGGGCTACTCAGGCCCCATCCCCCCTCGGTCCTCCGCTGGCCGGGAGGGGCTGTCGACAGCCGGGCGCGGAGAGGACGGCCTCTGGGGCCGGCTGGCCCCGGACAGTTCTGCCCGTGACGCCCGCTCCCCACGGGCTGCGGCGGGTCCCGGCGTCAGCTCCTGCGGCCGCCCTGGGCGCGCCCTCGCCGTCCAGGCGGGCGCGGGGCAGCCCCAGCGGGAGCGCAGCTGTTTTGCACGAAGTGGCGCGATGAGCCTGCTCCGTTCTCGCTGTCCTGCCGAGGCCCTGCCAGGGCAGAGCGCGCCGGGCTTTCCGAGGGGCGCCTTCTCCATCCCACCCGCGCCGCCTGGGGAAGTTGTCCGGAGCCGAGGCGGGCAGAGGCTTCAGCTCCCACGGGCGCCCCGAAGGCCCCGAGCCCCCAGAGCCAGGCTGGGCATTTCAACTTTTCCAAGGACCCCGAGGACTGGGGGCTCCAGGCCTTCGCTTGGGAAACGGCTCCGCGTGCACACGGCTGGCGAGGCCTGCGGGCGCGGAGGGGGGCTGCCGGGCGGCCGGAGCCGGGAAGGTTGGGCCCGCTGCTCCGTGGAGTCCCCCCGCCCGCCAGAGGGGCTCTTCCCTGACCACCCCCTCCCGGAGTGAGTTCCAGTCTCTCCCGCATTGGTCAACAAATAATCCTCGGTATTTCCCAAACTGAGGAAGGAGCCTGGACGAAGCGCAAGGGCAGAGAGAGGAGGGGACAGGGCCGAACCCTTTGTGTTTTTTTACTTTAAAAATTATATATTTAATGTCACAATCGCTTTTCGTTAAGACCACAAACATCCAATTTGGCTTGGCGTAATAAAATCAGCTGGAGCTCCCTTAAACGGAGCCATTCCGGTGAATTAAGTTGTGAAATCTAATCTATTATATCCATAAAGGAGAATGCTTTCATTGTAAATTCAGGTTATAAAGAAACTATACCTGGGCCGCCAGCCTCCCTTTCCGATCTGCTACTTGAAGCCTTATCAAATTACTTCAAAATGTTGGGCTACCCTCTCGTATCTCATGGCAACAGAAATTAAATGTGGCAACATTTCTTTTAACAGTAAGGAAAGGTCAGAAACAACCGCCACCACAAGGAGGTATAATTAAAAAAGACCCCCCCCACCTCTCCCTGCGTTGGGAAGCGAGTTTACTATTTTCCCAATTAATTCGAATTTATAAAACAATCTAAACGGGCCAAGCCTTCCTTCATCTTCTCTCCCGCTCCAGCTGGTGTTGGGCGAAGCTACTGGGTGGACCGAACGGGCCTCAAGAAGGGTGCAGAGACCTCGGGGCTCCGCCGGAATCTGCACTGGAGGTCCTCACCGGCAGCCTGCGCACCTGAGCAGGAGAAGGAGTCCTCGCAAGTCAGGCTGGCTCTCGGCTCTGTTGCCTGGCCCGAAGGCCAGGACACCACTTGTCTCAGCAGTGGCCAGGCCAGACAAAGGAGTCGCCAGCGAGGGGTTAACCCCCCCTTCCCACATACGCCCTTCTCCATCCTCCCCACCACACCCTCGTAAGGCAGCCTGGAATGGGGAAAGCACCAGTGCACGAGTATTTATTTAGCAAACCCCATTGCAAACAGGGTAGGGGTATTTGCTGCCCTTCCTCGGACAGGGGTCTTGGGCCCCCGTCACTCGCTGTCCAGACCACCCCTTTACCCTAGGACATCTCCATCCATTTCTGAGAACTAACTGACCCCAGGGTTGGGCCGGGAGCCTCGGCGCTGGCCAGAAGTCGAGGCCCAGAGCATTCTGTTCCTCGTTCCCGAAGAGGAGTGCTAGGGGGCGGCAAGGAGGCGATCGGTGAGTCTCCAAATTCCCAGGTAAGGGCAGGACACAGCAATTGTCAGGCCCGCCAAGATTTACGAGGCGCCGGTGGAGTGTCGGCCAGGCCTCGCAGCGCACCCCATCTAACCTTTGATTTCCGTCTAATTATCTTTTTCCTGCCACTTTCAACTCAGTGTCCGGAGAAGTGAACAAAGGGAAGAGGACGGGGATGGGGCCGCCAACCAGTGGCAAGGGGTTGGTCCAGGGTCTACCCCCAGGATAGTGGGGGTCCCTCAACACCCCAGGCTCAAGCCCTGCGTGGGCCCCCAGGAAGGCGAAGGATGAAGGGTGACCAGGCTGGGGCTAGGACCACGGCGGGACTCGCTCTCCAGCTCGGCTGGGCCAGGATGGGCGCTGAGACACCCAAAAGGAGTTCCGGGCCCCGAGCCGTTGGCATCGCACCTCGGGTGTCACAGGAGAGAAGAATCCTTGTTAACGCCCTTGGGCCACGGAAGGAAGCAAAAACACTTTCCCCTAAACTGCAATTTAGGGCAGCAGGGAGGCAGAGGGAAGCTGGGCTTTTCTCCTCGCACGGAAAAAGGCGCGCCCAAACGGGTAGAAAGAGCGAGGTTTGCATTTTTCATGTTAAAAAAAAATTCCAAAATGGAAAATGATTTTAGTGGTCACCACCCATAAGTCAACTAAAAACAGGGGTAATTAGAGTGTGGGGAATTCGGGGGACCATAAATCTTCGGTGCCTTTTCCACTGGAATCGGGAGCCTTTTATGGCTTACTGAGTTTTATTTCGACAGAAGTGAGGTCCGGGGCTTTGGTGGATGCGGGTCGGTGTCGGAAGCGCCAGCCACTCTGGGGAGAGCGGGGACGCGCACAGCGAGGACACCGGGGGCCTCTCGTCTTGTCCCGGGAAGGTGGAAACCGAAACTACGAGCTTCACCCCGAGGAGAGGCCTTTCCCGCCCTCGGGGCCCCGCACTCCCCAGCCGGGTTAACAGGGCTCGGGACGAGCTGGGGAAGCTCTCAAGGGCTGGGCACTGGTACAGATCCCAGCTCGGCAGTGGACTCCTTTTCTTCCCAGCCCAAACTCCAGTGAGAATACTCCGTTGTGGGCGGGAGGTGAGGCAGTTTTACAGACAGCTCCATCTGAGCCCCTAGCCCATTCTGTCCCTTTCACTTTGTCCCTTTGTTCTAACTTGGGGGGTGGGGAGAAAAGGTCACAAATCACCCCCTCCTCTTTAACCATCAAATCCCTAATTTTGAGTCTTCCCCAAACGGCAGGGAACACATTTCACTCCATGGGGGATTTTTCCCCACCGGGTGGAGACCAGATTACCAAGTTCCTACCTATCTAGGTCTCTTCCTTTCCTGAAAGTCTCCTAATAAAAACATCCAAATCCAAACATCACCTAAAGCCCCATTAACCAGGTAAGAAAATGAGGAGAAAAAGATCGCGTATTTTCTCTTTAAAAGCGCACCCTTTCCTTCAACTCTCTCCAGCCTTCCCCTCTGTTGTAAAGACTGTCCCACCCTAACAACGGGGGCGAGGGGAACTACAGGTTCACATTCAGAAACCATTCTCGGAGGACTTCTTTTGTTTGAAGTGGGCATGGGGGAGGGGAAGGAGCCCGCCCCAGGCCGGCTGCCTGGCCTCCCCAATCCACCCCCAAAAAACAAAGCCCATGGGCCTCCCCTAAACGGCAGGTCCGGGGCTCGGGGAACCAACTACAGGACAAGGGGAGCTGCCCGCCCAGCGTGAGACCAAGGTCAGGTCTCCCCATCGCGAGTTTCCTCCGAACCTCCCTCAGAACTGACCGTTCCCGCTGCAAAATCCCCAGGTGGTTCCAGGGGGGAAAGGGCGGGAAAGACTGCCCAGAACAAAGCCCCATCGCCCCAGCTCTGAGGCCGAGGAAGGGCACATGGTCTCCTCGGCGAACTAAATGGAACCTGGAGAAAGGGGACAAACTTTTCCAAAGGGGTAAAAGGGGTGCGTTCCGAGCCCCGAGGTGGAGTAAAGGACGGTCCTCTGGCCGAGGCTGCAGACACAGCCTGGGGAAGCGTCCGCTCCGCGTTCAGCGGCCCTCCCTGAGCCCCGCGGGAAGACACGCTTGCAGCGAAAGGCTCTTACATACCAGCCGGGTTTTTATTAGTTCCCTATCCGGAATGCGCTCTGGGCGCGCGGGAAAAAAGGAAAACGCACGTACCTGGCGGAGCTCCGAGGGCGGCCTCGCGGGCCCGCCGCTGGCAAGGGGGCCCCCAGAAGCCACTCCCCGCCCGGCCGGTCGCCCCACGGCCGGTCCCTCCCTCCCCGGCGACGCACCCCGCCGAGCCAACTCTCCAGGAAGCGCGAGGAGCTTCCTGTCCCGGCGCCGCATTCGTCTTCCAGCGCCAGGGCCTGCTCCTCCTCCTTGGAGGATCCCCACGGCCCGGCAGACCCGGAGAGGAGCTGCGCGTCCCGCCGCTGGACTGCGGCTCCGCCTGCAGGTCCAGACCGGGGCCCGGGCGCGTCCTCCTCCTCACCGGCTCCGACCTTCCCATGTTCCCGGCCAAGCTGCGGAGACGGACGCGGAACCCTCGGGGAAGACGAGGAGGCGGAGGCGGCCGCGATCCGGGCAGAAGCCCGGGGGCGGGAGGGGTGCTGGGCGGAGGGGCGAGCGGGATCCCTGCGCCCCGCGGCCGCCGCCCTCCAGGGGCGCCCGGCCCCGCCCCCGCGGAAGGGCCCCGCCCCCGCCGCCCCGCCTCCGCCGGGCACTGAGTCCTCCCCCTCAAACACCCCCGCTCCCGCTCTCCCTGCCTTAAACCCCTCGCCTCTCCGCCCCCACCTCCAGCCCCGCTGTTCCTACCCCGCCCGCGCCCCTCGGCGCCCCCAGCCCCTCCCTTGCCGCTCCCCGCCTCTCCGCTCTCTTCCCCTCTTCCTCCACTCGCTCTCCTCCCACCCCAACTCCGTGCGCCCCCCGCCCCTTCCTGTGAGGGTCTCTCCCACCAGCTCTCTTACTCCCCCCTCCACCCCGTCCCGCCCCACCCCACCCCTTCCGCGCCTTCCCGCCTCCCCCTGCCAGCCGGCGCCCGCCCTCCGCCGCCGCTCCCTTTGTCTAGGCCACGGGCGCGAACCAATGGGATAGCGCGGAGGCGCGGGCGGTGCGCGTCTGGGCCAATTGGCGGGCGGGGCGGGCCGTGAGGGGAGGTGCCGCGGCACGGGGATCCTGCGCTGCAGAGCGGTGTCTGGTGGGCCTGCGCCCGTGCCCCACAAGCGTGTGGCTCCCCGCCCCAGCCGCCTGAGCTCTTCGAATCTGCCCTCCGCTGTCCAGAAAAGCTTTCCGGAGTGGGGAGGGGGTGGGGTGACACCGCGTGGCGACCTCGGGGGCCCAGGGGATTTGGTTAAGAACCGCCCGTCGCATCTCTCTGGGACTTGCAGAGAAATGCAGCACCGGAAGAGAAAGGAGGGTTCTCTGAGAGCCTCCCGGAGCCCCGGAGGGAGGTGCTTGCTGCTCAGGGGCGCCCCCCGCCCCTAGCTAGTTCCCATGGGATGGCGTTGGGGCCCAGGGGCCAGTCCGGGCGGCAGTGCTTGCCTGGTGGCTACCTCAGGAGCACCTCGAATGAGAAGTGGCCCCTAGACCCCCTGGGCTAGGTCAGACTGAAGAGGAAAAGCCGGCGCCGAGGGACTCAGATCGGGAGCTTCCGCAGCCAGCCAGGGTTGCACCGCCTGCTACTCTTTGCACCCTGCCCAGAGGCGGGGTTCTTCCTAGCTTACCTGCAGGAGGGGATCAAGGCGAGAGGCTCTGCCAGTGCCCTCACTTGAACCCTGTGGGGATGAGAAGGATTCTGACTCTTGTATTGCTTCCCTGCTGCCTCTTGGGAGAGGGGGGAGGTGATAAACCGCCTTGGGGACGCCAAATTGTTAGTTCCCATCTTTTCCTTAATGGAAACACAGAAAGCAGGCTGCCTTGCTTCTGGAGGAGAATTTGTGCCGACTCCAGTCCTGCACCTTCCTTGAAAGCAGCAGACAGGGTCTGTCTTATTCCATGAGAGGGGGAGCCACATCATGTGGTCAGCTGCAGTCCTCAAGGGAGGGTGGCTTCCAAACTTTCCTTGGTTTCTAAACCTCAGCTCAAAATTTAATCACAGGTAGAGTAGAAACCAGAGCGGAACAACCAGCGATGGTTCTTTTTGAAAGCATGGGGCGTAGAGACCTTCCAGGAAGGGGCTTCCCTGCAGGGTCCTGTCCGTCCAGGGGCTCGCTGATCCTACGTGAGTCGGGTGCCATGTCACAAACGTCCTGAGACCTTCCGGTTTGGCCTGAGGATTCTCGGTCCCCACATCACGAGAGCTGCTGCTACCAAAGTCACAATCCAATTTCCCATTGCTAAAGCCACTAGACAGTGACCTCCAAGGCTCCACCTTGGAGTTCCCCCCTCCAAGAGTGACAGGGATCCTGAGCCAGGCCCCCAGGGGCCAGTAGGAACCAGGAGGCAGCAGGCAGTCCCCACCGACAGGTCCTAGGAAATTCTGCTCTCGGGGACTAAGCACCTAAGGACTGAGAACTGAAGGGCTTTAGGTGCCTCGAAGAGAGAGAATCGAGATGGTGGTCCAGACACTCCTAACAGCCTACGTACCCATCTTCCATGCCTGGAAATAACAGAAAAATTGAAAAACCCACTATAACCAGGAGAACACGAAGGGCACCCTTGTGGGCCAGGAATCCTGGGGGTCAGGGGCTGTTGCTCTGGCTGGAGAAGAGCAACTGCTGGCAGGTGACGGTGGCGTAGAGGCAGCAGCCGAGGGGTCTGGGGAACCATCGGGGTGACCCACAGGGGTATCTGTGGTAAGCCCCACCCCTGGCTGTGCGAAGCAGCAGGCAGTGGACAGAAAAGGATCCTGTTGGTAACACCTAGCAGAACAGGGAGTCTCATGTCCCCAGAGTGGTCACTGAGGCCCCTGGCAGCCAGCTGGACCCTCCACACAGTCTGGAGACCACTGACTACTGACAAACAGGGACCCTTGCGTACGAAGAGGAAGCAGCACCAGGCACCACACAAGAAGGACTTCACCCGAGGCAGGGCCAAGATTGCACTTCCACCCCCTTCTCCCAAATTCCCTAGCAAGTAGGTGTGGCTGTGTGAGCTGAACGTCAGTGGGTGTGACTGGCACCTCTCCTGTGCCTGGACAAAGCATTTGGGCCTGGACGGTGACAACCCTAGTGACTCAGGAATCTGTGTGTTGAGGATGGCCAGTCACCATCCTGCAGCCAGGACCCTTGAACAACTACAGGAGTTGAGACCATAGTCAAACTGGAGCCCTTGCCGTGTGCTGTACAGAGAGAAGTCCGCTGCCCTGTTGTTGGGGCTGTTCCACCTGAAACAAAGGGTCTGGACGTTGGAGCAATTTAACTGAACTGTGCTTGGTTGAGTCACTGATTCCAGTTCTCTCCCCTGCAGTAGAATTTCACATCTCCCTCCTTGCCATGGCCTCCAGGTGGGACATACTTCTCCACCCTGACTTCGGGCTTGGCAGTGTGACTCCCTTGGGCCAGTGGGTTGTTGGCAGAAGTGAGGTGAGAAGAGGCTCAGCATACGCCCACTTGGTCGGCCTCATCCATGGGAAGACAGTGTTCCTGGAGGAGTGGGGAGCAGACCACATACTCATGGGAAGCCATCCGTCCAAGGAGGGTGAAGGAGCCCCGGAGCAGACCAGACGTGCCCCACATCCACTCTCAGAGCAGTGATGGTGAGCGTCAGTGATGTTTAAGCCATGGAACCTTGGAGTGGTTTGTTATGCAGCATTGCTGTGGCAACAGCTGACTAATACGCCCAGCCTAACTAAAACAGAAATGGATGCCCAGGGAGCTGGTGTGACCAAACCCTAAAATATGTGGTGTTAGCTTTAGTGGTTGGCTTGTGGATGGCAGGGAAACGGATATGGCCAGCTGGAAATAACAACACGCTTCCCTTGTTATGCCCCAGCTAAACGCTTGGAAAAACTAGGGAGGTGACAGGGAAGAGCCAGAATGTGAGTGAAAAAAAATGAAAGTAAGTTTGAAGAGGTACTTTCCAAAAGTCAACTGAAGAATGCACCAAAACACAGTCAGAGACCAGAAGTTATAACGTAGGAAGGAAAAATTAAGAAACATGGGACTTGGGGGCGGGGTCTGGCTCAGTGGCTGAGCGCATGGTCCTGGGTTCAATCCCTAGTACCTCTATTAAAAAAAAAAGGGAGGGGGGAAGGAACATGCAACATAAGCCCACAGTTTTTTGCATTCAGTTGTGAAAAGGAATTGCAAAGGACAGAGGCAGAGGAAAGGAGGCTTCAGGAGAGAATACAGGGGAACAGCCCTGGGCGGGAAAGGACACTTTAGCACACAGAGTTGAAAGGGATCAAAGAAAAGCTCCCAGTGGGGAAAAAAATGTTACCTCAAAAAAAAAAAAAGAAAGAAAGGGCTAAGCCTGCCATCAGACGTCAGCAGTGTTGGGTCCAGACAGCGGAGGGGCACCCTCACAGTTCACAGGGAACATGACGTGAACCTGTGATTCTCCACCGGGCCGAACAGCCATTCGCCTGGAAGGGAAAACAAACACTTTTGGGGGGGCGTGCCAAGTGTGAGGAGAGTTTCTTTCCAACGAATACCATCCAAAATAATTACTAGCTTATACACTGTAGCAAAATGGAAAACGCATCCAAGAGGAAGACGTGGGCTACAGGGAGCCAGCGAAACTATTTTTATCAGGGGACGCAGGCTGGAAAATACTCTCAGCAGTCTGGGAGGAAAATCTGGGTGATCTCATCCCGGGCCGAGGAGGGGAGAGGAGGGAAGTAAAACTGGAAAGTGGTGTGTCTCGTTCGTAGGGACGACCGAGGTATTTGCTTAACTCTGGATGTGGGTGGGGAAAGCTAGGTTCAGACGCGCAGGTTAGAAAAATATAAGTAACTGCTGGATAAATAGAAATAGGAAGTAAAACTTCCAAACCGCTAGAAGAAAAAATTTGCACAAGGACATCTTGACTCTTCTGACAAAAGCAGGAAGCAGGGGCGGGCGGCGGGCGGGGAGACCAGCAGGAAACAGGTAAAGGGACTCTGCAGTCAGACCCCAGGACTAGGTTTAAGTACGACGGTCATCGCCGTCAGTGCTGATGAGTTACAGTCTTGCATTAAAAGATAGAGGCACTTGGGATAGGCGAAAATTCAACATCCGGACAGGTGCCGCCAACGAGGCTGAGCCCCGACCGCGGCCGGTTCGGCCAGAGGTCCCTAAGCTGGGCCCGTGGATGGGATTGGGGTCTGGAAGCTGAGATGACACCGTGTCATCACGCCTGTCTTCTCTCTGGTCTCTCACTGCGATTTGGCATTTCCTTCGGCTATGCCCTCACTGGTATTTTCCAGTCACTCTGCAGTTATTGCAGGTATCCTGAAATACTGTTTCTGTTCATCAGGACTTCAAAATTTGGGTCCTTATTTAACATGTTAATGAGGAAGCACAAACACCGCGGTTTTTGTGATGCGGTCGTACACATGTGCAGAACACACACAGGTCGTATACAGAGTTCGGCCATCATACTGTCATGTCACTGGTCTCCTTCATGACACTGTGTATCTAAGGAACCGTACTCTAAGAAGGGGTCCGCAATTAACAGACGCACACTACTGTATATAAAGTAAACAACAAGGACCTCCTGTAGAGCACCGGGGACTATATTCAGTGTCTTATAATAACATGTCATGGAAAAGAATCTGAAAAGAAAAAATATCTATCTATCTATGTGTATGGCTGAATCACTTTGCTGTACACCTGAAACTAACATTGTAAGTCAACTACATTTCAATTAAAATTTTTTAAAAAGGGGTCTAGGTGCCAAGAGGTACCCAGGCCCATCGTGATGATTCTGCTGCTGAAGCCAGAGCCGAGCTGGGTGGCACGGGGCCAGTTCTGCACGGCACCTGCAGCGGGACGGGTGGGGCTGTAGGACAAGATCCTGAATTTTATTCTGGTCTTGCCCAGATCCTGTTGGATCCTGTTGGGTCTGGGCAGGAAGCCGGCAACTCCAGGCACCTCGCCCAGCCTGAGGGCAGAGCCGCCCCCTCCCCAGCATCCTGAGGCCCTGAGCAGGACCCTGGCTCTGGGAGGCACTGCTGGATCTCTGTGTCCGCCAGCGCTGCCCTGCAAAACGTCCGACTTCATTAGCGTTGATGCCAGTTTGAGGCAGAGTTTCTGCTACCTGCACACCCCCCCAGCAGTAAACCCCGCAGAGTTTCTGCTACCTGCACACCCCCCCAGCAGTAAACCCCGCAGAAACACAGAAAAGGGGCGGGGAGGGGACACCAGGCGAACCTTCTGTTTCTTGATCTGGGTGCTGGTTGCACAAGTGTGTTCGTTATTTGAGAATCTGTTGGGCTGCTCATTGAACGTAGCTGCATTTTTCTGTGTGTTTTGCGCTTCAGTACAGAGCTTGCTTTATTTATTTATTTAGTCGGGGGAGATAATTAGCTTTACTTGTTTATTTATTCTTGGAGGAGGTGCTGGGGATTGAACCCAGGACCTCATGTGTACTAAGCATGAGCTCTACCACTGAGCTATGCCCTCCCGCACTAGAGTTTTTAAACGTTGTATCAGTGGTGATGGTTGCACAACACTGTGAACGTTCGGAATGTCACTGCATCCTTTACTTAAAAATGGCTACAACCCAAATTTCCTATGTATATTTTACCACAACAAAAGGCAAGCAAAATTTGTAGGATGACAAAAAACATACTATATCAGACAAATGCTAACAAAAAAAGAGCAGATGTAGTAGTATTAATGAAAGACAAAAAGACTTCAAGGCAGAAAGCATTGAAAGAGACCCCCCCCAAAAAACACCCCACTCTTTCATTTGCAGCCATCACAGAGATACGCTGGGTGTGGAAGCTGTTTCTGTAACTTCGGTTGCAAAGACCAGACAACACATTGTGGGCAGCCCAGGCAGAATTTGTGTGTCTCAAGCAGGAGGATCGGAGTCCAGGATAGATCCAGCTGTCGGAGGAGCTCATCAGAGATAACAGAATCTGGCATCAGGTGGCCTCTGGCTTTTGTCCTCATGGTTGCAAGATGGCTGCTGTGCCTCCAGGTATGTCCTGCCTCAAGAAATGAAGGGGGAAGGGCCAAGGGGTAAATCCTAAGCCCTATCTGCACACAGCTGCTCCTTCGTTTTTAGGAAGAGAATTCCTCAGAGGTTTCTGTCTGCGTCTCCCTGGCCAGGACTAGGTCACATCACACCCTTTGTCTTCCAGGGAAACCAGGAATCTGGGGGTGACTTAAAGAGCCTGGGGGCTGCAATCATCTGGAAACACTTCAGCTCCCACGTCTGGTGGTTGATGCCTGTGGACCTCAGCTGGGCTCGTGGTGACTACCTGTGGTCTCTCCGCGTGGCCTGGGCTTCCTCACAGTGTGGCGGCCTCAGGCCATCAGATTCCCTGCGTCGCAGCTGGGGGCTCCAGAGGCTGCCATCCCGAGAGACGCGGAGAGAAGCAGCGAGGCTCTGCTGGATGAGCCGAGGCTGTGGCCAGAGGCAGCCCTGATTCGAAGGGGCGTCAGAGAACTGGTAAGCGTGTCTGTTGTTTTCTTTCACACCACCACATGTCCAACCGTCAGTCACTGCACAAGAGTGGAAATTCCAGGAGGTGAGAGTCTGACTGCTGGGCTGGTGTCCACGTGCAGGAGGATCCTCAGGAGAGTTCATTCAAAATATGTTTAAAATTTGGTCTGTGAATCTGGGGTGAGGGCCAGAAAGCTCACACAGTGCGCTCCTTCTGTGCTTCTGATGTGGGTTCCCAGAGGAGCGACGCTTTCCAGCGCGGGCATGGTCGGCATGGCCACGTCAGCCCTCAGGCGGTGCTGGGCGGACGAGTGACCGAGGGGAGGACCCCCGAGCCTGGCGAGGTGGGGCGGGTTGCTGAGCGGGTGTGAAGAGCACAGAGCAGCCCTGGGGGTCCGTGGCGGGGGCACACGGAGGCGGGGACAGAGGGGCGTTGGTCCCTGGCTACAGGCCTTGCCTGTGAGCTGCGGGCTGGCTTTCTGTGCCCAGCTTTAGCCCAGTGCCTGCTCACAGCACTTTCTCAAGTAGCACGAGTGGACTGGAGTGGTGGCCTGTGGCCTGGGGGAGGGGGAGGACTTCAGAAGACATTTCTCTGCTGACCCTGGAGATCTTGTGCGTCTCAGTCTGAACGAGAATCAGAATCAACTTGGGAACTTGCTGATACACAGAGTCCAGACCATGGAAGACTCCAGTTTAGAGGCTCTGGAGGACAGGGGATCTGGCCTTTTTTCCTAAATATTTTAAATTTTGTTTAAGAGTATGCAAATGTATGGAATAAATACAGCAACATACATTTAGCAATTATACAAAATCACGTTATATATCATATTAAATTACATAGAAACGTTTTATATACAAACCAAAAAAAACAGAATGTTTTTGTTAAGCTTTTTATTTCAAAATAATTCTAGACTCATACGTAGTTGTCAGAAATAACAGAGAGGGCTAACGCACCCTTCACCCAGTTTCCTCCCATGGTTAACATCTTGCAAAATCACACTACAATATCACAACCAGGATTTTGGCATCGATACAGTCAAGATCCAGAACATTCCATCACCACAAGGATGCCCGCAGTTGCCTTTTTATGGCAACTCCCCCTGCCCGCTCCCCCCACCTTAGCCCCCTGCCCCCACCATCCTCTCCTCTGTTTCTGCAGTTTTGTCCTTTTCACGGATCCTATATAAATGGGCCCTACAGCATGTGACCTTTGGGACCGGCTTCTTTCACTGAGCACAATTTCCTGGAGGTTCATCGTGCTCACGGCAGCTCTTCCTCTTCCTCTTTGGTGTGGACGGATTCGTTTGTTCAACCATCAATCATCAATCAACCCCTGGAAGGTCATTTGGGTTGTTCCCCATCTTTAGCCTTACAAATAAAGCTGCTCAGCTGCAGGATTCTGTGTGTGAACCTGTCTTTATACATATTTTGTTTTCAAATTGAAGCACAGTCAGTTCACAGTGTTGTGCCAATTTCTGGTGCACAGCACTGTGCTTCGGTCATGCAGGAACACACATACGTTTGTCTGCATACTCTTTTTCACCGTAAGTTACTACAAGATGAACCGAAGTCTTTATTTCTCTGGGATAAAGGCCGAGGAAGTACAACTGCAGGGCTTGAGGTAGTTGCATGTTTAGTTTTTAAAGAAGCAGCCAGACCGTTTTCCAGGAGGGCTGAACGCATCACTTTCCTACTACCAGTAACGCACGTGTGACACGGTTTCCCCACAGCCTCACCAGCATTTACTTTTGTGGCTGTTTTTCATTTTAGTCATCCTGATAGGTGGGCTCCCACGTCTCCCTGGGGTTTTAATTTGCATCCCTGATGGACCCAACATGGATCTCCTCCTCCTGTGCGCAGCCCCGGCCGTCTGTGTGGCCTCTTCACGGGACGCCTGCTCATGTCTTCTACTCATTTTCTAATTTAATTGTTTGCTTTTTTTTTTTTTTTTTTTACTGTTGAGCTCTAAGAATTCTTTGCATAGTTTAGATCCTAGTCCTTGGTTGGATCTGCGGCCGACAGACCTCTCCCCCCCTTACCCTGTCTGCTGCTTATCTTTTCATCCTGTGAGCGGGGTGGGTTTGCGGTTTGTTTTCTTTAACTTTTTGCTTCTGAATAATTTCCAAGGTACAGACATTGTTAGAATAGGACAAAGAGCTCCTGGGTTCTGCTCGCCCAGATTCCCTAAGTAGTAACATGTTACTATGTTTTCTGATGCTACTTTTTGTTTTTAATTTTTGGAGCCATTTGAGAGCAAGTTACAGACAGAGTGCCCGTTATCCGTAAACCCTGGCCTGTGTATTTCCTGAAAGAAGCACCCATGTAACGATCAAAATCAGGATGTTGGTGTAGGGAGGCGATACCCTTCACTCACAGACCCAGCAGAGTTTCTCACAGATTGCCCCAACAATGCCTTGTCCAGGTCCAGAAGCCAATCCGGGATCACATAGTGGACTGTTGTCATGTTTCCTTAGTCTACTTAGTTTTGGAATCCAAGTCTTTCTTTGTGGCTTTCTTGCTTAGGCTCAAGAAAGCTTTCGTTCCATGCTTTGGTCTGATGGTCGCAGTCAGCACCTCAGAATTCAGGGAGGAAGGCAGAGCCAGCAAAACCTGTGTGGCAGGTGGGGAAACTGAGGCTGGAAAGTGGAGGGCTCCCTCAAGATGGTACAGCTAGCCAACAGTGGGGTTTCCAGGTCCCAAGACCACGTAGACCCTGAACTGGGACCCTGAATGTCACTGTCCACTAAGAAGGCAGTCCAGGTGGTAGGAAGACAAGAAGATCACTTTTGAAAAATCTAGTTTCAAGTGTGATCCAAAAAAAAAAAAAGTTTAAGATTGGTCTTTCTTTATATTTCATGACCATGATGTTTTGGAAGTGAGTTTGAACGACATCCCTTGGGTTGGGCTGGTTTCTAGATCCCGCGTCTGCACTTTTGGCAGGACCGTTTCAGAAGTGATGCTGTGCGCTTCTCCATGCGAGCTGCCTGGAGGTGCACGGCGTCTGCTTTCCCGTGCTGGTGGTAGCGATGTTCACCCCACAGGTAAGGTCACTTCTGCCAGGTGTCTCCACTGTAAAGCTGATTAACGAGCGCCTGGACCCACTGGTGAGTGAGGGATAATAGTGAGCGCTCGGCACGGAGGCATGTGGAGTCTGAGGAAATCTCCTGTTTCCCATCAGCCTTTCACCGGCAGTTTGAGCCTCTGTCGTTGATTCTCCCTAAATCAATTATTAACGTGCTGATTGGCAAATGGAAGTTTGCTAATTCCATTATTCCTTCCGCATTTAAGAGCCATCTTTCTCTCCCATTTATGGATTCATCCATTTATTTATATCATGACTTATTTATATCATAAAGAAAGATAACAGTCCATTACCATCTTTATTCTGTTGCAGAAGTTGCTCTGGATTTGGGCGGTGGGAGCCCCTTCACGCTGCTTCCTGCCGTTTGACACCCCCCCCCCCCCCCCCCCCCCCCCGTCAGTCTCTGCGTGCTTCCTCACCTCCTGCCGACCTGAGGCATTCCATTTGGAGCATTCCTGCTCCAGCCCTGGAATCAGCCATTTCTCCAAAAGCTCTCTTCCTCCCAGTGGAGAATGGAATTTAGATACCAAGATCTGGGCACTAGGTGTGCTCATTGCTGCAGTCACTTTGTTGTTTCTGGGCCCTTTTGGCAGACAGAGCTAAGAAACACACACACACACCTACATCTATTTCTAGATTAAAAAACATGAGTTCACAGGGGTGGGTGTAGCTCAAGTGGTAGAGCACATGCTTAGCATGCACAAGGTCCTGGGTTCAATCCCCAGTACCTCGTCTATAAATGAATAAATAAACTTAATAAAATATCAAAAAAAAAAAGAAATTAAAAAAAAATGAGTTCACTCCAATACCGCAATTGCAGCTCAGCTCCACAGAACTGATTCAAGGCTTCGTCCTTTCCATATTGGACACTCTCTTCCTCAAAGGTGAGAAGCCTGACCTCTGATCTTCAAGACACCAGCTGCTTGACTGCCCTGCCCAACCACATGCCTGACTAGCCTGTTTCCTTGGCCCCAAATAAAAGGAGTGGAGAAGAAAAAAGAAGACAAGAGCAAAGCAGAAGGGAGTGCATTGCTTTTTGACACCTGCTGTAACAAATTACTGCAAACTGGGTGGTTTAGGACCACAGGAATCTAGTCTCTCCCAGTCTGGAGGCCAGAAGTCCAGAATCGAGACATCAGCAGAGATGGTCCCTTCTGGAGGCTGCGAAGGAGAGGCTATTTCATGCCTTTTCCGGCCCTGGTGGCTGCTGACGCCCTTGGCCCCTCGGCTTGTGGCCGCCTCACTCCGGTCTCTGCTCCATCACCACGGGGCTTCTCCCCTCTGTGTGTCTGTCTGCAAAATTTCTTCTTCCCGTAAGGACACCAGTCATTGGATTAGGGCCCTGGTTTATAACGCTAACTTCCTGCTCTGGTTCAGTTGCCAGCGTAACCACAGGCGGGTTAATTAATCTTAACTCGATCACATCTGCAAAGTCTCTATTTCCAAACAAGTTCCTGTTCACAGGTGTGGGGCGTTAGGACCCGGACAAGGCAGCCCACAGCAGGGTGGAAGCTGCGTTTGTGACAAGCCCAGGGGCTCACTGCTGCACGGTCTCCCAGGACCCCTGGGCTTGGTGTCCCAAGTCAGTGGGAGGAGGCCCCGAAACCAGGGGACAGAGGGGGCGGCCTCGGGGCAGGGCTGTGTGAGGAGCAAGGGGACCACGGGCAGCGGCCACCCCGAGCGCTGGAGACAAGTGGGGTGGGCTGTGGGCACGGCGGGCAGGGCGTGGAGCCCCTTCCAGGACAACGTCCATCACTCTATCTATAGCTGAGGGTCAGTGCTGACTTGGGGACCCTCCACACCACAGCAGCCTTGAGCCCCAAACCCCAGGCGGGAAGCTCTGTCTTGGTTCTTCCAGCCTCAGCTTGCAGAGGCCTGAGGTCCGGGGTCTGGACAGGCTGGCACAGGCCAGAGAGGTTCTTCCTGGACTAGGGGAATGGTGGGCACCGTGCTGGCCCAGGGGACTGGCAGGTTCCCTCACACCTGGCTCTGCCCCCAGATGTGACAGCTGAGCATCGTGGGCCAAGAGCCAGACCCTCCCCAGCTCAGATCCCCACCTATACATGAGGACTGGACCTCAGGTCCCCCACTTGGATGGCTGACGTGTCCCCCTCCCTTTGCCATTCAGGCTCTGTCATGCCATCAGGGCCATGCTGAAGCCCATCCCGAGGTGTCCCTAAAACCCTAGAACTTACAAGACAGCCCAGCCCGATGAGCGCATTCTCCGAGCGGAAAGATGGCGGTTGCTCAGGCCTGTTAGGGGCCGCATATCTGGAGGTCAGGCAGGAGTGTTCCCCAAAGGGCCAGCCCCTGGCGAGAGTGTGGGTTCCGGAACTTGCTCTCACATGCGGGCTGGGCAGTGAATATGTCCAGGTGTTAGCAGCCTCTGGAGTTCAGGAAGGAGGTCAGATGACACTGAGGCACTGGGCGGGGCTTGGAGGCTCTCCCCAGAGAGATGGGGAAACGGAGGCCCAGAGAGCGAGAGCGATCACTGCCAGTAGGGGCACTGGGACCAGCCCCAGGCCCCGCCCCCTGCACGGTTGTCCGGGCCGGACTGGGAAGGGCTGGGGCTCTCCTCTCCTCACCCCTGGTGCTTCGAGACGCCTGCCCTCTGTGCTCACGGGTTCATTTGTTTGATGACTTCATCATAACTTGAAAGACCCTAGTTTGTAACACTAACTTCCTGTTCCAGTTCAGTTGCCAATGTAACCACAGGCAGGTTAATTGCATGTCCGTCCATCATCCTGCCTGGGGAGGTGGCAAGCGGGAGCGCCCGTCCCCACCACATGGCCCTGAGCTCTCGCGTGGGCCCCAGGCTTGGCGGTTCAGCTGGGTCCGATCCCTGGCCACGTCCACACACCAGAGACCCACAGCTCATACCCCCACCCCCACCCCCATGCTCAGAGACCCCCGGGCTCCAAACCTTCCTAGGAAATGGCCAGGTACCCTCCATGCTTGCTGGAGAGACTGAGAATTGGGACCACCTTCTGAGAGTCATTTAGCGATATTTGTCCCCAAAACCTGAGTGCTCTTAACTAGCGAATCTGCTTCCAGAGATTTTCCCACCGGGAGCCCCGAAGAGGACAGGACATTCACGGCCCCTAAGGCTGGACTGGGGCTGAGTGCCCGGCGGGGAGGGCAGGTTAACAGTGCGTGGGTGACGGCCCGCGGGGTGCTCCGATTCGTGAGCACAGGCCACTCTCCCTGCACACGCGCCGACGCCATCACGGGGGGACGGCCGAGTGCCGGGAGTATCCATTCACTTTATCATCTCTTCTGCCTTTTGAATTTTTTCTTAAAGTATCATATTATTTTCCCAGGACTTCCACTACAAACTTTCACAAACTTGGTGACTTTAAGCAACAGGAATTCATCTCCTCCCAGCGCTGGAGGCCGGAAGGCTGAGATCAAGGTGTCGGCCAGAAAATGCTCCCCCTGAAGTCCTCAGGGGAAGAATCTTTCCTGCCTCTTCCAGCTCCTGGTGGCCCAGGCACCCCTTGGCTTGTGGTCACATCACCCCAACTCTGCCTTCTCCTCACGTGGCCTCCCTGCATGTCTGGGTCTCAAATCTCCTTCTGCCTTTCTCTCATTAGAAGGATGATAACTGTCATGGGATTTGGAACCTAACCTAAGCCCAGGATGACCTCATGTGGTAATAGGATGCAAATGAGAACCAGAAGGGACCGACCAGGGGACTGGAGAATGTGGGTGCATAGCCACGGGAGGGGGACTGGCCCTTGGCACCCGGGCACCTGAACACCAGATACGTGGGCACCTGGGTGCCCTGGCTGCCCTTCCAGGGCCCCTTTCCTCCGGCCCAGGCCACCCTGGCTGGCCCGCAGGTCACATGAGGAGGTCACACAGCCTCGGGGCCAGAGGGTGCCTCGTTTGGGATCAGGCAGCCCCCGGGTCTGTCTGCCACACGGAGTGGGGGCCGGGTAACCTCTGCTTCTCGCCTGCAGGTGGGCAGAGGCCCTTTTCCACGAGGGCCCTGGTGGCTGCCCGCGAGGTGGAGTCAGTCCTGTGTCAGACTTTGCCCAAGACAGCCTGGGGAGGAACGAGCAGACAGCCTGTCCAGCCCTATGGGACCCCCAGCTCTGCCGGTGGCTGGCCCGTGGACCTGCCGCCTGACCTACAAAGGTGTGGAGCCTGAGGGGGCTGGGAGAGAGGGGCAACCCAGGGTCCCAGCCCTGACCCAGCTTCAGGCACAAAGCTCTGTCAGTGGGCTGGGGGCGATGGATCAAAGTGTGCTGGGGTGGGTGGAGAGGCCAGGGCTGTAGGCCCAGGGACAGCTCTCCACCCCCAGGCTGAGCAGGCAGCCTCAGGTAGGGTAAGATCCAAGGGTCTGAGCTCAGCCCTCCTCTTGGTTGACTCAGGGGATGATGCTGGCCTGGCGGGACCTCCCTTCTCCAGGCTTCCAGGACCCACTCTGGCCTGGCGGCTCTCCTGCCTCTCCGGTCCCCCCCGCACCCTTGCACTGACCTCATCCACGCCTCTGCTTTCTGTTCCAGTGACGCCTGGACTCCGGGGTCCAGGTCTGCAAGCCGGCAGGTGGCTCTTACGTGCCCCAGACTGACCCAGCTGCCTGACAAGCCCCACTATGCTGAGCAGACAGATACCCCGGCCCCTGAGCCTCCCTGGAGCCCGCTGGTACTTGGCGCCTCATCTCAGTAAAGGGCCCCCCCCATCGCCGCAGGCTGAGGCCCAAGACTGCTGTCATCCTTGACTCTGCTCCTCCCACCCACAGCAAATCCCCGCGGCTCTGAGCTTCAAAATTCATCCAAAGTCCAGCTCTGGCCCTCCCCCTGCTCTGTGCCTTCCCTGGGCCGAGCACCACATCTCTTCCCTCCTGCCCCCAGCTGCAGGCCCACTGGCCTCCTTTCCTTTCCAGAAGCTCCGGGGCCTTTGCACCGGTCAGCCCCTCAGCCTGAAATGCTCCTGTGCCCCCAGCCCAAACCTGCACGACCTACTCCCTCATCTCCTCCTTCGCTTTGCTCAGATGTCATCTTGGCCGCCCCGTCTACAATTGCAACATCCCTCCAGCCGCCCTTCGAGCATGCTCTATAATTGACCTATTTGTGTCATCCCTGCTCTGTCTGCCCATCCTGTCCCCCCGCCGTGTAAGCTCCAGTGTCCAGTTCCCTGTGTGCACATGCGAGGCCCTCGTGGGGTCCTGGATGACTACGTGGTGTCTGAACAAGAGTGTGGGCCGTGAGGACTCTAGAGGGGCAGGTGGGACTGACCTTGAGAACTGCCCCAACTCTCAGAGCTTCCCCCCTGTCCTGGGGGAGGCAGCCACTGGCCTGAGGTTGGGCCCCTGCCTGGGAGCTGCAGCTGGGTCTCAGGCCCGGGGCCCACCTGCTGGCCTGGGAACTCTGTCCTGCTGAGACTGCTGGCTGGGTGGCTCTGTTCAGGGCAGGAGAGGGAGGAAGCCAGCTGAATGGACACTCTCGGTCCTGGGAGTCCACGAGAAACCCTCCAGCCAGCCCTGCAGCCTCATCCCGGGGGCCTCTCTGCCCCAGCCAGTGGGTGGGCTCACCGAGGAGAGAGCAAAAGATTCCGGCTGAGTGGCACAAAAATAAGCAAACAGCCCAACGGAACAGGAGAGAGGGTCCGGAACGAGACCCCTCCCTCGAACCAACTGGTTTGCAACAGAAGCCACCACAGTGCAGGGGAAGTTGTGGGCCCGGCATCCACGGTGCCGCGTCGGTTGCATGTTGATGGGGGAAAATGACCCTCAGTTCCTATACCACACCACGGACAAAAACTAATTAAAAATGGGTCAGAGCCCACGACGGGAAAAGTGAAACCAAAAAAAGCTTCTAGAGTTAAACAGAAGAGAATCTCAAGGTATTGTCAAGATGCCGTCTGGAGAGTAAGACGGGAAGCCATGCTCACTCCCTACACCAGCGTGTCCTGATGGAGAGGGACTTAGCCAACCAAAGCCTTGTGTCCAGAAGAGATAAAGAACTCTACACATCTATCCAAAAAGAGACAAATCAATGTTTCCAATGGGCATGTATGTAGGTGAAAAATTGGTCAGCCTCACTAGTCATCAGGGAAATAAACACTTAAACCTCAATGAGATACCACTTCACTGCCACCGGAAAGGCTCACGGTGAAAAGTCTGACAGTGTTCAGCGCTGGGGAGTTTGTGGAAGCAACGGGCTCTCACACGCTACGTTCCTGACCAACACAGGGAGTAATGAGAATGGGCACGTGGGCAGCCCTCGTCCACAGACGCTTGCCCCCAGGCTTCTCCCAGTCACCTGGGGCCACCCGGCCATCCACCTTGCTCCTTTAATCCCCTCCTGGAGAGAGTCTTCCCTGTTATCGTCGGGGGACGCGCGGCCTCAGACAGGTTTGGGCTTGGGTCTGTCTGAGCCTGGGGCCCTGCTGTCTCCTGACACCAAAGAGATATTTGCCTGTCTAGGGGTGGGTGGCCCTGCAGGTCCTGCTGAGCACGCGCAGGTGCAGGTAGACCAAGAGCAGTTTGCTGGAAGTGAAGGGTCTCCTCCCAGATCATCAGAGGGCTCGGGGCCTGTGGACGCTGCGTGGCCCCGTAGAAACTGGAATAGGAGGGGCTTTGGGAGCATCCCAGCAGGAACGGGGTCCACTCCACATCAGGCCTGTGGAGCCAACCTCCTCTCTACACAGTGGAGGGCAGGATTGGCTGGGGCCTGATGCAGCCTCCTTCCTTGAGCCATGAAGGATGGATGGAGCAGACAAGGCCTTTCTCAGCCTTACCCTCATCTGGGTCCTCTCAGCCGGGGCCACTTTCTCATCTTCTCCAAAGGCTGCAGCCATTTAAATTGGAAACAAATTGGGTTTCACAACGCTGTCTTGAACCCTGGGATTTGACACCGATTTTCAACCCTTGTCTGCATGCCCCCTGGACCCCAGGCACAGAGCTGAGGAAAGACTGTGCATCCAACACCCACTCAAGGGTTAACAGAAGCCAAAAAGCAGCCACTCTTGTTCTGAAGCGCCCCCAGCCCCAGGCACTGATCCCTGGTCCCGTGGTCACCACGGGAGTGTGGGTGCGGACAAAGCTGTGTTCATCCAGCCCTGGGTTTGATGATAGTAGCACAAGGACCCCATTCTCTGCTGTCCCCAGCTGCATCCCCTCCCCCAGTGAGCCTGACATCCCCGGAGGGCCCCCGAGGGTGCAGGCTCAGCTGCTGGGGCTCCGGGAAATTCACAAGGGGCCTGCACTGGGGAGCCCGTTCTGCCTGAATGGTACAGACAGCTGCAAGCCGGCTCATCACGTCTTCAGTGGGAAGCTGCCTGCATTTTTACAACTGATTTTTGAACCTAAAAGTGGAGGTTCACATCCAGCCTATTAAACGTAATCTCTTTGGTTGGAGTCCAATGTGACCTTCTGGAATCTGGCTTCCAGATTCTTGCCATATATCAGCAGTTCTTCCCAGCTGCAGAGATTGTGACCTGCCTTGCTGTGTCTTTATCCCTGTGACTCAGAGAAACAGGCTGGGCCGGCAGAGCCTGGAGAGGGGTTTCCAGGGAGAATGGGGCCCTGGTGGCATCCCTCTGTGGGTACAGCAGCCCAAAGCACCCAACTGTGGTCACAGGGCCCACGTTTTTCTGGTCTCCAACCAAGGGTAAGGGGCTTGTGGAAGTTAGGACACAAGTCTGCCACGTGAGTTTTGGGGATATTAGGGACCAGAAACCAGCCAATCCATGTCCTGGTTTTGCAGAAGAACCTGGGGTCCAGGTCCATAGCCCTTGGGTGAGAACACAGGCAAGTTGCTCACTTTCTCGATTTCAGTTTGCCCATCTCTAAAATGGGCATGACCATCATGACATTTCTGTTCCAGTCTGTTAAGGACACCATCTGGCACCCAGATGCGTATCATCTAGGCCAGAGAGGTACACTAATGGAGTTGCTCAAAGTCTTGCCCTCTGGATCCCAGTCTGGGCCCCCAGTCAGGACTCTGTCCATCCCCTGGCGCTGCCCCTCACCAGATTCAGTCACAGCCCTGTGCGGCCGGCCAGGGCTGCCAGGCTGGTTGGTGAGGGTGTGTTGTCTCCTGCAAGCACTGGCCCTTCTTTCTCCCAGCCGCCCCACTGGAGCGCCTTCACCCCTTCTCTCTCTGAGAATCATCCCCACTTGTTCAAAGGTTGGTCCTTGGTGCCGCCGCTGGGTATCCCAGCGGGACAGTGCATCTTACCAAAGCCTGGAGATCTCAGGCAGCACAAGGCAGGGTGGCGAGGTGGCGCCTGGGGCCCGGCCCTCCGCCAGGCCAGCAGGCAGGGCAGGGAGGGCCAGTGGAGTAATTTTTGGAGAAGAAGGTGGAGGAAGGAGGGGGAGCGAGCGCTTCACGGGGCCATGAGGCTACCCGAAGTCCCTGGCGTGACCTTCCCAGCCGCGGGGACAAAGGCCGACAGGGCGGGCGGCGCCTTTAAGGACTTGGCGCGGCGGGGTCGGTGCCAGGAGGCGCCGGGCGCGCCCCGGGGGAGCCGCGCCGCAGGCGGAGGAGAGCGGGCGCTGCCGGCCAGAGGCCCCTGGCGCGCCCTGCGTGGTCACTTGCCCCCGTTTCCCACTTGCTCCGGGTGGGGGCTGGGCGGCCGGGGTCCTCCCCTCTTCCCCCGACGCTGGCTCCGCTTGGTGGGGGCGGAGAGCTCCGCGCTGGATGCGCGGGAGGCTGGGGGGAGCCCTGGAGGTGGGTAGCGCAGGGAAGGCCGGGGGGCGCGTCGGAACCCCTGTCCGGGGCCCGGGGCCTTCGGAGCAGGAGAGAGTGAGGTCCTGGGCTCCCCGCTCCGCCCGGCCGCCCCGGGCTCGTGGAAAGGAACGGAGATGCCGCCCGAACCCCGGCGGAGAGTCGGCGGGCGCGGGGGGTGCGGGCCGGGGCGAGGGTCGCGGTCCCTCCCCCCGGTCCGCGGGCCCGGAGCCCGAACTCGGGAGGAAGCGTGGGCGCGGGGCTCCAGAGCGCAGCAGCTCCCGGCGACCACTCTGCCTCCCGTCCCCAGCCCCTCCCCGAGGGCGCGGAGAGCCGGCGTGGGGGGAGAGAGATTAGATTTCGCTCCCCTCTCATCAATTTTCTGTTTAATGTCACCGGGCCCCATTGTGGGAGAGGGAAGCACGTCACCCAGGCCATAAATTTGCGATTATGGCGCCTCCGGCCGCCTCCCCGTTCTAGGGACCGGGCGGACTCGGGCGAGCAGGTCGGACACCGGCCGCCCGGACCGGAGCCGGAGCCGCCTTGGAGCCGCCGAGCGGTAGGTGCTTCGCGCCGTTTCTCCCGATGCGGGTCCGGGGCGCCCGGCTCCGCCCGGCCGCCGCCCGCCCTGCGGCGCAGTTTCCAAAGGGCTTTTGTTTCTGGCTGGGATGTAGGGACTTTGATTTTTCCCCACCCGCCCCGGGGGGCCTTTTGCATCGGAAATTACTGCTATTAAAAAATACAAATGCAAAGCAAACAAAATCAATTCCGGCAGAAAGAAAAACCCCCACTTGCGTCTGCCCTTCCACCCACCAGAGCAGATAGCAACCGGCCGGTTTGGGGGTTTGCTTATTAAAACGGACCTGGACCCAGAGCCTGCCAGAGACCCAGCCCTGGTGGAATGTGCTCGCAAAGGCCCCGCTCGCAGTGCCGCGGGAGCAGGCCGCAGCAGTGGAGGGCCTGGCAAAAATGACCCAGGACAGGCTTCTCTGGCCATCCTGGCTTGGGCTGTTGGAAGAGAGTTCTCTGGGGAGTCTCCCTTTGGGACACTTTCCTGTCCCCCCTCCACATTACCTCCTGTATGGGGTATTGGTGCGTCATGAATTGAGGTGGACCATGTATTTGTGCAGGTCAGAAGAAAACAGACCTATTGAATGATTTTTAATTAAATGAATCAGTTGTCCTGTTAACAAAGGAGGCGGAGGCCATGCTCAGGCCAGGCGGGACGGGGTCGTGTAGCGGAGCCCACCAGCCCCACTGCCTGCCTCTGAAGCCTGGGAGGAAAGAGCTTTGCTGCAGGCCTGGGGCTGTTCTGTGGGAATTTTGATGGGAATAATTTATTTCTGGTCTATATATGCCGCAAGTAACCAAGCCAAGGACTCAACACCCATTTGGCCCCAGCCCAATCCAGCCCGCCCCCAGAAATAAGAGAGGAGGACAAGGTGCTTGTCACCTTCCCAGCCCTGGGCAGTCTGGGGAGGGAGTCCTCAGCCTCAGGGAAAAGACCCAGGGCTACAGGACAGGCTGCGGGTGTGGTTCCAGGGGCAGGTGGTTAGTGCGGTGGTGCTGGGGATGAGAGCTGGGCCAGGGTGGGAGTAGGGAGCTTGGCCCAACAACTTCACGGTAGGAAGGGAACAGGAGGGTGGGTGTGTGGCTGGGCCTGGGTTTTGTGTGTCAGTAGCAAATCCCAGCGGACAGCCCCTTACCCTCGGGAGCCCTCTGCTGGGCCAGCTGCCGGAGGGGGAGCCGGGCAGTGGCTGGGGCTTTTCCAAGTCTGGGAAGGTGAAGAAACAGCAGGGAGGCTGGTGTCAAGGTTCCTGCCCACTCATGGGCAGGGGCGGCAAGGGGCAGTGCCGCTCCCGCTGCCTGAGCTCAGAAACTGGTTTTCCGAGGAACTTTGCTGGACAGATGTGGTGGGGCTGGGGGCAGATGAGCTGTCCCCTGCAGACTCGGGGTTGGCGGTCCCAGTCCCTGTCCTTTCGTTTCTACTCCTGGCCTGGCTGGCCTGCTCCGGCTCTGCCTGGGCCAGCTGGATTTTATCAGAGACCCTGACACCCTCAGCCCTCTCCCCTCTCCCAGGGCCCTCCCACCAGTGCGAGACCAGGCCCCGGGAAGTCCAGCCCTGGAGGCCCGTCCAGACGGACCCTGACAGTGACATGTGTAAACACACCCAAACATACAGCCTTAACCTAGCAGAGCAGCGCAGGCAGCAACTGCTTACTTGGCATTTCCCTTGGCTGGGCAGGGCCGCAAGGCTGGGTCTGGAGGGAGGCAGGTGTCCTTCCAGGGAGGGTGTGCAGCCAGGCTCTGGTTAGGGGGTGTTCCTAGAAGCACTGAGTAACCTGCCCCTCGTTAGGCCCTGCCAGAGCTTTTGTCCCCACGAGGGGCAGTTCCAGCCGCTAAGCCACCCACCCCGATCTCCACAGGCCAGCTCGGGGCACCAGTCATCAGTGGGGCCCTTCATTATGGCAAGAAGATGGAGGGCCCATTTTGAAACACCTAAGTGAATTCTTGCCCCTGGTTTCAGCTTTAGAGGGTGAGTTCAGATCCCCAGAGGACCTGCTTCCCTCTCTGTCCCACAGCCACCCTGAAGGGCCAGTCTTGGGGTGGGGGACAGCCTGGCACTGCTGATTCCTTTAGAGGCTCCTTGGGTCCCCTGCCTTCCTCCAGCCTAGATGACAAAGTGACCAGGAGGCTGGAGGGGCAGGACAGAGGGGAGTGGGGAGGCTCTCCTCTCCTCAGGCCCTCCTCCCCCAACCCTGAGGGGTCCCAGGCGTCCCCCCAACCCATCTCCCATTTAATAGTAATAACAATCACATGGTCATTAATAAAAGGTCAGGGAGGAGGCTGGCAATACGATGCTCCTTCCAGTTTGTGAAAATCATTTCAACTTAACCCAGGCGGGCCTCCTGTTTGATAACCTCACACAGCCAGCACCCTGAATTATTCTTTCCGTGTGAACACACCAGCTTATATTTAGCCACAAATTACAACTCTTGTGTTTAACAGCACCTCTTCTGGGCCGAGGGGGCTGAGCAGCCTCCTGACCTGGTTGGACAAACCAGCAACAGAATTAAGCACCCCTCAAGAGGGAGGGGGCCCGGGAAAGCTGTTGATCTGACTTCAAAGTCTGGCTCCCCTGCTGCTCTCCTTGCCTTTTAAAACTTCCAGCCACATCCCCAAGTCTGTCTTGGAGCCTGTCGGTGGCCCACAGAGACCAGCTGTGTCTCTCTGACCTTCCAGGGGGCTCCCACTGAGCAGGGCTCGGGCCTCAGCACACGGGCCCTTGACTCAGGCCTGAGCTGGGGCCTTTAAGAAGGGATTCAGCCCAGTGCACAGGGCTGGGAGATGCTGGAGGAAAGCCTCCTTCGGGAGGTGTGACTGGAGGGGCCTCCCGGCCTGGCCTGGCTCCTGATAACTCTTCACCCTCTGTCGGCTGCTCCCCCGCCCCTGGGCCTCAGAGCAGCCCCCGCCCCTGCCGCCCAGCCCGCTGGGCCCCTGCTGCCCGGCCCGCTGGGCCCCTGCAGGCCTGCTAGATAGTGAAGGGGCTGCAGCTGGACCGCTCGCTTTGTTGTCAGTGGGGTGGCCCTGCTCCCTTGGCCTTCCTCTCCCCTCCAAAATCAGCCTGCCCCAACAAAGCTTAAGTCCCCCCGAAACAAGGCAACGAAAGAAGGCCACCCCTAGTCTAGGCACAGATTCCCGTGCAGCACCTTGGGGAGGATCCTCAGGATCCCGGTGGGGGGCTTCGCAACCCCACTCAGCCAAAGCCAAGGGCACCTGGGAAGGCAGGGGTGCAGCTGCTCTGGTCACCTAGTGAGTGGCAGCCAGGGTGGAAGGCAGGGGCTTCTGGGTCCTGGGAGGGGAGCTGGTGCACTCTGACCTTCCCCTGCCCCTCCAGCGCACCAGCCAAAGGCCCAGCTGCAAAGAACCACCTCCTACATCTGCTGGCAGAAGACTTCCTTCAGGGGGATGGAGTGGGGGCCCACCTGGCTTCCTGGAGGCTCTGGAGGCTGAAGTGGTACTGAGGCTGAGCTCTAGCCAGGAAACTTCTGGGAATGCATCTGATTTTTTTTAACCCCACTTACTTGAGAGGAAGGCTGCAAACCCCTAATCCCATCCCTGTCCTTGAGAACTGAGCAGGCCATGTAACCAGCCAGATTCTGGGTGGGGTGAGGTGACACTACCCTCCAGTTGAGGGAGGGTAGGGGGTGCTGTGAACCGCTTCAGCCCCGACTGGGGCCCTAGTTCATCCCGCTCCCCCCACTGTATGAGGGGCAAGTGTAAGCCTTGATTCCAGCCCGTCTCCAGCCGGGCCTGCCTGCACTCTCGCCCAGCGAGAGCTGGCCCCCTGTGCCTCTGATGGGAAGAATTAAGAGTCAATTTTTGTCAAGAAATTGTTTCTAATTTGCCCTTTGACTAATGGCCCAGGGAACAATGGACAGACACCCGTCACAATTACCCACCGCAGGTCTGCTGCTCCCTCACCCAGGCAGGCATTTATTTGGAGCAGCGACTAATTCACAATTTTATGTAACTCCCCTAACACCTCCACCCCCTTGCGCAAAAAATGATGATTTATTTCATGGTTTCACACAGCGGGACGGTGGTCCTCCGGGAGTGAGGAGCCCTGGAGCCCTCTCAGGGGAGCAGTGCGTGGCACGAGTGCGGGGAGGGGCCCTAGGGCTGGGGAAAGGCTCGGGGTGACAGGCCCCTAGGCCATGTGAGGGAAGGCAGGTTCCTCCAGAGTACTGGTGCCAGTGTGTGCTGTGACGTGCTGGGGTATGATGTGGAAGCTTGTGCATGTATGTCTCATGTGCGTGTGGGAGTGTGACATGCTTTCTGATGCTCCAGTGTGTGCCTGGGTGATGTGTTTGTATGCATGTGCCTGTGTGGTGTGTGAGCACGTGAATGTGTGCGTGTAAATGTGTGCACACACGAGACTGCACATGAGTTTGGTATGTGTGCAGGAGCAGAGTGTGGGGGTGTGATGTGCCAGCCCAGAGTGGTACCTGCCTGGCCTGTGCTCCTGCTGCAGAGGAAGTGACCAGCGTTCCAGGACGCCCCTGGGTATTGTTCCAGGCTGGGGCAGGGCATGTGGTCTGGCCAGGCTGTGGGGGCCTCGCCTGACAGAGAGCCCACCCATTTGTGAAACTGTGGGCGACTGCAGAGACCTGGACACCCCAGCTCAACTCTGACCTCACATTTCTACCCCTCCCCTCTGTCCTCTGCCTGGTTCTCCCTCTCTCCCCAGTGGAAGGCCAGCCTGCAGATCTTGACACCATGTTCCTCTCGAATTAAAAACATTTGTTAGCTCTGGACAGCAGGGAGAGTAAAACAGGAAACCGGGAAGGTTTCCTCGGAGCTGATAGCGCGCCCAGCCAAACATGCCCAGGCCGGGGGAGCCTGGGGAGGCCGCGTCTTCCGAGGGGAACACGGGAGCTGCTGAGGGCCAGGCGCCTGCGCTGGGCAGCTGCCAGCCCCTGCCGCATCCAGCAGGCCCGTCTGCAGCTATTTGCCGTAACAACTGTTTTGAAACAGTATTGGGGGGGGCACTAGATTTGTTTTAAGTGATGCCGGGGGTAGAAGGAGGAGGGAAGCCAGGCGGTCAGGGAGCTGCCCACAGACCTCCCCAGGCAGGCTGTGTCTCTCTCTCTCTCTGGATGCGACAGGAGGGGCATGGGGGGACAGCACTGGGGGTTCTGAAAGCTGGTTTTCACCCCCTGAATGAGGACTGCAGTGATGGCAAGCTGTAAGGGTCTGAACCGGCCTTGGGAGGGTAGAGAGGCCCCGAACCCCGGGCTGTCCCCTGTGCTCCTACCTTGCTGGCAGCCTGCTGGTCTCGGACTGTGGCCCGGGGGCACCCCATCAGACAGGGTCCAGGACCTTTGGAAAATACTCTGCCCGCGGGGATGGGGGCAGGTTTTGGGGGCTCGGAGGGGCTTCCCAGACGGTGCCCCCAGCTCACACACTCTAAAGAAGAGTAGGGGCTTGGGGGCCTGGCGTCCCCACCCCTCCCCCAAAGGGCGGTCGGGGTCTGGAGCCCCTTCCCGACTCAAGGGCCTGCGGGGCCGCAGCGGCGCGCGTTCAGGGAGCTCGGAGCAATTCCTGGGACACTGCGGGCTGCCGAGGTGTTCTTTCTCTTGGACGGAGAATTTTTCTCGTATACATTTTTTTCCTCAAAAAACTTTTTATTTCAAATGGATCTTTAAAACATAAGCATAAAAAAAGTTTCTGGAGTCGAAAACAAGCTTATCGCAGGCAGGCAGTAAGGGGGAACTCCGCTTCCAAAGCAGAATGGGAAACGTGCCGTGGCGAAGGTTGCTCCTCTGGAGGCCGGGACTCCTAGGGCTGCGGGAAGCTGGCGGCGCCTCTGGGCGCGCAGACGGCACCCTCGCACGCCAAGGCCAGCGGAGCCTGGGAGGCGGTAGGAGCCCGGCGTGCTCGGGGATGGCACAGGCAGGCGCTCCCGGCCCTAGCTCTGGCCCCGCCTGGCTCTGCCCAGGGTCCTGGAGCCGAGGCCGCCCCCGCTCCCCCACCCCTCCGAGGGCGCGATTTCTCCGGAGCCGGGCCGGGCTCTGGTTGGCTTCCCTCGGTGTGCGTGAGAAGCGGGAGGTTTCCGCACGCACCCGCGAGGGCAGGACGCGGAGGAACCCCGCGCCCCCAACACGCTGGGGCCGAAGCTGTGACTTCATTCTCCTGAAGCCACGGCCCAAGCCCGGTGGTCCGCGCCAGAAACCCCCGCCCCGGCGGCCGCGCCCAGCCTGCGCCGGCCCCCCCGGGTCCGCACCCGAGACCTAATTCAATCGCTCTCGGCCTAATGAATAGCCGTGCGCTAATCGGATCTTCGGGCGCTTTATGGATTTATGCGTGCCGCCTCTCCTCCCGCGGCCGCCGCACGCCGCCTGGGGTCGCTTCCGAAAGCCTCGGCCTCGGGACTGACCAGAGGCTCCAGCCTTTGGGGGCGGGCATCCTCGCCATCCAATAGGGGCGTTGCGGGAGCCGGGACCTGGGGCCGCGCGCCCCGTCCTAGGCCCCCGGCCGGGGCTTGCGGAACCGGGCGCTTACCTGTCAGCCCCGGGCTCTCCCGAGCTGCCCCGCCAGCCGCGCCGCCCGAGGCGGGCTCCCAATCCCGGAGCTCCGCCCGCGGCCCGAGCCCCCACCCCAGGTCAGAGATGCCCGCAGGGGAAGGCCGGCCAGGGCCGTGCGCCTGCTTCCCCTTTCTCTTCGGATTCCTTTGATCCACGGGCTCTCGGCGGCACCTCGGCTCCGGGGCTGCCGGGGTCGGCCCGCGGGGGTCCTGGAAACCGTCCCTAGCTTATCTCCTTTCATCAAGCGGCCTCGGGCCGCCTTGAAACCGCGGAACCAGTAATTGCTTTTTTCAGGAGGCACTGTGCGGACTGGACAACAGCCAATCAGCGCCTTGTTTACACTCGGTGATTGACAGCCTGCTGGCGGAGTGCCAGCCAATCCCGGCGGCCCCGCGGGAGCGGGCGGGGGGGCGGGGAAAGGAAGGTGACAACAGAAGGCCTCTGGCTTAACCCATTCGTGTCCCCACCGGAATGAGCCGGCGAAGAATTTCTAACGTGTGCGGATGTGTTGATTGGCATCTAGTTTTTAAATACCGTTTTTTTTGTCCCCCAGAAGTGGAGGCAGCGTTCACCTGGAGATCGAGGAGTAAAAATAATGTATCCATCGCCACTAAGACATCACCTTGACTCCCGAGAATAAATAGTATTTTGTTGGGAAACCAAATTCTAACAAATATTTATTTGGAGAATATTTTAAAAAGTAGTTTGCATTTGGTTATCATGAAGGTATTTGTTCAGAGGCTGTCTTTAATTTGGGCGAGGATTTAGCGGAAATACAAGAGAGCAACATTGAAAAACACTGTGCACGATTTTCACACTGTGCCTATCAAGGTGAATATATTTTAAA
The DNA here is from genome assembly GCF_048564905.1 of Vicugna pacos. Lineage (NCBI taxonomy): Eukaryota > Metazoa > Chordata > Mammalia > Artiodactyla > Camelidae > Vicugna > Vicugna pacos. Next base: position 62,057,156 of record NC_133002.1, read on the forward strand.
AATCTGGTTGCAGATGAAGAAAGGACAATCTTTGTCTTGGCCATAAATCTTCTATTTTCATTTTGATCGTTGCTCCATTGCAAAACGTAGCCAAGGGAGATAAAACTGACGGTCCGCAGATACACGGCCAGAGACACAGGACCCTCCCTTCAGGGTCTGACCCCTGGGGTAGGGGAGGAGAAGACCAGGCGGGCGACTCTGGAGCCAGTGCCTGAGTTCGATGAGAGTGGGCGGAGGCCTCGGAGTGGAGGACGGGCCGGGCAACCCGAGGAGGCCTCGGTGCTTGGAGCTCTGGCCTACCTGTGCCGGGTTCAGCCACCTGCCAGACAGATCCCAAGTATTTAAAAAGCATCTGCTTCAGCGGGTGTTGCTGCTTCTTCTCCTGGCCTCTGTGCACCAGACGCCAAACGTTAGACCTGCTGGATTAAATTTAAAAAAAAAAAAGCAAACGCCTTCCCCTCCGCGTGGACATGCGTTCCCACTCGCCCTGCTCCCTCTCCCGCCCTGCGCCAACACATTCCCATTCAGCAGCAACGATCTGCGCAGAGGAGCTGCGCAGTCGCCGGGCTTGAATTAGGCGCCATCGGGCTTGGTAGTAGCCCTGCTGCTCCCTGATTGGCAGCTCCCTGGCCCGGCGCCAGCCTATTGGGAGGCCTGTTTACGCCGAATGAGTGGCACGAGCTCCCGGCCGCGGAGGGCCGCTCGGCCAATCAGGGCGCGGGCTGCTCGGGGCTGAGTGGCACGAGCTTATTAGTATGCAGGGCCCGTGGCTCGCCGCGCCGGGCTGCAGGTTTGAGAGCCGCTCTGGATGGGCTCGCTAGAGTCGTTGTTGTGGAAGCGGTGCATTTACAGTGCAACAGTCAGCACATTGAAAATACCAATAGGAATACAAAACAAAGTCACATTTACTGGTTTAATTGTATTGCATTCAATTGTATCCAGGAAACAGCCTCCAGTAAGTAACTGAAATTGCTTTCAATTTTTTTTTGTATTTTTATTATTTTATTTTTTATTTTGGCTTTGGGGATTTACATTTTTTTAAGCAAGAGAAATTCAGGGTTGCGATGTTAAGAAATATATATATTTTCCCTTTTAAGAAATCCGTTATAATGTCGAGCAAGCTTTTTTTAAAAAGATGGACTATATATAAGAACGATTTTTTTTCCTCTGAAAAATCGTATCGATCGGTTTAAAATTTCCCCCGTAATGCGTCCTTGCTTTGCTCTGAGCGCTTGTTCTCTCGATCGACACCCAGCATTAAAAATAAATAATCGCGATAGGACAGGGACCGCCAGGCTGCGTCCGGCGCGAGGCTCGCGGGCGGCTCTGGCGGACAGTCGGCGAGGTCCCCGACGCTGCCAATGTGCGCACGGCTTTGGCGGCACCACGAACGAACCCCAATTGTTTGCCTCCCCACCTTGCTCCCCTCCCCGAGCAGCCTCTGGTCAGCCCCGCCCGGTTGCGGCTCGGGGAACCGGCCGGCTCATGCTGGCCAAGGCGGCCCGGCCCCCTACCAGAGGAGCTTTCAGGCCGCTGGCCGCGTGCGGGGCGAGGAGCCAGGCGGAGAGGGATAATGGCTACGGTTTTGGGGGTTCGCTTTCCAGAGCCTAATTCACTTTAGAACATTTCAGAATTTTTTTTTCCAGGGCGGTGAGGGTGGAGGAGGGGGCCAGCGCAGCCGGGCTTTCTCACCGCGCGCGTTCCGGGTGGCGCGCGGGGCTCCTGCCACCATCGGCAGGGCGGGGTCTGCGGGTGGGTGCGCCCTGGGGCGTGGGGGTCCGGCGCGGCCCCGGGCCTCGGTCCTCTCGGGGGTGGGGGGTCGGGCACGACCGTTTCGTAGGGAGCGGGTTCTGCGGCGGCGCCCGAGCAGCTCGCGCCCCGAGTGCGCCGCGCCTCAGCCCAGCCTGCAGGCCCCACGGCGCCAGTGCGCCCGAGGCGGCGCCAGGGTAGTCGGGAGGCCGAAGCAAGGGCAGGCTTTCAGGTGCCTAAGTCAAAACCGAAGCAAACCTGAAGGAGTTCCACATGCTGGAGCGCGCGAGCCACGCGCAGACGGACGGGCAACTCCGGGGACCGGGCTGCGGGGTCCTGGGGGGAGCCCGGCGTTCCGGAATTCGGCTCTTTCCAAAATGCCCTTGCCAGCGATTTTCCTGCGGGCGCAGAGCCCGCCGCCCGCCGCCGCTTTCGCTCGTTTCCTCTTAGTACGGCCCGACCCGGGGCCATGGAGCTTTCCTCTGCTGCGGCCTCTCCTGGCGCTGGGAGGTGGCAGGGGGAGGGGGCTCGGGGCCCTGGGACTCGTTGGTGGCGGCGCCTGGGCTCCGGGACTCCCGGCCCAGGCCACGGCGGCCGCGCGTCCCCTCCCGGCTCCCTGCCTGGCTCGCCTTCCGCAGGCCCCGGGAGCCGCTCTCTGGCCGACAAGGAGGCGCAGTGCGGCCTTTCCCCGGGAGCAAAGAACACAAAGAAAACCCCCCTCTGACCGGGTAAGAATCGCCACAGCACAGACTGGCGACCATAACCCACCCCCTTCTGCGTACAGAGTCTAGCGGGCTGCTGGGAAAGGATCAATCCACCCCGCACAAGATGAAGATTAAAATTACTGGCGGGAGCCGAGCCCGCGTCCCGAGAATCGAGAGTAGCTCGCGCTTTCTCGACAATTTTCGAATTTCTTATTGGAAAAAAGAAACCCCACAAAACAAAAGCATAGCAGACACAGCTCCCCAGAGGCCACCTGGAAGCCCCACACCCCTCCGAGCGCAGACCCCGGCTCCCACGCCTTTGAAGCCACAGGTTCCCGACCACTCTGCCCTGCATCTTTCCCTTTGTCCAGCCCCGCGCCCCCAGGGCTCCCGCCTCGCTGCTGCCCGCCGGGCCCTAGCCTGGCCTGGGCAGCCCCTCCCTCCCGACCCCGGCTCCTGCAGCCCCGTCGCCCGGCGCTCCTCCTGCCCAGGCGGCCTGGCGCTCGCTCTGCAGGCCCGAGAGGCAGCGAGCCGAGTTATTTGTTAGACCGGGGGATAGAGCTGGCGATCCCCAGAGGGGAGGAAGCCCCAAACCCCTTTGTATGAAGTTGAGAGACAAAGAGAACTCTTTGTGTGGGTCCCGTTTGTTTACAGTGCAAAGGCTCTCCGAATAAATATTAAAAAGCTTATCAGCTGAGCAAATATGTGTTCACTTAATACATTATGTTTTCGGTTATAGATTAAATCAAACACAAAATAGTCTGCAAATAAGACGTGTAGAACCCGTAGCATTAAATATAGCAATTTAAAATAGTATTCACAAAATGGAAAACATCTTAATCGCTTTGTTGTCACGGTGGGACGAGTAAAAAAATTCGAGAGGCTTTCTGCAAAGTTCACAGTTAAGTATCTTGAGCCTACCCATCTCCCCTTTTGTTAGAGGTGATATCAGACATGAAAACAATGCAGATTTAGGAAATGAGGAGAAATGTGCAAAATGAAAGAAGGCCACTAAGGCGCACAGCCTTGCAGTTTATGTCGATCGCTCCCTCGCTCTGCACTCAGCGTCTGAAATTGTCCCCGATTTCGCTTCGGAGTGGACTCTCCGCGTTGCGTGGGGGTGGAAAAGAAGGGAGGTGGGGGGCATTTTTAAGTGGCCCAGCCGGGAGGTGGAGGTGGACAACGGAGGCCGGAGGTCAGCTGGGACCCGGGCAGCGGTGAAGGTTGCTTACGCGGGGCCCGGTCGACTGTTCGCCGCCCCAGGGCCGAGCCCGGCGCTGTAGACCCCGCGTCCCGCGGCCGCCTGGGCGCGCAGAGACCGGCCTTGGCTCGGCGACCCCAGCAGGCGATGAAGGGAGAAATCCCATGGCTAATTTGGGGCGTTGAGAGAACAATTTCTGACTCTCAAAGCCCCCCCCCCAAGCCCCCAATCCGCAGAGGAAGATCCTGGGCAAATTTGACTGGGGGGCGGGGTGATTGTTCGAGCCTCGCCAGAAAGCTCCCGGCTCCGGGACGGCAGGCCGGGCACTGCGGCGTGGCGGCCTAGGTGACGCCGGCGGTGGACGCAGACCCCCGGGGCTCTGGGGAGCTGGCCCAGGGTCCTGGCTCAGCGCTGCGGGGTGGGTGCCTGGTCCCGTTAGGGCTGGGGGGGCGGCGGGTTCAAAAGAATGGACCGAAAGACGCATAGGGGGATGGGAGAGGGGAGAAAAGGAAGGTTATAAAAAATACTCTTGAGTTACAATCAATAAAATTACTCGCTTAATTAGCATGGTTATTCGGTTAAGCGGAATGCAGTAAAAGCTGGACCTCGGAATAGGGGGAGAGGAAAAGAGCTAGCGTGGACCCCAGGCCTTTTCTCGGAGACACCTTTGGGCAGCGGGGGAGGGGAGAGGGTGTGCGTTTGAGTGAGCGTGTGTGTGTGTGTGTGCGTGTGCGTGATGGCTTCGCAGATTTGGGTTTTTATCACCCAGCGGAGCCAGCAGCCTTTCGCTGCGGCGCCCTCGCCGCAGGGACCCACGAAGGGGGAGCGGCGAGCAGTAAGGCCGGGTTCCCCCAGGCTGCTGCGGTCCGAGCGTGGCCGGGACGGTGCGTGTGCCCGCGGGGAACCAGGAGGCCCAGGTGGCCGGCGCGCGCGCGTGCATCGGGAGACGCGCCGGGCGCTCCGGATCGGCCGCCTGGCCTGGCCAAGGCTCGGGCCGGAGGGCGTGGAGGAGGGGGCGGCGGGGCGTGGAACCCCGGGCGAGCCGAGCCCCCGAGTCACCGAGTCTCCTCTGCTTGCCTCCGCAGACTATGGACCCGCACGGCGGCCGCCGGCTCGGCACGCGGCCGCCCGCCGAGGAGCCCAGCCCGCCGGCGTGCTGACCGGCCCATCCGCCGCCGCCGCCGCCGCCGGTGACCCCGGACGCCGCCTCCTCCGCGCCGCCCGCGCGCCGCCCGCGCGCCAAGCCTCCCCCGGGCCCCGGCCGCGCTGCTCCCGGGAGGCGGCGGCGGGCCGGGGCCGGGGCCCGGCATGGATGGCCGCGACTTCGCACCGCCGCCGCATCTGCTGCCGGAGCGCGGGAGCCTGGGCCATCGCAGCGCCGCCGCCGCCGCGCGCCTGGCCCCGGCCGGACCGGCCGCGCAGCCCCCGGCGCACTTCCAGCCCGGAAAGTACTTCCCGTCTCCTCTGCCCATGGCTTCGCACACAGGTCAGTGCCGGCCGGGCGGGCGCGGGAGAGGGGGCCCTGCCGTGAGGTGGGCACGGTCGAGGGTCGACTGGGCGCCCACCCCTCTTCTCCTTGGAGCATTTGGGGAGAAACCTTCAGTTTCATTTCCCTGCTCTGGCACCGGTGGCGGCTCGCGCGTCCTGCGGGGCGCCCCCCCCACCCAGTCGGATCATCGCGGTTTCGAGCGGCCTTCCCCGGGGTCCCCGGGGTCTCGGAGGGCAGCCCCGGAGCCGGCTAAAAATAAAGCCGTCCCCTCCTGCCACCCTCCCCCACCCCTTCCTGCAGAAGAACTAAATTCCGCGGAAACCTCATTTCTGCATTCTGCATTCACATCCTTAAGACATTCCGAGGCTGGGACAACGAGGCACTTTCTGCGGGAACAAAACGGCTGTTGTGACTGGGGGTGGGGGTGGGATGCCGCGGCCTCGCGGATTAGGGCGGTGTGTGCGCAGGGTGAGCGTTAATAGGGACTGCCGGTGTAAGACGGGCAAATCCTGTTTCTATATAAAGCCTTGAAGTGTCAGGGCGAGAATGGGTTTGCAGGGGATGCATTTGCTTTAACAAGTGCCTCTGGTATCCTGCTAAAGCCGGACAAAGCGTGGCCAGAGCGCGGCCCAGCCTGGGGGAGGACAGCGCCGGCGCCGGCTCGGCTGGGGGCGGCGCGGGGGCCGCCTCCGGATTTCGGTGCAGGCGAGTTCGCCGCAAATTTGCTCCAACCGGAGAGAGCCGGGCCGCCCTGCACTCCGGTCTTCTCCCATCCTCTCCGAGAGAATCGTTCTTTGGCAGAGCTGATCCAGGTCTCCAGAGTAGTCCCCCTTTCGGGTGGCTTCGATATTACTGTTGAGCAAGGTCAGAGGAGAAGCCGGGCCAGGCAGAGGGTGGCGAAGGGGCCGCTGCCTCGCGGAGACCCTGGAGGTCACTGGGCAGTGCCAACTGAGCTTGCAGGAGCTGGAGGGGCTGCGCGTGTGGGGACCCGCCGGTCACCCTGGAAGGTTGGCTTGCTTTTTGTTTACAGTTTGCTCTAAACATCAGAGATGTTGTTTGCCACTTTTGTTGTTGTTGTTAATTTGGCAGTAACAGTTATTATTGCTAGCTTGATGAACTGTGAATACTAATAAAATTATATCTGCTTTAATGGGATTACAATTAGTGCGTGGATTGAAACGGATGGCAGAGTCAGGCTAGAAGGAAAGGTGTCAGAAGGAAGGGCAGTCAGAGAGAAAAACTTAAATTTCCTAAAAAGAAAAAAATACAAGAAATTGCTTAGTCACGAATGGGCTTTTAGCATTCACAACGCGAGGAGATTCAAAAAGTTAGGGCGAGCTGGCAGCGATGGGGCCGGGCTCGGCGCTCTCGCGGAATCAGCCCTGTGGCCGCGCCTCCCGCTCCGCGGGAGCCTGTTCTGCTCTTCCTTCTAATCCGCTCCCTCTTCCTTTCTCTCCTCCAGATTTATAACCCAAAAGAGCAAAGGAACTTGCCTGGGCAATCGCTGATTCTAAAACCTCTGTCCTGGCTGTCCCTGTGGCTGCCTCTCCTGCCCCTGCAGTGGCGATGCTGCCTGCCCGGCTTGGCCCATACTGGGGGGCTGCGATCTGGGGCAGGTGGTGGCAGCAGGGACAGTGGCACAGTTGCTCTACCAGCCCCTTCCGGCTGCAGGCTGGTGCTGCCTGCAGAGCGTGGGGGGGTCGAGCCTGCAGGTTGCGGGGGGGGGGGGGGAGGGGGGAGCCATTGCATCCTACCCCACCCCCCATGCCATGCCCTCTAGCCTCTTAGCCAACGCAAGGGGTTCCCAGTAGTACACAGACAGGCTGGGGCCGTCCCCGCTGGCCAGGCCGGATTCCCCATCAGTTCAGGTCACTGCTGCCTCCCCCCATCCCCATTCAGCAGCCCACAGCTCTGGCCAGGCCCTGGTCAGCCGCCATTTCCCCTTTCTGCTGCTGTTTCCAGAAGCAGGCACCACCGAGTCAGGTGGGAACGTGGCCTTGGGGGCCCGAACCATTGTCTTGCTCATTCCAGCTTTGACCACGTGGTTCTTGGATGGTAGGCCACAGAGGGTTTGGAGAAATTGGGTGGGTGCTGGTTGGGTCTGTGTCCTTGACCCAGACCCTACCCCCCTCCTCCCCACATGCAGGGTGCTCTAGAGGGCGCTGGAGGTCCCCAGGGCACCCTCAGAGAGGGGACTGGAGGGCCACGTGTCGCCTGCTCCTGGAGCCTGTTTTCACCCCCCTGGGAGACCAGAGAGACCTATTGTGTTTGGAGATGTTCAGCCCATTTGCAATGAGAAGGCTGGCCTAGAGGGCATCCAGTTCGAAACATCTGCCGCTGAAAGCCTTTTGAAATTGCTGAAAGCCAGAATCTTGTATTGCTTTTTAAAATTTAGCTACATCAATTTTTTTTAAAAGGAATGATACCCCAGACCACTTTGCTTTGGTCTGTATCTATATATGATCTGGTTTAGAAAGAAAAAAGTATAATTAAGTTAAAAAAATTTTTTGCATCTTGTGTGTGGATTTCCAAATGGCCAGTTTGGCGGACTTTCTTCCCATTTCCGCGGATGGCTTCGGGTCCACAGGCCACGGCTGCAGCAACCCAGCCCGCCCCTCCCTGAACCGACGGCCCTGCTGAAAGGAAAATTACTCCGAGCTTCTTCCTATTTGTCCGGCTCCCACAGGGGAGCAGGATTCAGCCACCCGCGATGGAGTCTCTGGCGTCTGAGTATTGCTGGTCCCCGGCATGGCCACCTGGCCTGGGCCAAGGTTCTCCCTCCCTGCCTGCCGCCTGTTCCTCTCCTCCCTCGTCCCCACCCAGCACTTTCAGAATGTCAGCTTGAGGGACCCTGATGGGACGCTGGGCTCCAGGCTGCCTTCCATTGTTTTTCTAAAATGAAAGTGCTGGTGGCTTTATCACTGGGCTGTAGGGTTTTATGGTGAAGTGCTGCTCCAGTAACCTTGTCACCGAAAGGTGCAATTAAAATGTTTGGAATCATTATTTTTAGTGCAGTGTTAGATTTTGTCTCTAATACAGATGGTCTGGAGGCAAAGCTGTGAAATCTGGGGAGGGGGGGAATCAACAACGCACCAGCCCAAGATTTTTCACCAGCACTACTGCCGGGAGCAACTGGGGATGGCTCCTGTCCTCCGAGCGAGCTCCTTAGTAAGGAGGCAGCCAGGCCGGGAGGAGCCGGGTCCCCGCCCCCTCGTGCATCCCTCTCTATATGTACCCCCCCACCCCCGCCAGGGCGAGCCTTCAAGAATCACCTCCATCCAAGAGAGGCGGAGGACGCTTGGCTTCGGCACTCAGACCGCGGGTGGGTTCTCCTCTCCCCCCTTCTCCCGTCTTCTTTGGGGTGTAAACGCCCTGCCTGGAAGTCGGGTGCCCTGGGCCTGCTGTTCTTGGGAGTACAGGGCAGCAGTTTCCCTCTGGTGGGAGGACCAAAAGCGCTTCTGATCGCCAATCTCAAAAGGGAGGAAAAAAGAAAAAGAAAAAGAAAAGAAAAACGCAGTAGAGGAAAAAAGATAATTTCCTGGTGTGAAAAGACTCCATCAAAGGTTCCCCCTCCCTCCTCAAATGATATCTTTTTGTAAAGGGAAAAAAATACATTTTCGTAAATACCTCATTAACTCAATGACAGGATGGAGTGTTTCTGCAACAGTTACCAACATTAAGTAGGTGTGAAAAGAGTTACTTTCCGAAGACTACCCATCCTGCGCTGTACGTGACAGAAGCAGACATCAAAGCAGCAGCCGCCCTGCAGAGCCCGGAATCCAGGGCCTGGGGACCGGCTCGGCTGCGGCCGCCTCGCCTGCCCGGTGAAGCCATTTTTGGAATGTGGGTTTTTTCTCAGTGGGGCTTGTGCTGCCCCGTGTCTGATTATTCCTACCAGGATATTCCTATAGAAATATCCAGGTCACGTGAGCACTCAGGCAAATTAGCCAGTGAGGCAGGGAGCGGCCTTGCCCTCCCTCATCACCCCCAAACGCTCCCGTTTATTCTTAGAAATCTGCCTCCTCTGCCGCGAGACTGGGTTCAACAGCCCGCACAGACAGGACAAAGCGCATAGGAGGCTGTTAGAATAACTTGGAGGGAGCTAAAAATACCCCTCAGAAACACACATAAAAAAGCCAAATCCAACAACAGAACGAGCTAAAAATATTCCAGGCTTTGGCAAAGAGCACAGAGTTAAATAAATTATACAAGAGCCATTCATGGGAGCAAGTTGACTTTCTCTCTTACGGGAACTTGGTTCAAGCTAATAAAAATAATAATTTACTGGCCACTGAGCTTTGCTTGAGTTTAGATTTAATTGGTGGGGCTTCTGGCATTTGTCACTTCTTGGCGATTAGTGGGCTTGCCTTGGCCTGGGGCGGGGTGGGGAGGGGGTGCCAAGCCCTGGGTCCCTGGAAGCAGGGGCAGTGCTCCCCCACCGTCCCCCCTCCCCCAGGAGCAGGGCCTGGGGTGCCAGGCCGGGATGCCCAGGAGGCCAGGGGAGGAGAGAGGCCGCAGGGGAGTGGTCAGGGAAGGCAGAAAAGGGACAGGTAAGGCGCCACTATTTTAATTTGATAAATGATCGTACACCTTTAAGACTGTGTTTTAACAATCAAGATACACTCCAGCAAGTTGATAGGATGTTCGCTGTCAACTTACATATGTCATCAGCGCGGGCTGTGAGCATAAATAACATTGGAGAGCGTGCGGGATAGGCGGCAGCCTCTCTAGGAGCCCAGCAGGCAGCACCCCCGTCTCTCCTGGTGTCTGGGGGCAGCTGCCAGAGGAGGACAGCAGTGGGGGGGCACTTCGGGCAGGGTCTTTGCTCTCTGGGGAGTTCCCAGATCTCCCTACCATAATAAAAGCACCAGACGGGTTGCTCAGAAAAACCACCACAGTGTGATCTGAGGCTGGAATCGCACCATTGGCTGGTGTCTTTTCAGGGAGCAGATGTCTGAGTTCAGCCATTTCCCAGGAATGTCAAACTTCCACCCTGAAATGAGGGTCCTTTGCTCTCTCCTCTTCCTTGCTTGCTCTTGATGGAAAGCCCCCTCCCCCCCTTCCCCCTCTACCCGGAAATCCCAGCGGGCTCTCCTGACTCCCAGAGGACTACACTTCCCAGAATGCCCTGGTCTGGCTCCCCGGTCTGAGCCTGGGACTGGCCCTGAGCTGGAAATTCCCAAGCACAGCTAGAGTTCAGCCAGTGCCACTGGGAATGAGTGCTTTCTGGGGCGGAATGGGTCTTTGGTCGCCACCCCCAGTGCCCCCTTGCCCTTCCTCCTGAAGGAGGCCTCTGGGCCCCGCCTGGCTTCCTCCCTACCATAAATATCTGAATATAGGCCCCAACAGATGGGAGAGGCCCCTTGGCCCTGGGACCCTCTGCAGCGGGCAGCTGCCTTGACTGATGTGGCCAGAGCCCCAGGGGGATTCCCACCAGACGCCCTAATCACAGCCCATTGCATGTGGCCTTCTCATAGGGGCCCTGGTAACACTGGTCACGCGGGACTCCACTGGGGTGGCATCAGGGCTGTCTGCCTGGGGGTGGAGCCCAGGAGGAAATCCTGCACAGCCTTTGGGGTGGCGCCCCACTCCTCAGCCTCACATCTGACAGCAGCAGCCCTGTAGATGCCCTGTCAACCAGCAGCCACCCTGGGTGACTTCTGGTCAGTAGAGAACATCCCCCCAGAACAGAGGTGCTGCCTGAGGCCCCTCTGACAGCAGCCTGGCCCGTCATCACCCAGCCAGAGAAGTTCCCACACAGGCTGCTGCTGGCAGCCTCTTGGAGGGGTGGCCTCCCAGGACAGCCCTTGGAAAAGACCCTGCTCGGAGGTCTTCTTGAGGCCTCGAGCCACAGCTGGACTTCAGGGCTTCGGGATGCAGATCATGCGCCCTGTCTGGCCGTAGGTGACTTGCTAGGTGACTTGCAATGCGTGGATCCCACCTCCCTCATCCGCTGGGGATTGGCTCCCTGGGGTTCCCGGGTCCCCGTTAACCTCTGGGGCCTCCTGTCTCCCACCTAAGATGCAGGATTACAAGCAGCCAACAAAATCACAAGGAGCATGCACGGTCTAGCCGCCCCCCTCCGCCGCAGCCCCGGGCTGCACCGAGGAAGGTACGGGCTTGGAGCCCGCGCTCCACGGCCGCGGCTCGGCCTCGGCTTTGACTCCCTGCCCGCTGACGTTTTTATGGGATAATATACCGTTTAGATCACGCAGGCCTATTTGTCAGTGGGCTGCCCCTGTTTGTTGTAATATATAATATTACTGCCTCCTGTGGCCCTGCGAGCAGCTGCCACTGGAGGACGGGGACTAGTTGGTGGGAACTGGGCGTGGGCTTAGAGGGGGTGCCGGGTTGGGGATTGCCTGGGCCCCGCTTATGTGGTCGGCGTGGGTTTGCAGCAGTCGCGGGCCTGGGGGGGCGGTGTCCAGTGCCCAAGCCGGGAGCCAGCCGGGCTGGCATCTCAGGGCTGCTGCAGCTGTCTAGACGATTAGGTTCCAGATTGGATCAGCCAGGAAGCTTTTTTTTTTTCACATTCTGACCTCGGTTAGGGGAAGAGGAGGAGGAATGAACAGGTGGGTTGGGTTCCCTGCCCCCTCTCCCCTCCCCCAGCCCCCCCAACAAAGAGTTCAGTGTCTTTAGATCCAAAGACTTTTGAGGCTGATGGGGGCGGGATGGGGGTGACTGTGTGCCTGAAAGTGGAAGGAGAGTTGAAGCAGCCCCTCTCCAACCTCAGTGCAGGAACTTGGTTTTCACTAGAAATTACCAGAACTCAGAGGAGGGGCAGAGGTTGGGTGTGCCTTCTTGGGGCCCCCCGCCAGGTGGAAGCCGCAGCCACACTGAGTAAGGACTAGTAAGGACTTCTGCTGTCTTCTTGGGAAAAGGCGGTCTTGGCTGGATCCCTTTGCTCCTCCTTCCGGGAAGCCAGGGCCCTCCTTCCCTGGGACTTCCATGGGCATCTCTGGGGAGGGGACCACGGCCCCCAAATCCCAGAGCCAGGCCAGGCAGGGCACCCCTACCCTTGAGGCAGGCGTGCTGGGAGCACAGCTGGTTCGAGGTGAAAGGAAGGCAGATTGGGGACCGCTGGACAAAAGACCCACGGAGCAGAGCCCAGGGCTGCACTGTCAGGCTGGTACCCACCTGGCCCAGTCTGTGTCCCTGTTGTGGACAGAGGTTTAGGCCTACCCTGCAGACCCTGACGTCCCCACGGCCCAGCCCGCGCATTCACCGGCCTAGCTCATAGGAGCCCGCAGTGTGGGTCACACCCGGCTCACATGAGCTCGCACCCTGGTCAGGTCTTCATGCTCACCCCTGCTCCCACTCACGCACGCTCACAGCTGGCCTTCAAGGAATCACATCCCAGTTGGGCCCACTGATCGGAATGTGTGTTCTGGTCTGTCTCCATTTCCCGCCACCTGCTCCATCCTTCAGCTCCTGGCCACCTGCTGGGGTGGAGCCAGAGGGTCCCCAGCGACTCTCGACTCTTGGTGGCGGACTCGAGCACCGACGGGCGGGGCTAGGTGCCCTCCCCGGCTCCGGCCCCTTCCTTCCCTCTGTCCCTGTGGAACCTGTTGTCTGGCTCCTGCTTCGAATGAACCTGTCCCCACATCCAGTCCCTCCGTGAGAGACGGTCCTCCTCCAGGAGACGCTGGTCAGCTGCCCTGCCCAGCCCCCACCCGCAGGTCAGCCATGAGCCTCCAGCCCCGCTTTCCTTCCCCTCCAGGTCTGTCTAACCCAAGCCCCCCACCCCCCGCACTTGAGGTCGGCTCCCGCCCATCACCCTTGTCATTCCACTGTCCCTGAGGTTCCCGGTGCTCAGCACAGGCTCCAGCCACCGTGCTCCCCTCTTTACTGCCCCAGGTGCCTTCTCTGCTCCCTGCCCCTCCTGGAGCACCCCCCAGCCTGCTCCCCCCCCAGGCAGCCCAGACATCGGCCAGTGCCCAGGCCGTCCCCAACCCGGTTCTGATCCACAGCTGGCACTGGAGGGTCACGGCCTCATGTCCTTCAGACCCCCAGGTGATTCTGACGTGCAGCCTGGTGGAGAACGGCGGCTCCACCCAGGCCCACCATCCTGACCGTGTCCCCCAGTTCTTCTCACACACCACCACCCCTCTTCTTCCCAGGAGGCCCCCTGGGTCTCCAGCGCATCTCTGTCCCACACGGTCCATGACGTTTGGCCCTGACCAGCACAGCAGTCTGTCCCGCCAGTCCTTGCCGCAGCCCCCGCCTGCTCCACACAGGCCACCTTCCCAGTGGGACCCCAAGGTCCTGAGTCTGCATGTCCACCCCTCCATCCCTCTTCCCCCCAGAGCAGGGCCGGGCAGTCGCTGGCCCCCCGCGCAGGACAGCAGGGGCCAAGACAGGGTGCACGTGCCCATCCATGCTTGGGTAAAACGCGCACGTGCCTGTGGGTGGGGAGAGAAGCCCTGTGTGGCTTTTTCCCTGCAGTTTCACCCCCACACCGGAAAATCGGGATGGTAACCCTGACTCCGGGAGAACTTAGGAGGAGGAGGGTGGGGGACGCCGGGATCCGAACTGGCCCTAGTCTCTTCCCTAAAACCAAGGTGCCCTCCCCCACACCCGTCCACCATGGGGACATTGACGCTGGCAGCGCCCCCTACGTGTTCCCAGCCTGTGTGGCCAATCCCCTCAGCTTCCAGAAGCGTCTTCTGTTGTCTGCAGAGGCTCCCAGCCTGTGTGCACTATGTTTTGAAAAGGTGTCAGAGCAAAACAGATTGGCAGAGAGGACTGTCCCCTTCCTCTTAGTGTCAGGGGGTGAGGGGCAGCAGGGAAAAGGCCCCTGGGCAGTGCAGCCTGGCGTCACCTGCATGGCCTGGGAGCCGGCCCCTGGGTGCACACGTAAAGTTGTGTAGCAGACAGAGAGGGCCAGTGGGGATAGGACCTGGCGGAGCAGCGGCCGGCCGGGCTCCGGGTGGGGCCGCTTCCTGTCTGCCCCGTGCCTGGCCCCCACAGGCGGCTCCCTAGCTGCCGGCGTGGGGTTCTGTGTGTGGTGGAGCACCGATGATTGGAGGGCAGGCGCTGGCAGCTTCACCTGGGCCACAGGTGCTGGAGGGTGAGGAGGGACAGATGCTGGGGGGGAGCTGCCCACTCCCCCACCCCTCTTCCCTCCAAGGTGGCTGTGCAGGCAGGGGCTGGTGGGCAACCAGCAAAAGGGAAATGAGGGTGGGGGAGAGACAAGGGGCGGGGCTGTGGCCCCTCGCCTTGGGCGGCATCTCTGTCCCGGGCAGGCTTCTCTGCGCCTCCCACTTCTAAAGTGAGCTGGTGGGGAGGCTTTGCTGAAGGGCTGGGACAGGTACAATCCTGGAGGGGTGCCCCGCCCCCGCTGTCTGTGCCACCGGGCTTCCCCATCCCCAGCCAGCTGGTCCTGGGGGCCCACGTCCTCAGGATGTGCCCAGAGTGCCTGGACCTCGGGCCTCACAGGAGGGGCTCCTCTGGGAACAGGCAGGGCCCCCCTCATGGGTCGCAGTCCCTCCAGCCCCTCTCCGTGGTGCCTGCCTTGAGGTCCTGCTGTCTTGTGGCCTCAGTATGACCGCAGAGTTAGGAAATGGGGGCCCTTGCTCCTGCACCCGGGCGCTGGGGTCCAGCCGCACCCCTGCACGGCCTCCCTTTCCCTCTGCCTGTGTGGGCTTTGGCTGCTGGGGCCAGAGGCTGGAGGTGGCAGCTCGCAGCGCCGGGAGGTGAGCGCTGGGGCCCTCACGGAGTGTGACGTCATGGGGATGGGGTGCTCTGAGGCTCTGGGTCAAAGCGGGAGGATCATGGAGGCCCCCGCGGAAAAGAAAGTCCTGGACCCACACATGGAGCTGGGGGACCCCGGGCTGCTCGGCCTGGGGGGGAGTGGAGGCTCCTGGGTGCCCCCTCACTAGGGACACTGCATGAGCCAGGGGTGAGGCTGGCTGTACGCGAGCACTGCGGAGCTCCCGGGCCTGGTCTCAGGACCCCGGGGCGTTCCTCAGGAGGCTGCTTCTGCAGCTGCTCTTTCTTCTGTGACTTACCTGTCTGCACGTGAAGAGATGCCGGGGCCAGCCTGGCGGGTCAAGGTCCCAGCCTCTGGGGGAGGCCTGAGGGTTTCTCCTCTCACCACCCATCCGTCCCGGAGCCACCCTCCTGGTCCTCAGCCCCCAGCCCTCCCCAGCGTGGGTGTGCCCTGCAGGGCCTGAGCGGCTCCCCCTTTTGTGCACCCCAAACCCTGACCCCAGACAGGCACCAGTGCCCAGACCTGCGTTCAGTTCAGGCCGGGGAGGAGGGAGGAGGTCGGTGGGAAGCCAGTGACTAGAGGAGGAGAACGGGTCACCGATCCACTGCTGGCCAGCTCTGTCCTCTGCCGCTCAATCCTCCCTCCCTCAGATCACTCCTGCCTCTCTGTCCCCGCCGGCAGCTTCAGAGCTGTGCCGGCCCGTTGTCCTAACCCGTGCAGATCTGCCGGCCACTCTGGTGTGGGTGCAGAGGGACCCCAGGTGCGGCCCCCGCTGCGGCAGTTCGGACCTGTGTGTCCTCTGCCAGCACTCAGACTTCAGGCCCTTCCACTCTGCCTGCCTGCCTGCCCCAGTGTGAGCCTCACCGCTGTCCCCAGAGCATTGGCTGTTCTCTGAGGCCTTCACAGCCCTCTGCCTTGCAGACCCCCACCACAGCCTGCACACCCCCTCGGGGCCCTTCCCCATGAGCCGAACCTCTCCAGGGCCCGGGCATTCCCCTCCCCCAGGCAGGCAGCACTCACGTCCCTGTACCCTGGAAGGCGCCTTGCACTCAGCATGGCTCGGGCCCAGATGCCTCCTCCATCACTCCCCATAGGGCCCTGGCGGGCGGGCAGGCAGGGGATTCAGGACCGAGGCTTGGATGTGGCTGCGAGGAGGACAGGACCGGGGCTCCCGCCAGCCTCCTGGCCTCACGGCGCCGTGCAGAAGGGTGTGTGCACAGCCCTCATCGCCCTGCACGGGACAGAGGGGAAGGAGCCGGACTCCGTGCTCCCACAGGACACGCTGGTCTGCTTAGCAGGGCAGCTGCCCTGTCCAGCCTGCCTGCCACACTCCCGGCCAGCAGGTCACTCCAGGGCAGTTTGCCTGAGGCCAGCCCCCTTTTTGAGACTTTTTGCATCCCTTTGGGTCTCCTAAAAATAAGCTTTTAATTTGTTTTAAATTAATATTAAAATTAAATCTAAATTAAATTGTAACGCATCATTTGGGGGAACTCTTAAAAGGCCCTTAATGAGTGTGAATACATATAAAACCAAGAAAAGTTGGGAAGGTGCACATGAGGCCCTCCCGTCCTTTATAAAGCATTGCAGACTTGATGATAAATCCTTAGTAGAAATTCAAAATTATTGAGTCCGGAGGGCTCTTGTGTGGGAGGTGTGTAAATAGTCCGTAGGGTGTCGAACAAAGAGCGGGGGAGACAGGGTTAGCAGGGACCTCCACGCTGCTTGTCCGCACAGTAGTCAAGGGCTGAAGTGTCCCGGGCTTGGCTTGAAAGGGAAACTGGCTCCGTGACATGGGGGCTGAGGGTGCCTCTGCGTGTCTGGGTCTCGGGGGTTGGAGGGCTGCCTTCCAGGTTGGGAGAACTTCACACATAAACCTGGGTTTCTGACTTTCCTGCAGAAGCAGATCTGCTCCCTCTTGGTCCTTCCTTGACCTTCCTGAAGGTTCCTTCTCTGCTCTAGGCTCCACTGTAAATTCTCCCCCTGCACCACCCCCCATCCCATCCCATTGCTTCTCTATGTATTGGTTAGCTATTGCTGTGTAACAGATCGTCCCAAACTTAGCAGCTCAAAACAGCAAACTGTCATCACTTCACAGTTTCTGGGGAGTGGGAATCTGGGTAAGGGTGTCAATCCAGGCTGCAGCTGTGGGGGATCCCCTTCCAAGCTCCTCCATGTGACTTTTGCAAGCCTCAGGTCCTTGTTGGTGGCTGGCTGGAGACAGGGGTTCCTTCCCTGGGGACCTTCTGTTGGGCTACTGTAGTCATTTTATAACCTCATCTCCAAAGGGCTGTCCCCTTACTCTTGCGGTGTTCTATTCATAGAAGTGAGTCCAGTCCCACCCATGTTCAAGGGAAGGGGATTCAATAAAGGCATGAATACCAGGGTTCAGAGGTCATTGGGGGCCCAAGGTTGACCCCACTAGGGGCAGGGTCCATTTGGACCTGACCTGTGGCTATAGCTGCCCCTGTATGCTGACCTTGCCCAGGTCCCCTCCAAAGCCTGGCTCCTCCCTGTCCTCTGACTGCTGGCTGGCTGGGCACACTGGGGTGGTCCCTCTCCTCCCTGCTGACCCTTGCATGTGACCTGGCTGAACCACTGGAAGCACCTTCTCTCTCACCCAGCATCTGTCCCCTCATGTCCAGCTCCAGGACTGTCATCACTTCCTTGCTAGCGACTCCACTCTGGCCTGTCCTCTTTGAAAGGCTGGTCCCCACTCGGTGGAGGGCCCCCCGAGACAAATGCGACCTGCCCTCTGCTGGCGGGCATTGTTGTCCATGGCTGTCAGACGTCTGCTCCGAGACAGGCCATGAACAGGCCAGGGAGATGGCCCCAAGCAGCCACAGGGCCAGCATGGGTCACCAAGAGGTCTGAGGGCCACTGTCGGAGGCCAGGGTGCCCAGGCAGCCTGTGGCTTCCTCGGATTCCAGGGTGAGGGTGTGTGACCCTGCACGCTGCAGCCACTCAGTAGCTGTTTGTCTAACGGATGAGCCGGGTTAGAATTTCATTCTCTGGGTGGGGCTCTGGGCTCGGGCTGTGGCTTGGGTGACTGAGGTCTTTGTGCTCTCCGGTCTGGGCAGCACTCTCGTCCGGTCTCCCCACGCCAGTGGCCTGCCCTAATGAGGTCAGCAGGTGCCCCGGGTTTACCCGGGCACTCCCCCTGGATTGCCCAAAGCCGATGGAGACTCCCCATTGGGAGTGGGGACCAGGTGGCCAGAGGGTCATGGTGCATCCTGAGGTCTCCAGACCCTCCAAGACTGTGGTGGGGGGTGCCCCCTGGGGACCCCGGCTGCCCGGGAAGCCCAGCCCAGAGCCCTGTCCGCCAGCTGGCAGCAGAGCCTCTTCTGCACACGACACTTGCTCAGATCCTTGAGTGTGACTGGGGCGAGGGGGCCAGTCCTCAGGCTCTGGGCTGGGTCCCCTGCCGCCCCCTGCCAGGGGCAGGTAGGGTCCAGGTGGCAGAGGCTCAGCAAGGCCCCTTGCTTGTCCCATGTTCACATAAGGAGCCACTCGGGAGCACAGGCTGTCCTGTGGGGGGTCCAAGGCGGGTCTTCTGCCGGAGCACCCCCTCACCAACGGCAGCTGCCCCGGCTCGCCTTGAGCTGGGGGCTGGGGGCCCAGGCTGTGGGGGAGCTGTGGGGCGGGGGGTCTCCTCTCCATTGGGAGCTTCCACTGGGCCTCCCCGAGCCTGGCCCCCCTCTAGCTCTCCTGGACTGGCTGTCACTCATTCCCCATTCGGGGAGCTGTCCCATCCTGCCCCAGGGCCGCTTCTGTGTCCTGGGGGCCCCCAGATGAGTGGGGTGTACTTTTTCCACCCCAGAAACAGGTCCCCTCACCCTGGTCCCCTGGAGGATTCCCAGAAACACCGTGGTTTTACCTCGAAGCCTGGAGGCTTGCTTCCTGCACGTGCCGTGTGTCTTTAGAGGCTACAGTGTTATCTCTGTGCTTCAAAGGGGGCAGAGTTGCTTGTCACGGCAGCTCAGCTGTTAGGGAAACTGCGGGGCTACAGAGCCCCAGCTGCACCCCTGCCCCCCAATCTCCCACTCGCAGAGGGGTGGGAGGGTTGCCCCCAGCAGCGCAGCATGAGGGGATCCCCACCACCCAGCAGGCTTCCCCCTGCGTGCTCCTCCCACCAGGAGCGAAGGGCCGCCCCGGTGCCAGGCCTTTCCCGCTTCAGGTGAGGAGGCCAGGTCTGCTGAGAGCCTCAGAAGGCAGGGACGTCGTGCGGAGGGGTGGCCCGTCAGAAGGTGGGTTCCCGGGAGGTCTGTGCTGGGAGAGGCCCCCCACCCCGCTCTGCGGGGAGTGAGTTGGCAGCGCTGGCTCTGGGTGTTGTGCGGCCCGCGGTCTGGTCCCCCCAGGGCCCACCTCGGTGATTTGGCCTCCTCTGCATCTCTTGGACGCATCGCGCCTGCTCTCTCCGCAGCGCACCCGGGCCTCCTCACGGGCAGGCTGGGCAGGGGCTTGGCTGGCAGCCCCGGGCACCCGCAGCAGGGCCGGGCAGTCCTGCTGAGAAGCAAGCAGCGTGTTACATCAGTCAAGGCCCCGCACCCCGCGTCCTGTGTCCCTCTGCGCACAGAGCAGTTGTGCTGCGGCTCACCACGGGGGCTCTCCTCTCCGCGCCCCGGCTCCTCTCGGCCTGCACCTTTGCCCTGGGCTTCTCTCCACTTCCCTGCCCTTCCTGCTGGTCACTCCCATTCAAGGGGCCCCTGGGGCAAAGCCCTGAGGGTGGGAGGTCGGTCCTGAGCGAGCCCCTTGCCAGGGCCAAGGGTGGCCATGTGCCGACGAGGCTGGAGTGTTGGAGTCAGGGCTCAAGTCCTGGTGTCCCTCTGGCCGCCCCACCTTGCCTGTGACCCTGCTCTGTGCAGCGCCCCTAGCCAGCCTGCTCCTCCCTGTTTCTTTCCTGTCTCTCTCCTCCTACCCTGATTCCTCCACGGGGCTGGGTTCCCAGGACTGTGGGCTAGCCTGGGACCCCCCACGTGGCTGGAGGTGCACGGGTGCTTGGAGGCGTGGCCTGGGGCGGAATGGAGGGTCTCATAGCGGTGGAAAGCTGTAAGGTGAAGACCTGCACTGTGAAGAGGGGTGATCAGGCTGAGTTTTGTGGAGGAGGCTGGGTGTATACTGAGTCTTGAGAGATAGAGTTGGGGAGGGCTGTTCTCCTTAAAAGGGCAGCACTGGAGTGTGAGTCTCATTGTGGCTGGATCGAACTGTAACTGAAGCAGTTGGCTAGGAAATGAAGACAGCAGCAGGAACTCGGGAAGTTTCTTGAGAAAGGGAGGATAGTGGGCTGATCTGTGTGAATCTGTGGAGGTCCTGGGTGTCCCTCCTGCCCCCACTCCAGGATGGAGCCTGTACCATTCTGGGAGTCAGACCCTTGGTCCCTGGTCTTTCTCAGGCACGAAGGAGCAGGAGCTGGCCTGAGTCCTTGCAGTGGCCAGGTAGAGCTCTCCCAGCTCAGCGTGGCAGCTGGCCCTGCGGCTGGAGGTAGCGACTGCAATGTGCACAGCTGTCCCTGCGCATTCTCCCAGCCCCACAGCTCCACTGGGGCTGACTGACACAGACTGGTGTCTCTCCTGCCTGGGCGTGGGTGCAGGATGCCCGGGGCAGCCTGCAGCCTTGTTCGATGTCAGTGGGATGAGTCTTCAGATCCCCCATGCCCACCTAAGCCAGCCCAACCTCTGGGCCCTGTGGCTAGACCTGGGGCAGGATGTGGGGCTGCGACTACCCACGAAACTACTGTGGGTGCTCCAGGGATGGTGGGAGGGAGAGGGGATGGATAGGTGGGTGGAAGGAAGGATGGATGGATGGATGGATAATAAGTGGGGGGAGGGGAGGGACTCAAGGATAAATGGATGAATCCACAGGATGAGGGAGTGTACAGGATGGTGGCGAGCCCTCCCCCAGCCAGCACCTGCCTCTCCCTGCCTTAATGTCTCCTGCGCTCCTGGCCATGGAGTCTCTGCCCGGCGCAGCCAATGAAGAGAGGTCAGGGTCAGAGGAGGAAGGTCACCCCCACTGGACGGCGGTCTAGCATTATGCTGTCTGGGTCCACTTGGAGGATGGGGAAGGGCTGGCCTTCCTGGTTCCTTCAGGGATCCATTCCGTGCTAGTGTGGCCAGACCAGACCAAACCTTGTGAACAGACTGGCTTGGCACGGTGCAACCCCACACCTCCATCCCGGCTGCCCTCTTCCCTTCTGAGGCAGCTGAGGCAGGGGCGCGTCCCAGGCCAGCTCAAGGCGCTGGGTGCCTGGGTCCAGGGGACAGGCAGGGTGGGCACCTCTGACCCTGTCCAGATGGGCTGTCCCTCCGAGGGGACTGGGGTGTCTCTAGGTGTGTGTGTGCGCCCCGGTGTCCACTGGGGCACCCGTCCCCTTGCAGCTTATTTTCAGATGGCATGAAGGGAAGCCTTGCTTTGGTGAGGACGCTCCTCCCGCTGGCAGGGTTTGAAGAGGGCGGCGCTGGCCAGGTCTGGTCGCCTCCTTGGGCCTCCCTTCTGTTCACAGCCTTCAGAAGTGCTCTGCAGGGGGAGGTGCTGGCCGCCAGCCAGGGAGGGTGTGAGAGGGAGGGGAGGAGGAGACCCCAGAGGGTGTGAGGGACTGGAGTGTGGTGGGGTAGGGGGAGCGGCGAGTCCCAGGGCGGCCCCAGCGGGGAGTGCTGGCCGCTCCCCACTGCCCCCAGCCAAAGGGCTAAATTTACCCTTTTAATAAGAACCAGACTTGTATCCGGTTTTCCTCTTCTTTTATTAGTTCTGGGCTGTTGGTGGTTGGGCCTGTCCCCTGTCATCATTGCCTCTGCGTTTGTGGGCCTGGTGGCTCAGCGACCACAGAATTTTCCTATTATGGCCTGAGAGACGCTGCCTTTGGGCCAACCGGGTCTTCTGGAAGGTTCTCCCGGGCCAGCAGAGAGGGGCTTCCCATGTGCCGGGCTGATGGTTCCAGGCAGGTGCGCCTCACTGGGGCTGCCCCCCACCCCATGGCTGGCCTGGTGGGGGCTCGCCCACGGCCTGGCGCTCTGGCCCCTCTGCCCCCCTCCGCAGCCCTCGCGTCCTGCCTCCAGCCTCTTCCTTTTCTTCTGTTTTCCCTGCCTCCCTGTGCCCAGCCACCGTCTCAGAACCATGGATGGCAGCTGGGGTCATCGGGTAGCGCCCCGGGGACCTCGGGGCTGTGGTAGCAGAGGGGTGGCCTGAAGCAGGGCAGGCTCCGAGTCTGGTGAGGCCGTCCAGACAGGCCAACGTCTGGAGGCCACCAGTTCGTGGCCAGAGGGAACTGCCCCAGATCCAGACCGTTTGTGGGTCCTGGAGAGCCTGCCCGGTCGGGCTAGCCCTGCGGGGAGGGACTCCCAGATCGGAGGGGGATCGGGCTGCCTGTGCGGGGGTGGCCCCAGCCATGTGGGCTGCCGGCTGCTCCCAGAATCCACACGACTGCTGGACCCGCTTTCAGGTCCAGGTGGCTGGAGTTTGAGCATCTGGGCTGGGGCGGGCAGGAGCTCAGGGGTCAGAGGTCTTGGAGCAGCAGTTCGGTACAGACTTGAAAAGGAGGGAGTGGCCTGGTGGTCTGCTGCCCCTCCCTTGTCACCACGGGCATCAGACAGAGCCAAAGGCTGGGAGCCTTTTCTAGGGTCCAGGCCAGTCAGGGGGAGCATGACCCCAAAGCAGCGTCTTCGAGGGCCATGTGACCCCCTCGCAGGAGAATAAGTTTCCACCTTGTGCACATTCAGAGCCCACAGCCCAGACCTGCGTGCACAACTGTAGCTTGGGTGTACACTCAGCACCATGGTCCCCACCCAGACACACCCCCGAGCGCCCACACACAGCCCTCGGCCACCTCTGTGCCCACACGCACACGCACACATTATCTCATGCCTGGGCCACTGGTGGGTTCCAGCCCAGCGGCGCATGTCCCTGGGTGTCACCTGGGATTGAGCCCGCAAACCCATGTCCTCCCACAGTGGGTCTGGTGGGCGGCAGTGGGGCGTGGCCTCTGTGGCCCAGCTGCAGTTGGTCTGGGTTTCCTGTGGGCAGTCCCAGAGTGGGGCCCCTCCCACCAGGGCCTGGTATCCCCATCCCAGTCCCCCTCCCCAACATCCTTCTCCTGGGTGGTCAGATGGGTGGACGCCCACCGGCCTGCCAGCAGGCTGGACCGAGGCCTCTCCACCTTGGTCCACGCAGGACATCCGGGGTGGACATCCTCCCTCCCCCTCCCTCTCCCGGAATGAGAGGAATGTGGGCCAGTCCATGTGGTGGGCCGTCATCCTTCCTGTCTCCTCCTCCCCTCCACTCTCCCCCTCTGGGGTCTGGTTCAGCATGGGAGGGGTCTTTGGCCCCCTCCCCAGGCAGGCCACCCATCACTGCAGTGTCTCAGCTGCCCCAGGTGTCCTGGGGGAGACCCAGGGAGGGTCCCAGGGGAGCCGGGTGTCCCCAGCACCCAGGCAGGCTCTGCAGGAGGCTGGAGGAGGTGGGGAGCCTGAGCAGGTGTGAGAGGGAGGGTGGGAGCTGGTGCGGGCACCAGCCGCAGCGCCGGAGAGCCGGGTGCCAGCAGCCCGTCAGCTGGGCTTCCGGAAGCAGCAGGAGCGCCCGGAGCCTGGGAAGGGGCTGGCTTCTCAGGAGCGGCCTCCAGCCTCGCAATGAGGCCTTTTTTTTTTTTTTTTTTTACAACCCATGTGTCTGTTTCCAGAAAGGGAGGAGGCTGTCTTGGTGGCTCACTTAAGTCAAAACAAATGCTCTTTCTGCTGTGGCTCTGTGCTCTGGCTCACTCTCCCCCCGGTTCACCAAGGCCCTTCTCTCCTCCCGGCCCTCCCAGCCTGACTCCGTCCAGGCCCAGCCTCGGGCGTGCTGCCCCTCACCCTTGGGGTGCGAGGCAGGGGGCTGCCAGCCTTGCTGCCAGTCACACCCTCCCTGGACGGGAGGCTCCCCAGGGCAGCACCTGGGCTCCAAGACGGGAGCCCCCCAGCGCCCCTTGGGGCTGCCCAACATCTGTTATCCATCTCAGCTATAGCAGGTGGGCCTGGCAAACAGGTGGGCAGAGAACGGCCCCTCCCCTCATTTTGCCTGGCCACGTAACGTCGCCTCTGCTGTGGCCACAGCGGCCCTGGGAGCAAGGGCTGGGCTCTTGAGGCGTCGAGGCGTCCCAACCCGGCTCTGTCCTCTCGGGGTGTCAA
Organism: Vicugna pacos; assembly: GCF_048564905.1. Lineage (NCBI taxonomy): Eukaryota > Metazoa > Chordata > Mammalia > Artiodactyla > Camelidae > Vicugna > Vicugna pacos. The sequence continues at coordinate 62,081,163 of NC_133002.1, forward strand.
GGCGTTCCGACCCGGCTTTGCCCAGCTGGGGCAGCTGGGAGGGAGGGAGCTGCCCAGCCAGGGTCCAGGTATGGCCCGTCTCCCGCCCCATGCTGTCTGGGCCTTGGGGCGTGGGAACGGGTGGGCCGTGGGGCTGTGCCTGAGGAGCTGGGCTGCAGCGGGATTGGGGGGTGTCAGCCAGCCCTCCCGGGCATTCTGGCTTCCGGAGCGATTTTCTCAGCCAGCTGGGCACCCGGGCCAGGCCTCCGTGGTGTCCTGGGCACAGCTGAGGCGGCCCTGGAGCTGGGGCTGGAGCCCTGTGTCTGGGGCCGCAAACCCTGGCCTGGGCCGGCCGGGCAGTGGGGATGACTGGCTGGGGGCTGGTGTCCCACACCGAGTGGCCTCCCTCGGTGGCCCTGCTGTCACCTCACCCAGCATTCACGTCCCTGTCCCAAGGTGGCACTAAACTTGTGCCAGGTGGCTGGGATGAGCGTCCGTAGATAATGCAGGGCACTGGCCACCACGGGCATGCTCACTGGAGAGCCCAGGGCAGCCTTGGATGGACAGGCCTCATCCGAACCCCAGCCTGGGCACCCGGGGCTGCGGGGCTGGCACTAATGGTGCCCATTTCTTTGTCAGCCCCGTGGTGGGCCCACCACCTGGGATGTGGTGACCTGGATTAGTACAAGGTCGGCAAAGTGCCTCCCGTGAGAAGGGCTAGCGCAGACGGTGCCAGGATCGGGGCTCCCAGCCCAGGGGCTCCAGGCAGAGAGCCCCTCTGGTCCTCCCTGCTGCTTGGGGCTCCCACTGTCCCCTCCCGGCCCGCTGACCGCAGCACTCCGTGGGCAAGGACCTTGCCAAGAGGAAAGAAGCCTCCAGCCCAGTTCCCGGCCAGACTTGGCTGCGCGGCTCCAGCCCTGGCCGGGGCCCAGGCCGCCTCTGCTCAGGCTCTGTCTGGGGCTGGCTACCGGGCGGCAGGCGGGGGCTGGAGAGGTGGCAACCAGGCCTGCCTGCGCCTCTGCTGGCTGGGCACAGCACCATTGCCGAACGGTTTGGAGGTGGAGGTGACATCAGAACCTGGACACTCTGTCCGAGGGTCAGGGGCTGGCTGGGCTCAGGGAGGCTCCAGGTGCCAGCAGCCCCCTCTCCATCCCCCGGCACAGCAGTGCCCACCTGGCAAGGCCTGTGGGACCGAACTTCTGGCTCAGGACAGCGGGGCAAGGATCACGGAGCTCCACTTGCCCGGTGTCTGTCCACCCGGGCTGTCCCGCTGCTCAGGGACTGTGAGAGTCCCAGGCAGGACTTGCTGCCGTGGGCCGTGGTTTCAGGAGGGAGAGGCCACCTGGGTACCTGCACAGGTCTCCCCCCAAGAGGCAGTGGCGCAACATCAGGGCAAATGCACCAGTGCCTGGAGGGTGGCCCCAGCACTCGGTGGCTGTGCCCCGGGGCAGTGGGCTCCCGTGAGCTCCGCTTCCTTCCTTGTGTGTTTTGTAGCGAAGGTGTAGATATGTAATATTTATGTGACCAGGTTCTTCTGTTTTTGATATGAAAGGAAAAACGAGGGAGAAGACCCCCGATGAAGGACCCTTGGGCCCTGCAGGCTGCCTGAGAGCCTGGGAGATGTGGAGTGTCAGGGGCAGCTGTGAAGGCCCTGAGCAAAGGGGGGCCTGGGGAGCCTGGGACCGAGACCAGGGGACGGGGCGGGGCAGGGCTGGAGCACCATCCCCCCGGCTCATTTCCCACACTCGGGGACAAGGGTGCCTTCCTCATGGACTCTGGAAGCACCCCAAGAGCCGCCCCCCGCGCTGAGAGACAGGCTGGCGCGTAGCAGGAAGCACAGCCTGCCACCGGTGTGCCCCTGCGGAGCCAGGACTGGGGCTGGCTGAACTGCAGTGCTGCTTTCCCACAGCTCCCGCGCTGTGGGACCCCCTTCTGGGATGGTGTCAAAACAGGCACTCCTGAGAGTCCCCACTCGAGGCCAGGATCCGCCTCCTGGGGCCAGGGGAAGGTGTCCCACGGCTTCCCCGCCCCCATCTGGATTCCAGCGTAGGGGACCAGGATCAGACATCCTGCTGGGCTTCGGCCTGCTTCCCCCCTGCCCCAGCCCCAGGTGGGTGGCCCTCAGGGGTGTGGGCAGTGGGTCTGCAGAGGTGGCCTGCCGCCCCTCCCTGCAGGGCCCTCAGGCATGGAGGCCCTGTGAGGGGCTGCCGGAGCCTGGGTTTTCCTGGCTCCTCTGGCCGGATGGCCCTTTGGGATGCCGTCTGTTTCTCCCGCCCGGCCTGGGGCCTGGCCCCCGCCCCCGCCCGCTGCGGTGTGGGAGAGCACAAGGTTCTCAGGCCCTGCTCCCAGAGAAATCCTTTATCCAGACCAACTGCTGGACTTGGTTGCTTCCCACTATCCCCCGGAGGAGCTGGGCGGAGGGACTTCCCTGGGAGGGTGCGGGGGTGGGAAGGCCTGGGGGACATGGAGTGGGCCTGGGCGAGGCAGGAAGAGGCCTCACTCATCCCACAGGCATGGCTCCCCCAGGGTCCCTGGAGCCCAGCAGAGGCTGCCCTCCGTCTCCCGCCTGCTCCACCCGCCGGCCCGAGAGGCCAGTACTTCCCTTCCCAGCCCAGAGTCCCCTCCCCTGGCTGGATGTGCCTGTGGTCTGGCCAGGACCCATGGCAGTCCCAGCCCTGCGGTCCGGGAAGTCCCTGGCTCCTGGGCACCTTCGCCCCCTGCCCCTCGGTCCTCTCGGTCTCCCTTTGGCCTGACCCCCGCCAGAGAGGTCAGCTGACACCCCAGTGCCCAGCCAGGGCTCACAGACCCTGCCTCTGAGGCCCGTGTCCGGGAGAGGCCCCCCTTATCCACAGGGCCCATTCACACACGGAGGGGTGGGGAGGGGAGCTGCCAGGGTCCCGGCCGGGACAGCCCCTCCCTCTCCCCTGCTCCAGGGCCTTGCCGCCTCTCTGCTGAGTCACCCCTTGTCTGGGAAGCTCTCAGGGCCAAGCCAGGCTGGGTGAGGCATCACAAATTCACAAATTCCCCCTGCCTCCTGGGCAGGGAACAGTGGCCCTGACTCACCTCGGGCTGGGCCTGCAGCCTCCTGGGACCATAGAAGCCCTGCAGACCCTGCCAGGCCCCGACATCGGGCCTGAGGGGATGGCAGGCCCCCAGGTCCCTGCTCCTCATCCCCCAGGAAGGTCCAAGCCAGGCTCGCTGCCCATGGAGTGGAGGTGACAAGGTGCCAGGGGGCCCTGCCAGGGTGGGGCTGAGCAGTGCAGCCCAGACCACCCACCAGGCGCTCTGCGTGTGCCTGTGTCCTTCCGGTGCAATCACCAGTCGCCATGGTAACTCTTGGCCACTGGACTTGGGCAGAGAAGGGACACAGCGTCTGAGGGTGCCAGTGGGCAGGCTGTGGAGGCTGGCTGCCCGTGTCTGGATGTCGCTGGTCAGGGCCCGACCCTGAGAATCCCTGGGGGCTTTAAAAGCAGATCCTTAGCTTCCTCAGGCTCCTCCTGTCCCTTCCTCTGCTCTGCCTCAGTTTCTCCTCCCACTCACCTGGGATAGGGTCCTCTAGTCTGCTGAGTCGGTTAACCACACTTGGGAGAAGGTTGAAGACCCTACTGTGGGGAAAGGCCACCCCCCAGTGCTATCCAGGGGGTGGGCAGAGACCACTGGGCCCACAGGGTGGGGCGGGGCCCCTGGCTGGGTCCTGCTGACCCCAGACTTTCTGGGGAGGTATGGGCAAATCTCTCTGGCAGGTCTGCCGCCGGCTAAGAGGTCTCAGAGTCTCCACAGCCTTGGCCTGGTGGGGTCAGGGGTCTGCCCCCGAGACACTCACCCACAGGGCTGCCTGTTCCCCGCACGCCCTGGGGCCCTGGATGTTTATTCCGGATGGCACCTGGCACCTGGCACCTGGTTGATGGGGGTGGGGGTGAAGGTGGGCCTCGTGGTAGCAGCGGAAGTGCCATTCTTGGGGGTTTTGCAGCAACAGGAGGGTGCCAGGACCTCTGGGCCCTGACCGCGACTGTCTGGGGTCTGAGAGGGCGGCTTTTCCCACCTTGGCTTCCTGCCTGTTTGAAGACAAACCCGGGGAGCTTGGGACCTGAGATTAGCCCTGGAGAGGGGCTGGCTCCTTGGTGGGAGCTGTCCCTGCGCAGACTCACTCTGGCCCCCTTGTCCACAGCCAGCAGCCGCCTGATGGGGAGCTCTCCGGCCTCGTCTTTCATGGGCAGTTTCCTCACCAGCAGCCTGGGCTCGGCGGCCTCCACGCACCCCAGCGGCCCCACCCCCTCTCCCTCGGAGCAGGCCTACCGCGGCTCCCACCCCGCCACCTCCCAGATCTGGTTCTCCCACTCCCACGAAGGTAAGTCCAGGGCCCGGGCTCCCAGCAGCGGCCTGCAACTGGAGTCACTGACCATTGTGCCCGCGGCCAGGGGTGAGGCCAAGGGCTCCCCCGCCATGGCACGCAAGAGCCAGCTGGCCGACCCTGCCAAGCACTCCGGCAAGGGGCTGCCTCCCCGTCAAGGAAGCCCCCAAGGGGGAGGTGGTAATTGGTTGGAAACAGTGGGCGGACCCTGTGAGGCAGTGATCCTGGCCAGACGTGCACCACAGATGGGCAGAGAGGGAAGAAGGGGGTGGGGCCGGGAGGGCTCTGGGGAGCCGAGGAAATGTGGAACACAGCTGGGCCGGCCGGACGGGGCTGTGCCCTCCGCTGTGGGCTGTACCCACCTCCCAGACTTGAGGAGGCACGGGCTCCAGATGTGCGAGCTGGGAGGGAGGGGTGGGGAGGAGAGAGCTGTCAGCACGCTTAGGCTGCCACCCTGGGGGCCTGGCCTGCACCAGTGTCCCTCCCAGGCCCCTGCCTCCCCGTGGGTCACAGTCTTGCGCACACAGTAGGTGCTTCATATGCGTCCCTCTCAGGCCTCATGGCTGGCCTAAGGGCCCTTGCAGGCACTGCTAGGACTCCAGGGCTCCCCTTGGCTTTCCCAGGGAGAGGCACCCCGCAGCTCCCCACTGTCCGCTCAGCCCCCTCGGCACTGTGATGTGGGCTGCGCCCCCGGCCCGCGGTTGCCGGTATCCACTCGGCTGCCCAGCGCCCCAGTGTGGAAAGGGTTAAGCCCGGCGGCGGCTGGCACGCGGAGAGGTAATTGCAGTTGGCAGCAGGCACAGAGGGCTCTCTGCTCCTGGCACCGGCACCGCACCGCCGTAACTCAATGACTGCTGGGCGGCGGGCGTTGTGTTTGCAGAGCACGCGGACCCACACACCGTGCCCGCTGCCGCCTGAGTTCCAGGCCGGAGATTAGCGCCCAGCGCTGCTGGAGAGCGAGAGAAACCTCTTTGTGCGACAAGAAAGGGGCTGTTTTCCAAACAGGACAGGTGACGAGTGAGGGACAGTTGTTAAAATAATCTGGGCTTTAAGCGCCGTGCAGAGCACACATGTTGGGCCGGTGATAAGGAGCAGCTCTCTTCCCCGGTGGAGGAGAGGCCGGGCGGCCCCGAGGACCCAGGCGGGCAGAGCAGGGTCCCTGGCCCAGTGTCACTTCTGCTGCCTGCTTCCCGCCGGCACTCTCGGCACCCTCCCCGAGGGGAGACGGTGCCTCAGTGCTGAGCGCCAGTTCAAGGCTTCCTGGGCGGCCGTGGGTGGGCCCCGCCGAGCTCCTGGCACGCCCGCCCCCAGCTCCTTCCAGCCCTCCCGCCTTCTGTGTCTGCCGGGCAAACTCCTGGCTCTGGCAGGAGCATCTGGCTCCCAGGATGTCTGCGGGGGAAGGAGGGAGCCGTGTTGTGGGGCGGGCAGGGGAGGCCCTCAGCAGCCGAGTGGGACCACCTCGACCGAACTAACGCCGCTGCTGCCCCGGCCCCGCCGCAGGTGCGTGGGCCCGCCGGGCTGTATTCCCGGTCGGGCCGGGAGTGGCGGCAGCTCTGCGTCAGGAGGCTCATAGCCCCTTGCCCCTCTGGCCCACCCCTGGGGACCTTGCCTGCAGGGAGGGCAGTTTGTGGGCAGCACCACCTGCCCTGGGGCGCAGGGAGAAGGTCCTGCCCCTCTGGGAGCTGCTGGGAGGGTTGGTTGGGAGGCAGCCTGCAGATAACGCCCTCAACGGCCCGCAGACACGCACCTCCCCTGAGCCAATGCTACCTCTGCCTCGGCGGGGGTGCTCACGGCCTGCGGCCTTCGGGGCGCCTTGCCGCTGTCGGCCCCAGCCCCGGCCCCAGCCCCATCCCCAGCCCCAGGGCCGCCGATGGGGTGGGGGGCCAAGGTGGGGGCGACACCCTGGCCTGTGCCAGTCCCGCCAGCCCCTGCCCCATCCTGCCAGCAAGGGCAGCCTGAGCAGAAAGAGGGGCCTCCCTCTGAGGCCTGCTCTGAGGGCCAGGGGTCAGCTGTTCGCCCGCCTAGCCCTGAAGTGCCCCCGGCACTTCCTCAGGCTGGACGTGCCCACAGTCTCCTGGGGGAGGGCACACGTGGCAGGGCTGTGGGCGTGGCAGGCAAACACAGGTGGTTGCAGGACATGGGGAAAGAAGCCGCCCTCCCAGGCTTCTGCGCACGGGGCTGGGGAGAGCGGGGCCTACCCGCAACTGAAGATGAGTGTGGGGTGCAGCGGCCCCGGGGGGAGCACCCCAACCTGCCAGATCCCAGCTGGGGGCCATCCACTTCCAGGCCGTGCCTCTGTCTCCCCCTTGCTCTCTCTCCTTCTCTATCTCCAGTTCAGCTGCCCCGCCTTGGGATCCCCTTCCGATGGGGTTCCCCTGCCCTCCGCCCTTTGCAGCCTCTCTCCCCGACAGGACAGGCCACGTGGTGCGGCTGCCTTGCTGCTGTGAGCTCTGAGCTGAGCGTAAAGGCCGGTGGGTGGGCGGGGCTGGGCGAGTGGCAGCGTTTGCTGGCTGGCTGCCCTGGCAGCGTGCCTGGCTGCTAGTTTGACTGGGTGCCAGCTGGCTCCCCGCGTGCCGGGGCCTGTTCTCTGCCGTGTGTGCTGGGGAAGGGGGGTGAGGCGAGCGGGGGGCACGCGACATGGCCGGAGAGTGGGGGCCGGCAGGCATGGTGGGCTGCCTGGGCGGGCTGCTCAGAGGTCTGGCCCTCACTCTCATCCTGCTGCCTTCCACCGCCCCTGGGGTGGGTGGGGAGGCAGGTGTCTGGCCAAGTCCGCTTGCCACCCTCTCCCCAGCCCAGGGCTGGTCGGAGCTGGGCCCCTAAAGGGGTTCTTAGTTTAAGGGCAAGGAGGCCAGGACAGGGTGGGATGCCAGTGGGGGCCAGGAGGGAGGATGGGCCCAGGTGCCCCTCCACTCCAGGCAGGGCCCCCACCCCTCCGTGGGTGGACCCAGCCCACCATATGGGGGACAGCCGCCAGAGCAGGGAGCAGGGCTTCCTGGGTCCCTGGTGGAGCAGCTGCGGTGCAGAGGAGGCACCCCTCAGCTGGAGGATCCGCCCCAGAACATCTGGCCTGGGGCAGAGCTTGTCTGTCCAGCCCCTCGGCCTCTTGGCCCCCCAGGCTCGCCCCAGTGAGGGGGCCCACCGGAGGCCGGACCTTCCCTTCTGAGGCCTCGGGTGAGGGTGGGCGGCGGAGCTGGCCTGAGGCAGGGGTGAGCCAGTGTCCAGCGAGCCCGCCTGCCCTGGGTGGGTCCTAGCGGGAGGGGGCGCAGCACAGCTGGCCCTATTGTCAGCAAGCCTGGCCACCTCCCTCCCCACCCCGCCCCCCAGCTGCCTGGTGGGACCACCCACAGGGCCATGAAAGGACACTCTGTTCCTGGGGGCTCAGCTGGGGGAGGGTGGGGGCCAGAGCCGCTGTGGGCTACTGGGCTACTCACGGTCTCTTGTGCCACCTGGAGGGGGAGCCTCGGGCAGCAGCGGGCACACGTGCTGGCTGTCAGCATGGCCAACCTCGGTCGTGGCCACACCGCCTGGGGCAGGCTCGCCCTCCAGTGGGGGCAGGGGTGCACCAAAGAGCCATTGGGTACTCCTTGCTATTCCTGGCCCCCTGGCTTCCCCACGCCCTGTCAGCTGTCCCTCTGTCCCCCTCTGTCCCTCTGAGACGTCAGGGCTCACCAGGGCTTCTGGGAGCATGTCTGTGCAAGACAATGTCCCAGCCAGTGTCCACCATCCTTGCCTGACCTCACAGGCCTCCTGGCTCCTGTCCAGAGGAGACTTCCACCCACCCTTCTCTGAAACAGGCCCCCGTCCTGGACCTGGTCCTTTTCCCCAGGACCCTGGCAGCACCAGCCCCAGCTCCTGGCCTGTTTTTTGGTGGCCCAAGTGGCCTCTGAATCTGCCCCAACAGGACCCCTGATGATCACGCCTCGTCCCCTCCCCTCTGAGTCTGGTGAAGATGCCCCCATGTCCAGGCAGCACCCCTCACCCTGCCCACCTGTCCCTGCTCATGCTGGAGGGAAGGAGCTGGGTCAGCGGGGACAGCTGGCTGCTCAGAGACCTGGGGACAGTGTTGGGGAAGGCCCAAAGTGGGGATCAGGGCTGCCCTCCCAGACAGGTCTCTCCAGCCTCATAGCCAGACAGTGGCCTGTCCTGTCTGGAGCCCTGCTCCCTCAGAGCCTTCTCTGGGCTTTGTGTGGCCAGCCCTCCCTGCCCCCTGCCCATGACCTTGGCCCCTCTCTGTGCCTTGTATCAGCCCAACTCCTCCTTGTCAGGGTCCTGGCCTCCAGGGACTCCTCTGTCCTTGCGTGTCCCCTGTAGCAACTGTCCACTGCTGGGCTGAGGGCCTCGGTGCCTTCCTGGGCTGACAGGTGCAGCGGGGGCAGTGTGGGTAGCCCTGAGTCTCACAGGGTGGGAGAGAGGCCTGGTGCCACCGCCTGGGCAGACGCCCCTGCCGGCTGCACAGCCGGGTGTGGGGCTGGTTTGAGTCGTTCCCATGGCCCAAGTCCCCAGGATCTTCCAAGCGTGATTACCTGCACGTGTTCCAGATGCCCCACCTGTTGGGGGGGGCGGTGCCTGGAGCTCACAGGAAGGTAGGGGCGCAGCCAGAGGCAGGCGGTCTGGGCAGGGGCAGCGCCATGCTCCCTCTAGCTGAGCTCCCAGGCAGTCAGAGCTCTGTGTGGGGGTCAGGCCAGCTTGTTCTCAGCTCCAGGCTCTGACACGCTGTTTCTTTTCCCAGCTTTAGGCCTGCAGGGAGCCCCGGGCCCCCGCCGTCCCCAGCCCACAGTTCCCGCCCCCTCGGAGGGGCCTCTGCCGAGCCCTGCATTTCTGCTCGGTGAGGCCTGAGCCGGCTCCTCCCTGCCGAGCGCGTGCCAGGGGCCTGGGACTGTCTGCAGTCCACCTGGCTCCTGGGCTGGCTGCCTGCTGCTTTTGTTCCAGAGGTGCCCGCAGGAGCCTGGCACCTTTCCGCAGCTCTGAGCCTCTCCTCTCGGCTTGCGAACAGACCAAGGTGGCCAGGCCCCAAACCTTGGGCGGCCAGGGGCATCCGCATTTGTGCGCAGTAGGCTGACTCTGATGAGGTGGAGCGAAATGGGAAGCCACGTGTAACACTTTCGAGCCCCAACCCCAAGCTGCGAAAGGCTGAGGCTCCCTGAGGGGTTCCAAAGCAGCCCCCAGCCTGAGGAGGGGTCTCACTCGGCTCCTGCCAGCAAAGCCCAGGGCGGTCGATCCTGGGAGCTGCGCCTTGAAGCATGGCCTGGACTTCCAAGGGTCCTGACCACCGCACGTATGACAGGCTCGTGGACAGAAGCAGGGGCGTTCGGCTAGGAGCAGGGAGGACATGGGGAAGGGCTGCTGCAAGGTTACTTGCTGCAGACACTAGAGCAGCCGTGGCGGCGAGCGCCCTCCCAGCTCGCGGACAGTGCCCCCCAGTACCCAGAGTGGACATCGTCGGCTGTCTGCAGCGCTTCCCACGCTGCGTGGGGACGCGGCCTCAGAGCCCTCCTCTCCCAGCATTCTGGATGGTCACTATCCTGTGGCAGACATACACGGTGCAGTCGAAACCCCGTGGCACCCTGAGTGAGTGGGGTTTCACGTGGGAGAGAGCCAGCACCCAGTTAGCGCTGGGCGCTGGGTCAGGGCCCCCGGCTGGCCCGTGGGGCAGAATCCGGCAGGATAGGCGTTTGCCTGGGTGTGTGCGAAGATCGCCGCAGATGGATCAGGCTGGGATCTGTCAGGGCCGGCGGGAGATGGGGTGGTCTGCTGGGCCTTCATCCAGGGGGCTCTGCTGAGTCCTGGAGGGTGGGCCTGACCCAGAGGAGGTGGGCAGTTGAGACGGTCCAACCCGGGCTCCTCGGAGCCCACCCAGGACGGCTGGCTGTGGAAGAGCACGACTCCTGGCCCTTGGGACCTGATGCTGGGACCCTGCTGGCGGCCCCTGCAGCTCAAGGCTCAGTCATGGGGGGAACTTTCTCGCAGTTTGAGCCTCCAGGGAGGGGGCAAGGCCTTTGTCAAGGTGGCATGGGGGCAAGGGGCCTCCACTGCAGAAGGCCTTGCCATCGTGGGTCTGGGGCAGGACCCTGGTGGTGGCGGGCACTGGGGGCCTAGGGGTGAGGGTCCCTAGGGGCCTTGCAGTGGGAGGTTCCCTGACCCCCACCCAGGGGATCCTGGCCCTCTGGTTGGCTGGCCAAGCACCCCTCCCCAGACTGGCCAGGACTATTCCCCCACGTCCAGCTCTCTGAGCGGCACAAGAGCAGCGTCTTCCCCCAGGAGGGTGGACCCTGCAGGCGGGCAGGTGGCAGGGAGCTGCTGCCTCCCCAGCCAGGGTGAGAGGAGCAGGTTCTGGGTCTGATCTGGGGCGAGTGGGGTGTTGGGCACCTTGGGCCTCTGGGAAAGTTCTGCAGTGAAACCCTGGAGAGGTGGGCAGATGTGGGGGTGTCAGGGCCACCCCTCCTTCCTCTCCAGCTGAGATGCTCACAGCAGGCCTTGGGTCCCCCCAGGCATCCACCTCTTTTCTCGGGGACAGGAGGCCCCCCACGCTCTCACCCACTTCATGTGTCAGTTGTCCCCACTGCCCTCTGGCCCCTTCTGCCTTCAAACCCTGCCCTCTAGGCAGCCCCCACCGGGGACGGGCTGCCCCCGATCCCTCTCCTGCCCACTCAGCACACTTCCCACCAACATTCCCGACCTCCCTGGACGCGGCCAGCAAAGGCCCTGGGGGTGCTGGGAGGGGTGGGGGCAGGTGGTCACCTCGCATCCTGGCAGCCCAGGGGTCTGGTCTGCGCTGCCCCTGCCCAGCCGAAAACCGCTTCCACTTCATTGCGTCCCATCAGGTGCTGATGGTGTCGAAACTTTGTCCCGTGTTGCCACCTATGTCTCAAGATTGAGTCGTCTCCTGGTAACTCAGAGCGCGGGGGGAGGATGAGGGGGGCGTCCTCAGTGGGTCATCCACTGAGACCCAGGGTCCCTCTCCGTACTCTCAGGGGCCTCCTGGGCTCTGAGGGTGGCAGGGGACCAGGGACAGAGGCTGGAGCCACCTGTCACTTGGGGTGAACGTAGTAGCCAACCTCAGTGGGGCGAGGGCGTCCTGGACAACACCGCTCCTGGGGGAGTGTGGGCTCAAGGGACGCTGGCTCTGGGTGCCAGGATACCCAGCACCGCCCCTGCACCAGCCACACTGCCGCACTGCCCGGGCTCTGGCCTGGGGTGTCTGCAGCTGGCCCTGCCCGCCGCCCCGTGCCCACCCCACTCCCCGAGCCCTCATCAGACCCCCCACCACCACCACATTCTCCTCTGCCGAAGCCCCTTCAGGGACCAGGCGTCTCCCATGCCGGCCACAGCAGCCCTGGCTTCTGGCTTCTGGCTTCTAATCTCAGAACAGCTGCTCTGATTCATAAAAAGCATTTTTTATTTCCTTTTTCAATTCAGAGAATACAGTCTTCTTGGGAAGAAGAAAGGGTCCTTCCTGCGGCTGGGCTGGGAGGACTGCTCCCCTTCCTCCCTCCCGGCCCCCTGCCCCAGTGCCCACCCATCTGGGCCTTGCCTCACCCTGGCCCGGCCGCCTCACCCAGCCCCTGCACACGCCCATCCGTTTCTTCTTCCATCTTCCCCATCTGACCCCCTTCCTCCCTCCAGCCCTCATTCCCCTCCTGGGGTCCCAGAGGGTGGGGCTTCAGGCAGACCGGAGATGAGGGAGGGGCCCCGGGTAGGGCTCTGTCCCCTGAGCCCTGGCCACCAGCCCTGGGTCAGATGCGGAGGGACATGCGTGCCCATCGCCCTGCGCTGCCCCCAGAGGGTGCGGGAGGAAGGAGCCCAGCACCCGGCCGGCTGAGTGCCTGCTCCCCCGGAGGGCGGGTGGCGGGAGGCCCAGACCTCCCGAGGGGTCACGGGGGGTCCGTGCCTGGGAAACGGCGTCTGGGAAGGAGGAATTTACAGACTTCTGTTTACCCGAACGAGGCCCCGTAAAACATTTAACAGCAGCCAATTAAAGGGGGGCAGCTGCGGCGGTTTCCCGCCCCCCCCATACTACACACGGGGGCTCTGCCCCCGCCCGCCCCAGCCCCGTCCCTGCCCGGCTCTCGGCTCTCGTCAAGTCTTCCAGGAGCTGAGCTGAATCTGGGAAACATCTGCTCCAGATGTGTCTCCTCACACAAACCAGGCCAGTTGGCCAGGCTCTCTGGACTCAACTGTGCCCCCCACGGGAGGCGGGGCGCCAGGGACAGGCCAGGGTGGCCGAGGGTGCCTTCCCATGTCCTCAGGCAGGCCTGGGGGGTGATCCCTAGGCGGCGAGACATCTAGGGGCTACTCGGAGCTTTCACGGAACCCATGCAGGTGGGGAGCCCCCGACAGGGCTGGTGTGGGCAGCGTTCTTTGAGCTTCTTGGGTGGGACTGTGTTCTGCGTGGAGCACCTGTTGGGGCTGGCGTTCCGTGGCGTCGCCTCAGACCCCCTGGGCCAGAGAGCATCACACTGAGTCGTGAGGGGCTGGCAGAGTGGTGGCCGCTGCGGAGGGACCTGCCGGGATCAGGGTGCAGGGAGTGTGGACTTGATCCTGGGAATCGCGAGTGTCCCTGTTTGCCGCCTGACCGTCTTCCACTCTGAACCCTGCCCCTGCAGCTTCTCCTCCGTCCCTACATTTGCACTGGCCAGTTGCACAGCTCCTCCCACACTGGCCAGGCCTCAGGCCTGCCAAGGGGCCTCCTGAACCCCCGATACTCCCAGAGAGCTCCAGGGCTGCCCCCCATGCACCCACGGACCCCCGGCACTGAGACAGAGCTTCCTCCACCCTCATCCCTTCTGCATCTAGGCCAGCCTCGGGCTGGGCGATGCCCCACGCCCTCTGAGGGCCTGGGGGCCTGGAGGTCCGCCCTGGGGCTCTGAGCCTCTCCTTCTGAAAGGGAGTTTGGAAAACAGTCGTTGAGCAAGATCCCACGGAGCTCCCTGCTTCTTACACATCCTGACGTGGTTGTGACCACTCGGGGGTCCTGACACCCCTGCTCCCCAGGCCCGGGGTCACGGCTCCCTCGCATCGAGGCTTGGCTATATGACTGTTGCTCACACACTCGCCCTGGGACCCCTGCCTCCCCTCCAGGACTGCTGCCTCGAGCCGCACCAGCTCCCCCTTCCCTGGCCCTGCACAGCTGCTCCCCGGGGAAACCCCGGAGTTCCTGCTCCCTGGTCACAGCCCAGACGACCTACAGTCGGGTAGGAAGGTGCTCCCAGTAGCCAGGTGCTCCTGTGATAACCATGGGATCCCCAAGAGAAACTGCTCCGGGACCCATTTTCCCTGGGTAAATGTGCAGAGCATTAGATCAAAGCCTGTGTTTTGGAGTAAGAGCGTCCTGCCCACCCCAGCCCAGCGTGCGACCTCAGCCTTCCTGGCTGCAGGCCCTCTGGCCACCCCCACCGCCTCGCTGCCAGGCCTGGGGGGGAAGGACCGGCCATGGTGAGCCGCATTCTCAGTGGCAGGAAGCTCTGGGCGTCCGGCAGATCCGCCTCCCCCTGCTCCTCCTGGCCAGGGTGCCAGCACCTGGATGGGCTTCCCCAGCCAAGCATTCGTTCTGTCTGTCTTCATCCCTTCTGGGGGGCCGGGTGGGATGTGTGTTCCAGGTGGCCGGAGGTCCCCAGAGTCTGAGTCCTGTGGGTAGAACTGGGTCCAAGGTGTGGCTGGTGTTCCCACGCTGGGCAGGGAGACAGTCCAGGCCCCTCAGAGGGACAGAGAGAGGCCTGCTTGACATGACTTGGAAGCTCCAGGGAAGGTCTCAGGGCTGGGGACCAATGCAGGGAACTCCTCTGGGGACGATGCTGCCACCGCTGGGGACCAGCTCCTTTTGCTGGTCTCAGAGCACAGAGGAGCCCGGTGCCTGTGGCCTCCAGCAAGGTGGAGGCCTGTCTCACCAGCTAAGTCAGCCCCAGGGTGTGGGCCACTCACCTCAGAGCTGCCTGCTGGCCTGGGGGCCTGCGGATGGAGGCCGAGGAGGGCCAGGCACAGGCTCTTCTGGCCCCGAGCCATGCTGTCTCCCTCCTCCCAAGACGCCTCTCCAGAGCCCCTTTTGTTGCCCAGCCTCGCAGCTCCCGCACTGCTAAGTGCTGCTGGGAGAGAAATCAAAGGCTCCCTCCTCCTTCCTCCCCGCTCGCCCCAGCCCATCAGCAATTCAATTTGTGCCACACCGGAGGGATGGTATTAGTCGAGTCAGAGTTAATATGATGTATTGATGGGTTGATTTCCCACCGGTGGGCCGCGCGCGGGCTCCACGCGGCGTTGCTCCTGGGCCACCCGCCGGTTCTCGCCTCCCTGGGGTCAGGGCGGGTACAAGCCCAGGGCCTGGAGGCGCCTCTGCAGCTGGTCTCCTTGCTTCTCTAGCTCCAGGGTACCCCAGATTTTCGGGGAGTCTGGCATCCACCTTCCTACCCATGAGCCACTTGGATCACCATGGAAACAGCAATGTTCTCTATGGGCAACATCGTTTCTATGGAACCCAAAAAGGCAAGTGCTGGCGTGGGGCCGTGAGGGACCGCGTGGGGCCTGGGGCGCAGGGAGTCCTGGAGGCGTGGGGGGCAGGGCTGGGGGCTTCTGGGGCACGAGGTAAAGGCAACCAGCTGGGGTGAACCCTCCCTCCAGGTCTTGGACCACAGCAGGGGAAGGAAGGGGCTGGAGGGAGGTGGGCCTGCTTCTCAGGCCCCAGGGAGAATTTAAACTGCGGGGCCCAGGATCACAGCCAAGCTGCGTGCTGGGGCCAGGTGAGCACTCTGAAAACACAGCCAGGCTGTCTGAGCTCTGATGGCCGGGTAGAGGCATCTCCAGTAAGCACGGCCCCGAGGGGGTGGCACCCAGCTCCCTCAAGCGCCTGCCTTGCCCTGTACCCCACCCTCAGCAGCTCAGGGGTCCCAGGGGCAGCTCGGGGGAAGGATGCCATTGGGTGGAGGAGGCCCCCAGATGCCTGCACTTCCTGCCTCACTGAGCTAGGGAGCTCGCGGCCCAGGCCGCCACCCCACACCAGGGCCTGAGGTTGCAGAGCAGGTGGGACAGTGACAGGGAATGGGGGCAACAGTGTGCCCCAGCGGACAGAGGAGGTACTTCTACCCCGTGGACAGGAGGGGAGGGGACCTCCAGGAGGTGTTACTGGAGGGGGGCACTGAGGGTGGGGCTTTGCTAATGAGAAGGCAGGGCTGCTGGGGCCGTGGGGAGAGCATTCCGGGAGGAGGGCGTGCTGCTTCACACGTACGCTCACAGACGCGTGTGCAGAGGCCCAGCCTCAAGGGCACAGACCTCATCAGGCAGCCTGTGGGAGATGTGGCCACCTGGACATGGGACAGGTGTGGGGAGTGGCCTGAGGCCTTGGTGCCCTGTCTCCAGGATTTTTCTTGGGTAGAGGGACATCTCATTTGCATTTTAGAAAGATCTCCCTGGGGTGGTGCCCAGGAGGCTGGGGCAGAGGGACTTTTGAGTCCATGACTATGTTTAGATGACAGGTGACACAGACATGAAACAGCACGTGGGATCCCGTGGGGGGCCTGGAAGGGGCACGAGGGTCGGGGTCCTAGATGACCCCTGTTGATGCCCTGGCTGTAGGCGGGGGCGCACCTGTGGAGGAGCTGTTTGGAGGGGAGAGGGGACTTCCCTGGGGTATCCAGGAGGTGGCTGGACACTCCTGGTGGGGGTCAGACCCAGCCCAAGGAGAGGGACCACCCAGGGCGGGGAGGATGGATAAGGACAGGCGTAGGTCCGGGGAGCCCCAGGAGCCCCAGGGCAGAGGAAGGGCCCACAGAGCACCCAGCAGGCTTTAGGTGGTAGCGGCCAGGCTGGAGAGTGTCCTAAAGGAGCCTCAGGGAAGTGCGGGGCCCCCAGCGAGGTGACCCTGTGAAGGGTCACCTGCCCTCCTGCCTTCCCAGCCCTTCCCCCTCACAGCCTACCCCTCCATGATGTCGGCCTGTGCCCTGAGGTCCGTCTTGTGTCTTTGTCCAGGCAGGGCGGCGGAGGCTGTGGAAGGCCTTGGCCTCGGCCTTGGCCCTGGCCCAACGCAGGGCTGGCCAGCTGGGGTGGGTGCACATAAGACCCTGCCTGCAGGCAGGTCCAGGAAAGTTCCCCAGCCCCACCCAGGGGATGGACAGATACCGGACGCTTTCAGGGAACCAACCTTGGGGTGGAGGCCAGATGGCCTGCTGCCCAGAGGACAGCCCCCCACGGGCCTTGGGCTGGGTCCCCCAGGCTCCCACGTCAGCCCTGCATGTGCTGCTGTTTTGACAGCATTTGTCAGGGGCAGGCAGGTGGTCCCAGCCCCAGAAACCTGACCTGGAGCGAGGGGCCCCCTCCAGGCCAGCCCGCCCTCAGCCTTTCACCGTGTGGTGGTGAAGCTCCACCCAGGAGCCCTTTGGTTTTGGAAACTGAGCTAATTGGGTTTAGCCAGGCTACTCTCTTCCCTTTGCTTTAATTAGCAGGAAATTGACAAGGAATTTACACAGCTGAGGACAGTTTTACAAGTTCCAAATGTTTCTCTTGTTCCTTCTCGTCTGCTCGCTCTCTGGGCTCCAGGCCATCAGGCTGCCTGTCCACCACCCCAGCTGGGTGTAGAGGAAGCAACCCCCAGCATCCCCAGAAGCGGAAACCCAGCCCCAGCGTAGGGAGCACTGGGTGTCCCCCGGGCCGGCCGGGGACTCGGGTGGAGAGCAAGGCACCCCAGGTTGAGGGCCCGGGCTGGACAGCAGACTGCGGCCCAGCACAGGGAGCAGGGGCTGCAGCCACCACCCGCCAGGCTGGATGGGCCCAGAGCGGCAGACACCTTGGGAGCCCACGTGGACTGGGGTGGGAACGGCCACCTGCGACCATTTTCCTTTCTTCCTTCGCCAAACAGTCACCCTGCCCCTCCTCCCCAGCCTGAGAAGACCACAGATATGGTGCAGAAGGGCTGGGGGCCTCCCAGGGTATTCAGGAAGTAGGTGGTCTGGTCCCTCACACCCGGCCTGCCCTCAGACGCACATCTCCCCTGGGGTCACTTCCTTCTGAGGGTCTCGGCACTTACGGGGGCTACTAAGAGCTGGGCACTTTGCCTTCCACAGTGCACGGCGCCCTTGCCGGGACCTCTCTCCAGCAGCTCTTCACGTGGCTGGGCATCCAGGCACAGGAGCTGTGTGGTGGCCACATCACGTCATGTGCTGTCCACTTAGCCATCCCCCAACTATGAGCCCACAGCCTCCTTAGCTTTTAAGGTTCTGACGGCTACTTGCAAGGACCCAGCCAGTTTACACTCCCCCAGCATTGTGTGGGGTGCAGGGGGGTGCCTGTGGCCCCAGACCTCATCCCCCCTCAACTTGCTCAGGGCACATTGCTGCCCACGCCCGTCCACCCGCCCTCCCTTTGCTAATCCCCCTGGGTGCTAGGCTGGGCACGGGGGCTGGGCAGTTGACAGCTCCCATCCCTGGGGGCTGAACATAAATCAGAACTTCTGGGGCATGGGAAGTCAGCGTTTCACGGGGACAGAATTCCAGCTTGGGACGATGGAAAAAGGTCCGGAGCCGGGCAGGGATGAAGGCTGCAGATGAATGTCTTTAATGTCATTGAACAGCATGTTTGAAAAAGGTTACAGTGGCCAAGCTTACGTTACGGATGCTTTACAGCTTTAAACCTTCCTCAGACATTGACCCTTAAGTCCGTGCCAGCCGGGTGGTGGCGGGGATGGGGTAGGGGGGAACCTGGAGCACTCTCCTGGGGGCACTGCGCCCTCCAGCCCTGGCCCCGGGTGTCCCTTTGACTTCAGTTCTCTCCGCATGCAGATAACTTCTACCTGCGCAACCTGCCCCCTCAGCCCACACTCCTGCCCGCCAACCACAATTTCCCCAGCGTGGCCCGGGCCGCCCCCAGCCACCCCATCGGCTCCTGCAGCCGCGACCGGAGCGAGGCCGGCCACCTGCAGAAGGGCAGCAAGGAGTTTGACCGCTTCCTCGTGGGCAAAGAGAAAGCCAGCAAGGCGGCTGAGGGCAAGGAGCGGCCGGCGGCGGAGGAGGACGGTGGCAGGATGCGGCACAAGCTGGTGCTGCCTGTGCCTGGGGACACGCACTGCAAGGAGGGCAGCGTGGCCCGCGGCGCCTGTGAGGGCCGCCCCAAGCACCTGGCCTCCTGTCTCCTCAACACCAAGGTGCTGGACGGTGAGCTGGGCCGGGCTGCGCTGGCCAGCTGTGCGGGGAGCGTGCTGGGGCGACCCGGCATGGGTGCGCCGGCCTCCGGACGCTGCGCCAAGGAGGCGGTGGGCCCCGCAGAGCCCGGGCCCGCCTTCAGCGAGTGCCTGGAGCGGAGACAGATGCTGCATCACGCCGCATCCTACACGGTGCCGTCCGGCCTGCCCGCTGGGCCGCCCCCGCCCCTCAGCACGGCTGCTGGCTCCTTCCCCTGCCTGCAGCTGCGTGGGGGCCCAGACGGGCTCTGTCCCCTGCAGGAAAAAGTCCCCCGGGACCTGAAGGCCAGCGGGCCCACCTTCGTGCCTTCTGTGGGACACCTGGCTGAAAAGAGCCGCCCCTTCCAGGCGGCTGAGGCCTGTGCCGTGGCGGGTGAAGGCAAAGACCGGCACCTGGAGGGGGCTGCAGCACCTGACCACTCTGCGCCCTACGGGGTCTCCTATGCCCACCTGAAGGCCGAGGGCAAGGGCGAGCGGAGGCCTGGGAGCTTTGAGGTGGCCCTCAATCCCCGGCTGAAGGGCCTGGAGTACCTGGACAGCGCCGGCCCCGAGGCCTCCTTCCCTGGGCTCCCCAAAGGGGGCCTGGACAAAAGCAGCTACTTTGAGTTGCCTGCTCCCTCGCAGGACTGTGCCCGGCCAAGTCACCAGGACCCGATGGGCGGGAAGGTCACCCAGGCCTGCTGCACTTTAGACAAGACGGCCAACAAGGAGGCCCTTGGGGGTCCCCCTGGGGCCCAGAAGGTGGCTCGGATCCGGCATCAGCAGCACTCGGTAGCCCCCGAGGCGGAGCCGGGAGGCAGCGGGGCTGAGGCCAAGCGCAGGTCTCTGGAGCTGGCATCCCTGGGCTATGGCGGGCCGCCCCCGCCCCCGTGGAGCGTCCAGTCCGGCCAGGGTGCCGCCATGGCCATCAGTGAGGAGCGCAAGGCCGGCGCCTACCTGGACCCCTTTGGCAGCCCCTTGCAGCAGGCCGCGCTCCTGCCGCAGGACCTGCCCGCCCCGCCCGACGAGGTCTCGGCCATGAAGAATCTGCTCAAGTACAGCAACCAAGCGCTGGTAGTCGGCCAGAAGGCCCCCTTCATGGGCCGTGGGGGCCTGAAGGCCAGCTGTGCCCAGCAGGACGCGAAGCTCCCGGCCTCCAAGGGCCCGGGCCAGGCCCCCGGCGACGTGGAAAGGCCCGACTGTGCCCGAAGCCGGGAGCACGACGCTCCACATGGTGACGGGGAGGTGCGGCAGCCGCCTGTGGGCATAGCAGTGGCCTTGGCCCGGCAGAAGGACACGGTGAGCCGGTCGGAGGCGGCCTACGGTGCCAACACGGGGAGGCAGGGCCGGGCAGCCCCTGCCTTCAAAGGTATGGCCCCTCCACAGAGAGGGAGGCGAGGGTGGGGTATCCCTGACCTGCCCCACCCACCCACCCAAGGCTCCCCGGGTGGGGCCCTGGGCCTTCTCACCCACCACCTCCCCACATCCGCAGCTCCTCCCGGGGCTGCCCTGCTCTGCCCCTTCCCTGTGAGGCCCTCCAGTTCCTTAGCCCCACGGCTTGAAATGAGGTCCATGCTGGCTTTAGCTGCTGGTCCCCAGCTGCCCCAACCCTCACCCCTTCTACTGTCCCAAACCGTGCAGCTGGCAGTGGGCCCCGCTCCACCCACGCGCTGGACCTGGAGGCCGAAGAGGAAAGGGTGCGCCTGTGCGAGGACCGCCTGGGGCTCGCTGGCCGAGAGCTGCTGCTGCAGTAAGAACCAGGCTGTGGCCTTCGGGGTGGGGCCCAGACCACACCTCTGGCTCCCCAGCTGGTGCTGCGTGGGGTTAATGGCCGGGCTGTCGGGGTCTGTGGCCCGTCTCCAGCATGGCTGAGCGCGGCCCCGGCATTGCCGGGCTTTCCGCCCATGTTGGGGGGGCTCTGCCAACTCCCCCTCCACCAATGGGAATGCCACTGGCCCACCTGAGTGTGACCCCCACGGGCTGGGGTGGAGGAGCTGGGTGGGGATGGTGGCTGTGCTGAGCCCCGCCCCACCCCTGTGATGTACAGGGACAACAAAGACCTCGTGGAGTTCGCCCGGATCCACACATCGGGCGGCTGCCCGGGAGACCTGGCCCCCCACCTCATGATCGCTGGGGGCTCCTCCCTGCAGAGCAGCCAGCTGAGCGGTGACCCGGCCCCCCATCCCCACCCTGCGCACCCACCCTGGCTGCCGCGCACCCGCAGCCCCTCCCTATGGATGGGGGGACATTCTTATGGTCAGCAGTGCTCTGAGGGCAGGGGTCCTGGCTGGGCATGGTGGTGGCACTGGCCGGGGGCTGACAGCCCGTAGCCTGGGGCTCTGCTCCCGGCCCTGCACTGCCTGACCTCTGTGCCCTGTCTCCCCAGGCCTTGGTCACCCCGCCCTGCACCAGAACCTGCCCCCCGGCTTCCCCGCCTCCGTGCCCGGCTCCATGCCCCCCGTCTTCCCCCTCTCCCAGGATACCCCCGCACAGCTAGTCATCCTGCCCTCTGAGCCCACGCCCCACACCACCCCCCATGCGCTTGGTAAGGGCCTCCCCAGCTGGGCTGTCTGCATGTGGGGCTGTCACCAGCGGGCCTGAGCAGCCCCCGTGGGGGTTGGGGAAGGGGCAGCGAGGCAGGCACCTGGCCGGGGACGAAGAGACGGGTGTGAGGTGGATGGGCAGGAGGCGAGGGCTGGGAGAGGCCAGCTCGGTGGCTGGGATGCAGCCTGGTGCCCCATTGTCCCCACTGGGGCTGATGGCCGCTCTGGCTCTGCCCGCAGCTGACGTCATGGACCAGGCTTCGCTGTGGCCCCCCATGTACGGGGGCCGGGGCCCCGCCTCCCACGTGCAGCACCCAGGCCAGCTCCCTGTCTACTCACGGCCCCAGTTCCTGCGGCAGCAGGAGCTCTACGCCCTGCAGCAGCAGCGGGCCGCCCAGTTCCAGGTACCCGCCCCTCGGCCACACCCAGGGCACCACTGGCTCCCTCTACTGCCACCTGGCCTGGCCCAGGCGTTCCCGGCTGCACACTCCCCCCCTCTCCCCGCTCTTGCCGCCCTGAGCAGGGGGCCCAGCCCGGCTGAGCCTCTCCCCACCCCAGCAGCAGAAGCCCGAGGACCACCACCTGGAGCTGGAGGAGCCCGCCCAGGAGAAGGCCTTGAAGTCCACCCACAAGCCAGTTGCCTTAACCCCCACGGCCAAGGGCGCCCCCACGCCCGCCACCGCAGGCCCTGCCAAGCTGTCACCCTGCTGCCACTCTCCCGCCCTGAAGCCCCTCGCCAGCTGCCCTACACCACCGCCGAATCCCGGCGCCCCGTGCACTTTATCCGTCTGCCCCACCGGCAGCCCCAGGCCTGGCTCCAAGCTGTCCAGCACCGAGGACAAGAGTG
Organism: Vicugna pacos; assembly: GCF_048564905.1. Lineage (NCBI taxonomy): Eukaryota > Metazoa > Chordata > Mammalia > Artiodactyla > Camelidae > Vicugna > Vicugna pacos. The sequence continues at coordinate 62,103,017 of NC_133002.1, forward strand.
GGGAGGGCCAGCGGCCCAGAGCCGACCTCAGCACATTGGAGCCAGGTGAGAGTAGGCAGCACTGGGCTGGCCTCGGCCCTCCCCCCTCCACTCTAAGGCCTGTCACCTGCCAATGGGCACAGCTGAATGGGGGTAGGGCTGCCTGGCTTGGCACCTGCAGGGGTTCCCTCACCTCCCCAGTCCCTGTGGTAGGGCCCATGGCGAGGTCACCTGTCCACACCTGCTCTTCCTCTTCCTCTCTCTCCACAATCCTGGGTGACCCTTGGGAGAAGCATTCAGGGTCCCCATCCCTGGCTGATGGGACAGGATGGCCAGGCCCAGTTGGCCGGCACTGGGGCCCCGTGGTTGAGAGCGTGCCTGGCTGCCAGGGACAGTGGCAGGACCGCGGGGCAGCAGCCATGTCTCTGGGCCAGGGAGCTCATCCCCGCTGTCGGGGCCTGCGCTGGAGGGTCCAGGCCCAGCCGAGGCCTCTGAAGCCGCCTGCCCGCCCGCACGCTCCCCCACAGCAATTTGATTCTCTCCGAATTAGGCCGAGAGTTTACACTGGAAGCCGTGTGGAGAACATAAAATCCGCCCCAATTCCACAATAAGGAGACTGAGCCAGCCGAGGTGGCGGGGTTTTTTTTTTTTTTTTTTTTAGACTTTTTTCTTGCCTTAGTTATTTTTTTTTTTATTGTAGTTAATGGGGCGTAATGCCTCCAACAGGCTGCCAACTCGTTCTGGTTCAGGGAAAGCCCTGATTCAAGTATCTTATTTTAAAACCCCCCTTTTCTGGTTAGCCACACCACATGTGCTGGAGACAGCCCCCCAGGACCCCCGAGGCTGTGGCAGGAGCTGTCCTGGCCAGAGAGGGGGCCCTGGGAGCCCTGGCTCCGGGGGCCTCCCCTCCAGTCCCCCCGCGGCCTCCTGTGTCCCTGCTTGGCCTCACACGTTCCGCAGGCGGAGGGCTGGCTGGGGACCCTCCCTCCCCATTGTGGGTCTGAGGTATCTGAGGCTGTCCTCTCCCCTGTGACGGGCCCACCCTCACCCCTAGCTGCTCTCTCTTTTGCAGACCTGCCTCCCGGATACACGTGCCCCGTGGCCGGCTCGGGCTTCTCCCAGCCCCCCAGTGTGCACTCATCTGACCTCTCGGACCCCAAAACTATGCAAACCGCTCCCCCAGGGGCCCAGCCTGAGCTGGCAAGGACGTTGCCACCCGGGGAGCTGCGCCTACACGGCCCTCAGAGCCCAGAGGAGACCGGGCTGCCCTCAGGGGCCAGGGAGGCCACCCAGGACCTTGCCGCCACCCCCCACCCTGCCGAGCGGGGAGCCCCGGGGAAGGCAGAGGGCCCCAGCCCACTGGAGGGGCTGCGAGAACTGCAGTGTGGGTCCCTCCTCGAGGGAGGGGGCCCTGAGGCCACTGGCCAGGCTGATTTCACTCAGGGAGGGGCCCGAGAGGAGAGGACCACGGAGGAGGGCAGGGAGGAGGGAGAGCAAGGGCCGTCTTTGGGGGCCGGCCCCCAAGCTGTGGAGCAGCAGGGGACCCTGGGTGCCCTGGATGAGGCCGAGCACGGCAAGCAGCAGGCCCCCATGGAGGCTGAGGCCAGGGATGAGGCCCAGTTCGAGGAGGAAGAGCTGGAGGAGGAGGAAGAGGAGGGCTGGGGGCCGACTCCCAACAACAGCCAGCGGCCCAGGGAGCTGCCTGGTCTGGATGCCCTGGTGGCAGCCACCATCGACCTGGGGGATCTGCCCAGCGAAGGCCCACTGGACCCTCAGCCCCCTGCTGTCCCCGGGCCACCCAGCACAGCTCCCCTGCCCCGTAGCTCAGGGATTTATGGAATTGCCCTGCTCAGTGAGCTGGCCGAGCTGGAGATCCAGCAGCAGAGGACTGAGACCGGCTTGCAAGGTGAGCCCCACCCCTCTGGGGCCCTGGGAGCTGGGACCCTTGGAGCTGGGACCCTTGGCACAGGCTCAGGGTTAGCCGGCCAGGCGGTGGCCTTCAGCCCTGCTGGGTTGTCCCCATGGCGTGGCCCCTTGTCGGGAAACCATAGGCAGGTGTGTGCACGCTGTACCACCCCCAGCCCTGGGTGCTGGCTGGGCCGTGAGGGCAGGGCCTCAGGACCAGGACTGTGCCCTGACGGAGGAATCAGGGAGGCCTCCAGGCAGCACTCCCGTTGCTGTGGGCACCCCTGAGGGGGGTCTCAAGGTTGTCCCCATTTTACACTCGGGGACGCCAAGGCCCACAGAAGGGCAAGGTCACTAAACCTTGACCTCACAGCCCGGAAGCCAGGAGGAAAGATGGCGCGCGCTCTGCAAGCTTCCAGCCCCGAGCTCCACAGCTCCCGATTCTGGGCCTGCCCGGGGTCCAGCTCAGGACACGTCTGAGAGGCTCCCGGGCTCCCTGCGTGCCCCCCCACCCCGGGTCTTCGGGTGCAGGCGTAGGGCTGGTGCTGCCCTGTGGCTAGACCTGGACCAGCGCCCAAGGGCTGGCCCCTGCTGGGCCTCTCCAGCCCTCCGCTGTGCCCCGCGGGGACCCCCAGGCCCTCCCTGCTGGAGCCCCGTTCTGGGGTGGGGGGAGCGCCCTACCCAGCATTGTGCTGCGTCGATATTTATAGAAAAGACCCAACAAGGTCCCGCTGGTTTTCCCAACACGGGAAGCGCCCCACTGCCCACGGCCAGCCTCCAGCGCCTCTTGTCTGCGTGGAGATGAGAAAAGGTTCTCGTAAAGTTAATTTCCCCGAAGGCCCCGTATCACTCCTCCCCTGTCTGAAGAGGGGCCGCCGCTGTGCTGGGGGAGTAAGGTGCGGAGCCTGTGCGGGTCCGGCCCCTCGGGAGGGCCTCGGGAGTGCAGCGTGGCTGTTGTGAGAGTGTCCCGAGCCAAGCCGGTGCCGAGTGCCATGTGTGTGGCCACCCAGGCTGTGCGTGTGAACGCCTGCTGGACCAGTGCCCGTTCACTGAGTGAGCATTCACGTGTAGACCACGTGTGTCCCACTGCTGCCTCCGCTGGCACTCCACCCCACCCTCCCCTCTTGCAGCCCCCAGGCGTTCACCCCGCCTCCCGTCACCCCCGGGCCCTCGCCCTCCCTCTGTCCCAGTTACTTGGCGCAGCCCCTTCAGCTCCAGAGCTGCTCCCCGCGAGCTCAGTGGCCACTCTGCCTGACGTGAACTAGGAGACCAGCTCGTTCTCTGAGCAAACAGCAGGACTCACAGGGCGACAGGCAAGAGGGGAATGTCCTGGGACCAGGCCGGAGCTGAGAGGGAGGGGTGAGGAGCCCAGAGGGGCAGCAGGGCCTCCTGCCCTGCTCCCCAGAGGAGGTCCCATGAAGCACCCCCAGGCCTGGCAGAGTGGCTGGTCTAAGGCCGGGGGAGGGAAGTGGGGGTAAGGAGGCAGCCAGGTTCAGGAAGGCGACGTGGCCCCCACTCCCACCAGCCGGACTCGGCTGCAGGACCCTGGCTTATCTCCTGCCTGGGCCTAAGTCCTGCACCCAGACCTCCGTGCCAGGGGGCGGGAGGGAGCTGGATACTTCCTGTCTGGTGATGGATAGGAGGGCCTACAGGGTCCCATCCCCGAGGCACCCAGAACACCCCTCTCTGCACCTGGGGGGCCGTCAAGAGCATGGTCCCTCCTCAGCCTCCCACCCACCTTGAAACTTGGGGGGGGGCCAGGCCCTGTCCCTTGCAGGGTGTGGTTGCCCCTTCTGTCCTGTGTGAGCCTGAAACCAGGTGATGAGCTGAGTCAAGGTCCTCCCTGCCCCCAGAACTCCCCTTGGACCTGCACTGCTGACCTGCACCCCCGCCTCCCACCTTCTCCTGCCCGGATAGCCTCTACGGGCCTGGCTGGTGGGGGGAAGCCCAAACCTGGGTCCTCTTCTCTGCCTGGGGAGCCCTCAGCTGGCCTGCACAGCCCAGTCCCATGCCTCTCCGGAAACAGGCCCGGGGCTGGGGCTGTCACTGTCTGCCCCCACGACTCCCTGAGCCAGAGAACAAGGCAGGGTGTCTTATTAGAGCCCAGAGAAGAGCCCAGCATCCCCCGAGGCTCCCCTGCAGGACCTCAGCCTCAGCAGGCTTAGCCTGAGGAGGGGGCGGGGGCTCAGGGAGGACTGAGCAAGGGGCAGGGAGGAACAGAGGGGCTTCCTAGTGCTCAGTGACCCCCAGGGATGGGGAGACCCTGTGGAACTCTTAGCTGAAGCGGGGCTTGCAGACAGCCCTGCCCCGGCTCGGGGTGGGAGGAGAGAGCCCCTCCCCCTCACTCCCAGGGCACCGTTGACCCTGCGCCCACCTCTGGCTGAGGGTCTTGGTGGCCTTGACCTGGCACTGCATCCAGAGGGTTGAGCTTCAGTGTCCACCTGTGCTTTGTCCCGCGGCCCAGGGTAGGTCACACCACCAGCTCCATCAAGGCGGCGGCCGGGCACATCCCCCTGTGCAGTTGCTCAGTATTTCACGGCGAGGGACTTGGAAATGGTGTTGCTAGCCCATGAGTTCATGTCAGTGTGACTCGTGGGCTTCTGCTCACTTCAGTCAGTCACAGTCTGACACTGTCGCCATTTGGTGATGGAATTGTCTTGGATTTGGCCTCTCCAGCTGGCTCATAGGCTGGCTCACGGGGGAGCTGACTGTCCTGTCATGCTCTGAGCACTTGGCGTGTTCCCAGCTCACCCCAGGCCTCCCCTGCCCCTGGAATCAGCCATTTCTCCAACGAGCCGGGTTCTTTTCCTCAGAGGACGTTAGATGCCAAGTTCAGGGTGCTAGGTGTGCTCATTGCTGCTGGGGTGCTGCTGTCCCAGGCCATCTTGGAGGGCAGAGCTGGCTGTGTGTTCTGAAAATCACGACTGCCCACTGACACCTCTCGCTCTAGGCATCCTGGCTGGCTCCCCCACCCACAGCTGTAGCTCCTCGTGGGACCAGCCCACCTGTGTGTGCCAGACCCCCATCTCTGCCACTACTCCCTCCCTGTGGCTGCCCTAGGTCCCGAGTCTCCGTTCCAGGCCTGTCCCCTGAATGGATGCTGCCCTCTGACGGCTTGGCTCTGTCGCCTTGCTGGGCCACCCCTCCCCACCTACTAGAGCTGTGACGCTCTGGGTTTTCATGAATTTGGAAGAGAGCGAAAACAGAGCCAGGCAGCCTCCGGTGCAGGGAGGCGTCCAGGCTGTGCTGAGATGCAGGCTGACATCGAGCCTCTGTCTGAGGGGCAGTGTGGGGCCCGCCGCCCACACACACGCTGACCCTCTTGTCCTCCGCAGAGGAGGAGCATGTGCTGGCCTTCAACCTGCAGCGCCTGGCCACGCTGGCCTCAGCCTGGTCCCTGGTGGAGGCCGCTGGCCTGGACAGCCCTGCTGTCTCAGCCCCGCCCCTCCCCGCTGGCCCCTGCAGGGCTCCCACGCTCACCCCCCGCATGCAGATCCTGCAGCGCAAGGACACCTGGATCCCCAAGACCAAGCCTGTGAGTGGGGGGCTTTGGTCACCCCCATTGCCTGTTGCCATCCTGGGGGGCCTCCCCCATCATGCCCCCACTGGGCTCACAGGCCCCTGTGCCCCTGCCTGCTAGGTGTGCCCACTGAAGGCAGCCATCGACCGGCTGGACACGCAGGAGGTGGAGATGCGAGTGCAGCTGGCGGAGCTGCAGAGGCGCTTCAAGGAGAAGCAGCGGGAGCTGGCCCGGCTGCAGCGCAGGCACGACCGCGAGTACGGCCCCAGCTGGCGGCAGGGCTGGGGTTCGGGGCAGGTGCCAGTCCGGCCCAGCCCGAGGCCATGGAATTGACCCGTGTGTGCTGGGCTGAGCTGGGCCAAAGGCGCAGATCTGGGAGGGTCCCCAGAGGCAGTGGAAGGATGAGGTGTTCGCCCAGCAGGAGAAGCAAACTGACAGGGAGGGGAGCGTGGGGGATGTGGTGGGGAAGAGGCTGGGAAGCCAGGGCAGGAGTTGGGGCTTTGGCGGGGCAGAGGGAACCTCTGAAGTTGCCTTAGCTGCAGTGCGAGCTTCCCTGACTGGCGTGTGCAGGACTGCTGCAGGGATGGAGGGGGCAGGGGGGACCATGGCTCAGCCTTGCCCTCCATTTAGGGGCCAGGCTCCCCATGCCAAGTCTTGGGAGGGCCTGGACCCCTGTCAGGGAGCCAGGGCAGGCGTCAGCCTCTGACCACCCCTCCTGCGGCCCCCAGGAGAGATGACAGCTCTCGGAGCCCTGCCAGGCGTGGGCCCGGCCGGCCACGGAAGCGCAAATACTCCAGCTTGCTGCCTGCCCTGCGCCCTGGTGATGGCAAGAGAGTCAAGTGAGTCCTGAGTGCATGGGCCCCACGGGGTGCCTGGGGCTGGAGGTCACGCGGTGGGGCCGGGCTGGCCCAGGTGCTCTCCAGGCCAGGACTGCGGAGGCTGGGCTCCTCTCTGGCTCCCAGAGCTGCTGGGCCCCCTTCACACCTTCTCCTGAAGACCCAGCACCCCTGCCCAGAACCCCAGGCCAGCCATGGTGAGTGACCGGGGCCAGAGTCCCAGTGCAGACGAGCCCTTCTGCGGTCCTGGAGCGTGGCCACACCAGCTCCACGTGCCGGGCTGTGGCCAGAGCCGTGGCATCGGCCCCGCCCGGCCCCGGCCCAGCCCCTTGAGTGCGAGGTGGCGTTGCGTAAAGGCCTCTTTATCTGCACCATGTAGAGTCGTTGGTCACGCTGCGGTGCTGCGCGCCGCTGCCGGCACGCGGTTATTATCCATTACCCGCCCGGCGCAGTCGTTGGCGCACTCCCAGGCCTGGTATAATTGTCCTTCTCGGCTACAAATTGCCTCTCCCGGCAGGCCCATTTGCATAAATCCTCGAGCTCCTCCAAACACGATTGGCGCGGCGTGTGCGCACTGCATCAAGCCTGATGATTTGGTAATAATAGTTAAATCGGCACTAAATGGTTCCTTCAATTAAGACAGAGGCAAAAAATTAATCTCAGGGCTTTATGTCACAAAACATTAGCAAATGCGGAGAAGGTTACAAGGAGGGGAGAGCCCGGCTGGCTGCGGGCGGGGGAAGGGACGCGCCATGTGGCTGGGGGGCTTCCCCGGGCAGTCCCTCCGCCCTGCCCAGGTGTCACCCGACAGGGGCTCCCCACTTTGAGGACCAGCCAGCACACGGGGAGGGGCTGACGGCTAAAGCCAGGGCCGGGCAGGGTCCTGCGGGAGGGCCCAGGTGAGGCTGCCCTTCTCCCCTCGAGCCCACCTCCCACCAAGCCCCGTCCTGGTGCTTGCGTGGTGGCCACTTCCTCCACTGACCTGAGAACCCAGGCCCTGGCTAGACTGGGAAGGAGGCCGAGTCCAGGGCCCTCCTTTCCTAAGGGTCAGGGCTCCCTCCCACCACCTCCCCATCCCGGGCTCCCACCCTCTCTCCACCCCTCCGTGAGGCCCCTACCCTGCGGTGGCTGCCCTGCCGACAGTTGGACCCAGGCAGGAAGTGGGAGGCCCGGGGGGCCCAGCGTGGCCATGGGACGGCTTCCTGCCTGGCCTCTCTGGGCAGGAAGGTGAAAGTTCTGGCCGCAAAGGCCAGGGCCCAGGGCCCTCAGCCTCCATCTGTGACTCATTTTCATTAATACTACGCCAGTAGGGGAGGGGGCAGGTGAGAGGCCCAGCCCCCAGCCCCAGTTTGGCAAACGCCAGGCAGCCAAGCTCACAGCCTCACACTTGTGGGCCTCATGGGCCCAGGGACACTGAGTCAGCAGTTCCCCTGGCCCCATGTGGGAGCTGGGTGGCGGGGCACAGCAGAATCCCCCATCTGAGACCCAGAACTGAGGGCAGAGGACGAAGCTCTGAGGGGTCTGAGCCCAGCAGTTGGGGTCCCTGGGGGCCCAGAGGCAGAACCTGGCCAGGTCCCTCTGGCCACTGACCCGTCAGCCTCTTGCTGGCAGCGGCAGAGATGCTGGGAGTGGGCCCCGTGCTCAGGAGCCCCTGTTCCCAACGGCAGCAACCACTGGCCTTCGTACTCACGAAGGGCCAGGCCTGGGGCCTGCGTGTTCCCGCCCCGGCCCTGCAGAGGCACAGTTACCTTCCCCGCTTTCCAGGTAGACGGGGGCACACAGTGGCCCAGCCGGCCGCAGGGCCCTGGCCTGGCCCTCTCTCCCCCAGTCAGTGGGCCCAGGGTGCTCAGCGCTGGCTTGGCCTCCACGCCCCCAGCAGCTCTCATGTGCTCCGAGGAGCCTGGCAGGGCCCTTGCAGGATAAGGGGGTCTCCCAGACACTCAGCCACACCTCATGACCCAGGGACTGTTGGGGGGCGAGGCCCAGGTGCCCATGTGTGCCTGCACCTGGCCTGTGCCCACCTGCACCCCGTGCCCCAGGGCGGTGCGCTCCAGCCTTGGCCTGCTGTGCGCCGAGCTGCGGGGTGCCGCTGACGAGCCCGCGAAGAAGCGAGGCCGGCTGGAGAAGGGCGCCTACGTGGGCCTGCAGCCCGCCTCTGCGGTGAGTCCCATGGCAGCCTCGCCCTCGGGCACCGGTAGTGGGGAGGCCACGGGCCTCAGGCCCTGGCTCTGGCTGAGGGTCCCGTGAGTGCAGCCGCCACCTGCCCATTCACAGGAGAAGGTTCGGAGCAAGAAGAGCAGCGGCCGGGGTGACGTGGCATCCGTGGTGGCCCACAAGGTGGCCCGGCTGACACCAGAGGGCGAGAGCAAGGCGCTGCCGGCCAGCCTCAGCCCCTTCCGGCGGAAGGAGGCCACCCCTGGGGGGCGCCTCCGGAAGAAGCTGTCTCGAGCCAAGAGCACCAGGGTGTCGGGGGCCGCCCGGCACCCACAGCCCGACGGCAGCAGGGAGACCCCGACGTTCCCGGCCCCGCAGGCAGGGGCCACGGCACATGACGCAGGCAAGCGGTTGCTCCGGGCAGCACAGCCAGGACCCCTGTGGTCACTGGGGCTCACCTGGGCAGGGCTCAGGGAGGGCCCTGACCCGGGAGGCCACAGGGAGGAAAGAGGCCGCTGGATAAGTCCTGGGAAAGGGGGAAAAAATAGCCCTTCTGTGTGCGCCAGCCCGTCTTCCTGCAGCTTCCGGCCGGGCTGGCCCGGAGGGGTTATCTGGCCCCCAGCAAACAGCACATCCAGAAAAAGGAGCCTGGAAATAGATGCTTCCTCCCTGCCAGACCCTGCCCCTCCCCCAGGCCTGGGCTGGCCTGAGGAGGAACAAAGGAAGGGAAGAGGAAGCAGAGGGCAGGAGGGCGCCTGGCAGGAGCACGAGGAGGGGAGGGGGACCCCCCAGCCCTGCGAAGTGTGCGCCCCCCTGCCCAGAGCAGCAGAAAGGAAAATGGGCTGAATGAGGGAGGTTCAGGAGGGGTGCCCCTTCCCCATTCTGCTCATTCTGGTCCAAACACCCTCACCTGGCCCAGGTGTCTGCCCTTGAATCAGCCCCCAGAAGACAGTGGTTAGGCTCTATTCTGCCCCCAGGAAATCCGCATATGCAGTCAGCTTCCTGCCCCCACCCCAAAATGCTGCTCCAACGACACCGAGTCACCTGGACCCTCGGCTCCCCCCAGGCAGCGGCTCTGACAGTGACAACTGTGAGGGTCTGTTGGAGACAGAGGCTCCCCTCAAGGAGCCGGGCCTGGCGCTGCACGCTGGGGCCCGCGTGGCTGTGCTGGGGCCCTCACCTTCCTCCGTGGTCAAGATGGAGGCCAACCAGAAGGCCAAGAAGAAGAAGGAGAGGCAGGGCTTGCTAGGTACGCAGGGGGCGAGTGCGGGCTGGGGTAGGCCTGGCCGGTGAGGACCCCGGCAGGCAGCGGGGGGCCCCTGCAATGGCCTCCCACCCTCCCTCCCTCCCACAGGTGCCTGCCGCCTGTCCAGCCCCGAGAGTGAGGTCAAGGTCAAGCGGCGGACGGTGAAGGCCAAGGTGGGCAGCAAGCTGGAGCGGGCCCCGGGGCGCAGGCCCCCAGGAGGGCCCAGCCGGAAGAAAGCCGCAGGCAAGGCCACGGGCGGCCTGCGGGCAGAGCCGGGGGCCACACCCTGCAGGGAAGCCCTCTGCGGCCCTGCCCGGGCCTTCGCCTGCCACGAGGAGGGCAGCAGGCTGGCCAGCGAGCGCCTCAAGAGAGCCACACGCAAGAGCACAGCGCTCCCGCCCGCGCTGCGGGTGAGGGCTGGAGGGCACCTGCGGCACCCGAGAGCACTGGGCCGGGGCGGGGGGGTGCAGATGCACAAGGACTCGGGGGACCCTCATTCCACCTCTGCTACACCGAGCCACACCTGGGACTCACATTCGGGGACACACTCAGGGTCAGCTGTGGGCAGGGAGGCTGGTGCCACCCTCACCTCAGTTCCTCCCATCCCACAGCGGAAGAACGGGGCCCTGTCCATCGCCCTGTCACCCCGCAACGCCAAGGCCATCCTGGGGAGGGGCAGGAAGGCGGGCAAGGTGAAAACCAAGGCCGTCGGCAAGCAGGTAGCACCCCCCCACGTTGGGCCCAGGGGGCCCTGACCCCTCCCACCCCGTCCTGAGGGAGCTGACCCCTCTGGCCACCTCCCCCACCCCTCCAGGGCAAGGGCCGGGCGGTGAGCCGGCTGCTGGAGAGCTTCGCGGTGGAGGATGACTTTGAGTTCGAGGACAGCAGCAGCCTCTCGGAGGACGAGGAGGAGGGGGAGGCCAGAGGGCCCCTGAGTGCTGAGCAGAGCGCAGCGCTGGGTGAGCAGCTAGGAGGGGGCGCCGAGCGTCCAGGGACAGCGGTGGGCGGGCAGGCAGGCAGGGGCGAGATGCTGACCCCCCGTCCCCCCAGCACGCTCCTGCACCATCCACAAGGAAGACCTGCAGGACGGGCTGCCCGTGCTCATCCCCAAGGAGGACAGCCTGCTGTACGCGGGCAGCGTCAGGACCCTGCAGCCCCCTGACATGTGAGGCCCGGGCGTGGGCAGGGAGGTGCGGGCGGTGGTGGACCTGCAGGCCCAGCTCACGTTGCCCCCCGCCCCACACCCTACAGCTACAGCATCGTCATCGAGGGCGAGAGAGGCAACCGGCAGAGGATATACTCGCTGGAGCAGCTGCTGCAGGAGGCGGTGAGGGGACACCCCGCTCGGCTCACCACCCGGGGAGGTGGGCCTGGCCGCACCCAGCCCTTCCCGGGCACCCCTGGGCCAGCCCTGCCCACTCACAGCCCGCCACGCCGGCTCTTCCTGCAGGTTCTCGACGTCCGGCCGCAGTCCAGCCGGTACCTCCCGCCCGGCACGAGGGTCTGCGCCTACTGGAGCCAGAAGTCCCGCTGCCTGTACCCCGGCAACGTGGTGCGAGGTGAGCCCCACTCAAGGCCCCCCAGGGAGGCCAGCCAGCCCCTCCCCTCAGGCAAAGCCGCAGACACGAGGCCCCCTGCGAGACTCCGAGTGCCATGCAAGGGACCCTGCCTTTCCAGGCCAGAGCTGGCCAGACAGAGCAGACAGTAGGATCAGCGCTCTAGTCACCAGGAAAAGGTGTGAGGACAGGGTGGAGCCTTCGGCTGCCCAGAAGTCCTAGCAGAGAGGGGGACCAAGAGGCCCGGACCTGGGGCTGGTCACCTGGGCACCAGCTCTCCTGGGTGAATCCTTCAGACCACTCAGGCACGAGATGTGGGGACTCAGGGGTCTGACAGGTGGGCAGGTGGGCAGGTGGGAGGCCCATGAGTTTGCACACATGCCTGTGAGCGTAGGGAGAGGTCAGGGCCCCGCATCCCTGTGTGTGTGCCCCAGGATGGGGGTAGTGGATGACGGTCACATTGTCACTCCAGCCGCACTGCACATGGCGGAGGGGAGGTGGGGGGAAGGCGGGCTGTTCCCAGCGGCCACGGCCGCTCCAAGGTCAAATGTGATCAGGGAGCAAAATGTCCCAGCATCATTTGTCAGGCACTCGGGAGCCCATCCTGTCATCCTCCTATCCCGGCCACCCAGCCACCAGGGAGAATCTGTGGGCCCCCAGCAGAGGGCTGCGTGCTTAGGTGGGCCCTGTCCCCAGGCACCTCCAGTGACGAGGAGGAGGACCTGGACTCCGTGGTGGTGGAGTTTGACGATGGGGACACTGGCCACATCGCCGTCTCCAACATCAGGCTGCTGCCTCCAGACTTCAAGATCCAATGTGAGCCCCAGGGCCCCCAGGGTGGGGTCCTTCTCTTCCCGGGTCAGCCCTGATGGCCGGAGTCAGGCTGAGCCCTCCCTGGAAGGGAGTGAGGGGAGGCCGTCACCCCAGCGACACAGCGCCAAGGCCACTGGTCCACTCTGCAGGCACGGAGCCCTCACCAGCCCTGCTGGTGTCCAGCAGCTGCCGGAGGACCAAGAAAGCTTCCTGCGAGGCACCCCCACCCAGTGAGGCCCCCGCCCCAAGCCTGTCTCCCAAGGCCCATGATGGCCCCGAAGCCTCGAAGGCCCCTGGCAAGAAATCCATCGTCAAAGACAAAGCTGGTATGCACGGGACCACCCGGGCCTCTGGTGGGAAGGCACCCTCTGGGATGGTGGGGGGTCAGGCGGGCAGTTCCTCTGACTCCACTGGGCTCCTCCCCAGGCAAGGCAGAGCTCCTGCCCCCCGGCGCCAAGCCCCCTGCGGGGGCCTCAGACCACTTCCTGGGCCGTCGGGGCAGCCCGCTGCTGAGCTGGTCGGCCGTGGCGCAGACCAAGCGGAAGGCGGCGGCGGTGGCGGGCGGCAAGGGGCCGGGCGTGCTGCAGAACCTCTTCCAGCTCAACGGCAGCGCCAAGAAGCTGCGGGCCCGCGAGGCGCTGTTCCCCGTGCACAGCGTGGCCGCGCCCGTGTTCGGCAACGGCTTCCGCGCGGACTCCTTCAGCAGCCTGGCCAGCTCCTACTCGCCCTTCGTGGGCGGGGCCGGGCCTGGCTTGCCTGGGGGCACCCACAAGCTGCTGCGGGCCAAGAAGGCCGAGCGGGCGGAGGCTGAGAAGGGCGGGCGGCGGCGGGGGGCGGGCGGCGAGTTCCTGGTTAAGCTGGACCACGAGGGCGTGACCTCTCCCAAGAGCAAGAACTGCAAGGCGCTGCACGCGGGCGACAAGGATGTTGGGCCCCGGTCCGGGCGGGCCCTGCCCAGCCCCAGCTACGGGCACCCCGCCCTCACGGGCAAGGACAGAAAGGGCCGGTCGCCTGTCCACCCGCTGCCCGTAGGACTGGCGCTGCGCAAGTTCGCGGGCCAGGCCGAGTACCCGCTGCCCTGTGACAGTGACTGCCACAGCTCCTACTCAGACGAGGAGGAGGATGGGCCCAGCCTGGCGCCCGGCGTGCCATCCCGCTTCCTCGCCCGCCTGTCCGTGTCCTCCTCCTCCTCGGGCTCGTCCACCTCCTCCTCCTCGGGCTCCCTGTCCACCTCCAGCCTCTGCTCCTCGGACGACGAGGCCTCCTCCTACAGCTCGGACGAGGAGGACCCGGCCCTGCTGCTGCAGACCTGTCTCACCCACCCCGTGCCCGCGCTCCTGGCCCAGCCCGAGGCCCTGCGCGCCAAGGGGGGCGGCCCGCATGCGCACGCCCAGCGCTGCTTCCTGTCCAGGGCCGCAGTGGCCGGCGGGGGCGCAGGCGCCGGCCCCAGTGGTGGCAGACCCAGGCTCAAGCGCAAGGAGGCCCTGAGCTTCTCCAAAGCCAAAGAGCTGTCCCGGAGGCAGCGGCTGCCCTCCGTGGAGAACCGGCCAAAGATCTCAGCCTTCCTGCCCGCCCGGCAGCTCTGGAAGTGGTCAGGGAACCCCACGCAGGTAGGTGGGCCCGGCTCCCGGGTGTCGGGTCCCCCCGACTCCGCCCTGTGCCGCGTGCTTGGTTCTACTTGGCGGTGTTGTACTGAGCGTCTTTCCTGGTCTGTAAACGACACCGCGGGCTTGCGCGGGGCTCGCTGCGCAGACACAGGCGTTTTCTTTGCCGACACTCTGTGGCTGGACACAGCGTCGTTCACGGTTTTCGTCCTCCCTGCCTTCAGATCCAAGGTTCTTTAGAGTCAGTTATGGCCTTGCTGTCAGGACCTGCGGTGCAGGGCAGTCCCGGAGTGGCTGACCCCGTGCTGATCTGTGGCTGTCGTGAGCAGCAGCTGCCCTGCCCTGCGCTGCCCTCGCAGGTGCCCGAGCACGCACGCTTGCACACAAGACACGCTCTCCTGTGCCCTCTCTCTGCTGTTCTGTCCTGCGTCGCCCGACCCTTTCCCCGGCCTGTCCTGAGGCTCCTGGGCCCTCACTGCCCGCTGCCCCGTGTCTCCCACAGAGGCGGGGCGTGAAGGGTAAGGCCAGGAAGCTGTTCTACAAGGCCATCGTCCGCGGCAAGGAGACGCTTCGCGTTGGGGACTGTGCCGTCTTCCTGTCAGCCGGGCGGCCCAACCTGCCCTACATTGGCCGCATCGAGAGCATGTGGGAGTCGTGGGGCAGCAACATGGTGGTGAAGGTCAAGTGGTTTTACCACCCGGAGGAGACCAAGCTGGGGAAGCGGCAGAGCGACGGGAAGGTAGGGGCCTGGCGGGGCTGGGGCCGGGGCCGGGGCCGGGGCTGGCTCAGAGGGGTCGGACGAGGGGAGTGGTCCTCTGCGAGCACCCCGGTGCCCACACCTCCAGGCCTGGGTGGAAGCAACATGGCTGAGGGCTGAGGCCCCAGAGCCAGGCCACCTGGGTCCCTCCCTGGCTGTGCCTCCAGTGATGGTTTCACCTTTGGTGGGGGGTGGGGGGTACTGTGACCCACAGCACCTCGTAGCACCAAGCAGTTCCTGTCCTCGGGAATCTGCCCCACCCCCCGACCCCACGGGCCCTCTGGTCCCTGCCTCCCGATGTCCCCCTAGAACAGAAGACATCCCAGTGCACCCTCTGATCTTCCCTGGAAGAACCATGTTTGCAGGCGGTGCAGAAACGAGCACTTCTCCAACTCTGCCAGCCCGAAGTGGCCCTTGGCGCCGGCCCCCCGCCAGTTATAAGCTGATCCAAGTGGCCCTCCCGAAAGCGAGGGCCCAATCGGGTGGGGTGCACAGGCAGAGCCAGGCCGGACTCTGAGCAGCCCTCGCCCCCACCCCGCAGAACGCGCTGTACCAGTCCTGCCATGAGGACGAGAACGACGTGCAGACCATCTCTCACAAGTGCCAGGTGGTGGGGCGGGAGCAGTACGAGCAGATGACGCGCAGCCCCGGGCACCAGGGCCGGAGGGACCTGTACTACCTGGCGGGCACCTACGACCCCGCCACGGGGCGCCTGGTGACGGCCGACGGCGTGCCCGTCCTGTGCTGAGCCCCAGCCCGGCCGGCCTGCGGGCGGCCCGCCGCCCAGACACGAGGACACCGGACGGACAGCCGCGCCCAGCCCCATGCAGCCCGGCAGGAGGCGGCCGCACCTCGGAGGGCAGGTCTAAGCAAATATGCAAACCCACCAAGGCAGGACCCGGGCTTTTTTATTATTTCCCCTGGAAAGCGAGAGCTCCTGGCCGGAACCCAGTCCCATCCGGCCACCGCGGAGGGCGAGCTGTGCCCCCCGGGGCCCGCCAGCCCTCTGTTTTCCCACGTTGGCAGTTCACGAGAGATTAGAATCCAAGCCATATCTCCCCTAGTACCTCCGACTGCCCCCCGGCAGGGAGGGCAGAGATCAGGTGTGTGTCTTATTTATTGCTCTGTGTAAATAGTGTATTTCTGGGGGAAGTTTTATGGGAAAAAAGTGGAAACGGATTTTTTTTTTCCCCACACGCGTGGCAAGGGGGTGTGTGTGTGTGTGTGTGTACGTGTGTGTCTGTGTGTGTGCAGGAACTTTGTTCTGGGGGGTTTTCTTTGAAAATGCACTGTTTTCCTCAGCCTAGCTGAGTTCCCACTGGGGCATCTGGACACAGAAGCGGCTGGGAGCAGGGGCGGGCGGGCACAGGGGTCAGGTGGGACAGGACCCCGGTTCACCCGCTGGTCTCTTGGGGGGACTGTGTCAGATGGAAGTCACGCTCGTTTCCTTCCCTTTAATCCATCTCCTGGGGAAGAAAGGATGGGGGGCTGGGTTTGGGGAGGAGGGCCCCTCGGGGGCAGGAGGGGTCCAGAAGCAGGCTCCCCAGCCTGAGAGTGGGACAGCGGCCCCATGTACCTTACCTCCGTTTAAAACAAAACACAAATGAGCAAGTATTTTAAACTGTCGATGTGAAAATGTGATGTTATTATTTTATATCCTGAATATTCCAGGAATTTCTGATTCCTGTTTCAACGGCCAGCTTGTCTGGCCTCTGCTCAGAGCAGGGAAGGAACTTGCCCCTCCAGCTCACGTGGAGGTTTCTGGGCCTTTTCTGCAGCCACTTGGCAGGGCCGATGGCCTGGCAGGCTAATGCCTGGGGCCCCTAGCAGGGTTCCTCCTGCTCCCCACCAGCCTCACTGCAGGGAGCACCCCTCGGGTGGGGGTGCTGTTCACCCCTTTGCCCAGCGCCCCAGCTGCCAAGGTGTCAGGTGGGTACCCTAGACCAACCCAGCAGCCCTGCTGATCTCATCAGCCCTTCGCTCCTCCTGAGGTCAGGAGGGACAGGTGGGGCGAACCAGACCCATGGCCCAGCAGCCCTTGTCCCCAAAACGCACCGAGGGCCACACGCTCCCATGTCCCACCGCACTGAGACTCCTGCGGCCCCACCAAAAGCCCCCCAAGTTAGCCACTTCTCCTTAGGACGAGCTCTTGTGTGACCCACAGACACAGCCCAGGGACCCGGGAAACAAGGGATGTGGGTGGGTACCTGGGCCCCCTTTTCTTTCCAACCAGGAAACCACCCCGGCCCCGCCTGAAGGGTCCCTCTGCAGCTCCTGGTGGCCACAGGAAGGGCCAGAGCAGGGAGGGGGTCCCCTGCACCCCAGCTTACCTCTCCCACCCAGATTCTCCCCTTTGTCTCGGCACGAGTGCAATATTTCATTCCTGGTGGTCGTCCTGGAGACGGCAGCCGAGGTCCTGCTGGCAGCTGGGGAAACAGAAAGATGCTGTGGGCCAGGGCGTGCGCTGGGCCCGCCAGCCTCGGACACTAGAACCAGAGGCTACTTTCAGCCCCAAGCGGTGAGGCAGCAGCAAGCAAACAGCAGCCTTTTCTTGGCCTCCCGGGCCCGCCCCCCACCACTGGTTCTTCTCCCCCTTCTGTGGATTTGTCTGTCCTTCGCTTTTCTCTTCCCGTCCCACCCTGTCCGTGTGCGTGCAGACGACGCGGCGCCCCCCCAACCGTGGTTAAACCTGGCAAAAGCACGACTTGTAAATGTGTAAAGTAAGAGGATGGTTGAATTTTTTTTTCAATGTAAACACTAAAAACAAAAAACACAAAGGTTTTATGAACAGCAAACTCTATGTAAAGGCATTTTAGTATTAAATTTTTTATCGATAACTTGCTTAAGAATAAATATACGACCTATTGTACAGGTTTTCGGTGGTCCGGAACCCTCCCTCCACCCCAGCATCTGTGCGCGCACCACGGCCACTCCCCGGAGACCCCGGAGGCCGGGGGTCTCAGCAGCCGTGTCCTGGGCAGCTGAGTGCAGTCCCTCAGGTCTCAGGGAGGCATGAGCAGCCCGCACGGCTTTGGGGTGGCCTTTGCCTCTGAGATCCCAGGACAAGGGGCCCTTTCTTTGTAGATCTGCCCGAAGTAGGTCAGCAGTCCATGTGGCTAAGCCGGGCGCCCCTGGAGGGAAGCCGGGGAGGGTCAGCCCCCACAGGGCACAGGCACAGAGGAAGGGTGGTCCCCAAAGTGCCCGGGAGGGCCCTCCTTGAGTGCGTGGATTTACTCATTGGACATTTCCTTGACTGACGGCCGTGCAGGGGTGATTGTGAAACGGAGGGCTGGCCCTTAGGGCCTGAGGGCTGCTGGGGGGTACATCTCAGTGCACACCCCCAGCCAGAAGGAGCCCCGCGCAGTGAGGCTGCAGCCCCGAGGGCTTTCCAGGAACCCTACCACTTGGGGGAGCTGTTTTCCCTCCACCTCTAGGGCCCCCTGGGGAGGGAGCACTCAGCTGGGACTGGGGACCCCAATGAGGGGACCCCGGGTCAGGGCAGGTTAAGTGCGGGAGTAGCGCTGTGACCCCCCACACACAGGTGTCAGGAGCTGCAGGCCATTTGCACACGTGCACACGCAGGCTGCCAGACCACACATGCACTCTGGGGCTACCCCCCAGCCCTGACCATGCCCGTTCCCCTTTCTCACTTCCTCCGCTGGAAGACTTGATCAGAGACAGCGGAGGGGAGAGACCCCCCACCCTGGGACACAGGAGGTCCACGGCCATGTGACCCGCCAGAGCACTGAGCACAGAGATCAAGGCCAGGCAAGCCCTTCCCTTGGCCCCTTCGGAGCCCAGCAAACAAGGTGGTTAGAAAAGGGCTCCTGAGCAGGAGGCCTGGGGCTGTAAGGTGTCAGGACAGTCTGAGCGCCTGGGTTCAGCTGTGACTGAAGGCAAACTGGCCCTCAGATTTGCTGAATCCGTGAGTCAGCAGCCCCCGCTTTGTGCAGGTGAGGCAGGGTTTCCGACAACTAGGAAGGAAGCCCAGTTCCAAGGGCTACAACGGGAGAGGGCGATCGTGGGCCTGGAGGCAGCCTTGGGGACAGGACGAGCGGCAGAGGGGGTCTGAACAAGGGAGTGCCTGCTGACTGGGGTTTTTGGCTCAGAGACCCTCTGGGGGCAGGAGAGGAGGAAGGACCAGGGCACGGTGGGGCAGAGACCCCTGTGGGCTTGGAAGACCCGACTTACGTACCTTCAGTTACTTGCGGAGGCAGAGTCCAGGCAAGACCTGGACCAGGGCATGGTGGGGGAAGGCGAGGAACACTGCTGGCGGCCAGGAGGTACCAAGGGCCAGAGGCTGGAACTGGACCACGGAACACGCCGAAGGCTCTAGGCAGAGAGTCCAAAGTCAGACTGAGATCACTCCCTGTGTGAACCCTGGGATGGAACTAGAGGCGCCCAGCAGCACCTGGGGTGGGGAGCTGGCACCAGAGAAAGACTCAAGGGCCTGTGGTGAGGGGGCACTGAGGGCCGCAAGCCGGGAGGGGTGCCAACGGGCCCAGGAGTGTGGGCAGATGGGGTGAGCTAGGAGGGAGGTGACTACTGGGACGTGGTGTGTGGGGACCCCAGCAGGACTAGGTGAGCCCCCAAGGGTCCATCCTCGCAGCCCCCTCCTCCTCCCTCCCCTCCCCCCTTAATACAAACAGGGTGGCCCTTTTCGTCCAGAGTCTCCTGCCTCCTAGAACAGGGCCTGGGCAAGGGCGGGGGGTGGGCATGAGGCTGCCGAGCCCCAAGGGTTAAACATGGGGACTGCACTTGGATCAAGACAAACGAGCCATTATGTGAGATGCTGAAGCAAGATAAATGATGGCGCTGGGTGAGCGAGATCAATAAAAGTGATGTTTTATCAGGTAGAAATGACAACCCGGCTGATCGCAATTCGTTTTTAATACCACAAACCGACTGGGGACAGGGGCTTTAATTGCTCATGCCCAGCCGGGCCAAGGTGGCTGGGGGCTGGGCGGGGAGTGGGGCTCAGATCCAGGCCGGGGACAGGGGAGCTCAGCTCTGTGGCCCAGACGTCCAGCAGCCATCTGAGCACTCAGCCGACTAAATGCGGATGGCCAGCAGGGAGCCTGGGCCCCAGGGTCCGCATAGCTGCCAGAGGCGGTGCTGGGTGTAGAGGGGACAACCTCTGGGCCCCCCTGGTGCCGGCTGAGGACATGGGCCCAGGAGGCGCCCAGCAGGGTGACCTTCAGGGCTCCTTGCCTCCCAGTGGGAAGCTGGGGCCTTGACCCCCATCCTCCATGCCCCTGCTGCCACCTGCCACGCCCCCCAGGGCTCCCCATGACAAGCCAGCATCCTCCAAAGGCATTGCTTCTCTAAAAGCCAGGCCACCTGCTGAGACTCAGGACACTGTCGCTGTCGAGGGCAGGGCTGCTCCGTGCAAGACCTCCAGGCAAACAGGCTGGGGGTCATTAAAGGCGAGCCCCCAACTCGGTGCCGGCCCCAGGGCCAGAGTGCCACTGGCAGGAACAGCAAGAGGCTGGAGTGACTCAGGCCTCCGGAGAGAAGAGCGGGGTGGGGAGCACAGCCTGAGGCCACAGAGTCCTCCTCTGTGAACTGGGATCCCTGACTCCTGCCCACTGATGAGAATGGGGTGGGGTTCAGGGGAGGCAGCAAAAGGGACCTCTGGCCCTCCGTGCAGGCAGGACCCTTTCCCCGGGCCACCACGGCCCCAGGGAGGAAGGGGGTGACTATCACCAGCACACCACCACCTCTACACACTCCTGACTGACAGCGACAGGGCTCAGGGTCACATGCAGGCCCCAGGCTGGACACGATGGAGCCAGATTCCACCCCCATGTCCAGCTCAGCGTCCTGGCTCTCCATGATCTGGAGCTGCCGCTGCAACTCCACCCAGGGTCCCCGTGGTCTCCCCAGGGTTCAGCCGGGGATGGATGGGGCTTCCTTCTGAGCGCACTGGGGGCACTGCCCACCCTCATTCAACAAACATTCACGGAGAAACCCAGATGGCGGGGATGCAGCGGCCCGCTGCCCCGAGTAACAGGGGACACCTGGTGGGTCCCCAAAGCCATGGGACACACCCCCCCTTCACACTAGCCTAGGACTCCCCAGGCCCCCTTGCAGCCCCCGGCTCTGCTCTGAAGATGGCAGGGACGTGGGGGCTGCTGGGGCAAGCGCTCTGGGATAGAGGATCAGAGGAAGAGAAAGCGGGTGGGCAGGGGGCCACGGGGGAGGGGGGCCCTGAGCAGCGACCCGGGTCGGGGGGTTGGTGCTCCTCCTTCCCTTCTTCCCTCTACTGGCTGCCCCTCCACACGCCCCAGCTCCCAGAACTCGGGCTGGCAGGTGCGCTGATACACGCTGCTCATCTGTCAGGCTGGGTCCTCCCGAGGCCCCAGGGAGAGTTTCCACCAGACCTACCAGGGACCAGACCCCAGGAGGTATCAGAGCGGATGGGGTGGCTGGGCCGCAATGGATGGCGCTGGGGCCCCTTCCTTCACCCCCCTCACCAGGAGCTCAGACCAGCTCTGGTGGGGACAGAAAGCAGGTCAGTTACTTGGCAATGGCGGATTCGGTCACACTTGGCCACCCGGCCAGGACGACAAGAGGCCACTGCAGGACATGGGATCAGGGCCGTAGACCAGACAGTCTGGGAGGGATGGGGCCCCTGAGCTGTTTGGATCCCAAGACGTTCTGCCATCTTGACACAGCCTCCCCAGAGACTCACGTCCCCGCCACACACACCCTCGCGAGCCCTGCGAGGGCCCAGTGCAGGCAGAGAGGACAGACCAGCCTCCAGACCACCCTGTGTCTGGTGCCATACTGAAGGGATAGTGGCTGGGGCCAGAGGTCTCCAGGCATTCACATCAATTCTGAGATTCAGACACGATTCGACTTCTATTCAGCCCACTGAAACCTTGACGGCTGGGGAAAGGCCCTCCCCAGGAGGAAGCAGCAGCATTTCGAAGCAGCCGTCTCCACCTCGGAAAGGCAGCCAAAGGACATCCCTGCTCTGCAGACCAGGAGTGAGCCCCTCAGAGCCTGGAGGAGGGCTTGGCACCAGCCAGCCCCACAGCCATGGGCGCCGACGCCACCGTGGAACTGGGAAAATCC
The DNA here is from genome assembly GCF_048564905.1 of Vicugna pacos. NCBI lineage: Eukaryota > Metazoa > Chordata > Mammalia > Artiodactyla > Camelidae > Vicugna > Vicugna pacos. The sequence goes on from NC_133002.1 coordinate 62,124,467, forward strand.
TTTGTTTCCTTAGGTGCCCAGTTCCCTGACAGCGTCCTTTGCCCACTTCCTCCGCTCAGACTGCACCTGCGGGCACTCTCCATCACAAGCCGTCCCAACCTCAAAGTCGGTGGGACCTACTCACGTGGGTGTTTCCTGCCTGACTTCGCGGGACCTCCGAGGCAGAGTGCATCCATAGTCTGAAAGAAAAGGCAGGAGACTGACCCAGCTCCCTAGGTTTGCTGGGCCAACGCCCATTGCTCAGGGGAAACTCCACCAGTCCTGTCTCCCACGATGGAGGACAGTGGGCCCCTGATAATACCCTGGGCTGGCAGGGAAGCAGCCAGTGCCTCCCGCCCCCTCCAAACAACCTGGAATCAGCCGTCCTGCCCATCAGAAAAGGACACGCCACTCATCTTTTCACAACCCCTGCAGCTGTGGGAACACAACTTGTTCCCATCCATCCACTCACCCAGCCATCGTCTGTTATTTCAGTAAGTATGTACCGAAGACCTACTGTGTGCTGGGCCAGGCACCAGGATGCAGCGCTGAGGGGATTACACAAGGTCCCCGCCCCCCAAGAGCTCCGGTCCAGCAGGGAAGAAGGCTGGCACAGAGCCACGGGGTCCAGCGAACCCAGAACCCCAATGAAGCTGTGCTGCAGTGCACCAGGCAGGGTCCCTCCCTAGACCCAGCTGCTGCAGGCCAAGAAATCCAGGTCAAGGACCCGGGGTGTGGTGGGGTGGGGGGGGAGGGGAGGGGAGCGGAGTTCCTCTCCTAGGAAATTCAGCCCCTGACAGAAGCACTTCTGGGCCATCCACAGCTGCTTCCTGTAAGTGGCTTAATCTGAAGAAAAAAGTTACAGCTGAAGCAGCTTTCAGAGGCAGCCCAGACAAGCGGTTCCCTGGGTAGGAACCGTCTTCCACTGGCATCGCCTCAGAAAATGGTGACACAGAGAACAAGTCTCGGCCGGAGTCCTCAGTCCCGGGCAGGTGGGCCCCACGGCCAGCAGCAGCCCTGCTCCCCCGAGCCTGGGGGCGGCGTCTGGCGCTCCGACTAGGAGGGCTTCCGCGTGGCGGGCCGGTGGCCCGGCTGGCCTGGAGGCCCCCTCCAGCCCCTCCGCCCCGAGGGTCCCAGCAGCCAGGAGCCTCAGCCCCCCAGCTCTTCCCGCAGCGGTGGAACGGCTTAGAGGCCGCCTCACAGTTGGTTTGCTCAGAGGGGAAAGTTAAAACCGCCCTTTTTATTTGGGAGCTTTTGAACAAGTTTAAGATCTTGCCCCTTGTCAGGAAATCCGTTTTCACTTATAAGAAACAGACTCCTGCTGGCGGTGAGCAGGCGAGCGTCAGGAGACTCCGCACCGACAGGGTAATTATATTTTTTCTCCTCCAGGCCCTCAGCCAACCCCTCTGATCCTGGGCCAAGCTCCCCGGGGGCTCTCCTCTCGGGGTGCCCGTTGGACACAGGCTGGAAGCGGGTGTGGATGGACCCTGCAGAAAGCGGACAGAAGCCCACCGCCACGGACAAGCCAGCACCGGGTCAGCCTCTGCCCAGGGACCCAAGAATTCTGTGGGGACAGCAGGGAAACCAGGCGGCCGCATCCCATGGGACGCCCTCCTACGGCCACCAGCGCCTGCGGAAAGCCAAAGCGCTCGCAGGCTGCCCGAGCCGCCGTCCTGGTGCCCGAAGCCCCTGACGCAGCAGGAGGAGCCCCTCTGCAGCGAACGCCCTGCCCGGGGCCACCGAGCCCGGGAGACCCGTACCACTCACAGACGCCACGCCGCTCTCAGCCACGTGACCCTGGCCAATCAGGCTGCCTTCGCCACGGTGACTGGGTTTGCGGTGGGCACGTGACCCAAGCTGGGCCGAGCAGGGCCCACCCCTGGGATTCTCAGGAGCGCTGGAGATTGAGCCCAGCCTTGCTTGGGATGCATGAGCGCCGGGTAATGCGGGTGGAGTCTGCACCTACTGGCTTGGTACTGGATTCCCACAGGACCAACACCTGATTTGATCTGGTCGCCAGATAAAATACAGGATGCCCAGTTTAATTAGACTTTCAGATAAACAGCAAATGACTTTTAGTGTAAGTATGGCCCACGTGAATCCCGGCTGTGGTACTGCGCCTCGAGGGAGCCAGGCAAGTTGATGACATGATCATTCTGTCACGGCACGGCCGACAGCGGGTCCAGACCAAGAAGAGGCTCTACTCTGGGTCTGGATGTGCCACGGGCCTAGGGAGCCCCCAGACCCGCTCAGACAGCCCCACGCGGCCCCTGCAGCCAGGGTGTGACCCCCACCGCGCCCCACCTGCCCCGGTGTCCACGGCTCAGGAGCGGCACAGCCTGGTCAGGCTGAAGCTGGGCGGCCCACAGATGCACCTAAGGGCCGTTTCTCGCTCAGCCCAGCCACCGGTCCAGGAGCCAGGAGCTGGGGAGCAGGCGGAGCCTCTCACGGCACACCAGTGCCCCTGGGCTCTGCCTTCTGTCCTGACTCAGGTGGGACAGGTGGCCTGGCCCTGTCTGGGTCCCGTCCCATCCCCCTGCCCCACCCCCCTGCCATGCGAGGGAAACACGTGAGGAGAGAGAGGCCAGCACGCAGAGAAGCAAAGCCAGGTGAGTCCTCCGGGGCCCGCAGGCCATGCCTCGGCCATGCTGGTGGCAACACTGGGTGAGCATATCTGAGCTGCGATTCCGCCAGCTGTGAGTGGGAGGATGTGAGTGTGCCAGCCCCGGTGGCCGCATGCCCTGGCGCCCCGTCTCAAGAGCAGTGACAGGTCCACCGCACCCTTCTGATGTCCACACCCCACCTCCTCCAGCTCTGGAGTCCCGCAAACACTCTGGATGAGGGAGAAAGAACAATGGAATTTCTGGGGACCCACACCCCCAAAGCCCTGCACAAGTACTCCAATGCCAAGACTTCCAGGGAAAAGCCAGAGGGGCCTGGCCACCCAGGAGCGGCAGCCTAACCAGACAGCTGGCGGCCAGCCACGCAGCAGCCACTGCTCGGAGCCGGCCGCGGAGACGGGGTGGCACTGAGCAGGACGGGTCTGACTGTGTGTTCACACCCCACTCTGCACACCTGTGCGTGCATACTTACACATGTATACTAACAGTCTGGAAACAGCCACCCCAGCTGGGCTCAGGGCCCCAGCATGGCACTGGTGCACGGGGGAGCAGGACCTGACGTTCAGCCTTACACATCTAGGAAATACCTGCTTTTATTTTCACAAACCCCTTTGTAAGTTTTAATGCAAATGGGAAGACAGAAAAGAAGAAAGCAGGGGGTTAGCATCAGTGACTCAGGTCTGAGGCCCAGTTCCCGTGGGGGGACGTCGCTGCCCTCCAGCCAAATGAGGGGTTGATAGCAGGGTCAGGGGGTGCACTGGGACTGAGAGGGGCAGTTCCCAGTCCTCTCCTCTCAGCCTGTGCTCCTGCCCAACTCCTGCCCACACACCAGTCATCCAGAGCTTGGCTACCTGCCACGGGTCCCTGCCTTGCCTCCCATGCGCTAGGAAGATGGGAGGGGAGTTGGCCGCTTAAAGAGGTAGGGAGACAGCCTTGGGCATCTCAGGGAAGGGAGCGATGGGGGCCTCGTGGTCTTAAGCACCCTCTCACCAGATGCGTGGAAGTTCTTAGCAAGGTCTGCTTCTCTTGGCCTTTCTCCCAGCTATGGGCCCCTGGACAGGTCACTTGCCTCCCTGAGACCTCGTTTCCACTTCTGTGAAAATGAGATGAAATGTGAGGCCCGCAGGACGGCGCATCAATGGAGGCTGCAGCATGCTCTGTGAGCCCCATGGGCTCTGAGCTGCTAGGCCCCCAGCGAGGATGCTACCCGCAGGGAGGGACAGGGGTGCAACCCACTGGTCATTTCTTGCTTTCAGTATCATCCACTCGCTTCCAGTTACCGGGAGGGGCAGAGACCGTGTTGCCCCAATGTCTGTCTTCTCCTTCCTCCTCAGTAGGAGAAACCCAGTTGTAACTGGGCACCTGGCTCCTCGGGGTCAAGATCATATTTCCCAGCGGCCCTTGCAGCTAGACCAGTTCTGGCCAAAGAGCATGCACAGGCAGCATCCCTAACATGGGGGGGCTGTGCTCCCCTCTGTCCCTTCTCCTTTCCTGCTTGTTAGAATGCACTTACGATGGCTGGGGCTTGAGCAGCTGGCTTGGATCGGGAAGAAGACGCCACATTCGAGAACAGCAGCGCTACAAGAGAGGAGAAGCAGCCCGGACTCCTGACGGCGGCGCAACCCCCAAAGCTGACCTGGAGGCTTCAAGTGAAAGAGAAGGAGCTTTCCCTTATTTAAGTCACTGTTACTTTGGAGTTTCTGTGGAGACTAGGTCTGATCCTCAGTGTGCTGGATACGGTTCAGTCCACTGCCAGCCTCTCAGCCTCTCCTTTTCTTGCCACTTGCCTGTCCGAGCCGAGGCCCGCCCCTTCCACGTCCCACCGCCCCTCCCAGACGCCCCGCCCCACGCCCACTCTGCTAGGACCCCTCTTTAGAGAGCCCCTGGGAGCAGCGTGATCTCTGATGTGGTCCGCTGTCAGTCCCGAGGCCGCCGCCAGGTCAGGCCCTTGCGCAGCGCAGGGCACTGAGCCCGGCCTGTGATTACCTGTTAACTGTGGATTTCCTTGATTGCCTGCTTCCCCACCTGTCATTAACGTGAGGGCAGGGCCCCTGCCCCTGTGGGTCCACCAGTGTGTCCCTGCACCCAGCTCAGGGCCTGGCACAGACTGCACCCCGTGAACCCCCACCAGCTGGGTGCTGGCCCTGCTGCTCCCCACTGTCTTCCCTCGCCCTCCCCCAGTGCCCAGGGCCCCCTCCCCAGCTCTCCTTTTCTGCACCAGTGCTGAGCTCCCACACTGGGGCTCCCAGCCCCGGGGTCTTCCGGCTATCCACAACAGCCACATTTCAGTCTCTGGGCTCTGGTTTCAGACATGAGGGAAAGATTGACACTAGAATTCCCGAAGCAGCTCCAGCGTTCGCTGGAAGTGTGGCTTCACTGCTCAGACCCTCCCCCTCCTTCTGTCCTGCAAATGGGATCACACTGCCCCCAGTCCAGGTGAGCACCCTGCTCGCAGAGGCACTGGGAAGACCAGGAGGCAGAACACCCCCTCCACCGATGGCTAACAGTAAAGGACAGATGGTCCCAAGCACCGCCACAGGCGCGGGGCCACCAGGACCCACCCACACCGCTGGTAGGCGGGGCGGTCAGGACTGCCACCTGGAGGGCGGGTGGCATCTACCAACAGCTCCCTTAACCGGCTGAACGTTGCTCCCCAGCAGCCCCGCTGCCAGGCAAAAACTCAGAGACACGCACTAGAATGTTCAGAGTGGCATCCTTTGTAAACTTCGGAGATAACTCACACGTCCACTAACGGGAGATGGGGCGGGTAAACTGGCATGCCCGTGCGACAGAACAGAACACAGCGGCGCACCAGAACACACGCGCGCGCGCCACGCGCGGGGTGAACCGCTTGGCTGGTGTCGAGGAAAGAGGCCAGCCTCGGGACAGGCAGTGTGGCTCCTTAACACGGATATAAAGATCAGGCAAAACGAGTCTCTAGGGACAGATGTTGGGGTATTTCTGGCGTTTGGGGTGGGAGGGGCACCAGGGAGCCTCTGGGGGGCAGTTATTATCTGGTTGGGGTGAAGGCTGCATGGTAAACACAGAGGTAAACTCCATCCATCTGTAAACCCAAGAGTGGTTCCCTCGCCTCAGGATTTTTAGATGAATTTTAAAAACGAGGCGGTGTGGGCTGGGAATACAGAACGTGGCTCCACAGGACAGTCTTGTCACTGTAACCCCCAGACCAGCCTTTGCTGCTTCTCTTCTGTCCCCTTTTCTAATCAGGACTTGCTGGATCCCCCGCCCCGAGACTGGGCTCTGCAAGGACCTGCAGCCCAGCCCCACGCTCCCAGCAGCCACGTGCTGCCGTTTGACCTTGACAGCCACCACCACACTGGCCTCCCTGGCCTTGGGTCGGGGCATTTCTGACAGCACCAAGGGCACCTGCACATGCCGCCCCGCACGCCAGATGGTGTTCCTAAGGACACGCCCTCCCCGCTCCCGAGTGCCATCCCGCCCCCTGCCCCAGCTTCCTTCCACGTGGGGCACAGTCTCCGGGAGAGCCTAGGCTCGGAGAAGCCAGGTCTGGAGTGGGACCTTCTGACTTCAGGCCATCAAATCCCCACCTCTGATGTTGGTCGAGTCAGGAATGGCAAAGTGGGTCATCTTACGTGCCAGCTGCGACTGATTAGGGCAGCCTGGAGAATGTGCTGGGAAGGACGCTGAAGCCACCTCTGGGCCCTGCGGGAAAGAGTGGCTGATGGATTAGTGACATCTGCCACATGAGACAGAGGAATGAGAGGCAACCTTGCTGTCCCCAAGGGCCATCCTCAAGCCACACCCCCTGCTCCCACCACACAGCCTCTTCAAATCCCACCAAACCCACCCCACCTCCCTGACTGCAACCAATGCTTATAACAACAGCTCGCGAGCATTTATTGAGCCCGTAATTACCAAGTGCACGATTGTGCTAAGCACAGCACATATATTCTTTCAACCTGCCTGATAATCCTCTTATTACCACCATATGACAGGTGGGGTGCCTGGCCCAGGCCCCTGTCTCCCCAGTGCTGGGGTGTGCACACAGCCAGACTTCCTGAAGCCTCATCCTCGGACCCCGAGTTTCACCTCTGTGCCCTTGGCCTTTCCCACCTTCTCCAGTGCTCCACCCCCCTACCTGCCCCTCAGAGTCACTCAGGCACCACGTCCTTCCCTCGCCTCCATTCTGCAAGGAGCCCCCTCCTCCTGAACCTCACAGGGGCCTGGGCTGCCTCATCCTGAACTTGCTCTGGTTGCACTTACTGGACCATGAACTTCACGCCTGGAACTTCAAGCCTTTCCTTCCTCCTTGGAGCCTCATGGCGCTGAGCCCAGGCCAGGCAGAGAAAGGCCCCCTGAAAAGATGTGTTGAGTGAATAAAGGCCCCCTGCCTCAGAAGGCAGCCCCGTCTCTGACCTCAACAAGGCAAAACGCGCGGTGCGTTCACCCTCTGGATGCAGGCACCATGAAGAGACAGTGAACAAGACCAGTCCCTGCCCCTGGGACTTAAGGTCCCAAAAGTGCCCTGTGACATCTGCTTAATGAAAATGGAGCATCAGGGAGGGCCTTCTGGAGGAGGAGGCACTTGAACTGTGTGGCCCATGTGCACTGACAGGTGTGCTCCACGTCGACTGCTCTGATCCGTGTTCAGCTCACCATTTGTGTGTTGTCCTCCCACTCCTGGGGAGGCCTGGAATGGTTCTGTTACAGGGAGGGAGGGGAGGCGCAGCTGAGCCCTGCCCCATCCATTTTGAGGCTACCTGTGCATTGAGACACATGGGTTTCACTTACATCCTATGTCACTGCCTACAAAACAAAACAGCAGTATTTCCAAGATACTTTTGTTCGAACTCCAGAATAGGTGCTGGACACCTCCCCACCTCCCTGCCCCAGCTGCCCGACCCTGTGACCCAAGGCTGACCTGTGGGGGCAGTGTCAATAGGGACTCAGCCAAGAAGCAGCCTGCAGATGAGAGAAGCAGTCAGGAGGAACGTGGGGTCCATGAACAGATCACCAGGCTCCTCCCTGACAGGCCGCTGAGTCCTTCTCCCCAAGGTCGGAGCTCCAGTGGACAGGCCTCTTCCATGAGTCCTTCAGGTCAGCGTGGTAACAGCTCCCCTTTGTTGCTGGCCCTGGACTGCACTCTCTCTCCTTTAATTCATTCATTTCCTATTTACTCAACTCCCCTCATATACCCTGTCCTAGGATACCATAGAAACGTTAAGACCGTGGCAATTGCCCATATCAAAGAGCATTCTTGTGTGTTTCACTTGGAGTAGCGTGGAGGGGAGACTAATGGGAACTAGGGGGGGCTGGCCTCCACGCCTCCCCTGGGGCCACCGCTGTTTGTGTCCCCAGGATAATAGTAGCAGACGTCAATAACTGAGTCAGTGAATGGACCGATCCCGCCTGGCCTCTCCACCACCCAACTGCAGACTGCCTCTTCCTTCCTTCCACCCGACCTGCTTCAGGCTTCCCGGCCAAGCGCAGGTGGCACGCTCCTTCCTTCCTCCTTCCCTGAGTGCAGCCCTCTGGGGTTACAGCGGTGGGCGGGCGGAGAAGCCAGCCCTGAGCCCAAGCCCCCAGAGGAGGCAAGGACCCGCGACTGAGCAGCGGGATCAGGAAGCCGGGTCCCCAGCGGCCTCCACACTCAGAGGCTGGGTGTGGCTCAGAGGCTGTCACTTCACTCCACGTGGGCAACGGCAGCAGCCACGACCCCGGCCCCGCACGCAGATGACCCCGAAGATGGCAGAGCGCTTTGCGTGCAGAGGGTGCTGGGGGGCCCTCGGGAACGGCTGGGGGGTCCTCGGGACGGGGCTCCCGGGGGCGGCGTGGGAGCGCAGCTCGCCGTCCCTTCTCCAGGGCGCACCGGGACCTACGCGCCCCGCCCGGCCGCTCGCTTGCCGCGGCTGGAGAACCGCCGCGCCCGCCGCCCCACGTGGGGCCGCACCCGCTCGCGGACCCAGCGTCCGATTGGCCGTCGGTCAGCCAATCAGAAGGCGTTGTTGGCAGCGGCCTCGCCAATTGGCCGCGGGGAGCCGGCCAGGGAGGGGCGGGGCTTCCTTTTGTTCTTTCCTCCGCGGCACCGCGGGCCCCGCCTCCCAGGCCACGCCTCGGGGTCCCCCGCAGCCCCGGCTCCGCCGCTGCGGGTGCCCCCCACCCCAGAGCCCGGGTCAGGGCCGCCGGGAGCCGCCGGGAGCCGCTGAGGGACTGCGGGCCGCGGCCGAGGCCCCCTCTCGCTGGCTGCTCCGGGGGCGGCCCCCTCCCGCCCCCTTCCCAGCCACGCACCCGCCGGCTTGCTCACACGCTGGAGAAAGAACCAGCCGCCTGAAACGCGGCCTGCGCAGGGCCTGACCTTGGACAAGCCCTTTCAGCTCTATCCCTCAGTTCCCTTACCCTTGCTTCCTCCCTGTCTCCTAGGACTTGCGGACGAGAAGAGCCATTGAAAAATGAGCTCAGGCTCTTTCTAAAATGTACCCTATCAGTGATAGAAAGGCTCCGATATCTCCCGGGGGGAGCACGTGGGAGACCGCCGAGGAGGGGGGCTGAGCGTCCGGATGTTGCTAACCTGAGACCCGAGGCGGTATTCAGAGTGACAGTCCTTTCCTAATCAGACTGGGCTGGGTGGGGGTTGGGGCAGAAGCCCTGCCTCAGCCTGGCCAGCTGTGCAAACTCTCCCTAAATCACCCTCCCTCTCCCATCACTCTTCACAGTGGCCTCCCTCTGGGGTGGAAAGTGGTGGCCCCAGGAGCCAGGGCCCTCGCAGGGAGAGAGGGCGCTGGGCTGGGCTAGGGGGTCAAGGGTTCAGGTCTGGTCTTTCTTCCTCCCAGCCCACTACCTTCCCCTAGAAACTGCCTGGAGGCATTTCCCAGTGAGATGGTGTCCACACGTATATCCTGGGAGGCTGCCAGGCTGTGGGCACAGGGCTCCCAACCTCTAGGCTGAGGCTTGAGGTCTCCTCCCCTGGGGAGCCTTTCCTTCCCCCACCCACCACCTCCCAGGCCAGCTCCTTTCCTTCCGTGAAATGGCAACCAAGGAGACCACCACGGCAGGGCAGGACCCCTGGAGGGGAGGAGGTCAGGCCTCAAGGATTCCTCAGTGCCCCTCCAACTCCCTTGACCTGGAAAAGCCCAAAAGCCAGTGTTGATGGAGAAGATGGAGCCCTGACAGTGGCTCAGGGATGGCAGCTTGATCAAAATGAGAGTCACCAGCAAGGTCAACAGGCAGACTTGAGAGTAAAATGTAATTCCCTGAGAAAGACAGGTCGGAATCTGATCAGTGTTCAGAATGGCTCTTCACGCCATTGATGGCCCAGTCCCTCAGCCATAGGTGACTTCTTGGCTCTGGCATGCTAGGCCACCCACTCCAGCTCCCGGCAAGCAGCGTGGGGGTAGAGGCCTACCCTGCAGCCTGGCTGTAGTGGCCCCTGGAAGGACTCCCAGCATCAGGGCCTTGGCAGGTGTCTGCTGGCCCCCTGGTGGGGGGGTGCTGAGAGGCTGACATCTGCAGAGTGTTTTTACTGTTGGACAAATTGAATCAATTAAACAGGCCCCATTGGGGTGGCTGGGAGCCCAGGGAAGGGGAAGGAGGGGGAGCAGAGCCAAGGGGGCAACACAGCCTGTCTGGGACATCTCGCCAGTGAGGATTCAGGCTGAAGAGGCAAGTTGGATGCACCCTCTTCTTAGCTGTTTGGGGACAGGAACCCTCTGTGCTGACCACAGTGAGGGAGGGAGGGTCCTGGGGCAAGTTAGGGGTGACATGCAGGAAGCTCAGCAGGGACTGGCGCCGGCACCCCCCTGCCCGGCCGACACCCCTTCTCCACCCGGGATGTGGGCCCTCGGGCTCCCCGGCCAGCCGGCTGCCCTACAGGCTCTCGGGCGCCAGACCTCTCCCTGCACCGCAGGCTCCTGTCAGTGGTGTTTTGTTGCTCTCACATGGAGGCCTCCGGAAGATGCAGGCTCCGCCAGAGAGAGGAGGCTGCCCCAGGAGGCTGGAGGAGCCAGCAGAGGGGAGAGGAAACAGACTGTGGAGGTGATAGCAAGGGCTGCCGGTCACCCACCTGGAGCGGAAGCCTCTGGCTTGGGCAGGCCTAGAATGACTTAGGGGCCGGCTGCTCTGTGACCCCACTGACCAGGGGCTGGCTACGGCCCTGGGAGCTCAAGCAGCTGCTAGAGCAGCCCCTACCAGAGCTGCACCCGGTTGCCTGACTCTAGCAAGGGCAACAGGGCCACTTCCTCAAATGCCCTTCCTCAAAGACCTAGGGGGCCGAGGGGCATCTCCTTGGGCTGCAGCTGCGGGGGCAGGGTTTCTGTGAGCCAGGCCAGGACTCCCACCCAGCTGCCACCCTGGCACAGGCCCTCTCCAGGTACCTTTGCTCTGTTCATGTGCCATGATGGTGATGACCTCACTGTCACCCTGGACAGCCAGACAGTATCTGTCCCTTAATGTCAAGCGACTGTTACTCAGCCACCTGAGGCAGACGGCGTCTCATCAGAAACTACCATGGAGGAAAGAGCAGTCAGGGGGAGACCTTCATCCGCCAGCACTCAGGAGCCATGGGACAGAGGCTGAGAATGGGCACTGCCCAGCATCAGGGCTGGGGACTGGCTGAGGGTGCCAGAAATTAGCCTGGGGCCAGCTAATTCACTGGGAGGCGAGGGGGAGAGCTCTGCAGCTGCCACAGCCTCTGGCCAAGGCCATCAGTTTGGGCGCTGCCCTTTCCTGGCCAGGCCGCCGTGCGACGCAGCCTGAATCCCAGGCCCGGCTGCCATAGCCCGGGGTCCTGCCGCCCGAGGAGAGGCAGGGAGGGGTGGGGAGAGGGTGATGGTCCATCTGCTGGTTCTGGGTTGCGTGTCACCTGCTGAGGACACCCCAACTCGGACCCCCACCTCACCCATGGGCCGTTTGGATGGACCAGAGGGACGCGAGACGGATGCCAGATCTTGGCCCTCCAGTGCCTTATCTTAAGGGAAGTGAGAGCTCAGGCCTCGTGGCAGGCGCCCCCAGGAGGGGGGATCATTCCAGGTTGGCCTGCAGAGGAGCAGTTAATGGGGAGGCGCGGGGCCCCGCAAGGAAGGAACCGCGACCGCTGCGGCCGCTGAGCGTTTGCTGTGTACTGGCCCTGACCTCGCGAGCTGCGGTGCAGCTGCGGAGCCGGACGTCGCCGCCCTCCCGCTCCCTTCCTCCGTCTGCCATCCTGGTGTGAACCAGGAGATCAACCTTTGGCGCCGCCAAGGGCTCTCTCCGCGGGAGCCCGCCGGCCGGCAGGAGCGGTGCGGGGGCGCCCTCCAGCGGCCGCGGCCGGGACGGCGCCCGACCTGAGGACCCGCGGCTCAGCGAGCGGAGCGCATGGGTTGTGGGGAAAGCTGGCCGCCCTTCCACTGCCAACCTCGCGACGCCTCCGCACCCTGCCGCCTCCGCACAGCGCCCCAACCCCTCTCGGCGCCCCGTATTCTTCACGGGGGTAACTGGGGAACTAAAAGGGGAGCTGCCCCGTGAGGCAGTGCCCCTCACAGCTCACCACGTGGGATGGAGAAGCGTAGCACACAGAGCTAGTAAAGCAGGGGCTCCAGCCCACCTGAAAGTAATCGACACCCCCGAACTCAATCAAGTCCTGCCACACCCAGGCCAAGAGCACTGTCGGAGCAAAGAGGTGGCAAACGCTGCTTCCAGTATCATTCACATACCCCGCACAATTCATCCGTTTCAAGTGTACAATTCCATGGTTTTGGTGTCATTACATTATTAACTTTAAAATTGTGGTAAATACATATATATAACAAAAATATGTCATCTAAAAACCATTTTTAAGTGTACAGGTCAGTGGCATTAAGGACATTCACAGTGTTCTGCAACCACCACCACTATCCTTTCCCGAAACTTTTCATCATCGCAAGGAAAAACCGTACCAGTTAAGCAGTGACTCCCGACCCCTCCCTCCCCCCAGCCCGCATAACCGCTAGTCTGCTGTCTCTAGGCATGTGCCTATTGTAGATGTTTCATATAATTGAAGTCATACGGTATTTGTCCTTTTGTGTCTGGCTTGTCACTCAGCAGAGTGTGATCCAGATTCACCCATGTTGCACCGTGTGTCAGAACTTCATCCCTTCTCACTGATGGGTAGTATTCCTTTGTATGGATAGACCACAGTTTGTTTATCCATTCTTCTGCTGACGGACCTTTTCCCTACTGTGCATAATGTTACAACTCTGGCTCACAAGTATCTCTGTTCGAGCCGTGCTTTGGAGGAGTGTGTACCTAGGAGTGAAAGGAAAGTCGGTCTTCAGCACTTTCAGACTGGGGAACTCTTCCAGAAGGCTGCACCAGGATTGCACAGGGTTCGAATTTCTCTACAGCCTCACCAACACTTGTTACTTCCATCAACATCATACAGCATGAATTTTTTTCAAAGTAGTATTTTCATTACAAGTTATGTATTTGTTGAAAATAACCTACACACTACGGAGAAGAAAAACTTGGTATTCACCTCCAACCCCACCACCTGGAGATGACCACAGCTAACTTTTTGTGATACTGTTGGTTTTTACAAGTGTAGGCTCGTTTGCTTTCTAAGGCCCAGGGCAACCCCCTCGCCGGCCGGCGTGGTTGGGGGGGCCGCCGAAGGGGCTTCACGTCGGGCAGACTGCGGTTCTGTGCGCAGGTCCATTATTTGGGGGGCGACTAGGATCGCGGGCTTGCGCGCAGCCTCAGTTCCTTAACTGAAGGGAGGAGAAAGGAGCGTTAGGACAGACGCCAGGACCCGTGCAGGTCGCCCCGGGGAGACTCGCCGCCCGAGGCCCGCGCCATCAACCCCGCGCTCGGGCTCCCCGGGAGCCGCGCGCCGGTTGGCAGAGAGTGCAGCCGCCCGGGCCAATCACGGGGCGGCGGCTCAGCGCCCAATGGGGGCGCGGCGGGCCCGGCGGGCGCGTGCGCCCTGGGCCCTGCGCGCGGCCCCGCCCCTGCCGCTCGGGAGTTTAGCCCCGCCCCCTGCGGCCTCAGGTTCTCTTGGGGTCCTGGGGGCGGGGGTGGGCGAGTCTTGTCTCCCGGCTGTAGTCCCGGCGGGCGCGGGCAGGGAGTCTTGTAGGTGCGCCGCTCCTCCCCGGCCGTGCGGAGACCCTCGCCCTGACCGAGGGTCGGTGCTCGCCCGCCACCCCCGCGGCCTCGCATCCCGCGCCTCCCGGTCCCCCCCCAGGTCCGGGAGGCGGAAGCCTGTTCCGCCGCAGAACTGTCATTGCGAGAGAATAAACGATTCAGCACAAAAGGGAGACGCCGAATTTACGGGATGGCCCCCTCGGAGCCCGTGGGCGACATCTGGCTGCGAGAGGGGTCCCTTTATCCAGAGACAAAGGAGTCCCCGGGCCCGCGAGGCCGCAACGGCGGGGGTCCCTGTCAGCCCTGCGGGAGGCGCGGGGAGGCGGCACCTGGCGGCGAAGGACTCTCGGCGGGGATCGCGTCCCCCTCCCCCGGAGCTTAGGGCGGGGCCGCCCCATCCCCGCGTTGTACTGTCCCTCCCCCTCCCGCCCTCCCCCTTCTTCCAGGTCCTTCCTCCCCTCCCCCCTTTCCTCTTCCCCTTCCTGCCCCCTTCCCCTTCCCCCGCCTCCCTCCCCTCTCGCAGCCGAGCGGCAAGGTTAAGAGAAAAGGCTTCGGAAGAATTTTCGTTAAGTCAGCTTTGCTCTGGGGAATAACTAATAGAATCAAGGGCTGCCGCGACCCCCACCCCTACTGCGGAGATAACTTACCACTGGTTCTGAAGGGCCCTCGGGGACCAGGGCTCTTCCAGGACACGACCTTGCCCCTTCCCTGGGGAGCCCCACCCCTACCGCCACCCCGCAGCTCCTACCTCGGGCCTGCTCAGGTGGCCCGGGCGTGGCTCTGCACAAAGGCCGCCAGGACCCGCAGCCTCAGCCTGTGTCTGGGCCCCAGCTGACCATGAGTGAGGCCGCGGGGCAGCCCTTAGCGGACCCTCCAATCCAGTGGCGCCTCCAAAAAGGAGAGGCTGAGGGAGCAGGCTGGTGAGAGGTGCTGTCCCCACTCCCTCCTCCCAGGGAGCCCTGCTGGAGAGGGCCAGGGTGGCAGGGCCAGCAAGACACAGCTGTGGGGCCATGTGACTGGGAGAACCCTTCACCCCCATCTCCCTACCCTTCCTGTCACCAGGCCTAGGCCTTTGCTCCCCAAGAGCTGCCTGGGTGTGGATCAGAAACCCCAAGTCCCAGAGAGGAGGGAGCGCAGACCAGGAGGCCCTCAGAGGGGCCTGTGGACCCAGGGCTGGGCGGGATTCCGCCTCTGTCCCTGTAAACCCCTGTGAGTCACTCTGCTCCCAACCTCAGTGACCTCTACCCAAACTGGGAATCCTGTTCTGCTCCCTGGACTGTTGCCCTGACAGCCTGCCCATCAGCCTGGACAGAACCCACAGGCTTGGCCTAAAACGACCCCCTCTCTGCTCTGTCCACCAGCAGCTCATGGCCCCCAACGCCTAGGCCTCCGGACCGCTGGCTTCCTTGTCTTTCCCAGGATACGTCCAGGCCTGAGCTCGCCCCGGGGCCTTCGCCCCTTCGCACCGCCCATCTCTCTGGGGATCACTCTTTTGTCCCTAATCTCCTCCTTCAACTCTTTGCTCAAATGTCTTTTCAGAGGGGCCTCCTCTAAACCCGTTTAAACTTCTCACCCCTCCCCGCTCCCTGCCCGCCCCAGGCCCAGCTCTGCCTCTCTGCAGCCAGTATCCCCCTCCAGTGCACTGCACAGTTTCCTTGTTTTAAGAGTCTGTTTCCCTCAACTAGGGTGTGAGTTCTTTCTACCCATTGTGTTTCTGGCTGTATCCTGCCTGGCTCCCAGGAGGCCCTCTAGAAGTGTTTGTGGACAATAAAGCAGTGACTGTAAATCCAGAAAATCTGCAGACCCCCTTACAGATCAAGGTCGACCTTCATCTCCTCCCAGCCACACACCAGAGCCAGTGCTGCAGCAAGAGACTAGGCCACCGTGTGTAAGGTACATGGAGCAGCGTTAACATTCCCCACACAGCAGAGGGGCTTTATTAACCATCGAGGAAAGACAGCAGCACCTCCATAGGAAACAGGCAACAGTTATGACCAGGCATCCAGGATGGCCCCAGACAAGCTAAAAGATGCTCCAGCCTTCCAAAAATCAGACATGCACATTCAAACAACCAGGAAGTGCCATTTTTCACCTACCATGTTGGCAAACATTACAGGGTGGTCATAGCTGGTGTGGGTCTGATGCAGGGAAGAGGTGCCACAGTAGGAGGGAGGAAGGAGGAGGGCAGAGGCCCCCAAAGGGTCCTTGCAAGTTCCTGCTTAGGACCCCAGAGAGCACAGCCGGTTGGGGGTCCTCTCCACCCAGCTGTGCTCAGGCCCCCGCAGAATAACCACCTAGAAGAGACTGGCCTGGCCCGAACGAACGTAGCTGGTGAGATCTTCTGGGGCCAGGAAGGCCCCCTCCTGCCTGCCCCTTACTCCTTCCCGTCTCTTCCCCGGTGCAGTTTGTATTCCACGTTCCAAGACACCAGCTAGGAGGACGCACGCCTCTCCAGCCTGGCCAGTGGGTACCAAGGCGGAGGATTGGCTCCGCTCATGACTTCCAGGAAGGGGCCCTCGGGCACCGTGTGGTTGGTGGGAGGCTGCCAGAGCAGCCCCAGAAATGCTTATTAAAGAGCCAATAAATCACGGCTCCATCCACCTCCCTACCCTCTCCCTTCCACATTGCTGCCTGACATTTTTTGTATTGATGCATTTATTTTAAAAAATGGGCAAGACTGCTTGTTTGATTTCCACAGGGGCTGTGTCAGACAGAGAGCTGGCAAATTACTTCCTGACCCTGGATGGCTGATGTAATGGGTCCCCAGCGCCGAAGCCCAGGTCCCCTACTCCTGGTGTGCCTCCATTTGGCTCTGGGCCACTCCCTGTGTGGTGACATCAGAGCTGGTGCTGTCCTTGGCAGGTGGTTCATTTCCCTGTAGCCGTGGACACCCATCAGTCCAGGAAGCCCTGTGAGGTGGCAGCCCTGGCCTGGGCCTCTCTCGTCCTTCTCGTCCATGCCTCCCAGGGAGACAGGAGGTCTCGGGGCTGGGGTAGGGGTGGGGTCGCTCACCCCTCCGTGGGCCTGTCAAGGTTGTGGGGCTACTTTGGATTATATTTTTGCCTAAATCACCACGACAGGCAAGATCACAAAAAGGAATTTATTTGAAGCAAATGAGCATTTTCAGCAAAGAGAAATCAGGAGGAAGTATCCAAGGGAATTGTTTTGTCTAAACTGGACAGGCTGAGGCCATCTGAACCCAAAGGACCCCCCCAACAAAGGATTCCAGAAGAATCCCGGCAGAAGAGCCTCAGCTTACTTTAAGTGGACTTGAGGCATCTTAGGAATAAAACTGGCTAATTAGCTTTTAAAACAGACAAGCAGACATGCACACAATGGCAGCTAACTGCAGTGGGCCACCTCCAAACGGCCAAAGGGCCCCACCTCCTGGTCCTCACTCCCCTGGTCCCCTCCCACACTGGTCCAGGGCAGCCCTGGCGACCAGTGTTAGAGGCTGAAAGTGATGGACTTCTGGCCTACAGCCAATCAGATCAATGCTGCCTCCCCTCCAGGTGATTGGTCAGGTAGTCCAGGCCTCAACCAATCAGAACAGTTCTTTCTGACCATACATCCGCTTGGAGCTAGTGAGTTTGGAGCAAATCACCCCTGGTCCTCTTGAGCGGTGTGGGGCAGAGGTGCGGGTCTGGAGATGATGCAGATACATTGCCACCTTGAGAGAGGTCAGTGCAAGCACAAAGCGGACGTTGGGGATCGGCAGAGTTGAGAAAACAGAAATCTTGCGGCACCCTGATCAAACTGCCTGAAGCCTACAGTTAGTTACAGGAAGCTTCATGCAAGAGCCTAATACAAGCTCCCACTCCCACCACGCAGCCCAGCCTGTGCTGGCGGATCAGATGTTTTCACTGAGACCTTGTATCTTGAGGTAGTGACAGGAGAAAAGACACAGACTTTTTCAGTGAACGCACTGAAAGTTTTTGCCCCACAACAGAGGGTGCAATGCCAGGAGACTCCACAACCAGACCACCTTGGTGCACCAGGCTGGATGTCTTTTTCCTTGGGTTCCTGCCCACCTGCTGGGAGTGGCACTCAGTCTTCCTCTGGCTTTGGTGGGCTGTCTGATCTCATCCCCAAAACTGTCTTTTCTCACTTTGTTCCCAGGGTTGGGTATCTCGCTATCTGCCAAAAATCCTGACTGAGGATGCTGCTAGAAGTGGCTGTGGTGACAAAGTGAGCCTTTGTAAGCATCGTACAAACACATTTCTTCAGAGGCCCACCCAAGGCGTGTCCAGGTGAAAATGGGGTATTAGGAATAAATTCCTATACAAGTAATGGAATATCCAATTAACAGGAGATTAAACTCATAGGGGCTTATTTTCCTCATATAACCAGGAGCCCAGAGGCGAGGTGTTGTCCCCATCAGGGACCAGACTCTGCCAGTCCTCCTGCACACACATCCGCAGCAGGTGGACTTGGGCTTTTGTCCTCATGGTTCATAAGGTGGCTGCTGGAGTGCCACACACCACACATGCTTCCACAGTCAAGGCCAAAGAAAGGAAGAAGAGGCCATGCCAATCACATGTGTCCCCTCTTCTAGGGAGAAAGAAGCCTCTCTCAGAAGCCCCTGCAGCAGATTCCCCCTTGGGCCTTGTTCACCAGAAGAGGGCACAGGACCTCCCACCCTGTGAGAGATTCCGAGGCAGCAGGGAGCCAGATGGTCATGGTTGACACTGGCCAAACGTGCTCCGTCCCTGGGGCTTGGCACCTCCAACAAAAGGAGAAGTGGGATTGAATATCGCGGAGGGGCAGAGCAGGCCTGCCTGACCCAGGTGGGAAGACCCTGGCATATCCAAGCAGAAGAGGACTCTTTTAACAAGATTCTGGGAGGCCCACAGATTACCAGGGGTGGGGGAATCAGGATCAGGGGTTGTGCCGCTGGGAGCACGCCCGAGATCCTGCTGCAGAGCTGGCTCC
Source organism: Vicugna pacos (assembly GCF_048564905.1). Lineage (NCBI taxonomy): Eukaryota > Metazoa > Chordata > Mammalia > Artiodactyla > Camelidae > Vicugna > Vicugna pacos. The sequence continues at coordinate 62,143,072 of NC_133002.1, forward strand.
AGCCACCTCCGCGCAGCAAAAGACCACCGGTGCCACACAGCAAGCGTCCACGAGACCCGCTGCCACCCCTGCCGTCCCCCTCCTGTCAGCGCCCACTGCGCGAGCGGGATCTATGCCGCCTCTCCTCCCAGTGTGATTCAGGGTTGGTGGTGGGTGTTCTGGGCTGCTGGAGCGTGGGCTGTTAACCTTAGCTAAGGAGGAGGTTCCATCACTTGCTGGACGGAAATGGGCACAGCTTTTTGGAAAGCAGTTTGTCAATGTGTATGAACAGATGACAAGTAGCTACACCCTGTGGCCCAGTAGTTTTACGTTAGGTATCGTCTCTCAAGGAGGTCGGAGTGATGGGGAACCTCTAACACTCCTTATGTCATCGCGACAGGGCTGATTATAACCACAACCTGTGGCAGCATCCACCTTTTGCGATGAGGAGAGTACGTGACTCCCGGCCCAGCCATCCTCCAAGGAATATGGAATGATCTGGGGAAATGCTTGGGTTATAATACCAAGTGAAAAGAGCGGGGTGGACCCGTGGTTGTCCTGGCCAAGTCTGATGAAATATTGTGTACTGAAAGCAAGAAGCCAGTGGCACAGGCCTGCCTGACTTGAATCTAGTTGGCAGAAAGGTCTGGAAGAGTCTCCACATTTAAACAGAAATTTCCCCATGAACAGTAGGAAAAGACTTCAATCGCAGATGCCCTTGAAGAAAGCTCAGTGTTGTTTGGCTGAGAGGTTTAGATAAGTGAGCATGCCCAGGAAAACATCACAAAGACCCAAAGTAAGAACAGCCCTCACTGTGTTATGTGCAACCGCGAGGAACTTCAGAGTCACCTCAGTAGCCATCAGTAGAGAGGTAGTTAACTGGCGGCAAATCGCTACAGCAAAACAGCACATAGCCGCGAGAAGGTGCATTTAAATACATTTACTTGAAAGACGTCACTAACATGTCAATGAAAGAAAAATCAGATCATGGAAGACTATACCCTTTATGTGTAGAAATATGTCAATATACACATTACAAAGGATAGAAGGAATTTCTACTCTGGCCATCATGGGGTAACTGGGATCTTCCCTCCTGCCATAAACAAGGAAAACTGGAAAGAAAAGACATGAATCAACTGTTGTCAGACATTGGACAGTAGGCAGTCCGGGATGCTGGGCCCTGAGAGAAGGAGAACAGACGCGAGCCCTACGGTATCTTGGCTTTCTGTCTGGAGGGACTTTCTGGACTGAGGCACAGAACACAAAGGCCCTGTGAGCTGAGACACAGAGATCAGAGTGTGGAGATGCTGAGATGGTTGGAATTTCCAAAGCAGGGTACCTGAGGAGGGGGTTCTGCAGAGAACAAGCTCTGGAAACCCATACGGAGGTCCCCTTAATTGCAAATGTTAACCTGCGTACACGTTCAGGAAACCCCACGAGACTCAGCAAAGAACCGCCCCTGGGGTGCTGTGAAGCTGAACAACTCCCAGAGCCCAGCAGACCTCATTAAGTACCCAGGGCATTTCGTGGAGATTCTGTGAGAGTCACACTAGAAGCAGAGCGAAATCAGAATCAAAGGCTAATCTAGACTCCATCCAATGAAGCTTTAAAACTACCTCAAAAAGATCAAATGTCTCTGCAGCTAAGTGGCCTTTCTGTGAAAACAAACTCCAACTCTCTAAAATGAAAGGACCGTGAAGTCCAGCGATTCAACAATGTAACGCTTAACAATGTCCAGCATTTGATGAAAAGTGACTAGACATGTACAGAAGAAGGAAGCTATGACCCATACCAGAGAGAGATCAGTCGACAGAAACAGACCCCGAGGTGGCAGGGAAGACGGGACTAGCAGAGAAGGATTTTAAAGCAGATACATTTGTTCACAGATTTACAACAAAACAGGAACATAATAAAGAGAAAGTTGGCATAAAAGAGCCAAATGGAACTTCTAAAGCTGAGAAATACAACACCTGAAATTAAGAATGAACCACGTGGACTTACCAGCAAGAGACAGGCAGAGCAAAATGCCCATGAGCTGAGGATGCACCAAGAGAAACTATCCAAGCTAAGTCACGGAGAGGGGAAAAGAAGTGAGAAAATTGAAGAGAACTTCGGTGACCTGTGGGACGATAGCAGTCAGCCTACCTTACGTGTAATTGAACCCCAGAAGGAGAGGAGGAGAGGACAGGAAAAAAATCTTTGAAGAAATAATGGCTGAAATTTTTCCAGATTCATTGAAAACTATAAAAAAGCACAGATCCCCAAATTTGACAGATCCCAAGCCAGGTAAATATAAAGAATATCACATAAGGACACACCTGCATCAAAATTTTGAAAGCCAGTGATAAAGGGAAGAGCTTAAAGGCAGCCAGAGGAAAAACACTTGTTTTATTTAGGGAAACAGAGGTAAGCATGACTGCTGACTTATTGTAAGAAACAGTGCAAACCAGAAGACAATTGAATGACATGTTTAAATGGCTAAAAGGGGAAAAAAAAACACAACCCTATCAACTTTGAATTCTATATTCAGAGAAAATGCTCTTCGAAAATGCTCTTCAAAACTGAAAGCAAATTGAAACTTTTGCAGACAAACAAAGCTGAGATAGCTTATGGCCAGCAAACAAAGAAGAAATGTTAAAGTTAGAGCTACAAACAGAAGGAAATTGATATCAAGTGGAAATAGAGAATACCAAAAATGAGAAATATGCAGATAAAGATTTTTTCTGTTTTTAATTTCTTTAAAATATAACTGACTCTAAATCAAAAATGAATAGCAATGCATGGTCAGGCTTTAACACATGCAGAAGTGACACATGACAAAACCAGCATGAATATATGAGGATGGAAACAGAAGTCTATGACAGTAAGTTTCTCACATTATGTGTGTACTGTGATACGTTTAAAATATATACAGTAAACCTTAGAGTGAGAGCGAGAGAGAGAGAAGAAATTGGTCAATAGAGATTAAGTGATAAACTAAAAATATTCAGTAACAAGATGGTAGAACTTAATCTCAATCATATCAAGAGTTGCACTAAATGTAAATGGTCTAAAATCAGAAATCAACATACTAGATGAAAAAAAAACAAGACCAAAAGAACAGATGCCCACAAGAAACACACGTTAAATATAAATAGGTTCCAAGTTAGACAATGGACTCTGTTATGTTATGCAAACACTAACATGAGCAAGGGGCATTGCTACATTAATACCAGACAAGGTTAGCTGAAGGATGAGGAGTATCACCAGAGCTAAAGACGCAATCCTAGAGGTATATGCACCTGATAACAGAGCTCCAGAATACATGAGACAGAAAACTCATGAGTTGGAGATTTCAACAATTTTCTCTTAGAAACTGAAATAACAATTAGAGAAAAAGTCAGTAAGGACACAGAAGACTCTAACAACACTATGAAAATTTGATGTGATTGACATTATAGAGCACTGTACCCACGTGGCAGAAGGCGTATGCTTTTCAAGTGCACAGAGAAAATTTACAATTGACTGAATTCTGGACTATAAAACAAGTTTTCATAAGCTCTGAGGAATGAAAAAATACAAAATATGTTTTCTGATCACAAGAGAATGAACGTAGACAACAACAACAAAAAGAGTCTGTAAAAATTTAAACTATTTGGAAGTAAACCACAATTTTCAAAGTAACCCATGGATTACCAAGTAAATCACAAGGGACATTTTAACATCTTTTAACCGAATGATATCAAAAACACAGTATATCAACATTCGGGGGATGCAGCTAGAATAGTGATTAGAGGGTAGATATAGTTTTAAATGTTTATATTTTAAAAAAGAAGAAAGGGGAATGGGAAGGGATAAATTTGGGAGTTTGAGATTTACAAAGGTTAACCACTATATATAAAAATAGATAAAAACCAAATTTCTTCTGTACAGCACAGGGAACTATATTCAATATCTTGTAATAACTGTTAATGGAAAAGATTATGAAAACAAATATATGTGTATATATATATATACAAATGCCTCACTGGGACAGTCTGCTGTACACTAGAAACTGACACGTTGAAACCAACTATACTTCAACAACATTTTTTAAAAAATTAAAAAGAAGAAAAAGAAAGGTCCAAAATCAATGCTTCTGTCTTAAGACATAGAAGAAAGAAGAGAAGAGTAAATCCAAAATAGAAGGAAAGGCAAAGAAAATAGCAAAAATGAATGAACATGATACAGAAAATAAATATGCAGGAGAGAAATATCAATGAAAGCAAAAGCTAGTTCTTTGAGAACTTGAATAATGTGGATAAACCTTTAGCTACACTGGGTATTATGGGCTGAATTGTGTCCCTCCTACAAAATTTACGTGTGCCGGTCCTAACCCCCCCAGGACTTCAGAACGTGACCGTATTTGGAGATGGGGGCCTTCAAAGAAGTAATTACGTTAAAATGAGGTCATGTAGGTGGGCCCTAATCCCACGTGACTGTGTCCTTATGACAGGAAGTGAAGTTACAGACGCCCAGAGGGACGCCCACGTGGGCACCCGGAGGAGAGGGCCGTCTGCACGCCCAGGAGAGAGGGCTCGGGAGGAAGCACCTTGCGCCTGGATCGCAGACTTTCGGCCTCCAGAACTGTGAGGAAACGAATGTTCATTGCTGAAGCCCCCCCACCTCAAGTCTGGGGCAGCCCCAACAAACTCACAAGACCGCTCAAGGAGAGAAAGAGAAAAATCACAAACCCTGACTCCGGAAGTCAGCAAAGACACCGCAAGGGAAGAACGCCGCGTGGTGCAGAAACACCTCGCAGACCGGCGAGTCGAACGGCAGCGCAGAGGAGAGCCACGGCGCGGGGCGAAGGGCTCACGCAGGAGCACGCGGCCGCTGTCACCCTCGGGGGCCGCTCGACGTCAGCCACCGCGGCAACGGAGCGAAGGGGGAGGACCCAGGCCTTCTCCATGATGCAGGAAAATCAGCTGACAACATTCAACACCCATCTATGATTAAAAAACACTCATATCAAGGTGAAAACAGAAGGCAGATTCCTGAACCTAATGAAGACACTCTCTAGGGGGAAGGGGATCGCTCCCGCGGCAGAGCGCATGCTCGGCCCCGCGAGCTCCCGGGTTCAATCCCCGGTACCTCCTCCAAGCAGAAATCAATGGGGAAACCTGACGACCTCCCCCTCAGAAATCAGGGCACGCTCTGAAAACCCCGCAGCTGACCACACTGAACAAGGGCATGCAGAAAGCTCTCCCGGCAACGTGAGAACGGGTGTCTGTCCTCCTCACTCCTGTTCAGTCTGGTGAGTTATCTTACTGGAGATGCCAGCCAGCATAATAAGACAAAAACAGTAAGTTAAATGAAAGGCAGCTATCTCTGAAAGGGGCAAGTGAAGCATTCCTTACTCACGGGATTTCGTCCTACATGCAGAACACCTGCTTCTAGAATTAGCAAGATCACAGGATGCCAGGCCGGCACGTGGAATCTATTGTTGCTGCTTCTCCAACCAGCAGTGAGCGACTGCAGAGTGAAAAGATCAATACCATTTACAGTGCAGCCAAAAACATCAAACCCCTAAGAATGCACCGAGGAAAAGCTGCACACCACCTCTCAACTGAAAACAGAAATCTGGCTGACAGAAATGAAAGAAAACCTAAATAGACAGAGGGGCAGAAAACGTCATTATTTGGAAGCCTCAGTATTGTTAAGATGGCAAATCTTCTCAAGCTGAACTGTAGACTTAATGCAGTCCTCATCAAAATCCCAGGAGGCTTCTGTTGCACAAAAATGACAACCGGACCCTAAAATGGACGTGGTATGCAAAGGTCTTGGAACAGCCACAACAATTCTAAGAAAAAGAATGAAGTTGGAGGACGTACACCACTTGATTTCGAGACTAAATGAATACAAAGCTAAAGGTATCAGGACAGTGTGGCATGAGCATGAAGGGGTGTATATAGGTCAGTGGGACAGGACAGACATATAGCCAGTTGGCTTTTGACAATTCAACAAGGAGAGGAAAGTCTTTTCAACAGATGGTGCTGGAGGGGGAGGGTACAGCTCAGTGGTAGAGCACATGCTTAGCATGCAGCAAGGTCCTGGGTTCAATTCCCAGTGCCGCCATTAAAATAAATAGATAAATAACCTAATTACCTACCCCCCCAAAATAAATAAAATTTTTAAAATAATTTTTTTTTAAAAAAGAACAGATTTTTTTTAATGGTGCTGGAACAACTGAATACTTTTGTGGGAGAAAAATGAACACTTATCTCACACCATTCACAAAAATCCACTTTGAATCCTAGATCTAAATGCAAAAGGTAGAACCATAGAATTACTGGGGGGGAAAAAAACAGGAGAAAATCTTGATGACATTACAGTAGTACGCAAAACGCACAATGATAAAAGGAAAAGACGGGTACTCGGATGTCAGCAAAACTTTAAGCTTCTGTCCTCCGAGTACACCATTAAAAATTGAAAAGGCCCCCAAACAAAACAGAAACAAAAAGAAAAACAAAACAAAAAAACTTGTGGCATGGTAAAAAAAAAAAAACAAAGAAAGAAAAGAAAAGGCAAGTTACAGAGTGAGAGAAAGTATCTGCAATAAATGCATCTGACAAATTATTAGTATCCAGAATATACAAAGAACTCTTGCCACTCAATAATAAAAACACCAACAACTCAATAAAAATGGGCAAGTTAGAACATATGCTTCACAAAAGAGTTAGAATAGGTCAATAGACACATAAAGACATGCTCAACATCATTATTCACCAGGAAAACGCAGATTAAGACCACACTGAGACACCACTGATATCTAGGAAATGACTAAAATTCTAAAGTACTGACAACATCAAATGCTGGTGAGGACTCAGCAACAGGAACCCGCTTCCATTTGCAGGCGGAAACGCAGGACGGTGCAGCTGCTTTGTGAAAACCGTCTGGCCGTTTCTCACAAAGAGAAATGATCCTACCATACAGTCCAGCAATTATGCTCCTAGAATTTTTGTCCAACTGATCTGGAAACTTATGTCCATGCAAAAATCTCCCCAAAAATGTTTACAGCAGCTTAATTTGTAATTACCAAAAACTGGAAGCGACCAAGATGTCCTTCCACAGGTTAAACAAACTAGAATATCCGACAACTGATGCCTTTTCGGTGGTAAAAAGGAAGGCAGTCTTAAACAAGGACAAAAACAGGGAGGAATCTTAAATGCATGTTGTCAAGTGAGAGAAGCCAATCTGAAAAGGCCCGATTGTGTGATTCCAACAACACGACTTTCTGGGAAAGGCGACACTTTGGAGACAGAAAAAGTCAGTACAGGGATGCTATGCTGCACACCAGGAACTGACATACTGTAACTAACCATACTTCAATTAAAAAAAAGGTCAGTGGTTGCAGGGCTTGGGGGTGGAGAGACGATATCACAGATGAGGCATAGGGCATTTGAGGGGCTTGCGGGGAGGCTATTCTTCATAGTCCTGTGATGGTAGACACCTGACACTATGTAACGTCAAAACCTGGAGAACTGTGTAGCAGAAAAAGTGAGCCACAACGTACACAGGCTTTAAAAAAAAATCATTGAGGAGATCAGAGGATCCCAGGAAGGGATGCAGACTGGGAGAAAAGAATGTAACTCTTACAATGTATGAAACTGCGTCACCCAGAGGCCTGGGGAAAGATGCTGACCTAAGTAACTTTGGGAATAAGGGGTCTGCAAGATTGGAGGCAGAAGAACAGCACACAAGCCCTGGACTATACTTGTGGTTGGTAAAGTTGTTTCCCACTGGTAGTAGCCGATTCTGAAACCACGGTTCAGACAGAACCCCATTTTATTGTGTTTTTTACAAACTGAAGGTTTGTGGCAACCCTGTGTCAAGCAAGACTGTTGGCCCCCTTTTTCCAACAGCATTTACTCAGTTCGTGTCTCTTGGACACATTTTGGTAATCCTCACAACATTCCAGGCTTTTTCATGATTGTCACATGTGTTACAGTAACCTGTGATCTGTGATCTTTGATGTTACAACTATGCCTCCCTGAAGGCTCAGGTGGTTGGCATTTTTTAGCAGTAAGATGTTTTTTAATTAAGGTATACACATTGGGTTTTTTTTTTTAAGACATAATGCCATCCTACACTTAACAGACTACAGCAGAGCATAAACTTAACTTTTACGTGCACTGGGAAACCAACAAATTCATGTGACTCTCTTTATTGCAATATTTGCTTTATTGTGATGGTCTGGACCCAAACCTGCAATATTTCCTGTCTGCCTGTACACACAGGCTGGAATTGAATGAGCCAACATGGATGGACATACAGTGAGCAAAAAAGAACCCCTAATTGTCGTAAGTTAGTGAGATTGTGGGGACACTGTAGGGGCATAACTGAGCCTCACCTGCCTGATACAGCATCATTGTATATACGAGCAGCACCCTCTCGAGTTGTGCAGTGCACTACCTGGGCAGCTGTCCATGGTATCCCCCAGGGTATGAGACACTTCTCCAAGGAGGCATCTCTTCCAGATGCTTCCATTCATAAGCTGATCATTAGCCTTTGAGATTTCATCTTCCCTAAGTGGCCCGTTTGAATGTTTTTCTCTCACTTGTCCACAGATTCTCCTGACCTTTTCTTGCTAATTTGCAGTCTTTGCATGGTCTGGAGGTTAATCCCATTTTCCACTGTGAGGACGTTGTACCCCAAGTGCCTGCGGGCTCTGTCGGTGGGGTTCTTCCTGCAGAGTGCTCCTTTCTCTTTCTGTAGAAGTGGGCAGAACTCTCCAAGTCTTGCTTTGGTTTGAGCAGATTCACTTTCAAGTCACAGTAGCTACAGTCCGTCTTTCTCTGAAGCTCCATCTCCTTTTGCAAAGTCTAGCGTTTTGGTGCACTTGGTACAGAGCCACCTGAAGAAATGATGCCAACAGAGGTGAGATTGTCGAGGCGAGAGGCCACCCTCTGGCAGTTAAGCCTCTTTCTGATGGACGTGAGGAAGTACCACCTGTGGGCCCAGGGCAGTGTGCCCAGCTCCCCAGGGCACCCGCGGCCAGACTGCCTCGCCACCCTCCTTCAGCCGGTGAGTTCAGTGACTGGTTCTCACATCGGTTACTGTCCCCAGAGCGCCACAAAGGGAGGCGAGTCTCCATGCTGCAGGAAATGTCGCTACCCGCAGGAGCAGGAGGTGGGCCAACATGTGCCCCTTCCACATGTGCAGAGGTGTCTGGGCCTCCGTGTCCCTTTTGCAGAGGGGACAGAGGCACAGAGTAGATGGACTCGCCCACTGGGCCCAATGCCAAGAAGGGTGGATGGAGCCGGGATCTGGCCAGGCAGCGTGGCCGCACCAGGTAGCCACTTTTCTCCTCCACGTCCTAAGAAAGTTGTTCTCTCCTCGTGAGCCCGGCCCATCCTGGTCCCTGAATCCACTCATGCTTCGAATCAGATCTTCTAGTCCTGACTGAAAGAGGAATGTTGCCCAGGGCAAAAAAGTGGCTTCTGACCCATCGCTGTGTTCCCCAGGTGGGGGCAGGGGTGTGTCACAGGGTACCTGGGAACAAGGTGACAGGGCCAAAGCAGGATGGAGCCCCGGACCTGGCAGGGCCCACTTTCTGCTCCTTCAGTCCTGTTCTTGGGGCCCCTTGCTCCTGACCTCACACCACAGCCTCCCTCCCAGGGACCCCCAGACAATTCCCAACAGCACAGGCTTTTAAATCTTTCTTCTCTGTTTCGTATTCAAGTTCTTCCAAATCCTTAAGTATTTTCAATCTAGTGAAGAAATCGTACCTCCCAGACCCCACCTGCAAAGAGTAAAGTTTGAAAATCTGAAATAGCTGGGGAGACTCTGTCCACCGTGAGCAGAACTACACCTCCCTCACCGACAGGCGGAGGATGAAGCCTGGTGCCTGCCAGCCACGTTCACGCCACCAGGTGACAGTCAGCAGGGTGGGCAAGGTTCCCAGAACGTCGGGTTCTATGCAATCCCAAACTTCCTCCAGCTGGCGAGCTTACCGAGAAGCCCCACCCCACAGCACCTGTGCGCCGGGAGGGCCACCCCCCCACAGCTGCAAGTACCAGTGCACGGCACAGCTCCTGCCAAGTTAACGTGCCCGAGGTCACACTGCCAAGCAAGGCCACTTGCATACGCCCTTCCCGCCGCAGCTTGGTGGGGAGGGAGCACTGTCCTGCACGGCCTAGGCCCTCTTCCCTGGAAGCCACACCACCAGGACAGGGACTCCAGCTGTGCCAAGACCTCCTAAGACCGTAAGTTCTGAAAACACAATCACACCACTGGTTTGGGAGAAACCACCAGTTGCTGCCCCACTGCTGTCCCCCCCACCCCCCGAAGACACCCCCCCAAGCAGGAGGCACCAATCTGATAGATTTACTGCAGCACTTTTTATTTCCTCACAATGACGCGTTGCTGGGGCCTAATGTTCTCACGTGACAGTAGAAAAACCAAAATTTGTTGTCATCTCTTAAATTGAGAATTGCGTACAAAAACCTTACATAAATTAAAAGGATGAATAAATTTACAGGTGTGAATGCAAACCGTCTTCCAACTCAAGGCAAGGAACGACCCTTGGTGTTCTGGCAGGAAAACCGGGGGAGAAAGGGAAGTGGGTCCTTAGGCTGGGACCTTCCCAAGCCCGTCAGGCTGGCGGGACAGAAATGATAACAGGTTCAGGACTCCTGCAGCCTCGAGGGAACCCTGGAATAGGCAGCTCTCACACATCAATACCCTGCACAACCAAGAGACGCGGGGTCTCCCGGATTCACATCAAGCCAACGAGTTTCTCTTCCAGAAACGTGTTCTCACCTCAGCCACGACAAGTGACAGCCGCATGTAACTAGGGGTTTAAATCAAAGATATGCACAGGGTATTAAACGTACACCGAGGGAAGAGCTAACTTGAATACAAGGTCAAGATCAGCAACAAGTCTACCATCCAGTGCTGATGCCAGATACAAGCTTCAAGGACAAATTTCTTTTCAAAGGCTTATTCCAGTTTCACGAGGCTGGCATGAGGTGTGTACATTTGCCAGGGCAAATTTATACTTCTGAATTAACTCATGCAGCAAATGCTACGCATCTGCCCGCAGTCCGTTTAGAAGCATTTGCGGTGGACGATGGAGGGGCCTGACTCGTCGTACTCCTGCTTGCTGATCCACATCTGCTGGAAGGTGGACAGTGAGGCCAGGATGGAGCCCCCGATCCACACGGAGTACTTGCGCTCAGGAGGGGCGATGATCTGCAAAGACAGAGGTGTGACTTTAGTTGGTGGCACTGTCTTCCCAGCAAGGCCTCCCGGCCCAAGCCCACAGCCACCTTGGACTCACCTTGATCTTCATCGTGCTGGGGGCCAGGGCCGTGATCTCCTTCTGCATCCTGTCGGCGATGCCAGGGTACATGGTGGTCCCACCAGACAGCACCGTGTTGGCGTACAGGTCCTTCCGGATGTCGACGTCACACTTCATGATGGAGTTGAAGGTGGTCTCGTGGATGCCACACGACTCCATACCTAAGAGACAAAGCTCTCCCTTAGGATTAAGCGTTCAAGTTGAGAGGCACCTCGGCCCTCGACAGCCTCACACCGCCTGACACCTACCCAGGAAGGAGGGCTGGAAAAGCGCCTCTGGACACCGGAAGCGCTCGTTGCCGATGGTGATGACCTGGCCGTCGGGCAGCTCGTAGCTCTTCTCCAGGGAAGAGCTGGAGGCGGCGGTGGCCATCTCCTGCTCGAAGTCCAGGGCGACGTAGCAGAGCTTCTCCTTGATGTCGCGCACAATCTCCCGCTCAGCTGTGGTGGTGAAGCTGTAGCCGCGCTCCGTGAGAATCTTCATGAGGTAGTCCGTCAGGTCCCGGCCAGCCAGGTCCAGACGCAGGATGGCGTGGGGGAGGGCGTAGCCCTCGTAGATGGGCACGGTGTGGGTGACCCCGTCCCCAGAGTCCATGACAATACCAGTGGTGCGGCCAGAGGCGTACAGGGACAGCACGGCCTGGATGGCCACATACATGGCCGGGGTGTTGAAGGTCTCGAACATGATCTGGAGAAAGCAATGGGCTCCTCAATCAAGGGCAGGGACACAAAGCCACCCCATGCTTACACACCATGCCGGCATGCCACAAATGTGATGTGTGGAGAAAAGAAAAGGAAGCAGGCAGAAACACAAATAAGAAACCTTGAGACTTCAGGGAAGAAATGCCAGGAGGAGAACAGAACCCTGAAAATATCGAAAGAAACACTTGAATTTTCAGAAAAAAAACAGCACAAAATGACTTGTGAAACAGATACACCAGCCAAGGCAACTCCGCACGGCTTACCTGGGTCATCTTCTCACGGTTGGCCTTGGGGTTGAGGGGGGCCTCGGTCAGCAGCACAGGGTGCTCCTCGGGGGCCACGCGCAGCTCGTTGTAGAAGGTGTGGTGCCAAATCTTCTCCATGTCGTCCCAGTTGGTGACGATGCCATGCTCAATGGGGTACTTGAGGGTCAGGATGCCGCGCTTGCTCTGGGCCTCATCGCCCACGTAGCTGTCCTTCTGCCCCATGCCCACCATGACGCCCTGGTGTCGGGGACGGCCGACGATGGACGGGAAGACAGCCCGGGGGGCGTCGTCCCCAGCAAAGCCAGCTTTGCACATGCCAGAACCATTGTCGATGACAAGCGCAGCGATTTCTTCTTCCATCGCGATCTGTTCAAACAGGCGACCGACTCAGACACTCCCCCCAGCGCCGGGACGGCCCCTGCAGAGGCCCGCCTCCCCCGAGCCCGCCGCCCTGGCAGCGGAATAACCGCCTGGAACCAAGACAAGCTTTTTACGTAACGCCCTCACTCCCCAGTCGTTCCGGCCCCGCCCTGGCCCCCTCTCCCGGCAGCACTCCCGCCGCGGCCCCGCCGGGGACCATCCCAGCCCAGCCACCGGGCCGCCCTTTGTTCCTGGCGGCGGCGCGGCCCGGCCTCCGGGCCCAGGAGCGGGAAGCGGGCCCGCGAAAGGGCAAGGGAACAGTGACACGGACTAGGCCGCAAAGACCTGTTCACTTACCGGCGGAGGCGGCGGGATGCGGAGGAGTGAGCGGCGGAGCGGCGAGAGGACGCGGAGCGCGGGCCGGCTGCGGCGAGTGAGACCGACCGCGGCCTCCCCCGCCAGTATTTAAGCGGAGCGGGGAGCGCGCGCGGAACGGCGGCGCGCGCGGCCCCAGAACATGTCCATATATGGCGATCTTTCCGAACGCCGGGCGCCCATTGGCCCGTCCGGCCAGGGCACGTGGGGCCCCGCGCCCGGTCCCGCCCCCAGCCCGCACCGCCCCCAACCGCCCCGCCCGTGTCACCCCCGCGCGCCCGAGACCCCCGAGAGGGACCCCGCGCGGGTTGGCGGGCGGGCGGGCGGGGAGAGTGGGCGCTCCCCGGGGGTCGCTGCGGAGGCTGCGGGGCTGCCTCGCCGCCCCGCCCCGGGACTGCCGCGCGCCGTGGGGGAGGGCCCAGCTGCTGCACCCCGAAACTGTCTGGCCCGGGGCTGGGCGGCACCCGGAGCCGGGTGTTTCCCCGCTGCCCAGCCCTGCAGGGGGCTTTGGTTCCCAAGCGCCCCCTGCGAGCTTTCTTTCTGAGGCCCTGCAGAGGTCCCGGGCCGTGAAGGCCGGTTCCCGGCGCCGGGCTGGGGGAGGGGAGGGAAGAGTAGGGGGGTCTCCACCGGCCGCCCTTGCGGCACTTTGTGCCCCGCGGTCCGCGGGAGTGCCGGGGAGCCATGACCTCGCCGTCGCCCCCGTCACGATGGGAAGGAGCTGCCCGTCCCCCAGCGCGGCCACTACCGCGTAGGCCCTTCTGCCGGAGTTAGGGCGCCCTGCCCGGGGTCCCTGACGGTCCAGAGACAGGCCCGATTCTACCACACCCTATGTATCCTGCTCCTCTAACCGTAGGCTCAATTGTTCCTAGGCGCGGCCTCCACTCCGGGTTTGGGGTTCCCCCCCTCATCCGCTGGGGGAGGGGTGGGACTTTGTGTCATTTAAATAACCTTTGAGCATTATAGGGAAACTGAGGCAGAGAAGGGCAGTGCAGACTGCCCGAACGGTCAGCTCTCCCTAGACTTTGAGGGGCTCACCTTCTCTGTTTATGATCTTGGGAAAGGGCCGCGGCTGAAGTGAGTTTGCTGGCCCCTGGCTGCCTGGGGCTGCGAGTTCTCCTGGGTCCGGGGCGCGCCCTTTTCCCCATGAGCCTGTGCTAAAAGACTTGTCATCCCTGCCAGGGTCCTGGTCACACCTTCCATCGCTAGTGCTTTGGTTATGCCCCGAGGGAACCAGGTACTCTGGTTTCCTCGGACTGACTTGTAAGCCTTCAGGATTGCTCAGAACAGAATTAAACATCAGAGGCGGCATGGGGGAAGAGCACTGTCCAAGAGGAGTAGCAGTGGGTCAGGCAGAGTGAACGTGGGGGCTCGTCCAAGGCCCCGGTGGGGTGGACCCGAGCAGGTGTCTGATGGGGGTGAGGAGGCAAGGCCGGGCGTCCCAAGATCCTTGCAAGGTCATCTTGTGTCCACATTAACGGATAAGCACGTTGGGCTAGGCAGGTAAAGCAGCCGCCCAGCTCACCGCGGACTGCAGGCACCCAGACGCCAAGGCTTTGCCTATGGCCACTCCTGCCACCAGACCTAGCTGGTCCCCGACTCCCCACTTTACAGGGCGCTAGGCAAGGCTGCTGTCCATCAGATGTGTGCCCCACCCATGGGAGAGCCTGGGGTTGGGCCTCCAGAAAGTCCACGCTTCCTGGCGCCCTTGGGCACAAACACGGGCCTTCAACCCCCAGGTAGGGGCGTCAGTGTGCGAGGACGCCTGCAACACGCGGGTCCCAAGATATCACACGCGAAGTGGGAAGTGTCCAGCATCCAAGGCCTCGCGCCCTGTGTCCGCCCACACCACGTTCCAGTCAGGCCCCCTAGACTGCGGGGGCTTCGTCTCCTCAAGCTCCAGCTCGCTCTGGCACTCCTTTGTCTGGTGTGCCTAGGCTATCTCGGGGGACAGATTGGGAGGAGGCAGAGGCCGTTGGACCTCTGTCCCGATCCCCCCTACCTTTTTCCCCACCTGGCAAGGCGCTGGGAACACGGGCGAAGGGTCATGAGGGGAAGGGGGCGGGGTCTTGGAGCCCCGAGATTCCGGGGCTCCCCCTTCGGTAGGCTGCCAGCCCCCAACCCGCAGGGCCGGGGCTGTGGGGGAGGGGAGCGGGCGCTCTCGGTCAGCCGGCGCGGGGTGGGGTGGGGGAGCTGCTGCTGCTTCCGCGGATGTGTCACCCGGCGGGGGTGGGGGGAATGGGTCAAGGTGCGGCCGCAGGTGTGCGGGTCGGGACGGCGGCGCGCGGCGCAGCCATATTTGGCCATTTCGGCGCCGCCGGAGCCCCGCCCGTCGCCCGGGAAGCCGCAGCCCTGGCAGCCCCGTCTCCGCCCGCCGCCGGCCCTGAGTCACCGGCCGGGCGGGGGGCGGAAGTAACGGACAGGGGGCGCCGGGCGCGCTCCTCGCCTTATTTAGTCAAGGAGGCCGCCGATTGGCCGGCGGAACAAAGGGGCGGCGGCGGGAGGCCGGGGCGGGGGCGGGGCGGCCCGGGAGCCTCCGAGGGGGCGGGGCGGGGAGGGGGCCGGCCGCCGCTCCCCCCCGACTCCCTGGCCCTCGGGGGTCCAGGAGGCCCGGCTGCACCGCGTCACGGCTGGCTGCGAGAGTGGAGGGTGGGGAGTGCACGTGGCCCCAGGGGTCTGGTGGCGGCGGGGTGGGGGAGCGTAGCTGGAGGCCTGGCGGGGGTGGAGAGGGGGCGACCACCCGCCTGGGAAGCATCACCCTGAACCTGGAGTAAGTGAATGCCGCGGGTCCAGGGGCCTGGCCCCAGGTAGAGCGAGGCCTCCAAACTCTGCTCAGGGGATTGGGGGACGGGGCGGGGAACACCGCATTCTGCGCTGTGATTTTTCTGTTTTGCAACTGGGCAGTGCGAGGCCTTCTCCCAAGGTCACCTCAGGGCTGTGCGCTTGGAAGCGCAGGGCTGCCCCCACCCGTCCTGGAGCTGGAGAGGCCCAGGAGCCCCTTGTGGCAGGGATGTAGCAGCCCCTGGCTCAGGGGTGCTCAGGGAGGCCCTGGGAAGAGGGACAGTCAGCAGCTGCACTTCTGCCCAGAAGCAGGTGTGTCCTTTCCATCTTGAGGATGGAGACTTGGGGCTCAGAGCAATGATGTGAATTGATGGGAATTTTTAAAGTTTTTTTTTAGCTCTGTGTTGGTTTGGAGGATTTCTTGTGGCTGTGCTGCATCTTGTTTCATCTTCCATCCATTTAACAGCTGAGAAAACAGTGGTGCAGGGAGGTGACATCACCTTGCAAGGAAGTGTGGCAGGGCTGAGACTCAGCCCAAGGCAGCTCCAGTGCTGGGCACTGCCAGGAAACCCCAGCTCAGGGTCCTGCCCTGCTCCGCCCCTCTGACACCTCCGTCAGCCTGTCATCTCCCTGCTCCAACCTCCAGGGATGTTTCCCAGGATCCCAGTCACCTCCGCACCCGACCCCCAGCCCATCACACCACCTGCCTCCCACCTCTCAGCACCTTTCATCTAGCCAGTTCTTTGTCAGGCAGACAGGGGAGGGAACTTGGTAATGAGTCCCTGCTTCTGGCCTTTGCCTCTGCCACTCCACCTGCCAGGAATACCTTCCCCCCACCTCCCTCCAAATGCAATGTTGGATCCTGGAACAGAAATAAGGGCAGGAGCAGAGGAAGTCATGAAATTTAATTAATACTAAGTACCAAAGTCAATCTCTCAGTACAATTGTACCGTGACTGTCCAAGATGTTAACATTAGGGAAACGGGGTGGAGAGTCTACAGGAATGCTAACTGTCTCTGTAACTTTTCTGTAAATCTAAAATTACCTCGTAATTAAAATTTTATTTTCTAAATGTCAAGGAAAACCAAAGTTCCCCTACCCTCAGCTCATTGTCCTGTTCTCCCAGGCCTGTGGCCAGATCAAATGCAAGATGACCGTTTTGCCACCTAAGGCCTCCTGGACACAGGGCTGGCTCCCACAGGAGCAGCCCCCAGAGCGGCTCTGTCTGTTTGGAACAGTGGTCCCCAGGCTGCCCTGGTAGGCAAGGCCAGTTTTCTGCTGGCTTGACATGCCTACCTCTTGAGTTTCAGGTCAGAGGACAAGCCACACACTTCTGTCTCTGGTCTAGTGCCCAGCAGGGGCTTTTCAGCACTTTACAGACAGGCACACCCGGAGGCCGAGGCTCCAGCCCCAAGCCCCGTGGACCTTTGTGTTGGCCAGCTGTTTGGACGTTCAGGCACCTGTGAGTTGAGTCAGGTGCTCAGTGCTCAACGCTGCCATGTGTCCTGGGCCGGAATGCCCCTGGCCAGGCCTCTTCATATGTCATCCGGTCCTTACTGCCTGAGGCAGGGAAACTGAGGCTCACAGTGTGTGTCCCTGCAAAGGGAGTTAGCCAAGGGTTCGCTGCTCCGGCAGAGGAGGGCTTCAGGCCTTTTGCAGACAGGCCTCACCAGAGATTCTCAGACGCTGCTAAGGTGCAGCAGGAGCCCGGGAGGCTCCTGGAGGAGCACTGGGCTGGGAGTCAGGACCTGAGTTCTGGGCCTCAATTTTTGTAAAGACAGCAGATGGGCCAGTGATGTGAAGGGTGTGGGGCCCATCAGAGGCTCTGAGGCTGGTGGCTCTGGTGCACTGGTGCAGGTTTGGGGACAGGAGGCCACTGGATGGCCCAGTGAACTTTCTCCAAGCCTCACCGCAGGTTTCCCAGACCTCTGGCCTCCATATCCCCAGGCATCCAGTTTTCTGTAATGATTAAGTACTCACTCAGCACCTCTGTGTGTCAGACCTGAGATTCCAGGAGCAGCAGCCTCCTCACTCCGCATCCCAGGGTGCAGCCCCCGGCCTGCTTCCCTGGGTCTCGGCAGACAGCGACACCACTCCCGACACCACAAACCCTGAACGGTGGTCCGGAAGTAGGCACACTGGCAGGAGTGGTATCACAGACACCGATGTGGGCCCTGCCCCACAGCTCCCTCCCCCGGAGGGTGACTTTTCACCTCTGCATAGTTCTTACTCTCAGTGAGATGGGTTCCCAGATTGCAAAGGGGAACCAAGGATTCAGCCCAGGAATCCAGACCTCCCACTGCTTCATGACAGTCCTGCCCTACATATGGCTAAAGCGGGAAACCAGGATGCCCGCCAGACCACAGCACGCCCTGCACGTCTCTGACCTGTGTCTGATTCCCCACAATCAATGCTACAAATCGTCCCACTCTGCTCCCCATGACACCCCCTGCCTAGAGACATACGTGAGCCGCTTCCCCTGTGCTGGCGGCTCTGCCTGACCCTCCACCCCTTCACTGACTGCCCCTCTCACTCTCTGCCCTCCAGCCCAAGACCAGCACCTTCCCAGAAAGTTTTTCCCATTGGCTGCCTCCTCCCTGCAGGCCTCCAGGTAATCCCCTGGCCTCAGATCAAGTCCCCACCTCCCACCTGAATATTGGTTACTCAGCTTGTCCCTGCCATCTGCCCCAGAAAGTAGGTTGTCCTAACACAGTGGTGAAGCTGGTATCCCCTGCACCTTTACGTGGGAAGGAAGCAGGAGTGGAGGGAGAAGAAGTGGAGAGAGGGGCTCCATCTGTGGAGGAGGGAAGGGCCTTCCTTCCCTGAGCGTCAGAGGAGCTGTCACCCCAGCCCTGACTCCAATACGCCAAGGGAGGACATGGCCCCAGAGCTGAGAGGGAAGGAGCCCGGAAGCCTGACCGCCCCCAGGGACCCTCCCCCCGCCCCGCAGTTGGTAGGCCTGCAGGGCTGCCGGGACAAGAGTGGGGTGGGTCCTAAACAGTGAAGGTTCACGGCTGTGCCTCCCGCCCTGGCCCCGGGCGGTGGAGGGCGCGCCCGACCAGCAGAACTCTCCTGAGCTAGACTCGGTCAGGGGTGCCGCCACAGGTGTCCCCATCCCGGGACCGGAGGCCTGCATGGCGAGATACCGGCAGGAGGCCGCTGCTCTGGGCGCTGTGTCCTCCCCGCCACCGCTCCAAAGGCTGCAGCTGGGGTGGGCATTGTGGAGAGAAGCACGGTCAAGGCTGGGGTCGAGCCCGGGCTCCAAACCGGTCACCCTGGCCCTCCCCGCGCCCTCTTTCCGTGGCTCCGACTTCCCGGGGAAGCGGCGCTCAGGTACCCGCCCGGCGGGGGGCGGGCCTGCTGCACTCGGCCCCGCCCACTGCAGCCTGTTAGGCGCACACCGCCGCGGGGAGCGGGTCTGATCCTACCGGGCTGGGCGTGGGGGAAACCGGGCCGCATGTCCTAATTTGGTCCGGGGCCCGTTCCCGGGCCACTGGTCCCCGCACGCCCCTCCCCTGACCAGGTCCGCCTCCGCCTGCAGGAGCTCGATCCCGGCACCAGCTTTCCCTGAGCCTTTCGGGGTCAGCACCGGAGAGACGGGATCCAGCCGGAGGCCGAGGGAGTGCGGAAGAGGCTGCCACCGAAGCAGCGCAAACTGGGGCCGGAGGCTTGGGGTGCCCCGCCACCCGCGGCCACTCTGCACCCCTGCTGTTAGGTGGTGTCAGACCTGGTGCCAGAACCCCCTCCCCCCCACCGCACAATCCGCGTCTCCTCTGTCCCGGCGAGGTGCGGGCAGGGCACGGCAGCGGAGGCCCTGCGGCCGGGGGAGGCGGGAGCAATGCCCGGATTCAGCACGCGCCTCGCGGTCAGGCACGGGCTGGGTGCGGGGACGTCCCTTCCGGGCGGTGAGCTTGACGGCCTGAGCCAGGAGATGGCGCTGTGGCCAGCCGCGGCAGCCCCTAGCGCCCAGCTCCGAGGCCGGCCGGTGTCATTCCCAGGTGGGCCGCCAGGTGGGTCCTGCTATGGAGGCCAGGTGCCCGGGGCCGGGCGAGGAGTACGGGCTGCACCTGTCTGCCCCGCCCCGACCCCAACCGAGCTGGCCCCGCCCTCCCCAGCGCCCAGAGGGACCCCGTGTAGCCGCTGACCTGGGCTGGGGAGGGTGCTGCCAGTGGCCGCTGAGTCACTGCTGCCCGAGGGTGACAAGGAGTGGCTGGGGAGTGGCCTGTGACCTCAGCCAGTGCTGACGCAGGGAGACAAGGTGGGATAGGGTCAGCCTGCACCCAGGGCAATGGAGGAGAGGAGGGCCAGGGCCTCCACTCAGCCAGGCTGGGCCAGCCCTCCCTATGTCCTTGTACCTTCTGTTCAGGGGCAGACAGCACCCCCAGAGGGACCCAAAGCCTGGGCAGAGCCTGGACCTGGGTGTGTCTGTTGAATGCACAGCTGGTTCCCTGGGCGGCTTTTGATGCCAGCTGCCCCACCTGTCTGCTCACTGGGCACCCTGGGTTATTTCAACAGCTAGGACGCCTGGGTAGATGACCAATTCAGAGACAAGGAGAGGGAGGCTCAGAGAGGCTGAGCTTGGTTCCAGGTCACACAGCAGGATTGGAGGGTGGGACTCTGAGCCCCCTCCCCCATGTATGCACACCCTGCTGGCTACAGGAGGCCAGGTTTAGGGGACAAACGGGTATAAGTTCATTCCATTTTTCCAGGGGCCCTCCTAGGGCTGTGAGCTGTGGGCCTAGGTTGTTGGGGGTTGAGCTAGTCCCAGGAAGGTGGAAGGGGGCACTGGCAGGGGGATAGCCTCAGGGGGCCCCAGAGTGCCACATCAGGCCAGCCTTGGGGTAGGTGGGTGAGGAGCAGAAGGCAGGCTCCAGAGGTCACCCTGAAGGGGGATGGGTCGGGGACAGGGCCAGGTTGGGGTCAGGTCATTCCTGGGAAAGGACAGATGCTGCCCATGGGCAGGTGGCCAGAGCCGCACCTCTGCCTCCCTGGGTAACAGGTGGGTTGTCCCGGACCCATGTGTCCACCAGGGACAATGCGAGTGAACTATTGCAGGGAGCCTGCCCCCTAGAGCAGCCCCAGCCACAGGAGCCAGCCTGAAGGTTAGCAGTGCCGAGCTCACTCCCAGGCCCCGCCTGCCGTCCCCGCAGCATTCTCTTTCCCCACTTTAGCAGGAGCTTGAAAGGCTACCAGCTGGGAAGGGGCAGGCCTGGGGTCTGTAAGTGGCAGTTGGAGTCTGCATATCTGCACGTTTTACCCACCTGGGAACAACAGGTAGTTCGGTGAGTCAGGGGCATCAGGATGAAAATGCTCCCCCCCAGTCTGGAAGGCCTGACTGCCAGCTCTTCCTTCCACTGTGGCCCTTGGGAAATGGCTGTCACCTGAGTCTGGATCCAGCGCCCATGACTTCTCGTGTTTCTCTGCAAGCGTTTGGGGTTTCCCTGTATTCCAGTTGATCCGAGTTCCTGGGCATGCCTGCGGTGAAGACTGCTCATTCTTGGCTGCTTTCAGGCCCTCAATAGCCATCAGTTCTTGGGGATTTTCTTGTTTCCTTCACAATGTCTCTCTTTCCTGTTTTACTTTCTCTGTCCTTTTGTTTTGGGATGTCTCAGAACTGGCTGCTCACATCTCCCAGTTGAATCCTTTAGTATTCTTATTCTTTCTACTATCTCTGTCTTTTCCTTTAACTTCCTAGAATGTTTATTTGACTTCTTCTGACCCTGCTGTGGATTTAAAATTCTAGTTGTTCTAGTTTTTAAACTTTGCATTTTGAGATCATTTCAGACTTACTGAATGTTGATCATTTGTCACACCTGCCTTATTTCCTTTTTAACTTCCACTTTTCATTTCTAAACCATCTGGGGGTAGGTCTCCGACATTCTGCCCTTTACCCCTTCATATTTCTGTGTCTTTCTCCTAAGTACAGGGACATTGTCTCGTATAACCACAGTATAGCGACCCAAAGCAGGCAACTTCACATCAATCTGACACTGCTCATCTAACTTGCAGTCCGCATTTCAGTGACGATGGTTGTCCCAATAATGTCTTCTGTAGCATTTTTTCCTGGCCTAATCCAGGATCCCATATTGCA
Organism: Vicugna pacos; assembly: GCF_048564905.1. Classification (NCBI taxonomy): domain Eukaryota; kingdom Metazoa; phylum Chordata; class Mammalia; order Artiodactyla; family Camelidae; genus Vicugna; species Vicugna pacos. The sequence goes on from NC_133002.1 coordinate 62,164,945, forward strand.
TTCAGTTGTCATTACCTGTAATATATTTAATCCCCAGGGTCTCTCTCCTGTTCTCTGTACCATTCAAAGTGTCACCTGTAGGTGAGAAAGTTTTTATTAGAAGCAGGCCAGCACTATTGCCCCACAGAGAAACATGACCATGTGCAGGGCCTGTCTGACTGTAGGACAAGGTGACAGTCTGTTTCTGCTTTGTCCCAGAAGTCAGAGATGGACTCTTCCTTGTTGGACCACTAGCAAGATTTCTGGCATAGAGTAGGTACTTAATAACCGCTGTAATTATTTGATGTGAGAAGTCTGGTTCTTCTGCGATGGGCTGAGCCTCTGAAGGTAGATTTGGCCTTGTGCGTGGGTGTGTGTGTGTGTGTATGTGTGTGTGCAGGTCCAGGCAGGTGTGTGTTTTCTCGTGAAGGTGCACACAGACAGGGGCTGGGCCGTGGCTCCCATGGTTGCCTGCAGAGTTGTGGGCTCCTGACTGTGCCTGCCGGGTGTTGACATATCCTAGCCGTGCACTTTGTGTCTGCAAGCCTGGTGGGCAGTAAATGGCCATCTGTTTTGCTGGAGTTGACCTGGTCTTCACTCTGCCCCACGCAGCAGGGACTCGGTCTCAAGAATTCTTGTGAACGCTACTCTCTCTTTTTGGTGGGGGGTAGGTAATTAAGTATTTATTTGTTTGTTTACAGTGGAAGTACTGGGGGTTGAACCTAGGACCTCGTGCGTGCTAAGCATGCGCTCTGCCCTCCCCTCCTGTGACCGCTCCTCTCTTATCCCAAGAACGTGCAAAGGGCCCGAGGCTTGGGGGTCAGAAGTTGCCCAGCGGTCATGGGGCATCTGGGCGTGCTGAGGTGCCCTCAAGCCTGTCCTCGTGCCCCCTTCAGGGAACTTCAGGCTTGCTGAGGCCCAGAGGCCTGAGGTCTCTCCCTCCTCTCCTGCCAGATACAGCCTCCGTCACTGCCCCTGCCTTAAGGTTTTACAAGACAGAAGCCAGGAGACTGCACCAGATTCCCACTGTGACAGCCCTAAAGGGGGCTTCCCCAGCCCAGCCAGCAGCTTGGAGGGGGAGGGGGACCAGGTGGAGAGGATTTCAAGGAGATGCCCTGCCAGGATGGGTGTGCGTGTGTGCGTGTGTGCATGTGCGCGCGCGCGTGCATGGAGGTGGGATCGTGCTGGGGTTGAGGGGGGAGCACAGGGTGGGGGGCGGGAGGGGTCTTGGGAGCCTGAGATGCCGGAGCCCCCTCTCTTCTGCCCTGCTGAGGGGAGCTGTCACCCTAAACCACCTGCAGGCCTTCGGTAAACCAACCCCAGCCCGAGTAAAAGAAGCGTGGCCCCTGCCCGCCTGTGTAAGTGGAACTGCGGGGCGGCAGAGCGCTCCGCCATGAAAAAATCATGAGGACACCAAGCTGGGGGACTGTTTCAGGAACTAGGCAGGAGGCTGGGCCCTGGGCGCCTGCCAAGCTGGACCCTGGGAGCAGGTGATGGGCCCACGGGTGAGGAAATCAGGGCTCTGGGATGTGCCCAGCAGCACCGGGACCAGCAGGGTGGCCGTCACTTTGTGGCACGAGGAGCCCAGGGGCAGGGGCCCAGCAGGGGGCTGGCCAGAGGAGCCAGTCCTGGAAGGGGCAGAGCCCCCGGGGTGCGGTGGGGTGGACAGGAGTGCCAGCTGGAGCAGCAGCTGGTCAGGGCCCGGGGCTGAGGCGCAGGCTCTGGGGAGGGGGCAGGGATTTCCTCTGGGAGTAGTTCCCAGAGACTTGCTGCCCTGTGGGAAGGGTCTGTCTGGCCATTGCTCAGAGTAGGGGGTCCAGACCTGAGTCTGGGACAGATGTGGCCTATGGAGGTCCCTCAGCCAGTAGGGCCGCCCCAGCCTCCACCCTGGGCTATTTCCCAGTTTCCAGGGCTCCAGGCCAGCCGAGGTGGGGAGCGGCCCCTCCCCCAGCCCGCGCACACACACAGCGTGTGCAGGTCACAACCAGCGTCGGCGTTGCCGGGACACCGAGCCTGGAGCATGAGCCGGTCACCATGGCAGCCGGCAGCCTGCTGGCAGGAGTCCAGGCTGGGCTCTAGCATCTAGGGCGAGTGGTCTGGACATGCAGGGGTGGGGGTCCTTTCCCTGGTGGCCCCAGAGGGGCCTGACTGGGTGGAGTGGGAGGGGGACCCTCCATGGCCAGGCCTGCTCATCCTCCAGCACCCCGGGTAAGGAACAGTTTCCTGAGAGCTCGGGCTGATGCCAGGGGCCTGGGGGCTTTAAGGCCCTCTCTGCTCCTGGCCCCGGCTGGACACTAAGAGGGGCAGGAGGCCTTGTCTGCTGGCGGCTTCTGACAGCTGAGGCAAACCCTACCTTCTGGACCCCCCGGACACCAGAAGGGTCCATCTGCTGTGTCCATCTGCGGGCAGCCACTCCCTGAAGTGGGGGCTAGAGGCGCTGCTTGCCTCAGGAAAAGGCACACTTCTCCAAATGTGATTAAGCTGGCATGCTGGGTGGCCTGACATCTGTGCCCAAGCCTGGTCCAGGAAGTGGGCACACACTGGGGACATGTCCCCACCAGAGCAGGGGCAGGGGAAAGAGGCTCCCGGAGTGGCAGGGACTTAGGATGCTCCAGAGTGCCGGCTGCACGGGGCAGTGGTGGGCAGGTTTGTGCACCCCAAGTGGGTGGTGGTTGGGCAGGGGGCATGGCCAAAGGGTTGCCTGGGGTCCTACGAGAGGGGTACCCCCCGTTGCCTGAGGACGCTGCCACGGGGCTGGAGCTCCCAGCCCACCCCAGGCTCTCATAATTGTACACACCTGGGTGTGAGTGGTGTCCCTGAAACTGAATCCCTTGTGCTGTGCACAGCCTGATGGCCCTACTGGGTGGCCACGAGTGGGCTCTGAGGCTGGGACCCAGGGCAGCACCTCCAGGCTGGGGCTGGCCCAGCACGTGGCCGCGGCTCACTCTGCCCGGTCCCTGTCTGTGTGTGCTTCCCCTGACCTACACACACACACACACACACACACACGCCCGGACGCACATGCTCACACACACACACACACACACACACAAAGGCCCGGACGCACATGCTCACTGCAGCGTCTATCTGCAGAGGCTCAGCCCATCACACAGGAACCCCCACATCAAACACCAGGACCCTGCGGGGGACCCAGAGGGAGTCCATGACCCTAGCAGGCAGCTGGGCAAGGACCTCAGATCCTGAAGCGGGGGGAACCTCCGTGCAAACCCCCTCCCTCCAAGGATGTCCCCCCATGTCTGTACAAACCACCTCCCTCCTGGGCTAGAAGGCCCACCCCTCAGAGTCCCCTGGGGGCCAGAAAGGCCACCTCATGGCTCATGCCCAGGGTCAGTGCCAGGCAGCCCCACCCCACCCTCACCTGGGGCTGCGGGACCCTGGAATTGAGAGGCCACAGGCACAGCTGGCTCTGCCGCTGAGGGGCTGCCTGAAGCCAAGTCGGCTTAGCGCCCGGCGCTGGGCTTCCTCCCGCTGGGCACGTGATGCCCACGAGTGCCTGGCCAGCACCAGCCAGTGCTGATTAACAAGAGCGTCACACTGATCTGGATGCGCTGGGCTCCTTCGCAGCCTGGTTGGGAGTTGGGGGTGCAGAGGAGTGACCAGTGCCCCTGCCTAGGGGTGGCCACGGGCACAGCTGCCCAAGAGCCCCCCAGCACAGATGAGCCCCAAACCAGGACACTTCTCTGGCATCAAGGCCTGGGCCCCCAGTCCCCTGGGAATTTGGGGGAAAGTTCTGTGGGCATCATGTCCAGAGAGGGGATGCAACCCCAGACTGCATCTCACTACCATGAGGTGCCCGGCACGCAGCCTAGCCAGGCACGCACTCAAGGCCCCATAAACACGTGCGAGTGACAGAGGTGGGCGACACTAGCCTGCAGGGAGAGCCAGGATCAGCACCTCGCTCAGCTGACCCATGGCGGGTGCCACGTTGCCATGGGGATTTGTATACAGGCCTGTCTCCCCAAACCCCAACGTGAACCCCCCAAGTGAGGGGGGTCTCCTGGTCTCCTCTCAGCACCCACATGTGCCTGGCAAGGTCACTGCCCAGGGCCTGGAGAGTGGGGGAGGTACTTCTGACCCCGTGCCCATTGCCTGGCTGTGGACCCACGCACTTGTCTGCCCACTTGCCCCCTGGGGCTCATGCATGCCCACCCCAAGGCCCTTTCATTCTGTTGGACCCTACGTGGCCTCCAGAGGGATGGAGGGATGATGCCCAGAGCATCAAGCGCCCATGAGGATGGGCAAGACTCTGGAGGCCATGGCTGGACGTGCCCCGTGGCTTCCAGTCCTGGTCCCCAGGGAGGCCCGAGGGTCACAGGCTGTGATGAGGAAGGGGACACCAGGGCTGGCCATGGCCCAGCACGGGCCGCTCTGGTTTCACTACTTGGCTCCTGGCCCCCGAGGCAGGTGCAAGAGACAGACAGGCAGGATGAGGCTGAGCAGGGCCACTGCAGCCCCTAGTGACAGCCCCCTCGGTCTCAGGGTAGAGTGGATGTAACCGGGCTAACCCAGCGGCTGGGCCTGGGAGGTGCCGGGGTCAGAGGTAGCCAGCTCTGGCTTCTCCTAGCCTGCTGGCCTCATCCCTCTGCTGAGAAGGTTTTGCTTTTTGTGGCCTTGAGATCTGACTCAGGAAGACCCCGTAGTCAAGCCACTCCCCCCGGAGACATGACGGCAGGGTGGGGTTCCCAAGCCGCCCATCAAGGCTGGCTTCACCTGAGCTCACCCACAGAGGGAGGGGCCACCTCACGGCCCCGAGAGCTGCTCGGAGTACAGGAGTCAGCTGAGAGCCCAGCCCTCTCACCCCGGGTCCAGCGACTGGGATGACGTCTGCTCCACGTCCATGCTCCCACGTCACCCTCCTGCTGTGCGACCTTTGCAGCGGGTGTCACGGTCCCCATCACAGAGGAGCCCTTCCCCTGGGCCCGGCACAGCCAGGCCGCTGGCCAGCATGAACGCAGCCAGGCAGCTGCCTCTCCACGCCTGGCTCGGATCTGGGTGCCGCAGATGCCAGGATGGGGGTGCCTGGCCCGCACACTGGCACTGTCATCCCTGCCTGCCACTTTCCCAGCTGCGGGCCACCCTTGGGAGGCACCAGACCCAGGGCTGCAGGCTGTGCCCTGGGGCTGCTGAGGTGCCCCGTGGGGGGCCTTGCGGCGCTCCTGGCAGCAGGGATCAGAGAAGCAGTAACTAGATCTAGTGGCCGAGGGTGGAGGGCTGCGATCGGGTTGCGGCCACAGGCGAGTTTTCCACCAGGCGGCTTTCTCCACGTTGGGAAAGAGCTGGGCTGGGCCGGCCGGTCTGCGCAGTGGGTCTGGGGGACCCGAGGTGGGGAGCAAGGAAGAGAGACCAGAAGGGGCAGGGGGCAGAGGGCGGGGCACAGCTCCCGAGCCGGGGCCAGCCAGCCGTCAGCAAGGACAAGGAGGTGGTCCGCCCTGCAGCGGGTGGTATGCTCCAGCCTGTGAGCCCCAGGCTCTGGCCCCCAGGCCGACGGGAGCGGCTGAAATCCAAGCTGGGGTAACAAAAGGCCGCCGCTGTTCCTAAGCCGGCACAGCTCTGATCCTCCCTCCCACCCGCCCTCTGCTGCCCGCTGGCCATGTAAGAGCTGCCCGGGTCTGAGACCGCTGGTTAGAGGCCGCGTCCGAGCGGGTCCATGACGCCGGCCGGGCCCAGGGCCCGTGGGCCAACCCAGCTGAGTCGGGCCTCTGGGGGACGACGGGGACTGTGAGCACAGAGAGCGCTTCCTGGGCCCTGCTGGGGGACCTTGGCCAGCACCGAAGATGCCCACCAACGGCCTGCACCAGGTGCTGAAGATCCAGTTTGGCCTTGTCAACGACACAGACCGCTACCTGACAGCTGAGAGCTTCGGCTTCAAGGTCAACGCCTCAGCACCCAGCCTCAAGAGGAAGCAGACATGGGTGCTGGAGCCTGAGCCAGGGCGGGACGCAGCCGTGCTGCTCCGCAGCAGTCACCTGGGCCGCTACCTGTCAGCCGAGGAGGATGGGCGGGTGGCCTGTGAGGCGGAGCGGCCGGGCCGTGACTGCCGCTTCCTGGTGCTGCCGCAGCCCGACGGGCGCTGGGCGCTGCAATCGGAGCCGCACGGCCGCTTCTTTGGCGGCACCGAGGACCAGCTGTCCTGCTTCGCCACGGCCATCACCCCGGCCGAGCTGTGGACTGTGCACCTGGCCATCCACCCGCAGGCCCACCTGCTGAGCGTGAGCCGGCGGCGCTACGCGCACCTGTGTCCACGGGAGGACGAGATCATGGCGGACAGCAACACGCCATGGGGTGTGGACGCACTCATCACCCTCATCTTCCAGAACCGGCAGTACTGCCTCAAGTCCTGCGACAGCCGCTTCCTGCGCAGCGATGGCCGCCTCGTCTGGGAGCCCGAGGCCCGCGCCTGCTACACGCTCGAGTTCAAGGCGGGCAAGCTGGCCTTCAAGGACTGCGACGGCCGCTACCTGGCGCCCGTGGGGCCGGCAGGCACGCTCAGGGCTGGCCGGAACACGCGGCCCGGCAAAGATGAGCTCTTCGACCTGGAGGAGAGTCACCCGCAGGTGGTGCTGGTGGCCGCCAACCACCGCTATGTGTCTGTGCGGCAAGGTAATGGCTGCAGGGCTGGCCTCGCTCTCAGCTCTCAGCGTGGGGGTCGTGCAGGGAGGGGCACCGTGGCTGGGGGGTGGCAGCGTGCAGTGTGGGTGGGTGGGCCGGGGGCCAGGGATGGAGTCCCCGCTCAGGGCTGCTGGCTTTAGGATCTTAGAAAGGGGGTCGTTCTCGGGACAGCTGGGGGAGGTCTCAGCTGAGCCTTGGGCCTGCTGGGCAGCTGCCGAATGCGGGATGGGCAGCGTGTAGCGGGACGTGGTCGAGGCCCAAGTCTGCTGCCATGAGGGGCAGGAGGGCAAGCCCCGCCCACATTGGCCTGCCCACCGCCCTCCCCTTCCCTTCCACCACCCAACTTCTGAACTTTAAAGGAAATGGGAGGCAGGGCAGGAATCCAGCAGGAGTGGAGGCAGGGCAGAGCAACTGCTCCCACAGCTCCATGTGCCTGACCAGTGGGAGTCCTCGTCCGGCCCCAGGGGTGGGGAGGGGCCTGGGGTCTCTCCTGTCCAGGCCCAGCCATTAGCACCTGGAGGGGTGGTCCAGCTGTGGCTCTAGGGGCCCCTGCTTGCAGTACGGGTCTTCAAGGCCAGTGCAGAAAAGGGACCAGCATTCAGCAAACACCCCTGAGCGCCTGTGGCATGTGGTCAGGTCCTGGGGAATGACAGAGGACAAGCAGCCAGGCCCTTCTCATCACAGGCCCTACCATTCAGCCACACCGCCTTCACATGCTTGCCTTGGCAGTAAAAGGCAGGCCACGGTGTGAAAAGCTTTCTCCGTGAGTCACAGGAGATGCTAGATGCAAAGTATTTGTCCACGGCCAGCTTGTGAGTGAGACTTGTGGTGGTGGTGAAGCTAGAGGCGACACTGGTGGTACAGGCGGTGGCGGTGGCGTGACGGCCAGGATGGCCGTTGGGACAGAGATGCGCTAGTGACAGAGACGATGGTGACAGCGCTGAGGGATGGCGGCTGTATAAACCACTTTTCACTCCCTGGACCACCCTGCATCTGACCCCACCCCTTTGATGGGGGGCTCCCCCACGAAGGACCAGCTACGTCTCCCACTGCAGAGGCTGGAAGGACCCCACACTCGCTTCCCTGCTTTCCCTGCAGTGAGCCTGAGGGCATGGGCCTGGCCTTCAGATATTCAGATGTTGACTTGGCTACCAGTGATTCGACAAAGCAGAGTGTGGCATCTCAGTTCTGGGAGAGGAGCAGGTGGTGCCGCTAGATTCCGAGGCAGCTGGAGTGGCGGCTTCGGCAGACTGGTGGTGCCTCCGTCCCGCCACTTGGCTGGCCAAGCAGCCCCCAAGCCGGCCTCCTCCCTGCCAGGGGTTTGTGAGCACCCTGGCTTCTCCTTGTGATGTTGATTTATTTTTGGCCGCCTCCACCAGCCGGAGTCTGCCTGTTTCCGCTGTGGCCCTCACCAGCGTGGTGCTGCTGACAGGCAGCCCAGGAGGCAGCATTCGTGGCTGCAAGTAACAGAAAAATGGCTGCAAACTGGCTTACACTGTAAGGATGCTGACGATCTCCCAGGAGTGGAAGTCGCAGGCGGGGGTGGTGGGGAACCAGGCAGGACACCACCGCCGGCTCAGCAGCATCACCAGGGTCCTTGGCTCTTTCCTCCTCGAGGAACCACTCTCCTGGGACAGCTCTGACCTCAGGCTGCTGCCTTCGGGCACAAGACGGCTGCTGCTGCTCCAGGCCTCATATCCAGAGTGGACAAAGCCCAAAGGAAAGACTCTTCTGTGTCTTCATAGGAGTAAGGAAAGCCCTCCGTAAAAGCCCTCGCTCTCCTCGCTCACACACCCACACTCAACCAGTCCTGCTGGGACGGCAGGGTCCGCACCCTCTGCCGCCACTATCCAGGACTCCGTGAGCCTCTCCAGCCTCAAGGTCGCAGCCCCAGGAGCAGATGGTGTGTTAGACGGAACCCCTGGGCCGCAACCGTCTGGAGGGGGTGTGTTTGGGGCGATGCTGGGGACACCAACAGGGTTGGCCTCGGAGATAGGGTGGAGGTGTGCAGCCGCAGCCTAGGCCCCCCTGCCACGCCCCTCCCGCAGGCCCTACAGGGGCGCTCCCTCACCCTTGGGGTCTGCTTCAGCGTCGCCTCCTCCATGAGGCCATCCCTGGTCCAAGCCCACAGCATCCACAGGCGTCAGACACACCCTTTCTGTTGTCCGCTGCTCCCAGTGGACCAGCGCGGGGAGGGCCCGGATCGCTGTCTGTCTTGTTACGGCGGATGGCAGGCCCAGGGCAGCAGGCGCTTACTTTGTTCAGTGTTGCTGATGGGATGGTGGGGTCGGCGGCGGTGGGAAGGCTGGGCCACCTACTTGGGCTCTGAGTGGTGATCCATGTAAGAGTGGAGACAGACCCCAGCCTGGGGGGTGTGGGGTGGGAGGGAGCAGCCTTTGGCGACTGGTGAAGAGTGCCAGGTCCTGCCCTCTCCAGTCTGGCCCTGCCTGCTTTCCACCCTCCCTTCCCCAGGGCAGGGCAGGAGAGGCCGAGCCCCGACCCTCAGGCCCTGATGGGGTTCTGTCCCACTCCCTGCTGGAGCCCAGCCTCGGGGGTGCTCTGTGATCTGCCACGTCACTTGGGGTGGCTGATTGCCATAGAAGAGGAACACAGAATATGGGAAGGTGCTGGGGAGGCTCCGCTGCCTGCCTGGGGTCCCTCCCTGGTCGTGGATGCCCTCCTTGGCCCCGTCCCAGGGGTCTCAGGCAGAGCTCCAAGTGGTCTTGCCTTCCCTCAGCACTCCTGGGAGACCACGCACATGAGTCGGGGGCTGGGGAGGGGATAGGGGCCACACTGGGAAAGGATAGGGACTCCGCTGTGTGCATCCAGTGGCTTAGGGGGTAGTTATAAATAGAGACTGGTGTAAGTTCTGGGTCGAGAGAGCAGAAACAAGCAGATTACCTGGTGATTAGCAGAGGCCAAGGATTTGCCGGCACGGAAGGTCCGGCTCCTGGGGCCGTGGTAGGCGCTGGACACACGCCTTTAGGGCACCGTGTGTTGGGGTCCACAATGTGACCCCACGGCCCTGTGGCAGAGCTCCTGGAGTCCCTAAGAAGTGTCTTCCAAATCTTCTCAAGTCCAGAGGGTTCCAGATGAGACCCCGCTGACTTCACAGTGGCCCCAAGGGCATGCTTCCCCATCCCTCTGCTCCCCACCCCACTCAGGGTGAGGTGCGACAGCTTCCCATCTCCTCCCTCCAGGGGTCAATGTCTCAGCCAACCAAGACGAAGAACTGGATCATGAGACCTTCCTGATGCAAATCGACCAGGAGACAAAGAAGTGCACTTTCTATGCCAGAACTGGCGGCTACTGGACCCTGGTCACCCACGGGGGGATCCAGGCCACAGCCACACAAGTGTGAGTGCAGCACCCACCTCTCCCACCACCTGCACCACATCACCATCACCACCTCCATCCCCACTACCACCTGCATCACCATCCACCACCATGGGGCCCACTGTAGCAGCCCAGCCAGGGCCAAACGCCCACTGAGGTGGGGGCGTACTGGACTGGAGGAGGATGGGGAGGCCCACCTGAGCTCCCACGTCCTGCTTCTCTGAGGGGACCCTGCCTGCCCCTTCCAGCTCAGCCAACACCATGTTTGAGATGGAGTGGCGGGGTCGGCGAGTGGCCCTCAAGGCCAGTAACGGGCGCTACGTGTGCATGAAGAAGAATGGGCAGCTGGCCGCCATCAGCGACTTTGTGGGTGAGCACTCCCCAGCTGCCCTGGGGGGCCGGGGCTGGGCCCTCTGCCCAGGGACAGTGGCAGCTCAGAGACCTTATGTTCATCCAGGATCCGCCCTGCCCCGAGCTGCGGCCGCCCTGGCCGTTCCTGATAGTTGCTCCTCGTGTAGGAAGCAGTTAGAGCCCAGAGCCCCTCACCTCTGCTGCACATTTGGGGAACCGGGGGCTCCACGGCTGCAGGGCCCCCGCCAAGGTCACATAAGGCAGTGGCAGTGGCAGATGCAGGCACACAGACGGGGCGGCGAGTCCGGGCCGGAGCTCTTGGGCGGGGTGAGCCCCGTTTGCGGCCCGCGCCCCCCGCCCCCCGGCCTGGCCCGGCCCCTCAGCCCCGGTCTCATCACCAGGTGAGGACGAGGAGTTCACCCTCAAGCTCATCAACCGGCCCATCCTCGTGCTGCGCGGCCTGGACGGCTTCGTCTGCCACCGGCGCGGCTCCAACCAGCTGGACACCAACCGCTCGGTCTACGACGTCTTCCACCTAAGCTTCAGCGACGGCGCCTACCAGATCCGAGGTGCGGGCGGCCGGGCGGGCTGGGGGCGCGCGGGGCGGGACGCGGGGCGGGGGCGCGCGGCGGGGAACGCGCGCCCCGCCGACCCGCGCGCATCCCCGCCCGCAGGCCGCGGCGGCGGGTTCTGGCACACGGGCAGCCACGGCAGCGTGTGCAGCGACGGCGAGCGCGCCGAGGACTTCCTGTTCGAGTTCCGCGAGCGCGGCCGCCTGGCCATCCGCGCCCGGAGCGGCAAGTACCTGCGCGGCGGCGCCTCGGGGCTGCTGCGCGCGGACGCGGACGCGCCGGCCGGGGTCGCGCTCTGGGAGTACTGAGCCCCGCCGCCCCCATTAAAGCGAGTCTGCGACGCGGCGGCTCGCGCGTCGGTGTCCGTGGCGCCGCTCCGGTGGGAGGGGGGCGCGCCGAGGGCCTGCACCACCCGCCGCAGGCTCGGCTGGGGTGCTGCGGTGCGGCCCTCCCTCGTCCCTCCGCCCTGAGGCTCCTGCGATGCTCGCTCGGCCCCGCCACCCCTGGTGCCTAGAAAATCCAAGGGCCGCTTGTCTCGGAGGAGAGTCCAGCGGCCTGAGCGTCCCGCAGCCCCATCCTGGACAGCCAGTCCTGGTGTCTCGCCCCACCCCGCCCGCGGGCTGTCGCCCCTTGGCACACAGCTCCTCCCCAAGCCCAGGGAAGAGGACTCCCCCACCAACGCAGAAGGACGGGGTGCGCCGTGGGGCGCCTGGCCCCCGCCCCAAACCCCGCAAGTCAGGCGGGTCGGAGGGTACATCACTGCTCCCCTCCCCAGGGGCAGGGTCTTATGGGATCCTGGAAGCACCTGATGGAGAAGTGACACCCTTCCCAAACAGGGCTGTGTGTGGCCAGCCACGAGGAGAGGGCCCTTCTCAGCCTCTGCACGGGCCTGCTGCCACCCGGCCCCACCCCAGCTTAGCAAGGGTGGATGACCAGGCCAAGGTCCACGGTCCATCCACGTGTCTCCCTAAACCAGCCGGCACCCAAAACCCCCAGCCTGCGAGGACCCCTACCCAGGCCAACACCTCTTGGATGGCCTGGGTGACCTGGGTAGAGGTGGGGTGGGAGGTGTGTCCCCTGGGACTGGCCTGAACCTAGAAGACCGGGGTGATGGAGCCGGGAGTAGGGCAAGACTGAGGATAGATGGCCTCACCAGACCTTCTCCTGGGCCCCACAGCCCCTCCCACACCCTGGGCAGCCCTCGCCCTTGCCTGGGGCCTGAAGCCCCCTCCAGTGAGTCTGGCCAGTGCGGGCACTTTGCAAAAGGAGGGCAGTAGGGAGGCGGGTGCAGAGCAGGCTCCAGGAGACAGGGGACACACACGGCCTGGGAGGACAGGAAGGGATCATGAGGTGTCCTGGGGCAGGAAGGACTAGCTAGGACCCGTCCTCAGTCTCCCAAGGGTCCCCCTGGCTGACTCCCAGCCTCGCCGACCTTAGGGACAGAGGAGAGCCAGGACCCACATGGGCCAGCCAATTCAAAGTAGGCTCCCACTGACCTGGAGTGCACAACCTGGGAGCCCAGGGGCCAGGTAGGAATGAGCAGCTGGCCTGAGCTGCGGCCTGTGCTGCCCCCTGGTGGCACCTGGGGCAGGAGGGTTGGGGGCCCACCTGGGGGGCACTCTTGGCCTGAAAGTTGCTGGCTCTACCAGAAGTGCAGCGCTCAGGTGCTCTCGGGGCTCCCCAACTCCACGGGGCACTGAAGAGGGGTTTCCTGTTTGCTGAGCTTCGCCAGTGCACTTGGCCTCAGACACTCAGTGGAGCCCACAGAGCCCAGGGCAGCAGCTGGAGGGGGAGGCAGGGAAGAGTACCTGGGGGGCTCCAGGAGTGGGGCTGGTGTGGCAGTAGGCTGCCCTGGCCCCTGGGATGGAGAGCAGAGCCTCTGTGCAGGGGATGGGTGGTGCAGAGGCCACCAGACTTGGCAGGGGTGCACAGCTGGGGGGGGGGCACCAGGAATCCAGATGGAAACTGCCATCTGACAGAGGTGGGGAGGGTAAAAAAACAGCCAAGGCCACGGCATTGCAACAGAAAGGGTCACTTTTTGAGGCCTGCCTCGCAGGCCCTGCACATACAGGAGAGCACCGTGTCGAGTCCGGGGAGTCACCCTCCCCAAAAGCACCAGGGCCAAGGGGGGTGGCTGCCCGCCCTGAGGGACCCTTGGGAACAGTGCACAGTGCTGGATGCTGGGTGTGGCCCCAGCTGGAGGCACCAGTTGTTGAGTGTTTTGGTCTTAGGGTACCTGCAGGGAACACCCCCACCCCATCTTTGTGCTTTGGTCACAGGGAGCACCTCCCACCTGGTGGCCCCAGCAGCTGCAGAGAAGCAGGGCCGAGGCGCCCAGAGTCAAGCGGTAGGCAGGTGTGGACAGTGCTGGACAAGAGGTCTGTGGGTGGGCTGTGGTGCCACCAAGAGGGGCAGCCCTGGCTCTGGGCGTGGCGGTGGGAATGTGACAACCACTGACCCAGATGCGCCCGAGTCTCAAACCAGAAGCCCCATCTCCCTGGCCGCCACAAGCCGCAAGGGCAAGAGTGCTCCTGCTCAGGGGTCTGGACCCGGTGTCAGGATGCAGGGGACGTCGCTGATCCAGCCCCAGTGTTCTGGGCAGGGGGTGCCCGGCAGTGTTGAGGCTGAGTGCAGAGGCCGTGGTGGCTGCGGGAGGAGAGAGGAGTGATGCGGGGGGGACGAGCAGGCCCAGCGGGGTCACAGACTGCCTTGCTGCCCAAACACAACCGCTGTGCCACCACCTCCTCTGAGCACACCCACCCAGGGGGCTCCAAGTGGCCATTGCGGGGCAGGCTGAACTCGGCCACGCAGTGGCCAACCTTCCCTGGCTGCAACCAGGCCCACAGAGCCGCCTGGGTCAGGAGACAGAAGTAGTCGGGTTTTCTCCATAAAACCACAAAGGCACTGAGCTGCCAGAGGGCGGGGTGGGGGCCCACCTGGTGTCACAGCAGGAGGAGGCTGGGGCTGCGGAGCTGTCGGTACACTTGCAGGAGACGCTGGGCAGTGGCACAGGAGCTGGCCTCGTCCTCCGTGCACAGCCGGTCACGCAGGGTCTGCACCTCCCGCAGCAACGTCTACAGGTCGGGGGGCGGCAGCGGCTAGGCCCCCACCTTCTCACTGGGCATGTCAGCAGGTCCCTCTGGGGGACACCGCCAGGCACAGGTCCCACTCGGGACATGGTAGCTGACCCAGGAAAGACACTTGCCTGTGGCCTTAATGTGGGGGACATACCTCCTGCCCCCAGGAGTGTCCTTGCCAAGGCGGGGCAGGTTGGAGGGGTGGGGCCATGCCTGCTGTCCCTGTCCCTGCCCCCACTCCCTCCCTGGCAAGAAGAGCCTAGACCAACTCTTGGCTGTCAGGACTGGGAGGCTCCACCAGGCTGGGCGGCACCCAAGTGCCTGTGTGTGTCCCCCAAGGGCCGGGGACAGTCCTCGCTCCCCAGGCTGGTGGAAGGTGCAGGGAATGGCAGCCCTGAAGGGCCTCACCTCATGGTTGGCGTGGATCTGATGGAGATACTGCAGGCGGAGGTCAGGTGGGCTGGAGCCCCGGGCGGCCTGCTCCACAACCATCCTCTGGGGGAAGCAAGGGGCAGGCAGCTGGAGACAGTGCTCCTGTGGGCTCCGGGCACCTGTCTCCCAGCCCTCAGGGCCAGGTGGCGCATCCCAGTCCCCAAGCCGTCCATCTTGGCCTCCCCACCTCGCCCCCAGTTCACCTCTGCAGCATCTCCACCCCGGGCAGCAGGGCACACAGGCCCCAGCCTCACGGCTGTCTACTTAGAAGTAACTTTCATGCAGGCCCTTTCCCCTCCACTGCCCGCCTCCCCACTGTCCTTGGCCTCAGGCCCCAGCACCGCGCTGCTGCTCGAGTGGTTCCGCATGGCCCACAACAGGGCTGCTCAGTGTCCTGCTTTGGGAGACAGCCTGGTGGGCCCTGGGGCTCAGATCCAAGCTCCCAGACTTGTCCAGGCAGCAAGGCTACCACTGGCCTCTGGGGCAAAGCACTGAGAAGAGATCCCGACACTGAGGGGCAGCAGGAGGTGCTGGCCACTGGCAGCAGCCACACATCTGACCCCGAGCGGCCAGGTGAATGGATGGCACGAGGACACTCCCGTCCCACGAGCACAGTGTCGGCAGCACCCTGTCACGGGCTGAATCATGCCCCCCACATTCTCATGTGGAAGTCCCAGCCCCCAGCACCTCAGAGGCAACTATTCGGAGAGGGCCTTCACAGACGACCAAGGTAAAATGAGGTCACGTGCGTGGGCCCTAATCCCACAGCACTGGTGTCCTTCTGAGAAGAGATCAGGGCACAGACACGCGGACGACGACCCGGTGAGGACACGGGGGCAGGCCCGCACGCGCTCCGGGAGAGGCCTCCGGAGGACTCGCCCTGCTGGCACCCGGGTCCCATCTGTTCCCTTTGTCCCAGCAGCCCCAGGACACTAACTCCTCCTCTTGCTGGGAGTCTGGTCAACACGCTCTTCCCCTGGGCTTCTCACTCACTGTCTACCTTTTGGCCGCCACGCTTGGCGGGTCTGGAGACGGCCCTGTGTGCTTCAGCACGGCAAGAGCGACAGTGGGGTGCTCTCCCGGGGTGGGGGGAGGTGCGGGGAGGGGTGGGAGCTCTGCTCTGGGGACAGAGCCCGGGCATGAAGCCACAGATGTGCCACGGCACTGAGCTTAGGGTCCTCTGGTCATGGCTCGGCTCCCAGGCTGGCCTGGGTGCACTGGTGAGTCTAGAACTCGGATTGCAGGTTCCCTGACTCTCGGGGTCTGGGGTGGGGACTGGGGATGTGCACCGAGAAGTTGCCAGTGAAGCTCACGCAGAGTCCATGCTCGGGGAAACTGGAAACTGGCTGACAGCTGCCACTGCAGACTTGCTGCACAGCGAAGGCCGCACACTCAGAACAGGTGGGAGGCGCTGGGCCGCTGACCCTGGGCCCCGTCTGCCAAGGGCACCAGCTGACAGACTTCCACCTGGAGCACGAAGCCCTTCCTGCAGGTCCCAGAGTTGTGGCCCCAGTGCCCCGTGTGGCACTGCAGGAGCAGCAGCGAGGTCCCCGGGGCCGTGCGTGTGCACGTGTGCATGTACGGGTGCGCGCCTGTGTGTGTGTGAAGGGCTGGCTGCCAGCTCCCACTATCTTGACAAAGATGTGGAGGCTCAAACAAGCAGACACCTTGTTCTGAGACCGAGCCCAGCGTGTCTGATCCGGGGGCACAGCCTCTCCACGCAGCCTCTGATCGCCCGGGCAAGTGCAGACCTCACGCTGACTGGGACAGGGAACAAGCGGGGCTCCCTTTAGCCTTCAGGCCACGCGCACACGGCCACTGGGAACTACTGCCCAGACCAAGACGGTGAGCAGCAAGTCCCCCACCCACCTCCCAAATGCCCACAGCTCGCCTGCAACTGCTAGCCAGGTAGCCCTGCATCCCCACCACCACATGGAAACTTCACAACGGCCAACAGACCTGTAGACGCCCAATGATAGCGTGGTGTGTTCTGCACATGTTGGCCAGAGAGGAGCTTTCCACCTGGATCTCCACAGCCTGGATGGGCCCTGCTGGGCACAGGTCGGTCACGGCCACCTGCAACACACAAGGGACCTCGCTGGAGTGGGGCAGCTCAGCCCTCGGGGTGCCCCGAGCTGGCAGGGGTGTGCGAGGCCCAGGGGACCCGAATCCCTGGCCTGGGCTGCCCTGTCCTAGCGTGGGCCAAGCTCAGCAGGCTCCTGGGCCTGTCTCTCCGCATCCAACATGAGTTCCCGCTCGAAGAACTAGCTAGTCAAGCAACAGCAAGTCTGCTCAACTGGAAGCGTGTGTCCAGGAAGCACCGCGTTCCCTGAGGACGCAGATCTGTGGCGCCCACTCTGGAAAGGACTGCTGTGGGTGTACCGCCACGGACAGCCCATGGCTGGAACCCACACTCACGGGCCACACTGGGCAGCTCGGGTCCCCTGACAGCAGGGTCAGGGTTCCAGGTGTGAAAACAGGGTGTGGGCTGGACAGCCGAGGTCAGCCTGGCGCTCTCCAGGCAAACGTAAGAGCTGGGAAAGATGGGTGAGTGCCAGACACTAGGCAAGATCCTGGAGGCCTCGGGAAGGCCTGGTGGTTCTTCCTTCTGGAATCGCAGGATGTGCTGGGACACCCACCCCTGTCCACCACCTGCAGAGCCACCACCAGGCCCCAGAACCAGGGCCCAGGACACTCCAACCTGGACAGTGCCTACTCCCGGCCTGACCTGAAAGGCCCGTCTTGTGGGCAGCCTCCACCCACCACCCTTGGTGACATGAGTCCTGGCTGCCCAGGCTGTTCTGCCAGAGCCTCCATGCTGCAGCACGAAGGACAGCTGGATAAGACCCCTGGCCGTCGAGGGTGTCGGGAAGGCAGGTGTGCGTGGGGGCAGGGCTGGAGGACCAAGCCCCATCTTGGTGTCTCAGCAGCCCCCACGTAAGCAGCTTCAGCGACAGGGCCCGGCTCCCTGGTGCTCTAGGGGTCTAGCGGTGCTCACGCTGCTCCCGGAGCACAAACGACGAGCCACCCTGGGCTAGGACCACACGTGGAGAGCGCTGGACTGGGCTGGTCCTCATGGGACTCAGTTGGGAGGGTGACACTGCCTCCAGCCCCACAAGGCCGCACCATCACAGCCTGCCTCAGACTTGGCCGCGTCGGGTCCTCTGGGGGGTGGGCACAGGTCTGACTCCTCTCAGGCGCCCGGGGACCCACTCAGAACCGCTGCCGTTGAGGCCAGTCTCCCCAGGGGCAGGGGGGCTGGCCCCTGCTTGCCTCGCGGACGATGAGGTGGACTTCAGTGCCATCTGGGGCCACTCCCTGGACAGAGGACAGTGCTTGGGCCCTCACGATGTCCCCGACGGCATTCTCAGCGAGGAGCCACTGCAGGGTGGCACAGCCCAGGGACATGCCTGGAGGGGAGAGGTGTGGCTGTGAGGCTGGGCAGATCTGTGAGTGGGAGGGCGGGCTCTGAGGCCAGAGCGAAGCCAGTCAGTGCCACCAACCTGCATGCCCATCCCCAAAAGCAGCCCTGAGCAACTCTGTCGACACTTTGATGGTGGCCACGGATGGGGGCAGGTACTTGGCCCGCAGGGACGAAGGTCCTGCCAGCTGCCCGCCTGGCCCACGGCAAGTTCCCAGGAAGGTGTGGATGGGGTCCCCAGCGGGGCTGAGCGGGCCCAGGGCCTGCATGGGGGGCACAGCCAGGCTGGGGAAGCGCAGGCTCTGCAGCATGTCCACCGTGCGCTCGCTCAGGGGCAGGCAGACGCCATCCTGCTCAGGCAGGACGTCGGGGGGGCACTCATCCGACCAGGCGTCCTGGGCAGGGTCTGTGGGGGCAAGGGCCCCGCCCACGACCTCCCTGAGGCGGTAGAAGAGCGCGCAGGACACGGTCACAGGCAGGTCGAGCGCACCGTCCTCGCCGGGGCCCAGGGGCAGCGTCACCTCCCGCCGACCGCCAGGGCCGAGCTGGTCCACGGGGATGGTGTAGGTGACGGCCGAGCCGGCTGAGCCCAGGTCTAAGGCCCTGGAGCTGCTGAGCACCTGGACGCACAGGGCCCAGCCCCGGTCCAGGCTGAAGCTGCTGCTGTTCTCCAGCAGGCAGGTGGCCGTCAGCACGTCTTGCAGCTGCAGGCAGCTCCAGGCAGTGGTGATGGCGCAGGAGATGGGCCTGGGGCCTTCCCGGCTGGACAGCAGGGCACAGCTCACGTTCATGGCTTCATTGAGGCACGTCAGGGCCTTGTTCCGCTGGTCTACTGCCTTCTTCAGAGAGGACACTCTGGAGGGAGATGTGGCCACTGGTGGGGGACGACGAGCCCTCATCCTGGGTGCCACCCCTCCACTCCCAACGCCGGAAGGGACCAGGCCTTGCTACTCCTGGACACCAGCAAGGAGCCCCACCTCAGGGACCTCTCACCCTGCCCTGCAACCGTCTGACCCCACCCTCCTCTCCAGCAACCAAGAAACGAGGCAGAGGATGTACCTGGGGCAGCTTGCACTTGGCAGCCTGGCCCAGACCACCGGGCTGACAAAGCTACATCCCATCAGGGCCGCATGGGCCAGGTGGTGTCCATTGTGGGGCTGGCTGCCCCCGCCGTGCCCCTGACATTTCCAAGTCAGTCCCTTATGCGGTGCCACTGTGACAGCCCAGAGGGCGGCAGGCAGCCTGGAACTGGCTCTAAACCCCAAGGGTTCGGCACCTACAACTGGCCTTCAGTGCCGCCTTTGACCTGGCAGCATGGCACTTGGGGCCACCACTGGGGCCAGAGGCAAAGGATCAGGCCCGGCCCGGCCCAGCACCACCACTCAGGACGCCTCCTCCAGTGGACGCCACGCCAGCCTCTGTCCGAGCCGCAGCCAGCTGCTCACCTCTCAGACACGGTGCCAATGCCAGACAGCAACTCCTTAATTTTCTGGCCAGTGTTCGCCGAGGTCACGCTGGTGGGGCAAGGCGTCTCACGGTGCAGGTCCAGGCTGCAGGTCATCAGCCGGCCTTTGGCCGACAGGGCCAGGAGCTCAGCGCCACCTGCAGTGGACACGTGGGGCCGGGTCAACAGGCAGGGAGGGCCCACTGCTGGGAACGTGCAGCAGTTCCCGGGACTCCTGATGAGCGCTGGCAGAACAACAGTGCCAGGTGAGGAGAGCGCGGGCCGTGCCCTGGGCCGGGCAGAGCCGTGTTCACTGCCGTGTTCATCCAGTGCACACGTCGGAAAGGGCTGTCCCCGGGAGGCGGTGTCAGCAAGGCAGAGGCGGCTCCTTGTACGTGGACGAGACTAAACGGGGCGACCACATCAGCCGGGGGTGCCCCCCTCTAATAGGCCCTCCAGAGCACAGCTGCTCCGAGATTTCCTAAGAGAGGCAGGCGCCACGCAGGCCCTGGCCTCCTCCACGGTCTGGCCGGCTCTCCCTGGGGCTTTTCTGGAAGCTACCAGTTCTGCCCCCTTTTCTGCTCCTGGGCTACCAGGAAGCTCCCCGGGAAACCGGCTCCACCTCCTGCCACCTGCTGGTTCCCATGTCCCTGAGCCAGGCCAGAGGAGGGGCCCTCTCCCTGCAGTAGAGACAACAGCCTTTCCCCTTCAAGTCTGGTCCACAGCAAGACCTACGATGCGCTCGTGGACCGTCTTAACGGGAATATCCCCTGGTGGGGGGCATCTATCTACCCCCCACCCCTGGCATTGGACAAACATGGGTGAAACCCTCTCCGGCCTTGTCCAGGGAAAACACACACACGAGAGCTTGGGGATGCCCGTCTTCAGTGCAGGGTGGGCTCACTGGAGGCCACACAGTAAATTTTATCCCTTCAAAAGAAAGGTAAAGACCTAACCTGAACCGACTTGAATTTCCCCTGGACTACCTGCCGTGGGAGGCCCATCATGGAGACACACTTGCCCTGGGCCGCCCAGGTGCAGACCCCACCCAGGCAGGCAGCGCCCTAACCCCCACAACCCACGCGGGACACGCAGGACACACAGGATCCCATGACAAGGAGCTGTGTCAAGTGAGGGTAGGCCTGCCGGGCAGGGTTATGGAGGACATGGGTGAGGCAGAGAAAGGACACCAGAGCAGAGGGTCCACCCACCCTGGGGCTGTGGTTTTCAGGTTAAAGCTGAGGCTCGTACCTTCAGGTGTCCTGGATGACACAGAGAGGGTGACGACGCTGCAGATGCTCAAGCTGGTGGGACACAACAGAGAGGGCAGGCCTCCTAGGGCCCCATCGGGCTGTGCGGGGTCCCAGGGGGAGCCTCCCCGGGCCAGGTCCACCACACAGAGGTCTGAGGGGCTGCTGAGGTACAGACGGCTGTGCCCACCACAGGCTGCACAGAGCACGGGCCCCGGGAGGCGGTACTCCCGCAGCTCTGGCGCCAGATGCCCCGCCTCATTCCAGCTGGCCTTGATGGCTAGCGTCCGGCCGTGGTGACCGAGCACCACCAGGCAGTCGGAATGCTCGTCCTCCACATCCTCGGCCAGCGGCTCCGTTCTCAAGGCCCCGATGAAGACAACAGGCTCCTCCAGGTGGTGGAGGATCTTGACAAGGGCCTTGGGGTCGCCCGGGGCCGACCTGGAGGTGACCAGGGTCCGCAGGACCACACAGCAGAGCTGGCCATCAGGGAGACCGCAGAGGATCGCGGGCGACTCTAGGAGGGCGGCACCAGCCCCAAAGAGCAGCCCAAAGAGGGCGCCCTCGAGGGCAAAGCCCCGGGAGCTGTGCGGGGCCCTGGAGCCCGGCGGTGATGCACAGCACAGTACAGGGAGGAAGCGGGGGGCTGCGGGCTCTCCTGGGCTCCCAGCAGTGGGGGTGCAGCTGGACAAGTGCACCTCGCCAATCTGGCCCCCGGGCCTGGGGTCCTCCCCGGGACAGGGCCGTTCGAACAGCTGCACCTTCCACTGGGTGGGGCCCTGTGCCAGGGTGACGAGGACGTCATCGAGGATGGTGAAGGCGCACAGCGTGGCGTCAGGCAGGACACAGGCACCTGGGTCCACGGGGATGACGGAGGAGGGAGGCGACCCGTCCTGCTCGTCCTCAGTGCCCTGGCTATCCCCGCCGTCCCCACCATCCTGGCTCACGGACCTTCAAGAATACAGGGAACCACGGTCACAGCACTAACCCTCACCAGCTCTCTTCACAACTACCTGCCGCTGAGCATGACAGGTCTGGGGTCTTCACAGGGAGTGACCTCAGTGACCCTCAGCGGTGTGGGAGAGGCTCATCAGGGAGCAGCTAGCATGCCACAGTGCCCCCCACCTGCTGCGGGGACGGCTCTGCCCCACTCGGTCATCCAGGGACACGCATGTCACAGGGCTTCCAGAAACAGGGCTCAGAAAATCCTCATCAGTGCAGGACTGCTGGACCCTGAGGCCTCAGCTGGGAACCGCACCTGCTAACTTCTTATCCTCTAAACCAGCAATGAGCAGATGTCACGTCTAGGCTCTGCGCTGGTGCTAGGGGCCGGGTCCTCTGAGCACTGACTCACGGTTCACAGACCCCCACCAAGGCTCAAGGGCTGCAGACTCAGCTGCCTGGACCCCGTTTACTGAAGATTCTCTGTAAGCAGCAGCCTGCTAGAGGACAATGGGGCAGGGGGCACGAGCACTCCAGACTCCAGAGCTGGCCCTGAGCCCACTGTCCCCACCTGCAAGGGCCAGTGAGTGCTCACTCTGAATGCAGTCCAGGGGTAACATAGGTCACAGGGGCAGGGAGTGAAGAGGCAAAGCAGGAAGCACCTGTCAGATGCAGTGAGAAGCCCGTATGAGGCCAGGTCAGCCTCAGCCACGGGGAGGCCAGTGTGGACCCTCCCAAAGCAGGCTGCCCAGCGACCACTCCTCACCTGCCCGCCTGGTCCAAGGACAAGCAATAGATGCCGCTCTGGGCGCACAAAACGTAGAGCGCCCTACGAAGGGCCAGGAGCTCCAGGTGCCACACCTGACCGGGAAACTTGTACACGGCCTGGACGTCCAGGGAGAAGGCAGCGTCAGGCCGGAGGCGGGGGGCCGGGGGAGGCGGAGGACAAACTCCCCGAACGCGCGGACCCCTCTGTGCAAACCCGGGCCCGTCCCTCTGGAGGCCCCCGCCCCGCGCTCACGGTCAGCAGCCGCCCCTCCTGGTCGTAGACGTAGACCAGCTCGCTCCCGGTGGACAGGAAGACCTCCGCCCCGTGGCACAGCACGCGGGGCTTGCCCGCCGCCAGGCCCCCGAGCGGGCAGCGGAAGCCCGCCAAGTATTCGACCCGCGGCGCGCGGCTAGCCATGGCGCGGGGCGCGGGGCGCGGGGCAGGCGGGGAGCCCGGCCGCGGGAACGGGGTCGGCCTCGCGGCGCCGGCGCCGGCGCCGGGGGCGGGGCGCTTTACGGCGGCCCAGGTCGCCTCGCGGCCTCCGCCGTAAAGCGGCGCGGCAGGGGCGGGGCCGGGCCGTAAAGCGGCGCGGCAGGGGCGGGGCCGGGCCGCGCGCGGCGGGGAAGCTGGTGGGCTCGGCGGCTTGGCAAAGGGCCGGCGTGTTTCACGCCAAAGGCGGGAAGCCCGAGGTCCTGGCCTCGCCGCTCGCCCGAGGCGCCTTCCTGGGGGCTCCCTGCGGGGCAGCCGCAGCCCCCCACCGCCGTGCGGGGGCCCTCGGGCTCCACCGGACCCCCTCGCGCGCCCCAGGGTCGGGCCGGTCTGGGACCCGAGCCAGTACCCGGGCTCCCCCCGGGCGGGGGCCCGTCAGAGCGCATCTCCTCCTAGCGAGCGGCCCGCTCCTGAAGCGACTTGCTAAGGGCTTGGGGGAGGGGCTGGACCCGCGAAGTCCGGGAGCGGGGCGGGCAGTGTCTGGTCTGGCCATTTCCACGGCCGAGGGGCTCTCGGCCTAGAGGCGGGTCTCCTTCCTCTGCGCTGCTGGGCCACCCCACGCCTACACCGTCGCCAGGACATGCAGTGTTTGAGCCTAACGCGGACAGGTGTGTCCCTCCCTTTATGCCTGAACACCAGCTGTCCGTGAGTGTGCTGGTTTGACTGGACAATGGGGACAGAGTCAGCAAGAGGAATTCTGGGTTGAGGGCAGAGGACCACAAAGAAAATGGCTGGGCCTCAGGAAGGGGGCCAGCTCACCAGCAGTTAGCCTGGGGGTCAGGGTGAAGCCAGGCCAGGATGCCTCTGCTCCCTCATCTTGGCTGCTTCCATCCCTGCCCTCCAAGGCTCTGGAGACTGGTGCTGACCAGAGGGGGGCCAAGAGCTCTCCGGACGAGAGACTCTGAGACCCCTGAAAGGGGCCTGCAGGCTGGTCTGTTACGTCCCTCTCCTGTAAGACACCAATGAGAAAATCGCCAAGGCCAGACACCTGTGAACAGAAGCGGCCTCTGGAGGTCGTGGCTGGACAGACAAGTTGAAGGGGCCCTGCTGCCAAGTGTTTTCTGGGCTTGGGTGTTAAGCTCACCTCACCAAGGTTGGTGTACCTTCCAAAACGCAACCACTAGCACAGTGGTTGAAGGTGAGGTGGGCACTCAACCCCAGGGCAAGGGACAGCCACTGTCCCAGTGTTTCTGGGTTGGACCGGAACGAGTGCGGCATTTGCAGTCTGTCCTTTGCCCTGAGACCAGCTTCCACTTGGCCTTTGGAATCAGTCGGGAGTGAGGACACTCTCCTGTCGAGACACCCCTCCAAAGTCCCCGAGGGCACGGGTGTTCTCGGCTGGCCTTCTGACCACCGGTCCTCGTGGGACACACACCCACACTGATTCCCATCAGGTCCTGCCAGACTGTTTTCTGACACCAACAGAACTACACCGGAAATGTCCTGGAGGAAATGACCACGTGGGGAAGGGAGCTGGGAGGAGGTGGGCTGAACTGGGCAGGCCTCACCTCCCAGGTTCAGCCCTGACTGGCCAGGCACTGTTACATTGGTCACTCCTCTGTCCACTCCCTTCTGCTCAGACGGACTCACAGGCTCCTGGCCCCAAGCCCAGGCAAGTCCCACACTCAGTGATACAGGAAGTTGTGACCATCAACAGTCCATCTAAACAGTGAGGAGGCCCTGGAGATTACAGACATGAGCAAAGGGCTTAGACGGTTCAGGGGTGAAATGGAATGACGGGACCCCTTGTGTTGGTGGAGGCCTGCGAGACAGCAGAGCGTGGTGCTGATAATCTGTGGTCTCCACGCCACACGTGGAGGCTGTCATCTTCCCAAGGACAAATTACCACGAGAGTGCATGGGGCAGGTGTGGGGGGGACAGGACACAGCTCATGTAGGGAAGCCACAGACTGTCATGTGCTTTGCAGGTAGCAAGGCCCACCAACATGTTCAGTGTGCCAGGAAAGGGGGTGGCAGAACCCCGAGTTGTTTCCAAGCAGCATATTCCATTTGTTTGATTTGGTGGGGGCTGTTCCAGAACCTCATCAATTCACAGAACCAGCAAGTCAGCAGCCTGAGCCACAGAGGGCAGGGTACTGCTGGTAAACGCAGGCCAGCTCAGGGACAGGACTGGAGCTGGCCGCTGAGGGCCTGCCCACCCTCATCCAGAAGCTAGGCCAGGCCTGCCTCACCCCAGGGCCCTGTGGACATCAGCAGGCGCTGCTATGTACTTGATCGAAGAACGAGTCAGGGGCCAGAGGACAGAGTGGGCTGAAAGGTGGGTGTGAAAGCTGACCCCTTGACACCAGAGGGACGCCTCCTGGCTGTCACATGACCAGTACTTATGGCTCCACTGCTCCCACCCCGCCTCCGCACCTGTGCAACCCGAGGGCTTCCGGGCCTCATCCTTCCTGGCCGAGCGGACCTGACCCACCTGGCAGAGGCCGGGAGCAGCAACCTGGCTGACAGGTGAGAAAGGGGCAGAAGGGGCCCAGAGGAACCGGGCTCTGCTCTCGCCGTGGACGTCCCCCTGGGGCCCAGGGCCGAGGAGCCTGGGCAGAGGCGTGGGGTCTCTACCCTCCAACAATCCACGCATGTCAGCGGAGGACAGCGCCATGTGGAGGGCGTCAAGTCACCGGGCAAAGTAGGCGCAGCAAGGCTCCGGGCAGGGAGCGGTCTCGGGTGCAGGAAGGACAAACAGGGAGCTGGCAGCGCTTCAGGCGCTTTTATTGGTTCCACCTGAGGGCTGGGGTCCAGGCGATGCTGCTGCAACCCCCACAGCCACACCTGGAAGCCCCAAGCGGGAGCACCAGAAGCCTGGTGGGCGCAGGCCGGGATCCTAGTCACCCTCACTGGGTTACAGTGCTCCTCGGGCTGGCAGGATGCAGGTGGCGCTGGGGGCCTCTCCCCTGTGCCTGAGGCAGCTGGCAAGGCCCCCCACTTCTGCTGAGCTCCGACTCTCTTTGGACAATAAAATAAAGTGCAATACTGAACAAAGAGTGACTCAAAACCAGAAGCAGAGAAATCACAACACTTTTTGTTTAGCTAAAAGACAAAAGAAAACAAACTATGCAGATGCCAGAACTCCAGAGTGAGCAGAATACGGTTGGAGAAAAGGAAACTAGCTCGGTGGATGAAGACGGGAGTGAGGACAGAATCGGGGGGCCATGGAGTCCGAGGTCGGCTCCCCAGGATCCCCTGCAGCCTCACATCTGAACACAGGTGCAGACAACGCGGGGCCAGAGCTCCAGCCAGCGCAGCTGCCAGGAACACGACCAGACCGTCTTCCCAGCTCCTCGGCAGGTGAGCTGGGGAGCCAATGCTTCAGACTGGCTGCTCCGCACCCTCCTGCCCCCAGAACAGACAGCTCCACCGTAGCCAGATGCAACCCCATCGGCCACTTGGTGTCCCACGCCAGTGGACCTGGAGGTGCCAGGCTGGCCCTGGCCACAGATGAACGCCACCCCCAGGTGTTCTCTGCTCGCAGGTAAGGAAGGGTCACACAGGCTTGCTTCCTGCCCCTAGGATAGAGACATACAGGCCCCAAGCAGTCTGTGTCTGGGCTGGCCTCTCCTGCAGGTGGATGCAATGCAGCTCAGAGATACAGCTCTTGTTAAGGCAAAGAGGCATCAGATGTCCACAAAATCCCTGGGGAAGGGCCAGACTGTAGCCGGCCAGAGGGAAACGCCGGGACCCCAGGGCACGTGCAAGGTCTGACCACAGCCTCTGTCCAGGGTTGGCCTGGGCCCACACCTCAGCCCGGTGTCAACCTTTACAGATCCCCACAGCAGCCCCACTCGGCCCTCAGAACAGGCCAAGCGCCTGCTCCCTCACCTGGCCTGTCTCGTGACCATGTCACTGAGCCAGAGGCCTGGGCCGGGGCCGGGGCCGGGCAACAGGAAGGAATGGGGCAGAGGGGACTGGAGCGTCTGGTCCTGCCTGGGCTGTCCGGTTCACCCCACGCAGGCCTGGTCAGCAGCATCGGCTGCCCGGAGGGGCTGCCTCCTTGGTGGGAGCCACCACGAGGCTCCTGCTCGGACCACCTGTGTCCACAGCTGTCCCAGCTGTGCGGCTTGGTGGAAAGGTCTCAGGCACTGAGGTTTACTTCCGAGGAGACTGACTATGGGTCCCCGTCCACACTCACCCACCCTGCACACACTTGCAGGGCCTCACTGGAGGGAAGGAAGTGGAAACTAGTCTCTCTCACGCCCTTTTGATGTAGTTTTTATCTGAAAAAAAAATAAATAAAAGTCTTCTGGGCAGGAATTGCCGCTAACTGTTACTACAACCAATGCAGACATTAAAATCCCCCTGGACGCTGGGTAAGAGCAGAGAAGGGTGGGCAGCAGGTTCGCCTGCAGACCAAGCGGACGGGAAGCCAGCGAGCCCGTGGCCACGCGTTTCCGGCAGACGATGGCTACTGGGAGGGGACAGGTCTGCCCCAGAGCAACAGG
Organism: Vicugna pacos; assembly: GCF_048564905.1. Taxonomy (NCBI): domain Eukaryota; kingdom Metazoa; phylum Chordata; class Mammalia; order Artiodactyla; family Camelidae; genus Vicugna; species Vicugna pacos. The sequence continues at coordinate 62,192,090 of NC_133002.1, forward strand.
GTAGAGGCCACCAAGAGCTCCCAACCGAAAACATGGGAGGGGCAGGAACAAAAAGCATCCAAAAAGAAGGAGAGAAAGCTGGATGGCGGCAAAAGCCCTCCCGCCCCCGGATTCCAGGTGGTGACTGAGAGGCACCTGGTCCTTCGACCGCAGCAGGGGGCTGCTGCGCTGCATCTGCGCAGGGCAGGGCCGTGCCCCCACCAGGAGACCGGTTGCAGCCTGCACAGCACCAGTCTGGCTCCCTCCCTCCAGGGAAGTCTGGTGCCGAGAAGCTTCGTGGGCCAGAGACCCCAGGGCAGCTGCCCCCCGCCCCACCTGCATGGCTGCCGGTGTGGGGCACGGTTACAATCCTGGCTTCAGAGAGGGCTGGGGTGGGCCCAGTCCCGCCAGCAGGGGGCGGAGCCCTAGGTCCGGGGGAGGCTGCACATCTCGCAGTGGCCGGTGCCCGGCTGGTTCATGAAGGTGCAGTGCTGGCAGGCCCACACGGCGGCCGAGGCGGCGTGCACGGAGCCCCCAACGGCGCCGTACTCCTGGAGGCCGGGAAGCTGCACGCCGACAGTGCCTGTGGGCCGGGAAGAGAGCAGCAGTGTCATTTCTGCACAGCGAAGCTGCCCGCCCCGGGGTGGAAGCAGCAGGTGCGGCGCCAGACCCCCGCCGCTGGCCCCCCGCTCACACACACAACCCCGACAGACAGACACATCTGCAGAGCTGGGAGCCATCGCCTGTGGTCACCAGTCCGCCTGCCGGGCCCGGGCCCGCCTGTCAGGGTCCCCTTTGTGCTGGTGGGCGGCAGTGCTCCTGTGAGCTGCACCGCGGCCCCCCTCCCCCTCCAGTTCTGAGCGACTCTCAACACAGGTGCCATGAATATTCTTGCACCAATGGCTGTGTGGATCCGTGTTTCCTTGTCTCTTGGGTAAAACGTAGGTGCATGCTTGCTGGGTTCTAGGGTAAGTGAACGGCTGAGAAACGGCCAGATGGCCTCCCTTCTCACCAGCGTGTGTGAGGTTCCAGTCGCTCTGTGAGGTTGGATTTTCATTTCATTTCACACTCACAATGTTATGGTATCTCCTTTAATTTCCATTTTTCTGACAACTGGTGGTGACCGTCCTGTATCTCTCTGTGGGGAATGTCTAAGCCATTTGCCCAGTTTTCACTCATGCCCTTGGTTCTGATCATCGACGTGCTGGGATCGCTGTGTCTGTCAGATGTGGGTCCCACGTCACAGAAGGGGTGGCAAGTACCTTCTCATGTGCTGACAGCATCCCTGGGTGAGCACAAGTGTTTCATTCTGATCAAGTCCAGCTGAACAGTGTTTTCCGGTCAGTGTTCTTCTCTGTCCTACCCCAAGGTCTTGAATAGATTTAACTCTGTTTTTTCACGTGAGTTTCACTTTACAGTTGCAGCTTTTACCGCGAGGTCTCTGACCCATCCGGAGTCGCTTTTGACGTGGGTGTGTATTATAGAAGTTGAGGTTCATTCTACCCACACAGATCCCCAGCGGTTTCCTTGCACTTTTCTGAAAAGGATGCCTCCTCCGGTCACTGCTCAGCCCCCACCTGGCCCGGGGGTCTAACGTCCTCCTGCTGACAGCGCCGCCTGCTCACGGCAGCTTACACGTCGGGCACACGCACTACCGCATCCTCTGGCTTGTTCTCGCCTCACGCTGCCTTCTGGGCCCTCTGCGTTCCTGGGCAAATTTTACAGCTTTTTTTACCCTCCCTCCCCCTGCACAAAAAAAAAAGCCTATGGGGCTTTTGATTGTACCGATCAATTTGGGGGAAGCTGACATCTTAGAACTGTACTGTCTTCCGACCGAGGATGATGCTATTTCTCTCCCATTTGCTAGCTCTTCCTTTGCAGTGTTGGCCTCCCACAAAGAGCTTTCCGGTGACTTTTGTTTCCTGTACTGAGGTCACTCATGCTCCGCAATGCTCTGCGTGTGGCACTACCGCTGACTTGTGTCACCAACCGCAGCACATCTGATGATCGTGCAGCCCCTCTCAGCAGCGTCAGGGACCACCGGGACCTCTCCCGTAGGGGCTGCAGGCAGTGGGCCCAGACCATGTCGCCCTGCTGCCGTGGGACTGATGCCTGCCACGGGCTGGGTTCCTTCTCACTCCGTCTGTGCACGAGCTCCTGCAGGTCACTGGCTCTTCCCTCATGTCTAGTGGGGATGGCAGAAGTGAGCCAAATGCTCAGACTGAAACTTCCTCTGATCTGGTTTTCCTGTCCCCCGAAGGGCCCATGTCTGTCCAGGACGACCTCCCAGCCTCCCTGTGCACACTCTCTGGGCTCAGACAGGGCTCCAAACTGCTGCCAGCAGCGTTTCCGTGGGAAGCACCTGAGCCGGAGGGCTGCTGTGCTGGGGGTGTGAGAGCTGCACCAGGTGCTGACTGCTGGCGGCACCGCACCACTGTCCACGGGAGGACACAAGGCCATGGGCTTCACTGTAAGGCTTTTGGTGGGAACAGAGTGTCCTCTGTTTCAGAACGTGGAGCAGGAAGACCACGCGGCACGTCCAGCCACATTCCCAGTGTGGCCATCAGAACTGTGCAAAGGAAAACTGAAGAGGGGGAGCAGCAGGATGACTGCCCGGCGCCCGACCACTCAGCTCCCAGGTACTTCGTGTCAAGAGAGAGCCTACTGGGCTCCCTTGTGGCCTGGATTCCATCAGGTTTCCTGATTTTGGCTCAAGTATCTTCCCCCTTGATTGAGAAAATGGCCAGAACACTTCTCTGTGTGTATTTTCAGGGCTGCCTTAGGGGGTGTGCCAGTATTTCTCAAAGCCACAGGGAAGGGCCACCACGGCCGCCTGCCCTCTTGAGCCGGGGGTGGGGGGTCAGCAGCCCCGGTGCAGGCAGCGAGGGACACCCCCAGGCTGACGGGCGAGCTCTCGCTGGGCGGCACGGAGGCGCAGGGCCTGGAGACACAAGAGCCCACACTCCCTAACTCTGCTCCTCCTCATCCATCCAGAAAGCCGAGGATGGAGAGGGAGAGGGGGCAGAACAGCCCGCAAGCAACACGTGTGTGGACCTCAAGCTCCCGTTTCTCTAAAACGCTGACTTCCAGACTGCCCCCAAGATGCCCAAAGAACGGCACAGCTGCTGTGCAAGCGGAGCGGGCCGCGCGCGACCCGGGCCCCGGCGGAGGACACTCACTGCAGAGCTGCTCGATGGTGGCCCACTGCTCAGACTTCTTCCACGTCTGGGCCAGCTCCTCGTTCCGGGTCCTCACGGCCTCCAGCAGCAGGCTGATGCTGTCCTACAAGAAGCCAAAAAAGGAAGTTCAACTCGCTTCACTGACAGTAAACAGACTTGCTCACAGTTTCTCCTCCCCCAACATCAAGACACAATTCAGAGAAAATTTCAAAAACCCCAGACTATCACTGTGGTCACTTAGGTCTGTAAAGAGCACTGTCACCCGGGGCGTCTGGGCCCAAGGCCCCCTCCCGAGGGCCTGGATGGCTGACAGGGGCCCTGGCCACGCAGTCCACCTTCATCCCTCAGGCTCCCCTTGGGCTCCCTGTCTTCTCCGCATCCTAGGCCTCCTGGGTCCACGTGCAGAGAACCAAACAGTTCACACGATGGAGATGCAGAAAGCCTTCCAGGGACACTCAGACGACACCCACAGAAAAGGCCTCCGAACAAGTGAAACAGCACACGCTCAGTGAGGAGGCCCTACGCTTCCACCACTGGCCCACCAGCCAGCACTCGAACCCAGGCGGAGGTGCAACTCTCTGGGCCTAACAGGGAAGGCAAAGCCAGCGGCAAGACTCAGGGTGCCTGGTGTCAAATACCATAAGTGGGCAGTTTTGGGACAAACCACAGACACAAGACAAGCCCAGCAGGACACAAGAGCAGCTACAGAACCACCTGATATGGAGAAGCAGTGGTGGGGGCTCTCCTTTCCACGCTGTGACCTCAGGAAACATCCACGGGACATCCACGACACAGCCCACGCACGGGGCCTCCTGGCTGGACCCGCTGCCCTTGTGCTGCTCAGGGGGCAGCCGCCATCCGAGACCCGTCCTCCCCCCAACCACAGAGAGTCTTAAAAACGCTAGCTGTGCAAGCTGTGCACCGGGGCCTGGACGCTGGCCAACATTCTGGGCCAAGGCAATAAACCGGAGTTGATTTGGGAGGAGGGGAGATATCAGGATGAAGCAGAGGCTGTAATTCTGAAACTGCTCGGACAGGAATTTTTTAAATTGTTGGATCCCTAACGTTCCACACTAGAAGGAAACAGAGCTAAGCGGCCTCTGCATTCCACACGATTCTAACAGAGGAACCGGCCTCATCATGCACCTTCCAAGAAGCTGTCTCAGTGCAAATGCTAAGTGTGAAAAATTCACCTTTCTGTCAAGGCCCTTGTGCAAAGCTGCTGCCCAGGGGACAGATTAATAAGGGGGACCTCGACCCGGCTTTCCAGCCATGCTCCCACCCTGGCCCGCACCTGCAGAGGCATGACTTCGTTGGTGACCAGAAACAGCAGGAGGTGGAAATCCGAGATGGTATCCAGGAACACAGATGAGGTGTTCTGGGACAGGTAGGTAGCCAGACTGTGGAAGTCCTGGAGCGGTGGGCGAGGGAGGAGAAAGACATAAACGCTCCATGACAGTCCCCAGAGCCAGACCCGAGGGAGAGCCATGTCCTACGAAGACGAGACCGACCACGTTCAGTGCTGATGGCCGCCTTGCCCTCTGCTTCTAGAACCACTGGCCGGGACCCTGAGACAGAGGAGCCCAGAGCTACAGAATCCGCCCTCATCTCCCAGGAAAACGCTCTCCGCGCACCTGACTTATGGAAGACACGCATGTTCATAAAGCTGGCTTGGCTGTGAGACACGTCCCGACTTCCCTCCAGGTGGGGGAGGGCGTGGGGAGGGCGCCTGGGGGCGGGGACAGACCCGGCTGTCCAGACGCTGCTGCTGACTAGCTGTGCTGCACTGAGGGGCAGGCTGGGGTGTGTGATACTAGCACTTTCTGCAGGACCGAAACAAGCGACTTGAGACCCTCCCCCAGGAAGAGCCTCCGCACCCCTACGAGCACCTGGCGGAGGGGCAGCGAGGAAACCAGAGAGCTTCCGTAGACTAACTGCCGCTTCAGAAGGAAACCTCACTGCGCGTCCTCCCACCAGGCCCCTCTCTGCGATGCCCGTTAACAGCTCAGGCTGTGGCACCACAAGGCAGTCCCAGCAGCCCTGACCTGGCCTGGCGTGCAGGTGGGAGCAGGTCAGCGCTGCGTGCCCCAGCGCCCAGGTGGCCAGGCCGCCTGAGGCCCTGCAGCTCGATGGTGGGAGAAACATGGCGGGGTGAAGAGGCAGGGCAGAGCACGCGGCCTCAGAGACCGGGCCATCCGTTACCACTGAGCAGCGACACAGCTGTCAGAGGACACAAGATGCTCAGGGAAGCAGGCCCCTGAGAACGGTCCTCCTGGCCCCAGGCCTGACTTAAGGGGATTCACCTCCCGCGGCCTGCACCACCTCGCCCCAGAGGGGCTCGTGTGATCAACAGCGTCTCAGACAAAGGCCCAGCCAGGCTCTGTCACAAGGACACATCAGGAGAGTCAGAAACCTTGGGACTTTCTGGAAAACAACAGTGTCACTAGACAAACAAGCAGTAGTTACTTTAAGTTATGTTTCTAAAGATAAAAAGCTTACCTGTGTCTCACCCAACACATCCCGGTTTTCAATAGGAAATGGATTTTGTGAAATAGAAAAAGTATAAACAGGATCCTTGGGGAAAGTTGTTGTGATCTAATGGACAGAAACACAAACCCACGGTAAATCACTTGTGCTGTAAAGAGGGTGTGGGCTGAGCACACCCCGCCCAGAGCCCCGAGCTACTCGCAGCACCGGCTCCCGCTGAGGGACCGCACGTCCACCAGCACAGCCCCGAGATGAGAACTCTGAAACCCTGACTCCGGGACACAAACTAAAGTATCATCCTTAATATCGGTCGAGATCTCGGTGCCGGTGGGCAGTGTCCTAAATCCAGCCCCCAGACAGCCGCGCACACAGCTGCCCTCCCTCTGCCCAAGGTGAGCTGGAGAGGGGCCGCGGGAGCGGAGCGGGGGGCACCAGCGCCGTCTCAGGGCGTGGCTGGGGGGCACGTGCAGCCCAGCCCTCCAGTGGGCTGAGGCCCCTCTGGGCTCCCAGGCACCATGCACGCGCACAGCAGGCGCATCTGGGCGGGGGGGACGCCAGGGGCTGCAGAAGCGACTGAATCAAGAGCTCAATCAAGTCCGAAGGGGAGCCTCAGCCCTTCCCCCGGCTCAGACGTGCTTCAGTAGTGACAGGGCATTCTGAACCCAACGACAGCCGATGGGAGCTGCCGGACAGCGGCAGGTGTGCAAGAACCAGTACGAACACCATTTCCCTTCCCCCTGGCAGGTGCCCCTCCTCACAAAAGCACCCAAATGTGAGCTACCAACCACCTTTCAGCTGACGCAATGTCTCCTCTGCAATGTGACACTAGCGGCAGCAATTCACCTCACCCAGACTTAGGGCAGCTATTCTGGTCCCTTTGGGACTATTTCTAAGGAATGGAAATGTCGCTCTGGTCTGTTTTCTGCGTCAGGGAAGGCAGGAGCTGTGCCAGCTGGCTGGCCCGGAACCCGCTGTGACTGGGCCAGGGCTGCGAACGGCGCGCTGGGCCCCGCCGGGCTGTTACTGGGGAGACTATGCAGTCGCGGGCCACAGGACGTGGACTGGAGCGTGGGACCACGTCCCACTGTGCGGCCTCCATGGCTTCGGCCCGAGGCCTCGCTCTGCTCATCTGACAGGTGGGATGACGGAGCACCTGTGCCTCCTGAGGCTGCCGTGAGGGCAGCCTTGCATTCACACACGTCGGGCCCTCGGAAAGGGCGGCACATGTGGGGCGCAGGCCCAGCGGCTGTCAGGATTCTCAGGGTGGCAGAGGGGCCATCTGTGCTGCAGAGGCAGAGCTCCGCGGACTGCCAGCAACGGGATACCCACTAGTAAGCAAACACGGACTTAAGGGAAGCACCTGCAGACCTGCGACCGCCCCTTGGAGAGCGACAGGACTAAAGTTCAGAGGGCAGTCTGTGAACACCCCAGACGCTCGGGGGACAGGACGCAGGGCGTCGGGCGCCCTGTCTTGTGCTCAAACCCTCTCCCAGCCCAGTCCATCTGGTCAATAGCTGACGCCTGGCCACCTGCAGAGCCCACCACAGAAGCCGCAACAAGCAGCCGGTCACAGATGTGACATCATCAGACCTGCTGGTCAGGCAGGGTCCAGGGCCAGACAAGGAGCTGAGCACACCCGTCTGGGCACCAGCTCCAACCTCCTTCTGCAGGAAGACAGCACGTGGGTACCAAAGCACAGGGTGTGCCCTCATCAACCAAACGCTACCGAGGCAAGCCCGCAGGTGAGATGGGAGCTCCTGCGCGGAGGGAATGGCAGGGAGGCCACTGGGAGAGAAGACCTGGGAAGCTGGCTTTCAGTCACGCAGACCCTCGTAAGTGCATGTGCCATCAATCTGTTCTCATCTTAATGACACCCTAGGGGGTCTAAAACCAGATGCCTTTAAGGCCGAGGTAACAGAGACATTCTTGGGAGCTGTCAGCCGGAATGCAGCATCGACGGGCTCGGCTCACGGGGACCCACTACTCCAAGTGCAGTCACATTTTACAGCCTGAACCACATGCCCACCCCGAGTGCAGCCCGAATTCATCCTGGCAGGCAGCAGTTAGGAAACGAGCCCCCCCGTGCCCTCCGGACAGAGCCCTGACTGCTGCACACATATGCCGCTCTCGGCCCTTGGCCCTCCCTGCCCCTGCGCTGCGGCCACACCTCCGGGAGCAGGGCCCACTCTTGGGAGGAGCTGAGACTTGGGGAAGGTGTGTCTGTCAGTCCCAGGTTCCTTCCCGGCTCCTGGAGAGCTACCCTAAGCCCTCTCTCAAGAACAGAGTCACGGCCCCATCCCTGGGGAGTGACTCAGAGTGGCCCAGGAGCCCAGCTGTGGCAGCTCCCGCACCTGGAGCCAGGGAGAGGCTCGCTGACCCCCAGAGGCTGCCTGGCCCAGGCGGTGGGCCTCTGCTGTGCTTCCAGTTGTTTTTAAGGAAATAAAAAACCAAAGAAAGAGCCCTTAAAATTCTGAGCTTTTCAGGGATGCCAGGAGCCTGGTGATTTAAACACCTCCGGGTGCCGGAGGCCCCGGCGTCCTGAGCTCAGCGGCCCGGGACGCACACTTACGTCGATGATCAGGTACTCCACGGGCAGGGGCCGGGCCAGCTGGGTGATCTCATTGCCAAACTTGTCGACGTCCTGAAACAGGAGACAGTGGTCCAGGGCGTGAGTTCAGGGGAGCTGAGCAGTGACAGGTCTCCTTTCACATGCTCACGTCACCCCCGAACTACAACTCCTGCTGAGGCGCATGAAAGGCAGAGAGGAGAGTGACTCCACCCTCTGGCACCCCTGGCAGGCCTCCCCTACTGCCCTGCCCTCTGCCCTGCCCTCTGCCCCGCCCGGCACTGAAGCTGTGTGGGAGACAGACCCAGGGCCCCTGCGCCCTGGCACCCACCTGTGCCCCATCCTCCTCTACACGCTCTCTCGGCCTCATATCTGAATCTTGACTTGGAAGAGCCTCACTCACACGTCTGAAAACTCAACTTTGTGGAAACTTAATCCTTGTCCATTAGTAAAATAAACACACAAACAAATGAGTACGTGCGTACACGTACACACACTCACGGAAACCCCCACCGCCAACCCGTCGAAGTCGGAACTTGCTTTGCTTTGTCAGATGCACGAACATGCAGTTTAATTACGGGGAAAACGGCCAACACATGTTCATTAATCATAAAATGACAGTTAGATCTGATTTATGTCAAGCATGCTGAGTTCGAACAGAGCTCTAGAAATAAATTAAGAACCAACGCTCTTCTTTAAAGATTCTGCAAAAGGGGGTCATATTTTCTATCTAAATCATCACTTAACGTTATATAAACCATTCACTGAGTCATATAAATTATACATCCATAATGTCCAATTACGGGGCCTTACATAAAAGTTCAGGTTTATTAAAAGCTCTCAGGCCCTAATGGAGGCCAAGCAGATTCCCCCAAGGCACGCAGGGTGATGCAAGGCCACCCCCGCACAGGGCACCCTCCGGAGATGACAGAGGCTGCGCTGTCTTTTGGGAAACCTTCACAGGCTGAGCCGAGACCGTGATCCTAACGGGACGCCCAGGGCCCCACGAGGCCCTGCTCCTTTAGTTCGGAAAGTAAACTCTCTGGTCTGCAGCGCACCTCCGATAACTCACACCTTCCCTACCTCTTCTCTGTTCACAACCCAGAGGGCCACTAGCAAGAACCCACCCCTCTGCCGCTCAGAAAACGGTCACACACGTGAAGCCGCCACACATGGAGCACAAGCCCACCCAAGGACACGCCCCTGGAAACAACGCTCCGCTCTGAAGTGGGTCCCTCGTCCCTCACCTGCTCGTCTCCACCGCAGGGGAGCTGGGCCCGGCTCTGTGGCCCCACCAGCTTGACAGCGGCAGCCCAAGATGTGAGGCCCACTCAGCGGGTCCTGGGGCCACAGAGGAGATACGGTGGGAGTATCAAATCTAATCAAACTAAATCACCATTTCCAAAAATACACGCTTGCCCTACAAGAAACACCCTGCAGCAACTCGCGCGTGATGAGCCCGTCTGGAATTCCTCTTCAGCTCTAATTAGGCTCTAATATGCAGAGACACTTCCCAGCACCTGTTCGCTTTAATCTTCGCCTCTAGGGAGGTTTCTGGTTAAAAGCCCCCCTCTCTCTTTTGTGTGTGTCGTGCTATTCTCTTTCAAATTTAACTACCCCACCGTACCCTTCTGCTCCCCAAGATAATAAAGGTGTTGGTTCCCAGCTCTTCCCTGGGGAGCAAGCAGATGACTTCTCTCTCTCCCCAGGCCTTCACTCAAATGCTCCTGCCAGCCAGCCTCTACCCGATACACCACTTAAAGGCAATGACTTTTTACGGGCTGAGCAAATGTCAGGCAGAACCCACGAGGAGAAGGCGCCGTAGTCCTATGTTTGGCAGCCACCAAGCATCCGCAGTTTTCTCTCCACCTGGAGTAAGACATTGGGAGTCAGGACTCAAGGTCCCCAAGGCCTCGCAACCCGCTATCAGCCACGTCTGGAAACGTCCATCCATCTCTGGCGCTCACTGGCAAGTGGGCTCTATGCCAGGACAGCAGCAAACTGCACTGACCGGTTGGCGCCACTTGTTTGGAAAAGGCAAACGAGACCCTCCTGTACCGCTGTTCTCCTTAAAGAGAGGGCAAGAAGGCGACAAGGGAAACCAGCAGCCTGATGGGAGACGGCTCGGCACAAGAGAGTCCCCGTGTGGGAAACAGCGGGGTCGGCGGGCGCCCATGGGCACCCGCAGCTGACACATCTCAGGCCCGCGCAGAGCCTGGGCCAGGCCGGACCCCTTGCACACAAGGCCACGGGGTCCCCATCACACGAGGAGGACACAGAGGGCTACAAGGGGTCGCCCTGCCCGAGATCCAACAGCCCAAAGCCAGTCCGTGCACATCGACTCAGGATCTCGGCATCAGAACTCGCGCCTCTGCTCCTGCAGGGCAGCCGCGCCTGCGGGTGGGCACATTCAGCCCCATCCTGCCCTGCAGGGCCTGACAGCAGACCCGCTGCCCCTCCTGGCTCAGCCACTGGCCTTTGACACTCAGGTTGCTGCAAAAGCCTCCTGCCTCAGACCGCCCTTCACACCACATCCAGCAGGAACATTCCAGAACCACCTTCTGTCCTTTGTTCTGTGGCTCCCCACCGCCTACCACCCCCATCACAGGCGCACTCGAGCTAGCCGGGGCCTGGGCCCCCTGGACATGCCCTCCAGACGTGTGGCCCCCTGGACGGCTCCCTCCCCACCCAGCTGACTCACCCTCTTCGGTGATACCTAGACAGACGGCCTGAGAGGACAGGACGGGAGCAGCACCCCGTCCAGGTCTGGACCGAGTGCAGGGGCTGCAGACCCAGTGGCATCCGTGTGCAGGGGGGCAGGTGAAGGTGGGTGTTGGGGTTCCCCTTTTCATATTAACCTAGAATTCCTGACTTGCCAAAATAAGCAGACATTTGGTGTCACAGTAATAAGCCTGCGCATTAATGTTTGGAAAACCGGCTCCTGATGCACACGGGATTTTGAATGGGGACCACACACTGTGAGGCCCGGCTCCCAGCCCCAGGCGTCCCCTCACCCAGACCTTCGCCTCAAAAACCTCCAGCACCTCTGCTTCTTGCCTAACCCTCAGCCAAAAGCTTGGCTTCCTGAGAGCAGACTGAGCCTCCAAGCTCCCACCTGCGGGGCCCACGTGGCTCCCCGGTCAGGGCGGCGGCAGAGGCGCAGGCACCAGGCCCCGAACCTCACCGCCACACCACCAGCAGAAGCCAGACTCAGCACATCATGATCCAGCCATGTAGTCAGCGAGTGGACACATTTAGCCTGCATCTGTACTTGGCAGAAGAGGAAACGTGAAGGAACCACGTCAGCCGCCAGCAGTGGTTACTGGGTTATCAGTTATCGTTGAACAGGTCTTCCTCACGTCTTGCCTTCGGCTACCGTGAGCACCAGGAGCTCCTGCCTCACATCACGGAAGGACCACACTGGAGGTGGGGCCGGCGCAGAGCAGGTGGGAAGAAGTAAAGGCAGAAGACCTCACTCCCACCACCTGGAGGCCCAGGTGCCCTGCGAGGCACCGAGGCCCTGAGGGAACAACCCACAGCAAGCACGTCTAGAGCCGCCAGGCACCTCCTCCGCGTCAGGGTGCCGGCACGTGCCCCTCGCCCCACTTCCACAGTGGGTGCTCCCCCAGCACAGACAGAGCTGCAGACAAGAGTGGACCTTCGCGTGTCCCAGGCCCGCCCTGCATGCACACACACGTGTGCACGTGCCCCTTCAAGAACAAGGAGAGGCGGGAGTGTGCTGCGTGCACAGGCACATTTTAAAACTTTACAGTGAGTCTTATCTCATGTCTTCAAATAATTTCCGCACCACAACTTCAGAGATCACAGAACGCCCCCCGCACAGATGTGTTGCAGCTTCACGCCCCTGTCCCTGGACTGCCGGGTCGCTCTGCGTCTCTGTTCCCAAGGATCACACCACGATGAACAGCCTTAGACAACACGGGTGCGCGTCCTGTTTACGAGGCACATTTTAAACCCGACCCCAAAGCCCACAGGAGGACTACAAAGATTACTTAAATGTTTAGTTTCATAGGTCTCTTTGCTCAAACTGATGTTTTCCTGAAACACATGAGAGATGAGTGTCTCAGGTCCTACAGGGCTACAAACAATCCTCAGAAGCCCTGCTGGCCGGCTCTCACTAACGGGCAGGGAAGCAAACTGAGGAAGCAGGAGCAAGATCAAGGAAATGGCACACACTCTGTGACGGGAGTCAGCTCTCCTTCAGTGCAAGAAACTTAAAAGACATGGAAATAAAACACAAATTTCTCACCTGATAAAAGGTATCGCAAAACACAAAAGCCCCACAACAAACACAGTCAATGATGAAATCCCCACAGCGCACCCTCTGCAATGAACCACCAGACCCTGTTCCGAAGCCCCGCTGGCACAAGGAGCCAATGGGGGGCAGGGCCAGAGCCCCTGCTCCTGCTCCTGGACAGCAGGCAGTCTGTGCAGAGACCCAGGAGCCCACAGTCAGGGGAGCGAACGGTAAAGCCAAGCGTTCACCAGTTTCCAGCAGCCAACAGTTTGAAAATGTCATTTAAAAAAGATGCTTCTCGTAATACGCAGAAAGCATAAGGTACCTCAGAACAAGCTAGCAAATGACAGAAAAACTTTCAAGGAGAAGCCCCCTAACCTTCTGAGCAATGTCAAAGACCAGAAAATACGGGCAGCCCACGCCCGCCCTCGGGCTGGAGCGGGCGGGGCTCCTGAGGAAAGCAGGCGGGGCCCTGATGGGCGGGGGCGGGACAGTCGCAGGGACGTGGCCACTCTGGCGCTGGTGCGGCTGCGGAGCCCGGGCAGCGGCCGGAAGAGAGGACAGACACACAGCCGTGACCACGGCCACAAGTGACGACAGAGGAGCGCCACGGGTCAGCAGGCCAAGGAGGGCCAGTTGCAGTAAGTGGTGCTCAGCCGATCATCCACACGGCTGAAAACTCGAGAAAAACCAGACCCCTACTTCACACCACACACGTAGGCCAATTCCAGGTGGACCAGGAACCCCAACATGCGAGACAAAACCATGAACCTCATGGACGATAAGACAACAGACTTTCTTTATGACTCAAGACACCAAACCGCAAAGACGAGTCAGGAAGCTGACCCAGGGAAACGGACCCTCCTCGGAAGAGGCAACCGCCGGAGCCGCATGCAGAGCTGTCACCAACGTCCGGGGTCGGGAGGCAGAAAAGGGAGGAACGGGAACGGACGTGAGCCGGCCTTCGCAGGAGGCAGGGAGGGCCCATAACAAAGACAGAGCGCGCTGACCACACTCAGGGTCAGGTCGGTGCAGGTCTGGCGCAGCGAGACTCCACCCGCGGCCGGCCAGGGAGGTGCGTCTGGGGCCGCCCAAGGTAAGTGCAGGTGGTAAGTCTCCGGGGCAGAAAGAGCACGGTTCCCGCCCACCACGTGCAGCAGCACGTAAACCCACGACACCTGGTTCGGGGAAACCAACCCAGGAAGGAGGATGAGGGAGAAGAGCCCACGGGGGGGGGGGGCCACACAAGCCCTCATGAGGCTCAGGCCGGTGGCAGCAGAAGCCAGAGACGTGTTCACACAGGTTCGGGGAGAAGATGCCAGGCCAGGGATGGCCTGGGGGCCTGGAACCTCACGCTTCTGACGAGATCAAAGCCCAGCTGACACCACCGCAGCAGCCCGGAGAGGCCCAAGCAGAGAGCGTGGCTGAGCTCTGCCCAGACTCCTGACCACGGAGCTGTGAGGCAATAAAGGGCTGCCGTCCTGCGGCCACTGCACCTGCGCCATTTGTCAGGGCAGCAACAGGAACACACACAACAGCCAAACACGACCCGCCAGCCCCCAGACCAAGGAGCCCGGCAAGCCCCAAACCCGGGGCACCAGGCAGGTCAAGAACCGGGTGCTGAGGCCAGCGGTAGAGAGGCGCTGTCATGACGGACAGAGGAACTTGCAGGGTGACAGCTGACTTCCCGCCGGCCACTGGGAGGCAGGCAAGAGGGGAGCAGGCCGGTCACCCTGCAACTCTGCACAGTGAACACATCCTTCAGAAAAGAAGACAAGATACTTTTTGGATGAACCAGAGGAGCTCCACACTGCAGGAAACATTAAATGAGTCCTCCGGGAGGAGCAGGGCTGGATGGGAACCGAGTGGGCCAGGACAGGCCCGAGCTGAGCACAAAAGCCGCACTGGGCCACGGGGAAGCACCTGACTCCCGAATGCTCACACCATGCCAGTCTCCAACACAAGTCATCTTACAGCTTCCACAGGACACGGACGACTGTCTGTCTAAGCAGTCAGCCTAAACTGGGTCCCCTCCAGGGAGCCCAGCGTGCCCACCTGCAGCCGCAGCCCCGCAGACACCGTTTCTCCTCATCAGAGGCGGGCGCTGTCTGTGCTGCCGAGTTTGGACTGTGCTACGTACCGTCTCTTGGTTACGGGCCCTAACACCATGATGCCTGAGCAGCTAACGAGCAGCCCTGGAAACGCGTGGCTTCCTTTACCCACAAGCTGGGCTCTGGACAAGCACGGCTGACAGACGGCCTGCATGGCCAGAGTGCACCAAAGTCAGCGGCGTCCAGGACAGGTCGTGTCCACACCGCACCCCATCCAGCTCGCGCTTTCGGAGCCCTCCCATTGTTACCTTGTAGAACACGTCAGGCACGTACTGCTCGCTGCTGGACTCCTTGGCGTAGCCGAGCTCAGGGGCGTCCTTGCAGGGCAGCAGGCACTCATCCCGGACCAGCGCCATGCACTGATTGGACACCTGGTACCCCTCAAAGTGGACCTGGTTGTCGGGGCCACCTGCAAGAGAGAGATCTTCAACGAGCATCCACCAAATGACGTTCTTCCCTTTGGGCCAGCAGAACAAACTCCAGAGCATGTCCTATGTAAGAAAACCTTCTGGTGGCAGTTTTACGGGGCCCTGAGCACAAGGCCTTGAACGCAGGGCACAGAGATGCCACTGCGGCGCCTCAAACAGCTCCCACCACCCACACATTCTCTCAGAATCCGAAGCAAGGCCGTTAACCTCCAGGTGCTACTTAGTCCTCAGGCTCCAGGTGCTGAGTGAGCCTGCGCTCCAGCAAATTCTGTTCTCGAGTGCAGGATACAGGATGAGTTCATCTGTGGAGGCCAAGAGACATGCCGCCATGGATGGGAGAAGACAGAATCCATTTTCGTCAAAAACAACACTAGTAGCTGCACAGTGTGGACGGCAGCCCCAACCTCAGCTGTCTACACAGCCGCCACATTCGGGAGGCGGGACCCCCAGCACCACGCACCACTCTCCCTCCCCCCGCACAAAAAGCTGCAAGGGACTCACAGCTGGGACAAGGGCAGAGGCTGTGGACAAGGGAAGAAGGGCTGCAGAACCTGGCTAGCACTCAGACCCCTCTGAACACCCTCACTTTCCAGGGCTTTCGAGATTTTAAAGACCCCTTAATATCTGTCTTAGTTTCTTTGACAGAATCAGAATAAGTTACTGATCAGAAAGCATAAGTCTGCTCCATCTAGCCTTCAAACGTTTACCAAAAAGCAGGTGAGGCATCTGAAAATGTGAAGGGTGGGGCAGGGCCAGCCTCTGAGGGACAGGCCAGGCCTGCCATCTGTGTGACTCTGCACACCAGAGGCCAACAGCAGCTGGCTTCCAACGCTAAGCCACACTGGGCTCCAAAGGCCCGTCCACAATCAGCCCTCGCACCTTCTCTCAGGCCTTCAATTTACATGCTGGGCAGTGGCCACCAAATAACGTCAAGGCGGCCAACACAGGACCGTCACCCGCCAGTGTGTTCCGGGAACGAATGTCACACCACAGTGAGTGTGTGGTTTCAAAGGAGCAGAGGCGAAGGCGAGGCAGGGCCGCGGAGGAGCTGCCCGTGTACGCCCTGGGAAACTGCACTGGTTTTTAGACTGATTGTGCAATGAAAATCTGGCCTGTGAGAACCAGAGAAAAATTGAAATGTGTTTGTAAAATGGAAGGCTCTTAAGACAAAGTCACTGAGACGAACCGCAAGCTTCCCTTTTCCACATGGAAAAGCGAGAATCCAGGTCCTAAGGGGTTCAGTTAACCGTGCTGGAAACCTAATACCAGCCCAGCGGCGAAGGTAACTTAGCCACTGCTCCCTTCCCAGATCAGTCCATCAGGAAACCCACTGCGCAGCGGGAAGGGGCCGGGATAAAGAACTCAGCTGCTACTGAGGCTGACAGGCTGCCCCAGAAAATAACATTCCCAGCCGAGAAACAGGCGTGGCTGTGCCAGGTGACCGAGACACAGATGCCAGCGTGGCGCAGGGAGCGTAGACAGGGGCTCTGTGACGAGTCTCCTCCCACAAGCTCCTTCACGTTCACCTGAGCGAACAGCACACGTGACTGCCGCTCTTCCCCCGGGAGCCCCAGGCCAGGGTGGGAGGGAGCGCAGACATGAGGGAAGCACGGAGCTTGCAGCTGCAGCAGCAGCTCTGGGCGCGGCTGGCAGCAGGTGGCGCGGAGTGCAGGAGGCCTGGAACACAGCTGCCATCTCCGGGGAGATGGCCACAAACACATAGGCCTGCTCCTTCCTGTCCCATCAGGGCCTCAGGGAAGGGACTCCAACCAGGGCACCTCAAACAGCTCCACAGGGGAACAACGGGTCCCCAGTCGGGAGCCATGCTGCAGAAGAGCACGCTTCATGTGGAGCTGGAGCGTCCACGACACTTCAGATCGCCACCCTGCCATCGCTGGCCCCAGGGAAGGAGGGATTATGAGTCTGAGGATTCACATCACCAAGAGGAACAACTCAGCACAGATGTGAAGACTAACCACAGATTTTACCGTTGAGTTAGTTACTGCCTTACAGTTCTAAAACCTTTCAGTAAAGTGCCGATTTCAGAGACAAAAATTCCACGGACGATCTCTAATTTCCAAACTCCCAAGAAGAGGCACCTTCGTTAACTGAAAGTGCAGGCAGCCCCTAAGTTAGAAACGGTAATTCTAAAAACGTGGCTGGGGCCAGTTCTTGTGGCCCACTGAAACACTACCCGTGGAAACAGTAACTAAAAGGGCTAGGTCACCCCGGGAGCCCATGGAAGCCTGACAAGTTCTCACGAGGGGCGGTTCTGGAAACCTGCAGGGGTGACATTCGGTTGTCCCAGTGAAGGTGGACGGGTGGGGCGGGCAGCTGCCAGTCTCAGCTGGAGTCGAAGAAGCCAGACGTCCTGCTGTGCTCAGGGGACACACATCCATCCCATGGGGCCAAGAATGTCCCCGCACATGCGTGTCGGCAAAACCCCCATTTGTGACGACCTGGGATTAGAATCAACTGTATTTTATACACAGCCACAGAAACAGCTGCGCAGTTTTAACACACGGTGGACTCTCTAGGAGTGTGACACGGCCTGAACTGAGGCTCCAAGCTGCGTGGAGAGAACCAGGCCCGGAGGCCATCCCACACGGCGCAGCCCCGCGCCGGCCCTCGGCAGGGGTGGGTCCCACGCACCAGCCTGCTGGAACATCCCGTCTTAGTACACACGCTTCTCCACTGTTCTCTCAGGCCACTATCCTACCTTCTTCTTCACAGCCAGCTGTGTGGGCAAGTGTATCATCTATGAGCTGTATTTTCTGGGCAGGAAAGGGGTGTCACAAATGTTCTAAACAGGGCATCCAGTCTGACAGGTCTGGGAACCACCAGTCAAAATGCATGTACCCACAATGGGGGGCGGGGGCTTGCTGATAACCAGGCAAGAAAGAGAATACTTTTCTCCCCTTCCTCAGACACAAGCCGGCTTGGCAAAATCCTGAGTTACGTACAACATGGCTCTGCTCTGCTCCTCAGCATTCAGTCTCCCATCTCGGCAGCCCCGCCCGGTCTTCCCTTGCGGAAGGGCCTCTATGCTACAGAACTCTGCCTCTGTTAGTCCCACTCAAAACTCCCGCCCACTTCCTTAAACAGATGACCAGACACCGACCTGGGAAGATCAACCTGATCCCACTGGTTCACGCAAACATATGGACAATGCTGCCGCTGCCTCTCAGCCCCGAAAGTACATGCATTTCAAAAAGAAGCTGCCTGTCACTCTAAGTGGCTCTCAAATCAAATGGATCTTAACAACTGAGAGAGCACGAACGGTGTCCTCCTTCAGGGCCCCCACAACAGTGTGGACAGGCCAACCGGGGCCAGCGAGGCTCCAGGTGCTGACATGTTTGGGCTGACTGTGAACTAGAGTTTTCTCAACTTGAGGAAGCATGTTACCATGAACAAACCAGATTATCATCTCTGGGACGGTAGAAACCAGGTCCTCACAGGCTCCAGGTTAGTGTCTACTTTGAAAAACTGACAAGAGACTGTTTTTATGACTTGGTTCCCAAAGTTTCAACTTCTTTCTCTTTTTCAGTCATATGGTCCTCTCCTGGCTTTTTTCCAAGACAGCATCTCAAATATGTTATAAAAGGTTTGGTGGCACTTTTTTACGGGCCACAAGCCTTTACTACTACCTATGACATACACACATATACATGCGTATTTACGACACACAATGACCTGCATAACATGTAACATGACATACAGCATCTCTCACACACAAGCATCACTCCAAGAAAGCCATATGGAAATGGTTTCTTAAAATGACACGCCCACTTGTAAACAAACAAGTAACAGGAACCGTGGCTCTCCTCCTGCAAAGCCAGTCACCTTTGGTTACTGGAAAGGGGCAACGGTGCCCTGAACTCCGGTCCAGAACCAAGAGAACTCGGCCTGAGGACAAGAGGGTGGACTAGAGCGGGGCGATGCTGACGCTCCCGTGCTAGGACTCTGCGTGATGCTGAGAAATTCAGGATTTTAGCCACAAACGAAAAAGAAGAATCTTATGTCTCACAGGTCCCTTAGTAAAATCTACTGTAACTTAGTTAGGAAAGCAAAGTTACTGAAAGAGGAACAAAACACGTTAACGAGATCATAATATTTACAATATAGCCCTGCCCCCACGTATACCTGTAGCCACCGCAGTAACAAACTTGGATCCAAAATGTCCATCTGGGGAGAGCCGACATATGTTGGGGTGCTTATTTTGGAAGTCTCCTGCGGTGATACACTCCTCTGAGCTCAGGAAATAGGTGTCCTAAGACAAGAGAACCAGTATGTCAGGTTTACAGCGCCACGTCAAAATATGCTCCTCCTTCGACAGGAAACAGTAAGAACGAAACCGTAACGTGCTGGAAACCGCGGTGAGAGAAGTGCCTGCACCCCCTGCCTGCTGCAGACCCCTCAGACGGGCACACGGGACTAGTCAGGCCAGAAGCACTAGGCAGTCCACCCCCACCGGCCAACCTCCAAAAAGCACTGGTTTACCATGGCAAGGTAGGTTTTCAGCTACAAGGCAGAACGAACAGACCCAGCCTTTATTTATCAAGAACATGGTGTTGAAAACAGCGCGGCCTAAAAGCCAGGCGAGCTGTGCAGGGAGCGTCAGCCACAGCAGCATGGTACCGGGCGGGCACCCCCGCCCCATCTCACCTTATTTCGACTGTATCGAACTGTACCCTTCCGGGTGTCCTCCGAGACCAGATCTGTGAATATCCAGCCCACCTGCATTCAAGAGAAAAATGCCTTGAGTCTCTCCCTGAAGCACACGATGACTGTCTTCCAGCTTCCGCCCCTGAGCTAAGACCCCGGTCCTCAGCAGGGCCCCTGGGAGCTGGTCCCTTCCTCCCAAGTGAGTCAGCTCCTCAACCCAGCATCAGCCACACCAGGGCTCTCACACCCTCCTCCGCGGACACTAGCCACCACCCTGAGTTCTGCCGGATGGGGACAAGTGCAAATGGGAAGAGCCTGTTTACTCCTCAGGAACCCTCCTCGGCACCACCTCCATGCCAGCACGGGGCCCAGGTGAACCAGAGGAGCAGCACATCAGAGAAAAGGGAATTTACACCGAGAGGAAAGCAGACAACCAGCAAGCAGAGAAAGACCGACGCGAGAGCTCTCCCTGTGACACAGGAAAGCAGACTCCCTAGAGAAGGCATTTACTTAAAATAAAGAGTGACAGAACAGAGCCCTCGCCCAGCCGCTCTGAGCTCAGACGCAGACTGAAGGAAGCACATGAGGGTACTGGGATCGGAAACGTCCGGCCCAGAGCTCAAGGTGGCTCGGCCTCCCCGGCACGGGGTAACCGGTCGGCCTTCCAGAACCAGAACCCGGGCGGGAGGTGTGAGAGCGGGCTGGGGTCCAGGCGCACACTGGCTGGTGTGCTGCCGCCACCCCCCAGCACAGCCTCAGCCCCGCTCTTCAGCTCCCTCTCCTGCAGAGACGACCAAGCAAAGGTGGAGACTTTCATCTTCTCTACACATGCCCAAATGAATAAAACCCCCAAGGAGGGCGACGGTGGAGAAAATGAGACTTGAAGGATAAATGTAATTAAGCAGCAAATGAGGCAGAACCAAAATCAAGGTGAGAAAAGTAAGGGCTAAGGAACCAGAATTTGCAGAAAAGCATTTAAGTAATTTGAAGATCCTCTATTGTGACTACACCTGTCGCGACCCAAACGTTTACAGCAAACACAGGTTTAAAAAAATTACACCAATTTCTCTTTCGAACAAGAGAAACTTCCAGAATTTAAACCAAAATATGACCCTAAATCAAGATGCCTACTTCTTGTTAGGAACAATAAAACATTATTTTTTCTTAAAATTGTTTTCTTAAAACGACACAATGACTTTGCTCTACAGCATTCCTGGGGTATAAATACAAAGCACGTCTCCAGTGTTCCCCCATTTATCTATAGGGAGTCATTTTTCATTGTCTAAGTTGATTGGGAAATGAAAGATGAAACTCATGCAGCTATCAATAGTGAACTTCTAAGATGCGTTCAAATCCACAGATCAACGCCACCTGTAAGAATCCATCTGCAAGGTTCCTGGTAACTTCTTCGAGGGTGTCAGCTAAACTAGAGCAACAGGTTCAAAATGAAAATTCTCCCCCGACTTCTAACTGCCCAGTAAAACTAGGAAGGCTTCCGTATTCTGATGCCTCAACCATCAGCAGGAGATTGAGTGAGGACTGAAGAGGGACCACAAGCAGCTCCCAGTGCGGAGGACAGAGAATGGTCAGCGTGACACAGACCCAGGAGGATCTGCCTCACTGCGGGGGACAGAGAACGGTCAGCGTGAACAGACTCAGGAGGATCTATCCTAGTGGGGGGTGGCGGCACACACAGCCTGGCATCCAGGTCCCCCCCGGGCAGGAGGAAGGGTCTTGCCTCCAACAGTTTCTTTCCCTCCCACTCTGAGGCAGCCCTCATGAAGTACGGCTGGTGGACTGGAAAGTAACAGCCCCTGCACTGGGACCCTTTCTTTGGCACCCATCAACACAAGCGAGGCTTCGGGTCTGCACCCGACCTTGTGCAGCTGGAAGTTCAGCCCCAGATGAGGCCTGGCCGTGCCATCCCCCAGACGTCCCCAGTATGGAGCCCAGACCCGCCCTCAAAGGCAAGAATGCTCAGTACCTTCCTCAAGCCAAGTTTGGCAGCAATTTCATCAACCACTTCGGCCTTTGGGTCTTCAAGAAGCTCCAAGCTATTCTGTGTACCAATCTGTTGGGCATGGAAGAGACGCATTTTGAGGAGTGAGCTCAGAGAAAGAACGCTGCGCTGCCCCAGGCCAGAAGGCAGCAGCAAACGCTCCAGACAACCAAGTAACACGCGCCAAGCCCTCCAGGCTGCTCCCTGCCAGGACTGTGCTGTGCTTTCAAGCAAGCTTCCCGGAGGCCATGAAAAGGCGGTAGGCAGGCTGGTTCATGTCGGACAGCTCTGTGTGAAACGTGGGGTCGTTCAGGACTAAGGAAGGCTCACTGCGCCTTAAGATTCCTTCCTCGGGGATAGAAGTTAGTTTCAAACCTTCCCTGTATAAATAGTTTCACTCCAAATAGGCTTGGCTAGATCACGCAACATGAGGGCTGTAAGGTAACATTCGTGCCCAGAAGACAGCCCTGGGAAACCTGGATGAGCTCCTGCAGGGACAGCGCTTAGCTTCCAGGCAAGCAGGGCCGCAGAGCAACCGACACACACACCCTGAGCCAACTGAAGGCACTTCACGTCGGTGCCCTGCTGAGCGGCAGGGGCAGTGCTGGGCTCAGGGCAGCAGACAGGCGTGGGCTGGCTGCACGCAACTTAACGCTGGCCACGGGACCACTTCCTGCAGGGGACAAAGCCAGCTTGTGGTCACTAAGGCTGGCGCTGTACCGACCCGAAGACCCAGCGGTAGAACAGGAAAGTGACGGGGATCCCCAGTCGAGCTGTGCTAACTGGGCACCATCCCTGTACATCTGTCCAGTTCTGGTAAAACAACAGAAGAACTGCACGTTCTGGGTACTACCCATGGGAGATCACCACCACCTCCAGAGCACAGTCCACGTACAGACTCAGGAGAGACCTCAGGACTCTGTCTCCTGACGTGTGGCAACGTGCACGCTGAGCTTTAACGAGCTGGGGGTAATCAGAGGTCAACTCTTTCCATCTCCAGGATCCCCAGACTGGAAGCTCTGATGCTACTTTCAGTGGCTGGACACCAGAGCTTTCTGTCCCACTTTTTTGTTCAATCACACTCTGCATAGAACTGTTCAGACTCTTCACGAGAGGGACCCTCACAAAACCGCACTGAGCATTCTGTGCTTCCAAGAGCACCCCCGCTTAAAGCGCGACTCTGCACCTGCAGGGGCAGAGTCCCTGCAGCCATCTTGAGTCGCCTTTCAACTGAACCACCACAAAAGGCCCTGCACTTCAACTGCAGCTCTCAATACATGATGAAGATGTCTAAGGTGGGCAGACCACACAAAACCTGCATAAACATAGCCAGGGAAGGAAAGACGAGGCATCTGTGCAGGAGCCTCAAGCCTGCGCACCAGCAGCGGCCACAAGGCCCACAGCCCCAGAACCTGGCTGGTTTAGGGAGGAGACCCATCACGGCGAGACCCCGTGCACACGGCGCCCGGGGACACGAGTGTGTGCACTGTGGTCCCCGAACAGGCAAAGGAGGGGCTAGTATGAGTATCTGTGGGTCCGCCTACATTAAAACACCAAAATTTAGAGGTCTAAACCAAAAATTGTTTAAAGGGGGGACCCTGGGAGGGGAGAGGAAATCGGATGAAGGGGAATACACTGTTTGCACATCTGCCTTTGCAAATGTGCAGGGTTTTTCTCTTTTCCACCTGTTTTTTAAATGAAAAATTTCAAACATACAGCAAAGTTTAAAGACTTCTACAGTGAATGTTCACAAACCCACCACCAAGGCTCAGATATTTAACATTCACTACGTTCTGGTCGCCCTCCAGTCAGCCTCGGTCTGTCATGGTTCTGCTGCATCTACACACACCCGCAGGCACAGGCCCCTCCCCAGCTATCTCAGCGTGGCGTGAACCAGCATTCAGCACGGCTCCAGTCTCCACTTTCGTAGTAAATTTATATAATGAAGTAAGTATTTTACATAACATACACCATATGACCACATAAATATCTTACATAACTGTACACCAAGTTAAAAAGTACATATATGTAAAACCAATCCCTAAGTACTAAAAATAAAACAGTAAATGTAAGTCGCTGGTGGCACACTCAAACAGAGGAGCCCTTCCGTGGGAGCTTAGAGCATAGTAGTCGACTGCCGGTCCCCAGTGGGACACACCCTAGGGGCCAAAACAACCCCTTCAACTGTGTGTGTGTGTGTGTGTGTCTGTGTGTGTGTCTGTGTCTGGTGTGTCTGTGTCTGTGTCTGGTGTGTCTGTGAGTGTCTATCTGTGTGTGCGTCTGTGTCTGCGTGTACAGAGAGATGGAGACTGGGGAAAGGACGCAGCGAGGGAAGCAACGTGCCCTCTGAGAAGTGCCCCCGCCCCCGCCCCCCGCAGAGCCTCTGAAACACAGACACGCAGAGGCCCGCAAACTGTAACCCTGCTCACAGCTACCTGAGGAGGTTCGTAAATGGCAGCTACTTCGGCCCTGATGCCGAGAGGAATGTCTTTGTGCTCCGTGTACCGTCCGTACAGGTACCCAAAGTGCTGGTTCCCCGTCTTCCTCCAGAAGTCGAGGAAGCGATCGGCCACCGTGTGGTTCTCAAACATGATGTTGTCCACGTGTCTGTATTTCTGCAGAGTTAACAACAATGGGCTAAATTAAAACACTCCATCAAAAATATACAATTAGCTTAGCACAAATCATTCGTAAATGCCGTTTACCTAGCTCCACGTGTGCGTGTGCACACAAATGCACACACACACACTTAAGAGTGTGCTCTGCCCTTAAGGCCACTTCAGATTCCAGAGGGCAGGAGGGGTTGGAGTGGGATTCCTCAACAAATTAATTCAGATTATTCTTAGTGGAATTTCTCCTAAAATACAGGTTTTCACAATCTCTAGGGTAAAAAAAATGGAAGGAAGACGGGAGGGAGGCTGAAAAAGAGGAGAGGGATGGGGGAAGAAGAGGAAGAAGCTCTCAGACGGCCAAGGGCGCAGTGGCACTCTCTGAGGGGCTAAGCGGCGGCAGGCGGCAGGGAGGGGGGGCCGGGCATTAAGAGTGGAAGCGGCCAGAGCAGCCTCACATAAGTCTCCCTCATGCTCTCCCTCCTTCCCAAGCCCAGCCCCTTTCTTAACTGGCCCCAGACAGATGCCCTGAGCTGCTCCCAGGACAGTTCTGTTACCAACTGCCAGAGCCCCAGTTTCTTAAAAGGCAAGGTCACAACCACTGAGCATCTTAAAAAATCACCAAGAAAATTCTGCCTCACACAAGGCAACAAAACAGAAAACCGAAGGCTCCCCTCTACGCTTGGCGGAGCCGGAGATCTTATAAATAACTCCTTCTGTGTGTGAGTTCCACAGAAGGGTCAGTTGGTCAGTCTGAAAACACCCGAGACCCCGCCACCTGCAACGCACACGGCACCTCTCAGTCGTGAACACAAACCCACTGCTCCCGCGCTGGCAGGCCCGGTGGCGTCTCACCTGTCTGTTCAGCGTGATGGCGCTTGGCTGGCACTTGGTACAGATGCCGCTGGGCCACGGAAGGTGCCCCTCACACCCTGATTTGATCTTGCAACTGATGTTTTCCAGGGCAACAAACTTACCCCTGAACAAGAAAAGGCCACTTAGTTAAACATTACAGTGGTGAAAGGTTAGCAGAAGGCGGGAAATGTAACGTCAGATGTCTTGCTCCTCCTGGACGGAGTTCTCGGGTGCTAAGCACGCGGCGGCAGCAGCAGGGGACACGCTCAAGCCCGTCCTCCTGGGGCTCCAGCTGCTCTCTGCAGCGCCTGGGCCGCACAGGGCTACAGAACTATTTTCCTACAAAACAGCTTTAACCCTCACCATCACCAGCACCCACAGGGATCTTCCAGGGTACTGCCGAGTATCTACCGACCCAACCTGAGCCCTGAGAGAAAATGGGGCTCTTTCCACGTTTCATCAGCTTCTCAGAAACACTGACGTTAGAAGTCTAGTCCTCAGGCTTCTGTATAAAGTTCTTATTCGTAGTAAAATCCTGATTAGGACACACAACAAAGATACCTTCACTCTCCCTTCAGCTAAGATAAAAACCACTGACGGAAGATGGCCAGCGAGGAAGCCCTGGGCCCCACTCTGAACCTGGGGTGAACGTGCACAAGTTACTTCACCCTCTGCCAGTCTCCTGTTCACAAAATGGTCCAACGATTCAGTCTTGTCTTCCCAAGCCAGCAGCGTGCTGGAATGAGGGCGCCTGGGAGGCCACGACTGCCACCAAGCCTGCACGTTACTGACAGCGACAAGTGAGCCACGACCTAGACCAACAAAAAGCCAGAGACCCCAGCACACTCATTCTCTGGGTCAGAACGTTTCTGAGCTTACCCCACAGATGGGAAAGAATGGGTTTCTGCTGAGGTTTTTTTCCCCATCTAACTTTTTAAAAGTTATTTTAGGATGTCAGCAGGTTGCCCAAGAAAAACTACAAGCAGGCCAACACGACATTCTTTACAAAATGCTGCTGACTCAGGTTCAGCCACCGTCCCCTCTTGTTGCATGGATGGGATCATAAAATCATGGGATGAAATGTCAGGTGAACAGCAACAGATGGGCCTGCAATGGCGAGGACGTGACATGCTTTCAAAGAAGTCAAATGCTCTCAGCTCGCCCCGTCTGGCCGCTGTCACAGCCTGCACCCAAGCAGCCAGGGCACAGTCGCCCCCGCTGCCCGCCCGGCTGAGACCACAGATGGCAATGCCGAGACCTGGCAAGGCCAGGCCGGGGGAGGCCACTGACTCAGCCCCGTGTGGCTGCGACATGAAGCGGATGGAGAGGCAGGCTCCAGGGCAAAGGGCTGATGGCAGCTGCGAAGCGGAGCCAAGATGACCACAGGCTAGTTCAGGCTCTCCACAAAACAGAGGGAGAGCCCAGACTCTAGACATATGACTGGCCACCACCACACTTTATCTCATCCACCTTCACAGGCAGTAAGTTGCCAGGGCACCGCAAGCCCGAGGGAAGGCTGGCAAGGTGTCCCAGGGCCTCCAGAGCGGCCCCGCCAGCCTGGCCCTTGCCCCGCCTGGGCACAGGCATCAGAGTCCCCACCCGTTTCTAGACTTGGGGCAAAACTCACACATTCAAACATTCTGTGCCCAGACTCTGATCTTTACTTCTCTCACTCACGTGCCCAGGGGCTTGAGCAGCATGTGCCAGGGACAGAGAACAAACATCCGAGCCCCGACCCTCGTCGGCGCCGCCCCTGCGAGCCAGCTGCTTACTTGTCGGCCCCTCCGGTCAGCTTCCGGATATAGGCGTGGAAGGACATGTGCTTCACGGGAGGCTCCAGGTGGTTCAGGTAGTCCTCGTCGAACGGCTGTCAAAACACACAGTGGACGCCGTCAGGCACCTGCTGCTGGGCGCGTGAGGCCGGAGGCACCAGGCAGCTCCGCGCAGGGAGACGCAGCCGCCACTGCCTCACTGGCCAGTGCCGTGGCGTGCAGTCGGGGAGCAGACACTGGGTCCCCACTTATCATTCTAGGTCAGAGCCAAGTTCTCTGGGTACCAGTCATCTTTTCAAAGTCAAAGAGAATCTCTATTAAATACAAAGGTCTAAGTCAGGTCAGTGTCAGGTACATTTTGCAAAAAAAGAAAAAAGCACCAGAGGAGCTGAGCAAACAGCCAGGCTGGCCCTGCTCGCCCACCGCGTCGGCGTGACTCTCAGTCTCACCAGAATGAATCGGTACAGGAGACGTGAGGGTCAGCGCCAAGTCAATCACAACAGTGCCGAGCAGGAAAACGGCAGGCCTGGCTTCGTGCGGGGCTCAAAAGATTGTCCGGGGCCTGGGGCAAATGCCGCCCTTCATCACAGCAGCGCGGAGGCTGCAGCTTCCATTATCCACAGGAAGCCTGCTCGCATAAAGAAAGGCCCATCCTCTCAGGCAGCCCGCACTGGTGGGGACAGGTGGCCCAGGGCAAGGAACAAAGCAGCTCCTTTAACCCCAGACCAAGTGCAGGGACTCAGGGAGAGCAGGGACCCAGGGAGAGCAGGGACCCAGGGAGAGCAGGGACCCAGGGAATGCAGGCACCCAGGGAGAGCAGGGACCCAGGGAGCACCGGGACCCAGGGAGAGCAGGGACCCAGGGAGAGCAGGGACCCAGGGAGAGCAGGGACCCAGGGAGAGCAGGGACCCAGGGAATGCAGGCACCCAGGGAGAGCAGGGACCCAGGGAGCACCAGGACCCAGGGAATGCAGGCACCCAGGGAGAGCAGGCACCCAGGGAGAGCAGGGACCCAGGGAGAGCAGGGACCCAGGGAATGCAGGCACCCAGGGAGAGCAGGGACCCAGGGAGAGCAGGGACCCAGGGAGCACCAGGACCCAGGGAGAGCAGGGACCCAGGGAGAGCAGGGACCCAGGGAGACCAGGGACCCAGGGAGAGCAGGGACCCAGGGAGCACCGGGACCCAGGGAGAGCAGGGACCCAGGGAATGCAGGCACCCAGGGAGAGCAGGGACCCAGGGAGAGCAGGGACCCAGGGAGCACCGGGACCCAGGGAATGCAGGCACCCAGGGAGAGCAGGGACCCAGGGAGAGCAGGGACCCAGGGAACGCAGGGACCCAGCAAAAGCGCTTAGTCGGCTCCGGGAAGCCGCGCGTCACGCCAGACGGGGACTCATGAGCGAGGACTCACCTCTAGAGGAACACAGTGCACACACTTCCCCAGGGGCCCGTGCCGGCACCTGAGGGCACAGGAGAGAAACGTGGCGTCAGCACGCCTGCCCTGCTGGTGCTGCCCACTCCGGGCTGACACTTGAAATGCACGTTGTACCGAGCAGAGAGCTTCCCCACGCACGTGAAACTCCCTGCAGGGGTGCCCAGTGAACTGCTCTCATTGTGTGTACCAGGAAACGCCGACCAGCACAGCAAACCTGTGACCTCACGGGTACTAGCTGCTTGAACGACACTGACTAAATACAGAAGAGAGTGGGTTTCAAGCCAATTTAAACAGGAACGTTACGCAAAGACTAAGCTGGTACACAGACACGGCAAAACCCTGAGCCCAATACGTAAGAAACCCAAGTGTGGAGAACACCCACTTCGTGCACATTTCAGTAAAAAGGGCATAAAAGGTGGTTGGCTCTGTGAGTTTCTGACATTTTGGTCAGGGAGCCTCGGCGGCTCCACGCACACACTGTGACAATGGGGAGGTGACGCTCAGGTGGCAAGGGCGGTGGCAGGCTCCATCAGGTCACTTCCCACATGCAGTCACAACTCGTAGATGCACCACGTTCTACATTTCCAGGTAGACAGGGCCTGTGTCTCCTGACAGGCAGGCTCCTCTGGGGGACAGGTCGGAGCACGAGCACACGCACACACACACACGTGCACCCTCTGAAGGACTCCCAGTGAAGCCTCACGGTCGCTGGGTCCCAGGAGGACTGCAGATGGAGGCCGTGAGCCAGCCCACGGCCCTGACCGGGAAGTGGCCCCACGCCAACTGCAGCCTGGCACCCCTCAGGGCTCTAACCTAAGACGTATGAGCTGCTAACGCAGCACCCATCACCCTCACAGACGGATACAGCCACCAAGGACTCTACTGCCGAGACCAACCACCCTCCCTCAGATGATTTCACGTCACTGAGTGTGAGCTCAGCCTTTCCTACCTGGTCTCCTTAAACAGAACAGCACAGAACCTAAAAGACACACATGTTCACAAGCCTAAGCATTTCACACAACCAGGCACAAAGCGGCTCCTTGGGGAAGGAGCAGCATCTCCGGCAGAAAGAACATGCTGCGCAGAGACGCCGCCAGACGAGGTGCCACGGCCGCAGACCCGGCACCAGCAGGTGCCTAATACCCGCCCTCCTCCTGCCCCGCTGCGCGCACGAGGCCCACTCTGCACGTGCACCCAGGCATCTCGGGGCACTCGTGGTGAGGACTCGGTGTAAGGCCCTCCCTTCTTTCAAATCTCATAGTTTCCAACATTTGAAACCTTAAAGTCCACATGGGGCGTACACTAAGATTCAAACAGTGAGAGAAAGCTCACAAAGTAACTAGCACTGAAATGCAAGCTGAAAATAGATGGTCCAACCCAAAGCTCCTGCCGCCTCCTCCGGCCGCCTGCGGCCCCGCCCCGCCCGGGCACTCACAGCTGCGGGTCTCGGCTTCTGTAGATCTTGCCGTCCTGCCGGCTCAGGTACTGGTCGATCTCGTCTTCCACCACGTGGGGAGCGCCGCAGGCCTTCAGCCCCACGGGGGCCGACGTCTCCATCTCAGCCGAGGGGCCAGCAAGGCTCGAGGGAAACAGGAACAGCAAGTCCCCGTGCCTGTTCCAACGACAGCCCAGCCATGAGTCGGGGCCGCCCTCCCTCCCAGCCTGAGCTGCAAAGGAGAGCAGCTGACACGTGAGAATCTATGGCGCCTGCAAACTCCAGCCGCTCCACAGGCCTGAGTATCGAGGCTTGTGATTTTAAGAAACCAGGGTTCGCTCTCCCGTCTCCCCGTGCAGAGAACCGGCGGCAGGTTCTCTGGACTGTAATAGAACTTCTCCACAAGAACCCGGCAGAGTCCACGCTACGTGTCCACACATGTCTGGTTCCGCACAGAAGACCTGCAGTCCCAGGATGGACCGTGGGGCTGCCCGGCTCCCCCACTCACCTCCCTGGGACACATCCTTCCATTTCCTTCTCTCCATTCACACACAAACGTGAACACGACATGGACGGACATCCACAACTCACAAACTGAGATGATCAGAGACACAACTTCTGCATTTGTTTTTCTCTTTTGGTGACAAATACCCTACAAACCCCTCTGGACATGGTCTACATCTAATAGACGTCTCGCAGCGAAGCTGCTCACCCTCTAGCTACAGGACTCTTGGCCCATCAGTTCTAACAGATGTGCTCCAAGATGCACAGTGGACCATAAAGAAAGCATCCCCTGAGGGTCCCAGAAACCCACAGCAGCTCAACAAGAGCAGTGGGAGAACACAGCCCAGAGCTGCCCTCTGGCTGGCCACTCCCAGGCACCTGAGCTTGGCTGACAGCCGGTCTCCGGATCCGCGGGAGACGAGGCCTCGAGCCCACCTGCCCAAGGTGGGCTGCTGAGCCCGAAACGCCACACAAAGCCAGACATCCAAAGGATGTCTCAATAGCTGGGAGAATCCACCGGCTGAGAACAGGAACCAGGGAGGAATCCTATCTGCCTCCATCCACCCTGCAGCGGGGAAACAGTCACCTCTGAGAGGCAGCAACCAGAGGCCTGCTCTGCCACGCATCCAGGTGGAATCGGGATGCTCCCTGGTTCAGGAGACCAAAGACAGACATTACCCCAAGGAGGGCTGGGCCCACGATGCCCCCTTGCGCAGACAGAAGCAACTGCCTCTCTGCGGACAAGCCACCAAGCCCAGGTCCTTCAGGGCCCCCAAGACCAAGTCTGCCACACGCAAGTTCTCAAAGAAAGCTCCCAAGCGAACAAGAGAAACAGCCACCAAAGTAAGAGCCAGCAGACAACAACTGCCCGGTGTGGACACCAGGGGCTCCGGCTGTGGCGCTCAGGACAAAACATAAACGTGTGCGTGGAACGTTGACTGGAAATGGACCAGAAGAATGCAAACAAGAGGCATCCAGAAATGTCCGGGGACTCTGGGGAGCAGGCCCGGGGCCACACACTCAGTGGCTCTTCCAAGTCCCCTGATGAACAGGCTGGACAACACAGGAACCCACGGAAAGCACCGGCAACACTGCGACAGGATCCTCAGGACTCAGGAGGGCAGCACAGGTAAGAGACGGCCCGGGCAGAAGGCCTGTGGCAGGGGAACCAGAGTCCTCACAGGCAGTCTGGCAGGCCAGTGCGTGCAGACCAGGAGCCCGGAAGGAGCCCTGAGCACCAGCGCTAACAGCCAGGGTTGGGAGGAATCAGACAGACTCAGAGAAAAAAGTGGAAATGCAATCACTGAAACACAGATCGAATGGGGGAGAGGAAATATTTAAAGAGATAAGGGCCATGAATTTTCTAGACCTGATCTGCAGATACATCTTACATCAGGTAGCATCTCAACCAACCAACCAACCAGGGACCCACACCTAGACAGGTTAAACAGAAACCACAGGACCCCAAAACAAACAGAGCTTAAAAGCAACCGGGGGAACCAAAAACAGAGCCTACAAGTGAACGCAGAACTAGAGCAGACCGCTGAGCTGCGGCAGTGGGAGCGAGACAGTGCACTGAGGCCCACCTCGAGCTCCAAAGGGGCCCCCCTTAAAGACGGGCCAAGTAACTCGCGGGCAGTGACAGAAGGCGGCTCTCAAGTTGACGCCCATGCTGGTCAGTAAGCATCACGACTATCACTGGAAAGACAAGCTCGGGGATAATTCAGAAAGGCGTGCCCTCCGAGTGTGAGCACACCTCAGGTCTGTCTCCCAGCTGTCTCACTGCGCAGCCCCTTTCTGGTCTGGCCATTGGAACAGCTTTAGAAACACAGCTAGAACCCTCGCGGTGTCCATCACCTGGTGCCCGTCACCGCAGGGCAACCACGGGAAGGAGGCGCTGCGACCCCCTTGCACACAAGGGTGGGAGGCCCCATCAGGTGACATGACTTCCCTGGCCACACAGCCAGTGAGCAGTGGGGTTAGGAACCCAAACCTGTGTAACTCAGCGAGCAGTGACTCTTAGGACGAAGAAGTGCTTCACAAGCTGGGAGGAAGGGTGCCCCTCACCCCCTGGAGACGGACGTGAGCAAGCATGGGCCTCACATCGCCCCGGGGCGGCAGCAAGCAGGCTGCAGGACAGGTAAACTAACACTTTTACCCAGTACTTTTCCCTCAGTATACTAAACCTGAATCTGAAAACGAACACACAAACTGATAAAACAGCCCGTCACTCTGACTGCAAAAGGCACATGGCCCAACGCCGGTGAAGGCCGGCCCACCCTCAGCTGGGGCCACAGCAGCAGGCTCCCCACCGGCTCCCCAAGGACAGAAATGACTCAAAGGGTCCTGCTCACTGATCTGTGAGCACGTGGGCCCTGGCAGCTCAGACAGGGGCTAGCAGACCTTTTCTGTAAAGAGCCTTTGCAGACCATACAGTCCCTGTCAGTCACTCAGCTTGCCTCGTGGCGTGCAAACACATAAATGAATGAACGTGTAGAAGTAAAAGGACATACAGTGGGGTGGCGGGCCCAGCACCCCAGAAACTCCTTCTGACACTACCCATCAATTCTAAGGCACTCCAGAGGCTCCTGCGAGTGAGAAATACGGCGTGGGAGACGGACCCCTGTCCTGCGCCCCCCACCCCCCCATCTGCCCAATGGGCCCCGAGGCAGAACTCTGCACAGAGCTCCGATCAAGGCCTTTCCCTGCAGAGAAGCAGCTGAGTGTACAGCAGCACACGCCCCGGGATGGGAACTCCTACTCCTCGGCAACACCCTTCCCGAATTCTGCAAGTCAGTCAAATCGCTTACCAGTACCCGCAGCCCCAGTGTAGCTGCCAAACACCTGGCAAAAAGGACGGTCTCTGGCACTGGGTTGACAAACAGGACCGTGAATGCAGTGGCACGAGAAGGAGCTCGGAGAGCGCTGGGTGGCCCCAGGCACGTAACCGGGGCCTCAGGCCTCCCAACCCCGCCGCCCGCTGGACACTTACTTGATCTTCAGCAGGTTGAGGGACTTGTTGGATGATGCTGTGATCTCCCCAGTCTTGTTTCTATTGATGTAAACTGAGAAGCCATTATTTTGGAAGCCAAACTCCTTTGCGACCTAAAACAAGCCCCAAAACAGAGATTTAATAAAATATTTAAGTATTGCTACTCAGACCACATATACCAGATACACCAGACGTTATTCAAACACTCACTAAATTTAGAAACTCTCCTCATTAATCAAATTTCTCTTGTCATTTTGCTCTCTCATGAGGAAATTGGAGTCTGGGACCAGGAGAGGGGCCAGAGCTGGAGGGTCATCAGAGTTAAAGAGACAGGGAATCTCGGCATAGAAACAGAAACGATAAAATAGAATCAAGGGGAAATTCTACAACTGAAAATACAATAAATGAAGTGGAAAATTCATTGGGTGGGCTTATCAGCAGAAGGGAGATGACAAAACAAACTCAATTAACCTGAAGACAGTTAACATAAACAACACAATCGGAAGACAGAGATTTGAAAGAAAAATCAACCCAGGACAGTATCAAGTGACCCTCAGGAGAAGAGAACAGGGGTAGGACTGAAAAACCTTTGAAGAAAGAATGGCCGAAACCCTCAGATTTGATGCAAAACATAAGCCTAACAAATCCAGGAAGTTCAACAAAGCCAAAGGATAAATAAAAAGAAAGCTACGTCCGGCAAGTCGCCCTCACACCACTATCAGCCAGAGATCAGCGGAAAGACTGAGGCGGAAAGAAACACATGCCAACTCAGGACTCTCACTCCGGAGAAAATTCCCTGCAAATACAAGGGCAGAGTGAAAAGGCTCTCAGGTCAACAAGGCCTGAGCGTGTCCGCTGCCGGCAGGCGTCCCCCACAACATCGCTCAGGCTGAAGACCGCCAGGCAGAAGCGCACACCCGGGGGGCACGCGACAGCAACAGCTCCGAGTCGCGCGGCAGGGCAGCAGCCGCTGACAGAGGGGCCTGGCAGGGCAGGGACGGCACAGGTCGGCAGCGGGCCGCGTCCGGCTCAGCCCTAGTGTACACCTGGTTCTCCCTGCTGCTTTTCACCTACGGCTGATCTGTCCTTTAACAGGGGATTACTGACAAAGCCTAGTGATTACTTACTGTAAGGAAAACAAGAGTTGATTTGATGATTAAGTTTATGCACTAACCTTATTTTCTACTGATTAAAAAAAAATGGATTAAAAGTAATTCCAAATCACCTTGTTACTCAAATTCAGAAAATGACAGTAAAAAATAGCCTTTAAGACAAAGTTAAGATTTTGTATCATGTATTATAAATATTTGATACCATGGGATTTTTTTTCTCCAAGTTAAAAGTGTCATTAATAAAATTAAGTATCAGGAAATTAAGACCATGAAATTTGTATTCTCAAGTGCAAAAACAGAGGCGAGACTAAAGACTAAAAAGAATGTCTTTGACTTTTTTCTGAAACAGATACAAATAGAAATTAACAAATAGCGGCTTTTTTTTAGCTTTTTAAATTGAGTTATAGTCATTTTACAATGTTGTGTCA
Source organism: Vicugna pacos (assembly GCF_048564905.1). NCBI lineage: Eukaryota > Metazoa > Chordata > Mammalia > Artiodactyla > Camelidae > Vicugna > Vicugna pacos. The sequence continues at coordinate 62,226,900 of NC_133002.1, forward strand.
AATTCCAACTACAAATTGTGGCATTTTATCTATTCTGCAAAAACAACGTTTTTCTGTAGACAAAGCACGGCAAGCTATTGCCAAGGACGAGAACTCCTGTTCCAAGAGTGTCAGCTGTGAGTTACTGCAACACTCCCGGGAAGAAAGAAACGCGGCCTCCAGAGCAGCACGCAGTCTTGCGTGGCCGCCGCGTGAACAGAGTGGACTCCCCGGTGACCACGCGACCCAGCTCTGCCCTTTCTGTCAGGACTGAGATGCAGCTACCTTTTCAAATACGGTAACAGCAACAGTACTTCACATACCCTGAACCTCACTTTTGCGAGACACAGAAATGTATGCATTAGGTTCTTTGCTGTGAAAGTAACTGCTCCCGTAAGCTCTGTGTGGTCTTTACCTAAAGGTACAGAAACCTAAGGTGACAAGCATTTTCTAAAAACCTTAGCAGAGTCTTACAAGAGCATGACTAAAATCCTAAGAACTGTATTTCACACCTGAGGTAATCCTGATGTGTAACTAGCATAACGAAACCAGAAACATGGTATGGAGTAAAATTAATACAAATGTTTATAGTTGAAGGTAACAAAAAAGAAGGCATGGCCTGGTTCCATTTATTTTAAGTTCCAAAACAGGCAAAACTAAATGCAGGGTTTAGGAACGCATACTGAGGTGGTGAAACACAGGACAGGTGGGCACAACCCAACAGGGCAGGAGAGGGTGGCAGCGGGGGAGGGAGTGGGAAGGCTGACCGGTGGCTTCCGGAGGCTGGCACTGCCTCCACCTGGACCTGCGTGTTTGCTTCATCATCAATCTGTTCACATTTTCAAGCATTTCCTAGAAGGTATTTTACTTCACTGTTAAAAAAAAAAAAGTTTAAGGGGGGAGGGTATAGCTCCGTGGCAGAGCACATGCTTAGCATGCAGGAGGTCCTTGGTTCAATCCCCAGAACTTCCTCCAAAAATAAAACTAATTACCTCCCCCCTAAAATTAAAGTAATTAAATAATACAATAATAAATAATTTTTTTTTTAACGTGTAAGTACTGTAAGGAGAAGGCACCGTGTCCCCTGCTGCTGCTGAGAGGTCAATCAAGCTAGGACTGAACACGGCCACCAGCCCAGGCAGGTAGGGTCCAGGGTGACTCAGAGAGGGCCATTTCATGGGAGAGACGACAGCAGAAGCAGAGCCTTGGGTCTTGGAGGAGAGGGAAGGTGCCTTCGAGTGACAGACAGCCAGAAGAGCCTGTCTGGGAGGGGTCTGTGGTCCGATGATGCACAGAGAAGGAATTCTTGACTAGGAAGCATTAGATGGTCTCAAAGGAATCAGTAAATCAAAATTCTATGAGACAGTTTTGACACAAGCCATCTCATCACACTTGCAGAACCAACTTCCTTAGAGGGCATAAAGCCACACATTAAAGCAGGGTAAAGGCTGTCAAGTATGGAGACAGCAACCGAGAGACAACAATGTCACAGAGGCCAGCACACACTTTGCAGACAGGTTTGTGAGGGGACAGGGAGGCCATCTCAAAGTCCAATGATAGAGCACAAATGCACAGCCACATCATGAGTCATTATAAATCAGCATGAGTCCACTAACATGAGGTCCCTGGAGGAGCCAAATTCATGAAGACAGAAAGCAGAAATGGTGGGGGCCACGGCACGGGGAGGGGGAGTCAGTCCAATGGGGAGAGAGTTTCCGTTTGGGAAGATGAAGAAAGTCTGGAGACGGGTGGGGGTGACGGCTGCATAACACCGTGAGTATGTTTAACACGACTGAAAGGCATGCAGAAACACGGTTTATGTGGCAAATTTTATGCTTTTTTAAAATCACAATTAAAAAAAGATATGGAATGACATTGCAAAAATAAAAAGGAAATAACTTATTGAAAAAAAAAAGGATGTAAATCTACGCTTGTTGACATAGAACCATGTCCATAACCGTCATCAGGTGAAAAAAAGCGGGTTACAAACGATCACAGGTAAGATCTCACATCGCTGGAATGGGTGCCTCTTACAGCAACAGCGTCTTAGCAGAGCTGACACACCGGTCACTGCCTGGACTCACGCAGACTTGTCACCCAAGAAGCTGAACAACTGTCACCCCCCAATATTTCTACCAAACAAGCCATTTAATGATCAGTCAAGGAAGGAGTGGCGATCTCGGCGGCTGAGCCCCACGGGTGAGACGCAGGGAACCCAGCAGCAGCACCTGCAGAACAGGTGTCGGCGGTTGGCACGCTGACCCTCCTGAGAGGGCAGATGAGGACCCCTTCAAGGACGTTGACAGCTGAGACAAAAAATGGTTCAGGAAGGCTGGACTCTGAATGAAGTGTCACAAAGGGATCCTACCCACTTAATTCAACTCGGATTCTCCTCCTTATGTTTATATCATAAACACGATTCCAAATCAGCCTTAAAAAGCACTTTATGTAAGAATAAAATAAAATGCTAAATGAAAGCATGAAAAATGAAGAACACTAATTTTTATCATTACAAAGATAACACCTGCTTGCAATAAATTCAAATAATAAAGAATGCATAGAGGTTGGCAGACTCTTTCTGTGAAGGGTCAAGCAGTAAGTATTTTCAGTTTTGCAGGCCACATGGTCTGTCAAGCTACTCAGCCCTGCCCTGGCGCTCAAAAGCAGCCAGACAGCGCCTACAGCAGCACTCGTGGCCGCATTGCAACGGAAACGGCAGGCCAGGCCCGCGCCGCGGCGCACCGACCTGTGCTATGGGCATAAAGCGAAAGCCGCTCTCCTCGCTTTGGCCTTCCTTCCAGGTGTTCCCCCTTTTGAATCTCGCTTGTGCTCTTTCAAATCATATTCTGTGCTCCCACAATAGATGGGTTGCACATGGCTCTAATATTTTCTAGAACGAAGTGGAATCGCATTTTTAACTCCCCTTTGATAGACAATTCAAGTTCTCCACTCTGATTATTCACGCTTATAAGTATTACTCCTGTGACATCCTCTTCTACTTACCCTTGGGCTCTTGGTCCTACAAGGGCAGCAGTGGTCAGCTGCGACACATCTGACCCCCCAATCATGACAGAGAAAAGCAATGCAAGAGGCTGAACTTGGGAGGGGGCGGAACCAGGAGATGAGGAAAAGAGACACACACAGAGCAGGAAGGCGACGGCAGTGGGGCGGGAAGGTGGACAGCCCACAGGTACCTTCTTCAGAAACGCCGCAGCTGTCTCCCTCTTCGTTGCTGTGATCCTCTTCACCCCGTCGGGGGACTGGACACGAATTATCTGTCGTAAATGACACGAGATGGTTACTGCACAGACTAGTGAGGTCCTCCGACCTATCTCTGAAACTAGCACCTGCAGTCCTTCAGCGTTTGGGTCAGAGACTTAACGCCAAACTTCACCCTTCCTCCTCGCAACGCCCAACCCAAGGTTTCTAGAAGAGAAGCAGAGGTACAGTCACCAGCATATGGGAGGACATCCTAAGAGTACAGCCTGATTCTCAACTCCCATTGTCTCACTCAGGAAAATACAAACTTCAATTTCTAACCCTTATTTATTCGTTTATTAAGATTATATCTGAAAAAGAATGTGAAAATGAATACATGTATGTTCCTATGTGCCTGAAGTATTGTGCTATGTACCAGAAACCAACACAACGTTGTAAGCTGATTATACTTCAGTATAAATAAATGAATGTATATTTTTTAAAAAGTGAGTATATCTGAAACACTAGCATCTTTCTCTTCAGATGTACCAAAAGGAAAAAAAATCAGGAAAAACCCACCATGAGTCATGAATGACCAAGTTCATTAGAAAAGATCTCACTTTGTTCTAGGATCCACACATAGGTTAGACTAATTTAAAAGAATCACAGGAAATCTTCTAGTTTATTTACTGTCAACAGAAAGATTAAAAGAAAAGAAATAAAAGTGTTCAATACCATGGTCAAACTTGGCAGGATTTAAAAAAAATACTTTCACAGCAAGCCTGAAACAGGTGCCAGGCCTAAAGACACTGGACAAAGAGCACCACTTTCTAGACCTGACTTTTAGGCTGGTCACAGCCCTGCTGAAGGTGAGCTGGTCTGCCTGGCCAGCTGCACAAGGTCCTGCTTCAGCCAGGGAGCATGGAGCAGCAAGCCCTGTCACCAACTAGACACAAGATGCTCCGCCTGCCACAGGAATGGAATGATGGACAGAAAGTGCCACAAAGTTCTCCCGCTGTAATTTCTCCTCTCAGCAGTTAGTGTGCTGTACGTTATATTTAAAACAAAACTACACAGATGGAAACCACACAAGCAGTTGTCTTTGAAAAGGCTTTTACTGACACACATGACAAAATACCACAATGGCTTTTGATCTGTCCACTTTTATCACACAAATTCAGAACAGTCTAGATTTTCCTGGCTTGACTCTGTCTCATTTACTAACTTTCACTTGACTGGAAAGGGTTTACCCTCATAATTTTCTCAATTTTTAAGATTTTTTAAAATACTCCTCATGAAATCCCAATTGTTAAAAGGATAATTTTTTTTTTGCTTCTCAATATCATCTGTTTAGCTTTCTCGCTCATCTGTATGCACTGCAGACATTAAGTTTTTTGATTTTTGATTTCTGCTACACTTTACTCTGGATTCAACACCTAGAAATCAGCCTCCTGGGCATTAAGAAATTTCCATTGATTTGTTTCTGAAATCTGTCTCCAACACTGAGGCAGGTTAAGAAGTAAAGAGCTCTCCTTCTCTTTGAGGGGTTCTGTGATCATTCCTTTGTTCCCTCAGAACCATGAGCATAACACTCCGCTCCTTGAGGAGCTAATGGTCAGGATTACATACTTCTGGAGAGTTCTAAAGCTTAAGAGGTAATTCCCCTTGTTTATTTACAACAGGGCATGGCAGTCCAGGTTTCCAAGCCAAGATCAGTATTTAACTCCAAGAGACAAACAGAACTCATACTGAAGGAAGTTCTGGCTTGGCCTCTGACATGGGCTATAAAATAAAATACCCAAGAAGAGACTGGCCTGGCAACAAGGACACACAACTTCTTGGTAACTTAGGTTTCCCTATTTATAAGAAAATAAGCCCAGAATACTTCCTGGGGGAATCGAAGAACTGGTGAGATAAAAACCAGTTAGCCCACACTCTCTCCCTCCCCCACCAAAAAAGTGAAAATTAAAAAACCAGTTAGCCCACAGAAATCTTTAGAAGACCTCTTTATTAATAAATAATAAATTTCAGAAGAAGGATGTTTTAATTCCTCACAATCTGAGAAATTCGCCAAGGCAGTCACGCTATCAATGAGAGCACAGCCTGATACACACACTGGGAAAAACACAGCCTTCTCCAAAACAACTCTGCTGTCCACAGTTACTTCAACTCAGTTAAACACATCAGTGAAGAGAAAGTCTGAAAGCAGATCTGAGTGCTAACTCTAGGATGAGTCACCAATTGATTCGTAACTCTTATTTTGATTTTTTAAATTTTATTTATTTATTTTCAATCAGTCTTTTTCTTGGTGGGTAGAGTAATTAGGTTTTCATTTAATTTGCTTATTTTAACGGAGGTACTGGGGATTGAACCCAGGACCTCGGGCATGCTAAGCACGCGCTCTACCCCTGAGCTATACCTCCCCCTAGCAAATCTTATTTTAAAAGATGATGGCACATTTTTCCAGGGCATTTACTCCTTTTGCTCATCTGCAGGATGGGAACCAAGGAGGGGGCCCGCAGGGCCCTTGAATGGAGAGCTGAGTAAGGAGAAGTCGTTAGAAGAAAGCTTGAAAGGCCACAGCTGGAGGTCTTGCAGCCCCAGGACATCCAGAGAGCAGTACGAACGCCATTCTGGACGCCGGGCAAAACCGCAGAGGCCACTGCACAGCCAGGTTCAGAACATCACTTGCCACTGGGTACTACTTTCCCTTCCCCCAGGAAATCCCAATGATTCCGTAATGTTGACCAAAATTCCTCTGTGCAGCTGGTCTGTTGGGTTTTCTTCCTGCCACATAGACTTTTTTCCCCCCTCACGTTGACTTTTGAGAGGAAACTTTCCATAAGTTAACGCCTGGCCGGTTTTTTCTGATTTTCATTGGCTTTTTTTTTTTTTAACTTAAAGGTGGGTAAAAGGCAGTGTGTCAATCCCTAACGTCAGGTACCAAGTGAAGTCAACCTTCACAACATTCCTTTACATACACATAACTGTCAAACGCTCCTTGCCATCCCCAGGCCGCCGCTTCCCTTCTTCGCTGCTCCCTCTGCGGGGAGGGGGTCCCGCAAGGTCCCTGTTTGCAGAAAGTGCTCTCCCTCTGGTGACTCATGACAAGGCACTTACTGAAGCGACGGGAGGAGGCAGGAAAGGCCGACAGGAGATGAGGAGGGGAGACCGGAGCCCTTCAAGAACGCCCGGCGAGCCCCCCGCGACAGCCTACTCCCCCGCGAGCCGCCCGGCCTCCCCCGCCGGCCAGGGGCCGAAAGGAGCCGGCGGAGGGGAGGTCGGGAGCCCAGCCGGCCGGGCCAGCTCCGACGGAGGCGGGCGGGCCGCGGCGCCTCCCTCCCCGCAGGCCGCGCCGGCAAATCTGCTGCCTCATCCCGGCGCCCTCCCGGCCGGCCGCCCCACTCACGATACTCTCGGCCATGGCGGCCGCTCCCGTCTCCGGACTCAAGCCCCGGGCCGCCGCCGCCGCCTGCCGCCCCGCGGGCCTCGCAGCCCCGGCCTCGGCCTCGGCCTCAGCCCCGGCCTCCCGCCGCCGCCGCCACCGCCGCTCCAGCTTCGCCGCCCTGCCGCCACCGCCGCGACGTGCGGTGCCTCCCCCGACGCGCTCCCCCCGGGCCGCGAGGCCGCGCAACCGGGTTCCGGCCGCGCAACTAGGTTCCGGTCTGACAACGGCCCGCGCATGCGCAGGCGACCTCGCGCGGCAGTACGCGCGGACTGGCGCCCCCTCTGGCCACGCGGTGGCGAGACGCGAGAGCCCGAGCGGAGCAGCGGCGGAGCGCGCGTCCCAGGCACCTCGCTGGTCGCACAGAAGTAGAGAAATAGTTTCAGGAAGGTGACATCAGAGCTTCGTGGTACATTTTTTTAAATAAGGCATTTCCCCTGAATCTAACACAAAAGGAACAAATGAATTTAGGCTGCATTTTAGATAAACGCTTCTTTGCCGCAGAGATGTAACATCCTGGAATATGCATGCCCCCAGGGCCAGCTCCATGGGCGCCCGCGGAGTGCAACGCTCCGCCGTCTCTGGCTTGACACCTTTAATCCTTTTCAACGAGGAGCTCCCCATTTCACCTTCCACATTTTGGGCCTGACCTTGCCCGGGACTGTGGGGGAAACGTTACGAAAACCTCTAAGAGGCTAACCTGTGTTTTTTAAGCCCTTGGTTCAATTTCGGATTGTGTTTATCTACTGTGCTGAAAACAGGTGGGAAGTCGTTGCTCTCACTTCCTCCCTTTCCTGCTATCTTAATTTCACTGATTTTGTTATTACTGTTCCAAAGTCAGTGTTTCTAAAGCATTGTGTTCTCTAACTCCTGTTTCAGCAATTATTTGAACTTGGCTTATTCATTATTACATCAGTACATATTTATTAAGGGTCTACTTTGTGTGTGGTATGGGGACAGAGCAAGAATGAGAGACCCCTACCCTGGGGCAAGCTGCCAGCAGGAGGCAGATTACAGAGATCAACATGTAAATATGTAACATAGGAGAGGGGGACAAGTGCCAAAGCAGGGGAGAGGAACAGAGAGTGGTAGACGAGATTTTGAGTAGGATGGTCAAGAAAGATCTCTGAGGAGGTGAGGTCTGAGCAGGTCCCAGATGAGATGAGCTATGCAGATATCTGACAGAGGGGTGGAATAGGAGGGGAAAGCACATGCAAAGGTCCAGGGGCCTGAGACGTGCTGAGGGGGCCAGTCTGCAAAGAGAGTGCAAAGAGAGAAGGTGGGGAGGGCTAGGTCATGAAGAACCCTGCCACAAAGGGAAAGGCCTTTGGATTCTAGTCTAAGTGTGTTAGGAGGCCTTTGGAAAGGTGAGATGGAGGAGGCAGGCTCTGTGTTACATTTTAGGCTTCTTCTGGAGGCTGAACAGAGAACTGACAGTGGGGAAATGGCCAGAGAAGAAGCAGAAAGACCCCTGGGGAGGCTGATGCAATAGTCCAGAGGGCAGCCAAGGCCTATAGGTGGCTGGATCCTGGACAAACGGAGGAAGAGCTGTGAGGGTTGCCCCCAGGACTGGTGTACGGTTTTCATTCTGCTGACACATCCTGCTGTCACCTTGTCACATTCTTCCCATACAGAACGGACTCTTTCTGCTTCTCCTATCAGCACGTGTATCCCTTCAGGGAAGCGCAGGGCTGCATCTTCTGGCCGCGTCTGTCTCCCAGTGGAGTTACGTGCGAGCGTTGCTTGACAACAGGCGTGCGGTCCTGCCGTACCCCACTTTCCTCTTCATCTCTGTCATGTGACTGTGAAGGTATGACGTTGATTCTGTGAAGCTATATGAGTAGTTGCGTTTGTCTTCTGGGGCTGCTGTAGCAACACACTGCAGGCCGGGTGGCTTAAATCCATTTTCTCGTAGTTCTGGAGCCTGGAAGTGCGACCAAGTTCAGGTGACAGAGTTGAGCTTCTTCTGAAGCTTGCAGTTGGACGGCCGCCTTCTTCCTGTGTCTGTTCTCTCTACAGGTGCATCCCTAGTGTCTCTCTGCATCCCAGTTTCCTCTTTTTACAAGGACACTGCAGAGGGCCCACCCTAAAGGCCTGGTTTTATTTTTATTTTTTTAACTTTTTTTTTTATTGAGTTATAGTCATTTTACAATGTTGTGTCAAACTCCAGTGTAGAGCACAATTTTTCAGTTGTACATGAACATACATATATTCATTGTCACATTTTTTTCACTGTGAGCTACCACAGGATCTTTTATATATTTCCCTGTGCTACACAGTACAATCTTGTTTATCTGTTCTACATTTTGAAATCCCAGTCTGTCCCTTCCCACCCCCCGCCCCCCTGGCAACCACAAGTTTGTATTCTATGTCTGTGAGTCTGTTTCTGTTTTATATTTATGGGGTTTGTTTTTTCTTTTTAGATTCCACATATGAGCGATCTCATATGGTATTTTTCTTTCTCCTTCTGGCTTACTTCACTTAGAATGACATTCTCCAGGGACATCCATGTTGCTGCAAATGGCATTTGTTGTCGGTTTTTATGGCTGAGTAGTATTCCATTGTATAAATATACCACCTCTTCTTTATCCAGTCACCTGTTGATGGACATTTAGGCTGTTTCCACGTCTTGGCTATTGTAAATAGTGCTGCTATGAACATTGGGGTGCAGGTGTCATTTTGAAATGGGGTTCCTTCTGGATATATGCCCAGGAGCGGGATTTCTGGTTCATATGGTAAGTCTATTCCTAGTCTTTTGAGGAATCTCCACACTGTTTTCCACAGTGGCTGCACCAAACTGCTCTCCCACCAGCAGTGGAGGAGGGTTCCCTTTTCTCCACAGCCTCTCCAGCATTTGTCGTTTGTGGACTTTTGAGTGATGGCCATTCTGACTGGTGTGACATGATACCTCATTATAGTTTTGATTTGCATTTCTCTGATAATCAGTGATTTTGAGCATGTTTTCGTGTATAAAGGCCTGATTTTAAGTTAATTATTCTTTAAAGGTCCTACCTCCGAGGTGCTGGGGCTGGGACTTCAAATATAAATTTGCAGGGGACACAATTCAGCCCCTAACAGTGCTGGTAAAGGCTACCCAGTATCAGAACAGGGCTGCGATGGAGCCAGAGAGGTGACCACTGTCTCCCTGAGAGCCACCTTGGGAGCCCAATGCAGTAACTGACAGGGCTGGGTGTGTCCTCTCAGACAAAGAGGTGAGCCACCGTGTAGCTGCACAAGGCCTGGCCCTGACCTGCCCACAGCCCAGCAGTCTGTGTGGTCCTTTATTTATTCATCTATTTATTTACAGATGGGAGGGTAATGAGATTCATTTATTTGTTTGTTTGTTTGATGGAGGTACTGGGGATTGAACCCAGGACATAGTACCTGCTAAGCTTGTGCTCTACCACTGAGGTATACCTTCCCCCTATTGTAATTTTTTTTTAATTGAAGCACAGTCGGTTACAGTGTGTCAGTTTCTGGTGCACAGCATAATGTCCCAGTCATGAATACATATACACATACTTGTTTTCATATTCTTTTTCGTTGAAAGTTATTACAAGATGTTGAATATGGTTCCTTGTACTGTACAGAAGAGATTTGTTTTTCATCTATTTTTATATATAGTGGTTAGTAGCCAGTGGTTTGTGAAAAAGAAAGGCACTTCAAATATACATATATGCATAGGATTTCCTTCTTGCCGTGGACAAGTCGGGATAAACACATTTAGCTGTGGGCAGGTCTCCCAGGATGGTTATGGGAACCAGAGCCAGTTCGCAGGGGTCTGATCCTCTGGACCTGCCAGGCTGAGGCCCACACTGGGGTCCTGTGGTGCTGGCCACAAGGCCAGCCCCCCGCCAGCCTCACCCACGTCGAGCCTGCACAGAGCCGGGCCGAATCCGGGCTCCCGAGGGAGGATCCTGCATCTCGCCAGCAGAGGCTTGTCCTCTTAAGCCCTAAAATACAACTCCTCACATGATCGGGTCATGACTGTGGCGTCCCGGTGGGGCTCACAGCTCCCAGAGCACGGGCAGCACCAGCCCCTGTGTCCCAGCCACAGAGGCCAGCGGGGCACCCACGCACCTGTCCTGGCACCCGTGCACCTGTCCGGGCAGAGGATGGACGAGGGGGAGAAGAGGCCCCTGCTGTCCCAGGTAAGCAGTGCCAGGGCCCTGGAGGGCTCTCTGGGCAGCTCAGAAGGCTGTGGGAGGAGGCCTGGGGCAGGGCGGAGGGGCTGGAGGCAGATCTGATGTAGAGACTGTCCCTCAAGGGGGCAAGTGGAAAGGGCTTCAAGCTTCTCCGAACCTCACGATCAGTGAGCCACTCTTCTGTCGGGAGCCTAGAGGGAGGGTGGGCCCCCAACATTCAGCACCCTTACTCTTCTCCTTGCTGAGGCCAGGGCCCCCGAGCCTGGGCTAAGTCCCTTGGAAGGCCCTGCACCCCAGACCAGGTTTGGCTGCTCCTCCCCTGCCCCAGGACCCCCTCACTGCCTGGCCCAGCACAGGTCTGCACTCACTTAGTAGGGCTGAGCTGCTCCTGGGACATGGGGCTGGATCACAGGAGGAGGCAGAAAGGGCAGGCCCCTGGGCTGGCCCCTCTGCCTGGTGGGCCCCCCTCCTGGCCCGCATGCAGAAGCCCCTCTCGTGACGACGTGTGCAGACCGACCCACACAGATGCATTCCAAACTCCCAGACTCAGGGGCAGCGGCCCCACCTGCCTGATGACTGTCCTGCAGGATAGTCGGGGGCCCTGACCCGCACCCTCCATCACACGGCAGGAGGGAGAGGCGTGCCTTTGTGGTGGTCCTTTTTCCTACCACAGACTTGCAGGCAGCTGTTGACCCCTGCTGTAAGGGAGCTAGGACCCTCACCATCCCCTCTGCTGCCTGGCCTATAGGCTGCCATGACCCTGGCATGGCAGAGTCTCTGAGTGCCCCCCCCCCGCCTCCACCGTCCAGTCCAGCTTCCTCCCCAACAGACTCTGACATCCCTCCATGAGGTCTCCTCCCTGCTGACTGTCACATGGTCTGAGTGAATCGGGTTCACTAGTGAGACCTCCCTGCTCCTCCTTTCTCTGCAGGATGCCAGGGATCAGGAGCCAGCCCGCACCAGGAGCAGCCCGCTCACTCCAATTCCCCCGGGGCCAGCGCCATGGGAGGACCAGGCCCGGGGGGAAGGCCTTGGGGGAGTCCTGGCCCACTCCCTCCCCTGCCTCAAGGGCCTGATCTTTCTGTCCAATTTCCTCTTCTCTCTGCTCAGCCTGCTGGCCCTGGCTGTCGGGCTCTGGGGCCTGGCGGTTAAGGGATCTCTGAGGACTAGATGGGGGGGCCCCCTGCCTGCAGACCCAATGCTGGGGCTGGTGCTGGGCGGGCTGGCGGTCAGCGTGGTGAGCTTGGCGGGCTGCCTGGGTGCCCTCTGCGAGAACACCTTTCTGCTGCGCTGCTTCTCTGGGGGCGTCCTTGCCTTTCTGGTGCTGGAGGCCATGGCCGGGGCCCTGCTGGTGGCCCTCTGGGGCCGGCTGCAGGATGGCCTGGAGCACATCCTGCGTGTGGCCATCACCCACTACCAGGACAGCCCCGACCTGTGCTTCCTCATCGACCAAGTCCAGCTGGGGCTGCAGTGCTGCGGGGCGGCCTCCTACCAGGACTGGCAGCGCAACCTGTGAGTCCTGGGGCCCGGGGTGAGGCGGCCAGCCCCGCGGTGGTCGGCAGGCTCTCTGGGGCTGGAGGGGAGGCGGGCCACACACACCCCTGCACGCGCACACTCACTGGTACACACACTCACCTGTGTGCGCACACTCAGGGGCACACACTTGCACGTGTACACACCTGGTGGTCAGGCAGCGGTCTCAACAGAGAAGCTCAGCCAGCAGACGTAGAAAGTCGCTCTGGGTGGGGTTGGTTCGGTAAGGACATTGTACAAGACGCCTCAGTGTCAAGTGAAAATGACGTATAGGTTAATTCAGACACCGTCCTGAACTATGACGTCACCGTTCTCCCTCCACTGTGTACGTGTGTGCATGTGTGTACACGTGCGTGCGTGTGTACGTATACGTGTGTGCGGTGTGTGTCTGTACGTGTTGTATGTTTCTGTACATGTGTGTTTAGGATCACAGGGAGACTCTTGAAAACCAGCCATTTGTCCCCAGTGGTCCAAGAGACGTGCTGGCCCTTCCTTCCATGCACCAAGCACTGTAGGAGCTTGTTCTCATTTGGTGGCCGCGGGGGACTTGGGCCGGTGGCAGCTCCTCTGGGGCCGTGATGCCGCCCAGCCTACTGGCCTCTGAGCCCCTGCTGTAGGGAGGCCCACCCTTCCAGGAGATGAGGCTGCGCGAGGGAGGGCGAGGGGAAAGCCTGCAGGTCGCAGGGCCCTGGGCACCAAAGGCCAGGGGCGCCTGGGGGCTCCCTGAGGTGGGTGACAAGAGCAGCACTCCCTCGAGGTCCTGTGAGCCCCTCCCAAGCCTCCTGCCTCCTGTCGCTGCCCAGCGCTGCCCCTCACTCCCCACCACGACACGCTGACCCTACCAAAGCCTCTGCCACTTTCTCCCACTCCAGCCCTGCTGCTCAGGCCAACTCAGCAGCATCCGTGGGGCCGGGCCTTCCTACTTCCAGCCCCCATCAAATGCCTGCCGCCTTCCAGCGTCCCACGCAGTACGCCCCTTCTAGCCCAGAGGCGTGCGTACGTGTGTGTGTATGTATGTGTGTGTACACGCAGAGGGCTACTGGCGCTGGGATGAGCTGCGGAGAGCTGAGTGCTGTGTGTGTCTGTGTGTGCACAGGTGTGTGCACGTGTGCATGGGTGCCTGCGTGCCGGTGTGGAGTCATGCTGTGTGCGTCACACATGTGCGTGCACGTGTGCATGTGAGTGCGTGCACGGACAGCGTGTGTGCCCTGGGAGGTCTGAAGGCGGGTGGGAGATGTTTGGCACGGCACTGGGGTCCCAGGCCCACAGCCCTGCCCTCTGGACTGATGCCCCCTGGGCCCTGGCAGGCACTTTAACTGCAGCTCCCCTGGGGTCCAGGCCTGCAGCCTTCCTGCCTCCTGCTGCATCGACCCCTGGAAAGATGGAGCCTCCGTCAACGACCAGTGTGGTTTCGGGGTGCTGGGCCTGGACGAGGACGCGGCCCAGAGAGTGGTGTACCTGCAGGGCTGTGGCCCCCCACTCCGCCAGTGGCTGCGCAGCCACGTCTGGACCGCGGGCAAATATGCCATCGTGGTTGTGGTGGTCCAGGGGGCAGAGCTCCTGCTGGCCATCCAGCTGGTGTGGGCCCTGGCTGTCCACAAGGGGGCAGCTGGGAGGGCGGGCCCGCCCTCTGGACCCCCAGGCCCGGTACCCCACCCTCTGCCAAATGGGCCCCCGGCTGACTGGCGGATGGGACGAAAGACCAGGACACTGGAACGGGGTCTGGGGCTGCAGGCCTCCTTGCCCCTCTCGGGGAAGGTGTCAGAGTAAACTGCCTGGACACTAGGGGATGCCCTAGTGGACCCCCAGGCCTCCTCCACCTGCCGGCCCCAGCTCCCCAGGGTCCCCTTTCCCCTGCACTGCCTGCTCACTTGCAAGCGCTGCTGGGGTCTGAGGTCCGAGTGTAAGCCCCCGCCTGACGACTTCCTGGTCAGTGTTTGCCTTCCACACAGCGTGCCCGGCAAAGCCACCTGGCCAGCAAGGAGAACTGGGGGCGAGGGGGACTGGGTGAGATGCTGCCGCCTGACCCCCACTGCAGTCCTCGCTCCCCACCCTCACCCCTGATCACTTCCAGCCGCCTCGGAGTCCCACTCACAAGCCCAGCCCTCACCACAGCCCGGCACCTGCCTTCGCCCGAGGCAGCTCCCCTCTGCTGTCCACGGTGGTGGTCCGGGGCGAGGCCCAGGCTTCTCCTTCTAGTGTGTGTGTGTTGGGGGAGTGAGGTTTACTGAGACATGTTACTCATACAATAAACTGCACCAACCCGGAGCAGCAGCACGAGGCGTTCTCACCTGTCTGCACGCCTGCGGACCCACCACCAGGTCTAGATCCGGCCCCAGCAGGTCCTTTGGCCCCTCCCTCGGCCGCTGCTGCTCGGCCTTCATTGCCTTTGGCTACTACAGCTTTTTCTGGCCTTCACATAAACAAGATCCCAGAGGCCCCTGCGCAAGAGTCGCTCTGGTCACTGCTGTGTGAACAGACCCCTACGTCCAGGTGGACGTGCGCTTGGGCAGCTCCCAGAAGATGACTGCTGCTGGGGACAGTTTCACACAGGTGTGTGTGCAGGGCTGCCCGCCTTGCCTGGGTCCAGCCGTCACGGGCCCGGGCTCAGCGCCCCATGGTTTCCTCCCCTCTCGGCCGGCCAGGCCCCGCAGCCCCTGCCACTCTGCGCCTTCACCTGGCCACTCCTGCTGAAGAGACCCCACCCTCGGGCCCTGCCCCACCAGACAACAGCCCCAGACAGATCCGTGAGGAAGGAGGACACTAATTTTATTTGAACAAGGACAGCAAGCACGGGCTGAGCTGGGAAGGTCAAGCTTCCTGCTAGTGCGATGGGTCTGGAGGGGCCTCGCTCTCCCACTGATGCCCACAGGACTCCTGCCACCCACCTCCCGCCAAGCTGGCCCAAGGGCCTCAGCCGACAGGGTCAGTGGGGACAGCTTGTCCTCACCCCTAGATGGGCAGGACAGGGGCCAGGGTGTGGGAGACACTCCTGGGAGGCCCTGTCCTCACTTTCCCTTTCCACTGGGGGAGAAGGTCCGCGGAGCTAAGCAGGGCCTGGCCACCCCAAGAGGGCATCCTGTGTGGAGGGGGTGGGCTCCTGGGGCCTGAAGCCACCGCCCTGCGAGGGTCTCCAGACACAGGGTCATCTGGACACTGGATGCCCTGGGGGGCAGGCCTCTTTGCAGGAAGCAGGAGTCGGTCGGAGCGGGCAGCGGAGGGTAGGGGCCCAGGTCAGGATCCAGGGCTAGATGATCCCGTACTGGGCCAGCTCGTGCAGCTCCAGGTGATTGAAGGCTTCCCACGGGCAGATGACAGTGATGTCTGCAGGGTGAGGGGGCCAGTGGGTCCCGGGGTGTCCTCTGGTCTACTATCCCCTCGGGGCCTGCCGTCCCAGCGGTGAGAGTACAAGTCCCAGTGCAGAGCCCCCCTACCAGGACACACCAGCTGGGGGGGTGTTGGGGGGTGCCCTGCCCAGGAAGAGAGTGGGTGCAGCAGGCCAGGCGCGGGGGAAGGAAGGGGGCTCTTGCTGCTGGGGTGAAGGCACAGCAAGAGCTTTGTTCCTTCCCAGCCCCCAAGCATGTGGTGGACCCACTGAGTAGGAACCACCCGCTTCTGTGGTGTCTGAAGCTTGATGGGGAAGAAAAGGAAAGAGACTGGGGGCAGGATCCTATATGAGCCCCTGCCAGAGAGAGCAGGGCAGCGGGTGGTGGGGGGGACCTAGGCGGACCCCCGTGGCCATCATACCTGTTCCCAGGCCTTCCATTCCCGGGATGTCGTCCCCAAACCTGCAAGGACAGAGCAGTCAGGGACAGTGGCTGGGAAGGGAGCCGAGCGGGGCCTTGCGGGCACTTGAGTGCAGGCTCCCGACAACGTGGAGTGTCTGAGTGTGTCCTGGGTGTGTCCACGGGGGCCTGTGCCTGTGAGTGCGGGACGCAAGGTGGTCGGCGGGGCCACGGCTGAGTCTCCGGGTGGCAGTGGGTAGGTGTGCTTTCCAGACCCGTTGGCAGGAACAGCAAAGGGTCTCCTGTCCCGCGACCTCCGCCCAGAGACAGGCCCAGCTCAGGCCCCTGGGAACCGACCCCCACTCGGGAGGAGGAGACTGCCTTCAGCCAGGAGAGGATGGCTGAGCCCAGCCCGACCCGACCTGCAGCCAGCCGCGCTCCCTGCGGCGCGCCCCCCAGGCGCCCCGCCCACAGCCCTGCTTACCCTTGGACGCCTTTCTTGGGGGGCTTGCTCTTGAACTGCCTGGTTTGCCGCTGCTTAAATTTGGGAGGCCCTTTCCTGGGAGTGACGGGCCCCCCGATCACCCTGGTGGCCGACCGGATCTCGGCCTTGGGTGGCTCCAGGTTCATGGCCAGGTTGGCAGAGACGCCGCAGCGACCTTTGGCTTCTGGACTCCCTCACGCTGTGGGCTGCGTGCAGACCAGGCCAGGATCCCAGTCAGCCCTCCTGCTTCTGACCCACCAGAGCAGAGGAAGCCCTGAAACATGAGACCCCCTGACCCCCCGTAAGACCCCGGCCCTTGGGAGCCCCTGCCTTCTCCACGTGGGGCTCCACTTGGAGCCAGGCACAGGAGAGCATGCTGGGTGGCCCTCAGGTGCGCCCCTTCCCACAGTCTCCCCTTCTGCATCCCCCACCCCATCCCGGGGGTGGGGCACTAGGTCTCACCCCGTGCTAACAATAAGAGTGACTTGAGAGACCGGAGGGTGGGGAGCCTGGGCAGGGGAGGGGCCTGTGTCAGGATGCGGCTCACAGCCAAGCCGCCGGGTAACCAAGGCTACAGGAGCAGTGTCTTCCCTCTGCTGGTAAATTCCCACCCCCCGCCGCTCACTGTGCTCAGAGCTAGCTCTGGGTGCCAGTCACCTACTACTGTCCTTGCACCTGCCACACAGGGTGACCCCCCCCTGCTCCCCTAGAGCCTCTCCCCAGACGCCCTAAGCCCCAGTGACCCTTGCAGGGACAGCTCAGACTCCTCTAAGCCTATTAGCAGCAGAGGGAGACTAATCCCTCAGGGGCCACTGGGAGCCCAGAAGGTTCTAGGGCTACTTACATGACACGGACATGAGCTGCTGCCCCAGCACTGGACGCCCCAGGCGCCACCCCTTGGGTCCCCTTTCTTGCCTGTGGTTTGTGGGCTGCAATGCCTGACTCCAGCCTTGGGCCACAGCCAGCTGCCCGCTGGAGCATCAGGGCTGAGACCAACCGGGAGGCCCCCATGGTCCTTTCCCCACTAAGGTTCAGCCTCTGTGCCAGGACCAACAGAAGCGGGGAGGAACCAGGGGTGGGGAGCTGGATCTGCACAGGTGTCCAAGGGGGATGGCAGCAGGCCTGGTGGTTCTGGCGGCTCAAAACCCATGACACCCACTCCTCGTAGCCCAGACAGTGCAGGCCCAGCTGGACCCCTTCCCCAGCCCCAGGCTATGGGCCTGGTATGGACAGTTCTGGGCCCTGATGAAGCTCCAACTATTAGATGCTGTCCCCATGGAAACCCATCCCCATGGAAACTGCTGCCTGACCTACCCCGGCCCAGGTCTCAGCCCACTCAAGTTGCTTGAGCGTGTGTGGCCCGAGGCTCCGAGACCATTGCTGGTCTGGGGGACAGCCTGCACCAGCACTGTTCGACATGCGGAACAGAGGAGGTGACAGGCTGGGCATCCTCTCTGAACAGGGCAGTAGCTGGACTCCCACAGAGCCTGACCTCAGAATGATGGAGAAAAGCCCGCCAGCTTCCCACCCACTGGGCAGAGGCCCTTGGGTAAGTGGCCGTCAGGACAGACAACCTGGGAAAGGCACTACTCACCAGGTACTGAGGCAGGTCTCGGGGGCCACAGGTGTGTGACAGGCTTCCCTCGGCAAGCTGCCGGCGGGGCATTTATCTCACTGCTGGGTAAGCTGATTAGGGCTGTGCCCTGACACCACACTAATGAGACTGTGGGGTGGGCACCCCCACAGAGGACTCCCTGAGACAGGGGGAGGGGCTCGAGCGAGGTCAAGGGCCTGAAGGAAGGACGAGCCAGGGACAGGGCCAGGGCAGGCAAGGGACACGGGATCACGGACAGACGAAGGAAAGAGCTCTCATCTCTGAGTGAAGACAAAACAGCACTGGCCGCTGTGCTGGACCTCCCCCTTTCAGTCCTGACTGCTGAGCGACTTGCCTTTGTGGCCCCCAAAGCCCTGTATGGCCTCGTCCAATCCACTTCTTTGGCCTCACTTCTCATCCCTCCCTCTTGCTGTGCTCCAACAAGCCCCTTCCACCCCAGGGCCTTTGCACCTGCTGCTCCCACATGCTGCATTTTGTACACCTCTCCCCTTTCCTCTAGCTCCCTCCTCCTGGGACTTCAGAAATCTGCCCCAGCATCATATCCACGCAGAGTATCTTTTACAAATACATGACTTTGAGGAAAATACAGTAAACCTCTTCCTACAGCCCCAAGATAAACCACCTTTATGTTGCAGGTGCTTTCTGGGGCCCTAAGCACACCAAGCTTGGCTGTGCTTTTGTCTGTGGGGAAAACCTTTCCCTTCCTGGGTCATTTTCAGATCTGTTGGAGGATAGCAGATGCTCTGAATTTGGGTCTAACCAACTTATCACCAGAATCACATTTTTCAGAACCAACCAAAACTCTCCTTCTGGGTGACACCCACTAACTGGCCAAGGTGACAGCATATGCTGCTGGGTGTGTCTGTCCACAGGCATTAGCACAGTGGCACATCTTGTGGCCGTGTGGTTTCGTTCCCTTGTCCAAAGATCTGTCTCCGGGGGAAATGCTGGTTGTATATTGAAGGTCTCTACCTGGGAAGGCCTGTTTATCAGCTCAAATCCCTTGTGAAGTCATTTCCCTTAAATGGGAGGAAATAAAACAGGCATAAATTCCTTTAACCCCTACCTGTCCAGGAAACCAGTATCAGAGCTTGGAATTGTTGGGTGCCAGGGTGGGGGAGGCAGACGAAGTGGGAAAATTTCCATGGATGAAGGTGAGCAGGAGATGGGGTTGGGCAGTGAGGGCCCTAAGAAAAAGTCCTACTCTAACCAATGGTCCAAGTGGCCCAGTCAGCAGCCAAGAACCAGACCAGTCTGATGCTAGGAGGCTGGTTCCAGGGCTAACGCCTGAGGCCTCCCGGTCCCTTGGCCCCGGCCAACTGCCTTGGGAGCTGCTAAGTGGGTCAGAAGGGCCGGTGGGTGGGGAGGGACTGCCTGCAGCTGGATGAATGGGACACCTCCCAGGCTGTCTGCCAAGGGTTTGGCCAACGGCAACTTCACTGGACCAGATGGTCCTCCCTCTGCTGCACCACTGAGAGTAACCAGAGCTAACCTTTGGGCAGGACTGCTGGGATGCTGGGACATGGAAGGGGCCCCTGGGGTAACTGTCACATGAACAGTCAAGGAAATGGGTCCAGCTTCACCCTCACAGGTACCCAGTGGGCTGACGATGACTGTGTGCCTGCCTTCACCAATGAGGTGACACAAGCCCTACAGAGAACGACACGGAAGCCTCCTGTCTAGCCACCTCAGAGAACTTATTTACTCCCACGGAAAGTCCACAAACACTTCTTCCCGTTCCCGCACAAAGGGGCCGTGGAAAAAGGAGGCCGTGCTGCGTCCCCGGGAGGAGGCTGTCTGGGTGAGGGCTCAGCCTCCACTCCTCACGCGGAGCTGGATTTCCATCCGGATGAAGGCCTTGAGGTTCTCGTCAGCCACGTGCTCCTCCAGGGCGGCCAGGGCCCGCTTCCCGCCGTCCTGGTAGTGCTGCAGCAGCGCGTCTGCGTACTCCACCCACACACAGTTGGGGCAGCCACTCATGCAGCAGTTTGTGGGGGGCTGGAGCTCAGGCGGCGGTGGGTACCGGGGCTCGGAGGGGCCCCCGCCAGGCAGGGAGGACTTCGGCTGCCCAGTGTCGGCTGCACCTGCTTGGGAGCCCACCTCCGTATGGTCCTTCCCGAACTCTCTGGGGCCGTCATGCACTCCAATACTGTGAAGAATGCTGCCGCCCCTAGGCAGCCTTTGGCACCAGTCCCAGCTGGAGGGTGGCCCCTAAGGATGCAGATAAGCACATGAGTCTCCAGGAAGCTGGGGAGGCCCGGCCTGTCTCCAGCTCTCCAGCTCTGGGGAAGTTTCAGCCTCCTGACACTGGAAGGGGGCTCCATGGCCTTTTCTGCTCCCTCAGTTTCTGTGTGACTTTAGACTAGTTACTTCACCTTGAGACTCAGGTTCCCATCTGTAAAACGGAAGTGACTGTTGGTACAAGGTGATGTAGGATTCATGGGAAGCTCTGGGTTCGGGGCCTGGCACTGGGGGTGCACTCCTGCAGTTGCCTGGTGGGTGGAAGCCTAGGAGATCCAGCCCTCACAGCCACCTCTCTGGCCAGCCACTATGGCTGCACCCCTGCTCGCTAACCATCCTGACTAATCACATCACCCCTTCATCCCTGTTTCCCTCTGTAACAAGAGGAGCCCAGGCCCCTAGGTCATCCTCAAGGGCCCTGTGGGCAGCCCTTCCCAGTCTACCCAAGAAGGTCCCGTGGGCAGCCCTCTCCCCGCTCCAGCCCCGGTCCCCTTCCCTGCACTGTCTCCAGGGAACTGAACACTAGTTGACACAGCCCACACTTATTTCTCTAACTCCTCCTGTGAGGAGCGTCAGCTCCTTGTTCACTGCGGCTTCCCCAAAGGGCTCGCGCACAGCAGGCGCTCAACAGGTACTGCCGCACGAGAGGACAAGCTCAGAACCCGCCCGTACCACCCTGGCTCTGCCCAGCGGCCGAGCGCCCCTCCTGCACCCCAGGCGCGGACACAAAGGGCAGGGGGCGGTCCCTGCAGGCGGGCGGGACTACTCGGTCCCTGCGGGGCCCGGCCTCCCGAACGCAACCCGGGCCCCTGCCCTGCTCCTACTGGTACTTGCCGGGCCCCGCGCAGCAGCGGCCGCCGCCCGGCCTCCCAGGGACAAGCTCCGGAGCAGCATCGCCTGAGGCGCGGCCCATGGCGCGTGCGCGCCCCAGTCGGCCCCAGTCGGCCCCGCCCAAGCCGTCAACGGCGGCCGCCCTGGCCAATCCTGACCCTCCAGGGATCTGCACCGCCCCCCTCAAAGGGCGCGAGGCGGAGCGCAGGAAGCGGAAGTGACGGGAACCGGGCGGGACTGTGCGGGAGTGCGGAAGTGGCTTCGCCGCGGGGTGTCGGGCCTGGGAATGGCGCGAGCCCGGCGCGAAGCGGCGGCGCCCGCCGGGACGGCGGGGCATGGGACCCGGGGGCGACGGCAGGGCCGGCTGCAGCAGCAGCTGGGGAAGCGACGCTCGGCGCCGCGGCCGGGGCCGCGCAGGTGGGTGCAGGTCTCAGCGCACTGAAGACTCCCCGGGGCCTCTCCCGCGGCCGGCGGCAGCCGGGTGAGTGGAGGCGCGAGGGAGTCTACGGGGTGGCGCTTGCCACCTTCCAAGTGCCGTCAGTGCCGTCCTGGACGAGCTCCGGGAGCGCCTCGCCCAGAGTCCTGCGAGGAGCCAGTTCAGGGACAGCCTCCGGGCTGGTGAGGACGAGAGCAGAGGCCGTGCTCCTTTGACCCGCACGCACCACAGCGGCCAGGGTGGCCTGTGAAGTTTCTTTGTCTAGGCCCAGCTTCGGCTTCTCTGGTTCTGCTTTTGCTTGACTTGGGATGTGTCTCACCCTCGTGTTCTCCTTCCCAGCGAAGAGAAGAAGAAAGTGGATTGCAAACCCAAGAACCAGGACGAACAGGAAATCCCTTTCCGGCTCCGGGAGATTATGAGGAGCCGCCAGGAGATGAAAAACCCCATCAGTAACAAGAAGAGGAAGAAAGAGGGTAATGTTCAGGCCCGTGCCGGGGGTAATACAGCCTTGTGTGTTCGAATCCATTTAATTGCCCAAGTGTTCAACGGCGTTTCAGGCAGAGGAAGTCGGCCAGGCCCCAGCAGTCCGAGGAGCCTGCAGAGGACTGAGGGAAGGCTGGTGTCAGGGCTGGCGGCAGGTGGCAGTGTGGTTTCAGGTCAGGCTCCAAAAGGAGCCCCTGGGCCTCATGGGCAGAGGTGGGAGTGTTGACTCCCCTCCCCTCTCCTTCCCAGGAGTGCTGGAGAGCCATCAGAGAGGATGGTAGATTCAGACTTAGTAGAAAAAAAAATCACTGTGTAACAAGTGAGGGAGTGAGGTTGGACACTGCAGGTCGATGAGGCTCTTGCAAGTGAGAAATGGTGGTCCCATGGACCAGAGGGCAGAAACGATGGTGGAGAGAAGTGGATGGTTTCCAGAGGTTACGGAGGGAATTGATCAGATGCCCTGAGAAGTGCCCCCTTCCCCCAAGGCCAGGCAGGGTGCCCACCTGTCGGCCTCTGCCAGGGGTAACACCCTGGCTGCTGGGGAATGGAGTCCAGCGTGTTTGCATTTTGTGTACATGTATAGGTGTTTGTTTCCCAAATGTAGGGCTGATTTTGCAACAATGGGGTTTTGTAATGTCTCTGTAAACCTTAGGCTTTTCGTTGAGGGTTAGATGGCTGCCAAAGGGATAGTGAAATGAAGAGTTGAGGATGGGGAGGGATAGAGGAGGTCGCTGGCCCAGGTGGGAGGGGGACATTCTGAATCGCATTCTACTGAATCAGCCGTTTTCCTGGTTAAGTTACTTAAAAGATAAAGGCTTACACACTTGGTAAAATTAAATAGTTCTGAGCGGTATGAGGTGAGGGGTAGCCTCCGGCCCCGTCTCTGAGTCTTGCTCCCTCCCCGTCTGTTTTCTTGTGAGCCGTCCCAGAGGAAACAGTGTGTATTTTCACACATTTACTGTGTAAAAGCTGCACCTTAGTTCTGTACGTTGTTTGGTGTCCTAGGTTTTCTCTTCCAGTGGATTTTGTAGATCTCTCCACATCCCTTCCCCATCTCTGCCCTGCAGCGGAGCGGTGACGTCTCTGGGTGAACACGGGAATTCACTCATTCAGCCACCTATTGATGAACACTTAGGTTGTTTTTTGCTTCCTTTTCCAGCCGAGCTGCGGGGGACACCTATGACCTGTCGGGGGCCCCGGGCTGGCGGCTCGGATGCTTTTTAGCTCCTGCTTGAGCCTAGTCTACCCTTCCTGTCGCCCCGGGAGGGGAGGTGAGCCTGGGCAGCCAGCCTGGCACCACCTGCTCCCTCCTCCCCTACGACCCGCCCTTCTGAAGTCTCCCTGTGTCCTCAGCCCAGGTGGCCTTTAGGAAGACGTTGGAGAAGGAAGCAAAGGGAGAGGAGCCGGACATCGCCGTCCCGAAGTTCACGCAGAGGAAGTGGGAGTCCGATGGCGCCTATGTGCGGCGCATGGAGCAGGAGGCCCAGCATGTGCTGTTCCTCAGCAAGAACCAGGCCAGCCGGCAGCCCGAGGCACGGGCAGCTCCCCGGAAGGAGAAGTCAGAGCGGAAGAAGGCGTGAGTGGGGCTGGAGAGGTTGGGGGTCCAGCCGCGTGCACGACTGTCTCCTGCAGTGACAGCATCTTGTTGCGGGTGGGCACCCTCCCCCACCATGTGATTCAGGGAAAGCACAGACCTGGCAGTCGGCAGTGTTTCTCTCTGCACGGGACCTGCTTAACCTCGGCTCCAGCAAGGCTCTGAACCCACGGAACCCCGAAGGCCTGGTTTTGTCTGTGCCTGTCTCTGGAAAGCATCAGGGGTCTACGAGCTGAGAGGGGCCGAGGGCCGCTGTCCACGCAGGTCGGGTACAGGGAACCAGTAGCAAGTGGGGCTCGGTGCCCTCCCAGGAGGGCCTGCTGGCCGCTGGGGGATGTTGGTTTCCAGGGTTCACCTTTCACCTGAAAGAGCTTTGAAAGCCTATAGCTGTGTCATTTGCACGAGTTCTGTGACCTCTCAGACTCAGCTGGTGGGAGAAGTGGAGACACTGGCACCTGCATCTTGGGGCTCACGGGAGATCGGAACCAGGAGGAAGCCCTCCGCGAGCTGCAGCTCCCTGGCCCACCTCTGCCCTCAACCCAGTCTCCACCTCCCTGAGCCTGCCGGTGGCGGCTGGGGTGGTGGTCTCAGCAAACAAGTGCTTTTGGAGATGGATTTTTATCTTTCCTGCAACATTTTTTTCTCTTTTTTTGTGATGGAGGTACCCGGGATTGAGCCCAGGATTGCCTGCATGTTACGCGTGTGCTCTGCCACTGAGTTGTTACCCGCCCCCACTCACTGCAACTTTTGACATGAACCAGACCAAGCTTTCACCAGAAATTTCTGTAAAACTTGTGAACACTGGATTGTTTTCAGCTTTGTGGATTCTCCCCGTGTCTGAATCATACGTGTAGTCATATTAGCCAATGAAAACTCCAGCACAGCAGACGCATCCCGGGTACCACCCAAAGCCACAGTGATCTCTAAAACTCATTGAACGTTGATTCCAGTCACATTAAGGGGCCACATCACATGTGCCACCGGGGCTCTGCTGTGGAGCGTCCCTTGTGGGCAGGGGGTGATCTCTGCCTCCTCCTGAGTCCAGTGAGATGAGAGGAGTGTGAACGGCCCTGCTCTCTTCCCAGGTTCCAGCAGCGGCGGCTGGAGAAGGCCCGGCAGAGGAGGGAGGAAGAGGCCGCAGAGAGGCTGGAGCAGGAGCTGCTCCAAGGTGCTCTTCCCGCGGCAGTCGTCAGCCCTGGTTCTGGGGGCCGGGGTGGGGTGCAGGTGCCCGTGTCTCCCGGGGCTGGTGGCTGGGCGGGCAGTGGCGCCGGGTGCCGGGACTGCAGTGGCTGTCTCTGCCCCTCCAGATGTGGTGAAGTTTGGTGAGGTGGTGCTGCAGCCCCCGGAGCTGACTGCCAAGCCCAGGATGAGCATGAGCAGGGGCCAGGTAAGCAGGGGCAGGGTGCTGGCCTGTTTGCCCCCCAGTGCTGCGTGGCCCAGAGCACACAGGACCTGTACCGCATTGTCCCTGGGCTCAGGGTCTTTGCTGTCTCCCCTCCCTCCCACAGCTGTGCCTCCACTTCCCTGGCTCTGCTCCTCAGCCTGGCGGGAGAGCACTGATGCTGGAGAAGTTCCTGAGCCCTGGCACCGCATCCCAGCCCCAGAGCACCTCGCCAGCCCGGCAGCGGATCGTGGTGGAGGAGCGAAAGCGGGCCGTGCAGGCCTACAGGGCGCTAAAGCAGCTGCAGCGGCAGCAGCAGGGGCCTCAGCCATCGGGGTCACCCCGGCCCGCTTCCAGGAAGACGCCAGAGACACGCCTGCAGTGGTGAGGGGCCAGAGCTGCTGCCCCTGGGTCGGGCGAGACGGGCAGGTGCCTGTGGTCGAGTGTCCGTTCCCTGGAACACATCCTGGCCCTCAAGCTGGGGAGAGGGCTCCAGTTTTTTTCTCCCTAAAGATTCCTATTTCGTGAGTGGCCATCTGTCGGGCCCATGTCTCACATCGGGTGTCGTCTGTCCCCTGAGCCCCTGTAGGTGGGGACCGTGCTGAGGCGGAATGTAGCCAGCATCGTTCCCCTGAGCCTAGCATCGCTCACAGCTTTGTTCCGAACACACAGGTCCAGGCTGAGACAACTCAGGGCCACTTTAGGGAGCACTAGTCCCACAGTCCTGTCCCTTAAATGCCAGTTAGCTGTAGGCGCTGCTGATGCAGGCTGACTAAATCAGTAGCTAAGGCTCTGCTGGACTTGGCAGAGCAGCTGGGCTAGGGCCGGGCCGGGCCAGGCAGGCAGCGTGCACACACGGGGCTGGGGCAGCAGCTGCCCCGCCTCCACCTGCTCACAGGCGCTGCCGTCACAGCCCCTGCGGAGGCAGCTGCAGCCACACCAGCTTTTGTTCCGTGTGGAGACTGACGCCAGCCACACTGAGGTCTGGGGAGGGTGGCGGGCCCGTCCTTGCGGACGGGAGCCCGGCCTGGGACTCCCTGTGGTTGGAGGGCCACGTGAGGCCCTGCCCTTGGCAGGGCCTGCTGAGGTGTGCTTCTCCCCCTGATGCCAGAGGAGGGCACGCCTGGGCTCAGCATCCAGCCCAGATGTGGGTGCCGGCAAGAGAGCAGGGGTGAGGCTTTCAGGCAGTCCAGCATCGAGGGATGGTGTTGGGCTGTGCATACCCCCGCTGGAGAAGAACAGCCCCCGGGCTCCCTCCCCGCTCGCAACAGCTCGGGCTCCTCCGGCCGGCAGAGGGGCGCAGACAGCTGGGTGAGGCAGGGCCAGGCCACGGCGCTGATGAGTGTGGAGCTCTGTGGGCTCTTACCCTTCCCCGAGTTTGCGTTCTATGTAGTGGAGTTTATTTTCTAATTCAAAGATTTAATTTGTGAAGCGGTGCCTAGAATCAGGACTGTCGCCCTCTCAGGGGTGTATTTCCTGGTGGCAGGTGGTCCTGGCCCCTGCCTGGGGTGGCCAGGCAGGGGCTACCATGCAGTGCTCAGGACTCGCCCCCGTCACGTGGCAGCTGGGGTGGGCAGCACACCTCTTGCTCGGTGCTGGCATCCTTTTTAGGGCTCCAAGGTGGGCAGGGCAGCTAGAGCAAGGGGTGAGGGGGGTCGCTGAGAAATGCCTTTGCTTCCTGGATGCGTTGCAGGTGTGCTGTGGTTGTGGGGGTGAGGAAGCAGGTTTTGGTGAGGGAAATTTGCCTCTGGTTACGTGAAATACGGGAATTATGTCACCTCAGGCCCCTGCAAGAGTGTTCCTAAAACTGGCCAGCTCAGCCCAGGCTGGCTTTACTGTTAGAGACATCACCAGGCCAGGGTCGCACTTTAGAGCTGGACCCCAGGCTGGATGTCACTGCTCAGAAATGGAGCCCAGACTAGGGTTACCCTGAGACAGAGCCCAGGTGGGATCAACCATTCACGACGCCCAGCCCAGATTAAGGGTGTTGACCTTAAAAATTAAATGAGATCTTTAGCCAAAATGAGTCTGTTTGGAATGAGAGAAATTGCAGTTTGGAACAAGCAAACTGGCAAGTTGGAGAAGACAAAGGGAGGGTGAGCTTTTATTAGGCTTTTGGAGGAAGTTGGAGGGCTGTGGCGGTTTTCCATCAGCTGCAGTCAGCGGGCAGCTTGTTGCTGGCTTTCTTGCTGCTGGGTCTGTGGGCTGTGGCCAGGGGCACCAGAGCCCTCCCTTCGAGGCTTCCCGACCCCATTCTGATTTAACTTTCCTTCGTTCGTTTCCACATTTCTCCCGTTGGATCAAGATATTTCTTGGAGAGCATCCCTGATCAGTTTTAGTGGAATTGTGTTTCGTCCCTCAGCGCCAGGAAGGACCTTTCCTGGATGGCATGTCCCACGTCAGAGGGAAGTGCATGGTGATTGGAAGCCACATGAAGCCATGTTTGAGTAACAAGGAAGGCAGAAAGGGGGCTTTCAGCAACTTTCACTCTTAGAGTCCTGCCTTGTGAAGGTACAAGCATCAGCAGCCATCTGAGGGCATCGAGCCGGCACTCTCTTCAGCGTGTCCTTTCTGCAGGGGGTTGAGAAGCAACAGGTACAAAATTTTAAAATAACTTGGCAAAGCAGAATGAAAAGTAATAGGACACCCAATTTGTGTGATGGTTCCAAACCGTGGCGCTGGACCTGAAGGTAGCCAGCTGGACGAATCACGGGACCGGGGAGAGTCATCTTGTGTAACTCGGTTTCTGCTTCTCCAAAGGTGTTTGTCCGGGCGGTGTTTGCGACTGTGCAAATGCCCCCTTGTTCGGCAGGCAGGAAGTCGGGCTGCGTGGGTGTCTGAAACTGCGTCAGCCAGTGAGTCGGGTGCAGGTTGTTGGCTGCAGAGCCAGCCGGCTCCCTGACGCTAGGGGGAGATTTCTGACGTGCTCATTGGCGCTTACTCTGACCCAAGCGGGAAAGGCCAGTTGGGTTTTGATGAGAGCTGGCCAAACGACATAGACTTGAAACACTTGACCGATATAGTGCGTTTCCTGACAGCTCTGAAACTCAGTGAGTGTTCCTTTCCCTTGGGATCTTAGCCACGGAGGTGGCAGTGGCCTGTCTCTGGAAAAGCTTCAGATGGAAAAGCGTTCAGTGAGAAAACACGCCAACCACTGGCAAGACATGCTTATACCCACGGGATGGTGGGCAGCTCTGTGAAACCCACTTGCCAAACCTCAAATGGCCCACCAGGCGACTTGGAGTGCCTGGGAGGGAGCAGTGTGGACTGTTGTTCTGGATTGTATTTTGGAAACATATATGGACACCAACCCCGGATCCAGCAATGCTGCATAATGTTTATCTGACGTCATCTGCTGAGAATGCATTGCTGGGAAAGCAGCGTGGACGTCTGCACACTGGCGCTGAAACTCACAGCAGCAGCGCGTCCACCTGCCCCTCGCGTCCCCCGCAGTCTGGGCAGGAGGGCGTGGCCTGTTCGCCCTGTGGGAAGGGCACCGAGCGTCGCCAATCCAGGCTCTTTGTCCGTGGCTTGCCGAGCTTGGTTGGAGATCCAGCTGCTGGCATTGTCTCTGTGCTCCGAGGCAGGGCCGTTCTATAGTAGGGGGGCTGAGCCCCGAGAATGGCATCAGGACCCACAGAGGCGGAGAGAAGTTCATCCCCAGTCTGGAGGGTTGTTTCTTGGAGCCGATGAAGAGGGGAGCTTGGAAAAGCTCCTCATTCCTTGGAGTCCCGGCCCTGGGAGGTGGGAGGACATTGGGTGACTGAAGGTGAATGCAGCGTCCTGGGTTCTAGCAGTCTTTCTCCCAGTGTGCTGGCCTCGTACAGCAGTGACAGGCTGGGAGAACTGCTGAGGGGACTCTGTGGAAGCTGGATGTTTTCTTGGTGGAATCGTCTGGAGTGCAGGCTAGTTGGTGTGCCAGAACAGCTAAGTCTGGAGTGCGCCTAGTTTTCCGTTCTGTCCTGATCCTTGTTAATGAACGTGGAGTTGAAGGCTGCCCCGGGGGTTCCATATCCACTGGGAGACCAGAATTCTGAAAAACAGTCGAGTTGGCCTGTGATATTCTGATTTATAGTAGGTAAATATTTGGTTTTCATCCCCATTTCTGGCCCAGAGCTCCTAAAACCCCTGGAATTTTCTGTGATGGGAGCAACAAAGGTGTCTCTTGTTGGGTGAATGGGTTGCTTTTGGACTCCACCTAAGGATGGGGGGCTGGCTGCCAGGAGGACCAACCAGGTGATTAGAGGGTCTGAACTTTCCAGTCCCAGCTTCTCCCCACCGCCCAGCCTCCAGGGAGGAGAGTGGACCTGGAGGTCGGATTAGTGGTTTACTCAATCATGAGACCCTAAAGGACAGGGTTTGGAGAGCTCCGGGTTGGTGGACATGGAGGTCCGGGGAGAGGGGTGCACTGGAGAGGGCCTGGGGCTCTGCCCCGTTGCTGTGTGTTGCCCTGTGTATCCCTCCACCTGGCTGAGTCGTGCTCTGTAATGAACCGGGGATCTAGTAAGGAACATGCCTCCCTGAGTTCTGTGGGCTGCTCTAGCAAGTACATTTGACCTGAAGAGGGGTCGGGGGAAGCTGATTTGTGGCTGGTTTTTCAGCACAGGTAACACCTGACCCTATGGGACACTGGGCAGAACGGTCTCCCTGACGATGAAAGCTGTCCCCGACTTCTCATGTGTCATCAGCGACGTTACATGCTGTCAGCATTTACCCAATTGGGGGGGGTGCCGCCAGAAACATAGCCAAACCCAGGCCACCGGGGGCATCCTGTCCTGTGGGGAATCCTGGAAAGTGCAAAAACTTGCCTGAGAACCAAAAAAGAAATACAAAAAACGAAATGAAAATAAAACCCTCAAAAGCCAACAAAACAAAAAATTAAATGTTCTTGAAATTTTTAAAGCCTATAACATTTGGCCTAGGAAAACTGATTTTAATTGGGGGAGGTCAGTGGCCATAAAAGAAAAATCAGAAACAATGACATACATGTTTATGTTTCATATCCAAACATCACTCCCCTGTGGGCGCCACCTGCCACGGCCAAGGTGGAGCTGCTGGTAGACTGTGTGCCGCCCAGGGGGCTGGCTTTGTGATGCTCGGGATATTCAGCCGCCAGACATGCCTGTTACCTGGGTCACAGTGTCAATGCTGTGTTTAAGGGGCTCCTTTCACATGGTCACCCCCTTTTTGTTGCAAAATGGAAGAACAGTTTGGGAAGCCTTAAGGAATTTGCTGTCTCAGCTTCCCCTCCTGGGTCTCACAGATGCTAATAAAAACAGTACATTAATTAACAGGAGGATGGAGAGGCCCAGGGGAGAGTCAAGGGACTTGTCTCAACACAGTGGAAAATTTTAAAGGGCTGTTGAGAAATGAGACGGACAAAGCAAATGCTGAGAGGTGGAACAAAGCACGGAGGAGTGGGGAAGGGAAGTCGTGGGACTCGGAGCAGGATGGAAATGTTTGGGCGGTTGTTAAGAAGTGTGATGAATAAAACAGACATTGATAGGGTTAAAGCAAAGATTTTTATAGAGTGCTACCTAGGCTGGGCAGCCAAAGGGACCTGCTGGCCCCCAACATTAAAGGGCCCCAAACAAGTCCACTCTGTTTACCCCATTTTGGAGAAATTTAAAAGCCAGAAGGCAGAGACCACTGAGAAACCCAACCAGCAGCTGCTTGGGGCAAGTTAAGTCAATCAACTAAGGTGAAGCTTGTGCCTGACTGGCTGAAGGACGTTCTCACACCTGGTCTTGTAAAACAGGGCGTGTAGCTCTGCCCTTCAGGACATGCTAAGTGGGGACCAGTGAGGCTGGCTCAGTAGGAGCTGGGGTGCTGGCCCCGGGCGGAGCCTGGACTGGGGCTCACGGCAAGAGCTTGTGATCACCTGCCACGAGGGCTGCTGGGACCTTGGATGAGGGAGCTTCCACTCATGGGGTGTCTGCTGCCTTGCTCCCTGACCCAAGTTAACGCCGCCCCGACGGCTGAAGGCTGTGAAACGATCTTCAACGCCAAGAAGGCTACAGTGTCTGGGACGGTGTCAGAGAAACGCTCTAACGGACAGCGGTGCTCAGAGCTGTCCCATGCACAGATGGCAGTGGACGTGGTTTACGGCAGCCCATGCCGGCCAGGGACTACAGGCGGAGCCTCTTCGCCCGGGGCTGCCTGGATCTGCACGAGGTGATGCTGGGTTCTGCTGTCACTTGGGCAGGGCCCTGTAGACAGTTCATTAAACTGTCTCAAATCACTGATATTTAAAAACTCGATTTTTCTTTCACTCATTTTTAACCACCAAGTGAATTATCTTTAACATACTGTTACATACTTGTATTTTATACGAGTAATATATACATTTTATGTAAACGTTTTATATAAATAAGAGGACCTGTCTACACGTCATAAGCATTTATGTTTCGTATACTTTTAAGCATCTGGGCATCTCTAAGTGAAGCCACACCCGGTGGCATCCAGGGCCTCAGGGAGGCCACAGAGAAGGGCAGCCCACCGCCATCTGCACCCAGTTCAGCTTCCATCAGGAGACGGCAGAGCAGAGGCACAAAGCCCGACCCTCCACTTAAGAATGTGCTGGGAAAAAAAAAAAAGAATGTGCTGGACTGCCTGTAACCAACCTCACGTCCTGGGCGAAGTGGTGGCTCGACAGTCATCTCTGCGCCCCGGAGGTCTGTCTCACCATGGGTGCTGGCGCAGCCCCCTCCTCTCGGCCTTGGCTGGCCCTCTGGACACAGGTTCTCTGCTATGTACCTCTGGTCTGGATTCCTGCTCTGGCCACCCCTGCTATGGAAAACTGTGCTCCACGCCTGCTTGGCGCCTAGGGCCAGCAGGAGGCGGTCTTCGCTGCCACCTGGGAGGCCCCTACTGCACCCCCAAAGCAGTCTGGGGACTCCGCTGAACAGACTGGGCATGGGGACAACCTGGTGGGCTGGCTGGGAGGGAAGCCGGTGGGAAGCAAGGCCTGCAGAAGGCTTGGCAGAAGGAGGGCTCGGGGCAGCCAGAGTCCAGGAGCCAGCAGTTCCGGGCCTGCCCAGCCCCTGCGGCAACAAGCCATTCAGGTGACCCTACGAACAAGGACACTGAGTCTGGGCGGGCCGCCCCTCTGGCAGCCAACCTTGGGAGGTGAGGTGGGGGCCTAGTGGGACCCCAGCATTCAGAAGGTCACCTGCCACCGGGGCAGAGTGTGGGGTGTGTGCGGGGTGGCAGGTCCTGCAGGGAGAGTGACAAGCCCCGCAACACGATGACAGTGAGAACTGTGGGCTCAGAGCCCAGGGAACACACGTTCTGGCGGCCAGCACTCCCGCCGGGCCAGGTATGGGGTGTCCCCGCCAGGGCTCTGACCACCGCTCCAGCCTCGCCTAGTAGTTCCACACTTTAAGGTCTTGCCCAGGCTCTGCTTGGCGCCCTGGAATTGGGGATGTCTGGCAGCCAGTCACCGTGCGTCCCCCAAAGTCTCCATGGATCAGCCTCAGGAGGGAGACCGCTGGCACCCACGGCTGCTTGGTGGCACGCGGGACCGCGGAGCAGGACGGGCGATTTGCACAGTGAGCCTGAGGCGGCGGCACTGGCCGTGGACAGCCAAGAGGCAGTCGGGAACCTTCCCAACCGGAGGCCTTCCACTTCAGCTGGGGAGGGAAGAGACTTGAGCCCGCGTCGCCCTGCAGCATGTGTAGGGCTTGCTTGGGCACCATTTACAACCTCTGCAGGAACAGAGCTCCCCCTGCAAAGGGGCCAGCTGGAAGCCATGAGGAGGATGAGGGCCAGGGCTGGGGGTCTGCACGGAGGGTGAGAGACAGCAGAGCCCCGAGTTCCTTCACAGCCCACCGAGCCAGCCTGCCAGCTGAGGTGGAGAGGCTGTTGTACACAACTCACAACCACACTCAGAAGCAGAGGGTATCTTACAGGATCACAGCATGTTGAACAATGGCTTGAAAAGGTACATCCAAGTCATAAACCCCGGAAGACTCAAAGGTGGAAAAAGGGTCTTTACGTGTGTAATTACAGATCCTGAGATGAGATCACTCTGGACTGCGAGTGGGCCCCAAATCCAATGACAGGCGTCCTCATAAGAAGAGAGATGACCATGTGAAGACAGAGGCAAAGATTCAAGTCCTGGCAAGCCACCAGCCAGACACCAAGCATCACCAGCAGCCACTGAAGCCAGAAGAGACAAGGAACGGATTCTCTCGCGGAGACCCCGACAGGAACCAAGCCTGCTGATACCTGCATTTCAGGCCAGCACTGTGACCCTAAGTTTATGTGGCTACAGCCACAGTTTGTGCTAATCCGTTACAGGGCCTAGGACACAAATGCATCGACAGCTGGGTGTTTTGCTGCAAGCGGCCTCGGCTGAGACAAAAGGACACAGTGGAATCCTGGGGAACTGTGGCCCGAGGGCCTGGCCACAAGCTGGCCGGCACCTTCCACCACGGCTTCCCCACCCTGGACTACCTGTGGGAACCCTGTGCCCTCCAGGCTCCTCTGGGTAATGAACATTTACTGTTTTCAGCTCAAAGCTTAGTTCTTGCTATAACACTTGATTCGTGTCCCTCCTGTTGTCTGCAGGGATCCCACTGTTGGTGTATCTGAAACTCAACAGGCTGGAACTTGTACCGCAGTAGACAGAGCAGATCCCCTAGGGAGAGGGGGACAGACCCCAGGATAGCAGGAGGACACAAGCCACTGGGCAGGCCTGTCCTCCTCTCTGAGCGCAGGAGCCAGAGGACAGAGTCAGCAGGCTCTGTGACCTGCGTGCACTCAGCACATCTCCTGGGGCTCACACTGGGCCATCCTGCCCTTATGGAAGCAACAGACCGCAGAAGCCAGGCAGTGCCGCCTCTGCCTTCTTGCCACAGAGCAGGCCAGCCAAGCTCCTCCGCCCTGCGGTCAACCGTTAGCTCTGTGGGTGTCCTGGAGCCAACGCAGCACTTCCAACAAGCCAGTGCCGTTCCGGGCGCTGATTTCCGCTGTGGTGATATTCTGCTTGGCACAAGCAACGAGGTCTGGGAGCCTGATCAACGACTTCATCTCCTCCGTGGTCATGTAACAGGGCAGGTCACTGGAGTGAGAGAAGCGCCCCGTCAGGGTGGGCTGCCAGGAGCCCACCCCAACCCCCCACAAGCCACCCTCCCGGCTGCCCCACGGGAGCTCCGCCCTGGGGCACCCCGCACCCCTCTTGGCTCACGGACACGCACATTTTATTGAAGAGTATCAGAACTGATGCTTCTGCAAGCTCTTCTGCTGAAAGGAGACCCAGGAGCAGCACGCAGGAGGCAGAGAGCTGCGTGGGGTTCGAGGCGTCCATCATGAACTGGGAAAGAGGAAGTGGAGATTAGGCTCCTGCAGCGGGCTCTCCTCTCCTGGAATCACAGGCCTGGCTGGGGACAGGCAGGAGCAGAGGGGAGCGAGCCCTGCAGGAGGATGGCGTTGCTTGCTTGTTTGCACCTCCACGGAAGTCTCTCTACTCGTGGGGCCGTTACTTCTCCAAGGAAGGTTACTTCTCCTGGAATCTTGGGCACAGGTCTTGACAGAACGGGACGAACCAGGGGAATATATAATTTAAACATAAAATGAAAAAACACAATCACCGCAGCAAGGCAGTGAGTGGACGTCACAGGTACCTACAGAGAATGAACACTGACCTCAACAAGCCGTCCTGGAGCTTTTATGTTGGCTTGGGAGCAGGATCAGGCTGCAGCCCCAGAGGGAAGCAGCTCTAGCCTGGGCCCTGTTTCCTTGACTAGCACAGTCACCCAGGAACCCAAACTCTACCCCAAAAATAGAGAAATTGGGGATTAAATGCTGGAATGGA
Source organism: Vicugna pacos (assembly GCF_048564905.1). Taxonomy (NCBI): domain Eukaryota; kingdom Metazoa; phylum Chordata; class Mammalia; order Artiodactyla; family Camelidae; genus Vicugna; species Vicugna pacos. The sequence goes on from NC_133002.1 coordinate 62,261,807, forward strand.
GACATACTTCCCCAAAGGAAGTTCAAAAGAGGACGACTTACTAGAAGAGAGCGACAGTTTCCATAGTAACTGGGCCAGATGGGGCCCATGCAACCCCCCAGCTCCCGGATGGTGATCTTGCTCTGGGCCACGATGTCCGTAAGGTTGGTGCCCACCTGTGGAAGAAACCAGGCTGCAGAGAGGCCAACACAAGCGTTTTCCCGGGGAACTCCTGGATAGCAACGTGCCCAGCCTTTACACTGCGAGTTACCCCCATCTCGAGTGCGCAGGCCCTAGGGCAGAACCCGTGACAGAGGAGACCTAAAGATGCTCCCAGAAGTCCAGGACCCCACGACCGGGATTCGCCCTCTGCGGCCAGCAGCAAAAGCAGTCTGAACGGTGGTGAAAGGCGGGCGGCTCCGGATCCCCTGCGACTCTGTCCCGTCGAAGCCAAACTCCCTGCGGTGACATCCACCACCTCCCAAGGGCTGTGCTGAACACACCGACCGTCGGACTCCAGCTTCCACTTAAAAGAACCCAAAGCGCTTTCCTAACCGCACAGGGGGACTCACTTCTCCCAAAGTTGCAGAAGGGCGGGCACCTACCGTGGGCCGCGTCGGGGGAGGATCGCCCAGGTCGCCCTTCCCATCCCGGGAGCTCAGCTGTGCGAGGCGGTCAAGGACTCCGAGGCGGGCAGAGGAGGGAGCGCTGGCCCGACCCTGCCCCGGGCGCCCCCCGCCCCAGGTGGACCGTGGCCCTGACGCTTCCAGCCCCGGGCGGCCCCTGCCCCGCTCCCACCAGCGCCCCCGTACCCCCGGAGTCCCCCAGCCCCTATCCCGCCCGCCTGGCGCGGAAGGATAGTCTGCAGGCGTTTCACCAACAGCGTCTTGCCGACACCCGTGGCCCCGAGCAGGAGACACATCGCCGCTCCCCGCTTCACCTGACACCCGTATCTCGGCGGCGCGACGACGCAAGGCCCGCCCTCAGCCCCGCTCTCATTGGATAGGCCTCACCTCCTGCCTTCTCATTGGTTCATGGCTCTTATCAACTCAGCAGGCGCGGCCCAACGGGCGCCCAGCAGCACACGGACCCGCCCGGAGACGTACGCGGGCGCGCGCCCGAGGGGGAGGCGGAAGCGGAAGTCGGGGGCGCGCCGGCTCGCAGCAGGGACCGCCGCGGCGTCGGATCGGGGTTCGGGTCGCCATGGGGCGCGGCAGCGGCACCTTCGAGCGTCTCCTAGGTAACGCGGCCCCCGCCACCCTCCGTGGGAAAGCCTCCCGGCCCCCGCGCCCCGGGGCGGCCGCCGCGCGACCCGGGCCCTGGGCGGGCGCGCCGGCGACTTGGGGCCCGGCGGTCCGGGGCGCTGGCCTGGCGCCGGCCCGAGGGCGTGAGGGTCGCGCAGGAGACCGACCAGGAGCCCCGGGAGAGCGACCGGCAGCGTCCGGCCGAGCGAGCCTCACGTCCTGAGTCACGGAACCGGGTGACTCAGGCAAACAGTAAAACCTCAGTAGGCCGTCTCGCTCCAGGAAAGCCTAGGTTGCGTGGGATCTGGGAGTTCTGACCCAGACATGGGGTCCCGAAGGGTGGAGCCAGCAGTGTCCTGTCTGGAGCCTGCCAGGCCTTTTGGGGCGCTGCTTCCCTGGGGAGCCAGACTAGCGCCGTGGGTCCCTGTTTGGCTCCAGGAAGCGTCTGGGGCTTAGGAAGGCGTTCCCTGCGTTGGGGTGGGTAGCTGATCCTTCTGAGGCTCCGGGAGGTCGCAGGTTTTAGGAAGGAAAAGGAATGTTTATGGGCAAATCCCCCACCCTTGATGAAACTGTGTGTGCTCTGTGTTTGGGACAGGCGCTGTGGGTGCTTCCCTGGTCTGCCTGAGCCCACCCTCCTTTTTCCTTGAATGTGGTTTTGGAGACCTCAGTGGAACATGCAGGCTGAGGAACTCAGCTTATGGGGTGTTTCAGCCCTTTGGTGGTCCACCCAGAAGTTACTGCCAGATCAATATCAATCATTTGTAGGACTCCAGGGGAGGTGGTGCTGGCTGGGCTGGAGCAGCAGCGCCTCACAGCACGTCTGTCTGACACAGAGGAGAGGGGTTGGCTGGAGAACTCTCCTTGGCAGGTCCGTCCTGTCTTCACCCCACAAAACATTTGAAGCAGAGGATTGGGGTCCACACTGCATCTTTCCAGCCATGCCCCAGCTGAGGGCTAGTTAGGTAGGCTAAACCTTGGAAAAACCAGGGGCTCTGAGGGATAGGGCAGCAGAGCTTTTTTTGCGAAGAGTCATCTGAGTACAGTGTTGAACCTGGACTCTGTCCGCAGCGAGCTGTGTGATTTCAGGCAGCATCTTCACCTCTCTGTGTCATTTTGTCTGTAAGAGAGTAGAAATAGCAACTGATTTATAAAGTTCTGTAAGGGTTAAATGAGTTCACATAGTGTTCAAAACAGCATTTGGTTTGTGACAAGTATGTGGTAGGCGTTTTCTGTTCTTGTTTTCCAAGCTATCTGCTTCCATTCTGGGGAGGATCGCACCCTTGTGGTTATTGCCATGAGACAGGAAGATTTTTAAGTGGTTTTCCATTTGATCTAAATGTCTAACATGGGAAGGAGGCAGTCCCTCCTGCCTGTCACTGAGCTGGGGGGCCACCTAGGGAGTCACTGAGCAGGATGAGCCCCCATAACAAGTGCGTTTTTGCCTTAGACAAAGCGACCAGCCAGCTGCTTCTGGAGACTGACTGGGAGTCCATCCTCCAGATCTGCGATCTGATCCGCCAGGGGGACACACAGTGAGTGCCCGCTCACCTCCCGAGGGCTGGACGACTGTTTGGTCTGCATGCTGGGGTCTTTGAGATCTTGGGGCCATTAAAGGACTTCTGTGCAGCTTGGAAGCGTGTGGTCACCTGCACGACTGCCTGAGGTCTCAAGGACCGGATGGCGGCTGGGCTTTTTCTGAGTCTCAGAGACTGTGTTCTCTTTCCCTTTCTGTTTCTGCTTTTGCTGTGGCTCTTTCCTGTCAGAGCCAAATATGCCGTGAGTTCCATCAAGAAGAAAGTCAATGACAAGAACCCCCACGTGGCCCTGTACGCCCTGGAGGTAACCAGACTCCTCTCATCAACCATGGGGATGTCAGGGCTGGGTGGACTGCCAGCAGTGGAGGCACCGGGGGTGAGGGCAGCCCCGGTGGAACGCCGGGATGAGGGCAAGGCTGCTGCACGCAGGCCCCGAGGCTGACTCCATTGTCTGTCATTGGTAACATGGAGTTAGAAGGGCCTTCCCCGGAGGCTGCCTGTGGGCTTTCCCGTCTGGCTGGGTGGCCTGAAGGCCCTGTCGAGGCCCACCTTCTCCCTGGCTTCTGCAGGTCATGGAGTCTGTTGTGAAGAACTGTGGCCAGACGGTCCACGACGAGGTGGCCAACAAGCAGACCATGGAGGAGCTGAAGGAGCTGCTGAAGGTGAGCACCCTACAGGGACCGGGGAGGCCTGGCCTGGGGTGTGCCACCCCGCACATGGGCTTCTCAGGGTTTGCATGGCAGGCACAGTGTCAGGCACAGTGGAACAGGAATGTCCATGGCGCCTGCCTGATGAGGTCAAGCCTTACGGGAAGCCAGCTGGGGCTCTTCCAAGGGGTGCAGAGGAGACCCACTCCTCCTGCGAGGTTAGGAAGGTTTCCTTGGGGCAGGAGCTGAGTTTTGAAGGGCAGAGGACGCTCACTGAGCAGCAGAGAAGGTGGGGAAGTAGTCTTGGCATGTGGCTGCGGACAGGAGATGCCAGCGGAGGCCTCGGGGGCCCCAAAAGGCTTGGGAAGGCCCCTAAGCAGGAAGGCACACAAGTCCAGTGTGCTTGTGGCGGAGGAGTAGGGGGTGCAGCAGAGCAGGGACGCTGCGGCAGTGGGTTTCACACCTGCCCAGGCCAAGGAGAGAAAGTCCTCCAGGGCCCCAAGGGCTCACCTAGGGGGGTCAAGTTCACTGCCTGCCTGCAGGGATTATGACGTGGGTGCTGACACCAGGAGGTTGTGTGATGCAGAGCTGGGCAGTGCAGCCACCCTTGGAAGTGAAGGGCTCCATGGACGTGAGGCTGCCAGGGTGGGCAACTGTCTCTGCTGCCATCGGGCGCCCGCGGGTCTCGTGGCCAGGAGTCTGTCTGGGGCTGAGCTGACAGTGGGGCTTCTCCGAGGGCCTGACTGGTGACCTTGGTGGAGAAATTGGGACCTGCCCTCCCCATTGGGCACAATTGTGCCCTGTTCGTGCTGCGTGTGGCTGCGGTCCTTGGAGAAGCAGAGCTGCCACAGGAAGGGGGTCCACTGACCTGACACGGATTACAGGGAAGAGGGGCAAGCCGGGTGCGTGAGCTGCAGTCGGTGTCTCCACAAAGCAGCTTTCTCAGTCTGCCATCCTGAGCGCCGAGTGTGGACGGCGTCCCTGAGAGAGGCTTAGAAATGTGATTGGCTGTGCTTTAACCTGCTGAGGTGATGGCTTTGTATGTGGGGAACTTTTTGGAGCTGCCGCCCCCACCACGTGCCTGGGGTGGCTGTGCCTGGAGGGCGGGGCTGGCCAGCTGGGCGTTCGCTCCCTCAGCCTGGCTGGCTCTGCCTGTTTGAGGTGGCCATTAGTGGCACCAGAGTGGGTTTTAGGCTGAAGGGCTCCCGAGGTGGTCGGATGGAGTCCTGGGCGGGGTTGAGGGAGCAGGTAGTTCCAGTACAGCAGGAAGTAGGTTGGAAAGCCGTCTCTTCCGGGACCCCTGGCTTCTGCCGGCAGTTAGAGACAAGTCCAGGCCCTGCGTGGACAGACAGTTACAGTGGATCTGTTCTTAGAGACAGGGTGCCCTGGAGAAGGCCTGTGTCTAGGGAGGAGGGTGAGTCCGTGGCCCCAGTGCTCACCTCTGCCAGCCCCGTTTGTCAGAGTAGTGGGGTCTTCCAGCCGCCTCCCCGTACTAAGATGTCTCTGGTACCTGCACCCTCCAAGGCCCCCCTTCCCCCCCTTCTTTCTCCTCTCTCTGCAGAGGCAGGTAGAAGTAAATGTCCGAAACAAGATCCTGTACCTTATCCAGGCCTGGGCACACGCCTTCCGGAACGAACCCAAGTACAAGGTGGTCCAGGACACGTACCAGATCATGAAGGTGGAAGGTGAGCGGGGGAGCTGGGCAGGAGGGTCCAGTCCCAGGCTCAGGATGCACCCTGTACCAGGCAGACCCAAGGGAGGCTGTGTCCACCCCACCTAGGTTGGGGGCGGCTCCTCTCCGTGGGAGCAGCGGTGGCCTCAGTGCAGCTCTGGGCACCTGAGTCCCTGCTTTCTGATGGGCCTCATGCCCCATCAGAGCAGGGGCCAGGCAGTGCAGTGGTGAGTTGATGGAGGAGCTGGGTTCCGAGAGGGGGACCTGGCTCCCCAGAGGAGGATGGGGGTGGCTAGGACGCATGGTCGGGGGAGGCCTGGAGAGCAGGTGGCAAGAGTACCAGACCTGAGCGTGACGACGAACCAGCAGGAGGAGGCCGGGGCCCGCGTCCCACTGGGGCCTCAGGTTCGGCCAGTGTGGAGCTGACTGGCTGTTGAGGGCACAGCAGGTGCCAGCCCGGAGGGGAGGCGTCGGGGAGGCAGATACCGAGAGCCAGGACACAGCTCCTGAAAGCCTCAGGGCAGGTGGGCGAGGACTGGAGAGGCCGAGAGCCTCGTGTGCAGGGCGGCCCCTGGCCATGACAGTGGCCTCTTCTCTCCAGGACACGTCTTCCCCGAGTTCAAGGAGAGTGACGCCATGTTCGCCGCAGAGAGAGTGAGTCCGCAGGGCGCTGGGGTCCAGGGACTGGGTGGCTCTGAGGAAGCAGAAGGGGCCCTGGGACCCGGACTTTTTGGGAGCAGGGGAGCTGCTGCTGGTCTTGAGAAGGAGAACGCTGACCTTGCCGAGGGGAACGTGCGTTTCTGCAGGCGGAGACGGGAACCCGGTTCACGGTGCCCTAGGGCTGCGGCTCACGGGCCGACAGTTAAAACATAGTGACATGTCTCCAGAGCTGGGGGAAGTCTAGCTGTCGTGTCTTTAGAAAGGAAATGTTTTTGGAGGGGGCGCCTTTCTCGACTTCTTCCTCTGTCTGCAGTGACTTGGCCCCAGTCCCCTGCCCACACCGGGGTCTTCTCCCACCTGTGGGAAGCGGGAATCTGGGCAGGGAGGGCTGGGGCTGGGTGACCCTGACTCTGCCCGTCCCCAGGCCCCAGACTGGGTGGATGCTGAGGAATGCCACCGCTGCCGGGTACAGTTCGGGGTTGTGACCCGCAAGGTGAGTGCGCCTGCCCTGGGGGAGGGGCCCCAGGCCACCCGCTGCTGTCATGAGGCCACTGCACCCAAGCATGGTCCTTCTCCTCTTGGTGGGGACCTGGTAGGGGGGAGCACATCGAGCCCCCAGCTGTGTGGTGAGCATGGTCACCTTGGGGTCCTGTGTCTGATGGTCAGTGCCCTTGGGTAAAGCTCGGGCCAGGCTACACGCCGCCGGAAACACTCTGGGTCTACGTTCCCTTGACCAACAGCCCATTAGCCGAGTCTTCTCGGCTGACTCAGCCTGTCCGGCTTGGACCCTCGGGCCACCGTCTCTTCCCACCCAAGTCCAGGCTGACCGTGGCGAGGGCTGGGCCCGGGCGTCTGAGCAGACTCACCACACCCACCGCCCACCAAAAGTTTTGTTTATCAGGGCAATTCACGTTTTTTGTAAATTTTCTTCTTTTCAATATATACTTATTTCCCCCAAATGGAGGCTGTAGTCGGGGCTTGGAAGTATGCCCTACTCCCCCAGGGCCTCTGGCCTCCCAGGCCCTTCTGCCCACCCCGGCCTGGGAGGCCCAGCCTACGGTGTCTGCAGTGGGTGGTGCTGGGCAGAGTGGGCGCGAAGGGGGACGGACCGGCTGCCCTGACCTGCCCTGTGTCGCAGCACCACTGCCGGGCGTGTGGCCAGATCTTCTGTGGCAAGTGCTCCTCCAAGTACTCAACCATCCCCAAGTTCGGCATCGAGAAGGAAGTGCGGGTGTGCGAGCCCTGCTATGAGCAGCTCAACAAGTGAGTCCCCCGTGGGCGCTGGAGCCGGGCCGGCCTTCTGTCTCCACTGTCTAGGGGGCCCACCCGGGCCCTGCTCCCTCGGCCCCGCCAGACTCGGGGCAGAGCCAGACGGGCGCCCGGGGTCTGAGACCAGCCGGCCAGGTGGTTGAGTTTGTCTTTCTAAGTTTCTGGTTTGGGAGTAAAACTTACAGAAGAGGTGGCGGGAGTGGTTAGGAGACCCCACGTGGACGCCCCCTCCCCCGGTCCCCAGGTGGCCCCGTTGACTTATCGCATGTACCTGCCCCGCTTGCTTGTGTCCCTGTGCATGCGCCTTGTGTCCTGGACTGGTTGGGGGTGGGCAGCAGGCCCCGGACCCCCTCCCCTCGGCCTCCCACGTGGCCGCCCAGGGGCACGTTCTCCTCGCAGTCGTGGAGTTGGGGCATCTGGCGTCAGTAGTTGCCGACACCTACTGTGCGGGCTTCCCGAGTCCCAGGAGGGCCCCTGGCAGTTCTGTTCTGTCAGGACCGGTCACCTCAGCTGCCTAACCCGGCTGTGCCTCAGCCCCCTCATCTTTCGTGACAGGACATTGCCGGGGTTCAGGTTATCGTAGTGTCTCTGGGTGTGGGTCCGAGATTTCCTCATGATTAGGGTCGGGCTCTGTGCGGTTGGTCTGGAGGCCCTGCTGTCCACCTGTCCCAGCGCTGGGTGTGGGTCCTGACCCCCAGAGAGGTGGTGTCCACGGGCCGTTCTATGGGGAGGCCTTTCCGTGGGCCGTGGCCTGGCCAGTGGGTGTCGGAGCCTCGCTTCCAGGAGGGAGGCTGCAGCGCAGGCTGGTGACCCGCCCGGAGCCCTGCAGCCCGGATGTGACAGCTGCTTTGAGGGTCCAGCTACTCTCTGGAGTGGCCGGTGGAACCTCCGTCATCCTTCTGTGGGGACATGGGAGGGAAGCCCAGGCAGTGTCCTCGAGAACTTGGGGGCCCGGCATCTGGTGCCTGGTTACCCACGGTGTCCTGTCTCCTCCAGGAAAGCGGAGGGAAAGGCTGCCTCATCAACGGAGCTGCCCCCGGAGTACCTGACCAGTCCCCTGTCCCAGCAGTCCCAGGTACCGCCTGGGCCCCAGGCTGCGCCTCGCTCCTGGGCCCCGGGCACCCCACCCACCTGCCCTGCCTTCCCAGCTGCCCCCCAAGAGGGATGAGACGGCCCTGCAGGAGGAGGAGGAGCTGCAGCTGGCACTGGCCCTATCGCAGTCAGAGGCCGAGGAGAAGGAGAGGATGGTGAGCTGGGGATGGGGGCAGAGGCGGGTGGAGGGAAGTGGGGGTGACCGAGAGGAGCACATGGCGACACCCTCTTCCTGGTTCTCCTGCAGAGACAGAAGTCGGCCTACACCGCGTACCCTAAGGCGGAGCCCGCGCCCGTGGCCTCGTCAGCGCCCCCTGCCAGCAGCCTGTACTCTTCACCCGTGGTGAGCCGCCCCAGCCTCTGCTTAGACGCCTTCCCGTGGTGGGTGGGAAGGTGTGGGGGGCAGGCGCTGGGGCAAGGACACGGCATCTCGCCGGCAGTGGTCATGGTGCAGCTTGGCTCTCACAGGCCTCTGCTCCCTGGCTGGGGCCCCTGTCGGGCAGAGGATGATGCAAAGGCAGGAGGAGGTGGGGAGCCTGGGGTCACAAGGGCCCTGCCTTTTTCTAGCCTCCCTTGCAGCTCTCCCAGGCCTGCTTTCTGGGGGATGGCCCAACCTCTCTCTGGCCCCAGTCCCCTCTGTAGAAAGTGGATGGGTAGCAGGTGGGACAGAAGGTTCAGAAAGTCATTTGCAAGTTGTGCAGGGCTCCAGGGGTGGGGCTGAGAGTGGCCCTGCCCCTGCCTCCTGGGTGTTGGAGGGTACTTGGGAGGGCTGGCGGGGAACCACCCTGCACCTTGTGTACAGCCCCTTGGGGACTGGACTGGCTCTGGCCAGCCTCTGGGGTCCACTGTCAGCACTGCGCCATCCACACTTCCTGAGCGACGGCCAGGGTTGCTGCTCCTCTGGCCCACGGCCCCTCACACCCCCCACGTCTCCCCAGAACTCGTCGGCGCCTCTGGCCGAGGACATCGACCCCGAGGTGAGGACGCCCTGCAGGTGGCAATTTCCCCTCGCTGCCTCCTGGCTCTCGAGAGTGACCCCCTTTTGCCCGTGCAGCTCGCCCGGTACCTCAACCGCAACTACTGGGAGAAGAAGCAGGAGGAGGCTCGGAGGAGCCCCACGCCGTCCGCTCCAGTGCCTCTGACGGAGCCCACTGTCCAGCCCGCCGAGGGCCACTCAGGCCCTGCGAGTGTGGAGGTGAGGGGCTGCTCTCGGGCTGCTGCCCGCAGTCCTTGGGACGGGGACACAGGGACAGGCCAAAGGTGGAGCCCCATTCACCCTCTCGTCTCTTCCAGACTCCCCTCCCGGAGATGGATCCTCAGCCTGTAACTCCCGCCGGTGGCTCCTTCAGTGAGGTAAGCTGCGGTTCCCTCCTTGGGTTAGGGGAAATCTGGGTGTCCGGGAGCACAGAGTGTCAGGAGGGCCTAGTGGTGCCTGCAGTGGCCTCCTGGAGCTGGGCTTCTCCGGCTCAGAACCCTCCATCAGCTCTGTCTGGGCTGGCTGTGGGCCAGAGCTCGGACACTCGCAGCCTACCCTGAATGATCGTAATGCTCTCGGGCAGACCAGAACCACCAGGACGAGTCCGGGGCCTTCCTGGGGCTGTGCATTTTGTTGCCCGTTGGAGTGAGAGACCAGGGCCGGGCAGCTTCTTCTCAGCCATGCTGTGCCTGTGCTTCTGTTTCCTCACTTGTGAGCCGGGTGCTGAGGGTGCCCCTCACAGAGCTGCCGGGAGCGCCCGGTCAGGTGGGCAGCAGGCTTGGAGCTCAGTGCCTGGCAGAGCCGGACGGAGGGTGCCTGCTCGGGCCTGGGCACGTAGGAGGTGCTCACCAGACCGCACTGTGCCCCTGCAGTGCCAGAACGGGGAGTCGGAGGAGAGCCACGCACAGTTCCTGAAGGCCCTGCAGAACGCTGTTACCACCTTCGTCAACCGCATGAAGAGCAACCACGTGCGAGGCCGCAGCATCACCAACGACTCGGCCGTGCTGTCGCTCTTCCAGTCCATCAACGGCATGCACCCCCAGCTGCTCGAGCTGCTCAACCAGCTGGACGAGCGCAGGCGTAGGTGCCACGGGGCTCCGGTCAGGGGCCACTGCACCCTCTCAGGGCTGGGGGTGCCTTCTGGGCCAGGCGTTGTCCGGCCGGGGGAGGTGTGGGCCTCGGGCTCCACAGCAGGCCACCCCCGTGGCAGGAAATACCCACTAAGCGCAGGCCAGCCAGCCCAGGGGAGAGAGTGTGCGCGCGTGTGTGCGTGCACACGTGCGCCCTTCCTGGAGCCCAGCTGCCCGCTGTCCTGCTGACAAGCACTCGGCAGGGCCGAGGGAGGCCCAGGCAGTGCCCGGAGCAGGTGCCCACCGCTGGGCATCCCGTGCTTCTGGCCAATGCCAGGGTCCCCCAGCTCTGCCCTCCCCCGCAGTGTACTACGAGGGGCTGCAGGACAAGCTGGCGCAGATCCGGGACGCCCGGGGGGCCCTCAGCGCCCTGCGGGAGGAGCACCGGGAGAAGCTGCGCCGCGCGGCCGAGGAGGCGGAGCGCCAGCGCCAGATCCAGCTGGCCCAGAAGCTGGAGATCATGCGGCAGAAGAAGCAGGAATACCTGGAGGTGCAGCGGCAGCTGGCCATCCAGCGCCTGCAGGAGCAGGAGAAGGAGCGGCAGATGCGCCTGGAGCAGCAGAAGCAGACCATCCAGATGCGGGCCCAGATGCCCGCCTTCTCCCTGCCCTATGCCCAGGCACGTGCTCAGCCTTGCCCCGTGCCCTCGGGGGACGCTGGGGACCGAGAACTGCTCTGACGTCCTGTCTCTGTCCTCAGCTCCAGGCCATGCCCGCGGCAGGGGGCGTGCTGTACCAGCCCTCAGGCCCCGCAAGCTTCGCAGGGACCTTCAGCCCCGCGGGCTCAGTTGAGGGCTCCCCCATGCACGCCATGTACATGAGCCAGGCGGCCCCGGCCACCAGCGGCCCCTACGCCAGCATGCCCGGGGCCACAGCAGGTAATGGGCTGGCGGGCGGTGGGGGAGCCACGGAGCAGCCGAGACGAGCCCAGATCACTACCCTGTTCTTCTGTTTTCCCTCGATGTGACGTCAGACTTACTAGAAGAGCGGTTCAGAGAGGTGCTTAGGTTCCCCGGGTGTTCCCATGCCCCACCCTGCCTCTTCCCACGCGCACTCGCTTCTGGCGCAGGTTAGGGTGAGTGGCAAGCCGGGCGCCCTCTACTGTTAGAGGCTTCAGTGTGTTTCCTCAACCAGGACGCTTCCGTGTGGCCTCGGCACAGACGCCAGGCCAGGGGCTTCTCAGGCCGTGGTGCGACTGTGTCCCCCCCAGCTGGGCTCTCATGCATGGCCCGAGACACCCTTTGTGCCAACAGGAAACCTGTCAAGTGTTGTGTTCAGCTGTTCTGCCTCATTCATCTCCTTTAATCTAGAACATTCCTCAGTCTGCCTTAGGGTTCTGTGACAGACTTCCCAAAGAGCACCAGCCCCGCCATCTTGCAGACCACCCGTCAGTTTGGGTGTCGGGTCTCCTGATGGCACACGTTGCAGGGGTCTCTCTCGTCCTCGTCAGTTTCATTTATCACCCTCTTGTGAGAACATGAAACGTGAACTTGGTTCCAAAGTCACAACGAAAAGGACAACTTAGAGGAAGGCCCCCCGCACCCCCCCACCCTCAGGGTGGGGGCTCATGCCTCCTTTCCCCTGCAGATCCCAGCATGGTGAGTGCCTACATGTACCCAGCGGGGGCCGCTGGCACCCAGGCAGCCCCCCAGGGCCCCCCAGGGCCCACCGCCAGCCCAGCCTACTCGTCCTACCAGCCCACCCCTACGCAGGGGTACCAGGTAGGCGGGTGGGCCACGTCTCTCCCCACAAAGCCCCACTGTGAGGCACTTGGGCCCAGCTCTCTCCCGTTCCCCCTTCCCTCCACAGAACGTGGCCTCCCAGGCCCCGCAGAGCCTCCCGGCCATCTCCCAGCCCCCACAGTCGGGCACCATGGGTTACATGGGGAGCCAGTCCGTGTCCATGGGCTACCAGCCTTACAGCATGCAGGTGAGAGGCCGTGGCTGTGGGGTCAGCAGCCAGGGGCGGGCTGGGGACCCTTGGCAAGAGGCTGGGGGTGCACTGTCAGGCTCCGCCCTTCTCCCCACCCCATGTCCTCTCCACTGGGCTCTCTTTGCTGGTTGGCATTTGATTTTCCAAGTCAGAAATGCTGTTTCTCTGGTTTCAGAGCTCCCTTTTCAGGTTCATTTTATTCTCCACAGAACCTCATGACCACCCTCCCCAGCCAGGATGCATCTCTGCCACCCCCGCAGCAGCCCTACATCTCGGGGCAGCAGCCCATGTACCAGCAGGTGAGCCTCTCCCAGGGCCGCCATCACAGCTCATGACCCCAGGGAGGGCCGTGCTGGAAGCCAGCTCAGGCTTCGCTCTGAGCCCCCATCGGCCGCAGGGCTGCCCTGGGAAGGTGGCCAGTGCTGGCAAGGACTGCTGCTTTGCAGGCAGAACCCGACGTAAACACAGTCACACCTGGGGATGTCGAAAGCACGTGTTTACTTAAGAGCCCTAGGCCATATCAGCTCAACTCCATAGACATTAATCAGAATTTCCTGGGGTCTGTGCTCTGCTGGGGACAGGAGGACCGGGAGCCCGTGACAAGTGGAAAGAGGGAGTCAAGAGACCACCGCTGGCGCAGCCCAGGCTGGGCCTAGTTGGGGGCCTGCAGACCTGGGGCAAGGTTGGGACACAAGTGTTCTAGAAGAGCCATTAGAGGGTGGGGAGGCGGGGGCCTAGGGAGGGAAGAGGGAGGGAGGACAGACCAACAGCCCCCATGTGTCCCCCTAGATGGCGCCCTCCAGCGGCCCTCCCCAGCAGCAGCCCCCAGTGGCCCAGCAGCCACCTGCACAGGGGCCACCGGTGCAGGGCAGCGAAGCCCAGCTCATCTCGTTTGACTGACCCTAGCCGGGGAGCTCGCCATCCAGAGTAACACTACGGTTCAAACCGCTGCCTCCGTCTCTAACTAGCGTCGTCCACCCGCGTTGCTCTCTCCTCTCTTGCCTGTAGTGTCCCTGCTCCATGTGAGCTGGGGTGGTCCTTCATCCCAGGCCTCCTCCTTTGTTCTCGCCTGCTGGCTCCTCCTCCCCCCAGGCCCCATCCCTGTCCCTGTCTCCGTGAGTCGGTCTGACTTCTTTCGCTAGGGCTGGGCCTCGGGTAGGAGGGTGGAAGGGAAGGACCTTCTCTGAGAGGAAGCCCCCAGCCCCCTGTGTCAGGTCCTGCGATGGCTGGCTGGAGTGGGGTCTCTGTGCCTCACAGCTCTCGCCCTCCCACCCCTACCCATGAGACCGTGGGCCTGTGACTCGTGTGAGTGCTCCCCAGAGCCCTCCAGTGTGGCCCCCCCACGCTGTCAGCAGGGGTACTCCTGGCCCTCGCAGGAAGGCTGGGGGCCTGTCTCCAGCTTCTCTGCTTCTGAGCTGTCATCTCATCCAGTGCCCTGCTCAGTAGACGGAATGGAACGGTGATAATAAAACGTCTTTCAACAAGTATTCAAGTGTCTGCTCAGAAGGCAGGTGGAGGGCAGCCGGTCTAACTCTAGATGGGGTGCTCCCAAAGGCCAGCCTGTCCCTTGCCCCAGGCCCAGTTCCACAGTCTCCACCAGTGGACGCTGCTCTGGCCTTAGCTGCAGATCTGCTGTTCCTCCCTGAGACCAAGCACCAAGGAGCTGAGCAACCATCCTGCCCATGCAGCCCTGCACTGCCCTGACTCCTGGGAGAGACTGGCAGGCCCCAGGGCTTCAGTCCGATTCTACAATGCTGGTTAGTTGTAGCCTAGGAAAAGTGTTTAAGACAACCCTAACATTTTGAACACCTTAAGTGCCCAAACCTCTTAAGTGACCTCCACATCAGCCCTTCTAAATAGGCACAGATAAGCTACTTGAGCTCAGGTCACAGGCAGGGCCAGGATCATAGGAACGCTGGGCAGAGGGCAGCCCTGCCTTCTCCACTCGACCTAAAGTGGGGGTCTGTTCCCCCTGGGCCCTTAAATCTGGGACAGCAGGGAGAGGGGGCTGCCGCTTGCATTCAAGAGCAACAGAGGACTCAAGGAGCTGGAGACACCCACGTCCAGACGTTCGGGAGCTGGACAGAGAGGGGGGCAGCACTGCAAAGGAGGCAGAGCCCAAGCTTACAAATCCTCTTCTCCCAGGTGAAATGCTGGCCCTTCCGCCAAGGACCCCATCCGGGCTCAGCTCAGTCACAACTCTTAGCCGATTCCCGAGCTCGCTGCGGGCTGGTACTCCGGAGGGCGGCGGCCTCGCTCCCAGGGCGGCCCCGACAGGACAAAACGTGCCCGCGTGCTGCCTGGAAAAGCAGTCGCTTTAGGTACAAGAAGAAATCGAAGAGAAGGCGGCCGAGAGGACAGGGCGCTCCTCCCGCTAGGAGATCACAAGCCGGATCCCTGGAACAGACCTGCCGAGGAAGGGCACTGGGGACCCTCCGGCCCGCCCTGAGGCAGCGCAAACGTCACGAGCCCGGGCTCGGGGGGCAGGCGTCGCTGCGCTGTCCAACAAGGCCAGGTCCCGGCCCGTCGGAACCCGGCGCCAAGCCTCAGCCTTCTCCGGCCTTCGTTCGCCCAGCGCGCCACGGGCCGGAGCCGGCCGAGGCCACCAACGCGGCTCTGCGCCTGCGCGGCCCGCTGCCTTGTGGGTAATCTCGAGGAGCGAGAGGAGGCAAGTCCACGCGCGGCTAGAGCGTCCGCGCCCAGCTCTTAGGCCCCGCGACTCGGGCGGCTAGAGAGTCCTCCCCAGCTCATATGCTCGGCGGCTCTGGCAGCTAGAGTGTCGTCCGCAGCTCGCATGCCCCGTGGCTCGGGCGGCTAGAGCGTCCCTCCTCCTGGGATCCGCGTGTGACCTTCCCGCCCGCGGAGCGATGCTGCGGGCGGCCGCAAGCCCCCTGTGGGGGCCGTGTCTCGGGCTTCGGGCCGCCGCGCTCCTCCTCGCCAGGTACTGCGGGCCGCCGAGGGCCGGGCAGGCGGGCAGGGTTGGGGCCTTCGGCCGGGCACCGACGGTGCAGGTCGGGGCGGCGTCCGCGGGCGGCGGGCGGGAGGCCACTCCGGACTCGGCGGGTCCCGGCGGGGGTGCTCGGCGTGGGGCCGCCGCCTGCCGACCGTCCAGTCGCGCGGGCCGCCGAGAGTGCGGGGGTGGCCCCGATGACCTTGGGCGGGTCCCTGCCCCTTTCCGGGCGTCAGTTTCTCCGCAACACAGTGACGTGCGAGGACTCCCTTGAGTGGATCCGGCGTTCGGCCGCCGGCGACCCCAGGTTCTGAAAGGCTTTGTGCTGCAAAACGCATTCAAGTAGCTGTCCTGCCAGCACGGGCTGACACGGCTCATTCAAGCCGGAAACTTAACGTTGTGGGTGGCGTGTCTGCAAACAGCCATTTGGGTTAAAGTAGCTGGGAGATCCCCTTGTCGGCATGGACCCTGGAGTCTGAGGACCCTGGGTCGGCGCCAAGGAGCTAGACCTGAACTCATGGCACCTACCTGCCCGGCCTGTGTCATCCGCCCGTGCCAGGCTGACGGGTCTGTTTGAATGGGGGCTAGGCAACAGGTACCACGTGTCTGCGCCCTGAGGCTGATGAGATGCAGCAGCCGTCGAAGGGGGGAGGCCCTAGCTGGTGCGCCCCTGGATAACGCCCCCAAGGAGTACCCCCCCAAGATCCAGCAGCTAGTCCAGGACATTGCCAGCCTCACGCTGCTGGAGATCTCAGACCTCAACGAGCTCCTGAAGGTACAGCATCCCTGGCTTGGGTGGGGAAATCTGGGACCCCTTCCTGGGGAACTTGAGAGTTCGGTAAATTGTCGAAAGTGGGCTCCCCGAGTGTGAGGACTGCCAGGAGTGTCCCTGAGCGCGTCTGGGAGTGGCGGCCAGCTCCTGAAGCTGCTCTCCTCTGTCCCTGCAGAAAACGTTGAAGATTCAGGATGTCGGGTTCATGCCGATGGGTGGCGTGGCGCCGGGTGCTGCCCCTGCCGCTGCAGCCTCCGAGGTGAGCCTAGGCTGGAGTCCTGTGCACAGAAGAGTGTTTCTCTGGTGTCTGGCCCCATCTTGCCTCACCTCACGCAGCCAGGTTTCTCTTCTGTCCCTTTTCTGGGTTCTGCATCAGTCAACATGCCTTACAGATCTGTGTGCACTTTTTGGCTGTGGGCTCCCCTCCCTCCCTGTGACCTCCTCCCTGCCAAGGAAGTGCAGGTCCCTACCCACGTGGAGACCATGTTTGTTGTGAAGGGGAATAGTCCTTGAGCCACAGGAGAGGGGAAAGAAAAAAAGAAATTGTGCCAAACAGTAGGACAGTTATAAATGCTACAGGGAAGGAAGAAGCTTAAGGGAGGGGAGGGGAACAGTTTCAAGGACGTGACACTCTGAGGGAGGACATGAGGATTTGAGGACAAGAACAAGGCATTCTCCGCAGAGGGGTGGTGGACACGTGACCATGAAGTCTGTCGGGCTGGAGGAGAGAGTGGGCGCAGGGAGGGGGCATGTCCGTCCTCTGGGTGCCTGGGACACGTCTGGGGCTCTGTGGAAACTGGAAGGCTTGAATCCACAAGCTAATTTGGGAGTTTTGGAGGAGTTTTTTGGGGGGTTTTTGCTTTGTTTTTTTGTTTTTTAATTTTTGTTACGAAAAATCTCATACTTATCCGCAAATAGAAATAATAACATGGTTGTTTCTATGCTCATCACCCAGGCTTGATAGTTATAAAGTTTTTGTCACATTTGCCCCGCCTGTCTGTTGAAGCTTATGGCAGGTTTTGGATTTGTCCCTCCTGTATCCCCGAGCATCCACATCTCATGGCACAGGTGTTTCCTCGTGTTGTCGTGTGCTGTTTGCACGTGGATGCAGCCAGCAGGGTTCCCACCCTAGCCTATTTGAGTGCCACCGATAGTTCCAGACTTTCCATGCCCAAATCCAAACAAGGTCTCTGCTGCATTTGGTTGTTGGGTCTCTTGAACCTCTTAAGTCTCGGTTACCGCTCTCAGCTCCCCTTCTGCCAGTCTTCACCCTACTGAGGAAACCAGCTCAGGGGTCCTGGAGAGCCGCCCCTGTCCCAGATGTGTCTGGTGGTTCCACCAGCATCATCTGTGCTGTGAGCTGGAAGGTGGCTTTACAGACTGAACACTTGGGGCAAGGGAAGAGAGAATTACTACGTGACTTATTTAAACTGGAGCACGTCTAAGAACATTAATAATTGGACAGCAGCCCCACACCAGGGCTTTGTGGGCCCATGGGCCCTGCTCCAGCAGGTGCTACAGTCCCCACAAGTGGCAGCAGGAGCTCTGCCATGCCTCTTGCCCCGTAGCTGGTTATTTGGTGAAGATGGAGCTGAATTTGGTCGTATGCTTGTCATCGGTGTGGCCTTGGGCTTGGCTGAAGACCACGGCAGCACCGTTTCTGCAGCAAAGCACTTTCAGTGTCACTCTTCCTGTCTTGTAACTTACAATTTTAAGGGACAGGGACCTAGAGTGCTGGTGGTGGGGGCAGAGGGCAGTTTCAGAGCAGCCTTTGGGAGACGGGAGGGCAGATGAGGGAGGGAGAGCCCTGAGGGGTCCAGGGACTGGCCCGGCAGTAGCATGGGCCTCTCTGGCCTGCCGTGGCCTCCCGCTCCAATTGTAGGCTTCACTGGGCTGCCCGCCTAGGCCTCACCTTTGGAGTTACAGGCCGGGATGGCCAGGGAGCGAATCTGCCTGCTTCACCCTGTCCTTTCTCACCCTGCCGCCACTTTGCCCTCCCTCCCCCAGGCAGCAGAAGAAGACATCCCCAAACAAAAAGAACGGACACATTTCACTGTCCGCCTGACAGAGGCAAAGCCCGTGGACAAAGTGAAGCTGATCAAGGAAATCAAGAACTACGTCCAGGGCATCAACCTCGTGCAGGTGAGTCTCCAGGCACCGCTCGGTTCCCCGGCCCCCTTCCCGGCCTAGGCTGGCTCTGACTTTGCTCTCTGGCAGGCAAAGAAGCTGGTGGAATCCCTGCCCCAGGAAATCAAAGCCAACGTGGCCAAGGCCGAGGCCGAGAAGATCAAGGCGGCCCTGGAGGCAGTGGGCGGCACCGTGGTCCTGGAGTAGGCCGTCCAGACGACTATGGACCGGGTCCCAGGCGCTGGGCAGGGCTCCACCTGCTCCTCGCCCCGCACCCAGGCTCAGCGGACCCACTTGCGCTGGAGCAGAACCGGGTACCCGCACCATGTGGCCAGTTCCCTTCTGGGACAGACGATGGACCTACTGAGATGGGGAGGGAGTGGCAGCCACTGCCCGTGCAAGCCCCAGGGAGGAGGACTCGAGAACCTACGGCGAGTTCACGCGCCCCCTGGTGGCTGTTGAGAAAAATGCATTGTTCAGGCTCCGTGTGTGCTGAGTCCTGTGTTGGGGTGGGCTGTGGGTGCAGGGATCTGTCCTCCCAGACCCATGTCAGGCAGGTGCCAACAGCAGTGTGGTGGGACTGGGCAGTGCGCATCCTGCTTGCAGGGGCAGCAGCTGCTGCATGGCTGGTACCAGATCTTCCCCCAGGAGCTGGTGTAGGGCACCTGTGGAACTCCCTGTCCTTAAACATTGGTGGTCCTTAACAGGAAATGCAGCCCCGGCCCCGGGCAGTGGGAATAAGGCCTATACCCTGGGTGGGTACAGCAGCCCCGCGAGAGACAGCCTGACAGGCTGGAGGATGTGCTCTGCAGCCCTTGAGGGTGTCATTTGCTCCCACAGGTGCTTAGAGGAGCCTTGGGGGCTGGGCCTCAGGGAGCTGCGTCTTGGAGCCAGAAGGGAAGTGAAGGAGGTGGCCTGCTGCCAGAGTGTGGCATTTACAGATGGCAGTGGCTGCCCAAGCCTACATGCCCTGCTCAGTGCCTGCCTGGCCCAAGGACCTATGGCTTCCTTCTCTTGAGTCAGGCCCCACCTCAACCATGCCTGGAAGGGGCAGTGGATTCCTTCCTCGCAGGCTCAGGTGGGAGACCCCTGGGGCTTGGGTGGAGGGGGCTGCAAGACGTTCTGAGTGGCCATTCTGGAGAGGCATTGTTCCTATGACCCTTGGAGGCCCGCATCCTCTGGCCTGAGTCTCCAGGCTGCCTACTCCCTGGCCCTCTCCCTTGGCCCTGTTGGAAGAATGAGCTGCAAGGTCAGCTGGGGGACCAGAAAGGGACACTGTGTCTGGGTGGGAGCTGCCAGGCTCCCTGGTGTGCATGCGTAGCCGCCACCCCACCCCCCACCAGCTCAGTGTCCTCTCTGAGGTCTTGCTCCCTGCTGGGCCTCGTAGGAAGGGTCCAAGGAGCAGATGAGGCCACTCCCTGACCAGAGCCCCACTGGCCAAGCCTGTGGCCCCTGGCACCATCCCCAGGGGGTTAATGATTCACCATCAGCAGATCACTGGGCGTGCCTTCACTCAGCAGAGGGGACTGCGGCTACCTGGGGCTGGGTGTGGCCTGCTGGGCCTGCTGCCCTTTCCCAGGGCTCAGGGACACTCCCCAGCCCAGATCTGCATGGTCACAGGCCCCTCTGCCAGTAACCTGGGGAGGCTGCTTATGCTCTAGGCCCCCTCCCCATCTTCCCAAGGCAGCTGGGGTGAAGACTGGGGCTCCCGCAAGGATGGGGCTTTCTGTTCTCTGCTGGTCTTGCTGGGGGTGGCTGATCAAAGGTGAGGGTGGCCCTGCACCTTGAGGGCCACCAGGCCAACCTATCCTGCCTCACTTATGGCAGACTAGGGCGGTGCTCCTGCCTGAGCTCAAAAGTCCTACCTGGAGACCCTGGGCCTTGTCTTCCTAGGCAGCATCCTGGCTCAGCCTCCTGATGGGGGTCCTGGCCCCTCCAGCTCCCCCTGACTTGCCCCGGACTGCAAGCTGCTCTTAAGTGTCTCAGACCTGGAGATAGGTGCGGTGTGCCTCTGGGGATTGCCCCGGGTCCTTGAAGCCCACTTGGCCTTGGCCCTCATGCTTGGCAGCGGGAGGCAGGCTTGCTGCGTGTCACGAGTTGCTCTCTTGGCACCCACAGAAGCCCTTATAGATCCTGATAGGAGCTGGCGTTGCACCTTTGTCCAGGCTCGCGGTCACAGGACACAGCGGAGGCAAATCCAGGGCCCCCGCAGGTGCCTCACCTCCACAGACCTCCCCCCTATTCCAGGGGCCCCAGAAGTCTGCCAGGCCACCCATGAAGCACGGTCCTCCCTGCCCAGGCACCAAGAGGAGATGTGTAAGGGCCACAGAGCACACACCAGCCCCCACCCAGAGGCCTGCCCGGGCAGCCCTGTTCTCAGGACTGCACCCGCCCTCCCCTTTGCCCTCTCGGGCTTCTGCGTGAGTCTCCACGGTCCATTTGAGAAATTGGCTGGGATCTTTTTTAGTTCCTTGGCCTATAGTTTGCAAAATCCACCCCTTTCTTAAGAGGGTGTTCCAGCCTTGCATTTCCCGTGTTCCAGGGTTCCTCCCACATCTGACTGCCTTTTCACAGCATTGCAGGTAACGGGAGATAGGTGTCTCAGCGCCCTGCTGCCCTTGATATTTTTATGTTTGTGATATCCCTTCAGTTCCCAATCCCAAGTCTCTGGGCCCTGCCCTTCCCAATTTGGGGACGGTCTGTGTTCTGTGAGGAGCAAACCCTGGGGTCTCCCTGCCAGCACCAGGTTCAGGGCCCTGTTTTGCTGATGACCCCAGTAAGGGGACAGCTGCCCCCGCCAGGGCCTGGCTCCCCGCTTCTGGGCTGTCATGGAGACCCAGGGACTCCAGAGGCTTCTGTCATCTCTGCTTCACTGCTGTGTTTGCAATGTAGTCAGGAGCCCTGACAGTGCCCTGGGGCTGATGGCAGATTCGGGCATCTTGGCTGAGTCCAAATGAGATCCAGGTGCCAGGGCAGCAGGGTCTGTGCTGGGAGTGGGCTTGGAGGACCATGGACGAAGAAGCGGCTTGCTCCTGCACCGTAACAGTCAGGTCTGTTAGCGCCGGCTTTCTGAACAAACTGCTGTCTCTGGGATTCTTGTGTGTAGCTGCTCATTGACACGTTTTTGCCTTTCCTTGTGGATCTTCGGTATGTGTCTCCCACCCTCTCTGATCTCCAGAAGCCCCTGGGCCATTTTTCTCAATCCTACTCTACCTTCCTTTCAAATAACGCAGGCTCCCAGCATGGGCGATACTACCCCCCACCCCACCCTGGGCTCCTCCACATTTCTCCGCCTCCTCTGAGATCCATGTGGCCCTGTCCCAGAGCGGCCCTGGGGACTCAGATCTCACTGCTCGGCAGGTGC
Organism: Vicugna pacos; assembly: GCF_048564905.1. Classification (NCBI taxonomy): domain Eukaryota; kingdom Metazoa; phylum Chordata; class Mammalia; order Artiodactyla; family Camelidae; genus Vicugna; species Vicugna pacos. Next base: position 62,283,155 of record NC_133002.1, read on the forward strand.
GCCTTTGGGCTAGCAGCACACCTGCACTTCCGGTCAGCAGGGAGGTGGGCGTCTCCCGCTGGGGCCAGGCAGGGGCAGGCAGTTTGCTGACTGCCGCCTCCCAGGAGCGTGAGCCGTACGCCCAGAAACTCCCTCCTGGGCCGCCCCAGGGTGGCTGCCAGGGGCTGTGTGGTCAGAGCAGGCCTGAGGCTGGCCTCGGCTAGGAGTTCTGGGAGGGGTGGGTAGGCGGAGCGGCTAGTCTCCCAATTGCCTTTGCCCCTAGTTTTCTTGTAACCCGCAGGTTGGCCCCTCCTGCAGCGGGACGTGTCCCAGGACGAACCCCCGGGGCCTGCGCGGCTGGGGTGGGACACTGGGTATAAGTTCAGGGCCCCGCGAGGGCGGGCGTTTGCGGGAGGCCGGCCTCCAGGAGGGGTCGGGGGCAGAGCGCCCAGGCCACTCGGGCCGTGACCTTCGCAGACGTGCCCTAGGCGCCGGAGTGGCCGGCGGCCAGGCCAGCGTAGGAAGGGGGCGGACGCAGGTTCCGAGGGGGAGTGGGGAGGGCTCACCCGGCAGGTTCCCCGCGGTCCGCGCGGCCTGGGCCCCGGGGGTCCCCGAGGGGGCTCGGTGGGGCCCACCCGGCTGCGGCCGCTTTAAGGCCCGGGGCCCGCCCCCGGTCTCGGGGCGGGGTCTAGATGACCCCGCCCACCAGGCCCGCCCCCGGGCCGCGCGGGCGCATTGGCTGTGCCGGGCGCGGGCGGCCAGCGGCACTTTGAACCCGCGGCGGGCGGCGGCGCGGATCGGGCCGGGTTTGGCCGGGTCGGGCCGGATCGAGTCCGGTTGGGGCCGGGGAGGTGTCCGGGCTTCGGGGGCCAGGGTCGGGCGGGTGCCTGCGCTCCTCGGCGTCGGCGGCCGCGTCCGGGCCATGGCGGCCGAGGCGCGCGTGTCGCGCTGGTACTTCGGCGGGCTGGCGTCGTGCGGGGCCGCCTGCTGCACGCACCCGCTGGACCTGCTCAAGGTGAGCGCGGCGCGCGGAGGGCCTCGGGCCGGGCCCTCGCTCCCGCCCCCGTCGGGGGCCCTGCGGGCAGGCGGCGATGGCGGTGCCCCTCGGGGCCCCCATCCCACTTTGCTGCTACCTGTGTGACCTTGGGCCCGTCCCTTGGCCTCTCTGAGCCTGTTTCCCGACCCGCCCGCCGCACTTTTGCGGACACACGTTCTGCTGGGTGACACGTTGAGGGGGTGGTTCTCTGGGAGCACAGCTGTTGGCACTTGAAAAGGCGTCCGGACTTCAGCACACACCGGCACGGCCCACGCGCCCCCTCTGCCGAGCGGGTGCCCGGCACACACTGAGGGAGACAGAGGCGGGATGTGGTCGATAGCCCCTCTTAGGGGCTGCTTCCTCCTGAAAGGTGGGGGGGACACCTGGAAGCCTTGAGCTCTGCCTGCGTGCAGGTCCTGTCCAGTGAGGGTGTTTCCCAGAGCGAGAAGTAATCACACTTTTCGCTTTTTTTTCTAAGAATGCTTGTGGGGCAGAGTAAGACAGAGCTTCCCTTGTCTCAGGGCAGGCCAGCCGAGGGAGGTTGGTTTTCTGGTGCTCTCACCACAAACAACAAAGGGCCAGAGGCACAAAGCATGTTCTGGCCGTTGGCCCTGCGCCAGGGAACCTGGGCTGTGGCCCTGTGGGTCCTGTGGGCAAGGGCAGCCACCTGGCCACCCAGAGCAGCCTGGGTCCCACGCTGGACCCCTGGGAGGGATTGGCACCTGTGTCCCTGGCTGACCCAGCCATCCCTCAAGCCTCAGAGTGTCCACCAGCAAAGGCAGGATTAGCAAAAGTTGGGGGTGGGGCTTAAGCCGGGAGCGTTTCTGAGACCTAGCTCATCCTGGGAGAGGCCAGTACAGGCCCTGATAGCCCCCAGGGCCAGGTAGGAAGGTGCGTTTTCCCTTCTCGTGCCTGTTCTGTTTTACTTTCTGGATGCCCCCGCAGGTCCCTGCGCTCCCTCATCCCCCACCCCCGACCGCGCGCCTGGAGGATCAGGCTCACTGTCCCTGCCCAGCGTGGGCACAGCCTCCGGGAGCTTTTGGAGCCCTCCGTGGCACCAGGCCAGCCTAGAGTCATGGTCTGTGGGCCAAGGCTCCTTTGGGCGTCACTGCCCCTTGCCCCACCCCCCAGGTGCTGTTTTGCTGCAGAGCACTGGGGGCGGGGGTGGGGAGGCCTGCGGCCTCCGGAGCCTGGCCGCCCTCTGGCCCAGGAAGCACGTGGCCATGTGCTGGGGTGCAACAGGAAGTGCCAGCAGCTGTGGAGACCTCGGAGGGAGACCCTGGCCAGGATTTTTATCTCTCTGCCCAGTCTTTGGAAAAAGTATTCTAAAGTAACTTGGTCTCTCCATTTGCCTTATGTCTTGGCTCAACTCTCTCAGTGGTTTCTCACCTGGACGAGGGCTGCTGCCGGTGTGGCCACCCTGCCCCCAGGCCTAGGCCCTCTGTTCCCGGCTCACTGCACGCTGAGAGAAACTGAGGCAGCAGAGTCAATAGCCTTCCCCAGCGGGTCCCCCCAGGATGTGGCTGGGCTGGACAGAGTGGGGTCCACAGGGATGGACTCCAGGGCGCCCTTTCCCTGTGTACCCCCAGATTCCCACCCCTGTCTTCCGAGTCTCCCATGTTTCTTCAGGTCATCTGAGTCCCCGTAACTCTGTCCCTCTCGGAAGTCAGGTGTGGCTACAAGGTGGGCCTCTAGACTTGCCCAGTGTCTTCACCTAAAGTGTGGGGTTGATGACTGCCCCACGGCAGGTGGGATGTTTCTCATGGGCCTGGTAGGCTCATGTGTCGGCTGGTGGTATCCAGCGGAGGTTGGCTCCGGGTGTGGACACAGAGTCCTAGCCCCACTCCCCGGCTGGTGCCCTGCCAAAGGGGGTGCTGGTAGCACTTGGCCCACAAGGTTAGTGTGAGGCTGTAAAGGTGGAAGGTTGTGAAAAGGGCTCAGGGCAGAGCTGGCCTGGATGGGCCCCAGGTGGAGTACCTCTCTGAGCTGGTGTGGCCGCTTCCCCGCAGGTGCACCTGCAGACGCAGCAGGAGGTGAAGCTGCGCATGACTGGCATGGCGCTGCAGGTGGTGCGCTCTGACGGCGTGCTGGCGCTCTACAATGGGCTGAGTGCCTCCCTGTGCAGACAGGTGCATCTGGGGGCTCCCCCACCCCGGGTGGCGGGTCCCTGAGGTCCTGGTCCCAGAGCCCGCACTCAGTCCCAGCAGGCAGGAAGGTCGCTGCCCCCTGGCCCCCAGGCTAGTTGTGGCTGCTTACACGGGAGGAACCTCAGGCAGGGGAGCCAACAGCGCCCAGGGTGGGGGTGGGAGGTGCTTCTGCCTTGCACAGGGTCAGCCACTGTCACAGCGGCCCGAGACCTCCACCTTCGGGTGGGAAACTGAGCCCAGGGAGGGGAGAGGAGGGTGTGAGGCCTGGACTCAGCCCCAGGTTTGTGAGTTGGCTCAGCTGCTTGCTGGCTGTGTGGCCTTGGGCATGTCCCTTGGTGCCCCATGGTCCACGTGGAGACCATTGCACTGGAGGACCAGGGCTGTGAAGTGTGCCCAGCGCCATCCGCCCGCAGCATCTGAGTGGGGCCCCTTCTCAGATGACCTACTCCCTGACTCGGTTCGCCATCTACGAGACCGTGCGGGACCAGGTAACCAAAGGCAGCCAGGGCCCCCTGCCCTTCTACCAGAAGGTCTTGCTGGGCTCCCTCAGCGGTGAGTGGCCAAGGGCGAGTGGGGCGGGCGAGGGTGGTGGGCAGTGCCAGGGGTCACGGGGTGGCTTGTTGTACCAGGTTGCATCGGCGGCTTCGTGGGGACCCCCGCGGACATGGTCAACGTCAGGTCAGTGACCCTGGCCCCCGAGGCCAGGGTCTCGCTGTCCCCTGAGAGCCAACCTCATTCACTGGGGTTGTGGGTGTTCAGCCTGGAACAGGCCACTCGGACCTTGGGGTCCTGGACACTGGGGGTGGCGCTGAGCCTGTGGCAGGGCAGCCCCCGGTGGGCTGGCCGCTCGCTGTCGCCCCCTGGCGTGTGTTGGGGTGGTGTCTGGCCCTGCTGCCCCGCTGAGCCCCTGCTTGTTTCAGGATGCAGAATGACATGAAGCTGCCCCAGAGCCAGCGCCGAAAGTGAGTAGCACGCTCTGCCTGCAGGGTGGGGCCGGGGGGTCGGGGCGGAGGAGCCCCCAGAGTGGCTCTGCCAGGACGCAGCCGGGACTCGCCTGTGGGATCCCATGGAGCTGGCTGACAGCTTCTGGAAACAGGCGTAGTACACACCTCTGGTCCTCTCCTTGTGGGAGGAGGACCCCAGGGCTGGTCACCGCTTCTCCCGCGTGCACCTGCGTGCACCCACGGGGAGGGTGGTTTGGAAGTGGAAGTGAGTGTGGACCTTCGAAAGGCTTTGGGTGCAGGGATTAGTTTTTCTTTCTGTGATGAAAGCACCATGTTGGTGAAACGTAGGGTGCTAGGGAGTCTAAGGTTCTGGCTGGGGACTGTCGCTGCGCTAGGTTCCGGGCGTCGGCCCAGTCAGCTCAGGGGGCTTGTGGCTGCAGGTGAGCGCGTTGTCTGCTCTGGCTGGAGCGTCAGCCCCGGGGAAGGTGGACGAGTGAACCAGGGGAGAGGGGGCCCCACGGGGCGTCCCGTCCTCCTTCCCTCTGTAATGGCCTGCAGACAGGACCCGCCTCGGAGCTGGCAGCCCCCAGAGGGCGTTTCCCTCCCTCTTCAAGCCCTGAACTCCTGTGAGCAGGGAGACAGGAAGCCATTGTCCTCTGGTCCTTTTGACACTCAGCACCTCCTGGCCTGGGATGGGGCCGTGGCTCCCATGAGGGGGGGTAGAAGCTCATGTGGGCCCACTCTGTCCCCGACAGCTATGCCCACGCCCTGGATGGCCTGTGCCGTGTGGCCCGAGAAGGTGAGAGGTGGGAGGGCTGGGCTGGGACCCAGGAGTGGGGCCTGGGTGGGGAGGGGTTTGGGCTGGGCACCCGACTTCTCCCCTCCCCCGGCAGAGGGTCTGAAGAAGCTCTTCTCAGGCGCGACCATGGCGTCCAGTCGAGGGATGTTGGTCACCGTGGGTCAGGTAGGGTTTCTGCTTGCAGTGGGGCTCTGGGGCCCTGTGAGAAGTCCCAGAGGAAGGCAGTGGGCATGGAACACGGGTGGGGCTGGGGCGTGTCTGTGGTGGGTGTGGTGACCGTAGATGACCCAGCAGAGTGGGTACTGGTCAGTCCAGCTGGTGTCATTATGGGCCCCTTTTGGCTTCCCCCGAGTTGGGCTCTGTCCTTTGGGCCCTGACTGTCCCTGCCACCCCACAGCTGTCCTGCTATGACCAAGCCAAGCAGCTGGTTCTCAGCACCGGGTACTTGTCCGACAGCATCTTCACTCACTTTATCGCCAGCTTCATCGCGGTGAGTGGCGGGGTGGGGCCTCCCTGGGGGCCCTGGGATGAGGGCGGGGCTCAGTGGCAGGCGGCTTGGACGAGTTAGACTGAACAGGTGGGCGCCAGGGTCCTGGGGAGGAGCCCACAGGCCGGGGCTGTTCCTGGTGTCCCCATGGCCTGGGGAGGCCCGTTGGTGATGACCCTGCACCCCAGGGCGGATGCGCCACTGTCCTGTGCCAGCCCCTGGACGTGCTGAAGACCCGCCTGATGAACGCCAAGGGCGAATATCGGGTGAGTGGGGCCCCGCCCTGCAGGTCTGCTTCCTTGTCGCGGGTGTGGACGCGGCTGTCCCCCTCCACCCGTGACTGCGTCCCTCCCAGGACCCCATGTGTGTTTAACAGAGCAAGCCGGTCACTGCAGTCAGTGAAACTTCACATGGTGCCTTTATGAAGGGGGCAGGTCCCACCCCCCAGCCCCCACCAGCACGCACCGGTCTTCTGTGGGTTTCGGCACCACAGCACCCTGGGGTGTGCTCCTGGGGTCTAGTTTTGAGCAGGCAGCCCTTGACCTTTGTGGCCCCCAGCCCCACCTCCTGCTCTTACCGTTGCACTTCCAGGCTGCTCTGCGGGGCTCACACCCACCCTCAGTGTGACCAGAGTGGGGGGGATTCACGCCTCTCCAGAAGCGGCCTCTGTATTGCGTGGTTCTGCGTTTTCTGCAGGGTGTTCTGCACTGCGCCATGGAGACAGCAAAGCTCGGGCCGCTGGCCTTCTACAAGGTTCGTGGGGGTGGCGTGGGGCAGGGGCCCCGTGGGCCTGTTGGGGCTCTTCACACCCTTCCTTCCTCCCTCAGGGCCTCGTGCCTGCGGGCATCCGCCTCATGCCCCACACCGTGCTCACGTTTGTGTTTCTGGAACAGCTCCGCAAACACTTTGGCATCAAAGTGCCATCGTGATGTGGCCGTGGCAACAGCTGGGTCAGGCCTGGGCCCCTTCTCCCCGCAACAGTTTCTTCCAGAGTGTGGGAGGGTCGGCAGCTGAGCACTGCCCTGAGCCCAGCACCTGCCCGCAGTGCTCTGGCCCCTCCTCGTGGCCCAGGACCCCCGCCCCAGCCCGCCTGGTCAGCCCTTCGACCTTCGACCCCTCGCGAGCTACCAGCTTCACCTTCACCGCCCGCCCCGGGCTCTCCCTGCCTGGGCTTCCAGCGGCCTGCTCTGCCCACCCCTCAGAGGGGGTGTCCAGGCCCCAGGTTTGGTTTTCTCTCCTCTCCCCGAGTAGGCAGTTATCGCTGGAGTTGGGAGGGCATGTTGTCCCGGCTCTATGGGCTCGGGTCTCCAGCCCCTGAAGGCTCCTCCTTCCACCGCGCCCAGGGTCTGCAGCACCGTCTCCCACCGCGCCCGCTGAGGGTCCTGGGTGGCAGGGCGGGGGAGGCCCCAGCACCACTCCCCAGATGACACGTGTACCTGCGCTTTCATCCTCAGAGAGGGACCATCGCTTTTATGACGTTCCCAAGGCAGCTGTGCCCCCACAGCTCCCAGGCCGGTGCAGAGGGGCCCCCAGGGGGAGGGTCTGGGTGCCACCCGCACCCCCCCGCCCCCGCCGTTGCTTTAACAGCTAGTTTCACCAGAACTCTCAGTGCCAGCAGGCTCTCTGCTGTCTTCAGGGGGTGTGCAGTGTCCCCTCCTGGCTCCCTGGGCAGGGCTGGGATGGCTTGGGGGTCTCCTGTCTGGGGATGGTCACCTGCAAGGCCCCCAGCAGCTGATCAGCCTGATGCCACCACCCAGGTTCCTCTGCCAAAGCAGCCTGCAGGGGGACTGGGGGCTGCGTCCACCTCCCCTGTCCCCCGGGCACTGTGTTCTCCCCACCCCCCAGCAAGTGGCCAGCGGGCCAGCGTCGCCCTGCGCGGCGTTAATAAAGGCGGTGAAGAGTCTGGTTTCTGCGTCCAGGGCACTAACTGGCCTGCAAGTTGCCGTGCTTTCGGGCGCTCAAGACCCCCTCTGCACCCTCCAGGGAGGGCTTCTGGGTTCGTGGACAGGCAGGGAAGAAGCTGCACCCCTGGCGATGCACTGAGTGGCTGGGGGCCGAGGACTGGGGGTGTGGAGCCCCCAGGGCTGCCCCTTCCCAGCAGGCGCCTGTGTTTTCAGAGTTCCCAGAGGGGCTGGGAGCCCCTGGTTCTGTGGACTGCAGGCCCTGGGACAGAGGGGCAGGGTCGGTGTGAGCGTTACCAGGCAGCCTTTTGATGTCCTGGGACAGACAGGTGCCCTGGGCAGCTCATCCAGACGTCAGGACCTCTGACCCCCAGAGTGCCACGCAACCTTGGGAGCATATGGAAAACGGGGCTTCAGGTTGTGGTGGTCACACAGCTCTGAATGTCCTGGGAACAGCTGTGTTTCAACAAAGCTGTTAACTTCAGAAAACAGGGAACTGCACCCACATGCCCGCCCAGCCCCAGTGGCGAGCTCTCACCAGGCCGTCTGCCTTCACCCCCCGGACCCTTCCCCACCGCGACTGGGTTATTTAGAAGCCGACCCCAGAGGTCCTGTCATTTATAGATAAAATGCGAGCACATGTCCCTAAAAATGGTCTTTGAAAAAATTCTAACTGCAACAGTAATTCACTCTACATAAGAAACGTGACGGTCCACCTGGTTGACTTACTGCCATCAAAACGCCCGGGGCCCACATGCCTGTCGTGAGGTTGGTTCTGTCTGAACGAGCCCAGCTGAAGTCTCCTGTTCAGTCTCCGTTGCCAGCGACCCCTCAACGCCCTTTCAGAGTAAGTCAAGTCCTTAATCCGGTCGCCTCTCCTGTCAGACTTGGCCCCTTCCTCCACCTGTGAATTTTCTAAAACCAGCAGATAGATCTGGGTTAGGGTCTTGTTTCTGGTGACAGTACTGGGTGTGCTGCAGCACCCGGGGTGCGGGGTCTGGCCGGTTGGGAGGTCAGGGCGAAGCAGCCATTGCCTTGGAAACGCACAGAGGATGGAGCCCGACTTCTGGGCCCCAGGGTGGGCAGGGGGCATCTCACTGGGGGTCTGACACCGCAGGGATGAGCAAACGCAGGCCCGAATCTGCCCCAGCACCCAGGTGGGAAGCCACAGCCCACGTGGTCCGGCGGGAGGGGAGGGTGCGATGACGCCTGTGGGACAAGCTGCCGCTTCTCTCCTGTGGGCCCCAGTTAAAAAGGCAGGAAATTTCAGAAACGTTGGCCACTCAGGGCGCCTCCTCTGTCCTTAAAGCTGCTTTGATTTGGAGCTCCAGAGTCCTCTTACCCTGCCCGCAAAAGTGCCCCTGACAGCCTGGGAAGCTGGCATCTCACCAGCCTCCTCCCAGCCTGTCCAGTCTACGTGGCGCCTCCCTGGGCCCCGTCTGGCTTGGCAGGGGTGGGGAGGGACTGCGGGATGGGGTGCAGAGGGTGGACCGGGGGCCTACCCACCTGCCCTGCAGGGGCCGTGGCTCCCTGGACGGGGCCCAGAGGGAAGGAGGCGGCGGGTCCAGGGCAGCAGGAAGGTCCGGGCGGCTCGGAGGGCGAGGCCCTCCCCGCGGGTTCTCCACCAGTGTGAGCACAGGACCGGCCCCACCTCAGGCTCCCGACCCCCCGCGAATGCAGCCCACAGACTAGGCGCGTGGGTGGGAGGGGAAGCTCTATTTCCTGACTCAGACTCCGCCTTCCTTCCCGAAAGAAAGATGAGAGTTTATATAAAAAGTTACGCAATGAGTATTGGTTGTCGAGAAGCTTCAGCCAGGGCGCCGAGGCCGGTCAGCAGGGAGAGGACAGTCTTTCGGATAAATGGTGCGGGACGTGTGGACGTCCACGTGCGGGAGAGTGAGCTGGGACCCTTCCCACGCAGGCGCAGGACCCTTCCTTGGAAGGGATCACAGAGCCGAAGCTAACGCTGGTAGTAGAACTTGGGGGGCGGATGGAGCTCGGGGGGAGAGCGCGTGCTTAGTGTGCATGAGGTGCTGGGTTCAATCCCCAGTACCTCCATCAGAGCAAATGTAAAACCTGTAGAAACGGACAAAGACCACGCATGAGAGGGCAAGCAGGGGCCGCGCACCCAGAGCCCCGGCGGGCGGGCAGCACCTCCCCAAAGGCAGGCAGAGGAGGGAACAGCTTCAGCCGGAAAAGGGGGCCCAAGTGCACGCGCGCGGGGGCCGTGGGCCTGGGGAAGCCGCGGGCTGCCGAGTGGAGGTGCCGCAGCCCTGTGGTCAGCTGGGAGCCTGCTTGGCTTTCTCTGCCGGGTCCTGCGCTGGAAGCGGAGGCAGAAGTTAGGGAAGCTGGCAGTTACTGGCCAAATTTGGGCTGATTGCTACAGGGGCTTCGAAACACATCCACACACAAACTCACACGAATCTTCAGCAAGTGTCACTCAACAACGCAAAGGTGGAAACCACCAAACGCCCACCACCTGCCGAGGACGTGGGTAAGGAGTCGTGGACGTGCGCAGCACGGGGCCATCTGGCCGGGAAGAGCGAGGTGCTGACCTGCACTACAGCCCCAGATGAGCCCTGAAGACGTGTCCCCTGGGAGTGAGAAGCCGGTCGCAGAAACCCGTGTCATTACGTGACTCCGTCTGCATGAAGCGTGCAGAGCAGGCAGATCCGGAGACACAGAGCTGCTCAGTGGGGCGGGGGCCGGGGTGGGGCAGGGGAGTGGCTGCTGAAGGCAAGTCAGGGCCGCGTTCCAGAACACATGCTCGCTCCCTGAACTATGGACACCCGCCCACTCGTGCGCTCTCCATGGAGGGACTGCCCAGTGTCCCTCCCCGACCAGACTCTAGCCAGGCTCCTCTGCGCCCGGGTCTCCAGCAGCCCTAGAAAGACTCGGTTTCTGACAGCTCAGGCCCATCCCCAGGGTGACCCCAGTCCCCCCCGAAACTCCAGCAGCCGCCAAGGGGTGGGCATCTCGGGCCCCTGTGGGAACACAAGGCTTGCCTTGGACAAGTGCTGGTGATAAACCAGACAGGGTTGCGTGGCGGCCCAGCCCCTGCCTGCTGTGAAAGTGCCCACCTCCTGACTCCCCGGAGTCTCAGCCCTCCCCGTACCCCCGCTCGCAGTAAAACGCTGGTCACTGCTGCCCAAACCACACCTGAGCTCAGTTCACACTGGAACTGTCCCCACTGAGAGTATGTTGCAGACTAGAACCTGTCCTCCATAGAAAACAAGCTATGCTTACCTAAGGGGAGGGGGCGGGGGAGGGTTAAATTGGGGATTTAGGATTTGCAGATACTAACTGTTATATATAAAATAGATAAGTAACAAGGTCCCACTGTACAGCACGGGGAACTGTGTTCAATACCTTGTAATAACCTATAATGAAAAAGAATGTATGTTATGTATAAATGTGTAACTGAATCACCGCTGGACACCAGAGACTAACACGACATTGTAAATCAACTCTACTTCAATTAAAAAAATAAAAACAGCTCCTTCGTACTTTGTTTTTTTATAGGGGGAGTTGGTCAAGCTTACTGGTTTATTTGATGGAGGTGCTGGGGATTGACCCCAGGACCTCATGCCTGCTAAGCACGTGCTCTGCCTCTGAGCTGTACCCTCTCACCTTGTCCTTTGCACTTTGGCGTCCGGCTGTGTTTGTCTGACAGTGAACCATGTCTCAGTGACGCTGTCTGGAGCTCCCCTGGACAGCGCGTATACTAAAATCAGAACGACACAGAGACTGGCGCGACCCCATGCAGGAGTGACGTGCAAATTCACAAAACGCTCCACATTTTTTCAGTTAAAAAAGAACTCCCCGAGCAGTGCAGAGGAACGGACAGCCCTGCCAGGGTCGGCGTAAGCGGCACAGCAAGGAAGCCATCTGCTGAGACAGGACCACGCCCTGCGTGGCTGCTGACTGGGCCACACACACGGCAAACGCGGTCTCACTACAGACTTTGTCCAGAAGGGAGACGAGCACATTTAACCTTGAAAAGAGAATTCGATCGATGCAAGGAGCCCATTAAACGAGGGATGCGGGTGCCTCCAGCGCCGACGGTGAGAGCCTCACCGGTGTGAGGGCGGCTGGGGACTCGGGATGGGGGTGTGAGGGCCTCTCTGTGCTGCACACTCTTTCCAAGTGCCCGTCCTGCTCTGCCCTTCGAACCAGCACTTCATGGAATTTTGGACCCTGGAATGAGGCTGCCAGCATTTGGGGCAGCTGGGGACAAAGGTCGAATCTTGAAATCGGCCCAGAGGAGCACAGAGGGCCAGAAGGCGCAGGGAAGGGCGGGTGGCCTGAGAAGGGAGCTGGCCTCCCCGAGGCGAGTCCCTCTATTTACAAACAGTTGTTCTAAGTCACCCATGCACCTCGATGCAAGTTCTCACACACGGCAGGGGTTTCTGGGGACAGTGCACCTCCTTCCAGCTGGACCCGGTCCCTGACCCCTTCTTGGAAACACAATTGCAGCCACCAGGACTTGGGGTTTTTTTCCCACATTACTCAAACAGAAAAAAAGAAAAACAGAAGTGAGGCGGAAGAAACTCTGGTCATCGGAAAGTAATTTTCCATAAGGGATGTTAGTTCTCAAAAGACGTTGGAAACAGCGGGGATGTGGAGCACACAGTTTTGTCCCCTCCCCCAACGCCACACCACCCTCGCCCCCACCTAACTGCTGCCAAGCCGGGGAGACTGGAAGGCGGTGGAAGGGGACCCAGACAGCACCCAGGGGACCAGTGCCGCCTCTGGAAGGCTGCTCTGGGCTCAGCGCCCATGCCGCCCCCTCCAGAGGCTAGACAGCCGGCTTCCCAGACCACCCAACTGCCTGGCTGGGCCACACGCACGGCAAAAGGGGCGAGGGCAGCTTGTCCTCGTGACCCAGTCACCATCTCGCTGGTGCTACAAGCCAGGGTCTGCCCCTGGCACAGAGGTTTTGCCTCCATCCTGTAGCAGCTAAGCTCTGGCGTTAATTCTGCCACCCAGACACCCAAGCCTCCCCAGCACCTCCCCGCGGGCCTGGTGGGGCGTCCAGGGTCCGAGAAAGAGGGCCCGTCCTGGCTCCTAGGAGGAGGGGGGTGGAGGTCCTTCCTCCAGCCCTTTGAGGACAGTGACCCTGATCCTCTGGACATCTGCTCGCCCACCTGCCTGGGTTTCATTTGTGGGTAGTTTTTTCCAGAAAGGCTGGGTGGGGTTGGAGGTCTGGGGTCTGCTGATGCCTTTGGGCCTGGACCACTGCTTGGCTTCCGAAGCTTCCCGATTCCGCCCCACCGTCAACACCAGCCCGATTCCCCACCGGCTCAGGGCGAAGGCTCTTGCTGAATCGAGACGGAAATGACTCTTTGGCCCTGAATTTCAGGAAAGCCGGGGCCTGTCTGTCTCGAGGCAGCCTGGTAGAGCTCTACCCGGATCCAGGCTGAACGTCAGCTTCCCCACGTCCGCCGTGGCTTCCGCTGTGCCTTCAAGAACATTTTCTGCCTCCTTTAAAGGGGCATTTCTGTCTTTTTCTCTGCCCCCGCACCACGGCCCAGCCTTCCCCGGAGCGTCCAGTGTGCCCCGCGGTCACACCCCAGCCCTCCAGCCCCTTCGGCCGGGGGGCGCTCCCCACCCATGGCAGCACCCCCTCCTCTCTGAGAGCGGCGGCTGAAGGCAGAGACCCCTCTCTTCTCTCTGAGCCCCTCTGCTTCTTGCTCGGGTTAACTGTCCGCGGGTTGGGTGTCTGGTGTGTCCCGTGCTGGCCATGGACTTTTCCTTTCCTTTTTTCCCCTTTTTCCCGCCACCTCCCTTCTTTCCTTCCTATTCCTGGCCCGCCCCGTTGGCAGGGTCCCTCAGCCCCTTCTCTGGGTCCTGCCTGGCCTCTGGGCCTCCTCTGCTCGGGAGTGGTTCAGTTCCCTGGCTCCTCCTCAGCTGTCCTCCCTCGACACCCGCAGGCCTAGAGCCAGAGTGGCCAGCCAGTGAACCTGCCTGGAGAGGGTGGCGCCCAGAGGGGGGGCGCTAACTGGGGGCCAGTCCCAGGGCAGGTGCTCCCGGATGGGGAGCTGCTGGGTGTGGAGCAGGGCGGTGGCTCATGGCCAGACACCGGCTGCCAGCGGCAGAGGCCTCCCGCAGCAGCACACTGGTCCCAGCTGGCCGAGGCGCTCCAGCTGCTGGCCCCGGCCTGCAGTGACAGCGCGGGGCCCGTGGCTCCCGTAGAAGGGGTGGAAGGGAGGCTGGCAGCTGACCAGAGGGCCTACGAGTGGCCTCCCGGTGGCCGGTCCTGCTGGCCCCGGGGGGACCTCCCCAAGAGCAAGTACGTGGGAAGACGCCCCGAGTGGTTTTAACAGTTTCAGTGACGTGTCAGCACCATAACACATTGTGGACTGCACACAGCAGCAGTGCACGGTTTTATAAGTTTGTGCGGACCTCAGTCTGGGACCATCAGCCCAGTCAAGGTGCCGAACACCCCCATCGCCCCAGGGATCTCCTCCTGCCCCTCTCGGTCCTCCCCATCCTGGGACGGCCACCGAGCGGCCGCAGGTCTCTCCAGGTTCTTTACTGTGGATTTTTATACTTTGTGCTTTTGTATGATGGAAACACGCAACGCGCTCCCTGCTTGTCTGAGATCCACCCCCGGCGTTCACGACATTTCACACTGGGCACTGACCTTCCCGCATGGGGCTGGAGAAGCCTCGGGGTGCCTGTCTGCTCGCCCACGGACAGCCTGAGGGCTGCCTCCAGCTTGGGGATATTACAAAGCAGCTGTGAAGATCTGCACATGCCCATTTCTCCTGGTAAATACCACCAGGAGACCGACAAGCTGCCCCCACAGCGGCTGCGCCATTTTCATCCACTTGGTAGCAGAGGAGGTTTCGAGTCCCACCAGCACTGGCTTCAACCAGTCTTTTTTTTGCCCATTCCACGACCGCTCTTGCCTCCACAGTCAAGATGCCGACACAACTCCACCTTCTCGGAAGCTCAGCCTGGGAGAGTTAGCTCCTACGGCGCATCTTTTCCTTTCCTTCTTTCACGGAAGGACAGGGGACTGAACCCAGGACCTCGTGCACGCTACGCATGCGCCCTACCACAGAGCTACACCCTCCCCCTTCAGTCTTTTTAACGTTAGCGGTTTGCATCGTGCGTTGCGGGACTCACTGCGGTTCTAACTGCGTTTTCCTGGTGGCTACGCGTGTTTGTCGTCCATGTACCTTCCTTGGTGGGGTCTGTTCAGATGCTTTGACCACTGTTGACAAGTAAACTGTTTTCTTATCACTGAGCTGTACAATGCATAACCCCTCCGAGCTATTTATTTCAGTTTTCCTGGTGGGAAGGCTTTTGACTAAGTTCGGCTCCTTTAACAGATACAGGGCTATTCAGGTCATCTGCTTTGGCGAGTTGGCTAGTTTGTGTTTTTTCAAGGAACGAGTCTCGGGTGTGGTACGGAGCTGTTCACCGCATTCCCTGCTATTCTTTCCACCGTGCGACTGGTTGCTACTCATTCGCGTTTTTTAAGTTATGCATTTAAGGCTATCGAGTTTTCCCTCTGGGGTGAGCTGGCTCTATTCCACAAGTGTCTGAGCAAGAGTGTTCTCTCATTATTTACCATTTGAAATTTTTAATTTACTCTTTCACTCAAGAGTTATCTGAAGAGGAGGGAGGGCATAGCTCAGGGGTAGAGCGCATGCTCAGTGTGTATGAGGCCCTGGGTTCAATCTCCAGCACCTGCACTAAATAAAAAAATGGTAATAAATAAATAAGCCTAATCACCTCCCCTAAACAAACACAAAACAAAAAAAAAGGAGTTACCTGAAGACGTATTTTTTAAAAATAAGACAAACCTGTAATTACAGCTGAAGACTTCCCACCCCTCTCTCAGTGGTTGATAGAAAACTAGACGAGAAAGCAGCCAGGAGAGAAGGGACCGGCAGGAGCCCCCGCCACTGCTGCACGCGCCACCCACACCCGCAGGACGCGCTCTCCACGGCGCGGAGGGCCAGCTACCAGGAGCCACCCCCACACCCCTCAGGGAACACACCCCAAGCCGCCGGCCACGTCCTGAGCCGGAAAACAAGCCTCAACAGATTTAGATGACGTAAGATCATCCACGTGGTGTCTCCGACCACAGTGGAACCAGACTAGAAGTTGCCAACAGAAAGACAAGGAGAAAATCCAAACCCTTGGAGACTGAACAGCACACCCCGACGTCATCTGTAGGTCCAACGAGACCACCGCGAGGGGACCCGCGGACTGGAGTGGACAAGAACGAGAGCACGGGGCGCAGAGGGAAGCTTTCAGCGTTAAATCCTTGTGCTAGGAAAGAAGTTCCGAAGTGAAAAGAACGTAAGATTCCTCCTTACGAACTGGAAAAGAGCAAAAATAAACCAAAGCAGGCAGAGGGAAAGGAAACCGTGAAGGCAGCAGAAATCAAGTACGCTTTAAACAGCAAATAATGGAGAAAAATCGACGAAACAAAAAGCACTTCTTTCAGAAGATCATCAAATTGCCAAACTTCAAACTGACAAGACTGACCGGCGGGGACATCAACTACAGACCTTGCAGGCGCCGGAAGGGCCAGGCAGGGACGCTACAGACGACTGCGAAAGGCACCTTGACAGCTCAGACGAAACGGAGCAAGTCCTGGAAGAGCGCAGACTACCACAACCCACCCCGTGAACGGGTCCAGGAGCAGCCCCACAGCCGCCACGGACGCTGAGCTCCCGGCCCTAGAACTGGCGGGGAGGGAGCCCTCCAGCCCCAGGTGGTTCCACGGAGTGCTGTTCAAAGACACGGTTCGCACAACCTCTCCCAGGAAACAGACGACGAGTGGACCCTCCCAGGTCCATGTTCTGAAGCTCGTGTTGCCCAGATGCCATAACCAAAGATAGCACAAAACAAGACAGCTGCAGACAAACATCTCACGCTGCAGGTGCAGTAAACCTACAGCCGCACGCTCCCTAAGGAAAGACTGAGCGCCCTCCCCGTAAGGTCGGAAGGAGGCGAGGCTGCCCACACTCACTCTCCTCGCCAGCGAAGCACCGTGAGTGCTGGCCAGGGCGAGGGGGCAAGGAAACAAAAGGGGAGCGTGGGGAGGGAGAAGTCAAACTGCCCCTGTCTGCAGGGCACGGGACTGTCTATGCAGACAGGCCCCAGGGTGCTGCATCAGGAAAAAGTGCGCCGAGAACTAACGTTTCCTTTTTAGTATAAAAAGAGGGTTTTTTTTAAAAAGCATGCCATATTCTTAGAGACTAAAAGCACATTCCTAAGTAACCACTGCTAAGGAAATAATCACAACGGGAACCGTAAAACATGTAGAGCTGACCAACAACGGAAGTAAAACATTCCGGGTGCAGCAGGGAGGGCCCAGCTCGGCGGTAGAGCGTGTGCTTAGCATGCACGAGGTCCTGGGTTCAGTCCCCAGTACCTCTTTCAAGAATAAATAAATAAACTTAATCACCCCCCCACACACAAAAACCTATTGGCAAATCCTACAAACGCCTTGGTACGAGTCCATTTGAAAGGTAAGATGGAGCGGGTAACATTCCAGGAGAACACAGAGGCTGGGTGTACACTCGGACGATGGCTACCAGCCCGGCCAGCACGCCCTCTGCAGCGGCCAACCCCAAACGGCCAGGACTTGGCCAATAACTGCCAGCTTCCCTAATTTCTGCCTCCGCTTCCAGCTCAGGGCCAACCAGAGAAAGCCAAG
Organism: Vicugna pacos; assembly: GCF_048564905.1. Taxonomy (NCBI): domain Eukaryota; kingdom Metazoa; phylum Chordata; class Mammalia; order Artiodactyla; family Camelidae; genus Vicugna; species Vicugna pacos. The sequence goes on from NC_133002.1 coordinate 62,300,133, forward strand.
CAGGCTGCCAGCCAGCCACAGGGTTGCAGCAGCTCCAGCCCTCAGGCCCACAGCCCGCACTGGGGGTGCAGCTGAGCCCCCGCTTCCTGATAAGGCTGCCCCCCCACCTGCCTTGGTGACTGAGCTGCCCCCCTGCTGGGGCGCTGGGCCCCGCTTGTCCTCCGTGCCTGGCCTTCTTTAGAGCCTCGACGTGTATCACTGGCATCACCAGAACACACAGGCACAGACACGCCCGACCTCACCGGTGTCGCAGGGGAACTGTCACTAAACGTTCGTGGAACAGAAACATCCCTGCCTTAAACATTTCGCAGAAGGCTAGCATGATCTCAGTCTCAAAATTAAGAAACAAAACCAATCTAATTGCTGACCAGAGAGCAGGAAGCCTCAAGAAACTGTTACTAAATTGAAGTCAGCTGTAAGCTGTATACCACACAAGTTCGGCTCAGCGCGGATTTCAGGGTCGGGAACCTGATTCTCATATTCCCCATTATAGGTTAAAGGAGGGGAAAAAATCCAGTATTTCAATAGCTGCAAAGGAACACATAATATAACTTAATACTCATTAAATTTTTTTAACCATTTTTTAAATTAGTACCTACTTAATTTACAACGTTGTGTTAATTTCAGGTGTACCAGAGTGATTCAGTTTTACATACACACACATCCTTTTTCAGACTCTTTTCCATTATGGGTTAGTAAAAGGCATTGAATACAGTTCCCTGTGCTGTACAGTAGGAACTTGTGGTTTATCTATTTTATACGCGGTAGTGTGTATATGTTAATCCCAGACTCCTAATTCACTCCTTCTCCCCCCACTTTCAATAATCATTTTTGATTAAAACAAAATCTAGCCAACTAGGAGTAGAACGATTTCTTGATCTGATACAGGGCATCTCCTTAAAAAGACACAGTAAAATTAAAACCCATACATTGTAGGAGAGACACACATCATATCGCAGTTTTGGAAATTACTTCTGGCAAAATTCTATCAACACACGCACAACAGACCAGAGTTAACAGCTGCAAAGTGTATGGTTAAGAAATGGCCGACACACCAACTGCTCTTACAAATCACTGCACCAAGAAAAACCCTGAGAAAACAGGCTGAGACTGCAGGGCTCTCCTGGGCCGCGTCAGCAGGGGTCTTTTGATTACTCGGTGCAGAAGCCCAGTTCAGACAGACTGGTGCGTGAGGGAACGTGTCGGCTCCTCTGGGCTCCAGGGACAGCTCCATCCAGGTGCTTCATCCGGTCTCTTTTCCTCAGTCCCACTTTCCTCCCCGTGGCTTCACCCCCAGGCAGCCTCTCCTCAAATCACAGCCACACTCCGCCAGCTCGGGTTCCCCGTGGAGCAGGGGAGAGCAAAGCCCTGGGCGGCCTCTCGCTGCCCTCACCCGAGCCATCTGCCTTTCTGAGTCAGTCTCACTGCCAAGGACAGGCTGGCTGGCCACGCCCGGGTTTCCAGCCTCCTAGACTGAGTGGGCAGAAAATCCCCAACGGAAAACCAAGGTAGTGTTACCAGAAAAGGGAGAGACTGGAGAATGCTCTGCAGGCAAGACCAAGCTCAGGCCACTGCAACCCCATATGGAAATTAAAACAGCCCTGGATCCTCTCCTGCTCAGAGAATTCTTCTGCCACCAAAGGATTGGAACCTCTATTATGTTCTTTGAAACAGAGGCCTTGCCCTCCTGAAGCCCCCAGGTCTAAACTCCTAATTCGCTGCACGCGCACCACAGGGCCAGCGCAGAAAGGAGGTCCCGGAGCCCGCCTGGCTCTGAGACCAAAGAAAGGCCGGAGAGCCCCGGGCAGAGAACTCGGCCAAGCCCCGCGGCGGGCGGGAGCTGGGCCGGGCCCCGGGGTGGGGCGGAAGCCGTGGGCGGCGGGCAGGAGCCATTAGGGCCCTTGACCGGGCGGGCCGGGGGCTGGGGCGGGCGATAAAGGATCCCTGGCCTGGCAGTTCACCGAACGACGACACGTGGCGGCACCGTGCCCCCTGGGATTCCTCCCCCCGGGTTCAGCCCGACAGGAATGCAAACAGGTCCGTAGGAAAGGCGGGCACAGTGCTGGCGGCAGCCACGCCCGGGCGGGGCAAGCGAGCCGCCCCCGGCCTCCCAGAGGAAGGAGGCCCTCGCACCTGCTGCAGGCCTGACGCACCTGGAAGGCATTAAGCTCAGGGAGAAGAGCCAGACCCGCAGGACAGAGGGAGTGACCCCACCACCCCAGGCTCCTGGGGCAGGCGAACTCAGAGGCGGAGGAATGCACCCTCCGCAGCGCTCGCGGGGGCTGGGGGCTGTGGGCTGGGGGCAGGGGCTCCCTTTGAAGTGATGAAATAAATGTCTTAAAACAACTGTGATGAAGGTCGCCTGACTGAATATACTAAAACCCGCTGAACTGTGCACATTAAACGAGTGAATTATGTGGTATGTGAATCATGTCTCAACAAAGCTGTTAAAAAAACAAAACAAAACAAAATAAAACAGGACACTCCTGGCAACTGAGTGAAGAACACAGGAGCTGGGTGGAGTGGGGACTCCCGGGAGCTCTGCAGTCTCCTGGTCACTCAAGTCACGTACCCTCCCCCTGGGAAGGCCGCCGTCCCCACAGAGGTAAGGTCTTCTAGCCCCAAAAGGGGCCCCGGTCAGGGCGGCCGGCAGAACCCGTGAGGCTGAGACGGGTCCCACCCCATCCCTCCTGCCACCTGCCCGCTGGTTTTAAATTATGTTCACCTTAAAAGTTGGCCCCACGGGGAGGAGGGCTGAGCTTTTCTCTGGCTGCGTCCCTCAAGACATGGGGCCAGCCCTGGCCGAGAGCAGCGGAGCAGAGCTCACTGGAGTTTGCTGAGGGAAGGGAGGGAGGAAGGGAGGGAGGGAGGAAGGAAGGGAGGGAGGGAGGGAGGGAGGAAGGAAGGGAGGGAGGGAGGGAGGAAGAAAGGGAGGGAGGGAGGGAGGAAGGAAGGAAGGGAGGGAGGGAGGGAGGGAGGGAGGAAGAAAGGGAGGGAGGGAGGAAGGAAGGGAGGGAGGGAGGGAGGGAGGGAGGAAGAAAGGGAGGGAGGGAGGAAGGGAGGGAGGGAGGAAGGAAGGGAGGGAGGGGCAGGTGAGGGAGGAAACAGGTGGGCCACCGAGCAGGCCGGTTGCCAAGGGGAAAGCTGGAAACTCCCAGAGTGGCCGCTGGGTGGCAGCCTCATGTCGCCGACAGCCAGCAGCGCTGGAGCCGGCTGTGCAGACAGGCTGGGTGGTGGCAAAGGGTGTGGCCAGAGATGGGGGTGCCATCAGCAGGGACCCTCTATGCCAGGCTGCCTTCCAGGGTGAAAGGAGGGCGAACAAAGGGAAAGTTGGCTGGAAAGTTTTCCAGCAACAATAATGGTCTGGAAAGTACAAAACTCCGAAATGCCAGGGCGCAGATCCCATGCAAGCCGCCCGCCTGGCGGAGGGGAGCCCAGGTGTCAGAGACAGGGTGCTGCGCCCGGGGTTGGCGGGGAGAACTCTGGCTCTAGGGCAGCGTTTCCTCCGCACCTGCCACCTTCCCGGAACTCAGCGAGACTTGGGGACAGGGATGCGACCCAGGTCCACAGCCGGACAGTCCACCAGCATCACCAGCACCCAGAGCACGCCACTGGGCAGACGGGAGAGAGGATGCAGACACCAGGGCCTGGCCCACGAGCGGCTGCCAGCCAGGCACGGGGGCGGGCAGGGGCGCCCTGGGGGGGCTCACACGGGTGACAGGTGATCAGGCCTGGAAGGGCCAGCAGGGTGACTGGGCGGAGAGCACAGAGCCATTTCATGTGGTCTGAGTGCTCACTGAGGAAGACAGACGGTGAGCGAGGCCAAACTGTGGCCAGTCTGCCCCACCCAGAGGGTCTATCCGGACTCCCGCTGGGGACAGTGGGGATTTTACAGCCGGGTCAAGACCCCAGCAGACTGTGCGGCAGTGCGTGTAAAGAAGGCTCTGCCTGCCTTTGGTGAATAATTTTGGGGGTGTGATGGTAGGGTCCAGGTGGGACGGGGAGGGCTACAAGGAGTAGGCCTGTAGAGGGGGCCGTCACCACAGGCCTCGGCGGCACTGGACACAGGGTATGGTGGAGGGGTGCTGAGGGGCCCCTGGGTCTCTGCACCCCATCAGCCTCCAAGCCCCCCATCCCATCTTGCTCTGCGTGCGACCAGGTCCTAACACCCAAGCCAACGGGGTCTAGCTTTATTGTCCAGACCCCATGAAGGTGACCAGGAAGCCACCAAGGGGCTCCCTCTCAGCCTGCACCCTAGCACTGAGATCCCCCGTGAGGGGCCTGGAGGACCAGCCTCCGCAGGGGGCGCTCCTGGCAGTAGTGATTAGCTCCCGGGACATCCTGCACCCTGGGCGGGGGGCCACTCCTACAACAGGACCCAGTGCCCAGGCTCATCCCCAGACCTCTGTGGTCCCTGGAGGAACAGTCACTGTGGACTCTGCAGGGTGTCCCCTCCTGGGGGTCCACCAGGCCCTGGTCAGGGTCAGGGTCAGGGTCAGGCTGGACCCTAAAGCGTTTCCTGTTCCCATCCATTTATCCTTCCAGCCAATGAGTGGAGTTTCCCACAACTCACAAACAGAATCATCTTCTCTGATGCGGCACATTTGCAAGCACTAGCCTTGGTGACAGCAGGAGCCGTGACGCAGCCCTAGGGCAGGCAGTGAATGCATGGCCTCCCCTCCGATGAGGACCCAGGGGAGCATGCGCCCCGGGTGGGCGCCGCGCGAGGCAGCGGAAGCCGGGGAAAGAGCAGGCGTGCGCTGCCGCCTGGGATTGGGGTGGGGTCCCGCTGGGTTGGGCTCGTGGTGGTTGGTGACTCAGCTGGTGCTGGGGGCGGTCACTCCCGGGAGTTACCCAGGGACACGACGGGCACCCACCGCCCTGCATCTTAAGACTTCAGAAAGCTTATTGTGGTAAAATACAACAACGTAATGAATAACATAAATGCATAATAAACAAAGTAAAACTGACCGTTTCAAGAGAACACTTCAGGAGGATTAAGCACATTCACACTGTTGCCCAAACGCCATCTCCAGGGGACTCCTCCCATCTCCCCCAAACGAAACTCCCACTAAACCCTAACCTCCATCAAACCTTCCCCGGCCCACGGCACCCACCCTCCTGTCTCTATGAACCTGGCACCTCTGGGTCCCCGACAGGAGTGGAATCCTACAGGATTTGTCCTTTGGTGACGGGCTGGTGTCACTGAGCACAGTGTCCTCAAGGTCCATCCGTGTCGCAGCAGGTGCCAGAATGTACTCCCTTCTTAAGCTGAATAAGATCCCGTTACATGGATGGGCCACACTTTGTCTATCCGTTCATCCATCGGTGGACACACGGGGTGTCTCCAGCTTTCGGCTGCTGTGAACAGTGACTCTGTAAACACAGACACACAAGTAGCTGTTGGAGTCCCTGCAGTCGCGTCTTCTGGGGACACACCTAGTGGAACTGCTGGGTCACGCGGTGATTCCACGTCCAAGGTTTTAAGAAGCCTGTGTCTCAAGTCTTTGACGCTGACACCAGTCTCAGCTTCTACAAGCCCTGATCCAGCGGGGGGTCCTATGGCTCCTTGGCTTACTTGGTCCGAGGGCCAGCTCAGCCCCTCTCTGCAGCTCGGGAGAGATCCGAGTGGTCTCCCTTCTCCCGAGTGCAGCCGCCTGAGCCCAGGCTCAGGTCTGGAGTGTCAGGGAGGCAACGCCCACCCTTGACCGTTTCGGGGGATAAAGGCCAAACAACGCCGTCCCCGGCTGCCCGCCGCCTGCTCCCCGTGCGGGCCCCTCCAAGCGGCCCCAGGACCCCCGGCAGAACCCACACCCTCATGACGTCCTCTCCTGCACGTGCGGACTGGAATTACTGACTTGCCTCTGACGGGAAGCAGGTGGCAAAGGGACGTCCCTTTCCACACTGGTTACCAAAGATCATGGCGCCATCTTGCTCAGGCCCGGAGGGAGGAGCCGTGTGTCCAGCCAGCAAGGACCTGAGGGTGTGACGGCCACGCGGGCCTGGATCCTCCCTCCTGGCACTTTCCTTACTGTCCTCCGTCAGCTGCTGGTTCTCCTGCAAAAACACCCCCAGCCCTCCTTGTTTTCTGCAGGCGCTGTGGTCCCCTAACTCCTGGGAGCTATGCCAGCAAGTCTATTAGGACCAATTTCAGTCATCCTTTCCAGGATTTGAAAAATGCCGCGTATCAGTACCCTGCACCCCCAGCCCAGTTCCACCCACCCCCTCCCAGGTCCTCGATTTCCCCTTCTCAGGGGTCCCGCAGGTGCACGCCTGTCCTGCACAACTCCCTGGAGAATAGCCCATCTCTGCCCGTGGAAGAGCACAGGTGGGCTCTGGGGACGCCGGGGCGAGCGGTGACACAAGGACGGAGCAAAGCTAGTCCAGGGAGGCCGGCCAGGTCGCATGTGCACCCGCCGTGCACTCCTGGGGGACGGGGGGGCTCAGTGCTGGGGGACAGGGGAGCCACCAAAGGCAGTAAGGACACAGGTGGTGGGAAGAAGCGAGAACAAGCCTCACGTGCTGGTGCTTCCGGGCGAGTCTGACTCGAGCAAAGTTCCAGGTTTAACTTCCTATAGTGGCTTCCCCGGTCCTCACCCGGTCCCCCGGCCCTGCAGGACCCCTCCTCACCTTTTCCAGCCTCTTTGTCACCCCATGCACTTGGCCTGGCTCATCCTGCAGGAGCCAGGGACCATGCCCCCGCCACTCCCACCTTGCCTGGGCTGAACATCCCAGCCTGATGGCCCAGATGGGGGCCTGGGCTCGTCTGTCCCCCACAGCCAGGCCTCCCGGGTCAGGGGCTGTTTGCCATCCTGCACCCCCGTGCCCAAGCACCACCTGTCGCCTGCCTCCCCGGCCTCTTGGGCAGTGCTACCCGGCCCCCAACCCCGCTGCCTTGTCACTGACCCGAGCCTGGCCCCATCCCCTGCCCGCTGCCACCATCCCTCTAAATGGCTTGATTTGATCAAGCCATGCTGGATGGCACCCAATGTGGCTTTGCCAAGCATAACCACCTTGATGGTGGCTTGGGGCGAGAGGCAGCTGGCAGACGGAGGCCAGGACCCAGGTGTCCCCTGGGGTGGGGGTCACTCAGGGAGAGAACAATGCGGCAGGGGGAAGATGCTGCCCCCTTGGCCCAGCCCTGCTGCACATGGCCGGGCCCCTCCCCAGACAGGCTCTGGTAGCTGAAGACCCTGGGCTGGCCACCTCACCTCCAGAGCCTCAGGCTCCCCATCTGTAAAATGGGGGTCATCACAGGGACTGGCCTCCAGGCCCGGTGTCCCACCTCCTCCACCTCGGTTGAGGGGCCTCGGGCAGGCTGGGGTTCCTCTGTTTCCTTCTCTGAAAGGGGCCGACCCCCATCACCACCCACTCGTTGGGAGGATTCAGATGACATGTGGGTGGGGGTGACCCGGGGCCTCGCCCGCAGGGGAGCTGCGTGAACCCTGGGGCAGAGCTGACACTCCCAGGATGTGGACACTCCAGGACAGGTCCTGGGAGCCCCAGAAGCTGTCTAGACTTGGGGGTGACTGTGGCAGGCACAGTCATGGGAGGCCTGGCCTCTCCAAGTCCCGGGCCCCCTGACACCTCTGGGCACGCACAGCGGCCACCAGAACCTCACTTAATCTTGAGGCCGCAGATAGAGGCTGGAGGGGAGTTCGGAGGGGGTGGTCCCTGGCTTCAGGAGGAGAGTGGGCGTCCAAGAGGCACAGAAGGCCCGAGTGAAGGCCAAAGAGGGGCAGCCTTAGCCGGATGGGGGCTCACGGTTTTGGACATGTGTGGGTCTTGGAGAGGGGCTCAGGCCAGCGTACAGCCGGGACCACGGCAGCGGGGCCTGGGAAGGCTGCTGAGGCCCGGAGAGCAGCAGGACCCCTGCACACCTGCACATGTTTCTTTTGTAATAAAAATCAAGGCCAGGGAGGGGAGGCGTCAGCAGGTCAGGAGGGAAGGATGCTGACCACCTGGGACGAGGTTCAGAGAGGAAGGCGCCGTCTGCTCCCCGCACCCCCACAGACGTGCACCCACACCTTCATCCCCCGCCCCGAGTGGAACCTGTGGGGTGTGCAGGGGACAGACGCAGGATGTCACTGGAGCCTCCAAGAGCCGGGCCTTCGTGGAGTGCCTGGCGGCCCCTCGTGGCAGCCCCCAGGGCATCCTTGCTCCTCCAATGCTTCCAACCCAACCGGAGACTTGGAGAGGGCGGTGGGCATCCGGGGGCTTCCGGAGGAGGGGTGGGCTGGGCAGTGGCAGCTCCCCTGGGGCCACACAGCTGGCTCCAGGGTGCCGGGAATGGTGCCAGCAGCTGGCTCCCAGAGGCCTTGGCTACGAACTTACACGACTAAAGAGCCCCGCTGGGAGGGAGGCCTCTTGAAGGGTTTTTAAATCTCTGCCTCTGGTAGAATCCGAACCAACTCAGGCTAGGAGAGGAGGGGCCTGGGCTTGGCGCTGCCCCAGTAGGAGGGGTCCACCCCACCCCAGACACGTTTCTGCCAGGCAGCGACCCCGCACCTCTTTGCTTTACTTTAAAAAAATACATTTGCACGCATTTAACAACAAAATAGAACCTAGTATCGGTGAAGATGGGTAGCAACCAAGAGTCCTGCTGTCGGTGGAACCAAGGACCGCCCGCACGCTCCCGCCTGCGCCCTCCGCCTGCGCACCCCCCCCCCCCCCAGCCCGAGGCCTCTGAACGGCAGCGGCAGCAGGAAGCCAGTGCGGCCTCTGCTTAGAAAACTGACTCTGCAAGGGCGTGCAGCTCAGCGGCAGACTGCGTGTTTAGCACGAGGTCCTGGGTTAGCTCCCAGTACCTCCACTGGAAAAACAAAACGAAAAGTTTTTTAAAAAAATTGAATTTGCAGTTAAAAGCCTTCCCACAAAAAGACAGCTCCCGGCCCAGTGACCTCTCCCAACATCTGAGGAGGCAGTAACACTGGCTCCGTACAGACTCCCAGGAAATAGAAGAGGAAGGAGTCATTTCAGCTCATTCGACGGAGCCAGCACCATCCTGAAGCCACGGCCAGACAATTTTCTTATTACCAGAAAATAAAATTACACACTAACATCCTTGATAAACACAGATGCCAAAATCCTTAATAAAATTTTAGCAAATCGAACCCAGAAATATACAAAAAGGATAACATTTCATGACCGAGTGAAACGTATTCCAGGAATTCAAGGCTGGAACAACGACTGAAAACCAGCATAACCCGCCGCAGCAACAGACTAAGGGAGACAAACGCAAAGATCAGCTCTTAAGAAAGAAAAGACGTCCGAAAAAACTCAACACCCATTCGTGATTGAAAAAAAGACCCTCTCAGCAAACTGAGGATGAACAGAAACATTCTCAAATCAATTAAGGGCATCTCTGAAACCCCTGTGGATGACGTCATACTTACTGGTGGAAAATGGAATGCTCTTCCCGCAAAGACTGGGACTAAGGCAGGAGTATCAGCTCTTGCCGCTTCTTCTGAACTTTCTTCTGCAGGTCACAACCCACACGATCAGTCACTGAACAATAAGTAAAAGGCAGACAGCTCGTAAAGGAAGGAACGTCCCTTCTCACAGACTGCACAGTCCTCTTTGTAGGAAAACCTAAAGACTCTACAAACCCAAGGAGAACTAATAAAGGGGCTTAGCAAAGTCATAGGATACAAAACCAATATACAAATACATTAATTGCGTTTCTATAGACTAGCAACGAGCAACTGGAAACAGAAATTTTACAAAATGACCATTGACCATAGCATCAAAAATCATGAAATGCTGTCCCTTACAAAAACATATATAAGATTTGCATACTGGAAAATACCAAACATTGCTGAGACAAATTCAGGAAGACTCGAATAAATGAAGAGATACCCCTTGTTCACGGACAGGAAGATTCAATGTTAAGATGTCTTTTCCCCCCAGATTAATGTATAGATTCAACTGAAATTCGATCAGAATCTTAGGAGGCTTTTTTTAGTAGCAGTTGGCAAACTGATTTTAATATTCAAATAAAAATACAATGAACCTACAATACCAAACATTTTTGGAAAAGAATAAAGTTGAAGTCCCATTACCTGATTCTAAGACTTAGCTGTAAAGCTAGGTAACCAAGAGGCTACACACAGCATCGGCATAAACACGGACAGAGTAGAGTCCAGAGAGAGACATGGCGTTTACGGTCAAAGGTGCTGGAGTAATTCGGTGAAGCAAGGATAGTCTTTTCAGTAAATGATACTGGAGCGACTGAAGGCATCTCCCGCTGTGCCACGTGTGCACCAAGTTAGCGCTCCTGACCATTTTAACAATATTGATTCTTCCAATCCAGGAGCATGGGATAGCTTTCCATTTTTTTAAAGTCTTCTTTCATTTCCTTAATCAGTTTTTTTATAGTTTTCCATGTATAAGCCTTTCACTTCCTTGGTTAGATTTACATGACGGAAAAGTCTGATATTCGGACTTCATCAAAATTAAAAACGTCTGCTCTCTCTGAAAAGCCATTAAGAAAACGGGAGAGCAAGCCACTGAATGGGAGAAAATACTTACAAAATGCGTATCTTTGAAGGACTCATCTCGGAATGTAGAAGTAATTTGTAAAAGTCTATTTTTTAATCACTATATATAAAAATAGATATAAAACAAATTTGTGCTGTACAGCATAGGAAAGTATATTCAATATCTTGTAATAATCTTTAAGGGAAAAAATATGAAAACAAATGTATGTGTGTACATGCATGACTGGGACATTGTGCTGTGCACCAGAAACTGACACATTGTAACTGACCGTACTTTAAAAAAATTATTAAAAAATACAAAAATTTTTAAAAGTCAGTTTTTTTGGGGGGGAGATCATTAGGTCTTTTTTAAAATAATTTTTTGGGGGGGAGGTAATTAGATTTACTTATTTATTCTTGGAGGAAGTACTGGGAATGGAACCCAGGACCTAATGCAGTTATGCATGTGCTGTGCTACTTAAGTTATACCCTCCCCCTAAAAAAGCCAATTTTTAATGAGAGATTGTAACAGGTGATTTATAAAAGAAGACAGCAAAGAACCCATGAAGAGATGCTGACCATCATTAGTTACCAGGGAAACAAAAGCGAAAACCGCAGCAGGGGTGGGGAGGACACAGCACAGCGGTAGCGTGTGCTCAGCGTGCACGAAGTCCTGGGTTCAATCCCCAGTGCCGCCATTAAACAGACAAACCTAGTAACTTCCCCCCTCCAAAAAAAAACCCCCCAAAATAATAAAAATTAAAAAACAAAAGAAAACAAAAAAAAAATCGACGAACCAGAGAGGAGGAGGGTGTAGCTCAGTGGCAGAGCACGCGCTTAGCATGCAGGAGATCCTGGGTTCAATTTCCAGCAACCCTATTAAAAAAACAAACAAACAAAAAAGAAACTAAAAGAAACCCAACGAACAAGAGCCACCTGGTCAGCACGAACCCAGCCCCAAAGCACAATGTTGAGCAGAAGAGCAGCTGCTGGCAGATATATCATCGGCCCTGTGCCTTGAGAGCACGCCTGCCACGGACCTCAGGCGTCCTCTCCACAGTCACTCACGTGTAACCGGGGTAGGAACACCCAGTGCGGGGCAGTGGGTGGCGTGGGGGGCGGGGCGGGCAAGGAAAAGGAAAAGACCCCTGAGGGCCGCGGTCTCCTCTCTCGCCGCCCCCCCCCCACCGTCGTACCTCCTCCCGGCGCTCAGCACAGCCCGTCGCCCTAAGGGCACACCCACCTGCCAGGTCCTCGGTCTCTGCCGACGTCCGCTGCCTTCTGCGTCCCAGCGCCCAGGACGGCGCCTGGCACACAGCAGGGGCTCATGAACATGCGCTGGAGGAATGGATGCAAGTCCTGATTTGTGCTGGGAGCAGCACACGTGATTCATGAGATACCTCCCGTTCTGTTTTTGTGCTGAGCCTTCAAAATCCAATGTCTTCTCGACTGGACGGCACCCCGCTCTGTGCTGGGAGGCTCAGCCCCGGAGCTTCTTAAGAAGGGCCTCGTGGGAGGCAAGCCGCGTCCTCTGGTGCCTGCCCATCTCCTGGAGACCGAGGTTCGCTTTCTAGAAACCCCCAGTATCTTCTCCTTCTGATGACACTGAAATTTCACAACAATGCAACATCGTGGGGTTTTTGAATCCGTTCCTTGGTCTGCAGTTTTTATTGTGCTGGGAGCTTGGCAGCTCTTCCACTATGGAGGTTCTGGGAAGAGCCCTGTACTATTTCTTCACACTGGTCCTCTGTCTCTTTCTGGAACCTCTGTCCCTTGTCAAGCACTAGACCTTCCGCAGAGACCCTCCACCATCCCTCGTCTTCTCTTCCCCGGTTTCTGTCTCTCAGATGTTTGTTCTTTCTTCTGTGAGTTCCTCAACTCATTCTTCCAACCCTTCTATTAAGTTTTAACTTTTTTCAGATACTGTATTTTGGACTCACAAGGACTCTTTCTTGTTCTCCGAAGTGGGTCTCACGGGTGCCTTGCCCCTTCCTGTCCGAGGTGATCCCGGTGCTGAGAGCGTCTCTGTAGCTTTCTCCTGGCCCCCACTCACTGTCCTCCTGTGTCCGCTCTTCCGCTGGCTCTCGGTCTCTCCTACGTCCGAGCGAGGCCCCAGGATGCAGCTTGGTGCCCATGCCATGGGCCTCTGGCTGCACCCTTTTTGATTCCTGTAGCCTGTGAGTGGTTGAGGAAAGCCTCGTAGATCCACACAACAGAATACCAAGTACCCAGCTCTCTGTATTTTCTGCTCAATTCTGCTGTGAACCTGAAACTGCTCTAAAAAATAAAGTATTAATTAAAAGAAAAATTTGCCAAAAAAACCCCCAAAGCAATACCAAGTGCCCAAGGTGCTTAGAGGACCTGTTATTAAGATGGGGAAATGAACGCTTATGTCACCAGCTGCGCTGAGAAAAGCTGGATGCAAAGCTCTGCCAAAAGCAACACACTGCCAACGCATAGTAAAGGGGCCCTGTGACGCCAGCAGCTGCTCCGGCCTCCTTACCTGCAGCCCTGCAGTTTCTGGGCCCTGGCGCTCCCTCCCCAACCCCCGGTCCCTCTGCCCTGGGGTTCTGCCCAGCGCCACTCAGCCTGGCCACTCCTTTCTCGGCCACCTGTCATCTCCCGCCAGAACTTGAGCAGCAGGCAGGCAGGCAGGCAGGCAGGCAGGCACCGGGCCTCGTGGGCAGTACCAGCTCGCAACCCTCGATCAGATGCCTAAACGGAGCCCTGCTGGTGCTCCCTCCGGAGCCCACCGCACAGACAGGCAGAGAGCACCCCCGTACCTTGGGGGAGAAGCAGGCAGACGGCAGCCCTCTCACCCGGGCCTGCCCTGGACCCAAGGGCCGGCACACTTCCAGGGAGTGCGGCCTCCATCGGGACCCCTGGGGACTCGGTGGTGGACCAGCCCCTTCTTCAGTCCACAGGCGTCCTGTGCTCCGTGAGGAGGCCCAGCCCCTCCAGTCCCACTTCCCGCTGTTTATGTCTTATGAATTCACTTATGCACACAGAGGGGGCCCAGCGCAGGGAGGGGCCCTCACCCTATCTGTTCCTCCCCCTCCACTCCCCACTGTGTCCACACATCTCAGGTATGTTCTCCCCACATTTCAAACACTCCACGTGTGTCCTGTCACACCTCTTCCCTCCTGGAACCCAGCTCGGCCTCCCAGTGCCTACCCCAGACTGCTGGGCCTCCACCCAACCCGAACGTACTCAGGAAAACAAGGTCCAGAGAGGGAAGGGCCTTTCTGAAGATCACACAGCCGGGAGGACCCTCCCAGCTGCCCAGATCCACCCCATGTGCATGAAGAACCGGGAGCATCTCTCCGATCCTCACAGCCCCCCAGAGCAGTCCCAGTCCCCCCCTCACAGGCCAGAGTGGCCCAAGATCACAGCCACGGGGAGAGTCGCAGGCACCTACCCAGATGGGTGCTGCCTCTCTCCCAGAGGTGGGGGGAGAGCTGGAGGAGGGGGGCGGGGGGGGAGAAGAGGGGGAATGGGGGACTTAGGGCACCAGCCTCAAAGGCTGCCCTCCCCCAGCACGTGCGAGGACAGTCTTTGCAAGCAGCACCAGACCTTCTGACCTTTGCCTCTGTCCTTTGCCTCCAGCCTGTGCAAAAACCAAGACAGAAAGGCTGCTCTGAGGGCAGGGCTTCAGGAGGCCTGGTAAGAATGGGGGTCTGAGGGCACCCCAGGAGCGCCCTCCTCTGGGGCCTTCAGACAGTGGCAGGGCAGGCATGCGGAGGCCAGGTGACAGAGCAGGAGTTACCTGGGGCATCTCGAGGGCCCTGGGGCCAGCTACAGCTCTGCTCTTGGGGCTGGAGGGCGGGAGAGCTGTGGACGGCGGGGATTACCGGTCCCAATGTCCCCCTGAAGTAGAAGCAGAGTCGGGAGAAGGGCCCCCAAGACAAAGGGCAGCACCTAACAAAAGAGCTGACCCAGCGGGCTGGGAAGGGCACCCCAAGGTGATGGTGGCCCAGATGGTGGTTGACAGCGGAAAGGAGGCCCAGACGGATTCCAGAGAAACGCGACACGGTGAATTAGGATGTGGTGATGCCCTGGAGACCTCAGGAACCCTGCCAGGTGTCTAGTAGGTGGGTGGGCAGGGGAAGTGCGTCCAGGAGGTGGGAGCGGGTCAGGGGAAAGGGATCCCGGTGGGGGCCTGGGCATGTGGCAGTGGAACACAGGGAACTCTCTGAAGAGAGGAAATGGTGGGGGTGCCAGCCTGGAAGCCATAGCCATGAGAGAACTTTCCAGAAGGAGTACTTGACCACGTGTGTCCTGGGAAATTGAAGGCCAGGGAAGATGAGGACCCAAAGTGTCCACAGGGTTTGGTGACCCTGAGGTCACTAGGGGCTGAGCAAGGACTGCTAGGGTGTGCATGTTGAGGGGGGACAGGTGGCAGGTGAGGAAGGGAAGGGGTCCTACAACAGGGGCTGAGACGCTGGCTTCAGACGTGGCGTGGGAGGCGAGGACGTCCTCCTGATGGTGAGTCTGGGAGCAAGAGTCTGGGAAACGACTGAGCGACCCCTTGCAACAGGCCCTTCGGAGGAGGAGCGATGGGGGTGCCAGCCAGCAGGGAACAGGAGGGACGCGTGTAGGTGCTGGATGAAGGGTGCTGAAGGGGGCTTCAGGGAGATGACCCGGGGCAGGCGGAACCCAGGGTTAAAGGGGCACCTCGGGGATCTTTCTTCCCTGCCTGGCCTCGGCTCAGCCAGTGCAGGGCCTTGGCCCCGGACTCCAGTGCAGCCTGCTCTGGCGCGGTGGAAGGGTCACTCCGGAACCACGGTGCGGGGAGGCGGGGAGTGGTCAGTCTTCCCAACAATTGGCGTGGCACCCGGGAAAGAAGCGCTGAGGGCCTGGGAACGCACAGGGAGCGAGACGAAGGGGTGCGGAGCCGCAGCCCCCACCCCCGGCCGCGCGCCCGCCGCGCACCCCACCTGTCCATCCCCGGCTCCTGTCCCCGCCGGGAGCCGCAGTCTGCCGGACGCGGGTCGCCGGGGCGGGGGCTTTGGGGCGGGGTCCACGGGGCAGGAGTCTTCGCGGCCGGAGTCGCAGGTGTCCGGCACAGGGGCGCGAGGAGGGGTCTGCGGCAGGGGCTCCGGGGCCCGGAGTCGCTCCCCGCGGCGCGGCGGGAGGACCGAGGCGCGCAGAGGGGCGGGCGGGGACCCTCGGCCGCCGCTGCCCCGCGGGCCGCCCCCGTCCCCGCCCCCTCCGCCGCCGCCCCCGCCCCCGCCCAGCGTCGCCGCCGGAAACTTTGCGCGGAGCCGGCGCCGACCCTGATCCGGCAGCGCCGCGGAGACGAGCGGCCGCCGGCCCCGGACCGGAGCGCGCGGAGGACGGCGGGGAGCGCGGAGCGGCCGCGAGGGCGCGCGGTGAGCACCTGCGCCCGGCCCCGAGGGCACGTTCCCGGAGCCGACCCGGCAGGGGCAGCCAGGCGGGCGCGGCCCGGGGCCAAAGGCAGGAGCGCGGGACTGGCCGGCGCGGACCCCCGTCGCAGGCGGGCTCCTCGGGCCCTGGCTGTCGCCCCCTCACCTCCGTCGGACATCCCGTTCCCAGCCCCAGGATGCGCCCTTCCGGCTCGGACGGTCCGCCCGGTCGTGCACTGTCGGGAAGGGTGGGGGTCTCAGCGTTTCCTCCGTCTCCTTCCCGGGGAGCGCGTTCCCAGGAGAGAGGTGGGGGTGTCTGTGGCCGCCAGGGCTGTCCTGCTGTCCCTCTCCGCTCCTGACTCTTCCCTCCGGCACCCCACTTTCCCCCCACCGCGGGCGCATACCCAGAACCGCGGAGACACCCCGGAGGCGTGGGGACCTGGACAGTCCTGCTTCCCTCCCGCGGGCTCCTGCTCCCCAAAGCTCCCCAGCAGTATCCTAGTTACCCCGGTTTCCCCGGAGGGGCCTAGGGGCTTCAGCACCCAGCCTGGTCTGCTCACACTTGGCACTTTGACCCGCGGCGCGGTTGGGTCACTGCCCTGGCTGCTCCCTCCTCTGCAGCGGCCTCGACTCCCACTTTTGGACTGGGAAACTGACTGACTGACCCCTGAGGTCTGAGCACCCGCATCCGCAGGGCTATTTTCCATCCTGTAGTGGGGGATGAGGGTTGGTGGGGCAGTGGCACCCTGGCCCACAGCCAGGCCCGCCCTGCCCCCACTCCGTGGGGGGAGGACGCAGGAATCAGGCTTTGTCAACAGCCTATGGCCCCTGATCCCGCGCTGGGGCCGTGACCTTCTGCTACTTGCTCTGGTTTCACAAAAACACCCACCCCGTCCCCTTCGGAGGCTGGGAGGCCTCAACCCCACCCATTCAGATCCTGGGAGGAGCTGGGGTGACCAGTGCCGGCCTTTCCTGGTCCATGGGCCACCCACCCATCCCTTAGGGACCCTCCCCCAGCTCCAGATCTGGGAGATTCCCCCCCCCGCCCCTGGCACCCCGGGGGAAATTGGGCAAACAGCTGAGCTCTGAGCACCCAGGAGAGGTGTGTTCTGCCAGTCAAGGGGCAGAATACGTGCCAGCCCAGCCCTTGTGGGGGAGGGGGTGACTCTTTGGGGGAGGGGGAGGGCTGGGAAGAAGAAGGGAGCTGAGGACTGGGGGAAGGCTCACCCTCAGACACTGGCACCGGGCCTTCTGTCCCCTGTGCTGGGCTCACCTCGCTGGGGTCTCCCTCCAATCCTGGGCTATCTGCGGGCTCAGTCCAGGGCCAAGAGGGTCCAGGTCCTGGAAGGGAGAAGGCTTGGTCCCTGGCCAGTAGTTCCCCACCCCCACCTGCTCTGCTTGCTTGTGCCAGGAGGGTAATAAGGTGGAAACAGGAGCCCTGCTGCCCTGGCCAATGGGTGCCTCAGAACCAGGGCACCCCTGCATCCTGGTTTCAGTCCTCTCATTCATTCCACAAATATTTATCCCCAGGGCTGACAGGCCTCTGGGGTTTCAGTGTCCCCCAGAGAGGGAGCCTGGACACAGGAGTCTGTCCCTCCCTTCAAGTGGCAAAGCTCAGCTCATCTTCTCCTGCATGATGGGGAGGCAGGGAGCCCCACTTCCTGGGAAAACCCAGGCTCTGAGAAGTTAAATTATTTGCCCTTGGTCCCAGGACCAGAACTGGGCCCCACGATGTCAGCCTTTCCTGTGGGGCCAGCCTCACACCTGGGTGCCCAGGGTGGGGACCCCAGAACCTCAGCCTTGCACAGCAGAGAATCCCTCCACACCCCCACGCTCTGCCCACCCCCAATTCAGAGAAGGGTCTAGAACTCCCCTTGCCTGCACTCCCCTGGAAGGCACAGAGGACTCCACGTCTGACCACCTTCAGCCTCTTGTATTGGAGGAGGTGCTGAGGCCCTGACCCCTAGGGACCTGGGGCTAAGGGTGCCTCCAGCCGGGGTACCCAGCCTGTGATCTACAAGTGCTGAGCTGGAGGAGTGGATCTTCAAGGATTGTCAACCCCACCTGCCAGACCAGGCGTGAGAGTAGGGGGTGAAAAAGGTCTGGGAGGGGCAGCGAAGATGGGGCCCAGGGTACCCATCCCTCTCTCTCCTCTATCCCAGGAGTCTACTTCTCCTTGGGGTTCCCAGACTAGCTGACCCCTCACTGGAAGGCAGGCTACCCCAGGTGTGGTCCTGCCCACCCTCTGTGCACCTGGGCTCATTGGCTTCTAACAGCCCCAGAAGGTCGGCAAGGTGAACTCCTACTTTTCGGATGGGAAAGCTGAGGCCCAGCCAGGCTTGCCCTGGCCACCACGCGGATGTGCGGGCTCTGAGGGGCTGACATTTTGCCTTGGAACTACTCACCCAGCTGTCCTTGCAGTCTCATCCTCTGCCCGCGTCCAACTGCAGGGCCTCGGGGCAGGGGAGAACTTATTGGGCAGTGTCCTTCCTCCCCACGTCCCCTGCCTGCCTGCTCCACTCCAGCCAGCCCTCATCCCACTCCCCCAACCCTGCCCCCAGAGCCTCAGGCCACTCAGGCTGCCTGTCCCCCTGAACCGGCCCCTTCCTTGCCCTCCTCGAACAGCTGGGCCAGTGCTCTTTACCTGCTGGCTCAGTGGCCTGGGAGGCAGAGGGCCGAGCAACAGATCCAACTGTTTGATAAGAATCCAGAGATAAGGCCCCTTGGGTGATCCAGGGGCTGGGGACTCCTGAACTGCCCTTTGTCCTTCACCCGCCTGGGGGCTACTCACCCAAGAGACCTCTCCACTCTGGCTTCTCTGCCCCCAGTCTTCTGACAGCTTTGGGACCAGTAAGATTGTGGCTGCCACTAACACAGAGAGGAGGGGCCCCGGGGTGTCAGGGCCCCCAGACAGACAGCCACAGTCCGTGAAAGCCAGCTCCACTCAGGGGAGATGGCACAGCCCCCACGCCCCTGGGCAGGACCCCCAGGCACAGGCCAGACCCTCAACCCATCACTGGCAGAGTGACTACTTCTGGGGTCCCCCCTCTCCCAGCTCCCACTTCATCAGTAGGACCTGGAGGTTCAGAGGGGTGGTTTTAGGGGGGAGCAGGACACCCTGCTGGTCACGATGGTGCCCAGCCAGGCCTCCTCACTCCTGGGGGTCCCTGCACAGACCCTGCTTCTCTGCCACTCAGCAGCCCCCAGAGGAGCGTGCGCCCACGAGGACCTCTTTGTCCTGACGGTGCCACCCCAGCCAGATGTGGGAGGCCGCTGCCCAGAGGCATGCCCCGCCTCCAGCCATGCTGCCCCCACCTGCTGCTGCTGCTGCTGCTGCTGGCCTGGCAGGTGAGCACTGCCCTTAGCCCCCCTGCCCAGCCCCCAGGCTCCTACCAGCCTGCCTGCCCCTCGAGCGATGCCGGTCTGTCCCCTGTTCGCCCACCTGTGCCCCCAGCCACAGGCCCCCTCCGCTCAGGTGATGGACTTCCTGTTTGAGAAGTGGAAGCTCTACGGGGACCAGTGTCTCTACAACCTGAGCCTACTGCCCCCACCCACGGGTGAGCCCCGCCGCCTGCCCCGTCCAGAAGCATTTACTGGGCTCTGGTCATGGGAAAGCCCTGTTCCCCCCTCCCCCCATTTACAGTTGAAGAAACTGAGCCACAGAGAGGTTAGTGACTGGCCCAGGACCACATACCAGGATGTTTAAAAAATGGTAGAACTGACCCAGAATTGCGGTGCTTTGCCACCTCCCCTGCTGCTGGGCGCCCCCAGGTCTGGGCTAGACACCATCTTTGCTCCCGTGGAGCTCGAGGCCCAGTGGGCACACAGTGTTGGGAGGGAGAGGGGGAGGGAGGGAGGTGGGCAGGAGGTGTGAGCCCCAGAGCTGGTGCTGGATCCAGAAGGATGCCCACAGAATCAGGGTTCAGCTTCCCGAGAGGACACTCGGGAGAGGGGAGACCCTGGGTGGAGGCGCAGGGTGTCTGAGGGGACGTGGCTGGGCAGAACTGGGGCTCAGGACCAGGCTGGACGGTCAGAGAGACCTGGGGGCTGCATGCGGGGAGCGACCCTGTCCCCACCTCTGCAGAGCTCGTCTGTAACAGAACGTTTGACAAGTATTCCTGCTGGCCGGACACCCCTCCCAACACCACGGCCAACATCTCCTGCCCCTGGTACCTGCCCTGGCACCGCAAAGGTAACCACAGTGGGGGTGTGGGGGGTCGGCTGAGAGGACCCAGCCCGGGAGTGGGGTGCTGACCACAGCCTTTCCCCCAGTGCAGCACCGCTTCGTCTTCAAGAGGTGTGGGCCCGACGGGCAGTGGGTGCGCGGGCCTCGGGGGCAGCCGTGGCGTAATGCCTCCCAGTGCCAGGTGGATGACGAGGAGCTCGCGGTCCAGGTCAGTTGCGGGCGCGTGCAGCGGGGACGGGCGGGCAGCGCGCACGCGGCCCTGAATGGCGCTGCTATTTGCAGAAGGAGGCGGCCCAGATGTACAGCAGCTTCCAGGTGATGTACACGGTGGGGTACTCCCTCTCCCTGGGGGCCCTGCTCCTGGCCCTGGCCGTCCTGCTGGGCCTCAGGTACGCCCGGCGCCTGGCGCCCCGGGGGTGGGGGCCACAGCGGGCAGGGGCTGACTCGCGGTCCCCGCAGCAAGCTGCACTGTACCCGGAACTACATCCATGTGAACCTGTTCATGTCCTTCGTGCTCAAGGCCAGCTCCGTGCTGGCCATCGACGCGCTGCTCAACACCCGCTACAGCCAGCGGATCGGGGACGACCTCAGCGTGAGCGTCTGGCTGAGTGACGGGGTGAGCGCCCGGGCCCGGCATCCCGACCCCGACCCCAGCCCCGGGTGGCAGGCGGCTGTGAGGCCCGCACTCATACTGTCCCTGTGGCCAGGCGGTGGCCGGCTGCCGGGTGGCCGCGGTGTTCATGCAGTACGGAGTCGTGGCCAACTACTGCTGGCTGCTGGTGGAGGGCCTGTACCTGCACGGCCTGCTGGGCCTCGCCGCCGCCCCCAGGAGGAGCTGCTTCGGCCTTTACCTGGGCATCGGCTGGGGTGAGCGGGCCGGCCAGGGGTGGGTGCAGGCCGGCCAAGGCCGGGGACCACAGCTGTTCTCCCCCGTAGGTGCCCCCATGCTGTTCGTCATCCCCTGGGCGGTGGTCAAGTGTCTGTTCGAGAACATCCAGTGAGTGTGAGCTGCCCGGAGGTCGGGCCGGCTGGGGGCTCGCGGCTCCTGGCCCGTGGGGAGTAGCCGTGCGGCTCAGTGCACGTGGCAGCCAGGGTAGGGGTCTCTGGCCAGAGGCAGTGGGGGGCAGTAAGCAAACCTGATGCCCGGGCTAGAGGTCCCTCCTAATCTTCTCCCTTTCCTGAGGCACTAATTAGATCCCCACCGTCAGGGGGTGTGGGGCTGGGGGGCTGGGGGGCTGGGAGGCTTCCCGACAGGAGCCAGCCCTGCCCTGCAGGTGCTGGACCAGCAACGACAACATGGCCTTCTGGTGGATCCTGCGCTTCCCCGTCTTCCTGGCCATCCTGGTGAGGAAGGGAGGCACCTGCTGGCACTGTGGGGAGGGGGGAGGGTTGGGAGGCTGCTGGAGTTGGGCCCCCAGCCCCTTCTGCCCTCGTTGGCGCTAGGAGACAGCATCCTGCCTGGGTGGACAGGGAGGGAGGCCCTGGCAATGAGCCAGGACACTGGCTAGTGCCCTGGACTTTGGGCCAGGCTTCCCATCCTTGGTGGGCGCCCACCACCCCAGGGCCCCAGGAGCCAGGCCCCACCTGGGCTGCCAGGCCCACCTCCAGGAGGGACAGGCAGGGGGCGGGGGCCGCCCTAAGCTGTGACCTCCACACGCAGATCAACTTCTTCATCTTTATCCGCATTCTTCATGTCCTGGTGGCCAAGCTGCGAGCCCACCAGATGCGCTACACTGACTACAAACTCCGGTGGGTGTGACGGTCAGGCGGCTTGCAGACCCTGAGACGCCTGGGGGCCAGAGCGGGGGTGGGGTCAGGGGTGGGGCATCAGAGCTCTGGGGTGGGGCGGGGCCAAGTGGCTCAGGCTCTGCCCCCACAGGCTGGCCAAGTCCACGCTGACCCTCATCCCCCTGCTGGGGGTCCACGAGGTGGTGTTCGCCTTCGTGACTGACGAGCATGCCCAGGGTGCCCTGCGCTCCACCAAGCTCTTCTTCGACCTCTTCCTCAGCTCCTTCCAGGTGCCTGCCCCCCCATAATGGCCTGACCCCCTGCCTAGCCCAGGCACTGCCCTGACCCCTCCTCTCTCCAGGGCCTGCTGGTGGCTGTCCTCTACTGTTTCCTCAACAAGGAGGTAGGTGGGGGGCTGGGGTCAGAGGGGAGTGGGGATGCCAGGCCCCGCCCCTGCGCCACGAACCCTTCCCGTTCACTTGCACTCAACGGGCTCAGCTGCCTTGATGCTGGGTGACAGGCCTGCCGAGACAGGTCAGCCTCAGCCCATCCTCAGGGTGTAGCATGAGGGGGTCCCCAGACGCCCACAGCCCCCAGCCTTCCACGGTGACAGAGCCCGCCTGGCTCCACACTCAGGGTGCCACAGGGCCCTACGAGGCCAGGAGGTTGGAGGTTGGGGATGCTGGGAGGTGGCACAGGCCGGCCCTGGGACGGGACCCACCCGCCTGCCCGCCCGCCCCAGGTGCAGTCGGAGCTGCTGCGGCGCTGGCACCGCTGGCGCGAGGGCAAAGCCCTGCATGACGAGCGCCACATGGGCGGTGGCCACATGGCCCAGCCTGCCCGCGGGCCCCCCAGCCAGAAGCTGTTGCTCTCAAGGGGTGGTGGCAGCAGCAATGGGACCAGCCAGGACCCCTCTGCAGAGACCTGCTTGGCTGGCGGCCTCCCTGGATTGGCCGAGAGCCCCTTCTGAAGCCCCCTGGATCTCCAGCCGGGGCTGGACTCAGGCGCTCAGGAAGGGAATTGCCGGACAACCCAGAACCAATGCCTGGAGGAGGCTGGAGGCGTGGGAGCCAGACAGTGGTCCCCCTCCATCCACACGTTCCCCGGTGTCGTGGCCTGGGGGACACCTGCTTTGTGCCCAGGGCTGGAGAATGGACCGTGGTGGGGACACTGTTCTGTGAATGCATGCCGTGTCCCCGTGTGTCTCCAATGTTAGAGGAGACGCAGGTCCTCCAATAATAAAGAGCCCCCTGCACACCTGGAGGAGCGCAGGGCTGGAGGAGAGGGGCCACCGGGCCTGGCACCAGGTGAGAAGGGAGCAGTCGTGGACCGGCCTGCACTGG
Organism: Vicugna pacos; assembly: GCF_048564905.1. NCBI lineage: Eukaryota > Metazoa > Chordata > Mammalia > Artiodactyla > Camelidae > Vicugna > Vicugna pacos. Next base: position 62,323,234 of record NC_133002.1, read on the forward strand.
TGTGTTCCCTCGGGACCTCTCCTCGTTGCCCCGTCGTACAGGTACATTGGAGATGGAACCTTGGGTTGTGTGTGAGGGGTGGCCTGCGATGCCCCACCAGCACATGGCGTCCGCACCGGAGCAGGTTCTAGCCACCCTCCCACCCCAGTGCAGGTGGGCTTACCCCCACCCCGGGCCTGGGTGGACGTCCCTGCTTAGACATGCTCCCCAACCCCTGGAGTGTCACCATTCACCAGCAGAGGGACAGGAATGGGGCCGATAATGGAGGGAGGCCACAGACATCACAGCCCCCTACCAACCCCACATGAGCACCGCTGGCCCACCTAGAGCCACAGCCAGGGCTGCAGTCAGGCCCAGCAGGGGCATCACTGGGCAGTCCAGAACCGGATGTCCTCTACCAGCTTCTGCTTCATCCCTGCTCTAGCCACCCCAGCCATGCTGAGGCCACGTAGCCGGCTGCAGTGGGGGGGGGTGGACCCCTGAAACTGAAACTGTCCAAGTGAAGGCACAGCCCGACACAGCCCCACCTCACAAGGTGACTGCCGCCCTTGCTGCACCAGGCATGTGTGGAAGGGCAGCTGTGCACAGCGAGGGTGCCGTCCACACGTGGCGCGTGGGTGCCCCGCTCGGCAGGCCGTGAGGGCCTCTTACTGGGGAAGCACTGAGTGCCGGACGCAGGAGCCAGGCAGTGCGCTGGGTGGGGACCCCCATTGCCTGGGGTGCTCTCTGACTCCAAGCTGCCCTCTGCGGGACAGTGTGTCTGACACAGAGGGTGGAGGCACGTGCAGGGCGGGAGCCCAGCGCTGACTGGTCGCCTCTCTGGAGCCCCGCCCGGGACAGTGCCGGATGCCTGCTGGGGGCGTGCATGGAGAGGAGAGGACCAGGACAGCCATCGAAGGAGGAAGGGGCCGCAGGAGCCTCGAACACAAGCCCAACAGGCCAGCCAGGTGTCCCTGCTCCGAGGAGCTGGTGGGTGGTGATGGCAGGGCCCTGGAGGAGGGGGTGTCCACGGCCACGTGGGCTGGAGCAGCTCAAGTGGAGCCAGGCTAACTGGAGCAAATGAAAGGACAGGAGGCCTCTTGGGAAAGGTAAATAGAATTACTCACCTGCCAGGCACTGGGGCCTTCAGAGGGGCCCTCATCCCATGTTCACTGCAGACCCAGATGGGGCAGGTGGGGCGGGAGGCATTAGGGGAGACTGGGCTCTCCTGTGGCCAGGACAGCCCCGCGGGGCCTCCAGGTGGGATGTGTGCGGTATTGCTGTGACTGGTGGGGGCTGCGGGGCAGAGAGGCCAGCAGCTGGCTGCACCTCTGAGCTTGAGGCTTCAGGCCACTTCTTGTCCCAGACCCCCCAGGCTCCGACATTCCTCTGAGCCCCTGCCCACAGGGGCACCCCTGCCAGCCCTCCACCCCCAGCAGCCTTGTGGGCACAAGCTAGCACAGGAGGGCACCAGGTCTCCTTCACGCAGGCTGAGCTCAGGGCTGGTGACTGCCTTGGGGGGGGGTGACGCTCACCTAGGGGACTCCTGACTGCCCTCCCCATCCCAATTCCCTCTGCCCTTGTCCTCCTTCACCCTGTCCCTGTCCCCGAGGGAACTGGAGCAGGCCGGTGGAGTCAGGGGTGGAGGCTGAGGCTGGCAGGGGCTGGGCTCAGCCAGCCAATAAACACTGGCTCTGAGCAGGTGGGGTGAAGGGGGTGTGGGTGGGGGAGCCCACCATCCACCTCAGGGCCCAGCGCCCTCACAGTATCACTCTCCATCCAGAAAGGCAACAGCCCAGGCCCTCTGCCCCTCCCCCACCGCTGCTTCCCTTCCCACTTCCACCCCAGGCCTTGCCGCGGGCCCCTCCCCGAAAGAACGCATGGAGCTGCCTAGCACGCGTGTGTGCCCGTGCGCCCCCAGACACATGCTATTAAAATGAGTGTGGAGACCAAAGAGGAGGAAAACACAGACTGCAATAAACAGAGACCAAACCTAGCAGAGCGGAGGGGCCTCCCCAGACAGCAGCTGCGTGCCAGGCAGGGTGGCACTCCCACCGCGGGGAGGGGCCTCAAGCAGGGCAGGGGGTTACAGGAGACACGCCCTCGAGGGGATCGCAGCAACTGAACATGCCCGGAGACTTAGAAGACCTGGTGGAGCGTTCAGGACTTAGTACACAGGAAACCAAACAAATCAGAAGAGAGAACAGTAACTCCGAAGAAAACACAAAGTTGGGGAGAAAAGAAAAACCAAACACAGTTTACCACACGGCTCAGCTCTAGAGATGCCACGATGTAAGTACTCAACACCAACTCAGTGAGAGGACCGTCCAGAGCAGTGGCGCGTGGCGGGAGCACACGCGTGGAGCAGGGGAGAGGAGGATGACACGGGAAGATTGAGAGGCAGCCGTTCACGCACGCTATTTAGACACAGAAATTCAAACCAAAGACTCGGCGGAAAGTGGCCGCCTCCAGGTGCGGGGCGGGAGAAGGCGAGGGCTGCAACCCGCTGACCTCTCTGAGCTGCCCGTCCTCCTCTGGGCGCCCAGGAGCCAGAGCGACCCCCCTGCATCCTCAGCCTCCGCACCTCCCTCAGTTCACGGAAACGCCGGGGATGGGGAGCCTGTCAGCTCTGCCAGGACGCGGCCAGCCCAGCCCAGCACTTGGGAAACCCCATCTTCAAGTTCCCAGGGGCGTCAGTCACAACTGGAAGGAAAACGCGGGGAGAGCTAGTGGGGCTGAGACTTCAGAGACATCGAGCAGATGCAGGCAGCGCGCTTGGCCTTTCCAGCCTGAGTCCCTGCCCTGAGCGGACTATTATCCTAGACACTAGGGGACGGTGGACTGGGTATTAGCTGCCACCAGGGAACTGCCCTTCGTGCTCAACACCCGTGGATGTGCGCAAAGTACGTGTTCAGTATTTAATGAACTCAAATTGTGATAAAAATAAAAGCTTAAGAATCAGAAGGTTAGTCTCTTTCAGGTCACTGATTCTTCATTTGTAAGATCAGGGTAATAAAAATTTCCCATAGTTGTCAGCAGTGAACGAAAGCAGTGACGTGTGCACCGTGCAGCGTGGGATGTGATGGAGGAGTGGGTACTCCACCCCCGAGGGCCCCGGGCTGCAGAGCGACACACCACCTCCAGGACCTCCGCCTCCCACCGCCCCCCAGGAGGCCCAGGCCCCCGGCACCCCAACCTCCCCGCCCTCCCTGCATGAAGGGAAGGGTTCCGTCTCCGCCCCAGCACAGCCTAGTTACCCACGTTCCCTGCTCCAGGGTGTTCGCAGCCAAGACCCCAGGCCTGGAGCCTCTGTCTCACAGAAGTCTAAGTTGGCAGGGACAGCGGGAGTGACGAGGCCTTGAGGGGTGTCCTGTGGGCCCACTCACTCCAGGGTAAGGCCCAGGCTTAGAGCAACCACCACCAGTGCATGAGGCCAGGGAGGGTGGCAGGGGAGATCAGATGCAGGGGCCCACTGTGGCCCAAAGGGAGCTGAGGGCAGGCGCCCCACTCCCGCCTTCCGGCCCCAAAGGACAGGGGAATAACCCTGAGAGGATCTGGAGCAAAGTCAGGTGGACTTTTAACTAACGCCTCAAGGTATCAGACATTTCCCAGGGCGCTGCCAGGGGCCCGAGACCTTTCCAGGGAGGGTCCTCTGAGCACTGCAGCCCACACCCTCACCTTACAGACGGGGAAACCGAGATGGGACAGCCTGTGACACGCCTGAGGGCTCACAGCAAGGCCAGGATGGCGACCACCACAGTGCAGACGTCCAGGTCCCCAAGGTCTCATGGGCTGAGGGCCCTGCTCGCATACTACAGGGTGGCTGACGGTGGCAGCGGGGCAGCCACCCAGGAGGCAGCCACCAACCTCCACTTGAGGAGACAGGTGTGGAGACTCGGCAACTTGCACAAGGCTGCACCAGCAGCAGTGGCCAGGCCGGGCATAGCTCCCCCACCCTCTAGATGGGGTCTCATTCTCACAGGACCTCTGCTGGCCGGCGGCCCCATCCTCAGTGGTCGAGGACATGCTGCCTAGGGGAAACAGGCACTGGTGTAGTCACGCAGCCTGTGACACAGCCCTGGCCTGCCCACTCCATCCCAGCCACAGACAGTCGGGGGCGGGGGTCAGCTGCTCAAGTGACCTGCCGAGCAGGCACTCAAGCCCCCAGCAGGACGCCCCACAGGTCCCCAGGGAGCACACAGGTCTGTGTGGCTACAGGAACTTGGCTCTGGGCCCGGCACCAGGCCACAGCTGCTGTTACCACGGGAACCATCCTTCCTGCCTGCCCGCCTGTCCCCGGGGACCCCAACCCCCAGGAGAAGAGGTTTCCCAGAGCTGCCCGTAGGGCCGCTGGAGCCCCAGAATACTCCAGGGAAAGGGTGCTCCTGAAACAACTTCTGGTGGCTTGTCTCTGGCCCCCAGGGTGTGCCCAGGTCTGAAGGTTGATATACCTGGGGCTCTGGTTCCTGGCAGCCCCTCTTCAATACCTGGACAGCGGAGCAGCCACCCCCGAGGGCCCAGGGCTGCAGAGCGACACATCACCCCCAGGGCCTCCACCTCCACTGCCCACCGCCCCCCCGGAAGCCCGAGCCCCCGGCAAGGCCCAAGGAGCAGACGCAAGTTCTGGGCCTTGACCATGACCTTGGATTTCCCGTCCTGCGTGGACAGCCGGGACAGGGGCCTCACCACTGCCAAGAGGCCGAACCAATGCCATCTCGCCTTTATTCACTGGTCCTCAGGTTCCAGTCACAGACACTTGGATTTGCAGGGCACAGGAAGAACAAGTGGCCCTGAAAATCCTCCCAGCTCACTGTACGGAGCAGGACACACTGGGCGGCCTCACCAGCTCAGGGCAGCCCCATGCCCTTCCCAAGGTGGGGCCGGGCCTGGCTGCCCAGGACCCTTGGAGGAGGTGCCTAGCAGTGTCCCCGGCTGGGAGATCTGGTGCCATCCGGAAGCTGACACAGGGAAGGAAGGGGCCCGGCTGGACAGGGTCTGGGGGGGCCAGATGCTCCCTGCGTCCAGGCCAGAGAAGCAGCAAGGGTCAGTGGGGAACCCACGTGGGGCTCGGGTGGGATAGCCCTTGTCCTGTCTCCTGGACGCCTCAGGGACAAACCCAGCCCACTCCCACCAGCACAGAAGACAACAGAGGCCCCTTCATCTCCTTCCTGATCCTACAAGTGGCCAGGGGTAGGGGGTAGGGGCAGGGAAAGGTGGTGGGAAAGGGGAGGGAGCTCAGGGTCAAGGTCCTGGGGGGCAGGCAGGGCCAGGCAGCTCCAAAGATGCAGCCAGGCCCAGGGGAGGGCAGGGGCTGGCAAGGCCAAGCTCTCCTAGTGACAGGGGCAGCTTGAGATCCCCCAAGAGAAAAGGAGGGGGCTTGGGGAGGAGGGGAAGGCCTCGGCCGTCAATCTTGCCTGTCCTGGTCCTGGGGTTTTCAGCCCACTGGGAGCAAGGCCTCCTCCCCTCCCAGGAGCTGGGCCCACAGGAGAGGAGGTCCCGGCAGCAGGCGGCACCCAGATCTCCCAGAGGCCAGGGGAGGGCCCGGCGCTCTAGGACTTCTTGGCGTCCTGCGTGTTCCGGCGCTTCAGGTCGCTCAGGTCGATGGGCTTGAAGGCTGCCGGGCAACAGAGTGCTCAGCGGTGGCCGCAGGTGGGGAGACAGGGTCCCCCCTCGTCGTGCCCCTGCCTCTGAACGTCCTGGGACCCAGCCCACTCCCAAGCCCTGCCCCTGGCCGGGCCTCTCCCTCCTAGGCCGGCCCCCCCACTCACTCTTCAGGCTGGGGTTAGGGACCTTCTCCACGTACTCCTCCACCAGGCCCCGCTCGCTGCCTGACATCTGGCTGCGCAGGTCTCGCTCCACACCCTGCCAGGCTGCGGGAAGCAGGGCAGTCAGAGCCCCCAGCCCATCAGGCCGACGGCCCAGTCCTACCTGTCCCTCTTCTCAGAGAGGCCCTGCAGCCCCTGCCCGCTCTTGACCTAAAGTTGCCCGCTGCACATCCCCGGTCCCTCGGCGAGCCCTGCCTGGACCTCACCCCTTGCAGCCACGTGACCCCGTGGCACCGTGACCAGTGCTGCCGTCACAGAGGCACGGGTGACCCACTGGGGAACAGCACATCTTCCTCTAGGCCAGCCCACATCTTTCCCGCCTCCTCCACCCACCACGTCCCGGCACAAAGGTCATGCACACGTGCTCACACACTCCAGCCATGCCGCTTCTGGGACAGCCCCGGGTCTCCCCATCTGTCTTCCGCGTGGCCCCCCTCCCTGCACAAACATGAAAGGCTGAGAACGCCACCTCCTCCGGAGTGCTGGCTGCCAGACCCCCAGGACCAGGAATGGGTCTCCTCACCAGACAGTCCCACCCAGGCCCGGAAGGCTGGGGGGAGAGTGAGGGTGGCGCCCGCGCACCTTCGTAGATGAAGCGCACATTCTCCTCATGGGCTGGGGTGAAGATCTCGCTGCTGCTGGGGGGGGAGCGGGGGCTGCTGTTCCTCTTGCCGTTGTAGACAACTCTGGAGACAGGGGAGCTGGGGGAGCCCAGCCCGTCAGGGGAGAGGGGAGCGGGGAGCGGGGGGCGGCCCCACCCCCAGGCCACTCCGCTGCCTGAGACTCACCTGGTCATCGCTGGGGTGTCTGATCCTCCTGCTCCGCTGCCGGATGCCCTCGGCCTCTGGAAGGGGAAGTCCCACGACACAGGAGTGGGACGGAGGTCACCCTCTCCAGAGGGGCTGCCTCCTCCCTTTAGCTGTGCCCTCCCTGCCCCTCCCAGGGGACTGGGTCCAGCCACAACCCAGCTGGCTCAGGGTGTGGCAGGGTCAGCTTGATGGGGCCGGGGGGTGGCGATGCAGGACCCGGAGCGGCCTGGACTCTGGACGGCCCCCGCACTTGGACCACTGCTGCTCAGGGAGCACCTTCCCCGGGGTGGGGCAGCTCTGCTGACACTCCCGGTCCCCGAGGCCCAGAACAGCCTTCCCGGCGGAGCGTGAGTCTGCGGGGAAGGCGGCAGTCGTCCGGTGCCCTCGCAGCCTGCAGGGCCTGGCTGTTGTTTCCACCAAGCCTGTTTCTCACCTGTAACATGGGGTGTGCTTCCCAGCGGGAAGCAGCCCAGCAGAGCCTGCCCAGCTTCCTGGTCCCCGAGGCTGTGGTGTGACAGGAGGGCTGGGGGAGGGCTGTGAGCCGGGAGGAAGCCGCCAGGCCCAACAGAGTGGCGGAGACCCCAGGATGCATTCTGTTTACAGCCTCTGAGCCCAGGGAACTCTACAGCCCTGGATGGGGCTCTATTTTTAGGCTTACAAACTGGCCACCTGGCCAGCTTTCCCTCTCTGGCTGAGGACACACACCACAGGGTGAGGACGCTGGCTGCAGAGGCCCAACCCCAGGCCCGGCCTTGCCCCAGAGCTGGGCACCCCAGGTGCTCCAGGTGTGGGGATCCTGCGAACGGCCTCTGGGCACAAGCACCTCGGCCACCCACCCCAGGAACGCCGGGCCCCCAGACTGCCCAGAGCAGGTAGCCACAGCCCCTCCCGAAGGCCAGGAGACCGACACATGGTGGGGACTTCCTCACCGGCAACCTCGGCGTTTAAACACCTGCACAGGTAAACGCAGCGCTCGGACCGAGGTAAGAACAACAAAAAAGCGTAAACGCAGCTTCCTGGAGGCACATGTAGCCCTGTGCCCCTCCCAGGCTAGGGGCCCAGCTCCTTGCAAAGGGACTTCTCCTTTCTTGGCTTGGGGAGTTTCGCTGCCCATGGTTCCCCTGCCCAGGCGCCAGCCCCACAAACACCAGAGTACAGAGGGAAAGCCCTGGGGACACCCATCTCGTGGGGCTGCCAGCAGTGCGGTGAGGCAGGAAGCTCCAATTACGCAACAGGAGGGAGGCGCCCGGAGGACCTATGCTGGGCGGCCCCTCCTCACGGCCAGGCTCCCTGCCGTCCTGCAGCCTGTCCTCTGGGACCTGGGCGGCCACTCTTTCAGGGCACCCACCTTCTCAGCCTTGCCCACGCTGGGGCCTCTCCTCCCAGGGCAGCCTCTGCTTCCGCCTGCTCTGGCCATAGCCTCCAGGGGCTGCCTGCGTTCCCGGCTCAGCTTCAGGCCCAGGCCAAGCCCGGCGGTCGGCGCCCTGTCTGCACAGCGGCTCTGTGGCTCGCCGGTAGCCTCACTGGCCCCCCTCGGCCCGTGCAGTCCCAAGACCTGCGCCCTGGGCCCCTGGAGCACTTGGTCTCCACGCTGGGCACCTGCCCCGCTGCCGCCGGCTGGGCTTCCCAACCAGACCAGGAGCTAGCTGAGCTCACACCAGCTCCAGACCTAGGTGGACGCCAGGCTGGAGCTTGTTAACTGCCAGTAGAGTTGGGCCGTCCCCAGAGGCGAGTGTGCCCCGCAGGCTGTAAGCTGTGGAGTGGGGCACTTGTCACTCAGCGCCCGCCCAGTGGATGTGCTACATCAGGTAAGGGGCTGCTGGTACCCCAGAGAGTGGGCCGGGAAGCATCTTGGCCAGGTGCCGGACACCCACAGGTTCTCATGTCCTCAGGACTTGAGAAACAAGTAAAATGACTTTTTAAAAACCCACCGGCAACCTCGACGGGGGAGCTCACACTCAACCAGGCCCAACTTCACAGGCCCGTGTCCTACCAGCCTGTCCTGGACACGAGGAACCTCCAAGCCCTCTGTCTTCTGCCTCCACAGGCCATTCTCCCCAGGATCTCGTGCTGGCCCTGCCCTGACCCTTACGAGACCTAGGGACACCGAGGCTTCTCCTGACCGTACCAGCTTCCTGAGAAGCCGGGCCTGCTGCTCCCCTGGGACAGAGGTACAGGAGGCTGTGCTCGCTCACTCTCATCACCTCCTGGGGCTCCTTTAAGGAGCCAGGCCCCTCATGCTGACCCCTAATAAATACACAGGCCTCAAGAGAGCCATTCCAGTCCTAGGCATGTGGCCGCCAAGAGGTGCACAGGAGCGCCAAGAGGAGTAGCACTCATCAGTGGCCAGAGGGAAGAGACCCGAAAGGGTTGCACACACTGGGCCCACTTCTGCCACGGAAGGTGACAGGGTGAGCACGAGCCTTGGCAACAGCGGGTGACCAGGCCACTAACACTGAGCAAAGGGAGTGGCCCAAAAGGACTGAAGACAGAAGCTCAGGGACTCGCGGCTGCGGGACGTGGTGGACGAGGGCCGAGCCACAGAGAGTACAGGGAGGGAGAACGAGGTGGGGAGAAGTCCACGGGGGCAGCTGGAGTCGAGGAAGACCTGGATGGCGAAGGGACACTGGACCGGCATGACAAAACCCCCACTGACCTAGCATGAGCAGTCTCAGTGGAGCGAGGGGAGGAAGTGGGACCCTCAGCTAACGGCCTGTCTGCCACGGTGGGCCGGGAGGGGAGGCCCGAGGCCTGGGCCGACCGGGCGCGTCTGGCCAAGCGCAAGGAAACCTGAGCATGTTTGCCACCAGGGGAACGCGCTGAGTGGCGCCAGGACAGAGTCAGGCACGGGGGGGGGCAGGTGACCAGTGGGCTGGGGAGCACGGCACGCCTGGAAAAGTGCCCGGGACACCTAAACAGGCCCAGTGGCCTCGAGGGCCCCGCTGGGAGCTCCGAGTCTGGAAGGATGGTGACTACTGCTCACACCCGCGTTACAGCCCACCTGGCCGGCTTCCCAAACATCTCCCGCCCCGTTTTCCGTCCAGTTTTCGCTCACAATAATCACCAGACACATTTCCTCAAGACTGGACCAGCTCGAGCCTCAGCACTCACACTGCAGCCCGTCAGCTCTAAAAAATTTTCTCATACTTTAATGGCTTTGAGATTGGGTTGCGCCCGGCAATCACTAGCACAGAGGTTAATGGTGCTCTTCCATTCTTAGAGGACCACGGTGCGTCACTGCTGTATCAGATCTGAGAAGGCAACGACCATCTCCCCTCGGCCCACAGAGCCCAAGCCGGAAGCCCAGAGACCTCCCTCCCAGAGCCTCTCCCGTTACTCCATCCCATTCCCAGCCACCCCCGCCCCTCCCCCCGAGCCGGGACAGCCTCCTGCACTATCCTCCTCCCTCCCTGAGACACGTGATGCCAGCACCATCTTTCCCACACCTCCTCCCCACCCAGACACTATCCGGGCCTTCTGCTATCAAGCCCTCAGTCTGGCCACAACCTGTTCATCCGGTGTCACCAGCTACTGGGTCCCCAGCCCACGCCAAATACAGCCTATGCCACAGAGCCATCTTGCCATCTCTGTTGCTGCCAGCACCATGGAAAACCGCACATCGCCCTACAGTGTTGTCCACGGCTGCCCAGCCCACAGCGCCAAGCGGGCTGCACGCTTGGCACACGGCAGGGTGAGAACCACTCTGTGGCTGGAGATCACCCAGCCCTGCTCTGTCTGTCGCCCCCAGGTGAGTCTCTTCCCTCCCTGGGCCTTGGAGTCTTCATCTGAGCCAAAGTAGCCCCCGAGAATGTCCACCAGGCCCTTCAGTTCAACAGGCATCCAAGCACAGCCACATGGGACCACCACCTCCAAGGCCTCTGTGGCTGCTTATCCAACAAGACAGTGGACAGGGCAGTTGCAGAAAGAACGTGTCATCTAACTGGGCACTTCTGGGAATGAAAGGGATGCTGCTGATTATGGAGCGTGAGCCAGGACAGCTCTGGGCAGGCCGAATGCAGAGACAGCCCACTTGGGGCTGATGGAAACCCGCAAAACTACAGGGCACAGTGAAGGGGCAGCAGGGCCATCAGCCACAGCAAACACCTGCCAGAGGCTTACTGTGGAGCAGCCACTGTGCTGGGCCAGGGAGGACCCTGACAACCCCCATTCTGAACGCTCGGTGGGTGCAACAACCTGCCACCCAGCAGGGTGGGGTCTGGACCCCAAGGGACCCTCAGCCTCTGGGCTTCCAGGGCCACTGCAGTCAGGGCCAGGCCAGGATGGCTCGGGTGGCATGACCACCCCAGAGCCTGCCTCTGTCCTTGCCTGCACCCCTGGCAGGCCCCTGGAGCCCTGGCATCCTTGTGGCTCTGCTCAGACACAGGGAGAGAGCCTTCCTGGGTGGATCTACATAGCACCTTGCTCTTCCATGGGAACAGAGGGCTTAGAGACCTCCTGGGAGGAGGCAGGGTGTGGGGGGACCTGAGGCCCAGTCTGCGGATCTCATCTCGAACTCTTTCCCCACACAGAGCCGTACACCTAAGGACAGGCGGTGAGGTGATACTCTGTTGTCTGGAGAAGTAACAAAGGATATTCCAGAGTTAGAATCAATGATGCAACAGAGACCATTCTGTGTTTCTTTAGAACTTTTGATCCACACTCAGATTTTCTCTGACCCCACTTCTCCTCCATACTCAGTGTCTCTGGGGCTCTCCACAGCCCAGTTTCTGCCCATGAGACTTCTAGAAAATAATCTACCACCCCAGCAGGCGCCAGGAGGATAAGCACTGGACTAGATGCCACATGGGCCTGGTGGTCCCCTGAAGACCCCAAGGCAACGCCTCTAAGCACTGCGCCACCCCCTCGCCCTCCTTCCTGGGAGAAGTCGCAGCTCCCCTGTTGTTACAGACCCAAGTGCCTCACCCCCTCCCACGGCCAGCCCTTCCACTCACCCCAAATCAAGCCTGTCTTCAGGACTCAACTCCGGCACCCTTCCCTCCCCACCTCTACCGCTCTCTAAAAGCTCTGGACACTCCTGGCGGACACCTCCGGCCCTTTGCTCAAGAAGTCCTGTCTGCCCAAAACGACCCCCGGGGGTCCCGCTAACCACCACCTTCTCTGGGAAGTCTCCCTGGGGAGACGGAGAGCACGACTTCTGCACCACCGCGGTACCTGAAGCTTCTGAACCGGAGGTCTGCGGCCGCGCCCCGCGGCAGGCCCCAGCCCACCTCGGCAGCCCCCGGGAACCGCGAGCTCCCCGAGGGCGGGCAGCCTCCCACCCCCTTTCCGCCCGGCACCGGGCACCGCCCCGCCTGGTGGGAGGCCGGGGGCGCGGGACGGGCGGGACGGCGGCGGAGGGCGCGCTGCGGGGGCCCGGCCGGCTGCGCCCCGGGGTCGGAAAGCACCGTCTGGGATGCTCCCCGGAAGGCGGGGCGGCGGCAGCCTCAGGGGCTGAGAAGGACAGGCCCGCGGCCTCTCCAGGCCCGCGCCCGGCGGGCCGGCCCCGCCCCTCCGCCGCGGCGGGCCGGGCGCCCCGGGACCCCGCCCGGGGCCCTCCCCTCGCGGCCTCCGCGCCTGGGCGGGTCCTGGCCGCGCCCGCCCAGCCCCGCCCCGCCCCGCCGCCGCCGCCGCCGCCGCCGCCGCCGCCGCCTCACCTCGCCCTCTCGGCCGCCGCCGCTGCCAGGGGCCCGGCCGGAAGTGACGCGCGCCGCCGCGCGCGCGCACGCGCACGGCCACGTGACCGCCGCCGCGCGGGGGCTGCGCGAGGGCGGGGACTGAGCGCCGGGGACTGAGCGCCGGGGCCTGGGTCCGCGAGGTCTGCGGCCTGGGTCCGCGAGGTCTGCGGCCTCCGGAAGCCGGGGATGGCGGAGACCGGCTCCTGGGGCAGCGGGGATCTAAGGGGTCGGGGCCGGCGTGGTCGGGGTCTCGGGGCGGACAAGGCGGGGAGGCAGCGGGGTCGACGGACGGCGAGGACCGGGGGTCGGGAGCCGCGGGACCCCGAGACCAGAGTGGACGACCAAGTCCACTGACCACCGGAAGCAGCGGGAGCCGGAGGACTGGGGCGGGCCGGTCCCCAGTAATCAGGCCATCACCACGGGCTTGGGGATCACGTTTATTGAAAAAGTAAAAAGTATCACAATAAAAAATCCACCTGGAGAAAAAGCCAGGCCAGAGGTGTGGGAGGAGCAGGGGTTGTGCCCAGGTTTGGGGTCGCGCGGCCAGCCTGGTCGGCTCCCAGCCGGGCTGGCCCGGCACTCCTGGCACGTCGGGGAGGTGGGCACCTGACTTGTGTGTGTGAGGAGGAGGGGCTGGGCCCTGGAAGGGCGGGGCTGGGCTCAGTCCATCTTAGTCCCTTTGAAGAGCTCCACCAAGTCCTTGAAGTCAGGGTCAATGAGGTCCGAGGGCAGGTCACCATCATCGTTGGCAGCTTCTCTGTCTGCCCCCAGGGAAATGAGGTACCTGGGGTGCAAAGGGTGGCCCTGGTTGCAGAGCGGGTGACCTGGAGGATGTTCACTCCTACCCCAGGGTAGCAGGCTGGGGTCCTGAGGTCCACCTGTTTTTTATTTTTCCAGGTGGGGTGAAGAGGAAAAAACCGGACCCTTTGGAAACTACGGCTGACTTTTGCAGTCTGCTCTGGGGAGGGCAACAGGGCAGAAAGGAGATTCTAGAAACCCTTAGGATTCTAAGCTCCACTACCAGGGCCACGTTTTGGGAGACTACATCCTGGAGGCCACCCTCTCACCTGGCTATATCAGGGTACCCGTCGCTGCAGGCGATGTGCAGGGCCGTCCAGCCCGTCTCGTCACGCTGGTGAATGTCAGCCCCGTATTTGACCAGCAACTTGACACACTCCAGGTTTCCAGAGAGCACCGCTTCATGAAGGGCAGCCAGGCCTGGGCAGGGTAGGAGGGGTCAAGGCTGAGGCCTTCCTCTGCTGCCCCAAAGACCCTCACTGGCCTCGTAGGCACTCACCTGAGGGGTAGATGGTGTCCAGGGAGACTTTCCGAGTCCTGATGAAGCGCCCCACCTGCTCCAGGTCACCCTGGCGGATGTGGTCCAAGAACAGGACATCATTAGGGAAGTGCACACTTCTATTGGCCAAGAGCCTCCGGCGCCGCTGCCGTGGGCTGTAGCGGGCATAGCGGGCTGTTCTGCTGGGCATCCTGGTGGCTATGGCGTGGGCTGCCCCTTCGGGGACCCTACTGCTGGGGGGAGGCAGGTCCCCAGTCCGGATCAGACCTGCCAAGGGCAGGCTCTTCTGGCTGACGATGACCTGCAGTGCAGCCACCGCAGGGCTCCTGTGCTCCCTCTGGCCCGGGGGCTTCCCACTTATATAGGGCCCTCAGAGCTATATAAAGCTGCGCAGTCATGCTCGCACCCGAAGGGCTGAAACTGAGCCGCCCCAGCCCTGCCCTCAGGATCATGTTAAGTGGTTCATCTTTCAGCCCACCTGTCGCTGTGCCCGGCCAAAGGGGTCAGATCCTTCCTGGCCACCGCTCCCTGCCCACAGCTGGACCTAGAAGGTGCCTGACAGAGGGCAGGAGAGGTGCTGGAAGGGCAGGGCCATTAGGAAGGCACACAGGTACCAAGGTCATCAGGGGCGGGGGTCTCCCATGGTCCCAGGGACTTGCAGGCGGTGCGTGATGCATGGTGAGCACAGCTGCCTCTCCCTCCTGCAGGGCGATGGGGCCGCCCACACCTAGGAAGCCCAGGGTCCTGGCCGTGCCACCCATCCCCTTGCCACTTGTCACCTTCCATCTGGCTTGCATCACTCATGGGGCAGTTTTCCCAAATGCCCATTAGGGACCCTCTGCAGCCCCCTCCCCGCCCAATGCCCTGTCCCCCATGCTCCCCACCCCCTCCATTTCTTCTGTTTCCAGTCTGGCTGCTTCCTGGCAAGAATACACTTGCTCACCCTTAAGGTGGCATCTAGTTGGCTCCGCAAGGACTCAGTGCTGTGTGCCCTCTGCCCCTGGCCCAGTGCAGACTTCCCTGCAGGAGTGTGACCAGTGGAATTTTAAGACATCCCAGCAGGCTGGGCCAGTGCTGGCTGTCTTCACCACAGCAGCCAAGGTCAGAGGTGGGGCTTCAGCTTCAGTGAGAAAGCAGAGCCGGTGGGGGGACACACACCCGGGCGCAAAGCTGGGCCTGCGGGGTCAGCACAGCCCTGCAGAATCCGAAGCTTGCTGTCTGTCAAGATCGAGGTGTTGGCGGGTAGCCCTTCCCAGGGACCACTGGCTTCAGGTCCACCTCGGGCTCCTGGGGCAGGTCCTTGACGTTCTCCAGTTTGTTGGCCCATCCCTGTCCTGCCTTCGAGCTCATGTGGTGTTTTCCTTGTGTGGCCGTCTATGTCCAGGTTTCCCTGTGTAATAAGGACACCAGCCATTAGATTAGGACCCATCCTACTCCAGCATGGCCTCATCTTAGCCTATTACACCTGCAGCGGCTCCACTTCCAAATAAGGTCACACGTTGATGTGCGGGGGTGGGGGTGGGGGTGGTTTAAGGCTTCAACATATGAACACGGGGGACGCAGTTCAACCACTAACACCGCAAGATCCTCTGGGTTGTCTCTGAAGGCCTGGATGTCCGTGACTGACAGAACCCAGCTCAGCCAGTGCTCTACAGGGCGGGGCAGGGGCTTGGTCACCAGGAGCCCTTGGGTCACCAGGAGCCCTTGGGTCACCAGGATGGTCTGGATCCGACAAAATCAAGTCACCAAATACATCCACACCCCAGGTGCAAAGCCTTGGGACCAAATGCTACAGAGGACAGGGCACTGCCCACAGCAGGCTCCCTGCCCCAATGCCCTGATGGGGTTTCTCCGCCTGCCTCGGTGCCACTGAGGTTCCATGGGAACCTCCATCCAGGCCAGGCCCCGGCTTGGCCCCAAGGGAGGGTGTTCCCAGTGGTCCTGCATGTCAGGCTCAGAGCATGGTGCTGGGCGGTGCTACTCCTGGTTACTTGGGTCACTTGGGAGGAGCCGGGTACAGTTTCTTGGGGCTTGTCTGCACGAAGCCCAGAGACACAGTCCACACTGTACACGGAGACAGAACTTTCCTTTGATATGAAGATTGCTTTTTCTGATGGAAACTTGTCTGCCTGCCCAGCTCAGAGGATCAAGTGGAAGAGCCCTGGGTGAAGCTGCCACCAAGGCCTGGCTCTTCCTTCAAATGACAGGCCTCAGGGCAGGGCACGCCGTCAGGGTGGGCCTTCCGGAGACCCCAAGAGACACCCTCCGGTCCATCCTGCCACAGGCGGGCTGAGACAGCTCGGGATTTGGGCTATGGGGTTTCTGTTCAGATATTTGGATCAGAGGAGGGGCAGACACCTGGATGGCACCTGGTGAGGACACGGGGAGCCGGTCCTCAAGCCACAGCCGTGGCCTGCGGGAACTCACTTGGAAACCTCGTGGCCCAAGCCGGCTGCGAACAGTCTAACCTCCCACGGCTGGCGAGGCCTGCTATTCACGGAACCACACCTGTATTCACACAGCCTCGTCCCTGTTCTTCTGCCTGCGGGAACTTGTCAAGTGACCTGGTTTGCATGACGTTAAGGTTTTGCCTTTTGGACAACAGAAGCCACATGGAACATTTAACTCAAAAAGCTTACTTTGAGGAGTGCAAGGGACGCAACTAGCAAAACTCCTCATCCAGCGGAAAGCAAGCCGCGCCGGCTGGAGGGGCGTCGGGTGGGCCCAGCCGCCCTTGGAGGGTCTGATGCACCGGGCCAGCAGCTGCTTTTGAGGCTCCAGGGCAACAGCTTCCTACCACCTGGAGAGAGGAAGTGAAGGTGGGGCCAGCCGGCCGCTAAGCCTTCCATGCCTGCCCCGAGCCTGCAAAGTTACTTTGCTAATCCGCCGGGTTTGGGACTCTTAACCGCCACCGCCCAGCAAACCAGGCTCAGGAATGTGCTAATCAGCTGCCCGGGCAGAAGGGGAAGGTATCGGTGACTCAGCCCCCCTCCCCGGAGCACATGACGGCGCTGCTGCGCGAGGCTGCCAGGTCCCAAGGTTTCTACGCAGAGGGCCAGGCCCCGCACAGCTGGCCTGCCGCGTCTCTGCCCCCGCCGCTGGGCGTAGCCCACCCCCAGCAGCTGCAGCTCCTGACAGCCCAGCTCTCAGTCCACCCTGGGTGCCCTCGTCCAGAGGCCACGTGTGTCTGCCTGGGGAATCCACGCACGTTCTGGAGGGCAGAGCTAACGTCTCCCCAGTGACCGCCTCCCACAGAAACTCCGAGTGCCCAAGCTCACTTTTTCTCCGATACACGCCTTGTGTCGGCAGGACCAAAGCACAGGACACACGGACCCTGGAGCAGACGAGACAGAAACCAGCCCCGGCGCCGGCCACCTGAGAACCAGGGAAGGGAGCCCGGCCACTGCAGGCCAAGCTGGGGCGCAGTGTCCAGACGCTGAGGCGCGGACAAGCCAAGGCTTGGTTGGTGCTGCCCAGGGTGCCAATACCAGGTTCTCGCTGGACACCAGCTGGACACCAGCTGGACACCGCAGGCCCAGGTGAGAGGCAGGAGCAGCCCTGGGGTCTGAGGGTCCGGATGGCCCTGGGGCGGTCAAGGGAGGACACACGGCCCTCTTGCTGAAGACATGGCTGTGCACGGGGGAAATGACACACGCACCTTCCCATGGGCTGAGACCACGTTCACGTAAGTGCCACAGTCAAGTCTGCTGGATGTGGCCCTGCCACCTCCAAGCTCCCAGCAGCATCAGAGCTGGAGGGCCCAGGGATGGGGTAACGTGTACGCTTTCTGCCGCAGGTGACACATCACAGGGATCGATGAAACACGTTGAGGGACAGGCCAGGATCCTTGGATACTCGGCCGTGTTTGCTCTGTCCTCGACCTCCTGGTGGACTGTGTCTCCACCTCTCTCCCCTCCTTTGAGGATGCCATCAACACCCCTTCCAGCCCACCGGCCGCTGCAGACGTGTGTAGACGGAGGGGAAGCCCTGGGCGCTGCTGTCATGACTAGAGGTGGATGCCCCCCTGAGCCCGGCCAGCCCCCCGTGGGCCCCTCATGCTCAGCTCCCTGGGGGCCAAAAGGTGTCACCAATCCCAGCTCAGGTGCCATCAGCCCAACGCTGCAGCCAGACTGACAGCTGAGTCTAACTGTGCTCTTCCCCATGCAGACTGTGTGAGTGAGCGCAGGTCCTAGAAGTCAAGTCATGTTTAAACAACCAGAGCTGCTACTTTAACATGACTGTTTTCAACACGGTGTTCTAGCAATGAGCACAGCGTTCCCGAAGCCCAAGCACCCCTGGTCTCTCCTGAGACTCTGCGGTGGTTCCAGGCAGCAGTGGGAAGGGACCACTCTTGCACGACAGAGCTGCCCACCCTGGCCATCCCGTGTCCTGATGTGGCACGAGGCAGATCGAAGCCATGACCGCTGGACACCCGAGGCGGGCAGTGCTGGTGGTACCCATCACAGGTAAGCTGGCCCATAGGCACCTGGCCAGGGGCAGCCCTGAGCTCCTCTGCTTGGGGACATGCAGGTGCACTTCACCCCAGGCGGTGACTCACGCACCCTTCCATGTTCTAGGAAAGAGGTCTCAACAAAAGCGGCCCCCACCAAGCCTACCCTCCTCTCTAGAAAGTCGGAACTCCGGCCCAACTCCCCACACTGGGAGATCGTAAGGCAGAGGCAACGACAGGCAGAAAATTTCAACTTTATTTGGCCAATGTGTCCAATTCCAACATCGTGGCAGAAGTGCCCGAGGAATGGTCAACGTGTGACTCTGCTCAAGCATCCTCGCCATCTCCCAGCCTGGAGACGGAGGGCCCTGTCCTGCCTGGGCAGCCCTCGGGCCACCCCAGACGTCACAGAGCGGTGAGAACTTGGGCTCGGGGAAGGAGGGGGCCGCCGGGCCTGTCCTAGGGGGGCCCCCGTGACAGACCTGAAGTCTCTGCTTAACCACACGAAGCAGGAGCCTCACTCTGCCCAGGCAACACTGCAGGATGTGAGGGGCCCGCCCAGCCCAGTCCCCACAGGGGACCCCCACACAGGGGACAGGAGTCTCCAGGGAGGCCCGGCCAAGGTGGAACAGACAGCCTGATGTCCAAAAATGTCTAAAAATCCCACAGGTGGAATATTTTTTAAGTGACAGTATAACCCTAACAGCAATAAGACATTGCCAGCGTGAGATTTCAAAACATTTCAGTGAACACTCAGGACAAAACTGTGTACAAAAAAGTACATCACAGTTAAAATAAAAAAAAAAAAAAAAAAAAAAAAAAAAACGGCCCACCAAGACGGGCCGGGCTGGCCTGGAGATAAATCCCTTTCCAAAAATTGAAAAGCGAAGGAAGACGGGTTTAGAGTTACACGTGTTGGGGTGAAGTGTGGCTTCAGAAAAGTTCCCTGCATTTCCGACCGATGCGCCCTCTCCCGGGTGGGTCTGCGGCGCCTGGAGGCCGTGCTACTGGGCGCGCAGCCCCGGGAGGTGACCTGTTCGGGTGCCCAGCTCTGCCTCTCCGCCTTACAGTTCATCTTTCACAGCTTTGTCGTCGTCTTCCTCCAGGTCAGGCTCTTCTGCTTCCTCTAGGTCTTCTAAATCCTGGGAGGCGAGAAGAGGGCAGGAAGCGAAAGTCCAGGCTGAGCCGGCCCTGCAACGGCCCCCGCCCGGCTGCACACACCAGGGACCAGCTGCCTGGGTGCGGGTTCTGCCCATAGGACAGCGTGGAAGCAGAGCCCCGCTGCAGGGCACCCAGGGTCCCAACCCTCACCACCACCCAGTGAGTGAGCACCGGCCGCCCTGAGCAGGAGAGCTGCTGGTGTGTAATATCCACCCCTCCAGCCCCGGAGTCAAGGGGCCAGTGACTGTCCAGCGGCCACAGCAGCACAACCGGCCTGAGGGCTCCCCACCAAACCTGGCAGCCAGAGAAGCCTCCCAGGCAGCTCTGCCCCGTCACGATCCCTGGCACTTCTGAGTGGGCCCTGCGACCCGGAAGGACCATTCCCTCTGCCCACCCCGCCACACCCTCTTGGCCTGGGTGCACTCCTGACATCCCCACAGCTGACCACACACGACACGGCGAACATGTGGGATGAGCCTGGGAAGCCCGGCACTCAGATGCTCCCGAAGCCCTGGTACAGCTGTCCGTCGGCCACACTTACGTCGTCATCCCCGGCCCCATCCTGGCCGCCGCTCTCCAGGAACTTCTTAAAACCGTCCAATGTCCGTTCCCCATTGTAGTCGATGACCTGTTGGGGCAGAGTGATGAGAAGTGGGAAACAGCCCCAGCCCTGCCCGCCCCCCCCAACCCCCGATGGCCACGGCGGCGCACCGTCCGGTCGGCGCTGGCAGGGAAGAACTTGAGCGTGGGGAAGCTGTGCACTTTCACCGCCTCCACCTCGTTGGCCGTGGAGTCCATCTTGGCGATGACGATGCTCTCGTGGTCCTTGTACGTCTCCCCCAGCTTATCCCAGATGGGGGCGAGCTGCTTGCAGTGCCCGCACCACGGGGCGTCTGAGGGAAAGCGGTCTGAGTCTTGCTGGACGGGCGCCCGCCCGGCCGAGCCCTGCAGTGGAGGCCTCACTTACAGAACTCCACAAAGACGTTCTTCTTCTCGTCGAAGGCGACCTCCTCGAAGTTCTTCCCGACCAGCACTTTGACTGGCTGCTTGTCCCAGTCGTCAGGCAGCTCCTGGCTCATCAGGTGGGGCTGGGGGGCAGGCAGAGCAGCAGGGTCAGGGATGTGCAGCTCCACCCAGGCTGCCCTGCCAACACCCGCTGCCCCGTGCACCCCCAGGGCTGGCGGAAGCAAGGGCGCTGTCAGGGCCCCGAGGCCACACCTTGACCTTGCCCTCCAGGAAGCGCTGGCAGAACTCGGCGATCTTCTCCGCGGTCAGCTCGTCCGACTCGGGCTTGTACTTGGTCATCTCCTCCTCCAGCGTGATGAGGCGCACGGCTGGGCTCTCCTCCTTCTTCAGGCCGAAGAACTCTAGGATGCGCTGGTTGTCAGAGTGGTCACTGTCGATGAAGATGAACAGGATCTTGGGGAGAAAAGGCAAGTTGAGCGGCCCCGAAGCCGAGGGTTCCCTCTGCGCCCACTGCCCCCACCCGAGCCGACCGTCCTCCGGCCCCTCCCAGCAGCCGGGACCCCAGGGACAGGCTACCCCGAGGCAGAGGAAGCCCGGGGCCGAGCCGCCCGCACCTTGCCCTTGAAGCCCTCGGCGGCTTTTCGGAAGTTGCTCAGCGTGGCCTCGTGGTCAGACAGACTCTTCGGCAGGAACAGCAGGATGTGAGTCTTGATCTCGCCTCCAAAGATCTTCGGGGCTGTCTGTTGTCACACAGGTCACTTGGTCTGAGCCACCAACTAAGCTACTGACATAGGCTTTCTCTCGTGACCCCCTGCCTGGACCACAGCGGGGGTTCTGCACATGGGGCCCCAGGGCTGAAGGTCACGCCCCTCTTGCACCCCCCCCACCCCCGCCATCGGGCGCAGGACCAGCAGCAGAGCCACACCTGCTCGGTGAACTCAATGACCAGCGGCAGCTGGTTGTGCTTGATGAAATCCAACAGCTTCTCCTTGGTG
Source organism: Vicugna pacos (assembly GCF_048564905.1). Lineage (NCBI taxonomy): Eukaryota > Metazoa > Chordata > Mammalia > Artiodactyla > Camelidae > Vicugna > Vicugna pacos. The sequence goes on from NC_133002.1 coordinate 62,344,391, forward strand.
ACCTCGCCCTCAAAGTCATTCCGGCCTTCGTCGAACTGTGGACAGAGAGGCCTGGGTGCTGAGGCTGTCCGAGAAGCCCCTGGGGCACTAGCAGGCCCCATCTTCCTGCCTGGGATTTCAGAGCAGCATGGGGTGGGACCAACGCGCCTCTGTCCAAAGCAAAGCCTGGTGATGGCTGCAAGGACTCACCCTCCAGGCACCAGGTAACAGGAAAGCCGCCAGGAGAGCCCCCAGGCTCCCCAGGAGCACAAGCAGCCCCTGCCCCCCGCCCCAGACAGGGACCCCACCCCAGCTGGTTCCCAACAAGCCACAAGAGCCCCACGGCCTGGGTGCCAGGGTACACCCTTGTCTCCAGTCCCTAAAACCGGGGCTCCCGAGGTGTGGGCCTCGCCCCCATGGGCCCAAGGCCCTTCCAGGGCAGCTCCAAGGTCAGAGCGGTTTTCACAACCCCGCTCAGAAGGCAGGTGCCCTGTCACGCTCCCCGCCCCCCCGAGAGTGCAGGACGGTGTGTGACATTGCATCACACTGAAGGCAAATGGGAACTCAGCTGTCTCTGTTGAGGCAGACGCTAGAGACCGCCAGAAACCCAAACTTCACTCTACCACTGAAACGTTGTTGTCTAGGAAAAATTAATTTTCATAAAAATTTAGTATTTTTTCCTTGTTATTTTAGAATGAGCAAGTTTATAATTTCTCAGTTCTAACCTCTAACACAACAAACAGACTGGTATGGTCTACAAGGACAGAGGCTCTCTGGGGTCCCCAGGAACCTGGGAGAGTTTCAGAGTCCTCCTCTTCTCTTCCTGGTCACTTCCCACTGCATTTCCCCAAAGTAACTTCCAGAAAAGCAGGTGGCCACGTCCCACCCCACCTCGCGTCACATGAAGCCTGGCACATGGCTCAACCACGACACGTGCTGCTGAGCAGGACGAGACAGAGGGCCGGGCACTGGGGGCCCCAGGGAGCCAAAGCCCAGCAGGCACCACTGGGCCGCAGTCAGAGACACACAGGCCACCGCCCCTCCCCAGAACCGCGGCGCCGCGTGGGACGCGACCCTCCTGGTACTGCTGCCACATCATGCCCCACTCATTGCCGACCTTGGTAAAGAGCGAACGGCTGGCCTTCCCGTATCACGGGACAGCACAGAGGCCCAGGCCCTGGGCAGAGGCCACCCTGCCAGGCTCAGTAACATTCCCAAAAGTCCCCGCACGCACTCTCTAACCCCCCAGCTTCAGAGATGAAAAAATAAAGTAGACACAGAACAAAGACAAGGGACGGTCAGCTGTCACACTGGTGGTGCAACGCCAGAGACCCATGACCCGAGCCGGGACTCACAGCCCCAGTTCAGCTGGTGTCCTGGCCTCGCCACCCGGCCGCAAGATGCAGGGCAGCTGGCTGGAGCCGCGTCCCACTCGGCCAGGCGGCCACACTCGTCCCCTGAAGACCCAGCTCGTTGGAGGACCTGGGCCAGCAGTGAAGGCCGGAACGTGGGGACAGCAGTGGCAGGGCTCCGTCTTCCTCTCGCCCACAGTGCCGTCGGTGCAGCTGCAGCTCCTACTGACCGCCCAGCACAGTGCCCACCGGCTCGGCCGGGCTCCTGCTCGCAGCCGCCTGAGGCAACCTCCCTGTTCCAGCACCACCACCAGAGCCGCCGAGTGGAAGAGGGCACAGCCTACTTACAGGCCCCAGGCCCATGGACACAGAGCAGCGAGGCCGAGAAAGACGCGGCAGTCAGCAGAACAGATGCGCTCCGTGACCAGTTTTCACAGAGCAGGGAACAATCGTTCTGACCTTCAAGGACACATGGTCACCACAGGCATCGATCCCGCGTGACCACCGCCACTCCAGGTCTCAAGGGTAACGGGAAAGACCAAAGCGGACTAAGCTGATCAAAGGGGGTTGGCCAGCTCGGCGGGCCTCAGTCTCCTGCGCCCTCGCCCCAAACTGCAGGGTGCCAGGACCTTCCACTCAGCTCCCTCCAGCCCACGCTGTGGGCCTCTCCTCTGCAGGTGTTAGTCGGCGCTTCCTGTGCACCTCCGGCGACACGAAGGGCTAACTTAGCAACCCTGCACCCTCACGGGCGACGCGAAGACCTCTACTGAGTAGGGAGAATGTGCGTGACGCTTCGAGTCCTCCCAAGGAAGAGGCTGCAGAAATAGCAGGAAGCAAGCCCCCCAGAAGCCAGAGCAGCTGGGGGCCCCCCAGCCCTCGTCCCAGCTTTCCCCCTCAGCCGCTGGAGGCTCAGCACAGTCCTTTCTGCCCACACAAGTTACGACTTTGCTATAACTTTACAGCTACTTTCATCCCAAGGAGACAAAACAGGACAGGAGTCCAGGCCCAGCTGCACCTCCTCCTCCCCCAGCACCCTCACCTCCACCCACACCTGCTAACTGAACCGCATTAATGCCACCACCCAATCCAGGGACAGCTGTGTCCCAAGAGCATGGGTGCTTGGCCGGCCCCAGGCCCCATCTGGTGGCTGAGTTACTGAGAGACCCCAGTGGCCCCGTTGGTACTGCGGTGCACACTCCAGCCCCCGCTGTGTCCCAGAAAGAGTGCAGGGTGGCTAAAAGCCGTGGGGCCCCTTCATGACAAGGAAGAAGAGGTGTGGGCTGGGGTAGCCCATGGGGCGAGGCTCTGCCAACAAGATGGAACACGCCCCAGGAGCTGATCCTGTGGAGCAGGACTGGAGTGACAGCGGCACGGCACCGCCAATGTGACTAATGCCACTGAGTCCCAACCTCGAAAGCTGTTGAAGTGACAGACTTGGTTCCATGTGTCTCACCACGGCTTTTTTCCCCCCAAAAGCTAACACTCCAAAGCAGCTCCATTTCCGTAAAACAGTACCAGACACTGCAAGAGCTGAACAAGGGGTCCACGGCTGAGGGGCTGAAGGCCATTGAGAGGCTCCTACAACCTGACACTGCAAAACGGGCCCTGGTAACAGGCCGGCTGGCGGTCCAGCAGCCAGCGCCACCCGGGCAAGGTCCCCGAAGGCCACTGCACCCCTGCAACGTGGCACCTCGGCCACCCCAAGGGCCACTCACCTTCTTAAAGAGGACCACCCTGTCCTTGTCCAGCTGGTACTTGGAGAACACGTCACCGCTGGACGTGACCCCAAAGGGGATGTCGTCGACGGCCTCTGCTGCCAGCAGGAACTGCTTGGCGGAGTCCGACTCCAAGTCCTGGAGAGAAGGGGAACCAGAGGTGGCCGCTGCGCAACACCAAGGACCCACCCGGTCAGCACAGGGCAGACGGCGGGGCCTGGGCCCCCGCGTGAGGGAGGAAGACCGGGATGGAGCCCCAGAGCCTCTACCTTGAAGAAGCCAATGACGGCCACCTCGCTGGACGCCACCAAGGCCTCGGCAGCAGCCCCGTCAGGCAGGGTGGTGGCGGCGGGGCCTGTGCGCTTCTTCAGCCAGCTCACGATGTCATCGGCCTCTCTGCCAGCTGCACCAACACACGCAGGCCCACCTGAAACCAGGGGTGCGCCCACCCGCCCTGCCCGTCCTCGCCAGAGCTCCCGGCCAAAACCAGAGAGAAACATCCTCCTGCCACGGAACACGGCTGTCCAAAGTCCAGGGCCGAAAGGGCTCCCATGTGTATGTGGGAGACGGCACTCGTGTTTAAAGGAGGAAAAGGCAGGGCCCGCCTCTGGGTAGATCACAGACCATTTCTCTTCTCTCATCTCTCTGCACCTTGTGAGTCTTCCCTGACACCTGAATTCATTAAGCACACTCACTCCCCCCTGGGGGCCCACACTAGGCTTCATCTTCATTAGGGTAGGGTAGGCCGGGCTCCGCCTGCCTTGTGTGCCCGGTTGCTCAGGGGTCCTCGCCCCTCGCGCCTCCTGACCAGGAGGAGGAGATATGGCCCGTGTGCACCACCCAAGCAGGTGTGACGTAAAGGGAGAAGCCTGCTCCTCCTGAGACTGAGGCTCCTTACCCTTCTCCTCTCACGGGGTTGGACCACCTGGTCCGACCTGGAAAGAGCTGCCGAATCTCACACTTAAAAAGAAATTAAGCAAAAGCTGCCTTAGTTACAGCTGGAGTCAGGAAGTGCTACCTCACCTCCAGGACCTCAGTGTCACTGATAGGATGGTGGGAACTATGCACAAGGCCCTTCCACGCCCGAGTGGACACAAGTAAAAGCAGGAGCAGCATTAGCCTCGGGAGGAGACCAGAGCGGCTGACGGCAGAATTAGCAGGACGGGCTGCTCAGGGAACTGGGACGGAGAAGCCACGGAACTGGTTTTCTAGACAAAGATTCTTCTTTTGTCACTGGTACCGACCAGGCTACCCAGGGGCCCAACCTCCAGGAAAGCTGCCTCAGAGGCCCCAAGCAAAGCAGCGGCCAAGGGCTTGTGCTGCAGACGGAGCTGGACTTGAACCCGACCCGGCCTGGCACCCGCTGCTCTCCGCTCAGTGGCCAGAACACCTGAGAGTCAGCAGAGGCTCAGCCTCCCCGTCCTCCCCGTCCATCTTCAGTTGAGCCCCGGCCAGCTCTCTGCACCCACCCCCATGTCCCTCTGCACTCGAGGGGCACAGGAAGGGAGCACTTTCCTCCCAGTGCCTTTGCAGACTGGACTAGACCCAGGGCTCAGTCCAAGGACAGGCTCTCCTCCACGCCTCTGGAAATGAGCCCCCCCACCTCTGTGAACTAAGAAGGGCTGCAGGCGAACCCCTCACCCGCCCACATGGGCAATTAGAGGCAGTGCAGTGCTCACACCTGTGTATTCTTTGGGGGAAGCCGTGTCTCCGTTCTTGAAGAACTTGATGGTCGGGTAGCCTCGGACGCCATACTGCTGGGCCAACTCAGACTCTTCCGTGGCATCGACCTTTGCCAGTCTGATCTCAGAACCTTCTGCCTTCAGTTTCCCAGCTGCTTTGGCATACTCTGGAGCCAGAGCCTTGCAGTGGCCACACCACGGGGCATCTGCAGGAGAAGGCAAGACACTAGGGAGCAGCAGTGAACAGCCCACGGCTCCCCTTCCCTCCTCCTTCGATACTTCCCTCCATAAAAACTTTATCTTTGCACCGCGATAACCCCTCTGAACGCACAGACTGGACTGACAGCTTGGTGCTCTTGGGCAACGTTGGACAGAGAGGCCAGAGAGGACAACCCCCAAGGCCCCTTCCTGCAATGTCGCCATCAGCACAGGAAGGCAAAGTCTCTAATGATTAGTAAGTAACTTCCTATTACCTGCAGGCAATTAGGGCACTCGTACCCCTGGAACCGCCCTTCAGGAACCAGAGAAATTAAGAAGCTAAAGCCGTGGCAGCTGGATACGTGGTGAGAACTGCCAGGAGTCCCTGTCACACATCTGCCACACTGGCCTTGAGACTCATGTCTAAAATGAGTATTTTAGACTCTGGGAAGGGGACTCTAACTCTGAGGTTAGCAGCTGTGCTGGGCCTAAGATTTCCACCCCAGACAATCGGGGCTTAAATGCTTATAAATACAAACAAAGGTTTTGGATTCTGGTGGACAACACTATCAAACAGAAGGTAGCTGTCACAGGTTGAAGGTGGTGTGGGCAGGAGCAGTGCTTTTGGGGGACCGGTCCTGGTGAGCAATTAGGGGGTTAGACCTTTATCTCTGGCAGCTCACACAGTCGACCCTGTTTTTCTTAGGCTAACAGAGGGATTCTGCCATATGGACGTCAAGCACAAAGACACGTCCTGGCTGTCGGCCCTCGGTCACCCTCAGGGTCCAGCTAAGCAGGAGGGATGCCCCGCAAGAGGCGGGCAGCGCAGGAACGCTGACAGCAGGTCTGGGGGCGCTCTCTACTCGAGGATGAGTCTCCCTAGGGGCTAGGAGTCAGTGCGTCCAGGGGTGGCCGGAAGGCTGACAGCCCCGAAGACCTCAAGCCTGGCGGGACCAGGGGAGGAAGAGTGGGGAGGGGCGCCCAGGCCCCTGCGCTCGGCCACCCCACCCCTGCCCCTCCAGCCCCTGTCCCCCGGCCCCCTCTGTCCCCGCTCCGTCCCCACCCCGCGGCAGCGGCGAGGCCCGGCCCGGGCGCCCGGGCGAGCGGGAGGCACTCACAGAACTCCACCAGCAGGTACTTGTGGGCCGCCAGCGCCTCGTCGAAGTTGCCCTTGTTGAGCACCAGGACGTGGTCCTCCTCGTCGGGGGCGCCGGCGCCCGCGCGGGGCAGCGCGGCCAAGACCAGGCAGAGCAGAGCGCGGCGCAGCATGTCGGAACGGGCACGGCGCTTCGGTTGGCGCCGCTGGGACAGCAGGCTTCGAGAGCGCGCGCCGCCAGCCCCACCCTTATAAACCCGGCCACCGCGCGCGTGCCCGCCCTCGCCCGTCCCTGATTGGCTAGCGGGCTCTGGGACCCGCCTCCGCCTTGCCCGTATTGGGCGCCCACACTGAGCCTGGCCCTGGATTCGGAATCGCAATGGGCACCTCCCTCACTCTTGCCCGGGATTGGCCGAGGAGCTCGCGCTCGCACTCTTCCCCGGCCTCTCATTGGCTCCTGGCGGAGAACTTTCTCTCCCTAGACTTGTGACTGGTGACTTTCTCCTACATCTTCCGCAGGTCTGGAATGGCTACTACCTTCGGGGGCCCTGACTCTGCGGCTCCTGATTGGCCGCGACATGCGCGCACCCCGCGCGATCCTTCGTCGAACGTGGCAGTGGGGCGGAGCGCTCACCCTCGGGGGCGGAGCTGCGCCTGCGCCTCGGAAACCCCTCGTGTTGCATTCTGACTGGACCGCGTATCCCCTACTGGCACCGCCCCCCGGCTCGGCGGGCCGGAAGTGGGACTGACGGGTTTCCGGTGCGCGTGAGGCCCGTGCGGCGCCTGCTGGGGCGGCTGAGCTCCCGCGAGGGCGTTGGCCGGTGTCCTCGGCCGACGACTTGGGCATTCCCGGGGGCGGCGGGGAGGGCCGAGGCGGGACGCGACAGGGCCGAGAAAGCTCGGAAAGAGGGCCGCCGGGGCTGGGCTTCCCGCCCGGGGACAGGCCCCAGGGCCGGCACCGTGCCCGCGGGCGCCTTCCCTCCTTCCGGCCTCGGGGACGCGCCCAGGCGCCCGAGTACACGGGCAGTGAGTTTACACACGCCGGGCGTCGGGACAGCACGGGAGAGGGGTGTAGGATGCTGCCTTAATGACTTTTTTATATTGACGTCTCGGAGAACTTTGGATACGTCGGGTTTTATGAAAGTCTGAACGTTTTACTTTTTTAAGTTTTTTTTTTAACGTTGTCTGAATGTTGTTTCTGCCGGGCGGCGTGGCTCCCGACGAAGCATCTCCTCTTCCCCCAGGGCTCAAAGCCTGACCCACCCTACTCCGACCTTGTCCACACTCCTTTCTTCTCCAGTGGTGTTCAGTTCCTCGGTTGCGGAACGCCACCACCACTGATTTGAACACTCATCATCGGCTGAATACTTTCGCAGGAAACAGGGAAACACTCCCACATTAGATGTACACGTTGCCTATGGTAACATCCTGATTTCAGAAACGATAAATTTGTCCGTTGCTCCTCAGGGCATGTTTTCTCATCTCCCAGGTGGTATTCCCTCACCTAGAACGTGAACTCCTATAGGTCGAGAACAGGTTCTCTGCCTCCAGTAGAGCAAGGGCCAGGCAGAAGTGCTTGCTCCGCTGGGATGCCTGTCTGCCTCAGAAGGGTGACTTTACGGGAGCTGGACCATTTCATTGAGGGTGTGGACGTGTCTGTGGCTGCGGCCTCCAACCAGCTCAGTGGGGTCCTGGCCTGGGTGCTGGTCCACTGGACAACAGTGCTTTGTCACCACAGCAGGCACCCTCTGCTCTCTGGGACGAGTGGGGATTGCTTCCATGTCTGTTGCCCTCTGATGTTTCTGTGATTACCATGACCCTGCTTTACAGACCACCATGTGGGGGCTGAGACAAGGGACATTTGAATTATCTGGATTTCTGAGGTACTCAGGAAGTCAGAGTTCAGATGCCTGAATTTGGGGACTTCGGGGATAGAGTGGAAAGCTCTGACACCATCACGTTGACTAGCTTGATGGTTTGGAAGCAGCTGAGCCCCAGAGCACAGGGTAGAATAGTTACAAAGATGAGAATCCTGGGCCGGGGAAACACAGGCCAGAAGCAGAGCAGCAGCGATCTGAGTTGCTGGCTATGGTCAAGCCTAGGCCTCCATGGCTGAAGCCAAAATTGGAACATGCCTTGATGCAGGTTACAACAGGGCCGCTATTCTGCAGCCCAGGTGGGCAGAGACAAGTTGTGGTTCTGTGAGAACCAGGGCCTAAGCAGGCTCTGCCCTGGGCGGGGCACGGTGTTTTGACACCTCGGCTTCACTGACACGCCTTTTTCTCAAGGCACTTACACCTGTCCTGAGTCGCTTTGCACACAGACCCCTGTAGGAACAGCAAAGTGGGGTTCCCAGTCTCCATGGGGTTGGTCAGTAGCTGGGTGAGGTGCAGGAGTGCATGGTGCCCCCAGAACACAGGCTGGTTCACTGAACCTCTCTACAAGCCTCAGCCCTGAGAGGACCCCTGAGAGTCTCCTTATTCCTCAGGCTGCTCACATGCCTTTGGAGGACAGCTCTAGGGAGAGGCCAGTGGAATATGCCCTTGCAGGTCAGGGCTCTCCCGCCCCTGTAGCTGTAGCGTCTCTCTGGACCCAGCACGGTGACCTCAGGACGTCCTCCAGGGGCCTCTCATGCTCAGAGAAGGTGCCCATTAAGTACTGGTTGAACAACTGAGTGATCAAACGTTTTGATAAATACTACTCACGAAAATAGAGTTCTCAGAATAAAACAACTCCCTTTCAACCTGTGGATCAAGCTTGAGGTCTGCAGGGAGTTAATGAGGGGGCTGGTGGACACCCCTGGCTGTGCGTGCCCACTGCGGAGCAGCAGCGGAAACGGAGAGCTGTGCCATGGGCCACGCTGCCTGCACGTGGGTGAGCTGGGGCGCTGGTGAGAACTGGGAGCAGGCGCCGTGGGGAGCGTGGCCCAGAGGGACTGAAGTGGGCCCTGACTGCAGAGCCGAGTGGTGCTGGATACGGAGATTCTCGTAAACTACAGTAACTGCTGGTTAATCACATTAAAGGCCCTGACCTGGTGTCACTGCCACACTCCTCAGTGGAAGAAGGAGCCATCTGGGGGTGGCTGGGGAGGCAGAAGCTGGGGGATGACTGGGAGGCTCGGATGGAGGGAGGGAGTGGAGAGGGAGGGGCGCAGGCAGGGGCTCACCTAGCAGGGAGGCCAGGCCCCAAGCACTGAGCTGTACAGAGGGGTTCAGAAGGGACCAGGAGAATCAGCTCAGACTTGGGACCTGAGAGACACGTCATGCAGGTCCAGCAGGTGCCACCTTGTGTCATCCTTCACCAGGGGAAGAGCCAGAGCAAAGTCCTGGCTGTTGGCAGTGTGCCTGGACAAGCTGGCACTCAGGGCCCGAGTTCACACATCTCACAAAGGCTTGGAAAACCCAAGCACAAAAATAGTAGATCTTTTGGCCCGACAGATCCTCAGAAGGCCCCGGCCCAATAAACCAAAATGCTGTCAACACAGGCTGACCCTGGGTTTGAAGATGTTCACTGGACGTTTCAGGAACTGGACTGGGAGAGGGAGTGGCTGTGCCTGGCTTGGGGCTCCCTCCAAATGTAGGGCTGAGCTTAGTGGGACGGGCCTTGGGCCTTACAGCCCAGAGCTGTGCGGTCTCCCTGCCTGCTCCCATCAGGGGCAGGCCAGTTCTGGGAGAAGCCGGTTGGGGTCTCTACCCTGTGGATTTCAGGACCAGGGACTGTGGCTCTTGGGTTTATGCCTGGGCCAGCTGCTGCAGGAAGTGGCATTTTGTCCTGTCACCCATCACAGGGCCGTCTCCAGAACCCCACAGGGGCCCTGGTAAGGAAGGCCACGGGAGCCCTGTGGGAGCCATATCCTCCTGGCATAGCGCGTCGTCCCCGACATGGGGGCTGGGGGTTGCTTCCTGGTCCGCCCCAGCTGGTGGCAGGCTCCTGGGAGGGCTCACCCTGCCGACAGGCCCTGGGAGGTGTGGTCAGGGCAGGCCCTGCCCTTGCTGCCTAGCCGTGACACTGCTCACCAGCTCAGACCAGAGGGAGGAAATTCCGCAACCAGCATGAAGCTATTAAAGGGGGTTTCCTGAACAGACTGTCTGGAGCTGGAGTTTCCCATGGGCCCTTTCCTGTTTAGGGGCTGGGGAGGTGGCGTCTTACTGGGGGCTCTTGGGGTGGTGCTCAAAGAGGGGGCAACACCGTTCCTGCCACCCTGAGGTCCTAGAGACCCCACTGGTCAGCAGGACCACCTCTGGGGCATGCACGGCACCTGGCAGCCCTTCAGGCCCCCGTACCCCCGCACTCTACTGCTCCTCTGTGCAGCGAGGGTCCCAGTCTCCCAGCCCCTCACCTTGTCAATTCCAGCCTTGGACCCTTGCCCCTGCCCAGCAGTACTGAGTGCTGGGGCTTGGCTGGCCTCCCACGTCACCCTCTCTGCTGGCCCTGCGGCCCATGGCACCAACTTCCCCTCCACACTCCTGCTGGCTTGGAGTCCTTGCTGTGGGATCCTTTGGGACCCAGTCATTCTATTTGTGCCTGAGTCCTGCCTCTTGTGGGGCTCCCAAGCCTCCAGCAAGGATTCCCTTCTCTCGGGTTGGGGGATACTTCCTCCCAGAGACTCAGTGCCCAAGGACGCAGGAGCCCGCCCCGGGCACTGGACGGCCCAGGAGGCTGGGGGCCTGACTGTGCCCTGCACGTCCCCTGCAGGACCTGTGCACAGCCGAAAGGGCGGCACCGGCCTGGTCCGCCTGGTGTGACCAAGGAAGGACTTTAAAGCCATTCTCCTTCAGTCACAGGGGCAGAGACTGCTGCACCCGCCCTGGTCATCCTGCCGTGCCCTGTGCCCCAGGGCAGCAGAGACATAGGGCCCAGCTCCCCCTTCTCCCTCCAGGAGATGAGAGGCACACACCCTGGCTCCTTACGGGGACTTTATTTCCCGGTCAGAAAAGGAGAAGCAGGGACAGGCTCCTGTGTGTTCCAGGCCCGGGCCTGACCGGGGAAGGGACAGGAGGGGAGGACCAGGGGGCGGCTCCAGCTGTGCAAGCTTGGTCCCACAGTTGTCCTGTCTGGGTCCGGGGAGGGCCTGCTGGGGACGGTGGCACCGAGCCTGGGGGCAGAGGCGGCAGGCCGGCGGGCCCAGAGAACGGCACATATGGAGGCAATAAATACTGACAGGCCAGGCACACGACTCCAGGCCGGGAGGCCCAGGTGGGACGAGTAAGGCTCGGCCGCTGGCTGTATCCGCCGAGGGCTCTCTGGTGGGTCTGGGGGCTCTAGGCACTGCCCACTGGGACAGAGAAGGCAGAGGCGTGAGGTCACCCAGCATCCCAGGTGGGACTGGAGGCCACTTAAATTTTGGCAATTTGGCTTTCCCAAGCCCCTGGAGCCGTCCCCGAAGCCCTGGCCGAGGAAAGGGGGTTGGCCAAGCCCTGGCAGGTGGGGAGCAGCAGGGGCACATCCCACACCTTCCTGGGCCTCAGGGACTGCAGACAGGGTGGGGACTGGGGGAGACCACATGCTCATGCAGACACAGGGTTAGAGGTCAGTGACGCCCCCACGGCACACGTTCCACATGTTAAGGCATCATGGTTAGACGGTTACTGACAGTGATGGGTGGACTGACCAGGAGAAGTGAAAGCTGAGAACAACCCCTGCACAAGGCCCTCCATGGTACACCCTACCCCCAAGGTGGGGAGACAGATCGGGAGTCGGGGCAACCATAAAGGCCCAAGGGACCCGAACACCCTGAGACCTCGAAAAAGCCAGGGCCTTGGGGCATGTCAGGATAGTGGGGGAACCTTAAGTAACACAGAAGGGGAGGTGGAGGCCTGGGTTGGAGCCCCCCCCCACAGCACAGGCGGAAGCAGCAACGACACGAGACCACCGAGGAGGCTGGGGCCTGTGGGCTGGGAGGAAGGAGGAGGGACGGGCCGGCAGGAGGCTGCCCCGGGGAATGGTGGCGGTGTGGGCCGGGCCCTGTCAGCACTTTGGTCTGGGGTCGGGAGGGGTGGGGGTAGGGTGGGACACGTCCGTCTGTCCGTCCGTCCGCCCGCCTCCTGGCTGGGGATCAGTCCTTCCACTCCTTCTTGATGGTGAGGTTCCACTCCCAGGACAGGTGGTCTGTCCTGTCATCGTCTGTGAAGCGGGACTTGATGTTGTAGCTGCCGCGAGCCAGCATGCCTTTGGGAGCCTCCTCCATAGGCGTCAGGAACTCATACTCCTCCGCCCGGGGCCCGTAGCTCCCTACCATGTAGTCAGTCTTGTCAACTGCGGTGCCAGGAAGGTGACAGTCAGGAAGCAGGATTGGGCCTTCCCCACAACCGATCCCCAAGTCCCTGGGTGGCCACTCCCCTCCTGGGGCTGGCCCCGCCCTCACTCACTTTTGACGCCTTTCCTGTACGTGTGCTGGATGTACTTCATGCCGGACACGATCTCCCGGTTCACCTGCAAGGAGACACCCCGAGCGGGGCTCAGCCAGGCTCTCCAGCCCCGGCGCCCCACCCCTCCCAAGGCAGCCCAGACCCCCGGCACCTCTCCTTACCCGGAAAGAGATTTTTATCCGGTACTCCACACCCTCCTTCAGCACAAAGGATTGCTTCTTGAAACTCTCCAGATCACCTGCGTTTGAGAAGAACGCCACGCTAAGAGGATGGGCCAGGGAAAGCCACCCAGCCCCAGCCCCAGCCCCAGCCCCAGGTCACTCCAAAGCCAGTGCCTTGCAAGACCACATGGCTGCACTTCCTGTGCTCCACACAAGAGGGCGCCCATGCTCCTAAAAACTATTTTTAGGGGATGCAGCAGGGTGCGCAGCAGCAGTCAGGGACCTTAAGAGTGCCCCTCACCTGTCAGGTCCAGCTCCAGGGGGCCCGGGGCACTGCTACACACCAGAGTCAGGCGGGTCACCACGACGTTGGGGACGTTGGGGTCTGCGGAGTGACAGCAGGTTAGGGCTCCACCAAGCAGGGGAACAGTGGTGGACACCTGGGAAAGCGACAGGTGCCCGTGCAGTGCACCCCGGCTGGGCCCACTCACCGGCGGACACGGCCACGCGGCCCAGTAGGGCCTCCTTGTACTTGCGCAGACTCTCGTCATCCTTGTCCAGCTCCTGGATCTCCTGGATGCTCTTCTGGGCCGGGGGCTTGTAGTTGACCGAATGCTCATCCTCCTCATTCTCAGCTGCAATCTGTGCCAGCTGCTCGGCTGTGGGCTCCTGCTCAGCCATACTCACCTCTAGCTGCGTCTGGGACACCTGTGGGTTGGGTGGCAAGGGCTGTGACAGCCAAGAGAGACCCACAGCGTCTCCCCTTCCCACCCTCTGCAGGTCCTGCCGCCGCCCAAGGGGGCCGTGTTGGATCTGTGCAGGTGACCAAGCCCCGACGTGGGCCCCAGGGGAGGTGCATCTTCTGCAACAGGAAGGCAAGGACAGCCAGAACTTCGCAAGGGGTCCCCACACAGGCTCCTGCGACTCAAGAGGTCACGCTTGCCTCCTTGCCCTGTTCACCTCAGGGGAGTCCACTTCAGGTCCAACACCCAGGACTAAATGGGACCTGCAACCTGCTCCTTGGGAAAAGCAGTGACAGCTCCTCTGTTGCCCAGGAAGCTGCAGCACCCCAGCCCCACCAGGCAGGGTCAGGACCAAGCCCTGCTGCTTGTTCTGAGCTGCCCAGGCCCTCACTCCGAAGGACTCCTCCTGCTAGGCTTCCCTGACCAGCCATGCTCCTTACGACCTGTCCTAGCTGCAACGCAAACCCTCGGTGCAGAACACAGACTGGTTCTGTCTCAGCCTGCAAACACAGGGCTCTCCTGGTGGTCAGATAACAGGGCCAGCCTAAATCCCACAGCTAAGTCCTGAAATAGCAGAAGGACCCTAAGTGTCTGCCAAGCTTATCTCCAATTGTGATGATCTGCCGCCTAGAATTTGAAAATTGCTGCAACCATGTGGTAGCCTCAAGACCCTCCTTCTGGGCCCTGGCCCGAAAGAGCCTGGAGCAGTGCTGTCAAAAGGAGGAGCAGTGCATGGAGCAGCCACTGGGCTTCCTTCACTAAGGTTGACCCTCGCACCGCCACCCCCCCAAAATCCCTGAAAAGTACCTAAAACCTGCTAAGACCCTACCCAACAGTGCGGGAGGCGGGTAAGGGCCACTGGTTGCCTAGAAAGATACTCAATACCTTTGCCCCACAGGTCCAGTCTGGCAACCGGGACATGCGGAAGGTCCAGATTTTACAAAAGGCCACTGGGGACCCGGAGCCGCCCGGCCGCCGCAGCGGGGTGGGGCCGGCCCGCTTTCTCAAGCCTCCCGCAGCTTCCTCTCGAATTCCTCTATAAGGATCACGCCCCAACGCCACCCAAGCGCGGCCGCAGGCGACAGGATCCTCCAAGTGCGATCGCCGCGGCCCGCACTTCCGCACGGCCCGCAATCTGGGCGCGGCGCGCAGGGTGGGGCGCAGGGACCACAAGGCCCAGGAGACGGAGCGTCCGGCCTGGCCCCGGCCACCGCGAAACGGCAAGGAGGGGGCTGCTGGGCACAAGCGGCAACCACAAAGAGGCCTGCACGGCCCCCCGCCCCCGCCCCCGCCCAGTGCCCCCGGCCCCCCGCGCCGCACCCCCGGCCCCGCGCCCCCGCCTCCTGGGCCCGCGCCCCCGTCTCCCGCACCACGGCCCCGCACGTGGGCCCGCCCTAAGCCGGGGCCACCGCCCGCTGTCACTGCCGCCCCCGCCCCGCGCAGATCCCACCGGCTGGGCCGAAGGGCGGGGCGAGCGGGGAGAACAAAGGCGCGGCCACCGCCCCCTCCCCCGCGGCCACCCGCCGGCCCCGCCCGCCGGCCCCGCCGGCCCCGCCGCCCGCGCTCACCGGAGTCTCGACCGCTCCGCTCTCGTGCTCCCTCCCGCACGGAATGACGAACGTAGCCGCCCCGCCCGCGCGCTCCCGGCCCGCCACTTCCGGGGTCAAGCGACTTCCGCTCGCGCTGGACGGGCCGCGAGGGCGCATGCGCGCGGAGGGGCTGCCGGGAGCGCGCTGCCGCCATCTTGCGGGGCTGGCCTCGTGGGTGCGTCCGCGTGGGTGGCACGGCGCGGCAGACGGGGCGCGTGCGGACACCCGTCCGGCTGCGGCTTCTGCGCCTTTTGCCGCCGGCATTTTTCAGTCCCAGGCGACCCAACGGGTCAGCCCGCGAACTCAGGGGGCGGGCAGTGTCATGGTTTCGCTGCGACCCACGCGGAACGCGGGCGCGGCGTGGCATTTCCGCGAGGTGCTGGGACGCGCGTCTGTCGGGCGCGGGCGCGTCCCCGGAAGCAGGCCGCCGTCGCTCCGCGGGGACGAGCGGGCCCGGCCGCCTGGCCTCCCGGAAGTGACTGCCGAACGTTCCGTCGTCCGCGGGTGACGGCCCACGGCGCCCTTCCGGGAGCGGAGTCCGTGCGCCGCGGGCCTTCCCCTTCCACACGGTCAGCGTTCGGCCGCCCTGCCCGGAGCGCCAGCCGCTTCAGGGAGTCTCGGCACTGGGAGCTCCTGGCTGAGATGCCGCCGTCCACGCAGGTTCTCCACCCGCGTGCTCCGACTGTTGGCGGATATCGGACGTCTCGCACACGCTCACCCGGGAGCGCTCTGTAGCGCCATAAGGGGCTCGTGACTCGTGGCCCCCGTGGCCGGCCCAGCCGAAGCCCGCGCTGCCGACACTTGGCCGCCACCCCTCTTTCTCCTTGTGGGGTCCTGGCCCCCAAGTGCTGCACACCAGATGCTGGGCGTGGTGCGCCTCCTGACCTCCACCCGCAGCCCTTGTGAGAACTCGGAAACGGGCCCCTGCCCCCTTCGGTGGCTCTTCAGCCCCAGGAAGGCAGGACCCGTCTGTGTGGCCTGCCTTCAGCGAGTCCGGGTCGAGGCCGCAGTCGTCAGCAGCACACGCGCCTGCAGGTTTTAGGCAGTAGAAAGTAATGTGAAGTCCTGAAGCTTGGTATCTTTGGGAGATGTCTCGGTTTCTGAGGAATAAATGCGATTTTCCTGTGACTAAGAGTCACACTGTCAGCGCTGTGTGAAGGACGTTCAGTCGGCCCAAGGCAGAGCGTTCTCATCTGGTGCTGGGTGTGTGCTTCTGAGGCACCCTGTCCCTGAAAACCAGACCACCAGGGCCGCGCGACCTGCTGCACTGCTGAGTCACTGGCGGAGGAAAAGTCTGCTTTCTGATAACCGTAGGGCTCTTTTAAAATTTCCAAACACCGTTATATTAGTAATCTACTGCTGTGTGAAAACTTACCAGGAATTTAGCTTAAAACGATCAACATTTGTGTGGGAGTCAGGAAGCAGCTCCGCAGGGTGGTTCTGGTTCCGGGCCTCTCCTGAGGTTGTGGTCAAGCTGTGAGCCAGGGCCTGGATCTCTGAAGATCTCCTGGAATTCCAAGCTCGTGCTCGCGCTGGGGGCAGGAGACTCTTTTCCTCGAGGGCTGTTGGCTGGAGGCCTTGATTCCCTGCCACCTGCAGCTCCTGGCCTCTCCATAGGGCTGCGCCCAGTAGGGCAGCTTGCTTTCCCTGAAGTGAGGCCTCAAAAGCAGAAAACGAGCAAGGGAATCAACAAGTACTCGGGATGCAGCCACGGTGGCTCTCACAGCCTAGTGTCAGAAGTGCCATCCCTTCTGCTGGTCACAGATCCTCCCCAGTACAGTGGGCGGGGCCCACCACCTGGCACCGGGATTATGAACCCCAGGGGCCCTAGCTCCTGGCTTCAACAGGTAGCAGCTCGTGGTCGCTCTTGTTTCATCAATGCCTTCATCTCCCAACGCACAGCAACGTTGAAACAAACCTCAGATGTCATGTCCACTGTAAATATTTCAACATGCATTTATTTTGGAAGAAAGGAATCCTTTCAGGGTAAACAACAGCCAGGGTACTGTTATCCCCGCCGCCCCTTGTGGCTTAGGAGACCTCTCCAGACACACTGGCCTGGAGCCCGGATTTATGCTTCTCCTCCCCGTGGGCTGAGCACAGGGTTTCCATGCAGCTGTAGTCTGCTGGGTCCGCGCCGCAGCCTCCTGAAGACTGGACGGCAAGACGGTTGTCAGCCGAGGCTCTCCCACACGCCCCCCGGTTGTTTTGGCAGCTAGTCTCCAACAGCAAGTGTTTCAAGAGGCCCATCTTCTGTGACTTCGAGGGAGCCCACTTGGAAGGACCAGAACTATGCTGCGGCTCTGCTGGGCAAGCCCGTGACTCAGGCCAGGCCAGGTTCCAGGGCAGAGCCTCTGGGCCCAGCAGGAAGGGCCAGTAGGAATCACGGAATTGGCGATGCACGAAACAACAGCCAGTGTTCAGTTCAGGAGTCTCCTGGTGTGTCACCGCTACAAGTAGGGAAAGGGGGGTCACTGACCACTCCAAGGCGGAGTCCCGGAGGTGGCGTCCCAGCACAGCTCCACCCTGTGACAGGGGAGTTGCTGGCTGCCCCAACAGGGCGTCGGGCAGCATCCAGACCCCGGAACAGCTTTCAGCAGCGTGGAGTCAGGCCCTCCGGCAAACAGCCTTCAACTCACTCAGCTCAGTGATATCTTTCTAAGGAATAACGGTTCCCCTGGGGAGGGGGCTTCACTCTCCCCATTTTTCCTTCTGTGCCAGTGACACACACGGCCTGTCAAACTTCTCATCTAAAGCAACACTCTCAGTTTATCACTTGGGACACTCCCAGTCCTACAGTGTACATTACATTTCAGAACAACCAGCATGGAAGCTCATGTTGGCCACTGTGACTCCACTTTGAACTACTTAACCTGTCTGAACAGAGCCTACTTAAGTCCTGTAAGTTTCAAACAAGATGAGCAGAGATCCCAACACAAAAGAAGTGACATCATAACAGACACTCCACCTGCCAATGGGAAGAGAAGCAAAGGGTGTGTGGCTCTTCAGCCGTGTCCCGGCGACCCACAGCCCTCTGCGGGAAAATACCCTTGCCACCCACAGGGCCCCCTAACCTCATCCCACTGTGGCTGCAGCTCAGGGCCCAGCTGAGGGTGAGGCTGGGGTGTGGCTTCTCAATCCGAAGACGGGCTGAAGACCTAGGAGCCCCGCCCTGTGGTGCCAGATGAACCATCCCGTCTCACTCCCTTACCTTCAGAATCTGTAAGCACAATAAAGTATGTTTTACACCGGGTTTTGGAGTAATTTCTTACAGAGCAGTAGGTACCTGGAATACCGGCCAATAAAATTTACAAATAACATTAAAGATCTAACCAGTATTTTCCTTGCTTGTACTGAGTTCTTTTACTTTCTATTTGAATCAGAATCTAGTTAAGCTTTTTATGTTGCATCGATTGTGTGTCTTCATCAGCAAGATCATCCTCTCTGCTCCCTGCAGTGTCCCGTGGGAGGACCAGGGCCACTCCCTGCAGTGCCCTGTGGGAGGACCACGGCCACCACGGCCACTGGTCCTATAGAGTCTACCACAGCCGAGACCAGCTGTTGACACCACACCCCAGTGCTGACACCAAGTCCCTGCCCTCCGTCCTTTCTGTGGGTGCAGGTAGGACCTGTAGGAACTAGACCCCTTGGGATGTGACATGACTCTGCACCACCATGAGGGAGGAAGGATGCTATTTTGAACCTTTTTAGCTAATTAGCAGAGACCGTGAGAGATGGGAGAGCGCAGGATGGGGCGGGGCGGGGGGGGTAGTGCCAAGAAGGTACAACTTGAACCTTAATGGTGTTCTGAAGAAAGATCGGTGGCTGTGCACAAAGGCTTCCTTACAAGGATGTTCACTACAGCACTTTTAGGATATCAAACATCTCCATAGCGGATCTCAAAAGTGTATTACTGCACAGCCCAGGAGCATTTGCACTGTAATTAATATTAACATGTTCATTTAAAAAATCCGTGATGAATTAAATCTTTTCACATGATTTAAATAAAAATACTTAATGACATAGAGCAGCAAGGTAATTTTTGTTTTTTTTACAGCTTGATTGAGGTATAATTTACAAAATCCACCCATTGAGTTCACAATACAGGGGGAGGCTGTAGCTCAATGGTAGAGCATGTGCTTAGCATGCACGAGGTCCTGGGTTCAATCCCTGACACCTCCGTTAGAATAGTAAGTAAGTAAATAAACCTAATTACTCCCACAACAAAACAAAATTTACAGTTCAACTATTTTCCAGTAGATTCGTAGAGGTGCATAATCATCATTCTGACCAAGCTTCCCTTGCACAACTGAGTCAGTGTCCACTGCTGCAGCCACCCCTTCCCCCTCAGACCCTGGCAGCCACTGCCCTGCTTTCCTGCAGCTGTAAGCTGGCCTTTCCTGGGCATTTCGTTTGTGTGGAATCACACAACATGCAATCTGGGGGCCTGTGATATCTGACGTCTTGCCGTCCATCTGCGGTCAGTGCTTTTGTTCCATTTGCTGTGCAAGTGTTGCACATTTTGTTGGTATTCATTTATCAGCTGGACCTTTGGATTCCTTTTTGTCCATTGTGAACAGCGGCATCTGTCTTCGCGTGAACATATGTTCATTTGTCTTGAGTAGATTCCTCACAGTGGAAATCCCCATGTTTTCCAAGGTGGACGTCATTTTACAACCCTGGCAACAAGGTGAGAGGGTTCCAACGGGGCACACCTTTGCCAACACTTGGCATCGTCTGTCTTTTTGATTAAACCTGTCCTAGTGGGTGCGACATGGTGTCTCCTGGGTTAATTTGCATTTTCTTGAAGAGTCTTCTTTGGTAAGGTATCTATTCAAGTCTTTTGTCCATTTTAAAATTTGGTTAGTCGTCCATTGTAAGACGACTAATGGGTCCTGGATAGCAGTCCTTTGTCAGATGTATGGTTTATAAACATCTTCTGTGGCTTGACTTGACTCTTCCTAAAGATGTCTGTTAGAGCAAAACCTTTTATTTTAGTGAAGTTTATAAAAAATTTCTTCATGGCTCATGCTTTTGATGTTGGGTCTAAGAACTATTTACCTAAGGCAAAGCTGCAAAGATTTTCTCCTATTATTTTTACAATTTCAGCTTCCATTTAGGTGTACGCTCCATTTTGAGTTAATCCCTGTGTAAGGCATGAGTTGAGTCAAAGTTCTTCCGCGCGTGTGTAGGGATATCTGATTGTCCCAGCACAGGTGGAAAAGCCTAGTAATTTCCCCCACTGAACTGTCTTGGCACCTCTGTTGAAATTTTATTCGCCATAAACTTCAGGGTTCATTTATAGACTCAACTTTGTTCCTTAATCTATATGTTTATCCTTAACACCACAGTCTCTTGGTTACTGTAGCTTTGTTGTAAGTTTTGAAACCTGTAGTGTGGGTTCTCCAGCTTTAACATTCTTTTCAAAATTGTTTTGGCTATTCTAGGTCCTTTGAATTTCCATAGAAATGTTAAAATCTATTCTCAATTTCTGCAAAAGCATCTATTGATAGGGATTACATTGAATCTGTAGAACAATCTGGGGAGACTTAACATTTTATTGATACTGAGTCTTCCAACCCCAAAGCGTGAGATTTCTATACATCTATTTAATCTTAAATGTCTCCCAGCAATATTTCATAGTTTTCACTCTATGGTCAGGTCTGGCACTTCTATTGTTAAATTTGTTCCTAAGAATTTTATTCTTTTTAGTATTGACATGAATAGAATTTCCTTAATTTCATTTTTGAAGTTCATTCTGAATTTCATTTTGAATTGAATTTTTCATTTTGCTTGATTATTTGTATGTTGACCTTATATTCTGCAACCTTGCTAAACTCGTTTACTAGTTCTTAAAGTTTGTGTGATTCCTTAAGATTTTTTACCTGTAGGATCATGTCATCTATATGAAAATCCCTGGTTTTGCCTTTTCCAAGAAAGGTTTGTGTTAATGTTTTAGAATATATGTGTGTGTATCTCTTTAGAATATATATATATTTGCCAATTTAACGTCTAAAATGATGGCATCATATAATTGTAACTCCTTTTCTTGCAACACTAGAAGAGCGAGCATATTTGTCTTACTTCTTTTGTGAACTGCTTGTTCATGCCCTTGTGTTTCCTACTGTTCGGTTTATCTTGATTTTCTGGTGTTCTTTGGTTTATATAAGCTCTTTAACAGTCCATGTTCAATTTCCCCATCTCAGAACTGTTGTTCCAGTTGGTTTATCCACAGCAGGATCCAGACAGAGTCCACGCCATGCACTTGGACAATGCGCCACTGACAGGTTTTTTCCCTCACACCAATTGCCTGAAACCACACGTGCCACATTTCAATTAAACGCTGAGTATCTGGAGTGAGCCCAGACCCTGCAAGTTGAGGCCTCGGTCCAAGACTGCTCGCATTTCAAACACCAGTCATAAGCTACCCAGATTTTTGCCAGCAAACTACAAATTCAAGGGTTCCCACAACTGCCCCCTCAGGTTCAGCAATTCACTAAAACTCAGAGAACTCAGAAAAACACTTCATCTACAGGTACCCATTTATTATAGAGGACACAACTCTGACACAGCCACACGTGAGACACATGGGACAGGGTGTGGGGTGGGAGGTGTGCGTGGGGCTACCCCGGCCGCAGGCACACAGCAGGAAGTGAAGTTCACCAAAAGTGGTTTCCAGCGGATGCCAGAAACCACCTTAAAAAAGTGTGGGAGAGACTCACTCGCCTAAGCAACCTTGGGAACCAGTACCTTCACTGGGTACCCTGACTCCACACATTCAAGAACCCAGTCCTGCACCCTGGTTAGCGAATGTCTCTCACAGGTGTGGGTCAGCAGCTCTAAGATCAGGTTAGGCGGACACTTAAAGGACTGACGTCGTCTAAGCAGATACCACGTGGACCACGAAAGCCAGGCTTCTCACTGCCAGAGAAAGAATTTACAAATAAGGGGAGGTGAGAGTGAATCCTCGGGAGTTGGGCTGGAATCAGAGACGTCAGTGTGAACTCACAGTTTTTTTAATGTGTATATGCAACTAGATAGGTTCAGAAACAAATACAGAGGTATACACGTGAGTTAGTACGTGTGTTTCCTAGCTCTGTCCTGAGAGGACTCAGCAGTGACAGCAGCTCAGTGGCAGTGAGCACAAGCAACGTCCAGATCTTGGTTGCTAAATCCCAGTCTCCACGAAGTGAGCCAGAGAATAGAAGGTGGGCCTGGAGTCTCCCCTGGGGCCAGAAAGTCAGGAAGTGCTTTTAAGGACATGGCACGTCAAAAGGGCACACGAGGATCCCTAACCGTCGGAGCAGCAGAATAGCAGTCACCAGATTACGTCTCACAGAATCACAGGTCCACAAGTCCATGCCGATACAAATGACTGAGTAAATGGTAGAGAAGGGGCTGCTCTGTCTTAGAAAATAGTTCCAATTAATGTTGAAGGAATGAGGGAAATGTAAAAACTAACCATGAAACACCAGAGTAATAATGACTGCACCACAGGATGCTAAAATTAGCAGGCAAAACTGTGAGAAACAAGTGTTCTCTTAGTCTCAAAGTTTCTCCTCCAACAAATTGATGGATTACCAAGGGGAGAAGTGTAACTGTGCAGTCGAGAAACCTGGCAGCTCCCACCTGAACCACACGCGCAAACTCACACCGCGGGAATCAGACAGACTGCCGTCCGGTGCGCCCGGGAACCCCCATCAGTGATATTCTTGCCGAGAATCCATAGCCCCGGTCTAATCAGACCTGAGTGAGACAATCCCCAACAGGAGCGACCTTCAGAAAGTGTCAAGGTCATAAAACACACAGAGGGCTAAAGCAATGAAAACAGCTGGACACTCTCACGGCCCAGGCCTTCCTTTTCCACGTGGACCAGGAGAAGCGCTCCCCACACAGGCTGCTAGGACAGCCGGCCAGACTTGAGCAAGGCCTGCAGTTCGGGTAACGGTATCGCTGTCAATGTTCACGGCTGACTGTGGAAGAGGATGCCCTTGCTTTTGGAGATACGCATGGGCACGGATGTATGGGTCAAATGGCAGCCTGCTGCAGCCTGCTCTCCATCAGTTCCGGAAAAACAGAGGGTGAAGAGGAATAGGGTCTCACCTGGGGTCTGGGTGAGGAGGGCACCGAATTCTTTGTCCAATTCTCACTTTTTTCTATAAATCTGAATATCAAAATTATAAGACATTCACAGTTAAATGGAGAAAGAGGTGGGTGTTCATATAAATTATTAGGGAAGGTGCTAGCTATGTCCATTTCAGGAATATCACATTATTTTTTATTACTTCTATAAAATTTAAAGAGTACAAAGCAATATAAAGAGATCTTTATATTTTTCTTTGTAAAACTGGAGTCGTGGCACTCACCACATTCAAACAGATCAGTGTGTGGGAAAAGTCCTCCGAACTGCACAGGGAGCAATGTCCTACCCAGGGTAACTGTTATTCAATCCGGACATTTAAAAAAGAAAAACAGGTTATAAAGAAAAGAAATTACAAAGCAAAACCATGATGAGATGCCACTTCGCCCCCCACAGATGGCCAAAATAAAAAAGGCAAAGTGTTGTCAAGAAAGTGGGGAAACTGGAGTCTTTATCACCGCTGGGGTGAACGGAAGAGTGTGTAGCTGCCGTGGGAAGACCCCTGACTCCTCAAAAAATTTAGCTCAGTTGCTCTATGACCCAGCAATCCCACTCCAAGAGAACTGAAAATGCATGTTTACATAACAAACGTGTGCATAGATGCCCACAGCAACATTACCCCAAAAGTCAAAACCAGAAACAGCCTAGGTGTCCATCACCTGGTGAGTGGCTAAACTGTGCGTTAGACAGCCAGCCTAGAATGTTCGGTGAGAAAAAGGCCTGAGTGCTGAGCCTTGACGACATCATGCTGAGTTAATGAGGATGGACCTGGAAGTCGCACACCCTACAGCTCAGTTTGTCTGAAACACCCAGGACAGGCAGGTCCAGAGATGGAAGGCGAGTGGACCAGTGGACGCCAGGGGTCGGGGGAGGAATTGAGGAGGGGCTGCTGGTGACTTTCTTTCTGGGGTGATGAGAATATTCTGGAATTTCAATGTGGGGGTAGATTTGTCACTCTGTGAATATAGTAAAATCACCATGTGCATGGGCAAGCTTTGCAGTGTGTGAATTATACGTCAGTGAAGCTCCCGCTTTTTGAAACCCCTGGAGTAACAAGGGCTCTGTCTGGACAGCGCTGGGAGGGCGGTTCTGTTTATGGCAGCTTCTTTATGCTGATCGGGTGTGTTATTTTCTCAGGTGAAAAGCTAGTTTTCTTAAGAGTATTTCACACTCAACACTCACTGAAACTGAAACACTAAAGCCACTCCAAGCGGCCTTTTCGGTCACTGTTTGTGGCTGTCCCTCACTGACGTCAGTCCCCACGTGCTGGGCCCCAGGCCCTTGTCCCACACCAGGCTGCCCCTCTGGTAGACGCCCCCACAGGGCTTCCCTCGGGGCCCAGCAGAGGCCATCAGTGAGGCCCCAGGTCCTCTGCCTCGTCCACCCAGCCACGCCGGGGCTCTGGCCTGTCCCAGCGTTCTCACCTCAGGACCTTGGTGCTTGCTCTTCTGTCGGTAGCTTTCCCCCAAAGACTTTCGTGGGTCTCTGCCTCCGCCTGGGCACCCTCTGCTCTGTTCTCCTCCACAGCCTTAGCACTTACCCTGACACCTGACGATGGTGCCTGGCACCTGCCCTTTGCTTGCTTCCTCCTGTGACCCGCTCTCCACTAACGACATCCCTCAACGTGTTCCCCCAGCCACTCCTCATGCTGCCCCATGAGCCCCCAAACCCCAGCAGCCACTCCCTCCAAAGACCCAAGCGCCCCACAGGGCTCCCCATCCCAGGGGCCGTCAGTGCCACCACTTCCAGCCCCGGGCCCAGCAGGCCCCAGTCAGATGCTCTCGTCAGCTTCCAGGTGGAACGAACAAGCAGAGCAAGGTGTCCTGCTGCCTCTCCCGACGCCCCAGAAAGCAGTGTCCCACCTGGCACCTGCCTGCCAAGCCCAAGGCCAGCTCCTCAGGGACACCGCCCAGCTCTGCCCAGGTGTGCAACCTCAACCACACCCACTCCTCACAACCACAGCTGCTAAAGCCAAGCGCACAACGACCCCTTCCGGCTGGACCAGCTCCTCTGGCCAAGGGCAGGGATGGCCCATCTTTCCACTCGGTGCCCAGCGCGCCTCGGGCAGCTCAAGCGGCAACCGCCGGCCCTGCAGTGACAGCGCGGTAACCCCTTCCTCACATCCATCCCTTGTGAGGCACCCCAGCCCCCTCCCACACAGGGAAGACGGGAAGCCACTCGAGCTGCAGGCAGTGGCAGCTGCCTAGGGATGAGGCGAGGCCGAGAGCTCCCCGTGTGTCTTGCCTGCTGAGGGCGCCCCTTAGTACAGGCCCCGTCCCGGCCCTCCCCAGTCCCGCCCTGGAACGTGCCTGTGAGCCCGGAACAAGGATCCTCTCTCCAGCCTGGTTTCAGGCAGAACCGAGTAGCAGACAAGCGTGCCCTAGGAGGGGGCGCACAAAGGTGTCTCCGCCCCTCCTGAACCGCAGGGACCGCATGGCTGGGCACATGGTGTAGAGGCAGGTGACGTCACTGCCCTGCTCTACCGTCCCAGAAGGGGTCTGGGCAGGCACCTGTGTCTGCCAGCCCCTGAGGTTCTCTGTAAGTCAAATTAGATTCTGCCACAGCTCCCACCAGCTACGTCACCAAGCGCGGAATTAAAAAAAGGACACCCTGACACCATGCTCCTTCCCTGATGACACAAGACACATGAGACAATTACATTGCAAAGTCACAACTGCTGAATCCAGGTTCCTGAGGACCACAAAGGAACGGCCCAAGCCAGCAGTCAGCAGTCATCTGAAGGCTGGCAGAAACACAGGGTGGCAGAAACACCTCGAAGTACAGGTGACCAGGCGGCTGCGGGCGTAAGACACTGCTCCACGTCCTCCCATGCCCACCCTACCGGGTGGGAAACAAATTAGGGTCTGCGGAACAGAGACGGAAGAGTGGCCACCACCAACCTCCCGCAGCACTAACTCCAACCCCTAGGCCGGGTGCCACACACCCGGCAGGCCTGCTGCCCACATTTCCTCCTCAGGTCTGCCGTGTCCCTCCCACCCCCTGGACTGACACCAGCGCTCCAGCCCAGACGAGGACTCCGATGGGGACGAATTACACAGCTCCAGTTCTACACACATTTCTATTTTATTATGGCAAAGGTGAAAACGCCACCTTCTCCACAACAGCAACCAGTAAAATTTATCCCAAAAATAACTCGGTACAAAACAGGTCTGTTTCAGAATTAAAAAAAAAAAGAAAAAAAAAAAGAAAAAAAAAAAGAAACCTTTACATGAACTTTAAATTCTATTTTAAAACATAAAAGAAACAAATCCATCATTGGCCACGCAGCCCCAGTCTGTCACCCGTCCCTCCAGGGAGCACGGACGAGACATCTGGGTCCTGGTCCATGCACGGATCTGCTGGTCTGTTTAACTGGTGTCCATCTGAAACAGAGGAAGAGAGGCTGTCACCGGAAAGGAGGCCCTCAGACTCAGTGGTAGGCCAGCCCTAACCCAGCCTCCTCAGGGACATACTCTGGCATTGTAGGCGTCCAGCTGGGCATCCAGCTCCTCTGCAGAAAGTTGCTGCTTTGAACTCCGACCGGTGCCTCTGCCTCTGCCCCGGCTGCCTCCACGTGCACCTCTCCGGGCACCGCCGCCACCAAAGCCTCCAGAACCACGGTTTCTAGTCATCCCGCCTCTGTTTACACTAGTAAGGAAAAGGGAATGCGCTCAGATGCCTGGAAAGGCTGCAGGGTGAGCGGACCCCCCACAAGCCAGCCCCGCCACTCACCTCTGTGCAGGTCTCCGCTGCGTGTCAATCTGTGAGGTGACGAGCTGAATGTTCATGGGGCGGCCTGCGCAGGGAACATGAAAGGGCCGCTACCACCAGAGGGCTCTGAGACCACCCGCGCCATGGCACCCACACGAGGGCAGTGGCCTGGAAGCGCCGACGGGAGAAGGAGCCGGCGCCAACACCAACCCCACTAGGGCCCCCTCACTCCTCCGTCCACTTTAGGCGGGTGTCTGTCAGGTGTCCGAGGTGCTCATGAGCAGAAAAGTACCTGTCTTTACGACTACAGCCCCACACTCACAGGTCTGCTATGGTGGTTCTGAGAAGGTTTCACACAAGTGAACCTTCCAGAAGGAGTTGAAGGGGGGAGGGACGGGGCCCACTGGATGGGGGTGCACAGGGGTCGGTCCAGGCGTGCGGACAGCACGAGGTGGCAACGCAGAGGAGACAAGGGGGAGCACAGAGCATCCTCCGGCAGAGGGCCCCTCCTGCAGGGATGGGACCAGCCGACCCCACAACCCAGCCACAGCCCCGCAGCCATCCTGGGTCCACTGCCACACGCACCATCCAGGGGTACGCCATTGTACTGTTTCATAGCTTTTAGCGCATCTGCCTTCCGCTCAAAGTGCACGTCTGCTGTTCCTAAGCTGCGGCCAGAGCGGTCGTAGTGCACAGCTGCCTTCTTCAGAGTCCCGAATTCAGCAAAGAGCTCCTGAGAGTCAGAAAGAACAGCAGTCAGGCAAGCGATTTTCCTCCTGGCAGCCCAGGGACACTCCCTGGGAGTGTGAGCTGCTCTGGGGTGTTTCCCTGGGAGGCAGACATACGTGTGAGGGGCAGGGCCATGGTAGTGGGACCTGGGGGGTGGGATGGGACAGGGCAGACGGGACAGCCATTCCAGGGGCAGCCGGGCCCGAGGGCTCCTGCCGACCTGGGGACCTCCATCTGTACCAGGATGCAAGTATAGGAGCGCAAAGCCCACCAGTGAAGGGCACAAAATTAAATCGCTATCTTCTTCACCAGAGGAAAATTTACAACACACCCAAGGGCTGCGCCAAGAAGCAGCAAAGGCCAAGATCACAGAGCAAGGGACTAACCACTTGTGGACCAGCTCCAAGGGCCCGCTGACTCGGGAGCCCTGACCCAGCCCCTCCCCCAGGGCAGATTCTGGCTCACCTTTCCCTCTCCTCCTACTCAAGCCTGCCGCAAAGTCTGAAGCCAAGCGCTGCCATGGAAACTGCCCTGACCTCAGGCAGGCTGGGAGTTGGAGAGGGAACCCAGAGTGTGGGGCTACTCCGGCCGCAGGCACACAGCGGGAAGTGGAGTTCACCAAAAGCGGTTTCCAGTGGATGCCAGAAACCACCTTAAAAAAAGTGTTGAGACACTGTGAGTGCTCACCGGCCTTGCTCTGTCCTCCCACGGTCAAGTAAAACAATGGGGCTCTGGAAAGTTGAACCCTGGAAGGCCCAGCACCCTGACCCAGCCATCTCCAAGACTGACCCCCAAATGTTATTACTTAGCCAGAACACAAGTTTAAGCGCCTTTGGGGTTCATACAAAAAAAGGGGGGGGGTGAGAAGAAAAAAAAAGAATAGAAAAGAAAGAAGCTTCAACCAAAGATAAGTTTGAGAATCGTATCACTAACAAGACCCAAAGGAACGAGGACGAGGGAGAAAACAGGGCACGACGTTCTCTATAACACACAGGGCTTAAGGCAGAAGGAGCCAGAGAGACGCCAGCACCATCCTGCTTCTGTGCTTTGTCAGGTCTGTAGAGGAAGAGCTTTCTCCTCCAATAAACCACCGAAACAAGCACAAAATAAGGAAAACAAATAGCCTAGCTCTTCCAGCAATACAGGAACCACACACGTCCACCAGTCTTCCGTTAGAGAGACTTTCTGACAGCAGACTTTCATCCACAGAAGACGTCTCAGTAATGAAGAGCAGCGGCTCCTCACACTAGACTGGGGGCCCGTTTTTCCAGCACAAACTGACCCGCTAGTGGGGCTTTCAACTGTAGCCTCACCTCTGCTTTGCATTCCTGCAGCCCTTACAGGGGACGGTGGCTAGCCCTTGGGTGCCTGGGAGGGCTAGCTGTCCTAAGGTGGGTGGGGATTCAGGGCCACGTCCCAAACAAAACCAGTTCCGTGCAGGGTTAACTATTCGCCGAGAAGCTCCGTCGCTTACCTGAATATCGGCGTCGGACACTCCAAAATCCAGATTGGATACCAGCAGTTTCCCACCGGTCTCCACGCCGGCACCACCCCCAAAACCGCTGTCGAAAAGGTCGTGTTGCCATTTGTCAGGGAGTTGTTTCGGCTAAAGAAAAGGAAACAACAGAAAAAGACCCGTGAGTCTCAGGCCGAGGCTCGCCCTCGCCCTCACGGCCACCGCAAGACCTTCCCCCACTGCGGCCCCGGAGGAACGCGAGGAGAGAGGCTCGCAGTCCCGCTTCCCGCCCGCGCCGGGCCGCAGCCGACCGCCGGGGCCTCACGTCCTGCAACTTCTCGGTTTCCTCCAACTAACTTCCCGCCGCCGGGGCGGCCGCGCCGACGTACCCTCGGCCCCCTTGCGCCACGAGGCCCGGCGCCCGGCCGAGACAAAGGCCGGCAGGGTCTCCACCTCCGGGCCGGGCCGCTGCGCGACCTCCCCCCGCCCGCCCGGCGTCCGCGCCCCCGCGGCCCGGGGCCGGCCATCCCCGTGCCGCCCGCCGGCCCGCTCCCCCGCCGCCCAGGGCCCGCCGCCCGTCCTCCGCACTCACTCTGCTGTAGGGCGCCGGCCGGTTTCTGCCGCCGCCGCCCGCCGCGCCGCGGGCGATAGCAGGCCGGTTCCGGATGGGCCCGCCGCCTCGGTTCACTCGCGCGGCGGCCTGCGCTCCGCCGCCACGGCCACCCTGGGAGCCGGCCCGGCCGCGGCCCCTACCCCCGCCGCGGCCGCCTCGCTGGCTCCGGTTCAGCTTAATGATGTCGTCCAGAGACATATCCATTTTGTCCGCCATGGCGGGCGCGGAATCGGCCTCGGCTCGAGCCCGCGCGTCAGCACGCCGGGGCGTCACTTCCGGCGCCGCGCGGGGTCTTCCGGCGCCGTGTCCTCGGAGCGGCCGTGGATTGGCTGCGGGCCGGCGTCGCCCGGGCGGCGCGTGCGCACTGGCCGCGGGGTTCGGCGGGCGCTGCTGCGAGGTGCCGGGCCCCGGCAGCGCTCGTTTATATACCTTCCCGCGCGGGCGCCGGCGCTGCCAACGGAAGGCGGGTGGGGCGGCGCGCGATTAGGTTAGCGAGGTGCGGCCGTTGGGGCGGGGCCTGGCGGGGCGCCCCTCCCTTGCTCCTCCCCGCTCCCGCAGCCGGTCCCGCGGCGGGGAGGGGGCGCGGCCCGGTGGGGGCGGGCTTGGGTGTTCGGCCACCCCGGGCCAGTCGTGTCCCTTTCGGAAGTACTGATCGGCACGTTTTCCCGGTGTCAGCGGAGGCCAGCGCGCCCTTCCGTGGACGCTGGGCCAGAAGTGCGGGGTCGCCGGACACCCTGGGCGCCCGGGCCTCCCGAGGACCCGGCCCCCACCTCCGTCCCCTGGCAGACAGTCTGTGCTGCTCCTTCGGCCACGATTCCTGCCCGCGCTGATCCTCCGGCTCGGGCAGCACCCCTTCTTTGGCGCCCAGGTGCTGTGGCCCCGCGGACTCAGCGCAGCTCAGTGGTCTCTTCCCTCTCCGCAGGCTCCTGCGCCATGAAGGTGAAGATCAAGTGCTGGAACGGCGTGGCCACTTGGCTCTGGGTGGCCAACGACGAGAACTGCGGCATCTGCCGGATGGCCTTCAACGGCTGCTGCCCGGACTGTGAGTGCCCCCTGCCCGCTCTCCTGAGCTCTGCCTACTCGCTGGCCCTGGCGTGTCTCCTAAAATACCTGCATTAACGTCCCTGGGGTTTGATTTCCTTTCGCCAAGAAAAGTTACTAGAAAAAGCCAGGCGATTTGGGCTTCTATTTGTATAGAGACCTCTTCCAAACTTTTATAACAAAAATAGAACAGGTTTCTATCCTGATTAGCGTCGCTGGAAAACAAAGCCTCTTATTTGAAAGTTCTCAAGCAGACACAATCGCAGTGGTCTGAGGTTGCCCCCCATCTAGCACATAGAAGGACACTGAGTATTATCTTGCCACGCATGTGTGTTTCCCCCAGTGTTTTACAGTGAATGCTAGGGGAGTGGATGTGGCCCAGCGGTAAAGCACGTGCTTAGCATGCAGCAGGTCCCGGGTTCATAAAAAAGAAAACAAAAGGCAAAAAACAAACAGAAAAACTAGTCATAAAGTAAATGCTACTGTCACCCCGCTCACCTTACCTGCGTCTCTAAATGTGGTGCTGACTTTTTACCTGTCACTGTTGTCACATCAGACGACATGACAGTAATTCTTTATTGTTGCCCATCCCCTTTCCTAGTCCTTGTTCAGATTTCTTTAGTGTCCCCAAGTGTCTCTTGATCAGAAGTTGGTGTGAGCCAGAACCTGAGGTGTGATTGCTTGTCCCTTTGCTATTTAACCAAAATAGTTGTGCTTTGACTTTTCTCTCACATTTTAAAAAGACAGTCTGACTCTTTCAGAAAGTGTTGTCTTGTAGAATGCCTGCCGTGGGGTTTGGTCAGGTGTCTTTGTCGTCTTTTGCGTTACTCCTTTGTCCCCAGTGCTGTAAAGTGAAAGTGCGTGGTTACATATTTAGGTCAAAAACAGAGTTTTGCATCAGTGACTTTAGTTTTTAGTCAGACCCAAGTGAACAGGACACAGAAGAAAGGATCTGAGCCTTTGCCTAGGGCACAAGGGTGGCCCCAAGAGGGAGGTGGGGCTTGGGGACCACTGAGTAGCTCTTGGCAGCCCCATTAGTGACCAGGCCTGTCTTGTGGGGCCAGGTGAGCACCAGAATAATAATGAGAGTTTCCTTCTCACACTGAAATCCAAATCATTGAATTTCAGTGCAGACGTCATCCTAGGCGTGATCTTCACGTGCGCTTCAGCCAAGAGGAGGCGTCACCACCTAGGAGTGAACCCCTCGTGACGTAATCAGGCCAGTGCAACGTCGTTTAGGAAATCACCGACTGCTTCTGCTTGATGGGGTTTTACACGTTACAGTGAACTGGAGAGTAGGAAGTACTGGGCCTGGTCTTGTTTAATCCGTTTAAAACCGCCCTTCCTAAGGGTGCATCACAGGCAGTGGGAGCCCTGAGGGGCATGTAGTTGCAGCTTCCTCAGCAGCAGACTGGGCCTCTGAAAAGTCCTCGAAAGCAGTTTTGTGGCTGTGCCACAAAATGTGGGGAGTGGGCCTGTGTGTTGGAGGTGGCCCCGGGGGGGGATGGGGCCCGTGGCTGAGCATCCCCAGTGTGCGGGCCTGGCTCAGGTGTGTCGGTTGCCGAGAAGAGGGCTTTGGACCTGCTAGTTGTGAGTCAGAGTGAGCCAGCTGTCGGGAGCAGAGTGTTTGGCAAGCCCAGCGTGCCTTCTGCGCAGGTGAAGTGACACTGGGTTTCTCTGCGAGTCAGCGCCAAGGTTGGCCTGTGCTATCAGACGTCCCCCACAGGCTGCCTGCACACACTGTCACTAGAGAGAAGGCGGCTCTTTCGCCCAGACGAGCCCTGTGGGAATGGACGGGACGGCCTGGCTCACAGACCCCCATCAGTGGGCTCGCCGGCCCTGCCCACCCTTTCTGTCCTCCATTTTTAAGGGACTCTCATGTGTTAGAGGTGATTCCAAACATAGTTCTGCTGAGGTTGGAAGGGCTCTGCAGGTGGGCGGTGGGGGGCTTGTTTCAATCAGGCGTCACACTCTGTGAGCCCAGGGTCCTCTCACACCATCCCCATGGGCTGGGAAGCGGAGTGAGGTAGATAACTTTGTATATGGCAGGTGTATGATTTTCTGGTTGTTTTATCATAAAAGTTTCAGAAAGGGAGTGACATTTTTGTTACAGAAAGGATTTTTTAAGATTGAGGAACACCACCCCAGACAAGCAGACGAGCAGATGGCAGCGGCCTTTTTCCTCTGACTCTGAGGGATGTGTGTGTGCCACGGAGCAGGGGCTGCTCGGGGGGCTGCGTAGGAGGTGCATGTTTTCAGTTGTCGAAGGACCCTTGGACCCAGCGCCCACACCAGCTACCTGGTTCAAATGCTCCCCTCAGAAGCGGCAGCTCCCGCATCAGCCGTGTGGCCCTGGCCTCCTGTCTGCCGGGCGGAGGGACACGGAGGCTGCAGACCCCCGTGAGGCGGGCCTCGAGGCTGGCTTCCCAGCTCCCAGTTGAGCGTGGAGCCAGCGCTTCGTGGGATTGTGAGAGCGTCGTCCTCTCTGTGACATGTTGCAGGATCACGCATCCCTGGGGGGGGGGGGTTGGTGTCTAGAGTGAGGACCAGGAACACAGGCCTCCAGGCTGGCCCTATGGTCACAGGGGTTGGTCCCAGACTTGCACTCAACCACCTCCTGGACAAGATGTCCCCTGCTCCTCCAGGCCTGGCCTGTCCATCCTGCCCCCTGTGTTTGTGCACCAGTGACATCTGGATATGGCTCATGCTTGATGGGCCTGGAGGCCCAGGTCAGTGGTGGGGAGCACCCCTGAGAGAGCGAGCTGTAGCTCCTTGGTGCCCACAGCCCGGCTTGGGGCATGGGGAGGCTGTTGCACTCTTCTGGCACCAGCTGTTTGATAGGGCTTTCCAGAGTCTTGAAAATCGGAGGGACACTTGCTTCTCTGGACCATGGGCAGTGCCAGTCCCCTCCATGTAGGTAGCATTTCCAGGTGTGTGGGGTGGGGTGCCAGCAGCGGGTACCCTGGCCTTTGAGCTGGGATCCTTTCAGGCTGGGGGCAGAGAGGGGAGGTCCTGCCGTGCTCACTCGCAGCTGCTGGCAGGCGGGGCCGTAAGCACCAGTGTTCCCAGTCGGCTTCCTGCTACTGCACTGGACCCCTGCTGCCTCAGAAAGGAGCCCTCGGGGTCCTGAGGCCTCTTAGCCTTCACCAAGAGGTGTCTCCTCTGCGGTCGCCTGGGCACATGGACACGGTCCCCTTCCTGGCATCTCAGGTGCCAGATGGCAGGGCTGCAGTGTGCAGGTGGGCCAGGGCCCTGGGAGGCTGCTGGTGGGGCCTGTGGGCCGGGCCAGAGCTCCTCCTGCGCGGAGCCACTCGAGCTGCCCCGGCCCTGCCTGGGGAGGGGGGAGAGTGAAAGTGGGAGCAGCCGGAGGCTGTGGGGGTGGGGGCGGGGGAGAGTGGCCACATCATTGGTGTCGCTCCTGATGTCTGAGGCTCTGGCTGCCATGGGCTCACGTCCCCGTCCCCCAGGGTCAGTGGGCTGGCGCCCTGGGCCTCCCGGCTGTCACTCACTGTGTAACTCCCCCGCCCCTCCCGCAGGCAAGGTGCCTGGTGACGACTGCCCGCTGGTGTGGGGCCAGTGCTCACACTGCTTCCACATGCACTGCATCCTCAAGTGGCTCAACGCGCAGCAGGTGCAGCAGCACTGCCCCATGTGCCGCCAGGAGTGGAAGTTCAAGGAGTGAGGACCAGCTGCCCAGACGCCCCCCCCACCGCAGGCCCCTCTCCCTGCGACGGCCCCCTTTGGGCTGGAATGGGGTGAAACGAGGCCTGGCGTTGCCTTTGTGTTTTTTTTCATTACAACGTTGACAGTTTATCCAATAAGTAAAACTCATTAAACCCCGAGTCTGGCTGGAGGCCTCTAGCTGCTTGTTTTCTTGGCGCTGATTCGGCCTCTGTGTGTGTTGATATGAAAATTCTCATGAATAAACATCTCGATGCAATGCCACTGAGGCCCTGAGTCACGGCTCCTGGAAGAGAAAGAGCCAGAGGAGCAGGGGGCAGGAGTGACTAGCTCAGGGGGCTGGAAGAGCCTGGCGGTGCCAAGGCCCTGGGGCATGTTCCTGCCAACGGGGGAGGTGGAGGAACAGTGGAGCAGAGGCCTGCAGCCCAGGCCCTGGGGACCACCCTTCAGGCTGGTCTGTAGGACCTTTGCTGGACACAGTGGGCAGCCACGGGTAGGTTTACTCCTGCCGGAAGGCTCTCAGTCCCCTGGTTGACTCTTCAGTGCTGGTGTCCTTGACATCAGGATGTGTGTCTGCAGGTGTCAAGGGCCTCCCTACTGAGAGAAAGACAGCTCTTGGGAGGTCTTTGGGCATCTCTGTTCTGCCACAGCTCCATGGGGTGGTGGCCCTTCGGGGGCAACAGTTCCAACCCCGGCAGTCTCAAGCAGCTTCTGGATGGAGACTGCTGCAGGCTGCGTGTCCCATGAGCTGCAGGGAGTCTCTGGGCACTGGCTCCTTCCAGTCTCTTCTGGATAACCTCCTCCCTTGGGGTCACCCTAACCCTAACCCCTTCTGTCCAGTCACCTCCACCTGTCTGCAGTCCACAGAGGAGAAGACCGGGCGGTGCGTGGTCCCCCGTGTGCCAGCATACTTCCCATCAGGCATTGTGCCCAGGGAAAAGGAGGCCTTGGGACCATCACCTTCACAGAACCTGGAGGTCATGTGCCCCCTACCCAGAAACCCAGCTACCAGGGTCCCTGTGCTGGTGTCTGTCCTGGGAAAGGGAGGTGACCAGGACGTTTGGAGAGCTCACTGAGGAAAGCCTGTGGCTGACATCACCTGCCGGGTGCCCTCCCTCTCAGGCCTGGGCTCAGCCTCCTGGGTGCCCCCCATTGGCTGCTAGGTTCTAGGCAGCAGCTCCGTATTCTAGGGCCCTCTGTGTACAGTGTCCAGATCCAGGGTTAGCAAGGAGCCCTGTAGGCCAGCCCAGCAGGGAAGACCAGTCCTCACTGGAAGGTGGGCTGTGGTGGCTGCAGCGTCCCATTGGTGGCCCCCCAGCCCACCACCCCTCCCTGGAGTTCTGCCTTCCCTGGGAAATTTCCTCTTGTGTCAGGAAGTAGCAATGTGCCTGGGGCACCAACCCCTGAGCCCCGCCTCTGGGCTTTTAGCACGCGTGTGGGGACATGCACTTCCCTGCAGGGAGGCCACAGCTTGCGGCAGGCCCCACTTCCCTGTGGGGCTCTGGGGTGCTCCTCTCCACACTTTGCTGGGATCCAGCCTGGTCCTCCCAGGGCCTGATTGGTCCTCTTGAGCTGGACGGGCATCTGCCCTGCCGGGCCCTGCACACATCTGGAGTCCAGCCCTCTGCAAGGTCCTCTCAGGGTCCCTTGAGCTCAGCTCTCCCTCCCACAAGGAGGCACAGGGTCACAGCACCCACCTTTGCAAACATTCTCAACTCCCCTAACGCCCCCTCAGCCCGGCGAGCTATCCTGGCTGTCCTGCCACCGGCTCTAAGGACCAGACCAGTGGTAGAACCTCCGACAGGTGTGAAGTTGGCCACTGCCCCCAGGACTTCCCTGCCTTCTCTAGAAACTCTAGTCTCCTGTGGTCAGTTCCCCTTTAGGGTGCGATCTGCTCCTTTGTCCCCTGTCCCTTGGGCACAGTGCGGTCAGTGGTTCTCCAGCCTCATGAGAGCTGGGGACCCCTCGGGGTGACTCAGGGCTGGGGCACTGATTGTGGGGTTTCACCTCAGCACTGCTGCCCCTGCTCCCACTTAGGCTTGACTCAGGTTGGACTAAGGTCAGTAGGGGGAGCCTGGGGCCCCTCCCAGCAAAAGCAGGCAGGGTCCAAAAGGGGAGATGATGGGCGGGCTGGAGAGGATGGGGGCATCCCACCCCCACCGAGCCCTGGGCCCGTCTGCTGCGCCTCCAGGGCACTAGCCCTGTGCGGCTTTTCCCTGGCTTCTCCCTCTGGGATGGGGATGGGGAGGCGTGGTGGCCCCAGCGCCCGCCTCCACGCCCCGCCCCGCCCCGCCCCTGCTGCAGATATAAGGAGCCCGTGCTGCTGTTGCGCGCCCCGCTGCTCGCCGCCACCGAGTCCCCATGGCCCGGCCTATGACGCTGGTGGTCGCTGCCCTGGCGCTGTGCCTAATGCTGACGCCTGCGGGCCTTGCGTGGTACAAACAGGCAGCGGGGCTGGGCTACTATTCGGTGGGCCGCGCCGCTGGGCTGCTGTCCGGCCTCCGCAGGTCACCGTACGCACGGCGCTCCGAGCCCCCCCTGGGCACGAAACCCCCAGGCCAAGCCTTCACCTTCCGGGAGCTGCGCCCCAGGCTGCGGGGCCTCGTGAGTGCGGGGCACTGGAGGGTGCGGGGTGTGGGGGTGCAGGGCGCTGGAGTGCTGGGCGCCCCCTCATCCCCCTCCTGCCCCTAGACCGTGTGCGTCGAGGACGTCACCCCGAACCTGCAGAGCTGCGAACGGCTGCCCGACGGCCGTGCCACCTTCCAGTGCGAGGCAGACGTCTTCTTGTCACTCCGCGCAGCCGACTGTCACAGTGCCTGAGCCCTAACCTGGAAACCTGGATCTGGCCTGGCTCCCGCGGGCACCCCGGCCCCTGCCCCAGCAGGAGATGGTACCCAGTACCACCCACCTGTCCCCGCAGTAAACAGCTTAATGAGTAGTGACGTGCAGCCTCTGAGAGGGGTGGGTGCCACGGGGAATGTGGGAGTGGACACATACCCGAGTCTCCAGACCCCATTCTGCCCACCTGGGAGCACAGACAGGCCCCTCAGGCCCGAGATGCTCCCCAAACCCTGCTGCTGGGAACCCCACTGTGACTGCTCTCCCAGTCTTGTCCCGCAGCTCCTGGGTCCTCCTGGGACACGTGCCTGTGTCCCTCAGGAGCTGTCAAATCTACTCAGCCAGCCCAAATGTCCTGCTTCATAGGAGCCTCCCCAGAACACCCCACACCAGGAGGCCCTCCTGCCCCCAACCCTGGGTCTCTTGAGGCCAAAGACCTCCCTTACTAGAGGGGCAGCTCCTGGGCCGCTCCTTTCCAGAGCCTTCCCAAACGCCGCAGCACAGCACCTGGCACCAGTGAGACCCTGTGCCAAACGAATGGCCAGGCTGGGTGCAGCAGGAGGGACTGACAACTGTGCAGACAGCCCCGGCTTGCAGTCCAGAATCCGGTGTCAGGCAGACAGCACAGCCCCCAGCCTGGGAGCTCCTCCTTCACCCCTCCTCTGACCACAGGGAAGCCAGTGTCCCCAAAGCCATGGGTGCTGCCCTGCCTAGAGGGCCCGTGCAGGGACATGGGTCCCCTGAGCGCAAAAGCCGTGTCCTGGGAGTGGCCTCCCCCGCCCCACACTCAGGCTAATTACCTCCTTTTCTCATCAAAGTTTTAGCAGGCTTTTGAATTCCCTTCAGAGCATGAACTGGGACCTGTGGGACTGCTGGGTCCCAGCGGGAACAAACATGAAGTGGGGACCCGAGCGCTGGTCCCTTGCCTGAGTGCTGTGGGTGGGACCCAAAAGCCTGCTGCGCACGGGTGGTCGAGTATTCAGGGCGCCAACCTCCTGAACCCCCGGGCCTGGAGTCTCCTTCACCCATGGCCGAGCGGGGGCTTCCTGTCTGCTGCTGCAGGCAGTCCTCCAGGCCCGTCTTGGGGTGCCATGCAGTCTCGAGAGGAACCCACCGGCCACGCCTGTGTCCTTCCCGTACTAGGTCTACAGCTGGCAGGCTGATCCCTGCAGCCCAGGGTTCTGTGCATGGGAAGATCTGGCACCACCGGACTCCTAAAGCTGGGGGCCAGGTGGGGTGGGAATGAAGGGAAGGCCCGCCCCTGACCTGGGAGGAAAGGAAAGCAGGGTGGTCCCTGCCCAGCCCGTGTGTCTGAACCTTCACGCACAGCCACCTCACTTCAGTGTCCTGCAAGGGGTTCTCTATCAGACTTTGGAAACTAAAAAGACAAGACAGGGTCAGTCACCTTCTGGAAAGAGTGAATGTTGGCCCAGGGTTCCCATGGCGCCAGGCCACAGGCCACTCCGGCCCCACTGGGCCCAGTTGCTGAAGGGCAGAAGCCACTCTGGACGGAACGGGGAGTAGGCTGACAGAGCACCACAACCCTTACTTTTAAACACCAGGAGATCAGACACACCACTGCCACCCTCCCCAGCACCCTGCCAAGAGGGGGCCAAAGCCCCTGACTTGGGTGCAGGAGACCCTGAGATGCTGTGGGCCCAGCTCAGGTGGCCTGCACACTGCAGGCGCCAGCCCTTCGCTTCTCCGTGGCAGACCCATGGCCGGGCGATTCTGCCCACTCTCACCTCCTTTCCTCTCCCGTAGCCTGCCATGTGGGAGGCAGCCCGAGGTGTCTGGGGCTGCAGATCTGGGGGTTCCTTGATGCCTCCTGCCCCCACCCTGCTGCATGGGCCCCGGGGAGCAGGGCCAAGGTGCTGGGTTCCCTGGTCCCGCCCAGCAGGGCTGAGAGCCGGACGCGGAGCACCTCACAGCAGGTTTATTCAGTTGCAGGCCAGCCAATCAGGTACAAAATCGAGAACAGTCTGTGACAGCAGCGAGGCTGGCCCGGCTAGCAATGGGCGTGGCGTCTGGGCGCCAGGCTCTGGGGCAGAAGGGACATGCCGCGGGGCAGGGGCCGCCCATATGGGAGGGGGCACGCTCTGCACTCCGAGGAGGACGGGAGGGGCCCCCTGGGGCTCCCCCAGAGGCTGAGTGGGCAGGAATGCCGTGAGGAGTGGGGGGGGGGCGGCTAGGGTCCGTAGGAGCTTCCAGGGGGCGGGACGGGGAAGCAGCTGTGGAGCCGGGCAGATGGAAGCTGGGCCTCCCTGGCACACAGGGTGGCACCCCTCTGGCCGAAGGTGCCCCTGCTCATCCTGCCTACCGGGCTGCTCCTGTGCCAGACACCCTCTCTGGCCGCTTAGCAGGAAGGGCACGAGGGCCTACAGGGAGACAGGCCCTGTGCAGGCAGGCCGGGAGGCAGCATCCTCCACATCAGCCCTTCCAAGGCCGAGTGGTCGGAGGAGAGGGCATCGCAGCTTTGTTAAAAACTGAACCACGCTCTCGAGATGCGGCTGGGCGAGGGCCGGTGCTCGGGGGGCCCCTGGTGACCTCCTGCTTCCTGTCAGAAGTCACAGTCGCTCTCCCCCTCGGGCCGTGCCTCCTGCCGCCTCATAGCCTCCAGGAAGGCCAGTTCCTTGGCCTCTTTCTTCTGGTTCCGAGCCTCATACTCCAGCCTGGGGGCCAGGCCAGGTGAGCGGTGCGCCCAGGCCCCGGGCCGCGGGGCACCCCACCCCCACCAGCTTCACCGAGACCTCACCTATTCTTGATGATGCGCTGGACGATGAGATCGGTGGTGAGGTCGTTCCCACTGTCGATCTGACAGAAGATGCCCCTTCTCTTGGGCTCCTGGAGGTGGAGAGGAAGTCAGAGGCGGTTGCTCTGCCGCCCTGGCCCAGAGGCTCCCACTCCCCGACTGTGAGGGCAGTTATTCCCCCGTCAGCCGCCTGCCTCCTCTAACTGTGAAGCCAGAGTGGCAGCCGTCACCACACCTGGCTCCCGGACGCACGGTCTGCAGCTGGGAAGCACCAAACGCCAGCAAGACCCACCTGGTACGGATCAGAGCCGTCCTTGTCAGGCACGATTTCTGTCTTCCCGTGGCACACCAGGTCCACCTGGAGAGCAGGTGGGGGTCAGGCAACCTCCCAGCATCACCCCATATGGCCCCCTGCCCTCAGAGAGCTGCCCTTCCTGGAAGCCACCCCGCTGGGGCCCCAGCCTCACCTTGAAGTGGTCCAGCAGCTCCGCCGTGACCGAGTACGGGGCCCCAATCACCACTTCGGACACATACTGTGTGGACGGGGAGACAGCTGGTTAGCCGGGACAAGCCAGGCCGCGGTGGGGTAGGGGTGCTTCTGGTGAGGAAGCAGCAGGGGTGGGGCTGAGGGGGAGGGGGCGCCGCTCCAGCCTGGGAAGGAGACAGACCAGGCCCGCACCCGTACTCACCCGGCAGGCCAGCACGCTCAGGGTCCGCTCGTGCAGGTTCATGATGGGGTAGTTCTTCCCCTTGTAGTGGTTGACCTCCTGGAGCCAGAGCAAGCTGAGGTCAGCAGGCAAGCTGCGGTGGAGGCGGGGGCCGGGGTACTGTGCTCCCACCCGACAGTCCCTCACGGGAAGCGGGGGGACAATCCGTCAGCGCCGGGTAGCCCTGGACGGGGGCTCTCTCAGCGGGAAGAGGTCCTAGCTTATCCCTTCTGCCCTCATCAGCACCCTGGGCCTCGCCGGGAGCCCAGCCCTAGGAGCCCCTCCAGGGACCCCCCCGCCTATCAGCTGCCTGGGGGTGGGACCTGGTCAAAGTGCAAGCCGGCGATGACGTAGGGCCTCTCCGCCAGGCCATACACCTTCTCCAGGAAGTCCACGTGCCCGATGTCTGTGCCCAGTTAAGGAGCGGTAACGGGTGGGGAGCAGCTGCCCACCACTTGTTCACGCCTCTCCCTGCTGACACTGCGCCCCTGCACCCCGCCCAGGTCCGGACCCCTGAGGGCCAGGGGGACCCCACCAGATCCCGCAGCCCACTGGAGCAGACACGGAGTCGTGGACGACAGGCCTGGGGCAGTGGCCACCCCAAACCGGTCCTGAAGGATACGGAACAGGTCAAAGGCGCCAGCCACATAGATAACCGTCTCTCCTGGCTGGGGCTCCTTCCCGGAAGCAAACTGGATGATCTTCTGGGATGTCTGCAGAAACTGGGACACCCCCGTCCAGGGGTTCCGCCCACCTGGACACTGTAAGCCAAGAGAAGCCTGGGTTGGTGACAGAGGACTCACAGGCACGTCCTTTACCTGTGCCCACCCCAGAGCACCTCTCTTGAGGCTGGGCCTGCCTGCCCCGCCTGTCTGTCTGCTCTGGGAAGCACAGGCGTGGGATGGAGGAAGCAGGTACGGGGGCTACAGGCCACCACTTGGAACCCCTAGCCACAGCCTGCCAGCTCACTTGACTGCTCTGGTGTTGTTTCTAGGCAGGCATCTCAGGCAAGGACGCCACAGACTGACCAGTAGCGACCAGGCTGGGCCGGTGGGACTGTGGCTCTGTCCCATGGCCACAGCAGGTACCGCAGCCAACACCACTTCGGCCTGGCAACTGGCCTGCAAGGAATGGGCCAGCGGACACAGCCCTCTTGGGGACTTGGCACCCTGAGGCCACCATCTGGTCACCTGGGAGGAGCCTTCTGAGCAAAGTGTCTCCCGGGTGGGTGTCGGGTGAGGGAGCTACGAAAGGAGAGGGGACCAGGCCGCCTGGTCAGAGACCACCTATCAGCGGGTAGTCCCCACTCCTCCTGCAGGCAGTGGCCCTGAGACCCGCCAGCCAGCAATCAGGACCCAGTCAGTGCCTGGTCAGCAGGGAGCGCAGGGCAGGGGGTCAGCTCCAGGCCAGCTTTACCCAGGGGGACCTGGGGGTCAGGCAGTGGCCCAGGCAGCACAGGCGACACTCACCTTGCCAAAGCTGTCCGCGTACTCCCGGTACTCGGAGGACATCTCCTGCACAGAAGGGCGGGGGTTGAGGGACCTTGGTCTGCAGATGTGGCCAAGGGCAGGACCCCAGGCCTGCTGTGCTGGGGCCCTTCCTTCCAGCCCCGGGACCTCGGGGACCCTGCTCGGGCCCCCGGAGCCTCACCTGGCTGCTGTGATGGGCCTTGGTCACCAGCAGCATGCGGCCAACGAGGTCCGTGGTAGACACGCCCTGGGTGCGCTTGCACTCTCTGGAGACGGAGGTGGGGTCGGGGCTCTCATCCGGGACAGGGCCACCAGGCTCTGCCTCCACTCACCCAACCTAAGGGCAATGCTGCTGGTGGCAGAGCCCACCATGGTCCGCCCCTGCCATGCTGTGCACGGACAGGGCGTCTCCTCACCACTCTCGCCCGTGACAAAAATCACGGCCGGGACGGTGGAGAGACCACTGTAATTCTATCAAGCAGAAAAGACGACAAGACAGAGGAACACCGTACCGAGCCCCAAGCCTGCAGTGTGGGGGTGGGCAGGCCATGCCCGGGCGTGGTTCTGGTACCCTTGTGCCCACTGTCTGACGCCCCAGACGCCCTCACCCCAGGCTCTCTGCTGAGGGGACTCCAGGCTGTGCTGTCCCACACAAACTGCTGGCCACAGCAGCCTCTTCGGTTAATGTCACTTACATAAAAGCCAGCTTCCCAGTCCTACCCCCATGTTTCTGCTGCCCAGTGGCCGCCTGTGCTGTGACCACCACACCAGCCAGTACAGACACACTGCCCTCACAGGCAGAGGGAGCTCGAGGGGTGCTCTGAAGGGGTGGGGCCCATGGCAGGTAGACCTTACCTGTACCTCCCAGCCTGCTTCACTTCCTCGTAGGTGTCCCGGCCATCTACAGTCAGCGTGATGTCATCTAAGGTGATGCACATGTGAGAACGAGGACCTTAACCCAGAGCCATGAAGACCTCCAGGGCCCACACCCCCTGCCACAGGCCTGCCCTAGGGTTCACGGGCTCCTCTCTAGGGAAGGACCCAGAGCTTCCTCAGATCCTCAAACGGCTCCATGCTCCCCCAGCGTGAGGAAGCCAGCACCTCCAGATGCCCCTCTGCGGTCAGATCCTGAGCCCGCCCAGGTCCCCAGGCCTCTGGGCCCCAGCCCCGCCCACTCACTGCCATGGACACAGAAGTCGCAGTTATACTTGTCCAGCGTCTCCAGCGTGGTGACATAGGGAGCTGCCGGCACGACTTCATCCACCCACTTGATGGCCCGCACCATCTTGTACCTCTCCTCCTGGGTGAACACCGGGGGCCCCTTGTGCTTGGCGATCTCCTCTAGGGAGAGACAAGACAGCAGAGAACAAGGCTGGCGCCTCCCTGGAAGCCCTCCCAGCACTGAGCAGGGTCTGCAGCCACAGCAGGGGCTGGCGGCGGGCAGCTATCTCTCTCCTGGGGCCCTCAGCCCCCGAAGCAGGACCCCACTGAGCAGCCACTGCTCTGTCCTCTGTACACACTTGCTGGGAAATTGCATGGCCCCCCACCTCAGCCAACCAGAGTTCCAGGCACAGCTGGGTACTCTGCCCTCAAAGGCCTTGAGAACCAGCGGCAGGGTGGGAAGTGGGCCCCCCTCTTGCTTGAGCTTGGGACAGGATTCAAGACAGCAAAGCTCTGGGTGGCATGGCCTGGGCTGGGCTGGGCTGGTGGAGCTGTGCTCCTAGCCTGGCCCTACCCGTCATGGGAACCCACAGGGTCTCAGTCACAGGGGCAGGGGAGGAGAGTGAGTGCGGCAGCCGACCTTACCGTCAGTGTGTACACCCACGATGAGGTGGTCGCCCATGGCCCGTGCCTGGCGCAGCTGGTTGGAGTGGCCATAATGTACCATGTCATAGCTGTGGAGAGGACAGGGTGGTCATCCCTGTGCCAGGAAATGTCCCTAGGAAGTCAGCACTGGGAACTGCTCCTGGGGTCTGATGGGCCCCAGCTCTCAGAGAGAAGAGAGAGCTCAGGGCCCAGGGCCACATTTAGCAAGCACAGCAGGGCCCAGGGACAAGGCTACTGGCAGCCTTTAAGGGGCGAGCAGACAGAACAGCCCCTGCTCCCACACGTGGGACGGTGCTCTGCACACAGCCTGGCCCCTCACCAAATGCAAACTGTCAACGGCAGTCCCTTTAAGGTGCAGGAGAAACTGACGTTAACTCAGCAGCGGACAGGACTCTGCACTATCCTAAGGGAGCAGAACAGCCCCTGGGGCCAACGGGAAACAAAGTCCAACTAAAGAACGGAGGCGCTGCCTGGCTTTAAAGACTCTGCCTGTTCCCCTGTGGCCTCAGTGAGGCTTTGCTTCCTGGGGCCAACAAGCACCTCCCTGTCACCTGGTTCTAGAGCTTCTATCTTCAAATGCAGGCCCGGTTACGAGTGAACTCTCAGCTGAAGGCCAACGCAGCACCCATGGCTCCACTCGGAGCCTCACTTCTTTGCAGGCCCAGACCTGGGCCCTCGTGCTAGATCTGCTCCTTCCAGACTTGTGT
Organism: Vicugna pacos; assembly: GCF_048564905.1. Classification (NCBI taxonomy): domain Eukaryota; kingdom Metazoa; phylum Chordata; class Mammalia; order Artiodactyla; family Camelidae; genus Vicugna; species Vicugna pacos. The sequence goes on from NC_133002.1 coordinate 62,388,945, forward strand.
CACCTTCCGAGCAGGTGGAGCTGCCCCTGCTTCTCCAGGTGACCCAGGCTCCCAGGTGTACAGAGCTGTTCCACTCACTGCCACCTGCTAACCCCACCACAGCACACCATGTTCCAGTAGACAAGCCTGCAGGGTCATGGGGCTCTGGTCCTGAGGTAAGCGAAGGGGGAAGTCCAAATTCAGGAGCCTGACCAGACCCTGTGCCCACTGTGCAGGAGGGGTCAGAGGCCGGGCCAGGGGCTGTACAGCACAGAACGCAGGGCGGGGCTGGGTCCAAGGGGTATCCCAGTCACCGTGGCCTCTGCCAGTGGAGGCAGGGGCCTGGCCTGGTCAGGGCCAAGGTCAGATTCCATGGACACGAAGCCACACCTCCTTCCCCAAGGTGACTCAGGTGCAGGCGTGGGAGTTTGGCAGCCTGGCTGGCTCGCCTCTGAAGACCTGAATTACAGATTTTTCTTTCTCTGCTTCTGTTAAATAAAGGTCTGAGAAAGTACCGAGGATGGCAAGTTACCAGTAGAAAGTAACTTTTCTCTTGTCTGCTGACAGCCTCAAACCTGCCTTAAAACCACTCCAGCTATCTGATTTGCCAGAAGAGGACAGATGGGACCAGTTACCCTCCTCAGCCCCTGCGGGCTTCACTAAGGTCCTGTGCAGATCGGGCAATGCCTACGCCAACCCTGGCCGGGACATACAGAGAGAATCTTCCTGGTTTCGTGCTGGGCAAGCTGGGAGCCGGACAAGAACTCCGCGAAGACATTTTGGGTGCATGGCTCCTTCGCAGGAAGAGAGCTGCTATGGCACCGAAATGACCATAGTCACCAAGGTTGGACACGCAGCTTTCGCCAGCACCGTGCACGAGTTAGGCGAGACCAATGGATGCGGCTCCGACTCAATGGCAAACACGGGGGAAGGAATGTCCGGGACAGGCGCTCGTATCGGAATCCGCAGGAAGCGTCCAGCGACCCTGGGGAAGGCTGCCCGCGGCGGGCACGGTGGCCGGGTCCCAGGCGTCCTCCGCCGCCCGCCGCCCACTCCCGCGCTCGCCGCCCGCCCGGGCCTGGGAGAAGGCGGCCACCACGGCCCCGCCCCGCGCCCCTAGCCGCGCTCACCAGCCGTCGCACCACACCCGCACGGCGCGCCTGGACCCCGGGCCCGGCCTTTCGGCGCCGCCCGCCGCCCCGTGCCCGTTCCGGATCATGGCCCCGTAGCGGCGGCGCTGCCCGACAGGATCCCGACTCCCCGCCGCCGCCACCGCCGCCCGCCCGCGCACGCAAGCGCCGTCACGCGGGCCTCACCCGCCGCGCGCGGCCAATGGCGAACGCCGCCCCGCCCTGCGCGCGGAACCACGCCCCCTCACCCCCAACCTCGAGACCAATGGCAAGCCCCTCTGGGGCCGGGCCCCGCCTCCCCGCCCCCAACCAATGGAGCGCACCGCCCTACCCCTGGAGACCCCGCCCCTCGGCGCGCGGCCAATGGCGGGCGCGCACCATTGCTCCGCTCCCACCTGGGGAAGGGGCGGGACAGGACCACGTGTCGCGCGCCGGCCCCTCCAGGAATCTCGCTGGGCTTCCGCAAGGCAGTCACTCGGTGACGCAGGGAAGACAGTGCAGAGATGTTTAATAACAATAAAAACGTCTGCTTGAGAGCCAAGGCTCAAAACCACTCCTTTGCAGCATATTCAATACGGAAAAAGGCTTCTATAAAGTTAAGAAGTAGTAGAAATAGGGTTGAGGCCCCTGAGACTAGCCTGGTGAACGAGGTAAGGCAGCGTGCGCTTCCCCTTGGCCAACCAGGTGTGAAATAACCCGAGTTCTGTTCTCACTGAGAGCATGGCTGCCACCTCTTCATGAAGAGGCTGCACGGGTGAGGTGTCCTCCACCCTCAGGCCCATGCGGGGGCAACCGCAGCAGTGCAAGGGGGCTTCCCACAAGGACAGACGGCTGGCTACACGTGTCAGGGTGAAAATGTCACCCCGAGAAATCTCAGGTGCAGTCCTAGCCTTCACCGTGCCACGTGCCCCTGAGTAAGTTCCGGCCATTTGCAAAGTGCCATCATTGTTCCCGGTCAAGCACCAGATTACGTTGCTTTCTTCCTTTTTGTGCGCTTGGTGCAGCCCCTGCCAAACCAGCCGCCCAGGACAGGGGCGGAGCTCGGAGGGGTGCCCCGGTCACAGGCTCCAGGCTCCTCTCGGCTTCTGCACAGCAACTTGCGACTGTGGCTGCCTTCCTCACCTGCACGCAGGGGAGTTGCCAGGGAGAAGATGGGGTCCTGCCACCTACAGAAATGGAAGGCTGGGTCAGGTGTGCCTGGGAGCCCCTCACAACCACACCCGCCCCAGGACGGGAAAGCTGACTGAGGTCACCCTGCTTCCCTCCCACATCTTAACCATGGCCAGGCTTTGCTCAGTGGCACTTCCGGATCATCCACGAGGGGTAAGCTCCCTGAGTGACTCAAAGGCCAGCACCCAGACTAGCTCAGCCTCTGCAGAACTCGGTGTCCTCGCTGGTGACTGAAGGGGCTGTGTCCACACAGGGTGGGGTGGCAGTAGCCCCAGGAGGGAGGAGTCACTAGCCAGCTCTGGGCCCCACCTTTCACTTGTACGGCCAGGGGCAAGTGGACCAGACCCTCTCCCCGTTCCCAGACTGCAAGACTTGATGGGAGGGAAGCTGACTAGGGAGGTGCGGCCTCGGCACTACGCCATGAAGAGGTCATGTGTCTGACTGAGATGTAGAACCACATATTATAAACTTAAGATACAGGTAAGCACTGATCAAAAAAAAAAATGAGCTAAGTTAATGTAAAATGAAAAAGAAAAAGGTACAGTACACAATAGGCCCACATTACAGAACACCACAAACATAACATACAAGAATTGCCAGGCCCAGAAGGTGAAGGGATCCTTAATTCTTGAACCCTTTGATTAAAAGAAGTTATTGATTTCCCCTATAAGACCCTGAAAATTCACAGAGAAAGAAAGTGTAAACTTTTTACTCAATACACACACCACGTCTAAATTATCACACATTCTGCATTAAGGCACAGTTTAAGCTTCCCCAAAGTACACCAGCTCCCACACCAAGAGCACCAAGTCCTGCTTGAACTGAGTTGCCGAGAGCACGTCTCTTCAAGGCACCTTCCCACCCCAGCTGTCTGGGGTGAAGGGGGACATCCCGGCACACGCTGGCAGATTCCCTCTCCCAACAGGGAGACACACCAACTAGGGCACCTAGGCCAATACTGGGCCAGTCCCTGCTGAGGCCACCATGCTGCAGTCACGCCTCAGACGCCATCTGCGACAACCCAGAGCTTTCTCGACGCTCAGCTCACAAAGGATGACAGACATGGCCCAAGCGCCTGGGGCGGGAGGGGTGCGCCCACGCCCTCACCTGCTGTAGTGGGGGATGTCCAGACCGAGCTCGTCCATGAGGAGCCGCATGACGTCATCACACTTTCCGTGCAGCTTCAGGGCAGCCCAGTCATCCTTCGGGGTCCACTGGGGACAGAAGGCGAGTGAGGACAGAACCTCACAGCCTCTGCTCAGCAGACCTCCGTGGCGCCTGAGTGTGGGACATAAACGTCCCAGGAACGTCAGGCTCTCCTGTTCTAAGGCCCAGGTCTAAGGAGGCAGCTCTGAGCACCCGAGTTACCTGCAAGTTCACGATGTAGAGCTTGGGCCGCCGGCTGGGGGGCTTGGTCATGCACCAGAGGTGGGGATACTTCTTTAGAACCTGGGGAATGGATAGACAGACAGACCACACAGACACCAGGGAACAAGGCTATAGGAAGCTGGTGTCTAAGGCTGAGCTGGCCAGCTGTGGGCAGGCTCACCCCATCCCACATGTACCTTTAAGCTGGAGCCTAAACACAGGATTGTGTCTGCTTTGCTGGCAGCCTGGGTGGCTGCCTCCCAGTTCAGAGGCTGCCCCAGCGTCCCCCTCTCCCCAAAGTGCACGATGGTGTCACGGAGCTGGGCCCCGCACTTGTGGCAGGTTCGGCCTGTCTGGTGGCGGTGCAAGGCGGTGCGCTCCGTCACATCAAACACCCGCACGTACTCCCTGTTGGGTGTGCAGGCCGTGCAGACCTGAGGAGAGGAGGGCGGGTGAGCGGGAGCCGCTGGCCTGCCCGGGTCCCTGAGCCCCCGCGGGACCGCTCACTTCAATGTACATGTTCCCGTGGAGCTCCGACATTGCCGAGCGCGGCAGCCCGCTCCGCAGGTGGAGCCCGTCGCAGTTCTGTGACACCACGTGCTGCACCTGGAAGGGAAGTGGGGCGGGAGGAAGTCAGCAGGAGTTGGGGGGAAAGCAGCACTGTGGAGGGAAGCCACACTGGGCTCAGCCAGACCCACCACCCCCACACCTGGGGCAACTCCAACCCTGTGCAAACCATTGAAGGCAAACCCAGAGCAGAAGGCTGGCCCAGCAGGACTCAGGAGGTGCCAACAACTCAGACACCTGGAGCCCTGGGAGGGCAAGTGTCTGCATGGCCACCCCTCGGCTGGGAAGGGGTTTATGTTTCAGGTCCTTAAAGGCCCAGGAGGATCGACCCCTTCCCCACAGGAGGTGCTTAGCAGAGGGTCTCCAGAGGTTTCCTCCTTGCCTCCCCTGTACCTAGGGGGCTCCTGAGGTCTGTGGGAACAATGTGGATAGGGTGGGGGGGCCCTATCCGTGATGATGCTGCAGAGAGGCTGCCACTTCTCTTGGAGAGGAAGCATGGGAGGATGAGGAGGAGGCTCAAACCAGGAGTCTAAACTACTCTGGGTATTCATCACAGGCTCCACTGGCCGACAGAGGTAGGATGCAGGGGTCACCTGGGCACCAAGGGGGCGCCATGAGTCGGCACCATGGACCCACTGAGTACAACTGGACCTTGGTATCTGGAGGTTCCACACCCTTGGATTCAACCAACAAAGAATCAAAAATATTCTGGGGGGAAAATCCAGAGAGTTCCAAAAAGCAAAACTGATTTGCCACACGCTGGCAGCCATCTGCACAGCCTTTACGTTGTACGGACAGCGGTTTATGCAGCATTTACACTGTGTTCATTAGGTATCAAGAGTGACCTAGAAATGATTTAAAGAATGTGAGCAGGTTATATGCAAACACTATGCCATCTCAGACAAGAGCCTGGAGCATCCTCAGATTCTGGTACCCAAGACGATACAGAAAGGGAACTGACAGCAGCTAGCCACCCTGCGCTCTTACCAGCTTCTGCTCATGTAGGCGGGCGATGCTCATGTGGGTGAGAGTTGGCTCAGCCTCACTGAGGTCGCCAGCACTGCCGGGTGGAAAGGAAGCCAAGGTGAGGGGAGCCGGAGGTCAGGTCTGTGCCGCTCCTGCTCAGCTAGATGGGGAGGCTGGGCCAGGCTGCTTACCTAACACTTCTTCCTTTCTGAAGCAGTGTCCATACGCCATTAGGGCCCCGGTAATCTGGGATGGAGGCTGCCTGCGTGATCAGAGAGAGAAGCGCAGTGAAAAGGCATCACAGTAGGTACTGGCAGAATTCCCAAGACTTTCTCCCAGCACGTTCAAGCCTGGCCCACAGACCGGCCTCAATTCAACCCACATGGAGTGTACCCCTGGGGCTCCTTCTCTCTGCCCGGACCCCGCCCGCCGTGGGAGCCTTTCTAGAATGGAGTTCAACCTGGGCTCTGTGGCCACATCTGTCCTCTACACTGAGGGGGAGGACTTGTCGGGCTCATCTGTGTGTCCCCAGGGCCCAGCCGGCGCTCAGGGGCTAGCAAACAGTGAGCCCACAGGCACTCCTCCCTCCAAGTTTTTACATCCTGATGCTGTGAGTGGCTCCTGTCCTCGTAAAGATAGGCCATCCTTTTCAGATGAGTAAACATTACTGAATTTCCCAAGTACCCAATCCAGGGAAACCAAGCCACCCCGAGAGAAGAAAACAAAAAGGTGCCAGGATCAAGTTGTCTTGTGTTCCCGAAGTTGTGCACAACCTCCCTTCTGGGGAGCTCTCACCTGCTGCTTAAACTCAGAAAAATGCCCACCCTGAACAGTGGTTCTGACTCACATCGAAAAGGGGAACCTCAAACAGTAACACTCAGAGCAAAGTAACGAGCAGCATGTGGTTTTAATAACCACTTACAGTTCTTTGAAAGGCATTATTACTGCTTTTATACAATTTCATGATGGGAATGCACATGTGCCTGTAAGTTAAAGCAATAAACATACCTTACACGTTCTTGCTACTGGGCCTCTTCAGTCATCCCTATTTCGAGTGTCTTACTTCGTAAGTGCCTGTAAAACCTTACTCGTCCTTCAAGGCCCAGATTCAGTGCTACATCCCACAAAAACACCAGCCAGATGGGTTTCCCAGCTCTGTGAGACCACAGAGTGTATTTGTGTTTCTATTCTAATGACCTACCACTGCCAACTTCCCAGTACAGCTGTTTGCTTACATGGCTTCTTACCGTCGCCTACAGGCTTCTCTTGGGACGGAAATCCTCACTCTCTGCCTCTGCTGGGCCTGCACGTAGGTCACACTCAACTCACACCCAGCCATCAGGCAAACAACGTGCTATCCAGGCCATCAAAGCCATGTCATCGTCCACGGCCCAGGTAGCTTCTCCATAAAGCTTCTCCAACCGAAATCATGCCTGCTCCTTACCTGGTGCCCTCCAGTTCATACTGCCTTGTTTTCTACTTCCCTTTCCTCAATATTCAGAACACTCAATGAATGGAGAATCAGAGTTTGGGGCTTAGCTCTGCCCACACAGCCTTGAGACACTGAATTAACCTCCTTAACTTTATTTATTTTTTTTTAAATTGAGTTATAGTCGGTTTACAACGTTGTGTCCTTAACTTTAAATCAGGAGGAGACTGTAAGCACTAAACTATTGCCTTCCGTTTTCATCCCTCTTCCTTTCCCTGGGCCTCTAAGTGGGTATTACAGAGTTAGAGCGCTTAAGAACGTTTATTTACTCAGTGAAGTCCTAAATTGAGTCACACCGAGTTTCTGTATGAAAAGAAAGAACCTCCGAGGTACTTTTAAGGTGAGTTCTTTGCGCATTTTAGTGTTGCTCAACAGAGTACCGTGCTCGGTCCTAGACAGCCAGGAGGGGGCGCCCCCGCCAGCCCGCGTCCCGGCAGTCCCGGATTCCCCGGGACCTGGGATCCGACCTGGGGTGCGGCGATCCCCGCCTCGCCTCCCTACCGTGCTGATCCCCGCACCCGTGTAGACGACCAGGTACTTGGCGTTGCGGACGGCGCCGGCCAGCTCCCGGACTTTCCTACGCAGCTCCTCTGGGTCGTCGCACACCTGCCGAGACGCCGAGGCCGGCCGTCAGCCGCCCCCGCCCCGCGCCGCCGCGCCCCTGCCCGCCCGCGCCCGGACTCGCCTCCTCTTGCCGCCGCTTCAGGCCCTCGCGCCGCCTGCTCCGGCCCTGCAGCTCGGTCACCAGGTCCTCGCTCTCAGCCAGGAGCCGGCCCTCCTCGGCGCTGCGCTCGGCCACCGCCTTCCTCAGGATGCGCGACACCTGCGGGCGCGGGGCGGGCGGTGAGGGCGGCGCGGGCCGGGGACGCGGCGCGGGGCGGGCGGCGGCGGCGTACCTGGCGGAGGCGCTCCCGCTGCTGCTCCTCCCGCAACCTCCGGACCCGCTCCGCAGCCTTACGCTCCGACCGGCTCAGACCCCCGGCGGCCATGGCTCCCGGGGAGACCCGCGCTTCCGCTTCCGCCTCCCGGCAGGCGGCGCGCCGACGCATGCGCGCAAGGCCCCGCCCCGCCCCGCCCGCGCGCCGCCCCAAGGAAGCACCTGCCAGTCTCTTTAAAAGGTTTTTATTGATCATATACAAAATAAAGAAAACCTTATATATCACAAACATACACTATGTACAGCAATAAATACCCGGGGCCCGGTCCAGTGCCGCCCCTCCTGGACAATAATTTAGCAATAAATACTGCACAGGGCAGGGAGGGCGCGAGGCCACCACCACCCCAGGTCAGCCCAGGTGCCCCAGCTGAGGCCCCTCCCCACCTGGACCTTCAACAACCCCACCTGCCCTGGCAGATCGCAGGTACCCCGCCACCTCCTGTCTTCAGTCCTAGGCAGGGCAGGAAGGGTCTGATCAACTCCGCTTGGCCCACCCTCTCAGTGCTGGGAGGGCAGCAGGACGGGACACTGCACAGCCTTTGTCCTGCCGCCCTCAGATGCCAGGAGAAGGCTTTCTGTACCCACTCCTGTTTGGTTAAAGGCTTCAGGGACTAGCGGACTGAGGGGATGGGGAGAAGGGTGGGGCTGGGACATGAGGTTATTGGAGGGGTCCCCCTTAACAGGTCATCGGGAACCTGCTCTCCGACACTCCAGCTCAGACTCAAGGGACACCCACGTACCAAGGCTGCTGCTCCAGGGTGGGGAAGGAATGGGTGCAACTGGCCCAACAAGTACAGCACACTCTCAGGACACACAGGCCAGAGCAGGACAGGCCATTAGTCTCAAGGGCACACCCCTGCCTCTGGGTGTCCTCCGCTCTTCCCATCTGCTCCAAAACCAGACAGCCAACAGGAAGGTGAAAACGCGCCAAAAAGAATTATTCAGTGGCTTCTGGGGGAAAAAATCGTTAATGTGTTGGTTCCTTTCACCAAACCACAGCCTAAAAAAGTAACTTACAAGATCCTACAGCGGAAACTGTGCTGCAGGCTGAGGCTTCCCAGCTGTGGACTGGAACTGTGGCCAACCGGCCACTCCGCCACCCCAGAGAGGGAGGCAGGTGAAATGGGATGGAGCTTGTCCCAAAGCAGGCTGCAGCTGATCAGAGCCCTGGGCCCAGGCACTGACCATCGAGGCTGCGGCTGACAGCCAGGGTTGTGCACAGACCTAAAGCATGGACCAGGAGGTCTAGCACTCAGCAGAAGCCAACACCCCACACAGCAGCCGTAGCATCTCACCTGCACAAACAGCGCCACCCAGAGCAGGGGCCAGGGGCCACGGAGAGGGCTCCCTGGAGCCACACTCTGGGCAGGGGCTGACCTGTTCCCAAAGGGTTCTGCTCTGAAATCTGTGTCCACGTCCAGATAAGGGTGGAGTCAGGCAAGGGCAAGGTGTGTAGAACGGTGAGCGTTATACTTAGCGAACAAGTTTGCAAGACTTGGCCTCAGCCAAAGCCCTCAGTTCGCCGTGTCAGAAAAGTTGAGAGAGAACACAACACGTTCACACTGGGAAAAATGAATCAATGAGAATCAGAAAGACGCCAACCATTCACATGTGGACACAGGATCAAGGTCAAGAACCAAGGTAAAGGGGAGAGGGGGCTGAGCGGCCCTGCGAGGCTGGTTGATGGGAGCAGGATGCTCACCAGACCCAAGGAATAACTGCTCCAAATGCAAAAACCTCCAAAGGAAACACAGCCTAACTCCAGAAGCATCTGTAAACCAAACCAAGGACCTGCAGTTTCTGTTCAGCACATGCCCACCCTCCTCTCTCCAGGTCTACAGCCTGGCAGGGGTGCACAGAGATGAACCACCTCCTCTCAGCCAGGAAAAAAGTGGGGAGCATACTCAGACATGGGGAGCCCGTCCCTCCCCAGTCCAGGACAGGCCATGACCTCTTTACGGATTCCTAGGATGGGATTCCAACTCGCTGCGACAACCAACATCAACCACTCTCATCCAGGCCCCGGGAGACAAAGCCAGACTGCAGGAGGCGAAGGAAGCCACTCAGTGATTCAGAGTCCACTGTCAAAATCTCCACTGGACGTCACCAGGGTACAGCCAGGAGTCTCTGAGCATCTAGTGCCAAGAGCAGCCCATCAAGGCGACAGCAGCTGACAGCGTGTCCCTCCTCCTACCCCTGACCTGGGTACACTGGGTCAGACTCTGGGGTGAAGATCTTGCTGCCCACAATGTCAAACCTCACCAGGCCACATGGTTCTTCTCTTCATCAGCCCACTTCTGTACTTTTTCAGGGGTTCAGGGTCCCCAATTAGTGACCCCAAGGAGTGGCCAAGGCCCACGTGGCCAGAGTCAGGGGAGTCGCCTCTTCATGTGCCTACAAGCAGCTGCCCAAGCCAAGTCTGGAAGACTGGTTGCCTCCCCTAAGCGGCCAGGAGGGGGAGTTGACTCAGCCCCGGAGAAGCACCTCCGCCAGCCAGGCGGTGGGCCCCTGGAAGACACAGACCCCACAGGGAGGTGGAAGGAGGCCCAAAGCTGAGAGCTGCCAGCATGTTTGGGGGAGACGAGGGACAGGGCCTGTCCCTGGAGACCGTAGCCCTTGTCTGGCACTGGCGGAGACCCCCAGGTCCCCAGGCAAGGAGAAGGGGCTGCCCAGGTAGGCCCCGAAACCACCTGGTTCTGCCTGGGAAGCACTGCCCTGCAGCATGGAAATAGTTCTGGGACGAGTGGGCAGTGGGCTCCTGGGGTTCCCCTGCCGAAGCCCACGTGAGACCCACAGGGACAAACCCTGGGTCGGTGGCTGGAGCCTGAACTCGTTGACTGGAGGCCAGGAGGAAGACAGCCGGGGGCAGCTTGGCTCTGGCCCTGTGGGTACAAACAGGGACTCCTGGGTCCTTGCAAAACTCCCACCAGGACCAGAGGTGGTGGGCAAGGAAGTAGTGCCGGGGGTCCCGGGGATGGCCCCCATTTCACAAACCCTGCTGCTGGATCAGCCTGAGCCTGAGACCCACATGCAAGGCCAAGGGTCAGCAGGTGGAGGTGGGGGTGCCCCACATCTGACCCCTGGGGCAGAAGAAGCCAGGCTGGCAAGCCCAGACCCCCAAGCTCTGTTGGATTGAGCGCGGCCTGGCCCCCCAGCCTGGGCCTGACAAGCCGGCAGAATCAAAACCACAACCAGATGCGGAACACAAACACGGGAGAACAGACACAAGAAGTGACACCCACAGGTCAAAGGTCACCAGAAGCACCAGCACGTGACGCTGCACAAGACCTCACCAGGCACGGACGACACCACGGCACCGGCAAGAGACGGAAGCAGGAAGGGCAAAGGAGTAAGTCACTTTCGGTACAATTGCAAAAGAGATAGCAGAGAGGACGCGCCTTGGTCGCTCGCGGCTCGGCTTTTTTTTTTGTCTTTTTTTTTAAACTAAGTTTTATAAATAACATCTGATAACTCTGTGTATATAAAAACTAAACTCCAACAGCCACAAAGACTTGTCTGCAAGTTTACAAGAAAAGGATTTTTTCTTTTTTTAAACTAGCAAAATTTCTATTATACTTTCTTCCCTTTTCTGTTTTTGTGGTCAAATGTTGTTGCTTTTTTTCTTTTTTTAAAAAGACAGTTTTATAAATACTCTGCAGCTTTTTTTTCCTTTAACTTTTAAACATATAATTTAATAACTTCGTAAAAGGAACTTCTCTCTTTTAAATAAAGGGCTATGTAACCACACAAATAGGTCATGTAAACAGTGACACGGGACCCATCGCAGGACACTGGACACACCCTTCACTACGCTCACAACCAGTGATTTGGTCTTATTCAGTGCGACGCGTCAGGCACGAGCGCCAAGGCCCCTGGCTCACAGCCACACGACGCCCCACCGCCCCAGCGCCAGACAGGTGGCCTGCCCATCCAGGGCCCTCGGGGACACCCTACTCTTTTGAGCAGTGCCCACCTCTGCCCGCCAGCCGAGCTGAGGGTGAAGCACCCGGCCTCTGGCTAGCCTGGGGGCCTCTCTTGCCCTGAAGCCCTCCCCGCTCAGGGACACACATGTCCCAGAGCACCTGCTCAACTCTTCCCTCCATGCCTTCCCACAGGGCCAATTCTGGATGCCAAGCCCACCTGCCCTTGGTACCAAGGAGGCTGGGGCGACCGCACGTCACCACCGAACCGACCAATCCCAACGTACAAAACACACGATGACAACGACGAGGTCAAGGGGCTCAGCCCGGCGCCCCTGGGGTACAGGTTGTGCTTTGCAGGGGAGGGAGGAGGGAGGAGGAGGGGAGCGAAGAGGAGGACAGGAAGGGGGAGGAAGGGGACAGGGCTGCCGATTCACCACGTGCCAAGTGGCCCCTTGCAAACCCGCCTGGGCCAGCGCGCGTCCCTACGACCGGGCGTCCGTCTTGGACTTGACTATCGTGATGACGCTGGTGGCGGCCACCTTGCCGGGGACGAGGGGCCCCAAGCCGGCAGCCAGGGGGCCTCGAGCTGGCGCCACGGGGCTTCGGGCCACGGTCCTGGCGAAGTTCTGCAGGGCCTCGTACTTGGAGCGCAGGGCGTCGAGCTCCAGCTTCATGCTGGCGTTTTCCGAGGCCAGCTTCTCCACCTCCTGCTGCAGCTCCGCCTTCTGCTTTTCCAGCTCCTCCTTCTGGGTCACCCGCTTCACGCGGCAGCTGGCGGCATAGCCGCGGTTCTTGAGCGTGCGCCGGCGCTGCTTCAGCTGGATGATCTCCTCCTTGGACAGGCCCCGCAGGTGCTGGTTCAGCTCCCGCACTGACATGGTCACCAGCTCCTCATCCGTCAGGCTGGTGCCATTCTCGCCCGGCTCCCGCTTCACCTGCGGAGAGCACAGGGCACGAGGTCACGGGCCAAGTAGGGGCCACCCGCCCAGATGCCGCCCCAGCCCCAAGACAGTGCCCACCCTGTCTGCTCACCTTCAAGGCCTTGTTTCCTTTATTGGGGGTCGTCATAACCTGGGGGCACAGCAAACAGGCACTCTGCGAGATAGGGAGCAGAGGTCAGGACCCTGGAGGCTGCCCCCTGCCCTGCCCCAGTCCACACACAGCCCTTGAGCCCTCTCACACCCCCAGATACCTGGCCTCAGGCCTCTCCCGAGCTGGGCTGCTCCCTGTCCACCCTGCCCCTAGGGAACCAGGTGGGAGGCCAGGAGGGTCTGATGGGGGAAGGGGAACTGGACGACTGTTAAGGAGGCAGAAGCAAGAAGAGGGGCCAGGAGAGAGATTAGAAGGATGCGGGAGGGGCCAGCCTAGAAGGAAGCCGGGAGCTTTAAAAATAACCCCAGTGCGCCCCAGAGCTTGGCTGTTCCTGGCGAGTCATGCTGACTCAGCACATCGCTCCCGCGCACTCTCTCACCGGCCTGGCACTCCCCAAGGCCACCAGCCAACACAGCCCCAGGGGACTGTCAGCCCAGCAAGCTGCTGGGGCCAGAAAGGCCAGCCTGGCCAATGGCAGGTGAGGGCTGGACCAGAGACCCTGTGCGTGTGCACTCCCAGGCTCTACTCACTGCAGCCACCTCCCCTAAGCCAGCCTGGGACAAAACCCTGCTCCCACAAAGGCTTGGGGGGCCGTCCTCACCGGGGAGAAGTGGGAGAGTGACTCCTCCCAGACTGCTCACTGTGAAGAGAATCACCCAGGGTTGTCCAACTAGCTCTGACTCTGTCTTCGCACTGGTGGGAGTCCCCCACCTCCCGGTGGCAGACACCCCTGCCGGAAAAGCTCGGGCCCCACGCCCCTCCGTCCTGTCTGTCCACCTCTGCTGCTGATGGAGTAACCATCCTGTGGCTTTGGGTTACAGCCTCTTGTGCCCCTGCCCCACCCCATCCAGGGTGTTTCACAAGAGCGCCCACAAGATGCCCAGAGGGGGCCACCTCAGCCCCTCTCTGGGCCACAAACTGTTCTCCAGTACCCTGACCAGGGTCAGCACCCACAAGGCAGGGAACAAAAACCAGAGGGTCCCCTCCCACCTACTTGGTCACCCTTTCTACACCCTGCCCTCACTTACTGCAGCCCTGCCAGGAACATTTTTATCCACTTAACCCTGGGATTCCTGGTTCCCCTCCGCCCTCCACTCCAACCGTGACTTCCGAGTCAGACACAGGGAGGTAAGTGGAGGCCTAATGCGGACCGGACTGGGATGCCTCCTTGCCCTTGTCAGGGAGCAAAGCGTGGTGAGGGGGAGGCACACGCTCACTCAGGGCAGAGACCCCTCCTCACCCAGCCTTGCGCCAGGGATGGCGCAGACGAGCTGGAGGTCAGAAGAGCCTCAGGACCCCACACCTACCCAGGGAGCAAGGCCTCCGGGAGGAGCTGGAAGAGACCTCCTCGGGGCCTTGAGCCGGAGTAGGGGTACAGGGTCACCGCACTGGTCCCACCACCGACAGCCCACAGAAAAAGCACTGGCAGCAGCTTCTCCCACCCGCCATCCTCCCTCCACCCCCGGACACTGAGCACACGGTGACTTCCTGAAGAGATCGCACAGAAAAGTGCAGAGCGTGGCGGCTGGGAACCGAAAAGTGCCTCCTCGACAGATTTCACCCTCCACAGAAGCCCTGAACTCAGCACAAGTGCAGCCAACGGCCTCGGAATCAAAGGTGTGCGAGTGTTGTGGTGGGGGAGGGGCAGGTCTCAGCAGAGCCGGTGCTTCCAGCCTCCTGGCCCAGTCTCTGCTACCTGGGGACACACATGGCAGGACAGAGCCAGCCTTTGGGCATGGGTTGGGACTGATGGCTCAGAGTATCTCTAGAAGCCAGAGGGTGAGGATCCCAGAGGCTGGATCCAGGAGAAGCTGCCCCCAACCCTCCCAGGCTGAGCCCACCTTGTGGAGTAAGCATGGGTGGTCCAAAGGGCCTGAATCCTCCAAGGTACCTATGACCACCCACTCAAGCTGAGCACTCCAACCCCTTCCCCTAGGCCCAAACTCCAGAGCATGGACACCAGAAAGGAAACCAGACAGCCTCTGCGCCTTCTCCTTTCCTGCAAACACCATGGCCAAACCTCCCAGGTGGGCATGGCCTTGGGTGCTCTAGCACCCCCATCTAGCCTGCCACACTCCTACCCTGCCCTTCAGAAATGCCTCCTCCAGAAGCCCTCTGGAAAAACTCTAGAGCTTAATTTCCACCAAAACAGAAGTAACTGAGAAGATTTAAAGAAATAACCCTCCAGGAATCTGCATTTTTCTAGGGCATAAAATCCAGCCAAAAGATCAGCAGAAATGTTAAAACATCTGGCATCTAAAAGCCCAGGGCTCCGTGGGGGGGCACGGTGTTGGGGGGCATCCCCAAGAACCAACCACAAGGTCAGCCTTACCCAGCCACGAACTCCTGGGCAAAAAGGATCAGCTCTGGTCTAGATGAAACACTCCTTCGCCTCTGGAGACCAGAAACCACCCACACACCCGGGAAAGGTGGCTCAGGCCACACCACCCTCAGGCTGTCACTCCCCGGGAGTCCCCACCACCTGGTCCAACACCCATCAGGGCCACGTTCTTTGCCAACCTGCACAACACTGAGTCCCAAACTCAAGTGGGACAACTGTGAGGTGATTAGGATTCTTGGACTCATGCCATCCACACCGGCCCACCTGCTACGCCCTGAAGGCTAGGAGGCCTCAAAGCTACCACCATCCTCAGCCTCAATCCAGACCACAAGGCCAGGCTACAAAGAGAGGCAGGGCCTGCTCACCAGACACCTCGCTCCCCTGAAGTCTAAGTCCTGCTGCTTCCTCTCATTTGCAATTTCCTGGTACAGCTGCGCCTACTTGTCCCCTGCCCTGTCCACTGTCACCCAGGACAGGCACCCGTCTTTCTCCCTCTCCTCCCTTCCCAGAGGCTGCCCAGCCTAGCCAACCTGACCAGTCATAAGGGAGGCCTGCTTCCCGGCCCCGCAAGCACGGCCCCCCTAAGCTCCTCCCCTTTCTTACTCAGAGAACTATTTCCCAGTTTGGGGAACTGTCCCAGACGCAGGTCAGAGACCAGTAGCCTGCGAAGAGCCTGCCTGGGAGGGGATGGACAGGCCAGGGACTTTACCTGCCACCCTGGGGGAAACCTGCACTGAGACCCCTTCATTTACTGCCCACTCACCCTTTTTTCAACCCGCACATCAGCCCAAACTTAAACAGGAGACCGAGCTCGGGGCCTGGCCCCTTCCCACTCCCCACCGTTTCCCGCTCACCCCACGTTTCCCGGCCTCTCAGGCCCCTAGCTCAAATCCCCCCAGGCACCAGGACAAGCATCGAGTGACCTCATGCTGATGACTCAGCAAGTCTCCCTCTGGGCTCTGGCAGCGTGTGACGGAGCGAAGCCGGCGCGAGCAGGGTCTTCCCAGCCCCCTCACGTGCCGCCTCCTCCCCCAGCCCGCCGAGGACCCCCGCGCCGGGGAGGCGTTGACACAGACACCTGATGAATCAGCAGCTCAGGCCGGGGCCGACGTGCTCTTCGGTGGAGCCCTGGGTGCCCCGCTCGACCCCACCCTTTCCTCCCGCCACCCCCACCGCCCCTCCCTCCAGGACGCCCGGGCTCCACGGAGCCAGCCCCACGCAGCCCCGCGCCGCCCCCCGCGGACCCCCGCGCCCACCCCAGCACCCCGGGCGCAGGGGCCAGGAGCCGCTCTTGACCAGTGGGGAAATCGAGGCACGGGCCGCCAGCACGGCGCGGGGCAGACCCGAAGCCCGGAGCGCCCAGCCCGCGCGGCCCCAGGTGGCCAGGAGGAGCCGCGGCTCCGCTGGCCTCTGCCCCCGACTCGGAGCCCTCAGCCGCCCCTGACCGCCCCCAGCCCGGCCCCCGCCCCCGCCCCGGCCCGGGCGGCCGCCGCACTCACCCACCACACTGCGGGCCCGGCGGGCCGAGGCCGGGGCGGGGCGAGGCGGGCACTCCGAAGCCGCGCGGGGCTGGGCCGCGCGGGAGCTCCGGGCCCTGGGTGGGGGCTCGCCGCCTGAGCGGGCCGGGCCGAGCGCGCTGGGAAGGCCGGGTCGGACCAGGCTCGGGGCTGGGGATCCGCCGCCGCCGCCGCCGCCGCCGCCGCTGCTGCCGCTCCACAGACGTCACATGATGTTTGGTCACGTGGGCTCCATTCATGAAGCGGCGACGCGACCGACCGAGGCTTAAAGGGGAAGGCGCGGCGGCGGCAGCGGCGGCGGCGGCGGGGGCGGGGGCGGGGGCGGGGCGCGCCCGCACTACGCCTGCGCGCCCGGCCGCCGTTGCCTGGGCAACGCGCGCCGCGCCCGCCGAGTGAGGTCTCGCGGGACTAGCACGGGCGCGCGCTCCGCGCTGGCCTCGCCCCCTCCGGGCGGGGCCTCCTGGAGCCGCTCAGCTGCTTTCCTGAGCCTTGTGAGTAGAGACTTTAAAAGCCACGTGTGCGGGGGCCAGGTGCGGACCCGAAGTACCCACGCATAATGCAGAAGATTCTCATGGTGTTTCTGATACCACCTGGCAGGCTCTGCACGCACTGCCTCTTCAACTGTGGAGCGGGCCTCAGCCCTGCCGGGAACAGTGGCTTGGCTCACAGATGACCCGCAGGCTCCGGGTGGTGAAGGGCTTGTCCAGGATTCAAACTTAGGTCTCAAGACCACCTCCAGGGTCCTCTGAGTAGCGTGGTCTGCCTTCACCCAACGCCCCGAGATCTCACACTAGTGACAAGGGCTCAGGCGGCTCCTAGAACGACTCCTGCTCAGAGTGGGTGTGCGGTAAACATTCGTTGAATGATAGTTGGTGTAGGAACTGCATGTTTCCTTTCCCGTTTCATCAACATCTGCCTGGAACTGAGGTCACCAGTCTGTCTGCTCCTGCGCTTTCTGTAAGGAGTTCTCACCGCTATTTGAAATTCCCAGAGAAAGAGGTGGCCAAAAGAGGAAGGCAATTTGAAGGGATCCCGTTTCTACTTCCAAATTCTGGACTTCCCTTCCCAGGCGTAAAACCAGGTAGGGTGACCCACACTGCCAGGGAGGCTTGTGTGATCAGGTGAGCTGAAAGAGGAGGAGCGAGGGACAGGCTGCGGAGTCCTCAGGGGAGTTCAGTGAATGAATGATGAGGGCCAACCCAGGAGGCCCCCAGAGCCAGGGGGCATCGCGGGGTCAGAAGCTCCCCCTACCGGACTCCAGTAGCTTCCCTCTGAATCCCACAGCACCTTGTCACCTGCTTTGTAGGGTTGCATGTGGTTGTCCGATCATCCTGTGCTCTTTAAGCGCCAGGCGTGTCCCCCTGCATTGGGTGTAGCCCACATCTCATAGACTCTCGGGCCTTCATATACCTGAGCCATGACTTCTAAAGCCTGCAACTCTTCATGTACTAAACCACAAAGACTTACTCCTGATGCCAAGAAAGAGGCCCCGTCTCCGCCAGCATCCTCACCACCAGCCACTACCTCCTTCTCCTGGATCTGCTCAGCAGGCATGTGGGTCTAAGCTATCCTTGGGTGGTGTACACACAGTCCCTGTGGCAGGGCTTTGGCAGGCCACACGGGTTATGGTGGATCCTGTCTCTTCACTTAGTGTCACCCCGCCTGAGCAGGGACAGTGGTGCCATCCAGAAACACTGATGCCCAGGTGATTGGCCCTGGGGATGGTGGATGCTCACTTAAAAGTCATAGCCTGTCTGACTCTGCCCACTTCCCCACCCCTGGCCTTTGCTTTGTTTGGGACCAAGGCTTGCACTCCTGCCTGCTGAAATCCGGAGTGTTCTTCATGGGTTGGTGCAAAGCCTCTGCAAAGCTCGCCCAGGCCCCTTGCCTCCTGCAAGGCTGTGATGTGTGATCGCTCACTCCACAGTCACCTGCTGGCTTCCTCCAGACCCTGGACCCTGGGCACCTGTTACAGCAGCACGCCCCCCTCGTCTTATTGGTCAGCACCTGACACGCAGCAGGTGCTCAAACAGTGAGGCTGGCCTCGACTTGAAGGGGAAAGTTAGGGGACAGTTAGGGGACAGCTTCGGTCCTGGGCAGATGTGTGGCCTGTGGGACAATCTCTTCCGGGAAATCTTTTCCTCAAAGGGAGGGTGCCAGGGTTTCCCTGCACCTCCAGGTCTCTGCCAGGGAGCTCACAGCACAGGGTGGGGGCCTGTGCTGGGGGCTCATGCCTTAGGAGGACCCTGCAGGGACTCCAGGCCCCACGAGAGCCTTCGGCAGTTGGGACATGGGGACTGACTGGGATGAGGGATGCAGTCTTGCCTCTCGCTTGCTCTGTTACGTGTTTTCTTGTTTTCCGTGTCTCCTTTCTCCCTTAGATTTGCAAGGCTGTGTCCCTGTCCCCAGAGAACTCCCCCTACCCACCCAACATGCACTGCGCTTTGGTTCTAAGTGGGCCCAGGGGAAGGAAATGAATCGGAGATGTGACCTTGCAGTGTGTTCCTGGAAAACTTCTGCCTGGAAGCTCTCCTGAACCCCACCCCTACCCCTCAAGGGACCCAACACGTCACCTGGGTACCCCCCACCTAATGCCCTACAGTCACTCAGCCCCACTCCTCTGACATACTCGCCCAGGTAGGGGGTGTGTGTGTGTGAGTATCAGCCTCTGGAGGCAAGGGGCCTTGTTTTACTGTCTCTGTGCTCAGTAACTGTTTGTTGATTGAACAAATGTGAGCCATCCTGGCCCCATAAAGGGTTCTGACCCTCAGCAGCTCCTCTGTGGGTCTCCTGTGATGGTTAATTTTATGTCAGCCTGACTGGGCCATCTCCTACAAGTGGTTGCTCTGGTGAACCCTAACACACCTTCCTAGGGTGTTCCTTCCTCACCTGCCCCTGGCCTTGCCTTGGTGAGCTGGGGACATATCTGCCCCCACCAAAGTGGGAGGCAAGGGAGATGCTGCGGCTGGGCCCCTCCCACAGCAGGGTATGCCAAGCCCAGCCTACAGTGCCCACTTCCAGTCATGCCTCTAGTGACCACAGCCCAAGGGGCAGCACCCTTCCAGAAGCTCCTTCGTCCTCTGCTCACTGGGAAACTGAGCCCCACCAGCCAGGATGGCTGCCTCAGGACACAGAGCTCCAGGCCTGTGGGCTGTCGGCTCAGTCTCCAGCATTACACTGGGCAGCGACAGCCCTCTGGCACAGGGCGGGGGGGCTCCCTCCACATGTGGCAACAGAGTTAGAAGTCAGGGCACTGGGACTGGAAATCAATTTATTTAACCTAAAGTCAGACATCTGCGGGTCGGGTCAGGAACAGAAGATGATGGTGTGAGTGTGCTGATGGCCTCGGAAGTTGAACCATTCTGAGAGCCCTTTTTCAAATGTCCAGCTGGCCAAGAACCAGAGTCCCTCCTGCTGGATGCCAGGGACCCTTGGGTCCTTCCCACACTGAGGAAGGAGTTGTGACTGGAAGGTGGAGAGAGGTCAGGAGTGGGTTCCCTCCTTGGCTGGGCCTTCATGGTTGGGGGGTGGGTGGAGGGGGGACCTTGACCTTTTGTGCTCAAGGTCAAGCCAGCTGACCGCGGGGGGTGGAGACCCCCAGGCCTCCTGAGCTCTGGAGGAAAGTGACTTGGTTTGAGGGTGGAGGAAGAGGGCACTGAGCTGAGAGAATCCTTCCCTGTTCTGGACCAGGACAGTCAGGGGCTGTGGAGGTTCCCACTGGAAAGTGGCGTGCCCCCTCCCTGGCTCCAGCCCCACTGAAGCGAGTGGACCAGAGCCGTGGGCAGTGGGCCATGATGAAGATACCCTGTGCGGCCTGGAGCTAGACACCCAGCGAGGAGCTCTGAGCCCAGGAGGAGAAGGCAGGTTGGGCACCTCACTCCTTCTTGCCTGCTGGGGCCAGGCTACGGGTGAGCAGCTTGGAGTGGCCAGAAGGGGCCAGTGAGGCCCCGGGAGGGGAGTCCAGCTTCACCTTGTCCAGGATGGTCTTCTTGATGGCGGCTGGTGAGACCTTCTCCCGGTCGGCCATGGACTGCAGCTCTCTGGGGAGACAGTTGAGGAGGGCTGGGTCCAGGGCCCCGCCTCCTTCCGAAGCCCAGGTGTCCAAGGGGAAGAGGGAGGAAGCCCCAGCTCCCAGCACCTGTCAGCCCAGGAGGCTGCTGGCTGTCACTCCTGACTCAAGGCCTTTGCTCCTGCAGGCCCCTCTGCCAGCCACCCCTCCCCTAGACTGCTGCCCAGCTGCCTCTCACCTCGTTCGTGTCAGCTCAGGATCCCCAGTCTACCAGCAGCCCCTCAGATGCAGAGCCCCCATGGCCTTGACCAGACCTAGGCTCACCTATCTCCCCAAAGGCTGGTGCCAGGAGGGCCGCCCCATGCCAGAGCCTCACTGTCATGGGGTAGCACTGGGGTACACATGGGCTTGGACTGGAGAGCAGGCAGGGTGGTGAGAAAGGTGCCTGTCCACCCTGCAGACCTGAACCTGGGGCCGTGACTCCGAGCCCAGATGTCAGACTGTGTCGGTCCCCTGCTCTCTGGTTTTCTCTGCTCGCATCGAGCCTCCCTTGTGCCAGCGCACCTGGGACTCTCTCAGTCTCCCAGGAAGGCCGAGAGGAAGATGGTACCACCCGCCCCTGGTCCCCCTTGCCTGCCTCCCCATCTCGGGTGGTCACCCCAGACTGAAGCCACAGGTAATGTAATGACGTGGGGCACACAGTCCGGGCCCAGAGACAGCCCCTCCTCGCAGAATGATGGAAGGTAGTGAGGGATGCTGCCCACTGTAACCCCAGGGAACCTCAGGGCTCCCCGTGCCCTGCCTGGTGCCAGGCCAAAGCTTGAGAAGCAGCTGCTGCGTGAATGACTGAGCAGGTGGGCAGTGGCGGGGGCCCACCGTGTGCGGATGCAGGAGGCCTCCACCGCGTTGATGAGCAGGGAGCGGAAGCCCCCGCTCTCCAGGACGTGCAAGGCATGGATGGTGGCCCCACCAGGAGAGCAGACGTTGTCCTTGAGCTGGCCTGGGTGCTGTTCAGAGTCCAGTAGCATCTTGGCGGCCCCCTGAAGCCAGGCGGGGTTGCTGAAGGCTGTGAGGGCACTGCCCCCAGCCCCAGCCCCCCCAGCACCCACTGATGCTCCACCCATCCGCCCCAGTGCACCAGCCTTGGTCCTGGCAAGCAGTGGCCCCCACCAGAGGGTTGGGAAAAACACTGACCAGCAGAGCCTGGGCCCCGAGGCGGACGGCCAGGCGCCGCGGGAGCCCCATCTTCACGCCCCCGTCAGCCAGTGCGTCCAGGGCTGTGAACGCCTGCCGGGAGAGAGCACCCAGGCTGCTGTCCCAGGTCTTGTCTCCTCTTCCTCCGGGCAATAGTGAGTCCAGCAGCTCTGTCCACAGTGGCCCAGAGCAAGGAGGAGGGTAGAAGACCAGCAGGTGTACCCTGAGGTCCTGGGACATGCCAACCACCGCCCACCCTCCCCAGTCCTCACGTAGGCTGGGCCGCTGCCACTGAGCCCTGTGACGGCGTCAATCAGGTCCTCCTCCACCTCTGTACAGAAGCCCACGCTGCCCATCAGCTGCTCCAGGAGTCTACCATCCTCCACCTGGGCGTGGGTGCCCGTGGCGTACACAGTGGCCCCCTCCCGCACCACGACCGGCGTGTTGGTCATGCAGCGGATGACTTTGGGGGCTGGCTGGTACACCATCAGCTTCTGGAAGAGAAGCCGGCTATGTGTCCATCCCAGCCCCTTGCACACCAGGCCGTGCCGGGTGCGGGTGTGAATGTGCTCTCCCAAATGCATTCACACTGTGGGCCGCACCAGCACACCCACCTCACAGATGGAGAACCGAGGTGCAGAGCGGGCCAGCGCACACGTCCACCCTGTCTCCAGATCCCGCTGGGCCTCGATCCGCAGCACCCACCTTCTCAATGGAGCTGATAGTGACGCCAGCTGCGCAGGACACCATGATGTGCCGCTCCTCAATGTCGGCGCCGATCTCATCCAGGATGAAGGGGATGATGTGTGGCTTCACGGCCAGGAAGAGCACGTCGCTGTGCTGCACGGTCTCCTTGTTGTGGGGTGTCAGGTTCACCCCCATCTTCTGCAGGGAGCATCAGGCAGGCTCAGCCTCCCTGATGGCTGGCTGGTCCTCTTAGTATCCTCCAAGGCCGAGGGCCCCATGTGTAGAGCAGCAGAGAGGATGCTAGGAGTGTGGGCACTGCAGGGCTGGCGGCTCAGGGCATGCAGCTCTGACACCCCCTAACTGCCCTTAAAACCCAAAAATGGAGGAAGCTTCTGGAAGGTGTCCTTTTTGCAGCCAGAAAAGGGAAGCTGCATCTGTGCCACAGTCCTGGCGCACTCCACCTAGGGTTGCAGGCTGCAGCCCCCTGACCCCTGCTTTCCCGATGGGAATGGTAATGCGGGTAGGGGTCTCAAGCTGGGAGCCTGTCCCCACCCTTGGACCTGGGGCCCTAACTCAGCTGTGGCAAATCAAAGCTGTGTTCAGCCCCCAGGTTTGTCTCCCCTGTCCCCACTGTGGCCCTCTCTGGTGGTTCCACCTGAGGAACCCCATTCCAACCAGCACCCCCTCCCCACCAGCTGCACAGGTGCCTGTCACCCAAGTCCCAAGAACTGAGTGAGGGGGAGGTCAAGAGGCAGGGTCTTTGAGATACTCCAGCTCAGGGACCCTCTTCTCACTGGGGTGGGGGGCTGTGCCATGGAGTCCCCCTCCCCAACTGGGGGCTCTACTCCTGGTCCTCCAGGGCTAAGAGTCACACACCTGCCTCCAGCCACTGACTGACCACTGTGGGCACAGCTGCCGATCACCCTCCATGGTGCACCTACCCTGAGAGCAGAAACGGTGGCCAGGTCCATGTCTGGGGAGCTGGCCATTATCTTGTGGGCAGCCAGCACTCCTGTGGGAGACGGAGTTGCTCCCTCAAGGCCAGTCCTGACGTCCCTCCCCCACATTCCCAGGAGGGAAAGCAGAAATTCCACCACCCAGGTTATGAGCCACCCCCACCTTACTCCAAACATCCCAAGGCTACCTTTTCTCACGGGCTCAAATGAGGCAAGTTACCAAAACCTCACTTTGACCCTTCAGGCTAGTGAAGGGTAACTGGCCGACCCTCTCACCCCTGGACCCTTCCTGGCGACAGGGCCTACCTGCTGCTGTGAAGCCCTTGGCCAGGGCAAAGGCCAGCTGGCCAGCTCCGATGAAGCCCACACTCATGGTGTCCGGAGGCTTGCGCCCACGCCCTCACAGCTGGCACCGGCTCTGCAGGAGCAGATGCGGGACAATGGGGCAGAATCCAGCGCAGGAAGTTAGGCGGGCAGTGCCAGGCCTCCTAGCCACTCCACCACCCCCATCCCAGCCGGTCTAATGCTCCCCTGCTCCGATGCTCCCGCCCACCATAGCCTCCCGACCCGCTCCCGAGGGTCCCAGACAAGGGGCAGGAAGGGGCGCGCTCGCCTCCGTAAGGGGACAGGAATTGGCCGTGGGCAGGGGGCCCGATCGGCGCCCGGGCGCCCCCAAGCCCTAGTCGGCCTCCCCACGCCCAAGGACCCTGTCCAGGTCTGGGAGCCCCGGTAGAGCTCTCTCCACGCCGGAGCCGAGGGCGCGGGCGCGCATCTCCCTCTGCCTAGCGGAACCACCGCCCGCCGGAGCCGGACCGGAGTCTGGCTCCGAGTTACCCAGTTACCCCGCGCGGGTCGCCCCCTCTCCGAAGCACTGCGCCCGCCACGCGGCACCCGCGCCCAGCGGCCCCGCCCTCGGCGCTCCAGCCAGTCCGAGGCGCGGTCGCCTTGGCGCCGACCAATCCGAGGCCGCGGGCGGTGCCGAGGAGCCATTGCATCATCTGCTCGCCCCGCCCCCTCCCGTGGGGCCCCGTCTCCCCGGCGGTCCCGATCCCGCGCCCTTCGGACGCCGGCCCCCAGACCCAGTCCCGCCGGAATCCATGCCCCCGAATCCGCGCCCCTTCGGAACGTCCCGCGGACCCGCGCTCCTCGGGACCTACGCCCCTGGATCCGCGGCCGCGGACCCTGGTCCACCCGACCTCCGCCCTCTGGACCTCGGCCTCCGAATCCCCCCTCCCCTTGGGCCCCTCCTTGGGGACCCAGGACCGCTCCTGGGACCTGAGAGCGCCGGGGGAGGGGCGGCGGGAGCCCGGCCCTCAAAGAGCGGCCCTGGGCGGGGGCTCCCCACACGGGACCCTGTCGTTGGCCACGGACACCGACAGGTCAGGCTGCGTCCCTGACCACGTGGCCCGCGCTTACTGTTACTAACTTGATCGTCGCGTTTGGAGGAGCCCAACTGAGTAGCATTTTTTCTTTCTCTTCTTTCTTGTATTGCCTTTTTTTTTTTTTTTGCTGTTTTGCTTGCTTTCTTGCTTTTTTGAGGGGAGAGAATTGAACACAATTTACAAAAAAAATTTGCGGTATATCACTGTTTTGATACTATATTTCGTCACTTAAATTTTTTTTTTATTGTTCCAGGAGGCTCAGAAACGGTATCTCATGCCTTCTCGGGATATCAGAACCGGGAGGCACCTGGGAAGTCTAGGTCATCCCCTGAGAGCTGGACTCCTTCCCGCCTGGAGTCTCTCCTCTGCAAGTCTCTTCTAAGGCTCAGGGGCCCTTTGGAAGCTGCCTGACATGGGGGACCACAGGCCTGTTACCACGTGGACCTCCTCAAGCTCGGGGTGGGTGGTGTCAGCTAACAGACAGGAAGATGATCCTGTCGTGCCCTAGTTCCCACCGAGCACCCTGTGTCTCTTGACATCTTGTCTGCAGCATCTGTGGAACTTTTTTGGCCCTGGGTTTTTAGGAGAACAGGGCTCCAGTCCTGTCTCCCTGAGGATGTGTGCAGGGTTCATATGCGCTGAGTCTGTTTGGGCTTCAGGATAGTCTGGGGTCCCAGTCAGCAGCAGGGTTAAGAGCAATCATCATTGACAACCCATCCCCCACCAGGGAGAGAGTGAGCAGCTTTATTCTCTCTGTTCTCTATCTTAAGTGATGACAGGCTGTTCTAAAGTAATTTCAGCATTGCTTGGACGTTTGTGCCCCAGAAGCAGGGCTGTGAGTTCTCCTTGACACAATAACCAGGAGCACCAGACCACTGTGTAGTGAGCATGTGTACATGGCTGATTTCCAGGTCTCCGCAGATGTTCGTCTGTCCTGGCCTTCAGTCCTCACCCTCGTATGCAGGTGCAGGGGAGAGCTGTATTAAGTTCCTGTCTGGGATGGACTGCTCGGGGGAGTGGCCCAGACTCAGACCCAGAGACACAAACCTGGGCGGGGTTCCCACCACTTCTCACCCAGATGTTTACCGTCAAAGTACAGAGCCCCTCCTTTAAAAAGAGTTGTTTCTCAAGTGGCAAGAGCAGATAAGCCCCTCCCCCAGGAAGTGAGAGTCCCCGGTCCAGGGAGCGAGAGTCCCTGGTCCAGGGAGCGGGCATCATCAGGACGATCCCCAGGCCAGCCTCTTAGAGGACAGAGGACATCTGCCGTGCCTGTCATGAGACTGGAACCACTTCCCTCCTCCATCTCCCCCTACCAGGTTCTTAGAAGCTTAGGGTGGATGGAGCTGTGAGAGCAGAAGTCCACAGGACAGTGAGGAAATTGGGGAGTTGGTGACAGATAGCTCATTTCAGAAATTTGGTTAGACAAGGAAGGAAAACCATCCCAGCCTCCCCATGGTCAGGGTAGGGTGTGACCCAGAAATTGCTTGGTCACCTGATAACGCACCCCACCCCGACGTCAGGCAGGGTCCTCAGGACACCTCCAAACACAGTAGCAGCTCCACACCTCCAGGATCTGCTGCTAAACTCAAGCCTCTCCAGGTTAAAGGACCCTGTGCGTGTGCCCTCCCCAGTGGGCGGGTGGGCAGTTTCTCTCTTGCTGGGCACAGCACCAGCACAGGGAGCCCTGGGACCCTGTGCCTGTAAGCTGCTGGGGCTCTGCTGCCAGGAGGCAGGAAAGCCCAAGGGGCGGAGGAGGGCGTGTGGGGCTGGTGAGTGCCTCAGGTTCCTTCCCCCTCCTCCTCCCCTTGCTCCCCACCCAGAGGACACTGCTGAACCCCTTCCTTGGGAGGCTGCCCCTCATCGCCAGAGGACCCTGGCCCCTGACAGCTGCCTCCTTCCTCAGCCAGGCCCAGTCTAGGCCCTTCTCTGGCAGCACCCAGGAGCTGCAGGTGGCCCCCGCGCCCTCTGGCCACCGCCTCCTCAGCAGAAACTGCTCAGCGCAAATCAGCGTTGGTGTTTATTTCCTGCTCAAGGCCGTGGACCAGACGGGGTCAAGTGACTGCTGTGCTCGGTTGGCCGGTGGGCTGGCCCAGTCTGGGCTTTTGAGTGGGAGAAGCTGGCTGCAGTGTGGGGGACAAGGGCCCCAGCGGGCCCTGGCTGTCAGTGGTCAGGCAAATGAACATTTGAGTGGAGGTCGTGGGCCTGTGAGCACCAGTGAGGTGTCTGGTGCCCAGACGCCATGTCCCAGTGGCTGCCCCAGGTTGGCCCTCCTCTGGGTCAGGGCTGCCCCAGGCCAGCCCCTCGGGACTCACGGTGGGCACTGCAGAAGCTGCTGCATGAGGGGTGGGTAGACGATGGGAGGCCCCGGGCGTCAGCTCCAGCATCCTTGCTTGGCTTCAAGAGACTGTGATGAGGAGGAGGCCGGCGAGCCATGAGTCCTGATTCCCAGCTCCTTCTCCTGGGGCCGGCCCGGATGCCCCAGTAGGGCCCTCTTTGGGCAGCTGTCCTTCCAGGGTTCCGGGCACTGCTCCACACCCCTGCGCTGGCCCAGCTCTGGCCCCCTCCTGGGCTCCCTTCCAACTCCTTCCCACACCTCTGGGAACTGTCCCCTTTTCAACTCTACTTAGGTCACTCAGCCCAAACGTGGGCTCCAGACCCTGGTGGACAGTTAGGGCGGACTCCTTAATCCCAGCCTCGGGGTCCCCATCTGCAAAGCGGGTCATAACAGCAGCTGCTTCAAAGGATTTTCATGTGTTACACTGCCCAGCACTAAGACAGGGAGTGCCAGCAAAGGGAGAGCGACGGAGACAGAGACAGACAGGGAGCGGGGAGAGGGGTGGGAGCCGCCTGGCAGAAGCCTCACCTGCCGCTCTGGCCCCCTCCGCCCCACCCCAAGCGCAGCTGCTGGGGCCGCCAGAAGTCCAGGCCCAGCTCTCCTGGCTACCTCCCTCTGCTCATCCTTGGGGGTCTGGGTTCACCTGGGTCCCTTCGTGACCTCTGAAAGCAGAGGTGGGTGGATCGCTGCCTGTCCAGCTACAAGGTGGGCACAAAGCGGATCCTCTGGGAGTAGGCCAGGTCGGCGACGTAGAGGAGCAGGTTGACGTAGGTGAAGGTGGCCACCACCAGCTGGCTGTCCCAGGGACAGCTGCCCGTCAGGCAGTCGGGGGGCCTCCTGGGCTCCCCGTACTTGGGGTCGAAACAGAAGACGGGCCAGATGACCGCAGCACTGAGATAGAGGAGCACGGCCAGGAAGGTGTACATCACCACCACGCGGTCGAAGGGGCAGCCCAGGTTCCCCGTGTGTCCCATCACGCTGAGGGCCACCACGGCCACCGTGGCCAGGAAGCACAGGCTGTAGACGGCCACACACCACTGGGTGGCCATGTAGCGCCCGTAGCGGCTGTCGTGGACCAGTGCGCCGAATATGATGCAGGCTACGAAGGCCTGGACGATCTTGAGGAGCCCCGACACAGTGGCCATGTAGCTGGCCACCTGGCCTGGCCGGGCTCGGGTCAGGGCCACCTCTGCGGCATAAGCCAAGAAGAGGAGCCCCGCGAAGACGCTGGCTGCCAGGCGGAAGTCCCTGGTGGCACAGCCCTCGGGCTCGGGCGGGCACTCCAGCCGCGTGAAGTAGAGCGGGTAGATGACGGCGGCCGTGGCGGACAGCAGCGTGGCCAGCATGGCGAAGGCTGCCGTGAAGTTTCCCCAGGACAGGCGCAGGCAGCCGTGCAGCCGGGTGAGCTCACAGGCCACCACCAGGACCGAGAGTGCGAAGCAGAAGCCCCAGGCGGCCATACAGAAGGTGCCCTGGACGCCCGCAAAGCCGCCCCGGTGGGCCACCAGGCTGAAGGTGGTGCAGCCGAAGGCCAGCTGCAGCGCGCGGGCAGTGCCCACCGGGGACGTCACAGCTCCCAGGTGCAGGTAGCCGCCCCCGGGGGGCTCCATGGTGCTGCCCATGTGGCCGGCCGCTTCCCCACCCCACACAGTGCCTGGCGGCCCCGGGGTCTCTTCTCTGTATCTCCTGCGGCAGCGGCAGGTGCCGGCAGCCCGCAGTGGCGGTGACGCGGGGTGACATTGCAGCAGAGCCGCCTCTCTGCCGCCCGTGTGGGGAGGGCCCCCCAGCGCTATAAATAGGTGACTGTGATCAGAGCTCTGGAATAGCAGCCTGCGCGCCGGTCCCCATCCCAGAGGAACATCTGACCCTTGCGTCCCACGCCCAGCCCCTGCCCAAACCATTAACCCCTTGGCTGCTGGCACCGCCCCCACCTCCAAAGCACCTGCGTCTGTCGGTTAGTCGCTCCACTGCCAGTGGGAGAGGTGAAGGGAGAAGGGCAGAAAGGGGCCGCCTCCAGGGCCAGCCTGTGTTGGAGTGGGGGAGGGGCGCAGTGGTGGTTGGGGGTTGCTCTGGGAGGGCTGGGCTGGTATTCCCCTGGTGTCCTTCCTCGAGGGGGGCTTGGTTAGGAGCTGGGGTGGTTTCACGACCCCACCGTCTTGTCAGCTGTGATTCCTGGGAGGTGGTGGGGAAGGGGAGTGGAGATCCCATGCCCCACTCCCAAGGGTGCTCGCCCTCATTCTGCACAGCCCCAGCCTGACCTGGGAGGTGGAGTTCTAGTTACCATTTGAGGGGGCACAATGGAGCTCTTTGCTCGTCCCTCCTAAACATGTAAACACTTAGGAAAAAACTCAACCCTCCCATTTTTTAGGCAAAAATATTTAAAATATAGGAAATATCTTTGAAGACTACGTGTTTTTGACTATAAGAGTAGAACCTGCTCAGGCCCAGTCAGGACAGGAACAGGTAGAGGAAAATGACCTGTAATTAATCTGCCTGTAATTCTGTCTCTTGGCTCAACCGGGATGAACATCTCGTGTATGCCGTTGGCCCTCCACATGCACAGGTTCTCTATCTGCGGGTTCAGTCAACCGCAGATTGAAAACATTCGTGGGAGAAAAACTCCAGAAAGTCCCGAAAAGCAAACCTTGAATTTGCCCTGAGCCAGCAACCATTCACATAGCAGTGACTTTGCATCAGGCATCACAAGTCATCCAGGAATGACTTAAAGTCTCTGGGAGCGTGAAAACCACAGGGAAACAGAGAGACTGCTATGATGAGCTACCCGCCAATCAACTGGGCAGCCCGGAAGAAATGGGTAAGTTCTTAGAGTCATGCTGTCTTCCAAGACTGCACCATGGAGAAACTAGAAAACCTTAACAGACTGATCACTAATAGAGATTGAAACATTAATTAAAAACCTCCCCCAAAATAGAAGTCCAGGACCAGACGGCTTCATATGTGAATTCTACCAAACATTCTATCTTTCTCAAAATCTTCAAAAAAAATCGAAGAGTAGGGAAAGCTATGAGGCAATAAAGATAAAAGATTAAAAAAATGAAAGATAAAAATTAAAAAAAATAAAAGATAAAATTGAAAAATAAAGTCTAAGGAGAATGTGTATAAGTTATATGCAAATACTACGCCATTTTGTACAAGGGGCTTGAGCGTTGG
Organism: Vicugna pacos; assembly: GCF_048564905.1. Lineage (NCBI taxonomy): Eukaryota > Metazoa > Chordata > Mammalia > Artiodactyla > Camelidae > Vicugna > Vicugna pacos. The sequence goes on from NC_133002.1 coordinate 62,419,158, forward strand.
TGGATTTTGTTATCCTGGGGGGTCTGGGAACCAGTCCCCCTCTGACACCAAGGGACGACTGTATGCACATCCTTATGAATGTTTCCCCAACTTTTCATTTAGAAAAATGTCAGATTTACAGAAGAGTTGCAGAACAGTGCAATGAAAATTCATACCTCTTTCTCCCAGATTCGAGAATTATTAATATTTTTCCCTGTTTGTGGTCTGACTCTCCCTCTCTCCAATGATAATTCATAACAAATAATATTAATTAATTCTGGAGATACAATAATTCTCCCCAGGTACTTCCACGGACACCTCCTGAGAACAAGGCAGTTCCCCTACAGAACCTGAACACAGAGACCGCATTTGGGGAACTGAAGCATGATCACCTAGAACACAGTCTGTCTTCAGGTATGCCGACCTGTCCCCAAAATACACTTTATAACTCTTTGAATTTTTGCTCCGGGATCTGATTGGAATCATGCATCTGGCTGTTGTGTGTGTCTGTTCCCTTTGTTCTGGAATGGTCTCCACTATTTCTTTTCTTTTCTTTCCTTCTTTTTTTTTTTTTGCTAAAAATACCTTTATTTTCTTTTGAGAAAGTCCCTCCTGTGCTCCATGATTGCATGCAGTCTTTTTTTTTTTAATTGAAATGTTGTCGGTTATAATGTGTCAATTTCTGGTGTACAGCACAGTGTCCCAGTCGTGCATGTACATGCATTTATTCATTTTCATATTCTTTTTCATTAAAGGTTATTACAAGATATTGAATATAGCTCCCTGTGCTGTACAGAAGAACCTTTTCTTTCTTTCTGTCTTTGCACATTTTTTGGTTTGTTTTTATTTGGGGGGCAGGTAATCAGGTTTATTTGTTTATTTTAACGGAGGTGCGGGGGATGGAACCGAGGACCTCCTGCCTGCTGAGCACATGCTCTGCCCCTGAGCTGCGCCCTCCCCCTCCACTTCTCTATTTCACAACACTGTTGCTTTGAAGAGCCCAGCCAGCAGCCTTGCAGGTTCTTTCGATGTGTACTTTGTTTCCTCATGGTTGGGTCCTGGCTAAACACCCTCTGCAGGAAGACCACGCGGGGAGATGTGGTGTGGGAGGAATCCTGGGTGTCAGCCATGCCAGACTCGGCACCAGCTGCTGGAGCTCCCCGGGAAGGGAGGTGCGTGCCCTCGGGGCTCCTTCCTGTCCTCTTCACACAAGGAAACAGGCTGCTTGACCTGAGCTGCCTGGTCTCGGCGGGCAGCCACCCATCCCCAGAAGGGGCATGTCTGGAACTCTCCAGGGAGCCGCACCCAGACCAGGGTCTTCAGAGCCTCTCCTGGGACCAGATTTCCTGACCCAAGTGCCACGAACCCCTGGGGAAAGCTCTTCCAGCTCCACTGGGTGGGCAGGCCATGTCTTCCCCTGAAATGCAGCCGGAAGATGCAGGAGAGGGTGAGGGGAGGACCCCGGGCCTGGGTCCCACCCGTTCCCCTTTTCCCAGTTACTCTCAGCTCCTTCTCTGAAAGGCGCCTTCAGAATCTGAGAACAAATCCCCAGCAGTCACCTTTCTTCACTTTGCCGTCCTGGCTCCCTGCCCTTAACCAGGCACGGCCTCCCCCTTATCAACAGCCCTACCAGAGTGATGCATTTTTTTACCATCAATGGACCTACACTGACTCATCTCCATCCCCAGAGTCCGCAGTTTACATCAGGATTCACTCTGAGGGTTGTACCTTCCGTGAGTCTGGACAAACATGCGACGACAGGTCCCCGCCAGTGCGGTACCACGCAGAGCTGTTTCTCGGCCCTAGAAGCCCTCTGTGCTCCCCGTCTTCATGCCTCTCTCCCCACTCCCACTCCGGGCAACCACTCCTCTTGTCACTGTGTCCATAGGTTCACCTTTTTCAGGATGTCACAGAGTGGGGCTCACACAAAGCGTAGCCTTTTCAGATTGACTTCCTTCCCTTAGTCACATAGATTTAAAGCTCCTCACGTCTTCTCACGGATTGGCAGCTCATTTCTTTCTAACGCTGAGTAACTGTTGTCTGCAGTTTATTTACCCACTCATCTACTGAAAGACATCTTGGTTGCCCCTGTCCAGAGTGTTGTTGCCGCTACAGGAATCACATGATGCAGAACACGTACAGCAGCAGCATTGCCAGAAAAGCCGGGTCGTGGGTGAGGAGAGCTCGGCCGGTCCCCTCGATGGCCACGCCGAGCCCTGCAGGTTGGCCGGTCCCCACTGTACTCGTGGGCCCTGGGTTCCTTTTGCCGCTGGTCCCCCAGGGAAAGCACAGAGGCCGGAAGTAGGCTGAGCCTCTTTCCTTCTTTGTCAGGAACGTGGGAGGAAGGGTTTATTCACTGGGTGGAATCCCCTCGGGCCTGACCCACAAGTGTCGTGTTCTGTGTGCCTGGCACGCCCGAGACACGCAAAGCCGCCCTCTGATCCTTTTCATTGGCCTCGGATGGAGCGAGGACCTCTGAGTGTGTGATGTCCCCGCCTGCTGACAACAGACAACAACTGGTGTCCAGCCAGCGCCTCTGGGGCCCCCAGCCCAGCTCCGACCGCAGCGCGGCTGCTCCCTCCGAGCAAAGCCTCCCCAGGCTGGTGATGGCCAGGCCCCTTTCAGGTCCTCCAGCCTCTCCTCCCGCTGGGAACCCACGGCCGGTGGGTTGCACGGAGAGTCCTGTTCATGGTCCTCCTGGGAGGCCGAGGAGGGGCTGCTCTCGAAAACCAGCAGCCACACTGGGGAACTCTTCTTTCATCTCCAGCGTTTGGCCACTCCATCCCTGACCTCACCATCTCCCTTGGCCTTGGAGACTCCGTGGGTTCCCCCAGGAGACTGTGGAGAAGTGAGTGGTCCATGGAGGAGACCACGAATGGGTCACTTGGTTTCCCCCGGAGAAGCCGATGCTGGTGCTGAGTGGGCCCGAGTTGGAGCTGAGCACCCGCAGGGCACATCCTCGGTCTGGTGGGGGAGAGAGGACGGCCGGGTATCTGGCAATTCTTCCCACTCTGGGACAGAGCTGCAGAGGCGGCAGCTGGGGGTGGGGGTGGTTCAGAGGCTAGGAGCGGGGCCCAGGCTGACCTGCTGACTCCTTCCTCTGTCCCTCTCAACACTTCACAGAACCTCTCTGGGCCTCAGCTTCTTTACCTATCATCTGAGTTTATCATAAGACCTACTTGCAGGGTGACAGGGAGGAATCGTGCACCAATGCACGTGGGGCCCCAAACGCAGGGAGCAGAGCACCCAGGGCACCGTGCCCATTGGCCAAGCCACCTCCAGGGAGGGCCCGTCAGTGTGTCGTCCAAACCGCAGGGGTGTCTTTGACCTGCACCCCATGGATACGCCGGCCCATGTGCAGTGATGGCGACTCGGGCCCGCCACACAGCATCCCAAAGAGGGTGAAGCATGACGCCCGTTGCTGACCCGGAAGGTGCCACCTGCCTGCAGCTCTCTGTGGCCCCAGGATGCAGGATGAGGCGGAAACCAGGCATGCAGTCGCGTGTGTGTGTGTGTGTGTGTGTGTGTGTGTGTGTGTGTACACGGGGAGGCCGGGATCCTCTGGAACTGGCCACAGATGCAGCCCTAGGGGCCGGACTGGAGGGAGAATGTTCACCCTTCCACTCTTTGCACCTTTCAGATTCTGGACCCTGTGCACGTGTGACCGAGGGGAGTAACAGAGTTCAAACTTCTAAGAAAGTGTTGGCTGGGTAGGGAGCGTTTGTGGCAAAGTTTTGAAACTGGAGGTTGCTGGTGGAGACATGACGTCGTGGACGTGGAAACGCTGAGTCGTGCACTTGGAAATGGTTGTGACTGTCACCCAAGAGCAAAATAAAGACAGGGAGCTTACTGCTCCCGGGGGCTGCCTGATGCAGGCCTGTGACCTCTGACTGTGGAAATGGATGAACAGAAGGAGCATGGGTCAGAGGTCAGGAGGCTCCAAAGTCACCCCCAGCCTCCCTGCTGCCCTTGGGTTGGGGGAGGAGTCAGGGTTGGGGGAGGGGTGTGAGAAGTGGGCAGAGTGTCCCCTCAAATAAACACATCTACAGGGCGAGTCTCTTTTGTTATCCTTTTTTTCATTATTTAAAAAAAATATGTTACAAAACAATATCATTCACCATATATTTCTTATTTTTCTTTTAAAAAAATTAAAGTAATAAAAAAAGTCACTTTATAAAATAATACAAAAGGGTGGGAGAGGGTGGGGGCTGGCTGGGAGGTGGCTCCTGGGCCAGGGGCTGAGGGATCTGGTGCTTCTGGTTCCCCAAGGTGGGGGGAGGCGGTGGCGGGGAGGGGGAGCCGGGGGAGGTGTCCCAGGGCCGCAGAGGGGCTGACTGCAGGTCCACCTTCCCCGAAGGCAGGGGGAGGCAGTGCAGGCTGTCGGCAGGTGGGGGGTGTCCAGACCCAGGGTGGGGTCGGCCTGGCCACTGTCCCAGGAGGGAAGGAGAGCCTGGCAGGGCGGCTGGGGACAGGCCCACTAGCTCTCGCTGCTCAGCATCCCGAGCAACTTCCCGGGCTCCAGGCCCTGCTGCTGCGCCACCTTCTGCACATCGAAGCCCATGTGCATGAGGAACTGGGCCACGTTCATCTCCTGCCCCGTGAACTGGTCCCGGATGGTGGGGCAGGAGGGGTTGCAGTGGGGCCAAGGGCAGCTGTCCACCAGGTGGACTGGGCAGCCCTGCAGGGGGGCTTTGCGGGCCTTGTGGTTGTCATGGAGGCTTCTGTCCCAGCAGTGCAGCGCCCGGGGCAGCGAGGTCCCTTTAACCTGGACGTCTGTCCAGTGGCTACAGACAGAAACCCAGGTTGGGGGTCACTCAGGGAGGGGCCAAGCAGGGGACGGCCTTGCTACCGCAGAATCCTTGCTACACAGCTGGTATGTAAGTGGCTTTGAAAGCCCCAGAAAGGAGCCAGAGCCTGGGAGGGCGGAGGGCAGGCATGCTGGGGTGGGGGTGCCTCATGTTTGGAGCAGAGCCAGGGATGCGAGCTATCCCAGGGCAAGGGCCACTGACCTCCGGGTGATGATCTCGTGGGAGAGGCAGGCAGGGGCAAAGCTGGCCCTGTTGAGGAGAAGACAGCCTGTGAGCAACCATCTCCCACCTCAGCCCCTTCCATGCCCCAGAGCCCACAGGTCTCAGTTCCCCCTGCCCTCGGCCTGGCTACCCCCTCCCTCTTGCCAGGGTGCCAGCCCTCATGTTCCCTTGTAAGCCCTGTCCCTGCTGGCCTCCACATCCTGCTCGGAGTGGGGGCTCTCCTGGACAGGTGAGTACCTTGTTTTTCTTCTTTTTTAAAAAGATTTAAGGTTTTTAAAAAATATTTATTTATTTATTTATTTGGGGGAGGTAATTAGGTTTATTTATATTAATTTTTTTAATGTTAGATTTTTTTGTTAGTTTTTGGGGGAAGCAATTAGGTTTTATTTGTTTATTTTTAGAAGCAATGCTGGGGATTGAACCCAGGACCTCCTGTGCCTGCTAGGCACTCACTTCCTCACTGAGCTATGCCCTCCCCCCGACTTCAGTTTTCGTAGAAGTTTTAGGTTCACATCAAAGTGGACTGAAGATGTAGAGAGCTCCCCTTTATCCTCTGCCCCCTGACACACACAGCCCCTCATGAGCAACAGCCTCCATCAGATGGCATCTTTGTTACAACCAAGGAACCTACGCTGACTCATGACTCATCTCCATCCCCCAGAGTCCACAGTTCACATCAGGGTTCACTCTGGGTGTTGCACCTTCCATGAGTCTGGACAAGCGTGTGATGACAGGTCTCCACCAGAGTGGTACCAGCCCAGCTGTTTCTAGGCCCTAAAAGCCCTCTGTGTCCCCCCGTCTTCATGCCTCCGTCCTCCAGCCCCCAGAAACCACTGATCTTCTTACTGTGTCCAGGGTTTTGCCTTTATCAGGACATCACAGACCTAAAATCACACAAGCAGCCTCCCCAGACTGGCCTCTTCCGCTTAGCAGCATGCACGTGGATCTCCTCCGTGTCTTTTGGTGTCTCAGTGGCTCACTTCTCTCTCACTCTGGGTCCCACTCCCATCTAGGGAGCCACAGTTCATCACCAACTGAGGGACCACTTGGCCACTTCCTATTCTGCCATCTTGGAGGCCTCTGTTTTTCAGTCGAGGGGTTTACCGCACAGGGGTCTGAGGGGGATCCCCAGCACTCACGGCACGTCCTTGAGTGTGTTTCGAAGCTCACGGCCCAGGTTCTGGATGTAGAGCCACTGGCCCTCCTGCACCGGCTGCCCCGTGAGGTGCACATTGTCCACAGTCAGCTGAGCTTCGTCAAACAGCCACTGTACCACGAACACCGGGCCTGGGGCCAGGGTGACGGCTCAGCTGGGCCCCAGCTCCTGCTGAGCACCACCCCCCCAGGCCCGGGGTCCCGAGGTGGCAGCCAGGCTCTCCCCGCAGGGTGCCAGCTGCCAGACCCCCAACCACAGCACCGTTCCTTGAAGAGGTGTCTTGTTCCACCCCCACCTTCGCCTGGTTCCCAGGGACTCTGCTTTGACCAAAATGTGGTGACAACGTCCCCCCAAGTGTAGAGCTGGGATGCCAAGGCCCCACGCAGGGGCATGGAATCCAGGCTAAAGCACATTCTCAACTGTGGGTGTGGCCGGGTGACCTACCACCCTGGTTTGCCTCGAACCGAGTGGACTTTTTGTGTCAAGACTGGGAAAGTCCTGGCCAAACTCAGATGACTCTATCACCCTTCCCAGGTGGGGCAGTGGCCTCTGGGCCCTGCCTCCTAGGGCTTGACTCCAGCTGGGTTGTCAGCAGGGGGAGAAAGTCTGGACACCGTCCCCCCCCCGCCCCCCGCGCTGCGTGCCCACTCACAGCGCAGGGTTGGGTAGACTTTGTAGCCGAAGAAGCAGTTCCACTCCTCGCCTTCCTTGAACTGGCGCCGGCAGCGCTCTGGGACCACGCCATTCCAGTACCTGGGCCACACGCGGCAGGTTAGCTGCCCCCCGTCTTCCACAAGCTCAGCCACCCGCTCTGCACCCACCCTGGGCCCTCTGCACGGGGGGCCACGAGGCCAGGCAGGGCCCCAGAGTGTGGGACAGGCCCTCCCTCGCGGGGCACCTGATGCCCCGGCGGATGGCCTCCGTGGGAGCGCAGGTGATGGTGTCGATGCAGTCCGTGCGGCGGTACTGCTTGTTGTCCAGGAACCAGCCGGAGTCAGCCAGGCCCCGCACCTGGATGGCCGTATAGCCCAGCTCCTCCAGCTGCTCGGCCACGCGGTCCACGTTCAGCAGCACCCCCGTGGCCCCCGCGCTGCAGGGAAGGTGGGACGTCAGGCCAGGTGGACGTGGAAGGATGCTCACCTCCCACAGAACCTACCCAGCCCCAAGCCCATCCCAAGGGGACAGGGATCCCCGTGCACTCTGAACTGCCAACATTGTCTGGGTTCCTGGCAAGACTCGTGGGCCCATCGGGGTCCTGAAGACAGAGAAGGGCCGGGGGAGCTGCAATGAACCAGGGTCAGGTCATACCACTTTCTCCCACCCCTCCTTCCTTTCCTCTCTGTTTCCTTATCGGAAAGTGAGAATGACCTGTGTGGCCCAGGCCCCTTCATCTAGTTCTCGGATGTCCCCCTGGGTCCCCTACATGCCCGCAGTGATACAGTGGCCAACAGGTGTGATCCTGCCTGCAGGAACCCCTGGCCTTGGAGGTACATTGGTTCACAGATAACCCCTAACCAACAACCGAGGTCACTGCGGTCCCAGGCTTCCCTCACATCCAACAACCACAGTTCCAGAAGAGTCCTCTGGACAGCTTCTCCTACACAGCACGTGGGGACCAAGCCTCCAGGACACCCCAGGATGCTGCTCTCCCCGGCCGCGGGTCTGCCCAGGCTCAGCCCCCTCCTCTCCCTTCCATGGGCACCCTGCCGCCCCAGCCCCAGCCCGGCCCACCTGCTCCCTGCCAGCAGCAGCACCTTGGCCCCGCTCAGCCCTTTGCCCAGAAGCTCGCGCACCACCTCCTGGATGATGAGGGCGCCCATGAAGGCGTACTCGTCTGCACGGGGAAGGAGGATGCTTCGAGTAGGGGCCTGGGCAGAGAGCAAGGCCTCCTACCCCCAGGTTGGAAGGGGGAGGGATAGAGCTGGGGGCTTGGAGGGTCTTCCAGGGGATGAGGCCAGGGGCTGGGGTAGACTGAAGGGAGGTGGATCAGGTATACAAGGCTGTTCTGGGGGCCCTTTCCCAGGGAACACCCAGAAGCGACGCCCCCCCCCAAGGGTCAGGCCTGCCATGTACAAGCCAGCCAGTGGGTGCTGGAGACGGGCACCCTGGGACACATATCAAAGGGTTAGAGGAAGTGACGAGGCTGAAAGTCTGTATTTCCCCAGAATCTCCATCTCCCCTGCCCTGGCTCTGGGAGGGGGAGGGAGGGGGAGGCCAGGGGACTCACTCTTCTCAGACTTGGATGAAGCCCCACTCCAGACGTCACTGGAGCAGTAGGGGATGAAGCTGTGACACAGGGACGACGTGAGCCATGCTCCTCTGTTGCCCAAGGACCCCAGGAAGGACCACCTTCCCCAGGAAGGACTCCTGAGGTTAGGACCCCTGCCCCAGGAAGGATCTTTCCCAGGACAAGATCCTCCCAAGGACAAGACCCCTCAGATGGACTCCCCCTAAGAGCCCCCTTAGGAAGGACTGTCCACGAAGGACTCCCATGGACAGGACCCCCAGGAAGGACCCTTTGCCCCTTCTTACACCATGTTGGCGTTCCACCAGTGGGGGTTCTCCTCTGGTTGGGAGGACAGGATCCCCGTGCCTGTGGCCGGGAGGACAGAGGCAGTGGGTCTTTCTGGGGGGAGGGGGCATACAGGGATGAGGACGGCAGGAAGGCTGGGGACGTGGGGGTATCCTACTTGGTCCCAGCAAGGAGGTGGGTGGTGACACCTGCCTGAACCAGGGTGGCCAGGGAAGTGGGGAATGGACGGGTTTAGTTACTCCACAGAGTCACCAGGGCCAGGATGCCCAGCCAGGCTGTGATATCTGGCATGGCCACTCCACCAACTGCTTTCATTTAGGGACCGACCACGTACCGCACAGGCACGGTGAGCCCTGGGAAGTTACCTGTGGAATAAGCACGAAGAGCGAGTGTGAGCGTTCCCTACCCTTGGGGGAGGGGAGGGGTGGATGGAGTGGGGCCTCTCTGGGGCTCTAGGGAGTGAAGGAGGGGGGCTTCTTCCAGAACTTCAGATTGTCAGCCCCCTTCCCCCAGCAGGGGACTCCTGGGCACTCCATGGCCTGCTGACCTGTGCGAGTGCGTGGCCAGTCCTTGGAGCTCATGAGGCGCCTCATGGTGTCATACCGCGAGTCGCAGTTCTCCCGGTTGAAGCAGTACCAGCCTCCTGCGTGCATAGCCACCACCTCAGGGTCCAGTGCCCAGGGGACCCTCGCCCAACCCGCCTCCTCAGCCCCTGGGACTCACCTTCCAGAAAGAGTAGCCACCGTCGGCTGCCCTTGGATTCCTTCAGGTAGTAGCTGCAAGGGAGGTCGGGCAGAGCGGGTGGTCAGCTTGGGCTGCAGGGCCCAGCTCCGGGGAGGAAAGGGTCATTCCACCTGTCGCCGAGCGCCCGCGCCGCACGGGGGCGCCAGCGGCCAGGCCCCTGCAGAGCGCGCCCGGCCCGGCCAGCATCGGCCAGTTCCGGGAGATGGCGCTCGCAGGGCGGGGAAGGGCGGCGAGGGGCTGTGTGGTCCGTGGAAAATCCCCACGGCCCGCCCCGCGCGGGACGCGCTGTAACCTCGGCGCCCGCGGCCCGGCGCGGAGGAGGGGGGTCTTCACTGGGGCTCGGGATTCTCCTTGAGGCTCGCAGTGGCGCTTGGAGAGTGAAAAGCGCCCTCGCTGGAAGAGTGTGCGTGGGGCAGAGGCACTGGGGTCGGACAGGCGGGCGTGGAGGGGCGCGGGCGCCACAGAGGCGGGTCGCAGCCGTCCTACCGAGGCCCGATCTAACTTTGCGTTCCTCGTGTTGTGGAGTCGCTGAGGGCATGGGTGCCCCCAACTCCTCCCCAACCCCCAGCCTCGCATCCTTCCTTCCATCTACTTCGGGCTGGAGATGGGCGAATGCCGCACCCCAGGTTCTTCCGTCCCACCTGCGCCCCCTGCCTGTCTCTCCGGCTGGCTGGGATCCCTGGCAGTCCAGGCAGCCGCAGGCAGCAGACGGGGCGAGTCGAGCTGGGGTGGGGGTGGGAGTACGGGGGAGGACTCTCCCCGCCCCGCTGTGTCGCCTCCTCCTGCTGGAGCCAGGGCCACTCTCGGACCGCCATCTCCCCGCCCAGGGACCGAAGGACGCGAGCACGGGGGCTGGGCACCGGTGGCCGAGGGGTCAGTGCCCGGGCTGGCCTGGTACCAGGGCTTCAATCGCTGCCCCACCCCCCGCGCGGCGGGTCGCCGAGCCGGGCCTCTCCGGGGCCAGCGCCTCCGAGGCTCGACGGGAGCCCTCTCCCCGGGGCGAGCACCGCTGAGGCCAGCAAGGAGGGTCCAGCGCAGAGACTCCGTGCGTCTGGGCGGAAACAGGGAGGCGGTGGTGCGACCCCACTGGCGACAAGACGGCCCGCGGCCCCGGGGCCACCGGCAGGGGCGCGCCGGTCGCGCGGGCGGCTGCGGACCTTACCCGGCGGGGCTGCCGTCGTTGCAGGTCACCGACGTGTTGAGCAGGAGGTGCAGACGCAGGTCCTCGTTGAGCTGCTGCGCTGAGCAGGGGTACAGGGACTGCGCCAGGCTCTTGACCTGCGCCATGAAGCTGTCCATGTTGCCCTCCACGGCCGTGAAGTCCAGCGGGAAGCTCTCCACCGGCTGTCCGGCCGCCGGCGCCGCCTCGGCCCGGGGCGGAGGCGGCGGCGGCGGGGGCTGCTGCTGGCCACGGCGCCGCCAGGTCTTCCTGCCCTCGCCGCCCCCGGCCCAGTGCAGCAGGCCCAGCAGCAGCAGCACGCGCACCCCTCGGCCCATGGCCGCGCCGCTCGGGCCCGCGGCCACCTGCGGAGAGCGGGCGGCCTTGAGGCGGCGCGGTGGCGGGGACGCCGGGCCGGGGGTGCCCGGGCCGCGGGGCGCCAGGCGCGCCTGCTCGCTCGCACCGCTCCCCGCACTGGGCCTGGCCGAGGAGGCGCGAGCGGCTTGGCGTCGAGGCTCTCGGGGCCGGGCGCCGTCGGCCTGGGCAGCTCGGGCTCCGCGCGCAGCCGGCCGAGGGCAGCGCAAGGTCTGGGTGCGCTGGCTCCGACCCGCGCCAATGAGCGGCGGGGGCCGAGCCTGGGCGTAGTTTGCGGGGGCCGCGGCGGCCCGGGTGCCCGCGCGTTAGATGTGCCGCCGCCGCCGCCGCCCGGGCTCGGCGGAGGGGGAGGGGGCCGCGCTCGCTCTTTTCTTGGCGGAGGCATCGCCTTTTCTTCCCAAACCGCAAGCCTGACGGAGGGGCCTGGACTACCCCGCCGCGGCCGCCGGAGGCGCTCCCGGCCCGGCTCCGTGGGGGGCAGCGCGGCCCGGCGGCCCCGGCGGCTCATTCACCGCGGCCAGCCCGGCGCCGCCGCCCCCGCCCCCGGGCGGCTGGAAGGGGAGGCGGGGGGAGGCGGGCGGGGGCCGCCGGGGAAGGAGCGGGGCTTTCCCGCGCGGGGGGAGCTCCGTCCGCCACGCAGCCGGCCGAGCCCGTCGAGCCGGGGACTCAGGGGGCGCGTTCACCTGAGCCGCCGGGGTCCCCCTCGCCCCCTCCGCCCAGGGCCAGAGCAGCCCGCAGGCGACCGGGACCCCGGGCCGCAGCCCCCACCCCGAACCGTCCCGGAGCCCCGCGCTCACCGCGGCCGGCGCGGGCCGCCCCGCGGCCCCGACTCCTCGGCGTCGCTCGCCCAGCGCCAGCCCGCTGGTACTCCCGGCTCGGCTGCCTCCCCTCTGGCGCTGGCGCGGAGCCGCCCGGGACTTTTATCCAGCGGGGCCCCCGGGATCAAAGCGACGGCGGACACAGGGCTCCGCGCCGAGGGGCCGGCAGCAGCGGCGCCGGGGCCTCCCGAAGGAGCGGACAGGTGTGGCGCGAGGCCCCGGCGCCCTCGGCGACCTGCGGGAGGAACCGGGCGCCGCGGCACGGCGCCACGGGGGAGTCGCCCTGTCCCGCGCCTGGGTGGACAGAATCTGAGCGGCCCTCCGAGGCAGCGGGGGCAGACGGGGCGCTGCCACCTACTGAGGTCGGTGGGCCTCGGGGTGGGGTCCTGGATCCTCCCCGCGTGCACCCTGGCTTCGTGCCCCCCTCCTCCAGGAGGATCCCCAAGAACCCCTCCCTCCGCAGCCGCCCCTGGGGCGTGGGCAAGGGTCGAAGAGCTGCAGGCTTGGTCTCTGTTCAGTGACCTCCGCCGAACGTAGCACCTCTGCTCCATCATCTCACCTTCCCAGCGCGCTCACTGGTGGCAGAGGAGATGCCTCCTCAGAAATCAAAATGGGGTGGGGTGCAGGTGTTCACTTGGGAGGCTTCCGCCCTGGCCGGCTAGGTGGACGAAAGAAAGAAAAGCATTTATTCCGCCTCCACACACACCAAGTGCCATCGGCAGCTTTGGTGGACACCTCATTCCCCTCCCAGCCGCAGCTCCGTGAATGTCATCATGCCATTTTAGAGACAGGGAATAGGTCTTATGGCACTGGGATCTAGAACCGGGGCCGGGCTCCCTGAGCCCCCTCCTAGTCCAGGGCAGTGGGGAAGCTGTCCCCTGGGAGGCACCTGCAGCCCCTCTGGGGCAGGAAATTAGAGGTTGCGGGAGTTTCCGGCAGCAACGGGGACCCCGCTCCTGCCTTGCTCCTGCCCTGTCGGCCCCGAGCACGGTCCTCACCAGTCCTGGGGCCAGTATCGAGCTGCAGGTTAGAACGTTGCAACACCCACCCTGCACACCACACAGCAGGCCAGGCTCTTGGAAGACACTCCAGGAGACCAGACAGGGCCCTTGAGAGCTGTTGGGTGAGGTTTAAGCTGGAGCTTAAGCCTCAGAGCTGAAGATCAGGCTGAGGTGCCCTGGAGGTCGGCCTTGCCTGGAGTCACGCAGTGAAGGAAAGGGCAGGTTGTGAAAAATACAAGTCCTCCCCACTGGCACTGGGGAGCAGCTGTGCACCCATCTTCCTGATGAGGGAAACTGAGACTCAGAAACACTAGCGGAAGAGTGGACGGGGAGTTCTGTTCATCTGGAAACCCACGCCTGCCACCCCCCTGTAGTCAGGCCATCGTAATGGCCACGTGTGGGGCTGGCCAGAGGCAGGCACTTCAAACAAAGGTCCCCCAAACGGCAGTGTCCCCCTTGCCCACGGCTACCTAGGCATCGGGAGAACCTGTCCCAAGAGCCCTCTACTCTGGGAGCCAGTTATTCCAAGTCCTGGGCAGGGAAGCTCTGCTGCCAGTGGGACGTCACGCCTGCCTAGGGTTGTGCTTCCTGCTGACCTGGCTCCCAGCCATTTCCTGGCAGGGAGATCCTGCGCAAGGCCCGTGACCTCTCTGTGTGCCTCCATTTCCTCTTCTTTAAAGCGGGGCAATGACCGTGCCTCCGTCAGAGGGCGGCCGTGAGATCGCGGGAGCCCGTGCGTGAAAGCGCTCGGCCCTGTGATGTTGGCTGTGATGCCGGCCAGTGGAATTCCAGGGCAAGCGGGGAGCATAGTGCTGTGCTCGCTGGCATTGCTGGAAGGAGTTCTAGCCTGCACGTGGACCAAAATGAGTTCCCGCTTGGTTGATTCCATGCTGCGGGCAGAAGTGGAGTGGCTTCTCCAGCACATCCCTGTCTTGCTGTGTCTTGCCTCCTCGTTCCCCCTCTGATGAAGCTTGGACCTCGACCCCTACCCTTGGTGGCGACAGCCCACAAGACCCTGCCTGGGCTGCTCACATTTTGCCCTCCTCTTGACTAGCACAGACTGGCTCTGCCTTTGGGCTCCATTCCCCCAGGGGCCAGCTCTGCCTTGTGCTCCTCAGACTCCCCCACTCAGAGTTTTCAGCACCCAAATTCTGGAGGGGGCCGTTCCCGAGACAGAAGATCCTTGGAGCCACTCAGGTCTGGGCCTCGGCTTTCAGGCTGCCTGCACCCAGCCCAGAGGCCACTAGGACCCTGAGAAGTGGGTTGAAAAGCAGCAGGTCAGAGGCCACCTCACACTCACTCAGAAGATCAAAAACATGGGCAGCAACAAGTGCTGGTGAGGACGTGAAGGACCTGGGCCGGCACGCTGCTGGTGGGAATGAAAAACGGTGCAGCCGCTGTAGGAAACAGTATGTTACATGCAGAATTAGCACATGACCCAGCAATTCCACTCCTGGGTATGGTCTCCAAAGAGATGAAAACAGATGTTCAAACAAAAGCTTGCACATGGCTGTTCACAGCAGCAGTACTCACTTCAGCTGAAAGGTGGAAACAACCCAAATGTCCACAGCAGATAAAATGGATAAACAAAATGTGGTCCATTGATACAGCAGAACTCCGTTCAACCGTAAAAGGGAACAGAGTGCTGACACGTGCGACACATGGGGGAACCTGAAAACACACGGCTAAGTGAAATGCGCCGGACGTAGAGGGCCACATACCCTAGGATTGCATGTGCATGAAATACCCAGAGCAGGCATGTCTGCAGCGAGAGGAAGCAGCTTGCTGGTTGCCAAGGGACAGGGAGGAACAGAGAATGACGGCTAATGGGTACAGGGTTTCTTTTGGAGGTGATGAACATTCTAAGATTGATGGTGATGATGGTTGGGCAACATTGTGAATGTACTGTTATAGAACTGTACAAGTTAAAGTGGTTTTATATTATGAATTTTACGTAAAAAACCCCCAAACACCAATGAGTCTGACCAGTGATGCACAGCAGGCCGGGTCTGAAGCACCAGGTGACTGGAGAGGTGGGATCAGGTGAGCGGAGCGTGGGGCTTGGAACGTAGTGGGCTCGCCCCGCCCCGGAGAGCCCCCGCTGGGGCATGGGATGTATGTGCCTCCCCCGTTCACTCCGTAGATGGATGTCTGTGGGGCTCCCACACTGCAGGGCGCATCGGGGGACCGGGACACCGACCTCTGCACGTAGGGCCTGGCTCTGCCCCCGCTGGGTCTCTTGAACTCCAGGTCTGTCATTTGTAAGGTGGGGACCAGAACAGTGCCTGCCTCCCAGGGTTCTTGGGAGCATGAACTGAGGCCAGCAACCATGGATCAGTGACAGTCATTACTCCTGGGTGCTGGCCGTCCCTTGGGGACTAAGGGAGACTGAGGTCCTGGGCATGGCAGGCTCGTGGAATGTCTGGAGAGCAGACCCCAGAGCTTGGGGAGGACAGGCAGGAACAATAACCCACACTGCCTCGTTGCCATGCTCCCGTGGACATCACAGATGCTGGACGTGGCACCCGCCCTTCTCTGCCTGCCCCCCCACCATTGCCCTGTGCAGGGTGGGTTCTGCGTGGTTCCCGCCTCTCAGCTTCCTGGCTTCCATTCAGGTGGGCGCAGGTGCTTCCAGCCAAGCTTAGATCGCATGTGTGCCCGGATGCAAAGAGGCCCAGGAAAGTGAGAGCTCAGAGGGAGCCTCTGCCTCTTTCAGAGGGGTGTCCCAGGCAGAGGATGGAGGTGCAGGGGCCGAACCTCTGTGGGGGAAGATACAGAGACAGGAGCAGAGTTAGCCGACGGGAGTTGGGGTCCACTTGTGGACACGTGCCCAATTCCTGGGAAAGGGGTTTCAGAGACGGAACATTTCAGTTAGGGCAGGCCTGGAGTCCAGGCTGGCCAGCGGGCACTGGGGAGGAGAGGGCAGTGGGGGCAGTCAGTGATGCCGGGGCTCCCACCTGGGACTGGGCCTTCGGGGCCTCAGGACGTCCAGCAGCCCCAGCCCCAGTGTCCCTGCCTGGACTTGGGACTGCCCTGAGCCACGTGGTCCGCCCCCTCCCGGGGATCCCCGAGGGCCCTGAGCCCAGGGCTACCCTGGGCCACAGCTGCTGCCTGCGTCCTGTCTGGGGCCCCCTGCTGCCTGCTGGCCTCAGACGCCCCGCCTCACACACCACCTGGGCGGCTCTGTGTCTCAGCTGCTGGCCTCTGAGGCCCAAGAAGGCAAGGAAGTGAGGCAGACCACTTCGCTCCCCACAGTGGCTGGCTCTGAGAGGAAGCCCTGCTCGCCTACCAGCTGAGGGTCCGTCACCAGCCCTGAGCGGGCAGGGGCGTCAAGCCCAGGCTGTGTGGCCACAGAGCTTGAGCCCTTTGGGTCTCCCCAAGCCCCCTATCTGTCTGCAGGAGCCCCTCTCACCTCACATCCCAGGGCCCTGATGAGAAAAGCCCTAGCCTGGAGGGGTCTGGTGCAGAAGCAGGGGAGGGCAAAGCCGGGAACACCTGGTTGGTCCCAGGCCTTCATGGACAGCTCTCAGGCCTGATACCAGAAGACACCCTCTCCCGAGAATCAGATGGCTGTCAGCAGCCTTGGGGTCACTTGCAGAAGGGACCCACACACCCCTCACCCAGGACTGAGAGCATGTGGGAGTCAGGGCTGTCGTCATTGAGTGGTGAGGGCCCCTGGGGCTCACTCTGCAGCCCCTCATGCCAGTGAACAGAGGACGCATGGGGTTCCCTGGCCCCAGGCTCAACTCCTGGGGACCCTGGACCCTACTGGTCATTTGTAAGGACCTGTCCACCTCTCAGTACCTCTGCCCCATCTCACCCTCCCCACACAGCCCCGCCTGGCTGGTGGGCAGTCTCAGCAGAGGGACCCTCAGCTGACCTGAGCAATCTGTGGAGTGTGGGTCCACCTGGGTCTGCTGGGAATGGCCACATTCCAAAGCTGGGGGGAGGAAGGGGATGGGGATAGGAGGGGCTGTCCACACCTCTGTGGAGATGGAGCTTCTTGGGGTGTCACGGAGCATCCCCAAAGTGCCAGGTGTGTTCCTCACTGTGCAGATCAGAGGGCTTTGGGGAGGTCAGGCTGCCCCAGGCCCCGCGGGGAGGGCGGGACACCTCCTCCTTAGCTCTCCTAGCTGCTGGCTCTGCCGAGCCCTAATGAGCTCCGGCTGGTCCCCATCCCTGCAGCCCACTGGTCCAGGGAGGCCTGGCTGGCCATGTGACCTTCGGCCCGCCCCACTCCCTCCCTGTGATCCGCACGTGGCCTCTGGGGAGGCAGAAGCAAACCCTCAGATCTGCCACTGGGAACCTTTCAGCGCCAGCAACTTCAAAGGGGGCAGCAGGGCGGCGGGGGCGGCGGATGCTTCTCTTAAAGGGCCACGCCACTTTTTAATTTAAAGCAGATCCTGGGAACAGCTGTCAAGCCGCCACTGCCTGGGAGGGAGCACTCTGGCGGGGAGGGGTGGGAAGGTGGCCTCCCTTGCCCTGTCCAGACCCCACTGTGCTGGCGTCCCAGGGCTGGTTAGAGGGCGGTGGGGGCCGCACTGAGCGCTCGCTTACACCCCTTGCAGGGACACCTTCGCCGTCCACCTGGGGGCCAGGATCCATTTCCTAGAGCAGGACACCAAGGGCCCAGCAAGCCCCTGAAGCCAGCGTGCTGATTTTTTCTGCCAGCCGGTCGGGGGGCAACTTAGACATGCAGCTCATTTGGGGAAATCAGCAGTGTGATCTCTCCTGCTCGTGTGAGGATGAGCCGAGGTTCTCACCTGCCCAGGTGTCTGCCCTGCCTGGAGGCCACCAAGTGACACCGGCGTGGGGCAGCCCCATGCGCTGACGCACTGACAATCACACACTTGCTCACTGGGGTCCTGTCCCAGGCTTACCTGATGTGGGTGGGGTGGGGGGATGATGTGGTGTCAGGAGGGGAGAGAAAATGTAGACACCTGGCAGAGGGCAGCAGGTGGGATGGGGTCAGGGAGGCCCCCTGTGGGTGACACGTGGGCATAGCCCTAGCGCCGTGAGGGAGCTGAGGAAAGTCCTGGGGAGCGGGCTGAGCATGCCGGCACTCAGTGACAGAGAGCAAGGACTGGCGAGGCCGTGCGGTGCAGTGGAGGGCGGTGAGGGTGGAGAGCAGGCGGCCGCCAGGACCTTACGTTTTACTCCTTGGCTGTGGAAAGCCACTGCCGTATTGATAACACAGAAAATCTCCTGAAAGACCTGTCTTGGAAAGCAAATTTTAAGCTGATTAAATTTAAAATGCAATTTTACCACACTTATGTATATATTTGCATATGTATATTTCCAATGCATTTGGCTGGACTGTAAGCAGGGCATGGGGCAGGGCCCTGCCTCCCAGGGTCCAGCTCAGAGGGGCCGAGAGGCCACTTGCTCTGAGAGGGAGCCATGCCTTTCCCAAGGGTTCACGTGGGAGATCGGTTCCCAGGCCAGCCCAGCCAGGGGATTTTTACCCCTAACCTGTGACCTGAAGTCCTAATGGAATGACAATTGGAAATATTGTTTTTTGGAGAACACAGGCTTGGTCCCACTAGGGATACCTGGAAAAAACCTTACCCCCCCACCCCCACCCCAGCACTCCGCCGGGGCCTGGGCCAGGCTTGAAGGGACTCTGTGCAGCCTGGGTGACGACCCCAGCCTCACCTTCTGACTGGGTTCAGGGCTTCCTACGGCCACCTGGGGGAACTGCTGCCTGGGATGCTCTGTCTGGCTCCCTTGCCTGAGCCTCCACCTCCCTGGGTCTAGTTTTACCGACAAAGAACACAGGCCCAGGCAGCTAGGAGGTGTCAAAGCTCCACTCACTGTGGGCAGGGGAGCCTAGACCTCACTGCTATCCACTCCCAGGGCCGCCTGGGTGCTGTGACCGCCCATATCACAGACTTTGTACTCTGGATGTACTGTGTGTAGAGGGGAACGGAGTTAGACCTAGTCCCAGAATGGGACACGTAGGCTGTAGAGAAAAGAACAAAGAAGGTATGTTCTGTGTTACCTATTGTGGAAGAAGGAAGGAGAGAAAGAGTCTGCACCTCTGTCCACTTAGCATGCTCATCTCTGCGGGAAGAAAGGCAGAAAGGCTACCCTAGAACCTGAAGCAGATGAGTTCCTCCGGGGGTGAGTGAGAATGGATGAGGAGGGGTGATCCTTTTCTGGCTATGTCTCTTCTTATACTTTTAACTTTTCAATCCAATAATATTTAAATAAAATAAGAAATATTTTTCATAATCAAAAATAGAACATTACATTTTAAAAAAAAGAAAAAAAGACCTTAAAATTTAGTAATAGATTAACTTAGGTGTCAGATTAACATAATCACACAGAAATAAAGAATTTAAGTAATTTTCTGAGGACAAAAATACCTACAAGGAGGCCTTGACATTTCCTTAGTAGGTCTGGTTGGTAGAAGGAATTCTGAAGCTATTTGGAGGGTATTTTGGAACAGAACAAGTTAATAAATATAGTAATACTGCTGGAAAAAAGGGTTCTCACTGTGGAGAAAGGGTATCAGTGGAACCATGTAGGTTTCCCATATTTTGTAGACTGAAAATGGTTGACTCTTGGCAATTTCATACAATTCCACCAAATGTAAATATGGAAGGAGGGGAGAGGAGAAAGAAGACTGAGGTGTGGTTTGGAGTGAGAGAGATTTGGGCGAATTCAGGATGCTAGCTCTGTCCCCCAAGAGGGGCCTACAAAGCAGAGGCACCCCAGTAGCAATGAGCACATTCAGCTCCAGATCTTGGTTTCTAAATCCCATTCCCCTCCAAAAGGGTCCAGGGCTTCCTTGAGAAACGGTGCATTCAAGGGCTGGGAGAACCTAGGACGCCGTCTTGTGGCAGAAATGAGGAAGTGCTGGGAGAATAACAGAAACACCTCAAAAAGATGCAGGAAAGATGTCAGTGTTACAGGTGGTTGTAGAGTAGCTCAGTGTACGGCGTCATGGGTAGCTCTCCCAATGGCAAATCACGGCTCGGTGGTGACGTAAGGAAATGCCTTCTTCTTAGAAAACACCTTCTTCTTAGGAAAGAAAGTATTTAGCCACGAAGGTGCACTCTCCATTACTCTCAGGTGGTACAGAAAAATTGTTATATGTACGTGGAGAAAGAAAGAGAGAGATGGTAAAGCAAACGGGCAACACGTAAACAACTGGCGCGTCTGTCTAGGAGACACACGGAAGCGGGGGAGGGTGTAGCTCAGTGGCAGGGCACGTGCTTAGCACGCACGCGGTCCTGGGTTCAATCCCCATTGCCTCCACTGAAAGTAAATAAACCTTATTACCTCCCCCCTAAAAAAGAAAAGAGAAGAAAAAACAAAGATACGCAGGAGTTCCTTATACTGCTCTTGCAACTTCTGAGTTTGAAATGATATAAAAGTAAAAAGTCACTCCCCCCCCTAGAAAAAAGGAGCACAAAAGTCAGCTTGAAGGGGGTCTCACTGGCCAAATCTGGGTCAATCTGAGCATCAGAAAGAATCACTGAATTTCAAAAATCCATTCATTTGTATTAATACTTCAGAATTTAAAAAATCTTGACCAAAACATGCCTATTAAATGTAGAGGAAGTGACAAGGTTGGAAAGTTGTGATTTTGCAAACATAATTATAACGATGGATGTAGGCAAGGACCATCAACTGACGCTAAAACCACCGGGCAAATGGTTATTGGCAACACATCACATTTATGCTCTCAAAGAATTACCCCACACACAGCTTATTTAGTCTATGAGGGACCTAGACCGTGGAGGAACCTGCAGACCTCATCTTGACCAAGTGTTCAGTCTGTGCGTCCACACTAGGGGCACAACCTGATCTCCTGGACTTCCTGAGGGGCTTCATCTACCCCACCTCACTGCCTCAGATGTTTAACTCCAGGAAACTATCAGGCAGCTCCAGCCTGTGGCCTCTAAATAATGCAAATGTCATGAAAATTCAAAACAAAACAAAAGATGGTGGGGCCGCGGTAAGTTAAGGGAGTGAAAACAGATTCAACGCAATGTGACAACCGGCTGTAAAGGACCATTTGGGGACAACAGGGGAAATTCTAAACTGGACTGTGTGTTAGATAATATTATTGTGTCCATGACTGCTTGGTTGTCGGGCGTGGTGACTGGTTACGACTGAGTAGGAGCAGGTCCTGGGATTTTTGGAGGAGCTGCTGAACTATTTGGAGGGAAAGTGCCTGGATCTCATCAACTTACTTTCAAATATAAATACACATGCTTGCACAAATGCAGAGAGAAAAGGCTACTGGGACAAATCGTGAACAGTTGGTGCACCTAGGTGAAGGTGTAGAAAAGAGTTAAAGCAGTGATTTATCGTATTAAATTTTTAGCTTTTTGGAGCTTTGACGTTTTTTGAGAGTTTTATAGAGATGACTATAGAGGTACATGCAGTTGTAAGAAATAGCACAGAGCAAGCCCTCCTGTATTTATGTACTTTCTTGCAATGGTAACATTTCGCAAAACTAGCACAAAATCCCAACCGGGACAGTGCCCTGAATACATTGCACCCATGTTCCTTCACATGCATATCATGCTGTATCCAGTCTTATCCAGTGTAGGTCCCTGGCGCTGCTCTCCCATAACCCCGCCTCCCCTAACGTCTGGCAACTCTTACTGTGTCCTCGATTTCTAAAATGCTGTCATTTCCATGTTATATAAAGGGAGTCGCACAGCATGTAGCCTTTAGGGACCGGCTATTTTCACTCACCCAGTTTCCCGGGAGACTCACCCAGGCTGCAGTGTCAGCAGTTTGTTCCTTTGATTGCCGAGTGGTGTTCCATGTGTGGATGCGCCACATCCTTTAACTGCTCACCCGATGAAGGACATCTGGCTTCATTCCAGCCTTTGACTATTAGATGAAGCTGCTGTGAATGCTAACATGCAGATCTGTCTTTTTTTTTTTTTCCCCTAAAATCCTTTGTCAAGGGCTGACTTTCAGTACACTGCAGTGAGGGAGCTGCTCTGCTGCATGGGAAACCCTGACCCAGAAGCAGGTCGTCTACCAATGATTTAACACCAGGTTCCCCACGAATGAGCAGTGCATCATGGCCGAGGGGGTGGCCATCTTTCTGCCCACACCTCATGTTCCACGAGGAAGGGCTCTCCATGGGACCCTGGTCCCGAAGATCTGTCATTTTTTAAGATAGCAAATTTGGAAAGAAAATTATGAGCTGCAAAAAGAGGCTGAATGAACTACAAGAGCATTAAGGAAAGTCTCCTCTTCTGGGCCTCGCACACCTCCCAAACATGACCTCTGACCCCACAGTCAGCTCCGTGGTCTCCGCTGTGATCACATCCTAGACCCTGGGCGGCTCAAGTCTATGCCATGGGGAAGGTGAGAGTCCTTTCTGCTGTGGTGTGTGGCTGGTTTGTCAAGCCACCGGAATTTTTGGCTCCGGTCTGAAATAATCCCCTGTCCCAAGGGAGCCTCTGGAGGCTGGTCAAGCACCCCAGGGCTCCGAGCAGCATCCAGGGAGCATCTCTGGGGCTTGTCTTCACGGGCGCCTCATGGGGTCTGGTCTGTCCTGCTTGGTCTTCCCTAGGTCCAGTCTAGCCAGGCCACTAAGGGAGGTGGCTCTGCTCTGCCTCCCCACCTCCCACTGCCAGTGCCCAGACACAGACCCCACTAAGCCTGAGGCACCCCGCCCCCTCCAGGCAAGAATCAGCAGCCAGAGGGGAAGGCACACACTGGGGGGCCGCGTGTTCATCTGCCCCCATCAGTAGTCATTCCTCCCACAGATGTTGGCAGAGCATATGCCCCGTGTGGGGTCTGCTCAGAGTGCATGCACAGTGCAGGCAGACAGGGCTGCCCTGCGTGGAGACAGCCCTTAAACAAGTGAGCAGGCACAAAAGGCCCGTCCCAGTGCTGATGAGGCTCTGAGGAAACCCTGAAGTGCTGAAGAGGCCAGGTTGGAGGCAACTTGAGATGTGGGGGGGGGTGGTGGCTATCACAGAACTGCTCATAGGGCTCTGATGGGCTGCAGGGTGGGTGGGAGAGCTTGATCAGGCAGTGGTCAGAAAAGCCCCAAAGGTGTCTGTTCCAAGGCCAGTGTGCTCAGCTACACCTGGACAGTAAGACCCACGTGAGCAGGTAGGAGGGGGCGGGGCAGGTTAGCTGGGGTCCTCTCTGAGCCAGACAACATCTCAGGGGAGGGGACTGGCCATTGGTGGTGGTGCCATGTGTGTGGCTTGGTGAGGCACTGAGGTTGCAGAGTGCTGGATGGGCCCATTGGACTGTGAGGCAGATCCTGAGGGGTGGCCCTGAAGCTGTAGCTACCCTAAGGTTTTCCCATTTTTCCCAACATGCCTGCAGGCATCTGTCAGTATGAGGATGCTCGGGAGACGGATGTGTCAGCTACACGAAGGCCTGGCAACACCCACATCAGAGGGGTGTTGGGATCCCACAGGCCCCTCCTCCGTCCTCCCACTGATTTGGGCGACTGGAATCAGGGGCCAAGTTCTACTGCAGGGTTTGGCTGCCGGTAGTGAGGGCACAAACAGAATGCTCATCGCAGACTTTTACTGAGTCTGCTCTCGGGTCTGGAGTTTCCGGCCCGCCTTTCCCCGCAGCCGCCTCCTGGCCTTCACACCACCCCACAGGGCTGGCAGCCAACCACTCCGCAGAGGTGCGGGGCCTCACTCCACCCCTCTGGACCACAGCGGGTAGGAAGGGGGACAGCGGGGCCAGGACGGGCCGGCAGGGACAGGGAGCCGAGGACTCGGCGCGCTCATGGCCCGCACGGCCGGTCGGCACCCAGGGCCACATGCCCGGCTGGGGAGACCCCGCCCGGCGGGTGTCGGACTCCAGCTTCCCCGCCCTGCGAAAGCACCGGGGGCGTGGCCGGGAGGGGGCGTGGCCGGGCAGGGAGGGCCCGGAAGCGTGCGCTGGCCCCGCCCAGTCCCCGCCCCGCGGCCGCGTGGCTGTGCGTCCGGCTGTTGCAGATAAAGTTGTTTGACGCCGGGCCGGTGGGTCACGTGAACGGAAGATGGCGGCCCCGGCAGGCGGCGGGGGCTCCGCGGTGTCGGTGCTGGCTCCGAACGGGCGGCGGCACACCGTGAAGGTGACGCCGAGCACCGTGCTGCTGCAGGTGCGGCCGCAGGCGGGCGGCGGGTGCGGACGGGGCGGCGGGGACGCGGCGCGGGCCGCTCCTGCGGTTGCTCCGGGGGCCTGCGGGGCGGGGCCGGGCGGACCTGCGGGGCGGGTCCTGCGGCGGCCAATGAGCGGCCTCCTGGCGCGGCGGGCCCGCCCACTTCCGCGCCGGGCGCGGGGCTCCGGGTCCCTGCGGGGAGGGGGCAGGCGTGCCGCCCCAAGAGGCTGGCGGGGATCGCGCTCCCTGCCACCGCCACCCGATTCCGCGGCCCAGCCTCCAGGGGCGCCCTCCCGCCCGGGGCGCTGTGGCCGGGTGTGCTGAGTCACTCGCTGCACTGCACCCGGCAGCTGGCCTACGTCATTGAAAATGCTCATTGGGCCCAGCTGTGTAGGGGACGGTGCGCACACTAGGTGGGGCGGGGGTGCTGAGCCGATGTAGAATAGCTCAGTGCGTGCAGGGCCCGGAAGGGGGGAGGTCCTGCCTTGGAGGGCTCCCCAGGGCTCAGTGGGGCTGGCTTTCTGAAAGTGGGGAGGGGACCTCCTGGGGTGTGTGGGAAGATAGTTTGTGGCCTTGGGAAGGTGTGGAGGGTCCCGCCGAGCTGGGATGACAAGACAGGTCCATGAGGAGGACCAGCGTGAGCAGGATTTGCAGGGGAGGCGTGTGAAGCTTTTGCGTGGGTAGTCAGTCACGTGGCTTGTACTAGGCTTTGTCCGGCAGAGCCAACCAGCTTTCCAGGAGGCGGACTCTGTGCCTTCAGCTGCTTCAGTGCCACTTGACTGCCCCGCCGCACTGGTGGGGGGAGGTGACCAGGCTAGACCAGTGGCTCATGCCCTCATCTCACCCCCAGGTCCTGGAGGACACGTGCCGGCGGCAGGACTTCAACCCCAACGAATATGACCTGAAGTGAGTGTGCTCTGGGTGGCTACAGGGTCCAAGTCCATCCCCTCCTCCCCCAGGGTCCCGCTGGGGCTTAAACCAACACAAGTTTATTCTCTCACCATCTGGAGCCCAGAAGCCCCCTACGAAGGTGTTGGCAGGGCCACACTCCCTCCAGAGTTCAGGGGCAGGACCATGTCTTGTCCCTTCCAACTTCTGGGGGCCCAGGCCTCCATGGGCTTATGGTCACCTCCTTCCTGTCTCTGCCTCCCTGCTCCCTGTGTATTGTCTTTCTCCTCTTCCGTCCCTTGTAAGGACATTTGTCTTTGGATTTAAGGCCTACCAGATAATTCAGGGTGACCTCACCTCGAGATCCTTTATCAGATTTTCAAAGGCCTTGTTTCCAAATGAAGTCACGTTCGTGAGTCCTGGGGTCTAGGATGTGGATGTATGTTTTTGGGGGCCACCATTCCACCCACTGCCAGTGGGTTTTCGAGCATTAGGTTGTGTAAGTTCCTGGTGGGGCTCTGAGGGCAAGAGGCTGTGGTCACAGAAATGGGAAGAAACTTGCAAACTATAGGTGGTTCTGATGGCCTTACAGCCCCTGGAGTTGTAGTTTAGCAGTATGTCCTTCAAGGTGTGGCTGTCCTCCCAAGGCAGGAGGGCCTACTCTGTTAGGCCCGCCCGTGCTGCCTCTTCTGTGGGGCTCTCCAGAGTGGGGTCCTGAGTGAACGTGCCCTCACGTCATCCAGGATCCCTGCCTTATGGCTAGCCACTGAGAATCCCAGGGCCATGTTGGGCCGTCCCCCTGGGGCCCTGTCACAGAGCCGCACACCCTCTCTGCTTTCCCTGAATCTACCTGAGGCCTCTGCATGGTGTCTGATGGGAGTTAGTCGGAATGTTGAGTCTCTTTCACACACGTATCAGTTTTTCTACTGTCTCCCTTTTATCCGCTGACCGTGTAATTTGTTTAAAAAGCCACGGCCACTGCTGAGGAAGGCAGTTCCTCGCACATGTGTATGTGCGCTTGTGCACGAGACCCCTTCCTGTCGCCTCTAGAGCTTCCCAGCCCACTGCCGTCAGGGTCTCCTTAGGTCTGCTGTTCTGTCTTGCACTCAGCGTTGAAGTTGTTGAAGATGGGTATCAAAGTTGTTCGTTTCCCAGGTCTTCCAGACGCCCCAGGCTTCATGAACTGTTCTGCTCAGAAAACCGGTGTTTGCACAGGCACCTTGGCATTCATGCAGTCCAGTGACCACTTTGTGTGTGTTCAGATCTCACATTCTCTCGCCAGTACTGTAGTTTTTTCCCTCAACTTCAGTAAAAATAGAGCTCAGAGCCTGACTTTTGAGAGGTGTGAATAAGTTCTTTTATTCACTCTCCTGGTGATTCATTCTGGCCACTGTCTGTCTCCTCCAAAGTGGAGGCCACACGGCAGTAGTGTCTTCTGCTGGGGGCGGGAGCTTTTCTCAGACTCAAGTGATGTGAGGGTTAACAGTGGTGGTTCTCGTTCCTGTAGGGTTCCTGGGAGCTAAGGGGGTCGTGAGGAGAGGGCCCAGGGTCAGGCAGGCTCTAGCTGCCTGGCCGCCACCCTCCCTGCCCACGGGCGTGGGTCTGGGTCCGGGTCTCCGAGGCCCCCATGCTCTCCTCTCTTTCCTCTTTCCCAAAGACGTGTCAGACTCCTTGTCTGTCCACAGACGAGATGTGATCTGAGCTGGACATTAGGAGCTGCACATGGTCCCAGCGCTGCCTTTGGTTGGCCAGGGCCACCTGTCGGCACTTCTCATCTAAGTTTCCTGTTCGTGACACGTGCTGACCATGATCCTGGCCTCACTTCCCAGGAGGGCAAGCTGCCAGTAGAGACAGCAGGGGTCTTGAGGTCCCTGGATTCTCCACCCGCCCTCTTCTCCTGGCCTGGGTTATTCCCCTTCCTGACTCACCAGTTCACTTTGCTCCCCCCACTTCCTCCCGGGATACTGTCCCGCCGTGGACCCAGGAGCTCTGTGCGTGAGGATCAGAAGAGGCTGCAGGCCGGTGTGGGCCTCTTCCTCATCCATTGGAAGCTTAAAGCTGCCAGGTCCCCACGCGGCAGCTGATACCTCCGGGACAGGGACACAGAGACTGATGGGCTGCTCCAGGCTGGGAGGCCCTGGCTTTGCGAGTCTCGGCTGCCATGAGGGCCTGGCTCTTCGTAGGGACTTCAGACTGGCTCATTTCATGTGTGGTTCTCTGGCACCTTTGCCATCTGTCACTGGTCTTTGGGGACCAGTTACAGGGAGAGTGATCACCGTGGCTGGACTGCTTCAACCACAGGGCATTGTTCTATTAGGAATTTTCTGGGTCTGTCTTCGGGCTGGTCACTGCTCCCCAGGGTGGAGGAGCAGGCCCTTGGCTTGCCCAGGGGTGACTTGCCCGTGTTCCTTCCATTCTTGCTTGAGCTGTCAGCGCTCACTCTCTTTCCTTCCAGAGACCCTGTGCTGGGGTTGGGGACCTGCTGTTTCTGTGCGCCGGCCCTCACTGCCTGTTTCCTGCTCCTGGCTGGGCTGCATGGGGACTGGACAGGGGCGTGTTCGGGTCTGCAGGCAGCCCAAGGCTCTGGTCTGTTTTTCAGGTTTCAGAGAAATGTGCTTGACCTCTCTCTCCAGTGGAGATTTGCCAACCTGCCTAATAACGCCAAGCTGGAGATGGTGCCCATCTCCCGGAGCCGCGAGGGGCCCGAGACCATGGTAGGTGGCGCTCAGGCAGGGGCCGGCCATACTGCTTCTCCCGGCTCCCTCGTTCAGGCTGGACTGCAGGGTGCTCGGCAGGCCCGGCAGAGGGGCAGGGCATGCCTGCTGCTGGAAGAGCACCCTGCAAGCCAGGCACCCATCCTCAGGGGGAGGTTGCCTTCTATCGGTCAAGCCGGGGCCACTTTTCTGCTTTGAAAACTGATGATTGGAGATGAGATTTTTCATTCCTTATGCTGAATGTTTTTGGAGTGGTGGGGTGATTAATTGTGCTGTGTCTGTCTCACCGCGCTGGCAGCATTCACCATGTGACCTGGTGTCTCTGGTCATAAAACCATCAAGAATCTTAGATCCCGCAGGGCTCTGTGCGGTGTCCAGCACAGCCTCAGTTGTGGGACGGGGAAACAGCTGGCACAGGCCTCTGTGGACAGGTTTTGGCTAGACCGCAGCCCAAGTCTTCCAACTGCAGCCCACTGCCTTCGACCAAATCAGTAACTTTTAGGTCCCAGAGATTCAGTGAGTGACGGTTGGGTCACTGTGGATGGAGACTGTAATCACGTTAGCTGCCCTCTTGTGCCTACATGAGTCCTTTACACGCAAAGCCATGTGTTCTCCCAGCACAGCAGGGAAGTGGTTTTCCTCCCTGTCTAGAGACGAGGAGTCTGGGGCCCGGGGGCAATGTCCGCTCTCCAGAGCGCGCTGGGAGTCAGCGGCGGGGGCTGAGCCTAGTACCCCTCTTTTTCCATGGCAGCTGTGGTTCTCAGCCTTTCATGTAGAAGGAACCCTGACTTCCCTTGGGGATTCCTTGGGGTGTGATTAGGAAACCCCCTCGCACTTTCCCACGAGCAGGTCCTCCTTTGTTTGTTACTGGGATTTCACGTAAATAGTTGTGCCCCTGAAGAAGAGTCCCTGGGCCAGAAAGGCAGGAGTAGCGACAACCTAGAAAGGCAAGCGTTCGACCCGGGGTCAGAGCGGCTGGGCGGGGGCCTGTGGGCGCGGTCATGGGCGAGGCCGTGGCCCGTGGGTGGGGCGGGCGGGCGGGACCATGGCCTGTGGGCGGGGCCGTGGGCTGGGTGGGGCCGTGGCCGGCGGGGTGGGGCCGGCGGGGCGGGCGGGCCAGCCGAGCCGGCCGAGGCCCAGCCCCGTGCTCCAGTTTGCTTGCCCGTGCTGCTCTGCGTGTGTCTCACTAGGCAGAGAGACAGGAGAGCACTTCCCCCCTTTTGGGTTATAGACTCGTGTCTTAATTTAGGGAGACAGTTGTTAAAGATGGACTAGAAAGCAGCGTCGTCATTTGTGAGAAGAATTCAGCGAACACGGCATGTTAGTTGTCTGTCATGTAACGAATTACTCCAAAACTTGGCCCCTTGAGACACAACAGCAAACAGACGTTTGCAGGTTTGGCAGAGCGTGTGCGGAGGAGCGGCACGTACCCTGGTGTTGGCTCCCACGTGCCCGTGAGGCCCCCGGAGCCCCGGAGATGGGGCATGCCCTCCGCCGGCCCCATGAGGATCAGACCCAGCCCAGCGGGACCCGCTGCTCTCCCTAACTGGGTTCCACGTCTCCCCCGCAGGTGCGTATAGCTCTGCAGCTGGATGATGGCTCCAGGTTGCAAGATACTTTCTGTTCAGGCCAGACGCTCTGGGAGCTTCTCAGCCATTTTGCACAGATCAGGTAAGTGTCAGAGGGTAGGTTCCAGGCTCTGCCACCCTCTGTGGCAGGGATGCAGCCACGATCAGCGGGACTGGTCTCGACCACAAGCCCGAGCTGTGCCTGCGCCGGAGGCTGTGCCGCTGGGCTTTGTGGCCCTGGTAAGAGAACTGGTGTGGGGAGACGGGCCGTTGTTCATCAGCTGTAGCAGCAGGTGCTGGTTGCCAGTGGCCTGTCTTTCTTGCTGGGTTTCCTGTGTGACAGCTGGTCATAGTTCTCCTGGACGAGCTTGCCAGCTTCTGTCTGGTGATTAATGGCTTAAACTTTGCTCCTCAGTGTGTCGAAACGGTAGTCTTTCAAGCTTTGGTTTTTCACTGTGGGACGAAAGTGTGTCTGCTTTTAAAGATCTTTGCCAACAGCGTGGAAGGGACCGTGGGAGAGTGTACTGGTTGCTGTGTGGCCGTGGGCAAGTTGCTTGCCCTCTCTGGGCCTCCGAGGGGTGATGTGAAGATGAGATGAGCTAATGTGTCTCAAGTGCTGCTGTCAGGGCCTGGCGCATGGTTTGTCTCTGTGGAAGAGGGGGCTCTGGGCAGGGCCCCCGGTGATGGGGCCTCACTGTAGGAAAGCCTGCTCCGGCCTGGTTGATCTGATCGTGGCGCCCACAGCCAGATTCCTGCTCGCTGGCCCACGCCGCCCGGATGGGCTCCTCTGCCCACCTCGTGTGCTGGTGGCCCCTCTTGCCCAGCTCCTCCTGTGATGAGACCCAGGGGTCCCTCCTTGCTCCTCCGACCCTCGGCCAGCCTCTGCCCTCCCGGCCACTCTCCTGAGAGAGCTCCCCGCCCCCACTAGGGTGACCCCACCCGCTGCCGCCGAGATGAGCACACAGGCCGCCACTTGCCTGTGCTGTCCTTGGCGCCTGCCGCCAGCTGGGCGGTCGGGCTGCTGGTGCCCTCGTTTCAGCCGAGGGATGGGGACCCAGAGGAGCGCGGGCTCCTCGGAGACCGGGGCCCGGGTGCCAGCACTGGCCTTCTTAGCTGTTGTGCTGCCGAGGCGGTGGGGTCTCTGCCTCCGTTTCTCCTGCATTCTTTCGCTTACTCAGCGCGGGCCGGGCTGGGTCTACAGCAGGGAGCTGGGTGCTCGTCCCCCAGAAGTGACAGGCAGGTGTACAGAGCAGTCAGATTTCACAGAGAAGGCAAAACGCCGTGGGGGGGGGAGGTCTTGGAGGAGCCAGATGCACCAGGCGCAGGGAAGGAGCCATCTGGGTCCAGGGGCAGCAAGTGCAAAGGCCTGGGGGCAGCAAGGAGGAGTGGGAGGAACGCTTGGAAGCCAGCGTGTGATTCTTCTCCATCCCAGAAAGCTTCTAAAATGACCTCAGGGGACCGTGCAGAGACACAGCCTGGAAGACGGACAGAGTGAGCACGGAGCTGAGGCAGTGATGGCACAGGACGTGGGGGGGGGCCAGGGCAGGTGCTCGATGAGATGGGGTCCTGGATCCCCTCCCACTCCACGCTGCTGGTGCCAGAGGTGGATCCCTGGGCAGGGTAGGCTCTCTGGACTGGGGTTGCCTGCACGGCTGGGGCTGTGAGCCCTGTCCCGAGAACAGGGGTCAGGTGAGCCTGAGCCCCCCCATGTGGCTCCCGGAGCACCGGCAGCTCCCGATGGTGGGCCTGGGTGGCTCCCCAGGTCCCCACCCAGAAAATGACAGGCAGCTGCACTGCGGCCAGGGCCCCAGGTGTAAACGAGAGCCACAGCCAAGTGTGCCCAGTTGTCTGAGCAAGACGACTACTGTGAGAGGCCAGCACGGACAGCCAGGAAGAGATGGCCACTGTTGGGATGGGTGGTGGCGTTTGGTCCTGTTCTCCCAGGAGGGAGAAGCTGTTGGAACTGGGGCTGGGTGCCGTGGAAAGGGAATGCTCAGTGACAAGAAAGGGTGCTTGGGACGTAAAGGAGAGCCGCAGTGGGAGGTGCAGTGGTCAGCGCCAGCCACCCGTGACGAGGTGCTGCGGAGCTGCTCGTGTGCCCAAGGGTCAGCCGGCCTGGCTGATCTGCAGTGGTGGCAGACGCCTGAGGGCATGTGGGGCCACGAGACGCTTGGACCTGGGGCGCAGGGTCCCTGCCGTCTTGGCTGAGGTGCCTCCTGGGGAGCAGCTGCAGAGCCAAGCGGCCCACCACTCAGAGGCAGGCCGGAGGAGGGGGAGCCGGAAGGCCAGGATGTGGCTCCTGCTGCTGCGTCTCTGGAAGGAGAACAGCGGGGCACAAGAGGAAACGGGAGACGGTAAACAGTCCTGGAACTGAAGGTGTGTGTTTCCAGGGTGACGGCCTCCTGTGCCTGGACCGGTGGGACGCCTCTGGAGCTCGGCCTCGGGCTCCCTGTGGCCCCACCAGCAAGGTGGCCGAGCGGTGCCTTCAGCATGCCGCAGGAAATTGACCTGTTCTAGAATTCTCTGTTTTGCCAGATTACTGAGGGGTGAGGGTGGAACAAAGCCATCTTTGGACTCGGAAGGTCGTGTGTGTACCGTATGTACCCTCCAAGTTAGCTGCTAGGTCTGCTCCGTCGCAGGGCAGCTGGGCGGATCCACCCGGGAGGAGCAGACGTGGGGCACGGGGAGCGGAGGGGGCCCCTTGGGGCAGCAGACGTTGGACGCAGGTGCCTCTGGGGCCCTCTGCTCAGGCTGTTCCCACCAAAATGAGGAGTGGCCCGGGGCAGCAAGGCCGGTGGCTCCTCAGCTGCCCGCACAGGGGAGCCTGGGTCACCGTGCGGTCACGATGGCCGAAGTTCCCCTGGCTCTCAGGCCACTGGCCAGGCGGCCGGGGCCTGCCTCTGGGGAGGGCACCAAGGTGCTGGGAACGCTGGTTCACACGAGCCTCTCAGGACTGGCTGACTTGGTAAGCTGGGCTTAAGATGTAAGGAATAGGACGGGTTGGGGGTGGCGGGGCAGTGGCAGAAGAGCAGGGTGACAACAGGAGGAGGCAGGCCCTGGGGGTGATCATGTGGGGGGGTGTCCTCCACCCTCTCTTCTGCTGTGACTCCATCTTGTCTTCCTGGACACTCCTGCGGCCTTGTTTCCTGTTATGTGTGCTGCCTGCCCACTGATGTCAGGCAGCTGGTCATTTCTCTGCTGTCACTCTAGAGGCGGCATTGCTGGACCTGCAGACCAGGACTTGCCTGGGCGTCATCTCCAGGAGCACGGATCCAGGCCTTTTCTTGGAAGCTGGTGTTTGAAGTAGGGTTCAGATGAGCAAGGGTGGGTGGCGTCTTCGGCCCCCACGTCGTGGCCAGATACCAGATGAGCTGGTGAGGCTGCGCTGCGGCCGAGCAGGAGTGCAGTCAGCCGCCCACCACTGCGGGGCCCTGCCAACGTGGGGCGGCCCCCTGACACCTGGGGACTGGCAGCTCTGGGAAGCCCAAGTCTTGGGGTCCCCACAGTGGGATGGGCGGGAAGCTGGTTTTTCTCACAGGAAGCTTCCAGGAGGAGGTAAGTGTCTGAGAGCTGCTGGTGTGCCGGGCGTGGCCGGGAGCCGTAGTGGGTGAGCACAGGTCCACTCTTGGTCAGGCGGCGGCTCCTTTGCCTGGGGATCAGGGTGGATGGTGCCCAGCTCTGACCCCAGCATCTGGAGCAACTAATTGTCCAGTGTTTGGGCCACGTGGGCCACATGTGCGGACACAGAGGTGATTCAGAGTGTTCTGGCAGCCACAGCAAAGGAAAGTGAAAGCAGGCGCAGTTAATCTCAGGAACACAGTTAACTCAGCCCGGCGTGTCCCAGGTGCCGCTCTCTGTGCACGCGGCCAGCGGGGGAGGAGGTGTTCCATGTTGTTGTTGGTAGGAGCTCTCACACTTGGAGCCGGCCTCCCCCGTGCCGGCTCTGGGCATGCTTCGTGCCCACGTGGGCCGGTACCCGCCGTAGATAACACTGGCCTCGAGTGGGCTGGCCAGTCTCACCTCTGCTTCTTGGGCATCTCTGCAGGGAAGGCTCCTGGTGTCACGGCCCAAGCCCAGGAGGTGGCCTCTCTGCGGGGGTGAAGAACACAGCAGCCGCAGCCCCCGCCCCACCCGGCCCCTGGCCCGGCCACAGGCACAGGTTTGCTGGCCTTAGAGGGAACAAGACCCCACCAATCACCCCCGGCACCGTCTTCCAGGCCAAGTGGCGCCCCGTGGCTCTGCCCGGGCAGGGGTGTGGGAGCAGGTCCAGGGTCCAGGGGTCCCGGGAGCCCTGCTGAGCTCCCTTGGAGACCCGCAGACCTTCAGCAAGACCTACTGGGGGAGGGGCGGCTCTCCTCCCTCACGCCCTGGAACGCCCAGGTCCCTGATCTTGCGCGTGGATGGGAGAGGCTGCTAATCGGCCGAGAAGGTCTGGAAGCGATCGCGGCCACTCCTCCCCTCGGCGTGTTTACAGGCCTCTCCTCAGATCCCACACTCGGGAACCTGATCCCCCTGGAGGAGCCGACATCAAAGCCGCGGCTGTTTGATGTCCAAGGCCTCTGAGGGCGGCAGGCAAGCAGGCCTTCCCGGGCGCTGCCGTGCGTTATCCCTGTTTATGATTTGTGGTCCCCCGTGTCACCATCGGGTGCCCTGGGCAGGGATCTCTGGTGAGGACTCCTGGCCGGAGACCCTGAGAGCAGAGGGGACCCCGCTTGTCCCGTGATGGGCGGTCAGCCCGCTTTCTGAACCCAGGTGTTTGTCTCTGTCGCCCTTGGGAGAAAGGGGACCCCCACGTCTCCCCACCTCCTTCCCCCTCCTGGTCCTGCGACCCTGTTTGCTGGAGCGCACCTCCCTCGCTCCTTCTCTGTATTGGCCTCAGGACAAAGAGCGCGCAGGCCCAGCTGGGGTCGTCTCCCTGGTGCTTCGGAGTCTCGGGTTTTCTTGAGGCCGGGGGTTGCTGGGGCTTGGTGGGCCAGTTCCCCCGCCGTTTGGGTCATGACCTGGCCCTGCCGCGTGTGCAGGGCCACACCTACCATGGCTGCCCTGCGTTGCTCGTTGTCCTGGTTGAGGGCCGGAAGCCTTCCCTGGGGAGCAGCTTCTTGGTAAAGCACAGGCTTGGGGAGAGCGTGGGCCGATCTCCTCCCGGGGCCCCTGCAGCAGGCTCTGGGCTGTGTGTCCTCGCCCAGGGAAACACACAGAAGCAAAAACTGAAAGTGAATGAGAGAGACAGGTGGCGAAAGGAGCTGAGCCCACACGGAGTGTGCGGTCACCAGTGTTTGGAGCGTCCGTGTGCAGTCACAGCCAGCCACTCTCCCCCGTCCTGGCGGGGTGTGTCCGTGTGAGCCCTGGGGCCTGGGGCGTCAATCTGGGCGCCAGTTCTGTAGTTCTGTGTCAGGAGATGTAGGACTCAACTTTACTTGGTTGTCACAGGCCTGCTGCCAGCCATTTAACCATCCTGAGTCAGGGCTCGGCCACGCGGTGCCCCATAACCTCAAGGGCCAGCGCAGGTCGGTGCGCGGTGGGGATGGCTGTCCCGTGGGTGTGGGTGACATTGTGTGCCCGCTCACCCGCATCCTCAAGCCTGTCCACCTGTCCTTCCCGGTGCCCTTCCCTCCCATCTTAAGCTCTGGTTTACAGGGGAGGACGTTGGTGGCGGTGTCCACCCCTCCGCTGCCCCATTTGTCTTGGTGTCACCCCCAAGCCCCCCTCAGAGTCCACATAGTGGGTTCGTGCCAAGTGCTACTGCTGCTTCTCAGGGTCCCTGGGAGGTTTTCATTGCCAACCCCAAGCACAGTTGACAGTGACCCGAGGCTTGTGCCCCTGCTCTGTGTCCTTCTTGTGCTCTGGGCCTGGAGGCAGGTGGGAGACACCCCCAGGCCACTTGCTGACGGCCAGCCATGGGGGCAGTCAGGGCGGGCAGTTTTCCACGGTGACTGGCTGGGTACCGTCCAGAGGGCCCCCGTGCCCCCCGGCAGCAGCCACCTGTGGCGCTTTCTCTTCTGTCCTTGCAGGGAGTGTCTGGAGCAGCCGTGTGAGGCCAGCCCAGTCTGTGTGTACATGAGGGGTGAGGTAGGTGAGCTGCCGGCCCGCCCGCCTGGCCCGCGCCCCGCCGCCCACTCCCTGTCTCCACGCAGGCCCAGCCCCACTTTCCAATTGGAAAATTCACTCCCTCAGACCTGCCTTCAAACCAGCGACAGGGAGACTTGGGCTCTGAAAGCGTGATGTGTTTCATGGAAAAAAGGCACGACGCCGGCTCCACTGGAACCGACCGCGGGCCGCCCGGGCTGCTCCCAAACCTCCCTCAGAGCCCTGTTTGTTTTCTCAGCTTCTCCCAAAGCCCAGGAGTCACAAAAGTGGTTTCATTTTAATAAATATTTGCTTTGCTCTGTGTTTTGATCTTTTTCAAAACGAGTGCGGCGTGGTGCAGGCTTGGCCTGGCACTGAGGCCCTGCTGTCCCCGCCTGCCCGCCCGTGACGGGGACCCTCCTGGCACTTGGTCCCCTGGCTCACAGGGGCTTTTTGTTTTCACCCTGGCCAAGCGCCCTCTCCTGGCCGGGGGTGGCCGCCATCCCCGAGGGCCCCGCGATGTGGACGAGACACGCCCACCTCTTTATCCCAGTTGGAGATTCCTGACCCAGGGCTGAGAAGGGCAGGTATTTTAGGGCTGTGAGTGGGAGGCGTCTGGGGCACGAGCCCTCCCTCCGCTGGAGGAGACAGACCACTGGGCCTCGGGCATCTGGGCCTGGATTGGGGCCATCGTGGTCAGTCCCAGCGCTCAGAGGGCTGGTCCGCGGGCCAGATTTGGCTCACCTGGCCCGAGCTCTGCCTGCCAAGCCCTCACATGGGGTGGGGTGGGGGGACCGATGCGGGCCAGCTGACAAACACGTGGGTGTAGATTAGGGTGCAGGGGCTGGACCCACGCCTTCAGGGGACCCTGCGGTACCCATGACACAGTGCCCGGCTGGAGGCAGGTGGCGCGTGGTGGGCTTGGCAGGCGGAGGGCGCTTAGGGAGGGGTCAGCAGGATGTCCTTCCCTCCCAACAGGTGACTGGCAGGGCTGCCCTGCAGAGCACAACACTGCAGTCGCTGGGCCTCACCGGGGGCAGTGCCATCATCAGGTGGGGGCATCTGAGTCTGGTTTGGTAAAGAGAGCTGGGGTCTCTGAGGACAGGGAATAGCAAACATGGGAACGCCCAGCTGCCCTGCCCAGTGGCTTCTCCCGCCAGCAGCCTGGGAGGCTGGGCGCCGTGGGGCGTGGTGTGTCCGGTCAGGGGTCTGCTGGCTGCAGGGTGGACAGGCCTGCATGGGGGCCCGTATGTGCTCCTGTCCCCAGGAGCGGTGGACGGGATGGGGCCGTGGGGAGTTGAGCATCCACGGGACTGGATTTGGTGTGGCCGTCACCAGAGGGCACAACGCTGGAGTCCGGGGGCAGGGGCTGAGTGTGGAGTTTCTCTTGCTCTCTGGGCCTCCCCCTGCAGGTTTGCCATGAAGCGATGTGACTCTGCTGGCAAGCAGGAGCCTGGGCCCTCCTGGAGCAAAAGCCCGGGAAGCCTGATGCCATCCACAGAGGCCGAGCAGGCCGCCAGCGGCCCTCGGCTTCCTTTGAATTCAGCCGGGCTCAGCCAGGGCGATGTGAGCCATCAGGACGAGACAGCCAGCCTGGGGGCCGGCCTCACAGACGCTCAGACAGAGCAGATCCTGAAGGAGCCCTCACCTGCCCCTTTTGTTCCTTTCTCGGGTGGAGGACAGCGGCTGGGGGGCCCCTCCGGGTCCGCAAGGCCTCTCATGTCATCTTCAGCCAAATTGCCAAAGTCCTTCTCCAGCCCTGCGGGCCCCTCCAAGCCGAAGAAGTCAAGGCCTGGCCAGGAGCCCCAGCCGGAGCCGGAGCCGGAGCCGGTAAGGGCGTGCTGGGCGCCGGGGTCCTTTGTCTGTGGCCTGACCTCCGGCCGGTCAGCCTGGGGTACAGCAGGGTTGCTGGGTGCGTTGTCATCGTCTCTGGGGAGCGCTCTTGGGGTTTTGTTCGGTCTGAGATCAGCTTCGTTGAGTCATCATTTTAGAAATGCAGGTGGGTAGGTTTTGGCAAACCTGTGTGTCCCCATAGCCACGTCACAGCCGGAGAACCTGCCTCCTGGCACTGCCACTTTCTGCCTGGGCTGCTGGCTTTGGCTGGCTTTTGACGTGAAGGAGGTTTGGCTTTGACTGTCCCACACCACGCTTACCCCTGAGCCGGGCATCCCCCCAGCTCCCCCGCTGTCTGCGCCACCAGCCCATGGGCGTGTGGGGCGCTCCCTGAACAGGCGGGAGAGGGCGAGTTTGCTCCCCCTTCACAGGCGTTGTGGGTGGGGCCTTGGGCGTCTCCGGCAGGGACTGGGGCGTGGAAGCGCCTGGCCACCCTGAGCCGCAGCTGGGAGGAGGGCTGCAGCTCTCCCTGAGCTGGGATGAACTGGCCTGGGCCCTGGGCTGCCACTTTGACGTCTTCTCTGTGTGGTTAGCTCTGTTGAGGTATAACTTAACTGTGTAGACACCACCACCAGTTTTGCAGTGTTGGGCAGGTTTTGCCAGCAGCACGTTGTCTTCGATGCTGAGTCTGTCCTTGAGTGCCTCGGGCTCCAGCCGTCCCTGTCCCACCCCCTCCCCCATAGTGATGCCCACCCCTGTCCACTGCTCTGACCGCAACAGACATGAGCGATGGAAGGCGTCCTGCAATTTGGGTCACATTGAACAGGCAGTGACGGGTCAGGGAGTGGCCCCTCGAGCAAGGGCCCCCCCCCAGGTGGGCGACACTTCTGCAGGTGGCTCTTGGCATCGCACCAGTGTCTTCCACCCCTCCATCTGATGGTGCCGGTCTGGTGGGTCAGGCTGCCCTGGCCCGTTGCAGCCCTGTCGGAGCATCTAAGCTAGGGGACAGGCCTGAGCCCCTGTGGGGTGTTTTCCAGCTGGATGCTGGTGCAGGACCTTCTTCAGTAGGGCTGTCACAAGTCATACGACTGAGCTTCCACTGCCTTCTGGGGTCCCTCCATGTGACTGCTCACTGCACAGTGCTCACAGACCCTGCTGCCAGTAGAGGCATGTGGATTCCCCAGCACTGGGCTGCCCACCTCCTGGGCTTGGCCCCTGAGGAGGCTCCGGGGGCTGGAAGGCTGTGGGCTTGTTGCTTCACTGGTTCCAGCAGTGCTTGGCTTCACTTGGAGTCTCTGCAAGTCATGTCAGTTTTGTTTTTTGTCTTGATGCTCTTCCTTCTCTCAAGTGTTTTCTTGTCATGTCGCAGTGGCTGGGCCTCTGGTGTCTGTTGACTGGCAGCCAGTTCAGTGGGCGTCCCTGCTTGACCTTGACCATGACGTTGGAGGCAGTAGTTTACCTGAAGGATGATGTGTGCTGTGGAAAAGCCTTTATCAAGTCAGGAGTTCCTATTCCCACCGTCCTGAGAATTTTTCTTTATTGTAAGCGGGCTATAAAGCTTTATGAGCTGTTTTTCCCACGTCGAGATGACCCCATGTCTTCTTCCTCCTTCAGTTTGTTTGTGTGGTGAGGTCCTGGGTCGGTTTCCCCCATAAAGCCGTCCTTGCCTTCCAGGTATCCGTCCCGTTTCAGTGATGGTGTTAGCAACACTGCTGGTTGTGGTTAACTAACGTTTTAGTTCTGGAGCTCGCCGCCTACATCCTGTCTCCTCTGGGGCCTCCTCCTCACTCTTGCCTCCAGGTCACACCCCTGGGGATGGGGGAGGGTTGGGCACCTGTGCCTGCAGGGCCTAGTTGGGGGGGGGGCTTGGCCGTGGGACAGAGCCTGGATCCCTGCCAAGGGGCAGGCGCCGGGACCACTCCTGTTCCCTGAGCCCCCCTTTGTGTGTTCTTGCTGAATGGACAGGGGAGGGGTGGGGGACCCAGGCAGTCCCCCTGACAGGTGTGCATCCTGGGGAGGTGGCAATGGTAGTGCTCTGGCCCTCTGGGGACCCAGTAGCTTCTACGCTGGTGTATGGACCCCATTAGAAACAGCATGAAGTCCCCTGTCTCACAGCCTGGACCCTGAGATCAGCCATCAGAAGCGAACACTTGTGGTTGGGGCCTGACTCCCACCGGACCTGCTCTCTCTGGAGGCCCCAGGGTTTGGGGGCCAGAAATCTGGTGCCAGGGCTAGCTGTCACTTTCTCCCACCCTGAAGGCTGCAGGTCTCTGTGTCTCTTGGGAACCTGCTGGTGTCTGGGGGGCTGGTGCTGGCCCGGGATGTGGTTGCTGTCCAGGGGCAGTGTCCCAGTGCCTCCCCGAGCACTGACCCCAGGGGCTCCAAGAAGGAGGGGTCCCGGGGACAGTCCGCCTGGCTGCCAGCAGTGCGTGTCTTTGATCTGGGAGCCCCAGCAGCTGGTTGATTGTGGAGCGTCCCCCGCCCGCCTGCCTCACGCCTCCTGTCACTGACAGCCGCACACCCGGGGGCCCGGCCAGCCACATGGTGTCTGCTTTGTGTCCCCTTAAGTCCTGGGGGAGGGGAGAAGGGAACAAAACAGAACTTTTGGGGGAACTTCAAAGGTACACTTTAGTAATCAAAAAGAGTTTCCAAGTTCCCCATTAATGTTTTGCCTGTGTGTGGTTTTGGATTTGAATAGAGAGTCAGAAGAGACAGGATAAAATGCAGGCAGGTCCTCGGCTGAGGCCCGGGATGGTTTACAGAC
Organism: Vicugna pacos; assembly: GCF_048564905.1. Classification (NCBI taxonomy): domain Eukaryota; kingdom Metazoa; phylum Chordata; class Mammalia; order Artiodactyla; family Camelidae; genus Vicugna; species Vicugna pacos. The sequence continues at coordinate 62,458,881 of NC_133002.1, forward strand.
CCGGGCGGCTACCGCCTTTGATCTCAGAACGTTAATTATTAGAAGGTAGTTTTACTGGCCGTCAGAGCCGGGTGCGGGGAGAGGCTGGGCTGCCCAGCGGCCCCTGGCCTGTCCTTTGAAGTCCTCCCGCTGGCCCCGGAGGCCGCCCCGCAGCCCTTTGTGCTGCCGGTGTGATCCCAGCAGGCGTCCCCCCACGCAGCTGGCACAGGGGTCTGTGATCAAAGGCCCCGACCCCCTGGGCAAGGCGGGCGCTGACAGCGGTCCCCCCCCTTCACCTTCCAGGGGGTGGTCTCGTCTGCTGGAGACGCGGCCCCAGGGTCTCGCCCGGCACTTTGCACCCTGCCTCAGGCAGGTGTCAGCCTTGCCTCCTGCTCCCTGCTTTACTTACAGGCAGGTTTAGAACACGGGGCTGGGAGGAGCCTGGCCAGAGCCTGGGGTGCCTGTCTGTGACGTGCCCCTCAAGGGCACCCCCGCTTCCCCCCATGTGTGGCCCCAGGTCACAGTGCGGGCCTGGCCCTGCCCTGTGGGTGGATGCCCCCTGGGTGCCGGTGGCGGCCCAGGGGCCCAACTGTCCTGAGAAGAACAGTGTTGGCTTCAATTGGAATGCCCGCCGAGGTTTGCTGGCAGACGGGTCCTTGGCTTTGAAGGTCCCGGCCAAGTCTTGAGGCAGTTTTTAAAGCCCGGTGACAGGCAGGTTCCCCTCCAGCTGTCTCTGTCCTGCCGGGTCTCAGTCACGATGACTCGGGGAGAGATGGGTGTCGAGCCTGCGAGCCACAGTGGACGGTGGGCACCCGGGCCCCCCTGGTTTGCATTACCCGGTCCAGATCAGCGCACAGAGCTCCCTGTTGGGATTGCTCCTGGCCCTTTGGTCCACGGTGTGCGTCCACCCCCTGCGGCTCACGGACCTGAGTGCCCAGTTTCCCTGGGCTCCCTGGGGGCAGCTGCCAGGTGTGCGGGTGAGGAGAGCCTCCCCCATCGTGCCCCGTGTCTGCTCCTTCAGTCCTTTGGGGGTTTGTGGACCTTGTGCCCGGACACGTGCACCCGGCCACACCAGGCGCCTGGGAGCAGCCCCGCTTCAGACGGTACCCGCGTGCCACCCTGGCCCAGCCTTTCCAGCTCCGGAAAGCTCTCCCCTCGTTTCTTCTGCTCGAGGAGGGGCGGGCCCGGGGGTGGACGCCAGCCCAGGGCGGGCGGGCCAGGCGCTCGGGTTCAGGGTGCAGGGCTGTCCGGTCAGTCAGCCTCGTGCTGGCTCGGCGCTCCTTCCAGAGGGCGGCTGGCTCTGGGAGTGACAGAGGTTTGGCCCGCGTCCCTGGAGTAGTGATTCATTTAAGCTCCAAGCCTCAAGGGAAAAGGCTTCATGTTCCCTGTTACCAAAAACCATTGTCAGAGGAGAGTCTGGGCTGAGAGGGAGGCCTGTGGGCCGGCGGGAGGAAGACAAGCGCCCTCACGAGGAAGCTGGAAGATCTGGGGTTGAGGTCACCTCCACATATTTTTCACATTTTTTCTCCGTGTGTCATCATGTCCTGGAAAATTACCGTCAAGAAGATGAAACCGCAGCAGCAGGGAGGCCGCTTCTGACATGAGGGGACCCCGTGTGCCCAAGCGGGTCGCCGCTGGAGCACGTCCTCTGGCTGTCCCCTCCGGGCCTGGCCCTGCCCATGCCTGGGGCCACACTGACCTCCGTAGGGCAGAGGGCAGGCAGTGCGTCACACCTCCCTCCCCGGGGTCTCCCTTGAAGGGTCTTCCTGGTGCGGCGGGGCTCCTCTGAGGCATCAGTCACCAGGTCCCCACATCTCAGCGGCCCTGGGCCTCTGGACACCCCCCGCAGAGGGTGCCCCTGTCCCTCCCAAGCGCCCTCTGGGCCCCTCGTGGGTGTCAGCCCAGCAGTCTGACCCATCCCACTCTGTCTGGTTTTCTGGGTATCCTCTTCTCCGTAAGACCCTCGCGGGAAGCTGGCACCTGGGAATCTTTGCCAGGGTTGTGTGCTTGCGGGAAAGAGAGCCCCTGCCAGGCTTTTCGCCAGAGGGGTCCGGTCCCTTGTGGCCCCCCCTCGGAGCCTGCAGACCAGCCCCTCCTCCCTGCAGGATGGCGTCCAGGCCTGTTCCCCCTCGTTGGACACGGTCACTTAGATGCCACTCCGTGGGCTGAGACCCTGGCTCCGGCTGCATCCTCACTATTCTGCCCCTTCTCTCGCGGATAGCAGCATCTGGGCCACTGAGGGAGGGACGACTCCTCTGACTTTGCTGGGGTAAAGGATTGGGCGGGAAGACGCAGCTGGAGCTGTGTCTCTGGAATAGACAGCGCTCAGGAGCCCAGCCTTGAGCCAGTGAGGAGGGAAGCCCATGCGTTTGCTGGAATGTCCCAGGCCTGGTGATGTCGAGTTCTTGGTGGGGGCGCGTCCTCCACGGGGCTCCCTGGACACCTCTGGAAGAGCAGACCTGGAGATGCGGGCTATGAAGGCCAGCCGCTCCGCAAGCGTCCCTGGGCACCAGCTGGGACATTCCTCTTGGAGCCCCGTCCTGGGCCCCGGGACTGGCCGCGGCCAGCGCACAGGAGCCCGCGCCCCGTGGTGAGGGTGGTGGTGGTGAGAGAACAGACGTGAATGACTGTTGCCGCCACATGGGTGTTTCTTTCTTAGTGACGTGTCATCCTAGACGTCTGTTCTCCGTTGACAAGCATCTCTGTAAACCCACCTAGGATGGGAGCCATGCGTGATAACTGCCCGCGACCGGGGGAAGCGGGTGAGGCAATAGCGAATGGGGGCCAGGTGGCTGGCCAGGCGTCGGAAGTGAGCGGGGCCTGGGCTCGGCCTCCCCCGGCACAGCGTCTGCCCCACTCGCCCCACGCAGAGCTGCAGGCCCACCCCTCTTGTCTCTGCAGGGAAACGTCTCTGTTACGCGGGCCACGTGGAGGCGTGTAAAGCCCCGTGGCTTCTCCCTTTGACAGCTGGGTGACCGTCCTACCTGCCCAGCCACAGATGGCCATCTGTTCTTGTGGGACAGGGTCTGCCCAGGGCTGGACATGGTGGCAGCTCTAGGACTTGGGTGGTCTGGGCCCTGGTGGGCAGCAGAGGCTGCTCGGAACCCCGGCTTCTCTGCCCAGAAGCGGGGAGGCCCCTGGGGTGCAGAGCGGTGCAGGTGAGTGTGTGAGACTGCTTCTCAAGGCAGCCCCTTCAGCTCCGGGCTCCTCTGGAGCAGAGCAGCGGCCTGGAGGAGGGGTGGGATCGAGGTTGGAGCCAACACAGAGAGAGATTTTTGTCAGTTTATTTTCTGATGGGAAGTCAGTGGTCCCTGAGCAGCTTGAAGCTAATGGCTGTTGTCACCTGCATCCCTGTGCTGGAAGGGGCCTCGGGGAGCGGGCCGTGGGCTGGGGGTTGTGGGCAGTGCTAGCGGCCTGCAGTCCCCACGGTCACCACGGGCTGTGCACTGGCAGCACCGGGATGGCGCGGAGGCCGGAGTGGCCTTCTCCTCTCAGGGACAGGCTTCACTGGCCGTGTCTGGATGGTCAGCCTCAGCTCCGTGCCCTGGAGCGCATGTCACCTGAGTGCTGGGTTCTCCAGGGGGCTTGTGTGTCCGGGACTGCCAGGGTGGGATGGGGACAGGGCGGCCCCAGAGCCCGCGCCTTGGCCTGTGGGCTTTGTGCCCCAGGGCCCGGGGCCTGGCACTCGTGGGCATGGCAGTGCCCTGCTCGGCACACCCGCGTCCGCCCTCGTCCTCCCCGAGGAGCCCAAGCGAGCACTCAGCCCCTCTGGAATGCAGGCGCCGTGGCTGTGGGGGGCAGCCTGGCGCCTGGCATCTTGTTATAAAAAGCTCTGGTGTGGACTGCCTGCGGGCTGCAGGAGGATTGTGGCTCTGAGGGGGCAGCCCCCAAGGGCCTCTGTCAGCCACCTTCGGGCCCCGCTGCGCGGGCCTCAGCCACCCCTTCCTGGCCACCCTGCCCCAGTGCCCTGAGATCAGAGGGGTGTCCTGGCGAGCGCCCGCCTCCCTCCATCGTGAGGTGTGGCGCAGCTGGTGGCCTGGATGGTGTGGCTGGGGGAGTGGCCCCGGGGACACCTGGCAGGTGCACTGGGGGAGTGAGCTCCTGACTGCCGGGCAGCTTTTGCCCTCGACCAGCATGGGAGCCCTTTAGAACAGGTGGGGCTGCGGCCAGGCTGAGGAAAGGATGGTCAGAGAAGCCTGCTGAGCCGTCCCTGGGTGTCGAGAGGCGGGAGGCGGGATTTTCTTGCCGAGGCCGGGACGGGGCAGTGAGCAGAAGGCACCATGGCCTCACCCCAGAAGGCTCATGGACATTTTGTGGAGGGAGGACTGCCAGCCCTGCTGGACGCCTTGATCAGGCCTGGTCTCCCCGTGGTCGCGCGGGAGACACTCGCTGCAATTAGCCCCCCAGAGGCCCTGCAGGCCTGGCAAGCCTGCCTTGTAATTTCCATCCCCATTGCTGCCAATTAGGAGGGACGCCGTCCCTTCCTGTGTCCCCAGGGTGGTCAGAGGGTGGGGCCAGCCTGCTCCCCCAGGGAGGGGGTGGGTCAGCCTCGCCATGGGGCCAGCGGCTAGCAGGGTTCTGCCAAACCTCTAATTTGGGGGCTGTTGCTTCCCCGCCCCTCCCATGGAGCCCCTGACGTGGCCTTGACCAGGGTGCTGCTCCCCAAGTTTGTCCCCTGCTTTGGGGGACCCTGATAGCGGGCAGCCCCCGGGGGCTCATGGGGGCCTCCCTCAGAGACAGGAAGTGAGCAGAGGTGCTGCCAAGGGAGGCTGGCCCTGCTGAGCTGCCGCCCACCCACTGCCCAATACCCCAGCCATGAGGGTGTCACGAGGTACCTGCTGGCCCAGTCTAGCCGAGACCCCAGGACCACATGCCTTGCTGGTGGGTGAGGATCTCAGCATTGGTGTGGCTGAGCGGGCAGGCTCGGTGATCCCACATCCCACCCTGGAGACCTGGCCCTGGCCCTGGGCCCATAGATGGGGCCAGCCGTGGCCTGGGCTCAGCCTGGGTCTGCATCAGCACCCCAGTCCCGTGGAGTAAGGGCCTGGGCCCGTCCTGGGCACCTGTGTCAGCCGAGCCCTCCGCCTGCCCAGCCAGTGGACCGAGACCCCGTGGTGTGCCACCCCGACCTGGAAGTGCTGCTCCAGGCCTGGCCCTCAGAGCTGCCTGACGAGTTCTTCGAGGTGACCGTGGACGACGTCAGGAGACGCTTGGCCCAGCTCAAGAGCGAGCGGTGGGTGCGCCTTGGCCCCCTCTGGAGGCTCCCTGCTGCCCAAGTCTGGGTCCCCAACACCCATGCCCTGGCAGCTCTGTGGAGGGGCGGAGCCCGGGCAGGGGCTCCCACCCGGCCTTGCGTGCTGGAACAGCTCTCGAAGTCCACCTGGTGTGGGGCCTCCGCTGTGCCCGCACAGGCCTGGGCCTTCACCCCGCCCCTCCCCTCAGGAAGCGCCTGGAAGAAGCCCCCTTGGTGACCAGGGCCTTCCGGGAGGCTCAGATGAAGGAGAAGCTGCAGCGCTACCCCAAGGTACGCGGGGCGCGGGTCTGCATGTGGCTCTGCTCCCGCTGCCCGAGCGCTTCTGGCCGCGGTCCCCTGCCTCAGCCGAGGACTGCACGCTCACGGTTCCTGAAGAACAGTCAGCCCCACCTTAAGTTGAAAAACATGGGTTCTTGGCTTGTCTTCATGTGCAGCTCGTGGCCGGGGCGTCGGGGCAGCCGAGCTGAGGGGGCGGCTGGCCCAGTGTGCGTTGGGAGGCCCCTCGTGGTGGGCCCACCTGTGCAGCCGGGCTCTGGCTGGCCTGCTGACAAGCCACCTGTCCCGGCCCAGGTGGTCCTGAGGGTCCTGTTTCCTGACCGCCACGTTCTGCAGGGCTGCTTCCGCCCCAGTGAGACCGGTGAGCGCCCGGGAGGGTGGGGACCCTGTGAGCCCCTCCCGGCTCCTTCCTTCTGGGCTGTGGGACTGTGGCTGCTCGGCCGTCGGGCTCTGGGGCTGGCTGCTTTCAGGTCCCTGTTGTCTCTGTGGGGTAGCCAGCAGGCACAGGCCGGCTGGGCGGCGACCGTGGGCCTGTGCCTCCGTGAACCCGCCTGCCTGGGGCGTGGGTGGGAGGGGGCCCAGAGAGGGTGGGCCCACGGCTCCCCACACCCAGCAGTGGTTTCTTGGCCTGGCGCGGCAGCGATGCCACCGTTCTGAGCGGGGTACCTGGTGACCTGGACCCAAGGCTGCAGGGGCGGCAGGCAGGCCCTCGAGGTCCCTGGGGGGGGCTTCCTGGGGCAGAGCTCAGGCTCTGGTGGTGGGCAGGGCGAGAGGCAAAGGGAGGGATGTCCCGCTGGCCTGGCTGCTGGGGGCGCCGGGCGGGAACATGCTTGGATTCAGCCTGAGGGGGCATTAGGTTCTATACCTCCAGGGTCAGACTGCTGGGCCTGTAGGGGGTGGGGGTCTGCACAGAGGGGCCTGGCCCTGGAGCTGGCCTGAATTTGGGGTCCCCACTCACTCCGTGCTTCCTCCTTCAGTGGGGGACTTGCGGGACTTCGTGAGGAGCCACCTGGGTGACCCCGAGCTGCCGTTCCACCTGTGTGAGCGTGTCTCTGGGCCCTCCTGCTCAGCAGCCCCCGCCCCTCCCAGCCCAGGCTCGAAGCAGCCTTTCCCAAGAAGCGGCGTCACCGGGCACACGGGTCCCATGCTGGGGACCCAGGGTCGGGGAGGGAGGTTGGCCTCTCTGCCCCCTGCGTCCTGCCCAGACCCTCTCTCCCACTCTCCCGCGGTGGGTGTCTGGGTGGTGAGGGGTCACGCCACAGGACTGCACGGGGACAGTGCGAGCAGGGGTCCCCCGCAGGTGGGTCTGCCCCAGGCCCTCTCCCTAGCCTGTCGCTGGGTTTTTGCTGCCGCAGACAGTTGGACAGGGTGCTGTGGGCTGATGGGGCTCTTCAGAAACCCCTCCCCTGAGGCCATGGCTCCCAGGCCTCCTCACTCTCAGATCTGTCTTCCTTGGGGGCGGGGGCGGGGGGCTTCCTGACACAGACAACTGTCCACCTGTCTGTCCGTAGTCATTGCTCCTCCGAAAACCATCCTGGACGACCACATGCTGACCTTGTTTCAGGTACTGGCCGCCTGCTGGGCTGGGGGCGCTGCTGGGGCTGATGCTTGAGGGGCAGCCGCCCAGGAGTGGGAGAAGGCTCTTTAGAGGGGGCACTGCAGGGAGCAGGGCACCTCTCAAGTCGGTTTTGGGGTGGTTTGGGGGCTTTCCAGCCTTCTCTGCTATTCCTGTCCCGGCAAGGATGGGCCTGCCTGGCTGGCTGCCGGCACCCGCAGCCAGGACTGCCTCTGGGGTCTGGGTGAGAAGGGACTGGCACATGGGGCGGCCAGGGGAGCTCCTGAAGGGTCAAGGGTCAGAGGCCTCACTGCAGGTTGCCGGCTGCCCAGGAGGGCCCTGGTATGCCAGCTGCTGGGCAGGTTTGGCTCCAGGCTGGAGGGGACGCTGCCAGGCCTGCTGCCCTGCCCCGCCTTTCCTCCCGGACCCGCAGCCTCTGTGGGGAATGCCAAGCCGGCCCTCCCCACTGGCTGGAGGCCCCGAGTGCTCCGGGGTGCGGAGCGTTGATCCGGTGCCCTGCTGGGCTGCTGTCCAGAGCTGAAGGAATGTGCTGTCCCTTCACCCCGGGAGAGCAGCCGGGGCCTCCCCAGCCCTCTGGCCTAATGGTTTCCTCTTCAGAGTCTCTTCAGATATTTTAATTAGTAACAGAGGCTGGTCTTTGTTAAGTGACCGGTGGCCCTGCAGAGGTTGAGTTGGGGCGAGGGGGTCTGCTTCCCCAGGGCAGCCACCATAATGGGGGGTGGGGCCAGACCAGCAGAGAGGCTGGAAGCCCACCAAGGAAAGGAGTCTAGGTCGGCGGGGGCAAGGTGCCCCCCCCACCCCTGTTCCCCCTCCCAGCCCCCTTCTGCAGTGCCCAGGAGCCCCAGAGGCACTGGGCCTCTTTCCTCTGTCCCCACCCGCCTGCCTCGCTCTCCCTCGCTGGCCAGCCTGTTGATAAACATTGAATTTGGAAGATGCTTTGGGATGGAGGGGACCAGTGTTCAGGCCCCGCTCCGATTAGGAACCCTGGGGTGCTGCCTGTCCCGCCCACTCGGCCTGATTCCTGGTGACACTCTGCCCCCTGCTACCAGCAGCCGTCTCCTTTCATCCGTCAGCTCGCTCTGGAGCCGGGGGCCCTCTGCGCAGGGTGGTGTCCCTGCCTGCCTGTGATCAGAGAGCTGGCAGGGCCCAGGGAAGGAAGCCTTCCTCCCTCCCGCGGGTGAGCAGGCGCGGCGCGGAAGCCGCCTGCTTTCATGTCCCTGGCAGGGCTGCTCTCTGGCTGCTGGCTGCCCCGGGTCCAGTCCTGCACTCCAGAAAGTGACAGCTCATGGTGGGTGTGGGGGACAGCAGCCCAGCTGCCCTTTTTGGCCGCTTGATTGGAAGAGTAACCATTTGCTGGGCGAGGCGGAGGGTGAGGCCGAGGACAGGAGGCCGCCATCTGTGGATGCAGAGGTCCCCAGTGCCCATGTCCAGCCTCCTTCCCAAGCCTGAGCCCCCTTGGTGCTGGTGCTGCCGCAAGCATTAAGGGCCTCACTTCACCCACTGCCTGGCCCAGGGCCCCAGCATCACCCTTAGCGGTCCACCGCAACCTGTGGCGGCCTCGTCAGCCTGAGCAGAGGGGTAGACCTTCCTTCCTGGTAATCATGGTGGTCTTCTGTGCTGTTTACCCCCTTTGTTTTCTGTTGGGAATCCCGAGACGCAAGCTGGTGGGCAGGGGGCTTCCGGCAGGTGCTGAGGGGGAACAGGGAGTCTGGGTTCAAGAGGAGCTGCCCAGAGGAGCCCTTCAAGGCTTCAGGCTCTGTGGCCCTGAGACAGCCCTGCTGGCTGGGTCTGGGTGAGGTCCTGTGAAATGGGGATGTGGCACCATGAGGGTGGCCCCATTGCCTGGTGGGTTGGCTGAGCCAGGGTCTGGCCTCGCTGGCCACCCGGGGAAATCTGGGCCTTTGTCCTCCCTGTGCCCCTTCCTGCTCCCCAGCCACTGCCCTGCTGCAGTGCCTCCAGGGCTTGAGGGCAGCCCCTGCCCCAGACTTGGATCCTGAGCATCACAGTGGGGCCTTCAGAATATTCACTGGTCTTGGAAGCTTCCTCTTGTTGATGCCCCGGCCTGACTCCAAGCGCTGGGAGCTGAGGGCACAGAGGACGTAGTCGGCTGACAGTGGCAGCCCTTCTGCAGAGGACTGGGGCTCGCAGCCACGGCCTTCCTCGGGTGCAGGGGCAGGATCAGAGGCAGGTTACGACCCTGGGGGCTCTGGGGTCCTCCCTGCAGTCCTGAGTCTGCACCACAGTCCTGCCCCTGGCCTGGGAGGCCTCCAGGGAGTCAGGGGTCATGTGATGTGTCCTTGTCCCACACCTGTACAGGTGCCACCACTCCCACGGGTGGGATCTCAGGAGGGGCGCTGTTCCCAGGCCCCCAGAAAGGGTGTGGGGACCCAGCGCAGGGAGGAGCTTCAGCTGGCTGACACTGGCTCTTCCTCACCAGGCAAGACCTGGTGCCGAGTCAGGGAACCCACATGTGGGCTCTTGAGTCTAGGGGGTGGATCAGGCTGGCATCTCTTGGCCTGGGACTCCAAGAGCCCCCACTGCCCCATGCCAGGGCCAGTTGAGGGTCCCCCCAGGGCGCTCCTGTCCCTATGGAGGCCCCCCTCTGCCTGCCACCCTCTCTGTTCTTTGGGCCACGCAGGTGAGGTGGGGGGCAGCGGAGGAGTTCTGTGAGTGTCTGCATTGTCTCTGATCTCTGACCTCTTGCTTCCTGCTGAGGCTGGGGGCTTCCAGGCCTAGTTCCCGCGTTCAGAGTATTAACTTCACCCCGGAAAGCGGGCAGGAAGGAGGAGCGGGAGTTAAAATGCCAGAGCACACAGACCACGAGTGCTTCCTGTTCAGTAGGGGCTGGCCCCAGCAGGTCCCTGCGGTCCAGTGCCACCGCCTGGATCGCACAGTGGTTGGTGCCCGAGAAGGAACAGGCGAAGCTGGGCCGCGGGCTGTTCGGTGGGAAGGGCCTGGCGGGTGCAGCGCCCACGAGGCCACCCGTGGAGCGGGTGCAGCCCTCTCCACCACCCGCCCGCTGTGCCCGCCTGGTCCCTGAGCCCCTCTGCGCCCCCCGCAGGCTAACCTCTTTCCTGCTGCCCTCGTGCACTTCGGACCCGAGGAGCCGACAGGTGGGTGGGGGCCCCTTGCTCTGCCCACCGCCGCCGGCCAGCCCTGGGTTGCACGTTGCAGCTCGTCAGATGCCCCAGAGCAGCGGCCTTTAGGTCTGGGAGGGAGACCTCTGGCCCCGGATACCCCCGTACCCTACTCCCTGGGGGCTTCAGGGTGGGACAGTCACCTGTCCTGGCCATGCCCCCTCCTGGAGCCGAGCCGCAGGGAGGTGAGTAGGGCCAGCTCCTCAGTGGCCTGAGCCTTCTGCAGGCACCTACCTGGAACCCAGGCTGCTGGAACACACCATCTCCCCGTCTGCAGCTGACGCGCTGGTGGCCAGGTGAGTGCCCAGAGGAGTGGGGAGAACCCACTGCCGCAGTCCCCGCCATCCTATGCCAGCATCTTTGCCCTCAGGTGCATGTCCAGGACAGCCGGGACCCCACCACCGCCGCCACCGCCGCCAGCCTCCGACCCTGTGCCCTCGGAGTCAGAGCCGACTGCTGAGGAAGGGGCCGTGGAGCCCCCCGAGCCCGGCCCCCGGATGGCCCAGTCTGCAAGGAGGGGTCTGGGCAAGGTGCCCAAGTGGCTAAAGCTGCCAGGTCCCGTGGGGGCAGCTGGGCGGGGAGAGGCTGCTGGGCGGGAGCCTGGAGCCCGAGGTCACCCTGTGCGTTTGCACTGCAGCCGGCAAGAGGTGAGCGCCGCCGGCCCAGAGGTGCCCAGTCTGCCGGCCACAGGACCCCTGCCCACCCTGAGCGGGAATAAAGTCGCGAGCTTCTCTCGAGACCCTCCTGTCGTCCTTCCCTGGAGAGGGCTCTTTCGTCCTCCGCCCTGCTCCCACCTCCCAGCCACGGGCCTCCAGCCAACCCTGGGGCTGGATGGGCCACATCCTGGCCGGGCTGGGCCCTGGGCCTCCTCGCTGGGGCCTTGGTCTCTTAATGGGCACAGGTGTTCTCCCTGAACCTTAGTTTTTACCTGACGTCATTAATTACGCACTGAGAACTCAGGAGAAGGACCTCCAGGCACGGCCTGCCTTGGCTGTGCCGCAGGCGGCAGGAGCCAGGAGGCTGCAGCCCCCACCCAGCAGGGCGGGGCTGGCCTGGGGTTTCCCGGTGCCCCGCCCGCCCCACATCTGAGTGCACTTCAAAGTGTCCGTGGGGCACGGGCTCTGGCACTGGTCGCCAGCCTCTCCCCTCAGGTCTAATTACTTCCACATGCACCCAGAGCTTTGAAGCCCCAAGACTCCCTGCCGGGAGCGGGGAGAGGAAGGTGGGGGGCAGAGGCGGGGAAGGGGTGCAGGGGAAGCCAGCAGGACTAAATTAGGGAGGGAGGGCTTGCCCCGCCAACCATGCCATCTTTGGGTGGGGACATGGCTCCTCAGGTGCCCGTGGCTGCAGGGAAGCCATTGTCCCTCCCCAGTAAACCAGGTCCTCTGACTCCGGGGTCGCTGGGCCCAGGACCCTCTGGGTCCTCCTGGGCTCCAAGGAATCCAAGACTTTCAGAATTCACGGGAGGTGGATGCTGTGGCCTGCAGGTGGCCTGGCCAAGCAGGAGGAGGTCCCAGAGGGCAGCCAGGCTTTGCAGACCCAGCTTCTCGCAGGTCCCAGGCAGGTCCCAGGTAAGCGTGGCCGGGTCAACCTGCCTGGCCCTGGAGTTGCCCCGGGCCAGCGGTTCTTCCCAGGGGTGTGACCCCCAGCAGCCCTGCCCACACGTTCCTGGGCCTGCCTGCCGGCCAGCAGTAACACCCCACACCCACAGCCGCCCTGTGGCACAGGCACCATCCCGGGCGAGCAGCCACACGTGTGGGGCTCTGCGCGAGCGCCAGGCCCGTGCACGGCAGGATGCTCACACGTGAAGCAACTCGACTTGGGGTGATTAATGGCAACAGGAGGCTGTGCCTGGGGAGGTGGCTTTGATTTATTGACGTTGCTTTGTGGGAACAAACTTAGAGTTCAGGGCAGCATCTTCTGGGAGGAACATCAAATGGCTTGAAGGTGACTTACGAACTTTGATGTCAGTGCAGAACCACGCACTTCCGTTTGTCTGCGGGGTACATACGGGCTAACTGCTTGGGCAACGGTCCCGCTCTTCCTGGCACCTGCTCCCCAAAGACCAAGTGCTTCTCAGCTGCCCCAGGAGGCGCAAGGGGAGGGCACCTGCCCAGGTTCCCCACTCAGGCCCCCATCCTGTCAGTGACCCCCCATCTGCTGTGTCCAGGCTGTCAGCAGCAGGGAGAGAGGACAATGGGGAAGGGCGGTGCGCTTGCTGGGACCTGGCCAGTCTTCGGAGCTGGAGAACCTGGAGGATCAGCAGCTCCCGCCCCGTCTGAAGCCAGAAGCCATGGAGAACACGTGGACATGGGACTTGCTGGTGACTCGGACAGGCTGCCAGTGAGGGTGGACACCCCTAGAAGTCCAGAAGCTGTGGAGGGAGGGGCACTCAGGGCCTCGTGGGTGCGTGCCAGCTCATCCCCCACACCCCCTCCGCCAGGCCTTGTTGCCGGAGGCCCACCTACCAGCTGAGGCAGCACTTTCTCCAGCTGGTCCACGTCCACGCAGCCCAGCTCCTCCGCCTGGGCCTGCCGCACGCTGCGGATGGCTGCTTCTACCGCAACACAGGAGGGAAGTAAGGCTGGGGGGCTGGAACCCCAAACCCCCCAGGCCTCAGTCCTGGTGGCTCCTCCACCCCTGTGCCAGCTGACAGCTCAGAAGACAGCCTGAGGCCACTGAAACACGGGGCTTTCCAGGGACACAGCTTAGGTGCTCGTGGGAAAAATGGGAAAAATGTTTTGGTTTCTCCACAGAAACCAGAGGGATCATGAATGGTCTGCACAGGAGCGGGTGGGACACCAGGGGACGCTGCCAGGGCCCCTCTGCTCACCTACGACAAAGATCTTCAGGAGCTCCGCCGTGAGCTGCAGTGCGTCCCCACTGACTGCAAGGTGAAGGGGGTGTTAGGGGACATGCACCCCCTCCCTGCCCCACTTCTGACCTGGCTCGGCCCTGCTGGTGCCCTTCAGCCCCCTCCCCAGCACTCCCTGAGGCCCTGGCCCCTGCAGAGCTACAGTGGAGCCCCCGGGCCTGGCAGCCCCCCAGCCCCCCCCCCCCCGCCATCACACACCTTTGGTCTTGTCCTCTTTAAAGTGCAGGTGCAGTAGCTTGCTCACGAGTTCCTGCGGGAACGCAGTGGGCATCAGTGTGCCACTGCCCCCCACCCTGCCTCACCCCCAGCTGCTGCAGACCCCTTAGGCATTTAGTTCTGGATGGGATGGGGTTGTGATTTCCAGCTGGAAACGCTCTGACAGTGGGGCCTCTCCTGGGGTGGGGGGAAATCTCCAGAACCAGAAATTAGACGCGTGTGGCAGACAGGTGCCTGCCCGCTGTTTTCCGGGGCTCCAGCCCTCCTGGGATCCAGACCAGTCTGGTGCTCCTGCCCCCAGGAACCAGGTGCTCTCCCCACAGTGGCCTCTTTACAGGCCAGTCCATGCCACCAGCACTGCCTAGCTTTGCCAGACCCTGCTCCAGGCACTGGGTCAGCTCCATCCCAGGTCCCTCCCTGGAGCCTGCTGCGTGGGGAGTAAGGGAATCTTCCCGTAACAGAGAAGGGCATTGTGGGAGCCACAGAGCTGGGTAGGGGCCGGGCTCCTCCATCAATGAGCAGTCAAGATGCGGGACAAGGGGGATGGGACAAGGGGAGGTCAGGGCCAAGACTCCTCAAGGCGGAGGCTTGAGCCCTAAAGAATGCTGCCACTAAGCAGAAGTGGATTCTGGGTCCCAGCAATGCAGGCGCTCAGCTGGGGACATGTTGCATGAGGCGCCCAAGCAGAGTGGCCAGTGAGTGGCTGTGACTGAGAGAAGGTCGAAGTTGGGGGGTGAGGATCTGGGAGGTGGCCACACGTGGGTGGGCGAGGGAGGCTGCCCAGGACAGGAAGCGGCTAGAAGAGGTTGCAAATGAGCCGGCAGAGCAGAACGCCAGGGTGGCAGGAGGACACCAGCTGTGGGCACCCAGCAGCCCAGCAACAGGGTGTCATGCAGGGATGGTGAGCTGGGGACCCATCAGGCCTCTAGCCTTGGTCACAGGCAGTGGCATCCCTGGCCCAGTGCAGCTCAGTAGAGCTGAGAGCAGAGTGGAGTGTGCGAGGGAGCAGGGCTTGGGCTCGGGACGGTAAGAGCTTGCCACAGGTCACTTGGGGCAGTGGCTGCAGTGGCCTCACCCTCCCAGCAGTGACCTGTGAGCTTGGCGCCACCTGCTGGTCCTTGCTGTGTCCCTGAAAGGTACCAGAAAAGGCCCAGGGGGCTCTACTGCCCCACCTGCTCCCAGACCCTGAGGAAGAGCTAACTCAGCCAGGCTGCTGCACTGGGGGCAGTTGCATGAGCTTGTCGTGACAATTAAAGGAAGCAGCACCAGCTGGGAGAGGAGGTTCCATAAGCTTGCAGAGAGCAGGATGGGATGTGGGGTGCAGTCAGCCTTTGCCCCACTGCATGGAGGTACCACGACCCCTCCCTCCCTGTCACCCTGGTCCAGGACAGCCCTGAACCTGGGTGATGACCACAACCCCAGCTCGGGCCAAAGCCCTTGGGGTGGACTCCAGGGCTGCCCAGGACCGTGGGAAGGAGGCCCAGGCAAGTGCTCCCCTCTGCAGCCGTCATGGTGGGGGGCTCCTACAACCCCGCCAGTCACCCAGTCGCAGTGATTTTCCCTTTGACATCACTAACCCCTTTCAGACCAGGGCAGAGTAGTGATCCTGGGTGATAAGAGGAAAAACCCTCACTGGGGGCTGGCTGCACAAGGAAGTGCTCACAGGGGCTGTGACCCTCCCTCCCGCCCCAGGTCCACAAAGGCCTGATGGCAAGGGCTCAGGGCCTACTGACCTTAGAGCAGGGCAACAAAGTGAGACTCAGAGCCCACTCACAGCCTGCAGGGTATGGGAGCCAGCGGACCTCGCTACCCGCCTACCCAGAGACGCACCCGCCAGGTGCAGAGCAAAGGGGCAGACTCTGGAGGCGGATGGTCCCACTGGTAAGTGGAAGTAGTGGCTGAGCAGTTAAGTGGGCTAACCTATGTTAAGTGCGTGGAACAGTGCCTGCCTGTGCGAGGTGTGGAGCTAAGAAAAGCACTGGTGGAGCCAGACACCCCAGACGACACAGCCGGCCGGACTCGGGTGAAGCGCAAAGCACAGAGCGGGCGTGACAGGGAAGAGGCCAAAAGTAAGCTTTAGAGGACGCAGGGATGTGACTACCAGCGAGCTGGGCCGCTCTCTGCTAGAGCACCTAGGGAGTCCCCGGCATTTCCGCCGGCACTTGCAGACCCTCACCCTCTTGCCGCAGACCAGGCTGCCTACCAACGTTCTGCTACCCGGCCGCGAGACCCCATCCACGGAGGATGAAGGGCGCGCGCGGTGGGGGTCGTGGCCGGATCCTGGGGAAGGGCCCACCCTAGAAGGCACCGGCCGGCAGCGCGGGGGCTGGCTCGGAACCCGCACGTGGGTCACCCAGCCGGCGGGGCTGCGGAGTCCTCGCCAGACCCGCGCCAGCGCCGGTCCCCCGCCCTGCCCGGCGCCCCCAGCCCGCTCCCCTCGCCCGCTCCCCCCGGCCCCGCGGGCCCTCTCTCACTTTCCGGAAGCCCGCGCCGGTTTCCTCCATGACTGCGGCCAAGACGCGCGCCTTCCGAAGCCCCGCCCCTGCGCCTTCAGCCAATGAGCCCTGAGCGCGCCTCCCGGAGCCCCGCCCTCGCGCCTCCAGCCAGTGGGCTCGCCGCGCGCGCCCGCTCGTTTGCCCTAATTGGGCCTCGGTGAGCCCCACTCCCCCGCAGGGCCTCCTGGGAGTCGTAGCTTCCGCCAGGCCTTCCCGGCTTTCCCTGCTCTTCCTGGATACCGAGGCGCGCCGCGGCCGCGAAGGCCCGTGGCGAGCGGGCGGGGGTCCACGGCGCGAGGGCTGAGGCTGAGGGCCTGGAGCCCAGGGGCGCGTGCGACGCCCGGACCAGCCCCGGGGCTGGAGGCTTTGACCCCGAAGACGCCCTCCTCCCCGGTCCCCGGCTCCAGCGGTCCCCCGACTGGGAATCACCCGCCCCCGTCCTCTTGGGGCCTCCGCCTGTAGAACCAACTCAGTTTGCTCCTCGTTCCTCGGCTGCTGAGGACTTAGGGTCCCTGTGCTCCGCACTGCGCTGCCGGAGGCTCTCTGGAGGCCCCCGGGGGAGAGGCCCTGCCCTACCGCCGACAGGGGCAGGAGCCCCGAGCAAGGGCCAGCAGTCTGCTCCCCCGGCTTCCGGCCCTAGCTGGTGAGCGTTCGGGGGAGGCCCTGCTGGCACTCCAGGGACATGGAGGAGCTCCGGCGCGCCTACAGCCGGCTGTGTAAGGAGAGCGGGGCCGAGCCGCAGGAGCGTGTCCTGCAGCAATTGCAGGAGCTGTCCCGGGGCCGGCTGGACCTGGCCACACAGAGCCTGACAGTGGACAGCTGCAGGGCCCTGGGCAAGCTGTTGCAGAAGGGGTCACTGCTGACCGAGCTCATCCTGAGTGACTGCATGCTGAGCGAGGAAGGTGGGCACCGCAGGGCTGGCAGAGGCCAGGGCAGCCCTTCCAACTTCAGAGTTGAGGCTGGAGTCGAGCCCCGTGCTTCAGGGCAGCCTTTCTGGCTCTGCCTCGCTGCTTGCTTGCTGCACACGCCCGGTCCTTAGTGCTTGGCAGCCTCCAGCAAGGAATTCTCTGTCCTCCCACCCCAACCCTTCCCCGAGGTTTCTCCCCTTTACTGTAGTTACAGCAAGCAGCAGCAGCATCTGCCCGTGAAAACTGTGAGCAGAGGGCTGTTTCTCTGTAGGGTCCCTCCACTTAGAGTCCCAGCACGGGTCAGCAGGCTGACTCTGCTCTTGGCAGATTTTTTTTTCCTGAAGTTTCATTTTACTTATTTTGATGGAGGTACTGGGGATTGAACCCAGGACCTCGTGCATGCTAGGCACACATTCTGCCACTGAGCTGTACCTACCCCCTCCGCAATGTGCCACAGTGAGTAAGGTGACCCATTTTTGCATGAACCCTGACTAATGGGGGCCACCGGGACGTCCTTCCCTGACGTTGGGGGAGCTGCCCCCAGATGGAGCTACCAAGGGGGGGAGAGTGACTGCCCTGCTGTCTTCCAGGGGCCGCACTGCTGCTGCAGGGGCTGTGTGTCAACACCGTGGTGCGGTTTCTGGATCTAAAGGTGGGTGGATTTGTGCTCAGGGGCGTGCCACCTGAGAAGAGGGTAGAGGAGATACAGGTGTCCTGGCAGCCAGGGGTCCAGATGGCAGCAGAGACCCCTTCTGTAAGCACTTGGCACACAGGCCCTGCACCGTTTTCTCATGGTCTCTTGCTTGGGGGCCAGTGTCTGGAGGGTGGGAATGTGAGTTCCAGAGCGTCCACACCAGGAGCCCTCCTGTGGTCAGGGGAAGCAGAACCTGACAGGGGCCACATCTTCTGTCTAGAGCTCTCGTGGCCTTGCCCACTGCCTGACCATGGACGTCAGAGCCCAGCCCGGGGTGGTGGGGAGTGACTGGCTGGCCTCTTCCTTTCCTAGGGCAATAACCTTCGAGCCACAGGGACCGAGGCACTGGGAAAACTCCTCCGACAGAACAGGTCCATTCAGAGGTAGCGTGGGGGTCCCTGCCCTCGCTGCCCTCAACCACGGTTCTAGGTTGGCTCCAGAGAACGTGGTTCTGCAACATGAGAGAGCTCTCTCCTTCACTCCAGTCTTTTGTCTTTCCCACTTATGGGTGGGGAGTAGGTGGGAGCAGGCGGCTCCAGCCTGAAAGTGCCAGAGACCCCCAAGCTAGCACCCCTCCTCACCCCCTCGGAGCCTGTGGGAGCAGGATGCCCTCCAGTGCCATGACCTCACACCCCTGCTTCCCGCAGCCTCACCCTGGAGTGGAACAGCCTGGGCACCTGGGAAGAAGCCTTCGCCACCTTCTGTGGGGCCCTGGCGGCCAACAGCGCCCTGCGGCAGCTGGACCTCCGCAACAACCAGATCAGCCACAAGGGCGCCGAGGAGCTGGCCCTGGCCCTGAAGAGCAACGCCAGCCTTCAGCAGCTGGGTGAGGCCACCCGGTACTGCCCTCCCAGGTCCTCAGGCCCAGCCAGGCCGTCTGGGTCTTGGGGTGGGGGTGGGGGTTGCATCTCCTGCTCCTCGATCTGTGGCTGATCACAGGCAGCCCCGGCCCCACAAAGGAAACGGCTTAGCTGGCCTGGCCCTCCCACCCCCGCCAGGTGCTCTCTGTCCGGTGACAACAGGTTTCCTTTCAGACCTGCGCTGGAATCACATCGGCCTCCTTGGTGGCCGCGCCCTGGTGAACTGTCTCCCCAGCAACAGAACCCTGTGGAGGCTGGAGCTGGCTGGGAACAGCATCCCCGGGGATGTCCTCAGAGCTGTGGGTATGGGCGTGCGGGCTGCTGGCAGCTTCCAGCACTTGGAGCAGGTCATGAGCGTGAAGCTGATCCCCTCTGACAGAGGCCTAGCCACCCAGGGTGGGCGGCTCAGCCAGAGCGCGTGAGCGCATCAGGACTGTAGCCCGTTAAAACCAGAGCGAGCGCTGACTGCCCGGCGCTGCTCCCGTCCTGACACCGACAACTCACTCCCATGGCTCCTTGTCCTGCCAGCAGCGCCGGCCACCTGAGGGCCCAAGCTTGGGCTGGAATCTAGTGTGGGGTCACCCTGCTGCTGGGTCTGCCCAACACGTGGCCTCGCCCACTTGGTCCTTGGCCCTGCCTCCAGCTGTTGTCATTGCTTCTGGTCCCATGGCTGCTTCTGGCTGGCTCCTGTCCTGGATCTCTCTAGAACCTGAAACCTGAGCTCAGCAGTAACCTCTTGAAAGTCAGGCAGTGTGTCTTTGATATTTGGGGCAGAGCCCAAGTGCCCACCTCTTGTGGAAGTGGAGCAGCCTCCTCCACCGCTTCCTGTGCATCCCCCTGCCATGTGCCTCCCAAGCTCCTGGCCTCACCGTCACCCCCACCTCTGCTGAGCCCCTCATCTGCTAGTGCCCTGAGGGGTCTGTCTGACTTGTGGGGTGAGACACTGCCTTGCACGGGGCCTTCTGGGCATGGGGTTCGGCCGGCCGTCAGCCACTCCCAAGGCTCAGCACCCCTGGTAGATGACTTGGCTTTTTCCAACAGAGCAGGCCATGGACCACAACCAGGACCGGCAGACCGCCTTCCGGGAGAACCAGGCCCGCACCCACGTGCTCAGCAAGGAGGTGCAGCACCTGCGGGAAGAGAAATCCAAGCAGGTGAGAGTGGCACCATCTCTGACCGCAGACGCCTACCCGGCCGCAACCCCAGCCCTGCCCTGTGGATGAAGGGCCCCCCCTTGGCCCAGTGCCAGGGCCATCACACTCCTTTGGCCCTGGAACCTCTCCAAACAGCCCACCCAGGCCCAGGAGGCAGCCTCTTGTTTGGTGCCCTCTGGCTGGGTGGGTGGGTTCCCCTTCATGGGACCCATCCTCCGTTTGGATGGGGCTGAGCCGCTTGGTGTCCTGCTGCCTCAGTGCATGTTGGCCACCTTCCCGCCCGCATGGGCAGCGGGCAGGCTCTGGACCCCGACGGGGTTCTGTCCGGTTCTGTCCCCAGTTTCTGGACTTGATGGAGACAATTGACAGGCAGAGAGAAGAGATGGCACGGAGCAGTAGGTGAGCATGGCCCCAGAACTAGGGGCAGAGGGGCGGGGCGGTGGAGGTGCCCGGGGTTCGAGTCCGGCTCTAGCCTCCGAGTGACCTCACCTGTGGTCGTGGGGTGTATTCCCTGAGCCAGTGGGCTGGAGGGTCAGAGGCAGCACCGAGCACATTCTCAGCCCACTGTGTGAGCATGACGACCAGCGGCTGCTACAGGGCCAACCCCGGAGAGGCTCTGGGGCTTGGGCTTCGTGGACCTTCCTCTTGGCCCGCAGGGCATCAGCAGTGCGTGTAGGGCAGCTTCAGGAAGCCCTGGATGAGAGGCACTCCGTCATCAAAGCCCTCAAGGCCAAGTAAGGAGGAACAGAGCACAGGACTGGGGTCGGGGGTGCTTTGGAACACTTTAGAGACCTGCCCACAGGGCAGAGGAGGACCGTCCAGGCAAGGACTCAAGACCCCAGTGTACAAAGTAGAAGTGGGAAGCGGCTGGGGTGCTGACTTGGGAA
Organism: Vicugna pacos; assembly: GCF_048564905.1. Lineage (NCBI taxonomy): Eukaryota > Metazoa > Chordata > Mammalia > Artiodactyla > Camelidae > Vicugna > Vicugna pacos. Next base: position 62,479,192 of record NC_133002.1, read on the forward strand.
GGCTTTTTGGAGGAGCCGAGTGTTAGCTGGGTAGAGACCTGGCACGAGTTAGAACAGCAAGGCCTTAGCAAGGCTGGAGGCGGGGCCGGGGCGGAGCTCACAGCCTGCTGGCAAGGCTGGCTCTTCCTCCTTGCAGGCTGCAGATGGCAGAGGCCGCCCTGGCTCTGTCGGAGCAGAAGGCCCGGGACCTGGGGGAGCTCCTGGCCGCTGCAGAACAGGAACGTCGGAGCCAGGCACAGAGACAGGCGAAGGAGCACAGGCTGGAGCAGCAGGCGGGCAGGGAGGGCTGGGCGGCAGGCGGGCGTGGGGCAGGCAGATGGGGCGTGGCGGCGGGTGGCCAGTGACGCCCTTTCCCTGTCTCACCCCCAGGAAGCTGCAGAGCGGGAGTCAAAGCTCTTCAGAGACTTGTCTGCTGCCAATGAAAAGAACCTGCTTCTGCGAAACCAGGTCTGGGGGCGTGGGGCCAGGCGCCTGGAGAGCCCGGGGTGGGGCTTCGCGACAGGGACCCAAGCTTCCCTCCCTGGACACTGGCTCAGGTGGACGAGCTGGAGCGGAAGGCGAAGACTCAGCAGGAGCAGCTGTTCCTGGCCCGGCAGGAGCTGAGCAACACGGCTGCTGAGCTGAAGCTGCGGGCAGTCCAGGCCGAAGGTAGGCACACCAGGCCAGCTGCTGGGGCCTGGGGACGGGGACCCTGGGAGCCAGGGGGCCACCAGAGGAGCCCTGCCCACGCGATCCCCCGTGCTTCCAGAGCGCCTGGAGCTCGAGAAGAAGAGGTCCCGGCAGAGCCTGGAGGACTCGGAGCACTTGCGCTTCACGGAGGTTCCTCATTGGTCACGTTCTCTGGCCTTTGCCCCTCACGTCCCCACCAGGGCCTGTGGACACCTCGGTCTGACACAGTGTCAAGGCACACTCCCAGTGCGCTCCCCCAGGAGCCCGTGGGGCTCTGGTGGCAGTTTTCCACCAGTCCTGGCAGGTGTCAGACCCAGAACCTCCTGACCAGTTTCTAGAAGGGACCCTGACCGTGCTGTCACCCCAGTGCAAGCTGCCATGTGCTCCGTGCCATCGGGGGGTGGGGGGTGGACAGCGCTGGGATGGACCCTCCATCCTTGCTATCTGCAAGGACGCTTGGGGCAGCCCTTGCTTGGAAAGGTCAGATGAGGACACACGTCCCATCAGCACCACGTCCACCCCACCACAAGCCCCCACCTGGAAGGGTCCCCATGATTCACTTGCCTCCTGGGGTGGGGATCCAAAGAGCCGAAGGTGGGGGAGCCAGCCTGCCGGCCCCATCCCTGCGCCCCGCAGGTGGAACACATGACTCGGCACCTGGAGGAGAGTGAGAGGGCCATGCAGGAGAGGGTGCAGAGGCTGGAAGCCGCGCGGCTGTCCCTGGAGGAGGTGAGCTGGGCGCTGGAGCTCTGCCCTCCCCTGGGGAGGCCGGATGTGGCCGGGACGGGTTCCTGGGCCGCAGGAAGGACCCAGGGGTTGCTGTCTGTGGTGCAGGAGCTGAGCCGGGCTAAGGCAGCAGCGCTCAGTGAGCGGAGCCAAGCCGAGGAGGAGCTTGTCAAGGCCAAGAACCAAGTCCGTCTGGAGGAGGTGAGCCCAAGGCCGCTGCCTACTGCTGGCAGCGCCCACCATAGGGAGAGGTCTGAGGGGCTGCCAGGGGCTCTCTGGATTGTACGGCACCGCAGGCTTCAGGGGGCCAGATCAGGGCTGTCCCCTATCTCTGTAGGGAGGGAGTCGAGAATGGAAGCTCCAGGGGTGCAGGAGTGGGGAAGAGTCAGACCACATCTACCCCCCACAAATAGCCATCATCTTCCAGGCCCGTGGGGAAGGGGTTTGGCCCAAACGTGCAGCCCGTGATGGCATGGTGGAAGTGGGAGACCAGAGGGCAGGATGGCATCAGCCTGGGGCCTGGAGGAGGAGCCCGGGGAGAGTGGTCCCCAGAGGCTCCCCGTTCAAGCTGAGCCCATTCAGAGCAGTATTCGCAACAACTTTAGCGACAGTGCGGTTTCCACACAGCAAATAAAAGCTCCTCTCAGCCTGAAGCGGGGAGTAGGGGGTCACTGCCCACGTGAGCTCAGGGCCACGGGCCAAAAAGCAATTCACCAGCCCCTCCCCCATGCCTGCAGCAGCAGCGCCTGGCTCACCTGGAGGAGAAGCTGCGGCTGCTGGCGCAGGCGCGGGATGAGGCTCAGAGCGCCTGCCTGCAGCAGAAGCAGACGGTGGCCGATGCCCAGGCGAGGGCCAGCCAGCTGGGCCTGCAGGTGGAGGGCCTGCAGCGGCGCCTGGAGGAGCTGCAGCAGGTAGCTGGGACTTTGAGGGCTACCGGGGGTGCCCCTGCCCCAGCCTCCATCTCACCCCCCACCCACCCACACGCTTGGCAGGAACTGAGCAACAAGGACCAAGAAAAGGTCGCCGAAGTGACCAGGGTGCGGGTGGAGCTGCAGGAGCAGAAAGGCCGCCTGAAGGCTGAGCTGACGGCCCAGGAGGCGCTTAAGGAGAAGGTGGCAGCCCTGGAGCGCCAGCTGAAAGGTGAGCTGGGCCTGGAGACCCCCACAGAGAGTCTGCAGGACCTCCCTCACTGGGTCATCCCACAGGGGGCTGGCCTGGCCTGCCGAGCCTGGCTGAGGCCTCAGCTCCCGGAGGTCCTGGCACAAGAGGCAAGTGTGAGCAAGCCTGGTCCCCCAGCCCCCAGTGGGCTTCTGGAATGGCAGGCGCCCAGACAGCGCCCAGCGCCCCTTCCTCACCAAGCTTCCTCCCTGCAGTGATCGCGAGTGACCACCGGGAGGCACTGCTGGACAGGGAGAGTGAGAACGCCTCCCTCCGCGAGAAGCTTCGACTCAAGGAAGCAGAGATCGCCCGGATCCGGGATGAGGAGGCCCAGAGGGCCAGCTTTCTGCAAAATGCTGTCCTGGCTTATGTGCAAGGGTCCCCCCTGAGGACCCTGAGCCCCCAGAAATGAGGGGAGGCAGGAAAACTCCGAGCAGCAGGAAGGTGGCATCTGTTGGACGTCTGGGTCATACCGCTGCCCATCCCTTCCTCTCAAGGGACAGGCCATCCATCAGGCACGCCCGGGCTGTTTGGGCAGAGTCTACAGCTGGTGACTCGGAAAATCAGTGGCGGGGTGGATCTGAGAGCAGCCCCGCTGCGGGGGCCCAGAGGGCTGGCCAAGGGGGTTGGGGGTTGGAGTGGGCCCTGGCTCCTCCCCACTCCTTCGGTCCAGTCCCAGGGAGGAGGAGATGTGCCTGAGAGCACAGACCCTCATGGAAGACGGGGGGGAGCGGCCCTGAGCCCTACATGCCCCTCCGCCTCTGTTCAGTCACCTTCTAACAGCAACCCTGAGCTCAGCGGCCCCAGCGCGCCCTCTCTCCGGTAGTTCTGAAATACAGGCTTTTGTACTTTGTGATACATTTTGGTCCCAGAGCCTTTCTCCCACATCAGCCAGTACTCCCAAGGCTGGACCCTGCAGAAAATACCCTCTAGGTGTGGCTGGGTCACTCCCCACAACTGCTGCCAGATGGAGGTGGTGGTCTGGCTACTGCAGCAGACGGGAGGGGAGGGTGACAGCTGGGCCCGGGGTTGCCCGCCTTGGGGGCCTGTGGTGACTGCAAACACCAGTTGTCTCCAGCTGTCTCCTGGTTGAAGGGTGGGTGGACCCTGGGAGTGCTCTCCCTGCAAGAAACCCTGTGCGCATGGACCACCCAAACCTGTCCAGGTGGGTGGGAGCCGCCTGCCTGCGCGGTGCCTTAGTGTGGGTCACAGGAGCTCGGGGACCGGATCGGGGGGGATGCGTCATATCCCCGCCCCCCACCAGATTTCTCTGGAAGGCGCGTTGGTCTGGGTTCGGGGCGGGTCCGCGCCCCCCGCCCGCCCGACCGGCCGCGCTCGGCTGTCTCCGCGCCCGGCGCTCGGCGGCGCTCGGCTGTCTCCGGCCCCTCGGCTCGGCGCTCGGCTCCGGTCCGCGGCGGCTGCGGCGCCGGGCATTTCTCCGCAGCTCGGCTCACGGCCGCGCCCGCCCGGCCCGCGCCCATGCAGGCCATCAAGTGTGTGGTGGTCGGCGACGGGTGAGTGCGCGGCGCGGGGGCCGCTCGGCCGGGCACGCCGGGCAGGGGCGGCTCCAGGGACCCTCCCGCGCGGGGCGCTCGGCTCCCGGGCGCGGAGAGGGCGGCGCGCGCGGGCCCAGGACCCCGCCTCGGGGTCCGGCGGGGCGGCCCCAGCGCGCCCCCGACCACCCCACCGACCGTGGGCCCCGGGGGACCCAGCAGGGGCGGGAGGACGCGGTGGGGCGGGAGGACGCGGTGGGGCGGGACCCCCCCCCCCCCCCCCGGCTGGTCTCAGGGCTCCGGCCTCCAGCCCAGGCCCACCTGATGCTGCGGGCGGCCCGCGGCCCCGCCTGGCCTCTCAGTGGGTGGGGCCAGGCCTCTCACCTGGGCTGAACCTTCAGCCGGCCCCACCCTCGCCTGCCACCCTTCCGGCACCTGCCTGGAGCTGTGGGGCAGCACGCCCCAGCCCGCACCCACCACTCTGCTCCCCCTAGAGGCCTGCCTGCCCTGGTTTTCCTCCTCTATTCCTGGGTCGCTGGGGATCTGCTGGGCAGGGACCCCTGTCCCCACCCTGGGCAGCCTCACTTGGCTTGTGGCTCCGTGGGAGGGGATTGCCCTTGCTGGGCAGGGAGCTGGGGCGGGCTTGGAAGCAGCCTGGGCTCACCCTGTCTCCACAGCGCCGTGGGGAAGACCTGCTTGCTAATCAGCTACACGACCAACGCCTTCCCGGGAGAGTACATCCCCACCGTGTGAGCAGTTGTGGTGGGCTGGCCGGGTTGGTGTGGGGGGCGCAGGTGCCTGGGGGCCAGACCCACGTGGGCCCGGTCCGGGCTCCCCAGGTGGAGCTGAGGGGCCAGCTGGGCTCCAGCTCCGTGCGGGCCTGAGAGACCCAGCCGACCTTTTTCACCTTTCTCACTCCGCTCCTGCAGTTTCGACAACTACTCCGCCAATGTGATGGTTGACGGGAAGCCGGTCAACCTGGGGCTGTGGGACACTGCTGGGCAAGAGGACTACGACCGACTGCGGCCACTCTCCTACCCTCAGACAGTAGGCGACCACAGGGCTGGGAGGCTAGGTGGAGGCCCAGAGGTCCTGACGTGGGGGTGCTGGGGCCGGTGGCCCTTTGGAGCCTCCTGGACCACTTCCGCCTAGGCCTCTCCCTCCCTTTCTCCCAAGGATGTCTTTCTGATCTGCTTCTCCCTGGTGAGCCCAGCCTCCTTTGAGAATGTTCGAGCCAAGGTAGGGCAGGGCTGGACGAAGGGTTCATCCTCTGCCGGAGGGGGGGGGGCTGCCCAGAGAACTTGCCCTTACAGGGCAGGGGTCTCTTGCCTGAAGACCTTCCAGAGGCAGACTGTCCTTTGAAGGCAGAGGTGATGCCGTTCTGCTGGGCGTGGGGTCTGAAGGTGGTCCAGAGGGGTGACGAGGGGCCGGGGTGGGGCTGGAGTGGCGAGCTGCAAGGCCTTCAGGGGAGGGAGGGCCCTGACTGCGAGGCCCTGATGGGCCTGGAAACTTCCCGGCTGGGGATTTCTGTCCTTGGTCATCTCCCCACTGAACCCAGTGGTCACCCCGTGAAGAGGAACGATTCAGGGTGGGTCTAGGCGCCACAGGGAAGGGGCCCTTGGGAGCCATGGCCTGCTCTGGGCCAGACTGGGGTGAAGGCCCCAAGGAGCAGGGATCAGAGCCTCCATCCCCACAGTGGTACCCAGAGGTGCGGCACCACTGCCCCCACACACCCATCCTCCTGGTGGGCACCAAGCTGGACCTCCGAGACGACAAGGACACTGTCGAGCGGCTGCGGGACAAGAAGCTGGCGCCCATCACCTACCCCCAGGGCCTGGCTATGGCCAGGGAGATCGGTGAGTGGGCACCGCCAGACCAGCCAGCATGGGGAGCGGGGAAGAGAGGCATCCCCGTCTGCTGTGCGCCTGTGCCGCCCCCACTCCCTCAGCGTCCCCCGTCCCTCGCTGCCCCCAGGCTCTGTCAAGTACCTGGAGTGCTCAGCCCTGACCCAGCGGGGCCTGAAGACCGTGTTTGATGAGGCCATCCGGGCTGTTCTCTGCCCACCTCCCGTGAAAAAGCCGGGGAAGAAGTGCACGGTCTTCTAGAACCACACTTCTGGAGGCACAGCCCGTGCCCACCCATGTCTGTCCTGTCGAGTTGTTCGATGTCCCCTAGTCCGCGGTGGGGGAATGGTGTGGGTGGGGAGGGGAAGGAAGCATGGGGACCAGGCTGCTGTCCCTGGTGGCGGTGCTGGGGCTGGGAGGTCCTGTCCACCTCTTTCCAGGGGCACAGCTCCGGCCTCCCCTGGTCCCTACGGGAGGCCAGAAGGGAGCAGGGACTCCCTCAGGCTGCAGGGGCGGGCCCAGGGCAGCCCCAGGATGGGCTTCCCTGCTGGGGGAGTTTGGGGGGTGGGTTCTGTTCTTGTGCCCCAGGATGGGGCGGCCCTTTCTTATTTTATACAATAAACGTTCTCCACCATCTCCTGCCTGTCTGGCTGCCTGACCTGCTCCTCTCACCCTGCCTGCCCCTCTGCCCTCGGGTGCTCTGCCCCCAGTCCCCTTCCCAATTCGTGGGTACAGAGCAGGTGACCTTGATCCCCCAACCCTGGGCCAGAGAAGAAGGAAGAGCTTACTGAGCTGTCAGTTTCCAAAGGAGGGACCCAGATCATAGTGGGAGCAAATGCACTTGGCCCCTTCCGGATGAAGACAGCCCCTCTCATGTGGACGGGGCCTCTGGAGGGACTCGGCCTGGGGAGCAGGTGGGCTCTGTCTGCTTAAGCAGTTCCCAGGTGTGGCAGGGGGCAGTGTGGCCCCAACAGCCTAGGGCAAGGCTGTTCCGCCCAGTCTGGGGAACACTGAGCGGAGTCCCAAGGAGCCAGGCTGTGAGAAGGAAAGGCATCCAGGCAGAGGGGCCCATGAAGCTGTGGAGGTAGGACAAGCGTGGTGTGGACGGGGAGGAGGGACGGCAGGGAGCCTGCAGCCTGGGAGGGCCCGGGAGCCTGGCCTGGCACCAACTTCACCCCGAGGACACAGGGCACCACTCCTCCTGGGCAGACCCATGATGAGAAGGCCACACTCTGCTACCCAGACTGTGGGTCTCTGAGCCGACTGCTAAACCTCAGGAAATTTGCTGGCCAGCTTTTAAGCCGCTATTGTTAATAATTATATAAACTTACAACTAGTTCTGTCAAAGACACAATTTAACAAATGCTCAAAGCACATCACTTTCTAATTATTTTTGTACATTATTATCTGTGCTTTCGGGGTGGGGTCATTTAGAGCTACTGTGTCTGCGTGGTGGGGACACCAGGCAGAGGTGAGGGGTTCCCGCCTCTCCCCAGCGCCGCCTCAAGGACATCAAACAGGTGGGAGTATCTACACCATGGAAGTGGGCAAATTCTGCAGCTGGAACTTGTGCTGTGCCTGTGTTCAGTACATGGTGAATAACTCAAAAAGTTGAGGAAATGTTCTCAGCAGTTGAAAACCGTCTGATTCAGCAAAGAAGTCACTCGAGTCAACAAAGTAGTGACTTTCCAACACTGCCTCCTCAGTTCACTTCTGTCTTTTATGCGCTGACTTCCAGGAATCCCAGCCAATGTTTGTGTTCAAAACACTACTGCTTCCACCCCAGAGGCCTCTCTGGACCAGGTCAAAGGCCATCCTTGGTCAAATTCACTAGCCTCTTTAGGAGGTTCCATCTCCCAGCCCTGCCAGGGACTTAGCCAGGCCTGCAGACCTCAGGCTGGGGAGCCAGGCTGCCGCCCGGCCTGGGATGTGAGTTGAATGGGCATCTCTATCTGGGACTCACTCCCACACTCAGCCCTGAGCTCTGCATCTTCCAGCCACTCGACAGCAGCCTAGGAATCAGCATGCAGGCTGGGCAGAAGAGTCAGGTTTATTGGAGGGATGGAGAAGGGGACGGTTAAGGTGGGCTCAGCGTGGAACAGGAGTACGTGTGGGTGGAGGGGGCTCAGGTGGCCAGGAAGCCCCCATCCAGCGGCACAGTGGCGCCTGTGATCATGCTACTCCGGTCACTCAGTAGGAAGAGGATGGTGTCCACCACGTTCTCCACCTCTGCGGGCAGGATGGGGCTCAGGGTGTGGGTGAAGGGAGCTGCCCTCCCACCCCTCACCCAAGCAGGTTACTGGTATAATTCCCAGCTGGGCTCCTGCCCAACTCACCAGCAAACCTGCCAAGTGGGATGCGGTCCAGCATGGTCTTGGCCTTCTGGGGGTCGCTCCAGTTGGCCTGGCCCATGGGTGTCATCACCACTGTGGGGTTCACTGCGTTCACACGGATCTGCCCCGGGACAGTCAGGAAGTCAGCAAGGTGGGCTGGGACTCTCTGGGCAGGTGGGCTGGGGGATGGGAGGTCTCCCAGCGGGGCTCACCTTGTGTGGCCCAAGCTCCAGAGCCATCCCCTTGGTCAGCATGTCTAAGGCACTCTTGGTGGAGCCTGTGAGGGGGGACAGAGTGTGGAGAGCCTGAGCTGGGTGCTCAGGCCTGAGGGGAGGGACGGGGGGCAGGGAACAGCCAGGGTTGGCTCACTGTAGATGCTGTGGTTAGTCAGGGCACGCTGGGAGGCCTGGCTGGAGACATTCACGATGGATCCTGGGGCTCCCCGAGCTATCAAGCCTCGGGCCACGATCTAGAATTGCAGAGGGAGCATGAGGCAGAATGTCACCCACTAATTCCCACCCCTGCCCTGAAGGCAGCTCACCTGGGACACTTGGATGACAGCCCGAAGGTTCACATCGAAAGATCTGGAGGTAGGTATGGATAGACCCTGGTCAGGGACAGGGGCTGCTGCTGCAGGGGACAGCCCTTCCCCCCAGGGTCCTCCACCCTCACTGGCTCACATGTCACACGCCTCCTTGGTGACCTCCAGGAAGGGCTGCAGCAATGCCACGCCGGCATTGTTCACCAGCAGGTCCACGGGGCCCACGCCTTCCAGCGCTCGCTGTGTGGCCTCCCAGTCACCCAGGTCCACGCAGACAGGTTCTACCCCTGGGCACTAAGTGAGGGGTGGGGAGATCATCTACCAGAGGCTCCAAGAAAGCGTACAGCTGGGCATCTGCCACCAGTCGGAGGGGGGCTGGATCTGGGTGACTTTTCAGTCTCACAAGCAGAGAGGTTACGGGGCCCAGAGGAGCCAATAACCTTTTGGGGGCTCAGAATCCCAGGCTACTGCGGGGGACAGGGAGTTAACTGGGCCTCTGGATAACTCTGGGCTTGGGTAACAGGAACCTGACCCGCCTCCGGCCAGCCCACTTCCTCCCTGCGCCTGGGGAGCCTCTGGCCCCGGGCCAGCAAGACAGCCATTTCTGCCTCTTTCTAAATCCAGGGGGCGCCGTCATTCTCCCGACTAGTCGGCAGCCCACGGAGGCGGCGCGCCCGGGGAGGGAGGGTGGTTAGGGTCCTTGCTGAGCCCCAGGGCCCGGCGCCCGCGTGTCCCCGCCCGTCCCCCGCTGGGCTGGGACAGGGCGGCGCCTACCTCGCGGACCAGGCTGTCCAAGTCGGCCTGGGTCCGGCTCACAGCCACCACCTGCGCACCCACCGCGTGCAGCGCTTGGACCGTGCCGCGCCCGATGCCTGCGGGGAGCGCGGCTCAGGGCGAGCAACCCTCCCCGGCCGCCCCCAGCCGCCCCTCCAGCCTACCATTGTCCGCCCCTGGCCGACCCCAGCCCACCTTTGCCCGCCCCGGTGACAAGCGCCCGGCGCCCTGCGAGCCCCAGATCCATGAGGTCCGGCTTGGCCCTGCACTCTGCGGCCGCCCTACTGCGAGCCCAGGGGTCCAGGAGGGCGCGGGGCGGGGCGAGGCGGGCCAATCGCAGGGCGGTATTCTGGTGGGAGGCGGGGACATCCAAATAGCCTGCCCACGGAGGCGATTGGTCGAAATAGGTGGGCGTGGCCGGGGCGGGGCAGGCGGGGAGGGTCCCCGCCGGACACTGGGGCGGGGTTTTTCAAGCGGCTGGGTGGCGACCCTTCTACCCGGGGCGCTAAACTGGTTTAGCTGACCCTACCAGCATTTTTCCCTTACCAAGCTTATTAGAAAAAAACACAGGTGTGGTAGTTAATAGCAGAAAGAATGTGTAACTACACGCGAAATGGAGAACTCAGTGCCAACATTTTCTGTTTTGTTTCTGAGAAGAAAAATTTGGTGAAAAGGATCGCATGCTCTCCTCCCCCAGACCTGGGAGGGGCTCACGCCGGCTCACTTGTGCTCAGAGGGCAAGGGTTTAGATAACCCAATAAGCCTGAAGAAGAGGCCAAGACCAACTACCGTGGGCTTTAGCCTCAAAAGGAGTTGAAACTCTAGCTCACTTGGCCAGCCCACAGAAGGCCACAGCACTTTAAAAACGTGGGTAGGATGGGAGGGGATAAGCCTGGGGGTCACTGGGGTACACAGTGAACAGCAGAGGCAAACATTGCCCTGCAGCTTTAGGGCCAGTGACAGATGTATGTGTGCTCCTGTGCCCACGTATTTGCTGGCTCCCCCTGTAAAAGCTACTTTGTTCTGTGGGTCATGGTGGGAAAGTGAGAACCTTCTGAGGCCAGGAGTAGGGAATTGGTGATTGCAGGGCGGTCGGGTCACTGGGGCCAGAGAGGTGGACAGTCTGGAGAAGAGGATGGCCAGGTCCAGCAAGAGTCAGATCTGAGAAACGCCTGGCGGACAGCCAACAAGCCCCTACCAGACCTAGCCCTGTGGTGCAGCCCACACCCCCTGGCCACCCAGCACACCCTGCCTTCTGCTTCTAACCTTGGACCCTGCCCTCTGCCTGTCCCAGGCTGAGAGTGGGAGACAGCCCCCAGCCTGTCCTTCCTGAAAGGCCCATCTGCCCAGGTCCCTGCACTGGCTTTTCCTGGCCCCCGGAATGGTGTCCAGATCCTTTCACTTGTCTGTGCTCCTCACTGAGCCAGCTGGACTGACCCAAACCAACTCTGGCACAGACCTTGATTTAGGAGGCCCTGCAGCTGGCCAGAGTGGCCTCAGCACTCCTCACCCCTGCTCCATGCCCTCTGCTCTCCCAGCCCAGTGTACCAGTGCCTGGAGGGCCCCACCCCAGTCCCTCATCCCTTGCCCCCTTGCCCAGGGTTGGATACTGTGCCAGTCCAGCTGACTGGTCACCTCAGGCCTCGTCACACTCAGGACCTTGACCCATGCAAGCACAACTGAATCCCAGCAGGCCCTGCCTGCAAGACCCTCTAGCTGTTCAGGCTGCAGAGCTGTTGTGCCCAGATTCAGGCCACGGACAGTAGGTACAGCAGCAGCTGTGGACCCCTCCCCAGCTTGGGCTGCCCTCTCGTGGGTGGTCTTGTGGGGGAAGGTGTGCCCCAAGGTGGAGCTGGGTTCCTCAGGGTTGGATAAACTGTGCTGGCCCAGCACCCCGCCCCTCACGCCCAGGCTAAGCGTTCAGTCCCATCTCCCCTAGGGCTGGCCTATGGTCCAGGGCATCTCCCCAGACCCTCCTCAGACCCTCTCCCCTCCGCTGCCGGCAGTAGTCAAAGCGAAGACTCTGGGCTGAGGGGCGGAGCCAGAGCCGCAGGCAGGAAAGGTGGCCACAGGCTGCCCTCCGTCCTCTGCCCAGAGCTGGTTGGGTGTTTTGTCAGGGACCTGGATATGAGGAATCTCTTCCTTTGCCAGGAATCGCGGCCAGTCAGCTCAAAGGCAGGGTCAGCGGTGGAATGGGGGCATGTCGGGGTGCGCTTCGAATAGGCCACCTGCTCACTTCTTGGAAGGTGAATGTGCCCCCCAGCCCCGACCCTCCCCTTCCCAGCGTCGCGGCGAGCCCATCCAGAGCCCAGGGAACTCGCCTGCTGCAGGAGAATGGCCTGCGTTTATTTAGGCAAATCCACCCCGCACCGCAAAAGACGCAGTGGGTGGGGGCGACAGGGGCGGGGTCTCACGGCAGCGCGGGTGTGGGTGCCTGAAATGTGGAATGTCGTCTGGAAGTGGGGCGTGCTAGCGGGTCGGGAAGGGGAGCCCAGGCCAGTGGAGCCACGCAGTGGGGTGGGGGCGGCGGGCCCGGCGGCGGGCGCAGAGGGGTGGGCCGGGGGCGTGGCCGGGCGTGGGGCGGGGCCCGGTGTAGAAGCGCGGCGGGGCGGGGAGCGGGGCCGAGCGTCATCCGCCCGGCCGCCCGGCGCAGGGACATCTAGGAGGCCAGGTACCCGGCGTCCACGAGGATGCCCGGTACCCGGCGTCCACGAGGATGCCCGAGCCGCTGGTGGAGGCGCTGCGGTCGCTGAGCAGGAAGAGGATGCTGTTGACCACGTCTTCCACCTCTGCGGCGGGCGACGGGCGGGGTCAGCGCGGCTCGGCTCCGCTGGCTGAGCCTGGCCCCAGCCGCGCCCGCCGCTCCGCGAAGCCCCGCTGACCTGCAAACTTCTTCAGCGGGTGGCGCTCCTTCAGCTTTCGGGAAAAATCGGGGTCTGCCGAGACGAGCTGGCCCATGGCCGTCAGCACCACCGTGGGATTCACGGAGTTCACCCGGATCTGGGGCGGGGAGGCCGGAGGGGCAGCCTCAGGTGGCCGACGAGCCTCGCCCCACAGCCCCCACGTACCTCTGACACCCTCTGCCCAGTCCTCGCCCCCAGCCCCCAGCCTTACCCACCACCGGTTCCCCCCCAGGTCCGGGCCCCCGGCGCCCCGAGCGCCGCCACACGCACCTTGTATGGCCCCAGCTCCAAAGCCATGGCTTTGGTCAGCATGGTCATTGCGCCCTTGGTGGAGCCTGTGGACAGAGCGCAGCACCAAGGGCCCTTAGGGATTCAGCCCGTTTTGCGTGCGGCCCAGCCCGGGAGTCCAGCGGCTCCTGCATGGAGTGGGGTTCTGGGGGAGTCCAGGCTGGGCAGAGGGACTCACTGTAGACAGCTAGGTTGGGGAAGGTGACGTGGGCCACCATGCTGGAGACATTGACGATGGAGCCAGGCACTCCGCGGGCAATCATGCCTCGGGCCACCATCTGGAAGCCAAGAGAGGGGGCAGCCTGACCCCACCCAGCGCACCCCAACCTGGGCCACGTCCGTGCTAAGCCACACCCTCCCACCGGCGCACCTGGGACACCTGGAACACAGAGCGCAGGTTCACATCGAAGGACCTAGGGGCATTGCAGACAGACAGACAGTGGCCATGCCCGCTCTGCCTCCTCAGCAGCCCTCTCCCCAGTCCACCTCCTCTCCCACTCCCCACCTGTCAAAGGCCTCCTTGGTGACCTCCAGGAAGGGCGCATCAGCGCCACGGCAGCGTTGTTCACCAGCAGGTCCACGGGGCCCACGCCGCCCAGCATCTGCTCTGTGGCCTCCCAGTCACCCAGGTCCATGCACACAGGCTCTATCCCCGGGCACTGAGAGGAGGCATTGGCCAGTGACCAAAGGGATGGTTCTGGCAGGTTCTGAGGGTCACGGGCCTGGGCTGCAGGGGGCTGCACACCTCACCTCCTTGGAGAGACTGAACAGGTCGGCTTTGGTGCGGCTTATGGCCACCACTCTGGCTCCTGAGGCATGCAGGGCCTTCACAGTGTCGCGCCCAATCCCTGCAGGGGTGCAGATGGCAGGCAGATGGCCCAACACGTCTGGGTCAAGTCTGGGGCTGGGGGCTGCAGCTTTGCTGCTCAGGAAAGAGCAGTGAGAGGGCGCTGGCCCAGGAGGTGGTGGGGATCAGAGGCCCAGCACCTGGGGTCTGGCCAAGGGAGGCCCAGAGGGCAGCTCCTTCCTGCCAGGCTGGGGAAAGAGACCTGGGCTGCCCAGTCTGAAGGCTGCCCTTTCTGGAGGGGCCTTGCATTGAGCAGAGAGGGGCTCATGTCCGGTCCCAGTGGGGCCTGCTGGGTGGCGGGGAGCGGCCCAGGCCCCGGTCTGTGGCTCGGTGGGTGGAGTCGGGGGGCAGGTGCTGGCAGGACAGGCTGTGACAGGCATGAAGGGACACGCAGACCCCCAACATGGGACTGTGAGGCCTTAGGTCTGGCCTCTCCCACACCCCCACTTGCCCAGCTCACACCTACCTTTCCCTGCCCCTGTCACCAGGGCCCGAAGGCCACTGAAATTCAGCTGCATGATGCCAACTCCAAGCCTCTGTCCAACAGGAGAGGCAGGCGTGGAGGGTTTATAAGCCTGGGCTGGAGCGGGCTGGGTGGCAGTGGGGTGTGGTGTGTGGGCTGGCCCGAGGCAGGCAGCACCAGGCCGCCTTGCACTGCTTCCTTGTACACAGAAACCTGCCTCCCTGGAAGGGGCCACCCTCCTCACCCACAACCCAAAGATGCCAGCCAGAAGCTCCATCCTCGGTTTTGGAAAATAAATTAAAAAGAAACCCTGGTGTGGGTAATATGCCCCTTCCTGGCTGCTAGGGGAAGGTGGCCTGGAGCTGGCCCCTGCAGCCTTGGGCCAGTGCCCCGGGGTGATGACCAAGGCACACTGTGCTCAAGGCTGGCCCCCTACACCTGCCAACCCCGACCGCACCGTGGGGTCTAGGTTGGCCGACGAACTGAGCGCACCGGAGAGTCCTAACCCTGCTGCTTGCAGTCACCCACAGGATGGGTGGCTCTGCTCAGTGTGCCCACAGCCAGCTTCATGCAACCTTCTGTTCCTTCCACATGATTTCCTCCTGTTTCTGTGGATGTAAGTCAGCAAGGCCACGCAGTTCCTCTTGTGTGTGCCTCACGCCCTTTGTGGGTCTCACTGCATCTGTCACCCCCTGGGCCCTCCTGAGACTTGAGTCTGGTTGAGGGTTTGAAGCAGGAGAGGCGGAGGGCTGGGTGCTCTGAAGGACCAGCGGTTCCCTGCAAGGCACCTCAGGGTGGCGGTCTCAGGTTCTTCAGGCAAAGCGGCCCAGACTGGGCTCCAGGGAAGGGGCTGGAAGGGCTGCTTCCACTGGGAGAGGAGGCCCAGCACAGCGGAGTGGGCCCCCATCCCACTGTCCCAGGCTCACTCCTTACCAGCTGATGCTGCAGCTTTAAGGACACGGTCCCTGCTGGGTTAGGAATTCAGCTTGTGATTCAGGCTGAGATGCTGAGTCTGGCTTTGGAAGTATCCCCCAGCAAAGCAGCATCTCCTCTGTGGCTACCCCAGATGCTCTCAGGTCCCTCATGCAGGCCTTCGGTGGGAATGTCCCTCCCCCCCGGGCTCTTAGAGGCGACCACCCTACCCTGTGATGTGTCAGCTGGGAGCCCAGGGCACATGACCAGGCGGGCTCCGGGGCTGGGAGGCCTCGTGGCGGACACAACCCACTGCTCCAGCAAGTGGGTACCAGCCAGCCCCAGGAGAGGGGCAGAGGGCCTCACACCCCGCACGCCCAGCACACACCCCACAGCCAACACAGCTCCGACACTGGCCCCACACTGCACTGCGGACTGGTTTTCTGCTCTTGAGATTCTGGGTTCTTCACCCTCCAGAATCGTCCCTCAAAGGCTGCCCTCTACCCTGGGGTCAGAGGCTATGGCCCTGAGGTGAGGGGAAAGGGGAGGGGGTGCCTGCACCCCAGGGCAGGGTGTGCAGAGGCCCCCCACCGCCTCGCCCCAGCTCCCCCGGCTCCTGACGCGGGCTCGTCTGAGTCTCCAAAAGGAAAGCTGTGTGCTCATGCCTGAAGCAAAGGGAGTAACCCTGTACGTTGGCTCACGCTCTGTGTCCACGACGCGCACGGGGCAAGCCACGAGCCCCTCCCTGGGGCTGGGCCCATGCGCATTAGCCTGTGTGCCAAAACCGCGGCTCTCTCGCGTCCAGTGTGTTGGATGGGTTAGCTTTGCTCAGAGAGGTCTGGCCCTGGCCTGCTCGTCTGGGGTGGGATCTCCGGGCCCCACAATGTCCTGCCTGATGGGAGCATCTTGGTTGCTGGGGGTCTTGCCCACCTGATGGTCCAATGTGCGATCTGTGCTCGGGGCTCTGGGAAAGCGCGTGTCATTTCTGACCTCTGGGAACAGCTGGGTCTGAAGGACAGCCAGCCACGTGGGCAGAAGGTGATAAGGCCCCAGTGAGTACCGCAACAATACAAACACCACGAGCTTCCCCGGGGGTAGTACTCCGTGTGTGTTGTCACACGTCTGGCCGCAGTCAGGCTCGTGTTTGGACCCTCCCAGACTCTGTCCTCTGCGTCTCTTCCTTCAGCTGAGTGCTGAATCCTTCTGTTACGGTACTGATCGCAAGTACCACACTTTCCTGAGGTCGGTGGGTCACTCTAGCCGACTGTGGGAACTTGGGTGTCTGGGAGACGGGCCACACCCTCTGGGCCTGGAAACCAAGCCTGTCTCCCAGCACGGGAGTCTGGGAGCAGCGGGACCTACTGGGCTCCTGTGGCCCATCCTGGCGCTGCCCCTTCTTGCAGGCCAAGCTGAGTCCAGGGCCCCCTCTTGCTCCAGACCCTTCCTCATCCTCCACTGCTCCTGCCCGGTGCCCACCAGGCCCACTGGCTCTACCGCACGGGGAGCCTTTGGTCTGACCATGTCCCCAGGTCCCCCTCCCCCAGGCCAGGCCACCTCCACTCCCTGCCAGGCTCCCCTCCAACTTCTTGGCTTCTGGGCCCAGCTGGGGTGTTAGCTCCTCTGAGGGCTCCCCCTCTGGGCTCTGGCACCTCAGGTGTTGACTCTCAGCCCTCTGGCCACTCAGTCACTCATGTTCCCTCTGCCTTGCGATCACCTGCGTCCTCTGCACCCCCTGTTCCCTGGCACTTGTGAGAGATGCTTCCAGCATGTGTCTGCAGAGTGAATGAACGAACGACACACCCTAAAACGAGGGTGATAGCCACACACTGTGGCTGCACAGAGCACAGGCCGTGACCCGCGTCTGCACAGGGAGCCTGCAGTCGAGCGGGCGGGGCGGGGAACAGGAGCAGGGCTGCGGGCTACCCTCACAGCGGTCCAGGTCCCCACCCCCGGCTCCTCGTCCGGCCCACGTCCCAGATGGGTGGAAGTGGCTTGTTCTTGTCCGCAGCGCTGTGACCAAGAAAGCGCTGTTGACAGCGAGGCCTCCTTGACACAGGGCAAGAGTCCTCGAGTGGAGTTTAACTCCCCGGGCAGCATCAGGCCTCAGGCACCGCAGGGCGACTTCCTGGAGGAAGCAAGAGGCAGGTGCAGCTGAGAAAAAGCAGGAGGGGACCCTGGGAGGGAGAGGAAACCTGTCCAGGTCACTGGGCACAGGTCACCATTCCCGTCACCACTCGTGTGTGCACACAAGAGGGGACACACATGGGGACACACAGACACAGGAGGTCCCCGTGGGTGGGCCTGGGGAAACGCTCGCCCTCTGGGAGAGAACCCAAGGACCACCTCGATGGCATATTTTGCCTTCTTCTGGACAATGAGGAAGTTGAAGAGACCTAAGGCCTCCCAGCCCCCACTTTCCTGGACACTGTGCTGGTCCTTCCAGCTCTCCAGACAGTCTCTGTGTAGCCGGCAGCCAGCCAGGGCCACTGTGCTGAGCTGACCCTGTTGGGGGCGTGGCCGTCCAGGTCTGTCCGCAGGGAGGGGGATCCCAGGCTCAGGCTGCCCCAGGAGCCCAGCGCGGGTGGGGGGGGCCCTTGCCTCCAGGAGTGTCTGTGACTCAGCATGGGGCCCTTCCTGCCATGCGCACCCCCCACCGCGTGTGTGTTTAGAGGGGTCTGAGCTCACGGCACCCTGAGGAAGGGCTTTGTGCACGCCTCCCTTGAGGACCTGGGCCACCACCTGTGGCCCCGCCATCGAGCTGGGGCCACCCTTCCTGGTCCCTCTCATGTCAGCTTGTGCTTGTTGGCTCTTTTCTTCACCAGCAGGGCTGAGTCCCAACCCTGCCGTCGGGGCTCAGAGTCTCGGAGGGGACAGTGACATGCAGGGAGGGGACTCCGCGTGCAGTGGGCCCAGGGGCGGAGGGCCGTGCCCGGCAGTAGCTGATGTGGCTGGACTGGGGGAGGACCACTCACTGCCGAGTCTCAGTCCTCAGGACATCCCGCCCCCGCCCGCATCTCCCACCTCCTGGAAGCCCTGGCCCCACTCTGGAGGGCTCAGCCCTCTGGGAAGCTGACTTGTTCCTGGCTTGACCCCAGGCTTTTGGAGAAATGAGAGAGAGGCTTGAGGGCCGGGGTTGTTGGCAGGGGTCCCCCTCCCCAGAGGCTCCTGGCTCCCTGGGATCGGCACCTGCCCCTGGGGGAGCCGACAGCTTCTCTGATGGGAAAAAGCCTGCGGTTCCTGCCCACCCCACCCCCATATCACGGGATTATTGCGTGACTGGTGGGGCTCTGAGACGGGAGGCTGTTCTCTTTTGTCGAGAGATTAGGCTCTTGGTCATGGGAAGTTCTAGGGGAGGAGAGTGGCAGACTTTTCCTGAGGCACAAGCGCTCCCTGGGTGCCTGTAAGGTGATGCTGCTGGGAAAAGCCACCTCAGCCACTCCTGGAATTAGACCTGAGTGGCCGGCAGGGGAGCGGAGCCAGGGAGGCGGCACGAGCTCCCTGTGGCCCTGCCCCAGGGCCCGGGGGGCCCCACGGCCTTCTGGGGGGGAGCTGACCCTGGCCTGGAGGCCCAGGGCCCCCAGCACTGAGCCTGGAGCTGAGGACCTTGCTCTTGCTCTTGGGTCCAAGATAACTTTCTTGGGGGTGAGGAGGGGTTGCAGGTCAGGTTGCTCAATCCTCAGCCTCTCCTGCCTGCTCCCACATACAATGAAGCTTTTCTAAACCGAATCAACAACTGTCGGGGCCCCCCTAAGCTAGACTTGAATGCAGCTGTTACAACTGTGGTCTGAGAATGAAAGGAAAGCTGCCTCAAGGGACTGCGGGGCCGGAGCGTGTGTGCTCAGCTGGGCGGGCAGGTGCTCAGCTGGGCGGGCAGGATGCCGTCCGCAGGGCTGGGCAGAGCTATGGCTCTGGACGAGGTCTGCACCCATCCTGTGTGGATGGCGGAGTCACCCTGATGCCACACATTCCCGTCTGTCAAGTTTCGGAGGGATCTGCTGTCCTGGCCAACTTTTCAGGGTGCAGGTGCTTCTCGCTGCTCCTCTTAAAAGACAAAGGACAGCTGAACCCCCATAACCTCAGACGGCATGCGGGAGCTGTGACTGGGAAGAGCCTCCGTGTCCTATTAGAAGTTACTCACGAAAAGGGTGTTGCTCATTAGCTTAAATGACACACAATGGCCCATGTCTGGGAACCCTGCCTCCTGGGTAACAAGCATTCAGCTAAAATAACTTTGTTGAGCTCACAGGAAACCTCCTGACCAGGCTGGGATGAAGAAATGAACTCGTCCCCTCCAGAGTCTGGCTGGAACCAGCCCTTAACCCTCTCCTCTTCTAGTGTAAAAGGAGCCTGAATTCTAACCCTGGGAAGATGGTCTCTGGCGTATCTCACCATCGCCTCGGCCTGCCAGCTTCCCTCGGCCTGCCAGCTTCCCTTGCCCCAGCACATCTCTGCTCAGCATGTCCTGGGGCAAGCAGTGCAAGCTTGGACTCTGCAGCAGAGCCGCCCTCTCGAGCCGAGGCACCTTCCTGCCATGTCCCTGCTTTTTTTCTTTTTTTCCTTTATTTTTATCTTTTTGTTAATGGAGGTGCTGGGGATTGAACCCAGGACCTCATGCATGCCAAGAGCACGCTCTGGTGCTGAGCTTTACCCTCCCCACCCTCCTCCTCCTCTTTTTTTTTTTTTTAATTTGAAGTATAGTTGATTTATAATGTTGTGTTAGTGTCTGGTGTACAGCACAGTGATTCAGTTATTTGTATATATATTCTTTCTCATAGTCCATTATTTTAGGTGATTCCAAGGTGTTGAATGTAGTTCCCTGTGCAATGCAGTAGGACCTTGTTCTTTTTTATTTTCCTTTATTTAATTTCTCTTCCCCGTAAACTGTGCTCATAGACCTTGCTTCACGCTCCGTATCAGTGAAGTGCGATAGCAGCTGCGGACGAGGTGATTAACGCTGCCTGAAACCATGGGAGTTCATTTCTCCCATGATGACGAGCAAGGGATGACACCACAGCTGCCAGCAGGGCCATCGGAGACCCAGGACCTTCCCCCCGCCCACCCTGCTCCTGCCTTTTCACGTGGTCCAGCTGCCCTGCCTGGGAAGGTGGCTGTGGGGCTTCTTCAAGCCAGTGAAGCCTGGGGAGTTCACGTCCCTCCTGGGCTTGGGTGGTGAGTCTCCTTTTCACCTTCATCCAACTTTCTTCTTGTTCCTCCATTTCGCCAGATGATGTGAGGGTGACTTAAACTACAACATGCTGGGCCTCGATGGTAGAAGCAACCCGGGGGGTGTGGGTCTAGCTCTGTGGTAGAGTGCGTGCTTAGCATGCATGAGGTCCTGGGTTCAATCCCCAGTCCTTCCTCCTAAAAAAAAAATACACAAACCTAATTATCTCCTCCACCACCAAAAAAAAAAAAAAAAAAAAAAAAAAAGGAAGCTGTCTGGGTTCTGGGCTCACTACCTACAGCGGAGCCGCCCGGGCCCATCGCAGTGGGATGTGAACACGTGGGCTCCCTGGCTTAGTGGTCCCTGCTGCCCAGCCCAGCCCGCCCTGACAAGTTCCATCTCTAGCTTAGCTTTTCTTTTAAGTATGAAAAATTGATTAATAAACAAATTCTGGCACCTTTAAAATCTTTACTTATGTATTTATTTTACAATGTCATATTTTTAAATTGCAATATAGTTGATGTACAATATTATATGTTACAGGTATACAATACAGTGATTCACAGTTTTAAAGGCTGCACTCCACTTACAGTTATTATAAAATGTTGGCCGTATTCCCTGTGTTGTACGATATATCCTGGTAGCTTGTCAGGGACAAATTGATGGTTGTGCCTCTTAACCCTCCACCCCCATCTTGCCCCTCTCCTTTCCCTCTCCCACTGGTCACTGAGAGTTCCTGCTCTACATCTGTGAGTCTCTCTCTTTTCTGTTGTGCAATAACTAGTTTGCTGTTTTCTAAGTTCCCACATGTAAGTGATATCTTACTTTATTTGTCCTTCTCTGTTTGACTTATTCCACTTGGCATAATGCCCTCCAAGTTCTGGCACCTTTAACTGAAGTAGAGTCAGTTTACCGTGTTGTGTAAATTTCTGGGGCACAGCATCATGTTTCAGTCATACATACACATGCATATATTCCTTTTCATATTCTTTTTCATTACAGGTAACTATAAGATATTGAATGTAATTCCTTGTGCTATACAGTAGGACCTTGCTGTTTATTTTATGTATGGTACTTAGTATCTGCAAATCTCGAATTCCCAATTTAGCCCTTCTCAATGCCTTTCCCCTCTGCTAACCATAAGCTTGTTTTCTGTGTCTGTGAGTCTGTTTCTGTTTTGTAAATAAGTTCGTCTTTTTTTTTAGATTCCACATATGAGTGATAGCATATGGTATTTTTCTTTCTCTTTCTGGCTTACTTCACTTAGAATGACATTCTCCAGGTCCACCCATGATGCTGCAAATGGCATTATTTTATTATTTTTCATGGCTGAGTAGTATTCCGTTGTAGAAATATACTACATCTTCTTTATCCAGTCATCTGTAGATGGACATTTAGACTGTTTCCATGTCTTGGCTGTTGTAAATAGTGCTGCTATGAACACTGGGGTACATGTATGTTTTCGAATTGGAGTTCCTTCCAGATATATGCCCAGAAGTGGGATTGCTGGATCATATGGTAAGTCTGTTTTTAGTCTTTTGAGGAACCTCCATACTGTTTTCCACAGTGGCTGCACCAAACTACATTCCCACCAGCAGTGGAGGAGGGTTCCCTTGTCTCCACAGCCTCTCCAGCATTTATTGTTCGTGGGCTTTTGAATGGTGGCCATTCTGACTGGTGTGAGGTGATGCCTCACTGTCGTTTTAATCTGACCAGTGGAAACTTCTGACCCCAGAGATTTCTGTGGGAATGTTTTTGTCAGTAAGTTCAAGTTATGTAATACAGGGCTATTTCAATTTTTAATTTCATCTTGGTTCACTTTTTTTTTTGAAGAAAAGTATTTTTAATTTTATTTTTTATTGAAGTGTCATTGAATTACAGTGTTAGTTTCAGGTGTACAGCAAACTGATTCAGTTATACATCTACATACATATATATTTTTTCAGATTCTTTTCAATTATGTTATGTCAAGAAATTGAATCTAGTTACCTGAGCTCTGCAGCTGATCCTTGTTTATCTATACTGTATATATTGGCTCACTTTTTAAGTGGCATCTTTACTGAGATGCCATTTGCATATCAAAAAGTGTAGTTTTGAAGGGTATATAATTCGGTAGGTTTTAAATTTTTTCCTTTTTTTCTTTTATTAAAAAATTAACTTTTTTCTTTTTCTTTTTGTTTTATGAGAGGGAGGTGATTACGTTTATTAATTCATTTATATTTGGAGGAGGCACTGGGATTGAACCCAGGACCTCGTGCATACTAAGCACATGCTCTACCACTTGAGCTACACCCTCCCCTATTTTCTTGTTTTTCTAATTAAAACTTTTTCCTTTTTGTTTTTGTTTTTATTCTTAACTCAGTAGTTTTACATTCAGAGTTGTATAACACCACCATAATCTAACTCCAGAATGAAGTTAATTCCCAGTATATTTTTCATTTTCTAGATGTAATTTTGATTAGCCTGGTATCCCTGAGAGGCAGATTCAGATATCAACATCATTAATTCCCATTATTGGCGGAAGTACGAAGTCGCTACGAATACTGAATGACGTAATGCTGGGCCCTTGCTCTTGGGGAAATACACACACACACACACACTTCGCCGAGATTATGATCTCGAACCCTACAAGCAACTCATCCCTGTAGACTCTGTTTCCCCTGTTTCACAAAAGAGACGGGGAGGTTCGGAGGTGTGAAGCGACCTGCCGGAGGCTGCCCCACCCAGAGGTACACAGCTGGGATTCAAGCCAGTCCCGCGGGCCCGGAGCCGGCGCGGCCTGCTTGCTCCGCACTGCCCCCTGCTGTCTGCATCCTCTCCCGGCATCTCTGAGGCAGAGCCTGGCCTGGTTCTCCCGCCGCTGGGGTGGGCGCATCTGGCGACCCAAGGTTTTCACCGTTCTTCCCACGTCTGAGGGTGACCAGAAAAGCAACTGTTGATTTTGGGGTTGCAGATGAATTTTATCTTGAGGGTGAGCTTGCAAATACAGAATCTGCAGATAACAGGGCCAGACTGTGCTTCCAACCCCCCAGGAAAGGCCCCGCCCCGCGGCAGCCCCGTCCCGCCCGCCCCGCCCCCGGAGGGCTGGCCCGCTTTGGGGCTCACCCCTCCCCCAGCGCTCGCTCAGTGCCTGGTTGCTCAGTGACGCTCCGGAAGTGGCTGTCCAGAAAGTGTGAGCGGGAGGGCCGAATGCATGCAACTTCATTTTCAACCTTATTAACAGAATTTTAACTTTTTCTCATTATGCATCTACTGTATGTCTACTATGAAACATATTTGTTACTTGTAAAATGTAAAAGTGGACAAACATCTTTTACCAATTTCTTGTGTATTTTTCAGAGGCAATCAAGCAAACATTTCTCTGAGAAGTAGACGGACCACCCACTGGGGGAGACCTGGCAGCGTCAGGGTGCCGGCCGGCTCCGTCTCCCCTTGGAGGGTGCTGGGCTTGGGGGTGACTGCTCCCCTGGACCTGGTGAGGAGGGAGCCTGCACCTCTGAGGCTGGCCGTCCCGGTGGGAGGCTGAGGCTGCCCCAGCTGGGGAGGGGCAGTCTGGTCCCATGTGATGCTGCCCTGAGTCTGTGCTCTGCGGACGCCCCCGTGGCAGGGGCCTGGGAGGCCCAGCTCATGTCTAGGTCTCGAGGGGCTGCTGCACATCCCACGTCTGGGAACGTGAGGGGGAGTGGCCGCTGAGCACGAACAGTCCCCGGTGACCTGCCAGAAACCTCTCCAAGGGACCGGTGCCCGACCACCAGCCTTTGCTGACCCCAAGCTGCCTTTTTGGGTACTGCTGGCCTGCCCAAACACACAGACACATACGTCTGCCCTCCTCTGCACAGCACGCACACATTCATACCCACCTACATAGCAGCGTACACTCATTTACACAGCAGTTCACACACACGCATGAACACCCGTGAACACCTGTGAACGTATGCACACACACTCATGGACGCTTCTGTGCCTGTGAGACACACACACGTGCCACAGCGTTCTGAAAACACCCAGGAAGTCTGCCTCCTGGAGCGAGGTGTGTCATATTCCCCTCGTTTTTGCAGGATTCCCCACCCCCATGTACGCTCCGGGTCATGTCGGGGAGTCCAGCGGGCAGCTCAAGGCTGGCTGGGAGGCCGGGAGGAAGGCAGCTCTGCCCAGGTGGAGCTGGTCTCGGGGCAGAGCCTCACAGGGAGGAGCTGAATGCTGTGTGGCCCCGTCCGGAGCTGAGCTTCCATGTGTAGCCAGTTAACTAAGACAAGGACCAGAGAATAACAATCAAGCCTTTATTCACTCGCTGCAGCAGCCGAGCAGGAGCAGGGGGCAGGCACTGCCTCCCCTGTCTGTTTCTCCTCCCTGGAAAGGTACCATCAAGGTGAGTCCGCTGGCAGGACGGGGATGTCTCACTGCAGGGGGACCCCAGGCAAGAGGCTCCTGCTGTTTTAAGGACTTGGGGTGGGGGGAGGGGATGGGGAAGCACTGAGCAGTGAGTCAGCCCCTGAGTGGAGATGCCTGGGCTAGGAGTGATCTGTGCCAAGTGCAGCCGGCCAGGGGCCTGCATCCCAGTGTGCAGCTCCCCTCAGAGGCAGGGCGGCTCTGGCTGGGCTCCGAGCCTGGCATGTGGAGGGCGGCCCCCCTGGTAGGACAGCTGGCGCAGCCGCTGCAGTCCCCGCTGCTTGGCTGCAAGACCCCACCCAAGACCCCGGCCTGGAGTCCCCTCTCCAGCAAGGAGGGGAGCAGGACGGAGCCCTGGGAACCGGAAGCCAGCCCCGTCCCAGGCCCCCTCACCCTTGGGTGGAGGCCCTTCGGGTGACAGTGGGGGCTGGGCTGGGAGGAGGAGCATCCTGCAGGCTGCAAAGTGTGGACCCCAGGGCAGGAACACGGCGCCAGGCCTGCCAGGGGCCATGTAGGAGTTGGCAGGCCAGCCCGAGTGTCCCCCTGGATGAGGCCGTGGCCGTAGCCACTTGGGGCAGCTGACTGAGCCCAGGGCGGGCAGTTCCTGCTCTCTTGGGCAGCCGTCACCCACCCACACTGGGGGCAGAGCCAGAGCCACGTTTGGGTCACGGGTCGAAGGTCACCGAGAAGCAAGGTCATCCTGCTTCCGCGCAGGACACCAGTCCGTGTCCGGGTAGAGAAGGCAGTGGATGGACTTAAACCTGGGAGGGAAGTGGGGGTCAGGGCTGCAGGGAGGGAGGGCTGGTGCCAGCACGCCTCCCCTGCCCGCCCCTCACCTTGTGGGGTCCTGCTCCCGGCTGAAGCCTCCGGCCACGTTCACCACGTTCTGAGGGTTCTCAGGGCCCCCATAGCTCAGGGTGACCTGGGGAAGAGGAGGAGGGAGAGTCGCTCTCTTCGGGCCAGCGTCTCCTGCTGTGTCCTCCAGGGGAGAGGCTGCTCGGCCTCCCAGTTCCCCAGAGCCCCTGACCCGGTGCCCTCAGGGCAGACTCAGGAGCAGCACTGGAGGGCGACGTGGGCTGAGGGCCGCGGGCCGCGGCCAGCATGCAAGACACCTAGAGAGGTGGCTGGCGCACGTGTCGGGGTGAGGGCTCTGCAACCCTCTGCCCAAAGCTGATCCTCCCTCCCGTCACCCCAGGACCGCTGCCCTGGGCCCACCTGCCTCGGAAAGCCCAGATGCTACCCTTTGCAAACGGGCCCCAACATTGAGTCTGGGAGCCCCCTACACCCAGGATCCTGGGGCCTGGCAAATTTGCCGGAGTGCTGGGACCCACCCCTGAGTCCTTGCTCAAACAGGAGCCCACTTGGGCGCCAAGTGGGATGAGCGCATGGGACCCGGCAGAGGGCAGGGGCCGGGCAGGCCCACCTGCTGGAGCACGGAGTCGGGCGGCAGCCTCTGCAGGTTCTCCAGGTGGGAGTGGAAAAGGGAGCTGTGCAGCAGGCGGGCACCCAGCAGCCCCTCCACGATGTAGCCCACCGTGCAGTCGTCCGGCAGCCGCACGCGCTCGGCGGTGCTCATGAAGCTGCCCAGGCTGGGGGTGGGCAGTGGAGGACAGGTCAGCGCCACCCTATCTCTGTACCCCCAGCCCGTGCTCTCACTGCCCCACTCACCTGGCCCAGGGGCTCATCTTGAGGGCCAGGCCCCGGCTCAGGCAGAACCCGGCCCCGCCTGTAGCGAACCAGAACTTGACGGTGGTCACCTGGGTGGAGGGGGCTGGCAGTCAGGGCTCCCCACCCTGACTCCTCGCCTGGACACCCCGGGGGTTGTCCTTAAGCCGCCCTTCAGGGCTCCCAGGCAAGCGACAGAAGGCCTCTCGGAGTGCCGGGGAACCCAGACTTCTCCCATGCGGTCTCCTGTGGCCCCAGCCCCTCCCACGGCCCCTCCTCACTGGCCCAGCTCCCGAAAAGCCCCTCTGGGTGGATCGGACACCTGCCTCTTCCCGGCTGGGGCCTCCATGCTCTCAGCTGCCCCTCCCCGGCCCAGCACTCACGGTGCCACCTTCCTGGACCCGCTCGGTAGCCTCGATGGGGTGGTCCAGGCTGGGCCGCCCCAGGTAGACGTCCTGGCTAGGTGAGAAGGTGGCCAGCAGCTGCAGCAGGCCTTCTGAGTTCACGTAGTTGTCATCGTCCACGTGGCAGAACCACCTGGGAGAGGTGCAGGAGTCTCTGGAGCGAGGCCTGGCCCAGGGGGAGAGGCCTCCACCCTGGGCCCAGGTGTGTGGGCCCAGCCTCGGCCCTGGGCACTCTGGGGGAAGGGCATGGGCGCGCGGCCACCACGTACTTGCGTCTGGACTCGATGAACTTGTCATACTCCACCGACATCTTGCAGCACAGAGCCTGGCGGGTGTGCACAGCCGAGCAGTTGGTGTTGACGACGTGGCTGCCTGCCGGGTGGGGACACAGAAGCATGGAGGCCAGGGCGAGGCCCACTGCCAGCCCACCCCACTGAAGTCAGGGCAAAATGCAGCTGTCCTGCTCAAGGCTCCAAGGCGGGGTACAACTGTAGACCTGTCGTGGCCCCACTCGGATGACCCTGCTGCTGACCTCTGAGGTCCAGGCAGACGACAACCGTTGAAACCTACAAGGAGAAACTTGCCCGGAAACAGGACTTGAGGTGAGACCATCCTGATTGAGGCAGGCCTGGAAGGCACGGTTCTTTACTGGCACCTCTTCATGGGACGTGGCTCTAGCCAGGTACCCTGGGAAGTCAGCCAGTGGCCGAGGGAGGCAAGGGAGGCAGAGCATGGCTGGCAGGGTGGGCCCTGGACACTGGGTCAGTGCCAGGTGGGGATCCTGACTCTGTTCTCTACCAGTTGTGTGACCCTGGGAAGGTGCCTCAACCCCCCACAACCCGCCTGCACACAGCAGGGGGCCGTGTGGCACTGGACTGAGGGACATCTTGGAGGAGGCCTTCAGGCAGGCCAGCAGGGCTGGCCTTGGGGGGCACGCACCTCCCTGGAGCTGCAGCTCAGGGTCGTCCCCGTCGGTGAAGATGAATGTCTGCGGAGAGACAGCCTGTGAGGCATCGGGGTAGGGGGGCAGGCTGAGCTCAAACAGGTTGGGGTCACCGAAAAGGGGGGGCAGTGTTCCACGGATAGCCTGCCAGAACACTCAGCACGCCTGGTGCCACTGGGGATGGGCTTGCTGTCACTGGAGAAGTTTCTGGGGTCTCATCCTGTATCAGCCGGAGAACCCACCCAACCCTGAGCCCAGAAAGGGGCGGGAGAGGGTGGACATACTCATGGCCTGGGGCTTGACTGCCCTGCTGGGGACACAGCGGTGGGCAGCGGGTCCTGGGCGGGGTTGAAGGAGGGGGGGGTCCCAAGGCGGAGGTGCCGGGTACAGGTCCCAGGTGGAGGATCCCGACGGTGGATGTCCAGAGGGCAGGACTCGTGGGGGGGGGGTTGGTGGCAGTACCGGGATGGGGGTCCCAAGGTCGGGAATCCGGGGGGCAGGGATCCCAGGGCGTGAGAGGCGGCCGGGGTCGGCGGGATCCCCCGGCGGGCGGGGCCCACCTGCCGTCGGGCGCGGGAGATCCAGGTGCGCAGCAGCAGCCCCAGGCGCGGCCCATGGTTTTTCCGGGTGGTCTTGACCGCGATGAAGACGTCCTCGGGCCGCAGGAGCGGGGAGGCGGCGGGCCGGGCAGGGGACGCGCGCGGGCCGGGGTCGGGGGTCGGGGCCCGGGTCGGGGCCGGCACGGGCGCGCGGGACAGCGGCAGCGGCAGCAGCAGCAGCGCGGCCAGGGCCGCCGCCAGCGCGAGGCAGGCCCGGCACAAAGCCCCCCGCGCGCGGCTCATGCGGCCGCGGGACCCGCGGGCACCGCCCGACCAGGCGCGCCGCGGCCCCTTTAAGGGCCGCCCCCGCCCGCGCCACGACCCGGAAGCGGCGGTCGCGCTGCCCCGGAAGTGGACGGCGCGCTGCGGCGGGGTGGGCGAAGATGCCGCTGCCGGTCCAGGTGTTTAACTTGCAGGTAACGAGCCGCGGCCGGCGGCCCCTCCGCGCCCCCGTCGCCGGGCCGGAGCGGGGCCGGCCGTGCGCGCCCCCCGCGCGGCGTCCTCCCCGCGCCCGGCCTCCGGCCGCAGCGTCCCGCCCGTCGGCCCCGCAGGCCCGGCGCGCTAACGCTCTCTCTCCTTCAGCAGCCAGCCAGCTCTGTGTCAGGGTCGGGGGGTGCAGAGAGTCAGGAAAGAATGAGGGCTGGCCCGGCCCCCCGCGCGGCCGCGTCGTCAGTGGCAGATGTGCACTGCGCCGCTCCCAGCGGTAGGTCAGAGCTCTTCCAGCCGGGCACGGCCGGGGACTTCAGCCTGAGTGCCAGCCTGTCGGCCTGTACGCTGCTTTATGAGGTACCTTCCAGGACAGGGGCCAGGACCAGGGCGCCCAGGCGACCCCCTCCCGCCTCCCGCCTCCCGGCCGCGGCCCCGTCCCGCGGCGGGACTCGGCCCGGCGCTGCCTCTCTGGCTGCTCGGACGCGCCCGGGTCGAGGCCGCGTCTGTTTCGTCCCTGTTGCTCGGAGGAGGCTGCGTCAGGATAGCGGCTGGGAACGCGTAGGGACCCTCGGGGGTCCCTGGGTAGCGGTCCTCCGGCGTCTGCTTCCAGCCCCGGAGATGGGCCGTCGCAGTCCGGCCTAGGGTTCAGCTCCTGAGCCGCCAGGCTTGCTAGGAGGCTCCCCTTATGTGGCCGCGCTGGATGTGGTGGGGGGTGCGGAGGGGCTTGGGGGACAGGAGCCCGCCCACCCGGGAGATGGCAGCCGGGCTGAGCTGGGGCACACTGAGGGTCTCTTGCCCTCTCTGGGCGACCCCTGCTCGAGGTGCCAAGGTGCTGGCCTGTGTTGCAGGGGGCAGTGGAGCCCATGCAGATTGACGTGGACCCCCAGGAGGACCCGCAGAACGCGCCCGATGTCAACTACGTGGTGGAGAACCCCACCTTGGTACGGAGCCTGGCAGGTGCTGGGGGGGAGGTTGTTGGGGTGTGTCCTGCTGGGAGGTCCAGGCTAGGCTCCCAACTCTGACCATGGCTTTTCCTGACCCAGAACCTTTAGGTCTCATGATGGGTTCCTAGTCAGCTCCAGAGTCTGCACCTGCTTCTCTGCCCTGGAGGAGCCCTGTGTGCCAGGCCGCCCCGCAGGTGGAGTTTCACCACCAGGGCAGGCCTTCCTCGCGGCCTAGCCTGGGAAGCACCATCTCCTTGCTGCTCAGCTTCATAATTGGCAGTTATGGGCCGGCGCCTGTGTGGCTCTGGCCACTCACCCCTGGGTGGCGCTCCACTCGAGGCCCTTGCACTGGCCCACCTTGAGTGGCCTCTCGGCACCTAGACAGTGGTTTATTTGGTGCCCACGTGCCTAGTTGTTCCCATAGTGGGTGCAGAGTCTCTCGAGACACGGAAGGGTTAGCATTCAGGTCCTTGCTCCTGACTCACTGGCCAGGGCTTGGGGTCTGGGGTCCCAGCTTGCACCATCCCCCCACCCCCAGGACCTGGAGCAGTACGCGGCCAGCTACAGCGGCCTGATGCGCATTGAGCGCTTGCAGTTCATTGCTGACCACTGCCCCCCGCTGCGGGTGGAGGCCCTGAAGATGGCCCTCTCCTTCGTGCAGAGGACTTTCAACGTGGACATGTATGAGGAGATCCACCGCAAGCTCTCAGAGGCTGCCAGGTGAGGCTGGGGCTCCGCAAGACAGGCAGGGGCGCAGGCACTAGGGGCTGGGTGTGGTGTGTCTCCATCGGGGCCAGTCTGGGCAGGCGCCCTTCCTCTGCTCCTGCAGCGCCTGATCCCACGACACAGTGAGAGGGCTTTCTTGTTGAAAAGCCAGGAGGGGCAGTAAATGGCCCATTGGGCTAGATTCTCACTCTCCCAGCTGAGAATTCAGGCTCTCTCCATGTCATCCTGGGCTGTTTTTGCACACCTATGTGTGTGCAGTTCTGACACTGAACAGAGCCAGTGGAGAAGACAATGTGATTCCTTCTCAGCACGGCCACAGGGCCCGTTTCCCGCTGGGCTTCCCCACCAGGCTGCAGGCTCCTGTGGTTGGGACTGCCCCTGTGCCAACTGGGCGCTCTCCTGGTAGGGGTGAGGGCTGCTGGGAGCACCCGCCTTCCTGCACGTGGGCCCTTGATGGCCAGGTCCTCCCTTAGGGAGCTGCAGAACACACCCGACGCCATCCCAGAGAGTGGTGTGGAGCCCCCGCCCCTGGACACGGCCTGGGTGGAGGCCACCAGGAAGAAGGCCTTGCTGAAGCTGGAGAAACTGGACACTGACCTGAAGAACTACAAGGGCAACTCTATCAAGGAGAGCATCAGGTGCGCGGGGTAGCGGAGGGGCCCACTGAGGGCGCCAGGTGCACCTTCGGAGGTGGGGGCAGCCAGGCCCAGGCGTGCGAGGGGCAGAGGTGGGGGTAGTTTCTTCAAGGAGAGCGTCAGGTGCGCGGGGTAGCGGAGGGGCCCACTGAGGGCGCCAGGTGCACCTTCGTTGGGGGAGCAGCCAGGCCCAGGCCCCACCAGCGTCACTTGTGGCCGGACCCACAGGCGCGGCCACGATGACCTGGGTGACCACTATCTGGACTGTGGGGACCTCAGCAACGCCCTCAAGTGTTACTCCCGGGCCCGGGACTACTGCACCAGCGCCAAGCATGTCATTAACATGTGCCTCAACGTCATCAAGGTGGGCCCTGGGATGGATGCTCTGAGCGGGGCCGCAGGGCGGCACTGTCGGTGGGCCAGGGTCGGGTGCCCCAGGCTGAGTCCATCCCACCCGCAGGTCAGTGTCTACTTGCAGAATTGGTCTCATGTGCTGAGCTACGTCAGCAAGGCCGAGTCCACCCCGGAAATTGCCGAGGTAACACTGGCTCTGTGCCCCTCAGACTCTGTCCCCAGTGGCCCTCATCCTCCCGGAGTCGCCCTTCTGTCCTCATAGACTGAGGCTGGGACCAGGGTTGCTCATGTGTACCCCCTACCCTTGCAGCAGCGTGGGGAGCGAGATACCCAGACTCAGGCCATCCTCACCAAGCTCAAGTGTGCGGCAGGTGAGGGCACCACAGCAGACCCTGTCCCAGCTGGGGAAGCGCCTGGCCCCCACACCTGTGTCACCTATGTCACTGTCCAGCTCAGGTCCTGCATGGGGAGACTAGTGTGTGACCTGTGGTTGGGAGTGGCAGTGTGGTTTTTTGACAGCTGCTGCCAAGGCGGTCCCGTCCGTGTCCCATGTCCACCCCTCAGCCCCCCAGCCCCCGGGCATATCAGCCCACCAGACCTCTGCAGTGGGAACAGCAGCTACCCAGACTCCCAGGGCACCTGGTCCAGAGTGTCGCTGGTGTTCCCGTGGTCTCATTTCTCACGAGCCTGCATTTCTGTCCCTGACGCTGAGGGTCGTCTGGTCTAGGCCACCCTGGCCCCTTCATCCTGGTGCTGGGCTTCATCCTACCCCCACCCCATCCCCAGGCCTGGCGGAGTTGGCTGCACGCAAGTACAAACAGGCTGCCAAGTGCTTCCTGCTGGCTTCCTTTGATCACTGCGACTTCCCAGAGGTGAGGGTCTCCAGGGAGGAGCCTTTGCTGTGGCTGAAAAAGCAGAGTGAGGGCTCTCTGCTGGGGTGTCTCCTGCACAGGGTGGGTCCCAGGTGTCCTGTAAGTGGGTAGGGTGGGGGGACCCAATCCAGACTTCTGTCCTGCCTGCCTGTGACCTGGGGTCTCTGCACCCACCTCCCTGCTTGCCCCTCAGCTGCTCTCTCCAAGCAACGTGGCCGTCTATGGCGGCCTGTGTGCTTTGGCCACCTTTGACCGTCAGGAGCTGCAGCGCAATGTCATCTCCAGCAGGTGGGTAGCGGGGGGGGTGTGTGTTGCTAGGCCCTTTCTCCAGCCCTGCGCCCACCCACCTTCAGGGTGGGCAGGGGGTGAGTGGGGCTGTTCTGAGGAGTCTGTCCAATCTGTAGTTCTTTCAAGCTGTTCTTGGAGCTGGAGCCACAGGTTCGGGACATCATCTTCAAATTCTATGAGTCCAAGTATGCCTCGTGCCTGAAGATGCTTGATGAGATGAAGGTGAGGGGCATGGCCCGGCCTGGAGGGCGGTGCAGAGGTCCCGGGGCCGCCGTCCCTGACCAGCTTTCCTCACCAGGACAACCTACTCCTGGACATGTACCTGGCCCCCCATGTCAGGACCCTGTACACTCAGATTCGCAACCGGGCCCTCATCCAGGTGAACAAGGGGATAGGGGCCGAGGCTGGGCGCCGCGGGTGCACTGGAAACTGGGCAGCTCACGTCCCCTCCGCTCCACAGTATTTCAGCCCCTACGTGTCGGCAGACATGCGCAAGATGGCCACAGCCTTCAACACCACAGTGGCGGCACTGGAGGACGAGCTGACGCAGCTCATCCTGGAGGGGCTCATCAACGCCCGCATCGACTCCCACAGCAAGGTAGCCAGGCCGCCCCCGGTGGGGGTGCCATGAGGGGGCCCCGGGCCCTACTGAGCCCTGTCCCTCCCCAGATCCTGTACGCCCGTGACGTGGACCAGCGCAGCACCACCTTTGAGAAGTCTCTGCTGATGGGCAAGGAGTTCCAGCGCCGCGCCAAGGCCATGATCCTGCGGGCGGCCGTGCTGCGCAACCAGATCCATGTCAAGGTGCGGGCAGGGGTCCCAGGGAGAGGGATGGGGACCGTGTGTGCGCCTCAGGGCTGAGTGGCTGTCTCCACCACAGTCCCCTCCCCGAGAAGGGAGCCAGGGGGAGCTGACACCGGCCAACAGCCAGTCCCGCATGAGCACCAACATGTGAGGACCCCGGTGGCCTCCAGGACGCCTCGCCCCACCTGCTCCAGGCCTCCCACCTGCTCCCGCAGCACGTCTGGAGGCATCGACTGTGGCCTCTTGTGGGACCTGGCTGCTGGATGATGCAGCCCTCGGCCCCTTCCCTCCCCCTTGCTGCACCCTGTGCCGGGGGCCCTGGGGCAGAGGTGGGCTTTGCTGGAAGGGGGGCCTGCAGGGCTCACCCCTGTGGCACTCAGGGCCCCACCCGGCAGCACACCGCCCAGCCCCCATGTTGGTGTGTCGTCTGGGGCTACAGTTGTTGAATCTCAGTCCATTAAAGGGCAGCCTGAGAACACCCCGCACCACTTCTTCTTGTCTCCGTGGGGTCCTCTGGCCCAGGCCCCAGTCCCTTGGGCTCCCCCTCCGCACATTCAGGCACCATGCGGGTGGCAGGAGGGAGCTGAGCCTCCTCCACGTGGCTGTGCGGGGCTGCACCAGTGTGTGACCCTTCAGGTGGGACGCTGCTACCCTTCCCCCATCCTGCTGGCCCCGACTCCACCCAGGTCTGGATGACCTGGGAAGGCTGCAGGCCAGCTCTCTGCACGCCCAACTTTGAAGTGATTTATTGTCCATGTGAACACACGGGAGTCGCGAGGACGGGCCAGTTCTGCCTGGGAGCCTGCTCCCTGGTGTAGCACCTCCGGGCCCTCAGCCTGGGCCAAGGGGGACCAGCTTGAGCTTCCACGTGAAATAGCAGGAGGTTCCCTGAGTAAAGGCATTTCCTTGAGCAGGATGTGCCGCGGCTTCGGCAGCGGGCCTGAGGCCTGGTGGGTGGCACGGGGGCTGCAGCTGCCCTTCAGGCCAGGGCACTGCCCACGACCTCAGGAAAGCCACCTGCTTCCCCAGGCCCTGCCTGCTGAGCTTCCTGCAGCTGGGGCCGTGCCCCCTTCCAGGCCAGGGCCTTCTCCAGTTTGGTTTTAAAGAGCAGCCCATGACCTGGCAGAGGGGTAAGAGGAGGAAAACAGCTTAGGAGGGTGCAGGGCCAACTGCCCGGCAAGGGTAGGGGTGCCGAGGGCAGCAGGTACCCTCACCTGGGCAGTCAGCAGTCTCTCGGAAAGCTCGCTTCTTGCAGCAGCCGCGGCAGAGGTTAAACACACACCTGCTGCCCTGGAAGGAGGAAAGCCTGTGAGCCTGGGGCTGGTGCCCTTCCCTGGCCGCCCTGGAGCCTCAGCGAGTGGCCAGGGCCGGCCAGGAGCACAGGAGGGGCTGTCCTAGGCTGGGCAGCGCCAGCCTCACAGGGAAGAAGCCCCTCCCAGCCAGGAAAAGGGCGCTCGCCCAGGTGCCCGCCCCTCCAGGGGCTGAGCTCTGCCCTGGGCCAGGCCTCACCTTTGGGTTTCCACACTGATCACACTTGGCATATTTTGCTGGGAAAAGAACAAAAAGAGGTGCTAGTTGAAGAAGGCAGGCCCACCCACCATGGCCATCTCCCCCACAGAGCCCCCAGGGACTGTCCCCGCTCACTGGCTGGGCGGCTCTGGGAGGGCAGAGGACGCGGCGCGTATGGTCCTGCTGGGAAACCTCCTCCCACCCACCCAATGGTCTTCGGGCTCTATGCCCACCACAGACGCCTCCCGCTGGAAGGACCTTCTTGGGATGGCAGCCCTGAGGGAAGATGGCAGGCAGGGCTGCTGGCTGGGGCCTCCTGGGACCCAACAGCCTCCTTGGGGGCTTGTGGACAGGTCACAGGGCCCTTCCTGCTCTTAGTATCAGAGCACCTGTCCTGGGGGCCCCCCAGGGGGGTGGGCAGCCTCCTCCCCAGACTCCAGCAGTGGCAGCAGCTTACGCTTCAGTGAGGGGTCGAAGGTCTTGTGGGGGTTCCTCAGCTGCTTCTTCTGCTTATTCTTGGACAGGACGTCCGTGCTGCCCTCCTCTTCCTCCAGGGCCCGCTTGCTGCGGGCAGCCCCACCTTCCTTGCTCCCCTCCCTGGGCCTGGAAAGAAGGGGCAGCGGGTGGAGCTGGGGAATGCCCATGAGAGGCAGCCGGCCCGCTGCAGCCCCAGGGCTCCTCTGGGGCTCGGTTCAGGCAGCCCAAGCCGGGGCTGGGCCCCAGTGGCTGGCACAGAGACTGGGACACGGTGGGGCACCAGGGTCTGAGCCACTGAACAGGGCTGTGGCTACAGATGACAACCCAGAGGAAGCCCAGGAGGGTCACCTCCTGATGCCAGGACAAATTCACCCAGGATCAGAGGAGCTCAGAAAAGCAGCTTACAAAAAGAAATGATTTAAAACCTAAGCACAGGCTGACAAGGGAGAGCCCGCCCCGTGCCGCCCCCAACAAGCCCGGTCCCTGAGGGATGGAGCTGGCCCCCCTCGCCCCCCAGCCCACATGCAAGAGGCTCACCCTGGCCGGAAATAGGGCTGGCAGATCCAGTGAGAGAAAGGCAAGCTGCCCGAAGGCTTCTCTCCCTCCTTCTGCCTGGACATATCCTCCTGCAAAACCCCAGAGGGCCCATGGTCAGAGGCCCCAGGCCCCAGCCCCTCTCCCGCCGCCCGGCACCACACCACTGCGGCACCCACCTGACACCGCAGCCTCAGCTCCCGGCTCACCGCCACAACGCCCTCCAGGGTCTTCACCTTGGCTAGCTCCTCACGAAGCTGCTGATGCACCTGCAGCCTGAGACACACGGCCCATCAGAGCCACCGAGCACTGGGCACAGAGGCCAGTCTCTCCTCTGACTCAGGCCCCCTGCCTCCTGCCCCGCTCCATCACTGCGGCCCCCCCAGACCTGAGTCCGTCTTAAAACCCTCAGTGCCCAGGCAGGGCTCAGACCAGACAACTTTTGCTCTGGGGGGCAACTCACGTGTGGTGCCACAGCTTGAAGAGGTGGGCACGGACGTAGGATAGGGGGCAGGGGTGCTGGCGCACAATGTCCAGGTACTCCTCGGCCAGCTCCCAGACGGCGGGGCTGCGGCCCTCAAACAGGGCAGGGTTGTGCAGGTTTCCCTCTGTAGGGGAAGGGGGCTCGAGGCTCAGGGGCTCACACCCCAGAGGGATGCGCCCCCTGCCTCACCCCCTGCCAGGGCAAGGCCAGCCACTGGCCTGAAAGCTCTGGCCTGTCAAGCAGGCGGGGCCCCTCAGTGCGGGCAGCATGAGCCTGAGGCCATTCAGCTGGGCCAGTGGCCCCACAACGCGGATGGGTCCCTCCATGGGCAAGGGTGCACCCTCACCTGCACTCATGACCCCCTGTACCCCCGTGTCCTGGAGGCAGCGCTCCACATCCCGCAGACACTGGATGTTCCCGTTGGCAAACACAGGGATGGCCACCGCCTTCCTGTTGGGAGTAGGATGGGCAGACACTCAGAAGAGGATGCTGGCCCATCCCCACCCGTCAGACTCCATCCAGGCAGGGCCTCTCCCTTCCCCCTGCCCCCAGCCTCCCCACCCCAACCCTACACTCAAAGGGCTGAGTGCCCTGCCCTGGGGCCAGACGGTAACGCCCCCGGTCCCCGGTTTCCCCCAGGGCCCACTCACCGCACAGCCTTGATGTGTTCCCAGGACGCGCTGCCGGACAGGGGCCCCTTTTGCTCTTTGGTGCGGCCGTGCACCGTCAGCAACTAGGGCACAACAGCAACAGCTCAGCCCGGCTCTCCGCTGCAGCCCCCAAACCAACTGCAGGGGACCCTCTACCTTCGCCTACGGGGCATCGGCTTCCCATGTGGAGCAGAGCAGAGGCCGTCCTGTGCCTGGCTCACTCAGTCCCCACCCTGGTCCTCTGGGCTGCACTTAGGGCCGCTGACACCCTGGGGGTGCTACCTGGGGCTCCCACATCAGAGGCCCCCCCGCCCCCAACGCCACCCAGGATTCGGAGTGAGGTCCAGACCCTTTCTCAAAAGACCCAGCAGCTCCACTGCCCAAGGCCAAAGGCACAAACGAGGAAGGAAAGGGCACCCACCTGACCCCAGGACTGGGGGGGGTGGGGAGAAGGTGGCTGAGGCTCACACCCCCCACCCAGTACTGGCGTCCCCACCCATCACCTAAAAGTCACTGTGAACCCGGCCCACCCCAGGGGTAAGCCCTCAAAGGCACTCCTAGAGGCGGGGGACAGCGCGGGGCCCTCACCTGGCAGCCAGCCTTCTCCAGCATCTGGGCGTACCGCACGGTCTTGTCGATCTCCGGGAAGACGCGGATCTTGCACGTGACGGGGACGGAGAGCTTCTCGTGAGCGAGCAGAACTGGGGAACGGCAGCGTGGGTTCCGAGAGGCAGGCTGTAGGGGCCCACCCGCAGGCGGCCGCTGAGAGCCCCGCCTCCCACCCCCGGGCGCCAGGAGAGCCGGCAATGGGCGAGGACGCTGCCCCAGCACCCACTATCTGGTTCTAAGGGGGCGGCTGGCATGGGACGGGCCACTCTTCACAGCTGCCTTCTACCACAGGGAGAGCGCCACGGCCAGGATTCTGCTGGCCACTGTCCTTTCCCGAGCCCTGCCAGGCTGTCGCTGGGGCTTGCTGCCGTCCACAGCGTGGCCCCAATCCCCGCAGGGAGCATGTGGCCAACTCACTCATTCTCTGGAGCAGGTCCCACTCCTCCTGCAGAAAGGCGCCGTAGTGACCTATGAAGGACAGACATGGCCTCTGCACCCCTCCCGCAGCCACACGGGCAAAGAGCTGCCTGGCCAGGTTCTATTCTCCACGTGGCCTGAGCGCACGAGTACTGAACGGAACGCCCACCCTACACGGTCTCTGGTCAACTGGCACGTCCTCAGGCCCAGGGACAAAGGCCAAGATGCCAGGGAAGCAGCCACTGGCACCCAAGGCAACACGAGAGTGTTGGGGCGGACCTCCTTTCAGCAAAACCCGTTTATCCAGAGGGAGTCCAACAACATAACCCAGCAACAAAGTGAGCGACTGGCCTGTACCAGCCAGCTGAACCCCAGCCCCTGACCCTGGCACCCGAGGTGGGCTGCCATCCAGAGGGAGGAGCAAAGAGACAACTGGCTGCCGCCTGGGCTGCCACCACCTGAGGCAGGGCCAAGCCTGCGCCAAGCCCTCACCTCGCTCGCTCCCAGGGCACCGGGGCTCAGAGCCACACCTCTTCCTAAAGCAGGCACTCACCGCGCTTGGCTATCATCTGCGGGCAACCCAGATTCAGGTCGATGGCGTCACAGTAATCCTGCGCCAGGAGAGCCGCCTGGACAAACACCTCTGGGTCATTGGCACAGAACTGGAGGAGACGAAAGTTGCCATGAGCCCCAGCCAGGCCCCAGCCCCCAAGCTGCCCCGAGGGGTCCACGTGTGACCAGTGGGGGTGTGGTCCCGGGGATGAGCACAGGAGGCAGCCCGTCCCAAATGCCACAGTGTGACTGAGCTGGGACGCGTCCCCAGGCCAGCAGCAGGCTGAGTGAGAGACTCACACGGAAAGCCGG
Source organism: Vicugna pacos (assembly GCF_048564905.1). Taxonomy (NCBI): domain Eukaryota; kingdom Metazoa; phylum Chordata; class Mammalia; order Artiodactyla; family Camelidae; genus Vicugna; species Vicugna pacos. Next base: position 62,517,903 of record NC_133002.1, read on the forward strand.
CATCGCTGACTTGGCCAAGAGCAGAGCCGTTCTTTCAAACGGTTCTGATAAGCAGGGAGCTACAAGAGACACGTGTGGGTGATGTCAGGGCGCCAGGTGTCTTTCACAGCACCCAAGCCGTCTGTTCGCCAGACGTCAGAGACTGCTCTTGGAAAGGGGTCAGTCTCGGACAAACGGCAGCCCGTGGCCTCGAGGCCTCCCCGAGGATCTCAAGGAGCTGTTCCCAGGAAGGCTGAGGGAAAGGCACCCTGCTGGCCGTCTAGGGCTCTCGCCCTGCCCACCTGCACGATGAGGGGCCGGTCCTCGGGGCACACTTCGCAGTACAGGTTCTCTTTGCGGTAGTTGGCATCGCGGACGAAGACCTGGGCATGCAGCATGGGCGTGTAGCACAGCTGGGCCCCGTGGCGGCGACTCAGCAGCCTCCAGGCCAGCTCGCTTTGGTCCACCATGGGGGCCACCACGTGGCGGGCCCCCCCCAGGGTGCGGCTCCAGAACTCGAAGCCCTGCAGCTTTGGCATGGTCTCCACACTAAAGGGAGAAACCAGGGGCTGAGGTGCGGCCTACGGAGAGCTGGTGCAGGCACACACTGTCCTCGAAGCCGCTCCAGTGGAGGCCTCGGGCAAGTCACTCAACCTCTCTGAGCCTTGACCCCTCACTTGTTAGCGGGATTAAGATGTCTGCCTGGCAGGACCGCTGTGACCAGTCAATGAAACGTGAATGCAATGTCCTGTTGGCACCTGGCTCAGAACTGGCCACCATAAGCAGCAGCTATAACCTGCAAGGCCCAAGGACCCCACCACCGCAGGATCACCCTGTGGCAACAGCGCTGGAGGCCGGCCTTCCCTGCCCAAGGTGGGTGCAGGCGCTCACCTGGCCACACTCTGCGCCCTCCCCCGGGTGTCAGGTGGTCCTGCACAGGGACTCAGAGTACTCTTCCCCTCGGGCTTTACCTGGGCGGGCCAACCTCGCTGGAGGCATCCTCCCCTACGAGGATTCAGTGGGCGGCGGCGGCGACGTGATTAGGACAGGAAAGACCAGGAGGGACAGGGTGTGCGGGAGGCTCGGTCTGCGAGAACACGGACTTCGCGTTCTCTTACCTAGTTCTGAAATTACTAAGCAGGGCCACCGGCTTAATAATCGACTAAGTGCCCAGCCGCAGGTTTGACATTTTCGGAAACTGTGAAGTTACAGGCAGAAGTCACCCAGGCCGCCCATGCGCTGCCCAGACACACCAGCGCACGAGCGCGTCCAGCGCTCCCGCAGGAACCTACCTGGGCCGAGCCGGGCCGCCTGGGCGCCCGAGCCGGGCCGCGGCTCCTCCCGACGGGGCCGGGCCCTCCGGAGCCGGGGTGGGGGCGGGGCCCGCTGGGGGAGCCAGGCGCTCCGGGGGCGTGCGGCGGGGGTCCCTTGGGGTGCGGCTCCCGAGCTCGCGCCGCGCCGTGAGACAGCCACGCCGGGGCCGCCGCCGGGCCGCCGCCGGGCCCAGGGCTCCGCGCCGGGGCCGCCGGAAGGTGCTCCGCCAGGACGGTCCGGGCGGCCGCGGTGCGGCGGGAAACGCGTCCCCGGGAAACCGCGCCCGGCTGCCGAGGGGCCGGCCGCGGGGTGGGGCGCACGGAGGTCGGAGGTCGGCTCCGCCCACCGCGGGAGGCGGGGCTCGCGGGGGTCCGGCCGGGGCCGCCGGGGCTCGCCCGCTCGCCCGAGCCGGGTGTGGCCGGCGTCCGACGCGCGCCCCGCCCTTCCTCCCGAGGGGCCCGGCGCTGAAGCCCCGCCTCGGCCGCGCGCGGAACCCCGCAAGGCCCCCCTGTCCGAACGCGCTGTGTTACGGCGGGAGCCACCCCCCGCGAGCGCCCCGGCCGGCGGCCCCGGGCCCGGCGGGCGCTCCCCTCCCCGGACCGCCGCTGCGTAGCCACCGCCGAGCCCCCGCGCGCCCGGGGAGCGGCGCCGCCGTCCCTCCGCAGGCTGACGGCAGCCCCCGCGCACAGCCCCGAAAGGCGGGGAGGTCTTTCCGCTGGCAGAGCCGAGTTTCATTGTACCATCTCAGCCTTGAAGGGTCCGACGCTCCCGGCGGATCGGGGCTCCTCAGCACGACCGCGCGTCACTGACACGCCTGGAAAGCAGCAGGTTCCCGGTGCCAAACCGCCGTCCTTGCCCGGCCAGCGTGGCAGCCAGCAGCCACATCTCGACGGTGCTTGAACGTGGCTGGTCCAAACGAAGATGCGCTGTAGCAGTAAAAAGGCACCCCACCCCAGGTTTCAAAGGCTGAGCAGGAAGAAAAGTAAAATAGTTCATTTGTAATTTTTAAAGTGTTGATTACCTGTTGGAATAATGTTTTATATTAAGTTAGGTTAAATACATCATTAAAACTAACTTCATCTTTCTATCTTTTTCTGTATAGCTACTAGAAAATTTAAGTTTTTGTATGTGGGGGAGATTTCTGGAGTAGCAGATGGAAGGGCTGACCAAATCTCCTCCCAAAAAAGCAATGACGAAACTGGACAGAATTTTTAAAAGCAACCATTCCAGGACTCTGAAAGTTGACCAAACACATACAATGTTTGAAAAGCACTTACTAAAAAAGAAAAGAAAAGAAAGCATTGAACATCTGTAAGAACGGGGGGGAGTCCCTGGAGTTTTAGTATCCAGCCTCTTTTATTTGCTCCCTCCCCATGGTAATTACACCACAGCAAGGTAGGCCTTGAGGACTTGAAGTTCCTACAGACACTGGAAGAAGGACTGGGGAAGGAGGAAAGCTCCAAAGAGTGTTTGTCAAAAACAGTTGCAATCACAGTAGCAAACAACCGGGTAGAGGCCTAGACCTCAGCTGCCCGGGCCGTGGTGCTGGTTGGAGCAATAGCCCCGGCAGAACTTAACAAGGAAGGTCAGTGACTACGACAGCCACGGTGGACATTGGTAAGATGCCCTCTGTAGTCTGCAAGGCTGTTCCTACAGTATGGAAAGACCAGAAAGGGCCCCAGCTATACACTCCTCTCTGGCTGAATATGAGGCTTTGTGCAAGCCAAAAGTAAAAGCCAGGCCCAGACTGCAAACTGCGTACGTAAACTAGCCTATACACGGAGCCATCAGCAGAGGGTGGAGGCTTTATTGGTTCAGTTTGTTAAACAATCTCTGAACAGTAACTGGCTGGCCACTGAACTATAATGATCCAAGGACAAGTCTGAGGAAGCCAGACTTACATATAAAAAAGGATTTTTTTAGAGTGAGGGTCAAAGGGTGCTTCCTTCATGGGAAGTAATCATCTGCAGCAGGGAAAAAAGTGTTTAAAAAAATCTAGTAGCTACCAGGGGTCACACACTGCAGAGGGGACAGGCTGTGCGGAGTTCATCCAAGCCAGGTATGGGCAAACGAACAGCAGCGCCAGGAACAGCCCGCCAGTGAGGCGGGGAGGGCTCAGAGTCCAGCAGTTCGAAAGCATGTTGTCTAAAATGCCCGGCATTCGTTAAAAAATTATGAGACATTCAAAGAAACACAAAAATGTAAGTGGGCCATGCACAGGGGAAAAAAGTGGTTTGTAGAAACTGCCCTTGAGGGGGGCTCAGGTTTGGATTTAGCAGACAAAGAATTCAAAGCAGCTATTGTAAATATGTTCAAACAACAACAACAACAACAACAACAACAAAAAACCATGGTTAAAGATTTTTTAAAAATATGACGACAATGGCTCACCAGGTTGAGATTATCAATACAAAGACAGAAACAATTTAAAAAGGCCAATAGAAATTGAGTTGAAAAACACAATACCTGAAATGAAAATTTCACTACAGAGGTCCAACACCAAACGTGAACTGGGAACAGGAAGAATCAGTGAACTTGAAGGTAGATCAGTAGAGATCATCCAATCAGAGGAACAGAAAGAAAAAAAGCATGAAGAAAAATGAACAGGGTAGGAGGGTATAGCTCAGTGGTAGAGTGCATGCTTAGCATGCACAAGGTCCTGGGTTCAATCCCCAGTACCTCCACTAAAATAAATAAATAAATAAATAAATAGCGTAATTACCCCTTAACAAAAAATTAGAACATAAACGAACAGTACCTCAGAGACCCATGGGATACCCACAAGCACACTAACATATATATATCACACATACACATCCAGATAAAAGGAATGAGGAAAGGGAGCAGGAAAAAGTTTTTGAAGAAATAATGGCCCCAAACTTTTCAAATTCAATGAAAAACATTACTGTACATATCCAAGAATTTTAATAGGATAAATACAAAGATATTCACACCTGGACACACCATAGTCAAACTGCTAAAAGACAAACACAAAATCTTGAAAGTAGGAAGAGAAAATGACTCATCAGATACAAGAAAACTGCAATAAGATGAAAGATGACTTCTCCTAAAAAACAGTGGAGACCAAAGAGCAGAGGAGTATTTAAGATTTTGAAAGAGAAAATCAGGCAACCAATAATTCTACATCCAGCAAAACTATCTTTCAAAAATGAAGGCAAAACAAAGGCATTCCTAGATAAACAAAGACAGGGAGAATGTGTTGGTAGCAGACGTGCTTTACGTGAAATACCAAAGCGAATCTTTTAGGATAAAGGAAGTGACATCACATGAAGATAGAAGGAACAGTAGTAAAGGTCATTACATAGATAATTGTTTAAAAATGGTATAAGTATACAAAAATGGTACCAGAAATGGTGTAAAACTACACAATCACATCTCTCATGAGCACAGTTGCAAAAATCCTCCAGACGTTAGCAAACTTAATCCAGCAACATATAAAAAGACCAAGTGATATTTACCCCAGGGATGCAAGGTTAGCTTGTTACCCGAAAACCAGTTAGTGTAGTACACCATGTTACTATAACCACACGATCATCTCAATAGACGCAGATGACAAAGTCCAACACCTACTCGTGATTAAAAAACAACCTGCAACAAACTAGGAACGGAGGGAGAACTCCCTCAACTTGACAGCAAGAATCTACAGAAGACCCTGCAGCTTGTATCAGACTCAGTGGTGAAAGGCTGAATGCTTTTCTCCCGAGATCAGGAACAAGGCAAGCTTGCCTGCTCTTACCACTCTGACCCAGAATAGTACTGGCACTTCTGACCAGCATGATAAGGCAAGAAAAAGAAGTGAAAGGCATACGGATAGGAACAAAAGAAATGTTCACTGGCACGTAAGACCGGTGAACAGGGCACAGGGCAGGCTGTCTTAACGGAAGTCCCTAAGGAATCTACAAAAAATAAATTCTAACAAGTGAGTTCAGCAAGGCCAGTCCGGAAAACTCAATCATGTTTTTACATGCCGACCACAAACATGTGAAAACCGGAAGTTTAGGCACAATTCCATTTACAGCTGCTCCAGAGAAAAGTAAACACTTAGGCAGGGGTGGAACACAACCCATGCAAGATCTGCATGCGGACACTTACATGGTGCTATCCTTCTCCCCTCCCCTCCTTCCTTCCTGATGTTGGTAACTGGACACCTGATGAAATGGATAAATGCCTAAGACACACAGACTGCCAAAACGGACTCAAGAACAGATGTAAAATCTGAATAGATTTATTACAAATGGAGAGACTGAGTCACTATGTTCACATCATGGGTACCACACGGCGTTAAAAAGGAGCAACCTTCGATAGGAACAGCTGGCCTGGTCCTCAGGGAAACTGCTGAGCAGAAAAAGCCAGTCTTGAAAGGTATGTATGAGTCCACGTATACAGTGCTCTTGGAATAACATAATCGTGGAGATGGAGAGCAGACTAGAGAACGCCAGGGCGCGAGGGCAGCTGTGGTGGGGAGCACAAGGAAGCCTTGGGGCAATTCTGTCTCGACTGTGACGGTGGTTGTACACATCTACACGTGAGGTGACATCTCGCACAACCACACACACACACACACACACACACAGGAAGGCATGTGAGACCGGTGAAATCTGTCTAAGCTCTGAGGACTGCCTCAGTGCCAGTCTCCTGGGGTCTGTATTGCCCCATCGAGATGCAGGATGCTATCATGGGGGAAACTGAGGCGAGGGTTTACAGCACATCCTGCACATTGTTTGGCAAGTTTCTGTAAGTATTTATGTATTTTTTAAAGTTTTTTTTAACAAAGAAAGATAATTCACAATAGCCAAGGCATGTAAACGACCTCAGTGTCCACTGACAGATGATGAGAGGATGAAGAAATATGATATGGTGGGGAGGGTATGGCTCAGTGGTAGAATTCATGCTTAGCACGCACAAGGTCCTGGGTTCAATTCCCAGTGCCTCCATTAAGATAAATAAATAAATACACCTAATTACTTCCCCCCGTGAAAAAGAAAATGTGATGTGCACTGTCATTCAGCCATCAAAAGGGAACCCTGCGGTTTGCGACAGTGTGGATGGACCGTGAGGGCATTCCGCTAACTGACATAGCCAAGACAGAGAGAGAGAGACAGACACAGAACAGCCTCACTAGCGTACGTGATCTAAGAAAGCCAGACGCCCAGAAACAGACTAGACAGGCGCTTGCTGGAGCTTGGAGGTTGGGGGAAAGGCAGATGTTGATCAGAGTGTGCAGACTTCCAGCTGTAAGGTGAGATGTCCTGGGCAGAGGGTATAGCTGAGCAGTGGAACGCGAGCTTAGCATGCAGGAGGCACCGGGTTCCATCCCCAGTACTGCCAGTAAATGAATAAACAAATAAATAAACCTACTTGCCTCTACCCCCAAAAGAAAAAAAAAATTAATGAAAAAGGTTATGACCAAAATATTTCAGAGTCAACAGTGGGGAAAAAGGAGTCTCGGACTTTATGGTAACCAAAAAAACTTCAATTGAAAAAAAAGATGAGACATTCTGGAACCTAAGGTACTGCATGGTGACGGGGCAACGAGACTGCATTCATTGTACAGCTGAAAGTTCTCATAGTAACAGCAACAGAAACATGGTGACCACATGAGCTGAGAGATGTGGTAATATGTCTGTGTTCCGTCACCACATAAGATCACACAATATTCTATGTCAGCTTTGCCCCAATTGAAGAAGAAAAAAGAGGAGGGTGTAGCTTGGCAGTAGAACACAGCGTGCACGAGGCCCTGGGTTCGACCCCCAGCACCTCCATTTAAAAGCAAGCAGATAAATAAACCTAATTACCTCCTCTCGCCGAAAAATTCTTTTAAACTTACTAAGAAAAAGATAGCTAGTTTAAATTTGTTTGAATTTAAATAAATTCTTTTAGCGGTGTCTTTCAAAGAATAGAGATGATCCAACTTTGATGAAATCTAATAATTTAATCTCCTGTCTGACTGGGCTTTTGGGCGTCGCATCTAAGAACCCTGTGCCTAACCCAAGTCCACAAAGATCTTTTTCCTGTATTTACTCCTGGGAGTTCTGTAGTTTTACAGTTTACACATAAATCTACGATCCACTTTGAATTAATTTTTGTGTGTATTGTGAGGGATCACTCTGTTCTTTCGTAATCTTTTTTCCTGCAGATCCAGAGTCATTTGTCGAAGAGATGACCCTTTCTCCGCGGACTTGTCTTTGCATCTTGTACACACGTGGTCTGAGCAGCCCGCCTGCGCCGCTCAGTCTGGTGTTTTGTCACGGCCGCCTGAGCAGACTAAGGCAGCCCCAGAATATCTTATGTAAGTTGGATAATTTTGAACTTATTGAGAGTGGTTTCCTTACCAAAATTCTGAAAGACCTTGAGTAGAACTGGTCGTATTTTTAAGTATGGACTAGAACTTGCCATTCAGGTCTGGAATTTTCTTTGTGGAAAGGTTTGTAACTACAAATTCACTTTCTTCAATAGATGCAAGGGTGTTCAGGCTGCTGCTTCTTGACTTTGCCTTGTGTGGAACCTGTTCATTTCTGGGTTGTCCGATGGGCGCACAGTAGTTCATACTGCTTCATCAGCCCTTCAGTATGCACAGAATCTTAGTGACGCCACCCGTGTCGTTCCTAACATTATCGGAAATCTGTCTTCTGTTTCCTTCCAGCTCAGTCTGTTTTAAGGTTTGTAAATGACTGGTCTTCTCAGAGTAGCTTTTGGTTTCATTAATTTTGTTTCTTATTTGACTTTCACTCCAATACATGTTACTTCCTTTATTCTGCTGAGTTTGGGCCTCACTTTTTTTTCTCCTTAAGGTAGAATTTGAAACGATGAATTTGACTAGCGTCTTCTCTTGTGCCCTAGGCCTTTGGTGCTAGAGGCGTCCCCCAGGTGCTGCTTCGCTGTGTGCCACGAGCTTTGCTATGCTGCTTTCATTGTCGTTCACAATACTTCCCAATTACTCTTTTGATTTCTTTAACTCCTGGGTCATTGGAAGTACATTATTTGGTTCCTAAATATCTGAGGGTGTTCTAGAGAGTTTTTTGGCCGTGGATCCTGACTTTATTCAGTTGTGAACAGAGAAAGTATCTTACAGGAGTCGAGTTCCTTTGAACTGGGACTGCTTTTAGGACTTGGAATGTGAACTGTCGTGGCAAGTGTTCCTTGCAGATTTGACAAGGATCCTGCTGCTCTTGTGGGGTGATCCCTAGGTGTCGGGAAGATCAGATCAGTTGACTGTGCTGTTCAAGTCTTTCATAGCTTTACCGATTTTCCACCTGTTCAGTTATTGAGAGAGGTTTTGAAACCTCCAACTTTAACTGTGGACTGCCTGATCCTCCTTTCAGATCTGTAACTTCTGCTTACTGTAATTTGGAGCTGTCATAGGAGCAATGTTTAGGGTCCTTACACCCTTCGGATTGGTTTTTATTATGGTGAAGTGACCCTTTTTATCCCGAGTATAGCCTCTGTTCTGAAATCCACTCTGACAGTAACATACCTACTCCAGAAAACTTTTCACTCTGCTCTCTGAGGCTCATTCGTCTTGAGCACTTCCAGACCTTCATTCATTTGTAAGGCTGAATCATATCCATTATGTGGATGGACCACATCTGTACATTCACCTGTTTGTGAACACCTGTATTGCACCCACCTTTGAGCGGTTGTGCACGAGACGCTGCCGTGCACACGGGTGTAGGTGCACAAGAGCGTTTGAGCCCGTTTCCGATCCTTTGGGTTGTTAACTAGGGTGGGATTGTTGGCTCACATGGTAACTGTGTTGAGCTTTCTAAGGAACATGGACAGGCCCCTGGTCTGTCTCTGGGTTCAACACACCCTTCTAGAAGCCTAGCAGCAGGCCTGCTCCCCTGGCCCACCTCTCTCTGCTCCAGCTCACCTCTGCCATCTGCCCAGAAGCCCCCGGCCCAGTGGGTCCACCTCACCCCTGGGCTTGGAGGGGTTCAGAGGTCCAGGGGTCTCCCTGTGTGATGGTGTCTCCCCCGCTGGTCTTGGCCAGTTAAGGAACCACTGGCCTAGGTGTTACTGTGCAGGTATTTGGTCCGTGTGATTCCCACCTATCTGGTGACTTCAAGTAAAGATTACTCTCAATAACGTGGGTGGGTGTCCTCCCCTCAGGTGAGGCCCAGGAGAGAAGACTCAAGGGTTCCCTGAGGAATAAGGAATTCTGGCAAGGGGACCCTGGGGGGACTCCCACAGCTGCCACCAGACCCGTCACCCGCACCTGCCTGCTGCTCCCTGGTAGAGGCCCCCTCCCTCCCGAGCGTCCAGCCTGTCCTCTGGAGCCTGGCACTGCCAGGCACTGCCCCCGCTCCTGCCGGGAGCAGAGGGTGGCCCCCAGGCCCCAGTGCTGGCCCGGGATGGGGGAGGGAAGATGACTGGAGGCTGGAGCACACATACGGTTTAATCACAGGGAAGCTCCCGCAGGAACACTTCCACCGGGTTGGTGTAAAAATGAAACAGGGTCCAGATGTGTTTCTTTACACAGACAATTACAGTGAATTTCAAAATCTGAGCAGCAATCTGAATCAGGTTTCTTGAAACACGAACAGAGGAGCATGGGGGTGCCCGGTGCCCAGGGCTACTCTGCTCCCACTCTGCACTGTGGGCCCGGCCCCGCTGCTGCGCCCGCCTCACAGGGGGACCGACCGGCGCCCCCCGGCGTCGCAATAAATAGGAGAAGCGACAGAGACCGGCGCGGCAGAGCCCACGCAGAGCAGGATGCTCGGCTGGCCTGGCGGCTTGCCGACTCTTCACAGACCGGGTGGGTCTCCGAGTCGGAAGCTGGCGGCATGGCAGGTGGCACGTCAGGCCAGCGGGGGGAGTGGGGGGAGTGGGGGGAGTGGGGGGAGCCGGGGGAGCAGGGGTGGTCCCACCCGCAGCCCGACGGTGGCCTAGCCCTCCCGCACGCTGACGCGCGGCTCGGCCAGGGAGCTGTGGATGATGCTTAGGATGGATTCCAGACCGCTGCCCTCCAGCAGCGTGCGGTGGTCGCCCTCAATGACGTGCACGGACACCTTGCCGTCGCACACCTGGGACAGGTTGTAGTCGGCGCCCAGGTCCTCGCCATAGGCGCCACCCGTCTTGGCGCGCAGCAGCGTCACATTGCCGTGGTAGGTGGCCCGCGGCGTGTACTGCTCTGCAGCGCGCAGCTTGTGGTAGAAGGAGCACGCGGCGAAGTTGAGCGCACGGCGGTCCAGGCCCGCGTGGCTCTGCATGATCAGCTCCACGGCAGCCGCTGCGCGCTCCTCCAGGCCCCCGAGGGGCAGCAGCGCCTCCAGCACCTGTGGGGCAGGCCAGTGAGCCGCTGGAGCGGGTCGGAAGGCATGGCCGCGTGGGTCACACACAGCAGGACCTAGCCCCCGCCCCGCGGACTCACCCTGCCATGCTCTGCGTCCATGAACTGCTGCACGAAGAAGAACATGGCCTCGGCCTCGGCCTCGGCCTCGCAGCGGGGGGTCAGCTTGGCACGGTAGCTCTGCAATGGAGGAGGGGTTGCTGCAGCCGAGGCTCAAAGGCCAGACTCCAGTCCCCGGCCCTGGCCCAGGGGTGTGGGGGTGCTGCCTTCACCTGCGTGTAGGCCAGCACGAAGGAGTGCGAGCCGTCGAACAGGAAGAGGCTGTGGTTGGCGGGGGCGGCGCTCTGCTGGGCCTGCAGCTGTGAGCACATCTCGAAGGCCACGCAGGCCCCGTAGGAGTAGCCGGCAATGCGGTAGGGCCCCTCAGGCTGCACCTGCCTGATGCACTCGATGTAGTAGGCGGCCAGGCTCGGGATGCTGTCCAGCGGGGCAGCTGCGGGGACAGTGTGAGGCTCAGCTCTGGCCGGCCATGTCCGCCACCCCCGCCACAGGTCCTGACGCACCTCTCGTGCACTGCAGGCCGTAGGTGGGGATGCTGAGCTTGGCAGCCAGGTTGTGGAACACAGCGATGGAGCCCTCGATGGGGTGCACCAGGAACAGGGGCCTCTCGGAGCTCTGCACCAGGTTGAGCTGCGTCAAGGTCGGGCCCTCAGGGTTCACCAGCAGGGTGCTCAGGTTCAGCTGGGCCTGCTGCTGGGCGGAGCTGTCCTCCTTGGGGGTGGGGGTCGCCAGCTCTGCGAAGAGGGGCAGATACCAGGGTGGGCTGGGGCTGCAAAAGGCCCACCGCCACACACGGACACGTGCATGTGCGCGCGCACACACACAACACACAAAGGACTTGGGCTGCTGGTGCCAGGCGGGAGGTGGGTAGGGTGCACTGGGACCCCACTGAGCGCTCTCAGGACAAGCCCTGACCTGCGGAGCCCCAGGCTGCTTTGGGAACACACGTACCCTCAGCTGTGCCAGCCTGCGAGGAAAGCTCCTGCAACCTGCGGAGAGTGAGTTGCTGGACTTCCCGCATGGACAACACCAGCTCGCGCTCGCGCTCCAGTGTCTGGCGCACCTCCACAGACATAAGTGAGTCCAGGCCCAGGTCCGCCAGTGAGCTGTCCAGGTTGACGGTGGCGAGGTCACGGATGCCTGGGGAGGGGTGCTCCGTTGGCAACTGGGGATGGGCTCCAGGTGGGTGCTGGCACCCTGGTGGCTGGGTCTTCCCAAGCCCCCATTACCACAGTCACGGCACGAGGCCCCCACCCAGCTCTGCACAGACCACATGCGTGTCTCTGTCCGTGAGCAAGCAAGCACATCCCCCTCTACAGCCAGGGAGGCCGGCTCGGGGGAGCCTGGAGCGTCTGCTGAGGGGGGGGGCAGCAGCGAGCTCCCTCACCCAGGATGTGAGCCACGGCCTTCACCAGATCCTGCTGGCTGCTGCCGTCATCATGGGCTGTGGCCTTCTTGGCCAGCACAAAGCTGCTCAGGACTGGGTAGGGCTGGTTCAGGAAGAGATCCAGCACCTCCAGGCAGGAGGCGATGCGCTGGGGCAGCGTCCCGCCAATGACCGTGTCGTTGGTGCCCAAGGTCTCCAGGATGATGCCCACGTCACCAACGGCGCCCCACTGCACGGCGAGGCCTGCAAGCGATGGTGGGCCGGGGCCGGTGAGCAGGGGCAGGAGCGGGGGTGGGAGTGTGCAGGAGGCGGGCAGGCGGAGGGCAGGCCCACCTGGGAGGCCATCTTGCCGGCGCTTCTCGCAAATGCGCTCCATGGCAGAGTTGGCGAAGCCGTAGTTGCTCTGGCCAGCGTTGCCACGCCCGCAGCTCACGGAGGAGAAGACCACGAAGTAGTCCAGGTCGGGACACGCCTCCCGGGTCACCCTGTGGGTTCTCGAGTCACCCCCAGCCAGCCACCCCAGCCCACCAGCTGACGAGCCCGGGACCCCTGCCTGCCCACGGAACCGCCCCCACTTCCCAGACCCTGTATGTCCTGGCCCCTGGCCGGCACTGGGAGTGCCGTGTGGGGGTGGGCGGGGAGGGCGGGACGGGGCCCACCTGTCCAAGTTCAGGGTGCCGCTGTACTTCGGCTTGCTGACATCCCGGAAGAACTCGGGGGTCTGGTTCTCTAGCATGGCGTCTCTCAGCACCTGCAGTGAGGGAACCTTAGCACCCGCCCAGCTCCGAGGGCTTCGGAGGGCTCTGCCCGGGGGGCCCGTCCCTGGGCAGCTGGCTCCAGCCCCTCCAGAGCTGTCCTCACCATGGCCAGGTTGAAGACACCCCCCACAGGCCCGAGCTGCACAGCCTCAGCGATGAGGTTCTGGGCACCGTCCGGCGAGCTGACATTGCTGGTGGACACCAAGACCTGCACGCCCTGGTGTCTCCACGCATGGATCTGCCTGGCCTGGTAGCCTGTAGGACGCGAACAGTGGGTGGGTGGATTAGGGCTCTGGCCCCTGAGCCCAGACACCCCATGAGGACACAAGGACTGGCTGACAGGGACCCCCTTCCCACTGTCCGGCTCACCTGTGCGGATCCCGGAGCGGGAGGTCAGCACCAGCTTCTGGGCCCCTCGCAACACGAGCCACTGGGCCAGCTCTAGGCCAAAGCCGCCCAGGCCCCCTGTGATGACGTAGCTCTTGTGGGCCAGGCAGAAGGTCCTGGACAAGGCCGCTGTTGGGGTGGGCCTGGCCCCCTGCACCACTGCTTCCGGCTCCTCTTCGTGCACCTGCGGCCCAAGCAGCATCCCTGCTCATGCCCTGCCAGCAAGGGCTGGAGCCGGGGCGCCTGGGGTCCCCTACTCACCTGGATGACCACTTTGCCAATGTGCTTCCCCTGGGCCATGTAGCGGAAGGCGTCCTCCACTTGGGTCTTAGGGAACACGGTGCACTGGAGGGGCTGCACTACGCCCTCCTGGATGCCTGCCTGCAGCAGGGCCGACACCTCCCGCCAGACAGGTGAGTTTCCCTCAGTGATGGCATCCAGCAGGATCCCGTGGAAGGTCACGTTCTTCAGGAAGACGGCCATGCCTGGGCAGGTGGTGGGTGGGGGCTCACCATTCATGGCTCACAGCCCACCCTGCAGACCCCATGCCCAGTCCCTCAGCCCCCTGCCCATCCGGCCACCCACCAGGCCCGCTGCCTGGCCTCACCCAGCGGGTTGTTGTTGGAAAGGTCGAATTTGCCGATTTCCAGGAAGCGGCCATGCTGGGCCAGACACCGCACACTAGCCTGCAGCTTCTCCTCCGCCAGGGAGTTCAGGACCAGGTCAGCACCTTGGGGCAGGGGTGGGGCAAGGAGGTCCTCACCGTCAAAGCTGCTGCCCTGCCACAAGTCTGAAGCGCCAGACTTTGTCCCAGCCTGGCCGGTGGGTGGGGTGGGGTGGCTGGGGCGGGGCGGAGCGGGAGGCTAAAGGATGGCCGACAGTGAGTGCTGGGGCCGCTCACCCTTCCCGGCCGTGTGCCACAGCACGTGCTGCTCGAAGGACGTGTCCCGGGAGTTGGCAAAACTGGTCTCGTTGAGCTGAGGGAACCTGGCCTGGAGGTATGCCTGCTTCGCGGCTGACCCTGGTGGGGAGAGGCGCCACTGGTGAGTCCAGGCTTCGGGGGCCGGAGGGGCAGCCGCGGCTCCGGGAAGGGCTGTGGGCTTACCCACGGTGGTGAAGACGCGGCAGCCTAGGCTGAGGGCGATGGCGATGGCGGCCTGCCCCACGCCGCCTGAGCCAGAGTGGATGAGCACCGTCTCCCCGGGCCGCACCCGCCCGCGCACCACCAGCGCATAGTAGGCAGTGCTGTAGACAACCGGCACAGAGGCCGCCTCCTCCAGGGTCCTGCGGGCACAGCACAGGGGTCAGCTCAGGCCTGGCCGTGGCCACATCCGTGCGGGGCCCCAAGGTCACTGCCCAGATCCACTCACCAGTTGGAGGGTACGTCCCACAGGCTGTACTGGGGCACCAGGATGGAGGTGGCCAGGCCTTTGGCGGACACCAGCCCCATCACACGCTTGCCACTGGCATCGCGACCAGAGAACTCCATGCCCAGCAAGCAGTCCTGAGCCGCCCGCTTTCCTGGGACAGATGGTGGGTGAGTCCCAGGTCTCCCCGGGAGCGTCCGAGCTTCCTGAGCACGGCGGGGTCAGTGCCCGCCCCAGGCCCCGGCCCTGCTGCTCGGCCCCCCGCGGCGTGCTGCCCCTACCTGGAATGGCGTCAGGGGAAAGCTTGCCCGTCGCCAGCATGATGTCTCGGAAGTTGAGGGAAGCGTAGTAGATGGTGCAGAGCTGTACGCCAGGGCCAGGAGGCTGGGCATGGCGCAGAGGGGAGCAGACCCAGCGGATGGAGGAGAGGTCCCCCCGGGTAAGAATGTCGACCAAGGCGTGCTCTGTCTGCTCCTCTGGCTTGTCTGGAGGGTGACAGGAAGTGGGGCTGCCACAGGGTCCCCCAGCCCTCCCCTTCTCAGCCCAGCCAGCCGCGAGGCGAGGAGTCTGGTGGGGGACATCACGGGGCTCACCCTGCTCCAGCGGGAAGTGGTAGAAGGCCCCCCAGGCCCCGTCCCGGTAGACGTTCATCACCAGGTCTCTCTGAAGCACCTTCTGCAGCTCTGGGGAGCCTGGGTCGACCTCAGGGATGGGGGATGTGCTGCTGAGGTTGGATACCAGGATGCACCTGTGGGCAGCCAGGCCAGTAAGGGGAGGCTGGGGCAAAGGGGCGGGGCAGGGCGAAGGGCACGTAGCTCAGCTGGCATCTCACCGAATCCGGTGCCCGCCGGGCTCTTTTCGGAGACATTTCGCCATGCCCACGACACCCGAAGTGGTGCAGCCAGTGGCCATCAGCCACACGCGCTGGGAGGAGGAGTCAGCCAGAATGTTCTGCAGGATGAGAGGGAGGCTGGTTTCTGGGAGGGTCCCCAAGCCCCAGGCATATGGAGCTAGGTCAGCCAGGCCTGGGAGGGGACTGACCTTCAGCGAGTCCACCCAGCGGAAGCTGGTGTCTTCCACAGGCAGAAAGACTGGGCTGGCCTGAGGGGCCAGCCGGCGGCACAGGAAGAGCACGGAGCCGTAGAAGGACCTCTTCAGGGCCACCAGGTGCAGGGATGCCCCAGCAAACAGGCCTTCCCACTGGTCCTGCATGTGTGGGGTGGTCAGTGCTCAGCTACCTCCAGCCCTGCCCCACTGCTCCCCCTCCGGCCCCGAACTCGCACCTGGCTCAGAAGGCCCTGCTGGCCTGGATGTGGCTCAGGGCAGGTGAGGAAAGCGACCGTCTCCCCGAGGGGGTATCCTCTGAGCAGGGTGTGCAGCAGCAGGAAACCGCCCTCCTTCAGGGTGGCTGCCATGTTGCCGAGGGCTGTGGCTGGGTCGCCGAGGGCCGCCAGGGCGCAGTTACACACCAAGAGATCGGCCGTGCCCAGGCTGCTGGGGGCCGGGTCCATGGGGTCCCACTGGCCCTGGATCACGTTGTGTTGCTGTAGCTGGGCCTGGGCAGCCTCCAGGGCCTGGGGGTGGCGGTCAGTGACCGTGTAGTCCAGCTTCACCAGGGGCTGAGTGCTGAGCAGCGCCGGGATGCGGGAATATAGTTGGCCGTCAGCAGCCAGCACCTGGGGTGGAACGGCTTCCTGGATCAGCTGCACTGGGCAGACAGCCCCACCTCGGCCGGGCGCCCCCAGAAGAGCTACCCACTGATGCCTCTGAGGCTGCTGGCCAGCGCCAGTGCTGCCCCGTCCACAGCACCCCCAGGGCCCACCTCAGTCCCTTCCCTGCCCCTTCCCCTCCTGGGTCTGGGCAGCCTTGGCACCACCTCAGGTTGGACGACCTCATGTCCAACAGGCCCTGGCCCTCCTTAGGTTTCGGGGCCGCCTGCGTCTGGGTCCGCTTGTGCTGTGCCTGGCTGCTGTGCTCAGCACCCACCTCTACCACCTTCATCGTGAGACTGGCCACGTTCTCCAGGGCAGTGTCCACACACGCCTTGAGCGCCGGGGAGTCGAGGAGGCCACAGAGCAGGGGATCGTCGCACAGCAGGGGCCTCTCCCGGGCCAGCACCTGACCCAGCTCCAGCTGTAGGTTCCCGTTGAGTTGTAGCTGGCAGGCGGTGGCCAACAGTCGAGGCAGGCCCTGCTGTGGGGCCTCTCGGGGGGCCTGGGCCCCGTCCAGCCCAGGCACCACCATCTTCAGCCCCTGCTGGGCCACCTTGCTCTGCAGTGCCTGTGCCAGCCCTGGGCAGGGAGAGACAGGGCTAGGGAGGAGCCTCAGCTGAGCTTCCCGAAGGCCCCCAGAATCAGGTGTCTGCTTGGAGCAGGGACTCGGTGGTGACTCAGACTCAGTACCCAGCCTTGCCCGCTGGCAGCAGAGGGACAGAGTGGCAGCCCAGTCCTCGGGGCTGGGAACTGGCATCAGCCACTGGGACCGCTGGACGGGCAAAGGGCTGTGAGGGGCCCTGAGGCAACGGCTGCTGTGCCTCCCACCCAGGACAAGGCCCTCAGAGGCTGGGTTCCCCAGACAGCGGATCTGGTGCCCTAACATCCCAGCACCCCCTTCAGCACAGGTGTGAGCCCTCTGCAGGGGGCTGTCTCACGCCTGGGCAGCTGGCTGGCGGCACAGACAGGAGGGCCACATCTGTCCTCTATGTGCCCTGGGTCCCCTTTGAAGACTGCGGATGGTTAACAGTGAGAGGCAGGGAGGTGGCTGGCGCCTGCTCTGGGTGGAGGGGACCAGGTGACGAGCTCCCCGTCTGAGGCTGGGGCCCAGGGATGAGGGTGGTCAGCGCAGCCCTCACCCCTGCATAGCTGCAGCTCCTCCTGCAGGGCCATGTTCCCGGCCAGGCACCCGCCCTCCACGTAAGGCGTGAAGCAGAACTTCTCCAGGATGGGCGAGAGCTGCTCCTGTCGCCGAGGGGCCGTGGAGGAGTGGACCCGTGACATGAGGACGCCACCAGCCACTACGCTTTTCACACACTTGTTCACCACCACGTTGGCCACTGCGGGGGGACATGCTGGGTGAGTGCGGGCAGCGCCTGGTGCAGAGACACTGGAGGGTGGGGGCCAGGGCTGGGCTACCTTGGGCCTCGCCCTGCAGCGTGTACAGCTTCTGCCGGTGGGTGGTGGGGTCGATGAGGATGGCGGTGATGCGAGTGGGGAGGCACAAGCTGTGCGAGCCAAGGCCCAGGACGATGATCTGTAGCATGGTGTCCAGGAAGGTCACCCAGTTCTCCCTCCACAGCAGCCGGCCTGAATTGCCTGGGGCGGAGGGGCCGTCAGCTCGGCCAGCCGGGGTCTCTCCCATCCCCAGGCCCCGACCAGGGGTGCCCCTAGTGGCTCCCTCCTGCCCACTCAGCCCTCCCTCCGCCTGGCCCAGGCAGCGGTGCGCTCGTGACGCACACTCTCAGGGGCCAGGGGGGCCCCCTCCCAGCCCTGCGCCGCACCTTCCAGGCCGGCCTCCAGGATGCCCTGGAAGTGCGGGCCGTAGTCGTAGCCACACAGGCGCAGCTCCTTGTACACGTCCCCCAGGCTCAGCCGGAGCGTGGGCACGGGGTCCGCGGGGTCCACACTATCCCGGCTGTCAAAGAGCTTCGGGTTGGGGTCCTCCCACTGGCGCACCTTCCCTGTGGGCAGAGGTGGCAGGAGAACCTGAGGGTGGGGTGGGCTGGGCCGGGGTGGAGCAGCCAGGGCCTATCTGGAGCCCCTCGCCAGAGACCTGTGGCCTGGCCAGACGCCCCCCTGCTCACCGCTCACGATCAGGCTGCCGTTATTAGACACCTCGAAGGCGTGGGAAGCCTCCAGAAGCCGCACCTTCAGGGGCACAGTCCCTGTGGGTAGCAGGGTCAGAGATCAGCAGCAGGGGTCAGCGGCCAGCACTCCCGCCCCTTTGGCCCGAAGGCTGCCCGCCTTACCTGTCTTGGGCAGGATGGTGGCCTGGTACAGCATCACGTCCTCGAACACCACAGGTACCTGCTCCATGTTTTGGTCCAGGGCTCGTGCCAGTGTCTTCCAGACCAGGCACAGGTAGCCGGTGGCGGGGAAGATGACACGGCCGTTGATGCAATGATCCACCAGGTAGTGGTCGGGGGACTCGGGGCCGGTGTCTGTGGAGGCCTGAGCCTCAGTGCCAGTGCCCAGTGGGGAGAAGTCGCCCCCCGCCTGCATCCTGCCCGCCCATCCTGCGCTCACCTATGTTGTAGACAGTGGCGGAAGAGCAGCTGGAGCCGCTGGGGAAGTCTTTGGAGGCAGGCACGTCCCAGGTCTGGCTGTGGTCCCACTTGATGTGGGGGGAGATAAGAGGAGTCCCCCGGGGAGCCGGGAACTCCACAGGCGGGAACAGACCATTGGGTTTGACGTCGATGCTGGAGAATGGGGGAGGCGTGAGAGGCACACCTGGTCCAGGACCACCCTGTTAAACCCACTGCTGACCCACTGCCAACTGTTCTCCCCTAAGACCCCCAGAGATGGCTGAGACAGGGTCGAGCAGGGGCCACAGAAAAGGGGTGAAGGTGGCTGGGCACCCCACAGGCCCACTTCTGGGGACGATCTCCAGGCCAGCCTGTGCCCTGGTCAGTGAGGGGCCTCAAGGGTCCAGCACAGATGGAGGACACACCCCGTCAGGTGGAGCCGGCCCATGTTGCTGAGGAAGAACTCCAGGTTGTCCTTGTGGTCCTTCTTCATCAGTGGGAGGATAGTGCAGCTGGACTTCAGGCCACGCTTCAGGATGGCCTAGGGAGGCAGAGACCGGCTGGGCTTCCCTCTGACAGCTTCCTGCCTGCCCCTGCCTGCCCCCACCCTGCCGAGGCCACATGGAGCCTGACCACCCTGTCTCACCCCAGGCCCAGACCCTCAGCTTCTCCTCCAACCAACCCTCCTCCCCAGCGGGCGCACCTGCAGCAGGCCATGGGGGGCGATCTCCAGCACCACGGCGTTCTCGGGCACGTGCCTCAGTGCCTCCTGGAACAGCACAGGGCTCACCATGTTGTTGACGTTGTACTCGGCCGAGAACGTGCGGGCCAGGCTGCCCTGCCACTGGGCCTCAGGGATGGAGGTGCTGAGCCAGCGCGCGGAGCGGGGCCGCGGCTCCCGGATCACCTGAGTGCACAGCCAGGTCAGCGGGAGGGAGCTCGGCCCACACCCTGTCCGCCCAGGAGGCCTCTGCCAGGCAGCCCACCTTCTTGAGCGCCTGCAGCAGTGTGGGCGCAATGGAGTCCATGAAGTAGGAGTGGAAGGCCATGCCGCCCGTCCGCACCTCCTTGGCAAACACGCCCTCCTGTTTTAGCTGCTGCACAAACTCAGACATCGTGGCCTGGGGGTGGGGGGCGGGGCATTGGACGAGCAGTCTTAGGCCAGCGCCTGGCTCCCCGTGCAGAGCTCACCCTGAGGGACTGGAGGGGATGTGGGGACCACGCCTCGCCTCCCAGGGCCCACCTGAGGTCCTGAGATGGTCACTGTGTCCTCGGAGTTGTGGCAGGCGGGCACGACGCCAGGGGGGCAGCGCTGCTTACATTCCTCCCAGGACAAGCCTGGGGGCAGAGACAGCCTCAGAGGGTGGCCGTGGGGCCTGGCGCCCCCGCTCCCCAGGCCTCCCCACAGGGAAGATGCTGCAGTGGTGGCCCTAATGGCAGCCGCAGAGTGGCACCTTCACAAGGCACTTCGGCCCCTGCCATGTCTGCTCTCAGGCGGAGGTATCATTACTGCCGTCCCATGTTCTGATGCAAAGGCTCCACTGCCCGCCTCACTCTCCTGCCAGCCCCTCAGGGCAGTGGCTTTCGTGAGTCCCCTCCTGTCCTCAGTCCCGCCTGCCGGAAGGCCCACTCCTTCCCCCAGGGTTAGGTGCCGACAGAGAGGAAGGCGGGCTGAGTCACCCAACACCCTGACTTCATCAAAACCTCACAGCTTCTCGTGTGGGGGGAGGTTCTCATCCCACAAGTTCAGCTCAGGACCAGGTGAAAACCACTCTGCCCTCTACTAATGTCTGTGGGTGAGTGTGCCAGGCACCAAGGCCATCCAGGGCGCACCTGAGCAGGCCGTCAGGGTCGCTCTCACCCCACAGTGATGACAGCAGCTGGTGAGTCACCCTCAGGTCCCTGCCTCTGCCCAGGGCCGATACCCACTCCCAGGGAGACCCTCGGGCCTGTGGGCAGAGTGGGGCGGGGGAGCACAGGGTGACACCTACCTACAGCTGCCATGGCCCCTGGCGGGATGTTGGCCTCCTTAATGCACTGGCCCCTCCAGTAGGCGGAGAGGACAGCCTCCTCCTGAGACACGCAGCCGTCAGCGTAGCCACAGGCCAGCTCGCCCAGGGAGTGCCCAATGATGCCGTCTGGCCGTAGGCCCATAAAGGTCAGCAGGTCTATGAGGGCGATCTGGGGAGACAGGGCACGCGTCACGCTAGCCCAGCTGCCCTGCCAGCCCCCTCAGCCCTGGCCCCGGAGCGCACCTGGATGGCAGTGAGGCTCACGAAGGCGTGGACGATGTCGTCGAAGGTGGCCTCGTCTGGGCTCTGCAGCAGGCCCGACACCTGCAGCCCCAACGGCTTCACGGCCTCGTCCGAGCGCAGGATGGAATCACGGAAGCTGTCCAGGCGCATGAGGCTCAGCCCCATCCCGCGCCACTGCGTGCCCATCCCTGTCCCAGCGAGAAGGGTCAGGTGTGGCCTCGCAGCCCTGGCCCCGCGGCCCTCGGGGATGGCCTGGAGGTGGGCTCACCAGAGCAGATGAACCAGAGTGGGCGCTGGCCAGCCGGCACCTGCTGCACATCCTGCGGGCTTCCCTCGCCGCCCAGCACGGCATAGCCGCGGAAGGGCATGGCAGCTGGGGGGGCAGCTGCGATGTCATTGAGCATGCTCACGAAGGCCAGGTTCTGGTGGTGCCGGAGGCCCTGCTCCAGCAGGGCCTGCACGGCCTCGAGGGTGCGCCCGCTGGCCTGCAGCAGTCGGGGCAGGGCAGCGTGCGGGGCAGGGGGAGGGGGTGGCTGGGAGTTGGGCCGGAGAATGACATGCACGTTGGCGCCCCCGAAGCCAAAGGAGTTGATGCCTACATTGCCCCCGCGGACGGGCAGGGGCCGGTCCACCACCTGCAGCCGCCTGTCCTGCAGTGCTGGGATGCTGGGGTTCGGGCTGTGGAAGTGCAGATTGGGGGCCCAGAGCCCGTGCTCCAGGGAGAGCAGCACCTGTGGGTAGCTCGCGATCAGAGGACCCTGGGCTCCCTGCCCTGCTGGCTGGGGTGGGATTCAAGCACCCTCCTTCCTGAGGGCCCTCTGAGGCCACAACATGGTTCTGCCCGCTGCAGTGGCCGTCCTTCCCCTGAGCCTTGCCCTCCCCAGTGCAGGGCCCTTCCTTTCTCCGACCCGTTCTCCACCTGCAGCCTTGCCACCTCCCAGCCTGGTTGGTTGTGGGTCTGGACACAAAGGCTCCTCATCCAAAGCCCCCTCAGCCAAACCCCACCCCTGGTCCAGATCCAAGAGCTACAGATGGGTAGCTGGGGTGGCCCAGGGAGCCTGGACCACCAGGAAGCCCCTGCCACCCCCAGAAGCCAGAGCGGTGGTGACCTGGTCTCCCCACAGGCCAGCAGCAGATCAGGAGGCCGTGGGGAAGGATGGGCCCTGGGGGTGCGCTGCCCTGTTGCTTGCCTGCCCCTCTGTCTGGGTCACTTGTGGAGCAGGTGCTGGGCAGGACATCTGAGCCAAGGAACCAGGGCAGGGACTGGCTATACAGGTGCACCCTGCTGCCTAGGCCTCGGTGACCCACACCCCATGGCAGGGCCCGTGCAGACCCTCCTGCTATTGGATAGCTGGAAGCTGAGGAGGCAGGGGCAGGTCGGCCCCAGACCCGCCACCTACCTTGGCCAGTGCTGCGAGGCCGGAGGCAGGCTCTGGGTGCCCCATGTTAGACTTGGTGGACCCAATCAGCAGCGGGTCCTGGCGGGTGGCACAGAGGGCTCGCACAATGCTGTTCAGCTCCTGGGGGTCACCCACCTGTGGGGGACCTGGGTGGTCAGGACTCCACCGGGAGCTACTCCACTGGGCGCTGCTCCATGGGAGGCGTACGCGGGGCCGGGCAGGCCTCTCACCTTGGTGCCGGTGCCGTGGGCTTCCAGGTACTCCAGCGACTCGGGGCCCAACCCAGCCGGCTCGTACAGGGAGCGGATGAGCTGCTCCTGCACCTCCCCGGAGGGGAAGGTGATGCCTGTGGGCGGGGCCAGGCTTCAGCACACCGTGGACCCTCACCGCCTGTAGCCCTGCCGCCCCACCCCCACCCCGGCTGAGCTCCCACCTTGCTCCTTGTAGCCGTCCGTGTTGGTGCCAGCGTTGAGGATGGTGGCATACACCCGTCGGGCCAGGGACTTCTTGGTCAGCAACATGGCCACCACGGCCTCTGAACGGCAGTAGCCGTTCCCTGGGGGCAGAGGGCACCTCAGGCCGAGGGGCTCGGCCGACCCCAAGCCCCACAGAGCTCGGGCCAGTGTCGAGGGAACCTGGGGTCGGGGTGTGTCCTGTGTCCCCCCTGCCCCCACCTGTCTTGTCGAAGGACTTGCAGGTGCCCTCGGGGCTGAGCAAGCCCAGCTTCAGGAACTGCAAGGAGGTGTTGGGCTTCAGCAGGATGTTGATGCCGCCCACGATGGCTGCGGGGCACTCCCCGCTGCGGATGGCCTGGTAGGCATTCTGCAGGGCCATCAGGCTGGAGGAGCAGGCTGTGTCCAGGGAGACGCTGGGCCCTGCGGGCAAAGGCACAACGCGGGCAGTGGGACCCCACCCCCAGCTCGGGGCCCTGGCTGCTTGAACAAGCGCCTCCAGCCTGGAGCCCAGGACACCGGAACCCTGGCCCTGCAGGCCTGCTGGGCAAGGGGAGGCCAGAGTGTGGAAGGGCCGTGGCCACCCCCCGGGAGCCTGAGGCCCAGAGGGCTGCGTGAGCACCCACCTCTGAAGTTGAAGAAGAAGGAGAGGCGGTTGGCCATCATGGCACGCTGGCAGCCCACCATGCTGTAGCCCAGGAGTGTCTCCGGGTCCCGGCTCAGAGCCTCTGAGGCCTCAGAGCCGCTCACGCCCACCCAGACACCAGTGTTCGTCCCCCGAAGGGAAGCCGGGTTGATTCCTGTGGGAGGCAGAGGTCAGACCCAGAAGCTGTGTTGCGCCCAGCCCGCCAGCTGGCTCTGGAGGGGGGGGGTGCGGCCTCCCCTCTCTGGCTCGGGTGAGGAGGCTCCATCCAATTCGACTCTGATGGGGCCAGGGGTAGGGCAGGGAAGAGAGAACAGAGCTGCAGCGGGGTGGCCAGCCCAGGTGGGGCAAGAACAGATAACCAGGTCACAAGGAACTGGGTCTGGGGTGGGCGGGCTGCCAGGTGGGGCTCTAGGCTCTGGGTCAGGCAGCAGCGGAGACAGCCAGAGGTGGGGACAGAGGGCAGCATTGTCTCCAGGCTGCTCCCCTGGCCCCTGGCATTGTTGGCAGGGTCTGGTGAGCCCCAAGGGAGGCCTGCCCTGGGATGGGCCAAGATAAGAAGACAGAGGAAGACAAAAGCCGAGTGTCCAGGCTGGGGAAGGAGGGAGGAACACTGGCCAGCCCCCGGGGAGCGGCATCCAAGGTCTCTGGATAGGGCCTGGGAAGTGGGAAGACTTCCACCCCCACTCACCAGGGTCCTCTCCCCTCCCTGACCCCCCACCCCCCAGGCAGTGCATGTCCATGTCCGGTCACGCTCAAGGGCAACCCCAGGGGCTAGCCAGCACCTGCTGCAGGACCTGCAAGGCCAGGTGACCTCCCTGCCAAGCCCGGGTGGGAGTGGGCAGGCCCCAGGCTCCTCTCAGGGCTGAGCTCCGGCCGTCCACCTGCTGAGGGGTCACACCCCCATGCCCAGCCTCCCCTCTCCCACTGGCCAGGCCTTCTAGCCCCTGGTGCCCCTGGGACAGGTCTGTGCTGTGGGACAAGGGACAGCTGGCTCGAGGCACTTGTCTGAGGTCAGACGTGACCTGGCAGAGGGGAGGGTGGAGGACAAGAGTCTGGGGCTGGATCCTGCCTCCCACTCTGCCTGGCACCCTGCCCTCGCCCCCAGATCCGCTGTGCAACCAAGAGGAAGGAAACTAGGGCACCAAGGCAAACCCAGGACACCTCTGGTGTGCAGCTGGGAAGCGTGAACTGCCTGAGGCCCACACCTCCCCAGCGCCTCAGGCCCAGACCAGGGCTGGGCAGAGACACGTGCTCCGCCCCTCCTCAACAGCTTGATGTCAGGGACATCCTGCTACGAACGTGTGTTACTT
This sequence comes from Vicugna pacos, assembly GCF_048564905.1. Classification (NCBI taxonomy): domain Eukaryota; kingdom Metazoa; phylum Chordata; class Mammalia; order Artiodactyla; family Camelidae; genus Vicugna; species Vicugna pacos. The sequence goes on from NC_133002.1 coordinate 62,542,768, forward strand.
TGAGAAGCAAAAAAGGGATGTTTCCCAGAGAGGGCGGCCAGTACCCTGAGGACAGAGCCCTCAGCAGCCTTCCGACGACCCACCTCCATCCACGATGGCCTCGTAGGTGACCTCGAGCAGCAAACGCAGCTGGGGGTCCATTGTGTGCGCCTGCTTGGGGTGGACCCCGAAGAAGGAGGCATCAAACCGGGACAGGTCCTTCAGCTTGCCTGACCGCCGGGGCAGGCCGTATAGTCCTGTGGAGCACACGCAGGTGAAGGGGCCACCCTGGGATGTCACAGTCCCGAGGGGTGGGCGGCAGACCCCAGTGCAGAGCACCTTGGGGACAGTGCCACTGGGGACCCTCCGCCTGGCCTGATGCTGGCCCAGCGGCTGAGGCCAGGCCAGGCTCTGCCACACTGACTCACATCCCGTAGATCAGGTAGGGCTACTCTGCGGAAGAATGTGCTGGGCGTGAGGGAGTCAAGCCAGCTTCCTGGGAGAGCCTGATAGCTTATCTGACTGCCTGGGACATGTGGGCCGGCCAGGCTGGCCAGGCTCTGCAGGGACGAGGTGGTGGGCGGTGGGGCCAGAGGTGCTCACCCACCTGGCCGAGCCCTGGCTCTGCCCCCCGCAGCTCACCTAGCTCATCTGTGAGATGGACAAACTGGCCAAGGACGACTCTCAGCCTCCTGTGGCCTGCAGCCCAGTCTCCAGCTCCCTCACCCAGGCCAGGCCTTCTGGTGCCGTCTCCAGGGAGAGCCCGCAACGTGGCCTTTCCTTGGGTGGTTGGGTCTGCAAGTGGGACTGGGGCTAACGCCTGAGCAGGCCTGTGCTGGTGGCTGGGAGGCTGTGTCGGAAGCAGCAGTGAGGGGAGAATGTCCTGAGCAGGAGGGGAGCCCCGGGCCCCACTCACCTGCCTTCCACCGCCTGTCATCGTCCGTCACCATGTCCACACCGCCAATGAGATTGGCCCAGAACTCCTCCAAGTTCTCTGACTCGGGCAGCTTCCCAGACATGCCAGCGATTACCACCTCCTCCATGGCTGCTCTCTCTGCAGGGAGGGCGGTGTTGGGGTCTGGACCCTCGCAACTCTGCTGCCCCTCCCCCTCCCCCGGCTTCCTGACCCCCCAGGGCACCTGCCTTCCTCCATCTAGCCCATCCAAGGGTCTGAGGGCAGCAGTTCAGAAAGCCCCGAGACTGAGAGCCACATGGCCAGCCCCTGCGCTGTGCGCCAGCCCGGATGGATGCCTTGGGTGAATGGAGTGTGCCGTCGGGGGGGAGGGAGGGCCACTAGTGCAGCCTGCCTGCACCTCTCACTGGGAGCGTTGTGTTCTCTGGGCCTTGGCTCTGGCTGGCCTGGGATGACCCCACCATAGCCCTGCTGCCCTGGGCCCACCCCAGCTGGCTGCTTCGACCACCTGCTGAGGCACTCCTGGAAGGGGGACTCACAGTGGGAGGCCGGCAGGGCCAACCCAGAGAAGAGCCCAAACCCCTCTGAGGATGGGCCCACCCGGCTGGCGGTCAGTGAAGAGCTGGCCCAGGGAATCCACCAAGAAAAGGAGAAAGGGCAAATGTTGGGGGTGGGAGGAGCACCCACGATACCCGGCTGGCGCTGCACTCAGAACCCAACGCTGCCTTCCATGCTGGGGCCATGGCTTGGGCACTGCAAGGCTTGGACGGGCTCTAGGGGGAAAGCTGTCCCTCCCACAGTGGCAGATCCAGCCAATATGGCCCCTCCAACCTGCAGAACCACTCCTGGTCAGGTGCCAGGTTAAGTGCTGGCCAGACCCATGCACCTGCACAGGTGAGGCCTCAGGATTCTGCTTGTCTACCTTCACACAGCCTGCCTGACCACCCTGGCCCAGGTCCCCCAGGTGCCAGAGGGAGCCTGGGCTAGCCTGAGCCTGTGGGTCCAGGACTGGGGCTCCTGTGCAGCCCCTGAGGGAGAGGGCAAGGCCAGGGTTGGTCCTGCCACTTCCGCCAAGGCCCCAAGGCCTCATAGCGCTGGACACGGAGACGGGTGGACTCACCAGCCGCCGGCCCTCTCAGGGTCTCTCCGAACAAGGAAGAGTACAAGCAAGTGGAGACAGCGCCTAGTCCTTGGGTGGCCTGGTGGGCCTGCTGTCCCCGCAGAGAGGGAGCTCCCTCCCCCAGCGCTGAATAAAGAGCCTTTTGCCGGCCCAGAGGCACCAGCTCGGGCTCGGCTGCTTCCTGCAGAAAGCGCCGGCTGTTTTCCCCTATTTGCTATTCACTTGGAGTCCCGCGAGGCAAGGCAGAGGGGTGGAGACCCCTACAGCGCCCAGGGCCTCCTCTGCACCACCGCGGAGCTCCAACGGGCGCCAGCCGCTCTCCCCCTAGAACTTCGGGGGCTGCAAACGGTGCCCACGTGGTGGGGAAGCCACCCCCCTCCGGCCCGCGCCTCCTCTGCCCTCCCTCCTTTCTTCTCTGGCCCTCGGGTTGGCTGAGACTTGCCTATACGGCACCTGGAGTTAGGGGGATGTCGCGGGTGAAGGGGGTCGTTGGCCCAGCCTGAAAGGAGGCTCTTGTGGACGCCTGGAACCGGCTGCGCACCGGGCAGCTAGGGTTCCTACAGGCCCTCAAGGGTCCGCGGCTGCCCGGCCCAGCCCAAGACCAAAATGGCTGTTCGCGGTGCTTCGCGCTGCTTCCCGGCGTCCGCCCCTCGCCATCCGCCCACCTGCCCCGCTGGGCCTGGGGCGCGGCGCGCAGGCCCTTCGCCACCAAGCCTCGGACGCCCCGTGGGGCTTGACTATCCAGACAGGGGGCTCGGACCCCGAGACCAGAGCAGGCTGCGAGGGGTGATCCCTCATCACACGCGCACCAGACCACGCGCACCCAAGGCCTGAGGATGCGAGCCAGCGGCGCTTCCCCCGCCAACGCCGGATCCCGGCTGCGCCGCCCCGGTCCTCGACCCTGGCTGGGCTTTCGGGCCCCAGGACCCCGGTCCCTGGCTCCCAACCCGCAACCCCGGCCGGGCCGCTCGTACCTGGTCTGGGCGCGGGCGGCGGTGCGGGCGGCAAAGGGAGAGCGAGGATGGAGTGCGCCGCGGAGAGGAGGCCGGGCCGCTGCCGTCTCTCTGGCTCCCTCTAGGCCCGCGCCGGCGCTATTTAACCGCGGCCGTCCCCGCGCGGACACGCCACATGGGCTGACAGCTTGGCTGCGCCGCCCAGGCCAATGAGCGTCTGGGCTGCGCCCCGGGATCAGGCGCGCCGCCGCCAGTGGGGTGATGCGGCGCGCTGCCGCCAGGCGCCGGGACCGTGCGCGGGGGCGCGCCCGGAAGGGGTGCTGGGCTGGGGGGCCGGGGCGGGGGGCGGGGCGGACGCGGCGTCACCCCCGCCCTCCGACTTCCGTTCCGCTCCCCACGCCTCCCGGGGCCGCCCCCAACTCCGGGGCCGAGGAGGCCACGTGTTCATGGCCCGCGGGGGAAGCGGGACGGGTCGTGCTCGGGCCACTTTGGGGTCACTCTGAGGGTCATACTGGGGCCACACTGGAGGCCGGACGGACCCTTAGGCGGACGGACTGACAGGCCCGTGTCCCGGCCGCGCGGAGCCGGGCCTGGGCGTGGCTCACTCCGCCACCGTAGCCAATCGGGGCCCGGGGGCGTGCGTGCTGACCCAATGGCAGCGCTCGAGTGGGCGTTGCTAGGCGATAGGGTGATGGGACGGGCCGCTCTGGGCGCTTCGCCGGCCGCCGCCGGGCCAGTGCGGTTGTTGACCTGGCTGAGGGCGCCCCGCGCGGGGTTACTGCCGGTCACCGCAGCGCAGCGCGGACGGTCCTCCCTGCCCCGCCTCCCAAATTTGCGGGGCGGGCTCGGGAACCAGTGGAGAAGATCCTGGGGCCGGGCCGGGCAGGGGCCGGGGGGGCGCACCTCCGGCTCCCCCGAGGCGGCCGCGGGGACAGGGCACGGCCATTTGGCGAGGCGGCTCTGCACGGACACCTCTCGGTGTGATTTGAACAAAGGAGCCTCCCTGGGCAGAGGCACTCGCGCGCGCACGTGGCCACTAGCACTCACGGGCCCCACACGCACCAGCAGAGGCCCAGCCCTTCGTCTCGGCTCATCCGCGCACCCTCCCTTGTAATTCCCTTCTCAAATATTTGCCGAATTTACAAAAAAAAAAAAAAAAACCCTTAACTTGCAGACCAAAAAGAAACAGACGGCCGGCCTTGGGGTCACGTGAGAATCCAAGAAGCCTGCCCTCCTAGCTTGGCGGCCACGCCCTGCGGCGCCCTGGCTCCCTTCTGGGCCGCAGACAGACCCTTCCCAGGCCAGAGGAGCCCTGGCAGGTCCCTGGGGCCGGCCCGCAGCTTCATTGTCATGATCTCAAACTCTGTAGCGCTCCTCGCCCTGCTCCCTGGCAACCCCTTCCACCCTGCCCTCCGGAGCTCAGGGATCATCAACGGAGCAGGGCACTGGCCAGGGGCGTTGAGGAACAGCACAGAACCGGTCTGGCACCAGAACCCAGAGAACACGGTCACACCGCACACACACACCCCACAGTGTCCCCCCCAGGCTCCCAGGTAGGTCCCAGTGGCAGCTCCAGCCTTCGCCTTGGCTTGTCACTGGGGGCCGCTGATTCACACACTGGGACGAAGGGCAGGATAGGAAAAGGGAAGAGAGGGCCCCGAGGCCCCACAGCTGAAGTGCTGTCCTGAACAACGTTTCTGTGGGATTTTCTTCTCCTTCCAGGACTGTGCTGCACAGATACCCCCAGCTCTTGGTGCCTTAGACTGTCCTTGGCTCGCCTCCTGCTGGTTGGTGGGGCTCTGCTCACTGTAGCCTGCCTGGGGCCCAGGTGACGGGGGACGGTTCTGGGCTGGGTGGCTGGGATTGAGAGCCAGGCTGGAACCACAGGGGGCTGGAGACTCTCGTGGGCTCTGAAGTGCTTCTAGGGAAGACAACAGGGCCTCTCTCCTCACTTTTTCATCTAAAGGAAGCCACATGGCCACCCCTCACTTTAAGGGGCACATGCAAGAAACAGGGGAGCACGGAGGCCACTGGCACCAGCAGCAGCAAAACTGCTCCCAGCCTGCTGCCTCCTGGCAAATCACAAGTGACCCATTGCCGCTACAGTTCCCCAAGTGTGGTGCGCCCAGGATGGGCGTATAAATTCTGATCTGCCTTCTTTCCCCAGAGATCGCAGCCTGACGACCAGATAAATGGGACGAAGTTCATGAAAGGTGCACTTTCCAAGGGGCCCGAAGGGGCCCTGCTCCAGGGCCAGCTGGGCCAGGCACCCGAGCATCCTTACCTGGTGGGGCTGCCAACCTTCGTGCCTGGCCAGAGTGCAGGCCACATGCTGTGAGGGGCTGCTCTCTCCTCTTGGTGGAAGGACATCCGGGATTGAGGCAACCCTCCCTCTTCCACAGAAATGTGCCCCCTCAGGAGGGCTGCCTGTCCGCCACAGGCACACCAGCTGCACATCTCTCTTCAGGCCCCCTGAGCCCAGACCAGGCCCCAGGCCATGACCCTGAGGGCCCCTCGGGCTGCCTTCAGTCCCCCCAACCCCAGGAGGAGAGGTGAGGGCAGGCAGCCAGCTCAGGCCAGGAGTGAGCTTCGTGCAGACCCACGCACCGCGTGCCTGGCAGCTCCCCACAAGCTCTCTGCATGTCTCCAGATGAAGCTCTCTGGGCACACCTGCCTCATACCTCTCCTTGTGGACCAGGAAGGCTCAGCCCTGGTCACGGAGTGAACCGTGAAATCTACAAGGTTGTGGCAGGGTTCCCGGGATGTTCAACACCAGATTTGAGGCTACATGCTGCTGTGGTCCGGGACTGTAACGGGCTTTGTATTCTAAACTAAAATATGAACGGCGGAGCAGGTGTGCTGGTGCCCGAGCACTGGCGGCCGAACCTTCAGCTCGTAGGAAACCCGGCCGCGAGAGCCGCCGTGCAAAGCCCAGGAATCTTTTACTGTGCTCCCCAAGTTAACAGAGCCATTCGCGGCTCTGCGGGCGGGCTGTCCGTGAGGCTCCCTGCAGCCCTCGGGAGGCTGCTCCGAGCTCACTGCTCCCCCACACTGAGTGCTGGCGTGCCACATATGTCCCTGACCCTGCAGAGGGGAGGCAGCACCAGGGAGGAGGAGGGGGAGAAGCAGAGGTGAGGGTCGGGGAGAGGATGTGGGGGTGGGGAAGGGGAGGGAGGGAGAGCAGTGGAGGGAGGGCGGCCAAGGAGCTCATTCCTTGGAGTTGTAGTTATGAATCTTGGGGGGCCGCTGGCAGCCTTGAGGTTTTGCCGGACGAGCCCTGGGGTGTCCAGTGGGCTTGCCCCTTGCTTGGGCTTCCATCTTCATCCCTTCGATGGCAAAGGCCACCCAGGACCTGGTGGGGCTCCCCTCGGGGTGCTGGAGGCTGTAGGCTGCTGGAGGTGCTGGGTGCTCTAGCAGGTGAAGAGAAATCAGAAAGGAAAGCGAGTCATTATGGGGCAGGGAAGGGTAGAAAAGGGCAGTGGACTCAGAAAGCTGAGCTTGCGGACTGTGAGCGGCCTTGCTTCTGGCCGGTGGGAACCAAGAGCCTACACCCACCCAGCTTGCTGCAGGAGCCCATGCTGGCCAGAGGCCCTTCCAGGGGAACTGGCCCTGTGTCCTGGCACAGAGGGTCTGGGTGGGCACGTGCTCTCCAGATGCTCTGCAGGGCCTGGGCCTGCCCGTCCACTGGGCACTCAGGACATGAGGCCCCTAAAACGGCATCTCCTGTCGTGTCCATTTCGTAACGGGTCCCACGGGGGTGCAGAGGTTAATGGTTGACTCATGACACTTCCCAGCCTGTCATGCCCCCACCCCCCGCCCTCTGGCCATGCTTGTCAGGCGCCTCCAACCGCCCAGCAGCCCTGACACACGTGGCCAGGCGCAGGCCAAGGACCTGGGGGCTGCACCACACCTCGTGGGCACGGGCAGCCCTTGCAAGTATCAGCGATGACTGCCTTTGTGCCACGGCACTGTAGGTGATTTTTCAAAAGCCCTTTGAGCTTCTCTCTAGTACCCTAGTTTTTAGAACTCAGAATGTACTTCTTTTGTAAAAATACCAAGACGATGTTATTAAAAACCAATTGTGAGATGCCAGCTCGGGGCGGCTCTCCCCCAACAGTGGGCCCCACAGGCAGGGTGGGGGTCTGGAGCCCCAGGAGGGTCCACACCAAAGGAGAACGTTGCCCAGGCGTGAAGACAGGGTAGGTGGGGTGGCTCACCCGTGCGACGCGTGCTCAGTGTCACTGAATCCACCACCCTGGGCCTGGCGGTGTTACAGTCTGGAGGGCCTGCCCAGCACATGGCCATGTGCTGCACAGGGGGACCGCTGGATGGGACCAACCTGGGCGAGACCTGAGGACCAGGACTGGCCAGTGGGGTGGCTGCACAGCCTCCGAGGGCAAAAGGGACAGGGCTGGCATGGAGCCGGGAGGTGGGGAAAAGACCCAGGGCTGCAAGCACACATGTCCCGCACACCAGGGCGCCATAAGCCAGGCACACCCAGGGCCCTGCCCTCCTATATCCTGTGTTCCTCCTGCTCCTCTGGCATCTGGAGACTTCTAGAACCGCTCCTCCTTCCCTGGGGCCTTCCCAGGGTCACGCCCAGTAGCCTCCCTGCTGTACCCTCAGACCCAAAGCTGGGCCTGCCCTGTCTTCCTCCGGGCGCCTGGAGGGTGGGTCCCTGGGCGTCCTCACGCTCCCCTCTGCCTCCTGTGACACGGCTGCTTCCCTTTCATTAAGAAGATGCCTGTGTCTCTGGTTCTTCAACCCCACACCAACTCCTCCTCCACACAGACCCTCCCAGCCCAGATGCCTTTACAAGTAAACCTGTGGGTTTACCTGCAAAGGGACCTCTGGTCAGCTCCATCCTGCCACCTGGGCCCCATGTTTGCTTGGTCTCCTTTTGGAATGCAGTGGCCCTGGGGGAGGGGCAGGGACAGGACCCTGAACGCTCTGATGCTGGGGGGTCCCTCTCTTCCCCCTCAGGGGTTCCGTGGGTGTAGCCTGAGTTCATCCTTGAGGCACTGTCTGAGGAATTCCTGGGGAGAGCAGGGTGGACGGAGAAGGGACAGCCCCGGTCTCAAGACCTTGGCTTGGGAGGCCAAGCTCCCTGTGACCAGCTGTCAGGAGCCAAGTGCCCGGCAGGCGGTTCCGCTGGTCGCTGGGAGCACAGGCTGGGCAGGGCCCCCGCTCCCTGCCTAGGGGCAGGGCCCCCGAGCTGTGGGCAGCCAGCTGGTTTCTGCCCTCTCCCTTCAGAGTTGCCCTGAGGGTGACTGGCTTCTCCAGAGCCGTGCAGTGCCGGCTCACACATGAAGCTCTGTATTCCAAACTAAAACACGAACGGCGGAGCAGGTGTGCTGGTGCCCAAGCACTGGCGGCCGAACCTTCAGCTCGCGGGAAACCCGGCCGCGAGAGCCGCCGTGCGGAGCCCAGGAACCCTTCACTGTGCTCCCCAGGCTAACAGAGCCATTCGCGGCTCTGCGGGCGGGCGCCCCGGGAAGGCTGCTCCGAGCTCACTGCCCCCGACGCTGAGTGCCCCCTCCGAGTTGGAAGGACAAACTCTCATTTCCCAGTGTTAGAGATGTTGCAACGACGCTTCCTTGAGGACTGAATGGCCCTCCTAGAGGCTGCTCACAGTGACAGAATGTGGATGCGGCCAAGCTTTCACGTAGCCCCCTCCATCTCTGCACTGAACTGTGCCGAACACACACCTTTGAGTCCCTCCAGGGGCACGGGTGAGGTTCTGTATAAGGAGCCACATGAAGAACACACCACAAGAAGAGCTCACAAAGGAGAAAGCAAATCCAGAAGAAGCTGCTGGAGAAACAGGGAACTCCGAGGTACAGACACCCACAGCAATCCAAATGGGAATTCCAGACACTGTTGCTTGGACGGTGGCGGTGTGCCGGAGTGGGAGGAGGGGAGTGTGTGGAGAACCTGCCTGTGACGTGGTCACAAGTCTGAGAAACCAGTAGGGCTGCGAACATGGGTGTGAGCAGGTGAACCCATCCGAGGGCAAAACCAGAACATGTAACTTACGAAACAGCAGAAGAAAACTTGCTGTCGCCAGTGAGCAGCAGGAATGTAGAAAAATGAAACAGAAAGAACGTAAATAAATTGGAAATAAATAATATGGAGAATGAAGTCCAATATATAAGAGTTAAATAAATATTAATGAGTTCAGCTCACTAAAGAAGAAAAAAATTCTCAAATTGGAGCTATTGAAAAAAAAGCAAAGATCCAACAAGATGTTGTAAAAGGACCCATTTAAAACAAAAGACGAATAAAAACTGAAAATAAAAAAAAAACACAATTAGGCATAAAGTGTCACAACGGGCAAAGAAGAACTGTGCACTGGTGAAGGGACAACTTCACAACACATCAAGTGACATCTGATAGAGCTGCAGAGCAAAACAGATAATCCCAAACAGGCAGATGAAAGTTTTAATCATCCCTGTTGATCACAAGCCACACAGAGACGGCAAAGATTCAGTTAGTGGAACTAACTGGCTTGAGTTATTAGATACAGAGATGTATATTCAATATCTTGTAGTAACCTTTAATGAAAAAGAATATGAAAATGAATATGAAAATGAATATATGTGTGTATATGCATGACTGGGTCACTGTGCTGCGCACCAGAAACTGACACATTGTAAATGTGCTCCAATTTTTAAAAAAAATAAACAAATAATTTAATTAACTATTAATAAAGTTCTTAAAAATATACCATTATCAAGTAAAGTTTGTCCCAGTAACGCAAGGCTGGTTCAGTATCAGAAAGTCTACCACCATCTTTCACCACAATAAACAAATTAAAAAAATATATATATATATGATTATCTCAATCAATGCAGAAAAAACATCTGATGAGGTTTAACAAGTATTTATGATGAAAACTCTTAGTGAATCAAGAATGCAAGGGGAAATGTTTAACTTGACGGAGGCTATTTTGTAAAACACACAGCCTGTGTGGAAAACCAGCCTCAGTCCCTTCAAGTCAGGGAGGTAGACAAGTTGTCCCCCGTGACGCTCCCAGGGCCCCAACCAGCTCCGCAAGGAAAGCAAAAGAAGTAAGGAGGGTGAGAAGAGAAGGGAGGAACCGGTCGCTGTCTGAAGACAGCATGACCGTCCCCGCAGAGGAAGCAGCCCTGGAGACGTGTGAACTGCTTGCTGGTGTGGACACGGACTCAGCAGGGTGAGGGGCAGGCCGCCGGGCATCCCAAGCACCCAGAAAGCAGCAAATAGAAGGAGGCTCTGGACATGGGGTCTCACGGGGACGCAGCCGGACGCCCTGTCGTCAGGGCCTGTGGCCGGAGGGTGGCTGCTGGTTTCCATGGCGGCTCCTGCCACCAGCACCTGGTGGCCTCCACTCGGCGAAGGGGGACCCAGACCATCGTCTCTTTACAGAGGGAGTGTGGAGTTTGCAGTGTTCTCCAGGGAGCAAATAACCTGTGCGAATCAGGAAGACAGAAGCGGGGTTTGATACGCTATACACTGATTTCCAATTTTTTTTTAAGTTGAGGAGCTATTTCATCAAAGAAAATCTCGAGTGCGGCCTCCAGTGAAGGGCAGCTCTGGCTGCATGAGGGTACAAGGCCTCCAGCCTCTCTCAAGGCCCTTCCGCGGGACCCGACGCCCCCGGGGAAGACCCTGCCCTGATGACCTCCCCAGGAGTCCTCAGCGCCGCAGGGGAGAATAATTAAGAGCCCGAGTGAGTAAACACACAGGAATGAGAAGAATCCGGAGGCAGCAGGAGGCCTGGTCTCTCCCACTTTGGCTCCTCTTCATTCTGCCTGTGTGGGACTCTGCTCTCCCAGACGAGCTACTGAGGCTGGAGTGGGGCCCCGGGGCAGGAGGGGCCCCAGACAGCAGTGCTCATCGGAGCCACGCTCATCCACAGCGCCCCAAGCTGGAGGATGCTGAACGCAGATGATCCTTACTTGTTTTTTTTTTTTTAAATGATTTCTATCGAGCTATAATTTACATACAATAAAGTGTAGCCGCTGGATGTGTCCATTTCAGGGGGCTGTAGAAAACGTGCACATCTATGTACCTGGAACACCTCCGTCGCTCGCAGTGTCCCCACTCCGGCCCTGAGCAACCAGCATCATCACTGCCAAGATGGATGGTTTCGTTTCCCGGGACAGGAGGACACCAGGCCTTGCCCGATACCTGGTTCTTGCAGAGGCCATAGAGACGTTTCCGAGACTCACTCCCCTTGTCACACGTGTCGAGGGCTCTTTCCTTGCGGGCGGTGGTCCCTGTGGCTGCATAGTCACTTGCTTTCCCACTTGTCTGCCAGTGGGTGTCTGTGTTGTCCCCAGCCCGACGTGCGTGTTAAGGCCTGCGGGTGCACGAGGGAAGTGAGTGGCTGGGTGGTGGAGTCAGCAGACACTGCATGTTTAACTTCACAAGAAACTGCCCCGCTCTTTCCCAAGGCAGCTGGGCACAGGGCGCTCCCCCAGGTGTGTGTGAGGTCCAGCTGCCCCTTGATGACGCCATGCTTTTGTGTGTGTTTGGTCGTCTGAGTGAACACACAGTGGCACTTTGCTGTGGATTGAACTTCCATTTCCCTGACGGCTACTAATGAACACCTTTCATGGGCTCGCTGGCCATCAGCATCTCTTCTTTTGTAAAGTGTCTTTTCAAGTGTTTTGGCTATTTATTTATTTACTGTTTAATGGATTGAACCCAGGACCTCACGCATGCTAAGCACACGCTCCACCACGGAGCTATACCCTCCCCCCCTTGGCTACTTTTAAATTGGACTTATTTGTTTACTACTGAGTTGTCAAGTTCTTTGTCCGTGTGAATTCCAATATTTTACCCCAGCCCACGGCTCATCTTCTTGGCAGGGACATTGGAGAAGCAGGATGCGAACATTTTGATGATGTCCAAGCTATCCGTTTTTTTTTCCTTATGGTTGGGACTGTTTTTGTCCCAAGAAATCTTCGCCCATCCCAAAGTCACAAAGATTTTCCCCTATGCTTTCTTCTAGAAGTTTTGTACTTTTTAGCTTTAAACTTAGGCTTGCGATGGATTTTGAATTAATTTTTGCATCTGATGTAAGAGTTAAGAGTCACTTTGTTCCCCACTTAGATACCTAGTTGTTCCAGCACGACTTACTGCATGAACCACCCACTCTCCTTAAATTACGGTAACTGAAAAATCAGTGGGCAGGTCACTAGCTCAGTGGCAGGGTGCTTGCTTAGTGTGCATGAGGTCCTGGCTTCAGCGCCCAACATCACTGAAAAAAGAGCGATGACCACATACGTATGTGCGTATGTGTCTCTATTTCGTCTCTTCTTATGCCAACAACACACTGTGCTGTTTACCAGAGCTTTACAGCGAGTCTTAAGGTCACGTAGTTTAAGTGCCTTCAACTTCGTTCTTCTTCAGGACTGCTTTGATATTCTATATTCTTTGCATTTCCATGTACATTTTAATTTTCAATTTCAACTTTTAATGCCTGCTGGGATTTTGATTCAGATTCTGTTAAATCTATAGGTAAATTTTGGAAGACATGACATCTTAACATTGAATGTTCCAATCCATGAATATGGTATATATTTCCATTGTTTGGGTCTTAATATTCCCCCAGTGATTTCTTTTGCAGGATATAGGTACTGTGTTCAGTGTGTCCCCAAGTATTTCATGGTTATGGATGCTATTGTTAATAGTACTTTTTATTGCAATTTCCAATCTTCATTGCTAGATAGAGTGATACAATTGATTTGGTATATTGATCTTGTACCCTGGGTCTTTGCTAAAGTCACTTTGTCATTCTAGATTTGTTTCATAGGTTATTTAGAATTTTTTATGTACCAGATAACACAGTGTGTGAGTAAAGACGATTTTACTTCTTCTTTTGCAGGAGGATGTCCATGCTCCCTGTTTTCTCGCTTTTATTACAAGGCTGGGGCCTCTGGCATGGTGCGGGGGGAAGGACTGCGCGCGGGCGTCCGCCTTTCACCATGAAGTACGACGTTAGCTGTAGACTTCGCACAGATGCCCTCCGTCAGGGTTAAGTCGTTTCCTTCCACCCCTAATTTGCTGAGTTTTTTGTTTGTTTGTTTGTTTCTTTAAATCATGAGTTGGTGTTCAATTTTGTTGAATACTTTTCCTGTGTGTATTTACACAACTGTATGGTGTTTCTTTTTTTTTTTTTTTAATCTGTTAATTTAGCATATTGATGTTTTAATGTTATACCAACTTGTCACTGCCAGAATAACACCCACTGGGTCTGGATATCCTAGCCTTTTCATGAATCATTGGGTTTGATATTCTAATATTTCATTAAGAATTTTTTGGTCTATGTTCTTTAAGGAAATTGGTCCATAGTTTTTCCTTCCTGGAATGTCTCTGTCTGGTCTTGGTATCAGGGCAGTGTTGGCCTCATGAAATGAACTGCACGTCTTCTGCCATCCTTTATTTTTTGCAAATGAGCTTGGATGGGATTAATATTCTTTCTTAGATGTTTATGTCACCAGGGAAGCCACCTGGCCTGGAGTCTGTGTGGGAAGGCTTTAAGTTCTACCACCAACTGCTTGGATAGACAGACGCCTAGTCACATTTCTATTTCTCCTTGAAGCAGGTTTGGTAACATGGGTCTTTCAGGGAATTTGCCAGTTTTATCAAACTGTTGGCCTGTAGTTGTTCTTATTTCATGATCATCTCCTTAATATCTTCAGGCCCTGCAGCAATTCCCCCTCTTTCACTCCTTGTAATTTTTAACTGGCTGTTGGACATTTTAACTACTGTGCTCACATTTTCTTGTCTTTTTTCTAGCGTGTTGGGCTTTGCTCTTTAGGCAGTCAGGTGCCTCATTTGGTCATTTCTAAGACTGGTTTTAAGCTCTTCCAAGCTAGGTCTAGACAGGCCTGCCCGTCAGGGACAGGGCTACGACCAAGGTGTGCCTTCTCTGGGTCTCGGCTGAGTGACGGCTGGAGCTTCCTCCCTACCCCTGAGGTCTCTGGAAATGGTTCCGCTTACGAGCTGTCTTTCCTTTGCCTGGATTTGCGGAGTTTTACTCCATACATCTGTGGGCTAGTACCCAGTAAGGACTCAAGAGAATCCCCAGGCAGGTTTCTGGAGCTCTCTTCTGCACACCACTCCCGCTCTCTGGACTCTCTCCTGTGTCTCCCAGCCCTTCTGCCTCCCCGAATCCTGACTGCTGTTTCCTCCGCCCCGGAAGACACTGAGATCTGCTTGGCGATCCCCTCCCTGTGCCTGCAACCCAGAAACGGCCTCTGGGCCGGGAGCCAGGGCACCTGAAAGGCCCCGGCTGTCCTCCTTCCTTCGAGAGTCCCGGTCCTGTGCCGCCTATTTCCCGATATCTGAGAACAGTGGTTTCGTATATTTTGTTTATGGAGAGGTGTTGACGTCTAGTCCTCAGCCTGCTCAGAAGCAGGAGTGGGCGCTAGTCATGCTGTGGCCCCAGAATACCCACCACCAAAGTATGAGCCGATCCGGCTACTTCTTAAAGTATTTACTTTGTTTTCAAAGTTATTTCAACACAAGTTTTTTCCTAAGTGGCAGAACTTGTTTCATCATAACAGCCTCAAGAGAAGAGCTAACAAAGATCTATTTGACCATCTGTTTCTCGAAAAGTACTTCCCCCAAAGCCTCAGATTATGGGCATCGGTAAAGGCAGGAAGCTGGAGTTGCTCCCTTAATTCAAGACACTGCGCTGCTCCCTCCTTTGAACAGAACGCTGCTTCCTCCGTTTCTCTGGCTGCAGTCACAAGAGGGTGCTTCGGGGTGTGCACACTCCTCTCAGGACAGTTTCCTGGGGCCCTGGGCTCTCATTCAGTGCCGCCCTGATGAGACAGGAGGGGGCAGGGCACAGCCGTTCAAGGGGTGACACAGCAGTTCGCATCAAAATGGTGGAAGATCCAGCCCCCGGCAGGCCCTGAGGCTCAGGATGATGAGAGATTTCACTTCTAGCAGACCTTGAGCTTCCTTATAGGCCCACTGTAATATATCAGCAGGGTGAGTAACATGCCCACAGGCGCCGTGGCAGTCCCAAGGCTGGCCACAGAAGGTCAGAGTGGGAAGTAGCCACCTTCCTGGGAGCCCCAGCCCCTTCCCCAGGCTACTTAGACTGGCCCTTCCACTTATTAGCACATGAAGCCACTAAGCCCATAAAAACTGGCAACACAGCACCTCGCCCACTCTCTGTCTATGGAGTGTGTGCCTACTTTTAATCAGAAGACCCACCCCCACACGTCGTGGCCTTTCTCTTGCCTTCCAATGTATCTCTCTGACTAAATCTACTTTTACTCAACTGTGGTTCGCTCTTGAATTCTTTCCTGTGCGAAGCCAAGGACCCACGCTTGGCGGGGCACGTCCCAGGGGCTCAACTGAAGCCTGGGACACGGCCCTCCTCACGCCCCGCATCTGTTTTCCTGCATCACTGAGAGTAGTTGACAGGCAGAGCCACAAAGACAAAGGCGACACTGGTAACAACAGGGCATGACCCCTTTGCCACAGCGCTCAAGGAGCCTCCGGCCACATTCCCCTCCCCAGTGCAGGCACTGTGATGGTGGTGAGCCAGCGCTGAGCCCTTCTGACAGCGGCTCGTGTCCCATCCCCGCACGCCTAGTGTGGAGGATACGCCTCCCCGGTTCACACAGGCCCCCTTCCCCACGGGTGAGGCCTGGCGATCTCTGCGCTGGGTCTGCCCCCTCACCACGATGCACCGGGAGCCTGAGGTCCACCTCCCAGAACAGAGCTCAGAGCCGAGGGCAAGTCCCTGGCTTGCACATAGGTGTGAGGACCACAAATGGGAAGAACAGAGTGGAAGGCTCCAGGTGTGTTTACCCTGGAATCACAGACTGTCCTCCGAGGCCACCTGTCCCGTGTGACTGTCACCTTTTCCTTTGTGTCACAGGTCCGCACCACGCGCAGCCCTGGGCACCTGAACTTGCTCCCCTTCTCTCAGCCCCTGAGTTTCAGGACAAAGTAAAAGCACCTGTGGGGAGGCCAGATGGCAAGACGCCTGGTCTCAGGTGCGGGCAGGTGATGGGAAGGTCTCGAGTTCAGAGGATGTCTTTACGTCCTCAGAGCACAGCTGAGACAGCAGAGCCACGCTGGATCACAGCCCGACTTTAGAGGAAGGCCCAGAACCCTGCTTCTGAGTCCAAGCAGCCTTCAGGGGAGAGGCCTGGACCGACCTCCTCTCAGACACACACAACGCCAGGAAGAGGTGTGTCCTGGGGCCCGCTCGGCAGAGGCCAGGGACACCCCGCAGCACGTCCTGCTGGGCGAGGCTGCGGCCAGGCAGACCTGCTGCACGTGCTCTGCGGCACAGTCACGTGTGCCTCCCAGGGCACGAGAACCTCAGAGCGCTGGAGGTCACTCTGCCAGAGGCTGTCCCCTGGGGCCGGGGTCAGGCTCCCCAGGCATGGAGCTCACAGGCTGAGCTGCAATTTGGACGGTGCTTTGATTTTTTAACTAGTTGCCAATATTCAAAAGCTGAAACCTTCCATATAAAACACAAGATATCCAGCATCTCTTAAAGAAACGGAAAGATCTGGCTCGTTGGGCCTACACTGCCAGGGAGGGGCAGCTGTGGGCTGGCATCGCCAGCCGCCTCTGCTGGACAGGCCAGCCGGCCAGCCCCCAGCCCCGTGTCAGCACTGCCAGGGAGGCAGACACCTGCTGCCTGGCACCCGGACACTGACAGCTGGACTCTCCTCAGCCAGGTGGGCTGAGGGGCTGGAGCCAGGCGGCTTGGATTCTGGTTGTGACTCAGGAACTGGGGGCTGTGTGACCCTGGGCAACCTGTCCAGCATCTCCAGGCCTGGACGTCTTGGTCTGATGTTGAGGGCTGGCCTCCAGGAGCTCCTGGGCAAGGTACCCAGCATGGTGGACGGAGGCCTGGGCTAACAGCTACGGTGGCGCCGTGTGAGCAAGCGCGGGGCTGAGAACAGGAGGTGGCTTCCCAGGCCCTCAGATCAAGAGCAGCCCGGCAGCTGCGGTTCAGGTGCTACCTGTGCAGTGAGATCTGCAGAGAAAAGTTCTCTCACAGACAGGGGGGTTAAAAATAACTGTGGATCAGCAGCCAGTTAACAGGCTCATGCAGGTCTCATCTTACAAAGCCTATGCAACCCTTGTTAAAGGGAAAAAAGTTAATTTTGGAAGAAAATGGAATTTTCAAAAGAACAAAAATTTAAAGAAGAAAGCCCTAACACTGTACTCTTGAAAAGCTTTATCCCCTCTCGTTCCCTCATCCCTGGGGGAGGCAGGTGGGGGACACCCCAGAGAAAGCGGGTCTCCCCAGACCCCGCAGCAGAAGCCGGGTGCTGCACTGCTCAGAATGCAGCGGGGAAGGCGGTCGGCCCCTGGGGCAGGCCCAGTGGTGCCTGTCTTTCTGCGGGAGGCCGCGTTCCTCCCGAACTCCTGCCCACTATCCGTGTGACCCCAGGGACAACCTTGGCCCCTCCTGACATCCGCCCAGAGCCCTGAGGAGGAGGCGGGGGTGGAATGCCGGCTGGGACTTGGGAATTCTGACTACCTGGCCTTGGGAGGTGACTCGGTGCCCTGGGCCTTGGTGTCCTCACTTGAAGACGGGGACCCAGTGGCTGGAGTGCCTTGGTTTGCCGTGAGGAGTAGGGCCTTCGCTCTGGTGAGCCTCCAGCTGGACTCCCCTCTTTGAGAAATCGCTCAGTGGCCGTATTTATTATGGTAACAACCGGTATCCAGCCCCTCCCTCCCCTGAGCCCAGTCCCCTCCCCAGAGCAGGCCTGCCGCCCCTTCGGAGCACTTTCCTACCCTCCTGTGTCCCAACTTCACGACCACGTGAACATGCATCTTCTCCCGCTGCAGGCTTTCACGGTCACCTTGGAAAAGGGTGCAAACCTGAACAACCCACAGACCACACAGAAAGTGGCCAACCTCACCCACAATTTGAAAACTGCAAAATAAAATCAATGATGAAATACTATGTTTCACCTATCAGATAGGCAAACAGGAAAATGCCCGACGAAGACCCGCCAGTGCTGGAGCGAGGATAGGTGCTCTGCCCCACGGCCGTGGACGTGAATTGAGCCAACGCCTGCAGGGAGATTTGGTAACACCCTCAGAGCTCAAACCACCCACACCTCTGACCCAGCAATTTCAGGTTTAGACTCTCACCAGATCACGCCATCCCAGGAGCTCCCCGCAGGCACCGCAAGCTCACTGCAGCGCTGCTGAAGCTGAAGACTGCCAGGGACCCCAGCGTCCCTGAACGCAAGGCAGGCTGACACGGCGGGCCACTCGGCTGCCGCAGGACCTCTCTGCTCCGCGTCCACTGCTGCAGAGCGACGCCGCAGAGGCTCAGAAGTGGGAAGAAGACACACACGCACATTTCAACACACCCTCTACAGCCAGGGTGGCGTGCGGGCCCGTCCGAGGGGAGCGGGGAGCTGGACGGACAGCCAGGTGGACAGGGGATGGGAGGAGGAGGCCGACTGTCACTTGGAGCCCCCTGCACTGTTTTAGTTTCTTAGCCACGTGGGGCATCACTCCTGCTGGACGGGTCTTCAGCCCCTCTGTGCCAGGGGACGTGCCACACGGTGCCGAGCGGGGCCACCTGCACACGCAGCGGGGACACATGGGAGGCTGATGACTCCCACAGCCCCTGGGACAGACCCACCAATAAATGCCCTCCAAGAAGGCCGAGCGGCCCAGCCTTGCCCCTCAAGGGCTGCCTGGCCTCGAGGTCAGATGCCTGTCTTTTCTGGTGCCGCCCGGGCTGTGTCCGCCCTCACGGTGCACCTGCTCAGCCTGGATGACTGACCTTTGCCACATGGGAAATATCTTTCTAGTTGGGTTAGTTATGAGGTTAAAAAAGAAGTATCTTAGAAATCAGGATTTTTAGGTCACATTTAAGGTTATCACCTTCTAGTCGTTTGTAAATAGTTCCAATTCTGTGTATTTTCAGGTTTGATTTGAAGGCATTTAACTGCGCCCGGCCGCGGTGGAGCGCGTGGTCAGAGGTGGGAAGCGGGGGAGAGGCCCACACCCGCCCTCGGCTCCGACATGCCTCTGCCCTGCGCCCTGGTGTCTAGCCTGGGCCCACGGTTTGCCAGAGCAGCCGATGTGGATGAGGGCTGGGCCTCACTCCACCCTCTTCCCAAGCATGTTACTGCTCTAGATAGTGCAAAATCTAGTTTCTTAGCTTCAAGGAAAACTCTGTGCCTCTTTCGTTAGACTTGCACTCACGGGTTGCTTCAGTTTGGAGAAAACAGCTATCCTCCAACGTCTGAGTCACAATCTTCAAGACGGCCCTGCCAGTGATTTTTGCTCAGTCAGCAGCTGTCAGTCCACAGTTCTTCTAGTCGGGCGTCTATGATGTCCAGCGGAACATGAGCACAGTTCAAAAGCTCCTCACCGGGAACCTGGGGGATCCAATTTTCTCAAGCAGCTGACTTCAGGACTATCACATGTTTGGGGTCGGGGAAGACGGGTCTGCCTGGCTCTGAATTTCAGGCACCCTCTAAGTATGCATTCAGTTCAAATCATTTACTCCTAAGCTCGTCACACCCTAGACCAGTGCTGATCGTCGCCAATTCCTAAGATAAAAAGTTTGACTGTTACTAGGTTTTTCATAGTTTATTTAGCAGCTCTGTCTTGCAGTTCCTTCCACAGATCTAACATGTAGTTAGTTCTGTGAGTAAAGGAAACCACAGTTACTCTGTGAGGCATTGACAGTGATGCAGGTCTACGGAAGACGTATCTCTCTAATACTTAACACTTCCATCCAGGAAGAGTCTGTTTCTTCAAATCTTACACGCTTTGGAAAATGCAGCGTATTTTCTCTAATCACAGGTGCTTCCTGAGCCTCGGGTCCTTGGGTGGTGGAGCTGGGCCTGGCTGGGCTCCCACTCTCCCGGGTTATCTCCCTCCATGTCCTGCCTGAGCTGGCCAGGGGTCAGGGGTCAAGGAAGACACCCCCCCCCAGTTCTCCCAGCAGACGAAACAGAATGAAGATAAAGGAGGCCAGTGCTGAGGGGGAGGGGGAGCCAGGTGAGGGGTTAAGCCTCAGAGGAGGTGAGGGCTTCAGAGGAGAGGCAGGTGCAGGGAGAGGAAGGTGGAGGGTGCCCACGTGTGGTGGAGGTCCACAGGTGGGGGCAGGAGGGAGCTGGGCTGCACGTGTGGGAAGGAGGAGGGACAGGGTGGGAGTCCCTAAGCCACTGCTGCCAGGAAGTAAGGCGGGGGCAGGGGACTGTCCGATGAGAAGATGAGAAGAACAACGGTGAGAGGAGGCTGGGCCTGGAGGGGCCACACCCCTTGGACCATGGATTCAGGAGGTTGGAGGAGGGGGCTGCGGTGGCCACAGGGTCTGGGGTCTGGGTTCCGTCCAACCGGTGCTGTCAGGCTGGGGCCCCACCTTGAGATGGGGCTGCAGCAGGACTTGGCCAGGCCTGCGGGGGCGCGGCGGGGGCGGCTCGGGTCCCACCTCAAAACCAAGAGGAGTGGGGCCTGTGTTACTGCAGACGCCACACTAAGTGCGAAGTTCCTGGGCCCTGCCCTCCGCTCAGCCTGTGGCCTGAGTTCCTGCCGCCTCACAAGGCGCTTCTGCTTCCTATGAACTGAAGTGTGTCCGGGGGGAGGGCGCAGGTCAGCAGGAGCGCGCGTGCTAGGTGGGCGCCAGGTCTTGGGTTCGACCCCCAGCACCTCCTCTCAAGATGAACAAGTAAATACACAGGCCTGCCCCCCACAAACACACGAGTGAAAAGAAGCAACTCTCAGACGCGGAGAGGCCACCACCTCGTGAGGGCAGAGGCCCCGATGACGGTGACGGGGGCCTGTGGTGCGGCGGGGGGGGGGCAGGGGGAAGCGGCGCCGGCCTCGGTGGGGTGGCTGATGGGGCCCAAACCTCCGACAAAGCAACGCCCTCGGCAAGTCACGGTGACGCGGCAGCAAGCGCACCAGGCAGCGGCGTGGTGGGGGCCGGTCGCCAGGAGCTGATCTGGGAGAGACTCTGGGCTTCACACGGCGCCCCCTCCGCCCTCCCACCACACCTAGTCTCACGTGGCCCCCACAAAGGTGGCCCCCAGATGGATATTCCTGAGACCCTCACGGTTGACCATAGGGTGGGCGAGCTCCCAGTGGCCAAGGACACGCCCCGGCCACCTGTCCTAGGGTCGCACCGTACACAGCGCACCAAGCCCTTGGGCAGCAATGGTCCCCGTGGCCCGTGGACCCCACTCAGAGTACGCCTGGTCCCCGTGACGCGGAGCTAGGGGACGCAGTCTGTCCCTGGGAGACGCTCAGGGCGCGGGATTTACAGACCCCTAAGCCCCGCTCACTCTGCGGCAGGTCAGCCTGAGAGCCACCCCACACCATCCTTGGGCAGCGGCGCCTACCTGGAGCTGCGTCATCCGGAGAGGTGAGGCCGGAAGGGCTGGATCCCAGGTCGAGTAACTTCCAGGTGTCTTGGAGGGAACTGCTGGCAACTGATGAGGACCCTTGGGTATGGGGGCCACGTTCCTCCTGGAATTCCTGAGCCAGGCGTGGCTTTGGGGACTGGTTTTCTTTCTGAGGAGTCGATCTGCAAGTCACTGTGGGGACTGGGTGCTGCCTCTGAAAGTCAGAGAAGAGAATTACCCCAGAAAGCCACCCTCTCTCCAGCCTGAGAAGGCAACAGGGCTCCCAGACCCCTGGGGCGAGGTGATCCCGGGGGAACTGGACCAACGCCCTGAGGCCCCGTCTCTGCAGCCACACCCAGGAGGGCCCTTGGGGGGCCTGTGTGCTCCCTCCACCAATGCACCACTGGGACCCACCCGCAGAGGCCCCATCATCCCCAGGGAGGCGCCTGGTGACCGAAGCACTGTCACTCGGGGCAGTGGCCACCCTCTGACCCTGAGCGCTCTGGGTCTGGGTGAGTCCTGCCCAGGGATGCCACACAGAGACCCTGGTCCTGGTGGGTCCTGCATACCTGCCTGGGCCTCGCCACGCAGCCTGGCCCAGTGTCCTTTCTGCAGACTGTCTGTGCCAAGTGAGCTTGGCTCTTTCCCACGCCTTCAGAGAAACATTCTCTCTTGGCATTCTTAGAGTCCTGGCATGGGCGTTTAAATAAAGGAAGTTGAGTGTTCGTGGGTCACTGATGGGGTGTGTTAGGAAGAAATGCTACTCCCCAGATTTCTGGTATAGGGACTTACCGGGCTCTGTGACAAGCCAGAGAGGGTGGTGAGGCCTCCTGGGGTCCACCAGCCAGGACGGGCGTGATGGCCTCTAAGTCACCCCCACCCTCCCAGGAGACCGGGCTTTTGCACAGCACACAATCCTTTCCCCGGTGCCCAGGAAGACAATTTTAAAAGATGCATTTTTAACCTAGCATACTGGCAAAGATTCCGAAAATAAATACCTAGGTGGGGAAAACTATCTAATTAAACATACATATGATACAGTTTGTAATTTAGTAAAATAGCAGGAAATGCACTGAAATGTTACTGGTAACTATGCTGGAGTGCTGAAAGTTGGAAGCTTTTAAAATTGTGTTAGACATACAGGTGGCCAACAGGCACATGAAAAGAAGCTCAACATCGCTAACTATTAGAGAAACCCAAACCAAAACCACAATGAGGTAACACCTCACACCAGTCAGAATGGCCATCACTCAAAAGTCCACAAATGACAAATGCTGGAGAGGCTGTGGAGAAAAGGGAACCCTCCTACACTGCTGGAGGGAATGCAGGTTGGTGCAGCCACTGTGGAAAACAGTATGGAGATTCCTCAAAAGACTAGGAACAGACTTACCGTATGACCCCGGAATCCCACTCCTGGGCTTGTATCCAGAGGGAACTCTAATTTGAAAAGACACCTGCACCCCAGTGTTCATAGCAGCAATATTTACAACAGCCAAGACATGGAAGCAACCTAAGTGTCCATCAACAGATGACTGGATAAAGATGTTGTGGTATATTTATACAGTGGAATACTACTCAGCCATAAAAAGAATGAAATAATGCCATTTGCAGCAACATGGATGGACCTAGAGATGATCACACTAAGTCAGTCAGACAAAGACAAATACATGATATCACTTAGATGTGGAAACTAAAATATGACACAAATGAATTTATTTACAAAGCAGAAACAGACTCACAGACACAGAAAACAAACTTATGTTACCAAAGGGGAAAAGGGGGTGAGGGAGGGATAAATTAGGAGTTTGGGATTAACAGACACACACTACTTTATACAAAACAGACAGACAGCAGATCTAGCTGTATGGCACAAGGGACTCTCTGGTGTCTTGTAACGAGCTTGAGTAAGGAAGAACATGTATACACACGTGTACACAGCTGAATCACCATGCTGCGCACCAGAAACTAGCGCAGCGTTGCAAATCAACTACACTTCAACTAAGAAAAAACACATATAGTGAAAGAAATAAAATTGTGTTTACTATCCTTTGAAGTTTCTCCACTGAAAATGCAATACTTAAGTAATTAATAAAAGTTGTTAAAAATACGTTTCTTAGTTAAAGGAGTGTTACCTGAGTTGTGAGGTGGGGTTGCAACTGTCCCAGGGGTGGGTCGGGCGCCTCACCTGGGCCCTGGGCCTCAGGGGTGGGAAGGGGGTGACGAGGCGGTTTCCCTAGAAACGAGATGAGGGAAAGGGTCTGTCCTCTGTGTGCACATCGCTTCTGGGGCTCTCCCAAACACCCGAGAAGAAGGGCGTGTGCCCCTCCAGGACCACAGAGGGCGCAGGGGAGGACAACTGGGGGCATGTGACCTGGCGGCACTTCAGCAGAACTCGCGAACACCCAGAAACCTTCCACAGCGGCGCACACACCCCAGCAGCCCCTGAGAGTGACGGGCACATCCATTCAAGGGCCCAGAGCACACCTTCCCTGCAGCAGAGGGAAAAAAGGAGCACAAGTTTGTCAACTGGACGGTGAGTCTTGCGCTCAGTGCTTCCACGTCCTGCCTTACTCAGAAATGGTACAGGCATCAAACGAACATTCGTTAACTCAACCTAAAAATCTTGGAATTTATCTTGAGGCTGACGTCCCACAAGGAACAATCACCGCTGAAATCGCATTTCTCAGAACAGATCCGCTTGGCTACAAACGGTAGTGAGGGCTCCAGGAGTTCTCCGCCTGTGGGTTACGTGAAAACCAATACAGGGAAGGCAGACGGGGGCTCGCACGCGTCCCGCTCACACCGGTGCCCAGCCCAGCAGCGAGGCCCCGCCTCTCCCTTCCTCACCTGCGCCCTAAAGGTCTTTACAGTTACAGTCCCCTCTGCTTCTTTTTGAATGTTTTCTTGTCACGCTTGCCTGAGCTGACAAGCACCGCTTCTCAGGCACCCGTGATCCCAGCTTAGCGCTCAGATCTCCACACAGCCCCCGATCCTACCCTTCTCAAAACAGAGCCCTGACTGTGAAAGAAGGTAAAATGTACAGGGTACCCTTTTCACCCTAAAATTATCCTTGAGATTTCCCAGAGGGCCCTGGAAAATCACAAAGATCTGTCCTTATAAAAAGAGGGATATAATACCCTTTAATGAAAGGAACATGAAAATACACACACAATGCTGCACACGAGGAACTGACGCGTTGCAACTGGCTGTACTTCAAAAAGAGAGGGGTGCGGGAAATAATTAGGTCTATTAATGTGTTACGGTCGCTGAGTTTCACAAGAGGGATTGCTGGATCAGACGAGGTGCTCGGGCCACCCCACTTCATGTCACATCTGTCAGTAAAATGTTACTCATACAGCAGATCTGAGGGATTTCCTGGCACTCTGTCGGGGCCCTGGCTGCTTCCATGTCTGTCCTCATCAGGGTCCTGAAGGGCTCGCCTGGCCTCGTGAGAAAACACGGGTGCAGCGCCTAGAGCTGAAAACTCAGTTACTGCTCTAAGTGTGAACCTGGTGACAGCCTGATTTCGCTCAAGGGAACCCAGCATCTTCCAGGCCAGGCGTTCACAGCTGGGGCTCCGCATCGCTCCATTGCCATGCCGACCGTCAGGACCAGCTGCTCCACGATTCCTGACTCTCCACTTGATATTCTTGGTGTATTCACAGTGCATTGTTTCAGGATTATTTTCTGTTCTATCTTACGAATTTTTCCTCTATAAAAATTACGCTCATCCATTTTTATGTCAGATACACTGCTCACGGTCTTCTTTGGAAACAGGCATAGACGTCGTAGATTAACTTTATCTGAGACTTCTCTCAAGGACTAACTTTGTCTTGCAGGACACGGAAACAGCCAGCTGCAGCAGTTTTGAGTAATGCCGTTCGCAGTTGTGTTACTCTGGTTATGAACCCTCGCCAGACCCTTCCCTTTGAAAATGATCAGGAGGAAGTCAGCCACCGACGTGTTAAAGCCCTGTCATCCACGTGGAGAAAAAATGTTGCCTCCCATTTCGGGAAACAAAGAACGTTGCCTGCCACCGAAGCATGAACCAGCCCCCAGCTGTGGGCCCTGAGGGGACACAGGATGGAGGAAAACAGGATGCTGGCCCCAGAGAGCTAAGAGGAGATCAAAGGAAGGGTTTCGGTGGGCCCAGAGTCTCGCCAACTTCCCGTATCAAGAAGGGCGCTCAGATCGTCACCTGGAGATGTCTGCTTTTTTGTGATTTGCAGTAATCTTTCGGTGTCCAACTATATGGGTCTTTTTTTTTTTTTTCCAGCAAAAACTCCTATACACCCTGTCTCCTCCTTTACCTCCTTGGAATAGTCCCGCAGAGCTATCCGAGAGGCTATCTCCCGGGCTGTAGCCCTCATTGTTGTCCTCAAATAAAACATAATTCTCAGCCTTTAGGTTGTGTGTTTTTATTCAGTCAACATCTACAAAGAGTTTCTGTTTTACTTTAATGAGAAAAAGAAAAAGAAAAAGAGACGGGAAAAAAGAGAAAAGAGAGCAAGCCGGGCTGCCGGGCCAGTGTGCTTGTCCTCAGCCAGGCCCATCTCAGGCCCTTGGGGAAGCACGCTGGGGCCAGCTCCTGGCGGACTGGTGAGGCCACTCTGAGACCATCCAGTGGACAGAGTCAGGATTTCCATAACTCTGGTCAAGAAGCAGATGGAATGAAGCTAGAACACTCCCTTACACCATGCACAAAAATAAACTCAAAGTGGATCAAAGACATAAGACAAGGTAAAATAAATCTCCTAGAAGAAACTATAGGCAAAACATTATCTGACATACATCTCAGAAATGTTCTCCTAGGGCAGTCTACCCAAGCAATAGAAATAAAAGCAAGAATAAACAAATGGGACCTAATGAAACTTATAAGCTTCTGCACAGCAAAGGGAACCATAAGTAAAACAAAACGACAACCTACAGACGGAATGGGAGAAAATTTTTGCAAATGAAACCGACAAAGGCTTGATCTCCAGAATATATAAGGAGCTCATATGACTTAATAAGAAAAAAACAAACAACCCAATCCAAAAGTGGGCAGAAGACCTAAACAAGCAATTCTCCAAGGAAGGCATACAAATGATCAATAGGCACATGAAAAAATGCTCAATATCACTAATTATCAGAGAAATGCAAATCAAAACTACAATGAGGTATCACCTCACACCAGTCAGGATGGCCATCATTCAAAAGTGCACAAATGACAAATGCTGGAGAGGCTGTGGAGACAAGGGAACCCTCCTCCACTGCTGGTGGGAGTGCAGTTTGGTGCAGCCACTATGGAAAACAGTATGGAGATTCCTCAAAAGACTAGGGATAGACTTACCGTATGACCCAGGAATCCCGCTCCTGGGCATATATCCAGAAGGAACCCTACTTCAAAAAGACACCTGCACCCCAGTGTTCATAGCAGCACTATTTACAATAGCCAAGACATGGAAACAGCCTAAATGTCCATCAACGGATGACTGGATAAAGAAGAGGTGTTATATTTATACAATGGAATACTACTCAGCCATAAAAGACAACATAACGCCATTTGCAGCAACATAGATGATCCTGGAGAACGTCATTCTAAGTAAAGTAAGCCAGAAAGAGAAAGAAAAATACCATATGAGATCGCTCATATGTGGAATCTAAAAAGAAAAAACAAACCCCATAAATATAAAACAGAAACAGACTCACAGACATAGAATACAAACTTGTGGTTGCCAGGGGGGCGGAGGG
Source organism: Vicugna pacos (assembly GCF_048564905.1). Taxonomy (NCBI): domain Eukaryota; kingdom Metazoa; phylum Chordata; class Mammalia; order Artiodactyla; family Camelidae; genus Vicugna; species Vicugna pacos. The sequence goes on from NC_133002.1 coordinate 62,569,825, forward strand.
TGGGAAGGGTCAGACTAGGATTTCAAAATGTTGAGTAGATAAACAAGATTATACTGTATATAGCACAGGGAAATATATACAAGATCTTGTGGTAGCTCACAGCGAAAAAAAATGTGACAACGAATATATGTATGTTCATGTATAATTGAAAAATTGTGCTCCACATTGGAATTTGACACAACATTGTAAAATGACCCTAACTCAATAAAAAAAAGTTAAAAAAAAAAAAAAGCAGCAGCAGCAGCAGCAGGTGTGCTGCTGAGACTTGGCCCCAACACTGGACGGCACAAGAACTAACTGCCCAGGACGGAAGGCACTGATGAGGAAGACGCAGCGGTTGTTTGGAACACTGTGGGTGTGACTTCAGTGTGCTACCTTCTAGGCACGCAAGGAAACCTTCCTCTTACCTCTTAAGCTGTGTGTAGTCCATAAAAACCTAGCGGTCCCTGGCTTTGTACGCTAAACTGAAACATTTCTAAGTGATATCTTAGTCTCCCTGCCTGAGTCCCCCAGAGTCCTGTGCGGTGTCCTCGCTCTCCTGGCAATAGAGCCACTTGCGCAGGTTCACACCTGTCCGTGTTCTCACGAGAACTGGACTGGAAACACGGATTCTGCAGCCGGGGCCCCGCCTGGACGGCCAGATGTGAGAATGATACTGACTGGATCGTCAGGACCCACCGCTTGTCAGCAGCCGATACCCACAAAGCCCTCCCAGGAGAGCGGCCAGGGACCAGGCTTACAGAGGAAGGCCGTCTCCCAGCGGGTCCAGGAACCTCAGGATATTTTGGAAACCTCAGGAAAATGGGATTTGCTCAACATCACCGGGCCGATGAAACATGGCGAGCTCTTGGCTTCTGGGACTAAGAAGCTTTCAAAAGTCTGATCTGAAACCCTGACACAAACTTCCAGCAAAGTGAACTCAAGGCCAACGCGGTGAAGTCACCTCTTGCTGCACCTAAGGAAACAGTCAGGCCCTCGTTTTGTGATCAAAAATCACCTTTCTTTGAGTTTGTTTTTTCTTAAATCAAAAGGGAAAAAACTGTGCCTCAGTGGAAACGCACTGCCTCCCGCACAGCCCCGGAGCTGGGAGGGTCTTGCCTTCCCCCGCGCCCTGCGCCCGTCCCTCGTCCTGCAGAGTCTTCCTCGGCTTCCCTCCCTCTTTAGAGAAACCAGTTCTGCCTCCTTTCGCAATTCAGTTCCTTTACTCCATTTAAATGGGTGACCTCTTGACTCTTCCCAGGAACTGGCTGTAACATCCGACTGGTTTGGTTTCTGTTGGAGAGCTGTGCTCCACTTTTTTCTGAAAGTTACCCCTTCACACTTGGTTTAAAAAAATAACATTAACCATGATTAAACACCGGAAGGGCCGCTGAGTGACACGCGCCACGGTGAGCTACGACCGTCGTGAGCACGCCTGCTCTAAGTGGCGTGGCGTGGAAATGGATACAGCGCTGGGATGCAGAGCAGACGGAGGCACGGATGGAGACAGGTGCCGTGCAAACTGCAACACAGAGATCACAGCTCTTGGCATTCCAAGTCGACAGGTATCAAAAGCTCAGAATGCTATTAATCACATTTAACAAGGCTGCCCAATGGCACAGAGTCAAAAGCGGAATTCAGCTCATGCTTAAAGGTAACTGAAGGAGTTCTGAAACCCCCTCTTTCGAAAATTAACCAAGGGAAACCTCACTAAAACGGGGTCGGGAGGCCAGACGGGGAGCTCTCACGTGTCCCACACGTCAACTCAGATCCCAACAGGGAGGCCAACTCGCACCTCCCACAGGAAGCGCCTCACAGCCGCCAGCGGGAGGGAGAAGGCCACTGTCCTGGCCTGGGAGCAGCTCAGCCAACGAAAAGCCACTGCACTTCCAACTCCCGGCTTCCTCCAATGGGCTCTTTGTTTCCGACAGCCCCTCCCGCCTTCCCCGGCTCCTCTGTAAAAGAGCTTCCTCTCTCCTGCTTCACCCAGCTTGCATGCGGTTCGCCGTGATTGGATGTCCAAATTAAAGTTCTTTGAGCCTCCTGAATAAACCCATTTTGCTGGTAAAATAGCTGTTTTAGGTAACATTACACAGAGGTCCCCCAGAGATGCAGAGCAGACCCCGAAGACCCCCAAAGCTGGCGTGCAAGCAGGCGTGGCACCCAGAGCCCAGCGAGCTTCGCGACTTTTTTTTTCTCGGCAGCCCTGGAGTTTGAGGGTGAGTGCTCCCAGATCCAAGCTCGTCTTTTTGCGTTTTAGAGATCCCTGGGATCTGTCTAAAGGCTTCATCCTTTCCATCAAGGCCCTGCTTTGTCTGTGAGCTCTCACTTGGCACCTCGGCCTGACTTGAAGTCAGGCTGCTCCTCCTGGAACTGTGCTGGCCTTTGGTCCAGTTCCTTTTGGAACTGGGCCATTCAGCCATTGGCCTGATACCTTTGGGATCAGGCTGGTCCTCCTGGAACTGAGCTGGTATTTGGTCTGCAAGCTGTTTAATAATTACCCCCTTTGCTTTAGAGAAAACAAAAACAAAAACAAAAACTCTGAAAAACGGGATTCCAGTCATACAGATGTTCCGAGGGCACCCCCCATCCAAGGGTCCCAGCTGATTTTATGTTTAAAAACCACGGTCCCTCTTCATGCACATTTCTAACAAAATGGACTGACTTAGCCCAAAGTAAGTTAGAACATCAAAGGCCATCATGGTGAACTTCTGGACTTCTCAAGCTTTTAAAACTGTATTAGACAGCCATGGTAGCGGGGAGGTGGGTGGAGCTCAGTGGCAGAGCGTGTGCTTAGCATGCACGAGGTCCTGCGTTCAATGCCCAGCACCTGCATTAAAACAAACAAACAAACAAAAAGACAGCCATGGCTCTGAAATCATCAGAATTAAATTGGACACCTATTTTGAGACTTCCAAACATTACCAGGAATCTGCAACCGTCTCTCTGCAAATATAACAATTACAATAACTGAGGCAAACAATCAAAGAAAGACAAAAACACCTCCGAAGCCTCCCGCCCATCTCCCCTGACTGCTCTGGTGTCATCTCTCCGGCCCCCACCCCCTTGCCTCTGCCCTGGGCTCTGCCACCAGGGCCACCTTCACCCTCAGAACTATCAGAACACGCTCTTTGAAGTGAAACCTTCTGAGGCTCCAAACAAGCCCAGATTACTTATGGCCCCTGATGCAGGCTGAACCGCCGGACTTACTGGAAGTTTCCTAGAGGAACTGGAGACCCCGATGGGTCTGCTGAAGAATTTATTGTGGTTATTCAAACCTACCAATCTGGTTTCTCAGGTTTACATCAGTTAGTCCACTTTTGGTGAGAGGCAAGCCAAATATCAGTTGAAACTAGCCCGATGGAAACACCCTAGAGGGGATTTAGTAAAACAAACGCTGGCTTCAGGCAAGCAGCTAGAACACTCGCTGAGAACCTCCACTGCAATCACAGCGGCCTTTCCTGAGCCTGTTGGTGGGAACAAAATCCAGGTCTGCACACAAAAATCTGATGAACCTGTTCCTGACTATTATAATCGACTTCAAATTGTTTTTAAAGAAAGTTCTGGTTTTCCTTCAGAGAGTGAAGCCCCTCAGACAGCCTTTAATTCCACACTAGCAAATGGGCTGAACCAGATCTTTCTCTTTTAGATAAAAGGACAAGGTGGGGGAGGGGGATAAAATAGGAGTTTGGGATTAACAGACACACACTACTGTACATAAAACAAACAACAAGGACCTCCTGTAGAGCACAGGGAACTGTATCCAATTTCTTGTAATGAGCTATGATGGGAAAGAATTTGAAAAAAAATGTATGTATAACTGAACTGCTTTGCTGTACACTTTAAACTAACACCAAATCGACTACACTTCAATAAAAAATAAAATTAAAAAAAAACGACAAAGGTGGGGAAATGACATTCACTCTAGATTTAGTTAACCTGGCAAACCAGCTCACTCGAACCCAAGAAGTCATCTAGAAGAAAGACCACTAAATTCTTAATCTTCAACTCCTGCAAAGGCCCCTGAACGAAGCCAAACACCTTCTAGGTTCTGCTGTCTTGCAAAGGGCCAGGATGCTGGACAAGGCCTGTTACAAGTTCAGGCATTCTGGGTGCCTTCAGGCGTCCAGACAGCCTTTCCAGCCTCTTCCCAACTCCCAGTCAGGGGCTCCGAGGAACGACAGGGGCCCCTCCAGCCGTCTCTGAATCAGCTCAGAGAAGCCCCTCTGCAGACTGGGAACCCACTTGTCTGTCCTTGCTGACAGCAGAGCCTCTCTCAGCGCTCGACGCTCCCCACACGCCCCGCAATAAAGCAGACCCTGCCTCACACGCTAACGTGGCCCAGGTAGTTGGGGGTCCCCAGGGAACCTCAACGGGGCCCTGGATCTGAACCTGCTCCCTTCGCTGAGGCCCTCTAAGAGACACACCTTTCCCCTTAGCTCCTCCACCCCATTCGTTTACTAGGCTGAGACTTCTTGGGAGAGTATCATGTGGGAACCTCTTTCTCTCCAAACAGGGAAATAGTTTTAAAATCTGACAGTTGCCATGAAAACAGCCAAACAGGTGAATTAAACGGCCCTCTGGCCTCTTTTATTTGCTCGTCCCCAACAGTCCTGGAGCTCATTCTGGAAGCACTGATCATTTTGTCCCCAGAATCAACTGCAAAATCTCCAACTGATGCTGGCAAAGTCCACAGTGCACCTCCTGTCCACATTCAGACGTCCCCTGAGACCCCTGCCCGGAACCCGCCAGGGCCCTGCAAGTAGAGAAGCCCTCAGGCAGAGAGCCCCCGACACACGGCTCTGAGGCTGGCGCCAGGGCCTGTGATCGTCCTCCTCCACCTGCGAGAAAACCCAGGCTCCCTCCCTTGCATGTGGCTCACCGCGGGTGCTCGTCCCAAACTGCAATTCTCTGCTGCTCCCCAGTGAAGCCATTTTGCTCGGAAAGTGACCGGCCATTTTTCTGTCTGGGTTAACACTCCCAGTCAACGTGAGTGAGACAGAAAGCCTGAGCCTGTAACGGCAGCACATCTAGCGACTGAGCACACCGATACCGCCAGCCCTCGACACCACTGGGTGTGGCCACTCACTCCGATAGGAAATTCCACCTTAGAAAGTGCAGCTAGTGAACAAGAGAGAATAAAATAAATGCTTAAGAAAACAGGGAAAGAACAGCCAAGTAAACCCAAGGAAAGGAATGAACAAAGATGAAACGGAACCTTCTGATAAAGACACAGGAATCCACCCCCGGCTCCGAGCAGCTGCCTCTGAGGAAGCCCCCGGACAGGCGCAGAGAAATTCCATACACATCCGTGCGTAAGTTGAGAAACGCTGCCTAGCTGTAAAATGACTATAACTCAAAGAAACTTATAAAAAAAAAAAAAGAGCCCAGTGCAATGGTTTAATGGGTGGGGGGGGATCTTAAAAAAAGAAAGAAAGAAAGAAACACTGTCTAACACGCTGCAGAAGAGATAAGAAGTGGGAAGAGGCAGCATTTAAAGAAACAGTGGCTGAGAATTTTAAAGAGTGGAAAAGGCAACCAGCAAGTCTCAAGTCTTCACACACGGATCCCTGAGCAGCTCAGATGGAGGCGGGCAGCCCCGGGTGGACGCGGGACGGCACACGGGTCTGCGGGACAGGAGCGGGACCGGGTCAGGAGGAAAACCTCAGAGCAGCCGGGGGGGGGGCCCCACTCCCGCCCCCAACGAGGAAGGGGCTCAGACTGATGCCCGCTTCTCCGAAGACAGAGGAGTGCTGTGTTTAAGAATGTTGTAAGAAAAGGCCAACACAGAGGCCTCTTTCCAGCTGCACCATCGTTGCAGAAAGTAGGCAAAATAAAATCGTTTTAGGAAGACACAGAGAGTTCGCTGCCCACAGACTGTCCCTGAAAGAAAGACCCGTTCCCCGGACGGAAGGCCCTTCCCTCCCCGGACCCTCAGAAGACGCGCAGCGTGGCAGGGCGCTGACGCCAAGGAGCAAACGTGGGAAGAGCCTCAGCTGACCAGTTCATAAATGTGCCTGGAAATCACTGCTTCGGAGTCAGTAGGGTTCACCGTGGGGTTCTGGGTGCGTATGTGTGACTACAGTCAATGACTGAAACGTGAAGGAGTGTTTTACTACCTGTGTAACCGTGCCTAAGAGAGCACGCGGTGGCCCCTAGCCACTCAGAAGGAATGATGCGAGACCCCGGTCTGTTCTTTTTCACCAAGTTGGGAGAACGACCCGGTACTGAGACACCAGCGGCCAGAACACACAGACGCAAATTTAAACACAAGTTACAGCGATGAACCACGCCACCTCACGGAGTCGGCAGAAACCATTTCCTAATGAACATCTAGCTTTTGTGACATGCTTTCCCTGCGCAGATGGCCGGCGCTCCCCCGAGGGGATGGCCTGCAGAGCAGACTGGGGCCGCGGGACACGCGTGTGTGGCGTCCTTCGGCAGGCGTGTGCGCCCGGCTCAGCCACGTGGGAGCCCGAGCACAGTCAGGAACCTGTGTTTCCGTACAGCTGAACAATTTCTCAGCCTTCATTTAAATTTTTACAGGGGGAGGGCGCAGCTCAGTGGTGGAGCGCGTGCCTAGCACGCACGAGGTCCTGGGTTCACTCCCCAGTCCCTCCTCTAAACATAATCAAATAAACGAACCTAATTCTCTACCCCTCAAAAGTTTCTAAAATTAAATGAAAAATAATATTTACAGTGAGAAAACAGCTTTTATAATCAGAGGAAAACCGAAGGCCTTTTAAAGCACGTTAGCTGCCCCGTGCCTCGTCTCTCTGACATTCTGGAAAAGGCCAGACCACGGACCCAGTGGGACGGTCAGGGGTCGTCCGGGGTGGGGGAGGGACACCTGGCACTGCAGAGGGCGTCAGGCAGTGGAAACATCTGTATGACACTATCGTGGGACCCTGTCTTCACGCTTCTGTCCAAGCCCAGACCCACCCCGCCAGGACCAAGGGTCCAGGTGTCGATGCATCGAAGCAGCTCACGGTTGTGACAGACGCCCCAGCCGGTGAGGACGTCGTGACAGGGAGGCTGTGTGTGCGCGGCAGGGGTGTGTGGGCAGCCTGCGCCTTCTGCTTAACTGTGCTGTGCACCTGAAACTAACCCCCCAAAATAAAGCCTTCGAGGCCTGTTAGATGTTAAGGCCCTGCGACCCATCACCTCAAGGACTCCCGGCTGTGTGCTGGGTCCGAGGAAGGAAAAGCAGAGCCGGGGGCAGGAGGAGGGGCAGGGGGCAGGGGTGTGAGGGCGCCAGAGCCTCCGTCCACGCCGCTGGCCGCCCGTCTCTGGGCCCCCACCCCCGCAGGCTGTGCTGGAGACGCTGCAGTCTGGGCCTCGTCCACAGCAGGTGGTGTGCTGGTCTCTACTTGGGAGGTGGGGGGGCACTCAGAGCCGGGCGGATGCGACGTAAACAGGGACTGGGCCACCTGCGGACACTGCCCCCACCCCCTCTGCCTGTCTGGAAACGTGGATCTGGGGGCCTGGACCCAAGAGGGAGGCCCGTGGCTGGCGCAGGGGCCTGACCTGGTCCGAGGGGGATGTGGACTGAAGGCTGGACAGGTGGCGGCAGGTCTGGGTCTGCTCCGCCAGGGCCCCGAGGAATGAGGTCCCTTCCCAGCAGCAGACAAGCGAGGACAAGCCTCAGGGCGGGTCCTGCCTGGCGGCGCTGAAACCAGAGGTAGCCAGAGCAGGTGTGGCTGGACGGTCTTAAGGTTTTCATATTGCTCGGTGACGACGAGATACTTCTGTCATGGCGGGTCATTCTGTCCCACTGAATGACGGCAGCCACACAGTTTACGAACCAGATAAACCATCTTTGTGAAAAAATGCATAGACTAGTCTTGCCAAACGCCCCTGCTGTCAGGTCCAAACACCCGTCGGGGAGCCTAGAAACCTTTGGCCCCGTGGTGCACGGGGGGGGGGGGGTGGCTGACCCAGAAGGAAACAGACTGTGCCGTTGACACAAACTGCAGGCGAAGCAGAGGTTCCCAGAGCAAAGCCCGCCCTCCTCCACTGTCTTCTCCCCGCGCTCCTCCCCCAGGCCCCCGGGCACACGTGCACCACGCTGCGGTGAGCCGCCTGGCGCGCGGAGTGTGGTCGGAGGGCCAAGCTGGTCCTCCCCACGCGGCGAGAGCGCCCGGCCCCGCGCGCCTGGCAGTCCTGGGGGCTCCTCCTGGATGTGCCGCCGGGCCCCCCGCGGGCGCCCTTTCTGGGCGCTGGTCCTTTTCCCAGCAGGTGTGTGGGAGACACTCCCCCAGCCTGTTACGGGCTTTCTCTGTGTTCTCGACGGCTCTTCCTTAGAGACGCTTTAAAACGTAATGGCGTCAGATCTGTGGATCTTTGACTTTCCCATGTCTAGCTGTTTTAAATTAGGCCTGTTTGTCTGTTTGCTGGAGGAGCTGGGGATTGAACCCAGGACCTCTTCTTGCACACTAGGCATAGGTTCACGGAAAAAGTTCATTGGAAGGAAAGCCAGAGGGAGCAGGAGGAAGGTCTGGGCCTTGGGGACCCAGGAGGTCACCCTGGCAGAGGCAGGGCTTGGCTTGGAGGCCAAGGTCAAAGAACAGCAAAGTTTAGACGCGTGGGCGGGGAATCGATGGGATTAAGACAAGACAGGGAGCCCTAAGGGCTGTTGGACGCAGGCAGCAGGGGCAGAGGGCACGGCCCGAACGCCCTGGGGACAGGCCGCCTCTGCGGCCGTCACAGGGACCTGCCGTGTTCCGCTCACACACGCTGCCAGGGGAGTGGGTTCACGGGGCTCTGCGTGGGGCCTCGCCTGGCTGCACTTCTGCTCCCCCTCCGGCTCTCGGGGGGTCTGGGTCAGGCCCCCACCTCCGCTGGGCACCCCCTCCCCAGGGCACCTCTGGGCGCTCTGCATCCACCGTGCGGGAACCCGGCGGGGCAGGCAGCACTCTGGGCGGGACTCACTGGCGAGGTGGCCAAGCTCCGCGCGGAGCCGGTTCCCCATCTCCAGGAGCTGCTCCTTCTCCTGGCGCAGCCGCAGGATTTTCCTGGCTGCCTCCTTGAGTTTCCTCTGCAGGAAAACGGCCTTCGGGGTCTGCGCCCCCTGGTCCTCGGTCCCCGTGGGTCCTGCGTCTCTGCCCTGTGAACAAACCCCTGCATCAGTCAGTGTCGGACAAGCCCTCAGCTGGAAAAGGGGACACGAGTGTGGCCTGCAGACGGTGGGGCTGCCGCCTGACTGCTGTCCCGGAACTGGCACCACGGGGGACGCCCCTCCAGCACGACAGACAAGAGGGACGAGGGTTTCCCGCTCCAGCAGCGAGACAGAGACCCGCCAGGCATCTGGGGCCGTCTCTCTCACGGGGGTGAGGAAGGCCCTGGAGTCTCCCAGGCCAAGGCCTGTTGCCCTCAGTCACTCCGTGTGCCCTGCTCCAGCGAAGAGGAGCCAGTGGGCACCCGGGCCTGGCCTCCAGTGGTGCCCTCGGACCGTGGGAGCTACACACATGATCGGACCCCTTCGCGGGGCCCCGTGGTCACCAGCCACCCGTGTGCTGCCTTCCTGGTGTGGAAGGGGGCTGACAGAGACCCTGCAGGAGGCCTGTGCTGGGACCCCAGCCTCCCTCTCCTCTTCCCGCCCCGGGTCCTTCTGGCCTTGCTCACTCAGCGCCCTGCCTTCTCTCGGCTCCATGTCTCTATCACCGTCCCCAGCTGCAGGCCCGCCCAGGGTTCCCACCACCCTGACCCTGACAAAGGTGTAGAGAGAAAGCAAAGGAGGCTGAGGGAGGGAGCGGCAGTCTCCTGGGGCCTTAGCTTCTAGGCCTGGGGCTGCCCTGGGCCAACACGGAGGCCTGAGCCCCCTCGCTGGGCAGCACTGTGCGGCCCCCTGTCCCACTAGTGCCCCCACTACCCCAGCCTGGACCTGAGGTCCAACCGTGTGGCTCCTACGCAGATGCGAGGTCACACCCGCAGGTGTGAGGGGCCTTTGGAACGGGGTGGGGTGTCGGGGAGACAGGGAAAAGGAGACTTTGTGTGGCAGCCTCTGGGCTGGGCGGGGGCCCAAGAGAGCCTGGTGTCCGAGGCCCAGGGCCCCGAGGGAAGAAGGTGGCCTACTTAGGCTTGGCCACTCCGACACCTGTGAAAAGCCACACTGCGCAGATCCGGCCCGCAAGCTGGCGCCTAACGAGGAACCGGCTCTGTGCCCTTGGAACAGGCCAGCACGCCCTGTCCCGGCCCCGCTTCCTGGTGTCCCTTCCAGGGCTGGCAGGCGCATGTGCCCTCGGGTGGCCTGGGAGCCAAAGTGACAGCATGACGCTGCTTCCCACGTGCCTGACTGCGGCATGAAGGGCGTGGAGGTGACACTGCACGGCGGGGGCTCAGAGGAAGTCCTCCGCCCGCAGCCCCGGGCCGGCTGGCTCAGGGGGTCCAGGGAACAGGACGTGAGCTGGGCCGCAGGCTGGCAGCGTCTCGGAGGTGTGGGTTCACATACAGGGCTGCACAAGCCCCGGTGGCTGAGCTGATCCCCCGGGAACGCCTCCCAGCTTCCAGGTGTGTAGCCTGGCTCTGGGGGACTGGCCAGGACACCCTCTCTCCAGGGCTGATCCTCTACAAGGACACGCTGTTGGGGTCTCGTGTTATTTTAAGTCAAGAAAGGGCAATACTGAAAACAGAAACTCTGCAAACCTCAGAACACCCAGAGATTGGAAAATCCCAAAAGCAGGCGCCCCTGCCCCCACCCCAGAGTCAGCCCGGACAGAGCCAAGGAGCTGGGACTGTCCAGGACGGGGCTGGGCTGGGGGCTGAGCCCTGGTCTTGACGGCTCAGGTTCTGATCACCGTGGCCACACGGGGGCGGGGGCTGCAGGCAGGGGATCCACCTCTCTCCAGCTCAGTTCCTGGCAAGATGAAACCTGTTCTGATGACTCCAGAAGCTCCCCGGCATGGACAAGATGCTCATGATGGCCTGAGACACCCAGGAGCTTCTGAACCGCTGTGTTTAGGGTCTGGGGTCCCACCCTGTCCGCCCGCCCTCCCGCCCTCCCTCCCTCCCTCCCCTGCGCTGAGCGCTGGTCCCGCATCTCAGCCAGAGGGAAACGTCTGCGAGGCGGAGGAAAAGCTGAGGGGTCCTAACGATGATTCTGTTCCCAAAGGGAGGTGCGGAGGGAGTGGGCTCCAGGGAGAAGAGAGGCGGGAGGCCAGGCCAAGGCCTGGGGAGAGGCAGCAGGTCCCGAGCTTCCAGGCAGAGCCAGCGGGAGGGCTCGCCAGCCAATACTGCCCCCCAGTGGTGGGGGAGGCCCGGGGACCTGGCAGCGCGGCCCGCAGGAGGGCGGGGCCTGAGTGCGCACCAGGCCGAGGGACACCGGGCTGAGAAACAGGAGGCTGCAGCCGCCTGCCCACCAAGGTCTCCTGTGACTATGGGGAGCTCCTGGGGTCAGCAGGTCCCTGACTTTCTCGGTGGGGGACGGGCCTCGTGGGGCAGGGTCTCAGGCCCGCAGAGAAGCCGCACCCCGCCACGTACATTCCTCCCTGAGACACTGGAGGGTAAGCTGGAGGCATCGTGCGCCTTTACACCTGAGCACGTCCACGTGCGCCACCCAAAAGCAAGCACATCTTCACAGTAACCTTTGACCCGAACCAGAAGCTTCCCAGGGACGTGGTGGTGTGATCTTAAAGCAAAGCCCACGGGCACCTGCCCAGCAGTCCAGCAAGCATCCTTCCTGGTGCCCTCAGTCCCCCAGCAGGACGGTCTGTGGGTTTCAGTGTGTCCTGGGTCTGGGCCTGTCTGAAGCTTTGTGCTTAGACTCTGGAGTGAGGCTGTGTCCGTCTGTCCTGCACTGGCAGTGGAAGCGGATTCCTTGGTTGGGGGTGGTCCACAGGCTACCCTACTGGAAAGGCACTGTTTTCCTTTCGCGACTGAGAATTTGGGGGTAGGGGTGGGTGCAGATTGGGGCAGAGCGTGTGCTGAGCATGCACGAGGTCCTTGGTGCATCCCCAGCACCTCCGTGAAAACAAATGTGCGGGTGCCACCACTCAAACAGCTTGTCCAGCATCCACTGAGGCCTTCCCATTGCCCATCTGCAGTCGACCTGGTCAGTGAGGAAGGGCTTTCTGTCCTCCTTTCCTTCCTTGTCCGCACACCTGCACCGGCGTGACTGATTCCCTGTCTTACTCAATGCACTGTGACCCTGGCTCTGGGACTGATGGTCCTGGAACAGGTCAGTGGGAGCCCTCTACCCCTGCAGGCTGGTTCCTGCCTCCTTGTCATGTCTCCATGGTGGAATCAGCCATGTACCCTGGTTACTCTCAGCAGAGCCAGAAGTTCAGGATCCTGCTCCGGGCCCAGGGAGTGCTCACCGCCGGCACAGACAGCCCCTCGGGCGCCAGTGGGCAGAGCCGGGTGTGTGAACACCTCCTTCTTTCTTAACCCCAGCTTTCACTCTGGAGACTCCAACCCCAGCCCACGGGGCATCCTGGCCCTCCTGACCGCCTCGCCCGGCCCTGGAAGCCCAGAGCCCGCACCCTCTGCTCCGGGCACCACACCCGCTGGGCTGTGATGGCTGGGAGCAGGGGTGGGTCTGGGCCAAGTGGAAGGTTTTCTGTGCCTCCAGTTTCTCACCCAGGAGAGACCCACTAAAATCACAGGATGGTGAGACCTGGAAGGGGCGTGGGACCCTGGTAGTCGTGCAGAAACTAAGGCCCCAGAGCTCGCTCTTCCACCCACCCTGGGACAGCAATGCGGCCTCACGCTGCTTCAGCTCCCAGCCCTGCTGCCCTGGGATTCAACACCTGGGGTTTAACTTCCTCTCACGTGCACGGTCTCGTCCCTCTTCGGGACTGGTGAGTTACGGGAGGGCCCCGGTGGCACCGGGAGAAGCGGCGGCATCGCTGCTGGCACCTGCTGCCCAGCCGGGCCCAGGGCCCCTGGACTTACCCTGAGTGACAGGGAGGTCTGGGGTCCTGGGAGACAGTACAGAGGGTTTGGTGCCCCCTCCCCAACGCCTGCCTGTCCCCCGCAGCAGGCACTCCTCACACGTGCACCCCACCACGGCTCGGCTGGCCCCCTTGTGTTCCTTGAGCCAGAGAGGGCTGTCGGCTGCCTCTCCCATCCAAGTCCTCCCAGCCCCTGACAGTAGGTCCCGGAGCCCTGGCGCTCCTGTGTCCCTAAGTATCGCTCTCAAAGCCTGGCCTGTGGGCCGAGAGCCCCTGGGACACACGTGACCCAAGCTGCTTCTGCCTGAGGACTCCCAGCATCTTCCAGACGTCACTTTACTGCCCTGAAACCTTCCGTCATGAGCAGGTCACTGTCTGCAAGCCCAAGGTAACACAGGTAACGCGGGTGATCACAGGCAGCTGTGGGTCAGCCCAGGTGGCACATGCAGTCGCAGGGGGCAGACATGCAGGTGACCGCAGGTGTCTGATTGTCTCAGGGGGCGGGTCCGGATGCCGGTCTTCACAGCATTTCCACCCGGTGCACGCTGGGCGGGAAGGTGGCCCAGGTATATGTGCGACCATGATGTTCCCTCCAGGGACCCTGGCTCACCCCAGCCACGAGGCTGCCCTGGCACTAGGTGCGGGCCCAGGACAGGAGAGTCCGGGGCGCCCATGCCAGGGGGCCGGGCCTCCCCTGCTCCAGGCAGAAGCTCACCTTGGAGCCCACCCACGAGGAGCCTCTGGAAGCGAGAGCCACAGCCTGGCATCCGTCTCAGGGCTTCACAGGCCCTCGAAGTGCACAGTCGAGGACTCTTGTGTCAGAGGAAACAGAAGAGCCCCGTTCACACGTGCAGGCTTCCTGCCTGGCTTTAAATGGAGAGACTTCCGAGACTGGAGGGCAAGCGTGTCTGTCCGCCCCCACGCAGAGCCAGGTGGGGAAGGAGAGGGAGAGCGGGGCAGGCCCACCGCCGGCCGACCTGTCCTCGAGACCAGCCCCGCTCGGGACGCAGTGAGCCCACAGGGGAGAACCCCGGCCGGCCGGCGGGAACGCGGGCACAGCCGGCAGGGCACCTACCTCTCCCCCGAGGGCCATGGTGTCTGAGGCGGGCGGCTGCTGCCTGCTGGATGCGCCCCCGCCTTCCTTCCAGGCTGACCCGAGATGCTTCTCAAGCTTGGCCACCTGCTTCTGCAGCTGCAAAACCTCCAGGTGCACCTGGTCCAGCTCGTGGGGAAGCTCTCGCTGGATGGCGTCCATGTCCAGGGGCCCCCGCAGCACCTGGGAGACCGTTTTAGAGTCAGAGTTAGGAAGGAGGACGTCGGCTCTGGAGCAGATCTTTGGGGAGGACAGGAAAACCAGAAGGACACAGGCCCGTCAGTCTCCTCTCTGGCTTAATTCCACCACCCGCAGACCCACACCCCCACCACCAAAGCCGCTGTTCTTCTGGCCCCACTGGGCCAGGCCCCGAGGCAGCTCCACTCACGCCCCCAGAGTGGACACATGGGGACGTGGGCACCTGCAGCAGCGCCCACACACTGGACCCCAAGGCTGGTCGGGGAGGGTCTGTGCACGGACGGGTCTGGACAGAGGCCTCAAAACCCTTTTCCTGGGCTCCAGTCCCGGGAGGCATGGACAGACGAAGTCCTAAGCCTGTCCCAAGGGAGAGGACGACCGGTGAGCAGACAGAAGGCCGAGGTAGACCGAAGGGGCAGGAGAAGCCTGGCCGGGGGCACGAGCTGGGGGCTGCAGGGTGGCCAGGAGACCCCGACGCAGGGGCCCGGCCAGAGCCCGGCCATCCCTGCCTGCAGCGCCTCTCCCGACGACGGGGGGAAGGACGGGCAGGGGCACAGGAACACCTTTCCGCACCCTCGACGGGCCCGTTCGATTCTCAGGGAGAGAAACGTGACCTTCCTGCTCCGGGGACTCCTACACAGGACTCGCGGTGAGTGTCTCGTTCTTTGTCACAGACACACCGGAAAAGGTGACCATCTGATACACAGACACTGGCAAGTAAGAAACAAGTGGCACTTCTAGGCGGGCCGTGTTTCTCAGGTAACCTTCATGGGCACCAAGAGAAAGTCACAGCTCTCGTTTCACCGTTGACTTCCTGTTTGGCGACGGTGGGGCAGAGCTGGGAAAGGCCACAGACCTGAAGACCACCCTCCCCTCACGTGTGGCGGGTGACGGAGGTCTGCAGCCCTACAGACAGCAGCAGGAAAGGGGGCGCACTCGCCTCCGTCACAGCAGCACAAACGTGCTTCATGAACCACGACAGGGCGTCTGACTTCCGCGCACGGCCTGCTCCCTGCAGGGGATGGAGAGCTCAGTGTGGTCTGCACCAGCCAGGAGCTGTGTCACGGAAGACGCAGGGCCTACGGGATGGTGTTTCATGTACTCGTGGACTTAAAAGGACATGTGAAAATTGCCTCACGGGAAACACAGGTGCAAAGGCGGCAGGACGTGTGATCCCGCAGCACCAGCAGTGAGAACTGCGCTTCCAAGGGCTCTGTCGAGACTGTGAGGACGAGCCAGGGACCAGGAGAGGGATTCTGCAAAGCGCACGTGCCAAGGGCCTTGTGTCCAGGACATGCCAAGAACTCTGGCAACTGAACAATAAAAAGACAGACAACCCGGTCAGAAGCGGGCAGAGGACATTCACGGACGTTTCTCCAAAGATGACAGATGAATGGCCAATAAGCACGTGAGAAGATGCTCAACGTCATTTTCCACCAGGAAAATGCAAATCTCACCGCGTCAAGGTCCACCTCGGGCCTGCGGGGACAGCTGCAGTCCGGAGGACCCAGGGGCCGGCGCAGGTGAGGACCACTCGCTGGAAGCTCCCCACGCGCAGCTGGGGGCGGAGCGCTGCAGAAACCCTTGGCGGGTCCTCAGAAGTTAATGACAGAACTACCCTGCAACCCGGCAGCTCCACCCACGTGTGCACCCGGACACCTGCGCAGCCCGTCCATGGTGCCCCAGGGCCCAGCAGTTTGGGGGAATGACAGCGCGGGGTGTCCTCCTTTCTCCAGAGGGAAGAGGCTGGGACACGGGCTACACGTGGATGAGCCTCAAGGACCGGACGCTGGGTGAAGTGAGCAGGTCACAGGCGGACAGATTCTGCATGACTCCACGTGGAGGCTCCCGGAGGAGCAGGTGCAGAGACAGAACGAGCAGAGGGGCCGGGGCTGGCGGGGGGAGCGGGGCGTCGGCGTTGAGCGTGGACAGGGTTTCTGTGCAAGTGATGAAAAGCTCTGGGAACACAGCAGTGACTACACTCGCCATCACTGAACTGTACGTGTGAAAATGGTGACCTCTGTTGTGGACGTTCTGCCACAGCTAAAAACCCCACTGAAGTAAGCGCTACCGTGAATTAGCAGCAGCAAGGCGCGGGCTGTGGCGCCCGCTGGAGCCTGTCCCGCTGGCCCGTCTGCACCGGAAGCAGAAAGGCAGCGTCCGCCGAGGGCTCCAGACGGCAGCGGGGACTGCGCTCGGCACTCATGCCGTGGGCTCCCGCAGGGCTCGGGCCCGGGGACCCGCCAGGGCAGGCAGAGACCGGGCTCCGAGTGCTCGACCACAGGCGCTGCCCCGGTGTCCCCCAGGCTCCCTAGCCTCACCGCGTGCCCTCCAGGAACACACAGGAGGGGAAGCGGCTGCCCCTACCATGACCCCTTCCTGGGAGGGACCCTGAGGCACAGAGAGGTCATGGCCAGGTCCCTCTCTGGTCAGGAGACCCCCAGCTTGAGCATCAGGGTGGCCGTACCTTCTGTCTGAGTCGCGCCACCAGGAAGTTCAAGAGATGTGCCCTGTCTCGAAGCCGCCTGAGCGCCAGCCCCGTGGATGCACCATGGCCCAACGCAGCCCCTCCTGCAGGAACAGCAGATGAGTCAGACACATCTCCCCGAGCCCAGGGCCTCCCCACCAACCTCCGCGGAGCTGGGCATCCTGTCACCAGGGTGCAGGCGTGGCCTCTTGGCTCACTGTCCCCCAGGCCTCGCGGGCATGGTGGGGTCCCAACGAAGACTGAGAGGTGCTGCCCGTGAAGAGTGCTCCCTGCGCTGGGAAAGCGGGACTCTGCAGAGAGAAACCCCAGCCTGCCCAGCTGGTGTCCAGCAGGGGCAAGTCTGCACGACCGCCAGTCGCTTGGCTGGCTGGGGTCACAGGGCTCGTGTGGCCCACGGCTCAAAGAAGGAATCACAGAGGCCGTCAGAAATTTCGACCCGAATTATTGCAAAATCATGACTATTAAAACTTGAGGAATGCATCTAAAGCGTCCTTTCAAAACTACTTATTACTTATTTAGGCGTAGAAGCTTATTTTAGAAAAGAAGACAAATGAGCTGAACATTCATGTCAAAAGTGAGGGGGAAAAGACAACCAGAGTAGAAGGAAGGACGGGACAAAGCCGACGCTGAATGCTGCGGAAACGGGAAGCTGAGTGCGGCAGGCGGCAAGACCAGCGGCGGTTCTTCGCAAAAGCCAGGTCCCGGGAGAGGCCGGCCAAGAAACAGGGACAGAGACAGCGCAGCAAACGGAAGGGCTGTAGCTCTAGAGCCCGGAGGCTCTGAAGCCCTGCGGAGAACACACTCCCATAAGCAACTTTACGCCGAGGTTTTGGAAGTTTAAGTGAAACAGACAACTTTCTAGCAAAACACAACATCAAAAAATGACACAGAAAGGCAGGTCTAGACAGCCCTAAACCTGTGAAAAGCCCGAACTCAGTTTAAAATCTTCCCACAAGGAGAATTCTCTGCCCAGCTGGTTTCACGGTTGAAGTCTGTCCACTGGTTATGGAAAAATTAACGTTAGGTCTAACACGAGCTTTTCCAGAAAGCAGAGAAAGAGGGGCCTCTCCCAACAGGTCTGCGAGGCCAGAACAACCCCGACTCCGAGCCCCGATGTGGACGCCGCGAGGAAGCGGAGGCGCAGGCCAGCCTCACATGTGAACATGGATGCGCTCGTTCCCAGCGAAGCGCTCGCGGAGCACACCTCTCTGAGTTTACTCCGGAAACACAGCGCTGCTTTCACATCGCAGGCCAGTTTAAGCCTCTCATTCCGGACGAGGTGAGTGTGCCCCACCCGCCCTCCCCTAAGACAGCGGGAGCCCCAGACACCACACGCTCTGCTCCGGGAGGAGGTTCCGGATGGTGAGGGAAAGCAGGCAGGGAGGCTGGGAGCTCGGGCTTCAGGGGCCGGGCCGCAGGGAGTCCCCCCCGGCCCGTCTTCCTGCACAGGCCAAAGACACCACTGAGCTGAGACCAGGAAAAGGGAGCCCCGCAGCTGCCGGCGGGACAGAAGCAGAGCTGCAAAAGGCTCAGCGAGGGCCGGGGCCCCACGACGTGATCCTCGACGTCCATGGCAGAATCCAAGCTCCTCAGTGGATCAACAGCAAGGAAAATCTCCCCTTGAATGAAGAGACAACAGCAAGGTGACTGTGGAATTAAAGCTGCCCCAACAGGCAATCTGACACACCCTTAGGGCAAGTGGTAAAAACAGAAGTTTCAGCAAAGGAATGCAAGATACAAAGGGAAAAAATGGAAATTTTAAACCTGAAATGTTGTAAAAATCTCACTGGATGGGCTCAGTAGGAGAACCTGAAGATACAGACATTCTCTAGCCTGAGAACGGAGAGAACACCGGGACAGACACCGGGGTCCAACGCTCTCGCCATTCGAGCTCCAAAAGGAAAGAGAGGAGCTGTAAAAATACCTGAAGAAGTGATGCTTGAGACCTTCTCAAACCTGGCCAAAGACAAACACCTTCAGAGTCAATGTCCAAACGGATGAGCCAAGGAACCTACGCCCAGACCGCCATCAGCCGATTCTGAAACCACAGACAAACTCTCGAGAGCAGCAGAGCTAAGTGACGCTGGATCTGTGGGGACAAGGACCCCAGCGGCATGGGCTTCTCAGAAGGAACCGTCGCCCGAAGAAAACGGTGCAGTTTAAGTGCTGAGAGCAAAGAACTGTCAACTCATCATTTTACACCAGTGACTGCACCCTTCGGGGGTGAAGGTGAAGAAGTCTCAGATGAAGGAAAAACCAAGGGAGTTTGTCACGGCAGCCCTGCTGGAAGGAACTGCTAACCACAGAACTTCAGACACAAGGCCATCTGGCAGCCTGGAATCAGGAAAGAGTCGAGGAGAAGGATCTGGGTAAGAGAACGGACCGTACTTTTCCTCTTGAGGTTTAAAATCATGCTGGACATCGAAAGCAAAAATGGAAACCCTGCCTGATTTTGCCACGTGCGGAGACGCAGCAGTTGCGGCAATAAGGGCGGGGCGGCCTGCCTGGTGGTGCCCCCACGCTCCCCCTCAAACTGCAACATGCTGACACCAGCTGACTGTGATAAGTATACTGTGGTCTCTGGAGCAGACACTGTTTGCAAAGCACCCAGGGAGACACACTCAAAACCGCAGATGAATTAAAGTGGAACGCTAAAGCACACCCAAGCGCCTGGCAGGGAGCAAAGAGGAAACGGCAGACTAGGCTCACGACGCAGCACCAGCCTCCGGGTGCAGACGGTCCCGGCGGTTCGTCGAGGTGTCAGCAAGATGGGTTTAAAAACTGGCCTAACTAGTTGCTGCCTACGAGAAACTCCCTTCGAGTGTGAGAGGGAGGTGGGTTAAAGGTCAGTGGCGGATGATGACACACAGGCAAACGCCTGTCAGAACAGCGCAGGGTGGGGGGGCCGGCCCGAGAGGAGGACCTGGGAGGAAGCAGAGCGTCACAAACGCACGTGAAGGTCGGCTCGCCCAGGAAACGCAACGGCTCTAGACAAGCACACGCCTAACGGCAAAGCTTCCAAACACACAGAGCAGAGCCCGACAGAGTCGTGAGAGCGAGCAGAGGTCTGTGTTACAACAGGAGCTGAGACGGATATCCTTAATCTGACTGATTTTAAAAAAGTTAGTATTAAATCTAACAGTGAAATGTTGAACGTTTTCCTCAGAATCGGGAAGCAAGCCAGCTGTGATCAGCGTCTCGCTGGAGACTCCACCAGGGGAAGTAACACCAGAGAGAGAAGCAGGAGACACCAGCGTCGGGGCGGAGGGGGCTTCCAGAACTTAGGACAAGACGACGAGGAAGCTGGACGCCCCGCTCGCCCGCCTCTCCGTCCTGGCCCACAAACCACGCGGGGCACCGGGCTGCCTGGTGGGGCCGTTGGCGTTCGGGGGGCCTGGCACGGAGGGCGGGGCCCCTGGGCGGCAGAAGGGCCTCCACGGGGGGCCGTGCGCACCTAGGCACCGGAAGCGGACGGAGTTGGGAGCCAGGCTTCGGCTGTTAGAGGAGGAAACCAAGAGCAAGGAGGAAGGAGGCCAGAACGGGCCCTGTGGTGCTGGCCTGACCACGGAGCAAGTGACCGACCAGTAAGCTTGTTGTAAATTAAGGCCTTCGGCGATGGAGCCCACCATTTACGTGGAGACAGGGTGAGGGGTCGGGACGGTGGGCCGAGGGGCACCGGGCCCTGGCTGCCGGCCCTGGGGCAGCGGCACAGCACGTCGAGACAAGAACTCTCACCGGTGGGGTCTGCGGGGGCCGGGACACTGGGCTGGAGGCCAGCACAGGGCACGGACGTCCTCGAAGGGTCTGTTACGTCCTCCAGTTGTGCTTCCAGTGTTTTGAATTTATGCTTTAGATTCTGCATTTCTGCTTCAAGGGCCAGAACGTAACCTTCCAAAAAAACCAGTAAACACAGGGCGCATGTGTTTACACCCTCGCCCTTCACCCTCAATCTGCGCCCTCCCCGCCCGCCCCTCAGGCCGCCCTGCTGCCCCCAGACAGAGCGCAGGGTCCAGAGTCATGCTGGCCGGGCTCCCCAGGGAGGCCCAAGCACGAGCAGGGGGCGCCTCCTGCTCCCCAGTCCCTCGGGACACAGCAGCTGTGTCCCGAGCGCAGCCGTCCTAGCAGGCGCCGTGCCCCCTCGCTGCTCCTTCCACTTATCGATAAAAAGTCTTGCATATTAACACCTGACTTCAGACCCCTTCCCTGGGAGGAAAGGCAGCCGTCAGACGTTGCAGGAATTTATTACAGGGGATGTTCTCGACAAAACACCACACGAAGCCTGTTTTCGACCCCGAGGAGCCTGGCCCTCACCCTCCCCGTCCCCCTTCTGCTCACCGGGAATGGGGGCGTCAGCTGCTGCCTGTGGGCCAGGTGGGTCTGCTCCTGAGGTCTCCCCTCCTAACCGGGCAGAAGGAAGAACCTGATCACTTAGAGCTTCCATTTCTTTCCTCATCTGCGCAATAGCGTTCCGCAAGCTTCTGTTCTGCTCCTGCAGTCGCTGGATCTCACTAGATGGAAAACTTGCACTTGTGTCTTCTTCACAATGCCTTGGAAACATCTGTCAAATACAAGAGGAAAAAGAAAGAGAAGAAAAGAGAAAGAAAGCACAAAGTTACAACCAAGGACCAATGGTTCCCCATGCGTCTGAGGCCAGCTGTGTCTTCCCGCTCCTCCGCCCCTGCCCCCCTTCTGTCCTCGACGTGGGGCAGGTTGACAGAACTACAAGAAAACTCTTTTTATTCTAGGTTTTGTAAAGACTCTAGACCACTGCTTTTCAAAACAACTTTTATTGGGGTTTTGGGGGCCCTTCCTTTTTGGTCAAGAAGCCATTATTCATCCACTAGGGAGGCTATGATAAAAAGACACGGCCAGGCGTGGGCGAGGGGGAGGGGGAAACGTGGCCTTGCGCACCGTAGACAGTAAAGGTTGCAGCTGCCCAGGGTGCGGGTGGTAAAGTGAGACGTGGTGCGGCTGTTGCAGAAGGCGGCCCCGGTCCCCACACGGTCCACAGAGCCAAGAGCGCCAGCAGGTCCTCGCCCAGGGGCAGACCTCAGAGAGCCGATGACTGTGCACGTGTTCAGAGCAGCCAAAACGTGGGAACACTTGGGCGCCCGCCAACATGCAAACGATCAGTAAACCGTGACACAAAGGAGTGTTCTTCAGCCAGGGAGAGGAAGGGCGCTATGACACATGCCACGCGCCCAGTACAGGCGAGGGCTTCAAGGCAGCTCCCGTAAATATGCTCAAGGACTTAAAGAGAAACATGAACGTAAAAAGAAGAGAAATGGAAGAGACAAAAAGAATCGGGGGAGGGTCTAGCTCAAGTGGGAGAGTGTGTGCTCAGCAGGCACGAGGTCCTGGGTTCAATCCCCAGCACCTCCTCCAGAAATAAAGAAACCTAATCGTCTGCCCCCCTCCCCGAAACAAAAACAAAAAATCAAACCAAACAGAAAAAAAGAAGCAAAAAGCATCTTCAGGGATGAAAACACATTATCTGAGAGAAACTTCCCTGCACAGGATGGGACTGAGAGCAGATCGGACACCACAGGAGAAAAGGCGGGAGAAGGCGGGTGTGCAGAGCAGCGTGAAGGAGCCCAGGAGGACCGGGGCAGCAGAGCCCTCGTGACCCGGGCACCGAGGGGACAGAAAAGCACCAGAAACTCGTCGGCAAAAAAAGTGTCAAACCTGATGAAAACCTAGGTCCACAGATCCAAGAAGGTTGACAAACCTGAAGCAAGATGAACACAAAGAAGGTCACCCCAAAGGGTCTATCGCAGCCACGCTGCTGGAAAACCACGACAAAGGAGACCCTCCCACGTGCTACGTCACGAGCAGAGGGCAAGCGAGAGCCTGGCCCGTTCTCACGGTGAGCCCTGGAAGATGCTGGAACAGTGCAACCCTGTCTCTGCGGGTCCAGCCCGAGCGAGCAGCCCTTGGAAGAGACGCAGGACAGACTCCTGCCCTGGAGCGCGAGGGAGCCGTGGACGGGGACCTGCCCCTGGCTGCAGAGGCGCAGGGACCAGATGAGCACTGTGAACCCGCGGACTGCAGACGCCGCCCGCCCAGAACCAGCCTGGGGTCAGGGACAGCGCCGGGAGACAGCTCTCGCCATGACGCACATTAACTGCCGGCCCCAAGTAGCACGTGTACTCAGGGCTGAGGCTTCAGAGGCTCAAGGTATCAAGCAGATGGAGCACAGAGTCACCCTGACTGGCTGAGGTGCAGACTCGCCCTCGCTGTGCAGGGTCCCAAGGGGCCACAGAGACCTGCCTCCAGCGCTGGCTCTCCTTGGGCCGACTCCCACAGCTGCCACCCAGAGCGGGTTCAGAGAGCCCTCCTCCTGGGGGGGCTTGGAGGAGAGGGGCCCTCACCTGTGCCTCCTCCTTGGGGTGGAGCCCGCGTGCCCTCAGCGCCTGCACTGCCTGGTCTCTCTCTCGGGTCATAGCCTTCAGCGCTGCCTCCTGCTCACGCAGCACCAGCTCTGTCTCCTGGAGCTTGGCTGCCTCCTGGGAAAAAGGTTGACTCAGTCCATCTGGGGCATGGGAGGGTTACGAGGGAGCAGTGCCAGCCTTCAGGGTCCCGGCCAGGGTCCCCACCCTCCTGGGAAGCAGACAGCAGACATGCAGGCGAGGCACCCCGGAGACACGTGGCCCTCGGAGCCGGCGGAGCACAGCAGGCGTTGGGGCCGCCCCTGCCCAGGGTGCCCTCCCTGCTGCCCTGGCCGGTGGCCTGTAATCTTATTACAAGTGGAACTGCTCGGTGAGGCTGAGTGTTTTCAGAGGTAGAAGGTGACCTGGGAGGGCCTGGGCCAGCCCCTGCACGCTGCCACGGACGCTCCCAGCCCGCCCTCCCGCGGAAGGAGGCGGGACAGGGCAGTGGGCCGGGCAGGGGCGCAGACCTGGTCTCGGGCCGCGGTCAGCGCCTGGATCAGGTCCTCGGACCTCTGGTACTGCTCCCGCTCCAGCCCCTCGCAGCGGCGCTGCCAGTCCAGCTCCAGCTGCACCTTGTCCCGCTCCAGGCTCTGCTCCCTCTCGGCTGCCAGCAACAGCTGCTGTTTGTACCTAAGGGTGGGAAGCCGCCGAACGTCAAGTGTCCCGAGGTCCCCATGTGCGTGATGGCAGGGCTGCACCCACCGGAGGAGCACCTGTGCGCAGCTCAGGTCCCAAGGGGAGCAGGGAAAACCCAGCGCCGGGAGAAGGGCTCAAGCTTGAGAAAGAGAAGGGCACCTAGCAAGGGGAGGGGAGGAGAATGACAACGAACCCGGACAAGCAGAAAACGGCTCCGTGGGAGAAACAAGATTCTCCTGCCGGCTGGGCCGTGGGGGCCATGTGGCCAGGACGAGCGGCTGACAGCCAGCAAGGCGACGGAGACCACGCCCCCCAGCCCTGGAATGGACTGGACTTACACCGACCCTGGCCATGGGCCTCGCAGGGGAGCCCGAGCCCTGGGAGAGAGGCAGCCCCGTGACCCTCCCCGCCGACCACGGAGAGCCGGGAGGGGGCGGGCATTGAGGGCAGCCGCTCCACTGGTGGCCCTCGGTCACAGGGCAACAGTCACACAGCTCTCGGGGGATTTAAAACCCGGAGGGAAAAGGGTTTAGAATCTAGTGTCCTGACCCAGTGAAATGAGACTCACACAGCAAGGCAAAAATAAAGACATTTTAAAACACAAAGGCTCAAAGCTAGACAGAGCCCTCCAGAGAGGCAGTTACCAGAGGACACAGTAGAGCAGAACGTGTCACACTGTGGGGAAGGGCCAGGTCCTGAGTTCTGAACCCAGGCCACTGAGGACCAGAGCTTCAGCCAGCCCACCCAGAGCGGAGGCTGCGGGGGCCCCAAGGGAGGGGACGCCATTCGTGGACTCTGCACCAGTGTCTGAAACAGGGCCTCACTCCCACGAGCAGGAAGTACTTAATAGAAGCTACTCTCCCAGACAAATCACGTTGGTCACTGTTGGCTTTGCAAGGGAGAAAACCTCTGTCACAGACACGCGGGCTTGTCCAGAGACCGGCCGGGCAGGTCCAGGCTCCAGGGCCCCCTCCCAGTTCCGGTCCAGGCCCTCGTGTGCTGTGGGTTCACCAACCACAAGTGCTGGCCTTGTCCACGCTGTGCAGGGTGCCCTGCGCCCTCCCCAGGCTGAGAGGGAAGGACGCAGGCCTAGGGGCCCCGATTGAGGCCAGCATTCAAAGCCGGGCCAGGAGTGGGGAGAGACCTGAGTGCAACAGAGAGTAACAGAGCAGACAAAGACCCACCGGGATCACAGGCAGCGTAGGTGTGAGGTGTGAGCAAGCCTCTGGAGTAGCACTGGGCTGTCAGAGCACCTGCCACCAGCCCCGCCTCTCACAGGGACATCCAGGACTCAGATGAAGACCCCGAACGGCTCCAGTTACCAGGCGGCAGGCAGGGTAGGCCCGGGGCCCCTAGAGACAGACCTCCGGGGATGAGTCCCACACGGGGGTGGGGGGCGTGCAGGCCCCAGTGCTGCGTAGCGGCCTGGCTGTGTTTAGAGCTGGGAGGATGAAACAGCTCTGGGACTTCCCGAGGCAGAGGAGGGAGCTCCCGAATCTGCTTGGGGCCCCCCTGAAACTCAGCGGACACGTGCTGTAGGCCTGTGGGGCTGAGAAAGGCTGGGCGTGCGGGTCCTGGGGGTCAGCAGGGGATGACCAGGGCGCCCGGGGAGACCCCGGGCCAACGCGGCAGCAACAGGGCTAAACTGGCCTGGTGAGGAGAAGGCCCTGGAGCCTCCCTAACAGAGACTTCACACCTCAAAGGACGCCTCTGCTCAGCAGGTACAGCTGACCAGTTAGCTAATCACAGCCGAGCAGCAGGTGCCTGTGAGAGGAGGAGGACCAGGTCTGGGGCCGGTGGTCACGTGCTGGACCCCCGGACACTTGCGAGACGTGGCCTCTGGCCGCGGGGACAGACCTGGAACGGAGGGACTCTGTACAGCAGTGACTGCAGACAGACGTGCCGGGAGAGCACAGGCCGCCGCACAGGGAGGAGAGACGGAAGCCCTGCCCACCTGGCAGAGGGGACTCGGGGAGACAGCCCAGCTGGGTGCCAGCAACCCGGGGTGCGCGAGCCGGGGTGGGGGGCAGATGAGCACGTCCGCCCCTGCCCCAGACGCTGGACAGCCGGCTGACCGCACACCAGCGACACAGAGAAACCCGTGGGCCTGGAGGAAGGAGGACCGTGGCACACGGGGGAACGGGAAACGCACAAGAGAAACAGGGCCGGGACGCAGACCCACCTCCAGGGCTGGAGGGGAAGCAGCAGCCTGGGCGCTCCCGCTGGCGGGGCGGCTTCAGAGCGACAGGGCAGCAGAGCCCGCGAACGCCGCCGCGGAGCCATCCGGGCTGCAGAGCTGGGCGCCCAGTGGAGACCTGGGCTTGATTTTCCCTTTTAACTTTTTAATGAAGAACAATAGAAATAAATGTTGGGGAAAATACAAGGCTCTTATTCCTATTTTTAAGGTGATTTTTAATTGAAGCATTGGCGATTTGCAGTGTTACTGGTACACAGCATGGCGGTGCAGTTTTACACACACACACACACACACACACACGGATTCTTCTCCCTGTTCTTCTTCATCATAGGCTATTATAAGACATTGAATGTAGTTCCGTGTGTGACACAGCAGAACCTTCTTGTTTATTTAAAAAATTTTAAAGGACAGTTGTTTGACCAAAGTGGAAATAACAGTGACCTGTGACTACAGGTGCAGTTTCCACACAGGCGGCAGCAGGGAGAGGCCAGAAGCGCGAGGAAACAGGCAGCATGACTTAGAGCTAGGCCGTGCGCCCTGCACTCAGGGCAGTCACCAAATAAAGAGGTTTATAGAAGACAAGGCGGGAAGAAGATGGACTCCTAGAAATACTCAGCTGACTTTTTAGAAGGCAGAAAAAGCAAGACACAAAAACCTCGAGGAAAACAGCAAACAAACAGCACACTGGATATTTAAACCCAGACGTAGCAGGAACAGCATCAGATTATCTCAACGCTCCAGTGAACAGGCAGCAACGTCACAGGAGCTCACAGAGCAAGGCCCCCAGAGCAGGAGCAGGCAGGGAAAGGGGGAAACTCACCACGAAGCCCCGGCGAGCGCACGGGAGACCAGGACCCCAAGGACCGAGGTGTGGGCCCACGCGTGGGGTGCTGCTGCTTACAATGAGCAGTCATCCGACAGGAGGCTACAGCGATCCTTAATGCAGAAGCGCCTTTTAAAAGACCTCCCGACATGTGAAGTCACATCCATTAGAACTGAAAGCCACAACCAGCCTCCACAGGTGCAGACTTCAGCTTCCCAAGTAGCAGGCAGACGAGCCCACAGGAGGACACGGGTGGCGAGAACACGCCAGCCTGGCCCCATGCCCTTTCCAGCCCTGGAACTGACAGGAGCACATCCTTCAGGTCCTCCTCAGTCACCGAGACAGGACACATTCCAAAGCTACACAGACCGTGTTCGCTGTCACAACAGAATCAGACCAGGCGGCAACAAAGTGGCATCTGGGCATCTCTCAACAATGGGAAGTTAAGCACCATGTGTCTAAATCCACAGACCAGAGGAGTCACAGGGAAATTAGGAAACATTTTTAACTGAGTAATATCAAGATTTGTGGGATGTGGCTAAGCAGCGCTTGAAAGGAAATACTTGTATTTCTCA
Source organism: Vicugna pacos (assembly GCF_048564905.1). Lineage (NCBI taxonomy): Eukaryota > Metazoa > Chordata > Mammalia > Artiodactyla > Camelidae > Vicugna > Vicugna pacos. The sequence continues at coordinate 62,597,135 of NC_133002.1, forward strand.
GAAAAGAGGAACGGTCCAAAATTAATCATCTGAGATTCCAGCGTTAGAAGCTGCCGAAACGACATCAGATCAGCACCAGAGGAAACAGACGAAAGGCAACACCAAGCGTGAGAGCAGGTGGCAGTGAAACTGAAGGCAGAGAAGCAACCAGGAAAACTCAGAGGAACCAAATGCTGGCTCTTCGGGAAGATGTGTAAAACCGGCAGGTCTCTAGTTAGACTGACGGAGAAAGAAAGCACACACAAATCACCAACATCAAGAGGGAGAGAGGACACTGCTACAGACGCACACACCGGAGAGAGAGGACAAAGAAATACCACAGCGATTTTACGCCAAGAAAGTCAACAGTCAGGTAAAATGGACAAACTCATCGAAAGACACAAATTACCAAAGGTGACAGGGAAAAAAAAGGAACACAGAAAACCTGACACAAATATTCAAGTAAACATCCAGAGAAGCCAGACACGAGAGCGTGTCGAGCGCCGGGCCCCAGGCGGGTCGAAGCCCAGATCAGGAGGCGCCAGCGACAGGGCAGGCTGGCGGAGGCGCGAGGGGCTTTGGCGTCGCAAGGGTTCTGCGCCCCAACGGCGTTGCGGTTAGACTGCCGACCGGCGCACCCGTTTGTCAACATTCAGCAAGTGCACAGTGTCAGCGAGGACGCTGGCTGTACTTCAGTGATCCTCAAGGAAGACAGCAGAGCATTCTCTTCACTCAAGAGTTCGTTCCAACGGACAGGAAAAGACACTGAGACGTCGACAATCAGACGAAAGGCCTCAGGGGTGATTCCTGACCCGGACTGAATGGCACACTGGCTCTCACGGCCGTGGTGCAGACGGAGGACCCTGCTCCGGGGGAGAGGCCTCCCGCCCCCACCACCTGGTACCTTCCGATGTCCTGCTGGCATCTGGCCACCTGTGCCTTCAGCTTCATCTCCTCTTCCCGGAGTGACTGGACCTGAAGGTCTTTGGAGGTCATCTCCTTGGACAGCTGGGCGATCTGGGCGTCCCAGCCGGATCTGAGAGCTGCTGCATCTTCCCGAAGTCTAAGCAAAGAAGGGGCGCCCCGTGAACGCGGCTGTGGTTCTCCCCCACTCCCTCCTCCACAACACACGTGTGCGCAGCCCTCCAAGGAGAAGCCGGAGCCCAGTGTCGCTGCCATGCTCGTGTCCCCACCTCAGGGCAGAGGCTTCCTGCTCAGACTAGAAAATCCCCTAAGAAGAAACACCCACCCGCCCACCTCACTGGCCCGGGCGCCCGCCGCCGCGGCACGCCGAGCCCGTGCCAGGCCCGCACCAGGCGCGTGGGGAAGGGCGGGCCGCGCCTCTCGGAGCCTCCAGTCCTGAGGCAGCGCCTCCTGACTCACCCTGACACCCCCGCCATGCCGGGCACAGCGCTGCCGTACAGAGACGTTCAACACACATTTTCAAATTGAGTAGTAAGACGAGGTTCTGCAGGAACCCTTATACTCCCTGGGAGAGTCACCAAAAACTGGATGAACCTCTCAAAAAGAAAAACTCTACAGGAGACCCTAAAGGTGCTGACTTGAGTAGCCACGATGCCAACCACACAAAGCTCGTGGGGCTCACCGTGTCTGCAGCCGGGCCATCTCCCTCCTCAGCCGCACTCGGCGTGCCACAGGGTGGACGCTGTGCTCAGGTGTCAGCCACTCCAGAGCCACGTCCCATGGGCAGGCCACAGAGTGCCGCATGGAAGTGACTGGGCCGTGGGAAGGCAAAGGACCGCCAGCCGACAGAGCCCAGCGCAGCTGCCAGAGCCTGAGAACTCACCCACACGCGGGCAGGGACGGGTGGGCGACAGCAGGGAGCGGTCCGCCTCGGGGGAGACGCTCTCAGGCACCCCAGCTGCAGCAGCCTCCACTGCGAGGCTGGAGCCCCTGCTGAGATGCCCTCGGCAAAGGCCAGCCTGCACTGAGCTGCGGCTTCAAAACTTAAAGCCAAGAAATGCAAAATATCCCAATCCTCATTCCTCCATACAAGTTCAGTTACCCTTTTTCCTCAGTCGTTTCACGTTGATGACTTAGGAATATGCAACGTGACATTCTGGATATACTGGGTTAAATAAAGTGTCACTAAAGTTAATTTCCCCTATTTCTTTCTGTGTCTCAGCTGTGCGTCCCAGGAAGTCACAGTGCCGTGGGGCCCCACCACAGTCTGCGTGACAGGTGACCTGGCTGCCACAGTGCTGTCTCGGGTCATGCTTCTCTCTTCACCATTCAGGAATGAACGCCCAGGAAAACCATCACAAACGGGCCCAAAGAGACAGCCGGCTCACAGCACGGGCTGCTCCGATGCTGCCTGCTGACGACGATGTCCCCGTGGGGTACAGACCCCGATGCTCCCTCCCAGGGCCCCAGCACCCTGGCCTAACGGGCCCCGATGCTGCACGTCACAGCCCCTTGACCGGGTGCGTGGAGGGGCGGGAAGGAACCCGAGGACGGACACACCACGAGGCGAGGGCAGAGGGACAGAGGCCTCCACATGAGGGCGGTCTGTGCACCCCGACGCTGGCCTCTGAGCCGCTGCCCAGGAGCGGGGCCCAGAGACAGAGCCTTCCCAGCAGGAGGAAGGGCCGGGAGACACGCCCATCAGGCTTCGGTCGCCTCCGCTCCTCCAGCGCTGCTGCCTGCGTTTCACAGGTCGAACTACAGACAGGCCGTCTGGGGAAGCCACCCCTGGTAAGCCTGAATCTCCTGGTGTTTCACAGTTGTAAGAGCTATTTCCCCCTTAACGAGAAATACAACTTGGCAGAGAATTCTCTGCGAAGAAGAGACAGAAATATTTCCCCAACAAAAGGGAAAAGCCAGCTGCTAAACACAGCAGACTCTACAAATGACTTAACTGTCCTAACTCTTCAGCGAACCAGCTTCTCTAAGGATCCACCCCTAACGGCAGCCAAGAGACGGGCTTCAACTAGAGCTTCAGGCACAGCGGCCCCGCGTGTCGGCCCCTCCCCCCGGACACGAGGTCCTGCGTGTTGCTCCCCCCTGGACACGAGGCCCCGCGTGTTGGCCCTCCCCTCAACACAAGGCCCCCGCGTGTCGGTCCCCGCCAGGACACGAGGCCCTGCGTGTCGGCCCCTCCCCCCGGACACGAGGTCCTGCGTGTCACCCCCCCCCCGACACAAGGCCCCCGCGTGTTGGCCCCTCCCCGGACACCAGGCAGCAGGACAGGGCTGCTTATGCATTGTGGCCTGGCTTAGATGCCTAAAGAAAACTGGGTTTAAAAAGAAACTAGTTTATGGAGAAACTGGAACCCTTCTGAAAAAAGGCAAAATGGTACATCCACTGTGGAAAACAGTCCGGCAGCTCCTGAGAAAGTTAAGCACAGAATCACCACGTGATCCAGCAGCTCCACGTCTGGGTGTACGTCCAAAAGAACCAGAGAGAGGCCTAAACAGATATCTCACACCCACATGCACAGCAACACTGTGCACGGCAGCCAAAAGGTGGAAACAACCGAAATCCACCAACAGATGAGCCACTGAGACACAATGTAGTTACATACAAACAACGGAATATTATCGAGCCTTAAAAACCGGCATCAGCAGGGATGAACCTTGAAGACGCCACTTCAAGTGGAACAAGCCAGTCGCAGAAGGACAGAGTGTAGGACTCCACCTGCACAAGGTCCTTACAGGAGTCAAATTCAGAGACAGAAAGGAGGGTGCCGGGGGCCAGGGGAGGGGACGGGAAGTTACTGTTTAGTGGGCACAGTTTCAGTTTTACAAAGAAAAGAGTTCTGGGGTGAATGGGGTGACGGTTGCTCACCAGTGTGAATGTACTTAATGTCACTGAACCCGACAAGGGTTAAGATGGCCACTTTTACACTCCGTGTATTTTACTACAAATAAACACGTCCACACATACCAGCTACGCAGTTTCAGAAAAAGAAAAGAAAACAGGAATGGTTAAGGAAAGCGGCTGCCCAGGGCCCACTTCCCCATGGCGGAAACACCAGGGCTCACTTGTCAATGGCGGCGTCCTTCTCCTTGGCGACGTCTGCCTGCCTCCACTCGGCCCTGCGGAGCTGCACCTCCAGGTTGTCGCTGTGAGACTGCAGCTCCAGGACCTTGGCCTCCAGCGCCTGCAGCTGCTCCACGTGGGCACCCTTGGCCGCCGCCAGCACCGTGTCCTTCTCCCTCGCCAGACGGTCCAGCTCCTTGTGCCTGAAACACACATGGTCCCGGGGCAGCAAGCAGGCCCGGCTAGGGACCCCCGACCACCAGGCCCCTGCAGGGGCGCACCCTCCACCGGTCGCACTCTCCACCGGTCGCACTCTGTGGGCCCGTTCTCTCCACAGACACCGCGCAGCCGCAAACACCAGGCCCTGCCAGCCCCCGGAGCACATCCCACAGGAGATGGACCCCCGAACAGGTGCTCTGCTGAAATGCCACCAGCAGCCTCCCCAACAGCAGGGGCAAAACACAGGGTAGACGGCCCTTCCTCTCAGCCGCTCCCCCCAGACTCCGAGCGTTCCACCACGCAGTCCGCTGGCTGCGTGTCTGTCTTGCAGGAGCTGCCAAACCCATTGGAACTCTGTCACCAGAGCCGACGGCCACCTGGATGACACACCGAGCTGCTAGGTGTTGCTGGCAACTGACTGACAACGCTTGTGGCTTTCTATGCTTTTACTCTGTTTGGTTCACTAAGAAGAAAAAGCCATTAAGAAGACACTGCTATGTGACTTCTCTCCAGTCCCAGCAGCGTTGCTCACCCAGCCACGCCACGTACCCCGCATCCCAGTTACAACCAGTCCTCGTCTTGTTCAGTATTTTCCACCTTCTGTTAGCAAAAAAGGACACACACGCCAGGTGCTGTACCCGCTAGTTTCCAGCAGGATATACTTTTTTCACCAAATCTCAAGAAAGGTTGGGTCATGAAGACGAGGGCGGTAAGGGAGTCATTTCTGAACCACGCGGGTCCTGACTGCCGGCTGGTTGTTTTCAGCAGGCAAACAGCCAGGCCGCAGGGCGCAAGCGCCCTCCTCGTGCCAAGGGGCGCAGGCCCCGGGTCGCCGGGGCTCCGTGAACAACGCCGCTCAGGCTGCAAGCGGCTGTGCGCGGGGGCCGGGCGCCTGTGCGCGCCCCTGCCCTAGGCGCCCTGCTGCAACACAGGAGAGCATTGGCACTGAACGCTCTTAGCCCAGGGGGCTTCCCTGATTCACTCACAAGGCGTCTTCTGTGACCCTCAGGGAAGTGGCGTCCCCCTCTACACACACACAAGCAGGCTCATCTGAGCTGGAAGGTGGAGGCAGACTCCCAGGGAGCAGGCCTGATCCAGCAGTGGCTCTGCAGAAAGGCTGGGCCCTGCCCCCGAGGTGAACCAGGGGTGTTTTCCCCAGGCCGAAGCGGGCGCCAGAGAGACTCACTTCCTCCTCAGTGCTTCCTCTTCTCTTCTCCTGGTAAGCTGCACAGAGTGAAGTTCACCCTCCAGCTCTTTTATCCTGAAAAGAGTCCAGTGTTAGGGGAAAGACGAGAGTGGCTAAGCCGGCCGAGAGCAAAGTGGGCCAGCGTCCAGACCACACCACACGGCCCCCAGCCTGGGCGGGCTGCGCACCGGGCGTCCTTCACGGCGGCCAGGTCCCTGAGCGCCCAGTCTCTGCGCCGCAGCTGCTCCTCCAGCCCCGAGTTGGCCGCCTCAGCGCCCAGCAGGGACTCCGCGGCCTTCGCGCCAGCCTCTCTCAGGGCCACGAGCTCTTTGTTCAACAGTTTAACCTTTGAGAGGGAAAGGGTTCAAACCAGATGTAAGTGGTACAAGAGGAGCCGTCAGAAGTAAGCTTTACCGTTTTACCAGGATTGAGACAATAAAAGCTGTGATTCAAGAAGCAGTAAGACATGAAAACGAAGGTATGTCTGTATGTGCATGACGGGGACACTGCGCTGCACACCAGAAACTGACACGTTGTAAGCGACTGTGCTCCAATTAAAAAAAACAAGAAGCAATAAAGCAGTGAGACTGGACTCGGACTCCTGTGGCCGCACAAAATAACAGGGCGTGTGAGCCCCTGGGCGTCCAAGGTTCACACAAACACCAGCCCACACCTACAGGTGAGGCTGGAAGAACGCAGCTCACACCCCAGCCGCTGCTCTGGGCCTCTGTCTCCTGGGAACACAGGCCGCAGCGCCAAGTCAGCCCTCCTGGGGCTGACTGAGTGGCAAGTGTGTCACCTGCACGTGATGCCCTCGAGGGGCAGTGCTCAGGGCACCGAAGCCGACCCAGAGCGGATGGGGGGCCTGGCCACTCCTCCCCTCCTCTGAAAGGGGTGCCCTAGGCTGTGGTGGTCAGTAGTCCCCGAAGTGGCCTCAAGGGGGCACTGTGGGGCAGCTCCAGCCTCAAGGTCCTGCTGGCCCTGGGGTCGGGGTTGGGGGAGCAGCCCCCCTGGGGGGATTCAGGTGGCCTGGCGGAGGGGCCCTTGCTGATCACAAGGGCTGAGTGTCTAGCTTGCAAACATCTGGCTGGATGCTGCCAGGTGTAACCAGCTGGGGCCAGCAGGGCCCGGCAAGTGTCACCGCCACTCCCCATCCTCCTGCACAGGCCCCCTTCCCCTTGAGGCCGGGCCTTGTCTCAGGGCCAAAGGTCAGGCCTACATGTTCCTCACGGGAGCCCGGCAGGGCTCTAGAGCCGTGTTCAAGGAGAGGCGGCTGGCACCACAGCCCAAGCACCAACTGAGAAACCAGGAGGCCCTCCCATGTTACTCCTCCGGGACCAGTGGCACCTCCTCACAGGCCCATTCGGGGCGTCACGGGAGGACACAGGCTACGGACAGGCTTTGCAGGGTCCCGGGCATCAGCTGGGGTCAGAGGGGCAGTTTTTCCCGGGGAGGCACCCTCCCAAGGTCGGGCTAACTGGCTGCAGACGGGTGGCACCAGCGCCCTCCTGGCGGGCAGAGTGGCAAGTGTGTCACCTGCACGTCACCCCGGCTCCACGTGGCAGAGACCCCGGCCCATGCAGGAAGGAGCAGGCCTTCGCGTGAACCCTAACTTGCAGGCCGCCTCCCTGCAGACACGGACGCCGTCACGGCCCGAGGGTGCCCGCTACCTTGAGCTCCTGCGCCAGCACCGCGCTGCTCATGCTGTCGGCCTGCAGGCGGAACTCGTGCTCCCGCTTCTGCATTTCTGACGCAAACTCCTGCAGCAGCTCCTGGAACCAAGACAGCCAGTGGAGAAAGGGGCACGTGGTTTATAGCCAGAAACCCCGCCCCTGGTCGCAACCCAGAGAGAAGTCCCAAACTGGAAGCAACCCGCGAGTCCGGGATGTGCACCGGGGAATGGCAGCACTGGCGGGAAGGAACCAGCTCCGGACCCCACGACACGAAGAGCCTCGGGGACATGAGGAGAGCAGCCGGACCAGAAAGAGCGCTGCCGCGAGGCTCACCACACACACACAGCTCAGAAAGACCAACCTCCCCGCAGGCAGCAGAGAGCAGACGGCCGGTGGCCGGGCTGGGGGGTGCTCCCTGCCTGCGAAGAGGCACGGGGGACCCTGGGCAACAGGGAAGTCCTGTCCTGGTTGTCACACGGCGAGCACTTGTTGAACGGACACTTAACAACGGGTGTGCAGACTGCAGGTAAATCACAGCTCAGCAAGGCTGGCTCTTCAGAGCTGCCCGAGGGCATTGACCCTCTAATGTCAGATCTGCGCTGCAGACACCAGGGCCCACACGGCGGCCTTCCTTTGCCCTGGGAAGGTAATTCCATTTCTTGAAGGAAAACTGCCAAGCTCCTGTCTGAGGAAGGGGCTCCCGGCTTCTGGGTCCTTCATCCGCACATGGGGCAGGGTGGGGTGGAGGTCACTGCCCCAAACACAGACTGCCACCTGATGTCCTGCACGTGGGAGCCCCTGGCGCCCTGAGTCCTAAGCTCTCGGGGTCTGCAGGCCCACAGCCCCCGCCCGCTTCTGGGGGAGGCAGAAGCTCAGGCATCCACAGGCCGAGGCCGTTCTCTCGCTCCCATCACTGCTGTGGGTTCTCCCAGTTCCTGTTCCCAGTGGTGCCGGAGCAGGAGTCGTGCGTGGTTGACCTGGCCTTGGGACTGGAGGTCTGGGTAGGCTTATTCATCAGCCAGGTCCACACATGAAGGATGGAGACGCAGAACTCACAGTGAGAGACACGATCTCAATGAAACAGCGACTTGACTTGGCACTTGTGGCTGCAGCAGGGCACAGGTGACAACCACACCTGCCTGCGAGGCAGTGGCCAGTGCGGGAAGCCATCCACAGAGGGGCTGGTGGGGACAGGCTTAGAGACCACCCAGGGCCCCGCCCAGCACGCGGAAAGCACAGCATGTCAGCAGGATTCGAGATTTCTGCCCAAGTACTGGGGCTCCTGCTTCAAAGGGGACTGGACAGACTCAGTCACCTGAAGGCGGGACCTGGGGGAGGAGAGGCCCAGCGGAGCGCGACCGCCTCCTCCTGGGACACACGCGGCGGGCTCCCTCCCTGTCTCCAAGGGTCGAAGGGGCCACAGAGATCCTGTGCTCAAGGACAACTGAACACATACATTGCACGTTCCTTATCCTCCGAGAAGCAGGGAGAAGTGTGAGGAGCCATACGAGTAACCCTTACGGGGATCAGACAGTGAAAATCGTGGAGATTCACTCCCCCCACACTTTACAAAGCAAGCAAGTGTTTGGTTTCCGCTCCAGGGTCTACAGGTGGCAGCCACCAGGGGGCAGGGAGCCCTCGGCAACGAAAGCCCGGCCGCGCTTCGCCCTGCGGCGTTCAGGCCCACTCCGCCCCTCCCCTCCCGGGGACACGCAGCTCCCGTCTCCCCTCCCCCAGCAACCCCCGCCCTGTGCCAACGCCCCCACACCTTCCTGTCCTCGCGTGCAAGGCTCAGCTCGATAGCCCCTGTCTCCACTCACCCTGTGGGGACGCACCCTGTGACCCGATCTCCCAACACACCCGCGGGAGCCCAGGAGCCACCTCCCTGGCAGCCCCCAGGCGTCCCCCCACCCTCCCCACACGGCCCAGCTCCACACACAGCAACCTGCCCCCCCGGGGCGTCCTCGTGCGCGCCGCTCACACCACCTGAGAGACCAGTGTGTCCGCTGGCCTGGCCAGGCCAGTGGTCAAGCCCCCGCCTCCCACTGGGGCTGCAGCAGCCCCCTCGCCGTCCCCTGCTTCCCTGGCTGCACGGTCTGTCCCCAGTCCAACAGCAGGTGACCTTTCAAAACCTCATGAGCCTCCAAGGCATCCTCACCTCACCTGGAGCAAAGGCCATCCTCCCAAGGGCTGGGAGGCCTACGCCGCCCCACGTCAGCCCCTTGAACCGGAGACCTGGCCCAGAGACACCCTAGATGCGTGGGCACCTGCCGCCCTCTGCACACCCTCGCCACCCGCAGACTCGGGCTCACAAGGACTCTCCGCAGTGCGCCCCTCCTCACGGTCACGCAGGGGAGGTGAGCTCCAGCCAGACCGTGGTTCAGGCGTCCATGCAGCCCCCGAAGGCCAGTGCGCTCCCGGGGCAGCCCTAACGCCACAGCCCAGGAGGGCGCCTGACAGAAACTGCTTGTCAAATGAGTGAGCGAGTCAGTGAAACATTCTGCTTCTCCTCCAGTGGCTTCTGGTCCTGTGACTGCTGACTGACAGTGAAGACCCTTCCTCAAGTCCACTGTCCACAACCAGCAGACACAATCAGCATCACACAGACTAACTCAGTTCCTGTTGTCTTGTGTTTCTTTTATGAAGGCGTGAAGGCTGCCGCGGAGCGGACGGCGCGCGGCACCCCGAGCCCGGCAAGGCCCGGCTGTCCCGGAACCGCACTAGACAAGCTGCCCGGCCCTGCACAGAGCCCACGGCCAGAGGGACGGACATCCAGGCTCCTTCTTTCCAGGCGCACGGCTGGTAAACACCCACGCCTGCAGGGCGCTCATGGACGCGGGGGGTGGGGCTGGACAGGCTGGGGAGACACCCTGAGACCCAGCCCGGCGACACCACCCCCCTGCCCCAGGGGCCCGGTGCCTCCAAGGGCCCTGCCCGCCCTGCCGCCTGGGACGGACCCCACTGCCCACAGCCTTCCTGACACCCCTTCTTTGGAAGGGGCTCTAGCGTCACCTGAGGAAGACTCCTCATGCCTCGGATGGTCCCAGGTGCTCTTTCTTGGTTGCCCAGCTCAGGCCCCAGTGACCTCCAGCTGTTTCCAAGTTAGCCCCTAACACATAAAGTTCTTTGGTCCCTGAGAACTCCAAGAGAAAGTCCCCTGCAGGAAATTTCAAGAGCACAGAAGGACACTCTGAGCAACAGAGGCGGCTCGGACAGCGGACTTGAGCTTCCAGAGGGGCCGGAAGGCCAGGGCCATGGCCAGCAGGTGTGAGCATGCGTGAGCGCAGTTGGAGGGACCGGGAGGCCCACAGGTGCCTTTCCGCCCCCACTGGAGCAGCACCTCTTGGGACGCTGCCCTGTCCTGGCCACCGAAACCACTGGCACAGGTCTGTCCTTGAGAACTGCCGACCCTGGGGCCTGGAGCGGCGCCAGCACAGGCAGGTCCCCACTGGGAGATGGGGGCAAGCTCCGAGTTCGGCGGCCCACCCAGCATCGCTCCAGGAAGAAGTGGGGGCCAGCCCAAGACCAGCTCCCTCTCCAGCATCACAGACACAAGTCTAAAAATAAGACGTGAGCGGTTGCCCTGGGGCCCGAGAGTTCACCCGCCAAAGACGTCTTGGAGTCAAGTTATGGTTCTGTTGCTTCTCCTGGGGCACCTTGGGCAGGTCACTTAACATCCCTGGACCTCAGCCCCGCCTGTCAGACATGGATCCAACCTGTGTGTGTCGTGCTGAGCGGACACAGTCACACGCGCCCGAGGAGCTCCGTGCAGGCAGAGTCCACGCACACCGGCCCCTGCTGTGGCGAGCGCTCGGGCAGCCCTGCAGGAGAGGGGCCGGGGGCCCATCCCCTGCAAACACACAGCTCTGCCAGACGTGGACGTCGGCTCTTTTCTACAGTAAATAACTCTAGCTTCATAATACTTCTTTCTAAAACAAGGGAGGAAAGGAACCCTGGAGGGGGTCACCACTGAGGAAGATTCAGACACCCCATCGCATTTCCCTACAGGTCAGCACCAAGCGGAAATCTGCTGTGATCCCAGGACACCACAAGGTGCCCACCTTCACCTGGTACAACACTGGTTTCAGGGCCAGAGGGAGGGCACCTGAGAAGGGACAAGACCCTGCACCCTACCTGCCGCTGCAGAGCAAGTTCGCCGTCGAGCTCCTGGAGTTTCCGCTCCAGCTTCCACTTGAGGTTTTCGTACAGCTCCCGCTGCTGGTCCATCTCACCATTCTTGTCACTATGTGGAAAACGCAGCATTAAGAAGGGTCACACTCAACATTCTCCAAACTACACAGTTGCCAGACCATCCCTGCAGACATGAGGTGACGGGTGACTCCTGCAAACGAGAACATGACACAGGATCCGGAGTCTCACAACAGGATTCCCGAAGTGCCTAGGATACAATCAAAGTCACCGGGCGGACAAGGACCAGGAAAGTCTCCACGTGAATGAGAACAGACCATCGGCCGCTGCCAGTGACGATGACACAGATGCTGGGATCCTCACAGGGCTTGAGAGCAGCCACCAGAGAAGCGCTTCAGCAAGCAATTTCACACACATGAGACACATGGGAAACAGGACTCTGAGCCGAGAGGAAATATAACAAAGAGTCAAATGGAAATGTGAGAGCTGAGGAGTACAAAACTGAAACAGAGCACATGCTGGGCGGGCTCAGGGGCAGAGGAAACGGCGGAGGGGAGAGTCACGAAGCCTGAAGACAGGGCAGCAGAAGTCACCCGACTTGAACCACAGGAAGACACAGGCTGAGAAAAAATGAACAGCGCCTCAGGGACCTGAGGGGCAACAAAAGAGCAAGCATTCACATCGCCGTCACTGGGACCCCGGAACAGCACAAAACAGAGCCTGGAGATAGAAACTCATGTGAAGAAATAATGCTTGAAAATGCCCTAAATTTGGTGGAAAAGAATGAGTAAAATACTCCAGGAGGCACTTCTCGGAATAATGTAAAGCACCTGAAGAACACTGAAACCGCTCCAACAGCCAAGAGGGAGAAAGCAGTCCCCATGGAGGGCGACGCGGCCGCACAGGTCGCAGCATCGACCACACCTGCCTCTGATCCTCCCCGTGCGCCCCGCGTGCCCGGACAGTGCGGGCGGGATGGCCTGGGCCCCAGCAGCTAGGAACCGGCCCCGCTCCACTCAGGACCGGCTGACGTGGGTTGGACTCGAGCGCTTTCCTGGAGCCTGGTGGAGGGCCAAGCCACACCACTTAGATAAATGACACTTCCCACAAGGACCAGGAGCCTGCAGGGGAGCCGGGAGCACCTCGAGCCTCCCTGAGGACCATGGCTCCTGGCACAGGAGTGTCCGCTGCAGGGACCCTGTGTTGTTACAGGTCAGGGGCTTGCAGGCAAAGGTGGCCCCACTCGGGAACGTGGTACCAGGAACACGCGCCCTGAAGTCAGGGGAAGGCGGCAGCAGATCCCGTAGGTGAGGCCTGTCTTCTTTCTTACCCTGAGCAGAGCCTCAAGTCAGCTCACTCACTTTCAAATTTAACACATATTCACATCATTAAAGTAATAAACTCATATATGTTTTGTGAAAATGATATAGATCTGAAATTTATGGGAAAATACAAATACTTAAATCCATCTCCACGAACTTCAGTTGCACCGGGACCCAGAGAGACACCCAGGTGTGGGCTCGTCGGCCTTCGGGCCACAAGCTGGGGCGGTGCGCAGGCCGGGGAGCGGCGCCCTACTCACCTGTGGGTCCGCTCCAGCTCCAGGTGGTGCTCCTGCAGCTTCCGCTGGTACTGCTGCTGCAGGTCCCTGAGCCGCTGGGCCTCACTGGCGAGTGCCTTTCTCAGCTTGGCTACCTCGATCTTGAGCTGGCTTGCCTCAGCCTGCCTGGCCTCCTCCAGCCCGCGGGCCTGGGCGAAGGCGGCATCGTAGCGCTCCAGCTCCCGGTCCCGCTCCTCCAGCACCTGCAGGTTGTAGACAAAGTCCTCCTGCAGGCACTGCAGCCTCCCCTGCGCCTCCTCCAGCCGGCCCTGCGCGTCCTTCAGGGCCGCCTCCTGCATCTGGGAGCGGTGGGCCTGCAGCGCCCTCCACTCCTCCTCCTTGTGAGCCAGTAGGGCGTCCAGGGCCTGTTCCGAGGGCGGGGGCCGCATTTCGGCAGCTACAGCAAAGAGAAGACAGGCATCAGGTTCACCGGGAGGGAGGCTATCTTCCCACGATGCCCACTACAGGTCCCCATCTAGGTGACCACTGTCACGGAAGCAGGAGGGTGCTCTGGGCGGGGTACCAGCCGTCTGGTCACAGCCTGAGTTCTGGAGAGTCACAGGCAGCACCCGAGGGCCCAGCAGGCCAGGGGCACACCAAGCCCAGTCCCAAAGGCTCTCTCTACCTATCCTGACCCGAAAGCAGAGGGAACAGGGCAGTCAGTACAGGATCACAGGGGGAAGAGAGGAAGGAAAGACAGGAGACGGTGTTTGCTCAACAACGAGAGCTAGGCTCTTTCAAATGGTTTCCCAAAGCTCTCTCCATTTTGCAAATAACACCCAAGGCCGCTGCCCTGTCCCGCCCCTCGCTCACCCCCGGAGCTGCCCTCTGGCTCCTGGGAGGCTCACCCCCAGGAGCAGGCACCTTTGCTCCTGACCATCGTGGATGGATACTTTCGTAAAACACAATAACGTCCTAGGAAAAACAAAACTAAAAACACAAAGATATATAATATACAACTCTAATTTAAGTTAGATTCAACAGCATAAAACTTCATCAAATTCTCAACAAGTGTCTCAAGACCTGCTCCCCACATCTGCCAAGGCTGGTCCCTAGGGGCGGGGCTGCTGATGGTTGCTCCCCAGCAGGGCACCCCCACGACAGGCCCCATTCTGTCACCTGGCAGGGGAGGAGTGGATTTGGAAGCGTAAGACCACCTGGGGGGTTCTCCCAGGCCTGACCTTTGCGATGGGCCCAGGCCATGGGTCAGGCCCCGCCTGCGTCGCAACAGCCCAGAGGGTGTTCAGGCTGGCATCTCCGGGCAGAGGGTGGCGTGTGAACGAACGATACCTGCTCTGAACGCGTTCCCGAAGGGCTGCATGGGGTCTGAGGCTGGCGTCTGGCAGTGGCTTTTGTGTATCTTTGTCCCCAAAGGATCTAAAATGTCTGATTAATTTTAAGTAGGTCTTTTTCAAGAAGAGACACACACCCTGTTCCAGGTCCTCTCAACTCACAGGGTCAGCAGTCACGGAAGCCCTCCGGGGCCGACGGAGATCTCTAACAGGAGCAAGATGTCAGGGCCTCTGAAGACGCCCTGCACGTTGTAGAGGTTCCACGCAGCCCCCTCCTGAGCGGACACTAACAGTATCCATACTGGTCCCCTTTGGTCAATGCAAAGCAAATGTCCACAGACAAATGCAGATGGAACAGGACAGCCTGAGGGGTTTTTCTTTTCTTCTTTTTAAACATTAACTCTTGGAATGCTTAAGCCTGCAAACACTCTCTAAATCAGGAAGAACACTACTCTTTAGAGACGTGAAGACCATTTCACTCCTGAGATCACTGACGACAAATACCAACAACAGCTCTACAATGAAACACTGCTTTTTAGAGCCCAGTGGACATAACAAACGGACAATTTCTTCATTTTACACAACGCTTCGATGGCATCAGATTTATGGTGACTGAACTCTTTGTGGGACCTCAAGTCAGCCCTCTGCTCGGAGCTGCTGCCACCAGCACCCTTGTCCACAACCAAGTCCTTGCTCAGTGTACGAGCTTGAACACCCGGCCCTGCCTAAGGTGCTCACCAACAGCAGAGCACACAAAGCCCTGGAGGAAGGGAAAAACACGCGCACACCCCACCAGAAGGTTATCTGTGTAACCAGAACTATTACTGTTAAGATCTTGGTAACAACAGCAACAACAGCAAGTAAAGGAGAAATTGTCAGAAAGGTCTGGGCTAGAATTCGGAGACTCTCAAAATATTCCGTCAGGACTAAACAACAGTGTATGTCTTCTGGGAGAAGGCGTGTGTTACGTACGCGCTGGAAACACGAAAGAAGCTTTTGACACTCGTTGCCTCTGAGCGCAGCACAGCGGTGCTCAGCACGCAGACAGGATGATGAGAAGGCGGGCCCTGACCAGCAGCAGGACTGGGCCTTCAAGGCGCCTAGGGCGGAGGGCCCGCTGGGGCGCGGGGCGCCCGGAAACCGAGCTGCCGCAGGGCGGGCGCCCTCTGCGAGGAAACGGGCAGGCGGCTCCTCGGGCGAAGCCACTGCACTTAGAGCCACACGAACTCCTCGTGTAGCTTTGCTTTAAGGGCAACGAGCCGTGGAGGGCAGGGCCTGACAGGCTCTCTCCGTGCAGGGCCAGCCGGTAAGCACGTGGGGCTGGCAGGCCACAGGGCCCCCGTGTGAAAGCAGCCAGAGGGCGGAGGCATGTGGCCGCCCAGGCCCCGTGGAGGGGAAGCCGCTGTCAGCACCCGTGACAGGGCTCTTGTGTCTCGAGGCTGGTCCCTGCAGCCCCAGTCCTCAGGGGCCCACCCCAAGCTCACCCGGCACAAGCACCTGCCCACAGCTCTTCTCTGCATCCCCGGGCCGCAGGCCTGCTCGGGCGGGGGGCACGCACTTGCAGCCCAGCCCGTCTGGGGCGACTGCACCTGAGAGGGGGCGCACGTCCCGGAGGAGGGGCCACGGGCACCGAGGCTGAGAGGGCGGGGGGAGCCCGCAGGGCCCCGTGTGCTGTGACAGTGGGAGATGCCACACTGCCCTTCAGCCATGGCTGCCAGCCCGAAGCTCCTGAAACCTTCCTCAGTGGCAGCAGCTACGGGGCTTCTGTAGTTATCTCTGGCTTTGAAATGACTCCAGGTGAAAGGGTGTCTCCTTGTACTGGTAACAAACCTCTTCCAACCACACCCGAGTTTCTGTTAACGTGGTGGTTCTGGAAAGATCCTGGATGACCCAGGATAGGGGCTATTGCCAGGGGACCCAACCACGTGGTTAGAGGGTTGGAACCTTCAACCCCACTGCCCACCTTTCAGGGGGAGGGGAGGAGCTGGAGGCTGAATCAATCACCAATAGCCGACAGTTTAATCAACTATGCCTGTGTGATCTGGTCGGGACTGCCCAGATCCTGCCAGGTGGGCCTCCAACCCACAATCTGGACAGGACTGCCAATCTAGCAGAGGGGCATTTCTTTAACAAGATCACTCACCTAAGATGTCTCCCAAACCCCAAGACCCATTTCTTTGCTGCAAAATGAAACTAAGGGCCAAAGGTTGGCGGCACCCGGCTGGGGAAATGTAGGGGACGGTCCCTGGAACAAACGGACCAGCCGGCTGTTCAGACCCACCACAGGCCCCCAGCTCCGGCAAGGGGCCAGCAAGCCTCGGGCAGCAGGTCTCTCTGACTTACCACCAAATGTTACCCAGCAGGTTCGTTCTGCTCCCACACAGCAAGCCAAACCGCTGAGCCCCCGAGGTCTGTAGCCAAGCAAGGAGAATGGATCTCAAGTCCCACCTCCCTGGAGGCAAGGGGCTCGGGTATTTGTAGGATCCGGACTAAAGAAGCAGGGCGTCCAAGACGGGGGCGCGCGGAAAGGTAACTGGGAAAAGGCGTGGTAACCGCTCTGCGCAGACCTGTCCGGGCTTCTGCGTGTTTTGAGGGTGGTGTCTCCGACTCTCCAATGTGAAAAGGTCACCAAGCGGCCAGTCCCCCTCCTTGGAGCCCAGTGGGAGGGTCCATGGCCCACCCAATGTTAACTGGCTCAGCTGGAAGCAGATGCAGGTGCCTCCAAGCCCCTGGGAACCAGCCAGGCAAACCCCTCACGGTTTAGGCGGCCTGCAGCCTGGGGGCAGGCCCGTCTCACACGACCCTGATTAGTGAAGGCAGCTGGATGGGTTTGACTAACCATCCTGCGAGGCTTCAGAAGCGTCCAGAGACCCGTGAACTCCCAGGTCTGCAGAGGCCCGGGCTGCGGGCTGGCGAGCACGGGGCCTGCGCCGCTCCTCCCTTGGGCGGCTCTGGGTCATATCCGCAGGAAATAACCTAGTGATCCAGCAGGGAAAGCGCTCTCCTGAGTGCTGGGAGCTGCTCCAGCGGCTCTGAACCGAGGAGAGTTGGTGGGGGGAGCCTCGATTTACAGCACTTGGGCAGAGACAGGCGACAACCTGGACTTGCAACTGGTGACTGGAAGGGGTCATCTGGCGGCCTGAGCTGGCCCCTCTGCTCTGCCCTTGCCCTTCTATGGCCAACAAAGGGATCTTTAAAAAAAAAAAGCCTTCCCCCACCCCGGGCTTCCTGCCCCTCTGTCCACTGCAACGCCTGGGCCTGGGCCACCACGCTGTCCGTCTGCGACCCAGCTGCCCCCGCCTGGAATGCTCCTCCCAACCGGCATGCAGGCCCCTTCTGTCACTAGACCACCTAGAGGGTCCCTCCAGGAACTCCCCCTAACCTTCCTTCCAGAACCGAGCAGCCACCACCGGACTCCAGTTCCCTGGGGGCGGCTTACTGCTTGAGTCTCCTTCCTCCCAGCACGCCCTGGAGCCCCAGGACACAGGAGCTGCTCAGCACTAAGCAGCTAAACGGAGAAACTACCACAGGCCAACACAGCATGAGCTCCAGGGCTCCAGCAGAGGAGCAGGCGAGGCAGGCATGCGTCTCTGCCGGCCACCCCTGGCCCCTCCTTCCACTCCCCTCCCCCCACCGAAGCCTCGGCCTTGGCTTCCCTACGCACTGCCTTCAGAGCCCACCGCTCAGCCCTGGGAGGCTCCCCGACAGAGCGCCGGCCGCCTCAGCTGCCCCAACCGTGGTTTCTCTGGCTCCAAAATACCCACGCGCTCTGGCCGGCAGCCCTCCGGCTTCAGTCACTCTTGATCTCTGACACCTCGCTCTTCAGGTGTGTGAATGGATGTATCGATGAATTACAGGAAAACTAAGTACATTTACTTTAACAAGTTTTGAATTCAGTGAAAATTAGGGTTATCGACTTCAAGTTCAGTCAGTTGCGTGGCATTTCCCCCAAGAAGACAGCTAAGGGGACTCCCCGGGGATGCCCTGCGGTCCCCTCACTCAGTCCTGGCCCCCCGCCCCGGCACAGTGAAGGACACAGCAGACGTCTGCTGCCACTTCATCTAGTGCGACGTCACTGTGGCCATGTAAATTCCCCCGGCACAGCAAACTTCCTTAAACCCATTCATTCATTCACTTAACAAGTGTTTGCTCAGCACTTCCTGCGTGCCAGGTGCTGTCTCCCCTGCTGGAGACAGTGGGGCCAAGGCCCTGCACCGACAGGCCGGCACCCCTGCTGGGATGCAGAGGGCACCGAGGAGGCAGCTCCTATGTGGCCGGAGCGGCCGGGGCCCAGGGCTTCGGGGGCCCGGGTCAGGGAGGCCCCACCCACAGGGAAGGGGTTTGTGATGGGCTCTGCTCGGCCTTCGGAGGCTCACATCCTGCTCAGCCCTTGGCCCTGCGCTGGCGGCCAGGACCACTGGGAAACCAGGGTTCCAGCAGGTCAGGCCGCCACCAAGCTCAGGGCAAGGCTGGTGCGGAATAACGAGGCGACTGGGCCTCCACGGCTGGAGGCTCACCCAGGATAACAGGACGTCTGACGGCTGTCCCCCAAGCCCCAGCCACACACAAACCCGGCCAACTGCAGTGGCGCTGCATGAGTGCGTTCTGGGGTCCCGCACGGTCTTGTCAGCAGGAGCTGACGCCCACACAGGCCCCACGGGGTGGTGCACACTCACAGCAAAGTCAGGATTCAGGCAGATCCACAGCCTTCCGTGATGCCGACGTTACTGTGATCTCGGATGGGGTGCCTGTGAACCACCACTGCAGTCTTTACAGAGGGAGTGCCCACATCTGTGTCTGTGGGGCCAGCAGGCCCCTGCCTCTGAGGACCGTTCGTCAGCACCCTGTCCCCGCTGGGCGCCCTGCCCGCGGCGCGCCCCTTAAATGCACCAGTCCCACAGCTGCCCCGAGCGTGCTGTGCCTGGGGCTTGTGGCCCCTTTCAACATAAACCCCAACCTGTTTGGCGACGTGTACAGAGCCCCCACGCCCTCTACTGCTCCCTCTGGACCTCCAGCTGCCCCCCACGAAGAGAGAAAC
This sequence comes from Vicugna pacos, assembly GCF_048564905.1. Taxonomy (NCBI): domain Eukaryota; kingdom Metazoa; phylum Chordata; class Mammalia; order Artiodactyla; family Camelidae; genus Vicugna; species Vicugna pacos. The sequence continues at coordinate 62,616,273 of NC_133002.1, forward strand.
CAGCTTCCACCACGTCCGCCCCACTGTACCCTGACACACAAAGGCTATGTGCCCAGGGCTCAGGCTCCTGTCCTTCCAGACACAGACAGCATGCCCTGCTTCCATAAAAATCTCACAAACCCTGAAAGCCCCAAGGCTGAGACTAACTGGCTTTCACTAAACATCTCAGATTCAAAATCTGGACCCAATCTGTCATCCAGCAGAAGTCCCCAGCAAGCACCCAATTTTCAGGAGGGACCACACAGAACTTTTGGGGAAACCATGGAAATCTCCAGGAGGCAGAGCACTGTCAGCCAGCTTTGCCCATGTCGTTCAGTCTTCCAGGGTCAGCGGGGATGGATCAGGACTGAGCTACGCCATGCCAACACTCTGACTTTCTCACCTGCAAAATCTGAGTTTTCTAACCTTTTTTTTTTCCTTTTTAAATCTAAGGCAGATGTTCACGTGTCAGGTCTGAAAGGCACTTGGAAATCGCTGGGTCATGGGAAGATGGAAACAACTCCTTGTCTGCAAACAGACACAGCAGCAGAGGCCCCCGACTGACAGCCTCCGTCACCAGTGAGTTTGAACGCGCCCCCGCACACGACACAGTGGAGAGTGGGGCACCCAGGGCACTTGCCCCCAGAACCCACCCGTGCCGGCCCAGCCTTCTCAGATCAAAGGCAGCGGCGAGAAGGAGGCTCCGAAGTCGCACTCCTGGGTAGTGAAAGACCCTGCGGCACCTACTCACAGATCACGTCCCAGCGGGGCCTCAGGAGGAGGCTGAGAGGACGCCTCTGTCCGGGCCAGCCTCACCCCTCGCCGAGACGACCCGATCATCGAAGCGCCACACGCTAGAGTCCGAGAGGAAGGCTCCGCTCCTCTACTGCAGATGAGACAGTGGAAATAATCACCTTTGTGTCCAGCCGACCAAGAATGCAGAGCAACTGTTTTAGACTGACGCTTGGTAAGGGCTTAGAAAAGCGCCGTATGACCTAAATGAAACAAAAGCTGTTGCAAACGCCAACATTGACACAGAAGGATGTTTGTAAAGGCTAAAAGTCAGTCCCCAGACGCTTGGGCACACTGGCTGCGCAGAGGCCTCCAGAGGAGGGGTTTCCTTTACATCTTCCTCTGACGGACCGCGGCCCCAGGTGCGCTGGGCGCCCCGCTCAGCCGCCAGTCCCGTGCAGAGGATCCAAATCTACTTCAGCAGGACTGCTGTCTAGTTGTTGCTCTGTGAATGCATTTAGTACGCTTAATTCACAAACCAGTGTTGTGGGCCCCGAAGGGAAGCCCAGAGGTGGCTCATCTCCACACCCAGAACAGGGGGCCCACTGCGGGCACCGTCTGAATCCCAACACGGACCGTGCGAGCGACGCTCAGTACAGGTCATCTTGAGGGGCTCCGGGGGATGAGTGTTATGGGCCTGGGACCCCAAGCCTTTCCCTGTCCTACACTGACTGCCACATAGCACTCATGACCACTTGGAGAACCTGAAACGAGAGGTGAGCAGCAGACAGAACCTGATCCCATCCCTGGAACCTGCGGGGGGAGGGACACCACTACAGTGAGGGGAACATGGTGCTTTTTTTTCTTTGAATTTACAGCCGCCAAATTCTCTTGCCCCCTGATCCCCATAAAGTGAATAAATGAGAGATAAGATGGAAGAGAAGTTAAATAATTTTGTAGTTAAGAGCTGTTACTCTGCTCACTTTTAGAACCACGTAAATGTTTCACATACAACAACTCAAAATCAAGGACTCAAGCTGAAATATAATCAGAAACAAGTGAAACTAAATTTATTACAAATGAGTAACAGATGCAGTGCACTAAAGCAGCTTTATGAAACAGTCTTTGACTCTATATTCTAAAAACAGAAACAAAAACAGCCACAGGCAAGTATTGTGCTCTGGTGAATAAATTTGGTTTTCACAGAAATATGGGCTGGCAATTCTGACACTACACGTAGTCTAGGCCTGAGCAGATGAGTAAATTGAGGACTGTGCAAATTGAGGACAACAGGAGCCAGACTGAGAGAGGAAAAGGAATGTGGAATGAACCTGTGGTGATGGATGGGAACTGGAAGTATGAATATAAACTCAGTTTTTAAGATCCACACAGATACATGAATATAGAAATAGGCATGGATTATATGGTATATACAAATATGTTCCCTACCTCTGCCCACTGAGAAACACAAAAAGCAATGACATACCTCCCCCAGATTATGATTTCTTAAATAAAACCTTCTAAACTAAAAGGAACCAACACTCCTTAGAGAAATAACTGAGTCCAGGGTAGGTCAAGGAAAGCACAGGATGCGTCTGGAAATAAGGAAGTGCTCAAAAATGTTGGGGACAGGCTAAAAGGACACGGAAGCCAACTTAAATGGACTCCTCATGGCCAAATCTGGGCAAAAGAGCAACAAAATAGATGACAGAAATGGATTATAACCTATGAAATAAAAATGAAATCGAAATGTCTGTACCAACATAAATAATTAAGTAGAAAAAAATGGAAGGTTCTTCCTTACAGTAGAATTCCAACTAATAAAAGTAGAAGAAATAATGGAAATGGAAAAAAACTATCATTTGGCAAATACAACATTCATAACTGTTTCAGAAAATGCTCCCTTCTGGATGCTAAAATTAGTGGCAGTGTGGTTAGAAACAAGGTGTTTGCATGGTTCCAAAACATCTCCCCATGATATTACTTATGAAAGGAAAATGGTGAATTTGTGATGGAGACACCTTGTAGACATCACCTAAAGCACACGACCAAAATCAGCATCAGCAGTAATGGGACAAATTGGCATCAGGTGTCTCCTAATGAGATGCGTAGAAGAAAACACAATTTCACTGGTGAGGTTTTTCTTACCAGAAGTGCATAACTTGGAAGTAATCCTAAGGGAACATCAGATAAACCCAGACCGAGGAGCCTTCTACGTAACAACTGACTCATAAAAGTCAAGGAAAGACTGAGGAACTGCTCCAGATTAAAGAATAAGAAAACAAGGATGGTCCTGGATTGGACCCTACAGAAGGGTAAAGTCATCCGTAAGATAACTGCTGAGTCTGAATAAATCCTGTGTATTAGATCATGGTTTTGTATTAGTGTTAATTCCCTCAGTTTGCTAAATGAACCATGGTAACGTAAGAGGTTACCATCTGGGGGAATCCCGGCAAAAGGGACAGAGGAAATCTTCGTACCCCTTTCGCAACTTTTTTATGTCTCGGTTAATTAAAAAAAAAAAAATCGCCCTGGACCGGACTGCCTGGGTTTGAACCCATCCTCACCCGCGCGGAGCCTGGGCAAACGCAGCTCTGCAGCGCCCACCTCATCCGGCGCTGGGAGGGCCGTAGAGCCCTCGGACAGGGCGGGGCGCCGCGAACGTCTCCGGCCCCCACCCCGCCGGCGGGGCGGGCGCTGCAGGGAACAGACGAGCAGGGAAGAGCCGCGGCTCGGGCGGGCTCGCGGGCCGGACACCGCTCGCGCCCCGCAGCCCCGCGGGGTCGGCCCGGCCGGGTCCCCGCGGGAGCGGCGGCGTCTAGCGGGGCTCGGACGCCTCGGGTTTTTCCGAGGAAAGCGACGACGCCTGTGACAAGCCGCGCCCCCCGCGCTGCGCGCCCCGCGGCGCCCCCCGCGCCCGCGCCTCACCCGGAACGCCCGCCGCGAGCGGCCTCCGGTCCCGCCGCGTTGCCATGGTGACCTCAGTCCGTCGGTCGCCGTCCGGGCGCGCTCCGTGCAGCGCTCGCGTCCGTCGGCCGGAAACACGGGCCCCGAGGAGCCGGGTTCCGGGCCCCTCCCACCCCGCCCGCGCGCAGGTGCGGAGGAGCGGGTGGGGCGCTCGCCCCGCCGGGCTCTGTGATGCCGCCGGTCTCGTAGCCCCGAAGGTGATGGCGACTCCGACCGGGCGGGGTCGGGGCTGCACGGAGCGGGGGCTGGACTGTACCCAGGAGGGGAGGGGCCCGGGCTGCCCGTGGGGCTGGAGCGCAGGTGACGCGGGGCAAAAGCGGGAGGCCGCGAGTGATGCCGCGTCACGCGTGGCTCCTCCAGCAGTGAAGAAGCGGACACGACGGGGGCGCCGGGCGACTCCACTGGTGCAGGGGGCCAGGCAAGCACTGAGGCTCTGCCGGGAGTTGGGGGCGCAGGACGCTGGAGTGGTCTTTCGTTCTGGGTACTGTTGCCTGGTGTGCTTGCTTGGTGAAAATTCATCAGTTTGTGTGCGCTCACAACCTGTGTGCTCTGGTGTTTGTGTGTTCAATTTTAAGCTGAAATAAAGAAGCAAAACTACCTCACAGAGGCCAAAGGCAAACCTTTATGCCGAGACCCCCATCCCAGGCTTAGAAACACCCTTCCCCAACATCTGAGGGTCCACTGAGGCTGAAGAGGATCCAGTTATCCCAACAAGTGGAGATACCCATGCCCACCCTGCTGGCCGGTGGCACTGCTGTGGCTCCAGGCAGCGGTGGGCACAGTCTTTGGTCCAGCCCCTCCTCTCTTCTGTGTTTTCTCCACCCTGATGGCATTCAGTCCCCTAGCTGGCCCTGCCCATAGTGCACAAACTCAACTCAGTTAGCCGTAAGAAAGACTGCTCTAGGAGGGAGCTCTTGGCAAGAGGTCCAGGGGTTATTAAATACCAGGCAGATCAATAATTCAAGCCTCATGGAAGATGTGATCCTACCAGTGCAGTGAAAACAGCCCTGCCTGCCTAGAGAAGCCACGGGGTCCCCATGACCTTTCACCTACATCCCACAGGCCTTGGGCACCCTCACTGCCTCCAGACCAGGATGGCCTGCTTGACAGTCCAGGTTCAAATCCCAGCTCTGCTCCTGCCTTGATACAGCTTCCTGGGACCCTGCTTCTCCATGAAGTAGGGCTGGCACCCTCCATTCCCCGCAGATTTGAGGGTCAGAAACGACGCGTGAACAACGGGGGTGCTGGTTCACACCCATGAAGGGACTCTGGGGTGTCTGTGTAAACCAAAAGGGCCAAGAGAATACGCCCCTTGAAAGGGAGACAACTCCTCACAAGGGGTATGAGCCCTGCCCCTCACCACCCATGGCCTCTAACCCTGCCCCTGCAGTTCCCTCAGCCTTGACCCTGACCCCACACTAACCCTAACCTGCCCCCACCCCTACCCCGACCCTGACCCTGGCATTAACCCTGCGGTGGCTCAGGCACAGCGCAGCCTTGATCCCCGTGGCAGGATGAGCTCTTCCGCTCCAGTGGCCCAACAGCCCCGGAATTTCTGATCCCCTCCCCTGAGCCCCAGCTAAGGCTTCTGCTCCTGCACCTCACACAGCCCACAGAATGATGGAAGCCAGCGGCGGGCCCTGCCAAGACAGGGGCTCACCATCCTGGGAGGAGCCTCGGCACTCCTGGTGGACCCCAATGGCCCCCTAAGGTCTGCAGTCTCGTCACTCGGGCTTTGGAGCTCGGCCCCTTAACTATGCAGGCTTCGCATGAGTTCCCCAAAGCACAGGGATCTAGGTGGGGCCGGCCTGAGCGCTGACCTGCGTGGTCCTGAGCAAGTCACTGCCCCCGGATCAGGAAGACGTCTGTGTGGGGCTGCAGTGACCTGTCCACTTGCTCACAGGCCCGGGGCAGGAGAGGCTAGCTGCCACCCTCTGCCTGGGCCTCTGGACCTCCAGAAGGGGACGGGCACATACGCTGGGTGGGGGGGTCCTGAGGAAACGGGGACCTGATGAGGGGCTTCAGTTGGAGATGTCTTTCATCCCTCACCGTGTATTCCAGGCCACGGACAGCCAGCTGGATGGTCCCTGCCACTCCAGAACAAGGGGTGCCCTGTGAACCAGGCAGCAGGCGGCAACCAGGAAGGGACTCTGGTGGGAAGGACAGGGCTCCTGGAGGGGACAAGAGAACCAGGGGCCCATTGTGGCCATTTCCCAGCAGTCAAGGCCTGGAGGCGGAGGCAGGGCGATGGGTGCAGGCAGGACACAGACGGGTGCTCCCTGAGAGGCTAGTGTTGAGCTACCCAGCGGGGCAGGGGCACCAAGACGGGGTGCGCCTCGCCAGGCCAACTGGCCCTCACAGCCGACTTGAGCAGGAGGCTGGTGTCCACCTCACTTTGCTGCGCACTGCAGCCTGTGAGGGGTCCCGGGGGCTGCGGGACTTCTGGGGAGCTCGTACTGTAACCCCCGCAGTCGCTCGAGTGGCCAAGCAGAGCAGGGACAGGGCCCGCCCGCCCACCTCCCTGGAGACCACCCGCAAGCTGGTGTCGCCGCTGGGGCCAGGGACTGGCTCCAGGCTGTCAGCGGGCCATGGGCGGCATCCCCCATCCCTCCCTGAGCTCCCCCGAGCACCCGGGAGCTCACTGTGCTGAGTCACTGGGAGGAGGAGGCCTGTGGTCGGGGCGGGAAGGTTGGGCAAGCCTCGCCCTCCCTCCCTGTGGGCTACAGGGAAGCTCAGAGCTGGGCTCGCAGCCCGCCCCACTCCCTCGACCCCTTCACTGGCCCCTTGCCAAGGCCTGGCTGCAGCCTCCAGCCATCCATTCTGGCCTAGCGAAGGCCACGGGCAAGGTGGCCAGAGACACCCATCCTCCACCTCAGGAGGACTTTCCGGGGCACCCTGTGCCAGGCAGGGCTGGGTTATGACCTCTGTCCCCTGGGCCGGATGCTCCAAGTTGAGACTGCAGGGAGGGTTGGTGGGGAGCTGTGACTACGGGGACCTCCCGGGGGGGCGGCCCAAATGAGCCGAGCTTGGTCCTTGGAGAGCAAAATCAGGTAACATGGTGGGCCCCACCTGGGTCACCCCTCACAGGTACGCAGGGACCCGGGGTGTAAGGTCAGGAGAGGCAGCTGAAGCAAAGTCAGGTGCAGAGTATGTGGGTAGGACTAAGTTACCTGGGCATCAGGCAGCCCGCCCGAGCGGGTGAGACCTGTGCGGCGGCCGAGGAGGACAGGCAGAGACCCGTACCAGGGCTGGTTTGGGAGGCCCCCTCTGGGGACGGGCCACGGGGGCGGGGAGGAGGCTGGACAGTGTGCGGAGGTGCCGCTTTCCCCATCATTTCTCCCTCACTTGCATTCACGGAGTGCCTGCTCTGTTCCAGGCACCCAGGTGGGCAAAGGCTCTCCCAGGCTTGGGGGTCCACCACCCAGGGCATGACAAACTGCAGGAGCTGCCGGGGCCTGGATGTGGAGCGAGGAAAGGAGAGGACCCGGAGGGGGCCCGCGGTTGAGAGTGCTGCGTGGGCCAGGGCATTGAGGGATCCTCAGGGAGCCTGAGCTGCAAGGTGTCTTGGGGTCACCCACATGAGGATGGTCTTAAGGACCCTGAGAGTGGACGAGGCCACTCCCCAGACAGAACGGACGGAGAGGAGAAGAGGGGTCCTGGAGGCCCGGGGTCTGAGAAATGGCCACTGCATTTGGGCACTGGGGCCAGAGGCCTGGACAGAGGCGTGGGGCAGCGAGCAGGAACCTGGGCAGCATCGGTTCAGCCAGCCTCCTCCGTGGTCCCCGACTGTGATGGGGAGCTGCGCCTCACCCGATAGTGGGTGCGGGTGCAGGCGCAGCTCGGCTGCCCCCAGGCCGCCAGGGGAACAGGCCACTGCCAGCAGAGGTCATGCAGTCGCCAGCTCTGTTCCAGGCACCAGTCTGAGGAGGCCGCCTGTGCGGCCAAGCACAGGTGAACTGGAGTGAGGGAGAGAGAAAGGATGAGGGGGAACTGGAGCCAAAGGGCAGCAGGTGCAGGTGGGGGCAGGGAGAGCCCAAACCCTAGGGACCAGCCCTATCCAGCCTCCAGGCCAAAAGGCTGAGCTGAGAGGGAAGGGCGGTGCCTCCCATCCACCAGCCCACCTGCCCAGCCCTCTCCTTGGGAGAGAGGAGTTCCTCTGATGGCAGGGCCAGCCCCACAGAGCCAGTGGCCTTCACTGCAACCCAGGCTCCAGACACCCCATGCCCTTTGTGCCGGGGAGGCTGCTCCTGCACCGGCACCCAGGCAAGCCTGCCCCCGGCTCCACACCCACCACGAGGCCCTGGCCAGTGATCTGCCCACGGAGGCGAGTGTGCTGCTGGGGACAAGGGGCTGGGGCGGGGCTCTGCTGCCCCCCCAGGAATAGGAAGAAGAGAGCCAGGGCAGCCTCTGGACCCAAAGGGAGGCCCCTTCCCAGCAGTGCCTACTCCAGTTTAAACTCCAGAGCAGGCTTATTTGTCACTCGTTTTTGTAATTATGGAAGTAACAGCCCAGCAGGCGATGCTCTCTGACAACAGGACCCCCACGTGCAAAGAGCGAAGCCTGGTTCCCTCTCACACGTGCACAGAACCCAACTCGAAACTCAGCCACCAACACAAAGAGCCAAAGCCAGAAAGTTCTTAGAGGCAGACACAGGGCTAGACCTCCACGGCAATGGATTATTAGATGCAATACCAAAAGCACAGCAACCAAGAAGCGAAGAGGTAACTTCCCCGCATTAAAGGACAGTGTAAGAGAGTGCAAAGGTAGCTCTCGAAACAGGAGGAGCGTGTATCTGACAAGGGTCCAGAATATATAAAGAGTTCTAAAAACTCAAGCAAAACAGACAGTCCCATTTAAAAAATGCTATGGGGCTTGAACGCACATTCTCCCGAAGAAGATGGACAACTGGCCAATCAGCTCATGAGAAGATGTTCATTGTCCGCAGTCTGAAGGGAAATGCAGCGGGGAGGGTACAGCTCATGGGAGAGTGCTTGCCTAACGTGCACAAGGTCTTGGGTTCAAACCCCAGCACCTCCATTAAAAATAAATAAGTAGAAAAAATAATCAAAAAGTATCTCCCCTCCAAAATAAATAAAGAAATAAAAACTGAAAGTTTTAAAAAGGAAGGGACATGCAGACAGAACCACAGAAAGATACCACCTCACACCTACTGGGTGGCTCCGAGTTTCGCAAAACGGAAACCAGCAAGGGCTGGCAAGGGCGTGGAGGGACGGGACCGCTCCCACATCACTGGTGGGAAGGGAGAACATGGTGCCGCTGGAAAACGGAAGTTCGGCGGTTCCTCAAAAAGTTCAGCATACAGAATTCTCACGTGACCCAGCAATTCCACTCCCAGGTGTAAACCCAAGAGAAGTGAAGACGTCTGTCCCCACAGACACTGCACAGGAGTGTTCCCAGACAGCAGCACGACCCGCAGCCTCCAAGAGGTGAGAGGACCCAAATGTCCAAGGCAGAAGAGCAGGCGACCACAGGTCAGACGCTACTCGGTCATAAAGCAGGGTGACGGGATACGGGCCACAGCGGGGATGAACCTCGGAAACGTTGGCTGAGTGAAAGCAGACAGACACAAGGCCACGTCCGCTGTGGCTCCCCTTGTGGGGTGTACCAGGGATGGGCAGCTCCGTCGCCGTGGTACAGGTTAGCGGTCCCCGGAGGGAGGGGCACGGGAAATGGGGAGTGATGACTCAGTGAGCACGGGCTGGTTTTGTAGGTGATGAAAAGTTTTCGCAATTTGCACAACATTGTGAGTATGCTGAATGCAACTGAGTTGTATACTTTATGTGCTTCTTGTATGTTACGTGAATATCATCTCAACTAGGGGAAGAAACGAGTCGACAAATAGATGTTCCCTGCAGGAAACTGGGAAATTCTGGAAAAGCGTGACGGGGAAAGTGAATATAGCCCTCCCCGATCCCTCCTGGGGCGTGTGCCTCTGTCTCTCCAGAGCCCTGTGTCTATTTCTAAAAGCAAAAATGTGAGCTACTTTGACTCGACTCTGCACAGTGCTTTCCACTCCTTCAGAAGCACGACTGGCTGGGTGAACCGAGGGGGACCGCAGCATCCTCCATCCTTCTGGCTGACCTCAGTGGCCAAAGTTAGCAGAACTGTCACATCTGAAGCCCCAGGGCCCAGTGAAGGGACCGCGGACAGGCCAGGAGAAGGGGTGAAGGGTCAGCCCTGTGGCTGCATCCTACAGCTCAACATCAGGGCTGAGCAGCCGGCCGGCGGGGCTGCGGGTGCCTGCACAGCCCTCAGGCCACAGCATCGAGTCCACTCACCCACTGAGACACACCTGGAAAGGGCACCGCCTGGAGACTTGCGGGCTGGGGGTGGGGAGGGAGGAGTGGCCACCCCCACCCCGGCCCACACCGGCCCACTGGCCCACCAGAGGGGTGGGTGGTTGTGGCCCTGACATCAATTCTGGTCTGCCTCCAGCCGGCCAGCCCCGTCCCCTTCCTTCCAGGGTCTAGGGTCTGCAGCCTCAGGGGCCTCCAAATCCTTTCATCTTCCTTCCAAAGGTGGAGCCAAATTCCCTACTTCTCGCGTGTGGGCTGGACAGAGTGCCTTTAACCAGTAGGAAGCCACCGGCCTGATGAAGCTGGACTTCTGGGACTGGGTCTGCGAAGGCTCCCTGGCTGTCTTGGTCCGTCACTCTGGGGAGGCCAGCTGCCGAGTGCGAGGGCACGCAGCAGGCCGACCGAGAGGCCTCCGAGCAGAGGAACTGAGGCCCCCACCCACAGCCAAGGGAGGGAGCCGTCCTAGAAGCAGGGTTCTCCCAGGACCCCGACTGCCTAGCTCAGCCACCCCCAGACGCCTGACGCTCAGACCTCAGCAGATAATAAACGCTTGTTTTTTACGCTGCTAGGTTTTGGGGGTGATTTCTTATGCAGCAATAGAGAACACATGCAGCTTTTGTCCTGGGGCTGAGGGGGGACCCAACACCAGGCACCTTATCTTATGTTGGGGCCTCTCCCAGAGCCGAGGCTCCACACCCACAGATGGGGAGGGGCAGGATATTCCAACACCAGGGTTTCGACAGAGGCCTGCAGGAGGGAAGTCAGGGCTAAGTACTGGGCACCACGCCTGGGATCCTCACACGGGCTCCCTGGCCTCTCCTGGGAACAGGGCACAGGACGTGCAAAGGCACGGAGGCCTGGAGAAGAGCAGACAGGAGAGTCTCAGGAGCCTCTCGGCCTGGGCCCGCACCCAGGTCTCCACCTCCCCCAGCAGTGCAGTCCACACTTGGCCAGGCCAGCGGCTCCTCCCTGCGCCCCACATCCCGCCTCTGCCCACCTTGCCCTGTGCCTCCCCACATCTCAGCTTGAGTCCTGCCTGCCCCCTTCCCCTCCCCCCCAGGCCCATTTCCTCACCTGAGGCAGGTAGGGAGGCAAAAAGCTCCCGAGGGCATCATGGTGGGGGAAGTAGTGCCCCAGGGCGAGGCTGCCTGTCCTCAGAGCCTGTGTCCTAAGATGTTCCTCACTGGTCCTGCAGGTGCCCCACCCTCAACACCCTCCCTGCCCATCCAAGCAGCGCTCAGCTGAGGACAGGGGTGGGTGAGGTGAAGGGCAGCTTCGGGCTGAAGCTGGGCGGATGGATATGGGTGCAGGAGGGGTGGGTGGGTGCATCCACATGGGAGCCCCGGCCTGGGCCTGACCCATCTGGCAGGATGATGGGGTGGGAGGGGGACGCCCCCAACAGGTGAGCTTTCCAACCCTCCCCAGGGCGGTCAGGAGGGCGTCGGTGCCCACTTCACAGACAGGAGACAGAGGTTAGAGATCTCAGGGTGGGGCAGGGCAGCCTGCACGTCTCCCTCTCTACTGGGCTCCTTCACCCACCTTGACCATTTGCACATCTGCCCAGCCGGCCCCACTGACCTCGGGCTCTGAACGTTCTGGCGGCAGTAGCGACCCTGCTCAGTTCTGTCTCTCAGAGCCACGGGTGCGGTTGCTCGGCACCCAGGGGGGCTGCCCCCCGCCGGCCCCAGTCCCCCATGCTGGGCCGGGGCTCCTAAGCTCCCAGGTGGGCCCCTCCCTCCAGCGCAGCTGCAGGGTCAGGAGGCGTGGACAGCTGGGCCAGGCCCTCTGTGACCAGCCTTGGCCTGAGGAGCCGAGGCCAGCCAGGGTCCCTAGGGGAAAAACAACGGCCATCAGGGAGATCGCCTCCCAGGGCCCAAGCCAGGCCCCAGCTCACACTCCCCCCAAGTCACCCCAACCCCCACCAACACCCCGGCCCCACCCACACCCTCACCCCCGTGCCCAGCACCAGCCCTGGGGGTCGAGGGCCGGTGAGTCCAGCTGGGCCGGGCAGGGGTCTGGGCTCTGCAGCCTGCGTCTGCCTCTGCTCACAGCCTGGGCCAATCAAGTGGTTAATGTGTTTGTTTTTCTGGAGCCCGAGCTGATTCGAGGAAAAGGAAAAGCTGAGGGGGAGGGGGGCGGAGGGGAGGGGAGGGAGAGTGGCCTAGTTGGGGGAGGGGCCTGTGTCCCGCTGGCCTCAGTCATCTGGAAAGACAGCCTCCCCACCCTGAGTCTGTGGTGTGGCCCCAGGTATGGCTGTGACAGTCCCGCCTCCAGGTCACTAAGGAGGGCAGGGGCAGGAGCCAGGACCCCAGGGCAAGCGGCCCTGGCAGGGCCAGAATGTCCATCCTGACTTGACTTTCTTCAAGCAATCTGGCCCGTGCGGACCCCGATTCTGAGCCTGGGGTGGTGGCAGCCCTGGCTGGGTGGCACAGGCAGCCTACGGTAGGATGGATACCCTGGCTGGGGCCTGGACTCCAGTGGGGCGGTGTCCATGGCTCCTGGGTGGGGCCTCTGCCTGGCTTCATCAGGCCCCCGGAGGTCCCCTGGCGCCCGAGATCTGGTCCTGAGTAGGAGCAGGAGACCTGTCCCCCGACCCGCCCTGAGGGGGCTGCTGCCGAGACCCTCAGAAGTCTCTCCAGGTTTCCAAGAACATTTTCAGAGGTAGCAGAGGAGCCTGGCTCCCATCCTCCGTCTGGGTGGAAAATGGAGATTGGATGTGGACAGGTGGCGGGACAGGTGGACATCCTGGCTCCACACCCATCCTCTCCTCTTGGGAAGGGCGGAGCCCAGGCCCCTCCCCAGGAGCTGTGCTGGCTGGGGACGGGGAGCACGTTCCAGGGCCTGGTGGGACCTGCAGCTGTGGCTTGGAACAACTGGAGGAATGGGAGTTCAGGAGATGGAAGGGAGGACGGGACAGGTGGGGGCACCTGGCAGGGGTGTGGTGGGCCTCGGGGGAGTGTGGGGCCAGGAGCAGGTTGGGTCACAAGGGAGAGTGTCTGGTTCTACCTCCCCTGGGATGGCTACACCCCCCTGGGCCACCCATCCTCTTCCCTTTCAGAAAAGGGCAGCCCGCGTTGGGGGACTGGCCCAGGGCCACCATGGGGGACCAGGCATCGGAATCAGATCCAGGGTGGGTGCCCCTGGTCTTCCTCGCCCCTCCCCTGCTCCGAGGAATTGCACCCACTCCTTCCCGCTATGCTCTGGGCTCCTGGTCCTGGAAAGTGGACTGAAGCTCCCGGGGGAGCTGGGGGTTGGGGGCTCAGAGCCCCTCTGGAAGGCCTCAGGGCATGGAGGGTCCTGGCTCTCTCCTGCAGAGCCCTGGTCCAGGGGAGCCCTGGGGTGGGAGCCTTCCTCTATCAGCAAGTCGGTTACACTGCAGGCTTCACTCTGCCACTCTGCTCTGGTCTTTCTCCACACCCCGGCAAAGTACTGGAACAGTCTACTGGGGGTGGGGGTGGCTGGAAAGACGGTGCCTGATCAGTCTGCCCTCTGTCCCTGGGAGCGGGGAGCCCCCACTTCAGCTCCGGGTGGGACCCACACCCACAGAAGGCTATGCCTGAGGGGCTGTCCTCTCCCTCCTCTGGGCTCCTGCAGGACCACAGTGTGCCTGGCTGACCCCCAGCCCTCCTTCAGGACTCCTCCTCTTCTTGGGGGACAATGGTGGACCCCAGGCACCCCCTTAGATCGCTGGGTGGGGGCCCTCCCAGGGCTAAGCTCAGAGAAGACCCAGCCCTGGTCTGAAGGACACCAGGAGGGGCAGGAAGACAGCCACCCCACGTCTGCCTCTCCTGGTTGGCTGCTCTGAGCTCGTCTGTTTTGGGGTGGGGTTGGGGCAGGAGTGGTGGGTCAGAGGCCCAGGGTGGCACAGCTCCTCCTCACAGGGAAACTTGCATCTCTGGGGTGAGGGATGCCAGCTCCCAAGCCTCCCGCAGATGGCTAGGTGGTGGCAGGAAGGACCTGCTCAGGGCAGGGTGTACATGTAAATGATCTGAGGCCGGGGAGGCTGGGTGCCGCCCCCAGAGGCCCTGAGCGCCACCGCAGGTGAGGGGTGCCCTCCTGCAGCTCCGCCCTGCCCCCCTCAGATACCCTCCTGTGCTAGCACACCCCCACCTCTAGGAAGCCAGTGAGTGCCACTGGTGCAGTCAGTTGGGGTGCCATCTGAAGCTGGGCCGAATCTTCCTTCCCAAGGGTCCCTTCAGACACCCAGGGTCCAGGCCACTCCGTGGGCTTCACCCCGGAGCCTCCGCTGAGCTGCTGCTGGCGGCTCGGGCTGCACCTCTCACTTCCTCACGTGTGTGTGCTAGTGTGGTGGCATTTTTAGAGCCTGGGGTGAGGATGGTTGGGCTCCAGGCAGGGGCGGGGGCCAGACCCCACCCAGACTCTGTCAGTGCCTGGGGGCGGCTGGCGTCTCCCAGCATCTGAAAGAAAGAACAGGAGGCCTCAGTGGACTTGGTGTCCCAGAGAGGCTGGTCAGATGGTGAACTCTGGGCCAGGAGGCCAGCTCTGCCACCCTGCCCACCTCTCTTTACTGTGCCAAGGGGGTGGGCTGCCCCACAGACTCCTGGAGGTAGTATCCCCCCAGGGAGGCTCACTCTGTCACCCCATCCTGGATGAGCTGGGGTCTTTGTGATAAAGCCTCGAGTCACCAATGCCTGGCCTCCTGTAGTCCCAGGAGACTTGGGTGTCATTTCAAAGTTGGTGACGTGGGAAGCGGTCCTGTAGCTCCATGGCTGCTACCAAGTGGTGTCCTGGGCCCAGGCCACCTATGGCCACACTCCACAGCACCTCCCCAAACCTCAGTTCTTTCCATGTTGCAGATGAGAAAAAGCACAATGTTTGAAGCACCGTGCCCGGCTGGTACTAGCCCTGATCAGTGTTCCCTTAGGTGAGGGTCTGGGGCTGTGGGTGTGGGGAGCAGCCTTGGGGCGCAGCTGGGCCAGCCAGGTTCTGGGAGCGTGAGGGGAAGGGCAGCGACTGTATCTGGCTCCAAAGAGTGCCGAGCCACAGAGGGAAACGGAAGTCAGAGAGGATGACGGTCTTGCCCAAGATCACCCAGGCAGCGCGGGGGTGGGGGTGGGGGGCAGGCGCTGCTCTCCTACCTGGGAGAAGCCGCCGCCGCCCGCGCGCTGGAGGAAGCCAAGGTTTGGATGGGGGCGCTGATCCTAGGGGGCGAGAGAGGCCTGCTGGCCCCAGAGCTGAGGAGGGAGGCGGAAACCCCGCAGGGTCCGCGGACACTTTCACGGCGTGGGGTGCGGCTGTGTGCGCGCCCCCACCTGTCGGAGGGCTCTGCCCGGGCGTGGGAGGCGAGGGAGTCACTGTCCCAGAGGACGCGGGACCCGGTCGCGCTCCCATCAATCCGGGGCAGAGGGAGGCGAGCGCGCAGAGTGGGAGATGGAGGGGCCGGAGGGGCCGCGCGCCCAGGCTCCCAGCGCAGCATCAGGGGCTGGCGAGGTCGGGGGCGGGTCTGAGGGCGCGGGGGCGCGGGGCTGGCAGGGCGAGAAGGCACGGCTCCCGCCGGGGTCCGCGCCGTCGGGGAGCGCTGGGGCGCCACTCCGGCGGGGTCCGGGCGGGGCGGACAGGGGCGGCGCCAGGCAGCAGTGACGTGCACGGGGGACGTGCCTCGCGAGCGACCGGAGCCCTGAGTCGCCCCCGGCTCGGCGCCCGGCAGCGAGGAGGGCAGAGGCCGGCGGCGGCGGCGCAGCGGCGGCAGGTAGGCGCGGCCCGGATGCTCGGCGGGCCGGGGGCTGGGACCTGCGAGCCGCCGGGGCGCTGGGTGTGCTCCCGGCGTGGGGACGGCCCCCGGGTCCGCGCTTTTGCTCCTCGCCTCTTCCCATCCTGGGCTGGGGGCGCTCCGGGCACAGACGAGCCCCCCGACCCCCGGCGGCCCCCGGTAAGGGGCCTGGGAAGCTAGCCGCACCCCTTCATGCCCTCGGATCCGGGCCGGGCCGGACCGCACGACCTCGACTTCCCCGCCTCGTCCGGGGGCCTCTCCGTCGGATGACCCTCGGGGGCTGGGCTCTGGCCAGTAGGCAGCTCCGCCGGGAGGCCAAGCCGGGTCCCGGGTATAAATAGCTTGGTCCGCGGCTAGCGGCGGGGGTGCACCGGCTATATTTGGTGGGGCTAACGCCCGGGCCAAGCCCCCTTACCGAAGGAGCGAGGAGCACGTGCGCTCTGGGACCAGCGGCGCCGAGCTGGTGGTACCCAAGGGCGGTCCTCTCCCTCATCTCCTCCCGGTTCTCACCGCTGTCCTAAACACTAATCCACACACGCCCTCGGGCGACGGCTTCCGGTCCAGACAGGGAGGCGGGGAGTCCCCTCCCCGGGATCAGACTGGACTCCCCGAGCTCGCGTTACTCCCATCCCATGCCCATAGCCCTGGGCAAACGAGTTGGGGGCCTCAGGGGCCTTGGTTTACTCACCTGAAAAGTGGGCCGGCAGCTCACCTAGCTGGGTGAGGTCGGCAGGCATGGCAGTGGAAGGGAGGCAGTCGGGGTCATGGCCACTTGTGGGGAGGGGGGTGCCTGGAGTCTGGGTGAGGGATGAACAGAGTGCTTCTCTGTCCAGACGCACTGAGCTGCACATCCAGAGGGGCCTGGGCTGCCCGGATAATTCTGCGATGACTGTGGCCAGGCTGAGTGGTCTGAGGGACAGCAGATGACAGCTGGACCCACTGCCTCAGGCAACCCAGGCCACAGGCGCTTCTCCAAAGCCAAGAGCAGGGGTGAGTGGCGGGTGGGTTTAGGAGCCTTTGCCTCATTCTGAAGGCCCAAGGGTCTCTAGGGGTCAGGTAGGTGCTAGGAGGACAGGGGCAGATGCTAGAGTGTCCTGGAGGGTGAACTGGGCCCCCGTGGGCCCAGCAGTTGAAGAGTTGCTCCCACGGTGGGAGGTCTGCCCCTAAGAGGCCCTGAGGGCATGCGTGGCAGTGCCCAGGAGGGTGTGGAGCCTTCCTGCCCAGCAGTCTGTGGTGAAGGCAGAGCCTGGGGTGGACACTGAGGCCTGGTCCTAAGGCAGGCTCTGAAACAACCCCGTGTGACCTTGGGCAGGGCCTAAACCCAGGAGGCAACCTGGCTGTCACCCATTCCAGCTGGATACCTCAGTTTGGAAGGCAGCTTCGGGGCGGGGTGGGAGGAGATTCATGCTCTCCAGGACACTGGCCAGGGAGTGTGTGTGGAGGGCGGCCTGTGGGGTCCCACACACTGGCTGGTGATGTCCCTCTGACAAGGCTGACTTGCTCCAAGGCAGTCCTCACGTTGACCTGGTGGGCTTGAAGGGGCCCGGTGCCGCCCCTTAGAGGTGAGGAGCCTCATAGAGTGACCTGGGGGGCCCTGGCTGGCCCTTCTAGAAGTGGCCAGTGGAGAAGAGGGCTGTGTCTAGCCATCAAGTCCTAGCAGGGGCCTCCTGATCTGGCCTCCATGCGCCCAGTACTGGGCCCGGAGGTAAGGGCGCGGCGGGATCAGACAGGGCCTGGGGCTCCCCGGGGCTTTGCGTTGGCCAGTGCAGACCTTCCGACATCAGTCTCCATCTATGAAATGGGCCAGGCAGGGAAGCGGGTCCCCGAGACCTAGAGTTCTCAGTCAGTGTTTGGAGCCCCGCCCACCTGGCCCGGCCCCAACGGAGGAAAAATGAAGCGGGTCCGGTCATGGGGGAGCCGCGGGGCCCCCTTCGGCAAGCGGGGATGCCCAGCGCGGCTCCGGATCTTGCTGACCCCGGCGGCCCCGAGCGTGGAATGTGCGCTCCGGTCAATACGGTAGCCGACGAGGAAGGCGCCTACTCCAGGCAATACGGCGGCGGCTCCTCCCTTGGCGCGGTCACGTCCCCCACGTCCCGCGCACGGCAGGCAGAGGAGCAGGGCCGGGGCGGGGCCCGCAGAGCATCCTCCCTTCCCCTCCGCCGGGCGGGGTCGGCCCGACCCCCACCTGCCCATCCGGAAGCTGGAGCGGGAAGGAGCGGCCTTCCTATTCTCTCCAGCGAGGAGGGGGGGGGGTAGAGGGTGGAGCCCAAGGTCCCTCCACGTTCCACGTTCCCTACCCGGCCTTCCTGCCTCCCCAGCCACCTCCGCCCACTGGCCCTTGAGGCCCCGTTGGTGGTGTCGGGAGCTGGGGGCCCGGATTTGGCGGGGCTGGCGGGGCTTGCTGACACAGAGACCACCTCTGGGCCTTGGTCTTAGGTCACAGGCTTTGGGGGTGGGGGCTGCAGGGAGTTGAGGAATGGGACAAGGTGGCTACGTGGATGAGCAGCCTCCAGGCCTGGAGGAGGTGGCTTGGGCCCCCTCCTGCCCCTCCTCACTGCTCTCTGAACTTTCTATAGGAGGAGCTGAGACTTGGTTAGCACAGAGACGCCCCAGAGCCATCCTCCAGTGACCTCCTCTTGGTCATAACGTGGTGACGGTGGTGCAGAGCGAATGCCTCAGAGCGAGGACTCAGAGCGAGGGGCAGGCCTGGGGCGCAGTGTCCACTTTGGTGAATGAGGCCACTGTTTCCACCCCACCAGCCCCTGCAGGAAGACGCAGCCCACCTGAGAGCTCCCAGGGGCACTGCGCATGCACTAGAGAGCTGCGTGGTCAGTGGAGGTGGGGTGGAGGGCTCAGGCCGGACTTAGCAGGCCTGATCAGGCTTGGGGCAGACCCTCACCCACTGCACCCCTCCCACCTCCCCAGAAAAAGCCCCAGGCACCTCCCTCCAGTCACAGCTCCAAACACAGGTCTGGGCAGGGCTGAGGTGAGCATCTGGAGTCCTTTCCCCTCCTTTGAAGGGGACAGGCACTCTGACCAGAGGTGCCTTCTGAGATCTGCTGGCTACCTGCTTGCACAACGGGGTAGTGGGGGAAGGAAGAAGGGGAGCCCTCCTCCCTCCTGTGGGTGCAGCACCCCCTTGCCCGTCAGCCACCCCCATGGGCTTCAGGGGCCTTAGGCCCTGAGGAGCCAGGTGCTAGCCACCCTGGGCTGTTTCCCTAGTGCTCAGGTGTGTCTCCTGGGCCTCCTGGTGCGAGGAGAATAGGAAGGACTGTGACTGCCCCTTTCCTGCCCCACCCACCCAGGAGCTGGTCTCCGAGGACTAGAAGCCTAGTGAGGTAACTGGCCAGCCCCCCCAGAAGGCACACCGACTATGCCCTGGGGACAGGCCGCCGGGACTAGGGCTGGGGGCCCCCACACTAGACTCCACGCGTTCATGGCCTGCTCTGGGGACTGCCAGGCCACAGACCCTGGACCCAGGGTGGGTGAGGGGACTGCTAGTACAGAGGCCTAACAGGGTGCATGCCAGGGTGCGCCAGGGCAGCAGTGGGCCTGTGGCTGCATCAGAGTGGCTGGTGGGGGGACTTACTGGGAGGTGGTGAGGCCAACAGGACGCAGAGGTCATGGCTCTGAGGTGGGGGTGGGAGAGGTCAGGTTGGGAGCATGGTATGAGGTTTGCACTAGCCCTCTGGGTGGAGATGGGGGGTGGGGGTGAGGCCGGACACAGTGGGCACCAAGATGGCATTTGAAACCGCGTGAGTGCAGGCAGAGAAGGGGGCACTGGGGAGACGGGTGATGTAGGAGAAGCTGGAGCCTGACCCCAGCTTGGGTGCTCACCCCGGTGGGCCTGAGGGAGCAGCTGGTAGGAGACCCTGATTTGGGAGGGACCCGGTGCACGCTCTGCCTCAGGCCTTCCTCTGCTCGGCTTTCGGCTGCCAGGACCGGGGTGGGGGGGGCAGCCCCTGGAGCCTTACCTGACCCAGAAGCGGGCACGCGCACCCCACCTTCAAGATCAGCTTTCTGAGGCCCAGAGGGCGGGTTATTTCTGGGCTGGGGACGTGGTTTGCGTGCTTCCCTGGGAGAGTAAATGTCACTGAAAGGACAGCCGGCCGGCATGTGCCCACAGATGTGCTGGTGCCACCTCCCTCTGCATCGCACCGAGTCCCCGACCAGCCCGCGGGAGGCTGCTCCTCCGGCCCTGGGTTTTCCTGCAGCCATCTGACTGTCGGGCAGCCTGTGCCTGAGCCGGCCTCCTCTGCAGTGCGGACTGGGCTGAGGAGGCCACTTTGCTCTTGTGAATCCCAGTCCCTTCCCAACTCCCCCTGCTGGGCAGAATCCTTTTGCCCCAAACCCAGGCCCGCGCCCGCCTGCCCTGCACTCCACCCTCCATCCTCTCTTCCTTGCTTGCCCAACCCCTCCCTCTACTGGCTGAGAAACCTCACTCTGAGGACCGGCTGGTGCCAGGAACCAGGATGGGCGCCATTTCAGTGTGCCTGGCACCCGGGCTGGGGAATTAGCTGGCAGACAGCAGTGTGTGAAGAGCCTCTGGGGCCTTCAGGAGCTGGCGGGAGGGATGACCCCGCTGGGCCTCGGTTCAGGCACAGAAGGTGGCCCCCTCCCTGCAGGAGCCTCACGTGGCAGCTCCTGGGCCCACACAGGACCGCGGACACGCTGGACCCGCCTGATCTCTGGGCCTGGGCGCCCTCCCAGGCGCTAGTTCTCCCGAGGGGCCTGGCGGGCAGAGAACGGGCCTCAAAGGCTGGGGCACCAGGCACGGCTGCTGCAGCCAGGGAGGTCCCTGGGCGTGCCTCAGGCCTCATCTGTTCTCGGGGTGTCGGAGTTGGGCTGCAGCTGCCTGGCCCACACACTCCCCCCGTGGCGTCCGCGTGGCCGCTTGACTCACCTTAAGTGGTGCTGCTGCGTCACAGTGTGTTCCTGTTCCCAAGTTATACTTACTTTTTTTTAAGTCACCCTGCTGCGCCTGCCTCGGTGCCCCCACCCGGTGAGTCTGGCTGCGGCTGACACTTGCCCACGTGTCCTGTCCCGGGCTCGGGCATGTGGCTGCGCAGTCAGAGGCTGGGCCCTGGAGGAGCGCCTGGGGTGGGCCACGCTGAAGCTGGGCTCAGACTGTCCGGGTGCAGAGGAACCCTGTCCTCACTGCAGACTCCTGCTCCAGGTTCTGTGCACCTCCGGGGCAGAAGTGGCCGCCCAGGGGCTGTGCCAGGTCCCGCGTCTGCCCGCACAGCTGCAGGCACTGGGCTCCCTTGGCTGGGGCATCCCTGTGCACCTTCCAGCCGTGTTTCCAGACAGCTGCCCAGCCCTTGGCCCCAGACTCACCCTCCATTCTGCTCACTGAAGTCCAGGAGCCGTCCGAGCACCGGGGCAAGGTGCTTGGAAAGCACTGGGGTCTGGGTGCCGGGAGAAGCAACGGCTTCTCTTGGTTTTCCCGAGAGTGGCCCTGCGGCCCTGGTCCAGCTGGGAACCAGTGCAGGCTCTGAAGGTGGACCTCTGGCCCAACCTGGGGGGGTGGGCAGGGCCGCGGTTCTGCTCCGGGGGGCTGGGTCTGCCGTGCCAGCACCCTGATAGCCAGCTGGCTCCTGGGGGTCCGGCCACCAAATGGTGTCACAGACAGCAGCCGCTGCTCAGAGCCCCCTAGGAAGCCCTTAAAAACACCCTCCCCAACACGCCTGCCAAGTCAGAGCCCGGATCCCCAGAGGCCACTGAATCAGGACCCCAGAGAGCGTAGCACCTGTGGCCGGGATGCTGGGGGGCAGGCTGGAGGCGGGGGTTGATGTGGTGTGTTACTCTCCGCATTCTTTTGCCCTCCACGCTGGGAAGCTCTGCTCAGACTAGCCAGGCACAGAGGCCTTTGTCCTCGCTGCAGACTCCTGTCCCAGGTTCTGTGTGTGCCTCTGATGCAGAAGTGGCCACCCAGGGGGCTGTGCCAGGTTAAGACGGATCCGAGGAAAAGGGGTGGGGGTGGAGCCAGGACTGATTATGAAACCCGGGTGGGCGGGCTGGTAGGAAGGGGGCTGTCGGCGCCACTCGCCCCAGCGCTCCTGCTCAGAGTTCTCTGGTGTCCGTGCAGGTAGACACTCACACCGCATTTCAGAGAGCTCGTTTCTAGGCCACTGCCAGCAGTGGGAAAAGACAGAGCTTCAGTGGGCCGCGAGCCGCTGGGTCCAAGAAGGCGCGGGCCTCGGGGCAGCTCTCCCCTCCCAGCGCCTGCAGCGAGGAGTCTCTCCTCCGGACAGCTTCTGTCAGGTGAGGTGGGGGACCAGGCCACCAGGCTGATCTCTGACATTGGGGATTTCTAGAGCTAGGATCAGGGAGGGTTGAGTGGTCTCTAGATGGAAACCTGGCCATAGCATTTCAAGTTACTGTGCCTCAAATGAGCTGAGTTCCTGGGGTTTAAGAGGGAAGTCGGCCCTGGGCCTCGGCGATGGGGTGGGGGCCATGGGCTGGCAGTGGGTGTGGCCAGCTCCCTCTTCCTCTCTGCAGCCTGGGGGCTGGAGTGCTTCGCTCCAGTGGCTGGCTTTCTTGTCAGGGGAGTTAAACTCCTGCAGGTGTCTTCTACCTGGGCTGGCCCTGCAGGTCCCTGAACTGCACGGAGGGGAGGCTGGGCCTCTCCCAGAGGAGCTGGGTGGGTAACAACGGTGGGGACAGTCAGGGCCTGCACGCTGGGCAGGGGCCCCCATCCCCGCTCCCCACCTGCTCCTCCCCGCTGGCAGCCCCCACTCCATCCCCACAGGCATAGCCTGCGTAAGCCTCTTCAGATGCTCACTGTTCTGCCGTGTGATCAGTGGACAGGATGGGAAGCCCTGCCCTCCCTGGGGTGGAGGAGCAAGGCTGGCCACCATCTAGATAGAGGACTCTGGGGACACCAGCCTAGATCGGCCCCAGGTCCCCACCAGGGCAGCTTCACTGCCTGAGGAGCTGCGAGGTGCTGGCCGTGGTGGGACACCGGGTCAGGCGGGAGGCGGGAGCAAGCTGGCTCCTCTGCTGGGGTCTGCCCTCCTCAGGAGGTAACCTGAGCCCTGGCTGAGCCCAAAAAAGCCACTGCCCTTTAGAGCCAGCTGCATGGGAGCAGGCCAGGCCTGAGCAGAGGAGGGAGGAGGGGCCGCAGTTGCTGGTCACCCCAGACCCTCCTGCCCTGTGCCCAGTGCCCAGCACAGGTGAGGCCCAGAGGCAGGGGCAGCTGGCCTGGCCCAGGGCTGAGCTCCTGCTGGGGGCGGAGGCCTGAAGGGAGGGGTGGCCGGCCTTCAGGTGCGCCTCTGTCCCTGCAATGCTGGGCTGGATGGTCCTGACAGCCTGGCTTCCTCTTTCTCAGGGACGCGGAACCTGCCCTCCTGGCCATGGGAGGGGCCGTGGTCGACGAGGGCCCAACAGGCATCAAGGCCCCTGATGGGGGCTGGGGCTGGGCCGTCCTCTGGGGCTGTTTCGTCATCACGGGCTTCTCCTACGCCTTCCCCAAGGCGGTCAGTGTCTTCTTCAAGGAACTCATGCGTGAGTTTGGGATTGGCTACAGCGACTCGGCCTGGATCTCCTCCATCTTGCTGGCCATGTTGTACGGGACAGGTGAGGGCTGCGGCGGCCAGGCGGTCACCTCTGGGGGTCCCCTCAGTTCAGTTCAGAGAGCCTCCCTTGGGCAAAGAGGCCCTGTGGTCGGGGGTTGGCCGGTACATCCCAGGTTTCCATGGGTGCCTGGAGAGAAGCCACTGAGAGTGCTGTGGTCCCCACTGGGCAGACTGAGCACATGCCGAGGCTGTGTGCGGCCCTGTCCAACGGGCTGTGTCCGTCCAGCTGTACTCGGTCCTAGAGGACGGGGGCTCCAGGTCCTGTGCTCTGCAGGTTCTTGCTGTCTGCACAGACTAAGCAGACGCCTCTAGCAAGGAGCTCTCCTTATGAACCGTGCTTTGCTCGGGAGATGTGCGAGTGTGGTTCCCGCTCTGGGCGCCCGGTGCTCCTGGCGTGTCTGCTGAGCTGGGGGCGGGGGCGCCGGGGAGAACCTCGGCCTGCTCCTCAGCCGCTGCCATCCCCCAGGCCCACTGTGCAGCGTGTGTGTGAATCGCTTTGGCTGCCGGCCTGTCATGCTCGCAGGCGGCCTCTTGGCATCCCTGGGCATGGTGGCCGCGTCTTTCTGCGGAAGCATCATCCAGCTCTACCTCACCACCGGCGTCATCACAGGTGAGTGGGACCGGCAGGAGCAGGGTGGGCCGTGGCGCCTCTGCTGCTCAGTGGTGGCCGGGTGGCGACGATGGCTCGGAAGGACGGGGGCCAGGGGTGGGGGGGGGCAGCCACGGGGTGTCCGCACCGGTGCCAGCCAGTCCTCTGTCCCCGTCTCTCTCCCCAGGGCGGGGCGGGTCAGGCCGGGCCTGTGCTGGGAAGAGCGGGGGGCGGGAGGGAAAGGGCACATGCTCACTGCCCACCGCCCACCGCCCCCCAGGCTTGGGTCTGGCGCTCAACTTCCAGCCGTCGCTCATCATGCTCAACCGCTACTTCAGCCGGCGGCGCCCCATGGCCAACGGGCTGGCGGCGGCGGGCAGCCCCGTGTTCCTGTGCGCCCTGTCCCCGCTGGGGCAGCTGCTGCAGGATCACTACGGCTGGCGGGGCGGCTTCCTCATCCTGGGCGGCCTACTGCTCAACTGCTGCGTGTGCGCTGCACTCATGCGGCCTCTGGAGGCGCCCCGGCCAGCCGCGGGGCCTGCACCCCCGCGGGCCCCACGGCGGCTGTTGGACCTGAGTGTCTTCAGGGACCGAGGCTTCGTCGTCTACGCGCTCGCTGCCTCCATCATGGTGCTGGGGCTCTTCGTGCCACCAGTGTTCGTAGTGAGCTACGCCAAGGACCTGGGCGTGCCCGACACCCAGGCGGCCTTCCTGCTCACCGTGCTGGGCTTCATCGACATCTTTGCCCGGCCCACCGCCGGCTTCATCGCAGGGCTCAAGAAGGTGCGGCCCTACTCCGTCTACCTCTTCAGCTTTGCCATGTTCTTCAACGGCTTCACCGACCTCACGGGCTCCACGGCGAGAGACTACGGCGGCCTGGTGGTCTTCTGCATCTTCTTCGGCATCTCCTACGGCATGGTGGGGGCCCTGCAGTTCGAGGTGCTCATGGCCATCGTGGGCACCCAGAAATTCTCCAGCGCCATCGGCCTCGTGCTGCTGCTGGAGGCCATAGCTGTGCTCATCGGGCCCCCGTCGGGAGGTAAGTGCTGGCGGCAGGGTGGGGAGCCAGCTGCCTCCCCTTCCCAGGGCTAGGCTGGGCCCTTGGGGCAGTTCTCTTCCTGGGGAGGGGAGGTGCCATGGGAGGGCCCTTAGCTGGAGGGACCCCCGGACTCCTGCCTGGTCTGGCCACCTCGTAGCTCTGCACACCGCCAGCAGGGGTCAGGAGGGAACACGGCCTCGCCTACATCCCAGGACCTGCTTGGTCCACCGTGGGAGGGGGTGCCTGGGCCCAAGGCAGGTGCAGGCCTGAGTCGTGGGGACAGGTAATGGCTCCAGGGTGGAGTCCTGGCCCTCTGTTCTGGCTGTCCCCACACACCGGGGATGTTCAGAGCCGAGGCCTGGGCCAGTTTTTGCTACGGTGGGCTTTTATTTTTTTGATGGCTGATTAAATACTGTTGTGGGATTAAAATGGCATGGACTGTGGGAGCAGCATGGCCACAGCCCCACCAGGCTTGGTCACTGGGTTTGGGTCTCTCTAGCCAGCCCTGTCAGACCCCTACCTTCTACCTAACCCTGGACCTCTGGCTCCTCTCTCCTGGAGGGGTCTGGGGCAAGGGTGGGGAGACACCTGAATCGTCACTGTCCTGGGGTCCTCCTGTGGGGGCCACTGGTGGGGAGGCTGCCATGGTGATGGGCAGCAGGGCCTCGCATGAAGCTCCACCCAAACCCTGGTCAGAGCCACTCTGGTTCAGCCTCTGGGTATGTGCTGCCTGGGGAACGGGGTTGGCGGTGGGGGCAGCCGCCTGAGGGCCCAGCCTGCTCTGGTGGCGCACTGTGGGTGGGGGGTTGGTGGGAGGCTGCAGCCCGGGCTGACCCCGCCCCCTTTGCAGGCAAGCTCCTGGACGCGACGCACGTCTACCAGTACGTGTTTGTGCTGGCGGGGGCCGAGGTGCTGACCTCCTCCCTCGTGCTGGTGCTGGGCAACTTCTTCTGCATTGGGAAGAGGCCCGAGGTGGCCGCGGAGGAGGAGCGCCACAAGCCCCCCGAGGACGTGAGGGTGGACTCTCGGGAGGTGGAGCACTTCCTGAAGACGGAGCCTGAGAAGAACGGGGAGGTGGTTCACACCCCGGAGACGAGCGTCTGAGCCGGAGGCCGGCAGGGGTTCAGGGAATCGGACAGAGACCGTCAACGCTCGTATTTATTTCACAAACAGGACTAGCTGGGGTGGGGCCGTCGGCTCGGCGCCGGCTGCCCGGGCAGCGGATCATCGCCGGATCAGTGTTTTTCGGGGGAGGTGGTGGGGTGGGAACGTGTCATTCCGAGGCGGATCTGTGGTGAAGCCAAGCCGCGAGGTTACAAGCCATCTGCCCCGGGGCCCCGCCTGCTGACCCCAGAGGCGCCCGATGCCCACCACTGGGCTCAAGGACCTAGAAACCCGCGCTTCAGAGACAACACGGCTTTAATCAGAGGGCAGGGCCGCTGCAGAGTGGGTGCTCCCCTGACGGGCCCTGCCTGTGTTCCTGTGGCCCCTTCCTGCCCGGGCCTCCACTGTGTGCCCCAGCCCAGCCCTCTCCGAGTGCCTAGAGGACAAAGCTCCCTCCTTCACGCCTGGAAGCCAGAAAAGCCTGCGTGTGGGAGGAGCTGCCCCGAGAGGAATGTCTTCCAGGAGCTGCAGTTCTGGAGGGGCAGCGAGCGGTCTGGCCACCCACCCCAAGTCCCACTTTCTCAGCAAACAAGCCTGGCTATTTTCACAGAGTGGTTCTGGTCCTTGTCAACCGTGCAGCTTTGTAAGCCCGACTGGTCCTGGCCCCGGCCCCGGCCCTGCGGTGCCCGGTCAGCTCAGAGTGGTCACATGGGGCCCTGGCGGCTGGCAGGGAGGCCACACTGCAGGGGTGTGTGCACTTCAGCTGGGACGTAGGTGTGATTTCTGCTCCCTGGCGTGTGTCTGAAGAAAACATCTTCCTGCCTTCCACGTATCTGTCCCTCAGTTAGCTGACGGTCGCCCACGCGGTCAGTGCCCGGGGCCGCCGTCTGCCCCATCCTCCCCGCCCAGGGTACCCACACCCACCTGCCCTCTGGCCAGTGGCGGCCTGCGTGGCTGGGGGCCCGGTCGGGGCCGCTGGAGCGGCCTCAGTAGGTGGTGCGTCGAGGGCGCTGGGGACGGCAGCGGGCGCCCTGGCGGGCCGCGTGCAGCCGGAGAGACGCCACGTCCCTGCTCCTCTGCAACGAAAAGCAAGCAAGAGCTCACGTCTCGAGCCCGCCACGGAGAGGTTGCCCTGCAGGGCTGCTGCCTTGTGAGCTCTTGGGTACCAGGCACCTGCCCACTGCCCCCTTCACACCCTTTCCGTCCCTCTGTCTCCAAGGCCAGGGCTTGGGCTGTGGGTGGTGCTGGAAGTCACAGGGGTTGAGTGGCAGCCCCACACCTGCTGACCTCGCCCCGTGTAAGGTGGGCCAGGCTGGGCCCCCGGCAGCCGAAGCACAGCCGAGCCGTGAGCACCCCCGCTTGTCAGGTCTCAAAGGGACAACCCCACCTATGGTCTCTGTGACCCCTACCTACCTGAACTGGGGGGAGCAGGGAGAAGGCAAGTGGACGGCCTGCCTGTGCCACCTCCCCAGCCGCCCTCCACTCATCACCCCGCCCCCTTCTCTCGGGGTGACGAGCTTGGCCTGGCTGCCGCTGGCCATTTGGTTTCCCTGGGTACCCTGGCCCCAGCTGTAGTGGTGACTGAGCCCGAGGAGCCCACACTGGGCGCCCCTCATTCTCACCCCAAGCTGCCCCATGCGTCCCCCCGGTTAAAGTGTCCAGGGCCCCCCCAGGCTGCAAGCTGATCTGTGGGGCCTGGGAGGGCGACCAGACAGTCTTATCTGCCTAGTTTCCTGATTCTGGGTGTTTCCAGCTGCACCCAAGACAGAGAAAGAAAACTCCTTGTCCTGAGGAAATGGGCAGCCGCGGGCCCTGGGCCCCAAGAGGGGTGGAAGAGTGGTCAGTGCTCTGGGGAAGGGGGGCCGGGGGGCATGGACGGGGCCGCCCCTGCCCTTAGACGTTCTGCCAAAGAAGACCCCTCCCCCCAGTGATGCAGATGCCCAGGTCGAGCCCACTCCCACGGGCCCTAGGCCCCTGCCCCTCCCTGGACGGCACACACATACCACCTTAAATCAGAGGCGGGGGGTATATATGAGCCAGGCACCCCGGGCTGCTGCCGCCACCCTGGCCAGGCCTGGGGCACTTGCCACACACACATGGAAGGGCCCTGCACTGGGAGAGCCTGGCAGGAGAGCTGACCCTGCCCTCCGTGGCTGCCCAAGGGCTCTGCCAACAACGGTCTGGGAGACAGCATCCAGAACCTTGAGGTTCCCAGGTGACGTGCCCCCGTGACCCTGAACACCCTGACAGGCAGTGGTGCCAAGAGGGGGCTGCTTCCAGAGCTCCCAGCAGAGGGAGGCGGGCAGGACAGGTTGGGGCCAGTCCTCCAATGCAGGGTTTTGCAGGAGGGGCTCCAGGCACCCCTCTCAGTGGGACAGGGCCTGGGGGAGGGTGGGAGGCCGGGACCCAGAGCCCGCAATGTGGGTCACAGGGCTGGACTCTCCGTGTCAAGAGACTGAGGCGACGAGGGGGCCAGGGAGCAGGACAGGTTGTTTCAGCTGGGTCCAGGTGTCAGCAGGCTGGGGTGATGAGGCCAAACCTCAGGGACCACCTGGCATGGCTACACTGGCCTGGGAGGGACCAAGAGCAAGTCGGCACGGGGGTGGGGGTACGCCTGCCCCCTGGTCTCCAGGGCAGAGCACACCCACTGGCACATGCAAGGCCAGTGTGTTCAGCTCCAGGGATGAGTGGGTGTGGAGCAGAAAGTGCTTGGTCAGCACACAGAAGCACATCTGTGACTGAGGTCCCCGGGCAAGAGGGAAGGACACACCCACAGCCCAGGGCCACGCCTCAGGAGTACGTGGGCCCACACCGCCTTCGGGGCGTCTGGGGCTCTCAGGGAGGGGGCGTCTCGGGCTTCAACAACTGCAGGGGGAGAGGCAAGCAGAGGCCATGAGCTCAACAGGTGGACGGACGCTGCCTGTGGGGAAGGGACGGTGCCTGCCAGGCCCGAGTCCCTGGGTCCCAGCAGGGGCTCACTCGGGAGCCACCCCATGGGAACCATGTGCCGGCCGCTGCGCTGTTCACTCCCTGGAAAACCTTGGGGACCTGGGGCCGGCCCTTTGTGAAGGTGGGGACTGTGCACGGGCTGCGTGGCATCAGCTCTGCCGCGTCCCCGTCTCACCCACCTGCTCCCAAACAGCTGACCAACCTCACCAAGGGGCTTCAAGAGGGCAGACACGAACGCCAACTCAGAAAATTAGTTTTCACAGTTAATCTACACCCATCAAAACTCAAGCTGACGAAATAAAGACCACGTGGCAGGGGCGGAGAAGAAAGGCAGAAACCGTCATGAATTTATTATTTACACGGTGGTTAGGTACACAAGTACAGTGGGCGCACAAACGCGCAGGCCCAAGACTGGCCACGGACACACAGGCTGACACAGACGTTCTCACTCTGCTTCCTGCAGGTCAGGTGGGGAGTCAAACATGGGGCTTGGGGGCACCAGCTGTCCACAACCGCACTGCTGAGGGCTCAGGGTCGGAGCCCACACCTCAAACGCCACCTGGCACTTTCAGGCAGCAACCTGCATGCTGACACCTCCCCGGGAGGGAAGGTCCCCTCTGCAGAAGGCACTGGGCCGCAGTGTGAAAGCCCCCAGCTTGCTCTGACTCACCCAAGTTCCGCCTACATGCCCAGAAACACAGCCCCACCTGGCCAACCGCTACGCCTGGTCACTTGCAGCACAGCCAGCCCAGGACTCGGAGAGAAGCAAACAGCTGCATTCTACATGTCAACACAGCAGTCAGGGCCCGCCAGCATCCCGGGGCTGTGACTTCGGGGGCAGGAAGGGAAAACGCAGACGGGGCACCTTGCAGGTCCCTAGCTTCCCACGAGTGCCCCGGTGCCAAGTAGCACACGCTGCAGCAGGGTGACAGGAAGCAGCAGGAAGGGGCCTCAGGACACACAGGCTGCACCTCATCTCCTGGCTACCGGCTGCCACCACCTCTGCAAGACCAGGGGCGCCTCAGGAGAGCTGCTCAGAGGGTCCCTCTGGGAAGACTCAGCCCTGCCCCCTTCTTGACCTCCATGGGGTTCACCTCGTCCCAGCGCAGGTCACAGAAGTGTGTGACCCCCTCACCCTCCCGGACAATCAGGTCGTCAGGGTCACCTGCTTCTTGGCACTTCAGAGAGGATTCCCTTGGGCCAGCCAGCCACTCTGGGCAACGCCAGCATCCAGCAGACGCCCCGGCCCCTGGTTTTGAGCACACAGATGTTAGCACAGATGAAGGGCCAGCCTGCACCGGCAACACTGTCTGTTCAGAAGACTTTCCAGGTTCAAAGGCATTGAGGCAGCCGTGGCCAAAACCACCACACACAGCCCGAGGAGGGGCCAGCGTCTCTCAGTCCGCATCCGCTCCCGAGGGTTGGCGACACAGCGCAGTCTTCAGGGCTCCTAGCTGCGTCCGGGAAGATCAGCCCGCGGGCAGCGCTGTCTGGAAGCACCCGCTGCACTCGGGGCAGCCGCGCTGTCTGGCCGCTCTCATGACCGACCAC
Source organism: Vicugna pacos (assembly GCF_048564905.1). NCBI lineage: Eukaryota > Metazoa > Chordata > Mammalia > Artiodactyla > Camelidae > Vicugna > Vicugna pacos. The sequence goes on from NC_133002.1 coordinate 62,646,808, forward strand.
GAGGATCTCGGCGCTTCCGCGGCGAGCAGGCGTCTCAGTTCCCGGTGGGGAAGGGGGAGTGATGGCCAAGACCAAGTGAGTGAGGTCACGAAACAGCACACGACACGCACAGACATACACGTCACTTACACACGTGTGCACACGTGACAGTTTCTGACGAGAAAACCCCTCTCCGCGGCGGACCACACAACACAACACCACGAGACGCGGACCCCGGAGCCCACGTGCTCTGCTCCCTGCCTCACTCTCTACGCGAACTCCACGCCAGCGTCGGCTTCACAATTCTTTAAAGTCAGCATCTTTTTTAAGACCGCAAAAACAGACATGAAAGAAACAATAAAAAGACAGATTTCTTTACACAGATTTAAGCCAATAATTTTTAGCAAAATGATACAAAACTGTCTTAACCAAGTAGAAGGTCGGTGGGTACAGTAGACTCGGCAGGGCCCGGCTGCACCGGAGGGACTGAAAGACTCCTGGGCGGGAGTCTGACTCTCCGCAGCCGCCTCACTCGGCTTCTCGTCCCAGCCCCGCTATCACCGTGTTCCCGGGGGCCTGGTACAGCCCCCGGCGATGGCAGCGCTTGGATTCTGTCCGGTTGGGTGTGTGTTTGGTTCCCCATGGGAGTTGCCGGGTGGGTGGCCTGGAGCTCCTGGTGGTAACGTTCCGGTTCTAGACCGGGGGGGCGTGTCACTAGTAACAGAGGAGATCAGCCATGCATCGTCTGCCCTCACCGCAAAAGGAGAGTTCTCATCGGTGCACGACAGACTGAAGACCACTGGAAGCCACCCGACCGGGAATCTGTCGGAGCCAAAGCACAGAAGAAGGTCAGCGTGAGGCCAGGGGAACGGAGCCAGGCAGGCTTGGACACAAAACACCAAGGACAGCGCCCTGGGAGGGAGGGGACACAGATGTCACCTAGCCCCACTCACTACACGCGCGCCCCTAGCCACTCCGGAAGGTCCCTCTGAGGCCAGGACACGTGCAGCAGGAAAGGCAAGAGAAGACAGGGAAGGAAGAAGAGCCATGCAGGCAAGGAGGCTGGAGGCCACGGGGCCGCCAGTTCACGATCGGTCAGACCAGAGTCCAAGCGGGGGAAAAGATGCTTGCTCCCAGCCCCCTTCCTGCCAAGTAACCTGGTGTTCTGATATCAGAGACCGGGCCTCACGTGGTGGGCACTGGTACTCCGCCTGGGACAAGACGTGAACACGAGCTCCCATCAAGAAGCTGCAAGAGCGCAGTCACGTCACGACCGACAGAAGCTGCAAGCCCCCGGCTGGGAGGAGCCGCCAGGTGGGGGGCCCAGCTCGGACAGCCAGCCACGCAGCGACGGCAGGGAGCAGGCGGCTGTGGCTGATGGGTTAATACAGAAGAGAACGTGGACGAGATGCTGGGCAGAGACCGAGTTCAATAAGAAAAGCAAACAAGGAAGACAGAGATCAATGCTGAAGGAAGAGAGATGACAAAGCCAGGACAGCAGAGACCACCCAGAGGGCCCCACGCAGCGGAGCCCCACTGAGCGCGGCCCACATGGTGGAGCCCGGCACGACACGCCCGCATAGCCACGAGCGTTCTGGGGCCACTGGGCCGAGCCTGGGCTCCCAACTCCAGACCACTGTGGGGCGCAAAGACCAGCGGACAGCGAGCAGGATTCCGGGGTCACCCCAGACTAGAATCCGCGTGAGAAGACCTGGGCAGAGGCCCTTGCTCGACCTACAGCGCCTGGCATGCAAGCCCAACCCCACAAGCCCCCGGAGGGCGAGGGGCCGTCGGCTCCCACCCCGCCCGGTGCCTGCCACCTACTGAGCCCCGCCAGGCGCACACTCACCCAGCGCTGCCTTCCGACGGGAGACGTGCAGCTACTTGCCGTGGTGCTCGAAAGGAATGCTATTCTGAGGTGGGGGGAAAAGACAGCTGTTGGTAAGGGTTCCCCAGGCTGGACCAGAACGTGAGACCCTCCTGCTTCTGAAGGTGCTTCCTTGCCTCACCTCAACCAAGTCTGCAAACACAGGCCGGGCTGCTAGGGGGACCCCAGGACCACGCAGGAGCTCAGGCTCGCCCCTCGAGAACGGCCCCCGAACACATGGCCACTCCTCGAGGGTGGGTCTGTCAGTGACGCGACGAGGGGCCAGGACAGACCCCGCCGACCCCTTGGGCAGCAAGAGAACCAGATGCCCCGCGGCAGCCCCTCCAGCGGCAGCTCCCAGAAGCCTGTGCTGGGCAGGTGAATAGGACGGCACCTCCCACGACACACAGACTGGACACAGTTCCTCACAGACGCAAGGAGAGGACGGGGCACAGACTGCACTGGGGGTCACGAGTTAGAGTCAGTCAGTCTGAAGGAACGCCAGGGACCAGCACTACGTCCCCCGACAGTGCTGGGCCAACGAGCACTTTCTCACGGAGAAAAACGTCACGAACAGGCTCACCCACCAGAAGCCCTTTAGTCTCCCCGGTTTTCTGGCTGGAGAGGTCAGACTCCCAGCCAGGAGCTGGGAACATGGACTGTGGTCCCGTGAGAAGCATGCGGAGGCGAGGAGGAGCAGCCAGGAGACAGGGCACGGGTTGGGGGTTGGCAAGAGGCTATGCACAGTCCTCCTGAGGGTGAGCTGTGGCCTCGGACTGGGAGCCCCGCACAGGACACACCACCTCCTCCTCGGGGCGCAGGGGCCGCACAGAAAGTGGGTGGGAAGCGCCCCCACCGGGCGGCCGTGTGACGGGATGTGCACGCGCAGGGCTGCGGCTCGACTGGTGCGTCCGTGCTCCCCCTGTCCCCCTACTTTCTTAGGGGGCGGTGGTGAGAGGCCAGAGAATCGTAAAAGCTGGAGCCTTGGTGGACGGGGAGCCTTTCACAATCTTTCAGGAGAGCACTCGAGGGTGACCAGAAGAATCCAAAGCAGAGAATCAGGAAGGCACCGGGGACACACCCTCAGGGGCTGTGTCCTCAGCATGAAGACCCTGAGAAACCGCTGGGGGTGACCAGGGGAAAAAGCAAAGGTGCTTCTGCAGGGCCACACCACCAACTCAAATCTCTTCGGAGACCCATCCCTACCACTCAGGCCCGCGTGAAAGGGGAGAAGGAGGGAGCGCGCACACGAGCGAGCAGACGTGCCTGTGAGGTGGGACCTCGGGGCTGTGTTTGGTCGACGCCTGGGGCGGGGGCTGAGGCTGCACCCAGAGCCTCGACAACCCAGCACCCTCGGCACCCTCTGACTCTTTCCTTTCCCTCAACGGTCCTCAAAGCAAAAGACATTCTCCCGTGTTTAAAAAAGGGCCTGCACCTTCCTCAGTCTCTGCTGGCCCAGGCATTCTGGGGCCACAGAGCCAGCAGCACACAGGGCTCGGGGACCCAGGGCTCGTGAGAAGAAATGTGCAGCCTTCTCTGTGCCCCGTGGTGAGGGAGGGAGGGTGGGGCCAGGGGCCACGAGAGGCCTAACCGCATTGCCTGGCCAGATCGCAGGTGATCAGACTACCTGTATCTTCAGTCTCTGCGAGAGACAGCTACCCTGTAAAAATCACCCATTTCCAGCAGAATTACCAGGAAATCAGAAGTGTCCAAGAGGGGAAGGTGTAGCTCAGTGGTAGAGTACGTAGCTCAGTGGTACCCAGCATGCACAAGGTCCTGGGTTCAATCCTCAGTACCTCCATTACAGATAAAAAAATAAAAACCCAGTTACCACCCCCCTAAATAAAAAACACATTAAAAAAAAAAGTGGTAAAACTCTTACTGCTCCTGATCAAGGGAAAGTGGCTGGGAGCACCCCCCTGCGCGGGCACGTCTTGTTCCTCTGCCTGAAGCCCAGCTAGACTGGACGCCAAAGGACCACGGTCCTGGTAGTGCTCGCAGCCCCTGCCCTCCTAACCTGCACGCTCAACCCACCAAATTCATCCACAAGCTACGCCCAGTGCCCCACAAGCGCTGGAGGGCCGGGTACCACATGAACCCGAGTGTCACAGTGAAGCCGAGGAGGGCTCGCCCAGCACACAGCCCAGGGCCTTCCTGAGACCCTGCCCTGCCCAGCAGATACCACAGGGTCAGCCGCCCCCACCGCCCACAGGGAGGGACCCCAAAAGCTGCTGGAGGAGAATTATCAGTACAGAGAGAAAGAACTGCTCTGTCGAGAAAGGTGTGTGGCGAGTGCAGCCCAGTAACAGCGGCAGAGAGAAGACGCGGCGAGCGGAGGTGGTTCTGAGGCCCGGGCTGCATGCACCTCGCGGGCCTCGGAGCGCGCTCGCCGTCAGAGGAGACGGGAGCCCCTGCCCCGCGACACGCAGCCAGGTGCCAGGCTCTAAAAGGCCCCTGCCAACCACAGCACGCAGTGACTGCCAGCAGCACGCCGCCCCCACCCCCGATGGGCGCTGTGCTGGGGGCGGGCCCAGCTGGCAAGGACCAGGACAGAGTCTCCAGGCGGGTGTGCCGGTGACTGACGGCACGAGCAGGTGGGCGCTCCCCAGCCAGCAGGGAAGACGGCCAAGCCTCCCAGACCGGCCTGCGGCCAGCGCCCCACGGAGGGCAGCAGAAGAGAGAAGTCCCCATTACATGTCCCAGCACAGCTGGGGGGTGAGCCCTGACCCCGCAGAGCCAGTCACTGAGATACTCAAATAGGGCCGAACAGCACGGAGGGGCCCCTCGCCCCCCGTCGGTTCAAATGCTCAGAGATGGGGAGGAAGGGGAGGAAGGGGAGGAAGGGGAGGAAGGGGAGGAAGGCAAGCAGGAAAGCCTCTGAATCCCTCACCCCCCGGCCTGGGGCCAGGAGACCAGACAACGCGGAGAAGTCAGAGGCCCGCGGCACGGGGCCTGCGGGGCGCGCACCTGTGAGGTGGACATGCGGGAGGTATCTTGCCGGCCTGTGAGGTCGGACGAGGAGATGTTGACCGGGGCGCCGCGGTGCAGCCGCATACTCACTTTCCGCTCTCTTTCCATGCCGGACACGGGCCGAGGAGAGGTGTTTGCTGGCGGAGAGGGAGACAGAGGCAGAAGTGAGGCCTTGGAAGGCCCCTCCACACTCCAACATGGGCTTTCCACTGGGAACCGTGGTCTAGCAAGGACGCCTGCAGCCTCGGCACAGGGCACAGGACAGGCTGCTGCAGCCCAGTACTGGGTGGGGACGAGCGACGCCAGCCTCGGGCCCGAGGAGGGTCACGACAGGCCCGTGAGGCTGGAGGGGTTCGTCGGGGGCTCTCCTTTCGTCACCAGGAGAATGTGAACAGCGACAGGGCTTGTAAGGAACTCAGCCCTTCAGGAGACCAACAAGGAAACAGATGCTCCCCAAGGCGCCGTCCCAGGCTGTTCCCGGGCCCCTCTAACCTCAGGAACAACTATCAGCCAGAACAGGAACGCACACAGCTTGGCCCACGAGGCCCGCCCGGTCCCCAGTCCCCACTCCCAGAGCCGGCTCCCCGCAAGGTCACACTGGAGGGGCCAGAGCAACCAACACACAGAACAGCAGTTGTTGCCTCAGAGCAGGAGGCTGCGGCACATCTGGCGGCCCCAAGACCACTCACCAGTGTGTGAGGTAGGGGTGAGGGGTGTGGGAGGAGCCACTTCCTGTGTCCCCCTCAGCCGGCCAGAGGCCGTGGAGGGGAGGCCGCGGGTGGCTGGATTTCGGGAGTGTCTCAAGCGCTCCTCTCGGTCCCGGCGTTCCCGCTCGGCATCGTCAGCTGCCCGGCTGGCTCCCTGAGAAGGAAAGAGGCAAGACCTAAACTGAACTGGGTTTGCTGAAAAACCACCCCAGGCCTCTGGCTGCGAACTGAGCCAAGAAAACACCAGGGCGTTGGGGACAAGACTGACATGAAGCCACCTAGAGCCACACACAAGTCCAACGCTCCTCCGCTGGACAGCACCAGGCCGGTCCCGCACCCCTGTGAGGAGCAGAACAGGTGTCTCGGCCCTCATCCCAACACAGCAGAAACCCGGACACCAACAGAACCTGTGGGCCCTCTTCCTGAGCACCGCAGGAATGGGCACCCATCTAGGTCAGAGGTGGCCGAACAGCACAAGTCAGGAAGCCTGCGAGGCAGGCGGGGGCGGCAGCACTTGGTGGGCTGAGGGGTCCAGCGGAATGCAGAGCCCTGGCCTGAATGAGAGTCACACTGGCGCACACACGAGTCGAGGGGCTGGCAGCTGGGCCTGTCCCAGGAGGGCCGTGTGGCGAGCACCGCCTCAGCCAGGTTTGCTCCTGCAACAGCTTGTTCTACATCAAACCACAAGCTCAGAGGCACCTGATTTTAAATGGCGAAGATTAACTGTGCTCTTAAAGGTTACGTCCTAGTTACCAGCACTTTAAGGCAAGGGTGTAAACTGAGCCCTTGTGGGCCAAAGGCAGCCTGTCTGTTTCTGTAAATAAAGTTTTCTCGGCATGGCCACCCCCAACTCATCCCCGACCGCCCCGCGGTGCTCTGGTTACCAGTCGGGTGGTCGCAATGCCGTGCAGATGGGAAAGCTGAAATTATCTACTGTCTGGCCCTTCACACGAGAGGTCTGCCGAGCCCCTAAGAGGGATGACGATATCAGAACAGAGAACTTATTCAAGTGGCTCCGGCAGGAGGCCCACTCTGATGTTCAGACTCCAGGCAACCTGTGACACCCCTCTCCAGGGCTGCCCTTTGTCAGCCACCCTACCAGAGAGCACAGGCCAGGTCCAGGGCAGGTGGCACTTGCTCCAGAGGCAGCAGCCACCCCTGCCACCGGGTCCCTGTACAAGCACCCCTGCACGGGCGAGGCCACGGGTACGGTCTCCTGCTCTGCATCCTCTGAAGAGGAGGTTCTGTTCCTCCATCACACGTGTCACCCTGGAAAGGTGCCAGTTTCGGTCTTAAGCTCATAACTAAGTAGAACAAATTTTTAATCAAAGAGGAAAAGTAAATTCCCCCAAACCCTGGAATTCCGGCAGTGGTGCCCAAAGATTAATTAAATTCATACAATGGACCCAGGGACAGATGGCCCATTCTAGAGGGGAAACAGATTAAGGTCCAAGCTCTGCCCTCTCCACACCCTCAGCCCCAAGCACGCGTATCTGTGCTCACAAGCTCACACCTGAGGAACCAAGGAAATCACATGAAGCTCATCCCAGGGCCAAACGCACGCATAACACACAGGCCTCCCCCCTCGGAGGCCAGGCCCCAGCACGGCCAGGTGGTGTGGGGGGTCTATACCCTACCTCACGGTACACACCCCCCCTCGCGCAAGGAACGCGCAGGCCAGAACAGCCCCAACGCCTCGCAGTGATGTGGATCAAGTGACCTCAGCGTCCAGGCAAGAGCCCTGGCTCTGGGCAGACCTGCACTGCAGACTCAGCCCGTGCCCTGGGAGCCCCAGTCCCCAAGCCTCAGCCCCACTTGGAGCGCCCCGGACGGGCCGGGGAGCCCCATCCACAGAGAAGTCGCTGGGCCCGCCACACACTTACGAACTTGAGCATGTTCCAGTCGAACACGTAGTCGTAGGAGAAGCCCTGCCGGTGGAAGAGGTTGCGGAAGAGCTGGCGCAGGTAGGAGTAGTCGGGCTTGTCGTCGAAGCGCAGGGAGCGGCAGAAGTTCAGGTACGTGGCAAACTCGGCTGCGGGCACCGGGACACCTGGAGGTAGCTGGCGGTGCCGGCTACGAGCCGGCATGGCATCGCCAGCAAGACCCCTTCCCCCCAACACCACAGGCAGGCGCAAAGGACGGAGCCTAAAACCCCGGGGCGGGGCGGGAAGGACGGGGGTGAGAGAACCCAACACCACGGGGCCCTTATGCAGCGGGTGGGCCCACAAGAGCAAAAGGAAAACTCCAAGCTGCGGCCCGGAGAGGCAGGGAGCCCTAGGGCAGAGGGATGCAGCCGGGTAGACGGCAGACACCTGCCTGCTCTCCACGCCCCCCGCCACCATGCAGGACCCTCCGAGACTCGGGGGGCCCCCCGCCCGCCCTGGACACTCACAGGGGTAGCCTTTGCACAGCACCTCGATGGGCGTGGACATCTTCTTCTCGCTGATCCTCTCGTACTTCTGCCGCTTGGTGGCCGCCTTCAGTCCCTGCCAGGGCAGCGAGCCCAGGTTGAAGTACATGAGCACATAGCCCAGCGACTCCAGGTCGTCCCTCCGAGATTGCTCTGGAAAGAGAGGGCAGTGGTCAGGGAAGAGAGGGCAGTGGTCAGGGCAGCGCGGGCCCCACAGATGCTCCCTGGGGCAGGAACTCAAAGCCCCAGGGAAGAATACCTCAACTCGTTTGTGAACGAGTCCCCCTGATGTCCCGGGAGGCGCCTCACACTGAGACGGCGACGGCGTCACAGCCGCCTGCCAGGAAGCCCCGCAGCCCACAGGGCAAGGTCTCAGGGCCCGGGAGCCAGTCTTTGCCACAGAGGGTGATTACAGGCTCCAGACTGGGGCCTCAGCGGGGCTGGCTCTCCCCAAGCTGAGAACAGGCGCCCAGGCCGCTGGGGGAGCTCACCGATGCCGAGGTGCGTGTTGATGGAGGCGTAGCGTGCCGTCCCGGTGAGGTTCTTGTTCTCGCGGTAGGGGATGTGCTGGTGGGTGCGGGCGTCCCGGTACTTCTTGGCCAGTCCAAAGTCGATGATGTACACCAGGTTGCCCTTCTTACCCAGCCCCATGAGGAAGTTGTCCGGCTTCACGTCCCGGTGGATGAAGTTCTTCGAGTGAATGTACTCAATACGACTAATCTAGAGGGGAAGCACGGCGAGAGGTCACCCCAGAGCAGTGGCAGCCATGGGGAAGCAGCCCAGCACTCCCACACCCTCGGTTCAGACAGGGGACTGAGCTGACCGCCTCCAGCCCCACACCGGCTCTCAGGGAAGTGAACGGCCCATAACCTGATGTGACGGCTGTCCTTTCGGGGCCAGGTCCCCGGGGAACTCAGGGCCCACAGAAAGAGCACGCCCATTAAGGAGCTTCCGTTTTCTCCTGGTGCACAAGAGGCACTGAGGCAGAGACAGCAGCCCTGGCACCCCACCAGGCTGAGCGCCCAAGCCGCCCTGCTCTGGACAGAAGTGAGCTCTTACCATTTGGTCAGCAAGGAGCAGGACAGTTTTGAGGCTGAATTTCCTGGAGCAAAAGTTGAAGAGGTCCTCTAGGCTGGGCCCCAGCAGCTCCATCACCATGACGTTGTAGTCCCCCTCCGCCCCGCACCACCGGATGGTGGGGATGCCCACTGTAAGAGAGCCACGTGTCAGCCCACCTCTCCACCCGGGGTGGGGGGGAACCTGGCCCACCTGCCCATACGCTGTGACCGCCGCACAACAGACACTGACCAGGGTCAGGCAGGAGCAGTCGGAAGTGACACAGGGAAAGAACGTGGTGCCAACTGCACAGGCAGGGAGGGGGGGGACAGGGGCTCCGGAGAAGCAGCAGATATCCCCCCCAACACCCAGCTTCCCCCTCGACGGTCATCCTACATCAGCGCAGGCGTGTGTCACAGTGCGTGTGTCAGCGTGTGAACCAATACTGACCCTGTCACTAATCACAGCCTATTCACGTTTCTTCTTCCTCTTTCATTAAACTGAAGCACAGCTCATCTACGACGCTGGGTCAGTTCCTAGCGCACGGCACAGTGATTCGGTCACACGTGCGTCCATGTATCCTTTTCCATGACAGGTCGTTACGAGACACTGAGTACAGCTCCCGGTGCGACACAGCCGGTCCTTGTCCTTTATCTGTCTTATACACAGCAGTTTGTATCTGCACGTCCCAAACGCCCAACTGACCCCTCCCCGCCCCCGCCCCGGGGTCCCCCAGGAGACACAGTCCTCCCGTCTCCTCGGGCCCCTCCCAGCTGACCAGGCTGTGCAGGGTGCTGGGCAGGGCCCTGCAGACCGCCCCTCTGCAGGGGGTCAGTCTGGGCTGTGGGCTCGGGGGAGGGACACCGCACAGGGTCCTGGCTGTGGGTGTGGAGGCGCCTTTGCCTGTGGCTGGGGCTGCCGCCAGCCGTCTGCCCCACAGGGCTCCCCTTCTCTCGCCCCGTCCCGTTCCCTCGGGGGTCGGGAGTCTTGCACGCAGACTTCCCTCCCCTCCCTCCTCAGCACTTTCCCCACCAGTACGACCCACGAGCGTCTACTGCATGCTCTGGTCTGAGCCCTGGTGCTCCGCCCTCTACTCTGCTGCGCAAAGCGCCCCGCCTTGGCTGCTGGGCGAGCCTCAGTGGCTCCTGTGGCCCTGAACTCCTGACTATCAGTGAGGCAACCTCCTTCCACTTTTCCAATTAAGTATCTAAAGAGTACGTTTTACATATCACAGGAGGACAAACTCAACAAATCCTTAGCTTACAAGGCACGAGGCAGCACCAGGCCGCAGCCCACCGCCGCACACAGACCAAGGACACGCACAAGTGGCCACACCGTGCGCGCCTCCCCCCTCCTCTCACACCGCGCCCTGCGAACGGCGCCCACACAGCCCTGCACCCCGGCTGTGCTCCTAACAGCGAGCGTGCCATCTGTCACTTCGCTTGGAGGACAGGGCACACTTCCTCTTCCTTCTGTCATCTGACTGTTCAGGGCTGCTTTTCCTTCATGAAACAGTGTGCTAAGCATATTCTTACGCACGTCCACTAGTGAAAATCCTTACACGGGAAATTCTCATTCGAATCTAGTCCCACGCATGAGAAACTCAGGATACGAACTACCTGACTGCACCAGCCATCGCAGGATAACCACTTTACAGCCCCACCAGAAACGAATGAGTTAGTTCCTACTCGCGTAAGAGTCTTTCCAGAGTTCTTAATTTTCATCAGTCGACTGAGTGGGTATAAAATGGTGTCTCAACAAACTACCTGGCATTTTTTAATTATTCATTGGCAGAGCATGCTGCCTCTTCTCTGAAACACCGATGCATGTCTTTTGTCAATTTTTTCTATGAGGGTGTCTTTTTCCTATTTATAACAGTTCTTTTATAAATTCTGGACACTAAGTATCTTTGTTTTTACGTGAGGCAAGTATCTTTTCTCAGTTAACGGCCTGTTTTCTTACTTTCTTCTGCTGGAGTCTTTTGATGAAAAGAGGTACTAAATGTTAGCAGAGATAAACGCACCAACCTCTCCCTTTATGAGTAACGTTTCTGGCACCCTACGTAAGACCCTGACCTCAGAATCAGGAAGAGATGCTACTTCTTAAAAATACTTCTACTTCCAGCCAAGGTGGCGCAAGGGGGACCCCACCCACCTCACGCCCACAACAACCAGGAAGCGCGAACAAACGACAACATACGAAAAGACACGGGCTTCTAAGGCACTCAGCACGAGGCAACGAATGACACGGATCCCTCAGGCAGGACACGCCCCTGTCCTACCCGAGCACATGAGCAGAAGAAAAACAAAAACGAAAGTGATGAAAGTAACTCAGCTCCATCTCGTAACTAAGCTGAGGCAGACTGGGAGGACGGTAAGGTGCCCAGCACACAAGGACGTGAAGCCAGCAGCTAGAGACGACCAGCCAGCAAAGAGGCAGAAACAGGACCCACCCCGCGGACAGTCAGTGGACACTAACTCAGATGTCAGAATCAGCACAGAAGGGCAATAAAAGGAATTACGAACACGTATTCCATGTCAGAAACAGTTCAACAAAGGCACGCACAAGAGAGACAGAGAAGACCTGACCTGCCTTCTAGAGACGAAGACCACGACATCTGAGAGGACACGGCGCTGGGTGACGGCGCACGACGGAACTGCTGGGAAAGCAACAAGAGCCCAGGGGCTGTGGGACAGTCAAGGCACCTGCCGTCTGCGTAGCTGCAGCCCTGGGAGAGGGGAGGAGAGGGCAGGCCCCTGAAAGGAAGCGCTGCAGAAAGCAACGACCCTGCAGAGCTGCGGAGCTCGACAAGCCCCAGAAGCGAGGACCGTGAAGAACAGGACACTAACGTAACTGACGGTCAAAGCGCTCAGAACTAGTGACGGACAGATCATCCTGGAAGCAGCCAGAGAAAAAGAAGACACATTCGCACACAGCAGAGGAGCCCCTCTTAACGCCTGAGAAAAGACCTGGCAATCTGCCCCAAAACACCTCCGCAGAGGCAGAACGAAGACATTTTCAGATGTAAGAAGCTGAGGGCTCAATTGCCAGCACACCTGCACCGTGACCCACGGACATCCTTCAGGCAGGAGGCAGACGCTGCCACGTGAAGTCAGGGCTACAAAGACCAATGAAAAGCACCGGAAATAACAACCTAAGCACACGTATTTTAGAAAACTACATAAATGTACGAGATACGACAGATTAAACAAAAATAACACAAGGCAGCGTCGCAAGGGTGGACGCGTGCCAGCTCAGGCTCCGCTCCGCGGGCGGTGGCCTCCTGCCCCTGGAGGATGTGACTGACCCGCCAGCGATGCACACGGTAAACCCTACCTCAGCCACAAAACAACAGCACGGAGCGAGCTCAGCAGAAAAATGGTTGAGAAACGTAAAAGAACCGCGATTAGCCCAAAAGAAGGCAAAGAAGGAGGGAAAACGAACAAAGACCAAATGAGACAAAACTAACAGCAAACCTAATCTTGCCATTAGTCACGCTGGTAGCATGTAAACAGTCCAAATGACCCAAACGAGGAAAACCTCCGTGGACGAGACAGAAGAGCAAGCACCCGCTTGCGTGCCGCCCGCAGTGATGCGCCTCAGACACAGCAGGTCACAGCTGCACGGTGAGTCCGCACACCAGCAGCAGACGAGGGGCGGAGGGCTGCCGCGTGGGCTCCTGACGCCACAGCCGGCGCGGAGAGCTTCCAGGGAGGTCACCGCCATCTCACTGAAGCCGGCATCCATCCATCAAGAGAAGGCAACAATTCTAAGCACTTATGCAGCTGACAACAGAGCTTCAGCATTCACGAAGCAGAACTGCAAGGAGACAGAGAAGCCACAACCTAGCGGCAGACTTCACGAGGTCCTCGCAGTAGCAGAACCCACCTCCTTCTCAAGAGCACACGGGGCATTTATCCAGACACACCCCACTCTGGACATAAAACAAGCCTCAGTAAAGTCGTCAGAAGGGTTCAAGTTATGCAACACATATTCTCTGAAAAAGTGAGTAAGAGCTCTCTGGAAAATTCCCAAGTATATGGAAGCTAAAAAATACACCTCAAAATAACCCATGGATGAAGGATCAAGTCAAAAAGGGATGAGCATCTGAACTACATGGAGATGAAAACACGTCAGGACTTATGAATGCTGCTCCAGGAGGGAAATTTACAGCCACGAAGCACCTCTCCTGGAAAAGACAGACCAACGATCTCAGCTTCCTCCGTAAGAAGACAGCTAATTAAACCATAAGCCAGCAGAAGGGAAATAAAAGATCACAGCAGAAACCAACGAAACAGAGAACAGAGATACAACAGAGAAAGTAACTGACACCAAAGCTGGTTCTCTGAGAAAATTATTGATCAATCTCTCATCAGACTGATCAAGAGAAAACAGAAGGCACAAATCACCAACACAAGAGTGAGAGGTGACCTCACTAGGTTCTAGAGACATTACAAAGCTAGCAGGAAGCGTGATGAACATCTTCATGCCAATACCCTCCGTAACCTGGGTGAAGCGGACAGGTCAGAGACTCGCCTGCCGCTTACGGCGCGGTAGGACCCAGTGCGGTGTGGCAGCTTCTGAGAGGGAAAACAGGAGCCCACTATGGACTCCATTCCCACACGCTCCCCCAGGAGGAGGGGACGAGCAGCCACACAGACACCTGCACAAGAGCTCGCAGCAGCTTTGTCCAGAGTACCTGCAGGCAAGTACTCAGCTACTGCTGAGCTACACCCCGTAAGAAGAATCTGAAAGCTGCAGCCAACCCAGCTGCCCACGAACAGGTGCAAGACAGAGAGACAGACACACAGGGGAATACCTTTCAGCAACGAAAAGGAGTAACCACCAATGCACACGTGAAATCTCAAAAATACACACAGTGTTACTACTCATACAGGAACTCTAGGAAATGCAAACTAACTTGGGGTGACAGAAGCCGAGAAATGTGACTTGGGGACAGAGGGCGGGGGCAGAGGAACCACAAAGGGACCCAAAAACCTGGAGGGTTAGGGGTATGCGCACCATCTTGATTATGGCAGTGGTTTCCTGAAGGCACACACACCGCAAAACTTCTCAAATGACACGGTCAAAATAGATGAAGTTTGTTACACCTCAATAATGACGATTTAGAAAATCAAGGTGTTCTTGTCTTGCTCTTCACACTGGAATCACCTACTGCAGCTGGAAGTGGATTTTGGGGGAGGTGAGGCAGGACTCCCAGGGTCCTCAGCACCGTGTTCACAAGACCCCTCCCACAGATGGTGACACCACCATCTGCGTGTCCCCAAGTGGGGGGCACAGCACCGTAGTCAACCACACGTGACACTCCGAACACTGACACAGTCCACACTCACACCTCCTCACCTGCGTGTCCCAATAACGTCCCTCACAGTGGTCCCCTACCCAGCATCCCATCTAGGACCAAGCACTGCCGTGTAGTCCCCACACTTACGTCTAGAACAGTTTTTCCACCTTTCATCACAGACATTTTGAAGAGTTCAGGTCAATTTTGTAGAATGGTTCTCAATTTGGAATTCAACCTGAAGTTGTGTCTGCATCCATCTTTGACCTCCGCCTAAGCCCATAACACCAGAACCGAGGCTGCAAAGTGGGACCTTCCAACGGTTCCGTCTGCACTTCTGCGGAGCTTCACTGTGCATGTGCACACGTGTGAGATTCTGGACTCAGGAGTCCTCCTTCCCTCCGCGTGTCAACATCCATTCCTCATTCTGTGGCTCTAACTGTCCCAAGGCTGGCCAACAGATGCCACTTCAAGCTCGCTCCCGTGTCCTCTGGATTCGTGCCCCTCGGTTTCTCAGCACCTCTTTCCTTTCAGCCACGACCTGCTCCAGATTCACCCTCTCTTCCTGCCCCACCCTGGGACCTCAGCTCCTCTGGGGAGGGAGTGACTCTAGAAGCCCCAGTCCGGGTGCTGGGTTGTCACTGGCTCCAGGCACTTTCTGTGAGTGTGGTGTTCCCGTCTTGGTCACCCCATCTCCCGGGGAGAAGAGCCCTGCTAGGCTGCAACTGGAATCTCACTGGACTCAGCAGCTCTGGGAGACGACATCTTGCTGAGTCTCTCTCTGCATGAAAAGAATGTCTCCACTAGTTCAAGTCCTCATCAGCATCCTCCAACAAAGTTTTTCTTTTAACTTTTCTTTTTATTGTTATAGTCATTCTACAATGTTGTGTCAAATTCCAGTGTAGAGCACAATTTTTCAGTTATACATGAACATAGATACATTGTCACATTCTCTTTCGCTGTAAGCCACAAGATCCTGTATATATTTCCCTGTGCTACACAGTACAATCTTGTTTACCTATTCTGCATTTTGAAATCCCAGTCTGTCCCTTCCCACTCCAATAAAGTTTAATTAATTTTTTTTCCTTTTTAAATTGAAACGATTTTTCTTTTATCCAATGATCTTTTAAAATTCTTCTGCACACTGGTCACACCTGGCTCACGATTTATCCCTCTGTTCTGTTTCACACCACTGTAAAGAGTATTTTAAGAAGCACACTGTGGTCTCTGGACTTCACTGGGGCCAGCAACCACCTGCCCAAGGTCTGGGGGCAGTGACCGTGGGCTCCGTGTCCTATCAGCTGTTTGCGGTGGGGCCATGGGGCAGAGGAGCCACAGCTGCCGTGCAGGGCCGGCTCCTGCAGTGGTCACCACGCACTTGGGGTTTAGCTTCCTGTCCACGAAGAGCGCGCCGGGGCCACGCCTGACCTCCAAGTCAGTGTCTTCTGAGCCCCCTAGTCGGCTGCACACACAAGGCTTCCAGAGTTCGGAGGGCGAGGCAGTGGAGCTGACCTTCAAAGTCTGCCAAGGGTCTGGACTCACCTGTCTAGTGCCCTGGTGGGTGTTCTGTGTCAGGAGTGAGAGGCACCAAGGGGCAGGAGGAAGACGGGGGGAGACAGGCTGGGGAGGATGTGGGAAGGTCCAGGCCAGTGCGCCAAGGAACCAAGCTGCCGCCCCCGCCACAGCACACCAGCCACATGGTGGCCCCAGCTTACAGGCAATGCCAATCTACTTCCAGGAAGAGGAGAGTGCAGCCCTACGAGGTCCAGAATGGAGCCACAGTGAGTGGGGCAGTCTTCTGTGCTCATAAAGGTTAGAGGAGCACAGTGGGGAAACAAAGGAAAGGTGGGTAAGGGCCTTGGGTCTCAGGCATCACCCTTGGCAGGGGGTGGGGAGGGGCTCTGCGCAGGTGCCTGAGGCTGTCAGGGACGTCCCCCCACAGCCAGTGTATTTACTGGAGTCTTCACCCCAAATTTACAGCTTTTCAAAACGGCACTGAGAGATGGCTTCTCTCTAAAGGATATGCAGTGACAATTACTTCCTGTGTCGGAGTGAGGAGATTAAGCGTGAGATCGGAGCACAGGCCGCTTGCTCTCCGGGAGGGACCCTCAGCGCTGAGCAGGGTTTCCACGCTGCCCTCCTCCGGACCCAGTGCCAGGGCAGGGTGGCGGGGCAGGGTGCAGGGGTCCGCTGGGCAAGGGGCTGAGAGGAGGGGCTCCTGCTCACCTGCTCTGGGCCAGCAGCACTTGCTTGCTGCTCCCTGGGGTCCTGCTTTCTCAGGATGCCAACTGCAGTAACTGTGTACGCATCACCCTTCCTGTGTGTTTACTCTTCCCTCGATGCCAACGTTCTGAGGACTTCGGTCTCCGGCGCACGTTCAGGCAGGAGTGCTCTCGGGGGAGGCAGCAGGGGCCCCGGGACTGCACAGCATGCGTACCTTTTGATGTCTTGCCACCGAGAACAATTTTTTGGAGGCCAGAACCTGCTGAACCACCTCACTTTTGCCGATGAGACCTGGCTTCTCTGCCCCAGTGTCCTCTCGAACCCCCTCCATCTTCAGTGTTCCACGGGAGATAGGTCTGAACCATGTGGCCCCGTGACTTGATCTGCTCTGACTGGAAGACTGGGAATCGGCCTGGACTGGGAGGGCAGCATGGACAGGCCGGGAAGGCCGGGGCCGAGTGAAGACACCGTGAGGAAGCCGAGGCCGGGGCAGGGTTGTCTGTGATGAGGGATCCCGGGTCCCAACTGCCAATCCTGCTGCCCCTCCCCAGTCCTTCATCAGGGTCCTGTGCGTTGGGAAAAAACAGTTTGAAGGGTAACTCTGCCCACCCCGAGCTGCTGGGTGGCCGTATGCAGCAAGGACCAAAACCCTCCACCCCTGAGGCTTCCTGAGACCTCAGCGAGGGCTTCTCCGCAGTGCCTGGCGCCAGCGTCCTGCCCGCAGCAGCAGCGGTCAGTGTCGGGATGGGGTGGACGTGCGGAAGCGCAGGCGGGGGTGTGCGTGTCTGATGCCAGGTTCTGCCACCCAGCTGCTGCCCCTCTCGTTAGTCTGTGGGGGCTGGAGGGGACTTCATGAGCCACTAGGGAGCCTCATTGGTCTTCCTCCATGTTCTTCTGGAGTTTTGTTATTTATAAACTTCATACTGTATTGAAGAAAAACAGCCAGACACAAGGTCCTGCACCAGGCAAAGGATGTGAAACGCAGACTTGGGGGAGGTCCTGTCAAGGGGGGCCTTGAGCCATCTTCCTTCTGTGTTCCCTTCTCCTATTCAGGCCAGATACTCTGTCCTAAAAATGCGACTCCTCCCCCAATCCCTCCTCTACCCCCACGAAAGGCGCACACACCTGCACACTTAGCGTGTGGGTGTCTCCACAACCCTTCAGTGATTTGCGCAAAAGTGCTGAAGAAGTGGGAACACTCTGCGCCCCGCTCCCAACCTCTGGAGTCAAGACCACCCCGACTCATGACAAGCACACGGCTGCACCTGGACAGGCCAAACCTACATTCACCTGTCACCCTGGGTAGAGAGAGGCAGGGCGGCTTCCACGCAGGAAGTGGGGTCAGGAGACCAAGAAGAGAAAGGGTACTTACTGTCCCTCTAGGTCACTCAGGAAAGTCTGTGCAGGCACAAGAAATTTAGGTCAAAGTGGCCACAAGACCGTTTAACAGGAGGCAGACAAATGTAACTCCAAGTTCATCGCTCGACACTAGAGCTGTGTTTGGCATCTTGACTTTACCAGGAGGGAGCGGTCTGCCCTCTCCTGGACCCCTCCCCTTGCTCCTGGGCCAAAGGAGACCCAGCCCCAGGCCTGGAGGGCGGAGACTCGGCGGCTGGGCCAGCACTTCCGCTCGCCACTGACACGTTGACCCTCCCCCTCCCTTTTCCGTCACCTACAGCTGCCGGTTGTTGGCGAAATGAAATGAACTGATTTTATATTTTGATCTTAAACTACAGGGCTCAATGCTCTAACCTATGCAGAAAGTTAGATCGTGTGCAAGTAACAGTTTTATTTCTTCCTTCTCCATTCTTATCTTTAAATCCCTCTTCTGTGCTAGCTGGGACATCCTGGGCCACACTGAAGAGAACGGTAACGAGGCTAAAGACAACGTGGATCCGACAGGGGCCCTGACATCGTGCAGGTGGGGGCGTCACCGCGCGAAACCACCTCAGGACGTGTCCCTGTGGACCCCGCAGGCCAAGCACTGCCTTGGCCACGAAACCCAACTCCCCTCTCAGACTGTGCACCAGGAGACAGGGACTAGGGAGTCGTTAAGGCACCACTCTTAACAGCAAAACACTGGAAGGCAGCCACAGCTCGACACCAGGAGGACTGTTCATGGAGACACAAGAGTCTATAAACAGCAACGAAAACCACAGAACTACTGCTGTCAACACGGAAGAACCTCAGGAGCACAGTGGGTCAAAGAGGAAAGTCGCAGCACACACCCAGCAAGACTGTATCACGGGTACTCGAGAGCATGTGAGCTGAGAAGACACGGGCCTCACCACCCATCTGCTCTGATGGTCCACCTGGCACCACCGACACGTCATCCGTGGACAAGGTGCTCGTGCTCAGTTCTCCAGCCAGAAGAGGAGGATGCTGCGTAGCCCGCTTCACCCTAAGCAGACTGTCTGCGAACTAAGTGGGGAGGGCCCAGGAAGCAATCAGCTATAAAGCCACTCCAAGAATGTTCTTACAGCCTGTCCACAGACTGCTGCTCGGTGGCCTTGGACACCTGCTGCAGCGAGGTCAGGAATGTGAAAATGCACTTGCTGCCAGAGTGCTGCCCCAGGGCTGGTGCAGGACACCGAGGCTGCCGGGGGTGGAAAACAGCCAGCAGAGGCTGCCCTGCACCCAGTCCTGCCAGGGACACGCTGCTGCCCCACCCATGCACCCTTAGGATGGGAAATGTGTCACTTGGACTGTGATGTGTAGCTCTGCACACTTGGTACTTTTCCCTCATAGGGTCCAAAACACACACTTGGGGGTGAGAAATGAGGAACAGTGCCAGGTAAATGCCTTCCATTTAACTTGTGGGATGTTTCAACACAAATATGGGAACTCGGGGTTAACACCAATACAATTTTTCCTGAAGTGTTTGGCAACTCAACCTTAACACAACTGTAAATACAACTGCCAAATGTTTCCGGGCAATATCATTAGATTTTTAAAAACAAAGTTCTTACAGGCTGATAGAGGAACAAAAATTTAAAGACAAACTAGACAAGGGCTGGGGGGCAGGCTGTGGGCTGCAGGGGGCCCAGGGGCGTCCTGCTTCCTCCCTCATGCAGCTAGGGGCTCTGGGGTCCACTCCAGATTCCTGACACCCACGAGCTACGTACATTCTCTGGAGCCATGCACTGCTGCGTAACACAGGTGAGGGCTGTCTGCCCAGGCGGCTGAGACACGGCGAGATCGGGGGAGAGGCTGCTTCCGCTGCACCGGCGGCCCAGAGCCTCCCCAACCCTGGCCGGGGTTTTCTCACACAAAGGCCTCCTCTCCCCTCCCACATCCACTGTGGGCCTTGACAGGCAGCAGCTGTGAACTAAACTGTCTCCACTAGGAGCTTCCTGGAGGAGGACATGGTCTGAAGATTTTTGGGAGGGTATCAGGATTGGAAAGAGCAGGCAGCCTCTAGGGCTGACGGTCCACTCGGTTTGGATAAAAACTCGGTGTCCACCCAAGTCCTTCACCAACATACTAATTTACAATGGTTTTGGCTATTTCAGGTTTTCACCCACCACACCAGCCAGATGTGGGGCATATTCTTGGACGCTGACCACCATGGAGGGCAGCTACCCTCCTTCCCAGGACCAGACAGCTGCTTGCAGGAGTGGCTTGGGAGCCACAAGGCTCAAGTTTCAACCTGTGTCCTGTGGAAGTCACACAGCTGCAGTTTCCTCACTCGTGACGTGAGGCTGACGATGCTTGCTGCACACAACTGTGTGGCAGAGAACACGCCAGCCTGCACAAACGTGCTTTGAACGATACCTGACACTAGCGTGTGACTTTCTTTCTACTGAGGTAAAACTCGTACATAACACGTTAGTTTCAAGTGTACAACACAATTCAATCTCGGTATACGCCAAAAAGTGATCACCACAGTAAGTCTGGTTGCCAAATATCACCGTACAATCGAACCCCCGCACCCATTTCATCCCCCAACCAAAGCGTGATTTTTTCCTAATGCCGACCCCTCCCCAGGTGGCCTGAGGGACCGAGCGCAGCAGCCCTCCCTAGCTCAGCACTGCAGGGCCACCACCAGAGGCAGCTCTGGGCTCTGAGCTTTCTCTGCGACGCCATCAGTATCAACCACCTGCAGGGAAGCCCAGAACTCAGCACAGAAGGAGTAAGTCTGTGAAGAGAGACGCACCCAACTGAGCAGGGAGGTTTCTGGGCAGAACAGACCCTCACTCCTCTGCCGCCACAGGACGAGTTCACGGAACACTGCCTACCAGGATGGTGCGCTCTGCTTTTCTGGACAGAATCTGTTTTCTAAAACAGACGACTTTACATCTTGACAGTACCCGCCAGGCGCGCATATGAAACAGGAGTAAAACCCAGAATGTGTGGGGAAGGGCCAGACTGGAGATCTATTTCCAGAGTCCTGGTGGGTTTCCAGGATCCTAGAGGAGGCATGTGGGAAGGCCGGGAGAGCAAGTGATTCTTTACGTCCTGAAGCAGGGCTCCAAACAGGAAGTCACGGCGCACCCTGGGGCATTCACAGCATCTGGGGACATCTCTGATCATCCCAACTTGGGGAGGGGTGCTGCTGACCCAGAGGATGCTGCCCCCCCACCCTTCGTGAAGAAGACAGCTTCCGTGTCCAACAGCAATGCTTCCAAGGAGGAGATGCCCTGTTCCAACTTAGTAAACTCAGCTCTGTTCAGTCTTAGTCTGCTCAGCCAGCCCCTTAGGCATCAGCCGACTCTTCTCCTTCCTTGGACGCCCAGCTTCTGAGTTCTCACAGGTGCTGCCCCTCAGAGCACATGCGGCTTCTCAGCCAGAATGTTTGTTCAGCCTGGCACCAAGTTCCTCCCCAGCGTCCAGGCCACATCCAGGTCACCTGTTTCTACTCATCTTAAAAGCTGTGCAGGCCGTCCCCAATGCCTGAGAAGCCTGTCGACAGCTGTTGGAGGGCCATCACACTGACACACCCTCGCCCTGGGCACACGAGGGGCCAAGGAGCGTCCTTCCTGTGTGCCGTTCGAGAACACAAGTGATACCCAAGACAGGAGGAACCAGACAACCCCTGGGCAACAGTCTCACAGTACTGTGTGTTTTGCTTTGAGGTGCATCTGCTCCTAAAGAGACACCTTGCGCTGTGTAAGCTGAGAATGTTGGTTTCTGGTAGCAGGACAGGTCAAACGGCTTCATGAAGGAAGGATGTCAAGGACTCACATCACCAGCCCTCCCTTTCCACCTGACGAAAGGGCCAACACGGGCTCTGAAGACAAGCTTTCCTTTGGCAAAGTGCTGAGAGCCCCCCCAACTATGAAAGTACCCCGGGGGGGTTCTGATTCAAACAGCTCCCAGAGAGGAAACAGCACAGCCAGGCTTCACACGTGAAGCCCTGTCCCCAGGGACAGCTCAAGACCCTGTGGGCCAGGCCGGGGCCTCCTGAGCTCCCTGGGGAGCGGCATGGGCACACCCTTCAGAACACTGCTGTGTCTTCAGGACTCTGAGGCCCCCAATAAAACCCCCTCCTGCTCCATTAGCCAAACATCAGTGTCTGGAGAATTCCAAGAGTCAGACTCTGACATGGGAATGGGTACTCTCCGGTATCAGGTACCCTTAGGCCCAAGGGGAGGCGTCCCAGAATCAGGACAGGACTTGAGCTGGGAGGGGTCACAGAGGCCGCTGAGTTCAAGCCCCTGTCTCACTCAGGAGAGTCTGCAGTGACCATCCCAAAGCAGTGGGCGTGACTGAGGCGGCCCGGGAAGATCAGCAGTGTGTCCAGGTCGGTGCTCACACTAACCTGCGTTCAAAGACATGGTTACGTACCATGAAGCTAAGGGAACATTTAAGCAAAAGCATAAACTGACATTTCTCTTTGTCGACAGAGGCCCTCTGTAGGCCTCTAGGATAGTACTGGAAGGAAGCCACCCGCTGGGGTCACGGGTGTGAATATTCCCCTCCACTTCCCAGATACACCAGACTTTGATTCACAGTATCTGCATTCTCCAGCATCAAACACATCTCCTTGGTTTTCTTTCTTAACAGGTAAAAACCATACCTCCTCCCTGCATCATCTTGTAGATTTTGCTCTCGATGTGGAGCTGAGGGTGTTTGGTTTTGACACACTCAAGCTTGATGGCAACTTCTTCTCCTGCAGCAATGTCCGTACCTTGGGAAACAAAGAAAATCACCAACATTAATCATTTGGTGCCTCCCCTCAACCCAAGGCTGCAACACACTGGAGAAACAGCCAGGGCTACCCGAAACTTCCAAGAAAGACCAAAGGATGGACATACTCTACTCTCTACTGTAAGATGGTGTCAGTGTCACTTTTTACAACAGGAACATTTTGTACGTACAGAAAAGTCTTATTCGGCATTCTACCGCACACTTCCGCGTGTCCCTACTCTGACCACAGGGGACCCAGAGACAGACCCCGTGGTTCTCTCTGGAGGACTCTCACCTTTTCTGGTCTGAACCAACCTCTCCAGCCTGATGGTCGGCCCTGTATTCACCCATCCAAGGCCAGACCCCGGAGAGTCCCAGAGCAACACATTCCGCATGCCCCGTTTCTCCATGCTGCCTTGACAGGCCTTTGGGCGTGTGAGCCTTTCTCTAGCGGGAAGGCTGGGTTTCTGATGCACACCCACCTAGCCTCAGTCCATCCCCGTCCATGTGGCCCCGGTACTGAGCTGTGTGCAGCTCTGAACAGGCTAGGCGCTTCTCAAGGCGGCTTGTTTTCCACAACGTGGCAGGAGCCATCACTCACCCATCACAGGCCAGGCCAGGCCCAGGGAGGCCCAGCACACCTCTCCCTTCCTGAGGACAAGGACATCACTGGACCAGGGCTGGGCTCTGTTTTCAAAGCCTTACCCACACCTATGCAACGTGCACTTTTCACTCACCTTTTGCTAGTTTTGTGCTAAAACCAGCAATCCACGCGCTCATACCTCCTGATTGCCAGCCCATTAAGATTAGTTTTTATCTCAAAATGCCATTCTCTTACTCCAGTAAGGACCTGCAAGTGTGACAACCGCCCTCCAGGTTCCACATGTGAACACTCCCGCATGCCAAGCTGCCCCAGCTGTACTACAAGACCTTCGCTCCCTCTGAGTATACGCACAGTAATCCTTCCCAGTAGCATGATTACTTGAGAAGGAGTTAACACCGGCTCCAACAGCCCAGATGGAACCTGAGACACTGCCTTCCCAGGGAGACTCGCCCTGCTGGGCAAAGCAACCCGGCCAGTCCTCGGCAACCCAGCCTCTATCTGAGCTTGGTGGGGAGAGCTGCCGTTTGCTGCGTGAGGGAGTTGTGGGGATGAATGGGTCAGTGGTGACAAAGCACTCTGAGATTCCCAGAGGAAAGGCAGAAGAAGGCTGGCAAGCATCAGAACAGCAGCGGCCTGCAGGAGAGCTGCCCGCTGGGGTTCACACGTTCAGGCAATGCTCAGGAACGAGAGAGAAACGTCCTCCTCTGGTCGCTCAGACTAGCCTGAGAGGCAGCCGCTTCCAGCGACCCTGGATCCGAAACTGGTCACCAGTGCGGGGGGTTCCATGGGTGTCACCGCCATTTGATCACTGCCAGTGACCATTCTAGATTTAAAAATTTCACTTTCCATTCCACAAAAGATGCCCGGGCACTCCGAAGAAAGACAGGTAATGCATACACTTCGTTCCTCCTTCTGGCCTGAAGCTGAGACAGTCTATCTACTTACAACAAAAATGACTTCATCGTAAAATGCATTGTGCAAATGAAAGCTGAACTCAGAGTTCCTGCAGGACCTGGAACGCTGAAGTGAACTCACCAGCCCAGGAGGAACTGATGACTCACTCACTAGTTACGTCAGCAACTCCCCGCACCCCAAAGCAGGAGCAGCGAAGGCTACGGGGAGCACTGTCACCCTCGCCAGGAGGCACGTCCTCAGTGACAAGAGAGCCGGGGCCTGCACAAGCTGCCCACCCAGCTAGCTCCCACTGAACAAGAAGGCCGAGAACACTTCCAGCTCCAGTGCACTGCGCCTCGTAAAGCTGATGTCTGACAGTCACCCTGCAATCCTGGGGCCTGGGGACAAATGACCACAGACAACTCTGGAACACAGTATGAATTCCATCCTCCCCCAGGATCACACCAGCAGTAGAGCCAGCCCTCTACAGGACCACAGATGGGAAGGTCGCCGAGTCTGCTGACTCGAAGAGGAGAGGCTGGACAGGGGTTCTCTGCCAAACAGACCTGTGTGCAGCACACACTCTGGGCCACCTCCCCTGAGAGGTCGTCACCCACTAGGAGAAGCGGCGGACCTTCAAGTCGCGTGCAGTCCATGGGAGGCAAACAGCGACCACTGAGCAAAGCTGCGGCCCCCCAGTCTAGCCCTGCAGTCCCATCCCATCTCCCTCGGCTGACTGCGCTCACTGGCAGTGCTGCTCCAAGTCCAGTCTAAACTGCCCCCAGCCCGTGAGGGGACAGATGCAGGACAGCGCGGAAGCTCCGCGGAGCTCGGACAGCAACGTAACTTTGCTGCAACCTTTAGTCTTATTTTACAGAAGTGCTGGTCTGCAACAGATTGGAAGTGACAAACCTGGTTGGGCACACAGGCGACTACGAGAAGTACTTCCACACGGGGAACGAGAATCTAAAATATGCCACTGAGCTCTGGGTTCCAGGTTCAGGGAAAGTCAAAATCAGCGGCACGTCCCGTTTATCCAGCGCCTACTTACAGTGAGGTGCTCTGTCTCCCAACCACCTCAGCTCTGCCGTGCAGCTGCAGAGCCAGCCAGCCAGGAGTCCCCTCACCAGGGGAAGAGGTGAGTCTGTGGTCCTTGGAAAACAACATCATGTCCCTCAGGTTGAGCAAAGGCAGATGATAAACTAAGTGAACTTAATCCCACGCTTGACCCTGTCCTGGGACAGAAAGGTAACTGATGACCAACTTATCGAAGAGATGGGGCGAGGCCTTTGTGGCAGGGCAAAGGTCACTCTCGCAGGGCAACCACTGACGAGGCAGCAGACACGGTACCACGACTTCTCACTGGAAATGCTTGGGCCCCCACCCTAACACACACAGGCAGACAACTGGGAAAACTGCCCTCCTCTCCTGGCCGGCCAGCCCCCATTTTGGAGCCCCTACTGTGTGCCAGACACCCAGCTAGGTGCACCAAAGAGAAATGAAAGTCAGTAGTGGGAGAAACATGAAAATCAAACATGAAGAGGTTACTAAGCTTTCGCTCCCAAAAGGCATTTGTGTACCTTATGAAGTCAGACCGCACAGTCCACCGGGGTTAACAGGTGGACAGGCAAGGCCATCCTCTGACAAACCGATGAAGTGACAGGATCGAGTAGAAATGCCAACAGCTGGCAGGAGAAAACCTCCGTTTCATCTATGACAAAGGGAGGGGGTCCGAGGACCCTGCCACCGTCCCCAGGAGACAAATAAGGACAAGAACAGAGCTCCAGGGGAACAGAGGCTCACGCTGTCTGGTAAGGACTGGAATACCCAGCAGGGCACAGTGCTGCCTGCCCACATCAGCATAGCAAGCAGCCGGAAAGGGGGGCC
Source organism: Vicugna pacos (assembly GCF_048564905.1). Classification (NCBI taxonomy): domain Eukaryota; kingdom Metazoa; phylum Chordata; class Mammalia; order Artiodactyla; family Camelidae; genus Vicugna; species Vicugna pacos. The sequence goes on from NC_133002.1 coordinate 62,672,836, forward strand.
GGCACTGGGTCTCCTTGGTCCACAAAGCACTCAGCAACCTGAAGGACAGCTTCTTCCTCCTCCCAGCTTCAAACAGCTGAAAGCATGAAAAAGTCCCAGGCGGAAATCCAAGACCCAAACCCCAGGCTTAAAACAAGGTGAAGCTCCCTGGAAGAGTCAAGAGCATTGTGACCTACAGCAAAGTGACAGTAGTAGGAACGATTTTAATTGTCACACCAGAATACAGAGGACGTACCAATTTTTAAGACGAGGACCCAATTCCTTAACTAATCATTAATTAGTTAGCTAACAAACAGAAAAAAACTGTGGTACAGAGGACTCAGTCCATCCAGTCTTTGGATCTGCCCTCCTTGGCCTTTAACTACAGTGTAGGGTGAGTTTCCTCTGCCCCACCATTCCAGTCACACCTTAATCTAAAGAAGATCACTTCACATTTCCTCAGTAGGGTAGCACAGAACCTGAAGGGACTGCCAAGGGACAATGCTGATTGAAAAAGAAATCAGTTGTGCCCAACCCCATACAAGCAACTTCCAGTATGCTCCAATGAGCAGGATGTGCGCGTGCTCAAAACGAGGGCGGGAGAGCCGCAGTCCACCTCTCCTAGAATAAGCACGCAGGAGACCGAGGACAGACCCCTCTGGGACCGGTCAGCCTGATCTGTATCAAGCGCTCCTGGTGCACCCAGAGGCACAGCTGTGAGTAAGCCCTCAGGGTCTCCCACAAAGCTCCCAACACTTCTATGAACGACTTGGTGACAACACTCCCCAGTGTGACTGAAACCAGCTTTAGAAAGCACAGGGCTGCTAGCAAGGCCTCAGACTAGAGAACAAAAAGTTTCAAAACACTGACTTTTTGATGCCCGTGTAAGGGTGGCTAAATGGACTGGTTTTCCAGTACAGCCGCTAGATCCTGAATTAAAACTTTTGCCAAAATCCATTGTTCTATAAATAAGGCAAACAGCTTGCATTCACCTAGCATTCACCTCCCAAAACACTGCTGAGAAGGCAGCCCCTGATTACTGGACATAAATATTTAAGTAGCAAAATCCAAGAGTCTCTCAAGCGCACTTTACTCAGCAGGATGGTGAAGCACAGAGCAGCGTGACACGGGCACCCCGGGGTAGGGCACCAAAAGCCGTCCTGAACTGCCCCAGCGTGGGCTCCTCGCAGACCATCAGCCCAGAGGTCATGCGTCCTCTCCAGGCGACAAGAGGCACGGATGGGGCGGTGAGCACACGCACTGGGGACCCTCTGAAAGGCATAACAGAAGCGTTACTGACACACAAAGCTATGCCCGACCCTCCCTGACAAGCACACCAGCCAGAGAGGAACACTGCGGAGCGGGCTGCGCAGCCACAGAGCATGTTTACCCCCAAACCTGCGCAAGGACAGTCCCTCTGCACACACAGCGTGTGCCAGGCTGGACATCCCCAAAGGCGTGGGTAGGAGCAACTTAAACACAACTCCTCTGAAAAACGCCGATAAATTATTTTTCAACTTCCAACGTGAAGGTTCAAGCCAACCTCTTACCACCCATGTATCTGTGCGCATTCTTTCACGGCGAACTGACACAATCCAGAACATTCTAACCCCGTATCTTCCACTCTACCTTGACAATTTTCCTAGCAAAAGGACGAGCTCACGAGTAGAGCTTTGCCACTTGACTGGCCTCTGATTTTGCCGACACCTTAACGCTGACTTTGCCCGGAGTCACCTGAATGTCACTCTGCTGTACGCCGGGCGCCGCGTACGGAACTTGGATGCGCAACATGTACTCAACCGGCCTTCGACCGGCCGCCCCGCCCGGGCCCGGGCCGGAGGGGCCGCTCGGCCGGCGCCGCACCGCCGCGGGGGCACCAGGAGCTTCGGCCGGCGCCGGGCCTCCCCCGTGCCCACCGCGCGCGCAGGACGCGGGGGCCGCACGCCCGCCGACCGCCTTTGTCTGCCTGCGGGGATACTGGGGGCGCCCGGTCCCGGCCCCTCCCCGGAGGCCCTGGGCGCACGGTGGGGCAGGGCCCCTCGGGGGCGAGGGTCGGACCCACGAGAAGGCCGCAAGTTCCCGCATGGGGAGCCCGGTGGAGGGGGGGTCCAGCTCACAAGCGCCGCCGGGAGCGAGTCCCCGGGGCGGGGTCCGGGGTCCGCAGGGGGTCCCGGGGCGGGGTCTGGCCGCCGGGGGCGGGGTCGCCGGAGCGGACCCGGAGCCAGGCAGACGCCAGCCAGAGCCCCAAGGGAGGGGCTCCTCACCAAGATAGATGTCTCCGAAGGAGCCGCTGCCGATCTTCCGGCCCAGCCGGTACCTGTTCCCGACTCTGAGCTCCATGGCGGCGGCGGGACCGGATCGCTCCTGCCCTCCTGGCCGCTTCCTGGGTCTGAGCTCGGGGAGGCGGCGCCGCTGCTGCCGCTACTGCGGGTCCGGCTCCCGGCTCCGCCCCCCTCACAGCCCCGCTTTCACCATCGCTTTCCCTCCGCCCCACCGCTCCCAGCGCCTCAATACGGGGCGGATGGGACAGTCCGAGCGCCGCTGCCCCTGCTCCGGCCCCCGCCAACCCCGCTCGCCCTCTCCCTGCCGCGGATGGACTCGGATCTCCCGGGCCTAAAACCCCTTCAGCTGCCTGAAGGAGCCGCCGCCATCGCGCTGTGACGTCACTTCCCTTAGCAACCTGGAGGGGCGTGACCGTGCTGACCGGGGGGCGTGGCCGGGCTTCGGGGGACCTGCCGGCCGCGGGGCGGAGCGACAGGGCGGGGCGACGGGGCGGGGGCGTAGCCACACTGCCCTAGGGGCGGGGCCACAACCTCGGGCGACGGGGCTGGGTGGGTCGAGCGCGTTCGAGGGGTGGGGCTGGGACCAGCGCACTCCGGAGCCCTCCCGACCCACTGTCAGACCGGCGAGCCCCATTCTTTCCTTGCGCCTCGCTTCCTGCAGCAGTCCGGGGCCGACAGATCCCCTCGCCTGGCTCCCTCCTGCATGCAGGTTTCACATGCTGGCGCAGGGGCTTGGTCCGTCCCTGCAGGTGTCTGGGAAGCCAGCGGCTCCTCGCCACAGGTCTGGGACAGGACTCCAGGCAGCGCCCTTTACAGGAAGGAGAGAGGGGACGGAGCTCGTCCCTCCAGACCCAGGAACCTAGCTTTCGGGACTCTCCAGGAGGGAGTCATCTTCCCTGCGCCGGCGCCTGCGGGGTGTGACACAGGCCAGACTTCGGAGGACGCAGCTGTGCCCAGGCCTATTGAGCCGGCCGGATCGTGCACTGCGCAGTTCCCCTCCCGCCCTATGTGCCAAGTGCCGGGCCTACAGCACACTCAAGCCTAGGGCAGAAGGAAGAGCAGTCCCAGGGCCTGGTGTCAGACCTGAAGGGTGAGGCCCACACTGCCTGCCTCTCCAGTCGCCTCGCCTGGAGACTAATCAACGTTTTTACCTAGTCTGCCTTGGATCTGGAGGTTCTTACTTGCAAAAAAAAAAAGTGTTTAAGTTCAGGCTGATGACCAGCTTCATAGATATGGACTCTTGAGTCAAATCACTGTGAAGGGAGGCCTGCAGAGAGGTGCCCAAACCCAGAAGGAATGACTTTCATGTTGATGTTTCTCCAGGCCTATCTCCAACCCCAGTCAAGAAGAAAGAATCGTAAAACCAGACATTAATGCATATTTCTGGACATCTAGCAAACATACTACTCTGTGCACAGGGGTTACATACAGGTGTGGATGACGTTCAGGATCATCTACCCTGGTTGCAAAGGAGGAAAGTGGCTGGTCTCTCCATTCACAAGCCTTCCCTCTACACCAGTTAGCCTCAGTCCTGCGGCCCCTGTTCGAAAATGGTTGGAGGTCAAGCTGGGGTAGCAGGCATCACCTCCTAAGCACTACACTGCAGTACCTGAAGATACAGGAGAGGCCGCCAGGCAGGCCGTGATCCGCTGCTAATGAGCGGTGGGCACTAGGGAACACCCCATGTCCATTCACACTGGTTAGCCTGGTTTCTCAGTCTCGTGAGATTTTCACTTGTACTCATCCTCGGTGAGGCTCCCCTTCCACTGGACCTGGCACCAACAACCCGACAAAGGGAGAGGACGGGATGACGGGTCTGAGTCCAGGAGTGAGAGAGGAAGAGGTGCCAGGGGAGGCAGTCAAGTAGCCCCCTCCCCGGGAAAACCTGTGTGTGTGTGCGCGCACACACACACATGCACACACACGCAGAAGGCTCCCCGCGGCTGACTAGAAAGGTGTCTGCCCGCGAACTCACTGGAGGAGAAGCGGTCATGGATGATCACCTGGAGGCCCAGGTAGAAGAAACAAGTCACATCACAGAGGAAGGATGCGAGAAGACGCCAAGCACCAGGGAGGAGAGGAGAGGCTCAGACCTCTGTTATGCATGGAGTCCCTGAGGGGCAAACCGGCAGGTGGTGAGTGTGACCAAGACATCTGATGGAGGATGAGCACCTCCTGGGCTGCAGGAAGGTCCAGGCCTGCGGGTGTGAGAGGACCACCAGCTCCAGGCAGGAGGCCCCAGCAGGTCCCACGAGGCCCATCCCAAATTGCTGGTGAAAGAAACTTTCACATGCTCAGGCCTGGGGCAGGCATTCGGCCTGTACTTAACTTGAATTTGATGCTAATTAAAACCACCTGTTTGTGGCCCAGCCCAGATGCAAGTACCTCTGCTTTAATTACTAAAGAAAAGGTTGCACTGACCAAAACTGAGGAATGACCATGTTAAAACAGAGCTTAGAAGCTTCCCTTTCCAGGACACCAGTGCTAGTCCTCCTTTGATGGTAAGACTCCCTTAGGTGCTGAGGCCACACTGACTCCCTGTGTATGTGCTGGTCTGTCTGGTTTTTTTTTTAAAACTTGAAGGAATGTATCCCTGACTTGTTTGATGTTCTTTGTTCTGACAAGATATAAAACTGTGCTGAAAACCCTGCTTCTCCAGAGCAGCTCCTCAGAGTCATCTGAGAGCCTGTCTCCTGGGCTCTAGTCCTCAGTTTGGCTCAAAAAAACTCTTCTATTCTTAGATTATTTTTGTCGACACTCCTAAACCCCACCGGTAAAGAAGAGATTTTTTCAAAGCTTCACTGAGAAAGAAGTTGCTGACAAAGGACACAGAGCGAGGCTGGCACTGGGTCCCTGTGCGACGGGGCAGCCTCGGCTGCTCCCAGGACTCACGCAACAGCACCAACACCACCTGAGTTGGACACCCTGAGCCCAGCCAGGAAGGGGCCCAGAGAGACTTTCTGGTAAACAAGAATGAGACAGCCCCCTGCCCTGCTGGTGCCCGCCTTGAACCAGTCCGGGTCCTACACAGCCCTTGTCCCATGGGTAGTCCCTTCACTTTGTGATGTTCTCACTGCCCCCGACAGGGACTCAACTGGCAAATTTTGTTACTTAAATGGGGATAATCGTTGGTGCTGGGGCCAAGGGATGGGCAAGGGGTGGGCAGAGTCCTGACTCGCCCTGGATCTGAGCAGGAGGCTCCTGGGGAGGGCCCGGCCCAGGGTGATCCCAGTGCACAGCCTGAGGGGCACTGCGCTGCCTGCCGGAGTTGCCCCGAGGGTGGGGACCTGGGACAGGAGGAGCCTGGGGCCAGGCCCAAGCGCAGGCGTAAGAACAGTGCTTGGAGCAGTGGTGAAACTGGTTGGTTCAGCTTTTTCAAGAAGAGCGGGGAAGCCTGTGTCCCCAGAGGCGGGCCCTACAGCTGTGGTCCCCTTGCTGGCCTGGCCATCGCAGGTTCACGCCCTCACCCCAGGGTCTTTTCCTGCTTCTGGGAAGGCTTCTGGGGGAGAGACAGGCCTTCCAGCAACAGCAACAAAGTGCTCAGAGTAGGAGGGGCTGAGAGCAGCTGCATGGTGACCCCAGAGTGACCAGGCTGATGCGTGGGGCCCAGGTAGGTGAGGACCCCCTCCCCCTCCCCCTCCCCCGGCCCCTCCAGCTGCACTCTGGCCTTCGAAGGCAACTTGACCTGGTGGGTGCCACTGAAAGGTCAAAAGCAGTTTCCATCAGCCGAGGGTGTTTGCTCCGCATGAAGGAAGCAGGGCCTCCCTTTCGGCTCGGGGATGGGTGCGGAAGGAGTGAGGGGGTGACACATCCTGAGGGACAGTCTGTGTGGGCTGATCTCCCCCTACCCCTCTAGCCAGTGGCAATCTCCTGTGTAGGACAGGGTGAGAGAAAGGAGGAGAGGGCCAGGGGACCAGATGGAGTAGGGGGAGGGGGAGGGGAGGACTACAGAAAACCCAGCTTGTCCCAATGACCCTGGACTCACCTTGCCACACCCACCCTCAAGCCTGGGCTGGGGGCTCAAGAGGAGCAGCCCCTACCCAGTTCTCAGGGCCTGCGTGGCCATCTGGAGCCCCCCTGCACTGCACAGCCCACCACGTGGCGCTGGAGGACAGGAAGGCTGCTTGTGTTTGTCCTGGCATCAAGGGAACCCCGGACAAATCCAGACCCTCAGTCTCACTAGCCACTGGGATCAGACAGCACAGAGCAAAGCATTTCCATTGTCCCAGAAAGTTCCCTTGGGCAGGGCTGCTGGAGACCAGGGATCTCAACTGGTGGGGGGTATTTCGCAATGACTGGTTGTCACCATCCAGAGTTGACTGGCACCTCGTGGGTGTGTTGCTGGTGGATGCCTGCTCTAACAGGTGGAGGTTAGGGATGTTCCCAACATCCTACAGGGCACGGGGTGGCCCCCCAACCCCCAACAAAGAATAACCCAGCCCTAAGTATCACCAGGTCCGGTAAGGCTGTGAGCTCGGAATGTTAGAGCAGGCAGATCACTAGATATGAGTGGAGAAAGGGGGACACAGACCACAGGGCAGGAGTGGGCAGAAAGGAGGGGCATAGGGGCACAAGCCAAATGCGGAAAACCACACATCATGTGAGCACCAGGGGTCCCTGGGCAGAGAAAGAAAAGCAGGAACCTTTGGGCTGATAAGGGGCCACACCTTTTGGGGGGATGAGTGGCCTGGAGACCAACAAAGAAAGGTGAGAAAAGGCGAGAATTTCCAGTGTCCGAATGTAACCTTTTGCTCATTATGCCCTCATTTCAATAAAATTAGCCTTGCAGATTAAAAGTACCCATCATGTACCAACCGCCATGACACTTCCGACCCAGACTAAATAAGGACAAAAACCCCTCCGCCCTTTGCGAAGGTGGAGTTGGGATGACAACCAGGGAATGCGACCCCAAACCCTTCCCTCCCCAATGAATATTCCACCCATTCATTTTTACACCCAGTGTAACTAACTTGTCAAAGAAACAGGGCAGCTGCTCACCTGAGCCTGCCCGCTCTCCCCTTGAGAGTGTACCATCCATCCTTTAATAAATCCTCACTTTACTTTTTTTAAACACTACGTCTTGTCTCTGAATTCTTTCTGGGATGGGACAAGAACCTGGAACACTGGTTGCATCCACCAGCAATGAGGAGGCCAGGTGGATGGAAGGGTCTGCTGTGCCAGCCTTGGGGGTACTAAGGACCCCACAAGTGTGAGCGTTGCCTGTCCCCCTGCTAGGCTGGGGCTGCCTGGGATCTGACAGCTGGAGCCCAGCTTCAGAGCTGCAGCGTGCGGGGGCACAGGCCACCAGGGCTGGGTGCAGCTCAGGTCTTTGGTCTCTGTTTCCAGGCCCAGCTCAGGAGCACCCCACCCCTACCCCAGCCCCAGTGGGTCCTCAGCACCAGAGGGGCAGCAGGGCCTGAGGCAGCTTAGACTTGCAGAGCAGGCTGGACCTCTCCCTGGAAGCAAGTCGACTCTGATCTTTGAACCCAAGCTTCTCACCCCCTTTTTGTGGTTCTCGGTTTACTTCTAAGCCTGAATCCCTGGCTCAGGTGGACCCAGAAAGAGTAGATGCTTCCTGGAACTCACCCTGCTGTCACCCACAGCCGATGGACTCAAGAGGGCCCCAAAGTGGCCCCAAGCCCTACTCCTGGACAGGAAACAGGTCCCTGCAGCCTCTTCTGGAATCCGAGGGCGGCACCCTTTTCCCCTCAACCCTGCTCCGGTACGAATGGGAGGCTCTCTGGTGGTAACCTCCGTGAGGGCCCAACATACTTTTTCCAGGCCCTGTCACCTCTCCTCTCTGCCCCTGGCCCAGCGCCAGAGCCCCACCACCCTCTGTCCACTGTCATCTCCTGCCAGGCAGGGTAAGGCTGTCCTCTAGTCGGGATCCAGTCCTGCTCCTGCCCCGCCCCTCCAGGCTCCCTAGAGAGCCCTTCTGCTGGCCCTGAGGATGGCAGGGCTGTAGATGATGTCCGAGGTGCCAGGGACAGCACCTGTGGGCAGGGGGTGATGCCATGACTGGGGCATCTGGGGTTCTGGCCCGGACAGAAGGAGGTTGGGGTGACCTCCAGATTCCCCTCCCTGGTCTGTCCCTGGCCTCGGGTGTCCTGTCTCTTGTCTACCCCGTGTGTCCGGTGGCCAGCCAGCTGGGAGAGCTCAGACCACCTGCCTGTGGATCTCTGCTGTGTGACTCGGCAGTGAGTCACTGGGCCAAGTTTCTGCCCCAGGTGAGCAGGGCCTCCACTGGTGCCATCCAGTGAGCTGGCAGCCACAGGCACTTCTGTGTCACTCCTTTCCCTGAGGCCTCACAGGTCTGCCAGCCTCAAGTAGGCTGGGGTTCCGGTCACACACCTGGAAGGTCCTATGGACCAGTCCCTGAAGGGGCGGGGCCTCTGACAGAAGAGGGCCCCTCCAGCAGGGCTCCTGCCGGAAGACCCCACCATCTCAGCCAGCAGAGGGTGTGTGGACGAGGGACCCAGCCCTGGCCCCACCCTGTTGCCTTGGGAGGCTTCCAGGAGGGGTGCCCTGGGCACTGGGGCAGGAGCTGAGGATTCTGGGGTCAAATCAAGGCTAGACGTGGAATGCTCTCAAATGGGCCTCATAAAGGCTGCCTGGGGGCATGGGGCTGGGTGGGAAGCTGCTGTGCAGGTCTCGCCCTGTGCAGGAGCACAGACACTGCCAAGTGTCAGCCGTCAGAGTGCTGGAAGCCATTGCAGTGACGTAGCTGTCTCGAGACTGGCTCTGCGCTCGCTAAGCGTAGGTTCCAGAAATGCAGTCTGATTCAGAGCAAACCCAAGGAAACAAGGAGAAAATACAAAAAGAAATGTAGAACGGCAGAGATCAATGGAAGAAGTGGGGTGTGGGGGGGAACCAAAGCTGGTTCATTGCCAAAAATAATCAGATGAAAGCACCCCAGCAAGAAAGAAGGAAAAAAGCAAAGACGCTGCAAATCAGATGTCCGAGAGACAGAACTGCAGACACGCAGACGGAAAAAATCACAGAGCGAGAATCCCTTACAAACCAGTAAAACTGGAAACCTAAACGAAGCAGGTAAATTTCTGGAAAATCATGAAATGACACAAAGAAAGGCAAAATAAAGCAAAGAGCAGGAATAGACTAAAAAGCGGTTTTGGAGCCCTCCCCATCCCCAGCCTGGAGCCCAGGCTGCTTTCTGAGTGAGTCCCACCCCATTTCCAGGGACCAGTTAATTCCTGTTTTGGACAAAATGTTCCAGAAAGTGGAGGAGAGTGGGATGTGCCCAGCTCAGTGCGTCTGGCTTCTAATCAGACAAACAGGAAGAGAATACGAGGGGCTTCTTTCGCTCAGGAACTTGGGTGCTAAACCTCTGAAATAAAACACTAGGTCACTGGACCCAATTATAAGTGAGACATAGACCTCACGGTCTGGATTTCTCTGGTTTAACACCAGACACATCAATGCACTTCCTCCCATACATAGAGTAAAGGAAAAAGATCTATTACCTGGACAGGTGCAGAAAAGCATCTGATGCCTGTCTTGAAGACAACAGATTCAGTCTATTCTGCTACCAGTTAAAAGAGCATTTCCTTCTGGTGATGGGGTTACACCCCCAAGTCTACAGCACCAGTGGGTGCAGCAGAGAACGTGCAGTGGCTAAGACCATGACCTGGACAGCTGCTGGGTGATGCCCTGGTTCTACAGGGTCCCAGGGGCTACACTGTCCTACACAGGCTGGCAGTCATGCTCTGCTATCAACCGAATGTGGGTTCCCGGCCCCTCCAAACCACCTTCCTATGTTGAAACCCCAGCCCCCAGTGTGACGGTGTGAGGAGGGGGCCTTTGAGAAGTGATTTGGTCCTGAGGGCAGAGGGATTTGTGCTCTTCTAAGAAGTGGCCTGAGAGCTCGCTCTCACCCTGCTCTCCGCCAGCGAGGACACAACAGGAAGCCCTTCTCTGCAAGTCCAGAAGCAGCCCTCACCAGACACGCGATCTGCCTGCTGGCACCTCAATCCTGGACGTCCTGCCCCCAGACCGTGAGAAATAAATGTTGTTTAAGCCACCCGGTCTATGGTGTTCTGCTAGAGCTGCCTGAACTCAGACATGCTCCTAGGTCTTCACCCAGCTGAGTTAAAAACTTACATCCACACAAAAACTTCATACAGATGTTTTTAGCAGATCTGTTCAGAATTGCCCCCAACTGGGAGTAACCAAGATATCTTTCAGTGGATGAACGGATAACATCCCTTCCAGGGGCGCGTCCTTGTCACGTCGTAGAGGCCACAGCGTGGTGGGCCTGCCAGGGAGGCCTGATGTCTACACTGCCTGTCTCTGGGCAGGTCTCCTGGGCCGGGCTTAACGGGGTTGGCGAGTCAGGACCATGCCGCCCGGGACTGAGCACGCCGCCGACCCCGCTCCGGATTCGCGCTCCCGAGCCTCCCTCCCGAGTCGCGGAACAGTCTCCGACCCCGTGGCCTAGCCCAAGTCGCCCTTCTGGGGGATGCACCAAGGGGCCTGGTGGACCAAGCAGGCGCCGGGCGGCAACGACCCTCGGGGGGCCCCTCGCGTCTCGATGGCTCTCTGGGCTCCTGGCGCCCCCTCCCGGCTCCCCAACCGAGCGCCCCCAAGACTCAAACGGACACCTGCGCACCGAATATACCCGTGAGCCCCTCTGAGAGTACGGCCCTGGCTCCGCCTCAAACGCACATCCCTGGGCTCTGATTGGCCGGTTGTGGTCATGTACCCACCCATGGCCCAATCACAGACGCCGCGGTTTGTCCTGCTGACAGGCCAGGCCTGGTCACGTGCCGAGAGGTGCGGTGCGGGGTCGCGGCGGGCAGGCGGGGCCCCCGCGGTCGGGAGGGCGGGTCCGTCGGGTGCGCGCTCGAGACGGGGGAAGGGAGGGACGGGGTTCCCAGCGGCTTCCGGGGGCTCGGTCCGGGTGGCCACGCTCGCGAAGCCCAGCGTCCCAGGACCCTCGCCTGGGACGAATGCAGGGTGGACAACCTGAAGACCAGACTCCTGCCTTCAGGATTTTGTTTAATGGGTAATTTCAAACGCAGCAAAGGGGAAGTAATTTTCCAGTGAACACCACCCAAACCCTGCCATTAACAGTTACATCCATCAGTCTGTCTTACTGTTAGACATATAAACGTCTTATGAACACATATCACAGTATACAAACATCGGAGGGGAATCCTTTAAAGCAAGAAGATGCTGCACATCTTGGGCAGCAGGACCCGGAGGAGCACAGGAATAGATGCAATTTCTGGAAATGCTCCAGTTTTGGTGCTGGAGGTAGATCTGCAGGTGCTCCTTATATTACACCATTATAGTAAAGCCATTTTCTTATTAAATTGCAAATGTAAGCACACTGCCCCCCAAATACTTAAGCACACAGACTATTTACGTGTAGTACTTGTTTACAGATTTTTAATGTTAAATTTACAATGTTGTACATAAATCCTAATAATACCTTTGCTGAGCTTTAGCGAAGACATGTCGCTGTGTGAGCCAAGATGCTATCCAGACAGACGCGTCCATCACCCAGAGGGTCCCCCCCGCCCTTCCCATTTCATGTCCACTCTAATGACCAGACGTACCCACTGTTATGATGTTTTCCACTGTAGTTTTGCCTGTTGTAGGCGTCATGTAAATGAATCACAGAGTACACACTCTTCTGTAAAGCTTCTTCAGTTAGTATAATGCTTCTGAGACTCATCTGTGTTGTTTCGTGCACCAGTAGTTTGTCATTTTGATCTCGCTAAGTAGCACCCCACTAGACGCATCGGTGTTCATCCGCCCTATTGACAAACTTGGGCTGACTCTAGTTTTTGGCTATTGTGAATAAAACTGCTGTGAACATGCTTTTTGAAGTCGTTGCGTGGACATATGTATTTATTTCTCTGGGCAGACATCCAGGACTGGGACAAAGAGTAGCACTGTTAAGCTTCACCAGAAGCTGACAGATCTTCCACTGGGGCTTTCAGTTTGCATGCAACCAACAGCCTATGAGGGTTCCAATTTCTCCTCATCCTCATCAGCACTTAAAAAAAATTGTTGCCATTCTAACAGATGTGAAGTGGTATCTCACTGTGGTTTTAATTTGCACTGTCGTGAGAATGAACGACACTAAGCACTTTTTACTTTTTTTTTCTTTTCTGAGAACAAATCTTTTGTCCATTTTAAAAAATTGGTTGTTTTAACTTAAAAAAATTTTGCTAACAGTGGTACTTTATTAGAAATGTACTGTCACAGGTCACTTCCACAAGGGCGTGAAAACTGAACTATCACATGGAACAGGAATTTTCAAATACCCCTCCTTGCGTTTAAACCCTTGGTTAAGATAGCAAAAGTGTAGTTGGTCTAATTAATGGGAACACGTAAACCTCTGTGTTGCAAATCATGTTGCCAAAGATGACTTTCACACTTCTGGTAATTCTGCGCAGGCACCCCTCACTCTGCCAGCTTCAGTCATGTTGCAGGGACAATATCTGATAACTGAATAGTAATGAGGTTAGTGTACATTTTATGTAACTTTCTCTCATGTAGGCAATTAAAATATTACACCTGAAAAAGCACATATTCCAATTTCTGCCCAAGACGTAATACACTAGCTTAATCTGGATGCTTCTGTTTCATGTCCTTCAGTTAATGACAGCTCCCAAGGTACTCTCTTGGGTGGGTTGGCTTTCCTCATTGAGGTGCACTGGTGACAAACACCAAGCCATGGACTTGATTCCTTAAAAGACAGTTGTATTCATGCCCTTGCTTTGGCTGGCCCTTATCCAAACGTGGTCAAAAAAGCAAAAGTGAACTAGGACGGAGTTTTCCAAGTGGGTTGTTTGACTTTTTATTTTGAAGCAGTGGTATCTCTTTGTTTAGTCTGGAGACCAGTCCTTGTCAGATATTGGTTTTGCGAATATTTTCTCCCATAATGTGGCTTGCTGATTGGCTGTCTTAACTGTCTTTTCATGAACAGACATTTCACATCGCAGTGAGGTCTGATTTCTCTGTTCTTTTCTGGTTTTTGGTTTCTGACACCTCAGAAGCCTCTGTCACTAAGCCAAGAAGATATTTTCCTTTGTTTTTCTCTAAAACTTTACAATTCTAGCTTTCACATTTAAATCTACCGTGTGTCACAAGTTAAGTTTTGTGCATGATGTGACATTAGGGTTCATTTTTTCCATGTGGATGTCTGGTTATTGCAGCATCATTTGCTGAAAAGACTTCCCTGTTTTGGTTGGCTTGCTCTGGCACCTCTGTAAAAGGTCAGACAATATGTCACTGTCTGTCTGCCTGTCGTTAACACTTGCCTCTTGGAGAAGGCAGTGTTGGCGCAGATCCTCCGTGGGAGTTTGGCAGAGGGCCCTACAAGGAGCCCCTTCACCCAAGGACTGTCTCCTGGGCTCTGGCCCACCGAAGGTCTGTGCCGGGGCTGGGGGTGCCCGAGTCTGCATTCAGACGAAGACTCAGAGGGCCTCCATGCGCGGGCCTCCTCCCAGGCGAACGGACATACCCAGGCAGGAGGGTGGGCCTGGTCCTCAGCCGGCCCTGGCCCTCCCAAGATCCTCAGTGGTCCCCGGGGTTGGAGGGGACAGCCTCTCCGCTCCTCTGGCTCCCCGCGGGTGGGTGGCTCTGAGCCGGCGCCTCCCCTTCCCGCCGCCCCGCGGCGCGCGCACGCACCCGGCTGCAGTCCGCGGGGGGCGGGGGGCGGTCCCGCTTCCTCCCTGCGTTGCCGGTCGCCGTCGGGGGCGCAGGTCCAACGTCACTTTCGGGTGCCGCTTTAGCACTCCAGGTGCCGGTCTCCCCGACACAAAGGGAACATAAGGTTACTTTTGTTTCTAAACTAAAACAAAAACAAAGCGCGTCCTGGCTCGCACATCCTGCGTGGCCCACGGGCCCCGCCTAATTTTTGCTGTTATCTTGAGACATTTTGCTGCTTCGTCGTCCTAGGAATGACTTCGTCTTTCCTCATCAACTGTTCCCAGCGATGCCCGCGATGACTGGAAGAGGAAGAGAACGGAAGGATGACGGCGAAGAGTGACAGCCGGAAGGCTGGCGCAACAGTGACATCGGCGGGGCTTCGGGGTCTTGCCACGCGGCTGCCGGGGACGTCCCCTCCCAGCAGACGCGGCTCTGTCGCTGCTCTTTGCTCTACCTGACACGGTGGAGGCTCAGGAATTTCCCATTTACCACCCAAAAAAGGCAAAAAGAAAAACTCTGACAGGCGAAGCAAGCCATCCGAGGATGAAAAGGGGGCAGAGCCACCCTGGCCGCTCTGCCGGCCCCGCCCCCCGGAAATGGTCATCAGGTGACCAGAACCCAGTATTTTGCCACCAGCACCTGGACCAACTCGCAGGACCAAAAGGCCCCAGGGCAGTATTCTTTCATCTTTAGTGATGTCTGTGCTTTAAAACCACTTGATAAAAGTAGAAAGAGGCTTTCTGTGCTTAAACTCTTATTAAAATTTCTAATAAAGCATTTTATTATCCTTTTATTTTTATGTTTGTTAATTGTTTGTAATCTGAATTAAAACACAAGAAATAAAAAGGGGACCACTGTCTGTTTCCTAGCACACTGGGGTGAGGACTGCCCTCAGTACCTGGGGTGGGCAGGGGGCAGGTGGCCTGGACCTGCAGGTCCCTTCCCTCTGAGACCATGGGGGTGGGAGCAGAGGGGAAGGATGGGGAGGAGGTGTTGGCCTGAAAAAGCTGGTAGGGGTGAGGTTGGAGGGAGAGTCCAGGCCTGGGCAGTGCCACGGGAGGGGGATCAGGTGCGCCTCTGTGGCAGGTATATGTGGGGAAGGGCACACCGTGGGTGTTTTTGTTGGGGCTAGACTAGGGGACCGGCGGGCTTACCTGGGCCCAAGACCCCTCCAGGAGCTTGTGTGTGTGCTGGGGTGTGGGTCTCCTGCCTCCACAAAGGCTTCTTTTCTCACATGTCCAACATGTGCTGACTCATTCCAGGAATCTTTTCACAAGCGGGTTCCCATTCAACACCTGACTCAGCAGATCGTCGTCAGGAAGCCAGGCCAGCCTCCACCGGGAAGTCTGGCTAGGAGTGGTAGCATGAGCTATGCAAACACACAGCCCCTCTGACTGCAAACCTCGCGGAGTCTGTGGAAACACAGAGCCACAGCAAGCCTCAGGGGCCACCTGTCTCCAGCACCCTGCTCCCCCACTGTGCCCCAAGCCTCCCCACCGCAGGGCCACCCCAGGGCTGGCTGGAGTTCCAGCCAGAGCAGCATCCCCCAGGAGCCCCATCAAGGCCTGGGCCAGGGCTTCTCTGAGCGACTCTGCCCAGCACACGCACAGCTGTGATCCCTAGGCCTTTGTCCAGGGCAGCGTCCACCCCAGGGATGGGGGAGCGGTCGGCAGACTGGTCTAGGGGCAGGAGTGACAGGTGTGGAGGGACGACTACCTCTGAGGCCATGTGAGCGTATCAGAGGCTCCCAGTACCTCAAAGATCAGCACTTGGATGCCAGTCAAAGTGGTAAAAACAGCTTTGATTCTGGAACTCTGCCCGTCGGGAAGGAACTGAGCTCCATGCCAGATCCGGGCAGAGGTGCTGTGGTGCTTCAAAGGGAGAACGAGGGCGTCAGGAGGGGCATGGTGACTCAGTGGAGTCAGGAAAGTGGAAAATCACAGAAGGGGGAAGGGGCTTGGTCTATGTGAAGCCCACCTGGGCTTGCTAACCTACCCCTACTGGAACGAGGTTCCTGCTGTCCCATGGAGGTGGGGGGTCGGAGCCCCCCTCGATGGCCAGAGAAGGAGGAGCAGGGTCTGGAGCCCTGGAGGGAGGTCTCTGCGAAGGGCCAACAAACCACCCATTCTGCAGAACGCTGGCTGCAGCCACCTCGGGGAAGGTCTTCCCTTCCCTCATGCAGCGCGATGGGCCTGGAGGTCTAGGTGTTGGCACTGAAAGAGAGAGGCTTCCCCAAGCTGTAAGATCTTTGGCACTGGGACAGGCCTCAAAGCCCAGGACATCACAACTCCAGTTTTCATGCCCGGAAACTCCTGAGTTTCCAGGGCCAGGAGGCCTGAGTGTTCTCAGACCCCGCCAACTCCAGGGACGTTGAAACCTCCAGCCACCATCCGGAACCAAGCTGTGGGAGATGGGAGATGTGCTTGGAGGGGCTGGGGGGTGGTTCAGAGGAGCTGGCGCCCCAGGAGGCTGTCAGAGGTTTAGAGGAAAGGCGGGGCTTGTTTCGGGGATTCGGGACAGGAGGCCATAGGGCGGGCAGGCTGGAGGGCAGGTGGGGGTCAACGGCGAGCAGCAGCTGGATCCCCCAAGGGCAGCCTCCAGCCTGGGTGGGAGGTTGCCCTGAGGGGGATGCAGACACCCCGCATCCGGGAGCCACACACGCCCGGCTGGTCCTTCCCTCCAGCCCCGTCTTGGGCCACTACCTGCTGATTTCTGTGAAAGGAACAAACAGTGATGCCTGTGTCTTCGCCCCACAGCCCCGAACCTCAAAATCGGCTGTCACCGAACCATCCGCACTGCCACCTGCTGGCCTGCATCAACACGCCTGTCCCTAGAGCATCCGCGCCCCGTTCCTGGTGGTTTGGGAACTCTGACACTTAGCCTGCAAGGCTGGGGACATCGGGACCAGCAGGGCTCACGCCCCGGAGTCAGGGATTTGGGGGGCTGGAGGGGACACAGGGCAAGGAGCCAATGTTCCTCATGGAGAGAGCACTCCTGAGATGGACAAGGACGAGAGGCGGAGCAGGTGGGTCTCAAACAAGGTGACAGCAGCCGTCGACACACGTGAAGACGCTCGCCCACAGCCACAGGAAGGCAGAGGGCAGGTGCCAAGTGCGGCTCTCACCTGTGACCTAGCAGAGCCTCCGAAATCTGAATACAGCACGGCAGCGCTGCGGGGAAGCAGACCCCTCACGCACAATATCTGCTTTACAGAGACGAACCCACAGCTGCCTCAGCCAAGACCCATGGCCGTGAAGAGAGCTGGCTCCCTGCCCTCTGTCCCCTCTGGCTCCCTAAACCACTGACTCTGGGCCCCCAAACCATCAGGAGAGTCGTGGGGATGCTCATTTCTCAGGGACAGGGTGACAGCCTGGTGAGGCCCTCTCGCTGGTCCTGACCTGCGCCCAGCCCACTGGAGGAGTCATCCCAAGGCTGAGGGGGCTCCTGCCACCTCTGGGCCTCAGGCTGCCCAGTTGTCAGTGAGCGGCTGGACTCCATGAACTTGGCGTTCCCTTCCAGTCCTGGTGTGTCAAGCTGGGAATGCTACCCGGGCCGGCTCCCTGCTCTGCCCGTCCTGCCGCCAGAGGGCAGGCGGCCCCGTGCTCCGCAGTGCTCAGAGGGTGGCGTGGACCAGATAGGTTTGGGCGCCACGGTGCCCACAGGGGCTGGGGATTCCTGCTCAGGACCCGCTCAGCCACCGTGCTGTGCCAGGCTGGGCACTGGGACACCACCTGGAGGCAGCTAATCACCTGTGTGCAGTAAAGACCCTTGAAGGCAGCCAAGGGCCAGCCTTGAGGATTCCCACAGGCAGAGAGGAGAGTGGTGGCAGGTGGGCTGGGGGCCGGCAATAGTGTGTGTGTGTGTGTGTGTGTGTGTGTGTGTGTGTGTGTGTGTGTGTGTGTGTGTGTGTGTGTGTGTGTGTGTGTGTGTGTGTGTGTGCGCGTGCGCGTGTGTGGGGTTGTGCAGGGTGTGCCGTGGACACAGCTGCTCCTTTAGGCCCCTTCCCTTGTTCCGACCCTTCTTCTGATTCCAGAGGAAGTGGATGGAGAAGCTTCAGTTTCCACTAAACCCACAAGAGGTTCTTGGCGCAGTGCAAGGGTAATTGGCTGGGATGACGGGGAGGAAGGGCCAGGACCTGTGGGCCCAGCTGCTCCACCAGCCGCGGGTGCACTGAATGGATTGGGTCAGGCCATTGGTGCCCTACCTGGACACCAGGGAGCACAGATGGTGGCATCCCAGGGGCAGATCTGAGCTCAGAGAAGACTCTCTGGGCAAAGAAGGAGGCAGTGACCCAGGCCTTCCTGTCTGATGCACTGCGGGCATCAGAAAACCGGAAGAGAAATGGACAAGTGGGGAGGAGCTGAGAGAGGGATCCAGGCAGGGGTCCAGCACGCTTGAGGTTGACCTGGGGGCCACACTGTCCTGGGAGGAGATGAGAGAGGCAGCCCCACCTCTAAGTGGCCTGGCTTCTTCGGACAATTAGATGTGACGGGCCGTGTGACAAGCCCACCCACCCAGGCTTGGTGGCCAGGCCCAGAGGTCCTTCCTGGGGAGGCCGATGAGGCCCAGGTGAGGGGCATGGGTGTGTCCCCAGGACTCCAAGGCTGGAGGTCACAGGAACACAGACTTCTGGGGCTGACTGCTGCTCTCCGCCCTGTACTGGCAGGTGACAGCCCCTTGGCAGGGGGATGTGGGGGCCCAAGGAGATGCGAGACAGACCGGGCAGAGGATCCTTCCAGCCTTAGCCTGGTGCCCCAGGGGACCCCACGGAAAGCAGCTCTTTTGCCCCTTTCCTGTTTGCCCGCTTCTGTCCCTCTCTAACCTCAAAAGGACCTAGAAACGAGATCACTGAGCAGCTGAAACTGGCACCTGACTTACATGCTCCTGAGTGCATACCTGCCTGCCTCCTGGACAAAAAGAAGAGGAGTGAGGCAGTGAAAGAATGACTGGTTCTCCACCCCCAGCCCCCTGAGCAAGCCTGCGGGCAGATCAGGCCGGCAAGATAACAGGAGGAGAGAGCCAGCCAGTCTGCGCCCAACGGAGAAGGATGCAGACCCCACCCGCTGCCTCCATGATTCACCGAGCTTCTTCCCCCTTTTCCCCTTGAAAAACTGTCATGACTGAGCAGAATCTTCAGAGATGGTCTCTGGACCCAAGTCCACCTTCTCCCCAGGTTGCCAGCTTTTCTGCTTAAGGCACCTTTCCTCTCTACTAACACTTGCCTCTCAAATTATTGGCTTTTGAGCAGCGAGTAGACAAACTTCCCAGCATGTGAAAGGCTGAAGCCTGGAGCCCAGGTGGAGAGGGACCCACTCAGGGGGTGAAAAAGGCAGATTGAAGACACTGAGGTCAAGGTGATCTCTCTCTGGACGTGCCGGGTGCAGCTTGGAACTTCTTGCCCTCTACCACATCCAGGAGAGAATGTGGGGCTGCCCAGGACAGCCTGTACCCACAGGTTCGGCCGTCTGTCCCTCCCCTCAGAATCCGTCTTTCCAGAGATCACATGACTCACCCTCAAGCCAAAAGCACTCAAATTATATGCAGCAAAATCCCTTTCATGGGGTTAGGAGAGAACGCCTTCTGAAGTCCTCTGCCAGGTGGGGGTCCTCCTGGCCTGGGCTGGGGGGGTGGCTGTTGGGTGCCTGAGCATTTAGGAGAGCCAGGGAGCTCCGTCCTACCATGACGGGTTGGGGCTTATAGCATGGGGGTCCCGGAGGGGCAGACTGTGGCCTAGGCTGCAGGGGGCACCTGGTGGAGGCCCCAGCGCAGGGGAGGCGGTGGTTGCGGCTGGAGAGGACACTGCCCCGGAGCAGAGTGTGTTCACAGAAGGGCACCTGCAGGAGAGGCAGGATGTGGCCTCCCTGCCCACCTGTGAGAAACAGGAAGCTGGGCCTCTGTGGTGTCAACCTGTGGGCCCTGCCGGGTGAACTTGGCCTGCGGGAGCTTTGGGTCCGGCTGGCTCCCAGTGGGAGGTGCCCCTGTGCTATGGGGTCCTCACAGGGTTCAGACAAGGTGAGAACTGTTCCCGGATCCCAAGCTGGCATCCCCATGTCTGAGGGAGAGGGCAGGAGGGGCTGCCAGGTGGCCAGAGTGGGCCTGGAGCCTGCGACACAGGGGACAGGTACCTCCTGGGCTCCACTCAGTTGCAGCCCGGGAGGCTCCTTAACACTCGGGGCCTGGGGGCCACATCTCGCCCAGAGTCAATCTCTTGTCCGCAGCAGCTGCCCCCTCCCAGTGGCCAGTGCAAAGACTCATAGGAGCCCAGACTGGGGTTCCCTAGCTTTCTGGAATCTTCCTCCATGGTCTCTAGGCAGGGTTTGCTCCGACTTAGGAAGCCCCAAGACCGTGCTGAGCCGTGAACACAGTGAGAGGTGCAGGCTGCTGCTCCCCGGAGCTGTGGGGAAGGGTCCCCGCTGTGGGGCCTTGGGTGTGGGGGCCCCTCCCCTCCATCTCCTGGGACTGCTGTGTCGGAGTCGGGGGTGGGTGGTGCTTCTGACGCGGGTTATGAAACCCTTGTCCAGCTGCAGCCCCAGGACCTGGTGGTGGCTCCCCACACCCAAGGGGCTTGGGGGTCTCCCCTGAAGGGGGCCCACTTCCTGGGCCATCCATCAGGGTGGGGAGCAAGGTGGGGGCTCAGGCTTGGTTTTAGTCACGGGGGTGGGGGTGGGGGGGTTGCTGGGCCGTGTCCTTGTGGGGACTGAATGCAGTCAATGGTGTCTGGTGCCCAGGGCCGGAGCCTGGGCGAGGCAGATGCTGGGGGTGGGGTCTGAGGAACTGAGGGAGCCCCAGGGTGAGGGGCATCACCTGAGCGGGGAGGTCACCTGCCCATGGCCGTCCATCCCCTGGGAGCCCAGGGAGGCTCAGAGGCCCTGGATGCCATCCACCAGGTGGTGGGGCGGTCGGAGTTTGCAAAACCAGGAGACTGAGGAGACGGGGGCAGAGGGGAGGGGAGGAGGCGAAAGAAGCCTCCAGGAGCCCGGGGGGGGGGGGTTCTGGCAGAGGGCCCCAGAGGAGGTGGGCTCAGCATCCAGTGCGGGGCCGGACACCCCAGGGCTGTGGGCACTGTTGGCTGAGTGGGGGCAGGGGGCGGGGCAGGGCAGGGTAGCAGGGCTCCTGGCCAGCACTGGGGCTGTGGGTTTTCATTTGCCAAGGTGGTGATGTCAGCTGGGTGGGGGTGTATTTTATTAGCCTCCACTTCCCTGGTTTAGGTGTGAAGGGGTCTGGGCAGGATAGGGGCTGCAGGAGTGAGCAGGGCCGGGGGCGGATGTGAGGCCAATGTGAGGCTGCAGGGGGTGTGAGAATTTGGGGTGGGGGGGCACTGTGGGCCCGGTGGCTCCTTCCTGCATGGGGAAGGCAGCCCCGAGCCCCGGCAGGGAGGCCGATGGGCAGCCACACTGACATTTCTGTGGCTGCTCATCTCCGCCTGTGGGGGAGGGGCCCCTGTGTTCACCCCTGCCCCTCCGGGCCTGCAGGCCTGAGAGTCCTCCGCGGGAGCAGCATGTTGACTCAGCTACAGCCTTGACCTTGACCCTCAGCCTGGTGTCCGGCTGAGGTCCTTCTGCTCCCCAGAATGTGTCCTTGGCCCCAGTCTGCACCCCCCACCAGCAACTCAGGCCAGCCCAGCTTTGCTCTCAACCCCGTCTCTCAACCCCCGTCGGTCCGCCAGGGTGTCCCGAATTGACCCTTCTCATGGTCCTCAGCCTCTAGCAGCTCCATGCACTGCTGTCCTGAAGGCAGCTTCACTGACCACTGTCACCCAGTCAGAAGGACCCTGTTATGCCCTTGGTCAGGTCATGTGGCTCCAGCCCTCCCAGAGTGAGCATGTCACCCGCTCCCCTCCCCTGTGCCACCTGTCCCACGCCCCTCCTCCCTGCACTCCTGCGTCCTGCCTCCAACCAGGCCCCCAGATCCAGTGGGAGTGCCACCCGGTGCCCCTGCCCTCCTGTCCCTCCTCAGGACACAGTCTCCCGGCCCCACGCAGCAGCCCTACCTGCTGTGTCTCATCTCCTGAGGGCTTTCTTTCTCACCTCCTTCCCATGGCCTGAGCGCTGGCTCCTCGGGGGAACGGCCCTGTCTGCTCATTCACCCCTCCGCTCACAGCACCCAGACCCGCGCCCACACGGGGCGGCCACTCAGTCAGCATTTGTTGGATGGAGAGAAATCACCATCCACGCCTCGGCCTCCAGGAGCTGGGCATCGGTGGCAGCTCCAGCTGGAGCTCAGTGTGTTCGGCCCTCTCTTAAGACACCCAGACCACTGCTGCCCGCTCCCCCTCCTCCATCCCCACGGGACTCCTGGTAGAGGCGGGTGAGGCTGGCTGGGCTCTGGTTCATATGTCCCTTCTCCAGCCAAAACGGGGGCAGGAGTGGGAAAGTGTCCCCTGCTCCCCGCTCCTGCCCCAAGACTCTCACATGTAATCGCTTAGGCTGCTAAAGTCCTGGAGGACACTTGAGAGGCTGTCACGCAAGCCTCGCCTCCTCAGCTCTGAGCTGGCTGAGAAATAGACACTGGAGTTGGAAAGGGGAGAAGAGAAGCCTTTTATGTCCAGCAAGCCCGGGCTGGGGGCTGACTCCGACCCCCCAACCCCCCCACGGCCCTACCCTCCACCCCCACCCTCTGCCAGCTGCTTGCTGCCCCAGGCCCAAGTCTGCCCTACAGGCAGGTTCTCCCACCGCTGGAGGGTCAGGGCAGCAGTGGGACAGAGAGGCTTCCCTCCTGGTGGCTCCAGTTGTCCAGAGCAGCCTCAAGGGTGGGAGGCAGGAGGAAGGGCTTCCTGGAGGAGGCACCGGGGGCCCGACTGCTGTGGACTGCCTGTGTGTCCGTGCTGGGTCAGGCGGAGGGAGGCTAGGGCCCTGCAGGCTCACTGGTACTGGTTGGAGGTGGACGCGGTGTTGCAGCGGCTGCGGGACATGTCCTCGTACACCACGCACACCGGGCTCTTGTCCTTTGCACAGCAGAGTCTCTGGACCTGAAAGAAAGCCGGAGGTCTCCCGCTGGGGCTGCTGGCTCTGGGGCACCCTCTGTCTTCAAGACACATTCCCTTAGGAAGCTTTCAGATTTCTGGGGGGCCTGGGTGAAGCCAGGTCATGAGGGGCCTCGGCCAGCCCCCCAGGTCTCTGAACTGCTCAGGCCTGGGCGAGGGGGCAGGCCAGGCTGGGGGGCAGCAGCCGGGAGGTAGAGGGTGGAAGTGACTCAGTCTCCTGGCCCTGGACAAGGAAAGGCCCCGCTGGCACAGAGAACGAGGAGCTGGAGGCGAGCGGTGGAGGAGGGGGCCACAGCCGAGGGACCCGGGCAGAGCTGACTGCTTCCCGGCCTGTCTCCCTTAGCCCTCCCATCCCATCCCACCTCCAGCACACACTTGCCCACAGATTACATCCCCACTGGCCTCACACTTGCACTCACATGCACACTTGCATATGCACACACATGCACACGGGCTCACACACACGCCCTCCTTCCCTCCCTGCTTTCTGAGAGGAGCCGGCTTACAGGGATCGGGCGGCATCTGAAGGTCACACTGACCTGTGTCCTCAGCACACACACAGCCCCCAGCCCCAGCCCGACGAGGAAGAAGCCCACAGCCAGGGCGATCGGGAGGGCGAAGCGCATCAGCTGAGCCTCCTGGCACGTGTCCACTGCCTGGGGCAGTTTGTCTGGCAGAAGGAACAGAGAGAGGCCTTTGGCAGATGGGGAAGTTCATGAGAGCCTTCGGGGCTCAGGACAGGGCAGGGCTCTGGAGAGAGTGTGTGTGTGTGTGTGTGTGTGTGTGTGTGAATCCAGGAGGCCTGAAGAGGGGGTGGCTTGAGCTGGAAGGAACAACTCAAGTGAGTTTGGAGGGAAGGTCCCCAGACAGGGGCACGGTGGCCGGGCTGCCCAGCAGGGAGGCGGAGTGGTCCCAGGGGTGGCACAGTCCCTACCTGTCACCACGACCAAGGTGCCAGGGCCCCAGACCTCGTCGCCCATGATGGCCTGGCAGGCGTAGGCACCGGAGTCTGCCAGCTGCAGACGGTGCACGCTGATCGTTAGGTTGTGCTGCAGCCCCGAGAAGGTGATGCGGCCCCGGAACCGCTTGTCCACGGTGGGCTCCCTCTTGTCTTCGTAGTAAATCACATTGCTGGGCTCGGGCCACCTTTGCTTCAGGTAGATGCCGAGCAGGGGCCCAGGGGTGGTGCAGGTGATGCTGATGGAGCCCCCCTCCACCGCGACCGTGTAGCGGGGGGACTGCCGCACCTCTGTGAGGAGGACGTGCCGCTGTCACCACTGGCTCGGCCAGAGGGGCAGGGACCCTCCTCTGGTCAGGGCACGGTGGCAGGGTGGAGGCCCCTTGAGACAGTCCACTGCCACATGTCACCACGGATGGGTCACCTCTCGGAAGCCTGGGAGCAGCTCATGGTGCCAGCACCCCAGGCTGTCCTCGCGTTCTGAAGGGCCCTGGGGGTCGGGGGATGTCGGCGCTGGGGCCTCTTCCGTCCAAAGCGGTGAGCCCTTCGCTGAGAGCTCCGACCACTCTCCCCAGCGCTACACCTTTCCCCTCTTAAATGACAGCTCTGGGGAGAGCCAGGGGCACCGTCCTGTTGGCCTCTCTCCTCCCAACGCTGACTGCCTCGGTTTCCTCCCACTTACAGGCACCTGAAGCCAGTGGCTCTATGGGGGAGGTACATCCTGGCTTGCCTGTGGGACACCCAGAAAGGGCCCTGGTCTGCCCAGCCAGGACCAGGAGCCGGCTTCTTGGTGCGAACATAATCTAAACACCAGCTTCTCAGCAAACGAAGTCCTGCAGCTCTTTCTGCAGGGAGGGGCACGAGGACTGTGCCTGCCGAGCCCCTCATCCCACCTTCGGAACTGCTCTCTACCTTTCACTGCAGAACTTCCTGCCAAAGGCAAACGTTCTCGCAGGACGAGGCTGCTTTGCTGGTTGGAGAAGGGAAAGCCCCCAGACATGCAGGTAAAGAGATTCAATCTCGGGGCTTCCGCAGCCAGACACCAGCAACGGCCCTGGTGCCGCTTGTTTTGGGACTTGTGTCCAAGTGTCCAAGGCCAGGCCTGACCTCTGGAGGGGCTGCTCCGAGAGCAGGTCACGCTCGGCATCCCGGACCACCTGCTGTCTGGGAAGGAGCGTCTTGGGGGTGGGGGGCTGCCAGGGTGGAAGCACTAAACTCGCTATGGGCAGTGCGGCAGGGGACAGGGTGAGGGACAGTCAGGAAGGGCTTACCTTGGGCAGCCAGGTTGCAGGCAAGCACCAGGAGTAAGGGGAGCTGGGGGAGCCCCAGGAGCCTGGCCATACTCACTGCTGGGGGCAAAGGGCAGGGCCCCCTTTCATGGGGCTGTCGAGACTCTTCCTGTCTGCAGTACCCAATCGCGTGGCACCACCTGTAGGCGGTGCGTGAGTGAGGGGAGGGGCTGGGGGGAGGGAGGGTCGGCCGTCATTCCCCTCCCCCGCCCCTGCCCATCCTGCTGAGCGCCCACAGGTGGACCCCGGCCCACAGGTGGGCCCCTGCCGCCTCTGCAGAGTGCCCATCAGGGAGAAGAGAGGAAGGGGAGGCTGGGGGTGGTGACCAGGAGAAATGCGAGGGGGCCCCTGCCCAGCTGAGGCGGGAGGTCAGGCTCCAGCCGCCCTGCCCTCTGGTTTACTTTCTGTTGAGACCTGATTTATGCCCAGAAACTTGGAGTAAGTTAGCCCCACAGCATGGGGGCTGCGGGTGGCCACACGGAGCCCCGCTTCCGTGCAACCGTAGAGAGGGGGCCAGGCACGTGCCTCAGGATTCGGCTGTGCTGTAGGAGCAAGCGGCTTCCGATTCTGTTTCCTGTGGATGCAGGGGCCGGAGGCAGCTCAGCCAAACCACGTGATCAGCCCCCAGGGCAGAGGGAGACCCATGCTGGGCCCCTGACCCCTGGGGCACGGAGGTCCCTGGGAGAGAGACCTACTCTGGGGAACCAGGAGGTGCACT
The DNA here is from genome assembly GCF_048564905.1 of Vicugna pacos. Lineage (NCBI taxonomy): Eukaryota > Metazoa > Chordata > Mammalia > Artiodactyla > Camelidae > Vicugna > Vicugna pacos. The sequence goes on from NC_133002.1 coordinate 62,698,727, forward strand.
GCTCTGTCCCCAGGGCTGCCATGGGTCAGATGGCCAAGACTGGCGCGTTGGGGCCCAAAGCCACGTGTGGGTGTGTGCACAGCTCACACGTGGACCTGCAGTCCTGAGCTGTTTCCTCCCTGGAAGGTCCTCCATTGGCCAGGTTGCTCCTGTCTGCTGATGGCTGGGGGTCCTGGGACGTGGGTGGGGTTTGGGGGTGGGGCTGTTCAGGTCTGAGGGGCTGACAGCCTCAGGCAGGGGCTGCTCTCTTGCCCGCAGATCCTCCTTGTGTGAGGGACGTATCTGTTTGAGAGGGAATCTTGCCAAAGGCCCCGAGGGTCCTTGCAGGTTGCTGGCAGGAGGTGATGAAAGTACAGGGCTTGAGGAAAGAAGGGCCTTCCTAATCTCATTCTTTGTTCATCACCAACACCCCGGGTGCCTGTAGTGCCACCCCTGTGCCGGGAGCAGAGGGTAGAACGGACAAGAGGCCAGGGGCCTGGACTGGCCTCCAGAAACAAGTGGACCTAGGGCAGGATGCGCAGTGTATCAGGGGAGGGGGCTGAACTTAAAGGAGCCATAGGAGTAAAGGACTGAGGAGGTGAGGGAGGGTCATGTGGTACCTGGGAACAGTGTTCCAAGCAGAGGGATCAGAGGTGCATGATCCCTGAGGCCAGAAAGTGCCTGGTGTGCCTAAGAGTCTGCAGGGGCTCAGTGTGGCTGAGAAGGGGGTATGGAAATGGGAGGCAGGGTCTCTAGAGCATTACACGGACCCAGAACTAAACTCCTTTTAGAGAAATCCTTGAAAATACAGATAAGCAACAAGTAGAAGATAAAATTAGTCAAAGACCTAGACTCAGCATTTCCTTCGAGGTTTCCTGCCTAGATGTGTCCAGTGACTTCTGTGAGCACCCCCCACAACATCAATGTTAAAATGACCTTTGATGTGACTTCAAGTGCATCAACACTTCCCGTCCGATTCAGGCAAAATGGAATAGATTTCCACGGCCCTGGAAGCATAGAGGTCCCAGGTGCCGAGCCCGTGGTGTCTGCCGGGCCTGGCCCAGCAATCCCACGGCAGGAACCTCACCCTCACTCAAGAGACGCAAGTGCAGCCCATCCTGGACCTGGAGCCAGGCACTGGCCAAGCCGTGCCTGTCCGCCTGCGAGGCCGTGGTCACAGGCACCGGCAAGGTCTCCGGTGTGGGGTCCTTCGTGGTGAGCCAGGCCCGCCAGACACCTGCGTCTCCAGACGCCTCAGGACTTTTTGGGGCTTTAAGACTCGAAGCAGCTTCTGGCAGATTTTTATTTTTCCCATTTGAAAGTGTGTTTCTCTGCTCAGTTCGTGATTTGCTCATTGGTTTAGTTTGCTCAGCCTAAGGGCTGGTGTTATGGATGTTTGTAACGCACTTGAAAGCAGCACTTCCAGAAGAATCCTCTCTTTTATCACCCTATAGGTACCTTTTAAGAATATGCTCAGTAGAGTTACATAGTTTTGATTATGAAGATATCTGGCATCAGCAGATTTGGGACCTGGAAGGGCCAGCAGGCAGGTGGGGCGGCGTGGGGGAAGGAGCTCCGCGGGAGACGTGGGGGGAGGTGGGCGCAGATCGCGCCAGCAGCTATCCATCGGCCCGGCTTCCAGCGGGGCTCCTGCAGCCAAAGGCTGCTGCACCCTCGAGCGGTGGCAGTGGGGCCAAGCCGCCCTCTCACGCCCCGAACCCCTGCATCTTGGCCCCACAGCTGCTGGCAGGAGGGTCCCCAAAGCTTGCTCTTGCTCATAGTCCAAAGACAGGAGTGTGTCCGCAATCACCCTGAGATGCCAGAACGCCAGGCTAGAGTGTCTCCGAGGTGACTGTGGGGTCCAGACACCTGGCAGATTCCTGCTCTGAGGCCCCTCTGCTCCAAAGCCCCACAGGTGCCCAGCTGCTGCCCTTAAAGATAACAGAGAACGCTGCTTTCCTAACATGCCTGCCTTAGCCAAGAGAACGACCGTCTTCACGATGCCCGGACGCCTGGCCACCAGGGCCGGTCATAGCCCCCTACAAAAATCACACCCCCTTACCAAAATTCCTGGCTCTACCCTTCCACACCCCACTCCCTTCCCTGCCACTTGAACATCAACCGGTCAGAGAACTGTGCACGAGCTGATCACACATGTTGTGACCCCTTGGTACCTGGTGTGACCCTCCCTGATAAAAGGCCTGGGCAACCGGAGCTCAGGGCTCCCACGGGCACCCCAGTCTGTGTGGCCCGCTGCAATCTATGGCAGCGTGCCTGCTAAACTCCTTTCCTGCTTTCATCCTTGTCTTTGGTAAATTTTTTTTTACCACCCAAGCCCACAGCAGTCACAGCAGCAGCATGGCCCTCCTGTCCCAAGGAGGAGCCAGGCCCCCAGGGGCGGGAGAGGGTCCTATTGGGTCCAGTGCTTTGGAACGTGAGATTTGTGCAGTTCTGGCCACAGGAGCTGCTGCAGAACCCTCCGTGGCGTGTCAGGGAGAGGCCGGGGATGCTTTAGGCCTCCCCGTCCTCTCCCTGGTCCTCCCCTCCCCTCCCCCCTCGGTGCTGCACAGTGCAGAGTCCAGGGCCTCCTTATCTGGGGAGGGAGTGAGGGACAAGAGCTGCACACAGACACCTGTGCCTACAGACGCACAGGCTCACCTGCAGACACCCCACCACCCACACTGCCTAGGTCCAGCCCCACCCCCACCCCGCCCTGCTGTCCTCCAGGGTGTCCTGGAGACGGTGGGGACCTGGCAGCCTGGCTGGGAGCTGGTACCTGCAGGAGCTTGTAGAGCTTCAGGGCACCATGCCTTCTGCGCCAGGCCCTCATGCAGGCCAGCAGGACGACCGGGACGACCAGGGCGACCAGGGTGACCAGGGCGACCAGGGCAAGGATGATGAGAACCACCTGGCCTGTGCCCTCAGGATCAGTCCTGAGCTCCGTGAGCAGCGTCTCAGGGCCTGTGGGGAGTGGGCGGGGCCTCCACCAGCTGCTCACTCACAGGAGCCACCGCTCCCTCGGGGCACCCTCAAGGGGGCATCATCTCCGCCAGGAAGCCCAGGGGCAGGAGAGTGGGGGGAGGGGGTGCACAGGCTGGGCACGGGTGCCAGGCACAGAGGGCGGGAGTGTCAGGGGAAGACCCGAGGGGGCTTCCTAGTGGGCACCTGGGCGCTGGCCCCTCTTCTGTACCCCAGGATAAAGACAGAAACACCTACCGTAGGAAGGTGTGAAGAATGTGTCTTGGGGCTCTGCCAAAGAGACATACCGGGCCAGTTAGGGAGTGCCTGCCCAGGGTCAGCCCTGACGCAGCCCCTCCGCCCCAGGTGTCAGATGAGCCCTGGATACAGGAGTGTGAAGGCCTCACTGGGGTCCCTTCCCAGGGCCCAGCCAGGCTGGGGTGCCCTTCTCAGCCCCTCCTACTGCCCCTGGTTTCCAGAGCTCAGGGCAACCATGACTGCATTGGAACCAGGTGGGGGCAGGCAGAGAGCCAGGGGTGGTGGAGACCGGGGGCGTTTGGCAGCAAAGGAAGGAGGGAGGGGAGGAGGTTTGGAGGGAGGGAAGGGCCCGGCGGTCTGTGCAGACATGGGAGGGGGCCCAGGGCATGCGTACAGGGGCTGTCCCAGGGAGAAGCCAGAGGGGCACAGACGTTGCGGGGGGTGGGGGCTGCTGCTCTCTGCGGACCCTTCCCCTGGCTCTGGGCGCGCCAGGTGAGCAGGAGCTCCTCCTCCCTGGCTGCAGCCCCAGCCCCTCCCCTCACCTGAGACGTTCAGGGTGGTGATTTCAGAGTTTCTCTGGTTTCCCGTAAGAATCCAGCGGTACCGCCCTGCCTGGGTGTCCTGGGCCTTTTCAATCACCAGCTGCGCCTGGCCTCCTTGAACCCAGAGCCGCCACCCATCCCGGGAGAAGTCTCCTGGGGCCGGCTCACTGAACACCAGCTGCCGGCTCTCCCCACGGTAGGTGCACAGGGTGATGGTGATGTGGGAGAAGGGGTTGGAGATGTTGCAGGCCATCACAGCTGGCTCACCCCTGAACACAGAAACCACGCCTTCGGTGCAGCTGGGGCTGTCCCACTCTGTGTGGGGGGCAGTGGCACATGTGGGGCCTGGCTGGGCCTCAGGGTGCTCACTGACGGCCCCCTCTGGGGTCCCTGACATTGCCTGGGGCCTGGGCCCCCCCCCCGGAGTCCCTGACATTGCCTGGGGCCTGGGCCCTCCCTGGCCTGACCTAGGTCTCTCCTCCCCCTACAGCTCCCCCACCCAAGGGGGAGGGCCCCTGGCAGAGTGGGGCCGAGAGCCTCACCTGCGCTCTCAGCACTGCCGGAGGCAGCCAAGAGCAGGAGGGCCCAGAGCATTCTGGGGACGGGGAGCAGGGATGCCAGGGTCAGCACGGCTGGCGGGAGGGGGGTGCAGGCCTCCGGATCCCTTGTCCTCACTGGTCCTTGGGATGCTCCCTGGAGGAAGGAAAGCCGGTGGGTCAGAGGCCCCTGGGCTCCTGCAGAAGCGAGTGGGAGCCGCCACCAACGGGCCAGGCGGGCAGGGGTCCCCGAGCTCCTCAGGACCAACTCTGCCTGGTGCCTGAACCCCGGCTCCACCGGTCTCTGCAGCTTCGTGATGTGCGCGGTGGGGCTCCTATCAGACAGATGAGAACCATGCGAGACAGGAAACAAGCCACTGGGAGACAACCCTGTTTACACCGCAGCGTTAGCCTTCGGTTTGATACACAACATGCAAAACTGCCTGAGCGGTGCGTCCTATGGAGACAGATGGGTTGTGCCGCACGGAAGCTCGGGCAGCCGCCCGAGCCTGACTCCAACCGGAGACCGCCGTGGACGCCCCCAGCCCCTCTCCCGTTCTCGCACACCGAGGCTGGACACCTGGGGATGCCCGGCCCGCTTGCCAGATTTGCTCTTATCAACAAGAGCGGCCTTCCTGTGGAACTTGTGGGTTACAGGTCCTGGAAAAACGGGACTTTCACATCCTCTGAAAAAAGCGCCAGTCTCAGGTTTCCAGTAAAGTACCCTGATTACCCTGATTAGTTTGAACTATTTAATTTAAACTAGTGACACTTTGATTAAATAATAATAATAGTAGACTTGTTTTGCCCCCCAGTTTGTGGTCCTGGGTGAAGCCTGCCCCAGACCCTCACACACGGACCCCTCCACGCTTCCCCAGCCCCCAGCTTTCCCCTCCCTCGGGTCATCAGGTACAAACCCCAGACGTTGGAGGGAGCATTTTGGGGTCATGTTCTGTGTTTCTCTGTGCCTGTTTCATGGTGCTTTGTGGGTTAGCTCTGGCTCCCCGGACCCCGGACCCGGAACGCTTGACTTAGGCCCTTCCACACGGCTCCCAGCGCACCTCCTCGGCCCCGCTTTTCCATGTGACACCGGCTGCTGCGTCTCCCAGCTGCTGGGGGGTGAGCTGGCTCACCGTGCTTTTTGGCCCTTTGGGTTTTCACGTTGCCACTGCCTTTGTAAACCCTCTGCCCACTTTTCTGGGACAGTCTGTCTTCTCCTTACAGGTTTATGAGACTTTCGTGCCGTAAAGAATCAAACTGTCATCCGTGATCATCTTTCCTCCCCAGCTGTTTCTGGAATAAACAGATTTGTTTGGTGTTCTGGCGTTTGTCATCCTGTCTGTCTTCTCCTTGAAAACCTCAAGGTTTTGTTTCAAAGTGTTTTTTGTTTGTTTAAAGTGTCCTTTTAAAAAGGCCGCCCAGATTGTTGCAAATCCACAGTGGCCAAATTTTATCTAGTTTTCTGTTCAAATCTTGAAGCCACATCAATGTCACTTTGCAAGTGGCGTGTGACAGGGTCCATTTTGCTTCCTTCCAGAAGGAGGGAAGGAGGTGCCCAAGGCATTTGAGAGTGAAGCCCCCGTCCCCTCCGGCCAAGGTGCCTCCACCACTGAGGACCTGCCGGCAGCATCTCCACCCCGGATGCGGCCGTGGCACACGTCCAGGGAGCTGTGTTATCCGCTGTGTTTCACACAAGGGAGGCGGCTCCTCTGCTGCTTTGTTTAGCTTTCCCACAAGAACATTAACCCAATTTTAACCAATATTTTTAGAATCAAGAATGTGGTGATTGAGTAGGGGAGTGGCTGCCCCGATCCTGCCCAGACCCGCTCGGAATAACATAGACGAGGCGGAGATTTCACAGCGGGACACTGTCCAGCGGCAGCCTTTCTGATTTCGCTGCCTGTCAGCGATCACCCAGATGGGGCATAAACAGCTCATCACCACTCAGTGCTGCTGGGACCCTTAGGTGGGTGGAAGGTTCCAGAAAGAGGGGTCATACTTTCTTGACTGGGCCTTTTCCTGTCACCTCAGATAAGATCTTCTCAATCCTTTTCCTGAATATTTTTACAAAATAGTAACTTTTCTTACATTGGGAGGTTCTGATACACAGAACGGTATCAGAACAGCTGATACCCCGGGGCCCAGCAGCGCCCTTCTGGTGGTGCACAGTGACCCCAGGCCCCTGGAGGGAGACGCCTGTGCAGACCTGGAGGAAGCCCTGGGCAGGACCGTCAGCCCTCCAGTCTCCTTCTGCCTTAAGAGCAGAACCGTCTCCCGATGCCCCCCCACCAGCCTCTCTCTGCCCTGCCACCCCCACAGCCTTTGGCCCCCACAATTCCCCAGCCTCCCGACGTGGGTCCAGGTGCCCCGTCGACCAGAAGGCAGGCCAAGGTCTCCCCTGGCCAGAGGTGCGGGAGGACATACTCCCTGGGGGTCAGCGGCCTGGCCTCCCTGACCCCTAGGGCTGGAGTGGGCAGGCGTCCTCATGGCCACATGGAGGACTCACCCCCAGGGCACCAAAGCAAGAACGCCACCTGAGCGCGGGCGGTGCTCCAGGAGCGGCGGCCCCTCCATGGTGTGAGTGACAGAGTGTCCTGCGGGTGGCCTGGCCTGGGTATCCACCAAGAGGCACCCCCAGCCCTCTGTCCACTTATTTCCACCACGTTCCTCACATGTGAACTTGGGACTTGGCAGGAGGCAGGCGTGCTTTTCTGGGAGAGGGGTGCCCAGGGCTCTGCGGGGTCCAGAAGGAACCCCTCCTCACACGTTGTCCTGACTGTGGTCAGGTGTTTTTCCTTCCAGTGACTCTAGGGTCTTGTTTCACACTCCGAGTACACTTTCCGGGATGTTGTTTGAGAATAAATGAACAGTTGGCCTAGTTCACAATCCTGGACCGTCCAGGGCCTCACTCCACGTGGAGCCAGGATGGCCCGGCCTGGTGGAGCCACCTCCTCTCTGGAGGCCACCACAATCTTACTTCTGCTCCCCGACCCCTGCAAGGCTCACCCCGCCGTGTGCACGCAGACACACACACACTCAGGGCCTCCCACATGCTCTGCATTCAGAAGGTGTTCAATCCCTGTGGACCTGCTCAGCCTCCCCACTGGGGCTGTCCCGTGTCCCGTGAAGGCTGTGGTCAGTCCCCCACAGTGGGCCCTGGGCAGGAGCCACAGCTGAGCTGGGGGGTCAAAGGTCAGCCTTGGTCCTCATCTGGACCAGTGACACGGAGAGGGAGTGACCTCAGCAGAAGCGTGTTTACTTGGCAGGTGCTGACCTGGCTGCTGGACTTTGGGAGCAAGAGGAAAGTGAAAGCAAGCAGCGGGCTGGGGTCCAGAGGTCAGCCCGGGGGACAGACGGCCACCTTCTGCAGCGAGGGTGCGGTCCTCGGGGAGGTGTGCAGGGCTCCCCATCAGTCAGTCCCACCTGGCCACCCTCTGCCCCCCGGGACTCCATATTGTGTCTGCCTGTGAGGGACTCTCCCGTGATGCTGGCTTCCAGCCTCCCTGCCCAGCCCCAGCATCCTAACAACTGTTCCACATTGACTCATTGTTTTAAACATTATAATCTAATTTAGCCTCACCTGTGATCATTAGCTGTGTTTTTATACACATGCGTCTCACACACAATGAAATGACCAGAAAACAGGTAAACCAGGAGGTGCCACAGACCCCCCTCCGCTGCCCTGTGTGGGTATGACCTACGGAAAGGTGACACTTGGTCATCCTCTGTCATGTTGTCCCAGAGAGGCTGGGGACTGCTGACAGTATGGGCTCCCAGACAGGGCTGGCTAGGGCTCCAGGCTCTTCCTCCCACTGCCCAAAGCCCCCAGTCTCCTCTGAGCCTTCTCCCAGCTCTCAGGGCCTCTGTCCTCAGACACAGGCACCCCTCAGTCACTCTTCACAGCTCCCTGAGGTCCTCCTCGCTGGGAAAGCCCCTGGATGCTTCCAGAATCCAGAAAAGGAGACACCTGGGTCACACACTCCCTACCCCTAAAGTGCACCCATCTTGGGCCGGGCTCCTCACCGTTAGGGGCTAGAGCCTAAGGGCTGGGGGTACCTCCAGCCTGGGGTAGACCCTCTGAAACCATGGACAAGTCTTAATTCAACCGAAACAAATCTGTAAAATGGAGGCAAACTTCCACCTCATAGAGCACAGGAAGGGCTGTCTGCAAAGAGCGGGACTGGAGGCGGAGGGGCTGGACCGCAGCGGGAGGGCACCCTGTCCTCAGGCGCATTCTGCCGCCCTGATCTGTCTGGGCTTCTACTGTTGTCTTACTTTTAAACATCAGTATGTTCTGTGCAATATTTGGGACATACTTGTATTTCAGAATGATTCATTGAGGGGAGGGTATGGCTCAAGTAGTAGAGCGCATGCTTCGCATGCCTGAGGTACTGGGTTCAATCCCCAGTACCTCCACTGAAAAATCAAATAAATAAATAAACCTAGTTACCTCCCCCTGCAAAAAAGAAAAGAAAAGAAAAAAATTTATTCATTAACTGAAATTCAGGTGGGTCTGTAAGTCTGGCAGCTGAACTCTGCCTGAATCTTCCGACTTCTCACCAGTGCTGCAAAGGGCAGGGAAACCGGAGAGAGGGAGGGCCAGAGCACAGCAGCAAAGTGAGGAGCGAGAAGGCAGAGGCTCAGGTGTGAGGCAGGAAGGCTGGGTGTGTGAGCAAGAACTGGAGCGGCCTGGAGACTTCTGGAACTGGGAAAGGCAGAGGCAACAATTCAGATTTCTCTCAAATCACCGGGCCAGGAACTGGCATCTGCACAGACTGAAATGCCGCGATGCAGTCACTGGGGAGCAGATCCCACCCGGGAGTCAGCGAGACGTCTTGGAACGTGCACACCGTTGTCAGCACCTTGTGCTACCATGGGTCCTCAGGAAAACTGAGGCAGCAGGTTGCTGGAAATGAGGTGTCAAGTGGCCAGGTGCATAGGGGTCCTGAGTTGGCAAGGATCTCCACTCCCACAGCACCTGAGAGCAGCCTGCAGCTTCCCCATCTGCCGCAGGGGCTCAGGTAGCACCCACTTGGAGGTTTACATGGGGAGGTGAGCCTAGGCACCCTCTCCCCAACACTGGACAGGGAGGCGACCAACCACCTCCAGAGGACAGCTGCAAAGGCGCCGAGCCCCACCCTGGCTCAGAGAGATGAAATGCTCCAGTCCTGGTCCCTGCTGCTGGGGCCTCGAGGGGATCCCAGCTGGGCGGTAAGTCCTCCAGGCCCAGGGACTGAGCCCGCAGCCCTTCCCGCCTCAGCCCCACCCAGGCTGTGCACTCTGCGTGGCTGCTTCTTGCGCACTCCGCTCCGCTCCGTTCACGAGGCACTTCCTCTGAAAGCCCTTCTCCCCCTGCCCGGGACCCTGCATACCCCCACCACCTTCACTTCATAGTCCCTGGGGACAGGAGGGCCTCCTGGGGGCTCTGGCTCCACAGGCATGAAAAGTGGTTTCCAACTGCAGATCATTAACCAGCAGTGGGTGGGGAACTCATTGTAGTGGCTGCTGCAGACAAACCAAAAACGAAAGGGGAGCGCGGGAAGGGGCCGTTGGGGCCCCCACCACCTGAGGGCAGTCTCAGGGGCTTCATTTTGTTCTACGAGTGTTTGTGAGTGAATGAGCTGCGAGTGTGAGAGTTCACGCGTGTGCGCCAGCGCCCCCGGAGCACTCGCAAGTGTGAGGGCACCGCCGCTGGGCCTGGAGTGGGCGCGGGGGCAGGAGCGACTCTGTCCGGACGGGTGTCCCCGGGAGCCCGAGCTGCCACCTCCCTGCCCCTCCAAGAGCCCAGCCCGGGGACGCCCCGCAGAGACGCAGTTCCCCACCGCGAGGCGAAGCCCAAGTCCTTCCCGCCCGCAGCGCGCCCTCGCGTCCCCTTGCGCCTCGGCCCCTGGCTCTCGGACCCCGGAACTCCGGCCGCGTCTCGGGGGCAAGAGGCCGTCAGCGCGGGAGGGGGTCCGGGAGTTCCGCGCTCCGCGGTCCCCATCCCGGCCGCGCGCACCTGGGCGCACGGACCCGCGCGATACCCGGAGCCCCGCCCGCGGCGGTCCCGGACCCCCGTGGACTCCCGGCCCGGCCCGCGCGCCCCTCGCCTGCGGCCGAGCCCCTCACCTGCAGCCCCACTCCCGGGGCGCGCGGCTCCACCACGCCCGCAGCCGCCGCTGCTCCCTGCGCTGGAGACGGAGGAAAACTTAAGGATCCCAGGGCGGAGCCAGGGGAGGAGGCGCGGCGGGAAGGAGGATCCCGGATCCGCGCACGCGAGGTGCAGCACCCAGGTCCCAGACTCAGGAAGAAAACCCCAAGTTATAAGAAGTCACTCGAGTTTCAAGAACTGCCTGCCCCAAGTTCACAGAAAACGTTTACGACTTTCTTGGTAGTAAATTCCTTATTATGTTTTCATCAGAAGCGCTGCATTAGACGAAGGGTCTGCGGAAAGTAGGAGGCGCCAATGCCTGGAGATCTCTACGCTCAACTCCCTCAGAGCTGGCGCGTCTCTGGGGAGCTGGGTGGGCTCGCTTCCCTGCGTGTGTCAGGGGACCACGGCGAGTCCCCTCCCGTGGGCACACCCAGGCCAGAGCCTTGCCCGTTGGGAATCGTCAGGGTCCAAGGCTGAGTCGTAGGAAACGCAAGCCGAGTCCACCTGGACATGGCTGGGGGCTCAGGCAGGAATCCGGCAGTAAGCAGCAGGAGCCGGTGGGGAAGAGGGAGGTTAACCGCCCCTCTACTTGCCGTTGAGAGGAAGGAGCCCCTCCTGCCAGCCCCCTCCCCACAGGGGGGTCCTGCGGGTGGGCTTGGAGACACACGTGGAGGAACTAACTCAGTGTCCTGAGGGCACACCTGTGTGAGGTGTGAGGGTGCAGGGGGGCTGACAGGTGCCGACCTCGCAGACGCGCGGCGGCGGGGAGTTCATCACGGGGCGCGCACGTGTCTCACTCAGGGATGCCTTGGGTGCTATCATGAAAGTCACTGAGACGTAGGTTTCTCTTTCAGTGTCCAAGAGTGGGAAGTGGGGGGAGGACACGAGTGTTTCTTGGGCGTGGAAGGGCAGAGGTGTTTGACTCATTCTTTCTCGGGCTCTGGTCTCCGTTTTTCAGGCTGCTGGCTGGGAGTGGCTGTTGTGGCCTTGACTCCTGGGTCCTTGCTCCGTGTCCAGGCTCACCAGCTCTGCGGGGCTCGCCAGCCGGGTCCAGCTTCACTTCAGCCCAGGAGGCAGCTGCTGGTCCTTCTTTCACTTGTTGCCACTCCCCACTGACGAACCCGCTTACACACAAGCCTCCAGCCTTCGTCTACCTCTTGGCAGAGGGCCCAGGTGCAGTCTGTGTCCCGTGAGCTTCCACCTGGGGCGTATGCAGGGCCTGGCCTGGCTTTCCCTGGGGGAGCAGAGAGGCTCAGAGAGGGAGACCCAGTGGCGATGCTGCGACGGGGAAGGGGGGGCAGGAGAAGGGGTTTGTCTCCATCCAGAGTGACCTGGGAGGGCCCTGGGCAGGGTTGTCCAGCATCAGACCTGCTCTTCCAAAGCCCACTGGAAGGCAAGGGTTGGGGGTTGGGGGCAGCGAGTTGGGAGGTCCTGGCAGTGGTTCTGGGGGTGTCAGTGGTGGCGTGGGGAATGCTCGGAGGTGCATGGAGGAGGGAGAGCCCACAGATGGTGGTGGTTTGGATGTGGGGTGATGAGGTCTGGAGCCCTGCAGTGCCAGCCGGGTGGCATGTGGGCCATTCCCTTCCACTCAAACCCAGGGTGACACACTGGCAGTGTGCAGAGTAGGGCAAGGGACAAAGAGGTGTTTCTGGGCCCCCGGGGGAAGGTCCCACAGGCTGTGGGACCTTCCTTGCCGACAGGCAGTGAGCGGTGCTGGGGTGGTGATGCCCCATTTTCATGAAGAAGGAGGAAGATGCAGAGCTGAGGTCAGGGAGCCCTTGAATTTTGGGGGTGCAGAGGAGGGGCCTAGACTGGACAGGACAGAATGTTCCAGTTACCCCCAAGTAGAGTGTTTAGAACCTACGAGGTGGTCAAAGGGAGAGAAGGGCCACCTCTCCAGCTGAACTCCAGGCCTGAAAGTCAACCAACAGCCTGGCGTCTGGACCCGGGCAGAACAGGACAAAGTCCTACTGGACGTGTTATACGAGCAACCTTTGCCTGCTGCACAGATGAACTCAATGCTGGTCGTCCTTGTGGGAAGATGGCACCAAGGCCAATGTGCAATTCCAGCCCCCCACAGAGGGGCACAGAGGCCAGGGTCCCCGGGCCCACCCAGAGGGCCATGCGACACTAGAGACAGGGCTCACAAAGGACCTGGCCTGGGGACTGAAATGCCACACCCATGTGCCCGGTGCCCACCCCCTGTACCCCATACCCCCCGGGCTAGAATGAGGGGTGGCTTTCTGAGGCCACCTCCCAGGTCAGCCTTTCTGTTCCCTCCATCCAGCCTCACCCCCACTGAGGGTCTCTCGAGTGGTGGGAGGGTGTCCTGGGGTGGGGGCAGATCAGGCAGGAGGGGAGGAGTGTCCCGCACCCTGAGGGGCCTTGAACGTCAGCTGAGGGCTCAGAGTCTCCACTCCGTGAAATGGGAAATGGGATCCCGCGGGGATCTGAGGACAGCAGGTACCCTGGTAAAGCATTCGTGTTTTTGAAAGTGAAACCAGTTTGTTTATGTTGAAAGCAAACCACTGAAACACCGTAGGAAGACAGGATAAAGTGAGCTGTGCCGTGTCTCCTTGGGGCCTTGTCCACCTCGCAGAGGTGGCGCTCGTGGGCACGACCTCATACGACGTCCCAGTTCTCTGTGTGCGTACAGACACGTGAGCCTGTCCAACACGGGCAGCCTTCCTGTTTGAAGCTCTCCAGGGACCCGGTCCTCGGGGGCCCTGGGCTCCCATGCTGCCTGCCCGTCTCTCTCAGGACTTCTTTCCTCAAACCTCGGCTCCCGCCGCTTCACGTGAGAGATGGAGTTTCATTTTCTTTCAGTTCCAGGAATTTGTAGATTTAAGTTACGATTTCCTGTCTAATGAAAAAAGTACTCAGCAGCTTATTTGTCATATTCCCGAAGTGCTGGCATGTTTGTTTTTTTGTTGCCAACTTGTCACTTCATTCTCTGGGTTCCCTCACTTTGACAGGATGCCATTTCGAGCCTCAGTTGTCACACACGCACACAGACACGCATGTCAACTGTTGCAAATACCTCGGGGTCCTGGAGATGTCCGCTGTCTCTGGAGTCCCTCCCACCGATGTGCTCAGCGGGAGGCGCAGACCCTTCGTGTACTTGCCAACTTTTGACAGCGACCCCAGGAGGGTGGGCTGGAGTCTGATGGAATCATAGGCAGTGTGTTGTTCTTCTGAAATGGCTGCGTCCCCCTAGCATCTGGGTATTTTGTCCTGAGCTGCCCCACCCTTCAAAGCTCTTGGGTTTTTATTGTCTTTATAACTTCATTTTAGAAAGAATCATGTTTTTAGTATTAGCCCTTCCTAACCGGGACCTAGATAATGCTTTTCCATTATCTGAATGCTCTTTCACTTTCTTTAGAATATGATAGAATTTTATTTATAGAAGTGCTTCGCATTTCTTATTAAATTTGGGGTGCTTTGTTGCCCTTCAGAGAATGTGAAGAAGCCCGGCTCTGCCAGTGCCCGTGAGTTGGGAACGAGGGGGGCTCCAGGAGTCCCGGATGGATCCCCCACGACGGGCTGAGCCCACAGCTCCACAGGGTCCCTGCTGGTTCCGTGCTGCCCAGTCCTGGGCGCAGGCCGGGCCACAGCTGTTTGGACACTCTCCTCTCCTCTCTGGGGACAGGCCCGGCCGGTGCATCTCGATGTCACCTTCCTCGGGCGGCACCAGGGATGGAGCTGGGGCAGGAAGCAGCTCTGGCAGGCAGGGCGGGCGGCCCAGCGCACTGCCTCCATCAGCATGCCAAGCAAGCCCTCTGCCGCTTGAGCTGTACCCTCCCCACCAACAGCAAACATTTGTGGGGGGCTGCACGGGGGCCAGCACCAGGAGGGGCAAGGCTGGTGCCCCAGCCCCCAGGAAGTCCTGGGACCCGCAGCCCCGGGATGGAACAGGGCGGAGGTTCACAAAACAATCCGAAGTCACAGCCCTCACAGCAGGTTTCCTTCTGAGTCACACTGAGCAGAAGCGAGGCCCCCATGACCAGCATCCCTGCTCCCTGGCGTCACCCCAAGTGCCCCCAGAGATGGCAGTGGGGGAGCTGCCACCCCTGCACCCTGTCCTCTCCCTTAACTGTTGACCTCCATTCCCAGAACTACCCGAGAATCGGGACACTGCCCTGGGAAGACGCTAACCCCAAGCCACACAGAGGGCAGGCTGGGGCCCTGGGACCGGCTCCCTCTGATCGTGGAGGAAGGCTCTTCCCGCGGGAACAGGAGGGAGTTTCCATCCCGGAACTAGCAGTTCTAACAAGAGGAACCGCCTCAGCTGTCTCATCCCTCAGGGATGAGGGGCAGGGGCTGGGAAAGACCTTCCCCAGGCACTGTTTGAAAATGGTCACCGAAAGGGAGGGCGGGTCCTGGGGTGTGTTGTGAGGAGGGGGAGGGCCGGCCAGGTGCTCACTTCAGGTTGCTGCTGACAGGAGGCCCTGGTGCTCCTGCCACCACCTGCAGGTCTGGGGAGAAGCAGAGGGTCTGGCTGGGGAAGCGCCTGTGACATCAGCTAATTGGCTCCAGGCTCCACACTCAGCCCCTGTGCATGGAGGTGTCTGGTGTGGATGGCGGGGCTGCGGTGAAGCCACGACACGTCCGACGGGTGTCTGGGCACCCGCAGAAGCAGGTGGCCAGACCCCAGTAGTGCAGACAGCATCGTCCTAATTTCATTTTAAATACTGACAAAAGAAATATTCACATATTGAGATGTAGGGAAGTCATTCTGGCTTATACGTGCGTTAACTTGAATTTCATGCTAACTAAAAACAGCCTGTTTGTGGCCTATCAAACATACATTATCCATCTGCTTCAATTATTAAAGAAAAGGGCACATTGACCAGCAGTAAAGAATGTCCATGTTAAAAACAAAGGTTCAGTGCCCTCTTTCCGGGGCACCAGTGCTGGTCCTCCTTTGATGGTAAGACCCCCGTCCCAGGTTCCAGGGCCACGCTGACTCGCTGGGTATGTGCAGGTCTGTCTGGTTTTTTTGGAACCTTGAAGGAATGTAACCCTGACTTGTCTAATGTTCTTTGTCCTGACAAGACCTAAAACTGTGCTGGAAACCACACTTCTCCGGAATGGTTTCTCAGAGTCACCTGGAAAGCGGGCTTCCAGGCTAGTCCGCGGTTTGCCTCCAAGAAAACTGTTTTCTATTATTATTGCTCGTTTACGGGTTTTTTTCGTCAACAGTACCCAGAGACATACAAACTTCCAGGAAAGCTAGGAGTACATGAGCTGTTGTTAGGGGTTAAGTCGGAGTCGGGGAACTACAAGCTTTTGTAGTTTCTCCTACTTTTGTTTTCCTCCAAAATTTCTCCAATGGGCATGTGCTTAAATGATCGGGGGCGGGGGGGACTGTGTTCTTCAAGAATAAACAACAATTTTTATTAGATTAACGAGAGGGATTATTTGGCAGAGAAGGGACAGTAGGGCGACCCCACAGGGCTGACTCTGGGGGGCTGTCCCCAAGGCCCCGGGGCGGTGGGGGGAGCTGCAGGGAGGGGCTGAAATGCCCCTGGGCTCCAAGTGTGAAACCACGGGTCTTCCGAAGGCCATCACCCCCCTCCACACACACACCCACCCATGCAAGGCCCTTCTCAGGGGAGGGGCCGTGGGGCCCTGGCACTGTCCCGCTGCCCCTCCAGGGTGAAGCGTCACCTCAAGGCCATCTGGGAGGGGTGGGGGCTCCAGGGACTCCTAGGTGGTCACCAAGACCAGGGGCCTCCCTGCAGCCTGGGTGGGCCCAGCCCTGCAAATGAAAGAAGAGAAAACAGTGTTTTGCTCAAGATCCAATTCTGCAAAGAGTAACCCGCGGCAGCCACTGACCCGCAGTGCACCCTGCGCTCCAGATGGGAAGTGAAAGGCAGTAAGGAAAGGGTGCTGTGGGCTGGGACAGCAGCCCTTAGGTAGTTAGAGGGGTCGCAGGAAGAATTTTAATGAGCCCAGCCGCTCATATCTTCCCACACAGAGAGCCCCACAGCTGCTCCCTGGCGGCGTCTCTGCTCTGCGTCCAGCAGCCTTATACCAAGTTGTGGGCCTGACAACTGTGCTCCCTTTGGAAGGTCACACAGGGGCGGCCCCAGCCCCGGGAGCGGTTCCCTCAGATATTCTGAGCAGCCATCTTCCTGTCTCCCTCGCCTGGCAGCTCTCATCTGTCCTGTGGTTTTTTCCAGCGGACAAGCCCCCGCCCCAGAGGGGTTCACTCAGCCTCCAGCAGGGGCTGGATGTTTCTGGGGGCCTCCCCTGCCCCCTGGCCTGAGAAGGTTAGCTCTCAGTGCTGAGACATTTCAGGGCCCCCACCCCACCCCCCAGGGGGTTCTTCCTTCCTCTACATCCTTGTTTAACCCTGACCTCTTCTTCTGGCCCAGGGCCGGACCCAACAGGCCTGAGGCCACCGGGGTCCGAGACTGACAGGGGATTGAGACCCAGGACAGGGACAGCCCACATATTGCCAAATGACCAGAGAGGACCCAGGGCAGAGCTGTGAGCAGGAGACTGAACACGGGTGGTCAGAGCCCCTCGAGCCAGCCCCGGGGACAAGCCCAGCAGCGCAGGCTTCAGCTGGTCAGCACACGCCTGTCTAGGTCCCCGCTTCTGGAATGTGCCAGAGCCGGCCGGAGAGGGAGGCCCACGGACGGAGGGCAGCACTGAGCCCACTGAAGGGGGCTCCCGCAGGCTGGGAAGGGCGGGGAGAGGCACCATCCTGGCTGGGTCCCTGCTCTTCCGGGTGGACAGACACCCACTGTTTGTATACAGTAGGTGCTCAGAGAGCACTGCAACAGCCAAGGGTGCCCTTCGGGCAGAGGAAAGGGTATTCGCAGCACCTCTCCCGCCACCCCCTCTCCTGCTCTGGAGGCCAGTGTTTTCTGGAGAATTCTGAGTCCCGCCAGCTTCGTAAAACACACAGGATGCTCACAAAACTCACTGCGTTGCCATTTGGGACAGAATCTCGGGACTTGGCAGGTGGCATGTGAGTGAAGGCCCCACACCATGCGGTTTACCTGGTGCCACGTCGGGGACGGAGCGCGAGCAGAGCGCGGAGCCCCAGCAGCAAACCCAGCCGTCAGGACGCTGTTACCACGGCCCTTACTTTCCCGTGAGCGCTTCTTGGCTCATCTTAAGTCAGTCTGATATTTTCAGCTTTTACGTGTCTTTTATTTTTGGTGTGCTTCTCGCAGAAGGTGTGCAGCAGATTTTTATTTGTCCGTTTGTTTGTTTGTTTTTTAAGCCAGCCAAGATGTTCTCTGTGCATTTATAAGGAGCTTTACTTCATTCATAGTTCCAGTTGTTACCTGGATATTACACATCCTATTTCTATACTTCTGACAGATACTCTTAAATTTTAAACAAAGCAAAATCAGTAATACCTAGAAACTATATATATTTGAATATATTCAAAACGTCCGTCTCGGAGCCTGGTCTGTGACAACGAGGGGCCACAACAGCCAAAGCGCTCGGGAGCCTCTGAGATGCTGATCCACACATATTAACCGTGTTCTCCAGGTTAAATCAGAATTTACGTCTCCAGTTACATTAAGATAAAACCCAACCTGCATCTCCCTCCCCCATCCTTTCCCACATGGAATGTGTGCGACTTGGTTTCCATTCTGCTGTTGGATTTTCACCGGCTCAACTGATGAAGGTTTGAAAGAACATTTAGAGGCAAAGGAATGTGGGGATTGTCGTGAGTCAAGGACCAGACTGACTGGGAACCGAGGAAGTCGCCCTGCGCCTGGAACCCTGGTCACCCTCGTTCATCCCTGCCTGGCGTCCTGCGTTGGGGGGGGGCACTGGCCCCGGGTGGGAGGCTGTCCTGTCTCGAGCCGGGCTGGTGACTGGGCAGAGGCCCACGGAGCAGCCCAGCCTTCTGACTCTGTGCCCAAGAGCGCGGCCCTGCTGGAGAGCAGATGTCTGGGAGGTGGGCGAGGCGCTCTACTGGGGTTGGGGTGGTGGCGAGTGGCGGTTCCGCCTTGCTTTCCCAGGAATTTTCACAGTTGGCCTGCGTTTCCTTAGAGTGGAGCCTCGTCAGTGCCTGCACAGCAGAGCTGAGTCAGCCGCACAGCTGCTTCCTGCTGCCCCTTCCCGTGGGCCCACTGCGCTGCCCAAAGGCCCCCAGCTTCTTTCTGCGAGTCCCCTCGTGCTGTTTCTGGGAATGGGACTGTCCGCGGCTCTCACCCTAAAATCAGAAGGAGCTGGAAACATCGGGGCTTGATCTGCTCAAGAATACAGGAGCCGGGCGTGGGGACCTGGCCTGGCTGGGGAGGCTTTCTGGGTGGCTGCCGTCCGGGGAGGGGTCCCGTTCTGCACCGGGCCCCGTGTTGGCAGGCCCGAGTCAGGGGTGCCGGCCTGGGACCCAGCTCACACTGACCAGACCCTCGTCACCCGAGGCTGGTTCGCAGGCGCTGCCTCCATGAACACATATGCCCTGCCAGCAGCACCCCTGCCCTGCCAGCAGCACCCCTGCCCGGTCTGCCTGTGCTATCTGCCTTGGAAGAGGTGTCTACACAGGGGGCCTCCCGGTGGTGGCCTGGGGGGCGCTCTGTGGAAATGGGGGCCTCCACAAGTGCCCCGGCCCTGCTCAGAGGTGCCTCTGCAGGGGGCCTGTGCCACCAGGTCATTCAGAGGCCTAGGCGGGCAGCGTGACGGCGCCGTCTCCATGCAGCTCCAGAGACCCACCCTGGGGCTCACCCGCCTTGGCTGCCAGCATCCGCGTCGCGTCGGCGGGGCAGCTCCCGGAGGGTGGGGGGCTCCTCGGCCACTTTGCCCCTGTCTCCTCCTTCCAGCCCAGATCGACACTTTGTTCTCTCAACAGACATCAGTATGACCTGCATTCACCTTTTTCTTTTTCCTTCTTTTGTTTAACCTGTACCCAAACAGCTTTGAGACTCCGGCAGAGTGACTTCACCTTGGAGCCGCGGTGTGGGTGGGGGGCTGGCTGGAGTCCCTCAGGCCTGGGGAGGTGGCCCCAAAATTTTGTCCTTTCGGGGGCACACTAAGCACTTTCGTGACCCCCTCTATCCCAGGCTCAGCCTGTCCCAGGGGAAGGAGACTCTGGGGAAAGTGCCTCTTCCCCCCAGACCACCAACTTCTCAGCCTGCCTGTTTCTTGCCAGCCTCTCCTGAGCGCCCCTTTAGGGAAGCCTCGGTCACCTCAACCCTAAGCCGCCTTCTCCATGACTTCTGCCTTACCGGCCCCAGATCCCCAGCTTAGGTCTTGCTGCGGGCCGTGGAGTGGGCGGGATTTTTACACTTTTTAAAATGGGGTTTGAACCAGCGACTAAGCCATCTGAGTAGCAGATCGAGGAAGGAGCGAGACCGTGTCCTGCTACCACGTTCCTCCACATCCTTCCCAAACTCGTGGAAATGAAGACACAGAGAAATCTGTGTTCTCCCTCCTCCCGCTTTATACACGTCACTCAGTCGCCTCTCACTCACCAGCTCTCCTGGAGACCTCCCCGCCCCCGAGAACACGCACACAGCCCGCTGCCCGTGCCGCTGCGCACGGCCCCACACCTGCACACACCCACGCGGACGCTGGCCAGCACGGGGTCAGGTGCACACACACGGTGCACCCCCTGGAGCCGGGGGCCGGGGGCAATCACTGCTGGCCTGGCATCAAACTACAGATAGAGCTCCGTGGCAGGTTTAGGGTTAAAAACTGTCGGAAGAACTTTTATTTTTAAATTTAGCCCCTGCTGAGGGGACAGGGTGGTGGGGGGTGCTCTGCTTGTAAATACAGGAGAAGACACTAGATTTCAGGACAGCGCCTCGTGTGGGCGAGCCGTCTCCCGCCTGCGCACACCTGGGTCTGGGGGGTCGGGGTGCTATGCGCTGCTCTTCAGCTGCTGCTGCTCTTGGCCCACACAGGGGCGAGGCCTCCGTGAGCCGTGCGCACACCTGCCACTCCTTGCACACCTGCAGGGTGTGCCAGAGATTTGTGTCAGGGGGTCCACCCAGTCCGCAGGCAGCCACGCATGGATGGTGCGGCCTGCTGTGAAACCCTCCCCGCAGCTGGACGAGAGGGAGGGGGTCCCTGGCTTCACGAGCTGGTCGGTGGCCAGAGCGCCATCTGTCGCCCCCCAGGACGCACAGCGGGGGCAGGTCGCAGTGTGGCACTGGGATAATCAGGACACGTGATGCCCAGAGGACTTCCCGTAGTTTCTCTTTCATCTGAGCCAACGCCCTCGGCTTTCTGATTTGTGCTTCCTTTGAGGAGCCTCGTGTGATCTTATTCCCACTGTGGAAAGGGGGGTCTGAGTTTCTATTTCGGTTCTGGGGCCCGCTGGTTGGAGGGATGGAAGACACAGAGCCTGAGGCCTCTGAGGCCATGAAAAGGGAGCCGGAGCTGGAGGGGCAAGCCCCCACCTTCCTGCCCCACCTGGGATGGGGAGCGGGCGGTCAGGCCAAGACCCCTCCCTGAGGCCTCCTGAGATTCCTCGGAAGGTGGTGCCACTGTCCGGCCCTGGGAGTCGCCTGGCAACTTTGCTTCCTCTCTCTCTCTTTCCGAAACTCACCTACACCCACATCTGATGCACTTTTCTTTAGGTATCATTCATTGTAGGTGAGCAAACCAACGGTTTTATTTTTCAAAGAAAGAAAGTCGTATTAGTCAATTTAGAGCTACTGTACAAGTGAAGTAATGTAAATCTTCTTCCTTACGCTTATTCAGAAACCCAGCCCCACGCTGGAATCCAACTGTCAGTCATAAAGCAGGCGGGACCTTCGCTCCTGGCCGATTCGCTGTGAGTCATGAACGAGCCCCCGGGAAATGCAGAAGGCCTGGCCCACAAGTCAGCACAAAGGCTGGGCCTCACGCCCGCGACACAGATGGAATGTGTGTCCTGCAGTCCACTGTGAGATCCCCAGTGCGACTGTGCTGGGGAGGCCTCTGGAGGGGGATCGGGCTGCGGGTGGAGCCTCAGTGGGATTTGGGTCCACATAAAAGAGCCCCCAGGGCGCCCTCTCCCCTTCCCCAGGTAAGGACGCAGCGAGAAGACGCAGACTATGAACCTACGAACTGGGAAGAGGGCCTCAGCAGACACGCAATCTGCCGGCTCCCTGACTTTGGACTTCCAGTCTCCAGCCTTCGAGAAACATACATCTGTTGCTTGTCAGCTGCCCTGGCAAAGACACCCCAAGTGAACAAACCAAAAAAATGCAATTTTTAAAAAATTCCAAAGGCACAAGTACACATTCATTGTCGAAAAACCGGCAGATTCCAAGCATTGTATGCGAAGACATAAAACATGCAGAACCGCAGTGTCTAGAGGTGGCATTTCCGTTCACTCATTACATCGCAAAACCATCTTGAGCACCCCACCCTACCAGTGATTTCACGGTTTTGTTTCTGGACTTTCCCTGCCGGGTTGTTATTTTGAGACTTCTTTCTGTACGGTCTTCTTAGGGGAGAAGCACACGTGGCCCCCGGCGGTGGGGGGCTGAGCTGAACCTGCAGGTTGCTGGGCCGCGGGGCAGGTGAGGAGGGGTTCTGGAGGAAGGGGCACCAGGGCGAGAGTGCTCTTCGGGACAACAGTGAAAAGGCAAGGCTGCAGGGCAGAAACGTGGAAGTCTGCGGCTGCTGCAAAAGCAGCAGGCTTCCCTTCCAACCCGGAGCACAGGTGCCCAGAAACAGGGGCGCAAGGAGCCCGGCCTCTGCCTCTTCTGCTTCCTCCCCCAGCTGCCCGGGAGCCAGGCACCTGAGGTTCTGCTCAGCGGTGATTCCTCCACCACACTCCTGACCCTCCCCAACAGCCGGCGCTCCCTGTGCTGATTTGCACACAGCTTAGATTTGGAGACCACATGCACCTTTAACAGCACTGTTCTCAGTGGTTTTCATAATCATAAGACTGTTACAGTCGGGAAAAGGCCCATCCGTCCTGTTCCCCAAGTCATTGATATAAAGGATTTTAAAAGTTTTCTGTCTGTTACCAAGAGAACAGCATTGAAATAGACATGGATTTCCTGTGTCGTCCGGGCTGAGGACGCCAGCATCTTTTAGCCTGAATGTCCTGAGAGTCCCGCCTTTCAAACGGGGGCAGTTTGTGACTTTAACCAAGGGCTGCACATGGAGGGTCTGACCCACGGCGTGTCCTCCCGTCCATGGTCAGGCCCCACCCCACTGCAGGGACACATCACTCTGTCCCATTACTTGTGTTCTCAAAAAGCTTGGATGTTAAGAGGTGGTGTTTTACAACTTTATATAAAATAGATAAAAAACAAATTTCTACAGGGAACTATATTCAACATCTTGTAGTAACCTATAATGAAAAAGAATATGAAAACAAGTATGTGTATGTGTGTGCACGGCTGGGATGCGATGCTGTGCACCAGAAATCGACACATTGTAACTGACTGTAATTCAATAAAAAAAAATTTTTAAACTTACCCCTAATTCCTTCCTTAAAAAAGAAAAAGAGAGAGAGATGGTGTTTTGGGCCAGAATGACCCGGGAGTCAAACCCTTTCATTGTGATGGAAGCTGTGGGGGCACTACCCCTCCTCGGGGCCTCTCCCCAGGTCCCTTAGGACAGAGAGGGCCATTTTCAGGACAAGATGCCCAGGGTGCAAGTCAGTCAACACCAGGCCTGAGCAGGTTGCACAGAAGTTTTTGTACACTAGGGTGACCATTGACCCACCATGTAGAGCCCTGGATTCTGACACGGCATCTCATGTTTCTCCTGTTCTCGGGGGACCTGACCCAGGCTGGAGCCCAGCTGAGGGACCGCACCCAGCCAGGGGGCTCTGGGCCCCATCAGCCCAGCGTGAAACCCTGAGGGAGGGGCCTGGCCTCACACGTCTGGGGGTGAACACCCTGTGTGTTTACGTGCATGTCATCTGGGGCCTGGCACAGGGCAACCCCCAGACCAGTGCGACTGTCCCTGGAGTTCTGTTACAAAGATCAGCTCCAGGACCCGACCTGGAAGCCCTCACCTGGGCAGTGTCACCGGCTCTCAGCATCACCAGGAGTGTCCTTGGGAGCCCATGCTGCCAGCCACAGCCTGTTGGTTGAAGGAATCTCAGCTGTCACAGAAAGAGGCAAAACGGTCCTCGAGGATGGTGCCACATCAGTCCTGGTGGGGTGGCCTTGGGCCCCTCCAGTGTGGAGCCCAGCACACCTGCACCCCACTCCCGGGCCTGGCATGGCCAGCATTTTCCATCTGCAAGGGGAGGTTGGGCCGGCCACCTCGATGTCCCTTCTCCAAGCTTCTCCATGGCTCTGCGCCACCTGGACTGTGGACACAGGGCTGCAGAAAGGGTGAGAATGTCGCAATTCTTTGTTTTGCTTCCACAGTAGTTCACGTCCATTTTAGAAGCCATGGGAAATATAGATGAGTGGAAAATGCGAATGTTCTGTGTCACCTTTTGCCTGCAGCTGGGTTTCAGTCCTCTAACTTTGTGATCCCTGCCTTCGAGGCCAGACCCTCTGCGCCCCAAGGCCCTGTGATTCTTCATCGAGTCCTCCTGTTTACTGCAATTCACCGGTGTGGCATGGTCTGGGCTGGTGGGGCCCCAGATCCAAGATACCTGCTCTGAGGGTCCAGAGGACGTGCCGACCAGCAGGTGCATAGGCATGCACACGTTCCCACATGGCGCACCCACACCCACACGTGAAAGCACGTGCACACTCACGAGGACACCCTCACTGGATGTCCAGGGCTGGGGTGGGCAGCAGAGCCGGCCTGGGGGTGACTCGGACATGCGTGGCCCACTGGAGGGAGCATCTGCTGGGAGAGGCCCCGGGACCGCACGTCCAGTGTCCTGACTTCCCAGACCGGAAGATGGGCCAGAGCAGTTGCAGAGCTGGGGTTTCTCTGGAGCTTTTAGAGGATAAGCCCATGGTTCTGGCTCTTCGGGCGTTTGGCTGGGGCTCCTTCGCAGGAGGCGATGATTTGGGGATGGGACGCGCCAGTCCACGCAGCCTCAAGTCACCACCAGGGGGTGCCCTCGGCAAACGGTACGGCACCCCTGAACCCCAGGCCTGGAAATCGATGCTGCCGGCCCTGGGCTGTCACCAACATCCCTAGGACCCCCAGGAACGTGAGGGGCCTGCCACAGGCCAGGGGCAGCTCAGGTTCATCTGGAAGCCCCCAGTTTCCATAATCTTTGCGCTGCCTGAGGGCTCCTGGGTTTGACTCGGTCGCATGTTACCCTGCTGGGTTTCCGTAGTTGTGGGTCTTCAAATGAAACACAGCAAGCAGCAGGGACGGGGACACGGTAGAACGAATCTTACCCCTTCTTTCGGGCAGGGTCCTCCACGCGGCAGGAGGTGGGCACGACCCCCCATCTTCACTGGGGAAGGGAGGCGGCTCACCGAGCCTGCCAGGGGGCAGAGCTGGAGGGTGGCTGTGCAGCACCTGTGTGGTCGCCGGTGTGCCTGGTGGTGTCCCCTTGGGGTGCCCCCCAGGTGTCCAGCAGCTTGTCACGCTGCACCACGGTGGTGCCGAGCACAGTGGGACTGATTTGAGAGCCGCCCTCATATGTCTGGTGGATTCTCTGGCGGGGGGCCCGTGGGCTGCGGACAGGAGCCCCGTCCTGGAGCAGAGGCCAAGCGCTTGTGGCCTGTGCCTGCAGCGTGTCTGACCCTCCCAGCTCACTCCCTGTGCAAGTCTGGTTTTGCTCTGACTTCAACATGAACAGGTTCAACTGAAATAAATAATAAAACTGGCTTTAATTGAAAACTGTGTCGTTCATCGAGCGTCTCAACCTCTCCCTCAGACGACGGGCGGCGACGAGCCTGGTGTCCGCGAGCGCCGCCGCCGGTCGCTGGGCCATGGCGGTAGGTTTGCCCAGAACAGTTAATCCTCGTCGTTGTCCCTTTAGCTTCACTCACTGTGTTTTAAGGAGATGACATTGTGACAGGGTGACGGGAGAAAAAGAGGAAATCCACCCGAATCATCCCAGGTCTACGTCTTTCGTGTCCGGTGGACTGAAGCAGAGAGGTCTGTGGCTGAGGCCCTGCGTCCAGGGGGCCGCCCTCCGCCTCCCAGTGGGGCCGGAGGAGGAGGCTCCGCCCAGGGCAGCATGGCTCAGACCTTTAGGGTCGGAACCTTCCCTCAAATCCATGCACCAGGGAAGCCTGGACCCTGAGTCAGCTGTGGGGGCCCTGTAGGGGGGGTGGGCGGCTGCACTCAGGTCCCATCTTGACCTGAGGGGGCCCCGGGAACCCACCCTGGGTCAGGGGGCAGCTTCCGTTCCTGCAGGCAGTGGCAGGGAAGACACACAGAGCCCTGGCTGCCGGGGTCAACTGTGTACCCCACCCCAGACCTGTGAGATGAGGGGGCAGTGAGGGGGGTCGGAGGGAGTGTGAGCAGAAGCATGTGCTCCGTCCCCTCTTTGGGAACTTTCCAGCAGTGGAGCCTGCGACCCCAAACCGAAAGGTGCCCAGACTTCCACGCGTCTCCAGGTGGGGCTGCGGCCTGCGAAGGAGGCATGTCCCAACACCCTAGGGGCACTTGGCCTGAGGTGACAAGTCTGAGCTCTTTGCCACTGGCAGGCAGGAGCACTCAGTGACAGTGGTGACAGGAACCATGTCCCTCACCTGCCCCTCCAGGGACCCCGCCTGCCTCCAGCATCCAGTGCTCCAGGCACCCACCGAGGACCCCTCCCTGCCCCAAGGTGGGCGGCTCACCACGGACCCAGACGGCAGCTGGTCCGACACCAGAACCCTCTGCAAGGAAGAGGTGGTTTTTAGGAGTGAGGCGAGATGTCAGGTCTCGGTTCTTACCTCCCACGTACACTTCCTGAAGGAAAGAAGCAAGATGGCTACATTCCGAGAAAACCAGGGCAGTGAACCCAGGTGGTCTGCGTGGCTCTGGGATGGGGCTGCGAACCCCAAACGCTGGAGGAGGAAAGGCTGGGGACACAGGCATTTGAAGGACGCCCTGCGCCCGTAGACCCTGCCTGGGCCAGGGCTGGTCGCTGGGGTGGGGCCTGGCACCCACTCTACCACTGAGCTCTACCCTCTCCACCTTGGAAGCTAACTTTAAGAAGATAGTCTCTAAGCCCATGACAAGCAGTGTGAGAAGAGTGACTGAGGGCGGCAGGTCTCACAGCTGTGGTGACACAGCCAGGGCGCGAGGACGCACTCCCACACCGCGGGGTGGGGTGGCAGTGACCCGAGAGTCTCAGGTCAGTCCTGTTTTAAAGAAGCCCCACCTCATTAGCACAACCTACTCTGCTGACCCACCACCTTCTCCATCCTCAGCCACACCTTTTATCATCCAACTCCTGTCTAGAGTGGAAATGCGCCCCGTGAGCTCTCCCTGTTGGAGCAGCACTGGTGCACAGCAGGGCCATTAAATGTTTACTGATTGATTCCAGCGCCAACCGCAGAACAGCCATCACACAGATGCCAAACGTCGCTGGTACAACTTACTGACATTATAGTCACCCAGAGCTCTGCATGGCATGTGCCTGTGTCACGCAGGTTGTTGGTGTGAGTTAATGTGAACGTGAATGTGTTTGTGTGTGCAGCCCAAAATTCCATAAACCAGGCTTGGGATTTGGACTGGATATCCACCTAGTTCTCAGAAGATCTGGGCCGACACTGCCCCCCATCACTTCCACTTTTCCGGAAATACTTACTCTGGCCCAGTCCTCTGTCCTTCCCAGGAATTAAAACCGAAAAAGCCCAGACACGGTCACCTGCAGGCTTCCTAACTGGGAAGCTTTAGATTTCCTGAGTCACCCTGGGTCACAGAGACGGGTGAAGTGGGTGTTGCCAGGATTGATCTGTCCGGTGGGAGAGGGCAGGCCCATAAACAAGGACTTTACGAGGAAGAGCTCTGGACAACAGCTCAATGCAAAGCTCTACGATTTTATTGAGTTGAAAACGAAATACAAAGAAACAGGAACTAAATTGCCAAATGGCATAAAATCGCCAACATTTGAAACAAGGTCTCTCCCTCTGCAGAGTCCCCAGTCCTAATAACAGGGTTCTGAGGCACCCAGAGGTAGAGAAGTTACATGTCCCTGTGGTGCCCCAGGTCCAGCATGTTCCTGGGAGTGTGTCACACGTGACGCGGCCAGGGAAGGGCTGGTGCACAGATCTGGGTGCTGCTCCCAGTTCAATGCAGCACACCCTGAGGTGCCTCAGATTCCTAACTCAGTGACACCTGACAGACAGCTTCTCTCCCAGTTACAGGGGTTTACCCCTTCCATTTGGTACTGTGATGCGTCCCGTTTCTCAGTCTCCTGGCCACTCACCACTCTTCCCCCACGGCCCCCCATCCCCATCCTCTGCCACTTGCTACCCTGGCAGGTCTGTCAGTCCTTCCCAGCCTCTGGTGTCCTGGGGAAGCCAGGACAACGGTGACCACTCGGGCCTCAGTCCCTCAGTTCTGGGGCCCTGGGCCGAAGGGCTGGAAACACGGCAGCTCCCCCGGGGCTGAGGCTCCCGGGACGGCCAGGCCCTCCCCAGGCCCTCCAGGCCCGCTGGGGCCCGGGCCCCCTCCCCGGCTGGAGGGCTGTGGCCCAGGTGCTGAGTCCCCCTCCTCTGCCTCCCTTTGGGCCCAGGGTGAGAAAGAGAGGATGGAGAATCCCCTTTTAAGCAGGGCTGAGTCTGCAGGGACCAGCTCTTCATTCCCCGCCGGAGGAGAGGATTCCAGAATACTGAGCTGCCACCGGTGCAGGTCCTGCACCTGGGGTGCGTCTTGGAGTCTCACCACCCACAGCTCGCTGGGCTCCAGCACCAGCTTCCAACGCTGGCCTGGGGTCCTCAGGGCCCGTGTCGGCTTCATCTTGCGGAAGTAGATGGCATCGGAGCAGCCCACCATACAGATGACCTGCAGGCCCAGCAACCAGGCCTCGGCCTCAGCAGCGTCCACGGCCTGGGTGGTGCCCAGCTCCAGGACCATGGGCGCCCCTGGGGGCAGGTCCACTCTGAGAATCCCCTGCCAGGGAAGAGAGGAGCGTGGCCAGTGCGAGCAGGTCGGAAGCCTCCCGAGTCTCCAGGGGAGGCCCTGGACCCAGTCAGCGTCCTCGGGACCCAGGCCCAGGGGCACCGCGTTCTGAGGCTCCAGCTCGGTGGGCACGAAGTAATGGTCCAGGCCCACCTCCTCGTACCCCACAGGGCCTGCCCCCAGGGGGCCCGGCCCCCAGGCCACGGCCCCGCCCTGGGCAGGCCCCCCTTGGGCCTGCCCCCAGCCGGGCCCCACCCCCGGGGATGCCCCCAGCTCAGACCCCGCCCCCATGTGCACCACCAGCTCAGGGTTCCAGTCTTCATCTTCCCAGTCCTCCTCCTCCAAAAACTCTTTAAAGTCCAGAAAGGCAGCCTTGAAGCAAGCGAAGCAAACCCTCAGCTGGTCGCCATGTTGAAGCTGATACACCCAGGACGCGTGCAGATAGGACATGCCCTCCGCCTCATGCCGCAGGCTGACCGGGGCGCACATGGCCACGCTGCCGGCCTCCGGCGAGCTGGGCGGCCGGAGCAGGACTCGCTGGGATCCTAGCTGCTCTGGCCCACAGGTGGGCGCACGGCGCGGTGCGGGGCCGGGGAGGGGGGCGGGACAGGCGAACAAGGAGGGAAAGGTGAGGAGGTGGGGGAGATAGGGGTGCCTGGTGCGGGGATCTGGGAGTGGGGGGAACCGGGTCCCGACTCAACAGGGACCTGCAGAGGGTGGGAGGGAGGAGGGAACGTGTAGAACTGTCTTCAGCTGATGCAACCGCCTGATCTCTGGGGAGCTGCAAAGGAAAGCAAGTGAGGTGAGGGCCCCCAGGCAGGCAGAGTGGGGCAGACCCCGCAGGGTCGAGCAGGCCGCGGGGCTCCGGGGTGGGGCTGTGGGCTCAGACTGGGCCCTTCAAGCTCTGCCTCTGCTCAGATGAGCTGTCCTGGGGCCTGTGGGTCACACGGCCCCTCCCCAACCCAACTCCCCACGCCTGACCCCAGGGACCCCACACCCAGTCAGCCTTGCCTGAGGGAACCTGACAGAACCTGAGGGAACCTGACAGAACCTGAGGGAACGTGACAGAACCTGTGGGAACCTGACAGAACCTATGGGAACCTGACAGAACCTGAGGGAACCTGACAGAACCTGAGGGAACCTGACAGAACCTGCGGGAACCTGACAGAACTTAAGAGAACCTGACTGAACAGCAGAGAACCTGACAGAACCTGAGGGAACCTGACAGAACCTGAGGGAACCTGACAGGACCTGCGGGAACCTGACAGAACCTGAGGGAACCTGACAGAACCTGTGGGAACCTGACAGAACCTCAGAGAACCTGACAGAACCTCAGAGAACCTGACAGAACCTGCGGGAACCTGACAGAACCTGCGGGAACCTGACAGAACCTGAGGGAACCTGAGGGAAACTGCCAGAACCTCAGAGAACCTGACAGAACCTGAGGGAAGCTGACAGAACCTGAGGGAAGCTGACAGAACCTGAAAGAACCTGACAGGACCTGCGGGAACCTGACAGAACCTGTGGGAACCTGACAGAACCTGAGGGAAGGTGACAGAACCTGTGGGAACCTGCCAGAACCTGTGGGAATCTGACAGAACCTGACAGAACCTGCGGGAACCTGCCAGAACCTGTAGGACCTGACAGAACCTGAGGGAAGCTGACAGAACTGACAGAACCTGAGGGAACCTGCCAGAACCTCAGAGAACCTGACAGAACCTGAGGGAAGGTGACAGAACCTGTGGGAACCTGCCAGAACCTGTGGGAATCTGACAGAACCTGAGGGAACCTGACAGAACCTGAGGGAAGCTGACAGAACCTGAGGGAAGCTGACAGAACCTGCGGGAACCTGACAGAACTTAAGAGAACCTGACTGAACAGCAGAGAACCTGACTGAACAGCAGAGAACCTGACAGAACCTGAGGGAACCTGACAGAACCTGAGGGAAGCTGACAGAACCTGAGGGAAGCTGACAGAACCTCAGAGAACCTGACAGAACCTGAGGGAACCTGACAGAACTTAAGAGAACCTGACTGAACCTCAGAGAACCTGACAGAACCTGAAAGAACCTGACAGGACCTGCGGGAACCTGACAGAAACTGTGGGAACCTGAGGGAACGTGACAGAACCTGTGGGAACCTGACAGAACCTGCGGGAACCTGACAGAACCTAAGAGAACCTGACAGAACAGCAGAGAACCTGACAGAACCTGAGGGAACCTGACAGAACCTCCAAGAACCTGACAGAACCTGAGGGAAGCTGACAGAACCTGAGGGTAACTCACGGAACCTGAGGGAACCTGACAGAACCTGAGGGAAGCTGACAGAACCTGAGGGAAGCTGACAGAACCTGAGGGAAGCTGACAGAACCTGCGGGAACCTGACAGAACTTAAGAGAACCTGACTGAACAGCAGAGAACCTGACTGAACAGCAGAGAACCTGACAGAACCTGAGGGAACCTGACAGAACCTGAGGGAAGCTGACAGAACCTGAGGGAAGCTGACAGAACCTCAGAGAACCTGACAGAACCTGAGGGAAGCTGACAGAACCTGAGGGAAACTGACAGAACCTCCGAGAACCTGACAGAACCTGAGGGAAGCTGACAGAACCTCAGAGAATCTGACAGAACCTGAGGGAACCTGTCAGAACCTGAGGGAACCTGACAGAACCTGAGGGAAGCTGACAGAACCTGAGGGAACCTGACAGAACCTAAGAGAACCTGACAGAACCTGTGGGAACCTGACGGAACCTGAGGGAAGCTGACAGAACCTGAGAGTAACTCACGGAACCTGAGGGAAGCTGACAGAACCTGAGGGTAACTGACAGAACCTGTCAGAACCACCCCCACTGGAGCTGACCCATCAGGCTGAGGCCTGAGGCCTGAGGCCTCGTTGCACCACGTCGGCTCTTCAGCCTCCAAGCCCCACACTCCTCCAGCCCGTGAGCCCCAGACCCGCTCCTCAGTCCCAGGGGCTCTCACCGGGCCGGTGCCTCCCTCCTGTGGGCGCCCCCGGGGAAAAGGAGGGCACAGAGCCCACCTGGGAATATAAAGGGCCGTTTCCCATGGTGCTCCGGGCTCATCTGCATTTCTCCCATGAGCCTCGGCCTCCAGGAAATGAAACTGCTGAGTCATCCCCCCTCCCCCAGGGGAGCCTGAGCAGCCCCCCCGGGGGGGGGCCTGTCCCCCAGCCCCAGCCCCATAGCCCTGTGATGTCTGCTTCTCTGAGAAAACGCTTCTCATCGCCCTTTCAATCTACAGGTGCCTGAGCCTGTGCGTGTGACAGTCTCTCTGCGGTCACTGTCCCTTTGTGGGCCCCAGGTGACCTGCCTGGTCATGGGTCCTGTCCTCCTGGGTCTGAGTGGATTCCTTCTTTGTGCCTCTTGATTACAGCTTCTTTATGAATTTCAGAAATGGATCGATCGCCAATTATTTACACTTTAAGGGTGAAATTTCTGTCTCTTTGGCTCTTCTTTTCACTTTTAAAATAAAGTCTCCTTAAATGGACACTTTTTTGAAAATACATTTGAAGCACATTTTTTTTGTGATTCAACTTTTCACTTTGTTTAGAGTGTGCAGATATGGTCAAATGTGTCCGTCTCTTTTTTGAGAAAATATTTTTTTGGTTTTGGTAAAGAGCATCTTCAGGTCCCCAAGACCACAATGTTAGTTTCTTGTATTTTCATATTATTCTTCCATGTTTTTTGTTTCCCTTGCTTCTTAATTTTTAATTTGAATGTAAGTTGCTTTTGTAAAAAATATAATACAAGAGAATAGATACAGATATTCCTCACTTCTTGAAAGTTCGCCACTCCTTTTTTTATGAAAGATCTGCATTAGTACCTGTTTTCCCTAGCCAAAGGAAATCTGAAGACGTTTGTTGCTTTCACACACATCCGTCATCTACACATACCTACAGGCTCGTGCACGTGTACCAACTCCAAGCAGATGGGCGCTGCTCCCTCCTGCTCATCTTGAAGGAGGAAACCCCCACACTGTGAACCGCGGCTTCAGTCTGGAGCCCTGGGGCCCCTGGCCCTCCCCTGCCGGGCAGTGACTTGGAACACGACGTCCCCTCTCCCCCAGTGCCCCAGCTCTTCCAAACCACCCCTGGCAGCCACCTGTCCTTTTGAGTGGTAGCCTCTTTACTGGACCCCATCGCCACGCAATTTAGTGATGCAATTGGAAACGAGGTCCCCTGGGGAGAAACGTGGATCCCACACATAGTGATGCTCGCTACGTGGGGAGCAAGCCTTTCACCGGCACGTTTAATTTACGTCGAGGTCCAGCTGCAGTGACATGGGGCGGCCGGATTCCAGAGCCCATTCGGACCGCTCCTCCGGGACCGGCAGCCCACCCACCAACCATCACCCACTCGTGGGACAGACACTTGCGGGCGGCCTGTCCTGGGTGGGGAGCTCAGGGCAAAAAGGGGACATTTCCTGCCCTGCGGGCTCCATTTCCCCAAGGAGGGACTAGCAGTAACCTCCTGAGTGGAGAAGCACCTTAACTTCAGAGGGTGGCGGCGTGGAGGGGGTGGCCCCTGCCGGCCTGTCCCTGCAGAGTGTGGCGCGTTGCAGGCCCTCCGTGAGGAGGCCGGTCGGCATCACGTTATCCCCCATGGAGCCTCCTGTGTGCCACCCAGAGCCGGGGATGGGCAAGGGGCCAGTTTGGAGAAGACGTCCTTTGAGGTCAAACCTCTGACCAGGGGCAGCTGGAGGCAGAAACCGTGACCGGAGGAGAGTTGGGAGCTGGATGGGAAAGAGGCCAACGAAGACCAGCGCATCAGAACAGACAGGGAAAGACAGGCAGCTGAACTATTTGATTCTAGAAACTTCTAATGGTAAGATGGAAACAACTGAAGATTACACTTAGGTGCAGATGATATGAAATGGAGAGCCAAGATTCTTGCTTTTACTTGAGATTTATTACGATTCAACATGTAATGTCCCTATAGAACGTGCGCCTCTAAGGGAAATCAGAAGATGGTGCTGGAGGCCCCCCTCGTGTGTGACCCCAACTGTCCCCCAGGAGGGCTCAGAGACAGAAACCAGGGGCTCTGGGAGTGACTTTACAGTAAACCCATGAACCTGCCTCATTTGTATGGCTTCCCTGGAGTCCTCAGTTGGTCAGAGAATCATTATTTGTTCTTGTCTTCACGGCTTTCTGCTCCTTTTGGAAGCACAACTCTAACTTCATAGGGCAAGTCAGTAAAAAAGTAGAAAACCGACAGACAGGCGATTTTTCAGAGCTCATCTTCCTCCCGGGCGACAGGGACACCCGCCCACTGGGCCCGCGGGCGCTGCCCCCTGCGGAAGCAGCGGCTTCCTTTGCGTCAACAGGCAGGTCTCTCTGCGGAGCTCTCGGTAGTGAATTTACGCAAGAAGGATATTAAAGTGTTCATGTCCTTCTTTACTGCCCGTGAGGAGGGATGAGAGGGGGAAGCCAATAAAAATGCGGTCGCATCTGTCGCTGCTCTCCGCGCAGCTGCGGGGACTGACGCTGAGGACTGGACGTTGTGATACAAGAGCAGAGACGTAAATGTCCGCTGAAGAGCCAAGTACTTGGACTCCGCCAGCATACGCAATGGCCCTCACTCACCTTGATTGTTATAACAGTTCTCAAGAAGGCTCTATCTGGTGAGTCACTTGATGGTCTAAACACACTTCTCCTTCTTGTCAGGGCTTGACCCCAGCTGGGTCCGCTGCCTGCAGGTCCCAGCCCACGGGGGCTTTGTGGGTTGGGTGGTTTCTCGGGCCCGGCTGGCCGTGCTTAGGTCGGATTCCCGGATGCATTGGCAGAGCCTGTGGCTCGCGGGCGCCGGTCCAGGCCGGCTCTGAACCTGTCCAGGGGATGCAGATGCGGTGCCCGGGAACACTGCGGGTGGGTGATGCTTTGATGGCTATCCTGAGGATGGAGGTCACCAAACCAGTGGAGGAGCTGGAATGTGTCCACCCCGCAAACATCTCTGGAATGTCCTCTAAGCCTCAGGAGCAGAGAAGGGCCAGGAGGGTGAGATGGTAACTTCTGCTGTAGTGTGAAGGCGCCGGTGCTCGAAGGGCACGTGGTGAGGCTTCGGTCTCCTTCCTCCCAGGTCTCAGCGGTGTTTGCGGGACCCTGACTCCACCTGGGCAGCGCCTGTCCTGGCACCTTCCGATCTGTCAGCCTCGTCTCCACTGGTCCTCCCCCTCCCCCTTCTCCTCTGCAAGAGCATGTGTCCCAGGCCCACAGGGTGGACTTTGGACCATGGGCAGGCTGGGGGCCAGGTCAGGGCCTTGCTGGCCTCTGGATCCCAAGGGAGAATTCTGATATCACTGGTGTGGGGTGAACATAAGTTTTCTTTTGCTTAGTAACAAATTACCAAACTGACTGACTTAAAGCAACACATTCATCTTCTCAGTGTTAGGAGTTGGGATGCACCCTGGCTGGGCCCCCTGCTCAAGGGTCTCCCACAGCTGCCCCCAAAGTGTTGGCCAAGCTGCACTCACAGCTGGCAGAATTCACTTCCTTGGGGTTGCAGGACTAGTGGCTCTGGCTTTACTAGCTGTCAGCTGGATGCACATTCACAGCATGGCTGCGTCCCTTTTCAGGGCCAGCAGGAGCGACAAGAGCTGGCCAGGAGTCTTCTGTAAGTTTGTGATATGTGATTGCAGGGGGGACACTCTTTGCCACACGGTGTAACCTCATTAAGGCAGTGACGTCTGCCACCTTCTCTACTCCTATTGTTGGAAGCAAATCATAGGCTCCACCCCCAGTCATGGGGAGGGTGTACTGACAGGGGGTCACCTTGGGTGTGTCTGTCACAGGCTACGATGTGGCCACTGGGACTCGTCAAAGCTCCCAAGGAAGCTTTAACATCCAGCAAAACTCGGGAGCCACTTATCCGAGGACTCCCACTGCCGTCTAATTCTAGAGGCGGCTTGTCTCCTTCCTGCAGGCACTGCCCAGCCCACATCCAGCCACTGACTGGGGACCCCGACCCAGATCCCTTCATTCTGGGAGGCTCTTCAGACATCTGGGGGAGACACTGCTGGTGCACCTGCACATATCTGCTCAGTTTGGAAAGAAAGATTGAATTACTCGACTAATGCAGCAAATCATTGCAAAAGCTGTCCATCTACATGTTCATATTATTAATAAAAGCAACTTCTGTTTAAATTGCATTTTGCATAAAAATGGAAGGAGGGTATAGACTGAATTGGTTCCTCCAAAATTCCTATGTTGAAACCCTGACCCCCACTATGACTGTATCTGGAATAGGATTTTTAGGAGGTAATTAACGGTTAAATGAAGTCTCAGAGAGGGACCCTAATCAGGAAGGCCCGCGCCTTACACGAAGCTGGAGGAGAGAGCGCCCTCTGTGTGTCATGTGATGACACAGCGGGAAGGCCGCTGTCGGCTCAGTCAGGGGGAGAGCTCTCACCAGCACCCGACTACACTGCACCCTGACCCCGGGTTCACAGTCTCCGGAACTGTGAGAAAATAAGTTTCTGCTGTTTAAGCTACTCAGTCTGGTACTTTCTCGTGGCAGCCCCAGCTGAGTAACACAGGAAGCCAACAAGCAAAAGTGTTGGAGAAGAAGATGGAGGAAACTGACATCACGGCCTTGGGTTGTAGGGTGTACTTAAAAAGACCGAGAGTTTTTATGGAGAAATGATTAACATATTCGATTATACGTAGAAGACTCATAAGTCTCTGTTTCAAAAAGCGTCTGTTACCCACATAAACACAGTCAACCGATCTTTGACAAGGAGGCAGAGGCAATATAATAGAGAAAAGATAGTCTTCTCAATGAACGGTGCTGGAAGTAATGGCCATCCACATGCAAAAATATGAATCTACTCACAGATCCTGTACAAAACATTAATGCAAAATAGGTAATAGACCTAAATGTAAAATGCAAAACTGTACAACTCCTAGTAGACAACAGGACAAAATCTGGATGACCTTGGATACGGCTTTTTAAATACAAAAAGTCTCACTTTATCAAAGAGATAATTGATCAGCTGGACTTAACTAAAAATAAAACTTTCTGCTTTGCAAAAGACACTGTCCAGAGAATGAGAAGACAAACCACAGACAGGGAGAAAACATTTGCAAAAGACATATGTGATGAAGAACTGTTATCCAGAATGTATGAAGAACTCTAAAAACTTAGCAGTAAGAAAATAAACAACCTGATTTTAAAAATAGGAAAAAGACCTGGACAGACACCGCACCAAGGAAGGTACACAGATGACAAATAAGCATATGAAAAGATGCTCCACATCGTATGTCATTATGGACTTGCAAATTAAAGGCATACCGTTCCATACCTCTCAGAAAGGCCAAAATCCACAACACGGAGAACACCCAGCAACAGGGAGCCCTTGATCATTGCTGGTGGGAAAGCAAAAGGGTACAGCCACTCTGGAAGACAGTTTGATGGCTTCTGGCAAAACTAAACATACTCTTACCAAATGATAGAGAAATCAACTCCTTGCTATTTACCTAATTAGTTGAAAACTGATGTCCACACAAAAACCTGCACATGAATGTTTGTAACAGCTTTATTCATCATTGCCCAAACTTGGAAGCAGCCAAGATAGATGTCTTTCCTTAAGCGAATGGATAAATTGTGGTCCATCCAAACAATGGAATATTCAGCCCTAAAAAGAAATGAGTTTTCAAGCCATGAAAAGACATGGAGGTAACTTAAATGCATATGACTAAGGAAGGAAGCCAACTTGAAAAGGCTACACATTGTATGATTCCAAATACACGACATTATGAAAAAGGCAAAACTGTGGAGGAAAAAAAAAATCAGTGGTTGCCAGAAGGATGAATAGGGAACACAGAGGATTTTATTTAGGGCAGTGAAACTACTGTGTAAGTCATTGTGACAGTGGATATGTCCCAATGCATAGAATGTAGGACATTAAAAGTGAACCCTTCAGTAACCCAGGACATTGGGTGATCACAGTGTGTCATCATAGGTTCGCTGATTGTTACAACTGTACCACTCTGGTGCAGACTTCGATACTTAAGAAGGCTGTGCCTGTGTGGGGCAGGGGAAATAGAGGAACACTCTGTACTTTCAGCTGAATTTTGCTGTGAACACAAAACTGCTCTAAAAATAGTGCCTCTTTTCAAAAAAAGTGTCCATTTAAGGAGCCTTTATTTTAAAAGTGAAAAGAAGAGCCAAAGAGACAGAAATTTCACCCTTAAAGTGTAAATAATTGGCGATCGATCCATTTCTGAAATTCATAAAGAAGCTGTAATCAAGAGGCACAAAGAAGGAATCCACTCAGACCCAGGAGGACAGGACCCATGACCAGGCAGGTCACCTGGGGCCCACGAAGGGACAGTGACCGCAGAGAGACTGTCACACGCACAGGCTCAGGCACCTGTAGATTGAAAGGGCGATGAGAAGCATTTTCTCAGAGGAGCAGACATCACAGGGCTATGGGGCTGGGGCTGGGGGACAGGCCCCCCCCCCGGGGGGGCTGCTCAGGCTCCCCTGGGGGAGGGGGGATGACTCAGCAGTTTCATTTCCTGGAGGCCGAGGCTCATGGGAGAAATGCAGATGAGCCCGGAGCACCATGGGAAACGGCCCTTTATATTCCCAGGTGGGCTCTGTGCCCTCCTTTTCCCCGGGGGCGCCCACAGGAGGGAGGCACCGGCCCGGTGAGAGCCCCTGGGACTGAGGAGCGGGTCTGGGGCTCACGGGCTGGAGGAGTGTGGGGCTTGGAGGCTGAAGAGCCGACGTGGTGCAACGAGGCCTCAGGCCTCAGGCCTCAGCCTGATGGGTCAGCTCCAGTGGGGGTGGTTCTGACAGGTTCTGTCAGTTACCCTCAGGTTCTGTCAGCTTCCCTCAGGTTCCGTGAGTTACTCTCAGGTTCTGTCAGCTTCCCTCAGGTTCCGTCAGGTTCCCACAGGTTCTGTCAGGTTCTCTTAGGTTCTGTCAGGTTCCCTCAGGTTCTGTCAGCTTCCCTCAGGTTCTGTCAGGTTCCCTCAGGTTCTGTCAGGTTCCCTCAGGTTCTGTCAGATTCTCTGAGGTTCTGTCAGCTTCCCTCAGGTTCTGTCAGGTTCTCGGAGGTTCTGTCAGTTTCCCTCAGGTTCTGTCAGCTTCCCTCAGGTTCTGTCAGGTTCCCACAGGTTCTGTCAGGTTCCCGCAGGTCCTGTCAGGTTCTTTCAGGTTCTGTCAGCTTCCCTCAGGTTCTGTCAGCTTCCCTCAGGTTCTGTCAGGTTCTCTGAGGTTCTGGCAGTTTCCCTCAGGTTCCCTCAGGTTCTGTCAGGTTCCCGCAGGTTCTGTCAGGTTCTCTGAGGTTCTGTCAGGTTCTCTGAGGTTCTGTCAGGTTCCCACAGGTTCTGTCAGGTTCCCTCAGGTTCTGTCAGGTTCCCGCAGGTCCTGTCAGGTTCCCTCAGGTTCTGTCAGGTTCCCTCAGGTTCTGTCAGGTTCTCTGCTGTTCAGTCAGGTTCTCTTAAGTTCTGTCAGGTTCCCGCAGGTTCTGTCAGGTTCCCTCAGGTTCTGTCAGGTTCCCTCAGGTTCTGTCAGGTTCCCATAGGTTCTGTCAGGTTCCCGCAGGTTCTGTCAGGTTCTGTCAGATTCCCACAGGTTCTGGCAGGTTCCCACAGGTTCTGTCAGCTTCCCTCAGGTTCTGTCAGGTTCCCACAGGTTCTGTCAGGTTCCCGCAGGTCCTGTCAGGTTCTTTCAGGTTCTGTCAGCTTCCCTCAGGTTCTGTCAGCTTCCCTCAGGTTCTGTCAGGTTCTCTGAGGTTCTGGCAGTTTCCCTCAGGTTCCCTCAGGTTCTGTCAGGTTCCCGCAGGTTCTGTCAGGTTCCCGCAGGTTCTGTCAGGTTCTCTGAGGTTCTGTCAGGTTCTCTGAGGTTCTGTCAGGTTCCCACAGGTTCTGTCAGGTTCCCTCAGGTTCTGTCAGGTTCCCGCAGGTTCTGTCAGGTTCCCTCAGGTTCTGTCAGGTTCCCTCAGGTTCTGTCAGGTTCCCTCAGGTTCTGTCAGGTTCTCTGCTGTTCAGTCAGGTTCTCTTAAGTTCTGTCAGGTTCCCGCAGGTTCTGTCAGGTTCCCTCAGGTTCTGTCAGGTTCCCATAGGTTCTGTCAGGTTCCCACAGGTTCTGTCACGTTCCCTCAGGTTCTGTCAGGTTCCCTCAGGTTCTGTCAGGTTCCCTCAGGCAAGGCTGACTGGGTGTGGGGTCCCTGGGGTCAGGCGTGGGGAGTTGGGTTGGGGAGGGGCCGTGTGACCCACAGGCCCCAGGACAGCTCATCTGAGCAGAGGCAGAGCTTGAAGGGCCCAGTCTGAGCCCACAGCCCCACCCCGGAGCCCCGCGGCCTGCTCGACCCTGCGGGGTCTGCCCCACTCTGCCTGCCTGGGGGCCCTCACCTCACTTGCTTTCCTTTGCAGCTCCCCAGAGATCAGGCGGTTGCATCAGCTGAAGACAGTTCTACACGTTCCCTCCTCCCTCCCACCCTCTGCAGGTCCCTGTTGAGTCGGGACCCGGTTCCCCCCACTCCCAGATCCCCGCACCAGGCACCCCTATCTCCCCCACCTCCTCACCTTTCCCTCCTTGTTCGCCTGTCCCGCCCCCCTCCCCGGCCCCGCACCGCGCCGTGCGCCCACCTGTGGGCCAGAGCAGCTAGGATCCCAGCGAGTCCTGCTCCGGCCGCCCAGCTCGCCGGAGGCCGGCAGCGTGGCCATGTGCGCCCCGGTCAGCCTGCGGCATGAGGCGGAGGGCATGTCCTATCTGCACGCGTCCTGGGTGTATCAGCTTCAACATGGCGACCAGCTGAGGGTTTGCTTCGCTTGCTTCAAGGCTGCCTTTCTGGACTTTAAAGAGTTTTTGGAGGAGGAGGACTGGGAAGATGAAGACTGGAACCCTGAGCTGGTGGTGCACATGGGGGCGGGGTCTGAGCTGGGGGCATCCCCGGGGGTGGGGCCCGGCTGGGGGCAGGCCCAAGGGGGGCCTGCCCAGGGCGGGGCCGTGGCCTGGGGGCCGGGCCCCCTGGGGGCAGGCCCTGTGGGGTACGAGGAGGTGGGCCTGGACCATTACTTCGTGCCCACCGAGCTGGAGCCTCAGAACGCGGTGCCCCTGGGCCTGGGTCCCGAGGACGCTGACTGGGTCCAGGGCCTCCCCTGGAGACTCGGGAGGCTTCCGACCTGCTCGCACTGGCCACGCTCCTCTCTTCCCTGGCAGGGGATTCTCAGAGTGGACCTGCCCCCAGGGGCGCCCATGGTCCTGGAGCTGGGCACCACCCAGGCCGTGGACGCTGCTGAGGCCGAGGCCTGGTTGCTGGGCCTGCAGGTCATCTGTATGGTGGGCTGCTCCGATGCCATCTACTTCCGCAAGATGAAGCCGACACGGGCCCTGAGGACCCCAGGCCAGCGTTGGAAGCTGGTGCTGGAGCCCAGCGAGCTGTGGGTGGTGAGACTCCAAGACGCACCCCAGGTGCAGGACCTGCACCGGTGGCAGCTCAGTATTCTGGAATCCTCTCCTCCGGCGGGGAATGAAGAGCTGGTCCCTGCAGACTCAGCCCTGCTTAAAAGGGGATTCTCCATCCTCTCTTTCTCACCCTGGGCCCAAAGGGAGGCAGAGGAGGGGGACTCAGCACCTGGGCCACAGCCCTCCAGCCGGGGAGGGGGCCCGGGCCCCAGCGGGCCTGGAGGGCCTGGGGAGGGCCTGGCCGTCCCGGGAGCCTCAGCCCCGGGGGAGCTGCCGTGTTTCCAGCCCTTCGGCCCAGGGCCCCAGAACTGAGGGACTGAGGCCCGAGTGGTCACCGTTGTCCTGGCTTCCCCAGGACACCAGAGGCTGGGAAGGACTGACAGACCTGCCAGGGTAGCAAGTGGCAGAGGATGGGGATGGGGGGCCGTGGGGGAAGAGTGGTGAGTGGCCAGGAGACTGAGAAACGGGAGTTGCTGTGACCTTAGCAGAAAGCAACACAAAGCCAACATTGAGAGAGAAGCTTTTGCCCGGGGACTGTCATGGAGGAAGGACAGGATTCTGACAAGGACATGCTGGCGTGAACAGCTGCTGCCCAGTGTGTGAGGCAGAAGGCAGCGTGCCGCTCTGTGTGCCAGCCCTGTCTGGGACCTGTGGAGAGACGTTGTGGGCGTATACACTCTCCCAGGACCACGCAGGACAGTCTCGGGGCTCCCTGGAACCCTGTTTGCGGCAGGAGAAGACCTGGTTTCAAACGTTGGCATTTCATGCAGTTTGAGGGTTGAGTTCCCGTTGTGTTTTTGTTTTTGATTAAATAAAGCAGTAAGAGTTTTGCATCAAGCCCTGTGCTGCGTGATTCCCAGCCAGCGGTTGGCTCTGTCGTCTCAGTGTCGTACTGGTTTGAGTCCCTGGGGAGCAGGGGACAGAGCTGGGAGCGGCCCAGGCCAGATGAGGGTTCTGGTCAGGTTTTTGGCTCCCAGTGGGAGTTCATTTTCCAGGTGTTTGTCATGTTATTTATAAACCACAAATACAAACACACAGGCTTAAAATAACGAAGTACCATGCTTGGAATAACAAGAGTGCGTCCGCAGATAGAGATTTTCAAGAATCTAAATATGTGCCCCAGATTCTTGAAGAAACCTACAGGCAGGACCATGTGCAAAGACTGCTAACGACATTCCCGAGCCAGGGCAGGGGCCAGGCTTCGCAGCGGAACCGCCGCCCTGCGCACCTCACTGCAGAAGGACGCTCCAGAGCTCTCGCCACCAGTGAGGGTGCTGTAGGCAGTGCCGCGGCTCTTCATCGGCTGCTTCCCTTCCCGTAAATGGTCAGTCTGGGGGTTTCTGCAGCCCTCCGCGGGGGGCCCCGGCTGGCAGAGTCTCCCCCCATCCCAGGGTGGGCTGTGTCCCTGTCAGTGCAGGATGCGGGTCTAAGAGTCCATTCTGGGCGGGGGTGGCTGCTGCAGCGTTAGGTACTGATGGGGGCAGTCGGTCCTGTCGCCGGAGTTTGAGGGCGTCTCTCTACGTACCTTTCAGAAGTGAGTCTCCAGGTCTTCAGTCGTGAAGACTTCCTGCGCGGGTTAAGTGGAGGGAAGGCACTGATGCAGCAGCCGTGGGCAAAGCCTCATCTCCACACAACCTCATGGTTCTGTGGGCGTTTATTGCCGTGGAGTCTGTGATCGAATGTGCTCCTGGCTCTTCTTCCAATCAACCCAGGCTGGTCTCGTCCTTTCCTGTCTCTGTCCCTCCAGGTCAAATAGTCTGTTTATTCATTATTCCAGAAAACCCTTGTTTGGGGCAAACTTTTTTTTAGATGACCCGGCTGCTTTGCAGTACTGCAGGGATGCTGAGGTCAGGAGGGGCCCCCCTCTTTGCCTCTTTCCTAAGCGGCTGTATCTGGTTCCTCAGCTCTTCTCACCTAAAAACGGGGAAAACATCAACTCCCATGGTTATAGTGAAGGTGAAATCAGATCAAATGTGTCCTCAAAAACTGGAACATAAGACGACCATACGACCCAGCAATTCTATTCCAGGTGTGTACCCACGTAAACTAAAAACCTGTACACACAGGCTCATAGCAGCATCAGTCACTGTCGCCAAAAGGTGGGAACAACCCAAATGTCCACCAGCTGATGATGGATAAACAAAATGTGATCTCTCTGTAAGATGGAGAATGATCGTGAAAAGGAATGATGTTCTGGGACACACTGCAACGCGGATGAATTTTGAAAACAGTGTGGTAAGTGACTGAAGGCTGTGGTTACGAAAGAGCACAGAGTGTGTGACTTCATTTATATCAAATGTCTGGCGCGGGCATCGGCATAGAGACAGTGGCAGATGAGTGGGTGCTGGAGATGGAGGGAAACAGGGAAGGGGAGTAACTGCTCAACGTGTGTAGGGTGTCCTTCTGGGGTCATGAAATGTTCGGAGACTAGACAGGCCACAGTCGCACAACACTCTGGATGTGCTACATACCACCGAGTAATTTTGTGTTAAGTGAATTTTACTTCAATTAGAAAAAAAGAATCAAACGTACAAGTTGTAGCACCTTGGCCCAGAGTAGGAGCAACTGTCCGCTCTCTTCCCGGAGGGCCTGTGAAGGGTGGGAACAGCCCCCCAGCCCCCCACACCCGCTTCACTGTGAATTAATCCACTCTTTGGATAAGAACAGCTGCAGTCAGGTCGGCCTTTGGTGGAAACGCTGTCCCCGCGCTGCACACAGTCACCGGGTGATTCGTCTCCTGAGCCCAAAGCAGCACCACAAACAAGGCCGCTCGTCGGCAGTCGCAGCCTGGGCTCCTGCGGACGCGCGTTCCCCTTGGGTGTCCCAGGTTGCATGAAAAACAGCTCGGCATTGTTGACCAGCAACTGCATTTACCTGGGAGCCATCGTCTTATCAGGCGACTCTGCACCGGCCCTGGGAGTGAGGACGTGGCGCGTTTCTCTGAGGAGCGAGGCCGAGCGCAGAGGACAGAGCACGGGCCAGC
This sequence comes from Vicugna pacos, assembly GCF_048564905.1. NCBI lineage: Eukaryota > Metazoa > Chordata > Mammalia > Artiodactyla > Camelidae > Vicugna > Vicugna pacos. The sequence continues at coordinate 62,742,457 of NC_133002.1, forward strand.
GAGGGTGGGGCCCAGAGCAGGCGAGATGGATGAGAACTTGGGGCATCTGACCTTCTGCAGCTCAGGCGCCTTCCAGAAACATCTCCGCGGTGCTGACAGCGTTCCCAGCCCTGCAGGGGCCAAAGCGTGGTCAGGGGACGTCCACCGTGGCTTTTCCACCCAGTGGGGCAGGGCTGGGGTCCTCTGATTTCCGAGGGGAGCAGGGACAGGACTGACTTGTCCTGGTATCCTGTGCTGACAGGAGGTCAAAGGACACGGTCAAGACACCTGTCCACATTGCTGACCAAACCAGGCCTGTGCTCCTCCCGCCCCAGAGGGGCCCAGCCAGTCCCAGCCACCCTCCCTGGGACGTGGGGGCGTCTTTGTGTTGCGGGAGCCTCTGTTTCTGGGGTGGCCCATGGTCCCCAGTGCCCAGCCTTTGGGCACTTGGTGGAAACACTGCAGGAATAACAAAGTGTCTCCACAAACTGTCCCTTGTTGGGGGCAATGTGGGTGAAGGTACGTGCCTGCTTCAGGAAGAGGGGACCCTGCCCCAGTCTGCAGACGAAAATCTGGTAACATTACTGGGGCTTCTCTGGAACTTTCTGTGTCAGGCAGGGAAAACAACGGGACTGAGACTCCCCTACCCCAGCTTCAAGGCGGGCAGGCACTCAAGGTGGCAGGCATCCCCACTGCCAGAACCTGAGGAGGCGACACTGGTCCAGATGTGGCCTGTCCTGCCAGGGCCCGAGCATCCCATGAAGGGGGTGCACCCCTCTAGAGTCCGAGCCTCTGAAGACCCAGGCCTGGGGGCCTCTAGGCCTTGTTGCTGCAGCTGCCGAGGGGCCACACCCAGACCTGAAGGGCCGCTGCAGCACAGGGCACGTGTCCAGGGACCCAGGGCCTCACAGCACCCAGGGGACAGCTGACCACTCCTCAGCCTGAGCTGGGACTGTGGCCTGTCCCATCTTTAGTCTCCATCTTCTGGGGGCTTTAGCTTTGTGCCTGGCAGGTCACCCCGCACGGACCCCTAAGCTTTAGAAGAATCATCTCCTCCTGCCGCACCCTAGCAGCCCACAGCCCAGGCAGCCCCCTCCTCCGGCACTCCCCTCTGGACCAGCCCCTCACCGGCTCTGTAATTGGAGGTGGTGAAGTCTCTCCCCCTCACTCAGCCAGGAGACAAACGAGGCGCCCCGCTGTTTCCTCTCCCCACTGGGTCAAACGCTCCTCCCAGGCAGAGACCAAGGTACCAGCCTCGTCTCTACGGCGCCCCGCTCCTGACCGCCAGGCGGCACCAGTGGGGTGCCAGCGCTTCACGCGCTTTGACTCCTCTAAATCTCAATGCTCCGATGAGGCAGGTTCTACATTTAGTCAGATTTTACAGAGGGGGAAGCTGAGGCACAGAGAGATGTGGTAGCTCCCCTGAGGCCACAGGTGGCAAGGAAAGGCACCCAGATTCACACCGAGGCAGCCAGAGTCCAGACCTCTTTGGCCATCTCTGTGTCCGGCCCGGAGCCCTGCCAGACTGTGGCCTGTGCAGCAGTCCCTGTGCAGCAGGGTCAGCTGCCAGGGTCACTGAGCAGCCAGCCTGACACAGGGTCCCTGTGCAGCAGCTGGCAGTGTGTGGTGGAGCGCCACAGAGCCTTTCAGAGGGGTGAGTGGGCTCCTGTCTGTCCCGTGAGGGAAAAAAGTGCGAAAGGAGAGCGACAGTATTATTCCATTTAGAACATTTTAAAGCACGTTATTAATGGCCTGTGGAAAAGACCTGATCAAAAACAAGTTTGGAGGAACAGTTCTCAGAGCTTTCTGAGATGCTCTTCCCAGGTTATAATCCTCAAATTTGGCTCATATAAAAATTTTCCGTTTCTTTCTTAAAAAAAATAAGTTTGGGAGTCACCCCAAAGTCAGGGCAGTGGAGCCTCTGGGGAGGGAGAAGACTGGAAATGTGGAGGGCTAGGCATGTGTCATTTCCAAAATCAACAATCTGAAGCAAAGACGGAAAAATACCGTCACCTGTTCGGGATAGGGGTGCCCAGGTGTGTGTGTCATGTGCTGAGTGAGTGTAAAAAAAAGGTGGTGGTGACCGTGCTGATGGTGGCGGTGAAGAAAGTCCCCAGGAGAGACCTGCAGGAGTGGGGACCCCACCCCTTGGATTCTGGCTGCTGCACAGGCTGTGCCACTGGTTTGGGGGCTAGGGCCCCCCACTGCTGTCTGCATGGATGGGGCTGAAGGGCCTCAGGAGGAAAGTGGGCCCCCTGACCTCCTTGTTTCCCAGGGAGGCAGGGGGTGGTGCCATGGCCCTGCTGAGGGGAGGGGTGCTTCTGTGCTGTTACGTGGACAGATCAGGAGTTAGACCCCCGACAGTCGGGACATGTGGCCTCGGTTGTCCTCTCAGGAGAACCCGGAGCCCCTGGGGTTTCCTCCCCGCTCCAGCATGACTCCCACCTTGGCAATCCCCAGGAGGGCTCTCGGGCCTCTCACCCAGCCTCTTCACTCACAACAAGCAGCTTCCTGGTCCTGAACTGGGACCCTTTTCCGCAGGTCAGCCAGCCTGAGTGGCCCCAGGGACCTGGGAGGCTGCGGGGTTGGACCTGCAGCACCTGTGCAAATGGCAGGAGGCCCACGGGGCTTCCCCTGGGGCCCCCAATGCCGATTCCAGGAGAAGAGGTCTCATGTGGCCTGACACGTCTCACCCTCCCTGCGCTCCTGTGCTTTCCGTTGGGAGTTACTCTGAGCTCCGAGCTGCCTCCTGCCAGCTTGCACTTCAATCACTTGGATGGCTCAGGTGTTGGAGGCGCTCCACTGATTTTTAGGTGCTGCTTCCAGCTGGAGGCCTGCGCGTGTTTTGATTGGTTTGATTGATACCCGCATCCCTCCAGCTGGGTCTCAGATCTTGGGGTATTTGAGACAAGGCCTGGGGAAATTGTAGTTTTTGAAATTGAAGTCAAGTAATGACATTAGCAGCAGCTCAAAGGGAACGGTCTCCTGGAAAAGCACAGGTAGCTGCTGACTGCAGAGGGGCTCTGGGCTGGGGAGTGGGGGAACCAGGCAGGTGTGTTCCCACTGGGACCTCCCTCTAGAGCAGATGCCCCCAGCTGGGTCCCAGGTAGGCTCTGCCGGTGACTGAGTTCTGGGTGGGGCCACACCAGCCCACCCCGTCCTCCCAGCCTTTGCTCTGGAGCTAGACTGTCGGGGGTGCACTGCGAGGCCTGTGCTCCTCACACCCCCAGTCCCGCTCCCGTCCCTTTTCCCTTTCTCTTTCCCAGGCACTTTTTTTTGGAGGGTGGAGACGACAGGATGTGCCTCTGACGAGTCTGTGGTCGGGCTGGATGTGACCCCAGCCCGTGAGGAGATCCCATGAAGCCGGATTCTGCCCATGGAACCTCATTTTCCATGTAATTTAATAATACAATTGGAAAGGAGTTCTTACAGGAAAATTACCGTTTCAAAACATATTTAACTCGTTACATGCAGAGCAAAGCTTCGAAGTCACATCTGTGGAAAGTGATTATGATTCAGTGGCCCGTAAAGTGAATCAGAGATGGACACGGAGCACAGCATGTTTTAGGGGCAGGGCCTCCAGCCCAGGGCCCACGGCGTCAGCGGCCTGCAGGACCCTGCCCCTTCTCTAACCCTCCCAACCCCGTGGCCACTTTGGGGTCCAGGCTGAGGTTACAGTGCAATAGAGGAGGGCTCTCAGGTGTCTCCCTAATGGTGCCCCTGGGGGGCATACCCGGGCCACCAGCACCTTCGGGACTCACAATATCTCCCTCCCCAACCCTTGGCCCCTGTCGTTCACCACCCCTACACCACCGTCCATGGGGTCTGTCCAGAATGCACGCTGGATGGGTGTCTGTCCTCCTGTGGTGCAAGCAGGGAGAGGGCCGTGGGACAGGTGGCCTGTGGCTCTGCAGGACGTCATGACTAGGAGATGAGATCAGGTTGCTCCGAGAAGGGCAAGGAGCTGACTGACACGTAAGCAGATGCTGTCCTAGGGCATCCGTACATCCTGGCCAGTGGCCCTAAGGGCCTGTGTCAGGCTGGCTGCTCAGTGACCCTGGCAGCTGACCCTGGCTGTGTTCCTGGCCCGCCCTGGTCACAGGGTGCTTGGACAAAGGCAGCAGGTGGGTCTGAGCGCTGTGAGGCCGGCCAGCCTGTCACCTGCCCACAGAGTGGGAGGAAGAGAGTGAGACCCACCCTTGAGTCCACTTGTCCAAGACGGTGGTGGGGTGACTCAGATACTCCCCGGTGCCAAGATCCACTGGGCTCAGGGACCCCGTCTGTCCATGGAGAGTGGGGGTCATGCTCAGGGGGCCCCAGGCTCCCTGGAAGTGCTGGAGTTTCTGAAAAAGACCTGACAAGAAGGATGCCTAGGATTTTCAAAGAGATAAAGGAAGGAATGTGACCTATTAAAGGAAACAAAGTAGCAGCTCTGGTCATCAGCAGCCAAAGGGACCGCAACCCGGGGGAGTCCATCGTGGATGAAGGTGTGGACAGCGGAATATTATTCAGCCCTGAAAGGGGAGGGCATTCTGGCCCTTCTACAACACGGAGGAACCTCATAGTACGTGGAAGGAGCCAGACACTGAGGTTCAAACCCTGGATGACTCCGCTGTAACCGGTCTCTAGAAGAATCACATCCATGGAGCCAGAGGGAGAATGTGGATGTCGGGGGCTGGGGGTGGGGGTGCAGGGTTGTTCAGTGGAGACAGAATTTCCGTTGGGTTGATAAAAGGTTTTGGAAATGGGGACGAGTGCACAACATTATGAATGTCACTAATGTCACTGGGTTCCCCCCTCCCCCTCTCTATCCCAGAACCACCCCCACCCCCACTGTCTCCCCACCAAGTGCACGGGAAGGTCCAGAGCTTGAATGACAAACGGGGAGTTTGAGGCTCAGCACCTGAGAAACAGGGGTGGGGGTGCCGAGGGCAAAGGGACGCAGAAACGCCCCCAAGAGCGGCTGCAGCCCGGCTGGACGTGGCTTCACCCCCATGGACACGATAAGGGTCCTAAGGCGGTAGGACCCGCCCATATCCCACCCCAGGGAGCGCAGCCCAGACGCCCCCATTAGGGGCGGCGACCTCCTGCGACCGCATCTCCTCGCCATGGGCCTGACGCCTCCTCTTCCTTCCCCCTCCCCGCGCCCCCCCCCCCCGCCCCGCAGCCCGTCCCCCCCACCCCGCGGCCCCGGGTTATTAATATCCGCGCCGGGCGCAGGGCCGCCGCGCATTCCCAGCTGGCGGCCGGGCAGGTGGCGGCGGCGCCCAGGGGCCCGGGCGCAGAGCGCGGCTCTTCTGGCGGGACCGGGCGGCGTGCGGTAGGGCGCCCCTCCGCCGTGCGCCCCTGGGAGCGCCCACGTCTGTCCGGGGCCGAGCCCTCGGGGAAGTTTCCCGCGCCGCGCCGAGCGTTTGCAGACGCGTGGCGGCGAGAAGGCCGTCCCGAGCGCGACCCCGGGGCTCGGCGCACAGACCTGATGGCCCAGTGACCGAGGTGGGCGCGGGCGCTGCGACGGCCGCGGCCGGTGGGCGCGGGGCGGGGGAGCGGGGCGGGGCCGGGCCGGGACGGGACCCGGTGCGCGGGGTCCCCTCCCCGCCGGCCCGTGCGGTCCCCAGCCGAATCGCCCTGCCACGGAGCCCTCCCTGCGTCCCGGAGAGGATGCGCGGCGCTTCAGCGCCGGGTGGCCAGCGGCGAGGTGGTGAGCGGGCTCGGCGAGGGCGTCCTTTCCCGGGGGGCTCCGAGCCGCGGTCCCCGGCAGACGGTCATCCCGCCGCGGCAGCAGATGCAGGGGCGCCCTCGACTGGGGAACCCCGCGCCCCGCGGCTCGGTTCCGGGCAGCCCCGGAGGAAGCCTCAGGAACTTGGGACAGCAGCCGGGAAGGGGAGGCCCCTAGCCCCACCCCCACCCCAGACCAGGGACTGGGCAGGATCCCGTGGTCAGGGGGCCTGGGGCAGCATCTCTGCACCCAGGCCCCTTTCTGCGTGAAGGGCTTGGACACGCCGGATGGATGCCCCGGGTTTATCTGGGCTAGTATCACCGCTGGATGTGCAGAGGGGAAAACCCTGGAGCCGCTATTATCCCTGGATACGAGGAGATGGGCTGCTAGAGGGGCCTCTCCTCTCCGTTCAGGTCTTTTTTTTAGGAGGATAATCTTCACACAGTAAGCACAGGTCTTAGGTGAGCAAATCTGAGCGTTTTTACATGTGTCTACACCTGTGTAACCATCCCCCAGGGTGCTCTCCAGTTGACACCCCCAGGTAATGCTGTCCTGGAGGTTTGGCCTGTTCCTGGACTTCGGGTAAATAGAATCACACAGTGTATGCTCTGTCTCTGTTTTTCCTTCGCTCAACGTAGCGTAGGTGAGTTTCACCGTGTGGTTGACTGCAGGGTAATTCCATCTTCACTGGAGCATCCTGATGGGGATGTCACAGTTTCTGCCTCCACTCTCTTGTCCGCAGATGCCCAGCGGTTTCCAGCTCCAGCTGCTGCGAACACTCTCACTCTTCCCTTTTGTGGACATTGCACTCATTTGTCTTGGGCACAAGCCTAAGAGTGGATTTGCTGGGTGAGAGGACATGCCCTGACCAGCTGTACCGATGGTGCCAAGTTACTTTCCGCAGGGGCTGTACCGTCCCGCGGCCCCATCAGCCGTTCAGCAGTTCACGCCCTCCCAGCGCTCGGTGTCTGCCTTTCTGATTCCAGCAGCCCTGGTGAGGGTGGAGGGGGTTCTACCCTCGTCTCATGTGCTTCTTGGCCATTTGGAGGTCCTCTTTTGAGAATTTCCTGTTCAAATCTTGTTTGTTTTTTTCTCTTTCTTCCAAATGAGTTGTTAGCCTTTATTGATCTGTAATTCTTTCATATATTTTGGTGGCTAGTTCTTTGTCTGAAATACGCCTCTTGACAATCTTTTCCCAGTCCATGGTTTACATTTTTTACTCCGTGTAGTTAATTTTAATTAAATCATCCTGATGGGTTTTTTAATTGCAAGTATTTCTTGCTTTTTTTTTTTCGAGAAATCCTTGCCCACCCAAGGTCATGCAGATGTTCTTCTGTGTCTCTTGCAGAGCTTAATCAATTGACTTAACCTGTTGTATACTGGTACAGTCCACCTTGAATTGTCCTTGTGTGCAGTGTGAGGTAGGAGTCAAAGCTCACTTTTCCTGTGCGGATACAGGAGGATTGCAAGGGTTTTCCCCTCTTTACCAAACAGATTTTCCTATTTGAACTTCAAAGTCATCAGATACTACTTTGGCAGTCTGAACAGAACGTATTTTTCAAAGCACACAGGAGAAATAAATTGGGAGAAGGGACTCTGGGGTCCGCATGGCCTCCCTGCCCTTCACCGATGAGGAAGAGAGGCCTGGGGAGGGTTCCTGGTTCCATCCACTGCTGACCCCACCCCTGGGGGCTGCTGTGCTGTGCTCTGATTTTCAGAAAAGTCCAGTCAACCCAGAGGCCTTTGGACTTTCACTGAGGCTGGCGGTGGGGAGGGGACAGCTGGTCCAGGTGGTTCTCTGGGTCCCCTGGGTGGCTGGGGAAACGAGGCCAAGGGGTGGAACTCTGGACGGAGGGTCCCCCAGGGGTGTGGACAGATGGCCGGCCCCGTCCCTCTGCCGGCATCCCCAGCCCAGTGGGAACTGTGCCCTCTCATGGGAGCAGAGCGGGTGCCTGACCCACATCTTTAATGGGCTTCCTTTCCCTCAGGACAAGCTTGTCTCCTGCAGATGCCCCTTCCCTGTCTGAAGGAGCAGCAGACCCCAGCCCCAAGCCCAGCGTGAGGTGGCAGAGACGGCACTGAGCCCAGAGCTGGCAAGCAGGGTCCCCGTGCCGGCCACCATGGGCAGCACCGTGCCCCAGACACCTGGCACCCCCAACGCCTCCCTCAACAGCTCGTGGGCCAGCCCCACGGAGCCCAGCTCCCTGGAAGACCTGGTGGCCACGGGCTGCATCGGGGTGGTGCTCTCGGCCATGGGCGTGGTAGGCGTGGCCGGCAACGTGTACACACTGGCAGTTGTGTGCCGCTTCCTGCGCGCCTCGGCCTCCATGTACGTCTACGTTGTCAACCTGGCGCTGGCTGACCTGCTCTACCTGCTCAGCATCCCCTTCATTGTGGCCACCTACGTCACCAAGGACTGGCACTTCGGCGATGTGGGCTGCCGCGTCCTCTTCAGCCTGGACTTCCTGACCATGCACGCCAGCATCTTCACCCTGACTCTCATGAGCAGCGAGCGCTATGCCGCCGTGGCCAGGCCGCTGGATGCCGTGCAGCGCTCCAAGGGCTACCGCAAGGTCCTGGCGCTGGGCACGTGGCTGCTGGCGCTGCTGCTGGCACTGCCCATGACGCTGGCCATCCGGCTGGTCCGCCGGGGCCACAAGAGCCTCTGCCTGCCAGCCTGGGGCCCACGCGCCCACCGCGCCTACCTGACGCTGCTCTTTGGGACCAGCATCGTGGGGCCCGGCGTGCTCATCGGGCTGCTCTACGTACGCCTGGCCCGGGCCTACTGGCTGTCGCAGAGGGCCTCCTTCACTGAGACGCGGCGGCTGCCCAACCCCCGGGTGCTCTACCTCATCCTGGGCATCGTGCTGCTCTTCTGGGCCTGCTTCCTGCCCTTCTGGCTGTGGCAGCTCCTGGCCCAGTACCGCGGGGCCCAGCCACTCACGCCCCGCGCTGCCCGCATCGTCAACTACCTGACCACCTGCCTCACCTACGGCAACAGCTGCGTGAACCCCTTCCTCTACACGCTGCTCACCAAGAACTACCGCGACTACCGCCAGCGCTCGCTCCCAGGCAGGGGCGTCGGGGGCCCAGCGGGCGCCCGCACCTTCCCACGGGGCCACAGCCCCTGCCAGCGCGGCTCCGGCCGCTCCCTGTCCTCCAGCAGCCAGCAAGCCACCGAGGCCATCGCACTGTCCCAGGCAGCCCCCAGGGGGCTCTGCGCCTGAGTGTCCAGCCTCCCCCAGAGCCCAGGTCACTCCTGCAGCGCCCCACCTAGTGACTGCCCCCTTTGTCAGTCCTCTTCCAGAAAGCCCCCTGCCCTCCCCCCACCATGGCTCACTTCAGCTCCATCAGCCCAGCTGCCTTGCCTGTAATGCCCAGAAGTCCCCCACCCCGTCCTCTGGAAGGGTCTGCGGGAGGCTGAGGCCCAGGACCGGCTTCTGAGGACCACAGTGAGTGGGGTCTTGCCCAGCCCAGCAGATGTGAGTGCCCTGCCCGTGGCTGCCTGACCCGTGGTGGGGCACGCTGTGGCACGTGACACTGTGTAGGCACACAGGCTGCCTACAGAGGACCCTCCTCCTGGCCCCAGGCGTGGCCCCGGTGGCACCTGGCCCCGACCCCATCCCTCCCAGCTCCCATGTGGCTCCATCCCCCGAAGCTTCAGCACCCAGAACAATAAACCCAGAGCTCTTTGAATCTTGTCCTGTCTCAGACCTGCAGGTGGGCCACCGAGGGAGGCAGGATCCCCCAGGATGCCCCCAGCACGTGGAGAAGCCCATTGTTCTGGCTGGGGAGGGTGGATGTCCAGCCATCCTGACTCTGGGCAGGTGCCCTCCTGCCTGAGCCCGGCCCTGGCAGTGGGGCCTGAAGCCGTGGAGGGAGGCAGGGAGCTGGCTCAGGGAGGAGGGGCAGATGGGGGCATCACTGTAGGGCAGGAACACAGGGCCCAGACTGAAACCCCCAGCCAGGTCACTCTCCCACTGGCAGCTCCCCTGCCTTTCCCTCCCCAGACCTTGGGGTGGGGGTGAGGGTGGGGTCAGGTCCTACAGTTCATGCAGGGGCTTATCTTGTGCAGCATCGAGCTGGGCCTCCTGGGGATACCTGCCCACAGAGAGTCCCCCAACAAGGAAGGGTCCTGGACCTCTCCCACCCCCTCCCCCCCGGTGGCCTGTACCCTCCACAGTGTGGCCCCAGCTCCCACTCAGTCCCAGTCTTACCAGACTCTGCCGACCAGGTTCCTCCTGGACCCCTTTCAAGGCCCCGACAGGATCCTAACATGCGGGCAGGTGGAGGCCTGCTGCCACACCCCTCCACTGGCCCCAAAGTATGGGGTCTGAGGCCATCGGCCCCACTTGGGACCTCAAGTACTTTAGGAAGAAAACAGCCCGAAGTTTGTACCTTGACTAAGACCCCGGGTCTCTGCTTTGCAAATCCTGATTCCAGGTGCGCCAAGAAGGCCCCGGCCTTGGAGAACAGAGACCCCCAGAACTGTCCCGCAGCCCCCATTCACCTGCAGGTATGAATGCTCGTTGCACTGTTTCTTGGAGCCATGCTGAAGAAGTTACATTTTTGGCCCCAAACTTAAGACCTAGCTTCCCTGTTTAACGCTCTGGTCGGGCAGGGGGAGCTTTGCCAGGCCTGGGGACACCTGCAGGGGCTGCCTGCCCACCTCCCACCTGGCAGTGCCTGCTGTCCTGTCAGCCTCCGGGGAGCCTCACAGTGACACCCCGAGAGCGTCACACACACACACGTGCACACTCACACGCTCTCACACCTCCGCACCGGCACCCACTCACAGCTGGGGGAAACCACCCAGCCTGCTGGGGCTCTGCCCGTCTCCCTGCATCCACCGCCCAAAGCCCCGCCCCCTCCCCCTGCCCCCAGGACCCACCCCCAGCTGGGGGCTGGGATGGGAGATTCACGGAGGCCTGGTCTGGCTCAGGACCCACCAGGCACGTGCCTGGCCCTCGGCAAGCTGGACCGCGGAGGCCCGGGGTGAGGGGTCGACCCGGGCGAGCGTGCGTGTGGCTGGAACAGACTCTGGGCACCTGTCAAATGTGGCCAATTTATTGGGCAGTTACACGCCAAAAAACTCATCTGCTTAAACTGCAAGTAGTGACTTTCAAATGACAGAGCTGCACAGCTGTCACCACCATCCAGTCTTGGGACATTCCTGAGTCAGGGAGCTCCGGAGAAGCTGGACCCGCAGGATGTGCACGGGGGCGCTCTGAAGGAAGTGGCTCAGCGCCTCATCCCCAGCCCCTGCATCCTCTTCCCTGAGTCGCCCCACCCTCCACACCCCTCAGCTCCTACAGCAGAAAGGTGGAGTGGGGATGGTGTCCTAGGCAAGCGGGGGGCCTGGGACCAGGACAGTGGTGGCCAGCTCCCAGCAGGGAAGGAATGAATGGATGGATGACCCGTGTCCCTCCACCGGGGTCTCACTGCCGTCTCTTATTCTGCCTTGTCTTCCTGGAGGTGGGGGGGAGGGGGTTGGTGGGAGGTGAGAAGGAGCCAGAAGCCGGTGAGTTCACAGCCACATTCACAGGAGGCTGGGCATCCACGCTGGGGTGGCGAGTAATTGGGTGATCAATTTATCAGATGCAGGCACATTCCTGCCCCGCAGGCCAGTCAGTCTCCAGGAGACTCAGGCTTGGCTGGGACTGGCTGCTGACCCGTGGGCTCTTACAGGCCCAGGAGCGTGGCCTGGCCCAGTCCAGGAGCCTGTGCCCCCAGCCCCACCCTCCCACCCTCTGTGGGTCTTCAGCAAGGCTGGGGCTGGGGGGTAGGGCAGAGCGCAGCTCTCGCAAGGACTCACAGAGCGCGTGCCACCAGGCTACACGCCCAGGGCTGCTGCACTTTGTATAAATTATTTATCAACAAAGAATCGACACAGTCCAAAGCTTCTTCTACTCCTGGTTTTTCCAGGAGCTCAATCTTTGGGACTGACTTGCACCGACAACCAGTAGACACCACTGTTTACCTGCCCAGAGAGCTCTCTGCTTTAGTAGACCACCCTCACCAAATGGAGCTCTAGGGGTCGCTGCCTGGGATCGAGGGTGACTGCAGTGACAATGGCCCTGCCTGGGAGGGTGGCCCAGCCAGTTTGCAGAGACCTGAACTCTTCCCTGAGTCCACACCTGAGCATGCCCAGCTGACAGGTGTGCCTGGTCCGGGTCACCTGGAGGGCCAGCCTTGGGGGCAGGAGACACTGGGGCTCCTTTTCGCCATGGAGAAAGCAGTCAGCTCTCTCCCTCCCTTGCTCCTCCACCAGGCAAGAGAAATAGGGGGGCTCAGCCAGCAGAAGGTGGGAGCCCCCAACCTATGCAAGGGCCTGGGGGCAGCCAGAGTCTAGCCTGGGCCCCAGACACCCGCCAACCACCAAACCAGGAACCTGGGAGCCAAAGGGGCCACCTGCAAGAGCAGGTTTTTCCATTGGAATTCCAGATGGATGATGCTCCGAGCAGAAAGCCTGGAGGCCGCCAACGGCCAGCAGCCAGGAGCCCCAGACGCTGGCCTTTTCCAGGCCGGCTGAGGGCCCAGCCCTAGTTCTGCTTGGGCTGGGTGAGGCCCCAGAGGGGAACCTTGTCCCCTGAGCTGCCCAGGGCAGGCGTCTGGGCTAGACGGCTCTGTCCTGCCACCTTCCCCCTCCTGGAGCTGTGGATACTGAGGCCTGAGTGCTGAGCCAGGTCAGAGCCGGGAGGTCACTGGGGAGGTCGGTAGCCTGAGGACTCCAGCCCGGTGTTCCAGCCCCTCCCTGCCCTCCCTCGGTGTGCAGATTCCCTGGCCCCCAGGTGGCCCCCTCGGCAAGCTCACCATTGGGTCATCTTTTTTAAAGAATTCTCTTATTCCTGCTCCACAGCAGAGGAACCAGGCCACCAGGGACCCACGGGGTGTGTCGAGTGGGGAGCACCTGCCCTCAGCTTGTGGTTCCTGCTGTCCTTTGCCCTCGGTGGCCTCGGGTACCCCACAGTGTGATTGAAAGCCCAGAGCCTAGTCTCACCCCAAAAATATGTGTCAGCATGAAATATTGAGGCTGCCTGGGCATCAGAGCTGCTGCCTTGGGCCAAGATTCCTCCCTGGGGCTGGGCGAGTCAGGGCTGGACCTGGGCCTGGGCCTGATGGGGTGGGGGACCTCCATCTCCACCCATGGCCTCCCAACCCCCTCGGTCCCTCCCCTCATCCTGCTCCACCCCCCAGCCCATGGCAACTGGGCAGAGCTGGGGGGGACCATGTGAGCCCCACGACGTGCCAGGCTGGGCCACAGGAGCCGGGAGCCAGAAGACTTCTCCACCAGAGATGTGGCCAGGAGTTGGTCCCGGGGTGGGTGATTTAGGGGTAGCGGGAGGTGCTGAAGGAGCAACGTGAGCTGCGTGCCCACCTGACTGCGAGGTCGGGGCACCAACTGGGGCTTCATGGGCAGGTCCTGACCAGCTGAGGGGTCTGGGCCCCGCTCTGAGGGGTGTGTGCCTGAAGCCAGGCCAGAGGAAACACCCACCCACCTTGGACGTGAGGCCTCAGCCAGGGCTCTGAGGCGCAGGTGGGGCGTGGAGGGCAGGAGTCCACCAGGAACAGCGGCCACAGCCCCATCCGGCACTGACCACCCTGCTCTGCACGGCCCCCACCTCGCTGCCACGTCCCCCTCTCCCACAAGAACTGTTAGCCTCGCAGCCCCTACCGGTAAGGGCCAGGGGAGGGGAGGCTGCCTGGGGTGGGCAGGGAGGACTGGCTGGGGGCCAGGGACCCTGGGAGGGGCAGCAGGGGTAAGCACGTGGCCCCCTCTTCTGGGGAGGAGGTCTTCGTCCAGGACCCACCCTGGTGTGCAGAGACCCCAGACGGTGCCCGCCTGCCTCCTCCTTCGTCCTCCCTCCCTCTTCCTCCTCCTGGCTTACTGGGATTTTCCAGGAATGGGCTCCTTCCTGAGGCCCCCCCAGTGGTCTGTTCTTTACTGAGGGGCATGGGAGGAGACAGGTGAAGGACTGCAGGCGCCGGCAACCCAGGGCTGGCCGGCAGGGGTGGGGCTCAAGTTGGAGCACCTGGCCAGGTGTGCGACTGCAGCAAGGATCCGAGCCCCATCTGTGTGTCCACTGGGATGGGGGCTGGTACCCATAACCCCCACGCTGCAGTGGGAGAGGTGCCCTGCCCTTCCAGAGCCTGCGCTGGCCTTCTCGGGAATGGGGGATCACCTGCACCCCCAGTTCTGTTGAGATCTGCTTGGCCCCAAAGGTGCTGAGATGGAAGGAATGTTGCATCACATGCACGCAGGACTCACATTGCTGGGCTGTTGGGTCCTCGGCCTCCAGTGTCCGGGACAAGCAGATGTGTCCCCAACCTCCTCGTCCCTGTGAGACCGCTAGAAGGCATGGGAGGCGCTGGGACACTATGACTCCAGAGGGGAAATGAGCCGGTACCCGGCGAGGGCACCCGAGCAGGCACCACTACTCGGGGGCTGGGGGCCAGGACCGCTTCCTGATATCACGTGAGAAGAACGTGCAAGCCCACAAGACGCACTCAGGAGTCAGTGCTACTGGGGCGTGAGGGCGGGTGGGGGCAGGGCGGCTCGGTCGCCACTCCCGGTGTGAAGATCCTGCTGGAGGGGGAAGCACGGAGTGAAGCGGGCCTGGAATTAAGAGGTCAGGACTTGGGGTGCTGTTGGCCCGCCGGGAGGGCCCAAGTGGGAACCCCTCCTTCCAGCAGAGACCAACGCTCAGGCTCTTTGATTCAGACTAAACACTTTCTCTAGGAATTAAGTCCTCAGCAGAGGACATCCCAAGACGCCTACTTCTCCCGGGAGCAGACCGTGTCCGCCCCCGTGGGGACCCCCTGGCAGGACCAGGAGCCCACGTGGCCATGGGTGCGTGCTCGGGGGGCCGCCGGTCACGTGCACAGGCGCCTCCTGGGCAGCATGCTGCTTCCCACTTTAAAAGAAAGGCATTCTTGCTTTTACCCGAATCTTTATTTCTTTGTCCAAGTACCTCTGTGATTATTGTGAACAGGGTAAGTAGCAAAGAATGTCAATTAAAACCAACACCTTACTTACTTCCAAAGCACGTCACCCACCACCCGATCATCAGACCCCCCTCCTTAGACGGGGAGTACCCGAGGCCGCCTGCCTGTCCTCAGACCCTCAGACCAGGGGAGGGCGTCATTCAGGTAACTCGAAGGTTATGAAACAAGGGGAGGCTTCCCGGGGCTTTCCTCTGTCAGAATTTGAAGCGTCCCAACCCTAGACCAGAGCCACAAACCTCTGAGAAGTCCAGACAGGAGAAGCCAGAGGACAACCCGGGGGTGGGGCAGCTTTTCCTGCGCAGGACGGAGGAGCCACTCCAACCTAGAGACATCCCTGAGCCATCACCGACCTCAAAGGTCAGCCCTCCGGCTACCGGAGCCCGGCCTTCATCCTCCCCAAATGGACCCAAGTCCTTTAAAAACGGGAACCAGGACACAGGCTCCCGCGGCGAGGGGTGACCCGCCTTCCTGGAACCTGCTGCCGTGACCTGGGTGGAGCCCATCCCACACCACCGCCTGCCTTCACAGCCCTGAGGCCCGCACATCGTTGCCCAGGGTGTAGGAGGGACCTTGAGCAAACCGCAGCACAGAGCTGGGGGCCCCGGCTTCCAGACCCTCGTGCAGCCTCAGGGGCCTCAGGACGGCTCATCCCAGGACCCGTGACCGCCGCCCCTCTCTTCACAAGCCCCGAGCATCTCTGTGGCTGCAGACTGTGGTGGCCGAGGCTGCAGCCTCCTCCACCACTGGGGGCACACGTGCACACGTCCACACGTCCACACATCCACACGTCCGTGCTGGGTCGGGGGGGCCCGGAGGGCCCGGCACCCACAGCCACACCTGGAGCTCTGTTTGCATGCACGGTGGGTGAGGGGTGATCAGCCCTCCTCCCAGGAGGTGCCCAAACTCCAGACCAGTTGCTTTGTGGGGCTGCCCTGGGACTGGCCTGGCCGTGGCAGGAGCTGACTGATGGATGTGCCCCTCTCCCTGGGCCTTGCTGTCCAGGCCTCCCCCAGGCTGGTCTATTTAATATTCCTGGCTCCCCTGACCATCACTTTTATGTGAAAGGTGGGGATGGCACTGGGACGAGAAGAGGGTGCCAAGATCTGAACCTGAGCAGACAGACCCTCAGCTGGGCAGTGGGCGGATGGCCGCTCTGGGAACAAATTTGGACCCCGGCTGGTGATGCGGCAGAGCCAGGCTGGCAGGAATACGGTGCCAGGCAGCTCTCGGGGGCTGGCAGCACTGGCGGATGTGCCCGGACGTCCCCTCTGCTGGGAACCCAGCAGCACCAGCTCTCCCAGCCCTCCTGCTGCTGCTCTGAGAACCGCCTGACCCAGAACCTTCCCCAGGGTGTCAGGGTTGCTGGTTCTGCTTCCGTGAGCGGAGGCTGCTGGCCCTACCTGGCTCCATCCACACTCAGGTTGGTCCTCAGTGGCCAGGATGACCCTCCATCTGCTGACGGGCAGGGCATCCCCCCGGGGCACAGGGGCTCTTCCTGAGGACGGAGGGCGTGGCGGCTGCTGGCTCCCAGCCCCGAGTTCGGCGCAGCAGGCAACCACTGATCTTGGGAGGATGAGCTGCTCCCCTCCATTTACTCTCAGATGAAAAATGACCGAATGTTAGCAAATCAAAACTTGGGGTGATTTGTAAGGCACCTTGTTCGGTGGGAGCGGGCTGAGCGGGTGGGAGCGGGCGTGCCCACGGGAGCTGCTCCCCGGCGAGCGATGTGGGCAGGCCCGGCTACGTGAGCGCGGGGTCTGCGATGCTGTGGTCGGGGTTGCAGGTGAAGGCGATGGTGATGGCGTAGCGCGTGCCCCAGCGGACCTTCTCCACCCGGTGCAGGTTCTCGGACCCCGAGGTGAAGAAGGACACCCGACCTGGGGAGAGGAGAGCAGAGGCAGGACCATCAGGCCGCGGCGGCCCCGGCCCTCCGAGGACACAGCAGTCCTAAGGAGCCGACAGAACAAACCTGGCGGGAAGGAGGGGGTCGGAGACGAACCAGCAGGCCAACTCTCGTGCAGGACAAGGGGCGCAGCGCCCAGTCCAGCCTGCCGAGCTCTCTGCAGGGCGGCCAGGACGCGGGGGGACGCCTCTGCTCACGGCCTTTCAGGGCCCACCTCAGGGTCTTATTTCTAATCACACTAATCCCATGTGAAGCAAAACCGAACTCGGAAGGGTGATGATGCTTCAACGGTAACTCTGCCCACACGGCGGGAGCAAAGACAGACTCGTGACGTTCACACGGGGGACGGCCCACCCAGCTGCAGAAACGTGAAACTTCCAGGCTCAGAAAGGGTGCTTTCTGGCTTCTCCCCTTCAGTAAACAACAATTAGATTATCACCCGCTTCGTCAAAGCAGGATTTAGCTCGGCCACTTAGTAGCCAGAAATGCAAAGTAACCTCAGGTTTGGAACCCACGTGTCCTTTTCCTCTTCGGCAACAAGCATCCTTGGATGCCTCCCCGAAGCACGTGGCGTGTGACACCCAGGCTTCCCGCCAGCAGCTTCTCTGGCTCTTGGTCCATTCAATCCTTGGAGCTGCAGGCCGTCCTGAGCCCCCTGCCCACTGACCGGGCCCCGGGTCAGCCCCGCTTCCGGAGCTCACCCCCGAGGGAGGAGAGCCAAACCTGAGCTGTTTCATTCCCTTTCTATGCCTTCTGATGCCCAAGCCACCTTCTGTGGGGATCCAGGGCTACTGCAAGGACTGCCCACTGGCCTGCAGGACTGGCCCGTGGCCGATGGGAACGCTCTGAACCAGCATGAGTGGATGGCCTTGCTGGTGTGAGCTGTCTGCCGCCAGGTGGGAGGGGACACAGCAACGCACCCAAGGAGCCAGGGAGGTGACACCGCGGGGATGGGTGAGCCGCGGCAGCAGGTGAATGGCGTCGGCTCATTCGAGGCGCCCAGGCCAAAGCCAAGGGGCAAGGCTCTGCGAGTCTCAGCTGGGGATGGGCTGAGGCCTGGGCGGCCCGTCAGGAAGCCCCCAGGAGTCCCCCCTCCACACTCCCCACCCCAGGACCCGGGGAGGAGAGGGGACATTTATTGTTCCACACGTGCTCGCTGAGCAGCACTGAGTGTCCACTCTGGGACGGGGGCAGTTGGGGCTCTGGGACCACCAGGTAAGGGAGGCCAGTCCCTGTGCTGTTCCAACATTATTAGGTCAGAATCACCGCCCGGACTTAAGCTGCAAGTTGCTGCAGGGGATGGAGGGGAGGCCAGCTCTGGGAACTCGCTCTGTGGTGACAGCAGTGACCGTGGCCACACCCGCCTCCTCCTGTGACGAGCAGGCTCGGTGGACACCCTGTAACGCAGCACCAGGGAAAGGCCCTGCCCACGCGTCACCTGCTCTTGGCTCCACCGTCCTGTTGGCCCCCTCGTCCATGAACACGAACCGCCCGCCGCCAAAGTCGTCCAGGTAGTCGGAGAGGTACAGCAGTGAGGTGTAGTCAAAGGACCCATAGGTCACCTGCGGGCAGAGCGCGAGGGCGCGTCACCGTCTCTGCTCACAGGAGCGTCTGCGCCTCAGGAACGGCCAGGGCCAGGCCACACGCTGCCCTCCTGACGGCAGGAAGCCCTCTGCGGAGCCCCGGCCATGCGGTCCTGTCCACTCCCCGCACAGCCCACAGGCGGTGACCCCAGGAGGCCATGCCGCCACCAAGCAACAGGCCCGTCCCGCGTCGGCACAGGGAGCCCTTCCTCCAGACGTGGGCCCCAAGCTCTCTTGTAAATTGTGGGAACACGCCAACCGTGCAGTGCACCCCTCTACCCACCGCCGAGCGCACAGCTCAGGGAAGCGCATTCACACTTGCGCAGCCAGCCCCGCGCACCATCACAACAGCTCGTCGTCCCCCAGGCTGACACCCTATCCCGTGAGACACTCGCTCCCCACCCCTAGTGCCCACCCTCATCCTGTCCGACCCTGTGAACGGGACCCTCCGGAGACCCTGCTTCGGGGAGCCCGACACTGTCTGTCCTCTGCCGGGACGTCCTCCTGGAAGACGGCGGGGCAGTGCACAGCAGGGCCGGGAGATGAAACCTGAGTTCCGGGCTCGTCTGAGCTGGGCCGTCTGCACCTGAGTGTAACGTAAGCAGGGGGAGCCCCCGTTTGTTCCCTAAGAAGCCCTGGAAGTCGAGTGGGAAGGCGGCCGCAGGCAGGTGTCCCGTCTGCGGCTCAGGACTTCTTGTGGGTAAGGGATGTCCTGTGAGGAAGCTGTTCTCAACGGGAGGAGTTACAGTTTGTCTAAACACTGATTTCGATCTCTGAGGCGGGGTAAGCTGTCTACAACGTGCAAGGCAGGTGTTTCCAAGGGCGTCGTGCGAGAACTCGCACAAGTCGGCTCCTCGTTAATGAAGGGCACCCAGGAGATGGGCTCTCTTCTTCACGTGAAGACAGTGGCGTGCACCCGCACGGAGTTTCAATCGCGTAATAACATTTCCCAGCCTGATGAATCATCCAGTGAGCGAGTCCAGGGCAAGAGACAAAGTCCAGGACGCAGCCCTGAGTGTCTTCCCCCCGCGCCGCTGCACAGCCTGCCTCCCTCACCTAAGCTGTCGGGTCTAGAAATATAGAGCCTTCAGCGACTTTATTGACACCTGGAGGCACCCTGGGAACTGGACACAGCGGCCCGAGGCCAATCTCCGCAGCGTGTTTGATCAAGGCTCACAACGTCCAAGACCCCTTCTCCTCCTGCACCCAGCTAGACCCCCATCACCATGACAACAGACGTCCCCTGGGGGGTGGGCTGACCAGAGGGAGGGGCAGCAAGCCGCCACAGGTCCGAGGCCCCCCGCACCCTCACATGAACCCAGTGCCACCGCCCACGGGGCTGGACCCTACGCAGCCCTGGCTCCCTCCATGCTCCCACCAAGACCCCATCTCGGGGCCCCTTATCCGGCCCCAAATACCTAAGGGACATAAACCTGAGAAGGGCCCGAGGGAGTGCTTCTGCATCGCTGCAGCGGTGAACCCATGTCCATGAGCTGCAGAAAACAGGGGAGACCGGGGGTGTCCAGGAACCTGACCCTCTCCCACCCACTCAGCTCAGATACGGCAAAGGAGCCCCCCACCCCCCACGTGAACACAGTGACTAGGCAGGTGGCGGGTTGACGAGCACTGAGGGGGGGCGGGGAAGGCAGAGGCCGGCGGGGCTCTACCATGTGGCTGTCCTGAGCCAGAGGCCAGAGGAATTCGTGGGCAAGGGGCAGATGCCCCTTCTGGGAGCCCCTCGTGCGGGGCCGCCTCCTTGCTGTGTCCAAGCGTGAGCGGCCCTCGGCTCTGACAGCTGCCCTGGCCCGCAGACCCTGTCCCGCGGCCGCCCCACGAGTCACTGCTGACTCGTTCTCTCTGCCCGAAGACCTTCTTCCTTATCTTTGAGGCTTAGCCACCGAACCAGGCTCCGTCCAGTGCCGTCGCTTCCTGGTACATGCAGGGCTGCCCTTCCTCTGCCGGGGGCTCCCTCCCTGTCTGCGGTGCATACCCACCTTTCCTCCACACACATCGTCTCTGCCCCCAACCCCATAAAACCTCGGTTTTCCCTCTGCAATGTCCACATGACCTTACACCCACTGAAGTTCTCAGCCCTGGTCTCTTAATGAAACAGCGCATCTGGGCAACGGTTGTCGATGGAACTGGAGCTGTGTGGGGAGAGCAGCCGCAAGGCTGGGTTGTGAGCAGTGGATCAGCCCAAACCCCCGATCGACCTTAAGCCCAGAGCAGGGGGACAAGCAGACACGGGAGGCCCCGGGGTGATGCCCACACTTCCAGCCTGAGCCTCGTCAAGCCCCAGGTGGCTGCCTCAGTTGAAGTTAACTTCTGCAAACACCGGCTTCCTCGGCCTCATGGCCACGTGCGAGTGCTCCCCTCCTCCAGCGCACTCAGACATCGAGATGAAATAAACACAGAAGCATCTGACGAATCTCAGGCAGAAGCCCAGTCTGCCAGCTTCTGCCCAAACCCTCCTGGTTATTTTTCACTTCGCTTCCTTTGTTCCAGCCTCAAGAGACACGGGGACTGTCTGGGTCGCCTGCTGGGGTGACCGCCAACAGCCCTCCGCCTTTCCCGGCAGCCAGCTCTCTGTGGGCGGAGCAGAGCTGGGCTTCAGCCCTGCTGGTCAGGGGCAGCGGATTAGGGCTCACTGTGTCCGGAGAACAGCGGGAGACGGGGAAGGGGAATCTGCAGAATCCTGAGCAGTTGAGAGACTGACACCCAAAAAAGGTGAGAAGTGGGGTGGGGGCCTCCTGGGGGATGCAGACCGGAGGAGAGACCACCCGACAGAAAGGCCGGTCCGGTGACGCCCAAGCAGCTCAGGCTTGGGGCCAGGGCGGGGGTGGGGGCAGGGCCGGCGGCTCTGTCTGGGAGCCATCAGCAGGGGGCGGCCCCAGGCCCGGCTGTTGCTAACGTTGCTCCTCTGCCTTCTCCGACCTCCGTCACGCGGGAAACGAATGCTGCTTCCTCGACTGCATCACAACCAGAGCCCTGACGGTGCAAACACCGCGGAAGATGCCTGGAAACCCGGAGGGTGCTGGGCTGGGGCGGCAGGCGCGCCCGGCCATGCGGGGGGGCCTCACCTTGTCCACGTGCGCGTGCCAGTACTCGTCGTGGGCCGTCCGGGCCGCCGTGCTGTTGATGCGGGAGAAGAAGGTGGGCTTTGTCAGGTACAGCGAGGACGCGCTGATGCCAAACGCCCGGGCGATCGCCAGCTGGACCTTCTGCCGCACGTCCCTGCCGAGAGGAAACACCCGTCACCCAGAGCTGCGCGGGGCTCCTCCACGGAGCCACACTGTGCTACGCCACAACGAGACCCAGGCTGGAGAAGCTGGAAAGGTGAACAGATGCACACACAGGTCTCGCACATGTGTGCCAGCGTCTCATGTGCACGCCCAGGAACCCGGGGCCAGTTCTCTGTAGAATGACCCCAGTACCAGGCCAGCTGGGCAGTGGCTGTGGGGACAGCAGGAGCATCAGGGGGTGGGGGGTTGGCCCTCTGCACACGGCCCATCCACTTCCAAGCCGTGTTGAGGCCTGGGTGGCCCAGCCCTGGGCAGAGGACTGCACAGCGCATGGTCAGGGCTGGGGCAGCAGCCTGACCCAGCAGAGGGGTGCTGGCCCATGGAGACCTGGCCCCTCCCTGGCCTGTCCAGAGCCTGGGCTCTCAGCCCGACTGTGGGCACAGATTACTGCATCAGCATCCGACCCTGCCTGGACTGCAGCCGACCCCCGGGGCCAGGCTCCTGGGAGCTGCAGGGAGCTGACTGCCCAGGAGGCCGGACGCAGGGAGCAGTGCTGGAAAGGGTAGCCGGGTCTCTCAGGTCCACCTACATACCTCCCTACACACGGACACACTGGACACACATGCACACAAACCTCCCTGCACGCACTGTGCAAACCCACATACATCCACACACGTGCATGACACGTGCCTGCCTGCATGCGCACACCTGCACGACGGTGCCGCGCTGCCACACACTCGTGCACAGATGTGTGCACTCACAGCACACCTGCAGGTACACCTACCCCGTGCACACGGACATGTAATAAACCCGGTCCTCAGCCGTGTGCCAAGTGACAGGGCCTGAGCACAACAGCCCACAAGCCCTCCCCGTGCTTCCACACCGCCAGCTGGTCTTCTGCACACACGGCACTAGGTGGGGGTCCCACCCAGGCCAGGGCGCCAACCCCGGTGACCGGCCTCTTCCACTGATCCCGCAGACTCATCTCGGTGAGCAGAACGTTTATCTGCGTCAACAATGGCGTTCACGGAAACTCTGCTGAACCAACAGCGACATTCTAGTGTTCCTGCCCTTCAGGAGGGAGCGAGACGTGTGAACTCAACGTCTCTCATCAACCAAGTCGTAGAATTACTCCCCGAATGTCAGCTGTTTCCCCCGCTTCGTTTATCTTCGAGCCTTGACGCCATGCAGGCTGCATTATCCACGTCTGAGTTCAGCAAACTGGAAGAACTTAACGCTCATGACACCGTCCCGCTTTCCTCAAACAACGAGCGCCTTCTGGGGTGGCGCCCGGACAACCGAACAGGTCTCCTCTCAGAGCTGACCCCTTGTTTTGCTTCGAGCAGAGGCCATCTTTCCTGGTTTCTCTGTTGTTTTCTGCTTTTCTATCCTGGTTTCCTCCCTTTCTTCCTCCAGGCCCCTCATGCTCACCGCTGGTCACGTTGACTCCAACTTACTGTTTCTGTGGGAAGTCACAGGGAGGGCCCGTCCCCCGGTCCCTGTGACCTCGGCTGCCCACCGAGGACTGTCCTCTAGTTTTCAGACTCCGGCTCCCTTTGTCACAGGGCACAGTGTCCCCAATGTTCAGGTGACAGATGGTAGTGGAGAAAGCCTGGCCATGATGTGTGGTTTTACTTTCTGCACCATCCAGAAGAAGCCGGAAACAGTGGCTGAGAGTCGAATGACGCTATCCTGCCGTGGTGGCGAGAACTCTGCTCCCGAGGCCGCACTGTCTCTACGACAACCCAAAGGGCTTCCGGGACGTTTGCCCTAAACGCTCACCACGAAGCTAGACCTCAGACCAGTTCCTTCCAGCTGCACGAGATCAACCAAGGGGTGCCGTTTGCACTCTGTTTGGTTTATCAGAGCCCTTCATGGGAGATGGGGCAGCTCCTCTGAGACGTCACTGCTGTCAGAGCTCCCCCAAACTCTGCTCTCTTTTTCTGACAATCTAGACCATACGTGTGATCACACGGATGTCCTATGTTGGTAATATTTCTGTCGTGTCTCAAATGCTCAACCATTTTTAAGAACAGAACATAGGGCATTAAAAAAGATCCTGGTGGTCCCTCTGAACACCACCATTTACGTTATAAATGCTTCGATGGTACGTTTTTGGAAGTTTGAATCATTTTATTTAATTATTTCACTGTAATTGTTTTAATTAGTTAATTATTAGCTACTAACTATCCAGTTATTTTAATAATTGTGTTTTCTTGTTGGAACTGATTGGTGAGGTTCCTCCTGCTTCCTCTTTGATGATGACAAACCGTCCTGGGCTTCTGTGGACAAGACAGACATCACAGTGAAGTTGCGCTGGCCTGCCCACCTCCTTCTCCCACGAGCACCGGCTGCGCCCAGCGTTCTGGCCTCTGGTCACACGGTCGACTTGGTTTCCACCCCAGGAACACCAGCTGTTCCATCTGCCCCGACTCCCATGTTGCAGATGTCCGGGGCTGTGGGGCCCTCGTGACGGTCGGACTGCAGCTGGGATGGGAGTCCCTCCTCTCTGCAGGCCCGGATGTGCACGACTGTGCGACTCAGATGGGACACGGGGCTACTGCTTTCCCTTCATTCTGGGTGTTCATTTCTGTTTCACAGAGTCTTGAATTTATAAATATCAAGACACTGCAGCGCACTTTCTACTAAACAAGAGTGAACCCATCAAACCATGGGAACCAGCAGCACAGCGGGTCACGGTGGTCATCACAGACGGGCCCAGCACTTCCCCAGGTGTGCGGCCAGCCAGGGTGACACCAGCCTCGTCCGTGGTCTCGACGGCAGAGTCTGGACCCTCTGCTCACGGCGCACAGGACCAGCCGCTGGAAGAGCGAGTCCCGCTGGAGCCTGGCCTCGGCTGACGGTACCGCTTACTGCTCATCCCGTCCATGGTCAAGAGTGGAACCTTGTCCACAGCAGTAGCCTGGGCTTCACGTTGCAGCTGTTTCTGTGGTAATATGGCTCCAGCCAGTCACGGCCCTGGTGACTGGGGGCGGAGGGTCAGGGCCGTGGTGATAAAAGGGCAGCAGGGCTCCGCGGCGCCTTACAGACCGACACAGGTGAGTCACTGCACGGGACCAGACGCGCCCCTGGGTGAGCAAGGTCAAACGCAAGCCTGAGCAGGACAGTGGGTGCCTGGTGTCTGTTTCTGGGGCCTGCACTCCGGTTCTCGGTGTCAGGGGAGCCCCTGTGCCACCTCTCAGGACTGTGTGCGACCTTGATGATCTCAGAACAAGGAGTTCAGTTAAGATGGCAAGCTCCCCGCTGCCTGGGCTGAGCCCGTGACACGAGGGCTGAGCCCGTGACACGAGGCCCTGGGGGCGCGCGGTGTGGCCCTGGCAGGGCCCGCGGCTGCTCACAACGCCCTTGCGAGGCCTCTGGGCCCACCCGGGCGGGCTGCGGCTCTGTACCACCTCCTGACTGACGGGAAGCGCTTCGGCTTAACATCCACTGCCCTCCCAGGAAACTCCGGCCGGATGTCGGCCCAACCCGGCCTGAGGAGAGAGCCAGGACCCGCCACCCTGGCCCGCACCACTCCCGGCCCCGCCAGCTGCCTTCCCCACCCGAACCCGTTGGCCGTCCCCTCCTCACCGGTACAACTGGAAGTCCTCTCCTGAGAAGACAGTTTGTATTCTATCCCCAAAATACCTGTGGGAAAAAAAAAGGAGCATTAACAAATGAACCATTCTGTTAATGTTTCCTTATTTCCCTTAAGTCCCTCCTCCGCTGACCAGCGTCCCACAGCCCAGCTGGTCCTCATCATCTTGGAGCCGCTCTTCCCACAATACCTGCGGGAGCGGGAGGGGGCGCTCGGCACCTGGCAGGTGGGGTAAGATTTATCAAGGCTGGGGGCCCCTGGCTTCCCCTGGCCCTCGGGGAGGGTCAGAGCCCCAGCTCTCAGGGGCCCAGCCAGCCGTCACCACTCCCACCTCTCCCTCCGCCCCGGCCCCTCGGCTCATCCTGAGAAGCCCCTGCTGATGCACTAGACTTCCCTGACGAATGGAAAGCAAGGATGCCGCCCCTCGGAAGGGCTGCACAGCCTGGTCCTCGCCCAGCCACAGCTGGATGGCAAACATCACGGTCTGCCCGAGACTGGAGCTGCTCCAACCCAGATGCATAAGCCTCACACGGGGGTCGCCGGCTAAGAAACGGGCAGAGACCTCCCCCCCAGGTTTTACCTGTACAGGTTCACAAAGTGCTTCCCGACAGACAGGGCCCCAGAGTGCAGGTCCAGGATGGACGCCTGGAAAAGACGTTGGCAAGCGGTGTGAGGGTCAAGACAGAGCTTTGAAGGCCACCGTTAAACTCGGGTTTCTGAGACCCGTCCTCGCACACCCAGGTCAGGGAGACGGCGCACACCGGCGGGGTTTCAAGACGCCTGGACAGAGGCGTGTGAGGGGGATCTTTCTCTGCGGCCCTAAGAATGAAGACTCGAAAGTTCTGAGAACAGCCCACAGATGCAGTTCCTCCAGACAGATCCCAGGACTCCTGCGGCTGAGTCACAAGCCCCTCCCCTGCTCTGCTGAGGGACAGCCAGCACCCGGTCAGCTCCTGTTTACCTACAGTTCGACAGGTTTCGATGTTGACGTGCACCCTCAAAACCACCCCACTCTCGGGAGAGTAAACACACCACCCCCCAAACTTCCTTGCACCCTCTGTACCCCCGGCCCTCCCCAGGCAACCACTGACATGCTTTCTGCCACAGCAGACTGGACAGTTTCTAGAGCTTGTGCCCTGGAGTCTCACAGGTGCACTGGCTCTCAGCCGGGGCCCCTGCCCTCAGCGCCGCCACCCTGCGGCCCACTCACGTGGGTGCAGGCACCCGCTGTCCACTCTGTCCTCAGGGAGCACTCCGTGTCTGGCTGCCTCACCTGGGGGCCCGTTCCCCGTTGAGGGCTGCTCCCCACAAAGCGGCTGTGGCACTGGTGGACGCTTTATCATGGGGGGCTCTTAGTCTCCCGGGGAGGCACCCGGCCCATAACTTAAAAGGAACCACCAGGGCATCTCCCGCCCCTGCCCGCCCTGCCTCCGCGCGGCCTTCCCTGCACCCCGGCCAAGGTGGGCACCAGCACGGACGACCTCCACCCTGGCTGAGTGTCTCTTCTCACTGAGGCAGCGACCAGCCCAGGGCTTGGTTTGAACATGACTTGGGCTTAAAAAATGTTAACTGCACTTAAAGGCATCAAACTTGGCTGATTCATCGCAAGACAACTTCTCAAGTGAATGCTGAGCAGAGTAAAGGATGAGTCCGTGCACAAACAGGTCTTTGACAAGTACTCCCCCCGAACCGAAGCAAAGCAGAAGCTGAACGGTCAGAACTCGAGAGGAAAGCGTTTGCCGAATAGAAGAGTCACAGAGGTCATCACCAAGCTACACGGGGGAAAGGGCGGGCTCCCCCAGCCCCACATGCTGGGCGAGGGGACCCCCGCACGGGAACTCAGCCCAGCGGAAGGTGCACTGGCCTGAAAGCAGCAGCAACCCCGCCTCTAGCGCTGGAGGCCGGAAGGGTGGGATTGAGGTGTCAGCAGGGCCCCGCTCCTTCCGAGGGCGTCAGGGAAGGATCCTCCTTGAGTCTTTGGGCTCCTGGTGGCCCTAGGCGTCCCCGGGTTTGTGCCATCACTCCGTCTCTGCCTCTGTCTTCCTACGGCCTCCTCTTCAATCCCACTCCTCCCCTCCCTTCCTCTCACAAGGACTCTTATCACTGGACTGCGGGCCCACCTCGTAGTCCAGGATGATCTGTCTTGAGACCCTACCTGAACGACAGCAGCAAAGACCCTTCTCCCCAGTGAGCTTCCTTCACAGCTTCTGGGTGGACGCACCTTTCAGGAGCCACCGCTGGACCCCCGCAGACTCACACGGTGGACGACAGTCCCCACGCGCGTCTGCGGGGCCTCCTCCACCCGGCACCTCCGCACCGTTTCCCCGCAGCTCCTCAGCGCGCCCCGACTGTCCCTGCCCAGGGCTTCCCTCCTCACTGGCTCTGCTGGTCCTCTGTTCTGTCTGCTCCCTGCCTGTGACCTCCACTGGCCCCAGGCTGGGGTGCCTGACGTGTGGGTGTGACTGGAGGCAGGCCGGCTGTGACAC
Source organism: Vicugna pacos (assembly GCF_048564905.1). NCBI lineage: Eukaryota > Metazoa > Chordata > Mammalia > Artiodactyla > Camelidae > Vicugna > Vicugna pacos. The sequence continues at coordinate 62,769,970 of NC_133002.1, forward strand.
ACCGTGAAGGGAGGGGCACTTTGCCACCAGGAGTGGGCCCTGCGAAGCCCCTCGGGACAGGGGGAGAGCAAAGCCAAGGGGTGACAAGCGGTACACGACTCACCCCTCCGTCGGATCCTCCGAGGGAGAGCCCCTTCTCGGCTACGCTGCGGGGAGGAGAAGCTTAAGTCAGGATTCTGTGAAGGCCTGCACGCCTCAGCACACGTCAGTCAGCACGGTGACCGTGTCGTGCTTCCAACAAAAGCACACGCTTAGACAAAGGACCCGACTCTCAGGCTAGGTGAGTAAGCGGTAACATTTGTCACCGTCTCGCTGCCAGCACGTGGCACAGTCTGGGAACGAGAGGGCTTAGCTTCCGTCCTCCGCACAGAGACCTGCGCTGAGTCGAACGGCTGAGCTGCCCCAGCGGGTCCCTCTCCCGCCATCACAGGCTGGGGCAGCCTTTAATCGCCAGCGGGGTGCGGGGCAGAGGCCCCGTGCTGGCCACGTGGGACCTCACAGGACCACGCGCCCCACTGAAGATGCGGGGCTTCCAGTGCCTTTGGCTGAGGCTTCACGGCCGCCCGGGGAGCCAGGGGATGGACCCTCCCTCACACCAGGGACCCCCACCCAACGAGCCCGGCAATGGCATCTGCAAACAGGAGCGTCTGCCCTCTGGGACCCCGAGCTCAGCATGTGGGCCAGACACCGCTCCATCTGGCCCCTGCTTGTGTCTGAGTCCTTGATGGAAAACCAAAGCTCTGAGATCTCGTCTTTGAAAGATGGGGCCCCCATGCCTGATGGGCACATAGCCCCCCCAACCCCAGCGGGCCAGAACCGCTTCCCCTGGAGCGGGCCCAGGCTCCGGAAGGTTCCGTCAGCAGCTGCGTCAGGGAGGGCAACAGCCTTTCCTCCTGGAAACCAGAAAAGCCCAGCTCTGCCTTGGAAGTGCACAAGGGAATTCTTAGGGAATTCTAAATGCATTTCTTTACATTTACACCCCCGTTTCAGTGGTCATTCCCTGCTTCCCACCCCCAGCCCCACTCTCCTGCTCCTTCAGGACCGAGATGTGTGTACCTGCGAATCCTCCGGGCTTCGTCCCTGGTGATGACAGCATCGGAGATGCCCCGGCCACACTTCCTCGGGGAGCAGCCTGGAGGGTCGAGCCAGGATGAGACGCTGCCCCCCCAAACCCTGACATGAGCTGCTGCATTTGTGAGGGACTCACCTGCGGGCGGCCTCTGCCCCCAGGGACAAGGGAATTCTGTGGGATGGGGCCTTGCCTTCCACGAGATTAGGGATGGGATTTGCAGCGGTGACTGCTCAGTATAGGCACACCCCTGGCAGCACACGCCCCATCCCACTGGGCCTGCGTGTTGCTGGAGGCCCCACACCAGGCAGGTCATTCCGGGAGCACCAGGCACTGTGCCCACCCTTGGGAAGACAGCCCAGAGATGACATCTACCACATTCTAGAACCATCACTGACTGCAGAGCCAGACTCATCGGAAAGTCCCTCCAGGATGACCACAGCTGTGCCTGTAACTCTAGTCACTGTCCTTCCACGGGGCTCGGCAGTGCTGCCCCAAGGAGCCTACCCGGCCTCCCTCGGCCTCTGCACCTAGGACTGCGGGGAGAGGATGGGGGCTTGGATGGGACGGGGCCAGGGTCAGGGTGGAGTCACGGTGGAGACCCGACCTCAAGGCTCCCAGTAACTGTGGACAGGGAGGCAGGGGTCCATGAGGACAGACCGCACACACTGGACTAGGAGACACGCCGAACTCCACAGCAACCATTCAGATACCCCCACTTTTCCAGGGACACACGGAACACTAACAAAAACGTATTAACCCAAAAGGGAAGTCTGAACCAGCGTCACAGGGTCTGTGTCATGCAGGCTACCTTCTCCAGCTACAGAGCAATTAGAGAGGACCAAAACCCCCTGCCTCTTGAAATTGTAAAATCCAGCAGTGACACAAGAATGAGTATCAAGAGCACAATTTGGGTGAGAAAGTGAGTTGTGAGCAATTGACAGCGTTGCTGCACAGACAGGCGTGCACAGACTCCAAACACGCAGACACGCCGCCCAGCACACAGGCCCCTGTCAGCCGAGGGGGGAGTCCAGAGGCTTTAACGTCCAAAACAGCTGTTTTGTTTTGTTAAGCATATACCCCCAAGTTTACCACTTAAACTGTCTTTAGCATACAGTTTAGGGGCATTAACTACATTCACACTGTTGTGTAGCCACCACCACCACCGTCTCCAGAACTTCCTCATCTTCCCAACGGCAACCCCCTCCCCATCTACACTAACTCTCCCACACCTTCCAACTGTTTTTAATGTTAATAAATTATTAAATGGGTAGGAAGAAAAACTTGTCTTCAGCTCTAACCACTGAGAAGTACTTTCTCAAAAGTTGGGACTTCGGAGGGAAAAAGCTGACTAAGACAGAGAGAGAATCCCCACGACTGAAGCCGCTCCTTTCCTGGCCCCTGCGGGGAAAGGCAGCCTCCATCCGCGTCCCTGCCAAGGGGCTCACGCGCCTGCGGTCACCCAAACCCCGACTCTGCGTGTCACAACAGCACCCCCTGGTGGAGGGACTCAGCAATCTTTTCTTGGTTCAAGGTTCAAGTTCAAAGCCTTGCACTGAATTCTTTCTTTAAAATCCCATTGCTCTGGCTAGGCTTTCAAAAGTGCTGCCCGCCTCAGAGCAGGCAGGTGCCAGGATGGGACACACAACAGGAGGAGGGCCTCTGGGACTGACGTCCCCTGTTGCGACATTTTCTGCTGCGACAACATTCTGAGACACTCCACAGAAAACGCCTTTTCTGGGTTCAACTTTAGCATTGTTACCTTTCCAGTTCTGTTACATCCTTCCAGGCAAACCATCTCCTCCATCAGATAGCGCCCCCTGTGTGGGGCACCTCCGTGAAACACGCCATAGCCTGGGCAGAGAGGCCTGGGCAGTGACCGGTGGGCCTGCCCCTGCACTGGCAGGGCCTGAAACACCTGCAGTTCCTGGACCTGGTGTGAACTAACCAACATGGAGGCCGGGGAGGGCACTCGCCACCCACTCCCACTACTTTCAACCTGATTCCCACCAATTCATTGTAGTAAAAAAAGATGCATTTTGAATTCAACAAATTCCATGTCAAGAAGCTGCTTTTTCCTGGATCATCTCGGCATCACATACCTTCAAACCTTCGGTGACTGTCATAGTCCTCGGAGCAGGGCACCTCGATGAACCTGCCTGGCAGGACCTCACTTCGGAGAGCTAGGACCTCAGTGATGCCATCCTCGCCCCCTAGGCTGCCCCAGAGCAGGAGAGCAGCGAGCGAGGTGCAGGCTCCCAGGACAGCAGCTCTCAGCCACTTCCTTCGCACGTCCCGGGGCCCCCGGACACTCTTGGTGCTGAGAATAGAAAACCGTGGTCACCCAAATGCACCTGCGTGTGCTGAAAAGGCAGCCCACCTCAACCAGAGACCATGACTATGACCAGAGACCACGCCCACACTTAGTTTCGGCCTTAAACTGTTCCCACACAGACCCTTGTCAGAGCCGCTCTCAACCAAGCCAGAGGCACTCGCCAGGATGGATGGAAGTGGAGGGGAAGGTGGGGGGGATTTGGAGGGGAAGGTGCCCCCCACCCCACATGGCTGGGCAGGGCTCACTGTGCCCCCAGGGCAACAATATGAACCTGTCTGGGAGTTGGGGTTCCTGGCAGAGTGGCACTGATCATGTTGCCTGCATTAGAAAATGACTGCCACAACCCCACACATGTGCCCCTGGTGCACGTGCGCACATACACAGACACACAATGTGAACTAAGTTAAGTCTGAGTCAAACCCATTTTACTAAAACCACCAGCCAGCCAGGAAGAAAATACAAGTCCAACAAATGATTTGCAAGTAAGACACTTTCTGTGCCAGCCAGGCTAACTGTGGGATTCACACTGCCTGTGCAGCTGTTGCAGGCATGTCTGTATATGTGTGCACACGTATGCCTGTGCATACACGTCTCTCTGTGTTTGGGTGACGTATACGCATGCATACGTGTGTCTATGTATGTGCACGTGTGCTCTGCTATCTAAGAAAATCATGCAGGGCTTGAAGGACTGGGAGCAACGAGAAGAGAGATCCAGTCACCCTTCCATGGAGGTGCACCTTGTTTCTTCAAGTATATGATTAATTCCTAAAAAGCAGGAGCCTGCTTTTTTTTTGTATGTCCCGCCACACTTTGAATTGCTGTATAAATAACACCCAGATTATGATTAAATAAGTCCCAAGGTGGCACAGCTCAGTCAGACCATGCTGGGTGCGCACACGATCATTTAAAACAGGGAGTACAGATGCCCAGCTCACAAAGACCCCCACCCCTAGAACTGCTGTCCAGCATCCAACCCACCTAGCCTTCTCTGATTAGACCAGGGTGGACACCTAACTCCAGCGGGCCCATCATTTCTCTTCCCCAAGAATTCCTAACAGAGGGAGGCTGCCAGCTCCTCTCGGCCACAGGTGGCTGGAACCCTAAACTACAGGGGCAAAGCCGCGGGGGACACGTTCTCCTGAGACACCCCGGCCGCTGGGACAGAAAGGGATGGAAAGGGAGGTGCAGAGACGAGAGGGGAAAACAGCCTCCTGGGCCATATTCGAACGCCCCTTCCCCTCGGGGGTCTCCTCAAAATAAGCACCCCTGTCCATGGTAATCTGGCTCAAGCAGCACCCCGAGAATCTTGCCAGAACGGAAGGGGATTTGGACGGGACAAGCACGACGACACAGTGATTCGTCCCGGAGTGATTAAAATACACTCTGGCCTGAAAGCTTCGGGCAGACTCCCCTCGAAGGCTACGTGTGAGCTCACGTACTCATTCATTGGGTCACTCAACGAGGAACTCCCATGTGCACACCCTAAGGAAAGCACGCACAGACCAGACGACGGGGCCTCGGAGCCCCGTCCCGGTGCGGGAGGCCCGGCGCGGAGCCCTCGGTACCCACGGGGGAGGGGCGTCGGGGAAGGTTTCCCACCCCGCTGCCCTCCCCCTCCAATCGCGCGCCCCGGGCGTGATTCTGCAGGCCACGCCCTTCGGGTAGACCACGCCCTCTAGGCGTGCGGTTCGCCCAGCACATGCCACGCCCCTCGCGATCGGGCCGCACCCACACTACAGCCCCGCCCCCAGAAGAGGCCCCGCCCCAGCCCCAGCCCCTCTCGGCCAGGCCCCACCCACCCTGTCCGCCTGCTCCCCTCGCCGCCCAGTACCTGCTCGGTCGCCGGCGCTCGGCCGCCCCGCTGCCCTCGGGCGCCTTGGGCGCGCCCCTCCGCTGAGGTGCCATCGGCTAGGCCGCCGGGGAGCCGGGCCGAACGCGGGAGCCGCCGCGAGCCGGGACGAGCGCCGCGAGAGGGAGCGTGAGGCCGGCGCGGCCAGGGACACGAGCGACGCGCTCGGCCGTCGACCTCCGGGCTGGTGGCAGGCCCGAGCAATCGGAGGCCGAGTGCCGAGCGGGGCAGGGACCCGAGCGCGGGCCCGGCGCGCACCCCGCCCGCGCCGCGCCCGCCCCGGCCGGACCTGCGCTTCTCCCCTGCGCGCCGCGGAACCGGACGGGCCTCCGCGCCTCCGTGTGACGAGCGTCCTCGCCCCGCCGTGCGCGCTCTCCCGGGGGCCCGTGCCCTCTCCGGGGTCTCCACGTCCCCTTCCCGGGCCCGCGCCACGCCGAGGGCACTGGGTCCAGTTGACGCTCAGCACACAGGTATCCCTAAGGCCTTGCTGCTGCTGTTACAGCTTTCAGCTTCCCTAGAGAACCTTCCGTCTAGTGGGCAAGAAGTAAGATCTTAACCAGCCCTGTCCAGATGCCTAAGATTCTGAATGAGCAGTTAGCAGTGAGGTTCATTCACGAGGATCAAGTCTGAAAAAGGTGCATAATTTACTGATACAGGGGAGAAGAAAACCTTCCTAGACTCATTGGACAAGAAAAGAGATCTGCCCAACAGTCCTGAAACGGGGAAAATCAGTGTGATCAGAGGCCATTCAGGGGCTCCACAGAGCTTACCTAGAGGCCGAGGCAGGGACAGGGACAGCTGCAGACCTGCCAGGCAGTCTGGAAACAGTAGTGACAGCTGACCCAAGCCTTTGAAATAATCTGATTTCTACACACCTCTTGCAGCAGGAATCAAAGCACAGGACCTACACGCTCACAAGACGGAACCCTGACTCTCTCTTGTTCTTTCCCTTTACACTCTGTCCTGAATTTCTCCTCTAGGAGGAAGTGCCCAGACAGGAGGAGGTTTTCATTATATGACTTCATCAAACATAGTGCAATGTCGAGTTCCTCACCATTCAAGATGCGATTAGTTCATCTGGACCTGAAAGGTGCTCCACCAAAGGTCTCCTACCTCTCGGAGGTAAGGGCTCCTTTTTTTCTCTAGAGAATCAATCACCTTCGCCTTGGGTTTGGTTTTTGAACAATGTTCTGTAAAAATGTGTGCTTAGAACACAACAGTGGGTTCTGGGTTGGGGCTCGGTGGTGACAGCAGCATAGATGTTGAATTTCTTCCAAATCCGCTTTCAAAATAGACAGCAACCAGGAGAGCAAAAGGAAAAACAGAGAAGACAAAGAAACCACAGCCTCTTTGTTGTGAGCTGAATCCTGTCTCACGGACAGTTTTTCTTAATTCTTAACCCCTCGGACTTGTGAATGTGACCTGATTTACCGATTGGGTCTTTGCAAGTGTTATCAACACAGGAGTAGGCGCCCTAATGCAAGAGTAGTGTCTACATAAGGAAACAGACAGTGATGTGAGACATGGGGGTGGGTGGCAGGGCAAGTGGGGCAGAGGCAGATTGGAAGCCCAAGGAGGAGGGCCAAGGGTGCTGGCATCTACCAGAAGCTGGAAGCAGCAGGAAGGATTCCCCCGACAGCCTTCTGAGAGAGCACGGCCCTGCTAACACCTAGATTTGGGACTTCTGCCTCCAGAACTGTGGCAGAATAAACTCTTATCGTTTGAAGCCACCCGGATTGTGGTGATCAGTTCCAGCAGCTGTAGGAAACTCATGTACTCTAAAACAAATGTAGGTAACGGGATGCCCCCACGAGTTCCAAAATGCAAGGGGATGGGGCCAAACCACAGACAGTATAACACTCATGTGGGGCCAGCAGCCGGAGAGAGGTGGTGGAGGCAAGAGAAAGAGGAATTTCGATGCTGTCATGACTGGAGGACCCAGAAAATAGCCCCACGGTAAGGGTCTGTCGAGATAAACTGGGGAAAGGCTTCACTGGCTCCAGGTCGAGGGCAAGTGCAGAAAGACTCAAAGGAGGGAGCTGGAGGCCCAAGGCCTCAGGGCTTGAAGAGATAAAAGTGTGTTAGGCAGAGAGGACCCAGCTTCCTTGTAACTGGAATCCCTGTTCCGTTACCTGCTGTGCTGATGGACCCCGAGACTTAGAGGTTCAGACAACAATGTTTACTCCTCCGTTCCCATGGGTTGGCTCGGTGGCTCTGGTCTGCCTTGGGCTCCCTGGGGGCTGCAGCCCCATGATGGTCCCAGGTGGCTTCAGCCCCACATCCGGCATCAGTGCTGACGGTCGGCTGGACACCATGGCCCTTCTCCACAGGGGTCTCGTCCTCTCGGAGGCCAGGTCACCAGGCAGTGCTTCGAGAGCCGGGGGCCAGACCTGCTAGCCTCCCGGGGGCCTGGAGTTGTTCCTGGTAAGAGGAGTCCACGGTCAGCCTAGATTCAAGGCTCAGGTAGATGCACAGTGTTGTGGCCATGTCTTCCGTGTCCAGCAGCCCTCCAGAGCGGAGACGCCACAGCTCAGAACACTGCACCGAGATCGAAGGATACCTGCACCTGCGTGTTGACTGGGCATACCCCATGCCTGGAGGATTTACCTGCAGCGACTTACACCAGGGAATCGCTCAGTAAACGTACCGGACTTCAGAGAAAATGAACGTGAGAAAGCCTTTGGGCACACGAGCAGCCCAGGTCATGTGCGGGGAGAGAGTCAGGTTGCATCAGATGGTTTTTTTCAGGCAAGAGGGTAGGATCTACGGTGGTCGTGAGTAAGGAGAGGGGACAGTGCCAAGGCTCTTGGGAGTCCAGGGGCCACGACTCAGGATATATCCGACCCCACAGCCATCCGGGATGAGCTGCTTTTCTGCCACCACGTCTTCACGTTCATCTGCATTAAACTTGGTATGTCCCCACTTCCTGGAGCTCTGGGTCTAGGGAGAGGCAGGAAGAGCTGAGTCAGGAGGCCTGGGCATTGGGGCAAGGGAAGGCAAGCCCAAGGCTGCAGCACACTGACCTTGTGGCGGCCAGGGAACCTGAACTTGGCCCCGCATAGGGCCTCCATCACATGCTGCCTGTTCCGCAGCTGGTCCGGGTGGATGTGAGGCCTGGCCACCGTGCCCCGGGACTTTCCAGAGGCACCCGTGTACCTGTCTGGAGCCTAGACTGGGGACAGCATGAGGTCAGACATGAATGTCCACTGTGAAGGGCCGTGTCCGGGTACCTTAGGGTGGCCCATGCAGGTAGCAGGCTGCACATACCACCATGGAGGCTGCTGTTTGCAGACACTGCGCTCCAGGCCCCACGGAGAAAAGAGCATGGTGGGCTTAACTGGCTGCAAAGGATCAGATATTGTGACAGAAGATAAGGGTCAGGGTCAGGGTTAGGGTCGGGAGATGTATTTAAAATACTCAGAAAAATAATGAATCAAGGATTTTGTATCCAGCCAAACTGACCTCTAGGTATAAAGGCCACAGACCAACTATTACAAACATCCAAGAACCAAGCCAGCTTTCTGGGGAATAAGCTTCAGCTGCAGCATCAGGACAGGCGAAATCAAGTGACTGCAGGGAGGAAGTCCTGTCAGGAGTTCCAGCTGGAGACACAGGAGGGGCGACGGCACTGGACGGTCTCCACCTGGCGACTCTTTGGCGCTGGCTGGGTAACAGTGGTCAGCGGTTGTAAAACCACTAGGGTCCAGGGTGGATCTGACTGAGGCCCCCTGAACCCACTGGTCAGCCCAACATCACTCCAGTGGGACAGCCAGACTTGAGTCTTCTAGAACCACCTGTGAGATATTGCCAAAAAAGGAAGCCAGACCCTTAGCACGCCTCCATCTCTGACCGCCTGCGTGCACAAGAATGGCAGGCACACGGAGGGCTGTCTTGAGAATACTGCCCAGCAAAGCCACAGTTTGGGAACCTGTACAAAACAAATCACTTGGATTTATCAACAAACACATTGGGAAAAAAAAAGCACAGCGGTTGTTGAAAATCAAAAGACCCTTAAAAAGATCCATTCCGAAAAATGCAGCTTTGGACCTTGTCTGGATCGGGTTCAAACAAGCCGCCTGTGGAAAGATTCCACTGACAGGAAGATCTGGACCTGAGCGACACCAGGGAATTACTTGTCTGGGTGTCAGAGTGCTGTTGTGGTCGTGCCCTGTTTTGGTAAGTCTTCATCAGAGATAAACAGGTGACCCTTGAACAACGTGGGAGTTAGGGGCTCTGACCCTCCACGCAGTCGAAATTGCCTGCAACCTGGAGCTGGTCCTCCGTAGCACAATTTGTCCACATCCACTGTTCCACAGCCACGGATCCAACCAGCCGCGGACCGTGCAGCACTGTAGTGCCTGTTCAGTGACAGAAGTCCGCGTATGGGTGGACTCATGAAGTTCAAACTTGTGTTGTTCAAGGGCCAACTGTGTACTGAACTGTTCATAGGTGAAAAAATACACTGTCTGAGATTTGCTTTAAAACGTTCCATTCGCAGAGGAAAAGTGGAAATTAGGTGAAATGAAATTGGCACAGTGTTGAACCTGAATGCTGGAGGCGTGAGGGCTCGTGGTATAGCACTCCTGCATTTGTGCATTCGATAAAAACCTCCTCCGCCCCAGTCCAGTGCCTGGATGCAGGAGAGGGACGTGTATCGGTGACTCTCGGGCAGCTGGGACTCCCAGGTCCCTCCGGCTGAGCTTAGCAGCCTCTCAACCACCCATAGCACAAGCCCCCCCACAACAAACATCAAGGAGGCCGCCCTGTGGGCAGATGGCCCAGCGGCTGCGAGGGAAACAGAAGCAGAAACGCTGGGAAAAGTGTGAAAATGCTGTAACCGGCGTGTCTCATCTGTGCACACATCCAGCCTGCGTCAGTGACTCCTTCCACGCTCCGTCCTTCTTGTAGTTTTCAGTCAGTGTTGCTCACCCATTTCGTGAATTGCCAGCTGATCTCCCTGTCCACCCAGCATGGTTCAGAACGTCCCGCGTTCTTGGGGAGAGAAAGCTGAGACGGGGCAAAATCAACGAGGGCGCTGCGGTCATGCCAAGTCCACCACCGCCCTTGTCTGGAGGTGGCTGTGCTATTCTAAGTGTCTGCCGGGCGTCCCCTCCCTCAGTGCCACCCTGAACTTGGCGCCAGGCTGGAAGACAATCTCAGGGCTGTGCGCAGTAGTGTGAACTAGTTCTGAAAATCCTGGAGAACAGGAATTCATGTCCTGTGAAGTAAAGGCAGAGAGAGAGGTGGGAGAACCGGGGAGGCCCCTGAGCCAGCAGGACCGCCTGTTTGCTCCCGCATCTCCCTCCTCTGTGGCTCCTCCCAGGCGCTCACCTCCAACTCTTCAGGCCCCCGAGGCCCCCGCAGCCCAGCCCCCAGCTCCCTGTGCTCTAGAAGCTCCCCACCCCCCCATGCTGCTCTCCTTGACGACGAGCCGTCTGTCCCTGCCCAGCCCGGCCACCAGGCAGCTGCGGCTCCGCAGCGCACTGTCTCCCTGCCCCTGCCGTGTCAAGTGAACACGTCACCGCGGTAGAGTTTGACTTGGTGTAACTCAGAGTTCACGTTCCAGGTGACGAGTTTCCAGGGAAATACGGAGCTCTGCAGTCCCGGTCCACAAGCTGGAAGTCTGTGGCAGCACGTGTGTCACTCCCCGTCCACGTCACTTCTTCACGGCATCCCCATCTCTCCCCAGATTTTCCCCCTGTTCCGGGCCCTGGGTGCAGACGGCCTCCTCATCGAATATGAAGACATGTTTCCCTACGAGGGCCCCCTGAGGTTGCTGCGGGCCGAGCACGCGTACAGGTACCCCGGCCACCTTGGCGGAGCCGGAGGGGTTTGCGGGGGGTGGGGGGGCAGGCAAGAGCTGAACCCAGGACACCCTCTCCGGTGTCGTCAAATGCACATCTTTAATCATCAGAGTAAAGCAACTTCACTGAAGGAATTTGGAACCATTTAAAAGAGAAAGAAAACGGAGGGGAGGGTGCAGCTCGGGGGTGGAGCGTGTGCTTAGCAGGCACGAGGTCCGAGGTCCTTGGTTCCATCCCCAGCACCTCAGTTAAAATAAATAAATAAACCTACTTACTTCCCGTCCTCCAAAAAAACAAAACAATAATAAATTAAAGAAACAGAAGAGAAGGGTCAGCTCTGGTTCCCCTCAAGGAAGCGCAGTGACCCGTGCATCAGTCTCGTCTTTTGGTACGAAGTGTGTACAGAACACAGCCAGGGTCCCCGCGGCGGAAGGAGGACTGCTCTTTAAGATCACGAGCGGGTCTTCATCAGGGAAGTGGAGAGTGGAGGGGAGTGGAGGGGGTCAGTGAGGTCAGGGTGGTCACCGGTGCACCCTGCCTGGCCTTAAAGTGATGGATGTCTCTATAAATCAACAACAAATAGCCCGAAAGGAAAATGGGCAAAGAACATCTGATCCCAGAAAAGAAAGAAAAGTGGCCAATAATCCTATGATAGTAATAAATAAAACAATGAAGTGCCATTCTGGCCACCAAACTGTGAAGCCTTTAGAAAAATTATAACGTTCCATGCCCACGAGGGTGAGAAAAGGCAACCCTCTTGCTGGTGGCCTGGGGGGCGGTTTGACTCCGCGAGTGTGCGTGTGCACACGTGTGTTGTGCGTGTGTGGACGGGAAACGGGAATGGTGTGCACCAGAGCCGAGATGCTGTGAGGTTGCCCGAGGTGTTGGTGTTTCTCCCTACAGTGAACAGGATTTGTTCCTTTGTTCCTTTAAGTGGCAAAGGTGGCAGGGTTCTGGTGAAGTTAGAAAAAAGGTATATTTAAAGACAGAATTCTATGTTGCTGATACATTTATAGAACTGGTTAACTGTAGAGATGGTTCAAACACGTACAGAAACTGAGATAAATTCACAAATGACAACTCACGATGGAGCGGGCAGGGGCCCTTCTGGGGTGGCGTCCTCACTGGCCTTGGCGGGGAACGCCGGCCTGGAGGGCCCGCAGGTGCGCCACCAGCCACTTCCTCACAAGGGCTCACCCACCTGCAGGAGGGGAGCTGATGCCCAGCTCTTGAGCGTCTTCCGTCTCTCCTCTGTTAAAGGGCCGCCAGCTTTTCCTGGAAAGGGCCAGACGGTAGGCACTTCAGGCCGCGCGGCCCGCCTGGTCTGTGTTAGCACTGGGGTCGGGGGAGCAGTCACAGGAGACGTGACGAGTGGCCGCGGCTGTCTCCCAATAAAGCCCTATTTGTGGATACTGAAGTGTGGATTCCATACAGTTTTCACACGTCACAAAATACTGCTTTTTAAATTTTTCTCAACAGTTTTAAAATGTAGAAACCATTCTTACATCATGGGCTGTACAGAGACAGGCGGTGACTTTGCTCTCAGGGCTGCCGCCCGCCCCCGCCCTAGAATATGATCCCTTGTGTGGCCCAGTTCCCTATAAAAGGACTTTAGCCTCTTGCAGAGTTTGGGACAGAATAGCTGGTAAAAAGCAAGCTCTGAATTGGCGACATAGCAGAGCACCAACCTCCTGAATTCTAGGACGGGAGTCTTCCCTGAAAACCTGAGGGTATCTTTGGGCTGTTCAGAGTTAGTGCCCTGCTAGTTTCCTCTGTGGAGTCCCCAGGGAGGCTGGCCAGGACGGGCCTGGGGACGTGAAAAGGAGCTGGCATGGTCTTTGTCTCCCAGCCCCTCGGAACTCAGAGAGATCCTGCGCCTGGCCGCGCTGAACGAGCTGGAGGTCGTCCCCTTGGTGCAGACGTTCGGACACATGGAGGTGAGTTGGAGGAACACAAGCCACCTGGTGCCGCGGCGAGGGGTTTGGGGTGCACCGGGGGTGCTGCTCAGCGCTGCAGAGAGGGGCTCTGCCCTGGGGACTGCAGGAGCATGGAGCTCCAGGTCACAGCCCCCTCGGTCCAGGGGGCGGTAAGAGCTGGGGTGCCCCGGGCGCCCTGCATGGGGGCAGCTTTCCTTTATAACGTGTATCCATCAAAATATTCCTGTGTGAGGTGAAACACAGCATTAAGAACACGTGCCTTCTGTCTTCTCTGTCTGCATCCTTTCTGACCTAACACTGAAAAAACCTTTCTGAGCTTCTACGTGATCTTCAAAACGTTTCATGTCTGCCTCAAACAAGAAGCAGATTAAACCTCGTGTTGATTTACTGTCTGCCAGGTTCCGTTTTCCCTCCAGCAGCTACGCCAGCAGGTCTAGGCCGTCCTCCCCCTTCGTCTTCCCTCCAGCCACTCGCACCTTCTGTGCGTCGCCCCCTGATCTGGGACCCCTCCCACAGTCAACCCTCCAGCGTCCTGGTCACTCCCTGCTGTGCTCTCTGGGCTCCTGTCCTGACTCACCCTTGTCACTTGCCACCCTGGAGGAGGCGACCACATTCCCCTGGGGGTCTCTTCCGAGGCCACCAGAGTCCTCCGGGTCACTAAATCTGTGGTAGGTTTCAGTGTGCCCTTACTTGACTCTGGGCTCTTGGCATCACCGACAGCCCCCGTGGTCCCCGCTTCTGGGGATGCCCCAGCGTCTGCCTCGGACTGGGTGTCCGTGGTTCCTCCTGAGGACCCTCCCTCGCTTCACATTCTTCTCTGGACAGAGCCCCTCCCTCCTGCTTCCCTACGCTGTCCTCAGGCTTCCAGGAACCCCATCTCTCGTGCAGACCCTGGGCTCCAGTCCCTCATCTCCTCCTCCTCCTCCTCAGGGAGGGGCTGCGGCGCCCCAACCCCCCACCCACTGCCCTTCCCGTCCCTGTCAAGTCCTGCCTTCGCTCCTCCATCTCCCGCATCAGCAGCCCCTCTGTCCCGCTGTCACCGTCCTTGTGTGAGCCCCTGCCTGACCTACTGGGAAGCCCTCCCCCGGGGCTCCCAGCATCGCTCCATCTCCCAAGCCCTCCCCTGCCCAGGCACAGCCCGGCTGCACCAGGCTCTCCCGCTGCTGAGGCAGCTGTCTGCTCTTAGGGTGGGTCAGAGGACAACCGCCCAGGCAGCTTAAACCACAGAAGTGTGTTCTCTCATGGTCTGCAGGACAGAAGTCCAGAGTCAAGGTGTCAGCAGGGCCAGTCCTTCTGGAAGGGACTCGTGTGTTCACCTGGGCCGGCGCCTGGTCCTCTTGAGCAGTGAAGTGCTGTCTGAGTGTTCTGCCTGTTTCGCTTTCTGAAATGTCATGTGTTTTAAGCGATTTATGCATTCTGGATACAGGTCTTTTGTTAGATATGTGACTTGCAAATATTTTCTCCCAGTCTTCAGTTTGGCTTTTCATTCTCCTAACGTTGCATTTCAAAGAGCAGAAGCCTTGAACGGGATGAACTCCTGTGTGTCAGTCGTCTTTGACGAATCACGCCTTTGACGGCATTCCTAAGCTCCTTGCCGATCGCCAGGCCAGGGCCTTTCCCGTTCTCCTCTGACGTCTCACACCTGCACGTTTTCTGTTCAGCCTGTCAGTCCGTTTGGGCTTTTGGCTTGAGGTGGGGTTTCAGTTTCATTTTTCTTGCACATGGTGTGGAACCACTTGACCAGTGGGGCCAAAACCAGTTGTGGAAAAGACCATCCTTTCTTTGGAATTTGGAGTCGCCTTTGCACCTTTGTCAAAAACCTACTGAGCGCATTTGTGAGAATGTTCTAGACCCTGTCCTGCTCCGTGGAGCTGTGCGCTGTACCTTTGCCAATGGACCCCACGTTGTCTGGGTTAGTGTGGCTTCACTGTGAGTCTTCAGCCCAGGGAGTGAGAGCCCCCAAACCTCTTCTTTTCCAGAATTCTCTTGGTTACTTCGGTCCCTCTGACTCTTCACATATAGTTTCGAATCACTTTGCATATCTATGAGAAAGCTTGCTGGGAGTTTGGGATTTTGTGAAATCGGTTGGTTTGAGGGGAAATTGCCTCTGCCATGTGGAGCCTTCCAGGCCGTGAATGAGTCGTGTCCGCTGTTGACTGTGTCCTCGGCGGCCGGCTCACGGCGCGTCCGGGTTTGGGTGTCTTTGCCTTTGTTCTGTGGGGTGTGATGAGCTTCTCCACTTTGGGGAGGTTTGGCGCCATTTCCTCGCATTTTCTGTCCCCATCTCTCCTCCCGGGACTCCCTCTGCCCGTGTGCTGGTGGCTCCGTGTCGCCCCGGCGTCTCCGAAGCTCAGTTCCGCAGATGGAGTCATTTCTATTGACTTTTCGTGCCAGTCGCTGCCTCTCCTCTGACCTTTCAGATCTGCTGCTGAGCCAGTGAGCGGACTTTTCATTTCCCTCCTTGTAAACAGTTTCCTTTAATTCCAGGGACATGTTCATAGTAGTTTCTTTGAAACAATTGTCTGATAAATCCAATGCCTGGGACTACCTAGCATCAGGTTCTACAGGCATCTCTTTTCTTTGGGTCTGGATCCCACCTCCCAGTTTATTTACACGTCTCAGAATTTTTGGTTGAAAACTGAATGTGTCAGACCCTGGGTTAAAGCAAATCTGACTGGTTCCCAGGTTCCACTGCAGGGTCTGTCTCCCCAGCTGTGTGCGGCCACTCATGCCTCTCTTGGCTCCTTGTTCTTACGTTTGTTTTGAGCCTGGTACCCGGGGGTGGCCGCCAGGGCTCGCCGTGCCTGAGCCGTGGGGCCCCCCCTCGTGCCGCAGGGGCTGGGGCCGCACCCTGAGCGCAGCCGGTTCTCAGTCTGCCGCGGCCCCTGCGCTCCTCCCAGCCCTCCGCCCCCAGTGCCCCCGTGTGTGGCAGGAGAACACACATCACCTCTGCGGCCCCTGGGGGCCGGTTCACCCACAGCCAGCCCTGGGAGGGAGGGGCAGAGCTGCAGGATCTCTGCTCGCACCCGAAGTTGCAGGCGGCTGTCATGAACAGACGGCTCCCAATGTGTTGCTCCCATTTGGTTGGTGTCTGGAGCCCTGAAGTGGTCGTTTTTGACCAACGGTTCCATTTTGTACTTGTCTTGGGGGAAGGATTTGCCAACCTCTTCACTGCAGCAGGAACCCCCCGACTTGTGATTCTGCTGTGAATAGAAACTGCCTTTGGTTTTCTCACGCAGCGCAGTTAGGACTGGAGGGAGGGAGGGCTATGCTCGGAGCCGCCCCCTCGGCCCCTGGGCCCGGTTCCCGCAGCACAGCCCCGCTGGGTACCCTGAGCAGACAGGGAGTCCAGACCCAGGGGCCCAGCAGGAGCTGGGCTGCGTCGCCGAGCGCTCTGCTCCTCTCTCCACAGTTTGTGCTGAAGCACGAGGCTCTGGCTCACCTCCGCGAAGTGGCCCTCTTCCCCAACACCCTGAACCCCCACAAGGCCGAGTCCCTGGCACTGGTCGGGGCCATGATCGACCAGGTGATGGGGCTGCACCCGGGCGCGCGGTGGCTCCACATCGGCTGTGACGAGGTGGGTGCCTCGGCTCTGTGGCAGCCCCTCCTCTTCACTCCAGGGTCCCCTTCTCCCACCCAGTGGGTTCTTCTCGTAAATAGAAAAATAGTACCAAGGACAAAAGACAGGCTGGCAGAGAGATGTCCCCAGTGAGGGTCTTGGTCCCAGCTGACAGGTGACCGCTCAGGGAGACCCGTGGAGCCAAGTGGGGTGTAAGCTAGTGGGTCAGGTGAGGATGACTGTCCTGCCCACAAAGGGCCAGAGGGCAGCCCCTGCTCAGGGCAGGTTCACATCCTTGGGGCTGGTATGGACATGCGTTCGAGCCAGTTGCTCTTCCAGCTGAAGAAGTGTGGTTTTGGACGGCAGGAGAAGGGAAGTTAGGGCCACGGAGCACCAGCTGGAAAGGCAGCTCTGGGGTGCCCTCCTCCTGTCCTCAAGAAACTCGGGCCAGGAAGAGTCCAAGCTGCCGAGCTCGGTGACCCGCAGGCCTCTGCTTGTCTGAGCTCCGGGTATCTGAGCTGGGATGGTGGTCTGCGGACACTGGACCCCAGAGCTTGGTCCTCATCTTCAAAAAGTCTTCTTATGTAGTAAAATACACAGAACATAGAATTTACCATTGTAACCACTTCAAAGCAAACCATCAGGTCACTTCTCAGTCCTTGGAGGTGCTTTGCCGCCAGCACCACCATCTGGTCCTGGGACCTTGCACCTCCCCATCCCGACCCTCCATCCCTGCACCCCTCAGCCTCCTTTCTCTCAGCGGACCAGCCCCTCCCGGTCCTAGTGGAGCCCCCGGTTCTCCAGCTTCATCCGTGCTGTGGCTGAGTGACCTTCCAGCATGGGGACGGGCCATCTTCTGTAGGTGGACATCTGGGCATTCCCACCTCCTGCCTGCTGACCACCGGCCCACAGGAAGTTGTGAGCAGAGGTTTGGGTCTCAGTGCAGAAGGCAGGCCCATCCTTGGCTGCCGCCTTCCACGGGCAGCTGCCCCCAGAGTCTCCCAGGTCACAGCATGATCCCTGGTCTCGCCTGAGTGCCCGTGGTGAGGATAGGGGATTGGGGGAACCCACCTGTATCTCCCTCCCAGGTCTACTACCTTGGCGAGGGCGAGACCTCGAGGCGCTGGCTGCAGCAGGAGCCCAACACCAAAGTGGAGCTGTGTCTGTCCCACATGGAGGCGGTGGCTGGCCACGTGCTGGCCCGGCACCCCACCACAACGCCCCTGGTGTGGGACGACATGCTACGGGACATCCCTGAGGACCAGCTCTCAGGTCAGCCGCAGGGGCAGGCCGCACTGAGCAGGGGGGCTTCCTGGGACTGCGGGGAAGGAAGCGGAGCTGCTCCAAGCCTGTGACACCATGGAGAACCCCCATGGTGGGCCCACACCTGGGTTTCCCACTCCAGATGACCCCATTAGGTCCACATTCACGTGCTCCTCTCGTGAGAATGCCATTCCCCTAAAAGGTGCTGGAGAGTCTTTCGAGAGTACAGTTGTGATGGATCTGACCTGAAGGACAGCACGGGGCCCCAGGGGGCCTTGAGTGTCCAGCGCTCCTTGTGGCCTGGGCCCCACATGCCTGCATGGTCAGCCCTGCAGGGCCTTCTTCCAAGGTTCTCGCAGCTGATGGAGGGCAGTAGTGCCCCCCAGCCCCCTTGGCCCCCCAGGACCCAGCCTGCCTGAGGCTCTGGGGGGAGATGAGAGGTTGCTGCCCACACTTCTGCAGGGCCTAGGTGTCCTCACTGCAGCCACTGCCCCCACGTGTAGCCACCAGGGTTGGGATTAATTATAATCGGCTATAATCAGTGGTATAATCAGCGCTGTGTTCCTGTCGTACCTGGGCCTGGAGCCCCACATGCAGGCGGCGTTGCCCCCTCGCAGAGGCTCTGGCACCGCCGGCCTGGGGCTCACCCCTCGCAGCTCCAGCAGGTCCAGTCACTCTAAAGCTGGCTGGCTTTGCGGCCTGGTGTTTACTGCCCGAATCATGCACAGTGTTGCATCTGTACTTAAATCTGTCTTCACTCAAGAAGAGGGGTCGGAGGGGTGGGCACCCACGGCCTCTCTCCGCTTCCAGCATCCAGGGTGCCGCAGCTGGTGGAGCCCGTGCTCTGGGACTACGGTGCCGACCTGGACATCCATGCCAAGGGTCAGTGCCAGGCCCCTCCCGATTCTCTGCCCAGACAGGCGTGTTTTCTCCTGGGGCCCCGCCGGTCACATGTCTCATTTCCCCACACAGCCCTCCTCATGGAGAAGTACCGGAGGAGCGGCTTTTCCCAGCTGTGGGCCGCCAGCGCCTTCAAGGGGGCCACGGGGGCCAGCCAGGCCCTGACCCCAATCGAGCACCACCTCCGGAACCACATGCAGTGGCTGCGGGTGGCGGGTGGCGTGCCGGTGGGCTCGCTGAGGGGCATCGTCCTGACCGGCTGGCAGAGGTGCGGCCACGCGGGCCCCAGGGATGCCCTTGGGGCCAGCCTGGCCCAGGAGGGTGGAAGTGGCCCCGGTTCCCTGGGGCACACAGCCCTCCTCAGCCCATCCAGAGTGGCCTTCCTGTGTTCGGTCAAGGGGAAACAGCTGGCACTCCAAGGAGGGTGCGGGAGGAGCCTGGGCCCTGAGGACCCGCTGCACAGAACAAGCCGCAGTGGCTGGTGCCCAAACATCTGCTGTGCTGAGCGCCCTCTCCATGCACGTAGGTACGACCACTTCTCCGTGCTGTGTGAGCTGCTGCCCGTGGGCATCCCGTCCCTGGCTGTCTGTCTGCAGGCGCTCTTACATGGTATGGACTCCCTGCTCCTCCCAGGAAGTCAGGAGGGCAGAAGGCACAGAGCCAAGCACTCGGTGCCCCCAAACACCACCACCCTGGGGCTGGACAGTGGTCTTCCAGCCAGTGAGGGAGGCACCCACGGCCCCGGCTCAGCCAGCCGCCCCCCTACCCCACCCCACTGCAGCCTAAACCCAAGACAGGCCAAGTCAGGGGGCCGGGCCCCTCAGCAAACCCACACAAAAATGCCTTGTGGATGGGGTACGGGAAAGGGTCCGCCTTTGCTGTCTAAACATGCTGAATGCCTAGTGCTGGCGGGTGTGGAGTTGGCACCAGCAGCCCTGGGGGGCAGCACCCCCACTCCTGGTTCTTGGGGGAGCAGCCAGGTGCGGGCAGAGGTGCTCGGGGCGCGTTGCTTAGAGCCTTGAGGAGAAGAGCCGGTGGGGAGGGTGGGGAGGCCCTGGGCACACGGACAGCGTTCGTCACACTGGGACCAGGTAGGAATTTGAAGGACACCGGAGTGGTGTTGGCGCAGGAGGACCCCGAGATGCCGAGCCAGAGGGCGGGGAGGCAGGCACAGGACTGGTGTCTTCTTAAGTATTGGTTCTAAACTGCGGGGGAAAGACCAGACGCCCGCCTTCTCGTAGCGCCGGGCCTCGGCGCCCCTCCCCGCAGGGAGCCTTGGCTAGCAGCATGTCACCCACACCAGCTTGGAGGTGCTTCCATGTCACCTGCAACTCGCAGTCGTCCCGATGCTCTGGGGGCTTCAGCGCGGAACAAACCCCAGCTGCAGACGGCGCGTGTCACCTGGGTGGCACCGGAGGGCGGGTGGCACCAGAGGGCGGAGGGCTCGCCCTGCGGTGTCTCGGCATCTCCACGTGGTCTTGTTTTCTCGTTGCTCGTGGGACACATTTTCACACGGGCTCGCGCCTCCCTGCCGTCCTGGGGGCGGCACGTGCCCGACTGGGCCTGGCCCGCTGTCCCCCGGTGGTGTGCACACCACCACGGCCGAGGGCCTGGAGGTCCAGCCGGCACGGGGCCTGGGCCCGTCCTCCTTCAGAGGCCCCTCTGACCACCGAATGTGGTCGGTTTCAGGAGGCTTTGCTGAAAACGTTAAAGCCAGAGTGGAGAAGCTTCTCGGGATCCCAAGCCTGGAGATGATGGATTTTGCGAGGTAACCCCTCACCGCAGCCCTGCCTCTCCCCTCCCGGTCGGACCCGTCCTCAGCTTGGCGTTCTCTGTGCAGCGAGGGGGCCGGCTCTTTCCCGGGCAGCGACATCCTGGCCCTCGTCACCCAAGTCAGCCTGCACCTGCGCAGCTCCGTGGACGCGCTGCTGGAGAGGGACAGGTGAGTGGCCAGGGTAGCAGGCCCCCACAGACGGCCATCCTGCAAGAGGACTTTCTGGGGGGAACCACTCTTTCAAAACACTACCAGATTTTCAGGTCTTATTGGACCACGACGGAGGCTGCCCTGCAAGCCCCACACGCCCAGCTGTGTGTGGACTTGCCCCCAGGTACGTGACGGGCTGGTTCAGCCCCTACCATCGCAGGCGGAAGCTCATCCACCCCGTCGTGATCCAGCACATCCAGCCGCAGGCGCTCAGGTACGGCACCCGCCCGGTGCCCACCCTGCGGCTGCTCACGCCCCGCTGCAGCCAGCAGCTTTCCCACGAGCTCTCTAGGTATCAGCCGTGGGTTCCCAGGTGACTCACCTGATCGGCTGTGCCCTTAGGTGTCCAAGCACCTAGGGCATTCCTGCCTGAGTGGTGGGGTCACCCAACACCCTGAGCAGGGTCCAGGGCTCAGTGTAGAACCAGGCTGCCTGGGGCTGATCCCAGCCCCACTGCTGTGTGTCACCCTGGGGACAGGGGCCCAGCCAGCCCTCCCTCCGCTCCTGGCTCTGAGCCGAGGCTGGCAGACTCCCCACTGAGCGTAAAATGCAGGCAGCTGTCATCAGGTCCCTGCACCAAGAGAAACCCCTCCAGCCAGGCGTGGGTGCCTTCCAGTGTCAGAGATCAACCACGACAGTCAAGTCAGTCACTCCCAACAGCCCCATGCATCTGGCGTGCACAGCCCCGTTTTAAGGATGGGTGAAGCTGGGGCTCAGGACGTACTGGCCCAGAGGTTGCTCAGGACAGGAATATAGCACATAGGCCGTGAGCTATGCCCAGGGTACTCGCCAGGCGGGCTCACCGCCGTCCTGGTCCTCAGTCTCCTGACCAGGTGGAGCGCCCTCCGGGGGGAGCTGGAGGCCGCCCTGCTGCGTGTCTTCTACCCGGACGCGGTGGAGGAATGGCTGGAGGAGAACGTGCAGCCCAGCCTGCAGCGGCTGCAGACTCTGCTGGAGGACCTTGGTGAGGCAGCCGGCCTGGGCGGGACGCAGGCCAGGCCCCCTGCGGGGAGTGCCGAGCCCGGGCTGGTGGCCTCTCTGCCCTTGTCCAGCTGCCCCCGGCCCAGCACACACTCCTGCTGACCGGTGGCCCTGGGAAGAAAACAGCTTGGGGGGAAAAGGCACACCAGGCCTGTTTTGTGGTCAGCATGTAGAACTTTAATTCCTTTGAAATAAAAAGGAGTAGAAGCCAAAAATACCACTGACAAAGATCTGAAGGACTCCAGCACCACCCCAGCTCCCACTGGTGGCAGCTGGGCCCTGACCATGGCCAGAGATCCTCCTTTCTCACCCAACCCAGCCCTGCGGGAGGGGAGCCGCCAAACACCCTCCCCCTGGTCTCAGGGCCTCTTCCAGCCCAGGGGCGAACACACTAGAAACAAAATACAGCGTTCCACACTTCTGTAGAAAAAGAATTTGAGATTCAACCACTTAAAAACCTAACCGGCATGTTTAAGTGACCATGTCCCCAAACCAAGGGCTGGCTGGCAGCGACCCCAAGAAGGGAAGGCTCCTTTCTCTCAAGTTCCCCAGAAATCGCGGTCTCTGGCCCAGGCAACCTCAGAACCTGCTCCACCCGCCATTCCCGGGGGGCACAGCCTCACAGGCACCATGCAGGGGTGCTCTGGGCTCACGCTGAACCTGAGGGACCAACCTGGGTCCAGGGAAGTAGGAGAAAACCAGTGGTGCAGGCAGGGGTCAGCCTCCACGGGGGTGGCTGTAGCTGGCGGCCCAGGCCCTGCTGAAGGGCAGCCGTGAGCCTGGCCCATCCTGGCCGCGCACAAACAGGCCCAGCCGCCAGGGCTCCCAAGAAGCTGGGGATCTGGTTTCTGAGGGGAGGATCCCGCTTTTCAATGCTGCACGAGCCTAGAAAACCTGCCTCTGCTATCTGCTAAGGTGGGGGCAGGAGGTTACCCTCCCCATGAGAAGCTGGCTGCAGCCCTGGTTGAACCTGAGACGAGGCCCCAGTGTGGACAGCGGTCTGCAGGCTGGGGAGGCCTTGGGAGTGGCTTCCGCAGAGCAACCAGGTGGGACCCTGGGCATCCATCCTAAGCCCCAGCAGCTCAGGGGCCAGCACCTCCCTGAGGACGTCCAGCAAGGGAGGTGATGGGCATGGGGGGCAGGGCAGGAGACCTGAGGACTCCCAAGGACGGCGTCCTCAGAGCCGGACCAGCTGCTGGCCCCGCTGCCGCCTGCTGAAACCTCATGGCGCCCTGGGAGCTGACTTCCTCCTCAGAGAGCTCAGCCCTGGGCCTCACACCCTGGGCCCCTGGGTGTCCTTCCTTCCCGTTTCAGAGGCTTGAGCCCCACACGGCTAAGGGCCTGTCCAGACCAGGCCACGCTGCCCCAGCAGACTGTCTGATTCCAGGAGGAGGCCTGTGCCCTCCCTGGACACCTTGGAGCCTGCAGAGAAGGTCCTGCTGTGCAAGCAGCTGAGGGTTCTGCCCGGCGACTCCTGGGGACATGGCTGGGAGATGAGGAGTGAGACGCGCAGGTGGCCTGTCAGGCCTGCTGAGGCACCGTCAGAACCGAGGCGCGGTCGGGGGGCTCCGGGGGGGTCAGCTCTGGTTCCCAGGGTCGTCAGCCTCGCTGTCACTGCTCTGAGACAGCTCTGCCGGACTCTCCAGACGGTGCAGCTCCAGAAAAGTAGCGATCAGTTTGGCGATGGCTTCCACGTCACTGGTCCAGGCCGGCCCAGGAGGAAGGGTGGGTGACCATGGCAGAAGTGCTGGCCACCCCGCAATGGCCAGGGAGACCAAGCCAGTCTCGTCCTGGGCCACCTACATCCAGCACCTCCAGGGGTCTTCCCCCAACCCTAGCCCAGCCCTTTGACCCCACAGGGGGACCCCTGATGTCCTGTCTCCTGTGCCTGCGGGGACCCCTGACATCTCCCTAGCAGGTGGTGGCAGGCCTGCCCCACAGCCTCACCTCCCCCCGTTCCTCTGAGCTCTCTCTGCCCTGCCCACTGGGCAGTCTTGTGGGGCTACCTGGCTGGAGGTGAGGGGCACAGGTGGGCAGCCCTGGGCCATCAGGTCACCCACCCTCGCTTACCTGCGGTGGCCCATGACAGCGCTCTGGGTGAGTGGGTGGGAGAAGCCCGTGGCAAACCGAAGCACCACCACATAGCCCTTCCCGAAGTAGCGGACCTTCTCTTCCTCCACGTTCACATCCCGGATGTCGCTGAGCAGGACCACCACTGCGGGCAGGGCCAGGTCTGCGACCGTGTTCCCCCCGCCCCGCCCCTCTCGCCTATGTGCTGGCAGTGACTTCAGGGCCATGAGGGATCGAGTCACGCCAGCCATGAAGCAGAAAACGTGCCAGTCCATGTCTGAGGCTGGGCCCCAGAGGACGCCAAGACCCTGACCTTAGATGTCACAGGTCAGTGACTGCAGTGCAGGATCAGTTAACATCCCGTCTGGGTAAGGTAAGGTAAGGTAAGGTAAGGACCTTCTTAAGGAAGGTCCCGAAGACCCATGTTCCCCCTAGAAAGCCCGCTTCTTTTCCCGCAAGGGTCTAACAGGTCAGGGAGCGTGGGCTTCCTGCTTCATCTCCCCCAGAGGCTGGAAAGTGCCTTCCTGGTCTCAAGTGGCTAGTCACTGAGCTGAGGCTGCCCAGCAACTTCCTCTGGCCTGGGCAGGTCCAGGGCACACAGCGTCCACGAGGCAGGACACAACCTGGGTCACCAAGCGGCCAGCTGGAGCCCAGCCGGTGTCCAGGCCTCAGGCCGGGTCCCTGCCATCACAGCCGGGCATGTGCACCCTGTGTCCTGTCCCGATACCTCACCTTGGTCGTGGCCTGCTCTGCACAGGGTCAGCAGCTTCTTGTACAAGCTGAACGTCTTCAGCACCACCTTCCCAGTGCTCTTGTTGAAGACAACTTCCTACAACACCGGCCAGAGGTGGTCACCTGGCTGCTGGCCTGGGAGCCAGCCTGACACACAGACCTCGCAGACTGCGTCCCCACCCTCATCAGCACAAACTCTCAAGGAGCCATCCCACCCATTCCAGTCAGAACCCCAGGACCCCGCAGCCTGATCCCTCCACGGGCCAGGGCGAGACAAAGAGGGACACTCTTTCACACAAGAAAGAGAAGAAGTGAGTGCAGCGAGCAGGGCGTTAAATGTGGGATGGAGGCCGGGGGATGGAATGCAGCGCAGGCCAGGCGGCTCGAAGGACACGCGAAGGGGGACAAGAGTGGTGAGGGAGGCGGACCTGCCCTTCTATTTCACTAGAAATTCTAGAATGACAGCTTCAGCGGGGTCGTTGGCCCAGAGCTGCTCACAGACAGGCGACGTCCAGGGGCCGAGTCCGGCCAGCAGAGCCCACCGAGCTCAAGTCTCAGGCTGGGGGCCCGAGGCCCCTGGGGCCTTTCTTCCTGCATTGATCCCCATGCAAGGAAGCCCGGAGCCCAGCACCCTTCCTGCATGGCCTCACCTCCCAGTCCTCCAGGTTCTGCACGGCCACGAACAAGCAGCCTGTGACGTAGAAGAGCTTCCAGCCCAGACTGTCTGGGGAGCAGACACAGGAGACAGCAGGTGAGGGGCAGCAGCAGAGGGGCAAAGGCCAACGTGCCCACAGGGGTGCCTCCACCCCTCCCCAGCATGACCACTTCTCAGACACTGGGCCAGAGTGGCATCTGGGGGCCCAGCCACCTGCCCACACCTGCAAGGATCCCCCCACAAGGCCCCACTGCACTGCGGGCCCTGCTTGTCACTCAGGACGTGCTCCGCCAGCTCTGCCCTCAGCTCCCCTGGGCGTCTACCCAGGGTGCCCATCACAGCCTGGTCTGTGACAGCAGGAAGGTGGGAATGCTCACAGGGAACGGCTGAAAGAACAGATCGTCCCAGCAACGGAATCTGAGGCAGACATGAGCGTTTCTGAAGGATGTTTTATAACAAGTAGAAATGCTGGAGATACGAGCCAAAAATGCAAACTGTGAGGGACAAACCAGCACATGGAGATGGGGCCGTGCCCTCAAACCAGAGAGGCAGGGGCAGTCAGTCCCCAAAGCCACGTCCTGGCAGACACAAATGTCGAGCTGCCTCCTTTTCTCTATTTTCCAGACAGCTGAGGAGGGTTCTGGGGGCAGATGAGCAGCTCACCTCCGCTGTAGTAGGCAGCAGCCAAGCCAATCGACAGGATTCCTGCAGGGAGAAAGCAGGCATCTTCCCACTGGGCCACCACCAGCCCAGGACCCACAGACCCTTCCCATTGCCAGGGACAGCTGAGGGCAGGGAGCAGGGGGCCAGGAGACACCGGGCTCGGAAGTGGGGGGAACAACCAGTAAGCTTGTTCAGGAGGATGCTCTACACGAGTCACGGTTCACTGGAGACACATCTACACGGAGCTCCAGGGCCGATGGGGGAACCAGAAAGGGGAGCCTGACGTGGGTGTGAGTCAACAGCACACGGTGTGGAATGCAGGCAACACTGCAGGTGCAGAATCACAACCTGGCACCTGACACGGAGCAGGCAGGGTCACAGGAAAGAAGGACCAGAGACGGACTGCTGAAGGCACAGTGGCCCTCTCCTCACCCCTCGGATCAGTTAGTACAGGGCAGCTGCCGGGCGGTGTGGGGCCTCCAGTGGGTAGTGACATGGACAGAGGCCGGGGCCTCCCCCACTTACTCCTCACTGTCACCCATCACATGGGCTCGAGAATAAATGAGACGCTGGGGACAAAGTGTATGAAAGCAAGCAAATGAGGAAGTAAGGGACCCCAGGAGTGCGTACAGGTGTCAACCAAGGGACAAAACAGACAGGTCACCTGTAAAAACACGCGCCTAGGATAAAAGTTGGAAGGATACAAAGAAGTTAAACCATTGCTATATTTTGGGTTAGTAGAACAGAACAAAAATTTAGTTTCATTTTCATCTTCAGAATTTTTCAACTTAGAATTTTAACTTGAGAAGAAATATAAGCGTTCTTACCAACCAGCAGGGACCAGGACCTGATGCCCGGAGCCCTCTTCAGATGGAGGCGGGAGCTGGTGCGTGTCTCCACCTGCATGTACATCCCTGGAACGTGCTGCCACCACTCTAGACAGGCGACCGCGGGCTGGGAGGGGCAGACACACAGACAGCTGGAGTCCTCGAGCCACTGCTCACAAGCACTCAGCTCCTCTCCAGGACAGGAAGCCGGGGCGCCCACCTGCAAGGCCCACACAGGCGCAGAAACCAATCAACCTGTATTGACCGCCGTCTCTGTGGTCAGGCAAGTCATTTAAACCCCTAGAGGCCCATTTCCTCTGTAAGGAAGGTCCTTCTCTGCTCAGCTTCAATGACTGCACTGGGGCTACGTCTCCTGCTCAGACTCCCAAAGTATCAACAAGCACTCGGTCATCGCCTGCGGCATCTGACCTGGAAACCTCGGTCTCCTGAAAACCATTAGCCCCCAGCAGCCTTCACACTTCCGGCACCCTACCAGAACCTACTGGAACGCCCTAGTTCCCTGTGCTGGCCTCCCGGAAGGGGAACTGAAAGTTCATCACGGTCTGAGTCTACTGGCACTGACCGAGAAAGTCAGCTCTGCGGTCTCCTCCAGCCGCCGAGACAACGGGCTACACCCAGCGGAGGGTCCGCAGGTCCCAGGGTATCTGCTGAGGGAAGGAGTCGCCAAGGGGGCCGATCTTGCACACGTGGAGAATTGTGCCCTGCAGCCTGCAATATGCTCGAAACGCAGGCTCCAGGAATCCCGTTCTCGGCAGCCTTTCAGACAGCCCCTGTAAAGTCAGGTCAAATTTCTCACAGTTGCGGGTTCAAGTCACAAACGACGCCAGCCAGGATCCTGGGACGGCACCGGCTCTCTCTCCTCACATTTCTCATCTGTCCCCACGCGTGTCTCGGCCGCCCACGGGGCGAGGTCACGCCCCCGCCTGCCCCTGCGGCCACCGCTCGAGCCCCGCCGTCTCGCGCGCCAGGCCCCCGGGGCATCAACCCAGGCCAGGTCCCGAGATCGCGCTCCCGGAAGGACACCGGGACGTGGGAGCCGCTCCCAGCCCGCCCCGCGACCCCCGACGGCAGCATGGCCCCAGGCGCCTAACGCGGACACTAACCTGCGGGCATTGACGCGGGGGCGGGAAGGACCTCAGGGCCTCTGGACCTGCTGGCGGCTGACTTCCTGCCCTGGGGGCGGGCCGGCGCTAACTTCCGGACCCGCGGAGGCGGTTGGAATAGCCGGCTGCCGGGGGCGGGACTGAGCTGACTTCCGGACCCGAGATGAGGGAGGGGTGCGGATGGGTCAGCTGATTTCCGGGGCGGGACCAGGGCGGCGCTGACTTTCGGACCCGCCGGGGCGGACGGCACAGTTGACTTCCGGGGAGGAACCGGCACGGCGCTGACTTCCGGACCCGCGGGGGCAGATGGGACAGCTGAACTTCCGGGTCTGTCGTTAGCCCTGAAGCTGGGAAGACGAGCAAAGGTTCCCCCGCAGAGGCGCCTGCGAGCGGCAGAGGGCGCAGCGGCGGTCGGAGGGCAGGTCAGTGCCAGTGGCGGCCGCGTGGTGTCCGCGGAGGTAGGTGAGTTATACCTCGAAAAAGCCGTTGAGAACAGTGGGAAAACGTCCTATACTTAGCTAACCTAACAACAGACATGTGTGAACTTTATGGTAGATTCTTTAAAAACTTTACTGTGGAACACTAAAGTAGATATAAGATAGTTGTCCATGGATTGGAAAATTACTGTAAAAATGTAAATTTTCCCAACTTGATCTACAGATTCAAAATACAAACCCAGTAAAAATGTCAACACGGAAAAAAAAAAACAATCTGAACAGTTCTGCAAGGCACCGTGGAGGAGGCTAGGGGGAAGCAGAGATACTTGACCCCCAAAAAAACTCACTGTCGCTGGGAAAACTAAACGTCCACTTGTTTGTGATGGCAGGTCTTCTGTTGCTCAGAAACTTGCCCCAGTGTCTGGGAAGGGGGTTGTAGTGGGAGAGACAAATTTTCTGCAGGAAAACCTTGCAGTAGATGCTGAAGAAGCCTCCCACTCTCTGCCTACCCCCACGGCCCCCAGATAAGGCCCAGAGCAGGACCCTAACTTGCCTTTCTGTTTCCCAGCAGGAGAACCTCCATCTCCCAGCCACTGCCTATTGCAGTGGTCTCCAAAGTGGGATGGTCAGGATGGTCTGTGGAGTGCTGGAAGAACGTAATAGAGTTGCATTCATACTTATTTTATCATTTTGTATCTATTTTTGTTTTATAGTTTGCGTAAGATTGATACACAGTGCATAATGTTACCTTATAAAGAAACATACATTCTTCAGTATGCATAACCTTAGAAGTTTACCATTTAGGCACAGAATCAAAAACTTGGAGACAACTTTTCTACTTTGCCCATGTTCTTCAGATACTCTCCACTAGTGGTTCCCAAACCTGAGCATGCACCAGAATCACCTGGCGGGCTTGCGGAAACACAGACTGTTGGGCCTGTTCCCAGCAGCGGGCAGGACCCGAAAATGCAGATGTGCTGATGCTGCTGGTCTGGGAATCACACTTTGACAACCTCTGCTGTAAGCTGCAACAGAAGTAGGTTCTGCCTGAACATGGCAGGTTCCTGACCTGGTGATGCCTCAGCTCACATTCCATCTTCTTGAAGTGCTTTCTCCTGTCAAGATCCCACACCATCTTAAAGGTCCCTTTGAACTGTTAGCACCTCCTTTAAGTCCCTCCTGCTTGATGAAGGTGGAAGTGATCTTATTCCTTAGAATTTAGGTAGAACTGAGTTGATACCCAGAAAATTCTACTTTGCATTACAGTTTTTTGCATAACTTCACCTTCCCTACTAGACTACAAACCATTTAAAAATGAAGCCTACATTGGCATTCTACTAACGTTAAAAGAGTGAACAAGTTCATGCTGTAGAGCACAGGGAACAATATTTGATTTGTAGTAACTTATGTTGAAAAAGAATATGAAAACGAATATATGTATGTTCATGTATGACTGAATCACTGTGCTGTACACCAGAAATTGAGACAACATTGTAAAATGACTGTACTTCAATAAAAATGTGTATATTAAAAAAGTGAACAAATGATGTCTGATATGCTTAAAATCCTGCTGAATATTGGTAATAGCAAAAGGTTGGAAATAAATACAACAGCCTAACATAAGAGACGTAGTGAATTAAATCTATGTTGTGCCAAGTCTCAGTGTATTATATCTCTGCTCTAAATTCAAACTTCATTGCCTGCTCTATGAAAATGCATCCGAGTCCCTTATTTTTTCTGTGCGCTCTGGTGTGATGTTAAGCTTTGTCCATATAGGGTACCGGAAACACACTCCAGGAGGAAGAGTTTCTCTTCCTGGCTCTGGTTCTGGTTCTGATGTGCTGGATACACAGGCTCCTGCAGTGCATCAGTTTCTCCAGTGTCCAGCTGTTACAGTACACACTGGCCAGCCGCACCCAGCATCCACCACCTTCCCCCTAAACCCGTTAAGCGGTTTTGTAGGTTTTGTAGCAGAGAGCTGCCAGTGAGACTGCAGTCAGAGCTGAAGTAAGACATGTACAAGGAAATGTGTTAAAAAGCAAAGAGACTATTAGTGTCTCATCAGAAGAATTTAGGAGCTTAACTGTAGAGATTTTCATTGAAAAGAAAAGATTTGAGTGTCAATAAGAACCATAATTCGAATGAGTTAAAAATCATGTGTTTAAATCTGTAATTCATAATGATATTTCTAAAATTCTTTGATCATTTTCGGAGGGAGCTGAGAAACAAACTCTGATTTTTTGAGTGGTTAATAAAGGGAAAGAATCAAGCATTTTTCCTGTCTCTCTTCATGAGATTTACAACAGAATAACCAAATAGTAGGTAAAAAGACTTTCTCATTATGGAAGTATTCCTGATAATAAATGAAGAAGAAATGATAAGATTAAAACATGACCCTAATGAATGAATAGATCTAGGCTGCTAATTAACATCACAAAAAGGACGGACATTAAAACCTCCTGATGGAATTTCACAACCCATCTATGAAGTAGTATAGACAAAAAATTTTCACCTAACTGTGATCAAGCCACTAGAATGTTCTAACTACCCTTTATTGGAAATTCAGAACAAGGGGGCGCTAAAGAACTCCACAAGGATGCAGTCAGCAATTGCTGAAAACCTTATGGGCAAACAACCTGATTTCTTTACGATAGTACGCAAGGAGAGAGAGAGAGAGGTGGATGGAAACCACAGATTTAAAAGACAAACCAAATGGCTCCACAAAAAACCCTTAAGACTGGGAACTCCCTATACTATGTTTATAACTTTCAAGTGAGTCTTAGGGTTTTTTGTTTTTTTCAGAAACTACAAGAAAAAGAATTTTAAGAGAGACTTAAACACACAAACCAATTGAAATATAGATTAATAAAACACTGAAGCTTATTTAGATCCTGATTGAAACTAAAAAAACGATGAAACGACTGGGAAACCTTGACATTACATGTTTGATGAAATTAATTGTAATTTACTTTTTTCACACAGTATTGTGATTATGTTTTTAAAATATTAACAAAATATATACAAATGACAACCTAAAAGTATCCTTTTATTCATGCTAATAATTGAAGATGTTTTTTGAGACGTGCTGACAGGGATTTCAGTAATGCAGACGATTAATCTGAAAGTCAGTTAGGACCTGCATTTAACATGCGTTTGTAAAAAGAAGTACGAACCAAAAACTATAAACAAACATAAGTTTTAATGGATAAATACTTAAGATCCTAGTCAGGTTCTGGGACCTGGAATAGCCTTAAATGTTTTGCTGAGCTCTATGACCCCGGGGTGAGGAGGGAGAAGGTTCTCGAGATTTCTGAGAACTGCTGGTGTTTGACAGACACGCGCACGCTTTTCCGCAGTCCCCCGAACCCTCCCAGGTGTGTCCCTCATTCCCAGCGGGCTGTACTGAACGTGCACAGCGGACGGAGCTCAACACCTCCGCTAGCCCCGCGTCCCTACGGCTTTGCCGGGAGGCGGAGGGCGGACGCAGGTACAGCGCCTCGCGCCCCCGACGGCGCCACGTGCTCCCGGGCCCGCAGCGCGTGCGCACTGCCGCCACCCCGGCCTACGTGACGCGCCTCGGGCCAGCTATGGCGGCGGGTAGGGAGGCGACATCTCCGCCGGCCCGAACCGGTAGGAAGGCGCGCGTCCGGCGTCCAGCTGACTGGCCCGAGAGCCCGGGAAGGACCCCGACCCACCCTTACGACCGTCAGTCTGCTAGCCCTGAGCCAGTAGGCCGCCGAAACCCACGCGAGAAAATGTCTGGGCCTCCGCGGGCTCCCGACGGGGCGGGACTGGCTCCGCCCCCGCGCGCTCCTATTGGTTCCGACGGCGGACACGCCCCTTTCCCGCGCTCTCATTGGCCTAGGCAGGGCCCCGTAGCGTGGAGCCGCACCGTCCTCCGCGCGCTCCGATTGGTTTTGGGTTGTGGGGCGCCCGTTCTCCGAGCTCTCATTGGCCGAGCGGAGCCGCTGGGGGTGGGGCCGCGCCGAGGCGACAACAACAAAGGGCGGCGGGTAGCAGGCGGCAGTGACCAGATCTCTCAGTGCTCTCCACCGGCTGCGCGCCCGGACTCGCCCGCCCGGCTCCAGATGAAGTGTGAGCACTGCACGCGGAAGGTGGGCTGCGCGCGCTCGGGGCCGGGGTCGGGGTCGGGCGCCGGCGGTCGGGGGCCGCGGTAGGGGGCTGGAGGGGACTGCGCTCGCGAAGCCCGGGGCCTCAGGACGTCGGGAGCCCGGCAGCTCCGAGCGCCTCTGCCTCCGCACGGTCTCCCGCCAGCGGCTCGCGGCCTCTCTGGGGCGGCGGCGGCTGTGGGGGAGCCGCCGGCGCGTCGGGTTCCCGCCCCCGGGGGCGGCGTGACGACGGCGCGCGCTCGCTCTTTCTGGTTTTCCGCGCGCTTGTCTGTCCTTTCCAAGTACCTTCGAGGCTGGAAACCCCCAGAAAAAGCAGCCAACCGCTGCCACCGCTCAGGGCACTCGGGCAAACACCATTCTTGGTGTGAATGATCGCTACGGCGTCAAAAATGTTTCTGGGGGTGGTTTATCTTATCTAAAAACTTACATGCTTATAGTAACGGACCAGTACAGAAGCGCAGGAAGGAAACGTGGGCTGGGCCTCCTGCCACCAGGTGACTGTGACCTCCACGCTTGTCTCTAGGCTCCGATAACCTACTTAACTGTACCGCGCAGGCACAGGGGCTTATGTTTGTTTTTCAAAATGGGATCGTGTCGTAAATACTACTGCATCACTTGCACGTTCAGTTAACCTTATACCAAAGGTGCGTTTTCAGACCATTACATACGCTCCTAGTTCTGCCTGTCCAGGTGTCCAGGTAGTCAGGCGCTAAGTCACCTGTCGTGAGAGACCACCTTCCTTCTAGTTTTCAGTTCCTGCAAACGATGCAGATGTCAGGGTGGGTGTGGGTGTGTTTGTGTGTCCACAAGTCCAATTGCTCTTATTTCTGTAGAAAAGATTTCTAGGTGTGAGATTAATTGATCAACAAATACATGAATTTCTTTAATTGGGAGATTAAAAATTGTTCTTTCACGTGTCCTTTTGCCTTTTTAAGGAATGTAGTAAAAAAACAAAAACTGATGACCAAGAGAATGCATCACTCGATGTATCAAGTCCAGCCCAGGAGGATGGAGAGGCAAGTAGATGTGTCCGTTCTTTGTCAGCTGTGGGGGAAATAGCTGCTGCTGCTGTTCTTCTCTCAGGGGTCCTTATCACCACGTGTCTCATTGCTCTAAGAAAGCAAGAAATGAGGGGCTAAAAGCCCCTGCCAGGGCCAGACGTGTGGGGTTGGTGAGTTGGAGGCACACGGTCTTCAAGGTAAGAGTGCACCAAGCCAAGACGCACTGCGTTAGGAGCAGAGAACAGTGTCGTGCTTGGCCGTTCGTTAGGAGTAGGGCTGTGATAGGTAAACCTGCAGGTTTTTTAATAATGGAAAGTTCCATTCTGTAAGATAGGGTTTCAGGAAGACAATTTATAAAGTAATTCAAATCTTACAGTTCTGTAAGTTTATTTTTCTAGTGGTTTTTTCTCCCAGTTCTTAGTGCTAAAGTTCTTAGCTGATGGTGATGGTTTACGTTTACTGGATACACACCCTGAGCTCGGTGCTGGAGACAGTGGTTTGTACATGTGCTCTCATTTCTTGCTCAGGATGAGCATTTTAAGCCCCCATTTTACAGAGAGAAGGATGTGGAGGTTAAGGTCGCATATTCCCTCAGAAAGCACTGGTCCCCAGTGGAGGACTGGAGCATTGGCACCGTGGGAGAGTAGTCCTAACACGACGCTGAGTTGGCCCGGCGCTGACCTGCCCCCTTGGTGCACCAGCACCACCCTGAGGCGTGGAGGCTATGGCTCAGTGAGCAGCGCCCAGGGCACTGAGGCAGCAGAGAGGCAGGGAGCATCTGGGGCCCTGCAGTCTGGAGCAGAGAGCCTCCCACGCCTGCCCTCTAGCTACATCACCCTGAACAGACATCTAACCCTAGGAGCCCCAGTTTCCTTATCAGGGACTTGAAGAGTCGGGTTACCTCTCTCCAGGGCTGTGGTGGCCGGGAGATAACGTGTGAACAGGGCCTGAGTGGGTGCCCCACCAGCACGGTGGGTGGACACCCTCTGGTGAGCAGGGCAGGAAGGAGCTGCTGGAGTGGGCCTTGAAGGGTGGTGAGAACTGAGGGGTGGGCGTCGGGATGGGGTGAAAGCTCACCAGGTGCAGGAAGGTGTGGATAGAAGTGAGAGCTTGGGGGAGTGACGGGGATGAGGGCCTCCAGCAGAGGAGGGCAGCTTGTGTCCGGGGGACCTCTGCCTCGGGGCGGGGCTGCGGAGAACGAGTGGGCATGGGTACAGTTAGGAGACCTGCGTCCAGGTGAGCAGGCTCACTTGTAGTGAGATCAGGTTTGAACAGCACAGCTTGGACCTGGACGGCGTGAGGAGGCCGATGCCCATGATCAGCGTGAGCTGCTCCACTTCTGAGCCTCAGGGTGGGCAGAGCAGTCTGGGGCAGAGCCCCTGAGGAGGAGGGGTGTGGGGGCAGGAAGGCCAGTGGCCAGTTTGACGGTGTTGGCCTGCTCCTGCCCCACCACTCCCTGTGGACCCTGGTACCATCGCAGCCACAGCACCTGGAGCTGTACGCCAGGCCCGGGTCATCTCGGGTCTTCACCAGTTTCTTGTATCG
Source organism: Vicugna pacos (assembly GCF_048564905.1). Taxonomy (NCBI): domain Eukaryota; kingdom Metazoa; phylum Chordata; class Mammalia; order Artiodactyla; family Camelidae; genus Vicugna; species Vicugna pacos. The sequence goes on from NC_133002.1 coordinate 62,804,835, forward strand.
TGCTTATTCTGTTCCATTCCCTAAAGAAGCACACATGGCAGAATTTTTGTTGAAGAATCAGGCCGAACACTATCTCTGTTTCACAGAAGGGAGAATTCCATAAATTGGCTGACGCCAAGATATTTTTGAGTGACTGCCTGGCCTGTGACAGCTGTGTGACTGCAGAGGAAGGAGTCCAGGTTTCCCAGCAGAACGCCAAGGACTTCCTCCGAGTCCTGAACCTTAATAAGGTACAGCCCCCGGGCAGGAGGCGGGTGAAGGTCAAGGTGGGGCAGGAAGCCTCTGCTGGGACTCGGGGCACATGTCTGGGCCCTGACCCTGTGTCCCTTGCCATAGCAGACAGTCTGCAGAGTCACACTCCCTGACTGACCACCGCTGTGGTGGGCACCGCCCACTGGGCCACCTGGCTGGGAAAGTGGAGGACCCCCACGCCGTCCTCAGGGACATGTTCTGTTCCAGGAGCTCTTCAGTCTGGGGCAGGGCTGTGTCCCTCAGCACGTCCCCGCAGACCTGCTGTCACTCGTATTCCAGGAATGGCTTTCTTGATCGGAAGACGTGGGAAAGGGAAGTAGGGAAGCGAAAGGCAGACAGGGCTGAAAAGCTCATCACGGTTTGCCTACACTCTCGCCCAGGCTGCGTGTGTGCTCCTGACTGGGGGTGCGGTGACCGGTGCAGCCCTTGTGGCTTTCTTGGTGGCTTGATTGCAGATAACAGATTTTATCTCTTCCAACTTGGATGCATTTTCTTTTTCTGATGGTGGTGTTTAGGACCTTTAAATCAACCTCAAATAACAGCAGCGATCAGAATAGTGCTATGTCTTGTTTCATACTTAAGCAGAAATGCTGGTCAAATGTTCCTGTTAAATAGACGTTTGCAGAAACTTTTGGCAGATACCCATATCAGTCAGCATTTTTGCTGTGGAGAATGGGTACCCAACCCTAACTAGCATAAAAAGAAAATAGTTATTTCATGAAACTGAAAGCTTGAGGGGTAGGTTCTGGGGTTGGGTGAGTCAGTCACTCGGAGCTCTCATCAGGAAACAGCAGCATCTGTTCCGTTCTGGGCTCAGGCTGACCCCTCCTGGTTCCTGGCTCTCTCACAGCAGGTGACATTTGAGTGAGAATTAGTGAGGAGCGAGCCCACGAAACCCCGGGACGGGGGACAGGAAGTGAAGTCGGGGCGCCCACCCTCTGCCCCCTCCCCCCGTCAGCACCTGGAACTTGCAGCCCTCGTCCCGCTTCTGGATCTGCGTCCGGGTGCTGTTGGCACCCACTGCGGATGGGAGCCAGTGCATCTGGCTGGCTCAGGCATCCCAGGAGCTTGTGAGGGTGCCAGAGGTCAGCGTGTGCCAGGTTGGCGCCCCGATGGCGTTGTCGGGCTTCCCGGGTGTCACGTGACAGGGGACCCCATCCAGAGGGACAGGCAGCCTCAGCGTTGTCTCATTTTCCCATGTCAGGTCAGGCCGTCACACCTGAGCTGGGGGTGGGGCTGTGCACAGGTAGACCGCAGTGGACGGTGCCTCTGAGCACTGCTGTCCGGTTCCCACTTGCCCTAACTTGCCAGCAGTCTGACCTGCACAACCTCTGCCGGGACAGCCTTGCGCCTTCCCTCCCCTCCAGGCTAGCCCGTCTGCTTCCGCCCCACGCCGAGTCAGAGTTCTCTGCGCTCACTTCCCTCATACTCTTCAGGGACTTCGTGAGCTAGAAGCATCTGGTTTTAGTTTCAGGGTGTTGGTGGTGTGGTTTCACGCTTGTTTGTATTGTATTCGTTAGAACAATGTACAGAAGATGAGAAGTAGCCACTGCTTAAAAATTTGCCACTGATTTTGACCTGGGCTTGAGCCTCCTGGAGACAGAGCCCAGCGTTCTCACTGTAATGGGTCACTTCAGTTATTTACGGGCCAGTATTGTACATAGCTTGTTTTTCATTTAAACTTACCCATTTTCTCCAGGTGTTTGCATTTGTATGTGATACTAATGTGTGTATTTATGATATAGCATTGATTTTAAGATTGACAGAATCTCTTGGGATGTCCCTCCCTTTTTTTTAAGTCCTTTTGTTGAGGGGGGTAATTCATTTATTTATCTAACGGAGGTACTGGCGACTGAACCCAAGGCCTCATGAGTGCTAAGAACACACTCTGCTACTGAACTGTGCCCTCCCCACGGGATGTCTCATCTTTTAATTCTATTTTTTTTCTCCTTTTTCCTTAGTTATTATGCTTGCGAGTGTCCTGTCTATTTTATTAGTCTCTCCATAGGACATTTATTACAACCTGTTCTAGGCTTTTCACCAAAGTGTCTCATTTTCTCTCCCCGTGTAATTACCACGTGTGTGACCTTCTTCTCTATTCCTCCTAGAAGTGTGATACCTCAAAGCACAAGGTGGTGGCAGTGTCGGTGTGTCCTCAGTCTCTGCCTTATTTTGCTGCTAAATTCAGCCTCAATGTGACTGATGCATCCAGAAGACTCTGTGGCTTTCTCAAAAGTCTTGGTGAGGTGCCTTTTCGTATTATTTATAGCAAATGAATTTGATACAACTTGAGTTTACAACTGCTCTTTTTACCTCTGGAGTTCAATTTTCAAGGGCACAGGGTAGATAAGAACTCCCGTGAGAGTCTTGTGGAACGTAAGAGGACCCTGCCCTGCCCCAGGGTAGGCAGGTGTCCCTCACCGCGTTGCCATGCAGGTGGGTGTTGTGTTCCGGCCGAAGTTGGCCGCCCGGGAATGGCAAGTGACCATTTTAGGACAGCTCGCTGGGGCCATGTGGGACCCCCGCGGGACCCACACTTGCCTAGCAACCTCGACTGCCCAGCTCTTGGAGGCCACAGGGTATGTTTGGTGGAGAATACCACCTGCGATGCTTTGGAAGCTCTCAAGCAGAGCAGAAGGGGTGGGCTGTGTCCTTGGTGTGAGGAATGAGAAAGATCATCATTCAGGGCACAAAGACTCAAATGTGAGTGAATTCTGGACTCATACTGAGTCAAAGGGCAGTAAGATGCTCCTAGACGAGAACCCCGCCATTCCCCCTACCCTGAGAGCCTGCAGAGCCCTGGCCCCTCCTTTCCCAGCCTCTCCTGCCCCAAGAGCTGTGGGCTCAGAGGAGGAGAACTTGAGCCATTTGCCGAATAACAGTCTTTACGATTCGATGCCTCAGTGGGTTTTTAAAGACGTAAACGTGTTGGGCGTTACTAATATAATAAAATGGCTCAACGTCCTGGGCCAGCCCGCCTGCCTTGCTGCTCTGTGCACAGTGTGCCACAACCAAAACTTAGGCCACAGCGTGGTCTCCTGGTGTCACTCCTTAACGCTTTTAATCTTAAAAAACCCAAGCTTACCTTAGCTTTACCGAAGACCCAGGTCATTAGGTGCTGTATCTTCTCGTAGTGACAGGCTCTATCTTAGGAGGGAGTTATTTTTTAAGTAAATAATCAGGTATTATATCTTAGTATTAATAAAGGAAACACACCTACAGTGAAGCTGATTTTTTAATGTAACTATCTCAGATGACAGTATTTACAGTATTTTTTTTAAGGACAATTGGCTGTTTTTAAGGTTTAGACTGGCTGCAGATATTAAAGTTACTTGTTTGATTTATTTTATTGCAGTTATTGAAAGTGCACACTTTTGTCTTAGGCTCGTTTTCCAGTATTAAGAAAACTCTTGCAGCAGCATGGGTGGACTTGGAGGGTGTTAGCCAAGTGAAGTGAGTCACACAGAGAAACACACCTGCTGTGTGGTATCACATGTGGAGGCTGAAAAACAACAAGCTAGTGAACATAACAGAAAAGAAAACACAGAGAACAGACTAGCAGTTCTCTGGCGGGGGCGAGGGGGTGGAGGGGTCAGAGGTGCGAACTGCCGTGTGCGGACTGAGCTGCAAGGATGTGCGCACCGCGTGGGGAACCGAGCCAGGGTTTGTCGCTTCTGTGGACGGGGCATAAGCTTCAAAGTTGTGAATCGCTGTATCGTGTGCTTGTCATGTGTAATACTGTGTATCAGCTATACTTCAGTTTAGAAACTTGCTAAGAAAAAGGTAGCTAGTTAAAAATCAACGTGAAAATGAAGACCGTTGTAAAGGTGTGCTCAGCAGTTTACTCCTTTTACTTGCTTTGCGGATCCCAAAGACCCTTACAGGCTGCAGCTAACTCAGCCAGCGAGCTGGAAGACAATACTGCTTGTGCGGGGGAGTGAGTGCCCCGTTCACTTGCACCTGGAGCGGCGTGAGGCATTTGTGTTGGTGCAGGTGTGGAGAGAGAGGAAGCAGGAGGGAACGGGTGTGTTGTGTTGTGGAGGGTGAGCATGCTGCGGCTGGAGTGACCGGCGCGGTCCTGGGTGGGCAGGGAGCGTCTGCCCCCCCAGGTCGGCCCTGGGAGGCTGAGCCCAAGGGCGGAGCCTGCATCCTGGGACGTGGAGCTGAGCGTGCCTCTCTCCCCACAGGGGTACGCTTCGTCTTTGACACCACGATCGCCGCAGACTTCAGCGTCCTGGAGAGCCAGAAGGAGTTTGTGCGCCGGTTCCGCCGGCACAGCGAGGAGGAGCCAACGCTGCCCATGCTGACGTCCGCCTGTCCTGGTGAGCACGGCCACGGGGTGCCGCCCAGTGGTCCGGGGGCGGCAGGGAGCTTGGGCCTGGAGCAGTTTCATGTCACCCAGCATGTTTGTTGATTCCGGGTGGTTTGGTGGGGAGGCCTGACAGCTGAGTGTTAATTTCTTGTCTTCGTCTGTCCATATTTCTGAAGTTGAGACAAACGTGTTACGTATTAAGGGAAATAAATCTATTTACTCTTTGAAGTATTAAATATTTCAGAAACATTCCAGATGTCCACATAATCATGGGTGATGTGGCAAGCACTCCCACACCCTCTGCCCACTGAAGTAGAAATTCTACAGCAAAAGTGTTTCTTTATGTCGATACTGGATCTGCCCCGGCGCACATCTCAACCCGTCTCTACTTAGTTTGATTTCATGGAGTCTGGTACCTGAGGTGCAGGGAAATTTTATCACAGCTTTTTTTTAATTCTGGAAAAATAGAAGTTTTGGAATAAGAACATGTTTACAGACGAAGCCGAAGGGAGGAAGGAATTGCACTGGTGACGCTCGGGGAAGTCACTACTGGCGCAGTCGGGGCCGTGGGGGTGTGGGGAAAGCTGCTGTCCAGGCTGCGTGAGCTCCTGGGTTCTGTTGTTCTGTGATGTTCCTGGTCTCTTCCTCCCACCACAGTTCCAGATTTCTCTAGCATTTTACGTGTCACCCATCAATCATTAGGGTTATGATTTAATAAGATGGAATGTTGGTGCTGTGGTTGCTTAGAATTTGGAAATACTTTTCACCCACTTATAAAACCATGGAGAGGAAATTCGCCATCTGTCCAAGAGGGCTATGGGTTGATTCATTAACTGGGCTGTGCTGTTCAGTGGCCTGTGGGCAGGCGGAGGTGCTCAGCATCTGTTTCCGGTGTGTGGCTTGTCCTCCTGGAAAGGTGACTCCCAGATGGACGCTCCCAGTGAGGGTCGGCCCTGGGATGTCGTGTCCAGACTTCCTGCCCGCATTCCCATCACAGGAGTATGCCTGTGCTCTCCTGACACCAGACAGCAGCTGGCGCTGGATTTCTCGGGTGGGGCGCAGGACGGAAGCCTCCACTGCCGGCCGGAGCTGACGCTGCTTGGGGTGGGCGACAAGCAGTGGTTGATGCTTGCGGGGACCCATGAGCCCTGTGCCCGGAGCAAATGCAGCGCAGTCCGTACAGGGCCCGCCTCCTCACGCAGTCGTCCTGGGCCGCAGCCCGGCGCTCCCCTCCCCCGGCCTGGCATTGCTGCATCCGTGGTCCCTTCAAGCTGTTCAGGGCTGTTTCCTTGTGGGTTTGGAGCTTCTGGAGTGTCCTTCCAAGATAATGATGCATTTTCCTCCTGAGGCTCTTTATACCTAAGTCGGTGGAAACTATAACTTGTTCAGTTCGCTCTGCGTTTCACATTCAGGGAGATGAGGTGAGATCTGGTTCAACACTAACCTCTTCTACAATTTGGCGTCAGCACTTTGCTTCCCTATGACAACCTGGGGGAGCAGAAGCAACACCAAGATCGATGGTTCAACCTGGCATACAGAATCCGGCTTTGGGTGGCGTGGTGTCCCCTCGCAGGGCCCCTCCATCCAGTGCTGCTTCCTCGGACTGATTGGAGGGCGGTGCGTCCAGGCCAGGGCGGGGGCGTCTGGGTGGCCCTCACTGCCCACAGACCGCCTGGGCCCTGCCCCCCAGTACCCACCTTTGCACCTCTACCTAAAGGGCTGAGGGCTTGAACACTCGGCCCCAGAGGCACCCTTGGGCCTTGGACTGTGTGGGACCCACGGCGTGCTCGTCGAGCTGAGGTGCAGGAGTCATGTCTTCAGCCCGGCAGAGCGTCTCTGAGTGCGCCACCCTCTGTGTCTTCAGAGAGGCCCCTGAGAAGGGCGGGTGGTCTGAGGGTAGGATGCACTCCCCCGAAGCTAAGGCCCCAGGTTAGCGCCTGTAGCAGATTCTGAGCAGGTGTCCTGGGGAGAGTGCTGGCCTGTCTAGCCTCGGGTGCCCAGTGCTGTGGACCTGTGACCCTGTCCCCCCATGTCCCTGCTGGGCCTCTTCCACCCCAGCCGCCTGGAGGACCGTCACAGCACAGAGCTGGGTGGGCCTGAGGGCGAGTCTGCCAATGGCTCTGGAGCTGAGCCGAGGGTGGGCGGGGGCCTTACACAGCCACACCCGCGGTAGGAGCAGCTTTGGGCCCGAACACTCCAGCAGCGGCTCTCCTCGGGCTTTGGCAGGTCACCATGGGCATTTCCTGAGGGTGCTGGGCCTGCAAGCAGATGACGGCCATGGTGTCCGTTTGCTCAGATGGGATCTTCAGGCTGCTGCCTGCTGCCCCTCCCCCGCAGTGCGGGCCTGGGGAGTTGGCTGCCCGGGGGTCTGGTGGGCAGCTCATCACCAGGCTTCCGTCGCCCACTCACCCTCCTGATGCTGCAGTGTACTCGCCTGTCCGTGGGGCCAGTAGTGTCACCAGACACCCTCCTCGCCTGGCCGTGCCCAGTGGGAGGAGCAAGACCAGCCCAGCTCCTGCACGATGAGCTGCTGGCCATGTGGTCCGCTGACCCCTCTGACCTGTGTCCAGACCTGGAAACTAGGCCAGCAGCGGTGCCCCCAGTCAGCGACTTGGGGGAAGCGCTTAGAACACATCTTGGGCCTGTCACGGGTGCATCGTGGATGGTGCTGTTCACGGAGTGTCTCTCTGGGGTGTGGACTTCTTGTAGCTCGTTGTCCTGAAAGGGGGCAGTTGTCGGGCTGCTCGCCTCCAGCAGGAGAGTGAAGCTGCCCCGCGGCCAGCCGTCCCGGCTGTGAGAGCTTTGCAGCCAGTGCGGTGCAGCTGGGGCCATGCGGCCCAGGAGCTGCCTCGCAGCTGCTCCTCCAGGCTTGCTCCCCTCCCTTTGGAGGACCTGCTGCCCCAGCTCCTTCCATCCTGCTGCACTGTCCTCTCTGGGCTGGGGCACCTTCCAGTCAAGCAGCAAAGGCTCCGGGGGTTCCCGTGGCTGAGCCGTGAGGAGAGGTGGCTCGGTGGGGAGTCTGTGACGCACCCCAGAGGAGGCCGAGGGAAAGGGTATCCTGGCTTCACCCTGAGTGGAGCAGTCGTGAGGAGCTGACGGGCCCTTCCCTCCCCAGGCTGGGTCCGATACGCTGAGCGGGTGCTGGGCCACCCCGTCACCCCTCACCTCTGCACTGCCAAGTCTCCCCAGCAGATCATGGGGTCTCTGGTGAAGGACTACTTTGCCAGGAGGCAGGTAAGCCAGCCCCTTCCCAGAGGGCCCCCATGAGCAGGTGCACGAGCCGCGGGGCTGGGGGAGGTGCCCCGAGTGTGGGGACAGGCCCTGAGCTCACCCTGATGGAAGCCTGGCCTTTCCCGCAGACCTCGGGAGCCTCGGCACGTGGGCGGCCTCCTCGTGAGCCTCTCTGTCCTCATGCAGGAAGGGGTCCCGGCCCGCCTGGCCCTGCCATTCTCCGTTCCAGGGCCCTCAACACCCTGGGTGTGGCACCCCCTCTTCAGCGGTCCCTTGCCCTCTGTGGTCTGACTCTGGCCCCCAGCATGTGATCCGGGTCTGCCTCCAGGACTCAGGCAGTATCCAGGCCTGGGTCCTGCTGGAGCCCCTGCCGCCAGTGCCACCCACAACGTGGCCCCCGCCCCGTGACCTGCTTCCCAGCTGCTGGGGTGCCCACGTTGTCCTCTGTCAGGTGGTCAGGCGCTGGGGGACCAGGGAAGACAGCAAAGGTCCAGGTCATTCAAACGCCTGAAACCGGCTTAAACAGCTACACACACTTCGGGCGGACTATTAGCTTAGCCGTGGGGGCTTTTCTTTCTCACCAGTTTGTTCGTAAAGTCAACACAGTCAGAAATTACAAACATGATGTCGGCATGTGTTCCACTGGGGACAGGAAAGTGACCCATGGGACGTTCTGCCTGTGCTTGCGTGCCCCTGACGTCTGGGGGAACCAGGTGTTTCTCGGCCCTCAGTGCTGCCGGGCCTGCTGGGGGAACGTGCTTCCCCAGAGCTGTGACAAGGGCCAGTTTCCTGCTCAGGCTCTGCCAGGAGTGAGGCCTTTCCACTTGGGCTTCCCCAGAAGGGCACGTGGCACCATGGCCTTGCCACCGATTCCAGTTCAGCCACGAGCATGCAGGGGGCGGCCCAGTCGCCTGGGAAGTGTCTGGAAAGAAGGAAGATCTGTGGCCGAGCGTTCACATTGAGTCCAGCAGTGGCTTCTCATTACCGTGTTTGGTCCCCACGTGTAGGTTCAGGGGAAGCGGGCCAGCTCCTGGCTCCTTCCTGAGTCCTCAGGCTGCCAGGGCTGTCTGCTAACCCAGTGCATTCAGCTGCCTCGCCGCCGCTCCCCGGCTCTCTCCGCAGAACCTGTCCCCAGACAAGATCTTCCACGTCATCGTGGCTCCGTGCTACGACAGGAAGCTGGAGGCCCTGCAGGAAGATGTGCTCACAGCCTCACGTGGGTCTCGGGGTGCTGACTGCGTGCTGACCTCAGGTGAGGGCAGGGTCGCCCAGATAGGAGCACACAGAGTGCCCCAGGGACATTGTTCGTGGCTTCCCCGCAGGGGCCTTGCTCTTGGACTTGCCCAGAGAACCCGCGCACCTCTCGGCGTTGGGCAGGAGTGATTCCCCAGAATCCTCCAGAGCCAGTCAGTCGAGAGGGGGTAACTTAAGACTTTGCTGGCCTGGGTGGGGGTACTTTGAACAGCTTGAAAACAAGCCCCCATGGTGTGGAGGCGGAGGGCTGGCTCTCGGGCCACTTTGAGGGCAGTGACCCTCTGCAAGTCCCCTGGCTGTGGAAGGGTCTCCACTGCACAGGTTCCTGTGGACAGCGACGGGTGAGCGGGTGGGGAGGGCCGCCGCCTCGGCCCATCTCGCCTCAGCTGTGATGGGTTGTCTCGGGAAACACAGGTGTCCTTTCTCTGCACGCACTGGGCTCTGCTCGTGACCTTCAGTCTTCTCACACCTGATGTCACAGCAGTCGATTCAGGATTCACTCTTTCTCTCAGGGTTTTGTTTTCTCAGGAGCCCTCGATGCAAAGAGAGGCCTGAAAGTGGTCCTGAGTCACCACTGGTCTCACGGCAGGCAGCTATCGTCCTGTCCACACGAGGGGTCACACACAAAAGCTTTTAGCTCAGGAAACAAAGCCACGGGGAGATTGTTTGCAGAAGCCCCCGTTGCAGGGGCGCAAAGAGAAATCAGTCTCTTTCCTGACATTTCACTGGTGCTACTTTGCACCTGCTGCCTGTGACAGGACAGTATCCAGAGTCGCCTTAACCAACAGTCCCCTCAGGGAAAAGGCTCCTGAGCGGTGCGGGCCGTGTCCTCTTCTTTGTAGGTGAAGTCGCTCAGATGATGGAGCAAAATGGCCTCTCTGTGAGAGACGCTGCCCTGGACACTCTGTAAGTGGCTTTGCGGGGAGGGGCACCTTGGGGGGTTCCTCCTGTGTGACCTTGTGACCTCTGCCAGGGCCTCCCCACTTTACGATGAGGCCACATGCAGCACTGAGGCCTGGGTGTGGGGCAGCCCCTGAGGGCCCCCCTTCCTCCGTTGCTCCCCCATGACCCTCAGCTCTGAACTGAGCGTGGGCAGCGCCCTGGCGTGGACACCATTCACTGGGTGTCGGGGGCCCCGTGGCTCCCGTGGTCTGACATAGGGGCCACACGTTTGCACACCAGCACCCTCTTTTCTGAACTTCACGTGTTCCTGGCGTCGTATCAGGACCTGTGGGGGATGAAGGGCCTTCTGGACACAGAGTGACTCCTTCAGGTCCCTGTGCACTGAGAGCAGCAGGCTGGGTTTCTGCCTTGACAGCGTCCCTGCAGCACCTTGTGTCCCAGGGCTCAGAGCACATGGGCTGCACGGCAGGTCCCCCCCCGTGGTGACATCAGGACCACGTGTGGCCCTTGTGTGGAAGGCATCTGAGGTCCGCAGGCTGCAAGCAGCTGGGGTGCCTGTGCCCAGAGCCGGGCCCAGGATGACCCAGACGCCTCGTCTGGCCGGACGCAGGTGGCGGGCCCTTTCAAGTGTTGTGAAGCACGCACAGCCGAAGGCGCGGAGCCAGGTGGGCAGCACTGGGTGTGCTGCCTGCAGGCTCGGACCAGGCTGCGGGCGGCACTGTGTTGGCCAGTGAAACTCAGTACATAGGAGGTTCTTGCCCAAAGTATAAATATCTGTAAAGGGTTTCATGGCCTTGGATGGTAAGCCAGGGGGTCTGATTTAACTCTTGCTGCCCTCCTGGTGAGGTTTGGAGACGTGGAGGGGCAGGTGAGGCGCCACGACGGAGCCAGCCCTGACGCGCACCTGGGGCACATCTTCAGACACGCGGCCAAGGAGCTGTTCAACGAGGACGTGGGGGAGCTTACCTACCGCTCCTTGAGGTGCGTAGGGCTGGGGTGCCCCGCCTGCCTGTGTGGTTGGCGCTGCCCACCGGGATAGACTGGCCAAAGCCAGCTGCACGTGCCCTCGGGCTGGGGGACGCCGTCTGTGGGGTTTACAGCAGTAGAGGTAGAGAGGCCTTTCTCACATCATTCACAGACTTAAAGTTTGCTGATAGGCCGGACATGGACTGCAAAACATCCTCAAGCCACAGACACAGGGGGTCCAGATCACAGTCCGCCTTGTCGCCTTCTTAGGAACAGAGACTTCCAGGAGGTCACCCTCGAGAAGAGCGGGGAGGTTCTGCTGCGTTTTGCTGCTGCGTACGGCTTTCGGAACATCCAGAATGTGGTCTTGAAGCTGAAGAAGGGCAAATTCCCGTATCACTGTGTGGAGGTCCTCGCCTGTGCCGGGGGTAAGACTTTGGGGGCCGGCCCCGCCACCACCCGCCACGTCACTCAGCCCGCCGGCCTTGCAGGAGCCTGGACGCTTCCCTGGTGGTTGTGGCCTGTCTCCTCCCCTAACACCCACACGGAGGAGGGAGCAGGCAGGCAGGTGTTGCCTTGCAAACCCTCTTGGGGACATGGTCCCAGGGAAGAGTCGCTGTCTAGGTGGCACCAGATGAGAGCCGGCTGGTGTGGCAGCTTGTATGGAGGGCCCCTGACCGGTGGCGTTGCGGCCCGTGGGAGCCGAGGCTCCCCAGCAGCTTGAGTGGCCCCACGCTTCCAGCCTGGTTCTGTCCCCGAGTGATGGAGGACCAGGAGGGGCAGGGGCCCCTGGGAGGACTTGACCCTGTGGCCCATCTGACTCGGAGAGGGGAGCCAGGGCATCCGGGCCATCCTGGGTGGGCAGCCCACGAGGTACCAGGTGGAATTTGGGGAGTAAAGGGAGGATCCAGGCGCAAGATGAGTTTGAGGAAAGGCGGCCCCCGGCGGGGGGTGACTGAGGGCAGGCAGAGACTGGGGCACTGGCTGGGGGCACGGGCATCCTCGGAGACCTTGTCCAGGGGCCAAGGCGTGGAGGGCAGGTCCTGTGGCCCACACAAGGACTGGACAGGAGGTGTGGACGAGGGGGTAGCAGGTGAGCTATGAGCTTTGGGGTCCAGACGGGGCCTCCCACACCTGCGTGCCAGTCAGGGTGGAGGCTGGGTGTGCTCACCTATGCCCTGAGCTAGAGCAGTGGCCGGGGAGCAGGGCCTGGGGAGCAGAGACGTGAGACCCACAGGGCAGCTGTTAGGTGCTGCCAACGGGTAAGTGGAGGGAGGCCTGGCCCGGGTGGAAATTCGCTGCAGGTTGTTTTAAATGAGCTTCTGTCCTGTAAATCGTGACAGTCATCTAGGGCGTTGGAGAAAAGTGGCAGCAGGGTGTAGGAGGCGTGTTCCTTGTTCAGGCCGCAGTGTCTGGGTGTCTGGGCCGGGGACCCGTCCCATCCCCTCCCCTCCCCGGCGCAGCCCAGATGCAAACCTGCACACTCAGGCATTAGGCTGACCCCAGTGATTTAGCTGTTCGTTAATAATTTCTGTGCTCTTCTGGTTTTGATACATTTTAAGAGAAACTGCAAATCCAGATTTGCATACATAGCCAGCCAGCTCTCAGAGGCCGGCGTGTTATTTTAGTGTGTGGTGAGAGCGTCTGTGAGGAGTTCCACGGGAGTGGGCAGGGGCCTGGGTTGGGCCTCCAGCCATGAGGTGTACGCCGACGCCCTTCCTCGGTCCAGAGTCGTCTTCCCTTTGAGATGGAAGCGGGGAAAGAGCAAGCTCCCGTGTGTTTCAGGGTGCCTCAGTGGCAGAGGCCAGGCGCAGACGGAGGAGGGGCGCGCGGACAAGGCCCTGCTGCAGAGGATGAAGGGCATCTACGCGGACGTCCCCGTGCGGCCCCCTGAGACGAGCGCCCATGTGCAGGAGCTGTACCAGGAATGGCTGGACGGCGCCGACTCCCCCCGCGTCCAGGAAGCCCTGCACACCGCACACCCAGGCCCGGGCCACCCTACTAACAGCCGAGACATCAAGTGGTGAAGATGGGGGAGGCGGGAGGTGGCCTGTCCGCTGCTGGAGGACAGGGGTCGCCGGTGTGGGTGTCAGAGACACTCAAAAAAGGAACAGCTCAGCTCTTCTCTCACGACTTTGGTTCTTCCGACTCCTCTGTCCCCACCTGTCGCCGCCCTTCCCTCGGCTCCACGTGGTGCTGGCCTCGTCACGTGTGTGAGATCAGGGTGTCTTACCCTGAGAGGAGGGTTGCTCCAGTTTGAGTATTCTTTTATTGTTAGACTGAGAAAATCCCAAAGAGCAAAAATGGAGACAGACGCCTGTTTTTAGGCTTAATAAAATCCAAAAAGTGTCCCGTGAAGAGCTGAGACCCCAGCAGTTCTGAGTCACAGGCCCTGCGGTCTGGCGTGGAAGGGGCGGGCGGCAGGGGCCACGGGTCGTGGTCGGCCAGTGGGCTCACGCTTTGACCTTCTGTTACTCCTGACTGTTTTTGCCAGAATGCGAATAAATCGCATCGTTTTGGAATCAGGGCCCATATACAAATTGGGATTTCCAGCTTTTCTTGAGAAGTACCAGCTGCAGGGGGCCGCGTCCCTCCTGCTCCAGTAGCCAGACCGGCTGAGGGGCCCTGTGTGCTCTGGCAACTTATGCCCCAACTTTCACGTTTAGTCTTTCAGTGAACTCACCTTGGCAGGGGAGGCCTGGGCAAGGCGACGAGTGTTACGGACAGACAGAGATGGATCTTCCTGCTTGGGCCAGGCTGTGCGGTCGGCCTCCTGGGTCCCTCCCAGGGGTGGGTCAAGCAGGTGATAGCCCTTTGACCCTGAATGTGGGAGAGGCAGCTGCCCAATGGTCCGGCCTCCCTTCCAGCTCCTCCCCGACATCTTCCCTCCCACCCGGGCCTGGCATGTCTGCTGGGCTCAGGGACGCTCTCCGTGTGCTCCTGACAAGACTCTCCCCCGGCTCATGCTGCTCAAGGGAGCTCGCCTTAAAAGATGGAAGAGAGAAAGCCGCTGACCCACAGCCAGACAGAACGGGCTAGCAAACAGCCGAAAACGACAGAATCGTGAAACTCCATGTCAGGGCTCATCCCGTGAAAGGAAGGACGTCTGTGAATAGGCCTAGAGTTGGTTTTTCAAAGCACCTGGGTTCTGTTGACACGAGTGCTGGCGTCCTCGGGTCCCTGAGTGCTGTAAGGCCCCCACGTGTCAGACCCCTTCGTCTTACTCTGCTGCGTCATGCCTGTGTGGCTCTGTGTTGACAGCTGGATATGTTGTGTGAAGTTGTATATTTTTTGCTTTCAACCTATATACAGTTGGTTGCTGTCTCTACAGCAACTGACTGTGGAATAAACAGTTGAAGGGTGCCTGGGGTGGAGAGTGTGTTCCCAGCCGGGCTCCCCCGCCCTGATCTCAGAGCAGGAAAGCGTCCTTCCCGAGCCCTTCCTCGGGCCCCGGTGCCAGGAGTTGGGGAGGGCGGCTCTTGCTTGAAAAGCCGCCTCTTGCAGCATCCAGAGGCCAGGGCCCAGGCTGAGGGGCTGGGTGTGGTCACGTGCGGTGTCTGATCCGTGGCCCAGCTCACCTTGGGTTGCGGCTACGTGAGAGGAAAGTGGAAGGAGAATTTGTTTCCCTCGTCACCTGAGTCGGGCAGAGTGACGGACGGCCCCATGGTCTGGGGGTGGTGCGCCCTGGGGAGTGTCTGCCAGTGAAGGCGCCATCCCAGCGTGAGGAGGGGACAGGATAGATCCAGGTTCATGTCACATGCGGCAGCCGCTCTGCAGGGACGCTGTTGTCTGAGTTCTGGTGCTCCTGACACCTCCTGTGGACCGTGAACAGGGACCAGAGGTGTGTGCGTGTTCTGGTCATCTTGGTGAGCGTTCTCCAGTGCCCGTGCTCTGGACCACATCGGCCCAGATTTCCCAATTCCGTTTCCACCGGGCCTGTGAGCTTGGGCCAGTTCCAGCGAGTGTAAGACGTTGGTCCTTCCTCCTCAGCTTTGCTGGAACCAGGACTGGAGTCCAGCCACTGCCCCCACTGTCGGACTGACGCTGACCTCGAGTGTGGAGCCAGGGCAGTACCTGCTGTAGGCTGTTACACGACTGACATAAAGTGTCGTGTGGCCTCAGCGCTGAGCGCAGGAGCTTCTGGACACGCCCCTGCAGTGAGGAGACACAGTCAGGGTCAGATGCATTAGGCGACCACCAGACCTGGGCTTCCTCAGCGCGGGGGCCCAGCACCAGTGCTGACACGCCACCCCCCTCCACACAGGCTTTGTCCCGCTCGGACCAGGAAGCACAGCACTTGTCTGAAGCAAATGCCCCTCGGCTCTGATGTTCAGGGAGACGGGCCGGTGTCATTTCTGGACAGAGACTGGCCCCTGTGCTTCCTGAGTAAGGCGACGCCCTATGTTCGGAGACCGGAAAGCCGGCGCCAGACAGAAGTCTGACTTTTACATGGAAATCAAGTCACACATGCACACGTGCATACACATGTGTACACACATGCAGAAGTGTAGCTGTGCTGTGTGTATGTACACGTACACGTTCGTACAGACCATGTACAGACTTGTATGCACAGGCACACGCATACACACACACACGGTGCAAGCATATACAGACAACTGTATACGTACACGTGCGCACACGTAAGCACATCCTCGTGACCGCGTGGGTGGGCAGATGGCTTAGGAGGAACTGGTGTCAGTGACAGCAGGTGCACCTGAGGGCAGTGTCTCTTCTCAAGAGCCTTTCCTACGACAGTGGCCACACTGGTGCCCAGTGGGCCGTACGTGAAAGGCACTCTTTCCTGCATTTCCATGAAGAGTGAACAGTCTGCACCGAAACTCACCAGTGGAGAAGCTAAGTCATTGTCCTGACCTGGGATTCCAGAGGTTACAAGGTGCATCATGGGAAAGCTCAGAACAAAACAGCGTGAGCCCCTTGGATCCCTTTTTTAAAAGGTAAGCTAGAGAGGGGAAAAAGGAACATTAGAAAGAACAAAGAAGGGGGAGGGTACAGCTCCGTGGCACAAGATCCTGGATTCAATCCCCAGTACCTCTCAAAATTTTTTTAACTAGTTTAAAAAATTGCTTTATAAAATAAAGTAGGCTTTTAAGTTTCCCTTGCATTTGGCAAGAGAGGAAAAAAAAAAGATCAGGAAATTCCTAAGGTGGCTTCCTCTGGAGGGACGGGAGGCAGTGGTGACCAGGCCCCAGGGACTGGGGTCTCAGTCTCCTGCAGCCCTGTGCCAGGCTATGTCCTGTGTCTACTAAGAAGGACACACAGGATGGCAGGACAGCCACTGGCAGAGCAGGTGCTACTGGGGCTTGAACTCAGATCAGTGGATTCAGAATCCAGAGCCCTAACTGTCACACCAAAGAGACACACACTCCCAGCTTCCCTCTCTGAACCCCTTAGCCTTAAGCACCCCTGTGGAGGGGACAAAATAGGCGCCCAGGCCCCACAGAGATCTGAACCTGGATCACTGGATTCACAGTCCAGGGAAAAACAAGCTCATAGCAGAGGATGGTTTCGATCCATCGACCTCTGGGTTATGGGCCCAGCACGCTCCCGCTGCGCCACTCTGCTGCCCCGGGTGCTCCCTGCCTGTGACAGGCCCCAGAGCCTCCCTGGGGCACAGGGGAGAGAGGGACCACGGGGGTGGCTCCTGCAAGTGCCTGTTTCCCTCCCTCGACTTCTTACCCGGAGAAATCTCTGAATTCATGCCCTTTTCTGCTGTTAAAAAAGCCCAGAAACAACCTTGGGCCCACAGTGCCCTTGGACAGTGGTGGCAGGTGCTGGGCTGCAGCGGTGCTGGTTGGATTTCAGAAAAGAACAGAAACAATGTTTCTCCCCATTATCTGACTATGACTCCTGATTTGTCCAATTATCGGTGAACTATCCTTTTAGTTTGGCTTCTTCTCTTGACCTGCTTCCCACAGCCAAGGAAGCCACTTCCTCCCTACAAAACTGCTTAAAATTAAAGTGTTAAGAAAACTTGCTGTTCAGCTTTATAACTTGAAAAAAAACATTGTTTTAAGTTGGTACTTTCAAAGAGGTAGAAACTGTTCCCCCAAGAACATTCTGGATATTAATCCTTCCGGGGGAAAAATCTTGGTGTTGAAACTTTTCGTGGAACAAGTGTCCCTAGAGTTTGCTGCTGCAGATAGCAGGGTGTCTCCTCTCTAAAGCCAGCAGTGATCGGGAAGAAGAAACAGAGACTGGAACTGCTGGGAGTTCTGTGGCCAAACCACGACAATCAGGATACTCAGGACACGGCGGAGTTAGCGGACCATTCCTGCGAGCAGGCTTAAAGGAAGCCAACAGGCAGGGCAGGCAGTCCCTGAGCAGGGAGAGTCCCAAGGCCTGGACACAGAACCGGAGCTGCGGCCTCCCCTAGCAGGTTGTTGACCCTCAGCCAGGCCTTCTCCCACCGCTCTGAGCTCCTTGCCAGCACCTCCCACGGGCTGCAGCCACTCGGCTCTCTTGCCTTCCAGCTCCCACTGGTCTTGGGGAAGAGGAAGGTAGAGGTGGATCTAGAGAGCAAACTGAAGACGCCTGGAGTGACAGGAGACAGCGCGAAGCCCAGAGGTTCACCCACGGCCAGAGTGCTGGGGGGAGGGGGAGGATGAGGGAGGACCGTCAGCAAAGGCCAAGCCAAGGGGCAGGGACTCCTGCTGCTTTGGTGACACACCCAGCACAAGGGGCCAGAGGGGCAGGCCCTGGCTTAGAGCATCCTGACAGACCAGCAGTTGCCTTGGGGCGTGCGGCTCCCTGAACCGCACCCGGGGCTCCCCGGAAGCCTGAATGTCCGCCCCCAGGTCTAGGGCGTTGTGGGAGCCTGAGAAGTCCAGGCACACAGGTGCACAGTGAGGCAGCAAGGTGGTGGCTGGGGGAAGAGGGGAACCCCTCTGATCAATGCCCCAGGCAGCGACTGGGTAAAACCAGGCTGGGGGGTGGGGATGGACTTCTAGGAATGGGCCCAGAATTTGAGAAAATTCATGTCCCACGTGAAACCTCATCAAAATTCTCCACTGTGACAAAGTCTTCTTTTTTAAACGTTTTTTATTGATTTATAATCATTTTACAATGTTGTGTCAAGTTCCAGGGTAGAGCACAACTTTTCAGTTATGCGTGAACAGTATATATTCATTGTCACATTTTTTCTCTGTGAGCCACCGTAAGATCTTGTGTGTATTTCCCTGTGCTCTACAGCGCTGTGAGAAAGCCTGAATCGGGTGAACGAGCTATTCTGCAGAAGTCCCTCAGGCCCTTTCTCCAGCCACCCTAGTGAAGCCCGCTTAGCTCAGACCAAGGGCGGCGGGGACATGGACGGACGCTGCGTCCTGCCCGCGCAACAGGGACTCCCCCCAGCCTGCCCTTGCGGGCTCCCACCTGCAAGTCCTAGGGGTCACCCCCATCCCAGGACTGGCGGCCGGGCAGAGGGGGCCCCCGAGGGCAGCTGGCTTCCCTGGCCCGCCCCCTGCGGGACGCGTGCGAGGCAGCGGGGGAACAGACCCCGATTCCGGACCCGGACCCAGCTGCTGTCCCTCGGGGACCCCACTGCCCTCGCACCCTACCCGCCACCGCTCGGCCAAAGCCCGCACTTGACGGCGACCGCAGCAGGCAACGGGCCTTCGCTCGCGGGGAGCCAGTTTTCTCTTCTGCGCCTGCCGATCCAGGGCGGAGCCCGGGGCGGCGCGCGCCTGTTCCGCGGACAGCGCGGAGCGGAGGCGCGGCCAGGGCTGCTCGACGCCCCCGGACTCGGCGGCCGCCGCGGGAGGCTCAGCGCAGCCCGGGGCCCCGGCGCCGGCGGGCACGTGCGCGCGCTGCCCCCCGCCCCTCGCCGGCGCGCGCCCGGCCGGGGTCGGGGCGGCGCTGGTTTTCGCGCCGACCGTGTGGACGCTGCACGCTCGCGGGTCGGGTCCCCAGGCGCCCGCCCTGGGCGCGGAGTCCGGGGGCCTGCGCCCCGGGGGCGGCTGGGGTCTTCGACCTGGGCAGTTTGGAGCACCCTTTTAAGAAAAATAAGACAAAATTAGATACGGAGGTGAATGCTGGTTAGAGTAAGGAACGCCGTCGCAGCGAACCGCCACAAGCTTCAGGCGGTTAGGACACCACTAGCTCGTATTCTTCCCTAAAAGTTCGGGTGCGAATCTTGATATGGCAGTGATTTGGTGATACTGTTTGTGTCGGGCAAATATAGTTCAGGCCTTCCTTTAGCAGGGCTGATCTAATTTTGCTTGTTATTGAAAAGTTTAGAGAAGATGGTCGCATTCTTACTGGGGATGCTACTCCGGGAACTGTCATCAGATTTGGCCAGACCTGTCCGCGGTGAGCTGGAGGGCCTCGGCTCCTCGCACGTCTGCACACGGGCACTCGCCTCTAACTGGCAAGGTGGCCTGTTGGGAGCTTTGTGTCAGGCATTTCATCGTTTGCATTTCGTGTCAGATCAGGAAGAAATGGAAAGCACTTTCTGTGTTTGCTGTCCTCGTCTTCAGTGACTGGATCCAGTCGGTTCTGTGTGGGTCTGCCCTCCTGCTGAAGGGGCCTGCTCTGTTTTCATGTGATTTGTCTGCGACACGAGGAAACATTACATTCATCTGCTTTGTGCAGCCTTCGTGATTTTTGATGGTTGCAAAGATACTCGCTGATGTGAAAGTCTCTGTGATGTAATGCCTGTCTTGTTGAAATCTGTATCAAGTGAAACAACACAGGCCAAATTTAGTCTTCGTATAGGCTAGTCAGTGTCATGTAGCAGTTTTCCTGTTAGAAAATAACTGTTTTAAAATGTTTCGGGAAGCATCTCTTTGGTCCATTGTACGTTTTACTTGGTCTTTGTAAATGGGATCACAATCTGAACAAATGGACTTCCTGTTCACCAGGGTTGGGGGAGTTGTTACTGTATTGTGCGTCCTAACAGGCAGTGTCACTGTCAGCCATGGAGTCAGCAGTGGGCAGGGCCGCCTGGCGTGTCCTGCCGACGGGGTGCCTTGTGGTTTTCCTTTCTGTTACCGCCATTTTCCTTCCGGCTTTATTCTTCCTTCTGCTTTTTTGCTTCCTGTTTAGGAGTGTCCTGACTGTCCTGGTAGCTTTCGCTCTGTGCCGTCACACCCATACTCGCTTAGCTGTCAAGAATGTTTTCCTTCGTGACTCTGACCACTACTATCTTTAGTTTCCATTGTGGTACACTTTTCTGATACTGAAGTTCCTACCAGACTTGTTTTCTTCCCCCCTCCACCCCACTTCCAGTAGGATACTTCCTTCTGTTTAAATTTTGGTATGATCAGTAATTCTTTAAAAGTATACAACCTTAATCTGAATTTAAGGCAAATACAACTCACGTGCATTTAAAAATTGTCCTCCGTACGTGTGCTGAGCTCCATGACTGTAATAAAGTAACCATGCACCACACACAGTTACTGGTGAATGTGTGAAAGAAGACACACTTCCTAAGGCCCTTCTGCCTCTCCTGTGAGGGTTGAAATGAGTTGGTACTGAAATTTCCAGCTCTAGTCCGAAACCACATGGTTTCCTCTAGACCCTCCTTGCTTTTCTGTAACTCACACTACAGCATGAGAAATCATCTTTGCTCACTTTTATTTATTTATGTTTATTTGGGGGGATAATTAATTTTAGTTACCTATTTATTTTTAATGGAGGTGCTGGGGATTGAACCCAGGACTTCATGCATGCTAAGCATGCTCTCTGCTACTGATTTGCCCACTTTTAAAACCTGTGGTATTTGATTTGTTAGAGGCAGGATCCCTGTCTTCTCATTTTTAAAAATCTCCTAAATGAAGCACAGTGTCTCCTACGGATGAAGCTCTCCAGTGACGTTGAACTGCCATTGGATTCGTGGGTCAAGGCCGTTTTCATCTTTGTAGCTCTGAGGTTCACCATCAGAATTCTCTCCAAACAGCGGCATCAGTGCCCTTGCTCACGTTCTGACTTTCCTGCTTCCCCTGTCTCTCGTCCCTAAGCGGGGCTGCAGGATGAGGCAGATATTTCCTCTCAGTAGTCTGTGCTTCACTAAAGCTCAGAGGAGGTTTCCACATGGGCCCATACTCTGCCAGGCTCAGAGTCCTGTTGGAGTAACGTCTGTGCACAGTGACTGTCCCAGGCTGAGCAGCTCGGGCGGTGGGGGGGGGGGGGCGTCAGTTCTCACTGTGTGGCAGAGGGCCAGTGTGGCTGGTGGGGGTACTGAGGGAGCCCCATCTTGCATTCGAGTGGCCAGGCCAGCATGTGGGGTGGGGGTGGGGGGGCTCGGAGGAGGGGGCTGGCCACGTGTGAGGGAATTTAGGGTGCTGATCCAGGTGAGGAGACTGAATCAAGGCTGCCTCCCTCCCTGGCCCGATGAAGGCAGGGCCTGTGTCCCCTTTGCTCCTTGTGGGCCTGGGCAGCCAGCACTGGGCCCAGCATGAGGCGGGAGACAGGAACTGTTTGATGAGTGGAAGAGGAAACGAATGAATTAATGAATGAATGGGCAATGAGGAACCAGGAGGCAAAGTTAGCCTGGAGGTTTAGAGCTCAGGAGATGTGAGGACCAAGGATGCCAAACAAAGGCAGGGAGAAGCCACAGGGAGCTCCTGGGCTGGGGCGGGGGGGGGGGGGTGGGGGTGGGGAGCTCAGGGCCCTGAGCAGCAGCAACAGAGGCTCCTCTATTCAGAAACAGCCTTTAGCTATTGAATTAGTCTGTCCCGCTGTCTGCGTTTCACATGTTTTCCATGTGGGCTTTGAGGGACACCAGCCTCAGCACAGAGATCCAGAAAGGTGACCCAGAGAAGACTTGCTGGACGGTGATGCTCAGGGCAGCTGAAGCGGGTCTGGGTGTGGGACACAGGTCACTCCAAGGGGCACTCGCCTCACACCTCCCTAGGCAACTCCCAGGCGTCCCTGGTATCTTCTCAAACTTAGTTAAGCCTGGCTCAGAGGACGGCTGAGGACGGCTGTGCAGGGCCTGCCTGCCCCAGGGTGCCTTCCAGGGGCTGCCTTTCTGGGGGCATTGCCTTCACACGGGAGGTAAGTGCCCCCAGCCACACATGACAGCCCTGTGCCTGGTGTGCAGGACGCACAGAGGGACACACCACGGACCCCTTCCTGCCTCCAGGAGTCCACAGAGTGGAGACAGGTCTCCCCGGCCTCCAGAGCTCCGCAAGGGGGTCTTTGGAGAAGAGGGTTTGACGGAGGAGGATTAGAAAGACACTTTCAGGCCCAGCCAATGTCAGCAAGTTTAAGGGTGCTCTTGGTATTTTCCTTTAAAAATTGGTATTATAAGATTTCTCTCAAGCTCTTGTTTTTTAGAATGAAATTCAATTAGAATTGTACTATTCATCTGTAAATGTCACTCTTTCCAAAAATCAGGCATGTTTTAAAACATGTTACCAGTTTCTAACTTTTAAGTGATGCAGTTATGTTTTCCAGCTGTCATTAGAATGCAGTTTTAAGTTGAAAATAGAAAAGTGAGACATGCTTACTGTTACTATTGCTTTAGGAAAAACGGCATCATCCCAAGAGGTGGGAGTGCTGTGAGCCGCTGGGGGAGCTGTTCGGGCCTTTCCTGCTGAGCAGGTGTGGGTCCGCCCCGTCCACAGCACACACACTGCGTCCCCTGCCACGGACTCGCCCCTTCTCTCCTTCTCTGTGGGTGGACGTCCTCGTGGCTGTTCAGCTGGCCGCCCCTGGTGTGCGTGGAAGTCCCGTGAGGATTTCTGCCTCAAGCCGAGCGGGAATCCGCACCCAGCACGGCTGCGCTGGTGATGTGTCAATCCCACACCTGGAGCCACGGGTCAGAAGACACCACCCGTCAAGCCTCACTAGATCTGAACGAGCTTTTTTTGGAAACTCAGAAAACACTTTCCACAAAATGCTTGCGAGGAAGCACAAAAGGGCACATCCACAGAGCGTGCACCAGCTCCCAGGGACCAAGGGCAGGGCTTGGCCAGGTGGGCGCCCCCACCCCAGTCACCCAGCGTTTGTTTCTTACTTGCTGAAGGCACTTGAGTTGTTTCAGCTTTTGGTTGTTACGAATAAAGCTGCTGTGAGCATTCTTAGACAAGCCATTTTGCAGGCATCTGCTTTCTTTTCTTCTGGGTAGGAGTGGGATGGCTGGATCTACACATATGTGGTGGTGGGGGTGTGTGTGCGTGCGCACGTGCGTGTGCGCGTGTGCGCGTGTGTGGGGACTTTATCTAAGAAGCTGCCAGACTGTTTCCCAGCACGGCTGCACCACTTTGTTCCCACCAGCAGCGCAGGGGCGTTCCAGTGGCTTCACATCACTGCCTGCACGTGGTAGGGTCGCTCTCGTTTCAGCTCTTCCTCTAGTACCTTGTTGCGCTTTTAATCTGCGTTTTGCCTGATGACGGTTGACGCTGGAGATCTCCTGTGTTTGCTGACCGCTCATCTTCTCTTGTGGAGTGGCTGTTCAGGCCTCTTGACTGTCTTTGAAATTTTAGTTTCCTTTTTGCTGTGGAGTGATAGGAGTTCTTTTAAATTCTGTGTAGGGAGTCCTGTCAGACTCTGTATATATTGTGAATATTTCCTCAGTGTGTGGCTCACGATTTCAAGTTTTTCATCATCTTTTGAGGAGCAAAATGTAAACTTTTTTCAAAACCCTATCAATTTTTTTTCCTGTTGATGGTTTTCACTTTTGGGGTCCTGGGACCCAAAAGACACAAGAAAAAAAGAAACACAAGGATAGTTTCCCATGTTTTATTTTTGGTAGTTTGTTTTGTTTTTCCAGACAGCTCTGTGATCCATCACAAATTAATTTTTCTGTGTGGTGTAAGGTGCGGGTCAGACTTCTCACTTGTCGTAATGACTCAGATACCAAGTTGCTCCAGCATTATTTACTGGATCGAAGAGAAACCTCTGCTTGCAACACTTCTGACGCCAGAAATGTGGGTTTTCCCCGTTCCCTGTGGGTGCCAGCAGGTGTCCTGCAGTCTCAGCCGGTTCTCACACGAGCTGCACGGTGCGTGCGGACGCCACAGGCTGCGGGCTCTGTCCCACAGGCTGCCCCACTTCCAGCGCCACCCTTAAGTAGGGGGTCCCCAGGGTCCCCACGCTTCTATCCAACTTGCCTACAGCTCGGGCATGCCCACAACCCCTTCTTCAGGCTCGATAATCTGCTAAAATGGCTCACATAACTCAGGGAAATACTGAGTTATGTTGGCTGGCTTGTTACGAAGCCTTTTCTGAAGAATGCAGATGAACAGCCAGTTGAGGAGACACACAGGGTGAAGCCCAGCGGGGTCTCGAACGCGGAACTCCTGCCCCGTGGGGTGGGGGTGCCACCTCCCGGCACCTGGATGTGTTCACTAGCCCAAAAGCTCTCTGAATCCCACAGTTGAGATACTTTTATGGACGTTTCATCACAGTCCTGATGGTTAACTCCATCTCCAGCCCGTCTTCTCTCCCAGAGGACGGGGGTGGGGCTGAAGCTTCCACTTCTAACATTTCTAACCCTGATCTGTCTTTCTGGTCCCGCCCCATCCAGGCACCCACCCAGAGTTGCTTCATCAGAGCAAAGGATGCTCCTGTCATCCAGGAAACTCAAGGGACTCAGGAGCTCTGGCCAGGGACCAGGACAGAGACCGGGTATCATGTGTTATGTCACACTGTCCTTTCCCGGTTGACTACCTCTGGCACCTCTGTCGCAGTCGGTTGACTGCGTGGAGACCCATCCCTGATGCATCTGTCCTTGCTCCCGCACCACACAGTGCTGGTCAGCGGAGCTTTGTGCTGGTCTGCCTCCGTGCTTTACCAGCTGCAGGTTGTACGGAGATCACTGTGTGACTGAGTTTCTCGTGAAAGCTGAGTTAGAGGAGGAGCTTTATGTTCACTTGGTGACTACAGCTTTATTTTAATTACGTTAAGATAGCTGTAAGTCCTTCAAACTTCTTTTTCAAGATCATTGTGGTCCTTTGCGTTTCCATATGAATATTAGAATCAGTTTGTTGGTTCCTACCAGCAAGCCAGCTGGGGACTGGACTGCGGTGATACTGACTCTACAGATCAATCGGGCCAAATGTTACCAACCTAGCAAATCAGTCCTCAAGCAAATACTTGGCCCTACAGCAACACAGCTGATTCAGTCGGTCAGGGTGAGCTCTGTGTTGTCAGGGGCATCTCCGCACACAGCCTGGTGGTGGAAAGACGGTGTCCGTAATTCTGACTCTGGGCTCCGTGAGAGCCTGAAATGCCTCCTGAGTTGTCAAGAGGAGGAACTCCCAGCAGTGAGGTTTGATATCACGTTGCTGTGGTTGTACCACAGCTATCTGAAACCTCAGTGAGATGATGGCTGTGGATCTCCTTACCAAGTGGACCTCAGTGTACTTCTGCGATTTGACAAATACCTGCTGCTGGCCTGCAGCTGTGATGTGGCGCTAGGAACACAGGTGCGGCACACTCCTGCCTCAGCAGTATTCCTGCCTGGGACGTTTCATCAAACTGAACACTTAGTTTATGGTATTTACTCTGGAGTATTTGAGTTTCTGTGAAGAAGAAAACCAGAAGTGCGAAATTTATCATTTATTCAACATAATGCTTACATCCATGATAAGACCTTTTAGATTTATGGTACTGATTACCAGCAGGGCCATATTTGAATGAACATACCTTACTTTTTCCTGAACACTTGGCCAGAATAAGAATATTTCTCTCCTCTCTGAACACTATTTTCATGCAGTTCAAAGTGCTACTTCCATCTCCTGCAGTGGACAGAGTACCCACAGCCCTGGACGGCCTGAAAGCAGCCCCTGGAGCCCCGTGTGAGACGGCCTCACGAGGCAGCTGTGTCTTGTCAGGAGCACAGTGAATCAGAGGCATGGCGCCAGGCCTCGCAGCACTGGAGTCAGGGAGCTAAGAAAAGTAACCATACAAGAAAGAAAGTAACAATGCAGCGGAGACAGGAAGTTATTAAGTGTCCAATAACAGGCACAAGTTAGGGAGTCCCGGGTCCTGGAGAGTGCCAGCAGAGCTGCCACAGCAAGGGAATACTTTGTGCAAAGAGAGGGGACTGGGGTGATGCCACAGGGCGCCTGGGGGCAGCCGGAGAGCTGTGCGTGTGAACCAAGGTGGGGTGCAACGGGGTGGCATCTGGGGGGCACACATGGGCAGTGAGAAGGGGGACTGTCGGGCGGAGCTGGACCAGGAGGAAATGCGGGCTCCGGGGTCTGGCTTTCATCTGGGTGCAAACTGCGGGCTTCTGAAGGCTTCCTAGGAGGAAAAGTTACGAAACCCAGTGTCACCTTCTCAAGACCACAGGACTTGTAATCACGGGGTGTTCACAGTGTTTTGCCACATGAAAGCACTCGCAGTGCAGGAGTTCCCTCTGAATTTTTGTTTCTTAAAGAGTATCAACATCCATGACTGTTCCACACCAGTAAGCGCCTCGTTCCTCGTGTGGTCATCCTTACCCTGAGCCCCCTCTTCCAAGGTTAAGGCAGCCAGCTTGCTTATGACTCGCATTTGGACGGCTTCTTTCTCGCTTCATAGTTTCATCTTGTCTTAGTCTTTAGCCTTAAAGTGTATGTTTTGTACACTTGTAAGTTAGGTGGTGTTTTCCTCCCCCATCAGTCTCTGGCTCCTAACTGGAGCTCTGTGTGTTTACATTCAGTGTGTTGATTGGCACAGCTGGGTTTAAAGCCACCACCCTGCTGCTCTGTTTGTTCCATCTGCTCTTTATTCTTGCTCTCTTGCCTTCTACTGGATTATTCACGTGTTTTTAAAATTTTATCTCTGCTTGTATTTTTGGTACATTAATATGTTCATATACGTTTTGCATGTCAGTTTGATATTTGTGTATATAACATGCATATTTATACTTATTTCCGTGGTTGATGTGGAAGTTACAGAACGTGCCCTTCACTGATCACAGTCCGCTCTGAAGTTGTATTACATGACTCCATCAACCAGGTAAGAAAGTTAGAACGCAGAATAACCGTAACTCCCTACTGCTCTTGGTTCTCCTGTCATAGTTTTTATTTCCACAGGTTGCTGTTTAATTTGGTAGCCACTAGCCACATGCGGCTATTTAAATATAAGGTTAAATTATAACTGAACACAACCTTAAAATTCAGCTCCTCAGCCACACACCTGAAGTGCCCCCGGGGTGGGGGTTCTGGCGGCGACAGGCCCAGCTGCTCCATTACTGCCGTGTTGTGCTGGGCAGCGCTGATCAAAACCTGCAACATGTGATTCTAAGATCTGCTCTAAGCCTCCACTCGATAATCTTGTGTCTTTTATTATTTTGGGGGTAGGGAAGTAATTAGGCCTGTTTATTTATTTCTAGAGGAGGTGCTGGGGATGGAAGCCAGAGCCTCGTGCCCGCCGAGCACCCCCAGCCTTTACAGACGTGTTCCCGCCAGCATGCCTGGGGCTCCGCCAGGCTGCTCCCCTTCAGCTTGTTGGAGGCTGAGCCCCTGGTGACGTTTTCCAGCTCTGATTTACCCTCAATTCGTGAAAGATGCTTTTGTCGAGTGTTCGATTCCAGTCATGAAGACCTGGGCAGTCTCCTGTCCGCACTTTACAAGTATAGTGTCATTTTCCTCTGGCAGCACGGCTTCCGATAAGCAGTCAGCAGTCATTCTCGCTGAGGTTTCCCAGGAAGTTAATCTTTTTTCCTTTGTCTTCATTAAGGCTTTTATCTTCATCTTTGGTTTCCAGCAGTTGGGCTATGAGACAGCTCCGTTTGTTTTCCTTTGAATTTGTCCTCTTTGGGCTTTGCTGAACTTTTCGGATCTGTGGGGTGATTGAGTCCTACCAGTGTGTAAAATCTGTACACGTTCTCTCTGTAAATATTTCTTCTGCTCCGTTTTCCCCTTCCTTTTGACAGCCCAGTTTTAGGGACATTAGACCCTTTGATCTTGTCCCACAGGTCTCTCATAGTCTTTTGTTATTTGTTTTCCTTATTTTCATTTTTTTCCTGTTATTTTATTTTTTATTGAGGTGTAGTTGATTTACAACGTTAGTTTCAAGTATAAAGCAAAGCAATCCAGTTACCTGTATACATTATATATACTTTTCAGATTGTTTTCCATTAGAGCTTATTACAAGAAATTGAATATAGTTCTCTATGCTATGCAGTAGGTCCTTGTTTATCTGTTTTATGTTATCTGTTAGTCCCAAACTCCTGATTTACCCCCCACCTTTTCTTACAGGGTTTTGATTGAGATGATTTCTACTGATGTGGCTGAGCTGAAACTTCCTCTCTCCAGCTGTACCCAGTCTGGTGCTTGGCAAGTCGAGGAGTTCTCTTCAGAGACTGTTGTTTTTCCGCGACTCCTGGCAGGGAGCCCTCGCTCCTGGTGTGGCCCTTCTGCTGCCCCAGCTGGCTGCCTGGGTGGCACGAGACCTCTCCCTTTGCCTCCAGACCCCTCGCACTGCGGGGCCTTGGGGCCTCTGCTCAGCTCCCATGTGGCACCTGCAGTCAGAAGAGGTTCAAAGAACTGTTAGTTGCTATGAGATCACTTCCTCCAGCTTAATTTATTTGTGTGTGTACATTTATGAAAAAATGGGGATAATATTGATTCTGTGCCCTGCCTCACCCTAGTAACTCTCTTCAGTGGGTATATGGACTGTCAGGAGGAAAAAAGCCCCAGACATGGTATTAAGAGAGAAATCGCCAATATAACTCTAGTCTTAATCAAAACTTGCATTTATTTATGTTTTCATCAGTAATGTATTAATAATAGCTATAATACTAATTCAACCCAGAAGTATTTTTAACATGAGACTTAAATTTACAGCAAATTGCACATTAAAGACATGTGTGTATATATATGTATCTCCCTCTCCAGGCATAAACATGGTGTCATCAATAAATGATGTTCAAGTGTGAACACTTGTGGGGGAATTTGAGCTTAGGAGAAAAGGATTTAACACAACTCCTGACTGTTAACCAAGAGACTGTTTATATGTTTATAAAACATGTGAGTAGGTTTCGAATCACGATGGCATTCAGGATGCATTTGCTACAGTTAGGGAATGATGTCATGGTTTTATTTTAAAAGGCAGTATGTTAATCTTTGGGAAATTACATTCATTGCAACTATTTAGTTTTATTTTTTAAATTTTTTGGGGGGGAGGGAATTAGGTTTATTCATTTATTTTTAGAGGCAGTACTAGAGATTGAACCCAGGGCCTGTATATGCTAAGCATGCAGTCTACCACTTGAGCTATATCCTCCCTGCCTCATTGCAACTATTTAAATATGATGGGAAATTTTACTATTACCTTAAATGTGGGAACTTAACAAATTTTCAGAAAACTAGCTTCCTGGGTACTTTTGCAAAAAGCTTTGAGGTTCGTGGATCCAACTACCCTTTTCTGTAGCCTAAATCATTACAAGGGACACAGTTGGGCCTCCCTGTTTTTGGTTTTGTCCCACACAGCAAACAGGTTGATCTTTTTAGAACTTCAACTGGGTCATGTTACTCCTTGCTTGAAACACCCAGTGGTTTCCTGTCTCAGGTAACGGGGGCCGGTGGAGCTGCAGCCCGGCTGTCTTTCCTCCCTCACGCCTGTGACACACTGAGCATCCTCCCATGCTGCGCCACTGCCCTTGCTCTTTGCCTGGAGGTCACCGTGGCCCCAGCTCAGGATCTTGAAGCCTCAGGTCAAGGGTGTCCTTCTCTGGCCTCTCTGCCTGCTCTGCATGCTGCCCCTGGGCTGTGCCTGTATGTGCACAGGTGTACTGCGGGTCCTCCACCAGCAGCACCTGGCAGGTGCCCCATGGTCTCGCTCTGCTCTCTTCTGGCACCTGTGTCCTACACGGGCACACTCCTGGTTGAGGGAACAAAGCTTCGTGAGCCCTGGGTGTGTCTCCTCCACATCCCACCTTCAGCTCCGTGCCCACCTGAGGGCACCTCCGTGCTGCTTTGGATCAGTCTTTCTTTCATACGCGCTGATGGGATGTGGCTGCCGGGTCTGCTCTCTGCTTTGGTCCAACCCTGGCCTGTGTCTGGTATACAGCAGGTGCTTACTGAGCACTGGGAACGGATGGAAGGGCGAGCGCAAGCCCTCCTGCTCTGGAGCCTCGTCAGACTCCTCGTGTCAGTGACCTCATGTGGCCCTAACCGTGTGCCTTCCATCCAGGGGCCTCGTGTGGGCACAGTCGGGGCACAGCTGAGACACATCAGTGCAACAGGACAGGCTCACCCTCTTGGTACCTGCAGGCCTGGGTTCCCTGCGTGTGGTGGACACCGTGAACAGTGGTTTGTAGGGTCGTCTGAGTTTTTAACAGCATGCCCTCCAAACACAGTCAGTTACTTTATCACAAGGCCGCTTCCGAATGCCGGGGAGAGCAGTGGCCGTCCCCCGGGAGGAGCACAGAGCCAGGGCCCAGGACGCCGGGACAACACACCCGACAGTCACTTGTCAGCTGGTTTGGAAACATCCGTTACACCAGATCAGACGCTCTTTCCTTTGATCAGCTGTGTTTTGTCGTGGATGAAAGGCTTCTCCACCGATCGCTTCCCTTCCTGTCTCCACACCACCTGAAATCTCTCCCGTACGTGAGTGAGTACTTCACGAGACGACTTTTTGTCCTGTCTAGGACGGACTGCGCCCTTTTGGTTCGAAGCCGTGTGAACCCTCCGGAGTTTGTACCGTAACTGCAAACGCATCTCTGGAGGACAAGCCAGGGAGATGTCGCGTTCAGAGGGACATGGTAACTTTTTCCATTTCTTCAGAAGGGCTTTCTATACAGAGAACGAGGAGAGCCGGCGGCGGCCCCCAGCGCGGGCTGTGTCAGCGGAGCCGGACTTGGACCTGCCTCTCTCCAGGCTCCCCGCTCCCCCCGGGCCCACGGAGCCACGCGTGTCCCGCGCCCTGTCCGCGCACCCTCCCCTCCCCGCTCCCCCCACTCCCCTCTCCGCTCCCCTCCTCGCGCCCTGCCCGCGCACCCTCCCCCGCCCCTCCCGTACTCTCCCCACTCCCTTTCCCGTGCCCCCTCCCCTCCTCGCTCTCCTCTCCTCCCCTCTCTCCTCCTGGCTGACACCGTGGGGTCCCACAGCCACTGCAACCGTGGAAACGCTTGGGTTTCGGTTGCCAGCACGCGGCAGGATCCGGCTACACTTGAGGGTGCGCGCGAGGCAGCAGCGACAAAGCGCGCCGCCGGGTGCGGAATACGCAGGCCCCCAGCCGCCCGCCCGCGCCGACCTTGACCCGCCCCCGGCCCAGCCCTCGCACCCGCCCCCCGCGCGGCGCGGCTGCTCCGCAGCTCCGCGACTCCGCGGCCGGCCCAGCTCCGCCCCGGGTTTTCCAGGCCGCCGGGAGCCGCGCCTGCGCAGGGCGCCGCGGCCGACGTGCGGACGCACAGCCGGCGTGCCTCGCCATTGGCTGGCGGCCGGTAGCCCCACTGCCGTGCACCGCCCCCATAGGCGGGCACGGCCGTCAGTCACGGGCCGGCGCCGGCCCGCGGCGCGCCGCGCGTGTCCCGCCCCTCGCCGCCGCTCGTCGCTCGCCGGCCGGCGGCCTCGCTCGGCCCTTAGCTCCGTGGCGGCGGCGGAAGGCGGCCCGGGCCCTCGCAGGCCCATGGCGGCGGCCGCGGCGCTCCCGGGCGCGGGCGGGCCTCCCGCGGGCGGCGGGGCCGGGGGCGGCGGGGGCGCGGGCGGCGGGTCCCCGCCGGGCGGCTGGGCCGTGGCGCGCCTCGAGGGCCGCGAGTTCGAGTACCTGATGAAGAAGCGCTCGGTGACCATCGGGCGCAACTCGTCGCAGGGTTCGGTGGACGTGAGCATGGGCCACTCGAGCTTCATCTCGCGGCGCCACCTCGAGATCTTCACGCCCCCGGGCGGCGGCGGCCATGGCGGGGCGGCCCCGGAGCCGTCGGCGCAGCCCGGGCCCGACGCGGGCGGCGACTTCTACCTGCGCTGCCTCGGCAAGAACGGCGTGTTCGTGGACGGTGTGTTCCAGAGGCGCGGGGCGCCGCCGCTGCAGCTGCCGCGCGTGTGAGTGGGGCCGGGGGCGGACGAGGGCTGGGGGCTGCGGCCTTGCCGGCCGGCCTGGGACCCGAACCCCCACCTGGACCCAGACCCCGACCCCGCGACCCCACCTAGAACCCGCCTCCGATGCGCGACTCGGCCCGCGGCCCACCCAGGACCAGGAGAACTCAGATCCAGGCAGGCCCTGAAACCACCCAGCCCCGCTGCCCCCGACCTACGTCTTATGGTCAGGACGCAGCCCACGTCCTCCCCACATGTAGGAGGCAGTCCGGACCCCGAGTTGGAACCCCAGGCCTCGTCCATCCAGGACCTAGATCGCGGTCTCTGGCCTCAGTCTACCTCCTAGCCGACCCCGACCCCAACCCCAACCCCGTGACCCTGGCCGGATCCCACTCCAGACCCCAGCCTCGCCGCCTCATCCACCCGACCCATGGCCAGAACGCAGACCACAAGCCCTGCCGCAGGTCCCATCCTCACTTTCCCAAAGCTGGAGGCTCAGGCAGCTGTGCACGTGGGCTGAGGGTTTCTGCGCTTCTCTGTGCGTTCTGCGAGTTTGCATGTATTTTTCGTAACTAGCACGGAGGTAGTACAGCGCAGAAGTGTTCAACTCTGGCGTGTGGAACCGCCCAAAATCTGTATCTTCACTGATGATGGGTTATCTGTTACTTCCTTTTTGTTCTGGATGTTTTCAGTAGTGTATTATTTCAAGAATTATTTAAGCTGTAGGAACTCCCTTTTCTTACCTTATTTTTTGTTGCCTAAAAATTGAAAACTCTTGAAAAGTGCTAAATTTTCAAATCTGTGCTCTGAACCTTAAAATTTGGGGAAAGCTGTACACTTTCAACATGATTTTTAAAAGTCGCTTGATTATTTGGAAGTTCTTATAAGGTCTTATAGAGTGGTAATTAAGGGAGCTTCATGAGGAACTATCAGTCCTGCTACAAAGCAGTTCAGCTGGTTCTCTGATTTTGTGAAGTTATCATTTACTCTGCTTGAAAAACAAACTTGCTCTCTAGAAAATGCTAATTATTCCTCGGGGACTTTCTAGATTATTCCATGTAGAACCTTTCTCCACAAACCGGAATTTTTGTCTGCTTCCAGCTGTTGGAGGTGCGGATAAGAGTGCTGCTTGTCTTCACTGCTTGATTTTTGTGCACGTGTGCTGCGTTACTGCGTGGCCTGCAGAGCGCACCAGCTGGTTCCCTAGGCCTTGATGGGAGCGTCTCAAGCAACATTACTTTTCAAACTTAAAGCAGTTTTGTGTGTATTTATACTGAAGAGTGCGTAAAATGGGTGGTAGGGACCTAACGGCTGCCTTTTAATTTGACTTGTTTACAGATAACTTGACATCACAACAAAGGGTATTATATTTTTCCTCTGAGAATTTTGAGGTTTTTAAAGAAAATTCTCTTATTATCATTCAGCCAAAACTATTTGTGTTGACATTCCAAACATGGAAATAAGTGGAGCTTTCCGCGAGGGAGCAGAATTGAGACTTTTTTGAAGGGTGAAGTGAGCCTTGTAGAAATGATGAACAAGAGGTGGTGGGCAGGAGTAGGGCCTCTAGCCTTCAGCTCCAGCTGGTGCACAGGGCAGAGCCTGGGCTTCTTACGGGCCTGGGGACCTCTGCTTGCACTGACAGATGGGAGTAATTTTTTTCCACAGAAGGGGTTTTAGCATTTTTACAGTGTGAAATGAGTGGATAATTGTTAGGATTTTTAAGGCAAATGCCTTTTTTGTAAAGCATTATTTCTAAGTTGTTGGTGTAGGATGGTAACAGGTATGTAATGGAAAAAAACTGTAAAGACAATTGGTGCTACCTAAATGTAGAGAAATTGTTTTAAAAACCTTTTTCTTGAAATTCAACTCAGTTTTATGTTACAAGTTCTTTTTAAGATTAAAAAAATTAAATTGTATCAATTTAAAAACACATGTAATACTTACCTGAAGGGGAGATACCATGATCACAAAGGTGGTTTTCCAGGGCGAGGCTTATCCGTTACACTCCGGATGTACTGACCCCTGCAATTTCCCCAAATGTGGGAAAATTGACTGGATAATTTGTAGTAGTGGGGGACTGCATTCGCACTTTCCCCTGTTTAAAAATAAAATGTAATTTAGAGCAATTATGCAGAGGTTGAAACTTTATTCATCATTTCAGACTTGCTTACCGAATTGAGAATCACTGTAGAATTTTTAAAATATGGCAACCTATGGTTGATCTCTTATTTGAATGACAATGATTGTATTCCAATTCCAACTTTAAAATGAATTTATGTTTTGTAGTTAGTATAAAAAATTTACATACAGAGAATTTGAAAGAGTACATAAGTAGTTTAGGCTTAAAGTATGTTTTATTATTTTATTAAAATAATAAAGTATTGATGTGGGGGAAGAGAGAAAGGGCTGTGATTCTGTATGTTGGCTGTCATGAGTATTTTAAACGGTTTGAATAAGACCTGATTTCAAGCACCTTTTCCGTTGTGGTTGGTCAGTTCCTTGCCTATGTGGCCTGGGGTGGGAGCTGAGTATGTACTCGAGTGCCAGAGCACGTGGTTTTCCAGAAAACAAGTGATTTCCAAAAAATCCTTGGTTTTTGGCCAAGTATGCAGGTCTGTATATACAGAAATGCAACTTTTTCCTCTGTGGAGTGGTCTAGGTAGGAGAGCCCTGAGGCACCTGGGCCGGGTTCCTGAAGTGGGCAGGTGCAGGTGGCCCTGCTGGTGCGGCTGGGCGGCAGCCTGGTACTGGAGGAGGTGGAATTCAGGCTGGAAGGGCCCTTGGGGCAGGTTTGTGGAGCATGAGGTTTGCCTAGGCCTGGTGGGGCAGTGTTTTCACTGAGGTCAGCCAGAGAATGAAGAATGTTCTCTTTGAGGACAGGGTCTTTGTTTGTCTAAGCACCTGGTCTGGCGCCTGAGTGATCTTCTGAGTGTTTTAGGAAGATCTGTTGGGCAGGGGAGCCTGAGTTTGCTGTTGTTGCTCTTGGTGTGGCTGTGGTAGCATGCTGAGTACAACTTACAAATAAAAGTAAACAACTTTTTAACAGTTACTTACAGTTTGAAATGTCAAGTGAATTTGATGTATTTTTCAGTTAGTAAGATCATAAATGTCTAATAGCCAGTCATAAGTAGAACAAGTTGAATTTACTGTAGCCCAAAACTATTTGACATGTAAAGCTGCAATTGTGTTTATTTAGAAAAGTGACGTGGTTCTGGTGCTAAATTAACTGCCTGTCGGCTGGTGATACAGCAGCCCCTCTCTTGTGTAGCATGTTTTAACTTGCAGATGAAGTTTGCTAATGCCACATTTGAAGACTCTCATTACATCAGAGATAGCACCCTCCGAGGTGAGGGCTGGAGAGAGGTGAGCAGGCAGTGGCTTCTGGACCTTTGCTGGTGGAGACTGGGGGCAGAGAACCGAAGGAGCTCAAGGTGACTGGACCCTGCTCTGCTGGAGGGGTTGGGCAGAGCCAGGGCTCCCAGAGAATCCCAGTACCAGAAGGAGGGAAGTTGGAAGGGGGGAGCGCCAGGAGGGCCTCGGGAAAAGGACCGTGACCTGCAGCGTCACCTTCCATGGGGAGCTGGGGGCTTGGCGGCTAGGATGTTTTGGAGGATGAGGGAGGAGACTGGGTGTGGGCTCCTGGGTGAAGACAGCCAGAAGGGAGTCGGGGTGGTTATTGCAGGGAGGACCGAGGTGAGATTAGGGTTAGGAAGAGTGGCAACCCTATGGGTCACCACCGTGAAGTGGTGAGGGAAGCCCTGGGAGACAGAGCTTGGCCCCAAGAATGTAGGGTGCACACAGTTGAGGTGTGAGGGGCACAGAGTTCCCAGCAGAAGATAAAATGAGCGTATCTTCTTTGAAGACCTAAGCAGACCCACTCGTGAGGTCCAGAGTGTGTTCTTGTTTGGGGGCTGAGGTGGCTGAAGCACTTGCATTACATTATGACCTGAGACCCTGACCAGCTTGTATGCAGATCCGAGAGTCAGGGTCCGGCAGCTGGACTCTAGGACCCAGGAATGGATGTTGGGCAGAGGCGCTTTGCACTTGGAAAAGTGCTCAGTGTACAAATTAATTGCTTTTTAATGACCACTGTGTATTTTCCTTTAAAAGCTATAATATATATTCATTTGGTAACTTGAGATACATTTTTATCACTGATTGTAGACATTGGAAACAGTGCAGCTATTTTAGCATAATTTTTTTAAGTTTAAAGTAACAACCAGCTTGCTTCCACTTTATCTGGGGTTTAGTAGTTCTGTTGTACCTCGGAGGAGTGGGTCATGGAACTGGTTCTTGGGACTCGCCTGTTAGCGACCCTCTCTCCCGCAGGCTGAGGAAATGTTCCCTCCTCATCTCTTTGTGCTGTGCCTTATCTTCTTGCTTGGCTTTGTCCCCAGCTGGTCCTCCAGGGTGGGGACCGGGGCCTGTATGTGTTTGTACCCTTGGAAATGGCACAGAGCCGCCATCCTTTGATACATACACAGCATACGTGTTCCCGCTGACCGGGGACATCACTGTTGCAGGAGTTTTCTCAAGTGCTGGTCATTTAGCGACAGGACTCCGGTCAGACTTGGCCCCCCTTTTGGGCCCCCGTCTGGGTGCGGGGCTGCTGTGGTCACAGCGGGCCTGTCCATTGTGGAACTGCAGCCGAGCAGGAGGTGGTGCTTGGTGGTGGGGGGGGGTTGAAAACGAAGAAACGAGGGTTTCTAAAATAAGGAAGCTTTTCATGATCGCCATTAGCATTTTGGGTACTATCCTCTTCTGTTGGACATGTTTGTGTAGCTCGGGTCTCGTGTGTGGGTTCTGGAGCAGTTTACAGTGTCTTAGGTAATGACAATGCAGCCAGTCGGCTCCCGCACTCTGGGCCCAGGTTGTAATGAGGATGTTTGAGTTTGCTAAGAAAACACAATATCCCAGGGCATGTTGGAGGCACATATTGTCCTTTCTGTGATTTGAAGCCATTTGAGGGCCGCGCAGGGGTTACCGCCATCACCCAGGAGGTGGCTGCGGTGAGATCAGGAGGCACCGTGCAGGATGCCACCTTTCCGGGCATGCATCCGTTTCTGGGGTGTATGTTTAGTGCTCTGCTGGGATTTTAGACATTATTGGCTTCTGCTGTAGCTTGTCATTCGGGACAGAATGCTTCTGTGTCTCATATAGAGAAAGGTATCAGAACCACAGTGGTTCTCATTGGGGTGCACGTCCCTTCCCCAAGACATTTGGCAACATCTGGAGACACGCTAGGTTGGCGCAGCTGGGAGGGTTGCTATTGACATCTAGTGGGCTGGGGCCAGGGAGGCTGCTAGAAATCCTGTGATGCAGCAGATAGCCCTCCAGCAACAGAATGCTCCCGCCCCAGGCTTCAGTAGTGGGAAGGTACAGACCCTGGAGCACAGTGGTAGCCAGCAGGCGGTAACGGTGGGATGTTAGTCTTAGTCCCGTTGGTGGTAAATTTTAATAACTTAACAAATGGTACCTATTAAGCCTTTAAGGTTCCAAAGCATTGGTTTCAAATTTAGTGTCAGCACCTTTCTAAAAGGAAGCCTGAGGTGGAGATGCCTAGCTGGCGTCGCTCCCTTTGCAGCTTTGGAAGGACAGTCAAAGGACTTGATTCCAAATCTTACCCAGGTTTTAGGAAGATTGGACTTAGCACTTTAAGCAGAGTCTCATGTTCCCCTCCTTGGAGTGTGTAGCTCAGGCATGTCCAGTGGCTTTAGTTAGGCTGATAAGACTATTCTGAGAACAGTTATGGTTCATGAGAAGAAAAGACAGCGAGTTGTTCTAGTCGAGTTGCTCCAGGTTTTCGTGGTCTCTGCCCCCTGGAAGATGAGCAGCTGAGGATGTGAGGGAGTGTGGCGTTAGTGTCCCTGCGGCTGAGGCTGCTGCCAGACGCCCTCTTCTCGTGCTGCTTAGTCACCAGTGAGCGGCGTGTGGAACTCCTCCTTTGACTCTTGAGCAGATGGGATACAGAAAACCCTGAACAAGTAAATTGGAGACTTACTGTTGTGTTTTTCTGGTCTTTTTCAGACCATAATAGCATTTGAGTGCATAAGTGATATTTTTAAAATACTATTTTTTTTTTTTTGCCGCTTCTAAACTTTGGGAGGGTGTTAGGAATTTGAGCATCAGTTTTACAGCTGTTTGAGCTGGGAGGAGGAAGATGTGGTCCATTCCGTTTCCTCCTTAAGTCTCGTGTTCCCACTTTGCTTCGTCTTGCCCTGGACTTGCCCACATGTGGTGTTAAACACTCTTCATCTTCTGTACCTTGGCTCAGGTGTCCATGGGCTGGGCTGGCTCATCCTGTACACTTACTGGGACTGTGGCCTGTGACCTTCAGTGACCTTGAGTAGATCACGTACTTGATAGGACTCAAATGTCTGCTGGTAAATTTGTGTGATGTAGGCTTTAAGTTTGTATTTGGTAGATATTGCACCAAAAGATAGAACATTTATAACTAAAATTAAATACACTCTGATTCTATAATTCACCCCACTTTTCTTCTTGTTCGTATTGATGGTAGATCATCCAAGTGGCATTTTTGGTTTTGTATTGTATTTTTTTTTTAAGTTAAAGTTGATTGATACGTGGAGGGGGTGAGGAAGCCTGGACGCACGTGAACAGAATCTCCTGTAGTTGGGTAAAAGAGTTCTTGCTGATGAGCACTGGTCACGTAGCTGCTGTCACACTGCATGCTCACCCCATAGGTGCGTTCCGAGCAGTCGGACTGCGCTTTTCTTCAGTGCTGGGCAGGGTGTCTTGTCTTGCCTCGTCCCTGCAGACATGTCCTCACTCCCCCCACAGAGCACATGCACAGACTCTGGCTCCTGTGGCCTCGTGCCTTGGGCTGGAGGAGGGGCAGGCTCCCGGTGGTCCTTCTGGCTGAAGAATTTTGCAGAGACCTGAGGAGATCCTTCTGGGATTGCCCAAACCTGAGCACATCCTTGGCCCTCACAGCCCCTCAGTGAGGTAGTCTAGCTCTGATCCCCATGCTCGTCCCATCATGTTGTGACTTCATCACCTGTCCATCCTGTCTCCTCTTATGCAGTATCACCAAACTCACTGAAAGTAGCACTCCCCCCATAGTGCTGAAAATTGTACTTTATTTTCCATCAGTCTTACTTTGTTCCCTTAAAAGTTGGTTTTCAGCGTGTACATTTTCTTGTCGACACAAATATATCTGTTAGTCACAGTTTTGAAAAATACCTGGTTCTTTATACCTTCTGGGGGTTCCTACTAACCAAGCATTTGATGTTCAGGGTTTCTTTTCCTTTGTGTCTCTAATGAGAATATCTTTGCTTTTATAAATAATTTTTAAATGATTTTGGTATTTTGGGAATGGCGATTGTTTGCCCACTTTTATTTGTTCAGTGACTGGCTTCTCTACTTGGGCCATTATTTGTTAAAGCAGGCCTTGGTTATGGTTTTCGGAGGACACCTCAGGCCATTGGAACGGCATCCTGGCTTGACTGCAGGTTGACTTCGGGCATCTGACCAAGCCTTCGTGAGTCACTGCATCACTGCACTGTCTGTAGGTTCAGGTAGAGCTCTACTCCTCAGCTCCTGTGTCCACAAGAAGAGGGAAATGGACAGAAAGAATAGCTGAAGAAAAGCACAACAGAAAATGTCCCAAATTTGGTGAAAAACATGAGCCTTCAAATGCAAGATGCTCGACAAACTTCAAGTAGGATAAACTCAGAGGTCCCACATTGCGACATTATCGTAAAACCATCAGAAGACAAGGAGAGACTCTTGAAAGCAGTGAGAGAGAAGTAACTTGTCAGCACAAGCACTCTCAGCAAGGCTAACAGCTGGTTTCTCATCAGAAACCAGGAGGCCAGCAGACAGTGGGACGACGCTTACAGTGCTGAAAGGAAAAGCTGTCCTTCAAAAATGGGGGAGGAATTAAGACATTCCTTAATGAACAAAAGTTGAGGGAGTTTAACTCTAGCCCTGCTCCACAAGACAGTCTGAAGGTTGTCCTTCAGGTTAAAGTGAAAGATCAATAAACAGTCACTCAGGGCCGTAAGAAGAAATAAAGATCTCCAGTAAAGGTAAGGTTATGAGAAAATACAAAAGTTAGTGTTGTGACTTTGTGACCCCACAATAGACTGTAGGATTCAAAAAGTAATTGTAACTTATGTTTTTGGCACACAGTGTGTAAGAATGTAGGGTCCATTGTCCATACTTTGAATCAGAAAAATATGAAATTCTTCAGTAGTCTTAACACTGGATGAAGTTGATTCATTTTCTTATAATCTGTCAGAAGAAAGCTAAGACCATAATAGTTTTGTGAAATGTTTCCTAATACCTGCAGTCTTAGGAAGGATGTTTTGCTTTAGCATAAAGTAAGAAGTAATTTTGCCTTTAAGGTATGGCAGATGTTTTAAACTTTTGCCGTGTGTTGGCTGCCAGTGCTGAGGACAGGAGGCGGCTGCAGGGCCAGACCTGCAGCTCCTGCTCTCCTTTGCTCTGTGAATTCTGTCGTGATCATTCTTGTGCCTTTTCCAGTTGGAGTCGAGGCTTGGAGGTAGTAACCCACCCCAGAGTTGCTTAGCAAAGAAATGGCAGAGCTGAGATTCAAACCCACATCCAGCTTTTTAGCCAGTGTTTTAAACCACTAAGTTCTCCGCAAGGCCAAGAAAAAGCCGTTGGCTGGAGGATGGGAGAATCTACAAGTCAGTCTAAGTAGGCTTTCTAATTGCGCTGAGCTAGTTAATCTGTTTTTTTGCATTTAGATTATATGCATTACTCATGGTCAATGAATAGCATCTAGTTCTTAAAGTCTGTACGTCCATGTAGAGATGAGTTCCCATATTGGGCAGGGAAGTTCAGGACAGTGTGGTGTGACTCTACTGCTCAGAAGTGGTGGGGGAGGGTACAGCGCACTTGACACATACCTGCACTTAAAATGCTGTCAAGATAGTAAAAATGTGTATCTTCATATGGGCATCGTGGGTTGACATTTGTTTTCCTTTTTAACAGAATTTCTGTAAGGAGCGTATGTTTCTGTTTGATGAAATGCTGCATCTAGAAGTTGACTGCTCAGATCTGGGTGAATGTATTCTTCAGGCGTGTTAGTTCCACAGCAAGTGAAGTGCTCTCCATGTGGCCTCTGGGCCTGATGTGGCTGCCTTGTGACTGCAGTGCCCTGTGTGTGCGTGGAACAGGCTGAGGGGCTGTGATGCTTCAGGAGGTGTTTTCTGACTTTGTGTTACACTTTTGACATGGAAGAACATTTAATCTTGTTTGGAATACTGTCTTGTTCCTAGGATAGGCTGTGTCCACCGATTGCGGCACCTGTGCCCATCAGTAGGTGATGTCACTGCTTGTCAGCTCTCAGGAGTGAGTATTCAGAACCAGCCTCCGACTCAGATCTGGGGTGCCCACCTGCCCTGAGGGACGTGAGGCGGGGTCAGCTGCTGGCGCGGAGGCCCCGCGGCCCCGCGTGCCAGGATCTCTGTTCCGTCCCAGCCGCCTTCACAGGGCAGTCTCACGGGGAGTTTATTCTTTAGTTCTGACTTCCTGATTGCTAACGAGGAAAATCTGATTCATTGGAGATAAACTGTTTCGTTGTTGGGCGTGTGCTGCCAGTTTTTATTTGTAGGCTCAGGCAAAGAAAGCTTCCCTTTTCCTTTCGAGAGGAAAGAGGGGCTACTTTCCCTCATTGTGCCCCAGACCATCCAAGGCATCCATGCTTTGGACGGTTCAAGGTCATTCTCCTAGTCTGTAGTAACTGTCTTTTTTGGACGTCTGGGCAACTGCCCTTGCCCTGGTCGGGGTGGGCCCAGGGGGCTTCGGATGGGGAGCAAGGTGGGGCCGAGCTGCGGCACCTCTCCTGTTTAGAGAGGTAAGTACTTTGAACTGAAGTGCGGTGTTGTCTCTCCCTGATCTCAGGTCTCCCCTTACAGTGAGCAGGAATCCACAAGAAGATTTGCAAATGTTAGCCACTATCTATAAAAATAGATAAAAAAACCCCAAGCTTCTTCTGTACAGCATAGGGAGCTGTATTCAATACCCTGTAATAACCTTTAGTGTAAACGAATATATGTGTGTATATGCGTGCCTGGGACATTGTGCTGTGCACCAGAGACTGACACACTGTAACTGACTGCACTTCAGTAAAAATGAAAAATAAAAAACAAAAAGAATCCACGAAGAAGCTCTGCCCTTTCACGGCCCAGTGGTTGAGCTTCTTCACAGGGTGGTGGTGCAGGGCTGCGATGCGAGGGCCAAGTGGATGTGGCCCTGCCTTAATGGGAGGGGGCGTGTGGGGAGCTGGAGTCAGGCACAGACTAGAAAGTGGCGTGTCTGGACCAACGGGCAGGGGGCCTGAGGCAGGGGAGCAGTCCGCCTGCCCGAGTTTGTCTTTCCCCAACCAGGGAGCTCTGGTGGTCTGAATAGAAGGACGACCATGACCCAACAGCAGGGGTGGCGTGGGGGGATAGCTGCATCTGAGAAGAAGAGGCTGGAGATGGATGGCACGGCCAGGCCTGGGTTTGCTGCTCGTGACCAGACACAGGAGCTAGCGGGGCCTTAAACAGGGGCAGGGCTGGGGGGCCTCGTGCCGACTTGCGGGGCAGGGATCCCTTGGAATTCCAAATTCTTTGCGGTTGTAGAAGGTGGCCAGTGCTTAGCATAACTCAACTCCTGGGATCCCATGCGGAGGCTGGCAGCGCCGCCCCTCAGACATGTCCTGTGTCTGCAGAGAAACAGGCACATGCCTACCTTCAGATCAGATTTTGTGGCCAAATGAATAACAAACCAGGCTATGGGGAATTCACAATTGTGAGTGAGGGATTGTGGACCCATAGAAGTGTGTTTCTCTCATTTTAAAAACACTAAGTTACTACAGCTTTTGCCTTCATGGTTTTCAGCGGTCAGCGTTACCACTGCATTCCAGGGAGCAGGGTGAGCACTCCTGTGCATCTTCTTGCCTGGCCTTACCTGGCTGCCCAGAGTATGGAGTGTGGGTCAGCGGGCACCTGCAGGTGCTTTTTGCAGGGAGGGACAGAGCAGGGATGCCGTGTGGTGCAGCTCGCTGCCGGGGGGCATGTGGGCATGAGGTGGACCTCACGGGCTGGAGGATGGTCTTGTTGCACTTGACTGGGCTGAGCACGTGGGAGGCAGGGCAGGTGTTCAGCCCTGTCTGAGAGAGTAACACGGCTCTTTCATGGATGCCTTCTGTTTTTCCTTCTGACATTAATGTTCTGGTCTGGTGTTTTTTTCTGGTTCTGCCCTGTAGTTTTCACTGTACTTTCTTTGTTCTGTGTGTTTCTTGTCTGGACCTGTGGAGTGCTAGAAATCAAGCCGGGTGAAGCAGAAGCTCCACCTCGGAGGAGGATGGACTTAGGTGGTCTCCGGTGCTTCTGGGGGCTTGTGACGTCTCCATCCTCCTGTCTTCTGTGGTCTTTGTCAGCGGTGGGGTCTTTAGTCACTCTTCCTGGGAGGTGACTCTCCTGCTGGTTGGAGGGCGGGGAGGGTTCTAGGTTGCCCTCCCAGGAGGTCCCATTTCAGAGTAGGAGAAGCGTGGGCCACCGCCAGCAGCGGACAGGCTGCTGAGAGCAGCGCCTCGACAGGACCACGTGGGTGAGGGGTGCCTGGTCTGAGTGCTGTGAGCTGCACCGCACAGCCGCCCTAACCGCTGGGAAGTGGTTGGGTTTGTTTTGGTCATTTTGACTTTGAGGTGACAGTAAACCTCCAGTGTCGTACTAAGGCACAGACTCCTTTGGCCTTCCCAGTGTTGACATCCGCTGAAGGCCCAGCGTTCGCGTGGTCAGCCTGGTCAGGAGCAGGGGATGTGCATCGGAAGCTGAGCTGGCTGCTCAGACTTGTGGGCCCCCACTATCAGAGTGCCTGGCCCGGGCTCGGGGTTCTCAGCCCCTGCACCCACTCCCCTGCCCTCCCCTGATGAGGCTAGGTCCCACCCTAGCCTCATCACGGCCATTGTGGTGTGTGGTGGCCCTGCTTGGTGCCAAGGACCTGAGTAAACCCCGCTCTGTGGTGGGGAGGGGGCCCTGGCTGGCTCAGCCCCTCACTGGGATGGGCTGTGAAGTGTCTGACGCCCAGGTTTGTTTGTTCCAACCTTTGGCTCTTTACCAGGGGTGAGCATGACCATCCCATGAGGGTCTTTTAAAAAATGGTACCTGGACCTCCCTTCCCCTTCAGAGACTGGTGTTGGGGGAGCACTAGGGGAAGTGTCCGTGTGTGTATCTGTATGTACTTTGGAAAACCTCTACAGCTGCTTGCGCTGGGCACCTGAGGTTCGAAAGCCCTGTTCAGGAAAAAGCATGTGAGACTCAGCAGTTGGTGCAGAAGGTTCTTGGCGCGTCAAGAACCAGGCGTGTGGTTGAGGGCCGACCATCTGCTGGCTGCTGTGTGGGACTGTGGGCTAGAGTTGTGGTAGCAGAGCTAGGAAAGTTATTTCCAAGAAATTTAGATACTCGTTGAACTGAATTGGCATGATGCTGGTAGTCTTGCTTAAATGATCAAGTAAAGTTTATTTTAGGATATTATAAAGTTTAAGGTAATATAACATGATACTTGCTATGGAACATTTGAAACAGTGAATGAAAATGGTTAGAAAAAATTACCCATCATCTCACCATTTATAAGTGGCCACTGTTAACACAAAACATATTTATTATTATATGAATAGGTTTGAATTTGCTTTTAAATAGCAGAGACTCCCGTTGCAGGTAGGTTTTTGTCTCGTCATCAGTTAGTTTTCTCGTGTTCACCCTTTTAAAACGTGCTGCAGGAGCATCTA
Organism: Vicugna pacos; assembly: GCF_048564905.1. NCBI lineage: Eukaryota > Metazoa > Chordata > Mammalia > Artiodactyla > Camelidae > Vicugna > Vicugna pacos. The sequence goes on from NC_133002.1 coordinate 62,849,455, forward strand.
TCTGTGGGACACGCTGTGAATTACCCTATCGTCCCCTGTTGTTCAACACTTAGATTAACAATTTTTTGCTGTTTAAAGATACTGTAATTGAATTTTGAACTATTAGAGTCTCAGAGTTGGTGTTCCTGTGTCAAATACACATCTTTGTTTTAAACGTTCTTATTTAGAAGACAGTAGCCCCATTAAGTTCCTCGTGCAAAGGAGAGTACGTCCCGCCCCTACGCCACTGGCAGTTCTCCCCATCCTCCCAGAACCCTCCGGTGGTCCTCTCGTCCGTCCTCTGCGAGTGACTCTGCGCGTGAAGGTCGTGGGTGGCCCGCTGCCCTCTGGGCCACTCCTGGGGCTCCACTGTGCATCACTTTGGTATAAAATGAAAAACCGAAGTGTTTCACTCTTTTTTTGTAGAGTGAAAACCCCAGCAAACTTAAGACACCTCCCCAGCTGGGCGCTGCCTGAGCCAGGCTCAGCCAGGGACAGCCCAGTGCAGGGCTTACCACCCCCAACCCCTGCCCCCGTGAGGAGGGGTCGCAGCCCACCCACCTGGGCAGACGTGATGAGTCCCTGAGAACTTTCATTTTCTTTGCTTTCCTGGTTTGTTTTCTGATGAGAGAGAAAATAGTTCAGGATTTCTTTAAACCTGGAAGGCCATAACATCTCTTTGTGAAGTAGAAGACTTGATGTGAGGGTGGGAGGGGGAGATGGAAGAGGACTGAAGCTTTACAGCTGTGAAGCTGACTGACTGCTAGATCACATGTTTATATTTAACTTTGGTTTATTTGAAATTACTAATATTTTTAATTTGTGTCAACAGCTTAAGTTTTTATTTGGATATAAATTTAAATGTTAAGCTTTAAAATTTAATTACATTGCGATGAACTACAAGGAATCATATATTAAGTTTTTTTGCTTATATATAGAACTGAAGAAAAGACAACGATAGTTCAGTAAAGTTAGTAATTTGGGATTCAGTACATTTACTTTATGTCATTTGTCATATTAAGAAGAGGTTTAGGGACGAAACATCATAGATTTCATGGAGTGCTCACTTTCTGAGTGTTTTCTGAAGTGGAGAGTGGCCGCAGCGGGCGTGCCACGTGTCTTCATTGGTGAGGTGTCTGTTCAGATCTTTCGCTCATTTTTAAGTCAGGTTGTTTATTTTCTACTGGAGTTTTAGGAGTTCTTTGTATGCTTTAGGTAACAGGTTTTCATCAGGTGTGTCTTTTGCAGATATTTTCTCCTAGTCTGGCTTGTCTTGGAATTCTCTTGATGAAATTTCTTTAAAAAAAAAAATAGAAGAAGAAAGAAGCAGCAGCTAGATTTACTGAGTCTTACGGTGCCCCGACACAGGTGAAAGTGCTCTGTAAATGCTCCGTGAGTGTACAGCGAGACACGCGTAACGAAGTTCACCTGCACAGCTCGCACAGCTCAGTGACAGGAAGACATCCACACTGCCCGTCTCCACACACTTCTCTTCTTATGAAACTGAGACTTTGCCCACAGTAAACACTAACTACCCACTCTCCACCCCCAACCCCAGCAGCCAGTCTGCTCTCTGTGTCTGTGGATTTGACTACTCTGGGGACTTCCATGTGGAATCATACAGTATTTGTCTTTTTGTGTGGCTCATTTCACTTAGCGTAATATTCTCAAGATTCGTCCATGTTGTAGCTTGTGCCAGAATTTTCTGATGAAGTATCTTTTTAAGAAAGAAAAACTTAATTGCATTTTGGTCATTTATGGCGTTTGATCAATTTATTAAGGGTCAAATATGATTCATATATAGTATTCTAGTTACCAGGGAGGCCGTAGGTGACAAGAGCTTCTTGCATACAGATGAACACTTCGTTTAGGGGCTTTATGAGCGCCTCTGGAGTGGGGGGAGTCGGGGAGCGGGCAGGCAGCAGAGAGGCAGACACAGCATGTCTGCTTGAAGCCCAGGGCCTTGGAGCACTTCTCTTTGCACTCTCACTTGTTTGGAGAGCTGTCACTGGAAACTGGGGCAGTGGGGAGGCCTTTGTGGGAGGGAGTCTTGTTGTTTTTGCTACTTTTGAATTTTATGCCATGTGCATTTATTGCCTGTTCATGACAACAACAAAAATACTAGTTTCTATTCCACTCTGGACAATAGCTTAATGGATTTATTCTTTGTAGAATAAGCTATCTGATCTCCCCTTACTCAGTCAGAATATTTGGGGGGAAATTCTTAAGAAAGTGGCACCACGGTCAGCTCAGCAGACAGTAAGTACATACGCAGATCCACCCAGAACCCACGGAACCAGAGGTGTTTCAGAGTCAGAGTAGTTTGGATTTTGGAAAAGTGGTGCGGTGTGTGTACTGTATGTTGTCTCACACTCCCAGCACCCTGTAGTCCAACACAGTAGAACTTCTGTTGTAAAACACGAGTGTTCTACGTACGGTAATTTAAGGCTGTAATTAGCTCCTTCTCAGTGCAGGTCAGAACTGGCTACACATTGTATCAGATTAGGGGTTTTGGAGCTGTTTGCATTTTGGAATTTGTGAACAAGGGGTTGTGGACCTGCATGAGGTAGAGGCTGCTTGAAGGCAGGTAGTTGTGCTCGATGCCGACAGCTGGCTGTCCCTCCAGCTCTGAGGCCTGCGCCTGCAGTCCTGCTGTTTCCAAAGTGCCCCTTTCCCCTGTGAGCTGATACTGTCCACTCAGGACCGCGGACCTGCCCTCTTCTCGGTCTGCTCTGCGCCCTTCGCTCCATTTGAACACTTCTCCCATTTGTCCCTTACCCTTCCTGCTGCGTGGCTCTGGGCTTAGCGATTTCTCACCTGGACTTCTAGAGAGCTTTCTTAGTTGGTCTCTAGTCTTGTCACCCTCTAGTTTGTTTTTGTTTTTAGTATCATCTGCACACAGGAAAACTCAAAAGACCCTAAGTGTAAAGTTTAATGAGAACCCATGGTGTAACCTGCCCCCAGAAACCGGCATTGTCTGTACCCCAGAAGCTTTGCCTGTGGCCCTCCCAGCCACAGAACCACCGTCCTGAGGCTAAACCAGAGTGCTTGCTGTTGACTTCATACCTGTGGGGTCACACAGAATGGATTTCAGGGGATGGTGCTGGCTTTTCACTGAATAAAATGTTTTTGAGATAAGTAGTTTTGTACTTAGCTTTGGATCGTTCATTTTCATTGCTGTAAAGTATTTAATAATGTGAGTATGCCACAATTTGATATTCTGCCCTAGATGGACACTTAGGTAGTTTTACTTCGGACTATTTAACGGATGATGCCACTGTGAGTACTTCATGGAGTTCTATTCTAGTGGGAAGGCTTTTCCACTTGAAAGCTTAACTGAGGCTCCTGTAGCTGTTTTGATGGTCACTCACGCGTTGCTGTGGGGTGGGCTCCAGGGGCTCGCAGGAAGTGTGTGTGCTCATCTTCTGCGGGCACAGCCGGTTTGGAGAATGCTTTGTGGCAGGTTCCGCCCCTCCGGCACTGTAAGAGAGAGCTCAGGCGTCTTTGCAACTTTGTCAGCACTGGCATTTTCTCTTTTTCATTTCAGGCTTTCTAGTGGGTGTGCAGTGGTAGTGTGCTGTGGGCTTAATGTGTTTCTCTGATGATTACTGATGTTGAGGATCTTTCCGTGTGCTTATTAGCCATTCAGCACACATTTTAAGCAGACCTTTGTGCAGATCCAGCACACGGACACATCTTGTGTGCAGCTCAACTGGAAAGTGAGGGTCTAAACTCACCTGCAGGTGTTCGCTGTTCACCTGCAGTGTCTCGGCACTGGATCAGAACTGCTGACTCGGAAGGCACACTTCAAATTTCCCTGGGTTATGCTTTTGCTTCCCCAGCTGTAAAGAGGAAATCAACCTTTTCACAAAGTGCCCTAAGAAAGGAATGCCTTGCTTCAATCTTGAACATATGGAAAACCTCCCCATTTCTTAAGGGAATCAATACAGTTTCTCTCTGACTGCTGTGTAATTGGCAGCCTTATCAATGACTTAAAAAACACAGCCCTACGGTGGCGGGGGTGGTCAAAGTTGCAGACTTCCAGCCGTGAGAAGAATAGGGCTGTAACGTACAGCATGGTGACCGTGGGTGACAATACTATAGTATAAATTGGAAAGTTGCTAAGGGAGTAGAGTAGATCTTAAAAGTTCTCACCACAAATTGTAACTGTACGAGGTGATGGACGTTAACTAACTTTATTCTGCTAGGCCTTCTGCACTACGTGTGCGTATCATTAAATTGTACACCTGAAACTTACACCATATTACAGCTCAGTATAACAAGAACAATCCACAATCCTAGACAGTATATTCTTTGTGTTTGGAACCTCACAGGTAAAACAAAAGTGATGTTTTCTCTAGTACATTGGTCTCCAAAGTAGGTGTGTGCGACCCAGAGGGAGACCAAGATGATCTTTTAGGGTTTTGGAAGAAAATATGCTTCTGGTTATTTTTCTCATCCTGTTTGCTACTTTTGTGTTTATAGTGTGTGATGCAGTAATATAACTTAGGTGTATATGAATGTATTGTTGCCAGATTTTTTCTTAAAAAATGTATTTTTTTGAGGTATACTTTATGTAGGATAAAACAAATCTATTGTAAGGGTACCTTTCGAAGAGTTTTGATGCATGCATGCATCTGTGTAACCAAAACCCCCATCAAGTTAATAGGACATTCCTTTCTCCCCAAACCCCTTTCCTGCTCTTCTGCCCTCACCGCCCATTCAAAGCCCCAGGCACTCACTGACCTGCTTTTCATCACTATGGACGAGTTACACCTTTTCTAGGATTTCTTATGAACCGAGTCATGCAGTGTATACTCTGCAGTTTGGCTTTTTTCTTTTTGAAATTAACGTGTTTTGGAAATTCATCCCAGTTGCTTGTTGGGGCAGTTTGTTCCTGTGTGATGTGTTGAGTGGTACTTGAGAAATATTCTCTTGTATGGACTTAACCAATGGGTTGATCCATTCACCTGTTGCTGGACAGCTGGGCAGTTTCCAGGTGGAACTGCTGTGAATCATGGTGCTGTGAACATTTGTGAAGGAGTCAGGTGCTCTCATTCATCTTGGTCCAGTGCCTAAGAGTGGAGTGGCTTTGCTAGAAGCCGACAGACTTCCCCCAAGCACTCCCACCATTTTGCATTCCTGCCAGCAGTGAGAAAGGTCTGGTTGCTCTGCCGCCTTGCCCACCCGCTTTGCTAGCCGTTACGTTTGCCGTTTTATGGATACGCTGTGGTCTGTCACTGAGGTTTTGACTTGGGACTCACTGGTGACTAGTGATGTTGAGCATCTTTTCATGTGCTTGTTGGCCATTCCTGTATCTTTAGTAAGGGTCTGTTTGACCAGTTTTAATGGGTTATTTGTGTTCTTACTGAAGTCTGAGTTCTTTATCCTGAACACAGGTCCTCTGTGAGATGTGTGTTGTGACTGTTTCTCCAGTTCTTTCCTTCCCTTTTTGTTTCGTGATGGCGTTAGTCATATTTTTCCCTTAGACGTGTGCAATCAGACACGTTTGGCCACCCTGCTCTCTGCATCAGCAGGAGGCCCTGCTGTGAGCTGAGGAGGAGGAGGGAGCTGAGCTGCTGCCAGGGGCTTCACGTAAGAGTTCGCGCTGAAAAATAAAGTAGAATTTGTGCCATGTTTCTTAATAAGCTGGAAGCACAAAGCATCCCAGTGACCGCACTGCTGTCCACTGCTGCCCTCACCCCGAGCCTGACATCAGGCTCTTAACCGATGTGCTCTTCTGAACCAGCCTTTCATCCGACAGCAAACTGCCACACAGAGTAGTGGGTAAGGCGGCTCTTTCCAGTACCTTCACTGATGGAATCGCTGTGCAGCAAATAGGCAAAAACAAACAATATTATCTCCAGCTCAGAGAAAAACACTTGTAAAGTTGCAGCATGGATTGCTGGAAAACCCAACACCAGTTCTCTCAGTCGGGTCAGGAATGTCTCTGGGATCAAGGCTTCCCGGTCTGAGGGTACAGAAGCAGATCCAGCTGTGGAAATGCACCATTTCCTAATGTCCTAGTGTCTTAGGATCCAGGGCCAGCTCCCCAGTACCTGGGGTCCAGGGCAGAGTGAAAACGAGGGTTCAGAAAGCTGCGCAGATCTACAGGGATATACTGGGCAGCTCAGAGAATGTGGCCAGTATCTAGTGTCTGCAAATGAGGTGGAACCTTTAACAACTGAAACTTGAAGTACACTTCAAGTAGTACACTTGAAACTTATATAATATGGTACATCAAACGATACGTCAGTTTTTTAAAAAAGCTGAAGAAAGCTTTTCATTTCTTTGGTCTCTCTCTCTCAACCTGCTGTGATGTTTTTACTTGTTACTTAATATCAAGCTTTCTTGGAGCGATACTGGTCTGGCAAGTGCAGACCCTCTGAGAGGCCCAGGGTGCCCTGTCCAGGCCCGTCCCAGACAGGATGGGCTGGAGGGGAGGGTGCGGGAGGCCATATGTGTGTGAGCTGAGCCCTGGGCTGGGCTCACTCAGCACACAGCCTGGGAGGGTGAAGTGACTTGGCCTGTCAGGGTGGTTCTGGAGAACATGCAGCCTCACTTGTGGGCCTTTCTGAGCCAGCACTGTCTGCCTGCGCTAACTAGCCACGTGCCCACGTGCCCCGCCCACCTGTGAGAGCTTTGTCTCGTGTGCTGTGCAGTTTCCAAGTCACCTCGAAGCCAGACGTGCAGCCAGAATGCTTCACTCAAGTATGGAACTCAGCCCTGAGCCCAGGTTGCAGGTATCTTATTGAATCGGGCTTTAGAAAATCTGGCTAGAAGATTCCTGCTCAGCCCACCAGAAACTATGACAGTGTGGCCTCTGTTGATAAACCCCTTTGTGTTTCATGAGTTTTCATGGAAAACAAGCGTTGCAGCGTTTTGCAGTTTGCAGGTCGAGCTGAGGTGAGTGGCGTTGCTCGAGGGTGACTGCTGAGGTGCGACAATGGAAAGTGTGGACTGTTTAGGGTTTCTGACTCCTTCCAGTGTAGTCTTCATCATCCTCACCTGTCTTAGAGTGGGTGGAACTCTCCACCTGGGACTTGTGCTCTTCAAGTGGCTGGTGGCCTCCCAAAGCCCGGAGCTGGGCGCACCACCCCTCTGCAGACCCCCTTCTGGGGCGAGGGGGTGCCCTTTCTGGCCGGTGGTGGGGCAGCTCGGCATGGCCAGAGGGCAGGGCTGACCGGTGGTGTGTACACGTTGCTCCTGGAGCCACAGAAAAGGCAGCTTGAGGTGGGGGAGTCATTTATGAGTCACTGACACATTTGCTTAATTAACAGCTACACTTCAGTAAGGATTGTATCGTAAGTTCCCTCTCATTTCTTCCCCTGGAGAGCAGGTCAGCAGCTCAGCTGGTGTCTCTGGGGCCAGTTGCACAGCTGAAAGGATTTTTTTTTTTTTGGAGGTGGTGTAGATAGTCAGGTTTATCTGTTTATTTTGGTGGAGGTACCGGGGTTGAAACTGGGTCCCTTGTGCATGCTAGGCATGCATTCTACCACTGAGCTGTACCCTCCCCCTGAAAAGACTTGAAATCAGTTTCCAGGCATCCTTTGGGATTGCTAACACCAGGGAGGCTATGCTGTGGGGAGAGGTCCTCCCTGTGGGCCGTCCTGCCCAGTGACCGCAGGTGTGACCCTGGGACTCCTCCTTCTGCCTTGGGACCACTGATGTCCTCAGCGGGGCCGCCGCGTCTGCCTGGGCCTGAGTGAGGAGGGCGGATGGCGGAGGTGGATCCGGACCTTAGCCCTGAGCCCCCGAGACGTGGGGCCGTTGTACCACGGCAGGGTCCAGCCTGTGCTGGTGATTAGGATACTTGGTGGTGGTGTGCTCTGTGGACGTTGCTGTGCGTGGGATGGGGCGAGTGTTCTTCCTAGGGGAGAGGAGACCCAAAGGCCAGAGTATGGTGTCACCACAGACCACAGCCTCTTGGGTCATAATCTAGAAGCCCAGTGACCGGGTGGTGTGTAGACTGCCGGGGTGAGCGGGCGCACAGACGCCAGGTCACTTGTGTGAGTGTGGCCGTGACACGGTCCTGGGCACCATAGAACTGGGGTTGTGCTTCCCTGCTTAGCCTGGGGCTAATGTTAGGGACACACACAGGGCGTGCAGGAGGCTCAGGAATCCATGAGAACTGCAGTGAGGTGACGCTTCACAAATGGGTCGGATGTCCCAGACTTGTTGTGGGACTTAATGGGAGGGTGCTTCCCAGAATAGGACTCGCATACTGTCCGAGGAGCAGGTGCAGCTCATGGCGGACCGTCTGTCGAATGTAATCAGATAAACTGCTGGATGAATGAGCGGTTTCCACCCACCCTGGGTCTGAGCTCACCTTGTCATGGATGGTGACGCACAGGCTGGCCACACCAGAGCGGCGTCGTCTAGCTTTGCATTGAACATTTTGAAAGTTTCCAGGTTTTTTTTTCCTTTTCTTTGAAATTGCTCAGACTTACAGAAAGCTGCAAAAATAGAACAGAATTCTCATTCCTCCAGATTTCCCAAATGTTAACACTTACCACACTTGATGTATCACTCTTTTTTCCCTAAATTTTTTGAGTAATTTGCGCACATGGTGCATTGTTACCTCTAAACTATTTCCACGTGTATTTCCTGACAGGCGTCCCCATAACCGCAGCACAGCACCGTTCCAGTTAGCATGGACACAGCCCTGTGGCCTGACCCACTGACCCCTGGGCCCCAGCAGCTGCTTACCGATGCCCCTTTTCTAGAGTCGGGTCACGAGTGCGTTGAGCTTTCCTGTCTTCTGTGACGCTGACGTTTTAGCAGAGGAGAGGCCAGTTGTTTTGTTGGATATTTGATGTTTCTTCTTGGGAGATCCGGGCTCGTTATTTTTAGCGGGAAACCCAGAAGTGAGGCTGTGTCCTCAGTGCCTCGCAGCAGGGACCCTGTTGCTGCCTTGTGCTGTGGCCGCGAGGGAGGCGCCTGCAGGTCCCTCTCCGTTAAATTCTCTGAAATACTTCTGAAAGACTGAAGGACTCCCTTATATGTGGACTCTTAAAAAAGACACAAATGAACTTATTTACCAAACAGAGACAGACTCGTAGACATAGAAAACAAACTTATGGTTATGGGGGTGTGGATAAGTCGGAGCTTGAGATTGGCAGATACTAAGTACTGGGTATAAAATAGATAAACAACAAAGTCCAGCTGTACAGCGCAGGGAACTATATCCAATACCTGGTAATGGCCGACAGTGAAAAGGAGTGTGTGTGTGTATAAATAAATCACCATGCTGTACACCAGAAACTGACACAACATTGTAGATTGACTATTTCAACAAAAATAAATAAATAAAAGACATATGCACACCAGGAAAAAAAAAATTTGCAAATTAAAAGAAAACAAAAATCCCCCAAGGGACTGCAGGGTTGTTACCCCAGCAATGACCGTCTGGTTTGCGTTCAGATGTGCTTTTTGAGTAGGTGGAAATGGAGCCTGCTCGTGGGGAGGTTTTTCCAGCTTCGGGAGTGTGTGTCTGAGTGATCTGTGCTGCGACAGAGAAGGATGACAGGAGCGCGCGCGGCACAGCAGCCGCCTCCCCCACCTGCTGTCCTGTGGGCGCTCACCTTTCTGAGTGGCCTGTCTCCTCTGTAGGTAAAGGGCACGGGAGCCAACCTTCCTGAGGCCAGCCGCACCCCCGGGTCGCCCAGCTGGACTTCTTCTAAAACTTGGTTTTAGGAACCAGTTTGCCTAATTGGTTAATTGTTTGAACTTACTTTGCATTTGACTTTCCATTTGGTTGGAGACTTATTTAAATATGGCTTATTTTTGTGTAGCTGTATGATGTTAGATAATGTTGAATTATTGGCAGCAAGGCCTGGTTTTGTACATAAAGAACAAATCTTCAGAATCCTTAGAGCTTCTCCGTGAGTCTGTAAAGTCGGGGCTCTAGACCCAAGCCCTTGGCGTGCATATCTCGTTTGTAAGGGTTTCGATTCCAGCAGGGAAAGTGGCCTGTCCCCAAGGATAGGAGAATAGCGGCAGGTCAGGGGACGGGCATTTGCAGCTCTGAAGCCGTATTAAAGCTGGTGAGTGTTTATTCAGGGAAAAGACACTTAACTTTCGTCAGGCCTTCTGCAGACGTTTGGAGCCGCCAGCTGCTGTGTCGCTGTCAGTTGTGGTTTGTGGCCAAGTCGTGCAGCTTGTCGGGTGCTCGGCACCTGGGCAGTTTTTACTTAGGGATCTGTGATTCTGCTCCTGGCCACCTGGCTTTTCTTACTGTTCAGCTTTTAAATCTTTCCCTTTTCTCTGTCATTCTGTCATATTTCTCAGAGTTCTCATAAATACATAAATGTTTCTATACTGAGCTTTATTACAAATCTTTCAGAATCCATTACAGTGTTTTCTCTGGTTACTGGGGCTAAAGGGGGTGGGAGGGGATAAATAGGGAGTTTAGAATTTGCACCTCTTGGGGAGTGCTGGAAGTGTTAGCTATCTTGGCTGTGGTGGTGGTTTTCTGGGTGTACACAGCTATCAGAATTCATCAAAGTGTACATCTGAAATATGTGTAGTTTACCACAGTAAAGGTGCTAGAAATTTTTTTAAAAAGTTTTCAAAGAGCCCACCGTGTCCGTGCTGCTATGGTGTGAAGCGGCGTGGGGCACGGCAGCCTGCTCTGAACATTCCCGGTCAGTAGTCCCTCGTGCCCGCCCTGACCCGGCGTGCTCCATGGCAGTAAGTCGCAGGCCCAGGGAGGAGGCCCCTCAGGAGCCGGTGCAGGGATGTGGACCAGGGCGCACACGCAGAACGGGTCCCGGCCCCGAAGCCCGGCGCCTTAGGGGTGGTGTGGGAGGACAGGGGTCCGGCACTCACCTGGCTTTATCTGCTGCTATAATGTTTTGCTGCTCTTTTTAGTTTTGTGAAACAACCAGTCAGAATCATCCCACTGTTTTTTATTTCTAGCTTAGGAAAGATGAGTGGTGGCCACTTACCCACCCTAAAGGGGAACAAAAATGTCATTGCTAATTGAACGACACAAAGAACCTGAAAGCCGTTCTGATGTGTTCTGGTTTGAATGTAACTTACATAGAAAATCAGTTATAATTATAACGTGGGTACCCATAGAATCACAGTTTAGAAAGAAACAGGCCGTTGTTAACTCCAAATACAGGAAATGCGCTGTGAACCCCCTGACGTGTTACTAACGTTTTGCTAATTTCTGTATCCATCTACGTGTGGCTTTTTATTTTTAAAAAAGCCTGTCTATTGAGGTATGCTGCGTGTACAGAAAAGTGCGTGTGTTACATATAACTCGAGTTTTCGATAGGAGCTCACCCAAGTAACCAGGGCCCAGATTAGAAAACAGAAAGTCACCAGGATACGTGGGTAGCTTTTGACTGTGTTTCACGTTTCGTGTGAGATGAGAAGTTCACTCTTAATGCAAGCACAGAGACACTGTTCTCACCTATCGGGGGCAGCAGTGTCCACTGATGGCCAGGACACGCTCACGGGCTGTCAGCAGCTGGCCTGACGCCCCGTGCCCTTGGGGCCCGAGGTTTACGGGCGGCGCTGGTGCCATGGCGGCAACGGTCGTCTGTAATTGGGAGCTTTGGGGAAAGGAGGCAGAGAGGGATGCCATGGGTGTGGCGGTGCTAGTCTGAGGTAGCGCCCGGCCGACTGTGTGTGTGTGTGAAGGGTCGCTGTGGGCGGCACTGGGGCCAGCATGGGGGCTGTGGCCCTGATTTGTGAAAAACAGAAGTAAGCCCCTCGGGACAGGGAGGGGCCCTCGGGGGAGAGGGGCCCCCATCCCCGCGTCCCATGGGGTGGTGCGCAGTGCGTGAGGACCGGCAGGTGTGCGCTGCTCTCTGGTGGAGGCGGGTTTCTCTGAGTTCTTGGGGACCGTGGAGGGCGGGCGTCTGACTGTAGGAAAAGTAAGTGTTGACATCTCACAGTGGGGCTGAAGGTAGTTTGGTTTTTTCATTTCAGTCAACATTTGAGTGTTTGCTAAATATGTGAATTAATCCTCCGACACTCAGAAGGAGATGCCGTCACCTGTTTTGTGGGCACAGGTAAAACTGGGCTCTGCGGGCCGGGAGGCCCTAGTGTCGCGTGACCGGGCTCATTCTAACGGCCGGGTAGTCTGAGGACAGGGCTGGGAGTGCAGACGTGAGAGTCAGGAGCACCCTTCCTCTCCCCCGTGACTGTCGGATACGTCATGCTGGAAACTAAGGCCTGGGGGCTCGACCTCACCTTCTCTGAGCCTGGAGCTGATCTCTCAAGTCTGATGCTGTGACAGGTGCAGGGATTTAATTGTGAGCTCTTCGTTTGTTTTATTCGTGTGGTTTGCTTATTTTAATTACCTTTTTCATGTACACTTAGCACTTTGCACGTGTGCCCCGAGTGTGTGCTGAGGGCCTTCTCTGTGTGGTCGAGGGACTGGCTGGCCCCCCGTAGGGGCAGGTTCCCCCCGGGCAAGCGCTCTGTTCTCACGGAGGTGGCATTCTCTGGCGGTGACAACAGGCAGCAGGAGGTTAACCAGAGTCGGTGGCCAGAGTGGAATGAAGATGAGGGCAGCAGTGAGGGGTGGGAGGGGCCCCTGGGCACTGAACTAAGGGAGGAATGAACAGGAGGCAGGGCAATGGGGTGGGAGCCTCTGGGCTTGGAAGGGGAGGAAGAACAGCACCCTGGGGACCTCATGGGAGGACCTTGAGCTGGGGGCTGTGCCTGAGGGCGGGAGAGACAGGCTGGCTGTCCCTCTGAGGTTTTGTATCTTTGGACGACACTGATGTTTCAGGGACACCCTGCACCCTGGCTCCTGGTGCAGACGGAATGGGGTGGGAACCTGAGTGCAGACAGACCAGGCAGGAGGTGTCATCAGAGGCCAGCGGCAGGGGAGGGCGGGCCAGGGGCGCCTCCTTGTGACAGGTCACCACGTACTGTGGGGTTAGCAGCGGCCCCGCCTGGCCTCCCCCAACCCAACGCCAGGAGTGCACCTCCCGATCCCACAGCCTGCCTCCAGACACTGCCCGGTGTCCCTGGGGGCTGAGAACCACCACCAGGAGCACGTGGGGTGCAGGTGTGGGCACTGGGGGTTTGGGGCTGTAGATACACGGCTTCTCCCACTAGTTTTTACATTGATTTTTTTTTTTTGGTGTGTCTTTGTGCTTCTCTAACATGTTGTCACGTGTACAGTTTCCTGTGACTGTGTGATGATGGGGCTGTGGATGGTTCCATGACAGAGGACTCCCTGGTGCTGCCTCTTTGGGGACACATGCCCTTCCCCCCAGCCCCTGGCCACCATTTTTTTGTGATTTTGAGAGTGTTATATAGATGGAATCTTATAACACACAGGTTGTAACTTGGGGACTGGCTTTTTTCACCCAGGACGGTGCCCTGCAAAGTGGTTGTTGTACGGGTTGTTTGATCCTTTTTATTGCCGAGCTGCGTTCTGTGACGTGGACGAGGCACAGTGTCTCCCGCTGAAGGACACAGGTAGTTCCCAGGTTGGGGCTGCTAGGAATGAAGGCGCTGTGCACATTTGTGTGCAGTCCTCTGAGCACCAGTGCGCGTCTCTCCTGGGAAAGTGCCCGGGAGTGCGGTTCCCTGGTCGTGTGATACGTGTGTGTCTAGCTTCGTGGGAAACCGCGCTGACTTCCCAGGTGGCCGCACCGTTTGCCACACCACCAGCACTGCAGGAGCGAGCTCTTCCGCCACACACCCCCCCGCCCCGGTCACTTGGTGGCGTCAGACTTCCAGATCCTGCCTGTCCTCAAGGCACGCCAAGCTTTAAGTTTGCTCCGCCATCATGGTTAGTGAGGGTGAGCGTCGCTTCGTGTGTTTGTTTGACATCTTTGTGTCTTTGATGAAGTGGGTTCTCGAGTCTTTCGCACATTTTCTAAGTGGACTGTCTGTTTTCTTGCTGCTGTCTTTAAATAGATCTTCACCAGTCTGGACTTGAGTCCTTTGTGGGATATGTGATTTGTAAAAATTCTCTCCTAGAGGGTGCATAATGCAAGAAGGTAGCTTGTCTTTTCAGTGCAAAGCAGACAGTCTCATTTCTGATGTGGGTGTGTTTTGAAGGTGAAGCTGACAGCTCAGCAGGTGGTTGGAGTGAATCCTGCATTTCTGGCCGGAGCAGCTGGGTGGCTCCATTCATTGTCAGAGAGAGCACTGGGGAGGGGTCCGGTGGGGACACGGGGTCCAGAGAGCAGGAAGTGTGGCTTTTGGGGTCATGCGGGCCTGTGGGGAATTGAAGGTCATAGGCCTGGATGAGCTCAGCTGGGGAGTGGGTATGGATGGAGAGGCACAGAGGCTGTGGTCTGGCCTAGTGTGCTGGGTTGGGGGGGTGTGGGGGAGAGGGCACACAGGACTGAGAAGGAGCCCTGGGACAAGGAATAGGGGCGGGCCCCGTGCCCATCTGGTTCTGCTCCTGGCGGTGGAGTCAAGGGAGGTAGTGTCGAAACCTGCCCAGTGGCGTCTTTTCTACCCAGCTAGAGCGTGGGACCACACCTGGAGGGTGTGACCTCCACTTGCTGGACCCTGCCTGGCAGGAACCAGGTAGGGCAGGGCGGTGGGCAGAGCTGGCCACTGAGGCAGGTGCCTGGGATGGAAGCCCAGAGGTCAGCTGAGCACCAGCGGGTGGCTGGTGGTTGGGCCATTCGTATGTGCACAGGTCAGGCTCTGTTCAGCTGGATGTGGCATTGAGACTTGGAGGCCATGGTCTGTGCAGCTATTTTAAATTTTTATTCTTTGAAGGTGTTTGGCTTGCATTACTTAAAATACGTACACATCTGAGTCTTGTCAAGGAAGCTATGTTAAAGGTGAACCAGAGTGTTAAATGGTAAACCTTTTCCTCCAAAATTTATTATCTCTGGCTTTTGTTTGCTCAGTGAAAAGGGGGTTGGATTTTTTTTTTCAAGAAAAAGAATAGTCTTTCTTAAATAAGAAACAGCCACAAAACTTGTTGCTTAATGATGTAGGTATATGTGTTTATTAATTTTAAAAGGAATGATCAAATTAAGCGGTATGTGAGTCATTTTTGAGTCCAGTATACCCCCCCCCATTTGGCTGGTCTGAATGTTTCTGCTTACCGCTGTTTTTAAGTCATGACAGGCCTCATTTGTGGTTTCACTCGTTAAGTGACTTATAACACGTGAGGTGAGCTTGGCACACAAGACGAGGCCCCAGTGCATCTGGGGACATGTGAGTCCTGCGACCCGCTGGGATGGGACCTTCGCCCCCACCCGGCAGGTGGGCACTGACAGTCGGCTCTTCTCTTTCAGGTGCACGTTCCGGTTCCCGAGCACAAACATCAAGATAACGTTCACCGCTCTGTCCAGCGAGAAGAGGGAGAAGCAGGAGGCGCCCGAGTCGCCGGTGAAGCCGGTGCAGGCTCACATCTCGCCCCTGACCATCAACATTCCAGACACCATGGCCCACCTCATCAGCCCCCTCCCCTCCCCCACGGGAACCATCAGGTACAGCTGCTTCTGGGGCGGACAGAAGTCACTGTGGGTGCACCCGGTCCAGGTTTCCTCCCTGCCTCTTGCCTTGGGGCTTTGAGAAGCCGTCAGTCACAGTGAAGGCAGCAGTGCGTGGCCGGCCCTCTCTCCTTCCTGATGCTGATCTGCGTGGAGTGCGGGTGCTGAGGGCACTTAGAATATTGTTTGGTTTCTCAGTTCCCTGTGTATGAAGCACAGCTCCCAAATGTTCCTGGATTTTTGCTTTTGGGTTCTTTTTATTTAAATATAAGTTGAAGGGGTAGAAGATTTGTCATATTGGTCTAAAGTTTGAGAGGGGTTTTCAGTTGCATCTTGGTTTGCTGCAGTTTCGTGTAAATCCTGATGACTTACACTTTGGATTACTGAGTCTGACAACAGTGAAGTGACAAACTTGTGTTTGTCCTGAGGTCCTAAAAGAGACTGGGAGCCTCAGGAAGTGGAGGATGGTGGCTTCCAGGCAAACTCTCCAGCACGGAACCCAGCGTGAGGTGGTTCTGTTGTGCCAGGCTTAAGGGCACGGCAGCTGAGAGTCGAGTCAAGGGCCGCCCCGGGACCCATGGACACGCGCCTGGAGCCAGCTGGACTGTGCTTGAGGCAGGGCTCCGCTGTCCCCCTGGGTCCGCTGTGACCGTGGGGTGGGCTCGGGCCAGTCAGTCCTCTTCTGTTCCATTGGTCTTAGAAGCACAGAGTACGTATTAGGGCATCTTCTTCAGTGTGAGTGATGTTAGACTTAGGTGTGAGACGAACACATTTACTTTTCTCAGGGGCCGAGCTCCTGCTGTCCGGTGTGTCCACAGGACATGGCTGCGAGGTGGGAAGGCCTCGCCTCTTCCACTCAGGCTGACCTTGTGTGCATCAGAGCAAAGAGGGCACGGAGGGAGTGCCAGCAGCTCTGGGTTGTAGCTTTCAATTGACACTTCTGTTTATCCTCTTAAAAACCAGTGTCAACGGTAGGCCTTCTGGAAGGGACTCTGCAGAGAGTGTCAGGACGGTTCTGGCTGCTGGCCCTGCTTGGCCCCGAGTCGAGTCCATGGTCGGGCCCCTTCTCCACTCCGGCCGCAGCTGCTCTGCCAAGGATGCTGCCTCTGCCTCTCCCACTTAGTCGAATTTGTTCACGTGGGACCAGGTGGACCAAGCAGTAAGTGCGTCAGTGGGCGGGCAAAAGCCAGCAGCCCTGTGGCCAGACTTGTAGTCGGCATTGTGTGAGCAGTGTGGAGTTCACCCAGGAAGGGGCACAAGCCAGTGTTTACCCAAGTGGAACGGCGGCCCACGGTGGAAGCAGCAGCCTTGGAATCAGGCCACCGAGACCCTGCACAGCCACGTGGAGACGGTCCCTGGGCGCTCAGGGAAGCAGGGGTGGTTGGAACTCTTAGGATTTTGGTCAGTTCCTGACCCCGCCTCTCCTCACCTAGCTTCGTCTCCCTCTTGTCCTTGCTTGCCCCTCAGCAGAGGGAGAGCCCGAGTGTGGCCCCAGCTTCCAACAGCCTGGGGCGTGGCGCCCACCTGCCTTCTCAAACCCACTGTCCGGCCAGTGGGGTCACCTTCCTGCCACACGTCCACATTCCGCCCGTGTCAGCTGGGTTTCAGGTCATGGAGCTGAGCTCTGAGCGGTCTTGCTGTCTTGTTCCCTTCTCTCCGCTGCTTTAAGAGGCGTTCCTGGCCCGCAGTGGGCGCTCAAGTGTGGATGCTGCTGACACGCACTCGTGGAGGGGCTAGCGGGGCTGCAGAGTGCCGGGTGCAGTATGTCGCTCCACCTGCCGGACCCTCCTTTCCAGATCAGGTTTTTGGAGAAGACCACAGTTTCTTAGGTGTTTTTAAAAGTATATATGTATGTGTGTGGGTATATATATGCATACTTATAAAAATTACTTTCTATTCACCATTATTACAGAATACTGTCTGGATTCCCCGTGTTGTGCAGCACATCCGAGCCTGCCTCACCCAGTAGTTTGTGCCTCCCCTCCCTCCTCCCCCTTTCCACCTCCCCCACTGGTAACCACTGGTTTGTTCTCTGTGTCTGCAAGTCTGCTCCTTTTTTGTTATATTCGTTAGTTTGTTGTATTTGTTAGATTCTACATGTAAGTGATATCGTACAGTATGTGTTTTTGTCTGACTTACTTCACTTAGCATAATGCCTCCAAGTCCATCCATGTTGCTGTAAATGGCGTTCTGTTGTCAGTTTTTCTGGCTGAGTAGTATTCCATTGTATGTATACATCACATCCTCTTTATCCCATCGTCTGTGGATGGACACTTAGGCTGCTTCCATGTCTTGGCTGTTGTAAATATTGCTGCTGTTTACACTGGGGTGCATACATCTTTTAGAAATAGTGGGGGGTTTTGGTGGCGGTATGTGTGTGTGTGTGTGTGTGTGTGTGTGTGTGTGTGTGTACCCCCACAACTGGAAGCTCATATGGTAGTTCTGCTTCTGCTTTTTGAGAAACCTCCACACTGTTCTCCACTGTGGCTGCACCAATTTACGTTCCCGCCAGCAGTGCATGAGGGCTCCCTTTTCTCCGCGTCCTCGCCAGCATTTGTTATTTGTGTTCTTTCTGGTGACAGCCATTCTGACAGATGCGAAGTGATACTTTATTGTGGTTTTGATTTGTGTGTCCCTGATGACTAGTGGTGTAGAGCGCCTTTCATGTGCCCGGCGGCCATCTGCATTTCCTCTGTGGGAAATTTCTGTTCAATTCTTCTGCCCACTTTTTAAATCGGGTTGTTTGGTTTTCTGATGTTGAGTTGTTCTTAGGAATTTTTCCCAGAAAATATCTATACATTTGCAACACTTGTCTTTTTTTTTTTTACCCAAAGCACAAGTGAGGGGAACCATACACACTGTCGTATATTTACTGGATTTCTGCACAGTCTTACCTTGGTTTCCTTCCATTTCAGTGGCTTGTTCTCTTTTTTAAAGTGTAACACTGTACAGAAAGGGGCGCATAGGGTGAATGTGTGACTTGGTGAATCATTACAAATGAACGTGGCCTTCGGCAGCAGAGATGAGAACCCTCACATTCTCAGCGTCACAGCCCAGCCCTGTCTTGTGGGAGAAAGTGCACGTTTAAGGACGGGCTCCAGTGTCTGATTGCTGGTGTTTTGTGGCCCCTCTTGCGCCTGCCCGTGTGTGTGTGTCCCCGGCCTCGTCCCCTCACCCCCTTCTGTGCATCCTGTCCCCCCGCCCCCCAAGGCTCTCCCTGGCCTTTCTGGTGCTGCTGGATGCTGTGTCCTTCGTCCCAGCCTGTCCTCAGCTCTTGGAGGACGGGGCGGGGGGCAGCGCTCAGCCCCTCTGCCAGCTTGAACCCTGGCCTCACATTCCACTCTATGTCCTGTAAGTTCCTAAGATGACACTAGGGGCAGCAAATACCTGATTTCTTGGGGTGATATTAAATTTCACAGAGAAAAAGGGAGTCCATTTTTCCACGGGAAATGCTTACTTTTTGAGTTTGTTTTCCTTGAAATAAGAGCCAGTTACTGAAACACGGTGTGATGTGTGCTCTGTCATAGACTGACGGGAACAACCTTTCTTCCCACAGTGCTGCAAACTCCTGCCCATCCAGCCCCCGGGGAGCAGGGTCTTCGGGATACAAAATGGGCCGTGTGATACCATCTGACCTCAACTTAATGGCCGACAGCTCACAGCCAGAAAACGAGAAGGAAGCTTCAGGTGGAGACAGCCCAAAGGTAAATGTTTTACAACCGCAGAACAGACCCCCTGGGCCACCGGGTTGCCATCTGTCCTCACTTGACATCTGCATGGACGCAGTCTCGCAGGTGCTTTCCTGCAGTCGCTCAGAACTGGATTCTCCCCAGCAGCCACTGGGGCCCAGGTCCTGAACCCT
Organism: Vicugna pacos; assembly: GCF_048564905.1. Classification (NCBI taxonomy): domain Eukaryota; kingdom Metazoa; phylum Chordata; class Mammalia; order Artiodactyla; family Camelidae; genus Vicugna; species Vicugna pacos. The sequence continues at coordinate 62,868,733 of NC_133002.1, forward strand.
TCATCCTCACTGGGGTGTCCGAGGACGTCCCTGGGCTCAGTCCTGCCCCCCCCCAAGTGCTGAAGGCTGCACACACCCGCGTCTGAAGGCCCTCTTACGCTCGTCTGCGTGCAGACGCTCACGAGTCCCCTTCTTGACGGTCACTGTAGATGCCCACAGGGGACCTGCCTGCTTCCACCCTTTGACCCAGTCGTGTCCCTGCTAGGACTTCATCTGGGGGAAGTGGACGCACATCTCCAACAGAAGGTCACGGAAAACTGAGAGCAGTCTAAGTGCCCTGTGAGGAAAGAGTGATTGAGCTGGGGTGTCATGCACCATGTTGCTCATTGGAAGCACCCTGGATGCAGTGCTGAGAAGTGTTCCTCTGAGGACACATTTATAAAACGTGCTGGGTTCACCTGCGAGGACACAGCACAGTCGTGGGGATGAGCCGCCCCTGCCAGGAGCCTCGGCACGGGGTGCCAGGCAGGGGCAGACACGGAGGGCGCCCTCGGTGGGATTTCACCTCTGTCCACTAGGCAGAACTAAGTGGAATTGTTTCAGATGTTTCTTAGATGGTAAAAGGTCAGTCAGCACGACCGTGATCAGTATGAAAGGTCAGGAACAGAGGTGGCCTCTCGGAGGGAGGGGCCGAGGGGCCGAGGGAAGCTCCTGGGATGTGGGCTGTGTTCTCTCTCAGCCCACTGTTGGCTGTACTTCTGTTCACTTTATAGAAGTTTGTTTTCAGCTGATATGGATGTGTTATGGGCTGTTCTGTGTTACATTTTTCATTAAAAAAAAAAAAGCTTAAAAAAATTGAAATGTATGGGAAAAAGATAACAAGGAAATCCCCCCAAACAGCGTAAGCACAGTGAGGAGGGCTTTGCTCTGGCCTGCGGGGGCTTCAGCTCCACCCTCCCTTCCCTGTGCCCCGCGTCCAGGAGCCCAGCATGCACGCGCTCAGGGAGACCAGGGGGGCAGGCCCTGGCTGTTTACTAGTGGGTGTGGGATTGTGGGTGGTTCCTGTCCGTGCAGAGCATATGGGGTCTGACTCGTCACAGTGGCAAGGAGCCACTGGCGGCTCTGAGCACGCGGGGACCAGGGATGTGCGCAACCCCCACCCCCGCACACCTGAACAATCTGCCCAGGTGCCTCGGCCCCTGGGGTGGCAACCTGAGTCTGGCTCCTGGGGCTCACCTGGGCGCAGGGCTTTCTCACAGGAGGAGAGCTCAGTGGTTCTAAGCGTGTCCCTCTGGTGCTGTGGTGCTCATCATCCTTGCATGCGAGGCCCTCTGAGGCCCCGGAGCCGTGCCAGCCCTCCAGGTGACCGCTGGACCCATGTGGTGTGGGGGTGTTGATCTAGACTCTCCTGAGGTCAGGCAGCTTTCCTCGTTTTCTTGTTCTTTTCGTTTTTGCCATTTTGACTTTCTCCTGAAGTGATTTTACTGTTCTTTTTTTATGCTGTGTGCACACCTTCTTTTGCTTCTTCCAAATTTTCCAAATGCTTTCCCATTAAATTATATTACTTTTGTAGGAAGGAAAACTTAGCATTATCACAGGAATGCTTAAAAACATCGAGACTCCTGAATTTCGGCAAGTTTAGTAAAAATTTTGATAACTTCTTTACTTCTTTTGACTTAAATGCAGGATGACTCAAAGCCACCTTACTCCTATGCACAATTAATCGTACAAGCAATCACGATGGCGCCTGACAGACAGCTCACCCTGAATGGGATTTACACGCACATCACTAAAAACTACCCCTACTACCGGACGGCGGACAAGGGCTGGCAGGTGGGTCGGTTTCAGTTCGCTGCTGAGGCCGCTGCTGCGGGTCTCGCAGGTGCGGTTGGCGGCCGAGGGGACTGAGCTGCTGTGCAGAGGGCAGGCTGCAGGCCTCTTGTGCAGGGTGGGAGCAGGCGCGGCTCTGGAGAAACCCCAGTCTCTGTCTCTCCCTGTCACGGTCCCCACGGCCGGGGCAGGCTCCGGTCGCCGGAGAGGCTTCTCTCTGACCAGGGCAGTTCGTTCCGTGTGTCTCGAGTGAGGGAGGGCTGAAAAGCCAGTGCACCCTGTCCCTTGGCATGCGCCTGTCTTCCTCATCCACACCTGACGCTTGTAGCCTTTTGAATTTTGGACAGGGATGGTTTTCAAACTGGTTTACCAAGGAACCCTTTCTTCAAAAGACATCGTCTCCAGCTGGCCAGCATCTAAGACAGATGGACACAGCACTGCCCGCTTAAATGGGACCTGCTCGTCCAGCTGTCCTTCCAGCCTGTTCCTAGGGTGTCTGTGAACCGTGGCCTCCTCAGAGGACACCTTGAAATTGGTGCATTTGTTCCATTGTTTAGGTTAAATGTTTACACCCTTACATTGTGTGTGTGCTCCCCGTTCTGTGTGTCCGCATTGTGTGTGGTCACTTACTGCATGGCTCGTAGGGCCTTGCTAAGTCAGCACAGGGAAGGGTTGTTTGCCGCATGGAGCGGTAAAAGTGCAATGAAAGGAAAAAGACATCCATGATTTAACTCATTGAGTAACCTGGAATGGCTACAGAATTCCTTTGAGGCTTAATGAGTAAATGATCCTTTGAAAAGTGTTTCTGTTGACCCATAAGCATAACCAGGTGATGTGAGTGGTGGGGGGTGGTAACCGTTTTCTGTTTAACCGAAGGGAGACAGAACATATACTATGTTCTAATAAAAATAGTGCACCAGTCAGATCCTGAATATTTCCTTTGTAAAAGTCTGCAGTCATGTAAGGGTTTTAGTTGTAGAAGGTACAAGATGCAGCCTTCCCCGTCTGCCCTCTTGTTCTTAGCTGGCCGGGAGAGAGATGCTGGATTTGGAGAGCACTTCCGTGCCCAGCTACCTGGCAGGTCCCTAACGCATTGTACGGTACATCCTAGCGGGACCCACTGTGTTTAATCTGTAACAGTGCACTTGTGCTTCGAAGAAAATGTAACACAAGAAGCAGATGGTCGTCTGTCCATGTCTGGGGACTGCAGGTGGGACATAGCCCCCAGGTGCGGGCAGGTGAGGGCTCGGTGCTGGTGGGGCGGCTCACTGTGTGAGGGCTTCTGATGACTTGAAATGCCGGTGGGCTGGGCTGTAAGAGGGGTGAGTGTTTCTGCAGAGCCTGGCACTGCCCTTGCGGTCACGCGCCCTGTGCTTCCTGACACCCGTGTGGGGCTGAGCCTGTGCCTCATGAGGTTTCTTCTTAAAGACTAGTGGGGGCTACAGGGCAGCCTCTTCCCGCCTCAGTCTCCCAGGGAGTGAGTCAGGTCAGGAAGGGTCTTTTTCTTCACTTTTAGTTTTAAATAATAACCCACCTTCTCTAAGTACCTCCTAATACTTCCTGAATTGCTGGAATCTGCATCGGTGTGGTTTTAATGCGTGTAGCTTGGTTTGATCAAGTTACAAAGGCCTCCAATTACCTTAGAAACACAGTTACTTTGTGTTTCTGTTCCTTGTCTCCTGTTATGTCCTGTTTTCTAGAGTCATGCTGGCTGGAGGGTCATGGTGACCATTTATGAGGCTGTGAGGGTGGAGAGGAAGGTCGTCTCTCTTGTCAAGGCCCAGCCTGGGTTCTTTCCCACTTTCAGAACAGAAGCTCCAGCTCCCCGATCTTCGAACTTACTGGACAGCCTGTTGGGGGTGTGAGGGGTAATGGAGCAGGGTAGAAATCCTGGCGCCCCATCCCCTGCAGTAGCACTCACCTCCACGCTTCCTCCTGACGGCACGCACTGGGGCCACTGTGCCTCGGTCAGCGCAGCCCGGTGTCTGGGTCGTCCAGCGCCGGGGCTTGGCAGTCACTCCTGAGCTCCTTCCTGCTGGGCGCCGGCTTCACACCTGTCACACAGAGTGTCCTTCAGTGTCTTCGTCTGGGCGTGCTTTTCTCAGCCCGCGGTCCTGGAATCCGCCTTCTGCTCCACACTCAGAAGGTCTGAGTGCGGCTGGAGGAGGATGGCCTTCTCTGTCTTGATGGGGCAGCAGTAGGAGCCAGTCTTCTTTGGAGGAGTGGGTAGAGAGCTGTTGGCTGGTTTTCAGCTGAACTCTGATAAAACATTATAGCAAGTATCTGTGGTTATTAAAATATCCCCACTCTCGTATGACACGTTATAAACAGTCTCACAAGTCACAGACACGGCCCAGCCAGCATGAGGAGGTGCTGCCAGTGGAGGGACTGATGTCCAGAGGGCAGTCCCTTGGGTTGGCTGTATAGTGGTATTGGCGTGTTTTGATTTCTGAGCCACCTCTGGCCAGTCAGAATTTTAGGTCATGGCTAGCAGTTCTGTCAGAAAGTTAATCGAGGGATTTAGAAATGACTTTTGGATAGCCCCAAATTTTAGTTTGAGTTGAAACTTTTAACAGTTTCATTTATTACTTTTAAACTTGAACATTAATGTAAGTGCACAGAATGATCTGAACGCATGGCTTTCATCCAGCTTTTCCTGACATTTCCAAGGCCTCAGGATTTGGGAGCTCTGCTCAGATCAGAGCTTTCTGTGGTGGAAGAATGGACTTAGGAATTGAGAGAGATTTCTTTTCTGTGCCTCACACTGTTACTCTGAGGATCAGAGAAGTAAAGCGCGTGGGAGTTCTTTCACTGCAGGGGTGTCAGTGGTGCTTCTCACTCTGGCTGATCCTTCTCCTCTGCTGGTTTGCCAGATACCTTCTGCTGGGTTAATTCATTCTAACGGCTATGACAGATTCTCTAAGCTAACTTTGTGCTTCAAAAAGTATCTTAAAGGAATGCTGATCTTGGCTGATCTTGGCTCTGTTCGGCTCCAGACAGGGAGAGGTCAGCAGGAAAGATCAGGTGACCAGTGATAGTCGTTGTCTTCCTACCTGGAAGAAAGGTGGAAGTTGATGTTTCCCCTGTTGGAATAGCCCCTGCCCCCCCCCATTCCCCAGTTCCCCTCCCTACTCAGGTGCCCACTCTGCCACGCTGTCACCCTGCCGGCATCCTGGTGTCCTCTCCTCTGCAGAAGCCCCCGGGCTGAGTGGTCCCAGCCGCGGTCCCGCCTGTAGCCCCCCACACTTCAGGGAGGGCCGCCTCCTTCCAGTGCAGAGCTGCGGCTTGGCAGGGCACGAGAATTGGGGTGCGTTTTTATTTCTCAGCAAAGAAGTATATGAATTCTACGTATTTTTTTATGTTTCATAGAATTCAATTCGCCACAATCTCTCTCTGAATCGTTATTTCATCAAAGTACCACGTTCCCAGGAAGAACCAGGCAAAGGCTCATTCTGGAGGATAGACCCCGCCTCTGAAAGCAAATTAATAGAGCAGGCTTTTAGGAAAAGACGGCCTAGGGGCGTGCCCTGCTTTAGAACCCCTCTGGGACCTCTCTCGTCTAGGTAAGGACAAGACAAGCACACAGACCCCACTTAATGCTCAGTGAGTTTACCTTTGATGTATTGGTAGATTTTCCTTTTGAAAATGAAGAAATCACCAAATGCATTTTGATTAAAGGTTGGGATGGGATTTGAAAAAACTGTTGGATGCTACCCATGTATTTTTGTTTCTAGTGGTCTGAAACAATTCTGATGTAAAGTTTTACTTAAATCCATTCCCATGTAACAACTGTTGCTTTGTTGAATGCACATTGTCAGTATGACGAGTTGGCAATGTAACAGTGCCACGCTGATGGACAGTGTTTTTGCCTTTTCCTTGGGATGTGAAAAGCTCTTTAAAGCTACCTCTTAGCTGCTTTAAGTCAAGATTGGTGTATGCAATGTTAATTGCCTGATTTAAAAATTACATATTTTTAGCTTCATTAATAGATACTGTTTTTAAACAAACAAAAAATGAAATGACTCTGACATGAGTTTTAAGCCCCAGCCGGCGCACATACTGCCGGCCCGGCTGCCTGACTGTGGGAGGGAGCTGGGTGGAGGGCAGCCGGTCCAGCCCAAGGCTGCACAGCCTGTGCGGAGCTGGAGCAGCAGAGCCTGGGCACAGTGGCTGTGTCATAGTCCAGCCAGTCTCACTGAGTGTCTGTCTCAGGTATCAGGTGTTCACAGAGAAAGTCAGACTTATAGATGTGTAGTTGGTTGGCAGAAGACAGATGACATCCCTTTTTGCAAAATGCACTTTTTAAATGAGGCAGCTTTATGAGGGCTTTAACTGTAAAACTCCGCTGTCATCTTTTTGGTAACACAGAAGTGCTCCAGCCTCTCCCAACCATGCTGGAGTGCTGTCTGCTCACTCCAGTGGCGCCCAGACCCCCGAGAGCCTGTCGAGGGAGGGTTCGCCGGCCCCCCTGGAGCCCGAGCCAGGTGCCGCCCAGCCCAAACTCGCTGTCATCCAGGAGGCACGGTTCGCCCAGAGCGCTCCAGGTGAGATGTGCAGGGGCAGGTGGCGGGGGAGTCAGGCAGGTGAGCAGGCTCGTCCAAGACAGAGGGGAGGCCCTGGTTCCTTCCTGCCTCATGCCTGGTGCTTTCTGCAGGTGCTTTCTCGAGTGTTCTTTCGTAGGCTCTGAGAAGCTAGTAGCACTGGGGAAAGATCTGTGAACGTTCTTTTCTGTGACTCTAGTGCAGGTACCTGAAAAATTTAGAGTTAACCTATTTTGTCAGTTATCTGCTTCATCATTCAAAAATGTGAAAAGATTCCCCTCAAAAGAAATAACATAATTAGACAAACTAGACATTGATTGGCAGCAAAAAATGTCTCTGTAACAAGTAAGTGAGCATTTTTCAGTGTGCTTACAAAGCCACCATGTAGGATAAAAATATGTGCCCTGGGGAACGAAAAAAAAGAAGTGTGGAAATGTGTCCGAGTCATTCCACTGTGGTTCCGGGCTGGCTGGCAGAACGTGCGTTTTGATGTATTGGATTTGCTGGTTGTGCTGGTGATGCTCCCGCCCGCACCCAGGTTGGGGCCTTTCCCGTCACTCTGAGCCCAGGCCAGACGCCCAAAGCAGAAAGAGCAGAGGCTCGCTGCTGATGGTGGCCCTGGCTCTGTCCCCGAGCTGTCCACGCAGCGAAAGCCGGAGGCATTGACCTTGGCCAGCACAGCGCCTCCTTCAGGCCTGGGTGGGCGGCTCCTCTCTACTGGGGAGAGGTGGTGAGACACCTCAGCAGGGCGGGGGTCATAGCGTTAGACTCGAGCATCCCCATGAAATACCCGAGTGACTCTGGCACCACCGGGTGAAAAGGGCCCCGTCCTGTTTCCCGACATCAGTCTGCCTGTTGCCGGTGGGGCTGGGTTGGCTGGCTCGGGTGACGAGCCTCACTCCCGCCCCATCCTCGGCAGGCTCGCCTCTGTCCGGTCAGCCTGTCCTAATCGCCGTGCAGCGACCACTGCCGCCCACGGTCAAGCCCGTCACCTACGCTGTTGCCGCCCCCGCGACCACCACCCCCCCCCAGCAGCCCGTCGTGCAGACGGTTCATGTCGTCCACCAGATCCCGGCGGTGTCCGTCACCAGCGTGGCTGCGCTGGCCCCCGCGAGCACCCACAGCGTTGCCGGGCAGGCCGTGGTCGCTCAGGCGGCCGTGCTGGCCCCGCCCAAGGCAGAGCCGCAGGAGAACGGAGACCACAGAGAAGTGAAAGGTGAGCGACTGCTGAGAAGCCGGCTGCCCCGGCCGCCCGCTCGCCCTCCCAGCCACGGCCCTGACCTCGTGCTGGCGCAGCTCCGCGGGCCCCTGTGCGCTTCCCTGTGACGCCAGTTGGTGTCATTTCTTCTCTTTCCCTTTTGTTTTAATTCAGTGAAAGTGGAACCTATTCCTGCAGTTAGCCACGCCACCCTCGGTGCCGCCGGCCGGCTCATCCAGACGTCCCCGGCCGCCCCTGTGCAGACGGTCACTATAGTGCAGCAGGCACCTCTAGGTCAGCACCAGCTTCCAGTAAAAACTGTCACGCAGAATGGGACTCATGTGGTGCCAGTCCCCGCCGCCGTCCACGGGCAGGTGAACAGCGGTAAGCAGTGCCCTCTCTCTGCTCTCCTTTTATGAAGAGCATTTGGGTTCTGAGTATTAAGTTTTAATTTTTGTGTGAAGAAGTGTTTGCATTTCCAGACTGTAGGAAAGTGCATGATCCTTCGGAGACCGGAAAGTGGGGGTGGGACCGGGCCCTGGGACTCCGGTTGGAGGAACCATCTGAAGAGATGCGTCTGCACACCTCGAGGGGCCACTGCTCCCACCTTCTGTGGACCTCTGGGTGGCCTGGAAGCAGCCTGAGGGGTGGCGACAGACCCGAACTTCTGAAATGTCCTGGGGGCTGTCACAGCTGCCCTTCCCGCTGGCAGTGCCCTCCCCGGGGGGCGGCTGGGTGTGCTTGAGCCTGTGGCAGTGGAAGCAGGGGCTGCCGCTCTCCCGTGCTCTTGGCTCTGAAAGCCTGGCGCTCTGACGCAGATGAGACTGAGGGAGCTTGGCTTTTAACCCAGAGCCCAGAGACCCGCGTTCCGCTTGGTCCCAGGGAGCCGTGTGAAGGGCAGGAGTCCAGCTGGCTGTAAGTCGCCGGGAGTTTGGGGTCTTTGGGGTTGGTGTTCAGACGCGTGCACTGTGGGCCCACATTGGGAGTGCCTGACGTCCAGGCGTGTGGGCTGTCACGCTGCCGCGCTGTCCTGATCCAGGGACCCACAGGACCTCACGTGGTGGAATCAGAAGCTGCTGGCCCAAGCTGACTTTCTTGGAGAGAGGGTTCGGAACAGGGGGCTTAATTATGTTGACCTCTGATGCCTACCTGAGCTTACACGGGGTGGAGACTGTGGGGCCGCATGTGATCGCGGTTCTCACCCTGCCCACCCAAGTATCGTGGAAGGAAGGATTTGGAACGTTTTCTAGGGAAGGCTAACCATTGAGAAGTTTTTGTTTTTAAATCACAGGTAACACACGGCAACCTGTGGATAAGTTGAGAAATTTACAATCAGTTGCCTGTTTAAAGTGCTTTCTTCCTCAAGCCCCGTGTCTCCAAAGTAACTAAAAACCGTTTGGGTCTCATTCTTCTTTCTGTGAGTAACTTGGTCGTCACGGGCGGGCTTGACGTGTCAGTACGCCAGTCCCTGGCTGAGGACGTTTCCGTCACGTTTGTTCCTTCGTCAGGTGATGGGCAGTTGGGCTGTTTCCACCTTCTGGCTGCTGGGAACGACGACCGTTCGTGTACAGGCGTGTTTTAGTCCTTGCTGTCATTTCTCTTGGGCACGTACCTGGGAGTGGAATTGCTGAGTCATGTGGCAATTCCGTGTTTGTTTAGCGACCACCGAACTGTTTTCCACAGTGGCTACGTTTTCCGTTCTATCCTCAGTGACAGTGTGAGGGTCCTGATTGGTCCACATCCTCTCCAACACTTGAAGAAGCGTCTACATTCTTCGACCATTTTCTTAATTGGTTTATTTGTCTTTCTGTTGTTTAGTTGTAGGAGCTCTTTATATATTTTGGATACTAGGTCCTGATCAAATACAGGTTTTCCCTGCCATCCAAAAGTAAGGGGTTCCTGTGAAACCTGAGGACACGTCTTGCTAATGGATGCAGAGCCGAGGCAGAGCACAGGCGTGCTTCACAGCTGCAGTGGCTGGAGGCTGCGCTGCTGCACGTGGTCCCCGGCAGCAGCATGGTGGTGTCCCTCTCTGCTGGGGCGCCGCTGCCTCTCGCCCAGCTCCCTGCACAGCATTTCCCCTGTTTCCTTAGAAGTGAAAACCCCATCTGGATGTCTTTCCATCAGTGGAAACAGGTACTAACGCGGGTCTTCCGTAAAAGCAAAGTGGCACAGAGGGACTTGGGAAAAGCCGGGGAGCCTGTGTGTGGTCTCAGGTGCTTGCTTCCACTCGGTGGGTCGTCTCTTCACTTTCTTGACGGTGTCTTTTTTGACTGCTACTGAAGTAAGTCGACTTACAGTGTTGGGTCCATTTCTGGTGTGCCGCATAGTGATTCATTTACGTATGCATTCCCTTCCATGTTCTTTTTCATGGTAGGCCATTGTGAGGTACTGAGAGTAATCCTCTGTACATGCCATAGGACCTTCTTCTTTTAATTAAAGAAAATTTTATTGAGGTACAGCTAGTTCACAGTGTCTCAATTTCTGGTGTACAGCATGTTTCAGCCATACATACACATAAATATACTTGTTTTCATGTTCTTTTTTATTATAGGTTACTGCGTGAGATTGAACATAGCTCCCTGTGCTGTACAGAAGAACTTGTTTATCTATTTTATATACTTTGTTGTTTCTTGATAGTGTCTCTGATGCACAGAAGTTTTTAATTCTGATGAAGTCCAACTTATTTTCCCGTTGTTTCTGGGTGCTTCTGGTGCATATCTAAGAGTCCAAAGCCAAATCCGAGGTCGTGAAGACTTACACTTACCCTGTGCCTTCTAGGAGTTTTACAGTTGAGTCATGTCTAGGTCTTCGATCCATTTGGAGTTAATTTATTTGCACGTGGTGTGAGGTGAGGGCCCGGCCTCTTCCTTCTGCTCATGGAAGTGCAGCTGCCCCAGCACCACCTGTGGGAGGCGGTGCTCTCCCACCAAGTGGCCTTGGCGCCCTTGTTAAAATCAGTTGACCTCCGGTGTGTGGGTTTATGTCTCAGTTCTAGTTCATTGATCTTTGTGTCTGTCCTTGTGCCAAAGCCACGCTGCTGTGACTGCTGTAGCTTTGCAGGGAGGTCTGAAATCGGGAGGTGTGCGTTGTTCTTTTTCAGGCGTGTTCTGGCTACTCGGGACACCTTACAGCTCCAGGGGAAGTTTTAGATCAGAAGTGAGGTTCTGGTAGGGGCGGTATGACTGTGCAGGTGGTTTGGGGTGGTCCTGCCGTCCCGACGGTGTTAAGTCCTCTGGTCCTTGAGTGCGGAATGTCTTTCTGTTTGTTTGGGCCTTTGATTTCTTTCAACAGTGTTTTATGGTTTTCAGTATGTGAGTCTTGCAGTGTTTAAGCCGTGGTTAAATTTCTTTCTGCTCTGTGTCTTTTGAATGGTTTTCTAAATGGTATTTTCATAGTTTCCTTCTAGATTACTCGTCGCTGCTGTGTAAGGCTGCCGTTGACTGTATGTTGATCTTACACCCTGCAGCTTTGCTGAGTTCATTTGTTGATTGTATGAGCTCTCCACCCTGGGGGCTTTCTTAGTGGCCTTGTTAGGATGTTCTTCCTGTAAAGGTCCCGTCATTTCCCAGCAGAGGGAGCGTCGCGTCCATTCCCGTTCGGACGCCTTCTGTTCCCCTTGCTGCCCAGTTGCCCTGCTGGCACTTGCAGTGCAGCGTTGACCAGCAGCGGCCGAGGCCAGCGTCCTTGACTTGATCCTGACCTTGAGGGGGAGCGGCTTCGGGTGTGGGTTGTCGCTCGGTTACCGCGTGGAGAGAGCTCCCTTCCGTCCCTGACTTGCCGAGTGCCGAGTTCCGTCGCGTGCCTTTTCCGTGTTGAGATGATCCCTCTGTTCCGTTAAGCTTGTGTGTTGAACCCCCCTTTCCCACGTGGTGCTGGCGTGTGATCGCTTAACTTGTGTTGAGCGCGGTTTGCTGGCATTCTGTTGGAGATGGTTGTCAGGCTCCGTCGGGACTGGCCTGTGGTTTTCTCGTAGTGCCTTTGGCGGCTTCCGCGTCAGTGTAGCGCCTGAACTTGGGAGTGAGCCCAGGCCATCGCGCGGTGGGACGTCTTCCTGGCAGTGTGTGGGGCTGCTCACAGAAGACCCCGTGGTCTGGCCACTGCTTAGCCTCTCCTCCCCACAGGTGCCTCCCCACCAGACCGAGCTGATGGACAGGTGGGTGCGGGCGCCGGGGGCCAGGCCGAGGGCTGAGCGTCCCCGAGTGGGAGCCCGGTGTCTTCCGCTCTGCAGGGGCCTTCCCAGGCGGCCTCATGAGGCTTCGCCCCACAGTCTTGGGGGAGGAAGCCTGTCCCCCCAGGCACGTGCCCAGCTCACGCTTAGCACAGAGGGCCCTGAGCTTGGGTCTGGCCGCCGCAGGCACGGGGAGGGGAGGGCACAGGTCCCGCTGTGGGGCGGGCTCCGGTTCCGACCTCTGTCACCAGTCCCCATGCAGGGCTCACTAGCGCCGTGATGGTTGGTCGTGTTCTTTCTTAAACTGCTTCCCGGCGTTGTCCAGGGCTTGGAGCTTAGCTGGCCTTGCAACTGCTCCTTGCGGCCTGGAGCCGCCCTCTGCACGTCTCCTGCTGAGACTTCTCCTCCCACTCTTCAGACTTCCTCACGGCCCTGGTCCTCTCCTTTCCTTTCTGTCACCCTTCTTAGGGGTTTTCAGGTCACTGTGAGCATGGCCCAGGACCCACGCTGCACCCCTTCCTCTAGACAGCAGGCCCTGCCCACAGCTGCCCGCCCCATCTTGCGTTCACATCGTTTCTCAGGCTTTGACCTTACATTAACTCCATCCTGCTCTGGGTCTATGACAGCTCTGTCCTCCTGAAATAGCATTTATTCGAGCCAGAGGTTTGCGGCTCCCAAACTAGGCCAGGGCTCTGCGTCTCTGCCGTGTCCTCCACGGTGGGGATGTGTCTGCCCAGCTGGATGAAGCCAGGCAGCAGGCATGCTGCCCCCGTGTCACACAGGCCCTTGTGCAGGAAAGGGACACAGCAGCCACTCTGGCGAGTCAGTGTGGAGGTGAATGAGAGGCCCCGCATTGTCCAGGGTCCAGCTGCCGGTCCCTTTGTTCCCAGATGGCGAGGCTGCGTACAGAGCCAGTGCTCAGCATCCTCTCTAGGTCAGGGGCCCCGTTCCCTTCAAGGCTGGAGGCTAACAGCTCTTAGGGTGTCCAACCTCGGTGTTTGGGTAGCTGTTAGCCTCCAGGGTCCCCGCTGCCCGACAGGTGGGGTCTCTCTCTGTCCCTGTGTCACTGAAGGGGCTTCAGTGAGCACAAAGCTGTCGGGCCAGGCCCAGCAGGTGTCGTGGATGGGGTCGAGGCTGCCCTTGTGTGGTCACCCAGTGGCCAGGACCTGACAGGTCGCTTCTGCACGTAGCTGGCCCAGCCAGGACCCAGGCGGGTGTTGTCTCATGAGTGTGCAGCCGGCAGTGATGGGTGGGGGGCTGGGGGCGTGAGGGGAGCCATGACTTGGATGCTCTTCTGAGTCAGTGCAACAGAGAGGGCGGTCCATCTGCAGCACTGCTCTGTGGCTCTGCCTGGTGGGCCCTCTGCACCCTCCTGGAGGCACCAGAGGGCTGGGCCTGGTCTGTGCGGCCCTGCTGTCCAGTTCCCAGTTTGCATCTTAATTAGCCTAGCGTCTTTTCCTGCCATTTCTTCCACGTTACCAGGACAGCTGTGTGCAAGCCTGATGGCTCCCTGACCCGCCTCCTTCCCTCCATCCCCTTAGCCACCCCGCTGGCTCCCCTCCCATGGGGAGTCGTCCCTGGGTCCTGTGGCCACTGGGAACCAACCACCAAGAGGCCAGCGTCCCCGTATCCAGGCCTGCGGCGGGGGTCGGGGGGGCGGCAGCAGGAGCAGGGGCGGTCTTGCCCAGGCTGTTCTTTACTTGTCTCCCAGAGATGCCGGCAGTCCTGTTTGCTTTGGGCTGGGTTTTCCTCAACATCCCTGTGCGCCTTGTCTGCCCAGGAATAATGCCCTCTGGCTGCTGCAGAGCGGGCTTCCCACCAGGGCACCCTTCCAGACCTGAGGCATGGCTGGCCTCGGAGGAGCTGCCCCAGGAACCCGGCACTGCTCAGCCAGGTCAGGTGACGGGAGGCGCCAGCAGACAGTGGGGTCTTGTCGCTGTGCAGAGTCCGGTCTGCCCAGCAGCCGGCTCCCGGGGGCTCCCTCCTGGTCTCCAGCTGTCGGGGTGCGGGGAGTCAAGACCCACGGGACTCACCGGTTCCTGAGTGTAGGACCTGCTGATCCCCCTCAGAGGTCGGGAGGTGGGGCAGCCGGGATGCAGGCCGGTGCCAGCAGGTGGCTGTCGGGCGGTGCCGGCCGCTTTGAGTGGACAGTCAGTGATGGTGTGTTGTCATCCCAGTGGTCGTTCCCCACGGTGGTCAGACGGGCTTGGGGAACGCCTGAGGGGAGCGGCGCGTCACCCGCTGGTGGGGTGATTAACTTCAGAGACTTGTCTGATGGCCTCCGGAGGCGGCTGCAGCATCTCCGCTCCCGCCGGTGCGTGGGGTGCCCAGTCTTCCTTCAGCTGGCCCGGTGTTTTTAATTGACTTGAGCTTGTATTTTCCTAGTGATTACTGGTGTTGGGCACCCTCGTTTTTGCTTACTTCACATCGTAATACATGCTGTGGTGCAAGGCCTGTTCACATCTTTTGCCCACTTTAAAAATTGAGTTGTTTTCCTTTTCAACTGCGTGGTAGGAGTTTGATGCACTCTGGACACAAGTCCTCTGTCAGATGTGTATTTTGCAGGTATTTCTCCTGGTCTGTGGCTTGCCTTTTTGTTTTCAAGTCTCCTGAAGAACAGAATGTTTACACTTTTATAAAACCCAGTTTGTCAATTTTTTTTCCTTTAATTTCTGTTCCTACCCCCCACCCCACCCCACCCCACCCCAATATAAGTGAAAGGTCATTGTCAAGCGCAAGGTCACTAAGATTTTTTTCCTTTGTTTTGTTTTAATTGTTTTACAGTTGTAGCTCCTACGTTTAGGTCTGTGGCCCGTTTTGAGTTAATTTTGTATAAAGTCAAAGTTGTTTCAACACTGTCTGTTGAAAAGACTTTCCTTTCTCCGCTGAATTGCCTTGGTACTTTCATCAAAAATCACTTGCCCTGCAGGTGTGTGGTCTGTGCCCAGGTGCTCCTTTCTGTTGGGTCCATCTGCGTGCCTGTCCAAGGGCCGATGCCTCATCATGGTTACTGGGGCTTTGTAAGAAGTCTTGAAGTCGGGATGCGTCAGGCCTCCGACTTGGCACTTTATAAAAAGTTGTGTTGGTCACTGTAGGCCCCTTGCGTTTCCACGTGGGTTTTTTCCAGCTTCACTGAGGTGTAATTAACCTGCGTGAGTTTTAGATTCCTGCACAAGCCTGCTGGGACCATGATCAGAGGGGGCTGTTGGAGGTGAGAGTGGAGGTGCTGGCAGTCAGGGCTCCCCTTCTCTGACCACAGCCTGTGCCCTGGGGCTTCCTGTCTGCTGCCCGTCACGTGCCCTCCTTCGTGTCTCCGTTCAGCTCCAGGCTTCTTTTCTTAGGAGGAAATGCTGTAATCTCTCAGCCCACTAAAGCAGTATACTAAAATTAAAATACATGGGGTCATGGGTTTGGTGGAAGTTCTTACGCAGCAGAGCAGACCTGAGCGTCCCCTCTGGGAGTCCGCATGCTCGGGAGATGGGGGTTGGCGTCCAGGCTTTTCGGGGCACGCCAGGCTTCCTGTGGGTGAGACCCCCAAGTGGGCCGCCCGCCGCCAGGGTGCCCGCCCCGTCAGTGCTCGCACGGCAGGTGGGAGGGCAGGGGTCTCGCCGGACAGGGTGCCGTCGGCTCCAGGCTCCTTCCAGCCCAGGCCTACATCCCAGTGCCTTGGAGGAAGTGGCACTTCTAAGTGTGGGGCTGCTTTCTTGGTTCGTCTGCTGGGCTCAGCTAGGGGTGCAGAGCATAAGGCAGGTGGGGTCCTCCAGGTCAGAGATGGAGACGAGCCAAGCTCAGGCAGAGGGAGGGGCGAGCCTCCTCCCATCCCCCGGGCTTGGCGCCCACGTGGTTGGATGCGGGAAGGAGGCGGCTGTGGATGGGACCCTTGCTGGTCTGTGGTTCACAGGCGCTTGGGCTCTAACCGCCCCCCCCCCCCCGTCTCTCCACAGCGGCGGCGAGCCCCCTGCACATGCTGGCGACCCACGCCTCAGCCTCGGCCTCCCTGCCCACCAAGCGCCAGAACGGCGACCCGGCGGAGCAGCCAGAGCTGAAGCGGGTCAAGACGGAGGACGGCGAAAGCATCGTCATCGCCCTGAGCGTGGACCCGCCGCCAGCAGCCGCACGCGAGAAGGGCGTCCAGAACTAGCGCCGGGCGCCCTCCTCCTCGTCAACTCTGGTGCCAAAAGGAGACACTGCCTCTCACCGACGCTCGGAGCGCCTTCTCTCGGTGGGCGGAGGGCCCTGCGGTTGGACTTCACCTCAGCACTGAAAACACAAAACCCAGGTGGCCTTAAAACTCCTTAATTTAAAGACAAGTCACACCTGAACAAACCACATCGAAGCCAGGCCCTGGCGGCGTCTCCCCGCCCCGCGCTTAGCTCTCAACTCTGAGACTCGTGGTCCTTCTCATGAGGACGTGCCCGGTGCAAGCGGACCTGCTGGGCTGGGCCGGAGCCGCCCTGCCACCCGCAGACCAGACAGTATTTTGTTGTCCACATGTGGAATTCGAGTACTTTGAGGTGCACTTTCATTCTTTACAAAATAACGGGGTCTTTGACATTTCAGATCACTCCACTTCTACTCTGGAAATTCGGAATCACACGGGACCTTTTGTGTGGATTTCACTTGGGGAAGAAACAACAGTTTCGTTTGTTTTTATTTGTTTCCAGCCTATGGAATGACTGACTTTTGTCTGTCCCGTTAAAGTCAGAGGGAGCTACTTGATGACGTCTGCAGATCTTCCCGGTTAGAGCAGTTGCCTGATGAATTTAATGCACCTCCATTTCCGTGTGTGGGACGGACAGACGCAGACAGACGCCCGCTGGCCACGTGTGACCCAATGGCTGCACTTACCCGTCTCTTTCTTGCTCCTTTTTGTTGTTTGTTTCTTTGTGTTGACGTGTCCCTGGCATAATTTTCCACTCTAAGTAAAACAAGTCTCCTGCGCATTGTGTATGTTTAAAACCGCAGAACTATTCCTCCTTCATCGGAAACAAGATTCGATCTTTTATCACACATCCTTTTCAAACCTGTCACAGATCTCTCTGAGGCACGCTGGCCGTGGCAGCTGCCGTCACCAGCTCTGCACGGCGTCCAGCTGTGCGTTAACATGAGGGTCTCGGAGGCTGGTGCCCTTCGGGAAAGCGTGGGAAACATCTGGTCCCTCTCTGATGTGTAATAGGAAACCCCACCAACCTTCCAGAACTGAGTCCAGTACCAAGGCTGCCGTCTCTTCTACGAAAAACAAGAGCGAGAGGAAGGGAAACCGAGGTGAGAGGGGAGGTAGGAGCCCTGCGGCCTCAGCCCCGCTCCTCCGGGAGGAAGCACTCGCCTGTCCCGGGGCCCGGGCTGAGCAGCCGTGCAGACAGAGGGCTTCGGCCCTATTGTGAATTTTTAAATGTCATCATCATAACATTATTTATTTAAATGTAGTTATTTTGGTATTTAATTTTTTTTAAGAGAGGAAAAAACCCTGTATTTTCCTGGTGGAATGAAACAGCTCAGAATGATATATTTAGGCGATTTTAAAACATTTATGATTTACCCGAAGACCAAATATGATAAATCTGTTCTAAGTGTTGTGTGTCAATCCACGGTATGGCACTGTCACAGTGTTACTGCAGATAATGCATATTAAAATTATGAAATTACTGCACATTAGCTGGATTTATAACTCAGCCATTTAAAAAATAAAGACGAAACCATCACGTGAATGAGACCGCGTGTGTGACGGTAGCGAACGCTAACTCGCGGCCTAGGGCGCGGGCGGCAGTCCCACCTCCCAGGCACTTGACAGGCACCTTGGAACTTGTGTTTTTGTTTGTTTACTCAGAAGGCTTGTAGTTTGCAGAATAGTTGGGATTGCGCTGTGTCCTGTGTGGGGGTTGGGTCACTGCTGAGTGTCCCGGCCCTGCAGCTGCCGCCCACGGGCTCAGGTTGGTGACTGGACCACCTTGGGGAGAGGGCCCAGCGACACTGAGCCGACACCTCCTGGGCCCTCCCGGAGACACTCCCCACCATGGCCCAGTCTGTCAGCTGGTTATTCCTGAGCCAAAGATACAGGCTTCATGGGGCGGGAGAGACGGCTGCAGGGTTTTAGGTGAGAAAGGGACCCAGTTCCCAAACTGAAGGAGAGCGGACAGCACCTGCCGTAAGGAGCTGGAGCCTCTGCCCGGGCCGGGGGCCTCGCTCTCCCGTCTGCAGAAGGAGAACTTGAGGACTGTCAGGGAGAGGGCAGGACAGACAGATGAGCAAACCACCGTATCCTGGCTCCGAATTCCCAAGAGCCCGCGACTCCGGGCGCCGCCCAGCCTGCCCTGGTGCTACAGCCGTCTTGCCGCACCGCGCTCCCTCCCAGCCGCCCAGCGGCGGTTCCTAAATGTCTTGTTTCAAAGTCTCTGCTCTGACCTTTGCCAAACTTCTGAGCTCCCCGAGGGACTAGAAACTTCATCTCAGCTGCTCTGCCCGGAACGAGACAAAAATACAAAAGGGAAACTCACGTGTGGTCTGAGCGAGGTGGCGCATTCCAGGGAGCATCCGCACGCCAGGGACTGAGCTTCCTCCCGCGTCTGGAGCCTCCACGTGGACGGCTGAGCTCCGCACACGCGCCACCCCGACGCCGTCCTCCCGGAACAGCAGGGTAGGCGGAGGTCATGGTCCGAAGCGGGCGGTGTCAGGACTCGGGACTCCTGTGCTGTGTGAGACAAGGAGACAAGTGACAATCTTCACGTCCTAACCTCCACTATTCTGGAGAGTGTAGTGGTGATTGTGTGCAAAGATTTGGAATTTTAAAAGTACCAAGGTCCTGAAATTCAATAAAATATTTTTATCAATTTTAACTGCATCGAGTATCATTGTCGCTGTGGTGAGCTCACGCTGGCACCGCCTTTCTGCTCTTAGACGTGGTGCTCCTTTCTGAGCATCGAGGCCTAGCGTGCTGGTGCGAGTATTCGAAGGCGCTGCTGTGGTGACGGCCGTGCAGGCTCGGAGGCTCGGCCACGAGAAGGGGCCCGAGCGCTTGCACGTGGAAAAGGCCCTGGGCCTCAGGCAGGGATGACAGCGTCTGCTGGCTTCTGTCCACCACGTTGGAGTTTTAAAGCTGCTGCTACCATTTCTTCTGCAGATTTGCCCCTCGGCCTGAGAAAGCTCATTGCAACAACTCGAGATCGTCCTCCGTGAGAGAAGGACCTTCTCTAAGGGGGCACGTGGCTGGTGAAGTTGCCACACTGTTAACACGTTGATCGTCCAGTGGCCAGGACCACTGGTGTCCTGGAGGGGCCCCGGATGTGGTGACACGGGCCCCCAGGAGCCGAGTGCAGCTGACTGTGTGCCAGGGGCGCTCCCAGGGAGAGCCCCCGCCCTGGCTAGGGGACAGTCCATGTGCGTGAAAGAAGCCCCCACGGCTGAGAGACGCTCCCATCAGAGGGATGCCTTCACACCTGGTCTTCAGGTGTGCTGCCCTTTCTACATCACCCGGTGCCTAAAATGCGCTAGGTCTTAACCCAGTCTCGCTCGGGAAGAGCGACTGGTGATTCATTCGTGTTGCCTTCTTGAGGTTAAACCGAGTCAAACAGGATGGCCTCCCTTTATCCAGGAAAAAGGCTGGTTGCAGGGAAGAGGACTTCAGATACACGAACCAGTGCAGTGACTCTGGTAACAGGTTTTCACGCAGCAGGAGCACCTCAGCGGGAGCGCCACGCTGAGGGCCACGCCGTCTGGTGGGAAGACACTGGGCTCGGGAGCCTGTGTGCAGTCACGGACTGTAAGCTGCGGCCTAAGTAGGGAGGGGAGACGCCCCCGAGTTTGCGGTGATGCCGACTGTGGCCCGCAGGCCCGAGCTCATCGTCCTGTGGAGTCCTGGTCCAGGACGGGCCCCGCTCCGCCTCCGTGTTCATGGCCGCAGCAAGGGGAGGTGCAGCATGGCTCTCAGCTGACCTCTGCTGAGAGGACCAGGCCTGTAGGCATAGAATCTCTGGGGTTAGAAACGTCCTTCTGAGGTCCCGGTGCTGTAAGCACACTCTCCCCGGGACTTGGCCGCTGACAGAACAAAGAAAGCAGCTGTCTCGGCCCTCGGAGAAGAAAACTAGCAGGGTTTAAACCTGGAAGAACTGAGATGGTGGAGATTTTCCTGAGTGCTTTCTGTCTGGCGTCTCCTGGTGTGGACTCCAGGAGTGCCTGTCGGGGGTGCACAGAGGGACCAGGAGGAAAGGGCCCCGTGGGCACAGTGAGGGGCACTGGGGACTCCGGGAAGAGGAAGGGGAAAAGGGGCGGCTCCAGTCCAGAGGGGGTGGGGGTGGGAGGGAGAGATGTTTTCCTTTGGCCCCAAGGAGTGTGCAGTGTCTCAGGGGGGTTCACACCTGAGCCTGTGGGCCAAGGGCCAGGAAAAGGGGTCCCCGGGGCACAGGAGGTGTGGAGCCAGAGAGGCCAAGAGGTGGGCAGAGCAAGGTCCCCTGATGCCGTGTGACGTCCTGGCTCACCCGGAGCTGCACATGCTGGGAACTGACCTGAGGAAGCAGGGCAAAGGCTTACTTGCTGAACTCCCGTAACGATGGCCCCAGACAGCACTGCCAAGCCCAGGAAACAGCCGACGTAGAACCACAGCCCACAGAAGGCAGGTCAGCACGTCCAGTCTGAACCTAGACAGGTGGTTTGCCTGCTTGAAAAAAATAAATCAGCATCCCCTAGAGGATTTTAATAAGACTCAGGCTCACAACGTGCAGGACACAGTCCAGAATTACGCGGTACAGAGAGCCAGGAGAGTCTGATGGGGAAAGAAAATCACCAGGTGTTGACCTGAGCGTGTTGGAACAATCAGAAAGATGTAGCTGTTTTGGTTTTAATTACTATGACCATTCTCCATGAAGTACGGACCAAAAGTTATAGAGGTTAAAAATAACAAGTGAAAAATTCAGTGGATGAACAGAAGAATGTTTGGAAACAAACCTTAGCCTTAGGGACTGTGGGGCAATATAAAAAGATCTAAGTACTCTGGGTTAACGGATTCCAGCGAAAGGAGAAAGATTGATGTTAAAAAATTTTTTTTTAATAATGCCTGAAAATGTCTCAGGTTTGGGAAAAGATGAATGTAAAGATTCACAAAGCTCAGTGAACCCCAGGTAGGCTGAACTCAAGGAAAAGCCATGTGGAGAAACAGCACCGACTCTGCTGAACCTGAAGTGTTTTGTCTTGAAAGCGGCAAAAGACGGTGACCTGCTGCACAGAGTGACACCAGTGTGAGTGCAGATTTCTCATCAGAAACCGCGGAGGCCATGGGACAAGAAGAGGCGGAAAGGGCTGCAGGTAACTCGATCTAGAATACTGTATCCGCAGAAGACGTCAGGAGTGCGGAGGAAAGAAAGACAGTCTTAGATGAAGGAAAACTGAGACTTCTTAGCCAGGAGAGCTGCTCAGAAGGAAATGCTGAAGGCCGGTCTTCAGGCAAAAGGGAAATAGGAACTCTGGGACTTCAGCGTGAAGGAGGCCCACGGAGCCATGGGCCTCTGAGCAAACGCAGTAAATTAGTTTCTCCTCTTAAATTCTTTAGAATATTCTGAAGCTCCAGTGTAAACTTCTAACATTGTCTTTTAGGGTGTTCAGTGTGTGTAAACGTCACGCACGCTGACAGCCCCGCGGGAGGCAGGACGGCCGGCGGCGGCAAGTGGCGGTGCTGGCACTGTGCGCTGCGACCACCGTGCAACAGCTCATTGCACCGACAGAATAAGCAGCCAAGGGGGATTAGGATGCATTGCTGCACAGACTGTGAAGTAATGCAAAGGAGGCAGGGGACAGGAACCAAAGTGGGCGGGGGGCGAGCAGAAACAGTGGTGCAGGGGGGTCTTACCGATGATTACATTCAGTATAGGTGGTCTGAACACCCCAGTTAAGAGGCTGTCAGGCGGATAACATGGGTGGGGTCAAAGTGAAAGGACAGGAGGCAGGAGACATCGAGCGAACACTCGCAAGAAAGCTGGGGTGGCTCTACTGATGTCAGGGTGGAGCTCCGAATAAGGAAGGTTCCCAGACACGTGGAAGGACAGTGCCCGGTGGGACAGGCTCAGCTTATCGCGACGCCAGGCCCCGTATCCGAGCACCTGACCGCAGGCCCTGGTAAAAGAGGCGGGACTTCACTTTCAGTTTCCACACGTGAGGAGCTGGGACGTCGCCGCTTCGTCCTAATAAGTAAACAGCTCAATAGCCTGAAAGTCAGCGACTCTTCTTGGATCTGTCAGAGGCAGGGACACGGCGAACCACTGCCCCCAAGACAGGGGAGACGGTGGGCGAGGACTTCCCGGGGCAGTTGTGGCTTCCTGGGCAGAGACTCGGGAGCGGACTCCATCCCGGGACCGGCGCGGAACACCAGAAGGAGAAAGGGAGGGACAGAAGAAATACTTGAGACAACAGTGACTGAGAATCTCTCCTGACTAACGTCAGCACCAAACAGCAGGCCCAGGAGCGCAGAGAACACCGACCAGGATAAACGCAAGCAAAACAGCAAGCCTCGGCGTGACGCTTTCAAATGAAGAACGAGAGCAGCGAACAGACGCCAGCAGCGCGGGTAGGTGTCCGTCCAGCCGGCCCAGCAGCCGCTCTCAGCTCCAGTGAAAGGGGATCAAAACGTAGGACCAGCGACAGCTGTCTGCAGGAAGCTGCGCACAAAGACACTGTCAACACAGAGAGGGAAAGACACCAGCTGATGCCGCTACAGCAGGAGTCGTTATTTCACCCTCAGCCGACTTCAAAGCGCGGCAGGTCGCCACTGATACAGAAAGGCATGGCAGCCAGACAGAAGGCCGGCTCCGCGAGGCTCCGGCAGAACCGGAGGAGCCGCAGGCCCACGTTACACCAGACACTCAGCACTGTTCCAGACAGGGGGCCAACGTCAGCCAGCACACAGGAGCCCTGGGCAACCCCAGGCAACAACAGAGCACTCCGCCCACCAGGGCGCACATTCCCTTCAAGTGCACACAGAAGTTCACCAGCACAGACCAAAGCGTGGTCAGGAAAAAAAAGGTTTAAAAAACTAAGATCACGGAATTATGCTGACAGTTAGGGAATTAAACTAGAAATCAGTAACAGATACTTTGTAAATCCTCAAATGTTTGGAAATTAGACACTACATTTTAAAATAATCCATGATTCAAAGAGGAAGACTCAAAGGGAATCAGAAAACAGCTAACAGAATGAACATGAAAACACAACCAGATATGTGAAATGCAGCTGACACGGGATCTGCAGGGAAGTTATAGCACTAGACGCTTACATGAGGAAAGAAGGCCCAGAACTGATTCTCCCTTAAACTAGAAAAGAATGAGATAAACCCATAGCAAATAGGTGAAAACTGAAAAAGAAGTTAACTCAAGCTGGAATGACCGAGGAAACAGGAGGGTGCAGACAACCACTGTCACGGGGAGCCCCAGGGCGACGGGGCCCGGCTCCCACCCCACGCGCACGGGCACGGCTGGGTGCACGAGGCGGGCGGTAGGCAGTTCATCAGGCCATATTCTCACACCTTGAGGAAAGGGGACACTGTGAGCCAGGCCAGGTCACACGGGGGCCACAGGAGGCAGGCTCTGTAGTGTGGGGGGCCGTGCCCACAGGGGGACCAGTCCCATGAGTTGGTGGGAACTGAAACACCTCCCCAGGGACAAACAGGAGCTGGACCTGGTCTGCCTGTTTCAGAGGGAGGTGTGACGGGGACTCGATCGCAGGAGCAGAGTCTGGGGGACTCGTCGTCAGGCCGTCCCAGGCCTTCCCAGCTGGACTGGAAGTCCAGGCAGCACGTGACGTGGAACCTTCACTCCAGGCTCCATACGACACCCGCACCTGCAAAGACGCTGACACAGGAACCCTGTGGGAAATGCTCGTGAATTTGACATTCCGGTGGGACAAAGTCCCTGACGTGCACAAGCCGTCAACATTCACTAAAGAAGGAGTGAACAGACCGAGCAGGCTTGCCAAGAAGTCGGGTTTGTAAGTCAGAGCCTTCCGACCGGACGCTCCTGGGGTCGGTCCCCGCAGACTGGTGACCGAGCCTGTGGGAAGTGTCAGAATTACTTGTCTTGAACTAGGGCACCCAGGACACAACTTCGGGGGAGTGCCCGACAGAGAACTCTGGTGCATTTCTGTGAATTCTGGCATTCCATGTGGCAGCTACCAGCCCCTCATCCAGCCCTGCGGGACGCAGCCATGGGGACCGCATCCCACGCTGCTGGTACGACTTGCTGAGGCCAGGGTGGAAAAGGGACTTTTTCCACCAAGACTCTGAGCTGTGTATATGAAGCTGCCTGGTAGTTTGCAGAGGGCCTGGTTCCCAGTCTGGGTATCATTTCAACACCCACAGCTGAAGTAGCTTCTGTGGCAGCGGGGGTTGGGGGATTGTAGAAGGCAGAGGAGCTTCCTTTTTTTTTTTTTTTTTTTAATGTTAGCTGAACACAAGCTAAAGGGACAGACTTTAGTGACCACATATGACAAGAAATACAGTCTTCGCAAGACGCTTTGGAAGTCACTCAACCTTGGAAGACTACAGCCCTCGTCAGGCAAGAGGAGCAGCCTTCGCAAGGGGGCGTCTCACTTCCAGCGTTGCCATGCTGCGGTATTCAAAATGTCCAGTTGTTGACAAAAATTACAAAATACAGAAAGGCACAGGAAACTATGGGTCATTCATGGAACCACCCTTGACAGAACCCATCCATGAGGAAAGCCTGAGATTGAACGCACTTCACAGGGACTTTGCCTCAAACACGCTCGGAGCTGATGGAAATCATGGAGCAAGAACTGAGAGAAATCAGCACAGTGTATGAGCAACAGGCAAGAAACACAATTTATAAAAGAAACGAAATAGAGATTCTGGAGGTGAAAAATACGGGGGCTGACATGACTGCAGAAGCCTCAGAGAGGCTCGGGGTCAGCCTCTCCCAGGGGGTGCGTGCCAGAGCACGTGCCAGAGGCTCTCCACGCCTTGTCACCGAGTCCAGCTTTCCTGTGCTTCCGATCAGGGTGGGGGGGTCAGTGATACAGTGATCAGAACAGCATGGTACCGGCACAAAACCAGACACATCAGTGGAACAGGACAGAGAGCCCAGAAATAACCCCACACAGTCATGGTCAGTTAATCCACGACAAAGGAGGCACGAACACACAACGGAGAAAAGACAGTCTCTTCAGCAAGTGGTGCTGGGCAAACTGGACCGCTGCCTGCAGAAGGCTGAGGTTAGAACATTCCCTAACACCACGTACAAAAACAAACTCGAAATGGATTAAAGACCCAAATGTAAGACCAGAGACTGTAAAACTCCTAGAGGAAAACACAGGCAGAACAGTCTTGGACATAAATCACAGCGATGTATTTTTTGGATCCGTCTGGTGGAGTAATGGAAACAGAAGCAAAAGTAAGCAAATGGGGTCTAATTAGACTTAGAAGCTTCTGCACAGGGAAGGAAACAATAAACAAAACAAAGGACAGCCTATGGAACGGGAGACAATATTTGCAGATGATGTGGCTGACAAGGGACTAACTTCCAAAATACACAGTCAGCTCAGACAGCTCTTCTATCAAAAGCAAACAACCCAGTCAAACCATGGGCAGAGGACCTCAACAAGCAGTTCTCCAATGAAGACATACAAATGGCCAATAGAAACATTAAAAAATGCTCAATATCACTAATTATCAGAGAAATGCAAATCAAAACTACAATGAGGTATCACTTCACACCAGTCAGAATGGCCATCATTCAAAAGTGCACAAATGACAAATGCTGGAGAGGCTGTGGAGAAAAGGGAACCCTCCTCCACTGCTGGTGGGAGAGCAGTTTGGTGCAGCCACTGTGGAAAACAGTATGGAGATTCCTCAAAAGACTAGGAACAGACTTACCGTATGACCCCGGAATTCCACTCCTGGGCATGTATCCAGAAGGAACTCTAATTTGAAAAGACACATGCACCCCAGTGTTCATAGCAGCAATATTTACAACAGCCAAGACATGGAAGCAGCCTAAGTGTCCATCGACAGATGACTGGATAAAGAAGATGTGGTGTATTTATACAATGGAATACTACTCAGCTATAAAAAAGAATGAACTAACGCCAGTGCAGATCCTTGGAGGAAGCACATCTCACTACCAGGAGACAGGGAGATGGGGGACGTGGGGAGTGATGTCCTAGTCGGTAGGAGGTGATTTTGGGGGATGAAGTTTTGAAACTAGAGGGAGGTGGTAGCTGCCCAACACTGAATACAAGAGATGCCACTGATTGGCACTTTGTAATGGTGGGCTGAATACTGCGAGAATTTCCGCTCAATGAAAATAAAGAAAACCTACGCCCAGTGCGGTGCCAGCAAGTTCTGCCCCATGACTCAGCGGCCTTGGTCCCGACGGTTTATCGAACAGAAAAGAAAACTCACCTTCGCCTGACAGCCTGAGCCTGAACATGCGCAGCCGGCCTCCAGGGCCGACGGCGAGGACTGAGACGCGAAGCGCTGGGGCGGCGGGTGCCTGCGTGTGGGAAGCCAGACCCGGGTTGCCCTCCGCACGGGGGCCAGTCTGACCTGGTGATCCCACCTGGGACAGAGCCAGAGCCACAGCGTGGGCGGGTGTCGCCATGGGTGCAGGGCTTCCGTTGTGGGTGAGGAGAGGGTCTGGGCCAGGTGGACCGCACAGCATTGTGAATGGACTTAACGCATCAACTGTGCTCTTCAAAATGGCTCAAATGGTCAATTTTATGTGCGTTTTATCACAGTTTTTCAAGTTTTACCTGGAAGAAGGTGGAGGTACGAGTACGATTTCCATAATGAGGCTGACACGTCTCCAGATGGGCCGCAGTGCAGCCACCAGGAGTTGCTGCAGGGGTCGAGGGGTCGGGTGCCAGATGGGGGTCACTGGAGGCCTCTGTCTGCCCAGGGTCCCAGTGCCAAGAGCAAGGCCAGCCGCCTGCTCTGGCAAGTGGCTCTGCGGGGACCCTGGACTGGGAACGGACACGGAAGCCGGGCCACCACGGGCCCCTGTGCCTCAGCCCCGTCACATCATGGCTGGGAGCGCCTTGACGCAGAAGTCGGGGAACCCAGGGCCACCTCCCCACACAGCACGGCTCCCTGTGCACCCCCTCCCCTGCCGAGCAGGCACAGACTGGGACGTGGCCGCTGCAGCTTTCCCGGGGCAGCTCCAGGAGACACCTGCACTCTGCTCGGCGCCGTTCTCGGATCCGGTGGTCTTGACCCTTCCCGGGTGCGATGAGGGCCTCTCCCTGAGGCTGAGGCTGGGTGGCTTCGGCCTTCAGCCCTCCTCTGGGGACCATTTTCGGAAAGCTTTGAATAGTGCCCTCCAGTGATCTTCGAAAGACCTTCAGCACGAAACCGCTTTTACATGAAGAGCTTGTGCCTGGAGTAGCAGTGGACGGTCCCTTCCGTGGAGGCAGTAACTTGTTTTTGGCCTCAGTTTTGAGCACAGAAACCTCACACGCTCGTAGCCTAATGGTGGCTCTTATTCTCCACTCACAGGACAAGGCGGCCTTGAATGTAAGGGGCTCGGGGAGCGCCTGCTCGTGGGAACAGTGGTCTTCAGGTCGCATCCAGAGGGCGCCGAGAGGACAAGCTGCTGTCAGCACACAGGCAGCCAGCTGGACCGGGTGGACAGCAGTCCGCCTCTCGAGCAGGTGTCGGAACCCCTAGGAGTCACTGTGACTTTCTGGAGTCACGTGTCTGCTTGAAGGTCACCGAGACATGGTCTTCCATAGTGTCTGGCCAGACCGCGACAGTCACCGCCCGTGCCTGCCCCAGAGGGGCTCTGGGGTAACCCACGCCATCAGCTCACTCCCCCGGAAGACCAACTCAGCATCATAAAGACCTCACTCGAGCTCTGGCTGGAGGCCTGGCTGGAGGCCTGGGCGTCCGGGGGAAACGGCCTCTCCAGGAGGGCTTTGCTCTCAGACGCTGCTGCTGAAAGCGCATTTCACTGGGTGTTTCCTCAGTCCCTTAGGTCTTTTGCTTTTGCTAAAATCCATTTGTGTTTATAATTTGGTGGCAGCTGCATAAACCTAATCATTTTAAAATTAATGCCCAAACCACAAAATTACTAACCTGAAATGCATGATGCCACAGTGTGGCAGGAACATTACGAGACAATCAGCGATGAGTCTCTCTACACACACATCCACAAACACCAGTGAGCTGAATTCAGCAGTAAATGCACAGCCCCTGAGGGACAGGAGAAAGCTAACACACCGCGACCAGGTCGGGGCTCATCTCAGACTGCAGGGCTGGCTGAACGTTCGGAAGTCACAGCGGAGGCACGTGACCCCACCCAGCAGCGGGAAGCCAAGCGTGAGCACCTCGCCTGCCCCTTCATCTCGGCCCCGCCCGCTCACACCCGGGCAGGGCCGGTTCAGCGTGGTTAAACACTTAGCAAAGCAAAAATCTACTTTCTTCAGAGAAACACAACAGAATCCGTAATATCTACAGCGTACCATTGGAACATCCAGGCGGCAACCCCGAAGGACTAGACGCGTTGCCGTGACTCTTACACAGAACAGAGCAAACTCCGGGGGCCCTGCTCCCAGAAGGCCCAGACGGGAGGGTTGCCAGAGACTTCACCTCGCGCGCTGCAAACACGCAGGGGCGGAGAGGGACTCTTCTGTCAACGAGCAGTTCGGAGTTGTCAGTTTTAGAATTGATGGATTCACCCCCAATTTCAGTTACATGGTTCAGGCTTTACCACAGAGTGGGCAGTAACAGGAGAGTTGATGGTAGGGAAAAACTCTCCTCGTCTTAACAACAGGAGAAAACACTACAAAATCCCTGACCAGCTCAGCGACCAGTCAGTGGGTCAGTGGAAGGTGCTACACGTGCCCGAAACCCAGCAGGGAAGAGACAAGAGCAGAAAAACTATTTGAGGAAATAATGGCTGAGATGTTCACAAATTTGGTGAAACCCATGAATCTAGATTCAAGAAGGTCCTTAAGCCCCATATGTGATGAACACAAAGCCAAACACAGACACAAGTCGTTTCCAAACCGTGATTTCATCCACCAGCTCTCGTTCCGGGACAGAACCAGAACGTAAGAGACTTACTGCGCCTGCCCAGGCAGACCAAAGGGCTCCACGTCATTTAAAAACCAGCAGATGCCAAGGATCACGCTTCCCGTGCCACTGGGCGCGTTCCCACACGGCCGCTGACTAAATCCTGAAGCACCCGGTGCCTCAGCACTGAGACTCAATCGTCTTTGCATTTTTGGGATTCCAATAAAATTTTGCTTATTTTTAGCTATTCTAACATTTACTTTAAAGCTCACCTGGAAAACAAGTGCTTCAGATCAGCAGAGCTGTGAAGGCAGAGCACAGCTGTTCCGGGAGCAGTGCTGTCCGTCAGCAGCTAACAGGTGACCCGGCTGACGAGCGCTCCTGCCCACAGTGGCAAGCAAAGCACAACTTCATCCAAACCAGAAGAGGGCTAAGCTGGACGGGATGGCAGGACCGTGGCGTGAACCTGGACAGGCAGCGGGTGCCTGACTGCCCAGTGTGGGGGGACACGGGGCCACTACCTCGTTACGCACCTGGAGGTCACGCCACGTGAACTGTGAAAACAAGACCCGTAAACAGTGCCCCGTGAAAATGCCGCTTTGTTTTAATCACGAGCTGACCAGAAACCATGAAGAACGAGGCTGACGGATCAGACCACCTGAGAACTCAAGGTACAAACACAGCGAAGTAAAAACCCTCAGACTGAAAGAGTGAAAAAAGTGACAAGGGGTGGTTATGTAAGAGATTCTCATGAGCAAAAAAGGCAAAATATACCAACAGAAAAACAGGCAGACTTGAATAAGCGATTTACAGAATACTACAGATGGCCAGCAAACGTATTCTGAAATGTCCAGCGTGACAGAAGTCGGTGATCTCTTTCTTCGTCAGATTAGGAGGACTCTGCACAGAGCTGGTCCCGGTGAGGGTGAGGGTGTGGACACCGACAGGATCCCCGGCAGGGGAGGCGGCGAACGTTCCGGCTTCCAGGCGCAGACCCTCGGCCTGGCAGTTGTGGTTCTGCTACTGGAGAAACAGGCGGGCAAGCACGAGGATTCCCATTTCCAAAATGTTTAAAACAGCAGAACACACACACGGGCATCTCTGGGCAATTCAGGTGTGTCCTGATGCGCTCGTGAGTTGCGTAGAGTGAAAGGACAGTCCCGAGGACGCTGCTGGCCCCACAAGGCGCGGCACCACGGTCTTCTGCTTCCGCCTGTGTGGCCTCTTCCGTTTCATAACGAACATTTGTATTTCGATCATACGTATTTTCTGATCCATTTCAAAGAGCAGAATTTAGCACAGGTCCCAGGAGTGCTGTCATCGGTCAGACGCCCCTCACAGAAAGAATGCGGCCAGGGATCAAGCTGCATGCGGTCACCTCTGTGACTCACCTGGAAGCTGGGCTTGGTTTGGGTGCAAAAGGAAACACAAGTGTGAAAAGCTCTGGCTGCACAAGCTTCAGCGGGAGGAGGGAGAGGCCTCAGCCCCAGGCCGTGGGGAGGCTGCCGGGTGCCGAGACATCAGAGGCCCGTGGGTGGCATGGCCCGTGGCTGGAGAGTAGGGTCACGGGAGGCGGTTCCTGGATGTTCACACTGACACCTGGGGCAGCAACACACCAGCCTGTCCAGCGCAGCCTGCAAGTGGGGCTCAGGGACGCCCTGGACGGCAGACTCAGGCCTGGCAAGAGTCACCCCCTCCCTTCGTCAGGCTGCAAACAAAACCAAGTCTCCCGCTGCCCTGAATGAACCACAGAACGGTCACCTGACAGCCCCTTGCAGGCACTGCTCTGCCGACACCCACCGAGGTGGGAAAGCGAGGGCTGGCGGGAGTGGGGCCTGGCTGCCCCTCTGGGCATCTCCCAGGCGAGACAGGTGTGCCCACTGTCCCCAGAGAAAGCCTGCACGTCGCAGCACAGGCCCGGAGGGCTCACTCTCAGCATCCAGGGTGTCCTGCTGTCACTTCACAAAGGAGGCGACACTGCTCCCACGTGGTGGACACTTCTCGGGGGCAGGGAGCCTGGGGCCGGGGCCCGGCTCTCCCAGGCCAGCAGCCTAGCTCCCTGCCCAGCCTCGCGTCCCCCCAGCCCTGAGCATCTCCACGCACCGACGCTCACACTTCCTTTACGAAGCTTTCCCCTCGTTTCCCGTGTCTGGACACACTGAAGGGACTGTGTTTGGGGAAAAGAGAAACCAGAGATGATGTAAATGTGAAGGACCCCTCCTCCTCCTGGGCCCAGAACTGGGCCAGTGTTAGGTGGACACTGGTGGGCGGCCCGACACCACCGGTGTCCCCACAAAGGGACGGCTCTTCCCCATCAGGCCCAACAGGAACCGGTAATGAACATCCCTCTCCCCTCTGCTCCCCCAGCCAGGCTGTCACCCCAGGGGCAGAGTGTCCACCTGACCCCCATGCAGCCCTGGACAGTCCAGCCTGAAGGCGCAATGGGCCTGCAGCCTCCAGTCCAACGAGAGGCTAAAACTAGCGGGTTGGTTTTGTAACATACAATTCTTCTCCCTTGATGGGTACGGAGTACAACAAAATTAGTCACTTTTATTTAAAAGAAAAATTACAAATAAGTGTGCAAAATTAAATTTCATGATTAAATACACGTAAAAGTAACATGCATACTTTACATTGAAACCCACAAAGTTAGCTGATCACATGACAGTAAGGAACTGGCAAAACCAAGAACTTGCTGCTGCAGATTTTAAACGTTTGCAACCTGAAATCAAAACACAAAATTAAGTTTGAAAGGAATTTAAGAAAATTAAATATGTACCTCAGGTAGCACTAACAACATAGAGCCCGTTACCTACTCTAGTCACCAAACGTTAAAGAAAAGTGTGTGCCCTTCACTCCCGGGAGGTTAGTGTGCGGACTTCGGGAGGGGGAGTGGGTGGCTGGCGGATGCGACAGAAAGCAGGCGCCAGTCGTGGAGATGCCCAGCGCTTCCCTTCGCAGCCTCTACCCTAAGTGGCGCTTGCTTCCAGGCCCCACTGGTGAAGCCTGTGCGTGGCTCTGCTCCTGGGGGGGCACGTGCTCCCGGGAGGTGCGGGCCTGGGTTCTCTGCCTTTCTCCATGCTCAGGCGGGAAGAGGCTGTCATCTCCCACTTCTGAGGCCGCTGGGATTGTCATCCACTGAAATCCGGCGAGAAAGCGCAAGCTAACCTACGCGTGTTTTCACTTCCCCACGACAGACTCAGTCGAAGGATGCAATCTGGCGCCACAGACAACCTGCGCTCCGTCCCTCCCTTTCTCAGCGCCCTGAAGTGTGTGCGGAGCCCCAGCTGCAGCGGGGGAAGCGGTGGAGCCGCAGAAGCGAGCGTCACAGCTGAACTAAAGGTAAAGCCAGCATTGGGCGTGAGCGTCCAATGGTGCCCTAAGAAGGTTCTTTGACCCTGGAGATGGAAGCCTGGCTCAGGAAACAGATGGCCACGGGAGGCTTCGAGACCAAGGTCGCAGGCCGTCTTCCAGCCCGGCCCCAGCCCGGGAGCTTGGTGCCCAGGGAGCGTCACAGCTTGTCATCCGTCATCTCCAGGAACTGCGCGTACACGTCCCGGATGCACTCCCCCTTGGGGTTGAAGAGGAATTTGTAGTAGCTGCCGTCCGCACAGATGGCTGGGACAGAAGGATACCATTTTACTCAAGGTTAAAAGCCTGCAGCCCGCCTGAGGTGAATGGCACCGGCTCCACGTAGGCTGAGCAGCTCCGGGTGCCCTGTGGGTGGCCGGGCTCCCCATCCTTACCGGCCACACAGAACCAAGCACCCCGTCCTGGGGGTGCTGTGCTCACTAAGGCAGAGTGGCAGGGGGGAACCCTCTCTGGTCATCAGTTCAAAAACCAAATGATCTGCCCCAGCGCCTGCCTGGGACACCTGAGCGCAGGAGCGTGCAGACCCTGAGAGGGACACATGGGCCCTGGAGAGAGGAAGGGCGGCTGGTGGAGCTGGGGCCACTCCCCTCCAGAAGGACCACTTACCAATGACAGCATTTGGCTCTGTTCCAAAGGCACAGATGCAGGGAGAGCCTGAGGGAACCTGAAACTTGGAAAAACTCCACTTGGAACTGAAGTATTTTGGAAGGAAACTGGCTGACGCCAGACTAGGAAAACAAGAAAAGAATGAATTACATTCACAAAACAAAGTTAAAGACACAGCCCTCTTTAATGTAACATTAGCATTCATGATTTAAATTCCACTTTCCCTTTTAACTTTAATTTTTCTCATGAAGAAAGCTAAGCCATCACGACTGGCTTTACAATAAACTAGACACCAAGGGCAGCGGGAGGGCAGAGGCTCTCCTGCCACCAACGTAACTCCCTGGACAGCAAGCACGGGGGCAGCGGCGGGAGTTCAGGACCAAGGCCCATCCTGGGGGCAGGCGCCTCGACCCTCCTCGGACATTTTCCAAGGAGCTGACGGCAGGGGACGTAATGACGCCACTGTTCCAGCACCAAGGACTGGTTTTCGGAAAATCAAAGGAATGACCATGAAAGAGGTCCCGACAGTGCCTCGTGTGGAATCTGCCGGCACTCCAGCAACACTTAGCCCTCCTTGTTTGGGAAACCCACCTAGACTGCTTATTCCTTTTGGGGTCTTCGGCTGCAAAAATGTGCACCGTGCCATGGTCACTGGACACGCAGATGAGGGAAGCGTCCTGATTGAAGTTAATGCTGCAGAGAAACCAGATGGAACTTGGGCTCTGGCAGATGCAGAAGAGCCCAGCCCCGCCCTCAGCAGGCCCGCACTCAGACAGCAGCTTTAAGAACCTGCCTCCTCAATGAGCCGACAGCATTCACCACGGAACCAGAGGGTCCAAGCCAGGGCCTGGCCCTCCTTGGGGCAGACGCAGCTGGGATTCCCAAGGCCATCCCAGCATGCCACTCAGGTGAGAAAAACTCCCCTCCAGCCACCGTGGCCCCTCTGGAGGGGGGCATCAACAGGCTGGTTTGAGGGGCCTGCGAGCAGACAGACCACAGGGCCCCTTGGGCACAAGCACCAAATCCAGGTACTAATTAATTACATTTTCATCACACAGGCCCAAATGCAGCTCCACACGTGCCAAGGCCACAGACGCAAAGCATGAGGTCCTGCCGAGCAGGGCCGGCCTGTCAGAGCTGCAGACGCTGTGGGGCGCGGAACCACCATCGACAGCAAGCGGTTCAGTCTCACAGGAGACGGGAGTGATTACAGATGCGTCACCAAGGCCTCCAGCGTTTGCCTTAAAACGCTACAGAGAGGAAGCCGGGACGGTGAGGAGACGAAGCAAACGCACACACGGGCGAGTGCTGAGGCAGGGTGGTGGATGGTGGCGAGCCTAACAGCCTCTCCGCCCTTGTGTGTTCCCCTAATAAAAAGCCAGACTCAGTGACAAGCGAGCAAGAAACCCGACCCCTGGCAGCACAGCAGCCCCGCCCACCTCACAGGCGGTGACCCCCAGCCGCAACGGCCCGTCAAGGCCCGAGCAGAGGCCTCCTCCTGGGCAAAACGACGTGCTTCTTACCAATAAATGTTCGCTGCTTGAGATCCTCTTCGCAGTTCCTGGATTAAGTGCCCTGATGAAGTATCAAATATTCTTATAAGGGTCCCCTTTGAAAAACAGTGAAGTGTTTCATTATCAAAGATTCACAACTTTTAGTTTTTTGAAATGATTTATATTCACAAAAACATTAGCCCATCCAACCCTCTCCCAGGTCACCCACATCATCTGAAACTCGGCTGTCCCTCTGCTTGTGAGCACGAGTGGACCAGGGCTCTGCGGCCGGCCAACAGCACCGGGCATGGCTCAGGACAGGGTCGGGGAGACCCCAGGCCCAGGCGCACGTGCCCCTGGCGGACACGGAGCCCCAGGTGCTGTCAGCTCACTCACTGTGGAGGGAGATGGCATCTTAACTGTAACTCACACAGCCGGTGAGAAGAGGGAGCACTGTTACGTGCCAAACGGGCGCAACCAAGTGAAGTGACTTTGGACCCCCTGTGCCAACTAGGAGTCTCAGGCACAGGATCTTCAGGGCAGGGCTGGTTCTCAGCCCCGAGAGTCCACGCGGGAGCCTGGCCGCTTCCCAGAGGGGTGGGGGCGCTCCCCAGTGGGGCGAGGGCCGCTCCCCGGCGGGGTGGGGGCGCCCACTCACTTTCTCAGATGCGGTCGCTATCCTTGTTCCCTGCAGGTTAAGAGCAATGCAGCTGAGGATGCCCTCGTGGGCGGGAATGTCCACCGGCGGCTTCTCGGTGCTGGCCAGGTCCACGAGCTGCACGTGGCCTGTGTGCGTGCCCGGGAAGGCCAGGAGGGAGTTGTTGCTGTTCGGGCACAGGACACAGAGGCCTGAGCAGAGAGGAGACGCCTGTCAGGGACTCAGGACGGCTTGGAGCCTCTGCCTGCCCTCCAGGTCCTGCAACCAAGTCAGAACTGTCCACAGTCCTGTCACTGGACAGGGCGCTGGGGGCCAGGCACGCTTCCTCCTGGGAGACAGCGTCATAATCAGAAATATTTGCTGAACTTGTTACTGGATAAACTTCACCAAATGTCCCACCTCTGGGGTGCCAGCCACCAAGAATACAAAATTGTAAAATCTAAAACTGAATCCATTAACCATAACATAAAAAAACAAAATATGCAGGAATAGTTTAATGGCAGGTGTGAAAGATTCTCGCAACTGGCAAAGGAAAACCAAAGAAAGACCTGGTCGGTGCATAGCTGCCCTGTGACAGGCGGAACCTGCATCCTCTCCAGTCAGTGCAGCCACAACTACACACTCTGCAGGCGTTTCGAGCAGACAAGCTGACGCTGAAAGTTACAAGAAAGACAAGGCCCTAGAATAGCCAGAAAAATTCCTGTAACACAGGAACACGCTTAGAGGACTCATACTGCCTAATTTCAAGAACTATCTTGAAGTTCCAGAAGTCAGGGTGGCAAGGACAGAGACACAGACCACAGAACAGAGTAAAGAGTCTGGAAAAATCTTACACTTACTTGATATATATATATGAAAAAAAGGTACCAAGGTAATCCTATGCAGAAAAAAGGGCTTTTACACAAATGGTAAAGAAACTTCTCTAAAGGCCACGATGAGAAACGTGAAACTGCTCATGGACAAGCGGGGCCGTAAAGGCAGAACCTGCAGCGCAGGCAGTGAGGTCGACCACGAGCACACTAGTCACGAAGGCTGAGAGGGAGCAGTAAAATCGCCGACCTGTGCTGCGAGTAGTTAAAGGACGCAGCGCAAAACAGAGTAACATAAAATACGTCAAAAACAGGAACTATGGGCAGAGGGGAGTGCAAATGCGTTTGCAATGAAGAGATCAGCACTTTAAAATACTGACATACAGACTGCTACACGCGAACCTCATGGCAACCACAAACCAAAACCTGCAGTAGATACACACACCAGAGAGAAGGGAATCCGAACATAACACGAAAGGCAGTCATCACATCACAAGAAAACAAAGGAAGAAAGGAACAAAAAAGAACTAAGAAAGCAATCCCAAACAATTAACGTGGCAGCAAGAACACGTATCAGTCATGACTTTAACGTAAGTGGACTAAACGCTCCAGTCAAGACACAGAGCAGAGACATACACAACGGACTTCCACTCGGCCACCCAGAAAAATGAAATTTTGCCATTCGCAACAACATGGATGGGCCTGCGGGCGTTACACTGACTGAAACAAGTCAAAGAAAGACAAATGCTGTGTGTGGAATCTAAAAATTAATTACAGGATGACCCAGCAACTGAACTCCTCAGTAGTCACCCGAGAAAACTGAAAACATACATCCACACGAAGACTTAGTCCATGAACGTGCGCAGCAGCCAAGCCCGGCGGGGCTCGGCCCGGCGGGGCGTTGGTGGACGCTACGCAGCAGTGCGGACACGCTAGAGCCGCGGCAGAATCGAAGAGCGACACCAGCACTCGTGGAAAGGCAAGCGTGCACCGCCTGAAGCAGCTCTTCTGGGTGACGGGACCGCGCTGGGGGCTACACCACTTTCACGACTAAAGGTCGTCAAATGGCGTACTGTGACTGAGCGAGTTCTACATAGATTATCCCTCAACAAACCGAGACAAAAGGCCCCCAAACTCTAAGAGGAAAATTAAGACTATGCAGTGAGTACCAAGGTCACCCAGGCAGTTCTCCCTCCAGCAGAGAAAGGGAAGAAAACGCCCCAGAACCTGATGAAGCACAGACCCCGGGGTCCCACGGAGCTGGAGCGGCCGCGCCAGGCCACAGAGCCCCGAGAGCCCCTTGGATTCTGCTAAGAGGCGAGGTCTCGAACCCCCCGGAGGAGGCCGGGCTGCAGGGTGCGGCGGTGGGAGGTTCACCTGGACGAGGTGGAGGGACGAAGGGGGAAGCCACGTCCCCAGGCCCCGTCGCTACGGCGTAAGACAGGCCTGCGGGACCTGGCCAGTTTCCAGCTCCCCCTCCTCTGACTTCTTACCTTTCGGGTTATAGCAGGTTTCAAAGACGTGCAGCTGGTGGGGATTGTGTGTGAATGTAAACACCTTGATCATTGAGTCCAAAACCACCACGATTCTGGAGAGAAAAAAATCACCATCAGAACTTCTCTCCCCGAGAGTGAAACTCACAGTCTGTGAGTTTTGTTCTCATCGCTTTAAGACTTAGCAGCACTTGAACTAGCACACACAGAGGATCATTCCTGAAGTGGGCTGGCAAGCAGCGCGGGCAAGAGGCTGGCACTCAGCATGGAGAGCCCCTCACGGGTGAGGGCCCTCTCGTCAGATGTCCCTCCCGGGGAGAGACCGAGAAGAACAGGTGACATTCCACCCGGACACACCCCAGCACGTCTCGCTCACCCAGAAGTGTGAGCGAGGGGAAGACCCTCGAGCTGCTGGCAGGACGCACATTATCACGAGCCCGTAAGTGCTGACGTTTGGAAGGACCTCTCCGTGCTCAGCACTGTCCGCCCAAAGCCACGCATGACATGTGAATCACACCAAGTTAAAATGCAAATGAATGAAGCTTTGCTCAACATACGATGAAAAGCCTACGCTGTCCTCACGCCATGAAGGTGCGGCTGAGACCCGCTCCCTTCACCAGCTGAGGCTCCGCACCACCACCTCAGGGCGAGTCC
The DNA here is from genome assembly GCF_048564905.1 of Vicugna pacos. Lineage (NCBI taxonomy): Eukaryota > Metazoa > Chordata > Mammalia > Artiodactyla > Camelidae > Vicugna > Vicugna pacos. The sequence continues at coordinate 62,906,500 of NC_133002.1, forward strand.
CCGAGTCTCCCTTCACACTGAAACACGAGGCAGCACTTGGGTGCGCGTGGACGCGGGAGGCAGTTCAAGGTTCAAAACTCAGTCCCTGGTCCGCGCTGTCCCCAGCCGCTCACCTCTGAGCCATCCCCAGATACAAGTGAAACTCACTGCCTCCCTTGCACCTCTGGCCGTGAACTAGGCTCACATTTTAACACAGCGTCTCCCTGAACACGTCTCTTCCTTCAACGTAAAATGATTTCGGCCATCTGCAGAGAAAGCAACTCTCCCACTTGTAAAACTCAGATGCCAAACCTACCTATCTCGCCGCAGTTTGGCAGCCTTGACCTCTGTGGAAAATTCTATCTCGATAACGGTCTTCTTCTTCAGGTCATCCCAGATCATCACTGAAAGAACAAAGGAGTTACGACCGAGTTCTTTAAAAACTGCACTCAACAGAGAGCTTTAAGTTTCCTCAAAACATCTGGTTAGTACGTAGCTTTCTCCTGAGTCAGTAAAGCTTCTGAGGCTCTTTCACGTCTTGGAATTTTTTTTTACTGAGAATAAGATGTTACAGATGAAAGATACCCCAGAGGTCATCCAGTCCTTGGGGGGGAACAGCGACCCCTCCTCCATCAGTGCCACAGGCGGGCCAGGCTCCCCACCCCCCACCTTGTCCACGATCAGTGGTCACTGGAAGTCATAAGACAAGGACTGACCCAGCAGCAGGACTCCCTGCCCATCCCCAAGTCAGGCACCCATTCCCGGCCCCAGCATGGTGCTCTGTGTCACTTCTGGGTGGCCTCTCCAGGACCGACAGCCACGGCTCTGCCTGTGTGGCCAGGCTAGCAAGACTGGACAGCAGCCAGGTTTCCTGCCCTCCAGCCTCCAGCTCCACCTCCCACAGGACATCCACACGACCCCAAGGCTCCACTGAGAGCTGCCAGCCGGGCCCTGGCCGCCTAGTCCCCGTCCCCGCTGCTGCCCGGGCTGCTCCCCGTGCACGGGCCCACGCAGGCCCTGCTCACTCTCATCTTCACTCTTTGTGGGGGGCCCTCCCTCACCACATGCCTTCTCTCCCCGCCAAACCACGAGAGAGGGTGGTCTCCACTGCCCCAACACTGTGGAACCTGTCACTGGGGTGCCCAGCAGTCTGTACTGGTCCCAGGGCCACCCCGACCCCTCCTCTCTCCAGCATCTGCCCGACAGGCACACTTGCTCCGCTCCCCAGCCTCTTTCAGCGAACATGGCTCCCTTCCTGCCAACAACCTCGGAGTCTGGACGAGAATGTCCAGCCGTACACTCTGTGTCTCAGACCCGATGGCACTCTTCCCGACCACAGCCTCAGCTGGCACCGAGGTCCGTGGGGTCTGGGCCCACCCGCACCTCTCCTGTGGCTCCCCCCTTTCCTACGTTTCTTCCTCTTCCCCCAGTGGTACCTACTTACACAGCTACACAGTTGTGAAGGGTCTGTTCCTCCTTCCCTTCAGAAGACCATGCCCTTCACACAAGCCGTCGCTTTGAGCACGCGACTCACACGCACACCAAGAAAAACACCCCTCGACCCAGCGCCAACGTGGTTCTTTGTCGTGTGTTTCTGTGAGTCTGTGGCTTGTTCTACGTGATGACCTGTCTGTGTTCCTCTGAAGGAAAAGAGCCTCCCCACACCTTGCTTCAAACTGAACTCACGACCCAGGATACCAACCGCAGAAGAACTCCCAGAACAAAACAGGATCGGGGCTCGGGGTGCCGCGTGTGCAGCTGACACTAACTGCAGAGCACGTGCTCCGCGCCCACGGGAAGGAGGACCCTTGTCCCGCAGTTCTGCTCCCGGGAGCGGGAAAGACCCTCTCTTTCCAGACGCTTCTTCCCCAGTGACTAGTCCTTCACAATCTCAGGGCCTCAGAGATTCTGAGAAGCTCGAGACGTGACTGCTCACGCGCATGACTACTTTACCTTTGTTTGGAGGGTATTTGGGCTTTTTCCCTCCACCAACTAAAGCCAAATAGTTGCAGCGAAAGAGCATTTCGATGTGGCCAACTCCTCCTTCCAGAAACTCTGCAACGATAACCAGACATCAGGGTGCAGATTTACAATTAAAAAAAGAAGAAAGGAAAAACCTAACGGTCAGCATGTGATTTTTAATCAGCAGTCGGAACTGATGGGGACTGGCTAGGACTTCTCGGCCCCCGTCACCAAGGGCTGTGTCCTGTGTCCTGTGTGGACCCGGAGCACCTGAGCAGCAACACAGCAGAAGGTATGAAACAGCTAAACCACATCTTAAGGTGCCCCAAATCGGTGAGCTCTCAGAAAGGCTGCCAAAGCCCTGATGTAAAAGCTGAGGTTCCTCTATCACTGCAAACACCTTCCCCTCTGGACACCCCACGTGCCCTCAAACGTCCACGGGGCCTTGGCAGTGCACAGGACAGGAGAGGACCAGCACCCTCGTCCCTGAGCCCCCAGCCACCTGTCACGACCGCGAGCTCTGGGGTAGGGAGGGCACAACAAAGCGCAAGAGAGGAACCAAAACCTCCAAGAATCACATTAGCCTAAGCTCGACCTCTGCCCATTCATCAGGGCTGCGCAAGATGGTCCCAGAGTCCCCCGCCCGCTCCAGGAGAAATGTACGCTCCAAGGCCTGGTGGAAACTGGAGGAGACGCCGCACTGAGCGTCATCCACAGAAACGACCTGACATCCTGACGCACTGGCCACCCCAGGGACTCCGCTGTGACAGGACGAGCCCCCGTCCAAGCCCCACAACCTCAATGATCCAGTCCTTACCCCTCGCAGCTCGCCGTGTGGCTGCAGACCCTTGCCGGCCCAGGGTCCTGGACCCCAAGGTGCAGGACACGCCTCCACCTACAGAGGCGCCACCTGTCCCCTGAAGGCCCTCACCAGGCCTGGGAGACGAGCGCTGTCAACCCTGAGCCTTGGGTTTTCCCTCGAGGACGCTCACGACTGGAGAGGTCGCAGCTCTGCCGGGAAGACTGCTCTCCACCCACACACAAGAGGGGGCCTACCCCTCACAAACATGAACTCAAAATGGGTTAAAGACCTACATGCAAGACCCAAAACCATAAAACTCCTGGAAGAAAACAAAGGTGAAAAGCTTCATGATGCGGGACCTGGACATGATGTCAGAAGCACAGGCAACAAAAGGAAAAACAAAGGGGACCACGTGAGACTTAAACACTCTGGTGCATTAAAGGACTTAACGTGCAAAGGCAACCTACAGAATGGAAGAAGGTGTTTGCAATCCTATACCTGGAAAGGGGTTAACATCAAAAAAACATGAACTCTTACAACCCAACAACAATAAAACAGAAAAATCAAGTATCTGGATTAAAAAACCGGGCAAAGGATTTGAGTAGACATTTCTCTAAAGACAGTATGTGTCCGACACTTACGAAAAAATGCACATCAATAATATAACAGAAATGCAAATCAAAACCAACGAGATACCCTTCCACACCCATTACGACAGTCACTACAAAAATCCCCAGAAACTAACAAGCAAAGATGTGCAGAAATAGGAACCCTTAAGCATTGCTGGTGCAGCTGCTACCGGAGACAGTAAGGTAGTTCCTCGAAAAATTAAAAAATAAAACAAGAACTCCCACATGAACCAGCAATCCCACTTGCTGGTATATATTCAAAAGAACTGAAAGAAAGGTTGTGAAGAAATATTTTCACATGCGTGTGTACAGCAGCATTATTCCCAACAGCCAAAGAGGTAGAAGCAATCCAAACATCTACTGAGGGGCAAACAAAACACGGTCCATCCACATGGTGGAATATTATTCAGCCTTAAAAAAGGAAATTCTGGCATATGGAACAACATGGATGAACCTTAAGGACATTATATGAAGTGCAGTAAGCCATCACAAAAGGACAAATACTGTGTGACTCCACTTATATGAGGTCCCTGGAGGAGTCAAATTCATAGAGACAATCTCCCTGCAAACAAAAGTCCAGGATCAGATGGGGAATTCACTGGGGAATTCTACCAAACATACGAAGAACTCATACCGGTCCTTCTCAAACTCTTCCAAAAGATTGAAAAGGAGGGAATACTCCCAAACTCATTCTATGAAGCCACCATTACCCTGATACCAAAACCAGACAAAGACACTAGCAAAAAAGAAAATTACAGGCCAGTATCACTGATGAACATAGACACAAAAATCCTCAACAAAATATTAGCAAACAGAATCCAACAGCACATAAAAAAAATCATACACCGGATCAAGTTGCATTCATTCCAGGGTTACAAGGATGGTTCAACATACACAAATCAATCGACGTGATATACCACATCCACAAAAGAAAGGACAAAATCCACATGATCATCTCAATAGATGCAGAAAAAGTATTTGATAAAATTCAAAGTGAGTACAGAGGGAACATATCTTAACATAATAGAAGCCATTTACAACAAACCTACAGCCAGCATAGTACTCAGTGGTGAAAAACTGAAAACCTTCCCACTAAAACCCAAGACAAGACAAGGATGTCCACTCTCACCACTTCTATTCAAAACAGTGTTGGAAGCCCTAGTCACAACAATCAGGCAAGAAAAAGAAATAAAAGGGATCCAAGTTGGAAGAGAAGAGGTAAAACTGTCACTACATGCAGATGGCATGATACCATATGTAGAAAACTCTAAAAGCCCCACACAAAACCACTAGAGCTGGCAGAAGAATCCCGCAAGGCAGCAGGTACAAGATTAACGCACAGAAGCCAATTTATTTCTTTACTCACAATGAATGAGCAGGAAAAGAAAGTAAAGAAGAAGTCCCTTTTAAAATTGCATCCAAAACAATAAAATAGGAACAAATCTGACCAAAGAAGTCAAAGACTTATACATGGAGAACTAAAAAACACCGATTAAGGAAACTAAAGAAGACTTAAAGAAATGGAAAGATATCCCATGCTCCTGGATGGGAAGAATCAATATCGTTAAAATGGCCATACTGCTCATGGTAATCTACAGATACAATACAATCCCTATCAAATTACCCAGGACATTTTTTATAGTACTAGAACAAATAATCCTAAAATTTATATGGAATCACAAAAGACCCAGAATTGCCAAAGCAATATTGAAGAAAAAGAATGAAGCTGGAGGAATAACCCTCTCAGAATTGAGACAACACTACAGAGCTACAGTAATCAAAACAGTGTGGTACTTGCATAAAAACAGACATATGGATCAATGGAACAGAACAGAGAGCCCAGAAATAAACCCACAGACCTATGGTCAACTAATCTTTGACAAAGGAGGCAAGAATATACAACGGAATAAAGACAGCCTCTTCAGCAAATGGTGTTAGAAAAACTGGACAGCAGCATGTAAATCAATGAAGCTACAACACTCCCTTACACCATACACAAAAATAAACTCAAAATGGCTTAAAGACTTAAATATAAGACAAGATACCATAAACTTCCTAGAAGAAAACATTGACAAAACATTCTCTGACATAAATCTTAGAAATATTCTCCTAGGACAGTCTACCCAGGCAAAGGAAATAAGAGCAAAAATAAACAAATGGGGCCTAATTAAATTTATAAGCTTTTGCACAGCAAAGGAAACCATAAGCAAAACAAAATGACAACTTATTGAATGGGAGAAAATATTTGCAAATGATGTGACTGACAAAGGCTTAATTTCCAGAATATATAAACAGCTCATACAACTTAATAAGAAAAAAACAAACAACCCAATCCAAAAATGGGCAGAAGACCTAAACACAGTTCTCCAATGAAGACAAGCAAATGGCCAATAGGCACATGGAAAAATGCTCAATATCACTAATTATCAGAGAAATGCAAATCAAAACTACAATGAGGTATCACCAGAATGGCTGTCATTCAAAAGTCCACAAATGCTGGAGAGGCTGTGGAGAAAAGGGAACCCTCCTACACTGCTGATGGGAATGTAGTTTGGTGAAGCTGTTACGTAAAACAATATGGAGATTCCTCAAAAAACTAAAAACAGACTTATCATATGATCCATCAATCCTACTCCTGGGCATATATCCGGAGGGAACTCTAATTTGAAAAGATACATGCACCCCAATGTTCATAACAGCATTATTTACAATAGCCAAGGCACGGAAGCAACCTAAATGTCCACTGACAGATGACTGGATAAAGAAGATGTGATATATTTATACAATGGAATACTACTCAGCCATAAAAATGATAAAACAATGCCATTTGCAGCAACAGGGATGGACCTAAAGATCGTCATTCTAAATGAAGCCAGAAAGAGAGAGAAAAATATCATGTGATATCACTTATATGTGGAATCCAAAAATAAAAAACCAGACACTATGAACTCATCCACAAAACAGAAACAGACTCACAGACATAGTAAATAGTAAACAATCTTATGGTTACCAGGGAAAGGGGGTGGGAAGGGATGCATTTGGGAGTTTGAGATTTACAAATGTTAGCCACTATATATAAAAATTGATTTAAAAAAAAGTTTCTACAGTATAGCACAGGGAACTACGTTCAATATCTTGTAATAACCTTTAATGAAAAAGAGTATGAAAACGAATATAGGTATGTATATGCATGACTGGGACATTGTTCTGTACACCAGAAATTAACACACTGTAACTGACGGTACTTCAATTAAAAAAAAATTCATAGAGACAGAAAGTAGGATGGTGGTTGCCATGGTCTGGGGGAGGAAGAGTCAGTGTTTGATGGGGACAGACTTTCAGTTTTGCAAGACGAAGAGTTGTGGGACCCAGTAGGAGTATAACCGTTTCCCCAGTGCAGGTTCAGTAAGTTCTAGAATCAAATCTATTAAGAGAAACCTGTGAATCATACCAAAAGGTAATCACATATTGTTTAAATACGATCCAGCCAAAGGAGAACATTTAACACTTTTATAAACAACACTACGTGAGCACTGAGGCTTCAAACTTATTAATGCTGGATTTGTCAGCATCGTAAGTCTTCTCGGGTTCTAAAGGCAGTGAGTCACTCCTTTAGCGAGATGTGACCACGTTCACAGGAGGATGAAGACGGGCCAGCAGGCATCAGCCTCAAAGTGTGACCCAGACGGAGAACCCACCAGACAGGGTGTGAAGCTGAAGTACTTCGCGTGAAGACATCACCTAAATTTTCTGTTAAAAGCATAATATGTTCCATTGTAAAGTTTTTTAAAAGTTTTAATTTAAATGATACAGTCTGTAATTTTTCTCTAAGTCTCTTTCTAAGAGAAAAACCAGTATTTTATGAAATCAGAACTATTTTGTTTTACCTTAGTGCCTATTTCTGGCTGACTCAGATGCAATTCAAAAACACATCAATATCAAGATTACAAAGATGTTGAGAGTTAGGAGTTAAGACAAACAAGCAGTCTGACCACTGTAAACACCTTTGGTCTCTGAGATTTAACTCTGGAAAGAAAAAAAAAATAAAGCAGCTTTCTCAGCATCAACCAAAGAGGCAGAGAAATGGGCACAAGAGGCTTTCTGGGGAAGAGCAGAAGCCGTCAAAGGGAGACCCCACATCCAGGAGAGTCAGGGAGCACGTCTAAGCCCCAGCCCCACAGCGGCCGCCACCCCAGAGAGCACCTTCCACAGCACCTGAGGGTGTCTGACCCCCACCTCCTGCTGCTGGAGAGGCAGGGTCTCCCAAAGGGAGGCCTGAGGTTGCCACCAGAGCCTCCACGCCCCAGGCCCCAAGGGCTGGTCCTGAGAGGGCCGCGGGCGAGTTGCTGCAGGTGGGCATGCTCCACAACGTCTGCTTCTCCAGACGCCCCTGGCCGCATGGGCCGCACAGCAGACAGATCCAGGAGGACACGAAACAGGCTCCAGACACCTGGCACCCACCTTCCTCACCACTGCATCCCACGCAGAACCCAGAGGCCCGGGAAGGAGAGCTTTGCCCGCTGCCCCGCCTGTCACAGCTTCCCCCCCGGGCCTCAGGGTCCTTCTGCCCCTGCTCGTGGCTGCCATTGTCCTAAGCGTGAGCACTGGCCGCACAGAGGGGAAGGTGAGTGCTGCTGAAGACCAGGGGACGCCTCTGGACCCCGCTGCCCCTACTGGTGCCCTGCAAGCTCCCCAAGCCGGGGCTATAGCAGCTCCAGTCACCTTCAGGATTCAGACGGTTGTGCTTCTGAACGAAGAGCAGAACTGACTTTTTACAGGTACTCCTTTATTTCTGCAACCGCTGGATATAGCACTTTATCCAGATGTATCTCCCCGACACATCTGCGTTCAGATTATGATGTGACCCTCCCTTCTAGTAGGTGCTTGGAGGGTGTGTGTGTGAGTCTACACCCAGACCCGCAGCACCCTGCACGGACACACAGCTGTGCTCCCAGGGCTCCACGCCTTCCTTAAGCAGGGCCGTGCTGCTCTGAGCACAAGACGCCGGACCCATAACACCTCAAAGGAGAAAGCTACCTCCACGCAGGCCCAGAACGCCCAAGACGACTCCCGGCACTGCCGGCTCGCGTGCTGTGGTGGGCACACCCACATGAGGCGCCTGCTCACCACCCATCACCAAGGCCCCTTCTCACAGCCACAGGCACCCCGGAGATGAGCCCACAACGCAGGCACAGTTCATTCCTTGTTCAGGAGAGCAAGCTCACAGATAAAAAAAGGAACAAGGTCAAGTCTTCTGCAGATCTTCTGTTGAGTCAGCCACCAGAAATGCAGCAGCAGCTAACCTGCAAGTGCACACAGGAGGTTCTTAAATGCACCACCAGTAAGAACCGCATGGCCCCGTCGGGTCCCTGTCAAATTCACCAGGAGCTCGCAAGTGCCTGTCCCAGACTCAGTGCAGCTGAGCAGGGAAAGGGAACACACACAGCACTGTGACTTATTTTTCTAGGAAGTCCAAGGTTTATCAAAAACATTTCATTAATTAAGAAACAGTTGTTAATATGCTACTAATGATTCCACGAAACTTAAGTCTGTAACTACTAGGTTTCTGGATCAATTTAAGTAAAAAGTATCCTGAAATTTGCAAGTTAACCTTTCTCAAAATATTTTGTAACTATTTTTCTGTATAAAGCAGAGTTGTTTTAATTCACTATGCCACGAGAACAAAATAAAGAGTAGAAGCCGGCTAGACTGACGGGAGGTGACTCTAGCCCACGGACCACCCTCGTAGAGAAACACTGACGCACCAATGGGGTGTCTGCCAGGCTCCCACCTGCGTGCCTCACGTGTCCTAACTCACCTATCTTTACAGCAGCCTGAGGACGTAGACATTTGTCATCCTCACTTCTACACATGAAGAAACTGAGGCCAAGTGAAGGTGAGGAACTTACCCAAGGTTACACAGCAATCCGACAGGGACAGGGCAGGACTGGGATCTAAACAGTGTGGGTGCAGAGTCTGCACCCCTCTCTACTGGGCTACTCTGTCTTCCTCTAGTAAATGAAAGTTACAGACATCAGCTTACAAAGTAAACCCCTAGACACAAAGCACCACTCACTGTTTTACACACACAGTTGTGTGGGAGGTTTGACCTGGCAAAGGGGGTCCACTGCCATTAGTTGTCAAAACAGAAGGGGCCTGAGGGGGGAGCCCAGCATTCAGTGACTTCCTCCTACAGAGGAGAAACAGTTCCAGCACCAGAAAATACAGCCTTCATCAACAGAATAAAATCCATATTAAGGGTAAAAAAAAGAAAAAAGAAAAAGGAAAGAAAAATACAGCCTGCACACTGAATAAAAACCAAAGCACAACTGCAGGAAGAAAAAGGATGTTTTTCATTGTCTATGACTATGAGATTTGTTCACCTGTTGGCAGGTAAGGACCAGGAAACACTAAAAGCTTGAGAAAAATATGAAGTAGAAGTAACTGCAAAGATTCTACCCATAAATTACACGTCTTTCCTGTCAAATGGGAATATAACCACCATTATTTTATTTCACCAAGAGAATTCCTGATTCCAGCACTGAAAACTTGTAATCCATGAAAACATAATTTAAGACACTGAAATACATCAACATAAGCAACTGTAATTTATTGCTAAGAATAGTATTTTCTAAACGTGGGTCATTTTAAGAGCCAGAGTCCTATGTGCGTGGCTAAAGCCCTCCCAGCGCTCTCCCAAGGCTGACACTGGACGGGAGGGGGGCATGTCCCCTCCGCAGGGCCCGCAGGGCTAGCCTCACAGGAGAGCCCGCTGACCCACCCCTGTGCCCTGGCCCCAGGACAGCCCTGTCCGCGTTGACGGCGGGCCACGAACCCCACTCACATCTCACAATCAGCCCCCCCACCTGCAGGATACAGTTTAGATTCTGAGGACCAGGAAAGAGGAGGAGCCCAGAAATTCCGATCTCTCTTACCTTGTTTCTCCTTCTCCTTTAGCGGGTCGGTGTTATACACGCGGAATCCATTCTCCATCCCACATGCAAAGCACCCTAAAGTGAGAGAGACACGGTAAGCACCTTGCTGGGCTCTCAGCTTGGACGACGGGCTCCCCAGGCCTGAGCGGCACAAGCAGGGGGTCCAGAGGAAGCGGCCTCTCCACCACACAAACGACTCCCCTACACTGGGGTCAGAGGCTGCGCGCGTACCAGCAAAAGGAGCCTTCGCAGTCTGGCTCCACCTCCCCAGTCTGGCTCCACCTCCCCCACCAGGCCCTGTGGGGCACCAGGCTCTGCCCCACCCCTAACTCCAGCCACCTGCACCAGCCACTCTGCCGCCTGGCATCTCCCTCCAGTGCTGCCTCCGGTGCTCACACAGGCCTCTCAGTTCCCAACACATCTCTGCCGGGCTGTGTCAGGTACCGAGTCCTAGAGGCACAGTGACAAACAAGAAAGCCCCCATCTCCTGGAGAACAGCCACAAAGTGTGCAACCCCAGAAGGTGTGGGCACACCCAGTGGGGAAGGGGAAACGGGCCACAACGGGATGGCCTTTCAGAAGGCAGCTTGAGGTCTCCATGACCATACTCCCCCTTGTCACTAACCCTGACTCCCTGAACCCGGCACAGGAGTCACCATCCCAGTTCACACAACAGACTGTTCATGGTTCAGTTGAAGGCACCATTAGGAAAGAGACACTCAAACTTCAAGATGGTCCTGTGACCTGGACTTCATTCCCTAAGTGTGACCTTAAATGTCACCATGTCCAAGTGCTGATTCAATGAGGCTTGTGGCTGGAAGGAGAAAAACCAAACCCTCCAACGATCTTCACAGGATAGGCTGCAGAGCCTGGCCCCTCACAGCGTGACCGCTCCACAGGTCTGACTTGTCAGAGCCGCCCTCAGGGTCTCTCCTCTGGTCCCGATCCACGTTCCAGCGTTGGGACCACACTACTCTATCCTATCAGCCACCCTCCCAATGTGAAAAGCATGTTTCTGTTTTTTGTCCAAGTTACTTATTAGACCACAAGGACCAGGCCGCTTCCCCAGGAGGGGAGACCGTTGCACGATCAGCTCTCAGGCTCTGAGGTGCACTTTACTTGCGCCTGCAGTCAGACACTCACTGGAGAGTGAGGTGTCACTCATTATCTCTAATTTACTCTGGGCTGTAACTCCCTCTTTGTTTACTGGAACCACATAATCTGGACAGAGGAGCCCAATAGAAAAACAAGCAAAAAGACTTGGACGGTTCACAGAAGAGAGCATCCAAACGGTCAGTAAAGACACTGAGTCAGGAAAATGCAGACACAGCCGCACAGACACCACAGTGAGACCCACCGCGCATCCACCAGAACGGCCAACAGGCTGGAAAATGCCACGGGCACGGTGGGTGCGGAGGCCCAGGGACGCATGGGCCTGCTGGAGGCGGGTGAAGCGCTGCAGCCAGTGGAGCTGTCCGTGCCAGCAGGCTGTCAGTGCTGCCCTAGGCGCACTTGCCTCCCAGGGACAACGATCTGTGTTCAGGGAAGACACTGCAAGCACTCGCGGAAGCACCGCTATGCTCAGAACAGCCCCAAACTAGAAACCACCCGATGCACACCGATGGTAGAATGGATACACGAACTGTGACACAGTCACAAAGAAACATCACATCAATGACAGCGACCTACAATTACGTTCAGCAACATGGAAAAAATCTCACAAACATGACAGAGTGAAAAAGCAAGAAACAGAAATAAAGTACAGAGACAGGCAAAACTAATCTAGGTCGTTGGACCTTAGATTGAGAGGTGGTGGGAAGGGGCACAGGATGGTGGGTATTTGGTTCCTAACCTGGGTGCCATAGAAGGTGTGTTCAGTTGGAAAATTCCTCAGGCTGAGTGCTCAGGACACATGCACTTTATGTAAGAACACTGTACTTCACACAAAAGCTACAAGAAAGGGCCCTATAGACAACGGAAGACTGGAAACCGCTCTCCACACAGGCTGGGGATTATCCTCGCTATTTGGTGGGAGGGATTGATGAATTGACTTTACTAGGTTATCACACAGAAGCTGGCACTAATCTTCCCGTTCCTACTCTCTGAACAAGTTTTTCCCACAGAAAAGTCCCAACCCAGCAGCTGATGCCAAGCACACCCCTGGGGCAGCCGCCTGGCAACAGAGCATCAGAATCACTCCAGGGCGTCCTTCCACGTGAGCACGTGCAATCCACATGCAAATACTCCTCACCCATACTCCAGAACCACAGAAGAGCCTGCCCACCGGGTCAGCCTGTGGCCCCAGGCTTGGTCCAGGCAGGACAAGCCAGTGAACAGGGAAGGTGTATGTAATCAAACACCCAGGGCTCCCATGGGAAGGAAGAGAAAGAGAAGCAGGCACCCAGACGACAGAAACGTTCATATTAACATGCAGGAATCTTGAAAATTGTAATGCACATTATCTTTAGGAGAAAACCAGTCAAAAGTTTGAACAATTTAAAATTATGAGCAAATGTTCTTTTAAAAATGATTTCTAAACCTGAAGTTGCAACAAGAGTGCAAAAAATGCTAAGTAAAAATTAAAAATCAGTATAAGTAAAAAAATGTAATGAACTCAACAATCTAGCATAAATTTACATTATAGGAAATTAACCTAACAGTAACCAGGAGTTTAAGTATAAAAGCATATTTTTTTCAACAATACTATAAGCTTTACTTGTTATTTGTTGCAATGAAATAACGTGGTTTTAGGAAAGTGAAAACAGATTTTTCAGACAACGGAATATATCCATTTAAAAGCCAAAGCTGTACTTTTAAAATAATCTTTGATGGGAACTTTATAATGACGTCATAAACTTCACTGGTTTCCAAAATAATTAGCATCATTCTGTGACTCAATTTTTACGCTGAAACTTAATACAAAGGTCCCTCGTTTGGCACTAACACAGATGTAAAAGATTTTGCATTTAATGGCCTCGGAGTCAATAAGCTTTTTGCTTCTGTGTGTGTTTTTCAGAGTTGCCTCTCCCCTCCATCACTATCACCAGTCACGTCTACTGAAAGCACATTTCTTAAGGAGTTGCTATATCGCTGTTAACTCCTTAAAGAGTTCTCAATTTTACCAAAACTTGTTTTAAACAAAGAAAAAGAAAAGAAAAGAAACCTACTGGCCCTCCTCAGGAAATCAAGCGCCAAAGTCTTTGGCCACACACTGCCCGAGGTCCAACATCCGGCCCCCAAGGAGCACCCCGCTGGCCCCGCAGTGGGACCAAGCGCTGGCGGTCCCCAGCACAGCCCAGCCCAGCCCCTCCAAGGACCCTTCCTGACCTCAGGGCTCCTCCCGGAATGAAAAGGCCGCCTCGCCTCGGCTCCTGGGACGCCACAGTCAGAACCTCGCAGTCAGCACCCCAAGAGCCAAAGCGACCCGCTCCCGCTCTGCTAAAATCTCCCCAAACCACCCCTACAAACACGCGTCCTGCAGCTCCTGCTTTGGGGTTCTCTTTCAAGCAGCTACCAAAGCGAAGTCGAGCAGCCGAGACGCGAGTCCCCTTCTCGGGTGAACGTGGGGCGCGGCCCCGCGGCCCGCCCGACTCGGAAACGCGAAAACTGCCTTGGCCCCAGCGGCGTGCTGGACAGTTCAATTTCCACTCGGCACAAGGAGAGAGTGCGGCCGGCGACGCTTTCCATCCAGGCCCACAGAAAAGGTGAGGACCTCGGCGGACGCGGTCCCGGGCGCGCGGGCGCGGCGCCACGAGGGCTAAGACCCCGACCCAGCCGGAAAGGCCCGACAGCCCCCCGGAAAACCCTCCCCGTCGGACGGGCGGGAGCGCGGCCCGGAGCGGGGGGCCGGGGCGGGCGCCGAGCAGCCAGGCCCCGGGTGCCCTCCCGGGGCGCGACCGGCCGAGGGGCGGGACCCCGCGCGGAGCGGCGGCGGCAGGAGGGCCGGGCCGCCGGGGGCTCTCCTCACCGTGGTCCTGGTTGAAGCCGGCGTAGAGCAGCCCGTTGCCGTGCGGGTTACAGGGCAGGAGGTTCATGGCGCCGCCGCGGGGTCCGCCGCGCCTCAGCGCCGCATGCCGCTCGGGGAGGCCGGCCGCCGGGGTCCGTCTCGCCAGCGCCGAGGCCGCCGCGGCCGGAAGCAAGAGGCCCACCGCCTGCGCGCGCAGCCAGGGAGCCGCGGAGCGCCGAGAGCATCCACCGGGGTTGGCAGGGCGGGGAGCGAGCGCCGAGAGCGTCACGTCCACGGGGCGGGGCGGTCTGGGGCGGGGCCTGGTCTGGGGGCGGGACCTCGTCTGCGGGGGCGGGGCGGGGCGGGGCGGGGCGGGGCGGGCCTGAGGGCGGGAACCACCTGCTGGGGACGAAGCAGACCCCCAGGACACTGAGCCCCATGGGGGCGACGATTCAAAGGGACCCTCAGGAGCAGACAGGACCCAGACGCCCACGGTAACTGAGCCCTCCCAGAAATCAGGGAAATTAAAGTAAATGTAAGAGCCGTTTCATTTTTAACTGGTAAAAGTATCCATCAGTATCTCTGTAAAAATAACAGTGCATTATGGGTTTTTTTAACAGATATGCTAGTACAATGTACGCAAAAACAGCAAAGTGGACAGAAGTGGGGAAATGGGAGTACCGGTGCCCCTGGACAACGCGGGGCCTCTCAGCAGCGGAGTGTTTTCATGGAAAACGCCACAGACTGCACGACCGTGGTTGGTTGGATCCACGTTTGCAGAACCGCAGATCCGGCGGATGGGCGGGCAGCTATAAGTTACTCGCGGATTTGTGACTGTGTGGAGGGTCGTTGCACCTAAAGCCTGCGTTGTCCGAGGGTCAAATGAATGTATAGACTCTCCCGCGAGGACACACAGAGCCGCCGGCACACAGCTCCGGGACACGGCCCGTCACCGGATAAGGAGGAGCTGGCACGCGGTCCTGTTCTAACACAAGCGGCCACGGAGGCAGGAGCGTCCGGCCCTGAGCTCCTTGCCCAGCGAGCCATCTGGTCTCCACCTTCACTGTGCCCGTCCTATCTCCGCCTCCCACCCAGACACCTGCAGTCCAGGTATGTCCAGGGCAGGGGATGAACACAATGAGCACAGGGTCCCGCCCCCACGACAGCTCGACAGCTCCACGGCTCAGAGCCTCTCCCCGGTTCCCGCACACAAGCAGCTTCATTCAGGCCCACTTCTCAAATCCACATCTGCTTAGATGACAGGGTTTCTCTGGGAAAGGGGAGCTTCTACATCTCCGTGTCTTTGGCAAAACAACTATCATCAAGCCTGTAATAAACATTTTCTCCAAAATTCAGTGTTTGCCCAGATCACTCCTCATCACAGTTGAAGCTCTCTGTCTAGGAAATTATTCTGCTTTGCAGGAGTTGTCACAGGGCAATTGAAGACATAATTGTACATAATTTATTTTGAATCTAGATGCTTGAAAAGAGAATTACAAACAGCTGGGACACAATTTGGTGCTCCCATTTATATTTTGGGTGGATTTTCCCAGCAGTGAGGCCATAGAAGAAAATGATGAATTTTGAGAGCGGCTTCTCTAAGGTTCAGTTTACATTTCAATTGTGATTTCTGGGTGCTCACCACCAAAACATGCATAGTTGCACTTAAATACATTCTATATTAGGGTTTCTTTTTATTTTACAGAAATGCCACTTTGATTAGCAATACCACTTTCTACTGCGAAGTATAACATTTCTTTGTTGTGAGAGTGTCCTGGCACCACCGTAACGTATGGCCACAAACTGGGGGGCTTAAGGCAGTGGAAATTTGCCTCTCACAGTTCTGGAGGCCAGAGTCTGAAATCCAGGTGTGGGCAGGGCTCTGGGGGGCTCCTTCCTGCCTCATCCAGCTTCTGGTGGCCCCAGGTATCCTTTGTCTGTAATGAGGCCTCTTGGACACCAGGCTTCTGGAAGGGCTCTGGGACAAGGGGTTGGGAACTTTATCTGGTTCCTTCCAGATAAAGTTGATAGGAGACCTCCAGTTAAACCACAGAAAGAGACAGAAGGGGAGGGCCTGGTTTAGCCTTGAGGCCAGGCGCCCACCATCAGGCCTGGGGGGCCTGCACCTTCTACCTCTGAGCACCCCTCAAGGTTGGGGAGGGGCTTGTGCTCAGCGTGGGCTTCTCCTTGTCTCTGTTGGTGGCACTCAGGGCACTGTCACCCCACCACAGCAGTGTCCTAGTGGTGTGGTCAGTGGATCAGCCCCCTGGCTGCTCACTCCATCCACTGCCCAGCAGAGAAGGGAGCCCTGGCCCCAGCAGCAAGTCCTCCCAGGCTCACAGCCCCTTGCAGAGGTTCCGTCCACTCTGGTTTACCTGCTGTCCCGTTGCCTACTTCCCAATGGATGTCTGTCCCATCCTCCTCCCTAGACCTCAGCTCCACCGTCTCTGAATAAAGGTGTCACTCCCAATTCTAGAGTCCTTAAAGCTCCAAAAATCTGTGTCATTAACAGAAACTGAGCAGGTCTGGGCATTTGCTTTTCTCTCCAAGTTATTCTTTTATCCCTCGTTGATACTCAAGCAGCAGAACCAAGAAGGGACACCCTGCCGGGCGTCTCAGCAAAGTCAGCACTGGTCTCCACGTGTCGCTCCTGACGAGCGGTGGCAGCCCGGTCCCCCGGGGCCCACGGCACCTCCTGCTGCTTTGCCCCGGGTGGCTGCTCCACGAGGCCCCACGTTCAGCCTCCACCTCCTTCTTGGAAAGAGGCGTCCTTTCAGGGCATAGCTCAGTGGTAGAGCATGTGCTGAGCATGCACAAGGTCCTGGGTTCAATCCCTAGTACCTCCATCTAAACAAACAAACAAACAAATAAGTAAGTAAATAAATAATCTAATTACTTCCCCCCTTAAAAAAAAAAAAGGCATCCTTTCACCTGTAATCCAGTTTAGACACAGAGCCTTGGAGCCACCACCAGGGCAGCGCTGGGGAGGGGTGGCTCCAGGGTGGGCTGGTAGCCTTCCCTTCCCTGTGAGTGGCTTCTTCTGTGGCGGGAGCTGGCAATGAGGGAGTAGGAGAGGCTAGCATCATCCTGGCGTTCAGGCCCTTGGCCATCAAGGAGGACTTGAGGTGGCTCCTCAGGGCCAGGGGAGCGGCAGCTTGTCCACCAGGTGCACGGTGTGCGGGACACCACTGCCTGGAAACACAGGTCCTGCAAGCTCAGCACTTGGGACAGAAAAGAAAACCAGCTTAGCTTGTGTTGTCCTGGGCACGGCGCCGACCAGGGGCAGCCTGTCTGCTCTCCTCTCGGGATTCTGGGGCGGGTGCTGGACCAGCAGTCTAGGCTGAGCCTCCCACCCTGGGCCCACGTGCAGCAATCGGAGGTGGACCATCCTACTTTCATCACCTTTAACTCAGTTTGTCCCTAAACTCGAGACCCCTACCATCTCTCCCTCCAAGTCTCCCCCAGGCTGGTGAAGTCTCCCCTGGACTAACATGACCTTGCTCCTGCGGTTGGACACCAAGGGCTTCAGGAGACCTGCCTTCTCAGCTGTGCAGCTGACATCAAAACATGCATTATCAGCTTTACAAAGACGTGGTGCAGAATTCGCTCGCAAAGCAGATGCTGTAATTCACGTTTCGCCTACATCGTTCGTTTTGTGAGTCAAGTTCCCTGCTCAGAAAGAACGGAATTGCTCCCCCCATGCAGTCGGGACACCCCTCAACTCCCTGATGGTCTGACGGAAGAAATGACCCAGGGCTTTGGCTCCTCTGAGAATCAAGTTCCTAACAAGTAGCTCTCTGAGAAAAGTGCTTCCTTCTCAGCTGGAGGCGATTTTGCCCCCGCCCCAGGACATCCGGCAAAATCTGGAGGGGAGACCAGGGACACTGCCCAACACCCACAGCACACAGATGCCCCTCCACGGAGGGCAGCCGTCCAAAGTGGCACTGGTTTCCAGGGGGAGAAACCCTGATTTGGAAGAGCGGTGTTTTGCTGCATCAACCCGATTCAGTGAATACAGATCTTGTCCTCTTTGTCTGTAACCTGACAAGTTACACAAAGGAAAATAGTGACAGCCGTGTTGTGTCACAATAGGTTTCCACAGAGCACATGTTTTTGAACATGTTAGCTGAGGAATTTGAATATTACATTCCAACTGCATGTTACATGATGTGAAAAATAGACACTTCTGTGTCTCAGGTTCCTCTCTTTGTAAACAAAATAAGCTGTTTCTGTTGTTTTAAGCCAGATGGTTTGTGGTAAGTTGTCATGGCAGCCCCAGGACACTCACTCACACGGTGGTGGGACTGACAACTCCACGCCCCTAGTGGCCGTTGGACCTGTCAGGGTGCCAGTAGGCAGCAGCCAGTCACCACCTGTCAGCCCACCTGACCACTCGCAGGGCATCCTGTGCTGGAAGATGACTCCCCTCCCCCCATTGCTGGAACCACATGCCCTGGCCCCCTGCTCCCCCACCACTGGTTCATGCAGATGGAGCCTCGGCCCTGACATACCTTTACCTCGTTATTTTATTCTTTTTTATGGCTGAGTAGTATTCCATTGTATAAATATATCACATCTTCTTAATCCAGTCATCTGTCAGTGGACATTTAGGTTGCTTCTATGTCTTGACTATTGTCAATAGTGCTGCTATGAACATTGGGGTGCATGCGTCTTTTCGAGTTAGACTTTGCTCTGGATATATACCCAGGAGTAGGATTGCTGGATCACATGGTAAGTCTATTTTTAGTTTTTAAAGGAACCTCCATACTTTTTTTCACAGTTGCTGCACCAAACGAGAGTTCCATAAGCAGTGTAGGAGGGTTCCCTTTTCTCCATAGCCTCTCCAGCATTTATCATTTGTGGACTTTAAAATGATGGCCGTTCTGACTGGTGTGAGGTGCTACTTCATTGTAGTTTTGATATGCATTTCTCTGACAATTAGCGATACTGATGTTTTTCCACATTCTTATTGAATGTCCCCGACAAGACTGGCGTTGTGCATCGTGCTAATCACTGGGAAACATGGGGAATGTGGTAGTCAGTTTCATGTGTCAGTTTGACTGGGGCAAGGTGCTCAGATATTTGGTATCAAACATTATTCTGGATGTTTCTGTGAAGGTGTATTTTAGATTAAATTAACATTTAAATCAGTGGACTTTTGAGCAAGGCGATTACCCACCCTAGTGTGGGTAGACCTGGTCTACTCAGCTGAAGGCCTGAAGAGAGCAAACATTCTGCCAACAGAACTGTTCCTGGGCCTCCAGCCCTTGGGCCTGCCCTGCAGATCTTGGTCTTGCACCTCCACAATTGTGTGAGCCCTGTTAACCCCAAAAAATACAACAGCCAGTGATTTTTACCAGCAAAATGGATTATTGAGGAACAACAAAGAATTGTAACTTGGGACAAGCCAGCTACAGCAAAGGTCACAGACAAGTTCAACAAACAAAGGAGGTAAACATCATTTTACAGAGAAAAAGGAGAAGGTTGGAGGGGTTGTTTGAACGAAAGTCCATTGGTGGAAAGTGGGAATTGGGGGTGACACGTTCTCATTGGCTGAGTAGCCTGGGTGGTTGATTTCTTGAAGGAGACACAATGAACATCTTTCCCTGTGAGGCCTCTAATGGAGGATTCTTTCATATTGATGATTCTGCATGTTGGGGTCTTTAATTGACAGTCCTCCCTGTCATAGACTGTGAGTGGCCCAGGGTGGTGGCACTTGGTGACCCTGTCTTTACCTTCAGTCTGTGTCTGGGTGGACAGCGTCAGAGTGCTCCCTGCTGGCCTTCCTACTCCATCTTAAACAAGGTTTCCCTTTATTAATTTTCACAGCTGTTTCCTTAAGATAAATCTCTCTCTCTACACACATACATCTGGTTGGTTTGGTTTCTGGCACAGGGAGCTATGG
Organism: Vicugna pacos; assembly: GCF_048564905.1. Classification (NCBI taxonomy): domain Eukaryota; kingdom Metazoa; phylum Chordata; class Mammalia; order Artiodactyla; family Camelidae; genus Vicugna; species Vicugna pacos. The sequence continues at coordinate 62,926,657 of NC_133002.1, forward strand.
ACAAAGAACACCGCCTGCGTATCAGTAAACAATGGATGTTGAGGCTTTCAAGTTATCAGCCCTTGCAGTGCCCCGAGGGTGCCCCTGAGGGGACTCAGGGTGGAGAGAACAGGACACTGGCCCCAGACAGCTAAGGTGCACATCAAAGGAAGGGTTTTAAAAAAAAAGAAGGGTTTCATTAAGCACACACACCTGCGTCTTCCCATACATAGAAAAGTGCTAAGTTCAGTAACTCGAGATGTCTGGTTTCTTTAATGAGCAGTAATCTTTTGATGTTTGACTACTTTTTTCTTTTGCTGAAACTCCTTTATATCCTGGCTCCTCCCTTACCTCTTCCGAGCAGTCCCTCAGAGCTACCTGAGAGCCCCCCCCCCTAAGCTTAAGGACTCAGTAATGCCCCCAGTAAAATGTAATTCTCAACTTACAGCTTGTGACTTTTCTCCAGTGGACAGAGCAAGGCAGACTTTATTCTGCTCTCAAACCACTAAAGTCTAGTTGGGGGGATTGATGCCAATTGGACAGTCGTGTGCAAACAGAAAAGATAGGACCCCTGCAAGTGTTGCAGGAGCCACCCTGTGACAGGAGATGCTCTCACCTGGAGCCCAACAGGTGAGGAGGGAAGCCGGGAGGGGCCGGGTAGGGAGTGTGCCCCAGGCAAGGGCGGGCCGCACAAGGTCAAGGGCAGGTTACAGACAGGGTCAGCGGAAAGGCCAGGGCGAGCCCCAGGGAGGAGGGTCACCAGGGGCTCACGGCGGGTGGGGAACACAGCAGGCCCTGCCCCCATTCAACGCCGTCCCGCCCCTCCCCCAGTCCCCGCGCGCTTCCGCGTCCTGGTCCCGCCCCTCCCATCCCCTCCCGCCCCCGGCGGCCAGGTCCCGCCCCTCCCGCCGCCTACCCAATCATCGAGCGCTGCCGCGGTCTGGTCCCTCCCCTTTCCTCCCCCCCAATCCCCGCGCGTTCTGGGGGCCCGGTCCCGCCTCTCCCGCCCCCACCCAATCCCCGCGCGCCCCTGTGCTGTCGCTGCGTCTCCGTGAGGCCTGAGGCGGGTCGGCGTCCCGGGCGCGGGGAACATGGAGGCGCTGCTGAAGCGGGAGCTGGGCTGCAGCTCCGTCAAGGCCATGGGTCACTCGGGGGGCGGGTGCATCAGCCAGGGTCAGAGCTACGACACGGACAAAGGACGCGTGTTTGTGAAAGTGAACCACAAGGCGGAGGTCAGGGCCGCCGCGCGCGGGGGGCGGGGCGGGGGTCTGTGGACCCGGGGCCGGCCTAAGGGAGGGGGGGCTCGAGGTCCAGGGTGGTCTGGAATCGGGGTCGGGGTCCGAGTCTGGGGTCCGGGCCGTTGTGGGGTCGGGAGCCGGTCCGGGCTGGGGGTCTGGGCCCGGGGTCCGGGGCGGGCCAGGCCTTCCCAGCCCGGGGCCGCGGCCGCCCGGCGCTTGGTGGCCCGTCTCGTCGTCGGGCTGGCCTGGCATTTTTCTGGGACCGCAGCTCCGCCCTGTGCCAGGTCAGCGCGGGTCCTGTCTGCCTCGTGACTCGCTGCCGCGTAGGTGCTGCGGACGGCTTTCCCGCATTCCATGTGCCCGCTCCTTCGAGAAAGTCCATTCTGCTTGGCGAGTTTTGAACAAGGACAGGTGGTAGCAGCCTGTTGTCCTGGGGGTTATTTGAATTTTCAGAGATCAAAACCGTTTCTGAATATTAAAGTTATCTAGCCACGACTTGGTCCGCTGGGGCTGCTGTAACAGGACAGCACAGACCGGGAGGCTTAGAACACAAACATGTCTTTCTCGGAGTCTGGAGGCTGGACAGATGCAGAGGCTACGTCTCCCCAAGTCCTCACTGGCCGAGGGGCAAGAGAGCTCTCTGAGGTCGCACAGGGGCTCTAATCCCCACATGAGGGCTCCACCCCTACAGCCAAGTCACGTCCTAAGGCCCAGCCTCCGAACATTGTGGCTCTGGGGGTTAGGTTTCACCCTATGATTTGGGGGGGCGCAACACACTGCGTCGGTGTCAGCCACGCCCCCCTTCTGTATCTAAACGTTTTCTCAAGGGCTCCTGTAGAACTTGAGTGAGCCTCCCTGCTGAAATGCTTACTCCTGGGTGTTGATGTCACTTCTTCATCCAGTTCTGGTGGCCCACTCCGGACTGTCAGCTGGGAGGCCCAGGGTGGCCTCGGTGCTCGGTGCTCTTGTCTCCTTTTTGGAAATCCTCTTGCAGGTATTTTCATTTCCTTCCCAGAAATGAATTCCACCTTCTGTGGTGTGGGATGATCTCTTTCTGAAACCCTACTGTTCTCTCAGGACCAAAGTTAACCTTTGTTCTACAGAAATGGGCTGCTGTGTCACCCTGCACGTCCCTCTGTAGGAATGTGGCAGCTAGTGGTCCTTGAAGTCGCTCTTTAAACCGACTTCCCCCCAGCAGTGCTCATGCAGTGGTGGCGTCCTTCCTTCCTTCCTTCCTTCCTTCCCACCGCAGGCCTCCTCTGGATTCTTTTCCTCTCTGTGGCGTTAGTCCTTTTCATGTTTGTGTTTCCACTCTGATCAGCATTTGTAATAGTAAAAACTTGGTGTAGATTATAGGGAAGCAGATATTTTCTAATGATTAAATGGAACTACTCAGTGATGCCTTTTAAACGTTGTTCTTCTGCTGCTGTTCCCTCGGGTTCTTGCTTTTTATTTTGTCACCAAAGTCCATTTCCTTTTTGTTAATCATCACAGAAGTTCCTTCTACTCCTCTGGTAGACAGTTTCAACCATGTCTTTTTCTAGTTGGCTCTGAAACATGCTGTGTGAGTTGTGCAGATGCACCAGCCACGGCATAAACATTTGCCAGTCGTAGGGAAGATAGGACTGTTCCTGCTTTACCTCCTAGGAGGCGAGAATGTCCCCTTCCCTGCTTGTAAGAGAACCACCTGGTCTTCTGTTTCTACCTCACTCTCTGCTTCAGTGGCCTGATCTGCATTGTTTTTCCTCCTGATTTCACTCATCTGTCCTTTGCAGGCTGTGTTTTCTCACACATTCCTCCCTCAGGGTCTGGATCTTTTGCAGCCTGCACCCCCAGTGATGGTGACGACTGAGGAGCAGTGTTCTTGGGTCTAGTTAGATGCTCTGGACCTGTGCAAATCACCGTGAGGGAGCCTTGCCTCTGCCTGGGTGCACAGATCCTCCTTCACCTCTCCCCACATGTTCTTTTTTTTTTAATTAAAAAGTTTAAAAAATTCTATCCCTTACTTTACGCTGCTCAACCAGTGCTTTAGTACAAAGTACAGCCAGGGCCCAGTGTGTTTCTTTGTCTTCTAAAGAGAATGCTCTGAAAATTCTCCTTAAGACACGGTTCTTGGGGGGAGGGTGTAGCTCAGTGGTAGAGTGTATACTTAGCATGCACAAGGTCCTCAGTTCAATCCCCAGTACCTACATTTAAAAAAAAAAAAAGACATCTTGTTTCTCAGCAACTCTAGCTCTCCAGGGTAGTGTAGTAATAATACCTGTGGAGTGTTCAGAACAACTGTGTAGGTAGGTGTTAGCCGCTAGCTGAGTTAATTATGGCGGCCAGCCTGTGAGACAGGTACTACTGCTAACCCATCTTACAGATGAGGAAGCCAGGGTTACAGGGTTAGTAACTGTGATGTAGAATGCCCGTGGCAGCACTGTTTGTAGTGACCCCAAACTGGAGGCCCAGCCGATTGGATGGATTTGGTTGGGATGTTCACACAGTGGGGCTTCGGGCAGCGGTGAGAAGCAGTGGCTGCTGGTGTGGCGTGGACCAGGCAGGCCTGGCCATCTGCCTCTGTGCCAATGATGAGCAGACAGATAGCCCCGCCGTTGGGGGCACCGGCAGCGCCTGGGGGCTGGGGAGCCTCCGGGCAGTGGTGGCCGTCCTAATCTGGCTGGCAGTCCTGCGGGCGTGCTGACTGTGGGAGAACTGGAATTCTGGATGCTGCTTAGTTGTGTGGGTTTTTTTTCATGTACTTCTGTAGCATTTTTATTTGAAAAAAAATATTTTAAAGGGAGGAATTACCTAGCTTGGTGAGTTAGGGAAGATTTCTCTGAGAAATCAAAGCTGATGTTAAGTTGGAATCTGAAGCCCGACTGGGCAGGGGCTGACTTGGCAAAAGAAGGAGGAAGAGTGTTCTAAGCGGAGGTGACATGGCATGTGGAGGCGGCTAGGTGGGAGCAGGCAGGGGGTCTTTGGGGAATGAAGGGGAACTTGTAGGGCGTGTGTGCTTCTGTCAGTGTTGGGGAGGGGCCCAGGAGGCCCAGACAGCAGAGGAAAATGGGCTGGAACCAGAAGCTGTGGGGCGGTTACACGGCGAAGTGGGCAGGGCCGCCAGCTCGGGTGTGTTGCATGGTGGAATTTGCCTTCCAAAAGTATCACTCGGGTATGTCAAGCAGAGACCAGGTGGAGAATGGTTGCTCCCGTGCAGGGGAACAAGGACTTTCGGACTAGAAGCTGAGAATGTGGTCGAGGTGAGGTGGCTCCAGCTGGGTCCATCGAGGACATGCCATGGGACTTGATGGTCCATTTGGGTGAGAAGTGACTCCAGGTTCCTGGCAGATGAGGTCCCAGGTGGGACAGCACTGTGGTGGAGGTGCTGTCTGAGGGCGACCCAGAAACAGTCCAGCTCTGAGCCAGCACACTCTCCTCCCTCTGGGGAGACCGGAACCAGTGATAGCGTAGAAACATACACTATTGAACATTCTAATTCCCATACGGCTTCAGAACGAGAGTCTGTGCTGCGGAAGGCAGACGAGCCGTCCGTGCCCAGTAAGTCAGCAGCCGGGAAGCCTTGGTTTACGGTTGCGATGCTGAGAGGACTTTTCTGGAAGAGACCTTGTTCTCTGTCCTCTGTTATTTCTCTGACAGGCCAGAAGAATGTTTGAGGGGGAGATGGCGAGTCTGACTGCCATCCTGGAGACGGGCACAGTGAGGGTGCCCAAGCCCATCAAGGTCCTGGAGGCCCCGGGGGGTGGCAGCGTGCTGGTGATGGAGCATCTGGACATGCAGAGCCTGAGTAGGTGCGTCTTGGCGCCTCCCTGGGGGCTCTGTTTTCCCAAGTGGAGAGCTTGCATTTGGGGGTATAATTTTGAGGGATGTGATCGAGCCAAAGGCAAACAGGAAAGGACCCTCCAGGTGAGACATGACTGGGGACCCGGCTACTGGCTCAGATGGGGCCCTCCATCTCCCCCTTGCTTCACCAGGACAAACTTTGTGTCCCCAGTGCCTCACCACTTGGTGTGCCCGAGACCTTCCAGATGGAGGGTGTCCCTGTTTGTGTCATGCGCTGAGTGGCTGCCTTTGGTCCCACAGTCACGCTGCCAAGCTTGGAGCCCAGCTGGCGGACCTGCACCTGGAGAACAGGAGGCGTGGGGAGGCCCTCCGCAAGGAGGCCGGCACAGTGGGTATGGCCCGGGGCCTGAGGGACCGCCCGGCGGACGTCTGGCCAGGCTGGGTGTGCGGGTGGGCCTTTGCTGCCGCCATGGACCGTCAGACCTGTGTTGCTTCCCGAGGAAAGGCGTGTCCCCCCACTACGTGTTTGGGGCACAGTGAGCACAGTTAGGCACTGTGCAGAAAGTGCAGGTGAAAGACGAGACACTTCCTAAACTCGAGACCCCGGCGCATTACGGTTTCTTTGACCTGTCGCTCAGAAGAAAGCCTGCCAAAGTTCCCCCGGCTTTCCATGCCTTCTCTTCTGAGAACAGTCAGGCGTGAGACTCGGCAGGGGAGCCCTCCTGTCCCACCTTTTCAGAGTTTACTGTGGTGCTAGCACTGAGGGTGTCGTCTGGGTCCTTGACATTTGATAATCCACGTGCAGCCCGTGTGGCCGCTCTGCTGGCCAGAGTAGCTGGCGCACTGGGAACAGGTGACCAAGGATCGGCTGTGCTAGACAGACAGGCAGGCCTTGTCCCTCCCGAGCCCTGCGGACCAGTCCTTCAGGCTGCGCTCAGAGCTTGGGGAGCTGCAGAGGATGAGACCACGTGCCAGCACAGCAGTCTGTCTCCCACAGGCGGCAGGTGCGGGACCGGCCACTGAGAACCGTCCTTTCCTGGTGGGTCACCAGTGGATTTCCCCTCTTTTTTGGACAGTGTTGTGGCTCTGAGCGTCCGCTGATGCCTCTCCGGGGAAGGAGTGGGTGTCTGGACTGTTCAGTCTGAAGGGACAGGTTCTGTTCCCAGGGCCTGAGGGTCGGTAGAGACCAGGGCCCTTGTTTGTCTCTGGGTGGGGACGCCTGGTGGGAAAGGGCACCCTGGGGTCAGGCCCCAAAGCTACTCTGAGCTCCAAGAGCGGGCCTGTGGGGGCACGGGACGGTCACCTTTCTCGTTTCCTTTTACTTGCAAGGGAAGGGAGCTGAGCGGGTGGAGCGGCCATTTGTGGACCAGTTTGGGTTCGATGTGGTGACATGCTGCGGATACCTCCCCCAGGTGAGTGACACCGGCATTTGCCTCCATTTCCCAGTCAGGCCAGCTGTTCGGAAACAGCCAGAGAAAGCACACCATCCTCCTTGTTCCGTGAAACTCAGTAAAAGGCCTTTGCTCCTTTTTCCCTTTGTTGATTTTAAGAGGCTGACATGAGGTGCACCCGCCTCCTGTGCTGGGTAAGCTCGGAAGAGCAGAGAAGGACCAGCAGGTTAGGGTGCTGGATTTCAAGGTGGGTGAAAATAGAAGGTTAGACAATGTTTTATTTTAAATAGGAAACTCTCAGAGGTGGCACAGTGAAAAGGGGCTGTGACTTTGAGTTTTACAATTCTGTGGTTGGCTGCCCTGGGGGTTTCAGCCTGGGGAGCTGTACTCGCCCACGTGGACAGGCCGGTGGCTTCTCAGGTGGGGGCAGTGAGTAATCTACCGGGTGGGGAGATGCCGTTCAGATTTTGATACGTTGCAGGAGGTTGTCTGGGGCCCTGCTTGGGGCAGTGAGTGGCTGAGAGCTGGGATTCCTGGTCCTGCTGCTCTGGGGTCACTGCTCGTGTGTGTATGTGTGGTGAGAGTCACGCTGTGGCCTGTGTGGTGCTGCTCTTGTGTGCACTTGTCTTGTCTCCCTTCTGGATGTCAGCACCTGAGGCCAGCCGTCCTCTCTTGTGGTAGCCCTCCCCTCCTCCCTCCCTGGGAGGGTGGTGCTCAGAGGGCCCAAGGAGGAGGGTCCTCTGTGGAGGCTGGGTGGTCAGAAATGAGCCATGGGGTCAGGGAGGGCTGCCTGCCCTGGCTCTGTGTCTGAGTGACTGGATTGAGAGAAAATGTCCTTGGGCTCTTCATAGTGGACCCTGCTGCTCTTGGGGTGGGATCTAAGGTCCCGGCACGTCCTTGAGACCAGGCTGCCCGGCCAGTTCCACTCCTCATACATCCCTGCAGTGGCGTCTCTGATGGCTGACCTTTCCCCGGGCCCCTCCTTCAGCTCTGGTGGTTTCCTCTGAGCTCCGTGTCGCCCGCACAGGTGAACGACTGGCAGCAGGACTGGGTCACGTTCTACGCCCGGCAGCGCATCCAGCCCCAGATAGACATGCTGGAGCGGGGGTCTGGGGACAGGGAGGCCCGTGAGCTCTGGTCTGCTCTGCAGGTGAGTGTGCCCCGGTGCCCGGGCGCGTGTGCCCTGGCCCCACTGGGGTGGCGCCGAGGTCGGTGCAGCCTGGACGGGTCTGAGTCTGGACAGGAGGCATCCCTGTGCCCAGCCTGGGCCATGTGCGTCATGGGCACCTGTGCTCCAGGCTCTGCTCAGATCGGGCAGCCACGCTTGGAAAAGCCCCTGCGTCCCCTGCACTGCTGGTCACTTTGCTGAGGGTGTGTTTCCCCCACAGCTCAAGATCCCCGACCTGTTCCGTGACCTGGACATCGTCCCAGCCCTGCTCCACGGAGACCTCTGGGGAGGAAACGTGGCAGAGGATGCCTCGGGACCCATCATTTTTGACCCGGCCTCTTTCTACGGCCACTCAGAGTACGAGCTGGCCATTGCTGGCATGTTTGGGGGCTTCAGCAGCAACTTCTACTCCGCCTACCACCGCCAAATCCCCCAGGCCCCTGGCTTCCAGCAGCGCCTCCAGCTGTACCAGCTCTTTCACTACCTGAACCACTGGAACCACTTCGGGTCAGGGTACCGAGGCTCCTCCCTCAGCATCATGAGGAATCTTGTCCGATGAGCTGTGTCGCGTGAGGGAGGCTTCGTCCTAGGTCCCACAAGATTCCTCTGCTGGCCTCGCGCTCCCGTGCAGCCCCTTTCGGGGACCTGCCCTCTCCTCACCCCCGGGGAGCTTCAGACCATGTGCCAGGTCTTGTGGAGCACGGACCAGCCCAGAAGGGTCTTGTCCCCGGAGGGTGCATTTCAGTAGGCTTCGTAGCTGTATGAAACTGCCCTAGAACTTTGGCGTGAACACAGGGACCCATGGAGCGTGGGCCCGACCCCCATGCAACTGCCCTGCAGGCGGGGGTGGGGGGGCGTGTCTCCTATCCGGGAGGGACTGCTGTTCTGGCTTCTCGATGGGGCAGACAGGCCTGGACGGGAAGCCATGGGAGCCTTGAGAGGACCAGTCCCGGGCACATTCCCTTTCCTTTGGGTTCTGGGAGGGACCAAACCGCTAGCCTCAGGGTGTCCCTGATAAGTTTAGGAGCTGTCAGCAGCCCTTCAAGGGCGACCTCTAAAGCTTGTGAATTGTCATCTTAGAAACCATCGCTAAGCCAGCGTGTTTCCTGCCACCGGTCTTGCGGTAGTGAGACGTATCCATGAATGGCAGTGATGCTTATAAATCCTTTTGCATAAACATTTGAGTAAAGTTTTAGTGGTTTCAGTGATTCATGAGACTGTATTTCCCTCATTTAAATCATGATTCAATGTGTATCTTAGCTGTTTGCCAAGAAACCTTTATAACATGTTGTGACGACACATGGGTTCAGCTGCTTTTCTAGGCCTTATTCAACAGACTGGTGGGGGGGTCTTCAGGGTCCGAGCAGCGGTGGCCTGAGGACTGGCTGCTGCCTGACTCGGGTCCAGTCGAACTGCTGTCCTGTCGCCGTGAGAGCTGGTCAACGGGAACGGAGGTTGAAGGTGACTGTGGAATTCCATTTCAGGCAAGAAGCAGATTGGTGGCCACCTTCTGGTTCTGGCTTAAGACTTGGAGAATGCCAGTGTCAGAGGGGACACAGTGTCTCAGCGGGGCGGGCCTGGGAGGCTGCATTCGTTTCTCCCTGTTTCTGTTCGCAGGTCAGGGCCCCTCGGTGGGATTCAGAAGCGGAGCTGGTGCCTTCAGAGTTCTGGCTTTTGTAGGGAGGAAGAGAGGACTATGACATTTAAAAAAATCATTTTAATCCCTACCTTTTTAAAATTACTCTCACTTTTTTAATGTAGAAAAGCAATTTATTCCATAATAAGCACTTACACAGTTCGTCATGGAGAGTAACAGGCCTGCTAGTGAAACAGGTCACCCAGAATAAGAGTATTGAACTAGTGGTCAAGGACTGACTCCCCCCCAAAAAATGCAACTCTTATCCAGGATTAATTTAATTTTAAAAACAAACACAAGCTATCAATGTACACTTCTCACCCTAACTAGACAGTCTACCTGTGGTTTCACTGTCAGGTGAAAACATACATCTTTGCAACTTGGTGGTCCCAAGTTTTTATGACTCCCATTTACTGATGTTTCTTCATTGCGGTGGCAGCGGTAGTGGCATGGAAAAGTAAATAAAACTTCTCTGCACAAAGGATATTTGACCAAAGATGATGCAAGAAGAACGCTTCAGTTGAGGAAGATTTCTAAATGTGCTCCGGGACTGCTGGTGCTCCTTGGGGCCGGCCCAGCAGGGCGCCTGTGGTGAAACTTCCAGGCAAATTCCGGTGCCGGATCGGGCCCAGCGTGGGCTAGGGTGGTGTGGGGAGGAACCATCCCCTCCCCCGGCCCAGGGACCTTAGGGAAAAAGTTGCCAAGGCCTGTTTCCCCCTACTGGGCCCCGGGCCAAGAAGTCACGGTGGGTGGGTGGAGGGGCCTGTGCCTGGGGGTCCGACATTGTGACCCTGCCGCCTGTGACTTCCCAGAGTCCCGCTCACTAGAGCGCCGGTTTCTGGACCGTGACTTTCACAAGATGTCTCGTGCTCCGTTATCCATGCTATCAGGGCATCAACCTTCCCACAGGAGGAACACGTTTATGTCACACAAGGCCTGTGTGTCTGATGCACCCCGGCTGAGGGGTCAGGACCTAGGAAACCCCTCTTAGAAGCCTCCACCCCTGGTGTACTGGGAACGTGCTGCCCGTGCAGCCGGAGGACCACGGTGGGGAGTCTTAGGTATGACACCTGTGCTTTGAACCCCTCATTTATGAGGTGAGGTGGTCACGGCACCGTGGGAAGTGAGCTTCCAGCGGGAGCCTGGCCTGGCTGAGCCACTCAGCATGGCTGGAGCCTGTCTCCCACTTGGCGGGGGGCGGGAAGGGGGCTTCCTCTCTCCGCCCCATTGTCTCCCGGTTGAAATTGTTTCCAAAAGCCTCTGCGTGAGACCTTGCCTCCCTGCGGGGTCTCCTCTTGGACAGATGTATGTGGACACCCAGAAACTGTTCAGAAGCAGTGATCAGAGTGTTGGGGACTGTGGTGGGCGGGGAAGTCTGAATCCTGCAGGTGGCAGAATTCTGTCCCCCAGAGCAGCCATCCGTGTGAGGGGCATGGACCCAGTGGAGGCCAGGGTGAGGGACAGTGGTGACACCCGGCCTGCAGCCAGGCGTCAGGCCCTAGCCCGTACCCCAGCTGCCTGGTTTCAGGAGGGCTGTCGTGTTCCCTGGGGCTGTGCCCTCAGCCGCCCTCCTGGTGCCCCTTTTCTGTGCAGCGTTACAGCCCCCTCGCCTCCCCCCCCCCACGGAGTGATGGTACAAATTGGGCTGTGGGCTGTGTTCTCCACAGCGTCACTGGACTCAGGACTCACAGCAAGGGGTCTGAGTGAGCAGGACAGTCGCTGCTCTGCACAGCGACCCTGGTGCCTTAGCTGGTGCCACCTCGAGCCATACCCCAGATACATTTCCTAAGAAGTCACAGCTCCTCGAATGTAGGTTCCAGCTGGGGCCGCGGGGAGAACCCGGAGAGCAGGGGACTGGCTGCGGTGGGGAGGGGCGCACAGCTCGTGGGGCTGCTTGGATGCCTGTGCCTGGGTCCCATCTCCCCGTTGAGCACAAACCAACTCAAATGCAGGTTTGGGAGGAGGGCGGGGCTGGTGTGTGAAGTCACAGTGCTCTTCTAGGCACATGTCTTCATGCTGATGGTTCTGCCCTTGGGCCCAGAGCTGCTCAGATGGGAGCTGGAGGCCGGGGGCGCAGCCCCAAGTGCCTGGGTTCGGGACCAGTAAGATGGTGCTCCTGCCTGGCTGCTGCCCACCTGGGTCAGACCCTGCTTGGGCAAAACGAGGCCGCAGCCCAGAAGGGGACTCAGTCAAGACCAGCGTCTCCCCCAGGGTGCCTGGGGAGGGCAGGAGGGCGGAGATCATGGGCACCTGACCCCGGCAGCTTTGGGGCTGTGTTTAGACCAGATCTGAGATCTAAGAGAAGGGAGGAGACAGGATGGAATCATAGAGCAGAAGCCGAAGGCCGCGCCCAGGGCGGTGGACCCAAGCTTCCATCCTGAGACAGCCCCATCTTACCCAGGGGGTGGCAGGAGACTCACCCCGGGCACCTCCCTGGGGAATTGTCAGGTACTGGTGACGAGGAGAGGAACCAACGATCCTTGAGAGAGCAGTTTCCACCCGAAGAGTAAGAATCAAAATGGCTTCCAGCTTGTCAGCAGCAAAGGGGCTGGAAAGGGAGGCAGCAGATGCTTTGCGGTGACAGCAGCCGGAATCCCACAGCCTGACGACTGCCTTGGAAAATAAAGATGCTGGAGGAAGTGCAAGACCTCAGGTTCACCTGTCGCCAGCCCTTCCTCAAGATGTTCAGGAGGGTGGGCTTCACCCGACCGACCGACCGACCAACCGACCGACTGACCGAGAGAAAGAGCTGTGGGGGACTTCCTGCAGACGTCACCTGGTCTCCCGCCCACCTGCCCCCCCCCCGCCCCATGCACACACGTGTGCTTCCGCGCTCCCTTCCCAGATGGCCGGCCTCTGTAATCAGGAGTCCCACTCAGGGTGTGGTCAGTGCCTGGTAGCAGCACCCTGGGAGCAGCTTGTATCTCGAGTGGGCACCAGGCACCCTGGCAGGTGTCACCAGGCAATGCCTGGGGCCTGGCAGGATGTGGTCAACGATCCCCAGCCTTCTGTGGACCATGAGAGACCCAGCCGGCCTGTGACCTGCATCCCAGGAAGCCATCTCTCCCCTGGACCTGCCGGAGGGAGGGGTCTGGGCCAGTGCCCAGGGAGGGTTCATGTGCAGGGAGGTCAGGCCCTGCAGAGCCCTGGGCAGCCCCCGGCAGGTCCAGGCACACTGGCTGTGGACACAGGGGAGGGCACCGCCCATCAGAGAGCTCCTCCCTCTCACCATCCCTCAGGGCTGGGTCCGCGCACCGCCTGGCCCACCGGTGGGCGGAGATCGCTCTCCTAACTGCACCTCCCCACCCACCCCTGGGAGGCGGGCCAGCCCGGAGCGCTGGGAGCCTGGGGCGCTGGGAGCCCGCGGCCCCGCAGACAGCGGCCTTGGCAGCGGCGAGCTCGCTCTCCGGGCCGCTGTCTGCACGGACCCCGGTCCCCCGCGTCACTGCGTCCCCTTCCCCAATCCCGCCCCGCCCCCATGGAGCAGCTGCTGCGCGCCGAGCTGCGCACCGCGACCCTGCGCGCCTTCTCGAGCCCTGGGGCTGGCTGCATCAGCGAGGGGCGCGCCTACGACACAGATGCGGGCCCCGTGTTCGTCAAGGTCAACCGCAGGGCGCAGGTGAGTGCCCCCACTTCATCCCAACCTCTCCCGGCGGCCCGAGTCCCCCCCCCACCCCGTCGGGGGCCCTGGAGCGGGTGGGGAGAGGGAAAGGAGGGGCGAGGGGGCCCCGGGGCGCAGCGGAGGGGGCGCCGTAGTCCAGTCCAAATGGAGTCCTGGCGTCATCGCCCTGGGTCAGCCTGCGGCCTGGCAGAGCTGTCACCACCAGCGCAAGCAGGCTCGAGCATTTTCTGCTGGGTCCTGGCGTTCCACCTGCTGTAGAGTTAATTTCTGTACTTTTGCCCGTATGCACAGGAGTTTGGTGTCTGTTTTAATTTCTCTAGCAATCAGGCATGGCGGCAGTGAGCCTTGGGGCCCAGCTGGGCTCCATTCCCCAAGGCCTGGGCCTTCTCGCAGTTGGGAAGAGGCAGGAAGGACCCTTGTGGACCCCAAGGGCCAGGCTCCTGCTCACAGGCCAGGCTGTGTTGGACCTGGTTTTCCCGATCTGCCTAAAACATTGCTGTTAGATACACACGGAAAAATAGTAACACTGTACAGAAGGAGAAGTCCATAGTGTGTGCGCCCCAGGTGCTGAGGGTGGCACCCCCTTGGCCCTGGGGGATGACTCCAAGGAGGTCCCTGGGGCTCTGGGGGCCAGGCCCCTTTGAGGTGTGGCAGTGGGGATGCTGGCTGTGGGCCAAAGGGAAACCCAGAGGGACCCCTCCCAGTCCCCCTGCTGCCCACCCGCAACCAGGATGGACAGTGGGTTGGTCTTGGTCCAGCACCCTGCTCATTTAGCACAGAAAACTGTTGAAGATCTGATTTCAGAACCCAAATCCCTCAAAATGATAAGCTCCACCTACTGGGAAGGGGTTTGGGTCAGAGTTTGAGCTGGCCCTGGAACCTCCGCGGCTGGCCCCGATGGCTCGTCCAGGCTGGGATGTCACTGCTGGCCTTGGAACCCGTCAGTGCTGGCTGAGCACACAGTCTGTGCTCAACCAGTGCACAAGAACAGGTGACAGGTGAGGCCCTCAGGACGGAGGCAGCCTGATGCCCAGGTGTTCTCTGCCCTGTACGTTTGGGGGCTCACCCTGGGAATATGGCTAGGGGGGTCACTGGGCGCCTTGCTCCATGGCTCTGGGTGTGGGGGCAGTTGGAAGGACACCTTGCTCGTTCCCTGTCAGGCACTTGAATTAAGGGATGGAATTCTTTTCCTGTGTGGAAATAGGTGCTTCGGTGTTGTTCTAGAGGGTTAATTCTATATCCAGAGGTGCTCACAAATGCACTTTAACACATTTTTAACTGAGATATAGTGTACCGAAGATGAGAGTTGGCCTAATTTAAAACTGGGATATTGGTGCGGATGTTTTAGAAGTAGGAAGACCCCTGGGTCCCAGTGGAGGCTGTTCGGCTGCTCTGGGCAGTGGCTGTCTTCCTCCTGGGTGGCGGGGGGCCTGCTCCCAGCCCGCCCTCCCTGCCCTGTGTGCCCCTAGGCACGTTGCCCTGCCACCCATGCTGCCCCCCATTTTCTGTAAGTGCTCGAGGCAGTGAGGGGGCAGGTAACCTGGGAGGGGAAGCAGGCCCAGCCCCAGCCCTTCCACTAACCCACACTCCTGGCACCCCCAGCACCTCATGGCACCCTGAAGTACGCGACAGTGTCCCCAATACCCCCAGAACGTCACCCATGTTCCCGACACCCCTTGGTGCCCTCATGCTCCCCCAGGGCCTGGACCTCCTCACCTCTCAGAGCTGTGCTTGCTGCAGGGGTGTCAGCACCCCGCCCCCGCAAGTCCAGGTGCAGCCTCAGCCTCGTAGCCCCTCTTCTCCAGAGGGGACACACTGCACCTGCTCTCTGACGGGCTGACGCCCAGTTCCCCAGGCTGTTTTCGGTAACCGGAGGTCCTGGGTGCTTATGGCGGCTTCTGTCCAGGGCTGTGACCCTCAGCCCCTGCTGGAGTTGGAGGTCACAGCTGAGTTCTGGATGCAGGCTCGGCAGATGTTTGAGGGGGAGATGGCGAGCCTGGAGGCTCTTCGCGGCACTGGCCTGGTGCGGGCACCTCGGCCCATCAAGGTGATTGACCTCCCAGGCGGTGGGGCTGCCTTTGTGATGGAATATCTGAAGATGAGGAGCCTGAGCAGGTGAGTGTGTGTGAGAGAGAGAGGGAGAGACCCAAAGAGGGAGAGGGAGCCGCCTGGTGTGGAGCTGCTCCCGAGCCGGTGTGGTTAGCAGAGGCACTGCCCCAGAACCTACAGCCGCCTTCCTGGTGGGGACTGTTGCGGGTGGGGACGGGCACACGCAGTGTCTGTGCGGGACCGTGTGAGGTTAGTTTGGCTCATGAAGCTGCATCAGATAAGTGTGTTTGAATCACCCTCGCCTTGTGCTTCAAGTTCACTCAGGCCAGTCAGTTTGGGCTCTGACATCTCATCTAGCAATTATCTGAAGTCCTTCAAGTTTTTTCTAATTATTAAAGGTATGTATATTCACTGTTTAAAAAATGGTGGAAAACATCAGCTCACATAAAGAGAACTAAAGCCCCCCGAATCGGCAGTGGGGAGCAGCCATCACCAGTGGTGGGTGTGTGACTGGCATCCCACGCCTTATCTTACATGTGATTTACATTTGTTTTGACAAAAATTGGGAGCTGTTTTTTCTTCTTTTACTAACATTGCTTTTTGAGTATTTGTCCCTTAATTCCCAGAACCTACCCTTCTTGGTGATTTTACAGGTTTGTTTTTGGGACAAAGTCACTGCCTGCGGTTCATTTTTCACTTTTTAAAGAAGGGAGAGTAGTTTTTAAGATATTTAAAACATTTCTCAGGACGGAATGTGCTGGCTGGCTGTGTTGTTCTTATTTTAACTGGCTGCGTCTCCTTCCTCAGTCAGGCGTCGAAACTTGGAGAACAGGTGGCGGATCTGCACCTTTACAACCAGAAGCTCGGGGAGAAGTCCAGGGCGGAGGAGAACACAGTGGGTATGTGCGGGTTGCTGGTGTGCCCTTGACCCTTGACCTGCGTGCACCTACCCGGCGGGGGCTTGGGTGACGCTTCAGTGATGGTCAGGTGGGACCCCACCCCTTTATGCTGTGGTATGAAAGTGGGATTGTTAAATAAGAGTTTTGATGGTACGCTGGTAGGGTTGCCTCACGACCCCTTTTATATCCAGCCCCACTGTCCAGTGGGCTGGAGAGAGGTGTGTCCTGGCTGATCCAGGCTGGACCAGTTGCTACCATGTGTAGCATGTCTTTGACCACCCATGTCCCGGCAGTGCAGCCAGGCCCATCTGGACGCCCTGCTGGGGCCTGGCATTCCTGAGGAAGACAGGCAGCCCTTTCTGTTGACAGGCCGGAGGACTGAGGGTGCTGGGCCCCAGTACGTGACCCAGTTTGGCTTCCACACGGTGACGTGCTGTGGCTTCATCACACAGGTGAGTGTCTGGGCGGGAATGCCCCAGTCCTGGTCACCCCACCCCTGTGTAGGATGCAGTGTCAGTACCTGGGGCCCCAGGGGACTAGACTGCCTGACTTCTGAAAGCAGAGTGAGACCTGTGAGGCGTGGGACGGTGGGAGAGTGAGGTAGAGGGTCTGTGAGCTGAGCCTAGAGGAGATGGGAAGCCGCGGGGCAGGTGGGAAAGCATTCCAAGCAGAGGGAACAGCAGGTGCAAAGGCCATATCACTTGGGGCATGTGACGATTGTGGGGGACTGGGGTGGGGGTGGGCGGCCCTAGAGTTTGTGGATTAAGTCCTGGTCGCTCGGCCCCTCTCCCGGGGCCTTTAAAAATGATTAGCACTAATGAGATGTAATTCAGTGACATAAACGTCACTATTTTAAAGTGTACGGTTCAGTGGGTTTTAGCATAGACACAGTGTTGTGCAGCCATCACTGCTGTTTAATTCCAAGCATTTTTGCCACCCCAAGGAGAAACCTCATCCCCATCCCCCTGCCCTCCGTCACTGGCAGCCGCCAATGGCGCTCTGTCTCTAAGGACTTGCTTACTCTGGACATTTCACACGTCAGGGGAGTCACACAATAGATGGCCTTTTGTGCCTCCCGGGCGTGGGCACAGGGCTCTTCTCCTAGGCGGTCACGAGGGGCAAGAACCTTTTGAAGCTGGAGGCAGATTTAGGGATCTCAGCCAAGGGGCATGCTCAAATCTGGGGTCCCTAGGACTGTGCCCAGTGGGGTTACCTGGCTGGTTTAGACTCCATGAGTCTGCTGGAGCCAGCTCCCTGGGGGTGACGTATCTGTTTGGAGCTAGTCACCAGGACAGTAACGTGGTCCCAGGCCAGCATGGCCGAGCATGGCTTGTTGTTCTGCCTCAGAGGTGGAGTTCTAGAGCTGCAGGTCTACATGGACCTTGCTCAGTGGCTTGTCAAGAACTGAGGAATGGACAGTACACAGAACCACGAAGCAGATGAGGATGGGCTGGCCCATCAGGGACACAGGCGGCCCCTGAGTGGAGTGCCTGGTCAGACTCCAGGGTCAGTGAACCAACTCAGCTCAGCTGCAGCCCGGCCAGGGCGGGCGGAGGGGCCTGGGAGGACGCCTGGCCTACCCGCTTTGCGCCGACAAAATGGTCCTGGATATGGCACCTGATGGAGTAGCCTGGACGGATCAGCCCGAAGTGCCAGGTGGCTCCCTGCACCTTGGGAGGGCTGAGTGGGCCCTTGGGGGCTGCCGCCATTAGTGGGGCGGCCCTGAGTGGTGGCCCCCCATGAACTGAGCCCCGTTGAGACCACTGGCTTGGTCAGAGGACGGACACGGTTTGTTCGGTGCTGCACCCCAGGCTCCCTTTTAAGTGCTTTGTCCGACTCACCTCCCCCAGTTGCCACAGCAACCCCAGAGATGGGTTGTCCTTGACCCGTTTTAGAGACGAGGAAAGTGATGTGCCAAGAAGCCAGGTGGTGCCTGGGTCGTGCAGCTGGTCAGCGGAGGGGCCAGGGTTAGCCCATCTGGCTTTGGGGCATAGGCCCTGTCCGCTGCACACCTTGCCCCTCCATCTAGGTGAAGATGGGCTCCGCCCACCAGCTGTGCACGGGGTGACCCTGCCTTTGGCAGCTCTGGGGAAGGTCACGTCTTCCTGTAGGTGAGGGGATCCCGCTTGTCTGTCCAGGTGGAGGGCTGACCCGTGCTGGTCTCCAGCTCCCAACAGTCTGTGTCTTTCATGATGTGGTTGTCCAAGAGGACAGGGCCTGGGCAGGCACAGGGGACAGGAGGGCATGCACCCACATGCCTCAGGCCGTTTGGTGCGGGGCCCTCCTGCCCTCCCTTGAGGTGCACCTAGCACCAAGGAGTGAACCCAGGGGCTCAGGGACCACAACACTCAGCATGGGGGTCTCTGTGCTGAGGACGCTGACCAGGGATGCATGCTCTCCGGTCAGTTCCTCCCCTAGGGAGTTTCACAAAGTCACTCTTCGTATAGGTAAGCTTTGCACCTTTTAAAAAACAAACAAACAACAAAAACAAACAAACAACTGTCTAAAGTATAACCGACACAACATAAGCTGCGCCTACAGTTATGGTTTGGTTAGTTTTGACTTATGTGCACACTTGTGAACCGCTAACCATAGTCACGTCAGTGAGCAAGGCCATCTCCCCCAAAGTATCCTCCTGCCCTTTTGCAAACTCCTCCCCCTGCCCCTGCAACCACTGGCCTGCTTTCTGTCACCACAGACGGGTTTGCACTTTGTGTAATTTAATGTAGGTGAGAGCACATGTTGTCACGCCTCTGTTTGGCTTTCACTCAGCACAATCACTTAGATACTCACCCGTGTTGTTGCATGGATCGAAAGTCCATTCCACCATAAGACAAACCGCAGTCTGTGTATCCATTCACCTGAGGCTGGACATCTGGGGTGTTTCCAGGCTTTGCTTTTATAAATAAAGCTTCTGTGAACCTTCATGTACAAGAGTTTGTGTGGTTGAATGTGTCCATTTATTTCAGGTAAATACCTAAGAGCCAGTGACTAGGCCACATGTAGGTTCATATTTAACTGTTTAAGAAACTGCCAAAGTATCTTCTGAAGTGGTTGTGCCACTTCACATTCACACCGTCAGTGTATGAGAGTTCCAGGTCCTGCATGTCCTCACTACACTTGGCACTTTCCTTGTTCTAAAACTGCAGCCACCTCAGTGGGTGTGAAGTGGCACCTCAGTGAGGTTCTGTTTTCCCTGATGACCACTGATGTGCTGCGTCTATCCATGTGTTGACTTGCCATATATCAGGGGCATGAATGCTTAGGATTATTACGTGATCTTCATCAGCTAACCCCTTTTGCATTGTGAATTGCCTTTCTTTGCACTTGGTGGTATTCTTTGTTTGAAATCTACTTTGACATTAACACAGCTACTCCAGCTTTCTTGTGACTAGTTTAGCATGATTTATCTTCTGTCTCCTTTGAAACTGTTTCTGTTTTTATATACAAAGTGCAGTTCTTACATACAGCTTACAATTGGGTCATGCTTTATGTTTCCCACCTGCTGGTCTCTGTCATTTAACTGGGGTGTTTAGACCATTCGCATTCAATGAGCTTACGGATATGGTTAGGTTTGGATGTGTCGTCTTGCTGTTTCTCGTTTGTCTTATCTGATCCTTGTTCCCTTTTTCCTCTTTATGCTGTCTTTTTTTTCATTTTTTTATTGAGTTACAGTCATTTTACAATGTTGTGTCAAATTCCAGTGGAGAGCACAATATGCTCTCTTTTGAATTAACTGTTTTTAACAATCCCGTCCTGTCTCCCTGTTGGCCGGCAAAGGTATCTGCTGTGCTCTTCTAGTGGCTGCTGTAGGGTTTAGGCAGATTCCACGCGTGACTCTGTCCTGTGACTGCCAGCTGCAGCACCAGCCCCTCCTTTCCCTTGTTGCCCAGGTGAACGAGTGGCAGGACGACTGGCCGACCTTCTTCACCCGTCACCGGCTCCAAGCGCAGCTGGACCTCATTGAGAAGGACTACGCTGACCGAGAGGCAAGAGAACTCTGGTCACAGCTGCAGGTGGGCACAGCAGTTATCCCTGGGGAGAGGGGCTGTCCTCTCATGAGCCCACCACTTTTGTGTGGGGCCCTGTGCTAAAACAGAGCCAGAGTGGGGCCCACTGGAGCAGAGCTGGTGATGTCGTGACATCGTGGACACATGAGTGCCTCACTATCGGTTTGGTGGGGAAACTGGGAAGGGGGTGGGACTTGAGGGCACCTCTCACCTGCTGGGTCACAGGTGCTCAGCCTCACACTTTGCTCACGTGAAATGTAGGTGCTTGGCTTGTAAACGGTGACATTTACTGTTATTTTCTCACTCTTAACACTGTTCTTCCTTCTCTGACAAAGCGCAAATGTCCTCTTAGAGCAGGTGTGGGTGGCAGGTGGCCCCAGAGTGACTGGTTTCAAAACATAGCATAAGCATCAGAGACATTTTCTTTAACTCGTTATTGAAGCCATCAGGATATAAAAGAGGTGCAGATTTACCTGTGCTGTGAGATAAAAGATTAGCAGAGAAAGATTGCTAAATTACGTACAAAAAACTCCCCTCAGGTTACATGGTTCATACTTTACACAATGAAGGTGTAACCTCCGAGGCTGTCCGCTCTGCTGATGGAGGTCATCAGTGTTGGCGAGCTTGTGGACCTAAATTAGCAGTAAACCCCCAGACAAAGTGACATTCCCCGGGAGTCGGAGGGTCCTTAACCTCTGGGCTTGGGTTACAGTGGTGTGGGCCCTGAACAAGCACGAGGTTGTCTCTGCTTTGTTTCCAAGTGCTGGATGAGGAGTCTGGCTCCTGGGCCCAGGGTGACTCTGCATACAGTAATTATTTTCCTAGGTGAAGATCCCGGATCTGTTCTGTGGCCTAGAGATTGTCCCCGCCCTTCTTCATGGGGACCTCTGGTCGGGAAACGTGGCCGAGGACGACAGCGGGCCCATCATTTACGACCCGGCCTCCTTCTATGGCCACTCCGAGTTTGAACTGGCAATCGCCTCAATGTTTGGTGGGTTTCCCAGGTCCTTCTTCACCGCCTACCACCGCAAGATCCCCAGGGCTCCGGGGTTTGACCGGCGGCTGCTGCTCTATAAGCTCTTTAACTACCTGAACCACTGGAACCACTTTGGGTGGCAGTACAGGAGCCCATCCCTGGGCACCATGAGGAAGCTTCTCAAGTAGTGGCCGGCCGGCAGCCCCTGCCCAGCCGCTGAGCAGACGCCGGGGGTGGCTGCGCCGGAGGCCGCTTAAGGGAGAATAAAGCCCTGGGGGTTTCAGGGACAGGCTGTGTGTGTCTCCGTTGCACCTGTGTTTCCGTCCTCCAAGCAGCTGGGTTAATTTACCGGGGCCCAGACCACCTGAAAGGTCTCCGACTGGCTCATTACCTGTCCTAGCCTGGGGCTGGGGTGGGGCGGAACTTGGAGGTTGGATATATTCAGGACTGTTGTACAGAAATTCAGAGATCTGGGCTTTGTTTCAGTGGAAGTTGGTGTCCGGTCCCCCGGTGGACTTGCGGTTCCTCCTTCTGGCTTAGGCCGAGATGGGGACCACCAGACGGGCCCACCTCTTGAGCAGACTCTCTGGGGCTGAGTGGGGCTCCAGGTCCACCTTTCCTGAGGTGGAGGATGGACGGAAAGCCCACCACCGTGTTGTGCTGCAGCCACTGCGCAGCCCCTCTCCCGCGCTCCGTTTTGCAGCCGGTGTTTCCGCTGGATAAAGGTGTGGGCGCTGAGCAGGAGCCTCAGGCAGCGGCTATGCCTGCACCCCAGGGTGTCGGGTGGTCAGGGTGTTCCCGGCGTGGGGCTGTCCCCGTGGAGGGGCGGGGCTGCAGGACGCCGCGGCTGCCCACGTGTGCGTCTCTGAAGACCGGAGCCGCGCCGTCATCTCTCCTCTCAGGTGACCAATACTTCGTGGCGCTACGACCGCCCCAACGTCTCCTCACTGGAAAGTGCGGCTGTCTGCGGGCCGGAGGCACCCCGCTCAGCCCCGCGCGCCTGCAGACGGCTGTGCAGGAAGACCCCCGGCCACCCGACTGCGGTCACGCGCGGACGCAGCGCGCGTGAGCCGGCGAGGCTGCGAGGCCGGCCTGGGGTCTGGCCCTCGGCCCCGCCCACGGCATGCTCCGCCCCTCACCCCGCCCCACGCCGGGCCCCGCCCCGACTCCGCGCGCCCTATTTTGGCGGCCGGCGCGCTCCGTAGCGGGGCGCGCTCCGCAGCGGAGCCCGCGCGCAAGGTCGGAGGTCGCGGGGCGGGGCCAGCGTCGTCACCGCCGCCTCTGCCTCAGCCGTCTTGTGCATCCCGCGCCCCGCAACCCGCGCTCGGGCCAACCCGGCTGCGAGCCCGTGAGCCTACCGGCCGCCGAGGATGGCCCTGAGTGAGGAGCCCGCCGCGGGCGCCCCGGAGGACCCGGCGGAGGACCGGGCGGAGGATGCGGCGGAGGACGCGGCTCTCGCCCGCGGCGCCGCCCTCGAGTCGTTCGGCGAGAGCGCGGAGACGCGCGAGCTGCTGGGCCGCCTGCGGACGGTGGTCGGCGACCGCGCGGCCCGGGAGGGCGCCCTGGAGCGGTTCCGCGGTGCGCGCGCCTCGGAGGAGGAGGGGGTGGTCCTGGCAGGTGCCCCACGCGCGCCCGTGGGCCGGACCGCCGGCTTCCTGCGGCCGCACGCCTGAGGGGCGGAGGGCAGGGGCCTCCTTGCCCACCCCCGCACTGGGGGCAGCGAGGGTGGGGTGGGGTGGGGCGGACCTGCCTTGGGCGGCCCCACCTTCCGGTGCTCTCCCCACCCGTCCTGGGTCCACAGCAAAGCGCAGCTTCTCCGAGACAGCTGCGTGCACGGGGCGGTGAGAGCAGGAGAGGCGAGAGCAGGCTGGAGCGGGCCGGGTTTGGCCGGCTCTGCAGTTGTGGGGCCCGCACCCCGAGCCGTTAGCAGCAGACAGCAACGTGGCTCGGCCAGGACCGCGCGGCTCCGCGGAGTCGTGCCGCTCCGGGTAGCGCATCTTACATTTTCCAAGTTAAGCAGACCCTTGCGGTTGTCTACAACGGGCCACTTCCAAACGATTCCTTAGGATCCCGTGGTTAGATAGCTACGTAGGGTTTTGTGATTCAGTAAAATCATCTTTATGGACCCTTTTAGTTAAAGGCAATTTTGCATAATGTTGTCTTCCGGGGTTTGTAATGACAACGCTGACTTGCAGAGGGGCAGTGCGGCCGGGTGAGTGTAAAGAGCATGTGCGTTGGCAACTTGTCTGGATTTGAATCCTACCTCTGCCACTTGGTCAAGTTACTTGAGAGCGCTCAGTCTGTTTCTCTGGCTGTCATTTGGGGTTAGTGTGGCAACACCCTGGACACAGGACTGTCCTGAGCGGGAGGTGGATTCCAGGGCCCAGTGAAAGCCCCATTTCCCATTCTTGGGGGTGGTGAGATGCAGAGCTGTGTGGCACCAAGAACTGCCCAGGGCGCAGGCGGATCTGATAGGAGTAGAAACCCGGCTGCCTGAGATGAAAGAGGCGCGGTGTGAGGGGTCCGGAGGGCACACTGCTGGTGCGTGTGGCAGGGGGAGAGTGAAGAGAGTGGAAGGTGTGTGTTTAACAAAGGGAGAGTGCAGCATGGCGGTGGACGAGGGGCGGAGGACGGAAGGAGGGAGAACCGGAGAATGAGGGACTGGGACAGCTGGCCCTGAGGAGATGGGTGGGGGGCTCACTCCATCCCACCCCTGCTCTTGGGAGCTGCCCTGGAGGTCAGCACAGGAAAACTTGGGCTTCTGAGGCTCACGTGCACGCTTGCCTCAGTGATGTTAATTCTTACCTTGTTTATCTCTTCAGTAATCATGGACAAGTACCAGGAGCAGCCTCATCTGTTGGACCCGCACCTTGGTAAGAGCAGAGGTTGAGGATTTTGACTTTGATCATTCAGTTGCTGGTAATCCCAAAGTCTTGGAGTGTGGCGTACATGTGCATGCGTATGCATGTGCATGTGTGTGTGTTTGCCTGCAGAAGGGATCAGGATGCAGTGCCGGGCTTACTTGTTAGCAGGTCCTGGCTGATGAGTTTTAGCAGTCCCGTGGTAGTGGCGTGCGTCCCAGGTCATGCCAGGCTGCGGGCAGGTGTATTTGAGTTACTTTTTTCCTTGCCGCTATTGAAAGAACACATCTTTTGCTCATCACGTGTATTTGATCTGTTTGCCTCTAGGCATATTTTGTTACAAGAGCAAGTGCTTCAAGTGGCTCCCCGTTTAATGCTCACAGCATCTACAGAGTGTGTCTCTGTGTGCGTCTCCATTTCACAGATGAACACACTGAGGCTTGGGTTTCCTTAACTTTAATGTAGGATGGGGAAATTACTTGTTTGTTTCAATTGGCTCTTATTTTCTTTATTTTTGAATGATTTCTCAGGGTAATTTTTTCTTTTCTATTTGCGATCCTTACACATGCTTCTGGCAGTGAACTTGGGAAATAGGAAGGTAGTGATAGTAACTTATGTTGAAGGGCAGTGTGAGGTGGGGGTTACACAGACCCCTGGCTAGACCGTCTAGATTTACTCTAGCTGTGCCACCTGGCCGCTCTGTGCCTGAGTCTCCTCACCTGTGATACGAGCTGTCAGCGCCACCTGCCCTGTTGGGCGGCTGGAGCCCGGGGGCTTGCCTCAGTGCGCACTCAGGTGCCTTTTAACAAGTGGGCTGTGCTGCGCGTGCTGGTTTTTCCTTTTCAAGTAACCAGTGGTTTTGTAGAAGGTGAGTGCTGTGAACCCTCAGCTGTCTGGGAAGCACAGGTGTGTTTTCTGCGTGGTTGGCAGCTTGGCTGAGCAGAAGTGGAAGGCGCGGTTCCGCCGTCCCCACTCTGGGAACGTCGTGTCCCAGGTCTGCGTTTCTTTCTCAGACTTTTTTGCCTCTGAAAGTTTCTAGAACCTGATACTTTAGGCAGGTATAACTTGCTCTAGGCTTTTTTTTTTTCTTATACTGGGCGTTAGCTGGACAGTTTCAGGCTGAAGACTTGCATCTCTTGGCTCAGGGGACTTTGCTTCTGGTGTGTTTTTGATCATTTCTCTGCTTCTGCCTTCTCTTTTTGATGTGCCTGTGAATTGAATGTTGAGTTTTCTTAGCTTTTCCCTCATACTTCTGCTTTTTGATCTTTATTTTGCACATAGAAGATGTTTTTGAGTTTATTTTGACAATCGTTTTTACTTTCTAAGAGCTCTTGTCCTTGGTGCGGTCTGTTTCAAAGTTGTCTTACAGGTCAGGCTTTCCTCTCTGGGGAGCATGTGCCTGGTTGCTGTGTCCGGTGGCCAGGGGAGGGTCCTGCTGTGGGCTTCTGAGCCCAGAATGCTCATTGCCTCTTTCCCTCCTTCCAGTCCCTGGTAACCACGGGTCTGTCTCCATGGATTTGGGTATTCTAAGTATTTCGTGCAGTGGATTCAGACAACATGTGGTCTTTTGTAACTGGCATCTTTAACTTAGCATAATATTTTCAAGGTTCACTGTGTAATGAAATACTTCACTACTTGTTCAATTTCTTTTGGGTTTTCTAAGAAGGTAAATAATTACATAGTTTAAAAAAATATGTATTTGATCTTTTTATCCATGGTTATACATTTTCATTCTTCCTTTAAAATTTTTAAAAAGGGTAATGCTGCAAGATATAATTTACATACAGTAAAATGCACCCATTTTGAGTATACAGTTCAAGCTTTGATAAATGTTGGCACCCTCACTGCTGTCAAGGGCAGAGCATTCTCTTCACCCCCCGAGAAGTGGCCTCCTGTCCCTTTGCAGTCCTCCTGACCTGGCCCCGGGCACCACTGTCCCACTTGCTCTCTGGCCTCTTCAGTTCAAATCCTGTTTCTGAGACTCATCTCTGTGGTCACTCACGTATCAGCAGTCTCTTCCTTTCCTGCCGAACTGCACTTTGTTTATCCTTTCTCCTGTTGGTGGAGATTTGGGTTGTTCCAGCTTTGGGCTGTTAGGGACACCGCTGTCACCATTTGCAGACAATTCTTTGGGTGGACGAGTTTGCATTTCTGTGTAAGAGTGGAATTGCTGGGTGTGCAGCAAATGTGGGTTTTCTGGTAAACTGCCACGCGGTTTCCATAAAGGTTGTACATTTTACATTTGCAGCAAATCCATGAGAATTCAGTTGCCCTGCGTCCCAGCAGCATTTAGTCTTGTCCGTTTTTCTGATTCTAGTCGTTTCCTGGTGTCTCAGTGTACTTTTACTCTGTGCTTCCTAGGTGCACCTTGCATCCTTCTCCGTGTATTAAGACTTAACGGCCCAGAGCGTGGTCTGTTTTGTGGCGAGTTCTGTTTGCACTTGAGAAGAGTATCTTTCTGCTGTTGGCTGGAGTGCTCTGTCAATGTCATTTAAAAAATAAGGCGGTTATTGGTGTGTTACTTGGATCTTTTATATCCTTACTCATCTTTTTCACATGTTCTGTCAATTCCTGAGAGAGGAGTATAGAAATCTTCAGCAGTAATTATGGATTTGTCTGTTTCTCCTTTCAGTTCTCTCAGTGTTTGCTTTGCTTATCTTGAAGTCCTGTAGTTTCATCTGTGCACTGAGAGGACGGTTAAATCTTGGAGAACTGACCCTTATGTCATTATGAAAGGTCATCTTTGTCTCTGTAGGAGTCCTTGTTCTGAAGTCTGTCTGACTGAGGCTGGTGTGGGCTCCCCAGCTTTCTCGTGGTTAGTGATTGCTTGGTAAATCTTTTTCCTTCCTTTTACTTTTAACCAGCTGTGTCTTTATTTTTGTAGTGCATTTCATGTAGGGAGAATGCAGTTGGGTGTTCCTGTTTCTAAAATCCACTCTGACAGTTACTGCCTTTTACCTGTAGTGTGAGGTCCTGTGGTGTAGCTGTCCGTTTCCTCGCTCTCTGCTGACTCGTTTCCCCATCTGTTTTTGTTTCTTTTTTACTCTTTGCCTGCTTTCTTTTGTGTAAACTTAATGTCTGTTGGTGTTTAATTTTGTCTCCACTGTTAGTTCATTAGCTGTTCCTTTGCTTTGTATTTTTAGCGATTGCTTTGGGGTGTGGTGTGCCTCCTCAGCTTACCACGGCCCACCCCAGTGATACTATGCCGTCTTGGGTGTAGTGTAAGGACCTCACGGGCAGAGTCTCTCATTCTCCCTTCTGTTCTTTGTCACACACCTTTCTTCTATGTATGTGATAAACCTTTACACTATATTGTCATGGTTTTTATTTTGAACATTCAAGTTTTTTTCCCCCGAAGAAATTAATAATGAGAAAGTCCTTAATATTTATTTGTGCACTTACTATTTCCACCTTTATGCTTTGCTTTCTATAGACTGTAGTTTCTGTCTGGTATCATTTACTTTCTGCTTGAAGAATTTACTTCAACATTTCTCCTGGTGTAGATTTACTGGTGATGAATTCTTTCAGCTTTTGTTTGATAGTTTGCTTCACTTTCATTTTTGAAAGATGTATTGCTGGCTGTGGAACTCTAGGTTGACAGCGTTTTCTTTCCTCATTTTGGAAGACACGGCTGGTTGGCTCTGGCGAGAAGTCGGCCTTTGCTCGCCTCTGTTCCTCTGGGTGAAGTGTGCTTTTGTCTCTGGTTGCTTTTAGAATTTTCTGTTTATTGCTGGTTTTCAACAACTTGATTATGACATGCTGTGGTGTGGGTTTTTTCTGTTTTTCCTGTTTGGAGTTTGTTGGACCTTTTGGGTTGAGGGATTTATAGACTTTTATCAGATCTGGGGAAATCGTGGCTCTTCCTCCATGAGCGATCGTCTCTGTCCTTGCCTGCCCGACTCCAGGCACCCCTCTGCTGGTACGCGTGGCACCCGGCAGGGGCACTGCGGCTGCTTGGTTGTTTACATCTTCTCTCCCCTTAGTCTGGAAGTTTTTATTGCTGTCTTCAGGCTCTCTGATCCTTTCTTCTGCAGTCTAATCTGTTGATGCCATTTAATTTGTCATTTTATTTTATTATTTTTAATTTTGGGGGCAGGTAATTAGGTTTACTTATTTTTTAATGGAGGGACTGGGGACTGAACCTAGGACCTTGTGCGCGCTGAGCACGTGCTCTACCGCTGAGCTACACCCGCCCCCACTAAATTGTCGTTTTAGGTCTTACTTATTCCAGCTCTTAAAATTCTGTTTTTTAAATAGCTGCTGTTTCTTTCCTCATGTTGATTATGTTGTCTTTTACTACCTTAAGGATGTTTTATAGTATTTATAGTGTCTGAAGTTCATGTCTACTAATTCTATCGTCTTTGTAATTTCTGGTTATTTCTGTTGACTGGTTTTCCTGTTGGGGTCACAGTAGTTTTAGACAGTCACATGTTTAGTAATTTTTTTAGTGGATGACGGACGCTGTGATTGTTATCTTGTTGGGTGTTCTAAAGCTTTCTGTCTTTGAAGAGTGTTGGCGTTTTCAGGCAGCTTAGTTAACTGTCCATCAGGTGCCTCCTTTGCATCCTGCTTAAGCTTTGTTGGGCAGGTGTAGCTTCTTCTCTAGTTTTTCTCTAATTTAGCCTTACTACTAAGGAAAGACTTTACTGGAATGCCTGCTGGTTGCTCTGGGTGCTCAACAAGGACTCTGGCCTGATGGGATTCAAATGTCAGGCCTGTGTGAGCTGTGGGAACTCAGCCGGAGTGCTTCCGGGCAGTTGTTCGTACCCAGCCTTGGGGTATAACCACTGTCTGTGAGGGTCCAGCCAGACTCGAGGGGCCTCAGCAGACTCCTGGAGCTGTTCCTCTGCTTAGCTTCCTCCGGCTCGCCGTCCTGCAGATTTCAGCCGACTCGGCCTCCTCAAAGCCCAGTCTCCGCTCCGCTTGGGTCCCCCTCTGCACTGGGTTGCAACAGTTACTTTCCGGTGGGCAGCCTGGGCGGCTGAGGCCCCAGCTGGTTGGTTCCCGTGCACTGCCTGCTGCCCGGTGTCTGAAAACACTTGTGTCTGGCTCCCTGATTGTTGGCGGGAGGGCCGCTCCTTACCAGCCGTTCCGTAGAAGCTGGGAGTGTGGAGACCCCTTTTCCCCCTCTTCTTACCTCGGTTAGAATCAGGTTGCTGCTGAATTGTAGCAATTGTAGCAGGTGTCTTCCTTAGAGCATGGTATTAGTTACTGATTTGAGATGGAATAATTTTAAAAATTAAGAATGTTCTCCCTACGTTTCAAAAGCAGGAATGAAGTATTAACCCTAATGCCCTTTTAGAAACTGCTAAGATGGAAATTTTTTTTTCTTTTGCTCTATTGATACTTGGATTATATAGACTTACTAACATTGAACCATTCTTACATTTCTAATAGTCCTTTTTTCTTTTGGCATTTTGTTTTGTATCATATTGGTGTTTAATTTAATAGTAAATGTTTTGTGTATGCTTTTCCTTAGAGTGGATGCTGAACTTGTTATTGGAGTTGGTGCAAGATAAGACGTCTCCTGCTGACCTTGTACATCTGGCTTTTAAATTTCTTTACATTATCACCAAGGTAGTATTTACATAGCACTTTGTAGTTGAGAGAACACTTTCTTAAAACACTTGTTCCAGAAGTTGCCTTCTGAAATGCTACCTCTCAGGAAGGCTGGTTCTCACACACCAGCTGTGGGTTCCCCTATCCCGATCTCACCATGTGTCGGGGATCGGGTGTTAGTGGTCTGGTTGTGCCTTTGGCTGCAGCCGTGCTTTGCTGCGTTGTTTCCAGCACCTTGCCTTTGGTGGGCGAGGCGCCAGTGAGCTGGAAATGGGGGGTCCATGCACGTCCATGTGTGTATGTGTATATGCCTGACTGAGGAAGAGCACAAAGTTGGAAGGAAGTGGAGGTGCAGACCGCCGAGTAGGGTCTTGTTCAGCGCAGACTCTGAGGGAGTGGGTCTGGGGTGGGGCCTGGTGGTCTGCAGTCTTACAAGCTCCAGGTGCTGCCTGTGTGCTGGCCTGTATACTTACTCACGGGAGAGACTCAGCCACCTTGGGGTGGGTGGTGGGTCTGTGGGGCGGCAGGTTGCTGGCCATGGTGCCTGCGGTGTGGGTGGGGACGGGCCGTTTACACGCTTCTTGCCCTCAGTTGGTTGAGTGCAGGGTCCCTCCTGAAGGCGTACTGCTGGTGCATTTCACAGAAGCCTTAACGAATTTGGGAAGCTTTCGGTTCCCAAGGACTTAATCCTCAGAATTAAGATAGAAGCAAAACTTGGGAGTTCATGATAAATCTCTATTTCTGCTGAAGCACACCCAGGATCTGTTGGTCACACTGGGACCAAACACGCACACGGCATGATTCAAGAAGCAGAGGTAGCTCTCCTGCCGTTTAGTCTCACGAAGTTGTGTCCTTGTAGTGGGACATCGTTCTTTTGCTTATTGGGGCGGCCCACGTGGTGATTTTTGATATTAGAGAAAATAATTTGCTTCTTTCTGTATCTTCTTATTATGTAATAATTCAGTGTCTTTGCGGCCCACGTGGTGATTTTTGATATTAGAGAAAATAATTTGCTTCTTTCTGTATCTTCTTATTATGTAATAATTCAGTGTCTTTTTTTATTTGATAGGTTCGAGGATATAAAACGTTTCTTCGCTTATTTCCCCACGAAGTAGCGGATGTACAGCGTGTCTTAGACATGTTCATGCATCAGAACCTCAAAGACCACGAGGTGAGTGCCCCCCGGCCTCTTCATTCCCAGCCCCTGCTCTGTTCCTGTCTGCCTGCGCCTTCCTGCACTGGCGGCCTCGTCCCCTCCTTCAGATTTATCTTGTGCTGTTTTGTGTCACGTTCCTTTGGCTTTCCTCTTTTTAGCTAGTGGCTTTTTTTTTTTTTTAAATGACCTTTATAAAGAAACCACATACCTGCATACAGTGTAGTGACAGCTGTATCACCGTCCAAATTTCGTACATTTTAAATTGAACTGTGTTGGAGTCCCCAGGACCACCCCAGGTCCGATGTTCCAGGAGGACCACCCAGGGCTGGGCATGTGCTTGCCCTGCGGCAGGTTCATTACAGGAAAGTCCTCAGAGAGAGACACGAGGGGTGAAGGTGGAGGGAACCAGGGTCGAGCTTCCAGACCCTCCTCTCAGTTGGGTCACCCAGGGCACCTGTAATTCCTGAGGGCTGAGTTGTGAAGGTGTGTGAGGTGTTGTCCACCAGGGACAGTCATGGGGTCAGCACCCAGGATGTCGCCGGAGGTGGGTGGTGTGGGCACTCTGCTGGCTTGTGCTGACCCAGACTCCTGTCTGGGAGGAAGGCAGGTTTCAGCGTACGCACGTGGTTCACGCTGACAGTCCTTAGTTAGGGAGCCTTCCTGAAATCCAGGCTCACAGATGCTGGCCAGTGGCCAGCCTGGCAGTCCGGCGAGGTGTGGAGCACTTTCAGGTGCAGGAGGCACTCGGGGGCATGGGGTGTGGCCGCACCTATGCCCGTGCCCTGGCGTCTGGGGTGGAGGGGTGGGGGGGTGGGGGGCGGCGGGACCCAGGGGTGGCCGCTTTGTGAGTCAAATCACTCTGGCCTCTAGACCTGGGAGACCCGCTACGTGCTCTTACTGTGGCTCTCGGTGACCTGCCTGATCCCTTTCGACTTTTCACGCCTGGACGGGGACCTCCTCACTCGGCCCGGGCAAGCACGAGTGTCCACGATGGACCGCATCCTGCAGGTGGCGCAGGTAGGGGTGGCTGCGTGGGTGCTGGCGGGGGGGGGGTCCGCGTCTTCTGCTGGCCTGCATTTGGGGCTTGACTAGGTCCACTGTTGACATCTGATCTGCCCTCAGCTGTGGCTGCTCTTCTCAGTGAGGTGAAATTCCAGTTTGTCACTTACCATGAGGTTGTGATGCCTCCTGTGGGGTCAGGATGAGTGACTTCAGCCTTACGTCCTTGTAGACGGTGCAGATACTCTGATAATAGTGTAGAAGAGGTTTCGGGGTAATGGTAAGAGACAAAAATGTCCATTTACAACTTAATTTTTAACATTGTGTGAATAACACATGTTGATTGTAGGAAAATTAGAAAATAAAGAGAAGCAAGACAAATACTAAGTTGAAATTTCTCACATATTAGTGCCAGGAGAGAGCATTTGTGTTTTTTTCAGACTTCTCCTGCTGCAAGTGCTATGTGCACAGCCATAGGTTATTTTAGTAGTCACCTGCCGCTGCGGAGGATGCCACCCCAGACTTGAGCTGTTGACACAGCACACGCTTACCTGTCGTCTCCCAGTCCCTTGGGTCAGGAGCCTGGGTGTGGCTTTGCCGGGCCCTCTGCGTCGGGGTCTCCGAGGCTGCAGGCAGAGCTCCCGGGCCGCCCACCTGCAGCTCTCGAGGGTGTTGGCCCCTGGCCTCCAAGCTTGGCGGTCTGTTTCCTTGTGGGCCCACAACGTGCAGCTCATTCTGTGAAGCCGCAGGGGCGGGGTCTGTCGCAGAGTGCAGGTCACAGTAATGTGTGACCTCAGCGCAGAAGTGATGTCCCACCACCGTCAAATTCCCTTGGTTAGCAGTCACCGTGGGCACGGTGGGGCGGTGGGGGCAGCGTCTGCCTGCCACTTATACTGCGTTAACGCCTTGGATCCCACTTGACGAGGTATTAACTGTTTCATCCTCGTTTTACTGAGGAGGCAACAGGCGTGAAAGTATCCTCGCTTGCCCACTTTCCCGTGCGTGGTGGATCCAGGTTTGAACCCAGGGCTTTGGCTCCCGGCTTGTCCTCATGGTGCTCCTTGTGGCCCGGGGCCCCGGTGTCCTGCGGCTCTGGGGTTGCTTTCCCCTCAGCAGGCTCTTGGGAATGTCTTGCTGTGTCAGAGAGTGGACGCTCCCGGGAGTCTTGAGGGGAAAGGTGCTCCCTGATCTTGTTGTTTCTAGATCCTCTCTTCTGGATGGCGGTTTGCTTCTAGCAGTTATTCTCTGTGTCTTCGGCTCCTAGTGGGGTTGCCTGGGGAGAGGCAGTGCGTTCTTAAAGTTTTGTCCTCCCGAAGAAAGATCTTCTAAGTGTATCGCTTGGAGAGAAGTTAGTTGCTGAGAGTGGAAACGAGGCAGGCTTCCCGAGAACCCAGTCCTCTCACGTGTGAGCGGGGTCTCCAGCTGTTCGGCGCACAGAGTGCTCACGGGGCCCACGCATGTTCTGTGGGCTCTGGGTGACGTGTACGTGCTTCCTTTTTCTGCTGGTTTTGCAAACGTGTTTCATGAGTGTGAGCACACGCCACGTGCAGACTGGACACTTCCTTGAGGTGGTGCAGTGGTGGCAGCTGCAGCCCCGAGCGCAGGTGTGTGAGTAGTTTGTGCAGCCTTGGGATTTGGCCTCTGCCTGTGGGCGTGGGCTGGTGGGAGCTGCTGAGTGTGGGGCCGGCACTGAGTTGGCCCCTGAGGCTTGCATCGTGTGTGTCATGGTGTCCGTCCTCTTTCCCTCCTTGTAGTCCTACCTGGTGGTCAGCGACAAGGCCCGGGATGCCGCTGCCGTCCTCGTGTCCAGGTGAGTGCTCTCCGAGCGGGCCTGTCTTCTGTGTTAGCTGTGTGTCTTTGTTGTCAGAGAGGATGCTGGGATGCCTGGTCTGGGGAGGTCCTTGATGTCCTGAGTACCCCATTGCCCTCCATGGGGGACCAGCAGCACTGCTGGGGTGCAGAAAACCCCTGAACCTATGTGACTGCTGGCACTGCTGGTCTGGGGCTCAGGGGAGTCACGTGAGGCTGGGTTGGGGGCTCACGGGCCCATCAAAGGAGCATAGGTTTAGAACAGCTGTGGCACTTTTGCCAGACCTTGCCTCTGGGGTGGTGGCAGGTGGAAGAGCCTTTGAAAGTCACTTAGAAAGCAGTCCACACTGCGATTTGTGGAGATCGCGGGCTGTGAGTGTGTCTTGTGACTTGGGCTGAAAATCCCCAGGCGTTCCACGTTACCTAGAGTGGCCGTGCCCCACAAAGGCCCAGATGGTCTTACTGATTAGCTGGGAAGAAGCCCTGGCGGCAGACCTGGCGTCTCCACAAAAGCGTCAAAAGACGCACATGACTGCATGGACTTGTTTCATGAAATGGGAGAGCACAAGAAAGCAGTTCTTCTGAATCTTTCGATGACGTGATTTATTATTTCTTTTTTTAAATTTTTATTTTTTATTGATGTATAGTTGATTTACAATGTTTCAGGTGCACAGTGTGGTGATCCTGTTATGCATATGTATATATATTTTTTCAGACTATTTTCTGTTACAGTTTATTACGAGATACTGAATGTAATTCCTTCTGCTACTAGTGGGTCCTTGTTTATCTGTTTTGTGTGTAGTAGTGTGTTTCTTGTGTGACGTGATTTAAAATCTGTGTGTAGTGTAGATGAATTAAAAAGTTTGGCTCCCCCCATTCGTGAAAGTTGGCTGTGAAGACCTTGGGATGTTCGGGCTGGGAAATGAGCAGCACTTGGCTCCGGGCCACCTTGTCAGCTGTGCAGCCACGACCTTCTTGTCCGAGGTGGGAAGGGAAGTGCCGGGTGTAGAGGGCAGCTGGGGGCCTCGGACGACACATTTGTGAAGCTGCTTTGCCCACCAAGGGCAGAACTGGTTGCGAGGAATGGTATTAGGAGCTGGAGAGGGGCCTGAGCCCGCCTGGATGCTCCACCTGGAGGAGAAGCCCGCCTGCAGAGGAGCGAAGTAGGTGGGCTTCCTGACTGTGAAAGTCACCATGTGAGTTTTGGAAAATAGAAGGTACAAAAGAAAACATACTGTCCTCCCGTGAGATGTAACTGCCCTGTCCTTGGTCCCCCTGCCCGTGGGCGTGTCCGCCAGTGGCCCACGTCCTTCCATGGCATGTGGGGTGTCGGTGGATTTGTTCCGGTGCCGATGGGCTGACCCTGAGCTTCAGGCGGTCAGGCTTCTGAGCGTGGTTACGGTGTGACGTGTTCTTCCTCCCGCCCACTGCCGTGTGGACCTGTGTCAGTGAGATGAACATCACGAGCCCCCTGCGTGACCCTTGTGTGGCTCTGGTTGACTCCTCTTTCCCTCCCAGTTTCTTGAGACATGGTTGGCGCACAGCTCCACGTGCGCCCAGGGTGCGCGGCTTGGAGACGTCACTCACAGGCCTTATGATGTGGTCGTCACAGCAAGCTCAGTGAGCGTCCATCATCTCAGGCAGACATGGAATTAAAGATGTGGGGAACGTCTTCCTCCTTGTGACAAGAGTCCAGGATTCACTCCCTTAACGACTTCGGTGCATTTTGTGCAGCAGCGTCAGTTCTGTTCCTCGAGTTGTGTGCACACCCCTGTACCTTTAACGGGAAATTTGTGCCTTTGTGGCCGCCTTCCCCATCTCCCCCCCTAACCCGCCTCTGGTGACCCCAAGTCTCATTTCTTTCTGTGTGGTTCGACTTCTGATTGGTTCTTAGGGACAAGTTCCTAGAATTGGAATGAGCGTTCTCAGCGCTTTAAATGCAGTTACTGGAAGGCTGCACTAGTGAGAGTCGCCCTTTCCCACGTTTACCAACATTCAGGCGGTCTTACAAGTGTTCTCTAAGTTTCTTAAACGGAAAGTAACGTCTTTATCTTCTGTTTTCTTTTTATCGCTTATTATTGTTAGCTGCAGTGCTGAGGGCTTGGTCAGGCTCTCTGGGCTTGACTGGAGTCCCGCACCTGTGGGCGGTGGAAGCGAACCCCTGACCCCTCTCCCTGCTGTGTCCTCCAGAGCCGGCCTGGCCTGTTCTGTCCGTGCTGGCGGGACGCACGCGCCACCTGCTGGTCAGACGAGCAAGGCTGAGCCTGAGTCCAGTGCTGCGGCCGGCGTGCCCAGCTCCGGGAGCCCGTGTCCTCAGTTTTGGAATGGGTGGGGGCTGAGGGGCAGGCCCCTCTACCTGTCTGTCTCTTGCAGTCGGGCCCTGCGAAGGCCTTGCCTACGGGGTGCCTGCTTCTGGTGCCGCACGCTTCCCGCTGCTAGCTGTGAATGCTCCTTTACGACGTGTCGTCTGGAACTGTGCCTGTCCCTTTTCTTCAGTGGAACCTCTGAACATTGCTGCATTTTCTGTTCTTTGATGTTATGTTGATGCCAAGACACTTAGCTAGGGTGTTACTGTACAGAAACTCTCCAAGGGAAAATAAGCCTGTACTCCTACTGGTTGCATTAATTTTAAAAAGCAGACCTTTTTATCTATTTGTGAAGTCAAGGTGTGTTCCATGTAGAAAAGCTGGAAATTTTCTAACGTAGAGAATTAGGAAAACCCTGCGCATTTGTGATTAGCCACACAACGCGAGAGTTGTGGTCTTTTTTCCCGTCCTGTCACTACTGAGCTTGCGCAGCAGGGTCTCAGTCAGCAGCCTGCTTTTCCGCTGAGTTTCACGTTGCCGTTGATTAAGTGGCTCCTGATTTCCGGTGTCTGAGTTACTCTGGTCGCTTCCTCACGTTGGCCCTCTTACGGTGCAGCTTTGGGCGTACACCTGTTTTGGTCTTTGGGATTGTTTGTCTTAGGCCCAGGGAGGTGGGCTCCCTGAGTCGCGGGACACGAGGTTGTTGGGGAGCCTGTGTGCCAGTTGCCAGGTGACTCTTGGGGGCGGGTTCTCGGGCTCTGCTGCGTGGGCGGCCTCGCGGACAGCCTGCTGCCCCAGTGGGATCGCGTGTCGTTTTGCTATGGCTGGTAGTTGGTGTGCGTTTCTCTGGTGGCTGGAGAGTCTTCACACGTCAGTGCCACTCCAGGCACTGTGTGTCCCGCTGCGCGACCTGACTGTGCCATCCACGGGCTCGTGGTGCCTTTTCTCCTCGAGGGTGAGCTTTCTCCGATGAAGGGCATCAGGTGCGGTGGGGACGATGGTTCCGCCCCCTGGTTAGTGGCCTTTTACTTTATCCTTTGGAGTAAAGTTTTAACTTAACTATAAAAATACTGTTTTGTTCTTTTGTTTAGTTAAGTTTATCCTGTTAGGAAACTTGAGAAGTAATCTTTTATATTTTCTACCTTTTTGTTGTTTAACAGAATTATTAATCCACTTGGGCCTTTTTTGGTGTAAGGTGTAGAGTGGACGTTCCCCCTTACGGGTAACTGTAGTCTATCCCTGCTTTGTGGATATCTCACTTTTCCATTATTTATTTTAAAAACACACACAGGAAGTTCGTACGCCTGGTAGGTTTTGCCACGGCCCCTGTGCTATTTCAGTCTCAGGCCAGGTGCCGTGTGGTGACAGTGCCGACAAGGCTCGGAGCAGCCACCGGTCCCTCCGGCGTCATGCCCTCTGTCCATCTGGGAGTCTGGTCCTGTCGTTAAGGTTTTGTGGATCGTTCTGGCTGTGCTTCCCTCCCTGGGACAAGGACGGTGGTTCTCTGAAACACCGCATGTGTTAGCCGAGCTCCACGTTTAAAGTCGATGTAAAGTCTGCAGTGTGGTGTTTCCCACAAGAGGGGGCAGCATTGGGCCTATGGGAGGTGTCGCTTCTGTGAGTCTGTGTGTTACATCTGTGGGGTAGTTTCCTTTTTTGCTTGTCTGTGCTTTTGGACCTCTGCTGTGAACGTGATATTCCCTTTTTTTTAATGAGAAAAATAAAATGTAAAATAACCAACTTGCTTAAGTCTTTCAAAGGAGCCTTAGGTTTTTACTGTACTTTGGAAACTCAGCTCGTGTGACTGTGTCCAGGAGAGGAGGTCGGCCTGGCTGCTTGGGGAGGTGCAGCGCAGAGGCAGGGGTGCGCCCCCAGTGTCTGAGTCCCAGCCGGACTGCCCCCAGCCCTGTGGGCCGCCTCTGGGCTGGGTCGGAGGTCAGGCTGGGGATGAGGCTGCTGTGGGCGTGGCCCTCATCCCGCAGGGCCTCCCGGAGTCGGGGATTTAAACGGGGTCAGGGAAGCTGCCTCGGGTCTGTCCCCGTTTCTCCCCTCTTGGTATCACTGGAGGCGCAGGTTCTGCACGAGGTCCTGGGCCTCTTCCCGTGCCCCGAAGCACAGCTTCCTGGGGAGGGCATGTGAGTTTGCCTTTGTAACCAGCGCCCCAAAGTGGGAAATCCCTGGTGGCAGCGTCTCCAGGTGTGTGCGTGGGCTGGGGGGACCGTGTGTGCTCGGGTGAGGGGGACCACATGCCAGCCCTGGTTTCCCCACCTGCAGGCCTCCTCTCAGCTGGGTGGGGGTGTGGACAGCACCATCCTGAAGGAAGAGGGCCGAGTGCCGGTGGGGGGCTTCCAGTCCATCTGCAGGGGCGGAGAATGGTGTGGCCCACCCTGCTGTGCTCTGTGGGGGCAGCTGGGGAGGAGAGGTCCTCACCGGTCAGGATGCTGTCCCTGTGCCTCCTGCCCTCCCCTTGCTTAGCTGTTTCCTTCTTGTTATGTGCCTGCTTCGTGTTTCTGCCCCCGGCCGCCAGCTCCTGGGGAGGGCGGGGGCTCGGTCAAGGTAGAGCCAGGCCTGGCATGGGCCGAGGGGGTGAGGAGTGCAGGGGCCCTGCTCTGCCGTGGGCCTGGAGGATGGCCGCCCAGACCCATGCCCAGGAGTGGGGCACCAGCCAGCTCTCGCGGCACAGAGCTGAGTGGACCCACCGGGGCGGGGGCTGTGCCGGGCAGAGAGGGTGAGGAATGGAGCCCTGTAGCAGGTGCGGGGAGGGGTGGCACGGGGTGTGGGTTCCCAAGGCGAAGGGATCC
Source organism: Vicugna pacos (assembly GCF_048564905.1). NCBI lineage: Eukaryota > Metazoa > Chordata > Mammalia > Artiodactyla > Camelidae > Vicugna > Vicugna pacos. The sequence goes on from NC_133002.1 coordinate 62,964,899, forward strand.
GGGGTTGGAGATGGGAAGGGGAGCCTGTGGTGTCCAGCGCTCGGCACCAGTGGGCACGTGGGAGGTGGGGGTTGGGGGCGTGGGACCCAGACCTCAGTCATGGTGCGAATCGCACCTGAGGGCCAGAGTCTACGGGTTGGAGCGTGCCGGATGGAGCCGTAGAGGGAAAGGGGCTGTGGCAGAACTGTCACCTGCCTGTTTGTGTCCTTCTGGCAGGTTTGTCACTCGGCCTGACGTCAAGCAGAAGAAGATGGCCGGTTTCCTGGACTGGAGCCTGTGCACCTTGGCCAACTCCTCCTTCCAGACCATCGAGGGGGTCATTGCCATGGACGGGACACTGCAGGCCCTGGTGAGCACTGCTGCAGTGGGGCAGGGTCAGCTGGTGGGGCTGTGGGCTTGGCGGGGAAGCTCCGAGTACCTTGATTTCATTCCCAAGTGGTTGAAGCACAGAGTGGATGTCATCCCTGAACAGATGGGAAATGCGACCGCGCCTTGTGCCCCAGGGTCGGCCTTGCCTTGTCCGAGGGGCCTTCCACCTGGGGAGGGCTGGGCTGAGCGGCCTCGCATGTCGCCGCCAGGGGGCAGCAGTGCCCGTGGAGTCCAAGCCGCTGGGGCGGGAGCGTGGCCTCCTCAGGTTTCCTGCTGCTTAATCATGTCACAGAGAGAAATGAAAGAAGGCAGGTGATTTGAACTTTGGTTTTGATCAGATGCTCGGGGTGTTTGTAACCCCTGATCTGAGCGCAGACCCTACCCCTGCCCGAGGGCGCTGGGTGGTGCCGCCTGCTCTGCTTGTGTGGAGTTTAAGTTCTGCGGGAAGGGGGGGCCCCTATGCAGCCCTGGGGTCAGCCCCCTCCCTCCGGCCCTGTCCCCCTGCTCTGTCGTTGCTGTGGGTGAGACCCTGCTTGTCGCTGGAGCTGGGGAGCCCAGGGCCCACTTGGAGGAGAGCAGGGGTTTCGGGCTGTGTTTAAACAGGGGCTTCTGGGCTGTGACTCGGGGTGATGTCGTCTTCCTGGGTGTCGCCTCCTCTGCTCTCCTTGGCGGGTGTCAGAGGCGTGAGGGCGTGGGGACAGTGGGGCCCCGGGTGTCGGAGGAGCAGAGAGGACCCCCCGCACTGCTTTGCACCTAGAATGTCCTCAGACTCACAGTGCCATTGCCCCTTCATTGTCACTTACGTGATGAGACTCTCGGAATGCTTTAAAGGCACCTGGGAGATGCACCGTTTCCTGAGTGCCTGTGGTCTGCTGAGGTAATCCGTGTTTTCACGTGTCCTTCCGTGCTGTGAGTAGACGTGGTGTGTCATACAGGGGCTTTAAAAGAGATGGAGGTGTGATGCACATTGTAATTCTCCCTTTAAAGTATATAAGCTCCGTGATTGTTTTGTATGTGCACAGGGTTGTGCGGCCATCCCCACTAATTCCCAGGCATTCTCCTCACTCCTGAAGGGAAGCCCACACGCAGTAGCGGGCCCTCCCCATCCCTCCCCTGCCACCCCCAGCCCCTGGAGCCCTAGACTTGCTTACTCTGGATGTTTCATCTGAGTGGAGTCATGTGATGGGACCTTCCTTCAGCGTGGTGTTGTCCCGCTGCCTCCACGCAGTGGCCTGTGTCTGTGCCCTGTCCTTCCTCTGGTCGGTGCTCTGTTGTGTGGGTGTCTTGCTTTTTCTGAACAACGCTGATCTGAGCCTTTGTGTGTAAGGTTTTGTTTGAGCGTGTATTTTCAGTTTCCTTGCCGCAGTAGTAGCAATAGTTTTTTTTAAATTACTGAGGAAGTTTAACACTGATTTGAACACTTCTGGCGTTTGAGGTCTGTGGGCCTTTTCCTGGCTGCACACCTTTCACACTGACGGACACAGGTTTCGGCTTGTGTTGGCACGACCTCTGCCTGTGGGCACTCTCCGCGCTGCCTGTGTGGGCGGCGCTTCAGGAGGACATGCCTGCTGTGAGGGGCTCCTTGTGGGTGAGGCTGGCAGGAGGTGCTGAGTGTGGAGCTGGTCACCAGGCCGTCACTGCGGGTCTTAGCAGGGGGCCGTTTATGTTGCAGGTGATCCTGGTAAGGGATGGGTGGATGGGCTGAGACGGTTTATTTGAACGGTTGAGTGTGAGTGGATGCCTAGTGTTTGCATGAGTCGCTTGCCAAGTCCCAGGTCAGGGAGAAGCCAGGGCTTGAGGATCGCGGCCGAGCCTGTAGGTCCCCTTCCCTGCAGGGAAGCCCCGCCCTAAATCGCTGTCGCGGCAGTGGTCTGGCTCTGGGCCTCCTCGTCCTGCTCAGGAATCTGCGTCCTGGATGGGCACCTGGGTCTCCTGCAGCCCCTGGCCTGGCAGCCACCCCTCCAGAGGCCATCGCTGCGTTTGACTGGGGCCGCTGAGCCGCAGGTGCCTGCCTCCACCCTGGGGTGGTGACCACCACTGCGCTCTCAGGCCACCAGCCAGAGCACCCATGGCCACCTCGTCCTGGCTCAAGTGCTGGCGCACCCAGTGCGGTCTCAGCTTGAGAAGGTCCTGGGGCTGCTTTCTGTCCAGTTCTGCCCCGGCCGGGCCCATGGACCTTTTTTTTTTAAAAACAAAAAACCAAGAAACAGCTTTGGTCCTCTTGCTGCTGGTCGCCGGCTTGTGCAAGGCCTGCCAGCCACTCCGCCGGCAGGAGCCAGGGCTGTCACTAGGGCGCCTCCACGCCCCACGCTCGAGGAGAGAGTGTCTCTCTTTTCCTCCTGAGGAGCAGAAGGGTTTTCCCAAAGGCTTAGTGAAGCCAGGCCCTGCACCCCTGTGCGCTTGTCACCCAGAGGAGGGGCCCCGTGGGGCTGGGGCACGCTGGCCGCCACGCCCAGAGCTGCCCAGGGAGATGGACTCTAGGCAGGAGTATCACCGATGCTGCTGCTGAGACCCCTGCCGGTGAGGCCAGCCCGGCCCTGCCTCCTGAGCCCGTGGGAGCCTGGTGTCTGCTGGGAAGACCCGGGGTCCTTCTGGGATCCTTCCCTTCTCCTGAGAGGGAGAAATTTGGTGTAACTGCTGCCGCCGCCGCCGAGCGGGCGTGGTCTTGCCAGGAGCTCCTCAGACCTGAACGGCGGGCCAGGCGTCCGCCCTGCGTGATGAAACCTGCCCGCGCTGTGTGTGCTCCAGGGTTTCCTTCCTCCTTTGATGCACTTGGCTTCGTTTTATCCACCTGTTCATTAGTGTGGGCTAGGCGAAACAGGTGGACTCGTAACAAGCACCATCGAAACTGGGGCTCGGTTTTCGCTTCCCTGGAAGCGTGCTTCTCTCGCAGCGATGGCTTCTACCTCTCGTGGGAGGGAGGCACGTGTTTGGCAACTCCTTTCACTGGAGGCCCCTTCACTGTGACTCTCGAGACACCCTTTGGTTTAGTCCCTTTTTCGTAAGCATTAGGAGTAATGCTAATTTAGGAGATTCAAGGAAGGGAAACAGAATCAAAAGTTGAGGCTGGTCGTCATTTGAGCTTGCTGCTCTCTGCTCCAGCTCCTCAGTCGGTGCCCCGTGGTGGCTGGGGGTGGGCGCGGGCGGGTGGTGCCGGCCGCTGGGGTTGCATCTCCCTCCGCAGCGAGGGTCCTGCCCATCTCGTCAGGGGGGAACAGTGCAGACACATTGACAGACAGCGGAAGGGAGACCGCCGGGCCCACGGTCACCCAGCCTGAGCCACGTGTGGGGATGGAGGAGCCTCCTGCCCAGGTGGGGGGGCTGTTGAGCAGGCCCCATGCACGCCAGACTTGTGACTCTGCCCCGGGGGGTGATGGCCCTTTGGGCCCCCCTGAGCCTGGGCCCTCGTCCTGGCAGTGCCCATGATCCCAGGCACGTGGCGCCCTCCCTGCGCAGTCTGTCGAAGGGAAGTAGCAGGTCTCTGACCTCGGAGGGCGTGTGATGTGACACGAGGCCGTCTTTGACGAGGAGGGCGCTTGCTCGTCATCCAGGTCATTCCCGGGTGGCTTTGATTCCTGTTCTCTCCGGGCTCTTTGTGGTTTCGTTAAGGTGGTTTGGCCAGAGGACACATTATCCAAATTGGGCTTTTCAGTGGCAGCGCTTGCCTGGGGCAGGCCGTGGGTGGAAGGAGCACAGAGGCAGCACTTGAACGTGTGCGTTTTCGGGGGGGGGGGGTGCCTCGTTCACGGTCTCCTGTATGGTTCAGGTGAAAGGCGCCTTCAGTTCCCCCGTGGGCTGGGGTAGCCGTGGAGCGGCCAGCTCACGCTGTCTCACGTGACTCAGCGTTTTCTGGGCAGCAGGCACAGAGTCTTGTTGGAACACGCACGGTGTGTGGCTCGCCTCCGTCCGCTGGCGGCCTGGTCTGTACACCTGCTGTGTGGAGAGGTGACGTGTCCTCCTGGACAGGTGTGCGCTCGCAGGTAGCCCAGCCCAGGCCCACGCTTGCGGGGGAAGGGGCCTAGTGGGTCACAGGCGCCTTTGCCTTGGAGGAGAGACAGAGCCGTGCTCCTGGCCAGTGTCCCTACACCGCAGCGTCCTGGCCCCCACCCCCCGCTGGGCACCCTCCCTACGTGCAGGGGTCCCTCGGGCTCTCTGTGCCCGATTCCCCGTGACCTCCGTTCCTGCTTCCTGTCCACGGTCCCAGGGCCCTGGGTCTGGGCACCTGTTGTGCTTGCTCCAGGCTCTGCAGGTCGTGGCTGCCACCCCGAGCCCCCGGCCTGCCTGGCGAGACCCAGCAGCAGAAGAGGGTGCCCGGCGGCGCTGCCTGGGCTCTCGCTGGTCAAGTCAACTCGTAGGGTGGTGGCTCCAGGCATCTCCCAGGCCCAGCTGTCCTTTCTGGATTTGGTGCTCGCTGGGTCAGGCGGGCTGCCCCTGGTGGTCTGTCCGGGGTCCTCGCCTAGAGCATGCTCAGCCATCTGCTCTCTCTGCCCTCCCTCTGCTTGGGCCCCGCCTGGTCTGTGGCTGGTCCACTTGACGGCAGTGGTGCCACCTCTCTGTCCCTCAGCTGCAGCCATGCTGTCTCCACCACCTTTGGAGAACTAGGGGCAGCGCCGGAGGGTAGGTAGCGCCGGCCCCAGGAGAGGGGTGGGCACCGAGCTCGGCCGCCTCTTCTCTGTGGTTCCCACCCGTCAGTGCCTTGCCGTGGGTGTTCTGGATCCCGCACTCCTTTGCACTGCGTGGGCTGCCGGCCCGGTCCTTGGCAGCCTCAGCTCTATGCTGTCTGGTCCTGGATGAGGCCCGCCGGCTCCTCCGCCCTTCCCTCTGTGTCTCCTCCTGTCTCACCTCCACATGAGCCCCTGCTCCACACGTGCAGGAGAATCTTGGAGGCAGACCGACACCAGCCACCATCGGGCCTCCAAGTGCTTGTCAGGACCGCTTAATTCAGGGGCAGTAACTCTTCAGAAAAAGATGGCTTCTCAGTCTACTTGCCTAACGTAGGCACAGAGGGTGCAAGAGGCAGGGTTCCTGCCACGAGGGCTGAGCGAGGATCAGGTGGACCTAAGCCCTGCGCAGTCCCCAGGGCAGAGCTGACTGGTGGGGGCGGCTGTGACCCACAGGGGAACGTCTGAGTGGAGCGGTGGGGCGTGGGGAGGGGTGCTCTAAACGGGAGCGTCTTGGTGCGGTTTGCTGTTTGGGTGTGGATTCCTCTGTGGGCTGTTCAGGCCACTGGAAGGAGCTGGGTGAATGCTCAGGTGGTAGGGTAGGTACGTCGTGAGCAGGTTGGTCTGAAGACAGGAAGTCCCGCCTGTCTGGTGTCCCCTGGGCTCTTCCCTGTGCACCTCCTTCCTCCTCCTCATCTCACAGCTGGGGTGGGGAACAGGAGGGGGAGCAGGGCGGCCCGCCCCTCCCGTGGAGCTGTGTGCGAGTGGGTCGCACTGTGAGATTAGACATGTGACAAGGCAGTAACACTTCATGTGACTGTTGAGCACTTAAACGTTTCTTTGTGAAGTTAATTTTTAGTTACATATTTGTATACTTAAAATTTTTCGTAATTTACTTGACATACACTTACTTTATCAGGATTGTATTTTTTCATTCTGGGTCCTTATTGATTATAATCAGCTGCTTATCCTGGCCATCCAAAACTCAACTTCAGCATCAAATTTCTCCGCATGGGAAATTGTTTTGTTTTCCCCTTAATGTATGCAGCCCTGAGGAACTAAACCGGGCGCACACTTGAGACAAGAGAAGAGTGGGGCTGTGTGACGGGGGCCACGATGCTCGTGCTCACCGGCTGGCGGGGGACTCTGGGCACCTGGTGCAGGCCCCCTTTCTCCCAGGGCCTGGGGTGGGGCTGCTGGTCTTGGCCTTGATTCGGTGGTGCCTCCAGGGGACCTCAGACCAGCATCTCCTGCTGGGCAGCCTGTGATTCACCGGAGAACGTGCCCCGGGGAGGGAGGCTGGTGCGGTGGCAGGAGAGCAGGCCTGGGCGGGGAAGGCGTGGTGCTTCAGAGTGATTATGGGGAAACTGGAGCAACAGGAACAGACCCGGTGGCCTCTCTTCTCAGCTGTGCATGCTGTTTGTCGGCGTCTCTGCAGCGTGGCTGCCAGTGTGACGTGTGTGTGCTTCCAGCCAACTCCTGTTTGATGCCCCCATGGAAAGGGGTGCACCCTGCTTGGGTGCTGGCTGAGGACCCTCCCAGCTATCAGAGGCCAGGGCGTTTCCTCCCGTTGCTGAGGGTCGCTGACCTCTGTGCCCGCCAGGTTGGACCACGTGCGCTGGGGAGGGCAGTTTTTTAAGGTGGCCCCGTTCTATGTAAAAAGTCAGACCAACAAACAAAAACAAAGCCCTTGCCTTCAGTGTTTTTTGTTCCTTTTCATGCTTTTTGCCCTTCAGAGTCTGTGCACGGGAGAGTCTCCCTTCGTGTGTGCAGAGAGCCCCCTGGGAAATCCTGGGGGATTTAAGGCCCGGAAAAGTGTTGGGATAAAAAACTTGCCTTGAACTCATGAAAAATGGAGTGTGGGTCCCCCTTGGTCCAGACACGCTGACTGCCTGGCCTCGGGGCTGGTCCCCTGCGTGGGCTGGGATTCAGGGCCTGTCACCCGCCGCCCGTGTCTGGTGGGGCCATGTCAGTGTTGTCCTGGGAAGTCCTCCCCATCCTGTTCTTTTCTCCTACTTAGACTTTGGAAGGAATTTGGCAAATGACGGGTGTTACTACTGAGAGCATTTTTGACATTTTCTCTGGCTTTAGGTTCTTATTATTTGTTAGTGAATGAGACCAGGCGCCGCCTCTCCCTTTCCGTGCTGTTGACCCCATGGCCTCCCCCGGCTGGCCACCTGCCCTGCTCCAGGTCTCTCCTCAGCTTCCCGGACGTTGACAGTGTCCTCCTCTGACTGTCCGCCTCATTGTGTCCTCCACATGCTGCTGTGTGCTGTCCGTCCCAGGAGGACGGGGTGCCTGGGCACCGAAGCACCCTGCCTGCAGGCGGAGAGTTCAGTCCCTCACATGTTTCCTGAGAAGGGGGTTGTTGTCTGTTGTGTGACCGCCCAGCCCGAAGCCCGTGGCTTCCGCAGCCGCCGCTGCTTGTGCGTGTGGAGGCCAGGTGTGGGGGCTTGTCTCTGCCCCTGCTGCCCAGGGCTCGCCTGGGCAGCCTGTGCTGCAGGCGACCGGAAGGGCTCTGCTCGCTGGCGCCAGTGCACGTGGGTGCCGGCTTCCGGGGGGAGTGTCGAGCAGGGGGGCCTGGGCTTGGAAGTCACAGCGTTGCTCCCGTCTGGCTCCTTTGGTGGAAGCAGCCGGACACCCGTGTCCCCGGGGAGGGAAGCCTCAGCCCCAGAGACCCCAGCTCTGGATGGCAGGGGTCAGAGGGGGCCACACAGGGTGACCATGTCACTCCTGTCCAGCCTGCGTGTCTGAGAGGAAAGGAAGGCCCTGCTCCATTCACAGAAAAGCTGTCTGGACGAGGTGGGGTGCACAGCACCTCAGCCTGGTGCCCTTTCTGGACTGGCCGGAGGTGCCCGTCTGACCGGATGCTCTAACAGAACAGCCACGTCCACGTCGGCCGGCCTCGGTGCCCTTGGGCCGGCCTGTCCCCGGCTGTGGGGTGGGTGAGGATGACTAGGCTTGCTGTGGGACTATCTCAGCGAGCCCGCCGCCTGCGGGTGGGTGTTTTGGTGCTGCCTGACTGTCCCCAGATTCCACGCCCCGCAAGGAGGGAACCTGGTGTTTCTGTTCTGAAAAGGGATGGCTTAGGTCTCTAGTGGAAGAGAGACCCCCGCAGGTGGTGCACCCCCCTGCACGTGCACCCCAGTTGGTCCCGGGCCCCCAGCTTCGGTGGAGACGTCGCTGTTTGGGTGCTCTGGACCTCGCCCCCTCGGCCCTGCCCATTGTCCCTGGCTGGGGCCAGTCGTGCCTGCACTTGTGCCTGGTCCGAGTTGGCAGCACCCGCCCTGTCCTGTGTCCGTCTGGCGCCTGAGTCTCAGGGCCACTGGGGCGTAGCCTCTGCCGTCAGCAGTGCTCAGCACAGGCTGCCTGGTTGGCCCGCCGTCCCGGGCCCTAAAGAGGCGGGGATGCTGCCTGGCGCTGTGTCGCGGGGGTTGTTTCCTAGCGTTCCCCTCGGTCACATTCTTTCGTGTGTGGACCGTGATTCGTGCAGTGCTGGTTTCCTGCGGCTGACCTTCTGTCCCCGTCACTGGCCCTTCGGATACCCTCCTTCTGGTTTCTCCTGCGGTTGCTCAGAGCCCTTCCGCTGTGCTGCCGGCTCTGCTCCGGGTCTGCCGCCTGAAGCCTCGGGGGTGCTGGGGCAAGCTGGCCCCTAGTGCCCTCTTCTCACTGGGAGCGCGCGCTGCTGCGATGTCCCGCTGCTCGTTCAGGGAGGCGCACGCAGCCTCTGGCGTGGGGCACGGCGTCCGCTGTGGGCGGGCTTCCCTTGGCGCTCTTCGTTCCGCCCGCGGTTGATGGGAGCCTTCCTCGTGGGTGGGTGCTGGAGTTAACGCGAGGTGTTACCCTCAGTGGTTTCGGGTGTTAACCCAGCCTTGCATCCTTGCAAGTGGGGACTAGACCCCGTCTGGTCATGGGGTGAAGTCCACTTCACATGTTCCTGGATTTGCTTTGCTAACGTCTTGTTAAGGAGTTTTACCTGTTTGTTCAGGAGGGATACTGACCTGTGGTTTTCCTGTGATGGCTGGGCTTTTTTTTTTAGTTTTTAAAAAGAATTTCTTTAACTTAATTTAATTGTTAAAAACTTTGTTTTATTTATCTCTTTTTTTGTGGGGTGGGCTGAGGAGGTCATTAGGTTTATTTATTTTTCTCAGGGAGGTCCTGGGTTCAATCTTGTGCACACTGGGCATGCGCTCTGCCGCTGAGCTCTGCTCTCTTCTGGGGCGTTTGTATCAGGCGAGGACTGGCCTCATGAAGTCAGCTGGGGTGTGTTCTCTGCTTCCTTAAAGCTTGCGTGGGATGGTACTTCTTCCTTAAATATGTGCTAGGATTGGTTAGTGAAGCCGTGTGTGCCTAGGGCTTCTTTTGTGCAGGGATTCTAAATTACTAATTAAATACCTTCACGTGATAAAGGTCTTTTCAAACTTTCTATTTTTTAAGTCATTTTTGCTAATTTGGAACCTGCCTTGGAATTTGTCCATTTTCTCAAGTTGTCTGATTTGTTGTCATAAAGTTGTTGATGAAAGTCCTTTGTTACCTGTTAGTTCTGTGGGTCTCTTGTGAAGTCCTCGAGCTGCTGACTCTGTGTCCATATGTACGTGTTGTGTGTGTGTACACATGTGCACACATACGTGTGTCAGAGCAGAAGTGCAACCACACACACACTTGTGTTGTTGAACTGCTTTAACTTAAATCGCTCCAGTGCTCCTGACTCCTTCAGCGTGTGTTGTACACGATCAGCATGCCCACTCGGAGGGCTTCTTTTTAAAACAGAAGAAAGCTTTGTTGTTTCCCACATGACAATCGTTCTGATTTCAGCCTCGGCTGGAGGAAAACACGGCGGCGGCTTCGCGCTCGATGACGCTGACCTGCTGTCCGCTGGGTGCACGGGGCCAGGCCGGGTGTGGAGCGCGCGGGGTGGTTCTGGCGCTCCTGACCTGCGCTCAGACAGTGCGCCTTCCTGGTGGTGGTCTCTGCTCCACCGTCACACAGCTGTTGGCGTTCTGGAGCATGCCTCCCAGCGCCCCGCTCTCCACGGAGGACGGCGCCCTGGGCCTGGGCGCGGGCACGGGTAACTGTACCCCAGTTCTCGGTCCCTTCCAAAGGTTTCCTCTCCAGCCTCTTGTAACCCTTTCTCTGTTGTACACAAACTGTTCTCTTGTGGTGAGTGTGGAGAATAAAAATTCTGAAAGATGAAATGAATTATTTTGGTAATTTATGTTTTAAACTTGTAAATGTATTTGCAGCATTTTAACAAATATTTTTTCCTTTTTTAGGCACAAATATTTAAGCATGGAAAACGTGAGGACTGCTTACCCTATGGTAAGGTTTATTTGTGAATGATGGTGTGCTTGTGATGTGAATTTGCCCCAATTAAGACCCAGTGTGTCTCCTTAACATTTTATAGGAACAAAAATCTGTAACTTGCTGTATTTGGATACTATCATTTTTTTGGTTTGTCTTCGTGTGTGTGTGTATGTGTGTGTGAATAATCTGACTTTCATAATTAGGCCTCAGTATGGGACGTTTTGTCACATACAGGAAGGCAGTTCATGAACTGTCATTTCTTTTCTTTTCTTTTTTTTTTCTTTTTTATTTCTTTTGAACTGTCATTTCTGACACAAACTCCTGGTCTTCAGTGCATGGTCCTCTAGTCTCATCCCAGCTCCTCCTCACCCCCAGACACCCTGCCCTTTCCCTGGACTCTGCTGACTCTTTAAAGCCTGATCTGGTACTACTGTCACCTGAGAACGTGAACAGTGGTCACTTGGCATCCTCACACGCTGTCCCCGGCGGCCTCGTGCACACAGATCCCAGGGCGCATCAGTGCCACCCAGGCTGGTCATTGCATGGTCCAGTCCTTTGGGAAGTCTGCAGAGGCCACAACTTGGCTTGTAATCCTGCCCTCCAAGTCTCACAGGAAGAGTCCTGGGCATGCTCCCGGCCTCTGCTTCCCCTGACCCCACCTCCTTGTCCCAAACAGACCCTTCCCCATTCCCACAGCCTCACATCCGCTGCTGTCACCCACGTCGTGCCCCACAGCCGCCATGTGCAGCAGCAGCAGCAGAACTGCCTGAAAGCCCGAGTGCGTCTGCATGGTCCCCAGTGTGGCTGTGGTGCTCCTCTGTGCATGGCGGCGCCTCCCTCTCTGTGCCTCCTCCACACGCCTTGTTCACGGCGGGGCTCAACTCCAGTTGCACTTAGTAAATGATACTGGAGGAGGGGCTCTTGATGAAACAGAGCTCCAGGGGTTCAGGGTGAGTGTAGGCCTCCACACTGATCTGAGGGCCCTGGGAAAGCCCATGGTTTTGGTGTTGTGGATGCCAGGCATGGTGGGTGTGGTTCAGGAGGTCAGAAAAAACCCTTCCCACCAAACTGAGTGAGACGTGCTGTGTTCACAGCTGCCACGGTTCTCAAGTGCCTGGACGGCTGCAGGCTCCCCGACAGCAACCAGACGCTGCTTCGGAAACTTGGGGTGAAGCTTGCACAGCGGCTGGGTCTGACCTTCCTGAAGCCCCGGTTGGCCAAGTGGAGGTTGGTGGACCGGGGGGTGGGTGTGCGGTCTGAGCGTGCTGGGAGGCTGCTGTGGGCGTAGGGGCTGGTGGACAGGTGTCTCCTGCTTTCATCTTCTTTAGTCTCAGAAGTGTTTCTGATCTTGAAAGGAACAGTTTTTCTTTTGGTTATTTTCTGACCCACATTTGAGGCTGGACTGAGGCCCAGAAGAGCTTGCTCCACACTTTGTGAAAGTGACTGCTGTCGGGGTTCGGTGCCACCTTGCGGCTTGGGCACTGTGAGGAGAGCTTGTTCTGATCAGCCTGGGTCCCAGTCACAGGCTTCTTTCAGAGGAAGCCAGCTACCTCCCCGGGTTTATTCAGAAAACAGAGCTGTCTTTGCTTGAGGGTGGCAGCGGCCTGCTTTAATGGATAGACTGCTTTTGAGTCCGTGGTTCCCAGGGAAGTAGACCTTTCTACTGTGCTTGGGGTAATGTCTTTTTAACAATCTTCAGTTTTATTTCGAGTAGTAAGATGTATGGTTTGGCAGGAATTACCTGATTAAGTTTGCTCAGCCTTCGTCTCCAGTGATAGCAGGTTCCAGAGAAGTGTGTTCTGTTTTAGGGCTGTTCTACGGACATACCTCTTGGGTGTTCTGCGTACAGCTTGTTCCGTAAGTTGTTGTTGGTGAGACTAAACGTTAGTGGTTACTTTCCAGATGCCATGGAAATCAACGTTCTACTCTGTAATAGGGCTCCCTCGAAAAACAGGACCTATGTATGTGTGCATACGTGTGTGTGTGCGTGCAGACTTATTGTGAGGAACTGGCTCGTGCGGTTGTGGTGGTGGTTGTGGAGGCTGGCACATGCCAGGGTCTGGGAGCTGGAGGCCCGGGAGGAGCTGGTGCTGCAGTTTGAGTCTGGAGGCAGGAAGGCACCGCGTTTCCTCTGTCCCGACCACACCTCCGTGTTCGTCAGGGTGATGGCAACATGGTGGGCTCAGCCTGCGTCTTGCTGTTTGTTTTCTCTCTTCTGGCTTTTCCTTCTTTTTCTTCACTTTGTCCTCTCTGATGTATTTTCACGTTGCCTTTTAGACTCCTCCTTTTAGTGGTTAACTTCCCCCGAGAGGAGTAACCTGTTGGCAGGTGGGCCCAGCACTCTGACCGCCCAGCGCCCGAGGCCTCTGCTCCCTGACGCGGGTGTGGCACTCACACGAGGCCCCAGTGAGAGTTCCGTGCAGAGTTCCGGTGCCTGCTCAGCTCCCCTCCCCGGCACCTGTCCCACTTCCTCACCGTCTCCCTAGTCAGGGACTTTGTTCTACCTCTGCCTGGGCTCCATTTCCCTGTGCGTGCTTTAGAAAGTGCCTTTTGGGAGGAAGCAGAGGTGAAGGGGGTGCACCTGGGGGCCTCCTTCCCCGTGGTTGTCACCTTGTTCCTGCCAGCAGTTGCTTTGTGTATTTTGTCCGGATTTTGTGGTTGGTTGAGGCAGAGGGAAAGTCCAGTGCAGCCTGGGGCCTGTCATCGTATGTCCACCTGTCTTTGATTGCTGAGCGCTGTTGTGAGCCCTCTTCCTCTGGGATAGCTGGCACGTGTCCTGGCTGGGGGGTGGTCGCAGGGCGCCTGTTCATCTGCCAGGTGACGCCCCTGGTCAAGGTACCTGTTGCTGCTCCAATTCAGGCGCCAGCCCCGATGTGCCCTGCAGCCGATCTCAGTTCTGAGCCCATCTACCTGGACAGTGCACTGGACCCCCCGGTCAAGGGCTCAGCCCACAAGAGTCCACCCTGGCTCCCATCGCAAGTCCAGGTGTCACCTGTGCTTCTGACAGACCGGCTGCCCATGGCGCTTCCCACAACCCCCTGGTTGGGTTTGGTGATTTGCTGGAGTGGCTCGTTGAGCTCAGAGAAGCATTTGACGTGTGAGATCATGGGTTTGTCGTAAAAGGCTCTGATGCAGGAACGGCGGGTGGGAGACATGTAAAAGGCACGGCCTGGGGGGCCTGGAGCTCCCTCGCCCGCCGAGTGTGCCACCCGCACATCCCGCCATGTGTCCACCAGCTCAGCAGTTCTCCAGACCACCTCTTCTGGGTCTTTGTGGAGGCCTTGCTATGCAGCCGGGGGTGATGAGGTGACTGGCCACCGGCGCTTGGTTGAGCTCCCTGGAGGTTGGGGTGGGACTGAAAGCTCAGCTATCTCATCCCACAGTTGTCCCAGCACCAGCACTGTCCTCGGGGCTCTCCCAGAGTCCCCTTTTCCCTGCAGCAGAGGAGCTTAACCGAGAAATGGACAAAGACTAAACGTGTTTCCTGTTACCAGTCACACCGTCACGACTAGGGAACATGGTACCCCCACGTTTAGCAGCTTCAGACTGCATTTTTAATGCCACTGCTTCTGTGGCCGGAGTCCAGGTGTGCTTAGCTGTGCCCTCTGGTTGGGGTCTCTCTGAGGGCTTCACGAAGTTCAGCTGGAGGCGCCCCACATCCAGGCACACAGGCGGCATTCTCGTAGCCTCGGGGGATGTCCCCTCACCTCTGCTGTGCTCGTGGTGAGGAGAGAGTCCTGGGCGCGGCTGCTCTGAGGGGTTGTGTGAGAACCAGGATGCCGGCTGCCTGGGAGCTGCGTGACCTTGTCCTTGTTTTACGAGACCGCAGGCCTCCAGGCCACAGTTACGGGTGTCTGAGCTGGGGCTCAAGCTCCGTGTTGGTCTCCCGGGCCCAGGTCTCTGCAAACTGGACTGGCCTCAGCCCGCGGCCCCCAGCCTGCGGCCCCTAGCTTTCACTCTGACTTGGCACCTTTTATGCCCCAGGCTGTCCTGAGCTGGGCCTGCCCGTCTCTGGGAGGGCTGGCGTTTGAGGGCCTTGCTCTGTGCGGGCCCTGCTGGGAGTGCTTCATGCCCACCCCCGTCCCCTGGGGAAGCGGTGCAGGCCAGACAGCTGAGCTGGCCTGTGCTGGTGGCCTCAGCGATGGTGGGGGGTCGGTGGGAAGTGGTGAGCATGGTCTGTGGGAGCTGGTGGTGGACGAGCTGTGGCACTAGGGGTGACGAGGCAGCATCTGGCCCTGCGGTGGGGGACGGGGTCAGGGGGCGGTTGCTCTGCTCAGCTGGGGCCGGAGGCCAAGCGCGTGAAGCTGAGGACAGGGCAGTGGGCTCACACTCGCCATCCCTGCTGTTTCCACGTGTGGGGCGGGTTCTGAGTGGTGTGGAGTATGGTTCTGGGTTCTGTGGCCGGGTCGAGGTCTTTTCTGGGCAGCCGACACTGGCCGTGGTCAGTGCCAGCCTCCTTCCTGTTCATCCCCCTGTGCGTGTGTGCGATTGTCGCAGATGTGACCTGAGTTGTTGATTCCAGCTGTCGAGACGGCTTCCCCTCCAGCACCTGGTCGTCCTGTGGGCCTGATGTGCATTTGCTTCTCACAGGTACCAGCGCGGCTGCCGCTCCTTGGCTGCCAGCCTGCAGCCCTGCGCCCAGAGTCCACGAGAGCTGGGGACGCAGGCCGAGAGCCCAGACAGCGACGGAGAGGATGATGTCCCCGAGGAGGTGGAGAGCGTGATAGGTGCGCACCCCCCACCATGCTCCACCTGGGCAGGTCGGAGGTGAGGCTGGGGCTGTCGGACGGCTCAGTCATGGCGCACCTTCCACCCTCACAGGCTCTGTTCTGCGCGGTAGGCCTTCCACTGCTGCCTGGTGTCTTGCACCGGGGTCTCCACTGACCTGCTTGCAAGGCCCTTACCACTTGGGAGGCCCTGACACTCCCAGCGTTTGTTTGGTGTCTCCATGGCCTTTCCTGGAGGCTGGCTGTTTCCAAGACCCCTTCCCCAGCCTCTGGCAGACACCCGGAAAGTCTCTGGGAAGCCTCCCACTGACCTGCGGCCTTCCCTGCTGGCACCCTCTGCCAGTGACCGTCGTGGTAGGTGGGTCTGCTTTCAGGGATAGTGGCCTTCAATGACGATTTGAAAATGCAGAGGAGAAGGTGTTCTCTCTTGCAGCAAGCATTAAGGTCCTCAGAGAGCTCCCCTCGCGGCGCTGTGCGAGGGGCTCACCAGAGCTGGGCTGGCTCCCGGGCTCACACGCCGCCTCCCTGTTCTTCCAGAGCAGCTGCTGGTCGGGCTGAAGGACAAGGACACGGTCGTGCGCTGGTCTGCGGCCAAGGGGTAGGTGTCCGCATCTGCGTCTGCGTCGGCCGGGGCTGGGGTGGGGCGAGGGGGGGGGTGGCAGCTTGTGCACACGACCCCCCCACCCCCCACCGGGTCTGCTGAGCCTCCGTCATTCAGCGAGTGTCGTGGGATTTGAGAGCTGTAGACAGCCTGGAGAGTTTGGGAGGGTAGAACGATTTTTTCCTGATTCGCGTTGGTCGCTGTATGTTCTGGTTTCAAAGACAATCACTGAGGTTGACGAGCAGCCTGTTCGTTCTGTCGCCTTTCCGGCTCGAATGGCACCCCCCCCCCGATGGGGCGCCCCCTCTCCCGTCTCGGAGCTCCGGGGGGAGGAGGCAGCCCATCCAGCCAGGCCAGGGCCATGGGGGACACACGAGGTGGACGTTGTGGAGAAAAGTAACCGAGCAGAGGTCCTGGCACGGCCCCCTCCCATCCGAGGTTCTTGCAGCGAACGGCGGGGCGAGGCCTGGCCTGCCCGGAGGCCGGTGGGCTGGGAGCAGCTGGGCCCCCGTGCGGGCTGCCCGCGCTGACCCCGCTTCTCCCTCTCAGCGTCGGCAGGATGGCGGGCAGGCTTCCCAAGGAGCTGGCGGACGACGTGGCCGGGTCGGTGCTGGACTGTTTCAGGTAGGCGCGGGGAGCGCGGGGTTGCGGGCAGGCGTGTTTCTGGGTGAAGGCAGTGGCTCCCCCTGCCCCGTCGCTGAGCTGGTCGTTGGGCTCCCTGCAGCCTTTTCTCCTCCTCCTGAAGTTAGTTTTGGGGACTCCAGTTGTTCTCCTGTGCTGCTTTTATCAGCTTAGACTCCAGTACATTTAAAGCCTTGACGAAGAAGAGGTCAGTTTTGCGCATGTCCACACGTGGAAGAGTGTCCTTTGAGGGAGCCGTTTTCTTTGGACTGGAACCAGGTCCGCCCTTTTCGAGGGAGCTTCTCTGAGCTTGGCCTGTCCCAGGTCTGGGGCTGTCGAGATCTTCGCAGAGGCCCTGGGGGCTGAGGTCTGAATTCTAAACCGCGTTTAAGTTTGTTGGATTTAAATTGAACAGCCACATGTGGTGGCAGTCGTGCTGTGTCTGCTGTGACCTCCCAGGGGACCCTGGGTAGTACCTGCCCCTCCACTCAGATGGTTTGAGGGGCGTTAGCTCAGGATGGCCCCCAGAGATAGTGCCCAGGCCCCTCAGCCCAGGGCTGGGTGGAAGCGGCTGCCAAGGAGGGGAGGAGGCCTGGCCGGGCCCTGGAATCTGCCGTCTGAACCCAGCTCTGGGTGGTGGGAGGGGGTGGTCTCCAGGCAACAGGGTCCCGGGTGTGCTATGGACCCGGCGCTGCCCTGTCTCAGTGGCGGTGCACCACTCTCCTCCCTAGCCTTTCCCACTGGTAACATTTCAGTTACAAAGTCAGGTGGAGGCGATGACCCCTCTGCCCCTCTGCACCCCTGCCCATGCCGTCCCCTCGCAGGTAACCCGGCACCCTTCCCTCGTGTCCTTCCAGGAATGGTGAGTGTGGGGTGGGGGACAGAGGAAAACATCTCCTCCACTCACACTGCCCCACTGTCCTCTTCCAGGGCGTCCTCAGTTGGGTCCCGACCTAGTCTCGGCCTTCCGCTCTCCTGAACCTGCTGTGGTTTCCACTCCTCTGATACCAGGGTTGCCCAGGGCTTGGCTCTGGGGCAGGCACTCACCCTCAGGCAGTGGGTGCAGCACGCGCTGGGGATGGTGGCACGTGGGCGTCCGTGTCCGCGGTGCCGGTTTGGGGGGTTCTGAGTCCCCGCCGATCTGAGAAGCAGGTATTCTCACTCGGTGTAAGGCCAGGGTTGCCCCTTTAAACGAGAGCTTCCCGAGGACTTCAGGGAAGTTTCACTAAGTGCAACATTTTCTTGTGAGGTGACTAGTAGGCGTTATAACTGTTGACTAGAAGTCTGTGTTTCGGACAGTACAGAGAAGTTCTCTACGTGCTGTTTCATTCTAACTTTCTAATCTCGGTTTTACTCTTTTGAGTTGTCGGGGCCTCTGTGGAAAGGCCTCCTCGCCCCTCCCGCTGCTGTGGCCTTAACCTAGGTGCGGTCCTGGCACCAGGAGCCCAAGTTTGCTGAGCAGTGTGGTTGCTTAAATGGGCGGGAGTGGCGGTTGCGGGGGCCCTCCTGTGGGGTCGGGGGTCTGACCAGGATGTGGACTTGGAACTGGGGAGCTGAGCGTGGCAGTTCCTGCCGGTTCGGTTGGAGGACTGTCTCCTTAGCCGACTGGCATTTTAAGTGCTCACGGGGGGCTTCATGAGGCTTTCAGCTCAGGGGAGGGCCTTGTGCTCTGGGCATGGGGCGAGGCTGGCACCACGCTGGGGTCTCAGGCTCGCTGTGCTTCAGTTTTCAGGAGACGGACGGGGCCTGGCATGGCGGGTGTCTGGCGCTAGCGGAACTGGGCAGACGAGGCCTGTTGCTCCCTTCCCGGCTCTCGGACGGTGAGTGCAGCTCACACTGCGTGGTCGGGCCTCCCTGCTCTGTGCTCCCAGCCTTCATTCTCCCATGGGCCCATTGACTCCTCCCCTCCCCTTCCCTCCCCTCTACGGTGGGCTCCCCCAGCGCATGCCTGCTGTCCGCCCGGATTTGGAGGGCCGGCTGGGAGCCGCTGCCTTATCCTCTTAACCAGTTTCACCCCGCTGGAGTGGGGGAGATCACCCATTAACGGTGTGTGAGTGGCCACTGTGGTCCCCTGGGCACGAGGCTCATGCTTGCGAAGGATCGGGGAGGGGGCTTGGCAGTGGGCCTGAGCAGGGGCACAGCGGGGTGGGTGTGCCAGCGTGGGGCTGCGGCCACCTGGAGCCCTGTCTGTGGTTGTGGGGACTGTCCCTGGAAGTGGCATCAGTGCCCCTGTGGGTAGAAGGGAGGGACATCCTGAAGGATGGAGAGGACCCCATCCTGGGTGTGTCACTATGGACGCCATGCATCCTGGGGCCACTTCTGTCCGTGCAGAGGGGTGCAGCCCAGTACCTGAGCTCAGGGTGTCACAGGTGCTGGCTAGCACCTGGCATCGTGAGGCATAAGGAGGGCTTCTCGACCCCTGTTTCTGGGGAGTCACTCTGGTCATGTCTGTAGCAGCTTTGTTGAGATATAATTAATGGAGCATTAAGTTCACCCATTTAAAGTGTCCAGTTTGGTGACTTACGGCATATTTGCAGAGTGTGCGACCATCTTATGTACCTCATTGTCCCTCAGAGGAAACCCTGCACCAGGGAGAAGTCACCCTGCCTCCCCTCAGCGCCCACCCCAGGCGTCCGCTAGTCTGCTGTTCGTCTGTAAATTTGCTGCTTCTGGACACTTGTAAACGGCGTCTACGGTGGGGGTCTCCGTGTCTGACTTCTCTCCCTTGCTGGGCGTGTGTGACCTTCATCTGTGCTGTGTGGGACAGCGTTTCGTGGGTGGACGCCCACTGCGTGTCTTGCACTACTGGGTGGACGTGGGTCTTCACTCTAGTGATTGTGGATCATGCGCTGTGAACATTTGTGTATGAGTGTGTGTGTGCACATAGGATTTGAGTCCTCTTAGTTGTAGACCTGGGAGTGGAATTGCTGGATCTTATGCTCAATCTGTCTGTAACTTTTTGAGAAACTACAAACTGATTTCCAAAATGGTGGCACCACTGACACCCCTGCGATTCCTGTGAACTGTGTAAAGTGCACAGTTCGGGGCATTCACTCCCTTTACCTCACTGCACAGCCTTTGTCATCACCGTCTGTTTCCAAAACTTGCATTTCCCCAAACAGAAACTGTCCACATTAAACACTCCCTCCCCTGACTGATCTGTCTGCCTCTGTGACCTCTGACCTTGCCTGCTTTGGGGCCTCATGTGAGTGGAACTGTGACGATTTGTCCTTTTGTGTCTGACTGACTTCACTCAGCGTGATGTCTTCGGGGTCAGATCCACGTGGCAGCCTGTGCCAGAAGTGCACCCCTCGTTAGGCCTGAATCACCCTCCGCCAAGCGGCTCTTCCACGGCTTGCTCAGCTCCTCCTCTGTCGGGACACTGGGCTCATCTCCCCCTCCTCACTGTGCTGGGTAACGCTGCTGTAGGCGCTGGTGTGCACGCGTCTGCCTGAGCCCTCGTTCCGTTTCTCTCAGGTGTGTACCTAGGACTGGAATTGCTGGGCTTCATGGTAATTCTGTGTTTAGCTTTTTGAGGGTTCATGCTTTTTGTATGTAAAGGTTAGAAGCTTAAAGTTCTGAAGTCAGGTTCTATGTGAATGCAGAGAGGTACTATGGCTGAAGAATCAGCGAGACTTTTTTTTTGGTTACAAAGGTCTAGAACCCCGTTGTGCTTGTAAAGACAGATACAGACAGCCTGCTGTGCGTGCAGGCCACCTGGGGGGAGTCGCACTAGGGGGTGGTCCCAGAGCTGCTGTGAGCCCCTAGGCGGCCCCAGGACTACTGGCCTGCGGGGCCGCAGGAGGCCTAGCAGTCATCAGCCGCCTCTGGTTCCTCTTGTCACGATAAGTGGTGGCGAATGCTTCTGGGTGAGCTGTAAAAAGCGTTCTTAGAATCTGTCGGCCTTGGAAATGGTCTGTTTCCTTGGGTGTAAAGCATGAGGTAAGAGCTTGTCTGTGCGGCACGAGGCTGTGGGCCCAGAGCTGGAACAGCCCCTGTCACATGGTTCTGCCCCCAGCGGGGTGCGGCCCTGCTGGAGAGCAGGGGCACCCTGATCCTGGCCTTTGTCAGAGTGAATTGGTGTACGAAACCTGAGGGCCGTCGTGCCGGCGATGGCAGCCGTGTGTGCATTGGTTTCTGGGCAAGAGCGCGCCTGGTGGGCTCCTGGCAGGTGGTTGTCTGCAGGTGCACCTCGGGCGGGCTGCAGGGCCCCCCCGCGTCCTGGGTGACTTCGGACTCCTGTTGCCTGAAAAGAGTTGTGACAACGTCTGCGTCCCTTTTGTAAGTTGTAATCAGTGGTTTTTATAAATTTAACCTGTTGCAAAGCAGGCTGTTTGCCATCCTGAATAGTGTTACTTTAAAACAAAGCTATTGCATCACTGTTTCTTTTTCTTTAATTTATTAAAAATTTTTTTTGTTCGGGGGAGGTAATTATTTTTAGAGGAGGTGCTGGGGATTGAACTCAGGACCTTGCACATGCTAAGCACACGCTCTGCCCCTGAGCTCCACCTTCCCCCCACTGTTTAAATACACCCAGTGGATCAGCCATTGTGGTACGCTGAAACCTACCATCCTCCGTCCACATGCGGGGACTTACCCATGTCTCCTTGAGCCCATATTTCCGGTTACTTTTCCCAGAGAATTTTCCCTGATGTCACATATCCCTGCACTTAGTAAAGGTCTCTTACAGGTCTCCCCGTCCAGGGCCTTCAGTGAGGGGACGTCTGTGAATGCAAAGTCTGTTACGTTCTGTTCTGCCAAAAGGTACTAAGTATTTAAGAACTTTTCTAGATTGAGTTTTTACAGAATTAGTTATTAGTAGAAACTTGATCAAGACAACTGAAAATAAAATTTCACTGGAACGCAGCTGTTCAGGTGAGTGTCTAGTTCAGCTGTGTGGTGTGTGGTGTGTGGTGCTTATACTGAGAGTGAGCTGAATTTCTGCCTCAGCTTTTTACTGAACGTTTTAAATTTTCAGCTCTCAGTGCTGAGGCCTGTCCCACACATGTCACCGGGAATGACGTTGGCTTTAATGGTGCCTGTTGTTTGAACTCTCCTCGGTCGGCTCTGTTGGGACCGCCTCTGTTTTGGCCAAAGTGTGAGTGAAAACCAGCTGCCTTGTGGAGAGAGGGCTTTCTCAGCCCCAGCCACTGTTTCTGGGCCCTTTGTCGGCCCTGCAGGTGGTGTATTGGCTGAGATGCCCTTGGACAGTGGGGAGGGGCCCTCATGAGGCTGCAGGGCCGGTGGCTCTTGCAGGCAACAGCTTAGGAGGCTGTGGCCACGGGTGTCTGCACACGCTGGGCTCGAGCACTGGTGGATGGTGGACACGCTCATGCTCACGCGCTCTCACACAGCCGCTCACACAGATGCACCCTTGTTCTCAGTTTGTTCTAATTGGTGCTTCAGCTCTTTTCTCCTTTTCACTGAATTATTTATTGAGGCAAATACTCCGAAGTATAACCCAGAGTTTATGTTGGTCATCTTCTTACATATCCTTATGGTTCACCTATGAGTTTATTGGAAAATTAGCAACATACACATCATTTTAGGAAGTGGAAAATGAGGCTGCATGAGTGAGAGAATTCACTGTAACGTGGTGAAGAAACAGCGCACGTGCCAAGTAGCTTCGCCAGCAACGCATTCTGCCCAGTGGAAATAAATTACTTGTATAAATAGCGTCTGCTGTCGGCGTGTTGTTCAGTCATGACGAATCACAGCGTCTTCACACATGGCATTTTGATGCTAGGACTGGAAATGTCTTGTCTTGGCTTTTTTTTTTTTTTAGGAATTGTGTACCTCAGAACACACAGATTTAATAGAAAAACAGTTGAACAGTTTGTTCTATTGCTATTTATAAGTGTTTTAAAGAGATTTTCTCTAAGATGCTAACACCCAAAAGTTACTTTTCAGTCCCACGCATTTCATTTGATCTTTTACAGAACGTTGAACTCATTAAGTCTTAAGTGTGAGTCATTCAAATATTTTACACCCCAAAGTGGAAGCAGCTTTTAACATTCATGCTTAGCATTTACAGAACTGAATTGAATGCAGCTTCATTGCAGTTCTTTTTTGAGAAGAAGACCGTATTGTAAAAGCTGACTGGTGGAAAAGCGTTGGGAGCCAGGGTTGTGTGTGCTGTGCCTCAGCTGGGGCCGTGGCTCTAGGACACTCGAGTTCTCTTCCGCAGCGTGAACACCCTGGTGGTGTCACTGGGCTTGGCCCTCTTGGCTCCCTGCTGGGACTTCCCTGCATCCCTTGGACTTGTCCTCTTTTGCCCTTTGGGTCTGAGGTCACACGGAGCCTCCTGGCTTTCTGGGGTGTGGTGGGAAAGTTCCTGGGCCGTGGGCTCCCCCTCGCCTGGCCGGCTGGTCCCTGCGCTGTAGGCCGCCAGCTGGCAGAGGGCCACGGCCGCCGTCTGCTTCTGCTCCTCGCTGTCCACCGCCTGTGTGTCCGGGGCCTCCCCGGGGCTCGCATCCCCAGAACTTGCCGGCTCCGTCCGCATGGTGGGGGCCGTGGTGGGCTCGGGCCCACGTGAGGGGCTGTGGAAGGATGGCCTTGGGGTCAGGGCGTTGCAGGGGTCCTTCACCGAGAGGTTGAGGGGCACATCCTGCGGCTCCGTGAAGTCTCCGTAGGCAGGGGTGTGGGTGGCCGTCAGCTCAACCTCTGGCTTCTTGGAGAGGTTCAGCGGGGCCGTCCTGGAGCTGTCCTCCGGGCTGCAGGGCGTGGGGTCTGGGCCAGGAGAGGTGTGTCCGGTCTGAGCCGGGGCCTCTGCACTGCCGGCCTCGAGGCTGGAAGAGACAAGAGGAATCATCATAGGACCTTGCTTATGAGCGCTGGTGGGGCGGCTAGCGCAGCCAGCAGGACACCGGAGGGTTTGAAAATGGAGGCGCTTACCTTTCTGGGGACTTGTCTCTGCTCTCTGGAGGCTGGGGGTGTGGGCACTCTGGTGGGAAGGCCACGGGGCTCTGTTGTGGTGCTTGCAGCCTGCCCGGCCCGCTGGAGGCGGGCTGGTCTGGGAGCCCGCACAGCCCGGAGCACGGCTGGCGGGTCTGCGTGAAGTTGGTGGGGCTCGGCCTTCCCGGAGAGCCTGTGGCCGCACTGCCTGCACGCGGGCTCATCTTGGTGCCTTCTGGGTCCCTCTGCCCGTCTCTGGAAGGGTCCTTAGCCTCGCGAGTCGGACCCTCTTTCTCAAACTCTGTGTGTTTTCTGTGGGAGCTGGAAGAGTGTATCTTGGATGGACTCGAGGTTGGGTAGACCAGAGTGGCTTCTTCCAGTAGGTGAGGGCTCTGATCCCGCGAAATGCCAGCGATGGGTGGAAGTCTGAGACCGTAGGAGGAGAAGGCAGACTCTGGTCTGTAAAATCCATAAGGAATTGGCAGATTGGAGTGGAACTGCTGGAAAACTCTGTAGTGGTCGTACGTGGACGGAGCTGGGTTCAGGTGCTTAGGGAGCGGCCCTGGGTGAGGCAGGAAGTGTCTCTGGTCTTGGGCTCCATAGACAGACAGCAGGGGGCTGTCACACTCGGCCGGGTTCCCGGCTAGAAGGTAGGGCGAGTAGATGGTGGCCAGTCCGTGCTCGGTGTAGAAGTGTGGTGGGTACTCTGGGACTGCAGGGTGCATGTACGGGGCAGTGGCTCCAAACCCCTTGGTGGAGGGGATTTTATGGGGGAACTCGGGCGGGAGGAAGGGGGAGCCCGCTTTCCACGGGTAGCCAGGGGCGTGGAAGGCGGACTTGGCGTGGAAGGAGGCAGCTTTGGCGGCAGGGTGGGGTGGGGCCAGCGCTTCAGGAGCCTCGGTGAGCTCCTGCCCTTTGAGCCTGTGCTCCCCAATGGGGACGAAGGCTGAGGGCCGCGTGGCGCCTTCCGTGGCAGGAGGGGTGCGCGTGGTGGCTTCCGCAGCGGGGCTTGGGGGCGCCTCTTCCTTGTGCAGAGCAGGCCGCTGCCCGGCACCCCTGTGGGGCCCACGTGCCTGCAGGTCTGGGTTCTCCTTGGCATCGTCCGTGGGCGGGCCGTGTTGGGGCTTGGTGTCCAGGTGCGCGAGAGCCCCCAGGCCAGGCTTGGATGAGGCGGGCGTGGCCGTGGGGCCGGGCTGCCCAGCTGGCCCGGGGTCTGAGGAGCGCGGCTTGGGGCACCGGGGGGCACGGTCCTGCTCGGACACGAGCGTGATGG
The DNA here is from genome assembly GCF_048564905.1 of Vicugna pacos. NCBI lineage: Eukaryota > Metazoa > Chordata > Mammalia > Artiodactyla > Camelidae > Vicugna > Vicugna pacos. Next base: position 62,989,349 of record NC_133002.1, read on the forward strand.
AGTTCTTGCAGAGCCCGTACTTCATGTGGTTGAAGAGGTGGGACTTCTCGTTGCATGTGAAGGGGCACTGGAAGCACTTGTACCTGAAGGGCTTCCCCGGGGGCCGGGGGATGTAGTGTGGCTTCTTTGGCTTCCGCTCCTTGAGGAGGCTCATCTTCCCCGTGCGGCCTCGCCGGCACGGTTCACGCTGGGCTGTAAGGAGGCACGTCTGCTCCTGCTCTGCTCTCTCTCCGAGCTCTTACTTGAAGCCGGCTCCACGGGCTGCGGGTCCGATGAGGGATGTCTCACTCATTTGGGTTCCAGGAGCTGCAACGGGGAAGCAGAGCTTAGTGTCAGGACGCGGGTGGGCGGGCTGACCGAGACCAGCCTGTGTCCCCCGGAGCCACTGAGGACTGGGAGCAGAGGCCCCTGCAGCACAGAGGCTGCCCCACTCCTGGGGCAGGTTTGAGACGAGCCTCATCGGAGCCCCAGCTGCTGCGCCAACGGCTTCTGTTCCCTCAAGTCTGGCCGAGGGCGTGTGTTCAGTGGAGGGTCTAGTGTCAGTTCTGAGCATACCTGTAATCCTCTTTTCGGGAACCTTTAGCCCGTGATCTGAGGCCTCAGATGCCAGGAGGCTGTGGATCGAGCAGGCTGGGTGGCTGTCGGGGTCCTGCCCCATCCGTGTGCCTATCGCCCTGCTGGCCTGACGGCTCTACCATGACCTGTGCGGCCAGGCTCGTGCGTGTGTGACACTCACATTCAGTGCAAGAGAAGTGTGACTGTAACATTCCGCACATCTGCCCTATTCAGTCACAGTGCTCGGTTCTACCAGGGAGTATTCAAAAACGTGGTTCCACCTTCCTGCTTCTAAGTTCACATGTGGAAAGTCCGCTTTCTTGGTCTGTGGCATGTGTGTTGTCCAGACACAGATGTGGTGCTATTTGGGTGACTGTGCGCCTGCGAGTGCCCCGAGTTCTTACTCACTGCCACGTTTCTGCGGCTCACCTCGTGAATGGCGTGGTTGGTCCCCGCTTGGCCAGGAGGCCTGGATGTGTGTGGACTGCTGAGAGCACTGTGGGCCCGGGAGCCTGCCTGCCGTTCTTGGCCACACCTGCAATGGCAAAACCACATCTCTGCAGCCCTCGTGGTCAGGGTGAAGCTGCGGTGAGTGGTGCCAGGCCTGCTGGATCCTGAGGCCTTCCCCCTGCAGTAGGGGCTGCGGAGTTGCCTCCCCCTGGGGCTTCCTGTCCCTGCCCACCCGCCAGGCTTAACAGGGGTTCTCAGCCTGGGTTCCCTTCAGAGGTGGCCCTGCACACCCCACGGCTTGCCCTCTGCCGCACACCCTGAAGCTGAGAACAAAGACGTGAGGTCTGGGAGGATCTCCGCAGCCGGGTGCGGCTGCATGTCCTGGACCAGCCCATGGGGTGACTGCGTCTTAGAGAAAGCCTGTGGGTGGGGAGGGCTGGGGGCGGGCCAGGAATCAAGGCTGGCACTTTAATTTGCATTAAAAATGTAGAAAGGATCTGGCTTCTAAATATTTTCAAACAGCTTAAAAATAAAGTTAAAAGGAAATAGTTTAAGAACTTCTCAGCGGTGGTTGTGCTGTAAGGAATGAGCAGATACGGTCAGTCCTGAGTCTTGTGAAATTGTGTGTGCAAAGCGTCACCTTCTAGACATTGGGTTGGTTAAAACATTCGGCTGGAAAGCAGCCTTTTAAAAATAGATAAATATGCACTGGAAATCTAAGAGACTCATTTCACAAAATGAAACAGTTACCTTTAACTGCGTCTCTCCCGCGTCCCACACATGGAGATGAGGTCATGGGTAGTTTGCGGGAGGGTGAGAACGCTGCGGAGTGGGGTTTTAATTTCACTGGGGTATCTTAAATTCTGAGAAAGCCATCCGATTTTCTTCTCAGCAAACTGGTTTCTCTACTCAACTATACATATTTCTTAAAAACACAAAAACCTCTCTCCCCCAACAGACTGCTCTGTTTTATCACCAGCTTGCTCAAAGATGTGTTTCTTTCCTCGGAGGTGGCCGGGGGGGTCCTGCAGCCTCTGCTGTGCGGGAGTTTCTGCAGAGCAGGGTGCTCAGGCACGTATTTTGGAAGAGAAATGAGATTGTTGGCTGCCCCCCGGCCTCCTTGCAGGTGTTTGTTGGCAGGGTGTGGGGTGGACAGAGGCCTGGCTGGGGCACCTGGTGCCTGGCTGTGCACCCCGCCCCCCAAGCCCCACACAGACAGTTAAACCTGTGCTCATGGCTCTGCGTCTTACTAACTTCCCTACTTGTAAAGGGAGAACGTGAAATCATGCTCTATGAGTTCATTCCTTGCCTTGAGGGGCAGGTATGCCCTGGGCTATAAAAGCACCATCTCCTTGCCTCCCTTCAGGAAGCGACTTCAGCCAGCGCGGGGCCAGCCCGGTACGTCAGGGCGGCCTGTGCTGGCACGTCTCCTCATGCTCCCTGGTTCTGAAGGCGTGAGAACCTCTGCAAGTCAGGTTCCCATGATTGCACAGGATGTGTTACGGCGGAGATCTGAATGCGGGTGATTTCATCACTAGCTGGGAGCACCAGGATCAAAATGATGACAGCTGCGAAACGTTTATCAAGTGTGAGCCCGCGTCTGGTGATACCGGGAGAGGACGCAGACACACCCCTCCAGCGCCCAGACCGCGTGAGCGCTGAATGAACCAGAAATCCCCTCGGGATTTAAGCCAGCAGTGCCGCCAGCTCTCGGAGCTGGTACTTCCAGGCAGAAATTTAAGTCAACCCACTTTGATTCCATTTTCTCGGTGGTTTATAGGAGGCAAATAATACCTGAGTTACCACAGCATTACCCAAAAGAGTTGTTTGGGAAATTATTGCTTTTATGTTAATATGTACTTTTTTCAGTCCAGTGGTGCCCACAGTTTTGGACTGAACTTTCTGTTCCTTGGTCAGTTAGGTTGCAGGCACAGCAAACAGGTTTTCAGGGGATGGTTTCCTTGTGCCCGTGTTCTGGGAGGTGAGTGTTCTGGGGTGTGATTGATGGAGTCTCAGGAGCGGTAGTTTCAGTAGCTTTGAGTAAACTGACCTCAGGGTTGCAGTTTGCTAATTGAAACAAGGGAGCACAGCTGCTTCAGGTGCTGGTGGAGGCGTCGGGTTCACTTGGTCATAAGAAGGCAACAGTGTTGGAGAGGGAGGTGGGGTAAGCTTCCAGGGGGACGCCTTCTAGGTGAGGTCTGCAAGGGTGAGGGAGCCTCCCCACCTACAGGGACAGGGTTTGCGACCTGGTCAGTTTACATCTGCCAGGCTGGCTGCTTGCTGGCAGCGGAAAAAGGGTGTCATTGCCAAAACAATAAATCCGGAACTTTAACTGTTTGTAGTTAAGTGTGGATTAGCAATAGACATGAGGTTTTCCTGAAGGTGGTAAGAGGTGCTTCACTGTCCTCGCCCTGGGTGGTACATGTCTGGAGGGGTGCCTCCACGTTCACACAGTGGCCCTGGGTTTGTCTTTCCTTGGAGAACTGCGGTGTTAGCATGTTTTAAAATTCAGGTGTTGGGGAGGGTACAGCTCAGTGGTGGAGCGTGTGCCTAGCATGCACGAGGTCCTAGGTTCAGTCCTCAGTACCTCCATTAAAAACAAGTAAATAAAATAAAGCTAATTGCCTCCCCCCAAAAAGATTAATTAAAAAAAAAATTCAGATGTTAGCCTAACCCTAAAGGGATGTTTACGTGGCAGTATTTTTCACCCTTGTGCGTCCCGCTGGGTCGGAGCCCTGCTTGTCGCACGCCTTCCCACAGCTCGGGCAGGGGTGCTGGCCTGGAACACGGGAGTGGGTCTCTGCCGGGCTCAAGGGTGGCAGGCGGGCCCTGGGAGCCGCGTCAGGCCCAGCAGCAGGTGTGGCGTCCACGCTGCAGGGGAGGGTGTGGGGAGCCTGAGCTGCCTTCGTTTCGGACACCCCCTTTGAGCTCTGCCAGCCTCTGCCTTGCTCAGCCCTTGGGGCCGGGAGTCGGGGCGCCAGGCCCGCACAGCACTCCAAGCGGCCTGCAGTTTCGGGGTCCACAAAGCACCAACTGGCAGTGACTGAATGGCTTCCTAAGTGTGGACAGTTCACGGGGTTGCCAGCTGTTCAGGCAGCCGTGAGTGGCTGGCACGGCTAACAGGGCTCTGAGGAGCCTGAGCTCTGGGAACTGGGCGGGAGAGAGGCTTCTTCCTAGCTTCGATGGGACACAGTGGAGGTAATTGCAGCTTAACTTTACAGGGCACTGCTGTGACGTGCCGGGGAGCTATGCTTGTCATGCGTGCTGACCTCTGGGCTGAAGTTGTGCTGCAATATTCCTCTCGGGGGTGTCCAGCTGCCTGGCAGGCCGCCTCACAGGTGGAGCGTTTTGAAGGGCACACTATAATTACAATATTGTGATGTGGCGTTATTGCGTAACTCAAGGACACGCCATTGTCGCCTACCCACTGGGGTGTCGCAAGAACGAGATTTGTGAGTTTTACTCCAGTTGCGCTTTTCCAGTGATTAACCACCCCTCCCTCCCAGACTTTCGGTTCTTTGAATTTAAGGGTAAACTGAAAGACAGCCGTAACCTAGGGAAAGACAGTGTTCTGGGGCACCGTTTGGAAGACTGACTCCAGGAAGCAGCCAGGGGCTAGCTCTGGCTCCGGCCAAGATCCAGACTTTAGACACAAGCGCCCAGCAGTCAACGCACACGGCGGTAACATTCGAATGGTGGTCAGTCCCCAGAGCCAGAGCCAGAGCTCAAAGCTCACCCCGCCTCCTGCTCTTTATCCTCACGAATTAATGCTTAGAAGCAAGCGCTGGAAGGACTTTGTGAACACAAAGTAAAAATCAGGGTAACAGACGCAGACAGATGTCCATGAAATGAAGTCTGACGCCAGTCAAATCTGACCAGTAGTTTGGTCGATAATTATTTTCCTAGAGAAACGTGAACTTTGTAAGGTTAACAAAACCCCTTCTTGTGTATGTAGGGATTCTCTCTAGCCAAGGGTTTTTTGTTGTTGTTGTTAAGCTTATGTCAAAAGAGTACTTATTTTAAACTCAAAAGATTCTAAAATTAAAGATTTATAAGTCAAAATCAGCAACTGTCTTATTGCACATACATCTGATTCCTTTATGGAAATTTATTGTAGTTGACTTTTAAGGTGAGAAACAGACACAGTAACATAAACTTACAGATTTGAGCTTTGGTTTAAATCTTATGAATTCTGTGGTAGAAACGAGGACCGAATACCCAGATAAGCTTGTTTGCGCTCCTAGAGTAAAGGGTAAGGCTTATGAGGAGTTCTGTGACAGAGGCACCTGCTGGGTCCTGAGCAGCCGGGGAGCGAGGAGAGGGCGCTCCCCGCAGGGCGGCTGCCGGGACCCTGCGCGGGAGGAGGCGCCCTGCGGGGCCGCGACTCCGAGGGAAAACGCGCGCTGAGCGGAGCGGTACTCACCGGCGGCGGGCGGCGGGCGCGGGCGGCGGGCGGCGGGCGGCGGGCGGCGGGCGCGGAGCCGGACCTGCTCTCCCGCGCGCTCCCCGGAGACTGGGGCGGCCGCGCCAGGGGGCGGGATTTAAGGGCGGGAGCCGAGCCCTCGGGGCGTAGAGATGCACCTGATATTCCCTCCGCCCGCAGCTACGATTCGTATGTGCGCACCCGCCGCGCTGCCGCCCCGCGCCGCTGCCTCTGGGCGCGGGGCCGGGCGGGGGGTGGGGGTCCAGGCGCCCGGAAGGGTCCCCCCACCTCCCCTCCCCTCCCCCTCGTGCGCCGTGGACCCCAGTCTGGGGGGAGCGCGTCTCCTGGCGCGGAGGCCGCCGCCCGTTCCTCCCCGAGGGTCGCGCGGAGCCCGTGTCCCCCTCCCGCCCCGGCCCTCCTGCCCGGCGTAGGGTGGGGGCAGCCTGGGCGCCTCGGGACCTGCCGCCGCACGCCCGCCGCCCGCCGCCCGGGACGCGCTTCCTCGCTGTTCCCGGCGAATAACCGAGACTCCGGGCAAGCGATTCGCAGCCCTACTCGCCCAGGGCCGCGATGCCCCCGGCGCCTCCGAGGGTGCGGGCGAGGCAGGTGTGCCCGCCTGTGCCAGGGTGGGCCTGCCCAACCCGGTGCCTTTTATTTAGTTTTTCAGTTTAAGCTTAAGATTTTACTTGGCTTTGCCATTATATTGAATTAAAAAAAAAGTTTTAGTTGCTTTTGCCCAAATTAGACGTGTTGTACATCGTTCAGGGAGTGAAAAATAGTTCTGAGTCTTGTCGCAGGAAACAGCGACTCCTGCCCCCTCGCCCCTGCTGGTGTCCCACCTGTGACCAGAGGTTTAAACCCACTGCCCACGTTATGCTCTCGCGATTTGGGGGACCGGAGTCGGGCCTCTGCTGGGCCATCCTGTGTCTGCAGCTTGGTGGGCACTCACCTGCCTCGTGTCCCGGGGCAGCAGGGTCCTCCTCCTCCCCTTGGCTTCACTCCAGAGGCCTCTCTGGACGGTGGTCAGCCTCACTCACTCGGGACTCAAAGGAGCCCACAGCAGAGGCTCCCAGTCCTCCGAGAGGCCGGATAGGGAGCTGTTCCCAGCACCTCCTTGTCACACCTGACTCCGGGTTTGAGGGGGGCGGGCCCCACCTCTCAGTGGGAGGGTGCGGCTGGCTGCTCCCTCCCATCCTCCATCGGGAGCCCCACTAGACCTTTACTCCGGGCGAGGGTTTTGGTATTTGCCTCTTGTCATCCAAATGCATCACTGTCGCTAGTTTTGTTCCCTCCGCCCACCTTGCTGCTCCTGGGTTTGGGTGTTGTCTGCGCTGCCCTTGATGGGAGATGAGAGTGTAGCTCTCTGGCACCTCTGCCTCCACTCCTGCCTGCCCCATCACCCGAGGTTTCCTCCACCAGTTCCCTGCACTGGGGGCCAGGTCTCCCGGACCCCACATCGTCCCCTCTCTGCTGGTCCTTCGGGCGTGAAGCACGGCGTTTTCATGGAGTCCTGAGAGCGCAGGAGAGGCGTCTGGAGACCCTGAAGGACTGGAGTGTCTGTTTCCTCCCCTCCTACCTAGTTGATGGTCCAGCTGGGTGTAGAGCCCTAGGCCATGTCAGTGTTTTGAAAGTGTCCTGGTTGCACGTGGCTTTCAGTGCTGCTGCTGTGAAGTGTGGTGCGGCTCTGATGCTGACTCTGCCTCTAGCATTTTCACTCGAGACAGTTCAAACGTATAGATGAGTTGAAAGAACGTGGCGGTGAACGCTCACACCAGGATTCCGCCATGAACGTTCTCCTGCTCTGCCTCACGGCCCCCACGCCCCCACCCCTCATCCACATGCTCATCCGTCTTACTGATTTGCTGTGTGTCAGTCGGTAGCAGACACCACTCATTTTACCCTGAACGCTTCAGCAGACGTATCATGAACTGTTCCCACTTCCTCTCGCACAGGTAGGATTTACCTGTGGTGAGGGCACAGGGCCCTGAGTCTGGAGCGCTCCCCGGTCAGAAAGTGGAACATTCTGGTCGCTACACCAGGCGGCTGGGTTGCTTTCCGTCACAGATTATTTACACCTGTTGTAGGATTTTGGTCTAAATGGTGATTCCTGGTTCTGCATGGGCCGCCACTTCTCTCCTGCAGGCTTTCTCTGCCCTCCGTGTTCTCGCCTTCCTAAACTTTCCCTTCCTACCCTTTCTTTTCTGCTATTAGGAGTTTTGGTTTCCAAGAATTCCTTCTTGTTCTCTGAGTGTTCCTTTTGTAGTGTCTTATTCTTATTTGGTAGCTGCAATAGCTTCTCTTACTCCCCTGAGAATTTTAATGATGGCTTTTTGGCAGGTGGCGTGGTTCTCCCTGCAGGGTCTCCATTTCTTCCACAAAGGACTTCTGTTTTCTTTCACCTGCTTATATCGCCAGAGAGTTCACTGTCTTAGCGGGCAGGGGGTTAGGCACCTGTTGGGTGTCTCTAGGTGTAAGGCTTTGTGCTAAAATTCTGTCTTCATTAATCCGTTTAATCACTGCAACAACTCTTCGAGTGGAAATGATCATTCGCCCAGTTTGCAGAGTCAAACAGCACAGAGAGGGCAAGTAACTTGGCTGAGGCCACCCAGCCTGAAGGGTGACAGAGTCTAGTGGGAGGGCTGCCCTGGGGGAGGGGTGCTCATGGCCCAGTAGGGTGGGGGGCCCCTGCTCTCTGGCTGGGCTGCGCACTTGAGTTTTGGCTCAGTTCTTTCCTCCTCCGGTGACCTGGGGCAGTTCCTTGACCTGGGCCTCAGCCTTCTCCTCTGTAGAAGGTGCCCTGGAGGCCTTGACTCGTGGAGTTCCCCTTGGGACCTGATGGGTTAATCACAGCATCCCACAGGATTGCATTTGTATGGTGGGAATGGTCTGCGTCACAAGACAAAACGTCTTTGATGAAGGAAACAGATCACTTACATTTTAGACCTTAGACATGAATACAAGGCAATTTTTACTGTTCACACTCCTCTTGGTGCTGCACCTGGTGGGAGGGAGAGGGCGACAGAAAGTCCATGAAAAGTTCAAGACGTGATTTCAGTTTCCCTGACTTTGGTCACTGTCGGGCAGTCAGCCCCACCAGCTGCCATGCCTTCTGAGAAGTCGATTCCTCATGGCCCCGGCCCCAGGGAGGGCACTGGGGACCGCTCCTGAGGCCAAGGGGCACCTTGCTGCCCAGATGGTACCTTGGGGCCACGGGAGAGGTGTCATGGCTCAGGCCAGCAGGCAGGACGCTGCTCCCCTGGGAGGAGGTGGGCAGTGAGGCCGCTGGAGGGAGGGCAGCTTAACACGTGCACACACCCGCATGTGTGCACACATCCATGTGTACACGTGTGCACGCACTTGCTCACTGAGCCTCAGTTAAGGGCAAGATGGCCGAGGACAGACGTCTCTCCAGGCTTTGGGCTAGAGTTGAGTCTTGCAGGAGGTTTGGGGCTGAGGTGCCGTGGCGCTGCCCCGGCTCCGTGTACCTCAGGCCTGTGTGTTCGCTCTTGAGGTCCGCGGTGCTCCTCGGGGTTGCTCGCCTGGACGTGGACGTGGCCTCTTAGAGGGAAGCCCACCCGGGGCACTGGCCCTGGGGCCGCAGTGTCCGGCCGGGCCCTCTGGCGCTGTGCGTCTTTTTGGGACTTGCCGTGTTTTCACGCTGCCACTTCCGCGCTGGGCCTCGGTGCCGAGGAGGATCTTCCCCGCGTCTCTGAGGTCTGTGCTGGCCTGTGGCCTTGGGATCTGCTTACGGAGGGGAGGCTGTGTCCTGGAGGGCCCTCCACTTTCCTGGGGCCCTTGTGCTGCTCAGAGGTGCTGCCTTGGCCCTGCTCGCCTGTTCCCTGCTCCAGGAGGCTGCCCTGCAAGGGACTGGCTCCTGGGGCCCCAGTGGAGCTGAGTGTGAAGCTGGGCCCAGGAGGCCCAGTGGGGAGCGCGGGGCGCACGCCAGTCCACGTGGGAGCTGGAACTGGGGTGTCTCTCCCAGGTGAAGCACGTGGCTTCTCATTAAAAAACATGCTGAAGATGTCAGTGGAGTTTTGCTTCTGGGCAATAGAAATGAAAGTAGAGTTTCTGTGGCCGGCTTGCAAGGTAGGTCGAGTTGTGTGAGGTGTTCGGGGAGTTTAGTGTCGGCCACTTTACTTCCTCTGATGAGTGAGCGGAGGGCTTCATTGGTAACCGGAAGTCTGAGGTGTGTAATGCATTAATTTGCTTGTTACTCCAGTAATGCCACCATTTGAATGTGGAAGTGGAGCTGCTCTGTTTGGAGGGGGCGCACGGGCCCCTTCTTTGGCTGGGCTGTCCTGTGCCTGGGGCTCCGGAACGGTGGCTGTGCGGCTGCTGGTTTTGGTGTGTGGCCCGTGGGCAGCTTTTGTACCCATGGCTCCCGTGCTCCCCCCCACCAAGGAAGGTGGAACCTGGTGGAGCTGCGCTGGACCTGGCGGAGCTGCGCTGGACCTGGCGCTCCTAGCGCCTCGGGCGCCAGGGCGGAGGAAGGGCCGGGGAGGGATTCTGCGCCTCTGGGTTTAGAGGGGGCCACGAAGCCCAGCCCCGTGCAATGGGCCCTGCCTTCTGGTCTCAAGTGAAGCCTGAAACCGCGAGCTTCAGCTGGTTTTGTCTTTGACAGGGAACCTGATTCACGCTGTGAGTCTGGGCCAGGTTCTGAGGGTTCCCACAGCTTTCCTTGCCCCTCCCTCCCCTCCCCCTCCCCTTCCCCCTTCCCTCCTCTCCTCTTCCCCTCCCCGCAGCAGTGTGCCTGTGTTTTAGGATGCTCACTGATCCCTTCTCAGGCTGGTTATAATTTGTCTCCTTTTATTGAATTCGTCTTTAAAAGGTGCTTTGTATGTGTCATTTTGGTATGTTCACAGCCACATGCAGAAGTCACTTAGATTGAACAAGGACCAGGAAACAAAGTGGCGCACAAATTTCTTTTCCTTTTTTCCTCATGCTGCAGATGACACCAGTGAACGACAGTGAAGAGCCCCCGAGCCCCTCCCTCACTCTACTTGACTGCACGTCAGTGCCCCACGCTCCGGTCCCTCAGGGCCACCGTCCTGCTCCATCCACAGCGAGAATCCTTCCTCCCTTTACTTCCAGACATTTGTATCGGTTCTTTTCCAAATCTTCCCCGTTCCCTCGCCGTGGCTTCTGCTCTTCCGTTCACGTGTCTACTGTTGCGAGCCTGCTCTGCGGGTACTGTCCTTTTAGGTCTGTTGTCCCAGGTTCTTGAGCTTCTCATCCTTCAGTTACGTCTGAGACTCTCCCCCGTGTGCCTACTCTTCTTACGTGATTTGTTTTTATTTTCATTTTTTGGTGGGGGGAGGTTTTTAGGTTTACTCATTGATTTATTCTCAGAGCAGGTACTGGGGATTGAACCCAGGACCTCATGCATGCTAAGCATGCACTCTACCACCTGAGCTATACCCTCCCCCCTCTTCTGATGTAATTTAATGTGACCGAGTTTTTCTTCTCCAGACACCCGGGGGATGGCCTGGCGTAGGCTTCCGCCCCCGCAGGGAGATGTGTGTGGCCCAGGCTGGGGCTCTGACTTCTCGGGGAGTCCTCCCTCTCTTCCAGAGCCCCACTGGCAGCTGCACTGGCCCTTTCTTTCTCCAGGAGCCCCCGCCTGAGTTTCTGGGAGCTCGGCACGGTCTCAGTGGCCCAAGGCCATGTGTCCTGACTGTGGGTGTTAAACCAGACCCTCAGCCAGTAGGGTTGGCGCTGTTCCAGGCCTGCTGTTGGATGTACTTGCTGGAAATAATTGAAGTAACAGTTTGAGGGAGAATCCTCACCTGAGTGCTTGCTGGGTACTGGACATTGTGATGTGGATCATGCAGACGGGAGGGCAGGGCTCATCTGGAGCCTCGCGCACGACCGCCCTCTTCTCTCCGCGCTGTGGTGCTGATGGTCCTGCCCGCAGCCACCACTACGCTGCTGCCCTGGCCTCACATGGTGCCTGCTGGGGTGAGCGGGGCCCTCTGCCAGCGGCCTGGTCCCCGCTGGCTCTGCAGGCAGGTGGGCGACTAGGACGGCGCGTGGCCTCTGGTCTGCTGGCCGCCTGTGGTGCAGGGTCTCCCCCCTCCCCCCCGCAGGTCCCCGCCCCAGCCCCATATGCTCAGGCGGCCCTGAGGTGACGTGTGCGGGCCCTTCCCCTGTGCCCACATCCTCCAGGTTGGAGGCTGGGAGGTGGGGGGGGTAGGTTTGGGCGTTGCAGCACCTGCTCCGGGGCCTGCTTGTCCTTGCTGCCCCCTCCCCGTGCCCAGGTCCTGCTGGTACCAGGTCCCACAGCAGAGGCAGTGGGAACAAGTGTTTGTGACCGGTCACTGGGGCCCTGGCCCCACGTCTGCTGTGACCCCTGGGTGAACGCGTCACTTGGCGTCATCTGTGACTGGCACAGGTGCCTGAGCTGTACTGGGGGCCGTGAGAAACATCAGTCAGTGGGGCGGCAGGGTAAGTGGGCGAATCTGGGGTCCTCCTGAGAGCTCGAAACACTCCTCTGTCTTGTGAACAGTTCAGTTAGGAGATAAAACAGCGGGAGCCTTGTGTGTATGACTCGGACGACAGAGAAACAGGCCTGGTGCCGTAGGTTCGCATCGGGCTCTGCAGCTGCGGCCGGGGGCTCCTTAGACTCAGGAACACTTCCTGGCAAGGCTGTAAAACAGGTCTCAGGACGTTTCAAAGAACCTTGGGTGTTCAGGCTACATTCTTTGACCAGAGCGCAATGAAATTAGAAGTCAGGTACGGAAAGATAGAAGTGAGACATGAGGTTTTAGTTTGAAAGCTTGTGGGTTTCTATGTAACACATGAATCAAAGAAGAAATCTCAATCGAAGTTTTATAATGAAAATTTAAAGACAGAATTGAGCAGTAACAAAATTATATATCAAAGTTTTTGTGATGCAGCTGATAGTACGCTTCAGGGAAATTTAAAACCTTAAGCAGGAATTGTGAAACTGTGGCCCTCGGGCCCAGTCTGGCCTTGGTCTGTTTTTGTACGGCCTTGGAGCCAAGAATGGTTTTTCCTTTTTTAAACATAGTTTATAAAAAAGAAGAGAGGCAGCCAGCGGGCGGCCGAGCTGACTCTCAGGCTCCCGCCCTGTGCAGAGATCGCAGCTGACCTGCCTCAGAAGCTTGTGAGACCAGAGAAGGGCCCCCAGTGCCAGGGAGCCAGTGGCGAGCAGACACGGGTGCGTGAGGTCAGAGGCCAGGAAGCCGACCGCAGCGGGAAGCTTCCCCGTCTGCGGGCAGGTGGTGAGCAGAGGAAGCAGGGCAGCAGTGTGGACGGCCAGGCGGGCTCTGGAGCAGGTCCTGTGGGGACGAAACCCATGTGTCAGAGTGTGTTGGCTGCTGGCTGTAATAGCTCGGGTAAAGCAGACGTCCCTTGAAAAATACAACTTATCAGAAAAGCAGAAGTGGAAAGATGACTTCTCTGTCCTTCAGTGTTCGTTACTGATACATTGGGACAGTAACTCCCCGCCTGAGAGGTTTTAAACACAGGTCCATTAAGGTATCACGTATGTGCCGTACAGGTCACCTGTTTGAAGCGTGCCGTCCGTGGCTTCTGTGTGTCCACAGGGCTGTGCAGCTGTCCCCAGAGTCAGGTCTAGGGCCTTTTCATCGCTCCAAAAGGACCCCATCCACGCCCCTTAGCCGTCCCCGAACCCTCGCTGTCCTCGGCGCCACGCAGCGGCTGGTCCGCCTTCCGTCTGGATTCGCCCGTCTGGTTGTTCCGTATAAACGGACGCGTGCGCTGCGTGGTCCTCTGTGGCCGGCTTCTCTCCCTCAGCACGGCGTTTGAGGTTGGTCCATGCCGTAGCCTGTCAGGGCCTCGTCTCTTTTGCTGAAGAAGACCCCGTGTGGTGCGGCTCATTGCTGGGGCCGCCGTAACCACACGTGGTGAGGCAGCGCTCAGGCGCTCCCGCACGGACCTCAAGTCTGTCGTGCTCAGGGTTCCTTCTTGTGTCGCAGGCCCCCGCCCTGGGACAGTTTTACTTCTTTGGCTTTAGAAGTTCCTCGGCAGGTGTGCTCCCAGCAGTTGTCTGGGGGCTTCCCTGTTGCATGCAGACTGCCTGTTCGCCGCTGCGCCTCGTCTCCTGCTGCTCCTGGGAGCCGCCTCTCTGTTTTCCGGTCTTCCCGTGACGTGTCCAGGAGTGGACGTCTCTTTATTTCTCTTCTCCCTCTGGGACGCCGTCTCCATGCTTTTTGTTCTTCGTGTCTTGTCTCCTTTTCTCCCTGGGTTGTGGTGTCTCTCTCCTGTGTCGCCTGGTTCTCTCACCTGCCGGTCTCATCTGTCAAAGCCGGACATTGTCCTTTGATCCCGGTGCCTGTCTGTGCGTTATGTGCAGTGAGTTTATACGCGGCGCTGTGTGTGCGTTACAGCTCAACAGGAATCTTATTTGTAGCTCATTGTTCACTGCATCTTTGAGACATTTTATGTAGGGTTTTATAGAACCGTAATTTGAAAGGTCCACTATCTAAGCTCCTTTCGGTTTAAATTAGGTGATTTTTTTTTTCTTTGTGCTGACTCTGCCAGCCAGGCTGCCTCCCTGTGTGGATGTCTCCACCAGGCCTCCCTCCACGTGGGCGCCTCCTGACCGGCCTGGTCACTGACACCCCTGGGGGCCCCTCACCCACTCAGGTTCTGCGTCCCTATGCCCAGCTGTCCCTCTGCAGGAGCACCCCTTCACCCTGCTGGGCTCTGGCCCCTTTTGTGGGCTGTCTGCCTCGCGGACCCCTCCTCAGCCAGTAGCCGAGCAGGACCCTGTGGGGCCTTCCCAGGACAGACCCCTCCCCATATCCTCTGCTGCAGCTCCTCTCTGAGGGGACCCAGATAGTCGTATCTCACGTGTGTATTTCCTGAGTTTTTCAGAGGCTGAAAACCACACCAAAGGGAAGAAATCAACTGCTTAATGATCTAGAGCACGTGGCCCCCAGACCTGCTGGCGCCTCGGGGCTGGTAGTGTCGACTCCCTGTCCCCCCGACATCGGCCCGTCAGGGTCGTGCACGAGCAGACCCCAGACCCTGCGACTGCTCCCTTACCTGGCCGTTGTGCATTTGTTTTCAGAGGAGGTGCTGGGGATTGAACCCAGGACCTCGCACGTGCTAGGCGTGCACCTTGCCACTGAGCTACGCCCGCCCTGCTTTGCCCATTTTAAGACTGGGTTGCTTTGTCTGTTTGTTGCTGACCCTGTACGGTCTCTCTGTGTGTGCTGGATTGTGGACCCTTACCAGATACACAGTTTGCAGATGTTTTCTCCAGTTCTGTGGGTTGTCTGTTTTCTTGATCTTGTTTGTGTCATTTTTCTTTTTTTTTAATTGAAGTACAGTTGATCTACAATGTTGTGTTTGTTCTGGGTGTACAGTAACGTGATTGAGTTACACATGCATGTGTTTCCTTTTAGATTCTTTAGCATTATAGGTTATTGCAAGGTACTGAATAGAGTTCCCTGTGCTGTACAGTAGGACCTTGTTGCTTATCTGTTTTATAGATAGTAGTCTGTGTCTGCTAATCTCAAACTCCTAATGTATCCCTCCCCTACCCTCTGTCCCCTTTGGTAACCGCAAGTTTATTTTTTGTGTCTATGAATCTATTTCTGTTTTGTAAGTAAGTTCCTTTGTAACATTTTTTTAAGATTCCACATGGAAGTGTTATTGTATAGTATTTGTCTTTCTCTGTCTGACTTACATATTGTGTCATTTTTAATGTAAGAATTTCCCTATTTTAACTCTCATTTTAGTTCTCTTTATCTGCGCCACTTTGGAGGGTGTGAAGTGTGTGCGTACGGGTTTTTAAAGGGTATCCCTAGTTTTTTTATTTTAAGGTATTTGATACTTCTTCAATAAGAATTGAGATTATGAAATAATTTATAGTTTGAAGAAGGAAAGTATTAAGCACGTTTAAAGTGGTACATGCTTAGCGTTTATACTTGACATACGTATGGGAGCCACGTAAATTTAAAAACCTTGGTGTCATGTGGTTTTATCTGTGTTGTTTTTAAGAATTGAAGTTCATAATCTGGGTCAAAACTAAGATTGTGATGTTTATGAACAAGGAGTGGCTTGACTGGGGGTGTGTTAGTCGTGTGCGGTGCGCTCAGAAAGTAATGTCTTTGCGCAGAGTTTATTATTTTAGATACTTGGGTAATATTTATGCTGTTTTAATGGGAAATCTTTTTCTGAATCTTTTAATGGGAAATCCTTCGACCTGGAAAAGCGCTTTACCTGCTCAGCTTATTTCTGCGTCTCTGTAACTTGGTCATCGGTTTCTGCCAGCAGCGGGCCCGTTCGGGGTTCTGGATGCAGTGCAGGTCGGCTGGTTTGATGGGGGTTATGCAGGGAAGGCAGCCGGAGGGTCCAGGCACGTGAGTTCCAGGTTTGCTCGTGATCGTGGTGTGTTAGCAGGTCTCCTGGTGACACGTCTGGGCGGCAGGTTGCCCCAGGGCGGGGACACGACTGAGGTGGTTTCACGTTTCCCCGGGAGAGGCGGTTGTGTTCTCTGTGCCTGCCCCGCACTCCTGCCGCGTGAGGGCTGCCTGCGTGCCCCGGGTGCCAGCCTCCTCGGGGGCGGGTGGCTGCAGGTGCTTCCCTGCCCCGGCTCGGCCTGGGGGCCTCACTGGGGTCCTGCAAAGAGCCCCGGGGCCGCGCTGCTCTGCCTCGGCACCGGAGCAGGCCCTGCTCCGCAGCCTCGGGCTTCCGGGAAGGAGCCTGGGGAGTGGCCCAGCGGGCACAGGCCCTGACTTCTCCCCAGCAGGCCGGCTGCTGCAGGGTCGTGGAGACGGCTCTGTGCTTGGGTGCCCTGGGTGTCGAAGCGTAGCCCTGAAGCGGGTCCGTTCTTGGTGGAGGTGCAGTGGGCCGCAGGCAAGTGCTCGGGGCTAATCTAGCACCTGGAGCGTGGAGAGGAAGTGAGGATGGGGCTCTGCCTGGCTGTCATGGGGATGGGCCCGTGGTTGGGGGTATTTGCCAGTTTTTGGATGAAGGGAGGATGAGGCCAAGTTCTGCCTGTACTTGGTGGGACTTCTCCCCACCAGGCACAGCCATGCCTGAGGCGTGTTGTGTGCGCGTCACTCTAGGGGAGGGCAGCGTGAGGGGGTCATGGGGGCAGGTCAGGCAGTGTAGCTGTGGGAGTCCAGGCCTGCAGTCTGAAGTCTGCTGTCCGCGCTGCCTTGTCCAGCTGCCCAGAGCAGTGCCCTGGCTGGTGAGACGGGAGAAGACACCTGTCCTGATGAGCTGGGCCCCGGCGGGTGCAGACTCGTCACCCATCAGACCCGAGTGGCCTGTCATCCAGTGTTTGTCCTGCTGGCCGTCTGGCCTTGGACGGCGCGGCCTCTCTCGGGCCTCCTGCATGCTGGGTGTCAGGTCCCATGACCCTCATCCGGCGAGGCGGGGTCTCCAACAGGATGGTCCTCCAGACCTGGTGGTTCTAAAGTCGTGCTGTGGACACCTTGGGGGAGTTCTGGGGACTGCGGCCGGAGTCCAAGGCTGTGAGTCAGTGGCAGAACTCGTCCTGACTCCCGGTTAAGCCTCTAATTCTCCTGAGCACTGTTTTTGCTCCTTTAAAGTTGTTGTGCCTGGGCCACTCTGTCATCAGCTGTGGGTGTTTCCTGCACCAGCAGCACAGCCATGCTCCCTCCCCTCCCTGTCCGGTGGCCTTTGGCAAAGGGACAGGATGGACCGGCACTGGTCCTCGTGCCGGGGGTGGGGGTGGGTGGGGGCAGAGATGGAGAGAGGTCTTATCTCTACCTGCAAAGGAGGGTGGTTCAGAGCTCAGGGAGAGTTTAATTGGCCAAGTGCCATGGCTTAGGTGGCTTGAAATGAAGGAGTTCTGACACAACATGGATCGAGGCCAGATGGGCCCCCAGGGAGGCCATTGTGACAGCCGGGAGATGTGCTGGCTGTGCTGGACTAAGGAGTGGGGAGCAGCTGTGTGGGTTTAATCCGGAAGGTTCAGGCTGCCCCATGGCAGTTCTCATGTCACCTCATTTCAGGGTGCTGGGAGGGCACATCCCTGTCCCGAGTCCTGGCCCTGGCAGGCACGGTGGGCACCTGGACAGGTGTGGGTGACGTAGTGGGATGGCTTTGTGTCTGGTCACGGCTTTCCTGGGTACCCATGGTGTCCTCTTGCTCGGTTTTAATAAACCGCGGCTGCGAGAGGGGAGAGCCCCGTTTGGTGGCATCGCTCCAGGCGCTGCGGTGCTGACGAGGTGACAGCTGCTCCCGCACGGCCCTGACTCGGCGGGAAGTGTGGGCTGCGGCCGCAGGCGCTGCAGAGCGGGCAGCCCTGGCCCCGCGGGGTCCGGGTGTGGGGCTGCCCGCTCCTCCCCGCAGCCCCCCTCGCAGCTGGTGTGAGGCCTGGGAGGGGGCTCAGGAGGAATGGAATGTCTTGATCTTGAGGGAACGTCTGAAAAGGTGGGGTTTCAGTGGTGAAAAAATTAAAAGGTGTGCCAGGAGGTTGTATGTCTTGAGGATTATTTCTAAGCAAACAATTTCACTTGACCTCGAGCACAGTTTTCCAGCCAAGAGTTAGAGCACTTGGTCCCCGCCGTGGTGAAGAAATGAGTCCGCTCTGGGGATTTCTGAACGTTGGAGTCCCATCTGTCCCTGTCCTTCCTTGTGTCGACCGTGAAGTGTTCGCAGCCCGAAGGCTTGGGCACGTTTGCCTTAGGCTGGGGGACAGGCGCATGAGGGAGGGAGAGCTTGCCTTGCAGCTGCACTGTTGCTGGTGCAGCTCACCTTGGGAGAAGCTGAAGATCGGGGACGGCAAGTCCATTTCAAAAGGGGCGGAGAGGCGTCTCTCTGTCGTCCTTCATCTACGAAGAAGGATGTGCTTGGGTGAAATGCTGAGGAGATATTTCCAAGAGGAAACTGCGTAAGCAGTTTAAAACGTTGCAAAGGATGTTTGTTCTTGGAGAAAGAGTGAGAGAGAAACACTTAGATTCGCTCGCGACCGACTGGCACCTACTGTGTGCAGGGGCAGGGTGCAGGATGGTGTGGGCAGGGCTCCGGAATCCCCGTGCTGGCCAGACCTGGGCGGGGGGAGGTCTCCTGCCGCTGTCCTCAGGCACGGTGAGCTGAAGTTCTCAGCGCCCCCGAGACGAAGTTCCTCAGCTGCCCTGGAGGTTCCGAGTGTGCCAGGCCCACCAGACTTGGTGTCAGCTCCCTTCTGCTTCTGCAGCCTCTGCACTCTGACTTTGTCCCGGGCCTTCAGAACACTTGGACGTTTAGATTCTGATCTCTCAGTGACAGACAGACATCGTCAGTCTCAAGTTCCCCGTGACCTAAACACCGGGCAGCTCTTGTTGCGGCCCGGGCACAGACGCCCCGGCATCTGGAAGTGGAAGCCCTCGGGTCTCCCGGCGGAGCTCCCAGCCCCTCCTTTAAAGCCCCTGGAGGTGGGGGTGTTTCAGAGTCAAGACCTCTTCATCCCCAGGCAGGTCGTGGGTTCCTCCGCTGTGTGGCCTCCGCCCCCCGTGGAGTCCGGGCGGCGCCCACAGCTGACACAGGCGCCCTCCTGCAGGGCATGTGGCCAGAGCCACAGCGGGAGGGGAGCGCACACTGTAGGCTGACCCGTGTCAGCTCAGCCAGGCTTTGCTGCCAAAGAAGATCCCAGCCCCTCTTCTCAGAGCTTCTGGATTGTGCAGTTGTGGGTGCGGGACTCCGAGCCTTCATCACCTGTTGAAATAAACGGTGAGAGGAACTAAGGTATGCAAATGTCTTAAATACTGTTTTTTAAGATTAGAAAAACCCATATTTATCCAAACCATTAGTCAAATACTTGGTTTTTGTTGAGGGGAGGGGAGATGGTGGAGGAGCTCCCAGCTTACTAGGAAGGGGCAGACTGGGAGCGCAGGCTCCGGGGGCTGCGGGATGAGGCCCCAGGCCTGCAGGCCGCTGGGGTGGGCTGTCACTCCTGGGACCCCCGATGGCTGCACTCGGACCCGAGGGTGACGCCGGGGAGGAAGCCTGCCACTGGTCACCGAGGCCGGAGGTGGGAGGGGCTCTGGACTGGGAGGTGCAGTTTGGAGGATCAGCCAACGTGGCACGTGCAGGGGGCTGCTGGTCACCGGGGTGGGGGCCCGGCGCAGCCCTGCCGGCTGCATGGTGACTGTTGCACACAGACTGGAGCCAGAGTGATGCTTGTGACTCAGACGTGTGTGTTTTCATTTGCGTGCAGACATGTAGACGTGAACTTAGCAGCGAAAGCACCCTCTCACCTGTCGAACTGGCCTTTAGGAGATACTGTGAGTGGTCTGTCATCGTAGAGTGAGGCTCTTCACTGATTCTGGTTCGTTCTACTTTCAGTAATCTGAGAGCAGATTTCGTATTTCCTTTTTCGCTCTTGCTGGTTCACCGTCCTTTTCAAGTTGTAGTAGTAACCCTCCACAGAAGGTCCCTCTAGTCCAATGGAGCTGGGAGGGCTGCCCGTGACCCAGGCTTCTCAGAGCAGCTGTGACCTGCCCTCCTGTTCAGCCGCTCTGGGGAGGGTCCTGCGCACCAGAGGGCGTTCTTATGGCAGCCAGGGCCGAGGCCCGCTGCCTGAGCACCAGCCTGCGATGCTGAACTGAGCAAATGACACGTGGCACTTACGGAGGGAGGGGCGTGTGCTCCGGCTCTTGTGAAAGCTGTGCTCTTAAAGGTGGTGTTTTCCCAGCATGACCCAAAGGTGCGGAGAGCCGTGGGGCTGGTGGGCGAGGCCTGTCTTCCCAGCCTGCCCTGTGGTGCCGTCTGCTCCGACCAGCGCCTTGTGAACAGGAGGACCACGGTGGCGTTGCTTGGCGCTTGTCAGGAGAAGAGCCTCTGTGATGTCTGCCTGCCTGTGCTGCGCACGGCGGGAGCGGAGCCCGGGGAGGTGGGTGGCAGCGCCCTGCCCTGACGTGCCATGCCATCTGGGGACCTCTGGGCCCTATGGGGCGGTGGGCCTGCAGATGGACAGGGTCGAGGAGGCTCCAGGGTGTCAGTCCATCCGAGCCCCAGAGGGCCAGCAAGGGAATGGTGGGGGAGGTGAGGGAGGACATCCTAGAGGTGCGTGGGAGCCGGTGGAGGGCACTGTGCCCGGGGACCTGGGCTGACCTGGGCTGACCTGGGCAGTCCCTCTGCGCCCCGGTTTCCCCGCTGTGCCCCCACCTCCCGCTCCTCCGCTGACAGTTGGTCTCTGTCCACGTGACCTTCAGTAATCGCTCTCAGCACTCGTGTCTCGTTGGCGTCCTTCACCTGCTGTCTCCTCTCCAAGTTGCAGTGTTCGCAGTTTGTGATGTAGTGAGCTCGCCATGTGTGCTGGCCAGCACATCTTTCTCCGTCGTGTCACACTTACCATTTGTTACTTATCTTGAAACGCTCTTTAGTGTCTTGGGCTGCTGTGTGCCCTTTGCTCATCACCTCCTCTGTGCAAGTGGTGTGGTGGGAGCTGCCCTCCACACCCGGGGGAGGGGTGCGCCTTGCTGTTTGCCTCGGTCTCACTTGTGATTACACGAAGCGTTTCGGAAGGCCCCGCCCCAGGTAGAACTCTACGAGCCCCTGTCTTGAAATGGCCATCGCATCGTTTCTTGTGAGGAGAGCCTCCGTCTGTGGCTAGTGTGCCGCACAATAACGGTCGGACCCGCCTAGGCTGGCCTGTGTGCCCTGCATTTGCTGGGAGCCCTTATGGTCTTAGGGCTTCTGCTGAGGGAGCATCCGTTCTTGCCTTGGCTCTCAGTTGCAGCACTAGGGGCGGTGCTGGGGGGTCTTGTTCACAGAGAGGATGCTTGGGGGGCTCCTGGACCAGCTCGGCCACGTAACTTTCCCATGGAAAGGGAGTGGGCTTCGTGGGCGCTCCCACTGTGTTGGGGTGGGTGTGCTTGTGGCGTCTAGGGGAGAGGGGAGCCAGGTGGCGCGCAGGTCGGGTGCCCACCCCCAGCAACACAGGATGCTACTGAGATATCTCTCCCCTACGTGTGGTGGGGATGAGCCCTGGCTGGGTTCTCCCCACGTCCATGGGGCTGGGGTCCCTCACCCTCCAAGGAAGGCCAGCACGCAGGTCTGCGCTCCCCACTGTGCCGGGTGAAGGCTGGCACTGCTGCCTGCAGGTCGGCCAAGGGCCTTTGAGACAGTTTTTCAGACGTCCTGTGGGAACTGAGAACCAAGTGTCTGTGGAACCAGATTTTCTGTCCGTCATTTCCTCTCCGCCAGCAAATTCAACATTGGTTTTTTTCTCAGCAAGTTGGACTGCATTCTTTAGGTAGGTATGATGGCTATTTGTACTGGTGGCTGAAATAAAAGTTCTGTGGTGGTGGCCACACCCACTCCCAGGGAACTAGTGCTTTCCTGGACTCAGACTCAGGCAGGCGGGCTCAAGGCCTGAGTGTGGCTCCCCAGGCAGTGCCGTCAGGTGACGAGGTGGCTCAGTGATCTTTGTGGTCCAGAGGCATCCTGGGAGACTCAGCCAAGTGCATCCTGGGAGCTGTCATTTTAATGCACCCTGGGAGATGTCATCCTAGTGTAGCATCCTGGGAGATGTCTTCCTAGTCTAGCATCCTGGGAGATGTCTTCCTAGTGTAGCATCCTGGGAGATGTCTTCCTAGTGTAGCATCCTGGGAGATGTCTTCCTAGTCTAGCATCCTGGGAGATGTCATCCTAGCGTAGCATCCTGGGAGATGTCTTCCTAGCCTAGCATCCTGGCAGATGTCATCCTAGCGTAGCATCCTGGGAGATGTCTTCCTAGTCTAGCATCCTGGGAGATGTCATCCTAGCCTAGCATCCTGGGAGATGTCTTCCTAGCCTAGCATCCTGGGAGATGTCATCCTAGTCTAGCATCCTGGGAGATGTCTTCCTAGTGTAGCATCCTGGGAGATGTCTTCCTAGTGTAGCATCCTGGGAGATGTCTTCCTAGTGTAGCATCCTGGGAGATGTCATCCTAGTCTAGCATCCTGGGAGATGTCATCCTAGCCTAGCATCCTGGGAGATGTCTTCCTAGCCTAGCATCCTGGGAGATGTCATCCTAGTCTAGCATCCTGGGAGATGTCTTCCTAGTCTAGCATCCTGGGAGATGTCTTCCTAGTCTAGCATCCTGGGAGGTGTCTTCCTAGTCTAGCATCCTGGGAGATGTCTTCCTAGTCTAGCATCCTGGGAGATGTCTTCCTAGTGTAGCATCCTGGGAGATGTCTTCCTAGTGTAGCATCCTGGGAGATGTCTTCCTAGTGTAGCATCCTGGGAGATGTCTTCCTAGTCTAGCATCCTGGGAGATGTCATCCTAGCGTAGCATCCTGGGAGATGTCTTCCTAGCCTAGCATCCTGGGAGATGTCATCCTAGTGTAGCATCCTGGGAGATGTCTTCCTAGTCTAGCATCCTGGGAGATGTCTTCCTAGTGTAGCATCCTGGGAGATGTCTTCCTAGTCTAGCATCCTGGGAGGTGTCTTCCTAGTGTAGCATCCTGGGAGATGTCTTCCTAGTGTAGCATCCTGGGAGATGTCATCCTAGTGTAGCATCCTGGGAGATGTCATCCTAGCCTAGCATCCTGGGAGATGTCATCCTAGTCTAGCATCCTGGGAGATGTCTTCCTAGTCTAGCATCCTGGGAGATGTCTTCCTAGTCTAGCATCCTGGGAGGTGTCTTCCCAGTGCATCCTGGGAGATATCCTAGTGCAGCCTGGGAGATGTCTTCCTAGTCTAGCATCCTGGGAGATGTCTTCCTAGTGTAGCATCCTGGGAGATGTCTTCCTAGTGTAGCATCCTGGGAGATGTCTTCCTAGTCTAGCATCCTGGGAGATGTCTTCCTAGTCTAGCATCCTGGGAGATGTCTTCCTAGTGTAGCATCCTGGGAGATGTCTTCCTAGTGTAGCATCCTGGGAGATGTCTTCCTAGTGTAGCATCCTGGGAGATGTCATCCTAGCCTAGCATCCTGGGAGATGTCATCCTAGCCTAGCATCCTGGGAGATGTCATCCTAGTCTAGCATCCTGGGAGGTGTCTTCCTAGTGTAGCATCCTGGGAGATGTCTTCCTAGTGTAGCATCCTGGGAGATGTCATCCTAGTGTAGCATCCTGGGAGATGTCATCCTAGCCTAGCATCCTGGGAGATGTCATCCTAGTCTAGCATCCTGGGAGATGTCTTCCTAGTCTAGCATCCTGGGAGATGTCTTCCTAGTCTAGCATCCTGGGAGGTGTCTTCCCAGTGCATCCTGGGAGATATCCTAGTGCAGCCTGGGAGATGTCTTCCTAGTCTAGCATCCTGGGAGATGTCTTCCTAGTGTAGCATCCTGGGAGATGTCTTCCTAGTCTAGCATCCTGGGAGATGTCTTCCTAGTCTAGCATCCTGGGAGATGTCTTCCTAGTGTAGCATCCTGGGAGATGTCTTCCTAGCCTAGCATCCTGGGAGATGTCATCCTAGCCTAGCATCCTGGGAGATGTCATCCTAGTCTAGCATCCTGGGAGATGTCTTCCTAGTCTAGCATCCTGGGAGATGTCTTCCTAGTCTAGCATCCTGGGAGGTGTCTTCCCAGTGCATCCTGGGAGATATCCTAGTGCAGCCTGGGAGATGTCTTCCTAGTGTAGCATCCTGGGAGATGTCTTCCTAGTGTAGCATCCTGGGAGATGTCTTCCTAGTGTAGCATCCTGGGAGATGTCTTCCTAGTGTAGCATCCTGGGAGATGCCATCCTAGCCTAGCATCCTGGGAGATGTCATCCTAGCCTAGCATCCTGGGAGATGTCATCCTAGTCTAGCATCCTGGGAGATGTCATCCTAGCCTAGCATCCTGGGAGATGTCTTCCTAGCCTAGCATCCTGGGAGATGTCTTCCTAGCCTAGCATCCTGGGAGATGTCATCCTAGTCTAGCATCCTGGGAGATGTCTTCCTAGTCTAGCATCCTGGGAGATGTCTTCCTAGTCTAGCATCCTGGGAGGTGTCTTCCCAGTGCATCCTGGGAGATATCCTAGTGCAGCCTGGGAGATGTCTTCCTAGTGTGTCCTGAGAGATGCTGGCCCAGTGCCTTCTGGGAGACTTGGCCCAATGCAGTGATATTTCTTACGTGATGAGTTTTTTTTTTAATTAGTGTAATTCGTTACTTATCAAAAGACATGATTTTTGTGCTGGCTGTATGATGATGTTTTTGTGGATGCTGCACGGAACACCTGGTGTCCCCTGGACGTGTGCCCTGCAAGCCCTGTAGTGGGGACTTGGGTTTCTGAGGGTTAAGTCGTTTCTCTCCCCCGGAGGCTGCTTTGTCCTTAGGCGATTGGCGTTAGACAAATAACAAGCTGTCTAGAGAGAAGGGTATTTAAATTACATTGCTGGACTCTGGGTTGCCAAAAGGAAGCCCTCTGGGGAATCTTATATATTTGACATGCATTTGCAGTGTGTAACTGGAACCTTGAGAGAGGTTTTTGTTCAAAGCTATTGAAGAGTTTCCTGATTTTAAACCTGTTTAATCTGGAAAGAGTTGTTAGTTTTTGAGTTTTTTTTTTTTTTTCTGATAATGACTTCTTAGGAAAGTTCAGGGCAAAGACTATTTCTCTTTCATATGCCACCTTCTTCCCCCTAAGCTCTGTGATTGCTTTGCCCTGCATGGACTCAGGTTGGTCTCTCTCTTGTCTTCTGTTCTCTGGATGTTGGGGCAGGAAGCGCAGAGCACCCTTTTGCGCAGAAGAGGCTGGAGAAGGCCCGAGAGGTCAGGGGCAGCCATGGGCCCTGTCCAGCAGCCGCAGAAGCAGGCCCGACCCCATCCCTTTATCCCCAGGTCAGATCTCTTACTTCCGCCTTGAAATGCTTTGGGGCTGAGAGTCCCATTTCCCCATTTTTGCGTTAAAGAAATCTGTCATCTCGCTTTCTCTCCTTTTGAGCTGTTTTGCTTTCTGCAAAACTAACTCCTTCGCAGGGACCTGTGAGGCGAGGGCACCATCATCACTGCCCGTGGCCGCATGGCTGGCTCTGTCGGATCCGGTCCAGCCGCGAGGTCTCTGCTTGTTGCTTCTTCATCTGCCCTTGAGCGTCAGCTGTTGCTGTCTGAGGCAGGAGTGATGGAGGGCTCACTGGAGCTTTCGGGAGAAAGACTTTGTAGACTGCCTGTGCCAAGGGCTGGGTGGGGCGCTGCCGGGCAGCTGCGGCTGCATGCCACGTGGGTGGGCGGGGGCTGGCAGTGTGGCGGCCCTGGCGGGCTTGGGTCTGTCCTTCTCTGACCTGGTTCCGTGGGAGGACACAGAGAAGGCCAGCACCTTCACGTTGTGGGAGGCCAGGTAGCTCCCCAGTGTGTGGGCGTGTGTGGGTGCCAGGGACGAAGGTCAGGGTCTGTTGGGGGTCACCTTGCCGCACAGACCTCACAGCCCAGGTACCCCCAGTCCGGCCTCCCTCAAGGAGGGTTGAGTCCAAGTGCAGCGTGGAGCTGGGCTGACCGCCCACGAGTGCAGCTGCCTGCCCTCCTTGGGACGGAGAAGTGGAGAAGTGGGCCAGGCGGGGCTGTGCTTGTGCCTCCCCGTCTGCTGGGTTCCCCGCAGTGGATGCCGGTCAGCCCCTAGGGGTCTGTGCGCTGCTGAAGCAAGTGTCCGCTGCAGGGTCCAGGTCACAGCGCCCGCCCTTTTCCTCATGACGGGTCAGCCTCACGAGCCAGCAGAAGTGATGCCTTAGAAACCACCTCACTGTGACCCAGGGTCAGGCTCGGGGGGTGGGGCAGGAGCAGCCCCCTATGGCTCAGGACCTGGGGGTGGGCAGGTGGAGTGCAGGTGGGCTTCTCCCAGGGGGCCCTGAGCCTCTCCCCTTGTGGTAGTAGGGTGCAACGTCCACCTGAAGGATGTGGACAGGACTGGCTGTTGTCATTCGTAGTTGTCTGTTTTGAAATTGATTTTGTCCAATGGCCCGATGAACTGGGACTCAGCAGTTAGCATCCAGGCCCCTCAGGCTGTAGAACTGCTGAATGGTCTCACCCAGAGCTGTCTGGGCAGCCGCTAAAGTGACGGTTTAGAGAAGCTGACACCGCATTTACATGAAGCTCCTCCCCTGCAGGTGCCTCGGCCTATTAGCTGTGACGTTCACTCGGCCATGCGCGGGCTTCCCCATCAGCATAGAGTGAACGTGAACGACACCAGAAGAGTAGGAGTAACTCCAGCGAAAACAGACGAAGACCAGTTTTAAGCATTACAGATTTAGTTTAGTTCAAGTTGAGACAATTAAAAAAATCATTAATCAGATTTAATTACTTTACCTGAAACAGCTAGGGTAGTGTCCTCCTGTCTGGTTGGGCGTTTCTGCATGTTCTGTGAGTCTTAATTGTGAGCTTTGGTTTTAGGAGGTAAACGCAGAGTTTCAGAGACATCCTCGCAGAAAGCTGAGCTCGGTTCCTGGGGTGCCGTGGAGGAGACCTGGCGAGCGCCAGCGCTTTTGCTCAGGAAGGTCTGGTGCTCCCGGGGCGGTACCAGGCCGAGAGGGCGTGGGGGCTTTGCAGGTGGGGGGCGGGGCGTCCCCGGTTGTGGACGGTGGGGGACTGGTGTGGGGTACTGGAAGCCAGCTCGTGCTCTGCTTTGCTGAGGGGAGTCACTGGGCAGACTGGAGGCTGCGAGCAGCGGTGGTCCTACAGTGACTCGGGGGCTGGGGAGCCGGGGTGATGGGTCCTCTGCAGGGGCCTGGCTGCTGTGGATGGGCCAGGCCTTGACTAGATATACGGAAACAAGGAGGAGCGGCCCTGGGATGATCACCGTGCCCTGAACTTGCCCCGGACGATGGCACGGGCCTCCGGCTGACGGGGAGGGTGAGGGAGATGGGCTGAGTTTCCGACGCTGTGGACCTTGAGGGGCCTTGGCACACCGCGTGTGGGGTGTCCTGCTGCTGTGGGTGGAGGACGGGAGCACTTGGCAGGAGAGTGGGCTGGGTGCTTGGGGCCCTCGGCAGGGGCAGAGGAGGAACAAGGCCAGCTCCGGGTGTGGGTGACGTCCATGTCCGTTGTGGGTGGGGGTGCTCATCGGAGCTTTGGCTGCAGGTGCCTTTCTGGTGCTGCTGATCGGGAGGAAATGTGTTCTTGAGTTCGCTCCTGGTTGAAATGCATTATAATTGGTAACACACTGTGTCTTTGGGATTTTTATTTTGGAGAACATTTGTTTTGTGTAATTTTAAGTAAATTTATATGAACATTTAAAAATGTTACAGACGGTAATCACTGTATGTGTATGAAAGAAACGGTACAGAGTCAACTTTATTCTTTGTTGCTGTGTGTATAGAATCAGAAATCCTCAGATGCAAAGGCAGAGGGGAATTTGCTTGCGATGCCCGACTCCGGCAGTCGTTTCTTTTGATTTTTGCCTGAGGCTCCTTCCAGGTACGTTTCTTTGGCAGTTTCTACGATGATAGTTGAGTGTGTAGGTAATGGGTGCTTCGTTTTGCTTAAGTCCTCACCCAGGTGTCTCTTCTCAGACTGCAGTCACAGCGGCAGCACTGTTAAACAGAGGAGAGGGCGTGTGGAGCACGGGCCTCGTGTGCTGGGAGTGCCGGGGCCTTAGGCCGGAGGGAGGGGTTGCAGGAAGAGCTGGGGCTCTCTGTGGCCCCGGATCGCACGCCAGCTTTCCGCTGCTTCTTTTGCTCTTTGCTTAGTGGCTGATCTCCACCGTCTTGCGTGTTGACCTTCATCAGTTGGATGCCGCTGTGTCCAGTTCTGCCTGGGCATCTGACACTGCGTCTGTGCTGTGTGGCCTGGGGTGTGCGTTGTTGGGACGAGGAGGCTGTGGCCAAACGTGTGGCTGGATGCGTGCGCTCCCCCCGGCCGGCCTCCTGAGCTGCGTGGATCATGTGTCTGCCGTGGATGTCGCTCCGCGGGAGCCCTGCTGCTCTGGGGCCGTGGCGCTGGGTGCTGGGACGTGTGGTCCCTCCACCCCTCTGGGACCAGAGACTCGTGTTCACCTTTACTGCTTCTCTAAACACCAGTGGGAGCTGTTCAGCGTGCCTTGTGTCAGTGTTGCTGTCTGTTTTGGGACAGTAAATTGAACTTCCAACATGTTTTTGCAGAAAATTTCATTGAGTGTGACTTAAGAAAACATGAATACTCTCCCTTTGAATTGCAAGGTAAAACTTTTCTGAAGGTCTTTCCTGTTACATTTCTCTATTATGATCATTTTAAGAGGCTTTTAAAAATTGTTTCGTCTATTTATAAAATTAATTAAATTCCCTTATACTTTCTGAACCCTGTACATGAATGTTGCACATTTTATTTTCTTTTTAAGTAATTTACATGCCTCTGATGAGCAAACCCTTCCCCAGTGCTTGAAATACATGGATCTAATAAATTTAATAGTTAAATACAGTACAGGTTCAGATCCTTTAAACGTTAAGTACTCTTATGCCATGTGTTTTAAAATTTTCCTGTCTTTGTATCAGAAATTACATATGTAATATGAAAAACTCAGACATTTAAAATGGAACCAGAGGGACAATCCACATGTACGTCAAATTACCTTAAATATTACAACTGTTGTAGATAGTTAAACGTATCTGGTTATTCCTAAAGTTAGCTGGCTTCACTTTATCACCCTGGTTCTCAGCCCTGCAGCCCGGCGAGGTCACAGGCACACTCTGAGCAGAGCTGACACCTGTGTGGCAGGGTCTGCTCTCCCCTGAGTTTGGTGTCTGCTTTTGGCCGGAGTTAGAAGCCCGTATACTGTTCGTGGTCCCCTTGGCGGGAGACCCTGGGGGCCGGTGTCCTCTGAGTCTGCAGGTGACCCCGGTGACCGAGCCCCTCCTCCTGTCCCTTTCCTGGCTGCGTGGCATCTGCGTCCCTCTGGTGGGCCCGGCAGGCACGTCCGTGCTATTCTGTAGGAACCGTTACCAACTCCTGTAATGTGGGCAGCTTTGAAAAAGCATTTTCACCTGAGTTGAGCTGATGGACTCCTGGGTTCCTTCCAGACGTCCTTTCTGACGAGGTCGTGAGTTTTAAGTGACTGGGGGAGGTGGGGCACCACATGTGCCTCCCATCTGCCTCTGCCCGGGCAGAGGGCCGAGTTCCAGCAGCTGCAGCTTCTCTGAAGCCACGTGTGCTGCCTCCAGGCCTCACTCATAGTGTCTGTCTCCTGTGTCCAGTTGTCCCCGTGATCCTGAAGGCGCTGACCTACGAGGAGAAGCGGGGCGCCTGCAGCGTGGGCGCCAACGTCAGGGACGCCGCCTGCTACGTGTGCTGGGCCTTCGCACGTGCCTACGAGCCTCAGGAGCTGAAGCCCTTTGTGGCCGCGATTTCCAGGTAGAGTCTGGTACACGGTTCTCTGATCTCTGTGGGCTAGTGACAGCATCGTGGGATGACAATCTCCCGCCTCCTGAGATCGGAAAAGTACACCCTTTGCTTCCCTGGAGGGAGCAGCGTGGCCGGCCGAGCGCCCTGCCCTGGGCCCCTAGGAGTGCGGGGGTTCGGTTGATGTTGGCTCTGCTCTGCCTCCTGGGCTGAAGGGCCTTCCAGTGACTTAATGGGAGGTGGGGCCTCCACTTTGCTTGTAGGTTCAGTAGCCAGAGGCGGGGCTGCTTAGCACGCTGCAGCCTCCGGGCCAGTCGTGGTGCGTGACACTCACCCGGTGAGTGAGTGTCTACTGGGGAGTGGCTTTCAGCATTGTGTCAGGTCCTGGGAGCTGCCTCCCACAAGGGAGATGCCCTAAAAAGAATGGGAGACCCCCAGGTCCTAACCTGCCGCATGGCAACCCTGTCGTGGAGCCCTCGCCGCCTCGGCCGGGCGCTCTGGTTCCCCCACTGCATGCGGCCCGGAGCGTGAGCAGCCTGTGGAGGGCGTCTCTGGGGTCAGAAGAGGGCCCTCGGGCCTCGTGGCCAGCTGGTATCTCCCAATCTCGAATCAAGGTGAAGCCCGCAGAACAGCCCGAGGACTCTGATCCCTGCTCAAGGAGATAAAGTGCTTCCGCGGAAGTTGTAAAAGCACCTGCCTCCTCCTGGTCTTGTCCACCCTTGGGAGGGAGGGTGGAGCGGGAGGGCAGTGGGCTGTGGAGATGCTGTTTTGGCAGAGGCCAGGCTGCCCGGGGCCCTGCCCTCGGTGCGCCCCCTGCCCACCCACGCTCTGCCCATGCGACGTGGTTTGGCTCCGCGCAGCGCCGGGGAAGCCGCTGGCTGGCCGCTGCCCTCAGGTTCCACTCCTCGACTTTGGGAAGTTACTCCTGCAGCTGGAAGGTGGCAGCAAGCGCTGTTTCCTTACTGTTCGCAGTCTCAGGATGATGGGCCTTTATTTCTCACTTTACGTTTTTCCTTTTTTCCTTTATGACAGGACACGTGTGTCAACATCCTGTTACGCATTTAGTTAGCTGAGTCTCAGTGTTTTTCTTAATTGGTTTTTTCTTTTTTTTCGATGCTTCACTCATATTCCTTTTTCATGTATGTCTTCATATGTGGGAAATTCTAAATCATTACCTGAATTTTTTTGACCTGGAAACTTTTCAGAGAATTTTTAAGATTTATTTTAAATGGAGGTACTGGGGACTGAGCCCAGGAGGCGTGTGAGCCTAGCACGCGCTCTCCCCGCAAGCTGTGCTTCCCCCCCCCCCCCCGTTAAAGTCTTCAGGTTGGTGCTCTTGGTTCTGCTCCCCCATCAGTGCTGTGAGGGGCCAGGGCTCCGAGGACGCTGTCCAGAGCCTCGTGGCTGGCGATGCCGGGCCAGGCCCAGCTCCGCGCCTGCGGCGCTGCCTCACCCGGGCCGTGGGCGGTTTGGGGAGATGGGGCTCCTGACGGTCGTTCCCACCTGGGAGCAAAAGCGATCCTGATGGACGCCCTTTCAGTTTGGCGCTTGTGGCTGAGAGCTCCAAGGTCGCAGGGGTCTGCGCCTTTCCTTTCTCCACAGCTCTCCTCGTCCAGCCCAGCCGGAGGGGCAGGGCCGAAGGCTGGGGGGGTCGGCAGAGACCTCTGGAGCTGGGCAGGGGGGCAGGCGGCCACCCCACGCCGCCTCTGCTTGGGCAGCAGCGTCTCGTCCCTGTGGGTGTGAGCCTCTGTCACAAGACCGCGTCGCCAGCCTGGTGAGAAGCAATGGTGTGGGCGTCCCTACTGGTGCACGGCCTGGAGAGCGAGTTCTCGCGCAGGTCCTGGGCTGGGGGGGCCGCTCTTCCAGCTGCAGGCAGGAACAGGGCAATGCGGATCCCACCAGTGACTTTGCAAAGGGAGGTGTCAATCCGGGAGGAAAATCGCGGATAAATGTGAAGCGTGGCCCCTGGAGGTGTGGTGGGAGGGTCCACGTGGGCCACTGCCTGGGCGGGCTGCCTGCGAGGGGCCTTCCCCAGACTCCCACGCTTTTCATGGAGATGGTCGGGGCTCTGGCACGTCTTCAGGGGAGGAAGGGCCCCACACTGAGAGAGCTGGCTCCCATGGGAGAGGGCTTGGACGAGACAAGTGACTGTGTGGCCCCAGTGAACCGGGAGGTGGTGGGCGGGGTGGGGGAAGGGACTCACTGAAGAAACGGCACTGAGCGGAGGGACAGAGCAGCTGCGGGTGCTGGTTTGGTTCACTTGGGTCCTTTGATCTCAGGGGAGGCTGGCTCCCCGGACTTCCTGGGCATGCCCCGGTGAGCGCCAGTGAGTTCACACACACTGGAACCCCCATCCGGCAGGGGAGCCCAGGCTCCTGCTCACAGCTTTCCTGATTTCTGCTAATTAAGCCTGGCGTTTGTGCCTTGTGGAGCTCCTGCTCAGGAAGGCCCTCCTTTCCCCTGCCCCTGCGCCCGCCCCAGGACCGGACCAGCCGGTGCCCTTGGAGCTGTGCCCGGCAGCTTCTCCATCCCGTTTGGCAGGTTCTGAGGGAGGCTGTGCTCCCGCCTCCCTGGCCGTCGGGCTGCAGGCGGTGGGTGGGTGGATGAGGGTGAGTCACGGTGCCAGGTGAGCCAGCCTTGCCCAGAGTATCGGTTGGGGTGTGGCCTGCGAGGTCTGCCTTCCGTGCTTTATAATAAGTGACCGCATTTTAATTGTCAGCTTTTAAGCCCATTAATCCTGGCACATGATAAAATCTTGGTATCTTTATACTTTCACAAATTCCTCAGTCGATCCTGCAGAAGTAGACAGTTGAGGTCACCTGTAATTCTGCAAGTGGACAGAAGTGTCCATGGGGAGCAGGAGGGCGGTAGTGATGGTGAGGAGGCAGGACCGGCCGGCCGCCCGCCTTTCCCGGAGGGACCTGGAGGATGTCCTCTCACCTCACCGTGTGGGTGTGTGCACCTCCCTGTTTCGTAAATACCAGAAAGGAAGTTTGGGGTAAATTTAATCATGGTTTAGGTTTGTGTCAGTTGACCTTGAAAGCCTGTTTTTCCCAAGAGTTCTGCGCAAGGTGATGGAACAGTTACTTTGTGGAAGGGGCTTCCTGAGAAGCCAGGTGTAATTAGGAACAATGAGACACAAAGGTGAAGCCGTCAAGAGCGGTTGTGTGTTGTCTAGAAAATGCCTCTCACCAGTAATCAGGAACTAATTTGCAAGAAGAAGAGGGAAAAAAACTAGCCCTGTTGCCAGCGTGTGCGTTGGTGTTGCCTTCTAGCGATTTCCTCACCTGAAACTCTGCTGTAAGCGAGCTCCTGTTGACATCAGCCCTGCGGGGCCCCTCCCTCGCCGGGGGCTGTGCCCGCCTGGGCCTTGCGGAGCGAGCCTAACCAGCAGGGCCGCGTGGGCAGCGCCTGGGGATTGGCTCCCAGATCGCTTCCTTGAGGGCAAGGTTGTCCTGAAAAATCAGGAAGTGGCAGGCATTGCTCAGAGCTATGTCTTGTTCCCACTCGGTGCTTCTTGATGGCACACTTGAGAGGGAAGATGACCTTTCTGTTTTCCAAGGAGAGTTAAGTGGCGGTTCCTGACCAGAAGGCCCCCGCCTGCCCACCTGGTCAATGTCCCACCGGCTTCCCTGTGACTTCAGAGTGTCTCAGCATCGTGCCAGCTGGTGTGGCCTTGATGCTCATGACTTAGGGGAGGAAATTCAGCCGCAGGCGGTTCTTACTCCAGAAACAGTGTGATCTGCAACTTTCAAACAATGTGGCTGGGTAATAAATGATTAGTCTGATATTTTACAAAGTTGTTGACGTTGAAAAGACAGGATTACTGTCACTGAAGATAAAAACAGTGAATCTTGTTTTCTGTTGCTATAAAATATTACACAAACTGACAAATACAGACTTTGGGGTGAGATCTGCTCTTTGTTGAACCTGCTGAAAGCCAGGTGCCTGCAGCTCGGAGCAGGTCCAGGCACGCAGCTCCCTGACTCGGACAGGAAAGAAAGTCCCTTTCTGTTTGACACAGACCATCTCTCTGTGTTGGGAAATCCTGGTGAAGTATCGCCTGAGTTCCTGCAGCGAAAGCAGACAGGCAGACACCTGAGAGCTCCAGCGCCAAGAGCTGTGGTGTGGCCGGCATGGTCGCCGCTGGTCTGTAGCGAAATGAAAGCGTGCGACTCAAGCTCAGCCCCGTCCCGCGGAGGAAAGCTTCCCAGCACGGGGGGACCTTGAGGGCCCCAGGGGACACTCATGTTTATCGTTAACCAATATTGTCATGCTTGCTTTTGTCTGAAACATACTGGTATTTCTAGATAAGCCAGTTTTGTTCTGAAAGTGAGATTAAAATAACTTTTTTTTTTTTACTGAATCCAAATAAAAACATCATTAAAAACCTGTCACGTTCACAGGTATATGCACAGTGGATTTGTTGAATTAAGTTGAGTCTATTTGATTAAGAGCTGTGCTTTTTAAGTGGTTTTGTTATATTTGTCCTACTGGGTCCCGTGAAGTTTGGTAAAATATGCATAACGCAGTAAATACTTCAAGCCGTTCGCTCATGACTGCAAGAGCAGCCTGACTGAGGTGCAGGGCCCATGGGTGGCGCCCTGTGATCGGTCCCTTTCCTGTGCGTGTCCAAGTCAGGTGACCTCACCCCAAGGTCCCTGCGAGCCGGGGTGTGCCCATATGCCCAGAGGCAGGTTGGGCGCTCCATCGCAGTGATTTATGCTCAGTGTCACTCTGGGGCTCCCACGATGCCATCTCTGGGAGCCCCTGCTGGGTGGCCAGTGGCCACAAGAACTGAGGGCTATGGGCTGAGCCTAACCTCACCACGGGTCAGGTCCTATAGGCCCCCGAGGCCGAACAGAGAGGTGCCTGCGGGTGCACGTGGCATAGCTTACGTTATCCTGTGACGGGCCTCGCTGTGGGGCGCTGAATGTGGCTGGGTCCCTCTGGTAACTCACGATGCCTGTTGGGGGCGGCACAGACGCCAGGAGGTGTGGAAAAGAAGGCAGTGGATGGAGCCCCTGCCCTGTGGGGCCTCCTGTGGTTTTCGGGGAGGACTGGGAAGGCAGTGACAATCACATGGCAAAGCTGGGGAGGACCCCACAGCACAGGCGTTTGCTAATGTTTTGGCTCAGTCATGGCGTAAACGTGCGGGCTTGAAGCCACGCTGTCTCCGTCCGTTCGGACCTGTGCTGCGCGTGGACGTGGACTTGGCTTCGTGGCCTTGGCCACGCTGGGAAGAGCAGGGCTGCGACTCAGCTCTGCTAGCCCGGGGCAGGGCCACAGTGTCCACAGCCGAGGGGACTGGGGGCCGGGGCTCAAGATCGGGCTGAAGAGTTGTTTAAACCGATGCCTAAGTTTGCAGTGACCTTGAAGGGGTTGTGGCCAGCCTCTAGGATGGTAGGTGATTTAAATTTCTTCTCTATATTTGTTCCAGTCTCTCCTCATTAATCATTGTTCCATAATTTAAAAACTGTAGTTTAGGCCAAACAGATTAACTGGAAATTTCAAGAATTCAGTGTAAACTGTGAAATTTTGGTAGTATTGGCTGGACCCAGAGTCAGTGAAGATACGTGTCTACACTTTTCTTACATCAGATTTAAAGGGAAGCAGATTCTTGGTTCATGTCTTTTCCTCGAATACGTATGATCTTACGGATGGAAAAATAGGCTCTGATCAATGTGTAAGCATAACACTTACATCTCCACCAACTATGAGAATGTATTTAGAAAAACACCAAGTATGTTTTTGCCAAGAGCAGTAGTTATACAATTTCTAGTTCTGGAAAGATCACAGTAGTAGGCGTCCTGCTCTGTTTAATGATTTCTGAGATTTTGTTAACGAAAGCCGTTGTGGTGTTGAAATGGAACCGGTTAATCTTTAAATCGTCCTGCGACAGTCGCGTATTTCCTTTAGTGTGGAGTACTTTCTGAAATCTCTTTGGCGATAGTTTGTAGTTTGATAAAGACCTGAGAGAGGGTCAGGGAATAATTTTCTGTTAATAGAGTTTTGCCAGTATTGCTTTCAGCTCCAGCTCGTAAAAGGAGCCGTGACAGAAGAGGGTCCCAGACACTGACACTGGATCTTTAAAAAATCTTCAGATATTTAGTTGGTTTTCAAAAAATCCTTTACGTTTGATTCACCTTTAGACTCAAAGAATTTCCCAAATGGTGGAGAAGTTCCCTTAAAACCCTTCACCAGCTCCCCGACTGTTGGCCTCTCAGACGAGACTGCGAGGGGCAGGGATCGGACCGCGGCGGCTGCTCGGCCCTGTGCGCTCGGGGTTGCACTGGGGCGCGTCCCAGGTGACTGCGGGCCACGTTGGCCTTGATCGCCAGGTCGAGGTCTGGACATGTTTTCTTTAACAGATAAGTGTTCGGGGTGCCCTGACACTGTGCAGCCATCCAGTTTCCCCGCACAGCGCCTGTCGGGCCCCGTGCGAGGCCGCGGCCCCTCCGAGCTTCTCCCACGGGGAGAAGTGTCCGTTTAGCCGTTCCCTTCCATCGGTGCAGACTCGGGGATGTTCCTCTTGCTCCTGGGTGTCACCGATGGTTATTTTTTTGCTCCGGTCGCTCTGCCTCTGGTTGTCGGGCTGTTTCAGGTTGGCTCCCGTGTCGTTTTAATGCTGTTTCAGCTCCAGCACTACATGCCCAGGCTCTTCCTTTCCCCTCTGCCCTGGCCCTGGAGGCAGCCACTTCCAGGAGGCTGTGTTCCTCTCAGTGGAGAGAAGTAGTTAGGATCAAGGCCTGGATTCCACTCACACTCCGTATCCACTGCACCCGCGCGTCCGTGTGGACGCCCTCCCGGCCGTATGGACACCCTCCTGCCCATGTGGACGCCCTTCTGGCCGTGTGGACGCCCTCCTCCCATCCGTGTGGACACCTGCGCTGCAGCCTCGTGCCTGTGGGCGGTGTTCAGAGCTGCTAGCCCTCCCCATGAGCAGCACAGTGGCCCCCGGAGGAGAGTTCCCGTCCTCGGCCACCACGTGTGGTGTCTCTGTCACGCAAGCGCGTTCCCTCTGCCATCCCGGGGCCCCACTTCCTGGTAGTCTCTTTAATTTGCCTGCGGGGAAATTCAGCCTTGTTGTGGACAGTTGTGTGGATTTGACGGTTTCGTAGACCTGGGGTCCACACCTTCAGTACCGAACCCCCAGAATCCTCCTTTCACCCTTTGTGGTCAGCCACCCCCGAGCCCTGGCCACCACCAGGCTGCTTTTGGTCCCAGAGCATTGCCATCTCTGCGGCATCTGGGAGCAGGCGCCACGTGCTGGCTGCCTTCACCTGGCACACTGCATGTGGGCTGGTCCACGTGTCCACGCAGATCAGTGGCTCACTGGTTCTCACCATCTGGGAGCATCTCAGCATTTGGGCGGGGGCGGAGGGGACGCATCTCACCTGGGTCTTGCTGGGCTGGAACCAGGGTGTCCTGGCCTGGCTTCTTCCAGGGGCCCCAGGGGAGAGTCCCATTTCTCCCTTTTCCAGTGTCTGGAGGCGCCGCCACGTTCCTTGGCCAGTGGCCCTTCCTGCAGCTCCACAGCTGGCAGCTTCCGCTGAGTCCTCCTCGAGCTGCTGCTCTGGGTCTCTCGTGCCCCCTGCTCCCACTTCCCAGGGCATTTGTGCCGGCAGCGCTTGACCAGGGTGATCTCATGACCTTAGCTGCGTCTGCCTCTTGACTCCTTTTGCAAGGTTGTGCAGTGCGGTCACTGGTTCGGGGGCTTAGCGCCTGGACGGTTTTGGGAGGGGGCGTCAGTCTGCCCGACAGACAGGTGCGGCTGGGGGAGCTGGAGGGTGCGGACGTGACAGTGGAGTGTCCCGGGGTCCGGGGTCTGCCGGGAGGAAGGGCTCAGGCTGCAGAGGCGGGAGCACAGCGTCCCTTCCAGGTGACCCCTGTGTGTCTGAGGTGCCCCTTGGCGAACGTTTCCTCTGTGGGCTGATAGATGCAGAAGGGCAAGTCACACTCGGGCCCAGCGCTGCGTCTCCGCTGTTTTCTGTTGTCGCCTGGGCCTCTGGTTTGTCGCCAACAACAGAGGGGGATGGTCCAGGAGTGGGGGTTTCGATGAGGCTGGTGCACAGTGTGGCTGGGGACCCCTTCTTCCGGGCGTGGGTGTGGCTTGGCCTTGGTGGGGCAGCGGGGGACCTCAGCCGCTTTCTCCGCCTGGCCAGCCGCCTCTGGGCAGGTGAGGGGTGGGTGCCCCTGCTGGTCTCCTGGGCTCCACTGGCCGCCCGCATGCTTCTCCGTGCACATTGGATGTCCTTCCCTGATGTGGCCGCCTTGTCTCCTGGGCGCTGCTTCCGTCCGAGCCCCAGAGCGCCCGAGATGGTCCTGTCCTGCAGGGCCTGAGGGCCTGGCTGGCCCTGCGGTGCGCCTCCCACGGTCCCCGGTGCCGAGCTGCTCACGGCTCGCCCTGCGTGTCCAGCGCGTGGAAGGGTCCCGTGGCTTCCACATCCAGGGCCTGTGCGGATTTCCGCGAATTAATCGCTGTCTCTCTCTCTCACAGCGCTCTGGTGCTTGCCGCCGTGTTTGACCGGAACGTGAGCTGCAGGAGAGCAGCCTCTGTAAGTCCTCGTGTTTGTTCCTTTCCTTGAGGTGTGAGTGGCTCCCTGGGGGGGGGGGGCTGGGCCCCAGGGAGGGGTGTGGGCTGCAGCCTGTGAAGGGCAGGGCAGGTCGAGTCCCCCTCCCCGCGAGGATGCAGAGGAGTCCAGAGCAGTCAGACTGAAGGCCCCACGTGGGCTGTGAGGACAGCTGGCCCACCCACGCAGCAGGAGGGGCAGCCCCGGCCTGACAGACGGGCCTCACCTGGCCCGCAGACGCGAAGGCCGAAGGCAGGCTTCCCGGCGCCCAGAGAGGGGCGGACGCACGTGTTCAGGGCTTGGTGGTGGAAGGTGGGGCAGGCGGCTGACCTCTCGGGGCCTGGGCGTCCGGGTAGAGGTTGTGTGAGTTAGTGGGGCGGGAGTGGGTCTCTGTCGGAGGAGACTGAAGAGTCAGTTGCTTTGTGATCACTTGTCGAACGGCAGTTACGATTTGTGTGCTTGTCTGTGTCTTGTGAAAAACGAGTGGCAAAGGAGGGTCCGAGGTGTCAGTGGGTGCAGCTCAGAAGTCTGGCTGTGAAGAGGTGCTGTGGACTGTATGCCTGGCTAGGTCAGAGGGCGTGGATTCGGTGGCAGACGTGATGTCAGGACACACAGGTGCGCTCAGACCGCTGAGGTGGGACGTGGGGCATCAGTGTCATGTTGGGTGGGCCCCAGGGCCTTCCTGCCCAGAGGGGAGGGCTTCCGCACAGGCTGGGAGGGCTGGGGGCCGTGGCTGACAGCTGGCCCGTGTGAGCGGTTAGTGAGGTCAGCTGCAGGGGATCCCAGCACAAGGGGCTGAGCCTGTGGGCCCTTGTCTCCCTCCTCCGTGAGGGGAGCGCGGCGGGGCGGCCCGGCCTGGACGGCAGCGTCGTGGTCACCACTGTGTCTTGGCCCCGCCATCCTCAGGCCGGTTGGGCACTCCTGCTCGACACGCTTCCCGGGGCCCCAGCACCGCCTGTGGAACATGGACCCCCAGATCCCGGCCCTCTCACGTGGACCCTCGCGTCCTGGTCCCCGAGCGTGTGTGTGTGCACGTGTGTGTGTGTGTCTGATCTGCTCACAGGGTCCCGTCATCGGGCCTGGGGAAGAGCTCACTTCCCTTCCACTCCCGGAGCCTTCGTGTCTCTCTGGTTGAGCTGCCCTGCTCTCCGTGTCGGGGGACAGCAGTCAGTCTCTAGGTTTTTTGTGAATACTGCCTGGCAGGCTTAGGAAGTTTTGCTGGTTTGTTGGGAGTTTTTTTTTTTTGTCTTGAGTGGGTGTGAGATTTGGAGACGGTCGTGTGGTTTTTGTCCTTTATTCTGCTGATGCTGTGTATCATGTTAATTGGTTTTCAGACACTCAGCCAACCGACTAACCCTGACCCTACCTGACGGTGGTGTAACTTACAATCTGTTTCTGCTTCAGTCGCTCTGACGAGGTGTGAGGGGGTGTCTCTGACGGCTGGTGACCGGAGCGTCTTCTCGTGTGATGTGCACCACTGTGTCCTCTTCGGTGAAATGTGTGTGGTTGTCGGGGAGGGGACATCCCACCCCTTCCTTCTTGAGTTCTTTCAGTGGGTCTAACAATTAAATTGACACGAGACAGGTTAGCAGGAGAAAAAACGCAGTCAATTTAACTTGTACACCCAGGGGTCTCTTAAGAGTGGGACCCCCGCAGCAACCAGAGCAGGCTGTTCACGCGCAACTTTTAGAGAAAGAAGCAGTTGTTCCTGAAGGCTTAAGGAAGCGGCTGAGGGAGAAGTGCGCAGGTGTGTCTCCCTCATTGGCAGGAGGAACCGGGAGGGGACCTTCACGGGAGGCTGCTTCCTGCTCTCGGGGGGTGTGGGGCGCAGTGTGCCTGGTGCCGCCCCCGCCCTGGCTCACGCGGGCACCGTCCTTTCTCTGCGCGGCGAGTGGTCGGACACTGTGCTTTCCAGCCGGGGGCCTGCGGGCTGCCTGCTCGCCTCTTGCGGGGCCTTTCCTGGGGCGGGACTGTGAGCTCCGAGGAGGCAGTGGGCAGACTTGGTCTTGTGGGCCCTGTTTGTGTCGGGCCCAGGGTTCTTTGTGCGGCCCTCGATCCTGAAGCCTTCGCCCTGTTCTGCCCTGCGCCCCTGACGTGTGTCTGTCCCTCCGTCTCGGCCCCCACGTCCTCCGGGCCTTCTTGCCGTGGCGTCGGGTCGCCTTCCAGGGCTTGTGCTTTGTGCTTTCCGCCTTCACGCCGTCACCTGAACAGTAAATACGTTCAAGTGTTGCGTGCTGTGTAAGCTGACACTGTATCTTTTCTCCATTGCCTTTCGCTGGTCTCGCTTCTGAGTTTACTGCAGAAGTTGCAGAACAGCACATGGCAGGGCTGGGTGTCCGGTTGTCCCTGGAACTGGCCAGGCATGTCGGGTGCACCGTTAAATGTCACGTGGGGTCTTCACGCTCCAGTTTCTTGATGCCCCGTGAGCACCTGCACGTGCTCCTCCCAGCACCCACGGGTGAGTGGTGAACCGTGCTGACATGAACGTCCTGGGGGTTACGACCTTGCTCCCGGGAAGCTCCTGCCCGTCCTCGTGGGTCCGGCTCCCACCCAAGGCGATGGGGCTGCACCTGCAGGCACAGTCATCCCCCACCCCGTGCTCCTTGGAGCAGCGGCAGCGCTGACCTCCACACTCTGACCTGGCCCGGAGACACTCTTGGTGACAAGGTCGTGTCCTGCGTGCCGCTCGCCCCACTCACTTGGTAGCTGGCGGCTCGCTGTGCTGGCTCTGGCTGCTCGGGTGGGGCTGTGTCAGAGGCAAGAAGTCCACCCGAGGGCACCTCACTCCCAGTTCGTGCTTCGACCTTCTGAAAGCCGTGCTGTGGCCTGTGAGTGGCGCGTGGAGACCTGGCGTTCACGCATCATCATCCTGCAGGCGACTGTCACAGACCCCCAGGAAAATGGGTCTTGGGCTTTTAGTTAACCGAGCGGACTGGCGCTGCTCCTGTTTTTAATCCAGGGCCTTGAATGAGGCGTTGGTGTGAAGCTTGTTTGCAGCTAAAGGCCGTTTTTCAGGATCGTCTGATTTTATAAACTTGAGTTCATAGGGTGTGGTTTTAAAGGCCACTGGGACATGAAAGCAGAAAGAGGAGCCACCCTGGAGGCTCAGGGTGGTCAGCTGTGAAGACCTTTATTTAGAAACTATGGTCGTGGTAACTTGTCCCACCCTGGCCTTGCTATGCGTCTACCTGTGACGTCCGGCACGCGCACACCTAACCCCCACCCTGTCTGTTCTCTCCTGCAGGCCGCTTTCCAGGAGAACGTGGGGAGACAGGTACGCCCGCCTGTTTAAGTCTTCTTCCTAAAACTCCCCGTGCGCGCAGAGGTGGAAGTGCTAACGCTACCAACGTGGGTAAAACCCTACCGAGAATGAGCTAGTGGTTCCCACGGTGACTTCTGATCACAGAGACACTCATAGTGTCACTCTGTTGAGTGTGACACAGGTTCAGACGGTCAGTGGTTGTTCGACAGGAAACTTGGACGTGTGAGTAAATTTCACGTGCGTCAGAAGCCGGTGCCGACGGCCTGGAGGGGGTGGCGGAGGAGCCTGGCTCAGGCAGGACGTGACCCCCGCCTGCCCCCGTGTGCTCAGAGCCAGCTTCCGCCTGCCGCTGTCGCCTGGCCCTGAGCCTCTCCCCGCCGGTCGTCCCCAGTCACCACGCTGTGTGACGACTGCGCGGGGCCTGTGGCCTGCATGCGGCTAGTAGGCCAGTGGCAGGTCAGGTTTGTGGAGGCAGAGCTGAGGCCTGATCAGAAGGGTGCCGGGGAGGGGTCTGGGCTGGAGGGGAGTGTCACGGCATGGGAGCCGGCGATGGCTTGGGACAAGCAGGGACCGGCCTCGGGGACAGGAGCCAGGCTGCGGAGCCGCAAGGAGTTGGGCAGAAGGGCCACCGGGAGGGCGGGCTGACAGAGGAGCCCTTAGAGGAGCACAGGACGCTCAGACTCTCTGCCTGGCGTCCGGGAGCGAGTGTGTGAGCGGGGACTGTCTCCCAGGGGCCCCGTGTCTGTCGGGATCCTCACAGCAGGGCTGGCCTTGCTGTCCTGAACCGGGGCCTGTGTCTCTGGGTTTCCTCGTCCTTCTTGGGCTGCCAGCAGCCAGGACGAGGGGCTGGCGCTCCTGCCGTGGCTTCCGCGGGGCTGACGTTTGGTTCACGGTGGGATGAGTTCCCGGAAGTGTGGGTGCCGGGCGTGGGCAGGGCACCTCCGTCCATGTGGCCCTGGTATTGATTGGAGTTCCCCAGCAACTGAGGGGAGCGGGCTTCAGGCCAGGCAGGCCTGTGGAGGGTGACCGTGGGGAGGGGTCCTGAGTGAGGACCCTGCTGGGTTGCAGAGGGGTGGCCGGAGGGCGGCTCGGCTGGAGGTCTGTGCTATGAGCCGTGGTGCGTGGGGCAAGGTGTTCAGTGTGGAAAGAGCGTTGTGGCCGAACTGGTGCCTTGATTGGTCCGAATGAGGATGGGAATCCTTGGGTGTCACGGAAGCAGAGGGAACCAGCTGCCCCCTCTTGAGCTTGAACTCGTGCCACACGGAGGTTGCTGGGGCCGCCTCGTTCTGCGGGTGTGCCTGTCCCTGCAAGATGCCCGCAGACTCACGACCTTCCTCCGTTGCTGGGAGGCTGCTGACCCCTCGGGTCCTCGGGTGTCACTTAGTCCTCGTCTACCTGAGCCTTGGAGGGTGACCGTTCACCGGGGGGAGGCTGACCCCCTGGGGGGGACCGTTCACCT
The DNA here is from genome assembly GCF_048564905.1 of Vicugna pacos. Lineage (NCBI taxonomy): Eukaryota > Metazoa > Chordata > Mammalia > Artiodactyla > Camelidae > Vicugna > Vicugna pacos. The sequence continues at coordinate 63,032,226 of NC_133002.1, forward strand.
GGGGGAGGCTGACCCCCTGGGGGGGACCGTTCACCGGGGGGAGGCTGACCCCCTGGGGGGGACCGTTCACTGGGGGGAGGCTGACCCCCTGGGGGGGACCGTTCACTGGGGGGAGGCTGACCCCCTGGGGGGGACCGTTCACCGGGGGGAGGCTGACCCCCTGGGGGGGACCGTTCACCCGGGGGAGGTTGACCCCCTGGGGGGGACCGTTCACCCGGGGGAGGTTGACTCCCTGGGGGGGACCGTTCACCGGGGGGAGGCTGACCCCCTGGGGGGGACCGTTCACCCGGGGGAGGTTGACTCCCTGGTGGGGACCGTTCACCGGGGGGGAGGCTGACCCCCTGGGGGGGACCGTTCACCCGGGGGAGGTTGACTCCCTGGGGGAGACCGTTCACCGGGGGGGAGGCTGACCCCCTGGGGGGGACCGTTCACCGGGGGGAGGCTGACCCCCTGGGGGGGACCGTTCACCGGAGGGAGGCTGACCCCCTGGGGGGGACCGTTCACCGGGGGGGAGGCTGACCCCTGGGGGGTGACTGTTCACCCGGGGGAGGCTGACCCCCTGAGAAAATTCAGTAAAGTGACCAGATAGAAGAAAAACATACAAAAAATAAATAACTCCTATACAATGGCCAAATCCAATGAAAATGAACTTCATTTACTTAATGATAAAAATGATAAGATGCATTGTAATAAATACAAGAGAACTATCAGAACTCTATGATAAAAACTGAAAACTTTGCAAAAGGAAATAAAAGAAGAAAAGTCTGAATAACTAAAAAGAAATGCTGTATTACTAGATAGGAAAACTTAAATCATATAAAAATATTAGTTCTCCCCAAATTAAAACATGAATTCTATTCAAGCCTAAAATCTCATTCTTTAAAAACAGAACCTGACAAGAGGATTCTAGAAGTCATATAGATAAGTGAATGATACAAACAGCCAGTAGCCAGTAGCCGGGGGACCGTTCACCCGGGGGAGGCTGACCCCCTGGGGGGGACCGTTCACCGGGGGGAGGCTGACCCCCTGGGGGGGACCGTTCACCGGGGGGGAGGCTGACCCCCTGGGGGGGACCGTTCACCGGGGGGAGACTGACCCCCTGGGGGGGACCGTTCACCTGGGGGAGGTTGACCCCTGGGGGGTGACTGTTCACCGGGGGGAGGCTGACCCCCTGGGGGGGACCGTTCACCCGGGGGAGGTTGACTCCCTGGGGGAGACCGTTCACCGGGGGGAGGCTGACCCCCTGGGGGGGACCGTTCACCCGGGGGAGGCTGACCCCCTGGGGGGGACCGTTCACCCGGGGGAGGTTGACTCCCTGGTGGGGACCGTTCACCTGGGGGAGGTTGACCCCTGGGGGGTGACTGTTCACCCGGGGGGAGGCTGACCCCCTGGGGGGGACCGTTCACTTGGGGGAGGCTGATCCCGGGGGTGGGGACCGTTTACTGGGAGGAGGCTGACCCCTGGGGCATAGGCTGCACTGTCAGGGCAGTAGCTGCTGCCCGCCAAGAAGAGGAATGTGGGGATGTCAGGTCCGCAGGCCAGGATTTGAGCCTGGGGGGAGGGCGGGTGCTGTGGGTGGTGGCTGTGGGGAGGCCTGAGAGCAAGTAAGGGTCACCAGCAGGCGCTGGTCCGTGGCCTGGGCTTGGATGTCCTCCGGGCTCCTGGGTGCAAGCACTGGCCTGTCTTTGGCCAACTTAAGTGACGAGGTGTTGAGGGGGAATTTGGTGGGGGGGGTGTGGGGCTGGGGGCTGACCTCACCATCCAGGCTTCCTCCAGCCTGTTGGGGTCTTGGGCGCCTCTGCTTCCCAGAGAAACCTTTGGGGGGATTTGCTGGAACAGAAGGCACCTCTGTCCATTCACCCTCCCCACAGCAGCGAGCCATCTGGGTGGAGACGTGGCGCTCCCGTGTCCAGTGGCCGGATCGAGTAGGGCCTGGGGAGTCTGGAGGCGTCTGAGCGCTGGCCGGGGTGCAGGCTTGGGTGGTGGAGCAGAGGGCGCCACGTCCGTGACCGCGGTGGCCTTGCTCTAACTCAGCCTCGGGCCAGTCAGGGTGGGCCTGGGAGAGCGCAAGCAAAGAGGTGGTCGGTGTGGTGGCCCACCCTGCACTGAGCTGTGTCCGGAGGCATGGTGGCCTTACGTATCACCTGAGAACTGAACCTCCTATGCTGATGTGTCTGTGAGGGACACACCTGGTTCCACGGGACAGTTTGGGGTCTGATCCCAGGTTCAGTTCTTCATATGTCACTTGACCCAGGAGCTGGTTGTGGGAGCTGGTGCCCCTGCGAGCCAGGCAGGTGGCTGGGAGGTTAGCGGTGTGTGTCTCTCTCTTCCAGGGGGGTGGGCGTTGCCCTTTCATGCTTGCTCAGGGGGAGGAAGGCCGCCCGGGACCCAGGCCCCTACGCCCTCCGTGCTTGATGGCTGCGTGGTGTTCACTCCTCGGCTCAAAGTTTGTCTTTTGTCTTTTTAGAAAACTATTTATTTTGATTTTAGATTTTCAAATATTGTTGCCAGAGGGTGGTATCAATAAAAAGTTGCGAACTTCGATGTGTCCCTGGGTGTGGGTGAGGGCGCTGCTTCCTGACCCCGTTTCAGAGTCTGCTTCTGGATGTTGGCTGCCAGGCCCCCACATGGTGCCCCTATGGATGCCTTGTTCATTGTCCTGCCAGTCGTGGGGGGTGGGCTCTCATCTGGGTTCACAGCCCAGGCAGGTGCTGGCCTGTCCGGGGGTGGGGGTGGGGACACTGGGGTCCTTCTGCCGGTGGGGCACGGCTTGAATGAAATCAGTAGCTTTAACTCTGCTGAAACGTGTCTTTTTATGGTGTGTGGTTTAAAGAAAGGCCTCTTACAACATTTTAAAGTTAAAATGTTTGAGTTCTTTGAAAAAAATCTTCTAAGTGATTCGGGTCGCTTTAGCCCAGTGCAGCCGGAGAGGCAGGCAGGAGACTGGCCCTGAGAGTCACTGGTGAGCGCAGGCGAGCAGCTCGCGGTCTCAGCTGCTGGTTTGTATCGTGCTTCTTTGTCGACAGGTGTGAGGTCTGTGCATGTGATCGCTGAACTCGGAAAATGCCTTTTCTCGGCAGAATCATTTCCGTCACTGTTTTCCACTTTGCTTTTTCATCAGGGCATCTTCCCACACGGAATCGATATTTTGACCGCAGCTGACTACTTCGCTGTTGGTAACAGGTCTAACTGTTTCCTGGATATAAGGTAAGCTTTAATAGTCGTCGTAAAATGTGCTTTTTTTTTTTGAGTCAGACAACTTCCACCGTTCGGTTTCTTCATCCTAGAAGGTCCACTGAGAGGAAATACAATTTGTACGGGAAGAGTTAAAAGCGGAATTGGGAACGGTCTCGAGCTTTTGCCTCCCGCTGGGTGCACAGAGCACGCAGCTTCACGAAGTGCGCGTGGGTCGGGCGCAGGGTCTGCTCCTGGGAAGTGTGCTCCGTTCCTAACAGGCGCAGACGGTTTCAGGGCACTTTCCGGAGCAGCTGCTTTTCTCTCAAATCGGCCTCTTCGCCAGCCGTTTCTGTCGAGGGCCTGGTCTCACGGGACCCACTGAGCGTTGCATCCTGCGCGGCCGCTGCTCCAGCGGGTCACGAGGGCGTGGCGCCACTCAGGTGGAATCTGTGCCTCCTTTCCGGCTCCGGTACAGCGGTCTCCCCGAGTTGGAGTGCCCTCTGGCTCGTGTGTGAGAGGAGTGTGGAGCAGGTATTCGAGAAGTCAGGCCAAGGGATGAGCACCCCGCATCCCTGATGTCCTTGACGGCGGGCGCAGAGGTCATGCCAGAGCTGCGGGTCCCGTGGCGCACGAGGGGGCAGGGCCCTCTGGGCGTCGGCAGCCGCTGCAGCGCTGGCTTTCCCGAGGGGCTGACTTGCCTTCAGCCGAGGCAAGAACACGAGGTGCTCTTTTTAAGGTGTTAAACATCGCGTGTGTAAGGGCAGGGCCCCGGCCCCGCTGTGCAGACCACGCGGAAATCACATCTCTTCATAAGCAGCGTGGGCAGATGTTTTTTTAGATGCAGCATTTGGTCTCTTTCCCAGGCGAGGTCAAACCTTTGACCAAACACACTGTCTTTGTTTTTGGCATCCTTTCCGTCTTTCCTAAACATCCTAATGGCCTTCTGAGCCTTAACAGTTTTGTCCTATTCTAATTCCATTTTTTAATTGTTAATATTTGAACACATGTTTTATGTAGAGAATCTCCCGCCTTTTCCCTAGTCTCACGGGTGAAAGAACTCACGGGTTTTAGCCCTGATGTCTTTTCTTGTCGCCAAGGTCTCCGCGCTGGTCAAGGGCTCGTGTGGGATGTGTTGTCTGTGTTTTCACACTTGTGTGGACAGGAGGTGGTCGTGGGGACCAGGCTGCACCATGACCATAGCGCCCAGGGCTCTCCCCACGTCCTGGTGTCGACCGGGACAGCGGCGTAGAGGGAGCTGCAGAGGGAGCCTGGCAGGGTGGGCAGCCCTGCAGGGAAGGGCCCAGAGTCAGCAGGCCCAGCCTGAGGCGGTGGGGCTTCTGGGCCAGAGCTGGCCTGGGGGTGCCCTGAGTCAGGGAACCCAGTTTGATGGTCAGATCTGCACTTTGAACCTATCCCTGTGGCTCCTTGGAAACAAGGAGATAGTCGGGGCCCCTCAGGAGGTGGGGGGACGGGTGGGGCACAGGGACTGGGTCCCCTGGTGAGGGCACCTGGGGACCACAGAGCGGAGGTATTGGGGCGCCTGTGAGAGAGGAGCGCCTGGGTTTGGGGGAGGCCGGGAGCTCGGCTTGGCACATGCTGAGCACGAGGGGCTCACGGCACTGCTGAGTGGAGCTCGGCCCACGTGTGGCTGCCCCTCTGGGAGACGGGAGCATCGGACATGCAGGCTGTCCCCTCTGCGAGCCTGTCTGTCTGTGGATGTGCTTCCGTTACCCGGGTGAACACCCAGGAGTGGGATGGCTGGGCCCTGACCGTGTAAGCCGTGTCCGGTGGTTTTGCAGAGTGGCCGCACGCTGCCCCACGTCCCCGCCAGGCCTTCTGGCGTCCGTCTGGTCTTCTCCCTTCTGGCCGGTGGGCAGAGGCGCCCTGTGGCAGCGTTCTGAGGACCGGGGACGCCGTGCGCCGCGCGCGGCTCGTCTGGCCGATCGTCACCTGTCTGCCTGCTGGGCTAGTCTTCTTGCTGAGCATTTGCAGGTTCTTCCCATGCTCTGGACACAGGTCCTTTCTCAGGCACGTCACGTGCGGGGTGTCTCCTCGTCGGTGGCTTGGCCTTTCCGTGTCCTGCACGTTCCTCAGCAGAACCTTTTGTTAAAGATCAACTTCGTTTTTGTTCACCTACTTATTACATGTGATTCACATACAGTAAAATCCACTGACTTGCAGCGTGGATTCTGGCAGATGCAAAACCAGTGCTGCTGTCAGCACGGGGTGCTTTCCGTCCCGCCAGGAGGTCTCGTGCCTCAGCCCTGACGGCCTCTGAGCCCCCTCTGTCCCTAGAATTTGCGGGAACCCTGTGGTGCGTGGCTCTCCGGGAACCCTGTGGTGCGCGGTCTGGTGGCGGTTCTCCGCGCTCCCGCCGGTGGCGGTGGGGCTCCCGGGATTTGGATGAGGGAGTGCAGGCGGTCTCGCTTCTCGTGGGGTGACGGGTGTGCTGGCCGCCCTTCACGCCGTGTGGCTTTTGAGTCTCCTGAGCTGGTTGCGGCATCTGCAATCCTGTGTGTCCGTCTGAAGATGCGTTTTGTCGTTGTTTTGCTTTCCAGTCATTTTGCGCTTTCCTGTCCTGTAAGTTCTTCAAACTAGGGAAACCGCAACGTGAACGTTCCTTCTTCCTGACTCAGCGACAGGACGCCGTCCACTTGGCCAGCTGCTTGCTTCTCCTCCTCTCGCTCCCGCATCTGGCACTGACCTACTTCTGTCACTTCTGTGTCCCTAGCGGCCCTCAAACGTCCACTCTGCTTCTCCGCTCCGCCGTCACCCCTGCCAGCCCTCACTGTCCACAGGAGCCCTCACTGGTCTGGGCGCAGGACGAGCCATGCCTCCTGGCTGCCGCGCCCCGACCCCTCCCACCGCCCGCAGCCACGCACCCCCTGGGTCCCCAGCATCCTCCGCCCTGTGGCGGACGCCCCCCCGCTTCACACTAGGCCGGGCACAGACCCGCCTGGGCTGGGGGTTCCGTCCGCGCTTTCTCCAGGGTCCGCCCCTGTTGGTGCAGGGCTGGGACTGGAGCTCTCCAGCTGGCCTCCGTCTGCTTCTTGCCTCGAGGCCACCGGCTTCCCTGCCTGCTTTCCTGGACTCCTCGCGGCTCTGGGCCACCGGCCAGGGCAGGGGTCTGTTGGGTGGTGCCAGGCTGGCAGGTTACTTGGGATCAGGGGTCACGTCTCGGCTCCTCTGTTTCCAGAACTCCGGCAGTGTGTTCCCTCTCCTGACTTTTCTGTTTTTCCTTCTGACTCGGTCTTAGTCCCACCGCTTCTGGAGAAGCCCCTGCTTTTCTGGTGCTCACGTGCCTGGCTCAGCTCCCCCAGCGCTCACGCCTGCAGCATGTGCGCCCCCGCCCGCGTTCACCCTGTGTGCACACTGTGTGCCCACCCACGGCTTGGGTGGGGTCGGACCTTACGCCCCCTGGCTGGCTGTGCCATCCACCCTGTCTCTGCCCCACCTGTAGCATGTGGGTGACGGTCACGTCACGGCGGGGCTCTGTGGGTGAGGATGGGGCAGGTTCAGAAGATGTGGAAGTGGTACACGTGCCTGGTCTAAAATTCAGAAGGTGCAGGAGGCATTTAGGGAAAACCAGTCCATCTCACCTCTCCCCCCAGGTCCCTGCTATCCCCAGGTTCTTGTGTCTTCCCGAGAGATCGGGTGTGCTGGCTGCCTTCCTTCTGCCCACACGGAGTGGTGCGCACGGCAGGTCGGAACACCTTCGGTGCGTGTCAGTAGAGGGTCCTTGGGGGTGTTGTGGGTTCGGGCCCAGAACACCACTGTAAGCCAGGTGCCGCATTAAAGCGAGTCCTGGAGCTGGCCGCTCCCCGGTGCGCACGAAGGTTGTGTTTACGCTGCTGCGGTCTGCCGAGACTGCAGTCACGTTATGTCTACACGGGCAGTGAGCACACCTTAGTTTAAAATACTTCATTGGTAAAAAATGCCAACCATCACCTGAGTCTTCAGGGAGTCGCAGTAGCGACGTCTGAGATCACTGACCCTGGGTCACCGTAGCGCATCATAACGCTGAAGAACTGACATATCGAAGAATTGCCAGAATGTGACACAGACACAGAGTGAGCAAGTGCTGCTGGGAAGGGGGGGGGCAAGCTCGGCGCGGGGCTGCCGCAGACCTCAGTGTGCGCAGAGCGCAGTGAGGTCTGCCTGTGTCGGGACACCCCGCCGGGGAAGGGGGAGGCGGCTCTGCGCACGCTGCCCCGCGCACGCCTGCGCTCCCTTCCTGGACGCAGTGTGACCTGCAGACCCTCCTCCTGCCACTGGCTTCGTCCAGCCTTTGCTGTAAAGCGGTGTGAGGTTGGAGTTTGTGCATCTTCTCACCCGTGTGGCTGCGTCCGGGTGACTGACAAGAGTGGGGTCGCTGGCCAGGGGGGCTGCGTTTCCGGTTTCCAGGGCAGCGCTGTCTCCAGGCTCCCGGCGGCGGCTGTAACCCCTGCCGTGGCTGTCGGACAGTCTGACCGGCGGACAGAGGCCCTCGTTCCGTTTCCCACTGGGGGAGGCTGACCGAGCTGTGTCTCTCTTTTCTGTGAGTGTTGATGACTGTCTACTGGGCGAGAGTATTTTTTATTGATCTTAAAGGACTCCTTCATTTTAAAGAAGTCTCTCCTTGATGATACCGTTTGCCGGTATTTTTGGCTTTTTTATAGTGTGCTTTTCCTGGAAGCATTTTGATGTTGTTGTTACGTGTTGGGATGTGCCAGTCTCTTTTGGCTCCTGAGTTTTGAGTCATAATTAGAAAGGCCTGTCCAGCTTGGAGATTATTTTTTTCCTCCTATGGTATTTTCACGAGATGTAACTTTAAGGCGTAGTTACGTTCCGTCAACCGTCCGTGCGTGAAGCGGGCAGCTCCGCGAGTGCTGGCCGCACACCCGTGGGGTAGCCAGCACCCCTGCCGAGACGTGGGGGCCCCGCTGTCGGACACCCTCTGTGGGACATCTCGCCAGCGGGGCCAGGAGGCAGGGCCCCTTGCTTCGGGGCCTTTCCCTTGGCGCGGTGGTCCTGAGCACTCCGCTTCCGTCCTGCTTGTCTGCCTGAGAGTCCGCCTGCTCTAGACACTGAGGTAGTTTAGAGTTTCGGGCTCTGATGAGTAAGATGTTCTGCTTGCACGTTTATTTAGGAGTCTTTACGGGGACGCACGTGCGAAGTGTGTGCCTGGACAGACGCTCACAAGGGGATTTCTGTGGCTTTGTAAAAAGAAGCTGCCGAACTGCTTTTGAAAGTAGTCCTCCTGTTTCGCAGCCTCTCAGGCAGCGTGAGCACTGTTCCTCCGCGGTCTCATGTCCTCCGGTCGCTTCTCTTCCAGCATGTTTATTGCCGGCTTTCCTGAGTACACGCAGCCGATGATCGACCACCTGGTGACCATGAAGATCAGCCACTGGGACAGGTAGGTTTGTGTCTCTGCTTGTCCACCTACGTGGACTTCCTGTCACACAGAAATTCTGACTTGTTTTCCCCAAAGGGGAAATTAAATTGCACTTGTAAGCCTTGAGTATGTTTTGTCATTGTAGGTTTCATGTTTAAGGTGACTTCTGAGAAGCAGTGTAAGTCCCAGTGTTCAGGCTGGCTGTGTGGTCAGTGGTCTGTCCCCAGCGAGGGCGGGCGGGCAGCCCCTCAGGACGAGGACCTGCGCTTGCAGGAGCCTCAGTCCCCCTGCGCCGAGCGGCCTTGTCGCTCTGCCCTGATGACGCAGCTGCTTCAAGGGGTCTGTGCACTTCCCAGGTGGTGAACAGGTCTCAGGGCAGGGCCGGTGTCTGGGCCGGAACGGCACTGTGCACGTGCAGCCCCTTGGAGGCTCCGAGGGGTGAAGCGCTTGAGGCTGTGTGTAGCCTGAGGCTCTGTGTCCAGAATCCTGGCTTGCGAGATGTTCCTCCTCACGCGCGGCAGTGTGTTTCAGCTGAAGTGTTCGGGGTGGAGGGGAGCGCCGCCTGGTCCCCCCCGCGGTCAGGTTTGAAGCTCCTCACGCCAGCACGGCTGCGTCTTCTCGAAGGCCAGGATGCGCAGAATACCGTTACGACCTCGTTATCTCAGGACTCTTCAGAGGTGGATATTTCTGCCTTTCTCTGGTTTTGACCTGGACTATATCCGTGAGGAGATACGTGCCCAGCGTTCACGAGCGGGTCGCTTCAGTTTCCCGGTGAACGTGTGGCTCGCGGGGCGTGGGGAGCGCTAGGGAATTCTGCACAAACATCCTTCACTGGTCGGTGCTGTTTGCTTTGAGAGTACACTTTTCAGCGGCACTGGTCCGTTGTCTTGGGTTTCTTTTCGAGCACTTTCTGACTGTTAGACGTACTCACCCCGAACAACGTACACGTCAAGATGAACACGAGTGAGATCCGTCTGACGGTGGCGAGGCGCACAGAACGCCTACCTCGGCCGCTTTCCGAGCGCGTCCTGCGCGGCCGTGCCCTGCACGGCTTCCTCTCGCAGAACTGGAGCTCCCCAGTTGAGCGTCCCCGGTGAGCGCTGACCCCTGCCCTGCAGCCCCTCGTCCTTTCTGTCTTTGTGACCGGCTCCTCTTGCCATCTCCGGCGGAGTCCTAAGGAGCCGAGCTTTGGTCACTCGGCGTAGGGTCCTCAGCATCCACCCCGCTGCAGCCTGTGCCACGGTTTCCTCCCTTCTTATGGCTGAGCACTGTCCCAGTGGGGCTGGACCGCACCACTGATAGGCTCCTGCATCAAGGGGCACGCGCACTGCGTCCCCATCTTAGCCTTTGTGACAAGTGCTGCTGTGAACGTGGTGCACAAACATCTCTTCGGGACCCGGCTTTCAGTTCTTTGGGGGTATTCCCAGAAGCGGGACTGCTGAGTTCTGTTTTTCATTTCAAAAACCATACTGTTTTTCATGACGGCTGCACCATTTTACATTCCGAGCAGCGACACTCGAGGATTCCGGTTTCTCCGCGTCCTCACCAGCACTTGTTACCCCCTGCTGCTTTCTGGCATCGCTCTGAATGGGTTTCGGGTGGCAGACCCCTCACTGCGCGTCCCTGCTGGGCCCCTCCTCACGTGCCTGGTGGCCGCCTGTGTGTCGTCTCTGGAGAGATGTCTCAGGTCCTTTGCCCATTTTGAATCCAGTTCCTTGATTTTCGTTGTTTCGTTGGGTTGTAAGTCTCCGTGTGTCCTGGGTGCTGCTCCCGTACCAGGCACGTGGCCTGCAGACATTTTCTCCCGTTTCGTAGGTGCCTTTTCACTGTAGACCCTGCCCTCTGGGGCACAGAAGTCTTACATTTGCTGTCTCCTGTTTTCCTGTTGTTCATCTGTCATCAGTGTCTGTATTTTTACTTTTGTTGCCTGTGCTTTTGGTGCCATAGCCAAAAAAATCATGGCCAGTTCTCATCACAAAGCTGATCCCCTTTGGTTTCTTCGAGAGTTTCATGGTTTTAGGTGACAGGATGTTCTTAAAGAGAAAAGAGGCTCTCGCCCAGAGGCGCACCGACATGTAGGCGATAGGGTATTTTCAGAGAGAGAAGGCCCGCCCAGAGGGCGCTGACTGGGGCGCTTGTGGCTCAGCCGGCCAGGGGAGCTGATGTCTTGGTGGCCGCGAGGCTTTCTCTGCTGGAGGCCTGGTCGCTCGGTCTTCAGAAGTGGCTTCCTGAGTGGGCTGTTGGCACCAAGACCTCCCTGTCTTGAAGAGCTGGACGCTTCTCTCGGAAGCAGACGCCTAAGCCGGGTCTGGGGGCGTCGAGGTGCCTGGGCAGGCACAGGAGGCGGGGTCTCCTGCCGCGGCGGTGCGCCCATCCTCCATGTGCTGCTGTCTGGGGCGCGTATGCCTGGACCGTACAGCGACCGGCGTGCAGCCACCCCTTGCCTGCTTTTCTCTGTCCTGGTCTGTTCCCTTGGGGAGGTGACTACCTCCTGGAACTCGCTGCAGTGCCTCCTGAATTCTCGTGCCAGGAGGGGCTCAAGGTTTGTCAGACCCTATCTGACCCCTGTCAGGCTTGGGAGGGCACTGGGGGCCTCAGTGACTGGTCCTGGGGTCCCCCTTCTGTTCTGTGTGAAGAACTTGGCAGCTGGGTGTTGGTTGGAAACATTTGTGCCGATGTGACGTGGCCTACTGTGTGTCATGTGGGGCCACGCAGACTGTGGCCCGCTCTCCGCACTCGCGTTGCTGCACCCCTGGGGGGCAGGGGTGGGGACGCACTTTGCCTCCAGCTGCATGGAGGTGTCAGCTGCGTCCTGAGACAGGCTTGCATGAGGTGCGTCCTCTTGATAAGTTCTGTCCCTCACGTGTGACAGGCAGTGGTTCTTACTCGTTCGTGCATTTGTGTGTTTGTTTTCGTTGGTGGTTGACTCAGTGGCCTGTCGACAGCTTGCCTGCACTGTCCTCTCTTTGTGGTTGAACTAATAGAGGATCCTCGAAACGGGGAGCTCACGGTTCTTCTTCCCGCAGGGTCATCCGGGAGTTGTCGGCGAAGGCGCTGCAGAACCTTGCCCAGCGAGCACCCGAGTACACCTCTCAGCATGGTAGGTGCCCCCTAGGCACACGCGTGTGCGCCACAGACACGCACCCGCGGCAGGAGGCCGAGGACGGCCCCCACTGACTTCAGGGCCTGGGGTTTCTCTCGGGCGGAGCAGCGTGTGGAGAGCTGGCCGGGGCTTCGTCAGGGACGCAGCGCAGACTGGGGGCCTGCGCGTCCCCGTCCCCGTCCGCCCCAGCGGGGCTCGTGCTGCGTGTCGCGTGCCCTTGAGGAGCAGCCCCGAGGCGGCAGCGGCGAGTGCGGTCGCTCGCTGGGTCGCTCGCTGGGTTGCTCGCTCGCTGTGTTGCTCGCTGCTGCCCTGGTGGGTTTGCTGAGCAGGCGGGCTCGCTGCTCCAGAACAGACCCGCCACCCAAGGTGACTGCGTGCCTGTGCTGTCAGGAAAGAACCCGTACTTGTCCCATTGTGTCTTTCCTACTCAGATGAGTAAGCATCTGATTTCGGTTCAGGAGACAACACACACTTTTCCGAAATTGAACTTATTCCCGCTGACGGCCCCTCTCGTAACTGGCGGCTGGGTCGCGGTCCTTCACTCCAAGTTACCGATTTACTTCCACTCTCGGGTTTTTGGTGAAGATCTGGAGCTCCTGAGGGCCCTTCCAGCTTCACAGCCTACTCATTAAACTAACGTCAGGGGTCTCGCCCTGCATTTCCTGTAACTGGTAGTCCTGCTGTCTGGCTGAAGGGGGCACTTCCCCCGGTCAGGAGTGCTGGCCGCCCCTGGGGAGGCGTTTCCCCAGCTCTTAAACGCTAGCCGACACCAGCTGCACGTCTGAGCCTGTGCGGGCCTCTCCCGGCCCGGACACCATCTGCCTCCGCAGCCTGTGCACCTGGGGAGTGGAGACCGGCTGGGGGCCGGGGGCCGGGGGCCGGGAGTGCCGAGCCGCTGTGGGTGCGGCTCCTCGGCTGCACTCTGCCCGCCAGACCGTGAGGGTCCATGACTCTGCTTTCTGCCCCTGGGCGCAGAGGCCTGGAGGCGCCCTGGGCGCTGAGCTGGAGAGTGGCTCCTCCTGAGTGTCCGCCAGGCCCCGCAGCCCGGCTCCGTTCTCCCCATCACCGACCCGGGTCCCGGCCGCGGTGGGGGGGGATGCCCGCCGCTGGGGGCTGGAATCTCCTTGTTCACTTCCCTGCTCGCTGTCCCGCCACCTGTGGCCGGAGGGCAGCTGTGGAGACGTGGGTCCTGATTGTTGAGATAACGGTCCCGGAAGGTCGCTGTGCGGGTGTGTGCGCCCCGGGACCAGCCTGTGGGTCCGACATCTCCATGTCCCGCGCAGTTTTCCCGCAGCTGCTGGAGATGACGCGGAGCCCAGACCTGCACACTCGGCACGGGGCCGTGCTCGCCTGCGCCCAGGTCGCCCGCAGCCTGTGCAGATTGGCCGATCAGCAGGGCAGGTAGGCGTCCGACCCCGCCCGGCCCCCTTCCCCAGGCAGAGAGGTCATGAGAGCAGAGATGCGTTTTCGGAGTTGCTGTCGAGCAGCTCGTACGTTCCGTGTGCTCGTTTAGTTGTCACTTTTATAACCGAAATCCCAGAGCCATAAACCGCACAGTTTCCCCCAGGAGCCTTTGTACCTGGCGACGTTGGTGTTGATGAGGACGCGCGGTGCGGGGTCGCGGGAGGCCAGCCCGTGAGCGTGTTCCCTGAAACAGCTGCTCTGCCTCCTCACTCGACCTTCCAGCTGACTTTTCCTCAGAAGCAGAAGCTCGCAGCTCACTTTGATGTCTACACCCTGGTCCTCGAACTCCAGTTTGGGGGAAACTGTACTTTAAGCTGCTTCCTGTCCCTTGAAGGGATTCCCTGGGGCCATGGTGACCGCGGGATCCACGTGCACCCCGCTCCTGCCCCCAGCCCTGCGGCTCAGGCTCACAACCACGCCCACCTGAAGGACGCCGTGTGCGGGTGCAGCAGCGCGGTGGGCTTGGCTGGGCACCGTGCTGGAGCCTGTAACCCCCGGTGCCACGTGTGTGTGACAGCGTATGTCCCCAGAGAGGGGGCTGGCCCTGTGGGTTCTCTGCCTGCCTTGGACCAAAATCCCAGACTCCCGGAGGAAGGCAGGTTTCAGCGTGAGCCGCATGGTTTGTGCAGACTGTCTGGGCCAGAGTGAGTCTTCTCAGCTAGGGGGATGCAGGAAGCCCCCCGAAGTCCAGGTTCCGAGGGGCAGTGAGGCTGCTGGTCACTTCTCTTCCAGAACAAGTCCAGGGCAGCTGGGAGCCAGGCTGCTCCCTGTCCTGGGGGTCCTAGCTCCCAAGCACGCACCTTCTGTCCTCGTCACAGCACTGTCTCTGTTGTCCGCAGACCATCCGTTGTCCGTGCTGACCGTGCCCTAGGGGACGCCCCGCAGGCGTGTCCGGGATGGGAGCCGGGAGGGCAGGCGCCGGGCCTGTGCTGAGGTCTTTCAGATGCTGTGTTTTCACCCCACAGGCCCGTCGCCAACTTCCTGGACGAGGAGGCAGTGCAGGGCCTGAAGCAGATTCACCAGCAGGTCTGTGTCCAACAGCCGGGCTGCCCCTCTCACGAGGTCACTGGATCCTGGGGGCCTGCCTGCCATCGAGCCCTCCCCTCCTCGGCCCCATGAAGCCTGAGGGGCAGTCCTGGGGCTGTGGGCTGACTGGACCCCAAGCCTAATCCCCTCACTGGACGGACTGGACCCTGGGGCCGGGACACGGGTCCTCCAGGCCCCCCACTGGACGGACTGGACCCTGGGGCCGGGACACGGGTCCTCCAGGTCCCTCACCGGCTGGTCTCTCTTCTCCTTTGTCTGAGGCCTGGCTTCTTTTCCAGGTGTGGGGAGGAGGGTCTGGGCTGTGAGGGTTACATGAGGTGGCTCCCAGAGGGCAGGGTGAGAGCAAACTGGGCCCGTCAGCCCCTCCACCCCAGGAAGCGCTGTATCTCTTGGTTTTCATTTTGAGACTTAACGTAACACTGTAGTTCTAAAAGTCCTGGTAACTTAAATAACTAAGTGCCTTTCAATTCTTTGTAGCTGTGTGATCGTCAGCTATACAGGTGAGCCGCGCAGACCCAAGGTCGGAGGTTTCGTGTCCTGTTGAGGAGGATGCGGGCGCCTCTCGAGCTGCCCAGCCGAGTCCATCTGTGCTCGTGTTCCAAGGGGGAGGAGCCACGAGCCGCGTGGCAGGGACTCTGAACTCCGCTGACATTGGCCTGACGTGGCGCGAAGCCTGCTGGTTTGAGATGGAGTCTGATGGGGTCGGTGGCTGCGGATGGCCCACCCAGACCTTCACAGTGGGTCCCACTGTTCCCCCTGCACCGCCCTTTCTGAGTGTCTCACTCAGGGGGTCACAGTGTGGCGTCTCTGGGCCTGGTTTCTTCCCTCAGCGTGTTTTCCAGGGCTCCCCCTGTTGGCGTGTGTGCAGGGCTGTGTCCTCTGTGTGGTTGGTGCGTGTGTGCTTGGTGTGTCTGCTCCCAGGTGATGGGCCTCTGGGTTGCTCCAGCTTCGGGCATCTGGGGACGAAGCTGCTGGGAATGCTGGCGCACGAGTCTCAGTAGGGGCGCGTCTTCGTCTTCCCTGGCGAATACCTTGGGTGGTGTTGCCGGGTCACACGGTGCGTGGTGTCTCGGGGTGGGGGTCGCTCATCACCGCTTTAATCTGCGTTTCTCCGGGGCCTGGCGACCTGACACCTCTGTGCTGACCAGCCACCCTCCACCTTCTGAGAAGTGAGTGTTCAGATGTTTCGCTCATGAAGAAAACCTCATGGTCAGTCTTCTTGCCGAGCTGTCCGCCCTCCTGGCATGTTCTGGAGGGGAGCTCTTTGCGGACACGCGTTTTGCCAGGGTTTTCTCCCGGTCCGTGGCTCGCCTTCTCGTTTTCCTACTTGAGCTCTTGGTGTAACTGTGCGGGGCTCAGTCGTCAACCCCTCTCCGTGTTTGCGTCGTTCTCCCTGCTTTCCTGGAGCCTTGGGCCTGTGCGGCCTCCCCGTGCGCGGCCCTGTGTGGGGCCGCGTGGGGCGGTGCTGAGACGGTGACCTCACAGCGAGCTAGCGTTGCCCTTGCTGATCTGGGGCTGTTCTGAACCGGTGCTTACAGCTTAAAGTTGGTCTTCTTTGAGTTTGCGTCTCCTGTCTTACGTCAGAGTCCCTATCCGGGACAAGTCTGCCCGTGGTGAGACTGCTCGCTGATGGCCGGACCTGCCCGCCACGTGGGCCTCCCTGCGGCTGAGTGCGTGGATGCGGGCGGGCTCCTCCGCCTGCTGCAGCCTCGGGGACCCGGCCTGTCTGTCAGGACCCTCCCTGGTCGGTGCGGAGTGGGCTGGGGTCTCGGACGCTGGTGGTGTCGTCCCCCCACTTAACTGTCAGCGTGCCTGTCCTTCCCTCGGGCGGCCCTGGGTGGTGAGCACCTCCCAGATGGGTCTGCATGGACCCTTCGGCAGGAGCAGCTGGTGGAGCCTGGTTCGCCTAGGCCGTCGGCAGCTCTGAGGGCGACTGCTTCTGGACAGCGTCCCTTTGGGATGCCCTTGGTGGAAATCCCTGGGACGCTGGAGTGCATGGTGGCCTCGTTGCTTGTGGTGACTGCGTCCCAGCCCCTGCACGTCCCCTGGCAGCATCAGGCCTCCTGGAGGAGCAGCGATGGGCCGTTTGCCGAACAGAAGCACGAATGTGTTGCAGGAGCGTGAGCTGTGGGGAGATGGAAATGGTCTTGATCTGGGAACAGGACGTGTGGGCTGCACTCGGGACATGACGTCGAGCTGCCCGGGTCCTTGGCCGTCAGTACGGCCCCCACCCCTGTGCTCTGGTCCCTCTGAGCCAAACCATCGGTCCTGGCCCTTGGGAGGCTGCCTGGTGTCCTGGGAGTCGGGTCTGTGTGGTTTCCGTGGGGCCTGCCTCTGCTGCTCAGTGGTCTGAGAGACGTTCGGAGCTGCGTTCTCTGCGACCCCCGTGCTCAGAACAGCCTCCCTGGGGAGGGTGTCTCTGACCCCCACACTTCACCTTGAAGAATCACGGCCTGAGTGAAATGGAAGACGAGTTCTGCGGGCACCTGCTCGCGCTCCCCTGCTTCGCCAGTTACTGACACTTGGCGTGTGCCTCGTCTCGGTCGTGTGTCTCTCCCTGTGTTTGTTCTTCGTTACGGAGAGTGAGTTAGACGCTTGGTGTCTCAGGCTCTAAAGAGCCTGAGAGTGATCTAGACTTCAGAGCCCGAGAACAGGGACCTGCGTGTCCCCACGCACGGCCACAGTGTCCCCGCTGTGGCCAGGAGAGCCCAGTGAACTCGGACTGTGAGCTCGGCTCCTCCAGGTCGTCTTCATGCTGTTTGTCGCCCCCACCCCGAACCAGGACCTGCTGTGTTCGCGCGCTGTGTCTCGTGCATTCAGTCCTCCCCTTGTGCTTCTCATGGTAGTCTTTGTAAGAGCTCAGGCCAGTTGCCTTGTGTAGTGTTCCACACTCGGGGTTGTTCCCCTCGGTTAGACCTGGTGCTCCCACTGCGTGGCTGGCGTGGACACAGGAGGCATGCCGCCACAGTTGTCCCCTAGTGAGGTGCCGAGTGTGATCCCTGGCCTCAGGGACGACGTGGAGGCGCCCCCGTGGCTAATGGATGACCTGCCAGTGGGTCCCTCTTTCCAGCGCTTCCTTCCCTGCCCGAGAAGGTCCCACTGGGGCTTTCTACGTTCCTTTTCTGGGATCTGTGGGTGGGAACAGCCCCTACCCTGCTCTCTCCTATGTGTCCTGTGTTGTGATCACTCACAGCTCAGATGGTCCCCACGTCTGGCCCAGGAGCCTGTTTGAACGGACTCTGCTGTCACTTTAACATGACCCCTTAGTCTTTGAGCATTCTTCGCGGCAAGACCTTGTTAAAACTCTAATTTTTTTAAAACTTTATTATAGTGGGTTTGTCCTTGTCATTAATTGTGTTCAGTGCAATTCTTTTCAGATTTGCGATTTTTATTTCTTGAAGTCCCGTTTGTGTCATCTTCATGTCTCCCCTTCCTGGGGGCGCACGGAAGCTCACGGCACTCTGGTGGCCTCGCCTGCCCAGCCCGCCATCCTGGGTGCTTTTGGCTATGGCCACGCTGATTGGCTTTCTCGGAGTTGGGGGCCCTGTGAGCTCGTCGCTGGGCCTGGGCTCTGTGAAGCTCCCTTTGCAGCACTGGCTGCCGCTTCCAAGTGGGCGCTGGGCAGGCGAGCTTGGCTGGAGCCTTTCGTGGTCCACTCAGGAAGCTGCTGAGTGGAGAACAGGCTGGCCTTCTGAGGACGTGCCAATGCCGCGTGTGACCGGGGCCCCCGCACGTGTCCTGCCTTCTCCTGCAGGGGCCCCTGCAGGGCTCAGGTGGTTTCTTTCCTTGCACGTGGACCTGGCCGTGCTCAGCGCTCTGGAGCTCTGGCTGCTCCTTCCTCCTCCCAGCACCTGTTTCCCAGCATCTGAGCCTCGTTTCATAGATTTCGCCAGCTTTCTCATTTGAAGGCAGGAGGGCAAACCTGAACCCTGGTCCTCTGTCTGGACTTTATTGGGGTCACGCCCACCTGTTTCCCGTTGCCCGAGTCAGGTGTTGGCCGGGCATCCAGGGCAGACCGCTCCCTCCCCGCCCTGTCCTCGGCAGAACCTCAGAGCAGTGTCTCCTTGGCTGGATAATGCCTTTCTGGTGCCTTAAGTGCGTTTTGTTTTTACAAAGTAAGAGTTGAACAGTGTTTGGAATTTGTCAGTGTGGCTGAATGATGTGAGCAGCACCAGGAAGCGCTCGTGCGTCCAGTAAAGACCGAGGACCAGAGGAGCCACCTTAGGACCCGGGACCACGTTTCTGTGTCTTTTCACGACAAGCAGTTCATACCTGAAGTTACGTCTGTCAGTTTGTGAGGATATTTTATGTTGTTATATAATGAGAGATTTAATCCTGAATGTTCTCATTAATTTTCAGGGGTCTCGGAGGAGAACTCATGAGGCAAGCAGGTAGGTCTGAGTGACGGGAGACTGCGGTCCATCGAGGGAGGAACAAGGTCCAAGGGGCGGTCACGTCGGTTTTTTCAGTGACGCGCAGGTTCCTGAGTGTGTCTGTCCATGGTGGCACGTGGCTGGCGGTCTTCTCGTCAGTTCCCACCCGCCCTGCCCCTGCTTCTGCGCGGTGTGTTCACTTGAGGCTCCGATTTCAGCGCCTGTGGGTTTTGATAAATTCCAGTAGCGGCTGGGCTGGGGTGGGTGAACGGAGGTGTCCTTCCTGTTAGGGGTGTCGCTGCTGTTCCTCTTCGGTACAATGTTTAAATGTAACTGTAGAGCAGAGAACATTTTTTTCACATGATATTTAAGTGTTTGCAGAGAACTCAAAAGTTCCCAACCTGTAAATGTCTGATCTCCTGAAGCTTTTCCGCCAAACCTGCTACAGAACCCAGGACCCTGCTGAGGAGGTGCTGGGCCGGTTCTGCAGGGCCGGGTCCAGGAAAGCCCCTCACCCTGGGAGGGGAGGGTGGGTCGCGAGGTGACGGTTGGGCAACCACAGGATGGGTCCGCTTGGCCGGGGCGGGGACTGGTGAGCATGCGGAGGGTGGCTGGGCCGGCATCTCTGGTCCTTACCACGCCTGCCCTCCTCTGCCAGGGCGAGGTCCTTTATTGGCATCAGCCTGAGCTCCTGGGTGCCCATGGGGACCCTGGCCTGACCTTCCGGCCCCTTGGTGCGCGTGGCTGTCCTTCCTTCCTGCCCTGGGTCTCCCGTTCCTTCTGTGGTCGTCTTCCTGCCTGACCTGCTGGCCCTCTGCCTCCCAGAGTCTTAGATGAGCCCTGCCAGCGCCCCTCGAGGTGTGCAGCTGCCCTGCCCCCACCCCTGTCCCTGCCCCCAACCGCCACCCTCACCCCTCCCCCATCCCCACCCCTGCCCTCATCCCTGTTCCCGCCCCCCACCCTCACCTCCCCGCCCTCATCCCTGTCCCCGCCCCCCCATCCCCTGCCTGCGGAGCGCTGCCTGCCTCTGCATTTTGCCAGCCCGTTATGTGGATGGAGTCACGTGGTTTGTCACTGTTGGAGGTGGACTCTGTCCGTGGGCGTGGTGCCCCAAGGTCCACGCAGGTGGTGGTTTCTCATCTGCTGTCAGTTCGCACCTGAGTTTGTTTTAACCCCTTGCCCAGGAAGGGACATTTGGGCTGATTCCAGCTTCCGTTGCTGTGAGGAGGCTGCTGAGAACATTTGCGTGCAGGCTTCTGTGTGAATATAACTTTCCATTTCTCAGGGCTAAATGCCCAAGAGTTTCATTGCTGAGTCGGGTGGTCGGAGTGTGTTTCGTTCTGTGAGAAGCTGATAGACCATTTCAGAGTGTCTGCCCTCTTTCCGCTCCCAGCAGCGAGGCTCGAGAGTCCCCCGTTGCTCCACATTCTCCCAGCAGTTACGTTGTCGCTGTTTTAATTTCCACTGTCCTGGTAGCGGGTCGTGATCTCATTGTGGGAAATTTGTTTCCCTGGAGGCTGGGAATGCTGCAGGTCTTTTCACGTGCTGTTTTTTTTAACTTGATAAAATACACTCAGAGTTCACATCAGGGTGGATATCCCAGGGAAGTATTAATGGTAACAAGGTGTGGATTCTCTAGCCCCCACGACACCCTGCAGACTGCTCTGTTCAGAGCAGAGTGGCATTCTCTCAGGAGCAGGCGCACACACGGCAGGACAGAGCAGGGAAGCGGGAGTGATGGCGCACGGGGCGTGTCCTGTGACGGAAGGGCGCCTTTCCCACCATGGTGAGGAGGGCAGCTCACGGGGTGCCGGGGATGTCACGACGGCCTCGTGGAAGAGAACACAGTTGTATCTCTACTGCACACACGCCCAAAACTAAGTTTCTGGTTAACAAAACACGAGTATAAAAAAAATTTTTTAAAGACTTGGAAAACATTTTAGGAGACACTATAGGATCACATTGGTCCCTGAAAAACCTGTTAATTGGGAAATTTTCAATCAATACAAATCGAGAGAAACAGTGTCCTGAGCCCCCTGCTCCCGGCCCCAGCTTCAGTCAGAGTCAGTACTCGCTGGTCCGGGTCTGTCTGTCCCCTCGGCGTGGTCCCGCCAGCCCCTCCCCAGAACAGCGGAGCAGGTCCAGGCACCAGGATCAGCAGCTCTACAGCTCAAGACGAGCAACAGGAGATAGTTTCAGTGGATGTTAAAACCTGCTGAGTGGAAGAACGCACCACATTTCAAGTCCGCAGACAGAACACGGGTGAGGGGTAGCGCACGGCAGGTGGGGGGGAAGTCGCCATTCACAGGCTGCAGACGCCTCGCAGCTGCCGGCGAGATATGCAGTCGCGCTGAGACGCGGCCCTTGCTGGGGGTGAGGGTTGGTGCCCGGGGACGGGCCTCTCTGTCCCGTGGGGGGACAGCCCTCCCCCTCGACCGAGACTGTGGTCGGCACCTCCGGCCCTGCTGCTGGGGTTCCTGCTCCGGAGGGAGGGTGTTACAGCCGTTTCCAGTTGCCACAGGGCGGTGTCTCTTCCGGTCAGAGATGTGCAGGTCTTCTGTCCCATGGGTCATCCCTGGGGTTCCACACCCGGAGTGTGTCGGGGGCTGGCGGCCCTGTGTCCATGGAGGGTGCGTGGCCACCTTGTCTGAAGTGACAGGAAACTGGAAAGGGGCATCTAGCCCGTCAGAGGAAACTCGGAACGAGCTGCTTCACATCCCCAGAGCAGAAGGTTCCACGTTGCCACAGGGCGGCGCCCTGGCAGCTGGCTGTGCCGAGGAGGGGACGGCGCGTGGTGGCCGAGCGCCACAGGAGGACCTGTGCTCATCCCCCTTCTGTTCAGACGTGAGCCTCCGGCCTGCGGGGACCTCGTGCTGGGCAGGGCCACGTCTCTGGTCGTGGACAGGCCGAGTCAGGAGCCGTGAGGAGGGGGTGGGGTCGCCTGTCGGGAGAGTTCTGAGCTCGCACAAGACTGTCCAGGGCTGGCTTTCTCGCTTCTGCTGACAGCCCTGGCTGTCCCTGGTCCCCGGGGGACAGTGACGCACTCCCCCGGCTGCTGCCTGGGGGACGGACGCTCAGCTGTGGTGTCCGCGTGGACGCTCCTGGCCACCCGAATGTCAGCAGCCATTTTTCTCCTGCATTTTCTGTTGTTAAGAGTTTTTTCAGCAAATGCTGGTTATTTGTTCAGTCAGGGAAGCACTGAGCTGTTTCCGTCTTAGTGCAGGTTTGGGGTGCAGAGGCCACCCCGTGTCACGCGGGCGGTGAGGACCCACGCAGCCCCCAGGGCCGGGCCGTGTGCGGCGGGGAGGGCAGGTGGCCGCTGATGGCAGCCCAGGTGTTCCCGCGTGGCGGGTTGGTGGTCACACAGGGCTGGTCATTGATTTATGTGACATCGAAGCTTGTTCCTCGCGGAAGTCAGGGATCGGCCAGCTCGCCCGGGAACCGGCCCCTGGAGGATGACAGGCGTCACCGTGTTTGCTCCTGGCCTGACCTCATCCTGACCCTGGGGCCCCCGCGGCTCGGTTTTGATGAGAGTGCTTCCGTGGTCTTTGGAGACGCCCTCTCCCCCAGGGGAGCCCACTTCTCTGTCCTCATCTTGGGTGGTGGCTGCGGCTCTGTCATGGCTCTTGTCACTTGTAGGCCCTGGTGCCCCAATGGCTCTCGAGTCCCCCGAGTTATATTGTGTTGTCCCTGGGGAGTCGCACTGGGGTCGGACCTGCAGCCACCACGCAGCTCTCTGGGCCGGGGTGGGGCTTTCCCAGGGCAGCTGCTCCCCGGGGCTCCGTGCCTCCAGGGCCAGGTCTGCAGCAGGTGCCCGGAGCTGGGGAGGTGCCGGGGCGTCTGGAGGGGTGGGTGCTGTGCTGTGCTGGGCACTTTTGGAGAAGTTACACTGCATTCATCCTTTTTCTCCCCAGTGTGCATTTTGATAGAAAACCTGTCCGTTTCCAAAATGCCCTTCAGAGGTGACGCCGTGATCGGTAAGTCCTCTTCTCCAGACACAGGTCGTGGCCTTTTCCTCCAGGGCTGTGTCAGATTTAAGGTGGAAACCTCCCTGTGCGGGTGGGCGGTGAAGGCCCATGGAGAAGAGTGCCTCGCTTTGAAATCGCCGTGAGAACCCGCTGTGAACGTGAGCGTCCGCCGCGCTCCGCCCTTCCCCTTCCTCCTGGAGGCCGGGCTCCTTCCTTGGAGCCCTGCCGGTGGCTCTGCCCGTGGGCACTCCCAGCCATTGCTCCCCAGGCAGCCGGACCCCTGTGTGGCCTGGAGCCCCCGTGTGCCGTGGCATCAGCCGCAGGGAGCAGGAGGGGAGCCTCAGGCCGCCCTGCCCAGGGTGGGCAAGGCTCTGTGCAGCCTCAGAAGTTCTGTAACTTGGAGGAGGACAGTAGTTTCCGCGTGTTTCCGTGTTGGGTCTTGTGGAGTTGAACGCGCGGGTCTTTGTGGGGGTTGTCTGCGGGGTGCAGGGAGGCCCTTGAGGCTGGCCGCTGTAATGAAAGCACAGACATTTCCCTCCTGACAAGACTGCCTGCCTTTGGGCTGAGAGGGCCGCGGCCTTTGGGGTCCCGTTCAGCCGAGACAGCGTTTACTTCAGGTTTTCTCCAGGCGCAGGTCTGTATGTCGTTGGTTTTGATCTCCTACAAATGCCCTTAACGGGCTACCTGGACGTGCTTCTTCGACAGGTGGCTGGCAGTGGCTGATCCACGACACCTTGAGAAACCTCCACCTCGTGTCAAGTCGCTCCAGACAGCAGATGAAGGTGCTGAGCAGGGCTTTTGTTTTCTCTTCTTTTTAATTATTGTTGTTTACCCTTTGGGGAGCTACCTGATTGTTGTGTGTGTAGAAATGATAATCATGTATTTTTAGTGCTTGTTTCAAAGGACTGTGGGCCTGGGAGCCCCTTTATGAGCCAGCATGTGGGTGGTGGACGTAGCTCCCTCTGGAGCCTCGACGCGTCGTCCACATAACTTAGGAAAAGTGATGCGGCCACTGGTGACCAGAGCATTTAGAGCGTTTACTATTGTTTCCGGCTTCCTTGGTTACATTTACCTTGTAACTACTTTCCCTGCGTGTTGATAGCAAAGGTTTGTTCTGTTGCATCTGTGTCCTGTGGGGTCGTCGGACGTTAGGGGTGGAGGGCCTGTTGATGATGCTCACGTGCTGACAGGCCGCCTGCATCCGGAGTCACTGCCCCATCCGCCAGGCGTCTCTGGTGTGTGTGTGGGTGGGTGTGAGCTTCCTCCCGGGGCCCCTGCCGTCCTACCCTGGGACGGGGGACTCTGGACCAGCAGAACCGCAGTGCCCACCCCGCAGGGGGGATGTGGCCGCGGTCCCGACGGCACCGAGGCTTTGACGCTGAGGGTGAAGGCCGGAAGGTGCTCGTGGGCTCCTTTTGCTCCCCGCCGCTTGACTTCACGTTTCTGCTGGGTTGATAGGAAGTCGTCAGCCCCTCCCCCACCTCTTCAGTGCCGAATTCGTTGTACTAGTTGAATTCGAGTGTTTCATGATCGGTGCCTCAACGTTTCCTTTTAAAAACACTCAGATTGATTCTCAGCAGCTGGGATCACTTCGACGTGGTCTGCTCCTCCAGTCCGTACGAGGACACCCCTCCCCTGCCCACGGCCCCCCGGCCCCTGCACCTCTGTCCCGGCTCCTGGGATTGGGGGGGGCATGCAGGAAGGACACGCACGCAGGCGTCTGCCCCGGCTGTGTGTGAGGGAGGGGCTCACGGGAGTGAGCGCGGAGGAGACTCCAGGGGCCATGTGTCCCGGTGCGGTGGGAGCCCGGCTTGTGCGCTGTCTGCCTGCGGGGTGGCCCTTCCTCCTGTCCAGCCCCCCGGGTCCTGCTTCTGTCTGAACAAGCTGGTACCTTGCTCGCCTGGGGCCCTTGCCACATTGCTCCCAGGTGCGTGACACACTTTTCTTTCATTACTTCTGTTGGGAGTGAAAAAATGCCACTTTTTTAAATTAACTGTTCGCATTAGAAGATATGGAATTTGCATCGTGTGGAAGAAGTAATTGCCTTCTCTTCAGTTCATTAGTTGCAGAGAACATTAAAGTGACAGCTGTACCTGACGGACGCCTTGCAGATGTGCTGCTGAGAGCAATGCCGTGCAGTTTCCGGGTTTTAAAACGTCACCAGCGGCCTGGTGGCAGAACAGCCCGGCTGCCCCGCCGCCCAGAGCCTGGGCACTCACTTCTGCTTCGTTGCAGGAGGCAGCGGTCTCAGCCCTGGCGGCCCTCTGCAGCGCCTACCTCACCCCGGAGCCCGGGGCGGCGGACCCCCCTGCACAGGGTGAGTGGGTCCCCCAGGGCTCCGGGCTAGGGGGCCGGGTCCCCGTTCCTGGACGCTGCTGTTTCAGTGCAGAAGCACCTCTTCCTCACGTGACAGTGTTGCTCAGCAAACTTCCCTGACGTGTGCTCTGGCCGGCGCTCCCTCCTGTCTCTGGAACCCTCCTCCTGGCCCTCTGCCATGTGGCCCAGCCCTGCCGGCTCCGGGTTGTCTGCTTCTGCTTCCGGCCTGTCCTCATGCTGAGCTTTCTCCTTCGGGTCTGTCCCTCTCAGTGGTCACGTCGCTGACTTTTGTGTTTTGTGGCAAAACGTGTCTTAGAATTTCTGCTCAACCCCTGGCAGCGTCCATCGGGCGAGTGTCCCTCCTGTGTTAACGTGTCTCTCCCGTTTCCTCGTTGTCACTCTGTCCATGTGCTGCCCCTGCCCATCAGCTGGTCTTTCAGAACCACGTCTCGGCAGGAGTGACGGGACAGCCATGGGGGCTGCGTGTGGCGCCTCATCCAGGGGCGTCGGACGTGCAGAAGCAGCTGCTCAGGCGCTGCTGCCCAGAGCAGAGCTGCCGTGCTGTGTACCAGCACGTGCGCTAAGAGCTTGTAAAGTTAGTACAAGTGTAGAAAAGCCGCTTGCGCAGTTCTCTGCATCTGTTATCTGTGAATTTTTTCAAAAACAAGAAGGTGTCGGGGGAGGGGATAGCTTGGTGGGGAGCACGTGCTCAGCAGGCACGAGGTCCTGGGTTCCATCCCCGGCACCTCTTCTAAAAATAAATAAACCTGACTACTGCCCCCCCCAAAGCCAAAAGAAATTAAAAAAAGTAAAGTGTCCTGTAGCTTGATCTCCGACAGACTCTCCAAATTGTGGTGGTCGTGTCCCCTCCCCAGAGGCAGCTTCACACACACGCACTGCGGGGCCTGCATCCGGAAAGCTCCACGGGGGACCTTGAGTTTCCGTGTTCAGGCGGCTGTTCGCAGGGCACTTGCCTCGCGGTTGCAGCGCCACGTGGACTGATGTGTGAGGGACTACGAGTAAGACGGCATTCGGCGTGGGGAGGGTGCGCCCTTTCACACAAGGGGCTTGAGCTTCTGCCGATCAGCCTGACCCGGGGCCCCCAGGGACCCTGTGACGTTGCTCGGTATTTAGTCTGTTTTAAAGGCCGTGTTTTTGCTGATAAGAGGGACCGCAAGGCGTCACGCCGACTGTAGAAGGAAGTGGTCCTCTGAAAGTACCGTGTTCCGTTGAAACTCGGGTGAACTGGGAGGTATGGGAGCCGCTCGGGCCCAGTCCCCCACCTGTCCTAACGTGAGGACGTGAGTGAGTCCCGCTGTGTTGGGGGCAGGTGGCACATGCTGGTTGTGGCAGGAGAGACAGGGCCGGTGTGCGGCTCCCACTCACCTGAGCGGCTCCCCAGAATCTTTAATCCCGCTGTGAACTTTGACCCTCTGTCCCCCTCACAGCCTGTCCTGGTGACACGGCTGTCTGTGTGGGAGGCGTCTGTGTTCACGCTGCTCCCACGGGCGGCCTGTGCCCCCGCCGGGCCCGCTGGGCGCTGTGCCCGGGGCCCCCGCTTGCTCTCCGTCTGGAGGAGGTGTCCTCATCTCCAAGCATGGCCTCGTTGACACAAGCATTTGTGTTTAGTGAACAGAAAATGAAAATGACTGTTGACCACTATTAAAACCCTCTTGATTTATTTTCCTAGGAGTGAAATCTCGAATCAAAGCGCTCTCCTTAAATCTGTTCTGAAAATTCCCCTGCATTGGGGCCTGAGTGGTCCCCTGCTCACCCTGAACGCTCGCATCTCTGGAGCTTGCGGGAAAGCGTGTCTGGACAGCAGACACCAGCAGTCACCCTGTTGTCACCTGTTTTCAGGGGAGCTGGTGGAGCAGTACCTGGCCGAGCTTCAGAGCCCAGAGGAGATGACCCGCTGTGGCTTCGCCCTGGCTTTGGGTGCCCTGCCCGCCCCCCTCCTGTGGGGCCGGCTTCGCCAGGTGAGGCTGAGCTGGGCGCCAGTGGGTCTGTGGTCGGGAGGGCTGCTGGAGACCAGCGTGGCCGCGGGAATGGGGCTGCTGTGCTGTGGACCGCCCCCCCAAAGCCTCGAGCTTCTCCCCACCTGTCTGTTCCCCTCGGGCTCCCCTTGACACATGGGTGTCTCGAGCCCTGCTGTCCTTGGCCAGGGTCCTTCCAGGGGGTGCTGAGTTCCTGGCAGGGTGGGTGCAGCGTCAGACCCTGGAGACCCCGCCGGCCTTGGTCCACCAAACTCTCAGGCTTTCACAATCACCTCGACCAAATCACCAGGCGCTGTCTTGCTGGCCTGCATCCCAGCCGTCCTGCTGCCGGGCGCTCATGTGCCTGTGTCCTTCCTCTTGCCCAGACTCACTCCGGTGAGACGGAGGGCAGAGCCTCTGGCTTACTCTGGGGCACATCCATTTGAAACATCTGGGTGTTAGAGTCGGACTGTCCCTCCGAGAAGTGGCTGAAGGTGCAGGAGCCAGGTGCTCCGTCTGCCCCGCACCGCAGTTCCCAGCCTGGGACAGAAGGGAGCAGTGGCGCTGAGTGCAGGGTCTTCCCCGGGGCTAGGGGCGTCTGCAGGCTGCTGGGTGCGGCGGGGCGGGAGAGACGCTGGGGGCCAGCCCCGCGCTGTGCGTTCCTGAGGGGCCGACCCGCCCCTGGGCCATGGCCAGACCCACTGCACGAAAAGTCCATTCGCCTCCAGGCCAGCGGTTCTGCTGAGGACGTAATCACTTTCCAGGTTCTAGCGGGCTTAGGGGCCGTCACCCACATTTCTCCTGAGGACGTGGGCTTTGCCGAGTCCAGGCGGGACGCCCTGAAGGCAATCGCGAGGTGAGTCCTGCCGCTTCTGCCCCCCCCCATCGCTGCTCTCGAGCCAGCGCTGAAGGGATGTCACGGTCAACATGTGCCACAAGCCTAGTCTCAGTGCCGAACCTGCTTCAAGGTGAACATCACTTTTCTGGTTTCTGGTTTCTTGTCTTTTCCGAGGACTGTCTAAGATCCCTTGTCTTGACGTGAGTGTAATGGATACTAAGCCCGTGGCGCAGTGGCTCCTGCACTTCGGGAACACGGGGCTGCCCAAGGACTGGGGCAGGGTTTCCAGGCGGGGCCGTGATGGGCGTGGGGGCTCTGGGGCTTAGTCGCAGTCCCGCAAGGAACCCCCTCTGCAGAGACGGGAGAGAGGGAGGGACCAGCCACAGACGGCTCCCTGCGGGCCTCTGAAACCACAGACACTGAGAAACGGGATTTCGGAGGAGTGCGGCCCTGAGCGCTGCGTGTGTGCGGAGGGAGCGCTGGGTTCTGAGCCCGTGCCGAGGTCATCAGGCCAAGACGAAATACCATCAGCAGACTGAACTAGGTCTCGCACGTTGTTAATCTCAGGATTTGCCAGACTGTCAGCGTGAGGGCAGAGGGGAGCCCCGACGAGGCTCTGTGCAGAGAGAACATCTCCCAGGTTTACGGCGTGATGCTGGGCTGCCTGAGCGATTACACCACCGACAGCCGCGGGGACGTGGGTGCCTGGTAAGGCTGCAGGGTTGGGGTCGTCTCGCCTCCCCCAGGCTATAGATGGGGTGTTGCGGGCCCTTTGCTCCCCGGGTGGTGGAGGGTTTGCAGGTCGGGGTCTCTGGTGCGTGTTGCACTCTTTACTGGGAACTTCGTGAAATACGTTGTCTTGTCCCCCTCGTCTGAGCTCCAGTTGTTTGCTGTGTGTTCACTTAATAAAGTTCACGCAGACACAGCCCCCAGTGCAGCTGTTTAGAGCGAGAAGGGTCTGAAACCGTTCTGGACGGAATGTGCTCGGGGGGCGAGTCTTGCTGTGGGCACTTCCCTGGGGGTCCCGCTGGACTCAGCAGTCTTGGCTCCTGCTTGGTCGGAAAGAAGACCAGGTGCTCAGACTTCAGAGTCTCAGGAGAGACCCTCCCCGGGCCAGCCTCCCTGGAGCAGCTGAGCTGGGGGCCGCCCACCCTGGCCTGCACCCTCTCCTCCCCAAGACCGCAGGACTTTCCTCTTCCCTGGAAGTGGGAGCAGGTTGCCACTTTGGAGGAGCTGAGGCTTCTCTTCATTCTCAGCATGCTCGTTCGCTGGCGTCCCTTCCACAGGGCCCTCTGTACCCCCACCACGCATGTCCTGAAGGGCTGACCGTGGCGCGGCACAGGGAGCCGTGTCACCACGTCGTCTGGAGAGTTCCTTTTTTATGACGATGATGGAAGAGAAGTTAACTTTAACTTCGTCGTGTGTTTTCACCAGCAGCGTCTCTGGCGGGGTCCTCCCCGCTCCGTCTGCCAGCCTTTCCCACCTCTTCACCCTCACTCACTGCTGCTTCCCCTCCTTCTGCTCGTCCTGGGATGGTGTTTGGGGCACGGCCCCTGGTGACCTTGCCCGTGTCTGCAGAGCGCACCCAGGCCTTCCAGGTGGTGCGAGCACAGGGCTCTCCAGGCCACAGCTCCTCCCCAGTCCCCACATCCCCGGGGTCCCCAGCACAGCACCCACACCTGCATGTGGGGCTTCCCCTGCTGGGCCTCCCCCGGGCCCAGCCTCTGGGATCTGAGGGGCACAGGCTGTCTCTCGGGTCTGCTGCTCACTCCTTGGCGGAAGGGTGGGTGCCCCAGGCATGTGGGCAGGACCTGCTGTCCTGGCGACGTGGGGCAGTGCCCGTTTCCCGCCTGGGTTGAGGGTCCCTTGTCCCTGTCTTCACTGGAGCTGGGGCAGCAGACACCCGGCATCTGTTCCTTGAGAAGCCCAGCAGCGTTTAACGCTTCTGCTGCTGGAAGGAACTTCGCAGAGTGGGCATGTGCTGCATTAAAGGTCCTTGGGAAGACGAGCGCTCTTCCCGTGTGTGTGCTTGTGGCAGTTTGCCGGGACCTGGCTGCCTGTGTCGGCTGAACGGGTGTCTTTGCTCCACGTTACTCCAGGGCAGCTGCGGGTCACCTTAGCTGAGTGAGCCTCGTGCACGTTTTCCGGCAAAGGGCGTTTTCTCTTCCTGTGTTGAAGGCGTCTGAACCTGACCCCTCGGTGCTGCCGAGGGTCACAGGGTCACAGGGCAGCGGGGCAGGAAGCTGTGTCCTCATCCCCTCCTTGTCCGCAGGGTCCGCGAGGCCGCCATGACCAGCCTGAGGGACCTGACTCTTTTGCTGGCACAGGAGCAGCCAGAGCTGATCGAGGCCCGGATGTGAGTCCCTGCTGGGGGGCAGCCTCTGTCCAGGCCCTCCTTCCTCGCCCCACAGCCGTTGCTCCCGGCGCCTCCCTGGGGGTTCAGGCCTGTTGGAGGACAGTCCTGGTGCCTGAGCACCTGCTCCCGGTGGGGACCGACGCCCTTCCTTCCCCGGCCCCGCCCTCACACAACACGCGGGCCAGCGCCCTGTCAGTCTTCACTGCCTCCACTCCAGACCCTGCTTAGGCTGCTGGGGTGTCAGGTCGGTTGCGTTGGGGTCCCGTTTGCACCCCCAACCCCGCACTTGCCCTCTGCCCCGGCCGAGCCGACGCCCTGCTCTCTGGGTTTGCAGCTGCGAGCAGGTCATGTGCCGCGTGGCCCAGCAGGCAAGTGAGAAGATCGACCGGTTCCGCGCACACGCGGCCCACGTGTTCCTGGCACTGCTCCACTCCGATGGCCCTGCTGTCCCCCACGTGCCCCACCGCCAGGAGCTGGAGAGGCTCTTCCCCAGGTACTGGCTCCACGTTCCCAGGGGGCCACCGTGTTCCCAGGGAGGGGCCGCTGCAGCTTGTGGCTCCCGTCTTGCAGGAGCGCCGTGGCCTCGGTGAACTGGAGCGCGCCGTCGCAGGCCTTCCCCCGCGTGACCCAGCTCCTGGGGCTGCCCGCCTACCGCTACCACGTGCTGCTGGGGCTGGTCGTGTCCGTGGGCGGCCTGACGGAGTCCACGGTGAGGGGCGCTGCTCGGAGCCTCCTTCCTCCCTTTGGGGCCTCTGGGGGGGGGTCTGATCCCCAGGGTGGGGCAGGGCGGGGTGAGAGAACCGGAGACACGCAAGTGTGACAGGCCGGGCCCCCCACCTCTTGGTTCACTGTCCCGCCTCAGCACCCGCTCCCAACCTCCTTGTCCAGGCTCCCTTTCCTGCTTGAGCATCGCCCCCCTGTCCGCCCACCCCAGGCCCCAGCCGTGTTTCCCTCGTTTTAGGAAATTCTCCACCCACACCCTGCTCTCTCCGCCTCCCATTTCTTTACAAGTTACTAGTTTCTGCAGTTCTTTTTTTAATAAATATTTTATCTGGGGTGGGGAGGTAATTAGGTTTATTTCTTATGTATGTATTTGTTTTTAATGGAGGTACTGAGGATTGAACCAGGGCCTTGTGCGTGCTGAGCAAACACTCTACCACTGAGCTAGACCTCCCCCTGCAGTTTCTGCCGTTTTGCAGTTTTATGACATGCTCATCTTCTGTTGTTGAATTTCTGATGTTTCAATCAGTTGTATCTTTTATTATCAAATGTTTCATTTGTTTTGAAATGTGTTTCTGAAGCTTTGTCATTGCAGGCTTACCTCTGATTGCATTCTGTTAGTAATTAACACACCGCGTCCTCCTCTGGCGTCTTTCTTCCCTTCGGGGACTCGCCCACTGGGTGTTGGCTGTGCCTGTTGTGCGGCATTGACCCGAGGGTGGTCGTCCAGCGTGGTCACCCAGTGCCAGGCACCGAAGGGGCCTTGCTGGCAGATCTGGTGACGCGGTGGGAGCCAGGCTTGTGCTGCTGCCTCAGGAGCAGCGTTGGTCTCCGGCGCTGCCCCACGGCCGCGCTCACGCCTGGTCTGGCCCAGCGTCTCAGGGTCCCGCACTCCACAGCTCGGGCTTCATAGCTTCGTATGGAGGTGTCGAGCCTGTTCCTGCAGCCGGCTCTGGCGTAGGTGGTGGCAGGAGCCCTCACGGGAACACTCCCCTGTGCTGCAGGTCAGGTACTCGACGCAGGGCCTCTTCGAGTACATGAAGGGGATCCAGAAGGACCGGCCGGCCCTGGAGGACTTCAGCGGGACCCTCCTGCAGATCTTCCAGGACAACCTTCTCAACGACCGGTGAGCGGCGCTGGTCTGTCATCCCAGGGGCTGCACTGCTCCTAGGACTCTGAGGGGGAGGTGGGCTGGGCACGGCCAGACAGGGGTGTGTCCGAAGCGCATGGGTCTCTGGCTCCGGCCCGTCACCTCCCCAGGCCCTTCCCAGCCTGTACTTTGGGTCCTGGAGTTAGGACTCCTGGAGATGCTGGAAGTGGGGGGCAGGGACTGAGAGCCAGGAGGGTGCGTGCGGCCTGGCCCGTGATGCTTCCTGGTCGTGCATGCTGACACGTCATTGGCGCTGACATGTCATTGGCACCGGCCACCAAGAAGAGGAGATCTCAGCCTGCCAGGACTGGAACATCAGAGAGAAATATGACCTGTTCTCTGATCTTTTTTTTTTTTTTTTGCAATCATTCATTTTTAATAGGATTAAAATTCTTTTTGTTTTTAACATTTTTTATTGATTTATAATCATTTTATAATGTTGTGTCAAATTCCAGTGTTCAGCACAATTTTTCAGTCATTCATGGACATATACACACTCATTGTCACATTTTTTTCTCTGTGATTTATCCCAACATTTTGTGTATATTTCCCTGTGCTATATAGTGTAATCTTGTTTATCTATTCTACAATTTTGAATTTTTTTTTTTTTTTTTGCTCTGATCCTTTTTGCTGTGGCGTTTTGTTAATTGCTTTTCCAAGGTGGCGTGTAGACCCAGAAGCCCTGACCTCAGAACTGGGGGCTTCCTGCAGCCCCTAAGAGGGCTGTTCTTGGACTCAGTTCTCAGCTGTCCGGGGGTAGCTGGGCTCCGGGTCCCCTCACACAGGCCCTCATCAGCCCACCTACGGACGGCCCTTAGCAAACCGGCCCTCGCTCTTCCCGTGGACTGCTCTCTGGAGGGTAGATGGTGCCTGACGAGGGCACGTGTGCGGCTTGACAAGTCATGATGCGTGTCAGCCAGCACGAAACACAGTCAAGGTGCTGAATTCATCCACCCCTAGCCCCAGGGCAGCCGCTGGTCTGCTTCCTGCCACTGCAGCTTTGTTGGCTTTTTCTAGAATGTTACTTATGTGGACTCATGCAGCGTGGGCCCTTTTAGGGCCTGGCTTCCTGGATCCAGCGAATTTAGGTTGCAGTCACCCTTTTTAGTGCTGAGCTGTGTTCTACTGTTGGTTACACCACAGCCTGGTCCTCTGTGGACGGGCCCCCGGCTGGCTTCCCGGGTGAGGCGGTCACAGATGAGGCGGCACTGAACACGCACTCACAGGCCTCGGTGCGCGCCAGTCTTTCCCCTCCTCTCGGGTCAATGCTGAGGAGTCACGCGGCAGGAGGAGGTGTAATTTTTGAAAAGCCACCAAACCATCTTCAGGGTGGTCGTATGGTTTCACAGTCCCGCCAACAGCGTCAGACACTTCGAAGACCCACAGCCTCACTGGCACCTGGCGTGGTGGGTCCTTCCAGTTTCCGCTGTTCCTGTGGCGGTGTGGTGTCTGGCAGGTGGGCCCCTCCCGACGTCTTCTCAGACACTGGCCTACTTGGTGCCCTCTGTTGAGGTATTTTGTCTGGTTTTACTCCGTGCTCCTCTTCCTCTCTGTTGCTGTTTCCGTGCGGGACGCGGCCTCCCCCTCATGTGCGGGACGCGGCCTCCCCCTCACGTGCGGGACGCGCTCTCCGAGACCGGGATTCGCAGATAACTCCTTCCCGTCTGATGCGTGTGTTTCACAGTCTATCTCACAGAACAGGATTTTCCATGGCGATGCGCTCCCGTGTATCCACCTGTGCTTTTATGAGTTGTGTTTTTTGAGTCAAACCTAAGAAAGCTCTGCCAAACTTACGATTAGAAAAGATAGTTACACTTTCTTTTAGAAGTTTTATACTTTAAGTGTTGCATTCACACCTCAGGTCCTTTCTGGGTTAGTTTCTGTATGTGATGCGAGCTGCCGTCCGTGTCCTGGCTGTGTGTGGACGTCCAATTGCTCCATGTGTGGAAGAAACTGACCTTCCTGCCTTTGCACTGTTGTCAGCAGTGGGGATTTGCAGCCTGGTCTGGGCTCTTGGCTGTCCCTTGACACTTCGCTTGTCTTCACACCAGGGCCACACTGTTTCGATCACTTGAGCATTGCCACAGTTTTTAAAATTCGACAGTGTTAGCCCTTCAGCTTCATTCTTCTTTCCTAAGTTGTTTGGGCATTTCTTGATCCTTTGTATGAACTTTAGAACTGGCCTGTCATTTTCTACACACATTTGGTTGGGGTTGTGTTGACAACGATCCAGGGAAGGTCCTGAGTTCCCCACGTACCCCGTCCTCTCCCCTCAGGGTGTCTGTGCCGCTTATGAAGACGCTGGACCAGATGCTGGCCAATGGGTGCTTCGATATCTTCACCACAGAGGAGAAGTAAGTGCTTATTTTTTCCTGTATTCAGTGTGACTTTACCAGTTAAGTCTCGTCACTCACCTTTTAGAGAAAAACTGATCAGATCCAGAGAGGAGAATTCTAGGAGGTAACTTTCTAGCGTGTACAGGACCAGCTTTTATATACACCGTAAGTGCCACCAAGAAGCATCCGTGGCTCCCACCTGTGGGCGAAGGGAGGGGAGGACAGGGGCTCGAGCTGTGGCACCTGCTGCCGGGGTAGGAAGTAGATGTGAGCAGGTGAGCATCCCACCTGACAGGCCTGCAGTCAGGGCAGTTGTGGGCCCTGAACTGGACGGTGAGTGGGCTGCAGGACGGGGATGGCAGAGGGCCGTGATGGTCAGGGTGCCGGGGTCTGGTGCTTGTGTGGGAGGAGGTGACCCCAGGTGGGGAGCCGGGACCCATCTGAGCAGCGCCGGCTGGGGAGGCCAGTGGGGTAAGGGTGCGGGGAGCCGTCCCCGAGGCACAGGCGCGTGGCAGACACTGCATCGGCCTCCCTGTCCCTGTGCTCTGTCCCCTGGGCCTGGCCTCCCTGCGGGCGGGGGCGAGGCCCACTTTAGCCTAAGAGCACGGGGCAGCGTCCCGGGAACCTTTCTTCCGTTGGGAGCTGCTGTCACGGGCCGATCCTGAACTGGCCACCACGCGGCCGCCTGCCGCTCACCCGGGGAGGGCTCTCCTGCGCCCCCGGCCTGTCCGAGGGAGCCTGGGCCACTCCGCCTTTGCAGCCGAGCAGGGCTGACCTGGGCCGGGGCTCCACGGGGCAGGAGTGCGTCCACGTCCGGGCCCCAGCACAGCCCCACGTTCCTCACAGAGCAGTTGGGGCGGCCGGGGTTCTGTGTTCAGCCCCGCCCTGTCCCTGCGGTCCGGCTGCCCCACCCGTGGACCCTAGCCGGCGCTGGTTGTGCGTGTCGGGCTGGTTCCTGACGCCGGCGAGGCCCCCGGAGTCGGCCTGCGGAGGGGCTGTGAGGACGCGGAGGCGCGCTGGGCGGGGGCGGGGATTTGTCCGTGCGAGACAGCGGCCGTCTGTCCGTCTGTTCCTGAGCGCTGGTACCGCAGCCAGTGGACGTCGCCCGGCGTCGACGTCGCCCGACGCCATCCCGGGATGTGGCTCCTGGCCCGCGGGGGGCACCGCCGTCCTCACCGCAGGCCCCTGCTCCCCTCGCAGCCACCCATTCGGCGCGCGGCTGCTGGCGCTCTGCAGGGAGGAGCTCCGGAAGTCCAAGGACGTGCAGAAGCTGCGGGCCGGCGTCGCCGTGTGAGTTGTGAGCCACCCCGAGCTGTGGCGTCGCGAGGCCCGTCGCGGTGACGGGCAGGGCGGCTTGCGTTCCCCGCGGCCCCGGGCCCAGCCTCCCTGGGCGGGGGTTACCGCGGGCGGGGCAGGCGCCCGTGATGGGGGTCGTTCCCGCAGGTTCTGTGCGATGGTGCAGTTCCCCGGCGACGTGAGGAGGAAGGTCCTCCTGCAGCTGCTGCTCCTGCTCTGCCACCCGTTCCCTGTGGTGAGTGTCGGCAGCTCCGTGGCGCACACGTCCCTGCCGGGGGCTGACGCGGGCAGAATGGGACCTGGGATCCCGGACCCCGGAAGTGGGAATGCGGGGGCGGAGGCGAGGGTGGGCCTGGAGGGTCCTGCTGAGTGTGGTCTCTGGGGGCGAAGGGCTCGCAGGGCAGGACCCGGGGCTGGGCGCACCCCCAGTGAGCCTGGGCCTCAGGGAAATGCTCCACTGGGGGGACCTGTGCCCCCGAGGGAGCCCCCGCCACAGGTGTGGGGCCACAGATGCACCCCCTGCCCTGCCGCGGGGTTTCGGGTTCAGTGGCTCCACCTACAGCTGGGGCAACACCTTCCCCGCAACCCTCACCCCACCCCAGGGGCAGGTTTTTGACAGAAGAAACAGTCTTCTAATAACGCAAACGTGACGTTTTCCTAAAACGTTTGAGTAGTTTGAACTCTCACCTAACAAAACTATTCTCAAAGTGGGGTCACTGGACCAGAGACACAGGTTCTCAGGCCCTGACCTGCCGGCCAGCTGCTCTGGGGGTGGCCAGGGGAGTCTGGGAGCACGTGCGCCAGGAGGTACGTCACCATCGGGCACGACTAGAAAACGTGCGAGGTGACTTCCTGATGAGAAGGTTTTTAATGAAGCATTTCAGTAAGAGTGACACGGCCTGACCTGTGAAAGTCGTCCAGCTTCCTCCTCCTCTTCTCAAACATGCCTTTTGGGGCTCCTGGGGGCGGGCCTATCCCCACGTCCCCACGTCCCTGGCAGGGTCCCACAGCTCTGCTCTGTGCCGTGGGCCTTTCCCTCCATCCAACGCACTCTGTCCCGCCAGATCCGGAAGGCCACGGCCAGCCAGGTGTACGAGATGCTGCTGACCTACGATGTCGTGGGTGCCGACATCCTGGATGAGGTCATGGCTGTGCTCAGCGATACGGCCTGGTGAGTGCAGGGCACATCCCTTGACCCGGGAGTGGCAGCTGCAGCGAGCAGAGCGCCCAGAACCTTCCGTGGTCGCTCGGCAAAAATCCTCCAGAGGAAAGACGGAAGATGGGCAGCCCCACTCGGAGGAGGAGGCGCTTCCTGGGGCGTTCAGTTGGGAAAAGCTGAAATGAAATTATTTCTTCTCAAATAACGACATGAGCTGGGTTCTCCTGGGTGTAGGTTCCAGGGTGGGGTGTCCTCTTCTCCGATGTCTACCTTGGGGTTTTTGGACACCTGACAGGAAGCTTAGTTTTGAAGTTTGTGGCAGCTTTAACCACGTGGGCTGTTCTTATGGCTGACGCTCCTCTGGCCCTTTCTTCCCCAGGGACGCAGAGCTCCCAGTCGTGAGAGGCCAGCGGAACCACCTATGTGACCTCCTGGGTGTGCCCAGACCTCAGCTGGTCCCCAAGGTAACCACATGCCCCTCAGGCCATGTTGGGGAACACTGGGGCCCTTTCTCTGTGAGACCTCCAGACGCAGCACTGGCGAGCTCCTATCCCAGGCTCCAGGGTTTAGAATGTTCTGGGCCACACTGCCTGCCTTGCTTTCCCCATCACGGCCCATGTGGTGCTTTCAGGACCCCAGGGATGCAGGACAGGCAGGGCCGGGAGCGGGAGCCATATCCCAAGGAGCCAGTCCCTGTCCCCACTGCCAGCTCCTACCAATGGGCTGAGCCCCAGGAGCCCCCTGCGCATACACGCCCTCTCTCGCTGGACACGGTCATGTGGGTTGCGAGTCAGCATCCACGACGGGCCCCCAGCTGAGCGGCCGCCCAGCCCCTCCTGCCCTCAGCGCGGCACAGCATCTTCCCCACCGTCGGTCGGAGAAGAGGCCCTTCTGTGTTTCCACCGTCGCCACCTCCTGGGCACCTGTCCCGGCGGGGACCTTGTCAGCCCCTGGTTTTCCCAGGGCCTGCTGGTGTCCACCCGCGGGGTCGCCGTTCCCTGGGGTGCGTGTGGCATATGCGTCGTGGCTGCGGTTCCCTGCGATCGGGGGCCCCGGGCTGCTCTTCCAGGAGCTGCTTTGCGTGCTCTCGGCAGGGGGTCTGGACTCTGCGGCTTCTCTTCAGTCCTGGGCTGGGGAGGGGGCACGTCCTCTTCCTTTCCCCCTGGACTTGGGGTTGGACCTGGCTCTGGAGAGGCTGGTCCTGAGCTTTTTGCTGAGGAGGAACAGCAGTGAGCGGCGGCCGTACCACGTGGCCCAGGGCTCCTCGTGCCTGTGAAAGCCCTGCAGGCGGTGGGGACACACGCGTTCCCACCGCGGGCGGAGGCCTCCCAGCGGGCCCTGCTGACAGCAGGCCCGAGTGGCTGATGTGCCCCCGCTCCCTCGGTGGTGGTTCTGGGCTGGGGCTCGCCTGTATCCCTGGCAACGGGAGGCTGAGCACTTGGCCATTCAGATGTGCTCTCTTCCGTCCGTGTTGCCGGCAGGCCGCCTGCCTGTCTGTCTGTCCTCCGTTTTCGGGGCTCCTTGCTCTCGACGGGCGTGCTTCCAATACCGCGTGTCTCAGGGGCTGAGATGTCGTTACCTCTTCTGATGACATCGACAGCCTCTGTTTTCCCCTGAAGGCTTCGCTGTTTCACCTTCTGCGTTTGGACTCACGCTGTCCCTGGACTTGGTGCCTGCATGTGGCGTGAAGGAGAGGTCAGCGGACACATGCAGCCAAGCCAGCTCCCTGCTGGCCACAGCGTGTCGGCCCCTCGTCCCGAGTCCACACGTCAGAGCTCTCTTCTTGGATCCTCTGACCTCTGGGTCTCTGTCCATCTGTGAGCCGGCAACGCCCTGTCTTACAGACGCAGATTTGGTCTTGAATCCTGGAGACGCAGGGGTGGGCCTGCGGTCTCACGGGGGTCGTGATGCCCAGTGTCTCAGTGAACCCACAGTCAGGAGCTGGGCTGAGGTTGCTCAGAGCCTGTGGGTTGGTTTGGCGAGAACTGACGTCTCTGATCTGAGTCCTGACCGTGAGTGACCTCGGCGTTCCAGTGTTGGGTAGTCCTGCACGTCGGGGTGACTGTCCCACAGTCCTGGAGAAGTCTCTCTCTCTCCCACTCTTACTTCCCTTTGCACTGCAGTTCAGGCAGTTTCTGTCGCCCTATCTTCGTGTTCGCTGATTGTTTCCTTGGCCCCGTCTGGTCTTAGGACGAGCCCATCAGAGGCACCCGCGTCTGCTACGGTGTTAGTGGTTTCTAGCCCTCGCGCTGGCCCTTCCGGAGTGTCCGTCTCTGCCCACATTGCCCATCTGTCCCTGCTCGGTGTCCCCTTTGTCCCCGAGAGCCCCTGGCGTGTTGATCACAGTTGTTTCAAGTTCCTTGTTTGGTGACTCCAGCATCTCTGCCATTTCTGAGCCTGGTCCTGACGCTGGCGTTGTCTGCTTTTTTTGCCTTCTGTCTTACTTACTTGGTATGCTTTTGTTGAAGGCAGACGTGCTGCCTGGGGGAGAGGAACGAGGTGATGGGCCCGAGGGAGGTCCAGAGCCTCCTTCTCGTCCCTGGACGTGGGCGCCTCCTCCTCCGGGTTGTCGCATCTGCAACTTTGAGTTGGAGCCCCCAGTTATGACACTGGAGCCTGTGGGCGAGGTGGCAGGTGGGGAAGGGGGAGCATTTGCGGTTTCTTGATTCAGCCTCAGCCTTGGGGGGCCTGGGCCTGGTCCTCCACTTTCACCAGAGCCCTGTTCCCTTTGGTGGCAGTGGGCAGAGTGCCGCCCTGGCTGGGGCGGGGCCCTGGGGGCCTTTCCCCAGGAGGGAAACCGCAGGGCAGTGTGGGTCCCCCTCAGACAGGCCCCCAAGTTTCTCACACTCAGCCGCCGGCAGCGTCAGCACCACCATTTGCTGTGCCTTCTGGCTCTGGATCAGCTCAGGGGAAGCCAGCCCCGGCCTCGGCTCTCTGTGACCTCCCTTCTCCCGCTGCAGAGCGGTGGCCTGAGTTCTCGGAGCCGAGAGCAGCGCCTGGTGTCAGTTTGTGTATGTCCCCCGCCGTGCTGCGCAGGCCCCTGGCGCGGCCACACTCTCCTGTCCCCTCATCCTGGCAGTCACTGAGGAAGTAGTGTTGTAGATTTCCCAACTTCCAGTTTCAGTTTTCTCGACTTCGGCGGTGCATTTAGAGCTGTGTTACAGGCACCTGTACGCTTCAGCCTGTGCTGGTGGGCTGACCACCGGTGGAAATACCCCTGTGTGTCTGTAACGATGCTTCGCGTCTTCAAGTCTCCTTTGATGTTCACAGAGCCACGCCGCAGCTTCTGGTTGGCATTCACGTGTAAGCACGTCTTTTTTCGTCACTTCGTGTTCAGGTTCTGGAGGTTCTTACACTCACGCAGTAGGTAGGTAGGCTCACTGCCCTTTTTAAACCCAGTGTGACGGTTGTTAGTAATTGGAGTGTTTTGTCTACTTATATTTAGTGTGTGATTTTGGACTTACTGGGTTTGCCTGCCATCTTCCTGTTTCTGTTTGACCCTTTATTTTCTCTTGTCCTTGTTTGGATGAAAGATGTCTCTCCTCTCACACCCCCTTCTAGTAACTGGCTGCTCCGGTCCTGTTCTGTCGGGTTCCGGGGCAGCATTCCTCCCAGACGGATGCCGCCTGGGGTCAGGGGCCCAGGCTGGGGTCTGGCCGGGACCCCTCGCCGTCCCAGGGCGCGTCGGCTCGCTCTTGATCAGACACTCGGCCCGCCTCCCGCTCGGTCGCCTTTTTCTCCTTTGTTCTGGATTCTCCACTGTGTTCACGCCCTGTCGGTTCTGGTCACTGAGTGACTTCTGAGGTGACGTCTTTTTCCCACCTCTCTCCTCGCCTCCCCTCCTGGGGAGGTCCTGGTGTCTGTCTTGCCGGCCCTTCTCTGGGTCCTGCAGGACCCCTCCGGACCCGGGGCAGGCGCTGCTCTGCAGCCCCCAGATGGCACTGCAGGGGCAGAGATGGCAGGCTGAGTGAAACACGACACCAGCTTCCCACGGAAACGTGCTTTTTACATTTTTATTAGGAAAATGTCGCACAAACAGGTGAAGTTGGGACAGTACAGCCAACCTCCCTGCCACTCGCTGCCCAAGCTTGTGTTTGAGGAAACGACACAGATGCAGTTTCCTGCCAGAACCAGGGTCCGGGCGGGCCGGGGAGACAGCACGGCCCGGCCTGACCCTGTCCTGTGTCCCCCCACAGCCCAGTGCCCGCTGAGGCCACCCCGGAAGCCGAGCCCTCGTGCCTGGTGGGGAGGA
This sequence comes from Vicugna pacos, assembly GCF_048564905.1. NCBI lineage: Eukaryota > Metazoa > Chordata > Mammalia > Artiodactyla > Camelidae > Vicugna > Vicugna pacos. The sequence continues at coordinate 63,073,131 of NC_133002.1, forward strand.
GGAACCGGTGCGTGGTCAGCATGGAAGACCTGGATGGACCCCGACTGGTGCGTGTGGGGGACGCAGAGCTTGGCACCCAGAGGCGGCCTTTCCTCATGCGTCCTGTGCACCAGTGACCTGGGCTGTTGGTGCTTTTGAATTGATCTAGATGTGAGTCTTATAAAATCATATGCTGAGCAGTCTGCGTCTGTTTGTGTCTGACCCCAAAGCTGGCGGGGAGGACAAAGTAGGGGCGCCGGGGGTGGGGTCGTGCCCTCCCCTGTGCTGGGATGTCTCTGCAGACGCATCCGTGTCTGCGCGGCCTCCCCGGGCACGGTCTTAGCTGCCGACACGCTCAGAGACGCAGGTGGTTCACTGTCAGATGCAACGAGGGCCAGAGGCTGTTGCTCAGGGTGGGCACGGATGGGGTGCTATCCCCCCAGCCCCGCTTCCAGTGCAGCTCCGTTCCATCAGAAGAGGCCAACACTGCCTTTTCAGCACCCTGCCGGGACCAGCTCCAACCACACGGGGGGCTTGAGACGGCCACTCGGAACTCCAGCTGGGACTCCGTGGGGCAAGTGGCTTCTCACATCTGCCAGGAGGGGCACCCAGACCCGTGGTGGAGCCTCCAGGACGTGGGTCTCCGGTGATGTGGGAAGAACCACGTGGGTTGTTCTTGATAAAGCTGCACCTTTTCCTCGTTTGTCCAGCACAGGTCACACACGGGTAAAGACAGGCTGCTCTATCCTGGCGGCCTGTGCTCACGCCGGCCGTCCCCGTGCTGCTGTTCCACAAGCTCAGGTCTGGACGGGCAGGTGCAGGACCTCCGGGGCGAAGTCTGGGGCCACGAGCCCAGGACAGCGCTGCTGCGCCCAAGTCCCCTCGTGGAGGCAGGCGTGGGGGGCCGGGACACGTCCTGCTGCCGCCTTGGTCGGGAGTTGGGGTTTCCTGCCTGGGTTAAGCTGTTGGGCTTCCCAAGAACGTTTACCTTCACGCGCTAGACTGGCGGAAAGTCCTCTCTAGCCCCCGGAAGAGACAGCGTGGGTTACACTCGTGTGAGGATCTCACCTCTTACGCTGAGCTTTTTCATTTCGTTCAAGCCTTAAAACACGCCTCCCCCTCGAGAATGAGGGAGTGTTCCAGCCAGAGACCCCGCAGCTGGTGGACGTCACAGGGATGGTCCTGCGAGGCCACGCTGGTGGGCAGGCGCCCCTCCCACAGGGCCCGCCTGCGTCCGTGCAGCAGACGGGGGCCGGAGACAGTGCCCACCGAGCCTGTCGGGGCCTCTGCTGTGGCAAACCAAGCAAGCAGTTCTTGAGAAGGAATAAAATGAACTGTTTTCAGCATAATTTAAACAAAAAAGATTCCAGAGAAATGGCCTTTGAGACGTGGAGACCGGCCAGTTCACCACTTGGACGCTACCGTCTGGAGAAGCAGTTCTTCCAGGGCTGCCGACTGCAGCTCAAGGAAAACCTGCTCAGCCGCGGCCTCAGCCATCCGGAGCCCGCTGGGCCCACCTGCTCTCAACAGGCCCCAGGGAACCGCCTGCTCCAGACGGGGCCCACCTGTGTCCAGGTGGCGGGTCTGTGGGGGCAGAGCAGCAGAAACAGTGTCATGGGAAGCAGCCGCAGAGGGAGTGCGGAGCAGGTGGTGTGCTGGGTGGTCATCTTGAGGCGGTGGTCAGGAGACCTGGGTGGGGCTGCAAACGGGGACCAGACAGTGAAGGAAGCACCTGTGGCCAGAGGGAGAGAGGCTGGTGAGGGCCTGGATCAGGACGTGCGGGGCCCGAGCTTCCACGGCTGCCGACTGGGAGGCCTGGGGGCAAACCTAAGAGGAGACGCCACATAAGGCTGGGCCCTGACAGCCGTGTCCTCCACGGCTGGGCCCGTGAGACCTAGCTCCGCCCAGTGCTGCTGAGGGGAGATGCGGTCAGACAGGCCCCAACCGGCGGTGCTGACAACACGGGCAGAGGCAGCAACCAAAACCCAAAGGAAAAGGACGCAGCCTGAGCCCACCACAGAGGAGAGCGTAAGCTCACGTCCCCAGATCGCACAGGGCCACGAGCAGCAGCAGCAGGCCCTTAGTGAAGTCAGACCCCAAAGACTCTGAAGTTCAGCTTTGAAAGGGCTAGGAATTACCAAGGAGAGATGAGGGGAAAAACGGCTCAACGGTGAGCTGACAACCCCACGGGCACAGCAGGAGGGAGAAGTGGGGAACGGAGGGGCTGACGAAATGACCTGCAAAGACAACGCAAGTACAGAAGTCGGGAGACGCCAGAGCACCCGCCCCGCGTGGCACTGGCGCCTTGGGAGACGGTGCCGCATGCGCGGACGGCGGGCGGGTGGAGTGCGTGCGCGTCTGCGGGGGGGGGCACGTGGGCTTGAGGAGAGTAACCGCCACCTCGAGCACACTGATGCCCAGGACAGCTGCTCCCCAGGGGAGGGAACAAAGTGGGGTCTTCGGGTAAAACACAGCCCTCTTGCACGGCTGCTTTTCCTGCCTCGTCACTGCTGACGTTTGGGGTCAAACAGCTCTTTGCCATGGGGACCGTCCCGTGCGTTGCAGAAAGCTCAGCAGCAGAACCCCTTCCCAGGTGTGATGACAGCGGCCCCCAGGCCGGTCGTCGGGGCAGGTCCCCCAGGCTGAGAGCCCCTTCTGACTCGAGCGGATGAACCGCAGGCAGCAGGTGCGGGGGCGTGCACAGGGAGACCAGCGACCGCGTAACAAGAACAGCCGCTGGCGCGTGGGTTTTCAGAAGCAGGGGCGAGAGTAACACATGGTAAACACAGACACGCTTTCCAGACCCCAGGCTGCGGGGGGGTCCCACGTACCTGGGCGTGGCTGCCGTGGGTCCGTCAGCTGAAGTGAAGGAAATCCCGGCCCTCCTGCAGGTGCAGCGACCGCAGGTTGTCTTCAAATGCGCCCCCCGTGAGGTCCTGTGGGAGAAGCCACCGTCTGGCTCTAGCCAGGCCTCCCCCGGCCCCCACCAGAGAGCCTCCCGTGGGGGCCTGGGGTTTGGGGCCCCCTGTGAACTTCTAACCAACTGCTAAGAGAGGGGCCAGAAGGGACCCTGCTGGCTGCGGCCACACTGTCCCACTGGCCACGAGGGAGGCAGCCGGCCCACTCCAGGGACGCGGGAGTTCAACTCAACCACCAGCTGCTGACGGAGCCCTCCTGCTGCGTACCGTCCCCATGGCCGAGGGGGCTGTGGCCCTGCCAGGAAGCAGGCTCACCCGAGGCTTCTCGGGGGCAGATCCCCAAACCCTGCAGCTGGGCTTGTGCAGGGATGCTGCCCCTCCCCCTCCAGACCCCTGCCCGGGGCCACGGCAGGGCTTCGGGAAACAGCGCGGGCTCCGCCCCTCTTCCAGGGCCTGCTGCCCAGCAAAGTGGGGGCGCCCGAGGCAGGACGCAGGAGGGGTGCCTGGCCACCAGGCGCGTGCCTGCTGGGCGTGCTCCGTCTGACCCTGGGCCCAGCACGGGGCCTCGCCTGGCCCTGGGCTGGCACTGCTCCTCTGGCTGCTATACCTGGGCATTGCTGGAAGCACAAGAGTGAAAACCATTCCACCCCGAAATACCTGCGCCGCTTCCTGTCCTGCACCCGCCCTCCACCCTCAGACCCCGCTCCCCCCATTATCTCTGCTGCTGCGTTTTCCAACAAAACACAGCTCGGCTCGGGGCCGGGCCAGCCTAGAGTCTGGCCACAGACCTGGGCTTGTGGAGGGACACCGGGAGGGCAGGCCTGCCCTGACGCAGAAGGGGACTCCAGCTTCCCAAGACCATTCAGGTTTGATGCTGCCGCGAGCGGCCATATCCCATCAATGGGAGAATGGAAAGGCTGGGACAAAACCAGTGAGGGGTCAGAGCCCAGCGCAGGCACAGAATGCCCACAGGGCAGGAGCAGACACGCTCCCGGGACAAGGAACTGACGGGAAGTGTCAAAGAGGAAGTGATCCCACCGTCCAGTGAGGCCTGGGACCCCTTCCTGCCTCTGGGCATGTCCCCCAGCCTGGCCACTTCCTGGGCGTTGTCACAGCCACCCGACGACCCACGAAGAGAACCGGGCGGGCAGGACCCCCACACGCAGCTCCAGTGTGATGCTCACGGCTGGGTCCTGGAACAGACAGGCGGAGAAGGGGCAGCCGGGCTCACAAACATGACGTGGAGGATCTAGAGCCTCAGGAACCACAACCACGCTCTGCGCTGAGAGGGGCAGAGAAACGGCAGAGCGGCTGGGCAGGGCAGCGTCGGGCAGCAGGTCTCACTGGGCAGGAGTGAGGGACGCGCCTGGCCACGCGGGCTGGAGGCCCCCCAGGCTGCTTCTCACACCCACTTCCCCACAGGGGCACCTGGGGCGAGGGGCTGGGCCCTGCCTGACTGCCTGCCTGTCAGGACGCACCACCCTGGCCTGCCTGGCAGGGCCCCTGCGGAGGTGCCTGCAACAGCAGTTAGAAGCCGAAAGTAAACAGTCAGTGCAGAGGGGACCCAGGCCTTTAAAACCAGCCACCAATGAAGGGCTATCCCCTCTCCACCTCCCTCCACTCACTTGTCCGCCGCACACACAGGTCCTCGGACCTCTTGTGCAGTGGAATGGGCCAGCTGTGTCGGAACGAATGAGGGCCAGGGGGCCCCGAGCCTGAGGCTTGGCAAGTGTCTGCACCTGACGTGGGGGCCAGAGGCACGTCCTGCCGGCTTCCCCGCTGCTACTGCCTGACTGTGGCATCTGCCTCCCTTCCACAAAAGCCACCGCCTCCAGGAAGGCCTTGGTTGGGCACCCGGTTACCGAGGTTTCAACCTCAGAGGTCCTGTGTCTCCCACGACCCCCAAGGGCACAGCAAGGGCCCAGCTCACCACCCGTCACTGTCCACCAGCCACACGCGCTGACCCAGGCCCGCAGTTGGGGTGGGTTTTTGTACGTAAACGTGACAGACGTGTGGTGATCTTTCCAACTGAGAAGAAATTCCAAAACGAGCCACTAGAAGCGTTCATTCTAAGAGAAAGGTTGATAAATGCACCACATTCAAGATAAATTGTTCTGGGGAAGAACCGAGGAACCGAGTCACAGACAGAGAAAGTACCTGACAGACACTAACGACAAAGGATCAGTGCTGGCTGCGCGCAGAGCTCCAGCGAACAACGAGACGAGACGGACAGGCCAGGGTTGGGCGGCCAAGGCCTCCACAGCTGCTCAGACACAAGGACGTCCCACCGCCAGATCCCACTGGCGGGTTTCACGGTGTGGGAGCCCTCCCAACGGGGGCCACCCCTGGAAAGGCATGAGTTCAAGAGAGCTGGCCACATAGCGAACAAGAGGGGGTCCCAGGGCCCTGAGCTGTGGGACCCTGATGTCCAGCCCAGAGCCCAGAGACATAACGCTGCGCCGCCCGGCACCTGTGCCCAGGGGGACAGGAGAGGTGTTGCCTGCAGCTGTCGCGTGGCCCCTGGAGCAGAGGCCACCACCTCTGGTTCTAGCCCACGGTCCCTGGGGGACATAATGCAGACTCCCAACCTGGGGCTCCCCTGGCCCAGGCCCGCACTCACCAGCTTCACGCAGATGACGAAGGGTGGCCTGGCGGCTCGGAAGTGCAGGACCGGAACCCGCGGCTTGGGCCGTTCCTGCGGGGAGAGGAGGCCCGGGTGCTGCCCCACGCTGGTTCCTTGGGAGTTCAGACCTGGTCTCCAGCCCCTTGCCCGTCCCCACAACAACGGTGGGCAGCGCTCTCCAGCCCTGAGAGCCAGGATGCAGGGCTGGTGGCAGGCCTGGGCCCAGATGGCCTTTCACAGAGAGGAAGGTTCTGGGCAGCGTTCACTCAGAAGGCCCCGGGGCGGCCCCTACGCACCTGAGACTCCTCGTAGCAGTAGAAACCCTTCTTGATCTTGTTCTGGTCCACATCACAGAAAGCCACCACCTGGGGGGCACGGGAGCCAGCCTCAGGGGCAGTGGCAGCCACGCTGCTGGGCCAGGGAGGGGAGGGACAGAGGGCCTCACCTTGCGCCGCGACTCAGCTGTCAGGCTGCGGTAGAGCCGGCGGCCCTGCCTGCCTGCGTTCCAGATGGTGAAGGTCGCCCAGTGCGGCAGGGCCCGCTCCTCCAGGAAGCGGACTCGGTGGGTCCAGATGGTGGTCCTGCAGGGAGGGGAGAAGGGTGACCCAGGAGCGCGGGGCCTCCTGCTGCCCCGCTCCCAGACTGCCCTGTCCTCACATGAACCCCCGGGCGGCAGAGCTCACGCCCACACGCTCAGGAAGCATGGGGGACACTCAGCCCAAGGGAGACCCGGCCCCCCTGACATCCGGCACCTGCCACCACGGTCATTGTGACCAGAGGTGCCTGGACACAACTCCCCACCTCAGGCTGCCACATGGCTCTGTGTCCTGTGGATGCTGCCCAGATGGCTGGGCCCCTCCGTGAGCCCTTGCTCTATGCAGACCTGAGGTCCAGGCTGGCCCTCGGTGCAGACGTGAAACCATCACTTAGGAATCGAGGTGGCTGAGGTGGGGGGGTCCTCCAGGCATTCAGTGGAACAGACTGCGAGTCTTCCTCCCCAGAGGAATCCCTGACATAAGCATCCTTCCACGGACCCTTCCTTGGAGCCCTTTCTGGGACGAGCAGACCAGCCCTCACGCCCCCTCCCCAGAGCCTGCGGCCACCCTCTGCAGCGTGGGTTGGACCCCAACCTGGGTGGCAGTAGGAACCCGCGGTGCAACGGCCCCCACCCTGCTGTGTTCTCCGTGGCGACCAGCTCCCAGTGCCCCACGGCACATCTCAAGGGAGCAGTTCCTCCAGGTGGGGCCTGGGACTGGCTGGGGGCGTGGGGCCCACTCTGATGTGGCTGGGGCTCTGGATGCAGTGTCCACCTGCTTGGGGTGAGCAGCCCTGACTGCTGGGCCCGTCCGCCCACCAGCCACTTGTGACGTCTCAATCAGGACTGTGCTGAGCAGATGTAATTTTGGTAGGGGCCAAGGGGATCTCGAGGTGAGTAACGCCCCAGTCTGGGCCACAAAGCACATCGTTTTGGAGAGAAACTTACGAGCAAGACCCACTCCAACCCAAACAAGACCCCGCCTGCACGGCCGTCAGCACGCAGCGTCAGCAGCACCCAAGGAACTGAGGCCAGACTGAGGCCAGAACCGAACTTCCCGCGAGTCCAGACCACCTCAGGAGCCCCACCACAGGGGGAAGGGTGGGAAGGGGCCATGGGCCTCGTTCTAAAGAGGAAAACCATGTTGTGTAGAGACATCACGCACAGCAAGAGTATGAAGAAGTGGACGGTGTGGGAAACAGCCCAGGGGGCGCGGGGGCTGGGAGGGGAGACACTGGCTCAGAGCCTGTTACTTTATGCCTCTGGCTGAAGGGTTTCATGGTGGAACCTGTTAAATTAAGTGATATATTCTCACCTTAAAGTGTAAAGGACAAAATTCAGGGAAGCGCTCTTACCCAGAAGGCTTCTGGGAGAGCGTCTGAAGGAATTCAACTATTGACAAGCCTGAGGGTGTTATCAGCACTTACTACTCTGCGGGGTTTTGCTGCTCAAAGACTTTAATCCGACACAGAAACTGACATGAGATCACTTCTTTTACCTTGTGGGTGGCAAAACCTCACGCTGCAAAAAGAGAAAAAGGTCTCAACATGAAAGACAATCACACGCAGACAGGATGCGGCGTGTGTGGCTCAGCTCTCTGGCCAGCTGCCGGGCCCCGACACCCGGGGGGAGGCCGCCACCAGGCCCTCACCGAGCCGCCTCACCTCACCTTGCTTCACAGGAGCTCAAAGTGAGGGTGGGTGTGGGAGGCCTGGAGGGGTTCCAGGCGTCCGGCTTTTCTTGGCTCTGCGGGCCTGTGACCACCTTTGGACTCTGTTCAGCCAGTTTCCCGTTCCATTTATGGATGGTGGGAATGTGGTTACTTCTTTGAAGAAGCGTTTGCCAGTATCTTAGTAACTCGAATGCAGGCAGTTTACAGGGTTGGGAGCAAGGACGTCCAGTGCACACAGGGTCGGTCAGTTACGGCGGATGTGCGCGTCCGTGTGACACCTGCGCCCCCGGAAAGCCCCCTTCCCCAGAGGAAGCCCGTCTCTCCCGCGCACCGTGCGCCAGCGCTGCCTGCTGGGGAGTCTGCTGTGAGTGGAAGCCGCAGCGCGCACGCTTTTGTGTCTGGCTTCTCCTACTAACCGCAGTTTGGCAATTAATCCCCGTTCTGCAGGCTCTGCGTGTGGAGGGGGCTCGCCCGTCGCCCGTGGAGGGGCATCTGGGCTCTTTCCCTCTCGGCTGCTGACAGTGAGCGCCGAGCAGTGCATTCACTACTCCAGGATACGCGCCTACACGTGGACTTGCTGGGTCAGAGGGCAGGGGTCAGTGTAATTAATGAAATAAGGCCCCCAGTCTTCCAGAGTGGCTGCGTTGCCGCCTCTTCTGAGGACGACGTGCGAGCGTCCGGAGGTAGCTCCACATCCTCGCCGCAATCTGGGGCTGCAGATGTTGACGACGGCCCTTCCATTAGGCATGCAGAGTAGAACTGGTGTCTGATTGTTGATGCGGTATCGCTGTGTGAAGTGTCGCCCCCCGTGAAGTATTTTGCTTGCTTTTGTCCTGGGCGATACAGGTTCTTCACGTGCCCTCCACACTAGCCCTCTGTGAGATGCACAGATTTGTGGCCGTCTTCCTCCAGTCTGTGGCTTGCGTACCCATTTTCCTAATGGTGTATTCTTGTGAGCAAATTTTTTAATGTTGATGAAGTCCAGCTGGTAAGTGGTTACAGATTCTGGTCTCGTCTCTGCTGACTGTTTACCGGTCCCCACACTGTGGAGATGCTCCCCTGTGCTTTCTCCCAGGAGCTGTACATTTTCACTGCTTCTGTGTTTCTGTCTAAGCCTTCTAAAATTGCTTTCTCTCTAGGGTGTGAGATTCTTCTCTTCCATATGGATATTCTTTTGAAAATATTTTTCTTTTTCTGTTGAATGCCTTTGGAGACTGTTGAAAACCAGTTTTGAATCTGTCTGTGGACTCGGCTCCGCTTCACTGATCTGTCTGTCTTTGCGCTGTCATTGCACGCTCCTGATCGCTGTCGCTTCAGAGCACGTCTTAGAGTCAGGCACGGTGAGTCCTCAAACTTCGTTCTTTTCAAGGTGGTTTAGACCATTCTGGGCCTTGTGATGTCCATGCAAATTTTAAAAGAGGACCATCAGTTTCTACCAAGAAGCCAGCTGGGACTTCTACTGCACTGAGTCCACAGACCAGTCTGGGGAGAAGTGACGTTGCCAATATGAGTCCTTCCTCCCGTGAGGGCGGCCTCTCTCTCCGTCTGCATCACAGGTTTTCTGTAATTTCCCACAGCACTTTTTGGCAGGTTGCAGAGAACAGACACGTGCCTTGTTAAACTGACTCGATGCCATTGCACATTGTTTCAAACTGCATTTTTCCATTGTTTGCTGCACGTCTATAAACTTACATCCTAGAAGACGTGCTGAGTCACTGTTCCTAACTTCTCGAGAAGCAGTCACGCCGCCCACAAGTGACGCGAGTTCCACCCCACTTCTCGAGCCTGTGCGTCTCCTCTTCCCTGTCTTCCTGCACTGACCTCCACTGCAGTGCTGAAGGGAAGCAGTGGCTTTCACCTCGCTTCCTCCTGACCTTGAAGGAAGGCTTTCTGTCTTCAAACACGAGGTACGAGGCTGATGTAGGTTTGTGTGGATACCATCAGGGTGAGGGAGTCTCCTTCCATTTACAGTTTGCTGAGAGTTCTGAAAAGTCACAGATGGGCACTGAACTCTGCCAGGTGCTTTCTCTGCACTGGGGGGTTGATCACGCGATTCTTCTTTATTCTGTTACTGCAGTGAATCGTACCAATTGATTTTTGAATGTTAAACCAGACAGAGGTATTATTTTTTCATAGACGCTTCTGAACTTGACCTGGTAACATTTTATGAGTGATTTCTGCACCTACTGTCAGAAGGGATACTGGTCTGTACTTTTATTTCCCTGTAATATTCTGATGGCACTTCGGTGTCAGTCACGCTGGTCTTGTGAGGTGAGTCGGGAGCTCCTTCCCAACGCCCAGTAGATCTTTCTCTCCATCTGCTTCCTGAGAGAACTTATGTTGGTATCATTTCCTCCTTACGTTTTTGAGAGAATGTATCAATAAAGCCATGTGACTTGCCTTTATCAAGGATTTAAACTGCGGGTCTATTTTCAATTATTGTTTATACTTTAAATGTTTGTTGGACTTGCGATGCCCCCTCTTTCATTTCAGTATATTGGTAATTTGGTAACTGTGTTTCCTTTTCAAAGTCAATCTCCTTAAAGGTCTATCAATTGTACTGATTTCATTTCAAACCAGTTCTTAGCTTTGCTGGTTTTTTTCAGTTTCATCATCTTCAGTTCCTCCTTTCTCTCCTGCTGTCTGAGTTTACTTTAGTGACTTTTAAACGTGGAGACATAGATGACTCTATAGTTTCTTCTGTAACATGTTTTTAAAGCCGTAAAATTTTACAATAAATCCTGCTTAAGCTACATTTCATACATTCCGACGTACTGTTTTGTCATCAACTTAGTTTTTTTCTAATATCCTTTGTGATTTTTTACTCTTGGTTGCTTTATTTCCAAGTATTTTGGATTTTTAAGATGTGTTCATGATTTCTACGTTATAAAACATATCTTGCACGATCTGTCATTTAAAGTTTACTCAGGTTTGTTTATTGGCCCAAAGTACTGTCTACTTGCATTCTACAAGAGCAGGTTCTCTGCAGTCGAATGCAGTGTTCTGTAAATGTCTGTTCCGTCATGCTGGCAGCAGTGCTGTTCAAATCTTCTGTCTCCTTACAGACTCCCGCTACTTCGATCAGCCCCTGAGAAAGGAGAACTGAAGTCTCCACCTGTAACTGTGAATTTGTCTATTTCTCCCTTTCTTCCTGTCAGTTTTTGCTTCGCATATTTTCAAATTCTGTGATTAGGAATAGACACATTTAGGATTGTTACGTCCCCTCTAAGACCACCTTTACCCCATGTGTGCAAATCCCATTTGCACTGAATCAAGTTCATGACAGTGAACTCCCGAACCATGACACCTCACCATGCTACTGTATCCAAATTCAGGTTTAACAGAAGAGAAACCAGGTTGTTCTGCTCAGTGCTGGACAACAAAGAAGCCAAGTCTCAGTTTCAGGGACGCTGCAGTCCGGCCCCCTCTCCCCGGCACCTGCATGAGCAAGCATCACAGCCCCTCGGCAGTGGACGCCGCTCCCTCAGCGTCAGTGGCCTTAGACCTCCCAGGGCAGAAGCTGAGAAGCCACACCTCCCAACGAGTGTCGCCTCCTCCAGGGGGAGGATGAGCCTGCCCCCTTCCAGAAGCACAGACACACTCTGCGCCAAGCTCTTTCCATCCAGAGGAGCCCTTGACCACAGACCTTCTTCAGGGCCCCACTGTCCGTCCCCATAAGTGGGCAGCATTGCGATGGCACCAAAGGGGACGCATGCTTGTAGTCATGTGAAATGCAGCAGCCACACACGTGTGCACATGGACACACACGTGTGCACGCACACACACTTCAAAATAAAGCAGTAAGAACACGCCCTCCCTTGCGTCCCTCCGCCTGCATTCCCGCCGTCTCCTGCCCTGTCCTGGCAGTCAGCCTCAAGTGCACCCCGGACGTGGTGGCTCTGGCCTTGGGGCCTGGGGGATGCCCCACGTAGGACGTAGGGGGTGTGGCCCAGCCTGTGTCCCCGCAGCCCCCTCGGTGGGGAGAAGCAGGGGCATGTGCAGCCCCCTGTCACCACAGCAGCTGGTGGGGCAGGGTCACCCCGAGCCCTGTCAGCTCACAGTGGGGACAAGATCTCAGGAAGGACAGATGCTGGCCTTCCTTCCCCTGGGGACGCGCTGGTCCCCAGGCCCCCGACAACCTCCAGGGAGGTGAGTGCTCTTCACACCGGCCCAGCTCCCAGATTTCCTGTCTCGGGGCAGAGACCGGACCGGGGTCACTGTGTCTGCCCTGCTGACCAGCCAGGGCTTTGGCCACCCCACCGTGCCTGGCCAGGCTGCGTACTCGAGGACGGAGTGTGTGGCTGCGCCGGGGTGGTAGCGGTAAAGGAGGAGGCTCTGGTCCACGCGGACAACCCCGCCGCCCTTCCTGAGGTGCTCGTAGAAGAAGAGCAGGTCCTCGGGGACACCCTGCGGGACAAAGGAGGCATGTCTCACTCGGGACAGAAAACACACCTGTGTCCAGCGCCCTCCGTGAGGCCACTTGGGCCGGCAAACAACACGTCCAGCTGCCCCTGCACACAGATGTCGCTGGGCATGTGTGACCACAAGAGGCGCCTGCAGGGCAAGAAGTTGCCAAAGGGCCAGCGGTGCCCTCACTCATGGCCACCAGCTACTCCCGACCCTCGACCCCATGACCCCTGCTGCAGGGGGTCTGCAGGCCCCTCCGGGTGCCGCGTCCTGGGACAGCAAGCCCTCTCGCCCCTGCCTGGAGGAGCCGGGCAGCTTGCCCACCGTGCGCCGGGGCTAGACTTAGACCAGGGCCCGGTGCTGGGGATGCCGCTGCCCGGCTGGTCAGCCTGGGGCCAGCAGGCCTCAGTCCTGACAGGGAACCACGGCCGCTCCTCTCTCTCAAACTCAAAGTGAGAACCAAAGAGCATCTGGGCAGGGAGTTCCCCAGAGGGGTATCTGGTGGGCAGATCCCAGTGACGGTGGGGATGGGGACCCTGCAGGACACACGGCTCCAGGCAGAGGCTGGTTTTACTCTCAAACCCCCGAGCTCAGCTCAGCCAAGGTGGCACCAACGCCATTTCGGGCTGACCGCCTCCACGTCCTGGTGCAGCCTGGTGGCTATCACCTCCGAGAGAGGGGACCCTCGGGCACATGTCCACACCCCGTGGCGAGCGTGCCCCAGGCCGAACCGAGGCGCAGCAGCCCCAGGCCCAGGGCGACTCGGCGGGAATCCCAGGCTCCTACCCCCAGGGCGCTACACTAGGCCTTCACAAGGCCTCCGACCCGGTGCCGGGGCCTCGGGACCCTGTGCTCTTTACGGACCCACCGCAGGAGGTCAGGGCTGCAGGACAGAGAGGAATGAGCTGCGGGAAAAGCGCAGACATCCTTGCTCCCTGATGGACCCATGTGGAGACTCAAGCCACTTCACAAAGAGCACGAGGATGTGAAAAGATTTACAATAAAATGCTAATTAAAAATCAAGTTTCAAGACTGTGTTTTCAGCTCTGCCAGAAGTTGCCCATAGCATACGCTGACAGGCCAGACGCACAAGTTCAGGGCAGCTGTGGCAACAGCATGGCTCCTTGCTCTAATTTTCTGCATTTTCAAAGGCACCTCAGAGATTTAGGAACAAGAGAACTCAGCCCTCAGGGCTTCCTTATTTCTGGTGAAAAGAAAAGTGAGAATTTAGTGGGGGGAGGGGCACCCAGGCCGCCACGGCTCCATGCGAGGTGGAGGGTGTCCTGGCTTCTTCACTTGTACTCCCTGCAGTGGCCGGCTCCCCCAACTCTGCAAACAGCAGACGGAGGCTGCGGTGTGGGAAGAGGTGACGTCCAGGAAGATGGTGGCTGGGCCCGAGTCCTCGGTGTTGCGGGGGGAGATAGCGGGGTAGGGCGGGCCTGGGCCCCTCCCTGCGTGACAGACAGGTGACCCTGCAGCAGGAATCCCGTGAACCGCTCTCACAAAGCCCTGGTGAGAAGGAAGCAGAAAACAGCCCCGTGACAGCAAAACAAAAACCATGAAGGAGAAAAAAAACGCTATGACCGTCAACAAGACATTGGAACATGAGGGGACAGAGCAGAAACTCAATGATGAAACTGGAGCCCTGCGGAAGGAGGAAAGATAGAAGGGCTGGGGGGCTGCAGGGGCTCCGCGGCGGGCGAGGCTGCTCAGGGGCCCGAGCTGCACAGCGTAACACGGCACTGGGTTACCCCTCAGCAAGCCCGACTAAGCTCAGAACGGATAGAGTTGTGTGAGAAACGAAGATTAGACCAGAAGGTCCTGCAGGGAAAACAGATTTGAACAGGAGTGTAACGAGGGACACCGCAGAAATGCAGGGAAATAAATAAGAAAATGAGAAATAAGTAAGAAGGGTTAAGAGAAGGTGGCTGAAATGGAAAACGAAATCTAGCCAATGGGCAACAAGTCTTTGGAACAAAGTCACAATGGGGCAGAGCGAATGCTTTAAAAGCACAAGCCAGGAGAGCTCGCGGAGGAGAAAGCAGACCCTGAAAGGCCGTCCACTGCTCCCGTCCACGGCCAGGAGGCAGCTCTCAGAGCCTCAGGGACGGGGTGAGCCGAGGCTTCTGCCGGGCTGGACGCGGCACACAGTCCAGGGGGCAGAAGGAGACCGGCCAGCAGGACCCGCCCCTGCTGTGAGTGGAACCCACGCAACCCGAATGGCAGGAGACAGGAAGGAGGGAGCAGGCCACAGGTGGGGTCACGCAACCCTCAGAAACTGAAAACAAGCGGACCGGGGAAGGTTCCAGGCCACGTGGGGTCAAGGGCATTTACAAAGAAACAGAGATGACAAAACACAGGCCTTTCGAAACCAGGAGAAGTCTGCAGAGAGAGCACAGAGCTGGCTCTGGCTCCGGGCGGAACGCCTGCGGTCTCCCTGCTCTGATGCCCCCACGACAGACTCTGGGACCCGCGGAGCAGGTGGGAGAGAGAGGAGGTCCCAGGACGCAGAGACCGGAAGTGGGAGGAGACACCCACAAGCAAGGGTCTGACCAGGAAGCCGCCAACTCAGCCATGGACAGACCCCCCCTGCCGAACACGGGGCAACAGGCGCGGGCGCTTCGTAAGACAGCATACACACAGCCCACCAGCAAATGAGAACCTGCTCGGCGACGTCAGTCACCTTGGAAATGCAAATAAAATACAACCAGAAGCCACAGAAACCAGCCAGAACTGCGAAGCAGAGCAGAGTCTGAGTGCCTGGAGGGGGACAGGGCGGCTCAGAGCCCAGGGGGCCTCCCAGCAGCAAAGACACTTCTGAGTGGCGTGGGCTGGGCTGGGCTGGGCTGGGCGGAACGAGGACCCTTCCCGACACACACACACACACACACACACACACACACACACACACACGAGCCGTGATCTGAGCCAACAAAACACATCTTAGTTACTCCCTTCTTGTTTAAGGGCCGGAGGGGGCCTCTGGGGGACACTCGACTGCGCCCACCTCCAGATCTGACTCCCCTCCCCAGTCCTGCCTCAGGAGTGCATTTCCCAGTTAAAACCCTGAGGTTCCAGCTCACAACCTGTGTCCAGGACACCACCCTGGTCACCTCGACTGTCCCTGCTGCCTCCGTCATTTGCCCTTCTCTCTGCAGGTGGGAACTGCAGCCTCGTGACCTGGACAGTCAACTGAGGAGCAGCCCCCAGGCCCAGTCCAGCCCTTGGGGCACCTGTGCCCCACTGAGTGCCCCCTGCGATGACTCTTGAGCTCCACTGTTTCTGTGAAGGAGCCATGGAAACACTTCACGTCCCCGTCCTGGTGGTGGATTCCTCCTGCTCAAATCTCTCACTTGCTCCAGCCACGGCCCCAGGCCAGCCCAGGTCCCTGGTCCCTGGTGACCCCTGGTCCCTGATTTATAGTCTCTGATCCCTGGTCCCTGATCCTTGACCCCTGCTCATGAGCGGCAGGCAGGGGTGCAGATGGGATCAGGGAGGGGGTGGCCCTAACCCAAGGGTCCACATGGCCCCTGTGTAGTCAGTGAGGGTCAGCCCCAAGGGGAGAGGAGACGCAGGGCAGAGAGGCCCAGGGCCAAGGGACCAGGGCTGACGGTGAGCCTGGGCCGTGGTCCCCACCCCTGCTTTCTAGCCTGATGGGCCCTAACATGCCTGGTTGACCCCCTCACCGTGGGAACCAGAACTTGCATTCTCAAGGCCAGTTTAAGGGGGGTTTAGGGAAAATGAACAAACTAATCAACCCTAAGATTTACTTTCCAGTTGGGCGTCCGAGTGTTCACCCTGAGACTATCGGGGAGGGAGGGCCAGCATGGGCCAGGCTCTGCAGGTGAGGCCCCACAGGTGGGTGAGGGTGCGGACCTGGGACCTGATGCCTGGGGCCCGCCGACCACAGAGCTGAGGGGTGCTCCTCTGCCGCTTTCGTCAGGGCCAGCGGGACACCACCACCCACACCCGCGCCTTCCCACAGACAGCCCTCAAACCAGGGCACTGTGACCCGGAGAGGGGCCGGGGAGCCAGAAGCAGATGCGCCGGGCGCCCCCAGCCTTCACACAGAGACCTCCAGCCTCTGACACAACACAGGCAGCGCTGGGGAGACCTCCAGGATGGCAGGTTCCCAGCGCTGCCGGCCCAGGCTCCCCTACAGAGGGGTGACGCCTTCCCTGACCCCAGGGGGAGGCCCACGGGGCCCGCACTTACCCGCCCGCCCTCGTCAAACGGGCCCACGTGAGAAAACCAGGCTCGGGAGCAGAACCAGGTAGGCATGATCACGGTGGGGCCATTGGAGGTGAACACCTGGAAGCAGCAAAGTGACCAGTTAGAGAGCAGTGTCACCAACCACCACAGTCTGCTTCCCAAGGCCAGACAGTGACCGGCACCTGTGCGTGTCCCTCCCTGGAGCTGCAAAGGTTTGAGGGACTTCAGAGCCAGATCAACAGTGTCCAGCTCCCCCCGCCACTCCAGGTCGTGTTCCAGGGCTGACGCTCCCCTCCCCCCCCAGGTCGTGTTCCAGAGCTGACGGTCCCCCTCCCACTCCAGGTCGTGTCCAGAGCTGACGCTCTCCCCTCAGGTCCCCAGGGGGTGCGCTCGGTCACTCCCTGAATGAGCCTCTTCTCCTGACGAAAATGAACGTCTGAAATGAGAAGCGATGGTAAAAAGGCAGTGCGTCCACTATCTGGGGTTTTGTCTGCTGTGTCCAGCCTGGTGGGTGGGCAGCTGGGCCTGGGGGCTCCACACTCGTACTTTATTTCTACATGATAACGTCTGCGCTCGTACCCCTGACGGGCCTGGACCCAGACCCTGGACAGCACGTGGCTGGGAGCCCATCACGGGAGCCGGGAGCTGAGTTCGGACAAGGCTGGGTGGGCCCCGTTCCCTCTGCATCTGGGACACGTTTCTTGGTTCCGTGTTTAGACGCGGCTTTTGAACGTCCAGCAGTAAACTGCCTCCCAGCACAGGCCACCCCACACCACCAGGAGCCCTCAGCCTGAGCAAGTGCCCCTCCCGCGCTTTTCCCTCGAGAATGGATCCCCCAGCGGCTCCCTCGGCCTCCCAAGCTGGCTTCCACGCCAGAGCCACGATGTGTGGCCTCCACCCCCACGTCTGTCCCCGGAGCTGCTGGCAGTTCTTGACCACAAACCCGTCACACGGGGCACAGGCACCTAACGGGGTACGAGGGCAGGTTGGGTACTGACACTTATCACCATTTTGCACAAAGCTAGCTGCGCTGTGGTGGCCAACCTATACACACGTGCTGAAGCTCACAGACCTGTACTGCACAAAGGAAGAGAGTTCATTTTCTCATTAATGTTTTAAAAATCAAACATTTAAATGGTTTTTCATTTCAAGGGCATTTGTTTAAAAAAAAAACAGATGCATACACATTCCTCACCATACAGATGTATACAGACGTACATGCACACACCCACACACGGACACAGACACACCCACACGGAGTGGCCGGCGCCTCTCCAGCCATCACACTGTCCAAGTGAAGGTGGACCAGAGGAGAGGGCTGCCACCATGGAGAGACCAGCTTTGCAGGGTCTCGTGCACTGGGGCCTGCCAACTCTGTGGGGAACACAGCCACTCCCCGAATTCTCCCCCACTCTGGAGCCTCACTGACCATGGGTGACAGGTCAACCACAGTGTGGAGTCTTCTCTTTGGCAGTGCAGGGAAGAACCAGCCAGAGGGCTGAGGAGGAGGCTGGGACTGCTGTGGCGGGCACTACTCTGGCCGCGGCGGGCTCTCCCCGGTCCCGCAGGACTGGGAAGCGGAGCAGTGGCTGACTAGTGGGGTCCGAGTTTTAAATGTGGTTTCCAGCAAGACAGAACTTGTGAGAGTCTTGACTGCGTGTTTAGAAATTTGCCCAGTATCAGTTCTAGTCACCTTTGCACTGAATTACATGCACGTGAACAAGCACCACGTTTCCCCTGGTGTGTTAAGTGCAGTGTGTCAGGTGCCCAGTGGCACTGACCCCGCAACACCCTCTGCACACAGGTGCCCTGTCCGTTCCCCTGAAGCTGCCAGTGGGTCTCGCGGTCGAGCAGGGGCCGAGGTCCTGTCCAGATCTGCCGTCGACCGGCTGGCCTGGGGGAGGTGCTGTAGGTTATCCTGACTCTGAAATTCCCAGTAACTCATTACAAGAAATTTTGACCAAAACTGCCCCGTAAGAACACCAATCCTTCCTCCACAAGTGGCCCCTCTGGGTGGCTTCCGGCAGGCACGTCATGGGCCAAAGTGGCCAGGGCAGACCTCCCGGCCCCGACGTCAAACACAACCAGGCACCGGCATCAGGCAGGACTGTGGGTCTCAAGGGCCAGCTCCCTGGATGCTCACCATTCTGCCTCCACTGCCTGCCATGGCTTATGCAGAGAGGAGGCACCTGGCCTCCATGGGATCCACCCACCCGCAGCCACAGTGCCCAACCTGCCTTGGAGGTTCTGCCAGCAACAACTGGACCCAGAAGTTCTGGGAGCAGGAAGGATATGGGGAGAAGATGGAGGACCGGGTCAGGGTCAGGGAGGGAGGAGGCAGCCCAGGAGGGAAGGGGTCCCCAGGGAGCCCCACCCCCTGCGCCTCACGTGCCAGCACGGGGCGCACAGCCTTCCACGTGGATAGGCCCTGTGCACATGCATGTACACACATTCCTGGGCACATGCCCCACTCTCGCTGCCCTGGGCAGGTGGCCCGAGGGCAGGCCCACCACTCAGGAGGGGGATTTGCAGGAGTCGAGGACCCCAGTACCTAGTCTGGCTCACTTCTGATCTAGCCGGGGCCCAGGTGGTGATCATGAGCATAGAGCAGGGGACACTGGCCCTCTGGGAACCGCCACCCACTGCACCCCAAACAGGAGTGTCTGCAGTCACCAGTGCAGTGGGGGTGCCTCGAGCAGGGCCCCTGGGAGGAGCCCAGGGCTGAGGCCCCACGCTGGGACCTGGGTTCAGCCTCCCACGGGTGCCCTGGCCCAGGACCACGCTGGTCCCCACTCTTCTGCTGAGGGACGCGGGCTGCTCCGCTCGTGCCACAGGTGTTCGTAAGTCCCTGGGCAGAGAGGCTTTGGTTTCTCTTGGGTGAACACCCAGGAGTGTGAGCTTTCTAAAAACCCGCTCAACTGTCTTCCCAGGGGGCCATGCCATGTGAGGCTCCCCAGGCAGCGAGTCCCAGGTGCTCCACACCCTCACAAGCACCAGGGGCAGCCGGTCCTGGTCCAAACGTGCTGGCAGATGTGTGGTGTCCTCCCTGTGGCCCTGACGTAATTCTAACGACCAAGATGCTGCGCTAACCCGCCGTCCACACCCTACTTGATGGAGCAGCCGTTCAAATCAACGGCCCAGTTTTGTTGGGATGTTGGTTTTCCTGTTACGGGGTCTCAGAAGGAGCTCCCATGTTCTGGGCTCAAGTCCTTTATCGGAATGAGCTGCAGATATTTTCTCCCATTTTCCTGCCCTGTCTCTACATTCTTTTAACAATGTCTTTCAGGGAAGTTTATAATGTTGATGAAGTCCAGTTTATCTGTTTTTTTTCTCTTGTGGATTGCGATTTTGGTGTCTTATCCAAGAACTTTTTGCCTGACCCAAGGTTGCAAAGACTTTTTCTATGATTTCTTCTAGAAGTTTTAAAGTTTAAAGTTTTCCATTTAGTTCTAGGATCCATTTAGAGTTAATTTTCATATGTGGTGAGAGGTTTTCCAGTTCAACTTTATTACAGAGGGATATCCAAATATTCCACCTGTTGAAAGACGATCCTCTTTCTCCGCAGAGCTGCATCTGCACTTTTGTAAGAATCAGCGTCTGTGCACACGGGTCAGCCCTGACTCTGGTCTTTCTCTGATCCGTCCGTCTGTCTGTGTGCCAATAGCGCTCTCTCGACTAGCCCTGAAGGCAGGTAGCGTGGGTCTTCATCAGATATCTTTTGGCTACTCTAAATCCTTTGCATTTCCAACAAATTTTAGAATGAATTTGTCAATTTCTACAAAAAAGTCCTGCTGTGAGACTGACTGGGGCCGTGAGGAACACACAGACCAGTCTGGGAGGACTGACCCCCTGACGACACAGCCCCCCAACCCGTGAATGAGGCACGTGTCCACGTTCACTCAGGCCTGCTGAACTTCATGTAGCAATTGTATTAGTTTCCTGTAACAAATCACCACAAACTTAGTGGCTTAAAGCAACAGTAGTTTGGTTTCTCACAGTTTCGGAGGCCAGAAGGTCTAAATAGGTCTTGCGGAGTGAAGTCAGGGGTCAGCAGGGCTTCTCCTGACTTCACAGCTTGTGTCTGGGTCACGCCCCCCCGCCTCCCTCTTACAAGGACACTTACGTGGCATCCAGGGCCCATCCAGACAGCCTGGAACAATCTCCTGTCTCAAAAACCTTAATCACTCACATCTGCAAAGACCATTTTCCATTTAGGGCAACATTTCCAGTGGCCACCCCCTCCGCACTGGGACATCAGGGCAACATTTCCAGTGGCCACCCCCTCCGCACTGGGACATCAGGGCAACATTTCCAGTGGCCACCCCCTCCGCACTGGGACATCAGGGCAACATTTCCAGTGGCCACCCCCTCCGCACTGGGACATCAGGGCAACATTTCCAGTGCCCCCCCAACGCTGGAACATTTGGTGATGTTCGCAGGCGTCTTGGTGGTCACACCTGGGGCAGGGTGGGTGGGGCGAGGGGAGGGGGCACTCCTGGTATCCAGTTGGTGGACGCCAGGGACAGGGAAATGAGATTTTAACTGCAATGAAACACTGCACCCTCAAGGATGCTGAAATTAACGACTGACAACCTCAAGTGAAAATCTCACACACTGCAGGAGGAATGGGGAGATGGAGCCCCCACACCCTAGGGCCTCAAAACACAGGCACTACACCCACACAAAACCTGCCCGCACATAACCAAACGTTGCTCCACAGGCCATGCCCAGATGCCGTGGCACAGGCTCGCAGGGGGCGGACGCCCCAGGAAGGAGCCAGGCAGCTGACACACACCCCACACAGTGACGCCTGAGACGGAGCCACTAAGTTCACCTGCGGGAAATCGTCAAGGTGGGAATTAGTCCCTCGCGACGCAGAGCAGAGCAGGGGGTGCCTATGGCTGGGCCTGACTGCAAGGACACAGAAAGTCTTTCCCAAAATCTGCTGCACCAGGGAGCTGCCAGCAGGGACGGTCTGAAGGGTCAGTGCAGCTCTGTGGTCACCATGACCCATGGCTCACACCAGCGTCTCTGGGGGTATCTGCAGGGCCCTGGAAGCCAGGCTTGTGCCCACAAGTGTGACAGAAGGGCCCAAGGTCCTCTGAACACCAGTGCTTCCAGCCAACACAAAACGTCAGTCCCAACAGGTGTGACTTTCCGACTGTCAGGAAAAACTCGACTTCACACTTTTATTTGGAAACCATTACAAAGCAGAACTGAGCTTCCTGCTTTCAATGCTTACTTGCTAAAAAATCCAGGAGCATTTTCTGGCAAGTTGACGTCCCAGCTGTCTCACGCGGTTGCAGGAGTGACCAGAGAACACAAAGCCCGTCCCCAGACATGGGCGCATGAGGCTGGTCCCTGAAGGTGGCGGTGGGTGCGGAGACTCAGGTGAGAGAAGACGCAGGTATAAAGGTATTTTACGGCAGTCACATGTTGAAATGATAGCATTCTGTGCATACTGATTAAGTAAAAGATGTTACTATAATTAAATTCTTCTGCTTTTTACCTTTTTAATGAAACTACCAAAAAGTTAAATACTATTATTTTGGCTCCTGTGCTGTCTAAGTATCTGTCCCCACAGGACTCAATCCGTTCTTCAGGTGCAGGCCCAGGGAGCAGGAGGGAGTGCACAAAAGCGGCGAAGGGTCAGGACAAGAGGCAGCTCTGGCGAGAGGCGGGTGTGGTCAGTGAGGAGCCAGGCCTCCAGCAGAGCCAGAGTCAGGATCCCTGAGCACCGCCCTCCTGCACTGCCCACTGCCCCAGCAGGATCTCAAATGCTTGGGAATTAAAACAGTGTACTTCTAAATTTCCCATGGATCAAAGAGAAAAAAACCACGAAGTTAGAAAATATTTTAAACCACAAGAAACTGAAAAACAACATATCAAGATCATGGAATGCAGCCAGAACAATGTTCAAAAAAAATTTTATAACTTACAATGCTTATATCAGAAAATAAGGTCTCACACCAGGGATAGAAACTTCTTCCTTAAGAAGAAAAAGAACAAAGTGAACAGAAGAAAAGACCTAATAGAGCCGAAATTCACGAAATAGAACGTGGACGAGCAAGAACATCAGTAAACCGGGAGCTTAGTCTCTGAAAACAGTAATATTGATAGACCTCTAACTTAACGTACGATCAAAATAAAAGACGTGAATAATCAACGTAAGGAAAGACAGAAGTCAAGCCACTATGAAACCTACAGACGGGACTACGAGCTCGCGTGACTGCTGAACAGCCACTGGAAGAAAGACTGGCACCTAGCAAAACAAGACCTCCTTCAACTGGAAACATAAAGACGGAAGCACAGCGGGATGGTAGGAGGGGCGTGCTTGTGATATAATCAGGCCCCACACCCCTGGTGGGTGAACCGCAAGTTGAAGAACAGTTAAGTCGCAGAGGCCCTCCCACAGGAGTGAGAGCTCTGAGCCCCACGGCAGGCTCCCTAGCCCGAGGGTCTGGCATTGGGAGGAGGAGGAAACCCCAGGACATCTGGTTCTGAAGGCCGGTGGGGCTTCACTCCAGGAGCCCTAAGATACTGGGGGAACAGAGACGTCATTCGCTTGGGAAGCATACACAGAATCTCGAGTGTGCCAGGTCCAAAGACAGAGGCAATGATTTCACAGGAACCTGGGCCAGGCCTGCCTGCTGGATTTGGAGGGTCTCCTGGGGACGTGGGGGACGGCTGCGGCTCACCCAGGGGACATAAAAGCTGGTGGCAAACATTCCGGGAGTGTTCATGTACAGGAGCTTTCCTGGAGGCTGACATCTTGATTGGATCATTAGCACCAAGACCCGGCCCCACCCAACAGCCTGTAGGGGAAGCCTCAGGCCGAAGAACATACAGGATGGGAGCACAGCCCCAGCCATCAGCAGACCTCCTGAGCCTCTAGACATGGCCCTACCCATCAGAGGTCCAGGACCAAGCTTCACCCAGCAGTGGGCAGGCACTGGCTCCTCCTGCCAGGAAACCTGCATAAACCTCTAGTCCAGCCTCACCCACCAGGGGCAGATACTAGAA
Organism: Vicugna pacos; assembly: GCF_048564905.1. NCBI lineage: Eukaryota > Metazoa > Chordata > Mammalia > Artiodactyla > Camelidae > Vicugna > Vicugna pacos. The sequence continues at coordinate 63,096,500 of NC_133002.1, forward strand.
ATAAGAAAACAACAATCCCAAAGCCTGTGGAAGGAATCCACAAACACAGGCCAGACTCTGCAATGGGACCAGCTGGACCCTGGGCCTTGGCGGACAGGAGAGGAGTGTACTGCTGGGATGCACAGAACGTCTCCCATAAAGGACCATCTCTCCAAGGTCGAGAAACTTAACTAACCTACCTAAAATACAAATAGAAAGATAGACAATATAAGGCAGCAGAGGAATATCTCCCAGGCCAAGGTACAAGATAAAAATCCCAGAAGAAGAAATAAATGATGAAGAGATAGGCAATTTATCTGAGAAAGAGTTTAAAGTAATGATGGCGATGATGTTCAGAGAACTCAAGAGGAGTCTAGGTGCACAGAGTAAAGTTTTTAGCAAAGAGTTAGACAATATAAAGAATACTCAAATAGAGCTGAAGAATAAAATCACTGAAATGAATAACACACTAGAAGGAACCAAGAATAGATAAGTGAGGCAGAAGAATGGATCCGTGAGCTAGAAGACAGATTAGTGGAAATCACTACTGCAGAACAGAAAGAAGAAAAAAGAATGAAAAGAAATGACGATAACTTGAGAGAACTTTGGGACAACATGAAGCACACTGATATTCGCATTACAGGGGCCCCAGAAAGAGGAGAGAGACAAGACCTGATAAAATTTTTGAAGAGATAATAACTGAAAACTTCCCCAACCTGGGAAAGGAAACAGTCACCCACGTCCAGGAAGCGCAAGAATACCACCCAGGACCAACCCAGAGAGGAGAGCACCAAGGCACAGAGTCAGCAGACTGACAAAAACCAAGGATAAAGGCAAAATGTTAAAGTCAGCAAGAGAAAAGCAACAAGTAACATACAAGGGCACTCCCGTAAGCTTATCAGCTGATTTCTCAGCAGAAACTCTGCAGGCCAGAAGAGAGCGGCACAATATATTTAAAGTGATGGAAGGGGAAAACTTACAACCAAGAATACTCCATCCAGCAAGGCTCTCGTTCAGACTTGGAGAAATCAAAAGCTTCACAGATAAACAAAAGCTACAAGAATTCAGCACCACCAAACCAGCTTTACAACAAGTGTTAAAGGAACTTTTCTAGTCATCAAACCATAAGAAAAGAGAACAAAAAGAAGAAAGAGAAAAGACCTACAAAAACAAACCCAAAATAATTAACAAAATGGCAGTAAGAACATATATATTGATAATTACCTTAAATGTAAATAGATTAAACACTTCAACCAAAAGACACAGACTGGCTGAATGGATACAAAAACAAGACCCATATATACACTGTCTGTAAGAGACTCACCTCAGAGCTAGAGACACCTGCAGGATGAAAGTGAGGGGATGGAAGAAGATATTCCATGCAAATGGGAACTAAAGGCTGAAGTAGCAATACTTTTGTCAGAAAAAACAGATATTAAACTAAAGACTGTTACAAGAGACAAAGAAAGACATACATAATGCTCAAGGGATCTACCCAAGAAGAGGACATACCAACTGTAAATATGTGTGCACCCAACATGGGAGCACCTCAACATGTAAGACAACTGTTAACAGACATAAAAGGAAAAATCAACAATAACACAATAGTGGGGGAGCTTAACACCCCACTTAACATCAGTGGACAGATCATCCAGGTAGAAAATCAGTAAGGAAACACAGGCCCTAACTGACACATTAGACCAGATGGACCTAACTGTTATCTATAGAGCATTCCCTCCGAAATCAGCAGAACACACATTCTTCTCAGGTGCACATGGAACATTCTCCAGAATTGATCACATGCTGGCCCACAAAGCCAGCCTCAGTAAATTTAAGAAAACTGAAGTCACACCAAGCATCTTTTTTTGCTATAAAGTTGGAAATCAACTACAAGAAAAAACTGCAAAAACTGCAAACACGTGGAGACTAAACAATGTGCTACTAAACAACCAGTGGATCATGGAAGAAATCGAAGAGGAAGTCAAAAATACCTTGAGACAAATGAAAATGAAAACACAACCACCCAAAACCTCTGGGATGCAGCAAAAGCAGTTCTCAGAGGGAAGTTTATAGCGACACAAGCCTACCTCAGGAAACAAGAAAAATCTCAGGTCAGTAACCTAACCTTACAGCTAAAGCTGCTGGAGAAAGAAGAACAAACCAACGCTAAAGTCACTAGAAGAAAAGAAACCATAAAGACTGGAGTAAAGTAAATGAACTAGAGACTAAAAAAAAAAAAAAAATTAGAAAAGATCAATGAAACTAAAAGCTGGATCTTTGAAAAGATAAACAGAATTGATAAACCTTTAGTCAGACTCATCAAGAAAAAAGGGAGAGGGCCCAAATTAACAAAATCAGAAGTGAAATGGAAGTTACAACAGACACCACAGAAATGCAAGGGATCAAAGAGGCTACTATGAATAACTATACATCAAAAAAAAAAAATAAGGACACCATAGAAGAAATGGACAATTTCTTAGAAAGGTACAATTTGCCAAAACTGAACCAGGAAGAAATAAACAATATGAATAGACCAATTACCAGTACTGAAATTTAATCAGTAATTTAAAAACTCCCAACAAATAAAAGTCCAGGACCAGATGGCTTCACAGGTGAATTCTACCAAACATTTAAAGAAGAGTTAACACCTGTCCTATCTGAAACTATTCCAAAAAAATTGCAGAGGAAGGAACACTTCAGAACTCATTCTGTGAGGCCATCATCACACTGATAACAAAGCCAGACAAAGATATCACAAAAAAAGAACATAACAGGTCAATGTCACTTACGAATATAGATGCAAAATCCTCAACAAAATACTAGCAAATCGACTCCAACAATGCATTACAAGGATCATGCACCATGACCAAGGGGGATTCATCCCAGGGACGCAGGGATTTTTCCGTATCCACAGATCAATCAGTGCGATACACCACATTAACAAACTGAAGAATAAAAACCATATGATCATCTCAATAGATGTAAAAAAAGCTTTTGATAAACTTCAACATCTATTCATGATTAAAAAAAAAGAAAGACTCTCCAGAAAGTGGGCACAGACAGAACATACCTCAACATAATAAAGGCCGTATGTGACAAACCCACAGCTAGCATCATTCTCAATGGTGAAAAGCTGAAAGCATTTCCTTTACGATCAGAAACAAGATAAGGATGTCCACCTACTCTCAGCACTTTCATTCAACACAGTTTTGGAAGTCCTAGCCACAGCAATCAGAGAAGAAATAAAAGGGCCCCAAAGTGGAAACGAAGAAGCGAAACTATCACTGTTTGCAGGTGACATAGAAAACACAAAAGCAGCAACCAGAAAACTACTAGGGCTTGTCAATGAATTTGGTAAAGTTGTAGGGTACAAAATTAATATTCAGAAATCAGTTGCATTTCTATACTCTAACAATGAAATAGCAAAAAGGGAAATTAAGGGAACAATATCAACTATCACCACACCTAAAAGAATAAAATACCTAGGAATAAACCTACCCAAGGAGGCAAGAGACCTGTCCTCAATAAGATACTGATGACAAAAATTGAAGACAACATAAACAAATGGAAAGATAAACTGTGTTCTTGGATTGGAAGAATCAATATTGATAAAATGGCCATACTACCCAAAGCAATATACAGATTCAATGCAACCTCTATCAAATTACCAACAACATTCTTCACAGAGCTGGAACAAAAAATGTTAAAATTTGTACTGGAAATACAAAAGACCCCGAATAGCCAAAACAATCTTGAAAAAGAACAGAGCTAGAGGAATCATGCTACCTGACCTCAGACTGTACTACAAAGCTACAGTAATCAAAACAACATGGTACTGGCACAAAACAGACACATAGATCAATGGAACAGGACAGAAAGTCCAGAAATAAACCCACGCACTTATGGTCAATTAATCTATGACAAAGGAGATAAAAATACACAATGGAGAAAAGACAGTCTCTTCAGTAAGTGGTGCTGGAAAAACTGGACAGCTACTGGTAGAAGACTGAAATTAAAACATTCTCTAACATCATATACAAAACTAAACTCAAAATGGATTACAGACTTAAATATAAGATCAGATACTATAAAACTAGGGGAAAATATAGGCAGAACAGTCTTGGACATAAATCACAGCAATATATTTTTTGAACCAGCTCCTGGAGTAATGGAAACAAAAGCAAAAATAAACAAATGGGATCTAACTAAACTTAGAAGCTTTTGCACAGCTAAGGATACCATCAACAAAACAGAAAGACAACCTACAGAATAGGAGAAAATATTTGCCAATGATGTAACAGACAAGTGACTAATTTCCCAAATATACAAACAGCTGAAACACCTTAAAATTAAAAAAAACAAGCAACTCAATCTAAAAATGGGCAGAAGACCTAAACAAGCAATTCTCCAATGAAGACATACAAATGGGCAATAGGCACATGGGAAAATGCTCAGCATTGCTAATTGTCAGTGAAATGCAGGTCAAAACTACAATGAGATATCATCTCACACCCGCCAGAATGGCCATCATTAAAACGTCCACACACCATAAATGCTGGAGAGGGTGTGGACAAAGGGCAACCCTCCTACACTGTTGGTGGAAATGTAAATTGGTGCAGCCACTATGGAGGAAAGTATGGAGTTTCCTTAAAAAACTAAAAATAGAATTACTACGTAATAGAGAAAACTTTAACTCAAAAAGACAGATGCACCCCAATGTTCACAGCAGCACTATGTGCAATAGCCAAGACATGGAAACAATCCAAATGTCCATTAACAGATGGATGGATAAAGAAGATGTGCTATCTGTATCTATCTATCTAGCCACACAATAAAATATCACACAGCCATAACAGAGTAAAACAATGCCATTTGCAGCAACATGGGTAGACCTGGAGATAGTCATTCTAAGTCAGAAAGAGAAAGAAAAATACCGTATGATATCACTTATATGTGGAATAAAAAAAAAAGGGGATATAAATGAATTTATCATTTATAACTTTGATGACTGATTTCTTGAATATGTGTGAGCACATCTGATGGTCCTTTATGATTGGATTACTGCATTCTGTTGATTCTTATTTTGTGGTTGGCTTGATTCCTTCGATAACTGTGTAAGTTTAAAAAGCTAAAGCTCTAAACGGTTCTTAGAAACAATGATCAATACATATACGTAAACTAAAAAATGTGCAGTATATTGTGTATATGTATTGACATGCAATATAATGTGTATGTGCAGTCAAATTATAACAATTCTACCTAATAAAACTGAAAAGTGAAAAAATAAATACAAGAGAAAAAAAACCCCTATACACGTTAATAGGGGCTAAGTTTACGCCAGTAAGTTCAATGACCAGGTGAAAGGGACAAGGACTAGGGGCCGGATCTGGGGAAAGGCCTCCAACCCGCCCCCTCCCCCGAACGCCCCCGAGTCTCACTCCCCCACTTAGTCGGCAAACCATGACCAGTACCAGCAAACTGTTTCAGGCCCCGACGTTCTGAGTGGCTTGTTACACGGCCCGTAAATAATCAGAACCAAAGTAAAGCGTGTGTTTGGCGGTTGGAGCGGGAAATACCACGACCAGAAGCAAGAGGCGTGGAAGGTGCAGCCCAGCCCCCGCGCGGGAGCAGCAGGGTCCCCCGAGAGCCGGGAGCTGGACGGGCAGGGGCAGCCCGGCCCCGCGTCCTCGGCCGCCGCGCTGGGAGGCCCCCACCACGTCCCCCGCCCCGCGTCCCCGGGAAGGGGCCGGAGGTGCGGCGGAGGGGAGGTCCTGCCTGGGGCCCCACGAACCCCAGATCCGGGACGAGACCCCGAGCGACCCCCGCGGAGCGCCGGGCCCTTTCCCCGGTTTGTGGCCCTCGCGCCCCTCCCGGAGTCAGGCGTTGTCTGCGGGCCGACGTTCGCCCCGGGACGGGCCCGCTGAGGCCCAGGCGCCCCCGCCCCGTCCTGCGCCGCGCGCCTCCCACCCGACCTCGACTGAGTCCAGGGAACCTCCGTTCCCGGCTCCAGCGTCCGGAACGGCACAGCGGCCGGCGGGCGGGAGGCGCGGGAGCGCCCCGGCTCCGGGAGCCAGGCCCGCGCGCGCGGCGAGGCCGGCGCCGCCGTCTGCGGAGCCCTCGTGCTGCGCGCTCGCGGCGTTCGAGGCGCCGGACCCCGGGAAGCACCGCGGCGCCCCCGCTCACCCGTCACCGCGCTACCGGCCCGAGCGGCTCGCGGACCGGAATCAGGCCCACCTGCCACGTAGAAACCACCGGAAACGCACGGGGCGTAGACGAGTCCTTTACTACGCTCCTCTTTGCGGAAGAAGACGGCCAGCGTTTGGAACGCTGCTCCCAAATGAACTGAATAATGTGCATTAATAATTTTAGACAGGTTTTTCCCCCTACTAGGAGGTACTTCACTCTTTTTTATTTTTATTTTTTGGCGGGGAGAGGTCATAGGTCTTTTTCAATTTTAGTTTAGTTTGGTTTTTTTTAATGGAGAGACTGGAGATTGAACCCAGGACTTCGTGCATGCTAAGCATGCACTCTACCACGGGCCTATACCCTCCCCCGCTAATTTAATCTCTTTTTTTTTTCTTAGAAAAAATAGGTCTCAAAATCCCAAACCCTAATCGAAAGAACAGGAAGAGAACGTCCGTCTCGTCTCGTCCACAGGATGAAAGCGCTAAAACGTAATTTACTGAACAGTATTAAGCAAGAAAACACTACAGCCCACCAACAGGAAGGCTACAGTCCTGGACACAATTCTTAAAATATTTCAATTAAAGAACTGATACTGACTTGAAATAAGTGACGTGACATCTGTAATAAAATGCGTAACAGCTGGTCTGGAAAGTATTCCCCCAAAATGAAAGCAAAGCCAACTGGGTGACAGCAGGTCTGAAAAGCAGCCCTGGGTCCTGAGGCCCAAGACGCCCTGCGTGTCCGCACATGTGTCCGCGCTCTGGGCCCCACGTCCTCACAGCGACCCCCGCAGAGGGGAGGGGAGGCCTAGGCCTCCTGCACAGACGACACAAAGCACACGCGTGCCTCCCATGTGGATGCCGCCGCAGCCAGGAGATCAGGGCGAAGCCACGAGGGCAGGTCTGCGCACACAGAGGCCTGCGGTGCAGCTCATGCCTGCGCCAGCGAGGCCCCTCCGGCTCAGACCGTCCCCTCTTGGTGTCTGAGGCTCCAAGGTCACCTCCACGAGGGGCTGCGGTTGCCCGTTCACGGTTCTCCGCACCACCCGACCCGCAGTGTTCATGCTCCCACGGCTGGGCTACGAGGCCACGCTGCTCTCCACTCTGGCCATGGAGTCCAGTGGTGTCCTGCTAGTTGTGGGGCTCAGCCAGAGTTCAGTGGGGAGGGGAAGCTGTGGGGGCCTGACCCCGGGGAAACAGGCCTGTGCGGGGGCTCTGCTCACACACATGCAGGTGCGCACACGGCTGCAAGCAAGCCACCATGACGGGGAGGGGGGCGGCGGTAAGGGGCACTCTGGGCAGGGTCGCTGCCTGACAGGGCAGTAGTGATGGCAGAGACCACAGGACGAGGCTACTAGGGATCGGAGCTCCTACAGCCCTCCAAGTCAGACTCAGCTGAGGACACAGGCAGTCAGAGATCAGTGTCAGGCACTGACCTGCAGGAAGGGGCGGGAGGCCTGGGACTCTCAGGGCCAGGCAGAGGGGTGGAGTCCTCGGGGAAGAGGCCCTGCCTCAGAAAATGCCAGGGCTACATCTGTCCCTGGGGCCCAAAGCCGGGAGCCTCCGATGTGGGGGCGCAGGCCAGAGCCCCGTGGACTGGGCTGGGGTGCCCTGCCCTTCCCCCATATCAGTCTTAAGCTCCGCTTCCAGGAACTCAACCCAAGGCATCTCCGGGTGTTCCAAGCAGGAGAGAACGGGATGGAGGGGCACAGGTGGTTTAGCAATGACCAGGCCGGTGGAGGGAGGGTGCCTTGTTTCAGAGGAGCTGCTGGTGGAGGTGGGGGCACCCGTACCCTGGGCTGGGGCCACGGAGGGCAGCAGGTGTCAAAGACGATGAGTCTGCCCTGGACATGGTGGGCTTGAGGGAGGAGGTCACCCCAGCACAGGACCTGGACAGTGGGCTCCACTCCGAGTCCCAGACAACCCCCTAAACTTCTACTGTTTCCTCATCACAGCACCGGCCTCAGGGATGTGGGGGCTACACCATCAATACCATGAGGCATCTGGAATAATCAGGGGGCAACACTGCTTGACCGCATGACCTGGACCTTCCCGTCACGGGATCGAGGAGGGCAGCCCCATGCCCCCCTCTCCTGGCCGGCCCCTCTCCTCCATCTGCCCTCAGATCAAGCGCCCTGGCTGGGCCACTGCACCTGCCCCCACAGCCTTGGCCCACGTCTGGGTCCTCCCCCCAGCCTTCAGGACAAGCTGGGCTGGGCAGTTAGAAGCAGGCCACCCCCGCTGCCTCCCTGCAGTCCTGGTGGTCCTGCCCCGGGACCCCCGTCTGAGACTTCCCACCACTCTGCGCACTTGCTGAGAAGAAGGGGGGAGCCTCTCCTCTGGGACCCCTGCTCCCACTCCTGCAGTAAGACCTGCTCTGCTGTGTGCTTTGATCTCCAAATTCATCTTTTTACCTTCCCTTTGGGGGAGGGAGGAGGGGAAATGGGAGGTTTTTTCTGAATGTGCAACAAAGCCTCAGTCAGAGCGGGCTTTGCTGGGCGGCCCTTGGAGATGCGGAGATTTCCTTAGTACCCAACTTCGCGGAATCATTTTGGATTAGACATAATCTCCAGGAGCAGAACACCTATCATTCTCAGGGCTGCAACCTGCCAGACGCTTCTCACTGCACACATCACACCTTCCCCATCCTGCCGTCCCGCCCCCCAAATCCCAGCTGAACAAGACACAACAGTTCCCAAAGCATTTCGTAATGTTTTTCTCACTAAAAAGAACTGAGAGAGCCCCTCCCGTCCCACCCACCACTCCCTGGGCATCTCAAGGCCTTCATGCCTGACTGAGCATGGGGTGGGGGCATGATGAGCTCCCTGTTTCCTGGGGCTGCACTCACGGCTCCTCACTCTCACCTCTTTCCCATGAACTGGCATCTTCTCCAACAAAGAACTCACCCTGAAGGTCCCTGAACACATTTGGGGACATTTTGGCTCCGAGAGAAAGGGCCCCAGACCTGCTCACCCAGGTCTGCTAGCCCTTGGTCATTCTGACTCCGAGCCAGCATCCCTGTGTGGATGCAGCCACCGTGCAGGGGACTCAGGACCCACTCATGCTCAGGGCGGGGGGCGGGGTGCAACAGGAGGCCCCCCAGCTCCCACCACCTCCTGTCCTTCTCCAATCAAGGCCCAGAGAAATCGGATGCAGTTCTGAAACAAGCACTTTTTATGATGAACTCCCCAGGTCTGGAGATTTTAAAAAACAACTGAAGACAGAATTACAAACAAACAAGAAAAACCAGATAAAAAATCCTTTCCTAAAGTAAGAGAACGCCCAGAAGACACAGCTTTTAGTAAGTCACGATTCTTTCCATTTAAACTATTTCTCTAAATCATTAAACATTTTTTCTTTCAAAGAAATACCTATTTAAGTAGTAAAATATTTAACAACCCCCCCCACAAAGCTAGTTATTGGAAAGCAGAAATACATGGGGTTTTGCACATCCGGGCAAGGAGAAAGGGTCAGCCGCTCTGGGCACCACACACTTGGGGGCCCCTTCAGCCACACGGTGCCCCCAGGGAGAGCATGCGGCAGGCCACGGTGAAGCCACCTTTCACCAGAGCCCCTGCCCCGCAGAAGTGGGGACAGAGATGCCCAGTGCCCCAGAGATGCACGGCGCTGCCACCACTGCTAACAAACCTCACGTCCCTGTGACTCGTGAGCAGGGCCTGTGTCCCAGGTATCGGCAGACAGTGCGACATTGTGCCAATAAACTTTATTTACAAAAGCGGGCAGCAGAGCAGACCTGGCCCTTGAGCCAGTGTGCTCCCCACCCTCGCCCAATGTAACCGCGAGCAGGGGCATGGCCTTCAATTGACACAAAAACTGCTTCTCTGGTAACTGAAACCTGGAAGAAGCCCACGTCTCCCCTCTGCCCCACCCACCGCAGCAGGGGCAATGATTAACGAGGCACAGAAACTGCCAGCTCCCCGACCCCAAGGCAGGCAGGTGCACAGCAAAGGCTTTCACTGCTGTGCTCCGCGCTGGTACATGTTTGGGTAGATGTCGGCAAGGCAGGCGGCAGAGGGCGCAATGGGCCGCCGGGAGGGAGGGAGGGACCCGCGGTGTCTGCCCGCCACCGCCCCAACACAGCCGGGAACACAGCCTGCCAGCCGCCAGCCGCCAGCCAACACTCTGGAAGCCCCTCTCCCTGGAGACGCCCCCCCTTTTCATCAATTTTTTTCTCCTCTTTTGCTCGCAGGTTGTCACGCCCTCTTCTGGTTCTGATGTGTCACCAAGTGAATCATCAGAACATTGTTAAAAAGAGAGGGATTCCAGGCGAGGCCCAGGTCCATGCTCTCCGGGGACCAGGGAGTTGGTTTTTGGGCTCTCCCCTTACTTTGCCACACAGAACCAACTGGAATTCCATAAGCGCCTGGCCATGCTCTGTCCTGTGGGGTCCACCCTCCCGAGGCACCTGGAAAACGTGTATGGATAGGAAGGATGCTTCCAAACGCTTCTGGTGCAAGAGTTATAGACCAAAATGAGCTCCGCTTGTATTTACAAAGAAGCAGCCCATGACTTAATGAGAGAAAATGAAGCATTTAATGAAATTTACAGGCCTCATTAGCTATATCTTACCAGGAAGTGTTGTGAATTCTTGGAGAAAAAGAGCAAAGTTTACATGACTCATTTCCAGATTCCTGTGGTTTATTATCCTTACTTCTAATTCTAATTTGTTGGAAGACTATCTTTAGACAGATAACAAATTTTCCAGTGTTCTGACATTTTAACACTCACATGGCAACAAGAATAAACTTTGATGTGAAACCCAAAACCTGTGGCTGCTGGATTTAATAAAGATGCAGGCAGTAATAAAACTTCCTTTCTCAGCAGTATGTTTTAGAGAAAGCTGGTAAGCAAGCACTTTCTAATGTGGTGGTAAAAGTTGCTAATTTACATGGATCTACAGCTCAGATGCCCCCTTAGGATACACTCTCCTTTCAAATGAGAAAATGAAGAAAAACAGTACAGGTTAATCTGTTTCAAAACAGGCACTTTCTAACTTTCATGAACGTAGTGGCTGGAAGTGGGTAAGAAGCACTGAGTGGTGAAGGGCAGACACAGTGAGACAAGTGTGTGGGCCGCCGTTCCCAGGGTAGGACCGGGTGACCTCTGACACCCTGGCTGTGGTGACATGGCTTGGATGGCCAGGTCCTTCCACAGCAGCTACTACTGAGCAGATGCGGGGTCGGGTCCGGGGCGCATGGGAGGAGAGGACCCCTGTGACCACAAACCCACTGCACGCCCCGTCCTCTAAATCGGCTGAAAGCTACCTGCAGAGTTTTGCTAATGTCTTCAAACGTGTGTGGGTTACAGATGGTCGGCCTCAGAGTCTGGGCGTCTGTTAAACCCTCACATTTTACCAACAGTGAAACTGAGCTGGAGAGGTAATGTGGCTGAGAAAGCGGCGCCTCCAGGGCAGCGACCAGTCGGGGCATCTACTCCAGCACGGACTCGGCAGCAAGACACCAGCGCTTTCTTCATGGAGCTGCCGCTGACCTGCATCGTGGCCTGAGCCCTCCACCTCCTGAGAGCCTTCTGGGGCCTCCCGCCTCTGTGCCCCTCCAACCAAGCACCGCCCGCAGCTCTGACCTCGCAGGGCAAGCTGCCCTCTCGCCTCCACCCAGCTGTCCCCAGGGGACACCCGCCTCCCCACCCTGGCTCTCAGCTGCTCAAGACCATCCTATTCACTCTCCGGTTTCTCCCACATCCTTGTCAACTGAGGGGACCATGTGGCATCCCCAAGCCGCCCATCACCCAGGTCGCACTTTTCTCAGCTGCGTTTGGGGAGGGGTGGCCAAAGGTGGGCAGGAAGCAGGGAGGTGGTGCTGCTGACTGAGACCGACGCACCGGAATGGGGCTGCTGGCCAAGGAGGTGACCGCCTGGGGTGTAAACTGAGCAAAGTGATGCCAAAAGCAAACATTTGGCCGTGGAGAAGCTTCAGCTGCCCCGACGGCCTGCAGGTCCTGCGTGATTGAGGACCAGGCAGGGCGCCCTGGATGTTCGAATAGCAGAACCTAAGAGGGTCCTGGGCTCACTGTCCAACAAGGCAGGACGCGAGGCCCAGGTGAGCACGGGACCGGTGGTGAGCGGGACCCCCACAGGCACGCACTGCAGCAGGGTGGGACGTGTGATGTATTCTCTGTACTTCTGTATACTTGAAATGTTTCCATTTTTAAAAAGTTTTCTTTGTTCTATTTTTTTAAAGAAATTGTTATGTGTAACAGCAAATACAGGGGAGGTAGTCGGGCCGCTCTCGTTAGGGGAGGGGTGACCAGAGTAACCAGGGAAGACAAACACTTGTGTGGACAGGACAGGACCCTGTGGCCACCCACCAGGTCTAGCCTCGGTACCCAGGGCAAGCCGGCGGCCCCGGACACAGAGACCAGGGGACGAGTGTGCAGTCGGGGGAGGAGGCAGAGGGACATCCCAGGTAACGATCGGCATAAACATGTGAACCTCTGGTACTTCAGCTGCTTCAGCGTTTCTCCACCTTTCCACGTCCAGAGGTTCCCGCCCAGGGCTCCCTCGTCTCCACTCCTGGCGCCTTTCGCTTCTTGGTCATCATAGCTTCTGGGTGACGTGTCACACGGCTCCTGTCACACCCCTTGGACACCGGCCGTTCCGTGGTTTCCCTTGCTCCCCACCTGGCATTTCCACCGTCTAAGAAAAGCAGGTGCGTGCTGCTGGGTGAAGCACTTCTCTTCCCACAGACGCTACCCCTCCCCACGCCCCTGGCGTCCCTTGGCCCCCTCCCCGGTAGGAGACCTGCTCCCAGGTCCTGAAACGTCCTCCCCCTCAGTTTGCTTCCTAATTTTACGATGTGTCTTCCAGTAAATTTCTGAGAAAGCTTCCGTAGGAGGGAAGTAGTTTGAATCCTCACACAAAGGAGTCCTTGCGGTAGCGTCACAGGACTGACGCTTTGGGCAGGCATAGAGCTCAACATTCAAAACCGTTTCTGTGAGACTCTGAAATCTGTCCCAGGGTCTCACAGACCCCCTGCGGCTGCTGGGAAATTCGACACCACGGGTGTTCCTGCTGTCCTCTCTTGACCGTGGGGGTCTTCTCTCACCCCTGGGCTGGAAACCCAGGGCCCTTTGAATCTGGCGCCCTCATCTTCGGTTCTGACAAACTTTGTGTTATTATTCTGGGCTAGCGCACTCCCTCCACTCCAGGGTCTCACTGTGCTGACGGAGGTGCGTCAAGCGGGAAGGAGGTTTCTCAGTGTGAACCCAGGAGGGTAGACCAGGGCAGAGCAGCCAGAGACTGGACAGCAGGAATGACGGTCCACTGCTCCCGAAGGTCACGGTGGGGGGCAGCCCTAGTCCGCGCAGTGCAGGGGAGGGGGGGGGGTCTGCTTATTCTCTGGGGACCCTTCTGTGCACCTGCGCACCCGGCTTGCTGTCACCAAATTCTCTCTTGAATCCGTCGCAGCACACTGGCACCTGCAAGCGAGCCCTTCGCTGAGCTCTGTGAGCAGTCTGAGCAAATTAACTGACCAGAGGATGGTGGCGGGGCCCCAGCTGAGATCCATTGGGTCAGAAGCACAGGTGACGACCAGGACTTGCAACTGGGCCTGAAGAGGGGTAGCCCTGGGGGCCCAGCCCTTAACCAGGGACCCTGACGCTGCAAGACACCTGGTCAGTGTCTGCGCAGAACTGAAGGACTGCGCAATGCTTGAGAAAATATACAGAGGAAAAGGCAAGGGAACCAGAATGGCAAAAACAATTTGAAAACGAAGGATGAAGTTGGAGGAATCACACGAACTGATGTCAAACCTCCTTTGCAGCTACAGCAGACACGACCATATGGCCACCAAGTGACACACGTTGGCAGAGCAGAGTCGAGTCCGGGATGAGACTCATGCAGGCGTGGCCGACCAATTTTTGGCAAAGTCTATTCTCGACAAAAATGGTGTGGAAACATTTGGATATTTGTAAGCAAAAGAAAAAAAAAAGAAAGCCTTGATCTAAACCTCGCTCCTTATGCAAAAATCAACTTAAAATGAATCACAGCTCTAAATGTACAATGTAAAACCACATCTTTAGGAGAAAATCTTTGCAACCCAGGGTTAGGTTAAGCCTCTTTAGATGCTGATACGCAAAGCACAATCTGTTTAAAAATCAATCAGTTGGATTTCATTGAAATTAGAAACTTCTGCTCTGTGACTCTGTTAAGTAGATGAAAGAAAAGCCACAGATTATGAGAAAACAGATTATGAGCAAACCACACACCCAATGAAGGGCTTCTGTCCAAAAGGAAACTCAAACTCAACAGTGAGAAAACAGACCATCTCATGAGAAAATGGGCAGAGGTTCTGAACAGCCGCTTCACGGATAAGCACACGAGAAGCTGTCATTAGGGGAACGTGCAGACAGTGAACCCGCCATACCATGCCCCCACTACTGGATCCGCAAGAATGAAAAACCTGGCCCACCAAGTGCTGACGAGGGGCCTATGAGCGTCTCCCGGACTCAGGGACGCACATCCCCAGACCTGCCGTGCACCCCAGGGGCGTGAGGCATGTGTGAGGGTCATGGCAGTGCCCACAGGGGCCCCAAGAGGGATCTGTCCCACAGCGATGAGTGACGAGCCACTGGGAAGGGAAGGAACTGTTGCTTGTGCAACTTGGGTAGGTCCAGGCTGGAGGGAAAGGCCACACAGGCTTCTGATCCATTTCTGCAACTGTCCCAGTGACGGGCCCTAGGGAGGGCGGGGACAAGCTGCCACTGTCAGGTCAGGACACGTGCAATGCGACGGCAGTCGCAGTCTCTAGGGGAAGGACAGTCCTGTATTCTGACTGCAGAGCCCCCCAGGGTGCATACACCCCAGCAGGGCCGTGCCGACAGGCCTCTTTGGTGTGAAAGCCACACTGTGGTTACAAGCTGTTGTGAAAGGGGGCCAGGGAAAGGTGCTAGGAACTCCACCAGTTCCGCAACGTCTATGAGTCTGAAATTACTCCAAAATACAAAACTCCCCCCCAGGCAGACTTTGTAAAATGACCCTATGACCTGCGGGGAAACAGGTTTCTGAGCAGACAGCAGCAGCCTGGCCTCTAGAGTAGAGCCAGTGGTTAAAAATGCACATTCAAAACCACACTGAGGTATCACCTCACACCAGCCAGAATGGCCATCATTCAAAAGTCCACAAACGACAAATGCTGGAGAGGCTGTGGAGAAAAGGGAACCCTCCTACACTGCTGGTGGGAGTGCAGGTTGGTGCAGGTGTTTTGGAAAACAGTATGGAGATTCCTCAAAAGACTAGGAATAGACTTACCATATGACCCAGGAATCCCGCTCCTGGGCATATATCCAGAAGGAGCCCTAGTTCAAAAGATACATGCACCCCAATGTTCACAGCAGCACTATTTACAACAGCCAAGACATGGAAGCAGCCTAAATGTCCATTGACAGATGACTGGATAAAGACATTGTGGTATATTTATACAATGGGATACTACTCAGCCATAAAAATAGACAACCTAATGCCATTTGCAGCAACACTGATGTTCCTGGAGAATGTCATTCTAAGTGAAGTAAGCCAGAAAGAGAAAGAAAAATACCATATGAGATCGCTCATATGTGGAATCTAAATTAAAAAAAAAAAGAAGACAAATGAACTTAAATATAAAAAAGAAACAGACTCACAGACATAGAATACAAGCTTGCGGTTGCCAGGGGGAAGACGGGGTGGGAAGGGACAGACTGGGAGTTCGAGATTGGTGGATACTGACAGGTATATATGGAATAGATAAACAAGATTATACCACAGAGCACAGGGAAGTATATACAAGATAGTTCACGGGGAAAAAGAATGTGATGATGAATATACGTATATTCACGTATGACTGAAAGTTGTGCTCTACACTGGAAACTGACACAACATTGTAATCTAACTAAAACTCAATTATAAATCAATCAATCAATTAATTAAAAAACAAAACAACACACATTC
Organism: Vicugna pacos; assembly: GCF_048564905.1. Lineage (NCBI taxonomy): Eukaryota > Metazoa > Chordata > Mammalia > Artiodactyla > Camelidae > Vicugna > Vicugna pacos. The sequence continues at coordinate 63,112,631 of NC_133002.1, forward strand.
CCAAACCGCGACATCAGAACTTCTGGGAGGGAGTCAGATATCTGTTTTCAAGTTCTTGAGCTATTTCTATGATTACACTTTGGGGAGCACTGATTTAAGTAAAGAGCCTGGCCTTATGGAGGCGAACTTTAAATTTCTAGAAGTTCTGCTTGTCTAGACTCCTTGACAGGCTGGATAAACTGAGAGTCTGTGCATCAGTGCTGGTAGGTGGGCAGTAAATCTGTGTCATTTACATTCATGCCAAGCTGTTCAGATGCTGCAGGGACGTGAAAGCTGGGTGATAGCCCTGTGGGACGCACGGGGTCGGGGCATAGACCAGGGGAACCACCAGGGGCTGCAGAGGAGCTGAGGAGGGGGTCCAACTGCTATGGGCTGAACTGTGCCCCTCCAAGTCCATGTCGTGGCCCTAACCCCTCCTCCTCCACCATGTGACTGTATTTGGAGATGAGGCCTTTAAGGAGGTAATTAAGATTAAATGATGTCATAAGGGGGGCCCAGACCCAACAGGACTGGTGTCCTTACAAGAGGAGAAAAGAGTCACCAGCAGTGAGTGAGCAGAGAGAGGAAGCGCCATGTGAGGACACAGGGAGGACTCGGCCATCTGCATGCCACGGAGAGGGCCCTCGGGGGAACCAACCTGCTGGCACCTTGATCTCCAACTTCCAGCCTCCAGGACTGTCTTTTGTATCTGTTCTGGCCACCCGAGTAGGCGGAGACCCCAAGGAAGCATGGACCCCTGAGAGAGGTGCAAGGACAGCGAGGAGCAGGCGTGGAGGACAAGACCAGGTGGGGCTGGGGTGAGGGGTGTGCCTCACACCCACGCCTGCTGTCTTCCTTCCGCTGTGAACCTGGGCACCTACTCCAGGCAGCCAGAGCTTCGCGTGCTGCCACGGCAAGGGCCCAGCCACCCATGTGAGCTGCCGGGATCCCCCAGGGGCAGCCTCAGAGGCAGGGGCACGGTCTGGCTTTGCCTCCCCTTGCCCCCCGTCAGGACTCAGGAGGTGCAGGCCCCTGAAGGTGAAAGTAGGCGCTGCCTAACACAGGTGCGTTTTCAGGCTGGCACAGGCCCCAGGCCGTTTGTGCAGACAGCTTTCCACCTCTGGGTTCCTGGGAAGCAGAAGTGTCCATTTTATGGACTCCGATTTAACTCTGCCCCTGGTGAGTATCTGATCAGGCAGTGAAGTGGACACACAAACACCAAGCCAAATCAAGCAGCTCTCACCTCGCAAACCTGACTCAGGTTAGACTAAGAACCAAGCCCCCGCAAGGCGGTGTGACCTGTGCACCGTCACAGCTGAGAAATGGCTTAAACGAGAAATACCTTCTTTCAGTTTATTCTGAGAAACTTTGGACTGATTCCCCTAACCAAAAAGAGAAACCCTGTTCAGGAGGACTCTGCCCTAATTGTTCCTGTGACGCGTAATAGCTGAGTCCGCCCCTAGCTCAGAACTCATATTTCTGGGAGAAACGTGCTGCATTTAAATTACATCCTCAGGGTTTAGTCACATAGTTTCCACATGACTCATGCTCTCCCAGAAAATCCAGCACACGGCAGAAGCCGACTCAGCAGTTTCCCCCACACGGCCGCCTCCACACTCACGCACCCACCCTCGCATCCAGCGACTGGGGTGAGCGTTTCCAGAGAGCCTCGTGGGTGCAGAGCTGCGCATCTGAGGCCGTGAGCAGGGGCCCTGGGGCTCACCGGAGGCCAGAGCTTTCACACTGGACAGGACGTTTTAATTTCCCAGTTAGGACATGAAAGATCCCACAGCTCTCCACCAAGGCAGCCCTGATTCTCTGATCAAAATCACCAGTGAGGGACCTGGGAGAGCGTCTGTAAAGAGGGGCACATCCCCCGGAGGGAAGGGCCAGGGCTGGGATGGCGGGAGGAGTTACAGCCCGGTGCATGTGCTCCACGTGCCAGCAATGGTTTGTACACTTAAGAGTCAGATGCCAGCTGAGAGGTGAAAGGCAGGTGCGGGCCCAGGACCCAGCGAGCGTCTCGATCCTCATCCTGATGGTGACGGCCTGAAGCCACACTGCGGCCTTCGGCACCTTCCTGACCCTGAGTGGAGAAGACTCCGTCCTGCTCAGAGACCTGAGGCTCAGTGGACTCATGCTACGCCTCCCTACACCCAGCGAGGAGGGACTTCCTCCCCCCAGCTCCGAACCGCCAGAGGCCCAGGGCGGCTCTGTCGGTGGCCCCGGGCCGCCCAGCGCAGACAGGAGGGAGCAGTACCGCCACAGCCCGACCCAGCGGCCACAAGCTGCCCCGAACCACGTGACGGTCCATATCAACCCCGAGAGCTCCCACCACCACCGCCAGACCCTGCTGGCTCCGCACCTCCCGCAGCGTGAGGTGCGAGCAAGGCCACGCCAGCCACCCCTGCAGGTCCTTCTTCTGCTCTCATGGCGGTAGGAGCAGCAGGAAGGCGACAGAGCGCCGAGGGGCTCTTCACCACCCTCACCCATTAGCACACCATCCTTGCCTATTAGTACATCACCCAGTGCACCACCCTTACCTGTTAGCACACAACCCTCACCTGTCCGTGCACCACTCTTACCTACAAAAGACTATTAGTGGAATATTCATCTCAAAACATGAAAAATACATCCAAATACAAAAGCATTTTGTGTGTGTGTGGACCAGCACGAATGGAGCAGAACTAAAAAGCAAGCTTAATCACACAAACAACCGGTAGTGGCTCCAGCACCTGGCCAACCCCAAACTGGAGCAAAGGGTAAATAATCTGGATTATCCAGAGAAGCCTGGGAAACAACCCCACAGAGGGTCGCGTCCGCCTGCATTACTGAACTGTCAGGGGTCTTCTGCGAACACAGCATTTGATCACAAGCAGCTCTAGTTTCAGAAGCTTATTATCATCATGAGTCACTCCATTATACCAGGGTTTCAGTTTTCAAAATCCAGAGTTAAGAAAAAAGCATTTCATGACACAGCAGGATCACAGGACATCACAACGTGGGACACCCTGGTATGAGAACCAGAGCCCTGTGCCTCACCGGGGAGCGCATTTCCGGCCCTTTTACAGCCACTTCCTGGCTGGGCTCTGGGGGGCTGCTCCCCACTCCTCCCCCTCTGACACGGCCCCCTGTCCTGAAGAGCACGTCTCTCCACCACTGGTCGGGGGTCTTGGGACCGGCCCATCCAGCAGGACTGGAGTGTCTCTGGTGGGGCCACCAGGACCCTGCCAAGAAGCAACTGGAACAGACCTGGCCCACCCTGCAGACCCCGCCCTCCCAATTGCTGAAGGCTGTTTTGGTCTCTGTTTTGGGGTGATTTGCTGGAGCTTTAAGTGGCTACGGACACACTGAGGGAGAGCATGTTGTTAAAGGCAGAGGAACAGAGAAAGTTGAGTTGCTGCCCTAACACCTCATTAACACCCGTCTCTTCCTGGCCTCCTCCCCCGGGCTGCCTGCCCCTCAGGTACTTTTCAGTCTGGTTCCTGCCTCTGCCACGCCCAGCCCCCGGGCCCTGCCCGCCTGCAGCTCAGCTCACTTTCCCAGGCCCGGCCCCCTCCAGCTGCCCTACTTGGGGATGGCCCTGCCCCACCAGAAATGCAGGCCTTTCTGGACACCCCCACCCCAAACCCAGCAGCTTGGCCTTGCCCCGGCCCCCAAGCCTGCCCTCTGGCTCCAGCCCCCTCCCAGGCTCCTCTGAAATGCGTCCCCTTCTCCAGGGAGCTCCTCCCAGGACCCTGCCTGGCACGCAGGAGGCTGGCAGGAGGCAGATTCGCTCTTGGGGAGGCTGTGGCCGACCCCAGACGGGCAGACGCACCTGGATGAGCAGCTGGTCGGACGCCAGCTGGTTGATCCAACGTGTGTACCGTTCGGTGGAGCTAGGGGGCTCCCTCCTCACCTGGCAGCCTATGATCTGTGAGAAGCAATGACAAACAGAACTTAAAGTTAGTGCAGCTTCCGGGGCGGCAAGTCTGAAAAATCCTATTTCTCGATAATCCTCTCCCTTCTGCCTCTAAACAAATCAGAGCTGCAGCCTGGAGCTCAGCCCCCACCCTCTGGCGCCGCCTCCCTCTGTCCAGGCTGTTGTAGCAGCCCCCATGACGACAGCACCTGACAGGCGCCCCCACCCTGGAAGGAGGTCCCCCCACCCCAGAAGGAGAAGCCCCCCGGAAGGATGTGCCCCTACCCAGGAAGGAGGAGCCCCCACCTCAGGAGGTACCTCCACCTAGGAAGGCATCCTTGCTGTCTGCCGTCTAAATCCCTCCCCCCATAACACGCCTGACTACTTCTCACCACCTCCTTCCCCAGTCCTGCCCGGTCCTGCCTCCTCTTGGCTACTCACAAGACCACCATTTGTTTGCAAGCCACACACTGTCCGCACACCCGGCCTGCGCATGCTGACCCACAGCAGCCCTGTCCGACAGCGCCTCAAACCCAGCGAAGCCCCTGTGCCTTCTGCTGAGGCATGCACTCAGAGGTAGAGATCCTGGCCTCTGGGGTCAGTGAGGCGGGTTTGGAGAGGCTGCAGACATCAGGGTCCTGACACTCATTTCTGTGGGGAGGAACCCTCGTGGCAGCAGGAGGGGCCCTCTGTCCCCCTTTCTGGCCAGGGGAGGGCCGCTGGGGTGTTGGCAGGTAGCAGCGAGCCTGCCCCTTGGTGAGGCTCTCACAGGCTGGCCACTTGGGGACGGGGACAACGCCAGTGTCCCCTCCCACGGCCGTGCTTTCTCCCCTTGGTGACAGTGTCAGCAGGCCTCCGTCCAGCTCCTGGCTCCCTACTGAGACATCATCAGGTCACCCCATGACCCCAGGGTACCTGGGCTTCTTAAATCTTGTGCTACCAAGTCCAGTATCACAATGCGCCGACTAACTTATGTTGTGCAGTTATGCTAATGAAGAGTTTTGAGATGGTTTGCTTGCTTGAATTTTTTCATTGTTGCATTTTTTTAATTCAACTTTTTTTGAGAAAGGGTAGACTCACATGTAATGTTAAGAAATAATACAGAGAGAGCGCAGGGACCCTTACACAGTGTCCTCCAACGGTAAGATAGCGGGGTCAGGGGCTCCAGGTGCTTCCCTGACAGCCACACCCCCACTCCAACTGCCAGTGCGAACCTGTCACTTCAGCACAGAAAGTTGAATAAAGTTTCAAGAAAGTTGAATAAACACAATCACAGTGTGCAGCCTTCTGTGATTGGCTTTTTTCTACCCCACAATTCCCTGTCCCTTTTTTGTCTGAAAGAGACTCCACGGCTTAACCCTCTACGGGCACCTGGGCCATTTCCAGTTTGGGGCTGTTACTGTTTGTCTGCGGCAAAGGCGCACACGGGGGTTGTGTGAACGTCAGCCTCTGTCTCTCTGATAAACGCCCAGGAGTGCGACTGCGGGTCGCACGGCAGGGGCACCTTTAATTTTCCGAGAAACTGCCGCCGCTCTTCAGCGACAGGGCCACTTCCGCCACCTCAGCCGCGCGTGGGGCCAGCTGTCCCTGTGCTTTAGTCCGGCCTCTCTGGCAGGCGTGAGGTGCAGCTCTTCCCACCCCCGACGGCTGTGATGCTGGATCTGTTTCCAGGGGCTTACTTCCCGCCTGTCTGACCTCCCAGTGAAACCTCGTTCACGTCTTTCGTCCATTTTCCGACTGGGATGAAAACACGCGGCCATGGTGTGTATCCGTCTTACATACTGCTGAATTCCGTTCGTGAACCTTTCCTTTCTCACCTAAAAACACACTCTGAAAACAGCTGTAAATTAGAACTTGAACGAATCCCTTGCACAGAACAAGGTCCCACACCTGATCTGACCAAGGTGTATCATTTCAACCATCAGTTGTGTCTGTTTCCTTGTCGTGTTGAAACTGGCTTGCATTTGGTTGCTCAACAGAAAAGACTTTGAGGAAAAAAAGGGAAAATGTGAGTCGAAGCTGTGAGGTAGAAACCCTCTGTTTCAAAAGTATCCCCCCATGAAGATAAAGAGGTTTAACCTCCGCCCCTGAGGGAAAGAGCAGAGGTGAGGAGAACCAGGCTGTTTCTGACCCCGCAAGTGCAGGCCTCAAAGGGATGCGGGACAAAGGCTAGAGCCCTGGCAGGGGGTCCACAGGAGCCCCCTCCCTGGTCGGTGGAGGAGCTGGAAAAGCGCGGGTCCCCTCTGCCTTCAGCCCCCAGACAAATAAACAACAAGAGGCCTAAGAGCTGGGTGGGCAGAGAAACAGCCACCGCGGTGTGCAGATGGAACGATTCCATGTTTAGAGAACTTAAGGGAACCAATGGGAAAATGCATACACGCAAGGGTCAGCGAGACAGCAGGATGTAAGGTTAACGTGCAGACATAACGCCATCCACACAGACATGTGGGCAACACAGCGATGATGAGGACAACACGCTTTATGAAAGGAGAAAGTAAAGCAGAATTTATTGGCACAAACTTATGAGAAATGTGCAGAACTACATGAAGACACCTAAAAAGAGGCAAAAGCGGAATCCAGCAAATGGAAACAGTTTTCAAGTTCCTGGATTAGAAGATTCAATATCACAAACCCTTAAATGACCCATGAAGTAAAACCCCAACTTATTTGCCATTAAATCTTCTTTTGGAGCTAGCTGGTTATCTGGAAAAATATGGACAAATAATCAAAAACAGTCAAGACAAAGGGCAGAAAGCATGAGGCGAGGCTCCAACGACAGCTGGGCACCACCCAGTCCAAGGCTCCACTGCTCTGATGCCGGCTTGCCGCCCAGCAGACTGCCTCCTGCCTTCAACAAGTAGCAAAGCAAACAAAACCCATGGAGTCACTGTTCTCACTCAACATCAGGACCCCTAACAGAACGGAAACAGGCAAAGCGAGGCTGCAGCGTCATCAGCTCCGCCTGAGCTCTCTGCAGCCACAGCTTCGGGAGCAGGAAGGCAGGCAGAGCCCAGCGGCCCCCCTGGGAGCGGACGGGCGAGCGGACGGGTGCGCGAGGACAGGCAGCAGCCCCGCTGGGGGCGGACGGGCAGGCAGGTGCGGGAGGACAGGCAGCAGGCAGGGTGGAGGCAGATGGTGGGTGCGTCACAGCAGGGCCCCGAGTCGTCTGTGAAGGACCCATCTGCACAGGCAGGAGAGGAAGTCACAAGGGGAAGAGCCAGCAAAAGGATGCAAGGGGAGTTGGTACAAGTCTGAGAGCGGCTCATGGCCCCTGGTCAGAGTGGAAAGAGCCCGTAGCACGTGGGGCATCAGGTGACATCCTGAGGTAGTGTCACCCCAGCAGTAAAGCAGAAGTGGTCTTGGACCACCTGGTTCTGCTTCATAAAGCTTAAAATCGGTCCTTGAAGATCAGTAACCCAACCGCAGAACACAGCAAAATACTTTCTAAAAGAAAACGACACATCTCAGCACTCACTGTGAAAATCACAAGGTCGGACAGTCAGTCAGAAGTCACTAGGTTTCTGCTTTCTGTAAATTCAGAAAAATTGGGGGGAGATACTTAGGTCTGTTTGTTTGTTTGTTTATTTAATGGAGGTCCTGGGGACTGAACCCAGGACCTGGTGCCTGCGAAGCACCCACCCTACCACTGAGCTGTCCCCTCCCCCCGAAGCTGCGAGGTGTTAAAGAAGCATGAAAAGATGACCTGTAACCAGCAGAAGCAGACACAGAAATGGCCGCGACGGTGGAAGGCAGCAAACAAGGGCGTTCAGAACAGCTGCTGTTATAAACCATCCACGCGCTCAGACAGGCAGAGGGAAATGTGAGCACAAGGCACAGGCAAAGGCGAACGAGAGCGGAAGTTCGGAGAAGAAGGATGCAACGTCTGAATGAGAAGTACACTAGACTGCTTCCTCCGCAGACTAGACACCAAAGAAGCAAGTCATGAACTTGAGGACACAGCAACAGACACACCCGAAATGAGACACACAGGGAAAACAAGGGCCATCAGCGCCCTGTGGAGAGCAGGGGGTGGTCTGACACACGGAACTGCCACGCGAGGGGAGGCGCGAGCGGGAAGCGGAAAACACACTGGAAGAAACGACGGTCACAAAATTTCCGAATTTGCTGAGGACTGCAAAACCACAGATCCCACGCGATGGCCAAGCAGAGCAAACCTTAAAAAAGCCAAGCAAAACCCATGCCTGACATCAGAATCAAACTGCCGAAAACCAGTCCTAGCGAGAAGACCTTACAAGCAGTCAGAGAGAAGCACGGATCCCACGGAGAGACGCGGACAAGGGTGCAGAGGGCTTCTTGCGGGGCTGCGGAGGCCAGACAACGGAGAGACGTCTGTAGACTAAGGACAGCCTCAGCCTAGAATCTGGCAGCCAGCTACCACAGCTTCACAAACTGAAGCAAACGAAGGCTTTTCCGGAAAACAAAAGCCAACATAATTCGTCACGAGAAGACTGAGGCTACAAAGAAGATGGAGGAAGCTCTCCAGGCAGAAGGAAACCTGACAGGTACCAACCAGGCAACGGCTGGTGGCAGTGACGGTGAATAGGTGTGTAAAAGCAGAAGGCAGTGTGCCACGTGTAGCATCCTTACAGGGTACGTGACTTTAGTATAAGCCAGAAAACACCACACTGCAGGGTTCACAGCGTGAACAGTGTGACGGGAGGTGGTCCTGTAACCTTCCTTCTCTGCACGTGAGATGGTCCCACTTGGGCACCGGAGGCTGCGAGGGCAGACTGCCCGCTGCAGACCCTCGGCCAACCTCTGAGAAAGAACAAAACAGACACGGGTCGCTGACAAGTCAGCAGCACAGACAGAACGGAATCGCAAAACCAAGCCAAACCAAAAGGCAGGAAAGAGGCTTGAGGCAAAACGAAGCTGGAAGAGGAGAACCCAGCCACGTGGAACGCAGACGGCAGGCAGCAACAAGCAGCAAAGTCAACACGACAGAAGACGGAACACACCGAGAAGGGAGGAGGGCGCGGCTCAGGGCAGCGCGAGTGCTCAGCACGCACGAGGCCCTGGGTGCAATCCCAGCGCTCCACGGAACAAACAAGAAATGGCCCGAGTCAGCCCCCCCAGATACAGTAGCTTAAAGATAAACAAACAGGCGAGGGGAGCGGCGGGCAGGCGGGGACGCTGCCGGGTCAGCGCCCACCTGCAAGGCCCTGCGGAGCGGCTGCCTCGGCTCAGCACGAGCAGAGGTCGGGGCGTGAGGACGGCGGCGGAAGGGCCCGCCCTCGCAGTGTCCCCGGAGGGCTATCCCAGAAGACCTTTCAGAACCAGGGTCTGGAGACGAAAACGGGGGAGAAGAGAGAGATGCAGGCATACAGTCTTACCAATCCACTATGCTTACGAAATTCGTCCCTAGCTGGTACTTAGGAACACCGAAGATTACTAAAATGCAAAATGTAAATAAAAACTGTGTCTCGTTAAGAACTGCTAATTGTCTTATGGATCCAGTTCTTCAAACGCTCTAGGAAGGGGGTACATTTAGGAAAGGAAGCAATGTTTAACATCTCATTAGACGACCTGTTTTCCTCATTTCATCCTCTCAGATGCTCCCGTCATCAGAAATCTGTCTGAAAGAGGACTTCACTCACAGATCCCTCTAGGCACCTGGGCAACAGCCCCACTAGGAAACGCGGCCAAACACACTTCTAGCTCCTGTGACCAGCAGAGTCAGGTGTGGCCAGGGTGCGGAGGCCACACTCCAGGAAACCCAAACATGCAGAACAGTGCGTCCACGAGTGACGGTCACATCAACGTGGGGCACACGTGGATGGACACCAGCTCTCCGACACTGTGATTTCTAACCTGTCAGACTTCTCGGGACTGCAGCGGGTTAGCTGCCCCCACTGCCTCCTCTTCCCAACCCTGTGGGGCACCCCGCTTAGGGCACTACTGCGGACCCTGTCCGTCTCCAGCAGGGTCCCAGTGGACCCCAGTCACTCTCACTAATCCTGCCTGACCCCTCCCAAATATCAAGTATCCCAAAGCCCTGTGCCTGCCCTGAGCATCCCCCGAGGCCTTGTCAGTGCTGCTGCAGCCACAGAGGCCCTCACACCCCATCTGCACACCGGCCCTGGGGCTGCAGGTGGAGGCAGACGGGGGGCCAGGCTGCTGGGCTCCAGGCTTGTGTATGTGAGCAAGGCCCCCCATCTGCGCCCCCTCCCTCAGCCATCATGGCTCCGAGTTGCAGTGAGGACCAAGCCCTTCCCAACCTCCCACCGCGGGAGCGCTGCATCCTCTCCTCAGGGCCCATGCCTCCCAGGGCGCACACCAGTCAGCCTGACGCATTCTGGCCGCTAGCTCGTGGACAGAGGCTGCAGCAGCCACACCCACAGGGCTGGACCAGGGATGAGGGGGAGCGGGCAGGGGTGAGACCCGGCCCTGGCTTCGCCTGAAGAGGGAGATGGGTCCACGGCTCCTGCCTCCCTGCTGCTGACTCTGAGGAAGGCCAGGTCCCTGAGCACCCATCCCGAGCCCCATGGAGACTCACATCAGGGACACAGGGACGTCCTGCCATCAGCCTACAAGGGTCATCTGTCCCAAGGCCATGGGGGGACCCGCTCACGAGTACTGGAAAAGCTCTGGGTCACCCCGCACTCCGTAAGGTGCTGCCTGCCTCCTTCCTACCTTCATCCTCATGGCCTCTGATTCCTGACACCGCACCCACATATTCCCAGCTCTGCCCTGTGCAGGAGAGCCCGCAGGGAGGGCCCAGACCAAACACAGCACTTCCCTGACCACCCCCCCCAACTCTGCCCAGAGCGGGGCTCTGCCCCCAGATGCTCAGTAAGTGGGTGAAGAAGTGCCCTTCTGGGAGCCACCCAGTGACACCCGACGGGAAACGTCCCAGCCGTTCTGCAGAGAATTCGCAGCTGCACGGTTTATGGAAGCTGTAACCCTCATAATCAAACAGCTTCCTTGCGAATGGCCTCAAAGAAATAATGATCAAGGAGAGCATATACTGAGCATTCACTTCATTCTTTCCAAATGAACTGTGTGATACAACTGACAAGGCCACCAACCAGCAGCTGCAAATCAGGATCTGGCCCCACGTAACAGCACTTCTAAAGCCGATCTGGTTCTGCCCAGCAGGACTGCTCCGAGTCCCTGTTCTGGCTGCAGACGCAGGAAGACCACACAGGTGTTCCAGGCCCGGAGCAAAGCTCCTCAGGGCTGAAACAGAGCGGCAGGTGTATTCAATCACGAGGCTGACGAGAAAAGCGCTAACCCACAACTTTATAAAAATGCAAACCAAGGTATTTTAATTAAGATTAAGACAAACTGACACGATCTGCATTTTCCCCAAATTCCTTTTGGATCCTTAGATTTCAAAGTCTTTGAACCCATGCATGGAGAACCACCCAAAGTAACTTCACATATGAACCCATCATGAAAAAAATGGGAAACAGTGTATCTGAAAGTATCTCAGTCCCTCCAATGGCAACACTGGTTACAAAATTCTTCAGAAGCCTCCATGTAGAATATATTTTAAACGCTTGGTGTGACTATCACCCAGAGTGCAGCTGCCCACTCCAAGAACGGGTCTGCTCAACTTTTAAGTCCACAGGGTTACTCGTTAGCAGGAACAGGTTAAAGCAAAGAAAACTAACTCAAGCAATTAGCTTGGTGGTCAAGAGCAAGTTAAACTTTGGAAAAAGGGGGCTGCTTTCTAAGATCCCATCTCTGCCCCTCCCACATGTAATATTATCGCATTTATCAGAGCCAATGAAAGACATTTCTGGAAACCCCAGTCTCTGAATTTCCCGTGTAGACATAAACTGTGAGCAGAAATCCACCCAGGACCTTTGTCATTCCTTTTATCTCTTCCCAACAAAGGAACCAGGCCAAAAAATATTATTTGTGCATGTAATCTCTCTTTCCATGTCACTGAGAAGTCCCACCAGCCCCTCTGGAGGTCTGGTGGTCCCTACAGAGCAGCCCAGTGAAGCCCAGAAGTCTGGGGGCCCAGGCTGGACCACCTCACTGCGGCAGCTCACTTCCCCGACACCGACGTCCCTTCTGTAGCTGGGAAGGAAGGCAGACGGACAGTCTCGATCCGCACAGTCAATAGGCATGCAGACTGCATAACACAAGGGACAGTCTCTGGAGCTGCCAGAGCTGCTAGGAACAGAGCTGCCAGAGACTACACACATGTGTGTTTCTTAAACCTTCCCAGCATTTCAGAATCTGAGGGAAGCCAGAGCCATGTGGAGGCGCCTGCAGCACCCACAAGGGGCCATCTGTGTTCCCGGCAGCTCAAGCCTCCAGCTCTGACCTTTGCTGCACAGCCATGTGAGGCCTCCTCTCCATGACAGTCAGTCTGGTGTCCACTTGGGAAGCTACCATTGACAGTTACCACGTGCTGCTGGGAAGGGGTTTGCAGGCAGGAAGGAAGTCCACAGCCTTGGCTTTAGGTGAGGGAGGTTATCCAAGGAGACCGCCTCGGGCTTCCACACCTGCCTGCCCCCACCCCGAGGCCGACCCCCTGCAGCAATTCTCTGTACTTCCTTGGCGCACTCTCCCCAGGATCTGCCACAGAGCAGGCTCACCCACGGGCTCGCGTGGGCGTGGGCACAGCCCACAGGGGCTGACACTGCAGCCCAGCCCACGTGGGGTGGCCCTGAGACCTGAAAGCCTCGAGTGTCCACCCATGGGAAGGCGGAGGTGGCCAGGGTGAGGACACACACAAACTCACAGGCCCTGGTCAGCGCCCAGGGGTGTTGGCTGGGAAGAGCAGGCCTATGAGACACTGTGGACGGGCCTGGGGGCACCGGGGGCGGCTGCTGGGGTCCGCAGCACTGCATGTTGGGCCAAAGAAGGGGCTGTGGGCCTTCCCAAAGGCTGGTCTAGTCGCCACCATTCCTGACCTCCTGGCCACAGAACGGGCTCGACCCAGTGGGGGACTGACGAGCCGGCGAGGTGGTGACCCCGGGCCCCTGCCATCCGACCTCAGGACGAGTGCGACAGCCACAGCGATACCTCGGCCGAGGGGCCACTTCTCAGGGAAGGAGTGACTGGGGACTTCCGACCCTCCCTCACGTCCGCCCGGAAGCTTCCAGCCTAAGGAGCAGTGGGGTGCCTCTCAAGATGCAGCTGACAGGCTATTTCCAACCTTCTCACACATGCATTTCACGGACACGTTTGCATTAATGATGTTTAAACCTAAGCAATGTAAGTGCACTTATAATTCAGGGAATAAGAATCCTCAACATCAAACTTAAGGCTGTGAGACACCACCTATTCCACGAAGAGACACTTCCCAGTGGAGCCTGGGCATGTCAGGTGCCACGACAGGCCAGGTGCCGGCAGCCAAGCCCCAGTCAGAGTCGTGTGTGTGGGATGGCAGCTGAGCCGGAGACCAAGGTGCTGAATCTCGCAGAAGCAGAGAGTCCGTGGGCAGAATTCAGAGCTCCAAGGTAAGGGGCCATTGGAAAAGAAAGAATTTGTCTTGGACTAACACAAGTGCTTCAGGCTCCTTGAGAAACTATCTCAAGGAGGTGTGTTTTTGAGCCTTTGTCTTGAACAGCTCACTTGATCCACGATTAACGGGGTCTGCTCTCTGAGCCCTGAGCCCTGTCCCAGGAACAAACAGGCCCTCTCCTTCATGAAGGCCCCACAGCCCTGCAGTCGGCGCCAAACACAGTGCCCGGGAGCCCAGGAGAAACACAGTGTCTCAGGCCCACGGACACCGGGGATTAGATCCTGGGGCTCACAGGCACATGGCCTGGAAAAGCTCCAGTGTGTGCACCCGGTGGGGCGTGGCACCATGGTAAAGGTCAGCGGCAAGCAGGGGTGTCCCTGGGAAAGCTGACACCACTCACCGCAAGACAGCTCCAGACCTTTCTCTCTCCCACTTTCTAAACCAGTGATCATCACAGCAACTCTAAGATGTTTTCACTGAGGCTCCAGCATGGATGTCTGAGCAGTGGGCCCTGTGGTCAGACACCAGCTCTGGGGATCGGCCACCTGGGCCACCTGGACCCCGAGCCACAGGGGCAAGTGGCCCCTGGGCTGAGATGCCCCGGTGTCCGAGTGGGCGGGAGACACTCCCTCACCCAGCAAGTGCCCGGGAGGATGGGCCCTGGAGAGCCTGGCTCGCGGGGCCCACTGGGAAGCCGTTCTAGAGGTGAACGTGGTCCCAGGTCATTGAGACAACAGTAATTTGTTTTAACTGATTCACACTACAGCTCTCAACCTGTGTGTTCGTGTCCGAGGGACATGGCTTCTGAAATGCTGGTAAAATCCAACTAAACCAAATCAACTCGTGTGCTCATCTGAAAGCAGCAAGTGCTGCTCAGAACAAGAAGTGCACTTTCCTTCGAGGGAAACACTTGTGACTATTCAGAGACACACCAGCCACGTATCAGTCTGACCACACGCTGGTTCCTCCTGCTCTAAGGAAGAGCCTTTATCTAAAAAGCTGTAAGGGCAGGTTTGGAAAGGCGGGGCCGCGCCCCAGGGAGTCTGGACTTACACTTGTCGGGTGTCGCACAGCAGCTGCGTGTTGTAGCCTCACCCTCTGCGGCATCATCGCGTCGTCCTGCAGGAGAGAGTACACCTGAAGACACAGGAAGCGGCCCCGCAAACCAGCAAGGAAAAGACAGCGAGCAGGCACCTCGGACACTGCCCTGCAGCCCACAGCCCCGTCGTCGCAGAGGGTGCGACCCCCCGGGCTGCGGTGCGGACGAGGGGAAGTGCTGACGACTCCAGCAAGTGTGCACGCCTGGCTGGCAGGGAGGAGGCTGGGAGGGCGGCAGGGCTCATCTGGCACAGTGGAGACTCGACCCCCGAGACCCGGGAACTTCACCAGCTGAGCACGAGAGTCTCGCACGCGCGCCCCAGGAGACACACGCAGGAACGCTCACAGCAGCACTGTTCGGATTGGGGATGCCCAATGTCACGGACACCAGCACACGTGGATAACCTGTGCACATCGCTGCAGTCAGAGACCACTCAGGGGCGAGCTGACCAACAGCGACACACAACACAGACGGATCTCAGACACAACGCCGAACGGAGGCGGCAAGGCCAAAGGGCGCAGGAGCGCTATTTCATTCCTGTAAAGTTCAAGTCAAGCAAAAGTAACCTGATTATTTACGGCATACACACAAAATGCAAACTACCATAAAGAAAAGCGGCAAAGTTGTAATCCCGAAGTCAGAAAGCTGATGACTTTGCAGTGATGGGACAGGGTGCACCTGTGAGGTGGCAGCAACGCGGTTACTTCCTAAGTGGTTGTTACACGTGTATTTGCCTCCTAATTAATCTTCAAAGTATCCATGCATGTTCTGTGTATTTTTCAATAGGTATGTTCCATTGCGCAATTTTTAGAAAATTGAAGTATTATGTAATTGTAGAAATTGAAGTTAGCTTACAATGTTGTGTCAACTTCTGGTGTACAGCATAACGTTTCAGTCATACGTGTACATACATATATATTCCTTTTTGTGTTCTTTTTCATTATAGGTTATTACAAGATATTGAATATAGTTCCCTGTGATCTACAGTAGAAACCTGTTGTGTACCTATTTTGCATATAGTAGTTAGTATCTGCAAACCTCAAACTCCCAATTTATCCCTCCATACCCCTCTCCCACCCTGGTAACCATAAGTTGTTTTCTATGTCTGTGAGTCTGTTTCTGCTTTGTAAATAAGTTCATTTGTCCTTTTTTTTAGATTCCACATATAAGTGATAGCATATGGCATTTTTCTTTCTCTTTCTGACTCACTTCACTTTGAATGACGATCTCCAGGTCCACCCATGTTGCTGCAAGTGTCAGTGTTTATTCTTTATGGCTGAGTAGTACTCCATCATGTTCCCTGCCACAGCTTCTTTATCCAGTCACCTGTTGATGGACATTTAGGTTGTTCCATGTCTTGGCTGTTGTAAACAGCACTGCTAGGAATACTGGGGTGCATTATCTTTTTGAATTAGAGTTCCCTCCAGATATATGCCCAGGAGTGGGTAGCTCTATTTTTAGTTTTTTGCCATCTAACAATTTAAGAAGTGCTTAAAGTTGATAAATAATCAAAAAGATTTCAGAGAGTTTTATTTAAAGGCACCAATAGAGTAAGAAAAGTACAAAATAGAAGAACTAAAATAATGTCATTGGGAGGATATTATCTTTAAATTGAACAATAAGATAAACTAAAAGACCTGTAGTTTATCTCTTAATGCTGGAAAACGGCCTTGTGAGTGCTGTGCTATGGAGGAAGGAAGCTGAGAGGAAGCCTGTGGCTACTGTGAGGAGGCCGGGTCGGAGAAGGCGGAGGAGGGAACCGAGTGCAGGTATGAAGTCGGAAACAGAGGAACCCCGGGAGAAAGAAGCTGTCAGAACAAGAGCAGAAAAGTCGGCTATCCCAGCACGGACTCCTTCCCTGGCTCCAGGCATGTGCGTGGTCAGCCGCAGCCGGGAATCTTCACAAGGAAAACTGAAGCAGGGGTGTGAGGTGAGGGGGATGAGAAGTCACGCTACACCTCAGCCTGTTTCTCTCCCAGAAACAGCCCAGCAAGGAAGCAGGGCAGAGACAAAGCGGGAGACTTCCCTGAAAGGGAAGGCCTGTGGTCAAAAGCTTGAAGAGTGGCCCCCGTGTCTATGGCCTCAAGCAGAATCCTACATGTTTCTGAGGGTTTCCTCAACCAGTCTTGACTCCCGCGTCAGGTCTGGTGTGGGGCACAAGGTAGCGCAGGACCAGGAGGGACTCGAGAGGGAAAGCTGGGGGGTGGGGAGGAAGCCGGGGTCAGGGCCCTTCCCTGCCCACAGCATGACCTCCCTGGGACCCTGTGCGTCACCACGACTCAGGTAAGCCCCGCTTCCTCCAAAGCCGGGTGAGTGCCCCGGGACTTGCCATAGACCTTCAGGCCCCAAGTCCCACACTTACTCAACTGCACCAAGATGCCCACCTGGAAGGGGCACCTCGCGCTGGCCAGCCCAGCTCTCGCATTTGGTTGGCCCTCAAAAGTACTTGTAGAACAAACGAAGTGTCTTAGGATTAAATTGTATTTTCCACTCATTTCACCATTTACACTACATATATAATATATATATATATATATATATTTTTTTTTTTTAATCACAATCTCCTATAGTTGGAGACAGAGCAACCAATATTCCCATTCTGCAGCCGAGGAAACCAAGGTTTGGAGATGCTACGTAACTCACCCAAAGTCTCACAGCAATTACATGTCAGGGTTAAAATTTGAACACAGGATTAACTGAGGGTCCAAGGATCTAAGGAAAAACCAAAACTGCCCAGAAATTCTTGGCTCTCAAGAACATTCTAATACAGTTTCCCATCACTTCTTTTACCAGAATCGCCTCCACTGCTGGGGTCTGAATAGTGAACACCTCTGACACACCCGGGCAATGAGCTGAGAACTTCGAGGCTGAACGCAATAAGCAAACACTCAAGCCAAAAAGTGACAGCAGAGCAGGTGCCCAGAATGTCTCGGCGGTACCGCAGCTCCGCAAGTTTTAAGTAAGTTCCCTCTTCTCCCGAGACCATTTTGAAAGAGGAAAAACATGCTGAAAGCTGGGAGCATGCAAAGGTCTTCATTACACATAAAAAGCGGCAACATGTTTTAATAACAAGCCTCGATATGCTTCTGCTCGTGGCCCATGGCCCCTGCCACCTCTCATCAAGGCCCGAGCCCATGGTGCCGTCCCATGCAGGGCTGCCCTGGTCAAGGTGCATGTGCTCCAGCCCGTGCCCAACCCAGGAGGCAGTTTTACAAAGTCAGCTGGAATCTGAGACACCACCGAGAGAGGCCTGAAAGGTGGATATGAAGAGTTACCAAGCATGAACCAAAAAGGCTCAGTGTCTGGACCCCAAGGTGTCTGGAGACGATTTTCCCAGCCTAAGGGAGGCCCCAGACCCCCACCGCTGTTCGCTGAAAGTGTGGACAATTCCACGTGATAAGCAGGTGAGAAAGAATTTTGATACATTATAAAAATAACATTAATTCAGAATGAAACACTGTTTCCTTCTGACCATACAAATATTGGGTAGAGAAAAACTAATCTCGTCAAAGAACTTCACGGTTAAAAGGAACCTGTGGCTCTGAGTCTAGCAGCTTCTGAGTGGAGGCTGGTCCTGAGGGAGCGAGGCTGGGGATGCTGCGGGGAGGCGAGGGCAGGACAGGCCCCTGCGAAGGAAGAAAGTAAGCATCTACAGCCAAGAGGAGCCTTGCAGAGGAAGGCAAAGTTGATGTTTTGGGTTTTGTTAAGTGTCTGTATGCTGGCTTTCAGACAAAAAAGATCTGAAAACGCAGAAATGGCCTGGTCACACAACCTCAGGATGCACAGCCCACAGACAGGGTCTGCAGGGCGGGGAAGAGAAAGGAGCCGGCCCAGCCCTCATGCCAAGAGCCTCTTCCAAACCACAGTCACGGGGTCACGGCACGTGCGTGTGGTGCCACCTGGACTGTTCATGCCAGGGCAGGACCCAGCGTGGTCAGGATGCCGCCATGCCCCATGTGCAGAGGTGACAGACTGACAGCACACAAACCATCAACTAAGAAAGCCACATGAGACTGTGAGGGTCTTGAAGCAGCAGAGAGTTAAGAAGACAGTGGAAGTGCCAGCCTTGGTCTGCCGGAAGCACTCGCCTGGACAGGAAACAAGCCACTTCTGCCTGGAGTCCTTGCTGACCTATAAGAAGCAGCTGAGATTCCCGGCCATGTTCTGATGACCCTGCAAAGCTGCAGGGAATGGAAATCAGAGCCACGTGTGTGCTCCAGTTGGGGCGGGGGACCTGCGTGCTTAACCCACAACACTACAGCTCAGGCCAGAGCGGGCCATCTCTCAGGGTTGGGGTGGATGACACGTCACCTGACGGGACAGGGGCCCCGAGGCTGGATTACAAGGGTCCCAGGAAGATCTCTGAGGGGAAGGGTTTCATTCAAGGCCTAAATTGACTCCACAGATGAGTGTTCAAGTATAATGACCAGTCCATAAAGATAACTGAGCATAGAAGTAAAAACACACAAAATAATGGATAATAAAGGATTTCCATGGAGCAACCACTAAGAAAATAATTCAAAAAAGAGTTAAAAATCAACAATTTATTATAACTATGTTTTACCTTTGGAAGACCCACCCGACAACACCTACCTGCTGACGTCCACATGGGGACACCCTCCTGGAAACAGCAGGCTATACGCCAGATCCCAAAACAAGGATCGAAAATATTAAAGAACTAAAATCAGATAAAGTGCGTTCTCTGACCATGACAAAATTAAGTTAGAAATAAAAAACAGGAGGCTATTTGGGAAATCTACCACCATCTACGGATATAAACAAGGTACTTCTATACAGCCAACGGGTTGAAGAAGAAATTCCAAGAGAACTTAGAAAACACTGTGAGCCGGATGAAGATGAAAACACGGCACAACACAGAATAGCTAACACAGTGCCTGGAGAAAATTTCATGGCTCTTAGTGCCTATGTTAACAAAGAAAGACCCGAAGAAAAAACAACCAAAAACAAAGAGCAGACAACGAAAACTAAGCAGAAGGAACATAAAGATTAGAGCAGAAATCAATGAAATAGAAAAAAGCAACAACAATAGAGAAAATCAATTAAAACAATGGTTGGTTCTTTGAAAACATCCAGAAACTTAACAAACCTTTAGCTAGACTGGAGATGAGCAGACTCTTTCTATGAAGGACCAGGTAGTATATATTTTAGCTTTCATGGGCCGCATATGGTTTCTGCCAATACTCTTTGTTTTTTGATTTGGTTTTGTTTTTCCAACACTTTAAAAATAAAAAGACCATTTTCAGCTCAGAGGCCATACAGAAACAGGCTGCCAGTGGGTTTGTCCTGTGACCTGTCATCTGTGGACTCTTGAGCAAGACAAACCAAGTAAAAGAGAAGAGACAAATCACTAAATTCCGGCATGAAAAGGGGACAGCAGCCCCGACCTCACAGAAGTCAAAGGGACTATAAGAGAGAACTAAAAGCAACCATGTGCCAACAACTTGGATAACTGACATGAAATGAACAACTTCCTAGAAAGACAGGAATTACTGAAATTGACTGAGGAAGAAACATAAAACATGAAAAGATTTATAAAAAGAAAAAGAAACTGAATTAGTAATTTAAAATCTTCACACAAAAAAGTTCAAGCTCAGAAGGCATGAGTAGTGAATTTTACCAAACATTCAAAGAATAAATAACGTCTCACCTTCAAAACATCTCCCAGAAGATGGAGGAGACAGGGACTTTCCCAATTTGTTCCATGAGGCTTGTATTACCCAATTCCAAAGTCAGAAAATGACATGACAAGAGGAGAAATCTACAGAATAATATCGCACATGAACGTAGAAGAAAAGTCTTTGACAAAATATCAGCAAACCAAATCCAGCAACACATGAAAAAGGTTACACACCATGACCAAGTGGGATTGATCCCACGAGCGCAAGGTGGCCTGACCCTCTGAAAGCCGATCGTCATAAATCATATCAGAAGAAAAAAGAACAATCACTACATGACGATCTGAGTAAGTGCAGAAAAAGCATTTCACAAAATCGAATGGTGATCACTCATGACAAAAATTCTCCACAAAGCAATAGGAAGGGACGTCCCCAGCTTGGCAGAAGGCACGTACAAAACTCCCACAGCTAACATCTTCAGCGTGCAGGACGAGATGCTCTCCCAAGACTGGAAGCAGGGAAGACACCTGCTCTTGTGACTTGTGCAGAGCACGCACAGGAGGCCTGGTCAGCACAATCAGGCAGGAAAGGAGACAAAGGGCATCCAGATTGGAAGGAAGAAGTAAAACTGCCCCTATTTGCAGAAACCATAATTTTGTATTTGGAAAATCCTAAGGAATCCACCAAAACAAAGCCAAAACATTACCAGAATTAATAAATAAGTTCAGCAAAATAAGAATACAAGATCAAGATAGAAAAATGAATGGAATTTCTATATACTGGCCTTGAACAATCTGAAAGAAAATTGAGAAAAAAAATTCGCAATAGTATTGAAATAATAAAATATTGAGTTGTAAATTTAACAAAAGAAGGGCAAGACTTATTTGGTGAAAATGACAAAACATTGCTAAAAGAAGTCAAAGACCTAAATAAACAGAGATACCATATTCATGGATGGGAAGACTCTAGTCTTCATCAGAGCAATTCTCCCCAAACTGACCTATAGATTCAATACAATCCAAATCTACATTTCAGTTTGTTTCTTTGTAGAAATGACAAGCTGATCCTAAAATTCATCTGGAAATATGAAAGATCCAGAATGGCTGAAACAATGTTGAAAAGGGAAGACACAGGTGGAGGACTTACACTTTGTGACTTCAGAACTCATTACTGGGAAGCTACCCCAGTGGCCTGAAGATAAACACAGAGATCAGCAGAACAGGACTGAGCGCAGAGAAACACCCTCCGCAACCACGGCTGGCCTGAGGCAGTTCATGGGAAAAGGATGGTCTTTCAGCAAACGCTAGGACTAGTGGGTCACCACAGGGACAAGGTAAATGCAGACCCTCGTCACACACAAAAATTAATCAAAATAGATCACACACCTAAATGTAAGAGCTAAAACTAAAAACTCTTACAAAAAAATTAGGAGCAAATCTTGGTTACTTGGAATTAAGGAAAGAATTCTTAGACATGACAACAGAAGCACAAATGATAAAAAGACAAATTTGACAAATTGGTCTTCTTCAAGATTTAAAAAACTTGGGAAGAGGAAAAATGACTATTTACATAAACAACCCAAAATAAACAACAGAGAAATGCTAAATTAAAAGTGCATAGTCTCAAAAAAATCACATGAAATTAACACTACATTATAAGCCAACTATGCTTCAAGAGAAAAATCACGTAACTTTCACGTACTGTTGGTGAGAATGTAAAATGGTATAGCTACTTTGGAAAATGTTTTGGCAGTTCTTCAAAATGTTGAACATGGATTTACCATATGACCCAGCAATTCTACACCTAAGAGAACAGAAAACACCTGTGCACACAAAAACTTCTTCAGGAATGTTCAGAGCAGCACTATTCGTAATAGTCAAAAAGTGTTCATCAGCTAGTAAGCAGATAAACAAAATGTACGTCCATACAGAGGACTATTATGCACCAATAAAAAGAAGTGAAGTGCTGACACACATTACAACCTGATGAACCTTGAAAACATCATGCCACGTGAGGGAAGCTAGGCACAGGGACCACACGGTGTACATTCCATTTGCAGGAAGTGTCCAGAACCGGCAAACCCGTAGAGACAGATAGGAGGTTAGTGGCTGCCAGGGGCTGGGATTCAGGGGAATGAGGAGTGATGACAAACAGGTTCGGGGTTTTGTTTTGTGGTGATAGAAATGCTCTAAAATTGGATCATGGTGATGGTTGCATAACATTGTGAATATACTAAAAACCACTGGATTGTACACTTTATTTGGGTGGAAGTTTTATGTGAATTCTATCTCAACAGAGTTGGTTAAAGTGTTTTTAAAGAATCAAATACCAAGGAATTAATTTAACAAGGGACTGTAAGTCCTCTACTATGAAAACTGTTCATGTCTATTATGACAAATTAAAGAAGATCTGAATAAATTAATGAACATATATTTATTGTTAGGAAGACTCACTATTGTAAAGAAGTTAGTTCTCAATTGATCTGTAGATTCAATATAATTCCAATCAAAATTCCCAAGAGGGATTTTGTGAAAATTGACAAAATTACTCTGATATTTATATTAGAATACAAAGAGTTTTTTTAAATAGTGGAAAACATTAAGTTGATGAACAAGAGGACATACAGCATCAGATCATACTATGTTCTATAAAGCTGCACTGTGGTACTGGCAGACAAAGCACAGAATAATAACCCAACTGAACAGAACACAGGGGCAGAAATGGGCCTCATGCACAGCATGCAGAGCTCATACACATCAACCAGCAGATGCCTGCACACTGCTGGAGGGAGAGTAGACACACCAGCTACTGGGAAACTGCATGGCACACTAGGATGCGCCGGCCGCACCTGTACGTACCATGTACCAGAAGACATGCACAAGCAGTACTCAGACCCCCAGAAGCCCAAACAACAAAATGGATCAATGGGATAAATATTCATACAGTGGAATACTACACAGCAACAAAAAGGAGCAGACTCCTGATACACACGATAAAGTGGACTAATCTCCAACATGTAACATTGTGTGACGTCACCCAGGCATAGAACACCTAACAAAATACATAAAGTCAGAAGAACTGACTGGAGGTGTTAGTGTTCCAGCTGCCTTGTGGAGACGAGGAGGGAGTTACCGACAAGGAGCAGGAGGGCGTGGGAGGTGCGGGCCCTACTGCACTCCTGCACCTGACACACGGCCGCACCACAGTCTTCAGTCTCCCATAACTCAACGTGTTCAGTATGCATGCTGAACTTAAACAGAAGTAAGCAAAAGCAATTCCAAGTAGGGTTTACATCAAAATACAAAAGGTAAAAAAGAAATAAAGCATCTGGAACATAAAAGAACACTTTCAAGGCCTTAAAATAGGAGAAAGCATCTCATGACGAAGACAAAAAGCACAAACACAAAGGACCATAAAGGACAAGATGACTAAATTGAAGGGCCTCAAAATGAAGGCTTCCGTTCATTGACAGCTTTCAGAGAGTGAAGAGACAAGCCACAGACTGGATGAAGACAGACACGGCAGGTAACACATGGTTCTGTTTGTTAGAAAAATCCCCACACAGGCAGGATGATGTTTACCTCTGCGTAGGGACAAGACAGGGACTTCGGTGGCGCTCTTCTCTGTGGTGGCTGCAGAAGTACCACTGCATGGGAACTTACCGACCTGCACGTTTGTGTTTCATGCGCTTCTCTGTGTGTATTCTTCTTCATGATGTAAAAGATGAAGTAAACAAAAGTCTGAACAGGACCAGGACTGTCACTAGAACCACCTCTGTCTGACGCTGGCCAGGGGTCCGCACAGCACCGCGGGCCAGGAACAAGGACTACAGGCACGTGCCCCAGAGAGAAAGAGGCAGAGTCTTTAGTCCCAGGTGCTGTGATCACTTCCTAGTGAGTTCTCACACTGAGAACAAAAACAAGACAGACAAAACCAACTAGAACTAATGCGGTGATTTAGTATATTTATAGCAATAAAACTAGGAGATGAATGTTTAATACCATTTTCAATAGCATCAAACCTCATAAAATACTTGGGATGTATTTTGTTAAACTTATGTAAGACCTGTATACTAGAAACTATAAAAGATTTCTGAGAGAAATTTAAGAAGGCCCAAATAAACTAAGAGATACACCATGTTTATGGATTAGAAGATTCAATACTGTTAAGATCTCCAAGCAGATCTGTAAATTCAATGCAATTCCAATAAAAATCCAAGCAGGCCTGACAAGTTGATTCTCAAATTTTGCAGAAATTCAGAGACCTAAACAAATTTGGAACAGCTCTGAAAAGCAAGGATACATTTGGAGAACTTATAATACCTGATTTTTTTCAGTAAGACGGCACTAGCTTTATCACTGCAGCTGCTCCGGGAATCAAGACAGCAGGGAGTTGGTACAGAGACAGGCACCAAGAGCACCTGAACAGAACAGAGCCAGACGGGAAATGGGTCTATGCTTTTAGTTACTTGATTTTCAACAAAGGTGCCAAGGAAATTCAGTAATGCTAAAACCACCAGGTAACACGTGGGAAAAAATTATTCTCACCCTCTACTTTATACCATACCCCAAAATTAACTTAAATTAGATAACAGATTTAAATGTACAAGATAAAACTGTAAAACTTCTAGGAGAAAACAGAGAATAAAATCTTGGAGTAGAAAAAGATTTCTTAGGTTTTTAAGATGGGACACAAAAAGCACAAATCTCAAAGGGAAAAACTGATGAAATGGCCTTTATCAAAATCAACAACTTCTGTTCCTCAAAAGGCACTTTTAGGAAATAAAGTAAGTAAAAAGGCAAGCCATACACTGGGAGAAAGAATTGTATACAGAATTTTTTAAAGTCATAAAATTCAATATTAAGACAAACAAATTAATAAAAAAGTCAGAAGATGTGAAGAAGACACTTCACACAGGAAGGCAGATGCATGATCAGTGAGCACCCAAATGGCAGTTCCACACATTGAGTCATCAGGGAAATGCAAACTAAAACAATGAGACAGAGCTACAAGCACATCACAAAGGCTCAGCTTTGAAAGACAGATAGTTTCAAGTGCTGTAAGAACACAGAACCACTGGAACTCTCATTCACTGCCGGTGGGAGTGTAACATGCGTCATCCTCTGTGCAAAACAGTTTTGAAGTTTCTTATAAAGTTTAACTTACATGTTCTATACCACCCATCATTTCTGCCCCTAATATTTACCCATGAGCAGTGAACACATATGACCACAGTAAGACTTGTACCCAAATTTCCACAGCATCTTTACTCATAATAGCCAAGCACTGAAAGTAATCCAAATGTCCATCAATGGATGACTATGTAAACAATTTGTGGTTTATCCATGCATTGGAATACACTACTGAGCAGAAAAAAAAACTAAATTACTGGTGTAAGTAACAACATGGAATCTCAAAAACATTATGCTAAGGGGAAAAAAAAGCTAACCACAAGAGTGTATACTGTACGATTCCATTTATATCACGTTCTAGAATGGGGTAGAGGGAGCTAATCTACTAAAAGAACAGATAATTAGGTAATTAGATTGTTAACCTAAAGAAATCACATTTATAGTTTCTTTGAGGAGCAGAGGAAATGACTACAAAGAGGCACAAGGAAATCTCTGGGGCAATGGGAATGTTTTAAACTTGACTGAGATGGCCTTTACATGGGTATTCATTTGTCAAACTCACTCAGTGTACATTTAAATGGGTGTACTTTATTATACGTAAGTAATATTCCAGTCAAGCTGCTTTTTAAAATATAATGTGTCTAGGACAGTATACTCAATATTTAGAAAAAAATTTAATCAGAGTTCACTCCATCACGCTCTTAAAAACCATTATAATTCTGGGTTTACGATACAAGCCGCATAGCAATACACCATCAATGTTCAGTACTGCACAATACCATCATCCCCGAAATGTACTGTTTTCACCCTTCTACGTTCCCTTCCAATCCCTGTCCACATGCATACATAACTTTCTATAAGCTATAATCACAGCACACAAACACAAAAATAATCTAGGATCAAACATGCAATTTTAACTAAATACACACAAATTCAGGTCGTGCATTTTCCTCTGCGGACAGAGCCCCCAACAGAACCCAGAACCCTAGGGCTGCCAGCGCCCCGCCGCAGGCCCCGCCCCTCCTGGAGCCCCGCCCCTTCTGTCTCAAGGCCCCGCCCCTACTCCGCCCCAGCCCACCCCATCCTGGAGCCGCGCCCCTGCTCCCTGCTCTGTCTTGGGGAAGTGGAGAAGGGAATTCCCTTTAATCGGGAGATAAGACAGGAATTTCCTCCTAACAGAAGGAGGCGGCATGGAGGGCTCTGGGCAGGAGGCCACAGCTGGCACTGGCCCTGGTCCTGAGCTGGACTCCCCCCTTCCCCCAGCCTAATTTACACCTTCTTTCCTGACAACTCTGCAGCCTCTTCTCTGCACATCTACCCAGGCTGCGGCTGCTGCGGGCTCTGCAGGGCAGGGTCCGTGCCTGCGCCCTCCCCGCTCGGGCGCAGGACACCGCGTGCTCACATGGGGCTTGGTAAGACAGAGAAGGACGGGGAAAGGAGCAACAGTAAGTGCCGGGCACCGTGGTGGACGAGATGACCAGAGGCGCTCTGGCCTTGGGAAGGCTAAAGATTGAGCACCTGAAACAGCACAGTCCAGCTGCACAGTTGGGAGAAATGCACGTTCTCAAGTGGGGGTCACCTAAGACCCACGCAGCCCGGCTTGGGGCCCGCTGAGGCCGAATCCGCCCTGTGATCTGGCTTCTGTACCTGCAGTAGGCCCCCAGTCTCCAGTGTCTCCTACAAGCTCTCATCCCCCTTTCCTAAGCCTTGAAATGAAAACACTTTGTACAAATAAAAAATATTTCAAAGGCTCACGGCTGTCTGAGGCATCATCTCTTTCAGAACATGCAATCCAGTGGCACTTAGCAAGAGTGACAGCTTGCCAAGCACCACAGGTTCCGGTGTGACACAAACGGGAGTGTGCGGGCTGCCCGCGTGACCTGGCCCTGGGGGGCAGCTACAGTGCCGAGACTTCTCCAGCCTTTCTTCAACCGTTTTCTCTCTCCTCTGTTCAGGAAAACCCTTCTGAACGTGAGCGTCAAGAACAAGGAGTGTCTCCTCTTTCAAAGAACAGACGTGGAAGAGCCTCACACACAGATCCTCACGGGTCTGCAGCTGCCACCCAACAAGGCAGCACCCATCCCCCACCTCAACACCAAGGGCATCCCCCGCCCCCAGGGATGCTGCCTGAGCCTCCTGGGGACAGCCATCACTGAAATCACACAGCCCTGACCCTGAGCCCGCTGACACCCTCCAGGTCTTGGGTCTGAAACTCAAGCCCATACCTTTTCCTCAGGAAAGAAAGAGCAGACAGGAAAGTGAGTGTTGTGTGTGGGTGTGGTGTGTGTGAGTGGTGTGTGCGCCCTGATGGGCAGCAAACATCACGGGCTTTCAGGTCCAGAAGCCTGCAACTCAGCACTGCGCATGACGACGAAAGCCCTCCCCTCGTACCACACAGCGGCATCAACACACTCAAAGCAGTTGACAAAGTCTGTAAAAGAACCTGCACAAAAAACTGGGTTTCTATCAGTTATTTAGCTTAATGGAAGAGGAATGTTTGTTTACCATGTTACACTGTTGAAGACAGAACAAAAAGTGTAACTTTAAAATGTGGCAGAAGTACCTTTGATTTGAAAACTGAGGTTCTGCTCAACTGTAAATACGCTAAAGTGAAAATGCACAACCTCCTGCACACCCCCAGCTGTGAGATGGGGGAGAAGGCTCCGGACAGTGGGGAGGGCAGCGCATGGCCCCTCCAGTCCTGGCTGCTCCTCTCCTGGGGCTTCCAAACCAGCTGTCTCCCACTCAGGGGGCAACAATGCTTACCTACAGAACTAAAACTCCTGGGTGACACAGCTGGAAAAGCAGCAGCCTCCACCTGTTCCAGACCTGAGCTCACAACATTTCCCAACTGTTTTCTAAAGTTGTAGCATGTTCTCCATAGCTGATGCCGACATTCTTTTCTGAATGAACCCATACTAAAACTGACAAGCCAAACATAAAAATCAGGTGGCGTGTGAGGCAGAGACGGGAGAAACGACTTCCTCCCCAGCCGGCAACATCTGCATTTAATAATTGACTGGCCAGTATGCCCATCTACATATAGCGAAAATAACCTTATTCAGTAGTCTCGTGGTAACCACCATGCCCTGCGGTCAGATGCTTTGCTCTCAAAAACCCTCAAAGTAAAGTGCATGGTCTCGTGTGCCACTCCCAGGAGGTACGTGGCGGGGGAACTGGGTCCTTCTCCTCTGTCTCAACACTCCACCCCTCCCCCCATGCACAGGAAAGAATTAGAGGAGAAAGAGAAACAAAAACCACTAATACCTGTGTCAGTCAACACTGCTACTTACTAGCAGTTTGGAAAAAATGGTTAATAGCAAAAGAGACTGAAATCACTTCAAAGTCATTTAAAAGATCTCCACTCCTCCATGCCCCGCCCCCCCCCCAATTCTATGCCAGTTCCTTCTCCCACTTCACAGAGAAAAAGAAGCCAGACTATGGCGGGCACGTCCCAGGGAGACTCGGCCTGATGCATGGGCCTGCTCTGCCCTACGTTTCTTTTCAGAGCCAAAGGTGAGCGGGGCTGGGGGCAGGGTGGACAAAGAGCCAAAAACACGAGGGTTCAGGACAGTCCCTCCTGAGAGCGAGAACCAGATGGCCAGGCAGCACTCCCGGCCGGTTTCGGAAGGAGCCTCCCCTGGCAGGAGCTGCGGGCACCCCATGAGGATGGTGGTCTCCTTTCACCCAGCACCGTGTCCTCCACACATTCAGTCAGCTGGAAGCCAGGAGGCTCCAGAGGAAAGACTAGCAGATCCAACAGACCCTGCTAGGGCGCAGCACCGTATGCGCTTCAGAGAGACAGCCCTTCCCACGCCTCTCCCTGCAGCCGCAGTGCGGGGCTGTCTCCCAGGCTGGTGGCCCACTGCTGCCTTAGACCGGAACACATGGGAGATGTGGTGCTGCGAGCTGTCCCCGGACCCCAGACGACCCCAGATGAACAGCAGGCACAGGCGGGCTCTCATGGCCTCCACACCACCTTCCTGGGTCTCTCAGTGAGCAAATGTCATGTGATGACTAAACCTACTAGGTATAAACATATCCTTGGAGGGAAAGGGGGGACAGTCCAGGAAGCTGGCCCCACCAGGAGATGAAGACGACGCGGCCATTCCAGGTGTGGCAATAACACTCCTTGGAACACGGAAGACCAGGGCGAGCCTGATGGAAGCCTCCCACCCTCAATGCGGTCAGTGCCTGGAGAGGGTCGGGGAGGCCGGGCCGGCCTCTGCCAGTCAACACAGCCTCAACCACCTTCTGCAGCCAGACAAGCAGCCTTGTGGTGCTGGGGGAAGGGGAGGGTGGGGCGTGATCACAATGCTGCAAACACAGGGTCTGAGATCTTGTGCTTGACACCCTCCAGCTGCATCAAACACCCTCACCAACACAGCGGCCAGGCCAGAAGGCAGCAAAGGCCACAAGTGCACAGGACCTTGAGGGGATGGTGGGCAGCACCCCAAGACTGACTCCCTGCTCCAGGAGTCTGCAGATCTATGGATGCCTGGGCAGGGCTGGTGGGCTCCCCCAGGAGAACTGGGGAAAAGGGCACCAGACAAGCACGCTTCTCTTTACCCCTGAGGCTGGGAAAGAACTGGCCAGAAACCCAGGACACCTGGAACCAGGCCTCTCCCAGACCCAGCAGAGACCCTCAACCCCACTGTGGACAAAAGGGTCCCATCCCAGGAGCGGAGATCCCACACCTCCTTGCATACGTGCCGCCACCATGGCCGCCGGACAGTGTGGCCTGACCTCCGAGGTGCAGAGAGCCATAAACAAACAAAACCAACCATTAATGCAGCCAAGAGGACCTGGGCCACAGAGTGGAGCCGCCCTCTAGAGCTGCTGGAGGAGAGAACAAAAAAGAGGAACTTTCAGAGGTGCCCCAGCACTGGAGGAACGGGAACCACGCTATTTAACTTCCAAAAGCAACGGCAGAAGCGAAGGACTGGTCACAGTTCATCACTGAACCAATGAATGGTAAGGTCTAACAGGGAAATACAAAACTAAAGAGAAATGCAAACTGTAAGACCCAACATTCGAACACGAGGGCCGCAAAGGGGAAAACCAGGCAGAAGGAAAAAGTAAGAGCCAGCACAGAAAATTTCACCTCATTTGAAAACACCTTGAGTCCGCACCTTGGAAGAGTTTGCCACTGTCCAGAAATGATTCTTGACACACACGGAAAAATCCCCAAATTCCAAGAAGATGAGAAAAATCTTATGTATCTTCAGTAACAAACACATCTTAAAAACCAACAAATTCCAACGGACCGAAAACGCATGTGACAGAGCCCAACACCTGTTCACGATAGAAACTCTCAGCAAGCCAGGGACAGAGGGCCGCGCCTCGGCCTGGCATGCAGCTGGCACATGGAGCGAGAGGCTGGCACCTCCTCCAGATCAGAAGGTGAGGACCCCTGCTCCACACGCTCAGAAGTTCCCGCCAGAGCAATCAGGCACGAAAAGCAGATAAAGAGCCTCCCGCTCAGAGAGGAAGCGATGAAAGTGTTCCCATCTGCAGGCGTCATGACTGTCCACCTAGAAAATCCTCAGGAGTCTGCCCCCCAATCCTAGAACAAGTAAGTTCTGCAAGATTGACACATAAAATAATCACATTTCTACACACTAACAACAAACATGTGGGCACAGGAATTAGAGATATGACGTCCATGTGCAAATACTCCAAAGAAAATGAAATACATCAGTGCAAACTTAACAAAATAAGCACATGATCTGTATCCTGAAAACCACAAAATGCTGGTGAAAGAAATCAAGGACCACCTAAGCAAATGCAACCGGCATCCCCCCTAAGCTCTGCAAAACCTTTCCCAGGAAAGGCCACAGACACCCCTTCCAGCAGAATTTCCTGATGATAGTGCCCAGGTCACACAGTGCAGGTCCTCTGTCCCAAGGCCAAAGGCCAGAGCCCCGCTGACCCCGGCGGGAGGCGCCAGGCCCACTCAGCATGGTACTCCTTCTGGGGGGAATCCGTGTCCTTGCACTTTGTGCTTCTCCTGCGGGCCCAGAGTGACTGTCCCCAAGACTGCAACTTCCCAGTGAGGGGATGGGCGGCGGCCTCCTGCACACCTGAAACACTGCTGATCTTTGCGTGACCCGCTTCCCTCCAGGACAAACATCCTCAGACATGTCTGGGACTGAGAGGGACAGCAAGGTCCTTGGGGAGGCCTTTCCGATGTCCCTGGAAAGGCCTGCTGGCCCCCAGGCAGCAGCCGGCAGGACAGGCACCCAGACAGCACAGTCTGAAAGCCTGCGCTACAGCAGAGATTCTGAAAGTCCATCGGTGAGCAGACGGAGAAGCTCAGCACTGCACTCTCCGTGGAGACAACGTCCAACAGGGTGGCTGGGCTCCAGGACACGTGTGTAGAGGTGTCCACCTCAGTCTAATTTGCCCATTTAAGCCGAACACACAAACCCAAATGCCACCCATCCATTTAACAAGTGTCCATTAACACCTGCTACCTGCCAGTCATGTTCCAGGTGCTTCTGAAACATCAGTCCAGTCCCTCCTGCCCGAAGACAGCCTTCTGTCAGGGAGGCAGCCGATGCTGGCAACAAAGGACGCGGTGCTGAAGGTGGCGATCGATGTGCGCAGACTCAAGTGCTGGGGGGCAGCCCAGGCACAGGCCATTCCCACCACCGCGTGGAGGGCTGGGAGCATCGCTGAGGAGCGGGCGGTGGGGTGGGGGGACCGTGGGCCAGGCAGGGTTAGGAGAGAGACAAGGCAGGACCAGGGGGTGGGGGAAGTACGGGGCCTGAACTCTGGCTCCCACTGTCCTTGTCGCAGCCAGTTCACTGCCGGATCCCTCGCACTGGCTGCCATGCCCGGCACTTTCAGGCACCAACCTGCTGAACAGATAAACTCCAGTCCCAGAAGCGCACGGGAGCTGGTCTCCACCGATGTTAACACTCTTGACAAAATATGTTCTGAATCTAAACATGGTCCCAGACTGCATCCCAGGTGGCTAACAAGTCAAAATGCAACCTGGATGCCCCAGCAAAGGGCTCCGGGGCCGAAGAGCCAGGGCCAGTGTGTGCCGGGGCCACGGACGTCTTCAGCCACGTGACAGCAGCACCGCTCTCTCCCTCGGGTGAGCCCGCATGTCCCTGCGGGCTGGGAATCCCACTTCTGGGGTGAACGCAGAAGAGCTCTCCTATGTGCACAAGAGGCGGGTGCGAGACAGCCCACCACCACGCCATTCACAGGGGAAGAACTCGGACCAGCCCTGCGCCCGGGTTGGGAAGTGCAGTATGTCTGCCCAGTGGGATGCTGTACCGCAGACAAAGGAATGAACTGCAGACCACAGATGAACAGAACTGAATGGAACGTCCTGAAATACACCTATGCTGGCATGGCCCACTGATTCTCATCAAAGACGCTGGGACAATTCAACTGAGAAAGAGTCTCTTCAACACTGCAGCCCAAAACCCGTATGAAAAAACTAACCTGCTTTCTAGCACAGGAGATAAGGTGTTCAAATAAAAAAGTAAAAAACCAAGAGAATAACTTCCTTGGAAAAAGCGAAGACTTCTT
Organism: Vicugna pacos; assembly: GCF_048564905.1. Lineage (NCBI taxonomy): Eukaryota > Metazoa > Chordata > Mammalia > Artiodactyla > Camelidae > Vicugna > Vicugna pacos. The sequence continues at coordinate 63,145,374 of NC_133002.1, forward strand.
AGGGAAAAAATTAACTATAAAAGAGATCAATCAATAAACTGGACTTCATAAAAATTTAAAACTGCTCATCAGAAGACACCATTGAAGCGTGAAAAGGCAAACCACAGATGGAGAGAACACATCTGACAAAGAACACGTAACCTGGGAGCCCACACCCCCAGATCCAGGAGCCCACACCCTTGGGAGCCCCACACTCCCAGACCTGGAGGAGCCCCCCACCCCAGGACCCGGGAGCCCAAGGGAAGACTGAAGACAGATAAATGTCCTCAGAGTGACTTGCAGCCACTAAAGATAAAGTCTACAGGTAAGGACGCATGCACACACCAACACGTGCCCTTCTTTCACCCATCATAGTCATTCACGTGTCATTAAAATTATCCATAAACATAGTAATCGGCTGACACAGACTGACTGCCATTACTCTACCATCGAATATCAACTTGTTTCCATTAACTAACTTTCCATCATAATAAATAAACGCGTAAATTTCAGAATTTCATGGGTTCCTAGAAGTGAAATCCAGGGGTCAAGGGCATAAGCATTTCAAAAGTTTTAATACAAAATGCTAAATCATGCTGTCAACGCTGCCAGTTCACACTGAGTTTCCAAACACTGAGTATCTACATTTTTAGAGAACTTTGTTAATTTGGTTTTTAAAAGTGGTATCTCACTAATTTAATTTTTTTAATTGAAGCACAGTCAATTACAATGTGTCAATTTCTGGTGTACAGCACAGTGTCCGTCATGCATATATGCACATATATTCTTTCTCATATGTTCACTAATTTAACTTGTGCTTGATTACAAACGTTTCTTAGTTTGTTGTTCACATGCCTACTTTTGTGAGCCTCCATTCCTGTCCTTTCCTATGTATCTACCACTCGTTTTCTTTTGTTTCCTGTTTTCTTGTGTTACCAACTTGCATGAATTATTTCTATTTAAGTACTGCACTTCTCAACAGCTTCCTAGTTTATCTTCATCTTCGTTTTCTTTTTATGTTTCTCTGCTCTGCAATTTTGTGTTTTTAAGTAACTCTATTTATCCAAAATCAGTTCCCTCATCAGGTGCTACAGCAATTAAACAGCAACAACCTACGGACCTTAACTGTCGAGTCTGAGCAAAGCACATAACAATGATTTTCAAGAACCACACTAAAATGTAGTATCTCTTAATCATTCAAGCAGGATACATTCATACATTTTAAGTATAGCAAAGAGTTACTTACCGAATCCAAGAAGCAGAGGTAAGACCCCGAGCTCTGTGCTATTGCTTGATTTTTAGAATATCCAACTATATAAAAAAGAAAAGGAGAAGCTCTTTTAGAATTCAATTTTCAGTGGATTCCCTTTCATAAAATTTAGTGGGATGCACACGGTAAGAAAGCTGGGAAAACTCTGTGCCACCAAGTGGAAAACCAGGTGCCTTAGAAGAAACAGGCGCAGCAAGTGCACTGATAAGACATGCACTAGGGCAGGTGTGCTCCCTGCAGGAAATGAAGCCCTGGCGGTGTCCACTGCACCTACAGGTACTGTGACCCCTGCTGCACTGTGACAAGGTGCAGACCCCACTCCACCAAGTCGGGGCTGCCCCAGGGATCCCTCGGGGGTGAAGTTACACCACGAGGAGCGTGGATGGTCCTGGCTGCACAGTGTGGGCGCCACTCCGACCGACGGGCACAGGGAGCAGACGTGGGGATGGCAGTCGGAGCACAAGGCAGCAGATTCCCTGTGCTCCTGGAAATCAGGAGAGTGGCTGTCTCGGGGAGGGGGCTTCTGGGGCTGGTGACGTCGGCTCTTCATCTAGGTGCTGGCTGCACGGTGCGTTTAGTTTGTGAAAATTAACTGAGCTGTGCAGTGATGACAGGTGTAGTTTTCTGTACGGATTTACATTTTAATAAATGTTTTTTGGGAGGCGGATACAGCACAGTGGTAGAGCACATGCTTAGCATACACAAGGTGCTGGGTTCAATCCCCAGTACTCCCTATGAAAATAAATAAGTAGACCTAATTATCTCCCCACCTAAACAAACAAACAAACAAATGTTTTTAAAAGGCAATCTCTTTCCTTCAGCGAGATTACACAGCTGAGCTGGAGAGGTAAATGATAACCTCTGGTTAAATCCAAGAGCACAGTGGGAGGCACCGGGAGGCTTGTCGAGAAGAGACCCCGACAAGGGGCAAGCGAGGGGACGTGCGCTTAAATGGAGAGAGCACGGTGCAGGCACAGGTCCTGGGGGGAACTGGGTGTGAGCAGCACGAGGGCACCAGGTGGTCAGGGCAAGTGAGCACCGGCCAGCTTCCAGGAAGGGCCGGCCAGGAAAGGGTTCCAAATAAGGAATGGAGCAGAAATTAACACTAAGTGAGCTCAGTCAGGTGCTGAGGGCAGGACAGATCAGAGGAGGCACTTGACCCAAACAGAGGGGTCTGCAGGGACTCGTGGGGCACACTCCCACCTTCCCTCAAAAAGAAGTCCTGACACCTGAATTGCGTAACAGACACATTCTGATTTGGTGCCTCCAAGACAAGTCACACAAAGGAGAACAGGAGTGTGCAGAGTTAAAACGGTAACTCCCTCTTCCTCAAAGCTGAGATACCGTGAAGAATGTCGTCATGGGGCCCAGGGGACACTGGCAAAGTGTCTGCCTCAGAGCAGGGGGAGAAGGCAGGTCCCTCCTGTCACTCAGCCACTCTCTGGAGCAAACAACACTTCAGCCAGAAGTAAGAATCTCAGTGCACACTCAGGTCACCAGAGGGTGTGACCAGAGCAGAGCCTTCAGCATCAATCCTAGAGCTTGCTCAACCCAGATCAGTCAGCAGGATGGCTGCAGATTTCAAAGAACCACAGGTACAACCAGCAGGAGAGGGAAACGTACAGCCTGGCCCCTGAGCCCAGGGGGAGGCTGAGTCTCCATCATCACCGAAAAGCAGGGCAGGCCCAGCAGAAGAGCTCAGGGGTTTCATGAAAACGGGAAGAGACTTTCCACAATCACACTGAAAGCAACCGGAGTTCTGTCTGAAAAGTGGCTTTATTAGTGCTGGGCTTTAGAAGAGGAGAAACTGAACCCAAGAGTCTGGGTGATGAAGGAAGGGGCACCTACTAAGGAAGCGGGAAGGTTCTCACGACGAATCTTGTGTTTGGCAAAGATTGTGTTTGTAAGGAATTTGCTTTAATATTACTGCCTTGAAAAGTCAAATGTTTGTGCCAGGGCCTAATGTTTGGGGAGGCCCGTGTCTTTGTGAGGGAGTCTGTTGTCATGGCCACAGCAGGAAAAACTCCCGCCTTGGTGTGATATTAACATTCCTCACTCTTGGAGAGAAGAGGGGGATTGTGCTTTATTTCAGTTTTAGCAAGCGACCACATTATTAAGAAATGTTTGGCTCTGTTACGATATGAAATAATAGCAAGTGAATCCTAATCCAATTTAAACACCCAGCACTCCCGAAAATAGACACTTTGGATCAATGTTACCCAATAGTCGATATAATTCTTCCTATTTAAGAAAACATTGTTACAGGAAAATACGTCCTTGCAGACATAATCAAATTAACTCCACTGCATTTCTGTGTAACACAGGAGCCCGTGAAGTCGCCTCATCCAACTTCAAAGAAGCGGCAGATGACTTCATTTCTCCACAATATTACGACTTACTCTCTTGTTACTAATAGAACGTGTACAGATATGGCTCTAGTTATACGTGACCTATAAAAAGTGTTTTACGAAAGACAAAACTTGTTTTTAAGGTGGAGATTAGACAAGTCGTCACAACGGTCATCAAAATGCCTTCAATTTACTTTCATTCAACTATGGAAGATACTGTCCATCTTAAAGAATATTTTGAAAGGGTGCTCACAGTAGTTTCAAAAACCACAATTTGTTTACACACAACAGAACCAAGCTGAAGTAAATGTTCTAAGAATAACTGATTTATAAAAAAATGTCCTATTTCAAACAAACTAAAGATAATGAAAACAAGGAATAATTAAGGGAAAATACATATCGGAAAGATTATTCACCATAACCAAGTGGTGAAGTAATGAAGGGTGGTTCAAACACAAAATCCATGTAATATAGCACCTAAACAGAATTGAAGGAAAAAAAAAAAACATGATCATCTCAATTGATGCAGAAAAAAGACTGGACAGAATCCCCTTTCATGACAAAGAAAAGCAGTCAACAAACTAGGAATAGAAGGGAACTTCCTCGGCATGATAAAGGGTATTTGTAAAAATCCAAGCTAACATCACGCTCCACAGTGAAATATCAGAAGCTTCCCCTAAGACCAGGATCAGGACAAGGATGTCTCCTTTCCCCACGTCTATTTAACACTGTACCAGAAGTTCTAGCCAGAGCAATCAGGCAAGAAAAAGAAATGAGGGCTCTAAATTAGAGATGAAGAAGTAAAACTACCCCTAGTTGCAGATGACGTGATCTTAAATACAGAAAACCCTAGAAACTCACACACACACACACAAAACTATCAGAGCTAATGAACAAGTTCAGCAAAGTTGCAGGATCAACATGCAGAAAAATCAGTTGTTTTTCTCTAAACTAACAATGAACAGTCTGAGAAGGAAATTAAGAAAATAATTCAATGTATAATAGCATCAAAAAGAATAAAATGCTGAGAGTTAACTTTACCAAAGAGGCAAAAGACTTGTACATTGTCAGTTGTAAAAGAAACTGATGAAAGAAACTGAAGAAGACCTAAATACCTAAATCAATGAAAAGACATTCTGCATTCACAGACTGGAAGACTGAATATTGTTAAAATGTGAATACTCCCCAAATAGACCTACAGATCCAATGCTATCCCCATCAGAATCCCAACAGTCTTTTTTGCAAAAATTGAAAAATTGAACCTAAAATTCACATGAAATTCCAAAGAATCTCAAATTGTCAAAACAATTTTGAAAAAGGAAAACAACATTGGAAAACTTACACTTCCCAATATTAAAACTTACCACAAAGCTATGGTAATCAAAATAGTGCAGTACTGCATAAGAATAGAGTCCAAAAATGAACCCACACATTTACGGTCAACTGCTCTGCACAAGGGTACCAAGACTTCCAACGGAGAAAGAACAGTCTTTCCAACAAAGGGTGTTGGCAAACCTTAATGTCCACATGCAAAAGAATGGAGTTAAATCTTACCTCATACCATACACGAAAATGAACTGAAAGTGGACAAAAGACCTACACAGAAGAGCTCAACTTTTTGAAGAAAACAGAGAAGTAAGTCTTTATGACCTGGAGCTGGCAACAGTTTCTTAGATATGACACCAAAAGCACATGTAACAACGAAAAAATTAATTGGATTTCATCAAAATTAACATTTTAGTGCATCAAGAGGTTACATACAGTAGAGTGAAAAGACAACACACAGCATGGGAGAAAGTATTTGCAAATTATATACCTGATAAGGGCCTAGTATTCAGAATACATAAAGAACTCTTACAGTTCAACAACAAAAGACAAATAATTCAATTTAACAATGGGCAGAGGACTTGAATAGACATATCTCCAAAGAAGATAAACAAGTGGCCAAAAAGCACACAAAAAGAGGCTCAATATCATTTAGTCATTAGGGAAATGCAAATCAAAACCACAATGAGAAACCACTTCATACCCACTAGGATGGCTACAATCAAAAAGACAGAAAATAGGAAGTGTGGGTGAAGACGTAGAGAAACTGGAATCCTCATACACTGCTGGTGGCAACGTAAAATGGTGCAGCTGGTGTGGAAAGCTGTTTGGCGGTTCCTCAATGTGCTAAACACAGAATTACAATATGACCCAGTGATTCGCTTAAAATGTATATACCCAAAGGAACTGAAAACCCGTGTTCAAACAAAAATTTGAACACGAATGTTCATACTAGCGCTCTTCACAACAGCCAAAAGGTAGAATGGCCCCAATGTCCTTCAACTGATGAGGGGATAAACAAAATGTGGTGTCTCTATTCAACTGAATATTATTCTCTCAGAGTATTAATACATGCTACAATGAGAACCTTAAAAACATCAAGCAAATGAAACAAGCCCGTCACAAAAGAGCACACATTATATGATTCCATTCAGATGAAATGCCCCAAATAAAGTAAATCAGTGGTTGCACAGGGTCGGGGGGAACAGCAGGGCACGGAAGGTGACAACCAAGGGATACAGGGCTCCTTTCCGAGGTGATGGAAGTGCTCTAAAACTGACTGCGGTGGCGGTCGCACACATCTGCGAATACACTAAAAACACTTCAGTGTATACTTTGACAGGTGAACTGTATGGTATGCCAAATATATTTCAATAAAGCTGCTATAAAATATAATACAAAAGAAGGCAAAAAAGAGGAAAATGGAACGAAGAATAGACGTAATGAATATAAAACTAACAGCAAGAAGACAGACTCATTCCTAACCGTATCAATAACCACACCACAGGTAACTAAATGTAAACACCTCAGTTAAAAGGCAGAGATTGTCAGATTGGATTAGAAAAGCAAGATCTATATGCTGTCTACAAGAATCTATAAGGGAGAAGGTATACTTTCAACATAAAGACAGGAATAGGTTAAAAGTAAAAATGATAGAGAAGATATACTATGCTAACACTAGTCAAAATAAAGCCAGAGCATTTTATATTAATATCAAAGAAAGTACATTTCAGAGCAAAGAATATACCAGAAATTAAGAGGGTATTCATAGTGGTGAGGGGTCAGTTCTTAGCAATCTCAAGTGAACAGAGTTTCAAAATACACCAAGCCAAAAGTGACAGAACCACGAGGAAGAACAGACAAATCTGCAGTTACAGGCGGAGGTTTCCACACACCCTCAGGAACTGGCAGAACAAGGAGACCCCAAATCAGCAAGGATATGGCAGATTTCAGCAAGACCGTCCCCAGCTTGACTTGATTTACATTTATGGGAAACTCCGCCGCACACCAGCAGTCCTGCAACCTTCCTAAGTGCACGCGGAGCATCTGCCAGGACAGGCCGTACGCTGGGCCACAACATAAATCTCACTAAATTTAAAAGATTCAAATGAAAAAGTATGTTCTCTTACTTCAGAGGAATTAAATTAGAAATGAATAACAGATACCTGGAAAATTCTTCAAATATTTGGAAACTAAATAATATATATCTAAATAACCCATAAATCAAATAAGAAAACAACGGGGAAATTAGAGGGTATTTTGAAACTGAATGAAAACAAAAACATGTCAGAATTTGTGGAATGTTGCTGAAGCAGAGAGGAATTTATACCACTAAATGCCTTGTAGAAAAGAAGGAACATCTCAAACCAACGACCTGAGCTTCCACCTTAAGAACTACAAAAAGAACAAAAGAAACCCGAAGTAAGGAAAAGAAAGAAGATAAATACAGTTCACAGTGAAAACAGGAAACAGACAAAACAGAAAAAAGAAAAATAATATATAAAATCAAAGAAACCAGAAGATTTTTTTTAATGGACTAAAACAAATCTAATGCCATAAGAAAAGAATTTTAAGAATTGGAGGCGACCAATAATGACCAATCACACCAGGAATAAGAACACCCAACAGCTTTTTCTTGGGCTGAATAAGTAAAGGAGAAGTGGTCGGCATACAGACCTCACAGGTCTGCTGGGTCCTTAACAGGTGGTGAACTGAAGCATCACTCAGGATACTTCTCCCCAGGACTTGAACTTGCACCTCTGTAAGTACATAAACTGACAAGACACCGTACATTAAAGCCGAACAACAGACTAAACATGGTTACTAACCTCCTCGGGGGGAAGGAGAGTCGTGCCCTCCAATGACCACGAGGATGCCGGAACCCTCTAGCTCCTCTTTCCATCTTTCAATGATAGTCATGGACTTGTCCTGAAAGCATGAGGGTTGGCAGGTCAGGAAACTTCCCTCTGAACAATCCAAGGTGACTTACACTATGGCTAAATCACAAACAGGAAGTTCAGAAATACCTTACTGGCATCATTGAAAATGGAGAGCTCCAAGGAGCCTTCGAAGTCCTGCTGCAGAACAGACCTGAGGCATTCGTCCAACCACGGTTCAGCATTGTGGACTGGGAGGATGATAGACTGGAATCCAAAACAAACAGACTGACAAACAAGTGTGAACATGGAATTCCCTCCCATGGCTCCGATCTGCCTCCCATTCCCACCTGCACCACGCTCACTCCCACGGGCGAGGCCTGACTTTCAGAACGACCCAGAATAAGGCTTCCAGGGAAGGAGAACAGCCTGACAAACAGAAGGTGCCTGTGCCTCCTCTCCATAAGACTATGTCTTAGATCTCCATGAATTGGTCTTTTGGATACTCTGAAAAGGAAAAAAAATTCTGAAAGGCATCAAAAATTTTCCCAATTCAATGGCAAATTCATGTGTTTTCCAATCTGTGGTCAGAAACATCCTTTTGGTTGAAACAAGCATCAGTGTATCTTCAAATCCACTCATGAGAGTAACTGATTGGTCCTTTTCTTGAAGATAAGCATTTTCAGCAAACCATGATGTTAGAGAAACTGCAACAAAGACACCGTTTTGAGTACCCCTACAGGTGCCTCCACCAAGTATGAGGGCCGGCTGGGGCAGACTGGGGAAGTGAGAGTGACTTGGCTCTCCTTCGCTCTACTCAGGCTGGGACAGTTTGGTGCTGTCCTTTTCTCATAGGGCCCACAGAAAACAAATTCCTAAAGTGTATGGCGTACAACCAGTGAGACCTGACTGCCAACAAAACAACTGATTACAGATTATCTTAACTTTGTACATCACCACATTAAGCAATACAGAATACCCAAAGATAGGAATTACAGTCTGCCGCACCCTTGAGTTTACACCCTCACGGAGTGTGGACAGATTCCTAAGTAAGAAAACAGAAACGGGCCATCCAGGTGAGGGTGCGTACACATGTACGTATGCGTGCATACACGTGAACATACATACACGTACATGTGTGCATGTTATATATCTATGCAGAACACAGATGGGATTTTTAAATGCTAAGTCTGAATATGGCTTTGGAAAACTCAGATATAACTAATGAAGCACAGTTCAGTCACCTTTACTCTGAGGCTGTGACTCAACAATGACATCTCTTCCTGCATTTCTGTTATTTACTCACAAAAGTAGTTCCCTAATTCACTTACATATTTATTTTACTATGGAATTATTTTTAAAGAAAAAGAAAAAAAGGAAAGAATATTTTTACTGTTCTCAAGATCTACAATAGAAAACTTAATGTGAATTTCTGCCGAAGGTGAGCTTTGATTAATCTCTGTCCACACTCTGGCTGGTGGCTAAACGTTGCTTTGGGCAGAGGTCCTCATAGGCAACCCAAGAGAAGTGGTGCAGGGGAAATGAGCACCCAGAGCAGGTCGGAGGGGAGACGGGACCCAGAGGGACCCAGAACGGGGAGAGGGGAGAGGGATGGAGGCGAGGGGGACGGAGGGGAGAGGGGAGGACAGAGGAGAGAGGGACTGAGAAGAGGGGGAAGGAGGGGAGAGGGGAGGACAGAGGAGAGAGGGACTGAGGGGAGAGGACGGAAGGGAGAGGACGGAGGAGAGAAGACTGAGGGGAGAGGGGAGGACTGGGGGGAGGGGACAGAGAAGAGGAGGACCGAGGAGTGAGGACGGAGGGGCGAGAATGGAGGGGAAAGGATGGAGGGGGGAGGGACTGAGGGAGGAGGAGGGAGGGGGAGGCCGGAGGGGAGAGGACAGAGGGGAGAGCCGCACGTGGCACCCGGAGGAAGACGAGTGCCGAGGAGGCCGCGCAGACAGAGGGAGGCGGGGAGCGGAGGGTAAGGAGAGGAGGGCGGGAGGGCGGAGCGGCCCCGCGGCCGGCACCTACCACTTGGGCGGGGGCGCGGGCCGGGCCGGGGGCGGCGGCTGGGTCCCCTCGGGCCTCCATGGCCGCGCGCTCCTTGGGCCGCCCCGCCCACCTCGGTCTACGGCGCGTGCGCGGGCGGCTCGCGGGAGGCGGGGCCACATCCGAGCGCCCCCTACTGGCGCAGAGGGACGTCGATCTCCGGTTGGCGCCGAGGAGGCGGGACCGGCTGGCAGTGAGAGGCGCGGCCTAGAGCGGCGGGAGGCGCGTCCAGCCCAAGCGAGGGATCCAGTCCGCCCTGAGGTCCTCAGGGAGGCCAGTGGTTGGGAATCCCCGGGTCGTGGGAGGGCGATGCGCCGTCCTGTGGGTTCCGCCTGCGCCGCTCGGCCCGTCTGGGTCACAGACACCACCGCCCGAGCCAACGTTACGTGCAGATCATTCTGCAAACCGGCAATTCCAGCAAAGCAAACTTACACCTCATACCCTGTGAGCATCATTTCAAATGTCATTTTCCCCTAAAGTGCGTCAGTATTTTTGTCGGTGTTTTCAAAGGCTGTTGTACAAATGGAAACGCTTAGGTCAGATGAGCAAAAGTGCAACCTTATTTGCAGTGGACAGAAGCAATCTGAAAATTTGTTTCCAAGGACCTCATGCGCTCCAGGGGTCGGTGACTCAGGAATAGTTTCACTCTGAGGGACTTGGTAGAAAGTCACATTGCAGCTTCCAGAACAGGCTGGGCTTTGGAGCTGGACCTCAGTAATCAGAGGGAGGAAGAGATAAGGGATCCCCACGGCGTCTGGACCTCCCCAGCACATGCTATCAAGTCGGGCTTGGCTGTCCCCATCTTGCTTCCTGTGCGGCTTCTGCTGCCAGGAGTTTGCTTTTCACTGCCTCCCCGTGAAAAGAATTTGGCCAGAGTCTGCGTTTTGCAAACATCCCTTGTGCCAGGAGGCACTTCAGAAATGCAGGGTTTGGCGGGGAGGGGGAGGGTGCTGAGTCTCTTCTCTGCATGGTAGCAAGATTCTCAACAGAGGGGCCAGGCTGTGGGGCCTGACACCCCTCTCCCGACACGGACACAGGGAGGGGGTGAGGTGAGGGGGTGACAGTCACAGGGCACCGGAGGAGGGGGCAATGCATGGCTCTTGGCTCACCCAGAGAGGGACATTTTTCTTTATTTTGAAGTTTTTACTGTTTATGCAGACGGCTGGTGAGTGCTGGTTGTATTCAGAGGACCCAGTGCCAACTGCCAGGGCCTCCAAATTAAAAACCCCCCTTCTTACTATGGGGGTGTAGGCAGCAAAGTTGAGTGTGGGTCTGGACTCAGCCACACTGGGCCCACGGTCAGAACCAGTTTGCCCCGGGTGAGCCAAATGAAGAGTGAGGTCAAGCTTTAAGGCCAAGAGCTGGACACCCCTCGACAGCCCACGCAGCAAGACCTCTGAGCAAGGGTCCTGTCCAAGTTCCCCGCCAAGACGAACCCCAATACAACTCCAGCCCAGCACTGCAGAGGATAGTGCACTCAATCTGTCAGAGACTGGCCGCCCATTGTGGCCAGAGCACCCCAAAAGTAAGCCACTCCCAAGGGAGCCACCAGCTGTGTGCTGTGCACCAGTGTCCCCTTTTCTACCTTTTTTTTTTTTTTAAGGCTAGTCAAGACTGAGCCAAAGCTGGAGTTCTTACCAGCCGGGGGAAGTAATGAGGTTCCCATCGCGGGAAACATTCAACTAACAGTTGGACAAGCACTTGGGGTAGATTTGACGGGAAGGTTCGAGTATCACAGAGAATGTTTGTCCCAGCCTGGGCGCCCACCCCCTCAGCCCAGCAAGTAGACCTGACTCGGTGTCTTCGCGTGAGGGGTTTTGTTCCCAGGAAGCTGGACGGGGGAGCAAGGCGGAGGCAGAGAGCGGACTGAACCTTCCCAGGGCCGTGGAGAGTTGTCCACTTGAGCTCAAGGGTCGGAAGCCTTCACCTCTCCCCACTTCTGGGTGCTGGCTGTAGAACCCCACAGGTGTCCCACAGTGCGGGGGTGCACAGCACACTGCGGGCTGGTGAGGCCTGCCCGGGAGCTGCGTGTAGTGGTCCCAGCGGGACTCATTGTCAGGCTCAAGAGGGTGAGGAGGGTAGAGCAAGAAGCCAGAGGAGCGTGATGTGAGGTCGGGAAGGCAGAGGGAAACTCAGACCTGAAGCATCACCTCCAGCCGCCAGGTTGTGCAGTTTGCACAGGGGGATGATTTTGCTGGGGATTTAAGCCAGTGGCTCCTCAACTTTGGGATGAGCTGCAGGTAGTGCCAGTGCCCTGGGGTGTTAGTGCCTGAGCAGATGGGGCCCTGAGTCAGCGAGGTCTGGCGAAAGCCAGGAGAGGCCAGCAGACGTCTTCCTCCTAAATATAACAGGAAAACATCAGCTGTGGGAGGAAGTGCTTGGATAAATTCACACCTGATAGAACTTGGAGGAGGAGTAGGGACACCGGAGGTTTCAGAGGCCTCCAGGGCCTGGCCAGGGTGTCAGTGAAGAGGCCACTCAGGCTGCCTGAGAAGCAGGTGCACTGGGGCTGGGTCAGCAGTGGGACCCTGCCCCGATGGTCTCCCCTCTCATGGGGCAGAGTGAGAAGGAGGGGACAGGGAGGAACCTGGGAGGAGGGGTCAGCTCCTCGCTAGGCCTCCTGCCTCCTAGGCTGCCCACTCACAGGTCCCCAGGCCCAGGGGGCTGGCAGGACCCTGACCCGCTGATGGGGAATTGGTGGCCTGTGTCTGCATCAGGGACAGCCATCGCCTGGCCCTCAGCTCTGCCTCCCCGAACCCCAAGATCTGAGGCCAGATCTCAAAGCCCCCGTAGCCTTTGCTGGGAGGCACTCCTGTGTGGGTCTCCCGTGCTCCTCCCTACCTAGCTGGGCCCCCAGTTCTGGGAGCAGCCCTGGGGAGCGGGCTGTGCTGCCCTCTGGGGGAGGGGCAGACTTGCCTCCATCACACCCCCTGCACAGCAGCGTCCTCATGTCACCCGGGCAAGGGGCCCCGGGACCCATGCACACTCGCTGACGCTGACCCCCTGGTCGCTGCTTTTGCTGTGAGTGATCAACTCCTCTACTCTGACCCAGGAGCCTGTGTTTTCTGTCAGCACCTCGAGAAAGTGGCTGGCCGCCCATCCTGTTAGCTTGAAGTGGGGTGACACCTCTGACCCTTTCATGGTCCTGGGGAAGCAACTGAAGGACAAGTCAGGGTTTTCTCCTGAGAAGATCTGCAATGTGCAGAAATCTACGAAATGAAATCCGAGGCTCTGATGATGATCTCCACGCTGGTGCTCATGGAGTTTCAGGTTTCTTGGGATGCAGAGCTGGAGCCACAGAGCCACTCACAGCTGGAGAGTTTGTGGCCTCAGCTCTCAGCCAGTGGGCCTGGAGCTGCAGTAGGTACTGGGGCCACTGCAGTGCCCGAGGTGTCCGGCCACCACGGGTGAGATGGCAGCTGCCGGCTTCTGCAGCCCTTCCAGGTCCTGCCCCAGACCTGCCACCCTGGAGGTGCCTGGCCGTAGATACCCCAGTGGCCCCAGCATCATCTCGCCCAGGGCAGCAGCACTTACAGCAGGTCCCGTCCTGCGTGGAGATGAGGGAGCACCTAGGGGTGGCCCCCGGGAGAGTCCTGGCCCAGAATGTCTCAGGGTGACTCTGGGAGGTAGCTAGGCTTGGGCTCCTGGCTGTTTGTGGCCATCGTTACCCCCGGAGGGCCAGCCCCGCCTGTAGACACCCCGAATTGCAGACGTCCAGCCACACCACCAGGGACAGATGCAATTCCACCCTGATGGACCCTGGCCTGGGCGTCTCGGGCCGTGTCCAGTGTGAGGAGCCCCTGGGACCAGGCCCAGGATCCCCCTGGCCTGGGGAGGACACCTGAAGTGCCGCCAGGCTGCCGACCACTGTGGGACCCCCTCCGCTGCGTTACGTCTGTTTCTGTCACAAAGGACAAGGACGTTGTGTCAGTGGTGGTGGCAGCTGTTTTTGCTGTCAGCTCTGCCTTTCTCTCTGCACGGCTGCTGCCTGGTGGGGTCCTGCACTGATGACAGGCTATCAGGGTCCTGCCGTGCATGGCCTCGGGAAGGCTGGTAGTCAGGTCTAGACCCCTCGGGGCTGCAGGTGGCACTGGCTTCCCAGCCACTTGGCCTGTGGGGGTGACTGGGGGTGACGGAAAGTTGCAGTCTGCTTCCCGGCTATATAAGGAGGTGACGGTGGGGATACAAACCCGAGGGTTGCCCGTTAAGAAGGGAAACACCGAGTTACCCGTCACCCTCGCTGGATTATGCGTCGACATCTTTCAGTCCTGAAGTGGAGAAATGCTACAGAAAGCAGCAGAAAACCCCGTCAGCCGGTCCGCCTCGAGGTGGACCCGGCCAGGCCCCTGCAGACCCCCTCATCCCCAGGGACGGCTGTTTCACCCCCGGGACACTCTGAGTCCCGACACTGCGTCTCGCTGGCCACCCTGGCCGCTCCTGGCCCCAGGCTGCAGGGGGCGTGGGAGCCTGCGCTGACCGGCCCGACCCACCCCCGGTGCCCTCTGCTCACGTATCTTTTGTTGTGTTTTGTCTTGTTGTCCGCAGGGGTTCACGTCCACCTCACTGACAGGCCGAGGATAAAGGCCTCGGAGCCAGTGAGGAGACGCAGACTTCAGTCTTTTGGGGAATGGGGTGGGGTTTGGTTAGGCCTGCTCAGCTCAGATGTAAAATTACAAGACACGTAACCCGGGACCTAGGAGTGTGGGCCGCACGGGCGGCGCTCTGTGGCTGAGGGCCATCTCGGGAGATGCAGTTATTTTTGCTTTTTGAGGGTTAGTTCTTCCTGCTTGGACGCTTTTGGAAGCACGGGAAGCACATGGGGTCTAACTAGGGGAGGTGCCTCCCAAGCCTTCCTCCTCTGCCGAGGGTGTGCCTGGCAGGGACGGGCCCTTTCCACGTGGGTGACAGGGGCAAAGGCCCCGGCTGGACTCGGAAGGGCCCACTGCTTTGCTAGGAAGATCGCCCATCCTTCGAACTTCACCTTTCTCGGAAGGAAAAAAATCTTCGCAGTTTACCTAGAACGGTGATTTTTCAGGAAATGGTCAAAGCTGCTTATAATCCACAGAAACCACACTCACAAACAGGAGAAGAAGCAAAGCAAGACAAGAAAGCAAGCATGAAAGTGTGTTATCGAGAACAGCTCTGCACCCAGCCTGAGCCTGGGGGTCCTGGGTGACCCTGAGCGGCAGCCATTGCCAGCCCCAGGACATGGGCAGGGACACAGGGTCACGGCCCCCACAGCAGGGCAGGAAACCAGGAATCAGGACACTCTCAGCAGCAGGCCCTCGGCGGTGAGTGCCGGTAATAGGGTCCGGCCCTGGGACCCTCAGACAGCCAGGAGCGCTGGGGCACCAACCGTGACCTGGGGCCGGGACAGGGCCGTCTCCTCACACCTCACGGCCCGCACTCGACGGGCACACTGGCCATGCTGGTTAGTCCAGCGGCTTCTCTCCCTCTTCCAAGTCAGGGAAGGAGGGGTCACAGGCTGGAGTCCATCTCCCAGGGCAGGCTGCAGGAACGGTCTGGCTGGGGCCGCGCTCCCAGGGAGACAACAGTGCCCAGGACCCGGTCTCTCGTGACCCGAGCTGTGGGTGGGAGAAGCGGCTGCCCGACGGCCAGGGTATGGCGTGCCGGACACCCTCCTGGGAGGACGTCTTGCAGACGGGAATGAATGCAGGCTGAGGTCGGAGCCCTTTGGTGGTTCAAGGTCCTGTTGAACAAGACTCGGGTGCCTCAGGGAGCTGAGCCTCGGGGTCCCAGCAGCCCAGCCGGGGCGCCGCCCTGACCACCACCACGAGCACAGGAGCACAGCAGTCTGACGCCCTCACCCTCACCGAGAGGGCCGGCCGAGACCTCCACGGGTGCAGGCAGTGGAGCTGGGGAGGGAGCAGGAGGGACTGCGCTCAGCAGCAGGTTCTGCACCCCAGGGGCCGCACTACATCCCTGCCAGCGGCTGTGGCCTAGGGATCCCTGAGACCCTGGAGAGGGTCGGGGGGCCTGTTGGGTGGGTGGGCTGGGCGGCCGCCAGGAAAGGAGACTGTGGACATTCAGAGGCTGGTCACCCAGGGAGATGGCAGCCACTCCGCCCGCCCTCGGCCCGACTTGAAAGAAGTGAGAACAGACAGAATTCAAAGACGCCAACAAAAGAGCTTCCTGTTGACACCGACAGGCTTAAGTCTTTTCTGCTCAGCACCCCAGTGCGGGTGCCCCGGGCAGGCGCTGCGTCCCCCAAGCGACAACGCGGCCACGGGAAGGCAGATCACGCTGCCACCCCCAGGTCTGCCACGTGTCCTCTAAAACTTGGGCTTGATGTCCGGACCTTGTCCCACCGGCGCCTGCACCTGCCTCGGGGCCCAGCCAGCATCCCACAGGCTTGCTGCTGGGACTGAAGGCTCAGTGAGGCCTTCTTGCTGGGTTTGTGAGTCCCTGCACACTCTCCACATGTGGGCATACTCACACATGTGTGCACACTTGCACACCTGCGGTGCCCTGAGGGTACCGGGAAACACACCAACCGTGCGGCCCGCGGGCAGGGCCATGGGAAATACCTCTTTTTCCCTCAGCACCTGCGGAAAAACTGACTTTCTTTTCAATAAGCGTATTTACTTTTAAAATTAAGAAGTATGGTTTTAAACATTTCAACGCTTTCTCTAGACTCAACCACAATACTTCACCTTGTTTTCTGGGGGATGTGCGAGGCTGGCCGGCAGGCGTGGTGGGACAGCGCCTCTGCAGGGAGGGCACAGGACCCTGGGTCTGGGGTCGGGCGCCCCTCCATGCTCTTGGGTAGAACCGGCACCAGCTGCTCTGGGGCGAGGGGCAGGACTGGACAGTGGGGAGGACAGAGGTCGAGAGGGTCCCTGCTCCTGAATCTCAGAGGAAAGCGTTCCATGCCCATCCCAGAGCCTCTGTGTGCACCACCTGGGCCACCCCACAGCCCCTGTGGGGTCCACACTGGAGCTTCATCAGGTCCATTTATAGATGAGGACGGTCTTCCCCAGATAACGTACAGAGAATGTTCCAGAGGTTCAAGTGGATGCTGCGTCCCTTCTGCACTGACACTGCAGGCACCCGGGACCTGTAGGACAGCCCGACTTGCTGCAGTACCTTCTCCTCCTTGGGGCCCAGTCAAGCCAGCAGCTTTTCCGATCACTTCGAAGATGGGCCGGAGCAACACACCCACACAAGGGCTAGGTTGCCCCCACAAGGCTCGGCCTCTGTCATGGTTCTAAGAGGGTCCAGATGGAGCTGCTCATCCCTCGCCTCAGGTGGGACACCTCAGTGTGGCCCACGCACAGAGGGAGAAGGCCCACAATTTTAGTGGGATCTCGATCCCACCCCCTAACATCATATGTCTCACCAGTAAGTCCAGAGTTGCTACTTCCAGTTACTACTTCCCATCCAGTGTCGTCAGTGTGGTGGGCTGCGGGCCATCTCGGGGAGGGAGTGGCTCCCCATGAACTAGGTCGTGCTGTCGGCCTGGACAGGTGGCGTGCCCCAGGTAGGACTGTGAATGTGTCTCCGGCCTTGCCCACTGAAAGCGGGCTACTTCTGGGGGGCCTTCTGGACACGAATGGATAAAAAGACATTTTCCAGAGCAATAGCTGTGCCCCGTGTTCCAGGAGACGTGTCACTCTGCCCAAGCGATGAAGCCGTGTCTGTTGGAGCAGCTGCAGTTGGGGCTTATGAGAACCCGCGGTCAGTCTCCAAGGCCCAGCGCAGGCCAGGTGAGTTGGGGCATAGTGGGGTCCGCCGCCTGCATCTTTCCAGCACACTAACCCCTGCAGCCCCTCCAGGGGTGGGGTGCTGTTTTGGTCGATTGTTTTCCTCGGTAGAGGCCGTCCTGAAGGCTTCACTTGGCCCTCCCACCACAGCAGCCCCAACTCCGCAGGCCCCTTGGGGAAGGCGGGGAGAGAGATCAATAGCGTAAACTGCTGGCAGTGTACAGGGCCCTTCCTTGGAGGGGTTCTGGGCCGGTGCTAGTCTGGGGACTGATTGAAAAGCCATGACTCTGTTTTTGTGATTCGGGTTAGACTTTTGCTCACCTGACCCAGAGCTTCTCTGCTCACACAGATGGAGTGAGAATTCAGCAGGCTTCCTGTCCATCCCAAGTCTCAGGGTGCCATGACCAACCCACCAGGGCCGCCGGTCTGTGCCAGGTGGACTATTCCCCGCACTGCTTGGGCCCTGCTGTCCATCACGGGGACCGTGCCCACCTTGCCTTGGCAGCTGAGTGCCCTGCTGGGCCCTGCCCCCAGATCCGAGTACTCCCACTGTGTCTGGTCCCACTGAGTGTTCATGGCTCCCACTGAAAGGTCTGACCACAGAGAAGGTGGTTGGGAGTCCTTCGGGGATGCCAGGGCTCCCCTCACAGAGTCACCCCTCAGGGGGTGGTGACAGCTGTGACCCGGAGCCTCCCAGGTGGATGAGCAGGCCTTATGCGATGCCCCGTCTCCCTCAGCCCCTGAGCCCTGCCCTCTGCAGGAAACCCAGGCAGGCCCAGCATTTCCGGGTCACTCATACCTCATCTCTTGGTCCCCATTTCAGCTAGCCAGCCCACAGTGAGAGCTCTTCCCACCCCGACTGTGACCTCAGCCCTTCCCACCCCGATCTGTGCTCGGGGCCGCGTCGGCACCTTAATTTTCTCTTGGCTGTGTCCCACAGCCTCACACCATTTGCTCCATTAAGCAGAAGACTCAAGTCTTTCTTTTGGAGTGTAGCCCACCTCCTTGTGGGTCACACCTCCACCCACCTTCAGGTACCTCAGGTTTCTCCAGGCAACATGGGGCTGATGCCCTCAGATATGGGGTGGGGCTGACACCGCTGGGGGCCGGGACACCGCTGTTGGACAGGAGAGAGTCTGCAGGGTGGAGGCCGGGGGCTGGACTCAGCGTCTCCCCCACCTACATCTTCTCATCACCGTGGAGACTGTCACCCAGGCCCACCCGATGTTTTCTGGAATACATGTTTCCTCTGACTTATTTAAGATGATGCACACATCACACTATGACTTCAGAGGCTTGAAGAACGAGTTTGTAATGAAACCGCCTCCCTGCCTGGTGAGCTGCCTATGTCCAGTTTGGGAGGCCACACCCATGACCTGACCTGACCCACCTCGTGCACCACCACACCCCACCGCACACAGGGTCCCAGCATCTGTCTTTCCCTGGCCCCTGCTTGTGTCCCCTCGACCATCTCCACGCTCTTCCCAGCCCACGTGATCACCCCCTGGACCCTCTCCAGGCCCCCGGGACCCACATTCCATGCCCATCCTCCTGGGCAGGGTTCTGGGACCCAGGGAAAGGAGGCCCCCTCCGCACATGGGATTTCCCACCACTGCCTCTGGACGGACCACCCATACAGCGAGGTGACCCCCACCCGTCCTCCAAGCCTGACTTCCCTTCTCCTCCTGGTCCTGGGTGGGACTGTCCACCCAGATGGAGTGTTGGGGCCAGTGGACGATGGCCTACTGCTACAGTGATGACCTCCACCTTCGCCACGGTCTTGGGGCTACCCTTCCCTCCCCCACCCCCACTGCAGTGCCCACAGCCTGCTTCAGCCCCTCCAGTGGGGGCAGCCCCAAGCTACCCAGTCTGCTGTGGCCTCTCCCCAGGGCCAGGTGAGTGAGAGAGGAGGCTGACAGCATGGGCGAGGGTGGGGGGATGAGGCCTCACCCCACAGGCTCCAGACAAGGGTATTTTACAGCCTCCCCCACCTGCTTGCCGGGGCTGAGTCACAGAGGTGCAGGTGACCCAGAACTGAGTCAGGCAGGGCCTGTCCCTGGGGCGCCCAGCCCAGCCAGGCAGTTCTTGGGTGGTGACAGTACTGTGCACTGTCCACCCTGTCCCCCACCTAGTCTCCAGCAGGTGCTGCTTCCCTGGCGGCCGAGGTGGCCCCAGCACCTGGGGGGAGAGCGCAGTGGGCTGGCTCATCCAGTGTGCCCTCCGAGCCTCCGCAGGAACTGCCTTCTTCTCTCGGCAGGAGGGGACTTCACACCTGGTTTGTTTGAAGGCCAAGTGCCCTGGTCACTGTCTCCACACCAGACGCCCAGACTGCCGGGCTGACAGCTGGAGGCAGGCCGCTCAGTGCAGGTGCAGGGGGCCGCGTCCAGCTGTCAGCAGGGTAGCTGGGAACCGCACGTGAATGTGGCAGCAGGCCCCGGACCCCCAGGGCCTCCTGTCCTGGGTTGGTGGGTCCTGGCACTGGGCCGTGGGCCAGGGCTGGGAAGAGAAAGGTGCCCACGTGGCCCAGCCCCACTGGGGGCTGTGCTCCTGCACTGGACGCTTTGGGGACAGCTGAGAAAACGGGAACTCAGACCTCTGTGTGCTGAGAAATGTCGTCTCCCAGTGAGGCTTCTGGATGTGCTAGTGGAACCACAACAGTATGGGCACCATCCTGGGGGCAAGTGACTCTTCAAGGATTTAGGGGCAAAGGTCATGACCTCTGCAACTTTCTAATGGTCTGGTGGACAATGAACGAATGTGCACATACGAGATGCAGAGATATGCCCAGGCTGACAGTGGGTGAATCGGAGGGTGTGTAGTGCTGGGTACACAGCACCTGGCTTCAGTGCAACTTCAGACTTAAAATGCACAACTGGAACATAACTGGGTGTCGGACATGTCCCTCCTCACAGAAGCAGCGTGGATCTGAGTCCTTCCTCAGAGGCTGGTTCAACCAGGCAGCTGAGTAGGGAGCAGCCCAGGTGGAGCACCTCCTAGGAGGGCAGTGGAGCACCTCCTGGGAGCATATGAGAGCACCTACTGAGAGCATAAGGGAGCACTAATGTGAGCCATGAGCCAGCTGCAGGGTGGGGATGTGGGCGCTGAATCCAGCACCTGTACACAGAAGTGGTGGTGGTGGGGTCTTTGGGCCTGGTCCCTGGCATGCTGCCCTTTTCAGCAGCCAGGAACCTACCCTCTCGATGTCACCACCCTGAAGCCTCCAGGCCCAGGGGTGACCTCCACCCAGCTTAGGAGCCCTGATGACAGGCTGGGTGTGGCCACAGGGCAGTAGAAATGTGCACATGCAGGGGGCACTGCAAGGCCTGGCTGATTGCTGGATGGAGCCTGGAGGGCTTTCCTGGAGAAATGATGTGTGAGCTGGGCGAGGAGGGTTGCTCATCTGTGGGTAACGCATACTTACTGAATACGTGGTGCAGGGTTGGGGTCCCCCTTCCCTGCGGGGTGCTGCTGGGAGGGAGCCTGAGGGCAGAGACGTTCCTGCTGGTGTGACAGCTGTGGTCTGTTCACGGTCAGGCAGAGTGGGATGCTGTCCAGACCACGGTGACCCAAGGTGGCTGCTGCAAACCACGGTGAGGGCAGTGCAGGGATAATCATACCACTGGAGCCCCCTCCTCGGGCAGTGCCCACACCTGGCCAGCTGGCAGGAGCCCCTCATTTTCTCCCTCCTATCTCTCTGTGCCACACAGACAGCAAACATGCCAGCAAATTAGATTAAGGAGGTGATTAGGTGGAGATTTTTGGCTTGGGGCCAGCTCACACTCTCCTGGCTGTTTCACGTTGTAATTGCATGCTGCTCACTGCAGTTGCTAAATGTTAAATTACAAGCGTTTGCCTGTGATCCATCATTTCACCACAATTACAATAATTATGTCCCTATGAGAAGATCAGCAAAAATGACCTGGAGGGGAAGGCAGTGTGGCAGAAATGATGCGGGCTGGGGGATGAGCTGGGAACGTGCGGGGTCCACATGCGAACCTCCCTTGGCAGGTAGGGGTCGATGTGTTTCCCGTGAACCACATGCATGATTGGCAAATACTCTGAAGTTTTTTTCAAATGCCAGAGAAAGAATTTTCTGAATGTGTTTGGGAAACTTAATATTTTTCTAGAAGCATCCAGTTTCTAGGGGAGGAAGTGGATTCTTCAATGAGCAGATTCAGGTGACTGGACATTTTGAATAACAGAATGACTATCATTACGCATTTGAAAACGTCAAGACTGGGTGGAAAATAAAAATGTTTGCAGAAGCTGGGCCATGTTAGTGGCTCAAAGAACTCAGGCTTAGGGAGCTCGGTGGGGAGGGGCTGGATGGGGTTCCCCAACGAGGGCCCCAGCCCTGCAGAGAGCGGGCGGCACCTTGACTCCCGAATCAGCTGGCATCTGTGCGGAGCCGAGGCTTGTCATGCCCCCCGAGACGAGGCTCTGTGGGATGATGTTGCAGACTACATCACCCTGAGGACTAAGGCCCCACCCACTTTGCAGGTAACGAGGCTCAGAAACAGACCCTGACTCCTCAGCCCCTGTGAACCCGTCCAGGGAGGGTCCACATCAGAGCCCAGGCCCATCCACTGCCCACAGGGCCTGCAAGCCCCCTAACTTTCAGAGGCTGGGAAAGCCATCCCACAGACCCTCCACCCCAGGGATGTCCTTCCTCAGGTGATGGGCCCCAGCCGCACTTGAAAAGGATGACTGGAGGAGATGAAGCGTGGGCTCCCGCAGGTTAGGTTCACATGCAGGAACCTGCAGTGGTCCGGCTGTGACTGTGGGTTTTGGTCCCACTGAAGGCTTCCGCTGCTGCCTCCGGGCCAGCCCAGGCCTGGCTGCAGCCCTGGAAGCAATCACAGAGGACGAGCCCAGGAGGCATCTGGGAAACATTTCTTGAGTGAAGGGACAGATGACAAGTGAAGGCTGATACTGACCCGAGTTTGGGCCCTAGACTCCCCCACCACGTGCTGTGTGTGGACCCATAGGCAGGCAGGGGCTCACATCAGCACTTTCCCACATGCGGGAGAGGATGAAGCCCAGAGCGTCCACCCCAAGGGTGCTGAGTTGTGCCGTGGGGCCTCCATCATCTCTGAGCCCTGGCCTCTGCTGCCTGTGCCCCTCGGGGGCTGTGGAAGGCCCTGGGGCTGGACAGTGGGGCCCAGCCCTGAGCCGCTGTCACTCGGGTGTGCAGGCCTGCAGCTTTGGCATCTGACTCCAGTGGGTTCTGATCCTCCACCTTGATATCCAGTGGGCATCCTGGTGTTGGGAGGACTGTGATGCAGGGGACACCCAACTTTTGCTCGGACACCACGATGCTCACCTCCTTTCCCACTACAGGTTGGGGTGGGGCACCACTGTCCCTCGTTTAACCGGGCGAAACATTCATTGGGATGTGCTCCCCAATCGCCAGCCACCTGTAGATGAACACATCCCAAGGTTCTCTTGCTGTCTGGGACCCTGCAGGTGTTCTCCATTCCCTGCCAGGCATGAAGCCGACGGGCGGCCACTGGGCAGCTTCAGACAGTCACGACCCACATCGTCCTGCTGCCCCCGCCCCAAACACGTGCCCCCAGGAGCTGACACCATGAGCACCGGGAACCCCCTCTGTGGGGCCGGTTCACTTGCAGATGGCTTTGCACAGCCAGGAGGCGCCAGCAGCTCCATCTTGGCAGGGGGCCCGGAGATGAGTGAAGCCATGGGGAACCAGTTCTGCTGCTGTGACCGTGGCAGGTGCTTCTCAGGAGGAGGGAAATTTGGAAATTCCTGCTTTGGGGACCCTCAGGAATCTGGAGGCACCTGTGTTCCCCAAAGGTAGGGCCTGTCAGAGACAGAGTTCTGATGGCCTCAACATCTTGTCAGATTCTTCCAAGAACAGTGCCAGGACGTTTGTTTTTTAATTAGTAGTCTTAATTCTTCAGGTTTACAGAGAAACTGAGCAGAGAATACCGAAGGTTCCCACATACCCCCTGCCCTGCCCCAGGTCCCCCTCTTACTGGTTCTGGAAAGTGTGCATGTTGTAACATTTGACGAGCCAGTACTGATGGACAGTGACCCAAAGGCTGTAGCTCCTCCTGTGTCGTGGGCTCTGCCAGTCCGGCACGCATGCTGTACTGAGCTAGTTTTAGGGAAGTGAACCTGGGTAGAGGTGGTCTGGCAGCCTCCCAGGTCACAGCCATGAGCCTGGGATGGGAACCAGCTCTGTCACCACAGAGCAGCTCTCCCTGATGGTCCCCTGGTCACTGGGGGTTTTCAAACCCTGAGCAGGTCACTGAGGCCAGTACACTCAGTCTCCGTGTCTGTAACATGAAGGGGGCTGCCTGGCCTCTCTCTGTGTGCCGGCCTGGACCCTGACCAGCCACCAGCCCCTCAGGGGTGGATGGGCCTGGCGGGGCTGCTTGTAAAGGGTTTCCTCACCACCTGCAGTGCCCTGGGTAAGGGGCTCTGCTGTGCAGACATGCTTAGTGGGCACAGGGGCGATTGCAGCTTCCAGATTCGCAACCAGCAAACAACTCTTCCCAGTGGCCTGAGGGCTGGTTCCACTCGGGCCACTTCTTAAAGCACTTTTGCACCCTGGTACCTGCAGCCATGGGGGGCGGGGCACTCACTCCAAAGAGGGTGCAGCAGGCCCCCAAGCCCGGAATGCACATGTATAGTCCTCCAGCCTCAAAACTGACCTCAGGTCTTAGGATGATGTCACCGTTTCTGACTGGGCGAGGTCCGGGCTTTGGCTGGGTGGGCTGGCCTCCTCTGTCCCAGCACTGCTCTGAACGCTAACTCCCCACAAGGGTGACCCAGCACTCCTGAGGCCGGCTGTCTCCAGCCCAGCTGTTCTGGGCCCTGCAGACTCCAGCTTCTCCAGAGTGTGATAATTCCGTCCCTACAACCCAGGTAGACTTCCCAACCCCTAACCAGACGAAAGGGCACAACACACAAGTAATAGACACTTCCCCTCCCCTGCAGGTCACTTGAAATGCCTCCTGAAATGTATCTCTGTTGGAAAAGAAATGCTAAAACAAGGTCAGATTTCTTCAGCGTTTGTTGCTGTTTCAGGCTCTGGAGCTGAGGAAGCAGAAAAACCTGCTTTTGTGATCACAGGCGCGGCTGCCTGGAGTGCCAGGGCTCCCTCTCTCCACTTGGTAGACCCTCTCGTCCTCCCAGAGGCCAGTGTCCTCTGGGCTGCTTAGTCCCCGTGGCCTCCCCCAGTGGATGTCGGGCACCTGGTGGCCCCAGTGACCGCCCCGGTGAGGGAACAGCTATTAATTACCACACTGCACTCACCCTGCTGGTCCCGCTACAACAGGGACCTCAGCGGGGAATTTAGCACACGGGGGCATCTGGTGGTATCTGGAGACAGTTCAGGTTGCCAAGCCTGGGGGAGGGGAACCAATCTGCCAGGATGTTGCTAAAATCCTACAACTTGCAAGAATCAAGTGCAAGGTTGGTGAAGCAGGTCCTAGACCAACTATGAGTGAGGACGTGGAGAGCGCCGGGAGGCAGCAGTGACGCAGGAGCGGCGGCCTCCAACCGCAAACTCAGAGCCTTCTGTGGAATGGGTGTTCCAGGGTCCACCGAACACTCAACAGTGAGTCAGCCACATCTCCAGCACAGCTGGGCCTCCCTTCCCCCGTGGGCCGCAGAACAAGACCGAGTCTGAACTTCCGCAAAGCACACTGTGGGCGCCAGGAGCATCTCTTAGGGGCTCAGGCTGGTCACACAGCAGTGCCAGGCCAGGCGCCCCTGCTACAGCCCAATGGCCACTCTGCGTTCAGTCTGCACAATGGGGCCACAGCACCGCCACTGCGGGACGGGCAGGCCAGCCGGGCGCTCGGCTTGGGTCTGCACACACTTGGGGTTTCGGGTTTCTACCCCGCCCCCGCACTGTGCTGCCCTGTCCCCCTCCTGCTCGGGACGCCACTTTCCAGCCTGGCTCTTCTCTCCCGGACCTTTCTCCTCGTCCCTCGTGCGGTCCCCTCCTCTCCGCGGCGTCCCAGCCTGTCCCATCCCCGGGCCACACGTCCCCGGCGATCCATGCCCCCGCCAAACCTCACAGAGCGGCATCCGCCGCGTCCAGCCGGGGTGCACGGGGCCGAACGCGGGGCGCGGGCGCACGGGGCGGAGTTCCGGCGCGCAGGGGCGGACCCGGGGCGGAGGCGGAGCGGCCGGACGGGCGCCGCCCCCCAGCTGAGCAGCGACCCGGACCGCGGACTCGCAGACTTCAGAGGCTCTGGCGGCGGCGTCGGGCGTGGAGGTCCGCGCGCGGCTGCATCGGCTTCAGCGGCTAGGGCGGCCCCGGCTGCGGCGGGGATGGGCGGGCGGCCGTCCCAGGGGCGCGAGGTTCGCGCGACGTGACCATCTGGACTTGGAGCCCGGCCGCCCGGCCGCGCCGGGTCGAGGGTCTGCTCGGTGGGCGCGGACGCGGGGCCGGCGGCCGAGCAGGAGCCAGAGCATGCGGGGCGCGGCGCGGGCGGCCGGGGGGCGCGCGGGGCAGCTGTGGCCGAGGCCCCCCGCCTTGGGCCCTGGCCCGCCGCCGCTGCTGCTGTTGCTGGCCGTGCTGCTTGGTGGCGCGGGCGCGCAGTACTCGAGCGACCTGTGCAGCTGGAAGGGGAGGTGAGTCCGCGCAGCGCGACCCCCGCCTTCGGGTCCCCTCCCTTCTTGGGCGGGCCGAGGGCGCCGGGGCTCGGGGACCCGCTCTCCAGGCTGAGTGCCATCCCCGCCCTCCCCCGCCCCCGGTTCTAGAACAAAAGAGCCCGCGGAGTCCCGGTCCCCTGACCCGGAGGACGCCCAGGGGGAGGCGCGCCTGTAGCGCGGCGGGGTCAGTCCGGACCGGCAGTCCGCTCGCCCCGCGCGGGATCGCGCAGATCCCGACTTGGTCCCCCGAACGCCGCAGCCACGATTCGGCGACCCCTCACTGGAGGCGGGCGGGGGTCGGCGCTCTGGTCCTATCTGGCCTCTGCCCCACCGCGAGGAGTTGCGCGCCCCAGGCCGGGCGGGAGGAGCCAGGCCTGCACTCTGGGCTGGGCGGGAAGGGACGGCTGGGTCCGCGGGACGGAGCGGGGACCCTGGTGTTGACCGTGCACTGACCGCGTCCGTGCGGGCGGAGACCCGCGGGCGGACACCTGTGCGCCGGGCGAGTTCCGGGCCTGTCCGAGCCCCCTGCCCCGCCTCGTGAAGGTCAGGCCGCCCTTGGCAGCGCGCGCTGTGCTCGGCGACCCCCCTTCACGCCCTCCGCCAAGGCAGGCAGCCGAGGACTTTTTTTTAAAACTGCAGTGTGACAGGCGAGTCACAAGCGTGGGCGGGGGCTGAGGGCGCAGCTACTCAGGACGCGAAGCGCCGTCCGCCAGGGCGACGGCCCCGCGCCAGGCACCTCGCCTTAGGGGAAGCCAGCTTTGTGCCTGGGAGGTTGAGGATTCAGGAGTTTGCGGAGGGAGAAACTAGCGTCTTCTCTGAAAATGCTGTGGGCCGGGGCTGACCTTGGGTCTGGGTGTCGGGGTGTCCGACGGAGCAGGGCCCCCACCCAAGCCCCTGAGATCTGATGGGAAGACTCCGGCTGGCAGACACCTCAGCTTGGGGGTGTGACACGGTTATTCTGCGTGAAGCCGGTTTTCTGAGAAGGTGGGGGTTGTGCCACTGCACTGGGTTCAGTGTCCACAGCCGCTGGTTATCTTGGGTATGTACAGACCCGGTTCGCTGTAGAAACGCAGTTACCTACCCTGCTCCCATCTCTCCGGTTCTCACCCCTCCTGGAGTGAGGGTCCTGGGCTCCTGAGGATGGGACGGTGTTCCCTGCCCTGCCTTCGGCAGAAGCTCCCCAGCTCACACTCAGGCAGGGGTGACGGCGCTGAGGCTGGGGCCCTGAGCACGGATGGGAGCTCCGGGGGAGGGTTGGCCTGGAGAACGCTGGCGCCAGCACAGAGCTGGCTGGGAGCCTCTGACTCTCACACTCTCTTCTGGGGCTGCCCTTTCCCCCTCGCTGGTAATTAAACTCCCTGCTTTGCAGCCTCTGCTGGATGAATGAGTGCATCCCCAAACTGAGGCCTTGGGGTGTCCTGCCTCAGCAGATCAAAAACAGAAGCCCAGTCCCACCCTGTGAGCCTGAGTTTCCAGAGGAGGCGCTGACATCTTTTTCAGGTTCTGTGTGCCTGGAAGAAGATATCCCCCTGGAGCCCAGAGGGGCTTTGAGTGAGGGCTGGTCACAGGCCAACCTGCTCCTGGACCAAGCAGGTGCTTGCAATGGGCGGACGACCTCCTTCACCTTCCCGTTCCTGTGCATCCTCTCATCTACCTGGGGTCGCAGGGAGGCTTAGCTGCAGACCCTTTGCCTCCATCATTGCTAACGGACCCCCAGTCTTGGACACCCTCCAGTGTCCTCTGCTCAACCCAGAGGCAGAACCTAGCTGAGGGTGGCTGCAGTGGCATTAGGAGCTGTGGGCAGGAGCTGGAGCAGAGACAGGTCCAGGCCACATTCCTGGAGCGTAAGCCCCCCTTGTACCGTAATCAGTGCCCCCACTTATCAAGCTGTGTCACAGATCAGCTGACGGATTCGTGCTGTCGAAACCCTGGCGTGCCAGCTTGCCTGCTGACTCTGTAGCATTTGTGACTTTTTATGAGCCGTTCTGAAGACAGCGCAGTGTGGTGCGAGCTCCAACGTGCGGGGTGGACTCTGCTCTCTTGATAGGAAGGGGGTTGCTCTTTGTGACACTGGCCACTCACAGTTGACAGGCTGAATGTGTTTCTGGGTGTTTCCAAGCAATTAAGCACAAGGTTTTGAAATCCGTCTCCCTTGTGCAGGGGCAGGGCCTGCCCTATCTTTATTAGGCCGTGGTTGTAAAGGCGGACCATGAACCTTCCCACTGCTGCGGGCTGGGCATTGCCAGTGTGTCGCACCTGGGCTGCTTGTCCTGCTCAGTGGGAATGTGAAAGGTAACCCCAATCAGCAGAGCCCTTTGGTTTCACCCTGGATATGAAGCTCTTCCTGACTTTGGTCAACAAGAGGCCGGCGTTTCCTTCTGGTGACTCAGGTTTGGGCTAGGCTGTGGGTGTGAGGGGTGTGGGCTCTGCTGCCACCACACTGACCCCTGCAGAAAGTCCCTGTAATGACTTGGGATTTGACATCTTCTCCATAAAGGTGCTCCAGGGGCACGGTGTTCACCCAGTACCTCCACCTGGATTGTCTGCCTGGGGAGTGACACTTTTTATGTGGAGTAAACAATGCTATATTCAGAGCCCTGGCCTGAGCGAGTTACCAGAAACCCTTTCGACTCTTAAGAAAATGCACTAGTTCAGTTCAGATCATCCGAGATTAAATCAGTCTTCTCAGCTCCCTGAGGTTAACTAGAAACTCACTTTCCCCTGCGTCTTTTAGCTTCACGACAACACCAGAGAGCAGTGACTGTTTTTGCTCGTTAGTGTATCCCTTGTGTGTCCTGGGAAAGCCGGAGGTGCCATCGTCCGTGGCCATCGCCGATGCGTGTTTTTGCACCTGCAGCACTTCTTCATAAATAGGAGTTTTTTTCAGGCTCTCAGTGGTGGCTTGATTTTCTGGTTAGAACTGGACAGACCTCAACTTCAGCAGGCCCCAGGCTGAGGGGCCGGGGTCCCACTGAACGGAGCAGATGTTTGTTTAAATGCAGGTTTTGCACCTGGCAGGCTGTGGTGTGAGGGTGGACGCTCCTGCGCTGGGTGCCTAGCGGAAGTCTTGCTGGTCCCGATGTTTTAGAAGAACGAGAGAACAGCAGAACAGGGCCCATACCGGCTCTGGGTACGAGGCGGATCCAGTAGAGGGTTAAGTGAGGGGTGCTTTATTTCTTGTGTCAATCTGCATTTGAGTCCTAGTCCTCTTTTAGGGGAGCAACTTACAAATAAGCGGAGCCAGGCATCCCCACAAGATGAGTGTGGTCACACGTGCAGGCTGGTGTACTGCAGTCCCCAGGCTGCGAATTGCCTTCCCTTGGACCGCGTGGTTTGGCCATCTGTCCCCATGAGGGTTCCCTCTGCCCCTGCCAAGGTGTGGTGAAGGGTGGGCCTCCCCATTTCCCCTCCACTGTTGGGGTTCAGGCAGCTTAGTGAGAGGTGCCCACGGGCTGAGGTGCAGATTCTCCCCTCCCTCCACTCCAAGGGCCCCTCCTCACTACCGAGAGGGAAGCAAAGCCTTGGACAGGACAGTTTTTGTGGAAGAGAGTTGAGAATGGGTGCCTGGGCACAAGACAAGTGTCCAGCTGCCCCCTGAGGCTGGAGACAGGAGAGGAGGGACACTATGATAAAGTCTGTTTGGCTGCACAGGAGCAGAGCTAATTATAGTCATCTGGGGCAACCACACACCATTTAGTCTAATTTTTTCACCCAGCACTATAATCATGCCCATTCCCTCCTGTGCGTCACATGAGCTTGTGTGAGTTTTATTTGACGATAATTTGTAAGTCTGCTCTGCGTGTGCGGCCCTGGTAGGCGTCTGAGGCCGGGCTGCTTATGACCCAGGGCCTTGGGGGTGGGGAGCGGGGTGAGGAGGGAGTTCACCTCCCCGACACCTCCTTCTGATGTGGTCTGCAGGATGACTGGGCAGCCCCAGCCTGCAGCTGGCCGCTGTATGAAAAGTGAGGCTTTTCGGGGCCCGGAGCATGAGTCACCAACAGTAAATGCAAACCATATGTTATGTGTTTTCTCCTCTGCAGACGGGGTTTCTGGTAACTCGCTCAGGCCAGGGCTCTGAATATAGCATTGTTTATGCCACATAAAAATCCTAAGAATGTGGGTGAACCTGTCTGAGATCTGATCAGAACCAAATTTCATGTAATAAAACACTAAGTTGAAGTCACTGGTTGAGTTCCAGGGCAGCTTGGTGGCTGTGACGTACCGTTACCACAAGCTGACATTTACATTACAATTTTGAGCAGGGAAACTAACGCTTTTGATGGTTTCTATTTCTCGAAAACATAACGTTATGACTTTACTTAAGACCTGTCTCCCCGAGAGCGCAGCACACCTCATTTTTTCCTGTTTGGCATGTATTAGGCGTGAAGCCTGCTGGGCTCCCTCACAGTCCCTGTTGAGAAGAGTAGGTGTCTGTGTGCCTTTTGTGTCCCCTCTCTTTGGCTTTTCCATACCTTCTGTCCCATGTCTCCCCGTGGAGGAAACGTTTGCCTTACTTTTGTATTTTCCTTAGATATTTGAGTTTGTCTTCAGAAATGCAGTTGGCAATGCAGGGTCCTCAGGTTTGTAAATGCATGAGAAAGTGGTCAAATCATCACCGTCAGGAAAATAGGAGCCCTGTGCCTAACAGTGACCCCAAGACAAAACTCTCCAGCAACCTCCACCCCCCGCCACGTCACTGATGTGCCCGGTCGGCTTAAAAGCTGCTCTTTGGAGGGCGTTCTTTATTACGTGAGCACTGCGTGCTCGTGTACCTCCTGTAACGGAGCCTGCTGCCGAGTGTTCACACTCGGGGGTCGGCCCTGACTTCCCAGCCTCACCTGGTGACCTGGAACTTGGGTTGGTGCCAAAGTCCTGCTGGTGTTTCCCCATTTATTATTTGGAAGAGCTCCCATTCCTTGGTCCTCACCTCCACTGCACCTGTCACCTCCACCGAACATTGAGGTGTCCAGGGGTCTGGGAGCCAGAAGCTCCTGCGCTGACCAGAGCTGGAAGGGAGGGGCGGGGGAGGCCGTGGGCCCGGGCTGAGCAGTGGGCTGGGGGTGTTCAGCCTGCCGGCGGGGAGGGCTGCTTGGCCCCGCTGCACACTGACATGTCTCCCCACCCCCGCAGCGGGCTGACGCACGAGGCCCACAGGAAGGAGGTGGAGCAGGTGTACCTGCGCTGCTCCGCAGGCACCGTCGAGTGGATGTACCCGACCGGGGCGCTCATCGTGAACCTGCGGCCCAACACCTTCTCGCCCTCCCGACCCCTGACCCTGTGCATCAAGCCCCTCAGGGGCTCCTCGGGGGCCAATATTTATTTGGAGAAAACTGGAGAACTGAGACTGCTGGTGCGGGACGGGGACCGCGGGCCCGGCCAGGAGCCGTGCTTCAGCTTTGAGCAGGGTGGCCTGTTCGTGGAGGCCACGCCCCAGCAGGACATCAGCCGGAGGACGACGGGCTTCCAGTACGAGCTGACCAGCCGGCGCGCGGGGTCAGATCTGCACGGCCTGTCGGGTGAGTGTGGTGCCTGGGGGGGCGGTGGCTGGGGGCTCCCCGGCCTCTCTGGTCTGGCAGCAGTGGTCCCTTCTCACTCACCAGACCTCTCTGATTTCCTCCTGTGCCTCGTTCGCACAGCCTTCATGAACACAGACTGGTGGGTCTGTCCTGAGGGGCTCAGGTGCCAGCAGATGGTCCCTCCTAGGGGGCAGGTGTGAGACGTGTGGGGTCCCGTCAGTGCTGTGGGCGTTATGGACTTGGGAGAAAGGCCACGGGTCAGAGCAGAGCCCTGGCAGGCCCTCTCTGCACTGATTTCCACTGTAATTTGAGTTGGGTGCTGTTCCCTCCAAATGCCCCAGAATTCCTCCTGACGCACG
Source organism: Vicugna pacos (assembly GCF_048564905.1). Classification (NCBI taxonomy): domain Eukaryota; kingdom Metazoa; phylum Chordata; class Mammalia; order Artiodactyla; family Camelidae; genus Vicugna; species Vicugna pacos. Next base: position 63,177,452 of record NC_133002.1, read on the forward strand.
AGCTGGCCAAGCGCTTTTGGCGTCGCTGCAGCCCCAGAGGTGCTGGGTGTGGGGTGGGGGCCAAGGCTGACTCTCGTCCCAGAGCTGTGCAGAGTCGTGACGTCCTGAGTCACGGCTGGGCCTGCTTCCCGAGGCATTCCACGTGTGTGTGTCAGGGGTCACTGCCCCATGTGGAGCGAGGACACCAGCGCTGGGCCAGTGGTGGGCACCCCAGGTGAGGTCCCAGAGGGAGGGCCTGGGTGGACGAGGGCCCTGTGTGTGGGTCCGTGTTAGTCTCTGGAAAGTTGTGTGGGCAGAGAGCAGCTTGTGATCCCTGGAGCCCTCACGCAGGGCAGACTCAGGGTCCCCATCCGTTAGTTAGGGACAACCGGCCAGGTTCCACCCTCCTCTGAGGCACAGACGACCTCACGGGGTCTGAGCGTGTGGGGCGGGGCTGGCAGGGCATTGCTTCAGTTCCAGAGTAAGTTGGTAGCAAGATGCCTCCCAGGGGGAAGGTGTGAGCTCGGCTCTTCCTGGGGGAGGTTCTGGGGGGCTGTTCCTTCAGGGACGGGCCAGGCTGATGGTCAGTGCAAGGTGCTATGGCACCAAGTGGTGGGGGTGAGGCAGGGACGCTGCCCACACCGCTCACACCCCGCAGTGCGCGGTCACCCCGGCACGGAGAATGACCCACCCCAAGAGTCAGCGGTGCTGAGTGGGAAACAGCTGGTTTGAGCTGGGCTGGTCCTAAGAAGAGTGTGATCTCCACATTTCAGTGAATAAAGTCTTCCACTGGGAAAAACCAGACCCACTAGGATTTGAAATGTGGACTTTTCTTCTGAGGGTGAATCCACATTTTATTGTTCTGTGTCCTTCCTCAGATCAGTTTTCAAAACCTTAAGCCTCTGTCAGACTACTGGTCTGTTACAGAGCTCCAGGGTAGGAGTGCCCAGGTGGGACCCACCGGGAACACTGAGAGCTGCTGTAAGCCCAGGACCCGAATGAGTCTTCGACCACGACAGCCTTTATCTTGGTCACCAGTGATCACGGGGCTCCCTTGGGGCCCTGGAGATAAACTCAAAATTAAAACAAAACCTGGAAAAGCCCGGTCTCCAAATTTGGTGTCCCAACCACGGCGGTGGCCGGCTGACCGGGGCGGACGCTGACAACAGTGCTGGTGACTCGAGGCCGCTCAGCTGCTGGTCACGTATTCTTCCCGGCCGGAGCCTCTTTCCACTTTGTTGTGTGTCCCCACCAGGTTCTTAGAGGCCCCGGCCTGACAGTCCTTTCAGGGCTGCCACCTGAGTGCTCCTGCCTGCACAGACTGGAGTTTCTGGTGGAAAACTCATGGTGGGATCACAGCCTGGGGTGACTCAGAGCCTGTGGATCAGCCCATGGGACCCAAGACTTTGTTTCTCTCCCTCACCTGGGGGCAAAGTCTGTGCCGCCTCAGACCCCCAAGTCCACATTTCCAGTCCTGGGCAGTGAGTGGGTTTGGGACAGGACTGTAGGGGTGCAGGGAGAAGGTCTCTTGTGATGGGGGGGTGTTGTCTGGTCACCGGCCAGGGCCCCACACTGGACATGTGGCTGTGGCTGGACTGCGCTGGCAGGGGTGCTGACATACGCCTGCCTGGCCCTGGGGTGTCTCCTTAAATCTGGGGCCTGCAGGGATCCTGGGGACCCTGGGGATGGTGGGGCACGAGTGTCCATCTGCCCAGTGGCTGAGATGCTGAGGGCAGCACAGACACAGTGACCATCAGAACTCGGGGTGGGGACTCAGCGCTCCAGGGGCCTGGGGGCCCAGCCCCGACCCACCCTGGGGGAGGGGAGGGGCAGCAGGGATCTGGGGAGGCTGGTGTGCCCCTCCTCTCCAGGGATGGGCCCCTAAGCTTTTAACGCCAAAGGAATGGGCATGTAATGGGGAATGCTGGTGCTGGCCGTCTGGCAGCAATGACCAGGCCAGGCAGGCTCTCAGATGGCAGGCCGGCAGCCCTCTCCTGACTGGCCCTGGCTGCAGGGGAGATCCCAGTGGAGCTGGAGCCCAGGTGTGTGTGCGTGGATGAGGATGTGCCCTTGGGCCAGGCAGCCAGTTGTCCGACCTGCTGGGCAGGTGGATGATGAGTCACGAGTTCCAGTCTGTGCTGACTTGGGAGAAAAGAGGCTCCATGGGCCGGGATCCTGGTGAGAGATGTGTGAGCCTCGCCCGCCTGCCACAGCTCTGGGTGGTTCCGCCGGGTGTTTATGGCTAACGTGTTGGCCTCGTGTCCACTCATGTTGCATAATCGGCTTCCTCGTATGAACCAAGATGCGCCGACAGCCAAGAAGAGGCAGGCGCAGCTGGAGGGGCAAGCAGGTGGCGAGGGGCCTTCAGCCCCAGGGGACTCGGGGCTTGGCTGCCATGTGGCAGGAGGGGGACGACCTACTCCCCCAGCCCTCCCCCTCCTCCAAGGGCCCCGCTGGGCACCTGAGTAACAGGGGACCCCTTCCTCTGGTGCTGGAGAAGTCTGGTAGGACACAAAAAGCAGGCGAGCGACTAGATGCGGCTTGCTCCTGGAGGAAGCTCCCTCCACACCTGGAACGTGTGCTGAGGCCTTGCCGTGGACCCGCCGGGCTGTCTGGGCCATCCTCCCCAGGGTCCCAGTCTGGGGAAGCAGGCACCACCAGTGGGCTGGGGGATGCATGGAGTAGCCAGCAAGTGAGGGTGAGGGTGTTGCTCTGTCTGGTTCTTGGGGACAGACACAGACCCCATCTCCATGGCTCTCCTGGGGCAGCTCAGGTGGGCCCCGGATTCCAGCCTGTGCTTTCACTACTTAGGGGCCGAGAAGGAGGAGCATACAGGCTTGGCCACATCCCCACTCTGGGCTTTGGGGTTTGGGCTCTGTGTGGTGCCCACCCACCCCAGGCAGGCCCCCTGTGTGCAGATGATGGGGAGACAGTGGCCAGAGTGCAGGCAGTTTAGACACACAGCCAGAGGGGAGGCGCTGGCTGTGAGCACAGAAGTGACTCCCGCCGCTGCTCGTGGGCGCCGGCTGGGGGTGGCCTGCGTCCTGCAGCTTCTGATGGGCTTCATCCCCCCATCCGCTTTGAAACTGTTCTGTTCAAATGACCCCTGCAGGCGGCCTGGCAGGTCCACACCCCCGCTGGGGTCCACCTTGGCACCTTAGCGTTTAGGGATGGCCTTGATGGGCCATGGGGGACAAGCAGCAACGTCCAGAAGTGAAAAGAAACCGCGCTATTTCCTGGAAACAGTAAAGGAGAGAGCTTGATTTTTTCCCTGGGATCACTGAGTCTCCTGCATGGTGGTTCTCTGGCCCTGGTAGTTACTGTGTGATTATTTTTCATCTTATCCTTCTCTGGACTCTTGGGGTGGAGGGTGTGTCTCACCAGGAAGTGGGGAGCAGGTGCGGAGGGACAGCCGGTGGCACGGAGAGCTCCCTCTGCTCCCCACGCTTGAGGCAGGGCCTCGCAGGTGGCATCCCCCGCCGTCATCTGGGGTGACGTCAGCCCGCGGCCTGGAGTTGGGCTGGTGTGGGGTTGTCGTGACAATCAGAGGAGGCGCTCTGCTCGACGGGTACCAGCCTCGCTCCTCCCTGTTAACTTGCTACGTCCATCGCCTGTCCCGGCCTGCCCGATGAGCCCAGCACGTGTCCCCAACCCCGGTTTTCCTTCTGGAAGTTCTGCACGTCCCCCGCTGCCCTTACCCGGGCAGCCCCGCCCTCGGGCCAGCATCCCGCCATCTGCAGACGTCTCTGGGTAGCAGGCGGCCTGACAGAGGGCTGCTGCCCCTGCCTGTACCTGCGGCTCCCACCTGGGCCCCTACTGCAGCCCTGCTGGTCTCCCTGATGCTGTTTCTCCCGCTTCATTCGGCTCCCTTTATGTACATTCCGGAGTAATCTTTCTGCCGTCCACACCCCAACCCCCCTTCCGAGAACCACAGGCCAGAATTCCAACCAGCCCCTTGGCCGCCCCCTCCCCATCTTCCCCACAAGGAAACGAGCTTCCATGTGTCCGAAACCAGCGCATTCCACGCAGCCTTTACGAGCCTGACTCCGCTGAGTAATTGTTTCCAGACCGCTCCTCTTGGCGCCCACAGCCCGGCTTCTGCACGAGGGTGCCTGCCCTGTGTGAAGCTCGGAGTCGAAAGAGGGCTGGGAGTGGGGGGCCTTGTTAGCCCGGCTGTCATGGTGCCGACTCACTGAGGCCTCTGGAGGGCGGGCCTGCAGGCCGCCGACTGCCCTCCACCGGGGCCACTGGGGTCCCCATTCCTCTGTGTGGGGCTGGGGGCGCTGTGCGGGTCAGGGCAGGGCCCCCGGGACAAGCTCACGCCACCTTTCTCGTCAGCCGTGGGCTGGGGCCCATGACCACGGAGAGGGCAAGACGCCCGGGCCCAGGGTCCCATCACGCTGTGTGGCCTGGGCCCATCTCAGCCTACAGAGAGCTTGTGTGGACCTTGCCGCCCGTCCACCCGCCCTTGGAGCTCACATGGCCTGGTCCCTGAGGGCCCCAAGTGGGGGCCCCTGACCCCATAGGCTCTGGGGGTGCCTCCCAGATGGGGAGTCTCACCACTGCTGGGGCCCCTCGAGGCGGGATGGGGTGCCTGTGGGGCTGTGTTGCCCCCTTTTCCTCACTCCCGACGGGTGGTGGCCTCTGTTAGGCCCAGTGAGGGTGGCAGGCCCCCAACGGGGTAGTGGTGGGGGGACCCCTAGTTGCCCACTCTCTCTTTAAGAGAAGCCTAGAGGCTGGGGGCCCACACTGGTGCCAGAAAGCCCTGGGTGGGCAGGGGCTCCAGGCCTGGGGCGGCGGAGGCGCCCAGTCCTCCCCCACGGGCTCCAGATGCACCTGACAGGCTGTTCTGGTTCCACGGCTTCGCCCTTCTCCTGATAACTGAACAGAAGCCGCGGCGCCCATGAGTCATGCGCTCGCTGGGCTGGACTGGGGTGCGTACATCCACCCCTGCCTGGGGGCAGGACAGGGGCCGCGCTCTGGTCGCGCGCGTCCACCCCCGTGGGGTCCCAGGTGCTGCACACGCGCTGGGTCCAGAGGCCCCTCCTGCTTCTCTCGGGGGCGCCTCCCAGTGGGGCCTGGGCAGCCCCGGGCAGGTGACAGCTTGGCCCAGCTCAGGGGCACCGAGGGCACCGGCCAGGCCCACTGAGCACCAAGGCTGGGGCCTCTGTGGGGCCTTTAGAGCGTGAATGGGCTGAGGGGACCTGGTCCTGGTGAGAGTTCACACCTAACGTTTCTGTTTTAGGGGACTTGGGCCCAAACCCAGAAACCTGAAATAGGTGAGGAAACATGCGCTACCAGATAAATAAACTCGCGTCCCCCCAACCCACCGCTGAATGTGGGAGCGCCATGGGCTTGGGTCTCCAGAGCCTCTCAGTTCTGGTCTCCCCCGGCCTTTCTGGAGGCCTCGCGCCCAGCTGAGGCAGTTGGTCAGGGCGGGGTGAGGGCTGGGCGGGCAGAGGGCCCCTGCGGGAGGACTGATTTGGCTGGGGGCGTCAGCCCTTGCCCTGGTCTGGGAGTCCTGGGGGGAGTCAAGGAACTGGGCTTTCTGTGAGAGTGGCTTGGAGGTGTCTGGAGGTGGTCACCTGGTCCCAAGGCCCAGCAGGCCCGACTTGAACTTACTGCTCCTCTGCTTTGGATGAGGGCCCCGTGGCTGAAGCCAGTGGACCACCCCTCTGACACCTTCAGCAGAGTCACGGCCGCGTTGGTCCTTGCAGGCAGTCCTGATCCCCGTGGGATCGTGGCAGCAGACGGGACAGTGGGGAGCAGGCGTTGTGAGTGGGAGGCCTCGTCATCTTGGCCTCGGCTGTGTAAGCTGCGTGAGGGCTCCTGGCTGGGTTGGTGTCAGGGACGTGGCTTCGGACCAGCTTGGGTTGGTTTTGACACCGAAGAGCGATTTACACGTGAGTCTACTGGTTGCTCACGCGGCACAGCTGCGGTAACGAGCTGCGTGGGGTTGAGCACGGAGCCCACTTTCCCTCAGCTTTCACGCCATCGCAGGTGGCCCAGGTGAGCCCCGGGCCCCAGGAGGAGTCTCCCGGCCTGTGCGGCTGAGGCCACCTCCCTCCTGCTCTCAGCACCTTGGTTGCAGGGCCACTTGGCCTGGACAGCCACCCCCAGCATCAGAGGACTTGCAGGATGTTGTGTGGCGTCCACGCCACGGGCAGGAGGGTCTGTGCCCCCGCCCGTCCTCAGGCCCCTCCTGACCCTGTTCTCTCCCCGCAGCCCCGTGCCGCCCCTGCAGCCACACAGAGGTGCTCCTGGCAGTCTGCACCAGTGACTTTGGTGAGTGTACTTGGGATTCCCGCCCGGGAGGGAGGCCTCTTAGGCCCCGGGACCTGAGGTGCTGGCACTAAACCCTTGGGGGGAGGAGGCTCTGCTGAAGGCCCTGGGCTTGGCCATCCCATCGCAGTTGCCTTCCTTTCTGCTATTAGACTTCCAGCCCCAGGGAGTGGACCTGTGTACGTGGCAGGGAGAGGGCTGGGAGTTCCTGCGGGGGGTGGGAATTCCTGTTTGGGGTGATACTGAGCGTTTTCCGACTTTGTGCATGAGGTCGTCACTCCCAGTGCTGGCTCTTGCCTCTCTTCAGAGCCCCCATCCTCATCATCTGGGTCCCCCCTTGAGGCGCCGGGGGGAGTTCGAGGCCCTGGTAGGGCCGGGCTGAGGTCGGGGCTCAGCCGTCTGCTCGTGACATTGGCTCTCGGGTGCTTTGCTGTGCAGTGCCCACGGAGCTGGCCCCAGGGTCCTGGCTCTGGGCACCCCCCGCCCCCAGGGCAGTCATGTGGCGGAAGCACAGGTTCCTTCCTCTCTCTGGCCCGTGTGGAGGGTCCGGGCCGTGCGCGGTCCCCAAGTGGGGTCGGCTCTGCCTTTCTTCTTCCCACCCCACCTCTCTCCCTCGAAGCTTCACCGTGTCTGTCTGATCTTGATACCGAACCGCGGCAGGTCTGGGGTGTTAACTGCGGTAGCTTTTCTTGTGCTGACTTGAAAAGTTGGCTTATGCTTTGTTTTCCCCACTTCCATGGCTGGCCTTTGGCAGAAAAACATCTCCTACTCCCCGACAGTTTGAGTGGTGGGGATGACCCCTAGACAGCCCCATGTGTGTGAACCATGCTTTTCAACAAGAGTTTTTGGAGGGTGGAGTTCAGGGTCAGCTCCCGTCCTGCTGTTTGCTTGGTGAGCAGACTCGCTGACCCTGGTCTCCTTCCCTCTGCAGTCGTCCGAGGCTCCATCCAGGACGTCACCCACGAACCAGAGCGGCAGGAGTCAGCCATCCACCTGCATGTGAGCCGGCTCTACCGGCAGAAGAGCAGGGTGTTCCGGCCAGCCCCTGGAGGCGGCGGCTGGCAAGGGCACGTGTCCACGCTGCTGGAGTGCGGCGTCCGGCCCGGGCGGGGTGAGTTCCTCTTCACCGGCCACATGCACTTCGGGGAGGCCTGGCTCGGCTGCGCCCCGCGCTTCAAGGACTTCCAAAGGATGTACAGGGACGCCGAGGAGAGGGGGCTGAACCCCTGCGAGGTGGGCACGGAGTGACATTGCGTGGCTGCTGCTGCCGTGGTGGATGCTGGCTCCGGTGGGTGCCCTGCACCTGAGCTGTGGAGGGACACGGCCGAGGACTCCCTGACCAAGGGACTGGAAATGCTGTAATATGCCAACTAAGTTATTATATTTTTTTAAAAAAAGATGTCCACAGGAAGCAAGCTCCATGTCTAAGACGCCTTTGTGGGCTGCTCCGTACTGTTTTCCGATGCACCTGCGCCATTGCATTTGGCTGGTGTGTTGGGTGAGGTGTGGGGCTGCAGCCCACAGTGGACACCTGGCACCTGGCTTGGGTTCAGAGTAGTTCCTTATGATGAGAATTTATGGAGCCAAAGACTTACGGGTTTTTATTTTATTTCTGCCTTTCCCGCTGTGGTCACTTCTGGGCTGCAGGCTGTTTCCGTTCCAGGGAATAAAGACCAGCCTCTGATGGGTCAGCAGCACGTCTGTCTTTGGCCCTGGTCAGGGTGTGTGGCGCTGTGCTGGGGCCACGCCAGGGCATCTCCTGGGCTCAGCACCCCCGAGGGAGCCCCTTGGCCCTGGCATTTGGGGCCTTGCACACTGGGCCCAGCTGTAAGTGCGGCTGTGACCCCCCAGGCCCCAGAAAACACTGGGCACTGGGTGGCCACTGCCAGGTGCCCGTCCTCCTCCTGGTGGACCCCCCCTCCCTGCAGCGTCTGCCCTCCCCCTTCCTGTTAACCCAGATCCTGCCCTTTGGCCTCAGCTTCCCCCAAATGCCTGAGGCCACAGCACGTCTCTGGACACCCAGGGGCTGGTCTGACCCCATATGCTCAAGGATGAGTCAGTGTCCTGCAGCTGCCGTAACAAATGACCACGACCCTGGAGCTTAGACAGCAGACGCTGCTGCTCTCACGGTTCTGGGGACCAGAAGTCCAAAGGCAAGGTGTTGGCAGGGCCACGCTCCCTCCGAAAGCTCCAGGGGAGGAGCCTTCCCTGTCTCCACCAGCTGCTGCTGCTGCCGGCGGTCCTCGGGGCTGCTTGGCCTGCAGACACCTCCCGGGTCCGCCTCCGCCGTCGCTTGGCCTTCCCCTCCGAGAGTCTGTCCAGATTTCCCTCCTGTTACACGTACACCCTGATCCAGGAAGACCTCAACTTGGTCACACCCGCAGGGACCCCATTTCGAAATAAGTTCACATTCAGAGGTCTGGGTAGATAGAAATCTTGGGAGACAGTTTTCACCCCAGCTGGGGCGTCAGTAGGATGTCAAGTAGTCAGACCTGAGCCTGTGATTCCCTCCAAACAGCTGCTGAGACGCAGGGGGACCTGGGAGGGGCTGACACTGATCAGTGAACACCGAGCCGGCTACACCGAAAACTCAGGCACACCAGAGGAGGCACTGTTTGCCGGCTCAGGTGTGCCCTGGTTCAGGTGTGCCCTGGCTCAGGTGTGGCCCAGCTCACGCGTGCCCTGGCTCAGGTGTGCGACAGCCTGGACGTGCCCTGGCACAGACCTGCGGGCTCCTGCAGGTCACGACAAGAAGCAGGTGCTCAGTCCTGCAGCACAGGGAGCAGGGCGATGACCTGAAACAGGAGGGGTACGGGCACAGGTCCTCCTGGTTAGTAACTGTGATGCTCCATGCCAGGAGGACGAGTGTCAAGAGCCGCAGACGTGCCAGGCCCACAGCCAGGGAGGGCGGACCGGCTCCTGGGTTCACGCTTCGGGTTCTCTGGGCTGTCTGGTGCGCAGAGCCAGAGACGGGATTCAGGGCTGGTGTCCTGCTCTCTCACCAGGACAGGGGTGCTGCGATCTGCCCGAGGAGGCTTTGACCCCGTGTGCCGCATCGGGTGGGCTGCAGTGTTCCCTCCATGTGAGGCTGAAGCTCTGTAGGAAGTCCCTGGGGGTGGAGGCCTCTTGCTGGGTCTGAAGGGAGGGCAGGGCTCATCAGGCAGGTTTGGTGCGGAGGGTCCGCCCCTGCAGGCGCCTGGTGCAGGCGTGTGGGCTCCTTGCTGACAGCTTAGGACCAAGCGGAGCACCCCTAGCGGTCCTGGCCACTGGCCGTGGGGGCAGGGCTAGAAATGTCACCTTTTCCTAGGGGGTACAGAGCCCCTCCCTCCCTCCAACCTGAGCCTTCCTGCTCCTAGAGCCTCCCTGGGGCGTCTGAGGCCCCGAGGTGCCCAGCCCACTCTCTGACGCCAGAACTCCTGCCCTCCTGTGCACGTCCTCGAGGATGAGCCCTGAGGGGGCTCAGGCTGGGCACTCAGAGGGTCTCCAGAAGGTTGTTCTGGCTGACCAGCAGCTCTGCTGTATGGTCTCGGCCCAGTGTCTCTGCATGCTGTGAAGAAGGGCCTTTATCTGGAAGCAGTCTGGGAGGTCCAGTCCAACTGTCAGAAGGGCACATGCAGCTGGCGTGTTCAGTGCCCGAAGCCACCCATGCTGTGGACACTGGGCAGGGGTGACGTGGAGAGAGGTGGTGGAAGGCAGAGACAGAGCGACACATGCACACACTTGCACACGTGTGCATGTGTTCACACACGTGCACTCGCGCTGACCCTGGACCCTGCGCCCTGACCTGAACGGATTAGGGGGAGGCTCCAGGCCTGAGTCTCTGCAGGAGGGGCCTGGGCCCTGGCCGCACCTCCCTGTGCTGGTGCTTTGGAATTGAATCTGCAGAGAGATTGCAGTGCGGGATTCTGTGTGTGTGTGTCTGTGGTGTGTCGAGGCTGAGAAATGCTGCAGGGGGAGTGAGTCCTGGCTCCCCCACCCATCGTCCCTATGACTTCAATCCCACTAGACCACGTCCAGTGTCCCCAGGAGTTTTGTGTCTTTGTCCACGAACGGAGACAGTTGTGTCAGCCTCCCTGGCCTCCCAGGCTCTGCCACTTGGGTTCTGGAAGGAAAGGTGGCTGCAGGGAGGGCCTGGCCCTGTGTGGCTAAGCATCCAGCTGGGGCTGCGGGGCCAGGTTCCCAGACCTGCTCCGGAGGCTGCGCCTGCCTGTGGAGGACAAGGGCTGAGTGCGGCCCTGCTGAGGGGCCCAGGGAGGCCGTGCGTCCCACGGGTGGGGGCAGGGAGCCCCTCATTAGAGCTGCAGCTGACACAGAGGCGTCCCTCTCACTAATTGATTAAACTGTTGAATTCAGGCCTGTGTGGTGGGAACTGGCTGGGCCAGGCTGTCAGCATTCCCTTCTGCAGAGTAAGATTTGGGGCAGCTTTCTGCGTAGCCAGTGGTTCTGGGCGTCATGTGACAGGGAATCAGTGAGATCGGTCATGCAGGCCTGGGTGCTGTCCCCTCCCCCAGGGCCGCCTTTCTCACCCCGGCTGCTTTGTGTGGTTGTGACTGGAGGTGCTCCAGGGGAGCTGGTGAGACCCTGGAGGTGTGAGGGCCTAACCTTAACCCTAACCCTAACCCCAACCCATTCAACAAGTGCTGAGTGAGGGCCTACCGCGTGCGGGCAGAAGATTCTACCCGGATGGTAGGTGGCTAAGTGCTGTGAAGTCCAGTAATAGGGGCCATGGGGCAGCGTCTGTGGGGCTGGCCGCTGAGGCAGAGGCCAGGGGTCCTGGAGGGCCCTGGGGGGAGGGACAGGCAGCCAAGGCCCTAGGCAGCCTGAACACCCACCTCCCCCACCTCCCCTCCCCTAGACCTTCCCATCGGGACAAAGTCAGCCCAAGATGTGGGAAGCAGCTCTGGTTCTCTCAAGGCGGCTTGAGCCTTGGGCAGAGGACAGGGCCTCGGTTCCCAGTGTGGCAGGTGGGGCCTGGTGCACAGTGGATCCTCTCCCCTCCTGAGGAGCCTCCTGGTCTCTGGAGTCCAGCCTGTCCTTCCACTCAGTCAAGGGTGAGTGTCCACCAAGGGCCCCAGGGGGGAGGACACAGACGGGGCTCCGGGGCTGGGGACAGACGCAGACAACACAGGAGTTTCGCTTCACGGGACTGCGCCCACGTGGGGTGGGGGCCTCCAGAACGCGAGGAATTCGGTGTCAACGTGGCCATTGTGTGCTGCCCCCAGGCCCCGGCGATTTATGCAAACAGCCGTGATTTGGTGCGCGTCCGTGTGGTGAGGTCACGGCTGCCGAGGGCTTTGGAATTCTGTCTTCGGAAGAATTTTGCTTACCAAGCCACATACTTCCCTAGTCATCAATTCGATCAGGGTAAGAAGAAAAAAATGCTAAGAAAATAAAAAACAAAAGCCCCTGTGGTTTCATGTGAGGGGCGGGGAGGGGAAGGCACAGATACACAGTGTCTGTGCCACATAGGCAGGGGGGCGTCCGTGTGCCTGTGTGTGTACCGTGTGGCCTCCGCACCTGGACCCACAGGGCCCTCCAGGCTCCCAGCCAGACCCCTGCAGTGTCGGAGCTGGGGACCGCATGGCCCCTCTGCCGCTCCCCCGCCGAGTCCTCGGTGGTCCTTTGTCCAGGACCGGGGGTGGAGGGGAGGAGCATTCTCAAAGCCCTTGCCTGCACCCCTCCCTGGCCTCCACCGCTCTTTCCCTTTTAGCGCTGATGAGCTGCACCAAGTATCCAAAAGGAGCTCCCCCAGAAGTGGAAGGAAATAAAGACAGACGGCATTCCTGATCACAGGCACCCGGTACCAGGCAGGCCACCACGGCTGTGAGGCTTCCCTGGCCCTCTGGCCCCGTCCGGTCACTGCAGCAATGACCAGGGGCTGAGGTGTGATTGGCAGGAAGACTGACCAGGATCGTGGCACTGGTGGGGAGGTGTAGGACCCGAACAGGACAAAGCCCATGGGGCCGGAGGGGTGCCCCCAGGAGGTGAGGACAGGGCTGGGGGACAGTGCCTCCACCTCTCTCAACCTTGTTGTTTCCATTTCTACTGCCTGGTCCATCTCGTGTAACTCGTATGCAGACAGGAGACAGTCCCAGGCCGGGCGTCCTCGACATGACCACGCCTAGCTCTGGGAGACACTTGCGAGGTGCCTTCAGGGCCCATTGTTGGTGTGGCTCCACTGCACAGGGCTGAGCGCTAAGACACCCCACTTCCTGGGATGGTCTCCTCCGTGAGTTCAGCCCCGACCGCGCCCACGCACGCTGGTCCTGCTTCCCTTCTGGGCCACGCTCCCCGCCTCTTGACGTCTGCGGGAGCCAGTGTATCTTGGGAGCTGTGGTTCTGGGACGTCTGACCCTCAGGATGTGTGGTCGATGCAGCGGAGCTCAGACCCAGTGTGGTGGATTCTCCCCAGAACCCTTGACCTCTCTGGCCCTCACCGGGTCTTGTCTGCATCCCCAGAGAGGTGGTCCCCTGCCCCAGCCCTGCTCACTTGGCTTTGCTGCCGGGCTGGGGCCCTGGGACGACGGGCACTGGTGTGTGCCCACACCTCGGAAGGGCCTCCAGCGGGGGCCGTGAGAACGCCCTTCTCCCAGCACCTGTCAGAAGTGACCCAAGGCCAAGACCGTCCCTGTGTCCTGATTGCACAGCCCCCAGAGGTTCGTCCTTGGTGGGCGCACCCGGGAAGGGAGTGCTGCTGGGGGTCCCTCTGGCCAGGAAGGAGCTGAGGCCCAGCCGAGGGCCTGCTCCTCCCCTCCCCTGCCCCCGGTCCAGTGCGTCAACAGTTGTCTCCCACTGGAGCCTGGCCTTGTGACCATGTGAAGGGCCCAGTCAAGTGGGGACTCAGCCCAGTGTCTCCTCCACACTCGAATTAGGAGGGTGCTAACACCAGCAGCAGCCAAGGGCTAGGTCGTGCCAGCAGAGGGGGTGGGTGGCCACCGAGGCCATGCTGAGGCCCCCGCCCTTGGGACAGCACCCAGAGGGCACTGTCCGCCAGCTTGGCCTGCGTGTCCTCCTTAGGGCTCCCTGGACTGGCCTTGCACGCAGGGGTGTGAGTGGCACCCCACGGCGTGGATGGGAGGCCCTGAGACCACCTATGGCTTAAACTTTTAGCAGATCTAGTGCCTTCCTGTGGAGAACAGAGCTGGAGTCAGACCCACGCAGGGAGGGGCAGGACGCGGGCGGCTGGTTCCCGGACAGACATCCGTCCTCTCTGTCCCAGGGCCCGCCCTGCAGACACCTCCACCCCCACCCCAGATAAAGAACTGCACCGCGGAAGGAGCCAGCGTCCACTCACCCTCAGGGACGCCGTTTACCTGACGCAGTATTCTTTGCGTCCATGTCCCTTTGCTGGTGTGATCTTGGGAGGAACTATTTCTGTTGAGTTTCTGCTAAGCTTCTCCTCTGGGATCTATGGCTCTCTGGCCAGCTCAGGGGGCTCTGAACAGTGGACGCTCACCCAGCCCGGGCAGCCGGAGCAAGAAAAAGGAGATGTCCAGGGCCCCATGAATGGTCAGTGGCCGAGTGGTGGCCCCTGACGCTGGACAAGGGGGTGTGGGATGTCCCTGAGGGGGCCAGGCCCATGGCCTGTGTGGCAGACACGTGGGCCGGGCACCAGGAGGTCGCGAGGCCCACCGGGGGCGTGTGAACGGTGGAGGGCCCGTGGGGTTTACCCCTGGGCCTCCTGGGCAGTGATGAAGGCCCCCACCCTGGGTGGAACTGGGACTCATCCTGGTGGAAGGGCGTAGGGGCACCAAGCCAGGCCGGGGCCTAGTCGAGCTCACAAGTCCTGGTGGAAAAAGCCCTGCCCAGTGCTCCCTCAGGCACTGGAGCGGGAAACCCACAGGCCGGCTGCTGCGGTGGGGCAAGGGGTCTCTTCAGGGCCATGCCCTCCTGGGGCCCTTTCACACCTCTGGGCTGGACCCTGGGGAGGGTGGGCCCTGCCCGTGGCCCTGTGCAAGGCCTGTCTGTGCCTCAGGCTCCCCCTCTGTGTGGGTGGAGCTGGGATCAGCAACGATCACTCTGGCACCAGGCAGTCCCCGTGTCCACCCCGGCTCTCCCAGGGAGGCTGGGTCCTGGGTGTCTGGGCCACCCTCTGAGGCTCTGCTGGCTCTGAGGACCAAGCACACTGGGAGGGCAAAAGAAGGGGGTGCTCAGGCTGGAGCCCGGGTGGAGGGAGGGGCGAGGGGCTGACCCAGGCCTTGCTGCAGTGCCTCCTGCAGGGCTGTCACACGCTGCTTTAGGATCACACTGGGATTTCTAGGCATTTGGTAGCAAAATAAAATAGTAAACACTGAAAAAAAAAAGAAAGAAAAAGAAAAGAAAATGGGGAAAGGTCCACCTTGCTTGCCTCCAACCCTTCCCAAGGGCAGGGCCCCTGTGCCCACCCTTAACAAAACCATGTGACCCCTGCCCTCCACCCCGGAGGACCGCAGAAGGGACGGCTGTCTCCCCCTGGCTCCCGACCCTGCCACCAAACACCCCCCACCCCAGCATTTGATGGCGAATCAGAGAACAGGCAGGACGCATGCCGACCACACATGTGCAGGTCGTTACCGTCCAGGGTTATGAGCTTATAAATCCCACACGGGTGCAGGGGTTGGGGGTGGGCTCCTGGGGCTGAAGGGAGGCCAGCCACGGCCTTCACCCGCCCCTGCGCCTGAGGCACCAGGTGGAAGCCATTCCTTCCTGGGACCCAGCTCCCGGAGAGATGTTCCTGCCTCCACCCACGCAGGAGAGGCTGGGCCCTGGGTCTGGCCTGCACCTCCTGACGAGACTGCAGACGCATCTGGGTGAGGTGTGGGTGAGCTGGTCCGGCCATCAGACGTACTGCTCCCGCCCCACGTGACGCTCGCCGGGCCTTCGGGGGAGGTTGGGGGTGGAGAGCTGGGGACGGGAACCCCGTCAGCCTTGTTTTTCTTGGCAGCCAGGCGCTGGCAGCTGCCCTCCGCCCTCCAGAGGGGCCTCCCATGCGCTGGCTGCCCATGCAGGGGCGTGTGCACCGGGCCGGGGGGGCCAACCCTGAAGAGCCAGTTGTTGGGGGTCACAGGAGACGGGGATGCTCCCAGATGCCCCAGGCCCGCGGGTCAGAGGAAGGCACAGCCTCCTCCGTGTCCCCCGTCGGAGTGGTGACACCCAAGCCCAGCACGAGGCACTGTGGGGACCAGACACAGGCACATGGCCCTCTTGGGGGACCGGGCAAACTGGACAAGGCGGGCCCATGATGACCGCCTGGGCAGGGAGAAGGCAGGGCTCACACCTGGGAACGTTGGCCAAAATGCCAAGACTGAAGGATGACCCTTGGTGCAGAAAGTCTGCAGCTCTGGGAGGTAGAAGGGGGCTCGGTGGCCACAGCCCCACCTCCCCGCATGCTTGCTGCTCCCAGGGGCCTCCTCTTTCTCCCACCTTGTCTTAGGGACTCATAAGTGTAGTTATTAGCAGGCTTGGGGCTAGAGCCCCCCTCACTCACTGCTCACCCCACCTGGACAGCAGTCCTGCTTCCTGGCCCATCCTTGAGCAATGAGGCCTTCCGGCCTGAGCAGCAACCGTGGACAGGTGGAAACAGATGGGTCTGAGCTCACTGCTGCTCCTTACTTTCCCTCCTGGCTCTGGCGCATCAGGCACCTCCTCCCAGGGACGCCTTTGCTGACTAGCAGGCTCGGCCCTCAGAGTGGCCGTGTGGGCAAAGGGGGTGGCTCCCTGCCCGTGTGCTGGCCCTTCCTGGTTCACTTCCAAGGCTGAAGAGGCAGGTGGACTAACTGGTCAGCTTATAGCACAGTCTGTCTCCTGGAGGTCGGCTCTAGCCAGAGAGCTCGTGGGTCCCACCATGAGATGAGGCCAAGCATGAGAAAGACGCAAGGACGTCCCCCTGGCCCCAGCCCGACTCCTCCCCAGACCCTGCGGGTCAGTGCAGACCCTCGCGGTCTGGCCCCAGGAGCAGAGGATGACCCGAGCCCGATAGCCAGCCTCACCAGGATCTGAACCCAGCTTTGTGTAAAGTCTGGTGGGATGTAGAGCTGCTTGCTCGGCGCCAGACCAGGCCTGGTGGGGGAGACCGTCTGCCCACGGGCTGGGTCAGCGTGTGCTCTTGGGGTTTGTCGGGATGACAGACGTCGGTGTGCTTATAAGACCTGGATTTAAAGGGCTTCATGAAGAGAATGACAAGAAAGTTGGCACAATTGAAACAACCTTCCTGGATCCTTTGGGGAGACAATCACTGAGCTGAGGGCTGCTGTGGATGGTCGGCTGTGGTGACCCTGGCCTCGCTGGGCTTGCGCTGTCCGGTCCTGGACTTGGACGGACAGAGGAGTGATTTGGTGGTTGTCCTGAGGCCCAGGGCTGAGTGAACCAGCACGTCCAGGGGGTCCAGGGTCGGGAGAGAAAGATGAGGATGGTCTGTGTCGGGTGGAGGCGAGGAGCTGGGAGCCTGTGTGCCCCTGGGAGAATCTGGAATGGATTCTGGGCCATTTCGTTGAACTGAGTCCCTTCACCACAGTTTGTGGAGCAGAACGGAGGGCCAGGCTCCCCTCTCATCAGGATGGAGAGGGTCAGGGAGGGGAGGTCCTGGTGCGCTGGGGACAGGTATGGACGGCCACTGAGACAGAGGGAAGGGAGACCCGTCACTGAGGGTGACGGGGCCTCAGGAGGTGGCCGGACCCTCCACACTCTGTGTCCTTGTGTTGGTCAGCTTGGTCCAGGTCGGGGGTCCGTGAGGGACAGATGGCGGGGCCCTGGCCTCCCATCCCTCTCCCTGGGCTTAACGTCCACAGGTTCCTGGCAGCTCAGGCCCAGAGGCAGCACCCCCAGACTTCAGAGCAGCTCTGAGAGGGCAAGGTCACCCCAGAAACTGTGCACAGGGCCAGGTGAGGAAGCCGCCCCTGAGATTCTGCCAGACTCAGGACCAGGAAGGAGGGTGCCATGAGTCCTCTGGCTGGGGTCCTTGCAGCCTGATTGGGCCTCTGGCCAGGCCCGGGACCTGGGGACCCTGTGGGAGGACAATGAAGTGGGAGACACCCCTGCTGGGATGGGTGCCCTGCCTCCATCACCCTTCACAGGGGGCGGTGGGCTGGTGAGAGTGTCTGTCTGGGACACGGACCTGCTCATCAGACGCTCCTCCACAACTCCTTCTGCGCAGCCTGAGGGCTCCTTCTGATACCCCTGCCCGGACTCCTTCCAACGACAGGGTCCAGAAAACTCAAGGCCCAGTGACCACTGGTGACGCACGTACAAGTCACAAAGGAGGGAGGCGTGCGAGTGGGATGACGTTTCTCACAGGCCGGGCTTCCTCCTTTGCCGTCACCTGTCGCCTCTCCACGGGGCCCCATGGAAAATGAGGAGCGTCCAGGTGGGCTCAGCTGTGCGTGAGAAACCCCTAGACAGAGGGTGAGAGGCAGGCCGGGGGAGTGGTGGGCGGATGGTAGGCAGCCCAGGTGGAGGGGGTGGCTTAGGCCTGGGGGCGGGTCTGGGTCAGGGTGACCAGAGCAGAGAGGATGTGCTCAGGAGAGGGGGCAGGGCTGAGGGCTTAACACTAGGGATTAGAATCTCCAAAAGCACAGGAAAAGCATGAATGAAAGAAAAGCTGGAAAAGTCAGAAGAGTGAAAATAAAGACGGGCCATCACCTTGGCCCCCGTCACACTGACGTTAAATGGCGCCTAGTTAAACGTAGTTCTGAGCACCCTCATCCACATGGCCCCCATACCTCCCAGTTAAGGCTTCTGAGCAGGGGACTCAGCAACAAGGCTGGGGTTTTAGAAGGAGGATGAGGCCAGCATGGAAGCGGGTTGGGGGGATGCAGACCTGGGCTGTGTGTCCAGGAGGCAGGGGGTCAGGAGGCTGGAGGTTCCTGGCCGGGGTGGGCAGCCCTCTCCTCCCCCACAGGGACGGACCAGACCCCTCAACCGCCGAGCTCCGTTTGTGCAGCAGAAACGCCTAGTGCCGTGCGCACACTGGGACCCATTCTGCTTGCAGAATAACCACCCTGTGAGACACGTGCTACCGTCACCCTTACTTACTGGTGCAGAAACCACCGCACAGAGAGGGTGAGCAACTAGTCCAGGGCCACACAGCTGAAGGAGTAACTCAGAACTCACCTAGCATTCGGAACAAGCACCCGTAATGGGTGTGCTGGGTCCTGGGCGACTTCAGCAATTGAGGCCTATGTCACCCTCCACACGTTTGAGGTAAGAGGCCTCCCCTCTCCTGGATTCCTCTGCAGCTCAGAGGAAGATGACTTCGGCCTGCCAGGCTCCCGGCACAGGCTGTTCCAGGTGGCTCCTGGGGTGATTTCGCCCCGGGTGGGAGTTGTCCTGGCCTGTGGGCCCCACAATGTGCCTGTTGGGTCAAGTCACCCCTTCCCAGCTGGCCTGACAGCTCTTAGCCCAGAGGTTCTGGTCCACCCGGCTGGTGTAGGCTGAATGCCATTTTGACCTTTCTGGCTTCACCATACAAAGTCCCTGGCTGGCTTCTCACCACGGAGCTCTTGACTAGGAGGAAGGGTCCTCCTCAGACCTGCTGGCCACCCTTGGACCCCAGACCTAGTGGGGCCTGTCTCCTGCAGAATAGGAAACAGGGCAGTCACCCTGGGCTGTAGGGACAATGACCAGCCTGAGTCCAGGTCCTGAGCAGGCAGGAAGTGTCAAGGCCGGGCTCTGGGGACTCTGACCAGCAGTGGACCTGGGCAGCCGCCGTCCCCAGGCCAGGCCGGCGTGGCAGGCAGCTCAGCTCACATCTGGCCGAGCACAGCAGGCCACGGCATGGTGGTGTCATGGCCCAGGAATGCAGGAAGACAGTCTAGGGTTCTGGCACAGAGGCATGGCAGCACACCAAGAATGTGCCTTGTAGAAAGATAATTATGCGTTTGGGCAAAAATGTGTGAAATAAACCTGGTAGATGCCACCGATTCTGTTTATTTTACCAGAGTGGAGGTGCGGCTGGGAGAGCACGTGTCCCTTCAGGAGATGAAAGGTGCTGGCGGGTACCCAGCGCCACCCCGACGTGGGTCCTTGTCCTCCGGGGCTGGGATGCACGGGAGGGAGGTGGGCGTGACATGGGCCCTGCCGCAGCCCAGAGGAGGCAGGAGCAGGGAGCAGCGCGCTCAGGGTCTGGCTGATTTACAGTGACGGCCGCAGAGCACCACGGAGGGCGTGTGGGCAGCGGCAGAGCGGCTGAATGACCCCATTGTGCGGGGCTGACAGGCCAGTGGAGCGAGCTCAGCTGGGGAGAGATGTGCATTTTCTAACTTCTGCTCTGTTGTGAGAGCGCTGCTGCGCCTTCTAGAAGACTCGAAAACCACAGCAGAGATGAGGCAGAGAAAGTAACGCTGTCTCACCACCGACCAACCGAGCACTAAACGGAGTGTGGGGGGAGCACCCCCTCCAGATCTGCCTAAGCTGCGTCTGTGTGCGTATGCACTCCCACGACTAGGCTCATACATGTATTAAAAAATTATTTTATTGTGATAAAATACCCAGAACTGTCACCATTTTACCCGTTTTTAAGTGCACAGTTCAGTGACACTCAGCACGTTCACACTGCTGCGCAGCCGTCACTGCCACCCGTCGCCAGAACTTTTTCATTTTCCCAAACTGAAGCTCTGTCCCCGTCAAACGCTAGCCTCTGTGGATGCGTCTGCCCTGGCGACCTCACGGGAACGGGTTCACACGTGTGTGTCTTTCCCTGTGCTCAGTGCCCTCAAGGTCCATCCTGCTGTAGCCTGTGTCAGAATTCCCTTCCTTTTAAAGGCTGAATGATACTCTGTTGTCCACCTTTTGCTCATCCATCCATCGAGGGACACTTGGGCTGTGTCTATAGTTGGGCTGCTGTGAGTTATGCTATGAACATGAGTGTGCAAATAGAGTAAGATGTTTTGTTCAAAACAAAACAACACACATTTACTCTTTCCTAAAATGTCCTCGCTCCCTGTTGAACCCCATGGACTCAGGACTTTGGAGGGCTGGCAGGCCTCCAATCCAAGTTGTCTTGGGTTCCTGGGTTTCGCCTTTGGAGGGTCAGGGTCTCTCCAGCCCCACTGCCCCGAGTCTGAGTTTCTCTTCCTGACAAGAAATGCATGTGCCTGCCATGCTCTCTCTCAGCCCCGCTCCTGGGTGGGAAGTGCCTTCTGCCCTGTGAGCTTTGGGCCCACTAGACCGCTGGACAGAGGTGCGGGTGCTGGAGTCCCCGTCCTCATCCGACAGCTTCTCTGCTGTCTGAAAGCCAGAGGAGAGGCGGGCGAGGGATCCACCCTCTTCCAGGACCCTCGGGAAGGACCGGCACAGGATCCTCGAGTGTGACCGGCAGAGGGAAGGGGCCTTGGGTGGCCCATCAGGGCTGGGATGCCCCGGCCCCAGGGCTTGCAGCGTGTTTCTCCAGTGTCAGCACACTGGGCAGCGAGTTCTTCATGGGGATGGATCGTGTTGAGAGATTAATTTCCCTTCTTTTTTTCATATTGAAAGGAGTGTGGCCAGGAAGAACGCTGAAAGGATATAGCCAGATAGTAACAGAAGTCTCCCAAAGTCTAACCCAACAGGAGAACCTACAACAGGTGCTACAAGCAGACAAGAGAAGGGTTGCAGAAGGGCTCAGGGAGTGGTCCATGGGGTCTGCACTGGGAGTGGTGCTGGGCGAGGACGGGCTGGGGATCCTGGGCGCCCCGAGGGCCTCCAGAGCCAAAGGCACCCCTGGGGAGCCTGTGTGGACAGTCAGAGGGGGTCCTCCTCCCTCCCCAGGCTTCCACCTCCTATGAGATGCTGAAAGCTGACTCCGGTGGGTGGACATGTGGGTGGACATGAGCATGCATGAGGGGGTTGCTTGTGTGGGTGGGCGTGGGCGTGCACAGGTGGACGTGCACGTAGGGGTTGCGTGTGGGCACGGGTGAGGGGGCGTGCACATGGGATTGCGTGCCTGCGCACACAGGTGGGTGTGCACGTGAGTGGACTGAGATTGCACGTGGGGGCGCGTGCATCTTGGTTGGGTACGTGTGAATCTCTGGCAAGGACTGGTGGTGTGGCTTGGTCTGCCCTGTGTCGACAGATGTGGGACCCCTCCTTCAACACTTTTGAGAATAGATTTTGAGGGGCTTGTTTTTTTAAATCACAAAATGACTATTCTACTTACGAAAATAAAAATGAAGGGAAACATTGGTCACGACTTAACGATCATCTGTCTTGAACTTTAGAGCATTTTCTCCACTTGTAAACATACATAGGTATGGTTTCAGGCTTTTCAAAATTAGGACCAGCTTGTATAGACTGTTTCCTGGCTTGATTTTTAAAATTTAATGTCTTGCAGAGAGATTTCCATGATTATAAGTGAAGGCTAACGGTTGCATCTGATTTTATTTTGCAAATATATTTGACAGGCACTTAGGGTTTAAATCTCCTTTTTTCCCTGGAACGATGAACAATGCCATGGTGACCATCTTGCTTTTCTCTCCTTCTGTCCTTCACACAAACTCCCAGAAGTGCCAGCCCAGGGTGCAGAGAGGCAGACTTGGTGCCGGAGTGAGAGGGATGTGGTTCCCGCTCTGGGGCCCCAGCCTCTGGTTCACGGGGCGGGGGCTTCTGCAGGCAACAGACTGGCACTGGGAGCAGGAGTTCATTGCTATGGTAGCTTCTACTGGACCCCTAGCTACATTTCTCAGATGCAAAGCCCTTTTCTGGTCTGTAGAAGGATCTAGAGAGGGAGATCGCAGTGAGCACGTGGTCTAAGCCCCGGTCTCCCCAGCCTATTCCTCTCCTGCAGTTTCCTCCACCTCATGAGCACAGCCTCTGTCTGAGTGTGCCTCCACCCCCAAGAAGCTGGGATCAGAGAAGTTCTCGCTCACGGGCCAGCTTGAGCGGGCCTGATCTTTGTGACCTCAGAGCTGAGGGCTGAGGTGGGACACAGGGTGTAGGGCCACAGGACCATGGGGGTGAGGGCAGTGGTCACATTAAGGCTGAGGACCCAGGGCCACCACACTGGCCAGTGTCATCCGTACGACCCTGAGGCCTGCTCCACACTGTGGGGGCCTCCCTGTCCTGGACACCCGCTCCTGGGCGTCTTGGGCCCAAGACTTCTCAGACCCCACCAGGCCTGTCTTGGAGGCCAATCCGCCCACCGTTTCTTGTCGGCTGTTCACTTTGAAACCCAAGAAGTCTGATGATAATATCGCCGGGGCAGAGTCGGGTCTGCTGCTAATCACCATTTGACATTCTGGCTGCGTCCAGCGTTGGGGGACCATGAAAAGCTTATTCATCTGCTCAGGGAGACTTCAAATGCAGCTCCCCCCACCCCAGCGTGGGCAGCATGTCCCCATGAAGGCTGCCTGCCGGGTGTCCGAGATTGGCTGGAGGGAGAGGCTGGTTGGAGGTGAAACAGATGGCAATTCATTCCCTGTGAGAAGGAGCCGCCAGCTTCTCGGGAGGGGCGGGTCTGGGCCCACGTTCACTGCTGTAAGTCCCAGGAACCTCGGGGGCCTTCAGGGAGCGGGTGGAGGCCCCGGAGCTGAGCCGTGTGGTCCCTGCAAGGGGCTCCCTGGGCAGGCGGCCGGGAAGGGCATGCGGCCCCCTTGTGCGTGTGTGTGTGCGTGTCGCCACCGGGGAGGCGGACACCCTTTGCAGCCCCTCCTCCCTGGGCTGCTGGACACCCACCAACAGGTGTGGGACTCAGGAATCGCACCTGGAGACCACTGGCTGTCCTAGAAGGGCCTCCGAAGCTGTTTTCTCTCGAAGGTGTTTGTGTTTTTGTGTGTATTTTAGGAAGACTGCTCTGAGGTTCCCCCACGTAGACAAACTCAGGGCACCACTGCTGCCCTTAATTCGTCAGCAGGCCGGGGGCAGGGCTGAGCAAGGACAGACTGGTCCGTTAGCCTACTGAGCCTTGGCCATTCCCACAACATCCTGAGAGCTGGACACCAGGCATCTTTCTCCAGGTGGACCATGTTCCTCCACAGAGTGGTCAGTGGCTGCAAGGACAACAATTCAACATCCAGTGCCCCAGTGCTAATGGTCAGACATGCCCTGGCCGCCCCAGCTCCCGCTGGCCCTGAGCCGCCCCTTAGCTGGGGCTGTACACTGGCCTGAGGAACAGATGCTCCAGCTGGGCCGTGCGGGTGAGCCGTGCCCACACCCTGGGTGAGCCAGCGGCTCCCATGAACAAAGCACAGGGCTTCCGTGTGGTGAAACTGCTCGGCCCTGGGAGGGAAGGTGCACCGGGACACATCTGGCCCAAGGAACCTCGGAAACACACAACCGACACGCAGCCACATGTCACGCAAGCCCGTTGATGGGAAGGGTCCAGGGCAGGCCGACCTGAGGACAGAGAGTGGCCTAGTGTCTGCGAGGGGCTGGGCAGTGACTGCTGATGGGTACAGGATGTCCTTTTGGGGTGATGACAGTGTTCTGGAACTTGATAGAAGTGATGGTGGAACAACATTGTGATTGCACTAAATGTTGCTGAATTGTACACTCTGAAATGGTCATAGTGGTTGCTTTATATGAGGATTTTACCTCAGTTTAAAAAAAAAAGCTAATTGCAGAACTCCCTGAGGCCAGAGGCCCAGAGCCCTCCAGGGCTGCACACTCCCCTGTTTATTGGATACAAGAGAGAATTCAGATTTAGGGTGAGGTGGAATGTGCCCCTTCCTCTCTGGTACTGCCCCTCCCACCCCTGGGTGCTTGGGAGGCGGGGCCAGGATGGGAGGAGGTGGGGCCAGGAGGAGGAGGTGAGGCAGGATGGGAGGAGGCAGGGCTAGAATGAGAGGAGGTGAGGAGGTGGGGCCAGGATGGATTACCCCACAGCCCCTACCTTCAGGAGCCCTGGCTGTTTGAGCCAAAAGCCAGGCCCTGCAGCCCCATCCACATGCTGGCCACCTGTCCCGTTGCAGGCCAGGTACACAGGAGGAATCAGGACTTTTCTCTGAACTTGTAAGTTCAAAGTATAGCCAGAAAGAACCACTTCACTGCCTTATAATTAGCGGCAAAGTGACAAGGGCTTGGACTCATCCCAAATGAGAAGTGCAGGGTGATAATCAGTGCCTGTCTGGTCAGTACGGAGCCTTCTGCAGAGTTCTCGAAGAGTCTAGGAGTCCCAGTCCACTTCCAGTGGGGTGAAAATTACTGTGATTTGAGGGCCAAACATTCCTCTGACCCCCTCTTCTCTTTGGCTTTCTTGGCCCTCCCTGCGAATGGGGTTTCACTTCTGAAACAGGCAGGAGGGAAAGGCTTAACCAAACACCCCATTGTGGTGCTTTCCTGCGGCCGCTGGCCCAAGGCTGAGCAGTGGGGTGCGTGTCCTGGCCAAGCTGGGGGCCGGAGACATGGGGGCCAAACACCACAGGTCTTTGACACCTGACAGACTGCTTTTTAGACATTTAACAATCAGTCTAATCCACGGTATTACCTGTGGGACAACACTTGGGAAATGCCCAGCGGCTCTCGTGAAGACCGCCTCCCTGTGCATGTGTGGTTCTGGGACACCAGTGATCCTACCTGTGTCTTTGGGCCGACACTCCACGCGGCCCCAGGGGCTGAGGGCCCAGGCGCTCTACAGGCACACAGAACTTTTCTGCTCCTCCTCTCCATGCCCCAGGGCCTCCGTGACCCTCGTGAGAAGAGAGTCCCTTCCTTTTGAAAGGAGAAGGTGGAGAGGGTCGGGGAAACTGGCCTCACACTACGCAGTGTCAGGAGACCGGTGTCGAGATGTGTGCTGTGAAGGGCCAGCACAACCAGCCTGTCCAGAGTGAAAGGCTGCACCTTCTGCCTCGTGTGGCCCTGAACGCATGTGCCAGCCAGGGGCTGGCTTCCGCAGGAAGCTGCCAAAGGGCCTCGTGGGTGACACTGCTGTTATGAATTCTGTTCTTCTGAAAATCACGTTTCTTTTGCACTGTGATTCACAAAGGGGACCAGGAGAAGGAAGAGACGGCAAAGGGAGAGAGTTCTGCCTCAAATCAATGCCCCCTGCAAAACCTGAAGCCCTGCAGGAATTCTGTCTAGGTATCTCCACTGGTTTCCCCAGAGACATCTGAGGTGGGCAGGCAGGGAGGAGAGGGCTGTGCGTACAAGAAATGGCCCCTTCTGCGAGGATGACAGTGCCAACCTGCCCTCCGTGCAGTCCTCCTCTTGCCCTTTCTTGCTGGGGGTTTGGGCCAAAGCTGGCTTTCTGGGGCCGGGGCCTGGGCCTGGGCCTGGTCAGATGCCGTTTGGACATCTGAGCAGCCTAGACTTGAGTACAGGAAGGAGCCTGTGTGCTTCATAGGAGCCTAGATGGTCTAGGCAGACTCCAGGGTCTGCGTTTTCTGTGAGCTCTTCTGAGTCTTGTTTAGGGCTGGGTGGTCCCGGACCCAAGTCCCTGTCCGGTATTTGCATGGTGATGTTAAACATCACAAAGTGTGTGAAAGTGGTGATGGTCTTTTCAGCTTAGGAAATTTTGTTCTCCCTGGGGTCATGAGCTGTGTTATGAACTTGCTGGAAGTTCAAGGGTAGAAGGCGTGGCATGGCTCCCATGCCCTGTCCCTCAGCAGCAAACCCAGGACACAGCTCCACTCGGTTGCAGAGAGCCCCTGGAAGCTTTGCATCCAAACGCTGCTGACTCGCAGCTCTCCAATTCCAAACGGCATCCTGGCCAGGCAGCCCACCTGGCCCAGTCCCGAGCAGAGCTGAGTGGCTGCAGCTCGGAGGCTACTGGTGCCTGTCCTGGTGCGTCTCAGAGAGCTGGCCTCCCATGCAGGTGGGTGGCAAGGACAGCGGCAGGAGCCATGCGCCAGCTGGGTGGCCACCATCTATTTCTGGCCTCCTTGAGGAGAGTAAGTCGGAAAGGCTGGTTCTCAGCTCGTATCAGGGCTGCCACCCAGGGCTGTTCAACTTTGGACGAGCTGCTGGGCCTCTCTGAGCTTCTCAGGGAGCAGAGAAGTTGCGCACACAGTGAGCCGTCATCATGCAGCTCCCTTCTCCTCCTTGTTTCCACTCTCACTCCTGCGGAAGTGTCTTTGCTGGGAGTAGGGGGGCTGAGGGGCCTCGATGTGGACAGAGGGGTGCTGTCCTGAGGGCAGGGTGGCCCACATGTGGAGGCAGCCAGGTTGGCGAGGGGTGGCCCAGGGGCTCTCAGTGGTTGGGTGTGAGGAGAGGTGGGTTGGGGCCCGGATGTGGTATAGGGCGTGGTGGACAGAGTAGATGCAGTGGTACCGCCCTGCTGTCCGGGGTCCACGCTGCCCCAAGCCCGCCCATCCCTGAAGCTCCTTCCAAGCTCAGGGCACGTCCGTGGGGCTGGACAGGGGCTGAGAGGGGCCTGCCCTGGAGGCCTTTAAGCTGAAGAGCCAGACAGGGGGCTCAGTTCAGAACTTGTGTGTGAACCAGACCGACAGCTTAGTGAGCACGCTATTTCCAGATGAGCGAACCTCCCTTGGCTGACCCCAGCTCTGCCTGGCGCCTTGGTAACAGGGTGACCGCAGGCTGTCTCCACGGCAGCGGCCCCTCCTGAGGCCAATCCAGAGCTCTCACTAGCTTGGGGACCCGTGTGGGGTTGCCGGGGAGCCGGACCGCAGGGCGGCCAGGGCCAGAGACTCAGACCCCTGGTGTCAGAAGTAAATTAAAGGCAGGTGAAGAATGTGTGTGTGGAGGAGGGGCAGCGGGGGTCCCAGGACAACTGTGGACCCACAGGGCCAGGCGGCTTTGTGGGCCCTCTCACAGCTGACAGGCAGCCCCGGGGGGCAAACACTGAAAAGACTGTTGACCAAACACGAAAGGGAGGCACCAAGCCCGAGAAAAGGCCACGATGGGCAAACAGTGGAACCTGGACCCCGGCTCGGGTGGGGCCCTGGCTGGGGGCTTCCCGTGCTGCCTGGGGGAGGGCGCAGGCTGCAAGGCAGCACCCACTCATCCCCCAGAGCGTCACTGCCTCCAGCGGAGGGTGGGGGCCCCACCCTAGCCCACTCCGGTCCCGACTGTCCTTCCTGGGACACCCTTGTTCCCTTTCACCACCCTCAAACCCCGCCTTTCAGGTCTCAGGTAGGACATGCCCTCCGGGGGCCACAGCCACCCCTGGGGTGAGTTCTGAGGTGTCCCCCTGGCCTCATTCCGGAGGTGTGGAGGTAGGCTGGGAGAATATCAATGCAGATCAATAATAAAGGCACTGACAAGGCCTGCATAGGCATGGAGTGCTGTCTGGAAAAAGGTTGGGTCTCATGAGGAATGGGTGTTCTGGAAGGATGGCTTAGACTTGGGAGACCCAAAAGCATCTGAAGGTCACGGGGATGCTGGGGGAGTGGCAAAGAGAAACTTCGGGCTCACAACCCAGAAATGTGCTCTTTGATCAGAGAGCCGTGAGCTTGGCTGCCCCTTAGCAAGACGGTGTCAGAAACAAACTTCTGCACATTTTTACCCCAGTGCTCAAGGTCTAGGAGGTGTTTTTTTTTTTTAAGTTTTAAGTTTTTTGGAAGCGGAAGGTAATTAGGTTTATTTATATATATACTTACTTTTTAGAGGAGGTAGCGGGGAGTGAACCCAGGACCTCATGCACGCTAAGCATGAGCTCTACCACTTTGAGCTATACCCTCCCCCCAGGAGGTGGTTTTAATATAGCAGATCTGATTCTGTAAGCTGCACAGGTGACCTTTTTTATGTGGGTGTCTCCTCCAGTGAACCTGGACCATGAAGGACACACACAGAAGTCGGGAGGCCTGCGCGTGGGCATTCCCTGCATCTGGATGTGTCCTGTGAGTTTGTGGAAGCTGTGTGTAGCATCTGGGTCAACGTTTACTCTGTAGAATGTGACTTGGTGTAAGGGAGGCCTCAGATCTGTCACATGGACATTTCCCATCTTGGAATTCCATCTGGATGGGCAGAGGGAGATGAGCATCTGGTCAAAGAGCTGTTTACTCAGTCACCGTTGAAGGTGTGCAGCGTGGGCTCTGCCCCTCTGCTTCCTCAGTTCTGCTCACAGAACACTGGCCCTTGTCGTGCTGCTGAACGACTTCTGTGTGCTCATCAACTTGGACTCCAACAAAGTCAAACAGGTTTCTTACCCGCAGGACTTGTCAGAACCTTTAACATGCAAATGTTTCTTGTGAGTCTCCTTAAGCAGTGGGAAAGGCTGTGAGGGCCTTAGATGCAGGCATGGTGGTCCTGGAATGTATCTGCAGGTTCTTTGACATCACTCTCTCCAAGAGGTGGAGCCCAGCCCCTCTCCCCTGGGTGTGGGCGACCGTGTGGAGGCCAGGATGCTGTGTGCCCTCTGGGGCTGGGTCAGAGAAAGGGCCGCTGGCTCTGGGGGGAGCCAGCCACCCTGTCCGAGGGCATTCTTGCAGCCTGTGAGAAGCTTGTACTGGGGAGCTAAGGCCCACTCCTGCTGGCCCTGGGGAGAACCTACTGGGCAGGGGAGCTGCCAGCCCCAGTCAAGCCTTCTGGGGAGATGAGCCGACAGCTTGACTGGAACCTCAGGCCCCAGAGCAGTGCAGCTAAGTGGCTTCCAAATTCCTGGCTGGGGAGCTGAGCCCTGTCCTGAAAATCACAAGTCGCCGCGGCGTCAAGGGGGCAGCGCCAGTGCAGTTGACTGGTTTGGTATTGTTTTTAAAATGTTTCAGAAGCTCTGAAACACTTAAGTGTGGGTTGTGCGTGCGACCAGGCAGGCAGGTGTCAGAGGGTGGCGTGGGGGCCCCTGGGTCCAGGTGGGAAAAGCTGTGGACCCCTGGGGACTGAAAGGGCTGGAGACCCTGTAACAGCCAGAAAACAGGACAGGGCTTCAGTGCACGCTGGAAAGGGAAAGAGGCAGTATCAGGGAGCTGAGAACTCACATCATCACGTCCAGAAGAAAGAGTGTTGCAGGAACCCCACGGAAGCTCACGAAGGCGGCAGGGGAAGAAGGGCTTTGTCTGGAGACAATGTTTGAACTCGGGTGTTTGTCTGGTCGGGGGACACACCCTCGCTGGCCCTTCCTCAGGGCCGAGGCTGCCAGCCTAGGTGCCCACGTGAGCCTGGACCATCCTGACTTACCTCCAAAGCCCTGGTCATCAAAGGACATGCACCTGCTGGGAAGGCGCCCCACTGGTCAGATGGGACAGCTGAGCATCAGGAAGAATAATGACTGAAAAGGGTTGAAATGTGTTAAATAAATTACATTTCATGAATCCACAGCTATCCAGACAATAAAGAAGAAGGAAAAAAAAGGTGAGGGGCTCTCAGTCACTTTTGGAAGATGCTGGGAACCAACTTGTTACTCTGAAAATGGGTCAATAATGAAAGAAGCAGGCATTTCTCATGCTTTTCCGCAGTGAATCGTAACCACACAGTTGACAGGAAAGTTCTTGGAGAAACACCAGCTGACAGATATGGGCAGGGGGAGGTAAAATCAGCGCTGGGCAGCCCTGGGCCTTCAGTCAGTGGCAGCATCCGTGAGGGATCCCCAGGGACACACCGGGAAGCCCACCACCCAGTGAGGACGTGCTCTTGCCAAGGAGCAGACCTGACTCTGGCCGACCTCTGTGTCCATCGCAGGCCTGCAGGATGTCCAGGCACCGGGACACAGCAGGCTGACTGCTATGGGGAAAACAGCTCAGGTCTTTCTACAGGAAAAAAGTAAAGAGGGAGGACAGTATAATGTGTATAGCCTGGGACATAGTAACAAATTGCCATTTATAGACCTGTTTGGATTCTGATTTTTAAAAAAACCAGCTGTGTGAAATGAGACAATTTGGGAAATCTGGACATTGACTGTTTGGTTTTAAGGCTAACCTGTGTTTAGGTGATAATGGTATTGTGCTTAAATCCTTTAAAAGTGCTTGAATTTTGGCAGCATTTACAGGTAACCGTGATGTGTGGGACTCGCTCTGCAGTGTGTGAAGGAAGTGGGGCCCAGACAGAGCAAGACAGGACGAGGCTGATCATTGCTGAAACTGGGTAATGTGGACCTTGGATTCACAGGTCCTGGGTTCAGTCCTCAGTACCTTCAGTAAAAGAAAGAAAGAAAGAGAGGGAGAGAGAGAGAGAGAAAGAAAGGAAGGAAGAAAGGAAGGAAGGAGGAAACCTAATTACCGCCCCCCCCAAGAAAAACCAAAACCAAAAAAAAAAAAAAAAAAAAGACAGGGCAAGGTCGGTAATTACTGAAACTGGGTAATGGGCCAATGCCTCGTGGAGCTTACATTCTGGCTTGCGTTCTGTGTTTGTGAGGCAGATAAGAACGCTGCGGAGTGTACTAATGTGTGTGCAGGGGTGTTCTGACTTCAGATGCGGAGAGGCTCCCTGAGGAAGCGATAGATGTGTGAGGTGGGGTGAAGGCCCACCCAGCCAAGGAGCTGCACGTCGGAGGCCTGAGGTGGGGACCGGGCGGCCTGCAGCCTGATGGAGGGTGGGACGCCTCATGCCTCGCTGGTCCCAGGGAGGCTGTCAGGTGGGGGATGTGGAGCCCCAGGTGGGCTAGGCGGGTGTGACATCATCTGGGGGTTTTTGATCAAGGCGGAGTCTGCAGGAGACTAGCTGACCTGAGTCCAGCCAGTGAACCAGGCGGGGCCCACGGGGCTGACCTGGGACTGGTGGTGGCTGGCCTGCGTTTGGAGCTAATTCAGAGAAGCCCAAGGAGGAAGGGCGTCACCAGGATGCTGCCCTCGGGTTCAGACTCTGGAACCTGCCCACAGGGGCCCTACTGGCCACTCTGGCTGCCCATGCCGCCCCCCAGTAGCGGTGTCCTCCTCTGGGCATGTGTCCGACCCTCTCACCTCCTGCAATACCTGGTGGTGGGAGAAGGGTGCTGCTGCACCTCACGGACTCCAGGACGAGCCTGTGGCCACTTCCCACCTGTGCGGGGAGAGGGGCCTGGGGGGCCTGTGGGCACGAGGTGACTTCGGTGAATGCCCATCCCACATCTGTGGTCAGACGGCCCCTGGCTGCAATGCGTCACTCCCAACCGCCTTTCCTGCCGCACCCGGGGTTCCAGGCAGTCCCGGTCCTTACGGAACTGAGATTCCAGCTCAGCCTGAGTGCCTCTGGAGCGTCAGCTGGCGATTTGCCGAGAGAAGGGGTTGCAACAGGGAAGTGAACAGCTGTGTCGGCACCTCTGCACCGCGGGTGTGTGCTGGGCGGGCGGCGCCTTAACAGAAACCTGCAGCATCAGCAGGAAACATCTGCGTGGGGCAAGGGACACAGGCTGTGCCGTCGGACACTGCTCCTGCGGCAGGTGGAGCCGGCCCGGCCCAGCCCGGGAAGGGGTCCCTGAAGAGGAACCTGACCGGGGAGGGTAGGGGACACTGGGGGGCTGCACCAGCCTGATCTTGGCCTTTCTGCTGGGGCAGGTGGGCCCAGGCGCCTGCAGGAAGCTCCATTTCCCTGTGCGTCTCTGGGGTCAGCCCTGGGGCTGTTGAGCGAGGCTTCCT
Source organism: Vicugna pacos (assembly GCF_048564905.1). Classification (NCBI taxonomy): domain Eukaryota; kingdom Metazoa; phylum Chordata; class Mammalia; order Artiodactyla; family Camelidae; genus Vicugna; species Vicugna pacos. The sequence continues at coordinate 63,209,044 of NC_133002.1, forward strand.
TCCAAGGCAGGGCAGTGTGGCGTCTCTGCAGCTTGTCTCCTTCATCTCCTCACGCTGAAGCTCCCACTCCGGGCCCAGCTCTGCTGGACGCTGGTGGCAACTGAGGTAGCCCCGTTCAGTGTGACAGCCCCACAGCTGTTGGCAGCAGCCAGGCCTGCTCCTCAAAACAGCTCCTTGTCCCCGTTTCACAGACAGATAAGGAGCTGAGGGACGACGGTGCAGTGGCTGGCGAGGCTGTGGCTGCTCAGGGCTCCTGTTTCTGTTGGACTCGCCACCACGACTGAGCCCAGGTCTCTGTGACAAGCACATGGCCGTCAGACCCCATGAGGATCCCCTTTGTCCACACTCTGCCTTGGACAGTCACTGAGAACTCATGTCGCCATCCAGAGCTCAGAGCAGGTGGCAGAGTGTGGATCAGAGGTCAGGATCAGGCACTGGGCTAAGGTTTAGCTGCTCACACGGAAGGTCGCAACTCGTTCCAGGTCGCCTCTGGGGACACATCATGGTGAGATTCACTGTGTGGGGTGTTTGTAAAGAAAGCGGAGTGTTCTGGCATCACCGGAGGTGGCCCGTGCATTCTGGCGATGTCTGGGCACCTGCGTTGGTAGAAAGAGTGCTCCTGGTTTTCAGATGTTTACGCTGTGAGGTTTGTGACTCGTCAGCTTCACAGCTGCTTAAGATCCGGCTTCTCGAGGGGAACAAGCTTCACCAGAAATCCAGAAAACCGGCACTGAGTCTAAATGTCCCCCAGATCTGAGGACCGCTTCAAACTGGCTTTCAATCTTGCCCCCTCCCTCCCAAAACTAAAAAAGCAAGCTCACATCGCTGCTGTCATCACCGGGAAGTGGATGAACTAGGGAAGGAGGCTGTCTCAGAATAAAGGACGGTGCCTGCGGCAGGGCCGTCAGCCCTCGTCGGCACAGATGCTCGGCACTCTGCCCCGCTCTCCTGGCCAGCAGTGACGGCAGCCAGGCCCCGAGTGCAGCTGCTGGCCCGTTGAGGCCCCGTGAGACCTCAGAGTAGCCTAAGGAAGGGACTCAGGCAGACACTGTGTCCTTTGAGAGGACCTGCAATGACTTGGGTGACCTGGTCTCTCCGGGGCAGGACTGCGGTCACTCCCATCATGGTCACTCCCTTTGCTGTCCGCTCAGGGGCCCGCTCCACGGTGTGTCCTGGCCCATCCACCCTCTTCTCTGGTGGAGAAGGGCACAGCCCTGCTGGGAGGGTCACAGTGGCCATTACAAAGAAGCCCCTCCCCTCGGAGGGAGAGCCCCCCACCGCAACCCGTCTGGGGCAGGTCCCTGCTCAGCCACGCCTCTGCCTGCACCCCAGCTACCCCGGAAGGGCAGGGCCTGGGGGTGTCCCTTCTGAGGGTCCGACAGCAGCCACCCTGGTTCCTGGAGACCTTCTGGGGTCGGTCCAGGACCATTCTGTGAAGCCCACTCTGTGAGGTGTGTGTCTGTGGTGTTTAAGACTCTGATTGAACATGTGGCTCGGTAAGTGGCCGCCCCGAACACCAGCCCACTCACCTTGTGAGACTCGGGTCACCCTGAGCAAGGCCACCTTCATTTCCCAGCAACGGGGCAGCCTCAGCCCAGCCCAGCGAGAGCAGCACGGCCAGAAGGGGCAGAGCGGCCCCAGCGGGCTGTCCCCACACTGGAAGTCTCAGAGGTCTGACGTGGGACCACATACATTAGGATTTACCAAGATTTTTCCAAGGACGTGATGCTGTGGGCTTTACAGTGAGAGGGTCCCTGGGAAATGCTTGCTGGTCCCAAGTGCTTGTGCACTTGTCCAGCTCCCCAGACACTGGGCTCCTGGACCTGGGTTATCTCAAAGGGCCTCAGGGATGGCAGGGTCGCCAGCATGTCCGACGACCGCCCAGACTGCCCCCCGGATTCCTGAGCACGTGGAAGACAGCTTCCTCTTCCGCCTTTTCCATCTGGTCTCTTTGGAAGGGCAGCATGGTCACAGCCCACACTTACGGCGCACAATTCTCTTTAATGTAGTGCTGTTCCTTGGAGATGTCTTCATGTTGGCACAAAAGCGCTTTGTGTCATTTTCCTCGGATGCGTGGTGCTCCCTTGTGTGTTCCTGCTGCAATTAATGTGACCAGTTTTCTCTTTAATGTGCATTTAGGATGTAAACAACATTGAACATACGTAATTTTTAAATGTTGCCTTTTACATTGATCTGATAGATTCTTAGAAGTGAAATTGCTAAGGGAGAGCCGCTCCCTGTGCTGGAGTTCGTGTGGCTTCACGTGCCTGCCAGCAGTGCTCGGGGCTCCCGGCCCCACCCCCAGTGCATTGTCAAACTCCAGGCTTTTGCTAATCAGATACCCAGAACTCAGTTTCCCAGTGAGTTTTGACATGTCTTTCTCATTGTGAAAGAGTTTAGCGTCACATACGCTCAAGGGCGTTTGTTTTCTTTATTTGGTGAACTGTCTGATCGCTGGCCTAGAAGGGCTCCTCGTGTGTGAAGACCAGCCCGTCGTGTCGCATGTGGTGTGAACTCCCTGCCACTGCCCACCATTTCACTTTGTGTTGTAGTTGTTTTGGTCACAAAAATTGTTTGCATTAAAACATTTTCATCTTTTCTTTTATGGTTTCTGGATTTTTTTTTTAGGTTATGAAAGGCCTTTTTCTATATTTTCTTCCAGTCCCATTCAGGTCTTGCTCCCTCACATTTACATTCTCGATGCTTTTGGGATCATGCTGGCATCTGGTGGGAGGTGTGTGTGGGATTTAAGGTGGTCACCTAGTTGTTTGATTAGCTTCTGTTAATAAGGTCATTTTGCCACCACCTCTCCAGCACAAGTGTCCTGTGTTCTGGCCCGTGTTCCCGCTAGCTGTGTCCTAGCAGTAGGTCCTGTCACGTCCCGTTTTGCAGGCTGGACCATAAGGCTTAGAGGGGAATCTGCGAAGTTCCTAGGGCTGATGGCTCTGCCTGCTGCCGCCGCCGCCTGCGTTGCCTCTCCGCGTTTCTCCTTCCTCCCTGGTGATTCAGCAGGGATGGCTGGAGGACAGTGTCCGAGCTCCTTATCTGTGCACTCAGATCTCAGAGCTGCCACGTTATCTGGGGCTCACGAAGGCGTGGGCAGCCCTGCGGGCCTTATTTTATCAAGACACTCGTTTTGGGGAAGAACAAGTTTCTGTCAGGGTTTCACAAGGCTGCCCTTTGACCTAAGGGTCAAAGGATGGGTATCAGTTCCTGGTCCTTCCCCAACCCCATTAACGAGAGTTCTCCCTGCTGGGGTCTCCTGTCACTCATCTGCGAATGCCCGTTACCTGCTCAGGTGCTGCTTCAGCCGAGACCTTCCTGACCTCTCCGCGTCCCCGGCAGAGTGGCTGCATCCTGCTCGGACCACTCAGACTCCCAAGCATATGTCCCTGAACTGCAGTGAAGTGTTTGTCTGTCCTTATCTGCCCACCAAGCTGAGCCCCTGGAGGGCAGGGCTGGGCGTGGCCTCTTGGTCCACAGGGCTCAGGAGGTGAACAGAGGGGCACTGCGAGTCTTGGGACAGTTCGTGAATTGCTGTTATTCATTTTGGCTTAGGATGAGCTGCATGTATGTGTGTTTAACCCCTCAGCCAGGTGCTCATCAGTCCTGGGGGCGATTTTCTGATGTCTGTGTGGCCCTGCCGCCAGGGTGCTGGCTACAGCCCCGCCCTGGGGAAGTCTCTTCATCCCCGGAGGGCCCTCATCGACCCGTTGCCAACGATTTCTGAGGAACAGTTGGAGTCCCATGGCCCCACACGCCCTGCACATCCTGTCAGGAAGGAGTTTCTGCACTGCCTCACGGGGTACCTGAATGGAAGCTGTAGAGCTTGCTGCTTTATTTACTAAGACAGCTGACTTTGTGTTAGTTTATTTTACCTTAGTAGGAGTCAGGTGTCAGTCATGCTCACAGTACCCAGTGGCAGGGTGTGATGCGTGGTGACGGCGTCCCAAGTTCCCACCTGTGGGGGTGGGGTTTGGGCTGTGATGAAGCAGTGGGGATTTGCCCTGGGCTGGGGAGGGTCCGCCCGGGGCTGTGCAGATCGCAGGCAGGAAGCCCCGCCTGGCCTCCGTCCCTCACTCTCACTTCCTGTTCTGCTATCTGCGTGGTGACTGAAAGGGAAGTTGGCGGGTAGACGAGGCTGCACATGAGCAGGGCACACTCTTCCGGGTGGATGATGCCTGTGGTGACATCCCTAAGAGCGCACAGGCGCTGTCCATGCCCCGGGGGTTTGGGGTTTAATTTGGGGTTTAGTCTCCCCTTCCAGCTCAGAAGGAGCCCGGGAGCCTCACTGGTGACTCTTCTGACTTTGGCTCCCAGCAGACACTGCGCAGAGGCTCTTCTGTAAGCATCAAGGAGACATGATCTGCAGTTTGACACGGGTCGTGCCTGCAATTCTCCTGGGTGGCTGCCCTCAGCAACACAAAGCTAGGAAGCAGAGGCCACCAGGAGATGAGGCTGTGGTTGCCTAGGGGAGCTGGCCGATGCCAGGCCGCGTGGGCAGGCACCCTTGTGGGGCTCACTGGCGACAGGCAGTCCGTGCCATGCCCAGGTCCCTGAGGTACCACCTACAAGTCTCAGATCTGACTCCAAGAGCTCCGGACTCCACCACCCCCGCAGCCCCGGCTGTGACACGTCAGTGGCCCTGGCAGCGGTGCAGCCGTCCAGCCATCCCTGCAGCCACACTGGCTGAGCAGTGCAGTGATCTCTTACCCACCCCTCAGCACCAGCCCGAGGCTCCACCAGCTGGTCACCCCTACTCTGGGCCACTTGTCGGGCCACCTCCCCCGTTTGTCACAGAAGCCTGGTTTGCCACTCCTGCTGTGGGAGTGAAGGAGGAGTCTGGGTGTGAAGGCTGGACATCTGCCACTCCTTGCAAGGGGAGGGTGGGCACAAGACCAGGAGTGTCTTAGCTCAGCTGACCCCACAGGGGCCCTGAGAGGTCTGGGGACGGCCTCCTGGCCAAGCAGTCACAGACTCTTTTGTGCTGTCAGCTCACCTGCTGGAGAAGCTCTGGTGGAGAAGTGCTGATTCCTTGAGCCAGGGAGAGGGACGCTCAGGCCAGGATGCTGACCCAGATTGGCACAAAGTGCACTTAAAAAGGAGGTTAAGGAGAATCCAAATGCAAGAGATGAACCATTTGTGAAGCAGCGGACAGCCTGCCTGGCTGTGAGGTGATTGTGTTGTACAGGCTGGCACAGAGGTGCTTGTTTTAGGCATTTCTCTGTGCTCTGTCTGAAGACGTGTGAATGGTGGGGTGTTGTCTGCGTGGCACCTGTGAAAGGGAATCCAGGGAGACAGATCTGGCTTGTTCTCCAGCATTGCTGGGGAAGAGAGTGCTTCGGCCCTGAACGTGGGATTCGGACCTGTGTGGGAGGCCTGTCCTGTGGTGGGGGTGGGCAGCCCTGCTACAGAGTAACAAGTCCCCCTTCAGACTCATTTGCCTATCCCCTAGCACTGACTCCCTGTTAATTTTCTGATCATAAGTTGGCTTCTTGTGAATGTTTGCCTATTGAATGAGGAAATACTGATGGGCAGATGAGTGGTAAACTGAAGTGTTGGCATTTTGGTTTGTACATCAGTCTCTGTGAGTTTGGTTATTGTGAGTCAGCCCTCTAAGAGCGAGAGGGCCCCTCCAGCCTCCTCCTGTTCTCCCTGTGTGCTCTTCTTTCAAACTGCAGCAACACTGGTCTGGTGTGTTCGTGATACTGCTTTTCATAAATTGCATGGAGATATAATATGCATAAAACTCATCCATTTTAAGTGTAAATTTCAGTGATTTTTTCATTAATTTGTAAATTGTGCAGCAATCACCACAACCCTGAGAGTTTTAGAAAATTTTCATCACCCCAAAAGATCCCTCATCCAATTAGCAATCCCCCAAATCACTCCCAAGTCTAGACAGCCACTAATCTACTTGCGGTCCCTATAAATGCGCTCTTTGCGGACATTTCATATAAATGGAAACACAATAGGTGGCCTTTTGTATAACGTTTTTGAGATTCATCCACATTGTAGCACATACCAGTAGTTTGTTCCTTTGTGTTGCTGACTTGAATACCACTGTATGGATAGACCACACTTTGTTTTTTCATTCATGAGTTAATGAGCAGTTTGAATGTTTCCCATTTTGGGCCATTATGAATAATTCTGCTATGGACATTCACATTCAAGTCTTTGAATGGTCATATGATTTCATTTTTCTTAAGTGGATACCTAGAAGTGGAATCGCTTGGTTATACACTTATTTCAGTCGGTGTGAGCAGTATCTCATTGTGGTCTTTAATTTGCAGTCCCCTGATGACTAATGATGTTGAGCACCTTTTCATGTGTTTAAAGCCATTCATTTATTATATCTACTCAAGTCTCCTGACCATTTTTAAATTAGGCTTTTTGTCTTCTTATTATAGTGTTTTAAGAATTCTTTATATATTCTAGATACAAACCCTTTGTAAAATATACAATTTGTATTTTCTGGTCTACGGCTTATCTTTTCACTTTTTCTGTGATGTCTTTGGAGGAGCAAAAGTTTTCAATTTTGATGAAGGCCCAATTATCAATTTGTTCTTTTAAGGACCATGCTTTGGGTGTTGTATCTAAGAACTCTTTGCCTAACTCTAGGTCACAGAGATTTTTCTCCTGTATTTTCCTCTAGAAGTTTTATAGATTTAACAATAACACTTAGGTCCATGATCCCTTTTGAGTTATTGTGTATGTGTGTGTACGGTGTGAGGAAACGGTCTGCATTCATCTTTTCTGCACGTGGATGTCCAATTGTCTCAGCGACATTTGTTGAAAAAACTATCCTTTCCCCACTGAATTACCTTTGTTGAAAATCAGTTGAACGAAACCATGAGAGTTTATCTCAGGACTCTCAGTTCTGTTGCATTGATCTATACGTCCATCCTCAAAGCCAGTTTCACACTGTCTTGACTACTATCACTTTGTACAAAGTGTTGAGATTAGGAAATATAAGTCCTACAACTTTCTTCTGTTACAAAATTGTTTTGGTATTCTGTGGTCTTTGTAGTTCCATAAACATTTTAGGGTTAGCTTGTTATTTCCTGCAAAAAGAGCCTGCAGGGATTTCAGTGGGGATCACGCTGAGTTTATAGATCCATTTCAGGAGAATTGCAACATTAAAATATATAGTCTTCCAATCCATCAGCATGAAGTGCCTCACCATTTAGTTAAATCTTCTTTAATATCTCTCAGCAGTGCTTTGTAGTTTTCAGTGTACAAGTTCTGCTCTTCTTTTTTTTTTAAAAAATTTATCCTTAAGTTTTGAACAAAATTTTGATGCTATAGTGAATGAAATTTTCTTCTTAATTTTTAAATTTGTTGCTGCTGTATAGAACTACAATTGCTGTTATATAGAAATACTATTTGTTTTTGAATAGTGATCATGTAGACTGTGATCTTGCTGCACCTTAGTTTAGTAGTATAAAGGTTTGGCTTTTAAATTTATTTTTTAAATTTACTTTTACTTATATTTTTAATGGAGATACTGGGGATTGAACCCAGGGCCTCATGCATGCTAAGCATGTGCTCTACCACTGAGCTCTACCCTCTGGCGCCTTTGATGGATTTCTTAGGGTTGTACATTGGATCACCTGCAGATAAAGACAGTCTTACTTCTTCCTTTTGAGTACAGATGCATTTACTTCATTTGTTTTGCCTCATTGCACTGACTGACACCTCCGGCTGAACAGAAGTGGTGAGACTGGGCATTCCCACCTTAGTCCTGACCTTAGAGGGAGGGGGAGAGTCTCATCACTCTTCGTCCTTAAGACGGTTTAGCTGCAGGTTTTATACACTGATGCCCTTTGTCACGGGGTGGAAGTTCCCTTTCCCTTCCTTGTTTGTGGAAATGGTTTGTCACAAGCGAGTGTTGGATTTTGTCAAATGTTTTGGTTTTTTGAGTCTATCAAGATGACCACACGGTTTTTGTTCTTTATTCCATAAACAGTGTATTCCATTGATTAAGTGTTGGATGTTAAGCCAACATTTGGGTGCTATACCCTCTTGCAAGGGAAGTAGTTTTAAATGTTGCTGGGTTTGGTTTGCTAATGTTCTGTTAAGGACTTTTGTCCATGAGGGTTGTTGGGCTGTGGTTCTTTTTCTTGTGGTGTCTATGGCTAGGATATCAAGGAAACGTTGCAGCAAAGTGTGTTACAGCTCAGTGTTAGGGCTCAGTTGTGCCAGCAACCTGGATCCGGGCGAGAGACCAAGGAGCGCTTGAAGGGCTGGAGAACTCAGGTTTATCACGCCAGCAGGCCCAGAGGAGTTAACACTCCAAGCTCTGGACCCCGTCTGCAGGTTTACACAGGCTTTTATAGGCTACCAGTCTAGGCTTTGCAACATTTTGTAACATCATATGTAAATAAGGTATAGCAAAGGTGACTAATTAGGAACAAGCTTTGTAGAAATAGACCAATCAGGAGTGAGCTCCATGCAAATGAAGCACTACAAATGGACAAATCAGGGGTTAGCTCAGGGAACCAATAGAATCTTAGGGGTAAGTTCTGCTTTCCTAGAAGTAAGCCGTTTCAGAGTTTAAAAAGCGAGATAATGCCACTGGGCCAGGGAACTGGATGGTGCTGGCAGGAGAGTAGTGGCCCTGCCTGGGGGTCCTGCCGGTCTTTTTCGTGGGGCTTCCCACCTCAACAATACTGATCTCAACAGCTGAATTGAGGTGTATCTCCTCCTCTTCTGTTTTTTTTTTCTTGAATAGTTTGTAAAGGATTGATTTATTTTCTCCTTTCAGTATTTGCTAGACTTCATCAATGGAGTCATTTGGCTTTTCCTTGTGGGGTGATGTTAATTTTTAATTCAATATTTTTACTTGTTATCGGGCTGTTCAGAGTCTCTTTCTTCTTGAGTCAGTTTTGGTAAGTTGTGTCTCCCAGGAATCTGTCCACTTCATCTGAACTGTCTGACTTATTGGCATAAATTGCTCAGTGTTGTTTTATACTTCTTTTGTGTCTGTAGGGTCAGCAGTGATGATCTTGCTTTTATTCATGGTTTTGGTAATTTGTGTCCTCTTTTTTTCCCTCATGTTGCTTTTGCTTCATAGAAGCAACTCGCTGACTTGGACTCTGGCTCTAACCAGGCCCCGGTAGCTCCCTTTGGGCTTTCTGGCCACATAAGAGGACACAGCTGTGCATCTAGCACAGGGGCTGACATGAGAACGGACCCAGCAAATGTTAGCTTCTCCCCTGTTGGCTGTCTCCCTTGACCCTGGGCCTACCTGGACTTTGGTGAACTCCCCACGTGGCCTGGATACAAAAGGCCCGACCTCTTTTCTCTGATGCCAACTGGAGGGCAGCCAGCCTGACCCAGAGAAGCTCCCTCTTGCACCACAGAAAGACAAGTCCTCAGTGCCCTGACGTCTGCCTGACGTCCAGACTCTTCCGCACGGGGCTTCTCTCCGCCTTGACTCCTGCATAGAGTGAAGCTTGGGTGGGGCTGGAGCTGGAGTGTGGTCGGCACAAAAGGCTTGGGGGGGGTCTCACCTGTGGGGGTGCAGATGGGCGCTGGTGCCAGGCCAGAGTGTGGCGGGGAGGGAGGGCTTGGCCTGCTGCCGCCGCAGGGCACACACACTGGTCCCTGTGCTGGTCCCGGGCCACCCTGGACTTGGCCTGACTCACTCCAGCGTCTAGGATGGGAGTGGCCACGGTGAGATTCCCAGTCAGACCTGCAAATAAGGCTGCCCAGACTGACCCTCACACCCTGGCTTTCCTGTTTGCCTGTCCCGTAAGGAGCCATCATGAAACCTCGAGTCAAATCGAGTCTTGTCACAGACGCAGTTAGAAGTGGAAACGTTTCTGTAAGCTTGTGGACCGGTGGGAGCCACGTGGGCCTCGGCTTCCGTGCTCCTTGTTGACGTCTTTGCTCCGATCTAAACTAATTAGACATAAACGGTGGGGCAGGAACTCCCAAATGTGGGGCAGCCGACAGCCTGTTAGGAGGCCTTGCCAGGTCTGGTCTCTTGGGCGAGTGCGGACCAGGGCTTTGATTTAAAATCAAGGAATGTGGACCCCGCTGGGGCGCTGAGTTTTCAGGCACCTCCAGCTTTTGAGAGCTGCTGGTGAAGATCTGGGGGAGTCTTACTGACTCTGTGACGTCCTGTCCAGGGCCTTGCTGCAGCCCCGGCGGCTAAGGAGCTGCCGACACAGAGCCCCAGCCCACAGGCGCTCTGCCCTGCAGCTCACGGCACCTTCCTGGCTGAGCTCCTGGAGGTGTCAGCAGTGAGCGGAGGGCAGCCTGGTCTCCTCACCCTCTGGGGGCCCCCCCGGCTTTGTTACAAGGGCTCCAGGAGGGCAGGCAGCCGTTGTTCTGCCGGGGCCACGTCAGCTGAGTCCCCCCCCTCACTGCAGCTGCTGCCCATGGTCTCTGGGGCCTGAGGTGGAGTGTCTGTGTGGCACTCGCGCGGTGGCAGCTGTGACTGGCCCCTGGCTTTCTAAGCACCCTCAGCTCGGCCACCTGCCCGGTGCTCCCTGCTTGTCCTCGATAGGGCAACATCTCCAAACCAACGTTCTGGTTCCGCTTCGGAACCTTCCCTCCCCATTGGTGGCCCCGCTCCAGGTCCACCTGCCCACCTCCCCGCTGCAGAGACGCCCACTGTGAGTCAGACGCAGGGCGCTGGGGTGCACCAGGATCCTCCAGAAGGACAGGGTGCGTCCTCGTGGTTCACCTCCATCCCCGACAGGCAGGCACCGTGAGAGTCTAAGCCGGAGCCGGGTGGGGCTCAGCTTGTGTGCCCTGAACCACCCTCTAGGATCACTACATTTGCTCCGGAGTCCACTTGACTCCCTCTTCTCTCTCATGACTCCTCCTCTTGGGATCAAGGTGGCTGGTGTGACCGGCCTGCAGGCAGGTGGACACAGGAGTCCCCTGGCCCGCCCACCAGAGGCAACGGAAGGGAGGGAAGGTGGACACAGCCGCAGCTCCGGAGACCTTGGTGTCCGGGGACCTAACAGGTGGCCTCAATGTTGGCCTGGGAGGCGGTGGTGGAGAGGGTTTGGGGTCTGCTGAGATAGGGAACTGCTCTGTTCACCCAGCTCCACAGGGCCTCCGTCCTCCCCAGCGGCCTCCTTCACCTCAGTTTTCTCTACAAGCAGCACACAGGCGAGCTGAGACAATGGGAACAGAAGGAAGGTGCGCGACAGGAGTCCTGCCCCACCTCCGCCGGCCCCGGCCCTGGCGTGGCCTCCTGGCTGCCCTCACTCAGCTGTTTTCTGATCAGAGCTTCTGTTTCTTATGGTGGAATCAAGTCTCGCAGCAGCCCCGCTTTCTTCCTGCACAATGTCTTCCTGCAAAACCTGCTTCTTTCCTCCCCTTGCTTGCGCGCTGCCCTGTCTCCACCGCAGCCCCATCCTCAGAGCAGCCTTTTCAGGGTCGGTGTCCCTCTGCCTCCGGGTGAGGCTGCCTCGGGGCCTCTCCGGGACGGACACTGGCCAAGCAAGACAGCAGTGCCGAGGCGTCCGTGTTGGGGCCGCTTGCCCGAGCCACATGCTGAGAAGAGAAAGAACACAGTGAAAAGTGACACGTAGGCTTTTTGCTGGGACTTGAAAACTGTCCGCTCAAGACACGACTTTGCATTTGTAAGAGCTGAGCTGTTGTGTTTTCCTGAGACCAAGACACAAGGGTCCTCCAAGGCGTCAGGGACACCCTGCCGTTCCTAGAGAGGCTGCTGCCCTCACTGACTCTGCTGATGGCTGTTTACATTCTGACCCTAGACCTCCGACATTCCTTAAATTGTTGGGAACTTGGGAGCAGAGACCAGCCTGAAATTCCAGATCCCACCCACCCTGTGGGGGCAACTACCACGAGGGCCGGGGACAGAACAGACCGCTGTGTGGACAGAAGGCGACTGATCTTGGAGATGACGGCGTAAGGCAACTTCCCTCCTGAAGGTTTGGCTCAAGAAGTGGGCCTCGTGGCTCTGTCTTGGGAAGTGGGCACGTGTTTGTGGGGCTGTGAAGGGTTGAGGGGGGGTCCCTGGGCCCAGCAGGGGATTGAGCGTGAGGCCCAGGGAGGTCCCTGTGGGCTGGCAACACCACCAAACAAGGAGCCTGTGGCAAGGAAACCCCATCTCCTCCCGTGAGGGCCGTGTGCTAACAGGCAGGGGCCAGGAAGCCAGCACATGAGGCCCCACTGCCTGTGTCCCGGGGATCGGCCCAGAGCAGGGGGCTGCCAGGGGCTGCTCCCAGGGACCCCGGCCACCGCTTGGTCTCAGGGTTGGACTGAGGCCCAGTCAGCACCGCGTCACGGGGAAGCCTGACAGCCCATCTGAGTCGAGACTGAGGTCCCCGTCGGGGGACGGGGCAGATGCCTTTGGGCTTGGGGGCTGGCTTCACCGCCAGGTTCTCTGAGCTCCGTCCTGGCTTTTCCGTGGCCGCGTGAACCCACTTCCCTGTGTGTGTAAGACACCGCGCTCCACACCCTGCTGGCGCCTTTCCAGCTGCTCTTCTCTCTTATCACCAGCACCTTCCCTAAAGTGTCACCTCGACACGCACTGGAAGCGCAAATGTCCGGCCCACCCCCACTTTCTCTGTTCCCTGTTTTCTCACCACTTCTTGTTAAGTTGGGGTTTGCTTCTTCCTTTTACTTTCTTCTCACATCCTGGATCCGGCTGCGTCTTGCCTGGTACTGTTTTTTTTTTTTTATTAGAGACTTCACTTCAAAAGTATGACCGAGAGCAGCTAGCCCCGGTGCCTGGTCATGTCTGCTTCTGCCCTCACCCTGGGGGCCAGAGGGAGGGTGCGAGGGCCCTGGGTCTCCGCCGGTCACATCCCTGCAGGTGCTGCTCCTGGGAATCCGGATTGGGGGACCTGCTGCCCTGGGACCTTCCCCCACTGCCCGCTTCATCCCCATGGTCCGTCAGGGCACCAGGGATGGCCCTGCAGGCCCCACCCCCTTCCGTGGACACCAGCGGGAGTAGGGGCCTCCATGGGTCTGGGGACCTGACACTCATCCCGTCTTTTCATAGATTCCCCTCACACCTGCCCCAAAGGGACCCGTTTCTACACCTGCTCCAAAGGGACCCCCATTTCTACACCTGCAACAGGTCCACCTGGGGCCACACACTGGCCATCTCAGGAGTTGGGGAGCCTGGAGGGGCCTCCCAGGGCCTTTGGGACCCAATCCAGAGAATCACCGGGATTACGTTAGCCCTGGATTTTGTTAGCTCTCTCCCGGGAGTAACAGAAAGCACAGGGTCCAGGCGATGCCCTCTGCACTGGAGGGGGCCAGGCAGGATTTACAGCCCCACCTCCCTCTGTTTGCAAAGACAAATCCCGGATCCTCACCCTCCTTGCACGTCCCCAGTCAACCCTCCAGCTCCTTCATGAGAAATACCTTTCTCATCCTGGGAACCCCCTCAGTCCCCAGGAACTGTCCACATTGCAGGGGATCCAGGTGCCCTCATGCTAGAAGACCCCTCAGACACGAGGTGGCACTGGGGCCCCTGCCCCTACCTCCACATACCCTGGGCCCACAAAGGCCGGTCAGACTGTCTGGGTGAGCCCTGGTGCGTGGGCCCCGTTCCAGCCCAGATCCACGGCTGACACGTGGGGCTGTGTGTCTGCTCAGACTCAAGACCTGTCTCCATCAGGACGCTCTGGGCGGGGCAGCTGGGCTTCTCTGAATTTCAGGTAGGCATGCTTCTTGTTAAACATAGAAACTAAACTCTTCCTCAGAACAGTTACGTGTAACTAACAGGAGACCTTTATGGAAAAGACACTGCGTACTGGGAAGCGTTAAAAAAGCGTCTGCCTGAATATCGGGGTCGCACACTAGCTCCTCAGTCACAGCCCCGTGCAGCCCCGGACTCGCTTCCCCAGGACCCTCAGGGTCACAGGGCTCCTGGAGATGTGGCCTTTTGGGGCAGTTTCTCCCGTCTTTGCAGGGCCTCTGTTAATTTAACACCTTTTATGCAGCAAGGACTGAGAATAAAATTACAAACAAGACAATTCTCATCTTCCAGGAAAAGCAAAAGAAAGCACAAAACATACAATCCACAGAGACTGGAGATCTGAATCGTGTATTGCAGCCCATTTTTCTCTAGTAGGAAGGATGGAACTTTCTCGACAGATGATTGGATAAAGAAGCTGTGGTCTGTGTGCCCGCACCCTGTTTGGGAATCTGGGGGTTTATTTACATTTCCCTGAGTGTTGATGGGACCGGCCTCTGCCGTAGCTTCCTGGCTGTCCAGTCTCCTGGACGTGATGCGTGGGCGCCTGCCCTGGCCCTGCGTGGCCCGGCCCCAGCTCCTTGGCCCACCTGCTCCGCTTGTTCAGGACTTGCCTCTGCACCTGCCTCTTGTCTTGATGAAGCTCCTAATCGGGAAGTAGTGCAGTTGTCTGCCTTTGCCTTTGTGATTTTCCCACTTCCTGTCTTAACAAACCCTTCTCAGCCTTGGGTGCATAAAAGTCTCCCAGAGCTTTGACTTTCCCAGTTTTGATTTTCACATGCAAGTGTTTCCCATCTGGAAGCAATCTTTTTGTGTTTGGTTTAAGATAGGGGTCTGATTTCGCTGTTTTATATGCATAACCAGCTCCTGGCACCAATCGCTGGTCCCCGTTTGAGCTTCCATCTGCCTCTGGGCCTGTGCTGCCCCTTGGCCAGCACGTCCTGCCCTTCACTGGATCCAGGTCTAGGTGCCTTGGGGCAGGCTTCCCTGCCCGTTCCTCACTCCCCAACCCGATGAGTTTATTGAACACCTACCATATGTCAGGAAGTTCCAGGTGCTGGAAAAAAGTCACGACAAACAATCTGCCCTCTTTCCTATGTTCGAATGAGAGACAGACTATAAACTTAGTGACGGGGGCTTCGTGGGGACAGACAAGGGGAGTACAGAGTGATGGGGGCTGCAATTTAAGTGGGATGGTCAGGATGGAGCTAAAAGAGGCCTGTTTCCGCAGTGTTGCCTCTGGACTGCGGGAGCTGCACTTGCCCCCCGCCCTGCTCCCCGTCTGTCCCTGACGCATCTCCCGGCCTCGCCTCCCTCCAGTGTGCTCAGCCCACCTGGCCAGCTCCTCTCTCAGCCAGCTCAGACCCGCCCTGCCTGGTGATGGCCTTTCCCTCCACCCACTCGCGTGGGCGCCAGCATGTCCTTCACCTCCCCTCTGGCCGCTGCGTCCAGCTGCACACACACCTTTCTGTGTGCGCCCTGCTCCTGGGGCCCCGCAAGCCCCATGGCCCTTTACTTGTGATACTGGTGACGCCACTCCCTCCACCCTCGCCCTGCTTCTCCAGACAGTCAGTTCCTGTCTCCTTCCCTGGGCCTTTCCCTCCTCAGGGTGCCCTGAGGTCTGCGGGTCTCTGCCCAGGACACCTGGAGTGCCTGCCTGGACGGAGGTGGGACGAGGGTCCTGAGGGTGGCCCCACCTGGGTTCCAGCTTCCCATTCTGGCCCCAATGACCCCCGGCCGCGTCCTGTGTGCTGACACTTATTAAGCGCCACTGAGTGCCAGGCTGGTCTAGCCCTCCCCTCCCAGCGCCAGCTGTGCATTCACCCTGGCGTCTCCAAAGCCACTGCTCTCTGTGGTTTTGGCCTCCGTCAGAGGGGGCTGCCCAGACCCACGTTGTTTCAGGATAGATTGTGGCTCCGAGCCTGGGAACTGCTGTGCAAGCAGGGTGTCTGCTGTCCTGCACCCGAGGGCGAGAATCAGGCCCAGCCTCAGCCGGTGCCTGCGCCAGCTCGACTCTGGCCCAGGGCAGCACCCACATCTCGCCCTTTCTTCTGTCCACGTTCTGCTTCATCGCCTGTTTATTCAACGTGTGGATTTCTCGACTTGCAGCTCTTTGGGCAGCGAAGGCCTGATCCCGCCAGCTGCCTTCAACCCGTCACCCAGCAGCTTCCACGTGGTTGTTAAGCTGCTTGTGGCTGGGAAAGACAGCCTCGGTGTCCAAACACTGGACTTCCAGCTTAAATCAGCAAGGCTCTCGGCATTCAGATCGTCATGTTGACAGCATATTGGCACATTTCTCCTTGTGGGCTTCGCACTCAAGGTCAGGTCTCTACTGCAGTAAGAATCTCCTCAGTGGGTGGCCCCTGGGAAGCAGCCTGGGGTGCCGCAAATCTGGGGAGCCCGTCAGAGGCACCTGGATGGTGACGGGAGCCCAGGTGGATGTGCGGGGCTGGGTCCAGCAGGTGGGCAGCTTCCCAGGCCTTGGTGACAGTGCCCCACCCACGCTGGGTACAGCCCCGCGGAGAGCCTCCTGTCTGGAGACCGCAGTTACCTTCCCTCAGAGCACAATCTTGTCCCAATAGATAAACAGGCAAGGGTCAAAAATGGGTAGTTCAGAGCTGTGAAATCCAAATGGCTGATGAATACATGAAACATAACTTTCTCGCCGGTAATCAAACGCAAAGCACAGCAATAAGGCCCTTGCTTTCTGTCCCCTGTGCTGGCAGGTGTGACCGCTGAGAATCTTGCTTACTTTCTGGGACAAAATCTGCCAGCATCCTTAAGAAAGTGGGTGTCTTTGGACCTGTTCACGCTGCTCTTGGTAAGCCATCCTGAAGACAGCGGAAGTGGTCACGCTCCCTCAGTACTGTTTATACTCAGAAAGGTAAGACGCAGTTTAGGTGCCCAACCTCAGAGCTGTGGTCGAGTCAGTTCCCCTGGTGCCTGGAGACAGAAGAAGAGACGGCTGGGCGGGGGGGGGGGGGGAGAGCGGCGTGTGAAGATGGAGGCAGAGACAGGAGGGGTACAGCCACTGCTGAGGACTCCTGGAGCCCCCGCAGCTGGAGGTGGTGGGAGGGACCCTCCCCTCCAGCCTCTGAGAGAACTTGGTTTCAGGCTTTGTCTAGTCTTCAGAACCGTGAGAGGTAAATTCCAGGTAATTTTAAGCCCCCCAGTTTGTGATAGCTTGAATAGCAGCCCTAGGTGACAAAAAGGGCCTGTAAAACCTCTACAACTAGGAACAAAAATGTTTGATTGACGCAGTAAGTGGTGGAAAAGTCTACAGCGGGTAAGCCAGGCCATGTTCCAGGGGTGCCAGGAGCGGAGGCCGCAGCCCAGCTTGTGTGTGGTGGGGTGGGCTCTGCCTCCCTCGGGCCGGGGGGCTCCCGCTGCGCCGCTCTCCTAGGGTCATCTGACTCGCTCTAACCTCTGCTGTCCCTCTCTCCCCCGACTGATCGTAATACAGAACAAAAGCCAGCTTCAGTGTGAAATTGTCCTTACTGAATCAAGCTTTATGTTTCTTCATCTTGATTTTAAAGCTATTCTGGCCTCTCCTTCCCTCATCTACACGTCAACCCTGTCCTCCAGCCTGGCCTCTACCCTGCGCGAGGGCCCATGGGCCCGCATGACCCTCCTGTTCCTGCTCCCGCCCTAAACCTCCAGCTGCCCCTGCCTGTGGAGTCCAAGTCCAGCCCCACACCCTGCTAATCCCAGTGCGTCCCCAACTCCCCAGATCCCTGACTTTGACTTCTTACCCACGCCAGTTACCAAAATCCCCATTCCTGGAGCATCCCACCCCCCATGCCCCTGCAGCCTTGCTCCCTTCTTTTCTCCACCTGACGGGGGCCTGCTCTGGCCCCGGCCAGCATGTTGGCATCGAGTCTGATCTCACCTGTCCCTCCGGTGTCCAACTGTCTCTGCACTGCAGCCCAAGGCGCCGTGGCCCCCCTCCCACATTCCCACGCTTTCTGTGTCCCTAGGGAGAACACCAGCTGGTGTCAGCCCCCTGACTACCCTTGAATTTCCCACCTGAGTGCCCGGGAAGCTAGGCTGAAAAGGGGAGTGGGGGCTTTGGGCTCCCATCACGTGCCCAGCAGTGCGCGTGCCCAGCTCTGCAGCTCTGCCCCGAGACGAGGGGCACTGGCGCACTCAGGTCTCCCCAGCTTGCGCACGCCAGGGGAGTTACTGTTTTGTTTCTTGCGTGCTGAGTGCTTAGTGTTTATTGAATCAATGTCTGCTCTTTGTCACGGAATGGAGTGACATCAGTTTCTGTGTGAATGCTGGTGGTGGGGGCTTGAGGGAAGAGATATTTTGCCACCATCAGCACCAAGGGTTAGGAGGGGGCTGGACCCTGGATGGAGGGATGGCCGGGGCCCCTTTAGGCCACCCCACCAAGGCCGCCCCATGGACACCTCCTGGCCTTCCTGGCAGGATCTCGCTCTCTGCTGGGCCAGCCCAGGACACACTCGGGTGAGACAGGGTCTCTGCCTCAGTCACTGCAGACACGAAACTCCAGTGGGCAGATGTCGTCAGGAGCAGGCCTCAGCCCTCCATGAGGTCTCTGTGTGGACAGGGATGCCAGCTGATCAGGCCCTGGGCAGCTGTCCGGCTGCGGGGTTCTCTGAGCCAGAAGCAGGGAAGGTGCGGGGACCCGGTTCAGGGCCGACTTGGGGCCTCTGAGAAGATGTGCTGGCCCACGGTCGGCCTGTGAGCCCTCAAGGCCTTCGTTCAAGTGCTTCTTTGTATCTACTCACAGCCCAGTTTAGGGAACAACACACACTCAAAAACACACTACTGCCTTCCTGGGACAGCAGTCTGGAGTGGATGGTGGGCCAGGCTGGGGGTTACAAAGGCACAGAGGTGAGCATATGGCCCCAAGCCACTGCCTCCCAGGGGCACCGGGCCTCCCCCGGAAACATGGCCTGGCTGTGGCTGGTCGGCCTGCAGTGAGGAGAGCTGGGCTGGCGGGTCTGCCTCTTTCCCTCTGCCCAGGGTCCAGACGCACAGATCCACCCCTCACTGCCGGAGCCTCCCAGGGTGACGGTCAGTGGCCCGCTCCCTGGAGGGAGGGCTGGACCCCTCCCTGCTAGGAGAGAGCACTGAGGGGGATGAGGGTGTGGGGGCCTGGGGGAGGGCGGGAGCTGTATCGTTTATCACCCACGTCTCCCAGTCACAGGCTGTCCCTCCTGTCCCTCGGGGGATGAGGTGGACGGCACTGGGGAGCAGAGTTGGTGAACCCACCCTCGTTCTGGGAATGGTGCAGGCAGTGGGGGTTGGAGCTGCAATGAGAGGCAGGAAGGACCCCGAATGTGTCCTTCATGGGTCTAGAACTCCGACCCCCTGAACAGAAAAGCCCTTTAGACTAGTGGGTCGGGACAACTCTGGGCGGGTTCAGCTTCCCCCTCACCCTCCGTACCCCCATCTTTGTCTCTCTCTGTCTCTCTCCACGTGTGCGTGTGTGCGCTTATCCGTGTATGACTGCCCGCAGGCCTTGCTCAGACTTTGGAGGACGGCGGAGTGTGTGAGCTGGGGCTCCGCCCACCACCCCCTGCCCCCTGCACTGGCCACTCAGCCTCACACTCCAGCTTCCTGACAAGGCAGTTCCCTCCTGGAACGTCACCAGCCTTTGCCCACATGCAGCAGATACCCTCTCTGGATGCCCGTGGACCCCAGCCTCAGCGTTGGTGCACAGAACCAGAGAAGGACCTAACCTCCCCCAACCAGGGATGGTGGGGGCGCAGGTGCCCAAGTCTGTCACCCCTGCTGTCCGAGGGCAGGGGCAGGAGAGCATTTCAGGCTGGCTGAGCAGGTTGTGTACTGCACACACGGGGGTTCACTTTGGCTGCCTTAAAACCCTCCACGCTCTGTAAATGCCTGCCCTGCTCCAGCCATTGGAAACCCCCACCCCATACCTGCTCAGCAGGTGTGCTCGGCCGTGACGTCCTGTCAGCTGAGCGAGGGTCCCTGGGTCCTTGGGCGTGCAGATGCCTTGCAGTGACAGCTAGGGGGCTGAGGTGTGCTGAGCTCTCTCGGCTCTGCCTGTCTTTCTTGCCGGGTGCAACCACAGCTGACTCGCACCTCCCTCCTACCTGGCGGAGTCTCTCTGCTGACCTCTGAGGTGTCCGCTGCTCTCACGAGTCTCTCCAGTCACCCTGACCATTGGGCTTCCTCTCATCCGCTCTGCCATTCCTTCCATTTCTGCGTTTGGCTTCCTTCTCTATGGCATGGTGTCACTCTAACAAAGCCCACAGAGGGGCTGGTGCTTGATAACACACTGATATCCTCCACATCCAGATGCCTGCATTTCATAGGAAATATCAGTGATACAATCTCAGCCAAAGGAATGAATCTGTAATGGTGAGATACCAGCTTGTGAGAGGAGGTAGTTCTGAATGGAGGCAGTTTTATCAAAGCCATCAAATCTCATGGGGAGCTGGGCTGGGGTCCACATCCAGGGAGGATTTACTTACAGAATAGCTGGCCTTGCAATGCAGGTGGCTCTTAGTCAATGTTCCATTGGCTGGACAGTGACAGTGTCAAGACTGGAAAATACTCACCGGCCTCCAGCCCCCGGCAACTGCCCCTCACTGTCTTCTGCCCCTCCTCTCAAGGCCCCCCTCCCTTCTCAGTTGGCTCCCAAAGCCGTCATTTGCGCCTGTGGGTCCCACCCCTTCTCTCTCACAGGTGTTTCTTCCCGCAAATCCTGGCCCCTTGCCCCTGCCCTGGGGCTGCTTTTCAGAGGACCAACACCCACTGGCCGGCAGCACTGTGGTCTTGTGGCCCTGGGGCCTGGCCTGGCTGGCCCTCACGGGGGTGTGGGAAAGTACTCTTGAAGGCAGTTGATGCCCCCCAAGACCTGTCCTCAGGCCTCGGAGCAGGAAGGGGGCTGCAGCCCCCTCTCAGGGCAGATGGGCCCACAATCCTGTTTATTTTTCACTCAGAGATGTGCCTGGGGCCAACCCCTAGGCCTGAGACCCTGGCCCAGCTGCACAGCTCTCACTGCAGGTCCCAGCGCAGGTGCCGGCCTCACGGAGCTTTGGTGGATTTTGGGAGAGACAGACACGAAGTGCTCAAAGCAGTGCCTGGCACGCGGTGTGTAGCCTTGCATCAGTGTTTGCTACCGTTCAGTTTTCACTGGTGCCTCCAGATGGGATTAGCTCTGGAATGAGCAACAGCGAGGGAGGAGGGGTGCGTGGAGCAGCACAGAACACTGGAGGGCCTGGCAGGTTGCCCAGGGCTGGAGCTGGATGCCCAGGGCTGGTCACCCAGCAGCACACGCAGCCTCAAGTCATGATCACCTCCACTGCCAGTCATAGCCGAAGGTGGGGTGGACTGAGCCCAGAAAGCCAGCTCTGGCCTTCTATCCACTGCTTGCGGGCTGGGCTGCAGGAGAGAGGTGGTCAGCGGTGAGCACCCTGGGGCTGTGGCCCTGCTGCATGGCCTCTAGGCCTGTGGTCTGGATGGTGGAGGGGGTGCGTGCCTGTGTGCCCATCTTTCTCCAAGCTGGGGCGCTGTCTTTGTACAGAGTGGCACTTCGCTGGCAGAAATAACAGCTCTGTGGGCTCCGAAGTGTTTTTATCTTTGGTTTCCTCTGCTTTTGATTCTTTTTCTCTAAATGGATAAGGATAGATGAGGTGGGGCCTCCCCTCTCCCCTGCTTCTCCTTCTCCTTGGAAGCCTTTTTATTTTTTATTATTAAAACAATTTTAACAGCCACAGTCTGACAAACGCCCCACACAAGCTCTGCCAGGACCCTGGTGCTGTGCTTGGCATTCGCCTTCCACGCAGATGCCCCAGCCTGGTCCGCAGTCGACCCTCAGGTCCCGGGGCCAGCCACTTGGCTGGGACAGCACGGGCCCTAGTGCCAGGCTCAGTATTCCATTTTGTCAGCGTGGTGGGAAGCATCTGCTCCCTGGGAGGCAACTTTGCTTCCAAGGGCCACCCTTTGGAGAGTCCTTGCTCGCAGCCCATGGCTCCATCTGGGTCAGGTGCCCCCAAAGGGCCCCAGAAGTGTTCCCTTCTGTAAGAGCCGTGCCCAGCCGTTCCACTGCTCGTAGAATTGGCAAGTCTGATACGACTGCCCTGTGCACACACTGTAGGTCGCTGCCTGATGTGGCTTCCTCTTTGGGCATGAGATCAGGACACGGATTAGGACCCGCTTCAGTGTCCAGGCTGTGGGTGAGGGGACGGAGGGGAGGATTGGATAACATTCCAATGCAAAGCCGGCTTTCCCAGCAGTGTTCACGTGGAACAGCTTGCTCCAAAGCCTGGCCAGAACGCTGAAGGTCAGACTGGGTGTGCCCTGGCCTTCTGCTCGGGAGGGGGGTTCCCTGGCGCTCAGACCAGCCCAGACTCCCCAGGGAAGGTGGGGGGTGGGGCGCGGACAGACCCTGGTGAAGAATGTCGAAATGAAAAATGAAACACTTGGTCCAGCTGGTCACATGACATCAGGTAGAACATTTTTAAGTGGTTTCACTAAATTTAACCTTTTGCGTATTTCAGTGAAAACAAAGGCCCGTTTTGTAACCTCAATAATGGGATTTAGCAAATGCTGTCATCTCCTCCTGACACCTCGCATAAAGTGGCTGGTGTGGCCCTGCAGATCCCGGTGCTCTTGGCCTGTTCGGGAGACAGACTTGCAGCCGAGTCCCATGGAGAAAGGACAGAGATCCTGGGGCAGAACCCTGCCTGCCTCCCTCACTGACTAGTCACCCAGGAACCTGGGGCAGGTGCTTAGCACCTCTGAGCCCCTGTGTCTCCATCTGCAAAGTGGGCTTAGAGGCAGTGCCTGCTTCCTTTCCTCATGGGGATCAGATAGGATGCTCGTGGAAGTGTTGCCCCAAAGTCCACCTACCAAGACAGACCGGGACGAGGCATTTACAAGTTCTAGAATCAAGTGGGGATGAGTATCTCACATGTATGAGCAACTCCTTACTAGGCACAAGAAAAAGACAAGAACCACAGTGGAAAATGGGCAAATGATATAAATAGGTAATTTGCAGAAGGGCCGATAAGCCAATGAAGAAATCCTCAGACACAGTGGTGGTCAGAGGGACTGACAGTGGAGCACAGAGAGAGGTGCACGTACACCTGCCGGGTGGATGGAGGTTGGCAGCTGTGGGATGCCTGGTGCTCTGGAGGGAGGGTGACTGCGCTCGGGAACCATGGCACCAACGTGGTGGGACTTTGCCAGACTCAGAGCCTGCACACCTTCCGTTTCTGCCCCAGGGGAGGAGTAGGGCTAGACTTAGCCTCCCTCCTGAAGCAACAGCGACACCAGTGACGCAGGTGAGCCCCACAACTCCTGAGCTGGGGGCGGGGGGACTGAGGCGGGCCCTACCTGAGCGGAGTTTGCAGGACAGGGAAGTGTCCGTCCAGGGTTCCCACGGCACCTGGGCCCAGTAGGAGCCAGCAGGAGAATGTGTCACCCTAGTCTGCTGTTCACTCAGGCGGCCGGACACATTTTGCAGAAAGTGCAGCACATTATAAACGTGTCAGAACAGTAGCCTTTGTGCCAAAGAGGAGAGCGGGAGTGGGGTGGGACTGAAGTGCATAAAAGGCGACGGGGCCTGCACGGACCCCGTTGATGTGGACCCCTCTGTGTGAGGCTCCTGCCCCCTGGAGAGAAGAGAAGAGGGAGGAGGAGGAAGGCCGCGTCCTCGTGCTCACAGCAGAGGAGCTGTCCTCACACCCTGTGGGCGGGAAACAGTAACTGCTGGTGCTTCTGTGAGTCTGGACCTCGAGACTCAGGGAGGCTCAGTGACTTGCTCAGGGCCACACAGCTGTGACTTGGCAGAGTCAGGATGTTCAAATCTGGCTCAGTCTCAGGCTGTCTTTTGCTGGTCGTGCAGCCTTTCCCAGACGGTAGGCAGTGATCACGGCTTCTAGAAGTGCCCCCCTTCCCAGGAGGAGCCTGTTCACGGGCTGGCCAAGCACACGTGTGGGACACTTTCCTGGCAGAAGTCAGGGACTTAGGCCACAGAAGTTCTCCTTGCCAGAGGCAGGAGCAAGGGCCCGGATCCAGAGTGGACATCCTTCTGCCCCTCTTGTTCAGGGCAGCTTGACTAGGGGGGGGCTTGAAATCTCTGGTGGAGAACAGGGGAGGGCGGTCAGCTCAGGGCAGGGACGGAGGTGCCTGCCTCTCTCCTGGCACCTCTGTTGTTGTCTTTATGCGTGCTCCCTCCCCCTTTCCCTCGGCATGTTTCCTTCATAACAGGATGGCAGACACGCGGCTGCGAAGGGCCATTCCAGTTGCTGCAAACAGGGAGATAAGCGCCCTGATGGCAGAGGCCCCAGCCGGTGGTCGGCAGGGGCGTCCTGGGCGGGCTGAGGGGGCGTCCCCAGCTCCTGGCGCGAGGCTCCGGTCTTGAGGGCGTCTCTAGCTCAAGGCGCTCCTCAGCGTTGTCCGTTACTGGTGGAGGGAGCGGGCCTGCCGCCAGCCCCGCAGGTGCCAGACACCCCGCTGCCCGTGCCACGGATTTGCCTGCCCTGCCCTGCGCTCACCTTTGTCATTCGGGTGCTCTGCCGAGTGCAGCGGTGACGGCGAATCCTCTCTGGAGATATTTTGCTCGGAAAGCTCTTCCCCCGAGGCCAGAGCTGCATTTGGTGTGCTTCCTGTTTTCCAGCTTATTGCAGGAATCGGGCTTCGGTGACTTTTTTTACCGTAACGTAACACAGGTTGCCATTTTCCAACTTTCTACAGCAGCTTCTTCACCGCCACATCCGTCAGCCAGTGCTGTACAGCTTAGGGTTCATTGTGGCAGCACTCCACCGTGAGACCCAGTTCTCCAGCAGTCGGCTGTCGCCACAGAGATGCGACATCCCAGGTAACCCTGCCAACCCCAGTGCTTTAGGAACACGCGTGTGTTTCGCATTCAAACATTTGTGTGTTGGCTGCGGAGTCAGCACCAGACTGCCTCTCACCTCTCGTCCCGGGACCCGGATGGAGGGGAGCAGACTGGGGTGCATGGGGGGAGGGGTAGCAGAAGTGTGTCATGCCTCTGGGACGCCTGCGCAGAACTGCCCACGTTCCACTGTCCACAGCAAGGCTCACCGCCAAGCCCGACACGGGGCAGGGAGGGAAGGGAGCGGCGTGAATGGGCAGTGCCGCCTGCTACAGGACTGGTCAAAGGACGAAGGCGAAGTTAAGTCAAGACATGGCCTCAGAGTTGCCCCCATCCCTCTGCTCCTGAAGCCCTTGGTCTCACAGAGCTGGTGTGCTGAGGTAGGAAGGACAGAGCACAGGGCTGGGCCAGCCTGGCACTACCACCCACCTGCTCCCACACAGGGGCCCGGCAGCCACTCAGCGTCTCTCGGAGCTGCAGCTCCCCGCTGTGAGTGTGGTGAGGGCTGAGCCTCCCGGTACCAGGGTGAACAGTTGTCTGCCTGCCAAGTGCCTGCTTTGTGAGCGATGCTGACCTGTACCACTTCCCAGGCCTCTGTCCTCTGTCTGTCTGGGTGGTGGGGAGGCACCAAATCCCGCGCACTGGCCGCGGGCCCTGCTCTGTGCATCTTACGAGGGAGGCGCCAGGGCGGGAGCAGCTGGAGGCCGGGGGCTGGGAGAGCAGAGAGGCATCTCTATGGCCATCACCGGCCAGACTGGGGTCTGGGATCTCGGTGGCGGCGGGGAGGGAACATCCCTGTCCCGCGGAGCTGCAGGCTCTGGAAACCCACAACGGCCTCAGCAGCACCTGCGCCGCCTTCCCAAGTCCTCGCTTTGTGCTGGACTCTTCACGTGGAAACTTTAACGTACTGTCTGTCGCTAGCTGACTGTGGACCCAGAGGACGAGTCCACACCCTGACTCCCCGACCTGTGGCCGGGGCCTTACTCAGGAAGAGGGGCTCGGGGCTGGGAGGGGAAGCCACGAGGGTGAGGCAGAGCCAGAGCTGCAGCCGCAGCCAGCGCTGCCTGCAGCCCCCCGTGCTCACACTGCCCGCCCGGGCCTCTGGGCCGTGTGCTGCCTGCGTGCGGGACCCCCGGGCTCCGGCCCCTGCTTTAGGTCACCTGGTCCTGGGTGTGTTTTGACTTTGGGTCTTTCAAGTCCTCTTCTGTTGGGGCCTCCCATCCACGTTCCCTCTTCTCAGACCCTGCCTGGGCAGCTTCTCTAATCTGATCAGGTGAGACCCCCCAGGGCACAGACTTCAGTGTACTGTGTGGCTCTTTCTCTGTGGGTACAGAATGCATGTGCTTCCGTGTATTCTGTATGTGCACAGTGCATGTTTATTATGTATTTGGTGTGTATACAAAGTGCCCATAAGGTGTGTGTTGTGTGTGCACGTTGTGTGTGTGTGTTTGCAGGACTGTGTGTGTGCATGCGCAGTATTGTGTGACAACTTGTGTGCTTGCAATGCTGTGTGTCTGTGTGTGCTGTGAGCCTGTGTGTGCACATGCAGTGTTGTGTCTGCTTGCTGCAGTGTGTGTGAGTGTGTGCATGTCCGTGCATGCTGTGGGTACGAGTAAGTGCATGCACTTAACAGTGTGTGCAGTGTGTGAGTATATGTGTGCGTGCACACAGGCACATGTGCTCTGGAAGGAAAGCCAAAGGTGTGGCTAGACCACCTTTTCACTAATGTCTTGGTGGATCAGAGTAGTCAGTCACACAGGACTCTTTGAAGAGATTAGGTGTGTGACTCAGGGATCCCCTGAGCAATCCCAGCAGAAGCCGACGACGGACACAGAATCGCCTAGGAAAGCCCTGTAGAGGGCCCCCCTGTCAAATGGAATGAAGCCCTGTGACACACACAGGAGACACACACAGCTCTTGAGAACATGGTATCATCAGAAACACTGTGATTTCAGCTTGAACTGAAAGGGACAGAGATAGAATGCAATTAAAGATGAAAGAATTTTGGACCTCTCAAAATTCTACTGGCAGGAACCAGGCTGATAAAACTGCTTATCTGCAGACATGCGCCACCTTTCATGAAAAAGGAAGGATAATCCAGAGTGGAGCCCAAGACCTGGGACCCACCAAGAATTATGCTCAGACCTTGAAACTTACTGCTGTTTGCCCAGCTGGATTTTGGAATTGCCTGGGACTGGTGGCTCCTTTTATCTTTCCTTTTCCTCCATTTTTGAATGGAAAGGTCTAAAACTGTCAACATGTGCCTGTCCCAACATTGTAACTTGAAGAAGATAACTTGTGTCTTGAGCGTCACATGTTCACAGACAGAGAGGAATTGTGTGTCAGGATGGACTACACCTGGATCCTCACCCGCCCTTAACTTAGATTGTCTAGGTGATGAGATTTGGGACCTTTGAATTGATTACGTTTAGAGGAGGTATCTTTTGTATTTTTTTAACATTTTTTATTGATTTATAATCATTTTACAATGTTGTGTCAAATTCCAGTGTTCAGCACAATTTTTCAGTCATTCATGGACATATACACAGTCATTGTCACATTTTTTTCTCTGTGATTTATCATAACATTTTGTGTATATTTCCCTGTGCTATACAGTGTAATCTTGTTTATCTATTCTACAATTTTGAAATCCCAGTCTATCCCTTCCCACCCTCTACCCCCCTGGTAACCACAAGTCTGTATTCTCTGCCCATGAGTCTTGAGATTCCACATATGAGCGATCTCATATGGTATTTTTCTTTCTCTTTCTGGCTTACTTCACTTAGAATGACATTCTCTAGGAGCATCCATGTTGCTGCAAATGGCATTATGTTGTTGGTTTTAATGGCTGAGTAGTATTCCATTGTATAAATATACCATATCTTCTTTATCCAGTCACCTGTTGATGGACATTTAGGCTGTTTCC
Source organism: Vicugna pacos (assembly GCF_048564905.1). NCBI lineage: Eukaryota > Metazoa > Chordata > Mammalia > Artiodactyla > Camelidae > Vicugna > Vicugna pacos. Next base: position 63,236,506 of record NC_133002.1, read on the forward strand.
ATGTTTTGGCTATTGTAAATAGTGCTGCTATGAACATTGGGGTGCAGGTGTCATCCTGAAGTAGATTTCCTTCTGGGTACAAGCCCAGGAGTGGGATTCCTGGGTCATATGGTAAGTCTATTCCTAGTCTTTTGAGGAATCTCCACACTGTTTTCCATAGTGGCTGCACCAAACTGCATTCCCACCAGCAGTGTAGGAGGGTTCCCCTTTCTCCACAGCCTCTCCAGCATTTGTCATTTGTGGATTTTTGAATGACGGCCATTCTGACTGGTGTGAGGTGATACCTCATTGTAGTTTTGATTTGCATTTCTCTGATAATTAGTGATATTGAGCATTTTTTCATGTGCTTTTTGATCATTTGTATGTCTTCCTTGGAGAGTTGCTTATTTAGGTCTTCTGCCCATTTTTGGATTGGGTTGTTTATTTTTTTCTTATTGAGTCATATGAGCTGCTTATATATTCTGGAGATCAAGCTTTTGTCGGTTTCACTTGCAAAAATTTTCTCCCATTCCATAGGTTTTCTTCTTGTTTTATTTCTGGTTTCCTTTGCTCTGCAGAAGCTTGTAAGTTTCACTAGGTCCCATTTGTTTATTCTTGCTTTTATTTCTTCTAGGAGAAAATTTTTGAAATGTATGTCAGATAATGTTTTGCCTATGTTTTCCTCTAGGAGGTTTATTGTATCTTGTCTTATGTTTAAGTCTTTAATCCATTTTGAGTTGATTTTTGTATATGGTGTAAGGATGTGTTCTAGCTTCATTGTTTTACATGCTGCTGTCCAGTTTTCCCAACACCATTTGCTGAAGAGACTGTCTTTATTCCATTGTATATTCTTGCCTCCTTTGTCAAAGATTAGTTGACCAAAGTTTGTGGGTTCATTTCTGGGCTCTCTATTCTGTTCCATTGGTCCATATGTCTGTTTTGGTACCAATACCATGCTGTCTTGATGACTGTAGCTCTATAGTATTGTCTGAAGTCTGGGAGAGTTATTCCTCCAGCCTCTTTCTTTCTCTTCAGTAATGCTTTAGCAATTCTAGGTCTTTGATGGTTCCATATAAATTTTATTATGATTTGTTCTAGTTCTGTGAAATATGTCCTGGGTAATTTGATAGGGATTGCATTAAATCTGTAGATTGCCTTGGGCAGTGTGACCATTTTAACAATATTGATTCTTCCAATCCAAGAGCATGGAATATCTTTCCATTTTTTAAAGTCTTCTTTAATTTCCTTCATCAATGGTTTATAGTTTTCTGTGTATAATTCTTTCACCTCCTTGGTTAGATTTATTCCCAGATATTTTATTACTTTGGGTGCTATTTTAAAGGGGATTGTTTCTTTACTTTCTTTTTCTGTTGATTTATCGTTAGTGTAAAGAAATGCAACTGATTTTTGACCATTAATTTTGTATATCTTTTGTATTTTGACTTGATACTGTAATGCATAGGACTTCTGGAGACAGGGGTGGGGTGAAAGTGTTCTACGTGTCGGGTTTGCATGTGAAACTCTGGAGGCCAGAGGGCAGAGTGTGGGCAGCAGAATGATGGCCCCCAAAGATGTCCACTTCTGGATCCCCGAAGCCTGTGAATATGCTGCTTCAGATGTCAAAGGGGGTTCTGCAGGTGCGATTAGACGAAGGACTTTGAGATGGAGGTTACCTGACTATCCAGGGGACCCAGTGCAGTCACTAGTCATTGTAGGATGTGGGCAGGAGTGTCAGGGTCAGAGGAAACATGGCGATGGATGTGAGCTCAGAACGCCGAGGCTGCTGGTTTGAAGACGGGAGATGGAGGAAGTGTCTAGCCTCTAGCAGATGGAAAAAGGCAAGGAAGTGAATTCTCTCTGGAGTCTCCAGAAGGAAGGCAATCTTGTCGACACCTTGATTTAGCCCAGTGACACCCATTGCAGACTTCTGACCTCCAGAAGCATAAGATAATAAAATTGTGCTGTTTCAAACCACCAACATTGTGGTGATTTACTACAACAGCAATAGGAAATGCGTGCGGGGCCGCGGTGATGAGGCGAAGCAGCGAAGGAAGTGGCGGAGCAGTGGGGCAGCAGCCAGCGGTGGAGGGACGACCGGGAGCCTCAGGAAGAACAGGGTCCCTATGGGGAGCGCTCTGCTCGGGGGCCTGCTGTCCCCAGGATGAGGGCTGAGAGCTGACCCCTGGAGTTGGCAAAGTGGGGGTCAGCAGAGGCGTTTTTGGCAGCCTCTGGGAGAGAAAAGCCTGACTGGAGAGGATCAGGAGAGACTCAGGGGAGAGGAATTAGAGGTGGCAAGGTTCTCTGCGGGCCTGGAGGAGCCAGGTCGGCAGCTGGGACGCCCGGGCCCGCCGGACTGGACTGCGTGCATGCGCTGAGAGCGCCTGTGAGGGGAGAGGTTGGTGAAACAGGAGCATGGGGAGGGAGGCTCACGGGGGCTGTGCCCTTGAGTGGGGGCCGGGCTGGGCCGGTCCCCGCCACAGAGGTGGCCGTGGGTGGGAGCGTTTGGGGGGCAGGGGCGGGTGCTGTGGTGGGAGCACGTGGAAGTTCTTTTCTGATTGCTCCAATGTTCTCAGTAAAATAGGAAACAATCGTCTCTTTTTCACTTGCTAAAAGTGCTGAGCAGGCCTGAAAATGTGGCAGGAAGCAATAGTAACACATCACACGTGCAGCTTCAATACTGTTTGGCTGGAGAAACGCTGGGCAGCCCAGCTCGTTTGTCTTAATTAGACCAGCACCCCGGGGCCTGCCTGCTGCTGGCGACGCCAGGCCTGAGGTCAGCTCTGTTTGCCATTCCTGACGTGTGAAGGGCGTGCTTGCAACAACAGCGCCGGCCGTGGGCGTGAGCCCCCGGAGCTGTTCCAGGGCCCTGCTTGAGAAGTGCTCCGTCCTGGAGATTCTGCCCCAGTTTTAAACATCTGTTGGTCCTCGTGGACGAAGAGGTTGGGTTTGTTCTGGTCGCAGCCCCTGAGAGCTGCCCTCATGCTGCGTTGGTGATGAGCGCCTCCCATGCTGAGTCAGGCGGGGCTGTCTGGCCCTGCGGGGTGTAAACCCAGAGACAAGCGGTGAGAACCGGGGAACACCACTCTGTTGGGTCCTGAGGGAAGCTGTGGGCGGGGAGAGGGGTCTGTGCTCCCCAAGGCTTCAGGGCTCTGGGGGCCAAGGCCCTGGCCTTCCTTGAGAGCCTTGAGGGTGGGCCCTCTCCTTCCCTCTGGACTCGCCAGAGCAACTCATCCCGCGTCTCCAGCGGGCCAGACGGCTCCTAGCTTTCTGTGGCATTCTTTAATAGAGCTGAGGCCAACCTGGAGCCCCATTTCCCTGGGGGGGTGGGGGGTGGAAACATGAGCCTCAGGCACTTGAGGGCCCCCCTTCCTGGTCTTGAGAAGTTTCTGGGCCCTGTGCTTCCCCTGCCCTGCTCTCCTTTATGTCCCTTCTCACCAAGGCCACCTGGCACCTGCTGGCCCCAGCCGGCCCTTGCCGAGCTCCTCACCTGCACCTGTACGTGTCTCACGATCCTGCTGGAGACACGTGGCAGGGTCTCTGTCCCTTCCTCGTGGACTTGTCCCAAGCCCCAGAACACTGCCCAGGCCACAGTCAGATCAGAAGCAGCAGCCAGATAGCAAACCTTCCACCCTCAAGGGCCCTTGGTGGGAGCTGGGGGCCTCTGTGTCCTGGACAGAGCAGAAGCTGAGGAATGAGGAGGCTGGAGCAGCTCAGGGTCCTTGAGGTGGCTGCAGGCCGGGGGCCAGCGGAGTGAGTCTGCAGACAGGCAGGGCTGCAGCTCTGAGGGTGGAAGGTGGGGCTGGGGGCCATCCCTGATCCCCCCAAGTGTCAGGGATCTCAGCACACTCCTCCTGAGGCTGTGTGATAAAAGGGGCCCTCGGTGGGCCTTACAGGGCTCACAAGCAGGGCCTGGGGATCCCATGGCCAGGCAAGGTCCCAGCTATCTGTCAACACTGGCAGAGCCCAGCATCTGCTCCGCCCAGCCCGGGTGATAGACGAGAAGCTGTCATCAGGTCCAGCAGGCCCAGAGTGCACACACGTTTCCTCTGGGAAGAGCGCGAAAGCCAGTCCCCAGGGTGCCTGGCCCCTCTGAGCCTGGGCACTTCCGGTGAGCCAGCTCCACTGGCTGAGGCCGGGCGCTGATGTGCCGGGAAGGGTTGTGGGGGTCCCGCCCCAGTGTGGGGCTCCCGCCCCAGTGTGGGGCTGGGTGGGGCTCAGGAGAAAGGGAGATTTGGGGGGCTGGGGTGGGAGGAGTTTCGAGGTCAAGGAATGGGCTGGACCAGGACCCAGAAAGACCCCCAGAATCTCAGGGGATGCTCCCCTGAGGCAGTAGGAGTGAGGTCTGCAAGGGTTCAGACGAGTCTGGGGAAGCCCTGCTTCCTGGGGCAGGCGTGGCAGCCCCACTTAGGCTGTGTTGGGACTGCTGAGAAACTTGTGGGTCACGCCAAGGGAGGACAGAGAGGCCCACTGGAGGTGCAGGGGGCCTGGGCTGGGTGGGGTGTGGCCTTGGGGGCGAGGTCTGCACCAGCGGTTCCTTGTTTCTGCACCGAAGCCTGAAGAAGCCTCTGCAGGGACAGGGGACCCGAGATGGGCTCCAGGGTGGGGACTTTGGCTGGTTTGGGTTCAGCTGGAATGTCAGTTTGTTGTCCTTTGATGGGATTCAGGACCTCACCATGGCCTGGGCTGGCTGGGCAGGGTTGCCAGCGGGCTCCTCTTGCAGGGTGGGGCCGGCCTCGGGAGGAAGATGAGCTCCAGAGGCGGTGAGCATGGAGGGGAAGCGACCCACGTGGACTCAGAGTGGAATCTCGGCTCTGGTTCTCAGAGTCCCAGGTCCCGCCTGTCCCCACGGGACCCCTCCTGGGTTGCCTTGGTCCTGTGCTGTGCCTGTATTCTGCTCCCTGACCCGCCCAGGCTGCACCCCCAGACCTCATCCCTGGGCCTCCCCAAATCCTGCCAGCCCTTCCCCCAGGCCCTGGAGGGAACTGGAGCCTGTGTCTTTTGGATGTGACTCCAGTTTGTGGTCATTCTTTGCAGACACACCCATAGCTGGGGATGAGAGGTCCCCCTGGACCTCGGTTTGGGGTGGGAAATGGGCTCCGGCCCATGTTAACCTAAATAGTATTTTGCTCTTAAAATTCCAGAGTCATAGTTGAAGCCAGGCCAAGTCCTTCCTGCTGTTGGTGGCTCTGAGACTCAGGGCTCTTCTGAGAACCCTTGAGTGAGGTGGCCTGCGGTGCCCGGATTTGGAGGCCACTTGGCAGGGGGGCTGGGACACAGTGTTGCCCAATGGGAGGGAGAGTACCTTCTGTTGGGCTGGCCCAATGGGAGGGAGAGTACCTTCTGTGGGGCAGTGAGTCCCCCACCGGCACCCCCGCCCCGGCCCCCCTTGACTTCTTGGCTCCCAAGGGGATCTCTCCTCGCCGTGGGCTCGGCTATGTGTGCGGTACTCTTGTTCGGACCGGGTGTGAGCACATGGTGGGCCTTCAGGGGCTTGTCCAGAGAGTCACCCCCAGAGCCGGTGACCCAGACTGGGGCTGTATCACTCAAGCGCTAGGCACACTTTGCCAAGACGGCCGTTTGTGAGGACACAGGTCTGATCTGCAGGGTGAGCTGGGCAGATGTTGGGAGGGAAGAGGGGGGCATCCAGGCTGGGTGGTCAGGGGCCTGGGCTCCCTCTGGGCCTCTGCCCCCTGGCTGGTGAGTATGTGCAGAGGAGGGTCCCCATGGTGGTCGGGGTCTGCTTCTGGGACAACCAGAGGGAACACCCTCAGCCTGTCCCTCTTGCCCTGGGCCCTGGGTCAGTGTGGTGGTGGGGTCATGCAGGGCCCTGGACCGGGGAGCTGTGGCCTTGATTCTGAGTGAGTTGGCAGCCTGGGGAAGCAGCCAGCAGAGGAGATGCTACCTGGCCCGGGGCCCACAGTGTTCCTGCAGCTGCCCCCTGGAGAGGGCTCGAGGGGCAGCCAGGAGGAGATGACTGGGCAGGGCCATGGGTGGGGTGACTTCCGGCAAGGTCCCAAGAGCAGGAGTGGAGGGTGGCCTCGCAGCATCCTATCACGCCCTGTGGGGCCCCACACAGGGAGCCTCAGCTCCTGAGGGCAGCAGGGCCTGAGGTGGCCTAGCCCCCCAAGTGCCCCCAGGGCCGCCTCACATCTGGCCAACAGTGAGCACTTGGCCTGGGGTGGAATGAGGCTTCATAGGCCCTCGTGGGCCGAGGGTCCCTCCTGAGTGATCCCGATCCTCACGGCATGTGGGTGAGGGAGGAAGTATAGACTTCACCCCATTTGTGGGTCAGGATCCCAAGGGCCCGAGGAAGGCTGGGGAGCCAGTCCAGAGCTCCCCACCAGCGCCCTTGCCCCCACTCAGCTCCCACTGCAGCCCATTAGCCCTCCCTTACGATTTCCCCGGCCCCGAGGTGTGGGGGTGGGAAAAGTACCTGGAAAAAGTCCCGTGTTGTTCTCAAGGATGGGAGTGTGCCCCTCCTGAGATCCTGCTCCCTGGTTCATGAGACGGGGACTCTGCCCGGGACACCCACCCCCATGCAGGACACAGCACACTTCACAGGCATCTGGATCAAATAATTGGCTGATAGCGCGTATACATTAGAGATGGAACTCAGAAGGCAGGGCCACTGCATTTCATTCCAATGCACTGTAGGCGGTGGGGGCTGTGGTTCCCCGGGATGTAAAGTCATCCCAAGGGGAAGAGGGCGTGGAGCTGCCCATGCCTGCACTGCCCCAGGGGCCACACAGCCCTCCAAGAGGAGGGAGGGGCTCGTGCCAAGCTGGCAGACCGCATGGGGCGGGGACATGGTGGGACAAGGGGCCTGCCTGTAGAGCACAGCTGAGACTGTACCCTCAGCCAGCTCCCAGGTGCCCACCCGCCCCACGGCCAGGCGGGCGTGGTTTTGATCTAAGGCCTCCTCGCTGTGTGACCTCACTGGGTCCCTTACCCTCTCTGGGCGTTTATTTCTCCTAGGGTCCTTGTGAGAACTGAGCAGAGACTGGTTCTGGTGAGAGGAGGACGGCTTACTGGAAAGGTCCAGGACGTCGGGGATGGGGACACACAGAGGTCAGGTGGGTGGCTACAGGAAGGCAGAGGGAGGTGACAAAGGAGACACTATCAGTGAAAGGCCAGGCAAGGTGGGTGGGGTTGGACCCTGAATGCCTGTCCCTATAATGGGTGCTGCACAGGGACACGCACCTCCCTGAAATCAGGAGGGTCAGGCCCTACTACGCTGTCCCTGCTGCCCAGCCTGTGTCTCCACCAGGCTTGACATGGCCCCTCGGGGTCCAGGACAGGCCACAGATCCCAGCCACATGTCCACAGCCCCTCAGGGCAGCTAGACACAGAGTCTTCGGCTGCCTCTAGGCCTACCCACCGCATCCTTACCAACTGCCAGCCTGCTGGCCCTCCGGGTCTTAGGCCCCACGGCCCCGACTCAGGGCTCTGAGTTCTCCATGACAACTGGTTTCCCTGGAAGGTCAAGACTCCAAGCTTGGTCCCTCAGGAGCTGTTTCCACATGTGGCCTCGAACCTCCCCGCACAGACTTCTTTCCACAGGGCGGGGGTCTCGGGGTAGGTGCATTTAAATTTCTGGAAGAGGCGCCAAATCGCCATACAGAAGGTGGTTCTGCTTCTCGACCCTGCGTGGTTTGAAGGCCCCGTTTCCTTGCCTCATCAACACTGGCTCTTGCCATTGAGAATTTCTCAGCTTCTCACTCCTATGATTAATGTGGAGATTGAATATTTTGTTGTATTCATTAAGATGTTTTTTAATCATTTTTGCTCTTCTGTTGGGTTGTTGATTTTCTTCTTGCTGATTTGTGGGAATTTTTTATGTATGATGCATATCAGTCCTCGTATTTACCTTGAAGACATTTGTTCCCAGTCTGTTGCTTAATATTTCACCTTATTAATGGTGTTTTTTTTTTTTTTTATCACACAGAAGTCCTCAAATTTTCTGTAGTCAAATTTGCCAGTTGTTTCTTTGGGTCTTGGATTTTGCATCTTGTCTGCCGTTCTGAGAGTGTGCACAAAGCTCTTGCATTTCCTTCCAGAGCTTTTATAATTATGCTTTTTGCCTTTAATCTATCTGAGTTTATTTTTGGGTATGGGGTGAGACAGAGTGGAACCGTTTTTCCACATTAAATTTTAGATATCGTGAGCCCTGCAGGACGCAAATTATAGCATAGGGGCTCAGAGCGCGGGCTCTGGAGCAGGGCTTCTGGGGCTGGAATCCACGCCCTGGCCCTCACGCTGCCGGGGCGTGGGGGTGGGGTGCTGAGCCCTCTGAGCTTCAGTTCCTTCGCCAGAAGGCTGTGTCTGAATAAGCGAGCACCTGTGGGTGAAGGACTCAGGAGGGAGGCAGGTGGCCTGAAGGAGCCTGCAGCATGTCCGGGAGCCCCCACAGGCCCCAGGTCCAGCCCCACCGGCCCTTCCCGGCCTTTCACTGATAGTGTCTCCTTTGTCACCTCCTTCTGCCTTCCTGTAGCCACCCACCTGACCTCTGTGTGTCCCCATCCCCGACGTCCTGGACCTTCCCAGTAAGCCGTCCTCCCCTCAACAGAGCCAGTCTCTGCTCAGTTCTCACAAGGACCCTAGGAGAAATAAACGCCCAGAGAGGGTAAGGGACCCAGTGAGGTCGCACAGTGAGGAGGTCCTCAGCCTGGGCCACCCCTGCTGCTTCTTCCAGAAGAGAGGAGGGTAGGGGCAGGCCCAGGAGGGGACGAACGCTTGCAGCTTCCAGGTGGCTCAGCCTACACTCTGCAAGACCCTCCTTGCCCGGTAACCCCAGGACAGAGATGGCCCCACCAGGCTGCTGGAGGCTTCTGGGGAGAAAACAGTCACAATGTGTCCCATCCAGCCAGACTCTGACAAAGCCCAGAGAGGCCCCGAAAGCTGAAAATGGACGTGAGTGACAGGCTAAGAAAGGTCAGAGAAGTAGAAGGCCTGGCTGGGACTGGGAGCTGAGGGTGAGCTGTGGGGACAGTGTCAGGACCCTATACAGGTCACCGCTGCCCAGGGTATGGCCAGGTCAGCCTGGTGCCACACTGAGGGACGGAAATCAGCCATGGGCCCAACCACCACACTGACTGTGGTGGGACCGTTTTCCTGAGCCTCTCCTTGTTTGAGAGAGAAGGGACTGTACTGGCTGCCCACAGCATCCTCTGGAGACCTTTGCCTCAAAGAAGGGCACCCAGGGGCCGAGGGGGGACAGGGCTCCCTGAGGAGCGGGCCGAGTGCAGACATCAGCTCGGCATGGCCAGTCTGGGAGCCCTGGCAGCAACAGCAGGGCCCCCGAGAGCCTGCCGTGGGCTTGCAAAGAAAGCATTCTCTTCACAGCGGGCCTCTTGAACCTCCAGGAGGTAAGTACTGAGCCTCTCCTTTCATCTGAGCCCTCCTCACATTTCTAACTTTATTAATTTTTGCAAGACTCTGGAGGCGAGACGGGCTTCCCCTGCTGCTCCGTGGTGATAATGTTGCTGAGCTGAGCACAGTTGCAACACTTTCCGGTAAAACAGACTGAAACAGAAGTTGATGTGTTCCTCATATAAGAAATACATAAATCAGTTAAAAATAGTTCTCAGGGCGGATGTGATGATGTGGCTGTCACAGGAAACACATGAATCAGGCCCATCCTCAGTAACAGGAAAGTGGAGGCAGCGTCCACGGTCTTTGGGCTGCTCCTTGAGGGCTCGGGGGGCAGGCCCCTCAGGCTGCACCTCACGCCTGGCCTAGGCAGAGGCCACCTAGAAGGACAGCGAAGAGCCAGCTGGCTGTGCTTCTGCAAACGCGGGCTAATTGCTGGGCGTTTCTTCCTGGCTCAGACCTTCCTACCAAGCGCGGCAGCTGCCCGCTGACACATACTCAAGTGCTTCACTGGTCCCCCCGCCAAGGACACTGGGCCCTGGGGACAGAGCACAGTGGGTGGATTTCCAGGCTGGTCTGTTTGGTGGGCAGAGCCTGGGTTCACCAGTGCCTCCACCCTGGGGGGTGGGTGAGCGTTGCCCTGAGAGCCTGGGCACCACAGGGCCCCCGGTTGACTTGTGAAGAGCGAGGCCCACATGGTCACGTGAGCATGAAACAGAAACTACACACCATGCTGTACAGGTGCCGGAGACCCGGGACATCAGCGTGGCCCCAGCAGCAGTGACAGAAGAGGCTGTGGTCCTGCTGGTTGGGGAGCAGGTGCTGAGCCCCCGCAGCCCCAGGGGGCCTGCCGACCGAGGCCTCAGTGTCTGTACGGTCGTTACAGAGAAAGGCTCTGGCTCTGGGCGCCTGGCGCAGGTTAGAGAGAGAGGACCAGGGGCCTCAAGTGACTTTGGAGCTGAAGTCCACTGAGCGTTTTCACAACATGAGCTGGAGGACCCTTAGCACCGACTGGCCACAGGCTTCTCACTTCCAAGGGGAAGAGTCCAGGGAGGACCAGGGCCACTAAACACGAGCCGGTCAGCCGCAGAGTCGACAGGCAAATCATTTCCTCGTGAGCCTAAGTCAGCTCTGAATGTGCAGCTTGAGAAAAACTCGGCTCAGAGGTGACTGAAAGGTCCTTAAAGGGACGCTTGAACCAGGCCAGCAAGTGCTGAGGAAGTCCAGGGAACTTCCCACCCCCACTCTCTGGGTGGGGCACCTCCCCAGGGATCTCCACTGGGTTGGACCTGCTCCCTGAGCCCCCGGCCTGAGGCATGTGTCTGTGGTGGTCAGGGAGGGTGGTGTCCAGCTCATCACAGGCATTGCTCCGGACATCTGGGTTAGCTCGGTGGGAAGGCGGTGGAGGAGAAGGGTCAGCAGGGCTCCGCCTGAGCCTCTCTGCCTCCTGGCTGGGTGGGGTCCTGGGGTGGCAGGGTTGGGGGGAGAGGAGAAGGAAACTTGGCTGCAGAGGAGGCATGTTGGGGAGCACAGCTTTCCCAGGAAATCCCCCAGACACCTGTGTGGTGTCCCTAGACAGCAGCTCCCAAACTCAAAAGCAGCTTTCTTTTTGTGTTTTGGAGCTGAGGAAAGGTTTCCCAGGCCTGTGATTAGACAGTGAGCAGACAGGGAGCTTCACGGGATTGAAGCATCTAAACGTCACCTAGTCTTGCCCGATGCCTTCCAGCTTTGCCTTTGTCCCTTCGTGTCTCATGGGCCCAGTCCCTGCTTGTCCATGCTGCCCTGCCTTGTCATGGACTTTACCCCATGGTACATATTGGGATGGCTGGCTTTGTTTTTAAGACATTTAAACGGTAAAGTACAGCCTCTGAGCACAGTTACAAAGTGTGAATGTCTTCCCCAGGCTGCCAGCTCACTGGTCAGACCTGGAGCTGTGATCCTGAACCCACATGGCTGGGTCCCCGCAGCTCAGGACCCTGTTCCTGGAACTACCTGAGGAAGATTGTCAAGCAACACAAACTTTATTTGGTAAGATTGGACTCCAGGCTGTGCAGCCACAGGGTTGAGAGCTGGCGGTTTTTGTGCCAACCTGAGCCGGGGTACTGAGTGTCCACCCGCAGTGTCCACATCCCTTTCCTCCCTGTCATCTGCTTCTCCGTTGTTTCCAGACTGTGAATCCTCAGCTGCCCGTGTCAGGCTGACCACTCACCATGCGGGGCTCATCCTCGAATCCCAGGGACTGCTCAATTGCCGCCCCAAAGCCCACAATTTAAGTTCAGAATCTTTATCACGAGGGTCTACGAAGCATTGGCTGTTCTATGCCAACTTGCTGATGCACAGAAGGAAGAAAATTCAGGATGTGAAGAGAGCTCTCCCTAAAGGCTTCCTCTGTGGGGTGGACGCCTGCCACAGCCAGTCACTCCTCCTCATCCCCCCAGGCTCCCACTGGAGAGGTGCACAAACCAGCCTGGCTCTGGGAAGGAAGAGCCTGCGCCGGGCCCTGTGCTGGGCATTCGACAAGTCCTGGGCATCTTGTCTGATCCTCCAATCATGCCCATTTACAGATGAAGAAATAGGCACAGAGAGGTTGGGGAACTTGGCCAATGCCACACAGCAGTGAATGGATAGCACAGAAGCCACAAGAGGCAGGACAGACCCAGCAGGGCAGGCTTGGTGTCCTGTGCAGGCAGGCCGCCCTGCTCCTGCCCAAGGGCTATGAGATAACAGGAGGGCGCCTAGCCTGCCCAAAGGGGCCAAGCTGGGTGACATGTGCGGGCAAGACCAGGATGACATTGACAAGACCCTGCTCATGACCCCTTCCCAACTGTAGCTGCCCCCTCCCCAGCTTGTGCCTCCACTAAAGCTAACAGCCGTCCCCAGGAGGACGGGCCAGGCAGCCAGGGGATAGAACCCCCCTGCTGGGACAGCTTGCTGGCAGCGTGGGCAGAGGCGCAATGTGGCTGGCCCCAAAGGCTGTGGTGGGTGGGGTGCACCCCAGCCTTCTCAAGCTGAGTCACACTCTGGCTCCAGGAAGCCTGGCCACATGACCTCCAAAATGAGGCAATTTGGACTTTCTGCTGAATGTGAACAAAGTTACTGCTGCTTCTGGAAGTAGAGGGGAGTTGATGAGTTTCACTGAGCATCCCCTCCCAAGAAAGGGCGCCACCTCTGGGCACCTCCTGGGTCAGCAGGGATGGCGCCCCTGAAGTCCCATGAAAGGCGGGGACGTCACCTGCAGACGCTGCGTGGGGGAAACGGCTTGGACCTGTCTTGTGAACACATCTGTGACACAACTTCTCTGAGTATCTTAGGCAGAGGAAGAGATGACGCCTACAGGCTCAGATAGACCCAGAAACCCCCCACACGCTCAGATAAGCACACACACGCACCCCTCGAGGCACACTCACCCACACCAGCACTGCACATGCCCTCAGCCCAGAAGACGGTCCCAGGCAGACCTGAGACCCCAGGACTTGGAGAAGAAGTGGCAGGAACCCCCCAGGACAAGGTCCTGCAGGGCCCATGCTGACTGCCCGCCTCAGCCCCCGCCTCAGCCCCTGCCTCACCTGGTCCTGCCTCACCTGGTTCTGCCCTCTCCTGGTCCTGCCCTCTCCTGGTCCTGCCTCACCTGGTCCTGCCCTCTCCTGGTCCTGCCCTCTCCTGGTCCTACCCTCACCTGGTCCTGCCCTCTCCTGGTCCTAACCTCACCTGGTCCTGCCCTCTCCTGGTCCTACCATCTCCTGGTCCTGCCCTCTCCTGGTCCTAACCTCACCTGGTCCTGCCCTCTCCTGGTCCTACCATCTCCTGGTCCTGCCCTCACCTGGTCCTGCCCTCACCTGGTCCTACCCTCACCTGGTCCTGCCCTCTCCTGGTCCTACCCTCACCTGGTCCTGCCCTCTCCTGGTCCTAACCTCACCTGGTCCTGCCCTCTCCTGGTCCTACCATCTCCTGGTCCTGCCCTCACCTGGTCCTGCCCTCACCTGGTCCTGCCCTCTCCTGGTCCTACCATCTCCTGGTCCTGCCCTCACCTGGTTCTGCCCTCTCCTGGTCCTGCCCTCTCCTGGTCCTGCCTCACCTGGTCCTGCCCTCACCTGGTCCTACCCTCACCTGGTCCTGCCCTCTCCTGGTCCTACCCTCACCTGGTCCTGCCCTCTCCTGGTCCTAACCTCACCTGGTCCTGCCCTCTCCTGGTCCTACCATCTCCTGGTCCTGCCCTCACCTGGTCCTGCCCTCACCTGGTCCTGCCCTCTCCTGGTCCTACCATCTCCTGGTCCTGCCCTCTCCTGGTCCTACCCTCACCTGGTCCTGCCTCACCTGGTCCTGCCCTCTCCTGGTCCTACCCTCACCTGGTCCTGCCCTCTCCTGGTCCTGCCTCACCTGGTCCTGCCTCACCTGGTCCTGCCCTCTCCTGGTCCTACCCTCACCTGGTCCTGCCTCACCTGGTTCTGCCTCACCTGGTCCTGCCCTCACCTGGTCCTACCCTCTCCTGGTCCTGCCCTCTTCTGGGTCTCCACTTTCCCATCTGTGAAACAGGCACCAAGGGCTGCCCAGGCTGCTTAAGTGGACCCACACCTGAAGCATCGGACACGGTGTACATGGAGGGAGGTGGTGGAGGGCTTCCCAGAGCTCTGGCTCTTGCGCTGGGACACCTCTGGAGGTCGCAGCCCTCCCTGCACTGCAGCCTGACCCCTGCTCTGAGCCCACATTCCCTGGCCAGCAGGGGGCCTCAGCAAACACTGCAAGGAGTGGGGTCACACTGGGGAGAAAGCCCAGTCCTGCTGCTGCTCCCACGCTCCTGCAGCGCCGCCTGCTGGCCTCAGGGAGCCTCGGTGTGCGCGGGGCACTGGCCCTGGGTGTCTGCCGGACCCAAGGCTCCCAGAACCCCAAGACAGGTTCCAACAGCGGTGGGGGTGCAGGCTGGCAGGCCTGGCCCCCAATTTCTAGAGAGTCAGGAATAGCAGAAGCAGAGGTTCGGTGCCAGGAGCTGGACTCCTCTCAGCTTAGTCTTGGAAGTGGGTGAACGCAGAAGGGCTGGAGTTTGAGCCTCGTTGGCCAGCTAAGCTCCCTACCCCAGAGCTGAGGCTTCTCCTGGATAAATCAGGGTTCAGGTAAGGACACAGGCTCCCACAGGATGGGGAGGCCGATCCCATGGACACACCAGAAGCTCCAAGGAAGTGGCCTGAGCTCGTCCACGAGGTAACCTTGACGGGACACCCCAAGACAGTGAACAAGCTGCAGACGGAAAATGCAAGTTTTGTGTGGCTTGTGAGTGTGTATCTCGAGCTCCACTTGAGATGACGCATTGCTTTCTCACCAAGCTGCACAATCTCTCAGCCTCTGAACTTTTGCATTTCCACTGCCTGGGACCCCGTCGCCACCTGCTCAGCCCCACAGGCCCCTCCAGACCCAGGTGACAACAGCGCCCCCTCCACTAGAAGTTTCCTGGGCCTTGCTCCTTCGTACTTCAGGAGCTTGGTGTAATTCTCTATAAAAGCTAACTCTCACTGAAGACAACAGTGTGAGAGTGTAACAGTTCACCTAAAAGGTACAGAAAAGTTTGAACCAGATCTCCGGTCTCCAGACACTCAGCTACAACTTGGCACTTTTTAGAGTCCATTTCAACTCATTACTTCACCCAAATAGTTTCTCAGCCCCAGAGAGAGGGTTTTCCCCTTACCTGGATTGCCCCTTGTGGTTGAAAATCCTAGGTTTCACCCCCTGATGCTGACATTTGCTACCATAACCTTTCACCTGCAGCTTTGTTCTAATTGAGACTTGCTGGTTACTCTGGTTACTCGGGTTTCTGGTTGGTGGTTAACCCTCTCCTGCCAGGAGGCCCCCCGAGAGAAGGCCAGGACGTTGCCTTCCGCTCACTCGCATCGTAGAGCTGCTGCGGTACTTTTGGAAACAACCTGCTTTATAGGTGAGGAAACTGAGGCCCTCAGTGCAGGAAGACCCACTTAGCACAGTCGCTTTGTCCTTTCTCTCCAGCTCCCCTTCTCCCCTCTTCCTGTCTCTCTCTGTCACACCCTCCTCCACAGGAGCAGAAAACATGCTGTGTGACAATCTGACTTTGGCGCCTGTTGGGTGGCCTTGCTCACACCAATAGATGACAGGTGCTCAGACACAGAGCACTGGTGGCTGAGCCAGGCCCCAACCACCAGGACGGGAATGGGGACAGTATGAGGCCCACAGGCCCCTGCCCTCACCCCATAACCAAGGTGATGGGCCTGAGCTCTGATAGCACCCCCTTTTCCTGATGGGGACCCATAAGGAGGAAGAGGAGATACTGTAGGTGTGGCCGGCAGGCTGGGCAGGGCCAGGCTGGAATCAATCCATGTTTTAGGCAGGTCATCTTTGCCAGAGTCTGGAGGGGCCAGTTGGGAGGAGAGGGTGGGTCAGGTGATTCCTCATGCAAGTAGAGAGAACAAGGGTCACAGAAGGGGGAAAGGAGTAAAGTGGAGGGCAGCCCTCAGTGATTCGGGGATGACCAGATGGGGCCGAGGTGCTGGTGACCCTCTGCCAGGGTACCAGGTAGGGCCACACGTTGGAGAGTCTGTCTGTGCTCAACCACGGCAGGGCAGCTACAGTTTGGATGCAGCAGGAACAAAGTCTGGGAAGCTGGTCTGCTGAAGGATGGAGTAGATAGGGGAGAGACAGGAACAAGAGAGAGTGTCCTGCTGCCCCTATGCTGGACAGCTTAGCTCTGCGTCTCACCCTCACTCCCCGTCCAGGAGACTGAGGACACGCCCACCAAGCTGTGCAGGACAGGCAGATTGCTCCTGTGGGTGGGGGAGGAGGGCTGGAGGAGGCCCAGCTGCTCCGTGCAGCCAGCCCCGCCCAGAGCTGACTCTGGGGGGCAGGCCGGGCTCCAAGCTGGGTTGGCTAGGCATGTGCCCATGTTGGCTGCTGTGATGGCTCCACTGCACGTGGCTGAGATGAGTGCTGAGGGGTTAATGAGGGCCTGCTTCAGACCTCTGACACCCTCCCTGGGTCTCTGTGCCACAGACACATCAGAGTTCAGCCAGGTGGAGGGCCTGCTTTGTCCACAAGGCCCAGAAACCCAGCGGAAACACCCGAGGCCACATCAGTGAGAAGCAACTGTGTCGGCGACTTTCTGAGTAACACTGGGCTCAGGTTTCCTGCGTCACCTTTAAAGTCAGGAACCTGACGATGAGCGAGGACAGCAAAGGATGAAAAACACCAGTTCCCTGTTACCACAGAGCAAGGGGGAGAGCCAGGAAGAAGGGGGAGGCAGAGGGGAGCGGGGCTGAGAACGTGGCACTCCTGCTGCTGGGCACACAGCCCCCCGGGCACTGGGACCAGTGGTGCTTCCCGAGGGACCCAGTGTCGCCCCGCCAGACACCTTGCCAGGACACATTTCCTCCATCCAGATGGGCTGGGTGGTGCCTCCTGTTGCTCCCACAGCACCTGCCCAGCCAGTGCCACCTCTGCTGGTCCCCTGGTGCTCCACGGTGGTGCCTAGCCATGGGGTTCATGTGTGGGATGGACCCTGCCTGTCCCACTGAGTCTCGTCTGTGTGGCTGTGTGGATCTTTGCTCACTGGGCCCCTGTGTGCCCCTCCCCAGTGTGTGCCACCCGAGGGTGGGCGAGGAAGTGTACCTCACCACCAGATACTATGTATTTATTTACTCTTCTTTCATTTGGAATTGGCAAAATTATAAGGACAGAAAACAGCACAGTGGTTGCCAGGGGTTGTGTCCCCTGAGGGCCACGCTGGGGAGGTTGTGGGGTGATGCAACTGTCCTGCGTGATCCTTCAGGGGGTATGTGCTCCACACACGTGTGGCCCCACAGCACACCACAAAGAGTGACAGTGGCTATGACAAAGTCAAGAACAGCTGGGATGGGGGCACCCGGGCTGGTGCATGCCGAAGGGAGTCTGGTCTTTGATGGAGGACAGCCCCCCGAAGAGTGGACAGAAAGGAGCTGACCTGGCAACTGTGCAAAGCGGTGCTTTTCCTAAACACTGTAAAGGAAGGATGGTTCTACACAGCCGCTGGACTCGGGCTGCTAAAGTCTACTTCCCACGGTGGCATGGGTTAGCAGCCTGCACCTGCATGTCCACTAGGACCGAGCAGGTAAACACACCGGGGAAGGGCTGGGCACGGCGGGGCCAGCTGAGCCCGGGGGAGGCCAGGGTGGACGGTTTACATCCCACTCGCAGACAGACACGAGGCGCCCACACGCCCGCACCTGCCGGGGAGCGCGCAGACTCGTGTTCCCAGCTCTGCCCTCTGAGAGGCCTGGGAGCACGTCACACCCCGGGGCAGCCAGCGTGCTTCCTGCCCAGATCTTGGTTTTTAAATACCACCTTCAACGAGAGGAACCAGGACTCCTCAGAGAAACGCCTGATACTAGGGTGGAAGCTGAGAAAATACACGAAGAGCCTGGAGCGCCCTGAGTCCCAGGAAGTGAGGAACTGCTTAAAGGAAAGTATTGGATAACATAGAGAATAATGCAGTCCAAACGTGACTACAGACACAACTGGCCACAAATCGCTTGTGTAGCGGTTCTTCAGCATGAGTCTGCACTCTCATTGCTGGGAAGGCGGGATAGCTGGGTGGGCCAGGCTGTCAAGCCCCCTTGCCTCCCCCAGACCACCCCCAATACGCTGCTGAGGTTAGAGGCTGGGACGTTCAGCGCGAGACCTAACAATACTGTGCTGAGAAGAGACGTGTCCTGCCCGAGCACATGCAGTTTCCAGGATTCCTTGTTTCTGTGCTGGAGGCAAGAGATCTGACCCTCAACTTAGTTTTTCCTGTTTTGCCACAGGACTTGTGCTTCAAGGTGATATTTCCACATTTGCCTAAAGGTCAAAAAGCTTCCCTGGCATCCGAGGCCTTTGACTGCTGCTGCCCATGTCCCTGGGTGTGTGCCTGACTGTGGTCCCTGGAGCACCTGCCTGGGGTGGTGTGGCCCTTTGTCTCAGGCTCATTCATGTGTCTGTGGCCGTGTCTGGGCCAGGCTCACAGCTGAGCCAAGGTCCCTGAGACAGAAGCCCAGGCGCTGAGAGCACCGTGCAGAGGGCAGCGGAGCTGGGGTCCAGTGCTCACCCTGCCAGGCCCCTGCCAGGCACCCACAGCTGCTCTGTTCATAACCCTTGTTATGGAGGAATTATTCACTGGACACTTGTTAGAAAAGGCAAGAAAGACTTTACTTAAGACTGGCAATTGTGGAGAGAAACTGAATTCAACCCCTCATATAATAGGGCCGAGTGAAGGGTTCTAGCCACCGGCCAGGTGAGGGTGGGGATGGAAGTTACGAAGAGGAATTGGTTGAGTGTCGAGGGGGATTCCTTGCTAAGACTGAACTCAGCAGCCAAGGATGAGGCCTGGAGGAGGAGAGGGTGGTGGAGCGGCCTGGTGGGAGTTTGCCTCTGGAGGGAGTCTGCTACCCCCACCACTGCCCCTCCCCCAGGGAATAGATCCAGGAACCTGCCAAGGAGAGGACACACTGTGGCCTAAAGTCAAAGCCGGAGACTGACGGGAAGTCTAATGCCCGAAACTCAGAAGGTGTGTCTCCTCCCGGGGTGTCTCTGCCCCTCAGCGCTGGTTTCCCTTCATCCCAGTCCCTCCCTCCCTCCCTCCCTCTCTCTCTCTCTGATGCTCTCCCTAGCTGTGAGCGGCTGCCTTCTGACCCCTTCTCCACGGTCGTGTCCTCTGTCTGCCTCTCCTTCTGTTTCCACCACAGAATGTGCACCGTGGGTCCCACTCTGCACCCTGACTGACCACAGACCAGAGCAGGTCTGCTGATTAGGTGGACTGTGTTGGACTGCACACCTATGTGCCTGCTTCCTTCTAAAGGTGATGAGTACAATGTTTTATCTCTTCTCTCTTCAAAGGGAAATCCAAGCCACACAATTAATTTGCCCTTCAGGGACTGTACCCTGCTGGAGTCTTTCCACAGGTGGCCTGAGAGGAAGGGGCTCCTGCAGGAGGCTGAGCCCAGCCAGACCATCTCCGCTGCTGCAGACACAGGCACTCAGATAACAGGTGGGGGACAGTTTCCTGGAGGCCACACTGAAACTGTCCCCCTTCCCAGAGGGAAGGCTCCCTAGAGGGATGGCCCATGAATCCCCTCCTCAAAGCCCAGAAGACAAGTTGAAACTGGTGTCCCCAGGAGCAGGCCAGTTTTTCCTGCTTGTCCTGTTTGGGGACCCCAGGCGGCAGCCAGAAACCCAATATGCCAGAGCAGAGAGGGGAGTGGAGCGGGGAGAAGGGAGGGGGAGAAGGGAGGTGGGGCAGGGACACAGTGGTGGGGGGAGACGGGAGATGGGGGACCAGCCACTGCTCTGCCTTGAGATGGATTTCCCAGCACTAAGCCCCTAAACTCGTCCTCGCCTGGTCCCAGGACCTCTTCTCCTGTGCCCCCACCAGTGTCCTGGGCTGGAGGTGCCCCTGGGCTCACCTCCTTGGTGGTCTCTCCCCCTGCTGAATGCTGTCTCCCCACAGAGCTCCTCTTCCAGCTCCACTGGAGACTCTCCACCAGGACATCTGTGGTCACCACTCATGGATCACGTCCTAAGAGGGGCCCTCCATCCGCCCGCAAAATCTCGGTCTTCCCATTCAGTGAGAGGCTGCTTTGTTCTTCCAGATGCTCAGGCCAGAACCTCGGTGTCATGCTCCACTTGGCTCTTTCTCACAAACCTCATGTCCATACTTGAGTTCTTGCTGGCTCTGCTTTACACTGTATTCCAAACCCACCATCAGTCACATAGCCCACCACCCTGCCCCCCCAGCCTAAGCTGCTTCACTGGGGCCTGGGTTGTTGGAAAGGGCCTCCTGGCCTCCCTGTTGGCTTCCTGCCACCCACAGCTTTGTTCTCCACCCCAGCAGCCAGAAGGCAGGTCACGACACTCTTCTCTCGTCTCACGTGTAATGAAATTCGAAGTCTTCACAATACCCAGGGGGCCTGCATGCCCTCTGTCCCCTCTGTCCTCACTGCCCTGCAGATACTCTGGGCTCTGGCTCCCCGCAAACAAGCACCCCCCACCCCAGGGCCTTTACACGTCCCATTCACCTGGATGAAAGCATGTGCATGGCTGGCCCCACTTCATTCATACCAAAGCTCACATCTTACTTTTTTGTCTATGATCAGTCTCCTTGCAAGAACCGGAGCTCCCAGGACACAGGTGCCTCATTTCCTCCTGCTTCCCCAGCACCTGGGGTGACAGCCAGCACATAATAGGTGCTCAGTGACATGAGTTACGACTAAAGTAGTGAACGGTCAGGACCTCAGTGTGGGGATGCTCCCAGCCTCAACCTCTGGAGCCCGGGTCCTGGCTGGAGGGGTGTGTCCTGAGCCTCGCCCTCTGTTCTGGACAGATCCCCCAGGCAGCCCCTGCCCCTGCCCCACTACACAGACCACCCAGCTGCTTCCTTGGACCTTTGTACGTGAAGTCCCACCTGACTTCTGTGCAAACCCTCTTTTCTTCCATTTAAACCCTCTTCTACCTCCTGGCAAAGCTCACTTAATGGTCCAAATGTTTATCAACAGAGCTCTCAACTGGAGTGTACTGCATCACTGCTGTGTCTGGGGAGCGTATGGGGCAGCTCTGCAAAAGGGCTCGTGCTAGACAAGCACCAGTTCAAGGCAGAGCTGCATGCACTGGCCCCCATTTCCCAAAGGGGAGCAGGTCCTCCTTGGTGCACCCTGCTCTGAGACCCCAGTTGGGAGGGGGCTATTGATCAGCCAGCAGCAGTCCCTCCTCTGTCTGGGCCTTGCTGATGGAGATGGGACCCCTGTGGGACTGACTGCCCCCTGGTGTTCTGGGCCCCACCCCACCCACCCCTTGCCCTGGTGATGTGCTGTGTCCAGCAAGTGGGAAGCAGCAGCTGTGCGTACAAAGAGCAGTGCTTTCCTTTGCTGTGGGTCCTGGCCTGCGAGTGCCGAGAGGGTGCTCCGGCCAGCCTGGTGCCTGAGTGTGATGAGCTTAGTCCTGCATCCCCAAGAAGGACATCGTGTGATGTTTAGGCCACTCACACTGGCTGTGCTGTCTGCATGAAGAGGATGTCGAGGGCCTTCATTATTGTCCAGTGGGTGCTCTCACCCCCCACTGCACCCCACGTGCCAAGTTCCTGGAGAAGGAGACTGTTGGAGAGTCATTCTCCTCCTTGTGTGCTGGGCATAGTTCCAGGAGGGGTACCATGCGGCCTGGGGGCACAACGATGGGTAGGGGATTTGTGTTTCCAGCTGGACGTCCACTGTGCACCATGCCATGTGTGTGTTAATGTTCTTGCTTGTCAGAGACCCTCATCCCCCAAATGGAGCTCCGAGGCACAAAGTAACTCTCCCAGGATCCCATGGCTGCTGGCCACACCCCAGGGGTTGGCTGCCTCTGTTAAAGCCACTTCTAGTTCCAAGCTCAGAGCACCTCACTAAAGCTGACCATTAGGGTCCAAAGCCTTCCCTGACAAAGCTCATAGCAGGAGAGAGAAGACAGCACAAACCAATAAACCATAGCAACAGCCAAACACAACTAAGAGCTGGTTAGCTGTAGCACAGAGGGAATGCACAAATGGGCCTACCCAGCCTTTGCATGATTCAGAGCTTGGCTTTGCTCTTTCCTCTGCTGCCACCCAGTGCCCCCACTGAGAGGCTGACCAGAAACCACATGAATTTCCTTCAGCCTCAGCTCAACATTTTTGGGGTCACGTAACCCTTTGAGAATCTGCTTAAGAGTGGGAAAATGTTTCTTCTCAGGAAAATGCACATGTCCAAGTTTGTGAAAACACCTGTAGAGGTACTCCAAGGATGCTAGGTAAAGATCCCCCTGTTTAGAATTAAATTTTAGACCAGGAGTGGTGTTTATACTCTCTGGCCATCTACTCCATTTCCTGAGGCCCAAAGGGTAAAGGGCTAAACCTCCCAGCTGAATGAACTGGGATGTGGTCAGAGCTGCCTGGGGTGGAACCACAACAGAAATCCAAGAACAGATCCCTGATTATATAAAAACATACTTGATGTATTGGGGCCCTTCAAATCCATGAAAGAAAGGGTAGACGACTTTATGGATAGCGTTGGGATAAATGCTTGCTAATTCAGCTGTTGCTCCTTACCAAACCACCCCAAATCTTAGTGGCCTAACACAATCATTTATTTGCTCATGATTCTGTGGGTGGACAGTTTGGGCTGGCTCAATAGGACAGTGATTTTGCCGGCTTCTCCTGGGCTCATGTGAGCATCCTGGTAGTTGGCACGCTCCTCCAGGACGTGGCAGGGTCACACATGCTCAGCTAACATGCGGCAGGTTGGCTCTGGCTCCTTCATATAGCAGCTAGTCTCCAAAGAGTGATCAAGCAGCCAGAGAGATCAAGTCCCAATGTACAAACACTTCTCAGCCTCTGTGCATCACATTTGTGATATCCCATTGGCTAAAGCAATTCACGTGGCCAAACCCAGATCCAGTGAGAAGACAGCATTGTGGGTGTTTGTAGAAAAGGTCTCTGGCAGAGGAAACAGTGACATGAGCCCTGAAGACACATCACTTTCAGGGATCAGCCAGCACCCTATTCATGTGGGGCAGCTGAGGGCAGAGGTTGGGATTTGGTCAGAGGAGGTGGGGAGGGGTGGGGCCTCTGCAGGGCTTGAGGGCCCTCAAGAGCTTGTGGCTTTTATTCCCAGTGCTGTGGGAGCAGAAGGGGAACAGGTTGACCTGGGTTCTAGCAGGCTCCTCTGGCTAGTGTGTTGAGACTAGACTGAGGTGCCAGAGTGAAGCTTCTGCAACAACGCAGGTGAGAAGGGATGGTGGGCCCTGAGTATCTGGTGAGATGGAAACAAGTGATCGATTCTGGATCGACCTTGTGGGATTTCCTGATAGACTGGGTGTGGGGTGGAGGGAAAGAGAAGATGACTCCAAGGTTCTGGCCTGAACGACTGAAAGATAGAGCTGCCCTCCTTGGAGATGGCAAAGCCCGGAACAACAGGTTGGGGGTGAGTTTCTGGAGTTCAGTTCTGGCCATGGATGTTGGAGTAGAGATGTTGAGTGGCAGGTGGACCCATAAGCCCGAGGTCATTGAAACAGCAGTAGCTTGATCTTGGAATTCCTAGCCTCCAGGACTGTGAGAAATAAATTTGTGTTGTTTGTAAGCTCTTTTATATTAATTTTTTGTCTTCTTGATTTGATAAGGACTAAAATGATATAGTAACACTTTTTTTTTTTTCAGCTTGCTTTTCATTGTATTACCTTCAGTTTTGGAGATATATATATATATATATATATGGTATATACAAATTGATGAATATTTTATCCATATTATATATAGTAAGGAGCAATTAAACATTAATCATTAAGAAATTAATTATTTTGAAATTATCTTTTGGCCCTCTTATTCAACAAGTATCTCTTGAGCACTGCCCTTTTTCTCATCAGTAAAGTGCCACAGTGTTGACTCTGGGTTGCACGTTTCCAGTTTTTCATCCTGATGGTGTCACTGATGGCATACTTTATCTAAATTCTGTATCTTGTGCCAGTTTTGCTACTCATGCAGTAACTTGTGATTAACTCTGAGGTACCATCTGCTACTATGCCGTATGTCTAACTTTATGTTCGTAGATGTAATGCTTGCCATGTAGCCTTCCTATAAATTGCAAAATGTGTACTTAAAAAAACTTTTTATGATAAAGCAGTAATTCTGTAATTCATGGTAGAAATTTTGGGAAATAAATGAAAACATACAGGATAAAAAAAATTTTAAGTATATAAATCCCTGCAGCCAAAAAAGTCCCCTGTTAATGGTTTAGTATATTTCCTTCTGGTATTTTTCTATATTTACTTTTCTGCATTTTTGAAATCTTTCATAACGAACATGCTTTCCCATTTGTGATCAGAAAACAGACATTTGCAGTTACAATAGAGTCCTTTCATGCTCTTTGCAGGCTTGGCCAGAGACAGAAAATGATAAAGTAAACAGCAGGAGAGGTCTCCCCACTGCCACTGCTGCAGTGGCCCTGAAACGGGGATCTGATTGTTCTCAGGGGCTGCAGTCCTTCGTGGGTCTGCTCCGCTCCATATCTTCTTCACTTCACAATCCAGGCTGCCTGAGCTCTTGGCAGATTAAAAATGAAAATATAACTTACCTCTGGATGGCTTGTGAAGTGTCTGCTGAGAAATGCCAAATATGACATTCACTCATAAAAATTCCTTAGTATTAACTAATAATACCCAGGCCTTCGTTCCATTGTCCCCGATGGTCTCAAAAATATCCTTCACGATCTGTTAGAAACAGTATCCAAAGGACCACAGCGTCCTCTAATGTCTAAAATTTCTGCACTGTCTTTCCTTCCCAGGGCCTTGCGGTCGGGCGCGGGGAGGCCGCTGTCTTGCGCACCGCAGTCCGCAGGAGCGGAGCGCCTGCCGGCACCCCTGACCTTGAAGGGAAACTTCCGCATCCCGCACAGTGGAAGGGAGCGGGTGGCGGCAGTTACCACGGAGATTCCGGCCTGCGGCCCTGATTGGCTGAGACGCCTCCGGCACCGCCCCCTTGGCCCGCGGGATGGGTGACGGAGGCAGAGATTTCCCGGGGACTTCTGGGAAAACGGAGGTCCCTGAGGACGAAGGCGGAAGCGGCTCGGCCCGAGGCATTCTGGGAGTCGCAGTCAGCCGCCGTCGCGGGAGGGCTGTGTGGGGCTCGGCTTCCCGCGAGGTGAGTGAGGCCTGGGGCGCTGCTGGGAGCAGCGGACGCTGCGAGCTGGGGCTTGGCGGGGAACGGGACCCCGGGAGCGCCGGAGGCCCCGGAGGCGCAGAGGAGGCGGCGGGAAGGAATTTCGGGAAGAGAATTGCTTGCAGGGAAGTCTGAGCGGAGCCAGTTTCGGTGACAGCCGCTATGGGGCAGTGAGCCAAACGTTAACATTAGGGCTGCGGCTTTAGACCTCTAGATGGTGAGCCTTTGCTGAAGTGTTTGCTTGGAGACCCCAGATTTGATTTGAACAGCTGTATCTTTGGAGGACTTGTGAAGTACTTGCATTTATCTGAATATTAGAATCTACATCTTCCCAAGATTTTCTTAACACTTGCTGAAAAGTATTTGAGTATGCAAATCTTTATTTAATTAAGGAAGCAAAGTATTGGCTTCCATAATCTGTTAAACAGGAAAGAGTAACGGTTCTCCAGTGCCTTACCTCGGTATGTCTCTTTGTGCTAGGACATCTCCTGTGTTATGACTGGTGGAAGTGCTGTTGCTTCTAGTTAGTGATTCCACGCAAAAGCTGACTGTGATCTTAGATCACTTTACTTAGATCCATTTCCAACCACTCTGATAACACGTCCCTGCAGGTCTATTTGTGTGCCTTCTCTAGTACTGTCTCTTGTCTCTTCTGTTGACCCGAGGACAGTAGATCATTATCCTTCAACACAAAGACTTTATTGATGGTGCTAGTGCTTTAAAATTTTCAAAATATTTAAGTGATTGATAGTTGTGATTTTGTTGCATATTGCCTTTTCCCATGAGCAGGATTCCTAGTTTCTAAAATTAGTCTCAAACCAGGAAAGAGAATTGTGGAGGTCTGGTGAGATACTGAGATCTCTAGAGGCACTTATTCAGATGAGGGATGAATCTATATGTGCAGTTTAGGTGTGAATGTTTAGGAGGAGAAGAGTCTAAAATGTTTGCCCAAGGAGCTTTCCTTAATGCCTTAAGTTCTGCTGTTCTGTTCAGATTTGGACCCACTCAGCTATTGCTCCTTTCTGCTTTGCTTTTTCAGGTGCTGTTTTACATTCCTCAGCAGCCTCTCTGCATGCGCTGCCATTTTTTCTTGTTGTTCATTTTCTGATACTGCTTTGCATCCCCTTCATTATTTGTCTTTTGAGCTGGTACCTGTCTTCTCTCATCGGCGCTCTGTTGAGTCTCTGGTAGTATAGTAGACAAAACCTAATTCAGTTTCTGACCATCCCACTAATAATCTCTATATTTTTAGGTTAACTATGTAACATTTCTTGTTGTAAACTTGTTTATCTTTAAAATGAGAAGGTTAAACTTTTACATTAAAAAAATTTTTTTTTCGACTTTCAGGGTCTGGGACATTGTCTGTTGGGTCAGCCTCTTTCATGCCACGTCTACCTCTACTTATCTCTGCTCCACTGACTCAGCATTTTCCCAGATTACAAGGTGGTTAATATGCATTCTGATTTTAGTAAGGCTATTTTCCTTCTCCTGAGTGCAGTTCCCCAATCCCAACACAGAAAATATGTTCTTATACTTTTTTTATTCCCCTCAGATTTGAAGACCAGAGCAGATACCAAAGAGAAGACCATTAGAATATACTGTTGAGTGAGCAGCTCCATCACTATCATCATGGAAAGGCTCAGAAGGGATGTGTCCAAAGGATATTTATTTGAAGAAACCTGTGAATATGAGGCCATGGTAGTAAAGCAAAAGGAGAAATCTATAGGCAAAATTTCAAAAAAAATCTCTTGCCCAAACCACTGGCTTTCAGCCAATAATAGTTGCCCATGAAGAAATATCTTTTGAGGGAAATGGGCATACTTTTAATGATTTTGAGAGAAATTTTGATCTAAGATCTAAAATTATTCCACTGCATGTTACTCCTTCAGAAGAACTACAAAAATTTGATCCATTTGGGAAACGTGTCAAATGGAACCTATCTCCAATTAAAAGTCGAAGAACTTTTAAAAAGAAAACTCATAATTGTAGTGAATGTGGAAAAAATTTCAGTGACCGTTCAAACTTCCTTTGTCATGAGAGAATTCATACTGGTGAGAAATCTTGTAAGTGTGATGACTGTGGAAAAGCATTTAGCCAGAGTTCATCTCTTACTGAACATCAGAGAACTCATACTGGAGGAAAACCCTATAAATGTAAAGTTTATAGAAAAGCATTCACTGTAAATTCATCTCTTGTGCAACATCAGAGAATTCATACTGGGGAGAAACCTTATAAATGTCATGAATGTGGAAAAGCCTTCAGTGACTGCTCATCCTTTATTCAACATCAAAGAATTCACAGTGGAGAGAATTCAAGCCGGAGTGAAACCCTGTAAATGTAATGATTGTGGGAAGGCATTCAGATGAAGTACACACCGTACCCAGCGCTAGAGAACTCATACTGGGGAAAAGCCTTACAAATGTAATGAGTGTGGGAAAAGCATTCAGTGCCCACTCAACGTTTATACAACACCAAAGGATTCACTCTGGAGAAAAACCCATGTAGTGAATGTGGGAAAACTCATCCCTTACTAAACACCATGAATTCATACTGGAGAGAAACCTTATGAATGTAATGAACGTGGTAAAGCTTTTAGCCAGAGCACTCATCTTATTCAGCATCAGAGACTCCATACTGGAGAGAGACCCTGTAAATGTGATAAATGTGGAAAAACATTTGGTAGCAGTTCAGTCCTGATCAGACATCAGCTGCTTCACACTTCAGAGTCATCCTAATGATGCTGCAGTTTTGTGGGCTACTTCATCGTTTCATGATCCACTCTTTCTTTTTGGTCATACGTCTCTTACCTTTGCCACTCACTCTTCATACAGTGATAGTCTCAGGAATGCTGTGCTCTTGGGATAAAGTAAAACATTACATGATATTCGAAATCTTCCCCACCGAAGTGTTGGAAGCAGCAGTTTCAGTACGTTATACCGGTTCTCTTACGTCTGTGCTAGGGCTGCGTGGTTGGTACCCCGTCTCCCTGAAAGTCTCTTTTAAACCCTAACCCATTTTTTTAAGATAACCAAGAGGAAAGGCTGCCTTCTGCTACCATGGGCTTCTGAATCACATCTCTTAGGTCCTGATTTATCTTTCATATCTGAAATTCTTCACTCTGTGATTATTAAAACAACAATGTGACTCATTTATATATTCAGCCATATTTCCCAGCTCTTCTCTGCCTGCCCCAAAATACCATTGGTTTATCAGGCCAAGATTAAATATGAGTAATGGAAAATAATACAGTGTCCCTGGGAGTCAGTCCTTCTTGACTGTTTTGTGTCCACTTAAGTCCTTTCAACCCAGTCATCTAGAAGATTCAACCATCAGAAATGCTCAATAATCTTTTAAGACTCCAAAGCAAATCAGACTGGCTGCACCTTTCCAGCCATCCAAGAATCCATATGTTCCTTTCCATTCAAACTTGACCTTACCACCTGCTTAAATTTACCACCACTACTACCCATGTATTAGTCCCAGATGAAGGAATTTGTATTCATACTATTTCTTAACTCACCATCAACATAGCTGACTAGGCTTCTTGTTAGACTGGGTCCAAAGATCAAATCTGGGAACTGGCTTCCCACTTCTATACCCTGTAATACATAGTCACTTCTGTACCCTATAACACACAGTGACTGTACGTCACTGGTAATCAGTCAACACTGGGGACAGAACTAAGAGACGGCACTGTTCCTCAGAATGAGCAGAGCGAACTCTGAGAGTGGAACTAGATCTGTAGTTAACTTAAAAATATCATTATGCCTTTTAGACTCACTGTTAGGGCAGTTACTGCCCAAACTAATTGTGCTGACCTGTTTTGCATGACTTTGATATTTTTATCTTGGCCTGCTCAGTTGGTATTTATCAGCTCTCCTTCAGTCTTGCTTTCTGGTCACTTAACTTTGTGTCTGGCTCCTGCTATGGACTTCCCATTCTTAGGTGATGGTGATTTTATCAGCCAGCTGGTCTTAATTTTATGTGTGCTCCCACTGGTTATTGCTGTCAGATTTTTAGCTTTTCTCTGGCGTCCAGCTGCTTATTAACATTTTCAACATGATTTCTCCTGATGAGCTTTTTATTGCCCTAGTTACCCAGCAGTAAATACACATTGTAGTAGAGCTTGGTGTTTGTCCTGCTAGACTGTGGACTCCTTCAGGGCAGGGACCTTGTTTAATTCATCTTCGGTTCTCTGTTCTCCAGTAGACTGATGGGCCCAGAGTTATTGCTCAGTAGAAACTTTTTGAATTGATGATACATCTTCCCAGTTACCACTTACACAATCCAGTTGGACACATTTGTATTGGAAGTCTTTGAAGTTGTAGCTCCTTGGGCTAGGTCTGTGCACACCTTGGCACGGTGTGTGTGGGAGGTAGAAGTCGTGCGAAGTGCTACAATACAGTGGTTGAGAGCGTGGGCCCTGAAGTCAGAATGCCCAGGTTTGAGATCCGACTCTGGCATCTACAGGTGGCTTCTGCTGCTGCTTTTCTTTTCTTTTTTTAGCTTTTTTTTTAAGTTGAGTTATAGTCATTTTACAATGTTGTGTGCTGCTGCTTTTCTTTACACTTCATTTAACTAATTTATGCAGTTGGGATAATATAGTATCTGCCTTAGAGGGTTGTGAGTATTTCATGAAGTCATGCTTTTGAAGTATTTAGCACAGAGCCTGTCACGTAAGAATGACTCATTACCTGGTTTTGTTTGGACTCTGTGTACTTGCCTGGTGACTGATGTGTCTCCTAGTCTAGATCCAGAGTGTCAGCTAATACCTTGCTTTTTCCATTCCCAATATCCTGCCTTCTCTCAGTGGTATGTTGTTATTACTCATTGTTTAAAATTGGCCTGAATCCTTAAAATTTTCCTTTGAACTCGCTGCCTCGTCTGAGCGCCAGTTTCCTATTTGCTGCGTAAATTCTTAAATGAGTAGTTTCAGCTCCTGACCTAGCTTCCCTTGTTTGACAAATCTCTTTACTTTTGACATAATGTTTGTTACTGTTTTCTATTCTTTGCGTTTGTTGTTTCTTCCATCTTTTTCTGCCTTCTCTGGTTTTGATTGAGCCTTTTATGATTCAATTTAATCTCTTGTAGTAATTAATTATACGTCTTTTAAAAACATTTTAGTGGCCTTAGAGCTTGCAATGTACATTTTAAAGTAGGTGCACCTTTAAGTAAAATGACACTGCCTCACAGGTAATGCAGGCATCTCATACCAGAGTAGCCCCATCCTTTGTGGCATTGCTGTTGTCTGCTTCCCTTATACGTGTGCTTTTGAGACAGGAAGGGGGCAGGGCGCAGCCATTCAAGGAATGCCCACAGAAATTCACATCAAAGTGGTGAAAGATTCAACCCCCAGCAGGCCTTGAGGTTCAAGATGATGGGAAATTTAACTTCTAGCAGATCTTGAGCTTCATTATAGGCCCACTGTAATATATCAGCAGGGTGAGTAACATGCCCACAGGCGCCGTGGCAGTCCCAAGGCTAGCCACAGAAGGTCAGAGTGGGAAATGGCCAACTTCCTGGGAACCCCAGCCCCTTCCCCAGGCTACTTAGACTGGCCCTTCCACTTATTAGCACATGAAGCCACCAAGCCCATAAAAACTGGCAACATGGCACCTCGCCACCGCCTCTCCCTCTCTGTTCTGAGACGGCCCGCTCTCTGTCTACGGAGTGTGTACCTACTTTTAATCTGAGCACCCAACCCCCACACCTCGTGGCCTTTCTCTTGCCTTTCAATGTATCTCTGAGTAAATCTACCTTTATTCAGCTGTACAGCTGTGGTTTGCTCTTGAATTCTTTCCTGCGTGAAGCCAAGGACCCACGTTTGGCGGGGCACGTCCCAGGGGCTCAACCGAAGCCTGGGATGTGGCCCTCCTCACGCCCCACATCTGTTTTCCTGCATCACTTTGATCACCCAGTATATTGTTAGTATTTAAATAAACAGTTATCTTTGTGATTAACACAATTTTTTATTTTACCCTTTTAAAATTTTTCCACTGATGCTCTTCATTTCTTGATGTTGATCTAAGTTTCTGAACTAAATAATTTTTCTTCTCCCTGAAGAACTTTTTTTTTTAAACATTTGAAAGGACAGATCTGCTGGCAGTGAGCACTGTTGGTTTTTGTTCGTCTGAGGAAGTATGTCTCCTCACCTTTGAAGGATAATCTCACTGTATGTAGAATTCTAAGCTGACGAGTTTTTCTTTCAGCACTTAGATTTGTTCTACTCTCTTCTTGCTTGCTGGCATGTTTTCTGATGAGAAGTCCACTGTGATTCTTACTCTTGTTCTTCTTTATACGCATTGTGTTTCTGTGGTTTCAAGATAGTCTTTGGCTTTTTTTTTCTTTTTTAAGTTGAATGTGATGGGTCTAGGAGTAGTTTGTTTTGTATTTATCTGGCTTGGTGTTCTCTGAGTTTTCTGTGTATAAGACTTGGTGTTAGCCATTCATTTTGGAAAGTTGTCAGCCTTTATTACTTCAAATATTTATTCTGCTCAGTTTTCCCTTTCTTCTGGTCTTCCAAGTGCATGTATATTTCATCTTTTGATTTTGGCCCACAGTTCTTGGATATTCTGGGTTTTTTCTTCTTTATTTCTCTTTGCATTTCAGCTTGGGAACTTCTGTTGACCTGTCTTCTGAGGACCTTGGTTCCTTCCTAGGACAAGTTGAGTGGACCGATGTGCTCACCAAAAGGTTTCTTGATCTCCGTCACTGCATTCTTTCCATTGCATTTCTTCTTGATATTTTTCAGAGGCTCCATCTCTGTGAACATAACCCATCTGTTCTTGCACATTGTCCAGTTTTTCCACTAGCACTCTTAACGTATTAATCACAGTGATTTTAAATTCCCCGTCTGAAACTGCCAGTGTCTGTGCCCGGTGTTAGTCTGGTTGTGATACTGCTCGGTCTCTCCAGAGTGTCCTCTTGCCTTTTAACATGCCTTGTAATTTTTTGTTGGAAGTTGGACATGTGACCGGGTAATAGGAACTGAAGTAGAGGGGCCTTCAGTGTGAGATGTCATGTGACTGCTAAGAGTTGGGCTGTGTTTAATGTTTGGTGTAGCTGTAAGTGTTGGACACTTCAGTGTCCTCTGGTGTCCTTATTTTTGTCTCATGTTGTCTTTGGATTTCTTTAGAGACTTTTGTTGCACAAGTCTGAGTCCTGGCCTTCTCTCAGCTGTGGTCCAGTGTTAGTCTGCTGGAGCCTGTCGGTGCAGTGAGCTGCTGGGGAGGGGAAGCATTCTGTAGTCTTACAATTAAATCTCAGTTGTTTTTAGTGAGGCTAAGTCTTTGGGCTTTGAATTTCAGAATTTCTTAGCCTTTCGCCTACCTTCCAAAGCTGGTGCTTATAACAACATCTAGTTGCTTTTTCCACACCCCTTGCCCACCCTCTACATAGTCACTGTGGGCCAGGACAGGTGCGGGGGACTCAGAGGGGATGGAGATCTCAGAGTCCTGAGCTTGCTTGGACTGGGGTGTGTGTGTGTGTGTGTGTGTGTGTGTGTGTATGGTGTGGGGGAGGAGCAGCCCCCAGGATAGCAGCCTGGCCATTCCCCACCCCAGGGTGTGGGTGTGAGACGGAGGCCCAGGGAGTCCGGAGCTTCATCTTCCCCTGCCCCTTAATTCCCCAGACAAGGCCAGATGTGTTTGCAGATAAAATGCAAATCGTTAATGTACCTCTATTTCATTTCTTGGTAATTCTATTCTACCTTTTCCCTTCTGCTTTGTAAATTTGGGAGCCTCAGGCCTCCTCTTCTACCTAAAGGACTCCAGCACTTGGCCTTGCCGGTGAAAGAAATCTCAGCAGGAGGAGAAAGATTCTTCTTCCTCACATAGCTGCAAGGTCTCTTCTGTCTCTTCTGATAAAAATGTCCTATTTAGGTCATTTCTTGCATTATGTGTCCTGTGAGATGTCTGGACTTCAAGGGGATGGGTATGTCCTGCTAACCCTCACCCTCCTTAACCCACTGTCCTCCTGCTGGTCCTAAACTCAACACCCTGCTAATACAATTTAAGTTAACATCTGTTTCAAAAGATAGGTACTACCCTTGTCTCCCACATGCATGGAGGTGAAACAAAAACCAGCTCTGCTAGCTTTTACAATTTAAGCGGAGTTTGGAGAGCTGCCAGATGTGAATGTGGAAGTGGCAGTGTGCTTGCTGGGTTGCAGCGGGGGCTTGCCTCCTCGCTCACTTAGCCCAGGGGAGGGCGCATGGGAATGGGAGGTTCCAGGGCTTCTCACGGAGTGTGATGGTGATGCTCCTTACCCGCCAGAGTTACTGACAGCACTGTGGAAGCTGCCCTGCTGGGTGTGCGGACAAGGAGCTCCTCCTCCCCCTGGCCATGTTCAGCCTGTTAACTGATGCCGGTTCCTGCTCTTTACAACAGGCGGGAGAGGACCTTTAGGGTTCACTTATGCCTTCGCTGCCCAGTGAGTCTAGAATCAGTTGGGGAGGGGCTGCCAGAATGGAATTCTTTAAAAGTCAAATGGGCAAACTTTGTGCGGATCTCAGATGGAAATGGCCACGCTGCTCACAGCTAAGAACCTGAGACCTCACACCTGAAGAGTTGGCTCTTCCCCCGGGAATGGAAGCCCCAGGAGACCTCGGGCCCCTGCCCCTCCCCCTGGCTGAACAGTTCCTGTCCAGACACCTGCTTTTTGCCTGAAACAGGATTCCCTGTCGGGATCCCAGGGCAGCCAGAGTTGGCTGCTCTGTGCACTCGTGTTGGACAGGGGCAGACCCTCGTGCCTGACTCCCCTGGAGCTGGATGGCACGCTGGGGCTTACACATGGCCGCCGCTGACTGGAGACAAACAGACTTGCAGGTACTTCTCCAGGACAAATGGGTTTGTTCAGAATCAGCAAACCAGTTCAGGGGTCTGCAACCATGGCGAGCCATGTGCTAGTCCCCAGCAAAAGTGGAAAGAGGGGAGATCTTACAGAGGAGAAAAGGACAGCAGTGGTGAAGAGTCCTGGTTTTTCTTTGGCTGAGTTCTGGCTGTCATTGCTAGACTTTTGCCAGAGAAGAAGAGGAAATCTTTCTTCATCCTGCTGGGCTCTGCTCTTGACATAGGGCATAAGAGCTGCCCCTTTGGGCCTCCTGACTCTATTTTAATTGAGGCCTTTTACTAATTTTTTACAGCACCTTGGCCAGTCTGGTTTGGTCAAGGAGTCTCAGTTGTAAGGGGAGGGTTCTTTGTCAAAGGCTGAGTGAGATGGAGCCTCACTCTGCAATATGGGCTCTTCTGGAGACTGTCAAAGCCCTCTCAGCCAGTGGAAGCCCAGAGGTGCAGTAACGTGTCCCTTCCTCTGCCACACTGGTATGCAGCAGACTTTACGTAACTGGTATAAACTGGTGACCACCTGAGATATGGGCCTGAGAACCACATGGCCCCAGACTTCACCATGGCTTGCAGGGGAGCATGTGAGGGGTCTTCTACTGCCAGGAATCAGCCCTGTAAACTGACAGGCCAGAGCTCCCAGCTTTCACCAGGCCCCAGCCAGAGGCGAGTGGCTGCAGTGCGCCTGAAGGGGGACTGGGTGCAGTCCAGGGCATTTCTGGGCTAAAGCAGTGGTACACAGCATTGCAGGGATGCTGGGTGTCCTTGTTCATAGGCAGCAGGGATGCTTGTGGGACAGTGCTGAGCTGTAGCCCCAGACTTCTCCACTGAATAAGAAATAAGCAGTTTCACAGCATTCATTTCTCCACATGGTCCAGAACTGATGGATCCCATCCAATCTCCATGAATGTTAGTGTTGCTTCCAATTCCTACTGCTTCAACGTGTGCTGTGATGAACACCCTTGAAAAGACATCTTTGAAAAGTTGTGCAAGCACTTTGGTGGGATCAGCTCTGAGGGCCAGCACTGCTGGGAAGCAGGTGCACCTGTGGAACTTCGATGCGTCCTGCACGCTGTTCTCCCAGAGAGGAGTGTCTGCTTGCTCTTCCCTCCAGGGGATCCTCTGGGGCCTCTGCCTCCTCATGTTGTCACCAGATTAAAGACCTGCCAGGTGATGGTGACCGTGACCAGTGCTGTCTCTGTAGCGTGTCCGTCTGCCTGTGTCCTCACCTGGGAGGGCGCACGGCTCTAACACACTCTGGCCACCTGCACTGCCTCTCACTGGAACTGCATGTGTTCTGTTTCTGTTTAGAACACTGGGCTTCAAGAGGTTCTGGGACCGCAGGGATGTGAAACCTTTCTCTGACCTTGGGTCATGAGGAATGATTTTTCCATGGTTTGTCTTTCCAGCTCTCTTTCTGGGCTTTTTCTTGTTTTTTGATTTGTTTG
This sequence comes from Vicugna pacos, assembly GCF_048564905.1. Classification (NCBI taxonomy): domain Eukaryota; kingdom Metazoa; phylum Chordata; class Mammalia; order Artiodactyla; family Camelidae; genus Vicugna; species Vicugna pacos. The sequence goes on from NC_133002.1 coordinate 63,271,827, forward strand.
GTTTTGTTTTTGCCACTGGAAGAGCAAAGCATCTCCCTTCTCTCTTCTGGCTGTGGTGTCACAGGTAGAACAGCAGTGTTGTTGCCAAAAGATCGCCCCGTCCCTGATCAGCCAGATAACCCAGAGACAAGGTCTTGGAGCTTAGAAGGAAAAACGGCAGGGCAAAGGGAGCTCACAACAGGCTGGTGCCTTCAACGCTGTGTGCCCCCTCGGGGGTGGGGTGGGTGGTTATACAGCCAGAGCTCAAGCAATAAAACGTCGATAACAATCAACAGGATAATCTTCTCATCAGGAGACTTAGAATGATGTCATGATGCCTCCAGGCGACCACTTCTACAGAGGCTAGTGGTTATCACTCTTTCCATCCTTCATCTTAGAAGCACTCAAGGTGTGGTCTCCTTGATAGTTCAGGCTATTTTGTAAGGTTGAAGTCCTGTGACCTTCTCCCTGGAGAGTCAGAGGCCGAGCAGGATTATAACTTTTGATTACTGGAATAAAGTAGAAGCAGGAAGATCGGTAGCTCTAAGTTTTAGCAATGGGCCTGGAACTGCGAGAAGCAAAAGGTCAGGTCAGCTGACCGTTTTAAGGGCGAGCATAAGAATAAGCAGTCTGTTAGCCTAAGTGTGGCCATTTTATTAATCCTCCGAGGTTATGCACTTAGTTACTAAAAGGGCTTCACTTCACACATCACATCTTTAATCCACCTGGATTTCCCTTTCAAATAACAAAAATGCTATTTCAAGTAAAAACAAAAAAATTCACCAGCCCCCACTTAAAATACGTGGGCAGACACAAAAAGCCACCTTCTGTGTGGTTTCATTGATCGGGATCATCCGGGAGAGGTGAAGACATCCAGAGAGAGAGAGGATTGGGGGTTGTCAGGGGCTGGGGGAGGGAGAAGGGGAGTGCGTGCTCTGGATACAGGGTTTTACTTTGAGGACAGAAATAGTCTGAAACTAGACAGTAGTGATGGCCACACAGCATTGCTAATGCACCTCGTGCTCCTGAATTTCACAATTTAAAAGGGAAAAATTCTAAATTTTATTACTGCAGATTTCAAACATAAAAATAGAGGATACTATAAATGATGTGAAAAAAACAAAAGAAATTACAGAAAAACCAAATGAAAACGATGAAGGGAAATACATTTTGGGTGAAGGAGCGGATTGATGGTGGGAATTTGGAGAAGACGGTGTTGGTGGGTGCAGAGGTGGCTAAGCCTGAGGGGGTAGTGATGCCTGAATTGGCTCTCGGTTGCCTAGAGGTGTGGGTGTAGGTGCAGGAGGAGCTGCAGGAGTGAATGCGGGGTCTCCCTGCAGGGCTGGTGGAACTGGACCCAGTCCTGGGTCTCCTGCAGGAACAGGCACAGGGTCTCCCTGCAGGGTAGGGCAAATTGGACCCGGTCCTCATTCTCCTGCAGGAGCAGGCACAGCTTCTCCTTGCTGGCATGGTGTTTCCTCATCTCACTCTGGGTCTCCTGCTGGATTGGGACCTTCTGTTTTTTGGTCTCTGGCATCTTCCCCTGCCCCATCTCATCTGGATTTACATCTTGTGGAAGTGGAGAGAGATTTAAGTCTTGTGGAAGTGCTCATGCTGTGAGAGAGGAACAACTTACCCATGTGCCTTTTCAAGGACAGAAATCTTCCCAGAACTTTCCAGACAAGTCCCACCCAGGAACTGCCCACAGGATGTGTGTTCTGTGACCGCACTCCACCAGATGGGTGGTCTGAGGCCTGTCTTTGCTCTGGTCCCAACAGCAGCCTCTGGGTACATCTGTCTGTGTGGCCCAGCCCTCACCCCTCCCTCACCTACACACATGCACCCATCCCTGCCCTTCTCACTTTGGGCTCTGCCACAGTGTGCTCCCGGTCCTCCAGCTGACTCACAGGGAGGTTGGCTTGGTGCTCCTGGTTGGAGCTGGGTGCGCTGAGCTGCCCGTCAGCCCCAGGCAGGACCCTGGGGAGTGGCCTCTGTGGTGTCTGGGCAGGAGGCCTGCACTGTTCATCTCTGGGCCATGGTCCTGGGGACCCCTCCTTGTCCACACTCACCTGGAACCTGTGCTGGCCCTCAGCAGTGTGACACACCAGCCCCTCACTCGGGGAGGTGGAGTGGGTGTCCCTGTCCACCAGCTCCTCTCCAGTCTGTACATGGGGCTCTGCAATGACAGTGACCAGCAGCTGGCCTGGCCTGAAGGTCTCAGAGCCCTGCCCGGCCAGCTTCACTGCTGCTTCTGCCCACTCAACCCTCTGCTGCCAGATCATGCTCAGACCTTGGTCTGCTCAGATAGTCACCCACGAGGGAAGGAACACACCCAGAGGGCTTGGGCTCCACCTCAGGCAGAAGGGCCCTGCCCCAGCTCTCCACATCACAGCCCACCAGCCTTGACCCAGGTTGTGGACATGACTGACCTCTGACCCTTCCTCAGCCTGGTCTTGCTTGAGGCAGGACCCCCACCCCCAACATGACCACCCCACCTTCACCATCCAGAAAGGGAACACAGGCGGAATCCGAGTAGTGGCCCAGTCTGGGCAGTCCTGCCCTGGGCCTCCCTGTGTTACCTTTGGGTCCCTCTGGGCAAAGGGCCAAAGGCGTCTGGGGTGAGACCTGACCCAATGTTGGCAGCATTGGTAAAGGCCCTCGCTGTGCGCTTTCCTGAGGCCATGGCCTTGGGATATTGGGACACAACAGAACATGTTTGAGTGTCTCCAACCAAGTGAGCTGGGTAGGATCTTCTCTAAAGAGTGGGTGCCTGGTTACCTAGGTTCCAAGTTCTGTTAGGCTCTGTTGCCAGGGAACTGAGGTCACTCCCTGGGGTCCCCTCATCCAAGCTTCCTCCTTACTCCAAGCTCCCCAAGGGCCTCTCTGGGCTGCCGACTGCTCACCTCCCACCCCATACCACGTCCACACACAGTGACACCAAGCCAGCCCACCCCACAGCCCTGGGGAGGCCTGGGTGCAGCCAGGGCCCCAGCTCTGAGGACACAGCTGGGTTCAGACCCGGCTCCCCCTCCTCAGCAGTGCTGTGACCCTGGACAAGCCATGTGCCTCTCAGGGTCTCCCCAGTCCCCCATCTGCACGATGGGGGTCATTCTGGTCTCTGCTTCCTAGGGAAGCCATCAGGTCTGTAGACTATAAACACATACAGCCCCTGTAACACCCATGGGCTGGCATCACAGGGAGTTCACGCACAGACTCAGCAAAGGAAGGATTCCACAGAGGGCTGGTGGAGCGCAGAGCACACCTGACACAGGCCTGGGTCTGCTCTGGGGTCTGGAGAAAGTCACCCTCCTTGCTGCCTGCTTCCCAGTCCCCCCGTGGGCGGGTTGAAATGAAATACAATTCAGACACTGTCCGCTCTGGCCTACACCTTCCAGGTCCTCCTGTTATGTTCGGACTCAGGTGCCAGTGTCTCATCTCGGCCTGTGTGGTGGGCTGTCCCACCATGGCTCCCTGCGTTCTTGCCTCCTGGTCACTCGGCCTTGTGTGATCCCCACACATGCCTCCAGGGTGGATGGACCTTGTGACTGGGTTCCAACATGTAGACTGACTTCTCCCAGAAGGCCGAGTTAACGGCCCTAATCAGAGCAGTAGAACTGGGGAAGGGAAAGTTATCAATATCTACACTGACTCTAAATATGCCTATTCAACCCCCCACACCCATGGGGCTACCTGGAGGGAGAGGAGGCTGCTCATCTCAGGGAATAAACATTAAAAGTGGGGGTGGGGATCATGCTGCTGATGGAGACTATACTCCTGCCCTAGGAGGTAAGGGAGCTTACTCACTGCAGATGCCATCAAAAGGGAGAGGCAGAAATAGTAACAGGAAGCAACAGGGCGGACTTGGCAGCCAAGCAAGCAGCTGAGGGTGGGAACAGACCAGTGCTGCTCCACTGGCCCCCCAGACCCTAACTCCTACATTCCCATATACAGCCCAGAAGAAAGGGAAAGCCTTTGAAGTGGGGCTGTTTAAAAGCCCAGAATACCCGGGTGGATGGTTAACCGTCATGGGCAGCTGTCCGTCCCACGCACCATTGCAGTCCTGGCCTCCCGGGAATCTCACGAGAGCACAAGTTATGGGCAGGAGACCCGTGTCAAGGTCTCATCAAAGCCATCACTTCCCACAATTTCCCAGATGGAAAACCCCCTTCCAGGCCCCTGTATTTATAGCCTCAGCTTTGGCAGGAGTGGCTGAGAGAGGATGGATGTGCTCCATGGCCAGACACTCACTGACCACCACCTGTCCATCCCCATCCCCCATCCATGGTCACCCCCCCCCCCGTGTCCATCTCTGTCTGACCCTGCACCTGCCCCACCCCCTCATCCCTTTCCATCCCCTTGTCCCACACCCATCTGCTGTCCAGTCCATCCCATTCTGGGCCCATCCGCCTGTCCCTCTCTGGCTCCCTGTAGTCTTGTCCCCCACAGGAAACCCTCCTTTGAAAGTTCCAAGTGCCCACATTCCCCACCTCAACCCCGCACACTCTCCAGTCCACTTTGCAGGGATCCTGTCAGGTGAAGACAAGGGTGAACACCCCACCTGCTGTTACCAATGGTGGAGACAGGGATTTCCTTCTCTTCCCACCCCTGGTCTGGTCATATGCGGGGTGGTTTCCAGGGGTGCTGGGTGGGGCCAGGCCAGGCCTGGGGAACTGGGCAGGGCTCAGGGTGCCTCCCAGCTGAGAATAGCCCAGCTGTCCACACTGACAGCATGGTCAGCTGGTCCCTCTGTCTTCCTGTCGGGCACACTCTTCACCTGCTGCCCCGGCTGGTCTGTCTCCTCGTGGGTGGTCAGCCCCTTGTCCCCACCACTATCACCCCACAGCCCTCGTCCAGCCTCAGGGCTGACCCAGGACCCTCCCTGGGCTCCCACACCCATCCACCCTAAGCTGGTGTCCACAATCCTCCTGAGCTGACAGGTGAGGGGTCTCACTGGATGTCCCCAAACTCTTCAGTCCAACAGCATCCAGGGGCCAGCCCCATGCCCAGGCAGATGTTCCACCATCACTGACCCCAGGAGTGGGCATCAGGTCTGCTGCCTGCACTGCTGTGTGTCCTGCTGTGGGCACACGCATGACCCTGCCCCAGGATGTAGGACAAGTGACCTACGGAAGGATGTGAGGAGGCGTGACTGACCACAGGGTGGATGTCTGGTCCCGGCTCAGCAGCCAAGGGCAGCTGTGTTCTCACTGCTTGGACCCTTTTTCACCTGGCTTGACCATGACCCGGCCTTGTTCCCACCCCCATTGTCCCTCCACTAGCCTCACTCTTGTGAACAGAGCAGGACAGTGTGCTCAGTGGCTGCAGGCTGAGATGCACTGGGCATTCTGGCTGATTTGTGTGTGCCTGTGCTGACCACACTGTGCACCAGGGCCTGTGCAGTGTGGGTTCACCTGCCCACAGAGAGGCGGAGCCTCTGCTCCTGGCTCCAGGAGGTCACCCGGGTCTTGCAGGAGTGTCTGTGCTGTGTGTGCCTCGCTCCAGGCTGGTTGATACTGACAGCAGGACACACAGGGCTTCCTGAGTCTCCGCAGGGGCTGGAGGCCAAGGTCAAGCAGCCGGTGGTCCCCATGTTGATGTGACAGACCCAAACAAACCCTGCACTTCAGGACTCAGGTGGGCTTCCTGGGGCAGCCACCCTTGAGGGACCCCTGAGCCCACTCTTGACCTCTGCCCCCAACTGACTTTAATCGGCATCCTTTCACCATAACAAACCCTGACTGAGTATGACAACTTTAGGGAGTTCTGGGAGCCTCTGAGAAAAGAGAGGTGGTGGAGGGGTTGTTCCAGGGCCCCTGGCCCTGCAGTCTGGGTCAGAAGCTGGGGGATGTTTGGAGCCCTGGAATGTGCAGAGCCCCTCTGCCAGGGAAGGTGGAGGGGACCCGGGTTGTAGGTAAGTCCAGCCCCTCCTGGGCTGAGGCATCCCTTGCCCCCGTGGATCATGAGGCGGCCAGCTCCGTCCTGCCCTTCTCAGCCCCCAGGCCGGGCCCTGGCTTTTGTGAAATTCCCTGGGAGGGGATCCTGGTGCTGGAGGTGCCCTGAGGCTGTGGCCCCTTGAGCCTCCAGGCCCCTCCAGGGAGACTTGTTCCAGGAGAAAGGGAGGTTCTGACGGAACAAAGCCGGGTCTGCCACCCACCCTGAGTGCTGGGGCCAGACTCTGAGAGGGAGGCTCCTTCCGTTGCAGGACACACAGGACACACAGGACACTCGGAGTGCCGGCCACTCGACCCTGTGAACGAAAATACTGCAACCATGTCAGTAAACAAAGAATGCTGAAACCAAGTGCTCAGCGGCTGCCGCCACCCGCCAGTAAGGACAGGCCTGCAGCCCGGCCTCTGCAGCCACTCAGTGGTGCCCTCTGAGCGGACTCAGAATAAGAAAGGACAGGATACTGGCCCTAGATAGCTAGGTGCTTGTCAAAGGAATGAATTCAGTGAGCCCAAATGTTTGCTTCCTCCCATACGTAGAAAAGCACTAAATTGTTTAACTTGAGATGCCTGGTTTCTTTAGATAGCTAGCAATCTTTTGTTGTTCCAACTACCTGGTCTCTGTTGTAAAGCTTCTATATATCCTAGCTCCTCCCCTACCTGTTCAGAGCAGTCCCTCAGAACGATCTGAGAGACTGTCGTCCTGGCTCGAGTCCTCCCGCCAAATAGAACGTAACTCTTAACTTTTAGGCTGTGCATTTATTTCAGTTGACAACCCCCATGCAATGTTAAAACCCTTTCCCAGGGCAGGCGTTTGGGTGAGAAGCACCATCTAAAGGCTGTTAATGGGGCAGGGGGTGGGTCTGGGTCTGGGTCTGGGAGTGGAGAGAGTTGGAAAGTCACCCAAAGGCCTGTTCTCCCTGCAGTGACCCCACACCCCGGTGAGCCCAGCTGCATGCAGAGGTGCCACCTCAAGCTGGAGCCCTCACAGCTCAGACACCTCCATCCTGAGCCTTTGGGGGCAAATGCCTGGGCAGCCCCATACTTGCCTACATCTGCTTAGGTTAGGTCCAGCTCTGTCTTCTTCACGGCCAAATTCTCACCCCTCCCAGCAGGCCTCTTGGGGGCTAGTGGAGTGGGGATGTCCACGGCAGGACGGTAAGGTCCATGTCCACATCACGGTCATAGGCCTGCACACAGTGCAGCAGGCTGTCAATGTGGTGGAACGTGCAGTGGTCCAGGGACCTGTCCAGCCTGTTGGGGAGGCCCAGCCTGAGCAGGTGTCTGATTACTGTGGGGTCGGCATAGAGTATGTACAGGGAGCCCTGGCCGTGCTTCCACACTCCCGGGGAGGATGCCTTGACAAGGTCCCTGGAAAGACCTAGAGGTCAGCCAGTAGTGTCCCCTCTGCCCACTGAGTTGCAGCAGGAAATCAAAGACACCTCTGTGCAGAAAACAGAAAGAACACTGCCAGCTGGCAAATATGCCCTCGGCTGGCATCTGGGAACTGGGCTGCTGTACTGGGTTGAATGGGGGGTCTGCCCCAAAGTTATATCCATGTCCTGACCCCCAGAACCTAGGAAAGGGACCTTATTTGGAAATAGGGTCTTTGCAGATATAATTAGTTATCGATCTGGAGATGAGGCCATACTGGGTCAGGGTGGCCCTAAATCTAATGACATTTCCTCATAAGACACAGGAGGAGAGACAGACACAGAGTGAAGATGGAGGCCAAAATGGGAGGGATTTGGCAACAGGCCTGGGGATGCCTGGGCCCCCAGAAGCTGAAAGAGGCAGGAAGTACCCTCCCCTGGAAGCTCTGGAGGAAGTGCAGCCCTGGGACACCTTGATCTCAGGCTTCCGGTCTCCAGGACCGAGAGAGGATAGGCTTCTGCTGGATATTTCCATAGCAGTGTCAGCAGGCAGCTCTGTATCTGCACCCAAGTTTACATCTTCTGTGTAAACACACCAAGAGCCTTTCCTGACCCCATGCCCCCTGCCGACTACCTCTGCATGCCAGCCACCAGCCCCAACCCAGGTGTCAGGCTGACTGCCTGTCCCCATCTCATCCCTAAGGGAACGGTGGTCTCTGCCCATGGGGTGAGTGGAAGACACACCTACAGCCACAGAACCAGCTGCTTGGACAGTACGGCCCCTCGTGGGCCTGGACCAATTGCTCTCGTCCCCCCACACCCGATCACCTGACAGTCATGATGCAGTGACACTGGTTGGCAGCATCCAGTCACAAGGGGCCCAGAGGCAGTACCTGGTGCCAGAGCAGACATGCCTTTCCACAGGCAGTGGACATACTGATGTTAAGATTTGTGTCTGGGAAATAAACTGAGGCCCCTAGAAGTTGATATGCATGTGTAGACTTGAAACCCACGGGCAGGGCAAGAGCTCCCCCTGGTCACTGGCTCAGAAGCTTCACAGGTGATGACCACACCAGTGCTTCCTGCCCAACCTCTCTGAGCCTCCCTCATGGGTACGGCTGGACCCATAGTCCATGGGCTCCCTGAGCCAGAGCCCTAGAGGTCTATACTGACAGGGCCTGGGGATGAGCGTGGTCACTCCAGCATCACTCAGCTCCTCCTCTCAATGACCAGTAGAGGGAAGGCCAGTGGAGCCCAAGGGCCAGCATGGGTGAAGGTCAACCCATCCCTCCACAGGGACCCCCACAGCCCCACCCTGCTTACTCAGGCCCACTGAATACATCTCCCAGTACCTGCATCCCATGACCTACATTCCTGGTGTGGACATCCAGTACACAAGCTGTCCCATATCTTCTCACACAGGGCACAGCCCCCTCCCTTCTCCCTGATGACAGTCTGGACCCCACATGTCCTGAGAAGGAAGGGGACTGAGGAGGAGGCTGGCCTGTCCTGCCCACCCTCCAGGGGCAGCTGGGCCTTGAGGTCTGGATGCTTCCCTCTGAGATTCAGAAAACAGGAGGACCCACTAAAATGACCCCGTCTGGGGCTCTGCTGCAAGTCAGCTCAGATTTACTTTCCTGATAAGGAAATGGGATCTGTGATTCCCTAAAGACTGTTATGCAAAGTTTCCACCAGACCCTTTGCTACCCTGTTCTGAGCAGATTACTGGTCAATCCACGCTGCCATCCCCCATGAGCAGGCTGGGAAGCTGAGGCTCCGAGGAGCCAAGTAACCGTGCACATGCACAGACGTGATGACACAAAGGTCCGTGACTGCCACCCTCCCAGGGTGGCCACCAGCAGGTTCCACATCCCCCCTCTGAGGGGACTGGCTCACAGAGCCTCTGCTGGACCTTCCACAGGGGTTTCCAAGTGCCTCCTGCTAAGGAAGAGGATGTGTCCCCCACCTGCCATTGTCAGTTCTCCCTAGACAGATGTGAGGAAGCAAGGAAAAAGGCAATGGGGGTCAGGAGAGGAGGGGTACCTCAGGTGGGTAAATGGAAAGCTTCTAGAAGAGCACCCAGGCCAGGACCATCTGTGTGGCCTGCAAATGCCAACTCGGCATGTGTGCCAGGACTGTCCATGTGGCCTGCAGGTGCCAACTCGGCATGTGTGCTGTCACTGGTGTGGCTCCAAGCCCTTTCCTCCAGTCTTTAAGGTCCTTGCACATATCCAGGTGGCTTCCCTGTGAGCGGTGGATAAACTTCAGGAGCAGCTGGCCTGGGGTCAGTTAACATTTACTCAGAGACACCTCCACACGGTCCACCAGATTTCCAGTGAGGATGCTCCTTGCAGGGGGCTGCTGGCTGCACATGAGAAAATTCCCCACCTCTGACCAACTTCAGAATTCTGTTCATCAGTGTATCAAGTGTCCTGAGTGGGTTTTCATCTGTTTAACTGTCAGGTTCTTAATTATCAACATGAGTCAGGATTGAAGTATTCACTCCCTCGTGTACAGGTGTAAGAACCTGGGGAGGTGGTGTGCAGCCGGCACCCTTAGGGATGGGCTTCAGACTTGACCTCTCAATATGCCATTGCCCAGCCACTGCTTTAGTACTTCCAGTGGTCCAATGCTGACTTTCATAATCCGGTCTGTATCTGCCTATAATGAGACCCACACTCCCCAGATCCTACAGAGCAGGTTCTGTGTGGCTGTCTTGTGGCTTCTGTAACAAATGACCATGGGCTGGGTGGTTTAAAACAACAGGAAATCATCCTCCCAATCCTGGAGACCAGACCTCTGAGATCAAGGTTTTGCAGGGCTGAGTCCCTTCCAGGGGAGGGTACTTCTGCCTCTTCCAACTTCTGGGGGCTCCAGGCGCCCCGGGCTTGTGGCAATTTCCCTCCCATCTCAGCCTCTGTCTTCCTGTGGCTTCTGCTCTGTGTCTGTGTCTCTCCTCTTCTGTCTTTTGTAAGGACACTGTCATTGTATCTCCCTAACCCTGAATGACCTCATCTCAAATCCATAACTGACTATATCTGCAAAGACCTTTTCCCAGATAAGGTCCCATCCACACATTCTGGGGGACACATCTTTGAAAGGGGCCACTATTTAACCCACTATCTGTGCATAAAAAAATAACCCTCTCATTTTAGGAGATCAACAAGGTCCCATATAGACTGGCATGAACAGCAGCCATGTGGGTGGGGGTCTGGGGAGAATGGGGACCCCAGAAGCACCTGGAAAGGATCAAGGCCCAGCTCCATCAGAAGGTGAGGTCTTCGACTATGGGGTCTGTGGAAACAGCCCTTCCATGCTGTCTGTGGAAGAGGGCCTGGTGCCAGGTCCAGGAGTGGTTCCTTTGCAAAGCTGGCTCATCTGGGATGTCCTTGTCCATAGCATCATGTAACCAACAACTGCAGGCTTGGAGGAGTCGCTGGCTGGCACATGATGACAGCACTGTCACTTTAGGCTGAGCAAGACTGGAATAGCAGTGTTTGGAGGAGATTCTGGGAGATTGGCAAGCTTGGTTGTCACAGAAGCCAATGAGGTTTGTCCAGGTTGTCAAGGAAGCGTCTCTAAGCAGAAGGCAGAGCCCGGGGAGTGAACTCCAGGGATCTCTGAAAGGGCCTGCTCTGAAGCACCATTACCTGAGTGGTGGTCTCAGTGTGGGCTGTGGTTTGAGAAAAGCGTGTTGAAATTAAGCCTTAGTTTCTGTTACAGTTGGGGAGGGGTTTGTAAAGCACCTTGGCTTTTAAGGCAAATGTCTGTTACTGGAACAAAGTGTCCCCCCACCAAAATGGCCTGAATCTCAAGACATCTCTGTCCCCTTCACATGAGAGTCTGGGGGAGTGGTTGAGTCTCAGGGCCCAGGCTCTGTCCAACTTGCTTCTCCTCCCCAGCTCCTGGGTGGGTGGGGGGGCTCCAAGCAGCATGGGGTGGGGTGACCATGTGGGCACGATCCCTCTGTCCTGGGACACAGGCTGGCCAAGGCCCTCACCACCTCTGCCAGTTCCCCTTGTTAACATGAGACACGGTGGCCCAGTTGCAATGGGTGGGAAGGCTGGGAGGTGCAGGGCAGCTGGGAGCAGGAAAAAGGAAAATGGATCTGGAGGGCGGCTGGGCGGCTCTGCCACGGTGGGGTCACCCAGACACCAGCGCACCGTCTCTGGGTCCTGTGAAGTGTGGTTACGCATCAGCATAAGCTCTTCTGTGCTTTGTGGTTCTGCAAATCCTGTAGGAGGTGGCTCACAGCAGGTGAGGCTAATGCTCTCAGTGGAGGTGCTCCAGGCAAAGATCTGCAGTTCAGACTGACGTGGGTTATAGACAGGACAGACTGCCTTGTGTGAATGTAGATCAGGCACATTTAACATGACTTAGTTACGCCACCTTATGCCTGAACTCTCCTCTCTTATCTGTATCTCTTCTCAGGGACCCCTCCCCAGGGACTGAGACTCCTGCAGCTCGGGTAGAGGGGAGTGGGGAGTGCGTTCTGTCTGGTCTGAGACCTGATTTACCCTGTATATGAGTCTGCTTGGGGCTGCCACAACAGACAGCACAGACCAGGAGGCTTAAACAGCAGATGTCTCCTGGTCCTGGATGTCATAAGTCTGCAGGCTGTTTCCTCTGGAGGCCTCTCTCCTTGGTGTGTAGATAACTGTCTTCTCTGAATGTCCTCATATGTTCTTCCCTCTGTGCCTGTCTGTGTCCTTATATTTTCTTGTAGGACACCAGTCCTATTGGATCAGGATCCACTCAAGTGACCTCATTTTACTTTGAGCACCCCTTTAAAAACCCTGTCTCCAAATGCAGTCACATCCTGGGGTCCTGGAGGTTAGGGCTTCTGTGTGTGAATTTGAGAGGACACAACTGAGCTGGTACCACCCTGCAGAGGGACTAACATGTGCCTAAGTCCCTCCGTCCCTCATGTCCCACGGGGGTGATGTGACAGCAAGGGAGAGGCTGCTGTGCAGTTTGTGTCCCAGCTGGGGAACCCTTCTCTGCTCTCTTTGACGGAGCAGCCACAGTACCAGCCCCCTCCTGAGGTGTGCAATTCTGGGGTTTTGGGCTGTGCCACCTGGCCTGCTGAGGTGCAGAGTGTCAGGGAACCCAGGAACCAGCAGCCTAGCAGGGGTGCCAGGGACTCTCAGGACCTCAGTGAACGTCCCTTCCTGCAGACAGCCCAGCCAAAGTGGGAAAAACTGGGGAATTGCAGGTGGGAGGGAGTCACTGTCTCATTGATGCTTCAGAAAGCCCACGTTGGGAGTGGATGTGAGATGCACCATGGCAGCGAGAGTTTTGTCAGGGCCTGATGGAGGAGCCGGGCACAAGACCCAGCTTGGGCCAAATTACTGTGGGGACTGGCGATAGACTCTGGAGGAGGAGCTGACAGTCACCGGGGCACAAGGAAAGTAGGGGACTGGGAGGCCCCACATGTCTGGGCTCAGCAACCAGGGAAAGCGGGGCTGCCTCCTGGGGTGTGGGGAGTGGCAGGGTCGCAGTCCTGTGAGGGGCCTATTAGCCACAAGGTGAGGGGGGATGCAGTGGATGGACAGATGTGCCTGGCCTGGGAGAGGGCTCCAGGGAGGAAGGGGAGAGCCCAGGTGTGGACAGGTGAGTTACAGCAAACTCCATGCAGGGGACTGTGGTCCTGATGGAAGCAGCTCAGAGTGAGAGGATTGGCTGTCAGGTGCTCAGCTTTACTCTCCTGTTCCTTTGTAAAGCCACTGTGTCAGAGTTTGAAACACTGCCAGGGGATCCCTGAGTCCAGTTCTGTCCTGGCTTCATCCAAGTGGCACAGGTGGAAAATAGAACAACTGCAGGCCCTGCCCATGTCCCCACAGGGAATGAATCCCTTCAGGGCACTGGGCTCACAGACTTCAGGAGACTCCTGCTGTCAGGACTGGTCTTCTTCCTTGCTCTGACGTGCTGGCCAGAGATCCAGGTACCCCGTCCTGACTCCACCCTCCAGGGCCTGGATTCTGGGACAGCTGGGTAGCAGTGCAAGACCCTCAGTCTCCTTTATCTGCCTCAGGGTGAGAATGTCTGAAAAGCTGCATTGGCTGATTTCAAAGGTCTGGGTGTTTCCAGCAGGTATGGGAGGAAGGAAGGAGTGTGAGGTTCCTACATCTGCAGGACTTTCCCAGGGTAAAGAGCTGTGCCTTCCCCTGGCCAGTCCACTCCCCATGCCATCCACCTAGGACGCTCAGATCCAGGAGTAGGAGGGCCAAGGCTCTCCCCTTGCTCATCTGTGACTTCCCATTCCTGCAGCGAGGAGCCTGGCTCCCACCACCTGCCCTTTATCAACTCATTTCTCTTTTCCAGGTTCCATTCACAGTGGTTTCAGAATTGTTAGCTACTACACCCCGGAAAGAACTTTATAATACAAAGCCCACAGGTTAACAACGGTCCATTCTGCCTTTGCAGAACTGTTCTGTGCATTTCCAAAGTTCACTTAGGTCAGCACCTCTTGCCCACCACCGACTGTGAGTTTTTACACCCATTTCTAATACAGTTAGATTCTGTCACAGTGTGTGTTCCACCCTGCGATGCTGCTACACCCTAACCCGCTAAATTTGAGTAGATTATGATTGACCTTTGGGCTGTGCAAATGTATGGGCTTAGACACAATCATAGTGACACCAAGCTAAAGTAACACATGGAACACTTCAACCCCCACCGCCACCCCATGATCTGCTCATGTATGTAGTTTTGCCTTTTCCACAACTGTCCTAAATAGGGTCCGACTGTGTGCAGCCGCCTCAGATTGGGTTCTTTCACTTAGTAACATGCAAATAAGATTTACCCATGCCTTTCTGCGGGTTGAGGGTTTAATTTCTATTGCTGAGGAGTATTCCACTGCGTGTGTGTGGGAGGAAAGCCAGTTCTCCCTCTCCCCTTTGAGGTTCTTGGTTGACACCCCTCACCTCCCCACCCCCTAATAAGACAGGTTACAGGCAGAAAAAGAAGCAAGTTTAATAACATGCATACCTCCTGTATACAGGGGAGACACCAGGAACCCTGACTCCCTCCCTGAAAAGGCCAAAAGCATCACCTTAAGTATAACCTTCAGCTGAAAACAAAAGCAAGGGAGGGGGAGGGAGGAAGTCATTTATGGCAGGTTGTCACGAAAGCTCAGCAAACAAGGGTGTAAGGTTTAAAGTTTGTCTCCATTCACTTCATTCCGTATGGCTTCCAATTAATTGTTTCTTAAGTATTTGGAGAAGTTACAGATATTGGGCTCTATTTCAGTTTGAATTTCCAGTTTAAAGGACTGAGCAGAGCCGCTGTCAGGGCGGGGCCTCCACTGGCTGTAAGGGCGGCTGGGCCCGCGCTTTCCCATTGGCTGGCCGGGCCCGGAGCCCGCCTCCCCCACCTGTGGCAGGAACGTGCATGTATTCTGCCCGAGGATTTGGCGTCCTGCGCAGCTGCCTGGAACCGCATCTCCTCAGGACCTGCCGGGGCTTCGGGACAACAGGGGGTCATGTCCCCGCTGCCAGGAGCCCAGTCTCCTCAGGACCCAACAGGAGGTGCTGCACTGAGGGAAGGTGAGGAGGAAGGGAAAGTGAGGAGAAGCTTCCCGTGAGGGGCTGACGGCTGAGGGGAGGCCCTCCTCAGAGGCCCCGGGGGAGGAAGGGCTGGATGTGGGACGCGGTGGGGTTTAGTCAGATTCTGTGTGTGGTGCAGACAGTGTGCCGTGTCCTTCTCTGGCGTGTGGTGTCCAGTTTCCCCAGCACTGTTCATCGAGGGGACTGTCCTTCCCTGGTGCAGGCTCCTGGCTCCTTTCTTGTGAGTTAACTGACCACATCCCCGTAGGTTTGTTTGCAGACTCTCTCTGGTCCATGTCCCTGTCGTTGTGCCAATTCCACAATTTTTTGGTGATTGTGCTTTTGTAATGCAGTGTGAAGTCAGGGAGGGAGATGCATCCAGCCTGTTTCCCTTTTGTAGAATGTCTTTGGCTGTTGAGGGTCCTTTGTGTTTCGATATGAATGTTAGGAACATTTTTTCTGTTTCTGTGAAAAGTGCCACTGAAGTTTATTTTATTTTATTGAAGTATAGTCAATTCACAGTGTTCTGTTGTTTTCTGGTGGAGGGCATAGTGATTTGACGAGGCTTGCTTTGAGTTTGAGCACTGCTTTGGGTAGAACGGACATTTTAACAATATTAATTCTTTCTGTCCATGAGCACAGGGTATCCTTCCATTTATTTGCATCTGTTCAGTTTCTTTCCTCAGTGTCTTGGAATTTTCAGTGTGCAGGTCTTTCACAGCCTTGATTAAATGTATTCCTAGGTATTTTTTTGGGTGCATTGGTAAATGGGATTTAAAAAAAAGTCTCTTTCTGATGTTTCATTATTAATGTATAGAAAGGCAACTGATTTTTGTGTATTGATTTTGTCCCTTGTAGCTTTACTGAAATGATTCATTAGTTCTAACAGTTTTTTGATGGTTTGATGTGGAAAACTAGAAATCAGAATTCACTCTGTTTGGACTCCATCTGTGTCATCCACAGCACCTAAGACACACTGACTCCTAATCTTCCCACAGTGCCTCTAAGTTACATGTGGAATCCTGCAAGGGCGATGAGCATCAGCACTTTGGGTGAACTGGGTCGCGTTAAGGGTGGGCCTCTATAGGGAAATCTGATGTCTTCTCTGCTTTTTTGGTGTGGTATTGACATGGTTATTTTCAAAAGTAATATAGTTTCTTATAAAGTTTTCTTATGAAGTTCCATATAAAATACTTTAAATAGCATTACGCAGTACTCATATTTGACACTTCATATAAAATACTCCAGTAGGTTTTACCTAACACTGGGATACTTTCCCAGGGAACCAGCACATAAACCCCAGATGAAGAGATTGTATGGTTCACCTTGTAATCCCTTCCACAGGCCCACTTCAGCCTTCCCCATTGCCCCAAATTACGGAAATCCCTTTGTCCATTCTGTGCCAGTATTCTTTTTCTGAAACTATTACTGAGAGTTTCCCTCATTTTCAAAATCTTAATGGATTTAAAGCGCACAAGATGAGTACGATCTGGGTGGCATTTTCTGTGTCTCCTTTCACTTAGAATGTTTTCAATCTGTATCCAATTTGAATCATTAGTGATTCATTCACATTTTTCATTGTCATAAAAAATACAAAACATAAAATTTACCACTTAAACCATTTAACTATGCTGTTCTATGGTATTAACTAGATTCACATTGTTGTACAGATGCCTCACCATCCATCTCCAGAACTTACTCATTTTCCCCAAGTGAAGGAAGCCCTGTGTCCAGTGAACACTGACTCCCCTCAGCCCCTAGCAGTGACACTCTTTCTATCTCTACATCTGACTTCTCTGGATGCCTTGTATAAGGGGAATCCTGTAATATTTGTCCTTCTCTGTCTGGCTTATTTCACTGAGCATAGTGACTTCAAGATTTATCCATGTTGCAGCGCGTGTCATAATCTCCTTAGTTTTTAAGGCTGTGCAGTATCCCACTGTGTGTACACCACATTTAGTTTATCCACTCACCCGCTGATGGACAGGTGAGTTGTTTCCACCTTTTGCTGTTGTGATTAGTGCTGCCATGGGTATGGGTGTACCCATTTCTATTCCAGTTCCTGCTTTCAGATATTTTGAACATATATCCTGAAGTGGCATTGATGGATCACATGTCAACCCCATGTGTAAGTTTTTGAGGAACTCCTGTATGGTTCTCCACCGTGGCTGCACCATTTTATTCCTTCATATGGCAGAATAACATGGCAGTTTATGGATGTACCCTGTTGTTTATCTGTTTAGCCTTTGATGGACATTTCAATTGTTCTACCTTTGGGGCCATTGTGAATAGTGCTGCTGTGAATATTTGTGTACCTTTTTTTGTTTGAACACCTATTTTTAATGTTTTGGGGTCTATGTCTAGGAGTGTAGTTGTTGAACCATAAGGTAACTGCACGTTTATCTTTTTGAGGAAATGACCAACTGGAAACATGGGCTGTACCATTTTCCAATTTTTCAAGGAATGCTTAAAAGTTTCAATTTCTGTACATTTTTGCCAATATTTGTTTTTAGTTTTCTGGATTGTAGGGCTTCTAGTGTACTTGAAATGACATGGCATTATGGTATTCATTTACATTTCCATCACAACTGATTTTAAACATGTTTTCATGTGCTTGTTGACTATTTGTCTTGTCTGGAGAAGGGTCTACTTTAAAAAATATTTAATTTTATTTATTGATTGATTTTTCTTATTTTTCACTTTTATTAGGTAGACGATTGCTATTTGACTACACATATACATTATATTGCATGTAAATACATATATACAATATACTGTACATTTTTTTTTAGTTTACATATAGAGAAGGGTCTATTTAAGTCCTTTCACCATGTTAAAAATTGGGTTTGTTTTGTCTTTTAATGAGTTGTAAAAGTTCTTGATATATTCTTGATAAAAATTTTTTTCAAGTATATAATGTGCAAATATTTTCTTTGATTTTGTGTGCTGTCTTTTCAGTTTCTGGATAGCATCTTTGATGTACAAATGTCTTTAATTTTGAGGAAAGGCAATTTATTTTTTTCTTTCCTTGCTGTGTTTGCTATCAGATCTAAAAAAATTGCTAACTCCAAGGTCATGATGAATTATCCCTATTGTTTCTTTGAGAGTTTATACAGATTCCCTCCCTATCTGTGAGGTATTGGTTCCAGGACACCCTGTGGATACTAAATATATGTCGGTGCTCAAGTCCATTATATAACATGGTGTAGTATTGGCAAATAATCTAAGCACAGCTTCCTGTATACTTAAAATCATCTCTAGATCACTTATACTAAATAATACAATGTAAATGATATGTAAAGAATTGTGAAGAAAATATAATGTTATTTAAATAGTTTCTGGCATGCCACAAGTTCAAGTTTTTCTTTATGGAACTTTCTCAAATTATTGTTATTATTTTTTTATCTGAAGGAGACTGGTTCTGCAAATGTGGAATCAGCAGATGATGGCTGATTGTCACTTTACCACTCTTTAAATTTAAGCTTTTCATGTATCTTGAGTTAATTTTGTATGTGGTATGAAGCAGGGATCCAATTTCATTTCTCTTAGAAATGAAAAAATTTCACTGGATAGACAATTGCCTGGTACCACTTGTTGAAAACACAATTTTCTCCCCAATTTAATCTTGCCATCTCTGGTAAAAAAAAAAAAATCAGTTAGTGCATGTGTCTTTTCACATTAGAGTGTTGCTCTGGATACATGCCCAGCAGTGGGATCTCAGACTTCTCTTGCTTCTGACCTAAGCAGAAGGTCACTATGTGGAAGAGACACTTCAGGAGAGGGGGCTTTAGCTCCACCTCCTTGATGGATGTCATGGGTTGTTAGGAATTCTTCTGCATAGGAATTCTCCATTCAATCCCATTTATTAAGAAAATCCCCAACAACCTATGTCATCATTTAACTTCACCATTGTGGATGCCTGGATATTTATTTCAGTCTTTTGGTTATAATCCAGCACCATGGGTTTGGTTGCTCAGTTCATTCCTGCTTTGGCTACTGAGAACTCTCACTGGCTCCTGTTTCCTTTGAGATCAGTCCATCTTTTGGGTTTTTTCTCCCCTGGTACCTTCTTACTTTCTGATACAAGATTCAAGATGATCCTGGCTCATATATTGACTGTCTCAGTCCTAGTATAAGCCATTTCTTCAAAGAGTCCTGATTCCTTTAATTAAAGAATGGTATTAAGAACTTACATATGGGAGGAAAATGTTCTCAGCTGACAATGCAAGGAAATGTGTGCATGTGTTCCCATCTTAGTGTATTGTTGTTGCTCAGGGACCACCATCCCTCATTCATCTGCCACAACCATATAGTGTTTTAAATTTAAGTTACTTAGAAATGGCCAAAGCAAGAGGGACACTCTGACCCCCGCTGTATCTCCCTAAAAGCAGGAAATAAGCCTGTCATGTGAAAGGTTCAGAAGGGCATATAAACATATATTGTAACTTCTTTAATTTACCAGCCCAAGCCCAAACTCTGTTTAGATTTTTCATTGAGTACCCAAAAGCTGCATTTCTTTAGGCTGTCAATTCCTAACAAATTTATAGTTTTCTAGATGTATAAAATCTGCCTGTCTTCACTACTTCTTACTTCCCATTTCTATGAGACTTTTGTGTGTAGGAATTAAATTGTCTTTTTCTTCTGCTGCTCTGTCTTGTGTTAGTTTTATTATTAGTCCAGCCACAAGAGGGATAGAGAGTGAAATTTCCCCCTTCCCAATATTATGCACTCGTAATTATAAAGATTTCTATGTGGAAATGTCTGTATACATATTAAGCAGAAGACGGGTTTATACTGATGCCTCCAACATGATCCATTATTGTATGGACAGGGTACATCTTCCTCCTGCTTATCTGTAACTCCCAGTCAGACAGTAGAATCGGTTCCCACCGTCTTCCACCCATTCAATTCATTTCTCATTCTGCTCCAGATGAATGGTTTCAGCGTTCTTAGCTCCTGCCCCTGTGGAATGGATCTCACAGATCCCACTGTTTACATGCAGTATGTTTTCCCTTTAGTCTACACGTTCTGTTCATTCCTGCAGTTACTGAGGCTGGCCCCTTCTGCTCCACCAGCAGCAGTGAGTGTTTTCACACATTTCTAATACAGAGCCTGTGTTACATCCTGTACTCCATCCTGTGACACAACCACTTACTTGATCACTGAATTGACTTGTTGGGTCATACAGACCTATGGGTTTAGACAAATGCATAATGGCAAATGTCCACCACAAAGTATTGTATGGAATGTTTCAGAACTCCCACATGACCTGTTTACCACCTCTCAGTTTCCCTTTCTCTGAATTTCATATAAATTGTGTCCTGTAGTGCATATGTAGCCTCTCCAGACTGATTCTTTCACTTGTCAAAGGATAATCAACATGGAGTTTGTATTGAGAAGAGAGTCCTGTCAAATGGATCCAGGAGCCCGTTCAGAAATTGTGACCTATTGTATCACATCTCAGCCTGAGTCAAATCCCAAGTTTTGACCTGATGAAGTCACCCAGAACATCTGCCAGAAACCTATCTACTTATTGTACTCTTGGCCTCAAATAATTCAAGATGTACTGATCACTTGAGTTTCTAAGCCATTATGAATAGACCTCCTCTGCATTACTTGATGTTAATTTTTGCTTGAACAGTTTTTCAAAGCAGTTGTCTAAATTCAAGAGACGATTTTTTTTTTATTCTAAGTTGAGAGTGTTTAGCTTTGGAAGAAACTGTCAAACTGTCTTCCAAAGTTGGCCGCACCTGTCTTCCACTAGGATCTTGAGTATATGTTTGTATGGTTATTTTCTATCTGTATATCTTCTTTACCCAGATGTTTTTCTATCTTTACCCACTTTTAATGGGGTTGTTTGTTCCAGATTTTATTGGTATAACTTGAGTACAAGTCCTTTATCAGATGTGCATTTTGCAAATGCTTTCTCCTAGTTTGTGGTTTCTCTTTTGCCTTTATGAATAAGACCTTTCACAGAGTAGACGTCTATAGTTCTATAAAGTCCACATCATTAATTCTGTGTTGATTTGTAGATAGGCATTTGTTGTTGCGAGTTAAAATTCATCACCAGACCCAAGGTCTTACAGATTTTCTCCCTTTTCCTTTTAAGATTTTTATAGTTTTGCCATTTAAATTTGTCTATGGGCAATCTTGAGTGAATTTTGCTATCAGTTGTAAAGTTTGTGTCTATGTTCTCTTCATTCTATACATTTTTTAATTAATTGCTCCTTAACCAGTTTTTGAGACAGCATAATGAGCCATTTGGCTGTGTTTCAGTTTGGATTTCCAAAGGCACTACGTACAGCAGAACCGCATTCAGGATGAAGTCCCTGGACTTTGTGAGCTCAGCACTCCCTGAACTTTTCTGATGGTCCACAGCGGGGTGCCAGATCCACCTCTGACCCACAGGGCACAGGTGCATTCTGCCCATGGACTTGGCCCCTTGCACAGCCGGCAGGGGCTTGGTCTCTTTAGGACTGTCAGAGCTTCGTCTTCTAGACAGTGGGGCTGTGTCCATGCTGTCATGGGCTGAGTTTTCTTGGGCATCGCTGTGAAAAGGTGCCATAAGAGGAAAAAAAGACAAAGTGGGGAGAAGTTTCCTGTGTGCAGCTGACTGTTCAGGGAAGTTCTGTCTTCAGAGGAACCTCAGAAAGAGGTTGATGTGGAAAACTGGGGTTTTAGTTAGTTTTGTGTGCAGTGGAGATGGTGACCAGTGATGTTCTTTGGTGCTTGGTGTCCCACTTTCCTGGCAATGTTTTTTTTTTTCCCTGGCAATGTTTATTGAGGGGGGTGTCCCTCCCTCTTTTTATGTCCTTGGCCCCATTTTCATGAATTAACTGACCACAGCCATGCGGGTTTATCTCTGGGCTCTTTATGCTGTTACTCTCATCCGTGTGTCTGTGTTTGTGCCAGTTCCTCACTGTTGTGGTCACTGCAGCTCCGTGATACAGTTTGATGCTAGGGAAGGAGATGCCTCAAGTTGTGTCCTCCTTTCTCAGAACTTCTTTGGTTGTTCAGGGTCCTTAGTTGTCCTACATTAATAACAGGATTGTTATTTCTATTTCAATGAAACATATCATTGAACATTACATTGTTGTTGCAGTGAATTTGTTGATAGCTTTGGGTAGAATCAATAATTTAATACCAGTAATTCTTCCAATCCATGAGTACAGAACATTTTTCTGTTTATTTTTGTCTTCTTTAATTTCTTTTTCAATGGCTTATAGTTTTTTGAGTACAAGTCTTCCACATCCTTGGTTAAATTTGTTCCTGGATATTTTGTTCTTTTTGATACAATTATAAATGTGATTGTTTCCTTGAATTTTCCTTCTGATGGGTTATTATTAGTGTATAGAAATGCAGCTGATTTTTGTACATTGATTTCTTATTGAACTTTATTGAATTTGTTTATTTTAACAACTGTTTGTTAAGTGTTGTGGAAAATTGTAATGTTAAAATCTCACTGTTTCTCCTGCATCCCAGGTTGTGCACAGGATCCAAGACTTGCTGGCTATGGGTACACTCCTCCCACAGTGCCTCTTAATAACAAGTGGACTCCTACGAGGGCGATGAGCATCACACCTCTGGCTGACCTCGGTCTGGGTGAGTCTTGGCTTCTAGAACAAGGCTTGATGTCTGTCTTATCAACTTCTCTGCCGTGGTATTGATATGGTTGTTTTGAAAAGTGGTGGACTTCCCAGTAATTTCTTTCATAGTAAAAACTACTCACAGTTGTCCCTTTATACAAAATACTGTAGAGTGTTTTACATAAAACAGGGGTAGTCTCCCGAGGAGCCGTCATATAACCCACCAGTGAAGAAGCCGTGTAGCTTCCGCATTACTGTGTGACCCGCTGGCCCACTTCAACTTTCACCATTTGGCCCAGCTGCTTGTTTTCTTTTTCTGGGTTTGTTACTGAGACTCTCACTGTGACAGCCTTGATGGATGTAAAGCACACATGATGGCCATGTGATCTGGGAGAACTTTTCTTTACGGCTTTTTTTCACTAGGGATCTTTTCAGTGTTTGTTAATGTTGTAAGTTGTATCAGCACTACATTCCTACATTATTTTCATTGTGATTAAAAATACATATGACACTTTTTTTTACATTTTTTATTGATTCATAATCATTTTACAGTGTTGTGTCAAATTCCAGTGTTCAGCACAATTTTTCAGTCATTCATGGACATATACACACTCATTGTCACATTTTTTTCTCTGTGATTTATCATAACATTTTGTGTATATTTCCCTGTGCTATACAGTGTAATCTTGTTTATCTTTTCTACAATTTTGAAATCCCAGTCTATCCCTTCCCACCCTCTACCCGCCCCCCCCCCCCCCCGGTAACCACAAGTCTGTATTCTCTGTCCATGAGTCTATTTCTGTCCTGTATTTAGGCTTTGTTTTTGTTTGTTTGTTTTTGTTTTTTAGATTCCACATATGAGCGATCTCATATGGTATTTTTCTTTCTCTTTCTGGCTTACTTCACTTAGAATGACATTCTCTAGGAGCATCCATGTTGCTGCAAATGGCATTATGTTGTCGGTTTTTATGGCTGAGTAGTATTCCAATGTATAAATATACCACATCTTCTTTATCCAGTCACCTGTTGATGGACATTTAGGTGGTTTCATGCTTTGGCTATTGTAAATAGTGCTGCTATGAACATTGGGGTGCAGGTGTCATCCTGAAGTAGATTTCCTTCTGGGTACAAGCCCAGGAGTGGGATTCCTGGGTCATATGGTAAGTCTATTCCTAGTCTTTTGAGGAATCTCCACTGTTTTCCATAGTGGCTGCACCAAACTGCATTCCCACCAGCAGTGTAGGAGGGTTCCCCTTTCTCCACAGCCTCTCCAGCATTTGTCATTTGTGGATTTTTGAATGACGGCCATTCTGACTGGTGTGAGGTGATACCTCATTGTAGTTTTGATTTGCATTTCTCTGATAATTAGTGATATTGAGCATTTTTTCATGTGCTTTTTGATCATTTGTATGTCTTCCTTGGAGAGTTGCTTATTTAGGTCTTCTGCCCATTTTTGGATTGGGTTGTTTATTTTTTTCTTATTGAGTCATATGAGCTGCTTATATATTCTGGAGATCAAGCCTTTGTCGGTTTCACTTGCAAAAATTTTCTCCCATTCCATAGGTTTTCTTCTTGTTTTATTTTTGGTTTCCTTTGCTCTGCAGAAGCTTGTAAGTTTCACTAGGTCCCATTTGTTTATTCTTGCTTTTATTTCTTCTAGGAGAAAATTTTTGAAATGTATGTCAGATAATGTTTTGCCTATGTTTTCCTCTAGGAGGTTTATTGTATCTTGTCTTATGTTTAAGTCTTTAATCCATTTTGAGTTGATTTTTGTATATGGTGTAAGGATGTGTTCTAGCTTCATTGTTTTACATGCTGCTGTCCAGTTTTCCCAACACCATTTGCTGAAGAGACTGTCTTTATTCCATTGTATATTCTTGCCTCCTTTGTCGAAGATGAGTTGACCAAAAGTTTGTGGGCTCATTTCTGGGCTCTCTATTCTGTTCCATTGGTCTATATGTCTGTTTTGGTACCAATACCATGCTGTCTTGATGACTGTAGCTCTATAGTATTGTCTGAAGTCTGGGAGAGTTATTCCTCCCACCTCTTTCTTTCTCTTCAGTAATGCTTTAGCAATTCTAGGTCTTTGATGGTTCCATATAAATTTTATTATGATTTGTTCTAGTTCTGTGAAATATGTCCTGGGTAATTTGATAGGGATTGCATTAAATCTGTAGATTGCCTTGGGCAGTGTGACCATTTTAACAATATTGATTCTTCCAATCCAAGAGCATGGAATATCTTTCCATTTTTTAAAGTCTTCTTTAATTTCCTTCATCAATGGTTTATAGTTTTCTGTGTATAATTCTTTCACCTCCTTGGTTAGATTTATTCCCAGATATTTTATTACTTTGGGTGCTATTTTAAAGGGGATTGTTTCTTTACTTTCTTTTTCTGTTGATTTATCATTAGTGTAAAGAAAGGCAACTGATTTTTGAACATTAATTTTGTAACCTGCTACCTTGCTGAATTCTTCGATCAGCTCTAGTAGCTTTTTTGTGGACCTTTTAGGGTTTTCTATATATAGTAACATGTCATCAGCATTTAATGACACTTTTACCTCTTCTTTTCCAATTTGGATCCCTTTTATTTCTTTCTCTTGCCTGATTGCTGTGGCTAGGACTTACAGGACTATATTGAATAGGAGTGGTGATAGTGGGCATCCTTGTCTTGCCCCAGATTTTAGTGGGAAGCTTTTGAGTTTTTCACCGTTGAGAACTATGCTGGCTATAGGTTTGTCATATATAGCTTTTATTATGTTGAGATATGTTCCCTCTATACCCACTTTGGCGAGAGTTTTTATCATAAATGGGTGTTGAATTTTATCAAATGCTTTTTCTGCATCGATTGAGATGATCATGTGGTTTTTGTCCTTTCTCTTGTTGATGTGATGTATTACATTGATTGATTTGTGTATGTTGAACCAGCCTTGTGTCCCTGGGATGAACCCCACTTGGTCATGATGAATAATCTTTTTTATGTGTTGTTGGATTCTATTTGCTAAAATTTTGGTGAGGATTTTGGCGTCTATGTTCATCAGTGATATTGGCCTATAATTCTCTTTTTTTGTAGTGTCTTTGCCTGGTTTTGGTATCAGGGTGATGGTGGCTTTATAGAATGAGTTTGGGAGTATTCCCTCCTTTTCAATCGTCTGGAAGAGTTTGCGAAGGACTGGTATGAGTTCTTCTTTGTATGTTTGGTAGAATTCCCCAGTGAAGCCATCCGGTCCTGGACTTTTATTTGTAGGGAGGTTTTTAATTGCTACTTCTATTTCCTTTCTAGTGATCAGATTGTTCAAGTGTTCAGTTTCTTCTTGATTCAGTTTTGGTGGACAGTATGTTTCCAGAAACTTGTCCATCTCCTCTAGGTTATCCAATTTGGTTCCATATAGTTTTTCATAATATTCTCATATGATATTCTGTATTTCTATTTTGTTTGTTGTAATTTCTCCATTTTCCTTTCTTATTTTGCTAATTTTTGCTCTCTCTTTTTTCTTCTTTGTGAGTTTGGCCAGAGGTTTGTCGATTTTATTTACTTTTTCAAAAAACCATCTTTTGGTTTGGTTGATTTTTTCTATGGTCTTGTTAATCTCTATTGTATTTAATTCCTCTCTGATCTTTATTATTTCCTTCCTTCTGCTGCTTTTTGGGGCTTTTTGTTCTTCTTTTACTAATTGATTCAGGTGGTGGGTTAACTTGTTTATTTGAGATTGTTCTTCTTTTTTGAGGAATGCCTGTATCGCTATAAACTTCCCTCTTAGCACTGCCTTTGCTGTGTCCCATAGGTTTTGAGTGGTTGTACTTTCAAAAATACATATGACACTTTTAACTGAAATCATTTCAAGTACACATTTTTGTGGTATTAACTAGCTTTACATAATTGTACGAACAAGTTCAAGGACTTGTGTGCCTAGTTTAAGCATGGGAGATACTCAGGAAGTTGAGTAATTCCCTGAAGTGGCCCAAGACATCACCTGAAATGCCATCTTTGTGTAACACCAAAATAATGGAAGGTTATGTTCATCATATAGATTTAAATCTTAGCCTTCTCTATTGATAAATTTTCTGAGGTTTTTTCTTTCTTCTATTCCTGGTACAGAAAGGGAGATTACTTTTCAAATGTAGGTTTCCCTTATAAATGTAAATTTGCCTCACAAAAGGCAGACTTGACTTGGATTTCATAGAGTCTCATGTGTCTTATTTTTTAAGAAATCTGCCCATTGTAATCTTCATGCCAAAGAGATATATTTTAGGGTGCAATTTGCCCTCTTTCCATGGGTGTACCCCAACTTGCTTCTGTATTCATGCATGGAAGGACATCCTCATGTTTCAAAGTTTTAAGCTATTATGAGTAGAGTTGCTGTGTATAATTGCATGCTAGTTTTTGTGTGGACACTTTATCAAAGCAGTTGTCTGAATAATAGAGGTGCAGTGTTGGATTCTCAGGTGAGCATTGACTAGCTTTGGAAAAAACTGCCAAACTGTCTTTCAAAGTGGCCACACATGCATTCCACCTGCAGTGAGGGAGAGTTCCTGTTTTTCTTCATCTTCCATCAATCACAAGTAATGTCATTTTTCTGGAGTTTAGTGGTTCTCATAAGTGTGCAGTATTATATCATTATTGTTTTAACTTGCAATTTCCTACTGGTGTATGATTTTTGAGAACATTTTTATATGTGTATTTACTATCTGTGTGTTTTCTTTGGAGAGGTGTTTGTTAAGATCTTTACCTATTTTTATTGGGGTGTTTGTTGTAAAGGTCTTGGTGTAATTTGAGTCCAAATCCATAATCAGTAATGTGTTTCATAAATTTATGTTTCTCAGTATGTGTCTTGTCTTTAGGTTTTCTGAATAAGGTCATAAACAGAGTTTAAATTTTTAATTTTTCAAATTCCACAGTATAAATTTTACTTCTGTGAATAGACTTGGGGGTTTCTGTAAAAGTTCATTACCTAGACAAGGTTATGTCGATTTCCTTACATGTTGTTTTTTAGAATAATTCCAGATGTGCATTATATAAGTGTCTATGAACAATTTAGAGTACATTTTGGTGTGAGTAGTAAAAACTGAGTGCTTGTGGCCTGCAGTTCCCAGCTGGCCAGCAGGTGGCACTATGCCTGTTCTCTGACCCTCAAGGTGCACGTGTCTCACTGGGGGGTTTGGCTCCTGTGGGAACTTGGCTCCTTGCGGGGCTGGTGGAGGCTGGGTCTCTTCAGGACCCGCCATGGCTTCAGCTTCAGGACAACACTCAACCAACCAAGTCCACCAAGACAGGAGCCAGACGTCTTCAAGAATCACCAGGAGGCATCACTGTGGGAGTAAAAGGTGAGGGAAAAGTGGGGAGAGGCTTCCTGTGTGTGATTGCAACTAAGGGTTTCCATTTTCAGAGGATCCAGCAGAGGGCCTTGATGTGGAAAATTTTCAAATTTACTTGATTTTGTGTCTAGTGTTGATAGTGTCTGGTGTCATTTTGGGGGTATGGTGTCCCATGTTCTTGGCAACATTTATTGAGGGGACTGTCCTTTTCCCATTTTGTGTTGGCTCTTTTGCCATGAATTAACTGGCACCCTAAAGATGGGTTTATTTCTGTGCTCCCTGTTCTGTTCCTCTGGTCCATGTGCCTATTTTTGTGCCAATACCTTACTGTATCTCTACTGGTGACTGTGGCTTTCTAATGTCATGTGAAGCCAGGGAGGGAGACGCCTCCAACTGTGTTCTCCCTCCTCAAGGTTGCTCAGGCTATTCCAGGTTCTTTTTTAATCCATGTAAATGGTAGGATTTCTTGTTTTTTGTTTATGTGAAAAAAATGTCATTTGGTAGAGTTTGGTAGAGTTTGCAGTTAATGTGTGCACTGCTTAGGCTTCGTGAATGTTACAGTAATGTTCTTCTAGTGCACGAGCACAGCTTTTGTTTTGTGTATGTCCTGTTCAATGTCTTTATGAGTGCTTTCTAACTTTCCATGTGCAGGCCTTTCACATCCTTGGTTCGTTTTATTCCTAGGTATTTTATTTTTATTTTTAATTTTGGTGCAATTGTTAAATGGGATTGCTTTATTAATTTCTCTTTCTTAAACTTCTTTATTAGTGTGTAGAAAGTCAATGGATTTTTGTATATTTATATGGTATCATGTAGCTTTACTGAAGTTATTTCTTACTTTTCAACAGGGTTTTTTTTTTGGTATTTTGATGTGGAAAAGTAGAATTCAAAATTGCCACTTTTTAAAAATCACATCCATGTCATTCACAACAACCAAGACACAGTGGGTTATGATATTATCTTATGATGTCTCTCAATAATATGTAGATTCCTGCAAGGGTGATCAGCTTAACCATTTTGGATCAACTGGAACTGGCGAAGGCTTGGGCTCTACAGTGAAGTTTGATGTTTTCTCAGCTTTTCTGTAATGATTTTAACATGGCTGACTTAAAAAATTTACTTTATAATAATTTTAAACATACAGAATATGTGCAGTAGCAGTACAATGTCCTCTTCATCTGTAAGCTCAGGTTTCTCACTCATCAGTGATGTAGCACGTATGCCACTTCTCATGACAATCTCTAGTGTGTTTTTACCTTGAGTAGAGACATCTCTCTACTCACATAACATGCAAATGAGGATTCATTATGGTTTTCACTTCATAATGCAGTCCACAGGCTCAGTTCCACTGCCAGCATCTGCTCCAACTGTATGGCTATGGGTTTTCCCAATCCGATCCAGTGTTTGTTTGTTTTTTTCCTGGAACTGTTCTTGAGACTTTCTCTTATTTTCCCAAATTTGATTGAATTAAAGGACAAAAGATGAGTATAATCTGGGTGGCCTTTTCTGCATGGCCTCTTTTTCTTAGGATGTTTTCGTTGTTCACCCATGTTGTAACAAATATCAGTACTTCATGTTTTTCATTGTGAGTAAATCTATTCCATATGACATTTACCATTTAAACTGCTTTAAGTATATAGTGCCATTACATTCATGTCATACAGTTGCTGGATATTAGCTATGTTTACGTTGTTGTAGAAATTTTCTCAGCACTCATCTGCACTACTTTTTCAGTTTCCCCAAGTGAGGCTGCATCCACTAGACACCAACTCCTAACCCCTGGCAAGTACATTGTACGTCTTGTTATTGAATTAGACTTATACGGATACCTTATCTTAGAATCATAGACTGTGTGTCCTTTTTTTGGTTTGATTTGGTTTGTTTCCCTTGAATGACTTCAAGGTTCATCCACATTGTAGGATGTGTCAGAATTACCTTCATTTTAAAGGCTGAATCCTGTTTAAATGTGTAAAGTAATTATAATTATTTTATTTTGATTTAAAGATAAGTATAGTTGGATATCTACCCCTGTAGTAACACACGGACACTACTTTGAACCTTTACTAACCTGTAGTAAGTGCCAGCACTTGTTGAAGCATGTGTACATCCACCTCTAAGTGGCAGTCTGGCCACGTAGGAGCCTCTGCCGACCTACCCATGTCCTCCATGTATTTAGGAGGTGTCTCTTTCATTCTTGGTGATTTTAATTTTTTTTAACTACAATCAGTAATATAAAACCATCAGCCATATCCCAATGTATGTAGTTTGAGTTAGTTGTATATGTGGTTTATTCCCCTGCATGTGGATAGCCAGTTATCCAGCACCATTTGTGGAAAAGAGTAGTTAAAAAAAAAAACCTAAATATTCACGCTTGTCAAAAATGTATTGATCCTAAGTGAATGGGATTATGTTTGGGCTTCTTATGTACAGCCATTTATCTATATTTATATTTTTATGGCAATATTTTTTATATTGCTTTGTATTGACATGAAATTTGAAAATATGAAGCCCTAGCTTTGGTTTTCCCTTTTCAAGTTTGTTTTTGTCTTTTTAGGGTTCCTAAAATTATACACGAATGTTAAAATCAACTTCTGTGTTTGTTCCAAAATTGTAATAGAAATTACCTTGTCTCCCTAGATTGCTTTGGGCGCTCATGCCATATTTAGTTTTGTTACCAACATGGGGTGTCTTCTTTTTTTCTTTTTTAAGGTTGTATTTCATTTCTTTTAGTGGTGTCTTTTCCATTTTAATTTACTAGTCTTGTAACTTGACTAAATTGACTCTCAACTATTTTAGTAATATTGGCATCATGTAAAATACAATTCTCTTAAATACTTGAGATTTTTCACTGTTAATGTGTCCATGTAGACAAATTTTGATTCATTGATACTTTGTATTGTCTACTTGCTGAAGTATTTGAGTTGCTCACAGTTTAAAAATCGACCTAGTCAATGAATTGTTCATGCTTTGAAGATGTATATGTAAACTGATGTCAACCATGTCTGTGAATAGACGTCCTTTTATATGTAACAATTTTATGTTTATTCTCTTTCATCCTGGATTTGCCTGGAATTTCCTGTGCAATAGTGGATAACAGAGGTGAAAGGAAATCTCTGGGCCTTGTTCCAGATGATTGACATTGACTGTGCATTTTTTATACTGCTTTGTATCATACCGAATAATTTGTTCCTAGTCTTATTTTCACGAGTGTTTATGCCGTGAAGTAGGAGTGGAATTTGTTTAAAGCTTGTGGTGAATCAAGTGGATGGGATGATGTGGATTTTCTGTACTGTACAAACGTTGTTTATCACATTGCTTAGCTTTATGTAATAATTTATGACATTGGTTGGTTTACAATGTTGAAACTGGATTATCTGCTTTGGAGACATTTGCAAGAGGTGGATACTCATTTCTAATGTGCTGTTAATTTCAGGTAAGTAGCAATATACAGGGAAGTGGAGGATTCTATTTCGGGGGGGGGATGTATTTTTGTTACATCTTCATGGGATTTGACCATCATGAGAGTGGTAGGTTGTTACAAGAAAATAGGATTAAGGATTAGGATCAGGGTCAAAATTAGGGGTAGGGTATGGGAATGGGTTAGGGTTAGG